>NC_088687.1:65347727-75347727 GCF_028017835.1 Emys orbicularis | reverse complement strand
CATTGCATCAACTGTCTCTTTCAAACGTCTCGCCTCAAGGTTACTTACCTGATTACCTCCCATTCTGTGGCATGGTCCAAGTTCTACAAAGCCGCCATTGGTGTGCCCCATGCTATCTATGCAGTAAGCAGTTTCAAAGCCTCTGATCTGGGGGGAGAAGGAGAAAAGGGCTTTTTCCACTTTAGTTTAGACTTTGGGAAAATATGATCTCTAGTGCAAAGAAGTTAAGGAATATCCTACTCGTCGTCCTCCAAACGAATAATATACACAGATATTTGAAGCAAGACTGCAAGAAATTTGAATCAAATGAGATAAGGATGTTAAATTCTCAGGAGAAAGTTTTATGAATCCAACTGTCCATACTAATTTGAGAGCTATTGTGAGATAACAGACATAAGTATGCTAGTGAATATACTGTATGGAAGTTTGATTTCAAATTTACCATATTCATACAGAACAGGGGCTCTTTCAGATGTAGGCCTGGTTTCTTATGCAGTTAATCCCCCATGAAAGGATGTTCAATTCTTTAGTTATTCCTGAATGGTGTGCAGCAGGGGCTTGTAATTAGGGTTGATCGGGCTTCCCACCTAGGAGAGGATGTGAGGGATGAGATAGGTGATTGTTTTGTTCAGACTTAAAATGAAATGGAGCTTGACCTGAATGTCAGAAAATTACTATGATAAAGCTTCAACATTGTAGAATTCTGGTGTCCACATTTTAAAAAGGATTGTGAAAAGAACCACAAAAATGATTTGAGGTATGGAGAAAAAGCCTTACACATGGAGAGACTTGAAGAGCTCAATCAAAAAGAAAACTGAGAGCTTATTTGATACAATATATAAGTACCATCATGGGGGGGAAAATACCGGGTACTAAATGATTACTGATTGGCAGCTAAAGTCAGACATATACAAATGGGAAATAAGGGGAAAAACAAACAAACAAAAACAGTGAAGGTGATTAACCACTGGAAAAAAATGTCTCTTTTGATATCTTCAAATCAAGACTGGATGCCTGTCTGGAAAGTATGCTTTAGTCAAACAAGTTATTGAGCTAAATGCAGGGGTAACTGGGTGAACTGTAAGAGCCTGTCATATACATATTGTTCAACTAGTTAATTGTCACAGGATGAATGTCCAAAAAATCCCTTTTATAGGAGTTGGGCCTAGTTTCACATATGAGAGCTGGGAGGTAGCTGAGCTGAAATGTATCAGCAAAGGATCAGGTGATTATAAAAAGCCAGAAAGTGACTCAGCTGGAACAGAGCTGCCAAGAGCCTGAAGGCAGTAACAGGAAGGAGAGCTAGAGCTACCAGTAAGTAGTTTGACTCCTGTAGGAGAAAGCAGGGTATGGCTGTCAGGCAAGTGGCCTGTAGAATGGAAACCTGTAGTGAATAGATAAGCCCCTACAGAACACCCCAGGTTAGGGGGGAAGGGATGCTCAATGTGCTGCACTAATTTTATGTGGAAGAAATAAAACTGAAGCCCTGAGAAGAGGGTCTGAACCAGATTCTGGATATGGTGTACTCCTTCCTGGGCTGAGGGGACTGGCCAGTAGCCTACAGTGATCTAAAGGTCTCTTCTGGCCTTAAATTCTATGAATCTATGGGTATTTATCACAGCTATCTTCCCAAACAGATACAGTTTATCACCAATCTTTGCAAGTCATGAACAGCAGCGATTAATGAAATTTCCAGTTAAATATTAACCCAGTTGTAGTAGAAAGAGAGAGCCTGAGTCACGAGCCCTTGTATAAAAGGCCTGAACTAAAGAAGTGGTCAAGCCTTGCTAATATAAAGCAAAGTTAGCAAAAGTCAGGCTGTGAGCAGAAGTCAGGTCCTGTTATAAAACATGCCTGCTTGCAGGTTCACAGACCCTGGCAAGAATAGGGCTGGTATTGCAAAAATATAAACATTCCTGAGAAGTACTAGGCACAGGACACTCATGTAAACATCTTCCAGAAGGGTGGTACCAGAACACCCTGATACCAAGTATGACACAAACACACTCCCCAAAGATGATACAAGGACACACTGACCCCCTCTTAAAGATAAGGTCAGGATGACAGGGTGATGAATAGAGATGTTTTGATTGATAAGCCCAACATGTACAAGGTAAAAGGGTGGTAACTAAACATGTCACAGGGGCAATATGTAACTTGTTTGTATCGGTGTATAAAGAGGAGTCTCAGAGGGAGTGTCTTTGACTGGCCTAGGGGGGAATGGAGAATCCCGCCATTCACTGAGCTGGTCCACTGTTACAGGCATACATGTGCTAGTGTAACTAGACATTGGTCCGGGGAGCTAGGACTGTGCTTCATCAACAATAAACCTGGCCAGGTATCTTCGCTACTAGACCAAGTCTTGTGGTCTTATTGAGCAGTTCGGAGCCTGCTGTACAGGCTATCTGGCCAGAGCCAATGCAGCACGCAGAGAGAACACACACGCAGCCAATGACTAACTACATCAGTAACATGGTTGTTCACCAGCATTCTATTCTACTGACTCTACTAAGAAGCAAATAAGGAGGGAGAACCTACCTGCAAGTTAGGGTTTTTTAACAGCTGGAAATTAGTGGAGGGTTGACATGAACACTAGCCCAAGAAGCTACAATAAAAAGCAGCCATTCACTTAGTGAAGGAGTCCTTTAAATATGAGAAAAATAGGACTGGAAAGAACTTTGTATCCAAGTAGTAGAGTCAAAAATGTTTTGGCCATCCAGAAATACAATTGAGGCAATAATTAAAAGTGCAACAAAGGAGCATTAAAATCCTGTAAACATTGTGTAATGACTGCTGGCCATCGATTAAGAGAGATCAAAAACATTTCAGCGAAGCCTGAGGACATAGCACTCTGATTGATGCCACACTACTTCAAGCTTCCCTGTCACTTCATCCAAGTCCCAGGGGCTGCTGGCTTCAATTCCTTTTTTCAGGGATGCTCCCTGCCTTCTATTTTCCAGACACTACCATAGTGATTCTCACAGCTCAGTCAGGAGCTAGATGTTGGCACATTTTCCCCACCTTAGGTGGACTTTGGAACAGTTCTAAAGCTGATCAGCTAACTTACTGCTTTGTATTAACTCTTGGGCAAGAAATTTGCCTTGATGGAGATAGTCTTGTTTCCCTGGGCTCCCAGATGCAGGACTGTTTGTCCATCTTCACATGCACTTTGTACAACCAGTTCCAAAGGCTTCATAATAGACCCTGACAGATTCCCAACATGCCTGTTGTGCACTGGACAACTCTGTACTCCACCACTGCTCTCTTGAGGTCACATACGTAGATCTGTCATACCTTTAGAAGAGGAAGTTCTTTAAACTACTCCCTTGCACATCTAATGGATTAGCCAAATTGACTAAGAAGTAGGATAGAACACAGGGCTTCTTATTCTGCCAGTTAGAACACTATCTCTGCCTCCAGGTTCTGCAGAAGTGGGTTCAGTATACTCATAGGGGAGACCAGGCAGAGCTTCTGGGGGACTAAAACAATCTTCATAAACCAAGGCATTTCCCTGGCTGAGCAGGGAATCCTACAAAGGAGTATGTAAAAAACCCAGCTAGGATTGTCTATGAAAGAGCATTCAATTCCTGTAAATCATGCGCTGAATTTAAACCCTGCCAAGTAGTTTTTCTTGCAATTAAATGAGAATGCTGAATCTGTGATGTCCCAGTAATTTTAACAGTCTTCGAAGTCACATTCAAATGCAAATATCTTGATTATTCTGAATAATTGTCTCCAGATATGCCTTTTCTACGTACACCAGTGTTCTTCATTGCAAGGCCCGCGAGCCAGTGGCAGCTCCCATCGACCCTAAGTGTGGCTCCCTAAGTTCCCTCTAAGCTGCGCAGTCACACAGCAGGCTATCAGTAGCCCCGCAGCAGCTCTAAAGGGCCACGCAGCAGGGACCTGGAGAGGAGAGAGGTAGGGGGTGGGTGGGAACCAGGGAGGGGAGCAAGTTGGGACTTGCAGGGCTGCTGTGGGCCTTGGCCCCGGAGCTCCCTGCTGCTGGCAGGGGGGAGAGAGGGCCCCTTCCCCCATTGCTCCTGTACTGCTTGCCTGCAGGGAGTCCTCTGGCCCCAGCCCCGGGGCAGTCTGCCTGCACCCAAAACTCATCCCTGGTCCCACCCCAGAGCCTGTACCCCCAGCCAGAGCCCTCACCCCCACCCCTGAGCCCCATCCTGCACCCCTCACCCCAGCATCCCAACCCTCTGCCCAAGCCCCCTCCTGCACCCTGAACCCCTCACCCCCGCATCCCAACCCTCTGCCCCAGCCCTGAGCCGCCTCCCGCACCCCAAAACCCTCATCCCCAGCTCCACCCTAGAGCCCTCAACCCCAGCCAGAGCCCTCACCCCCGCACCCTACCCTGGACCATCTCACACTCCAAACCCCTCGGCCCCACCCCACGTGGCTCTCACATTGAAGTTTTTTTTTGCCAAAGTGGCCCCCACTTCAAAAATAGTGAAGAGCACTGAACACCATATCATGATTCCAAGTTTCTTCTCAAAATACATTCTTACTCTGAAAGAAGGACTCGGGATTATAAACATCAATGAAGAAGAGTACACACAGACAAAAGAATTCTCAACAAAAATGTAGAGCTAATAAAAAACACATGTTAAAACATCATGACTTGGTTACTTACTGTTGCATTTGATCTCCTGTCGTTACTCTATAAATACAGTATTTTCATACCTGTCTGTCAAGAGTTATCCAGACCTGCTATTTAGTGTCATGGTTACTGGGTAAGTTGTGCCTTAGAACACTAACTCCCTCTCACATTCACCCCGTGAGACAGGCTTTGCTACCTTCCTCCCCTCTTGGTGGAACCACATGGTTCTGCCACTTTTTAGATTGGATCTCTGGGCTGCAGGTTCCCTATTTACCAAATGGGTCAACCTGACAGACTCAAGTGGGTTTAGCACTCGTAAGCACATTATCGCTGGAGACCTGTGAACAGCAGCTAGTTAAAGTGACTCAAAAAGTAGCTTATTCAAAACAAAGTACACCTCTACCATGATATAACGCGACCTGATATAACACGAATTCGGACATAATGCGGTAAAGCAACGCTCCAGGGGGGCAGGGCTGTGCACTCCGGCGGATCAAAGCAAGTTCGATATAACGCGGTTTCGCCTATAACTCGGTAAGATTTTTTGGCTCCTGAGGACAGCGTTATACCGGGGTAGAGGTGTAGTGTGATTTGCCAAAAGGAACACAGCATCTAAGAAAATGGGTTAGAACAACTAAATGTTGCATACACTTATTAGTCTGCCTAAGATTACTCTCTCTATTCATAGCTTGGGTAGGTTCAGTTTATTACCATCTCTGGAGAGCCAGCCTGCCTGCTGCATGTCTGTCTGCCAGAGACTCATTATGGCTGCTGACAGCCCACTCATCCCCCCTTCTTCTATAGGACAGCATCTTGAAGGTTTAGGATCCTCTATGATCTTAGCCTTTTAGCCTTGAGAAGAGTAAAACACGCCAACCAGGTTGGAGCAGGGCAGAAGCATTCCCCCAATTAATAGCTCCAACCATTGTTCACTTAAGGAGCCTTATCTTTGCCATTGTTTTGTTTTGTTTGCATGCCACTTAACAGCCTCCTTGGATTTAACTCCCACAGGCAGGCAAGATAATATTAAACATAAATTGTGGTGCATGCCATACATGTAAAAAAAATAATATATATATTCCCTTATTTTCCACATTTAAAAACAACAGTAACAAAAATAATTCTTTGTTTTCTGTTTAAATATTAAAATATTTATCAGGTACAAGAAGTTACAGTGGCTTCATTGTGGACTCCCAACTTAAAAAACCTATTGCATGTGCTGATTTTAGATGCATTTACTGTACATACCTCTCCCCAGTCCACATTTTTAGATGGTAAGGGATAGTGTGAGGTTATATCATAGGCTATTTCTTCCATAAACCATTTAAAACTTTTGCAGTTGTGATCTTCACGGAACTTTTTCAGCTCAGATATATCCCCATATGGTAGTGCTTTTGTCTCTGGACGACTGGCATAGAAGTAATCTTTGTACTCATCCCACCAAACTTCCACCACTCTGACATAGTTCTGTAGGGAGGGGAAAAAAAACATCACTACTGCAAAATAAAACCAATATGTTGTATGTATGAGGAATTTAATCCCACAGATTTAAGAATTCTTAGAAACATGTTAATACGTGTTATACAGCACTCAACTTGCCACCTTTACAGAAGATACAGCACAAAAGTAGCCTTTTTATATATTTTGGGGGTAAGACTAGCATAATTAAGTGAGCTTAGTGAAGATTGTAATTATAACTAAATCTAGGGAATTCTCTTTTTTGAAGAAAAAGATGCCTTAGTTATGAGTAGAATGAAAACAGTGCTGTTCATTTGACTGCAATACTCTAGAAAATGTGATGTGTCATCTGGAGTTTATTTTCACCTTCTACACTTCCTAGCATTAAAATAGAGTGACCCCTATTAACCCCCAACTGGATTCCACAAGTGTAACTGATTTAGATCTTAGGGCTTTGTCTACACTACAGATGCCACTGCAGCACAGCTATGTCACTGCACTGCTGTAGTGCAGACACTTGCTACAGCAACACAAGGTTTTTTTCTGTCACTGTAGTTAATCCCCCCCTCTTGGTAGCAGATAGGGTGACAGAAGAATTCTTTCATTGAATTAGTGGTGTCTATACTGGAACATAGGTAGGCTTAATGACATCTTTCAGGGGCATAAATTTTTCAACCTGAGTTTTAAGTGTGGATCAGGCCTTAAACAGTTCAACTGATACAAAAGAGATTCTATCTCCTCTCCCACGCCTGCATTGGCTCAGCAGTACTAACAGGAATTATGATTATAAACATACATATATGAAAATAAAAAGTGTAAAATGATCTTTAACTTCACACAATCTTATTACACGTGGTCTTATTCCCCCCTTCTCCCGTCTTCATCTTCCTTGTAGTAAGCTGTCTAGCTCACATTTTTATCTAAATTTTTATATGGACCTCATCACTGTAGTATTTGAATGCATCTGCCACAGATGGTTCTCTTTCTTTCTTTCAGCATGGTACAGACAATGTTAACAGTATGCAATTAAAACATTCTTGTCATTGAAGTAAGCAGATATGACTGAATACACAAGGGAGTAGACCTGTTTAATAAGAAGGTATCAGTTTTACGTTGTCACTTTCAGAACAGAACTGCACTGTAAACTAGAACAGAATATTATTATAGCACAGGAGTGCATCACACTGTATTTACAAGGACAGTAGTGATGTATATTTTATTCACTAGGGAGAAAATGATTCCTGATGAGGAATTTTCATATAAACAACAAGTGCTTCAATCAGATTTATCAGACTAAGGCAGTTGGAATAAAGGACTTACTGACTATTCTTAAAGAAAAATGAGGTTTCTTTAAATAAGGAGAGTACGGTAACTTGATTTCTTCAAGATATTTTGTCCCTGTGGGTGCTCCACCATGTGCCAGTGCCTCTTGACCAGAGAATGCAAAGTGGTGTCTGCGGGCTCACGCCTGCTCATAGCAGTGCCTGTGGCTTCCAAACAAGGGCATACAAGGAGGCACGGACCTACTGTCATTCAGTTCCTTCTTGACTGTGAAGCAGAGCCTCCAGAGCTGAGAGAAAGGAGGACAGGAGGTGGAGCACCCATAGGAACAAAATATCTCTAAGGATTCCAATTACTGTAAAGTAAGTAACGTCTCCCTCCTTTAAGTATATATGTTCCACTTTAGGAGACTCCCAAGCAGTAACTCAGCCAGGAAGTTAGTGCTGAAGAGGCAAGTCCAAAATGTTTCAGAGGACTGTGTCACCAAAGGCAGTATAATCCCTGGAAGCAGGTAAAACAGTGTAATACTTGGCTAAGGTATGAATGGAAGGCCAAGTTGCTGTACTACAAATTCCTGTTATAGGAACATCCTTCAGCAGAGTACAGATGTGGACTGAGCTCCAGTGGAACATGCTGTCACTCTATGAAGGAACTAGCTGCATCCTAGCAGATTCTTAGCAGGTTAAGATGCAACCCAAAACCCACTTTGACAGTCTGAGTGGAAACAGGTTGACCCTTCATCCCCTCTGCAAATGATATACATAGTTTAGGATGATCTTAATCCTGTCAAGGTAGAAGGCGAGGGTCCTTCTGACATTTAGTCTACGTTAGCTGGTCTGTTCCTCTGGAGGTATGAGGTTTTTGGGTAGAACACAGGCAGGTGATTCTCTTGCTTAATGTGGTATTCCAAAGAGACCTTCAGGAAGAAGCGAGGAGGGGGATGTAGTGTTACCTTATCTTTATAAAAGGTGGTAAATAGTGGGTCAGCCATAAGAGCACTGAGCTCTCCCATTCACTGCCTGAAGTGATGGCTATGAGGAATGAAGTCTTGGAGATATGGACAGGGAACAGGCCACCATTGGTTCAAAATGGAGGTTTCCTCAGTGCACTGAGAACCAATCTGAAGTCCTACTGGGGAGCTGGGTTCCGTAGGGGGGAAACAAATTGCATATGCCCTTGAGGGATCTAGCTGTAGTAGGGTGGGCAAAGACTGAGAAGCCTTCAACAGATGAGTGGATGGCTGTTACAGCAGCCAAATGTACCTCAATTAAGCTCAATGATAGACTGTGCATCTTTAAATCCAACAGGTAGTCCAGGATTTGGAAAGCAGAACCTCTGAGGCTTGGGAAGAACCAAGGGGAACACCAGAAGTGTAAGCATTTCCACTTCTGAAAAAGTTTTGAGAGTACTAGATTTCCTGCTTGATAGGAGAACTGACTGGATCTCATCTGAACAGGTTAGCTCCATGCTCAAGAACCATCCAGGAACCATGCTCTCGGGTTCAAGGAGGAGGGGTTGGGATGGATCAGGGTCCCTGAGTTCTGCGTCAGGAGATCCTTCTTGATTGGAAGACAGAGAGGTGTTGTCACAGAGATGAAGGAGGTTCGAGTACCACACTTGTCTTGGTGCTGTGCTGAGGAGAACCTTGCTCTTTCCTGACATGGTTTGAGTAAGGGCTTGAAGATTAGAGGTAGAGGCAGGTAAGCATACAGCAGGGGATGGGGCCACAGCGTTATGAGGGCATCTCCCAATGAGTCGCAGCTGTATCCTCCCTTGGAGCAGAAAAGGTGGCTTTTTGTGTTGTTTGGGGTGGCAAAGAAGTCTGCTTCTGGGAAGCCCTGAATCTGTCACATGCTGTGGAAGACAGAATTGTTGAGCTCCCATTTGTGGTCCTGAAGGAAATGTCTGCTCAGGGAGTCTGCAACTGTATTCTGGAGGCCTAGAAGATAGACAGCAGAGATCTCTATTTGATGGGAAATGTACTGGTTCTACAGCCTTAATGAATCTAAGCAAAAGGACTGGGATCTTGCTCTGCCCCATCAGTTGATAATATAGTGCTGCTCTTTTGTCCAGCATTACACTGATGGAATGACCCTGTATGGGGTGAAAGAAGTATTGGCGAGTGTAACTAACTGCCGTCCGCTCCAGAATGTTGATGTGGAGCATAACCTCTTATGCAGACCACTTGCCCTGGACTGTGGCCCCTTGGAAGTGAGCTTCCCATCTCAGAAGTATCTGTTGTGAGGATCTTTGAGGGTGAGGGATGTGAGAATAGGGTTCCCATGCAGACCTTCAGTGGGTCCTTCCACCACTTGAGTCCAGAACTGTGATGCGCTTGGAAAGACTGTCTGTGTGGGGTGTACCCTGACCTTAGCCATGTCTGAAGGCACCTGAGGTGCAGTCTCGCATGAGGCACGATGGACATAGAGGCTGACATGTGGCCAATGAGTTATAGCAAGTTCTTGCAGTTGTTTGTGAGCTGTGTTGTATTATTGAGATTAGAATGGACAAAGGGGAGAATCTCTCTTTGAGAAGATAGGCTGTGACGGTTAGGGAGTCTAGTGGCTCAAATCAAGTCAATTCTTTAAATTGGGGTCTGTGTGGACTTCTATTGATGTGAAGGTCCAGAGAGTGAAACAGGGCTAGAGCCCTGGAGATTGCAAACTGGACCTCTAGAAATGATCAACCCCTGAGGAGCCAAACATCCAAGTAAGGGAATACTGCTATGCTCCACTGATGCAGATGGGCTTCCACTGCTGAGAGAAACTTTGTAAAGACCCTTGGGGCTGTGGACAGCTGAAGGGAATGACGGTATTGGTAGTGTTCTGAGCCTAATTTGAAGCGTAGGAAATGTTTTTGGGAAGTGTTCTGAGCCTAATTTGAAGCGTAGGAAATGTTTTTGGGATAGGTGGGTAACTAGATGAAAGTAGGCTTCTTGGAGGTCAAGGACAACAAACCAGTCTTCTGGATATAGGGATAGGATTACAGTGGCTAGCATCACAATCCTGAAGTGTTGGGAAAGGATACAGGTGTTCTGGTTTCTTAAGTCAAGGATTCTGCCCCTTTTGGGAACTAAGAAATAGTTGGAATAGAGCATCTTCTGATGAACTCTGGGGGAACTGACTCAATTACCTGCAGGAGTAAGGAAGACTGGATGTCTTGTTTCAAGAGATCTTTCTCAGAGGGGTCCCTGAAGAGGGATGGGGAAGACAGGTGGCGGGGGATAGCGTGGAAATGCATGAAGTATCTGTGATACTGGTAAACCAGGTGCCAGCACTTGCCAAGTCTGTAGACTTCAGCTGAACACTGACAATTTCATAGCTGGAAACTAGACCAGCTCAAGTATATTTTAATATTGTTCAAGATGTTAAGATTTGTAACAATGTGTTTAGACTCTATAAAATGCTTGTTAGTTGCTGCATGCATTAATCTTACTTGTAATGTCTGTATTCCATGCTACAAGGTAAAATATATAAATTTGTTTTATAATTGTAAAAATGCCTGCTCTGAACTTGTGAACTCAGATGGGAAGAGTGGCTCTCCCCACTCTCCAGGAGGGCTATCAAAATTAAGTGGGCCATTATAGGACAAAAGCTTTATTGGTTGCCCCATCCATCCATGGAGAAGTATGTGCAAAAGGCTTTGTCCTATCAGTTAGCATGCAGGTAAAGGGAAATAAAGATAGCTGATGAAGATTTCTCATCTCTTTGCTGTTTGGACTCTTACAAGGGCTGAAGCTAAGAAACAAAAAGCATAAATCGCCAGGATCAACCTGGGTTAGCCCTGAAAAGACATTCAATGCTGACAGATTACTACATCTGTCACCTTTTGAGTCACAGACAAACTCATTTGTGCATATATGTTGCCTGTTTGAACCTGTAAATAACTCATTTCTTTTTCCTAGTTAACAAACCCTTAATTAGTTTACCATAGGATTGGCTACCAGTGTTGTCAAAAAAAAGAACTAGATAAATTCATGGAGGATAGGTCCATCAATGTCTATTAGCTAGGATGGACTGGGATGGTGTCCCTAGTGTCTGTTTGCCAGAAGCTGGAAATGGGCAACAGGATGGATCACTTGATGATTACCTGTTCTGTTCATTCCCTCTGGGGCACCTGGCATTGGCCGCTGTTGGAAGACAGGATACTGGGCTAAATGGACCTTTGGTCTGACCCAGTATGGCCATTTTTATGCTCTTATGTCTTTGGGGTGAGATCTAAGGTACAAATTGATCTGGGGTCTTGGGACTGGGAGTAATACCAAAAATCACAAAATATTCAGGTAAGTGACCATTTATCACTAAGTCCAGCTTTCCTGGGTGGCAAGATTAGGGTGACCAGATGTCCCGATTTTATGGTCTTTTTCTTATATGGTCTCCTATTACCCCCCACCCCCGTTCTGATTTTTCACACTTGCTGTCTGGTCACCCTAGGTAAGATAGTCCCCTTGGGCTCTCCAGTCTACCTGTGCCTCTATGGTAAAACTGTGATCCAGGAGTTCACATTTGTTACTGGCTTGCTGAAATCTAATTATAGAACATATCCCCCAGTTTGGGGTGTCTGTTCTGCTTTTGACAATCTGCCCTGAGACAGAAATTCATGGTCATAAATCATTCCAGACAGTGTGACACTATTCCATGTTGATCACCTCCAAAATCCGTCTAAGATAATTTGTGCCCAGGCCAGGAGGAAGTGGAAGGTAGATTGGTTGAGGCCTTTGACCGAGATGTCAAAACTGTTTCTTAAAAGGGAGGTGCAGATGATATTGCTGTAGAAGGGGATAGGGTCCTCTGTTCTGAGGTCTAGATCTCCTCCTCTGAAAGCCTGGGAAAAACCTGTTGCAGGTGTACTGGAATGGCCTATATTGCTATGACAATTGAGATCTACTAAACCATCTTTTTGTTGCATGAACATAAATTCCCAGTGACCACAAAGTAGTTGTTGAGTCCCTCAGTGTAGAGGGAAGAGTCCATGTCAGCTGAAGAGCTTGTCCTTTCAAAGGGAAGGTCTTCAACTATATTCTGCACCTCTCTTGGGAGACTGGAAGGCTGGAACCAAGATGCTCTCTGTGTAACCACAATCACAGTGAGGGACCTAGAAGCCATGTCCGTGGCATCTAGGGCAGCTTGGAGGAAGGTTTTGGCTATCAACTGACCCTCCGAAATGAGGGCCTGAATTTTTTCTCTCTGGTCCTGTGGCAGGCGTTCAATAAAATGAGTGAACTTGGAATTTGTGTTGAAGTTGTATTTCTCCAACAGGGTTTGGTAGTTTGCTTTGCAAAACTGAAGAGCTGCCAAGGAGTAGCTTTTCCTACCCAGGAGGTCTAAAAGTTTGGACTCCTTATCATAAGGAGAAAATCTCTCTATTCTTTGTGTTAATTGCGTCCTCCACCAGAGAACTGGGAATATGGTGGGAAAAGAAATGCTCCATCTCCTTGACTGGAATATAATACTTTTTATTTGCCCATTTAAAGGTGGACTGGATAGTGATAGGGTGTTGGCCAGACTGCATGAGCAGGCAATAACAGCCTCATTTTTTGATGATTTTTTTTGTGGGGTGATATTTGACATGTACACCAAGGAGAGTTGAGACTCTTGGATCTCTTCTTATGGGATCTGGAGAGTTTCCACCAGGTGTGTCATATGAGGTCTTCAAAGGCCCGAAAATCATCGGCATAAGAAGGTGGTGGTGGCATTTCCACTTCATCTGGGGATGAATAGGACTTAGCTGATGGGGGTGAGTTTCCCTCCATATGGAAGTCCTACAGTTCCTGGGTATCTCCTGTTGCCAAAGGGGCATAAAGTACCAGAGGATGACCATGCAGTACTGAAGGTTGGTCAGTTAGTGCCTGTGAATGATGCGGTACTGCGGTCTCTTTCTGGTTGGAACCCTATAAAATTGTTCACAGAGATAACCCAATGGATTCCAGTAAGCCCACTGAGGGGGGGACAGGAGAAGAGTCCCCACAGATACTCATAATTCCTGACTCTTGAACATATGGTGGGGTCTCCAGAATACTGGCTCAGTGGTCTGTAGTGTTAAGTTACCAAAAAAGAGCCCTGTACCGAGACCTCAGAGTCTGAAGAATCATCCCCAAGGTTGAAGGGAGGAGTCTCAATCATTGGTGGTGTACTGAAAGCTGGAGGTCCAACTAGGGTTCAAGCCACCTGCGCAGTACTGGGGATGGAGCCCTGATAGAGGATCACAGTAGGGAAGACTCCAATACCTCTGGAATAAACAGGTACTCCAGGGAAAGAAATCTGCAGGGCTATTGTATCCAGAAAACTGTGTCCAGTGCTGGGGCCTGGCGTTGCTGAGATGTTGAGCACAGTACTGATGAGGCTTGTAGAGGAGCTTCTCCAACCTCAGAGCCCTGCTGTAAGGGAGGTGATGGTATCAGAGTATGCGTAGCCCTGTGCATATCTCAGTGCCTGGAAGGATCAGTCGGTACTGAGGTAGACTGCTACCTGTGCTGTCTGTTAGAAGCCCCATCCACATGCTGCTTCTTGTGGGGTACTGGTGGCTTGGTACCAGGTTCTGATAGAACCTCAGAGAGGGATTTATGGGGTGACCTACCCCTCGTTAGTCTCTCTGGAAAGAGAAAGAGGCTTCTTAGAAATCCTAAACTCTGAAGGTGATGCCGCCACTGAGGCAGCCTGGGATGTTAAGACCGACGTATGGGGGTGGAGAGAGCGGACACCACTGAGTTAGTGAACTCTCCATTAGCAGGAGCTTCAGTCTAGCCACCCATCTTTCCAAGACCTGCCTTTAAATCCTGTACAAACCTTACACTTAAATGGGACGTGGACGTCTCCAAGGCAGTCGACACAGCTCAAATGTTCATCACTACTGGGAAAAGACCTGTGGCAGGTATGGCAGGGCTTAAACCCCACAGTATAACACAGTGGGGTGTTGAGGAGATAAGCCCCCTTCTAAACAACTGTATAAAACTAAAGAAATGAAATAATTAAGAAAATAAAGGAAAAAAATTAAGAATAAAAATAGCATACAAAAAAGGCAGGAAGCTGAGAATCAATGGACACTCATCGCTATGTCTCAAGCCGCAGGCAGTTGAAAGGAACCGAGTGACAGCAGGTCCATGCCTCCTTATATGCTCTTGTTTGAAGGCACAAGATTCTGCTCTGTGCAGGCAAGTGCCTGCGGACACTGTTTTGCATTCTCTGGTTTAAAGTGCGTGGGCGCATGCGCATCCTACGGTGGAGCACTCCCTAGAGACATATACTCCAAGACTTGTAATAAAGAAGAAATGTAGTAGGTGTACAAGCATTGTTATTTAAGTTAAACTACTCTGTAGTTTTAAGTAAAGCCTCACCTTCAGAGTAGGAGAGGACCCAACGTACACTGGGGGTGGATTTCCTTGCCAACCCTGGAGACGGTAGATGTGTCCAACACGAGAACAAGGAACAAACAAGAGCTTCCCTCCACATTGCCAGATCTAGAAGTTCAAGAAAAGAGTGGTGGAAAAGTTGATAATACACATGTAAACTAAACTTTTAAAAAAACAAAACAAACAAACAATTACGAACTAATTTACAATAGATTAAAAAAAAATTAATTACATCAATTGGATAACATGCTGAGCTCATAAAATAAATTTATGCTTAAGCCTGAAGTAAAATTAACAATGAGATCTTGAAATAAAAGTCCTGGGCTGTATCCAATACATTCTTCAATTCTACAATGGACATGTTTACAAACAGCGTTCTATAAATCATGTTTTTGGGATCCTATTCCATGACTATTTGCAAAGACAGGAATAAATGGGTATACAGAAACTGGAGCTGGGCAGGATTTATTTTATTAAACATCAGCTCATATTTCATCATCATAGGCAGTGTTCTTGCATTTATACTCACCCCACATATTTTTCCTAATGAAAGTTATGGGGACACAGAACCCTTGGGTAACTCATTGGACTACTCTGTTCTGGATAGATTTGTTCATCCCAAAGTACAGTAGCAGTCACTGAGGGACAAATTTAAGACAATTGCACCCAAACTAGGAGATAATCCTAATCACATATTCATAGACTCATAGGACTGGAAGGGACTTCAAGAGGTCATCTAGTCCAGTCCTCTGCACTCATTATCTAGACCAGGGGGTGGGCAACTTTTTTGGCCTGAGGGCCGCATCTGGGTATGGAAATTGTATGGCAGGCATGAATGCCTGGTGGGGGAGGGAGACTCTATGGGGTGTAGCATGGGGGGGCTCTATAAGAGATGGTAGCGAGGTGGGGGGTGTGGCGCGAGGGTGGCAGTACCTGTCTACAGGGGCAGTACTGGGGACTCCTAGGGGCCCTGCCAGCAGTGACTCCAAGAGGGCCGTACCTGGCACCGTCATGGGCGGAGGCACCCTAGCTGGGACGGGTGCGGCCCCTGGGTGGTTTCAAGGCTCTCGAGTGTAGGGCCGTAGGAGACCGGAAGGAGATTGGGCGCGCTGTCGCATGGGGCGGGGGAGGGGAGGGGGAGAAAGATGGTGCTCATCAAGGGAATTGTGAGTCGGGGGCTGGGGAGCCCCCGACCCCCCTCCCCGGCTGGAGTGGCAGAGTGGGCCAAGCCCCGAACCCCCCTCCCTGGCTGGAGTGGCAGAGCAGGACAAGCCCCCGACCCCACACCCCGGCAGGAGCTCGAAGGCCGGATAAAAACATCTGATGGTCCAGAAGCGGCCCGCGGGCCATAGTTTGCCCACCCCTGATCTAGACCATTCCTGACAGTGTCTTTTAATGGGGTTTGTTGACATCCTGAAGAGATCAAGCCTCCAGTTAACGGAAATCCATTTACCCATCAACATTACTGTTGTAACATTAAAACCAAAAAAGAGGTGAAGAACACCAAAATGAAAAAGTAACACTGAAACAATAACACACACCACTTTAGGGTCATCCATTAAATTTAAGAAAAAAGAAAGACAGTTTAAATGTAGTCTAAATAATGCTGCTTTTAAATGTTTATAATTAAAGATGGGCCTGAACTATCACACATGATCTGAACCCATTAAAACACTGGGGATGTTCCAAATCACATCTAATTCCAGATTAGGACTGCATGACTTGGGACCATCTATTCATAACAGATAGTATTATTCATAATATTTTACTTTCTTCACTACGTGGATCTTATTATCCTATTGGTTTTCTTTCCACAATTTTGTTTAAATGTTTACTAAAGGGCTTTTCTTTACAAATTTTGATATTACATAATACTTTTATATTTGTAAGCTCGAATACAACATCAGTTAAAGTGGCTTTCAGTTCTTCTGAAGAGTTGTGTTCCAGTTTTGTTTTTGTCCAGAAGTTAAACTAGTTTAAATGTTCATTACAGGACTATGTAATGACCTCCATCATCATTTCAAAAAGCACTACACAGACCATTGGTCACTTTCTAGACCCAAACTAGTCCTTGCTCAAGCAAGACCCAGGACTGGAAAAAGAAAGGTGTTGCAAATGAGGACTGAGGCTCATTAGGAGAGATCCGATCGCAACATCAATCTGATTACAAATGTGCTTAGTTACTTTAATAAAATTCAGCCCAAAATTTAAGGGTCATTGTCAAGGATGTCCGATCAGAAATTCTGTCTAAAACATTTGTTCCTGTTTTTGGGGACACAGCTCTCTGTTCTGCTTGTATCTGTGTCCTTTAGAGTCTAAAGGGGCATAAGAAACTAATTCTTATGATCTTAAATGTCTTGCTGGATGGAAGAACATGCATGTGTCTAGCAATCAAAACAAAATTCTGTGCCCTGTTGGTGATGAGTCACCTCACTGGGATTTTTCCATTTTTATAGTCCTTGTTTTGGGAAGCCTATTTTATTTTATTTTTTTAAAAGAATTGTCCATAATTCTGAAGAACCATAGGGTCATTTTTCACCCAGAAGGGTGATGGGGAAGGGGGGAAAATATCGGCAGGTTAGTTTTCTTGACAGCATTCTTTAAAGTCATGTCCATCTATGTTAGTATATCTAGAACTAAGTTAATTTTTCATTTTAAAAAGGCAGATCAATTTTGCTGTTACCTTGTAAGAAATTTCGAAGTTTTCACCACCCCAGATTTGAAGACCTGGGTCATAGAGACCCAGTTCAAAGAAGAAATCACGTTCAATGGCAAATAATCCACCGGCCATTGCAGGGGACCTAAGAGAAAGAACAAACAAAGTAATTCCTTTCACCAACAGAACATGACAGTCCTCTGGAAAAAAAAAAGTTACTCTTAATATAAGAAGCAATTTCCTGTTAATGCGTGTAAAAGATTAGACTGATGGCAATACATTTAGAAATTACTTGGCTTTATTACTGGTTCATTATAAGCCTTCAATGATTCTCTGAATTTGATACTTGTGTTAGTTTTAAAGAAGTCACTTATTACAGTTCTGAATTACATAGAGCATTGGCCCACACTTTTCAGCCAATCTGCATCTGAAGTTACATGCCACTTATTGCCATGACAAGAAACATTGTGGCGACAAACAGAAAAGGTCTATTCATTTCGTGATGCATATGAGAGCATGTAAAGTGGACTAGACTCTATAGTACACAAATTGTGTTCTGAGAAGCTGCCACCTTGAAATCTCATTGTGCAAGATTTTTGTTATACAGGTTTAATCCATACTTTAAAAAAAATTATTAATGTGAAACCAGTGGGAGGGCCAGGCATGGAGGATAAATAATTTAGAATTATTCTCAATGAAATTTTTAAGAGGGGCAGTGTACAGGCTTCAAATCTAGGTTTTGTTTAAGAAAAGAGTTTTGTAAAACCTTCTACATATGCCAAAATTTTGATAACATTAAAAACTATTAAATGAAAAGATGTTCTAGTTTTGATTTAAGCATTTTACTGCAATGGTTGCAAACAAAATTCTTTAGCAATGTGCTAGGCACATGAAAGTGAAACTAGCTAGTCTATTTTCATTGGACTTGTACTGTATCGTCCACCTCGGGATCAAAAAGCACTATAGAAAAATTAACGAATTAAGCCTCACCCAACCCCTGTGAGGCAGGCAATTATTAAAAACAAACAAACAAACAAACAAACAAAACCCAACCCCTCCAGATCAGGAAACAGGGCTATAGAGTCTCCTGGTCACCAAGATGATTTGTGGCAGAGACAGGAATAGAACCAAAGTCTCCAGCCCATCCTTGCTGAGCTAAGTAAAATCCAAACAAGTAAACTAGTAACATAAAATGTGAATAGATTTTAAAAATCTGCTTTGTTTCATGGTGGTGTCATTAGTAACATTAAGGACTCCTTTAATATATTGAATTTTGAATTTGATGGTATCCCTTTTAAATATTAATGGCTATATATTCTTGTCCTGCACAGAAATGAATGGAAGGGAACCATTTAAACTAAGTTGTAGAGTTAGCACATATTCTCTGAGCAACCCAGAAGAGTGGCAGGTGTGCAGAGAGGAAGGCCAACAAAAGCAACAAAGACTGTGGATCTATCACTGTGAAAATCTCTGATCAGATGTATGGTGGGCTCTTTCTGCATGTTCCCCTTGACTACGCTACTTACTGTAGTTGTTTTTGACATTCCCTTATTCCACATAGTTGTATCATATGGATCCTTTTCAGAGTCCAAAGAGCTGCATAATGCAGGGATGTGGAACATCATATGGAAAAAGGAAATATGCAGAAAGAACAAGCACCCCAAAACTAAAGGAGAGCACAAGCCTGAAATGTTGAATTTTGAATCTTGGCCTCTGACAAGAACACTGTAAAATCCACACAAGCTCAGCAGTTTATTTTACAAGGTCTGAGGTGGTGAGCACTAAGATTTCTGAGGATCTTTCCACATTACAAAATGTTTAAGAAACAGTTTATTCTGCCTATACTACTATTTTCAGCAAAATGACTAGCTAAATTTTAATTGTTTTCATATTACTGCCGTAAAACGTGTGTATAGCTTGGGCATAATGGGATATGGTTCTTTTTCAGAAAGAGAGCTAAACGGTCAATAATTCAACTATTATAGCTGTCACCTAAACCATTTTTTTAAAATTCTGATTCTCAGAACCGTTCTGAAAACAGTTTATAAAGTTGTGGACAAAGAATGTGATAGCAACCTTTGAAACAGCTTAACACTAAGTAGTTTAGTGCTGATAAAGTTCCAATGTGGACAGCCTTCTTCTCTATGACAGGATATTGTCTATATTACATAAAGTACTGAATAGACCAAAGCTTCATAATTTCCTTGAACATGTTTTGCCATTTTTGCAAAGAAGAATCACAGGGTGAGGGCTGAGTGAAGCATAACATCAGTTCCTGCAATTTGTTTAAACCACAAATAAAAAATGCTATGAAACACTATTTTCTAAATATGTGAAAGTGCTTTCAAATAAAAGTCATTGGTTACAAGATTACAGTAGTATAAGGGAAAATACAGAGCAGAACCACAGCCTCCCAAGTCTTAAAAAAAGTCCAGTAACACTAATGTTTAAGCAAAAATTTGCATGTATTTTTGATAGAAAAGAAAACGTTCCACGCAAAAAGCAAAAGCAATAGGATGGAATACATGAAATTCATTAAAGCCCTCCCCCAAGACAGACTGGAATTCTTTTTAGTTAAGTACATTACAGAGAGCAAACTTAGAGCTAGTGGGTTATCTTCCTAAGATTTCAAAGTAGTGCACTTGTATTGGTCAGATGGGACCTTCCATAAAGCAAGTGGGAATGATCTGACACAAAAAAGAGGGCTATATTGCTCCGGATGCACTTGCATTGACCTATTAACAAGGAGTTGTACACATGCATCCATGAGAGAAAACAGCCTAAACATTTTATGTATTATGAATTTTTTTTGAACATTTGTAGCATGCTTATTATGGAACAAACAATTAAGTAAGCAATTTTTATTGTTCCCAAAACCATACCTGAAAAGAGCCCCCATTAATAGTTCCATGAATTTTGCTTGGAAACCAAATGATAAGAACATCTGTTTTTCCAAATAAAAATTATTATTCTGAAATACATCCTATATTTTGCTTGAAGTGTTAAGTACATAACAACAGAAAAAGAGAGGCACAAGAAGTTAGTGAAGCTACATTAGCAGCGTTTGACCAAAATAATTAGTAATAGTAAGATACTTTCTTTTTGGACAAAGCATCTTCAGTTGTTAGAGTATTAAAAATATGTGCAAGTATTTAGTAGCTCAGTATCTCCTTAAGAAGAGAAATGGGTAAGTGATTTAGTGATTACCGATACGGCTCAGTTTGTGTCTTTCTCATTTCCTTCTCTCGCTTGGTCAAAGGTACCCTCTTCCATAGCATACTCCAATCCCATGCTCCTCTAGCAAACCCATCTTCGTCACCACCCCCTTGGGGTATAATAGTGTAAGTGTTGCCATCTACGACATCTATGAGCGGCACAGTGCATGTGGTTCTGCAGGGTTGTGGATGGCGCCAGTGAGGATGAGGTTAGGTACAAGGACCCACATGTCACATTTACACGAATCGTAGTTCATGGGAAAAGAGGGGGAAAAATGAGATGATTTAGATATGCATTCAAAACAATTCACAGAATAAAAACAGCACTCTTTACCGATAAGGCTCAGTTTTATGCTTTCTTTTGGTCTTTTCCTTGTGGCTTAATGGAATTCGTTTCCACAGCAAACTCCAGTCCCAGGCCCCTCTGGCAAAACCATCTTCATCCCCACCTTGCTGCGGCTCAATGGAATAATCATTCCCATCTATGTAATCTATTAGAGGCACAGTACATGTAGTTCTGAAACATTTTGGAAGGGGAAGAAGAGAGTAAAATATAATTTAAGAAAGATATGCTGTCTAATCTAATACATCTACCATTAACTTTTATTTTTTATTGAAATGTAACTTAAATGAAAGGTCAAATGTAAATATGTATCATCTCAAAAATGTAAAACTCCATTCTAATGGAAGAAAAAAATAATATACTTTAACAGTCCACATGTCGATGCCAGAGCATCAAATTACACAATCCAATGGTCAGAAGTTAAAGCTAGCCAAATTCAGACAGGAAATAAGACATTAATTACTCTCACGGTTAAAAATTTACCACAGGAACAATTTACCAAGGGTCATGGTGGATTCTCCATCGCTGGCAATTTTTAAATAAATTATTGTTTTTTCTAAAATGTATGGTCTAGGAATTATTTTGGGGGAGTTTTCTGGCCTGTGCTATACAGGAGGTTAGACTAGATGATCACAATGGTCTCTTCTGGGCTTGGAATCTATGAAATGCATACTGAGAGCAGACAAGTTATGGCAGAAATGTCGACATACCAATCCTAACATTGGCCTTCTGATAAAATATTGCCTGGGGCAATGAGGGGGGAAAAATGGGAGACCTGAGAGGGTTAAAGGAAAGGGGAAGTACAGATCTCACGATTTTATAATTTTTCCATAATTGCTGCTATTTATGTGGGATCTCAATGGTCAAAAAACAAAAAAAAGTTTTAGCTCTTCCTGTTGCAAATGGAGCCTTTCACTATTCAAGTCTGTACAGTATACTGTTGTCCTATAAAGCCATTCTTTTGGGGAAAAACCAAACCAAACTTCGCTGCTGTAGGATCAGGCATTTCTCAGCAGTGGTTTTAAACACAATGGCCAAACATTCCATCAGAAGATTCTACATTTGGTTTTTACAAATACACTGTTTGCTGTGATCAATCAGACACAATATGCAATTAAGATAAACATTCTCTTGTTTTTCTCCCAGTGTTTTCATAATAGGCTCTGCTGATGCATTGACTGAATTGAAAGCTTAAGTTTTCCCGAAACACTTCCATCTTAGAGGCAAATGCTATATACAATGAGAAAAACAAACAAGGGGAAATGACAGCATAATACGTTACCTCCAACCAGGAGACCAGAAAAGTAGCTCTTTCATCTAACTCTTTGAAAATTTCCATTTCAGGGCTTTGTACAATCGAGTAGCAGCTATCAGCACCCCTCAATACTGTGGTCTTCAGCACCAATCTCTCTCCCTAGGTTTTGTCTTTGAAATTGTTTCTTCAATGTTCTCCACAACCTGCCTCCCCCAGGTAAAGGGACATTAGACTGAACAGGAGCAAGAGAAGTGCCCCATCCCAACCAACTGAAGCACCTGGAGACCTGTCCTATCACCAGTGCAGTGGCCTTGCAGGACTTGTTTCCTGGCACTTTTTAAGCCTCTGACATACTTGTAGTTAAGACTCTTGTGGTACAATAGGCTGAGGGATTCAACGGCTTTAAAATAAAGATATGCCACACTCCCATACCCCTCTTTCAACTACTGAATAAGCCAACTAAAGCTAAAACAACAGCACAGAGCAACTGCAGCAGCCAGGTGGTTCAAAGGATTGGAGGCAGGTGGGGTCCATGCCCTCTTTATAGGCTCAAATGGAGTTTTGTGCACATAGGGCTTGTGGTTCCAACATTAACTACTAGCACAGTGTCTGGGCATGCAGACAAGACACACACATCCCAAAGGCGAGGATTTGTTTGAAACAATTTTCTAACTTTAGATTTAAGAGAAACAAATATATTTTTGTAATAACTACCATAATTATTGCAACCTTAAGATCACAGGGGCTTTAGTAGTCTGAAAATTCCCACTAAATCAAAACTGAGCTCCTTCTCTCTCTCCAATTCCTACCTCCATTTTAAATATAATGTTTTTGATTAGCTTTAATAATAATCTTGTTTAAGAGGGCTGCTCATTCATCTATAGTAAGACATTTCCACAACAGGGGGCCTGTAAGATAAAGTCATTGCAACAGACTGGATTCTCCTTAAATGTAATCCACATTTGAGTACCTTCATTAAAATAAAGTAATTAGAGATTTATTTGCATGACTGTCACTTGTTACATGACCATATCTTCCACTCTGGGAGATGATGCAATAGTTGTAATGTGAACAACACACTGAATATGGTTTAAAACATGAAGATTATTACTGTGACTATTTTTCTTCTTAGGAGGCTTTCTGAGTTATAGAAAAACAGGATAGCGTTACCTGTCCTTAGATATAGGAGCTACAAGTGGTGCATACCAGTTAACTGCCACCTCACAATGGGCATCAAGGTAAATCAAAACCTTTAAAAACAAAACAAAAACAAAAAAAAGGCACGGAGATATATCATTTGAGATTTCTGTATACAAATCACACATTGATTGAATTATCATATATCTTAAATTTTGACACAAATTTATACAAGTTTTTTTATTACACTATGGTGTAAGACCTCACTATAGTGAGGTTTTAAGAATTTAAACCATTCTTATTTCAACAATGTTCATAATAAAATAACCATTTTAAGATTTGTTAAAAATATCTATTTTAATGTAAAGAAAATACAAATGATTTTATTTATCAAACATTTTCTACCTGTCCAAGTTTAGCCTTCTGAGCTCCAATGCTTCTAGCTTGAATTAAACCTTCTCTCCTCTCATTTCGAAATACCTTTACAAGGCCATTCCACTGCTTAATGTACTCGTCTAGTCTTTCTTTTAAGTGCGCTATCAAATAATAATAAAAAAAGATTTTTTTCCATGTTATAACAATTAGCGTTACACTTTTAATGCAAACTAAATACAACTGACCAGATTTACTAAAGAAACCTAGATGTTCAGAACTAAAAAGGTCTCAAATACAACACTGCCTGATCTATTATTGATAAAGTGCTCATAAGCGTGATGAAAGCTTGATTTAAAGTTCTCTGATTTCATAGCAGGAGTTCTAGCTTTAGTACAGAAAAAGTTAATAGCTGCACTATACTAAGGGATTGCAAAAGTAGATTCTGAACCACTTTTCAGCAAAGACCATAGTCAATGACTCTTCACTAACACTCCTCATGATTTTGACTTGATATCAAATTATTTTGGGCAATTTGCATGATGTCTTTGTTAAGTTATCTGTTTTTGTCACCTAAAACTGCTGGGAACTTGAGGCAAAGTTCTGCCAGACCTGGATCCCTCTATCCCTTTCAACCCCTGCATCTCCGGGGTCAGTCAATGCTTCCCATCCATCTCCTCAATGAGTATGTCCTTGTAGTGGCAGCTGTATTCACTAGAAGGAGAGACAAGGTAGGTGAGGTAATTTCTTTTATTGGATCAACTACTATTGGTGGAAGGCACAAGCTCTTGAGCTCTTCTTCAGGTCTGGGGAAGAAAGCAGAGCTAAATACAAGTTGGGACAAATTGTTAAGTAGAAGGGGTAACATGTTGGAGGCACTCACTTGAAATGAAATGGTGTTAGATTGTTGTGCATAAAGGGTTTGAATTGGGCAATTAAAGGTAGCAGATAGTGTGTGTATTACAAATTGTTGTGATGAGCCATAAAACCAGCATCCCTGTAAAGTCCATGAATTCTGGTGTCTAGCACAGTTATGAATTTAAGTTCTCTGGCTCGCCTTTTGAAGGTGTTGGCAGGTTTCCCTTGAGGACAAGCACTGAAATATCAAAAATGGAATGATCACTTTGTGAAAAGTGTTAGTCCACGGGTGATATGGTAATTTTGTCTTTTATCATTTTTCTGTGAGCGTTTATTAGAGAGCATAGTGATTGTCTGATTTCACCCACATAGTTGTTATTGGGACATTTGGTGCACTGGATGAAGTACAGCACATGTTGTGATAAGCATGTATAGGACTCATGAAGTTTGAAAGATGTGTTGTGGGGCAAGGTATTATCATTGTAGCAGTGGAGATAGGGCTGGTCTGTGGGGAGCTTGCTTCTGATAATGAGCTTGGGAGTTGTTTGAAGGCCAGAAGAAGAGGTTTGGGAAAGATTTCTTTCAGGATGTGGTTCCAATCAAATATGGGCTGTAATTGTTTGATGATACCCTGTATGGATGGCAGATGACAACTAGGAGAGTGCAGTCAGTACGGAGGCCACTCATCTGGTATTAAACCGGACAGTCCTCTTTTTGAGAGGTTTGTCCCCGATCTGGACCTGGGACAAAACCAGACATGTCTGGTTTGGTCCAATATCGGATGGGGGATACCACTCCACCCCTCCAGCACTTAAAAATAGCGTCCCCTGTGCAGCGTGACCTCACATGCGCCATGCCGAGAGTGACAGGGCAGGGTGATTTTAAAAATGGCTCCCGCTGTGCAGGGTGACCTCACATGAACTGTGTGTATGAGGTCATGCCAGTGGGGGTGGACCCAGGCTGTTCCTGGAAGTACTGGAATTTACAGTATTCCGGGAACATGTGAGTAGCCACCTAAGTGGTAAGTGGGTTTCTTTTTCCTGTATTGAAGCAGGTTCTCCCAGGGCATTTGGATGGCTCTTTTCATGAAGCGATTCCAGGGAAATCTGCACAACACTTTGAAAAAGCAAGCTTGGGAACTTAAATTCATAATTCTGCTAGACACAAAAAGCCATGGGATTACAGGGACATTGGTTGTATGGCTCATTACAACAATCTGCAATATACCACACTGCCTGCTATCCTTAATAGCCCACTTCAAATCCTTTATGCATAACAATGTAACCTCCAATTGCCCATTTCAAGTGACTGCCTCCAACATGTTACCTCTTTTACTCGACAATCTGTCCCAACAGCTCTGTGAAGCTCAAAAGATTGTACCTTCCACTGACGGAAGTTGATCCAATAAAAGAAATTACCTCATCTACATTGTCTCTCCCATATTCTGGGACCAACAGAGCTACAGCAACACCTCAATAAACAGAGCAGCTGAAGGACGATGACTGAGGGGCGTGGACTGTGGTCCATCATCTGATGATCATATCACAAAGCAATACACAAAATGATAAAGATGGAGAATCACTGATATTAGGCAGAAAAACTCTGAGGCAGAGAGAAAGTTTCAGGGAGGATGGTAGGAGACAGGCTGGGCAGCAGGGACAGGAGGGGCCATACTTAAAGGGCTCGGTTACATATTTGGCAAAAATAAATAAATCAATAGATTCAGGTACAAATATATTCTGATGTGGAAATCACATCCCTACAACACAGTTATGGAAAAAGTCTTTCATTCTTGCAGAACAACTTTGCACAAACGATTCAACTCAGAAAAGTCTGAACACCATGCACCAGAACAGGTATGTCTTGTCTCCATGAAGTTGCATTGATTTACATAAAGCTGTTAATTTAAGAAGATTTCCTTAAGCCAGTGCAAACCCCAGTGTGGACTCTTATTTTGATTTAAGACTGACATATTTCAATTTACCTTAAGTCAATTAAGAACAAGTTTAACCTACACCAAAATAAACCACTCAAACCAAAATAAGGGTCCACACACTAGTTTTCACCAGTTTATTTAAACCAGTACAAGTTTATATATAGAAAAGACCTTAAATTTTAGTCTCATAAATTATTATATTTTACCTCACCTTTGACAAAACTACTAAGAAGATTCCAACTTCAAAATGTAAGTAATGAGGTTGTGTATTAATAATTGAAATAAAATGGATTTTTAAAAACCAAAAGATATCCAAATTTATTTCAGGAATCGTGCACCAAAAACAGGAATTTTTGTTGAACCTGCTTTCTTCCAAAGCCACCTGAATTCTATTTAACCCTCCATTAAAAAAACAAAACAAAACAAAAACTTTAAAAATATGATTGTCAAAATCAGTAGGGACAAAATCTGATCTACCCTCTTCTTCCTCCCTTTACATATGTTTGCAAACCTGCTGCAATTCTTTGAGGGTTACAAACATTTCACTTATACCTAAAGACTAAGTTAGAAAAAGGACAATTATTTATATATAAACATATATGATGTATGTCTTATGCATTATACAGAGAATACATGATAGATGCAGGATAGACATTTTACAAAATGAATTTAGTGTGGATTCATAACTACAAGAAAGTTATGAAGTCATCCCACACAAATGTCAATAAAAGCTTTACCACACCATTACTTATATGCCTCATACATTACAAGAAGACTTAGCTCTTTGTAAAACATTCCTGATTATTAAAAATTGAATATATTTCTAACACTTTCTGCCTACAAAAGGCAGGTGCTTTAGTTATTATAAATTCACCTATGCAGGACTCAGGAAGGAGTGGGCAAACTTTTTGGCCCAAGGGCCACATCTGGGTGGGGAAATTGCATGCAGGGCCATGAATGTAGGGCTGGGGCAGGGGGTTGGGGTGCGGGAGGGAGTGCGGGATGTGTGGAAGGGTGAGGTCTGCAGGAAGGGGCTCAGGGCAAGGGGTCGGGGCAAAGGAGGAGTGTGGGCTGGGGTGCGGCAGGGGGCTCGGGGCTGGGGTGCAGGAGGGGTGCAGGGTGTGGCAGGGGGTTGGGGTGCAGGAGGGGTGCGGAGTGCAGCAGGGGCTCAGGGCAGAGGGTTGGGGTGCAGGAAGGGTGTGGCAGGGGGCTCAGGGCAGGGAGTTGGGGTGTAGGGTGCGGGAAGGGTTCGGGCTCCGGCCCGGCGCCGCCTTCCTGGAGTGGCTCCAGGGTGGCAGCGACGTGCACCTGGGCCAGGGCAGGCTCCTTGCCTGCCTGCCTGCCTGCCCTGGCGCCGCTCCCGGAAGCGGCCGGCAACATGTCCCTGCGGCCCCTGGGGAACTGGGAACCGCGGCCAATGGGAGCTTTGGGGGAGGTACCCACAGGCGAGGGCAGCATGCAGAGCCCCCTCCCCCCTCCTCCCACCCCCCAACGGGCTGGATCCGGCCCACGGGCTGTAGTTTGCCCACCCCTGGCTCAGAGGGAACTATAAAAATCTCTAAAACTGATTATGGAATGTTTTTCCATGGTAAGTATTTCAGAACTTTGAAGTCCATTATCTAAGGCCCTTCCAGGCCTAGGAAGTGAGTGCCTGTTCCCACTGGGAAGCTGTGGATTTCCTCCTTCCCAATATTATACAGTTCCAAGGTCTAGCCTTGCAGGGATGCAAGACAACAGAATATAAAGCCCTGATATTTTGCGTAGACTGCGTAGACTTTCGGTCCTTCATCAGTTAAGACTGAGCCGATCACAACACGTATTCCAATCTTCTCTCGCTCTGGCCATCCTTTGCCATGTTTGTCCATATCTCCTTGTTAAGAAATCATCCCACTTCTTTGGAGGCTGACCGCATGGCCATTTCAGTTCTCGCAGATACCACTCAGATATAGCTGCAGTCCATCTGTTGTCACTGAGTCACCTGATATTTTATGTTTAGAAAATCTGCCACTGGCCTAGTGCTGAATTTTGTCCACCCAACTGATATATTTTGTTTCTTTAAAAAATATATATAAAGGTGGTTTGAAAGGAAAGATTTGTTTGTTTTTAAATTAATTTTAAATTAAGGGTTTATTCCTGTTATTTTAAAAAACCCTTAGAAATATCAAGAATGGCTAGTCTGGTTTCTCCCGATTTTGCTGAAGAACCTCCTACATGTTTCTAAATAGTGAGCGCTGTCAATTAATGCGATTAAATATTCCTGTGCCTCTCAACTGTTCAGATTTTATTTCTTTAGTTCCCAAGTTATCATAGGTCTTACCTACACCAGCCATTGTTGTGAACACTCTCATGGTGATGCTACCAGTGATGTAGGTCTACTGGGGCCATCAATAGGAGCACAAGCATAGACAAAGCATCAACATTAAGTGATGTTTGTACCACTGTTTCAACTATATATGCTCTGAGCAGGGTTAGACAATACACTGATAAAAACAGTGGTTCCCGGCATATGCTAGCTCTCCCTCTGCTGCTACCTCCTGTGGAGCTGCACCAGTGGCAGTAAAACAAGATTTAATAAAATAAAATAAAATAAAATAAAATAAAATGGTCAGTGTAGAAAAAGCCTATGATAACTTGAGAACTAGTGTAAAGCTGAGATCAGGAGCCCTTAGCTGATGTAAATCAGCATAACTCCTTTGGATTCAAATGGAGTTGTGCCAATTTATACCAGCTGAGGATCTGGTCCCTTTTCTTTACGAAGGACATTAAGGCCTCGGTTCAGCAAGGTATTTAAGCATTAGCCTAACTTTAAGCACAAGTGGTCCCACTAACTTCAGTGGAACGTCATAGCATTTTGCTGAGTCGAGGTCTAAATGCAAAACACAATGTTAATGCAACATTAAAGTGTACAGTTAAAACAGAAGGATTCAGGAAATATAAAAAGTAAGGTACCTGCAGCAATATAAAGATCAGCTGTACCCTCCCTATGTCTGATATTTGGCAAAATAAGAAAATATATTAAAGCTATACCTATAAGAAACAAAGGAAAGGAAATATTCTATATATGTGCACAATGTGGCCAAGCTGACACTGATATACACCTCTACCCCGATATAACGTGGTCCTCGGGAGACAAAAAAATCTCACCGTGTTATAGGTGAGACCACGTTATATTGAACTTGCTTTGGCTCTCCCTGTTCCTTGTTCCCTGACCACCCCCTCCAGAGACCCCTGTCCCTAATCACCCCCAGGACCTCACCCCCAGGACCCCACCCCCCTGCTCCCTGTCCCCTATCCACACCCCCCACCCCCTAACAGGCACTCACTGGCAGTGGAGCAGCCCGGCCCCAGCCCGCTCCACTCTGCCAGCTCCCAGCCGCGGCGCTCCACTTCCCGCCGCAGGTGAGTGCGGGGAGGTTGGAGAAAGGACGCCCCCCGTACTCACCTGCAGCAGGAAGCGGAGCGCTGCGGCTGGGAGGTGGCAGAGTGGAGTGGGCTGGGGCCGGGCTGCTCCATTTCCGCTGCTGCCGGTGAGTGCGGGGGGGGGGATCCCTTCCCCCAAGCCACCTCCCCCGAATGACATGGCTGGGGCCGGGGCGAGGGAAGCGGAGCGGGCTGCTCCCAGCCCCCCGCTAATCCCCAGGGCCACTCTGGGACTGCGGGGCCCCCAAAAGTGCCCCCCCCCACAGCTCCTGCCTCCCAGACCCTGGGAGATGGGGGGGAGCCCCTGACTGCCCCCGAGACCTTCTGCCCCTTATCCAACCCCTTGGCCCCAGCCTGGCCCGGCACCCTTAACACGCTACTCAGAGCAGCGTGTCAGAGCTTTACTGCCTTGTATGCAAACCTGCATTATATCAGGTCGCGTTATATTGGGGTAAAGGTGTCGAAACTTTTGCATTCTTTAATTTTTGGATTTTAACATCCTATTAATGCACACTTTTCCATTTACGATATCAGAATTGTGATGATTTTACTAACGTGGCATTAAATTCCTGTCATTGCTATTCTCCTGTGCTTCTGACAAAACAAGTTAACAAAGAAAACCCACTCTGGAAATTCTCTACAACCAAAAAATATTGTGCACAGGAGAGAGTGCAGGGGGAGAGAGAAATGTGCCATTTATTATAAAGAATTGTTTTGAAAATATGAAATATGCATAAACAATGCCGTTTCTTTCTAGTAACTAGAAGAAAATAATATTATTAATGAATAAAAAAGATACGCTAATAGGTGCCCTTAATGACCTTTTATCATTTTGAATCTGGCATTTAGGAGCACTGCCAACAGCAAAAACATCACCTTAACCTCAAGGTGCTCAATATGCTCTCACGTGGGGAATCAGAGCTCCATTCTTCACTACTAAGATGGCAGTGCAGCTAATATAGCACAAAGCACCTGAGCTGAGGCTCAAGCTTTTCAGGCAACATTGTCTGATAGCTGCATTTAACCAGTTCCTGATAGGGAAAAGGAGAAAATGCAAAATTAATTTTGATTTAACTGAACCCGTGAAAACTGTACTACTGTATGCACATGCAGTAAATCACTAACAATGATAGCATGTGTGAAGCATGCAGCTAAGGATGGCAGAGTTGTACATATACCTGATAGATTTATAAGCACACTTTACAAAATGTTCATGTGCTGGGACTAGGGCCTCTCAGAAGCCCTGGCTTCAGAAGCTTACATGATGTATAATAGCTCCATGCACCTTGTAAGGAGCCCCATTCTGCCAGCCTGAAAGCAGGAGATCCCCAGCTCCTAAGGTTCACAGAGATGGGCCATATAAGATGCTTGGGATATGGCACTCTGCTAGTTTCTAGCCAAATGGTGTCAGATTATGTTTTGGTTGGTTGGTTTCCTCCCACCCCTAAAAAACATAGGAAATGCCATACTAAAACTCCCTATGTTAAAGTTGTATGCTTAAAAACACTGAAGAGAGTTAGGAAATATAATACCACCGAGTTCTATATAATGCTTTTCATCTGTAAACCTCAAAGGGCTTCACAAAAGAAATAATATTGCCACTTCCTTTTTACAGATAGGGAAAATGAGGCACAGAGAGATGAAGTGACTTGCTCAAGATCACCCAGCAGACCAGTGGCAGAGATAGGAACAGAACACAGGTCTTCTGAGTTCCAATCCAGCACACTATCCACTAGAATACATATTATATATGTAAGAATAAGATACTATAATTAAGAGTCTATATATTTTATATGACAATGCTAATTACATAGTCATGCTGTTTCTCAGGTAATAAAATTTACGTTTTTCATTTTAATCTTAGATACACATATACCGGGGTGGCCAAACTTTCTGACCCTCCAAGCCACATACGACAATCTTCAGAAGTTTGAGAGCTGGGGCACACCTGCTGGGGCTTGGGGCTTCAGCCCTGCGGGAAGCACTTTACAGGACTTGGGGCTTCAGCCCTGTTCCTGCTGAAAGCCTGAGCCCCAGTAGGCATGCCCCGCAGGACTGAAGCCCTAAGACCCCTCTCTCCGCTGGGTAGAAGCCCCTACCCCACCACCCTGCTGCAAGGCAGAGGTCTCAAGCTCCCCCCTCACCCAGCCTGGCATATTGGGGGGCTCTGCGAGCCTGTGAACCAGAGTTTGGCCACCCCTGACATATACTATTATATCTTGTAGTACAGGGGTTGGCAACCTTTCAGAAGTGGTGTGCCAAGTCTTCATTTATTCACTCTAATTTAAGGTTTCGTGTGCCAGTAATATGTTTTTAGAAGGTCTCTCTCAATAAGTCTATATTATATAACTAAACTATTGTTGTATGTAAAGTAAACAAGGTTTTTAAAATGTTTAAGAAGCTTCATTTAAAATTAAATTAAAATGCAGATCTTATCAGTTTAGTGCAGTGGTTCTTAACCTGGGGTGCATGCACCCCCTAGGGGTGCGAGATGCCCTTTCTGGGGGTGCAAGACATGCGAGATTTGTTTAGAAGGTAAATCATCGAAAACACAAATTAAGCACAGGCACATAAGTACAACTACACCGCTACCTTGATATAACGCGACCCGATATAACACGAATTCGGATATAACACGGTAAAGCAGCGCTCCGGGGGGGCGGGGCTGTGCACTCCGGTGGATCAAAGCAAGTTCAATATAACACGGTTTCACCTATAACGCGGTAAGATTTTTTGGCTCCCGAGGACAGCGTTATATCGAGGTAGAGGTGTACTTTATTTCATCAAATCTATGTATTTATTAACATTATACATTTTTTAACGATTACTGTAATATACAAATCAAGTTTTTACGCGAATTGTAGTGTAATTTTTGATAAGGGGTGTGAGAACATATTTTGAGAACTCCAGACCATCAGCGCGCTGAGCGGGGCAGGTTGTAGTGTATTAAATTGCTCCTCATAGGAATGTGCTACTTATGGTGTACTACTTCGGGCTGCCAGTCCTGATGCTCTGAGCGGCATGGTAAGGGGACAGGGAACAGGGGTGGTTGGATAGGCATGGGAGTCCCGGGGGGTCTGTCAGGGGTGGTGGATAGGGGTCGGGGAAGTCAGGGGACAGGGAGCAGGGGGGCTTGGATGGGAGGGTGGGGTCTCGGGGGGGGGCGGATAGGGGTGAGGGGGTCCCAGGAGGGGGCGGTCAGGGGACAAGGAGCAGGGGGGATTGGATGGGTCAGGGGTTATGAGGGGGGCAGTCAGGGGGCAGGAAGTGGGAGGGGGCGGATAGGGGCAGGCTGTTTGGGGAGGCACAGCCTTCCCTACCCGGATGTGGTGTATTAAATAATTTCTCCCCGTAGGAATGTGCTACCTATGGTGTACTAATTACGGCTGCCAGTCCTGGTGCTCCACAAGTAGCGCATTCCTACGGGGAGAAATTTAATACACTACATCGGCGGACAGAACCCCAGACCGGCGACGGGCTGAGCGGCTCAGCCCGCCGCCAGTCTGGGGTTCCATCCGCCGGCTCCTGCCAGCCGGGGTCCTGGCCACCGAACCCGCTCATCCCGCTGCTGTCCTGGGGTTCCATTCACCCAGGCCGGCAGCAGGCTGAGTGGGGGTGGCGGCTAGGACCCCAGCCAGCGTGCCAATAAAAATCGGCTCGCGTGGCGCCTTTGGCATGCGTGCCACAGGTTGCCGACCCCTGTTGTAGTATTATGCCAGACAGTCCATGAAAGTCACCTATAAAAAGTGCATAGTCAATCATATTTACAAAGATGAACAGTACTATGAATTCAGATTAGTAAAAGTTTGTTGGTATTTATATAGGCTAATCTAATTTTACAGTGATGCTAGTTTTTATTTAACTGGGTCAGCAAGTCCTTGAATTGCACAGGAACATAGCTGTGATGCCAGCTAAAAAGTCTAGTATATGGCTGCTGACTAAATTATTAAAAAAACACATATCCCTTACAGAAATATTTACATATAATACAAAGTCTAAACCAGCTTCTCAGATGGTGTGATTCCATTAAGAGTCAATAGGAATATAGTGGACCATTCTTTGACAGCGCTACTGGTCTAATGGATGCAGAGAAACAGTACTTGTGAAACATCCTGATTTTAGTAAGGCTTCTGACACAGGTCTACATGGCATTCTTGTAAGCAAGCTAGGGAAATGTGGTCCAGATGAAATTACTATAAAAGTGGATGCACAACTGGTTGAAAGGCTATACTCCAACAATAGTTATCAATTATTCGCTGTTAAACTGGGAAGGCATATCTAGTGGAGTCCCACAGGGGGTCAGTCCTGGGTTCAGTACTATTCCGGTCCTAATATTTTCCTACCTCAGAGGGATGTTGTGAACATTAATGTTTATTTATCATTTTAATAATGCTTTACATGCAAAAAGTCTAAACTGCTTTTAATACAATAATTTCAGCTTTAAAATTAATTTCTAGGATTCATTCTTTACCAATATACCCCTGTGACATGGGGACAGGCAGAAGACAAGTATACTGTGTGCCAGACTGTTTAACAATACAAAAGGAGAACCACTTCAGTTCTGGATCCCCACACAGCCAGATGCCCTCCATATCTCCAAATTCAACTATTCAAAGGGAAAAAGGAGTGTATGGGGCAGCATATCCCAGACTCCAGGAGCAGATCAGACTCACCTATGATCAGCCATGCCTTGTCCTTGCTATATACCAATCCAAGGGACAGACAGCATAGAAATGCTGTTGCGTCAAGATTTGGCAATACTAGCTCTGCATAGGAACTGCCATACTAAAAGCAAACCAAAGGTAATCTTGACTCTCTCAGCTATCAGTACCAGATGCTTCAGAGGAACATGCAAAGATCTCATAATAATCGTGTATACAACAACTTGCCTATAGAGGAAATTTCTTTCTAATCTGAGGTTTATGCACCTTATAAATGTTTATTTTATCTAATTTTTCTGTCTGAGTACTTATTTTGCCCCTCATCACTGTAGCATCTGAAAGCTGTCCCCCACACCCCAGTATTTCTGGATTTAGCTGCATAATAACCCTGTGAGGCAGGGAAGTATTGTTATGTCCATTTTCAGATGAGGAACTGAGGCACAAAGAGATTAACAATTCGCCTGAAATCAGAACGGAAAAGGTAGAGCCCGTAACTGAACCTGGTACTCCTGAATCCAAGTCCAGTGCCATAACCAAAGATTATCCTTGCTGTAGAAGCAAATATTTTTTATTCACACAAATGTCTAATCTTTTTCTGACTCTTACTAGGAATTCTGTCTCAACAACATCTTGTGGCAGTGAGTCTTTCAGATTAATTATGCCTAGTATAAAACGAAGTATTTTCTTTGATCAGTTTTAAATTTAAAACAGACATCGGACTGACCCTCTCTAGATCATTCATTATCTTATTTACATGTACATTAACATGCCACCTCTTGCTATTCTCTTCTCAAATCAGCTTCACTTTACATTGCCAATGAGCATTAGACCTGAAGATTTCAATATTAGGAAAACAGTAAGAGAGAGCGAGAGAGTGTGTGTTTTATAATGCATATTATATATTTAAAATCATACATATGTACACATGGCATTAGACATTCCCATCTTGGTTCACATCTGAGGAAAGGAAGAACAGGGATGACGAGTGTGGGCAGGAAAGACTACAAACGTCTGGAAGCTTTGATGACATGCAGCTGGAGCCCATATGCCACCATGAAATAAAGAAAATATTTCATGTAAAAATGTGTGGCTAAAATAGTTTTTCTTTCAATGAAATATAAGCAATAATAAACGCAGTACTGTGTTTCAAAGAATCATGGGTGGCTCCAAAAAACATTAAGACAGTGAAAAAATTAATATGGTTTACCGAATAGTTTTAGTCAAATTTCAACTATAGTCAGAATTAAGATAGGATTCCCCTGTGAGGGTAAGATGAAAGACACTTCTTACGTCAAATTTAGCACTAACTCCTCAATTAAAAGAAGAGAAGCAGTGAAAATACGAAGTTAGATAAGTACTTTGCTCACTGGTTTGACTTTGTTCACGCTCACTGGTTTGACAGTTACTGATAGGGCATAATGCTGGGCGCTGTTTCAATTTATCTCTAAACAGACTATCCTTTTAAAAATTCCTAACGACAAAATGTGCTAATGAACCCAGACCTCCATACTAATGTGCTAACCAAACTGTGGGGAAAACCTGCCACAAATTCTATGCATAGAACAGAAATGTATGCATATAGACCAGTGTTTTCTTTTCATTACTATCCATTGAGATGTACCTTGTGTTTTACTGAAAGATGAAAATGACTGTATAAATACCATCTTGTTTTTCATGCACAGTTAAATACAATCCATATTGTATAAATAATAATAAATAATAATAATAAATCCAAGAAGCTAATTTTTAAAATTATTTTAATACCCCCCCCCACTCTTTCCTACAGATTCAGTGTTAATAGCCTATGTATTACCTTTGTTACTGAAATCATCAATCATCACAATTTCTGCCAAATATTTCCTTGGTGTCCTTTTTATTACACTGTGAACTGTCCTCATGAGTGTGGACCATCCTTCATTATGGAAGACAATGACAATACTGGAGGTGAGCAGGTTCTCATCATAATGCCAATACTTGCACCTGCAAAAGATTTTTTGTTACTGTAAATTTGCCAGTGTCTCTCTTAATAATCTGTGTGAATGAAGTTTTAGTTAATGTCTCTGCTTCAAGTTACACATAAGCAGGATATCAAAAACAAAATACAGCGTTACTATTTCATAGATTCATAGAATTTTAAGGTCAGGAGAGACCATTATGGTGTCTGACCTCCTGCATTATACATTTATATTACTGATTTATAAAAAGCAGCAACCAGTTTGTAATGTTCCTGTAAACCACATTGTTACAAGTAAAAAGAATAGTTTGTTAAATGTTTCCATTTGTGTCACATATTTAGGATACAAAACCTGCAAAATCTTGTAAATTACTACTATAAATATTAGGTGGAATGTTTCTCACTGTGTCCCAAAGCCCTGGTTTATCAGTCCTTTCATATCTAAACACATTTTTAAGCACTCAGATATTAAATGACAGATGTGCAGAAGCTGCACACGTATGCTCATTTGCCACTGCTGCATCTAAAACTTTCTGTGCTATATAAAATCTGACAGAAAAGCATAGCTGCTTATGGAGAAGATTTTATCTTTACAAACAGAAAAGATTTTATTAATTGGTAATCACTGATGCATAAACTTTCAGCTATGATGAATGAAGGCTAAAAGTGCCTTGACATCCACCCCCCCCACCCCGCCAAAACAAAAATAAAGCATTGTACCCAGGAGCGGCGCCAGGGTTTTTGCCGCCCTAGGCGGCAGCGCTCCTTCCGCTCCGCATCTTCAGGGCACTTCGGCGGCGGGTCCTGGAGCGAGTGAAGGAGCCACCGCTGAATTTCCGCCGAAGACCTGGAGCGGAAGGACCCCCGCCGCTGAATTTCCGCCAAGGGCGGCAAAATGCCGCCCCCCAAATCCTGCCGCCCTAGGCGACTGCCTAGGGTCGCCTAGTGGAAGCACCGGCCCTGATTGTACCCAATCTACTGAGGATACAACTTTTTGCCAAATTCTGTGTAGATATACAATTTTAAAAAACAGATAAGTCAACAATGAAGCTCAGACTGCCGACAACAAATTTCAGCCACAGCCCAACTTCAAAGGCTTCCTATTAAAAAATTTATCAAACGAGAGACCAAACAAGATCTGCACACAAAATCCAAAGAGCATAAAAACGAACAGTATGAAATTTCACACTAATAGACCATCTACATTTAGGGGGGGAAAAAACAAGAGCTGATGGCGACTTTAGAACGTAAACTATCTATGATGTTGCTACCAGGCGTCACCATAATAAAAAAGTAATATTCAAAATTCTGAGCGGAGTAACCTTTAAATGGTTGCCATTCCCTCATAGATTAACAGAAATTCAGCTGGGACAGTGGTTTTCAAACTTTTGTACTGGTGACCCCTTTCACATAGCAAGCCTCCAAGTGCGACCCCCCCCCATATACATTAAAAACACTTTAAAATATATTTAACACCATTATAAATGCTGGATGCAAAGTGGGGTTTGGGGTGGAGGCTGACAGCTCACAGCCCCCATATAATAACCTTGTGACCCCCTGAGGGGTCCTGACCCCCCAGTTTGAGAACCCCTGAGCTAGGACCACAGGAGGTGGCACATCAAATGACAACAGTATATCCATCTGGTAGTCCATACTTCTGACATAGGTCACACAAGATGGTGCAAAGTAAAGTGCAAGGAGCCCCCTAGTGGTCAACTTTGGAATACCCTCTTCAGAGATATCAGAGGGGTAAGCCATGTTAGTCTGGATCTGTAAAAAGCAACAGAGAGTCCTGTGGCACCTTTAAGACTAAGGGTACGTCTACACTTACCGGAGGGTCCGGCGGCAGGCAATCGATGTTCTGGGATCACCGTCGACGCCGGTACTCCAGCTCAGCGAGAGGAGTACGCGGCATCGACGGGGGAGCCTGCCTGCAGCGTCTGGACCCGCGGTAAGTTCGGACTAAGGTACTTTGAATTCAGCTACATTATTAACGTAGCTGAATTTGCGTACCTTAGTCCGAAGTGGGGGGTTAGTGTGGACCAGGCCTAACAGATGCATTGGAGCATAAGCTTTCGTGGGTGAATGCCCACTTCGTCGGATGCATTCACCCATGAAAGCTTATGCTCCAATACATCTGTTAGTCTTAAAGGTGCCACAGGACTCTCTGTTCCTCTTCAGAGAAAATTTTTAATTCCCAATTAGTCCGTATGTCCTGAAGCATGTGGACTTATATCCACTCTAATGTAATGGTGGATGTTCTCATTTCCCATATAAAAGGTTTAAATATTTTAAAAATACTACTAAGTTTTTGGGCTCTAACATCGTGTGGCAATGAGTTCCAGATGAGGGATGCTGTGTAAAAGTATTTTCTTTTATCAGTTTGAAATGTGCTACCTTTTAACTTCATTGAATGTTCCCTTTGTCTTCTATGGTTAAAAAAGGAAAACAGGATTTACTACAACTTTGCCCTTTATTATTTTTTATGCCTTATGTCCCCTCACCAAACTAAACACTTCCAATCTTTTCAGACTGTCCATGTCTCTAAAACCCTTCTACTAGATCATATGAGATATCATAGAATATCAGGGTTGGAAGGGATCTCAGGAGGTCATCTAGTCCAACCCCATGCTCAAAGCAGGACCAATCCCCAACTAAATCCCCAAATGGCCCCCTCAAGGATTGAACTCACAACCCTGGGTTTAGCAGGCCAATGCTCAAACCACTGAGCTATCCTTCCCCCCTATATAGGGTGATGCAGTATATCAAAGTGCACTACAGAACTTTTAGTGCTCGGTAACAGGATCCACACAGCCAGTCAGTGTGCTATAGAGTCACACCCTGGCTTGCTATGCACTAAATCATTGTGTAGACAAGTCATTAGAAACCAGCAATGTGTTTAAGTAGTTCAAAATATTCCTTCCAATACATATTACGTCACATTTCTCAGCAGTGAATTTCATTTGCCATTGTGCTGCCTATTTACCTAATTGCATTAGATCCCTCTGAATTTGCTTAGTCACCTTACTTGTGACCAAACTAGGCAAGTTGGGTCAGCTTCAAATTTTATCACCTCACTCCCTGTAAGAATCTGCAGGATTGTAATTTGGGACCATGGAGGTTCTGGGCTGATGCTTCCGCATCCCTATTGGAAGCATAGGCTGGGTTTTCACTGAGGGACCATATGAGGCTAGACACTGCAGAAAGTACTGCCCAGCAGTGCCTGAGTGGTGACCCCTCCACCCCCTGCCTACTGATTGGCTCATGCTCGTATATAAATCAGGAAGCCATCATGGTGAGCTGTGTGAGCAACCACATAAAACACCTGCTTGCTTCCGCTCCAGACCTTGCCTTGTTGTGGACCCTAGACTCTGGCTTCTGATCCTGGTTTGTCCGTGACTGCTACTTGCCTGCTGTTTGTAACCTGGTGCCTGATCCTGACTCTCCAGTATCACTTCTATCAGCTAAGGACATGCAAGTATCTGTGGACAGACTTTCAATTAATCGTACATTCAGACCAGTGGTTTTTCACTCAAAGTCTGTGTCACAAAAATTTTGACTGATTTCAAATAGAAGTAACTCCAATTTGAAGGAGAAACCTTTTCTGGTATCCCTCCACTATGATACGAGTTGTTGGCAATATAGGTACAGGCTACACGCTTAGCTATTGTGTCCCTTTTAAGTTATTTATTAGAGGAAAGTTTTTCCACTACGTACTTACTCAAGGCAGGTTACGTATTTGAACTGTGTTCTGTTTTAAATATGCATTTATCTGGATCAAGTTTGGAGTTTTAGTTACGCTTATTTGGAAGTATTTCTACCACCCCATTATCATGCACTCTAATATATCATGTTCTAAGACAGAATGGCAGCTGAAATCCATTCAAAAATTCAATTTAAAGGTCATGGAAAATAACTGTATGTTTGCCTTATGAGAGAAGGTGGTATCTGATCTAGATTGTACTGCCAACTTTTGTCTTTATGAAGTTTAAGCACTGTTATCACATAACTTGTGTTCTTCAAATAGGGAAAGACATTGATAATTAATAAGATTTAGAGATTGCATCCTGATCCCAAAAAAGTCACATAAATCACCCAAAAAATGAGTGACAGCCTTATTTTAAAGCTAAAAAAAACAAATGTTCTGCTTGTTCCTTCCTTCCTGACGGTACAATTTTCAAGAGGAAAAAAATCTAATAGTAAATCATGTTCTGTTCCTGTAATAGCTTAAAAAAAAAAATCTTAAAAATCTGATTACAAATGCCGACCATCATGAAACATCTGTGAGCAATTTAACAGCAAGCTGTGCTCTAGTATATTTAACAGACCTATCATATTGACATAAAACCAAGGAAGGTCTAGACTTTTTTTATTCTACAAATCCAACCTAATCCCTGCAGATCTAACAGTTAATAGACATTACACTTGTAGGTTGAAAGTCGTTTCTGGATAAATGTGCTATTTGTAAGCTATAACACTACAGCATCTTACTCCTAGCCTTTTCCAGAGACCTGATCCAATTTCTTGGATAGTCAGTGTGGTGACTCATCACCAACAAGCCTGTGAATGGCACTCAGAGTTTACAATAATTGATACATTCAGTCTGCTCTCATAATTCGGCACTTGCCAATTGGAGTTTGAAACAATGTGGCTTCAAACGTATGCTATGAATCGCCAGTGTGAGCTATAATGTGTTAATTTTTCTGAGAAGCGTTAAATTAAACAATTTCAAATAGTTTAAGTGCCAAATGATTCCTCCTCCTCCTTTCTCTCCCAACACTAGATAAATCCTTTTCCTGGCTGCATTTATGTGGAACAGTGGTGACATCCAGTGGTAGACTAAATAAATGCCAGGTACAAATTAATTCCAAGAAACAGCACAGAGTAAGTTTTCCCTATAGTTTAAACTGATTTTACATAATTTCATATTGAACTTAAAAATCATGACTGTCCAGACTAAAAAAAGAATAGATTAGAATTTGTTTTTATACAGCACCTTTCACACTCCAAGTATGACGTTAACACTGAGACAAATACAGGAAGATAAGGCACAGCAGTAGCAATTTAAATTTGTCATGAAATTACAGATATCCCACCTGTTCCCACAGGAAAGGCAATCCTTTTGGGGCGGGGGAGGGAAAGGGACAAGGTAAAGGGGGATTGATCATATCTGTTTTGTGAAGGAGCAGAAACATTTTATCCCACTGACACCACAGTGAAACTAACATGCGGCTAGTCAGTTTCTCTTTAGGTTTTCTTCACTAGTCTCCCCAGAACATTTTGTCTAAAAGCAGAACAAATAGAATCTTCCACTATTGTGGGTGATCTATGTGAAATGTATTGATGATCTCAGTTTCTGGCAGCAGGTCTTCACATCAGACAACAACGAGTACTGCTGAGTGACCATCCTTAACAGACAAAAATTGATTGACTGTGGAAATAGATTTCAGAGTGGTAGCCGTGTTAGTCTGTATCAGCAAAAACAACGAGGAGTCCTTGTGGCACCTTAGAGACTAACAAATTTACCTGCCTACTGTATTTTCCACTCCATGCATCTGATGAAGTGGGTTTTAGACCACGAAAGCTTATGCCCAAGGACTCCTCGTTGGTTTTGTGGAAATAGAGTTAATTTCTCACTCTGTTAGGTGTATGCACGCATGCATGCGTTTCCCCTCCAGAAAACAGGCATTATCTTGGCAACATGAAAAAATGTGTATTCCCAATGAAGTACAGTATCTGTCCTGTGAATGCAGGGCTATCGATATGGCAACTTAATACTACCATAAATTCATAAAAATAATAAAGTCAGTACTCAGAAATGCATTCCCACCACAATAGCTATTGTCCCTTCTGATGACAGCAGCTAAAAATAATCATTATAGACTTCCACAATATGTAACATTCATGGAACCTCTACAACAATCTGAGGATTAGAACATATCATTTGAGTTAGTGCTCAAATCATTGCTCAGAAACTATAACTCACAAAGCAGTAGGGGAAAAAATGCAGCGTAGGGAACAACCCTGAAGCGACAAAGAGACAAACTAGATATCCTCATGGAACTTTTCCATTTTTACAACTCTTGAATACCAGAAACAGAAAGATATAGAATAGGTATTGTGGTCAAGTTGAATTCCCCCCAACTTAAGAGGGAGAGAAGCAATTATAATGGGCTATTTAATACTGGATATCTTAAGAGTAAAGTTTTCATCTATATTTTAGTTTTTTAATTCCTAAGAAATCTGGTGTCATGGTCTCTCTTGCTTAAGAAATTATGTTTTCTATTTCGACCAGAAAAAGGAATGTGGCCATTTTTTCTTGCACACAACCGTATCTATCTATAATTGTAGTCATTTCGACCTATATTTTCAAAAAAGTGTCCACTCACTTAGGATGCCCAATTTTCAGAGGTATTAAGCACTTATATTGACTTCTATGGGAGTTGTAGTAGCTAAAAATTTCAGGCTCAGTGGAGAACCAAAAATGAATGAGCAGTTTTGAAAACGTAGGCCTTAAAAACTTAGCATTTACATTATTGAGACATATTCCAAGTGTCATTCAGACATTAAAAATAACTAATTTACTTCTAAAATTACATAAAGAGGAGATTATCAAACCCTTCATAAACAAATTGCATTTTTAAGCTGATTCCAATTTCAAAAGATTTGTGATTCATCATGCCACCTAGTGGTAACTATTTTGTACTGCTCACTTTTCTGATGCTTTGCTCAAAAGTGGTATGGTACTGGTACAGTAGCTGCAATAAAGGCTTTTTTTAAAAGCACATTTTTTCATTCACAATCATCTTTTGCAGTCAGGTCTGCTCATTACCTCCCTCCAACAGTCTTTCACTGACCAGCATACTGGTATCATAGTAAAATTTTGAATTCAAGCCTGCCCAGGACATATTTTTGTTATCAAGTTTTGTTAGGAAGAATAGTTAAAACAAAACTGCATTTATTTTTAAGAGTTGCACTGCCATTCACAAAATATCCAACTAAAATCCCCAAACAACATTTTCAGATATTCTGTTGACAGCACTAAAATCCTACATTTGTAACTGCAAGACTTTCTGCAAGTCAGAAAACATTGCATAGATTACTGTTGTCATCTCAAAAGAAAGGAAAAGGTCCATGACCTTTTGCAAGTAACCAACAGCCATTTAATATTGTGAAGTCTTAACAGCCCACCCTCTTACCTGATATACCACGGGGACCTAAAATAATCCAGAAGTGGGCTTGAGGATTGCTATTATGATGCATCATTTTTGTTAACTAGATGTGACCAAGTAAATTTAGCATTCCAATTTACATATGGAAAATATTCTATCCAGTTTATAGGCAATCCACATGTAAACGATAGTAATGTAAATATATTTTATAAAACAGGAAGGTGATCTGGAGAGGAGGTGAACAAACAGTCCCCAAACCGATCATTTCAGTTTGGCTTACCATTTTTTCCATGACTTAACAGGGGATAGCATCCCCCCGGCTATTTAGTCAAGCTAACAACTGGAGCCTGTGCTGCAATGGCTAACACTCCCCACAACATCCCAGCTTCGCCTACTTCCAGTCCTACCGTCGCCCTTCAGTCTCCAAAGAACAAACTTTTTCAGAGTGGTGGCTACATTTATTAAAGTGCATGGAAGAATGGGTATCTCAGTCATATCTCTTAATCTGCCAGTGCCCAGATGTGGAATACAATTTGTGCAAAGATCTCAAATATGGGATTATTAATTAATTAAATAAATAAAATGTTAATGCAGGAAAGTTAAAACAATGCAGAATTTATTCTTTTTCATGTAAATAACTCTTGCTATAACATCAGTTTTAAGATTCTTTATTTCTGATGTAAATAATTTTCAACAATAAAAATAAGGGGACACAAATTGTATGGAATGGTGGTAATTTTGGGACAAAAATGAATGATGGCCCTTGAAATAAGGTATTTTTCAGACTATGATCCCAATAAATATTTGCTGTTTTACCACAGTTTCATATTTCAGATTCTGTTGCACTCGGTAAAAATGCTGCTTTTTCACACTACGCTTTGATTTCTCTCATGCTACTCTGCACATTACATTTTCACCTTTTATCACAGCACTTAAATCATGGACTCCATGCTGGAATTTTTCTGCTTTACATTGCTCTTCTATCTGTATTCCTAAAGATTTTGTAGTTAGTTTTGAAAAGGTTTTGACCCCCCAAATGCAAAAGGGGTAAAACAACCTCCCACCCTATTTGCCTGGTTGTCTGGAAAAAGAAGAAAAAATGATGTGAAAAAGAGGCTCCTTATGACCTATATGAACTAATGTATTTTTAATCATGGTTATTTTATTATTATACATTGTTTTGCAATGGGGTGATTTTAAAAGTGTATCCGACTTTTGGAGAAGATTAATCTTAGTGCTAACATTCATTTATCTTATATGCTTTATCGCCTAAGATTAAGAGGCTATATTAATAAATTTTATTTCATGCTGATTTGATTTGTTAATCATAACAGTTCTTGTGTACACCAAATGCTAACTTGTGTTTAACATCATATTGCTAAGTTGTGTTCTAACATGGTATTTTCCCCTGTAACAAGCCTGCTGAGGAAATGATACTGAGCACATAGGGTCAATGAATGTACTGGGTTTCTTTTTTGTGCTACTGAACATCTGACATGGGTGAGCAACACTCCATTTGCCCAAAAGCATTTAGAACAAAAGAAAACACATGATGAGAGTGGACAGGTGAGGACTGGGAAGTCTTGCATACAGCAGATGGAAAAAAGCTGCAAGGTCTAGTGGAGAACTTGAATACAGAGCTCTGAAAGTGCTGTGCTATATACACATTTGATTTTTGGAATCTAATGTTCTGTTTACAGCTCAATCTCCCCATTTCAGACTGAGTACAAGTACAAATAAATTCACTTACACATACCTATGTCTGTGCCAACGTCTCTTTCCCCCAGGAGGGGAATAACCCACATTTGGAGTGCATCTACAATGGGAAAATATATAATGGCAGCAGCACATTGTTTTAAAACGCACTGGCTCCGTGTACACTCTTCTACTGTTAGTGGCACTGGTAGAGCTGGACTGGTACAGAAAAATGCTTTCACATTTTCCTGCTACACACAAGACCTTGGAGGTCTGATCCACCAATACATTGCTAATTATATTTTTAAACAGCTATATTTTCCCCTCCTTTGGAGTCTTGCCAACAAAGCAGCTGAGGACATGCGGTCAAGAGTATAGCCTTCTTCTTCAACTCTGATTGCTATAATTCACTTGATTCTCATAAACTTAAGTCTCAGTAAAACACTGTTTTTTTATGCTTTTTGCATAATAAAACCTCATTTTTGGTAGTTCATAGAATTATTATAGTGTGCCATATTACAAAAATTGATTTTTCCCTAGGCTTCGTGTATAATAAAAGCAAGTCCTTAATGCTTAGTTTCCAAGGACACAGATACCAACTGTAATTACTAAAAGCTTATTTAATTAAACAGTATCATATGTGTAATTAGTACAACAATGCAATTAAGCAAATCACCACCTTCGTAAAGCAAGCAAGCTTTGGCATTGAGTCCTCCTGTGGAATCTCCTTTGTTATACAGTGGAGCGGACTAGAAATTTAACAGCTGTTTAGAACAGGGGTTCTCATCCTTTTTCTCTCTCTGAGGCCCCCCTCGACATGCTATAAAAACTCCAGGGCCCAGCTGGGGGAGAGGAGGATGGAAAGAGGGCTCGGGGCAGGGGCCTTGGGCATAGGCGTAGTCTGACTTCTATTTGGGGGCGGGGAGCAGGGGCCAGCAGTGCAGGGAGGGAGTGCCACCTGACTCACCTCAGCAGGCCACCTGCCTGTCTGGCTTGGGAGTGGGGGGGACACAACCAAAAATTACAACTCACAGGTGAGGGGCTTAGCTCAAAAAGTTTGAAAACAGCTTAGGGCGCAGGGAGCGGGTAGCTAGGGGCTGTGTGCAGTCAGTGGGGTAGCTCAGGGTGTAGACAGGGGGTAGCTGGGGATGTGTGCACACAGGGGGTGGCTATGGGTGCAAGGAGGGGGGTTACTAGGGGCTGCATGTGGGCAGGGGGGTAGCTCAGGGTGCAGGGAGGGGGGTAGCTGGGGCTGTGTGCAGGCAGGGGGCAGCTCAGGGTGCAGGGAGAGCGGCACTAGGGGCTGTGTGCAGGCAGGGGGTAGCTCAGAGTGCAGGGAGAGGGGGTACTAGGGGCTGTGTGCTGGGAAGGCTCCCTTGCAGTCCCTGTTCCCGGAGGGGTTTGCCAGCCACGGAGCCGGGTCTCCCAACCCTGGCGGCTCTTACCGGCTGCCTCTGAGGGAGCAAAGGGAGCTGGGACTTGGGAACTGAGGAGCAGCTTCAACCCGGGGCACCAACAGAAGAGGAGGGAACACTGTGGCTGCCTGCTCCATGGCACCAGTCAGAGCAGCAGCTGCCCCACAGTGCCCGGTGTAACAGCAAAACCAGCAGCCGGCACATTTCCCCACCAATAGCAGTTACCTACTGAGCCTCAGTTTGGGTGAGCGTGCTCAGTACAACCTAGATAGGGAGTTCTGCCAGGGATCTGTTTGTACCACTACACCGGCGGAGCTTCAGCCCTGCACCTCCCAGGAGTCCTGAATTGATCCCCATGAGGGGCGCTAGGGCTCAGGGTCTGGGTTTCAGCCACGGAGCCCCGCGGCCCCCTTGAAAGGGTTCGTGGATCCCCAGGGGGCTGCGGACCCCTCCATTGAGAACCGCTGGTTTAGAACATATTAAACTCACTCTATGCGTTCAGCTTAAATATTGTCCCTCTCCGGTGAGCAGCGGCTTCCTCACAAAATCTGCCATTGACATTGGATGTTGATGTGATAGTTTCACATCATTATGACGACTCTGACCTAATAAAGGGCTATTTTTCACCAGATGGCTATAGGGAGGATGGATTCTTCACCATACTCCTATCTTCCTACCAAGACAGGTTCGTTCCTACCTTTAACAATCTAGGAATAATGAGAACCTTCCTGCCCTCCAAAAACTATAGGATTTAAAAAAAAAAAAAAAAAAAAAGGTCTTTGCTCTTCCACTTTTGAGACAACCATCAAAATGGTTGACTGTCTTACTCTTATCAGTTCCTAAAATGTTAGGGAGCAGGGAAAAGGAGAACTCCACCCTATTGCTAAACCCTTATCAATTTAGAAACAATACTTTATTCCATACTATTTTTCATAATTTGTCAAAGTATATTTTATTGTAAAAGTGGAATTATACACATTGCTGCAAAAATATATTGAAGAAACTATTTTCTTAATTTTTGTACACAAATAAGTTGTGTTTGTGATAAGCAACTGTGACACTTCTGAAGTGCATGTTTTAATTAAGTCAAAATGGATTGATTGTTCATTTATAAAAACTTATCTTGAAAAAAATTAAACTATGTTATATTTAGGCGACCAAAAGAATAGGAAAGGAGAATCTTGTTTTTTATTTCAGATTACTGAAAAGAAATTTAAATTAGCAGAATGTGTTTGTTTATTTAATAAATTATCCATGATGACAGTACCCCTTCATTGAAAATATATAGTTGTATATAGTCAGAGGATATGCCCTGTAAGGGCTATAATGTAATTAAAGGTGGAAAAGGGAGGGGAGAAACCCTGGAAGAATTGGGAGGAAGAGCAACAATAAATTCAAAGGAGCAACATAAACAAACATCTGGATCTTACTGGTTTAAAGATTACTGAGAACAATTCTATGATAATTTTGTTTTATCTTCAACTAATAATACACACACAATTTGCTTTGATGGAAAGTCTTATTTTAAGTTATATCACAATGATTTTTTTTTTTTTTGGCCAGAAAAATAGCCTGACTCAGTTTATAACTTTAAAATGATAACATGCTGACCAAAGTCAGATTTTAAGAAGTGCAGCACTTATGCAGCAGCAGACTGAGGTATTTGATGCTGTGCATCTGAGACACACAAGCCTTGGATTTATTATTATGTAAGAGATTAACCTAATTCACCATGTTATGTCACAAACATTCACACAAATACTTTAATCTACCAGTCATCAAACTACTCAATTTTTTCTCCTATAACTGAAAAGTCATATATAGGTAAATAGTGGGGGGAGGGAGAGAGAGAAAAATCTAGCATAAATAAAATCCTAACAAAGCCATCACGTTTGTAACCACGATTTCTATTGGTTATATAATAAAATGGCAAATAGAAGAACAATATGTTGAGTACTCATCCTTTCCTAGGGCCAACATAGTTAATTATCCCAGTTTATTATCCTGGCATATAATCTGATCAACAGAATGAACATCTCTGGCCTAAGGGCTCTAACATAAGATAAAAATTAGTAAATAGGACAGACAGGGAGTTTCTAAGTATTATTTATTCACAGTATATCCTAAGAGAATATTTCTTGATTTAAGTTTCTAATACAGATACATATTTTACATTGTATTTGGTTTGAATTAATTTAGCACAGTGAACCCTCTCTGCCAAAAGGAGGCCACATATGGATTTAGGTTATTCTATCAAATATATCTTTTTAATAGGAGAACTTTTTTACCTCACTGACAATGACAAGAGTAAAAGTTGCAAGCAGTAAAATTACTGCTATAATTAATGCAGTGTATACACAGCTTTCTTAAGGATATGAAATGTCAAAGTCCTGTTGTTTCGGTCTTGGATACATTTTGCTGTGTAGTTTTTTATACAGGACTGTTAGCACCACCTATTGTTAAGTTTGCCTGACACTTCCCATTATAAGATTTTGTATTCAATTGCTTATAACTTCCACAAACTTTAACAGTTTGTGCTGGAATTTTACATGCTGAATATATTTCTCTTTCAAATTTTTTTTTGGAAAAATTTCAGCCAAAGTGGTTCAGCCATTTCAGAGAACGAGGTTAGGGAAAAATACGTTGTTTTGCCCATATTAAAAAATTCTGGCAACTTTCTCTAAGAACTCTAGCATCCCAATGCTTGGGAGCAGGGACTTGAAATTTCACAGTCATTGTGTCAGGGATGTGCCTGGTGCCGTCACCATGAAAATCTACCTATATTTGGCCAAGTTATAAGGCTTTGGGGGAAAAAATTGCAGTTTGCATATGCTCAGTAGATATTACTTAGATTTTAGCTGCTTTAATCTCTGAAGAATCCATCCTCACTAAGCACGCTTGAACCTCTCTCAGCTCCTACACTGACAAGACTGCATACGCCATCCCCACAGAGTAATGGTGGACGCTCCCTCGAGACCAGGCAATCTTATTTCTGGGATGTCCTAACTTCTGAGTGCATGGTTTTGCAAGGTTAGTAATGTTTTTAATGTAGGTTTGTGTGTGTAATTGGAAATAAAACTAGAGTATGCAGCTCCAATTTCAATTGTTTCTTGGGGGTTAAGGCACAGTAAAAAAATGTGTGCTTTATACTAAAAAAAGCTAGAAAAGCCACACATTTGCTTTGCATGCGAGACACATCTGCATACTGAGTAGTTTTAGAAACATCTACTATTATACAGAAAATCACCATGTGAAGTAAGATGAAACAATGGTTTGCTTAACCCAGGTAATAGGAAAATTCATCCACGCTTACCTGAACATTTTTTTTCTTCGAGTGGTAAGGTCCACAGATCTGTGACAATGGGTACTTCAGTCTGCTTTCAGTGTGGGGGCAGGAGAGACCTGTCAGGCATTAGCAGCCCAAGAATGCCTCACCTCCAAAAGTTCCCTCCAGTTGAGAAAACTTCCACAGCCAGCATAATTCAAATCTACCTTCCTAATTTACAGATTGTATTAAATATACTTTAGGTAAAAAAGCACAACAACCATTTCTCCTACTTTGGGGCAAGGTAAATTCTATCTAATATGACTACAAACCCAAATCCTTGGATATCAGTTTCTGTCTCTATTCTGGATGATCCATTTGTTCTTAGAATGGACTGGATCTGTGGATCCTATTACTTGAAGAAAGAAATTCTGAGAAGCACTGATAAATTTTCCAATTCCTCTTCATGCTAAGGTACACAGATCCATTACAATGGGATTTTCAGAGCACCGTAGCTTCAGGGTGGGAAGCAGGATCATCCTTTAACCATGGACATCCAAAATGAGGTAGATTATCCATAAATATCTTATCCATCTTCTCATGCACTAAGGCATAAACAAGACTTTTGCCAAAAGAATGTAAATGGCATTGGTTAAGACTGGATAACCAATATGCAGAATTTGGTGAATTTATGTATTGATAGCCATGTGCTGTCTAGCAGATTTCAATACTGGAGAGATGACTACTCTGCCCTGAGATTGTCAGTTCTCCTAAGACCTTGACTTTGATGCTTAATTGAAGGAGGACTATTTCTTGAATTTGCGTAGAGAATGAATGTGATGATTGTAGAAAGGACTCCCTGCCAGAATTAAAAGTATAATATTGGCTTTCATTAGAGAAAGCTCAATTTCAAATACCCCTCCCCCCAACTAATCTGATTGGAGATAGGAGCCATCAGGAGGCCTACATTAATGGATAGAGAGTAAAAGGAATCTTTCTCCAGGGGTTCAACTTGAGTACTGCTGCAAAGTGCAAAATAAGTTTCCAAGGTCGTGCTCTATGACCGTGTGGAATAGGAATAAAGTTGATGCCCTAAGGTAGCATCTGATGTTGGGATTTGTGCTAAATTTCCTTTTTCTTGTAAAGGCTGAGAATGTTATATCATAGAGTTTTGACCTTTTGTTTGGACCCTCAGATCACCATTGTAAAACCCTCCTGGAAGAACTCAAGGCTGTGTTTCATTGCTTTATCATAGTAGTTAAACTGGACTTTTTACCCGCCAGTAGAATAAGAGGGAGACTCAGATTGTCAGATGACCAATCATATTAGTTTGGGGTTTTTTGTTGGCCTGATGTTACCTGAGAGTTTTCATGCCTAGAGGAGGGGCTGAACGGATGCATGCTTGAACTTGACTGCCTGTGAAGATCCTGTACAGGGAGTAGGCCACTCTTTCAAGTAAAAGTCTCCCCCAGTTAGAAACACTGAGTCCCTGACTACCAGGAAAAATAGTTGCGTTTCTCTTCGGTACAGATACCAGGTGTGCAAACCAAGCAACTTTCCAGCCTAATAAAATGGAGGCTGGTGAGAGAGTAGAGTAAAATGAAAGAAATGGTGAGTCAAGAAGCGGCTTACAGGCTACTAGTTCTTTCACATCTGGACCTGCTGTCCCTCTGATCGCTCCATAGCCATCAGCTGGGAGGAAGAAGTGGAGGTGATGGTGACACATGGCAACCTATAACTCAAGTTGGGAACAACAGCCTGGACCTTAGGGCACGTTGAACCACAGCAGCAGCTGGAGATGCAAGCCAGATACTTTCCCCATCTTCTGGGGGCAGTAGGAAACCCCTATCCCTCCATTACATTTTCCCAGGGTGCATGAGGAGGGATAGCTAGCTATACCTTGTCTAAGGCCAGGTCTACACTACCGCGGTAGTTCGACAGCTGGCAATCGAACTTCCGGGTTCGATTTATCGCGTCTGGTCTGGACGCGATATATCGATCCCGGAAGCGCTCGCCGTCGACTGCGGTACTCCAGCTCGGCGAGAGGAGTACCGCGGAGTCGACGGGGAGCCTGCCTGCCGCGTGTGGACCGCGTCTGAACCGCGGTAAGTTCGAACTAAGGTATGTCGACTTCAGCTACGTTATTCACGTAGCTGAAGTTGCGTACCTTAGTTCGAATTTGGGGGTTAGTGTAGACCAGGCCTAAGATAACAGTAGATTTCCTAAATGTAAGTTGCACAATATTCAATACTCTCTTGCCTGAAAGAGGCTCGATTCTTTTTTTTGTATTTTAAATATATTTTACTATTTGATTCTCAAACTTTGATTTTGGAAGTTGGTCTTCCTCTCCTTAGAAGGAAGAACTGCCTTTGTGGGATTGCATGTTTGCATGCCTAAAATAATCAGCACATCTATAGCCTGTCTTTTCTACACTGATCGACCATGCTGCACTCTGAGGTGAGCAGGAGAACCCAGCACTGATTTTATTACTCATTTAATTTCTCCCTTTGGGAGTTTGTCCCCATAATCCTGCTTCAGAGGGAGGATGAAGTTGGCCGCAGAGGAGAGGGAGCTGAACCAAAAGGCCCCTTACTGCATTCTCAAGTGTTGGCAGCATCTGGGTGGTATCCAGTGTCTCCATCCCCAATCCAAGGGGACTCAGGGTGGGGAAGGGAGAGGAAAGTGTGTGTATGGATGGGGGCCAACCAAGCTCTGCAGTCAGAGATGTGGATGTTGGTGGGGGCTATTGGGACTCAAGTGCATTGCCATTCTTGCTTCACTCCCCGCATGGAGACGGGAGCTGCTTGCCCTGATGCCAGCTTTTTTCCAGTCTGCTCGAATCCTTTCCCCCCCCCAGAGGAGAGTCCAAGGTGACCCCACCCAGCCTGGGCTGTGAAGGGAACTACACTCTTGCTCCCTAGCAAGACACTTAACGGCAGGGGGAGAGCAGGGAGATACAGACTCTTCCTTCTGCCTCTGGCTTTTCTTGGTATAGCGCTCTCCCTGAAGCTTGCAGGGGGAGCAGCTGCTGCAGACACCTCAGAAGGGGAAGTGAAGCTGATGGGTCAAACTCTGCACAAATCAAAAGCAGCCCTGGGACATATCTGGGAATTAAACGAATTATTCAGCTGATCTTATAAACACTTGAAATAATATTTGGAAATTCCCTCAGAAAAGCTCTGCGGTAAGGAAGTCTGGCTGAGCTGCTGGCCACTGTGGAGGCAGAAAAAACTGCAGGGAACCGTCCCCAAGCTGCAAGCAGGCAGAAGTACCCATTGTACTGAATCTGTGGACCTCAGCACAAAAAAAAGAAGATAGGGGGGGAAAATGCTGTAGTGTCTATGCGGTTCATTCAGAATATGTTCCTTTTCTTTTTTAACAGGCATGCAGCAGCAGTAAATTCAAATAACAGAAGATATAAAAGTATGAGTCAGGTTAGCAGATGGCTGATTGTGTCCCAGCTCCTGGAGTGGAAAACACTCATCAGAAAATACACGGGTGGTGCTACAGTAACCAATCACTCAATCAATGATTCAAATGCCACAGCTGGAGACATACAATCCAGAGCTTGGCTTCAAGCCCTGTGGTTGGTACAGCTCCACATATGGGGATGGCAAGTGAATGAGATAGACAAGTACCATATTTCACATAGCAAACATGGGGGGGGGGGGAAGAGATAATAGTGGCAAATGATTTAGCAGTGATCAAGATATTGAACTCAGAGGACCTTTTCTTAACACAGATTTAATAAGGAAAATATGAAAATTGAACACAATCCAGCCTTGTCAAGCTGCTACAAAGAGTATCTGTAGAGTAATTGGAAGAAATTGTCAAGAACTCCCAAGCCCCACCAAAATATACCCCAAACCCCCCCACATACCAGAGTAAGAAACTTAAATCTCTAGGGCTGTTTTCTTCACTACAACACGCAAGAAGCAAAGTGGTTAGGAGGATTATGCTGATGTCAGCTTTCAGTTCTAAACACCTCTATGGCAGATAAATAGTTTTGTGGATGTAGGGAGATAATCAGAGTTATAGGTGCATACATCAAGGGAAAGAATACATTTCTTAGTTTTGTTTTTTTGTTAGAAAGAGCTCTCTTTAGAGGGCTTGCGGAGTGATGGGAAGAGGAAGTGTTGTAATGGTCTGCGCAAACTTTAAAAGGACATAAAAAAGCTTATTCACAATATTAAAAAAATCTTGATGAGAGATTAAAAATAAAAGAGAATAATTAAAGAAGTGGCTGACCCAAGACATCCTAATTCAAGTGATTAGGCATGAGAATGGACTACTTCAGAGGGGCAAGCAATCGAAATTAATATTCAAGAAAAGATTAAGTAAAATAAGAACACAGGAAAGTGTTTGGTATGATAGAAATAGAAATTAATGGAGATATCCCATCTCCTAGAACTGGAAGGGACCTTGAAAGGTCATCGAGTCCAGCCCCCTGCCTTCACTAGCAGGACCAAGTACTGATTTTGCCCCAGATCCCCAAGTGGCCCCCTCAAGGATTGAACTCACAACCCTGGGTTTAGCAGGCCAATGCTCAAACCACTGAGCTATCCCTCCCCCCCAACAGGCAGTCTGCTAACACAAGATATCTTATTTGGCTTCATCTATTCTGTAGTTTTAAAGATGCGGTTAAAACTGATGTAAACAATTTATGCAATCCTTCAACAACAACAAAACAAGAACAAAAAATAAGAAGTCTGCTTACTCTTCTTGACGCAAGTCATTAATGCTCCGATCTAGTGAGATCATATCACTTGCCACCATATTAAACCCAAACTCTTTAATGCTGGCTTGAATGGATTCTTTGTAGTCTGGTCCTAATACATATGGCTTGCCTTCCTCTCCGGGGCCACCAGCAACTCCATGAGGCTCAGGTTCTTTGGGCTCAAAATTACCAAGGATTGCAGGTTGTAAAACAGGATCATGGTATGTAAATGTCTGAGGCTTAAATGTGAGATATTGCCTCTGCATGATGTTCTGCTGATTGTTATCACCAACATGATGTTCTAGTTCATTTTTGGCCTTATTTTTTCTTCGAATAGATTCTAAGTCCACTTCCATGCCTTCAACATGAGGCCAGGGTACCACAGGTTTGAATTTCTCATTTCCTGGAGCTAGTCCATGGTTTCCTTTGTCTGGCACGGGATTCTTAGCTTCTTTGTCCTCCTATATGTATATTAAAAAAAACAAAAACACACACACAGCAGGAAACCATTACAAACTATGATAAATATAGAACTCAGTTTTTTAATCCTAAACCTTATATGCTGATACTCAGTACTAAAGTAGTAATTAAACAGTAATAGCAAGCAAGTATTGTTTACAGATTGGACTCTAGGTTCTACTGTCAACCGCCACATGCTTGGAGAGAGAGTCACTGGCGACTTCTAACAGGACTTGTACTCCTAATTCTCTTAGGAACTTCCACAAATCCCACTTACTCTCTCTGGCTGAATTTCTCCCATTTATAAAATGGTTTGGTAAAGAACACAGAGTTATTTAATAATGCCTTACAATTCTATAGCACCTTTTAAAAGGGTCTCAATGTTTACACTAGATACAAAGAGCAGGATTTTCAAGAGCGTTCAGCATTGACCTAACTCAATGAATTCAATGCGAGTACAATTAGGGTAATGTTGAGTGCATCTGAAAATCCCACAAAGGCCATCAATTTAGGACCTATTGTTAAGATTTCTTCAAATTGTGAAGAAAACAGGAATAACGGTAAAGTTTAATTTTTCCTAGAACACTGATGAAAGCATTTAAGCCAAGGTGACATCTGGCAAACGAAGTAGAAATTTTGATCAAGAGTCTGTTGCACCAGGGTATTTTAACGCTTGTAGAAATTATGAATGAACGAAGTAGCTAAAAAAAAGCTATTACACTACTACATCCACACTTTCATCTATAACTGTTACTTTTTAGGAAATCTTGCAAGGCCAAGACAACAGGGAAGTAGCTCAGCATGTGTTGGGGCACATTTTGCAAGGAGGTAATAAGCTGCCATGGAAGAAGAAAAAGCAAAACACAAATAATAAACAACAACAACATACACACACACACACGCACACACACACACACAGGGGACTGGTGAAAAGAGTAAGAGCTACCATGAAAAATATCCTCTCACGACTGCCACTGGAAATCAAGGAGGAGGTCCTACTGTAGACAGAAGAAAATTTCAGTATATAACCAATGAAGGACTGGTTTAGAGAGTGAAGAAGCCTCCAAAAGTGACAAAACTAAAAAAAAAAAAAAAAAAAAAAAAAATTCCTTAGTTAGTTAACAATGGTATAAAATATCTTACTCCTTTCACTGTATTCCTATCACCTTGTAAAACAGAAGTTCTAGGTGTTGATGTAGCAGGAACCTACATGATACTCTTCATAGTCACTGCATTCTAGCAATTAAAAAAAAAAAAAAAAAGGCTCATCACCTACCAAAGCTGGTCATCACCTACCAAAGTTGCTACTAAATTCCCAGCTTTTGAGGGCAACAATTTGAGTGGTGCGGAGCTAAAGGATAGCCAAATCTGTTTTTAGAGATTAAGTACATCAATTGTTTCTTAAGGCAGTTTCTAAACTCCCACGTGATTTATTGTCAGTCTAGGACATTCTTCGTCTACTTGATCCAGTCTAAGACTTGGAAGCACATTACAACCAGGGTGGATAAAAATCAATGATTTAAAAAATAATAATAAAAAAAAAAATCAGATTTTTTATTTAAATCAGATTTTGAGGAAAAAACCTATCTAAAGATAGTTTTAATTAAGATACATTATAGCTCAAAGTTCTCTCATCATGGAATAGGGATTATAAATTCTAGTTCTATAGTATGAGACAATATATTCATGTAATGTTTAAGAAAAGTTTTGTAAATGAGTTCCAATAGTTCATGGATTAGGGACCCAATCTTATGGGGCTCCAGGGGCTTCTGTATCGATGGTTTAGGTTAATCTTTCTATCTACCCAATAGGACTCAGTGCTCCGTCTAGAAGATAGTGAAAAATATAGTTGTGACTCTATGGTATTATCATTTTAGATGCAGTAGTGATAAAAAATAAATAGCTGAATCAGGCAGATCTTCCTTTTACAATTTCACCTTTAAAGTAGTACTGAGTGTCAGTGAATGCAATGAGTAATACTAAATGAGCAGTATGGTAATAATACTTAAATAACTGCACTGACTTATTTTGTTTAGGAGAATCCATCCTCAACATACAAGATTCTGAAGACTATCACTTTCAAGATCACCATCATTTTCTATAGTTTCAGAGTTATCTGCCAATACTAGTGTCACATCATGTATGTCACATGGCCACAGTATATCACCCATAGCAAAAACAAAAACAAAAAACCCCATCATCCAGAAACAACCATAGATAACTTTGTGATAAGAACCAGCGGATTACAAAAAGAGGTAATTGATGAAAAAATTGCCCGGTTTGTTTATGCAACAAACTCTCCTTTCCGTACGATTGAGAACCCACACTTCATTAACATGGTTCAGTCATTAAGACCAGGATACAGTCCACCCAACAGAGCAGATGTCACAGGCAAATTGCTGGATAGTGTATGAAAGAGAAATTGAGCATTGTGCAAAAGGTCTAGAGGGTGAAATTGTTAACCTGAGTCTTGATGGGTGGAGCAATGTCCACAATGATCCTGTTGTATGTGCTTGTGTGACAACAGAAGAAGGGAATGTCTTCCTTACAGAAACAATTGATACATCAGGAAATGCACACAGCAGAATACTTACAAGAAGTAGCAGTAAAAGCTATAACAAACTCTAGAAAAAAATTCAAATGTCTAGTTTGCAGCTTGGTCACAGACAATGCTGCAAATGTATCCAAGATGAGAAGAAATTATTTAGAAGAGAGTCCCAAGCTAACAACATACAGTTGCAGTGCTCATTTGATACACCTCCTAGCCAAAGACGTCAGTGTTCCAGAAATAAAGGCTAATGTTGTTGAAATTGCAAAATACTTCCATAACCACCACTTTGCAGCAGCTGCTCTGAAAAAAGTGGGAGGAACCAAGCTAACTCGCCCACAAGACGTGCGATGGAACTTCAGTAGTGGACTGTTTTGAGCACTATATCAAGAACTGGCCTAATCTGATGACAGCTTGTGAACAAAATCGTGAAAAAAATAGATGGCACTGTCACAGCCAAAGTTCTCAACATTGGGCTTAAGAAAAATGTTGAACACATGCTGAGTACCTGAAACCTATTTCTGTAGCCTTGAACAAAATGCAGGGAAATAGCTATTTTATTACTGACGCTGTTGAAATTTGGAAGGAACTGAGTGCATATTTCTCTTTTTAAGATCTCAATGACAGTTAAATTACAAGCATTAAAAGAATGAATGGGACAAACACTATCTCCAGCTCATTTTCTTGCAAATATTCGGTACCAGGGTCAAACCTTAACTGCGGAAGAAGAGAAGTTGGCTATAACATGGAAATCCAGCAATCATCCCTCCATAATGCCAACTATAATAAACTTCAGAGCTAAGGGTGAACCATTCAAGAAATATATGTTTGCTGATGATGTTTTAAAGAAAGTCACACCAGTGAACTGGTGGAAGTCACTTAAGCATTTGGATTCAGAGACTATTTAAGAGATAATCTCACTTTTAACAGCAGTAGCTTCTTCTGCCAGTGTAGAAAGAATATTTCCTTCCTTTGGACTAATTCATTCCAAATTGAGAAATCGTTTGGGACCTGAAAAAGCAGGAAAGCTTGTTTTTCTTTTCCAGATTATGAACAAACAGGAAAATGAAGGTGAAGACGACTGAGTTAGCTGCAGAAGCCAATATTTTAAGTTTCTCATGTTGACCTGGCTGACAGTCAATTTAATTTTTGTTTTGTTTTTTAAAAATGTTTCATTTAACTATTTTAGTTAAAAACAATTTTAACAAAAACAAACATTCAAGTTTTTTAAAATCAGGTTTAATATGCTTGTTTTGTTAAAATATTATGTTTGTTGTTGAAGAAAAAAATCCAGAATAAATAACGTTGTTGTTTTAGTTAAATAAAACAATTTAAATGTCTGTCTGGTGATATTCTTGTCCTAATACAGCCTGGCAAGAAAATCCTCCAAATATTAATGATTAATCTGTTGAATTGGAGATAGTTCACCTCCCAATAACTTCATAAATATCTGCTTCAATTATCTTTGGTAAATGAAATAACCAAACAATCAATCATTCATTTTCTGATATAGTTGTAAAACTAATCTGAAAAGTTTTCAAAATAAATCACTTTAAAAATGTATAGTGTGTACCTTCTAAAAATGAAACCTACATCTATCTCTGAGTTGTGAAGAATATTTATTAAGGTTATAACAACCAACAAAAAATGCACTTTTATGTAGAAATCCATGATTAAATTGAGTCTTCCTGACTAGTGATTTAAATCAAATCCACCCTGATTACAACTAGTTTGAATTTGCCTAAATCCATACAGTGTAGTTTTGTTAAATTGTAAAATTAATTTAGTGATACACATATTGCTAAAATGAACCTCCAGGTGTCAGTGGAGTATGGTTGACTGAATGGGATACAAGTATGGTACAGTACCAATGGAAAAAACACGAGACAGAGTGTGTATGAGTGGACAATTTGGGGTTATTTAAAAAGGAATTGTTTTACAGAGTTATTCACAAGCAAGTACACAGATTTTAGGTGGAATGCATCAGGTATCCGATGTACAATTCTACATAAGAAAATGCAAAGGTACATTGTGTGAAATTATACCACAACAATATGTTGCAATATTGTTACATTGTAAACTAAAAGGTCAACTAGTAGTTTGTATAGCATTTGTACAGTTGGCTATGCAAATATTTTGGCCATAATACAATAAAATACCGAAGTATGTGCTTAACATATATGCTTAAGTCCCATTGACTTTGAGACTTAAGCACATGCTTACATGTTTTCATGAATCAGGGCCTTAATGCAGAGTTCTATTTGGTTAGTAGATAGGTGTTACTTATTCAGAAAGTACAATAAATAAGAAAAAGCTACCTTTCTAGATATAGAACAGAGTAGATTCAGGTCAAAGTGGTAGTGGTGTGTTTACTGTGTTTTAGAATGAGTTCACAGGCTGAAGCACAGCAATCTTCAAATCAGTTCTGGTTTATCATCAGAGCACTTCCATATCTTGTATTTCATTTAGCTGTATTGTAATAATTGGTGGGTTCTTTTGTGAGAAAGTGTTGTAATGCATTTCCTTGATGCTTTTTCTAATATTCTAAATATTTTTTGTACCTTTGGGGAGTACTATCTAGAATATAAATAGGCATGATTTAAATCCAAGTTTATGTTTAAAGTTTTCTCTAAGGATTTATGTATGCATGACAAAAATATATACAATGTAAGTAGACTCAGAAGAGCTATGGAGCGAGTGCGATTTAAGAGAGGCTGGTTGTAAGGTAGCAAGCACTCTACTGGAATTATTTATGGTTGCTCATATAAAAAGAGGGAATGTTATCTAATGTGCATGCCACAGTCCAACCCAAATCAAGCAGTTATAGACCTGCCTTGATGCAACAGTTATGTAAGTTTCCAAAATAGCAAAACACGTGTTAACTGAGTGACTACTTTTGGCTGTCACCTCAATAATACCACCTTAGTTAGGAATCTTCAGAGTTCAATTAATCTGATCAATGAATGTGGCTTGCCTCAACCAAAGAGAAATGTACTGTCAAAGTCACTTGAACCTTTTTTAAAATGTTCATACCAAACTTGGAAGGTACAGCTGTGAGAAAGCATCTCTCTATTTTTGAGTTATGAGTCTCTCTTCTCTTCTCTTCCACTTCAAAGGAGAGAAAATTGGAGGGAAAAGCCTGAGAAGAAAGGGAGGAGAGGCTACATTGTTAGCTCCCCTTCTGCAGCACCCTCTCTCCCTATTCCACAGAATTGAAAAGAGGGCAGGTAAAAATCAGAACAGTCTCTGTGAATGGTAAAAACAATTGTTAGTGCTGCATTAGAACTTCATATCCGACAGCCACTCAGATGAAGAGTAGCACAGAGCTGTGGTCAAAGGAAAGCACGGCCAAAATGTGAAGTCACAGAACTCAGCTCTTCATATGCATGCCCCAAGAGGTGTAGGGTTGGGGGCCTGGATTCCCTGCTAATCCTCTGGCTCCACGTGAATGCAAGCCCCTCACTTCTCTGTTGTTGTTTTCCTGATCCCCTTAAAGGGAATATGAATCAAGATTTCAGCTAGTTGAAACTGAGGAGTTTTTTGGTTTTTTTTACTTAGTTTTTCTCCTTCACATTTTCCCCCCCACAAAAGGGGACTGTTTGGCTCAAAATTAGCAAAAACGACAGCCCAATGTCCTAACTGTAAATGAGACCTGAGATGCAACACAGAGCTGCTGGTGTTCAACAGTAAACTGTGCGATCTACAAGTGGCTTTACTCACTACTAGAAGACTCTTTTACAAGCACTTTTATAAATCATCCATGGTAAAAAAAACCATGGCATGACTTTCATAAGGCTGAAAATTTAGCCAGTTGGCTAAATGTGGCTTTATGTGATGGCTGCAAATAAAGATATCAAAAATAGAAATCGTAACTAAGAAACAGAGTATGTAAGTCAGTCTGAGAATACAGACTACCTAGAGACTTCTGAAATAATGTCCGAAGTACTAATTTAATCTTAAACAAAACCAGAAGCCTTTTATTTAAAAGAGAGGAAAGGTTTATGATATTTAAAAGAAACCAAGGTTAATTGGAAAAAAAAATGTATAGCTAGATAAAATTTTTGAATGTGTAAAAATGAAAGAAGAGAGCAAATTGAGAGGAAGAAATTAAAAGTGTGTCAGTTAGTACACTCAAATTCTAAGCTGTAGTGAGGTGGTGTGGTTCCCTGCTGCCCCGGAGAGAGAGGAGCCCCAATAGACACCAGAGTGGGTGGTGCCTGGGAGCTCTGAGCCCGCCCCCCCCAGAGGGTCAGGCATTGCCCCGGAAGTATAAAGGCCTGACCTCAGGGCTCACTGGGGAAGCAGTCGCCAGGGAGGCCAGACGCATCTGGCCTAGCTCGCAATTGGGAAAGCCCAGCGGCCTGCGGAAAACCCAAGGACTGGCCCGACCTGCCCCGTGCCAGCTACCCAGAGGAGCTGCCGAGCCTGTCCCGCGCCAGTTACCCGGAGGAGTTGCCGAGCCTGCCCCACGCCAGCTGCCCAGAGGAGTTGCCGAGCCTGCGCCTGGCCAGCTATCCTGAGGAACCCATGGTGCTGGACCCCCCTGAGGTCACCACCCTGACCCAGGTACCTCAAGAGGGGGAGTCTGGAAGTAGCGTGGGGGCAGCCGACCCTAGTCTGGCTGCAGCACTGCCAGAACCCATGTCAGTGTGTTGCAGCCAGGATCCCCACAGACTCAGCAGAGGGTCTTCTGCTGCTGCTAGGGCCCTGGGCTGGGATGCAGTGGAGTGGGAAGGCCTGCGTCGCGGGTGGCAGTCTCCCCCACTCCCAGGCCCTTTGGAACCTAGGGCCTGGGCCTACTGTTTATATACTGTTACTGCTCAGCCCCTGCCTGCGCGCCTGACTCACCATTGCCCCACCCTGACCTAGGGCCTGGGCTTGCCATTATATACTGTTGTTGCTCAGCCCCTGCCTGAGCACCTGACGCACCAGTGCCCCCTCCCCCAACCCCTTCCCGACCCAGGGTCTGGGCTCATTGTGTTTATTTGTACCTTCACTAAGGCCATAGAGGACGACTCCCGTGGCTGGACTAATTCCCCAGAAGAGCTATTCCCAAAGGTAGTGAGGCGGTGTGGTTCCCTGCTGCCCCGGAGAGAGACGAGCCCCGGCTAGCTTCTCTACACAAGTATACAACCTCACAATGTACAAAAACAGATTCACCCTTAACACACTGGTATTTATCTCAAATTGGTTAAGAGAAAATTATTAAGAGGAATATCTAGCAGATATTCAGTTATTGTTTTTTTTTTTGGTGAAAACTTTGGAGGCTCCTCTACTTTTTGTAGCTTAGTACCTGTGGAACCTATTTCTGATTTAGAGAGTTGTGAGCAAGAGAGTTTAACAAAAAGTACTATCTTTGTCAGCCCCTAATCCCTTAATTCTTGGCTCTGGCTTCACCAGCCCATAGTGTGAAAGAACAATACACATGCTGCTTGATCTCAGTCTGTATATAGAATAGGACACACATGGAAAGGTTTTACAGTACAACTAAGCATGCGCCAAGCAAACAGTAGCTCTCAAAGACCTATACACAATTCTACTACAAATTACAATATTTAAAAACAAAAACACCCCCCCTCTGCTTGTTGATTACTTTATTAGTTTTTGGGGTTCTAAAAATGTGTGTCCGTAGAGATCACCTCAGGATATCATCAGCTTGCTGAGTCAAGACACTTCACTACACACTTCAGCATGCATTTAACACATTAAAAGTTTTATTTTCCTACACTTGCCTATGCCACATACAGTCCAGATCTTAGTTCATGCAAAAAACAATAGTAACAGATTAATTTGAAGCTGGGTGGGAGGTGTCAGGGTGTAGCATTTTGACAAATCTGGGGAAATGGTCAGAGATTTACTCTGTTTCCAGTACAGATGACTGGATAAAGTAAATTAACGTACTTAAATTATATATGCTAGCCTGTGGCTGTACTTACAAGGGACACTTTGTTTTAAACTTAATTTCTTAACCATGTTCCCGTTAGGATCTTGTTCTACCATCAAACATTTTAACAATTTTCTTTTTAATTAACATATTTACGTTTCATTATTCATGCAGCATGTTCTCATTTTGCATTTTTGTCTGTTTGCATAGTGAAACTGCACCAGTCTGTTACTATTTAAGTTTTACTTTCTGGCTTTATTCACTAGTACAGAGCTGTAGTATGTAGATTGCAGTGGAACGTTTAACCCTGTAACTATCAAAATAAGGACTTTCCATTGTGTTTGAATATTAAAATATTAATAATTTGCTGCATAAGACTTTTTTAAATGTACATTTTGGGTCCCAGAGAGGTGCTGCTGGGATAAAATGAAATGAAATGATGCTCAAATAACCAAATCGATCACAGGATACAGACACACAGAAATGTTGGGCCTAACTACCAGACTGACGTTCAAGAGATAAGGATTTTTTGTATATTTCACTTGGCCATCAGCACGCTGCACTTTGTAGAAAGTGCAACACAAGAAAAACAGCTATGACAAGAATATGGACGACTGCTCAAGAGGTAGGCTCAAAGCAGGCATAGGAGAGAACCAACATATGTAACAACTCTGATATTTGGGGATAGATTTCATTGTAGGCACCTATTAATTTCAGAGAAATAAAACAAAACATAAGCTCCTCAGCTAAGGTGAAAGGGGGTAACCTGTGACAATCCAAAAATAACTTGTATGACTGCAGATCACTGGATTAAATATCATCATGTGATCCAGTATAAAAGCAGAATTTAAAAGTCTCCTGAATCTTCAGAGAAACTCGGCCCTGACATCCATTACATGCAAGCTCATAAGAGACAGCGGGATTATACAGGGTGTAAAATCAAAGCAGAATCTGGGCCTAAGACTATTTCAACTAAAGAAGAATGTTGGCACTGCAACCTATCTAGGCTTTTATATAGTTGCCCATCACCACGGTATCTGAGCAAACCCTGTCTGCATCTTTCACTCTCTTCCCATGATGTACATTGATAAAAATCTGCCAACTCTAAAAGCTAGATCTGTAACCTTTCAGAATTTCCACAGAAGACAGAATATACAAGCATTTGTGTTGACTAGATTCTTCTATAGCAGGAGTAGTCAATTATTTTTTGTCAAGATCCCAGTTTCTTGGTCAAGGTATCAAAGTCCAGACTCCAGAGAAGAAAAAAACAATAATGATAAGTAAATAAAAAGATTTCTTGGTCCATTAAAAGCATCTAGTGGTCTGGATATGGCCTGCGGTCCGCCTATTGACTAACTCAGTTCTATAGTAAATCTTAGAATTTGTGAAGCCTCATAACTATAGTTTTAAAAAATGTATACATAATTGCAATTTTATTCTAATCTTGCCTGATGCTCCACTGTGGTTTTCATTAGGTAGAATTTAAGTTAAAGTTTACATGCCTATCAAAAACACAAAGAATGCCAAGGCACTGTGCTAACTTGGTTACTTTGTGATGTGTGAAGCACAAGAAGTTAAACAATCCTTACAAAGAACTTTCTCGTGCTTACCCAAGTGAGAAATCTTAGCATAAGAACCACTGAGCAACTATTTGTGAAACAAAAATGTTTTCACGTAGAATGTTTCAATTATATCTTTGCTGGAGAAAGTGCTTCACAAACACCCACAAAGATAGTCATCTTAGACATGGCAATTAAAAATCTTAAATATTAATCATATTAATTTCTTCGCAACAATTTATACAGTTGGAGATGAATGAGATTCCTGTTGTAAAAATACAGCATATGATTCAAAAAAACAAACCCACTAAATTTAAAGGATACATTACTTGTGTACATCCTTGTGGAACCAAGAAAAGTAGCTCTACATATAGAGAAATGTGAGTACCTTTTGTTCCTTCTAAAATATCTGTAACATGCCCCACATCCACACACACACAAGTGTTCCAGATGGTTTACAATTGTACAGTTTCAGAAGGCAGAATGGATCCAGCCTCAGTCTCATTCCAGATACGTTTGTAACTACTAAACTGCAAATTGTCCTCCTATTGCTATCTCAAAGTAAGGTAGCTTAATTAGTCTATTAAGGCGGCACGTGAGCTGATTTTCAGTGGCACTCACGCTGCCTGGGTCCTGGCCACCGGTCCGGGGGGCTCTGCATTTTAATTTAATTTTAAATGAAGCTTCTTAAACATTTTAAAAACCTTATTTACTTTACATACAACAATAGTTTAGTTATATATTATAGACTTATAGAAAGAGATTTTCTAAAAACGTTAAAATGTATTATTGGTACACAAAACCTTAAATTAGAGTGAATAAATGAAGACTTTGCACACCACTTCTGAAAGGTTGCCAACCCCTGGTCTATTACTTTCTACACTCCACTGGGATCAACTTGGTCAGAAGCTATTTCCACATACAAACAGTACTACATTCACCATAGACAACGGTGAACCATTTCCCAACTTTTAAAAAACTGATCTGCAACAACTTGTTGATAACTGAATTCTCCCCTCTCACATTGAACAAAGAACATCTTATGAATGTCCCTCCAGTTGGGCAGAGACAGACGTTCAAGCTCCAATCACGTTATAGGGTGAGGCAGACATCCAAAAAGAGTGGGTGGACTCTATAAATATACACATGTATAACTGGATGTCCAAGCTGGTTGCTGAAGTTCTTCATAGTACAATGCATTGGTGAGGACAAACTTATAAGCTTAAGAGAGCTTTCAAAAATAAATCAAACAAAAACAACCCCCTCCCCCACAGAAGATCCAGGTCTGGGTAGGAAGCCTACCATTTCCACAGTGTGCTAGACAAAATACTCAAGTATTTTCCCTCTGCCCACAGGACCATCCTACCCGGCCCCTGAGCTCCCGGCCGGGGAGCCTAGTCCCCAGTTAGGGGCAGGGGGTCACGGGAAGGGGTGGTCAGGGGAAAAGGAACAGAGGGCAGTTGGATAGGGGGTGGGAGTCACGGGGGGGACTGTCAGGGGTGTGGATAGGGGTCAGGGCAGTCAGGGGACAGGGAGCAGAGGGGTTGGATAGGGGGCGGGGGGGTCCCAGGAAGGGGGGCGGTCTGGGGATAAGGAGCAGGGGGGGTTTGGATGGGTTGGGGGTTCTGAGGGGGGCAGTCAGGGGGCGGGAAGTGGGAGGAGGCGGATACGGGGCGGGGGCCAGGCTGTTTGGGGAGGCACAGCCTTCCCTACCTGACCCTCCATACAGTTGCGCAACCCCGATGTGGCCTTTGGGCCAAAAAGTTTGCCCACCCCTGTACTCGAGAGTCTGGCTAGCTGATCATCTAAAAGTACACCACAAACAGCTGAAAGGACCAGGGGTGCAGGACCCTAACCCAAAGATGCCAGGATTATAGTTCCGTTTGCAAGGACGTAGGAGTAGGGTGACCAGACAGCAAAAGTGAAAAATCGGGATGGGGGGGGGGAAAGAGGGTAATAGGAGCCTATATAAGAAAAAGACCCAAAAATCAGTACTGTCCCTATAAAATTGGGACATCTGGTCACCCTATGTAGGAGCCAAAGACAGCTGGAGACTGAGCAATGGAGATGGCAGACCTTTGAGGCATGTAAGCAGCTTTTTAACGAAATATTTCCAGCTGGGGCTGATTTGGTAGACTCAGGCAAGTGAGATTTCTGGGTTCCTAGAGCTGCTGTCATTATAGTTTGTTATTGGGAAAATATTTATCTTCATTTAAGAATTGAAGTGTTGACCTCTCTCCCTTCTCTGCCAGTACCTGCCCTCTGCCACTCTGCATGCACCCTATCTCTGTAGTACGAAAAGCAGTAGTGGTTCGACAATCCATCCAGTTGAGTTCCCCCATGATTCCCTTTGACACACATGCTCACTTTGGCTTCAGAGGCCCTATTCCGAGTCAAGGCTAAAGTGCCCTGCTCAGTGTTCACAGCAGTTGTCTATGTCATCCCATGTAATAAGAAGCACAATAGCTGACTAGCAAAGGAAAATAAATTCAAGAGGTCACAAAAAATAAAAATATTCTCCAAAAGATTATTGGTACTGTGGGCATACAATCTACATCACACTTTATCTGTTGCACACCCACCAGCCTGCAGTATACATAAAGCAGGCCTATGCAATAGACCTGAAGAAGAGCTCTGTGTAAGCTCAAAAGCTCATCTCTCTCACCAACAGAAGTTGGTCCAATAAGAGATATTACCTCACCCACCTGGTCTAATATGCTGGGACCAATAAGGCTACAACACTGTACAGTACAGTCTAATTTTCTATTTAAGACAAAAAAAAACAGGTAGAATCATTCTGGCTTTCTATGCAACGCATTTCAAACAACAGTATGCAAGCGGAGTTATATATCTGCAAACACATCTGTCACACAATAAGCACAAATTTGGAAAGTAACTGGAGTGAAAATACCACAGGCAGCCTAGTAGAATGACTTATTCTAGCGGAGATTTTACATCACTACAATGCCTGAAAAATACTCACATAGGTTTGGATGCTGGCTATTAAACAGGGAAGGGGTTTGTGGTTTTTTAATTTAAATTAGATCTATTTCTCTCAACTCTCACGGTAACTAACAATGTCTGTCTAATGTATGACCTGGTTCTGGATAACTACACAGGAAAATAAATTTGTAGCATTGCTACCCAGCTTGCCTTTCACTTGCTCAAATACTTTGTTTCATTCCCTGATGGGATTCTATTTTCTCCAGTGTAGGGTGGTTTATAATCAGTTTTGTCACTATATTGGCAATAGCTACCATATAGATTTTTCCTCCTCTCCCACCCACGTCCTGTGTGCATCTCTTCTTCCCCCAGCTTATCATGTAAGTAATATTCACACTACTTCTTGGTTTTCAGGCATACGCAAGTCCTATTTATAACAATGTGCCAAGTAACCTTGCTCAGTGCACACCTAATCAATGCTCAAACAAAAGGGATCCCAAAGTTGCCAGTGCTGGTAGAGCTAAACCAGTACTGGAAACAATAGCAAACTTCTATTCCATTTTTAAAAGTTGATCAGGGCGGAAAGCATTCTCCCTAAAACAGAGCTGGGCAAACTATGGCCCAGGTGCTGCATCCGGCCCTCCAGACGTTTTAATCCAGCCCTTGAGCTCCCGCTAGGGAGCGGGGTCCGGGGCTTGCCCCGCTCTGTGTGGCTCCCAGAATTAGCAGTATGTCCCCCCTCCAGCTCCTACGCGTAGGGGCAGTCAGGGGCCCCTGCCCAAAGCGCTGCCCACGCAGCTCCCATTGGCCAGGAACCACGGTCAATGGGAGCTGCGGGGCAGCGCCTGTGGACAGAGCAGTGCACAGAGTCGCCTGGCCGCGCCTCCGCGTAGGAGCCGGAGGGGGGACATGCCGCTGCTTCTGGAAGCTGCTTGAGGTAAGCACTGCCCAGACCCTGCGCCCCTGACGCCCTCCTGTGCCCCAACCCCCTTCCCCAGCCCTAATCCCCCTCCCACCTGCCAAACCCCTCAGTCCCAGCCCAGAGCACCCTCCTGCACTCCCAACCCCTCATCCACAGCCCCACCTCAGAGCCTGCACCCCAGCCGGAGCCCTCCCCCCCCACATCCCAACCCCCTGCCCTAGTCTGGAGCCCCCTCCCGTACCCTGAACTCCTCATTTCTGGCCCCACCCCAGAGCCTGCACTCCCAACCAGAGCCCTCACCCCATCCCACACCACAACCCTCAATTTCGTGAGCATTCATGGCCCACCATACAATTTCCATACCCAGATGTGGCCCTCGGACCAAAAAGTTTGCCCACCCCTACCTTAGATCCACTGAGAAACAAGTAGCTTCTTTTGAAAATGGTCATACCCCATGATCCCCTATTTTACTATAAAGCAAGTGATTTTTCCTACACAAAGTTGGAGAAGACAGAAGTTGTTTACTGGGCTATGAAAAGATCCATAGACTTAACAAGACAGGTACTTATCTTCACCTTTCCCCCACCCATTCGCCTGTACTTTGTTTTTTTTAAACTGAAGAATTTGGGCAGAATGTTTGTCTTCCTGCATGATTGTACAGCACTAAAAACAAATTGTGGACAATACTATTAATTACTAAAACATGCAAAAATAGAAAGAGGCATGTTGAAATAGATTTGAGAGAATAAAATATTATGGAGGACTGCATCACTCCATAATTTAGGACTTTAGGTTATGTTTTGCACTCAAAGCAGGGATTCAACTTCTTTTTATGTATGAAGAATATAGTGAATCCTCCCCAAACCTTAAGCATGTACTCGGAGTACTGAATACATTTTCTGAGGACTTACAAGCTTTAAATTTAAAGATAACCAACATTTAAGTAGAACTAAAATAACAAAATATACTTAGGTTGAGCCAAAACCATGAAGCTATGTTATTTCAGGTCTTGGGTTACTTTACTCAACCCCATGTGCTAGAGTTTGGAAGATGCCACCCTTTGTAGTCCACATGGTCAAACATGCAGCTGGAGCTGCCTTCCATGTGCAGAGGGAGAAACAAGCCATTATGGAGAGAGTACTTAACCATCCAGTCCAATTACCAGTAAAGCAAGAGACTTAAATGTCCTATCATCATGCCTCCCCACTTGTCTCCCCCCGACTCCCAAGACAGCATCTAGATTAATCTGCATCCTAAGCCCTGGCCTACACTATAGAGTTAGGTTCATGGAAGACCGTTTACGTCGACCTAACTATGTAAATGTCTACACTAAAATTTCACTCCTGTCAACGTAAATCACCTGCTACACCAACTTAACGCCACCTCCACAAGAGGCATAGAGTCAATGTCGATGTAGTTAGGTCGACGCAGCGTCAGTGTAGACACTGCATTCCTTACATTGACAGTTGCTGCCTTTCAGAAGCTGTCCCACAATGCCCCACACTGAGAGTTCAATCGGTGCAAGCACTCCTGGTGAGGACGCACACCACCGATACAAGGAGTAAAGTGCAGATACGAACAAATGATGTAATTACTGTGGTGGCTGTATGTAGATGTAAGTTAGGTTGACTTAATTTTGTAGTGTAGACATGCCATCAGTTTCTTTGTAAGTAGCATGTGTTATAATGTTTCAACTGCACAAAACCCTTCATTGGAAGCCATCCCTAACAATTCATTGATAATCATAAGTTTAAAGTGACTCATGCCTAATATCAACTAACTACCACCTGTTCAAAATGTTAATCCTTGAAAATACCATACTGGTGATAAAATACTGCCAATAGAGTTCTGAATAAAGTTGCTATGCCTAAATCAGGAACAACTAATTTTGAATGTCACAGTCAACTCAGAAATCTCTTATTTTCTAGATTTTTGTGCCATGAGACAAGTTGAATGACATGTTTAAATCAGATTAGTACAGCATAAGAGCCAGGGTTGAGTGTAATTTAAGAGGAAGGCAACATCAATCTACCCAGGTATTTCTAGGATTTTCCTCCTACCCCCTTCACAACAGCATTTGACTGAATGTTACAGTCCCATAATATCATGGTTTTAAATGCCTTCACTCAGGAAAAATAATGAAATTTGCCATGGGGGTGGGGGGAAGAGAAGAATGTAAGACCATCACAGTTGTACCACTTTAACTAAATTATACTAATATAGTTAAGCAGTATAAACACTCATCCACCATCTGGGGTGGATGCCGTTATATTGATATCAAAGTGCTAATACCAGCACAGCTTATTCCTGTATGGGAAGGAGAAGAAGTTATACTGATATAAAGCACCTTATTACTGATATAATTGCAGTCCTGTTACCAGGGATTGTACTGGTATAACTGTTTCAGTAGATAAAATAGAATCATACCCCCAACTGAAATAAGTATGCCCGTACAACTTTCCAATGTGGATCAGACTGAAGAGCTAGAAAAGCTGCAAACCTGTTAACTCACAAGATTTACTGTCCTGTCATAAGCCAGCAAACAGGACTGCAACATGTAAACATGTTCTACTAGGAAATAAATCCTTGTCCATCTTCACAGTCTGGTAAATGAACATCTGAAAAGAACAATAATTTAGGGACTTTGAAGACTCCATATCAAGATTTATTAAAATGTGGAAGATGACAAACTAAATATTCGATGACAGGTAAGCTTGCATTCTTTTAAAATAAAAAAAAATAAATAAAAAAAAAAAAGTGAGCTTACAGAATTTTTAGTAATACTATATTTACAACTGAAACTGTTAAAAAAAGATTTCAAGCACTGACATATTACAATAAAGATTTTTGTTTTGTTGGCGCTTTTCTTTCCCCTCCTACTTTGCAGGACCTCCTCCCCCGCCGCCCCCCAAGATACCCTTGAAAAAAGAAGCTGTCGCATTCACACCCAGGCTTGTCACTTACAGCGCTGACCCCTCCTCCTCCCACCCGAGCAATGCAAGTTTCAGTGCTGTAAAGTGGCAGTGTAGCTTTACACTGCCACAAGGCAACAAAACAATAAAGCCCTCAAAAAAGGGCCTCAGATAAATAACGGTATTCAGAAGTTTGCATGCAAGGCTCCAAATTGAGAATTGTTTTCCCCCTGCTTCTGAACTATAACTTTTCAGCTTTATAGAACTACTAAAAATAATATTTGAATATGCAAATGGTTTGAAGAGAATTTCATAACAAAAATGCCTTCGGATTAGAAGTGCTTTAAATAATCAGGAAGATATGATGTCAAGTTATGATGAACTAACAACTCAAACTGGAGGCAGAGGTATTTATTTATCTGGATCGCAACTATCACAGAGGTATCAGGAACTGTCCAATTAAATATCCTGGACAAAAGTGATTTACAAAAACTGTGTGGATGAAATGAAGGTGGGGGTGGTCATATTTGACATACAGAAAAACAGACTGAGTCCAGACAACAATAGAAAATCAGAACATAGGGATCTATATACCATATAGTGAAACATCAACACTTATGAGCCAATAACTTTTCATCACTGTACTTCTACTGAAACATAATCCTCATCAGCCTAATACGATGTAACAGTGTCTTTTTTTTCTCCCCAAACACAAATCCCACAACTTTACTCTGAAATTTATTGTTGTATCTGTAAGAAAGGTCATTTTAAAAACAGTATTTAATATCTACAGCAAGAGTTTTTTCTATGAATACAGAAGCAATAAGCATTAAGTTTATGAATGACAGAAAACCAAGGCATGTATATTTGTAGAATGAGGGGCCTCCATATACAAAATCTCATTTATTCCACATGGAACATGACACATCATGGCCTCCTCCTAGACCTCCAGGGAAGGTGCTGCTTTTCACCCACCATCACATGCTGAGCCCAGATTTCCACCTGATTCACACTACCTCCCCAGGGTATCCTCTGAGTCTATTACTGAGAAACTGGCAGAACAGCAACTATCCATGCAAGGTGAGGATTCCTACTTCCACAAAGAAAGGGATCCCCTTCCAGGCAAATCTCTGAGATCTGTAGTTACAGCCTCTCTTCCCAAAATACACTGTTAAGAGGGGATGGTGGCAGGAAAGCTCTAAAATGCAAGGTTCCTCTCACAGGTCTGTTTGTTTGTTTTTACACTCACACTATAAACTGAAGGCAGATGCTATTCTGTTTCACAAAGGCAGAACTGGGTTAGATCTGTAATGACTTGCAGTGGTTACTGTCTGACAGCTGCTTAAATACACAAAACGGCCTATGCAAAATGAGTCAGTCTATGGACAGGGATCAAGATCACCAAAACAATTTGCAACTTTTTTAGCAGTCTCAGCAGAGGCCACTGGCTCAATGGGTATGGAGTCAAAACTATCCTCTCAGCTCCTGGAAGCAGCTCTCCAAATTAGGGTTGAGACAAACTGCAAGACAGAAGCTTGCACTGCTATTGCCCATGATTAAGGCTCCGTGTTGGTCATGGAGGTCACGGATTCCGTGACTTTCCGTGACTTCTTCAGAGGCCAGTGCACCTGGCCTAGGGGCCGCTTGAGCAGCTCAGGCAGTCCCTGGGCCAGGCATACCAGCTGCTGCTGGGGCAGTCTCAGGCCCCTGTCCCACAGCAGCAGGAGTTTTTTGGGAGGGGGCTCAGGGCTGGAGATTGAGGTGTGGGGCAGTGCTTACCTGGGGGGGACTCCCCAGAAGGGTGACAGCAACTCCCCTCCCTCAGCTTCTAGCTCCACGTGCTGCCTCCGCCTGCAGGCACCACCCCCGCAGCTCCCATTGGCCGCAGTTCCCAGCCAATGGGAGCTGCAGAACCGGGGCTTGGGATAGAGGCAGCAGGTGGAGCTAGGGTCGCTGCTTCCCAGGAGCAGGGTAGGGAGCCTACCCCAACCCCACCAAGCCCCCCTCCCCCCCAGCACCCACGGTGCCCCCTGGCCACCCTCCCACCAGCACCCATGGCGCCCCCGGGCCGCCGTCCCGAGCTGCCTCCCCCCCAAGATTTATTTAGGGGTATACAGTAAAATTCATAGACAGGTCATGGGCCGTGAATTTATGTTTACCTGTCCATGATTTTTACTAAAAATACCCATGGATAAAGGCTATGTTTTAGCCACAATGTGCTGATTATGTGGCTACCTAGATGACTTCAGTCTCTAGGACTGCCAATCCACAATCTTTTACTGGCACCAGAAGAATTCAGAAAAAGTGGCTTGGCTTTTGTAGTTTTGTGCATCTTTCTGGACATTATTTCATAGATTCATAGATTCTAGGACTGGAAGGGACCTCGAGAGGTCATCGAGTCCAGTCCCCTGCCCGCATGGCAGGACCAAATACTGTCTAGACCATCCCTGATTTAAAATATACTTTGGGACATTTTATGAAATATTGACTAAGTACTGCTGGAAAACAGCGAAGTACTTTCCTAAGTACTATCTACATTTCACAATACTTGTCATTTCAAATAGAGATTCATGGTTGACCAGAAGTAAAATTTTCAAGAGGGCTTAAGAGAGAGAGACTCCTAAGTCCTATTTTCAAAAAGGGCTTAGGCATTTAAGCTCTCTTGAAAACGTTACCCACACTCCTCCAAGTCTTTTATAATGAAATATATAACTTGGTTCTTCATAGGTTTGAATGTTGAACATCTGGTGATATGGTCTGACCTGGATACCTACAGATCAGTCATCCAGAAACCCAACTTTCCGCAAACGAGGTCTGCTTTTAACCAGCACTAGCAGTTCAACAAAGAAAATAGAGCAAAAGGATACTATAAAACTGAAAATAAAGTTGGATATTGTGTGAACAGGACTACTGTCAAAACATATTCCCATCAGGAATTTAGTATATGGTGATCTATCTAACTTAATCATGTCTTTAAGGGCATTCTAGCACTTTCACATATTACAACACCTACCTCTAATACTTGTATGTAGAGAGGTAAGTTCTAATGCATCAAGATAGAAATAGATTGCAAAGCAAAGCGTTAAAGCCAGCCAAAAATAAAGCAGTTCATGAGATGAAATGAAGTTCATTCACAGAAAGCTGAAAAGGAGAAAAAAAGGAATGTTTAAAAAGGAATTGAAGTGTTATGGTTATGACAGAACATTTAAAATCAACCAACTGGAAGGTCCAGGCTGAAAGTCTTTGATTATTCCCCTAGAAAACTGAAAGCATGAGATCAGCTCTCCTTCTTTCAGTCTAAGATTGTCCTAATTCACAATAATATGGCCTCCACCATCAATACGTTGCCATTGCTACCTTCTCATTACACTGCTTTTTCGACAATCTGCCCTCTTTGCATCCTTTCACACCACCATTTGATCTGGTCTTGCATCTGTGCTCCTCACAATACCACAATCCGTAATCCGTTCCTTTGCTTCTGGGACCTTTCACAATACAGTAGTTTGTTGATCGCTGACCCAGTCTTACTATAACCTCCTTCCACCCTGAAACAAAACTTCCATCCTGTCTCACTGAAGGAAATACCTTCTTGAGTAAAAGATTTTCAACATAGTACCACTAAGGAGGTCCAACCTGGGATTTGTTTTTGCCATAGCATTTCAACTGCCCTGCTCCATAGAGTTAGTGACCTTTCTGCAGAGTAAATCATCTTCTTCACTTCAGGAGTACTATGCAAATGTGTGCATATATAAGTTGTTAGAATGAGACCTTAAAAACAAAACTCATGTCTATTCATACGGACAGATTCTTCAGGACTTCAAGACTAAGGGTTTACCCCTCTGTCTTTCATTAAAGTTTCTCTGATTCCCCAATTTTGTAGGAAACTGGTTGCTCTCTTCTACTCCAGAAGTGGCTGTATTTTAGTAGTGCGGCATGAATACATATATTATATAAAGCTCTTTGGGACACAAAGTGCTTTATTTTACATCTTATCAAGACCAAACCTTGTATCAGGGCCTTGTGTGGACTAGGGAAGGAATGCATGTAATTTGAAAATTGAGAAACCAGCGTTATCCTCTTTAAGACTTATTCTACAGAATATTAATGTTTGAAATAGATGTTAGATTTTGGAGGTGTAAGGGTCAAAAACAGATGTTTTTGCTTGAGTGGTAGGGAGCCATATAAGGAACTACAAATCAGACAGAATTTATATTGTGTGTTTTTTGTTTACTTTCAATTACAACACATGAGATCCTAATATCCATCTACATCTCTCTGAGAAAAACCTCATGAAGTTTTCAAGATGAAATGGAACACTCCTATCTGCCAATATAATCTTTTTAATTGCGTGATAAGCTGGTGCAGCTGCTCTGGCCCTCCAGGCTTGGAAATCAGTTATGAACATAGTGCTGATAAAAGTAAATGGAGGACACTGGAGGAATAGGGATGAAGTTCCACAATCATCTGAAATATATGAAACTACTTAAAACCATACATCTGTACCCCAGCTATAAGAAATTAGAGCAAGGAACTAGTAGCTAGAATATACTAATTGAATCCATTGAGAGTGGTCTCAGATAGGTTTCTGGAGGGGAATGCAATTACACCTTGCATGTTTCAATATTCTTTAGATGAGCTTTTGTCTATATTTATTACTATTAGGAGACTAAGTGTACTGCACACATTTCTCAAGATAAATGAAAATGCACTGCTCTGTCTTTACACAGCCCTCCATGCATATGCTACATTTGAAGACTTTATCATCATTAAAGTTATGAAAGGGCATTGTAAGCTTTGAGAAACTGTGCTTTGGGGGGAAAAAATTACAAAATTTGCAGACTGTTTCAGTGGATTTACCACAGAGTGCAAAACAAATCTGGGACAGTCACCTGGGTATTTATATGATATTCACTTGGTCACCTCAAGAAGTTACTTATTTTGATTTGCTAAACAGAAATAATGAATTCATTTGTGTCCCTACTCTCTCCCCCAACCATTCCTCCACGCATTTTTTTTTGGGGGGGGGGGGGGGAGGGAAGAAAAATCTGCATGATATTCAGTGAAAATACACTGAGTATCATATTAGATTACTGAGGCAAACAAACTTCTCATCTGTCCCTTTTTAAAAAAAATACTTTTTTGCTTTAAAAGTTAATGCAGGAAGAATATGCATTCCAAATAATGCGTGAAAGAAGTGTTTAGCAGCAACAATAGTAAAGTGGTATTGTAGTTCCCATACTGAACATAGAAGGGACCTTGGCAAATTGCCTATTCACCTCATGACAAACACAACAAGCCACACTTCAGCAGGCTTACTGCATTTTGCTGTTAAGTATAGAAGCTGAAGCTCAGAATGCATTTAATCATTTTGTTATAGCAGAGCATGAACTGCTATGATGAATATGTGGACATAGTGTGTTTTATTATATCCTCTACAGGAGGGGTGGGCAAACTTTTTGGCCCGAGGGCTACATCTGGGTATGAAAATTGTATGGCGGGCCATGAATGCTCACAAAATTGGGGTTGGGGTGCAGGAGGGGGCGAGGGCTCTGGCTGGGGGTGCAGGCTCTGGGATGGGGCCAGAAATGAGGAGTTCAGGGTGCATTTGGGGGCTCCAGGTTGGGGCGTGGTGCTGGAGTGCAGTTGGGGGGGGGTGAGGACTCTGGGGTGGGGCTGGGGATGAGGGGTTTGGGCATGCAGGAGGCTGCTCTGGGCTGGGATCAAGGGGTTCAGAGGGTAGAAGGGGGATCAGGGCTGGGACAGGGGCTTGGGGCACAGGAGGGGATCAGGGGTGCAGGCTCGAGCCAGCACTTAACTCAAGCAGATCCTGGAAGCAGTGGCATATCCCCCCTCCAACTCCTACACAGAGGCATGGTCAGGCGGCTGTGTGCTGCCCCGTCCGCAGGAGCTGCCCTGCAACTCCCATTGGCCCTGCAGTTCCCGGCCAATGGGAGCTGCAGGGGCAGCGCTTGGGGCAGGTGCAGCACGCTGAGCCCCCTGGCTGTCCCAACACATAGGAGCCGGAGGGGGGATGTCACCGCTTCCGGGAGCCACGTGGAGCCCTGGCATGTGGAGCGGCCCCCAACCCCGCTCCCCAGCTAGAGCGCAGGAGCTGGGAAAGCCCCAGATTCCGTTCCCCAGCGGGAGCTCGAGGGCTGGATTAAGTCGGCTGGCGGGCTAGATGTGGCCCGTGGGCCATAGTTTGCCCACCCCTGCTCTATAGTGAGAGTTACCAAGCACATTACTATTTGGTGCTCTACAGCCAATCCTATTGATGAAGTCTCTAAAAGACAATATTAACATACAAGGTGTGTAAATAACTCCCCCGCACCTACTCTCCTCCATTCCCTGTCCCCTCTCCCCCCCCCCCCCCACGTGATGATGGGCTCCTTTATTGTCTTAAAAATAAAACTGAAGTTTTAAGCTTTTAGAATCTTTTCCGGCAATATCTGCAACGGGATAAAGAGGCTATCCCCTTCACTATGAAGCCAGACTGCTCATAAGTCGTGGAAAACAAGAACGTGGGTGTGCACATCAGCAAACGCTGGTATATATGAAAATAAAGATGACCACAATATTTTGGAATGGTTTATTTATACAATTTGTACGATCATCCAATCTTCGAAGAAGACATCAATAAATAAAATACCAGACATTAGACATTTGGCAGGTAAAAAGCCTCTTAACCTTTGGTGAGCTTCTCATGTCTTAAAAGTGCTTAAGGTTCTTATAGCCTTCAACAGGAGTTAATATAAAAGTCACTTTGCTAATATCTGCTGGAAACTCTTGCATTTAATCAGTAGTACAGAACCTTAAGTCGCTGATGCTGCTCCTGTTCAAATTAGTTTGAATGCAACAGACAAAAGCAAAGATGCATGGATTTTGCTTCAAGGAATGAATAAGAGTCAGTACTCTCAACAGCAGGTCAAACTGCATGATATACAAATTCTACAACTAGCATGGGAATAATTACTTGTATTAATACATGTAATCTTACTAATAAAGTTTACTGCTTGTAAATTTTTTTTTCTTAAGAACTCAAATCTTTGAAGTTCAAAGCTCTTCACTTGAATAACTAAGCTTTGAGGTTTGGTTAAAACCCAGCCTCCAGAATAATTATTCAAGTCCCTTCCTGAATGGATCCATAAAATCATTAAGCCCATTTCTTCAAAGCCCACTTCTGCTATGCTGCCTATTAAACATATATTTTTAAATCAGACAATTAAGTGGTTTCAGGGGCAGAGGAGGATAGTGGGCACAAAGTAATTTTCAAAGTAAAAAATTGTAAATATATGTAAAAATCAGGGCTTTGGAGCAGAGCCCGGAGCTGGAGCGCAGAGCAGTGGAGCTGCAGGTTTTTGCCCGGATCTGGAGTGGAGTCGGAGCACAGAAAATCTTGACTGCGCCACTTCCAGTTTCCCCCCCCCCATTTTCAATCCAAAATGAATGATATTTAGCAGGAAAGTCCTAAAGGTGCCAAAAAGTTTCAGATTGTATAATAATTGATACTAACATCTCCTTTACCACTTTAAGTAATATGTCACAGTTATTCTCACTTCGGCCAAAATCAAGATTTAATGTACAGATACAAAATTACAAAGTTTTTTGGAGATATGTTTTATTAAAGAATCAGATAATTATCAGACATCTGGCAACACTGCAGACTGCTTCCACCCTTGTGCCAAGGTTAGGCGAGTACGTACGCGCGTAGATTAGTTAGATTAGTATGTGTTAATACTTCTTTTGTAAGGGTTGATCAACAAGACGCACTGAGTGCTGCGATTACGGAAAAGTGTGATGCAAGACACAACATTTAAGGTATCACAAACAGGTATATTGCAAAAAAATAATGTTTTTGTTTATTGATATATTAAGATATCGCAAAAGATATTAACCACTTAAGCTCATTTCTCACACGGGCTCCCGTTACCGGTACATTTGTTCATTTGTACATGCTCCCGTATCACTCTGGTGGACTTATTTTATATGTCATCTGTTCAACGGTCTTTTGGTAGCATTGTTTGTAATTTTAAATTTACTGAAAAAGTTGCGTGCAGCAGGCATATAAATATACAGTAAACATTTTTGCATAAATTAGGAGTGATTTTTGTGATATATCCAGAGTGACTGGAAAATGTTCAACACAACTTTGGGGGTAAATCCTTAGGTCATTTTAAGAAAAAACATTTCTGTGAACACGTGTCCTAAAATTCTTCCTAAGGGAAGTCCCTTCAAGGAGGTGATGAAAAGTTAATTTCTGATTAATATCTCAAAAATGCTTTAATATAAAATAATGAAATTATGTCTGTGTGTTAGCATTAGTATGTGCTACCATATTACATTATCCAAAATTATTTAAACCATAAGCGTCCCGAACTGGTGGTTGGTCATTTTTATTTCATATTTCAAGAAAGGCTTGTCGTCGACTGCTTCTGGCTACGAGCGGTAATATTATGTTCCATAATAAAAGTTAATAATTTTTGGTTATTATTTATTGTTTAAAATGTATGGTTCCAAAGTTGAAAAATAAGTAATAAAGTAAAATTGTTTGTATCATTCTAAGCATCTAAGCAGATTAAAATTTTTAATCAGTTTTCTCAGAAACGGTTAATTATACAAAATAAATTAAGAGTACTGTTTTAATGCATGTTTTAGCATTAAATCATATTCCAGGGTCGTATCTGTTAAATAGTTATTTAAAAAAATATTAAATAAAATTGGCCCAGTCCCCCCAGTTCACGACGCCTGTAGTTTACATAATTTTATTTGAATGATGTTGTATGATAGAACGTTGGAAATAAACTTTAAACGGGAAAGCGGATTCAAATTGCAAGCACAGTCCTTTTAATAAAGAGAGCACATTTTCAGAAATATGTTTTTCCCTTCATCAGCCTGAATAGATTATACAAGATATTTGCTCTATCTATTCAGGCTGATGAAGGAAAAACATATTTCTGAAAATGTGCTCTCTTTATTGAAAGGACTGTGCTTGCAATTTGAATCTGCTTTCCCGTTAAATTTTATTTTCAACCTTGTAACATGTAGCCTCGTTACTTCCGAACAATTAATATTGTAGAACAGCGATAGCACGTACTAACGCTATGGCACATACCAAATTTCATTGATATATCTATATTAAAGCGTTTTTGAGATATTAATTAAAAACTTGGAAAATATTTCGAATATTTTTACTGCAAAATTTCGTAAGAAAAACTTGCAGTTTAATATACATAATATAATTTTTATATATAAAATACTTACTTCATTAAAACTGCAAGAAACATGTTAAAATATTAAAATATACTTTAATAATTTTGTGTAAAAAAGAAAATGCAATCATTTTTGTCCAGAAAATCCAAAATAAATTTGAAGTACCTTAAGTGGTTAAGAGATCACAAGCAGGTACATTATAAAAAAAATGTAATGCTTTTGTTCATTGCTCTTCGAAGATCATAACAAGAAACATTTGGATGCAGTAGCAGCACAAGAAGATTTGGCCATGGCTTCAACAAAAAAATCAAATCTGCCCCCCATGATTGATAGCTGATTTACGGAAAAGGATCTCAATGATGTCTTTACTTTTGAATTTGAGAAATTTTGGGGGGAAAAGCAAAGAAGAAATCGGCAATGTGCAAGGTGGAAAAGGAAGTGAATGGCAAGCTCAAACCATGTAGCTTCAAGACAAGTGAAGCAATTGCCGTGAAAAGTTTCAACGTTTGGCGGCATATAAAACGTAACCATGCTGAAAACTATGCAGCTCTGGTTACAAAAAAGGACCAGGAAGATGAGGCAAAACAGAAAGCTGATGCGGCTAACCGACGTTCATCGGGCTCTTTGAAAACTCCTGGAGAAAAGATTTTTTGCAGAGTTTCATCTAAAAAGAAACCCAAAATTGAACAAACAAAACTTGACTCATATTTGAAGTCCTCAAAGGTTACAGTCACCATGGATGCCAATACTTTCCGTGAAGGGCTGATGGAAATGGTTTGCTTGAGTTCAACACCGCTCACTGCCTTCAGGCTAAAGAACAAAGGATTCCAAAAAATTGCAGGTGAAATGGGTCGGCAGCTTGGCGTTTCGACGGGGCATGATGCGGTTCGTCATTTAGTTGTCAGCACAGCTGAGTCTGGTCGCGAAGAGCTCAAGAAAGCTTTGGAGCAAAAACTGTGCTACCTGAAAATGGATGTGGCAACCCGTGGAAACAGAAATTTCCTTGCAATCAATGCTCAGTACAACAAAGAAGGAAAAGATAAAGCTGTAGTAAAAACCTTGGACATAATCGACACTGAAGTGCATCACAATTCTTCGTACGTGAAAAGTCAGTGAAAGCTTTTTTAGAAAAATTTGGGATAAGTGAAATGCAAGTGCTGAGCATCTGCGTTGACAATGCAGCAAGCATGACGTGTGCTGTCAAAAATTTCGGCAAGGACAATTTCTACCTCTGAGAACAGGGATGTGGACAGAATTGAAGCTATTTTGCCTGATGAAGGAACTAAAGGAATGGATGAAATCGAACTCAACATGGATGCTGCTGTGCAATGGGTTAATGACCCTAGCCTCATTCGTCTCATGAAACCATGTTGGAAGTCTCAAAAGTCCAACTGATGAGGTGCGGTATTCACACTCTTCCGTTGGCAATCTGGGATGGACTGAACAAAGAACATGCGAAGAAATTTCTGGCAAAAATTCAACAAGTCGTTGTCAAACTACGAATCCCAAGTATTCGAAGTGTTCTGCTTGATCTACATGGGCTAACTCAATCATTGGATACTGTGACTCGCTCGGGTTCAACATTTGCGATGATTGATCGGCTTCTCATTTTTCCATCTTACTGTGAACAAGTGGCTGCTGCTGGAACAAGAGAACTCAAGTTAACAAAAGCTGAATGGGACGAAGTGAAGAACCTGCGAGACCTCTTGGCAAAGCCAAACCAAACAACCGTGAATCTTCAAGCTGTCGATGTAACCCCGGGAGTTTTAATGAAGGAATGGAGAAAACTGTCAAAATTCTTGCAACAAAATGGTGGACAAATTGCAGAATGAATTCTATCCTCCATGCAGAAACGCAAAGAGAAGCTTTTTGACAATATTCATTTCCTTGCTGGAGTTTATGTTGACCCACGGTATCAGATTCTTCTTACCTCAAGGGAAATACCAAAGGCAAAGGAAGGGCTCCTTGATATTGCTCGACGACTTGAAAAACAAAATCTATTGCTACATTTGAACTCGGCGAAAGAGGTTGAAGAAAACGAAACAACAAAAGGAGTCATCAACAATCGAATTTGCAGTTTCAGAAAGTTGACATCCTTCAGAAATAGCAGGCTGTTCTCAAACTTCTGTCTCCACTCTGAACTTGTTCGAGCGTCCATCCCTGAGACGTCTTCAACCATCACGGGAAAATGGAGATAATTCAAGCATCAATTCTTCAGAAGATGACTACTTTGAAAAAGAATTGGATAAACAAGAAAGACGCCGGCGAGTTTCTGCGATTCATAATGAAGCATTATTCGAGAGAAACTTTCGGGAAGATTGTGAGGCGATGGAGTCTACTGGTAACTTTTAGCCTAAGTCTGTTTTTGAGGCCATTCACAGCTACCCACACCGCATTCAGGCTGCCTGTAGAATTGCTTCGAGTATGCCAACAACCTAAGCTAGTGTAGAGTGACTGTTTTTGGCTTTAAAGTTAATTTTAAATGATTTGGGCAGCCTATGAAAGACGACTTGATTGCTGCAATAATTTTTTACAGAATGAATTATGAAGGATTCTAGATTGTATCATTGTTGATGACATTTAAATTGTTTAAAAGTCTGAATAAAAATAATGTTTTTTCAAAATTACAGTATGCACTTTTTTATTTAGTTAAAAATTAATTTGAGTTGGAGCACGGAGCGGCATCGGAGTGGAGCTGGAGCAGTCACTATTGGTGCTGGAGCGGAGCTGGAACGGAGCAATTCAAAAATCTGATTGCTCCAAATCCCTGGTAAAAATTGTATATACCTGTGTTAGATTGTGTCCCTCTCTCCCCATCCTTCATTTGTCACTTGCCATCTTGTACTGCAAGCTCTTCAGGGCAGAGACGGTCTCTTCACATGTTTTTGTACAGGGCTGGCCAAGCACACGCACACACATGCATGCGCGCGCAAGCCAATGAAGTCAGTATACAGGAAGTTTTTAACCGAAGCTTTTTGTCTCTGATCTATCAAAGTTTATTATTTTGTAGATAAAAACTGTTTTCTAACATACAAAAAGACAGGACCACACTTGGGGCTGCGTAAACTAGCTTAGTCAGGCAGCCCTGTCACGAGAAGCTCCAAGGTTCTTTAAAAGCTTGTCTTGCACTTGCCCACAGCATGATATTAAAAATAAAAAACATACAAACTTTACTTTTAAACTAAATGAAGCATTAGATACCCAGACAAATCAATAATTTCCCAATGTGTTGCCTGATCACACAGCTCAGACTTAGGCAAGCCTGCCAAAAAAAAAAAAAAAATCAATGGGAATTTGCCTGAGTCAGGATTACAAAATCAAGCCCTACGAAGGACGAGAGCAAAGCAGGTAGCAGAGAACAGTGAATTAAAGATTTAAAAAATACAAAAAAAATCACGTACACACAGAGCAAACTAACCTGTTATTTCACTTTGTGCTTTCCTCCATGGCTGAAGGTAATCTCTGTGTGTTCCTCCTAATCATTTATGGAAGCTGATTGATTGAAGGTATACAATGGTAGGCCCAATGTTTTAGCTACCTTAAACTAAGGTTTCAATAAGACCTAAACCAAGTAAGAAACCAGGTGGCTCAACACACAAGAGCACCCTCTCATCTCTGGAGACTATTATAGATTATTTTCTCTTAGGTCAAAAATAAAGCGAATAAATGTTCTTAACCTGATGCCACATGAAGCTTCGCTAAAAGAAGCTTGTGGCTGGAATGTTAGGGGTGTCAGAAGTAAGCAGTACCAGAAGATCTCCCATAGTTCAACCCATTACTTTATTCTTGAAAGGAGAGCGTAAAGAGAAATTTACAAGATGTAATGTTTCTGTTTACAGCTTACAAACAAGCACTAAACAGAGAGATGCAGTTTGGCTTCTAATATATGCACAGGAGCAGAACATTAGGTAAAAAGCTGAGGAAAAATTGGGGACTCTACACATGACAGTTCCTTTAAATTAAACTATCATTTACCATACCTTGCATTTATTCAGAATCATTAAAAACAAAATTAGCTAATGCACAACCTTCCATGTCTTAAGAGTTTTTAAAATAAGCAACATTGTTTATCTGCTTCTGCAATAAATATTCTGATGTCATGTGGTGAGAAGAACGCCAAGCAAAAACAAAAAGATAAGGGACACAAATCTAAGTTATTTTCAGTCATAATATTTTGTTTTAGAAACAGTCTTTTCCTTTGCTTTAGTAGTTTTCAGCATTATAGTTTGACAACATGACATAGTTGGATAGTCACAGATCCCAAAAGAAGTTTAGTTTTGAAAAGAAGGTAGGACAAACATCCAGGATTTGAAAAAATCCAATTGACCTACTTGTTACTGACAAGAGAGAGGTTTTCCCTACTAAACAAAGCAGTCCAAAACTTAATTTCCAAAGAAGTTGATTTTTTTTTAAATGAAAGTTTCTTGACTTTATAGTTTACAGAAATATTTCTAAATGTGACTATAATGCTGCAGTGATTTAAACCATCTTCCCAAGATGGCAGACACAGGTTCACTGGGACAGTGAAACTGACAAAAATCATGTTAATTTCATGATAATGCAGGGTGAACTATGAGAAACTATCCCTGGTGCAGCATCTGGCTGAGCTAAGAACATAAGATGGCCATACTGGGTCAGATCAAAGATCCATCTAGCCCAGTATACGGTCTTCCGACAGTGGCCAATACCAGGTGCCCCAGAGGGAATGAACAGAACAGGTGGTAATCATCAAGTGATCCATCCCCCGTCGCCCATTCTCAGCTCTGGCAAACAGAGGCTAGGGACACCATCCCTGCCCATCCTGGCTAATAACCATTGATGGACCTATCCTCCATGAACTTCTCTAGTTCTTTTTTGAACCCTGTTATAGTCTTGGCCTTCACAACATCCTCTGGCAAGAGTTCCACAGGTTGACTGTGGGCTGTGTGAAGAAATACTTCCTTTTGTTTGTTTTAAACCCACTGCCTATTAATTTCATTTGGTGACCCCTAGTTCTTGTGTTATGAGAAGAACTAAATAACACTTCCTTATTTAGTTTCTCTACACCAGTCATGATTTTATAGTCCTCTATCATATCCTCCCTTAGTCATCGCTTTTCCAAGCTGAAAAGTCCCAGTCTTATTAATCTCTTTTCATATGAAAGGCATTCCATACCCCTAATCATTTTTGTTGCTCTTTTCTGAACTCTTTTCAATTCCAATATTTCTTTTTTGAGCTAGAGCAACCACATCTGCACGTAGTATTAAAGATGTGGTTGTACCATGGATTTATATAGAGGCAATATGATATTTTCTGTCTTATTATCTATCCCTTTAATGATTCCCAACATTCTGTTTGCTTTTTTGACTGCCGCTTATTGAATGGTGTTTTCAGAAAACTATGCCCAATGACTCCAAGATCTCTTTCTTGAGAGGTAACAGCCAATTTAGACCCCATTATTTTATATGTATAGTTGGGATTATGTTTTCCCATGTGCATTGCTTTGCATTTATTGATGCATTTATTTGCATCAACATTGAATTTCATCTGCCATTTTGTTACCCAGACACCCAGTTTTGAGAGATCCTTTTGTAGCTCTTTGTAGTCTACCTACTACTTAACTATTTTGAGCAATTTTGTATCATCTGCAAAATGTTGCCACCTCACTGTTTACCCCGTTTTCCAGATAGTTTATGAATATATTGAAAAGAACGGGATCCAGTTCAGACCCCGGGGGACACCACTATTTATGTCTCTCCATTCTGAAAACTGACCATTTATTCCTACTCTTTGTTTACTATCTTTTAACCAATTACCAATCCATGATAGGACCTTCCCTCTTATCCCATGACAGCTTACTTTGCTTAAGAGCCTTTGGTGAGAGACCTTGCCAAAGGCTTTCTGAAAATCTAAGTACATTATATCCACTGAATCCCCCTTGTCCACATGCTTGTTGACTCCCTCAAAGAATTCTAGTAGATTGGTGAGGCATGATTTCCCTTTACAAAAACCATGTTGACTCTTCCCCAACAAATTACATTCATCTATGAGTCTGACAATTTTGTTCTTTACTATCGTTTCAACTAGTTTTCCTGATACTGAAGTCAGACTTACTGGCCTGTATTTGCCGGGATCACCTCTGGAGCCCTTTTTAAAAATTGGCATCACATTGGCTATCCTCCAGTCATTTGGTACAGAAGCTGATTTAAATGATAGGTTACAGACTACAGTTAGTAGTTCTGCAATTTCACATTTAAGTTCCTTCAGAACTCTCGGGTGAATACCATCTGGTCCTGGTGACTTATTACTGTTTAGTTGATCAATTTGTTCCAAAACCACCTTTAATGACACCTCAATCTGGGACTGTTCCTCAGATTTGTCACCTAAAAGGAACGGCTCAGGTTTGGGAATCTCCCTCACATCCTCAGCCTTGAAGACCGATGCAAAGAATTCATTTAGTTTTTCTGCAATAGCCTTATCATCCTTGAGTGCTCCTTTAGCATCTCAATCATCCAGTGGCCCCACTGGTTGTTTAGCAGGCTTCCTGCTTCTAATGTACTTTAAAAAAAAATTGCTATTACTTTTTGAGTCTTTGGCTAGCTGTTCTTCAAAGGGATACTATGATCATCAGCTAAAGCAATGGAATTGTGGTCTCTACATATGCAACTTAATGACAATATTGATGTAAAAATTCACCTTTCACATTTCATGAGCTTCTCTCTCATCCACATCAGACATTTATAAACACTCAACATATGCATCTCAAGTGTGTAGAGCAGGTCAGAGATAAGTTTGAGAAATGTGTAAGGTGAATGTTTACATCAGTATTGTCAATAGCTTGAATCTACAAACTGTAAAGGTTATGAAATGTTTACCTAAGTTACCTTTGTTGGTGCAAAGGCATATTTAGGCCTGACAGAAGCCTACTATGGATTTTAAGAATCTGTTCTGATAACACCTAACGGCATAAGTAAAACTGTGTAAGAAATTGCAGAGTAATCGTGTTTGTAAGAACAAGAAAAGATTAACTAACTAAAAAATGCTAGAAAAGACCAGTTTGAACTAACTCTAAACCTGTACTGACGGTGAAGGAGAGTTAACACGGAAATGAGAGACTAAAACATACATATCAGAAAAAATAGCAAAAAAGTATAAATAAATTTATGTAATAAAGAATGGTTGAAGGTGCGTTGTCTGGTGCTGGAGGCAACTGTGATGAGATTGTCCTGATAAGCTTCTGAGATCACTACTTGCTGAATGTTTTGACTTAATAAATATTTGTTAGACCCATCTGCTGAGTAAGTGAATCTCAATCCAACAACCTTCACTTATTTTCACACTCCATAATGCTCTGTGTTTTGGAGTAAGTATAGTAGAAAGGATATTAATCACTTGAGTAATATTAATTAAAAATTAATGAAGTTTTTGTGCGGGAATGTCCTATACAGAGTTATTTTTTAAATAAATAATAAAGGAGAAGCCAGTCTCTCTTGCTATAGACCTTAAAGCTTATTGTTTGTAAAAGGAAAGTAGCTTGCCACAAATTATAGCACTTAATGGTTTAGTTGCTTATATTTTTAAGAACACAAGCATTTCAGCAATCCAACTACAAGTCAGTTGGCTAAAAGTTTGTAGTTCTAGAACCAAGGGCTGGTCCACACTAACCCCCCACTTCGAACTAAGACACGCAACTTCAGCTACAGAAGTCGAACTATCTTAGTTCGAACTTACCGTGGGTCCACACGCAGCAGGCAGGCTCCCCCGTCGACTCCGCGTACTCCTCTCACGGAGGAAGAGTACCGGCGTCGACGGCGAGCACTTCCGGGATCGATCCCAGAAGATCGATTGCTTACCGCCGGACCCGGAGGTAGAGTATAGACGTACCCCAAATCTCATCCTAGAATTCTTATTGCTTATTCTTAACTCTGCAAGATCCCTTGGCTCCAGAGTTCTCAAGTCTGCAGGTCACAGAGAAGAAAAGAAAGGAGGGGGAAATAGCCAGGTAGCTCAGGGGCTGCTAATACCACTGTTACAGGTATTATGCAAGTACTTTCTCTACTGGTCATTTTGGGGAGCGTTGGAGGCAAGAAGAAGTAAAAGACAGACCTCTCCCTGCATTTTAGTAGTTTTTAGACATTTATTTCAAGCAGCATAATTTTTTATTGTATTGATCTGACAAGCATCATGTATTTTGCTTGTGGCAACACTTTCTTTGATGCAAGTAGTACAGTAAGATTCAGGAAAATAGCCCAAGTTGTTAGAAAAGACAGTTTTAGCATTTCTCACCAACATTCACAGTGGTGAGCTATTTGTAAAATTAAGATTGCTGGGATTAAGTTACAAACCTAATACTGGACAAGTTTCCATGCAAACTAAATTCCTGTGATTATTCTCAGCTTTTCAAAACCTGTGAAGTCATTCTCCCTTTGCTGCAATACTAACTAAACCTATCACTTCGATCCCCTTTGTGTAAACTATATTAGTGTCCCAGAACTTTTTTTTTTTTTTTTAAATTCTACAGATCCAGTTTTCTAAACATATGAAGAAAAACATAACTTTAGACTAAGAAATAAAATACGTTCCTTTTCAACATATTGGGCTAATAGATTTCCTGAACTAGTAAAAAAAGTAACATTAGTCTGCATCATTAATTTTTTCATTACACTGCTCTACAGCCAAAATGCTTCTGAAATAAATGTAGTCAAACTTTACTAATTCTGGGTCACTGAGAACGAAAATGATGCTTAAAATTGTTGATTGGCTCTAGTTTTCAAGATATGCTATTGGGTCAGTATATACGACCCTTGACTTGGGAATGGCGGAGGATAAGTGAGTTATAAAGGGAAGGGATCTCAATTTAAACCAGAAATGACTAAAATACATCTTTGACTGGATCTATGAATAAATCTATGACTGGGTTTGGACAGTATTTGCTTTTTAGGCAAAACAATGGATGATGCAATCTGAAGCTGGTATTGCGTCATACATGATATGAATTGCATCATGTTATTCTTAGAAGTCATGGATGATGCAATCATAACGAAGCTTACATCACTCTGCTGAACAAATTGCCCTATATCAGCTCTAGAAATCATAAAGTGTCGTGCTCTCTTATTTGTCAGTGTTTGATTTTGCAGAGGGACACATTTCTGTTTAGCCAAAGTGAGCAGAGATGCCTCGTACTTATGTGAACAGTGCAGATAACTTCTGCTATGTTTGTGGTGAAGTGACTTTTGCATCACAAAAGCGCAGTATAACCACTATGGTTAAGAAAGCCTATCACCTTTATTTTGGCTGCAAAATTGGAGATCAGGACAAGAGGTGGGCCCCACACATATGCTGCAACACTTGTGCAACAAATCTTCGCCAGTGGTTGAACAGGAAAAGGAAATCTATGCCTTTTGCAGTGCCAATGATTTGGAGAGAGCCAACAGATCATACCTGCAATTGTTACTTCTGCATGGTACCTCCAGTTGGGAAAGGTGCGTCAAAGAAGAAAAAGTGGACTGTGCATTATCCAAACATTCCATCAGCTATACGCCCAGTACCCCACGGAGAAGGACTGCCGGTTCCTGATGCACCAGAATCCTTCTCACTTGAGTCAGACGAGGAAGAGGAAGAGGATGAAACTTCTGGTCCTGAACCATCAATGTCACAGGACCCACATTTTCTCCCATCCTCCTCTGAACCACACCTCATAACACAAGGTGAACTGAATGACCGTGTCAGGGATTTGGAACTACCCAAGAGTAAGGCAGAGCTGTTGGGCTCCAGACTACAGCAGTGGAATCTCCTGGCAGGTGATGTTAGGGTTTCCATGTTCCGTGACCGTCAAAAGGATCTTGTCCCATTCTTCTTCATGGTAGGTGATCTTGTAGCCTGCAACAACATCGATGGTGTGATGGCAGCCCTCAACATCGTTCACGATCCAGATGCGTGGAGACTGTTCATTGATTCATCGAAGACAAGTCTTAAAGCTGTTTTACTGCATAATGGCAATGTTTTGCCATCAATTCCAGTTGGTCATGCAGTCCACATGAAGGAAACCTATGACAACATGAAACAACTTTTGAGGTGCATAAACTATGACCAACATCAGTGGCAGCTTTGTGGCCATTTGAAGGTTGTTGCTCTCTTGCTTGGTCTGCAGACTGGATACACAAAGTACTGCTATTTTCTCTCCGAATGGGATAGTCGTGAAAGAGATTCCCACTACATCAAGAAAGATTGGCCACTCCGACAGTCATTGGAGCCTGGGAGGAAAAGTGTTCAGCATCCACCACTTGTTGAATCAAGGAAGATTTTGTTACCACCCTTACACATCAAGCTGGGTCTGATGAAGAACTTTGTCAAGGCCATTGACAAAACACAAGCAGCTTTCAAGTACCTCAGTGGAAAATTTCCAAGGTTAAGTGTAGCTAAGATAAAGGAAGGTGTCTTTGTTGGTCCTCAGATTCGTGAACTTCTTCGAGATGATGCATTTGACCATGCACTGCGTGGCAAGGAAAAGACGGCATGGAAAGCCTTCCAGTTAGTGGCAATAAATTTTCTCGGATACAACAAGGCAGACAACTACAGGTTGTTGGTGGAAAACCTCCTCAAGGCATACAAAAGCCTTGGTTGCAACATGTCACTAAAGATACATTTTTTGCACTCTCATCTAGATTTTTTTCCACCGAACTGCGGAGCAGTGAGCAACGGAGCACAGCGAGCGATTTCATCAGGACATTGCAACAATGGAGAAACGCTATCAGGGCAAATGGAGCCCATCAATGCTTGCAGACTATTGCTGGACAGTGACGAGAGATGCTCCATTTAATGAATACAAGAGACAAGCCAAGAAGCGCCGAGTAGACACTGAATAGGACTAAACTATGTACAGAATAGTTTTTTGCCTTTTGTTTCATAATAAATTTTATTTATATAACCCTTTTGCTTATTTTTAAAGTGTTACATAAACAGGACAGGTGAAATATTATCATGTAAAGCAACCATAAACACATGAAAAGACCTAGGTTTCCAATTTATGATTAAAACTCTATCTACACAATATACATAGACATAAAATGTAAAAACTTAAATATCTTAGAAACAGTAGCCAATCCGTTGTTTTAATTGTCATATTTGAATTCAGCACATCAAAATACATAATAAATAGCACATTTTATCTCTGAAGCAGACGACTTCTCAAAAATTGTAGACCAGTGTTATCTACTGAGATTATTCTTCAAATACTAGTTTAACTTCAGCGCAAGAAAACCGAAGGTCAATTGTTGAGTAGCAGGTTAGAAAGTGACTATTTTAATTAATTTCTTAAATTTCCCAACAAATATGAGCAAATAAATCTTTAACAAAGTTATAATTAAATACATGAGATGTAATGGAATATAATAGTTTTAATGGCACAAGTTTCTAATGGCTGCAGTCAATCAATCTTAAATGGCAAATCTACATCTATGTAGGTACTCCCGAATAAGTACCAAAAACCGTTATATTCCCCAACACCATCACAAGGTCTCTCTCTGTGTGTATATATTATATATTTACAGAAAATATATTTTAATTTTTAAAAATATATATATATTTCCCCCAATCAGGAAATCCTAATACCTTAGTTACATGACTATAACTGTACATGGCTCAGAAGGAAACAATGTTTTAAGTACATCATTAAATACTTTTTCTACACATAACACCATGACTTTAAAGTCCAATAATTTAGGATCTGCAGGAAGGGAATAAAGTGTTGTATGCCCCATTGTGAAACTGAGAATCATCCCCTTATAATGGTACAAAAACTCTGTTTCTATCTTTGCAGAATAAGAAGATATTGGTTATTTAAAATCAATCATTGGTCCAGGCCTCAACCTGGCCTTTTCTGAGCCAGAGACCAATATACTTTTCAGAGAGGATATTCCACATTTAGGACAAACAGGAAACATTTTGCAGCAGAATGATTAAAAAGCAACAGCTGTTTGAACCTGCTCAGAGGTTTGGAATGTTAGAGTAGTCCTGGGGTAGATGGATTAAGGGACAGAGAGTAGGTGAAGCAGTCAAAGGTGCATGGTAAATGCAATTCATCACAAGGCTATCACCATCACATATGTGGCATGTTACACACACACACACACACACACACCTTGAAGAATTTAATTTTGAGGTCTTATATTGTAGTTTAAAATCTTCAGATAAGTGTAGCAGGACATATTTCAAGAGTGAAAAAGGCTGAAAACAGCATCTCCTTTCTCCCCGAAGAAAATTGTAACTCAATCACCATCTTTCTTGTTATCCTTTCATCAACAGGATTAATAAAAAAAATTATTATTCATTACATCATCTTCCCAGCAGCTTTTAAAGGTTTTTATTATTCCCGGTAGTTTTTCCATACTCAATTTACATATTAAAGTAAAATAAGATTTCTGATGGTTTTAGTTCAGTATATAGAGACCCTATTTGTTTATCTCACACTCAAATATTGTTAAGCATCACAAACCCACAAAAGGCAGGATTCAGTTTTATTTCTCCATTTTCTGTTATGCCTTGTGTTACAGTCTGAGCTGAAATGTCACTTCACTGATAAGGGTCATCTGGAATACCTAGTAAAACAGGTGAAGACAAGCAGAGAGTTCCTTCTAGAACACTGATTTTTCAATATGAAAAGCCAAAATGTTCAGTTCCTTAAAAGAATGTTGCCTCCATATTGTTCTATAATATATTTTTTAACGTTTCATAATAAGAATTATTTCCTGTCTTACAGTAGGAAGGTTTTTTTGGGTGTTTCAAGGTAACAAGTTTAAAAAAAAAAAAAAAATCCAGTATTATTTTATATTGAATAAATCAGACAAGTTCTTGCTAAATAATAGCAATTTTCATTGGACAAGAGTTACAAAGGGCTTAAAACACACATTAAATATGGATTCTTTTTAAAAGGAAATTGCTATCAGCTTACACTTCACTTTCTTTAAAAGGTTTTGAGCCCTTTTGAATATAAAGAAAATCTTCCAAATGTAAGCAGAGTGTAAACTGGTGCACTGTTTCTTCCAAAATCTTCAGACAACTCCAGTACTTTTGCTGTTGCTTATGGCTTTTCCAAGCAGTAGTGATAACTGCCACTATTTATATACCCGTGGGCAGCTGTGAAACCACCAAGCTGTCAGGCTAGTTTCACTCTGCTGCAGCTTGGAAAGCCAGAGACAATACCACAGGAGCTATTGACTAGAATGGATAACTCAAAAAGAGGCTGTGAGAAAGGTAAATTAAGACAATCCTGACCATCCATGCAGCAACCAAAAGGCTCTGTATTGAGAGGAACAAAGATAGTTCTTCCTTCATTCCAGCCAGGGCCGGCTCCAGGCACCAGGCAACCAAGCACATGCTTGGGGCGGCACCTGGTAAGGGGCGGCCAATCTTGGGGTGGCGGGGGGCAGCACGGCATTCCGCGGCCAATCTTGGGGTGGCGGGGGGCAGCACGGCATTCCGCGGGGGGGGGTGCTCCGGCGGCGCGGCGCTCGGCGGGGGGGGGCGGCACGGGGCGCGGCGCTCGGGGGGGGCGCAGCGCTCGGCGGGCGGTGCTTTTTTTTGCTGCTTGGGGCAGCAAAAAAGTTAGAACCGGCCCGGATTCCAGCAGCCAGAGGGTGTGCGCACACATGGAAGGGAAGAGTCTTCAAAATGGTATGATTCCTTCCAGCTGACAGGGGACCAAAAAGGGACCAGAGATAACCATCTGGCAGAAATCTCAGCACCTTTCTCTTGCTCAGCAGTTGGAGGCATCAACCTGTTTCCAGGGAGACTCATACAAGCCCAGGAAAAATCACAACTCTTTTCTGGAACAATAATTTTACTTAGGACTCAGCAAAATCAGGTCTAATATATGCAATCAGTATTCAAGAGACCATTCTGCATTTGCTGAATCCCAAGTAAGAAAGAGCCAGCATGGAAAAAAACATTATCCATTCCACATATGAGACTGTTTGAGTTTACCTGAATAGGGAGAGCACACCTTTATGCTACCCCCACCCGCCATGGCTGTACTGTTATAAAAACATCACAGGATGCGGGAACATTATTCCTATTGCTTAGCTAAGGAAAGCTACAACAAACTGATAAATCCTGACCTACAAGATTTTGAATTAATAAGCACTGGCTTAACCTCTGCTTGGAGTTTATTCAAATCTTTATCATGAGTTTAAAATCCTCTACTAAATCTACATTAGAAAGAGGATTGAGGGAGGAGTGGGGAGAAGAGAAACAAACCAGTAGACCAAATAGGTTGCAAGGACCTGAAGAAGCTCTTTGCTTTTATTTGATGACCATGCTGGTAACAGCTGGAGATATTTAAGAGTAGGTTAGATAAATGTCTATCAGGGATGGTCTAGACAGTTGGTCCTGCCATGAGGGCAGGGGACTGGACTTGATGACCTCTTGAGGTCCCTTCCAGTCCTAGAGTCTATGAATTTAAAATGGCTATGTGGCCAGAGGTAATACAATGAGGAGGAAGGTCACTATCCAAAATAGCTTCTAAACATAAATGCTCCCGATGCCCCAATATTTTGAAGTATTAGATATAGTTCTAAATAAAGGTAAGATTTTACATAAGTCATCTTTAATTCACACTTTGATTATGGAAAACCAACAGAGGAGGCAGAGACCTTTTATGCAGTATGTTTAGATTTTTTTAAACTAATCACGCATGGCAGATGCTTGCATTCTATAATTGTGAAGGAAATCTAGTGATTAAAAATAACTTCTTAGACCAGAAGCTTTCCTTCAGATTGGGTGTCTTACTGTTCTATGAAAGCAAAAGTCTCCTTTTGTACACACTGTAGGCTGGAGCTATTAATGTAGCAGTAGTGAAGGATAAACGGGCTCCTCTTGGCAAGCTTCTATAATGAAGATTTGGAGTCTGACAAAATAGGACAAAGATGCTGCCATTTTTCATTAGTAAATACTAACTCAAGTCAAGCAATTGGTGTGACAATACAGTTTTACAGAGTTCTGCAGTGGGTCAGTCCCATAACGAGGAGGTTACATGCTGCTTGGCCATCTGGCAATGCATGGATTCTGGAACAACATCCCTCCCGGGAGGCCAATGTACAGCAGACATCACAAAGTTTACATATTTGACCCTCTGTGAGAAAGTGTGCTAACACCAGAAGTCAGAACTCTAGGATCTTTGCACAAAGTTGCATCTGTGTGAATTCAATTTTCTTCAAAATAAAGTTAATAGCCCAGAGGTGGGCAAACTACATCCGGCCCGCGGGACTGTCCTGCCCAGCCCTTGAGCTCCTGGCCAGGGAGGCTAGAGCCCCTCCCCCGCAGCCACCCCGCCGCACGGGCAGCGCTCTGGGCAGCGGAGCGGCACGCTCCTGCTGAGCAGAGCGGCAGTGTGTCTAGCTCCGGCCAGGCGGTGCGGCTGCCAGACATGCTGCTCTGAGTGGCATGTTAAGGGGGCCAAGGGGTTGGATAAGGGGCGGGAGATCCAGGTGGGCAATCAGGGGACAGGGAGCAATTGGATGGGGCGGAGGTTCGGGGGGGGGGGGGGGGGTTGGATAAGCATGGGAGTCCCTGGGGGCCTGTCAGGGGGCGGGGAACGGGGGTTGGATAGGCGCGAGGTCCCAGGGGGCTTGTCAGGGGGCAGGGTTGTGGATAGGGGTCAGGGCAGTCAGAGGACTGGGAACAGGAGGGTTGGATAGGGGGTGGGGTCCCGGGGGGGCAGTCGGGGCGGGGGGTGGTTGCGGTGGGGGGTCCCGGGAGGGGGTGGTTAGGGGACAAGGAGCACGGGGGGTTGGATGGGCTGCGGGTTCTGAGGGGGGCTGTCGGGGGCAGGGGCCAGGATGTTTGGGGAGGCACAGCCTTCCCTACCCGGCCCTCCATACAGTTTTGCAACCCCAATGTGGCCCTCGGGTCAAAAAGTTTGCCCACCCCTGTAATAGCCTATTTTAAATGGCCCTCAGAATCTGGAAAGCACCTGATGCACCATCTGTGATGAGCGCCAAATACCACAATGCTCGCTGGCCCAGACTTCCACATTTTAAAAAATAATTAAGTTTTTGATTAACTGATACTTTAAAATGTCCCATTGCCTGACCACTGAAAAGCCACTACTGCACAGAACAGTGATGTTAAACATTTTAAAAGCTTTCTAAAAATGACAGCCCAACAAACCTGGTGTAGAGACTGTACTTGAAACTTTTTGGCCTGAGGGCCACATCGGGGTTGCAAAACTGTATGGAGGGCCGGGTAGGAAGGCTGTGCCTCCCCAAACAGCCTGGCCTCCGCCCCCATCCGCCCCCCTCAGAACCACTGATCCATCCAACCTCCGCCCACTCCTTGTCCCCTAACTGCCCCCCCAGGAGCCCACCCCCATCCAACACCCCCCCTCTGTCCCCTGACTGCCCCAACCCCTATCCACACCCCCGCCCCCTGACAAGCCCCCCCGGGACTCCCACGCCTATCCAGCCCTACCTGCCCCATTCCCCGTCCCCTGACCGGAACCTCCAGTCCATCTAACTGCCCCTTTCTCCCTGTCCCCTGACTGTTCCCCGGGACTCCCTGCCCCTTATCCAATCCCCTGGCCCTCTTACCATGCAGCTCTGGCAGCCGCGCCGCCCGGCCGGTGCAAGACCACGCAGCCCCGCTGCCCAGCAAGAGCACGCAGCCCCGCTGCCTAGAGCGCTGCCCAGGAAGGAGCCAGAGGCTACCCTCCCCGGCCAGGAGCTCAGGGGCCGGGCAGGACAGTCCCGTGGGCCAGATGTGGCCCGCGAGCCATAGTTTGCCCACCTCTGCAATAGAGAGTGTGGAATAGTAGTTGTGACGTTGTGCAGTCTATATGGTTTTATAAAAACCATGATAATAAGTGAATATAATGTAGCTGGAATATGCTTCATGCAAAAGGTCTCTTGTAAGGTATCATTACAAAGCTTATAATCTACTGAGCGTGATCATCCTATTTGTATAAATGTACCACTCTCATATTTCTAGTTTTAGATACAAAATATAACTGAGGGCCTATTGTAATTATGCAAAGTGTGGGCCATTAATGGTGGTTTGGAATCTTGATGACTCTCATTAACCTGGACCATTGTCTGCAGATGGCTGTGTTTACCTGTGAGTCTTCCTGTATGTGTGTGTGCTGGCAAGTGGGTAATGAAGTCTTGCAGTGACATGTGATCATGTCACCTGAACTGGAATCCATCTTTAACCTGGTGCTTTTCCGGGGGGGGGGGGGGGAAGAGAACCCAGAGGGACAAAGGGTTCCCGCCTTATGCAAAAGATATATAAAGGGGTGGAAGAGAACAAGGAGGGGAGGAGCCATCATGAAGAATCCCCTAGCTATCACCTGAGCTGGAACAAGAGCTGTACCAGGGGAAAGAATTGTGCCCAGGCCTAGAAGGTGTCCAGTCGGAGGGAAAAAAAACGTACTGAAGCATCTCTGAGGGTGAGATTATCTGTATTCAGTTTGATTAGACATAGATTTGCACATTTTATTTTATTTTGCTTGCTGACTTACTTTGTTCTGTCTGTTACTACTTGGAACCACTTAAATCCTACTGTCTGTATTTAATAAAATCACTTTTTACTTAGTAATTAACTCAGAGTATGTATTAATATCTGGGGGAGCAAACAACTGTGCATCTCTCTCTATCAGTGTTATAGAGGGCGAACAATTTATGAGTTTACCCTGTATAAGCTTTATACAGGGTAAAACGGATTTATTTGGGTTTAGACCCCATTGGGAGTTGGGCATCTGAGTGCTAAAGACAAGCACACTTCTGTGAGCGGTTTTCAGGTAAACCTGCAGCTTTGGGGCAAGTAATTCAGACCCTGGGTCTGTGTTGGAGCAGACGGGAGTGTCTGGCTCAGCAAGACAAGGTGCTGGAGTCCTGAGCTGGCAGGGAAAATAGGAGCAGGGGTAGTCTCGGCACATCAGTTGGCAGCTCCCAGGGGGGTTTCTGTGATCCAACCTGTCACAGTAGTGTCATTTTATTTGCAAAATATCGAACAGATTTTTTTAAGTTCCTCTTTAGTCACCCTGGCAAGTGTTTGAATAGACATGAAGATTTTTTAAAACCTTTTTCAAAGGATATTTAGAGGGAAGCATACATTTAAAAAAAATGTACTTTTGTCTGAAAATATTTAACCTACTATTGTAAGGAGCAACACTAGAAATTACTGTAACTAAGATTTAAGAAAAAATTGTGCCATTTACTTTCCATGTTTGGCTGTGCTTTGGGTATAGTAAACTCACTGTGTTTTCTGTATAGTTAGTCAGTCTTTGCTTAAGATACGCAAAATTAGTTAATACTTCTAAAAATCTGGCTGTAAATGTTTCCTCTTTCCTTTTCTGAGGGGGTCTCACACAATAGGTGAAAAGTGACTAAGGCCTTGATTATAAAACAAGCTCCATGCAGGCCAAACACTGCACCTTACAGAGCCCCAATGACATCAATAAATCTGAATGCCTGCATGGAGCTCATTGTCGAATCAGGGTCCAAGGATCTGACCTACCGCCCATCCCATTCAATGGGCAGTGGGTCAGGATCCATGTGAGTACATGGAAACAGTGAAAATGACCATAAACAAAACACTTTCAACTGTACAAAACAAGTGAAAACAGATTTTGTTCTTTAATCCCTCACTGGGAATGGTGGGTCCTCAGTGTCTCTGAAAAATCAGGCACAAGGTGTCTATGGTTGGACACCCAAAGACTGGGACACAAAAAATCTGTGAGAAGGTTGGCCTTACATAGAAAAATGTGATTGTAAAACCACAGACTGGCAGAGGGACTCATGGGAGGTACACCATTACAAACTATTTTTAAATCATTTTAAAACTGATTCAAGTTCACAGTGGCACTTTAACATTTTCTATAACAAGCAATAAATGCTTATTACAAAATAATCAACAGAAACAGTTTGAGTCTTTATCCAATAAGAGTACTGTAATAGTAACTCATAATTTTCCCAACGAGTTGCACAAAAACAGTGTTGTGATTTTCCCTTATATTCCCCCAAAACCAAACCACCACCCCAGTGAAAAACCAAAGGCATAAGCATATATATTCTTCCCGCATAAAAAGGCACATATTTTCAGAATTGGAACCTTTTCATTTTGGATTACAACAGAAGCTCACTACAACTGAGCTCCTCCCCGATCTACTATAATATGTTAAGCTTGCCACTTTTCTTCCTTTTAAATTTCCCCTTAGACACAGATACCTTACTGAATATACTAGCTTTTTCACAACTAGACTGTTACACAGTTTTGGCCAGACTCCTGAAGAGAAAAAAGAAAAATCCTGTTCTGATTTATACTGCAAGGGGTCCAAAAGAATCTCAACTAAGGAACCCCCAGCCCAGACACCAGTCACCCCTCCCCACAGAGCCCAGCCGTGGAGCACCCCCCAGCCCAGCCACCAGCACCCCCTTCCCCACAGAGCCCAGCCATGGGGCAACCCCTAGACACCAGCACCCCCCTCTCCACACAGCCCAGCCACAGCACCCTTTACCCCTCAGATCCCAGCTGCGGGGCAGCCCCAGCCCAGACACCAGCACCCCCAGAGTCATTACTCCCTTCCAATTTCTTTACTGTCCCACCGGGGGAAATGGTGTGGTGTGGTGTGGCCCTGCCCTTCCTCATCCTTTGCCAGAGCTGGGTCTCCCAGGCCCTCTCCTGTCCTTGGGAGAATGAGGATCAAAGAGCATGCACCTCCAGCCCTGCCAGGCTGAGCATTCCGCTCACTCTGAGCTGGGGCTCTGCAGAGTCCAGCGGTCCAAAGAGGCAGCCAGAAATTCTGCGGGGGGAAACAGGGAATTCTGCAAAATTCTGCATTCCACAGTGGCGCAAAATTCCCCCAGGAGTAAATTACTATGTCTTGCAAGTAGGTGTCTAGTAAACACATAACTTCCTCCCCTTTCCAAACATACACATTGAAATACTGACTCAAACCGGTGGCCCATCTAGCCCAGCATCCTGTCTCCAACAGCAGCCAGTACCAGCTGCTTCAGAAAAAAGTTGCAAAAACGCCACCACAATAGAGCCTTGCAACCCAACGGGACCCAACTACAAGTGTTGGGTTGGGTCAGGTCTGACGACAAGCCTGACCCTCACAAGCTCAAGCTCAGCTGAGCCATCTCTAATCACCTCCTCCTGCCTGTGGGGTCAGCACAGCACCACCTGTGTGCCTCCCTCCTGCCAGCTGCTGCCACTTCACTGTGCTCATGTGTGGTGCAGAGTGAGTGTGATGACAAGTTGCAGTGTCTCTAACTCCACAGCGCACACAGTGCGGTGAGATAGCAGTGGCTGGAAGGAGTGGGGCATGGAGCCCCTGTTGTCGTGCTGACCCCACAGGCAGTAGGTGGCTAGAGATGGATTGGGGGCACAGGGAAGCCCCAATGAAGGTCATCCCCCAAAGACAAGGCAGCGGTGCTGGCACAGATTTGGCGGGTGGGGAAGTGTCAGGGTCAGTTCTGAAAATGACAACACTCTTCGGTCGAGTTCAGGTCAGCGCTGCTTGGCTTGGGTTCAGGTTCAGCTTGGACTTTAAAATTAATCCAGATCTGTCCTTTACACTGCAGTAGGCAGTTAAGGAATAAACTCCCCATAGGGAAAGTTTCTTCCTAACCCCGCATTAGTGTAAGGGTGGCTTATGCTTTGAGCATGAGTGCTTGCATTCTTACCCAAACTTTTGGCTTTTTAATTCTAATCTCATGGTACTGGATATTCTTCTTATCCATACAAAGGGAAGCTTTAAAAAATATGCCCTGTTAATTAAGAGAATGTATTTTGTTTGGCTAGTCATTTCTGATTACGTTTGTTTTAGACTGCAAGCTTGTAAACTTTTCAGAACAAAGGATTGTCTTTTATTGTCTCTGTCCAGCACCTAGCATAACAAGGCCTTGATCCTGAATGAGACCTCTAGGTGCGACCATAATACAAATGTTAATAGATGTCCATTTTCTTTTTTAATTCTGCTAAACTCTTTGCCTCAATGATATCTTTTGGAAGTGAATTTCATGGGCAAATTATGTGAAAATTTGTTTCCTTTTTTCAGTTCTGAATTTGCTCCCTTTCATTCTCACTGAATGTCCCCTTCATCCTGCACTATGGGAAGGAACCAGAAAATCTCTATCTTTTCTATACTGTTATTTTGTATACTTTTTTAATGTCACCTCTAATTCACCTCCTCTCTAAAGTAAACAGTCCCAATTTTTCCTCCCACCCTTTCTTAATAAAGAAGTTTTCCATGCCTCTAATCATTCTCATCGGTCTTTGAAACATTTCTATTCCAGAAAGAGAGCAAGAAATGAATACAGTATTCAAGGTAAGAGAGTACCATTGATTTATATAATGGCATTATACTATTTTCACTATTATTCACCATCCTACTCCTGGCTGCTGGTGCAGGGAGTGAAGGGTGCAAGACTTACAAAGCAGAAGGGGTCTGTGATGGAATGCAACCCTGTATTCACATGGTACACACTATTGTAATACTCTTTGTACAAAATATGCCTTGTGAGGTAGTATTTGAAAACTAAGAACTCACTGATCAAAAAATATCATGATCAAATGTGTGTAGTAATATTATATGTAAAGTTATAAACATAAGCTGAAATCATGACTGAAGTGTGTTTACCAGACATATCTGGGGAGTGGGCAAACTAAAGACAAAGGACAAGCTGACACGCACCTCTACTGGTGTCAAAGTTAATGGGCAATCACCTATCAAGTGGCCATTCTTTGGCGGGGAAGGGAGAAGAGAGGAGGGCAGGAACAAACTGATCTGCATCTTAGCAAACAACAGCATGGAACCTTTTTCACCACAAGACTCCATGATCCAACCTCACAGTAGGAACAAACTTTATCTAGGGGTAACCCTCAGGAAAACACATTTCAAAAGAAGGACGGAACTATAAAGTGAAGTGCAAAAACATTCCAAGTTCTCGCTCCCTATTCCCATCTTTCATTTTCACCTAAAAAGACAAAAGAAAAAATGTTTGGACTTTGGGAGAGATCCTGACCTGAAACTGGGTCAGCCCTATTGCATGGAGCATGAGGTAAGAATTTTACCTTCAACCAAGTCTAGTTTGTTAAGTTTTAGCACTAGAAAGAGTTTTATCTTTATTTCTCTTGTAACCATTTCTGACTTTAATGCCTGGTACTTGTACTCACTTAAAATCTCTTTGTAGTTAAATAAACTCGTTTTATTCTTTAATTAAAACCAATCCAGTATTGTCTTTAAACTGAACTGTGTGGGTAACTTCATTTATGGTAACAAATTGTTGTATACTGATCTCCTTTGAGGAGCAATGGACCTAATATATCTGGACTGTCCAGGAGAGGGCTAGACAGTGCAGAACATATATTTTGGGGGGAAATCTGAGACGGAGTGTGTTGGGATCATCCTGCGAGTGATAACCAAGGCTGGTGGAAACCAGAGTGTGACTGACATGTGGCTGACAAGCTACAGTTATGCACAAACACTCAGGGTATTACTTGCATGCTGCATGGCTGTTTGTGAGCGGCCCAGATTGGCGCTACCGCAGCAAAACAATGTGAGGCACCCGAGGTTGCAAGGAAGTGGTAACACAGCACCTCGCTGCTCTGGATTGCACCTCGGAATATCATACAATTCCACACACTTGTTTCTTGAAAGCTTATATGGTTTATTAGAATTTTACTCCCTGCTGTGCCTACGTGTTTATAATGCTTAGTGGACACGTGCATTATTTAGCCTTAGTAGTAAAAAATTAAATTCTAGCCTATTTTTAGATTGTATGGCTTGAAAAAAGACTTTCAGCAATCTGGTCTAGATTTTTTCTTCTGCTTCCTATATAGAAACTGCATTATTGTTTGAATAGAATTTGTAGAGTAATACCTAGCGACAGAAACAATAATCTTATCAGTATAATTGAACATAATGCAGACAAAGCCATTTCAGAAAAGTAGTAATTATAAAATTCCTTGCTACACTATTTAGAAACAGAATTCAGATAAGACTAGTCTATTAATACCCACCCACAGCAATCATTAGAAATAGAATGTGTGAAATACACTTGTTAGATATGTGCTTTGCACGACATGAATACATGAGCTGTTTTTCTATTGGATAAAGCTGCCTCATAGTAGACAAGATATGTTGCTGCAACAAATATTCTAACACAAACCTGTGTTTAATCTGGAAACAACTCTGCAGAAGTGCTGTTTGAGAACCACTAGTCAAAAGCATACTAGCTTCTGAACTGGTTAGACTGCTGCTTGACTAATGTTCATTAAAACAGAGAGGATATCAAAGAGTTAAGTATTGTTAATTAATTGTTACATAGCGTATTAGTAGGCAACATCACTCTTCATCCAAACAAATGACCCTTGATGAGTGCTCCAAACCCAAATACCAACAGCCACAGAAAAATAAGACTCAAAGACCTAGAGAGTAGGTTTTTCTAGTCAACCATACTACCTACACAAGATTGTTAAGCACAACACATTTTCTAGTACTTTACCAAGACTGGTTTTTAACAAGTGTTTAGAAATAAGGGCATCCACCACTTTCCTTGGGAGATTATGACACTGGAATAATCTCCCCCTTCCTGATATTTAACCTAAAATTGTACTCTTTAAAATTATATCCCATCATTTCTCACATTACTCCACTCTAATTCTTAATGATTCCTCCTGTCTTTGAGGTTTACACCATTCAATCATTTGTGGACTTTTGTCCTCCTTCCTCTCTCCCACCCCAAACTGTTCATTTTCTGGATTTTGTATAGTTCGTTTTTACTTTTACTTTGTAAATCCATCTCTGTTGATATACCCTAGGAGAAAGTCTCGCCTTCCCCCTAAAACAGTCAATCATGTTTCAATACGTATGCTATTATATAGATATACCCCAGAGGCTGATGTGTTAGGTACACATTGTAAATTCCAATATAAGAACAAGAAATTTGCCATAGTTAAGATTTTAATCCCATTTATACCCCAAATACCAGTGGTGAGACAAGCAATTACTTCTTTTCCTAGAATCTTTATAATGTAAATTCCTCCATTATTTCTAAAAGCAAATAATTTCAAATGTTGACTGCCTTTTTACAATGATGACAGCCCTCCGTATACTTAGCCCAAGTTTTTCTTCCTGCCCCTCCATTTTAGTGTCCATGTTTTTCTGTTGTTGCTCAGTTCATATAATTCCCTTAAAAGGTCATTGTGATATCTTCTTATGTACATATAATGAACAAATCAGAATTATTTACTAACTTCCAATCAGTTAAACTTGTACAGCCTGACTGAAGGCTGTGGAGTTGCACAGCTTCAATTGAGGACAATCTGGCCAATAGAACCTTTACTGCAGGTAATGACACACAAGAAAAAGAACCCAACACGGAGATCTCTTGCAGGCTGGTAGTTTTGGGGAAAACACAAAAAAGAATTCTTTCTACTTGTAAAATTAGTTTATTTCATATAGGATTACTGCCAAGCAGAGAAGAATTCATTTTTTCACCAAGTCACTTTTAGATTAGAATCGCTCTGCAAACTACTCAGGTTATAATGAAGAAACTATATACCTTTATTTATCTGAATCTTCTCCAAAATTTGTACATCCCTACAGAGATAAGTTTCCCAAAACTGGACACAGTACTCCTAGCCCCAGTGGAGTCTCAACCATGGTTTTATACAATGGCATATTTTCTTCCCCACACCCAATTCCTTTGGATTCACCCTATGATTATCCTGACCTTTTTCACTGCTGCTAAACAAGACATTTATAGCTTCATGTTCCTTCCAACCTGAATGCAACAACTTTGATTGTTAAAGAACTGAAAGTTATAGGAAATCAATACATAAGTTGCCTCCTAATTTTTAGATACAAAATAGATTTTTAACATGAGAAATGTTAAGTCATATATCAGCTGTTCCACAGACCACTGACAATGTATTTAATGATAAATTGCGTTTGGAAAGATTTGGAACATTACCAGTGTTTCTAACATTAGCATTTTCAACAACAAAAACAAAAGAACATCCCTAGAGGTACAAATCTCTTGTGTAAATACAGGATAGTGTCATCAAGTGTTATGTCCAACATAACAGTTATCACCATACTTTCAAATGTAGTAACGTTCCTAGATCAGCAATTTTGTCTTATGCATGTTTTTTTATCTGCTTAAAAAAAAAAAACCACCACAGAAAAGACTGGTCAGTGGGCACTACACAATTGCTCCATTGGTCTCCTTAACCAACTCCAAATTCAATGCTTTATTCTATGTCACCCATTGAGTCACCATTCGCTAACCATCCTCTTTATCCTCCTCCAAATCATTCTTAACCCCCTGCACCATGGGGCATACTAACACTGAGCTGAAATCCCACTAACTGCTACTTTTGTTGGCTGTATTTTAGTTTCAGGGCATGGACCTTGTTTTTATACATAAAGCATCAAGCACACAAACTACAAGATACATAAAGTAAGTGATTGTAAACAAAATAACCAATTCACCTGACTAACAAATTAAGACCTAGTCACTTGGATTAGATTTTTCTCTTTGATAGTGTATTTAACGCAGAGAAACACATTTAAGTCGTCATTAGAAATAAAGTGTAGTTTTCCAAAATGTATGATTAAATGCTTATCACAAAATTAAAAGTCTGAGTAGTTCAACCTGCATATATCATCTATAGGTAACCATTGATAGAATACCTCTTCCCCAGATCCACACATTTCAGACCTGCTCTTGCTACATAGACTTCAAGGTCAGAAAGGACCACTATGATCATCCAGTCTGATCTCCTGCACAACGCAGGCCACAGAATCTCACCCACCCACTCCCACAACAAACCCCTAACCTATGCCCGAGTTATTGAAGTTACATGCCTCAGCTGGAAGTGGTTTCCAAATCAGTCTTCTTATATGTGACCCAAGATAGCTCTAACAGCTTGAACCAAGCAGCAATTGTGCATGCACAGTAAACAAGCAGCTTTCTGCTAGCGCAGTGGTTCTCAAACTTGTGTACTGGTGACCCCTTTCACATAGCAAGCTGCTGAGTGCGACCCTCCCTTAAATATATAAAAAAGTGTTTTTAATTTATAACACCATTATAAATGCTGGAGGCAAAGCGGGATTTGGGGTGGAGGCTGACAGCTCACGACCCCCCATGCAATAACCTCATGACCCCCTGAGGTCATGGTGGAATTCATCAGTTTCTAATCACTCAGTGACTGACTTGAAGGTATCAGTTTTGCAACAAAAAAACTTCAAAAACAGACTCCAAAGAGAGACTGCTGAACTCAAATTAATATGCAAATTAGACACAATTAACTTAGGTCTAAACAGAGACTGGGAATGGTTGGGTTATTACACTAATTGAATTTTTTTCCCCCATGTTAAGTTCTCCTCACACCTTCTATGGGTCATCTCGATTATCACTTCAAAGTTTTTTCTTCTGCTGCTACTGATAGCTCATCTCAATTGATTGGTCTCTTACAATTGGTATGCGTACTTCCACCTTTTCATGTTCTCTGTATGTATAAATATCTTCTGTCTGTGTGTTTCACTCTATGCATCTGAAGAAGTGAGCTGTAGCCCACGAAAGCTTATGCTGAAATAAATTTGTTAGTCTCTAAGGTGCCACAAGTACTCCTGTTCTTTTTGCGGATACAGACTAACACGGCTGTTACTTTGAAACCTGTCATTTTAGCTGAGTGAATTCAGTGTTTGTGAAAGGTGGCAGTTTCATTACACTACAGTCCTTATTTTAATCAATACAGGCACACAGAGACAGTGCAAGATTCTTCACATCGGGAGTGCACCTCAATAGTGACCAGTAGGAGCCACCTCAAGCTGCAACTAAACAGCCTGTTCCAGCTGACTCGGGCTCACAGAGCTCGGCCAGCAGGGCTGTTTCATTGCTGTGTAGACTTTTTGGCTCAGGCTGCAGACCAGGTTCTAGGAACCCCTGAGGCAGGAGGGTCCCAGAGCTCAGGCTCCAATGAAACAGCCCTGCAGCCCAAGGCACACAAGCCCAAGCCAGTGGGCACAGCCCAGCCATGGGTTTTTCCTTGCTGTGAGGATATACTCTGCATTACCTCTCAATAACTACTACCTATGATTTGCCTATTCTTTTAGGCGACTTGAGATTCCACAGCTGTCAAGTCTAACACCCTTCATAAGCACTAAAAATAAATGATTTTAGTGAATTTAAACTGAAATGTCACAGACAAGAAAATTCATGTGCAAGTAAAAATTCTAAAGATTTTAAACACGGGTTTATTGTACAGGCAAAAAACATGTTTTAGAAGGACAGATCAGAAATTAGAAAATGAGTTTTCTAATCAACCGTGAGAACTCAGGAGCCATTATAATCTGTCATCTCAACCATATCTGCCAAGATTCAACAAACTGTACAAGTTTCAAAAGATAGCAACATCTCTTGAAAGAGCCTACTAATTTTCACAAGTTAAAAATTATACAAACTAACTTTCTCTTGGTTATTATGCAAAGTGTTCAGCTATAAAAGTCAAACACCACATGAGTGAAAGCCAGAATGTCATTTCAGATTTTTAGTTTTAACTATAAAATTTCCTTGCTTGCTTTTGTGGGTTAAAGCAAGATCTCCAAGATTACTTTAAACTTAGCTTTTGAACCTCAGCATGATGAGCAGCACTTACAAGATATGATCTAAATAGAAATACCTACTGCGAATCCAGTCAAGGGCAAGTCAGTTTATTCTCAACTGCAGTAATGCTGTAGTAACACATGCAGTTGGGGAGCATGCACATTTGTTTCTCAGACCTCTTCAGTATAGTATTTTTACAAGCTACTGGTAAGAAATATTTTAAGAACAAAATTCTATTAGAATAGCAGTCAGTTGTTCTAGATATCAAAGGCTATGCTACTGTTCCACTGTGGGGACTTGTAGCCCTGAACAAGGTCTGTTCTGCCACCCCCACACCAACTACTACTATCATGCTAGCAGCAAGAGCTTTTCATGTTACTCTTCCTGCTGGATCTGCTCCTCTTGTCTCCATCACAAATGCTCCTCTGTCTGTAGTAGGTGGAGCACAGTGGGGGCCCGTTGAGATGAGAGCTACCACATCACAGGAGAATGAAGAAAGTTTGTGAAAGGGGGAAAAGAAGAAAATGTGTACTGTTTTTTAATACATGGTAAAACGTAAGCATTATGGGGTATCTGGACACCTTACAAAGTTTAAATTGAGACATTAATTATCTTACTATGACAAAATGTGCCTTTAATCCAACCAGTCAGTTAGGAATTAGATCAGTTGGGAAGGCCTAGGCAAAAATGGTGCAATCTGTAGCTTTTACTAAAAGTGGCCAGGATTGTTATGTGCATTTTCCCAGGGAGTGAATACAGAGGTGCAAGGGCCTCTACCAGAAGTACCGAGGCTGAGATGCATATCAAGTGTTTGACAATTAGGAGATCACAGTTCAAGCTATTGTTTACTGCAGTGAAAGCATATACCTGAGCCAGTGCTCTCTTATCCAGAACGAACAAGGTAAGGGCATTGTTTTTTAATATAAAAGATTGCCTCCGACTGAAACTGATTAACTATAACTAGTCCTGTACAGCTCTTGCTCCTGCCACTTAGTTCGCAGAAGAAGGCAGGGCATTTCCTACCACCGGCGGGCGCAGGACAACATAGCCCTTCCCCTCTCTTCCAAAGCCTGTGGGCGGTCAGTGTCGCTCTAATGAAGCCAGTGAGTGCAGGATACACCCAGAGCCTCGGCTCCTGTTGGTACCCTTCTCAATTGAATGTCCCTGATCCTCCCTAGGTTTGCTCAGAGACATGTCAGTGGGCGCTGCATGCCGCCGCCGCCACCATCACCCCGGGAGGGGGAGGGGGAAGAAGAGAGCTACACCCACCAAAACCAGCCCCTCTTGGGGCTAGGCTACCGCTGCACCGGGAGCTGCACGGGCCCCCTCACCGGTATCGGCCGCCTCGGGGGCGGGCGGGAGGGACTCCCCCTACCCGGCGCCACAGGGTCAAGGCAGGCTCGGGGGCGCCGGGCGCCCAGCGGGGCTCGATCCCCGGGGTGGCCGCCATGGCGAAGCCCGCCCCACCCGTGCTCTGCAGCGGGGACGGCTGGGCATGGTGCCCGGGCGTAGGGACCCTGTGGGGAGCCCAGCTGCCCAGGCCGGCCGCAGCAGCCTCTGCCCGGGGCCGCAGCTCCCCGGTCGGGCCTTCAAACGCCACAGGCCGCAGCCTGGGCACCAGCCGCCGCCCGGAGAAGAGGGGGCCCTGCCAGGAGCAGCCGCCTCCCATGGAGGGAGCTGGGCGGGCCGGGAGACACCCCCTCCCCGTCCCCCCGCACTGGGGGAGACACCGCCCCGCCCCGCCGGAGCGCTCACTCACCCGCATCCTGCCCTGCGGGCTCAGCTCCTCGGCGCGGGGGGCCAGCGAGGACCAGAGCAGCAGCAGCCCCAGGAAGCTGCCCGCCAGCAGCACGGCGCGCAGCAGAAAGCCCAGCTTCAGCCGCATCCTCCCCCGCCGGCCCGAGCCCCGGCGGGCCCCCGGCGCTACGCCCTGATACCGCTTACCACTCCCGCTGCCCCGCAGCCGCCCGCCTCGGCCCCTCCTGAGCTACTCCCTCCCCAGCCCGGAGCCGGGCTCGGCTCCCCCACGTCGCTCCCTGCCCGCGCCTGGCGTTGCGCCCCCCGCTCCGGCTGCTACTCGCTCCAGCCGCCTTCTCTCAGCTGCTGCTGCTCCTCTCTTTAGCTCTACCCCGATCCCTGGCTGCTGATCTGCTGCCTTCCCTCCGCCACCGGCTGCTGCCGCCCCTGCTCACTCCGTCACCGTGCTGCAGGCACAAACTTTTTCTCCCCTCCTCTACCCTTTAAACTGCCCCGATTCCTCTGCTGCTTGTCTCGTCTTTTCCCTGCTGAGCTGCACCCAACGGCTCAAATGATCTGAAGCAGGAAGTCACCGCAGCGACAGCTCCACGTGGCTGATTTATAGCGCTGAGGGTTTTTCATATTGACTGTAGGTTGCCTTTTCACACGTCTCCCTAAGGAGGTGGATTTGTACGAGTAAAGCTGGGATGTGGTGTGCAAACACCAAGCTGCCGCTCCTAGCTTGGTGAGGTGGAAGAAGGGGTCAGTTCCGGGTTTACGCCTTTAACGTGGCTTGGAAAGAGAGACAGAGTCCACGGGGGTTTGTAATTGCCTTTTTTAAAACTACCATCATACCAGATTCGGACCCTGATTGAACCAGACCTCTCTCATAAAATACTACTTTTACTTTATTTTCCCCTGCATGTTTGTAATTTGATGTATGGGAACTCTGATATGTGCACCTGCCTCGGCACAGGTGAAAACTTTCAAAGAACCAAGTCCAGGTTGTCAGGCCCTAAAAATGATTTAGCGTGTGTGTGGCCCTGTCTGGCAAATCTTATTCCTTAAGTATTGAAAAGAATGAATACCTTGTAGATATTTTTACTTTAAAGAATAAACTATGTTCCCCTACACAGTGCTAGCTGTTGCAGCAATAAGCAAAAGAACTTCCTAACTTTCTGTATAACTAATTTCAGGTCAATACCATGCAAAGTACATGCTTCACTTTAGTCATGTTGAGTAGACCCATTGAAATAGAGTACTCTTTTTGTCCATAGTATTAAACTAGTGTACCAGAAACAAATTGTACACTGTCTGAGCAAATAACAATGGTGTAAATTCAATACAATTCCTGAAGTCACTGAATTTTCTCAAATTTTGGCTTGTATTTCTGACAGCAATCTTAGGCCAGCCTGTCTTTCATTCCACAGTTGCACTCTTCTGATAAAAATGAACTGCACTGAAAGTTAAACATTCTGTTTTTATCTTGTGCAACAGTTGTGAAAAATTAGCGTAGTAGTTCAAGTGCAGTTATCAGGAAAGCAGCCATGTAAAAACAGTTATTTATTTAACAGTTCTGCTTTTGTATATTCAGTCAGTCAGTTTAGTGAGTTTTTTTCAAATTCCTGTTCACACTGCAGGAATCGTCTAGATCCAACAATCCTGAACATTGCCTTTTCAGTGATAAGTTACTTTAGAACAAGATATTGCATATGAATAGGATTCCCCTTGGAAGATTTTTTTTAATAGGAAATGTAGTGCTTTACACACTTGGAAACTGAAGTCTCTGTTAATGCACAAAACTAGTACAGCACTGTTAGTGGCATTAACATTTCCCCCATTCTAATAGCTTGATGCAAAAAACTAAATAGGTTAATGCTGAGTTAAAGGTACAGTTAAAAAAAGACTCCAAACCTGCAATCACCTGCACAAGTGCTTAACTTTGTGTGTGTTTTCCAGTGAGAGTTATATCTAGAATTTGAAAAGTTTACTGGACACCTACTAGCTAGAGATAAATATAAAAGACAAGAGTGGAGACCCCCACTGAGGAGCTCATTCTAAATTTGAAGTTCCAGCTCTTGGAAGGGTGAAAGTGGGAGGATATCTTTCTTTGCCTTTCAGATCCCCATGGTGGCTACTGCAAAAAAAGTAGGTCTCCCCTACTGTCTCTTTTCACCAACGTCCATTTTTTGGGCCCTCCTCTTCTATGACCAATTCTAGTTCCTCCTCTGTTGTAACTCATAGCTTTCTCAAGGAGCAGCAGAAGAAAGAAGTAATTATTTACAGTCTTAGTGCTGCCCACAATGTGATTGTAAAACTGACTAGAGTCTTGTAATTTCACTCTGCTGCTGCTTGCTCAGTAACTGAATCATTGAAGCTGTCTGTCAGCAGACTGAGGAAGACACTACTGCATCAGTTCCAGACCCACCGACAGCAATTGCAGGGCAGAATAGTCAATGTGCCCTCATGCACGCACAAGCTGCGCCCACGCGGACACAGTCCACCTGACATTTGGGCGGTGCTGCACATGCGCTGGCAGGTGCCCAGCGAGCTGCTTGGTGTGCTCTTCTGGCATGGCCAGGGCTTCCAATGTCCTTGCCAACTAATTGCACAAACCCAAAGACCCTTGCCCCACCCCTTCCCTGAGACAATGCCCCTGTCCAGCCCCCTGCTCACTCCATCCCCCCTCCCTCTGTCGCTCGCTCTCCCTCACCCTCACTTTCACCAGGCTGCAGCAGAGGGTTGGAGTGCAGGGGCTGGGAGGGAGTTTGGGTGTGGGAGGGGGTGTGGGCTGTGGGAGGGGATTTGGGTGCAGGAAGGGGTGAGGGGTGCAGGCTCTAGGCTGGGGATGGGGATCAGGGAGTTGGTGTTTACCTTAGGCGGCTCCCGAAAGTGACTGTCACACCCCTCTGGCAGCGGCTCGTAGGCGGGGCGGGGGGAGGCAGGGGTTCTCTGCGCGCTGCTGCCTGCAGGCACTGGCCCTGCAGCTCCCATTGGCCGCAGTTCCCGGCCAATTGGAGCTGTGGAGTCAGCGCTTAGGGCGGGGGCAGCATGCGGCGACACCCCCCAGGGCCCACAGGGTCATGCCCGTCGCTTCTGGGAGTGGCACGGCACGAGGGTGAGCAGGAAGCCTGCCTTAGCTCTGCTGCACTGGGCCCTTTTAAATCACCCAAGCACCTGGGTGATTCCCGCCCCCGGTCAGCAGACCTGTTCACTTCTCATTTGTAAGGTCATTGTAACAAGCAATTGTTTTTAAATGAAAGTTTAAATTCTGCAAAAACTGATGAATAAGGCTTCACACTCACCCCAGGCAAATGGATTTTTCAAGCCCTGCACCTGATTAGCTAGCCTACAGATTGCCTGAGAACAGCAGTCCCTATGTCAGCCAACGTGGCAGATAACATGCTTTTTTCCTCACAAAGGAATTATGGCTTCATTAGGCTGCTACAAAGCAGATGCCCCCTAGGAAGCAGTGTGGTCTAGTGGATTGGGCACTTGAGCAGGAGTCGGGAAACCCGAGTTCTAGGTCTGGCATTGCCACTGATCTACTGTGTTACCTTGGGCAAGTCACTTCAATTCTCTATGCTTCTGTTTTTCCTCCTACCTTTGTCTGTTTTCTTTGTTTGGATTGTAAACTCTTCAGGGCAGGGAATGTCATCCACTGTTTATTTGTACAGTGCCCAATGGAACGGGGTTTCTACCTTGATTGGATCGCCTAAGATTCTAAATAATAATGAGCTTAGAAGTGATTTCCAGGTATTTATCATTTTAATTGTATTTTTCCATGCTACCGAAGGCATTACTAACTTTATCTTTTTTTCTACCAGTGAAGCTATGACAATACTAAGGCTATGTTTACACTACAGAGCTTTTAATGACATGGCTGTGTCGCCATAGCTGTGCCGCTAAAAGTCGCACAGTGTAGGCGCTGTTTGTCGGCTCTCCTGCTGACAAAAAACTTCTACCCCCAATAAGCAGCGTTTGCGTGTCGGCGGGAGAGTGCTCCTGCCGACAACGTGCTGTTCAGACTGGCACTTGTTGTGGCAAAACTTTTGCCTTTTGGGGGGCGGAGGAGGTTTAACACCTCTGAAAGACAAAAGTTTTGTTGTTCACTTGCCAGTGTAGATGTAGCCTAAGAAGTTACAGATAGTGACTTACCCCCCTTGACATATTGCATAAACTTCAAGGGCTCAGTCCCATTGTCCTTATTCAGAGAAGAGTCCTAGTGAATTTAGTTAGGAAACAAACTTCCTTGTCAACATATCTCAGCCTAGGTAAGCCACATCCAGTATTTCTATGCAATCATTTTTAAGAAGGCAGCCAAAATCTTCCTTTTCTTTTTTGAGCATTGATACATGTCTACTAAGCATTGTATTAAGATCACCAATTCATTTCACATAGGCCTCCAAATAGCTGTCAGATAGTATTATTTTTAGTCATTACTAGCCTATGCTGTACTTGAACCAATGACCTACTGTGACCTAAAGGTGAAGTATCCTATTACCAATCCTTTAAGCCACTCTGTTACCTTCTTTCTAAGGACTAGAGGGGATGGTATCTGCACCAGGGCTGCTAGAAAATGTCAGTCTCATGCATTTTGCTAGAATCTGACAAACCAATATTTGGAGACACTTGTTAACTGTGTTAGTCTTTACAGACTAACTTTACAGACTAACACAGCTACCACTACCACTCTGAAACTTGTTAACTGTTGTCCTGAATACATATTTTCCCTGCAGTAAAGCACTTTAGATTTACACCACCACAATTATTGAAAGAAGCTTTTAATGAAGTTTAATGACCATAAAAACAAAATACCTAGTCTACTAATAAGATGTAAACATAAGGTGCTTTGAAAGCTTCCCTGTACGTAAAATTGCAAAGGTGCCTAACTGTGATCCTCTTTTCAGAGGGACTGATGGGTTTTTTTGTTTACAGCCTTTCATGCTTGACCAGTGCTTATGGTTGTACCAGGACTTGTTTAATCTCCTAGTAGTTTTAGGTCCATTTTTATTTATTTATTATATATTAAAGCTGCCGTTTTAATTCAGCACAGGTCAAAACCAAGTCCCCCCCCCCTCCCCACAGCACGTCACTTCAAAACAGCAATGAATTGTAGGAATTCATCAGAATAATTTTATCTTGAGCACAACATTATGCCTAGGAATTTTTTTAATTCAGCTGCCAGAAGTTTCATTTAGTCTGATATTTCACTATGTGAAATACTGGGGCTTTAGTATATATGCAACCTTGGAGTTGATGTCTTTTTAAAAAGAAAAGTTGGCAAATGTCAACTAGTAGACACTGACTTACTTATTTAAATATCCTGTATACTGATTTTTTTCCCTATTACTTCATTGTTTCCTGAAATAAGATTTATAAACGTTTTAGCACTTTAGTAAGTGAACTGAAAGTTTATCTAGCTTCATTTTAACTCTGATATCAATACTGCTAACTTTTGTTGAAATAACATTCTAATTTACACTTCAATAGCACCTTCTACCTGAGGAGTTCAAAGTACTTTATACAAGTTGAATCTCCCATGTAGAAGGGTAACATGGTTTTCCTCATTTTACAAATGGGGAAGGGGGGGAAAGTTTGTGTCACACGAGTGTATGGAACAGAATATATATCTCCTGACTCCCAGTGGTATGTTTCAATCATTTGGCTATGCCTCCCGTTAATGCTGTTTTGAATCTTATTACAAATCAGCCATCACCCTTGAAAACAAACACACAAGAACAATTTGACTTTTTTTGGTAGCATTGGTTCTCAGTGAGTCTTATTACATATTGCTACAAGTTTTCCATCAATTAGAGAGTGGTAGTGAAGCTATTTCTGTTAAGAGAGCTATTTGCATTTTTAATTATTGTCTGTGAACCAGGTCTACAAAGTTATTCATATACTACACTCAATCCACAGCAAATCTCCCACTGAAAATAACAGATATACCTGGCCAAGAGGAGATCCATATGTCAGTGCCACTAACACCAAGGAAGATTCCAGAACCTTGACAGTATTGAAGTAGAGTTGGAGGCAACCCTTGGTGAGTTTCTCAATTACACAAGGTTGTGAGGTTAGATACTAGAGGCAATAGATGGAAAGATTGTTCTATCAAGGGATGATTTCTTAAATACTGGCCAAATTGTGACTTGCTTTAGAGAGAGTGGTGAATTTCCCTAAGGGTTGATGATCTCAATTATTAGTGTCCCAGTTACTCTCAATTCACTTTCGCTAGCGAAGAGGAGACTGGATTGGTCAAGGTTGTAGCTCAGTTTCTCTGCAGTGCTTATTAGACTTCCTATTGTGTAAATAGGCTGAGTTCAGACAGGGGAAAGTATCCTGTTATCAGGCCTAGGATCATTGCATGATTTCTCTTATGCACAGAGGCCTTATTACATGTAAGTGATTTTCTTTGAGAAACATGCTATAGTTCCTTGTAGCAGCAGGTGCTGAGTTCTAGAGTTGTGTGAAGGCATTCCAGATTAATAAAGCAGTTCATGGTTTGGAATAATTCAGCAGACTTCACGTTGGCATATGGAATGATGGAGGTGAGGTAGAATGTCTGTGTCCATAAAAATAATAATAAAAAAAAGAGTCTAAGACTAACTGAGCTACAGACTTTTAATTTCATATTACTTTGAATGGTAGGTGGTTTTCTGTCTCATTCATTTACATAAAATTGACTGGAAGATACCTTGGCAATATCAGGAGCTCCAGGTCTTGACATTTTATCTAATTCACAAGCACTTCATCTTACCTACCCTGTCATCCTGATTTAATAGTCTGTAGCAGACACTAACTTAATTCTCATTTACTATTCTCTCATTCTAATCCACAGAATTTGCATTGCAACTCATACCAAAATTATCCATTATTTCACTACTTCTATGAATGTTCTTGACATATAATGCATCTTGCTACCTTTCTGTCACTTCTATTAAGATATTTTTCAGTGTTGACACTTGTCATGAAATTTAGCCCAACATGCTCCTGTCGTGCCTAAATCATAATTTCCCTCCTGCAGCATCACCGCTAACATCTTATATTTCAATCCATCACAACAGAAAGTGAGCTGAATATATTGTGGAGTGCCTTGCTTTATACTACAGTACAATCTTTAGAATGTACAGGAAAAAGACTTAAATTACTCTTAGGTATGATTTTGCTTGTATTGAAGTATCCTAATTATTGCTCATTAATTACCAAGCATTGATGGCTATTATATATTTTGTAGGACCTATTACATTCCTTTCCTACAAGGAAAGTTTCTGATGCTCTAACACAGGGGTTCTCAATTATTTTTGTTGGGCCCCCTCTGTGAAAATATTTCAGGCTGCAATGACCTCCCTCCCTCCCAAAAATGCCACCCTTACTACTGCTCTGATCCTGGGAGCAGCGCAGCCTTTAGAGCTGGGCACCTGGCCAGCAGCCATTGCTGCTCGCCAGCTGCCCAGCTCTGAAAGCAGTGCAGCCACCAGCAGTAGCACAGAAGTAAGGGTAACACAGTGAACCCCCTACAATAATCTTGTGACCCCCAGTTTGAGAAACGCTGCTTTAACACATCTATGATGTTTATAGAGTTCCAGTCAGTGTGTGCTATTTCTAGGGTCTGTTGTTTCACATATTAAGACTAGCTTTTGTACTTTGATAATTCATTATCCTGTTTTTCAGCCTTAGTGGCTGTTGGGATAATTGTTAGCCTTTTAATTTAAAATGACATTAACAGAATACATTGCTGAAAAATTATTTCCCTCTCATCATACTTACACTGTTATTCAGTCTTAGGCAGGGCCAGTGCTACCATTTAGGCAAACTAGGTGGTTGCCTAGGGCGCCAAGATTTGGGGGCGCCAAAAAGCTGTGCCCCCAATTTTTTTTTACAGCGTTCCTATGCCCCCTCCCCGAGCACGCGGTCGCCGCTCCACTTCTCCCGCTTCTCAGGTTGCAGCGTCAATCAGCTGTTTGGCGCCGCAAGCCTGGGAGGGGAGGAGAATTAGAGCAGGGGCGGCGTGCTCGGGGAGGAGGCGGAGCAGAGGTGAGCTGGAGTGGGGAGCTGCCACACGGCTCCGTGGGGGGGGGGGGTGCCTCAGGGCAAAGGGGGGGGGCAGGGAGCTGCCGCAGGGCTGGGGGGGGGGGGCGCAAGGTGGAAGTTTCGCCTAGGGCGTGAAACTTCCTTGCACCGGCCCTGGTCTTAGGATAACATTTGCTTTTGTGATGCATAACTCCTTATTTTGCTGGCATAGTATTAACTTTTGAATACACTTTTAAATCAGTTAGACTTTAATTTTTGAGCTTCCACCCCCAAATGTACACTGTGTGTGTTCCAGGAGCAATGGCTTCACCATCTTCATTTCATAGGGCCTGTTCTTGCAGCACTCTTGTAGAATAGGGTTACCATATTTCAGGTTGCCAAAAAGGACACTATGGGGGAGGAGGAGAGAAGAGCTGGGGCAGGGGGGGGGAAACGGAGGGGAGAGGTGGAGGTACCTGCAGCGGGGGTTCTCACTGGAGGTGGGGGACAGTGTCACTTCCTGTCACAGTGGTAGGGTGGCTGGTGCAAACCCAGGATGTGACAGTCAGTCAGCATCTTCCTGCAGGACCCTCTCCCCAGGGCTAGGAGCTGGGGCCCAGGTCAGTGGGATCTGGCAGCTGTGACTGCAAAGGAATGAACCAATTAGCTATGGATGCGGGGGAGGGACCAATCATGAAGCAGACTAATCAGGGCTCTTTCTGAGCTATAGCATTTGCTCTGTAAAAATCCAGGACATTTCCTGTTCAAGAAATCTGCCAGGGCAGAAGATGGAGGCTCCCCCGCCCAAAAAAAGTCCTGGAAAACTAGGATGTAACCCTAATGTAGTGTCATTAAGGAGTTTACGCATGGATCCAAGCTAGGACATTGCCTTAAAATGGATTACTTTTCTTTAGTTTCAGATAGCTGAATATATTTTAAAGGGAAAAAAAAGTTAAACGTTTGTTGCCGTGTTTCATATTAGTGATGATACAACTAATAACTGATTTGAAGAGTCTTACTATGCATTAGACTATCAGTAAATTATCAGTAATGACTGGTGTTTCAAACACTAAAGGAATGTGAAAATCTAGACAGATTTAATTGGAATTAAAAAAAAACACATTCATTTCATTTTGTTTCTCTTTTAACATAACTTAAATTCTGGATCTAAAGAACCTGACAAAACTACCTTTAAACTTATTTGTTGATTTAGCTTTTACAGCTAAACTGCTTGTTCAGTCATGTTTTGGTGGAGAAGCTGAATCCATATCTGAAATGCTGATGTGTTACACACCTTTTTACCTCCCTGGCATGCATAATAAATTGCTGTAACCACACCACACATTTTGGATACAAAAATTCCCTCCTGTTCAATATTCTCATGCCTGATTCAGAAGAGCACTTAAGCATGTGGTTAAGTCAATCTCTGTTCTATTCACACACTTAAGTGTTGTCCTGAACAGGGGTGTTTTCCTCAATCAAAGCCTCAGTAGTGGTATAAAACAGTTAAAACTATGCACATTTTGGTCACTCCAAGGTGAGCAATTTCCCAAACAAATGCAATTTTAAAAATATATAGTAGAGTATATTGCTACTTCATATATTTTAAATTTCTCAATTCTGCTTTGGAGAGAAGTATAAGAGTTTTACTCTAAGGGTATGTCTACACTACGAGGGTATTTCGATTTCACTTAAATCGAATATGTGGAATCGATATTGCTAAGTCGAACTTGTGTGTCCACACTAAGGACAGTAATTCGACTTTGTGAGTCCACACTAACGGGGAAAGCGTCGACATTGGAAGCGGTGCACTGTGGGCAGCTATCCCATAGTTCCCGCAGTCCCCGCTGCCCATTGGAATTCTGGGTCGAGCCGCCAATGCCTTCTGGGTAAAAAAAAAGGGTCGAGGGTGCTTTTGGGTAATTGTCGTCATCCGTCTGTCAATACCGCCCTCCCTCCCTCCCTGAAAGCGCCGGCGGGAAATCAGTTCGCGTGCTTTTTGGGTCAGTGACAGCGCGGACGCCACAGCACTGCGAGCATGGATCCCGCTGCGACCATCGCTGCAGTTGTGGCACTTGTGAACGCCTCGCAGGTTATCATCCACCTTTCCCAGAGGCAGATGCAGATGAACCAGGCGAGGAGGCTACGGCACCGCGGTGAGGGACTGAACTCTGAGAGGGGCACAGACCTCTCACAAAGCACGGGACCCAGCTCCGAGGACATCACGGTGACAATGGGTCATCTGGATGTTGTGGAACGGCGATTCTGGGCACGGGAAACAAGCACTGACTGGTGGGACCGCATAGTGCTGCAGGTCTGGGACGAATCCCAGTGGCTGCGAAACTTTTGCATGCGGAAGGGGACTTTCCTGGAACTTTGTGAGTTGCTGTCACCTGCCCTGAAGCGCAATGACACCCGGATGCGAGCAGCCCTGACTGTCCAGAAGCGAGTGGCCATAGCCCTCTGGAAGCTTGCAACGCCGGACAGCTACCGGTCTGTCGCGAACCAGTTTGGCGTGGGCAAATCTACCGTGGGGGTTGTTGTGATGCAAGTAGCCAAGGCAATCGTCAAGGTACTGCTGTCAAAGGTAGTGACCCTGGGAAACGTGGAGGTCATCATAGATGGCTTCGCCGCGATGGGATTCCCAAACTGCGGTGGGGCTATAGATGGAACTCACATCCCTATCCTGGGACCGGACCACCAGGCCAGCCAGTACATCAACCGAAAGGGCTACTTTTCAATGGTGCTGCAAGCACTGGTGGACCACAGGGGACGTTTTACCAACATCAACGTCGGATGGCCGGGCAAGGTTCATGACGCTCGCGTCTTCAGGAACTCTGGTCTGTTTAGACGGCTGCAGGAAGGTATTTACTTCCTGGACCACAAAATAACTCTTGGGGATGTGGAGATGCCTACAGTGATCCTTGGGGACCCAGCCTACCCGCTAATGCCCTGGCTCATGAAGCCCTACACTGGCGCCCTGGACTCTGAAAAAGAACTCTTCAACTACCGGCTGAGCAAGTGCAGAATGGTGGTGGAGTGTGCTTTTGGACGTCTCAAGGGGAGATGGAGAAGCTTACTCACTCGCTGTGATCTCAGCGAAACCAATATCCCCATTGTTATAGCTGCTTGCTGTGTGCTCCACAATCTGTGTGAGAGCAAGGGGGAGACCTTTATGGCGGGGTGGGAGGTTGAGGCAAATAGCCTGGCATCTGATTACGCCCAGCCAGACAGCCGGGCGATTAGAAGAGCACAGCGGGACGCGCTGTGCATCCGGGAGGCTTTGAAAGCCTGGTTCCACACTGAGCAGGGTGACCAGTGACTTTAAAGTTTCTGTACAGAGAAGCTGAACCTGCCCCCGTTTCTTTACCCAGTTAAGGATGACTATCCTCTCCAGTTACAGACCCCCTCCACCCCCTTCCAAAAAAAATAAATTTAGTTTTATTTTGTTAATGAACACCGTTGTCTTTATTACTGTTTTCGCGGGAATGTTTTAAACCTGGGACGCAGACTGTGGTGGGGAGCGGGTGTAGTGTAGTGATGCAAATGATCCTTCTAAACTCCAGGAATGACAGGAATCGCAGTGGCGGATTGGTTGTTTCCACGGAGCCTGCCAGCCCTCCTGAGCGGGACTGCGTGTATGTGGGGGCTATGTGACTTTATGGCAGGGGGAGGAGGGTTACAGATCCCCTGCTGCGTGGCTCTGTGATCCAGGACAAGGACCGCTGCATAACATCTGTAACTGCCCTCCCCCGCCACAAAGTCACAGAGCAACCCCCCACCCCCACCCCACGGACAGAACATGAAAACCACCTCCCAGACTGACCAGGGTAACTAGTCAGTGCACTGTGTATGTGCCCTGCTGCTGGACCTGCCCCCGCCTCTGTAGCCTGCTAAAGGTGAATGTCCTGTCCAATTACCAAGCCCCTTCCCCCCCTGCAGACAGACTCTCCCTCAAAACAGCATGACTGAAACAGTAATGAACAAAAACGTATTTTTTATTAACAACCACACATGAAACTGGGGGGTGAAACTTGGACGGGGGCTTGCTTGAGGCGGCCAGGAAAGGACTTTTCAAATTTTGGGGAATGACAGCCTTCTGGTGCTTGAGCAGTCTGCAGGGGTGGAGTGAGAGTTTTCACGGACTCTCCCGCCCCTCCTTCTTTGGACTTTGGGCGAGGGGGGTATGGGACTTGGTGGCGGGGGAGTGCGGTTCCTGATAGACTGCAGCGGGGCTCTGTCCTCCTGCCTCCGTTCCTGCAGAACATCAACAAGGCGCCGGAGCATGTCCGTTTGCTCCCTCAGAAGTCCAAGCAGCGTTTGAGTCGCCTGCTGGTCCTCCTGCCACCACCTCTCCTCACGGTCCATGTGTATCCGGTGCATTTGGGACAAATTCTCCCTCCACTGGTTATGCTGTGCTGCCTGGGCTCGGGAGCAGCCCATAAGTTCAGAGAACATGTCCTCTCGCGTCTTCTTCTTCCTCCGCCTAATGTGCGCTAGCCTCTGGGAGTGTGATTCCAGGCTGGGTTGGGAGACAGTTGCAGATGTGGCTGTGGGAATGAGGAAAAGGCAGTGAATTCCTCCGAAAGATAAATGTAGTTGTGAATCAAGAACCTTGATTCACAAGAACATAGTCTTTCTCCGTGAACAAGACCATGAACCACACCTATCACATGCGCACTGAGGACAAGGTCGAATTTTCGAACCTCGCCTTCAGTGCCTGGGCTTTTGCACTGCCGATCTGGGAACCGGGGCAGGACACGGTACTCGCTGTAGCAGGCAAAGATGGTAAGCCGTAGACTTGTTGCAGATTAAAACTTTAGGAGTACCACTGGCCACCTTTCACATTGAAAGCAATGCCAGTCTGTGCTGCCATCAGTTGGCCAAGCAAGAACTGTGGCCCTGTCCCACCCCCTCACGGATGTGCCAGGGAAAGATCCCTGGATGCTGGCCCTCTCCCGCCCCCACCGCGTGGCTGTAAACCAGCGGTCACAGTTCTGTAAAGGAACTTGTTGCAAGCAGTCCCAATACTAACAGTCCCCTACCTAATTCAAAGCAGGTTGTCATGAGCGACATTACCCTCATGAGGATCCCGGACTACGAGATCCGGAGGATGCTTCGAGAAAGCCTGCAGAGACCGGGGCCCTATGCCGCCATGATCTGCAAGGCGCTGATTCCAGAGTACCTGCTTGTCTCCTGGCGCGGGAACGTCTCTTACTTTGGAGGACCAAGTAAAGCCGCTCTCCCAAGGAACCTGATGAACAGGCTATCCCTTTACCTCCAGGAGAGCTTTGTTGAGATGTCTGTGGAGGACTACTGCTCTATCCCCGGACATATAGACTGGCTTTTCATATAGCTGCAGTAGCAGCGACAAAAGAGTGGAGCAGCTTGGGCAGCACAATCATGCAGAACCGGACACTGTTTGATTTTTTTACAAATACTTGTTACTGATTATTTAAGCGCCCAGGGGGAGGAAATCATGAATCAAAGATTGTTATTAGTATTAATATTCTAGTTTTGTACAAAATAAAGGTTTATATGTTTAAAGCACTTACCGCTTGATCCTTCCCCTGAATCTGTGTCCGGGTTACATGCTGGGGAGGGTTGGTAGGAGATATCTGTAAGGGTGATGAAGAGCTCCTGGCTGTCGGGGAAATCAGCTTGGTAAGCGCTGCCGACTGCCTCGTCCTCCTCATCTCCTTCCTCATCTTCCCCGTCCGCTAACATGTCCGAGGAACCGGCCCTGGACAATATCCCATCCTCAGAGTCCACAGTCAGTGGTGGGGTAGTGGTGGCGGCCGCACCAAGGATGGAATGCAGTGCCTCGTAGAAACGGGATGTGTGGGGCTGGGATCTGGAGCGTCCGTTTGCCTCTTTGGTCTTCTGATAGCCTTGTCTCAGCTCCTTGATTTTCACGCGGCACTGCGTTGCATCCCGGCTGTATCCTCTCTCTGCCATGGCTTTCGAGATCTTCTCATAGATCTTCGCGTTCCGTCTTTTGGAGCGCAACTCGGAAAGCACGGACTCATCGCCCCACACAGCGATGAGATCCAAGACTTCCCGATCAGTCCATGCTGGGGCCCTCTTTCTATTCTGGGATTGCACGGCCATCTCGGCTGGAGAGCTCTGCATCGTTGCCACTGCTGCTGAGCTCGCCACGCTGTCCAAACAGGAAATGAGATTCAAACTGCCCAGACAGGAAAAGGAATTCAAATTTTCCCGGGGCTTTTCCTGTGTGGCTGGTCAGAGCATCCGAGCTCGGACTGCTGTCCAGAGCGTCAACAGAGTGGTGCACTGTGGGATAGCTCCCGGAGCTATTAGCGTCGATTTCCATCCACACCAAGCCTAATTCGATATGGCCATGTCGAATTTAGCGCTACTCCCCTCGTTGGGGAGGAGTACAGAAGTCGAATTTAAGAGCCCTCTATGTCGAACTAAATAGCCTCGTGGTGTGGACGGGTGCAGGGTTAATTCGATTTAACGGTGCTAAATTCGACATAAACGCCTAGTGTAGACCAGGCCTAAGTAGCATGAAACTTATGGGAGCAGGATTATTCGTTTTACTGCCAAGTATATTTGATGGAACCAAAACTTTTCAAGGATCATCACCAACACACATAATGTAACATTTATTATTACTGAAAGTCAGAAGCTTTATATTAATACATATTAAGCATAAAAACATGCTCCTAGACGACTTCTTAACGATCTGCATATCTGGGGTGATTACAAAAAGTAAGAGCCTGATCCTGCCAGTAGCTGAGCAGCTCCTCCCGAATGCTGAGTGGCTTCCACTCCTGTAGTATTACCATATGAAAAGAATGCTTAAACAGTGGAAGGCGTGGTTATTCCAATTAGTATGCTTTCACACCAGAAATCTGATTAGATTTGGGACAGTCAGTGGGAATTGCAACTGTGTAACTCGGAGCAGCAGCAGCTGAGGGAGCACAACATCTTGCATGATCAGGCCATCTATTACTAGTTTTAGATTTATCAGATTTTTAGTTGGTAAAGTACAAATCAGTAATGTGGTGCTAAAACCTCCCCTTTTTGACTCTTTTGGAGTTTAAACATATAAAACAAAGCCATCTGGATGAGAATTAACCCTGTTTTGAGAAAATGCAATGTTCCCAACACTCACCACTTTATAACAAGTTTTATATTTGTTTTTCCGAAAGCTTTCACTTATTCTAGCCTTCATGGTTATGGAAAAAGGCTTGAAAACATGAACCTTAAAGGCACAAAATACAAAAGGCAAATAAAGTTTTTTTTAATCTCATGATTTTGGGTTGCGGGGCCTGACTCATGATGATTTAGCACATGAAGTCAGTAATATTGATGATGGCACAATCTCACAAAGCTCAATTGTAGCCCAACCCTGCAAACCTTTATTTATATGAGTAATCCTGCTCACATAATTTGTTTTCACAATGGGGCCAAAACACTGCTTTTCACGAATGCCCAGGGACAGATTGGAAGACAGAAGCAAATCTTTATTTTGTACTAATATATACGCTGCATAGTACAACTAAAAGTAAAACAGTTATCAATCAACTGAGGAACCTTCCTTTTGAAAAAGGGGATTTACAGTGAGTAGATATTAAGCTATAGCCTAATTAATTTTTCCCACTTTGTAAAATCCTTGCTCTTGAAACCAATTTAATTTTTCATCTACTTGTAACATGAAAAGAACTGGGAAGGAAGTTACTTGTATTTGCGTGACTTCAAATAAGAACAGTAGCAATTAGACATTCATTCTCAAATCTGTCCTAAATACTCAAGGGGCTACTCAATGGGAAATGCCCCAATATAACTTGAGGCAAAAACTGATCCTCTTACTGTTTAATTTCAACAACTTCAACAACATAATGGAAAATATGTTTAATTGTTTGTAGAACACAAACACAGTATTGATGAAATTGGTGAAAGAAGAATTTTTGTTTGAAAATTAGGCCCCTGGTAATAAAGAAGAGGGCTAAGGGCAAACTGGGGGCTACAGAAAACTTGCATAATATTAAACAGCCTCCTTCCTCCTCGGGAGATGCATTCTGAACTATTGTTTGATTCACAGCCAGGCCAAGTAAAAAATTGGTTGGCTCCATATCAGCTAATAAAATACACTAAGATAAGGTTCAGGTTTTAAATGATTTTTTTTTTTTTTTTTGGTCTTATCTTCAGGCCATCAAACAAGCAGATTTATCGTATAAATAAAAAGGAATGTAATAAGTTACCTTTCTCTCAGGCTTATACAAAAGCTCCTTCTCTTCTGATTCGTAGGGCTCAGCTTTGGGTGTCAGAGTTGATTATTACAAAGAAGGGGGGAGAGAGACACACTCTCTCTCTCTCTCTCTCTAATATTTAGGTCAGCTCTGATACTCTCCCTAAGTATATCTAGGCCACATCTTTAATTAATCCCAGAAGATTCCATCATTGCTGGGTTACCTCAGTCAGCCTCACCTACAGGAACACCTACCTTCATTCCTGACAGTAGAGATTATACCTCAGGGAACAGACAACTTCTTTTCTTTACTCCAGGGAAGACTTAACTTTCTGACCACCATAAACGATGTAGTGTTTATGCAACTCTTCACACATATGCAATCCACCTGGCATCTCTCACTGAGAACAAACTCAGGTGGTGTGAAGTGTTGTTGGGGGACACAATAACCCTTGGGGAGCCCCCTCCCATTTGGCCATAATGTCACTGGGATCCTTAGGGTCCATCACCTCTGGCTCCAGGTTGGCTGTAGCTCAGCCCTCTGACCAAGTCAAAGTTCAAACCTCTTCCAGGGTATTGCGAACATGTCCAAATTAATCTGAATAAATTTTCTGCTCCTTTGGTTGCTGAGGTCTTCTCCTTACAAAACCCTATCTCAGGGCTTCCCTTTCACTACATCTGTAGTATACTACATAATTATATCTGGCTGTTACCCTAACCTTCTCTCAGCCAGAGAAACCTGTTTCCTCTGCAGTCTCTCCATCAACTGAGTTCCTTCAATCTACTTATTATGGCTGAGCTCTGCCCCCTCTGGCTGGGAGCCAATTAGTTACTCACCCCCCTTGTGCAGAGCATGACTAATTGGGTGTGTTTGCTGCCTAGTAGGTGATGGGAATTAAGCCCCATTGCACACGCACCCTTTCAAGGTAGTACCCATCAGGTTACTCTCTCCCCATCACTGTACAGGGCCCTGCAGTTGCTTCAGCACTTCCTCTAAGTCATATACTTGGGTGAACTAACATTCTAGCACATCAACATAACATTCCTTCCAGTATTCTCCATCTTGGGTGTGTATTTGCAGGGCCTCCTCTACAGCAGTTAATCTCTCTCAAAACTCCTTGATTTGTATACTCTCTATGACTGGTCTGGACTCCTGTGGTCACCCTTGGAGTGGCAGGTCAGGGACTACGATCAAGGCATCTTCTCCTGTCTCCTCACTCAGGATATCCATTCCCTATGAACTCACGCAATTAGTTTCCTCTTCCACCGGGGCCTGTTCTTGGCTTCTAGAGGTCAGGGCCCCCTTGTCACGTTTCCATGGTTCGCAGTGCAGTTCACTCCCCTTCAAGTTGCTTCTGACAATTCTTTTCATATACCAGATCTAGTCTTGTCTGAATCAGTTCTTGCTCTTGTTTTGCGGCCTTCTCTGTTATTTTCTGTTGTGAGGTTTTTGCTTCCTCCAGCTATTGGTTTGCTTCTGTAACTGTCTCCCAGGTTTGTAATTGACCTGGCATCTCTTGTTCGACTCTCTAGTAACTTCCCCCAGTCCACTGAGTTTGTGCACGTTGGTCTCACCTCTGGGCTGCCTGGCCCAACAATGCGTGTCCAGGCGAGGGTCGCCTTTCAGTCAGTTTGTCCACACAGTACCGTTTCTTGAAATAGGGCTGGGAAATTAGGCCAGTCTGTGTCTATAATTATGGGCCAGGGGAGGTTTCTTACCATCTATTTCCACAGTTCCTAGACTGCTCTCTCAAACTAGCATATGCCCACATCAGGAGTCAATCAGTCCTCTCATTTTGCATCCAGCCATTTTAGCAATTATCTGGCAGGCTGGAGTGCGACCTCTACTGAGGGAGCATCCCAAGCCCCAGACTTGGCTGTAGTAGCAGTCCAAATATTCTTGCTCCATAAGTGGGCAGTCCTTTCATATATGACCCAGTTGGCCACAATGAAAGCACACTACAGTATTCTTCTGATCAATTCCTGGGTGCCTGTCTCAGGTACCCGGTGATGAGTGAGGTGCTGCTACCTCTTCCGGTTTCTTAGGTACCAGATTGCTTAAGAATTTATCTCCCTGTATGTCCTCCTTGCTGTCCCAGGGTCAGGGATTCTGTATCAGGTTGCTTTCCTTGGAATAGTCCCCTTGAACTGAGCCCTCGTTTGGCTGGTCAGTATTATCAGCCTCCATATAGACCTCCACCCTCTCCATGGCCTCATCAGTAGAAGTCAGTCAAAGCTTCAACTTTGGGCTCCAGCAGGCAAGACCCTTAGGAATTATTCTAAGACTACAAAATCCACTACCTTTTCTAAGGAATTTGTGTCAGGCTGCAACCATCATGTTGTCAGATCCCGTAAATATGCACCCTCCCCCCAACATAGGAAAGACTCTATCCTAAACCAGTGATGGTATGCTTCAGAGGTCAGTCCCAAACTATCCAGAATGGCTCTTTTTACAATTTTGTAAGGCTGTGCCTGCTCATCGGACAAAGCTCGATGGGCCGCTTGAGCTGCTCCTAAAAGGGATGGGGCCAGTCAGGCTGCCCAAGAGGATTCGGCCCACTGTGCTGCTGTTGCTACCCTCTCGAAAGTGCACAAAAACACCTCTGGCTCATCACCTGGACCCAATTTTCCAGGGTCGGTACTGGTCTGGCAGAATTTTCTTCTCCCGAAATTACCCAGGTCCTTGGGGTCCATTTTCTAGGCATTGCAGGAAATGTTCTTGCTGTCCTTGTAATAGATACAACAGAGCATGCAGCTGCTCCTGTTGGGCTGCCAGTGTGCAGACTATATCCTCCATGTTCCCCAAAGGAAAAAAAAAAGCCTTAGTGTGTCCAACTGCTCCTGCCCCTAAAGTAGTTGGTATCTCCCTTCTTCCTTGGGGTCCCCAGAATCCTACTTCTGGTACCAATATGTGGGGGCACATTCACCCTTGGACTGCCCCCTTGCATCCAGGTGCAATGTCACTGGAATCCAGTGTCTCTTGCTGGCCATCTGCCTCTGGCTCCGGGTCTTCTGTGGCTCAGCACTCAGATCAAATCACAAAGTTCAAACCCCTTCCAGGGTATCACAAACAAATCCAAATGATTCTGGATAATTCTTCTGCCCCCTTGTGCTATTGAAATCTACTTCTACTTGCAAAACCCTATCTTGGGACTTCTCTTGCAGGAGCCTATGCTGCCCCTATAGTGTGCTACCCCTGTTATATCTGTCTATTACCCTAATCCTGGACTTCTCTCAGCTATTACCTTTTGAAATTTAAGATTGTAACTCATTTGCATATGCATGTTTGCCTGCTTTAACCTTGTAAATAACTCTTGTTTCCTTTTCCTAGCTAATAAATTCTTAGTTTACTATAGGATTGGCTACAAGTGTTGTCTTTGGTGTGAGATTTAAAGTGAAATTGGCCTGGAGTATGTGACTGGTCCATTGGGACTGGGACTAACCTGAATATTGCTGTGATTCGTGGTGTAAGGGACCATTTATCAGCAACGATAGGCTTACCTGGATGGCAAGACACATTGGAGTACCCAAGGAGACTGTCTGTGACTCAATGTTAAAGCAGTTACATTTGTCTGGGGAGTTTACATTTAACAAATGGTTCATGAAATCTAGAACTCACAACCCATTTAGGGTTTGTGCCCTGATTCTTCAGTTTGTCGTTAAGTTAGTATTTATGCTCTCAAGTCACAGCAGGCAGCTTTACAAATATATACGATGTGACAAAGTTCCTCCTCTACCTTGGTGGGTCCTGCGCTTATTGGCGGATTTGCTCGCTTCACAGATTCACCCTGTGGGTCAGGAAACAGTCCAGAGACCTTCCCCTCTGGTAGAAGCTATAGTCCAGGTCAATTCCTCCTGTGTTTGATCAGGAGTTGGGAGGTATGGGGGGAACCCGGGCCCGCCCTCTACTCCGGGTTCCAGCCCAGGGCCCTGTGGACTGCAGCTGTTTAGAGTGCCTCCTGGTACAGTTGCACGACACCTACAACTCCCTGGGCTACTTCCCCATGGCCTCCTCCCAACACCTTCTTTGTCCTCACCACCGGACCTTCCTCCTGATGTCTGATAACGCTTGTACTTCTCAGTCCTCCAGCAGTATACCTACTCACTCTCAGCTTCTTGCACACCTCTTGCTCTCACACACTTCCTCTCCTCTGGCTCCCTTGCTCCCCCTGGCTTGACTGGAGTGAGCCCTTTTATAGCATCAAAGGGGCCTTAATTAGAGTCAGGTGCTTAACTGCCTCACCTGACTCTTAGCAGGTTAATTGGAGTCAGGTGGTCTATTAGCCTGGAGCAGCCCCTGCTCTGGTCACTCAGGGAACAGAAAACTACTTATCCAGTGGCCAGTATATCTCCCTTCTGCTACTCTGCTGTTCCCAACTAGTCTGGGTCTATCACATATCCCTCCCCACTGCTCAACACCAAGGGGTTGGGCAGCTTGGGACGCCAGACAGTGTACACGTGATAAGCCATCGGCGTTGCCATGGCGACTCCCTGCTCTGTGCTGTATGCGGAACTGGAAAGGTTGGAGGGATAAGAACCACCTGGTTACCCTTGTGTTCTTTTCCTTGTTCCATTGCATCCATTGAAGAGGGGCATGGTCGGTCACGAGGACAAATCTGCGCCCCAGCAGGTAGTAACGCAGCGTTTCCATGGCCCATTTTACGGCGAGGCATTCTCTCTCTACCACTGCGTATTTTTGTTCCCTCGGAAGGAGTTTCCTGCTGAGGTAGAGAATTGGGTGTTCCTCTTCCCCAGCCATCTGCGACAGGACAGCCCCTAGCCCCACCTCGGATGCATCTGTCTGAAGGATGAATTCCTTGGTGAAATCCGGGGCTATCAATACGGGGTTACTGCAGAGGGCAGTCCATAGGTCTGCAAATGCCCTCTCTGCTGCGTCGGACCATCTGACTGGATCCGGACCACGGGCATTCACTAAGTCCGTTAGGGGACTTGCCCTTGTGGCAAAATGGGGAATGAAACGCCCAGTAATACCCCACCACCCCTAGGAATGCTCGGACCTGCTTCTTACTACTTGGTCGTGGCCAATTTTGGATGGCCTCTAACTTGTTCAGTTGAGGTTTCACCAGACCTTTTCCTACCACGTAGCCAAGATATTTGGCCTCTGTGAACCCCACAGCACACTTAACAGGGTTTGCCGTAAGGCCAGCTCGCCTGAAGGTATCAAGGACCGCCCCCACCTTCTTCAAGTGGGTTTCCCAGTCTGGGGTATGAATCACCACGTCATCCAAGTAGGCCGCAGCATAGCTGGCATGGGGGCGTAATAACTTGTCCATGAGGAGCTGAAAGGTAGCTGGGGCCCCATGTAGTCCAAAAGGAAGGACCGTATACTGGAAAAGACCCTCTGGTGTAGAGAACGCCGTCTTCTCCTTTGCATCTTCAGCTAGGGGAATCTGCCAGTACCCCTTTGTCAAGTCTAGGGTCGTTAAGTACCGGGCATTCCCCAGATGGTCTACTAATTCATCTATGTGGGGTATAGGGTAGGCATCAAACTGGGATATCTCATTTAGTCGCCGGAAGTCATTGCAGAACCTCGTGGTGCCATCAGGTTTGGGCACCAACACTATTGGGTTGGACCACTGACTGTGAGATTCTTCAATGATCCCCATCTCCAGCATTTTCCTGACTTCTGCTTTTATTTCCTCCCTTTTGGCTGCTGGCACCCGGTAGGGCCTCATTGTTACTCTGGCCCCAGGGTTCGTGATGATGTGATGATATGTCCCAGTTGTGAGACCCGGCTTTGTTGAAAATGCATCTTGATATTGGGCGATCATCTCAGTTACCTCTTTCTTCTGGGCTGTCGTTAGATCGGTAGACACCCTCACCTGTCCAGGGTTTTTGTTCCCTGGGTGTAGGTCTTCCCGAACCACTGTGCACGCCTCTCGGGTATGCCAGGGTTTCAAAAGGCTGACATGATATATCTGTTCTAGTTTTCGACGTCCCGGTTGTCGCACCTTGTAATTTACTTCCCCTACGGGTTCAACTATTTTGTAGGGCCCTTGCCACTGGGCCAATAGCTTACTTTCGGCCGTTACTCGGTCACCGGGCTGAAACTGACGAACCTTGGCTTGACGATTGTAGTAGGTTTGCTGGGCCTCTTGGGCCTTTTCTAGGTGCTCCCTCACTATGGGAGTGACCCGGGCTATCCGGTTCCTCATCTGTAGCACATGCTCTATTATGTTCTTCCCCTCACTGGGTTCCTCCTCCCAAATTTCCTTGGCTATGTCCAGGATGCCTCGGGGGTTGCGCCCATATAACAGCTCAAAGGGGGAGAATCCGGTTGAGGCCTGAGGTACCTCCCAGATAGCGAACATAAGGTAAGGTAGTAGGGTGTCCCAGTCCTTCCCGTCCTGACTTACAACCTTCCTTATCATAGCCTTGAGGGTTCGGTTAAACCTTTCTACCAACCCATCAGTCTGCGGATGATAGACTGAAGTTCTCAGGGTATGTATATGGAGCAGCGTACAGAGGTCCTTCATTAGCTTCGACATAAATGGGGTTCCTTGGTCTGTTAATATCTCCTTTGGTAGCCCCACTCGGGCAAAGATCCCCACCAACTCCTTAGCTATCGTTTTAGAGGCCGTGTTCCGCAGGGAGACGGCTTCTGGGTAGCGAGTAGCATAATCCAGAATGACAAGTATATATTGGTGGCCCTGGGCTGTCTTCTCCAGGGGTCCCACTAGGTCCATGGCTATTCGCTCGAAGGGGACCCCTATGATGGGAAGGGGTACTAAAGGTGCCCTCAAGTGGGGACGGGGACTGTGCAGCTGACACTCCGGGGAGGACGCACAGTACCTCCGCACTTCTTCATGTACTCCGGGCCAGAAGAACCGTCGTAGGACCCTGGCCAGGGTCTTCTCTACCCCAAATGTCCCCCAAAAAGATGACTACGGGCAAGACTTAATACAGCATTCTGGTGTTTTTGAGGTACTAGGAGCTGCTGTACCTTCTGCCCCTGTACTGGTGCAACCCGGTATAAGAGATCCTTCTTCATTATGAAGTAGGGTCCTGGTCCCTGGGTTTTCCCTTCCACAGGGACCCCATCTATTTCAGTCACCTCCTTCCTAATGTTGTCGTACCTTGGGTCTTCTGCCTGGTCCCGTCCAAAATTTCCTCTCCCAGGGCTAATCTGCCCGAGATCTAGGGCGCCAGTCTCTGTTGCCTCTACTGGTTCAGAAGTGTTAGGGTGGGGGTCAGACTTGGGTGCTTCTCCCTCCTGGGTGGCCTCCTTTTCAGCTGCTCGGGTCCGCCTACCTACGAGAGCGACCTTCTGGCTTTGGGTCAGTATTCGGGTTCCCAAGGCCTTAGCTGCCCTCCTTTCCCTTTTTGTCTTTCTACCCTGTCTGGGAGTGGAGAACAAATCTGGGGATATTTCAGAGAAGACTGGGAGTTGACAGTCTACTGTGGATGCCTCACTAACTTCAGGGTTTCCCCCTTTCTCCAATCCCCTTACCGGGAGTAAGTCTCCAAACCCTGGGAAGTCCCTCCCTATGAGCACCGGGTATGGGAGTTTAGGGACTACACCTGCTGCTACCTCAGTAGTGTTCCCCTGAATCTCGATTTTTACTGGGATGGTGGGGTAATAACCAACTGTCCCATGGACACAGGTTATCCCCGTATGCTTAGCCCACAGCAGCTGACTATGCTTCACGAGCTTCCCCGAGACAAGCGTGATAGCACTCCCCGAATCAACCAGTGCTGTGGTCTCTACCCCATTTAGTTTCACTGGTCTGGTATACATATGTGGGGTTAGTGAGACCCCCACAAGGTGGATTAGGGAGCATGGGTCTGCCCAGTTCCCCAGGTTACACTGCATAGGCTCCTCAGCATTGGGACACTGTGCAGCTATGTGTCCCCACTCCCCGCAGGCATAACATCTGTAGGGAGCCCTAGGCATTCCCAGGTCTCTTGGTTTGGGCAGTCTAACATCCCGATCCTCTTCTCCCACAGTGCTCTGACTTTGTGGCCTCTAGTGGGCCTTCAGCCCCTCTCTTTTTCCACCTGGGCCCTCTTGGTGGCCCAGTCACCCGAGCTTTGGGGCTTGGTGCTGCTAATTTAACCCGGGGTGCCTCTTCCTTAAGTGATTGGGTCAGCTTCCTCGCCGTCTTTCGCCTCTCTACCAATGCGACGACCTCATCGTAGGTGCAGGGTTCGTTCTGGCTTACCCAGGCGCGAAAGTCTGGCGGTAGTCCCCTCATGTATTGGTCAATGACCAGAACCTCTAGTATCTCTTCCGGATTCCAGGACTCAATTCGCAACCACTTTCGTGCTAGATGGATGAGGTCATACAATTGGGACTGCGGGGTTTTGTTTTCCTGGTACCTCCACTCGTGATACCGCTTGGCCCGCACTGCAGTCGTTACCCCAGATCTGGCCAGGATCTCTGCTTTCAGCTGGGGGTAGTCTGCTGCAGCCTCTTCAGGCAGATCATGGTAGGCCTTCTGGGCCTCCCCACACAGGAATGGGGCAAGGATGCCAGACCACTGATCTCGAGGCCAGGCCTCCCGTAGGGCTGTCCTCTCAAAGGCCAGAAGGTATGCCTCTACATCGTCCTCCCACATCATTTTCTGCAGCCAATGGCTGGCCCGTATGAGCTGCATCCCATCATGGCCACGGTTCAGCTCTGTAAGGGTCTTTACCTGGCTTACCAGTTCTCGCAACATAGCTCGGTCTTGAGCAGCCTGGTCTATCAGCAGGCGATTAGTCTCTTGCTGCAGCCGCACTGCCTCCTGTTGGGCAGCTGCCTGGACACGGGTAGCCTCCTGCTGGGCCACCGTAGCTTGTATCAGTGCCTGCACTACGTCATCCATTGTGGTGAAAAAATAAATAAACCTTCTCCCTTTTTTTTTTTAAATCACCCTCCTTCTTCCGCCGCGCTGTGCACCCCAAATCCCACTCCTGACACCAGTTGTGACAAAGTTCCTCTTCTACCTTGGTGGGTTCTGCGCTTATTGGCGGATTTGCTCACTTCACAGATTCACCCTGTGGGTCAGGAAACAGTCCAGAGACCTTCCCCTCTGGTAGAAGCTATAGTCCAGGTCAATTCCTCCTGTGTTTGATCAGGAGTTGGGAGGTATGGGGGGAACCCGGGCCCGCCCTCTACTCCGGGTTCCAGCCCAGGGCCCTGTGGACTGCAGCTGTTTAGAGTGCCTCCTGGTACAGTTGCACGACACCTACAACTCCCTGGGCTACTTCCCCATGGCCTCCTCCCAACACCTTCTTTGTCCTCACCACCGGACCTTCCTCCTGATGTCTGATAACGCTTGTACTTCTCAGTCCTCCAGCAGTACGCCTACTCACTCTCAGCTTCTTGCACATCTCTTGCTCCCAGTTCCTCACACACACTTCCTCTCCTCTGGCTCCCTGGCTCCCCCTGGCTTGACTGGAGTGAGCCCTTTTATAGCATCAAAGGGGCCTTAATTAGAGTCAGGTGCTAAACTGCCTCACCTGACTCTTAGCAGGTTAATTGGAGTCAGGTGGTCTATTAGCCTGGAGCAGCCCCTGCTCTGGTCACTTAGGGAACAGAAAACTACTTATCCAGTGGCCACTGGATATCTCCCTTCTGCTACTCTGCTATTCCCAACTGGTCTGGGTCTATCACAACGAATATGGCTAGATTTTTAAAATATATGTAAATGCCATAAATGTCTGTTTTGTTTTTCTCTTTTGATCACTTTACATAATCACCCATTACACTGCTCTACAGCCAAAATGCTTCTGAAATAAATGTAGTCAAACTTTACTAATTCTGGGTCACTGAGAACGAAAATGATGCTTAAAATTGTTGATTGGCTCTAGTTTTCAAGATATGCTATTGGGTCAGTGTATACGACCCTTGACTTGGGAATGGCGGAGGATAAGTGAGTTATAAAGGGAAGGGATCTCAATTTAAACCAGAAATGACTAAAATACATCTTTGACTGGGTCTATGAATAAATCTATGACTGGGTTTGGACAGTACTTGCTTTTTAGACAAAACAATGAATGATGCAATCTGAAGCTGGTATTGCGTCATACATGATATGAATTGCATCATGTTATTCCTAGAAGTCATGGATGATGCAATCATAACGAAGCTTACATCACTCTGCTGAACAAATTGCCCTATATCAGCTCTAGAAATCATACAGTGTCGTGCTCTCTTATTTTGCAAAGGGACACATTTCTGTTTAGCCAAAGTGAGCAGAGATGCCTCGTACTTGTGTGAACAGTGCAGATAACTTCTGCAATGTTTGTGGTGAAGTGACTTTTGCATCACAAAAGCGCAGTATAACCACTATGGTTAAGAAAGCCTATCACCTTTATTTTGGCTGCAAAATTGGAGATCAGGACAAGAGGTGGGCCCCACACATATGCTGCAACACTTGTGCAACAAATCTTCGCCAGTGGTTGAACAGGAAAAGGAAATCTATGCCTTTTGCAGTGCCAATGATTTGGAGAGAGCCAACAGATCATACCAGCAATTGTTACTTCTGCATGGTACCTCCAGTTGGGAAAGGTGTGTCAAAGAAGAAAAAGTGGACTGTGCATTATCCAAACATTCCATCAGCTATACGCCCAGTACCCCACGGAGAAGGACTGCCGGTTCCTGATGCACCAGAATCATTCTCACTTGAGTCAGACGAGGAAGAGGAAGAGGATGAAACTTCTGGTCCTGAACCATCAATGTCACAGGACCCACATTTTCTCCCATCCTCCTCTGAACCACACCTCATAACACAAGGTGAACTGAATGACCGTGTCAGGGATTTGGAACTACCCAAGAGTAAGGCAGAGCTGTTGGGCTCCAGACTACAGCAGTGGAATCTCCTGGCAGGTGATGTTAGGGTTTCCATGTTCCGTGACCGTCAAAAGGATCTTGTCCCATTCTTCTTCATGGAAGGTGATCTTGTAGCCTGCAACAACATCGATGGTGTGATGGCAGCCCTCAACATCGTTCATGATCCAGATGAGTGGAGACTGTTCATTGATTCATCGAAGACAAGTCTTAAAGCTGTTTTACTGCATAATGGCAATGTTTTGCCATCAATTCCAGTTGGTCATGCAGTCCATATGAAGGAAACCTATGACAACATGAAACAACTTTTGAGGTGCATAAACTATGACCAACATCAGTGGCAGCTTTGTGGTGATTTGAAGGTTGTTGCTCTCTTGCTTGGTGTGCAGACTGGATACACAAAGTACTGCTGTTTTCTCTCCGAATGGGATAGTCGTGAAAGAGATTCCCACTACATCAAGAAAGATTGGCCACTCCGACAGTCATTGGAGCCTGGGAGGAAAAGTGTTCAGCATCCACCACTTGTTGAATCAAGGAAGATTTTGTTACCACCCTTACACATCAAGCTGGGTCTGATGAAGAACTTTGTCAAGGCCATTGACAAAACACAAGCAGCTTTCAAGTACCTCCGTGGAAAATTTCCAAGGTTAAGTGAAGCTAAGATAAAGGAAAGTGTCTTTGTTGGTCCTCAGATTCGTGAACTTCTTCGAGATGATGCATTTGACCATGCACTGCGTGGCAAGGAAAAGACGGCATGGAAAGCCTTCCAGTTAGTGGCAATAAATTTTCTCGGAAACAACAAGGCAGACAACTACAGGTTGTTGGTGGAAAACCTCCTCAAGGTATACAAAAGCCTTGGTTGCAACATGTCACTAAAGATACATTTTTTGCACTCTCATCTAGATTTTTTTCCACCGAACTGCAGAGCAGTGAGCGACGAGCACGGCGAGCGATTTCACCAGGACATTGCAACAATGGAGAAACGCTATCAGGGCAAATGGAGCCCATCAATGCTTGCAGACTATTGCTGGACAGTGACAAGAGATGCTCCATTTAATGAATACAAGAGACAAACCAAGAAGCGCCGAGTAGACACTGAATAGGACTAAACTATGTACAGAATAGTTTTTTGCCTTTTGTTTCATAATCAATTTTATTTATAACACCCTTTTGCTGATTTTTAAAGTGTTACATAAACAGGACAGGTGAAATATTATCATGTAAAGCAACCATAAACACATGAAAAGACCTAGGTTTACAATTTATGATTAAAACTCTACTATCTACACAATATACAGAGACATAAAATGTAAAAACTTAAATATCTTAGAAACAGTAGCCAGTTGTTTTAATTGTCATATTTGAATTCAGCACATCAAAATACATAATAAATAGCACATTTTATCTCTGAAGCAGACGACTTCTCAAAAATTGTAGACCAGTGTTATCTCCCTGACTTTAGTTGATTGTCAACCCTCTGACATGTCAGTCCCAAGTTCAGGTACTGGTTGGTGTTGCACTTGTAGATGTTGCAGGCACTGTGTGGTCCAGTGTCCATCTTATCAGAGGGGTCCAGAGCAGTCTAGATCTCAAAATAGCTTCTTAGTTCCAAGGGGTGGTCTGACTCCTGCTCACACTGGGGTAACAAGCTTAGCTATAAGCTTTCTGCTTTTCCTCCTGGCTGAGGTAACTGTCAATGATTGGGCTGTAGAAGGTAGATGACTGAACTATCCGTTGGGCAGTCACTCCCTTCGCAATGGTGTGGTAGGTCCTTAGGTTCCCAAACTCGATGGTTTCGCAGTTGAGAATTGGGAAAACTGAAAAAACTGTCACTCGTTCTGTGAGGGGAACTGGATGTTCCCTCATCTCTCTCTCTCTCTCTCTGTCCCTTTTCAACTGACACCCCAGAGGGAGGGACTACCTCCTCTCTCCCAGTCATATGGTCCATGGGGTAAAGAACCAGTCAGAGCTCTCTTTTGGAAAATCTGGGGCTGCTGCTTTAGTTCCTCCCACCAGCCTCCTCTCCACTTAAGCGAGGGTCTCTTAGCAATGGGACAGTAATGCTTCTGGGATGCAGTTGGCCCTGGCAGTGCCCTGGTAAGTTTTACAGCCCCCCTTATGATAAGGGGTGTGTATATGTATATAATATATTGCGATTGCAACTACATAGACAATCAAGTCAAATGTATTAGTCTAACTGTCTCTGTGACGGGGTTTGCTACTCATGGCTGGGGCGCCTCCTTGTAATCATCTGGGGATTAGCTCTAAACCAGTGTGACAGCCCTTCCTTCAGTTGCTTGCCCCATCTCTCTGCTCCTTTCTCTCTGGACACGGTTGCTCCATCTTTGTAACTCAGGATCCGTATAATGCAAAGTAGACGCTGGAGACCCAGGTTGGGACCCAAGGTTCAACAACCTGGGGTTACAAATGAGCAGACACTCAAGCCCTAAGATAACAAACCCAGGGTCTGTTAACTTGAGTTTTACTAACCCTAGGCTTATGTTGCAATGTAAACATATCCACAGTGTCTGCGCATTGGCTTCCCAGATAGAACCAACTAATTTGATGATCAAGTTGATCCTTGTCTTTATTTTCAGCAAGGTTTTGGTAAAATGTTCCTTGAAAATCAAGATGCACTCCAGTGTAACACCTAGGTACACAGCACTGGAATGTGATCCAGCATGTGTCGATTCAAAAAGATGTTGAGCTGCTTATTGGCCTTTGTGTGATATAGATGGAAGCAGCTGGAAACTGTCTCTTTGATACGAGGTTTAAGTATTCATCTCTTTCATGTCAGCATTCAGGATGACTTCTAGGTGACTGAAATCCTCGTCCTGTACTGCCAGACAGATGTAATCTACATAAATTAAACACCTGGCAGTGGTCTTGAGAAGGTCATTTTTGAAGAGGTTGAAAAGTGTTGGTGTTAGAAATGAGACCTGAGATGGACCATTGTTTTGGGACCTCCAGGAGCTGTTTCTTTGTCCAAGTAAAACTTGGAACCAGCGGCTGTGACAGATATGGCAATTTCCTGCTTTATCCTTGGGAGCCCTTATTTAAGTAAGTTTAAGTATCTTTGGGGTCCATTGTATTAAATGGAAAGTTTATGTATTATTGTGGGCCAGAATTGTGTGTAACCTCTCTAGGTGGGGAGATGTGATTCAAAGGACAATATTGAAAATATGCCAGGCAAGAAGGGACTTTTGGGACAATAAGTGTGAAGTTGATTTTCTGGGGCATAGCTAGGGAGAGGTAAATGCAAATTCCCCTCTCCAGTTATACAAAAGCCTCACCTTTTGAAGCTATGCCCTGAGGAGTGAAACATCGTCTGCTGATTACTATTCCTTAAAACTTGAGATCCAAGGCCTGAGCTGTATAAAGAAATAGCTGATCTGTCCAGCCATTGTTCTGGTTCTGAATCTGAGACAGTGATGAACTTGTAACCATGCGGAAAACCCAGTTGTGGGTTTTGAAGAGCCCAAGGATGGAGTTGGACTGACCTCACGTAAGCATTGTAGCATATGTGTAGGTTCTTTTATTTTTTTTAATATGTTTTCTCTGTAATCCTTGTACCTCAAGAATACAGGTACTGGTTTAGAAATCGCTGTGTGGTAACTTACAACTGTGGTAAATACACTGGTCATAGCCCTTGGAGAGAAAGCAAAGCTGTCTCCCACTGCCAGGGCCCTCCTCACTGCCAGAGTCGTTCCCTGTTGTGGGGAAAGGCTCCAGCAATGGGGAGCTGCTGGAACCTTTGCCGGTTGCTGGAGCATTTCACTTCAGCAGGGAACGGCTCCAATTGCGAGGAGGTAATAGAGCCTTTCCCCACTGCCAGAATCTTTACCTGTGGCGAGGAAAGGCTCTGGTGGAGGGAGGCAGCGTGAAAGGTGAGGCTTTCTCAGATGCCTCCTCCCTGCCAGAGCCTTTCCCCACTGAGGAAGTCTTTTCCAGTAGCAGTGAAAGGCTACAGCAACAGGGAAACAGTGGGACACTACACTGCTAAAAATAGCAGTGTAGACAGGAAGACATAGCTTGGGCAAGTAGAGAGCATGTGGGTATGTACTCACATACATACCCATGCCCTTCAAACATGCCTTAACTCTACTTGCCTAAGCCCTGCCTCACTGTTTACACTGCTATTTATACTAGTACTGGGGTTATGCGGGTATGTACTCTACATGCCACCAAAAGAAACATGCAGTGTAGATGTCCACTGAATCAGTGTGGCTTGCTGGAGATATCACAGTATAGACAGGGAACTGCCTTAAACAACCCAGTCAGGAGTGAGTGAGACCTGGGTCTCTCCCCAAGAGAAGTAATAGCTGGGAGCCAGAAAGCTTTAAGCAGGGACCACATAAAAGAAAAACAGATGCAGTTACCCTGAAACTGTGAGAGTGGTTTCTCAGTAACAGCTACACAACCAGGACAACCCACTTTGGTAAGATCAGTGATAGCTTGTATGTGGGTCTGTATGCCAGATTGTGTCATATGCAGCCGTAAGATCTAGAAACATTGCTCCTGTCTTCTACCTGGGCATGGAAGCCATTCTTGATGTAGATGCTGAGTGCCAGCATTCGATGAGACTTACTGTGGTTTGGCTGAAATCTTCTTGATCTACACTCAGGACATCATCAGCGGTGGGGCAATTCGTAGCAAAGAGATGGGGAAGTAAATTATTGCAAATCGGTGGTCTTTCTTGGGTTTTGGCAGGGCTATTACTTTGGCTCCGCACAAAATCTTAGGTATGAGATGATCTAGCAGCCCCTTCAGGCCTTAGAGTCAGAGTTTATTTTATTCCCCTGGATGACTCTAGATAGAAAGATGGCTAGCCTTTGTCTGCTAGTTATTTCAAGGTGCTTCAGGAATTCGGGAAAGATGTTATCAAGTCCATAGGCTTTATCTGTTTTCAGTGTTTACTGACCTTTCTATTTCATCTGCGGTGAAAGGCTGGAAGTCTTCTGTTTCAGGTATGCACTCTTTATATTGTGCTGCCATTTCTTCTTCACTTATCCTTCAAACTTTTTGTCCTCGTCTGCCTTTGCGACATTTATTAGGTGGGTAGCAATACTATTTGGAGAAAATGGTGCTGTGCTGGAGGCTTCTGAGCAGCACAGAGTTTTCTGATTATGCCCAGGCTTTGCAGCTGGATCTTTACGCCTTTATTTCCACTGTGGCCTGCTCTCATCTGGCTCTTCTAAAAACATTCAAGCTGTCAAAAAGATATATGGTGATGTCTGGATCACCACTCTCTTAATATTGCTTGAGCAGTTCTGCACACTCCTCATCTAGGCAGGGAATATAGGTCTTATAATAACCTCTTGGAATTGACTTAGTGGCAGCTTCATAAATGGCTGTTGTGAATTGTATGTAAGCTTCTTCCACAGACATGTGTGGGATACAGTGATGTAGTGGTCGGTGAATTGTGCAAAACTGGGCAAGTTTCTGATAGTTCCAGTGAGAGTTTTATTACTGCTTGCAATAGGTATAGTTACTCCAACTTCAGTAAGGATTGGACAATGTTGACTATGCAGGAAGTTTTTCAGTACACTGTTTGTAGCTTGAAGTAGATGATTGCCTTTGCTGGTGATCCAGGTGAAGTCAGGGGAGCATCACAGAGGTCTGAGTTTGATGGGAGTGGTGCTCTGTCAACAAGATATACTCTCACATAGGTAGCCAAGCCATATTTACTATGCAGAGAGTAACTCACACTCACCTTTGATGTTAAGGCAACTGGCAGAAAAGGAGTTAACATGTGTTTCCTGAAGGCAGATTATATCCATGTTATGTTTGGAGGCTAGGAACTGAAGAATGGAGTGTTTAGCAGCTGAGAAACCTTCAATGTTTAGCTAAGGTATTTTCAGGAATGGGCCAATGTCCAAGGTTTCTTGATCATGGTTAAGATCACCGAGATCACTTGAAAGTCCATGCTGACTAGGATCTGAAAGATTTGGCCTGCTTGTTGCAGCTTTGGCATATATGATAGGAATGCACACAACCCATAGGATATGAAGTATATATCAGGGGTGTAATCCTGACCCATTGAAGTCAATGGGAGTTTTGCCACTGACCATAATGGAGTCAGGATTTCACTCCAAGTTTTATTGGGATGGATTACATCAGAGATGATGCATAACTGTTGATGGGGGGGGTGGGGTGGAGGTGGGGAGGGGGTACAATTTAAAGGTTCTGGTGGTATGCAGTGGGGTTCAAGGCAGGACATATAATCCCTGGCAGTAATCTGGGGGAGCACATGACCCTGTGTGCCCCTCTCCCCACTCATCGCATCTGGATTCCATTAGGTATCCCCAAATCATAAAGTTGTTTCTGTTCTTTTTATAAACAGAACTGGTATACAGGATAAAATGTTTAATCAAAATATAGGCCAGAAGATTTCCAAATATACAAGGGATAGTTAGTCACCTAACTCCAGTTGAAAGTCAATGGGCATTGGGGGCCTAAATCCCATCTATGCTTTTGAAAATCTACCCCATAGTTTTCTCTGTTCACTTACTAGACTTATGTAAACATTCTGTTTTGGGGAATAAGTTGATCTATTCTGTTCTGTGATGTGCCTGATTCAAGCGTGCAAGTTCCCACAGCTGCTATGAAATAGTGGATATACAAAAGGTTAGCGGAGTTGCAAAAAATAAAGTCTTGTCCCCAAATCAAAAGTGACCAAGCATGTTTTGGAATGGGATTGAACTAGGAAAATAATATATCAATAATCAGTTACCACAGTCCGTACATGTCCTGGAAATCATAACACTAAAAGCAGCATAAATAGGAAATGCTCTGAGCGGTACCATGTCTCCACACCAGGGCTGCCCAGAGGATTCAAGGGACCTGGGGCAAAGCAATTTCGGGGGCCCCTTCCATAAAAAAAAGTTGCAATACTATAGAATACTATATTCTTGTGGGGGCCCCTGTGGGGCCCGGGGCCTGGGGCAAATTGCCCTACTTGCCCCTCCCTCTGGGCGGCCCTGCTCCACACAGCAACTCTCTAGATTTTCAATCTTTGATTTATGAACTCGGTCCTGTAATGTACTGTACATACAGATGACTGTTTGACACAGAAGTATTCTGTTTAAAGACATGCCACATTTTCTAACCTATGAGGAACAAGAAATACCTGTTTTTAATACCTACTAATAACCTATTAAAATAACAAAAACATTTTTGTAGTTAATGAGGTTTTCATTTTTCCACCCCACCCTTAGTTTTGAAGTTTGTCGTTGAAATCTCAAGTTCTCATACATCAAAGATTTTTGTTGCATTTTATACAACACAATTATCAGGAAAACTTTTAAATAGCTTCAGCTAATAGCTTATTGAATTTCATAATATTATAAATGTAAATAGGATGCAAATTGTTTTACATAATACTTATATTTTCCCCACGTGATTACAGAGGCAGGACATTCTATGAATAAATGCTCAACACCTGCATATTAAAATATTCATTTTGAAAACATGCCTTTTTAAAACTAATACACTGTCAAAAGCCAGGAGGGATGAATAAAAGAAAGACCAACCATACTGTATATTAAGAAGAGCTTTGCCTGAGTAAGTGGAAAAGTATCTTTTGATCTGAAGGATCTTTCCTCACTGATTTTTTTCATAAGTAAATTACTGTATTATCATTCATATCATAGTCAGTTTCTTTGGAAACCTTCATTCAGTGACCATCATCCATCTTTCAAGTGCTGCACAATTCTTGTGACAATTAATTTTTGCCTTTGATAAGCCAGCCTTCACAGCAAACTGTTTATAGCTCCCATTACTGTTAAATCACTTAGCTCTCCAAGAGCCCTAAGAACTGAATACATACAACTGCTCACTACTATTTATGTGGAGTTTCAAGTTCAAAAATGCACATATTTTTGGCACATTGAACAGTATCTTTTCTGGTTATTTTTTTTAATAAGCTTTCACCACTTTTTATTTGTACCCATTCAGACTTAAGCATAATGGGCTCAGCTGGTGTAAATCGAGTCACTCCAATAAAGCCAAAGGAGCTATACTGATTGATACCAGAATCCGGCTTTCGTACACTACTGTCAGTTTTACCAGCCTTCACTCCAACTAATCTCCCAGCTGCCTTAACCACATCCACATCCTACTGTACCCCCCTGAATCACTTTCAATTACCTCCTTCTTAATACATAACCCTCAGTAATTCTTTCCTTCCAAAGCCTTCTAAATCCTTCTAGTATTTTTTTTTAAACTTAACTAATTGTTAGAAGCATTTGTAGCTCTTTGAAATCATACTTCAGAATGTATTGTGGTATGTTGACTCTGAGGGCTAGAGTTTCTAAGCAGCTTTCAAAATAATGAGATTTGTGTGCAAGGCTCCCATTGACTGCTTGGAAGATTTACTCTTTATAGTTAAAAAGTTTTTAAAGAATCAGTTTCTTTGTGATGTTCTCTTGTAAACGATGTGCCAAAGCATGCAGTCTTTACAGTGAAGATTTTCCCCAAGATATTCCACTTTTTTGTCATATATGCTGCACTTTTACAACAATTCTGCTTTTTAACATAAGGATGTAGCACCTTTTCATCTGATATACTATGTAGTTTTGATGGCAGACTTGCCTGCAGCCTGCTTTCAGCCTTGTTGTATACACATTCCAAACAGGAGTCTGATTCTGCTTTCTCTGCACACCCAAAGTCCCCAATATCTTTGATAAGAATTTGGGCTATATAAGGAATAGGTGAGGTATACGATGTATTTCACATTGGTAATCACTTGGATGGTGCAGGTTTTTATTATTTAACACTGGAAACGAATGTTGTGGTTATTGCACTGTGATATTTTACATTTATAGTGTATCTTTAATTTGCTGATCTCAAGATGTTTTATAAAGATTAAGTATCACTCCCATTTTAAAAATGGGGCAAAACCGAAGTACAGAGGGGTTAAGTGATTTGCCCAAAGACAGAGCAAGTCAGTGGAAGAGTTGGGAACAGAATCTATTTTCCAGACCCCCTGCTGTAGATATTAGACTTGCTCACTCAATTGAAAGTTGCATAGTAAAGTTGAATGTCATGCCTGTCATGAGTTATGTGATTTTAATGTTTGATTTATTTTATACAGTATGTCCATGACTTTTGACATTGTGGGATTTTTCAGATGATGATGGGCCACATTCTGCCACTGTTACTCCAGTTCATAAATATCTTACTTTACAAAACAGTCCCATTGACTTCAATGAACTACTTATGAAATATGGTACTGCTCAGAGTAAGAGTAAGTCAGAGAACAGCCAATAAGACTAAATGGATATCTAATAGGGCCTGATTATGCAATGTGCTGAGCATCTCCTGAGATATGCTTAGCACTACATCTACCATTAAATGTCAATAGGAGCATTTGATGGGTTACAGGATCAGATCCTTCGAGAGCAAAAGATCAACAGTAACAGTGCAGGGACACAAGGTAAGACTGGTAGAATCTAGACACAAACACTAGAGTAATAGAGATGTGCAGGACAAGGAGGTAAAGGGGAAAGCTGGCAGAAAGACACCTTTAATAAACACTTTTAGATGGAAAATTGACCATCTTCTATATATGGCTACACACCCAGAGTTACAGTATTAGTAAGAGTAGCTAGGTACCCAAGAGCTAACAATGTGGAAACAAATCATTTCGGAAAAAAAAATACATGTAGAGGCCTGATTCTGTAGTTTGATACCCACAAGATGTGTCTGTGACATTTCAGAATTTCTGCCCTGACTTGAGGAGGGTTGTGGTGCCAACCACACATGACACTTCCAAATATTTGATATGACAAATCAATACCACTCACAATTAATTATCTCTATTGTGCTAGATCCAGCAATTTGCACTTGATTTTGGAGCTTTTGTGTTTGGCTAATATTGTTTTGCTATGGTTTATTTGCTTTATTAGTTTTTCACCTTTTTATCCATGCTTTAGCAAGGCTATGTTTCAGCCTTGAAGTCACACTGGCTTATTATGCCAAATACGGTTTGTTATTGCTGTTGCTTCTGCCAATTGGTGGCTAGGTACTTGAATGGATTTAACTAACAAATGATGACTCCGCCATCCCATGGCTGCTGCTCTGTGTGCACCAGCAAATTACTGCAGGCAAGACTTGAAACTTAAATCCCTGAGGCAAATCAGAAAGGCGCCTCTTTATTTGTTTCATGACTTTGGCTATTGTTCTTTTTGGAGAGTGCTTGTGGTTGTAACAGGACTACCTGCCCCTTTAAGAGGCAGGAAGCCTTGGGCCAGCCAGTTCTGTTCTGAGGAAGAGCCCCTTAAAGAACAAGTGTCTTGAGCCAGACCCAGTGAGGAAGGGATCAGGTGATTACAGGTGAGAAGCACCTGATTTCTATAAAGGCTAGAAGAGTTCACTCAAAGTGGAGAGTTACAGGAAGAAGGTTGGGTCCTATAGAAGGGTTACTGCCAGAAAGGCATGCATGAGCTGCAGAGAGCAAAAGACCCAGGCAGGGCCAGTTCTAAGGGCAGAGGCTTGCCTTTGGTCACTGTGCTGTGCTACCTTCTCCCCTCTCCCCCCCCAAGTAGCATTGTCCATCCTAGATGGCAAAACTGGCTAGGGCTGCTCAAGCAGGCTGTGGGGAAAGAAGGGAAGCAAGGGATGAGTGATTTGCTGAATTTGTATTATTTGGAAGAAATAAAGCTGAAGAGCTGCAGCAGAAGGCCTGAACCAGACTCCAGGTGGGGTGTCAGTCCTTGAGCTGTAGGGACAGGTCTACATTACTGTGACCTCTTATAGCTTTGGGGGGAAATAATTGGAAAAAGAGCTAATCGAGGTGTATGTCCAAGCAGTTTGCATGCAGCCAATTACTTTCCTCTGCAATTTCACATCTAAAATTGTACACTCCTGTCTACTTAGCAGTTCTAATGTGAAATTGTCAATCCTCTTACAGCTAGATTTCTGAAGGGGACTTAGGTGCCACTGGCATTCATAAAACCACAGCTCAGCTGCTACCTATCCTTGTAGGTGCCTAAAGTCCTCATGACACCTGAATTTGTGCTGGTGAGTACATGCACAGCCACTTAAGTCCTGACCCCATTGAACAGCTTGGCACCTAACCTAAACCTGAGTCCTAGTGGAATTCATAAACTAGGCATTCCCCCAGCGATCTCACCAGTGGGGCCTGATGCAGTAGATGTGCTCAGAGGCTGCCTAAGAGCCCACCTACCAGATAGGGCCCTGTATGAAACAAAGCTGGGGAGGTGGTGAACCCCTTGTACACTATAGCCCAGTGATCGTTACCCAGGAAGTGGGAGACCCAGGTTCAAATCCTGGCTCTGTCTGACTGGGAACAGAGACTTGAATGGGGGTGTCCGAGGTGAGTGTTCTAAGCACTGGGTTATTGGGTATTCTGGGATAGGTCATGCTCAGTCTCTCCTATTGAATCTGTTCCACTCTGTATGAAATACTTAAATATTTATTGGAGCAGGGACTGGAACCTGTGCACTAGCCACTAGACTACAGAGTCAGTCTCTGGCTCAATGAATATTTAAGTATTCTTACAAAGTGGAACAGCTTCAACAGGAGTGATTGAGAGCCCCACCTAGAATAACCTCTAGCTCAGTGTTCGGGGCACTCTTTTGCGAGGTGGGCGACTGATTCAAGTCCCTGCTCTGATTCAGGTAGAGCAATGATTTAAATCCAGGTCTTCCACATCCCGGGTGAGTGCTCTAACTATTGGGTGGGGTGTGGGGGGGTGGAAGTGCCTCTTCCTTCTCTGAAACTTTTCTTGAGAAAGGACTGATCTGCTTTAGGTGCCTGTTTCCAGGTGAGGGTTTACAGTTGTGAATCCTGAGCAGAGACAGGTCCAGAATTAGGCATCTAACTCCCTTTGAGGGGCAGGGCTTAGGCCACACCCCTCTCGTAGGCATTGTCTACTGGCTGTCTTAGGCAGCTCCCTGTTCAGCGTGATTGCTTCTGTAAATCATTTTTTAGATGCCTAATTCTCACCAGGCATTTTATAGAGTGCTTGGGTGCCTAATTTGGGGTTGTGATTTCCACGACTGCAGGATGACTAAAAGTCAGGCATTGCAATGCTTAATTCCCCCTTGTGAATGTAGCCCCTTTTTTCACCCAGCTGGTTTGATTACTGACTTTGAATTTCCCTTCCTCGCTATTTGGTATGAATATACATTTGGCAGCTGGGAGGAAAGTAGAAAGAGGGTATGAAATTTAGGAGGAAAGAGATAGTCTAGAGGAGATATCTTCTTATATAGCTCTTCCTCCAGGGCCTGAATAAAAAAACAAACAATGAGACAACCTTATCTCACCCTCACCAAAGAAGTGAATCTCATCAGTGACCACACAAACTAGAATGACTTACTTTTAATTGTATGTTGTTTGCATTGACTCCAGCCTCCTTTATAACTATATACTGTACAAAGAAAAATCCTTTAAAAAAATTCCTTGTTGGATAACTAGATTACTGAAGGAAAGCATTCTCTACTCTCCATTAAGACTCCAGGGGCCACCAATTATACAAAGAATATTAAGGATAATGCTAGTGTAGCTATATATACACACTTCCTAGATCCTGAAATTATAGCTCTTACATGTAAAGGGTATTGGAGTGACTAAGCATTACACTTAATAATGGAGACATATATGTATGGAACCAGTTATAAAAATCAGTGCACTGTGAGGCACATTTTCAATACCACCCCCTGCAAGCTGTTCCAGTACATTGTCTCCTCCACATTTAAGATGTCTGTAACCATTTCTTTCAGCCTTAATGACCTTCTGATGGGAGAGGGAGACAGTGAAGGAAAATGGGAGGATGGCAGAGGTACAATCACTCTACTAGAACATTTGCTTCTCTGCACACTTCTTAAGGTCTTTGTAAGGTATATTATTTTTGCATCAAGAGCATTTTCCAAAGTAGATATTACAGGAACAAAGGAAAGATGGGAAACTGGAGTCTCTTAGGGCAGATTTAAGATTGTTTGGGTGACTTTAACTGTGCAGTTTCATGCTTTCAAATGTTTAGGGTTTTTTAAAGTTTAATCATTAGTCAGAATTGCTGGGTTCTAATGCTTGGGTTTTGGTTTTTTTAATTGTAACAATATTCTCATAAGGTTTGTTTTGTTTTTTATCCTTAAATTACTGTAATGTAACTTCTCCTTAAAGATTTTGTCTGGGAATTTAATAATCTTAGTCGTCTTCGATTTCATTTAAAAGACCTGCCGTACTCCAATATATCTGCTTCCTAAGGCTTGGTCCACACTGGGGCGGGGGATCGATCTAGGAAACGCAACTTCAGCTACGAGAATAGCGTAGCTGAAGTCAGACGTTTCCTAGATCGAACTAAGTTTACTTACTGCGGGTCCACGTGGCGCAGGCAAGCTCCCCCGTCAACAGCGTTTCCTCCTCTCGGCGAGCAGGAGTTCCGAAGTCGACGGGGGAGCGCTTCTGGGATCGATTTATCACGTCCAGATGAGACGCGATAAATCGATCCCAGAAGATCGATCTCTACCCGCCGAATCAGGCGGGTAGTGTGGACCTAGCCTTATATTCACAAGGAGTAGAGAATTCTGCAACATTGCATTGTTATATTCTCACAATCCAAATCCCCATCAGGTTTCTCTCATTTAATTCTCTTCAAATGCTGGGAAGCAATCTTTGTTGCAAGATCTGAGAGTTCAGTAAATAGTTAAGTTACTTGGCACGTCCCTTTAACAGAGATGAGCCAGCAGGGACCTAGAAACATGCTTTTGTTCTTGTAAATAGTTCCATGCTATAGTTCAGTAAGCAAGGGTGTGTCTATTTGTTGTATGCGTAGAGCCTCTTGTATGTGTATTGACCTCAGCAATCTTAACACACCTCTCAGGAAAAAAAAATAGCATTCTCCCAAGAAAATGGAACTTAAGTTAGCATATGTTCAAAGGTAATTTCTACACTCTTAAAGCATATATGTATGGTATATTTCTTTAAATTATTATGGCTGTCCAGTACACCAACCCCCTCGGATGTCAACAGGAAAGCCAGGTGTACTGGAGACAAGCACAGTAAGTGCCTTATCAGTAGACACTAACCTTAGTGCATCCCCATAACCACTGAGACACATGGCTAAGGGAAAGGGTGTTTTCCTAGGGCTGGTAGGAAAAGGAAAAGTTGTAGATACTCTAGGTACAGAGGCTAAGGGCATAGGCGCCGACTCCGTGGGTGGTCTGGGGCTGGAGCACCCACGGGGAAATATTAATGGGTGTTCTGCACCCACTGGCAGCCAAGCTCCCTGCCTTCCTCGCTCTGAGCGTGCCGTGTCCCCGCTCCTCCGCCTACCTCCCAGCGTTTCCTACCGAGCCGCCACCAAACAGCTGTTTGGCAGCATTAGCACACTCCTGAAGGGGAAGTGGGGAGGAGCGGGAACGTGGCGCATTCAGGGGAGGAGGCGGGGAAGAGGCGGGGATTTGGGGAAGGAGTTGGAATGGGGGCGGAGAACAGGTGGGGCCTCATGGAAGGGGTGGAGTGGGGTCGAGCACCCACGGGAAAGAGGGGAAGTCGGCGCCTATGGCTAAGGGTATGTCTTCACTAGCAATGTTAAAATACTGCTGCGGCAGTGCTTTAACATGGCTGTGTAGTCACGGCACCAGCGCTGGGAGAGCGCTCTCCCAGCGCTGTAAAAAACCCACCCCCGTGAGGGGAGTAGCTCCCAGCGCTAGAAGCGTGTTTTTTCACACCCCTGAGCAAGGAAGGTTCAGTGCTGTAAAATGGCAGTGTAGACAAGGGCTAAGACAGTTACAATTCAAAGTGAGTAATAGCAGTTATTGTTTGAGCTCCTGGCATTGTCCAAAGCAAGAGTCAGGGCTCTTCAGGCCTAGTGCCTGGGGCACCCTCTGCAGTCCAGGCTCTATTTCAGCAAGTAGGCACTTGCAGTGTTCCAGGCCAGGCTCAGTTAGTGTCTCTCATTGGACTCCCTATCCAGCTGTTGCTTCCCACTAAGTCCCATAATGACCTGCATCCAGCTGTATCATCTGACAGCCACAGCCTGCTCCACATGTGGCTCTGTCCAGTCCACTTCCTCATGCTTCCCTCCAGCTTCTTGCTGCCATGAGGCTCCCACTCCACTCCCGTCCCAAATGCAGCCAGCCACGTCCTGTTTCAGGACCTGTCTCCTTACCTGGCCAAGGGAACTGCAGTTGGGATGGGGCTGATGGGAACTGTAGTTCTCTGCTTTGTTGATTCATCACAATTCACAAAAGTGCCCAAGAATGTAACTTTTGTAATCATACACAACCCTCACCGTTACAAGGGTTGTCATCAGCGGTCGCATATTTAAAGGCTTTATAACTAAGCAGGGGTTCCTTCTTTGACCTGGGAGGCAGACTCAATTTGGAAAAAAATCTCTTTAAAACTGTAACACTAGCTTGCTCTCATTCTTCCCCTATACAATACACAACTCCAGCTTTTGTCTCTCAGTCTCTGCCATTCTTAAAGTCACCGCCGTGTGTCCTGTAGAGGAACATCACGTCACCTCTTTGCCTGGGCAGGTGTGCCAGTTTGTGGGCAGCAGTCCTCGGACATTAAGCAGGAGACGTGGTTCTACTAGCCAGGAGGAGAAGTGTGGCACAAGAATAAAAAAAGAGATTCCTCCAACTCAGGAAACAACCTTCACCACATGAGCACAGCCTTCAGTCCTTAGCAGGCAAACCCAGCATAACCCACTTAACTAATGGGAGCAATGCCTGCAATCCAAGGGGTCCATGAAGCACAGGATAGTAAAATCACAGAATGTGGACAGTCCACCCTGAATGGCTTCATTTCAACTAACAAGGGAGTAGAAAAGCTGAAAAGAGAGTCTGGTTAAATAACTCTACTGCAAACAATCTAATACTATAAAATCCCACCATCAGACCTTTCCCACAGAGACCTCCCCCCCTTCATTCAAGGACTAATTTCTAACACACACGAGGTGGTGGGCTCATTGCAACAGGTAATGGACTCCAGTGATAGGATGGAACGGAGGGGCACAAAGCAGTGATAGGGTGCAGATACCTCTGCAATCATTAAGGCTGAGTGTGAGGCTGAGGCTGTAGCACCTACCCTAACCCTGGCAGGCTACTTTCAAAACAGGTGAGCTCTTGTTGCTATGGCAATTGGAGCTAAAGCCTGTACTCCAATCAGAAGGCCTGGGGCCCGGGTAGAGGTCCAGGAGTCACTGTTGCAAGTTGGACTGCAATTATATGAACCCCTGAACTCTATAGGGCTCACAGAAATATGGCAAATCCCACCCTGGTTACAGGACACAGTGCTCCCACTATGAGTTTGAGGTCATATAGAAATGTTATATATAGCACTTTCTGTCATCTTTAATTTCCAGGTTCAGAAACTCAAGTAGTAATTTTCTCCATGCTTGTAATAGTATCCATGGCTTCCTTGCGAGACCTAATTCCTAGTGCTCCCCTATGCCTCATCCATTCACGGTTCTCTAGAAGCCCATGCTTCTACTCCACAAAGCTATTATTTACAGCTGTTTTAGACTAAAGTTTCTGATCCTAAATAGATGGTGCTTTTCTGCACTACAGTATGCCCACTCAGCATCCCCCCCCTTCATATTGCTTACATTTTATGCTAGACTATGAAATATCTCTCACTCGCTCTTACTTTAGCTGATGCTAAAATTGTCAGTAATTGATCTGTCTTTGTGTTTATGGTTTTCACAAACTTACATTGATCCTTGGTACTTGAATCTTCAAAGAAGTAAAATGTCAGCAGTAGAGCAGATGTCTCCATCTGTCAAGCTTAAGTATTTTGTTTTTACTCTTTGGCACCTTGGGAACTTTCTCTGCATGCCTTTTTTTATGCAGCCAGAGGAACTGAGGGCCTCTCCCAATTTGCCTGTAAAGTTACATATGTTTTAAATAAAAATCAATGCACCCTATTATGTTGTTTACCTGCACTTGTATTTCCCTTGATATAGGAGCTCAACCAAGTAATTTCTATTCATTAGCAATAAAATCATATACTGTAGTTGATTAGTTTTGCCTTCACCTTACAGTGACCATATGTGATAGGGAGAGAGCCTCCATTGCTCAGGCTCTGTTTCATGACCCTGCAAGCCACATGTGGCCTTTTTGTCACACTTTGCACAGCCTTCCATCCCTTTGTCCATATTGATGTTCTTCAGTAGCAATTATTGCTGATAAGCTGCTGCATAAAGGTGATTTTGTATCAGACTCTGCAGATATTCAGGCTAGGGTTCTTTCTGATCGCCTCTAGGTGGTGGTCAATAATAAAAACCTAGCTCCAAGAATGTCGCATTCTGGTTCCTGAAAGTTTCACACTTAACAATGAAGGTTTCAAATATATCTTCAGTGAGACTTACCCAAAGGACCTAACTCCATCTCTGTCCCCAACTATACAAATTTGGTGAAACTTATACTTATCTATACATGTATTGGGTGGCCCCATCTAGACAGTAACAAAACAAAAAACAAAACCCGTTAGTTTCACAAGATTTTGCATTCAGAGTATTTGTTAGCCTTAGCTTCATTTAATTGCATCTTGACTAGTTGGGCTAATGTTTCATTGCTTAAAAACCTCTTCTTGAGGTTTTGGTATTTGTGTCATGCATATAACAGATTGATAAGTGTGTTTTTGTGGATTTTTACAGTAATAATAAATGGAAAACAGGCGTAGAAAGGAATCTAAAGAAATTAAAATAACATGTTAACAGTTGTAATGACTGCAATTAGAGTCTAAATTCCTGGCCCAGATATGGTGTTATTCAAAGGCCCCCGGAGTAAGGTAACTTTATTATTCAGCTGCCAACCTGAATCCCCTGATTACACTGATATGTAACTACTGGAAATGTTCAGTTGTCTTCTGGTAGGGTATTTCTAGGGATTTTGCTAGTGTAAGGTTTAACTTCTGTAGAAAGCTTGGAAGATTATTATTATTTTTAATGAATGTGTGGCTCAGTTTACCTACCTATTTTTGTACAGGGACTCAAAGGGTTAACTCCTGCTCAGAGTTCTCCACCCAGGAGTCTAGGAAGAGAGGCAATGATCTAAAGCAGAGCCTGCTTAACTAAGCATGGAGAAGCTAAAAAGTCAGGTAAGATTCATGTGTACAACCTTAATTACTTCAACCCATATCTGACTCCTGTGTTCCTGTTGATACATCATACATTTTTTCTGAAAAGCCTGAAGTGTGTCACTCCATACATTTTCTGGGTACTAAGCTCCCAAATATTAGTCCTGCCATGAGTGCAGGGGACTGGACTAGATGACCTCTCGAGATCCTTTCCAGTCCTACAATTCTATGATTCTAAAAAAGAAGACTTTCAGGAAACCAAACCTGTCCCTGCTGCAGGAGCCGCAGTGTGAAACAGGGATGCTGATGCCTAGGGACCCAGTCTGAGAGTGGCAGAGTCACAGGACTCCCCCTTTAATGAAGCAGAGGCCCAGGACTTATCACCAGGAAGGGTCCACTCAGGAGAGATTGCAGAAGAGTACAAAGAGTATTGTGTTCTGTGATCTGTGACCCTTTCTGATTGGAATTTCTCAAACAGGATTTGTTTTAACTCATGATATCATATACTACTTGCATAATCTTTCTAACCCCTTTTCTTAGCTCTCCTGCAAGAATTATCACTGTTGATGGTATGAAAAATACCTTATAATACTTTCAGAAAAGCTAAGATGCAACTCTGTTTAAAAAATTGCGAGACTGTTCTATTTTGCACATCATGCCAAAATCATTAACGGTAGAAGTTAAGCGCCAATAAGTTTTTATTTGCATCTTTCTTTTATTTTGTTTAAAAAAAAATCCCAACAAACTGGATAAAATTTCTATCCCACATACCCTGGTCTTGATTTCATTAAAGCCTGCGTTTAAGCCTTTGTTTTCACTGATTAAAAATCATGTTCTGGCATTAACTAATAGCCAAGATATTGTTATAACTGGTGCTGGATGTAATAAAAACAGTGACGAGATAAAATTACTCTTGACTTTAGTAAAATAAACTGTAAAACATTACAAAACAAATTCAGTTGAAAAGTGGGTAGGGCATGAAATATAGATCACTTCCCCAACACTCAGCAGCAGTGTGCCAAGTTCAGAGAGAGACAAGGTGAGTGAGGTAATATCTTTTATTGGACCAGCTTTCAAGCCTACACAGAGCTCTTCCTCAGGTCTGGGAAATGTACTCAGAGTGTCACAGCTAAATACAATGTGGAACAGATTGTTTAGCATAAATAGTTAACACATATTTCAAGGGACCATTCAAGTTGAAGTGGCCTGTTAACACCCTTCCAGCCATGGAGGTTGGGAGGAGAGGGTGGGGAGGAAAGGAAGGAAAAAAAGGTTCAGAGAGTAATACTTTTCAGCTCCCTAGCAATTTTTGACCTCTTTTTAAACTAGTGATGCTCTACCTCTCCCACTTAGGCCATGGCTACACTCAAGAGACCTTACAGTGGCACAGCTGTACTGATGCAGCTGCGCCACTTTAAGATGTCCCGTTTAGCTGCTCTGTGCTGACAGGAGAGACCTCTCCCATCAACATAATTAAACCACCCCCAACGAGCGACAGTAGCTATGTCAGCAGGAGAGTGTCTCTTACCAACATAGCGCTGTCCACACTGGTGCTTCTATTGGTGTAAATTATATCACTCAGGGTCGTTTTTTCACACCCCTGAGTGACATAATTTAGTCTGACAAAAGTGCTAGCATAGATATAGCCTTAGATTTGAGAAACAAATACTGCCATTACACTTTAAAGCAGGGGTCGGCAACCTTTCAGAAGTGGTGTGCCGAGTCTTCATTTATTCACTCTAATTTAAGGTTTCGCGTGCCAGTAATACATTTTAATGTTTTTAGAAGGTCTCTTTCTATAAGTCTTTAATATATAACTAAACTATTGTTGTATGTAAAGTAAATAAGGTTTTTAAAATGTTTAAGAAGCTTCATTTAAAATTAAATTAAAATGCAGAGTCCCCCGGACCGGTGGCCAGGACCCGGGGCAGTGTGAGTGCCACTGAAAATCAGCTCGCGTGCCGTCTTTGGCACGCGTGCCATAGGTTGTCTACCCCTGCTTTAAAGCCTACCTGATGACAAGGTCCTGTTACTGAGTGTCTCTATATTGAACATGGAATATACGGCAGCTAATGATGTGTTTTGGAGACATTTTTTTAAAACATTGATCTCCTTGAAGAATTTAAATACAGATAAGTTTGTTACAATAGAATTTCCACCTAGCTTTTTTAGCTGCTTTGATTGCAGGATCATGGAGAATGTCACTCGCATCTTCAGACCAGACCATGTTACTGTAAAGAATCACCAGGCTCTGTTTTTCAGTTTTCCCAATTTCTTCCTTATCAATTGAATCTAATGTCAATTAAACCTGTCCAAGAGCAGCAGCTATCTGGATTTCCTCCTCTCAGTGAAATACACCACTCATTGGCCCCTCTGTGGCCCTTTCACAGAATGCAATGCAATGTTTCTTGACCTGCCAAACAGAGAAAGGAGAATGCAAATCAGACTGCCTGTTGAATTGTGGACCCTGTTGTCTCATGACAGGCTACTTTGCCTTACTGTATAAGGGGCAAATAGTATGCACCAAGGCAATTCTATCAAATAACCTAGAACAGACTCTGACAAGTCCAAGCCAATATTAGGCATGAGATACCTGTTGCTGTCCATAAACAATCTTAGTTAGTTCAGTAAACATATTGTTTCATTACACACCAGAAGGGAAATCCAAGTGTTTAACAATCTTTACTACTTTCTCTGATGAAAACAGTAGACTTGTAGTTTCTAAGGGCAAGTCTACAGTACAGTGCTACATTGGTGCAGCTGCACCGATGCAACTGTGCCGCTGTAGGGTGTCTGGTGAAGACACACTATGCCGACAGGAGAGCGCTCTCCCGTTGGCTTAATTACTCCATCTCAGCGAGAAGTGGAAGCTATGTTGGCAGGAGAGCGTCTGCAGTTGACATAGTGCCGGTGTGGACAGCACAAAATTTGCGTCGCTTGCAGAGGGAGGGGGGGGGGGGGGCTTTTTCACACCCTGAATGATGTAAGTTAGAGCGACTTAAGCAGTAGTGTAGACCTGCTCTAAATAACACATACCCCACGTACCTCAGCTGTTTGCTTTGTCCAACCAGCTTTACTTATTGCCACATTCCTTTGTATAGTGTGTTATCGCTTCCTATTTCCCTTCCTCAATAGGTCCCACCTTTATTGAATGGAGGCCTTCTGTTAGTGGGTGTTGTCCTGTGAACTGATATCTGTTTTTTTAAAAAACAAACAAACCTTTCAGTTGTGTGAGCAGGTGCTGTTTTCAACCAGTTCTACAAACATAGTGCGTACACTGCAAAGTCCAAGTTCCCTTGGTAGGTTTAGTGACCCTCTTCCCCCATAAAAGGCAACTTATACCTACTCCTAGGAGTCATAAAACTTTGAGACAGCAACCTTTGCTGTCAGACTTTGCCCAACTGCTGCCTCTTAACCTGAACCTTCCTATTCTCCCGTCCAGCTTTCCAAACACCTTTTCTCCCCTCAATCTCTGCTTGGTGTCCCTTTCAGGTACCCTACTTTTGACTCTTTGACCTTCACACTTGTCCTTGCTTTCTCTTTTGTTGTCCCCCATATTTATTTGAGTCCTGGGCTCAATGGCCCCTCCCCTTAGGCTGCGGAGGAGCCTTTAGCTGTGGGCAGGCTTGTGCCCGTCCATTTCCTGGAACCCAACAGGTCCTTTTCTCCCCTCAAACTGTGTTGATCATCATCAGTTCATTCCATTCAATTTTCATAAACTTTCAGGTTTTGAACCTCAGATTCTTTGAAAATTTGAGCTAGATGCCTGAGGCATGGGCCTCCTGCTACGTTTAAGTATAGTTCCTACTCTGTAGGCATCTTTATAGCCTTTTCCTGCCCATATAATTCATAGCTTCAGTTTTGGTTTCATTCATTGTATGACTTCAGATAGTCCCTTTTGGGGCCAAGTAAACTTGGTATAGAGACAGTTGTTTGTAAAATAGGATAAAATATAACCTGTAGAGAGGGATTTTTTGTGTGTGTCATAAGTGATCCTACTGATGTCTTATTCTTTGTGGATTTTGTTAGCCAATAGTTATAAGGCCATGCAAATAACAAAGGTGAGAAACATTAGCCTACTCTTGTAGCATGCTGTAAACTGAAAACATGTGAGCTTGAGTTATTATTTTCCTTTCTGTCAAGTCAGGGGTTAACAAAGAATCTGTTTATTGCAAACGCTTATAGTCTATGGTCTGTAAAAGACCATGCACATTTACAGAATGGTATGCTTCAACTGCTCAATAATAGTTAGATATATCACATATTTTGTATATATCTAGTCTCATCCATCAACAGATATTATGAAATCTAATCACAGCTACACATTTGAAACTGCTCAAATGGTCAAAACATAATCTGAGTCCTAAAAATGTTGTTTGGTGAGCATATTAACAAAAAACTGCACTAAAAATTTAGCTGAAAACTTTCAATATATGTATACAGCACAAACAAGGATCTCAAACTGTTGGAACACTGTTCATATTAATTGCTGCTCTTTTGGTACCAGTAATTATTGTTTGTGATTAATTGTAGTGGCTTGTTGCTTCACCATTTGAAAATGCAAATCCTGTTGCCATATTAATAATGTTGTTTAACCTAGCTCTGTTGCTTTTCTTTATAATTTAATTAGGTAGTTTTCTAAGACCTGAAAAATACTCCTACTGTGCATCAGCTTATGCATTTTTTCATTGGTTGTATGGTAGTCTCATTTCCATATGCACAACCGTGCGATCAAACACTACACTGATAAGTGCCATATAAGAATCTAAAAGAAACCTGTGTAGTTCACCTATGTAGTTCTGGATTTGTGATAGAAAATCAAATTATTGTACCATGTATCCCCACCTTGATGGTGTCTCTCAGGGTAACAGAATGGATATTCTTAGCTTAAGCCAAGCCTGGACTTCTTCTTCTTGTTTCGCTTCATCCTCCATCCATTTTTGACAATCCTGTATTTCCCATGAAGGAATTATTACATCTTCAATCCTTTGAAAAAGATCTTGGGGAGGAAAGTCTTGATAAATGGTCAGATGAGTCACCAGTTCAGAAAGGAGAGGGTTTCTTGCAGGAAGCAGAGACTCAGCAGCAGCATCAGGGCATGGGGGAAGAGGATAATTGGACCCCAACCACATGTAGCCAGTACTTTAGGGACACATGGCCCAAGGAGCATCTCTGTCCCTTCCACGAGCACTATATTGTTGACTGGAGCCCTCTGTGGAACTCCTGGGAGGATGGCTCGTTAAGGATAAACTCATTTGTAGTAACAGCATGGGGATGGAGCTAGCTGAACACCTTCTTTCCACTACCCCACCTGCAGAGACAGGAATTTGGAGGCACATGGGGCTGGCATCTTTACAGCGTAGGAGTCCTGATGTCAGCAGTTCTGGGTTCTGTGTGCTGTCTTGCAGTGTTGGGAGACAGACTTTGGAGTGGTGAGGGATATAACTGAGAGGGGTTAGGTTATGGGCTGACCAAGGTGATACCTCCAACAGCCTTGATTGCCGTGACATCAGAGTACAGGTTCCAGGATCAATGTGCCCTCTTGTACCTGACACCTGCAAGGATCTACCCTTACCCCCTGGGTGGTGGAAGTGGCCTGGGAGAAACCTGAGGACAAGGTGGCTTTCCAGCCTCCCCGTGCAGGGCTGCCCAGAGGATTCAGGGGGCCTGGGGCAAAGCAATTTTGGGGGCCCCTTCCATAAAAAAAAGTTGCAATACTATAGTAACATGTATTTGGAAATGTAAAAAATAACTAGTGAAATACATTCAAAAATTAATTTGTAATAATTTGAAAATACACTAAATACATTATTTAAAAACATTAAATGCTTTAATGGTATGTATACATTTGCAATTACATAATGGGCTGTTGCTGGGTGATGGTGATGGTCGCTGCCTGGGGGTGGTGCTGCTGTTGCCCAGGGTTGGGTGGGGAGCTGGGCTCTGGGTTGGGGGGGGTGCCCAGCTCACAGGGGCTGGACTCAGGGCTGTGTGGGGGTTAGGGTCAGGGGGTGTCCAGCTCAGAGGGGCTGGGCTCAGAGCTGGGGGTCAGGGCTGTGGGGGGAATGGGGTCGGGGGGTGCCCGGCTCAGAGGGGCTGGGCTCGGAGCTGGGGGTCTGGGGTCGGGGGGGGGTCTGGAATCGGGGGGGGTGCCCAGCTCAGAGGGGCTGGGCTCAGAGCTGGGGTCAGGGCTGTGGGGAGGCTGGGCTCGGGGGGGTGCCCGGCTCAGAGGGGCTGGGCTCAGAGCTGGGGTCAGGGCTGTGGGGGGGCTGGGCTCGGGGGGGTGCCCGGCTCAGAGGGGCTGGGTTCGGAGCTGGGGGTCAGGGCTGGGGGGGGTGGGGGATGGGGTCAGGGGGTGCCCAGCTCAGAGGGGCTGGGCTCGGAGCTAGGGGTCAGGGATGGGGGGGATGGGGTCGGGGGGTGCCCAGCTCAGAGTGGCTGGGCTCGGAGCTGGGGGTCAGGGCTGTGGGGTCGGGGGGGTGCCCGGCCCCAGCCCCTTACCATGCCGCTTACCCCCTCTCCCGGAGCCTCAGCGCGCTGCGTCCAGCGCTGCAGCGGCGTGGTGTTTCCAGCATGGCCTGAGCTCCCGCCGCTCGGCTGCAGCTCGCAGCCCCGCCCCCTTACCAGCTGAGACGCCGGGGGATAGGGGAAGACTGAGGCGGGCGAGCCTCCGACATACTCATGGGGGCCCCTGCGGGGCCCGGGGCAAATTGCCCCACTTGCCCCCCCATCTGGGCAGCCCTGTCCCCGTGGAACCAGTATCTTAAGGGAAGGAGCCTAAGGCAGAGTGGGTGGGTGGGTGGGCGGGGGGACAACTGTGTCAGAGTGTTGTTGAGATAGTAGGTTTTTTGTTAAAACAATCTAGACTATAAACTCTTCAGGCTAGAGGCTGCCTCATACAGTGTTTTTGTGAAATGCTCAGCACAATAGGGACCTGATTTTACTGGGGTTTCTGGCTTGCACTGTGATATGACTAGTAATCACTACTTGCTAGGTAAAGAAATGATTGGGGATAGTCTACATGGAAAGGAGAAAGCAACCAAATGCAACATTGTAATTGAGCCTACCTGGCGGGGATGCTGAGAGTATCATGGTGCACCAAACTCCTTCAGGTACGTGGTAGTATGCTGAGTGTACGAGGCGCTCAAATGCAAACATGGAGGCACTTCAGATGGTAGGCACTTGGAGGCCCTACAACCTGGTGGGTCCCCTCCCCACTACGCACTCACCTGCATTGCTAGAAGGAAACAGTAGATCAGTTCCTGGAGGGCACAAAAGGAGAAAAGGATAACTCTGCCCCATGGTAGCTCCTCAGGCCTAGTTCCTAGAGTGCATTCCCTAGCCTAGTTCATCCCTTTGTTGAGGACAACTTACTAGTGGGGTAGATTCCAGTACCAGGGTTCAGTTCCATTAGCTGTGCTTTCTTTGTGAGCTCCTCTGCATTGTCCCTCAGTTGTCTCTTCATGCTTCAGGCTTGCAGGTGGCTTCCCTGTATCCTCCTTCAGCGGCTGCTGGCCCTCTGCCAGAATGAAATGCAAACCTCATCTCTTTGTCTTGGTGTTCTCTCAGTCTACACATACTTACACACAAAATAATTTCTGCAGGTTGTGAAGGAAGAAAGAGAGAGATTGTTATTTCTATTTTTAATGCAGGAAAGGTGCTCAGACATACTGCAACGATGGGAGCCATATAAGGATTGAGCTAGACATCTACAAATCTAAAACCAGCTGTTTCACCTCATCTCCAAACCAAAAAACAAACAAACCAAAGACAAATAAACCCTGCTTCCCCCATGGACACCATCACTTATTGTATCCCTCGCTCCCTAAGAAGCTAGGCATTGCAGTCTGCCTTGAAGGATCATGATATTTCAGACCCAGGGGAGGAGTCCCTCCGTGAGAATATCCTGGTGGCAGCATCCTCCCTTTTATCTGAAGGGGATTCCATTGTGAACTCCTCTGTTGACTAAAGCTGTGGTATTAGCAAACGGGACAGAGAAGGTGATCCCTCAAGAGAGATGACCTCTCAGGTGGGAGTCTCCAACACATTTAGGGAATTATAGGTCAAAAATCAACCTGTCAGCCAATACAGAGCATGGAGCAGTGGTTCCCTATGTACCTAGCGCCATATACTGTCTACCAAGTGGACTGTTGCCTTCTTGACCAGCTCAGTTTCTAGATTTGTTTAAGGCGCACACATTGAGCATATAGACTCATAGACTTTAAGGTCAGAAAAGACCATCATGATCATTAGTTTGCAGGTCATCTAAATGGGAGGGGCTAAAGAGAGCTGATTGGAAATTTTTGGTCAAAAAACAAGGTTTTCAACTAAATCAAAACATTTTGGAAAATGTGTCTAATTTTGATGAATATTGCTGCAGGAAAAAATATTTTGAAATGAACAAATTTGTTTTGGAAAATTTTTGTTTCAGAATTCCAAAGTCGCCTTTCAACTTTTTCTTCATTTTTATATTATATTTACATCATTTCATAATATACACTACTACTGACAAGTCATTATAGGACAAAATAATTATTTTAAAAATAATAGAGTATTTCAACTAAAGAGCAGCTGCTACTTAGTAATGATTTAAACATTTTGTCTTCTTTTCTAGATCAAAGTGTCTCCAGTTCATGTTGCAATGGAACCATTTAATACATTGACACAAAAGTTTTGGAATTCTGAAATGAAATTTTTCTGGAACTGGAATTTTTCAGAAATTCTATTTTGCAGGAAATTTTGAAAATAGTTGGTTTTGGGCTACACAATGTGGGATAAAAAGAAAATTTGAAATTCCAAGGGTCAATCAGTTGCATTGCTAACATAATGGATTACAGTAATAGGGTCCTCATTATAAAGACATGCTTGCAAACTCAGGAAACACAAATGCTCTCTGGCATACCATCTCTTGGTATGCTGCAGTTTGCTCCTACCACCTCCCATGGCCTGTCTCCCCCCAGCCCCTTTGGAGTGGATTCCACAACCGAAGATACCAGAAGCACAGAGACTATCCTGAGTGCGGAGTCTATAGCTATCCTTAGTCCTTGTGGGGGAAGCCTGGTGATGGTAGTGGTAGTACTCCTTGAAACTCCCCACCATCATCACTAGCACCTGTGAAAGGGCTAGGAATAGTCTGGTCCACAGCATTTAATATTGTTGCTCCTTTTGACCCGAGTGGCTTGTCAATTTTCAGAACCCTGGGGATGTTGCAGCTGGAAGTAGAAATTGATGGAGTCAATTATTTTTCTTTAATGCAGTTTTGTTTATTTACAAAGAATGTACAAAGTCCCGTGTCTCCGAATGCAGAAGGAACCAAGAACAAAAGGGAGAGTTTCTTAGCTTACAGCCCCAAGCTTCTTTAGACAAGAGGCCCAAAAGCTCTCTCCCTGCCTAGCTTTTTCCAGGGTCAAACTGTGCAGAGACTACTCCTAAGCTTTCTTGGGTTTTTTCCCTCTGCCTCTCTCTCCGTTCTGTCTGTGTCCTCAGTTTTTGTATGTTCTTTTACCTACCCCGACCCAAAACAATAGTCAGCCCAAAAGCTCCTGGGCAGCTTCACTCATACCTTTTTGTCTTAGGTGGGGTTGTGACCAAAAGCACCCCTGTATTCATATCCTACACACCATTCTAATAATCTTTGTACAAAACATGCCTTGTGTGGTATCATTTGAAAACTAGTCACTCTCTGGTCAATAATACTATGGTGAAATGTATGTAGCAATACTATATATAAAGTTATGAATTCCCCCTCTGTGATGTTATTAGAACATGTTTAGCAACTTTTGCCTAGGCAGGGCTATCTGGTTTTGAACAGGTCCATACTAAACACAGGAATGTGTGTTTATTTCAGTTTTCATATACATAGTAAACAGGTGTGATGTTCCCCTGGTGTTATCTGGACCGGTGATCTGCTAAGTCACTCCAATCCTCGACTCTGGGAGCCAGCCTTACCCTGCTTTTCTGTGAGAACCCCCACTCCCGGGCAGTTCATGCACAGCCTCTAGCATGTAAGCTGCTCCCAGCTACGTGAGTGAGCACTTTTGGCCAGCTGCTTCTTGGATTGTGCAACTGAATGACACTAGCCAATATCGCCAGTCCCAGACAGGACTCTAGGAACCTCCGTCTTGCAGCTGGACGCTGCAAGCTTATATGAGTTTGTCAATTTAACAAATAAATTGATATGTACCAGGCTTGTTATCACGAGGGGAGTCTCTGACACACTTCAAACCAAATGCACTGCTTCAGGTAGAATAAACAAACACATTTATTAACTACAAAAGATAGATTTTAAGTCAAAGCACAAGAAGTCAGATTGGGTCAAATGAAATAAAAGCAAAATGCATTCTAAGCTGATCTTAACACTTTCAATGCCCTTACAAACTTAGATGCTTCTCACCACAGGCTGGCTGGTTGCCCTTCAGCCAGGCTCTCCCCGTTGATCAGCACTTCAGTCGCTTGGGGGTGGTGTCTGTAGATGGAAGTGGAAGGGAGAGAGCATAGCAAACGTCTCTCCCTTTTATCATGTTATTTCTTCCCCCTTGGCTTTTCACCCTCCCCCCCTTCAGAGTCAGGTGAGCATTACCTCATCGTAGTCCCAAACTGAGTAAGGGAAGGGTGCTGACTGGGTAACTCACTCGAGAGTCCAACAGATTCTTTGTCTCTGCCTAGGCCAGTGTCCTTTGTTCCTGTGAGGCTGGACTGGGTTTGTCCCATACATACCCTGATGAGGTGTGAACTCCTCCTTTGCTCCTAGAGAGTTTTGCCTGGGCTTGTTTTAAGCCATGAGGACACATTTTCAGCCTCATAACTATATACATGAAATTACAACCTATAATGTTGCTATAACAACAATGCTCTGCACTCTGTCTTCCCTTTCGGTCTGCGGGTATGGACCCCGAACTGCTGAAAAATATGTTGACAAGTCTCGCCAGCACGTCACGTTTGGCAGTCGAGTTACTCCTTAAGATCCAAACTGACAGTGAGGACTCTGACGATTATATCGACTCGAGTAACTCATACAACACGAGATTGCTTGTGGCATTCATGGACATGCTCACCACTGTGGAATGCAGCTTTTGGGCTCAGGAAACAAGCACTGAGTGGTGGGATCACATCGTCATGCAAGTCTGGGATGACGAGCAGTGGCTGCAGAACTTTTGGATGAGAAAAGCCGCTTTCATGGGACTGTGTGATGAGCTTGCCCCCACCCTGCGGTGCAAGGACACGAGATTGAGAGCTGCCCTGACGGTGGAGAAGCAGGTGGCTATTGCATTCTGGAAGCTGGCAACTCCAGACAGCTACCGATTGGTCGCTAACCAGTTTGGAGTGGGAAAGTCGAATAATTGGAATCATGTCGATGCAAGTTTGCAGGGCCATTAATCGCATCCTGCTCAGAAGAACCGTGACTCTGGGTAACGTGCATGACATTGTGGCTGGCTTTGCACAAATGGGTTTCCCTAACTGCGGCGGGGCGATAGATGGGACGCATATTCCAATTCTGGCACCAGCCCACTTAGCCTCCGAGTACGTTAATCAGAAGGGGTATTTCTCTGTGGTTCTCCAGGGGCTTGTGGATCACTGTGGGCGTTTCATTGACATTAACGCAGGCTGGCCCGGAAAGATGCATCTTTCGGAACACTGGCCTGTTCAGGAAGGTAAGCCAGGACTTTTTCCCCAGACCAGGAGATCACCATAGCGTAAGGGAAGTCGAAATGCCCATTGTGATCCTTGGAGACCCCGCTTACCCTTTGATGCTGTGGCTCATGAAACCCTACACAGGGAGCCTTGACAGCAGCAAGGAGCGGTTCAACTACAGGCTGAGCCGGAGCAGAATGACTGTGGAGTGTGCTTTTGGCCATTTAAAGGGCTGCTGGCACTCTCTGTATGGGAAGCTGGACCTTGCCGATGACAACATCCCCGCAGCTATATCCGCATAACATTTGTGAAGGGAAGGATGAAAGATTCACTCAGGCATGGAACTCGGAGGTTCAACACCTGGAGGATGAATTTGAACATCCAGAGAGCAGCGCTATTAGAGGGGCCCAGCACAGGGCTGCAAGGATTAGGGATGCCTTGAGGGAGCAATTTGAGGCTGAAAACCACCAGTAATGTTTGGTGCCCTGCACGAGAGTGAAGTGCAGTGGTTCCAGTGTTAGTAGGAATCTGTGTTTGCTACCCTGTCTTGCTTTCCTGGGCTAAGGTATCTTTTACTTTATGCAATAATAAAGAATGTTTTCAAAGCCAAAAAATCCATTTATTGAAAAGAAACATAACTGCTTGGGAAACAGAAAGGGCAAGGGGGTGAGGTAGGGAACGGTACAATCACAGATTTGCATATGTCCTGTTATCATACTCAGCCTTCCTGTCTGGAGTGCTGTGCAGTGAGTGCTGCACTTCAGGATGGCTATACTGCATGGTGATGAGGGTTGAGTGCAGTGGGTACGGGTCATAGTTTTCAGGGCTGGATGGTGAAGCTACAGGTGTTGGAGGCAGCTGGTGTTGATAAGAACCCAGATGTTGGGGAAAGTGGGTTGGAGGTGACATAGGGGTACAAGAGTTTTGGGACAAGGGCTGCAGTGGGGGGCGGGCGCGGTAGTGCTCCGCCTGCATGGCTACGAGGGCCTGGATCGTGTCTGCTTGGCGCTCCATGATGCTTATCAGCTGATCCATGCTTTGCTGCCGGAGCTCCGCGCTTTTGTGTCGGTGCTCCTCATTCTGCTGGGGGATCCTCCTTTCACTCTCCCTCCACTCCTGAGCTTTTAGAGTCTCGTTAACGGACTGCTGCATTACTTCATGCAGCATGTCTTCTTTGCTTCTACGTGGCCTCTTCCTAATTCTTTGGAGTCTTTTGGCTGGTGATAACACGGACTATAGGCGCCAACTTTCCCCGCCTCCGGTGGGTGCTGGCACGCCCCCGGCCCCGCCCCGACTCCACCCTTTCCAACCCCTTCCCCAAAGTTCCTGCCCCAACTCCACCCCCTCCCTGCCCCTATTGGACCCCTTCCCCAAATCCCCGCCCTGGCCCTGCCTCTTCTCTGAGTGCGCTGCATTCCCCCTCCTCCCCCCTCCTTCCCAGCCGCATGAAACAGCTGTTTTGCGGCACAAGCGCTGGGAGCTAGGGGGAAAAAGCGGGCACGAGGTGCTCTCAAGGGAGGAGGCGGGGGGGTGGAGTGTAGGCGGAGGTGAGCTGGGTGGGGGGGCAGGGAGCTGCCGGTGGGTGCTAAGCACCACCAATTTTCCCCCATGGGTGCTCCAGCCCGGAGCACCCACGGAGTCGGCGCCTATGACACAGACGGCTGAGATCTTAAGGTTGCATCTGTAAAGGCAAAATGCAACACTTAACAGAGGCAGCATTGTTCACACCAGACAGAGCAATGATTCCCCCGTATTTAAGGGCAAGCACAGTCTACACAATAGCATAATTTGCCCGTCCCAAAGCGAGTGCACACAACCCACGGGAGCCCCAAAATGGTGAGTAAGCACAGGGTCAAGGAGGACTGATTGTTTCACAGCCGTACTGTCCTCTGGGTTTCTGTGCCTTGGGGAGAGCCAACAGCTGCAGGGGGCCCCTATACTGAACACTGTCCCCACATTTTCCACAGGAGTTCGTCCTGGAAGATATCTCGCTGCTGAGGGTGACCTGGGAAGCAAAGGAGGGTCTTCTACTACAATGCGGCTTCCACCCTGGCCCACATGCAGCTTGCCAGTGTGCAGCAATGGTCCCCCCGCCTCACATGGCACAGTGGCGCGGACATGTTAGCCTGACTGGGACAAGGACCACAGAGGCTCTCCCAAGAAACCTGCGCAAGTGCATTGCCCAACTTCTGGATGAGACCTTTAAAGAGATCGAGGCCGCTTACCGCAATGTGAGAGAGCACATCAACGCCCTATTCTGCATCTAGGCATGCATGCAGCCCTAGCCCTCCTCGCCCCAAGAGCCCGCACCGAATAACTTCCTTCCCAAAATAAAAGCCGCTTATCAGGAACCTCCTCTGGTGTTTGTCCTTCCCCAAGCACTGGCAGCCGCGACTGGCTACCTTCCTCCTGGCTTGAGAACAGCTCCTGGCTGCATGCATCTAGGGATGCCGGGGTGTCTTCCTCCTCCTCAGCACCCTCGCTCCCACTTTCCTCCTCCTGCCTTGTTGAACTGAGCTCTGAAGTGTCCATGGTGGTCCTTGGAGTGGAGGTCAGGTCTCCCCCAAGTATCGCGTCCAGCTCTTTGTAGAAATGGCAGGTCTCGGGGGCACAACCAGAGTGGCGGTTTGCCTCGCGGGCTTTGCGGTAGGCATTCCGCAGCTCCTTCACTTTAACTCTGCACTGCAGTCATGGTCATGGCCCCTTTCAATTGTGTCCCTTGATTTCTGCCCGAAGGTATTGTAATTCCTACAGCTGGAGTGCAGCTGGGACTGGACAGCTTCCCCCCCCCAAACACTGATGAGGTCCAGCACCTTGCCATTGCTCCATACTGGGGATTGCCTGGCACATGGAGGCATGGTCACCTGGAAAGATTCACTGAGAGCACTCCACACATGGCTGAGCAAACAGGAAGGAGATTTTCAAAATTCCCAGAGAATTTAAAAGGTGGGTCTGACGGTTGGTCACCTGAGTGCAGGGCAGTAGAGTTCAAAGTGATGATCAGAGTGGCTAGAACAGGCATTGTGGGACACTTCTGGAGGCCGATCAGAGCGCATTAACCGACCAGGGCGTCCACACTGGCGCTGCGGCGCTCCAGCAGAGGCGCATCAAACGTTATTCCACTCACTGAGGTGGATTACCAGGAGTGTTCTAGCCACGGCGTCTGGGTGCTCTACTTGCCTTGCCAGTGTGGACGCGTCGTGAGTTAGGGTGCCTGGGTCTGCTTTAATGCGCTCTAACTCGCAAGTGTAGCCATGCCCCTTGTGTCTTACCGCACACTGGTTTTTAGCCTATGAAGTTGTGCAAAGAGGGACTGACCAACTTCATTTCTCACATGATCCAGAAGTACGGTGAGAAGAGGGGCATGTATTCCTCTTCCCTCCATCTTCAGACAGGCATGTGTTCCCCTTCCCACTCCAAGTCTCATCACCTTCCCCAGACATACCCTTACCTGCAAAATGCTTTCAAAAGCCTTTTTCCTAGAGTGTCCACATCTGATGCAATGTTCAGATAAGCCTGTCTTGTATTTTATACAAGTGCTTTCCTCGGGCTCTGAATTCCTGACAATACTGAGGATAGAAACTTTAGTTATCCTATGTTCTAATTCAGGCTATGTTGTTTATCTTAAAACTGATTTCTAATTGTTTGGTGGTGGTTGGTTTTTTTAGGTATCTAAAATGGCTTAATGTTCTTTTAATAATAACTGTCCTTTGTTGCCAGTTGTTCTCGTGCCAAGCATACCTCCTCTGATCTTAACAACTCCAGTCTCCTTTGGGATCCAGGGCTAATTTTTGCAGCTGTCTTGCTATTCAGGAATTCTCTTCGTTTAAAGCAGTGATTCAGGGATATTTGTTAAGCACTACACAATTGAACTGTCTAAAGGCTTAGGCCCAGATAAAGTAGTTATTGGATTGGCTAAAATGACAGTTAAGATAATCAATTTTTTCCTCCTCAGCTGGCTGCTAATATTTTTAGTTGGGTTTTGATTACAGGCACTTTTTGTGCCTGGTCGAGAAGAGGCAATCAGTTATTTTAATGGGCGCTTGTAGTTGTTCTTGTCACCTATTATTTTTAAAGGGCTTGAAAACCAAAGCTTGCTTAATTGAAGCTTCAGAAGAGTCCTGCAATAAACAAATGCTACCCAAAACAAATGTGCCAAATTAATTCCTGGTGAAACGCCACTGACTTCAGTGGAATGTCAGGTATTAATTTATTTAACCACAGCCCTGTGCAAATGAAATGTGTGTGAGGATATACATATAAAAGAATAAAAAATGGTAAAGAAACAAAAAGTATCATCTCTTGCCTGCCTGAAAGAAAATGAACATATATTAGCAAAAAATACCTTGAAAAGACGATTGACTGTTGTCATCTACATAGCATGAGCTATCAATTGCTGCATTGCATGTTCAGATTGGTTCAGTAGGCAAAAAATTCTATTCCCAACAAAATGGTTACAATTTCTATTTTATAGATAGAAGTTGGAACAATTTACTGTCTGTTGAGATGATTTCTGTTTTTATTTATCTTCAGTTGCAATGGGGTTGAATAAGCATCTTCCAACCCAACTAATGAAGCAAGGACATGACAAGAATCATCATCTCTGTACTTAAATCATCATCATCATGTACTTAAATAGCTAAGTCAAGCAAAAATAATAAAAACACTGGGTAAAATCCCAGCTCCGTTGAAATCAATGGGAGCTTTGCCATTGACTACAGAAGGGCCAGGAATTCACCTACAGAGCCTCTCTCAGCTTTCACAGAGAATATACATAGGTGTGACACCATTACTAGATCAAGTATCAGAGGGGTAGCCGTGTTAGTCTGAATCTGTAAAAAGCAACAGAGGGTCCTGTGGCACCTTTAAGACTAACAGAAGTATTGGGAGCATAAGCTTTCGTGGGTAAGAACCTCACTTCTTCAGATGCAAGTAATGGAAATTTCCAGAGGCAGGTATAAATCAGTATGGAGATAACAAGGTTAGTTCAATCAGGGAGGGTGAGATGCTCTGCTAGCAGTTGAGGTGTGAACACCAAGGGAGGAGAAACTGCTTCTGTAGTTGGATAGCCATTCACAGTCTTTGTTTAATCCTGATCTGATGGTGTCAAATTTGCAAATGAACTGGAGCTCAGCAGTTTCTCTTTGGAGTCTGGTCCTGAAGTTTTTTTGCTGTAAGATGGCTACCTTTACATCTGCTATTGTGTGGCCAGGGAGGTTGAAGTGTTCTCCTACAGGTTTTTGTATATTGCTATTCCTGATATCTGACTTGCGTCCATTTATCCTCTTGCGTAGTGACTGTCCAGTTTGGCCAATGTACATAGCAGAGGGGCATTGCTGGCACATGATGGCATATATAACATTGGTGGACATGCAGGTGAATGAGCCAGTGATGTTGTAGCTGATCTGGTTAGGTCCTGTGATGGTGTTGCTGGTGTAGATATGTGGGCAGAGTTGGCATCGAGGTTTGTTGCATGGGTTGGTTCCTGAGTTAGAGTTGTTATGGTGCGGTGCGTGGTTGCTGGTGAGAATATGCTTAAGGTTGGCGGGTTGTCTGTGGGCGAGGACTGGCCTGCCTCCCAAGGTCTGTGAAAGTGAGGGATCATTGTCCAGGATGGGTTGTAGATCACTGATGATGCGTTGGAGAGGTTTAAGCTGAGGACTGTAGGTGATGGCCAGTGGAGTTGATTTCTTTTTTGGGCCTGTCTTGTAGCAGGAGGCTTCTGGGTACACGTCTGGCTCTGTTGATTTGTTTCTTTATTTCCTTGTGTGGGTATCGTAGTTTTGAGAATGCTTGGTGAAGATCTTGTAGGTGTTGGTCTCTGTCTGAGGGGTTGGAGCAGATGCGGTTGTACCTCAGCGCTTGTCTGTAGACGATGGATCGTGTGGTGTGTCCGGGGTGGAAGCTGGAGGCATGAAGGTAGGCGTAGCGGTCGGTGGGTTTTCGGTATAGGGTGGTGTTAACGTGGCCATCGCTTATTTGTACGGTGGTGTCTAGGAAGTGGACCTCCCGTGTAGATTGGTCCAGGCTGAGGTTGATGGTGGGGTGGAAGCTGTTGAAATCATGGTGGAATTCTTCCAGGGTCTCCTTCCCATGGGTCCAGATGATGAAGATGTCATCAATGTAGCGTAGGTAGAGAAGGGGCGTGAGTGGACGAGAGTTGAGGAAGCGTTGTTCCAGGTCAGCCATAAAAATGTTGGCATATTGTGGGGCCATGCGGGTGCCCATAGCGGTGCCACTGGTCTGGAGGTATATATTGTCACCAAATTTGAAATAATTGTGCGTGAGGATAAAGTCACAGAGCTCAGCAACAAGTTGTGCTGTGTCATCATAAGGGATACTGTTCCTGACAGCTTGTATTCCATCTGTGTTTGGGATGTTTGTGTAGAGAGTCTCTACATCCATGGTGGCTAGGATGGTGTTTTCTGGAAGGTCATCAATGCATTGTAGTTTTCTCAGGAAATCAGTGGTGTCATGGAGATAGCTGGGAGTACTGGTGGCGTAGAGTCTGAGTAGGGAGTCCACATATCCAGACAGTCCTTCAGTGAGAGTGCCAATGCCCGAGATGATGGGGCATCCAGGATTTCCAGGTTTGTGGATCTTGGGTAGTAGATAGAATAACCCCGGTCGGGGCTCTAAGGGTATGTTGATTTGTTCCTGTGTTAGTGTAGGGAGTGTCCTGAGTAGATGGTGCAGTTTCTTAGTGTATTCCTCAGTGGGATCTGAGGAAAGTGGCCTGTAGAATTTGGTATTGGAGAGTTGTCTGGCAGCCTCCTTCTGGTAGTCAGACCTGTTCATGATGACAACAGTACCTCCTTTATCAGCCCCTTTGATGATAATGTCAGGGTGGTTTCTGAGGCTGTGGATGGCATTGCGTTCTGCACGACTTAGGTTATGAGGCAAGCGGTGTTGTTTTTCCACAATTTCTGCCTGTGCACGTCGGCGGAAGCATTCTATGTATAGGTCCAGTCTGTCATTTCGACCTTCAGGAGGAGTCCATGTGGAGTTCTTCTTCCTGTGTTGTTGGTGGGAGGGTATCTGTGTATCAGTGCGCTGTTCAGTGTTATCTTGAAAGTATTCTTTGAGTCGGAGGCGGCGAAAGTAGGCTTCCAGATCACCGCAGAACTGTATCATGTTCGTGGGAGTGCTGGGGCAAAAAGAGAGTCCCCGAGATAGGACAGACTCTTCTGCTGGGTTGAGTGTGTAGCTGGATAAATTGACGATATTGCTGGGTGAGTTAGGGGTACCCCTGTTGTGGCCCAATGTGGCAGGTAGGATTTTAGACAGCTTACGGTCCTTTTTCCTTTGTAGAGAGGTGAAGTGTGTAATGTAGATCTCCTGTCTTATTTTAGTAAAGTCCATTTGTGTGGAGGATTGGTTATTTATGAAAGTCTCCAGGTTGGAGAGCTCTTTCTTGATGTTTTTCTGTTTGCTGTATAGGACGCTGATCAGGTGGTTCCTCAGTTTCTTTGATAGTGTATGGCATAATCTCTCACTGTGGTCTGTGCAGTATGTAGATAGCAATGGATTTTTCACCTTCAGTCCATTTGGTATGATGTCCACCCGTTTGCATTTGGAAAGGAAGATGATATCTGTCTGTATTTGTGCAAGTTTCTTCATGAGGTTGATAGATTTCCATTCCATACGGCTAAATGCAGTGCCTTGCATGGTGTCAAGTATCAGAGGGGTAGCCGTGTTAGTCTGAATCTGTAAAAAGCAACAGAGGGTCCTGTGGCACCTGTAAGACTAACAGAAGTATTGGGAGCATACTTCTGTTAGTCTTAAAGGTGCCACAGGACCCTCTATTACTAGATCAGAACCAGACCCCTACTATCATTTTCAGCTCCTTTCTTTCTGCTTTATAATGTATGGGCTAGTGTGTATGTATACAACTGCCCTCTATAAAATGTCAGATATATTGAAGTGTGTAAGTCCATATCGCATTCTAGTGGCTGAGCCATTGAGGATATCAGCCCTAACATTGCCATAGCTAACAGATTCTCTTTCAGTGATATAGGCTTGTGTTTTTTGGAGCAGAAGATTCTGTGTTTTGTCCCTGTTGATGATCACAAAGCCCATGGGGTCATGGTGTGTGGAACTGCAAACAGTTATGAAATCCTGTGAAGCCATATAATTGTTATACCTGCTTACTCATGAAAAACTTTTCACGTTCTTCATCCACTTGACAGAGCAGGTAATTCTAGTATACTTTCTCAAATGTGGCCACCGTGGCTGCATGCGGCCACCTGAGCCCTTTCTTGTGGTCACAGCCATCTGGGATGTGATGGGGGTGCACAAAGCAGTGGCCCCTCTTCCAGGGCCTACAGAAGGGCTTGGGACCTGCCCCCCTCTGGAGACAAAAACGCTGGAGGTGCAGGCACCTGGTGAATTCCCCACTTTCCCAGGGTAGGGGAGGCAGGCTTTGGCCACAGGGCTTCAGGCTCAGTCCACACAGTAGCAGGTTCTGGTTCCAGGCTCCGCTGGGCCCCACTGTCTCCCTGCCCACCTCCCCATCCAGGGCTTAATTTGTGTCAGGGCTTGCCAGGGTTGAGTAAGTCTACTGTGAAAAGTGATATTAATAAACATACAAATACCGTATCACTTTTCACAGCAGAAGACTTACCATCTAGCACAGGGGTGGGCAAACTTTTTGGCCCAAGGGCCACATCTGGGTATGGACATTGTATGGCGGGCCATGAATGCTCATGAAATTGGGGTTTGGGGTGCAGGAGGGGGTGAGGGCTCTGGCTGGGGGAACAAGCTCTGGGGTGGGGCTGGAGGTTTGGGGGTGTAGGAGGGTGCTCCGAGCTGGGATTGAGAGATTTGGAGGGCAGAAGGGGGATCAGGGCTGAGGCAGGGGGGTTGGGGCATGGGAGGAGGTCAGGGATGCAGGCTCTGGGCAGCGCTTACCTCAAACAGCTCCCAGAAGCAACGGCACTTCCCCCTCCTACGCGGCGGTGCGGCCAGGCAGCTCTGCGCCCTGCCCCATCCACAGGTGCTGCCCCTGCAGCTCCCATTGGCCGTGGTTCCTGGCCAATGGGAGCTGTGGGGGCAGCACTTGGGGCGGGGGGCAGCGTGTGGAGCCCTCTGGCTGCCCCTACATGTAGGAGCTGGAGCAGGAATATGCTGCTGCTTCCGGGAGCCACGCAGAGCAGGGCAAACCCCCGACCTCACTGGAGCAGGACAAGCCCCAGACTCTGCTCTGCGGCGGGAGCTCGAGGGCCGGATTAAAACGTCTGAAGGGCCGGATATGGCCCCTGGGCTATAGTTTGCCCACCCCGATCTAGCAAGTCTTGGGGGGAAGGGGGGAGGGGGGGAGAAAGCGCAGCCAAAAAAGCAAAAGAAACAACAACAAAAAGACAGGAACGTGCAAAGCACCTTATTTGTGTTTCTGTTCTGTTTAGGTCCAGTAAAGAATAGAGACAACTGTAAATTATTTTTATTACTGAGTCTGAAAAACCCCCTACATAAATAAATTACAATGATTTGGATGTGTATATGTGCATATTTATTTGTTTTTCCTAAAGTTAATTAAGTATTTTAGGAAAAATTGTCAGTGCGGCCACCAGCAATAGTTGGTGGCCACACTCCGAGGCCACCAAATATTTTGTTTTGGTGGCCCTGTAGCAATGTATACAAGGCAAATTGAAAAAATAAACACTGATTTCTGAGAGGTATTTATTAATTCAAATCAAGGTAATTTTTTGGAGACGGTACTTTAACAATTTTTTCCTTTTGTGTCCTATAACTTAATACAATTGAATATAAAACAGAAGGACAGGTGAACAATTTTTATTCCATATTTCAAGATCTGCATTACAGTCTAGTAATTTACAGGCATGTGCTCTCTGTAAATCCTTTAGGGTTGACACTGAAATGTTATTTTAATGCATTAAGTTTATCAAAGCTTCTACAGCCATGATTAAGATCTAAGCCAACTATTTTAGTCTAGTTAGCACAGAATGTATGCTTACATTTTATTCTTTATAAAGTATATATTATTGGTCAGAGTCCTAAGTATATAATACCTTAAATGCACACACCTGAAAAATAACGTTTTCCCACAATTTCAGAAAGATTTAACAAAATACAGTAATCGTTTATTGTACTGTCAACTCCCATGGAATTAGACAACTTTGTCTTACCTGTTAATTGGTCATAATTGATGTAGACTGCCAGTGGCTAGCATTGCCTACTTGCTGACTGGAGTCAGAATATGCAAATTTCTCTCAAGATATCCCCTCTCCCTTAAAAGTCAATTGGATACTTAAATCTCCAGAGAATATCTGTTTTGGTGATGTGAAATAGTAAACCTTTTGGGTACACTGAGGAGCAGTGTGGTGTACAGTCCTAGAAGAATGGAAGAAAAGGATCCTTGCAGGAAAGTGTGTCTAACTCACTGATATGTCTGGAAGAGGAGATGGCTGTTACGTAGGTCATTTTGATTGTAAGAAAGTAAATGAAGCTTTCAGAGTTTCAAAGAGGGCTTTAAACCCTACACTGAGGCTCCATTTTGTCACTAAATGCCTGGTAAACTCAGTGGAGGTGCTAGACTACTTTAAGTAATTAAGGAATGGGATTGCCAAATTATCCAGATATCTGGTTAAGAATAGAGTTTTGAGGGCTGACGTTTGTATCCACATGGAAATGTATCAGTCCAAAGATGAACCCATCCTAAAGGAAATAATGAAGAGAATTTATAGAATTTTTGAGAGGATAGAAACCCATGGACTCGAACCACTGGAAGAAAACTCCCCACACTGATCAATAGGTTCATATGGTCAAAGCTTTACTTGATGTGAAGAGAATCTCTATAATATTGGGGAATAGCCAAAAGAATCCCAATTAAACTCTGCCAAACCTCTCAGTTATAAAGACTACCTTGGCAGGTTACAGATGGAGAACTGGACCCTTGTGGAGATACCTAGCTTTGACGTGGAGGGTTACATGGTAAGAAGGCAAGAAACCAAGATCTTGGAGCCTTTGAAATTAGTCTGTGAGATCTGAGAGACCTCTTAGATTCCCCACAGGAGGTTTTCTTTCTTGGCCATCCTAGGAGTTCTTTCAGTGGACAAAGCTTCCGTTCATGTAGGGCAATTAGACATAACACACTTTGTAGAAATGGCATTGTGAAGTTCCCTGTTGGCTGTATTCCAGTGATTTAGCTGCCAGCTCTGCAAATTCAGCTTGAGTTCTGGGAGTCAAGCTGAGTTCTTTCTTTCCTGTGCATCTGCAACAGCCACCATCTTGGCAGACAACTTGGGACATCCAGAACTAAAATCACGAGCAGCTACATCTTGAGCTAAGGATCTGTAAGTGGGGTTGTGACAGATTCCTATCCTCTGAAGATCAGCACAGAGCGGTACTTATAACACACTCTTCAGTGCGTTATACATAGTAACTTCAGTTACACTTATATAACACTTCAACATATTTTCACAGGTGTGTCTTATTGGAATTTAATACAATTCTGTTTATAATACACAAGATGGAAAAGCATCCAACTCAGTCTCTCATAACTCTGTTGACTCTGCAAGGTTAATTTTGTCACCAAATTAAGCAGATATGACTCTGAATACACATAAGCAGACCTGTTAAGATGCTCTTTTTTTTTTTTTTAAACACACAGTCCCTTTTCAGAATGTAACTGTATTTTATGGAGGCAAGAGCACACAGAATACCTGCTGCTAGATGGTGCTGGGTCTACGGAATCTTCGCCCTCCCTCAGTGAAGGTATAAAGATACCTGTCCTGCTAGACTGGGAACTTTTTCCTCTGTCAGAGACAGACTCTGCAGAAAGATTGAGTTTGAAGGATGGGAGCCCTGAGCTCAACTGCTGTGGTGGGTTACTGGCTAGTGCAGCAAGTGGCACCATGTGAAGTTCCCCTGTGGGCATAGGCCTGTGGTCCATGAAGCTGATGGCAAGCTGCCAGAAGCTGATCCAGTCATAGAGAGATCAAAGTGACTTTAGTCATATTACCTTGAAGAAACTTTCCTTTATCCTGCCAAGAGAAGGAAGACGGGGGGACCATAGTTCCTGGCAAGCAGGAAGGGTGAAGGCTGGGAGACAAAGAAGGCAAAGGCAAAGCAGGAAATAGGAAAAAAAAAGAGAATAGTTGGCGGTGGGGGGGTGCAAATGCTGGAAGTTTTGATGCTGGAGAAGGAAGACTGGGGATGAAGACACCAGCTGACTTTTAAAGGGCTAAAGAGAATGCCTAGAGAGAAACTTGCATAATCTTGCCTCTGGATAGCAAGTGGCAGCGCTACTTGGTAGTGATCTGGATTGGCGGCTCCTGGAACGCCTGGGTACTGTTTTTTCTCCATCTAGAAAAGCCTGCAATGCAAACTGCTTTCAGAGATAAACCTTTTATTTTAAGTTGAGATGAGAGTGTTGACCCCAGTGTCCTGCTTCAGTCTATTTGATTTGCAACACATACCCACAAAGTCAAAACTCAGTGCTTGCTTGGCCACCCAACAAATCACCACTTTAGTTTTACTTTTGATACATTTTGTCATTAGTGTATTTTGGACTCTACAATTGTTCTCGTCATTCTAAAAATGAACCTGTTGGAAAATACTGGTTACCCATCTGTTCCTGCAGATTAGTGATGGACTAGTTATAAAAGGTTTGACATGAATAAGCACCCAAAGTTTCCAGTGGTTGACCTTTGAAATAAAGGGCGGTCCTTCTCCCTATATTTCAAAGGTTAGCCTATCTATAATGTGTAGGAGGAAAAAGCTGTGAGATTATGGTGGACTTCAATTTGAGGAACATATGCTGGAGGTTTCATGCTGCCAGTAGTAAAATATCCTTGGAATTTCTAAATATTATAGCTGACAATTTTCAAACTCAAAAAAGTGTTTCATCCAACACAGAGAAATTCTACACAAGACTTCTTCTTGAAGGATAAAGAGGAACTGATCACAGAACTTAAAATTAATGGTAACTTAGGTACAAGTGATCATGACTTGATCATATTTATAAAGAATAAAGTCTAGGCCAGTGAGAGAGAGATACTTGGTGCTTTAAAAGGAACCATTTCACAAAGTTGAAAATAATTATGAGGCACATCAGCTGGAAAGAATTTAATCAGAAAAATGTGAGTGATAATTGGGAATTGTCTAAGAACTCGTTACTTGATGCCCCAAAAGCCACAATCAAGGAAGAAAGCCATAACTCATCTGGTTAGAGGGGAAGTGAAGGCATCTATAAAAATAATAATAATAATAATATATAACAAATAGAAGAAAGGGGAAGTTGATATTATTGAATATAAATCAGAAGCTAGGAATTGTAGAAAATTGATAAGGGAAACAAAGGGACACAAGGAGAGATTAATGACCAGCAGAGTTAAGGACAGTAAGGGGGAGATTTTTCAGGATATTTGAAATTTGTCCATTACAAGATGGAAATAGTAGAATTATCAATAATGCAGAAAAGGCATTATTGTGTGTAATAAATATTTCTGTTCTGTGTTTGAGAAAAAACAGATGATGTAGTCATATTTTATGATAAAACTCTTTCAATTCTACTAGTATCTCAGGCAGATGTTAAATAGCAGCTACTAAAAGTTAGACATTTTAAAACCAGCCACTCTAGATAACTTGCTTCCAAGAGTTTTAAAAGAGCTTGCTAAGGAGCTTGCTGGACCATTAATGTTGATTTTTCAATAAGTCTTGGAATATTGAGGACATTCCAGAGGACTGGAAGAAAGCTAATGTTATGTCAATATTTTTAAGAAGGGTAAACAGGATGACCCGGAAATTACAGGCCTGGGCAAACTAATAATAGATCCTGGGCAAGATAATGGAGTAGCAGATACAGAACTTGATTGATAAATATAATTAATGCCAATTAACGTGGGTTTATGGAAAAATAGATCCTGTTAAATTAACTTGGTATTTTTTCCCCCATGATATTACAAGTTTGGTTGATAAAGGTAATAGAGTTGATATAATAGACTTCTATAAAGCATTTGACTTGGTATTACGTGACATACATAACCTCCTCACCATCCAGCTTCGCAAATTCCTCTGTGTAGGCTTGCGACTCATGATCTTCCTACTCTAGGTTTATTCCTGTCAATCACTTCTCTAGGCTAGCAACCTCAGTCTTACTGAATGAATCATGGGCCTAGCAGATCTCTGCTCTCTCTTGTAGCCCAGACCATTGTTTTATTTTAGTTTTAGTGTCATTTGGGATTTCCAGGCAAATTGTATCCAATATTGTATTGTACAAATGGGGATGCCCAGGGTTCAGAAGCAGACAGACTGGACATTTGTCTGTCTGTGATTCTTTCAGTTGGGGAGTCATGGGCTCAAATTTTAAAAAAAGGTTCAGGAATAGGACTGAGGTTACTGAGAATCAAGTTTTGCATCCAATTGCAAATGTCTCTTAGATACTGGCATCACTTATCTAACACTGACTCATCACACCTCGCTTTACACCTCCCCCCCATTATGCCAGCCTCAGTACCCAGTCTGTCTCTGCTTCTCTAACAACCATCACTGTGCCCCTTTCCCATGTCACTTGCAACACATGGAACATCCTTGGCTCAGTCCACAAGGCCATTTTGCTTCTCCTCGTTCATATCCCCTCCTCCCCCCCCAAAAAGATCCACTTCTACCAGGATGCCTACAAGTAGTAAATCATTAAATACATTTATGTACATAATTGAAAAAAATAACCTGTTTCACTGTGCTCTGCACATACCATCATTGAATCACCCCATAGTCCTAGTGCTTTAGCCTGTCCTTTCTTCACTACCCTCATTCTATTGTCTTCATTCCATCATTGTTTGAAATTAGATTGTAAGCTCTTTGGGGCAAGAACTATTTTCTTATCTGCACAGGGGGATGCCAAGTACACTATTGGGCACTGTAAAATAATAAATATAAATATCTAAGATAGCTAGACAGATGTCACCAAAGGTCTCTGGCATACCTAACCATCATGGCAGAAAGCTCTTCGTTAAAGTACCATCCATGGAAGGAGATACTTTCTCTATTAAAATCACACTGTCAGCCAATCAGCGTGCAGAGCGCTGCCACATAATATTTGGAAGTTTCACTTCACTGGGTGATAGTACTGGTATTATTGATGCCTGGCAAGCTTACTTTATGGAAGTAGTGCCAAAATATACACCTTCAACAGTGTCCTCTGAACAACACTGAACTTTGGGAAACACCTGAAATGTTTTTCAATTTATCTCTAGCTAAAAGTTAGTTAGTATCAATTTAACATTTTGAATGACAAAGTTGCTTTTTCCTGCTTAAATCATTTTCTTGGGTACTGTGCACACAGAACACTCACAGAGGTAATACCATAAGGTTACAAATACTCCTCTACCACAGTTACAAGGAGGACAGAGTTGATTAAAAATAATGCCATCAGCTACAGAGGTATCAAACTCTGATTCAGATCCAGAGTACAACTTGTAATTAGAAAATACTGCATAGGGTAGAACAACTAAGGTAGCCATATTACTTACTCATTCAAAGTTTTTCCAGGTGAGGACTTTTGTTTGGGAACAAGAAGTCTGATGAACCTTTGACTGCTGTTTGCAGAGGTGCCAGGTATTCTTCCTGTTAAACCTGCATCTCCAACAGCAGCCACTACCTTAAATATTATTGGAACTCCTCATTGGCCTATACTGTGAGATCATTTATGGAAACTCATTCTTTGTTTCAGAGAAGATGAGCTCTCAAAAATGATGTACAAAACCAATTCTGGGGTTCTTGTGCTCTTTGAACCAACAGATACAGCACAGATTTGTGGGCCAGCTAGGCAAGTCAGGTTTCCTAGTCCAGTCCTAGCCAGCCTCTACTTTGTGAGCAGTTCATGAGCTATATATGTCTAGTACCCATCACCAAATTGCCTCAGGTCAGTTTTGCAGTTTGATGGCTTTGAAGTGGTTTTTATAGCCACCTTGACTGATATTAAAATATATTTTTCTTTTTAATTTTCTGATTTAATGCGGATTTTGTATGTTCACATAAAATGCTGGATGACAGAGGTATAGCATGGGTGGTAGCAGCTGTGCAAATCTCCTAATACTGCCCTGCTAACATGCCTCAACCCTGATCTGACTGGATAAGATGAAAGGGTAATGAAGTCTCCGTCTTATTTAGTCTTCAACTTCTGCTGAGACTGCCAACAAGAATGCAAACTGGCATCAATTGTGATAGGAACACCTGTCCTTTGTGAAAAGGACTGAGACCACTACATTCATTTCACTGAGCTAGTTTGAACCTTTTGCTACTGGTTTTCCATGGCCCCAGAATTTCACTTAGGTCAATGGAATGTAAGCACATAATGGGTTAAGAAATGCATGTCCATTTTCTTTTAAACTGAGATATCTTTATCATGATGAACACTTCTGAAGACTAAACATTTATTTCAATATTTAAGGAGCATTTTGTCTATAGACTGACCTTATTCAGATATAGAAATATGCATTACGTTATGCTATTAAACACCCTTACTCATTGTATCAGATTGGGATTGCTGAAAGCATTGTCTCAAAACAACCTGACCTTTTTGAAATCAGATCACTACTAATAAGAAATGAAATCTTGTCACAACGTCAGGACTTTTTCAGCAAGATTACTTCTCTGACATGTCAATCACTCTGACAGATTAAAGAGCTGCTGATGCCTCCTGGAAACATTTGAAAATAATTCTGTTTAGAAATAGCTGTGCTGACATGACTTTATTTCGCCTCCCACCCCACCTTTGTTATTTTATGACTTGAGATATTTGAAAACAAGACCTTGCTTTTTTAAGAGTTTTAGGTGGACCTGTTGCTTATTCCACTTTCTCTAGTTAAGGTCCTATCCTCTGTTACATTCTAATTTCTGCAGCAATTACTTTTGATGTCACAAATAGATCTAATAACCTTAAAGTGAAGAATGAACAGCAGGAGCTGACAAACTCTTATAAAATAAAGATTTTATTTTCATGACCATGTAAATAGAATCTCTCCTCCCAAAAAACCCATGTTTTTAGAAACAGAAAAAATGTAGGGACAGTTCGTCAGTTGGTGTAAACTGGCATAACTCCATTGAAATTCATTATATGTAGAACTAACTGTAAATAGTGCTTTTTAAGAATTTTGTATAAGATATGGAGAAATGCAACATTTGATGTGATTTAAATTTTTTTTTTAAAACAAATTATATGTTTAGTGGGAGTTCTCAAAGGACCAAAGTCTGCCATTTTGGAGAGATGCATGCTGACGCTGAACAATTCAGCAGGTTCCCTGCATGCAATAAAGGAGGCAGAATTTATTTTTCATTCTGCCCTTTGAGCTGTGCAGATTTTTTGGGGGTGGTGGAGGGGTGGATATGGCTGTGGGAAGACTTGTAGAATTTCTACACATAAAATCACCATGGAACTCTATTGAGATCCATGGGAGGCTTTTCTAGGTATTCAAGGCAGGATTTGACTCTCAGTTTAACTTCATGACTCAAAATCTCTCAGCTGCAGATGACAATTTATGACTAACTTAAGCTTTTTGGTGAAGGAGCCATTGCTTTGGCAGCCATGTCCCATTCTGAAGACCTATTATCACAAATGTGATTGTCTGACGTACATCTGAGCTACACTTTTTGAATGAATTTTAACTTAAGTGTGGAGCTAGCTGTAAGTCTGCCACACTCTTAGACCCTTTTCCCTGCTGCACCAGAGTTTTGCTCAGCATAGCAGTATCCAGTAATGGTGGTGGGGAGCTGGGTATGGCTGCCTGATTCTGTGCTGTGACCAGCTGGTGGAAAGGTCCCTAGAGTCTGGCATGCTCCAGCCACTCCTCCTTCTCAATCCTCCCTGGCTTCAATATGTTTCTCCCCTTTCCACCACAGAGGGTGGGAGAGAGGTGGTGATAGAGGAGCCAGCTATGTTAACTCTAGATCTGTTAGAATTCCCCAGTACCAATGGAATCTTCAGCGGGGTGGATGGAGCCAGTTTCTGCCCCCTTTGCGCTGACTCTGGTTATGCAAAGAGGATAGAAAGAGGAAAAGAATCTGGCTTTCAACTTTCAGTTGTATTTGGTGGGGATATGTGGTAGAAGTTTTGTCCCTTAGGACCATGTGCCTGAAATCTGGTCATTGATTTAAGCCCTTTTTTTTTTTCCAGTTAGGGTGCCTTGTTCAAGACACACCACACACAATGGGCTCCCTGATAATTTCTCTGTGTGAAGTTGCACTGACCCTTTTCTTATAGAAATTGAAAACATTATCTGGAGCACCATTATGTTTTGTTAAAAGATCTCAATTTCAATTATGTGGAAGTTTGTTCATTGATAAATGATGGATTTTAGAAAAACTGCCAGATTTCACAAATATTGTCTAATTGCAAATAATGGGAAATTTTCCTGTGGCAGAGGTTAGTTTAGAGCAGTGGTTCCCAAACTTGTTCCGCCGCTCGTGCAGGGAAAGCCCCTGGCGAGCCGGGCTGGTTTGTGTACCTGCCGCGTCCGCAGGTTCGGCTGATTGCGGCTCCCAGTGTCCGCGGTTCGCTGCTCCAGGCCACTCCCATTGGCCTGGAGCAGTGAACCGCGGCCACTGGGAGCCGCGATCGGCCGAACCTGCGGACACGGAAGGTACACAAACTGGCCCGGCCCGCCAGGGGCTTTCCCTGCACGAGCGGCGGAACAGGTTTGGGAACCACTGGTTTAGAGCCAGAACAATATTGAGCACCTGGAAGAGGTATAGAATGTCTTTGCCAAAACAGCAGTCTAGTGCCCTTTAAGTATTTTAAACATCAGATGATTAGGATGCATTCATACACTGAATGCTATAAACTGTGCAATGCATTGTTTAGCCAGGTGTGCTGGAGCATTTAGAGCAGTTCTCCTTTGCCCCTTCTACCTCAGATGTACACTATTGATACCATGGCTTTGAGGGTTTTGGGCAAGTCCAAATAGATATCCTGGGAATTTCATTTTCACCTTTACACTTTAGACATCAATTTTTCTTCTATTTTCAAATCCTCTTTTCTCATGCTCAAGATGCAAATGAATTGTGCTATGAATCCTGCAGCTGAGAGGGCTGACAGTCTGTAATGACCAGTCGGGGTCTAACTACAGGTAGCTATATAAAAAAAAAACCAAAAAAAAACACCCCTTTCTGATGAAAACTCAGATTATCATCAACTCTCCTGGGCTCAAGTGTAAGAGACCCTAAGGTTAAAATCTGGGGTCTTGTCTTCCATGCTGGAGTGTAGTGAGTCTTCAAATTAAGTCTGAACAGTAACATATTTAAAGACATAATGGGAATAGTTTAACTCTACAGACAGATTGCTCCTTGAACATTTGAAATAGATCTTTACTCACTTGCTGCAATTCTCCAACATACAGTTGTAATTCATACAATTGATTTTTCAGGACATGCATCCTGAAGGCTCCAGATCTGACATGCTCCTCCTAAAATGTGCCTATGACCTAAGGTTTGGAAGCCATAGTCACAAACAGCACACAAGTGTGGATAACAGTCATCATCACAGATACAGCTGAAAGAGCAATAAACAAAACAAAATCACCTTCAACTGTCAGGCTGGACAGTTTAAATATGAACATTTTGGTTAGTTGGCCACATTTCTAGCAACATAAGACAAAGTTTTCAGACTAATTTCATACATATTTTTGAAAGTGACAAGTGCTATTACAGCCATCTCTTGTAGGCTTTAATGTCTGCATTCATGTTGCTTTCATCTGTTGGTTCAGGTTTCAAGTAAAACCAGGCCATTTAAATGTGCTCTTAATTTTAGAAATTCCAGAACTCTCTACTATGGCCCACATTGGTACTCATTGATTTCCACTGAGGAAGAACAGGCCTCTCTAAACAAATTTTTAACCCACTAACTCTCCCCCGACCATGCCAAAAATATGTAAGAGCTGATGGGCACTATATGCCACAACGATAATCAGTGCAAGAAAATTTTGTGGTGGGTTAGAAAGTTTTGTTTATGCTACTAAAAGGTGAAAATACTGAACTTTTTTTGAATTTTATACTTGCTTTCATTTCCTAACTGCCCCATCCAGAAATTTACAATGCCTTAGCTGAAAACTGTGGCACAGTCACAGTTTTTTAAATGATTTCATCAAGTTATCTGCAAAAGAGCTAACTAGTTTTACAGGACTCCCCACCTCCTTGCAAAAAACAAAAACACCCCCTCTCCCTAAATTCCTGCAGGATCCTGTAAGCTGCACTGCAGGGAGTCAACACTTTTTAGCTGATGCCAGTGTACCAATGCTTATTTGGCTATAAGTCTCTATGACTTACAATAAACAATTGGCCTGTTACTCATGATGCCTCTTATGTCTCTGAATATTTTGATTTGATTTCAAGCAATTTTAGTTTTAATAAAAATACTGGAAAAGTAAATATAGATTTCCAGGGGCAATCCTTTCTGCAAACCTTGCATTGTGCTGCTATTATTGGTGCATATACCTGCTATTGAATGTCTTAAAGATTTAGTAGCCTTGTTAATCTTTTGGCCTTTAATTTAGATGAAGGCTAGATTTGAATCACAGTTGATGAGTGTTAGGTTGTATCATATATCGAAATCTGATTTAATTGCTTTGATGGATTTATTTTTTTTCAAATGCTGAGGAGAAATGGGACTTTTGAAACCTTAGAAGTCTATTTCATGCTTCATTACAACATAATTCTAAACCCTTATATTTCTACCATTCCTATTTTGGTAATGAAAGGAATGTAATGGGGAAGTGTTTAAAATCATCATCAGCAATCTGAGGGTTAATCCCGCTTAACCTAACCTTTATTAAGAGAATGGCACCAGATCATATAGTTTGTCTGGAGTGCTGGGGGACTTAGCATTCCACCGGTGTGGGTTAGTTCTTAACCTGTGATTTCTGCAGGTTCCCATAGTAGTCATGCACACCATATACCCACCCCAACTAATAACATCCATTCATAACTACTCACTACAGCAGGATTTGACCTGAGAAACTCTAGAATTTTGTTTCAATTTATTAACTCAGAATGTTTTGAAAAGTTTTTTAAATAAAGTTTTCCCTTGGCCAGCAAGGGAATTGTCAGCCTGAAGTTCTCAGCAGCATCTGGTGAGGCTCTCAGCCAAGTTCTTCAGATACTGTACATCCACAATGACAGCCCATTGGCCTTTGCCGTGGCATTTGCTTAATCCTCAGAAAAGACTTCCTGGATCTAGGAAATTTAATTCCTGACTCCTTCGACCCAGATGCTGGCCAAAATGTAGTTTGCAATCTGTATGTAATCTGTATTTTTCCCTAGGAACTGGCCTTGCTGTTAAATTTTTCTAAAACAGTCATATTAATATGTTCAAAAATCCACTGCTGAGTTTCAGATAAAGGATCACATCTGTTCATGAAAATCTTCTTCTCAGCTGGGTTGCAATCTATGCAGCTGTTGCTTACCGGATGGAACAAAGTTTTGTCCTATAGGAATGAGAAAAAAAATAGAATTAAGTAGTAAATGCCAAGTGATTAAAAGTGTTCTCATTTTCTAGAACTTGGATTAACACAACCCTAGCTGAGATTATTTAGTTTTCTATAGATATTCTCTGAGCAATAATCTGGAGTGAAAAACAAAGCTATTATTGGGGAGATATAGATAGCTGAGTGATTTCTTAGGACAAAAAGTGTTTGTCTTTTACCTCAGAGAATAAAAGCACAGAGACAAATGGCAACAAGCAATGATCTAATTTCCTATCTTTCCATCTTCATGAGACTCTAAGAAAAGTCTGATGTGCTTTCTGTATACGTCTGATACAGACTCCATGTGGCATTGGTTGGACAAGTCACTTAAATGCTCTCCCTCACTGTCCCCACTTGTAAAAAGAAGATGATAATATTTGCTTCCCTGCCTTATGGAAGTTTTGTGAGTATTAATATTTGTTAAGTTGCTTAGAAAACAAAAAATGGATATTTATTATTAACTGGGAGTTTTGGTTAGCTGGAGTTTGGTAAAATCAGGACTGCACTCTAAATAATGCAAGCACGGTCCCTTACAATTTGATTTACATCTGTGTAAATTCCAGCTGCACCGCTTGTTAGAGAACACTGAAGACTAACACATTGAATCTGAATCTTAGGTAAGGAAGAAAATATCCACTGGGTGCTAATATTTGAGGGTTGGAAAGTTCTAATGTATTTGGATTTTGTGTGGTGTGTGGGTGGTTAGATAGCTGAAAAGTTTCCGATGATCTGTACAATACACTTACTCTAGCTGTTGAAATAACATTTCAGATAATCCCTGGTAAACATATCCAGGTTTCTCCCTCTGTGCCAGGCATGAGCCTGCCAACATTTAATACTAATCCAGGATGTGAACACTTGCACAGCCACAGAGTAGAAGGCAAGAAAGAGAATAAGAGACAAACAAGAAAAGGTTCCTGTAATTTAGTCTGACCTATTTCTGGTTTCAGTACCTGCAACAGACAGACCAAATTCAAAAGTGCAAGGCCCAGTTCTGTCCTTCTGGCCTTCTTGAGGCTTCTCACCTCACATATCATCACTCCCCAAAGCTGGTAGCTGAATACAACTTTTTTCGACATATTTAAAGTAAAAATAATTTACAGAGACTCTGTCAGTGCTGACAGGGCTAAATTGGACCATAGGCTTTATTCGGATCACTCATATGCAGGCTCCCACCTTGCTTTCCTCACCTCTGCCTGTCCATTCCATTTGTGTGAGCTGGCAGAATGTTTCAATTTGCAAGAATCCTGGTCTTTCAGGGCTAGGCTGTGCTATTAAAGCAGTGCCCTAAGGAAGGACAGATGCAGAGCCATGCTGCCCAATGAGAACACAAGACACCCTTGTGCAGGTGTGCCCTTCTTTTTGTGGCTGACCAGCTCTAGCGGTCAGGGCTAAAGGGGTGTGGAGATTGCCCCTCCTTGCCCCCTCTGTGGCAGCTAGTGCTACTGCCAAGCAGTCCCTGCACCCAGGAGAGTGCTGTGACTGTAACTGGCCCCTGCTCTGGGGTCTAGGGAGAGGAAGACTCCGTACGTCCTTCCTAACCTTTTGCACAAGGGCCAACCACAGTCTGGTCCTCTGTGCTTTGAGACATCAGGATCCTTGGAAACAGAAATACCCTGGTTGTACACAAGCAGAAAGCAACCTGTTCCAGCAGGAGAAATGTGCTATTCAAGAGCACTGCTGCCTTCCCAAAGAAAGCCTGTGCACTTCTGGGTTAGTACCTGTAGTGCAAATTTTTGGATTCATTATGGTTGCTGCTTTCCTTTTACAAGTTTTCGTAATTAGAAAGCAGACAGTGTCCCTTTAAGAACAGTTTTTTATTACTCTGAAAAACTTCTTGGTTTCTTAACAAACAAATGTTTATCCATTGTCATCTCTAGTTTTCTCTGGCCTGAGGTTTAATTATTACTGGGTCATGGATTTCAATGGAAATGGAATCAGGACCATAAGGGGTAACAGTAGTTTGTGCTCTAAAGCATAATTTTCCACTTGCAGCCAGAGGAGCATAGGCATAAATCGTCCTTCACAGCCAGCATAAAAAGCCACAAGAAATCCTCCTGTAGATTTCAGTTCTGTCGGGGAAGAGAAGTTAGATTTTTTTCTCTGCATGTGGGCAAGTCTGAATATTATTTTAGAAAGAAAACCTTTTCCATAAGATAATGGACATACTAGCAGGCCTGGACTGCTCAAGTAATTGGTTCGATGTCTCATTACCTTTCACTTCTTCTTTAACTACAGTCAAGGTCAGTAGTGACTGAAAGTCATTATCCTTGGATGTCTGCAGTAGTTTATTTAACAGGAGGTGGTAGTCTCAGCACAGTTTCTCCCAGACAGGTGTCCTCATGATAAAAACCACCATAAGAATGATACACCCATTAACAGTCTCAGAGAAGAAGCTAAGGGCCTAATGTGCATGGTGAGAGAATTCCTCTGACAGTTTGTCCCTGCACCTTTGTCAGGCAGTCGGAGCAAAATGCTCTTTGTACCTGCTTTCTGGATAGAGAACTTTAGTTTCTGATGTTGTAAATCTAGCACCTTTCCTAATCACTACACTTAGAGTAAAATTATAGTATAATTAAATTGGTCTTTCACAACTGGCTTTGTTTTTTTTAAATCTACTAAATCCGTCCCTACTTAGATACTCATAGAAGCTCTACAAATGGCAATAAAGGAGTTAGAGTGGATAAATTGAATCATGCTTTATCAGACTCAAACCATATGGAGTGATGCTAAAATAAAAATTGAGGGCACGTCCCTTTACTGGGAGAAATGGAAAATGAGAGGGATTGGCTAATATGGCAACATGGCAAAATTTGCTTCATCTGAGCATTTTATAAGATTAATGACAAAAACTAGAGTACTTCATGTGACATGAGAAGAATTAAAAATAAGAATTCCATGTGATCACTAAGAAGGTGGGGGGGGGGTAAGGCGTGGGGTGGAACAGAGTAACAGATGTGGTCTTTGTTTATGAAAAGGGGCTGTTTGTTGCCTACCTATAGACTGTTATTCTTATGGATACTTTTGCACCATTAGTTTAAAATTAATAGACACTTGTAAAAAAAAAAAAAAAAAAAGTACAGCCAGACCTATGTTAGGAACATTTGCCAGCAAAGTAACGTTGCTTAGAGGTGTGCTTTTTTTGAGACATTTACATGCCAGCAGAAGCCCTAGTGCAGATACAGTTATACCAGCATAGAAGTGCTTTTGGTGGTCTAGCTTATTCCTTCGGGGAACTAGTGTAAGCACTTTTTGCTGGTATAACTTGCATCTACATTTGGAGGGGTTTTGCTGGTATACTTACATTGGCAAAAGTTTCTAGTGTAGACCTGGCCTATATCTGATGTGAGGCAATCAAAAACTATTTAATACACAGTCAAGCTCAGCTGAGAAATCAGCTTAGACCTGAGTAAGGGGAATATATTTAACCATTAGTTTTGCAATGTCAGCAGATCCTTGCTTTGAAGTTATATAGCCAAACCAGAGGCACTTGTGTAGCTATGGCAATTAAGAAGATAGACTGCTACCAGGTTTGTATTATGGTTAAGATTGTGTCAGCACTTTCATCATAAAAAACATTTTCAAGGAATTTCTAATTCAGATGTAAACTTTTGGCTTGTCCTGAGAATTTTTATGAGATCTCATCCCTCTAGATAACAAAAACAAAGCAGTACAGGGGACTTAAAGGAATGTACACTATAGTGTTTTTGAAAGTGATACTATTTCATTGGCTGTCTACTGGAGTCTGTCCACATCAAAAGTGATGAACCAGGTACAGAAGACAGCTCCGGAGCTGCATTTTGTCACATGTAACCGGTACACTAAGCACTAATGAAGTGTTAAAGTTGTTAACGCTTCTTTCTAGTAGCTTGGATAGACACAAAGATCAATTAGAAGTGGATCTGAAGCAGGAAAGAACTATTCTAGGGGTACAAAGTGAGATATTCAGCTGGTGTCCATTGGCATAGCTCCACTGACTTCAATGGTGCTCTGCTGATTTACACCAGCTGAGGAGCTGGCTCAGATACTGTAGCCGGATTACAGATGCTACCTCAGTTTCAAAGATATCACATTTCTGGAAAACCCTTTGGCACGTCTCTGCTTGCAATGTAAATACTGGATTAAATGGCGAAGGTCAATAACTAGACACGCGAGGAAAATGTCAGTAGCTATTTCTAATGGTTATAGTTCAGTTTACTAGAATACATCATCTCAAACTAGAAAGTGCTACTGAGATATGTGCAGTAAAATCCAAATCCTTGCCCTTATGCTCAGCTTGAGTAAATGTGGGAGCACGGGGGATGATGGTTATGTGGAGGGATCCCTCAGCATTTCAAAGAAAACTGCACAGATTGCAACAATGAAAGGGTTAATCAAAGTCAGTAATTTGTTAATCTTATTTGAAATCCTGTTAGTATTACTATGGCACTGTTTGATCTGAACACAGTTTCCAGCATGACCACATATTTTAGTGCTTTATAAAAATGGGTTGAAACAGCAGATCAGAGGGACACCTAAACTGCTTACCCTTGATTTGTAAACTCCCTCTTTTTTGTGGGCTTACAACAATGCTTTTAATGTTAATTCTTGTGTGTGATGTATCTGCCAAATATACTCTTTAAAGTATAGTAAAATATTAATATTTAACTCATGAACAGCATTTCTTGCTGCTGTCACACAGAATAAAAATATTCCCTGTGGTGACTTTGTTAAAACGACACACGTCTTAAAGTGTCAAAATGGTAAAGCATCTTTCAAGGAATAAGGGGCTCACCCTGTGTTGGATCAAATCTGTATTAATTTAACTTTGACCTAAGTAGCTGCAAATGCACACAATGTGCATAAATGCCTACTGCATATTAAAAGAAACATGCTCTACAGAGATTCTCATTTAAGCTAAACTGGAACAAACCATAATGGTTTTTAAAACCAATGTCTTTTGACTGGACAAACACATTGTTCTCCAAATTCAGTACAGACTCAAGATAGTATGAATATCTGAAAATGACCCAAGGTGACTCCAACCTTCCTATAGCTCCAATGCTGGTTACCCTTCATGCCATGACAGTCATACAGTGTGACAGGGCTACTGTGCGAAACGGCATCGAAGCAGAATTTTCTGGTGTGAAGAGGTTCCCCGGGGCGGATGTCTTCTCTCCAACCAAAGGTAAAGAGCTACAAAAAAACAAAAACAAAACAAAAAAACAGGCAAGATGATAATATATGGCTGTTGAAAGACATTTAAAAATAAAAACCAAACCAATGTATATGCCCTTCCTTTGCATGTCATGGAAAAGGATTAATTAGACACCAGTTGATGATATAATGATTCAAAGTTCTGTTGGTTAAATGTGTGCATTAACAACACCACAGAACAAACATCAGTATGGAACAGCTGCTAGTTCTTGGCAGAAAAAGAAAAATTCAGATTACACAAATATTAGTTATTATCCCAGTTCTAAGAAGAGGGGGAGAGTTCTAGAGTTACTGACAGAAGAAATTAGTAAACCTTTGGAATCTCATATGTAGGCAGCATTTCAGAGAACATAGGTGCAAAATAGTCAGGGAGTTCAGAAGATCATCCTAGCTTAGCCTCACGCACACAGCATTTTTCTGACCTTCACTTAGAAATCACTGGGGTAGTATCTCAGTCAGTTACATAGATAGATCATTCCCCTGCCGAATTTTTGTCATGTTTAACCTACAGTTTCTTTTATTTATATGGTATAATATCATTTCCTCTCTTTTGCCCCCTTTTCCCAAGCCAGACATTAAGTTCTATCCATCTCCCTCCTCTACAACTTGTGATCTACATGCAAATCATTAAAGCCCTTCTTCATGTGGTTCTGAGAGAGATTCTGGAGGTTTACAGTCAGTAACAGTGTCCTGCTCAATCAGACATCAGCTGCCTGATGTTACTGCGCAACACCACAAAACGTTCATTCATAAGATGCAGGAGACAGGCCTGGCATCATCAGATTTAAAGATCTGGCATTTTCCTTTCATGCGAGCCAGTGTGTAATACAGGTCACAAGTTTTAGGTTTAATATATTGGTATTAGTTCTTCAGTACTGTACTATCTCCTCAGCAGAGTTAATTTGAAAGCTGGTTTATTTTATGGTGCCAACTCTTAGCTCTTTGAATAGCTGTCGATTTCCAGGTAGTCTCAGTTACACCTATGTAAATCCAGGCCATTGCAGTCAAGGAGATCAGAACTTGGCCCTGAGTACCTCTGTCTTAGGGTGCATATTTTAACCCTTTCATTGTTCTAGTCATCCTCTGAATTCTTTCTGAAAGTGATGCTCTGTTTAAAATGAAGTGTCGCAAATGATGCACTGTGCTCCAAGTGTGGCTGAATAGAGATGGCAAAGAGAGGAATTAATTACCTCCCTTGGCCTGCAGGCAATCCCACTATATGTACAGCACATATCAGAACAATATTTGCTCCCCCTCCACACCACTGCATCTCATTGTGAGCTCATGTTCTCTTTGTTATCTGCTGTCATTCCCTATTTGTTTCTGCATTACAGGTTCTCTAGCCAGCATTTTCCTTGTTTGGCCCTGTGCTGTGCTTATTATTTCCACCTTCCCACAGAGTATTGTTTTACATTTATCTACAGTAAAGGACAGTAGACAGCTTTAACATGGTTTTTAAACCAATCTTTGCTTTGTAAAAGGTTAAGTCATTTTCTCCGTTTCTTTGTGCTTCTTGAACAAAGACTCCCATACCCCCTGTTGAGGTACCTTTTTATGTCATCAGCAGTGGGAGAAGCAGGATTTGGCACTGCAGAAGCAAGGCTGCTGCTTCAAAAAAGTATAAGCCTTAAAAAATTATCATTGTTAGTCTGCAAGCCAAGTTACAGGCCTGAGGCTCAAAATAACCAACGATAGACATCAATGCAAAGCTGGGAATCCCAGCTTCCAATGGTGTGGAACAGACGTTCTGAAACTCTCTCACGCTGTTGACTATTTTGTAAGAGACAGAGCCTCTCATGGGCCATATTCTAATCTCTCACTGCTTAATTCTCAAAATATTTCATTCTGCATACCAGCAGGAAGGGCGCTACAGACACTGGTGATCTATGGACCTTGAGAACCGCTGCCATACAGAATGCCTTGATACTCAAATTACCAGCTTGTGTCCTCATCTCCAGCCATTTCAATTACTGCATAATTTCTCTAGATGATGGCTTGGGGACTGATAGAGATAAATGTTGTGCACCATATCCTCTCTGAAACCTGAGAATTCTAATTTTCTAACATACAGCTTTCATTTCCAGCCCTAGTGGTCTGAGCAATAGTGGACCTTAAACCTCCAGACTATCCGGGCTTTTTTTTCCTTTGTCTTCTCAAATTGTTGTCTTTTGAAACAATATCTACTCTTCTTTCTGCAAGTGCTGCCTCTCCCTGGTGTTGCCATAATAAAAGCAACCTCAGCAGGGACTGGAACTCCCTCTTAGAACTTTGCAGAAAAGGAGAAAATTAGATTGGAGGGAGGAGCAACTGCCCCAAAACAAATATTAAAATCCTGTATTTACAGAGACAGTTCACTGACATCCATCACTCTTTCATTCTCATCACTTTACACTGGCTCATCATTTTGTGATTTCAGTCTATCCTCCACTGTCCTGGGAATTCTGCTTAGTTTGATATCAAGTCTGGTATTTTATCCTCCAGCTAATGTGTGAAGATATTACATGGTAACAGTCCCAGTGATGAGCTCCATGACACTCCACTTGTTACTTTCCTCATAATTTGATGCTGTTGCCCCTTTGGCTCACACCATTAGCCAATTTTTGGGGCTTGCAGGATTGTTTTCATTAGGAGGAGAAATGGATGATAGAAATCAGTCCTGTTTATTTACAAAGAACCATATGCTATTTCCTTGAACAGGATAGGAACAAACAGGCAGTTTCCTTGTGTGCCCCTCCAGTCAATTCTATGCCACAGGGAGCTCTCTCTCTGTGCTCCTTCTCAGGACCACACTCAACTCAACACACACATCCCTTGCCAAACAATCCCTAAACCCATTGTTTAACTTCTCTTCAGGAGTTGTGCCAAGTGCCATGCCTCCAAAATTGCCTGGGCAGAAGCTTCTATTGTTTCCAGCAGTTCCTTCCATTTAACCTGAAAGAAGGGTGCTTCGCACACCCATTGGCTTTACCCAGGTCTGTGATCTGCTTTAGATCAAAGGCCTGCTCATGGTAGTCATTAACAACTTCCAGCATAACAACATTGTTCTATTAGTAATTACCCTTGTTTATGGTCTGTCAGTCAGTATTGTGTCCACTCTACAGTATTAGCTTTAGCCAGGACAGCACATTTCCAGTTTTCTAGTAGTTTGTGATATGGGACTGTATTAAAGTCTAGACAATTATATCCACTGAATTCTCTGCATTCACTAAAGCTGTAATAGTGTCAAGACAGTTAGAGTTTGTTTGACACAAATGTCCTTTATAAACTCATGTTGCTTATCACTCATTGCCTTTTTCCTAGGGCTTGATCGTGTGTGGTATAGGAAACCTCTGCTGAATGCTTTCAACTCTCACTGAAGTTGGTGGAAACAGAGCACATAACATCTGAGGGCTAGACTGTGACTTGGATTACATGCCTATGTAAGGGACTAAGAGCTCCCCCATCCCAGTTTAGGCTGCTTGGATGTTTGTTCTGGGTGTTTAGGAGGAAGGAGGTGTTGAGTGCCCGCCTTCTGCCTGTCCCTTCTTCCCCAGAGCATATGAACAGGGAGGGTACAGAGCCATGACTTTACTCTGCTATTTGCTAACCAGTACAGCTGAGCTTGGACAGGCAGGTGTAATTGCTGCTGGCGCATCCCAGTTTACTTATGTCTGATCCCTCGCCCAGGGCTCTGCCTGAAGTCAGAATCTAGTCCTTAGAAGTAAGAGATGGAAAAGACCTATTTACTCATCCAGACTGGCTCACTGCCAGAACAAGCTTGTTTCCTACAACATATTCTTTGTGTTCCTTTTGTTTTTCCTTTCTGTTGAAGTTTCCTGGATCTTCATTTTTAAAACTCTGAAACTACAGAGTTGTACATCTGCAGTCCTCTGATCCCTCACTCCTCACCAGGAATTTAAAAACGACCACAAGCCTTTTGTCTGCAGTTTTGCCTTTGGAACCTTGGTATAGAAGGTCATCTTTCAGACTACTGAAGGCTGCATAAAGGTGTGCCAGCTAGAAGTGCTGCCAAGAGATTCATCTTTATTTCCTGCCCCCAATTACATGATGTGAGTGAAGTCATACAAAATATTATATCACTGTCTCCGGGTAGGGTCAGCATACATTAACTCCTGTTATACAGGTCATATCTTGCCACTGATTTTTCTTCTGAACTCCCCAAAAATTTCTATGGCAAGTTATCAAACTGGATCAATAGCAAATATGCTATTAAAAAAAAGACAGTAATAAAATACTCGATACCCTAATCAACATTTTTTACTTCTATCGGCAAATACAGAAATCAGGATAAAGAGCTAGCAAAAATTAGAATAATGTATTTACAACCCTGCTGGAGCACCCTTTTAACCAGGCCCATTTTCATGAATTTCTGACAAATCTCAAGGGAAATTACACATTTACATTCTCATTCCTTGTGAGACATTTCACTTGGAATATTTAAACTAGAAAATGTACTTAAAGCCCATTGCAGGTACCATTCCTGCACTGGCAGTAAGATAGGCTAATGATCTAGCAGGTCTATTTCATCTTACATTTCTGTGATTCTTGGATTCTTTTCTTTCTCTAACTGGCAGATTTGAAAAACGGAGTAAAATGATTCCTACCCCTGTGTCATGGGATGCAGCCCTCATTGCCAGACTGGTGCCTCCTCCTGATCATGCTGGGGATTAGCTCGAGGCAGACGCCCACGTCCGTGGTCTGCACACCATCACTCTGTCTCTGCTCCTGCCTACGGCTCCCATGGACGGCGGGTAAACCTCCCCTTTTTGAAGGCTAGCCCTCCAGCTCCGCCCCTTCTGCCTGAGCCCCATCCTCCCACCCACTGGAGACCTGAGCCTGCAGCCAGAGGACCCGCCCAGGCCAGCCCGAGCCACCCCAGCCCCTGGCTGGAGCTGAGCCCCCATGGGCTTCAGGGGAGAGGGGGAGCGAGGGTGGAGCCTCAGGACGGAGCATGGGCAGGATCACGGCTGGGTTAGGGGAGACTAAACCCTTAGCTCCCAGAACTGCAGTGTCCTCTTCTCGACAGCCTTCCGGCTAGGTCTCCATCTGTGTTTCCCCCTTCTGGGAGGGGTATCTCTGTCCAACAGTCCAGCCACTTCCCCAGTGGTGAGTAGGGGGACCTGGGCCTGCCCACTACTCCAGGACCCAACCCAGGGACCCTGTAAATAGTAGACTCCTGCTGCTCCCCTGTAATCTCTGTCAATGCTGCTCTATTTCCCTAGGCTACTTCCCATCAGGGCACTCAGCTGATCAGTCCTAGGAGCCAACCACTACTTTGTCCAAGGTGCTTATGTTCTCTCTGCCCTCCAGGTACAGAGTCTTTACTCCCTGGACTCCCAGCAGCAACTGACCCTGCTCTTCCCTGCAGCTCTTTTTATATGGGCCTACTGGGTCCTGATTGGTTGTTCTTCGCAGCCCTTCTCCTATTGGTTGCTTCCTGTGCAGCCTTCCCAGGGCTACATTAACCCCTTTTTGGCCAGTGTGGGATGAAAGCCCCATCACACCCTGCCACAAACACCTTGCAGGGTGGATGAATTTCCATCAAGATTCTGAAGATCTTTTAGAAAGTATTTCAATCTTTAGCTTCATATGGTGCCTAAAATAATCCAGAGACCAGTATAATGTAAAGAACCACTAAGAATAATCAAATAAAAAGCTGCTCACCATTGCAACAGTAAGCACTAAGCCCCCCACTCCACTGCAAATATTTTTGCATAATGAATCTTCTTTGCTTCTTCAAAATTGATTTTTTTTTAAGTTTAAAAAGAAGAGGTTACTCACCCTGTGCAGTAATGGTGGTTCTTCAAGACGTGTCCTCATGAGTGCTCCACTTCAGGTGCATGTACACCCCATGTGCTTTTGATTGGAGATTTTCATTAGCAGCATCAGTTTGGTCTGTGCATGTACCCTAGACATCATCGTGCCCCATACCGAGGGAATATAGGGCTATGTGCAGGGCCGGCTCCAGGTACCAGCCGACCAAACACGTACTTGGGGCGGCACCTTAGAAGGGGCGGCCAATGTTGAGGTGGCGGGGGGCGCTCGCGGTGTTTTTGTTTTTGTTTTTTTTTGTTCGGCGGGGCGGCACTCAAGGGTTTTTTTTTTCCGTTTGTTTCGGCCGGGCAGCGCGGGGGGGGTTTGGGCGGCGCGGCGCTCGAGGAGGGGCGGGGGTTTGCCCAGCCCGACGTGGCGCTCTGGGGGGGCGGGGGTTTGCCCGGCCGGCGCTCGGGGGTTTGGGCGGCCCGGCCCGGCGCTCGGGGGGGCGGGGGTTTGGCCGGCGCAGCCCGGCGAGGCGCTCCGGGGGTTTGGCCAGCCCGGCGAGGCGTTCGGGGTGCGGGGGTTTGGCCGGCGCAGTGCTTGGGGGGACGGGGGGGGTTGGGCAGCCCGGCGCGGCACTGGGGGTGGGGTGTTATGGCGGGGCAGCACTCTTCTTTTTTGCCTGGGGCGGCAAAAAAGTTAGAACCGGCCCTGGCTACGTGGGTGAACTGCCCTCAGTTTCTTCTCCACTGCCTAGTCTCACAAGAAACTCCAAAGCGGAGGGGAAGGAGGGCGGGTATTGGAGCACACATCGGGACCCACATCTTGAAGGACCACAGTTCTGCACAGGGGGAGTACATTCTTCTTCTTCTTCAAGTAGTGTCCTTATGGGTGCTCCAAGTGCAAGTGACTCCTGAGCAGAACCCCCGAACAGAAGGAGGAGCTTCAGAATCTAGAATTACATCACCAGCTGCCACATCCAATCTAGAGGCATCGATTAGGGTGTAGTGTCTTGAGACTGTATGTACAGAGGACTGTGTAGCAGTGCTGCAGATCTCAGTTATGGGGACTGTGATGCTGTATGGAATATGTAGGACACTTTATGATATTGTTGATACCAATATTATAAAATTGCAAGGAATCTGACCAGATATACTGTGTAAGATATCTGCAAAAATGTTACAAATTGCCAAGTATGATAATTATGTTTATAAGTTTGTATCACATTTGTATAATTAGTTATAGATATGTATGGTATATCTGTATTTCCAAACTTGTGCTGTGTTTCCGGGTGACACCCCCAGACAGATTGGCATCAGCACTGCCTAGCCTGTTTGATGGCCCATCAAGTGTCATCTATTGTATAATGAACCTACTGAAAAGAACTAGGGGATACACCTTATGCGTCAGCAAGGCATGTGGTATGCCTGTGGACAGAGAACCTAAGGCTTCCATGCCATGTGCTGTGAAGCTTGTCTTTGGGACAAAGGAAGTACAAGCCACATGGCAAAGGCAGCTGCAGCATCTCCATTTTGTCTTCAATCCCGCTTCTTACCTCTGAAGTGACTTTTCTACAAACTGAAGCTCTGAACAAAGGACTGAATGACCCATCCACACTGTGGATGTGTTCCAGAGGGACTTTTAAGCCAGCAAACTCACCAATACCGCTAAGAACCTGATATATAGACTCTGAAGTCTCTGTATATATATATATTTGGTTGCTTTACCATTTAACAACTCTCTTCTTGTTCTTTCTTTTTTCTTTATAATAAACCTTTAGTTTTAGACACTAAAGGATTGACTGGCAGCGTGGTATTTTGGGTAAGATCCAACCGAATACTGACCTGGCAATGTGGCTGGCGCTTTGGGGTCAGAAGAACATTTTGTATAGTGAGCAGAGTTTTAAAATAACTTCTCATTGTACTGGACCTAGGTGCTGATTGGGGGCCAGAGAACTGGAATGCAATCAGTGGGATGTGTGATTACTCTTTTTTGCTTCTTGATAACCAGTGTGGGGATCAGAAGCACGATTTGTGACTGGTTGGGTAATTTAACTTCCATGTTACTCACCAATCTTGGGAGTATCTGCACTCCTTTTTGCAGCCTGCCCTGACCTTGGCATTTTCAGTGAGGGCTCCCCCTGGGTCACAGGGATATTTTTAAGTATGGCCGTAAATGTATACTGTAATGAGTTAACACTCTGGGAGGAGGTTGAATGCTAGCAGCACTATAATACACAATAATACATCTGGAGATCCATTTTGAGTGTCTCTGGGTAGAAATAGTAGATCCTTTAGATCTGTCCGCAAACGGAATGAACAATTTAGGAGATTTCCTGAATGATTTAGTTCTATCTAGGTAGAAAACTAGCGCTCTCCGGACATCTAGAATGTGGAAAGCAGTCTACAAAATGAAATTTAGGTGGTTTTGGAAAGAAAAATGGTAGATGAATAGTCTGATTCAAATGAAATTCAGATGATACTTTAGGGGAATCTGGGGTGTGGCACAGGAAACCTTGTCTTTGTAGAATTGTGAAATGAGGGTCTGCCATTAAGGCTCCAATTTTGTCCACTCTTTGGGCTGATGTAATAGCCACTAAAAAGGCGGTCTTGATAGATAAGTTCTATAATGAGCACGTTGCCATTGGTTTCATGAGATTTCTAAGAACCAGATTGAGGTCCCAAACTGAAGTAGGGGCTTTCACCTGTGGAAAAGTGTTTCCCAAGCCCTTCATGAACCTTATAATTGTAGGATGAGCAAAGAGCGAGAACATCTCAATTGTGGAATGAAAAACTGCTAATGCAGCTAAGTGAACCTTGAGAGAGCTGTCAACCATGTTTTCTTTAAATGCAACAGGTAGTCCAGAACCAGTGGAAGAGGGGCAGGTTCAGGAACAATTTTCTGGTGGTCACACCACTCACAAAATCTTTTCCACTTTTGAAGGTAAGTAATTCTGGTAGACTCTTTTCTACTATTTAGTAATATCTGCTGTTCCTCTGCAGAACAGGCTGACTCTAACTCAATGAACCATTGAAGAAGGATGCCTTGAGGTGAAGAGTTCTCAGATTGGGATGCAGCAGTCAACCAGTGTCCTGCAAGAGGAGTGGAGGAATGATTGGAGGATTTATTTCTGGACAGAGAGCTAGGTGAAGCAGGTAAGGAAACCATGCTGCCTTGACAATGTCAGGCCACTAGGATAATTCTGGCTTTGTCCTGTCTGATCATCTTCACCACCTGAGAATCAGAGGTGTTGGGGGAAACGAATAAAACACCTTCCTGTCCATGGGAGGAAGAAGGTACTCCACCAATGAATCGCAGTAAACCGTCCCTTGAGCAGAAGAGGTGGCATTTTTTGTTTAAGGCTGTGAAGAAGAGGTCCAACTTGTGGGAACCCCCAAGTTTGAAATATGTCAGTAAGTATCTGAGAGGCCAACTCCCAATCCTAGTCTTGGGGAAAAGACCTGCGGAGAGCATCAGCTGTGATATTTTGCCTGCCAGGGAAATTCACTGCAGAATTCTTATGCAATCCCATATACAACAGTTCCATAACTTTATTGCTTTGGTACAGAGTGAAGGGGACCCCTTCCCACCTCCACCAGTTGATGTAAAATATGCAGGCCATATTGTATATCATGACTCTGATAGACTTGTCTTTGATGAGAAGCAGAAAATGAAGGCAGGCATTTCTGACCACCCTTAGCTCCAACAGGGTGATGTGGAGGGTGGTTTATTGGGGTGATCATCTGCCCTGTACAGTACGAATGGCAAGGTCTGCCCGCCCCTCCCTCCATCCTAACAGATTGCAGTTACCGTTGGCACCAGTCGGAGGAAGGGAACTTCCACACCTACACTGCGATGATTTCTCCACCAGTCTGGGGAGTGTTTTACCTGTTGGGGGAACTGATACCTATTGGTATAAGCTGTGTCTGCTTGGTGAGTAAATTGTTCTGAGCCATCCCTGGAGACAGCGAAGGCATAATCGGATATGATCTGTCACAAATGTGCAAGAACATCATGGGACCCCAAAGCTGAAGACAGTTGTTGACTGAGGTTTGGGGGCTCATCTGAATAGACCTGCCAAAGTTTGATAGCCCTCAGCATCTATCCATGGGAAGAAATTCACTGGCTACCAGGGAATCCAAAGATGTCCCTATAAACTGTATATTTTGTACTGGAGTCAGGGTGAATAGTCCCACATTCAATTGCAGGCCCAAGTCCAGGAAAAGGCAAGTGTCCTCTGCATAGCAGAGAGCACCTCCACGTAAGACCAACTGTTGGGATATGAAAACAGTACCATTGCCTGTCAATGCAAGTAGGTGGCCATTACCCTATAACCTTTGAGAACACCCTCTGAGCCAAGGAAAGGCCAAACACAGGAGCACTCGGTATTGAAAGTGGTCCTGACCTATAACAAAATGCACATATCTTCTGTGAGATGGGTGACTTGCTATGTGGAAGTCTTTGTCGTTGGCACAAGGAAATATTTTGTGTAGAAACCTCTTCTCTTCGTGCTGAGCAGGAACAGGTTCTGTCACTCAGGTAGAAAGAAGGGAGTTTATTTTCTGTCTTTAATAAGAGCTCGAGAGGGATCGCTGAAGAGGGATGGAGAAGGGAGGTAAAGTGAATGGTGTAGACCGTTATTACTTCTAGTACTAATTTGAGGTGATACGTTCCCAAGCTGGTTGAAAATGGAAGAGAGGTCTCCAAATGGGGGGAAGGTGGGCAAATGATTGTAGCTGACAGTCCAGAGAAAGGGGAGGGTTTAAACTCTTGACTATCCCGTAAAAACTGATGATTAGAAGAAGCAGCAGCCTGCTGTGAACTAGTGTCAGATGCATAGGCGCCGACTCTGTGGGTGCTCTGGAGCTGAAGCACCTATGGGGAAAAATTAGTGGGTGCTCTGCACCCACCAGCAGCCAAGCTCCCCACCCCACCCCACCTCACCTCCTCCTCCGTCTCCTCCCCTAAGCGTGCCGTGTCCCAGCTCCTCCGCCTACCTCCCAGTACTTGCTGCCACCAAACAGCTGTAGCAAGCTCCGGGAGGGAGGGGGGGGAAGAGCGGGAATGTGGAATGCTCAGGGGAGGAGGCAGGGAAGAGGCGGGGCCAGGGTGGGGATTTGGGGAAGGAGATAAATAGGGGTGGGGGGCGGAGTTGGGGCGGAGACTTTGGGGAAGGGGTTGGAATGAGGGCGGGAGGGGGCGGGGCAGGGGTAGAGTCGGGGCAGGGCTGGGGGCGGAGGGGGGTCGAGCACCCACTGGCGCCATTAGAAGTTGGCGCCTATGGTCAGATGGATTAGAGTATTTCTTTCTCTGGAAACTCTCTCTTTTTTGGAAGTTCCATAGGTCTCTGAAACCCAGAGAAACCCAGAGACTTGTATTGGGCTGTTTGGGATCTACTAAATTTCCTTTTGTTCACAGGAGTGTAGGTACCCAATGAATCCAATGTGGCTCTAAAGACTTTTAGAGCATGGAGTGATTCATTAGTATTCTTTTTGAACAACTTCAGTCCATCAAATGGGAGATCCTCTATTGTATTCTGGACCTCTCTGGGGAACCCAGATAATTGCAACCATTTAATTGCCCTGTGCATCACTTCTGCAGTGGAGATAGAACGAACTGAGGTATCTGCAGCATTTAAGATCCTTGAAGGGCTGTCCTGGCCAGTAACAGTCCCTCAGCAACAATAGCCTGGAATTGTTTCCTTTGGTCTGGAGGAATGTTAAATAAAAGAATTAAACCTCATATAATTTGTGAAGTTGTACTTGGCTATTAACACCTGGTAATTTGCAATGCGGAATTTTAGGGTTGTATATGAGTAAGATTTTCACCTTAGAAGGTCCAGATGCTTCTGCCCTCTCTCATATGGGGTGCACTTATGTCAGTGGTGTTTACTTCATTCATTCACCACATCAAGCACCAAAGAGTTGGTGGAGGGTAGGAGAACAGGAACTGAGGCTAGGTCTACACTACAGCGGGGGTCCGACCTAAGATACGCAACTTCAGCTACGTGAATACCGTAGCTGAAGTTGCGTATTTTAGGTCGGCTTACCTAGCGGTGAGGACGCGGGAAAGTCGACCGCTGCCGCGCTGCCGCCGACTCCGCTGCCGCCTCCTGCCGAGGTGGATTTCCGGAGTCGACTGCAGAGCGATCAGGGATCGATTTTACCGCGTCTTCACCAGACGCGGTAAGTCGATCCCCGATAAACCGATTGCTACCCGCCGGATCGGCGGGTAGTGAAGACAAAGCCTCAGAGTCCTAGGAGGGAACATAATATTTTTATTGGCTCTCTTACACAGAGGTGATATTAAGGTTTACCAAATTGTTTTCGCAGGTTCCAGGAGAGCCTCATTCAGAAGGCAGATGACTCTGGATGGAGTTGCAGAGTGGAGAATATCCAACCATTTGGGTTGTGATTCTTTGATTTGTTGAGAGGTATCTGTAGGGAGTCTGTCACCTGTTTGACAAGTTCTTGGAATTGCTGAAAATCATCATCCATAGAAAGAGAAGGATACATTACCACCTCATCAGGTGATGAGGACAAGATGGTAGTCTGAGGGGTAACTTCTTTGCCTGCCCTAGCCTCTTGATCCACAAACATATCCTGTTGAATGATGTGTTGGGAAGGAAAATTTTGTGCCTCCCTATCATTCTGATGAGACAGGGTTGGGGGCCTGGAGAATTGTTGGTGATAACTGCCCCTGGGTCCCAATATGGCCATTGAGGTTTATATGGGGGTGAGGGTGGCAGCTAAGGTTGCTGCCACCAAGGAATATGTGCTCAGCTGAAGTAATCCCTGTCTCCTCCGTGGCTCTTGATACTGGCAAGCAATGGAGACTCTGGATCAGCAGTCACCGATAAGTTCATTAGGTACCTCAAGTGTTGCGGTACTGCATGTAGTTTTGCCGCTGACTGTAGTCGCGGAGCCGAGCGGACAGTGTGCTTCTCCCTGACAGATGGTACCGAAGGGTTTGAGCACTCTGAGGTAGCTACTGATGTAGACGGGGCTTGGTCACATGTGGAACTGAAGAGCCTGTTACAGGAGATACAGGAAGAGTGATTATGTCCGACAGTACTGCTCTTCTATGCCCATCTCTTCTAGACGGCACAAGTGCCTTCTTGGAACCAGGTTTTCTGTTAGAGCTACAGGGTCTCTCTAACCCACCAGTACTGGAGAAACCCTTAGCCTCTGTGGTACTATGCCTCAAGGTGGAGGCTTCCAAGTCCATTGATTTGCTTGGAGAGCAAAGTCTTTTCAAGGTGGACTCATTAAAAGGCGCGTTAGAGCTTCTCTTCTTTGGACATTTAGAGGAGGTCTCTGAAGCCTTCCCCTTTCTAGGGGAGTGCTGGGCCAAGGTCAATGGGGCACTAGGTACCCCCGGAGACTGATGTACAGGGGGTTCTACTGACCTGGCTCCACACCAGGTTGAAGGGAATGCTCCATCATTAACAGTCACAGCTTGATTTCCTGTTTCTTTCTTGTCCTGGATTTGAGGGCTAAACAGAAGTTACATTTCAGCAGAACATGGGCCTCTCCTAAACAGTGAACACACTTAGAGTGTCCGTCGCTGAATGGGATGGCCTCATGTCATGTGAGGTGGCGTTTAAAACACAGTGAACTGGGCATGCCCCTCTCTGGGAGGAAGGGCTCCCATGAAGTCCTCCAAATAAAAGTCAACAAACTAATTAACTAACTAGAACTAAATGAATCTAATCTAATCTGAACTAACTAAAATTACCAAAGGCAAAGTAGATGACATGCACTCGCTGCAGTCTCACTAAGGTACATCTCAGGCACAGATAGCTGAGAAGGAACTGAGGGCAGTTTGCCTGTGCAGCCCTATATAGCCTCGGTGTGGGGCACGAGGATTTCTAGGGTACATGCATAGGCTGAATGGATATTGCTAATGAAAATCTCTGGTCAAAGGTGCGTGGGGCTCGCGTGCACCTGAAATGGAGCACCCATAGGGACACTACCTGAAGATGAAAAATAAGTTCCTCTTCAGATGAAAATTAGTTTGCATTTATGTTGCTTTAATTTTCTTTTAGAGATAATCCTCATAGTATTTATACTTTGAAACATTTCTTATTTTATTTAAGACTTTATGTTGAAAGGTGGATAAATTAATCACAACTATGTTCCCCACAATTGAAAGAATAACTTTTGGTTACAGTGTAATCTCATCTTGAAAAGAAACCTCCAATTTGTTATTTCAAAATAAAATAGACGGTACCATTTTAACCTTAGAATCAAATTTACTTTTCACCTGAATTTTAAAAGTGATCAACTTTTCCCCTCTTCTGTTGGCCTAGTTTAATCTCTGAAAAGCTCCATCTTTATTGGTTTGGAGGATTGAAAATCTCCTAGAGTTAAAAATTCATTAACCTTTCTATCTTCCTTCACCCTGTATGGTGCTCTGCTTGTCTAGAGCTGCCCTCTGCTGATAAATGTTTGAACTACATATTTCAAATTTCAGCCAATCTATTGAAAAGCCGAGTGAAATGAATACAAACAACTCAGAGCTTGATTCTATAGGGTGCCGACCGCCTTCAACATCCGGGGAGTCCGAGAGAGTTGGATGTGCTCAGCACCACCCAAAGTAGCAGTCTGCCGATTGGAGGATTGACCCCTAATTTATTAAATAAAAATATTTGTCCTATATACTTTACTTGAATTTATGCACATTAAATATCTGCACTAGAACTTGCCAGTTTTTTCTGAAGTTGTTAATCACTTACACTTATCTGTCTGCTAAAGTTAGGGCTTCAATAGTCCTTTCCCAATGAAACCGCACTGTTATTTTCAAGGACATATTCTCTTGCATTGTTCTGCATTATATTCTGTTGTATAAATGCATATATGATTACGTGTCAGCCATACAGGAATAATTTAGATTGTCTGTGAAGCATAGATCAGTCAGTTTAAAGAGACACCATTGTTCTGATTCTCTTCTTACACTGGTTTTACATTGGTTTAACTTCATTTCCTTTGATGGAATTACTACTGATCATTAATGTTGGGGAGACTAGAATCAAACTCATAGTATTTTTTTAAATTAAATCTGCTTATAGTCACTGTAATATTCAGAAAATCCTGCAGTCATTTATTTCCAACTATTGCCTCCTTCCAAAAATTCTCCCACCTTCCTATTACCTCCCTCCCTTTCGACACAGGAATTTGATTTCAATGGGAGTTAGGTGCCTAAGCACCTTTGAGGATCGGGGCCTAGCTGTCTTCTTCAAAGATCAGTTCCATTCTCCTTCTCCACTATTCTTTCCATAGGCACCCTCCCCATCCCCCTCTGCCCTCCCGCCTGCTGGTGGGCCCCGCCGATCAGCTCCTCCGCCTCTCGCCCACTGGTGATCAGTTGTTCAGTGGCATGCAGGAGGTGCTGGAGGGGAGAGGGGAGGAGCGGGGTCAGGAAGAGGCGGGGCTGGGGTCCAACACCCCTGGGGAAATCACAAAGTCGGCACCTCTGACTCTTTCCTCCAACAAACTCTCTCCCCTGTCACCAAGGTTTCTTGTGCCTTCTCCTGCATCCCCTCTACCCATCCCCTCTTGCTTCCTAACCTGACCTCTGATTCGTGATTATAAAGCCAGAACAGACCATTGTGATCAACTGGTCTGACCTGCTGCATAACACAGGCCATAGGACTTCCCTGCATTAATTTCTGTTTGAACAAGAGCATCTCTTTTAGTAAAACATCCAATCTTAATTTAAAAAATATCCAGTAATGGAGAATCCACCACACACCTTGGTAAATTGTTCCAATGGTTAATTCCATCACTGTTAAAAATGTGCACCTTATTTCTGGTCAAAATTTATCTATTTCAACTTCCAGCAATTGGATTTTTTTTAATACCTTTGTCCGCTAGATTGAAGAGCCTTATCAAATTTCTGTTCTCAGTGTAAGTACTTACAGACTGCACTCAAATCAATTCTTAACCTCCTAGCCTCACTCTCATGTCTCCACTGCTCTCAACCTTCTCTCTCCTCCTCCTCTGCCCCTCCCATTCTCAAAAAGCTGTCCCTTTACCCTAACTCATTCAAGTACCATCCCAGCACCCTGCTTTCCTTCACTTCCAAACAGTAGGAGCAGAAGCAGCCAAAGGAGGATTGTTGCCCCGGGGTGGGAGAGGACAAAATGGGGCTCTGGCCAGGCCCACCCACCCACCGTAACAGAATCTCCCTGGATTCAGGACTGTGCAGGGATTATGAGCCAGGTGGTGCCTCCCCTCTTCCCTTCCCCTACCCTCCCCCTCAGCATATGGCCTTGGAGAAAAATAGCAGAGAGCAGCTAGCCAGCCAGTAATGGTTGTAGTAGAAGCAGCCAAACTAGAGATCTTTCAGTGTTCAGAGAACTTTCTACAGTTTTGACTGCACTCTCTCTGCCCTGTGCTGATTGGCTGTTTGCTCCAACCCTCTGCCTCCCTCACAGTCTCTTCCCCTCATCCTTATTACACCTGCCCCTTTTACCTCTTTCTCCTCTGACCTGTCCCCCTCACCCTCTGGCCTTTCCTTTCCATTTAGCTTATCCCCTCTTAAGTAAACCCCCTACACCTCCCAAAAATATTGGGAACTAACACAACGTTTGTTGCCATCACATGGTTCACCCTCCTAGTGTATTAGATCCATTCTCACGCCCCATGTCTGTCCTGTCTATTGAGACTGTATACTCATCAGGCCAGGGACTATCTACTAGTATAGTGCCTAGCATAATTATTGGTTGGCTCTTAGGCACTGTCCTAATAAACATGATTGATAATAAATTAATTAATATACTTTTTTATTTTATTTCCACCTCTTCCTTTCTGGCCTCTCTGAATCCACATGGTTACTATTGGAAACACATATTGCTTCCTTCTACCCCAAATTCATTTAAAACATAACTGCTAAGATCATTTTCTTGGCCATTGACCTGACCCATCTTTGAATCCACCATATTTGAAATCTTTTTATCTCATTTCCAGTCATTAGGGTTATTCAGCTGAAGGGACAAGAAGGAGACATGTCTGGTAGGCTCCTCTGCTCTTTTATAATACAGATGTGGATGTTTCATGACAAACATGGCCACTTTCAGAAATGCTAAGAGCTAAATGAATCAAAGTCAACATTTTTGTTTAACTAAGCAAAAATCGGAAGCCTAAAGAACTTCTGGGCATAACTCCTCTTTCCATAAATGAAGCTAGGAGAAAATAGCAAAAAAGATGACTAGTGGAAAACCTAAGGTAATATTAAGGTTTGCTTTGTAAAAGCTATTAAGGCCAACAATAGATTTTTAAAAAGTCCACACCGTGTTTAGACTTAGGAGGAGGAGAAAACCTCAGAAAAGTCTTTAGAATCTGGGGAAGAGAAGCAACAATTTTACACTGCATTTTTCTTTATGTCGTTAAAATACCTGTTCATGCGACCACGTCCGTTCTGAGCCGTCCTTCACACAAACATCTAGCCTCAGCTCCGTCCCTGTGGCCCCATGTTTACTGTCCACACAGAGATTGGCTGCCACATTTCGAATCTGCAAAACCAAGCAGCAACATTTCACATTATAGAGCAGGCTGCAGAATAGGATTTGTGAGGAAGAGGATGTTGAGATTTGACTCTGTGTTGGTTCAGTCAGAAACTAGAGATATGGCTATAAGCACATTGCTTATGTATCACCAATGGGATTTTCTATGTGGCAGAGAAGCTGAAGAGATTGTATCCGGGAAGTGATCTATTTCTTCCTCTGCACCAGTATTTGAAAAATTCTGTAAAGAAATTGAGATTCCGTTTTGTATTAGAATAGTTTTGGGCATAAGGACTGGAATAAAAAAAATCTTGGGAGGACAAAGTTTAGTTTGATTGTTCCTCTCCTGCCAACAAAGCAAGCCCCAGATCAAGTTCATTCAGAGGAAACTCCTTCTGTTTGAACCTCTATCAGAATTCAGGGTGATATTTTTCTAAAGCTCAGACACACACAGTTCCAGTGCTTGTTTTTATTTTGACATTAAAATTGCTGCAGATAAGGTCAAATACTGGCATTTCATATGCAGAAGCTTAAAGAGCATTTAAATTTGCACTGAAAACATGTTTGGAGCTTTGCGCGTCCCCAATCCTGTTTATATGGATTCAGGGCCGACTCCAGGCACCAGCCCAGCAAGCAGGTGCTTGGGGCGGCCAAGGGGAAGGGGCAGCACGTCGGGCTCTTCGGCGGCAATTCGGCGAAGGGTCCCTGTCCCTCTCGGAGGGAAGGACCTGCCGCCGAATTGCCGCTGAAGAAGAAAGCAGCGCAGTGGAGCTGCCGCCGGAGTGCTGCCAATCGCAATTGCGATCGCGGCTTCTTCTTTTTTTTTTCGCCGCTTGGGGCGGCAAAAACCCTGGAGCCAGTCCTGTATGGATTCTGAGGGCAATACGCAGTAGAACTTATTCTGAAAAGGAAAGTAACCTTTTGAGACTTAAGGTAATTTATTGTCAAGCAATAATTAGTACTGCAACTTCAGGACCATACACCATATACGTGGCACTGATTCTGTTCTTGGAAGACACAAATACTGAAAAGCAATGTGGAAACTGCTAGTGATAACGAGAGAAGGTGCCAAGTTTATTCGGCATTACATGCATGAGCCTCCTTGAGTTACTTAACTGCACTATTTAAAAATCTCTTGCACATCCAAAGTCTGGAGCTAAATCTTTAGCTTTCCCTGTCAGACATATGTATGTAAATTGAGAAATTAACACAAGTGCTCAGAATATCACATACACATTACACAGGTATATAATAATACACTTTAAATGGGTGTACAATTTGGCACTCCTTTCAAGAACATCAAAAATGGAGAGTGAATAGAGCAACAATTAAGATCACACATTTGCAATTTTCAGTGAAAACTTTTGTAGATAGCTACGATTATTGCCATTGAAAGTTATGCAAATGGAAGCACAGTCACTTTCAAATGTTACGTACAAGTAGCACAGCCTTTTAATACAGAATAAAGCATTATTATTGTCTCTCTCATATTGGAGGCAATGTAGTCTAGCTGAATGAGCTAAGAACTTTTGAATTCTAATCCTGGCTTTACCACTCAATTACTGTGTGACCTTAAACTAGAGCAGTGATACAAAGACCTCAGTGATTCAGGAGCCAAATTAGCGATCAACATTACCCCCAAAAGAGTCACAGTAGTGGGAATCCATTGTTTCATTTACAATAGTGCTATATATTCATATTTGAATAGTATGATGGGAAATATTTAGTTTGTTTTTTATATATATATATATATATATATATATATATATATATATATATATAAAGGGCTGTCAAACTATTAAAAAATCAATCATGATTAATAAATAGTCACGATTAATCACAGTTTTAATTGCACTGTTAAACAATAATAGAATACCATTTATTTAAATATTTTTTGATGTTTTCTACATTTTAAAATATATTGATTTAAATTACAACATACCTTTACTTCTACACAGCTGCTATGGCTTGTGGTGTCTGGCACTCGGCTCAAGGCGGGCTCCATGCTGTTGCCATCCCACAGCCCTCTGGCCACTCCTGGCTCACCAGGGATGCAGTTTCAGATTTTGGTTTGGTGTGTGTGTTGGGCGGGGGGGTGGGGGAAGTATGTGTGTGTGTGTTGGGGGAGTGCTGTCTCTTTAAGCAGAGCACTCATGAGCCTGAACACTTTTTCAGCCAGCAGCAGCTGCTCTCAGCAGCACTCACTCCTGAGTCAGCAGCAGACAGGATCCCCCTGTTCCCTGACCCCCAGCTCAGCGGTGACCGCGTACATGGGCGGCGGGAGAGGGACATCCCAACATCAGCCCCCCCACCCTGCCACCCCCACTCTGCGCAGCAGACAGGAGGCAGGCTCCTGGTCCTAAGCAGGTTGGCCAGGGGTGGCTCCATGTGGGGGAGGGAGGAAGTGGGAGCAGCAGTGGAGCAAGGCGTCGGGAGGAGGGGCATCCCTGCCCCGGAGGCACGCAACGGTGCACCCCTGAGCAGGGCACCCTAGGTGGTGGCTCCCCTTGCCACCCCTAAGGCTGGCCCTGTCCAGGGGGAGGGGATGAGGCAGGCAACGGGATGCCTCTCTCCCCAACCAGCTGCTGCTGAGCCCCATCTCCAGAGATGTTTGATTAATGCTCGTTAAAAAAATAATACATTAATTTGTTTTGAGTTAATCACATGCGTTAACTGCGATTGACAGCCCTAGTGTATATATATTATTCTCACAGCAAAATAGACTCTCAGACTTTAAGGTCAGAAGGGACCATTATGATCATCTAGTCTGACCTCCTGCACAACGCAGGCCACAGAATCTCACCCACCCACTCCTGTAACAAACCCCTAACCTATGCCTGAGTTATTGAAGTCCTCAAATCGTGGTTTAAAGACCTCAAGGTGCAGAGAATCCTCCAGCAAGTGACCCGTGCCCCACGCTGCAGAGGAAGGCAAAAAACCTCCAGGGCCTCTGCCAATCTGCCCTGGAGGAAAATTCCTTCCCGACCCCAAATATGGCGATCAGCTAAACCCTGAGCATGTGGGCAAGACTCACCAGCCAGCACCCAGGAAAGAATTCTCTGTAGTAACTCAGATCCCACCCCATCTAACATCCCATCACAGACCATTGACTGACCAAGTATTATTATTTTATCAACTGCAATTGGTTAATAACATAGTAAAAGCATCCTGATTGGTTAATAATTAAATCACACAGTGTTTTAATATCATGTGCTGCAAAGAGCTGCAAGAGAGACATTAAAGAGCCACTTGTGGCTCCCGAGCCTCAGTCTGAGTATCACTGAACTAGACACTTAATTTCTCTGTTTCTCCCTCTGTAAAAAGGGGATGATAGTAACTACCTAGCTACCTTAGAATGGTGTTCTGAGGGTTAATTAGTTATGGTTTGTACAGTGCTATACGAGTGCTATGTACAATTATTATAATTTTAGTTTCTAAGATGTCTGCAAGGGAAATAGTTGTCTAGTGTTACTGTAATTTGTGACCATATTGGGAATCTGAATTCAGGTTCTGAACACAATTGATGACTCCCCAGGCAGGCAGGAACTAAGCAGCACATTTAGCTCTCTAAGAGGATGGAGGAAATCTCTCTCTCTCAATTCCTGCAGGCAGCTCCAGGAGTAGCATTGATAGACTCTAAAGGGAGTCATGTCTAACTTGGAAGGATGATTGAGACCTAGACAAATAATTTGAAGGGGATAAAGAAGAAAATGGGCAGAACTCATCCCTTTAGCCCTTCTGTGATTTAAATTAGCAGAAAACCTTTGAAAAGAATTTAAAGAGAGCAAGATGATACTGGAGGATCTTGATTTCTCCAGGTCCCTTCTTGTGGAGGAGAAGGAAGGTATTAAGGCAGATCGAATTTATGCCAACCCAGCTGGGATCAGGAGTTGTCAACAGAATGCTAGCCATTAGTCAGTCAGTCAGAATCCTGTCATGTGTCTGGCTTTATCTGGTGGTAGGTAGCAATTGTGGAGACAGGGAAATTATTCTGCAGCATATGGGAAAGGGTAGCTTCAATAATCACACAGTAATAACCACAGTAAAAGGAGTTTACAAAAACAAATAACTTCCACTTATGAAAAATGCTGCTCAAGCTAAGTGCATGGGAGACAGAGTTCATGTCAAATTTCCTTGAAATTACAATACAGAATTAGAGCCTGTTTTTCAGAGGTTCTGAGCTGTTTTCTTAATGTTCCGCTCTTCATGTTATATACTCAAAGCATAGACACCAACTAAAACAGAGGCTATGAAACTAGTGTTAACATAAAATAAATACTTATTTCAATGTTTCACTTTTAAAGCCTTATGGTATTAATAGGGTTTTCATATTTTTGTCCGGCGAGGGAATTTTTTTATTCTATTCTTCTACATTTAAGGGATAGATTCAATCTATCATATACTGTTCTAGAGAGAGTTTTCCTTTTTAAAGTTTCCTTTAGCTCACTTCCTATCTGCCCAGTTCTCCCTGTTTCCCCTCTCCTCTTTCTACTAATGAAATGCTCTTCAGCATTTGTTTCTCTGTTCTCTGCGTTGTTGTGTGTGTCCATCCCCGTCCCATATCTCATCCTTTCTTTGCTTCTATCTACTCTTCCAGTCAGAGAGCATTATTTTATTTGGAGTGGGGAGAAGAGTTTGATAATAAAAGCATTTCAGTCGGGCTCATACTCCTACTTTGTGGTACTTCTATGCGGCCTTTGCCATTGTTAGAAACTGAATGGAGCCGTTCAAACTGCTGTCAGAACGGCAGGGAATATTCTACAGAGAATCAACACCATGCTGCCTGCAAATCCTACAAGATTCTCTTGTATAACAGGGTAAGGAAAGCAGGAAGTCTCAGACAGCGTGTAGCTTTGTTGTTGTTTTTTCTTGATTAAGGAAGCATGCATCTGAGTTCCCCATTTCCAATAACAGGCTAATATGCATTTCTAAGTTATTGGGCTTTGATTTAAAACTACAGAAAAAATTGCAAGTCTAAATTTTCAAAAAGTTTTCCTAATTTGTACATATGCAATTATTGAGCAGCCTCCTAAATACACAGGGGCAGATTCTAATACTCATACATACAAAAGATAGAATGGTTACATGCAAAGCCCATTTGTTCACCCCCAATTTCTATTACCTGTACACACAGCTGAGTATGCTAAAAAAAAAAAAAAAGCACTCAAGGGTTTTGTCTGGGAAAAAATATAGACACAGAAACGAATGCCTGATTGAGGCCCCTTTAGAAATCTGGCCCTTAAAATCCTCCATGTTAGAATTTGATGCAGTTGGAAACAATGCTGTCATCCAGTAGGGTTACCATACGTCCGGGAATCAAACCCCCGTCCGGGGGGAATTGCCAAAAAGCCGAACATATCCGGGAAAAATGCCGGCCGGGCACTTCCCCTCCCGCAGCTGCTCTGCTCCTCCCCTGACTCTTCGGCTCTGTTTAAGAGCTGAGCCGCCCGAGCGCTATGGGCTTCAGGCAGCCCCCTTGCCTCCGGACCCCAGCTGCCGGCCGGGCACTTCCCCTCCCGGGCTCCGGCGGCGCAGGGTCCGGAGGCATGGGGGCTGCCCGAAGCCGGTAGCGCTCGGGCAGCTCGGCTCTTATACAGAGCCGAAGAGTCAGGGGAGGAGCAGAGCCTCCGGCCGCGGCAGCTCTGCTCCTCCCCTGACTCTTCGGCTCTGTTTAAGAGCCAAGCGCTACGGGCTTCGGGCAGCCCCCATGCCTCCGGACCCTACGCTGCCGGAGCCCGGGAGGGGAAGTGCCCGGCCGGGGGCACAGGGTCCGGAGGCATGGGGGCTGCCCGAAGCCCGAGCGCTACCGGCTTCACGGTTTGCCGGGCAGCCTCCAGACCCTGTGCCCCCGGCTGGGCGCTTCCCCTTCCGGGCTCCGCTGCGCTGGGGAAGTGCCGGCCGGGGGCGCAGAGTCTGGGGGCTGCCCGGCAAACCGTGAAGCCGGTAGCACTTGGGCAGCCCTTTTCGCGTGTCTGGGAGTGGGAGGGAGGAGGGGCGGGGTTAGGGTGGGGTTGGGGCGGGGAAGGGGTGGAGTTGGGGCGGGGCTGGGGGTGGGAAATAGGCGGGGCCAGGGCCCCGTGGAGGGTCCTCTTTTTTTATTTGTTAAATATGGTAACCCTATCATCCAGAAAACACTGCAAACTTTGTATTTATGCCTTAATGTGCATCAAGATTCTGAAACACCATCACAGTGCACGCTGGGACAAAAACACTAGTGAAGAGGGCTTAAATAGAGTTCATGCAGCATAATCCCAGAATGGGTACCAATGCTAGAGGACTGAAGGGGAGGATACTAAGAGTCAGGAGACTTGCAGGCCCTGGCTCTCCCTGCTTTCCTTGCTGCTCCTTCACTTGGGAAAAAGAAGGTATTGACGGAGAGGAACTTATGCTGCTGTAGGCTCCAGCTCCTTGTGCTTAAAGGGTATATTTACCCAGCAATAAAAGACCTGCAGCATGGCTGTGGCTGGCCCAGATCAGCTGACTCAGGCTCACAGGGCTTTGGCTGTGGGACTAAATACTGCAGTGCTGGAGCTTGGGCTCCGAGACCCCATGGGGGCAGAGGGGGAGAGTCACAAAGCCTGAGCTCCAGCCCAAGCCTGAATATCTACACTGCAATTTTTAGCCCTGCAAGCCAGAGTCAATTGACCCGGGCCCTGAGACTTGGTGATGCAGATTTTTCATTGCAATATAGACATACCCTAAGTGTCTAGGCCATAAAGAGCAGGCACTGGCTCCTCATGGGCCTAGCAGGGGGTCAGGTTTTCCTTGACCAGCTAACATGTTAAAGCTACAATTTGTCTTGTCTATACTAGGATTTTAACAATTGTTAGCTAACATATGTTAACAAGACACCTCTTTCTTAGTGTAGACAATACTTAGGAAGAATTTCGCTGAGAAGAAAGGGACTTGGCACACTGGATTGCGAGGTCATTCAGTACATAGAGGGAATCATGGAAGGAGGGACATGCCATGAAACAGAATCTGAAACATGGGCCAAAGTGGGATTGTGGAAAGCCTTAGAGGCAAGACGTTTAAGCCATGCAGGCGTTAAAAGTGAGGATAAGGGGGCATCATCCCTTGCTAAATCTTCTGCACCATGACTGTCTGAAGCTAGGGATATTAGTCTGTTAGCTATGCAAAAAACAATATCCTCCACCATAACTGATAAATGTACTTGCTTCTTGGGCACCTCCATAAAATGGGGGAATTGTAAATACAAAATATTTTTAGCAGAAAGTGTCAAAACTGTCAGCTCCACTACAAACTACTATTAGGTTATTTATCAAATATTAGAATATTCAGTTTTACAATCTAGAGTTTTGAATGTTTAAGTATTTCCCTATTTCTCTTAATCAATGAGAGGAATTACAATTACACTTTTCACCAAATCTCTTGGGTAGAGATATTTATAAAAAAAAACCTGCACTGTGAAGAGAAAGCTGACTCATGGGATCTTAAGCACTTGTGGAAGCCTGTGATTTAAGTAAGCATTGTGCTAGTCCAGGCTTTGAATGGTTAAGATACATAAAGACCTGGTTGATAAACTTTAGGTTGCTAAAAATGTCTAAATATGTTGTTAAAGTTAAAGGCATATTTACTTCCTGGCTGTTGGAACAAGCCCAAATCAGTTCTGTAGAAGACTGTTCAATATTAAGGACATTTAAAGCAGTTTTTCCTTTATATTGCAACCCTTTTCTTATACTGAAGAAGATTAAATAAGAACTTCTCTTTTTATCCTGGTTTGGGTGGTGGTGTCCGGGTTGGAAATGAGTGGATGAAGCAGAGGGTGGAAGCAAGCAGACATGTTTTTCTTACTACGCACATTTGGATGTGCCAGTTAAAACCATGCTGATTTGCAAAAACGATATTTTTTAAAACAAATTCTTTCCAAGAAGATTTGTTATTAAGGAAACCAAAATCTTTATAAATTTTAAAAATTTGTAGCCCCTTTCATGAAAACCATCAATGTTTTCTAACCATAATTTTCACAAAATATTTCTCTAAAAGAGGCGGTTTCTTTTTCTGCCTCTTTGCAGACTCCTGTCAGTACTCTGCCATGATTTGATTCACAGTCCTCTCAGGTCCTAGTTGAGTAGTTTCTCTTTGTCACTCCTTACATTCATCAAAGCTTAGGGGAGTTTTAAATGGCTTGTGCACTCTGATAGCAGCCCCTATCAGAAGGGGACAGAAACCGGAAATCACTGTTCTCTGAATCCCTGGGACAGAACTGCAGTGATGAATTAAGTAGCATACAGGATTCTATGCAGAAATTTAACAGCACAGTCTTCTAAACTGGAGTCGGGGAACTTATTTGGAGAATGGGCCGAGGCACTGAGAGTCAGGGAAAGACGGATGAGACAGCATAGTTCCACTGCATAATGCAGACACTTTTAAAAAGTGATCAGGAGTGCAGAGAGGCCACTCCCACTGTGTATTTGCTACAACATCCAAACATGGACAGCAGATTTGTTGAATATTTTTGCTAACTGATTAGCTGTGAAGATAACTCATGTGATGTTATTCAAGGAGGGTGAGAGTGACAACGCACTACTGATCAGTTTGACTGGGGACATTACAAGACAGAGTGCATCTTCTGTAACTGCTCATCATGAAGACTCAGGTTGCTCCAAAACACAGGTTGACAGCCAACAGCTGTAGCACATTGTGCAAATTGCTGTTGCCACTACTAGTGGCACCAAATTTTCCTGACAAGACCAAAACTAAGGGAGATTTTTTTTTTAAAAAGTGACTAAGGGATTTAGAAGCACATAATACATAGAAAGCCAATGGGATTTGTGCTCCTAAACCCCTAAGCAGTTTTGAAAATCTTTTCTTAAATGCTTTCCCCACACTGGGTAAATTTAGAATTGATAATGTACAAAGTCAGTGTCTCTTATGTTTAAAAAAAATAATTACAGCATAATGACAGGGTAGTTAGTCACACCTTAAATTCCTTTATCTATTTTAAAAACCAACATGAAATTTTTTTCCCCTTTGAGGAAATTTGCATTAATTTATGTCAAAAAAGATGCTACTGAGATAAACAGAACTTCCAGTGCTAACACAGTGACAATTCCTGCCTTTGATTAGTTAACAATACAGACAACTATATTACTAAACTAATATCCCTTTTAAACATTGAAAGCAATGCTTAGCTTTCAGCTCTCCCGTTTCATTGAGACAGAGTGAAATCCTGGCTTCACTGAAGTCAGTGGCAAAGCTCCCAGTGACTTCAGTGGAGCCATGATTTCACCCAGAATGCTTAAGTGTTCCCAGGGCTGGCTCTAACTTTTTTGCCGCCCCAAGCAACAACAAAAAAGAACGCCACCCCGCCGTAACACCCCCCCGCAGGGGCGCGCCGCCCCACCGTAACACCCCCTCCGAGCGCCACGCCGCCGAAACACCCCCACTCCCCAGCACCGCCCGGCCAAAACAAAAACAACCCCCCCCGCCCCCAGCACCGCCTGGCCGAAACAAAAACAAACAAAAAACCTCAAGCGCCACCCCGCCGAACCAAAAAAAATAAACAAACCCCGAGCGCCCCCCACCACCCCAAGATTGGCCACCCCTTACAAGGTGCCGCCCCAAGCATGTGCTTGGTCGGCTGGTTCCTTGGAGCTGGCCCTGAGTGTTCCTGAGGAAGGCAAGTGGTGTGGTGAGTCAGAAAGGGAGAGGCAGTCTCTAAGGCAAGTTGGATCTCAATTTTGTGCATTGAAGATCATGAAAACATCTACTGCAAAATAAATATCAGTGCTCTTCTGAATGTGTAACCTTAATCTAAAAACAACTTTATGTGGTACTATGGAATAATACCAGTTTAATGACATTTAATAACTGCAAATGCATGTCTGGGATTCAGGAAATGACTGAAACAGAGTTCTAAAATGAGCTGTTCAAGTTATCTCCGGTACATGAAATGAATGGCAAATCGTGTCAGAACTACTGCTCAATTTAATAATCTGTTCAAATGATATACTGCCCTTGAATAGCAAAGATGGTGCCCTGACTCTGTTGTCAAGGTCACGGCAATTCAATACAGCCTCATAAGAGGCTTCCAATTGCTACCAATTTACAGAATGCTTTTCACACAATGTGGTTTAGTGCCCTGAATACCATAGTGTCTCTCCTAGAGAACATTAGTTGCATTCACATGGGTGCAAAAATGGGGAATGCCCCTGTTCACCCTCTGCCTTTTAAGTAAGCAGTACTTACACTGGCTTCACTACACTTATTAGTGTGAGAGCACAATATGTCCTTAGATAATCTTTCAGACATCAGAATCTACAGACTGAATGCCAAGCAACGAGCCGCCTTTCATATTAACTGATATGCAGTAACTTAAAAGGTCCTGTTCTTTGTGTGAAACATAAAAAGGAAAAGGCCAGGTTAAAAGAAGTCAAGCACAGCCTGAATGAAACACCGAGAAAGCAGGGGACTGTGGATCACAGGTTGACACTAACCTTGATGAGAGAATTTGAGTGGTGCAGAAACTGTGCAGTATACAATATGGGGCTGGGTGAATGTTATATTGCTTTTGTACAACGTAAATATGGCAAACTGATGGACTGAGATTGACTCAAAGTCATTAAGGATATGAAGCGGACACTTCTAAAAAGTCATCTGTCTCTCTTTCAGAGAGAAGAGAGTTAGTCAGTCCTAAAACTTTGATGATTTTTCATATATGCTATTTGGTTTAATTTCAGAGTGTTTCACTTCTGGGATTTCCCATCACTGTTGTAAAGTGGTTCTATCAAATCCATGAATTCTCAATGGGGGCCAGAAAGGAGTGGGTTCAGGCTTAGCATGAGCGCAATCTCAGACAGAGATTGACTCAGACTGAATATTAAATAAGCCCTATAGCAGAACAGAGCCAAACCTTACCATTTAAGTTTGGAATCAGGGAAAGGGATGATTTTCCTGTAGGATCTTGAAAGCAGGACCCATAAAGTCCAGAACAAATTTACTCGTGGTCACCATTTTACATAAGAACATAAGAATGGCCATACTGGGTCAGTCCAAAGGTCCATCCAGCCCAGTATCCTGTTGACCGACAGTGACCAATGCCAGGTGTCCCAGAGGGAGTGAATCTAACAGGTAATGATCAAGTGATCGCTCTCCTGCCATCCATCTCCACCCTCTGACAAACAGAGGCTAGGGACACAATTCCTTACCCATCCTGGCTAATAGCCATTAATGGACTTAACCTCCATCAGTGTATCTAGTTCTCTTTTACACCCTGTTATAGTTCTAGCCTTCACAACCTCCTCAGGCAAGGAGTTCCACAGGTTGACTGTGCGCTGTGTGAAGAAGAACTTCCTTTTATTTGTTTTAAACCTGCTGCCCATTAATTTCATTTGGTGGCCCCTAGTTCTTATATTATAGGAACAAGTAAATAACTTTTCCTTATTCACTTTCTCCATATCACTCATGATTTTATATACCTCTATCATATCCCTCCTTAGTCTCCTCTTTTCCAAGCTGAAAAGTCCTAGCCTCTTTAATCTCTCCTCATATGGGACCCGTTCCAAAGCCCTAATCATTTTAGTTGCCCTTCTCTGAAGCTTTTCTAATGCCAGTATATCTTTTTTGAGATGAGAAGACCATATCTGTACGCAGTATTCAAGATGTGGGCGTACCATGGATTTATATAAGGGCAATAAGATATTCTCTGTCTTATTCTCTATCCCTTTTTTAATGATTCCTTAACATCCTGTTTGCTTTTTTGACTGCCGCTGCATACTGCGTGGATGTCTTCAGAGAACTCTCCACGATGACTCCAAGATCTCTTTCCTCATTAGTTGTAGCTAAATTAGCCTCCATCATATTGTATGTATAGTTGGAGTTATTTTTTCCAATGTGCATTACTTTACATTTATCCACATTAAATTTCTTTTGCCATTTTGTTGCCCAAACCCTTAGTTTTATGAGATCTTTTTGAACTTCTTCACAGTCTGCTTTAGTCTTAACTATCTTGAGCAGTTTAGTATCATCGCAAACTTTGCCACCTCACTGTTTACCCCTTTCTACAGATCATTTATGAATAAATTGAATAGGATTGGTCCTAGGACTGACCCTTGGGGAACACCACTAGTTACCCCCTCTCCATTCTGAAAATTTACTGTTTATTCCTACCCTTTGTTCCCTGTCTTTTAACCAGTTCTCAGTCCATGAAAGGGTCTTCCCTCTTATCCCATGACAACTTAATTTATGTAAGAGCCTTTGGTGAGGGATCTTGTCAAAGGCTTTCTGGAAATCTAAGTACACTATGTTCACTGGATCCCCCTTGTCCACATGTTTGTTGGCCCCTTCAAAGAACTCTAATAGATTAGTAAGACATTATTTCCCTTTACTGAAACCATGTTGATTTTTGCCCAACAATTTATGTTCTTTTATGTGTCTGACAATTTTATTCTTTACTATTGTTTTAACTAATATGCCCGGTACTGACATTAGACTTACCGGTCTGTAATTGCTGGGATCACCTCTAGAGCCCTTTTAAAATATTGGCGTTAAAAAATACGTTCCCACAGACAACGTTAAAAGTTTGAAATGATTGTAAGTACACATAAGTACTTTGAATCTAAGTTTTAAAACTATAAAATCATTCTCATGACAAATCTCACCCACCCCAGCACCATTTTTTACTTCACTGGACAAGACTTCAAGTACCAGCACTGCGTGAAATTAAATTTCTTTTAAGAAAAAGGAGTGTTTATGCCCCATTTAATGGATAGTAGACATAAACTTCAACTGGTAGCATATACTTGGCAATCCAGGACATAATCACAAGGATCGAACTAAGCTCTTTTAATTTGCATTTTTACCATGGTAGCAGTAAAAATGGTATTATCCTCCTGCCCAGATACAAAACTAATAGTAATATACTCAGTATATACTAAGTCTCTGCCATGTCCATTATACAACTGCCATTTTGCATGCATTTCAGAGCACAATACCAGATGGAGCACATACATAGGACAGTGGCACAATTAATTCCCAAAGATCAGGCAATATCAAGGGTGATAAGGAGTTGGTTTAATTTACTTCTTTTCTATCATGAATAGAGTTTGCCAAGACATTTACCAGTCAAATTCCCAGCAGATGTGTTTGCAAAAAGAAGGCAGAAGTTGCAAAAAGAAGGCTGCACACAGCATTCACTAGTTAGGTAAGATGTTGGAGCCAGAGATTGTCTGAGGACTTCATTGTTTACCCTGTCTCACACTGGCACAGGCAAACAGCTGTAAATCCTTTCCAAGTGCAAGGGGAGAAGGCAGTGAATGACAGTCCATCTTGGCACAGATGTCCCATAAAAGATTCTTGATGTGCACAGCCAGTGAGGTTTTTCTGGCTGCTCGATTCTTCTAAAGTAATAAGGAGCAGTCTGTTTTCCTCCTTTCAATTTCTAATTATAACAGCCGTTGGCCTTTAAGTTTGCTCAAAGTCTCTGAAAGCGCTGATGAATTAATTAAAACTTTACAGGAATGGGAAAGTCTCAAAAAATCTGTGAAGGCTAGGACTATAACAATGTTTAAAAGGGGACTGGATAAATTCATGGTGGCTAAGTCCATAAATGGCTATTAGCCAGGATGGGTAAGAATGGTGTCCCTAGCCTCTGTTCGTCAGAGGATGGAGATGGATGGCAGGAGAGAGATCACTTGATCATTGCCTGTTAGGTTCACTCCCTCTGGGGCACCTGGCATTGGCCACTGTCGGTAGACAGATACTGGGCTAGATGGACCTTTGGTCTGACCCAGTACGGCCTTTCTTATGTTCTTATGTTATGTTAGAGTAGCAGGAAAAAAGCTTCAGCTTAGGTTAGTTTACAGATGGAACATATTTTTAGGGGAATGGGAGAGCCTTTGGTTCTTAGTTCCATTCTTTGGTGTCTGGAGGTATTTTTAATAGAAAAAATAGATACATATAATACAGTCCTATGATTCATTTAAAAAACACCTTAATATCATTGTGACGCTGGCAGACCAGGTGCCAGCTCATGCCAAGGCCCTCACTGAATACTCACAAATGCATAGTTGGAAACCAGTCTTGCTTACTGTGCGTTAGTATTACCAAAATAGATATTAGATGTTAAGTTGATAAAGATGTGTTTAGATTTTATGAAATGCTGGTAGAATGCTGCACGTATTTATCTCACTTATAATCTCTACAGCCCATGGTATAAAGTTATACTGAGTGTTTGCACCATAATCCTCTGTAACTGTGTAACTCACCAAACAGGAAAAGAAGCATTGATTAAGGTAAAGTGCTCGTCCATGGCCTACTGAAGGCAAATGATGTATTGTGTAGCATCAAAAGACAGAGACTTTGTGATTGCATTCCTAAATCCTTCCAGGAAGGAGAGACCGATGCATAACTCAGCCCATAACTTTGGACTCTGGAGTGGAAAGGATAAAAATCCCTGACAGGAGAAACTGAATCTTTCTTCCATGTCTGGACTCTGAGGGGCAAAGATTCCTAAACAGAAGCAAAGAGATCCCCATGCTGCTTGGCAAGAGTTAGCCCTGAAAGACATTTAGAATTTACAGATTACTATAACTGTCACCATTTGAAATGTAGACAAACTTATTTGCTTGCTGTAAACTATAAATAATTCTCATTTCTTTTTCCTAGTTAATAAATCCTTAGTTAGTTTACTCTAGAATTGGCTACCAGCATGGTCTTTGGTATGAGATCCAAGTTCCAAGATCTGGGGTAAGTGACTGGTCTCCTGGGACTTGGAGCAACCAGAATATTTTGTGATTTTTCATGTAAGTGACCATTTATCACTAAGTCCAGCATGCCTGGGTGGCAAGATAGACTAGAGAGCCTAAAGGGTCTGTCTGTAACTCCATGGTAAGACTGCTATAGTGATTCAGGAGTTGACATTAATTACTGGGTTGGCAAAATTTAATGATAGAACATACCACCAGTTTGGGGTGTCCACCCTGTTTTTTGACAATCTGCCCTGAGCTTGGCATGCACAGTCGTGAGCCACTCCAGACAGTGTATCATGTAAGATGTGTATTAATAATTCTGTGTAAAGCATGAATATCTGAATCTCAAAGGTCTGGATATGGTCCTTTTTGCCTCTCTGGAGCATTGAGTAAGGATTGTACAATAGGGCAAGGTAGATATATATCACATGTTCAAAGTCCTGCAGTTGCAGAGGTGTGTCTGAGTGTGGGTGTTGATGGAGGGACATGGAGGAGTTATTGATCTTTGGTCTTTCCTGACTTCTTCTGTTAATTTTCTATTGCCTCTGGGTATAACCAGTTCACACGAAGTTTATGAAACAAAATGTTAATGAGAAAAAACAAAAATGAGGGAATTCACTGTGTCAGAAGTTTGCATATATCAAGGCACTGGCACCATGAAGTACTTTGAGGTACTGTAGCTGGGGACTAAAATAAGAGTGCAAAGGCCCAAGGGACTGTAATCCGAAAGGTTATTTTTAAAGTCCTGCTACAAGATGTAAAAAAAAAATGGTTTAGTTTAAAATGTTCTCAAGAGAAAGGGACCAAAAACTGGCTGGATCTCCCCCCCGGAGACTATCCTGGCATAACAGGCATCCTCACAAAAAACCTTTGTTCCAGTTTAAACACCTTCATTCCTTCAATTCATGTGTAAAATCTTATCTGAGAGCCCCAAGAAGTCCTCTAGCAAAACCAGGGAAGACTAGAATTGACATTACTGATACTTCTAAAGTTATTTAAAAAAGACAGAAAAATATGTTAAAAAGTCAACCCTTCTTTACAAATCATAATTAAAAAGAAAAATATCTTTTGCATCTCTCCTTTAAGGTGCAAGATGTAAAAGGCCAGTGCAATTTTTCCAAAAAGACACACAAATTATATGCCTTCTCTACAGCCTATGTGTATTTATTTATTTCTAATACAACCTGTCACCACAAGGTGTGCATTATTAGGCTATTGATATAAAAGGAATAAATCTGAAGGCAGAATGCATCTGAGAAGTGCACCAGCAACCTGCTGACACATACCCCAGCATGACATGACAATATTAGAGTATGACTCCTTATTTCCTTTTTGTTTAAATTCCAGCTGTGATACCACTAACCAAAGCCAACTTGCAATCAGATCATAGATTGAGACAAGATGGGGCAATTTTTTTAGGAAAAGAACCCCACTCATTTTTGCATATTTACATTTGCATGTACAAATCTGACCAGACAAAACACTATAGGTACCTAACTAATACCCAATTTATGCATACAATTTGTAATTACACGTATAAAAATGTGCACTGACCTCAAGCCTCCCTTGTTAAAAATCAGATTCTCAAAGCCATCCTGTAATATGCTGTAATGACTATCTGTTCTTTCTGAACCTCCTGTCCTTGTTGTGCCTGCACATCATGGTGCACAGAAGATTATAAGGGATTATACCAGGAACAGCCATAGACATCACCAGACATGTCAGTTTCTTACTTTAGTGGCTGTTTCATAGATCATTCCAATCACTACAAGCTCCCTTAATGACACCACTAGTAATAGGAGCTAAATCTCATTTCATAAGGGCTTTGTTATAATGTAAAAAGTTTCAGTAACTTTATATGAAATTCAGTGTTATACCAAATTGCTTTGCAATCAAGATGGAACATGCTGTTAAATTTGGTCTAGCTTGGGTATTCCTTACCTCCCCCCAGGCAGCAGGTGGGGGCTCCACAGGAGGGTAATATTTAGGGACATCCCATGCCACTGCAGCCATGAACCACTTGAAGTCCTTGCACTTAAGCTGCTTGCGTAGCTCCTTCTGGGCTGAGATATCTCCTGTTGAGAGATGCCTGTACTCAGGCCGCCGCTGGTAAACATACTCTGCAAACTCATCCATCCATGTCTCCGCCACACGCTTCAGGTTCTGTGAAGCAGAAAGAAAGAGTCATTAACCTGTCCATGCTTTGACTAGATGATATAATTGACACTGGAAGTAAAATAACCAACCCTGACTTGTAATCTTATCATGTTTTGGATGGTGGTGTATTAAATAAATGGTAAACCTCTTTGGAATTAAACACTGTTAGGAACATGATTTAATTAGATGGGGCTTCATGCAGTTTGTTTTTTTAGTACTTCAGTGCAATTGCTGAATGGGGATTTAATTAACCAGATACAGTAAAAATTCAGCTAATTATTTCAACTAGAATCTCCCTGTGAAGCTCCCATTTATTTACTTGATTGCTAATGTTGTTTTTCCATAGTTTTGATGCAGCTGAATTTTGAAATTGGAGTTTTGCTTCGTATAGTAAAATATTATACACAATCCAATTTTTCAACAACGCATTTCCTTCAGGGCCCCAAAATATCCCCAATCTTTCAGAAGCCAGAGTGACATATCTGCAAAGACAGGCTTAATAACAAGTCTGCGTAGGCTCTCTAGTTACACACAACTAACTGGGCATTATTAATATATTCAGAGGTAGGATGAATTCTGAATACACAACATTACATAAACTACTAATGCCTGTAACCAGTAATGCTGCATAGAAGGATGAGCTTAGGATAGTCAACAGAGCAATGAAGCCACTTCCTTTCCTTGCACGGGCGTTTGCTCAGGTAGCTTGGAGGGGGTTGAAGACTGCTATTAGCAAATCTCTCCAATGACTGGAGATGGGATACCAGATGGGGAGGGCTCTGAATTACTACAGAGAATTATTTCCTAGGTGTCTTGCTGGTGAGTCTCATCTACATGTTCAGGGTCTAACTGATCACCATATTTGGGATTGGAAGAATTGTTCTCCCAGGTCAGATTGGCAGAGACCCTGGGGTTTTTCATCTTCCTCTGCAGCATGAGGCATGGATTACTTGCGGGTTTAAACTAGAGTAAATGGTGGATTCTCTGTAACTTGAAGTCTTTGAACCACGATTTGAGGACTTCAGTAACTCAGCCAGAGGTTATGGGCCTATTACAGGAATGGGTGGGTGAGGTTCATTGGCCTGCCATGTGCAGGAGGTCAGACTAGATGATCAGGAGGGTCCCTTCTGGCCTTAAAGTCTCTGAGTAAGTTGCTTCCCATAAAACAGGGGTCTCAAACTCAATTTACCTTAGGGCCAGTGCCAGTCCTCAAATCTTCCCAGTGGGCCAATAATGTCACTGAAGATGGTGTTCAGAAAAGAAAATGTTTATATTGTATTTTTTATTTCAAATTTCTTGGAAATAATAAAACTGTCATACAACTTTATACAGTCTTCACCTGCCAGAGAGTTTTTAGTGTTTGCCAGACACCTGGCAGTGCTTCAGTTCTGTCAGTTTGTTGATGTTTGGCCTCAGTGACTGAGCAGTTGAATCCTTCAGAATTGCAGCAAGGTGTGTATCAGATAGTTGTGTTTGGTATTTTGACTTGTTTATATTCATTGTGGAAAAAAGTGAGGCTGCCTCCATGGCTGACTCTGCGTAGCAACTAATGATGGTATCTCTGTCCCTCTCCCCCAGCCAATGGGAGCTGCAGTGGGCGGCGCCTGCAGCAGACAGATCTGGCAGCATGGCTGCATGCATCTCTCCTCAGTGGGCCGAAGTGGGGAGGTTCTTGGGCTGCAGATGATCCACGGGCCGGGACTTTGAGACCCCTGCTGTAAAAGAATTCTGTCACAACAAAAGCCATCCAAGTTTAGGTTGCATTACCTTTTTTGGATAGTTTGCACAGAGCTGGTGAGAGGATGATGTGGCCCCTCTGGACCTACACGGACTCCAACCACTCCCTGGTTCCAAGCCTGCTACTCCCCTCCTCTTGTTGTGCATGGATCACAATTGTGAAATCTGGTGCTGCCTAGGCAATTCACTAGGGCTAGAATGCCCCTGCCTATGCAACTGACTCCCCCATCTGTGTGGGGCAAGGGAGATTTGCATGTGAATGAGGCTCAGTCCAGATTTTAATCTTGACTGTCAAAAAGCAGGACATTCAGAGTAGAGGCTGACCCCTTCAATGTACAGAGACCCTGCAGTGTGCATGGGTTTGTGAGAGATCTTTAAATGCTACTTTAAATATTTTGCATTTTTTTTTATTTCATAAAACCCTCTGATCATGTTGGTGCATGACACCACTGGCTCCAGTACATTTAGATAGCCCAGGGATTAAGTATGTACTATTACAGTTTGTTGTGTCAGGGTCTAAAATAGGGTTACCATATTTCAGCAAGCAAAAAAGAGGATGGGAGGAGCCCCGCCCTAGCCCCGCCCCTGTCCTGCCCTAGCCCCGCCCCTACCCCTCCCACTTCCCGCCCCCTCAGAACCCCCAACCCTCCCCCCGCTCCTTGTCCCCTGACTGACCCCTCCTGGGACCCCTGCCCCTAACTGCCCCCCAGGACTCCACCCCCTACCTAAGCCTCCCTGCCTCTTGTCCCCTGACTGCCCCCTCCTGAGACCCTCCCCCCATCCTAACTGGCCCCCTAGGACCCTACCCCCTACCTGTCCCTTGACTGCCCCAACCCTTATCCACACCCCCAGACAGACCCCTGGGACTCCCACGCCCCATCCAACCACTCCCCACCCCCTGACAGCCCCCTCCAGAACTCCCGACCCATCTAAACCCCTCTGCTCCCTGTCCCCTGACTGCTCCGATCCCTCTCCCCACCCCTGCCCCCTGACAGCCCCGCCCCAGAACTCCCAACCCCCCCCCGCTCCTTGTCCCCTGACCACCCCTCCTGGGACCCCTGCTCTTAACTGCCCTCCAGAACCCCACCCCCTACCTAAGCCTCCCTGTTCCTTGTCCCCTAACTGCCCCCTCCTGAGACCCCCCCACCCTAACTGCCCCCCCGGACCCTACCCCCTACCTGTACCCTGACTGCCCAAAATCTTATCCACACCCCCCCAGAAAGCCCCCCCGAACTCCCGACCCCCCCCTCGCTCCCTGTCTCTTGACTGCCCACTCCAGAACCTCCCTGCCCTTTCTCCGACCCCAGGGCCGGCTCCAGGCACCAGGCAACCAAGCTGGTGCTTGGGGCGGCACCTGGAGGGGGGCGGCGCGGCGCTCGGGCCGCCGGGGAGAGCGGGGCCACAGCCGGGCTCGCCGCCCTCCCCCCGGCGCTCTGGCCGCCCTCCCCCCCGCGCCCTCCCCCCGGCTGCCGGGGGGAGAGCCGAGCCCCAGCCGGGGCTCGCCGCCCTCTCGCCGCCCTGCCCCCGGCGCTCTGGCCGCCGGGGGGCGGGAGCCGAGCCCCCGCCGGGGCTCGCCGCCCTCCTCCCAGGGCTCCGGCCGCCCTCCCCTACGGCGGCAGGCCGGGGGGCGCGTCCCGCCGGGAAGGAGCCGCAGCCGCAAGCGGGAGGGAGAGGCGCAGGGCTCCCCGGCAGCAGCAGGGATTCGGCCCACGCCCCGCGCTGCCCACTGGGCCCCTGCCCGCTCCGCCTGGACCCACCACGCTGCCCCACGGGCTGCAGGGCTAGAGCAGCCTCTGGGCTGCGCTCCCGGCCCCAGTGTGCAGCGGCCCGGGCAGAAGCCCTCTGGTGCGGGGGGAGAGCGGAGCCCCCGCCGGGGCTCGCCACCCTCGCCCCGGGGCTCCGGCCGCCCTCCCCCCGGCGGGAGAGCGGAGCCCCCGCCGGGGCTCGCCGCCCTCCTCCCAGGGCTCCGGCCGCCCTCCCCCCCAGCGCCCTGCCCCCGGCTGCCGGGGGGAGAGCGGAGCCCCCGCCGGGGCTTGCCGCCCTCGCCCCTGGCTCCGGCCGCCCCCCCGGCTCCGCCCCCCCCCCCGCATGGGGGGGGGGGGGGGCGGCCGGAGGCTTTTTTGCCTGGGGCGGCAAAAAAGCCAGAGCCGGCCCTGTCCGACCCCCTGGCCCCCTTACCCCGCCGCTCAGACCAGCGTGCTGGGGAGGAGGAGCAGGGGGAGGAGCTCCAGACTGCCGGTGCGAACGGCCGGCTGGTGATCTGCGAATGCAGGGAGGGAGTGCTCTCAGCTGCAGGGGAGAGGGGGGGGAAGCGGAGGAGGGGCTCTCTCTGGCTGTCGGAGCCCCATGTAAGTGGCACCATCCGGCCGGCTGCCCTGTCAGCCGCGCGCGCTCTGCATGGGGGGGAAGTCCGGACATTTACAAATCCCCCCCGGACGCTATTTTTAACTCTAAAAGCCAGACATGTCTGGGGGAATCCGGACGAATGGTAACCCTAGTCTAAAAGAAATACTATACAGACTTGCTGTCTAACTTTGCATCCTAAAATGCATAATAAAAGCCATGGACAAAGACTGGTACGTTGTGGGCCAAACCACTGAAATGTTGAACACTTTCTGTGAGACGCTGAGTGCCCTAAATACACTCCATGGGGGTGGGTCTTTTGCCTATTGAGCACCTTATTTTCCATCCTGTTCTTTCTGCATCTTAAACTTCTGTTTGCTTTTCTGTCATTCCATGTTGAGCAGTAGTCTTCATTCAGCTGTTCCCTATGATACCCAGGTCTTTTCCTTTGTTAGTTAGTTTAGAACCCAGTAAACAGTATGAGTAGTTCAAATTATTCCTTCCAGTGTGTATTATCTTGCATTTGTCAGCATTCATCATGTTGCCTATTCATCTGTCTTTGTTACATACCTCTTAAGTTTCTCTCAGTTTTCTTTAATCTTGACTAACTGGAATAATTTTGTCTTCTGCAATTTTCATACCTTTGCCTCCTTTTTCATATAATTAATAATGTTTAACACCAGTCCTAGCATGAAACCTTGTGGTAACCTGGTGCTAACCTCCCATGATGAAAGCTGACCATTTATTCCTATTTTTTGCTTTGTATCTTAGCCAGTTTCTCAGCCTATGACTATGCAATTTTTTTAAAACAACTTTGAGTGACAGACTTTGACAAAGACTTTTGTGAAAGTCCAAATAAAATATGTTACCTGGTTCTCCTTTATCGACTGTTTCGACAGATTCAGAAAGAGGTCTTATAGATTAAGGAGGCAACAGATAATTGATCCAACCAAACCCCACAGAGTTCATATTCTCTGTTCAGCATTGGGTATGAACTCAGTACATTCATCCCCCTTACATGCTAAAGTGCATCTTCACAGATGCCCCCTTTTCCAGAAGTTTCTCTAATTGTTTTTCATTATCTTTTCCTGTCAAGTTAAAATCTGCACTTCCACAGCTGTCCAACACAACACAAAAACACCATACACTCATCACATTGGGTGACATTCTGACACTAAAGGAATCTTATAGCCTTGCTTGTAAAAACAGGATCCTCAAACCGTGTAATGTTCTGTTTATAGAATGCTAGAGCTGCGAAATGCTGATATGTTCTGTAATAAGACAGAGGACAATATACATCTGAAAATCAGCAACAGAAGGTAATGTATCCTTTCAGAATTGTCTCTGCATATTTGTGAGCCTGATTCCTATTCTGATTTGCTGTCAAGATTCATTTGAAAACCACTCTCCTGAATTTTATTAATTTAGTTTGCTTCAAGCTTCTGCACAAACCTAGATATCTCAGAACTAATAAGGCTTATCTGAATACAAAGACAGCGAGATACAGCACAAATGAAGTACACTCGGCTGGTGCTGTAAGATAAGTTACTGTGTGCTTTGTCTCTGTGAAGCAAACACATTAAAACCTGAAGAACGGGGCATGTGCAATTAAGGCAGTTTAAGAAATCACAACACTGAAGTCCCTGTTCTGAATGACTTATGCCCCACACAAGGTTGACTTTTGTTGCTATTTCATTGGAAACAAAGCAACACAATTCTCCTGGGTAATTTACATGAAATTAGCTTTCAATGGTAAGGGAATGGGGTGTTGCCATGACAAAAGGAAATATAAATCTGATATAAGAATGACAGCTACAAAGGCAATATGACTCTCTTTGAGGTAACATTATAACATGGAAATCTCCCAGCCATGTGAGAATACTATTTGCCCTTGCCTGTGTAGACAGAGCCAAACTAGGTTTTAACCACATTAATCAGAAGAGGCAAAACCATGAGTACTAGTCTAACCTTTACAGTAGCACATCATCCCCTCATGTATTCTGTTTATCCCACATGTTTTAATGGAAAACTATTTTAGATGTTTTACAGTTTTAAAAGTAGTAGTATACTATTTTTTAAAAATTATTCCATCCGATCATTGACTTAGTACCATGAGTCCTACTGTACAGGACACCAAGCAAGAGGGAACTGGTAAATAACTGTAGCAGTGGCTTTCCTCTTCAGTAGCAAATGTAGCTACTACCTCAGTTTCCCCCTTCCTTTGTAGAGTAGTCTAGATCTCTGGCTTAACTAAATATACTCCATCCCTTCTGAAGCAACAAATGTCCAACAAAATAAAAGTCCAAAAGAAGTCCTTTAAACCTCCACATGTTGGTGCAGGGGCTCACAAATGGTCCTTCACCAAGACAAATCACCACCCTTCCATGCACGGACTCCCAATCAACCTTTACTATTTGGCTTTTTCACAGTCTTTTGGTGGAAAACCACAAGCAGTGAATTTCTTAAGAGGATCACCTAATCTTTTAAGGTCTTTCTCTACCCTCCCACCGAGCCTCTGGCTTTCTAGCCCACAACACCAACCTTTCCTCAGGGTACTTTACCCAACTCTTTGATTTTTATAAGACTCTTTTCCAGCTCTTTCAACCCTCCTCCCCCCCCCCCCCGGCACCTTGTCTGGACAGACCCAACAGCTTGCCCTATTACCTTCCATTCTCTCTCTGAAATGGCAAAATCATATATCTCTGTCATTCTTCCCAGTATGCATTGCTTCCCAACCTATCGTTCCCCCTGCTATAACAATAAACCCCAGAATACCTTGATTTTGGACTGAACCTGAAACAGGGCCAGAGCTTGATCTTGAACACCACTTAAATGGCCAGAGACACCAATACATTTTAGAAATCTCTAAAAGTGCCTAAAGTAGCCTTTCCTTACACAATAATGTCCAACATTGAGATGCTCAAAGTACTGACTTGGCCCAAACTTTGTAGGAGTGTGCAGTGGGACATTGGGACTCTTTAGCTGAACAAGCAGGATGGCAATCTCATCATACTCATGAAATCTTTCTTCGGCTCATCAGAACCCCTGAAGAGTCTATCTGTGTAGCTATTCATATCACCAACATATCTGAGGACATAACAGGAATTTTAACATTCCTTCTGACATTCCTTGCTTGGTACTTAATAACTTTTAATATATAGTTACATCCTCTCATATGTAACCAGTGGACAATTTTTGCACCAACTCAAAGGTTTTCAGATATCTGTTTTAAAGATATAGCACATAGAAAATAGGTGTTAATGCTTTCTTATTACATTTTAGTTATAACCTGGCTTATCCAAGAGATTTCAAATTATATGAATTGAGGGGAGATATCTTTTAGTGGGGAAGAGGCAACATTGGGCTTACAATTGAAAGTAGAATGCAACCTTAGCCATGGACCAGTTGTTACGTCACAATATTTGAACCATTTCCATTTAAAATACACAAAATCTCACAAAATACTGACGAGCTAACTACAAAGCTTCAAACTAAAGAGGGTCTAGACCTTTTAGAGTAAGTGTAAGGAACTTTATTCCCTAGACTGAGCTATCAGTAGGAAGCTCTTTCTGAAGTAGTTAATTACAATGTTCAAATAATACCAACCAGCTTCCTCATAGTTTGACTGCTCTGAAGGAGGTTTGTTGAATCAAGTCATCTTGAGCTCATTATCCTGGTTATCTCAACACATGCTGACAATATAGGCTTAATAATTACCACACACCTTTTTGTTTAAAGGAGTAAAGTCCAATGCTGAAAAACACATTCAAGAAGCAATCAATCTTAATACATTGACTTGAATGCAGTAATGTATGTTTGCTGTTATGAAGACTAGAGTAAGCTCCCACCATATATTAAAAAAGTAACACAAATGGTTTATTTGTAAATGTTTATAAGACCCATATTAGGGTCTTATCCAAGCAAAAATGCATGAGCTTTGGAAAATGGTAGATTCTGGTTCTGTGGTTGACTAATATATTGGAAGGTAAATTGGTCACGTGGCAGTTCTAAAAAACAACAACAACAAAAAAACGCCAAAGCTTTTCTGCAGCGGAGAGCTTTTTAGAGCAGCCCAGCAGGAGCAGAACATACATCAATGAGCACCCCACTTTCAGTGCTTCTCTGGACTTTCTGACCCTTTGCTTATCTCACCTACAATGTTAGGCAAGCAGGAAATAATCCAACTCTAGACCGAAGTAACCCACCTGCATGGCTGCTGTTGGGAAACCATGAGACTTGGTTAAATCAAACTTTTTTTTTTTTTTAAAGAGAGAGAGAGGAGTTAATGGTGGGAGGACTGACTGGAAAAGGGGAGGGCAATGGGTATTTTCTCCTCCAATGTGTTGTAGGGCTGAATTACTTGGGAATCATTCCCAGCCAAATGCACCCATTAAAAATGGGGGTTTTAGGAAGTTACAATTTTAAGATAGGCTCTTTTTATTACAACATTAGCATTGTTTCATGTACCATATGCTGGGTATTAACATGAGAAGACTCCATGGTTCTAAAACTAAATTGGATATTTTATTAAGAGAACTATCCTAGCTAATTGCATACAAACTGACCACCTGGTACCTTCTTCCCTCCTGCAACCTGTGCTTCTCCCTCCATGTTCCATGCAGGTTTCTACAAGCACTGATCTGGGGTTCAACGTTTTTGCTGACAGGGACAAAATTTGCTTGTTCTATACCAAATTAAACACTCATTTACTATTTGTTAGACACACAAAAAAGTTAAAGTATTTAAAACAAAAAATAAATTCACATAAATCATTACATCTCCCTTAGTTCCTCTCTCTCTATTTATAGAGTCTTTTAAATGGAAACTCTGTGTGACAGTCTCTCAAATGGCATCAAATATCTTTGTCAAGAAGAAGTGGTGGCATTGTAGATCTCGGGTCCTCAATTTCTATTTTACGGTGTGATCCTATCTCCTACAATACATACCTAGGGGAGAGGAAGTAAAGAATAGCAAAAGAAAGGAAAATGAAGCTTTTGTTTCTGGCTTGTAGGTCAGCTACCGGAAAAACACAGATACAGCACACAGCATTATTTTCAGCATTCCAAACTGATCACAGCAAAGTGTTTCTAGGTTAGATTTGACCTGGCCGGTTAAGCCAGATTCAATAAAGAAAGCAAATATAGAAAGATTAAAAAAAAGACATAGGAGAAATAAAATGAGGTTGGGAATTGACACGTCAGGTAAGGAAGCGACAAGAATCTTAGGTTTACATCTCAGGGCACAGCCACAAAGATAATAATGTCATCTGGATCTCTCTCCTTGTCATGTCTGGTCAGAACTTTCTGGATAAGGATGAAGAAAGCTCAGTGGTGTCATGGTATATGCATATGTGCTTGTGTGTGATGGAGACAGTTGTGATCATGAAGCTGACTGATGTCTCCAAAAGTGTTGGCAATCTCACTCCAATGAAATTGAGCAATCAAAACAAAGTATCCAGTTGTCCCAGGTATGAACCTCATCTTGTTTTAATTACACTTTACTTTGTTGCTACAACTCTGACCTCACTAGGAGCCTTGAAAACCCTTAATCACCAGTTCTTTTAATTTATGCAAACTCACTTCAAATTGTTCTGTGACTCTGTTCTATGCTTTTTTTAAACAATATTTTTACATATCATGTTTGTTAAGTTAAAATTACTTTCCCCCTTTCACTTTCTTTGGACAATTCAGGACTTCAACACAAGGTAGAGTTCAACACAGCCGCAGAGAGAGATAAATGTGCACTTTCTTACTCAATTGCTATTCTTGGTGGAATCTTTGGGACATTTTCAGTTTCTGTTTTTTTTCTTTTGTGGCTGACAGATTGCTCTCTCCCACCAAATGCCCTATACCTCTTCATTAAACATGTTCAGGGGCGTCCTGTGTGACATTACAATTATGGTGATTCAGGCAACTCAGCTGGGCAAAAGCAGAGACTTTTTTCTTGGGAATGGAATGACTGCTTAACAGCTGGGGGCTGCATAGCACAACAGGCTGGTAAAGGTTCCAGGGAAGCAAAGTTTAAATGGATCTGTCCTTAACAGGAATATTATAGTTTCCTGTTTTAGAGACAGGGATGGCATGCCAGATTGGAATGACAGTATTTATGAGCAAGACAAAGAACCCTCATGGCACATGAAACTGCATGGTTCTATCCTATGGATTTTTTTTCAATTGACTTTTTAGACAGTTGTTAAATTATCATAAAAATACTATTTCTGCTCCCAATTTCTCCAGCTGTTATTAGGCAGAAAATATTTTTTTTTGCCCCTGGCTGTAAAGCAGTACAATGCTTTTATTATTTGTGCCATTTCACCTTCGTAACCCATTTTTTCTCCTTTGTGCCTACCTCACTCTAATTATAATTAATGGAGATATCCCATCTCCTAGAACTGGAAGGGACCTTGAAAGGTCATCGAGTCCAGCCCCCTGCCTTCACTAGCAGGACCAAGTACTGATTTTGCCCCAGATCCCCAAGTGGCCCCCTCAAGGATTGAACTCACAACCCTGGGTTTAGCAGGCCAATGCTCAAACCACTGAGCTATCCCTCCCCCCACTCTCTGCACATACATCAGCCTGATCCCCAATCCATGCACTTTGGGTTTGTCAATACTAAGCTATTGTATCATATTTGAGTCCTGTAACCAGTTCTTGTTGCTCTATTGGCAATCTGAACATTTTCCAGGAAGCTGGCAGTCACAAGCAGGACCTCTTAAACTGATTGCGTATCTTACTTATTACAATAGGCTTTTCTCTCATTGGCTATTTATCCTAGACTCTAGTTTTAGATTATTGTGTCAACAGTGTCAATCACTATAGTACACAGGCACTCCTTCACTCAGGGATTCTCTGCAGCTCTGAAATCAGTGCCTTGGAATAGAGTTGGAAGCCACAGTGCAGAATGAGAGATGCCGTATTTCAGATGTGAAATAAAACAGAGGACGTGACTGTTACATTCATTAAAAATCTCATGGCACTTTTTGCAAGAAAACAGATATTAATCCCTCTTCCATCCTAAATACTGTAGTAGTGCTGCTGCTGCAAAGTAGATGCCGTGTTTCTCTCCGGAAATGTTTGCATTTCATTCAGATAGAATTAGTGATATATATTATTTGCATTACTGGAAGAGTAAGGAGTTAGAAACTCAAGCTGCTTGTATGCTGGTGAAAGTCACTTTGCCATGTGGCTTTACTGCCACTGCTATTAATAGCCTCTGTTATTTTTATTCACCCTTAGTTGCATGCTGTAATCACACCTTGCAATGAAAATCATGCAAGCACTATGCAGTGCATGCAGAGTTTGGATACAGACTGTTATTTACCCCTTCTACTCCCCATGCCATGAAGCCCTGTGACTCCTTAAAATAGGCAAATATTTTGATGCCCATTTTACAGAAGTGCATAATGAGCCACAATGAGGCTAAATGACTTACCACAGGTCACAGCGTGGGAGTGGCAGAGCTAGGAATAGAATCCAGGAATCCAGACTCCCAATATGTTTCTCTAGCTACTAGCCAATGTTTCTTTGATAATCCATCAAATAAATCCCAAAAAGTAGTTACCGCCATTGCAAACTAGTTATCCTTCTGGATATAATATATTTATCAGTTTTCTTTTTTTCCCCCCAAATGGTTAATAGACCATAAACTACCTGCTTATTCCTTTCCCCCCTTTAAAAACAAAACATTTTTGTTAGATTGAAGAAACAATATAAAAATACTGAGATTTTGATTGTTTTGTTTTTCTTGCATTCAAAAATTATCATGCAGATATTTATTCAAACTTCCTTCTTAAAACAATTGGCTCCTGGGTTGAGCCTTTGATTCAGCTATTAATTAATTTTGACTATGGACTTATAAACATGTCTAAATGTTATAAGAGGTGTTATAATGACTGAGAGGGGAACTTAAGAGGGAAAAGTGTATTCTTATGATGTATATAATTGTGTTACTGCAAGAGGATAATGCCCCAAATGACCTGCGCATTCCAAGCTGATGTTTCTGTCATTTATGGTGACTGCTGGATCACAATTGAAGTCTATTGCTGCTTGCTGTGCTAAAGGACTGAGTGACTGCAAAGCTACCTGTGCTGTCACCTTACACAGGAGCTGCCTCAGTCTCTTTTGTGAAGCCTGCTTTAAAAAAATACAAAAGGAGCCATCTGTCAGTTTGCATTGAGGTCAATGGATAATGTAACTTTACGGACTTGCTTCGTCTAACTCACTGATTCTACTTTGTCCTATAACATGGTTGGAAACTGACAAAAATGTTCAAGTGCTGTTTTCAGCAAACCCCAAACATTGTTCACAGCTAGAAAAAAAAATCATCATGCCTAATGCTCTGTATTTGGGAATCACAGCACAAGATGGTATGCCTACAGTATCTTGGTCTATAGAGCCCTTTAAAGCCACAGAAAAAGGCTGAGCAAGTGGTTCAGCTGGGAATCTGAACCCACCTTAATTCCTGCCTCTTGATCTGAACCCAAACTCTTGCAAGTTCCAATTCAGCAACATAGTGTAATGAGGCAAATGACATCATGCTGTGCCTGCTGGGTCAGAGGATCACTGGGCTCTTTTATTTCTTTTTTTCCCCCCCCAAATGGTTTTCTTGGATCCCAACTCCTAGAATGCAGGGTGGAATTCAAGTTAAGGCTAGGATTCACCACATTTTTGGGTTAACATCTAAAGTTGACTTTCACTGGGTTTGCCAATCCCTAGTTCAGAAAGACCTACACTAGTCTAATTCTCTGGAGAAGGTGCTAAAAGTCTGATTTAAAATGTTTGCAAATGAAAAAGATTGCTGTAGGCATGCATTGAAATTCTAAGGTCATGGAACGGCGAGTTTTTATTGATAGAACTCTTATGTTGTTTAGGGAATCACGAAGAGAAAAATCTATTAATATGGAATTTACAAAACCTGTCTAATAAACTGGAATGTACCTATAAGAAATTGCTGATCTTATTTTAAAATCTGTTTTACCAGATAACTGTCTAGGAGCTGATGGCTTAGCTAGAATGCATAAAAATGGAGCAACGGTCCTGAATACCAAAGTAGTTAAAATAATGTAGCATAAGAATCCAGAACTTCTATATTGGGGCAGTGTCTTGTACGAGGTTTCAAGACTTCTTTTACTGAAAATTATTTCACATAAAACAATCAGACAAAAATAGTTATTAGTAGCTGTGATTTTGTGCTAAGATAGTAGGGTTTGGAATGAATGATAATCAGTTTGTGCTTCCTTAGGAAGTGGAATCACTGTTAATATCTGTACACCCATTAATCTTGCTCTATGTGCAATTACCAGTAAATTGGGACCTGACTGTGTTTGGCAGGCAGCAGTATCCTGAGGCATCTACAAAAAAGTCTTTTTGATTTAGTAGTTCTCTCTTATTTTGTTTGTCAGAGTCTGCTTTATAAATGTGGCATTTATTTTTCCAGTTTGTTTTGCTCACTTTTTGAAAACATTCAGTGCCACATTGGTAAAATATTTTTTACATGGACATTTCCTACTTTATAGACCATGATACAGCAAAAAATGTATGTCTAGGCCTTGCAGGGCTTGATTGATAGTGTCAGAATGTGTGAAATGTGATCCTAAGAAAGAAGACAAATGACACCGTGATACATACTAAGGTGTATAGTATGATACACTAGTGATTGTTTACAGTCCTTACTGCCCAGAATGGATGGCATTTTGATAGGCCTGTTGTTGTATAGTAGAGACTGTGATCCTCATGCCAGTTTTTGAAAGAACATAAGAATGGACATGCTGGATCAGACCAATGGTCCTGCTAGCTCAGTATCTTGTCTTCTGACAGCGGCCAGATGTGTCAGAGCAATTATCAAGTGATCCTTCCCCTGTCATCCAGTCCCAGCTTCTGGTAGTTGGAGGTTTAGGAACACCCAGAGCATGAGGTTGCATTCATGACCAACTTGGCTAATAGCCATTGTTGGACCTATCCTCCATGAATTTATCTAATTATTTCTTTAACCCAATTATAGTTTTGGCCCTTACAACATCTCCTGGCAATGAGTTTCACAGGTTGATTGTATGTTGTGTGAAGAAGTGCTTGCTTGTGTTTGTTTTAAACCTACTGCCTATTCATTTCATTGGGTGACCCCTGGTATAATATGAAGGCAGGGCTGGCTCTAGGCACCAGCAAACCAAGCATGTGCTTGAGGCGGCACAATTTCAGGGGTGGCACTCCTGACACTTCAGCAGCTGTGCTCCCAGAGGTTTTTTTTTTTTTTTTTTTTTTTTTTGGGCTCGGGGTGGCAAAAAACCTAGAGCCGGCCCTGTATGAAGGGATAAATAATACTTCCTTATTCACTTTCTCCACACCATCATGATTTTATAGACCTCTATCATATCCCTCTTAGTAATCTCTTTTCTAAGATGAAAAGTCCCAAAAGTTTTTAATCTCTCTTCATATGGAAGCTGTTCCATACCCCTAATCATTTCTGTTGCCCTTCTCTGTATCTTTTCCAATTCTAATATCTTTTTTGAGAGGGGCCACCAGAACTGCATACAGATTTCAAAGTGTGGGTGCACCATGGATTTATAGAGTGGCAATATGATATTTTCAATCTTCTTATCTATCCCTTTCCTAATGGTTCCTAACATTGTTAGCCTTTTTGACTGCCATTGCACACTTAGTAGATGTTTTCAGAGAACTATCCAAGATAATTCCAAAGTCTCTTTCTTGAGTAGTAACAGCTAATTTAGACTCAATCATTTTGTATGTATAGTTGGGATTATGTTTTCCAATGTGCATTACTTTGCACTTATCAACATTGAATTTTATCTGCCATTTTGTTGCCCAGTCACCCAGTTTTGTGAGATCCCTTTGTAACTCTTTGCAGTCAGCTTTGGACTTAACTATCTTGAGTAATTTTGTATTGTCTGCAAACTTTACCACCTTATTGTTTACCCCCTTTTCCAGATCATTTATGAATATGTGGAACAGCGCAGGTCCTAGTACAGATTATTGCGGGACCCCACTATTTACCTTTTTCCATTGTGAAAATTGACAGTTTATTCCTACCCTTTGTTTCCTATCTTTTAACCAGTTACTGATCCATGGGAGGACCCTCCCTCTTATCCCATGACTGCTTACTTTGCTTAACAGCCTTTTGGTGTGGCACCTTGTCAAAGGCTTTGTGAAAGTCCAAGTACATTATATCGACTGCATCATTCTTGTCCACGTGCTTGTTGACCCTCTCAAAGAATTCTAGTAGATTGGTGAGGCATGATTTCCATTACAAAAGCTGTGTTGACTCTTCTCCGACATACTGTGTTCATCTATGTCTCTGATAAGTCTGTTCTTTATTATAGTTTCAACCAGTTTGTCTGGTACTAAAGTTAGGCTTTACTGACCTGTAATTGCCAGGATTGCTTCTGGAACTTTTTTTTAAAAATAGGCGTTACATTAGCTACCCTCCAATCATCTGATATAGAGGCTGATTTTTAAGAGATGGGTTACATACCACAGTTAGTAGTTCTGCAGTTTCATAGCTGATTTCTTTCACAACTCTTGGGTGAACACCATCTGGTCCTGGTGAGTTATTACTGTTTAATTTATCAATTTGTTCCAAAACCTCCTCTACTAACTCCTCAATCTGGGACAGTTCCTGAGATCTGGCACCTAAAAATATATCTAAATTGGTCAGATATCAAGTACTAGCGTGAGATTGTGTGCTGCACTTTGCAGAGGTGAGGTGCACACAGGTATTGTCCCAGAGGAGGAGAGATGACAAAGATGACTTTAAACCACCATTGTGCCCTCAGGATTCTGGGCAGTATTCTTAGATAGACGAGGGAGTTGCGCCAAGTTATGGATAAAGCTGGTTGAAAATTTTTCAATAATTTTTTTTATGAAAATGCCATATTTGTTGAAATCAAAATATTTAGAAAAACATATCAATTTTAACAAACAACCTTAAGGGAAAATATTTTAAAAATTCATTTTGGAAAATATTTGTTTTGGGATGATTCTGCAATTTTATTTCAAATGTTTTGTTAATTTCGATATTATTTTTACATTATTTTGTAACATATCAGTAATAGTAGTACTGCATAGAAAAACACTACTACTACTACTGATATGTCTTAACTATAGATTCATAGATTTCAATGCCAGAAGGGACCATCTAGTTTGATCGCCTGTATAACACTGGCCAAACAACTTCCCCCTTCCCTCAAAAACATTTCCTAGAGAATGTCATTTAAAAAGCACAACAAATCTTGATTTAAAAATGGTCAATGATGGCGAATACACACAATCCTTGGTAAATTGTTCCAATGGTTAATTACACTCACTGACAAAAACTTATGCCTTATTGCCAGTATGCATTTGTCTAGCTTCAACTTTAAGACATTGGATTGTGTTATATCTTTCTCTGCTAGACAGAAGAACCCGTTATCACATATTTGTTCTCCACGTAGGTATTTGAAACCTCTAATCAAGTCACCCCTTAATGTTCTCTTTATTAAGCTAAATAGATTGAGATCTTTGAGTCTATCAGCATAAGGCATGATTTCTAATCCTTGAATCATTCTTGGGGCTCTTCTCTGAATTCTCGCCAATTTATCAACGTCCTTCTTGAATTGTGGACACCAGAATTGCCACAGTATTCCACCAGCCAATTATGGAGGTAAAATAACCTCTCTACTCCTACTCGAGAGTCCCCTGCATGTGCATCCCAGGATCACATTAGCAGTTTTGATCAAACGATCACATTGGAAGCTCCCGTTCAGCTGATTACCTGCCATGACCCCCAAGTCTTTTTCACAGCCACTGCTTCCCAGGATAGAGTTCCCCATTCTTAAGTATGGCCTACATTCTTTGCTCCTAGATGTATACATTTACATTTAGCTGTATTAACACACATGTTGTTTGCTTTTGTCCAATTTACCAAATGATCCCGATCACTTTCAATCAGTGTCGTGTCCTCTTCATTATTTACCCACTTCCCTAATTTTTTTTGTCATCTACAAACTTTATCAAGGATGATTTTTTTGTTGTCTTCCAGGTCATTGATAAAAATGCCAAAAAGTGTAGGGCCAAGAACCATTCTCTGTGGACACCAAGGGAAACACACCTGCTTGATTATGATTCATTATTTACAATTACATTTTGAGACTTATCAGCCAGTTTTTAACCTATACAATGTGTGTCATGTTAATTTTATTTTGTTCTAGTTTTTAATCAAAATATCATGTGGTACCAAGTCAAATACCTTATAGAATTCGAAGTCTATTATATCAACACTATTACCTTTATCAATCAAACTTGTAATCAAATCAAAAAAAGATTTCAAGTTAGTTTGACAGGATCCGTTGATTAGCATTAATTACATTACCTTCCTTTAATTCTTTATTAATCAAGTCCTGTATTAGCCTCTCCATTATCTTGCTTGGGATCAGTGTCAGACTGGCTGGCCTATAATTACCAGATCATTCCATTTACCCTTTTTAAAAATAAGCAAAACATTAGCTTTCTTCCAGTTTTCTGGAACTTCCTCAGTGCTCCAAGACTTATTGAGAAATCAACATTAACGGTCCAGTGAGCTCCTCAGACAGCTCTTTTAAAACTCTTGGAGAACAGCTGATATTTTATTTTTAAAATCATTAGTGGCAACTGCTACTTAATACTGATTGAAACCTCTTATCTTATTTTCTAGAACAGAGTGTCCTTTTTGTTTTTTTTAATGAACAGTTTGACAGTTTGACATTTTCCAAAACCAATTTTTTTTGGAAATTTGGTTTCATGGGAAATTTAAAAAATTGTTTTCATTTTGATTTGGAAATGAAACAACTTTTGAAACATGGAAGCTTCCCATGAAATGGAAATTCTGAGTTTTGAGCAGCTTTATTTATGGCAGTGCTGCCTATACACCTGCCCAGAAGTCATGTAATAACATGCAACATGGCTCTGACAAGCCCCCTTTTCCCCTCAGGCTCCAGTCTGCATGTCCTCCATGCTGATGCTTGAGAGATGCTTTTGTTGGGAAGCCTATGGCTGTCCTATGCAATACTTGCACTGGGAAGCTTTCACAGCCTAGTGGGTCAAGGCTTTTCACTGCAGCATAGTGGGTCAGGACTATGCCCGTGTGTACTGTGCCTCCAGCATCTGCCATCCAGGGAAAAACCCATCTAGGCAATAAGTCAATGAGTTCCCCTAGGTTGCCAGTCAGCACCCTAATTACACGTACTTCTGTGGGAGGGAGATGTGACAAACTGATAATTTCCTACAATATCCTGAATGAACTTTATTGAATAAGTTAAACCTTATTGAATTAGTTTTAACATATTTGGAGTTTGTTGCATTGAAAACATTTTTGTTGAATTCTATGTATTTCCATGGAAAAGGTAAATAGGAGAGCTGGGGGAAAGGGGGGGTGGACGATGACTAGACCAATTCACTCAGGTTATAACATCTCCAGAGAAGCCACTGGTGCACACATACTAGTTCAAACTGGACTCTCCAGAGACTGACAGACAAAGAAAGGTTTTTTTGATAAATAGTCTTGCTTTAAATTGGGTCAGGGCTCCTTTCTGACCTAGCAAATGGACAGGACCTCTGGTCCACGGAGGGCCCAAGTCCTTAGGGTAGGGTTGGAAAGACTGGTCCTGCTAGAATCCATGGGGTTAATTCTAGTAAGTTTATTAGAAACTGTGCAGGTTTTTTTTATTGTTTTTAATATGTTTTCTCTGTTATGCTTTTTACCTTAAGAATAAAGTAGGCTTGCATAGCAAGTGCTGTGAGGTAACATAACTATTGACAATCACTCTGTTATCAGTCTCGGAAGAGAAAGGAAGCAGATGTCCTTGGGCAACCTATCAGTGAAGGCAGAGAACTGTGCACCCTGGGAATACCCCAGTTAAAAGGTTAAGGGGCACAGGTCTCCATCCAGAAAGGCAATGGCTTGGGAGTGGGGAGCTGGGAGTGGGTGACCTTGCTCAACCACTGTGGGGAAAATACAGATGCAATTGCCATGAACTGTGAGAACAATCTCACATGATCTTGAACTGGAGAGCAGTTTTAAATGAAGTGTCTGAAGGAAAAACAAAACGCACACAAAAACACCTGCAGCATCCAGATCATCTAGGTGTGTGCCCACTTAGTTAATAACTTCATATGAGGCAGTTGATTCAGAATCATAGGGAGACTAGCTCAGTAAGGTGGGGCTTCCTTGTTCATTAAAGGACTATATATGACCTTGATAACCGCTTTAGTTTTGGACTGCCTCCCCAAACCTTTGTTTATCTTTTGGACTTGGATCAGTCAATGGGGATAAACTTATGCCCATGCTGAAGTGCTTTGCTGGATCAGGGGCCGAATGCTCTTCCTTGATTGACAGATTATCTAATTATTTAGATTGATATGAATGAGGGAGTAGGCCTATCCATATGTTCTAGGTGTCCTTGACTCAACTTAACATTACATCCTAAGAGCCGCAGTACTTTTTAGGATAACCTACTACAAGTAAGCCTGGAAGCTTAATGACTCAAATTCCCCTTCAAACAAATGCCTACTGAGAGGTTCCCCTAAATATCAAGCAATGTATTAGGATCCATTAGTCAAACAGGAAGGATGGGATGTTCCCCATTAGGGCACCAGCTCTTTCCCCACAACACGCTTATCAGTTCTGAATGATGCCAGGCAATCATCCTGTGCATGGGCAGGGACTCCATTCTGCATGATATGGAGAACTTTAATGTAATATTTCATAGCTACCTTATTACAAACAGAAAGGCAGAGGAAAGGACTATTTTGCCTAATGAATCCAGATTAGTCACCATGGCTGCAGAGGTTTTGCAGAAGCTAATTAACTGTTGAAATGAGCCATATGATAATATCTCAGATAGAAAGGATGGCATTCCACCGCTACAATTAACGTGGAGTAGAGAGCATTCTAGCCATCCAAATATTCTATTCTGTTTTAGAGCAATAGGGAGGAAGGAAACTCATGTTCAAATCTCCTGTTTTAAGGTGTTTGTCTAACTTCTCTTTGGGTTCCAATAGCAAGAGACAGGTCACTACAATGTGAAAAGGACTTCTGGAAAGTCACCTTCCTGGAAAAACTGAGAGAATGGACAAGACGGAATTATTCTTAGTGGAGGCATAGATTTAACAGCATTTCCTACAGTACGTTCAAAGCATTTACTCTAGATTACAGTGGCTCTGGCTTATTTGTACACTACTTTACCAACTCACTCATGCTCCTTATTGCATCATATATTACAGCTCCCACTTGCTGTGCTTACTGCCAGCACGCGTGCTCTTCCAGGGCAGCGCTTTCTCTCGCACTTTAACTAGCTGAAAGGCAACTTGACTGCATGCAGTTAGCAAATAGGGTAGAATTCATTTTCTTGTCTCTCTTATTAGGCTTATGGTCTGCTAGGCTGTGGAATCATTATAGTGAGTGTAGTCCTGCAGCACAGAAGTCAAGAGTTTCTCCTCCTCAAAGCAAGTGACATATTTTTGATTCATACATATTTTCACTATTAAGAAAAAATATGATTAATAAGATGTTTCCTATGGTGATGGGCAAACACCAATATTTATGCCATTTTATGTTCTAAAAAGGGAAATAAAAATGAACCATCTAGTAAGATTTAAAATAGAAAAGATTAAGATTAAGGATTAATAAATACTAATATTTTGCCTGGAAGTCACAGCCCTTAGTTTCCTATTTTTGACATTCCTTGAACAAGCTCCTCATTTCTCTCAAGAAACTTATAGTTTTCATAGGTCCATTTCCTCTAGAGAAGGAAAACCTCATGGATATGGAGATGTTTAATCTCTTTGAAAGAGTATTGTGATCTCACGGTTCCCTTCTCTCTTATGGTCAGAAGGTGGTCATATTCCTTAAAGAGGTTGTAACCAGTCACTTAAATCACTGCTGATCAATTCTTTTGTTCCAAAGAATATTCCTTTCGCAAGATGTAGGCTGCTGGATTAATTTGCTGACTGATCAAAATCCTGCCAAAAAATCAACCATTCAAATTCCCAGTGACTTGTCAGATTTTGGTTATAAAACCATGACTGACAATCACAGTGAGTGTGTAAAAGGCAATCCTGGGCTTCATGTAATTCATATATTCTTTTGAATGAATGTGAAAGTAATATGCCTCTGTTCTGAAGCCTCTAACTTTATTTTTTACTGAGCACTGTTTTGTTCTTGGAAGCCTTGCCTTTAGAAGGTCGCTGTTACAAAAGTAATAGCACATTATATATTCAGTCAGAGAAATTGAGAATGTGATTGTTTTATTCTAAATAAAGAAATCGACCCACAAGGAGTAAAGGGACTGACAACTTAAAGACGGAAAATTTCAATTAGCAGCTACTCACTCGTGCCAGGCTGGTTCCAGATGGAACTTTATAAGGGACATACTTCCTGTAAATGTGTCCAACTCTAGAACATGGAACATCAAACATGCCACCTCCACACATCCAAACCTGAGAAGGAAACAAACAGTGACAACTGAATGCCAGCAGAGAAGATAAAATCCTAAATCATTCTGCACTGATCCCTCTTCGTGACAGTCCTATTTCATTCTGAATGGCTAGGAATGAAAGATGAGGGAAAATCCATGTTTTGATATGTAGGGTCTCACTACAAAGAGATCACATTAAAAAAGAAGAGCACAAACGATAAAGAATAGTAGCTACTGCGTCTACCAACAATGCTTTTTACAACATAAACAAGATTTCTTTATCCAAGAATTTCCAAATTCTTAATATTCTTAATTAAATTTACTAATTACATTCTTAATTCCAATAGGGCCAAATTTTCAAAAGTGGTCTCATATTGGCCATATACGGTTAAACGTACAAATCAGGTGATAATTTAGAAGTTAAACTCAGGACCCTTGGCCTACAATCTATAGTATATAATCAGTACAAGGCTTGGTTCTTTACTAGGATGTACTTTTCTAAAGAAAAAATGAAACAGAAATATCAAAATAGATTATCTACCCAAATTCGTATATATCCAGAAAGAGGCATAAGTCACTTATGTGTCATTTTTAGTGCAAGCTTCTTATATTGAAAGAAAGTGCGTCAACTGGAATATTCATTTTCAATGTTTAAGGGCCTGATTTACAAAAGTGCTGAGCAACCACAAGTCCAGTCGAAATTAGTGGAAGCGTAAATGCACAGCATCTCTGAAAATCAGGCCACAGATGCATGTGCTACAGGATGATGAGCGATGAGCAATTTCACTCTTCACAAGGGCTTCACTGTTGCTGGTTTTTAACAGATGTTTCTGTCAGAGAGGAAGACTGTGAATCGTGCAGTAGTCACAGTGGAAACCAGCCCAGCAACTCTGATAAGATGTGACCTTATGGACTTCGGTGACATGAGAACTGGTGTACTTCAGTTTGTCAGCTAAACAGACCGCTAAGATAGTAGTTTGGCAAAATGGATCAACATACTTGTAGGATAAACATACTGATTTTAAAGAGTGTATTTTGACTTTCTACTAATACGTCAGTGGGAGCATCAAAGACAACAGTAAATAGGATAGCAGAACATATAAATAGATTTTAAAACTAATCACACTCTAAGAGTTCAAAATGCACCTGTAGACCTTGTGCTGGGACTACCACAATCATGCAGTAGTCTGCTGAATATGTCAAGTAGGAAAATCACTTTGCTTTTCATAACCCCGGCAAAACAACTTTCTTAGCTCCCTGAGTCTGCAAATTGTTCTGTAAGCAGAACACCCACTATTCTGCACTAGTTCTGTACAGAGCACTTGCAGTCTCAGCTTTTTCAGCTTCCAAACTGTGAGATCATCAGCAAGCAAACCACCCCCATGTGCAGAAAGAGAAAGAGGAAACCATTAGCAAGAAGAAAAACAGAGTCTTTCAGACAGAGAACAGCAGCCACAGAGTAATACTGATTTATTCAGTTCTTGGAGGTTTGAAAAGCAAAAGATTTGTGAGTAAGATTCTTTTGTTATCTAGGTTAGTTAGAAAAACTGTTTCTGTATAGTGCAAAATTTCCATTAACCCTCCCCCCCCCGCACACGCACACACACACACACACTTTCATGGTAGATTATTTTAGGGAAATAGTCAAACTTTTGGAAAAGTTCTAGAGTAGAAGAACTTGACCTTTTAAGAGTTCTCCTATTCCCTAAACACTACTCTGCAGCATCTGCATTCTGTAATCAACTAGGAAAGTGTATAAAGACACCTAGCTTCACTGAGAAGTCAAGCACGGTCACTCTCACAGTATGGTCTGTATTGACACTGTGTGGAAGCTGCAATAGTATACTTCATAAACATCTGGAGGGATCTCGCTCTGGAGACAATGAAGAACTCAGTAAGGATGCATGAAAGATAAGACATAATATAATTAATATCAGAGTAAAAATAAAGACATGATGCAACATCTCCCAGAATCTTGTCAGAACTTCCATGTTGCAAGGTTCAGTCTCTGCATATGCATATCCACATGCAAAGGGCCCAGTCCCTGCCATCAGTGTGTTCTGTACACATGAGGCAGAGGACAAAATGTGCTTGTGGTCTAGGGAAAAGTAGAACACAATACATAGACAACAGCAGTGAAATGCTGGCCCTACCAATGTTCATGGGAATTTTGTCATTGATTTTAGTAGAGTCAGGAATTTACCCCAGAGCTGTTATGTTTTCACTGAAAAAACAGTGTGGGATGTGTGGAAACCAGATAGATAACAACGGGAATATTTAGCGTACACCATCAGAAAAGGTAGCATAGTTAAGACACCTGTTGTTATACCCTTTGGCTACTCTATACATTTCTCCCAGAGAGCAGATTGCAAAAGTGCTCAGAGGAAGTCTAAGTAAAACGTCCCCAGCTCTACAGTGCACACAACAGCATGCATTCAAATTCATACAAGACCAAAAGGTACAACAAATTAGTGCTGGCAGACTAATGAGACAAATAGAGAACCCAGCAATAGTGCATGCTGATCATCTCAGCATCATGATCACCTTAAGTTAGGACAGTAACAGGAAAAGTGAAGGTCTATGTAGACATGTAGAGCCAAGGTATAGGATAATGGTGATTTTGCTGGGTAGGGTGAACTCTGCAATGGGGAACACAGATTGTGTACAGCAGCTGAGTAAGGGAATAGTTACCACCACAGTGCTGTCCCTGGATGGTGTACCATCTTCTCTACCAGCTTCCAGCTAGCACGTGCCTGATAAATGTGAAGTCCCACCCACTGAAAATAATTACTTTTAGAACAGAGAAGGAGCATTCCCTCTCTATTCTCACCTCCTATCCTGTAGCGTCCCGGTTGCTATGAAGATGAGGGTTCTCTTTTACTCAACTGCAGCTCTAGCTCTCTCTCTGCTATTCAACTCCTTCCTCAACTTTCTGGCTACTGAAATGGAAATATTTCCACTACTCTACAACTCCCCTGTTTGTCATGTCTGAATCCATCTCACCAAACCTTTTTCATTTTCCGGATCTTCTCTACTGCCTGCTGGCCGTTGTGTCTGGTTTTTTCCAGCTACAGCAGAAAATAAAAAAGTGACCTGATTCTTGTCAGCTTCATGACTGCTCACAAAAGTCTGAAAAAACAATAGTTAAAACTGACAGGTTTTCACTCTGAGGCGGCTCGCCAGTTCACCTTGCTTGCACTGTTCTCCTCCTACAAGCCCTTTCTTAAAACATCTTCATCAAGGCCCTTAAACCCTTGCCCACTCATTCTCAACTCTCCTAACTTACTGAAAAACAGTGCACAAACATACAAAAATCCATAAAGAAATAATGAAACTAACAAGATGTGGTTAACTTCACCACTCCTTCATGTTCCATTATTCCCCTTCCTGACAATCCTTTGGTTGTATGTCATCTTGTCAAACTGTAAGCTCTTTGGAGTAGGGACTATAGCTGACTGCAAATAACCTAGCATACTGAAGGCACTATACAAGTAAGTTTAATATTATTTATTACTGTAATAGAGTAGCTGGCCCATTAGATGAAACTGGGCTCGGCTCTCCTGTTTCAGTCCAGATGATCCCAGCTTGGCCAATTCAAAGTTTGGGGCAGCACCTGGGGGTCTATAAAAGGTCAGTCAGGAGTCAAACCAGAACTGAATCAGACGGGAGAAGAGAGTGGCCAGAGACAGAAGGTGGCTCCTGGGAGATGGCTGAAGGTAGGAGAGGAGCAAGAGGAGTTTGCCAGCTGGTGTCTCTGAGCCAGGGTTGGAGAGGGCTGAAGTTAGGGGGAGCAGCAGAGGGAGGTTCCTGCTGGTCTAAGATGGAGACAAGGGCCAGAGAGGACTGAAGGAAGGGGGAGCAGAGGAGGGGCTTACCCACTGACATCTCCTTGCTGGAGAGCTGGACCCAGAGAAACAGCGAGGGGGCCAGGGGAAGTGAGGAATGCTCCCCTGGTAAGGATGCTCCCAGCAGAGAGGCTGCAGGACTTCCCACTGGGAAAGGCAGGCTTGTGCCCTAGAAGGAAGGGTTGGAGTGGTCGTCCTGGCAAAGGGATGGAAGAGGACAGATAGGAGCCTAATTTGTGATGGAAGACACTGGGGTACGGTGAGATCAAGGACCATGTGCATGGGGTGATATGAACTATGTTTTGGGACTTTTGTTAGACTATTTTCACAAGGTTTTTGTAATCAACTAGTTTCCAGGAGCAGTAGTGGTTAAGTAAGAGCCTGAAGTGGAGTCCTTTGGGTTAACCAAGAGGGAAACTGAAGCGAGGGGCTGCCCTGAGGCCACAAGGTAGTGCCCGGGAGGAAACCACTCATTTACAATTACTGTTAATTTTTATTGTGACAGTGTTTCTAGGGCATGGGAAGACAATAAAAGGATTAAGTCTGGTCCTTGGAAAAGATGACAGCCTAGCAGATAAACTCAGTGGAAGGTCAGCTCCCTTTCACAGAGCATGTACATAATGTGAGGAAGCAGAAACCTATCTAGGTGCTTTATTACTGTAACATATGTAATGAGTGTTGAAGTACACATATATTGCATCTTCTTGATGCTGTAGGAGATCAATAAAAAAGAAAATAAAAGAAAAAGAATTAGGAAAAGGCTATCAGATACACTGAGGCAATAACAATTGGGAGGAAATAACACTTCATGTTAGGCTTGTATTTGATAGATATAAAACTTAATTTGAAAGTGCTGTGCTGCACCTGAGGTGCATTTTGTAGCATAATTGGAATGAATCTCAGGCTGGCTTGCAGGACATTTAGCAGCTGTTCCTGTTTATCTTTTAGCTTCAGAATGACTAAAGGAATTTTTATATTTTCTTGGGAAGATCAGTGCTGTGCAGTTTTATGTCACCTGTGCTAAATGCTGTGAGAAATTGGAGAAACAACTTGAAATCTTCTGTTAAATATTGCAGACCTCTAGTGCACCATAAAAGGAATTCTGATGGCGTGGAGCTCCCAAATGCTGTCACAATGTTGATGTCTCTGTTTGCCTAACTAGCAAACAATAAAATTCTCAAGATCTCTAATGTCTCTTATAATAGCAATGAATGTGATCCGTAGCCAAGATAACACCCCCCCCCCCCCAACAAAACAAGTCAATTTAATTTAGAAAGCTCAGAACAGGAGTATTTTATGATGCAGTGGTTCCCAAACTTTTTACTAAGTTGACTCACCAACAGCATTGTCTCTTTTTGGCAACCTGCCATTATATATATGCACCCTCCACTCTGGCACTGCAACCCTAATCCAGGTTGATGCAGAGGGAAGCCCCTGGTGGGGAGAGGCAGGGAGGGGAGTGTTCCAGCCAGGCCAAATCTGGTGCTGTGGTGCTGTGACCCCATGCACCAGGTTGCAAGGCCTGGAATGGGAGCTAGGCCCAGTCCTGCAGGACAGGAGCTGCCACTGAGGGCTGAACGTGGAATGGGCTCACTTTCAACCCTCCCCTGCACCCTGGTAGAAGTGTGTTTGCCTAGGGCCCAGTGATGGGGTACTCTGGACCTGGATGTGGCAACCCATCCCGAACCTTCCTATCATCCATGGGTGAGTTGGCTCCTACCATTTGGGAAACACTGCACTAAATTATAGTTTATCAGCTCCTTCCTATAGAACATCACAGAACACTTCATAGAGAGGGTCAAAGAGAAAGGCATAAAGGCAAGCTTGAAAAGAGAAGATGCAGTGGTCTAGTGGTTAAGGCACTGGTCTGGGCCTTCGTTATATGGGTTCATTTCCTGGCTCTGCCATAGCCTTCGAGAGACTTGGGCAAGTCCCTTAACTTCCTTGTGCCTCACCTCCCACTCTTTATCTTGTCTATGTAGATTGTAAGCAATTCAGTACAGGGACTATCTGCTATGTGTAAGTACAGTGCCTAGCACAATGGGGCCAGAGTTTTGGTTGGAGTCTCTAGGTGCTACTGTAGTACAAATACATATAAAGGAAGGGACTCAAGGGCTTGAAGATGTGAATTGGAAAATGCAAGAGAACGAGTTTGTTAGATGTGGTAGCACAAATAAAAGAGCAATCCTTCCAACGGCAGAGTGTCGTGGAGAAGGGACAAGGAGGAGCGCAAGACTGGAAGAGCACAGAAGGACAGGCAGTTAATGGATGTCAATTAAGGGTATGGTTGAGTGACCCCAGAGCGACTTTTGAACATTCAGGAGCGACCAGAATTCTTCCTTGCAGCGTATTTTCTATTGCTTTGTGCAGTCCTAATTTTTTTTTGCAAGAATCATGTTACTTTATGAAAATGGAACAAAGAAAACATGAGAGAAATCTAATAATATAAATTTAATAACAACAAGGTAGTACATCGTGGGCCTAAAGGTACATGATTTGCAGTTGATGGTGTGAGAAAGGGAAGCGAAATGGTTACTGTGTACATTCCTGTCTGCATCATGGGTTCTGTTGGAGAGGAGAGGGCCCAGGCATAGCTCACTTCTGAAGAAGCAGCGCTGTGCCTACTGTGTGAGGCGGCTCTCTTTCCTGAGCTAACCTGCATCAACAAGATGCAGTGTTAACAACTCTTGTGATCTGACCATGAATCTCATTAAGCTTAATATTTTTCTTAAAAGCCCAGTTCCTGGAGTCCTCCGATTTTGAGAGAATCTGAGCTTTCATGTTAATAAAAGGAAGTTTCTACCCCTATTATTGTGGCGAGAAGCTGGAAAACATGACCCCTTAAAGGCTCAAAACAAGGAAACCAAATAAAGAGACCCCAATTTTATTATTTTTAAGCCAATATCATGAATTTTTGGAGCCTGACTCATTATTTTTGAAAGCTCAGGGTTTGGAAATACTGCAGAGGGCTCCAGTAAACACCACATGGCTGGACACTGCTCTGTGCCTCGCCACCTGCAAAGGGCCCATTTCACACAAACATACACCCCATGGCAACGCCGTCAAGATAACTGCCTTCATTTTCAGTTCTTGGAGCTATTGAGATTTTACAGATTTGCCCAACAACTTAACTGTTGAGATGTGAGACTGGCATTTTAAGTTGTTTATTGCATCGTGTGTAGTGAAAATATATATTTGCGTGGCATTTGTAATTTGCTTTTTATTAAATATCTAACTGGAGTGCTATGAAGGGGTTAATTGATAGTTTCACACAGAACAGATTACACTGAAGAATTTTTCTGTAGAAAGACCTACCTCTAGTTACATTTCTGAACATACGGTTTATTGGACAATAATGGTTCCAACATAAACCTAGCTGTCTTATTTGATCAATGTGGATTGTGGATATAGAAATATTCCTTGTATAGTTTGCAGCATTTGTGTGCAGTAAAGCCACAGGCATTAAAAACTCTCCAAAATTAACTAATTAGTATCACTAATTGTGACTAATTAGGTGCCTCCCAGGTGATGGGTTTGATGCCATGGATCAGATGATAGCCTGCAGACCACCTGGTTCTTGGCTTAAAAGACTAAGAAGCAGCTCAGAGAGAGAAAGCCCTGCAGAGAGCAAGTTGGTTCCTGCAGGTGAGCCTAGGTCAGGGGAAAGGATGTGGCTAGAGATCCAGCTGGAGCTATTTACAGTGATGGGCAGAAGCCTTAAGAGAGGTAGAAGCCTTAGGAGGAGGAGGATTGAGGAAATGCCAGGCAGCAGGACCTGGGATTTGTGAAAGAACTTCACAGTCCAGCAGGAGGCCAAGAAATTGTAGAGTTAGAGAAAGACTTTAGTTCAGTTGACATTTGGACTGTGAAGTTTTAATAAAGCAGATTCCAGATTACAAGAGTCTCTATGCAATTTTTAAGAAGTCCAAGAAGGGGAAACTGAGGCAGCAGTGAGATTCAATGCTTTCACAGTGCTAGTCTGAGCTATACCTTAGTCTAAGCAGTGGTGTTAATTCTTTGCTTTCATGTGCACTAAATTTGCTCACAAACTAAATAAATAGTTCTAAAATAGTGAAGGTATAATCATGAAATGTTAGTTTTATGATGTGTTTCAAATAAAAATCGATGAAAGGATTGTACATATACTGTACATTTCCAAGGCTGATTCTGGCCTATTCCAGCTAGTAAGAGGAACAGCTTCCTGGAAGCCCATTCCTAGCTCTATCTATACTAACTAAGGAAACTTTGCAAAAATCCTCTGACTATTCCTAACATTATTTCAGGGGTGCCAGAATTGGGATCTCTGCTGTAAATGGCCACTGGCTGCCGCCAGCATTTTAAACACTAGGTTGAAAGCCTGACCTTATTAAAATCAGTGGGAGTTTTGCCATTTGCTTCAACAGGGGCCGAAATTCAGCCAGGGTCAGTTAGATCTGCTCTTAGCAGGGTTCGAGAACACAGTTCTTAAAACATCAACATCAGCCAATGACCAGTGTACACAAGAGCTCCCAACGTTGCTTCTGGAGCTGAACCAGTGTTAACTATGTTGGGAAGTTATTGCAAAACTTCCCTAGAATATATGAGGCTCCTGAATGGCAGGACACTACAGTAAAGCAGGGGAAAGGAAAGTGAGACAGCATGATATAGTGTACTGAATGCAGGCTTGGGAACCAGGAACTCCAGAATTCAAATAGTGGATCTATCACCAACTCAGTTCCCTTTATGGTATCATTTAATTACTCTGTGCCTATGGTTTACCATCTATAAAATGAAATTATTAGTACTTATTAGCCTCACAGGGACACTGTATGGATTAGTGAGTGTTTTTTTGAAAAAACTCAAATCACTGTGGAATAGATTGTGATAGTCTTACTCATTATGAGTAGCATCTTATTCCACAAGTAGTCCCACTGAAATGAATAAGACCACTAGTAAAGTTCTACTTAATATAAACAAGAATATCACAATCTGGTCTTATATACATGCTAGTTACTATTATTGGGTCCCATTATTGAGTTAGGCTAAATGTACAGGGAAAACAGACATGGCTCTTAAAAAGACTGAAAATTATTGGGGGAAACTCTTTTAAAACACAAAACACTATGCTGCCACTCGGCAAACAATTTTATGATTGTCTATATCCACATGTAGTGAGAGTTCGAACAATTCACAAAGACCGAAATCCTGGCATCATTGAAGTCTGTGAGCGCTTTCAATGTGGCCAGTATTTCACCCTAAGAATTTCCTTCACTCTGTGATTTAGGATGTCCATTCATAGCTTACAGTGTTTTTTGCAAACACAGGAAATGCATTTGTCTTTTATCTTATGAAGATTTTGGACACTTATTTTGGAAATGACTACCTCAAGGCTCTGTTCTACTAACAGATGGAAATATAGGAAACACAGCACTTTCCTACTGGTTATTGAAAAGACGCATTGTTAATCTGTCTAATTCCAGCAGTTCACTAGCTTGAAAAAGTTTATCACATGATGAAGAGTATCAGCAGGAGTCTCTATATCTTTTTAATTCAAAAATGATCTTGGGTTTATACTGTCAGAAAAACAAAATATATTATTTTTTATTAAAAAAATTAATCTGGAGACTGTTTTCTGAAGAGTTAATATGTATAAGACATAAGGCGTGGTTCCCTCTCCCCCCAGAACCACCCATTATGCTGGTACACTCTGATTCTGAAATGGTGGTTAATCAACATGATATCAGAGCTGTGATAGCTTCCGCCATCTGTCATGGTGTTGGAGACTGACACTAACAAAAGGGAACCATGTTGCCTCCTGCAAACCAAGAAACAAGTGTCAGGCAAACCTTAAAAAATCTGAGTGATTACAAAGCCTTATTCAAACTGATTTATAAATAATACATAGGGATCACTTCATCTGTCACTGAAATTAGAGATGGGCTTGAACCAAACCTCCAGATCTGAACATCCCAAAATATGGGAAAATTCAAATTTGACTCCATATCTTCAACTTTGTGACCTTTAACTGACATGCAGTCAAGTTTGAGGTGAAACCTGACAGTTGTTTAACAACACACAGCAATATTACAGAGCAGTTTGGGACAGGAATTGCAAAGAATGCTGTATCTAGTTGTCACTTAAGGGGAAACTGTAGGTAGGCTAAATATAATTACTCAAACTGGAATTTGGCCAGGATACTCTCATTAAAGATCCCACAGAACTTTTGACAATCACAAATTGTCAGAATGTCAGGCTTTAATCTCATGCAACAGTTGGCAGCTGTGGGACACATCACTCCCTGTAACGTCATGTTTCGCAGCTATTAGTTCAATACTGACTTCTAGGGAAAAATATTCCTGACTAAGGACCTGATCCAGCAAAACGTCTGTGTGCTGAAGTCAGTGAGACAGGTTCAGTACCAAACACATACATCATTGCAATACGCAAATCTTTTATCCATATGCTGACTGGTCTTGACACTGCTTAGCTGTGAGGAAATCATAACCGTGAGATCATAGATGTAATAGAGAGAGACAGCAAATCAAAATTAGTATACCAAGTAGTTTTAGAATTTTTATTTTCATTTGTTGGAATGTTTGAGGTTTGTTTTGTAGAATTCCTATTTATTCCTGCCCATAGAACATTTGTGTTGTAATAAATTATCTAATAATGCTCAAAAACTGACCAACTCCAAGGCTGCTTTTTGCTTTCAAGGTTAATTGGGGCTTATTTTCCAGTGTTCCCAATCATGAGTACTAATATGTCTACACTACTGAGGTAAGTCAACCTAAGTTATGCAACTCAAGCTATATGAATAACGTAGCTGGAGTTGACGTCGCTTAGGTAGACTTACTGTAGTGTCTACACCGTGCTGGGTCGATGGAAGAGTGTCTCCCGTCGACTTACCTTACTCTTCTCATTCGGGTTGGAGTATCAGGGTTGACCGAGAGCAATCTGTGGTTGATTTGGTTGGTCTTCACTAGACCCGCTAAATTGACCCCTGGTGCATCGATCGCCGGAGCGTCGATCCAGCGGTAGTGTAGACATAGCCTCAGTTAATGACCTATATATCAAAAAGTATTTCTCTGTTGCTTTCTCTCGCTCTACTGATCTTATTTTTCCTTTCACTATTCCATGGAAAGCAGGAACCTTTCTGCTTTTGTTGAACATCCACAAACAGAAAGTTGTTATTCCTTCTAGCCAAATGCTACAAAATCCTGTTTAAAGTGTTTTTTAATGCTAATAAGGAGGGACAGGGAACCTAAGGTCAATATACAGTAATGAGATGAATGAGGAGATATGACTGAAATAGGATCAAGTGTGACATAGCTGTTTCCAAAAAATCTGTCACTCGAACAAAACAGGTTGGGTCAATTTAGTATCTGAACTTCCAGTGCCGTTACCATGGTTTCTACACAAAGAGGAATGGACTGCATTCCAATTTTATTCTTCACAATGACAAATAACAGGAACATGGGAAATGGTCAAATAAAATCTTATGTGAGCCTGGCAGAGATGTGACAGATACTACTAGAGTTTACATTTGTTTCTGAAATAACCTGACTATACAGAATGCAGATTGATGTATCTGAACAACCTGTCCATCCATTTATCTTGTGAGTTTCTCTTGCCCTCCAATCTCATTTTGCTCTCATATAAAACTGATTCAAACTAACATGATAGCAACACAGTTATGCAAGTCATTTAGCTGTTCCTGAGAATACCCATTAAAAACAGCCTAGCAGTTGGGAGTACAGACTTGCTAGGTTATCTTCTGTGCATTTAATTCAAGACTTTACTCTCTCCAGCATTGAAACTCAGATGTAGTTAGGTGTACAATGTAGTCTATGACTTATTTACTATATTTCTTCTTTTGTAAATTGGGGGTATGCTTTCTGGAAGTTTAGAACTAGGCTGGGAAAATCCTGAAGCTAAATGTAAACTGTAATGTTGATACAACAAGGAGTCCTTGTGGCACCTTAGAGACTAACAAATTTATTTGGGCGTAAGCTTTCGTGGGCTAAAACCCAATTCATCAGATGCACGGAGTGGAAAATACAGTATATTCTCAATGTAGAATAGCCCACTTCCACCTTAATTGAATTGGCTCGTTAGCACTGACCCCCCACTTGGTAAGGCAACTTCCATCTTTTCATATGGCAGTATGAATAAAGGCAACGTGACGATAACAAAGCACATCACAAATCCGGGTTCAGATAACTAAAACCCAAACCTTTAGAGTCATACCAAACAGAATAAGTAAGTATTAAATGGAAGTGACTTGATGACTTACCTTAAAGGAGATTTCATACTGCTCTCCTCCCCATATTTCTAAGCCTGGATCATAGCCACCGAGCTCCCAAAACCACTCTCGGTCAACAGCAAACAGACCTCCAGCCATAACAGGAGACCTGAGGAATAATTAAAACAAATTGTAAATGACAGGCACCATCATGTCATGCTTGAAAAACTGAGAAGCTCAATAATGTACATTGACAGATAATGATGAGGCTGCTAGCAATTGTCAGTATACGTTTGTGTGTGTGGGAGGGTGGTGGGGTGGGGATAGATGTCAGGTTGTTTTAAATTGCTGGAGAAAGGTGGATCCTAGATCAAAGTTTAGTGACTAATCTCTCAGAAATCATCATCTAGAGCTACTTTATCCTATGATGCTTAGATACTGCTGCAGTTGAGAGCTATTTTATGAAGAATATAGCGTGTTAGAACATGGCAGACATCTTTTACAAAGAAGTTTATTATTAATCAATTCAGCTATATTTGCTAAATCAAGATTTTTTTTTTTTTTTTTTTTTTTTTTTTAGTAGGAAAAGGATTCAGGAAACATGCAAAAGTGCTTCATGTAATTCCCAGATTCCATATGTAGTTATGCACTTTTGAACCTTCCCATTCCCTCCCCCCATTAATATGTGAGAAAAACAGGTCAGTTCATTTCAGTTTCACAATTGCTCTCCTAAAGAGAACAGAACAGTGAAGGGACCTGGCTGCAGAGCAGTGACAGTGATTAGGAGCAAAACAGCTGCTTGAAATTTGTCCCACATTAATAATTTACCTCTCAGGCGAATACCTCAATTATTATTTTTTTTGGTGAATATTCACATGAATAAATTAACTGAATTTTCTTTAACTGTTTTCTCACCCCTTTGTGTTCACTTTCCATAGATGATAAAGCAAATGAGTTTACAGGAAGGAAGTTTTAAGTTAACATTAGAGAATATTCATGGAAAAGTGAGTTTTAAATTCACAAACATGAGTATTTGTACTGGAAATCTGACAGTAAGAGTTATAACTCATCCAGTCAAGGAGCAGAGATCCTGATTCTCCAGTGTGTCTGAGTGCATAGGCAGTCACAGAAAATCAGCAACGGCTCCCAGATCCTGGCCACTGGGTCATCGTGGAAGTTAGAATAGAAGGGGGCCTTACTCTTACTTCTGTTATATGTGTAAGCTCAGGGCATATCCCAGCAGGGCATCACGTATAGTGGAACTCTGATCCATCACAATCCCCTCTTACTTCATTCTTCCACAGAGCACTTTCCCTCCCTCTTATGCCACGGCAGGAAGAGCTTTACAGTGGCAGAGCATTCCCCTACAAATGATATTCTGAAAGCATAATAGAAAATGATTCTCTCCTCTATGTTAGAGATAATGAACCAAGGGATGGTTTTATCTTTTGCTTCCACTAATCAGTTTGTTTTTGTGCAGTGTTTAATTCTTAAGATTAAATTACATTGTGTATTAATTATTCTGTAAATTATAAGAAGTTGTAGTGGGAAGCCCTCTTTTTTAAAAGACAAAAAGTAAGGTATTTCCCCAGACAACACATTTTTCAAAGTAGTTAGTAGCTCTTTTTGAAAAAAAGATTCAATAGTTAGCTGGTGAAGCCACATCCTATAACATACTCTGAATATGAATGGGCTTTTTACTTTTATTGACATTTTGTACCTCAAATATTGACTGTCTTTCCCACAAATGAATAAATCCAGTGAAATCCTATTAGAAACCTTCCTCTGGGGTTTTTCACTACTATAATACATTTTCAACTCCAACCAGAAGTAATTCTAATTACAACAGGTCCCTTGTGACTTCAGGTTCAAAATAATCAAAACACCATGTCCACTTACAAAGTGGAACTTGCACGAAGGAAGCTTATAACTCGATCTTTATTAGCATGTGAAACGAAGCCTCAGAAATCCCTGGGGGGCGGGGGCACACAGGCTCTTTAGTGCTTTTATTCAAGTATCTTTGATGACCATTCCTCTGGACACAGTGAAAAAGGCAGCTCCCCCCCTGCCCCTTCATGATTCAAAGAAGCCAATCAGATTTCATTTGTCTAATTAGGGACTTCAAGTTGGGAAATAATTGGCAGGCATTTACTGTACAAATGATACTGTGCAACAAGAGCTTATATACAGACTTTACAACTATAACATAGGATAAAACCTGCTTGTTTCATAGATGCTGGTTCATTAAAGTTCACAACATTTATTATAATTAGGCAAACTACTAAGAAAGAGACTGGAACAGCATAATTTTTGGCATTTATTCTTTAAAAATCAATATTTCATGCCATTTGCTCTCTGATCATTACTCCACAGCATATCTTGATATTTGCTGCCTTGCAAAAAGATTTGATGGAAGAGGCCCGATAAGGACAGCTCTCTAGTTTTCACTGGAGTGGGACCAGCAATGCAGCAGTTAGAACATGATCACTTGGTACAATGTGTGCCCCATTTCAGCAAGCAACTGCTATAGAATGAGCTCTAAATTGTCTCCAGAATGTGAAGACAAAAGAGCCTGATCCCACAGCCCTTACTGATATGAAAAGTCCCTTTTGTAGTCAGTAGGGTTACTCAGATGGTTAAAGGTGGCAGTATTGGACTGAGGAAAAGAGAATCTCTTGTCAACTGAAATTTTTCAGGCAGGACTGTCAGCTATGAAACTACATGTGTCTGTAGAATAAAGCTATTTAAATTAAATGTTTAATGAATAATTTCAAACAGATATAGTCCATATGCATCTGTGTTTGACAGGATTTTTAAAACTGGCAGACACCTGGTGGACAGGAAGCAGAAACCCTACTGCGTCACTTACATGCATGGGATTAATTCCAGCCTGGCTTCCCCATTCCCCCCTTGAACAGATTTTCACAGAACATAGCGAGGCAGGGCTGTGGACTGTAAGCCTTTCTAATTCCTCAGGAGCAAGACAACAAATTCTATAAGAGTAGCTTCTTAGGAAACAGAAGAAGGGCAACCTTGCACACTCAGTCATTAGAGGGCTGAAGTTATAGTCCGGACAATTTTTTCCCCTTCAACTGTAATTCCTGGAGCTTAAGCCAATTGGTATGGTTTCCTCTTACTGATTCCTTACTGATGACCCCTGGATGGACAGCATTCATATGTGGTGGTGGGCTTGGTATAAACATCTAGATAGCTTAGTGTGCTAACTAATTTAGCTATCAATGTGGGCATCTTTGCGGAACATCCCTAACATCATGCATTAGGCTTTCTTTTGTCTCCCATCTCTTCTGGGAGTAATTGTGATACACTACACCCCAGGGGAGCGATCTGCTGAAACCCACTGTTCCATCTAAATATGTATATCATTAATGCACATGAAGTTATGAGAATTGTGTTGTATGATTGTCACTAAAATATGTTGTGGGTTTGGGAAGTGCCCAGAAACTAGCTCCCCAAAGACAATAACCAGGGGGATAATCAACGCCAGGCAGGTGTCAAACCATCATCAACAGCCATTGTCCAGCAAGGGAGTTACAATTCAATGACTCACTTGCACAAGGCCACACTAGGAGAATTGCTCAACCTTGCCCGGTAATTCAGCCATGCCCACCAGACATGACTGAACTTGTGTTCTCTGAGCACATAGACCGGGGTGGGCAAAATACGGCCCGCTGGCCGGATCCAGCCCGTCTAACATTTCTGTCTGGCCTGCCATGACTAACATTTCTGTCTGGCCTCCTCTGCCCCCTTGCGATTTCCGAGTCCGGGCTGCTAAAAGTCCTGCGACACAGCAGGCTGCCTGCCAGCCATGGCCCCACGCCGCTCCCAGAAGCTACTGCGGCCAGCTGTTGCTGCCATGTCTCTGCGTGCCCCTGGTGGGGGGAGGGAGGCGGCTCCGCGCACTGCCCCCGCCCCCAGCACCATCCTCACAGCTCCCATTGGCCAGAAACCAGCCAATGGGAGCTGCGGGGGTGGTGGTGCTTGTGGGTGTGGGCAGTACATGAAGACCCTCTGACCCTCTCCCCCCAAGGGGCGCGCAGAGACATGCCAGCAGCAGCTGGCCGCAGCCACTTCCAGGAGCGGCGTGGGGCCACAGCATGCAGGCAGCCTGCCTGATCTCGGCTGTGCCGCTGGCCGGGAGCCACCTGTGGTAAGCACCTCCCAGCCAGAGCCTGCACCCATCACCCTCTCCTGCACCCCAACACTCTGCACCAGCCCCGAGCTCCCTCCTGCACCCAAACTCCCTCCCAGACCCTGCACCCCTCCATTAATATAGTAGAAATGTGCGGCCCGTGACTACTTACCAAAATTTGTGGAGTGGCCCCCCGTGAAAATGATTGCCCACCCCTGACAGACTAAGCGTATAAAACAGAACACAATGCCCATATGCTTGGCCTTCTCTCCTCCCCTGACCTAAGCTGCAAGCAACAAGAATGCTCGGAAGACTGAAGACTCCAACAGAGGAAACTGGCTCAAGTTTAAGAGACAAACCTGTATATTAAGGACTGTAAGATCCAGTGGGGTGAGAACATTGCTTGATCTTAATACTGTCTAAGGTTTAGACTGCGTGCTTAGATTTTCTTTTCTTTTGGTAACCACTCTGACTTTTTGCCTATCACTTAAAATGTTTCTTTTGTAATCATTACACTTGTTTTACTGTTTATCTTTACCAGTGAGTTTGCCTGAGGTTTGGCAAATCAGCTCAGGTTTCCAAAGACTGCTGTATATCCACTTTCCATTGATGAAGTGGTGAACTTTCATTGCTCAAGAAAGGGTCTTGAGCAGTGCAACATGGTATATTTCTGAGGTACAAGGCTGGGAGGATTTGGCTGGTGCCTTTTTCTGTGTGATTCATGAGTGGCTCAGGGAGAATTCATTCATTTTTGCTGGGCTCCACATGCTATTGTGCTGAGCGATAGCAGCACCTGGAGGGGTTTGCAGCTTGTCACTAGCAAAGCATTGAGAGAGAGAGGCCAGGCTGGAGAGATAAGGGGGCACCACGGTCCCAAGTTGCACCCCAGGGATCCTGTCACAGTAATATTTTCTTATCCCATCTTTTTTGAGACAAATTCCAGTTACCTAACCTCACATTTTAATACTTCATCCAGCAGAATTTGGTCCATCAGCTCTAAGAGCCAGACCATTACACATATGAATGTTTTTCTCTGAATCTGCATCTGAGGTTTTTGTCCAACTAGCCACATTCAAGTTATAAAAAAGTTCTGCCCCTTAATGGTATGAGATAGTGAATGAGTGAGATTGGTCTGAAGTGGGGAGAAATGACCGGCCCTGTGCTTTTTTTCTTTGATTTGGGCCTTTTAGAATATTTGGATGTCTTCTTTTTCTTCATGGTTGAGGAGAAATGTGAGACAGTCTTGGCACCTCTTGTGGCTGAAAAATGATTTGCATTTGGACTTTGCAATCCTTGCCCTACTCCAATATAAGGAGAAGGATCTGGAGCCCTACGATTCATGATATGCCCATTTGGTGGGGGAGGAGGAAGCCATGACTTATGGCTAATAAAGGGAGAGATCTTTGACTGCTTTCCTAGCATGGACAGTAATAATTTAAAAGCTTATAGAAGAATCTTCCAGACCTGGGGGACTCTGGGGAACCCAGAAGTCTCCTATACTTGAAAAACATTGCTTCTTCTCTTCTAACTCTGCTGAGATAGACAGGTGCGCATTGTGGCTCTCTCTTCTCTTGGTGGAGCCACTTTAGCACACCAAAGCGTATCTCTGTTGACCTCTGCTCTGGGGAGCAGGAGTGGGATGACCTGTTCTCTACGTGTGCCTGCTCTCCTGATGGTGCATCACCTTTCCTTGCCTGCAGAAGAGTATCTTGTAAATGCAAGATGACTTGTATTACGATTAATAATACTCCTCCTAATTATGTATTAATTGAAGAAACTAGGATGTTTCTTCTTCATGGAAAAGACCAGAATTATTTACTAAGGTCTTACATACACCAGGCAAAAATCTGCCTCTGACATCATTCTATGCATTAAGTACTTGTAAAAAATGATGTTTCATTGTGATTAGAATGGAACATAGGGCATTAATATAATATCACATGCCATATAGCACAGATGCTGGAGTCCAAGATTAGCAATGAAGTGGTTAACTTTCTTTCCAGGCCTCTTTCTGAAGCCTGGTATGTTTATAATTGTATCACATTGCATTCATTTAGAACACTTATTTTTTTCTGAGAGATGTTCACCAGTACCAGACATCTAAGTTCTACTTATATCTAACCAGAGCCTAACATCTCTTTTTTTTTAAATCATATTTTTATACAAAAAAATCCTGCTCACTACTTTTGCTGATTTAATTTGGTTCTCACTACCATCAGAGACTTTTGTACAGTAATTCTTATATCCTCACTATGAATTGTTGCTTTAATGTTCATTCTCCCATTCTCTCCCTATTTGTGCATTAACAGTGTTTGTAATTTATTAGTGAAAGTATTTTAGAGCCACTGTCAGACTTAGACAAACTTTAAAACAATTTATATTTTGTATAAAGCCCATGAAACAATCATATACTACTTCATTATTTTATCCCCTCCCCCTTCCATTGCTAATCAGCCAAATTCTAGAGTACAAACAGGAATTCTTTTCTGATCAGTGACCTGACTGTGTGTGTGTCTAGCTATTGCATTAATATACCCATCACCAGACATAACTAAGACTTGCATTTTATTTAGTCCCTAGTAAACCCAAATTGACTACCCAGAATTCTGCTGCTTAAGGTCTCAATTCTGCACTGGGATCTCAAAGTTTAAGCATGTGCTTGCTGAATTGAGGCCCTAATGAGGATCCACACACTTCTGCAGTGTCAGGGCCTATTTTTTTTTCCTGGCTGTTTCATTCATGGATACAGTATCTGCCGCCTGTGACCATTCCTCACTATGGGAGAAATTCTCATGTCACACTTTGGATTGTGACATAACTGAACACAGTTTTCAGGATGCAAACTATAAAGGAGAGATCTTACTTCTATAAACTTACAATTTGTAATTATAGATGATGGAAATATGATAATGTAACATGATTTAAAAAATGTAACAATGAATTTTTATATTATCTAACAGTTTCTGTAACATACTAGTGTCTTTCATTATTTATAGCTCCACTCAGTCTAACCATCTTGCAATCTTCTTTCTCATACCATCATCTCAATAATTTGGGTAAATGCATTTTTTAAAGCTGCAGCTGTAACATTATGCCCATTTCAAGGGTATTCCCTACGTTTCAACCTGTAGCAAATTTTCAGTCCAATGAACATTCTTTCCTCTTATTTCATGACTTTGTACATTTCACAACAATAAGTTCCAGGGTGGAACATAACAAATATATTCTGAAAGTCAAGGCATAAATGGTGTCAGTGTCTGTTATATCTCCTGAGTGTATTTTGGAAACAATAACCTCAAAGAATTCTACAAGTTAATAGACTGTCACAAAGCATGTCAACTGTGCAAGGTAAGAAGCTGCCATAAATTCAGTGTGCTGCCAAGTCCCATAAATGAGGTTGGAAGATGCAATTTTGAGGAATTTAAGCAGCCTAAAACCTCCCATACTGACTCCCCATTTTTGATATTACATATAAATCACCTTTCTGTACATGGATGCAATTAGATAAGAAGCACAAGGTCTGATTCTCATCACACTGACCTTATACTAGTGTAATTCCATCAACCACAATGGAGTTACTGTCATACCTAGCACTGCCTAATTCTAATTTGGACCCTTCTATGCATCCTCATTATTGTTTCCTTCTCCTTCAATTTAATAGTTGAGTTCCATTAATTCTCACTCTAAAATAATGTTTATTTGTGAAAAGATGCTGTTATAATAGCCTTGAAGAATGGATACCTCTAGGAACAGGATCTGGAAGGGATAGGCAGCAGCCACACAAACTTTCCTATAGTGCCCTTGCCCACTGTGCCTCAGACTTGACATAGAAGATACACCGCTAAGAGTGGGAAGGTAGCTCAGTTTCCATACCCATGTCATTGACGGCATCTCTACTAAGACTGCCAACACGAGCTCATATTGGTGCCAGTTATTGCATAAACTTGCCTACTAAGAACAGAACTGAATAAACATGATAAAACTCTGCATTTATACAGTGACTTTCATCTAAGACTATTAAAGTACTTTAAAAACATCAATTAATTTAACCCATGATAGCTTTGTGAGCTGTTATTTCAAACTCACTGTACTTAATATTAAGTAAACATTAATTAAACATTGTGGTTACTTTGGCATTTCAATAAATACTTTGGAATTATAAACACTAAGAAACCAGGAATTCTCTTACATAACCTATCACTTATATTTAGTAGAACACTGCTGCAATGTGTAAAAGTCAAGCTTAGGTTTCTTTAATTAGAATTTAATGAAAATCTAATTATACATATATATACAAACTCATGTAGACATGTGTATATACACACACACACACACACACACACACACACACACACACAGAGTAAAAGCAATCAAAAAGCAAGCTTAAATATATGTACTCATATTCATATGCACGTGTATATATTAATATTTTTAAGAAACTGTAAAAGCAATAACTCAAAAAACTGTAACTGATCTAATATGAATGTCAGTCTATCCTCCTGCTCCACCAAAGACAGAGAGTGTAAAGAAGAGAAGAAAGTCCTTGAGGTGTGAGTTATAAATATTTTAAAGCCTTGTTTTAACAAGGCTTCTTTGTATATTTTTCCTAGCATGGAGCCCACAGTGGATAAACTTTTAAGTTATACTTTGAGTTGGTGTAAAAGATTCCTGACAAAGTCATACCTTGCAGTTGAACCACAATGAGGGTATGTCTACACTACGAGAGTAGTTCGATTTTACTTAAATCGAATATGTGGAATCGATATTACAAAGTCGAATGTGTGTGTCCACACTAAGGACAGTAATTTGACTTTGTGAGTCCACACTAACGGGGCAAGCGTCGACATTGGAAGCGGTGCACTGTGGGCAGCTATCCCACAGTTCCCGCAGTCCCCGCTGCCCACTGGAATTCTGGGTCGAGCCGCCAATGCCTTCTGGGTAAAAAAATGTGTCGAGGGTGCTTTTGGGTAACTGTCGTCATCCAACCGTCACTCCCGCCCTCCCTCCCTGAAAGCGCCGGCGGGAAATCAGTTCGCGCACTTTTCTGGTCAGTGACAGCGCGGACGCCACAGCACTGCGCGCATGGAGCCCGCTGCGACCATCGCTGCAGTTATGGCCGTTGTCAACACCTCACACCTTATCATCCACCTTTTCCAGAGGCAGATGCTGAGAAATCGGGCGAGGAGGCTAAGGCAGCGCGGTGAGGACCTGAAGTCTGAGAGTGGCACAGACCTGTCACAAAGCACGGGACCCCGCGCCGAGGACATCATGGTGGCAATGGGTCATGTTGATGTTGTGGAACGGCGATTCTGGGCCCGGGAAACAAGCACGGACTGGTGGGACCGCATAGTGCTGCAGGTCTGGGATGAATCACAGTGGCTGCGAAACTTTCGCATGCGGAAGGGGACTTTCCTTGAACTTTGTGAGTTGCTGTCCCCTGCCCTGAAGCGCAATGACACCCGGATGCGAGCAGCCCTGAGTGTCCAGAAGCGAGTGGCCATAGCCCTCTGGAAGCTTGCAACGCCGGACAGCTACCGGTCAGTCGCGAACCACTTTGGCGCGGGCAAATCTACCGTGGGGGTTGTTGTCATGCAAGTAGCCAACGCAATCGTTGAGCTACTGCTCTCAAAGGTAGAGAAACGCGCAGGTCATCATAGATGGCTTCGCCGCAATGGGATTCCCAAACTGCGGTGGGGCTATAGATGGAACTCACATCCCTATCCTGGGACCGGACTACCAGGCCAGCCAGTACATTAACCGAAAGGGCTACTTTTCAATGGTGCTGCAAGCACTGGTGGACCATAGGGGACGTTTTACAAACATCAACGTCGGATGGCCGGGCAAGGTTCATGACGCTCGTGTTTTCAGGAACTCTGGTCTGTTTAGACGGCTGCAGGAAGGTATTTACTTCCCGGACCACAAAATAACTCTTGGGGATGTGGAGATGCCTATAGTCATCCTTGGGGACCCAGCCTACCCGCTAATGCCCTGGCTCATGAAGCCCTATACTGGTGCCCTGGACACTGAAAAAGAACTCTTCAACTACCGGCTGAGCAAGTGCAGAATGGTGGTGGAGTGTGCTTTTGGCCGTCTCAAGGGGAGATGGAGAACCTTACTGACTCGCTGTGATCTCAGCGAAACCAATATCCCCATTGTTATTGCAGCTTGCTGTGTGCTCCACAATCTCTGTGAGAGCAAGGGGGAGACCTTTATGGCGGGGTGGGAGGTTGAGGCAAATAGCCTGGCTGCTGATTACGCCCAGCCAGACAGCCGGGCGATTAGAAGAGCCCAGCAGGACGCGCTGTGCATCCGGGAGGCTTTGAAAGCTAGGTTCCTGAGTGAGCAGGGTAACCTGTGACTATTAAGTTTGTTTACAGAGAAGCTGAACCTGCCCCCGTTTCTTTACCCAGTAAATGTTCACTATCCTCTCCAGTTACATACCCCGTTCACTCAGTTCCCCCCCTTCCAACACACGTTTAAAAATAAAATCACTTGAATTTTGTTAATGAACACCGTTTTCTTTATTACTGTTTTCTTGGTAAAGTGTTGAACCTGGGACGCAGACTGTGGTGGGGAGCGGGTATAGTGTAGTGATGCAAAGGACGCTTCTAAACTCCAGGAATGACAGGCTCCGCACTGGTGGACTGGTTGTTTCAACGGAGCCTGCCACCCCGCTGCATAAGATCTCTAACCACCCTCCCCCGCCACAAAGTCACATAGCCCCCCTCCCCCCCACACAGAACACGAAAACCACCTCCCAGACTGACCAGGGTAACTAGTGACTGCAATGTGTGTGTGCCCTGCTGCTGAACCTGCCCCCGCCTGTGTACCCTGATCAAGGTGACTCTCCTGTCCAATTACCAACCCCCTTCCCCCCCTTCAGACAGACTCTCCTCTAAAAGAACATGATGGAAACAGTAATTAACAGAAAACGTATTTTTTATTAGCAACTACACATGAAACTGGGGGATGAAACTTGGACGGGGGCTTGGGTGAGGTGGGAAGGAAAGGACTTATCAAATTTTGGGGAATGAGAGCCTTCTGGTACTTGAGCAGTCTGCGGAGTGGAGTGAGAGTTTTCACGGACTCTGCCGCCCCTCCTTCCTGGGACTTTGGGTGAGGGGGTTATGGGACTTGGTGGCGGGGGAGGGCGGTTACAGATAGACTGCAGCGGGGCTCTGTCCTCCTGCCTCCGGTCCTGCAGAACATCCACAAGGCGCTGGAGCGTGTCCGTTTGCTCCCTCATTAGTCCAAGCAGCGTTTGAGTCGCCTGCTGGTCTTCCTGCTGCCACCTCTCCTCCCATTCCATGTGTGATCGGTGCATTTGGGACAAGTTCTCCCTCCACTGGGTCTGCTGGGCTGCCTGGGCTCGGGAGCAGCCCGTAAGTTCCGAGAACATGTCCTCCCGTGTCCTCTTCTTCCTACGCCTAATCTGCGCTAGCCTCTGGGAGTGTGATGCCAGGCTAGGTCGGGAGACAGTCGCAGCTGTGGGATGGGAAAAAGGGAGTGAATTCCTCAGAAAGATAAATTTAGTTGTGAACAAAGAACATAGTCTTTCTCTGTGAACAAGACCATGCACAGCACCTATCACATGCGCACTCAGGACAAGGTCGAATTTTCGGCCTTCGCATTCAGTGCCTGGGGTCTTGCAGTGCAGATCAGAGAAGCGGGGCAGGACACCGGAATTTGTGTAGCAGGCCGACATGGTAAGCCGTAGACTTGTGGCTGCTTAAAACTTTGATAATAGCACTGGCCTCCTTTCACGTTGAAAGCAATGCCAGTCCCTGCTGCCAGCAATCCGGCAAGCATGAACTCTGCCCCTGTCCCACCCCCTCGCGGCTGTCCCAGGGAAAGATCCCTGTATGCTGCCCCTCTCCCGCCTCCACCGCGTGGCTGTAAACTGCCGGTTACAGTTCTGTAAAGGAACAGGCAAGCAGTCCCAATACTAACATTCCCCTACCTAATTCAAAGCAGGTCACCATGAGCGACATCACTCTGATGAGGATTTCAGAGATGGAGAAAGAACGGATGCTTCGGGAAAGCCTGCAAAGACCAGGGCCGTATGCCGCCATGCTCTGCAAGGCAATGATCCCCGAGTACTTGCTTGTCTCCTGGCGCGGAAACGTTTCGTACTACGGAGGACCCAATAAGGCCGCTCTCCCAAGGAACCTCATGCAAAGGCTTTCCAATTACCTCCAGGAGAGCTTCGTAGAGATGTCCCTGGAGGATTTCAGCTCTATCCCCGGACATATAGACCGGATTTTACTGTAGCTGCACTGGCAGGGACTAAACAGTAGAGCGGCTAGGGCAGAACAATCATGCTAAACCGGACATTGTTAGATTTTTTTTCAGTAGTTGCACTGCCAAGGACTGAGACGTTAAGCGCCTAGGGCAAAGTAATCATGCAAAACCCATTGTTAATATTGTTAATATTCCTGTTCTGTTAAAAATAAATGTTTACATGTTTAAAACACTTACCGACTGATCCTTCCCCTGATTCTGTGTCCAGGTTAACGCCTGGGGACGGTTGGTAGGGGATCTCTGTAAGGGTGATGAAGAGATCCTGGCTGTCGGGGAAATCAACGTTGTAAGCGCTGTCGACTGCCTCGTCCTCCTCATCTCCTTCCTCATCTTCCCCGTCCGCTAACATGTCCGAGGAAGCAGCCGTCGACAATATCCCATCCTCAGAGTCCACGGTCAGTGGTGGGGTAGTGGTGGCGGCCGCACCTAGGATGGAATGCAGTGCCTCGTAGAAACGGGATGTGTGGGGCTGGGATCCGGAGCATCCGTTTGCCTCTTTGGTCTTCTGGTAGCCTTGTCTCAGCTCCTTGATTTTCACGCGGCACTGCGTTGCATCCCGGCTGTATCCTCTCTCTGCCATGGCTTTAGAGATCTTCTCGTAGATCTTTGCATTCCGTCTTTTCGATCGCAGCTCGGAAAGCACGGACTCATCGCCCCACACAGCGATCAGATCCAAGACTTCCCGATCAGTCCATGCTGGGGCCCTCTTTCTATTCTGAGATTGCATGGCCATCTCTGCTGGAGAGCTCTGCATCGTTGCCAGTGCTGCTGAGCTCGCCACGATGTCCAAACAGGAAGTGAGATTCAAACTGGCCAGACAGGAAAAGGAATTCAAATTTTCCCGGGCCATTTCCTGTGTGGCTGGTCAGAGCATCCGAGCTCGGACTGCTGTCCAGAGCGTCAACAGAGTGGTGCACTGTGGGATAGCTCCCGGAGCTATTACCGTCGATTTCCATCCACACCTAGCCTAATTCGACATGGCCATGTCGAATTTAGCGCTACTCCCCTCGTTGGGGAGGAGTACAGAAGTCGAATTTAAGAGACCTCTATGTCGAACTAAATAGCTTCGTGGTGTGGACGGGTGCAGAGTTAATTCGATGTAACGGTGCTAAATTCGACATAAACTCCTAGTGTAGACCAGGCCTGAGAAATCTAAATACAAAGTATGGGGCATAAAAAAAAATTAACAGAAATAGTCCTCTAAGTGAAAACTGTACCTGGACTTGGATCCTGGTTCTTCTTAATTTACAATATTTTTTTTTATCAATGGAAATCATTTGTCAGGGTTGTTCTCTGTGAAAATATCAACTTTGAAAATTAAAGAAAATTCCACTCGAGGCAAAATATTACACACTGTCCAAAACTGAGAACCTACATTTAGGCCTCTTTTTGAAAGAGTTCAGTGTGAGACATGTCTGAAACTAAACAGCTATTTTTGGAAAAGATACAATCTTCCTCATCTTCTCAGAAGGAAAAATGATGTTAGATTTTGCTTAAAAAGCTGACTCAAGGTCAAAAAACCAGCAGAGAGATTCTGTGTATGCATTCTTCATAGCCACAGAATCTCAGAAACCTGGCAAGTTGCCCTTCTTTGTTCTTGTAAAAATCCAATTATTTACATTATGAAAGGGGACTCCATAGGTCAAATAGGAGGCACAAATGAGGGACATGGTGCAACTGTAAGTCTCTTCTCTATTCCCCGAGGGGTACATTGAGCTGGAATTTTAAAGCTAGGCCAATGTTCTGCCTCAGTATACATCTTGTTTTTTTAACAGGAATAAAGCTGTTCTAGCTAACAAGGAAGTCTATACCTATAACAAGTGATACTTTGTGCCAAACTGACATCTTAATTAAGATTAAACTTCTATCTTCAAATGAAAAGCAAGGCCAGCTATATATCCTCTAGGTTATCCATACAGGTTGTATAGTAGCTCTAACACCACCTAACAAGTCCTAAGGAATAACGATAGTTCAATATATTCCATCAATATTTTCAAGCAAATGCACTAAGAATATGTAGGGATAGTAGGGCAACAGAATTAATATCCATTTACAATATCTACCCTCTTTGTAGACTGTAAATGAATAAACCGAAGAACTATCGTCCTTGTCCAAGGCCTACTTTTGTTTATGTTCTCAGTAGTTTCATAAGCAAAGCAAAGAAACATTTTGAGATTCTCTGTTAAAGATGGCTGTATGCACAGCTGACCTATTTCTGACCCATGAGTATGCTTTAGGAGTGGGCTAGCTTCATATGACTTTTCTCAATTCCCAAGGACTCCATACTTAGTGTTCTTCTCCTTTGCTCCCCTAAAATGTTCGAAGATAAATTATTATAACAGGTTCAATCAGCATGGAGAGTTTATTATTGCGTCATTCTTAATTATTGGTTTATTCCTTTAAAAAATTCTAATACTACAAATGAAATACAGTAACTCCTCACTTAACTTTGTAGTTATGTTCCTGAAAAATGCGACTAAGTGAAACGATGCTAAGTGAATCCAATTTCCCCATAAGAATAAATGTAAATGAGGGGGTTAAGTTCCAGGGAAATTTTTTTCACCAGACAAAAGACTTTCTCTCTCTCTCTATATATATATACACACACACACACACACACACACACACAGAGAGAGAGAGAGAGAGAGAGTATAAGTTTTAAACAAACAATTTAATACTGGTACACAGTGATGATGATTGTGAAACTTGGTTGAGGTGGAGGAGTCAGAGGGTGGGATATTTCCCTTACTGCTAAATGATGAACTAGCAATTGGCTGAGCCCTCAAGAGTTAACTCTCTCACTCTACAAGGCAGCAGGAATGGAGGGAGATATGCGCATTTCCCCGTTGAGTACACTGCCTTGTTAATTAGATCAGCTTGCTAAGACTGCAGCTGCTGCAAGCTCCCTCCGTCCTGATCCCTGGTGTGTCCCCCCTGCTCTATGGAAGATGGAGTAAGCGGGGTGCAGGAGCAGGGGGGAGGGGGACATCCTGACATTAGCCCCCCTCTTCCTTCCCTCCCCCCCCGCACAGCAAGCAGGAGTCTCGGGGAGCAGCTCCAAGGCAGAGGGCAGGAGTAGCACATGGCAGTGGGGGGGGAGGGACATCTGCAATCGCTAGCCTTCTGGGCAGCTGCTGCAAAGGCAACTTAGGGGAGTGGGGAGCTGATAGAGGGGCTGCCCATCCACCCTGGTTCCAAGCCCCCACCAGCTAGCTGCAAGGGGCTGCTCTTCCTGCAAGCAGTAGATAAAGCAGGCAGCTGCCAAATGACGTTAGAAAGGAGCATTACACAACTTTAAACGAGCATGTTCCCTAATTGATCAGCAATGTAACAACGTTAACCGGGACGACTTTAAGTGAGGAGTTACTGTATGCTATGAATTTATCCTTCAGATAAATACATGGACCAGATTCTGAGCTATGCCTCTCAGGAGGTGCAGCACAAGGGGAACAGCCCAAAAAAGTGACTTTACATCTTTATGTAAATGTGACTTTTCACCCCCAGAATTCTAGGCTGCTCCAGGGGCAGGCATGTCTTCTCCCAACATCTGTCAATGGGCTTCTCCATAGACCAAAAGACTATGAGCATAAAATGCTCCAGCCACACCCCGTCCCACTGTGGCATACACCTTGCTGCTTCATAGACCAAAAGAACATGAGCACAAAGGGATCCAGCCATGCCTCCTCCTACTCCTGGCATATCCCTGTGCTGCAGACAGGCCAGCATAATGTTGCCTAAGCAAGATCTACATGACCCCAGTGCTGAACGTATTCCCAGAGGGTTGTTTAAGATAGCTTGAAGGATCCTTTAGGGCAGTTAAAGCCACTGTAAAGGAGAGGCAGTGAAGCCAGGAATTTGGCTCTATTATTTTTCAGAGTACTGTCCATCCTAGATACTCTATTAGAAGAAATTCTCTGAAAGACAAACATTGAAGAGATTTGAATGACAAAACTCAAATACTCAATGAAATAGAAACACTTTCCCCTCCCCAACCTCCCCCTCCCCACAGTTTTCAGACCTAGCATCTCATTGCAAACCAAGGTTTTATGTGTGTGACAGTGAATATTATAGGGTGCAAATGTGTAAAGTCTATACTTAGTTGACCAAAGCAGAACAATGACAAGGGTTTTATTCCCACCCACAATCACCTTGAATAATGAAGATTTTTAAAAAGAAGCCACACAGTTACAATACCATGCTCCTTTTCTTTAGAGAAATCCTTTTTAATGCTGCTGCTTGGCACATACTCTTGGATGGAATCAGCTTTTTCTTCAGGATCTCTTGAACATGCACACAGTGATACTGATTCAAGCAGACAGGGGCGTTACACTTTGCTAAGCAGATGAGACACACAGTTAATGATATGGCCTGTGATCTACCACGGAGGATGTGGATGAATATTATTCCTTTGATCAACCCATCCATAGTACTGTCAGCAACTGCACCCACACTCCCCTTATATACACCTACTGCCCTAATCCAGGCTTCAGGGGAATGGGCATAAAAGGTAATTTTAATATTTCATTTACTCTAGTCTTTGGGGATTAATATGGAAGTCTGAAGCAGTTACATGGTGGCAAGGATGAAGACCAAAGCCTACCGAGCTTCATGTCTGTGCTACATAAAGGTGGTCATCCAGTTACCAGTGGACAGCAAGTTCCAGAGAATGCTGTAATTAAGTGTGAAAAGGCAGCAAACATGATGAACTGAAGAGGCAGATATGTGGCCAAAAGTAATTTGGGCTCCTGAAATGTGCTCTTGGCCTTATCCTTGCTATTTATTAAATCTCTATAATATACTATGTTACACTATAATGGAGGGTAATGGGGAAGCAGGCATACCCTATTATGGAGGGTAATGGGGAGGCAGGCACTTAACTATAATGAAATTAGATTCCTCCTTGCCTGCACCAGAGGCACAACGACATTTTCTTGTAAAAGCTGTGAAAGCAGTTTCTCAAAAATGGAATTGACAGAAAAACACTGGAATCCACTTCACAGTAAAGGACGAAGGAGCTGAAAGCTGATGAGATTGAGCACTTTGTTGTCCCATAGTAGTGTCTGCTTTTAATTCGATGTTGTTGTAAAGATGGGCAGGCACTGCTGTGGAAACCAAAGGAAATGAACTTTCCTTTTTATCACTCCACAAAAAGGGGAATTGCTTTCTCGTTCCTAGCGAATCAAAAGGAAACAAACACCCCCCCCCGATAATAAAAATAAAATGAAAGCCAGGCATAGGGACATCTCTCTACACTTGCATAGGCTCATTTGTCATATATTAAGAACCCAGGAAAATATTTGTTTTACCAATATTATATGTTAGAGAGAGACAGAATCCATATTTTGATCTATGTATAAGAACACCTCTGAGAGTTTTAACTTCAGGATCCTGAGGTATTTCTGAAAGGTTTCCATTACCTTATTTTGTTCCTTCACTTAAATAATGATATCAAGTGTCTGATTTTTAGAATTTAGATGTGAATTTGTCATTCCCTATAATAATATACAGTAACTGGTAACAAAACGTTCTGATGGCAAAAGAAAATCAAACAGCGGTTGCCATTAGAAAGTAAAAATTTACCAGCGGAGATACCACAGCTATCTCCTATTCTAAATGTAGGGAAATAACACAGTGGCAGAGATACAATTGCTGCATTATTTATTGGTAACTGCTCACTTTTTAAATGTGACTGTGATGCTGTCTCACAGGTTGCCAGCAGGCTAATTCACTCACATGGTAATAGAAATCAAAGGAACATTAAAAGGTCATGGTGTGTTCAAACCAATTCACTTGTAAGATATAACTGTAGTGTGAAGCTTGGCTATCTCCTCTTGTTTATTTGCTCTTAGGCATGCCCGGTAGTAAATAACCCTAGATCAAAAGATACTTTAGTCTGAGAATGAGAATTTACTTAGGGTGTAGAACTTCATGAATACTAATGAAGGATACTTGAATTGTTTCCACTTATCCATCCCTATTGTAATGAATGGTCAGCAATTACATTATATATATATATATATCTATATATCTATATAATCTATATAGAGATATATATATCACTGTAACTGGATTACTTGTGTATGCATATGAAGTAGAATGTTAATTTCAAAGCAAGGCTTGTTTCATGTTCAACACTGGACATTCACAGCTCAATTGGCTGCTGTTACTCATTAAAACCCACCTGGGTGGAGATACCCGTCAGCTTGTTTGCTGTGGGCAAGATCTATAAATACTGGTTTAAGGTAATAATCCTTCATCTCGGAACTGCTTGGATTCTGACGGGGGAACCCATAGCGATTGACAGAGGTCCCCCAAAGCCATTTTGGGAAGCCCTGGGAGACTTATGGAAAACTAGCAGATTACTACATCGCTGCTTACAAACTTTAATTACTAGGACACTGTGACAGTGACTACTATAGATCTAAAATTCAGAATATAGTGATTTTGATTCCAAACCAAAAGTTCTTGGGAAGTTGGGACTAGACCTTCAGATGGTGTGTGTGGTACACACGCACACACATGCTCTCTCCCTCTCTCTAGTGTGTACACACACACACACACATATTGCAATTGCATCTACATAGTTAAGTCAAGTGTGTTGGTCTAAGTGTCTTTTCAGATGGTAGAAGCTAATGTAGCAAAGTAAAATCAGCAGAGTTATACTATGGATCTGGCCCTTGAAGACCAGATAATGATGAAGAGGAGTCTGCAATAATTTTCTGGCATGCTGGGTAGCTCTGGCACAGGCTACTATGAAAATGAACTGAAATGAAGCATGTCAGTCTAAGAAATGACAAGAATAGCACCTATATACTGTATCATAACTGCCCTATATGTAGTGGAATATCTACAGCACATCCATAGTGAAATCTCTGCAAGGAATGTTGGGAACCGTAAACAATAGTTAAGAAACCATACTACAAAATTATTATAGCTTATTAAACCTCAAAGCTCCATGTGTGTTCCTGTGTAGGAGCACAATGTAATGCTAGAATGCTATATAAATTCAGTAGTATTTGCAGAAAATATAATGATCTTTTTTGTGATTTAGCTAGACAAATAATATATAGCTAAAATAAATATAGATTTCTTTTAGCAAATGTTTGAAGAGCACGGAAAATTGTGGGCAACCTGTTATCCTGATTCATTTCCAACTAATCCATTAGTGAAAGCCCCATTACTAGGGACATTTAAAACTAGACTTTAAAAAAAAGCACTGACAAACATCCTGTACAAAGCAATCAAGCATTGGCAGGGAAATGGACTGGATGATAATAGGTCTTTTAAAACGGGCTTACAGGTTCTATAACTATTAGGAGATACAAAAAGAACAAGAAGAGAAAATGATTGTGTCGTAACAAATTGGCCAAGGAAACTCCAGTTTCCATCACTGTTAGAACTGGCTTTACAGTCACCAGTGCACTATAGGCTACACACCAGGTCTCCTCCATCAAGGTCAAATCCTACATTATAACTGAGTGGCCCTCAATTTGACTGCACAGTTGTTGAAAGGTAGGGCTCCGTAATGAAGGGATACTCAGAGACAGCAGTTAAGAACGTTATTTTATAGAGAACCCCAAATGTGGTAGGTGTTTCTAACAGGGCACCGTAAGGAAATCTTTCTGATACTGGTGCAAAGATAGTAGTAATAGCTCTTGTAAAGTCCAGGGATCAATTAAAGCTGCACACACTTAAACCAAGTCTGAATGTAACTCTAGCCCTTTCTAATGCTTAGACTTCATGCAAGGCTTCAATCTGAGCCTCAGTTACTTCACAGTCGAAGTTTGGTACCAAGCCATCACACAGTATAAATGCAGGAAGTACAGATTGGCTTCATAGCGCAGAGTTTAACTCTTCTAGGCAGTCAAACTGCTCAGGCCACCCGACCCAATGATCATGGAACCTCAATTTAATCCTCCAGGCACTCACACCATCACCATTTTTACTTTTCAGCACCACATCCTTAGTGTTCCTATTGGTCAAAGTGTAGTAGGTTCTATAGTGACAACTGCATGGGTCAGAAGGTGTTGGAGTTAGGGGCTGTTAACTGAGGAAAAACTTTATCTTCCAGAAGGGCAAAAGCCTTCTTCAGGACCCTAAAGGACTTCCTTTCTAAGGGGAACATTAAGTTCCAGGAGCTCATTCTACCCTTGTTATGTTCCATTCCCAAACACCTATGGAATGGCAGTGGTGCAAGTAGATCTTTTTAACTTCTGGATTTTGGGAGGGGAGTTCTACCTTTCTGCACTTTTCCCTATACTTCTGAGGGCCGCAGACACCTCTTGCTTTTTTGATTAGCTTGCATATTTTTGCCTGCCACTGGAGACATCTATCTTTCTTTGTCTGGACAGGAGGCAGCTGGCTGAAAGACTTAGTCTCTCTCTTCCTTGATTGGGCAATACTGCAGGAAGTGAGTGCAGCAAACAACATATTAAGTTCCCCCACTCAGGAATCTCAAGACCTGGCTGAGGGGGCGGCGGAAGGGTTGCAACAGGAGAAAGAAAGAGAGCAAGAGCTGTAAGAGGTTTTCAGTAAGTGAAAAATTTCAATAACCATTTTGGGGAAAAACTGAAAATGGTAAATTTGAACACATTAAAATTAAATCCTATACATTTATTTATTTATTTATTTATTTAAATCCTATTTATATTTTTTCACAAAATACATTTTTATTTTTGACCAGCTCTAGTATTGATTTGTAAATACTGGCTGATTGTTTTTAAATTTTCAGCTTCCTTGTTTGCAAATGTTTTACACATTGCTCACTAGTTAAGATTTGTTGGATCACATGGTTATGGTTTTGCTCCCAGCTCCCTGAAGCTTATTAAGAAAGAGAGCACAGAATGTTGAATGCTAAAAAAATGCATGTCAGGTACAAATTCATGCCATTTTTGGAATTAGCAGACATTTTCAAGAATACTTGGTGGGTGTCTATATACTGTAAAGAACAAATGGCATGACCCCACAGATAGCAGCAGATTGAATTTAAGTAATTTATTCATTAACATATTTGCAAAGCATTTATTTCAATATTCAATCAGCTATACACACACACATACATACACACACTCAAGAAAACAAAATCAATGGAGGATTAAAAAAAAATCACACACACACAAAACTAAATGCAATGAAACCAATTGAAACGTGAAAAACAAAAGACAAATGTTGTGATAAGCTTTGACAGCATCCCTTTAAAATCTTTTCTAGGGTTGTGAAGTTATAAAGAAAAAGCTCTTATAATTAAATAAATCAAATAAGATCTCCCCCCCCCAAAAAAAAATCCTCCAACCCCCTGAACATGTTCACTAGCTAGTTTTTTCCCCTCAGAGCTGTAATTTACAAGGCAACCTCATAGTACCGCTGCAATTACAGAAGATGCTATTCCATTAACAACTAGTGTTGGGAGAAAGCAGAAAAAAAAATAAACTAAAGAAGAAACAAAAAAAAATCCTGTGTATCATTAAACAACCCCATTCATAATGGTGTTTGCTGTTTCAGTGATGAGGTGTTATCTCTTATTGGAGGCAGAAAAGCTATACAGTCAAAACGAAGTTGTCTTTTGGGGTCAACTGAAGTGGACTCTTGACAAGGCCATTCAATCACTTATGGATGTACCTATTCCTGGAGGGCAAGACCTCCATTGGCAGTAAGATACAATTGCTTGGCAATGAATAAGAGAGAAAGAGAGCCTGAGTGCATTTCATTAGAAAAAGGATGAGTCTAGCAGAGGTCAGCATTCTGTCTCTGTTCTGTTCCCAGAACACAGACAACAACTTCAGGCAAATCTGACACAGCATGCTCTGTACTAGTGATTCACTTCCCTTGTACATCATCCTTTCTGTACTTATACCCTTTAGATACCCTTCTCTTAGTCTGAGAATGGTTCACATACCTGCATTTCCCAAGGTGACAACTTGACACAGTCCAACTCCCCATGTAGAAAAATATATGAAATAACCTCTCTCTCCCTCTTCCAGTATTGAGAAATTCACCTTGAGACTTGATTTCACTTCCTGCCAGACTTAATAGATTAGAAAGCAATGAACCAAAGGGTGCACCTCCTGTTTAGGTTCAGTTGCAGAGAGAATGCTGTAGGATAAGATTATAGTAAATGCAGAACACACTGATATCTACAGTAGAAACTTCTTCTGAAGTAATTATTGAAGAATAATGAAGGAACAGTGAAAACTGCCATCCTATTTTGGCTGCCCTAACTTCAGGAACACTGCAAGCACAAGATAAATGCCACTAGAGATCCACTTTTACAATAGTAAAAAGCTGATATGCTGCAGCAGTAGGTCTGTAGCTTGTGTGTGAGCGCATGAGAATTATTATTTGTTATGTGCACAAACAATAAGCTGTACATTACTCCAGGATATATAAATGCAACACCTACAGTCTCTTGCTGCCATGAACACTGGCATCCCCACAATGAACATTACACAAATAAACCAATAATGATCATTTAATAGGCTCTCCAAAGCTCTTCAGACTGAAGTTCACCACACTATGTTGATGTATTCACATACGTGTGTGTATGTGCGTATTCAGACAAAAGACAAATATGCAGTAATGAGTATGAATCATGTGCTTGACAAATAATGTATGTGAACGAGAAGCTTGTGTTTCTTAGGAAGCAGCAGTGTCAATTTATTTCATTTCCCCCCACCTCTCTTTTCTGTATGAATAGCTTGTCTTTAGCTTTGAAAGTACAGAAAAGTGGTTCATTGATGCAGCATAAACAATGCATACTCTAGGTGGAGATTAATGTAATATCTTTCTAATGTAATATATTTTGCTAAATAAAAAGTAATTATTCACTCCATTGTAGCACTTTTTGGATAGAGAAATAATATATTTTCAGGAAGATCACAGCTAGATTTGCCAATTCAAAGGATTACTTAAATGTAATTTCCCACACATTAGGCTTGAAAACATTTTGCTTAATATTCTAGAACAGTATTTTAATTCTTAATCTTTAAAAATAACATTTTAAAATAAAATGTTTCAAATTATGGCCATCTTGGTAGGCTGACTGCAACACAGAAGGTGTAATTGTTATGCTGGGTTTTCCCCCCTAGGAGACACATACTTGAGTGATTAAATGATTCAGGAAGATTCTTCCCCCACATATCATCTACTAAATTATGTTCCTTGATCATGTTAAAGAGTTTAACAAATTGCTGAAGACTGTTCTTGATTCAGGAAAAGGCAATAAGAACAATAAACTGAAGCCCAGCGTGAATGGATCACAATATTAAATAAATCAAACTTTCTGGGTAAATTTTCAAAATCCTACACACAAGGACAGGACTGGTACTTATATTCATACCAACATATCAAATGTTATCTTTTGATCAGTCCCTATTCAGTCAAACCCTCACCAAAAATATTTTTGGGATATTATCCATCAAAGTTTTATATTGCTAGTTCCTCCTCTCTTCTCTTCCCCTGCCCCACAAAGAGAAAAAAATATTTATTCAGGATAATGTAGCAGATGCCTCTTTCCCTTACTGAGGAGCCTTCTGGATTAAGTATCCTTCACCGTAACCCATTGCCAATAGGAAGGCTGAAGCATTTCTAGGGCTGGGTCCAGAGAGTAGTTTCTAGACTATAGGACCATTTCCAAGAAGCACAAGTTGTATGTTAGACACTCCACTGCTGCCTTACTCCCTATAGAACTGAAGAAATTTGGAGCATCCCCTTATGCGTTCACAGTTTCCATAGAAGTTAATGCAGAGATCGTTGATTTTGTGGGGCTGCCATAGAGTTTACAATCACTATGTCAGTAGTAAACTCCACATTACCTGAGGTAGCTGTGGAACATCAGGTTCCCTCAAAACTCTTACAGGGGTGTGTTTTAAGACCACTTTATGCACTCCTCCCGCACAACCACTGAAAACAAACCTCACTCCATCCCCACCACACACTTCTTTCAAGAGACCACCACACTCTAAAATGAAAAATGTAAACTATCTGTAGAGTTTACATATTCTGAATTAACCACTATGGGACTGTAAGTTGTACAGGGATGGGGACTGAAGAAGATGCAGAGCTTCTACATTCTGTCCCGGTTCCGTGGGAGCTTATACTCCATACAGAGATCAGTGCAGAGATTAAACTCTGCAGGTGCTAGGATGGATCGTAGAACTTCTGCAAGTAAACAGAAAATCAAGACATGTCATGTGTACAACTGTGTCCATTATGTGACACTGCCATCTTGATAAAAACAGCAGATTTCCCCACAGAACAAAATTAGGAATATGGCATACTGGCAACCATACTTAACTGCAGCTTGACTGAGTGAGTTGTGTAGTATGTCTAAGATTTTGTGAAGTCAACAGCCATCTCCCTGTTTATCATGTACCTGAAACTGAGATGCCTTTTATGCAGCTGTTGCACTGACTTCTAGCACCTGACATTATATTTCACAGAAAGGTTCTATACTATTGTAAGTATTATAGTAGCACCCAAGCACCCGATTGATGATTATGGCCCATTATTCTAGGTTATGTACATGCTCCCTGCCCTTAAAAAGCAACAGACAAAGGAAAGGACAGAAGTGGCTTCCACAACCAAAAAAAAAAGATACAGTGCCCTTCCACCACTGCCAAAAACCTACCAGTGTGAGGAACACCATTCCTTCTATGCTATGAATTACATGACATTAGCACCCCCAAATGAATATCACTACACAAATTCCACAAATAGGAAGAATGCTCAACTGCCACTGTTCATCCTTGAAAGTTCAATGAATGCTGCCAAATATCAGAGCATCTAAAATTAAAATCTTAACCACCCCAAAGGCCAATGAGTGGAAGAGCTGATGAAACATTATGAACTTCCATTGGCTGCTACCATTAACACATTAGCTCCTATATACTTCCTTCTTCTCACCGCCCCTACAGATCACCAGGATTCTCTGATGCTCTGTACTGGATGAAACATGATTCAATCTAAATTACCTCCAACACAAAGATTTCCTGAAATCGTACCGAATAATTCAATGATCACCTTACAATAGACCACAGTGAATGTAGAATCCTGCAGCATTTACTGTGTACCTTATGAGATGTGCAGTAAGGACCTGTCCAAAGCCCACTGAAGTCAATGCAAGTCTTTACATTGTCTTCAATGGACTTTGGATCAGGTCTCTAAACTAGGCAAGGACTTCTGTTGAATCCCACTTCATTCACTGTGCACGTTCACTACATATTTTCACTGCACTACTAAGTTAGGCTGTGCATGTGTCCATTCCTATCTTTGTTCAAAACACTGCTCCAGAGTGTTAAAAATAATATGCTGTACCTGCACAAAGTGTGATTTTCAAAGGATCGCTACTTGATCAAATCAAAAACAATTTTCACCGGAAGACTCCAGGACATTTCTCCTCAATGAGAGATACTTCCTTATCCAACTTCAGGTTTCTTTCCCAGACACTTTGGCACTAGAATTATTAAAAAAACCTCACAAAAATTAATACAGTTAAAGCTTTCAGTTATAAGGCCCAAAACGGAGTGAGAGGGGAATTGGGAGGCAAAGGAAAGGAGGAAAACATACATTTTAAGAGGAGATTTGAACATAAAGGGAGTCAATGAGGCACAGGTAGGCTGATCAAGATGGGAATAGTTTCAGAAGGGCAGGCTTTTGATCCTACCAGGGATAGAGAGGAATTGATTACTAGAGGAATGGAGGAAGAGAGACTGGGTCTGTGAAGTGGGCAAGGATAAATCAATGCAGAGGTTTAAAAATACACCTCTACCTCGATATAACGCTGTCCTCGGGAGCGTTATAGGTGAAACCGCGTTACATTGAACTTGTTTTGATCCGCCGGAGCGCGCAGCCCCATCCCCCTGGAGCACTGCTTTACCGCGTTATATCCGAATTCGTGTTATATCGGGTCGCATTATATCGGGGTAGAGGTGTAACTAAATGTTCAGATTATAGTATAGTTGCTTGGAACTAAAAGTTAGAGGCCACATCTCTGTAAATTAAGGACTGACATAACTAATGTTACTCTTAATGGGTTAAAGTGGAGCACTTTCACCTTGACTTGCACTCAGCCATTTGCTGATATTACAAACAGTAAAAGTACATGAAATGGAAAGCAAGGACACAGCCATACAACCTTTTAAAAAAGGTCTCTCTCCCCAACTCAGTTTTAATGAATTCAATTCATTACATATTGGTTCTGGAGAAAATTACACTGATCCAAGAAACAGTTTTACTCAGGAAATGAATAAGTCAATGCCAGAGTTATAACAAAAATCCATCCAAAATCTCTGCCACTAAATTTTAAAAAGATGAATTAATTCATACGCTGTTTTCCTACGTATATTGTACAAGAGACCAATTGGCTGAGATTTACAGAGGTACTATAGTTACTTCAGGGTTTTTTTTTTAATAGCCATAAAGACTTCATAACAAGGGAGTATTTCAGAAGCAAATGGATTTTCTTATGACATAAAGCATGAAAGAATTAGTAAGAACATATATATAATACACCAGTGCAGTAAGTCAGTATCTGGGATCGTGAGGTCAGTGCTGCTAGAAGGCACAGTATAACTGCCCTCCTGACAGTCACAGTTTGATTTTACAGTAGTTTATACAGGTGGTGAATATTGAGATAAATATAAGAATATCTGCATTATATCATTTAACTTTTATGCAAGTAATAATAAATGTAAGTAACAGGGATGATGCCTGGTGTTCTTGTGGCATTATTCTGACCTTCTGTACAGAAGATGATTATTTTTAATGAAAACTCAATTATGTGCTTTAAGGCTTGATTATAGAGGGAAGTTTTTTTGGTTATGGGAAAATGAGGGGAGACTCTGAAGTATTACTTTGATAGATTTTCAATCAAAAGCTTTAATTAAGATGGCCAAGGTAAGCTTCCCATGTTTGCCACATTTTAATTACTGTTGGAATAGTAATATGCTGGGGTTGCAACATATAGCACCAAAAGTTGTGTGTTTCTGTGCAAATGTGGGACAGTATACTTATTCGCAGGGGCGCTATAACCATGAATTATATTAGCCCAATATTAACAAAGAGCCAGGATCCTACATTCACTGCATGAGGGTGCACTGGAGAGCTCCACTGACTTCAAAGTAGTCCTGCACCGGCGCAGCAATGTGCTCAAAGGTGCCAAAGAATGTAACATATAAAAAGAACAATTTGTGCAATTCATAATGTTTAATTTGTTTGTCAAACCAAGTATATCTGAGTCTCTTTGTTATTTCAAATTATTCAATTCATATTATTTTAAAATTTGTCTCTATGGACTAATAAGGCATATTTAAAATGTGAGTTGTGTGGCTTGTCATTGGTCAAATAAGTCACATGGTACAGCACTATTTCTGCTCCCCGACTGGATGAGCATGCACATAGGCGTGAGAAGAAGGGGTGCAGGGGGTGCTGCAGCACCCCCAGATTTTATGCGGTGTCCCAGCCGCTGGTCCCACACCTGGGGTCCTGGCTGCCAGCCCCGCGCCTGGAGTTGTGGCTGCTGGTCCTGAGCCCACCCCCAGATGTGGCCCCAGCCTCGGCCTCCTTACCCCGGTCCAGGTCCCCCCTCCCGGAGACAGGGCCCTGCTCCTGGCCCCAGCTCGGGGGAAGGGGGGCATGGACAGGAGTAAGGGGGATGGCTTTCAGCACCTCCACTATTAAAAATGTTCCAGTGCCACTGAGCATGCATGCATTCCAGTGTGAATATTGACATGCATACATTTAAAATGTGTTTTCTGGGAATGCCCATGCAAGCACATTGAAATATGACTTCCATAAATATTTGGGCAATAAAATTAAACTGCTTGGACCTCACTAAAAGTGAACACAAAAGAGGAGGTTGGAGTATTTTCCCTTTAAAAGTTTAATCCAAATGTTTGGGAAATTTTTTATATTATTTGTCTAACTCTATTTACAACTAACTGATGGAAAATATTTTGGGAGATGCTTAATATTTTGTATGCCAAAGAGGCAACTTACTGTAGTGCACTGACTAATTAACAACATGAGTTAAGAAGATATACTCTAGAAATATCATTGCTGGAAAAGATTGGGGCAAGGAGGCATGGGCGGTGGGGTTTTAAATGGGAGTGGAAGTTGGCCTCCGCCATGTGATTTCACTTGCATTAGAATTTAGCACACTATTGTATTATGCATTATGAAGTTTTATCTGAGATGCTTCATAACAAATACCATGGTGGCATGCCTAACTGAAACACAAATGGCAGCAAACAGCAGAAGGGTAGTATGTTGAAGGCCCAGTGTTTATGGAACTAGAATCACCAGATAATCACAACATGAATGGCTGTAGTACTTTCAACTCCTTATCTGAAGGGAGAAATTTCCTTCTTGCAGGCCCCAGAGGTGATGTTGGGAGATACAGCAGAAGCCATAACTGCCCAAATCCAGTGCCCAGAAAGGGAGGATGTTTTTGTGGTTATCAGGAGCGCCGCCAGCTTTTCTGCCGCCCTAGGCGGCGGAAGGTCCCACCCCAAAATGCTGCCCCCCACACAGGCAGTGGAAGGTCCCGCCGCCGAAATACCGCCATGGTCGCCGCCCCCCAAATTGTAGTGCCCTAGGCGACCGCCTAGGTCGCCTAATGGGTTGCGCCGGCCCTGGTGGTTATAGCATTGGGCTGGGGCTTATGGGCTCCATTACTAGCTCTGCCACACACTACCTGAGTCACACTGGGCAAGTTACTTACTCTGTGCCTCAGTTTCACACCCAAAATACAAATAATAATATTTCCCTACTTCCAAAGGAATAGGAATACATTCACTAATGTAGGTGAAGTAAAGAAAAAGTTTTAAATAAGACCACACTCAAGAGTTCCTAATGAGAAGTCAAACAAAAACAAAAAGACATGCCCATGGAATTAATAAACAAAGAACATTTCCTTGCTTAGGGATTTATTTCAATCTAGAGGGAAAATTGCAGCAAAGCATGTCCATATTCTCTCAGAGTTTGGCTCAGATGCTCATCATAGCTATCATCCACAAAACCATTACAAAAACAAAAGTATTACAGAATAATCAAAGAAAGACTGTTTACTTGCTATGTTTTAGGAGAGACCATCAGCAAACTCTGCTTCCTTCCAGGTCTCTCTCAGGTGTGGAGGAGGAAGATTTTATATATTCCCTGACCTTCCAACATGTCTTGCAAAAGGCTAGGGCTACAATATGACCACGAAGAAAGACTGTATTTCTCAGAAGACTTATTGTCTCCTGGATGTCAGAAAGAGACCAACTGTAAACTACTCTGAGTCAGCCTTGTCCCTCACTACTGAGGGAAGAAGGAAGTTCCAGCCCACTCACTTCACAGAGCTCAGACCCTGGACACTAAAAGTGGAATGGTATCTTCTTTAAAAATCCAGACCAGTCCCTAAGACCACTTCTCCCCCCATCAATGACCACATGCCCTGTCCCAGTGGTACTTTTCAGGAGCAAATCTGGAATAGAATAGAGCTAGCTGCGAAGAACTCCCCCACAAGTATTAAAGGGCCTGCACATCCAATAATTAGCCCAACTCTGGATCAATTTCCAATTCTAAAATCTCAGTCCTAACTATTGATGCAATCATACTTACACCTGAAAGTGTATAAACTTGAAGTATAACCACGTTAAAAAAAAAAAGTTGAAGAAGACCAGGAGCACACGGAGGCACTCTCTCTTCTGCTCCCCACTCCTACTCAACTGGTTGCAGCTATTGTACCAACAAAGACCAACCAGGCACCAGGACACAGAATCCTTAATTCATCCCTCATAGGAAAAGACTGAGGATATTCAACTCCAATTCCAACCAACAATGATATGTAGAAAAAATAACTGAAGAATTTAGCCAATCCACAGAAGTGAGAAGCTTCTGAAGTACCTTCAAGAATGAGATGTGAGACACAAATGCTAGTTTAGTCTGTGCCTCCTTGTTCTTACATCTGTTGGGGTGAAATCTTTGTTCAACTGAAGTCAATGGGAATTTTGTCATGAACTTCAATGACTTATCACTAGAGTTTTCTAATCCTGCCTTACAGTTTCCTCCACTGGCATTTTAAACAACAATTCCAAGAATTCACCAAAATAATTAATAGATAATTGGGACATTTCTTTCTTCCTGATTTTAACTGTTGTTTGGCTAATTACCATCCCTAGAGATTCTTTGATTTAGCAGCAGCAGCAACACTGAATAATTTAAGCATATGGAAAAATCAAATGTGCAGAAAGGAAAGCGGTCACGAAATTCCCCTGATGTTCTATTTTGGCCAACCAGTCTGCCAAACTGTCAGTCACTAATACTGCTTCGTCACAGTGATGAGCTGTCACAGCTGTTCACAACCACAGATTCACTCTTTCTTTCTCTGTCCCAACAAGAGTATCTCTAAAAGAATGTTATTAGGATTAATTATCCATGTTGGAAAAACAGATAAAAGATGCCCCAAAGCCCCCTCTCTCTCTCTTATCCTCTACTTTAAGTCAGAAGTATAAATAAATCAATTATCTATCTATCTATCTGGCACATTACAAGAAATCAATGCTTGAAGACAATACAAATAATAGACTGAGGGAGATGAATTCACTATTTAATACAAATGGACTTCAACCTTCTAGATAACACTAAAGTTTACTTAAAATTTACTTTGTTTACTTAAACATATATCAAATTGACAATGAGGTCAGAAATCTCGTAGCATGGCTTCAATATCAAAATCACTTTCACCAGTACCACTCTCCCTAACGCTTTTCCAGTTGCAAGATATTTTCACTGCAGTGTATTCACTGTCTTCAGAATGATGACCATGTTATATTTACAAAGCACATTTTTAGGATTTGTTTACTTACATTTCTTAATAATACAACATCTCTACTAAACGGTGGATTCTCTGTCACATGAAGTCTTTAAACCATGATTTCAGGACTTCAGTAACTCAGCCAGAGGCTAGGGGTCTGTTTCAGGAGAGGTTGAGGTTCTGTGGCCAGCAATGTGCAGGACATAAGACTAGGATGATCACGGTGGTCCTTTCTGACCTTAAACTTTATGAGGTTAAATGGGAACGATCAACTAGTTTAGGTTCAAAGTTTGCTCTTTCTTAAAAATGTGTATGGAGAATATCCTCTGAATTCTAAATATCCTTCTAAATGTAGTGCTGCAAGGCATTGAAATTAAAGGTTAGATGCTTCAGAAAGATTCAAATAGTTAAGAAAACAAAAATATTTGGTTAGATGGGATCTACCTAAAAATAGTTTGAGCTCCCATCCAGTAGCTAGACAAATGCTATTCCCACAGCTGTGCTAATATTATCAGTGTTGTTGTAAACAAGGAAGCAAACAAAAAGCTGTGTTAATTTCAAGCTTCATTAGAAACAGAAGGGAAAAAAAATCAATGTTTGCTGAATGGAAATGGACACAATCATAGCAGAAGAAATGTTATTTTTAAGCTTCTACAACAACATTTCAAAGGCATGGTGCTGAATATCTTGACTCACACTGTATATACTGCACTTACATTTCAGCAAGTATAGCCCACTATCATGGGGTAGCATATTGATACACACAGCACTACAGTGATATGTAATAAATGTAATTGCTAAGGAGTAATCAGGATATCTTGCCTACCTTCCTTTTGTCCCCACTGGAAACCAACATCAATATGATTGTATGGATTATCTGGCTGGACATTTTGTTAGAGCAGTTGTTTTTTATCATTCTCCTGGAACCAAATTATCATAGAATCGTAGGACTGGAAGGGACCTCAAGAGGTTATCTAGTTCAGTCCCCTGCACTCATGGCATGATTAAGTATTATCTTAATTATGTCACCTTTGTGACGTTGCTAAGTTCCACTGACCAATATAGAAAGAAGCCTTTTGAGACCTCCTCTAAATCTGGTTCTCTGACATGTCAGTGCATTCCTGCTGACAAGATTCCCAGGCTGACTCTAAATAGAAACTTCCACTTTTTTGGATTAGAATATTTATACCTTTTTCTATATTAAGCCATGACTAGTCAGTATAGATCAATGAATTTAAGGTCATTGGCTTAATCAGTCTGAATAAAGTCCCACTGAATAACCTATCTAGAGATGATTTGCACTTAAAATCTTTTCTTGCACTGTGCTTTGATTTTTTAAAAGTAGCATTTGAATTGAGACATTATTCCTTTTACCAGTAGATGGAGATATAAGTCCAGCAATTTCTCCAGAAAGCTGCTTTTTGGTGGTCTTTGCCATATTCCAACATTTGTACATATTATTTAACTAAGAGATTTGATTTCTCAAAAATAATTATCTAATAATAATAATAATCATTAGATGAGACAGATGACATTTGTCTACAATTGAAGACCATCAATCATCTTACCGGGCACAGCCATTCTTATATACTAGTCAAGTATCCCAGCTTTACCCTGGAATTTTTAAAGAAACTTTCATATTCAGAAAAATATTAATGAACTTCAAATAGTGCCAAGTTAAATAGGGGAAAGAAAAGTAGTTTTGAAAAAACTGGACCTTATGCTGTCAAATTTCTTAAATGTGTGATCAATATTCTATTAATTTACAGAATTGTGATTAACGAAGGAATCACAGCATTATAGGATATATGACACCCACTGTCCTCAGCACCACACTGTTAACAAGTTTCTGGTTTTCTCTGTGCCATTAGGGGAAATGGGTAAAATTTTCAGAAGCGCATAATTCACTTAGGAGCCTGATGTTGACTGCAAATCGGAGGTAGGTTTTGAAATGACTTAGGTGATTTTGAAAATGTTACCCAATGCCATCAAGATGATCACAATGGTCCATTAATCTAGGAAAATGTTAATATTGGGATTAATATAAAAACAGCTATTGTAACAATAATATGTTGCATTTATAGCACCTTCAATTGGGAATCTCAAATCACTTTACAAACGTTAATTTAGCCTCCTAATATCCCCGTGTGGTAGCTTAATATTATTATCCCTATGTGACAAACTCAGGGTTTGTCTACATGGGAAAGTTCTAAAGGTATAAGCTAAGGTGTGAATTTAAGACAATGCAGATAACCCGGTATAACCCTCCATAAGGATGCTCTTATTCTGGTACAAGAAGGCTTTTTTTGGTTCAGCTTGTGGCTTAAGAAGGGGTTTAAGTGAAACCAAAAAAAGGACACTTTTATATTAGAATTAGAGCATTCTTATGGGGGATTATAGTGGTATAACTATATTGGTGTAACGATACCAGTATAACTGATAAAACTTTCCTGTGTGAACAAGCTCTTAAAGACAAAAGACTATTCTTCCTCCCCTGAATTTGCTTTAAAAAGTCATGTAAAACATACTCAAATTCACTTCAAGCAGCAATACCACTAAAATCTGTTATTATCTGAGAGATGCAACAGAGGGTCCTGTGGCACCTTTAAGACTAAGGCCTGGTCTACACTAGGAGCTTATATCGAATTTAGCGCCGTTACATCGAATTAACCGTGCACCCGTCCACACCAGGAAGCTACTTAGTTCGAAATAGAGCTCTTTTAAATTCGACTTCTGTAATCCTCGAAAACGAGAGGAGTAGCGCTAAATTCGAAATGGCAATATCGAATTAGCCTAGGTGTGGATGGAAATCGACGGTAATAGCTCCGGGAGCTATCCCACAGTGCACCACTCTGTTGACGCTCTGGACAGCACTTCGAGCTCGGATGCTCTGACCAGCCACACAGGAAAAGCCCCGGGAAATTTTGAATTCCTTTTCCTGTCTGGCCAGTTTGAATCTCATTTTCTGTTTGGACAGCGTGGAGAGCTCAGCAGCACTGGCAACGATGCAGAGCTCTCCAGCAGAGTTGGCCGTGCAATCTAATAGAAAGAGGGCCCCAGCATGGACTGATCGGGAAGTCTTGGATCTCATCGCTGTGTGGGGCGATGAGTCCGTGCTTTCAGAGCTGCGCTCCAAAAGAAGGAATGCAAAGATCTACGAGAAGATCTCTAAAGCCATGGCAGAGAGAGGATACAGCCGGGATGCAACGCAGTGCCGCGTGAAAATCAAGGAGCTGAGACAAGGCTACCAAAAAACCAAAGAGGCAAACCGACGCTCCGGATCCCAGCCCCACACATCACGTTTCTACAAGGCACTGCATTCCATCCTAGGTGCGGCCGCCACCACTACCCCACCACTGACCGTGGACTCCGAGGATGGGATATTGTCCACGGCCGGTTCCTCCTCGGAAATGTTAGGTGGCGGGGAAGATGAGGAAGGAGATGAGGAGGACGAGGCAGTCGACAGCGCTTGCACCGCTGATTTCCCCGACAGCCAGGATCTCTTCATCACCCTTACCGAGATCCCCTACCAACCGTCCACAGCCCTTACCCCGGACACCGAATCAGGGGAAGGATCAAGCAGTGAGTGCTTTAAACATCTAAACATTTCATTTTAACATAAGTGGAATATTTATATTGTTAAGAATGGGCTTTTCAGTCACTCATTTAAACATAGAAACTTTTATTTATAACAAAACAGGAATATTAACTATATTAGTAATTTGTTGTTCATGATTTAGTTGGCTTACTGAACTATTTAATCCTAACTATGTATAGAAAATCAAGTACTGTCAGGATATTCATGATTAGTCCACCACAGGACGCTCCACTCTGTAGTCCGTTATGCTGAACTTAAATGAAAAGGCGGTCAATGTGCCCGGGAATGGACAGACAGTCCTCCTGGGATAGCTCGGCATAGCTCTCCTGGAGGTACCGCTCCAGCATGCGCATGAGGTTCCACGGCAGGGCGATCTTGTTCGGTCCCCCGTGGTAAGACACGTTCCCACGCCATGAGTCCATCAGGTAGTCGGGGATCAGTGCGCAGCACAGCATGGCGGCATACGGCCCAGGCCTCTGCATGCTCTCACGCAGGATCCTTCCCCTCTCGGTCTCCGAGATCCTCATGAGTGTAATGTCACACATGACGCCCTGCTTTAAATTAGGGAGGGGAATGTTAGTATTGGGACTGCTTTACAGCCACGCGGTGGAGGCGGCAGAGGGGCAGCATACAGGGATCTTTCCCGGGGACAGCCGCGAGGTGGTGGGACAGGGGCAGAGCTCATGCTTCCCTGATTGCTGCCAGCAGAGAGTGGCCTTGCATTCAGTGCGAAAGGAGCCCAGTGCTACTATTACATGTTTAAGCTGCCACAAGTCTACGGCTTACCATGTTTTCCTGCAGCAGAAGTAGAGGTGTCCTGCAACGCTTCTCTGATCGCAACTGCAGGACCCCAGACACATAAGGCGAGGGCCGAAAATTCGACCTTGTCCTGAGTGCGCATGTGAAAGGTGCAGTGCATGGTGTTGTTCACAGAGAAAGACTATGCTCTTTGTTAGCAACTTCATTTATCTGTCTCAGGAATTTACTACCTTTTTCCCATTCCCACAGACACATCTGCGACTGTCTCCCAACCCAGCCTGGCATCACCCTCCCAGAGGCTAGCGCAGATTAGAAGAAGGAAGAGAAAAATGCGGGAAGACATGTTTTATGAACTTATGGAGTGCTCACGAGAGCAGGCAGCCCAGACGACACAGTGGAGGGAGAACTTGTCACAAATGCACAGAGCAGTCATGGAACGGGAGGAGAGGTGGCGCCAGGAGGACCAGCAGGCTACTCAAACCCTGCTTGGACTAATGAGGGAGCAAACGGAGACGCTCCGGCGCCTAGTGGATGTTCTGCAAGACCGGAGGCAGGAGGACAGAGCACTGCTGCTGTCTATCTCTAACCGCCCTCCCCCGCCACCAAGTCCCACACCCCCCTCACCAAAAGTACAAAGGAGGAGGGGCGGCAAGGGCCGTTAAAACTGTCAGTCGGCCACTGCACACTGCTGCAGCAATGGAAGGCTCTCGTTCCAAAGTTTGAAAAGTCCTTTCCTACCCATCTCACACTAGCCCATGTCCAAGTTTCCTCCCCCCCCCCTTTTCATGTGCGGTTCATAATAAAACATCTGTTTCTGTTAAGTACTGTTTCCGAGAGTGTCTTTTGGAGGGGATTCTGTCTGAAGGGGGGGAAGGGGTTTGTTACTTGGACAGGACAGTCACCTGTAGCAGGCTACAGAGGCGGGGGCAGGTCCAGCATCAGGACACATACACAGCACAGTCACCAGTTACCCTAGTCAGTCTGGGAGGCGGTTTTCTTGTTCTGGGGTGCGAGGGGGTTGATCTGTGACTTTGTGTCGGGGGAGGGCAGTTAGAGATCCTATGCCGCGGTCCTTATCCTGGATCACAGAGCCACGCAGCAGGGGATCTGTTACCCTCCGCCCCCTGCCAGAAAGTCACTTGGCCGACACATACATCCAGTCCCGCCCAGGACTGCTGGCAGGCTGCGTTGAAACAACCAATCGAGCACTGTGGAGCCTGTCATTCCCGGACTTTAGAAGCATCATTTGCATCAAAACACTAAGCCCGCCCCCCGCCACAGTCTGCGTCCCCGGTTTAAAACATTCCCGCGAAAACAGTAAAAAAGAGAACCTTGTTCATTAACAGAACAGAACAGATTTTATTTGTTGGGAAGGTGGGGAAGGGGGTATGTAACTTGGAAGGATAGTCAACAGTAACTGGGTAAAGAAACGGGGGCAGGTTCAGCATCTGTGTCCACAAAGTAAAAAGTCACTTGAGACCCTGTTCAGTCAAGAACCTGGCTTTCAAAGCCTCCCTGATGCACAGCGCGTCCCGCTGTGATCTTCTAATCGCCCTGCTGTCTGGCTGGACGTAATCAGAAGCCAGGCTATTTGCCTCAACCTCCCACCCCGACATATAGGTCTCCCCCTTGCTCTCACACAAATTGTGGAGCACACAGCAAGCAGCTATCACAATCGGGATATTGGTCTCGCTGAGATCACAGCGAGTGAGTAGGCTTCTCCATCTCCCCTTGAGACGGCCAAAAGCACACTCCACCACCATTCTGCACTTGCTGAGCCGGTAGTTGAATAGTTCTTTCCCTGAGTCCAGTGCGCCAGTGTAGGGCTTCATGAGCCAGGGCATTAGCGGGTATGCAGGGTCCCCGAGGATGACTGTAGGCATCTCCACATCCCCAACAGTTACTTTGTGGTCCGGGAAGTAAAGACCTTCCTGCAGCCGTCTACACAGACCAGAGTTCCTGAACACCCTAGCATCATGAACCTTGCCAGGCCATCCAACGTAGATATTGGTAAAACGTCCCCGATGGTCCACCAGTGCTTGCAGCACCATGGAAAAGTAGCCCTTCCGGTTGATGTACTGGCTAGCCTGGTGGTCCGGTGCCAGGATAGGGATGTGAGTCCCATCTATAGCCCCACCGCAGTTTGGGAATCCCATCTCGGCAAAGCCATCTCTGATGAGCTCCACGTTTCCCAGGGTCACTACCTTAGATAGCAGTAGCTTGACGATTGCCCTGGCTACTTGCATAACAGCAACCCCCACGGTAGACTTGCCCACGCCAAACTGGTTAGCGACGGACCGGTAGCTGTCTGGCGTTGCGAGCTTCCAGAGGGCTATGGCCACTCGCTTCTGGACAGTCAGGGCTGCCCGCATCCGGGTGTCCTTTCGCTTCAGGGCAGGGGACAGCAACTCACACAGTTCGAGGAAAGTCCCCTTCCGCATGCGAAAGTTGCGCAGCCACTGGGATTCATCCCAGACCTGCAGCACTATGCGGTCCCACCATTCCGTGCTGGTTTCACGGGCCCAGAATCGCCGTTCAACAGTATCAACAAGACCCAGTGACAGCGAGATGTCCTGGGCGCTGGGTCTCATGTTCTCAGAGAGGTCGGAGCTAGTGTCCGACTTCATGCCGTCACGGTAGTGCCGTAGCCTCCTCTCATGATTGATCTGCAGCTGCCTCTGGTACAGGTGGAGGAGAAGCTGCGAGGCGTTGAGAACTGCCACAACTGCAGCGATGGTCGCAGCGGGATCCATGCTCGCAATGCTGTGGCGTCCGCGCTGTCAGTAATCAGAAAAGCGCGCGAACTGATTTCCCGCCGGCGCTTTCAGGGAGGGAGGGAGGGAGGGCTTGAGTGATGGACGGATGACGACAGGCGCCCAAAAGCACCCTCGACACATTTTTTTACCCAGAAGGCATTTGGGGCTCGACCCAGAATTCCAATGGGCAGGGGGGACTGCGGGAACTGTGGGATAGCTGCCCACAGTGCACCGCTTCCAATGTCGACGCTTGCCCCGTTAGTGTGGACTCACAAAGTCTCACAAAGTCGAATTACTGTCCTTAGTGTGGACACACACGTTCGACTTAGTAATATCGATTCCACATAGTCGAATTAACTAAAATCGAAGTACTCTCGTAGTGTAGACAAGGCCTAACAGAAGTATCATCACAGAATTCTGCATCACTTAAGACCTCCTCCCCCTACCCCCAAAAAACACATTGCCTGAGTTTTGTCCTGCTTTCCAGCTTTTTTAATCTTTTCTTTGGGTACCCTGTAAAGCTACTAAATGGCTTTTTATATATTCTAAATGGTTCAAGTGGAAGAATGTAGGCCACTGTTAAAATCTTCTGAGTCTTCTGTTCTCTCCCTCTGTTGCAGGTTTGTCACTGACCCTTCAGCCCCTAATTCACTGCACATCTCCATGTGTTTGTATTCACAGGAAAACAAAATTGCTATTTGCACTTGCACAAAAAAGTCTTGAGCTGGTCTGCAAAATCAGTTAAATTGTCTGCTGTGTGGAGCCAAGAGAAAGGTGGGTGATGTGCTTTGCTCATTATTTGCTAGCTCTATCGGTGGCTAATTAACTTTGGTAATTAAAAACAAATAATGCCTTGCCAACATTGGAAGTAACAGTTACAACAATTAGACAATGAAAAAACACCAAAGATACCGATCTCAAAAAAGATAATGGTAGCATTTTGTAAATGAAATAACACTCTCCAGTGAATGTGGGGGGCTTTCATGATAATTGGCATTTCACAGGTGCTTGAGGCACCTGGACTTTGACTCTTGCATCACAATGCCTCTGAAATGTGCAGTTATTTTACAGCCACTATAACTATATCCTCAGAAATCTCACCTTATATGAAAGGAAAACACATCGTGGGGATGCTTTCACTGCACACTAGGCCTGTGCTTGCGTGTCCACATTGCATTGTAAACCTGGGTTTACAATTGGTGGACCTAGGTCTCACAGCCATGCGAACGCAGCCATACCGTGCTATGGAGACCTTCTGGCTCGGATCAGTGGCTTGACCTGTGGCTGTCTTCACACTGCAAAAGTCACTGAGTCACAGCAGGATATGGGCTCTGACCCACTCCCTAGCAGGGTCTGAGGTGCTTGCTGATCTGAATCAGACTAATTTGTGTGTGAATGGAAGGGGGACTTGGGCTCAAATCTGAGTCACAGTCTGGGTTTAGTGTGCAGTATAGACATACCCACAGTGTCTAGGGATACATCAGAAGGTGATCTTGTCTATCCGTCCATTTTATTTCTAAGGCACCTTTCACGTTGATATCCAACTGATATTCTCCAGATATTTTTAATAAAAGATTTTCATAAGCTTTCTTTTCTGTAGCCTGAGATAAAACCTTGGTACTGGGGATAGCTGCAGGGGTTAAAGAAAAGGAGAGTAAAGCGGACTCAGCTCTCCTGCTAATGCTAAAAGCAGAAGGAGAGATCTCCTGGTTGGATAATGAGTGCTTCCCTACAGCTCCCCCTTCTTCACTCATGTGGTGAGAGCTTTCCCTTCCCATTTCCATTTACTGTAGCTGCTGGATACACATGCTTGTAGAGTGAAATAATGAGGGACTATGGATTGGAATCTAACTATAGCTCACACTCCCCCAAACCCCTTAACCCACTGAAAACATTCTTTGCAGGAGACACACACGCATAAATGAAGAACACTGTTGCACTAACAATTAGATTATTTTACCACACCCATCAATCACCTTGCATTAGTTGGTCCCCTTGCCACTCTCTCATCTTGTTTGATAGGTTATGTAACTAGATTGTAAGCTACTGGGACAGGGACCTTGTCTTCATATCTGTCTATAAAGTGCCAAGCACAAAAGAAATAATAATATGCATTTAAACAAATAACCACATGGTTTATCTCAGTCATAGGTAAGAGAGCAGGCAACACTACTTGGCAGTATTAAGCTGTACTTTGCTGGAAATGTTTATACTTTCCCCTTGAATAATATTCTGACTGTATGTGTGTATATTACAGGTCTGTCGCATCTTACGCGCATTTAACATGCGCGAATTCAGCTTTACGCGGTCGGAAAAAAAAAGAAGAGAAAAATAACAATTTAAATACTGTTCCTGTAGTGCGGGTGATTCCACCCACCATTACACTCAATGTAATTTTCGCTTTACGCGCTGACCGCGGAACGTAACCCCAGCGTAAGATGACACAGACCTGTATATACACATTAGCTATCTAATTGATAGGCTTTATCTTCATAATCCATCTACTCACCTATAGAATTATATTGCACCCCATCAATATGTAATACAGGGTTTGATTTCTGCGTACAAGATTTGAGAAGTATTTTAAAAATACCAGACTTTAGAAGGAATTTGTATGCCCCAAAGGTAAAATATTTGTTGTTCAGAAATACAGTATGTTTACTAGTCATTTCTGGCCTGGCCATCTCTAACTTTGTTTATAAATCATCATCAGGAGAGACAAGGTGGGAGATGGTGTAAATTCATCTCTCTCACTAACAGATGTTGGTCCAATAAAAGATATTACCTTTCCCACCATGTCTTTCTAATATCCTGGAACCAACACAGCTACAACACCTCTGCATACAGGAAGAAGTCATCTATATGTGGTATATAGAAATGAACTCAATGTAAGTTCACGCCAACATTTTCTTCTATTCTATTCTTTCATATTCTTTTCTTATATTGCCCTCACCATCTTAGTATGTGAATGCCTTCTAGTATTGTGTTAAGCAATGTGACTACCATCTGTCACATGTGGTTCATTCTGTCTCTCTACCTTTTCCCAAGAAAACTATATGTGCAGTCATAGAATCATAGAAGATCAGGTTTGGAAGAGACCTCAGGAGGTCATCTAGTCCAACCTCTGCTCAAAGCAGGACCAACCCCAATGAAATCATCCCAGCCAGGGCTTTGTCAAGCCAGGTCTTAAAAACCTCTAAGGATGGAAATTCCACCACCTCCCTGCGTAACCCATTCCAGTGCTTCACCACCCTCCTCGTGAAATAGTTTTTCCTAATATCCAACCTAGACCTTCCCCACTGCAACTTGAGACCATTGCTCCTTGTTCTGTCATCTGCCACCACTGGAACAGCCTAGCGCCATATTCTTTGGAACCCCCCTTTAGGTTGTTGAAGGCTGCTATCAAATCCCCCCTCACTCTTCTCTTCTGCAGACTAACTAAGTCCAGTTCCCTCAGCCTCTCTTCATAAGTCATGTGCCCCAGCCCCCTAATCATTTTCGTTGCCCTCCGTTGGACTCTCTCCAATTTGTCCACATCCTTTGTGTAGTGGGGGGCCCAAAACTGGATGCAATACTCCAGATGTGGCCTGACCAGTGTTGAATAAAGGGGAATAATCACTTCCCTTGATCTGCTGGCAATGCTCCTACTAACTCAATCCAATATGCTGTGTAGGGTTTGGTCTGGTTTTGTTTATTTTTGTTGTTGGGCTTTTTGGTATTATTTTAATTTAATTAATTTCAGCCAAATACGTTTTGATATTGGAGAGGGCAAGGTTGAAGTAGTATACCTTGTAGCTGTAGTGGGAAGATGGTGTGGTTTGTGATGATCTTTAATTCCTATGGGAGTTCATTCCACAGTCTTGGACTGGCTTCTAAAAAGGCACTGCCTCCTGCACAAATGAGCTTGAGCCTTATGGTAGAGAATACTACAGGAGCTGTTTGATGCAGAGTATTCAATTTGTTAGTGGAATTTTAGCAAGCGGCTCCTGCTTCTCCCCTCCAGCACATGACTGAGGTAAGCAAGATGTAAATCAGATATATGTTATCAGTTCAGAGTTCAGCATTGTAGAAATAAAATGATAATATAGCCAGAGAATGGGTTAGATCTACATCATGTTTGTAGATATTGGAAGAAATGATGACTTTTAGGAAATATGGAAGGCTAGGAGATTTACAAAGCACAGACTGATAAACAACCTCTAGTGACAACATGTTGTGTAGACTCTAAGGAATATATGCTCATTCCAGCCAATATTGGCATTAATTTGCAACTATAAAACTTGCTAAACAATCTGGTTTGGAGGCTATCTATGCCTTAGTGGGGGTTCTGGCTGACATTGGGTCACACCACTTCTCCTTTTGGGAGCTTCTACAGCACAAACACGAATGAGATGAAGATCTGTAAATCTGTAATTTTTTAAGAATGGCATTTTACCTGCACAGCTGGAATTTGGTGCAGAAACCGCTCCTAGGCTCTTATACAGATAAACACCACTAAAAGCGAGAGATCTGTAATGAGGTTGTGATATTATCCTATGGCCCTTAGAACCACAGGACTTGCTGACCATCATATTCTGGGCCAAAATTCTTGTGTCCCTTGAAAAGTATTTTAAGTGGAAAAAATAGCTCATCTTTTCTCTTAAACTGATGGTAAACTTAATTTTCTTCACTGGAATTTTTTCAATGGGATTTCTTTTTTAATGATTTTGAAAGCAAAGTCATTTAAATCAATAGGATATTGACTGATTCAAATGGTTCACCCTAAGGCAGAAAGTAGCCTGTTCTCTTACTGATTTTTTTTCTTTTAGAAGGAAATTCAGGTCCTTAAGAATTTTCCTCTGGACTTCTCCAATTTAAATGTGTTTATGATGGTTTAAGTAACCCATTCTATAAATATGCTGCTGTGTATAAGAGGAGCTGTGTAGTGTGGTACTTTGTAAATTAATGCAATACTTGTGGGAGGCAGCAGGTTGACAAATGTAGAAATTGGTGATTTCATTTGAGATATCCTTTGAGGTTTTGTGTTAAAAATCCAAAACCCAAAGTGAAAGTGATATTTGGAGAATGTCAACTCCCACATATTGAAACCAAAGAAAATGTTTGCTCAGCTCTAGTCATCTGAGACAGGCCGTCAAGTGTCTGTGAGCAAAGTTTTATAAGTACTGTTTTGGGAGGGATTTGAACTACTTATTGGTGGTGTATTGAAAACTGCGTCAAAATTGTAGAGACTCTCTAAAAATTTCAGGGATTTTTCCTGGTCCTGCTTATAGGCCAAGGGGCTCTGTAGGGACGCATGTGATCTGAACCTAGCAGCAATCGGTCAGCACACAGCTGGCCTTGCATAAGGTGGGGTGAGTTGTGCTTCTATGATTTCGGGAGCAGCCTTATTTGTCTGTTTCTGTTTTGGGAGGCTTGTGTGTTATTCTGACTTCTAAGAAATAAAGTAGTGTTACATTTCAACCTTCTAACAAGAGTATTTTATGTTTTTATCTAACTTCTCTGTGTATATGCCGTGAAACATAACGTGACCTAGAAGTGTTACCATCCAGTTCCCCTGGACTCTGAGGCCCAAATTGTTTGTTGGGGGTAACTCTAGAAAAGTCAGTGAAGTCACACCAGCAGAAGGTTTGGCCTTGATTAATTAATGTTGTGTTAATCTGAGGTGTAAAGTTCAACACATGCATCTGTCTCTTATTCACTTATTTTTGGTGAAAATGTATTGGGTTATACAGAAACATTGTTCTGCACTCCCACAGGAGGTAGGGTCACATTAACAGGGGGAGGGAATATGGGTGTGTCATGGGTGTGCCAGTTTTTCCCTATGGGTGTGTCAGTTTTTCCATTTTTCATTACAAAAATCTTATGATCTTCATAGCACCACAGGATTAGGAGAACACAAAAAGGTATCAACGTTTGTTGACTGTCTTTGGTCTGCTGCCAACCACAGCTTAACTAAACCAGAAAATCTGGCCCTTAGTCTATGCAAACTCACATGGTCTGGAGGCTGTCTTTATGCAGTATACCCTGTGAATATCCAAGCATGGACTAAAACACAACAGAACTATGCTCAGATAGAAAAAGAAATATTGGCAATTGTTCCTGGTTGTGAGAGGCTTTATGAATATGTTTATGGGCAGAGATCAGTCATAGAAGACACAGACTATAAAGCAGCGGAAGCCATATTATAGAAATCATTGTCCAAAAGCACTGCCTAAACTTCAGAAAATGATCATAAAATTGCAAAAAGCATTTGTTAAATGTGAAATACAGGCCTGGTAAGGAGTTTCTGTGAGCTGACATGCTTTCAAGAGAACGTATAAATAGTGAAAGCAAGGAGCTTCAGGAAAAGGGTTGTGAAGTAAATATGACTCTATTTCTAAAATAAAATGTGTCAAGTTCAGACAAGACACTAACCTTACAATAGCTTGCAAGAATAATTCTAGATGCAATTCAAAGAGAAGGTGACTGGCAATCTGCCAGGCTCTCAGCAATGCCATCCACTCCAAGGTCGTATGTCATAATCAACCTGAAGGTCAGTCCCACAAGAGGAACCAAAGACATCAACGCAAAGTCAAGGAAGCTACTGGTTTCCTTTCCTTGTGAACATCCAGAATGCAACTGAAATTATCTCTCTATATAGATGCCTCACCACCCCAATAGTATCTGAGTGTCTCACAATCTTTAATGTATTTAGCCTCATAACACGCCTGTGAGGTATGGAAGTCTTAATATGCCTATTTTATAGATGGGGAACTGAGGCACAGAGAGGCTAAATGACCTGCCCAAGGAAGTCTGTAGTGGACTCACACCAAGATCTCCTAAGTCATAAGCTAATGCCCTAACCACTGAACCATTCTTCTCTCTTATGATCTGAAAAATAACACTCTCATCCCATCCAGTAAAAAATTCCAGGAGCAAACAACCTGTTTGAAGGTGGCAGATCTACTTCAGCAGCTGATCAGGCCACTTCAGAAAGAACTACACTGAGGGCAATATGTAGTTCTAGGGCCACACAGACACGGAGTTTCACAGGTGGAAGTCAGCAGTTCAGAGATCATAGCTATTGACAGACGTCCATTAAGGAGCAGAATAATCCTCTCAGCTGTCAGGACATGCAGATAATGTATTATTATTTATTATAACTTATTTGTATTCCAATAGCTTCTAGTAGCACCCCTTTCACCTCCTCAATCATGGCTGAGGGCCCCGTTGTGCTAGGTGCTGTACAAATATATAACAAAGAGTACCTGCTCTGAACAGCTACCCTGTCCTTCCTCCTATATATCTCTATATGTTTAATTTATTGGTTTTATTAGTTTGTGATTGCTAAGTGGTTGTTTTGAATTGATATCGTAATTTATTTGGATATGATAAAAAATGAATTGTAACAGTAGCCACTGGTATCAATGGTTACTAATGCCTGCCAGGGGTAGGAACATTTTGTAACACTAATCAATGTCACGTGACGGGTGCCAGGGAATAAAGAGCAGTCCCTTCCCAGCACTCGTGTGTCAAGCCACTATTATATTTAGCAGACCCATTTATCTTAGCACAGAAGAGTTGGGAAGCCTGCATAAACAATGTTAGGAGTATAGAATGATCCCTAAGGATCACCATATATATGTTAGAGATGAGATTTTAAATTTCATTGGACAAACTGCTTTTAGGACATGTACACTGGAGCTTCGATGGAAGAATTTAGCTTTTAGGGCTAAATCCTGGTCCAATGAAATCCATGGAAGTTTTGCCATTGCCTTCAATGGGCTTGTAATGGAGCCCTCCTGGCTCCTCCACAAAACTCAGTCAGAGACCACTCAAAGTGTATGCACCAGTGCTCTTTTATTCTTGTGCCAGTTCCCACCACCTGCTATATACACTTTATACACTGTCTTCAGGCCAACACCGTGGGGGACCGCTAGCTTCCCCAGCTAGCAGGGATCTAGAGCCACACACTCCTCCCCTTCCTGTGTGTCCTCCCCCCCCCCCACGGCTTCCTCCCTGCCAGCTTTATACAGCCGGCTGGCTAATAAGGCTCGCAGGTGCCGAATGCTCAAGTAATCAGGGCGCGGTCTCCGCTGCCCGCCCCAACTAATTCCCCTTAATTGGAACAGGCCAACAGGGACCTGGCCAGGAGATCCTGGCCAGCACACTATTACAGGGCTGCACATTTACGGTACATGCACTGGCATCATAAAATCAACATAGTTTGGGGGATGGCCTCCTGGGTCACTCTCACATTTCCAAAGTCATAACCTTTATGCAAGTTTTAGTCGAAAGCCAATTTGTGATGAGCAAGTTACAAAGGAATGAAAGTGGGGGTGTCTGATCAAAAAGCTGAGAGATGCACTGCAGCTATGCTCCCAGTTCCTCTGTAATTAGGAAGGAAGCTGCTGCTTGAATGACAATGTGGATGTATGTACAGTAAGACTTGCCCACACTTTTGTTTCAAATGGCTAAAAGAGTCCAGATTCTTCCCAGTCAGGTGGATTTTATACAGAAATACAGTGTCCAGTACGAAGGTGCAACTGCCATACGTAATCAACTGCCAAATTGGATGATAGTAAAAACAAAAACAAAAAAAAGTAATTTAATTTGAAAGTTACCAGCTCAGCTGGCTATGGAGTTCAGCAAGCTGCCAAATACCGTCACAGCAAAAGCCTACCTGACAACAGTTCTGATTGTTAGTGTAGGGGCTACACACACAATTTTCTCTGCTTGGGTCCACTGCAGCAATATTTTGATTGTGTGCAGTCAGAACGCAAGTCTCTTGTTCAAATAATATAGTGGCTGTGCTTTAGTTTTCAGTATTGTGGTCTGCTTTCTAACGTGCATCACGTCTTAGGCTGATGTGACCTTCCGTGCTAAGACACACACTGTGCCAGCATCTTCAATAGGGGGGAAAAAACAAACCAAAACAAAAAAGAAAAAACCACTACCACCACCACCACTATTTTTGAATCACATAGCTATTAACTGCTGGTATCTTACTAAAAAAGTTGGCAGTTTCTCAGTTCATTAAGAATCTGCCCAGATCGGAAACTGTTGGCAAGAAGTACACCTATTAGAATACCAATGGCAAAATATTTAGCCTAACAAAAAATAAAATCCCTACTGCTTACAAAATAGTAGCATGTTGTTGGTTGAATCTGCCTCTAATGTCAGTACATACATACCTAAAGGGAAACGGTTCAACTTCACTGCTACAAAAACTGTCTAGGTCAATTAACTTTCTGATGGTCTAAGCATGAGGTTTGTAATGTTTACCTTATTTGTCGTATGCTATGTATTAAAAGCATCAGATATTTTTAAGCCTGTGAAAATAAGTGGAGTAGAAGTTGTATTTTTTCTGCATAAAGAAAAGTAGTACTGGCTTTGAAAGACAAAATAATAATTGCTAGCCAAAGCAAAACCACACTGCTTTTTAGCAATGCTTTGCTCCATTTTGTTCTTGGAAAGAAAGTACTTCTGAATGGAAGAACTGACCTAGCACAAAATGCCCAGGGTTGCCGCCTGCCTAGGTTTTCACAGGATTGCCCCTTTTTTGAGGTAGCTGTTCCAAGAAATCTAAAAGTCTTTCCAGGACATTAAAAGTCCTGTTTTTTGTCAGTAGAGTCACCTCTCGAGCACCTGCTAGTGGGATCTCTTCTTCCTTTTCCTCCTCTGTGGTGCTGCTGCTGCTCACCTCCGTCCTGGCTGCTCCTTAGCTTTCTGTCAGGAGCCATTAAGCAGCCACTGCTTCCTACCTGACTAATAAGCTGATGAAGAGAGCAAAAAGTGCTCATGTCAGCGCTTCACAGTGCCCTGCTCCTCACCATGGGGTGGCTGCTTCTGCTCAGCAGGGCCCTGCTCTGCCTCCTGGAGCCACCTCCTGTCTCCCACACCGCTGCCCCCTTCTGTACTCCCCTTTCCTAGCTCAGAATGGCCCCTATTTTGTACCTCAGAGGTGGCAGCTCTATGGCTACCTCATATTCTGCCTCCCAGTTTGTGATGTAAAGTAGTGGTCCCAGGTTCAATACCATTTTATAGCTACCATAGGTCTGATCCAGTCCCCGGGAAATTAATAGAAAGACTCCCATTGCCTTCGGTAAACACTGGATCAAACCCGATATTGTCTACTGCAACCAAGAGAATTCAAATCACATCAGAGGTGCAAGTACTACAGGCCTGATTAAATCCTTCCTTGCACCTTGTGTAGTCATTTACATCTGTGATGAATGAAGGCAGTCAGTGTCATGCTACCATTCTGATTTAGTAACATTTTATGCAAACTTTGCACAGAGCTGTATAACTACACAAGATGTAAGACCTTGTTTGCACTGGAAAGTTGAACCACTTTAAATATACTGGTACAGCATAATCCCCTAGTGTGGACACAGCTGTATTGATTTAAAGGTGTTTATACTGGTATAGCTATTTCAATATGGGAAGGGGAATAAGCTGTACTGTTATAAGACACTTTGTACCCATATAACTGTGTCCATACTTGGGCTTGTACCAATATAACTATATTCGCAAAAAACACACACGCCCCTCCTCCCCAACCAGGGCCGGCTCCAGGGTTTTGGCCGCCCCAAGCAGCCAAAAAAAAAAAAAAAAGCCGCGATCGCAATCTGCGGCGGCAATTCGGCGGAAGGTCCTTCGCTCCGAGCGGGAGTGAGGGACCGTCCGCCGAATTGCCGCCGAATAGTTGGACCTGCCACCCCTCTCTGGAGTGGCCGCCCCAAGCACCTGCTTGCCAAGCTGGTGCCTGGAGCCGGCCCTGTCCCCAACCATCATGTCTACACTTCGATACTGTGTAGAGTACACACAGCACAGTATAAATAGCAATGTAGATGGTGAGGCACTGCTTAGGCAAGTAAAGATACACCTGAACACTAGGGCTACGTCCTCACTACGGTGGGGGGGGGGGGGATCGATTTAAGATACGCAAATTCAGCTACGCGAATAGCGTAGCTGAATTCGACGTATCCGAGCCGACTTACCCCGCTGTGGGGACGGCGGCAAATCGACCTCTGCGGCTCCCCCGTCGATGGCGCTTACTCCTACCTGCGCTGGTGGAGTACAAGCGTCGATTCGAGGATCGATTGGATATAAACTGGCCGTGGGGAAGTTTAGGCTTGAAATTAGACGAAGGTTTCTAACCATCAGAGGGGTGAAGTTCTGGAACAGCCTTCCGAGGGAAACAGTGGGGGCGAAAGACCTCTCTGGCTTTAAGATTAAGCTTGATAAGTTTATGGAGGGGATGGTTTGATGGGATAACGTGATTTTAGTCAATAGGTCAATAACGTGCCATCGCTAGTAATTAGTAACAATGGTCAATGATGGGATATTAAAAGTTACTACAGAGAACTTTTTTCCGGAGGGTCTGGCTGGAGAATCTTGTCCGCATGCTCGGGGTTCAGCTGATCACCATATTTGGGGTCGGGAAGGAATTTTCCTCCAGGGTAGATTGGCAGAGGCCCTGGAGGTTTTTCGCCTTCCTCCGCAGCATGGGTCGCTTGCTGGAGGATTCTCTGCGACTTGAAATCTTTAAATCATGATTTGGGGACTTCAACAGCTGAGTCAAGGGAGAGAATTATTCCAGGAGTGGGTAGGTCAGTTTTTATGGCCTGCATCATGCAGGAGGTCAGACTAGATGATCATAATGGTCCCTTCTGACCTTAAAGTCTATGAGTCTATGATTGTTGCGTCCCGACGAGACGCGATAATTCGATCCCTGAGAGATAGATTTCTACCCACCGATTCAGGCGGGTAGTGAAGACGTAGCCTAGGATATGTACCCTACAGAGGCTGTCTACATACCCAAGATGTGCCTCCCATGTCTACACTGCTATTTTTAACATTGTAGTGTTCTGCTGTCTCCCGACAGACAGATCCTTTCCCTCACCACAGTAAAAGGCTCTGGCAGTAGGTAAAGGCTCTGGCAGCTCTACAGATTACAGCATCTAAAGAAGCTGCCTGCATAAAATATATGTATGATATTGTATTTTACTTGTCTTGTGCCTTTGTTACAGATTGTTTTGACATTACTAGACTCCATATACCATGTAGGCTGTCCTTGTTTATGATGCCTCTTTATAAAAGACATTATACAAATATAATATTTTTAAAGATAGTGAATAAAAACAAGAGCTGTTTTCCACCCAATGCACTTTCTTTTAGTCTTAAATGCACACACCATTTCTCATCTTTCTTCAGTTACCAGATTTTAGCATTGTTTCAGATATAAACTTAAAAAACACATTAACTTTTGCTGAAGCAGACCGCATGTTGTTTAAATGGTATATTTAACCATGGAGAACTTTATTCTAACCCATCCCTTTGGAATCCAAAAAAAATTCAAAAGTTTATATAAGACATCTAGGTGCCATTATTCTAAGGGTAATTTCTGCTATGCCATATTGTAGTGCTTATTTTTGCCATTTTATTGACTACAGGAAAACAGTGAAAACCTGCCTATGACTTGCTAGTATAAAACCTAGGGCTGCCTGGAGATGCATTAATTATTTCTTTGTTTTGAATGGAACACACAGATTTTAATGTCTCCCTTTTAATTCTCTTTTTTCCTCTCCTCTGAGAGTTGAGTACTGCAAAGCATTAGAAAAATGCAAGTGTTACAAAAAATAGCTCTGAACCAGAGCTGGAGGACTGCAATTGTTGGTGGTGGAAGCCATGTGTAAAGGTGGGGCTCAAAAGCTAAACTAGACTATTCGAAGTGCTAGGTGACTCTGGTCTGGAAGCAGGGAATATGTATTTGGCAAGAAAAGATGACTGTTCAAGGGACATAGGAGGAATTGTGGGAAGGCATCGGAGGACTAGTGGCTCTTGAGCATTGTGTTGCAGCACTAGCCTACATCCACATTACAGAGTCATGGTCATGTTAGTAGCTAATAAATTGTGCTCGCTTTGACACTGTTGCACATGAGTGAGGGGACTTTGTGTGCAGACAGGATCAAGATAACTGGAGCAATCTAGCTGTAACACAAGTTAACTTTGCAGTGAAGATAAGCCCAAGGAATCAGCATCTTTTCCCCCAGGGATAGAACCTGTTAAATCCATGGAAACGGTGCTGCATTCTGCACGAACCAGACCCATTTTTTCAGGTAGCGCCGGGCTTTGAGACCAGAGAAAGATTTTTTGATGTCTTTAAACTGTGAAAATCTGAATGGCGGCTCTAGATACAATGCTGAGTTTCAGTAATGGACAATGAGAGCATCAGAGCAAATCTCATTGCCAGCCCTGCTGGGTTGTGAGCTTCATGAGTGATTCTGAAAGTTTAATGAACTAAGCCAGGTTTCTCTCTCTCCTCTCTCTGCTGATGAGGATAAATCCCATGTTGTCCTTACATGACAAGAATAAAATAAAATAAAAATAGATCCAGCTTTGTGGAGACTAGTAGGTCATTACTATGAATTATCTGATCCATACAATACCAGGATCTGACACTGTTTTATCAGAGATTATTTACAAATCAACTTGATACTGTTCTGCTTTGATAGGACTGTGTTTAAATTATAGCAATACATAGACAGTAGCAATACCATCCATCATAAATAGAGCCTTTGCTAGCAGAATGTGGACTCAGCTATTGGTGCAGCTATTGCATCAATCTTCAGCAAAGGAATCAAACTAAAGTATGTTCAGAAAATATTCTGAGGAATAAGAAGAGAATAACTATAGTCACATTTATTTCTTGTCCTCTCCCAACTCTTCTTTTCTGTTAACTACAAGTATGTGTTTCTGCCTTGGTCTCTCTCTTACACACAAAGTCCTCTTCCCTGCCCTCCTCCCCCCATCCTGCCGACACATGCCAGAGGCAAGGAAGCTCTGTGCATCCAAGCACAACCTCTGCTATTTCATCACTTGTTACATTGACCTTTTCTCACTGTTCTGCCGTTTGTGGCTGTTTGCTTTTATTACCTTTAATTAGGGCTAATTGGTCTAGAAAGCCCTGGGCTTGGTGTTTCTGTTATCACAGTTACCTTATTTGCTCTCTCTGGCTCTTGTTCCAACTCTTTCCTTTACTGCTACTTACTCAAAGGGGTCACTGGGATCAGACCTCTGGAGCTCTGGAGGAATCGGTATTCTTTTGTAGTACATTTCCCAGTCGAAGGCTCCTCGCATGGCATCCCCCGCCTGTGCCTCATAGCCAAAGTGATTGTGGTCAATGACATCGATCATGGGACACACAATGGTTTTGTGGTTTAGTGCAATCTGGTCTGAAAGATGAAAGCAGAAAATAGGAAATGGCATGTCTAGTCAAGCCATCTATCATATTACTGCAAAGCAAATCCCCCAGGTTTTTTGAAGTTTGAAGATTGCCTGCTTAGTTCCCTACGGCCCCCAAATCATTTCACTTTTCAAATCTGCATCAGGCCTTTATCTAAAGTGGACTTAATACAGTTGGGCATTGATTAGAAGCAATTATAATTCTTTAAAATGAGTCACATCCCAGTGAGACCCAGAGAAGTCCAGTCTGTCACTTTGCTACTCTGGGCTGTCCCCAATCTGTCAACAAAGGAACTAGCCAGCAAGTAAAATATAAAAACACTACTTGTTTAGTGTGAGGTCTGTGCAGCAGGAACTTGAAGAGGAAATGATTTCCCATTTATTTGTGTTTCAGTGTATGACTACTGGACTTTGCAGTAATTCTGCATCTGCTGTTGTGGCATTTTAGTGTGAACCAGTTTCTAATTCAAATACTGAAAATTAAAGGTGAACTCCAAAGCCAGAAACAATAACATGCAAAGAAGTATTGCTCATTTCTATGAGGAATGAAGAAGACCCCAGTGTATTCTTTTCTCTCCCTCTCTCTTTTGAGAAATGTCAGTATGATACTCAACTTCCCACCTTTCCTCATTTGAGGTTTGGAAAAGGGGCAGCTCTGAGATGACCAGTAGTGTGAAATGGTTACGTTTGGAAGTTTAGTAGTCTTTTCAAACTTATACCTCTAACGGTAAAAAACATGTTAATTATCTCACAAAAATCTGCAGGCCTCCTCTAGAAATCTGTAATGAGGTTTCCTGTTATTAGGATATAATTACTAAAAGTAACAACATTGACTAGTGCGCCAGGTAGTAGTATATTTAATTACCACCGCCATGTCAGTTTTAATACCATCTCTTTTCAATGGCAGTCCTGGCAACAATCACCATGGGATTATGACCCTTTGGCCCTGATGCTCTCCTCTAGTTTCACAGATGGAGGGAAGCTAAAGCGTATGGGTTTGGGGGCATTGGGCAGGTAGAGAGGTGGCTTACTAGCATGAGCCTATCCCTTCCAGGAACCTGCAGAAGCCTCTCCTTGTGAACAGATGGCAGGATTGGAACCCTCTGAGTCAGAAAAGGGCACAGATAGGCATGAAGAGAACTGGGTTAGAGTGGTGCTCACTCACCATGGCATCATCTTCCTTCAAACCTGCAATACTGCCAAGTGTTGCACTGATCTATGGAACCCATTCCTCCTTCAAGAGCATTGTAGTGAGGTAGCCTGTCCCTCTAAAGCCTAGTGGCCTGCCCCATACATGTAGCCCTGCCTACCACACCTGGAATAGGGTGTACAGTTTAATTAGTAGAACCAGTTGGATAAGGAGGAGCTAATTCTCCTATAAAGAGAAACAGGACACTTCAGAGAATAGAGAAAGAAACATTACAGAGACTGCTAGGAGTGAGTAGGAAACCCTGAGTCTTCAGGAAAAAAGACTCAAGGGAGGTGAGACCTCAGTGTGAAAGACAGAGTGAATGAGAAAGAGTTGCTGAAGATTTGAGGACTTTTGTTTTGGGATTGATTTTGTTATGTTAATAAACTCAGCTCCAAGGAGGGGTGTGTTGCACCAGAGAAAAGTGTGTCTCGTAGTTTCAGGGGCCCTGAACTGAAGAAAAGTGGGGAAACTGAGGCAGGACTGCTGAAGAGTGATCTCAAGCCACAAGGGCATGCTCAGGAGGCAGCCAGCCAGCTCATTTACAAAGCTCTTTCATGGCAGTATGGCTCTTGATGGAACCATGTTATTCTATGTGTGTGTGTCAGGAAGTACCAATTCTCCGTTCAAATTCATCAGCCTTCTGCACTCTCTCTCTCTTTCACACACACACACACACACACACACACACACACACACACTTGAAGAGGTACTGTAATGACTGCTGAGCTAAGGTTGAAATCCAGTATAACTCCCTTTCCAACTGTCATAATTCTCTCAAATTCCTTTTGGTCTGAAAATGTCTATATTCAGCTTTTGCCCAGAGGCCATTTCTTTTGGAAAGTTTCAACAAAATCTGTTCATTTTTAAATTGTGCATTTTAAAAAATGCACACAAAAAAACGCAAACCAAAAAGTGTATGTGCCAATAAATAATCAGAACATTTCATTGTTGCTATACTGCTGCTGTGGTGAGAGAAAAGGCCTGGTCTATATGAGAACATTGCACTGCTTTAACTAAAGGTACAAGGTGGGTCTCTTTCTCTCTCTAATGTTCTGGGACCGACACCGCTACAACTACGCTGCGTTAACTAAAGGTGTGACTTTGAACCGATCTGATTAAACCACAGCAAACAAATCCTGTGTGGACACTCATTTCAGTGTAAGAGTGGCTTATTTCTGATTAGTGTAAATCAATTAGGAATCAGTTTAAGCTAACCCCAAATAAGCCACTCTTATTTTGTATTAAACGTTTCCATACATGGGCTTGCACCAGTTAAAACACAATTTGACGAGAAAGTTGCAACATTTTAAATGTCAAAAAACCCTAAGTGATTATTCTTTTTTCAGCCCTAGTATTTGTGAGGTCTCAACCAGAGGAACTGTTCAGAAATAGGGTTAGGGCAGGCTGATAAACACAGAAAGCCTTCACACTAGAACACAGTTGAGTTTGTCTCACTGTGAGGACTTTTCAACATGCTTTGCAGATCCAATCAGACATAATAAGGGCAGCCTAGCTCGCCCTGTGGATGCAGCATCAGAGCAGTAAGTGCCAAATGTGCCATCTGCTTCACTAGAGTTTCATCTAGTGTCATTCCAAAAATGCAGGATGTGTTGAAAGAGCTACGAGGTGGATCCTTCGGTTAAAACTTACAAATAGGTATTTAGACCCACTGTCAGATGCTGCTCCCATTTAAGCAACTAGAAATTTTTCATTTACTTTAAACGGAGTAAGACTGGTCCTGAAATGGTTTATTCCTCCTTTTAGGAAGACATAGTGCAGGCTGCCCTTGAAACTTTTGTTGTTGTTGTTCATCTTGTGTTTGCCTTGCTTTATTTTCAGTTTCAAGTTCCAGGTCTAATGGGTGATTCTTGGGTAGGGTTGAAAGGCATCCGTTTTTTGACCAGAATGCCCGGTTGAAAAGGGGCCCTGTTGGCTCTGCTGACCAGGCCATTAAAAGTCCGGTTGGCCGCCTGCAGCGGGGCAGACAGGGTGCCTGCGTGGCTCCCAGAAAGCTGCCAGCATCTTCCTCTGGCTCCTAGGCTTAGGGGTGGGCATGGGGGCTCCACGTGCTGCCCCTCTCCTCCAGTACTGGCTTTGCAGCTCCCATTGGCCGGGAACTGCAGCCAATGGGAGCTGCGGGGGCAGCACCTGCTGCAGACAGGGGTGGCCCCTGCACCTAGGACACAGAGGGAGATGCCAGCAGCTTCCTGGGAGCCACCTGAGGTAAGTGCTGCCCAGAGCCGCCCCCCCCCACACACAAACTGCCTGCCCCAACCCAAAGCCTCCTCCTACACCCCAAATCCCTCATTTCTAGCCCCAACCCAGAGCCTGCACCCCAACCCCCTGCCCCAGCCTGGAGCCCCCTACCACACTCCAAACCCCTTGGCCCCAGCCCAGAGCCCGCTCCTGCACCCCAAACCCCTCATCTCCAGCCCCAACCCAGAGCCCGCACCCCCAGCTGGTGAAAATGAGCGAGTGTGGGGGAGAGCGAGTGACAGAGGGAGGGGGATGGAATGAGCAAGGGGGGACCTCAGAGAAGGGGCGAGGCAAGGGGCGCAGCAAGGGTGTCCAGTTTTCTGCAAATAGAAAGTTGGCAACCCTATCCTTGGGTAGGGTTGCCAACTTTGTAATATTTAAAAGCCAGACACACCAGCAGTAGTTCTGGAACCTCCCCTTCCCTTCCTCTCCAAAGCCCAGCCCCTGCCCCACCCCTTCCCCTTTAGGCCCCGCCCCATTCACTCCTCTTTCCCCCTTCCTCCATTGCTCATTGCTTTCTCCCTTTCTTGCTCTCCCTGTGTGGGTTGGGAGGGACTCACTGCAGAGCCGGAGCTGGGAGCTGCAGCCACCCGATGCAGGTAGGAGGTGGCCCTGGCTGAGTAGGGGCTGGCGCGGGTGATGACTCGGCGCCTCCCTCCCTCCCTCCCACAGTAACTGGACTTTGGGTGTCCGGACCGGTCAGATCTACACCGTCAAGTCCCCTTTTCAACTTGACTTTCTGGTCGAAAACTGGACACCTGGCCAGCCTAGCCTTGGGCCTCAGTTTATCTCAAGCCTAAGTTTTAGAATGCACCTTGTTGACTCACTGGATGTTATTTCCATTGGACCTGACACCTAAGGAGAGGGGGACTCAATTCCAGGACCTTGCTTCCTCTTTCAGTTTACCTTAGAAAGGAGCCAACTGTGGCCAGAAGATGACAACTATCACCCCACCCCCCCATAACACCAGAGTATAACCCCGACCGTCTCATTTGTCTGTGTGTTTGCCTGAGGAAACTGAGTTTGTGATTAAGCTGGGAATGTTTGGAGGAAAACCCAGTTAAAAGTTTTTCTCCCCTCAGAAAAGGGTTAAGAAGAAAAGCTGGGTTTGTAACTTTTGATTTTCCAGCTTACTGAAGTTAGCAAAGTAGAAGGTTTACATCACACATCTGCGGTTATTAAAAAATTAGGTCAGAAGCCTAAAGATTTTTGCACTAGTTGAGGGATGCACTGAGCAACATCCAGTTAACCCTTAAACCCCAACAGCAGGCAGAAGCAATGCCGGCTCCAGACACCAGTGAAGGAAGCAGGTGCTTGGGGCAGCCAATACAAAGGGACCGCACTCCATCCGGTATCGGGGCGGCACCTCCAGGTCTTCGGCGGCGGGTCCCTCAGTCCCTCTTCTTCTTTGAGCTGCCGCCGAAGTGCCGCCGAAGAGGAAGAGAGGGAGTGAAGAACCCGCCGCCAAATTGCCGCCAAAGAATGAAGCGGCGCGATTGGGCTACCGCCGATCGGCTTTTTTTTTTTTTTTTGCTGCTTGGGGCGGCAGAAAAGCTGGAGCCGGCTCTGGGCAGAAGACTCCCATCTGTGCTAGATAAGGTGAGCACATCCAGCAGTTTCAGCAGTGACCTGACAGTGTAGCTTGTGGAAGTCTACTGGTCTCTCTGCTCCTTCATACAACCAGCAGCTTGAATTTTACATGAAGATGGTGGTGCTATTTAATAAAAGGTTAATGCTGATGCTGTGAATAAGGAAAAGTGATAACTAGGGAATAGACTGGATGCATAATTTGGGTACCCTAACAGGGGCACCATTTCAGATTTTGGTGAGGAGGGGGCAATTTGAACCGTGATTCCAGGGACTATATAGGCACCTGAAAGCTGTCGGGGTTTTTTTCAGATAATAGGGGGGATGCAATCAAAAATTATAACTCAAAGGGTGTGTGTGTCAACTCAAAAAGTTTGAAAAGTGCACAGGGTGCAGGCGGGGATAGCTAGGGACAGTGTGCAGGCAGGGGTGTCGTCCAGGGAGACAGGTAGCTAGGGGCTGTGTGCAGAGAGGGGGTAGCTCAGGGTGCAGGCAGGGGGTAGCTAGGCGCTGGGAGGGGTGTAGCTCAGGGTACAGGGAGGGGCTGTGTCCGAGGAGGTGCTGCTGCTGCTGTGGGGCTGGCTATGCACTCAGTCCCTAGTTGGCACAGTGGCAGCAGCTCCGCAAGGCAGGAGCTGTGGTGAGGGGCACGCTTTGCTTGCTTGGCTACACAACAGGTGAGGGTGAGGGGGACACCCCAACATCAGGCCCCACTGGCTCTGCGCAGGAGATCAGGATTCAGGCTCCTGGTCCCGAGCAGCGTTGCCAGCAGCCGCTCCATGTCAGGGGCAAGGGGCAATGCTGTGGCTGCAGATGGCAGCGGAGCAGGGCAGTGGGAGGAGAAGGGGCTGCATCTTTCCCCCCACTGGGAACTTCACCCAAATATGGTAAAAAACTCGGGGTGGGGGGAGTGAGGGCAGATGCCTCCTCCTGCCTTCCCTAAATGGTGCCCCTGTAACCGTAGTCAGAAAGTATATGGTCTTCAATACCAACATAATCCACAACATTTATCTGACAGGGATATTTAGGAAGACTGGTTATTGGCCTTCTGGGTTATGTTGCATAGTTTGGAAACAGAACTAGGCATTTTGCTGCTTGAATATGTTTAATTAGCATGTTTTGCCACTAAACCAGTTCCAGCAGCAAAACTCAAGACATAATGACCATTCACTGAGGAAAGGCTAAACTGCCATCCTTATGAGAGATTCTTTTAATGAAAAAAAGAAAAAGGTTTCTTGTCTGTACTAAAGGAAGGAAGCACTCATCTTTGTCTGGAGGGGTGAGTAGTCAGATGTGTAGGGAAGGGAGCATTGTTTCCTGACTTAAATCCTAGACTACTTACAACTGTTTCTTCCCATGCCTTTGAGTAATGGAACTTCGCTGGTTCCAGCTAGAATCCAGCACAGCAGTCAATAGCAAATCATCCTTTCTGAGCTTCCTATTGTGAATGCAGTTATTGGATTTAACTCCAAAATCTGGGATATATTTACAACAAAAGCTGTTTTAGTGGACCGTGGAAGACTAAGGAGTACAATAGCTGCATACCAAACATTCCTTAATGCTCTTAGGTTTACAGTACATTCCATACCTAGTCCTAGACTTAGAGGTCTCTTATTAAAAAAAATAAATTAAACTAGGGAAGAGCAGAACTATATTGCAGAAGTTATACTAGTCATCTCTGGAATAAAGAAGCACAGATTCCTGTGTTTTGCCAGACAAACAAGCTCTTTCTTATACTGACTTTTCAATTTCAAGGTAACCAGTATATATATCTGTCCAATTATTCCAGCAAAAATCAGTGGCGTATTGTATATGAAGGTCTAGAAATCTCATGCTGTGCGTGGGATATCAGAATTGTCACAAGCCACCTGCAATACAGTACTAACCATTTTATATAGTGCAAGGATCTGCTTATTTTGGGGGCACAAGTTTAATTCTTGTAAATATACCATGTGTTCTGACTTTAATGGCCAATTAATGTTCAAGTACTTACTAAGCAATGGAGGCAGCCAATTCACGTTGACTTCACAATGGGAGTCCAGGAATGTCAAGACTTCTCCTTTAGCCATCGAGGCTCCTAGCAATCTGGTCCGAATCAGCCCTTCTCGTTTCTTGGTGCGCACAATCCTCACTTTGGTAAAACGGGCCATGTACTCCTCCAACTTCTCTTTCAAGTGTTCTGGAAAGGAGGGGAAAAGGGTAGAGGTGTCAGCCATGGAGGGCCAAACTAAGAACGGACATGTGTGAAAACATGCAAACAGATACCACTATAAGTATTCAGTGCTCTTTTATTTCTTGTAATTTCAAATCCTTCAGTATCTGCCATAAACCCTTTCTGAGATGGTTCATAAATTGTAAATGATCTTTGTTCTAATACACAGAGGAAACCACTGACATTCTAGACCTTTTACTGCTACTTAGCTGCTACTGGCAAGTTGCCATGCACCATATAATCACGGCCAAAACAACTGCAGAATGTTCACCCATTCTCTGGTTCCTGCAGCCCAAGGCCAGATGATCATCCTGACATATGGTTTTACAAACAATGCCCTTTCCAAGCGGGCTTTCTACTTGTATTAATTATGCAAGATGATGCATGGAAAGCAATTTTTAAAAATTAAGTGTTAAATCAGCATGACTAAATTGTTTTTTATGAGCATGGGAGGGCAAATAAACTTGCAAGTGGCAACTGGCTAGCAGCTTGAAGAAAATGGATGGCTGACTTGCAAATAAAATTAAGCTGTAGAAGTACAGCAATTGATATATTCTGTACTATTTTGTCTGTTTAGCCTGACTGTGTATGCATCACATAACAGCACATTTGGAATATATTTTCTTCTAATTAAAAATAAACAATAGAAGTGAAATCACCTCCTACAGTTTTGCCTCACCGTAAATAAATTACTGAAAATACTACAATAGGAAAAATAATTCACTGCCTATGATGAAACACTTCTGTTTGTCATGTTCATTCCTGCTCTGAATAAATTCAGTAACTATTTGGCAGGGAAAGGAGGAGGGAAAAGCTTGGTCTCCGATACTTAGCACTTTTGACGTGTTGTATTCAGGGCCGTCCCTAGGGGGGTGTGGGGCCTGGACAAATCAGCCCCCGCCGGCTTGGGGGCTCCATTCTGCATCAGTGGCTGGGCCGTCAGGACAGATTGGGCCCAGTGCTGGGCTGCCTGCTGCTGCTGGCAGTTGCCGGTGCTTACCACAGGGCTATTGTTGGCCATTGCACCACGGCGGCTCAGGGCTCCAGCTGGGTCGGGGGACTTGCTGCACCGAAACGCAGGCGGCCAAGCCGGGTGCTGTCTCCACTAACTGCCAACAAGAGGGCAGGCCCTGTGGAAGTGACAGATTCGTCTTCCAGGACCAACCGCACCGGCCAATCACCCCAGCCTGCGGGGCCCCTCAAAGCACGGGGCCTGGAGCGGTCGCTCCGATTCGCCCTACCCAAGAGACAGCTCTGGCTGTATTTACTGATGCTAGTGGATACAAGCTAATGCGCATCAAAAATGACTCTATAAGGTTCTGATTGTTTGTCTTTGTTATGCTGTGAAATTTGGAATTCCTTTGGAATGTTGTTGTTCCCAATAGTCTCCATGGACTTTGGATCAGGCCCTATATTATTATAGATTGTAGGAAATTTGTCGTCAACTACGATCTCTTTGTTTTGGACTTATGCAGGTATTAAAGGCCTATTATTCAGCAGTGACCTCAAAATCTGAGGATGCTTCCTATTGTTTGAAGAAGCCTACATTGGCCATGTACAGGCTGGGTAATTGCATGCACAATGGAGTACTTAGATACACAGTCATCTTCTTTAAGTTCCATTAGCAAGGGAGTAAAATTTGCAGAAGCACATTCTCCAGTACATATCTCCTTTAAGCAATCCCTCACCAGGCTTCTATAACAAAGGATCTATGGATATAGTCTTTAGAGTTGGCTTTGGGCATGTAGGATTTTAATCTAAAGAATAATGCTTTACCAGATGTGGTATAAAAAGAGCATTTTTTCTTTATTCCTTATGCTCTAAGGGAAAAAAAAAACTAGGGACTTTTTCAGGTGTCTTTTTCCTTTGAACCACTGTTTCTTGGTAACTTAGGCAGCTGAATTAACATTAGAATATCAGCTACAACAAGTCTTGATCTTTTTATTTTACCTATTTTTATGGCGGAGAATGCCCTTAGCATTTAACAGCATTACTATCTCAGTTTTGTAACCAGACAGCATTCAGATGTCCATCTTGTTCTTCAACCAGTGTGTTTTGTAGCACAGCTACAGCAATAGCAGAAGCATTAACAGCAAAAGCATGTCCTTTCCACTGAGCTTCGGTTTGATATAAACATCATTCCTGGCTTTTAGGCACTAAGCCCCACCAGTATTGTCACAATTCAGTGTGGCAAATATGCAGTACCACTAGGAGACTCTAGGTGAACTCTGGAAGTTGCAATACACCTGACAACACCAGAGTCCTTCCTATCCTACAGCACAAGCAGCAGGTGAGAGACAGAGCAGGAAATACAGGTGTGTGGCACTAGCCCCACTTAAGCAGAGTAAACAGCTGTCTGCACATGCTCCCTGCTGCCTCTGTTTCTGCTTTTGCAGACCCACAGGTTGGGGCTGGGGACTTCTGAGCCTCAATGTCAGGAAGGAAGAATTGTGACTCTGGGGATGAGATGTCTAACCTGGAGGGGTAGGAGTCGGGGTGTGTGTATTCTGAGCTTGAGACCATTCAGGTTTAGGGGGTAGCTCTGAGCTATGAAGAGGTTAGATAGGAAGAGGAAAGGCATTGGCTTGTAGGTGTTTCTGAGCAGGTGGAGGTTGAGATGGAGTGGTGCTGAACTAGCAGGAGAATGGGTTGAGTGCAGGAGGTAACAGAGTCAAATAGTGAATGAGGATGTGGGCAAACTGGTTGTGTGTGTGTGGGTGGGTGGAGATGGTGGGATAAGATCTAGATCGGAGGAAGAGAGGCAGGTGCTAGAAGAGGATAATAAAAGGGATGCAAGAAGGATACATGCTGTTTTCTCCCACCCGGTCCTTGACTTTAAAGTGCCCCAGTTTTTCATTCTGAAAGAGGAGGAAAGAAGCTGCCTCCTTCCCCCTCACTTTGCAGACTGTCCCAATTTTTCACTTCGAAAGTATGATCAGCTTCCATTCAAAGGAGCAGGGATGTGTGCAGATTACTACCTACATCCCTAATACTTATCTTGGGCACCAGCTGCCACTAATCACACCTCTGGCAATACTCTCTTTACCTGCTCAAGAAGTACACACTTATGATTTGTCAGCAAACCACCTGGATTCAGCATCATGACTTCTAAATTCAAAGTTATCCTTGAATCATTTTGTTTCCACTTATAAGACTCTTTAAAGTGTATATTTACCCAACTCCTTGCTTGGCTTTTAGGAGCTCTTTTCATAGTTATTCTTTGAGCATAAGAATACAGAAAAAGGAAATAATACCTAAGAACAAAGGCACAGACATGCCTTACAGCAGGGTAAGAGAATTCTTTAAAGGGTTCTGAGCCAGAGTTTTCTATGTGGTAATTTTAATCACCCTATAGAATTAAGAAATGAAACAGCTTTAATGCTGTTGAGAACTGCAAATTTCCATGGTAAATCAAGCCAAAGTTAGTTGGTATAGTGCTTCTGTGAAATTCTGAAAATTTACCACAACTCAACGGTCACTTCACCCCCCACTTCCACCTAGAAGTCTAGTTAAACTTATTATTTTTTTGTATGATACTATTGCTTAGGAATCCCAGTCTAGGATCTGGGTCCCATTGTTAGGTACTGTACAGACAAGTAGTAAGATGACAGCCCTGGCTCCGGGGTGCCCACAACCTACATGTCAGACAGGATGAAGTAGACACATGGTGAGGCTAATATTAAAGATGAGGAAACAATAAGAAACAGAATAGCTGTTAGACTCATCTTACTCCTAGGTGGACTAACAATTTCTATTTGAGGACAATGTAGAATGAACACCTTCTCTTTAATTGACACAACTGCACTAGTAAGCAGCACAAGCAAATAAATCATTCATGAGTCTGACCATCACAGGGTAGACAGGTTTCAGAGTAGCAGCCGTGTTAGTCTGTATCTGTAAAAACAAACAGGAGTACTTGTGGCACCTTAGAGACTAACAAATTTATTAGAGCATAAGCTTTCGTGGGCTACAACCCACTTCTTCGGATGCATATGCTTATGCTCTAATAAATTTGTTAGTCTCTAAGGTGCAAAGCTTATGCTCTAATAAATTTGTTAGTCTCTAAGGTGCCACAAGTACTCCTGTTCGTTTTTTAGGGTAGAAAGGAAAAGACAGAAATGGCAGTTGGGATTTGGAATAAGAGAGGAAGAACAAGGCATTCTTCCTTGTCCTCTGCAGGATCCTGGTTTAAATCCTCCGAGATTAAACAAAATTTCTTCTTTTGATTAATCCTGAAATTGTCTCTTGCCTTGGTTAAGTACAAATAGACACCCAGTACAAAGGACTTCATTCAATTCCTCATGTTTTGGTAAACCAGAGTTTACCAAGCTTTTAAGAGGTGCCCCTCCCTTCAGGAAAATGAAACCAAATCACATCCTCTCTGCAGTGCTACCATGCATTGTCAGTGGCCTAGCATCGTAATTTATACACTTTCCATCCCCGTTCCCCCACATCCTCCAAAAAAAACAAAACACCGCCTCAACCAAACCAAACCCAAACACTTTGGGAAATGCTGATGCAGCTCTTCATATTATGCAGTGCTTCAGTGTAGGCACTATTTACGCTGACAGGGGGGGTTCTCCCATCAGCATAGGCAATCCGCGTCCCAGAAGCAGTAGTTGGGTCAATGGAAGAATTCTTCTGTTGACCTAGTGCTGTCTTCGTGGGGACTTAGGTTGGCTTAATTATGCCACTCGGGTGTAGATTTTTCACCCCCCCGAGCAACATAATTACGCTGACCTAATTTTTTAGTGTAGACCAGGCCTAGGTCAACAGAAGAATTCTTCTGACAATCTAGCACTGTCTACACCAGGGTTAGGTTGGCACAGCTATGTCTCTCAATCCTCACCCCTGCCAACCTAAATTCCTAGTATAGATCAGCCGTATAGTACTTCTCCTTTCTTACCTCATTTGCTAAGCAGTGAAAATGTTGGTGTTTATAGTATCTCCATTGACATCTGAGTTAGCAACCATTGAAATGAAAACTCAGAGCTAGGGTTTTAGGCTCCCTGCAAACTCATTCAAGCATCTCTGCATCAGTTGTGCTCTTCATATTTTGAAGGTTTTTTCCCCACAAACATAACAGCCTGAGTGAAAGTGAAAGCTGAGACTGGAGAGATCTCTATGGAGAAGTCCCCATTCTCCCAATTAGCCCTTCATGCCTAGCAGGGAGCACATCCCACACTTCGGGAAACATTGTGTTAAATAACTCAGCACACCTTTGAATATCAGGATCCAGTCTTCCTAAGTTAGTTTTATCCTTTTGAATAAGCCCATTTTTTGTCCTGTGACTTAGTAGTTTTATTAGGTTTTTAGCATGGCACAAGGAGCACAAAAGAGTCAACTATACAAACAACATTTGTACTATTTACATAGTATTCTAAGTCTGGCTTCACTTAGATTTGTACCTACAACGTCATCCTACTTACTCAGAAAGTGAAAGTACTAAATGTCAGCGAACACTCATTTTTAAAGAGATCAGTTTGACTGATGCCATCAAAACACCAGAGCTCTTTCAAAAATTCGAGAAAATTATTGATTACTAAAGACATGTAAAGTGTCTAGACTGAGTGACCCTGGAGCAAATTAGGAAATTAAATCCATGTAAGCAATATTCTAATCCTAAACTTTGATACAGAAGAGAGTATCAATAACTACATCTAATACATGTCTAATTTCGAAATTTTACAAAGATGAAATATTTAGTATGTAATCCATAATCTCTTTACTACAAAAGCTGCATGCAGAACCCAGTTTCAACAATCTACTATAATATGGTTCAGAGGATGAAGATTTCTCAAAACAAAAGAAAAATCGGGTTCACAGATAATAATGCTCCTCAAGTTAAATCAGTATGAAAGTGCTTCCATACTGCATTTCCATTTTAAATGTATGTCTCAGGACACTCAGTTCCAGTCCTGCCAATCTCAGACACAATGAGATCTAACACAACAGATGGCCCCCTCTGGGCCACTGCCCCAATATTTTCTAAGGTTATATAAATACTAAATATAAAACCTTGATGGTCAGTCACCGACATATAAGCAACCAATGCACTTCTCAGAATGTTGGCAAGACCCTTGAGAAATCATGCTGCTGTTTCTGCAAGAGCCGCACTTAGTGGTTTGTTTTCAAGAATTGCCCCCACGTAAAACACCTCACAACCTAGTGGTCATGAAGGTCAGTTCCTAGAAGAAAGGCAAAAATGTGAAAGCCCCTGTGTCTAAGGATCATTGAAATCTAGATAGTACAAGCATTTGAGAATATGCTGTAGGGAATAACCCTGTCCTAGCAAAATCTCATCTAGTAGGTCTTTTCTGTTACTAATTTCTATGAGCTTTGGCTTTTAACATCACATTTCTCCAGAATATCAAAATAAACTGCCCCTTTACCACAGAACTTCAGTTTGAGTTTCCCTTCATAGCGAAAGGGCAGGGGGAAATCTGATTTTTACCACACACATCTCAATTTAATTTTTATCACCAGCCTGATAGACTATTCTATTGCTGTAGATATCATCTTCCAAGAAAACCTCCTGTATACACATGCCCTCTGCATTATCCATATACATTGAGAAGCCAGTAAGCTGCATCTCCAAATACACACACACCCTTCAGTGTCAAGGCAAAACCATAATTTCAGGAGAAATTCTCTAAAGAAATTCCAATGTGATGTACAAAATAGAAAACAAAATGAAATGAAAGGCCTTTAAATCTCCCAGAGACAACACATTCAGGCCATTTATTGCCAGCAGAATCAGTTCAAGCAAGCTTGCCATGACAATAAAACACTGAGGTAGGATGGCTTCATTTATATGCAGCAATATTACATAAATTTCACTTTCAGAGGCAGGCATGAGAGAGATGCGAATATTTAAATTCTTCACTGAGCAATAAATGGGGCACCTCAGATGTAAAAAAAAGTCAGCACTCCTGTCACTAAAAATAGGGGGAAGATGCCTAATTCGTAATTTAAAAAGAAAAGATATCATTCTCTTTCTTTCTTTCACAGTGTTGATTAAATGAGGTAATAAATCATATGTCTGATACATGCCAGGCATCTGCCAGGGCAGGAGTTGGCGCAGAAGGTGACAAATAAAGAGTCATGCAGGAGCAAGAGTTTTATAGGCTGTCACTAGTATGACAAGTGATGATAAAGGGCAGCATTATGTCTCCACTGCTGATAGTCTATAAACAAATTCTCTATTGTAATTCTTTTGTGTGGGCTCTTTATCTTCATTTAAAGCCTGGAGAAGTTTTTCTAAAAGAGCAGCGAAGAGAAAATTGTTTTGTCCTAGTAATTAAAGGTCTGCTCAAGCGGAATACCCAATTGCTAATTCAGTGTCCAAAAGTATACACTTTGAATTGATAGGGATGACAGAGGAGGAACTTTTTTTTTTTTTAAATGGATTTGTTGTTCTTCCCTCTTTGTGTGGCTAAAATGTGTATGCTTTTTACTGATTCCTCCTGGTGGCAGATGTGCTAGGTGAGCAGAACCTTCTTCACCAAGTCCCCCTACATTTCCCAGGAAAAGCATGGAGAGATTTTAGAAAAGACACCAAAGCTACAGATCTTACAGAGCCAGGGATTGAGTACATTCTTCTTTCCCAGACTTAGGGACTAGTGTGGCTACAGTGCAGACACATGATGAGGCCAAGAAAAGAGGAAGCTACTCACCTTGTGGACTAGGTGTGCTTGTGTCCCTGTGCTTCTGATCAGAGAACTTTGGTAACAGTGTCTGTTTGGCCTGCACACGCGCTGTCCCCCCACCTTGTGCTCTACCATGAGGCTAACTAGCACTGCACAGGTTAACCACCCTCAGTTCCTTCTCTACTGCAGAGTCATTGACAAGAACTCCAAAGTAGAGGGGAGCAGGATGGGTTGTGGAGCACCCATAGGGACACACGTCTCAAAGAACCATTGTTACTGCACAAAGTAACTCCCTCTTTTTCTTTGAGTAGTGCCCCTATGGGTGCTCCACTGTAGATAACTTCCAAGCAGTGTTCCCAATGGAGGGCTGAGGCTTTGGAGTCAAGTCTGTTATGGATGAGAATACTGAGGTGCCAAAGCTGGCGCTGGACGCAGAGTCGCCTGTAACCACATAGTGTTCTGTGAAAGTATGTACAGATGCCCAGATGGCTGCTCTGCAGATTTCCAAAATAGGGATATTCTTGAGGAAGGCAACTGAAGCCGAAATTGACCTTGTGGCATGTATACGGATTTCAGATGGAAGAATGACCCTGAAAATCTCGTAGAATTGTTTAATGCAGCTCAAGAGTCTTTGTGCAGACATTGCTGTACCTTTTGATCTGTCCGCAATGGAAAGGAAATGCTTAGGAGAGTTTCTAAAGGTCTTTGTCCTGTCCAGGTAAAAGGCCAGAGCCCTTCAAACATCTAATGTGTATAGAATAGCCTCCCTGTTATATCAGTGAGGCTTAGGGTAAAAAGTTTATTATACCCTTGAGGAGTTGCTTTGTAGTTGCGTGCAAGAACACTGAGTATCCCTCTATTTGTTGATGGAAGGATGTTATGGCTGCTAGGTGTACTTTGAATAAACTAAGATATAGTCCTGATTTCTTGATAGTCAGCCTATAGTCTAGGACAGAGGTGGGCAAACCACGGCCCACAGGCCACATCCGGCCCGCGGGACTCTCCTGCCTGGCCCCTGAGCTCCTGCCCTGGGAGACTAGCCCCCGGCCCCTCCCCCCCAGCTCTCCCTTCCCCGCATCCTCAGTTCGCTCCGCCACCGGGGCTGTGAGCTCCTGGGGCAGCACAGCTGCAGAGCCCAGCCTGACCCGGTGCTCTGTGCTGCGCGGTGGCGTGGCTGGCTCCAGCCGGGTGGTGCGGCTGCCTGTCCTGGTGCTTTGGGCAGTGCGGCTGTAGCACCACCAGCGCGGCTGTAGCACCACCAGCGCTCCAGGCAGTGTGGTAAGGGGGCAGGGAGAGGGGGGGTTGGATAGAGGGCAGGGGAGTTTGGAGTGGTGGTCAGGGGTGTGGATAGGGGGTGGGGTGGTCAGAGGGTGGGGAGCAGGGGGGTTGAATGTGGGCAGGAGTCCCAGGGGGCAGTCAGGAATGACTGGGGGTTGGATGGGGCAGCGGGGGGCAGTCAGGGAGAAAGTGTGGTTGGATGGGGCAGGGGTCCCGGATGGGGGGGGGGTCAGGGGGTGAGAAGCGGGAGGGGTCGGATAGGGGGTGGGCCACGCCTGGCTGTTTGGGGAGGCACAACCTCCGCTAACCGGCCCTCTGTACAATTTTGGAAACCCGATGCAGCCCTCAGGCCAAAAGTTTGCCCGCCCCTGGTCTAGGATCATTGGGAGAGTAGCAGATGTCAGGGAAATTTGTCTAGAATTACACCAACCCTGAAACCTGGTCCACTTCTGCGGGTAAGTATGACTTTACTACACAGTGGGAAATTGGCTACAAACTTTCTGTACCTCCTCAGAGCAGGATCTTTCTGTGTTGGAACCATGAGGAACCAGGCCTTGAGCCACAGTAGCCACAGGTTGTGGTTGTGGTTGAGTGCGCGTCCTTGGTTGTGCAAGAGGAGGTTGTGAAGAAGGATCAGTGGACACTTCACCAGCCGTGACAGGTAAGGTTACTATGTCTGTCTCGGCCAGGTGGGAGCAATCAGTATGATGTTTGCTCTCTCTCTTTTTATTTTTAAACAGGACTTTTGATAATAGAGGGATTGGGAGAAAGGCATATAGCAGGCCCTTGTCCCACAAGAGAAGGAGAGTGTCCCCTAAGGAGTGTAGTCCGAGGCCTGCCCAGGAGCAGTAGAATGGACATTTCTTGTTCAGGTAAGTGGTGAATAAGTCTATAATTGGTGTCCCCCACCATCTGAATATCTTATGAAGTACTGCTGAGTTCATCTCCCATTTGTGGTCATGTGGAACTTGTGGCTGAGACCGTCCACTGTCGTGTTCTGTACTCCTGGAAGGTAGGGTGCTGATATTGTGGCACTGTGGGAAATGCACCAGTTCCACAGCTCTAGTGCTTCTGCACAGAGGGAGTGCGATCTGCCCCCCTCCCCGACGATATATGTAGTACATGCACGCTATGTTGTCTGCGATGACTCTTGTGTGTGTACACCTCTGATTAGCGGAAGTGAGCACAAGCATTCCTGACCGCTCTGAGTTTGAGGAGGTTGATGTGAAGAGACATCTCCATGAGGTTGTTGAGATGTGCACCCCAACCTCTGAGGGATGCATCGGTGGTGAGAAATAACAATGGGAAAGGTTGTGAGAAGGGGATCACCATGCAGACATTTGATGGGTCCTTCACCAGTCCAGGGAGTGTTTGACTTTGGTGGGCCATGAGAGGTTTGTCTAGACTGTCTCTGTTTGGCCTGTCAACCGAGCCGAACCATGTCTGGAGCCACCTCATGTAAAGCTTGGCATGAGTTATCATGAACATGCCCACACCCATGTGCCCCAGAAGTTAAAGACAGTGATATTTGAGGGCTGGTTTGTACTGACTCCGAGCATGGACAATTTGTGGAACCTGTGCTGTGGAAGGAGCGCCCTTGCCTGAAATGAGTCAAGATCAGCTCCTATGATCTGTAGGTGGCATACAGGGGTTAACATCAATTTTTGGATGTTGATCTGTAGGCCCAGCTCCATGAACAAGTCCATAGTTGTTTGGGTGACTCGAAGGACATCAATGAATGAGCGGGCTCTGAGGAGACAATCATCCAGGTCGGGGTGGGTGGGGGCGGGGGGAGGTAGATCATGATCCCCTGCAAGGCCGGCTCCAGGCACCAGCTAAGGAAGCGGGTGCTTGGGGCAGCCAATACAAAGGGGCGGCACGTCCGGGTCTTTGGCAGGAATTTGGCGGCGGGTCCCTCAGTCCCTCTCTTCCTCTTTGAGCTGCTGCCGAAGTGCCGCCGAAGAGGAAGAGAGGGAGTGAAGGACCTGCCGCTGAACTGCCACTGAAGAATGGAGCGACGCGATTGAGCTGCCGCCGAAGTGCCGCCGATCTGCTTCCCACCCCTCCCCAGCCGCTTGGGACGGCAGAAAACCTGGAACCGGCCCTGATCCCCTGGAGGCATAGGTGAGCTGCCATGTTAGAGAGGACCTTGGAGAATACTCTCAGAACAGATGAGATGCCAAAGGGGAGTACTCTATACTAGTAAGTGTCCTGGCCCAGGGTAAATCTGGGGAGTTGTACGTGGGAGTAAGCATCCTGCAGGTCAAGGGCTGAGAACCAATCTCCCTGTTCCAAAGATGGAATAATCATTGCTAGTGTGACCATTTTGAATTTTTGAGCCTTGACAAATTTATTCAGTGCTCAGAGGTCCAGTACGGGTCTTCAACTTCCCTTCTTCTTGGGTATCAGGAAATAATGAAAGTAAAAACCTATCCCTCATAGATGGTGAGGATCAGGTCTATGGCTCCTAAGCAAAGAAGGTGATCTATTTCTTGTTGCAACAGACTCTCATGAGAAGGGTCCCTGAAGAGGGAAGGGGAAGGGTGTTGAGGGGGAGGGAGGTGAAGTGGATGGAGTACCCATTGCAGAGGATTTCCAGAATCTATTTGTTGGATGTTATTCATTCCCAGATGTTGTGGAATGAAGCAAAGCAGCACCCAAATGGATACAATGGGTTGATCAGCTGCAGTTAGTGTTGAGAGGAGTGGTCACTCAGTGCCCCGACCAAGATGTCAAAACTGATGTTTTGAGGTGAATGGTTGTGAAGAGGAAGACTGCGGGCCTGGTGATTTGCGTTTTGAAAACCTTGATTTTTTTCCTTTGAGGCTTATAACAGCACTGAATTAGAGTGTGGGGCATGCAGGATTTATGCTGAGATTGAGGACTAAATTTTCTGTTTTGTCCAGGTATATAATTCCCTAATGACTGAAGAGTAGCTCTGGAATCTTCAAGTGTATAGCAGGATACGTCAGTCTTCTTGGCAAACAATTCGGCGTCCTTGAATGGAGGTCCTTTACAGTAGTCTTCACTTCCTTAGGGAAGCCGGACAAGTGCAACCATGACACTCACTGCATAACAGCTGTGGAGATGGATAGGGCTGCTGCGTCGACTGCATCAAGTGCTGACTGGAGTGCTGACTTGGCCACCAGTTGTCCTTCATTAACAATGGCACGAAACTGTTCTCGGTGTGACTTTGGGAGCTGATCAATAAATACGTTGAGCTTAGAGTAACTGATGTACAGTAGCTGTATTTTGCTGACAGAGCCTGAGAATTTCCAATTCTAAATTGCAGTGAGGCAGATGAATAGGTCTTTTTCCCACATAGGTCAAGGTGCTTCCAATCCCTGTCATAGTGGGTGGACTTCACCCAGTGTTGGCAACCTCGGGAGTTCAGTGCATCCATAACTATCAATTTAGGGAGGGGATGGGAAAAAAGAAATTCCATATCCTTGGCCAGGACATAATATTTCTCATTGATCCATTTTAAGGAAGGTGTGACTGATGCTGGAGTTGGCTTGGTTGGGTCCAGAAGGGCCTAGTTGCTGGGAAGAGCTCTTCTGGAGGAAAAGGAGTGTAAGATGTCCATGAGTTAATGATAGGTGTCTTACCTCTCAATAGGTATCTGCAAAGTGTCTGCCACCCATTTTGCCAAATCTTGAAATACCCTGAAGTTGTCTGCTAGAGACGGCAGAGAAGGCATCACTGCCTTGTCTGGAGAGGAGGAAGAAATGCTGGTCTATGGTGGGACCTCTCCTCAAATCCGATTAGTGGTGCTAGAACTAGGGGTGCTCCTGCACCCCTTGGCTTGAAGCAACAACAAACACCACCAAATACACGGTTTCCATCATCAGCATGCCCCCTGTAAAAATTGTCCCAGCACCCCTGAATCTGACCTCATGTTCTTCCATGATCTTTTTGAGAGGTTCAGAGGCTCTGGATACCGTGGCTGAGGGAGAGCACCTCAATGGCTCATGGTGGGCCACACTAGATGTTCGGTGTGGAGTCTGTACACTGCCCAGGATCCCAGTAGGGCCACTGGGGTGGTGGACGGGGTCATGGTGGTTGGGCTAATGGCTGGCCATACCATGGTGGTTGAGGAGCAGAGGAAGGGTATGACTGAGGGGACCCAGATTGGTAGTGGGCACTATAAGGGATGGGAGACAACCTCCTCCTGTTTGCTCTCCAATTCTCCACTGGTGGAGATTCCTGTGTCCAACATAAACTTGGTACCAGGGCTGCAGTACCGAGCAGGGGAGACTCTGGTATCTCAGCTACCGCGAAGTCCTTTGAGTGTCTGAACCCTTGTGCTGCTGTCATACTTGGTACCGATGGCAGTTGTCAGTGCTAGCTCAATGGTATTGAGGGGATCAGATCTGGGACATGCTGAGCGCTCTGAGGCTGGATGGCATGTTGTTGATGGTGCCGATGTTAACGCCTGTACTGGCAGCGTCTTCCCAGAGGTGGTGCAGTCTCTATCCTTACCTTTCCTTGTCGGTACTGTTGCTTTGGTACCTATGCCCATCACGTCCTTAGGTGCATCAATGGTACCTGTGCACCAGAACCTCGTGAGCTATGGGTGCCATGTTTGGATGGCCTTAGTGCCCTTGGAGCTCATGACATTGAATGTGCCGGAGATATTTTTTGACTAGCCTGGAGCCCACTCTAAGGACTCATGGCTCTCTTTTTTAAAGCCTTACATGAGGCTGTTTTCTGTTTTCTTCGACTCATAAACCTTAGATGTTGACCTTAGATGTGGGAAGATTCACACCATCTGGGTGACTCCTGGCCTGGGTCCGGGGACAGCTGGAGGGCTATCTCCATGAGGAGGAGTTTTAGTCTCAGTCCTTCTGAGATCTGGACTTTAATAGTTGGCAAAGACCACACTTCTGGAAAATGCGTTTTTTCCTGAGACAACAGATGTAGCAGGAACATCTGTCTGCTACTGCGATGGCCTCTTTGCATGAGAGGCACCTCTTAAATCCCAGTGAATCGGCATACTTCGCACTAGGGCAAACCCCAGACAAAGGGGAAAAAGGTTCATTTTTTTTTTAAGAGAAAAAAAAACTAGAGGAACTCCAAGGCTATGTCTACACTACAGCTTGTCAGCAGAACTTATGCCATTCAGGGATGTGAATAAACCATCCCCATGAGCAACATAAGTTACAATGATGTAAGTGCTGGTGTGAACAGTGCTATGTTGGTGGGAGACCTCCCGCCACCATAGCTTCTGCTGCTTGTGGAGGTGGTTTTATTATGCCGAAGGGAGAGGTCCCATCAGCCATAGAGTGTCTTCACAGACATGCTGCAGCATTATATGTGTAGACATGCCCTCAGACTAAGAAAATTAACTATTTGAATTCCAGTAGGAATAACGATCCGATGAACGGACTGCTATTGGCTCCGTCTCTCGCTGGGGAGGTTGAGAAGGAACTGAGGTGGGCTCACCAGCGCAGCATTGGTTAGCCTTGTGGCAGAGCATGAGTGGGGGGCAGTGCATGTGCGAGCCTAACAGACACTGCTACCAAAGTTCTCTAATCAGCAGTGCAGGGATGCAAGCACACCTACAGTGGAGCACCAACAGGGACACTACTTGAAGAAGTAAAGGCGCTAGAGAGATACCTGAGAAATTAAGCCCCCTGGCTCTGCAGATTCTGGCCAGTCATACACATGGCATATTGTCTGTACTCAGCTTCTCCCCCACCAAACCTCTCTCCAAGACAGCACAGCCAGCTCCCACATTTCCTGTCATGGTATTATTGACAACTGGGTCACCAGCAGTGTTCAACTCACCTGAGGGCAACCATAGTGCTGGGAGGATTATTTTATGCTTCTCTGCACAACATTAGCTAACTCTGTTAATATGTTGATTTTATTTTAGTTGGAGAAGTAGAATTTGAACTGATTTGACATTCATTGGGTGTGTTAAATGCATGTTGAGCCAGGGAACCCCACTGTGTTGTAAAGTCTATGTTGGCCTATATACACCACCTGCTCCCCCTCTAAACAGAGGAGCATGTTGGGGGGCACATAGGGACATGACTGAGTGTGTGGTGCTCTGCTGATTTTGAGTCAGAAAATTAATCCCTAGGGGACTGTTCCAGTAGGTGTAAATTAGAGCAGTCCTATGGCTGCTCTAACTTGAATTGAGGACTGTTTCAGCCCTTGACCAACCCTAGGATCAGGGAGGTAGAAAGGTGCCTTGAAGACACCTTTTTCTCTTCCATTAGCTGCAGAGATTGTGAGCTCAGAGCAGTTAAAGAGGGAGTTCAATACACACAGTAAGGATTGCATACATTTACATAATTTATTGAGCTCCCGTTACTGAAAAGAGAATTGGAATACTATGAAAAACATAATATAACAGCTAAAATCCTGTTTTGCAAGCCAAAGTTAAATACAGAAATCAACAACTGTTCATTACATTTTAAACCTTTTTAGAAAGGTTACAAAGGGAATGTAAGCCGTTCTTCACTGAAAGTTTATTTCATGTCATACCTGTAATGAGAAACCTTGCCATTTTGTACTACCCATTTCTGCTCATTGTGCTGACTGGCAGTCTTATTTCATTGGTGTTCATGACCGACAGCAAATATGTCCCCAAAAAGAAAGACAGTGATGGGAAGAGAAATACTTGGAAAAATTGATTTAGCTTGTACTTTGTTACAGTAACTTAGCAACATTCAAGCATATTATCCTTTAGTATATACCCTTAGCCCTGTTTGTATCTATGCTTAGGGAAAGTCTTTGAGAATGACTGGGAAAATCCTCTCACCTTCTTTACTTTAAGCTTGCCTCTACCTTTCGCTGTGTATTTCCTGTTATGTATAGCAAACTACAAGCTCTCTTCCTAAAGAGAGATAGTATATAAATATAAAATACTCTTATAGTTCTGTTCATCCAGAAAGATCCAAAATTCCTTACTAACTACTGGTATACAAAGGAATCATTTTTCTCACAATAGCAATGGTAAATTGTGAAATGCAGCCACCTCTACTCAGAATGAGGCATACAGCAACACTGCAAAACCACCTAGAACAGGACGCTGAGAATAAACTAGCTGACAATTTTCTTGGCAATTAAGCATAACAATTACCTTAATTAGATTATGGGCAGGAGACCAGGACTAACCAGTGGTTGAAGCAGATTGGAACAGGATGGGGAGTTCTCACCACATAAGCCAGGGGGAAAGGAGAAGTGTGCTCCACTCTTTTCCAGTGGTGCTAGAACAATTTTTATAGTATGGGTGATGAAGGCAGGAAACCACGTATTTGGGTTACTACTACTACTTCAAGCCAGAGGGTGTGGTAGCACCCCTAGTTCTAGCACCTATGCTCTGTGTCCCTCCATGTTTTAACTTCTGGGGCTAATACCCCATGTGACACAGGCAAAACAGGCACCAGCTCTGGCTAAGGCTGTAGGAGTCAGTTGAGCACTGACAGATTCATAGCTGGAAGCCAGACCAGTTCACCTGTATATTAGTATTGTTCAAGATAGGTCTTAGACTTGTAAGAATGTGTTTAGGGTTTAGATTCTATAAAATGCTTGTAAATTGCTGCATGCAATCTTACTTGTACTGTCTGAACCCCATGCTATAAAGGTAATATGAAAATTTTGCATTATAGTTGTAAAAATGCCTGCTCTGAACTTGTGAACTCAGACTGGAGGAGTGGTTCCCCCCACCCATCAAGAAGGACTATCAAAACTAAATTGGCCATTGTAGGACAAAAACTTTGTTGATTGCCCCATCCACCCCTGAAGAAGTTACATGCAGGTGCAATCGTCCCACAGGTTTGAATTCTGGGGGAAGGACATATAAAGATGCTCACAAGAAGAAATAGTTATCTCTTTGTTGTTTGGACTCTTAGCTGCAGCCCTTGTAAGAAACAAACAGAGATCCCCAGGGTCAACCCGGGTTACCCTGAAAAGACATTCAGTGGACAGATTACTACAGCTTTGTCACCTTTTGGAACCTAGGATTGTAACTCATTTGTGCATATATGTTGCCTGCTTTAACCTGTAAATAACTCATTTCTTTTCTTAATTAATAAATCCTTAGTTAGTTTACTATAAGACTGGTTACCAGCATTGTCTTTGATGTGAGATCGAAGGTACAAATTTACCTGGAGTAAGAGACGGTCTCTTGGGACTGATAGCAACCTGAATATTTTGTGATCTTTGGTTTAAGTGGCCATTTATCACTAAATCCAGCTTGCCTGGGTGGCAATATAGACTGGAGCGCCCAAGGGGACTGTCTGACTCCATAGTAAGATTGGTATAGTGATCCAGGAGTTCACATTGGTTACTGGGTTGGTAAAATCTAATTATAGAATGTACCACCAGTTTGGGGTATCTGTTCTGCTCTTTGACACTGTGCCCTGAGCACTCACAGCATGACACCCCCAACAGGTGTAAGAATAGTACTGAAGACAAATGTATGGAAGCCCATTCAGCAATCATGGGTCTGCTGTGTGAGTGGCTGGTCCCCTAATTTACGTGGGCTGCTAATTGCTTCAAAAGCCCTTGTGTCAGCTGGGGATCAGCAGGGCTTACAGAAACTCTGGCTGTTTGCCTTGTCCCATGGCCATGACCCTTATGCCTCCACAAGGAGGGAAGTAGAATAGAAGGTGTTATGTTGGCTGTGTGTTGCTAAAGGATCCCCCTGTACCAGGAAATCATTCCAGGGCAGACTGCACTGGCTTTCAGATTTCCTTACACTGGTAGTGCAACAAAAGTGTGTCCCTAAGTCAGTGGAGGATCTGGGCTAATATATGGTTACAAGGAAAACTACATGTTAAGTGTGCCGTAACAAATAAATCTAAGGCTGCCCTACAGATAGTTCTTCTAGGCATAATTATACAGTACAAACCTGTCAAATGGATGACCTTGTTGCATTAAAATTGGATTCTTTTAACAATTCTGTTCATTACACAGGTATTTATACAGTAAACTGTCTCCAAGGAATGTAAGTCTGAGGTTTCTCCTAGGACACAACTAAATGAGGATACTGAGGACTGAAATAGAGAAAGCATCATTTTCTTTGATAGCAGTAAATTAGTCATAAATGCCATCCTTGTATTATCAGTGTAACATGACTGACTAAACTGCATCATGACAGCATTAATTGTTAACAATTATAAACTATACTTGACAATAACATGTCAACAAGGACAGTTTCTACATATTTATAACACAGTGAAAAGTCTTGAAGATTTGAGACCTGTCATTACACTGACATTTTCTCTGTGTTGCCTGAAACTATCTGACATATTTTTAGTTCTTCCTCCAAAATATACCACTGGCTTCTATACTAGGCACTGTCATCTTAGAAAATCGTTTTCTCCAGCATTGCTCTTTTTAACCCCTCAAAAGCCCTAGACACAGTATGCAGGAGAACTTTTGCATAAAGGATAGGAACACAGGTACTTTCAAGGGTGAAAGGAGGTCATGCAGTTTATGTAATCCCTGCACCCTTTTTTAAAAAATTAGTGCTAGATTCTGATTCCTTTACTCACACTGAATAGCACCCTAGGTGCTACTAAACGTGGATAAAGGTATCAGAATTCAGCTCTTAATATTCCACCTTGCAATGTATTCTGCTAACTTTCTGCCTAACAGTAGACACATATGCTGCCATTTTTGTTGTCCATTCCATATACTAATCATAGTGAGGCAAATCCTTAAGTCCTTATTCAGCCTTTAGTCCTTTTACTCAGGCAACATTTCAGTAGAAGTTCTTCCTGAGTAAGGATTGGCTGTCTATGAGCAAGGAAATTCCCTGTATGTTCTCTTTGAGCCCAGAACTGCCTGAGGTTCAGTTTAACCCTCCCCACCTGTCAATCCTTGTTCTAGAGCAGGGATACTCAGACTGAGGCTCAGGAGCCACAAGTGACTCTTTAATAAGTCTCTTGCAGCTCTTTGCAGCACATGATATTAAAACACTGTGTGATTTAATTATTAATCAAAGTTATTAACCAATCAGGATGCTTTTACTATGTTATTAACCAATTGTAGAATACTTGGTCAGGCATTTTGCTGTGAGTATATAGAATAATAAATAAAACAATGAATTCACATTACTGTGGCTCTTTTGGGTAATGTTGATCGCTAATTTGGCTCCTGAACCACTGAGATCGAAGTATCACTGTTCTAGAGTTTGACATCAGGTCAAGAAGTTGCTTTGGCTTTACAATGACATAACAAAATGTGTTTCCTTCTAAGGTAGTTTCTAATGTAGGGTCCAATGCTGCATGGAGCTGAACCCCTGCTCAAGATACTGTATAACTTCAACAGGTCACAATTTGAGGATGCATAATACCTTGCAGCATGGACTCAGAACCGCACAGCTCGGCACCAGGAATTTCTAACCAATATAAATCCTAGAACTAAACACCACTTTTCAAGGATATTTAAGTTTACGGATATGTTGCATCTTTCTTATTTCTTCAACATCTTTCCTAAAATATAGCTCCCACATTTGGGAACAACACTTTGGTGGCCAGAAGGGGCACAGGCTTTGAGAAATTGTGCTCATTTCTTTTATTTCTGAATCCAAGCACCTCATTAACTTTCTAGATTGCTTCCTGCTACTGTCCTGACTTTCTCTCTCTCTCTTTTGTTGGTGTTCCAAGCCTTTCTTGATTAACTTTTTGCCATATGGGACTGTTCAGGGAAGGTGCATTCCCTCTTCTGATACTTTGACTCAGTTCTCATCAGCTAATGTTCTTACAATGTTGTGAGTGCATTAGCTAGTTGTTTGCTTGCGCACCCAGTCTGTAGTGATCTTTCCATATCCTGTCACTTTCTTTTTTTGTGATGGCTGAACTTTCCACCATCCTGATTTCTCCCCCCTGAGCTTTCCCCCGCTTCTTCCCCCCAATTTGAAAATGTTAACTCTGCTTTAGGTATTGCCTTTCAAGTTACTGCTATATAATGAACCACAATGAAAGTAGCAGAGGCATGGGACACAGTGGGTTAATGTTCCTGAGAAAGTCTTTAGAAATCCACAACTGATGACATTCCTCTAAAAACCGGCTCTAACTGTAACACAGGAAAGTGATCTGCTCAAGATTAATTCAAGCAATCTTTCTTTGGTCATTTGCAGTGAAGAATTTGCCTTCTAGGCTGGGTATTTACAGGGGTTATATAGCTACAGAGCTAAACTGTTGTTCAAGATCAACGCTCTATTTGAGAAGAGGGAAAGGAAGAAAATAGCTATATAAAAGTATCTGTTTCTCAATTCACAAACTAATCTGCCATGATGTTGCTTCATGACATAATGAGGCAAACACGGATGCATAATTAGGCATCAAGTAATGACAGTACGAGCAGTTAATCAAACAATAATTCCATAGTTTTTCCATGGATGGATGCTCAGCTCTTTTTTGAGAAAACAAGTGAGCTGCTGGGTAAATCAAGCTTGGGAAAAAAGAGACATTAAGTATTTTTTGTCTTTAGGATCTTTTCTTTCTTGTTTATGCAGCTGAACCAACCTGTCTTTTCATACGTCTCAGTTGCCAATATTGTTTTGGAGTGTCACTGATGTTCTTCATTCCTCCCTTTAGTCTGGCAGGGACCCTCATTAAGGATAGGAATTTGAGAAGCAGAAAAACATTGAATTTTAAATTAACAGCCGAGGTCTGAAGTTTTAAAAATAATTAACTACAGGGTCCAGTTCTGCTCCAAGTGAAGTAAACAGAAGTTTGCTGCTGACAACAACAGGAAACAAGATCAGACCCACAGACATAATTTTCTAAATTTTTATATAACTTCTTAAAAATAAAAAGCCCCAGGAGATTGCATCAGGCTTTAGTCTTCGTCTTTTTTGCCATGTCCAAGAGCATAGAGCGTTAGAGAACCGGCCGCTGGTTTTTATTTTATTTGGTGCAAAGGAAATTTTACTTTTAAATAGATTTACTAAAGAGCTTAGGCACTGAAAGCAGGGAGTAAGACTAGCATGGAAGCTTATTTTAAATTCCTATGGGTAGCTGTCTGTACCCTCCCTCTAGAATAGGTCCAAAAAAAAAAAAAAAAAAAATGGATGGCTTCGGCCAAACCAAAACCCTACATCCAAACACCACAAACATTTCTCAGGTCTGACCTTTGCTCTGAACTTTGTACTACCCCAGACTTTTCAAAAACTTCCACTAATAGAAGTTTCAGGGAGCTGTGCTGGGAATTGTGGGAATAGATTGTTAGAGGGCAATGCAGCTTCAACACAAGTGTGGATGCTTGGCTAAACAGCAACCAGCAGAGGATGGCTAGCATGGACATGTTGCACCATTGGTTCTTACACCAGTGCTAAGCCACTGGCTTCAATTACCCAAACTAGGAACAGCTCATGTTCCCAGGACTATACAATAAATACTGCACCTTTGTGAGACTCTTGTACTCACCTGTATATATCCCCATAAATCACAAAAAGATATTTACAATCTTATATTACTGAACCTCCATAAAGCAATCCTATGCACCTCAATACTAAAAGAGTACGGACAAACTGGAGAGTTCAGAGAACAACCACAAAAATGATTGGGGCCTGAAAGGATTGACTTAAGAGAAAATGTTAAAAGAGGCAAATGTGGTATTGTTTGGTAACTGACTGCAAAGGGAGGACATGATAATTGTTTACAAACATTTGAAGGATGTAAAACATGGAAACCAAAATGGAGAGGAATTATTTAGGATGGTACCTGGCAGCATAAGTAAAAATGAAAAGATGACATTAACAAAGGGGAAAAACAAAGGAAAGACCTCTGGACCCATTAGACTACATAACCTGTCAAAATATTAGAAAAATGTTGGAAACACCATCACTTGGGATATTTGAAACTAAACTTAAGAAAACACTAGCAAATGTGCCAGGGAACAATCCTGCATGGCCAGAGGGATGGACTAGATGATAAACATCTCTTCTTTTAATGATTCTATGAACCTTTAAAGGTTAAGTGACATGCAGTAAGTATCAGCATTTACCACCTTTCCTCTGAAGACCTGGACTGGGTCATAAAAGATTCAAATATATAATCCCAGTTTAATTTCTGCTGGAGATTTGTCCACAAAACATGGCATTTTAGAAATCTTTGCTCAGAACTGGGCCAGCCTGGGTTAGTATGGATAACACATTGAGAGAACTGCAAGGGGTAGCACACATCATGCCTGTTTCTGGATACTAGAGCTACAGTCCTTCATAGATTCTAATGCCAGCAGGGACCATAGTGATCATCTAGTCTGACCTATTGCATAGCACAGGCCATAGAACTTCCCCAAAATAATTCCTAGCAGAGCTTTTAGAAAAATAGCCAATCATAATTTAAAAATTGTCCGTGATGGAGAATCCACCGTGCCCCTTTGTAAATTGTTCCAATGGTTAATTATTCTCACCATTAAAAATGTACACTTTATTTCCCATCTGAATTTTTACAGCTACAGCTTCCAGCTATTGGATTGTATTATACCTTGTTCTGCTAGAGTGAAGAACCTATTATTAAATATTTGTTCCCCATGTAGGTACTTATAGACGAGGGGTTTTCAAACTTCATTGCACTGCGACCTCCTTCTGACAAGAAAAATTACTACACGACCCCAGGAGAGGGGACTGAAGCCTGAGCCCCACTACTCCAGGTGTGGGGCCCAATGCCAAAGCCCAAGCCCCACCGCTCTGGGCGAGAAGGCCAAAGCCGAAGCCCAAAGGCTTCAGCCCCAGACAGGGGGCCTGTAACCTGAGTCTCGCTGCCCAGGGCTGAAGCCCTCAGGCTTCGACCCCGGGCAGTGGTGCTCAAGCTTCAGCTTCGGCCCTGGGCCCCAGCAAGTCTAAGCCAGCACTGGCAACCCCATTAAAATGAGGTCTTGACCCACAGTTTGAGAATCGCTGTTATAGACTAATCAAGTCACCCCTTAATCTTCTAGATTGAACTCCTTGAATCTATCATTATAGGGCATGTTTTCTAGTCCTTTAATCATTCTTTTGGCTCTTCTCGGAACCCTCTCCAGCTTATCAACATCCTTCTTAAATTGTGAGCACCAGAACTGGACACAGTATCCTGGTAGCGGTCACACCAGTACCAAATACAGAGGTAAAATAAGCTCTCTGCTCCTACTCAAGATTCCCCGGTTTATGCATTTCAGGATCGCATTTGCCTTTTTTGGCCACAGCGTCACACTGGGTGCTCACGTTTAGCTGAATATCCACTATGACCCCCAAATCTTTGGGGCCTGCATTCTTTGTTGCCAGATGTATACTGTTACATTAAGCCACATTAAAAAGCATATTTCCTTTGTTCCCAGTTTCCCAAGTGATCCAGATTGCTCTGAATTAGTGACCTGTCATCTTCATTATTTACCATTCCCCCAACTTGTGTGTGATCATCAAACTTTATCAATGGTATTTTTATGATTTCTTCCAGGTCACGAATTAAAAAAATGCTGAATAGTGTAGGTCGAAGAACCAATCCCTGTGGGACCCCACTGGAATCAATGACAATTCCCCATTTACAGTTACATTTTGAGACCTATCAGTTAGCCAGCTTGTAATCCATTAAATGTGTGCCATGTAAATTCTATATTGTTATAGCTTTTTAAATCAAATGTGATGCTGGGTGATCTCCTCAGCCAGCTCTTTTAAAACTCTTGAACGCAAGTTATCTGGACCTGCTGATTTAAAAATGTGCAACTTTAGTAGCTTCTGTTCAACATCCTCCAGAGATATTGGTGGAATGGAAAGAGTTATCTCCGGCTGATGAGACTGCATCACCTGTTTTTTCCCTTAAATATATAACAGAAATATTACTAAGAACCTCTGCCTTTACTGCATTATTATTGATAATAATACCATTTCTATGTTGTGACGGGTTGGATCACAGAAACCCCCTTGGGAGCTGCCACCCAATGTACCAAGACTACCCCTGCTTCTGTTTTCCCTGCCAGCTCAGGACTCCAGCACCCTGTCTTGCTGAATTAGACACTCCAGTCCACTTCAACACAGACCCAGGGTCTGAATCACTTGTCCCAAAGCTGCAAGTTTACCTGAAAACAGCTCATAGAAGTGTGCTTGTCTTTAGCACTCAGATGCCCAACTCCCAATGGGGTCTAAACCCAGATAAATCCATTTTGCCCTGCATAAAGCTTATGCAGGGCAAACTCATAAATTGTTCGCCCTCTATAACACTGATAGAGAGATATGCACAGTTGTTTGCTCCCCCAGGTATTAATACATACTCTGAGTAAATTACTAAATAAAAAGTGATTTTATTAAATACAGACAGTAGGATTTAAGTGGTTCAAAGTAGTAACAGACAGAACAAAGTAAGTCACCGAGCAAAATAAAATAAAATGCGCAAATCTATGTCTAATCAAACTAAATACAGATAAGTTCCTCACCAGTTCCAGAATGCTCCCTTTTACAGGCTAATCTCCTTTCAGCCTGGGTCCAGCAATCTCTCACAACCCCTGTAGTTACTGTCCTTTGTTTCAGTTTCCTCCAAGTATCCTGGGGGGGGTGGAGAGGCTCCTTCTTTAGCCAGCTGAAGACAAAATGGAGGGGTCTCCCACAGGTTTAAATAGACTCTCTCTTGTGGGTGGAGACCTCCCTCCTATGCAAAGTCCAGCTCCAAGATGGAGTTTTGGAGTCACCTGGGCAAGTCACATGCCCCTGCATGACTCAGTCTTTACAGGCCGACGCCATTGTCCACATGGTATCTTGCATGTCTCCAGGAAGACTTCTCATGTGGATTGGAGCATTCCAAGATGCATTGTTCCCCAAGTGTTTCCTGATCAGGTACTTAACCTGGCAAATTCCTTCCTAAAGAAGCTGACCAAATGCCTCACAAAGCTTACTTAGAAATCAAGCAAGCATACAGCCCATATTCTTAACCTCAAGTAGAAAATGATATATATGTACAAATAGGATGAATAGATATAGTAGACCATAACCTTTACGGAGATATGTTACATGGCACAGACAGCACAAAACATATTTCAGTTATATCATACATACATTTATAAACACCCCCCCATAAAGCCTTATGGGGTACTCTGTCACATATGTATTAATGAACTATTGCCAGGATTCTTTTGCTTCTAATATATTTAAAATACTTCTTATTGTCCTTAACCCTGCTGGCCATAGAACTCTCCTTCTGTCCCTTGGCTTCCCTTATCAATTTTCTACAATTCCTAACTTCTGGTTTATATTAATTACTATCAACTTCCCCTCTCTTCCACATTTGTTGTATATTATTTTTTACAGCTGCCTTCACTTCCCCTCTAAACCGGGTTAGTTTAACTAGTGCAGCCTTTTTCATGGGATTGTGGCTTTTGAGGCATCTAGTAAAGCGTTCTTAAATGATCCCCAATTATCATTCATATTTTTATGATTAATGTCTTTCTCCCAGCTGATTTGGCTCAGAATTCTTCTCAGCTTTGTGAAATTGTCCCTTTTAAAGCAATAAATATATAAATAAAAATAAAAATAAAATTTGGCCCTTTTAAAGCAATATATATATTGCTTTAAAAGGGCCAAATTTTATTTCTCTCTCTCTCTCACTGGTCATGATCACTTGTATCTAAGTTACCATTAGTTTTTAGTTCTATGATCACTTCCTGTTTATCTGTCAAGATGAGGTCTAATATATAACTCCCCCATGGGCTGCAACACCGAGTTAGGAAATTGTCATCTATAATGTATAGAAATTCTAAGGATGTCTTACTATTGGCAGTGAGAGACCTCCAGTATATGTATCACTCAAATTGAAATCCCCAATGATCCCAGGCTTTCCCTCCCTGCTGTTCTATAAATTGTAGATAGGTGCATAAGGAAATGGTCATCCTATTCCCTAGTGTAATTTGGTGGTCTATAGCAGACATGAGGTGGTACCCCATTTTGTGCTTTAATTGTTAGGACTTTGATCCACAACGATTCCAGATTCTGAGTCACGAATAACTCAGAAGAAAATAAACAGCTAACGCCATTATTGACAAAGTGTCATTTCCCCTCCCCTTCTGCCCACTCAATCAGTCCTAAATAGGTTATAATTGATTTTAACATTCCAATTGTGGGAATTATCCGACCAGGTTTTAGTAATACCAATTAGATAGAATTTATGCTCATAAATGAGCAATTCCAATTCCTCTTGTTTGTTACCCAGGCTCCTAGCATTAGGCTGTTCAAGAATTTCTTCTCTTCATGTCCTTGATTAATTTTGTTCTCAACATCTCAAATTTGTGCTGAGTGCTCACATCGTCCCTATTTTTACCCTCTCCTTTTGTTGTTAGTTTTACCCCCTCCTGACTACTCTATCCAGCCTGTCCCTGGAGATTGGTCCTCCTTCTACCGAGGTGGAGGCCATCCAAATTATACAGTTCCTTCTCCCCATAGAAGATGGGCCAATGTTTCACCTGCACCTTACACCACTTATTTAGCCAGTGATTCACTTCCAGAATCTTCTGCCTTCCGTCTTCCTTTGCTTGTGGACAGGAAGGATCTTAGAGGATTGCTTGGATATTCTTCTTCAGCATGCTTCCGAGTTCCCTGATAGCCCACAACACAGTGTCATTAGTGCCAACATGAGCTATCACCAATGGATCCTTGCCAGTAGAACTTCAGAAGCCTATCCAATCTTAGAGTGACATCTCTTGTCCCTGCTCTGGGAAGACAGCACACTGTCCTGTTGTCCGCCTGTCCCTTGCAGAATGTTCTTTGAATTCTTCTGAATATTGACTCTCTACTAAGTATCATCTGTCTACCGTGACAATTGGAGAACTCTTTGCATGTAAGCTTGATTTTCTTACAGGTTGGTCTAAGCTGTCGTCCACATGTGTCCTGTACATCTCAAGATCCAACAGGTCCAAGGGAAAGGAGAAAGGTATCTTCCATAGCTTTCACCCTGAGGACCTGATATCAATTTCAAACTTCTAGCTATGTGGAATTCCTGTTAGTTCTCCTTTCTCTGATGACCACAGTATGCCTATCATCATATGTCTCCAGCCACGTAGAATACTGCCATGACCTCTTGCTTCCGATGGTTATGAAGTGCCAGACCTCCTCTCTGATTTCCTTTCTCACAGATTTATTTGTGACCAGCTCCATTCTTACTTGAACCTGAGGTACAGATAGCTTCCCGAACCTGGATGTCTAGAAACTCCTCAGCTACTCTGAGTCTTAGCAGAATCTCAACTTGCCCCTCCAGTCCAAGAATCTTTTCTTTCAGCACAGCCACCAACATGCACTTCATACAGAGAAAGTCCCTTCTGTCTTCAGGCAGGAAAGAACATGGGGCATCCAGTGCAGGTCACCACTTCTGTTCCACCTCTGCCCATCTTGATATCACATGTAGTGCAGAACATGGAAAAGAAGCCTCTCACATTCCCTCTCTCAACTCCCTCTGAAACTCCCATTAGCTGCTTTTGTTCACTCCTCCCATTTGCTTAGCAAGTGACTTTTTATACTAAGTCTTCGCTACTTAGCTCAGCTCAGGTCTGCCCCTCACCACCAGGCAGTGATTAACCACTCAGACTTTAAACAGTATTTGGTCCTGCCATGAGGGCAGGGGACTGGACTCGATGACCTCTCAAGGTCCCTTCCAGTCCTAAAATCTATGAATCTATAAACAGCTGGGTAATCGAAGGCTAGTGCTTTGTGGCCGATAGGAAGGCACTGATCAAAGTTACAAGTGCTAGAGCCTTGTAATCTTTAACAAGGCAAGGCACTGATCAAAGGTCCAAGGGCTTTTTCAGGACAGTGTCATGGAGGGTCGCCCCTGTTGGCCCAGTGCAGGGTTGGTACCCCCGTCACTGTCTTCGGGACTCCCTGTGGAGTCAGATAATTGCAACAAGGAGGGCCCAAGACCCCTGGTGGGGCTGAACAAACAATCAGTCCATAGCCTCTAAGTGGGGCAGAACAAACAAACAGTAGTCACACCTAGTGACAAGTGGGGGGTAGGAGAACCTGGGACCACCCTACTCCACCGGGTTCTGATCCAGGGCCCTATGAAGCTGGGAAACAACCCGTTAAGGATTTAAACATCGGCTTCTACTACATTCCCTGGGTTACTTCCTACCATAAGGCCCATCTAGGGAATCTCCATGGCTGGCAGTGTCTTGGCATCCCAGTCAGTCTCTGCGATCGGCTGGTCGTCCGGGTCCATGATTCCCACTGCTTGGAGAGTCCCAGGCACCTCTGAAGGAGACTGCAGCATACGTCCTTCCTCCTCCTCAGCCAGCCCAGTCTGAGCTAGGCTGCCTCCTTTTATCTGTCCCTTCCACCTGGAGCATGCACAGCAGCAGCATGGGGGTGTGGCCTCCTGGGCCCACAGTGATTTATCCTTGGTACACCCTGTGACAGGCTCCATTGCCCAGCTCCATAGCATGTATACAGAGAACAAGCAACCAATCCATCAGTGGACCAAATGCACCACTCACCAAGTCCTGCTACCTCCAAGCACAGAGTTTGTAGCTGGACCTATTCCAGCTGACATTTCCTGGTTAGCTGCCTCCATTCCCTGGTCTTCGTTGTTATGCTCTCTACAGTGCAATGGTGTCACACACAAACCTATAGTAGTGTCCAAAATGTAACACTAGATCCTCCCCTCCCAATTTTTTGGGAAATCTGGACTTGGATTTCACCCTGATGTAAACGCCACAGCTTCAGCCCATTTGTTTTTTTTAAAAAGGGGTTAAGAGTCTCAGAGTAGAAACTGAGAAAGCACATTTATTAAGTTCATGTTGTCACTCATTATTACTATTTCAGAGAAGAAAGTACTGTGAAATTGGACCAATGGCTCTTTAAAAGGTCTTGTCATATATGAAGTGAAAAATACAAACATCTGAAAGAACAGTGTCAGAGAATAAGCTGCACACTCCATCAAAGTGACCAGCTGATGTATATATTGCTAGTGTGACACTACCTTATTTTGAACATCTCACATCTGTTTCATGGTTCTTGAAGAGTAATCAAAGCCATTTCAGAATCAGACTGGTCATGTCTGCTTTAAAGTAACTCAGATGTCCTCTGAGATAGATAAGATTGCATAATTTTAAAGGATAATCCATATACCTTTATTAATATAAGGACATATTAATTAAATTAAGGATATAGATCATAATTTACATTTACAATTAAACAATCTTATAGTATGAAATATACCCTATCCAAGACTGCATATTTTAAGTAGCTAGAGGGGATGTACATTTATTTTCTTGAAATTTTAACATTTTATTAGGTAACTGCATCAGGGTGTCAATGTGCCTGAAATCCCAGTCTTCACTGATCCAGGGGCTCCTAGTCTAGGGAAACTCAGCCCATCCCACAGGTCCCTGACCTAACATACGTCTGAAGCCTGATTACTCTCTCCCCCCTTGTTCCAATCTTGCAGGGAATGGAATTTGTAACATACAATTTATAATCTTTCTTGCATTAGTCCAGTGTGCAGTTTTCCAGCCATCAGAGGCTAATCAACAGATGAGGAAGGAAAATAAAATAAAATAAAATAAAGGGAAGATGATCTTTAGTGCAAGTTATATACTTTAGAGATTTTGGTTTTTACTTCTTGACTTCAAGCTAGTTGGTTTTAGTGCATCAAGGATTATTTGACCTCAGCAAGCTCCTGTCCTGATCACAAAGTGTGTGAGCGTGTGTGGCTACTCTTATTAATGCCTTCTAAGGTACTTGTATTTGATGTCCTCCTGGCAAAAGTGGATCTGTTCATAGTGTTGAATAAGAACAAACATTAGCTAAACAGCACTCCCAGGACAGCCTTCACTGTTTCAAGACAGTTCCTTACAGCAGCCATTCTGATTTTGGATAGGGAATTACTGGGGGGGGGGGGGGGAAGAGGGGGAGGGGAGGCGTGAACCCAAAATAACAATATTTAAAAAGTCACATTGATATTTGCATGGGAGTTTGAATGACCAGACTATGTGTAGCCATCACCATACTAATTGAAAGATCATATGAATACATATGATCAGTGGAGCAGCATTGGTTCCTTTTATTTTGTCTGGGAGTGCTTGAGTGCACTTTAGAACAAAGCCACTTGTACCGACAATACAAAACAGGCATAATGACACAGTAGAGCTTATTTCAGTAAATATAGTACTTCTACAGGGAACAAGTCCCTTAAGCGAATAGACTTTCTGAATCAACAGGACCGATCCCTTTCCAAGGAATAAAACATGAAGAGGAATATGTTTATTTCAATGCCAAAGCATGACACGTTGAAACAAATATTCTAAGAATTTCCCCCCCCAAAGAATAAAGCTGGCAAAAGATTTTCTCTGCCCTGTGCTTTTAACGGGTGCCCAGTCCAATCATTAGAGTGAACAGCAAGAGAAAGATCTGTAGCATTAAGGACTTAAATATGAAAGCAGAAAATATTCTCCAGATGAAGTTTTTTCCCCCCCAACTGAGACACGTATGAATAGACAGATTTTTATGCATGACCTCTCTTACTATTCACAATCACACAGGCAACCTCCCCTTCCCATTTCCAATCATGTAACATCCCTGTGGCAACTACAGCAATTGCTTGCCTGGAAAAAGTAATAGGAAAAATTTTCGCTATTTTATCTGTCAATCTGACAAGTGTTTTGTCCTGTCTGAAAATCTCAATCACACACTGTTTTTTTGCTCTTTTTTTCATCTCCTCATCCCATTTGATCTGTTCCCCTCATGCGCCCCCCCCCCCCCCAGCTCCCCGCCACAGGCATTTCATTTTGGCAGTGAAAAACCTGGATGCCTATAGAAGCATCTGTTAGCAAGGAGGAAGAACCAGTACATTGTGATCCACCAGCTCTTCCACATCAGCTGGAAGTGTTTTGCTGGTACCAGTGATCTATGGACCACAGTTTTAGAACTGCTGCTATATTGTAGATTTGTTCAAAAAACAAACAAAAACCCTTAGAGTCCAATTTTTAGAAGTGCTAAAACACTCATAGCTTCCATTATCTTCCATGAGAGCTTTAGGTGCTCAGCACCTTTGAAAACCAACTCATTTTCTTACTACATTATTTATGGATCAATTTGTTTTTGCCAATTTCAAACCTTGCTTAACACAGCAGCTTGGAAGTCTGACTCAAGCTCAAATGCTTTTGAGTTCACATTTTGCTTAGGAGGCAGTAGGGGGAAAAAGCAGTGAAGAGAGGACAAAAGAAAATAATAAGGTGAACAGTGGAGGATGTAGTGGGTAGAACTAAATAAGAGAAACTAAAAAAGAACAGAAGGGGGTAGAGAGAAAATGTTTAATAAAAAACATACAATGTACTGTATGCCATATATAGGGCACCTACTCTTACTAGACTCACACTTTACTGGAGAAAATGCAATTAAAAGGGGGCTTTTCTCTCAACTATATAGTTCGGATTTCCCTTAGTGTGTTTTTTTAATTGGTTCTTTTTGGGGGGGGGGGGGGGGAACACCAGCAACTCATGATATTAAAATACAGGATACACGAGTTTTCAAATGAACTAGGTTTGCAAAATCAAAACAAAAAAACCCAACAAAAAACAAAAAACAGTTTGAGATGTTCAGAACAAGGAATGAATACATTTCTTACTGATGCATGGGGAATTAATCTGCCCAACTTGCTTTGTACTAACAGGAATTACTTGTATAAATCCTTTACCCATTAAGAGGAAAGGACTCCCTTAGGGTGAAATTAATCCCAGCACAGAGAGCCACTAATGTGTATTATTCAAGACCTCTTTAAGCCAAGGTCTTTGCAAAGGCGTGAATTTTACCTTTGGGGAGTTGCAGTTGTTCATTCATATAGGAATACTGTGTCACAATATTACTTCAGAAGGACGTCTGCATATTTGGGAAAGCTAGAAATTGGTAGCATATAACCTTTAAGTCTATTTCAGTTTCCTTGGAACATGTTTATTTTTGAGTTTTCAAAATTGCTTATTCCAATAATCCTACAGTGTTTTTAATGTCTCTGCTATTGTAGCAAAGCTCTGCAGAATATTATGAAAACAACAAAGTCAGCAAGACAGTATTTTACCTAGTCCATCAATGTCAACATTAGCTCCACTCTAAGAACCCCTGTACACCAGTGCTATCTGTTTCATTAGACAACGGTGTGGGATGGGATCAAGGTGCTTGTTAGTATCATGCCATAAGACTAGGGTAGGTTTATCAAAACAGTTTATATATATAACTCTGAAAATTTACTTTTGTTTCAAACAAATGCCTTTTTCAAGGACATTTTAGTGCTTTAATTCAGTGCAGATAATTTGTGGGAAAATCTGAACACCCAGAGCTAGATGGTGGCATTTATGCCCCTTCCTTGGGGTAGGGGCAGCTTTTTATTGATGGGGGTGGTAGACAGATAAGCAGCATTTGGATGGAGCAGATCACTCTTCCAGTGTGTTGGCCCTGCTACTTGGGTTGGTGAGGGAGCAGGCCCATTTCTTTTGGTTTCACCCTCACTCCTTTTTTCTGGGACTCGCTCCACCAGCAGAGCAGGGAGCACAAGGGCTGCTACTGTGGGAAGCCTTGCAAACCTTATTGATAAGTGGGGAGGAAGGATCTTCTTGCATTGCCCCTCAAGGGCTATTCTAACCCACAGAGTACAGTAGTAAGTGTTGGACATGTAACGAAAAACAATGCCTGCAAATAATTGCTTGAATTAAAAATGGAACCTGCTTTACCTGTGTTCATACCCCTCATATGTTCCTTTTTCATGAACAATCTACTAACAATTTACTTTGCAGAAAAAGCAAATTTTAAGCAAAAATTAGAGAATATTCAGAAAGAGAGAACGTTGAACTAGCAATTGCAAGTACGTGCACCTGACTCTAAGTTACATAACAAGTGAACAGAAACAATACCTTCACATCTACATTTTCAGTCAAAACCAATCAATACAACTCGACTATCCAGTACTGAGTATTTGCAATGAACTTGCTCATAAACACATCAGACACAAAAACTGTTAATAAATATTGTTTGGTAAATGATTTTGAATAAGAAATAAATTTGAAAAAAATTGTTCATATACAATACACAAACCAAAAATGAAGGCACATTCATTGAACACATTATTTGTTCAGTTCTGATAGTGACATGGTGCTGAAAACATCAGCTGTACAAGAATAAATGAGCAAAGACATTGGTGGGATTAATGTAGCAAATAGTTTGACTAAATAATACAGGTCATATTGAATGACCTGAGCGGTCTTTTCTGGTCCTGCTAATTAGAACAGGTTTTTAAAGCTTTCACTAAATCAGTTTGAAGGCTGTGGATGTATTTGTTTACACATGCAATTAAAAGCTGGTTTTATCATCCCTAAATTTGATCTATACATGTTTAGAATGTACACATGCAGAATAAGTGCAACAGACTTTAAATAAGGATGCGCCAACAAAAGTTATGTGTTTCAATTTATTTTTCTAAGAGTTCATGTCAATCTGCCTATTTGTTTGAGGTCTCTGTACTTCTTTTCATCGTCTCAATCAAAATTTCAGTTCTTTCTGGACATAGGTGTGCTCTAAAACCTGCCAAAGGGTTTTAGAAATCAATTAGGAATTCAGACATACTCTGCATATTCACATACACAGCAATACTCTACTTAAAAACATATTTATGCAACATTGAAGGGATGTAACTAGAGATTGGCCAATATTAAAAAAGCATTTTACATTGTTTAATATTATACATGATTAAAAGCTGATCTCAGGCTACTTTTCACCCTTTCACACCATGCCTCTAAAAGAAAAGCTAATTACTTACATGAAAATGGAGAATAGTTACTACTGGCAAGTATGGAAAATAGTGATGTTTATTCTAGGTTGTCTTTCATCACACATTTGACCTTGGGTCAAAAGTGCCTAAGTAAGTAAGGAGGCTACAGGCCAAATTTTTAAAGGTGTTTAGGTAGCCACAGATCAGTTAATAGTGGGATTTTCAGAAATGACTAACTCCCATTGAAGTCAAAGCAATGGGAGTTAAGCACTTAAATATCTTTAAAAATCTGGCCCTCAGGCACTTTTGAAAATTTTACCTCTTGCGTAAATTTGTGCATTCTCTTGAAAAACAGGTAAAAGTAAGTAAAGCATTGGTACATGGTCTAGAATCCATGTTTTTGGCCTCTCACCTTACATACTTTTCTATTGTCACTGTCATGGGGCAGCTGGTCTCTGTGGATAGGCTGAGCCCAGCTACCCTGGAGAGCCTAATCCAGCTAATTAAAAAGGACTGAGCTACATCTAGGTCTATAAAGGGCTGCTAGCAGGCAGCTGGAAGGACTGAGGCAGGCTGAGCCCAGGGAGGAAACGCCACACTGGAATGGAGCTAACGCCTGTGGTGGGTTCCTGGAGCAAGGGGCTCAGAGAAGCAGCACTGCAGCTGCAGCTCCAGGAGGGGAGCAGAGCTGACTGAGGCTGGGAGGCAGCCAGGAGCTGGAGTGCCAGGCAGCTCTGGGTGGGGTAGCCCTGAAGCCTGGGGGCCAACAACTGAATTAAGACTAGTTTCTGTTTGTTTCATAATCCCTGGATAAAAAAGAAACCTTCTTGACTGAGACTGGTTGTGGCAGCATATGATTTGGAACCAGGGAGAAGCAATGGTCGTAGTGACAGTCACTTATGATGACAGCATATCAAGAACAACTCATTTCTTTATATAAATATTATAGCCTTCCAATATTCAATACCATTTAGCATTTTAAACCATTAGTATGAACTGAATCTATGTTTTGAGTTATATTTTCTCTGAGACATTGCATTTGATATTTACTTACTTTTCATGTCATCTAAATGACTGCCTCCTACCTGTTCATTGCATTTTTCCTTTAATTGCCATATTAACACCTGCTGTGGAATCAGAACTGTCCACCAGGTAATGTACAGTTGAAAACTACAGCTGCTGTTTCCACAAATCAAGGCTCAAGGGAACTATGTAGCACTTCATCCTCTGGTAGCAATTAAACTACAGTCCTAGAGACTAGAAAAATTCTCTAAATGTAATCCAGAGCCTGAAAATGTTCTCATTGAAGCTAAAGTGTGAAGACTGTTTTAAAAAAAGACCTTCCTGATAGACTCATGAACTTTTCCCTGGCACAGTTCACCCCTGCAAGAATATCTTATGAAAGGCTGGTTTAGCTGCAGTTCCTTACATTAACAACTGCAGCCAAAGGTAAACTACACCCTAGGCAGAAAGGTTTTTCTAAATAATCTAAAATATTCTTTCACAGTTCATCCACATTTTGCAGAACATTCAGGGGTGAAAGTAACTCTTTAGACTTATCGGTATGGGGGCCGGCTCCGGCACCCCCGGAAGGGGCAGGGCCTTGGGGGTCAGCATCCCCCAGCCAGCCCGCCCATGCTGTCCAGGGCTCCAGCGGTGGTTTAAAAGGCCCGGGGCTCTGGCCGCCGCTGCCGGGCCCTTTTAAATCACCAGCCTAGGGGCAGCTGCTCCTGGTTCTTCTCTGGATAAAATAACTGCTAGCCTATCTGATCTGAAAACAAGACTTGACTCAAGAAAGTGTATTGCACCAGATGTCTTTGCTGAAAACATGAAGATTAGACAGGAAACGCATCACTTGGCCAACTACATTCCACAGTGTTCAGTGGATGATCTCTTTGAGGGAACGTGGTACCTAGTGCGAGTGGATGAAAAACACAGAAGAACTTATGCTCGACGTCCAGTGCTGGGTGACGGGCTTTTGGAAGCAGGAGCTGAGGTTGTCCATCCAAGCATAGTTCATGAGCTTATCCCGAGCCCTGCTAAGAAAGTGCCAAGAATCCCTGCAACCACAGAATCTGAAGCTGTTGCTGTCTCTGTTTCCAATGGAGAGCATTAATACACCTCTGTGAGGTGTGAAATTAATCAAAATGGGCGTGTGGTGGGAAAGGAAAAGGGATTAAATATTATCTAAATTTCACTGTACAGAAATATTCTAATTGGAGCATGGAAAACTGTTTAAACTCCTTGAGAGGCTTTGTTTAATGTGGTTTCATAACACTAAAGCATGAATGTATTGGAAAAGAAAAAGGCAAAGGTTCGGAGGGCTTTCATAACTCTGGATGTTGGTGTGGTTTTAAAAAAAGGTTCAGGAATGGGTGGACCAATTATAAGATCTTGGTAACTGGACACAGAAAAACAGGAATTTTGCTTGACTTCCCAATTTTTTTAGTGAAACCTAAAATAGGTTTAAATGTGCAGAATCGGGGGGGGAGGGGGAGGGGAATGATGTTAAAGCGCTTTAAGCAGGGTCCTTTGCTGCCGTAGCGCTTTAACGTCACTGCCTCTTTTGCGTCCCACCCCCCGTTGGCAGCCCTGCCAGTAGGGACCCTACCAGCAGGGTTGCCAATGGGGGTGTGTGTGGCAGCAATGTTAAAGTGCTGCCACGGCAAAGGACCCTCCTTAAAGCGCTGCCTCTTTTGTCTCCCCTGTCGGTGGCCCTGCCGGTAGGGTCCGTACCAGCAGGGCTGCCAACGGGGAAGGGGCAGTGCGGCAGCGCTTTCAGGACAGTCCTTTGCCGCGGCAGTACTTTAACGTCACTGTCCCTTCCCCATTGGCTGCCCTGCCGGTACGAACCCTACCAGCAGGGCCACCGGCAGGAGAGGCAAAAGGAGCAGGAACGTTAAAGCGCTGCTGCAGCAAAGGACCTTGCTTAAAGCGCTTTAACATCATTTCCCCCCCCGCCCGGCCGCCAACGGGGGTGGGCAAAAGGAGCAGCTGCCCCTGGCAGCGCTTTAATGTGGGCTGCATATGGGCCGGTGCAGCTTCTTACCGGTCCACCTTACCAGCCCGTACCCGCTCACTTTCACCCCTGAGAACATTAGAAATAAATATACCATTGATTCCATTTCTGAAGAATAAAAAAGCGACTTTGAGTCACTTGTAGAGAAGCTTTTATTTTCCCCAAGCCCAGTACAGATTCCCTCTCTCTGTAAAGCAAGAAGCCTGAGTGTTACAAAAGTAGTCTCAATATTTTTTTAAACCTGAAAACTACCACACTGACTAATATTGCCTCATTGTTGACTTGTACTCCCATCAGTCTCTATCCATCTGTTGTCTCTTGTCTGATGCTTAGATTGTAAACTCTTTTGGGGCAAGGATTATCCTTTTGTTCTGTGTTCAGACAGCACCCAGTGGGGTCCTGTCCCATGACTGGGGCTCCTGGGCACATAAAAAGTGATAAACATTCCTGAAGTAACTTTTCTATAAACATATACAAAATACATGATGGTGTGGTGTAGGCTAAAGATTATACTGACACTCATTTGGGATGACCTACATGATTCAATGGTGGCTTTGTCTGTTGTGAGCAATACAGACATCCAAAGTGAAAGCTGGTTAAAATCTTTATACCTGACTAGACTACTGTATACTCCATATTGTGTCTCTTTATATGCAGATACAGATACATATGTAACATCCATGTGTTGCAACCCTGCTTCATCTAAAAGAACTTCTTCAAAACCAGGGATGAATCAAACAACTTCTGACTGAGACTAAACAAAGGAGTACTGACAATCTTGTAAGACATCCAGACTTGAGTAAAAATGTATTGTGAATGTGGTTTGAATCAGAAACACAGGATTTAGACACCACTAAACATTAGAAAAATTCAGTCCCAAATATAGATTTGGGCTTTGCAGCTCACATCCATCTCTAGCTCAGGTATGTTTAGAGCTAAATCTCCACACCTTTGGAGGTTCATCACTTGTGAATCAAACAATTACAAATCAGTACCCTGATCTTCAAAATGCTTATGCAAGTGCTTAACTTTAAGCACATGGCTAGTCTCACTGAAGTAAATAGAATTGCTTATATGTTTAAAGTTAAGTGGGTGTGTAGGTGGTTGTAGGAGTAAAATAAATGCATTATTACTGCTAGAAGAAAGCATTAAATCAAACTGCTGGTGTTAAGTTTTCAGAGATGTCTTTAAACAATTCTTTCCTCAGGTGAGAGCTGTATTATTTCATACTCTGCTACTCAGGCAAGTTTTAGATTAGAGAATTGGGTGAAAGACAAGAGTCAGGTATCGATTCAACTTCACAGAGAAAAACAGGACTCTCGAAAGCTCCCACAATGTCTGTAAAACAATTTGTAATCTAGTGTATGTATTATTGCACTTAAATAGATGTAAGACATATACAGGGACGTGGATTGCTAATGCTTCTGAAAAGAAAAGAAATCAGATTTAAGTTCTTACAATAAGTAGAGTGCAAAGTGGTGCTACTGAGTAATAGAAAAATAAAATGTGACCATGAGAAATAGTTCTTTCGATCCACACAAGTTATGGTTATATAGTCAACATGTGGAATTCCTGATTAGACTGTCAACATCAGGAACTCATGTATAGTACCTTCCTATTTAATTAAATACTAGAAGCTTCAATTTTATGACATTCAACTTCAAGCACCAAGGAGTGAGATAGCTGCCCTTGGACTCTGTGCTTCCACTGCACATACACATTTCTTCCTTAATAAAGTAATTATATTTTGCCCACTAAGAAAAATTACTTTGCAGTGTAGATCTGAAGGAGAATGGTCAAAAGAAAAGATCTCAGAAAATAAGTACTCTCTCAGGCAAGATCCCAATGGAATTCATTAGCAGTTTTATCCAAGAATGGAAATCTCCACTGTGTAAAGTTTTGGTTCTTCAGGTTTGCTTCAGTTGAGGGTACCATCTACTTCTGATTCATGCACAGACCTGCCTGTTAATACTTCCAAGAATTATAATTGCAATAGTAGCAATAGAAGAATGGAACTGCAAATATGCAAGAAGAGTGTGGATATGGGATATAATGGTGCCAAAAAAGGTTCTAGTTTTCTATAGTTTTCATCTCAAAGAGAATGAAAATTTGGATCAAACTACTTGTGCACTAATGAACAACAAAACACTGTTTATTGCACCAGTTAATATAGTTACCCTTTTAACTGATAAAAGGTATGGATGGTAGTTGGGAATGTTCATGTTTTCTACATTATGAGATGTGCTGAGAAAATAGGTTCAAGGCATAACACATTATTTTTTCCTAATACGGCAGATGGCTGAAGATATAAGCCATAAATGACAAATAAAATCCAGGAGAGGTCAAAATGGTAGATGATAGTAAGATACATACCATCACTCCCATGCTCTGAGAGTAACTTCCTTTCCTAAAACAATAATATACTCTCGTAATGCAATTCATGCCAATTGACCCCCAAGTGTTAAAAAAAGGTCTGTATGAGAATCCTTTAACCATCTTCAAAATATCTCTCTCTCTCTCTCTCTCTCTCTCTCTCTCTGTGGGAGGTAAAGGTGGAGCACTGCACAGCAGCTTAGAGCATAAAATGGAAAAGAATATTGACTCTGACACTGCAGGGTAAATTTCAATAGGCAGGATGTGGTGGAATTTGACTGGAGCATATTAACAGTCCCAATCTTGTAAAAGTGCTATGGATCTTTAATGAGAATGAGTTGTTGGGATGTCAATTTTACTTATCTGAGAGAAGGCATTTTCAACAGAAGACTGACCCTATGCATCCAGTCTTTCTGAATGTTTGTGACTGCCAGTTGCATCTCTCTATTTTGGAAAAATAAGCTGAATTGAAACAGTAATTTGGAAGTTACCTTTATGAAGAGAGATTTTAGATTTATTACTGTTTGTTCCAGATTTATCCAGTGTTTTACAAGGAGGAAAAGGGAAGCTAACTACACTTGAACTTAGTCTTCAGTCCTCTTCAAGTGTTCATTTTCCTTTAGTAGCTTTGTATAATTTTCCAAGCAATGTCTGAATAATCAGATCTAACACTTTCTTGTCTTTTGATGGTCATGCTCTAAGCAGCTTCCATTCTTCTGTAAAATGAATGTCTGAATCTTTTGTTAACATCTATTCATCTTCTCCCTTCACTCTGGGGCCTAGCACTCCTTGCAGACAAAAGTTGTACTCTGAAATGTAGTATTCACATTGGTTTCCGTTTGCATTTTCGTAAGACCTATTGAAGTAATGTAGATTTTAGTGCCTTAGCACCAATACACTTTCTGAAGAATAAGATGAAATGAATTATTTTTAAATGCTGCAGAAAATACTGAAGAAAATACACCTTGAGTTACTAATAAATATAATTATTCTAAAAAAAAAAAAAAAAAAAAACCAATCACAGCAGCATCAGGAATTTTTAAAGGTAAGAGGTTCTTATGAGAAACGTGCATAGAATTGGGTTTTTTTGTTATGACATCAAGATCAAATTTGTTTCTTTTCTGTTTTTCATATATGTTAAGTAAATTACAGATCAGCGCAGAACTCCGTAAATATCCTGTCACCGTTGATTGTAATCGGTACTGTTTATCTCTATTTAAAATATTGCTGTAATAAGGTAGCTTTAAGGCTTTGATGATCTTGAGCAAGTCCAGTCTCCAGTCAGAGACATGTTTCTGAACCTCCTACCTAGTAACAGTGCAGTGTTAGGACTACATCACTCTCAGTGTAATGGTGTAAAGTACGTGTTGTGTAGATAAGGGGTTACATTATGGCACTGCACTCTAGCATTTAATTCCTGATTCTGTACTCACTGATTATTACACAATTTCTCTCAGTCTGTGTTGGGTTTGAAAACAAATTAGGAGCTGTCTGTATCTTGCCTCAGTTGGCAGAGCAGCTCAGTCTATGTTTCTGCTCTATGAAGCTCAAAGACAATTCAGAGAAGCATTAAGAAATATAAGCTACAGTGGCTCTGTAAACATTTTCCATAGTACTAGATCAATTAAGAAATAAATAAATTTAACTCCCCCGTGACAGAATATACCCCTGTGTTTGCACCCTACAGACTATTGTAATAATATTCATACAAGGTATGCTTTCTGAAGTATCATTTAAAAACTCAATTTCCTGATAAATATTATCATGGCAAAATGCATGTAGCAGCATTATATGAAGTTAGAAACAAACTGAAATCATGACTAAAATTAGATTTTCCAGATAAATCTGGAGTGGGTCAAACCAGTTCCTCAGAGACAAAAGGCAAGTTGACACCTCAGCCAGGCATATGGACCCAGGGCCACCGAGAGCGGGTTCGGGCCCTGGTGAAAAAGTTTTTTCGGGCCCCCCAGCAAGGGTGGACTGCTAAACAGGGCCGACGAGGGGTGGGGGGAAGCCGGGCCCCGGGCCCCCTTCTGGACTGCCAGGCCCCGGTAATTTGTACCGGCTTCCCCCCCGCTCTCGTCGGCCCTGTATGGACCATTACCTGCTAAATGGCCATTCCTCAGCAGGAAAGAGGGCAGGGACAAAAAAAAAAAAAAAAAAAAATTTTTAGCAAAGAAACACCATGGAGTTTCCTTCCACACAGACTGCCTGTCACCTTGCTCACAACTGGAAATGCTTCTCAAAGGGGGACCAGGACTATAAAATGAAGGGGCAGACACTCAAGACACCCCCTTCTGTCTGCCAATTACATTATCTGCACCTGAGAAGAAAACAGCCATTGGACTTTGGAGGAGACCCAACCTGAGAGTTTGATCAGTAATCTGCTGGAGCATGTGGTGAGAAAGTTTTCTTTGCAACTAAAATAGTTTAAGATACTAGTAAACAGTTTCTTTATTTTTCTTGTAACCATTTCTGACTTTTATGCCTCATTACTTGTACTCACTTAAAATCTATTTCTGTGTAGTTAATAAACTTGTTTTACTGTTTTATGTAATCCAGTGTGTTAAACTTGGAGCATGTAGGTACTCTATTTAAAGTAATAAAATGGCATATTAGTCCCTTAAAGGAATAGTGGACTTAATATATTTGTACAGTCTAGGAGAGGGCTGGGTAGTAAGGACATACAATTCTGGGGAAGATCTGGGACTGGGGGCGTGTTGGTGTCACCAGGGCCGGCTCCAGGCACCAGCCGAGCAAGCTGGTGCTTGGGGCAGCAGCTTGTAGGAGGCGGCATTCCGCCCAATCCTAGGGCGGCACGGCCACTTTTTTTTTGTTCCGGTCCGGCCGCCCTGTAGGGGGGGGCGGCGGCGCGGAGGACGGGAGCGCCCTGCAGCAAGCCCGGCAGGGCAGCCCACGTCCTTCCCTCCCTGCCGACCGGAGCGGCGCGGAGCCCTCCCGGCAGGCGGTGCAGTGGGAGGGGCCGCATGGCAGCGCCCTGCTGAAGCCCTGGCCGCCCCCTTCTCTCTCTCCCCCGCCCGCTCCCTCCCCCCACTAGCCGGGGCACATCTGCAGCGCAGGGAGTCTCCCTGCACCCGCGCCGCAGGGGTTTTTTTTTGCTTTGCCGTTCTGGCCGCCCCGTTTTTTTTTTTTTTTTTTTGCTTGGGGCGGCCAAAAAGCCAGAGCTGGCCCTGGGTGTTACCCTGCAGCATAACCAAGATTGGTAAAATTCAAGGTGTGGCTGAGTGGCTGCAGCACACACAGACATAGCTGGGAGTGATTTACATGCTGGAGGCTGTTTGTGAGCAGTCCAAGTTGGAGGATACAGCAGCAAGGCATTGTAAAGGTACAATAGAGAAGCTTTTGGGGTCAAACTCATCTTGAAGAGACTTATCAGAACCAATCCAAGTGTTAAAAAGGGTTCACGATTAGTTTGGTTTCATCTGAAGTTTGAGCCAATTCTTCTTTCCCCCTTTAAAAACATTGGCAAAATTGTTCATTTGTAATCTTTATTATTTATCCTCAAAAGGTTTTTAGGGACCCAACTCCTGTTGATTTCAGTGGAAGATAAGAGCCTAAGGCTTTGTCTACACTACAAAGTTAGAGTGATGTAAGCTGCCTGGTATCTGCCTAGTTGTGTACAAGTCTACACGTAAATTTGTCTCTGACCCATGTAAGTGCCCCGTTATGGTGACATAGTAACAACACCCCCGAGTGGCACTGAGTCATGGTCCATGTACAGAGGTTAACAAAGTGCAAATGTAGGCACAGCGTTACCTATGTCAACCTCAACGTCCTCCAGGAGCTGCCCCACAATTCCTGACACTGATCGCTCTGGTCACCATTATGAACTCCACTGCCCAGTGGTCACGTAGACCAGAAACCCCCGCCTTCCCCTTTCAAGTCCCATGGCTTTATGAAATTCCTGGCTTGGCAAACACATCTAGCAGCTCACCATCCTGGAGTGCAACTACCCAGCTAACCACGTTGGCTGCACACTTTAGACACTCCTGCCTGGAGTAGACGAGATATTGGATCTCCTGGGCTTGTGGGGAGAAGAGGCTGTGCAGGCACAGCTCTGAACCATCCAAAGAAATGTGGACATCTATGAGCAGGTTGTTTGGGGGATGCAGGAGAAAGGGTATGACAGGGAACAGCAGCAGTGTCGTGTGAAATCCAGGGAACTGAGGCAGGCATATCAGAAGGCCAGGGAGCTGAGCTGCAAACTTGCTGTTTTTATAAAGAGCTGTATGCCATACTCAGCGGAGACCCCACCACCACCCCTAAACCACTGTGGATAACTCCGAGGAGCCTGAGTCACAGGCCCCCTGCTCTGAACAGCGAGGAGGAGGAGATGGAGGAGAAATAGGAATACAACGGGCAAAGGTGACCAGGGGTCCACCTGTGTATTGAGACAGGACCTGTTTTTGTCTCCACCACAGTCCAGAATGGGCGAGCCTGATGCAGGGGAAGGAAACTCAGGTAAGTGTGTAGATTAATTTTCATTACAGGGAAGGCACCACCAAATTAACAGGACAGAGCTTTTAATTAATTTACCCATGTTAGAAGAGGAGGTAGAGGTACAACCAAGGGAGGTAGAGTTGCCATCTGCTTTTCAGTCACCTCTAGATTTAGGTGGGCAGGTGGTGGTGGGGACTGCGGCACGTGGAGCAGTTTATGTACACAGTGAGGTCCCTTGAAAGATCTTGCTTAACCTTTCATGGAGGTACTCTGCAATCCTCTCCCCAAGGTTTCTAGGGATGGCTGCCTTATTTCATCCTCTGTGATAGGACACTTTCCCATGGCATTCAGTGATAACTTAGGCCTGGTCTACACTAGGAGGTTATGTCGAATTTAGCAGCGTTAAATCGAATTAACCCTGCACCCGTCCACACAACGAAGCTATTGAGTTCGACATAGAGGTCTCTTTAATTCGATTTCTGTACTCCTCCCCGATGAGGGGAGTAGCGCTAAATTTGACATGGCCATGTCGAATTAGGGTAGGTGTGGATGGAATTCAACGCTAATAGCTCCGGGAGCTATCCCACAGTGCACCACTCTGTTGACGCTCTGGACAGCAGTCCGAGCTCGGATGCTCTGACCAGCCACACAGGAAAAGCCCCGGGAAAATTTGAATTCCTTTTCCTGTCTGGCCAGTTGGAATCTCATTTCCTGTTTGGACATCGTGGCGAGCTCAGCAGCACTGGCAACGATGCAGAGCTCTCCAGCAGAGGTGACCATGCAATCTCAGAATAGAAAGAGGGCCCCAGCATGGACTGATCGGGAAGTCTTGGATCTGATCACGGTGTGGGGCGATGAGTCCGTGCTTTCGGAGCTGCGCTCCAAGAAACGGAATGCGAAGATCTACGAGAAGATCTCAAAAGCCATGACGGAGAGAGGATACAGCCGGGATGCAACGCAGTGCCGCGTGAAAATCAAGGAGCTGAGACAAGCGTACCAGAAGACCAAAGAGTCAAACGGACGCTCCGGATCCCAGCCCCAGACATGCCATTTCTACGAGGCACTGCATTCCATTCTAGGTGCGGCCGCCACCACTACCCCACCACTGACCGTGGACTCTGAGGATGGGATATTGTCGACGGCCGCTTCCTCGGAGATGTTAGCGGACGGGGAAGATGAGGAAGGAGATGAGGAGGACGAGGCAGTCAACAGCGCTTACAACGCTGATTTCCCCGACAGCCAGGATCTCTTCATCACCCTCACGGAGATCCCCTACCAACCCTCCCCAGGTGTTAACCCGTACCCTGAATCAGGGGAAGGATCAGTCGGTAAGTGCTTTAAACATGTAAACATTTATTTTGAACAGAACAGGAATATTAACAATGGGTTTTTCATGATTAGTTTGCCCTAGGCGCTTAACGTTTTAGTCCTTGGCAGTGCAACTACTGCAAAAGAATCTAACAATGTCCGGTTTTTCATGATTAGTTTGCCCTAGGTGCGCTCTACTTTTTAGTCCTTGCCAGTGCAGCTACTGGAAAATAAGGTCAATATGTCCGGGGAGAGAGTTGAAATCCTCATGAGACATCTCCACGAAGCTCTCCTGGAGGAAATTGGAAAGCCTTTGCATGAGGTTCCTGGGGAGAGCGGCCTTATTGCTTCCTCCGTGGTAGGAAACTTTTCCACGCCAGGCTATCATCAAGTACTCTGGGATCATTGCCTCGCAGAGCATGGCGGCATACGGCCCTGGTTTTTGCTGGCTATCACGCAGCATGCGGTCTTTCTTTGTGTCAGAAATCCTCATCAGAGTGATGTCGTTCATGGTGACCTGCTTTGAATTAGGGGACTGTTAGTATTGGGACTGCTTGCCTGTTCCTTTACGTAACTGTAACCAGCGGTTTACAGCCACGCGGTGGAGGCGGGAGAGGGGCAGCATACAGGGATCTTTCCCAGGGACAGCCGTGAGGGGGTGGGACAGGGGCAGAGTTCATGCTTGCCAGATTGCCGGCAGCAGGAACTGGCCAACGCTAGGAGCATTGCTTTGAACGTGAAAGGAGGGCACTGCAATAAATTAAGTTTTAAGCAGCCAAAAGTCTACGGCTTACCATGTCAGCCTGCTACCCGAATTCCGCTGTCCTGCCCCGCTTGTCTGATCTCCACTGCAAGACCCCAGGCACTGAATGCGAAGGCCGAAAATTCGACCTTGTCCTGAGTGCGCATGTGATAGGTGCTGTGCATGGTCTTGTTCACAGAGAAAGACTATGTTCATTGTTCACAAAAATGTATCTTTCTGAGGAATTCACTCCCTTTTTCCCATCCCACAGCTGCGACTGTCTCCCGACCTACCCCGGCATCCCCCTCCCAGAGGCTGGCGCAGATTAGGCGGAGAAAGAAAAGGACACGGGACGACATGTTCTCAGAACTTATGGGCTGCTCCCGAGCTCAGGCGGCCCAGCAGACCCAGTGGAGGGAGAACATGTCGCAATACCAGTGAGCACACAGCGAACGGGAGGACAGGTGGCGGCAGGAAGACCAGCAGGCGACTCAAACGCTGCTTGGACTAATGAGGGAGCAAAAACGGACACGCTCCGGCGCCTTGTGGATGTTCTGCAGGACCGGAGGCAGGAGGACAGAGCCCCGCTGCAGTCTCTCTCTAACCGCCCTCCCCCGCCACAAAGTCCCATACCCCCCCTCACCCAAAGTCCCAAGAAGGAGGGGCGGCAGGGGCCGTGAAAACTGTCACTCCACCCCTGCAGACTGCTCAAGTACCAGAAGGCTCTCATTCCCAAAAATGTGATAAGTCCTTTCCTTCCCGCCTCACCCAAGCCCCCGTCCCAGTTTCATCCCCTAACTGTGTAGTTACTAATAAAAAATACGTTTCTGTTAATTACTGTTTCCGTCATGCTCTTTTAGAGGAGAGTGTGTTTGAAGGGGGGGAAAGGGGTTTGTAATTGGAGAGGACAGTCACCTTTACCAGGGTACAGACACGGGGGCAGGTTCAGCAGAAGGTCACACACACATTTCAGTCACTAGGCACCCTGGTCAGTCTGGGAGGTTGTTTTCATGTTCTGTGGGGTGGGGGGCTATGTGACTTTGTGGCGGGGGAGGGCGGTTAGAGATCTTATGCAGCGGTCCTTAGCCTGGATGACAGAGCCACGCAGCAGGGGATCTGTAACCGTCCTCCCCTGCCACAAAGTCACATAGCCCCCCCACACAGAGTCCCGAAAAGGAGGGGTGGCAGGCTCCGTTGAAACAACCAGTCCACCACTGCGGACCGCTCTAGGAGCAGGAGCCTGTCATTCCTCGAGTTTAGAAGCGTTCTTTCCATCACTACGCCCGCTCCCCACCACAGTCTGCGTCCCAGTTTCAAAACTTTACCGCAAAATCCGTAATAAAGAAAACTGTGTTAATTAACAAAGTTCCATTTATTTTATTTTTAAACGTGTGTTGGAAGGGGGTGAACGGGGTATGTAACTGGAGAGGATAGTCAACATTAACTGGGTAAAGAAACGGGGCAGGTTCAGCTTCTCTTTAAACCAACTTAATAGTCACAGGTTACCCTGCTCACTGAGGAACCTAGCTTTCAAAGCCTCCTGGATGCACAGCGCGTCCCGCTGGGCTCTTCTAATCGCACGTCTGTCTGGCTGGGCATAATCAGCAGCCAGGCTATTTGCCTCAACCTCCCACCCCGCCATAAAGGTCTCCCCCTTGCTCTCACAGAGATTGTGGAGCACACAGCAAGCTGCAATAACAATGGGGATATTGATTTCGCTGAGATCACAGCGAGTCAGTAAGCTTCTCCATCTTCCCTTGAGACATCCAAAAGCACACTCCACCACCATTCTGCACTTGCTCAGACAGTAGTTGACGAGTTCTTTTTCCACTGTCCAGGGCACCTGTATAGGGCTTCATGAGCCAGGGCATTACTGGGTAGACTGGGTCCCCGAGGATCACTGTAGGCATCTCCACATCCCCAACAGTTATTTTGTGGTCCGGGAAGTAAATACCTTCCTGCAGCCGTCTAAACAGACCAGAGTTCCTGAAAACGCGAGCGTCATGAACCTTGCCCGGCCATCCGACGTTGATGTTGGTAAAACGTCCCCTATGGTCCACCAGTGCTTGCAGCACCATTGAAAAGTAGCCCTTTCTGTTAATGTACTGGCTGGCCTGGTGGCCTGGTCCCAGGATAGGGATGTGAGTTCCATCTATAGCCCCACCGCAGTTTGGGAATCCCATCGCGGCAAAGCCATCTATGATGACCTGCACGTTTCCCAGGGTCACTACCCATGCAACAAACCTCGATGCCAACTCTGCCCACATATCTACACCAGCAACACCATCACAGGACCTAACCAGATCAGCTACAACATCACCGGCTCATTCACCTGCACGTCCACCAATGTTATATATGCCATCATATGCCAGCAATGCCCCTCTGCTATGTACATTGGCCAAACTGGACAGTCACTACGCAAGAGGATAAATGGACACAAGTCAGATATCAGGAATGGCAATATACAAAAACCTGTAGGAGAACACTTCAACCTCCCTGGCCACACAATAGCAGATGTAAAGGTAGCCATCTTACAGCAAAAAAACTTCAGGACCAGACTCCAAAGAGAAACTGCTGAGCTCCAGTTCATTTGCAAATTTGACACCATCAGATCAGGATTAAACAAAGACTGTGAATGGCTATCCAACTACAGAAGCAGTTTCGCCTCCCTTGGTGTTCACACCTCAACTGCTAGCAGAGGACCTCACCCTCCCTGATTGAACTAACCTCGTTATCTCCATACTGATTTATACCTGCCTCTGGAGATTTCCATTACTTGCATCTGAAGAAGTGAGGTTCTTACCCACGAAAGCTTATGCTCCCAATACTTCTGTTAGTCTTAAAGGTGCCACAGGACCCTCTGTTACTTTTTACAGATTCAGACTAACACGGCTACCCCTCTGATACTTACCTTTGACAGCAGTAGCTCAACGATTGCGTTGGCTACTTGCATCACAGCAACCCCCACGGTAGATTTGCCCACGCCAAAGTGGTTCGCGACTGACTGGTAGCTGTCTGGCGTTGCAAGCTTCCAGAGGGCTATGGCCACTCGCTTCTGGACAGTCAGGGCTGCTCGCATCCGGGTGTCCTTGTGCTTCAGGGCAGGGGACAGCAACTCACAAAGTTCCAGGAAAGTTCCCTTACGCATGCGAAAGTTTCGCAGCCACTGTGATTCATCCCAGACCTGCAGCACTATGCGGGTCCCACCAGTCCGTGCTTGTTTCCCGGGCCCAGAATCGCCGTTCCACAGCATCAACATGACCCATTGCCACCATGATGTTCATGGCGCGGGGTCCCGTGCTTTGTGAGAGGTCCGTGCCCCTCTCAAACTTAATGTCCTCACCGCGCTGCTGTAGCCTCCTCGCCCGATTTCTCAGCATCTGACTCTGAAAAAGGTGGACGATAAGGTGCGAGGTGTTGACAACGGCCATAACTGCAGCAATGATCGCTGCGGGCTCCATGCTCGCAGTGCTGTGGCGTCCGCGCGGTCACTCACCAGAAAAGTGCGCGAACTGATTGCCCGCTGGCGCTTTCAGGGAGGGAGGGCGGGAGAGACGGTTGAATGACGAGTTACCCAAAAGCACCCTCGACACTTTTTTCCCCAGCAGGCACTGGGGGCTCAACCCAGAATTCCAATGGGCAGCGGGGACTGCGGGAACTGTGGGATAGCTGCCCACAGTGCACTGCTTCCAATGTCGACGCTTTCCCCGTTAGCATGGACTCACAAAGTCGAATTACTGTCCTTAGTATGGATACACACGTTCGACTTTGTAATATCGGTTCCACAAATTCTATTTAAGTAAAATCGAACTACTCTTGTAGTGTAGACATACCCTTAGACAGGCACCATTGCAATAAACAGGCTAACAGCATACAGGCCCGGCTGGCTTCAAGACTCCAGCACCAGCTTGTGCTCTCTGCCTTTGTTGCCCTCAGGAGAGAGATATCAGCTAAAATCACTGCTTGTTGGATACAGTGCAAGTATTCAGTGCCATTGCCTTATACTGGAAGATTCATGCAACTGAACAATTCTTTCCTTACTTCTCCTAACCTCCAAAGGGCTATACTCACCATGTCTGGTGCCATGATTGGCATATTGCACAAGCAATCCCAAGCAAAAATAATTGTGTAGTGTTTAAAACTTTAGGGGATCAAGGGGAGTGATTTCTGCATCTTAAGTTTTGCTTTCCATAGTGAATAGGCTGACAATGATACCTCTGTGTGTTCTATCTGCAGCTGCTGCCATTGTGGTCTTCAGGGCCTCCCTGTTCACACTCCCAGAGCACCTGAGTCTGATGAGGAGGAGAAATAAGAGGACTTGGGATGACATGTCCAATAAGATCCTGCAAGCACTGGACCATGAACACAGGGCCTGGAGGATGAACATAGCAGACAGCCTGGACAAAGAAAGAATGGAGATGAGAAGGGCCCAGGAGTCCCAGCATTAAAAGGAGAGGGAGATGCATCAGGGTATAATGGGGCTTCTCAGGTAGCAAAGAGATGCTGCAGACTCTGGTGGACCTGCAGGTTCTGCAAACCCAGACTCACCTCCCTCTGCAGCCCATTGAGAACTGAATACCAGACCTCCCTAAACCACCTCCTCATCATTCCACATGGCATCAGGGGTCGCTGCCCTACCCCTACCACTTCACCCACTGAGTTCAAACTCAGAAGACAGCCATTCCACCTCCACCCACGTGGAACTATTCCCTCTTGCTTCACATACATTATACAGGGCACAGAGACAGCTATAACCATTGGATATTTTTCTCAGTGAGATCCAATGTTTTGAGTAAACAATGCCAGTGTTGACCAAAAGCACATTCAACTATCATTCTGCACCTGCTGATCCTGTAATTGAATTGTTTCTTGATGCTGTTGAGGTGGCTGGTGTATGGCTTCATAAGGGAGGGAGAAGGGGTAGTCTGGGTCACCCAGGATCACTATTGGCATTTCAACATTCCTAATGGTAATTTGCTAGTTGGGAAAGTTCTTTCTTTCAGCTTTCTGAAAAGTCCTATGTTCTTAAAGATGTGAGCATCATGCACCATCCCTGACCAGCCCACATTGATGTTGGTGAAATATCCTCAGTGGTCCACCAGCACTTGCATAACCATAGAAAAGTATCCCTTTCTGTTGATATACTCTGGGGCAAAGTGGTCTGGTGCCAAAAGAGGGATATGCATGCTGTCTGTTGCCCCACCGCAGTTCAGGAGCCCCATTACTGTGAATCCATTCACTATTTCTTTCACTTTGCTGAGAATCACAGTCCTGCATAGCAGGAGACGATTAATAGCCCTGAACACTTCAATGACAACAGCCCCTGTTGTGGATTTCCCAACACCAAATTGATTTCCCACTAACTGGGAGTTTCCACAGTTCATTCACCACTTGCTTCTTCACTGTTAGTACAGCTGTCATTTTGGTGTCCCTGTGCTGGAGGGCTGTGGTGAGCTTGGCGCACGGATTCAGGAATGTGGTCTTGCACATCTGAAAGTTCTGCAGCTACTACTTGTCATCCCATGCGTGCATTATGATGCAATCCCACCAGTCAGTGCTCATTTCTTGGGCCCAGAAGCAGCCTTCCACCATCAGCAGCTACTCTATGAACACCACCAATAATTTTGAATCGGTTCTTGCTAAGTCCCATAGCAATCTGTCCTCCAAGAAATTGTCATGCTCACCACTGATTTGGTTCTTCTTATGGCTCTACATACATTGCAGGATCACGTGCCCTCTGCTTGCAGTGCTCATGACATTAGTGCCTCTGTCAGAGACGGCAGACAGCAAGGAGACCTGTGTGGGTTTGTGGGATTTTGAAAAAAGGCATGAAAATTATGGGAGGACATTATGAGATGGAGAAGTTGCAAACTGGGAACTTCACCCCTTGCTCCCAGTCACTCCAAGAGACTTATTTCAGGGCCATCATCTATTGCCAAAACTTCCCAAACGACAGTGTGCTGGACGGAGGTGAGTTGCACACAGGGATACCTACCCATCATGCATAGCACTGTGCATCAATACAAGCACTTCTGGTGAGTACAGACAGCACTGACACAAGTATGCACATGTACAAGCAAAGGACTAACTGCAGCGGCTCTATGCAGACAAGTTATGTTGGCGTAAGTTTGTAATGTACACATGGTCTAAATATCTTTGACGATCAGGGTCTTAATTTTTTCTAACAGTCTGTGGGTGAAAACCTGTAATCCTTACTTAGGCAAAACTCCCATTGACTTCAAAGGGGGCTTTAACTCAGTAAAGGCTGCAATTTTTGGCGTTAAATGGTAGGGGTAAGCATAAAAATTATACTACTCTTTTTAATCTAATGACCCTGCAATTCTGGTTACATCTTACTAAAACCTCAAGATTCACAATGCAGCTGAATATATATTGCCACTTTCTCTTCTATCTATCTATCTATATCTATCTATATCTATCTATCTATATATATATACAGTCACTTGCTATGACAAACCTATGGGATAAGTCTATACTACTTTGTCCAGAAGGTACCAATATTCTATTTAAGAGTATAGAAACTGCCTTTCATGGGAATTCTCCTTGGGTGAGGGAGCCATGAGGCAAGGTACTGGAAGAGTCAGTTAAAGCAATGGCGATAAACTCAAATCCATTTAAAGTCCTAAATATGGCATTGTGTAGGTTAAACTGAGTGTGGATTACAAGCTTTTATACAAACACAAAATCTGTGTCAATTATTGGAACCATTGCTATCTAAAAAATTATCTGCACCATTCTGAAGCTACTGTATTATTTCTGATAATATAGGCCCCAATTCTGCAATGAGATGCTTGTGTTTGCACCACTGGACCCACAGAGTTCTCCAGGCTTCACTGGGGCCTGGGCACATCCCATTGCAGGACTGCGGGTCAAAAATACCATCTCCTGGTTAATAGTAAATTACTTACAGTGTTTCTCATTCCAGCATATTATGATCCCCACTTTGAAGACAGAAAAACAGAAGCCCAGCCTGACTTACCTAAGGTCACATAAGAGTAAGAAACAGAATCCTGATCCTGCCAAAACTGATTATTGGTCTTATTAAAAACCTTAAGATTCACAATAAAGTTCTCCATGTTCACTGACTGTAGGACAAGTAATAACTGGCTTAATTTTCAATGAGAGATTTAGATAGCATATTAGGAAAAAGTTTATAACTATAACGGTAGTTAACTACTGTCACAGATTACCTATGGAGGCTGTTGAATTCCCATCATTGGGGTTTTTAAGAACAGGTTAGAGAAACAGCTGTCACAGATGGCCTAGGTATATTTGGTCCTAACACAATGGGGGAGATATACTAGATGACCTATTGATGTCCCTTCCAGCTCTACATTTCTATAATCCTATGAGCTTAATTTAATGCACTCTGGTAGTCCCAATGACTTCAATGCGGCTACTAACGATACATAAAGTTAAGCACATTCACAAGTTTTTGCTAGATCAGATTTTTCTCTGCTCCAGTCACACGAACTAACCACTGTATTTGTCACCTACCCAGTGTAACAAAATATTAGTAATTTTTTAAAAATTCTCATCTGGTACTGCTTTATAGCCAGGGGAATCCATTCAAAATACATTTTTTTAAATTTAAAATCAAATGCAGGTGCAAGTGAAAGAATCACTAAGGTGGGTGGAATTTGCCACTTATTCCTAGAGTTTAATGAATGAGTATGTAAATCCCATCTAAAATAAAGTGGTATAACAGAATGAGAGGTTTTTTTCCCATCTGTGGATCTACCGAGGACTCAAAAGCTCAGCACACTATGTTGTCAAAAGTGTGCAGTAACATTAACCACAATTCTGTAAATATGCTGGATATGTAGACCAGTAAACTTCTCTAAATAAAGAAATATACTGCATCCAGCCTGCTTTCCTAGGCACTCCAACTGCAATATTTTTGTTACCAAGCAACAAAATTATCCCAGTATACAAAACCCTAATGCTACTGGCAGAGTACACTTGTAGTAAGGCTTAATACAACTTTTATTATCTCAGTTGCTGCATTAGCCGAGCATGTGCAACAGCAGATCAGGGATAATTAGAAGGGGAGTGGATGATTCTACAGAGCAATCGAATCCTGAAAAACAAATAAAGTATTGATTTTGATGATTCCACTGACAGCCATTTAATAGGCATAGCTAATATCTGAATTGATATGAGTGTAATCTAAATCACTGCTAAATGTGTCCGGGGTATTGGCTGAGCAACTGATATTCAGCCTTCATGACTGTGCATCATACATGGTTATGAAACAAAATTAAACAAACAATGTGAAGGAAAATATTATGGTTGATACATATCTCACAAGCATGTAATTTTAGGTGTCAAAGGTACTGAAATACCTGGGAACTAATGTGGCAAATGAAGGAGACTATGGCCAGTTCATGTCAGAATGTCTTATATTAGGATTATTTATTGATTTAATAGAGCACTAGTCACATGCATTATGGTGTTTTAATGAAGGTTACAAATGGCTTTTCAAAATTACTACACAGACAAACACACATAGGATGAAATTCTGCTCTCAGTTACACCAGTGCAAATACAGAGCAACTCCACTGAATGTACTGGAGTTATTCTGGATTTACATTGTTGTAAATGAGTGAAGAATTTGTCTCTCATTCTGTAGAAATTGCTTCACTCAAGACTAAATACAGCTCTCTCTCAAGTGAAACATGGCAAATGTTTAACAGCACATTACTCAACAGTTCAGAAAAGGATGCAAAGACTACCACGTCTAGTTTAAAGTACAGAGATGATTTTTAGTTAAGTAGAGCAGAATTACTGGAGATGGAATTTGTCCAAAATAGTAAATTGAATGCCCTTATTATTATAAATCTTAAAGAAATGGACCAGATTTTGAACTTATTTACACTGGTGTAAATCCAGATTAATTCCACTGACTTCACGTCCTGAAGCCACATAATTCCTTTGACTTCAGACAAGAAGTTACTTACACTGGTGTCAATAAGATGAGATTCTGGTCCCATGAGTGCTCAGGACTTCACTCTTTTGCCTTTTCGGTATGGAGTGAAGAGAAAAACAACATCCAAGCACTTGTCAGTCTGTTCCTCAATATTAAGATTATGTAAACATTTTTTTGTCCTACAGAATTCCTTCATTTCCTTTGTACCCCCATTCCCAACGAAACTATCTGTATTTTATTAACTCTTCCTCTAGACAAAGGGGACTGGACACAACTCCCCTTAGAGGTCTTATATCAACACATCACACAATATTCTAAATAGCAATAGTGTAAAATAGTTTTAGAAAGGCCCTTTTCTCTGTTACTTATTTTGGGAATATATGATTATTTGGTAATGCTGATAGTGAAGAATAAAATACACTTGCACAAATGACCAAATTACAGTGACTTTGTCCTCACCCACAACTATTTCAGATTTGGGGACAATTTATACCTTCAAGTCAGCGGGACTGCTATGGGACATACTATGGCCCTTAAGTATGCCAACATTTTTATGGCGGACTTAGAACAATGCTTCCTCAGCTCTCGTCCCCTTATGCCCCTACTCTACTTGCACTACATTGATGACATCTGGACCCACGGGAAGGAGGCCCTTGAGGAATTCCACCAAGATTTCAACGATTTCCACCCTACCATCAACCTCAGCCTGGACCAGTCCACACAAGAGGTCCACTTTCTAGACACTACAGTGCTAATAAGAGATGGTCACAAACACCACCCTATACCGGAAACCTACTGACAGCTATATTTACCTACATGCCTCCAGCTTTCATCCAGACCACATCACACGATCCATTGTCTACAGCCAGGCTCTAAGATACAACCGCATTTGCTCTGATCCCTCAGACAGAGACAAACACCTACAGAATTTCTATCAAGTGTTCTTAAAACTGCAATTCCCACCTGGTGAAGTGAACAGATTGACCGAGTCAGAAGGGTACTGAGAAGTCACCTACTACAAGACAGGCTCAACAAAGAAAGTAACAGAACGCCACTAGCCGTCACCTACAGCCTTCAACTAAAACCTCTCCAGTGCATCATCAAGGATCTATAACCTACCCTGAAAGGCAATCCCTCACTCTCACAGACCTTGGGAGACAGGCCAGTCCTCGCCTACAGACAGCCCCCCAACCTGAAGCAAATACTCACCAGCAACTACACACCACATAACAAAAACACCAACCCAGGAACCAAACCCTGCTACAAACCCCGGTGCCAACTCTGTCCACATATCTATTCAAGGGACACCATCAGCCACACCATCCAGGGCTCGTTCAACTGCACATCTACCAATGTGATATATGCCATCATGTGCCAGCAATGCCCCTCTGCCATGTACATTGGCCAAACCGGACAGTCTCTATGCAAAAGAATAAATGGACACAAATCTGACATCAGGAATCATAACATTCAAAAACCGGTAGGAGAACACTTCAGTCTCTCTGGTCACTCAATAACAGACCTAAAAGTGGCAATTCTTCAACCAAAAAAAACCTTCAAAAACAGACTCCAACGTGAAGCTGCAGAACTGGAATTAATTTGCAAACTGGATCAGATTAGGCCTGAATAAAGACTGGGAGTGGTTGGGTCATTACAAAAACTAAACTTAATTTCCCCAATACTAATTTCTCCCTATTGTTACTCACACCTTCTTGTCAACTGTCTGGAATAGGCCACTCTCTTACAACTTCAAAAGTTATTTTTCCTCGATATCCTGCTGTTAATTGATTTATCTTGTTAGACTGACCTCACACTTGGTAAAGCATCCCCCATCCTTTCATGTATTTATACCTGTTCCTGTATTTTTCACTTCATGCATCTGATGAAGTGGGTTCTAGCCCACAAAAGATTATGCCCAAATAAATTTGTTAGTCTCTAAGGTGCCACAAGGACTCCTCATTGTTTTTGCTGATACAGACTAACACGGCTACCACTCTGAAACAAATTACAGTGGTATACCTACAGAAGGTCTCGTATAGGCAGGATGTATATATTAATTACTGGCTCCAAATAATGCCTACCCAGGATTACATATTGGATTACTGAAGGGGTGGGAGAGATACTTCTGTATGCACCCTTTCAGATAACACACACCATGCTATAATGTTTCTATTTTACATAAATCTAGAGGTATTATTATGGACATTAGAAACTAATTTTTCCATCACTGCAACAGAAACAGACAGTAAACAAAAATGAACAGAAAGGCTATATATGTTCAAACAAAGTGGGTCCTGTAGTTCATGACAAGAACTCCATGTATACAAAACAATGAAAATCCATTGTGGTATAGAATCCAAGGCCAGAAGGAACCATTGTGATCATCTAGTGTGTGACCACACACCATAGCACTTTCCCCAAAATGATTCCTAGAATAAGTCTTTTAGGGGGAAAAAAATTAATCTGGATTTAAAAATGACCAGTGATGGAGAATCCACCACATCCCTGGTAAATTGTTTCTATGGGTCCTTGCTGTTAAAGATGTATGCCTTATTTCCAGTCTCAATTTGTCTAGTTTTAACTTCCAGCCTTTGTCTGCTACATTGAAGAGCCTGTTATCAAACATTTGTTCCCCATGTAGGTATACGTAAAACTGAGATCAAGTTACTATTTAAACTTCTCTTTGTTAAGATAAATATATTGAGCTCCTCGAGTCTATCCCTATAAACATGTTTTCTAATCCTTTAATCATTTTCATGGCTCTTTCCCTATCCCTATCACAATTTATCATCAACATCCTTCCTGAGTTGTGGACACCAAAACCGGACAATGTATTCCAATAGTTGTCACTCCCAATGCCAAATACAGAGGTAAAATAACCTCTCTACTCAGATTCAAGATTTCCCTATTTACACATGGTCTGTAGATTCTACCCCCAATGATTCTTGTACAACCCATTGTCTTCTGCAGGCTTGCAACTATAACTCATTGGAACTTAGTGAAACAATTCTGTTGATACACAAGGAATAGATTCTATTTCATTCACTCCTAGCTGTGTTGGCTCTCTAGGGCTAACAGGAGTAAGTAGATATGTGGCCACACAGGAAGCCATTTTTGTTTAGTAACATTTTAGACTACAACTGAAATTTAAGTTCTGTTTTTAAAACTATGTTATAAAGCATTGCTTACATTAGGCTGTTAACGTCCAATGTCACAAGAAATAATAGTGCAATATAGGAAGTACCAAATTAATCCTGGCAACTGTTGTCTTGCAGTATCCTTCTGTAGAAGCCAATGTTTCATACCAGTAATTTAATAAAGTCTATAAAGATTCATTGTTTTTAATCCTTTGAGTCATAACCAAATTAAGTCATGTTGAATAGTTCAGTTTAGATAGCATTTCACAAAGAAGGGATCATTCCCTTATGCATTTCCTCATCCAGCCTAATTTTTCTTATTTCTGTTTTAATGCCTGTTCTTTAGCTGCACTCGAATATTCACTTCTGTGATATTAAAATTGGTGCTTTTCTGGACACTTTGAGACTCAAAAGACAGACAATGGGTGCTGCTGAATAGCAGCTGCTGAGGATCTTGGCATAAAGGCAATGATAAATAACTGAGTCAGCTGATGCCTCATGGTTTATAGTGTTTTACATTGCTTGACATTTAATTTGGGTCATTCTTTTTATATATACAACTAGGGCTGTCAAGTGATTAAAAAAAATCGTGATTAATCGCACTGTTAAACAATAATAGAATATCATTTAATTTTTTTTGGATGTTTTCTACATTTTCAAATATATTGATTTCAATTACAACACAGAATACAAAGTGCACAGTGCTCACTTTATATTTATTTTTGATTACAAGTATTTGCACTGTAAAAAACAAAAGGAGCATTTTTCAATTCATCTACAAGTACTGTAGTACAATCTCTATCATGAAAGTTGAACTTACAAATGTGAATTATATAAAAACATGCATTCAAAAATAAAAATGTAAAATTTTAGAGTCTGCAAGTCCACTCAGTCCTACTTCTTGTTCAGCTAATCACTCAGACAAACAAGTTTGTTTACATTTGCAGGCGATAATGCGGCCCACTTCTTGTTTACAATGTCATATGAAAGTGAGAACAGGCATTCTCATTGCACGGTTGTAGCTAGCATCGCAAGATATTTACATGCCAGATGCACTAAAGATTCATATGTTCCTTCATGCTTCAACCACCATTCCAGGGTGTTATACCAATAGGATAAAAACCAGCAGGATCTTATTAAGAGGGATAAGGCAAAGATGCCACATTTATTGTAAATATAATGATAAAGCAAAAGATAAAAGTAAACAACGTTGTTTTGACTACTTATTCCTATCACTACTTATTTCTTATACACACACACACACACACACACACACACACACACACACACACACACACTTACTTATTTTTCATTCACACAATCATTCATTCAGGTTCTGTATAGGTGTTATAGTTATCAGCCTAGAAGTTGCTCATGCCAAGTTACTGGCCAGGTATCTTGGTCATGAGGATGGAGCCGAGTCTGTGTCAGGTGCACCTGATGCTCCTGGAGGTTGGCAGCAGAACCAGAGACTCAAAATCCTCAGTCTTGAGAGTTCATTCTTATAGGAATTAATTCCTAAGTTAGTCTATGGGACCTGTTTCATTTTGCTGTTGCTGACTCAATCAGCAGATGGCACATTCTTGGGCACATTCCTGGTGGCTCCAAACTGTCCAAAGTTTGTGTTTCTCATCCTTTCAGGTGATGGGGTGGATCCCAGTTTACCCTCCGGGGGTTTTCTGGTCATCCACTTGACACATTCTTCGGCCGATGGATACTCCCTTTCTAGGCTGGCACCTCCCTAACCATTCATGTACATCAAGCATTCATCAACATACATTCCATATCTTAACCATATTTTAATTTACTGTCTCCACCACTTTCGGGGTGTGTGCTAATTCATTTGAGACTCCCGGCCCTTTAATCACAGAGGGTGGGGGGGGAGGTCTGTCCTAGGGGCCGTTGCTGTTACAATGAAGTCAAAGTCACTTAACGGCTTATAGTGTTTGTTTACATTGTATCAATTACTTCAAGAACAAAGTCAATTAACTTGTTTGTAAGTTTTACATAGTAATAAAGTATCTTTCACAGGATAGATATAATCAATGATTTCTACAGACAGTAGCTTACAAGTTTTAACAGAAGACCCAAGAGATTTTTGTACTTGGTGAAACTGTTGGATTTTAAAGTGTGGGGGACAAATTATGAGGGGGTCACCGTCACTTGGGGAAATCACTGTTAGTACCTTCTTTAATATCCCTACAAGGGGACATGTGTCCATGCTGATGACGGGTTCTATTCAATAACAATCCAAAGCAGTGTGGGACTGATGCATATTCATTTTCATTATCTGAGTCATATACCAACAGCAGAAGGTTGATTTTCTTTTTTGGTGGTTCGGGTTCTGTAGTTTTTGTATCAGAACGTTGCTTTTTTAAGACTTCTGAAAGGATGCTCCACATCTCGTCCCTGTCAGATTTTGGAAGGCACTTCAGATTCTTAAACCTTGGGTCGAGTACTGTAACTACTTAGTGTTTTGTAAATTCCCACTAAAACTAATGGCAGAGACATAATTGTGAGAATATGTGAAGTGTTTGCAATGAAATCCAAACCTACCCTATTTTGGTATCATTACTAACTTGAACCTCTGACCAACAACGTCAAAAGCTTTGCTAAAGGATTTGGGAATGTGGGCCAATTTACAGATTTACATCAATACGAGGTGAAATACAGTTGCAGTTTGAGATTCTTGTTCCATACTGTTCCTAAAAACTGAAAGCAAAACTCAGGTTATGGGGGAAAAGGAGATGAACCTGCATGGGTTGAAAGACTAAAACTGAAGAAATCATTCAGGTCAAATTGCAGAGTTTTGCGCAACTCCTGTAAGGATACACTCCTTTGAAACACCACAGTGAATGAATAATACAGCTTAAAGAATAAACAGCTCCTTAACTGCAGTTAGAGGTGTGTGAAGTATATCTCAAAATTTACTACTTTGGTAGAATTTGTCTGTATTCACTTATGCTTCTCCTAATCAGAAGTTTTGGGGAAAAGAATACTAAGAAGTAAGGTGATGGAACAAAGTGATTCAGAAATACTAATTATTTCATCAGGGTAAAATTGTTGAAATACTAATGACATTTATCATCTTACAACCATTCAATGCCATTTCTATGCTTTATCTGACCATTTCTTATATTGACTGGGCATTAAACGATACAAGATATTTTGACTTGGAAAAGGATTGATAGATATATTTTCCCTGATGGTTTCAGATACTGTTACAGTTTCTCTAGCACTGACTATTTTAACTGCTGCCTGTGGCACTGGAGTTTCATTTGTGATCTGTGAGCACTGGCAGCTGACATCACAGATTCAGTGACAACAAATACATCAAAAACAGAGCTTAAGCAACTGTTGCTTCTGAGTTACTCACTTTGCCAGAACTAGGCTATGTCCTATCCATTTTTGTTTTGTGCATTCTATGTTGTGTGCCTCATTAAAGAAGAAAAAAACAATGCATTCTAGGAATTAAAAGATGTCATAGTTTGTGAAGAGAACACTTGCAATAAGAAGAAATAGGAAAATCACTGATGTATTCTGTTTGTGTTATAAGGTTCTAGAAAAAGAATGAATCAGTTACTCAATAGTCATTTCACTCACCGTTAGCTGGGCATGAATGTATAATAAAAGCCATACTCTCCCTAAAGGTACTGGGGCTACCAAGTAGCCTACATCATGGGAATAGTGCACTGCCAGGAGGGAGACCCATCCTGAATTCCTACTCTTATTTTCCTAAGGTTGGAAGTTTATGCTATTGCAGTATGTTTATCTGGGGGAAAGAATGATTATATGAATTACAAGAATTATTATGACTATAATTTGGTTTTCTTGCAAATATAGGGGAGCAGATCATAAGTCATTGTAAATGGGCAGAGCTCTGTTGACTCCAATGGAGCCAACATCAGTTTACACCAGCTGAGGATCTACCCCTATAGCATTTTGAATTAATGTATGTGGTAGTGACTTTTATATATGTAAGAGCTTACCTACACAGGAAAATTGACTAGAATAGCTATTCTGAAACAGCTTCCCATGTGGAAACATTTATTCTGGAATACAAGTGTTCTCACACAGAGCTATTCCAGAATAGCTATTGCACTTTAAATTCATACCATACTTTATTCTAGAGTAACTTCCCCATGTAAAGAAGCCCCTATTAGTTATTGTGGAAATCTTTTTAAATCTCTCCTCAAATGGAAGTTTTTCCATGCCTAGGTTCAGTTTGGTTGCCTCTCTCTGGGCCTTTCTACTATGTCCTTTTTTCAGATGGTGTGACCAAAAACGATAGCCAAGATGAGGACTGCCATTGGTTTAGATAAAGCCCATATAATACTGGCAGCATTACTCTATCCCAATAAGAACAGGAGTACTTGTGGCACCTTAGTCTCGAAGGTGCCACAAGTACTCCTGTTCTTTTTGCGGATACAGACTAACACGGCTGCTACTCTGAAATCTATCCCAATGGTTCTCAAACTGTGGGTCCGGATTCCAAAGTGGGTCATGATCCCATTTTGATGGAGTTGCCAGGGCCAGCATTAGACTTGCTGGGACTTGGGGCTGAAGCCGAAGCCTGAGTGCTTTAGCACAGGCAGTGGGGCTCAGGCTCTACCTCCCCTCCCCAAGGGTCATGTAGTAATTTTTGTTTTCAGAAGAGGTTGCGGTGCAACAAAGTTTGAGAACTGCTTCTCTATCCTTTTCTCAATCCAGACTATCATCAGTTTGCTTTTTTGATGGCTACTATTCACTGAGCAAAGTTTTTCCTTAGGTCTTCTTCTTGAGTTACTGTTAATTTAGAACCTATGTGTACAAGTATGATTGAGGTCTATAAAATCATGGCTGGTGTGCAGAAAGTAAATAAGGAAGTGTTATTTACTCCTTCTCATAACACAAGAACTAGGGGTCACCAAATGAAATTAATAGGCTGCAGGTTTACAACAAACAAAAGGAAGTATTTCTTCACACAACGCACAGTCAAACTCTAGAACTCTTTGCCAGAGGATGTTGTGAAGGCCAAGACTATAACAGGGTTCAAAAAGAACTAGCTTAATTCATGGAGGATAGATCCATCAATGGCTATTAGCTAAGATGGGCAGGTCCCTAGCCTCCCAGAAGCTGGGAAATGGGCAACAGGGGATGGATCACTGGATGATTAGAATCATAGAAGATTAGGGTTGGAAGAGACCTCAGGAGGTCATCTAGTCCAACCCCATGTTCAAAGCAGGACCACGACCAACTAAATCATCCCAGCCAGGGTTTTGTCAAGACAGATTTTGTAAAAACCTCCAAGGATGGAGATTCCACCACCTCCCTAGGTAACCCATTCCAGTGCTTCACCACCCTCCTAGTGAAATAGTGTTTCCTAATATCCAACCTAGACCTCCCTCACTACAATTTGAGACCATTGCTCCTTGTTCTGTCATCTGCCGCCACTGAGAGCAGCCTAGCTCCATCCTCTTTGGAACCACCCTTGAGGTATTTGAAGGCTGCTATCAAATCCCCCTTCACTCTTTTCTTCTGCAGACTAAACAAGCCCAGTTCCCTCAGCCTCTCCTCGTATGTCACGTGCCCCAACTCCCTGATCATTTTTGCTGCCCTCCGCTGGACTCTCTCCAATTTGTCCACATCCTTTCTGTAGTGGGGGGCCCAAAACTGGACGCAATACTCCAGTGGCCTCACCAGTGCCGAATAGAGGGGAATAATCATTTCCCTCGATCTGCTGGCAATGCTCCTACTAATGCAGCCCAATATGCCGTTAGCCTTCTTGGCAACAAGGGCACACTGCTGACTCATATCCAGCTTCTCATCCACTGTAATCCCCAGGTCCTTTTTCTGCAGAACTGCTGCTTAGCCAGTCAGTCCCCAGCCTGTAACGGTGCATGGGATTCTTCCGTCCTAAGTGCAGGACTCTGCACTTGTCCTTGTTGAACCTTATCAGATTTCTTTTGGCCCAATCCTCCAATTTGTCTAGGTCACTCTGGAGCCTATCCCTACCCTCCAGTGTATCTACCTCTCCCCCCAGCTTAGTGCCATCTGCGAACTTGCTGAGGGTGCAATCCACCTCATATCCAGGTCATTAATAAAGATGTTGAAGAAAACCAGACCCATTACCTGTTCTGTTCATTCCCTCTGAAGCACCTGGCATTGGTCACTGTTGGAAGACAGGATACTGGGCTAGATGGAGCTTTGGTCTGACCCAGTATGGCCGTTCTTATGAGTAGTTCACATTGTTCCTTCCAATGCATATTACCAGTGCTTGTTTACATGTGATTTTATTAGAAGTCATGCTGCCCAATTACCTAGCTTTCTTTGCTTCTTTTAAAGAGCTTTATAGTACCCTAGATTTGAGGAACCTAAATAAATTTGTTCCATCTGGAAAGTTTGCTGTCTTGCAGTTCAACTGTCTTCCAGATCATTAATATATTAAATGATACCAGTTCTACTTTGCTGGATTTAATTTCTACATATTACTTGAAAAGTGGAAAAGAAAAATCAAAATGAGTAACAAAACTGCATTTTCAAGCAAAAAGTAAAGCTGTCATATTTTAAAATAGATTTTTATAGAAGTTCCATATCCCTCATCAGAATGTTTTGTACTATGAAAACAATTTTCTTCTCTGGAAGAAGAGACGACCCGTTTCATAGAGCTGTTAACATGACCTACACAGAGAGTTGTGCTGACATTTAGATTGAGATATAGCAGAGCTTCCATGGTGACATTGCTGAAGGTTGAACTTGGCATGTTAGATGATCTATGTCTATATACGATAGTATTTGAAATGTCTTGTAATAGAAATATCACCTTTAGCATCAGTGACAATTAAGGAACTGTTAATTTAATATGACCCGCACATAATTATTTGGATATGATTTTTTTTCCTATACTTTATCATGACATTTTGTATTTGCTAATATCTGGTATATGTCTGAGAGCAGTTAAAGGACTTTGATAGCATCTTTAATCCAAGGATTTCAAAACTTTTACCTCCTTCACAGGTTTAATTGGAATTTGTTAATCTTCTGAAATGCAGCTGCTTATAGGATGAAACAAATGAGCTACCATACAACAGTAGCTGAAAACAGAAAGCACCGGAAAAAATCGAACAGTGATACATCCAGTTGATATAAATTGTGGTACGTACATAGGTAATTATCTGAACTGAAATTTGGCAATGGAGTTAATATACCTATTTTTAGAAAAAAGTTTCATGGGATATTTAATGGCCCCAAGCGTAAGACTCCTGGTTTTCAATATTACCCCAAAAATGTCACCATCAACACCACAATGCCTGCAGCACCATACTGGTGCATTACTTGAATAGTGATGCATAGGGAAAAGTCATCCACTGAATCCCAATACCTCTTCTTGTATTGACTGTGTTTTTTGTAGGTCTCCCTTGTAAATATGGTCTTAGTCCAACCCAGGAATCTGCATGAGAAATGATGGCACCATAGCACAAGGCGGTGCAGATGTTAACCAAAACCTCAAATAATTGATTCTTGTTATAAAAATTCTGAATAAACTTTTATGTTACCAATGTGTCCCTGTAAATTGCTGCTCAAACACCATAGTGCTTATGACAGGTACTGCAGAAGTTTTTGGCAGTATTCACTGCCATATGTGCCACAATGTCTCGGTATAAGAACATGAGCCAAGGATGGATTGGCAGCACTTGGAATTATTTTTGTTGGTACAAGTTACAAATTTAATGTCAGTTTAACATAGCTCACTTTACCGTAACAGATATGACAACGCAAGCATTTTTCAAAATCAAAGCAAAAATTCAAGGCAAGGCAGACTAAGTCAATTCCAAGCAGTCTGACCCTGAGAAAGTCTCCAAAGATATGCTCATTAAAGGAATGGGGGGGGTGGGGGTGGGGGGGGGGTGAAGAGAAGCATTTTGAGTGCTGTGATATATGGGTTATTTTTCAAGCAGTTTGTTTTTTATCTTTAGCTTAAAAGTTAAGGTTGTTGGAAGATTAAAGCATGGGCTCAGAGTACTGTCAGTTCTGCCCCAGCTAGTTAGATCATTGTACAACCATGTTTTCCTACTTTCCCAGGATCTCATAACAAGCCCTTGTTTTTGAAGAAATAAAGATTCTTCTCTGGTGGTGGGGTGAACCTCATGATTGTTCTCCTTGTTGTGAATTTTGCCTCTTTTACCAAGAGAAGCTCAAATGCAAAGCAATATTAAGAGAGCTCGTTTGCAGTGTTTTTTATCTTCAGAACAGAAAAGGAGACATTTACTTTGACCTGTGCTAAAATCAAAAAGAAAAATGCCCTTCATGTCTCTGCTGCACACCTGTTTTTGGTTCTTTTTGCTCGTTTAGTTCATGGGCAGAGGTTCATATGCAGACAAAGAGCCTTCAGAGTAATTTAACACCACAGTGTCCGTCAATGCTCCAATAAGCAGAATTTCTCATTCAAAACATTGTTGGATTAAAATCAGGAGAGACCTTATTAAAAAGACAACCCATACATTGAAAGAAAAATCAGCAACAGCTCTTACTGGGAAGGGAATATAATTGTCTTTTCAGAAATTTCCTTTTGCAGTGACTTTATGTTCACTCCTTGTTCAAATCTGGCACTTCACACTCAAAGGCCAATGTTTCCCTACATGAATATGGACTGAAAAACTCCACACATTTCCACTGAGAGTTTCTTTCCAATTCTTCTTTTAAGGTGGGGGTGAGGGACAAATTTGCCCTTAAAAATGGCAAGAGGTTCAGCCCCTGAAAGCTGTGGGTCTTCCAAGATCTACATAGATTATGATGGAGTCTCATGATGCAAGGACCTACCATTTGAAAGGACTGTGCCACCACACTGCCACAAAGTATCTCATTCTCCCAAAAGAAGGATTCATTGGTTAAGGCCCAAGACAATGGAGTTCAATTCCCTGCTCTCCCATGCACTTCTTGTGTGATCTTGAGCAAGTCACTTAGTCTCTCTATGCCTCAGTTCCCCATCTGTAAAATGGAGACTGTAGTTCTTCCCTACATCACAAGGGTGTTGGGAGGATAAATACATTAAAAAGATTGTGAAGCACTTTGAGATTTACTGATGAAAGTGCCATGTACATAATAGGCATTATTAACAATTCCATGCTAGCATGAAGATGTAGCATGTAGATGTGGTGTTTAGATGTTGCTTGTAATTATTAGAACTGGGAGCACTGGCTGTTGGGAGTCTGAAAGGACAGGAAACAGGAAGGAGGGGGGAGGAGTTGAGGAGGCAGAGAGAGAGTTACAGAGGGTGCAGCAGCAGCTTGGTAAAGAGGTTTCTACTTTATTTTTAAAGTCCTGTGGAAGTTTGTTAGTACTTTGCCTGGTTGTTACAACAGTAGATAGGGAAAATGAGGTACAGGAAGGTGCCCATGGTACACACATGCAGTGAACCAGCTGTGACACTGGCAGACCAGGTGCCAGCTTTTGCCAAGGCTTTAGACCTCAGCTGAGTCTGACAAATTCATTGCTGAAAAGAGTCTGTTTCACCTTGTGACAGATTTATGTTACTAATTTGCCTGGGGCATTAGGTGATTAGGCTGAGGCCGCAGGATTTTTAGGGGAGGAGATGACAGAGCACACCAAGTGTTTTTTAAAGCTTTATTAGTAAAATAATACTTAAAGTAACAGTGTATTAGTATGGTTAAGATGGGTATTGAGCTAATAACGTGTTTAGTCTTTATAAAATGCTTCTAAGTTACTGCATGAATTAATCTCACTTATAATTTCATCATCATATGCTATAAGGTAATATTTAAGTTTATGCTTTCTAAATGGAAAAAATGTTTGCTTTGAAACTGAATCCAATCAGGAGGGATGGTCTCCTGCCCACCAAGAAGGCTCATCAAAACTAAATGAGCCATTTTGGGACATCATCATACAAAGACTTTGTTAATTGCCCCTTACACTCATGAAGAGGCTAGGGTCTAGTCTACACTATAGACCTATATCAATATAACTACGTTGCTTGGGGGTGTGAAAAATCCGCACCCCTGACTGACACAGTTATACTGACTTAACCCTCCATATAGGACACGCTATGTTGGCGGGGAAGCTTCTCCTGTCAATTTAGCTACTGCCTCTCAGGGAGGTGAATTAACAAAACCAACGGAAGAACTCTCCCCCATCAGCGTAGAGCATCTTCTCTAAAGCGCTACAGTGGCACAGCTGCATCGGTGCCGCTGTGCCGATGGAGCAGTTTAAGGGTAAATACGCCCTACGTGGAAAAAGGCCTCATCCCATCTGCTTGAAGGAGGAAATAGCAGCTGATAAGAAACTTTTAAATCTTTTTTGCTGTTTGGACTCGCACAGGGTTGGAACTATCAAACAGAAGCAGAGATCTCCAGGGTCAACCTGGTTTAGCCTTAAAAGACATTCGAGCTGACAGATTACTACAACTCTATCACCTTTAGAAACCACAGACTAACTCATAGGTTTATGTAGGTTTGCTTGCTTTAGCCTTATAATAACTCACTTCTTGTCTTGGCTAATAAATCCTTAGGTGGTTCACTATAGGACTGTCTAGAACCTTTGCCTATGGTGAGAGATGTAAGGTACAAATTGACCGGATTTCAGAGTAGCAGCCGTGTTAGTCTGTATCCGCAAAAATAACAGGAGTACTTTGTTAGTCTCTAAGGTGCCACAAGTACTCCTGTTATTTAAATTGACCTGAGGTAAGTGACCCGTCTCTTGGGACTGGGAGCAACCTGAATATTTTGTGATTTTTACTGTATAGCAACCATCTATCATTAAGTTCATCTTGCTGGGTGGCAATATGGACTGGAATGTCCAAGGGGATTGTTTGTGACTCCCTCCGCAATAAAACTATTATAGTGCTTTAGGAGTTGACACTTGTTACTGGTGTGATGGTTGGAACCCCATTCTGGGGTGCCACCTGATGTGCTGGGGTCCCACCATCTTGGGTTCCCCTTACTCTGTGCTGCTGTGACAGGCTCTTAAGCCCCCTTCCAGCACACACACACACTTACACTTACACTTACGTAGGGACACACCCAGCTATAGAATCACACAGAGTCTGCAATCAGCTCTGTGTGGGAGGACTCAGCTTGGAGATTGCCCAGCACTCAAGTGCACACACCTTCTGAAGTGTAAACCCAAAATTATATTGTCTTGTGTTGTATAGAGATCTATACAGTGTAAGCTCATGAAATTCGCCCTTCTCCCTCAATGTGGAGGAAGATATGTGCAGATTTTTGCCCCCCCCCCAGTTATGAATTGCACAAACTGGGTTTTAGAATAAACAAAAAACAAGTTTACAAAAGGTAAATTTTAAGTGATTATAAGGGATAGCAAACAGAACAAAGCAGATTACTCAGCAAATAAAAAACAAAAACACACAAACTAGGCTTAATACATTAAAGAAATTTGTTTCAAATAGTAATTTCTCAGCCTAAATGTTGTTTTATGCAGGTTACAGAGTTTCTTGAAGGTAAACTGCACCGCTTGCAGCTTAAATCTCTAAGTATACCCTTCACAAGCTGACCTTTCTTGCCTGGGCTCAGCCCCTGCCTCCCCCAGCTTAGTTCCTTTGTTTCTTCAGGTGTTTTCAGCAGTCTTCTTTCTTGGGTGCGGAGGCAGTGGAGAAGAGCCATGATTAACTCATTCCACAGCCTTAAACAGGCTTTACATATGGCAGGAATCCTTTGTTTCCTGGTTTGACCCACATCCCCTTCCAATGGAAAAATACCAGAAGTCCAAAATGATGTCCAGTACCAGGTGACAGGATCACTTGACCCTGCAGTGTCAAAGCAGCATACCAGGAAACTTCTCAGGAGGGAGGGAGGGAGATTAGTATCTTCAAATTCCTATTGTCCTTCCTAATGGCCCATCCAAGCTGTTTGCCTACTATCTGGTGGGTGTTCCCCAGCCTCAAGCACTTTTGTAATCTATACATAGTCCTAGGGTGACCAGATGTCCCGATTTTATAGGGACAGTCCCGATATTTGGGTTTTTTCTTATATAGGCTCCTATTACCTCCCATCCCCGTCCCGATTTTTCACACTTGCTATCTGGTACACCCTACATAGCCCATATTCCTAACTTTAGATACAGAAGTGATACATGTATACAAACAGGATAATCACATTCAGTAAATCATAACCTTTCTAACGATATCTCACATGACCCATCTTGCATAAAACATATGATGTGAATATGGCATAACTAAGATAACAATATTTCTATGAAGATTATGGGGTATAATGTCACAAATGCATTGGTGAAATTTAATTATAGAACATACCACCAGTTTGGGGTGTCTGACCTGCTTCTTGATAGTCTACCTTGAGGTTGGCACTCATGGTCATGAGCCAATCCAGACCGCATGACACCAGCCACATCACTGAAAAGGTACACAGTATGCCCACTACAATATAGCAAAACTACAACAAGTGGCGGGGAAATTTCCAAAAATTTGGAATTATCTGAAATTTATTACTCTCTGGAGAATTCCATCAAGTCCCTTTGGCCCTGAGAGAGACCTTCCAGTTCACATCTCCTGATTATCGTTACCTTTTGACACATGGCTACTGTATGCCTTGTCCCAACCGTGTTAGTAATTCTAGCAACATCTCTTTTCCGCCACAACACACACACACACACAGTATGCGTCTAGCGTGATATGCATCAAAATTAGTCCTCAGGGTTCCCAATTCCAATCACTAAAAGAAAGCTTAGATTTCCAGCAAACTGTTATAGCGTAGAGGGACCAGACAACACCTGAGGAATTATTCTACTTTAACTGGTGCTAAGTGCCAGAACCCTCAAACTACAGCCAAATTTTCTCAGTGCAAAATTTAGTCATTTTGTCCATTCATACAGCACGTGTTTGAGAGTAAGAGAAGGAAGGAGAAAGATGCCTAGGGTTATTAGGAAAAATATAGTTTGGAAACTATGACTTCCCTCGAGGTTACAAGATTTTTTTAACTATATATAGAGCAAGCGAGAGGGAGAGAGCAAAAGCGCATGAGTGCACACACACTAGTTTTTGCAGCTAGGATATGGAACACTTTAAAATACCCCCCACACTTTACATATCTTCTTTACAAATCAATCCTAGGATCCCCCTTCCCTCAGCTTCCTCCCTCAACACACTGGGTGCAGAGAACTGGGGATAGGCTCTCTGCAAAGCCTGTCATTGTCACTGTGAACACCAACCAGAGGAGGTCGGTAGAATGAGAGAACACAGGACAGAATTTTTTTTCTTGGATTCATGTTATCCCAAGAATACAATTTAGTACAATTTTAATTATTATAAATACACTTTACTAAATTGCACGAAGTGGGTTGAATTATTGCTGTGGTGAGGAGAACGTACTCTTTATAAGCTTCACTAAAGAACTTCAGAATATGCGGTTGCTGCTGAGTTTAACTTCAACAGTGAGGAAGAGACTGTAAACATTAAATCAGGGGGGTGACTGGATTAACACGAAGAGCAATTTGAAAGAGAAGGAGGTGACAAGAAACAGTATTAATATTGATTTATTTCACTCTGTATATCAATGAGGTGGAAGAAGGCACTGGCAATAAAGTGATAAAATATGCTGGCAATACAACATGGGAGGGATGGTCAATGCAAACAAGAGTCAATAAAATAAATAAAATAATTACAAACTGATTCTGCAACCCTTATTCATGCAGTAAGACATACTCAACCAAGTAGTCTCATTGACATCAGTGAGTAAGTGCTGCTCAACAGGAGTAAGGTTTGGAGAATCTGTTCCATAATGACTTGGATATAAATGAGAATGGTCAGATAAGTGGCTTATGCAGTTCAGTATATTGAAAACTAAAGTGATGTTACAGTTGTAACAAAGCATGAGGGGGAGGGATAGCTCAGTGGTTTGAGCATTGGCCTGCTAAACCCAGGATTGTGAATTCAATCCTTGAGGGGGCCACTTAGGGATCTGGGGCAAAAATCAGTACTTGGTCCGGCTAGTGAAGGCAGGGGGCTGGACTCAATGATCTTTCAGGGTCCCTTCCAATTCTATGAGATAGGTATATCTCCATATATTATTATATTTATTATTAGAAGAATGTACTCTCAAGGTTATAGACCATGAATAGGAGAAGCAGCAAGATTGAGGAGAAGCAAAACTCAAACAGTATGTAATAGCAGGAAAAAATAAAAATTCCAGGAGTGCGAGTTAACGAGACTTGGAAAAAAACTTTATAATATTGTATAAAGGATTCATGTGTGGCGATAGGAAGCATAAAATAACCAATGCATCAAGATCTTCCAACAACTGATTTACATGGGGGTACCCTAAACTCCAGGAAGTGATTAAGTCACTTCAAGAAGAACAGCCTTAACAAAAAAAAAGCAGTACCTCTGATAGGGGAATTAATAGAATCAACAAGTTGTACCTGCCCAGTATTAAAGGCACTCCTGGAAACACTGTACTTATTTATTTCAATGTTTTTACATCTAATCCAAGCTCTAGGCAATTTATAACATTTAAAACTGACAATGTTTCATACAAAAATTAAGAGACCTATAACTCAAAGACATAATCCAACCTAGGGATAGTAAGCAGCAATTTGAAATTAAGTCAAGTATTCAGGAATCTATGAAGACCTCTACATTTGACTCTTGATGTCTCAGATTACCCCAGCTTTAGTGAGGCCACATTCTAACTTCTTGTGAACTGATCTTTTTCATTATTAAAAGAATATCTTAGAAATGGGGAAGATGCAGAAAGGGATAATCAGAATAAATCTAAAAGGGTGAAAGACCTTTAGTCCAAAGAGTTGGAAAAGATGGGTCTGTATTCCAGGGGGAACAGGGGGGGGAGAGAAGGAGATCACGAGGGATCCAGATTAATAAGAAAATAGCTAGTGTAGATATCACTGCACAGAGCTATCTGAGCTAGGGTCTAATACAAGAACAGAAGGGCATGAATTTCAGATAAGAAAGGCCTGACCTAAAAGGAAAGTATGCAGAATTTATTTACACCAAGACATTAATATATGGAATAAACCACCTCAGGCAGCAATAAAAGTATCTATTGTAAAATAATGTGCTTTAGGAAGAAGTCTGAAAACAACTGCCAGGTCAAAGGAGAGAAAAAGACCTAGATAGGACAGAATCAGGCCAGGAAGCCTATGTTCTTACAATCTGTATAGGAAACATGGAGATTTTATTCAAAATAATAGCAGGTGTATAAAGCTAACTCTCAATAAATAATTAGGATTATACATTTCTTTATGACCCTGAAATATCTGTGAAATGGTGCATCAGCTGAAATGATTAATATCTTTAATACATTGCATTCCCAGACTGATAAATGCAACCCCCCCACTACTATCTAGATTATGGGTAGGTGAACCAGCCCTCACAAAAACTGGTTCATACCATACAACTATTCCTGAATTAAACCTGAATCCTTGTAAAGGTTTGGATGACGGACACTCTCCCCGATAGACATTCCTGCCCTTCTCTAGATGAAGTATCTAGTCAGTTTTCCTTCCAACAGACTTCTCTTTTTCCATGAGGTGCCTCTTCCGCTTACTTTTCCACAGAATTACTCTCCTTTTTTATATGATTCCTCCCATCTTCTCTGCAGCAATCTCTTCTATGTTAAGTGCTCTGTGTGGTCATGAGCATCAAGCTATGATTTTGTTAGCACTGAGTCAACTATTGCGTGTTTTAGGTAGATGAGTTTGTCTGCATGAGAGTGTTTTACTAGCTAGACATAGTTATACTGGTGAACCCCCTCATATGTACAGTGGGGGAAGAGCCTGGCTCTACTTCCAGCTGTGAGGAAATCGGGAAAGATCAGGGCTTCAACCTTCCTTGATGTAGGAAATGCACTGCTGAGCTGGCTCTGTGTAAGGTGGAAGGACCTTGTTTTACTCCCTTCCACGACAGCAGTATTCCTTCACTTGCTGCTGCTTTCTTATTGGTGAAGAGGCTTGATGTGTCCCTTTCTTCCCTTCACCCATATCTGTCACTAGTTATGTGGGAAAGGTACAGTATATGGACATGTTTTTAGCAAGCTGAATTTACCACCTCTGAGGCACAAGCTTGGCAAAAGCTTCATCATATATCCAAGGTTTATGAATTGCACTAGCAAAAAAACTGATTAATGGTAACCTCACCATATTGCTTTTTTGCTGACCAAAAGATTATAACAATTAGTTTAATATAAAGCATAGCTCAAAGCAAACAGTATAGGACCTTCCAAGGAACTAGGAAATTCACCATGTATATTACTTATTTCATCAGTCTTCTCAGAGTACTCTGGGCATGATTCTGGTATGTTTTACCCTGGTGCATAATGGAAGTAACTTCACAGTTGTCAAAGGAGTTACACAGATGTGTAAAACTGGGGTGAGGTTTGAATCAGGCTGTTGCTCTTTCAGTTCTATCTGATTGCATTACATTTAAGCAAGAACTCTTCATAGCCAGTTGACTGAGTGAAAATATCAGAGGCAGAGAAAACAATGGCAGGGTGTTCTGCCCTTACGAGAGCCATTTCAAAATTCTATCTAAATATTAATATCAAACAGCATTTTAATTACCACCATTTAATGCCAGATCCTAATGGCTCCCCTCCCCAGATTTGTGCTAAGGAAGGCAGTCAGATAAAGCTCCTGCTGTGTGTACTCACAGCTCTGTTCATGGGCCTGAAAAATACATATTTGCTGACTTTACAGAGGAAATCAGGGATTTTAATATTTATGATGCTGTGAATATACCACAGATTATTGCTATCCTCAAGTGCCTTCACACAACCTTAAAGAAAGAAATATAATATTCTCTTAGTATCAGACAAATGCTGTAATACACTTTTTTGTATCTTAGCATTCCCACTCTCTCAAGTAGTTTGTACAGCCTGGAGGAGCAACCACTGAATTACAAGCTCAACAAGTTATCAGCGGAATGTCTGAACCCCTTCTGTGCCTGCCACAAACCTGACACATACATGGCAAATGAGCATTTAAGCCTTAAATGACCTGAGTGGGGAGGGAAAAGAGGGAAAAAAATAGCTTGAGCCTTTGTTTTGCTTCCTTTGATGTTAAAGGCGGCCTGACCGTGGTTGTTTTATTTTAACTTTTAAATAAAAGTTATGGTTATGCTGATTTTATTGTCTTTCTGGCCATGAAAAATTCTATGATGGTGGCAGAACTAGTGAAATAGTGTCATAACAAGAGTCAGAAGAGTGAAAGATGAGTGTCTGAGAGGAGAAGGGATTCGTAATCAGATTGATTAATGTTCTTCAAGTCTAATCCTTGGCCCCATTCTAGCCCCTTTACACTACTCTAAAATTTGCCAGGGACCAGACTGGTTCCTAGCTGACCCCAAATTCCAGGGGCCACAAAGGTGACATACAATCCTTTACTCTTTTCCCACTGAGGGCCTCAGCCTCCACCAGCATGGAGAACAACAGAATGGGATCAAGAATAGAAGCATGGATCCTGTTAGGCAAGGCAGATCACCACTAATTTGGGCCACCGAGAAAAGCCTGTAAACTACATTTTAAATCAAGAATTCCCAGTGAGTTCGGACTGCGTGTGAATGTTTAACCAAGAAATAGGAGATGTGATTTGAAAATCACTTCTTTTGGCCAGGCTTCCACCACTGATTCTCACCTTACCCTTCAAACTCCAATACAGTACACAGTCACACATTTTAATTCAAGGAGGTTGAACAAGTGCTAACAAACTGCATATACAACATGCATCTTTCACTACTGTATCTCTCATCAGCCCATACTGTCTCCTTAGTTTGTAATCCCACACTGAATTAAATCTAATGTAACTTCTATGGGCCAAATTCAGCTCTCAGCTATATTTATGTAAATTTTGGATAATTCCTTTGAGCCCCTCAGGGAACAGACATTTTATTTGACTACCAAGCACCATAGCACTGTATAAATACAGCTAATGAAGATATGGATTCACTATAGTAATTAAGAGGTTAGCCAGCATTTTATTGTAATAATAAGTCAATAGGTAATTACTAATAAGTCTGTTGGAGTGGACATTTGGTTTATGGTAATGGCACTGTATTGGGACTCAGGAGTTCTATTTCTGGCATAGCCAGACTTCATATATGACCTTCAGCAAGTCACATGTTCTCCGTGCCTCAATTCCCCAGCTCAAAAACAGGAATAATGATATTTTGCTACCCACAGGGATGTTGTGTGTATAAATTCATTAATGTCTGAGGTGTTCAGATACAAAAGTGAAGAGACCATAGAAAGCCTGTAAACAAATAAATAAAATTCACAGATTTTTAAAGGCCAGAAAGGAAAAATACAATCATCTAGTCTGATCTCCTGCATAACATAGCCTATATAATTTCACCTAGTAATTCCTGCACTGAGCCCAAATAAGGGTAGAAATATCCTCTTTCCAAGAATTTGTAGACAAACCAGTTTGGGATATCAGGTTTGTAATAAACTTCTTGCTATTTCCTTTTACTTTCATTATCATCTTAAAATCTAATCCTAGTTCAGTTGAATTTAATGATAAACTGAGTTCAACTGGCAATGGTTCAGACTTAGAGACTAAAGACCAAGTGGAGCAGAGTAAGCAGAAGAACAAGTCTCCCCAAGGTTTCACCAATCTGTATCAACTGAGTTGTGGCATCCACAGCTAGGGGGGTCTCTCGGTCTATTCAGCCTAGTACCCTTGGCACTAACAACTGGTCATCTGACTTTTATGATGTGGACATCTGGAGTGAAATCCTAGCCCCAGTGGGAAATCCCCTCCCAATGGGAGTTTTGCCATTGACTTTAACGAGGTCAGGATTTCAGACGTTCACTAGGAACTGGATTGAGAACACCAACTCACGTCAGTTAGGCTAGCAAACTGCCATATCATAGTAACAGCTTTCAGTTGAAAAGTTCCATGTCCCATTATTTCTCAGCAAACACTGAGCATACATGAATGCAAGATGGCCTTCAAAGTTTTAAATGTCAGACGGGACCGTTAGATCATCTAGTCTGACCAACTATATACCGCAGTCTATTAAATTTCACCCCAAAACAACGAGGAGTCCTTGTGGCACCTTAGAGACTAACAAATTTATTTGGGCATGAGTTTTCGTGGGCTAAGACCCACTTCATCAGATGCGTGGAGTGAAAAATACAGTAAGCAGTATATATCACAGCATTTTCATGTGCTGTGAGATATATATACTGCTTACTGTATTTTTCACTCCATGCATCTGATGAAGTGGGTTTTAGCCCACCAAAGCTTATGCCCAAATACATTTGTTAGTCTCTAAGGTGCCACAAGTACTCCTTGTTGTTTTTGTTGATAACACAGACAATGTGCCATAACACACTTTAGCTCTTGGAGCTGCATACACATTCAAAGTGTGTGGTATGACTTGACATCATTTTTCACCCAGTAAAAATACATAATATTTAATGTATATGACCCAAATGTAAAGATATGTAGATATTACAGTGATGGGGTACAGTACAAATGACTTAGCCAGACAAAAGAAGTGTGCTTTGTTAATCTCTTGCAGCATTCTGATCAGCTCAGTCATCCCTCACCTTACCCAGGCCCTCTCCCCACATCTAGGCTTTCCCTTGCAGGTATTAAGCCTATAGACACGAGTCCCAATCCAACAGATTTCTTCAGTTCTATCAGTTTAGTCCTCCTGCCTAGGTAGTTGCAGGATGTATTACAGAGAGCAGCGGTCTCCAGAGCAGAGCTATTAGCTTTTCTTGTGAGGCATCTGGAAGTCACACATCCTGCCGTGGCCTATTAGGGCATAGGCTGGAGGCAGAGAGAGGAGCAGACTTTCAGGTCAAGATGTTTCAAGGAGCAGAACTCTGCTCTGGAGGCAGCTTCTCCATAAGGTTAGCTTCTTGTGGATTGTCAGAACAGAGTACCTGTCTGAGGGACCTAAGGGGGCCTTGTCAGGCTTGAAGTCCTACTAGAAAAGGTTAAAACTCCCAGGAAACCTTGGAGGCATGATTGACATTCCCTCAATCCCCCATTTTCTCCCACTTTACTGCTCACCCCATATATAACTGGTCACGGTCTCTCTCACTCTCACACCCACACAATTTTTTCCCTTTCCCCTTGCACCTCCCATGGCTCCCTTCTCTTCCCTCATTACCCATGGCCTAAGAGGAGAAAAAGTCTAGATACTCCTCCACGACAAACCTATGGTTCATCAGAAAAATGTATGGTGTATACTTGCATTACACTAGAAAGTTTTACCCTAAATATCTAGAATTAATTTTGAGTCAATACAATTAAGAGTGTTGAGACTGGAAAATTCATTGTGCTATAGCAGGAAACTATAATTATAACTTCTAAAGGAAACTGAGCTTACTTGCATGGAAAAAAAGCAAAGCAGGTCCAGAGCACTTAGGAGTTAGCAACTATTTTCAGATAACACATGATCTATGATAACATACGAGACTGAAAGCTTCTAAGGCAAGAGACAGAATCTTGGATTATTAAAAACATATGATAAATAATTTACTATTGGTTTAATATTTAGTTTAAGTAATTTACTATAAAATTTTAAGTATTAGGTTTGCAGGTGGTTATACCTATTGTGAATTGCAAGAGAAATCAGAAGCAGTTTTGAATTAACAACTATATACCCTGGGTTGGTGTGAGACATTTGTATTTGTGGGATAAAGAAAAAAAGGCTTAACTGTGAATTATTGTCTTTTGAATCATACTGATATTTCAGTAATTAAGTAATTGTTTAAGTTTATAACTTTAGAATTACTTTTGGCTTAACGTTTACTGACAGTCATGTAATTTTGAGTTGACTGATGCATTGATAAGGATTTGTGTTAAGGATCCATAGAGCCATACTAGTATGTAAATCACTTCCTTAGAGTAGTAAGTTGACAAATTTGTGATAAGAATTTATTATGATTGAATCTATTACTTCTTAGTAAAGTTTTTAATAGCCTGTTAAATTCCTTCATTTAAATTTTGTACTCCGTAACATGTATCCAACTTTTATTTCACTTTCCGTAAATTCCTAATTACATTTACATTCCATTTTGATTAAGAAAACTGATACATTTATAAGAATTCTCAATTTGGTACATTAACAAAACCCAAAATTCAATCAACTTATGAGAAGCCTGATTAATTATAATTACTTAACTATTTCATACTGTATTTATTTTAATTGTCTCACACTTTAAAATACTGCACATTCTAGTATGGTGATTTTATAGTAGTATTTAAAATAAACATTCTTCTAGTGCACAGATAACCACTCTGGTACTGTTGCTTACAGGTGATGTATGCTGTCAGTGAAATAAATAGTTTAGCAATGAATGGAGTGAAGCAAGACCTAGTTTTCATGAACACCACATTGGGATATCTTTATAGGTTACAACCTGCAAGCAACAAGCAAGGCTGGAAACATAGCAGTATGTTATAGGGATGAGTTAGACTTTGTGCAAAGGATCCAAGGAACTGAACAGCTGCATTTCATGTAAGTGATTTTTAAGATTCAAGTCTCTTCCTCAAACAGCATTTGTGCAATAGAACAGAAAACATTTCTGCTTCATTATTTGTCAGAAATTTAAATGTGATTAGTTATGCTTGAGTACCAGCCATCACTTTCAGAGAAGTAGCCCCAAGAGCATCAGTAGCAGGCTCAAAGGTAGTTTACTGGTACTGGGAAAAGGCCACCTAAGGCTCTCTTCAATCAGAATTGTAACCCTGCTGAGTTGGAGTAGACATGCAAGTAACCACCAATAACAAGAAGATTTATTGTCATTCTCTCTCTCTCTACTCTTCCTCCACCCCCCTTCTTCTGCTATATTTTTAGTGCTTTTCAAAACAAGTCTAGGAGTTGCTGATTGCAATTCTGGAGTGAAATATATTTACTCATTTCAAAGAATCATTCTGCCAATTGATTATTGTTTTATAATCACTGAATTCTACTAATTTCTGATGCATTCTTCCCAGGTTGAGTCTCCAGATGGATTAGAGCTGGCTATGCTGGCTTTCTGCCACCCCTCTTGCCCCTGCAGAAACCCCCAATGCAAGGGAAATGTGGGCAGCATGCCCCAGAAAAAGAGATGTGACGTGCTCCTCACTGGCAATTCCCAGCAGCTTGACCTATTCCTGGGGGCTGTAGTCGGGTGGGTCCAAATTAGGGCAGCCCTCAGAAAGTAAGGGGTGTGAGAGGAAATAGAGGGGCTGAGGCAGGAGGAGAGGATGCAGAAAGGAAAGAAGAGACTAAAAATGTTAAGAGTAGTTGTACAGAGTCTGTAGAGCACTAAACATTCCCAAGCTTGAGATAAGTAGCCTTTGTAGAGTACAGCTAGTCAGCTTCTTTCAAGTGGGGCAAATCCTTGGTTGCACCGAATTCAACGTGAGCTTTCCTGTTGATTTCAATGGGACCAGAAAATGGTCCTGTGTGTTCAAAAAGATTTTCTTGTTCTCCAAGCCTGTTCTATCAATTCAAATATTCCCTGAGTTCATGCTAAAGGTGGTTGCGGCAACATATACATGCACCCAAAGAAAAGGAAAAATATATTTCCAAATATGTATATTTAGTAATTCATGTTAAGTTTAGTAAATAATTTTCACCACCTACAAGTAAAATTAGTTATGTTTATTCCTCTAAATAATATTTTAGACACCTATAGCAATCTCTGAGGATCTCATAGTGATTTATGAGCATTAGTAAATTAAGACTGAACACCTCATGAGGCGCAGAAGAATTGTTTTATAGATGAGGAAACCAAGGCACAGAGAGGCACCATGGTCCCAAATATTAGATCATAAACTTATGACGGCGTCAAGAACAGAACCAAGATCTCCTGACTCCCACTCCTGTGCTTTAATCACAAGACCACCCTTTCCTCCCCGTCAGTAATAGCAGCATTTTGTTTATATTAAACTAATTAATTCAGTTACCCATTAATGTACTTACTTTATTTATGGCACTTACAGGATTTTCTTATAGTTTTATTGATTAAAATTTACTAAGTAATTTCCTGAAATATTACTTCTTAATAAACAAGTAATTGCTTTACTGAGAATGACTGAGAATTTTTTTTTTCTTTTAGTACAAGCCTGCTGTTCTTTACTGACTTATGCCTGAGAGGCAGTATATAACTGGATTGGTTTGGGTTGAGAGTTCACCTCAGGAGTCTGTGAGGAGAGCAGATATGATGATATAAGCATTTTTAGTTTAGAATCTTTAAGACTTCTTTTTTTTTTTTTTAAGAAAGTTTTTATCCAACAGTCAATTTTCAGTGTTTTTTAGTCTGTTTTCACTTTTTTCTAATACTTAATTTTAGGGCAAGTGGCAAAAATGAAAACATTCATTTTAAGGAGGTATTAATTCTGACACCCTAATGGCGATCATTTAAATGTCAACATACTTATTGTTTTGCTAATCAAGCACATGAGAAAGGAGAGGCATGATCTCATACTGAAGATTATGCATAATTGACTGAGTTTCATTTCATTTTGGCATCATGTGTAGGTGGAGCTTGGGATAGTACCACCATTTTTCCCTACAATGTGCTCTTATCCCTCCTCATCATCACTACTACTCCCCACTCTCAGGATTGTTGTTCAGTGTCTTGTTTCATGTTCATTTGTTTTATCTTATTTAGATAGTAAATTCTTTCAAAAAGAGGCAACATGCCTCATCTATGCCTGATCATTCAAATTCTTATTCTCAGGGCATCTAACTTTAGCTGAAGGGAATTGTGCATTGATTGCAAAGGGAAGTGGTTTCAGCCAATGTGAGGTAACACTGACTTCAATAGGACTACTCACGTGAATAAGAATTTCTAGGATTGGGCCAACTGGCTGCTATGTAAATTAACTGACTACATTAATGTAAATAAATATATATATTTAAATAAAGTGAGAAACTTAAGGGAAAATTTGATCCCTAAAAGATAGTATTAAGGACAACTGCATCAAAGAACCCTACCTGGGTGCATCCGGTCAGCTCAAAGGGCCAGTGGCTAACCACAGATTTTATTTTAGATGTATTTCTTTATGTCACCAAATATGAACAATTTAGTGTGGACACAGATGGGTGGAAGACAGGAGAGAAGAAGAAAGTAGTGATAGCTGCAATCGGTACACAATCCCATGCAGTATTGTTAATGGGCCCGATTGTCCACTGCGCTATGCTAGTTTTAAGTTGATGTAATTTCTTGTATTTCAGTGAGTTACAGTGTCATGATGTACAGATGAGTCAAACATCATCATCGGAGTCGGGGCCCTTCTCTTTGTTTCTTCTATAGCCTTCCGTCTCCTCTCAATCGGAGGTTTGTGCAGACCACTGAAAAGCAGGGCAGGTTCTGCCTACTCTGGACCCGCTATCTTTGACAAACAGGACCCACCAAAGTCCACCTGACAGTCGCAAGAAATGTATACTGTGTAATAAGCACACCTGATATGTTGACTGTTTGCATGGAGTTAGAAAAATATTTGTATTGTACAATTTTCTTTTGGAAAAAAAAAAAAGTTTGGGGACTTTTTTTTGCCCAAAGTTTCAAAATATTTTAAGAAACTGCTCTGGGTGTTATCTACTTTTTATTAGCTTTAAAACTAATTGCCCAGTTGTGTTTTATGACTAAATTGCCTGGACACAGGTAGATGCAAAATCATTAACAAATGCAAACTGAAAATCAGTGACGGTGGTTGAGGATCAGGTAGATGAACTATATAAAGTACACACTTCCTCACTGGTTCCCAAAACCTAGGATCTAGTGCTCAACTGGATTTTCACTAAAGTACAAACAGATTTTTTTGGTTCACCAGCAAATCTGAAAAAAAAAAAAAAATCATATTGGGTCGAACTAATCATTTTATCTTGACAAAAACAAATTCAATTAAAGGAAATGTTGAAATAGTCATTTTGAACTCATTTTTTTTAAATTGGAATTTGTTTTTAACCAAAGCAATTCACCAAAATCTACAACAAATTGCTGAAACATTTTGGTGTTGTCTAATCTGCATTTTTCACCTAAAAAAGTTTTCTATGAAAATTTTCACCCAGCTCTAGTTAGACAGAAAGATGTTATGTACTTAATTACTATTAAAGTACATTACACATTGATCAACGTATTCAATGCTTGGTTCATCTGAGATTGCCATAGTATAGAGTGCAAATTGATTTATTCAGTCACTTGTGCTGCTGAGTGGTTTAGGTACTATGGAGAAAATGAACACAAAATCATATATGCCTCTTTAAACTGAGGAGGGCAGTCACGTGTTTTTCTGCTCTTGGATCACTGCTGTGCAACATCTAATATGTACTGCCAGTACCATCCATATAATGCCTCTAAAATTCAGGTTAGTTTATAAAAGGGTGAATATGCCTTCTGGGGAGGAATAATAGTGGAAAATCTGAAATTAGCGTTCAACCAAATAAGCATCAAGTTTGCACTGAGTTAATGAAGATTTCACAAAAACACTTTTAGATCAATGACTATGGTGATCTCCAGTTTGACATTTGTCTGTGCTCCTTGTGCACCTATTCCACTTTATAATGGTCCTTGGGAGACTTTTGTTAATTATTTGATTATAAAGTCATTTAAAAAATAAAATATGCTCACATGGCTAAGTAGTAAAAGTTTAATTTAAAAGCAGCAGACCATGACATAATTTTAGTTTAAAATTAACCTCCTGGGCTGAGGCTAATTAAACTAACTTCTGGGTCACAATGTACACACTTCACTACTTAAAAATACTACTAAAAATTATTAATAGCTTAACACATTTTGCCTCTAGGCGGTTATATTTTATATAGAAGAGCTCTGTTTATCAGAAGAGATTCACAGCATTCTGTGGTCTATTTGTCAGACAAGGTCCCTAAGAGTGGCTAATCTAATCTTTCAGTAACTGTCCATTTCTGGAAGCCACCTTCTCCTATGGACTCTGAGCCACGGGGCAGAATGGAGGTGGGGAAATAAGGGGCCCGATTCTCCATGATCTTGCACGTTGTGTAATCATTAACACCAGCACAAAGTGAATGCAAAGTGGGTGTAAAATGCTACAAAATTAGAATGCTAATGTTTTACGGCTGCTTTGCACAGGTGTCAGTGATTACACAAGACACACACACAGAAAGGCCATCAGGCCCAGTGTGTCTATTTTTGTTGTTCTTTCCACTGGATTCAACAGGACCCTTGCATGACTGGGAAAGGAAATTAAAAAACAAAACAAAACAAAAACTGAGCCAAATTAAGGGATATAGAGCAACACTAAAATACATGGTGGTGCAATAGTGAAGTGTATAGTGTATTATTTTTCTATGGCCAAAAAGGAGGCTGAAATTACGATTTTTGCATTGTAGTGCACGAATGAGGAATGTGGCCTATCTATTGTGTTGTACACATTGCAGATGCATGGTAATTATGGAGATGCTTGATCATGACTCCATAATTAAAGTTCTGTTCTGAAATGTGTTTCAAGTAGGGCACACATTTCTGCTTCTCTATATGTATATCGCCTTTTAATATGAAATGTCACGAATTGTTAGTTTCTATGCCCTTCACATTTTCTTTGCAGTTTATGTTTGCTTTCTTTCATACATTTTTGGTAGAAAGCATTTCAAACTGACCTGTGTCCAAAGTTTATACTTGGAAATCTATCATTTTTGTTGACTGATATCTTTCAAAACATTTTTTCTGCACAAAAATTATTCCTCCCCCACTTTACCAATATCACAACAGCCATACCTCTGATTCCCCCTTTACCAAATTACCTTCCACCACCATGCCAAACTCCCACACAACAAACTTACTGGACCGGGAGCACACCCATATGCAAAACTCCAGTAGATATCTAATGTATATAAATTTTTTAGAAAAAATTCAACATGTATAAATTTAAATATCTAAATCTAGAAATAAAAAGACAAAGCAAAAGGAGGAGAGGGCAATGGAGGGAATGGGAGACTCCAGCTTTTCATTTTCTTTCCCAAAGTATTTCATTATTTTTCCATCCTAGAATCAGCAGTTCACTCCAACCTACCCTGCTTGCAAATCCACTCTTGCCTACTCCCACTTCATTGCAAAAAAGAGAAACATCCAGCCAACATCTTGGTTGGGATAGAAAGAACTGTATATTTTTGCAGTGACATTATTAAAATCTACAGTAGTGATGTAGTTAAAGGGGAGGAAGGACTACAATCAGGAGGTAAGGGGCAGTTTAAGGTTCTATTTTTCTCCTCCAGCCCCCACATTGCTCTCCTCTCCCCTAACTTCTTAAGAAACTGACTTAAGATCTTATATCCAAAAATGTAAGAGCCTACACCAAAATTTAGATTCAAAGCTGCTCTTCCCGAGTACCAGCTGGGTTTGGAGGTGAAATATGAATCCACCATTTCAAAGTCCTACTCTTAGCATCCCAAACCTTCAGAAATACACCCATTTTTTCCTTCTTCCCCAATCCCTCCCCTGAAAAAACACCCTCCTCAGCCCATATCACTGAAGGAAACATCGGCAACATCCTAGGAGGCCCCGAGTTTTGCTCTCCACCACCCAGTCCTCAGTTATTCAGCTCATCCCCTCCTCCGCACACACATTCCAGTTTTCCCAGGAACAAAAACCCAAATCTCTCCTCAAAGGTTGCTTTGCTCCCCAACTCCTTCTGAGAAAGCTACAGGTATTAGGGAACACATTTTATAATAAAATACCAACACAAATTTTCTTTGTACTATGATTGCCATAATTATGAGCCCCAAAGGCCACAGGCTGGACACCCTTGCTCTATAGCATATAGAGTAGTAAAATAATGATCATTTTAACCCTAACCAAATATATTTTCTCCTCTGGAGGTTTTTAAGGCCTGGCTTGACAAAGCCCTGGCTGGGATGATTTAGTTGGGGTTGGTCCTGCTTTGAGCAAGGGGTTGGACTAGATGACCTCCTGACGTCTCTTTCAACCCTAATCTTCTATGATTCTATGATATCTTGAAAAGATGATACAATAGAATATAATTAATGAGAATGTCTTGTAGCTAGCAAACAGAGGGAACAGGGAAACCTTTCACCTTCCAACGGAATGGGCAAATTCTTTGCCACAACAAACAGCATTAAAATACCACTTTGGATAATTTTATTTATAGTTAAGGCTGCGAGTCTTTCGCGGATTCCGTGACTTTCTGGGAGCTCTGTGATTTCTGCAGCTGCAGCGGCTGACCCCGCCCGAGTCAGTGGCAGCGCCCCGGGCTGCCCCCAGCAGCAGCATCCGCTGGAGCACCCCCGCCTCCAGCATCTAAATTTAGGCATGGGTATTTTTAGTGAAAGTCATGGACAGGTCACTGGCCATAACTTTTTGGTTATTGCCTGTGGCCTGTCCGTGACTTTTACTAAAAATACCTGTGCCTAAATTGTAGGCTTATTTATAGTTTAGACAGAGCTCTGATTTTGTGCCAAATGAAGACTAATCTTTTAGTGCAGTGATGGACAGCAACTCAGTAACTTGGAAGAAGCATTGTTAAAAGCAGATTTCTTCAACTTTCAAATAGGAGATACACCAGTAGGCAAAAAAAATTCGGTCTGGTACAATGGGACACTACTATGAATATATTTATTGATAATCTTTGAGCTTAGTAGCATCCCCAAGATTTTAAATTCCTGTGAAGTTTTAATGGTACACTATATCCTATCCTTGTTGTATCCAAAGTCTTCCCAAAATTCATCCCTCATTCACTTACTTTATGAATCTTGTGTTGAAAATGATGCAACAACAGCTGGATTGTAGTCTGAAAATAGTGTGGCTGTCTTCTCTGTTATAAATTAAAGACACTATGTAAATTCATAGATTCAAGGACTGGAAGGGACCTCGAGAGGTCATCGAGTCCAGTCCCCTGCCCGCATGGCAGGACCAAATACTGTCTAGACCATCCCTGATAGACATTTATCTAACCTACTCTTAAATATCTCCAGAGATGGAGATTCCACAACCTCCCTAGGCAATTTATTCCAGTGTTTAACTACCCTGACAGTTAGGAACTTTTCCCTAATGTCCAATCTAGACCTCCCTTGCTGCAGTTTAAGCCCATTGCTTCTTGTTCTATCCTTAGAGGCTAAGGTGAACAAGTTTTCTCCCTTCTGTTTATGACACCCTTTTAGATACCTGAAAACTGCTATCATGTCCCCTCTCAGTCTTCTCTTTTCCAAACTAAACAAACCCAATTCTTTCAGTCTTCCTTCATAGGTCATGTTCTCAAGACCTTTAATCATTCTTGTTGCTCTTCTCTGGACCCTCTCCAATTTCTCCACATCTCTCTTGAAATGCGGTGCCCAGAACTGGACACAATACTCCAGCCGAGGCCTAACCAGAGCAGAGTAGAGCGGAAGAATGACTTCTCGTGTCTTGCTCACAACACACCTGTTAATACATCCCAGAATCATGTTTGCTTTTTTTGCAACAGCATCACACTGTTGACTCATATTTAGCTTGTGGTCCACTATAACCCCTAGATCCCTTTCTGCCGTACTCCTTCCTAGACAGTCTCTTCCCATTCTGTATGTGTGAAACTGATTGTTCCTTCCTAAGTGGAGCACTTTGCATTTGTCTTTGTTAAACTTCATCCTCTTTACCTCAGACCATTTCTCCAATTTGTCCAGATCATTTTGAATTATGACCCTGTCCTCCAAAGCAGTTGCAATCCCTCCCAGGTTGGTATCATCCGCAAACTTAATAAGCGTACTTTATATGCCAATATCTAAGTCGTTAATGAAGATATTGAACAGAGCCGGTCCCAAAACAGACCCCATGCGGAACCCTACTTGTTATGCCTTTCCAGCAGGATTGGGAACCATTAATAACAACTCTCTGAGTACGGTTATCCAGCCAGTTATGCACCCACCTTATAGTAGCCCCATCTAAATTGTATTTGCCTAGTTTATCGATAAGAATATCATGCGAGACCGTATCAAATGCCTTACTAAAGTCTAGGTATACCACATCCACAGCTTCTCCCTTATCCACAAGACTCGTTATCCTATCAAAGAAAGCTATCAGATTGGTTTGACATGATTTGTTCTTTACAAATCCATGCTGGCTATTCCCTATCACCTTACCACCTTCCAAGTGTTTGCAGATGATTTCCTTAATTACTTGCTCCATTATCTTCCCTGGCACAGAAGTTAAACTAACTGGTCTGTAGTTTCCTGGGTTGTTTTTATTTCCCTTTTTATAGATGGGCACTATATTTGCCCTTTTCCAGTCTTCTGGAATCTCTCCCGTCTCCCATGATTTTCCAAAGATAATAGCTAGAGGCTCAGATACCTCCTCTATTAGCTCCTTGAGTATTCTAGGATGCATTTCATCAGGCCCTGGTGACTTGCAGGCATCTAACTTTTCTAAGTGATTTTTAACTTGTTCTTTTTTTATTTGATCTGCTAAACCTACCCCCTTCCCATTAGCATTCAGTATGTTAGGCATTCCTTCAGACTGCTCGGTGAAGACCGAAACAAAGAAGTCATTAAGCATCTCTGCCATTTCCAAGTTTCCTGTTACTGTTTCTCCCTCCTCACTGAGCAGTGGGCCTACCCTGTCTTTGGTCTCCCTCTTGCTTCTACTGTATTGATAAAAAGTCTTCTTGTTTCCCTTTATTCCTGTAGCTAGTTTGAGCTCATTTTGTGCCTTTGCCTTTCTAATCTTGCCCCTGCATTCCTGTGCTGTTTGCCTATATTCATCCTTTGTAATCTGTCCTAGTTTCCATTTTTTATATGACTCCTTTTTATTTTTTAGATCATGCAAGATCTCGTGGTTAAGCCAAGGTGGTCTTTTGCCACATTTTCTGTCTTTCCTACCCAGCGGAATAGCTTGCTTTTGGGCCCTTAATAGTGTCCCTTTGAAAAACTGCCAACTCCCCTCAGTCTTGATTCCCATGGGACCTTACCTATCAGCTCTCTGAGCTTACCAAAATCCGCCTCCCTGAAATCCATTTTCTCTATTTTGCTGTTCTCCCTTCTACCCTTCCTTAGAATTGCAAACTCTATGATTTCATGATCACTTTCACCCAAGCTGCCTTCTACTTTCAAATTCTCAACGAGTTCCTCCCAATTTGTTAAAATCAAGTCTAGAACAGCTTCCCCCCTAGTAGCTTTTTCAACCTTCGGAAATAAAAAGTTGTCTGCAATGCAGTCCAAGAACTTGTTGGATAGTCTGTGCCCTGCTGTGTTATTTTCCCAACATATATCTGGATAGTTGAAGTCCCCCATCACCACCAAATCTTGGGCTTTGGATGATTTTGTTAGTTGTTTAAAAAAAGCCTCATCCACCTCTTCCACCTGGTTAGGTGGCCTGTAGTAGACTCCTAGCATGACATCACCCTTGTTTTTTACCCCTTTTAGCCTAACCCAGAGAGACTCAACACTTCTGTCTCCTATGTCCATCTCCACCTCAGTCCAAGTGTGTACATTTTTAATATATAAGGCAACACCTCCTCCCTTTTTCCCGTCTATCCTTCCTGAGCAAGCTGTACCCATCCACACCAACATTCCAATCATGTGTATTATCCCACCAAGTTTCAGTGATGCCAACAATGTTATAGTTGTATTTATTTATTAGCACTTCCAGTTCTTCCTGCTTATTACCCATACTTCTCGCATTTGTATATAGGCATCTAAGATACTGGTTTGATCTTGCCTCCCAGTTTTGTCCTGACCCTCCTTTCTCTCTGCCAATATAGCCCACGCTCCCTCTCGTTTCCGACCCATCTCCCAGGTCTCCATGTTCCCCACTTACCTGTGGGCTTTGCTCACCTGTCCCCGTCGAACCTAGTTTAAAGCCCTCCTCACTAGGTTATCCAGTCTGCATACATTTTTAAACTCAAGATTTCATCTGTGCCATTCTGTTTGCTGGACTACAATATACCAACTTCAGTTAAGTTAGCTTTCTTGAGGTCAGAGTTTTGCACACTTGCTATACTGCTACTTTAAGAGTCACCTCACTTCATAACAAATCATGTGATGACCCCCTTGTAGTGAGACCAGATGAAGGGCAGGGAAATCATCTTCAAGAGGTAGCTCCTTTTATCCTTGGAGTGGTGTTAACAGACAACAAGTAAGAGAAAGGAAGAGACTGAGAATCACAAGAAGGGCTCTTTGAGTGAGTGGGGGCTAAGGATTTTGAAGCTAATTGATAGTACTACTCACGGATTAGGACTAAAATGAGCAGGGCTACAATGAAAAAAAATCTTACTTTTCATCAGGCGATGATTTCTTTTGTAAGTACTTAATGCAAGCTCCCTTTCATTAAAGGGAGATGAGATTAAAGTGATCCCATTGAATTCAACTGTAAAACTCTCACAGACTTCAATGAGAACAAGATCAGACGTCAACCTATGCTCTTTTGCCAAATTTTGTGGTTTCTAATTTTATTTCCTGCTCTCCGTGTTGCAATATTCTCAATCTGCACTTCTTTCTACCTACAGTTATTATTACTTGCCATGTGGTAGGGACCCAGTGACCCCGGCTGTAGCAGGCTGTCCCTGCGAAGCTAGGACCATGGCGGTAGTGGCGGCAGGTGGGCAGGGCACTGAATGCCACTGGCTCCCTGGCCTGGGAAGGGGGAGGGACCTGCAGAGAGGTGCTGACGGGCTGGCGCTGTGTCCTGGGCCTGGGCCAGCCGCCCTAACACCATGACAGGGAGTGCGACAGTGCTCCCTCTGCAGTGCCACCCCAAATACACCCTGCAAGTACACAGATACCCCTTCAGCACTCCCCCCAAATACCCCATTCAGCACCCCCATCCAGTTTCCCCTCCCTCTACCCCTTGCAGTGACCTCTATTTGGGAACTTGAAATATAGTAACCCTAGGGGTTGCTCTGTTCTCAGCGCCTTCGTTTCTGGAGCTGACAGGAGCGAGTCCACCCTGCCAGCAGCCACCTGACCCCAGTGCCTGGGCTGGGCATTGGGGTTGGGCTTTGTGGCCGTGAGCCCGAAAGCCATGGGGGTGGGGCAGGGCAGCCAAGGGGAGAAAGAGGTGGTTCCACTCTGCGCACAGGGAGTGTGGGAAGAGTGGAATTGAATGCAATGGCAGGTCCCTGGGCAGTGAGCAGGGTGTGACCAGGCTGCTGAGAGTAGGGTTGCCAATTTTGGTTGGACATATTCCTGGAGGTATCACCACATGACATAATATTTAATTAAAGATTAATCCTTATTTCCTGGAGACTCCAGGGCAATCCTGGAGGGTTGGCAACTCTAGCTGAGAGGCAGGTGCCCCAGGGGATAAGTACTGCAGGGAGCACCTCGGGGAGCATCTCATGGCAGTCAAGCTCCACGGGCAGAGTCCAGCTCCAGGGGCTGTCACTGGCAAGCACCAAGCTCCTCCGGGGCAAGAGTACGTCAGAGACACAGCTCGGAGCTGTGTCGCCCTCCCTGCCTGGGGAGCGCCTGGCTGTGCAGAGGCAGCTGGCTTGGGGAGCAGGGCAGGGAGAGATGCTGGGTAGCCAGTCAGTGCCCCGGGTCCCACAGCACAGAGTCAGGGGCCCGAGCAGCCGGGCAGCTCCCACCAGCTTACAATCTGATGGCTTCTGGCAAGACACAATTTTTCAAACTGTGGGGTGCGCCCCTCAGTTTGAAAAAGCCTGTGCTAAATGGAAGGCAGAAATTGGGTGGGGGAGACGGGATGTAACCCTGCGTGCCCCTCCCAACGTTGCCTCTAGGCTTGCTTGCTTGCTCGCCTCGGGTGCTAAAATGCTTAGTTACAGCTCTGCAGACAGACAGTGATGTGGATGGGGATGGTGAGTAGGAGACCAAGATAACAGAAAACGAGCATGAGTTGGATAGTAGGCAGTAGCACCAGCTTCCCCTGCTTAGCCCATATGCGATACCAGTTTTCCACACACTATACATAAAAATCTACTTCAGCCATCTCTGCTGCTCTTCTTTATAGAGGTTATTTCCCCCAAAACAGACTCAAAACATACCTGGCTCTTACAACCTTAATCTGACCGATTTATGATCGGATTCAACTCTTTACAGCAATCTTATGCCTATATTTTAAATTTCATAACTTGTTTACTTAATACTTTTCTTCAGTGTATAACATTATATGAAAGGCAAAACACATAGTATTAAAACATTGTTCTATATTCAGCTCAGCTCTGTGTGTGGGGATGTGAAAGTAATCTAACATCATTAACCAAGTTCCATTGCAGATCATAGTAAGGCAAAGAAAGATTCACCCCTCCCCCCCCAGTGAATGAGCCTAGACTGCTCAGGTATTTTTCCTTCAAGATATTACTTACAAGAAGTGTGGGGAAAGTTTTGACAGTGATTTCATGAACTACATTTTTTTTTTTTTAAGGAAGATAAAACTGATTGAAAATAGTTGGCCCTGAAAACTGATCACACAAATTTGTGTAAAATCTGAATTTGCAAATTAATATTTTTATCTGGGTAAGAAATAAACCTCGTTGAAATATGACAATTGCTTAGAAAAAGTGAATAGGTAACAGGATAAAGACATGGTAATGTTAGGACATTGTAATGTTGGTTATACCTGGGCAGGTGAGCAGTACTCTTATCCACATGATATATGTAAAATGTAACTGAGAAAAAACTGCATATTTCACTATGCAAGTAGACTTGGGATTACAGTGGTAAAGGAGTGAGGATTAGGAGGAAAAAGCTTTAACATACGAGGATAAAGATGTACTGGGGTAAAGTTTCTAGACAAAAACCAGATTGATTTCATTACAGAAGAGTGAAGCTATTTCCATGAGCGGGTATCATAGGCTGAGTAAGACTGAGCCTCTCCACTCTCTCCCCCACCTCCACTGCCGCCCCAGCCCTGGGCTCCCCCCACCAGTGCTGACTCCGCCCGCTCCCCCCTTGCCTCCAGCCAGTCCGGTGCTAGCAGAGTCAGGGTAAGCAGTGGGGCTCCCAGGCCACGCCTCAGCCCAGGGTCCCTCCAACCAGGGCTCCCACCTCCAGGACCAACCAGGACCCGGGAAGGCAGAGCCGGCGGACCACCCCGGCAGGGGGCTGAGGAGCCGGGGCAGGATAACCCCAGAGGGAGTGGAGCCCACACGGCAGCGCCCTGCCCTCTATGGCCCCACTGCTGCTGCTACTTCTGGCTGTCCTGCCACAGCCCCTGGGCGGCATGGGCCGCTTCACCCAGCCCCGGCTGCGGCGCTGGGGGGGCAGCCATCCTGCGGCATCTGCAGGCGGCTCCGTGTGCCCCGAGGGGTGGCCCCCAGCCCGAGAGTCCCCCGCTAGGAGCCTGCCCGGCCCAGCCACAAGATGCGGGCGCTGCTCCCCCGCGGCGTGAACTGCAGCGGCCCCAGGGCTCTAGGCTTTTGCTGCCCAAAGCAAAAAAAGAACAAAGAAAGAAAAGAAAAGAAAAGAAAAAAAAAAAAAAAGACGGCCAGAATGCTGCCCTTGAAAATGTGCCGCCCCAAGCACGTGCTTGGTTTGCTGGTGCCTAGAGCTGCCCCTGATTCCGGGGCTGGGGGCATTCCAGGGCTAGGGGGGCGCTAGCTGGCAGCTGCGGTGGGGGGGGGGGCGGCTTTAGGCTCCAGCGGTGGGGGGGGACACAGAATGGGTGGGGTCTCGAGTGATAGGGGCAGGGCTGGGGGCTAGCTTCCCCCAGCCAGTGGTTCTCACACCACTCATGGCCATTTTCTTGTGTGTGGGGAAGGTCGGGGGGCAAGGAAGGGAAAATAATTAATTATTGGGAGATCAGAAAGACCACCTCTCTTCTTGGCAGCATGCCATGAACATGGAGAGAGAAAATTAAAATTGCAGGCCCAGTTGTGTAACTTAGTTACAAGGAGTACTACTTTCACACAAGGAGTTCTAATACATGCAGTGGGGTGATGTGTGTAATACGGTATTACTCAGTATGAAACATAAGGGTTGGAGAATCAGACCTGTGAGCATGCAAATTACCTATCCATATCAAGGTGCAGCTGTCCCTGACTTTCTTCCTTCTCTGTCTGTTTTCCCTCCCCAAGTCCTCCCCTTTTGGGTCACCAGAAGACTCCAAACAAATAACCCCCACCCCAGACCTCTGCTCTCCTTGGGCAACAATCTTTTATTAGGGTCTACCCTGCTGTATTCCCTGCATCCAGGGGAGCAAAGGGGAGTTGCCTAGCACCCTTAAATATGACCCCAGTTGAGCAAAACATGATTACTTGTTAATATTGGAGTGAACAAGTACTGACCAACTATCAGAGAAGATGAACAAAAGACAGCCTTCAGGAACTCAGGGTCTTAAAAAGCTAACTTGAGAGTGGCTGCAATTGACAGACATAAACTGACAGCAGATGGGGATCTGTTCTGACAGGAAGGGTGCAGGCAAGGTTACTTGCTGTTACAGATTTCAGACATTTAAGAGATGTACGATAAGAATGTTTGCTATTTACAAAATTACATCTGTAGCACTACAAAATAGAGATAGGGAGGTGTATATCTACTGTATTAAATTGGACAGTGTTAAAATAAGGATGTTTGCAGTAATCTAAGAACTAATTAGACATATGCAACCAAAGTTAGATTAAATACACGCACAAACATTTACATTGTGTAGAAGGCTTTAGAAACTGTGGTAGAAGTACTGGCAGAATGGGGGTAACCTGGAAAACCAGATCATATCAGGTAAACATAATGAAGAGGATCTCTAATGTGTATTTTAGATATGTCCAAGGGCAGGTCAGAAGAACAGATAAGTGCTCATTTTATTTTGTATTGTTGTGCTAGAAGGTGCTAAGACTGCCATCAAGCATGTCTGATCTATAGATCAACCACAGACCTGGTTAAAGTTGATGGTACTAACCAACTTTCATTAAGGCTAAATGGAAGGAGCACTTCAATGCCCCTTTGTGTAATGATAGCTGAAACAACAGGAAGCCATCACCCAAGGCAATGAGATGTATGGTAAGGCTGATCAGAAGCTAAACCATGCGACGGAAGCATTTCCCTGGAACTAACTGCAAATGCAGTGGATGGGGTTATGAGCATGAGCGTGAGGCAGATAGGGTTGCCAGTTTTGGTTGGATGTATTCCCGGAAGTTTCATCACACGACAATCTTTAAAGATTAATCTTTAATTCCTGGAGGGTTGTCAACACTAAAGGCAGAAAGCAACCAGAATGCCAGCAGACAGCAAGAAGGGCGGTCATGAGTGTGGTCCTGAGAGGGAGCAGAGACAGTTGCTTGGGGTATGCATCATATTTGGTGGAAGGCAGACTTGGATTTTTGAGGGAGGAGACTGCTTGCAGTTTGTTTCTACTGTGTTCAGGGAAACAGGACTTTGAGTACATTCTTTACAACTAAACTGGATTGCACCAAAGAATATACTTGACTTGTAACATCAATTTTATTCCTAAAGGAAATGAAAAGCCCCCAATATTGGCTGTTAGGGCCAAAAAGGGGAAACAGTGTAAATCTAGATAAATAACAAAAGAGAAATTATGTCTCAGAAGAATGGCCATATTGCATCAGACCAATGGTCCATCTAGTCCAAGTTCCTGTCTTCAGACAGTGGTCAATCCCCAGTGCCCCAAAGGGAATGAACAGAACAGGCAATCAAGTGATCCATCCCCTATAATCCACTCCCAGCATCTGTCAAACAGAGGCGAGGGACACTCAGAACATGGTATTGCATCCCTGCCCATCCTGGCTAATACCCATGGATGGACCTATCCTACATGAACGTATCTAGTTCTTTTTATCAAAAAGGAACAGAAAAAAATATAAATATATGGAAGGACTCGATGTCACAGGTGAACAAGGTCTTCAGAAACATTGTATGAGCAATGGTAGAGTGTTGGTGGTACTTTGAGATCACAATAATGAATGCTGATGCTCCTTTCCCCCTCCTCCATGCACCTTCACTACTTCTTTTACCTATCTGCTGCCCTACGCTGGGGACTGCTACATTTGCCTCAATCTGTCAAAGGTGATGGGACACTGCCAGTGCTTTGTAGTCCCATAACTCTGATGTTGCAGAAGTAAAACTGCATAAGGACTTGATCAATAAACTATTGTATGAGAGAGCAATGCTGCTTGCTGCCTGGAAGTCAATGGCTCCACAAGAACCATAGAGAAGTCATGTAACTACCAAGTAGCTGCAAGCGCTCTAGTGGGTTCAACTTCCACTGCTGCCTGTAGCCAGTTGCAACTCCAAAGGTCTTGGAGTCTCCATCCTCGTTGACAGGGCCGGCTCCAGGCACCAGCTTAACAAGCAGGTGCTTGGGGTGGCCAAGGAAGAGGGGCGGCACCTGCAGCAATTTGGGGGCGGCAGGTCCCTCACTCCCTCTAGGAGCAAAGGACCTGCTGCTGAACTGCCGCCGCCAATCGCGGCTTTTTTTTTTTTTTTTTTTTTTCCCGCTTGGGGCAGCAGAAATGCTGGAGCCGGCCCTGCTTGTTGAGGATAGTGCATTCAGTGTCTCACTGTGGATGAAATGCTGGGGTATCAATTGTCCTTGGATACATTGAAAAAGTATGGGGGCAGGTGTTTGTGTATATATCTGTCACATTATCCAATATATGAAACTTCTCCCTAGGCAAACAGTATGTTTAATACCAATGGCACATATGAAAGATGCTAGGATGTTAATTTTCATCTCCAAGTAGCCCTTTGACTCCAGAAAATCATTGGAATTAATAGTGGCTGGCAAGGATCGCACTCTCACAATCACTTGTCTAGCAACTTATCATGAATGAACACCAATCATTAACATACCCGACTGCCTAAGAATGAGAAGCAGTCCAACAATGAGGCCAGTTTCCAAAAAGGGAGGCAACTGCATTGAACATTTCAAGATGCATGTACCTGACGCAGCTGTGTATTTAACCTCAAATATAATAAGCTGAAGTCCAACCTGGAGCTTCATCATGATGGAAGACAAAAAGGTAAAATCTTCAGTAAAGTAGTGCTGTGGACCAGAGGCAGATTAAGGTTTCCTGGGGCTAGAGCAAGTGGGGGCCCCCTCCCCCATCCCTTCTGCCTCCGTCCCTACTCCCGTAGCCCTGCCCACAGCCCCACCCCTTTCTGCCCCTTCCCCGGGGCCTACCCCTGTTCCACCCAGGGTCTCCCCCATTCTGCCCCCCCCACTGAAGCCCCACAACCCCCTTTGCTTTCTGCTGCCCTGCACTGTGGCCCCAACACCTGAGAAGCTCAGTTCCCCCACCAAGGCACCGGGACCGCAGTGGGCAGTGAGAACTCCTCCAATCCCATGGCCACAGCAGAGGTCTTCCCCACGCCCCCCCACGTTTCTATAGAGAACCAGGGTTGGGGCGCTGGGACTTCTCCTGCTCTGCCCGGCGCATCTACGGGGATGGGGTCGGGGGCCGCAGGGAGGGTAGGGCTTCCCTCACCCTGCCCGCCCAGTGGCTGGGGTCCCAAGCTTCCACTGCCTGGAGGCGAATTTTTTCCTGTGGCCCCCAGTTGGCTGGGACCTCTAGGCACATATGAAAGATGTCCTGTTGGCCCAGTGGCTAATCCGTCATTGCTGGGAACTATCCACGGAACAGCAAGAGGAGGCCAATATTCATTAGGCCTCAGGTCTTATCGGTACCACAGCACTATGCCATATGATCCAGGACCTAAATGGGCCTGAAAATTTTAGGGGCAGCTTTCATATACCTTGCAAGGCAATCACTTCCATGAGACTACTGCTTTTTGAGTATGGCAAGCGGTATTTGGCTCTCTTATGTTCAGCCCTAGTAAGGTGCCACAAGTACTCCTTGTTGTTTTTGCTGATACAGACTAACACGGCTACCACTCTGAGCCCTAGTATTATTTCCTTTCTCCCCCACCCCAGAACTATTTGAACTAGCTATCACTTTAATTGTACAGGATCCAATTCTTACCTTCCATTCCATACTAAAAAGGAATGTATTAATAATTAAGAGTGCTAAGAGAGCTCTTCAAATGTTTTTTTTCCCCGCACCCTGATCCATTATCAATTCTGTGAATGATTTCACTAAGCTCTGTATATGATTTTAAAAGGAAAAAAATGGAAAGATTGATTGGTAAACAAGAGCTATCATCTATAGACTCATTATTCCTCATGCTCCAACCCTGCACTGCCCTTTAGAAGATAAATTTCCTCTCTGCTATATAACTGCTGCTCCATGGCTCCATGATTAATTACCAGCAGCCACATGCAAAATCCACCATGATGGATTGTCTGCAGGCATCAGCATAATTACCCACTATAACCATTGACAGTTCTTGTCACTTGAGCAGCCAACCATCAGGACACAGAACTGAAAAAATGCCTTGTAAAAGTGGGTAAAGAGAGGCAATTAGAAAAAAGCAAGACCCATCCACAGTAGTTGGCATGGTCTCTTAGCTGTAGGGATCAACTCTTAGCTGACAGCTAAAGCTGTGCGAGTAATTCATAACGAATAATTTTCTCAACAAACGTAGTTTATTTTTCAGCTTGCAGACTGTGCACGAGCAGGCTGAAGTTTCTGCAGCTGTATTAATTTTTGATAGTTACACAACAATATTTTACAAGACTTTTAATTCTGTGATTTGATCATGAACAGGTAGTATCTGATAACTGAAATTTCAAGTATGTCAGTTAATGGTCACAAAAAAGACTACATGGTATTGTTTCTGTTCCTTGATTGAATGAACAATTGTAATCTAAAGGAGGGTTTGAATAAGTGCCTGGGCTTTGGAGCTTTCAGAGTGAGCAAGGATAGCAGTTTAAAGAGAAGCATAGTTCATAATTCTCTTTATCTTCTAACAAATTGTAAACCCTTTGACTTTGAGTCACACAGGCTTTGTTTAAGGCTTCATTCCTAGAAAAATTAGGCTGCAGTATATTTAGGGTCTAAATCAATGCCCACTGAAATTAATGGAAAAACTCCTAGTGACTTGGTTTGGATTCTGTTTACTTTCCCCTTACTATTCCCATCACACTCCCACAAACAGAATGTACGTGTAGTCCCAGTGTCAGATTTTTTGTTTGCCTTGTTTAATTGCCTCTCTGCTGGACCCCTTACAAGGCATTTTGGGTATTCTGTTCCCTTGCTGTGTCAAATGGTGTGCCATCCCATATACAATATGCCATTTCCACTGCCAACAGTAATATGTGCAGGCTTTTACTTCCCATGAACATTCATGGGAGTAAAATGCAATCACTTGAGTATTTGCAGAAAGTGAAGTCAAAAGGGCACAAACATAGCTGAAGGGAATTCTGGGGGGGGGGGGAGAACACCCTAGTATTACATTCTCCTAGCCCTACTGACAACAATCCTCATAAATTACGGCAATGGTCAGAACAATTTTCTCTTCCATAGAGTTCAGCTTTCCAAAATATGGCCTACTATTTCCACTTCTAATTTGGGACTGAAAATTGTAAAACAAAATTCTGGTTCCTGGTTTGAGACTGGAATGCAGGCAAAACAGAATATATAAATAGAGAGAGAAAGAGAGAGAGAGAGAGATTGCTAGAGAGAAAGTCAGTTGTATGCTTTCTATTTTTTGACACAATACAATGTACCATATTCAATATTATATTGGCTGTGTGCCATGAGTCACAGACTGAGACTTAACTGCAAAACTGTGCAAGGCTAAAATGAGACAGATGTTAAGGAAACAACAATGGAGTGCCTTTGGGTGCTTTTCTGTTAATCAAGGCCAACCACAGAATGAAAAACTGTAACACAGGAATCACCTGTTTAAAACAGTGTGAGTGATGACATTAGCCATCAAAATGTCTCGGGGTTTTTCTACAACTGCGGATGCAAAATTTCATCATACATAACACATGTATATCACAACATGGGATGTACCTCATCCAGTGCATCAAGTGCCCCTACAACAACTATGTGGGTGCATAGGCGCTGACTTCTGCTCCCGTCAGTGGGTGCTCAACCCCCCTCTGCCCCCGCCCCAACTCCACCCCTTCCATGAGGCCCCACCCCTGCCCCCATTCCAACCCCTTCCCCAAAGTCCCCACCCCAACTCCGCCCCCTCCCTGTCCCTATTCCGACTCCTTCCCCTGTTTGGCAGCGGCTAGGGGTGGGAAGTGCTGGGAGGTAAGCAGAGGAATGGGGATACGGTACGCTCAGGGGGGAGGAGGTGGAGTGTGTGTGTGTGTGGGGGGGGGGGGGGAGCTTGGCTGCCAGGGGGTGCAGAGCACTCAATTTTTCACCATGGGTGCTCCAGCCCCAGAGCACCCACAGAGTCAGCGCCTATGTGTGCGTGGAACTAGACAATCACTATACTCTTGAGTGAGCTTTCACAGAAAAATGAGAAAAGACAAAAATACTGTAGCACCTGTGGGCAAACACTTTTCACAAAGGGATCACTCAATATCTGACCGCTCAGTACTCACACTCAAAGAAAACCTACACAACACCTTCAAAAGACAAGCCTAGGTACTTGCATTAAAAACTCTGCTGGACATTAAAAACCATGGCCTTAACAGAGACACTGGTTTTATAGCTCATTACAATTTGTAACACACCCTACTGCCTGCTAACCTGTAATTACCCACTTCATTTTAAGTGGTATCCTACCGCAGTGGTTCTCAGCCAGGGGTCCGGGGCCCATTGCAGGGCCACGTGTAGGTTTCAGGGGGGCCGCCAAGCAGGGCCAGCATTAGATTTGCTGGGGCCCAGGGCAGAAAGCTTAAGCCCCATGGCATGGGGCTGAAGCCCAGGGCCCTAAGCCCCGCCACCCAGGGCTGAAGCTGAAGTCTGACAAGTTAGCTTCACAGGGCCCCATGGAGCATTGAGCCTGGGCAGTTTCCATTTGCTACCCCCTAGCATTGGCCCTGGTTTTTACATGCAGAAACACAGTTGTTGCAGAGGGTGGCTGTGGAGTTTTTAATAGTATGTTGGGGGTGGGGCTCAGAGAAAAAGGTTGAGAACCCCTGTCCTTCAGCATGTGTGAACCCCTTATGCCTACCAGTCTGTCATGGGGTGCTCTACTCACTGCTGGAGTGCCTCCTTCTGGCCACATCTCGGGATTAGCTCTGCCAGGCTGATGGTCCTTCCTGCAGGGTCGTCCTCTTCCCAAGGTCTCCCTCTAGGATTCAAGGAGCTCCTTCAGGACTCAGCCCTCCAGCCAGGTCTCTATACTCCTCCCTTTCCAGGGTTCTGAAATCCCACTAGACAACCATTCTACAGAGTCTATGCTCCATTGCCTCATCTATGCCACTTCCCCCGTGATTGTTAGGGGAACCTCGGCCCACCCACTTTTTTTGGTTCCAGTCCAGGGACCCTTTATGTGCAATTGTGTCTGCTTTCCTTCAGACCCTGTTGCTCTTTCCCTGGACTCCTTTTAACAGCTTCTAGGTCCCCGCCCCCCTGGGTGTACCAGCTCAAATTCCCTCCTCCCAGGGAGTAACTGCAAACCACTGACCTCCATAGCCTCAAACACCCCCTTCCTACTCCTAGAGAGTTGACTGCAGCCTACTTCCTCTGCAGCCCCTTTCTTCTGGCTTTATGCCAGCTCCTCCTGTTCCTCCCCAGCTGGGCTCCATCTTCAATCAGTGCTTCAGGCCCTGGGTCTTCCCCAGGTGCAGTCTATCAAGTTAATCATCCTAATTTACCATCTCTGCCTTGTATGGGGTGAACACTCCATCATGCTGTCCCACTTTGTATTTAGCTCAGACACTCTAGTTACTTTCTCTAGACTTGGGAAAAGCTTCATGAAGCTCAAGAGCATGTCCTTTCCACCAACAGAATTTGGTCCAATAAAAGATATTACCTCACCAGGGCCAGCCTTAGGGAAAATGGTGCCCTGGGTGAACTTCCATTTTGGAATCCCTGGATGGACACAGTGCCCCCCATTGCCCATGGCCCATGTGGGCTCCCCACCTCCCTGCTCCCCTAACCCCTACACTGTTCCCCCTTGGGCCCCAACCCCTGCACTGTGACCCCTTCACCCATAACTGCTATGCTGTGTCCCCTTTGCCCCTAACCCCTGCAACTCCCTCGTGCACCCCTAATCCCTACACTCCTGTTCTGAGCCCCTAACCCCTGCACTGTGCCCCTTTTGCCCCAACTCCTGCACTCCTAATCCCTGCCCCCCATTCCCCTAACCCCTGCACCCCACTCCTGTGCCCATGCAGGGAAACTGACCTGGATGTACAGAGCAGCTGGCATTGCTGCTTGCTCCCCCTGTTGAACGCTGCTCCTTGTTGTGCACCCCTAGGGGGCTATGATGGAAGGAGCAATGTAAGGGCTCCCTGCATCCTGGTTACTTTCCCCACCTGGGCTGCATAAGGGCAGGGCAGGAGAGCACCAGCTCCTGATGCTCACCTCACACCGCAGCCCAGGTGGGGAAAGTGTCCTGGACGCATGGAGCATTTGGTGTTGCTCCTTATTCCCCCCCCCCCCACACACACACACAACCTGAGGGGGAGAAGGAGGAACCGGGGGGTGGGGGCAAGAGCAGTATCTGTACATCACCGCTTCCCAGCCCCACCCCAAGTTCCTCTGCCAGGAGGAAGCAAGGATAAATCTGGGTGCCCTCCTAACATGGTGCTCCCCTGCCAGCCTGGAGCAGTTTCTGACTCTACGATCTACACAACGGAAGAAGCCTTTTCTTTTTCTTTTTTTAAAACAAGCATTATTGAAGGGTTTTTCCTTTCCCCCCTAAAATAAATGACATCACTGCCTGACATAGTTGGCTAATCAGCACAGTAAGGCTGCAGCACTGAGCCAGCGACAGCTTGAAATTGCTAGGAATTCAGAAAGCAGTTCAGAATACTTTATCACACAAAGTCTAGCAGACATCTGATGAAGTTTCAAACCGATAACATCTGGGACTTTTACTAAGAAAATGCCAACATTTATTAATCAATATCAAGTGTTTTTATTGCCATTCAATAGGGATATCCTAAACAAGAACAATTTTGAAGCGTAATTATTCTGCTGACACAATAGATGAAGAAAGATTAAAATATTTAGATCACTGTAGCATGGCTCAGCAGTCAGGGGTCAGGACTTGTCAAGACAGTATCATAATGTGACAATAACTAGGCTGCACAAAGCAGCCTAATCTTTATCTGAATGATACTGTTTCTCTACAAACCTTTGATCAAGCACAAAAATTGAAAATACTCATATCTGATTATATTTACCTACCACATCATAAGCTTGCATAATAATATGGAAAAGATTAGGCAGTGCAAGGAATTCTTCCTCCATTAAGTTAAATTTGTGTTTATGGAGGTTCTTGTATATAAGGGTATGTCTACACTTACCTCCGGGTCCGACGGCAGGCAATCGATGTTCTGGGATCGATTTATCGCGTCTTGTCTAGACGCGATAAATCGATCCCGGATCGATCCCGGAAGTGCTCGCCGTCGACGCCGGTAGTCCAGCTCAGCGAGAGGAGTACGCGGCATCGACGGGGGAGCCTGCCTGCAGCGTCTGGACCCACGGTAAGTTCGGACTAAGGTACTTCGAATTCAGCTACGTTATTAACGTAGCTGAATTTGCGTACCTTAGTCCGAAGTGGGGGGGTAGTGTGGACCAGGCCTTAGTGATGGAAGGTCTGGTGACTGGTCCGTAATTTTAAGCAAAGGAAAAATTGCTTGGAAAAGAAATTGATTTAAAAAAGAAAAATACCACAAAGAAAGACCTGAATATGTTGGGTTCCAACCAGATACAAAAAAAATCGGTGGAATGAGGTCTCTAAATGAAGTAGAGAGGCATTAATCACCATTAAGAGTCATCTCTTAATAAATGTGATGCCGCCCAAACTCTCCTGTGTGCAGGTAGCTGGAGAAAACTTGTTTGGAGAGCAGGGGGAGCTACTCGAGATATTTGGATACTCAAGGTGTCCCAGTCATAGGGACTTAAAAGAGATCTCTGGCCACTGCAAGGAGTTGCTATTTAGACAGCAGCGTGATGCTGACTGGCAGACCAGGGTGTTTCTCATAGAGAGATAAGATTGTTTTCAAGGAATATGTAGGCAAATTTAGGCAATTCACCTTTCTTTTTTTCTCTCTGTAACAAAGATGAGACTCTATTATATAGTTTAACTTATGAGAAGTGTAAATCTAGGTATGTTAAGCAAATTGTTTCTTTTGATGTAAATTTTGTTGTCCCCCTTGAGCCAAGCAGCTAGACAAATATTTGGGATCCAATGGATTGTTCCAGTTAGGAGGAGAAATTGATGACAATCAGGTATTTCTCTGATGCAGTTTTGTTTATTTATGAATAATGTCCTATGCCTTTGAGTGCAGAAGGAATCAATAGCAGGAAACAGCTTTTTTTGCTCTCAGCACCAAGAGCACTTTTCAGCTTGCCAAAAGCCTCTCCCCAGGTTTCTTCCAGGGTCAGCTACCATGTTTTCAACTGCTTCTTCAGGCTCTCTGTCTCTCTCTGTCTTTCCCAGGGTTTTTTTGGTCTGCTCTGCCTCCCACATGGCTACCCAAAAACAATACTTCACAAAAGCTCCTGGTTGGGTTCACATACTCCTTTTGTCTCAGGTGGGGGCTTATAGTTACAGTTATGTTGTCTGAAAAGTGAGTTCACACTTGTCAATCTCAAGGGGGGTTTAACTCCACCCACAACAAGGTTTCACCCGGCTCATATCAATATTCTCTGTTTTTAGACTTCTGGATGATATTATACAATTGTATCCTGAAATTACTATGCCATGGAAAGCCTCTATGTATGTGAATCCAGCATTGCAGACAGGACATGCACAAGGCACACTCCAGACTGAGGACAACAGGAAGGTGCTTCAGGTTAATTACAGTGTTTTGACCACTGACAACTTGCAAAAGAGTAACTGCATTCCCAGGGAAAAGAAACCTCCTCTTCTGTATGAGGGAGGGATTGTTTGGAGCAGTAGAGAGGTACCAGGGACAGAATAAAGAAAGGTAGGCATTGGAAGCTAGGGAGTGTCACTGTGCCTCAGTGGATCACAGCTGAGAATGTCAAATTCAGGACAGATTGCTGAGAAACAGGGCAGACTCGCCCCAAACTGGTGATTATTCTATCCTTAAAATTCTATCCTTAGATATACCAAGCCAGTAACCAAAGTAAACTTCTGTATCACCACATTGGTTAACAAGAAATCAAAAATGCAGTCTCCTTAGGCATTCCAGCCCTTGGATCACCACTCAGTCACTGGACTTTATGATGAGTGGTTACAGAAAACCAATTTCATCAGATATAGGGGCCTTCCAATCCCAAGGGATCAGCCACTTAGCCAGGTCAATATATAAAACTCAGATCATACCCAATGATCACACTGATGCCAATACTTTAGTAACTAAAAACCAAAGGTTTAAATAATAAAAGCAGAGAAGAGAGTCAGAAATGGTTAATAGATCTTATACATACAAGTGATTTTCAGTGTTCATAGATCAGGATCATAGCAGTGATGGAATAAACTGCTAGCTTTCAAAAGTCTCTCTGGAATCACCCAAACAGATTGGGGGTCATCAGTCCTTGTTTATAGCTTCCTTGTTAGAAATCCAGTCCAGAGAAAAGAAGCGAGAAATGAAGACAAAATGGACATGTCTCAGGTGCCTTTTTATATCCTCTCCCATGTGCGTGGAAATTTACTGTCCCAAATGAAGTCCATAGCCCCTGTTTATGGAAAGTTACTGGCTCAAGATGGAGTCCAGCTTCACATGAGCATATCACATGCCCTTGCGTGTTTTGCTGAATCACAAGGGATGGCCATTAGCCCCTCAGAGTCGAGATATGTGCAGGAAGACCTACTGGTCAGGATGAGTTTCTTCAATGGCCCATTGTTAGAGTAAAGTGTTCTTAATTGGCCATCAACACATAGCTGTCTAGCCTCCACGTGAATTTATTTGGGAGGTGTCACCCAGGAATACAACCCATGCGTAAAATACAAGTACATAGTCAATATTCATAACTTTAGATACAAAGATGGTACATGCATATAAACTTAGCAAATCACAACTTTTCCATTGACACCTTATATGACATACTTCGTACAAGATCTGTTGCAATTGTATAATGGTGGTAGCAACAACGATACAAACAGTCATCTTTCTTATACACAGCATCACCAGAAGAAACACAGAAAGAGAAAGCACTGTGAAGGAGAGAGCAAGGTCACACATTTGGGGAAGAGACCTGCATGAGGGAGAATCATCCTAGAATGCAGAAGTTTGATGAGGCAAAGGACCCTGCCTGTCTTTCTGGACAAAGATGTTTCCCCTGCCCCTTACAAGGACTCTTAAGGGAGGAGTGAGTTCATAAGGAGCCATTGCAGTTAGCATGTTTATTATTTTATAGGATCTTTATTCTTTATATGATTTAGTAAAAGAGCAATAATATGTTAGACTTGTGCAAAGTGTCTTGTGTGTTTCATATACTTCACAACCACCACATTGCCTCCCAGAGAGAGTTTAAAAGTAAACCAGAAGGTTCACACCTTGTGGTGGGATTGGAGTGTTTAAGAGATGGGGGAGTCTGAAGGATCAGTGCTGCACCCAGAGGGCTAGGTAGCTGGACTGAGAGTTCTAGATTTCAGAACAGAGTGTTAGGGCTAATCTACACTACCCGCCTGGATCGGCGGGTAGAAATCGATCTCTCGGGGATCGATTTATCGCGTCTCATCTAGACGGATAAATCGATCCTCGAATCGATGCGCTTACTCCCACCTCGTCAGGAGGAGTAAGCGCCGTTGACGGGGGAGCCGCAGCGGTCGATTTGCCACCGTCCTCACAGCGGGGTAAGTCGAATAGGATACGCCAAATTCAGCTACGCTATTCGCGTAGCTGAATTTGCGTATCTTAAATCGACCCCCCCCCCCTTAGTGTAGACCTAGCCTTAGACACAGGGTCAGTGCACTGGGAGTGTGCCTAGGGACCCCAAGATTGGGGCACTAGGATCTGGACCCTGTTCAGGCCCTGAAATACTTGGGATCTAAGGATCCAGAGGCTTGGATTAACCTCACAGTAGTCTGGTGGCCAGCAGGGGATGTCTGACTGGATCAGTGACATATGGGTTTTACACAGATGTCACAAAAAGATGATTACCCTGTAACAATCAGAGGAGTTGAAGAGTAAAGCGTTTCTGAACCCTACATCCCCATCTCAGTTTCGATCAAAGGGCATGGGCAAAGGAAGTTGTTCAGCAGGGTGGTGGTGGTGGTGGGGGACAGAAGTAAGAAAATGACCCAAAAGACTATGAAGAGAGAATTGGCAGTGATATTGATTATAATGATGCTAATAAAAGTTCAAACACACATCACCCTGCAGATTTAGGGCCTGATCCTACAAATCCTCTCTCAGGCAAGTAGTCCCATTGATACTAAATATACACAAGGCCCATATGTTACATTCATACCAGCCAGATTGTAATTCCTTGAGCCTTAGATAAGGAGACTATTACACTGCATATTATTACTTTAATAGTGGATACAAATTATTGAAGGTTATTTATGATGAAAGGTGCACAGTCCCTGGAGATACTGCGATAACATGATGTGTGGGGCTGTACTGTGAACAGTAGAATACATTTCATAGTAATACACAGCATCTGTCTATTTGTACTTAAAGGTATTTAAAGTGGTAACAATTTGGGGAAGGTTGATGATTTACTTATTAACCTATTATATATGTAAAATTAGAGTTCAGGAAAACATAAAAAGCACCTGGCCAAAGACTTGGGGAAATCTTGGCCTCAGTGAAGTGAATGGCAAAACTCAACTGACTTCACTATAGCGAGAATTTCACATTTGATGCCTTTGGCATAAATTAAAAATACAAATGAACAAACAACAAAAGCAAACAAAGCAATTTCCCCATATCAGAAAAGAGAATAAGGTTACCTCACCTCCCCCCCAACACTTGTGGTACTCTTCTCAACACACAATATACCCACACAGATTTCAGTTCCCCCTAACATCTCCCAAATTTGGGCAAAGACGTTTACAATTGAAGGGGTTGGAACTGATTAAAGCAATCATGTCAGACTGGTGGATTTAGGCTTTTGGCTGTAAGAACAATGATGACTATTTCTGGTGTGGCTTACTACAAATCTATTCTGATCACATACAAAAACGAAGACTCCTAGGATCTTCATTTCTATATTCAGGCTACATCTACAGAGCAATCAGGAGTGTAATTTATAGCCTGTGTACCTAGCTATCTTTAATCTAATTAACTAAAACAGCAGTGCGGATGGGGTAGAATGGGCTTCAGTGTGGGTTAGCAGTATGAGTATGTACCCAAGGGGTGCTTGTGCAGCCCACACTGAAAACCACACTGCTGCTCCCTCATTGCTATTTTTCGCGAGCCTAGCTAGATTAAAGCTATGAGCTGTAAATTACACCCCCCCCCCCAGCTATAGTGTAGACATAGCCTAATACGGACATACAAACAGGGGTTAGGGGAGAAGAGCGCTGTGCTCTTTTATTCTTATTTTATATGCATGTAAAAGAACTGAAAGGTTTTTCATTTTGTTTATTAAAACTTTCTCCTTGGTTTTTACATTGGAAATTCAAAAATCTTATGTGCAGTTTACTTTTCTGGAAGATTCTATGGATGACTTGAAAATCAGTAGGATTATATCACATCACACACATCATGCAGATGTAACCCGATTTATAGAGAAGGAAAGTGACTTTTATTCAGATTGTTTAAAACTTTTTTGTTATTCAACTTTTCAATTTTTTTACTCTTAGCTATTCAACTCAAACACCCTGTAAACAGATGAAAGAAAAGAGCAGCTTGTTAAAGATTCAACAATGTGACTCCTTAATTATTGTCAGAGAAAGCTCACAGTACACATCCGAGACTTCCAATGAGTTCTCCAGCAAAAACAGGGAAGAACAAACATCATTAGTGATATTTCTAAGGTAAGAAAACAAGAACACTAATAAATTATTATTAATAATAATACATATCCTGTCTGCCTATACTTCATGAAGAAGCAAGCAGGGGCGGCTCTATGTATTTTGCCGCCCTAAGCACGGCAGTGAGGCAGCCTTCGGCGGCATGCCTGCGGGCGGTCCGCTGGTAACGCGGATTCGACGGCATGCCTGTGGGAGGTCTGCCAGTCCCGCACCTTCGGCGTACCCGCTGCCGAATTGCCGCCAAAGCCACGGGACCGGTGGACCTCCCGCAGGCATGCCACCGAAGGCAGCCTGACTGCCGCCCTCATGGCGACCGGCAGGCTGCCCCCCGCGGCTTGCCGTCCCAGGCACGCGCTTGGTGCGCTGGTGCCTGGAGCCGCCCCTGGAAGCAAAAGAAGGTTCCTTTTTCCACAAGACTGAAAACTAAAGTGCATAATCAATACACTCAGGAAGATGAGATGTCTACCGCTTAACTACATTCAAAGACAAATATGTAGATTACAAAATTAGAGAGAATGCCAAATATAAAAAAATAAGTTATCATATTCTGTACTGTACTGCCCAGTAAGAATTTCTACGCACAGCTCTGCAGAGCATACAAACCCAGATCTTTTATCACTTAAATGATCGTCCTGGACAATTGAGTGTCATATTTTTAAGAATCTATTCTTAATTCAATTATTTCCTTAAGATGGTCCAATATATTAAATTCAACTTTAGTAGAAACTACTGAGCAGATTGTAAAATTTAATGATTAAATTTACTATTATTAAATTAAGAAATGGTTTTAAATACTCCACAAGTCTTTACCTGCAACACTAAACCTCCCTGCCATCTCTTCACAAATTGTCACTGTGATAAATGAAGGGGGGGGGGGGAGAGCTCCCTTTGATGGACAGCCAGCCAGCCAGCTGTAAAATCCCTCTTGGTAGCCGTTCTCTGCTTGCTTTACCTGTAAAGGGTTAAAAGTCCACCAGGTAAAGAAAAGGAAGTGGGCACCTGACCAAAAGAGCCAATGGGAAGGTAGAACTTTTTAAAATTTGGAAAAACTTTCCCTTTGTCTGTTGTTCTCCAGAGAAGGAGACATGGAACAGCAATGCTATAAGCAGGAATGCTTTGTAAAGCTTGAACCAGGTATAAAAATTCATTTTCCATACCTAGAAGAAATCATTGGACAGGGCATGTTTAAAGAAATAAACCTAATTGCATCTATTTATTTTGGCTTGTGGATCTCCTCTGTGCTAACCCCAGATGCTTTTGTTTGCTTGTAACCTTTAAGCTAACCCCCAAGAAAGCTATTTTGGGTGCTTAATTTTTGGAATTGCTCTTTTAAAATCTAGCAAAAGCCTAAATTCCAGATGTATTTTCTTCCTTTTTGTTTTTAATAAAATTTAACTTTAAGAACAGGATTAGATTTTTAGTGTCCTAAGAGGTTTGTGCAGGTTGTTTGATTAGCTGGTGGCAACAGCTAATTTCCTTTGTTTTCTTTCTCAGCTTCTCAGCTGTTCCCCGGGGTGGGGGGTGCGGGGGAAGAAGGCTTGAGGGTATCCCACAGGGAGGAATTCCCAAGTGCTCCTTCCTGGGTCCAAGGGCTTTTTTTTGTATTTGGGTGGTGGCAGCGTTTACCAAGCCAAGGTCAGAGAAAAGCTGTAACCTTGGGAGTTTAATACAAGCCTGGAGTGGCAAGTATTAATTTTTAGAATCCTTGTGGGCCCCACCTTCTGCACTTGGAGTGACAGAGTGGGGATTCAGCCTTGACAGTCACCCAACAAAAACCTTATACAATTTTAATGTAATTTTTAAAGCTAATGGTATAAAAACACAAATGATATTGCAGCTATACAAGGGCATCCTAGCTTGAATAAACTGTGGGAGTCACAGTAAATTGTAACTGAAGAAAAAGTCACTGGATGCTTGAAAGCAGATGGCCTTATTGGACTCATCATATTACATTTTAAAAGGTTAGTTTAGTTTTTGCTCAACTTGGGATAAAAGTACATAGTACTTGCTCATAAAAAAAAAATCATCAGCATATAGCTCAATGGTACTTGAGATACTGCATTTTTCTCAATTTAGAATAAGAAATAACGGAATGACCTTAGATACCACTGTAGGGCACTTTTAATGGTGACCACTGTACCTAGCATTCTAGGGCTATTGATTCTCCATTGTAACAATAGCTGATTTTAGAGTCCAATCCAAAACCTACCAAAGTTAATAGGAGACCTTCCAATGACTCCATTGGGCGTTGGATCAGGCCCCTAAATATTATTGTTATATATATGAAATATTTCATTTAAACCACTTGATGTCTTTCCTAGTTAGCTACTGGTTGTGTCCTGCAGCACTAATATGATAGACATGATTTGAGTCCTGCTCCTGTTTCTCCACTCCCTCCGGGGTCAGTCAATGACAACCATCAACAAACCAACAATAGCTTGCAATCATACAACTACGGTCTCTAATTTTGTCCCTTATGTAAAGCAGAATGAGGTTGGCCACACATACAGTATCTTTTACCAATGAGAATGCAGCTAGTATTTAATCACCTACATAAACTATTCCTTCAGTTCTAGTTGCATCTCACTTATTCATGACAGGTTTCAGAGTAGCAGCCATGTTAGTCTGTATCCGCAAAAAGAACAGGAGTACTGTGGCACCTTAGAGACTAACACATTTATTTGAGCATAAGCTTTCATGGGCTACAGCCCACTTCTTCGGATGCATAGAATGGAACATATATTGAGGAGATATATTTACACATACAGAGAGCATGAAAAGGTGGGAGCTGTCTTACCAACTCTGAGAGGCCAATTAAGTAAGAGAAAAAAAACTTTTGAAGTGATAATCAAGATAGCCCAGTACAGACAGTTTGATAAGAAGTGTGAGAATACTTACATGGGGAGATAGATTCAATGTTTGTAATGGCTCAGCCATTCCCAGTCTCTATTCAAGCCTAAGTTGATTGTATCTAGTTTGCATATCAATTCAAGCTCAGCAGTTTCTCGTTGGAGTCTGTTTTTGAAGCTTTTCTGTTGCAAAATTGCCACCCGCAGGTCTGTCATTGAGTGACCAGACAGGTTAAAGTGGTTCTCCTACTGGTTTTTGAATGTTATGTTGAATGGGTACCCGCATGGCCCCACAGTATGCCAACATTTTTATGGCTGACTTAGAACAACGCTTCCTTAGCTCTCGTCCCCTAACGCCCCTACTCTACTTGCGCTACATTGATGACATCTTCATCATCTGGACCCATGGAAAAGAAGCCCTTGAGGAATCCCACCATGATTTCAATAATTTCCATCCCACCATCAACCTCAGCCTAGATCAATCCACACAAGCGGTCCATTTCCTGGACACTACTGTGCTAATAAGCGATGGTCACATAAATACCACCCTATACCGGAAACCTACTGACCGCTATACTTACCTACATGCCTCCAGCTTCCATCCAGGACACACCACACGATCCATTGTCTACAGCCAAGCTCTAAGATACAACCGCATTTGCTCCAATCCCTCAGACAGAGACAAGCACCTACAAGATCTCTATCAAGCATTCTTAAAACTACAATACCCACCTGCTGAAGTGAAAAAACAGATTGACAGAGCCAGACGAGTACCCAGAAGTCACCTCCTACAAGACAGGCCCAACAAAGAAAATAACAGAACACCACTAGCTGTCACCTTCAGCCCCCAACTAAAACCTCTCCAGCGCATCATCAAAGATCTACAACCTATCCTGAAAGATGATCCCTCACTCTCACAGATCTTGGGAGACAGAACAGTCCTCGCTTACAGACAGCCCCCCAACCTGAAGCAAATACTCACCAGCAACCACACACCACTGAACAAAAACACTGACCCAGGAACCTATCCTTGCAACAAAGCCCGATGCCAACTCTGTCCACATATCTATTCAAGTGACATCATCATAGGACCTAATCACATCAGCCATGCCATCAGGGGCTCGTTCACCTGCACATCTACCAATGTGATATATGCCATCATGTGCCAGCAATGCCCCTGTGCCATGTACATTGGCCAAACCGGACAGTCTCTACGCAAAAGAATTAATGGACACAAATCTGACATCAGGAATCATAACATTCAAAAACCAGTAGGAGAACACTTTAATCTGTCTGGTCACTCAATGACAGACCTGCGGGTGGCAATTTTGCAACAGAAAAGCTTCAAAAACAGACTCCAACAAGAAACTGCTGAGCTTGAATTGATATGCAAACTAGATACAATCAACTTAGGCTTGAATAGAGACTGGTTATTTATATAATTAGAGCTTGTCAAAATGTTTTGAATTTTTGATGAAAATAGTTTGCATTTTTGTAAATATGCATTTTTGCTATTTTTCATCAGCTTATACATTGGTTGAATTTTTTAAAAAATGCAAACTTTTCTGCATGTTTCAACAAGATTTATGAACAATAACTGCACAAAATTACATGGAACTCAACTTGTGACCTTCCAACTACCTGTGTATTTAACAGAAAACTGTGTGGTAAGTCTTTCAAAAAACGTTATTCAATCAGTGTCAAAATTGCCTTCATCCAAGTTACAATAGGTGACCATTAGATAAAAATGGAGGGGGGAGGAAGGTTAAGAGCAATTAAAGAAATCTTACTCTTTCAAAGCCCTGGAAACAGTGATTCAATGTGAATCCAGCCAACAGCTGGATTAAAAAAGATTTATCTCAAGATGGACAAGCCCAGAATAATCAATAGTTCTTTATGTAGCCTATAGTTGCCTATACAAAAGAACAAAGAATAGCAAGAGCACTGCAGGTGTTCAGTGACTGCCCTATGAGACCAAAGAGAGAAATACTGTAGCTGATTTAAAAAAAAATACCAGGAGGCTAATTTTATGACCATTCATAACATTTATATCTATGCAAGCTAAGATAATAAGGGTAATCAAATCTCATGCTTCAGTGTGTCAAATGATTGCCTAATGGTCAGAAAGACATTCCCTCCCCATCCATGCCTACCAATGCATAGAATTGGCTAGATGCATTATTGGGCTGTTGGTCTGAATTTTGTTTTATTTTCTGGGGGGAGGTTTACTCTTAAACTTTGAGAATGGTCTGCTTTTGAAATCAGGATGCTATATGTTAGATAGGATTTATCATTCCTGATCAGTCTATGTCCCTATATATTTTTAACATTCCAAGTTAGGAATGCAAGACTCCACAAAAATATTACTTGCTTCCTTAAGGTGTCCATATATAGGTCTCGTAAATTTGTCCAACTATTTCACTAGCGTACAGATGCCCTGTTATAAGGGTTTTCACTGACACCTTGCTTAACACTAGAAACATCATGCCTTCCGTGCCCATACAGAAAATTAGGGCAACTTTTTCTTTTATTTTCGGTCATACATGCCCAAGTTTTTGTACCCAAATAATAATTTTGGAGAAAAAGGAAAGCAAATAAACCTCTGCATGTATGAATAGGTGTCAGTGCAGACACAACACACACACAAAACCACACCACACCACCATCACAACTTCTTTCCTCTATCTTTCAGATGAAACTTTATAGTTCAGAGGGCAAAATATTTCAGAGGATGCCAAGTAGAAACTACTTGCCTGTGACCAAGAGAGCTGGCATCCAGTTGGGTGCAATGCAGGAGTCAGTCTCACTCTTCCAAAATCTACAGAGTTTATATACGAATAAGAAGGGCCTTATATTTTATATAGTAAGTGTATTAGAAATTAATAATACATAGTCTTCCCTTCCTGTCCCCATTCATTTAAACAATGATGATTTGCATAAGTAAGACATTATTAAATAAACTTTCCCTTAACCCCCGCAAAACAAATCGAAAAACCAAAACAAGCAGCTTCTGTTGAAAAGGTTAAGGAGTCTCAATCTGACAGTTAAAATAAAGCACACTTTGCATTGATTCTGTCTTAGTCTCATGTAATAACCACTGTCTAGCATACAGTTCTAAGGTAAACTAACACTATACAGTTCAATCTGGGATTCATTACAAGAAATATAATCATTCCCACCTCATCCAGAGAGAGATGGATTGAAAATAACAATCAGAACCTGTCACTCAGAATATATCAATTCATCTGTGTTAAAATCCAGCGTGGGATAGGGAAGACTCCTCATTGCAAAACATGGCCAATGTAAAAGCCATAAGAACAGTGACTAGATATAGGATCTGCGACATAAAAAAGGTGATAACAGAAGCTGGGCAAAACAGTAGAGTACATAAGATATAGAAAGAAGGGAAAACTTGAACACAGCCCCCATCCCACCCCACCCACTGATGCAGTAAGAGCTTGCATGACATAACTTGTAGTTTTAAACTATGACAGGGAATAAATGTGCCATTCAATTTTGAGCAAATAGAGGGATTCTTTGTATTTTGAGTTTCAGGCTCCTTTATACTCCCAGACCATGGCTTGCTTCTGTTGGATCAAGGTTGCTATTTCTCTGGGTTTATCGAATGTATGCGCCACATCATCCTCTAGACCTTTTAGCACTGCTGGATACAGGAGGGCACAATTAAAGCCTTTACCCATTAGGGAGTTTTTGACTTCAGCACATGCCATTCTTTCTTTCCACAACTGGGGAGAAAAAACTTGAACACCAATGTACGGGGCTTACTACTCACCACTGGCATGCCTCCTCATAGCTCATCTGGGGATTAGCTCAACAGTTTAATGCCTGTTCCTTTCATCACTCAGCCATTGTCTCAGTCTCACACTCCAGGACTCAGGGTAGTCATCTTTGTGACTCGGCCTCCTTCCAGGGTGTGTCAATGGTTATCTGGATAAGCTGTCTCTCTGCCATTCCAGGCAGTCCTCCATTCTAGTCCGCCAGTCTATATCCAAGGTTGTGCCACTTCCCTAGTGGCTGGTAGAAAACCTGGTCTTACCATCTACTCCGGTTTCCAGCCCAGGGACCCTATGCTCCACAACTATGGTTTACTTGCTCCCAGACCTGGTTGTTATCTTCTTGGGCTCTGTCCTACTCCCTCCTTCTATCCTCTGGCACCTCTGGGTTTACCACCCATCCGGGCTTCCTCTGCTCCCTGTGGTTACTTTGCCCTTTGGCGTCTTACCAGAACCTGTCATCTCTAACAAACCTCCCTTCTGTCAGGAAATGACTAAAGACTATTTTCCCCTGCTGTTCTCAGCTTTATCAAAGCCCCCCACCAGTTCCTACCCAGGTGAGCTTCATGCTTAATTAAGCATTATTGAGCTCTGGGCTCCCCTCCAGGTGCAGCCTATGAGGTTAACTGGCCCATCTAGCCAATGCTAACCCCTTCAGGACTGGTGTGGTGTGAACACCTCAGCACAACCAAAAACAAACAAGAAAACCAATTTTACTCTTGTATTCTCATTGCTCTTGAATCCATGATGCTGCTAGGATTTTCACCTGATCTGTGAAGTTGTGAAGCCACAATACAACAGCTCTTGGCCAGTGCATGATGACACTGGTTGATTTTAATGAAGTGATGGGTGTATTTGCATTCCAGATTTAAAATCTCAGGGAGTCATTTATCCAAAGCAGATTGTAGGTTGGGGCCTCCTGGAGACCGACAATGTTTGTTCCTTCCATAGCTGTTTTTCTGTCACCTAGGCACTTTACCATTTTCACAACCTCTTGCTGGAATTGGGGCAAATTCTGATGAAGTTATAGCCTCCCACTCTCTAGATTAGAGATACTTTTCTCTGCCCCCTCCATTTTCTCCATTCATTCATTAATTTTGCTTGCTATCTTTTCCACAAACTAACTGCAGTAACCAGGGGCAGTGCATCTGAGAATCTTCTGCTGCTGCGGTGGCTGCTGTCTGTTGTGAAGCAGGTCAAGGAGCACAAGAAGATGGTGGATCTTGCTGTGGAGAAGCAGCTGGGGGGTGTCCACATTCTATGCCACTGGTCTTGAGATGCTTCTGCTAGCAGAGTATTGATTTAAGGCATATGGAGTCTGGCCAGAGTGGAAAACAAAGTCATTTGAAAAAAACTTTGCCTTTAAAAAAAACCTTGACTCTATAAATGCTATTGGTTTCATCATTCTAGAACACTATCCATAAGGATTTGATGTAATGGAGTCCAAAACACAAGTTACACAATAGCCTAAAAGAAATTGATATTTCAACCTGGGTAAGCACATAAAGGAAACTTAGTATATCCTGATTCTACAGGTGAAAAATTCTGATTTTGTGGAGCTCAATATAAAAGTACAGAAGACAAATCAGCAGGTGTTGCTGCTCCAGGATCAGGCCACAGACAGATACAGAGCAACAAAACATGTGATCAGCATCTTGTAATCTTTGCTGATTGACTGCATTGGCAACTGTAAGCCAGAGTGTTTGCCTCTAAAAGGTCATTCCGTTGCGAGGGTGATGTGAAGATGGGGACCGAGCATGCTTTGTTGTACATCATCAGCATTTGACAACTTCTTTTCATAAGGATGAATAAATTGTGACTTTGTGATTTGTACTAATTTGGTTTGGGAAAGTAGCCAAAGTCAGATTTTTGCTTTCAATGGATTGCATAGAAAACCTCACTTTGTGAATTAAAGTTTATGACAGTTCCTTTGCAAATGCTAATGGAGTCTCTAACTAAAAAGTCAGACTCTGTCTTCTGAATTCAATCCTATAACAGAATCATATCAGGTGAAATAAGCAATGCCTCCCATCCCGCAAAAATAATTTTTTGTACTTAAAACTTTTGTTTTAACCTTTCATTTGGAACCCTGACTGTTTAAACTGTATTAAAATGTCTATCTTGTTTGTTTTCTATATTGCTGGGTGATAAGAGCTAGTGTTCTCAATAAATGGAACAAATTACTAGAGAGCAAGACTGCTACAAATCTTCAGTAGCAATCTTTAAAAATCTGTTATAAAAAGCTTAACAAGGGGAAAAATTATATGAGTATGACTTATGTACCTGCTGAGTTATCTGAAGCTGCTGGTCTTTCTGATAGCACTGGCTCATTAACAGATCCCTATACACAGAGGATAGTTTATAATGCGTTTTTTATTGAGCAAGAATTGACATGTAGGAATGGGAATTTACAAGGGTTCTTATTGACTGCATTAGCTGGATGTAACATTTTAATGGTAATACCAGGTACTGTATGGTTTCTTTTGTTTATGATGGAGTTACAGCATAGTCATTGCAAAATTCTGAGCCTATTTACACCAGCATAAAACTGGAGAAACACAGATTGGTGGGAGAGACAAATGTGAGGGGGTGATGCTCACTGATAGATCAAAAATACCTAGAGAAACTAATTATATGCCAATATAGTAATACACAGTTTTGGATTGGATTCCATAAATGCTTGAGATTTTGTTAAGGCATGGTTCTACTCTCAAAAATAACTGTATTGTGTGTCAGTCATTTTGACATCATATTTTCTCAGTTTAAAAGTTTAAGGAATTTTTGTTTAACTGATAGTCACCCTGAGAGCTGGACGTTAAGCTCTATTCTTTCATCTTCAAGAATCTGCACACAAAATTATGCTCTTAGTGGACCCCAGTATCTTTAATAGGGTTGTGCAGGTGTAAATTTAGATAGCATTTGATCCTGCATGTGGAATGTAGGGAGCAACTGCTGATGGCTCATGAGCCAGACTAGAATCCAATCTCACTCCAAGAGCTATGCTGGCTCAGCGGCGCTCATAGGAATAATAAAAAAGAAACACATTTTTTTTCTCTAAAGCAAGAAGCTGTGGCTTAGAATACACTCAGGGTAGATTTTGCTAATAGCACTTAACCCACAGCAAGGGATAGCAAGAAGCTGGACAACCCTATGAAGACCACCACAGGCATTTTGCCTCAGAGTACTCGAGGCAGAATACTTCCCAGGGCTCTCTGGGGTAACTCATTCTGTGACAGCTCTTTTAGGAGTGTGTCATACTGCCACTCACTCCTCACATGTCTGGCCAATGATTGGAGGCTTCATATACTCCTTATCTCCTTTCAGGAGCATCTCAGTTGCAGTGCCTGTGCTTCTCCTTACTCCTGTCCCTGCTCCCATCCCATGGTGCAGACCTCGCCCACAATGCCATATTTCCCCAGTAGCTGTACACAAAAGAACTGCATTTTGGGCAGACCTTGTAGTCCTTACTCAAGCAAACCACTATTGATTGTAGTGAATGTTTTGTCCAATTGTAACTCCTGCCTCACTAAGAACTTAGAAAGGACTTCAGGTTCTTTAACTGTAGACAATAACTGATCTTTTTTTTAGGCTATAACTAGTGTGTGACACTGGTAAACCAAGTTAAGCCAAGGCTGTAGGTGTTAGCTAAGAACTGGCACTCATATCTGGAAACCATACCAGCTCATTTGTATGTTAGTTTTGTTCAAAATACGTATTAGTCTTATAAGAATGTATTTAGGGTTTAGACTCTATGCAAATGCTTGTAAATTGCTGCATGCATTAATCTTACTAGTAATGTCTGTATTCTATGTTACAAGGTAAAATATAAGTTTGTTTTATAATTGTAAAAATGCCTACTCTGAACCTGTGAACTCAGAAGGGAAGAGTGGCTCTCCCCACTCATCTAGGAGGGCTATCAAAAATGAAGAGGACCATCACAGGACAGAAGCTTTATTAATTGCCCCATCCATCCATGGAGAAGTCAGGACAAGGCCTTCTGCACAATCAGTTTGAATGCTGAAAGAGGGAAATAGAAATAGCTAACATGATTTTTCATATCTCTGCTGTTTGGACTCTCAAGGGCTGGAGCTAAGAAACAAAAAGCAGAGATCTCCAGGGTCAACCTGGGTTAAGCCCTAAAAAAACATTCAATGCTGACAGATTACAACATCTCTGCCACCTTTTGAATCACAGACTGAATCTCATTTGTGCATATATGCTTCTTTTAACATGTAAATAACTCATTTCTTTTTTCCTAGATCATATATCTTTAGTAAGTTTATTATAGGATGGGCTTCCTGCGTTGTCTTTTGTATGAGTTGTAAGGTATACATTGAACCGGGAGTAAGTGTCTGGTCTCTTGGGACTGGGAGCAACCTGAATATTTTGTGATTTTTGGTTTAAGTGACCATTTATCACCAAGTTCGGCTTGCCTGGGTGGCAAGATAGACTGGACAGCCCACAGGGACTATCTGTGACTCAGTGATAAGACTGTTACAATGATCTTGGGGATCACATTTGTTACTGGTAGGGTGACCAGATGTCCTGATTTTATAGGGACAGTCCCGATATTTGGGGCTTTTTCTTATGTAGGCTCCTATTACCCCCCACCCCCTGTCCCGATTTTTCACACTTGCTATCTGGTCAGCCTAGTTACTGGATTGGTGAAATCTAATTGTCAAACATACCACCAGTTTGGGGTGTGTGCCCTGCTTTTGACAGTCTGCCCTGAGCAGCGCCGGCTCCAGGCACCAGCCGACCAAGCACGTGCTTGGGGTGGCACCTTATAAGGGGTGGCCAATGTTGGGGTGGCGGGGGGCGCTCGCGGTGTTTTTGTTTTTGTTCGCGGGGTGGCGCTCGAGGGGTTTTTTTTTGTTTCGGGGCGTGGCATGGCACGGCGTTGGGGGAGGCGGGGGTTTGGGTGGTGCGGCGCGGCGCTCTGGGGGTTTGGGCGGCGCGGCGCTCCGGGGCTTTGGGCGGCCCAGCCCGGCGCTTGGGGGGTTGGCCGGCCCGGCCCGGCATGGCGCTCCGAGGGCTTGGGCGGGCCGGCGAGGCGCTCGGGTGGGGGCGGGGGTTTGGGTGGTGCGGCGCGGCGCTCTGGGGGTTTGGGCGGCCCGGCGCGGCGCTCCGGGGCTTTGGGCGGCCCGGCCCGGCGCTCGGGGGGTTGGCCGGCCCGGCCCGGCATGGCGCTCCGAGGGTTTGGGTGGGCCGGCGAGGCGCTCGGGTGGGGGCGGGGGTTTGGGCGGACCGGCGAGGCGCTCGGGTGGGGAGGCGGGGGTTTTGGCGGCCCGGCGCAGCGCTCGGGGGTTTGAGTTGCCTGGCGCTCCGGGGGTTTTGGGCGACCCGGAGCGGCAATCGGGGCGGGGGTTTCGGCGGCCCGGCGCGGTGCTGGGGGGGTGGGGTGTCGGCGGCGCGGCACTCGGGGGGGGGGGGTGTTACGGCGGGGCAGCGCTCTTCTTTTTTGCCTTGGGCGGCAAAAAAGTTAGAGCCGGCCCTGGCCCTGAGGTTAGCACTCTTGCTCCTGAGCCACTCCAGACAATGTGACAGGTGAACTAACAGCATTCAAAGAGATGATTAGCCCAAAATTAGAAATGTAAACAAAGAAAACCTTATAAAACCTTAGACCAACAGAACTGTTACCACAAACATATATAATCTAATGAAAGCAGCAACAAACATTGTCTGAACCCCACAAATTGTAGCACTAGGAACCTGAAAATGCAGCGGTGTATAATTGTAAGTTTGCAAATGACTATTGATTTCCAGTGTCTAAGCTGACAGAAATGCAAAAAGTAAAAACATTAGGCAAGAATATAGGTAAATTAATGTGTTTGTTTACAACATACTAAGTTGACAGTTTCCCATTCATTTTACATTGTTATGATGTGCATGGAAAACAAATTCTAATTAGCTACTCCATTTTCTTTCGTTTACTATATTTATTTACTGATTTATAAAATACCCCCAATTAATAAACAGGAAAACAAGCCGCAGAAGAAATGGAAACTACATACGGGTTTAATTTTAACATGTATACTTTGAGAAGTTTAACACATACTGGTACTATATACAATATTTTCCATAGTATTATAATCTCAAATTCATATTGCAGCATTTTGTCTGCCAGTAATTTATAATAAGAAAGAGAGAACTCCAGGCTTGTGCAGAATAGAAGATACATTTGGAGTTAAGTGGTGTGCTTTATAACTAGGTACCATAGCGACTGTAAGTTTCTGACAGGCCCAGATTAACCAAGGTGCACTTGGTGAACTTGCACAAGAACCCCATTTTAGGGGGGATTCTGACCACAGGGCAGCAAACAAAAAACTGAGTGGTTCTACGAGCCTGTGTGCCAATTCACAATGCCACCCACTCAAATTTGACCTGGCTGCCCATCTTCAGGATCATGCCTTGCAACAACGGGAGCACATGAATGCAGGGCAGGCAATAGGAGTCAGTGGAGTTGGGCATCTGGGATTGGGAGGGGCAGCCTGGGATGGGAGTGGAACACTGAGCTTGGAGCAGGGAAAAGGGAGGGGGAGGGGTCATGCTGATAAGTGGCCAGGAAGGTCCTGGGACAGTGTGTGAGGGGCTAGGAGTGAGTGTGGAGTGTAGGAGGGCAGAGGTTGGGGGTCAGTGGAGGGGATGTTGTGGCTTGTGGTGAGTGGGATGTATGTCAGGCTGCAAGGATATGTGTGGGGACTGTCAGACTAAGTGGGGGCTAGTGGAGGGTTGCTAGGGTATATGTGAGGTGGGCGGGGCATTTGGGAGCATCTGTCGGTTGGTGCATTTGTGGCTGGGGTGTTTTGCTGAGTGGCTGTGCAGGAGCTCAGCATACTGTTCATGCCACGCAGGCCTGGCAGCCAGTGGAGCAGAGCTATAGTTTAAGGAAGACGGGGTGGGTCCCCCAAATTCCATAGCACACAAGGCCCCACAATTCTTTAACCAGGGCCTGCCCTCTGACTATGATTTCACCTTCACTTACAGGTAAAGTGATAAAAAAAAAAAGTGTTAGAGGCAGCAGGCTCCACTTGAGCTGCAACAGGAAAAGATGCAACAGCAGGAGCTGGACCTGAAAGTCAACCTGCAGTTTCTGATGTAGCAGATGTTTTTTCCATGGTCTGTAATTTGCAGACTATTAAAGGGTGTCAGGTTTAGCATGTATATTTTGCATGAAATAATATTCTAGAGCACAGAACTGCATAAATTGGCCATAAGAAAATAAAATATTGCATGTATGGACGAGAATCTTCCTACCTACCTAAGAACTCAGATAGAAGTTTAAAGTGAAATTAGAGCACATTAAAATGTAATACATGGCTACGTAAATATACATTATAAATGTGTGGAATCTACATTGTAAGTAACAAATATTTTGTATGTATGCAACCCTACTGTGGAGAGAAAATAGGTCTAAATTTTTCCAGCATCAACACATTGCAAATGCCTTTAAGAAAAAGATAAGAGAGTATGGAAAGCCACATTGCTCCTGGAACAAAGAGAGATAATAAGCTATATGTGTTATGTTTGAATGAAACATAAATGCTTTTAAATTCAGCTCTTCAAGCTCTAACACTCAGGTACCAATCTGGACAATGGACTGTATGTTCTATTCAAAATGCAAATACAGCTTGTAAGCAATCTATATACAAAATCTTTACCTTGCTCAGTCCCTGCTTCTGCGCATTTAAAACAATTGCTGAAGATGCCTATCACTAATAAATTAACAGTGCAAGTATGTTGAACAAGTTAAGTCTGATGAAGCAGAAGGCTGCAAACTATTGCCAAAATGAGGTGTTTGCATTAAACATATTATTTGGTTTTGCTCTTACAAAGTGCTGCTATTGTCTTCCTTTTTTAACCTAATTTTTGCTGAAGTAACTTTTGATGCTATTTTCATGCAGGCCTCAGTCAGCTGGAAAGCAATAAATTTATTTCACTACAATATCTGAGTCTCCAAAAGCAAGTTTTATAAATTGTAGCTCACCCTACACAAAGAAAATGAAACTTGGATAATAAAAGCTCTCATGTTAAAATATGCCAATGATAAAATTCTTACTTTTTCTAGCAAAGATGTAATTGGGGCCTTTATTTCTGGTCATTATCAGGACATGACTATCACATGGAAAAAAGGCACTATAATGTGCATGTTACTTAAATAATGCTACAATAATTCGGGTAGCACTTGAGATGTGATGTGTTCTACAATTCTTGGCTGAAGCAGAAAAGATAAAGCCTTGCATGGATATTAGAATTAGGGTATATAATCACTTATTCTTTTTATTGACTAACTACTTTGACTGTAGTGAGGTTCCAGGCAGGCACAGGGAATCCCCTGGGCAGACCTGATTGCATGACTGAGGTCTTTATCTAATCTATCTATCGGTTTTATACTGCTGCACATAATCATAGTATCTGAGCACCTTCAATGTAAAATCAAAAGCAATAGTGAAGTCCCTATTGTACTTCATGGAGTCTCTGGCGTGTCTTCCTTTTTGGGCTCAAAACTCTGCTTTAGATAGGGTATTTTGTTCATTGGAGGGTTTTTTTGGTGGGGGATGGGGAAGGTTGTTAGGGATGCGAAATAGAAAGGGATGTTATATTGTGAGATTTGTCAAATTAAACAGCCATGACTTGGAAGAACTTACATAAATCTATAAATGTGCTAAAGATATAGGATTGTTTATATTTATCTAGTCATAGTTAAACTAATATATTTGAATACATAAACTAGAAAAGATTAGAGAATAACCAAGGGCTGGTCCACACTAAGCCCCCAGTTCGAACTAAGATACGCAACTTCAGCTACGTGAATAAGTATCTTAGTTCGAACTTAAAGGTACTTACTGCGGGTCCACACGCGGCAGGCAGGCTCCCCCGTCGACTCTGCCTACTCCTCTCACAGAGCAGGATTACCGGCGTCGACGGTGAGCACTTCCGGGATCGATTTATCGCGTCTAGACAAGATGCGATAAATCGATCCCAGAAGATCGATTGCTTTCCGCTGAACCAGCGGGTAAGTATAGACGTACCCCAAGACTGTCTCCAGAAGGTTATACCTCACCAGCTGCTGGTTCTTATTGAGGATACTGGGCCAGATCTTCACCTGGTATAAACCAGCATAGGTCCATTGACTTCAATGGCATTATACTGATTTATACCAGCTGAGGATCTGGCCCATCAAACTCTAGTGGTAGACTAAGATTTTTGACAACTATCTGATAAAGTTGCATACCAGTGATTCACAACAAAGCCATATAGGAAAGGTTATATAGAATAAAAGTATCATTAGCTCACTGGACTGAAAAATGACTAAGAGACAAGAAGCCAATTGTACTTGTAAATACCACCTTAGTTCATGGCTGCGATAAAACGCTTCTTTTTACTGTTTCTAGAAATAGCTGGGCATTGTAAGAATCCCATTAGTGCAGCTACATTGGTCATCCTTAAAACTTGCCAATACCTTTAATGAACAGTGGCTGAGATCACCTCTTGCCCTATAGATTGGCCACAGTAAGGGCAGTATAGGGAGTATAAAACCCCATCTTATTCCCAAACGGATTATTTGCCTCTTGGAAATAATTTTACTAAGTTTTAATTTAAAATAATTCATAAATCTTGTAGCATTCAATGAATCCATATAGTAAGTATTCTGTAGAGAAGTATAAGGCCATATTGAAGATACTGAGATAAACGTATACATTCATGGAAGGTAAAATTGGCAATTTTTAAGGGTGGCCACTGTTATTAAACTGTAAGGAAAAGCAAATATGATTTTCAATAAAGTAGTTATATCGCCAAAATACTGTAAGTAACCTCCATTGGTCCAGGTCTAAAAGTAAGAGAATCTTTACTGTACTTATTCCTCCATGTTGAAGATTTAGCTTTAAGTCCAGCCTAAGAGGGAATGTCTCAGATTCTCCCCATCTTGTAATTTTCAATAATAGTTTTTAATGAGCAAATTCCTGCTTAAAAAAGTAAACCGGCAGAAATTAATGCTCTTGGGTATTATTGTTGGGTAATAGGATTTCATGTGGGGATATTAAACCAAAATGGTACAAATAATTAATAATTAGGATAGTGATGGTAAAATCCAACTTTAAATTCAGACAGCATGTTATGCAGGGCCTTTGCTCAGTAGCTGGGAGAATAGGATTAATATAGGAAAAGCATATTATAGTAAGAAAGATAAGTCATGCTGTATTTCCATCTTCTTTCAGGTGATTCACTACAGTCATCAGACAACTAAGAGTTATAGATTGGATTTAAAACACATGGACATACTTGCCATATATCATAAAACTAATTGTTAATAGCAGGGCAATAAATGCAATGAAACTCATTTCTTTTACTTCAGAGACAAAAATAGCATTTTTGGTTTATAAAACATGCTGAATCTGCACAAAGCAGCGGACTCTAGAGAGAAAGAAAGGAAAGCAACATTAAGAAATAAGTGCGCTACACAGGTTAAAAAAAAAAAAAAGACACAGAACTGCCCATGTGACTTGTACTTGTCCTCCCTCCTAAAGTTGAGGAAGTTGGGAGATACATTGGACAAAGTGAGGAAAGTGGGCCAGGGTAAACATTTTCCATATTTTGTATAACTGTTATTTGAAAACACCTCAAAATTTATAACCGTTATCTCCAGTGACTGGCACCATTCCTCAGCATAGGCCGGGCAAGAGCATGAAAATAATTTAGTGTTACATTGTGGTAAGCTTCTTTTGTACAAAAATAAACTAAAGCTAAAATAAACTTTCTATAGTAGAAAGTTAGTCTGTAGAAAAATCCCTCAGTTCTTTTAGATTCCATTTGTTTTACCACCTCTTTTCTATATCAAGCTGCAGAGATTTGTACTCTCTACTATGAGGTGATTTACTAAACAGTGCAATGCACTGGAACTTTGTTTTAGTTTTACTGTTTATTAGCATGCACATTAAACCCATTTATGTAGCAAGTACTGTATCTCTTAAAAGTGCAGTGTAACTTAGGCCTGGTCTACATTAGAAAATTAAGTTGGCTTCACTACGTCACTCAGGGGTGTGAAAAATTCTTCCGTCGACCTAGCTACCACCTCCTAGGGAGGTGGATTACCTATGCCAACGGGAGAACCCCTCCCATCGGGGTATGTACAGCCTACACTGAAGTGTTACAGCAGTGCAGCTGTGCTGCTGAAGCATTTCAAGTGTAGACAATCCCCCATGTTGATGCTATGGGCACGAACTAAGATTACTGGTTTGCATTAATGTAGTCCTGTTTGAAGAGGACTACTTTAATGAGAACCAGAAACCTTTTAGTTCACCCCAAGCATCCATATGGGGGAGTTACAGAGTAGCAGTTTTGTGTGCAGTGCTATTCATCCCCCAATAATCTGAACTGCATGGCACTGTAGACAAGCCCTTAAACTTGCCATAGGCACACTATAGGCTCTTATGGGTCGTCACTGAGATAATACATTGCTAAATCAATTAGAACCAAGAGAGAATGAATTTACACTCATTAGTAATTTGTAAAGTGAAAAGTTCCCCTGGAATACACATTTTTCATAATTTTGGATCACACTTGACCTCACCAATTTTTTTAACCAAGCCCATTAATCAAATACATCCAAGAGGCAGCTCACGATCTTTCAGAATTCAAATAGAAGCAGAAAGTCAAGGGCAGCACAAATTGATCCACATCACCTACCTTATTAAGGTTACAATGCTGACAATGCTTCCCTCATCTTACTCAGAATTGCGCCCCATCTGGCTACCATTGGCCTGCTATTTTAACAATTTAAAATAATTTACCATACTAATTCCCAACAAACTGCATAATAGTTTTTGTCTTTGCACAAAGATAATATATAGTACACTACACTCCCTATAAGATATGTTGGAGCTTTTTTTTCTTATGCAAAGTTATCATACTAAGATTTTCTCTTTTAAGCACCTCTGAAAAATGCATTGTGCTATAAAGGCAAAGGGCCAAATTCTTCCTGGGAGTATGTGGACTACAATTGTGTTACCCCAAGATGAGATTGATCCAAACTGTTCACTTAACAATTTCTTAGCAATTTCTCTTTCTGTAGAAAGTTTCAGGTCATTAGGCTACCGCTTACAGACTATATATTGATAACTCTTCATTCTCCATGTATCCTTGTAGAATTCTTTTCTCATATGATCAATAAGTTGAAAGTACAAATGGTGAACAGAACAGATGAACAAAATATGAATCAAGAGAGGATGACTGTGACCAGTACAGCTGTTCTCCATGGACCTTACAAAGCAGCACACCCTGAAGCTTTTTAGTATTAGGGTTGGCAAAATACGGAAGTAGGACACAATTTTCAAAGTGATGCTTCTTAAGAAGGAAATCCCAGGAGGGGATGAGACAGATTCATTGCTACAACTTTTGTAGGAGTCTAGAGTTAATAGATGCTGAAATATTGCTGTAGTGAAAAATATGCTGTTTATATTTTAACAGTAAAATAAGGAAAAGAAAGACAATAAAATATAAAACAAGAACATTGCTCTGTGCATCACAGGAATAAGAGAAATGGATGGCAGCACAATTTAGGGGCCTACCATATGCTATATAATATTGGTTGTGTGGCAAGGAATGATTAGCAGAGCAAGACAAAATACAAAGAGAACATGAGAAGGAGAGAATTAAAAAACATTACTTAAAGAAAATAACACTGGTGAGACATCTTAACTTAAATTGAAAGCATAAAAAGTAATATAAAAGCAAACCTCAAGAAGATTAAGTTTGAAACAAATCCAGATTAAAGCAAGAAACTTATGAAGCCATCACAAGTCATCCCATTGTTCCTTAGCACAGTAGCTTGCACTGCAATGCCTATTCCAAAAAGACAGATAGGGAACTACATGTGTTATAATACAATGTTATTTGTATACATTACGCAAGACATAGAAGTCTCAACTCACAATATGCTTTATTTTATTAGTCTCCACCTTGGCATTATTTTAATAGTGTTTTTGCTTTTCATTTCCTTGGTTGTTGTTTTTTTATTCTGACTTCCATTCAACTAAATGTTATCTTTGCATACAGTACTTCTAGCACTGCTATTGCTATAGTAAAAGGTGAAAGTTAACTGCCATGCATGCTCAGTGACTAATTATCAAGCTAAAATAAACTGGCAGTTTAATATACATAAGAAAGCGAGAGGCTATGTTGCAGACCCTGCGCTGGGGCAGCATATTGTTGTGTTACCACAGGGCCACCTATGACTCCATCTCAATCTACCTCTTAGGGTATGTCTACACTACGAGAGTAGTTCGATTTTAGTTAAATCGAATATGTGGAGTCGATATTACAAAGTCGAACGTGTGTGTCCACACTAAGGACAGTAATTCGACTTTGTCAGTCCACACTAACGGGGCAAGCGTCGACATTGGAAGCGGTGCACTGTGGGCAGCTATCCCACAGTTCCCGCAGTCCCCGCTGCCCATTGGAATTCTGGGTCGAGCCGCCATTGCCTTCTGGGTAAAAAAATGTGTCGAGGGTGCTTTTGGGTAACTGTCGTCATCCAACCGTCACTCCCGCCCTCCCTCCCTGAAAGCGCCGGCGGGAAATCAGTTCGCGCACTTTTCTGGTCAGTGACAGCGCGGACGCCACAGCACTGCGAGCATGGAGCCCGCTGTGACCATCGCTGCAGTTGTGGCCGTTGTCAACGCATCGCAGCTCATCATCGACCTTTCACTGAGGCAGATAGAGAGAAATCAGGCGAGGAGGCTACGGCACCGGGGTCAGGACCTGAACTCCGAGAGTAGCACACGCCTGTCTGAAACCACGACACCCAGTGCCGAGGACATCACGGTGGCAATGGGTCTTGTGGATACTGTGGAACGGCGATTCTGGGCCCGTGAAACAAGCACGGACTGGTGGGACCGCATAGTGCTTCAGGTCTGGGATGAATCCCAGTGGCTGCGAAACTTTCGCATGCGGAAGGGGACTTTCCTCGAACTTTGTGAGTTGCTGTCCCCTGCCCTGAAGCGCAAGGACACCCGGATGCGAGCAGCCCTGACTGTCCAGAAGCGAGTGGCCATAGCCCTCTGGAAGCTCGCAACGCCGGACAGCTACCGGTCAGTCGCGAACCAGTTTGGCGTGGGCAAGTCTACCGTGGGGGTTGTTGTCATGCAAGTAGCCAAGGCAATCGTGAAGGTACTGCTGTCAAAGGTAGTGACCCTGGGAAACGCGCAGGCCATCATAGATGGCTTCGCCGCGATGGGATTCCCAAACTGCGGTGGGGCTATAGATGGGACTCACATCCCTATCCTGGGACCGGACCACCAGGCCAGCCAGTACATCAACCGAAAGGGCTACTTTTCAATGGTGCTGCAAGCACTGGTGGACCATAAGGGACGTTTTACTAACATCAACGTTGGATGGCCGGGCAAGGTTCATGACGCTCGCGTGTTCAGGAACTCTGGTCTGTTTAGAAGGCTGCAGGAAGGTATTTACTTCCCGGACCACAAAATAACTCTTGGGGATGTGGAGATGCCTACAGTGATCCTCGGGGACCCAGCATACCCGCTAATGCCCTGGCTCATGAAGCCCTATACTGGCGCCCTGGACACAGAAAAAGAACTGTTCAACTACCGGCTCAGCAAGTGCAGAATGGTGGTGGAGTGTGCTTTTGGCCGTCTCAAGGGGAGATGGAGAAGCTTACTGACTCGCTGTGATCTCAGCGAAACCAATATCCCCATTGTTATTGCAGCTTGCTGTGTGCTCCACAATCTCTGTGAGAGCAAGGGGGAGACCTTTATGGTGGGGTGGGAGGTTGAGGCAAATCGCCTGGCTGCTGATTACTCCCAGCCAGACAGCCGGGAGATTAGAAGAGCCCAGCGGGACGCACTGTGCATCCGGGAGGCTTTGAAAGACAGTTTCCAGACTGAGCAGGGTCACCAGTGAATTTTAAGTTTGTGGACTCAGAACCTGAACTTGCCACCGTTTCTTTACCCAGTTACCGTTGACTATCCTCTCCAGTTACATACCCCCTTCACCCCCTTCCCAAATAATAAAATCTGTTCTGTTTTGTTAATGAACACCGTTGTCTTTATTACTGTTTTCGCGGGAATGTTTTAAACCTGGGACGCAGACTGTGGCGGGGTGCGGGTTTACTGTTGTGATGCAAATGATGCTTCTAAACTCCAGGAATGACGGGTTCCGCAGTGGTGGACTGGTTGTTTCAACAGAGCCTGCCAGCCCTCCTGGGCGGGACAGCGTGTATGTGTCGGCTATGTGACTGTCTGGCAGGGGGAGGAGGGTTACAGCTCCCCTGCTGCGGGGCTCTGTGATGCATTAGATCTGTAACTGCCCTCCCCCGCCACAAAGTCACAGAGCAACCCCCCCCCCCCCCAGAACACGAAAACCACCTCCCAGATTGAACAGGGTCACTAGTCACTGCACTGGGTATGTGTCCTGATCCTGGACCTGACCCCGCCTCTGTACCCTGGTAAAGGTGACTGTCCTGTCCAATTACCATGCCCCTTCCCCTCGTTCAGACAGACTCTCCTCCAAAATAAAATCATGGAAACAGTAATTAACAGAAACGAATATTTTATTATGAACCACACATGAAACGTGGGGGTTGAAACTTGCACGGGGGCTTCTGTGAGGTGTGTAGGAAAGGACTTTTAAAATTTTGGGGAATGAGAGCCTTCTAGTGCTAGAGCAGTCTGCAGGGGTTGACTGAAAGTTTTAACGGCCCTTGCCGCCCCTCCTTCTTTGTACTTTGGGTGAGGGGGGTGTGGGACTTGGTGGCGGGGGAGGGCGGTTAGAGATAGACCGCAGCGGGGCTCTGTCCTCCTGCCTCAGGTCTTGCAGAACATCCACAAGGCGCCGGAGCGTGTCCGTTTGCTCCCTCAGAAGTCCAAGCAGCTTTTCAGTAGCCTGCTGGTCCTCCTGACGCCACCTCTCCTCCCGTTCCATGACTGCTCGGTGCATTTGGGACAAGTTCTCCCTCCACTGTGTCTGCTGGGCTGCCTGGGCTCGGGAACAGCTCATTAGTTCTGAGAACATGTCCTCCCGCGTCTTCTTCTTCCTCCTCCTAATCTGCGCTAGCCTCTGGGAGTGTGCTGACAGGCTGGGTTGGGAGACAGTCGCAGATGTGTCTGTGTGAATGGGAAAAATGGAGTGAATTCCTGAGACAGATAAATGAAGTTGTGTACAAAGAACCTAGTCTTTCTCTGTGAACAAGACCATGCACTGCACCTCTCACATGCGCACTCAGGACAAGGTCGAATTTTCGGCCATCGCCTTCAGTGCCTGGGGTCCTGCAGTGGTCTTGCAGTTATCTGAGAAGCGTGGCAGGACACCTGAACTTCTGTAGCGTGCAATCATGGTAAGCCGTAGACTTCTGGCTGCTTAAAACTGTACTAGTAGCACTGGCCTCCTTTCACATTGAAAGCAATGCCAGTCTCTGCTGCCAGCAATCAGGACAGCATGAACTATGCCCCTGTCCCACCCCCTCGCGGCTGTTCCAGGGAAAGATCCCTGTATGCTGCCCCTCTCCCTCCACCGCGTGGCTGTAAAGCAGTCCCAATACTAACATTCCCCTCCCTAATTCAAAGCAGGGCGTAATGAGCGACATCACCCTGCTGAGGATCTCGGAGTCCCAGAGGGAAAGGATGTTTCGAGAAAGCCTTCAGAAACCAGGGCCGTTTGCCGCTATGCTCTGCAGGGCGATGATACCAGACTATCTGATGGTGTCGTGGCGCGGTAACGTGTCCTACCACGGAGGGCCCAATAAGATCGCCCTACCCAGGAACCTGATGAACAGGCTGGAAATGTACCTTCTTGAGACCTACGAGGAGTTCTCCTATGAGGATTTCGCCTCCATCCCCGGCCATATTGACCGGATTTTCGCGTAGGTGCACTGGGACTAAAGAGTGGAGCGTCTTGGGCAGCATAATCATGACTTACCGGACATTGTAAAAAAAATTTTAAATACTTGGGACTAAATTGTGAAGAGCCTAAGGCAGACAAATCATGAAAAACCCTTTGTTACGATTGTAAATATTCCAGTTTTTTTGCAGTTAATTGTTTACATGTTTAAGCACTTTAATAAACAGCCATTGTTAATATTATAAATATTCTAGTTCTTGTAAAAATAAATGTTTAGATATTTAAAGCACTCACTGCTTGATCCTTCCCCTGATTCTGTCTCCGGGGTAAGGGATGGGGACGGTTGGTAGGGGATCTCGGTAAGGGTGATGAAGAGCTCCTGGCTGTCGGGGAAATCAGCGGTGCCAGCGCTGTCGACTGCCTCGTCCTCCTCATCTCCTTCTTCATCTTCCCCGTCCGCTAACATGTCCGACGAGGAACCTGCCGCGGACAATATCCCATCCTCAGAGTCCACGGTCAGTGGTGGGGTAGTGGTGGCGGCCGCACCTAGGATGGAATGCAGTGCCTCGTAGAAACGGGATGTGTGGGGATGGGATCCGGAGCGTCCGTTTGCCTCTTTGGTTTTTTGGTAGCCTTGTCTCAGCTCCTTGATTTTCACGCGGCACTGCGTTGCATCCCGGCTGTATCCTCTCTCTGCCATGGCTTTAGAGATCTTCTCGTAGATCTTTGCATTCCGTCTTTTGGAGCGCAGCTCTGAAAGCACGGACTCATCGCCCCACACAGCGATGAGATCCAAGACTTCCCGATCAGTCCATGCTGGGGCCCTCCTTCTATTAGATTGCATGGCCATCTCTGCTGGAGAGCTCTGCATCGTTGCCAGTGCTGCTGAGCTCGCCACGCTGTCCAAACAGGGAATGAGATTCAAACTGGCCAGACAGGAAAAGGAATTCAAATTTTCCCGGGGCTTTTCCTGTGTGGCTGATCAGAGCATCCGAGCTCGGACTGCTGTCCAGAGCGTCAACAGAGTGGTGCACTGTGGGATAGCTCCCGGAGCTATTACCGTCGATTTCCATCCACACCTAGCCTAATTCGATATGGCCATTTCGAATTTAGCGCTACTCCTCTCGTTTTGGAGGAGTACAGAAGTCGAATTTAAGAGAGCTCTATGTCGAACTAAATAGCTTCGTGGTGTGGACGGGTGCAGGGTTAATTCGATGTAACGGCGCTAAATTCGACATAAAAGCCTAGTGTAGACCAGGCCTTAGTCTTCTTGCTGCTCTGGGAAGGAGATATGCTGCACCAGGTCTATCTCCAGTGCAGCAAATGCTCCTCAAGCAGCAGGACAGCTGCTTTGCTGAATGTTTTGTGGGCAGATCCACGGCTCTGTTTGCTCCCTGCTCTTCCTCCCTCTCCTCTCCCGCTCTCATGCTGCTACCACTGATGTGGATAGCAGGCACAGGATCATAAGGGAGTACCTTGTCTTCAAACACCAGTTTTTCTCATGCACAGCAAAACGTTTAAAATCCTTCTTCTATAATACTTAATGGTCTGCTTAAGGATGCAATTTTGAACTTCAAATGTTAAATTTATAGCCTCTGAACTGATTTTCTTTGAACATTGCTTGATTTTTAATCTCAACAAGACCTACATGACAAGAAAAGTTTAAAGAATACAGATTGAGTAGACTTAAGTAGTGACATTTGGAAGAGGTACATGTATACTGATCTAAGAGGTTCTCACAGATGCATCCAAAACTTTTCAACATGGTCCATAATTTGTAATGGCCCAGTGTTTGAGATGTCTGCAGCTTTAGTATGGCCTAGAACTTGAGGTTTAGTCAGAGTGAAAGTAACATAAAAGACTTAGCGGTACAGGGGTCCGACTCCAGGCCCCCGGAGGGGCGGGGCCTCGGGCAGAAGGGGCGGGGCCAGCCTCCCTCAGCCAGCCCTTCCACGCTGACTAGCCCATGCCATCTGGGGCTCCGGTGGCGATTTAAAGGGCCCAGGGCTGTGGCCGCCACCACGGTAACAGCAGCCGGGAGCTCCGGGCCCTTTTAAATCACCGGGCCCGGGGGCAGTTGCCCCTTTTGCCCCCTCCTTCCCCCCATCAGCGGCCGCCCCAAGCAAAAAAAAAAAAACCTGCGGCGCGGCCGGAGCCAGGGTGCGGGGGGAGAGGGAGGGAGCGGGCGGGAGAGAGAGAGAAGGGGGGTGGCCAGGGCTTCAGCGGGGCGCTGCCACGTGGCCCCTCCCGCCGCGCCGCCTGCCGGGAGGGCTCCGCGCCTGCCGGGCTTGCTGCAGGGCGCTCCCGTCCTCCACGCTGCTGCCCCCTACAGGGAGGGCAGAGCCGAACAACAACAACAACAACAAAAAGCGGCTGTGCCGCCCTAGGATTGGGCGGAATGCCGCCTCCTACAAGCTGCCGCCCCAAGCACCAGCTTGCTCGGCTGGTGCCTGGAGCCGGCCCTGTCAGCGGCACTGCCAGTAGGGTCCCTACTAGCAGGGGTGCTGACAAGGGAGAGGGGCAAAAGGAGCAGCAACGTTAAAGCGCTGCCGCTGCAGCACATTAATGGCAGCTGCATATGGACTGGTATCGGTAGCCACTTCGTACCTGCCCACTTTCTCCTCTGGGTTTAGTTGAGGCGGGCTGCATTTATGAAGCCTGAATTAGAGAAATCCCACATCAAGCAAATTGGATTGGGGGGTGGGTGGGAAGAAGCTAGTATTTGTCCAATAGTAAGGTTGAGAAATCAAGCTCTCAAAATCAGGAAATTCCAAAAATTAATGTTTAAAGGTGCAGCCTTATCTTTTTCCTCTTTTGCATTTCCCTTAATATAAGCTCCTGTTGTAATACTGTATGGTACTTGTCAGGTACTTGTCAGATAACTCTAGGCCAAAGCTGACATCGGTGCAGGTAGACACAATCCCACTGGCTCTATTTTAAATATCAGACTGCAAGCTCCTTGGGGTAAGGATCTGTCTTTGTATTTGTTTGCACAGCACTTACTGCAACGGTGACTGGATCCAGATTGAGGCCTCTATCTAAACTATTTCGTGTTTGGGATCTTGAATATGGCAATAAAACAAACCAATCCCAAACAATGTTTTTAAAGAGTTAGAATGAAAAAGATATTGCAGAATATATTTAAACTTTTTTGTAAATAAAAGGAACAGCATATGGAATTACAATTTATGTGCCAAAGTGTATAGTCTCCTCCTAATATGTACACACAAAGTATTTTAACTCCCATTAGTAATCACAGAAGAGCAAATTATGGACCCTATTTAAGTCTAATATGATTTTAAAAGTATTAAACTAGAGAAATGGCTTTAAAGGGGTAATGTCCATTTAACTTAAACTATAGCTGCCAGTACCACTAGAATTGCTCACTCTCTCTATATTGTCACATATAGACAAATAAATTTAATATTTGTTTTAACATAATCTTATCATATGCTATAATATAAACATAGCCAATTCTAATTTAAAGAAACTAGAGTTTGTCACCTGCTTTAGTAAGAAGGCAATTGATGTATCTTGAAAATATATCCATTAAAGCCAAGTGTACAGTACCTGAAATCACCCAAAATTTTCAAGATTATGTTAAAACAAGTAGTTTCTTTATAGAACACTGTTGGCACATTTTTGATTTCTTCATTCATTGTCATGCATTCCCCTACTACAAGAGACTATCTGTTCCAGGTTTCTTCCAGAGCTCTCTCAAGTAAGATTATACTGCAGCTAATGGAAAATATGGCATATATTTTTAGTGCAATGAGTATGGAATTATTTTAAGTAAACAACTCATAAACATCTTTAAGACAGATTAAGCAATGATCAAATTACTTTCAGCATGTTTCTTGAATCAAATGAAAACAAATTAAACCAAATGGAAGATGGAGAAGGTAAGTAATAATAGTAGTAATGCAGGGAGAAAGGATGCTCCGGAATAGTACTATTCTTAGTACTATTCTGGGACTTGGGAAACCTGGGTTCAATTTCCACAAACTTCCTGTATAACCTCATACATGCCATTTACTTTCTCTGTGCTCCAATGCTCTATCTACAAAATAGGGATAGAAGTATTTCCCTCTCTCATAGGGGTGTGTGAGGATAAATACATTAAATACTGCTCAAATATTACAGTAATGGGTGTGTGTGTCACAAAAGTACTTAACATAGATAGAGTGAAATGTACTGTCCTACCTGTAGAAGAGTATCTCAGGATTTTCTATAGTCAAAGTGCCTATCACCATCTAAGTGCTTACCAAGTAAATGAAATCTGCCTAAGAATGCCCTTAATGGACTAAGCTGAATGTCCTACTCTTCTCCCTCCTTCTCTGGTTATAGGCAGCTCTGCTTGGGGGCTGGGGGAGGGGTGTCATTCCTATTATGATACAAAAGCTTTATCAATGAGGAAGGTGTTGCAGCATGTTTTAAACTTGTTCAGAATAAGAAACACAGATCAGACTAAGTTCTGTGGAAGCTTGTTTCACGGCCAATCATAAACCAAGAATGTTTTATCTCTATCTCTCACATGCTTCATCCTTGGCCTGGTGAGCTGCATTTGTCCCTGAAGATATCAATTATATGGCAGGGTTATGGATGGAGAAGCAGTTGCTGATGTAGCTGAGCCTAGTCCTACTGATATCTTTGAAGATCATCATTATTTTTCTGGATGGAATGTTGACAGCAGGATAGAATTTGCATGCAGTGAAGGGGTGGAGTTGTTGGGGGGGGGGGGGGGGGAGTGTGACTGTGAGTGTATGTGTGCACCTTTAAGAAACAGCCATTTAACCAAGAGTAGTCTACCTCACAGGAGTCTTTCAAGGTTTATTGTTTGTAAAACAATTTGAGTCCCATGAATGAACAGAGCTAAATGCAAACACATTTATTACCATTAAAATAAATAAGGATGTGATCCTACAAAGTCACTGAGTTTTTGACCTAAATAAGGTCTTGCAAGATTAATTAAAAATATTAAGGCTGATTTCTGTTAACCCAAAACACTGAACATTAATAGGATTCCTCCAACCTAGTTCCATGTAGCCTGCCAAGTGAATACTTCCAAATTGAATGGAACTATTTGTTTAAAACTATTTGTCAATATTTTATTCTAATAGCTGGATGGTTCATTCCCGAACAAGGTACTATAGCCTCTCTCTGTATTACACATGGCAAAAATAACTATTATTTAATGGTACTAGTAGGCCATTGGTTATTCCTGAAGCATTTCTCAAGGGATTAGTAAAATACAATATGATTAATAATCTACATTAACACAAGTATAAAGATAACAAGTATTTATATTAGTGAGAGAATCATATCAGAGGCTGCACTGTAGCGATTTGATATAATGTAATTTCTGGAATTGAATGAAAATAAATCAAGTTACAGTAAAGACAATTGAATAGGGATGTGTGCAGAACCAAAGCAGTGTCAAGCCCAAGTAATGTCTCCTGCTAGCAAATCCATTAGTTTCATGACTAGAGCCCATGAGGATGCATATTAATATGGTGGTGGGAACATTAATTATGCGTGGCAATATTTATATAGCTAATATACTCATTTATATCACCAAACAACAACGTTCTGTTAGCTATTCATTTTGACTTAAGGCTAAAAGAAAAAGCTTTAGCAAAATAATATGCTTCAGGAAATCAGTTAGACATCACGGAATTTTGTGAAACTATCAAAAAGAGCTGACTCAGCTTCAGAACTGTGGGTTGCTTCATAACTGCAAAAGTTTTGCAGCCCTCTTTTCTTATAATGAACATCACCTCATTAACCAAATAACAAATACAGCCTAATTACAGGCACAGGCTTACATTATGAACTTCTCTGAGTCAGTTAATTGAAAACTTAATCTTCTGCAGGATGATCTTCCTTTACAAAGCTGATATGAGGAGGCATTTCACATGGTTTCATTATCTGAATCTTTTGTATCACCAGGGTAATTCAAAATTATCCTTCTTAGTGCATCAAATTACTGATCTTTTATGAGTTAATATTTATTGAGGAAAACCAAACAAAAACAGTCTAAGAGTCAAATCCTGAGGAGTTACTGAGGGCTCTACTCTATAACCTCTTATCATGGTGAACAGCAATTACTTGCACCAACAGTCCCATTGAAGTCCACTGGACAACAGGCCTAAGTGATACTTGACATCAGTAAGGGTTCTAGAATTGGACATTCAGTTTTCATTCAGTCCTTACTGGGACACATTTCCAGGTGTATGGCACAAGTGTATAGCCTGATGTGAAAAAAATGGTTACTTCTGCTCTCTCCTGAAAGAATTTTGTCTATTAATTTCAAGTAGAATCACACCCTTAGGCGTGTGCAGAGAAATTTAACTTTGACCCCTTTTGGGGGGGGCATGTTCTGTGCCCCGCCCCCACCCCAGCCCCGGAGGAGCTCTCTCTTCTTTCCCCCCACCCTGGGCAGGAGCTCACTCTTCCTTTCCCCACCTCACAGGGGCTGGAGGAGTTCTGTGCCCCTGACTATTATTGGGGGGGCCCGTGCCCCTGCTTGCCATTCCTTGCACACGCCCCTGCACACACACCCTGATTTTCCTGGAAGGCTTTATAAAGCATGTGAGCCAAGCTGAAACTAAGAAGCTGAAGGCTTGGGAGACTACCAGCAGAAAAAGAACAGCTCTCAAGTGTTGGCATTAGTATGCACTTTCTATCTCCTTAAACAGGAAATAAAAATTGTTGTTGACGTAGAAAAAAATAAAATGCAGCTGTGGGTAGTGGTCAATTCCTAAATATGAAACCCATTCATATTCCCTGCATACCCCCTTTCTCCATCAGCAGACAGATGCTGGTCTTTGTGGTACAGCTGGAGGAAAGGGAATATTTTGATAAAAACATCCCCAGTGATTAAAAAAAGTTACAAAGGACAAGCATCTGTCCCTTCCTCCCTCCAATGTTTGTACCTACACGTATCCATGTTTTGAAGTGAAAGGCTTTTTCTCTCATACTAGCCAGTCCCTGAAGACAGATAGGTATCATACAGGTCTTGCAACCTGTTTTATAGCTTCCGGAAAAGGAATAATATGTGCATTGATGGAAGACTTTAAAGCAGGAGCAAGAAGAGAGAAAGATGGTGGAACATGACAACAATTCATGTCAAAGCCCAATCACCCTCCACTGAAGAGAGAGAGAAGCACAAACAACAGAAACAGAATATAGGCCACTCTATCTGATACTGAAGGCTCTTCTATGTACAAAGCTCTTTGTGTTAATTAGGAAAAATCTCATGATATATTTGCAGGGAGTACTAACATGGGATGAGATATAGTTAGAAGCTTTTAAGCACTTAACTCTCCAATCTATAGAAGCAGATTTTGAATTAGCTACTTCAAAACAGAATTCTGTGCATTAGTGAGGCTAAAAGAGGCAGGGTGAAAGGGAGACTTATTTTTCTTCAGTGGGAATCACTTTCTAAGGCACTTTGCTAATCTTGACTTTAAAACATCATTACATCCTAGCCTATTTGTATTTAATTTTATTATATATTACTTGATTTCAGGCTTTCTGAAGTGACTCAACACTTAATGCATCAGATGTTGAGTCTTCATTTTAATTCTAATAAGTGGCTTTTGTTTGTAGCATTACATATATATAAACAATCTTTAAAATGCAAGTTCAAAATTGTACTTAATGGGCTAAGCTCTGTGCTGAATATGCTGGCCCATTGAACTCTAGGCAGAATTTGTCTCAATGACTAACAGTCTAATTCCTGGATTCTGAGCTCTCTGGGGCAGCAATCATCCTTGTGTTGTTTGCCTGTATAGTGCCTAGTCCAAAGGAATCCTGATCTCTGACTGGGGTTCTTCGGTGCTACTGGTACAGAATTAATAAATAACAGTCATTGCTAACAACTCTAAACAGTTATTTGTTGGTATAACCCTCTCTTTGGTAACGGATAAAAAAAACAGTTGAAAAGAGCTTGAGGTCATAAAAACAAAATGCTTTTCTTGTTTTAAAAAAATTGTACTTTGGAAAAGAAATGGCACCAATCATTTCTATATTAATTCTCATGGCAAACTATCTGAACTTTCACAGCATGTATTTCTGATTTAGAGCTGTACAAATATTCTGGAAATTCTATATCTGCTTATTCACAAAGTGTTGTGCTCATTCTGATCACTTATCTGTCTGTACATTCAGGAATTGCTTGATGGTGCACAAGGCAGATACTGCATACTTTCCACGATGTGCACCATGCACCATTGCATTACACACCATTTATGATCTTATTAGCTTCTATAGAAGCTATTATTTCTCTCATTTGTAAGAATAGTACTGAATTTTCCCAAGCAGAAACAAGTCTTGTAGCTCTTCATTTGCATTTCAGAGGCCTCATTTCTAGGCATTTACTGTACGTAAATAAACAGAGATTTTAAATATTAAAAATCCATTTGGTATGACTGAAAACTTAAACACCTACAGTCCCCCATTACAGAATCTTTGAGTGTGAAATTAAAAAGTAAATTATAATATTCTGTGAGAATGAAGTTTGTCCAACACTGTCTTTGTTAAACTGTAAAGAACCTTATTTAAAAATGCAATCTTAAAAAGAAACACACTATCTTCGTACTAAATTTCCCCTTCCTGTCCTTGTCCAAATAAATTAGATAAAAGTATGATTTCATCAGGTAAAATGTAAATCAAAGCAATTTTTTTTTATTAATAAAGAGGCAGCAACTAGAGGTGGTCAGAATTTTTCTGACAGAAAATGGCCTGTTAGAAAAATCAAACTTTTCCGTGGGAAGATTTCAAGATTGCCAAAAAAAAAAAAAATCATTTTGAAATGATGGCTGACCGGCTTTTGTTAATTCCACTTTCTGCTTGCAGGGACAAAGCAGAATTGATGAGAGCCTTCTAGACGGGCAGCCAGGAAGCTGTAGCCAGGCGGGGGGTGAAAGCAGAGAAGCTGAGGCCTCACTAGCAGCCGGGTGGTTGCGGGTGGGAGAGGTGGGAGGGTGCTGAATATTTAAATCTCTGGCAGCCTGCCTGGAAGCCTCTTGTTAATTTTGCTTTCTGCTTGCAGGGAGAAAGTGAAATTGACAAGCGCCTTCCAGGTGGACATCAGGGAAACTGAAAACATCAGTTTCAGTTCTAGGGAAATGTAGTTTCTTTGAAAATCCATTCCCATGAAAAAAATTCACATTTTTGACTTTTTGTCACAATTTGGGACAAAAAAAATGTACAAACTTGCATTTCCTACCCCCGGGAATGAATTTCAATTTTCTAGCCAGCTCCAACAGGAACATGTCCTTTACATCAAGTTAGTGTGTTGGGAGTTTACATTAAAGGATCCATATTCCCTTTTCCCTCATGTTTCCATAAATGTTAACATCTGACTTACTCTAAACACAAGTAAATTCAGAATATGGTATGCTGAATTCATTCTACAAAGCCTTCATCTCAGAATATATTTGGAATGTTAGATCACTAGGTATTAGAAAACCCAAACACAGACATATATAATCAACACATAGATTAATTGGTGCTCTGTAAAAACCTTAGATATAAAGTAAGAGTTGAGAATGGATCTTAACTTAAAGATGAATACATTACAACTTAAGGTATTAAAACAGACACTTAAGGTCATACATGTCAATGCAAGCCATCTACATGGACTGAGGACAATATAGCTCTTTATTCACAAACATTCATTCCATTTTTAATTTTTTTAAAATTTGCTTTGACAGTGTTTGTATTTCGTGTGTGAAAATATCCTAGCAAATAAGTATACTGGCAGGATGCCTGCCAAAACAGTGAATTTGAACTGAATGTTTTCTATTAATATTCCAAAACATCAAGTTCAAACTCATAATCATAAGTATTTACATTGGAAATCTTATTCTAAGAGTTACCGTATATTTGCCTAATCAGGAAATAAAAAGTATATCATGTGACCTATGTCTCCATTCAAATCAACTTGAACATTGAATTTGGAATATTGACTACTCAAAGCAATACTCATATAAAGCAGTTTGTGAACAATTTTCAAGGATAAAATTTGTTCGCATAAAGCATTCATGAAATAATTTTGAATAGTGAACAAATGATACAACTCAATCATCAGTGAAAAGGAGTTTATGCTAAATTTTCCAAATACACTGTTTGCAGCCAATTGTTTGTTCAGTTCTTTATTTCCCTATACATTATTTTAATTTAGGGTGGGTTTTTTTGCATTTAGATTTAATTTTCCTGGTTTTGTAGTGTAATAATAAAAAGGAAAAAAATAAGGAACTTTCCAATAATGTATACCTTTAAGCAGTATGTACTGTAAATTCTGTAAAAAAAAGGCCAGTATGGTCTTCCATGTATAACTGTACACAAAACCATTCCACAAAAAGTTATTACTTGTTTAGATAGATCATAAAGCCTTTTAGTCGTTACATTGAATTGTCTGTATCTCGAAATATATTCTAGCAGTACACTGTGCTGAAGCCTCAGAATGTGCCCAGTAGTGAAAACCTTGCTCTGTCAAAACTCCATTTGAGTTCATAGAAAAAGGAAAGCATGACTTGACCCAACACAAATAACAAAATACACATTAAAACATTACAAAAAGGTGGGGAGGGGCACACTGAGCCTTCAGTATGCATTGCTGACGGCTTGAGGCTGATGCACTTGCCCAAAAAGCTGCACTGTCATCTTAATCCAAACATTCTGTATTGGGCAGAATAGGGCCCAACATTGTAGAAATCTTCTTGCACACTCAGGTAAAAATGTTTTAAGCTGTTTTTGTTCAGATTTCTGTGAGGTGCTGCTGACCTTTGTAATTTTGCAGGAGAAAAATGAATCTTGATCTCTCAGACTCATGAAACAATAAGAACAAGACCATTTCTTGGTTATTTCAATGATACACTGTCAAAAACAAGGCTTATGAGTTCGAGGAATGTGCATTCATGCAGAATAGGGAAAAGGCCACATTTGCATTAAAATTAAATTTTTAATTGTTTTTTTTATTGATGCTTGGTGAATTGGATCTGTAAAGAGCCATATTTAAGTAGAATGAAATTTCACAAATAATGTAGCTGTGTAAACAGTTTAAGCAATTATAACAGTAATTACACACTGCTCCATCTCTCAGTAACATAAAGAAGAAAAGAAAGTGAGACTAGATTCATTTTAGAAATCCCGGAGAGTTCACTGTATCACGAAGGCCAAAGAAACTTATGTACCAAAATCTGTGCAAGGTAGGTTTGGTAGAGGTAAATAAACATAATCCATGTCATCAGTGTTTAAAAGGAAGTAGGGAAACTGGCTTTCTTAGGGCAATCTACAGAAACTGATTTAGCATCTGGAGTATTGCTGTCCACCCAATTAATCTTTGTTTTTTAAACAAAGGTGAAAAAAAAATCTGCAGTCACAAAATATTCTCAGTGTTCTTATTTTCTACAATCATACAGTTACTATACTTTTTTTTTTTTTTTAAAGAAAATCGGTCACACTTCATGTTGGCCATGGAGGACCCCACAGGCATTCAAGGTATGTTTACCTTATTTGTCTTATCAGATAGAAGGTCAAGAGTTGATCATGCTCTGTAATTACCTATATGAGGAGATGATTTCTCCTCTACAATCAAGCAGACAAAGGCATAACAGAACCTAAAGGCTAGAATTTGAAGCTAAACAAATTCTGTCAAATTGAAAGTTTAACAGTGAGGGTAATTAATTATTAGAACAACTTACTTAAGCATATGGTGGATTCTCCATCAGTTGGAGTGTTTACATCAGATTGAATGCCAAGATTGGATTTTAAAATATATGCTCTAGCTCAAGCATAAATTATGGGCTAAATGCAGGAATTACTAGGTGAAATGCTATGTTAAGGTCTGTGCTATGCAGGTCAGACTAGAATAGAACAATGATCCTTTCTTGCCTTAAAATCTATGAATAATTCATTATCCAAAGTTTAACCACTCTGGCCCAACAGACCACCACTTTCCTCCCTCTTGCTTTCACTAACATAGGATTGGGCTCACTGGGAGTCATGCTATCCCATGTCCATGGAAGATGATGAGCTCTGACGATGCCAAGTGAACTCCACACCAGACATGGGAGCTTTTAATCCAACCAATTTAAAGGAAGACAAAATGACAACCACTCCCCAAGATGCCTAAAGTTCATCCCACCCACTACAATAAAATGAATAAATAAAAAAATGATATATTTAAAAAACAAAACAATGGCTCCTTCTGATACTTGGAGACAGCAATAGGGGGAAAAAAAAAGGTCTCTGAAACCACAAAGTCTTGTTCAATCTATTACAGATGGAAGTTACATTAAGTCACTAGACTTTCTTCTTCCAACTTCTTGTAGCTTTCTGAAACTTGGAGCCACCCAATGTGGAGAAAAGCAAATTTCTGTGACCTGACCATTGTTAGGGGGCTTATTCCTTCACCTTCTCACTTCCCTGGTCCTTCTTGCATGAACAGAGAGCAACAATACCCGAAGTCCAAAGGCGCAAACAATTCGATGTTTATTGGGGTGAACTTCCAGCAAGCATGATTCCAGTTTCGTTCCTCAGTGTCCCCCTTCCCAGCTCTGACACCACAGAGCCATCCCTGTTCCCATTCCCTCCTTAGCAAAACATGATTCCAATTTCCCCACCCCCATTCCATGTTCCCATTCCCCCCTTAGCAAAACATGATTCCAATTTCCCCACCCCCATTCCCTGTTCCCATTCCCCCCCTTAGCAAAGCATGATTCCAGTTCCCCCACCCCCTGTTCCCATTCCCCCCCCCTTTCTTCCTGATTGACTGCAGACTATATAGTAAAACTTGAGTTCTGCTTAGCTATACCTTAACCAATCATTTTACTGAAATTTAACTAACCAATCCTAACATACTGTAAACATGGTTATTTAACCAATATATTCCACCACCTTAATTAGTTTACACCCAGCAAAATTAATTATACAGCAGACAGAAACAATTACAGAACCAGAGACCATGCAAATAAACATACAAAACAATACAGAAGTGAGGATTTCACATCCCAGCTATTGATAAGTGAGTTCTTGCCAGACAGGATGCTATTAAACTAAGTTTCCTTTTACATTTTCTAGGCTCTTTCCTTTCTCTGGAGGTGATAGGAATATCAGGACAGAATTGAATTCCTAACAGCCCAATAGCACCTTATTTCCATGTGACTAGTTTGGAATGTGAGGATGTGACCGTTCACTTCTCAGCTTATGGCTGCCTCTACTGCTTAGCCAAAGGCCTTACTTAGCCTAAGAACAGAGCCTCAGACTGTCCCTTACACATACAGACAGTGATTTTGATGCTTTCTTTTATACCTCTATAACTAGCTAAGTGATAAGAATACACGTAAATTCTTAAAGTATAGGCCTTTACAGACAGGCCTGAATATCTATATCCTAACAACCATTCTGAAGATATAGTGGGCTGTTGGACGTGGAAGGCCACAGATATCATTTAGCACATACAATCAACCCTCAGTCATTGCACTTCCTCTCAAACAATACAGAAGATTTTAACAGTGCTTATTGCACAATTCCTTTACTTATTTGTGTAAATAACATGGGCCAAATTCTGCTTTCACTTACATGGGTTCAACCCCACTGACATCAATAGGAGTTACACCTGTGTAACACAGATATATGGCCACTTATCTCTAAATAATTAAGAGCCAGACGATGCCTTTAAAGGCATAGATAGCTTCACTGGGGGTTGTGCTGGGCAGGGCACAATGCCTCCTCAAGATTATGGTGCACAGGAAAAAGGACAACTAGCATCAGCCCTTATGAAGGTGTAGTGTATACTCACCACTTCAGCCAAACAGCTTTGCTGACACAGCTGGGAAGGGAGTAGGGCCATCGCCTCACTTCCTCCCCTCCTTTAGGGAGTCCCATGAGGTGCAGATAAGAAACAGTCAGTAAGAAGAAGAGAACACACCGACTGCAATAGGGCCTGACTCATACAGAGGAAGACTGCGGGGTGCCCCCTCTGATGTTATTACTGATGTCCCAATTAAGGATCGGGCTCCACTGCACTAAGCACTCTACACCAGTGCTTCTCAAAGTCGGGCCGACGCTTGTTCAGGGAAAGCCCCTGGCGGTCCGGGCCGGTTTGTTTACCTGCCGCCTCAGCAGGTTTGGCCGATCGCGGCTCCCACTGGCCGCGGTTCGCCGCTCCAGGCCAATGGGGGCTGCGGGAAGGGCGGCCGCCCGCGCCGCTTCCCACAGCCCCCATTGGCCTGGAGCGGTGAACTGCGGCCAGTGGGAGCCATGATCGGCCGAACCTGTGGACGCGGCAGGTAAACAAACCGGCCCGGACCGCCAGGGGCTTTCCCTGAACAAGCGGCGGCCCGACTTTGAGAAGCACTGATCTACACCACATATAATGAAAAGATGATTCCTGCCCCAAAGAACTTACAATCTAAGCATAAAACAAGAGCCAATAGGTGGATACAACAAACAGATGGGAAGAGCACAAGGGACTATTACACCAACTTCCCAACCACCACCACCACCAAGTGCTTTGTAGGCATCACAACACAGGTGGGTTTCAAGGAGAGATTTAAAGGAATATCAGTTTAGTGGCAAGATACCTAGTGCTCACTCACTGTGGAGAATAATTATTAAATTCCATACCATGACTTGATGGGATATGTTATCAAGTGCACAGCTGTGAAAACATAGATCAGAACAAATGAGCAACTTACTCAGAAAACAGAAGACTCTCCCTATTTAGTGTGGAACAGCTGACAAATCAGTTGCTTTTCTATTCACTCTGGAGATTCCTCCTTTTTGTTTTCCTTCATACTGCTGAACTCCTTTCAATTCCTAGAGTGTAGCAGACCCACTTTCACTTCATGGACAAGCAGCCTTCTCTGAGATAGATGCCAGCTCTGCCCCCATTAAATCAGTCAGCAGGAGGTACCCATAAAGCAGATGGTTGTCACCTTCCTCCTCAGAGTTCAACCACACCCTGTCTGTGATATAGAGCTCCTGGACACTACCCCGCTGGCAGATGAAAGCACCTTACCTTTATACTTTCATGTTGTTATTAATTACCTTCCTAGATTAGCAATGAAGATGTGTTTAATTAGCACATATAAGTGGGGACTTCAATAGTAAAACCTTTGAGGGTTGATGCATTAGACAGTCTAATGGTGGAAAGTAAAGCTTAATGAAGCACAGTTAAGCATAAGGGAATACTAATATTATCAGAGAATAACAAATAGAATGTAATATTAAGAATGAGTCTAATTACTTACACTTTTGCATTTTGAATATTAAAATGGTCAGGAAATCAATCCACGCTCCTTCTTCCTAGCATAAACATAGGATTTCCTTCGTTCATTCCTTCCTTCTTCCCTCCCTCATCCTCCTTTTTAAAAAAAAGTCAGCGGACCTAATTAACTATGTTGTATTTATTTTCTAAATATAAGATTCTCTGCATCTTGTTCATGGCCACACTTTATACACCTTCTCTCACAATTTCATTACATTTGTCATTTTTATCATGAAAATCCATGATTCCCCACCCGCCAATCTGCCACAGCATACTCTCTTTAAAGGTCTAAATATAAACACAGAATATTCCTAATTCCTCCCGTGCCCCACCCCCAATCACATTTTGTTCAACTGTATGCTCATATAAGACTCTTTTGTAGTTTTCTGGTAGCACACCTTGTTTCTAAGACTCACACTTTCAAATCAAGATTTTTATTTCTCATATGACATTTACAAAAAGGTGTCCTTCACCATTTGTTTGGCAGTCAGATGCATTAATTATAATTTACTATCTACAGCCTTATTTTTACATTCTTAACTGTGTAAAATATAAATGCAAACTAAGTGACAAACACAGCTAAGCAAACAGCAGGGAACGTTCTCTGGTATTTATAATTTCTCTTACTAGCACTAAGATGTTAATGACTAGTTCATTTAATTCATCCAGCCAGTGATCTCAAGAACTAAGTCTTCTGGTTTCTAGTTTCAAATACTAATTTAAATGTTGTTAACTAAGGTTAAAAGCAGTATGGATGACTGGTGGGATTGGTAGTGTGGTACACAGACAGCTACAGCTAAGTCAAGGCCTGGAGGGATGTTGCAGAACACAAATTAACCCATCACAGAACTGAGGGGCTGCAATGTTTAATAGTAATTAAATGCTTGATTCTGTGAGCTACTGAATACTCTGTAGGGTTGGGCTCTAAGAGTTTGAAGGCAGGTTAGAAAAAACAACTGCTTTTTAGGCATTTAACTGAACTTCATGGAACTCAATCCTCCAAACTCTCCAGCAAGCAATCAAGTGACAACGTATTCAAATAATGCCATATGAAGTTATAATTATTCTGTCTCACAAAACCACAAACTTTCTTTGAGCTCAGACATTGCAAGAATTACAAAGTAAAGACTTCACATAACTATTCTCACTTAATGCCGGAACAAACATTTTTTTTTTTGACCTGGTAAAAATTCCATTTATCAAGAGCAAATATTTGGGTCAAAAACAACAAACCTGCATAGTTGTGATACCAGTTTCATCAGGAATATAGAATATAAGCTCTTTAGGGCATTAACTGTCCACAGTACGTGCTTGTACAGTACTTAGCAACTGATCCTCAACTGGGCCAAAGTAATGCTATCCAGGTTGCAAAGTCAAGCATTTAAAAGTTAAGAAATGCCACTAAATTATAGTTTAATTCTGCTCCTTTGTGCATCCAACCTGTGCACTGAGTGAGACAGAGATCCTATGGAAATAATCATAATCCTAGCTTTTTTTAAGGTTAAAAGGTAAAAAACAATTCTATGTCTATAACCCCAGTGAATACCATATCATCTGCAGGGTGTGGACTCTGAGCCTTACGCACTGTAGCACAGACTGCTACCACTTGGGTTACTGGCAGCATGAGAAGGCTGTTATCAGTGATGGGGACAGGAGGAGGATAGGGGGATAGAGGGGATGGGCTGTTGGCACCATGTGCTGGGTCAGGATGAGTCCAACCTGACTCTCTTTCTTTCCCATCCTGGGAGGTGAGGGTCTCTTGTCCCTATGGGCTACTGGGTCCATGTGCTGAGTCCGGGTGGTTTATGAGTGCAGCCTGGCTCAGTTCTTTCCCCCATCACCCTGGGGAGAGGTGACCCTGGGAAGGAGAGGGGAGGATACAAATCTGGGGCCTTATGCATTGGAGGGGGATGAGTACAAGAGGCACTTGTCTCTTTCTCTTGAGCTCCTAGGGGTTGGTGAAGATCATGCCCCATGTAGTGGCCCCTGAGGGGAAATGGGAGGCTGGGCTCGTGTGCTGGTTGGGGATGGTGATGAAGGGATTGTGGGGGGCGAGAAACCGGTTTCTCTCCTCCCCCTTGCACTATAGCTGCTCTTGCAGCTAACAGGTGTTCTGAGTGCAATGGCAGCTGCCCCAGCCTTGGAATGGTAATTTCAGAAAGTTGAAAAAAATGTTTTGTCTCAATTTCAAGCATTTAAAATAAAATTAAAGGAAATTTTGAAACAAAGTTGCCTCAAACAAAAAAAATATCAAAAGGGGTCAAAGAAAAATGGCAATTTTTACACTGTATTTCTAAGGCAAATCTGAATGAAATTTCACAAGACAAAAGGAATGACGCTGCTCTACCTTGAGAGGATTCTCAGGGCCAAATATCAGAGGTCTGCTGTAAACAATAGACACATGAGAACTTCTGAAAGAAAGGCAACCTAAATATAACGGTAGTTCCAGAGACATCCTTTCCCCCATATCAATGTAGAGGTCCCCCAGAAAAGTAACAACAACAACAAATGGCAGTCTTTTTGCACAGATTTAATTAGTAACTTGCATGGTCTTCAGGCAACAGTTCTATCAAGTAAGATGAAGAGAAGTTTCTTCCTGTTTGACCTACGTTAATAGCTATATGGCTAATCTTTTCTAACTGGACATTACACCAAAAAACAACGTTCCCCCAAAACACAATAAGCTTTTTGTTGGGTTGTTTTCAGATGTGTTCCTTACTGAAATATTTACAGCCAATCTCTAAACCATCAAACAGTTTTATTGGCTGCATATTTGTGATGGTGCAATTGAAACACATAAGACTGAATTAGCAAACCCTGACCACCTAAAGAAATGAATGTGACACCAAATTAGTTAGCTAGTGGTAGTAGGTGAGCTACTTGGAACTGTTTTCATTGTAAATGCCAGGAACTAATTTCATATCCATGTCCTCATGCAATGGCCACAGTAGCCACATCACATCAATGTTCACAAAATAAATGCTTTAGAAGCTAACAGTTATTAGATAGCCATCAGGGAAACAAGAGTCCCAAAAAGATGCAGGAATGATAGAGAGTAAACTAAGGAGGAGTTGTAGTTTACCATTTACTATTGTAAAAAAAGGCCAGTGATATATATACACAAGGACACACACACACGTACGTAAAACAAGGGAGGTAATACTACACTATCAGTCTATAAAGGCCTGGAGCTTCATGTTTTTACTCAGTCCTGTGACAAGTTAAGTAGTGCAAACATGTAGTTGCAATCCTCTCTACATACTCCTGTTGTGGAATGATGTGAGCAATTCTGGTCATCAGATGATAAGAACAGTACAGGGAATCTACAGAAAATGCAGAGAACATCAACCCAAGTGGTGTGAAGACAGGATGATCTGACCTATGACATTTGTTCCCTCAGCTTCTCCTATGAGTAAGGGCAAGTGGGGCGTACTCCTTGGAGGCACGATGAGGTAATGACAGCGGTGTTGAGCAGCGCAGAGCAGAGATGCTTCTGGGTCAGTCACATCCTGCAGGCTGCTGCAGGCCTGCCTGGTGACACTGATAGGAAACTTCTTCCATCTCCTGACTGAAATTTTGCCCAGGCTCTGGGAAGGGGCTTTGCTCAAGTTTGAGTTAGGCAGACTGAAATAGAGGAGGAGACACCATCATTGCAGATATTCAAAGAGGTTAGGTAGAAAATTAGTGGGAATGAGATTATGAATAATTATGGAAAATTCATGACCCAAGCAGGCTTTTTTGTCCTATTTTGAATGATTTGGTGCTCTTCTAGAACAATCAAAGTCTAGAGTTATTTTAAGTCATTGCAGAGGAGTATGTAAAAGTTACACACACACACACTTACTATATATGTAACTTTTACTTATTTCTCTGCAATGACTTGTATATATACCTGCAGGTAAAGTTATAGACATAGTGTAAACCCTGCCTCCCCCCCCACCCGAAAAGTGGAGGTATGAAAACAGCTTGCCTCCCACAACACTGATTGATTGATTGTATTCGTAAGTCTTTGATTTTTCCTGTTTAAGGGATCATCTCTATTGCTATATAGCAGACAAGGCAGCAAACAGCTGCTGCAACTGATTAAATTCAAAGAAAAAAATGAGATCTAATCAATCACCAAGGCTGCTTATTGTAAGTATGCAGCAAAGCAATTGAGATATTTGCTATTCTAAAAAAGGCACAACACAAAATATACATTAAAATGGTATATTTTCAAAACCTGTATTTTCTGTGTAGATGAATTGCTTTAGATTGAGCCAAACAATAAAGAAATAAAGAAGAATTAAATATTTATAAAAAAGCAAGGTGTCTCTCTCAATCTAGCTTGAACTCCCTTACAGCCCTGCCCTCTCAGGTACAATATATGTTTAGTGGTGGTTTGTGACTTTCTTAAGTATGTCAGAACACACACATTGGGGCACCCAAATAAGTTGTCAGAATAGAGTTAAAGAGGATAGTATTTTTAAGGATTGATGAGTCAACCATTGGAGTCTTTTTATTGAGTTGTTGAGTAAAGGAGTGGCTTGCATTCAATGGGCCAAAATTCTCATATCCTTCTTTGTATTAGGTAGTACCTTGCTGCTTGAAGAGTCTCACTAAAATCACTAAGACTACTCAAGCACTAAGAACTGGTCTACAACTAAACTTAGGTCAACCTAGCTGCATTGTTCAAGGGTGTGAAAAACTCACAACCCTGAGAGATGTAGTTAAGATGACCTAAACTCTGGTATGGACATTACTAGATCAACCAAAGAATTCTTCTGTTGATCTAGCTGCTACATCCTGAGAAGGTGAATTAACTACAGCAATGGAAAAAACCCTGTCACAAGTGTCTACACTGCAGTGCTGTAGCGGTGCCACTGTAGGTGTAGACAAGTTCTAAGGTACAACTAAGACCTGGTATACACTTAAACTTTAGTTTGACATAGTTACATTGGTCAGGGGAGTGAAAAGTCCACACCACTGAGTGCTGTAGCTTAGCTGACCTAAGACCCTGTGTAGATGCAGCTAGGTCAAAAGAAGAATGCATGTCTCAACCTAAGTTCCATCATTCCTTCTCCAGCAGAAAAGCACCTCCATCAGTTAGGCTGTGTCTACAGTATGGAGTTATACCATCATAGCTATAGTGATGTATCTATGTTGGTATAGTCCCCATAGCATAGACATACCCTGAATGTATGAGAATCTAATCCAATATGAATGAACCAAGCAAGTCTACTGTGAAAAGTGATAGCTAGCTGGGAGGCTGTGAAAAGTAACAAACATTCAAATCTCACTTTTCACAGCAGACTTACTAGTGCCTCATTGCACCCTTACTTCTGCGCTGCTCCTGGCAGTAGGCGTTGCCTTAAGAGCTGGGCGGTGGAGAGTGGCAGCTAGCTGAGCCTCCAGCTCTGAAGGCAGCACCGCTGCCAGCAGCAGCGCAGAACTGTAGAAGTAAGTGTGGCAATGCCAGACCATGCCACCCTTTTGACATTTGACTTTGTGCTGGGAAAGTTTGAGAATTCCTGCCTTAACGGGTGCTACTAATATCTGCTCATGTTACGTCACTTGTTACCTTCGAAACTCTTCAGAGATATTAACAACTTAATTCACACAACACTCCTGTGAGATTAGGATACATTGAGGGTGAACGCCAACCATTGGCCCAGGGCCTATGCACAGGTCCACATACCAAAACAAGACACCTCATACAATACACACATTTTGGAGTAAAGAGTTTCCATACAGTAGTTATGACAGAGTGGCGTTTGAGCTCATAATATGCCAATGGGAAAGTATGAGGGTGAGGTAGAGGAGCTGCTGATCCACTGCAGATCCAGAAGCATACAAAGGGAGGGTGCAGAAGGGTGTCTGGCACTATTCTCTTTTCTTCTTTAAATAGCTTCTGTTCTGTATGATTCTTGAGGATATTTTGATGTCTTATTCAAGAGCAAAACCAGGATAACCCCTGAAAAACGTCCCTTATTATTGTAATTAAGTGTTCAAAACCCCACAAAAGTTTGAATATCTTACATTTTTTAAATTGCACATCACGATATTCAGAAACATGTCTTTCTTCTGTTGTATATAATGCACCTTTCTCTGAAGCATTTGCTGCTGGCCATTATTGAAGCGGGAAACTGGGCTAAATGGCCCCCTGCTGTGATCAGACATTGCATTTCTTGTGTTCCTATGTATCCATGAAGATTACACCCCTCAAACTGTATGTTATTCAGAGACTTATCCTGAGTGTGATGTTTTTTGGGGGGAATGACTACTTGGACTTCTGCTCCTAGGGAAACGCAATTAGCCATACTCATACTGCACTAGGCTATCCTGGTGTGAAGAATGCAGAAACTAATTACTGTATTGTAGGTCATCAAGTCCCCACTGAGAAATTACTACACAGTCACCTGTGGAAGCTGCTGCTGAGATTTTTTTAAAACTCTTATGTATATCAACAGAATTGCAATTCTGGCAGTTATCCAGCAGGCTAATATAGCATTTTATTGACAGCATTTAGAATACAACAGGTTCTAATACTGTTGTGTCATAATCTTGTTTACTTATCTATAATATAATGGAAGCATCACATGGACTTTTTTGTCAGAAACAATGTCTTTTCATAAATCTAGTTATAAGTTGTGTAGTGCCACAAAATATTTACCTGTTCCTTTGGATTCAGATTAAAACAGTATTATTGTCTCACATTAAATGGAGAGAACTGATTTGGAAGAAATCAGTCATAGACCACACTCATAATATGTAGGATTCAATTGAAGTAGACGGTTTTGGGCCTGTCTTCATCCAAACCCTATCTAAGCAATCTTTGTGTAGTAAATATATGCTTTCAGTGTTGTAGCCATGCTGGTCCCAGGATATTAGAGATACAAGGTGGATGGGGCAATATCATTTATTGGATCAACTTGTGTTGGTAAAAGAGGCAACATGTAAGATTGAAAGCTTGTGTCTTTCACCAACAGAAGTTGGTCCAATAAAAGATATTACCTCATCCACTTTGCCTCTATAGTAAATACTAGCACTCAAATTATAAACAATGGAAACAAAATCTAATATAAAATTTGCTTTGGGGTTATGATCAGGAGCGCCGGCAGCCTTTTTGGCGCTCTAGGCGGCGGAAGGTCCCGCCCCCAAAATGGCGCCCCGGACAGAGGCGGCGGAAGGTCCCGCCCCCGAAATACTGACGACGACCACGGTGGCCGGATGTTCGGCCGCCGCCATCGCCGCCCCCCAAATGTCAGTGCCCTAGGCGACCGCCTAGGTTGCCTAATGGGTTGCGCCGGCCCTGGTTATGATGAATATAAACAGTCATTATTGGTATTGGTAATATCTACAATTAATTAGCTTTGTTTAAAAAAAATTCAGATAGAAAACCAAAAAGGGGATATTTCACCTGCAAACCAAGATTAAGTGTGTTTGCAGCATCCGGACCCAAAGGCTCAATCCAATGCCCAGGGACATCAATGGATTGGATTGGTCCCTCAACAACTTGTGCTATGAATAAGAGAGAGAGAGAGAGAGATTGCAATAGAGGCCGTTATTCTCTCTATTCTGATTGTATATTCAAATTCTGTATGTGTCTCATTACAGTTCTGTTAGGTAGCCTGAGGTATGACTGTGCTCCCTCCCACTCCTATAATGAGTGCAATATTCACCAGCATATAGAAGCTGTTGTTCAAAATATAAAAACAAGAATTGGATAGTTTATTAACTTGCATTACTTATTTGGTTTTTCATAGGTCTTTTACAAAATACAATTTACCAGCAGTGAGGGTTTTCAATGTTGTTTGCCTGACTGCAGCTTGATTCTCCTTGACTTTGTTAAGGAATGTAAAAAACAAAGAAGAAAATCTCCTTTCATTTCCATCATGCATTTGGAGTTATTTCTTCTGAGTATTCATTTCTAGGAATGCACAAAAATCTTCATAATGACAAGGTAAAAACATGACTGCAATGCATTTGAATTTCAAAGTTGCATACACTCTCCAGTCTTTCAGGTAAGTGAGTATGCCCATCTCAGAAACAAATAGCTTGTTAAATATGGCTGAGTGGCTGCCTGATTACCAATAGGAAACATCCAATTAATGTGCAGGAGAATCAAAAGGCAATTTATCTTACTCATTGCTCCTCCTGATAGTCATTCATACTATTTAAGGGCCTGATCCAACAAGGTGCTGAGCATCCTCAACTCTCAAATGAGCACTTGCAATTGCAGTTGTGACCTTACAGGACCCAGCCCTAATTAGTACTATAAAATGTGAAATTCAGTGTTTCTTTAGCATTAGGGGAGGATTTAAAGAGACAAAGCAAATCACTTTGAAGTCCAGGCCAACATTAATTGAGATCTCTGTAGAAAAGCACAGAACATGATTGTCTCAGTTAAGAGTGCCGTGCCAGCTTTGTCTGCATAAAGAAAACCCTTAGTGTCACTTAATGCCATCGTTACATACTTAGTTGCATTAAAAACATTTGAGAAAAAAATCATGAAATGTTATAAAAATATATATTTCTCGGGAGACTAAAACCCTATGTACAGTATTTAGGCTTTTATTTTATTATGTATCTGAGACTGTAATGCTTCTTTATGAGTCAGTCTAGCGAGTGTGGTAAATAGGCTTTATAGCTATTTTTAAAATACCTGCATCATGTATTTGAGGTATGTGAGCCAGGGGGCCATTTCGCCCTAATAAGTTAATATGTGTTTCAGCACTTAAAAAAATTATTATGGACTGAACATATTAAAACACTATAAGGTAAAAGGGGCACTGCCAAATACCTTAGACCAAATGCTGCGACATATTTTTATCATTTTTATGTATTTTAAAAAATTAAGGATTTGAAGTATTTTAAAAACAGAGTTCATACTTCTGAGACATTAGCCACTTAACATAATAGTTGTAACATGGGTGCTACTCAGTGATTGTGTGTGTACATGAGCATGGGGGAGAGCATGTTTATATAAGATGGCTGGACCGACACAGTGAAATATAGCATGTGTAAGACAGGGGATCTTCTTGCCTGAGTTCTTTCCCACCCCAGCTATCTTTATCTCTCTCTAACACTGACCTAAAGAGTTTGATTTTGATTTCTGCTCTTGCATAAAGACCTTTAGCATACATTGTTCTCTGGAATTTGCTGCTCCAGAATATCAGTATATTTTTATATACACATTTATATATTAATTCATCTATAGTATATAAGGAATGTAGAATTGGTTATTAATTATTTAATCCTTAGTGCTCTTTACTAAGGGACTGATGCAGAATAATTAAAACAAACCCTTTTCCAGTTCCAGTCTCTCTCTCGGCAGCTGTTGTAATTTATGGCAGCTTCTTCATAGCTGTCTATGGGCTACTCTGCAACCAAGATGAGCTCAGGGCACTCTAGCCGTTCCCTCCACCACCTGGAACAGATGAGCTGCAGCCATCTCCAATTCAGTTGACAATGTATCCTGTCCATCATTCCCTTTCCCACAGCATTTGAAAGCTTATTATGTCTACTTTAAAATGAGGTTTGATATGGAGCTGTCATAAAAACAGGGATAAACAATGACACCATCAATATGTTAAAATGATCACTTTGAAATATCTGAATTTGTTTCTGTTAGTTTAATGGCTCTATGTATTATTTCAAAACATAAAATGGTAGTTCATCACCATTTTTCTGTCCATGTTTCAATGGTGATCCAATATCTGGTTTACTTATGTGTGAAGACATCCAAATCTTTGTTTGTCAAAATGCTCTTTTGGCATGCTCTTCAAAACTGTCCTCACAGGTGGAAGTTTGGTCAGTGACTTGTCCTTTCTGATGCCTAGACTGAGGTGCAAACTATTCTGGTTTCTGAGAGTCTTCTTTTCTTTCTCGTTCTGGTCATACATCAATGCTAACCAACCTTCTGGCAGCTGAAATTTCAGCTTGTCCATCATTCTCTCACAATTTGGCAAGATCTCTTAAGTGGTAATCTCCCTTGGTTTTAACAACATTAAATACAGATCCCCCCTCCTCCCAATATCTAAGGAAGACACAGTCTGTTGATAGATGTACAGCAGGAACTATGTTGCAGAAGTCAGGAATGAGTGCATCACAAATTGCATCCGCAGATACAAAGTGACACTTGTCAGTTGTGCTGGTAATGATGCTTGTTTCAATCCACATTACCTGTGTGTTTTGTTTTTGGAAAGTAATAAACAGAAAGGACCATAACATCTATATCAAGTGACCTAATTACTATGTATTCTTTGACACACAGAAACCCAGAGGAATTTTACAACTGATTGCTTGTTGGTTCCACATTTAGAGACTTTTTCCATAGAGGCACAGGGTATCCACCAATCACCTGCTATTTCTTGCATCTAACCTTAGATCCTGCCCAGCACAGTCTTTCTGAAGTTTTCACAGTTACTGCCATCATATCTGTCAAAATCTTTGATTACAGAATTAGCTTTGTCAAATTTTTTTAGGACCTGCATTAAGTACTCAGCAGCCAATTCATCAAATGTGTTGAATTTATCTCCAGGCATCATTTGTATGGCATCTCTGATGTACACTGTGAATTCTTTCTTAGCTTATGGATTCTTTCAGTTTGAGCTTCCACCTGATGCCTTAATCCAGTTTTGTCTGTTCTTCTCATGGTTCCATCAGCATGGAAGAGGAACATAGTTACACCCAGTAGGACTTGTGCCTAAGAACAGTTGCCATTGAATCATCTTTGCATCTTTCTAAAGACAGGGATCCGTGGGAAACAATTTCTGGACTGGTAGCTGCTGTGATTGTCTCTTCCTTGCCAGACTTACATTTGGTCTTCTTGGTCATGTCAGCAAAATGTTTTGATGCCAGATTTCTTTACTGGGCTGAAGAAGCTACATGTCCCATCAGAATCAAGTGCATATCTCACAAATCTCTCCATTTGTTCTTCACCAACATCTGCTATTTTCAGTAGTGACTCTTGCACATCTGATGATACATGCAGTCCAGTAGATACATCGATCAGCACCTCTGCATGTGATTCAGGGTCAAATGGGTTTGTCATATGGTTGCTGACATGGCTGGTAAGAGCTGTAACTTGCTCTTCATCCCACTTAGTGCAGGCAAGGACTTGTTCTTCAACTTTGTCATCATTATTTCTTGTTAGGCCACTTTTTTCTCTCATAACTTTGCATATTCATAATATGAAGCTATGTATTGTCATGTCTAGCACTAATACCTACCTTTGTGTTAGTGAATTAAAAAGCTAGTTTCTAGAATATTTCAAAGGCTAATAGTGCATGCACAAGCAACCACAAATTAAAACCTTCTACCCACAGACTAGATGCTACATTGTATGTACAAAAGCTTAAAAATGGAGAAGCATTACAGTAGGAATTCTAGTACATATATATCTACCCACTATGCAGTACAAACTATGAGTATGCAATCTATTGCTACTGGTGCACAACCTTCAGTATGAGACTGTCATAACTATAAAGGGAAGGGTGACAGCTCTCCTGTGTACAGTGCTATGGAATCCCTCCTAGCCAGAGACTCCAAATCCTTTTACCTGTAAAGGGTTAAGAAGCTCGGGTAACCTGGCTGACACCTGACCCCAAGGACCAATAAGGGGACAAGATACTTTCAAATCTTGGGGGGGGAAAGGCTTTTGTGTGTGTCCTTTGTTTAAGGGGTTGTTCGCTCTTGGGACTGAGAGGGACCAGACATCAATCCAGGTTCTCCCCATCTTTCTAAACAAGTCTCTCTTATTTCAAAATTGTAAGTAAAAGCCAGGCAAGGCGTCTTAGATTTACTTTGTTTTCTCAACTTGTAAATGTACCTTTTACCAGAGTGTTTATTTTTGTTTGCTGTACTTTGAACCTAAGACAGAAGAGGGGGGTCCTCTGAGCTCTTTAAGTTTGATTACCCTGTAAAGTTATTTTCCATACTGATTTTACAGAGATGATTTTTACCTTTTTCTTTAATTAAAAGCCTTCTTTTTAAGAACCTGATTGATTTCTCCTTGTTTTAAGATCCAAAGGGGGTTTGGATCTGTATTCACCAGGAGTTGGTGAAAGGAAAGAGGGGGGAAGGGTCAATTTCTCCTTGTTTTAAGATCTAAAAGGGGTTTGGATCTGTATTCACCAGGAGTTGGTGAAAGGAAGGAGGGGGGAAGGGTCAATTTCTCCTTATTTAAGATCCAAGGAGTTTGGATCTGTATTCACCAGGGAATTGGTGAAGGTCTCTCAAGGCTACCCAGGAAAGGGAATTAGCTTTGGGATGGTGGCAGCGGACCAGAACTAAGCTGGTAGTTAAGCTTAGAAGTCTTCATGCAGGCCCCTACATTTGTACCCTAAAGTTCAAAGTAGGGATACAGCCTTGACAGAGACTGATCTGGTCTGCAAGTTTCAATTGAAAATATAGGTAACTATTATAATCACTTGATATACTTTGACAATTCTTATATACACCATGAAAACATTTCATGTTAGCATATTGCAAAATGTTGCTAGTTGCCTTTTGCCACATACTAAGCAGCTTCTTTATTTCTGAAAAAAAAAATCTTGCCCATGCAAATCCAATAAAAAATGTTTTAATACATTGTCATTTGGTAGCTTTGACCAATAAACACCATCATTAAGAGGTTGAAATTAACTTCAACTGTAGTCTGTCGTGTTGCAGTGTTCTTGGAACTGTGCAAAAAATGACATACACACTCATTTTGGATACCATTGTTTCACCCTCTTACAGCACCACTTGCCAGCTCCACATCATACCTCACCTAACCGTACCTAAAATAAGCTTTCAAGTACTATACAATGCGGGTGTATGTAGTGTGGGTGCAAAAACTCCAAAAATATGATCCTTTTTAGAAAATTGCTGCACATTTACAATATACTTCATCCTGTCCCTGAAAACACCAGTACCCAGGGGACTGAGGAAGGTTGTATCCTGTGCTGGGGCAGCTCCCCCAGAAGCCCTGTTGGCCCCTTTATGGACCCCACACTCCATTAGAGCAGTGTGCTGGAGCTGGGACCAGAATTTGGCTCGGATGTTGGAAGTTCAGCTGGGAGAAGCCAGAGGCACACATGGCAGTGTGGAACTGGGTTCTCCATATGCTCCATCTCCCAGGAGCTAGAAACAATCCATCTTTAGCACAGTGCTCTCCAGTGGTCTGGCTCAAACATCAGAAAACTGTCCAGTCTCCAGTGTGGCTAATCGCTGTCCCCACCTGGGTAGTCTCAAAAGTCCTAAGGGTTAAATTGTTTTGTGTTATTTTCTGTATTTGAGCAACATACTCTGATGATACTAAGGGCTGTGTTCTGGCTTTGATTGCCAAAGTCCATGTGGAAAAAGAACAGGAGTACTTGTGGCACCTTAGAGACTAACAAATGTATTTGAGCATAAGCTTTCGTGGGCTACATCCCACTTCTTCAGATGCATAGAATGGAACATATATTGAGGAGATATATATACACACACATACAGAGAGCATGAACAGGTGGGAGTTGTCTTACCAACTCTGAGAGGCCAATTAAGTAAGAGAAAAAAAAACTTTTGTGAATTAAGAATTAATGAACACAAATCTGACATCAGGAATCATAATACTCAAAAACCAGTGGGAGAACACTTTAACCTGTCTGGTCATTCAGTGACAGACCTGCGGGTGGCTATTTTACAACAGAAAAGCTTCAAAAACAGACTCCAACGAGAAACTGCTGAACTCGAATTGATATGCAAATTAGACACAATCAATTTAGGTTTGAATAAAGACTGGGAATGGCTGAGCCATTACAAACATTGAATCTATCTCCCCATGTAAGTACTCTCGCACTTCTTATCAACCTGTCTGTACTGGGCTATCTTGATTATCACTTCAAAAGTTTTTTTTTTTCTCTTACTTAATTGGCCTCTCAGAGTTGGTAAGACAACTCCCACCTGTTCATGCTCTCTGTATGTGTATGTATATATATCTCCTCAATATATGTTCCATTCTATGCATCCGAAGAAGTGGGATGTAGCCCACGAAAGCTTATGCTCAAATAAATTTGTTAGTCTCCAAGGTGCCACAAGTACTCCTGTTCTTTTTGCGGATACAGACTAACACGGCTGCTACTCTGAAAAAAGTCCATGTGGGTGGCTGGGTGTATGCACAGGCGATCTGACCGAGCAGCAGATCTTAAAGACATGCTGGTCAATTCAATGTCACTCAGCATGCTAGAGTGAAAGCTACAATACCCTCTGAAAGGCTGCAACACGTCTTCCTATGCTAATCCTGCATTGGAAACCTGGAATGCTGGACTGAGATTATGGTTGCCCATTGGCCTTGTAGGTACAGAAGAAAGATGCAGGGAGCCTTCCACCATACATATATTTGGCATATGCACAGATCATAAATTGAGATCAAATCCAGAGATTTTTTTAGCTGTGAAAACTCCAGCCTTAGTTAAGAATATAAAAATTGTCATCTCTCTTTCTATTGAAGATACTAAACCAGACAAGAGGGAATAAGAATTTTAGTTCTAATTACAGACTGTGAAATAAAAGGTATAGTAATATGAAGTAGGTTGTGAGTAAAGTTATGACAAGTTTTTTTTTAATTGTCCTGTTGACATATCATTGCTGTTGGTGGTGTGGGTATAGTTGGATCATATCCAAGTACAATTGACATAGAAAGTCATTAACTATTTTAATTAGAATCATTTTTATGTGGCAAGTCTAAAGTGCTTGTATGCACAGTAATCAGACTCCTCAAATAATAACTCTTGATAAGTCCTAAAGATTCAAGAACAGGGTGTATATTCTTTAAACTGTGTGTACATTCAAACTTTTATTAAGGAACCGTAAAAAACAAATCACCAGGAATGCATTCACTCAATAATATTTACAAAATATGGAAAGTAATTGGTCCTTGCTACAATCAACATTGCTATAAAACATTGCTTATACTTCATTATAAGTGTATCTATTCCACTGCAGCTGGTGCTTTTCTTTCTCTTGACATTAATCAGGATTTAGTAATCTTTATTTTGGTGCTTCATTATCAAACACTATGACCTGTGAGTGTTAAGTTATACAAACTTCTTAATGAAGACACTGTAGCTTTCTCTTTAGACTGTCTTTCATTCATCAACAAATGTTACTAAGGTTTTTTAAAAATACCTTGCGTTTATCAAGTGGACTTGTACAAAAGTAAAGAGTACTGTGTTATATTACCGTGTTGTTATGACTGTTAAAATAAAATACAGCGTAGGCCTGGTCTACACTACGAGTTTAGGTCGACTTTAGCCGCGTTAAATCGAATTAAGCCTGGACACGTTTACACGACGAAGCCCTTTCTTTCGACTTAAAGGGCCCTTTAAACCGGTTTCTTTACACCACCTCCGACAAGGGGATTAGTGATAAAATCAGCCTTAGGGGGTCGGAATTGGGTTAGTGTGGACGGAATTCGACGTTATTGGCCTCCGGGAGCTATCCCACAGTGCTTCATTGTGACCGCTCTGGACAGCACTCTCAACTCAGATGCACTGGCCAGGTAGACAGGAAAAGCCCTGCGAACGTTTGAATTTCATTTCCTGTTTGCCCAGCGTGGAGAGCACAGGTGACCATGCAGAGCTCATCAGCACAGGTAACCGTGATGGAGTCCCAGGATCGCAAAAGAGTTCCAGCCTGGACCGAACGGGAGGTACGGGATCTGCTCGCCATCTGGGGAGATGAATCAGTGCTGGCCGAACTCCGAAGCAGTAAAAGAAATGGCAAAATATTAGAAAAGGTCTCCAAGGCCATGAAGGACAGAGGCCATAACAGGGACGCACAGCAGTGCCGCGTGAAAATTAAGGAGCTAAGGCAAGCCTACCACAAATCCAGAGAAGCAAACGGAAGGTCCGGGGCTGAGCCACAAACATGCCGCTTCTACGCGGAGCTGCATGCCATTCTAGGGGGTGCAGCCACCACTACCCCAACCGTGTGCTATGAGTCCCTCACTGGAGAAAGACACAGGGAAGCGGGTTCGGGGGATGAGGAAGATGAGGATGGAGAGAACATAGATAGCTCACAGCAGCAAGGAAGCGGAGAAACCGGTTTCCCCAACAGCCAGGATATGTTTATCACCCTGGACCTGGAACCAGTAACCCCCGAACTCACCCAAGACCCTGTGGGCACACAGGGGACCTCTGGTGAGTGTACCTTTGTAAATATTACACATGGTTTAAAAGCAAGCGTGTTTAATGATTAATGATTAATTTGCCCTGGCAATCGCGGCCAGTACAGCTACTGGAAAAGTCTGTTAACGTGTATGGGGATGGAGCGGAAATCCTCCAGGGACATCTCCAGAAAGCTCTCCTTCATGTACTCCCAAAGCCTTTGCAAAAGGTTTCTGGGGAGGGCTGCCTTATCCCGTCCGCCATGGTAGGACACTTTACCACGCCAGGCCAGTAGCACATAGTCTGGAATCATTGCATAACAAAGCATGGCAGCGTATGGTCCCGGTGTTTGCTGGCATGCAGACAACATCCATTCCTTATCGCTCTTTGTTATCCTCAGGAGAGTGATATCATTCACGGTCACCTGGTTGAAATGGGGCAATTTTATTAAGGGGACATTCAGAGGTGCCCCTTCCTGCTCTGCTGAACAGAAATATTCCCCGCTGTTAACCACGTGGTGGGGGGGAGGGGTGAAGTGACCATCCCAGAGAATTGGGTGTGTGGGGGAGGGGAGTTAGTTGGGTTTGTGCTGCATGTTAAACCTGAAACCGCAGCCCCTCCTTTTACATTGCAAACCCATTTTAAATGGCCAACCCAACGGGTGCTTGGTATGGTTAATGAGAGCAGTACTGTTTTAAACCATCCCCACTTGTTAACAAGGTTAAAAAAGCCAAAAGACTGTGTCTTACCATGGCTGCCTGCAAGCTGAAATCTGTGGCCTGGCACTGCGTGAGTGATCTCTCACACCAAACCTGCAGGCTCTCAATATAAGAGGAAAAATGCGACCTTGTAACGAAAGCACATGTGCTGTGTGATGTGAACAGCAAAATCTAACGTGAAAGACTGTACCCATTGTTCTCTAAAATGTATCTTTTTTAACCACCTCTCCCTTCTCCTCCACCAGCTGCAAATGTTTCACCTTCACAGAGGCTAGTGAATATTCGAAAACGGAAGCGAAGGACGCGTGACGAAATGTTCACTGAACTACAGACTGCCTCCCACGCTGACAGAGCACAGCAGAATGCGTGGAGGCAGTCAATGACTGATTTTAGAAAAGCCCAATATGAGTGAGAGGAGAGGTGGCGGGCTGAAGAGCAGAGGTTGCGGGCTGAAACGCGGGCTGAAGAGGAGAAGTGGCGTCAGCTTGTAAACAGAAAGCAAGAGTCGATGCTCCGGCTGCTGGAGCATCAAACTGATATGCTCCTGCGTATGGTTGAGCTGCAGGAAAGGCAGCAGGAGCAGAGACCGCCGCTACAGCCCCTCTGTAACCAACAGCCCTCCTCCCCAAGTCCCATTGCCTCCTCACCCAGACGCCCAAGAACACGGTGGGGGGGCCTCCGGCCACCCAGTCACTCCAGCCTAGATGATTTCCAGAGCAATAAGTTTTAAAGTTTTAAAGTGCAGTGTGTCCTTTTCCTTCCCTCCTCACCCACCCATCCCGGGCTACCTTTGCAATTATCCCCCTAGTTGTGTGCTGAATTAATAAAGAATGCATGAATGTGAAGTAACAATGACTTTATTGCCTCTGCAAGTGGTGCTTGAAGAGGGGAGGGTAGGGGAGGGTGGGGTGCTTGGTTTACAGGGAAGTAGAGTTAACCGGGTGGGTGGGGGTGCGGAGATTTCATCAAGGAGAAACAAACAGAAGTTTCACACCGTAGCCTGGCCAGTCACAAAACTAGTTTTCAAAGCTTCTCTGATGCGCACCGCGCCCTGCTGTGCTGCTCTAACCGACCTGGTGTCTGGCTGCGCGTAATCAGCGGCCAGGCGATTTGCCTCTACCTCCCACCCCGCCATAAATGTCTCCCCCTTACTCTCACAGATATTGTGGAGCGCACAGCAAGCAGCAATAACAATGGGGATATTCTTTTCGCTAAGGTCTGAGCGAGTCAGTAAGCTGTGCCACCGCGCTTTTAAACGCCCAAATGCACATTCCACCACCATTCGGCACTTGCTCAGCCTGTAGTTGAACAGGTCCTGACTCCTGTCCAGGCTGCCTGTGTACGGCTTCATGAGCCATGGCATTAAGGGGTAGGCTGGGTCCCCAAGGATCACGATAGGCATTTCAACATCTCCAACGGTTATTTTCTGGTCCGGGAAGAAAGTCCCTTCCTCCAGCTTTCGAAACAGAACAGAGTGCCTGAAGACGCGAGCATCATGTACCCTTCCCGGCCAGCCCACGTTGATGTCGGTGAAACGTCCCTTGTGATCCACCAGGGCTTGCAGCAGCATTGAAAAGTACCCCTTGCGGTTTATGTACTCGGTGGCTTGGTGCGCCGGTGCCAAGATAGGGATATGGGTTCCGTCTATCGCCCCACCACAGTTTGGGAATCCCATTGCAGCAAAGCCATCCACTATGTCCTGCACGTTTCCCAGAGTCACTACCCTTGATATCACCAGGTCTCTCATTGCCCTGGCAACTTGGATCACAGCAGCCCCCACAGTAGATTTGCCCACTCCAAATTGATTCCCGACTGACCGGTAGCTGTCTGGCATTGCAAGCTTCCACAGGGCTATCGTCACTCGCTTCTCAACTGTGAGGGCTGCTCTCATCCTGGTATTCTGGCGCTTCAGGGCAGGGGAAAGCAAGTCACAAAGTTCCATGAAAGTGCCCTTACGCATGCAAAAGTTTCGCAGCCACTGGGCATCGTCCCAGACCTGCAACACGATGCGGTCCCACCAGTCTGTGCTTGTTTCCCGGGCCCAGAATCGGCGTTCCACGGCATGAACCTGCCCCAGTAACACCATGATTTCCACATTGCTGGGGCCTGTGCCTTGTGAGAGGTCTATGTCCATGTCAATTTCCTCATCACTGTCGTCGCCGCGCTGCAATCGCCTCCTCCTCGGGTGGTCCCGGTTTTGCTTTGGCATGTCCAGGCTCTGCATATACTCCAGGACAATGTGCGTGGTGTTCATAGTGCTCATAATTGCCGCGGTGATCTGAGCGGGATCCATGATCCCAGTGATAGCTATGGCGTCTGGGCTGAAAAAAGGCGCAAAACTAGTATCTAAAGACCAGGGGAAGGAGGGAGGGAGGGAGGGAGGGGCGAGTGACGACATGGCGTACAGGTACAGGGAATTAAAATCAAGAAAGGTGGCTGTGCATCAGGGAGAAATACAAACAACTGTCACACAGAATGCACCTCCCCCGCCCCCCCCAGAGATTGAACTCCTAAGCCTGGGTTTAGCGGGCCGTTGATTTGACGGAGGGAGGGGGGAAGGAAATGAATACAGAACAAATCTATTTTTTACATCTTAAGACGACAGTGCAGCATGACTGATAGCCCTCGGCATTTTCTGGGTGCTTGGCAGCAAATACTGGGCGCTTACCAGTATGACGATGACGGATACCAATCATAATATACTATTTATTGCCAAAAGGCAAGGGGTTGCTGCTGTGTAGCAATGTAGCCCTACGTGTGCCAGCCACATGTCTGCCAGCACCCAGATCGCCCTCGGCCTTTTCTGGGTGCTTAGCAGACAATACTTGGCAGAAAATAGTATACTACGACTGATAGCCATCATTGTCCGACGAGGACGGTTAAAGGCAAGGGGTTGCTGCTGTGTAGCAATGTAGCCCCACGTGTGCCAGCCATATGTCTGCCAGCACCCAGATCGCCCTCAGCCTCTTCTGGGTGCTCAGCAGACAATACTTGGCAGAAAATAGTATACTATGACTGATATCCATGATTGTCCGACGAGGACGGTTACCAGTCGTAATAAACCATCTACTGCCAAAAGGCAAGGGGCTGGTGCAATGCAGCCCTACGGCTGCCAGCCCCACAGCTACCAGCATCCCGATCGCCGATGAAGGCTACCACTCATGCTGCACCGTCTACCGCCAAAAGGCAGTTAGCTGCTGCTGCTGTGTAGCAATGCAGTCCCACGTCTGCCGGCACCCGGAAGACATATGGTGACGGTGAGCTGAGCTGAGCGGGCTCCATGCTTGGCGTGGTATGTTGTCTGCACAGGTAACCCAGGTAAAAAGGCGCGAATCTATTGTCTGCCGTTGCTGTGACGGAGGGGGAGGGGCCTGACGCAATGTACCCAGAACCCCCCGCGGCACTGTTTTGCATCATTCGGGCATTGCGATCTCAACCCATAATTCCAATGGGCGCCGGAGACTGCGGGAACTGTGGGATAGGTACCCATAGTGCAATGCGCCGGAAGTCGACGCTAGCCTCGGTACTGTGGACGCGGTCCGCCGACTTCATGCACTTAGAGCATTTTATGTGGGGACACACACAATCGGCTGCATACAACCGGTTTCTATAAAACCGGCTTCTATAAATTCGACCTAATTTTGTAGTGTAGACATAGCCATAGTTACCTATGGAAAAGAAGCAAACTGGAAACAAACTGAATTAAAGCCCACAAGGTGCTGAAAAGTTAAAAAAAAAAGAAAGGCACTTCAATAAGGAATTTATTTTTAAACCTTTCTTTCAATGTCACCGTGACTACTGAAATTGAAATGTTAGGCACTGAACAGTCTCTCAGTATGAATATTTGAGGAGGAATGGATATAGCAGTCGATTTCAAGAAAGCAGGATTACAAAGTGTGACCCATCATAATCCTATAATTTTCCTGCTAGCTAACAAGCAGCAGTTAAAATTTTGCAAAATTGCAGTGCAGTGTTTCTGGGAATAAAATGAAGATGAGAGGATAAGAAAAAAATCTGGCAAAAAATTGTGGTTAGCTTTCATTTGCTTGTTGGATGTAAAATATAGATGGTTATTACAAATCAAATGCAAAATAATAATAATAATAAAAAAAATGCTACAGCCTCTGCTATATCAGCTTTCAAGCTCTGGTCATTAAAAAAGAATCCCATGATTTCTGGCTGTGTTGTTTTGATGCATGAGATATCATCATAACAATGAGAGCTTTAGTCTCTGAAAAGATTACGGACGTTTCTTCATGGGTCAATTGCATTTTATTGCAAAGACATGAAATTAAAAGACTCTGATACACACATTATATGAGAGGATGTGGATATGTTACACTATATCCATGTTTCAAAAGATAGTCCACACTTTCCATGTACAGAACTCAAAGGACAATGTTTTTCTTTAGGAAAAAAGAAAGAAGAATGAAAAGCATTTAGGATGTTAAAATGGGTATATGACCTGAGAGGTTCTTTTGATGTTTGGGGTAGTAGTAATATTGGTCTACAGATATGGGCCACATAGCACTGATAGAATATTCTTTGATAACTAGTTAACTAAGATTCTTTCCTTCTCTCTTCTGCTTTTCTTAGTGGCCAGCAACAGTAAAATAGGGATAGCTGAGATTCAGTATATGATAACTATGCATTTCAGAGGTGGGGTAGCTGGATTTCAGGCTGGGTACATGCAGTTGATGCACAGGGTACTTCAGCCCAAAGCTCTGTCTAAGAAGGGTGCATCAGGCCTGATGCCTGAAGGGGTGCACTCAGAGAGATTGGAATGGGGACAGAGGTGCAGTTAGTTCTGTAACCGTAACAGTCTCTATGACAGAAAATTAAGTATAGAGCAGTCACTGTAAAAGAGTGAAATTTCAGTCATGTCAGCAATTTCTAAAACTCCTACAGTAAGTTGTTTATATTTGATATGGAAATACTTTTGTTTACCATACCAAGAATAATTACAAATGTGCATTTACATTCATGGTTTTATGAAGTGTAAACTTTACCTTAGTCACCCTATTCAGATATGCTTCAGTCTATAGAGAATACCATCCAGCTCTGAAGAAAAAAAGTCACTAAAGGTAGCAACTGAAAACCCAAGGAGCTGAAGAAGTGAGGTTTTTTACCCATGAAAGCTTATGCCCAAATAAATCTGTTAGTCTTTAAGGTGCTACCGGACTCCTTGTTGTTTTTGTGGATACAGACTAACACGGCTACCCCCTGATACTTGACACCCTGCCTAGCTCTTTCAATGACTAACAATTAAAATTAGGAGAAAATAGATATCAGGTAACTGAATTGAACTGTGAAGAGCTCGGTAATAATTTGTGACCCCACAGCTGTCTAAAGACAAAAGCTCTGTGGTGGTTTAGGTCCAAACCAATTAATGAAAATCTAAAGGAAATGCCGATTTATAATTCCAAGCAGGTCGCCCCCAGGTTTTTTGAGACAGTCCACACAGATTGTTTTAAGCCTTTTCATTTACTCCTGCATAACCACTTTTGCCAAGTTCTATAGCTCCTTGCTAGCATGAAGAAAGCGTTAGCCACAGATGATTACAATAAGTATTTTTCCTAAGAAACATTTAGAACTCTGACTGAAATATAATAGACTTTCTAAAAACCCATCAGGATCCTTCAGCTCTTCCAATCTGCAAAGTGATGATAACTTTGGCTGCTATGCTGTCACCTTATGTTGTCCAATTTAACTTGCTTCACAAACTGGCAAAGACCTTCCTATATTCAGTCTTCAATGATGTACAGTTGTTACACATTAGTTTTCCTTTTCAAAACAAACATTGTTGGATTCATCTCTATGTTCATCCAAAATACATTTTCCATAAAAGAAAATATTTATCTTTATAAATAAGTGCTAGTTGCTTGGCCTTTGAAAGTTTTTTCCCCCAACCAGTTCACAAAATCATTCTTCTTATATTGATAAAATGCATCCAGAAAATCACCTCTATTCTCTTGGGTTTGTTTAGATTATTTGACCTAGCAGGAGAGATTAACAGTGCACAGAAATTAAAGAACTCTCCATTACACAAGAGTAAGAGGTTCAAAGGACTTTAAAGATCACTAAACTAATTGAGCCTGGCTTTCATTTATTTTCATGGACATTTGACATCTGGATTATATGAAGTGGCATTTAGTGGTTCACTACGAATAGAAAAGAGGTTATTACACTTGTGCATTATTCATTTATGACCACCTTGTCCAAATGCATAGTCTACTTAACATACTTTTTATCACTAAAAAAAGCACGTCAGAAAAACATTAAAACCTTAAATACTATAGTGATTCCGCATAATATCTTTCAAGGAAGCCAGTTATTGTTTGTTTCAGGGATGTGGCATAATTACAACTCCCATAAAAACCATAATATCATAATTAAAATGCCAGGCAGAAGGAATGCAAATCATAATCTTTCAGGAACAATTTAAATTGCTCTAATTCTCACTTTGCTAATCTGCAAACTCACATCTCACAAAAATTCTGCAAGTCTCTATCAGAAAATGATTTTCTCAGGAACTAAAGAAAAGATAGTCATTCCAGGAAAACTGTGGGTGAAATGAAACAAAGCTTAGCACTACAATTGTCTTTGCCTTTCAAAAGGCAGATTAACGAAAAACAAAAGTCAAAATTAAAAGATTTTTCCATTCTCTCAAAAATCGCATGATCCAGTGGTAACCAGAACTAGAGCCTCAACTCAGTAGATACCTGTCTTTAAGGTATAATCACTTTATAAAAAGGATGAGTTCAGGATAATGATTTTGTACTTTTTATGTTTGTTTCTATCTAGTGACATTAAAGAAAGAGGTGCTTATTGACGAGTACACTCCTAACTAGATCATAAATTAGTGGAGACAGGAATCTTGTTTTATATTTATAAAGCAATATGCACTTATATAGTGTCATAAAAACAATAATATAAATGAAGTTTTATCCTATGCCCACTGCGACATGATAGTCCTGCAAATAAAGGCCTAGGACTGGGAACTAGGCAATTTGGATTGTGTACCTGGTTCTTCTACAAAATCCCTGTGGTCTTGAGCAAGTCACAAAACCTTTCTAGATACCAGTTTTTCTAGGGATAACATAACATAATACTACAGACCTATCTTGTTGTGTGGCTAATTCACTAATGTTGGGAGATGCTCAGACACTACAGGACAAGCACGTTAGAAATGCCAACAAATTAAGATAGTATAGGTGGACTAGTTGCACCATCTATTAAGTGGCCCGACACACCCCATTATAAGACCATGTTTTCAGTTACTTATAACTTTGCCAAACTTTTAAACACCTGGGCTGAAATTTTCCATGCTGGGTGTCTGCCTCTTATTTTATTTAATTTATTTTAGATATAAAATAAAATTTCAGCTCAGATGGTTCAGTTGTTTCTGAGAACAAGAGTAGGGGAAAATGCACTCTTTCCCCTATGTTAAAGAATTCTGGAGACCTTTTCCTTGAAAAGCTCTACTGTCCCCATGCTTTGCAATAGACACTTGAATTTTGGCAGGAGGGGGGGCCTTTATGCCTGTGATATGTCTATTGCTGTCCCAATGAAAATCCACCTAAATTTGACTAAGTTATAAGCCTTTGAAAATATCACAGTTCACACGTGATGATATTAGAGAATTTGGTAGCTAAAAATCTAAGAAGATTGCGTCCTCACTGGGCCCTGCACTTTCCCTGCAATTGCAGCTCTGTGCTGTGCTAGATCCACCTGGACTGAGATCAGGAAGACATTCTCTCCTGTGTGCTCAATGCCCTGTGTAGGACCCACACAAAATGGAGAAGGAAGTTTCCTGATATGAATGCAGATGCGACAAAAATTAAGGTATCAGAACAAGGAGCCTGGGGGGCAGATGCAAGGAGACACTGGGACTGACAGTGACGGTGAGAGGGAAAGTGGGAGTGGGAAACAGGGGGGACTGGATGGCTGGGCAAGGAGACTGGCAATGGCCACCAGGGAGGCACTGGGAGCAAGTAGATGGTGGGAAGAGGCTGGATAAGAAGCCAGGGGAAGACTAGGACTGATTGGGCAAGGAGATTGTTACAAGAAGTCATGTGTGTGTGTGTGTGTGTGTGGGGGGGGGGGGGTTAACACTGAAATTGGCTAAGGAACCTCGGGAGGGAGACAAGGTCTGGAATCTGAGTGGGGACAGTCAGCTGAAGTCCTGTGAGGGGGAGAATAATCAATTGGGGAAGGAGCAGTGAACACCTGCAAAACTAACTAATTTTCCTCCTTCAAATCCTCCTTTGCTATGAAGCCTACAAAAAGCTCGACAATGATTTAGGCTGCTGGTGTGTTGAGACCACTGCCTATATCATGCTGACCAATACTGTCTCGTTTCCTTGTACTCTGTTGTCTGTCTAAATCCATCAGTTGTCTCTTGTTCAGTACTTAGATTGTAAATGCCTTGGGTTAGGGACTCTCTGTTCTGTGTTTGTACAGCACCTAGAACATGGGGGTCCCGGTTTATGACTAGGGCTCATAGGTGCTATGGTAATATAGCCAACCAATGACAGCAGGATAGTAACTAAATAGACAGAGATGCATTACTTTAAAAAAAAAACACACACACAGCTATGTCCCATGTTCTTTGCATCAACATTTCCTAACTTGTAAGTGGCTGATTATGCAACCATAATGTTCTTTTAGGGGTTTTGGGGTGTAATTATTTATGATCTGAAGCAATGAGAGACATTGATTACTGTGACATAGTAAGCCTACTTCCTTTATAGCACTCATGGCAGATCTCCAAGACCCATGATTTTTATTATGTTTTATCCTAAAAACTACCTTGTGACTGGCTAGTTGGGACTATTTGGTGATGTTAACCAAAGCTGTGTAACGAAATTGGCACATGGTTCTATATAACTGTGATGTTGTGCAGTCTATATGGTTTTATAAAAATATGGTAATGAGTGAATATAATGTAACTGGAATATGCTTCACGCAAAAGGTCTCTTGTAAGGTATCATTACAAAGCTTATAATCTACTGAGTGTGATCATCCTATTTGTATAAATGTACCACTCTTGTATCTGGGACTAGAAATATGAAATATAACTCTGAGGGCCTATTGTAATTATGCAAAGTGAGGGCCATTAATGGTGGTTTGGAATTTTAATGGCTCCCATCAACCAGGACAATTGACTGGGGCTCTGTTTGCAAGCAAGCCTTCCTGTGAGTCAGGCTGGGAGGAATGAAGGCTTGGGGTCTTATAGTGACATGTGATCATGTCACATGAACTGGAATCCATCTTTAACCTGGTGCTTTTCCAGTGAGGGGGGGGGGTGGAAACCCAGAGAGAGACAAAGGATTCCCGTCTTATGCAAAAGATATATAAAGGGGTGGAACAGAACAAAGTGGGAGAGCCATCATGAAGAATCCCCTAGCTACCACCTGAGCTGGTACAAGAGCTGTACCAGGGCAAAGAATTGTGCCCAGGCCTGGAAGGTGTCCAGTCTGAGGAAAAAACTTACTGAAGCATCTCTGAGGGTGAGATTATCTGTATTCAGTTTGATTAGACATAGATTTGTGCATTTTATTTTATTTTGCTTGGTGATTTACTTTGTTCTGTCTGTTACTACTTGGAACCACTTAAATCCTACTTTCTGTATTTAATAAAATCACTTTTTACTTATTAATGAACTCAGAGTATGTATTAATACCTGGGGGAGCAAACAACTGTGTATATCTCTCTATCAGTGTTATAGAGGGCGAACAATTTATGAGTTTACCCTGCATAAGCTTTATACAGGGTAAAACGGATTTATTTGGGTTTAGACCCCATTGGGAGTTGGGCATCTGGGTGCTAAAGACAAGCACACGTCTGTGAGCTGTTTTCAGGTAAACCTGCAGCTTTGGGGCAAGTAATTCAGATCCTGGGTCTTTGTTGGAGCAGACGGGAGTGTCTGGCTCAGCAAGACAGGGTGCTGGAGTCCTGAGCTGGCAGGGAAAACAGGAGCAGAGGTAGTCTTGGCACATCAGGTGGCAGCTCCCAGTGGGTTTCTGTGATCCAACCCGTCACGATAACATCATCAAAAAGACTAACGTGGCTCTATGATTATTATGCTCACCAGCCAGGAAGGAAGTAAAACAAGTAAAAAGGTTTCTCTCTTTTTCCAGCCAAAGTCAGGAATCCCTCTCCTTTCCTTGTCTCTTAACTCTTGTCTCTTCTTTTTGATCCCTGGTCCTGCTCACTGCTTTATTAAACATAACATTTGTCAGAAACTGAATTAGGAAACCTAAACCATTTCCTGCACAGCTAGAAACACTTTGTATTCCTCTAAAAACATTCTGGAGAGCCATGTCTGGCTTTGCAGAGGGGAGCAGTGATTTTCCTTTGAAGTCCTCTAGGCACCTAGCATATTCTAATACCCTCTCAAGCCACCAATTGTGTAGTCAAAACCCATGACAGAATCAAACCCAGAGTGTTTTGGAATTAAACAGGATACTAAACACCAAGAGTGGATCATCAGTACAAGTTCTCTGCCACATCAGGAGATCAGTAAGGCCTTGAATGTGGTGCTGACTGCACCACAACAAAAGCATGTTCCCTATTCCCAATAGTGATAGCCAGGCCAAAGATCAGATCTGGAGAGAAATTACAATGAGTTAAACTCATGGTTGACATGAAGGTCATGGGAACCTGGGTCATCATTAGAAATGTCATCTGCATAGAGCATAAAGTCCCCCAGAATAATTAGCCATGGTGTTTATATTACTGGCATCTAACTAGCTCAGGTCATAAGCCTGTGGAGCAGCCAGGTGGCTTATACATGATCAGGATTCACATACTGGTTTTATCCCAGGATTCACATACCAAATGCATGAGCTCAAAGGAAGTCATTCTTGAAAGAGATCACCTTTTGCATCTGAGATCAAATGCAAAAAGGAAGGGCCAGTCACCCTCCCTAGGTGGGTTTTATGCTCATGATCTGAACTATCAATTGGCCAGCTGGAGTTAGTTGTATCTTCACAAAGCACAGATGAGACATCAAATCCAGTCTTGGTTATACAAGCAAAAACTTAAGTCTAATCAGATCATGGATGTTGCTAGCATTATTGTTGACTAGTTTTGCATTAATTATATTTACCAGTGACTAAAACCACCTCATGACCACCTGATAAAAGCTTGTTAATTTTAGAGATCATAAACTAAGTGAGCATTTTACAGCTCTCTACTGTACGTGTGCTAAATTATGTCATTCTGGAATCACACAACCTTACTCTCTACTTAGTTACTAAAGCAATGAATGATTATTTTATGAGAGATAAGGTCACAAAAAGGGCTGCCAGAATGTCAGAGAGTCACGGAATCACTCAAGGATTATCTAAAAAACAAAACAAAAACAAAAACAGTTTCTCTGGCAAATGCTCCCAATCACGTATTAGAATTTGCAATACAATACTGTACAGCAAATGGAGCATCTGGTTGGATTAGCCTTTGACATCTATTCTGTAGAGTGTGGTCAGATGCTTTCCATTCATGGGCCACTATTTAAAAAGGCATCATGAAATAGATAATTGAATTGTTTTTAAAAAGTAGTATGATAAGGGGGTAAGAGAAAGAAACTGGATAGAATACTTTGAAGAAGATGAATAGCTATTTTTGTTTACTGCAGCAAAACTAAAGAGCAAATAATCAACACTCAAGGCTTGTCTACATAGGGCAAAAGCCCCCAATAGCTGAAGTGCACTAGCTACTCTGCACTAATTCCCCATGTAGACACACCTACAGCCACTAAGGCCTGGTCTACACTAAAACGTTAGGTCAAAGAAAGCCACCTTAAGTCGACCTATTAATGTATGTGTCTACACTACCGGGTCCTTTATGCCAACCTGTAGCCTCTAATGTTGACATCTGTAATCCACCTCTGAGAGAGGCGTAGCACTTAATTCGATTTTCGTGGGTCGACTGTGAGGTAGTACAGACACAGCGTTGTGTAATTCAACTTAATTGGCCTCCAGGTGGTGTCCCACAATGCTCATCTGTGACTGCTCTGGGACATCATTCTCAACTCTGCTGCACTGCAGCCAGGTACACAGGAAACAGCCCCTCCACTGCTAATGTGCCAGGAATTTTTGATTTCCGATTTCCCGTTTGATCAGCATTGGGAGCATGACAGTTTAAGCACTGCTGATCATGGAGACTACATGCCCCAAACGTGTTCCAGCCTGGTCTGCACAGGAGGTGGTGAATCTCATCGCTACGTGGGGAGAAGAGTCTGTGCAGGCAGAGCTCCAATCCAGCAGAAGAAACGCTGACATCTATGCAACGATTGCTCGTGGAATAGGGGAGAAGGGCTACACGAGGAGGACACAGCAGTGCCGTGTGAAAATAAAAGAACTTCACCAAGCGTACCAGAAGGCAAGGGAGGTAAACAGTTGTTCTGTTCTACAATGAGCTGCATGCGATTCTTGGGGATGACCCTACCAGCACCCCCACAAGCAATATGGACACCTCACAGGTGTATGACTCTAGGGACAACAAGGATGATGATATGGTGGATGAGGAAGAGAATGGGAGACAGGTGTGCGGTGGATCCATTCTCCCCAAGAGCCAGGACATATTTTTAACCCTGGAGCCCTGTGGGTTGCAGGACATCACGGTGGCCAACTGCGATGCCGGGGAAGGCAGCTCTGGTGAGTATACAGTTACAATCAAAGTCCAGTTAAACTTTAGCGGGCACACATGTTCGGTGGTATTGCATGATTACTGTGAAGAAAAAGTGAGGTGCTGTGGTTCTCTGCTTACAAGAGACTGCTCCACCTACGCAGAGGGTGGTCCCCAGAAAAGACTCTTTATGTGGACTGGGATAGTCCGGGAATCCTCCATGGCTAGTTTCCTAGAGATACTCTGCAATCCTTTTGCAGAAGGCTTCTGGGCAGGGCAGTCTTATTTCTTCCACCATGGTAGGACAATTTCCCATGCAACTCCTGAATTAATTCTGCTGGCATCATTGCAGTACACAGCACAGCAGGATAAGGACCGGGTCTATACCCAGACACTTGCAGCATCTCCTTCCTTTCCACCTCTGTTACCCACAGGAAACTGATATCACATAGGGTCGTCTAGGGGGCACAAGGGAAGTTCTCATTAAAAGTTCTCTTACAAGAAAAAAAAAAGGACACGTAGACCCACCTCACCCCCACACATTCCGGATCGCCAAACCACGCGGCCGCTAATGTGCCTTTACTGTGATTGGCATGGGTTGTCAAGTAATTTAAAGTGGCTGATAGAGAACTGGGAACCCATATGAAAGATTCCATAATTTGGGAAAGAAAACGTTCCCCTTTGCCCCGTTCGTAAACAACTTCCCGTGATGCTATGGGGAATGGCCATTGTTCGACTAGCTATCTCTGCTCCCAACATTAGCCTGCCATAAACTTCATTAAAAGTGCAGTCACCCATGACCTGGGGGGTGGGGGGTACTCACCAGGGCTGAAGCAGCAAAACAGCACAGTGAACAGTTACGGATTCTGATTATGTTATCGCTTGCACCTAGTGTAATGAGGGTTTTTTATGGAAACATTTTATTCAGGTACAATGGCTCCTTTATTTTTTCCCATGACTGACAACTGGAAATGTGTCCTTCGGTGTGTCATCAATACCTGAAAGCAGACTTTCGCTGATTAGAAGGAAGGGAGGACATGTTCACTAAGATAATGAACGCCTCCGGGACAGCTGACACAGAGCTGAGAGCATGGGAGATTTCACTATCCGAGAAGTTAGAAATGGACATGGAGAGCAGGAAAGCTTCCAATAAGCAAGCGCGTGCAGCACAGGATGAGATGCTTTGGATTATGAGGGACCAAGCAGATATATTGAGGTGTCTGGTTGAACTGCAGGAACAGAAGCAGGAGGGTAGAGTCCCTCTGCAGACCCTGGTGCACAGCCAGCCAGCATTGCCTGGCGCAGAATCACCCTCGCACAAGCGTTCCCTGAGGTATGGGTGAAAAGTCCATTATCCCTTTCATTAACTCAGGGGAAGGGTACAAGGAACAGAAGGCGCCCATTCACAGACCTTTGATGGTCTGGAATGCGGTATTATGTTACACAGCTGAAAATGTTTCTCCTGTTCCAACTTTACAACCCCTTTTCCCCAAGGTTACCTTTTTTCTGTTCTCCCTCTTTACTTATGTTTGTTAAATAAAGTAAATGGATTCAATAAATAAATGTTCTTTATTGAGTAAAAGCAGTGGGTTTGGGAAAGCACAGTGCAGACAAGCAGCTCACATTGCTGTGACTCATTATTGAAACGGCTTTTCAAAGCCTTGAGGATATGCAGCGCCCCTTGCTGTGCTCTTCTTATTGTCCTGGTGTCTGGCTGCTCAAAAATGGCTGCCCTGTGATCAGTCTCACCTGCCCACCCCTGAGGAAAATTCCCCCCTTTTTTCACAGATATTATGGAGCACACAGCAGGCAGCTATAACCATGAGGTTGTTCTCTTTGCTAAGGTCCAACCTTGTTAGTAAACTTCTCCAGCGCCTTTTGAAATGACCAAAGGCACATTCAACCACCATTCTGTACTTGCTGAGCCTAAAGGTGAACTGTTCCTTACTGCTGTCCAGATGGCCAGTGTATGGCTTCATAAGCCATGGGAGCAAGGGGTAGACTGGGTCCCCCAGCATAACTATAGGTATCTCAATGTCGTCGCCAGGTTCATTTTGTGGTCTGGAAAGAGTCCTGGATTTCAGTTGTTTGAACAGACCCGAGTTCCTAAAGATGCATGCATCATGAACCTTTCCTGACCATCCTATGCTGATGTCAGTGAAACGCCCTGTGGTCCACCAGCACTTGCAACACCATTGAAAAGTATCCGTTTCGATTTATGTACTCTTTGGTGAGGTGTTCTGGTGCCAAGATGGGGATAGGCATGCCATCTATTGCCCCGCTGCAACTAGGAATCCCCATCGTGGCAAAACCATCCTCTATGTCCTGCACATTTCCCAGACTCGCTTCCCTTCATAGCAGAAGTCAATTAATGGCCCTGCACACTTGGAGCACAGTAGCTCCAAATTGATTCCCCACTGACTGGTAATTGTCTGGCGTTGCAAGCTTCCAAATAGCGATAGCCACTCGCTTCTCCACTGTCAGAGCAGCTCTCATTTTTGTGTTGCTGAACTTCAAGGCAGGGGAAAGCTCTGCACAAAATTCCTGGAAGGAATTCAAAAGTTCTGCAGCCACTGCTCGTCATCCCATACCTGCAAAACGATGCGGTCCCACCAGTCAGTGCTTGTTTCACAGGACCAGAAACGGCACTGAACACAGTGCAGCTGCTCTGTGACTGCTAGCAGCAACTGTGAATTATTTTTTTCAATGGCTTGCAGCAGGGGTGCTTGCAGGACATCACTATGTTCCATGCGGCAGACCCTACTTCGGCTCTGGAAATACTGCAGGAGAAGGCACGAGGTGTTTGAGTGCACAACTGAGCAGGGTCCATGCTTCTAGGGTTATGGCATACGTGTGGCGATTTTAAGGCGCTAAAACCACTGGGTTGTTTGCTGTTGAGCACAGTGCATCATGGGATGCAGACGCAATGTCCCCATTCTCCCCTGTGACAATGTTTTGGTCCCATGAGGCATTGCACAAACTTCCCAAAACACACTGCGGCAAGTTGATTTTGGGATAGCTACCCATGATGCACTGCTTTGTGCATCGATGCAGGCACTGCTAGTGAGGACGCACTCCATCGACACAATGAGCATGGTGTGGCCATGCACAATCAACTTAATTAATTCGGAGGCTCGAGGTCGAATTAGATAAAGTGGACTTAATTTTTAGGGTAGACAAGCCCTAAGAGTGCCTTAGTGTGCACTATCTTAATGCACTTCAGAAGTGTATTAAGCTAAACCATCAGAGGGCACTTTTAGTGCACAGTAAGAGTGTCCACAGGGGAAGTTAGTGAGGAGTAGCTAGTGTGCTGTAAATTTACATCCTAGCTTATTGTGCACTAACTTCCCCATGCAGGCAAGCCTTCAGTTAAGCCAACCACCTGCCACAGCTTTAACCTCAGATCACTGCACCGTGGAAATTAATATTACCCTTAATCCTTTACAAACAGATGCCAGATATAAAGGAAAGATGCCAGCCCCAAATGAACAATTTGAAGGTAGTCTGCAAAAAACTTTAAAAACTATTTCTGAAGTAACATTTAAAATTCTTTCAGAGAAATGCTGGCTGTTTTCCTGCCCTCCCCCTTCATACATACATGCATTCCTGCAAATACACCACTATATTCTGCTCTGAGTTACACCAATGTAAATGCTCTACAGTCATTACAACTACTTCAGATTTTCTCCAGCATAAGTAGGAGCAGAATTAGGCTCACATTCCTGGAACAGGTGGGAAGTTAGGAGAGGCCAGTTAGTGAAATAGTTCTGCTAAAGATTACTAAATAATATTTATTGAAAAATTTACACCGTTATAACATGCGGGAAAAATACCACACAACAGCCACTCACACGGTGATATTCTCTTGTTATCATAATTTGATTTTGGGACACCACCACAAAAGTCAATGTGCAACCATATCACAAGCGTTGTCATACTTCCTGTAATTCTGATTTCAGGCACCTGATTATACCATCATTGAAAAGTGAATTCAGGGTCCTGAGTTTAAAATACTCTTCATTTTGTATAAGGCTAACACTGTATTATCAATCTCTTCTGTGGAAAGAATGAAAAATGTAGCTGGAAGCCCTACCCACATCTGTATGATAGCCAAGAACTCAGCTCCAAACTGCAAACTCTCACGGATACTCACAAGTTCATATTAGCACTACTGCATTCCTGCTGCTGCAGGAAACACTGCTGAAATTCCAGAAAACCTCATAATTGCCTGCAAATTAGATGTCTTGCTTGGTCTTACAAATGAATTCATTTGCAGAGCAGACACTGGTTTAAATTGTATTCAGTGAACTTAATAAGCTTAAACTGGAATTCTTTTCATGTTGTGCTGAAAGTCAATTTGCATAATTCATTCACATATTCTCAGCAACAATTTGCACTTTAAATAATACTAACTAGTAAATTAATTACATCATTTTAGAATCAACTGAAATGTAAACATACAGTTTACAGAATAAAGTGAATATCTGAAGAGCATGAGAAATAATATATGAATGCCAACTTTAATTAATAAATGTTTATCCTTTGTCTATACTTAGACTTTGGAACAAGTCAGACTTTTATGAACCAGAGTGTTAAGATGAGCAGCAAGTTACAACAGTACAGCAATGTTCTATACTGAAGATGATTCAGAGACTCAACAAAGCACAATCTCCAAAACACTATATTATATGAATACTAAATTGGAAGGATAACATTAATCGAAAGATTACTCTACAAATTATGTTCTGCTTCAGACTTCTTCCCTCACATTGGAGAATCACAGTGACCAGTGAAGCCAAATAACTACACAAAATGAAGTAGGCAGGCTGGAACCCCTATGGTGCAAGATTTGCTCAACCAAAACCAACAAATAGCTCATGGCCTACATAGAAACAACCATAAAGCTAAAAAGTATTCTTCTTGGACACAACTGCATCAGCCAAATGACAGAATGGTGGTGATAAAGCAGTGAATCAACCCAGAATATCTACACATTTTTCCTGATCCAAGTGTGACCTCACACAGTTACCCCCTCAAGCTTACTTCACTGACAAAAAAAAATCACTAAAATTATAGTGTACCTACCTCTTTCTTTGCTAAACACAGACAACTGAGAACTTCTCCCAGGCCATTTGACTTGATGGAATTTTGATTTTCTCATCCTTCATGACACTCCAAGATAGCTGCGTTCCACAGGAACACTGCAGCTGGAAAGACCTAGCTTAGATAAAGCCTATGTTTGACTGTGTTCATGCCCAAATGTACAACATCTTTTGAAAAAGTTTTTTATTGGTATAGTGCATGAGACATCACCCCCTCCATATAACTACTGAACATTTAAATGAACACACTTCTAGTCATGGTGGAATGGAGAATGGAAAGAAATAATATAATTTGTGTTACAGATGTTAACATATCTTTTTCATTTTTTACAGCACTAGGATAGAACATGAGCCTTAGAAATATGATGACTAAAGAGAAGTTTATGCTCGTTATATTATTAACATATGTAGAAATCTCAGACTGCCAGAGAAAATTTACTCACTATTATCTGCTGACTGGCCAAAATAAATGGAAACCTAAACCACATTGTTCCGGCTGGCTCCATCCTTTGACTAAGCCTCACTGTGTATCTCATTAAGTTACAGTATTATTTAAAAAATGGCACCATTCAGAAAGAATGATTGAAGAACTAATCCATTAAATGATGAGGGTTAGTCCCATTATATAGGGAAAGCATATTTTTAAAATGGTATTTGGCATTATGATGGTGTTTTGTGCTAAAACTGTAATGCCAGCCAAAAAAAAAAATGTATCTATCTGGAAACAAAGTGTTTGCCTTTCATGCACTGTGTGATGGAATTATCTGCTGTTAGATCAGCATATTAACATGAGGCAGTTAAGAACTGACTTGAAATCAAAAGATTGTGTGAAACCACCCTGAAAAATGCAAATACAGGTGAATGAGCTAATTAACTCCAATTCTCTATTCTGTGGTTTAAGTAGTACTTTTTTTTTTTATTCTTTATGGGCCTGATCCAAAACTGATTGAAGTCAGTGGAAAGACTCCCCATTATTTCACCGGGTTTTGAACTGGCTATTTGCCCTTTGGTCTATTTACGATCATTAGAAGTATTATCAGCACTATCTTCTGTCATTTATAAAAGCTGATCTATGCCTACCCCATCATACATCTTAAATAGTATTTAAATGAGTACAATTGCCGTATCTACTGTAACTAAAGAAGTTAAATTAAAATTACTGGGATCAAACACAGAATGAGAGAATTTTTTTGGCGTAGCTTTATAGCTGAAAAAAACAAACAAATGTGTCACTTAGGATAAGTCAGCTTCAGTGAAAAATGGAATTTTGATGAAATAATTGCATATGCGTTTGCTTAAAATAATTTTATTTTTGCTTTAGTGAAGAAGGCTTTAGAGCAGATTTCTTTATTATTAAACCTGTCTTTCTTTAAGAAGCTTAATTTGATCTTCCAACTACCTGCATTTGCTCAGCTGTTTTAGGTATTTTCTGTGTTGAATTTGTAGCTTTTTGCATAGAAGGCACATCCCATTTCCTCTTTATTAATTTTTTAAATTAAAGTAATAATGGCACATTAAGTTTTGTAATGATTCTTGCTAGTTCTCTTTCAAAATTAATGCAGTTAAATGCCAGTCTAAAAATCTGGTAATACAGCACAGAATATAATTGCTTCCTTATAACACCGTAATGCATAGAATCAAATAGAAAGAATTCCAATGGAAACAATGAATGGTAGCCATCTACTTTACCTTATATTACACTGACTGCTTCATATAATTTCATTTCAACATAAAATAGAGAATTCTATGGTCTACTCTGCTGCCATTTCTCTTGATATTTGAAATATATTTAATTATACAAGGTCACATCTGAATAGGTAAGGCTCTCTGGAGAGAATGAAATTGAACTTTTCCATATCAGATCACTTCTCTCTCCAGAAATGAATTCTTTATTACCCTAAAATTACATGATATTATCCTGAAATGACATGATATGTCTTATTTCTCGTCTAGCACATTCCTGGAATTAGGCTGGAGTATAAAAGAAAACTAATGGTTCTGAGAATTGGCTGCTCCAAAGGGTGCACTCTTTCATTACTTACTCTTAATAACTGGCAGACCACAGCAGGAAAAGCTGTAAGGAATAAGCCAGTTGCATTTAGAGATGGGAGTTATGGCCTTTTCTTTATGATGTAGCATAAAAAATTATGGCAAATTATAACAGCTGTTACGGATGTGTTAAACCTGCCAAAGTTCTGTTTGTGCTAAAAGGTTCCATTCCAAATTGTAAATTAAGAGAATTCTCCAATTGTTCACATACTGAAAGGCTTAGAAACACTGTTTGCAGAGAGATGTCACAATTAAAACAAATCATTATGGTGCAGAGAAATGGCACTAAAAAGCAATGCAGGCTTTTTTCCAAAATTTCCTTTAGACAGTAAACTTTTGTTCACTGCAACTGAGTAGATGAAGTAAAATTTAAAGCATCAAGGATTTATAGCTGTAAATATTAGGAATTTGATGCATTTTCATCAGGAAGCCCGCATTTTCTTGTCTAATTATGCAAAGCGAATGCATGAATGTATGTCTGAATAAAATAAATGGCTATTCCCTTTTTTGCCATTGGAATTCATTGTTAGATAGTATTTATTATAATTCTATCAGGAAACAATTATATTGTTCTGTATTACCAGATTTTTAGAACCAGAGGGGTAGCCGTGTTAGTCTGGATCTGTAAAAAGCAACAAAGTAAACAGGTGCCACAGGACTCTTTGTTGCTTTTTACAGATTTTTAGATTGGTACTTAATTGTATTAAGTCTGAAAGAGAACTAGTAAGAATCAATACAGAATATAATTTATTATTACTGCTTCAGTTTTCCAAACTTATCTGTTGGGTCTTCCAGATTATGTGGAGAGGGTTTTTTTGTTTTGTTTTGTATTTGTTTTTTGTTTATTTGGGGGGGGGGGTTTGCATAGAAAGAAAAGAAGTTTCAAAACAAGAAATACCTAAAAAAGCTGCATATACACTCCCATCCCCAACAGGTGTTTGCATGCATGTATATGCCTGCAGGCACATCTATAGTGGAATCCCATTATAAGATTAATTTTGGAACCCCAGCTATGGTCATATATCTAAATGGTTACTGCATCCATATCCATAAAACAACCTTCCAAATCAATACATAAGTAAAATCTCCACCTTGCAAAGACAACTCAAATTCTAATAGGCATTTTTATGCCCGGAAAGGTCAAATGGTTTATAACTCTCTGTTTGACACTCTCATCTTTTGTAAATTCATTGAGTGAAATGTTGGCCCCATTGAAATCACTAGGAATTTTACTGTTGACTTCAGTAGGGCCAGGATTTCATCCCATCCCTGCAGATAGGTGGCACATTAGAAAATACTTTTGTATCTTCTGTTGTACCTCTGATAGTAGGAAAGAAAATTAAAGTATCATTTCCAATTCTAACCTCACCACGCAATGCCTCATGAAGTAATATGAAAGAAGACAAAAAACAGAACCAACAGGCAGTATCTATCTATATTTCCAATTCAATTTATCACTAAAACCAAGATGCTAACATTTACAAACCAATTTTTATAATTATAAATAAATGGAATCTGCAAGAATTAACTGGGGAGATTTTTAGGCATACTGGAGGAAGTGGGTCTTGAGGGGAGATTTGAAAAGGTAATGACATCACAGATCTATTTAGGAAAGACGTTCCATGTGTAAGAGGCAGCATGGAAGAAGGCACGGAGGCGTTTGTATGAGAAGCAGATAAGTGGGCAAATGGTGCTAGTACCATTTTGTAAGCATGAAGAGCTGCAAAAACTGTAAATACTAACTACAGAAGCATAGGTTCTGTCTATTTCGTATGTTTGAAGATCGTTTTTGCGTACACTACTGTGATTAACTTGCTAGCTGACACTACAGCTGGTCACAAAATCAAGATTTTTCTCCATGGAAAATTGAGAGTTTCCAAAAGTAGTTTTCATCCACAAGGAGATAGGACAAGCAGAAATCTATAGCCAGCAGAGTTAAGAATACTTAGAAGGACTTTGTGAATATATTAGGAACAAAAAGAATTCTAACAAAGGTATTGGTCCAATATTAAATGGAAACAGTAGAATTGTCAATAATAATGCCAAAAAGGCAGAAGTGTTCAATACATATTTCTGTTCTGTATTTGGGAAAAGCCAGGTGATGTAATCATATCATGGATGAAGATGAAATACTTTCTATTCCAACATTAACTCAGGAGGATATGAAACAGCAGCTACTAAAATTAGATATTTTAAAATCAGCAGGTCAGGATAACTTGTGTCTAAGAGTTTTAAGGAAGCAAACCCAAGAGCTCTCTGGATCATTAATGTTGATTTTCAATAAGTCTTGGAACACTGGAGAAGTTCCAGACGACTGGAAGAGAGCTAATGTTGTGCCAATGTATTAAAAGTTTAAACGGGTGACCCAGGTAATTATAGGCCTGTCAGCCTGACATTGATCCCAGGCAAAATAATGGAGCAGATTATATGGAACTCAATTAATAAAGAATTAAAGGATGGTAATATAATTAATACCAGTCAATTTGGGTTTATGGAAAATAGATCTTATCAAACTAACTTGATAACTTTTTTGATGAGCTTACAAGTTTCACTGATAAAGGTAATAGTGTGGATATAATTTACTTAGACTTCTGTATGCCATTTCACTTGGTACCAAACATTTTGATCAAGAAACTAGAAAGATATAAAATAAACACAGCACACATTAAATGGTTTAAAGGCTGGCTAACTGATAGATCTCAAAATGTCATTGTAAGCAGAGAATCATCATTCAGCAGGTGTGTTTCTGGGGTCCTGCAGGGATCAGTTTTTTGGCCTACAATACCTAAAATTTTTATCAATGACCTGGAAGAGAATATAAAATCAATACTGATAAAGTTTACAGATGACACAAAGTTTGGGGGACATGGTAGATAATAGAGAACAGATCACTGATACAGAGCAAGCAAGATTGTTTGGTAAGCTGGGCATGAGTAAACCATGTGTGTTTTAATATAGCCAAATACAAAGTCATATAACTAGGAACATACTTACAGGATTGGGGACCTTATTCTGGGAAGAATCTGAAAAAAGATTTGGGGGACCATGGTGGATATTCAGCTGAGCTTGTGCGCCTAGTGCGAAGCCGTGGCCAAAAGGCCAATGTGATCATTGGATGTACAAAAAGGGGAATCTCGAGTAGGAATAGGGAGGTTATATTACCTCTGAAATTGCCACTGGTGCAACAGCTACTGGAACACTGTGTCTAGTTTTGGTGTCTACCCTTCAAGAAGGATATTTAACAACTGGAGAAGGTTCAGAGAAGAGCTACAAGAAGGATTGGATTGAAGGATGGTTAAAGAATTGGAAAACATGCCTTATAGACTGAGCTCCTTTAGCCTTTCATTATCAGCTTATCAGAGGGAAGGTTAAGGAGCGACTTAATCAGTGTCAATAAGCACCTTCATGGGGAATAAATATTTGATAATAGAGGGCTCCTCAACCTAACAGAGAAAGGTATAACAAGACCCAAAGGCTGGAAGTTGAAGCTAGGATGTCTATAATCATGGGGAGAGTTTTGAGAGACACTCTCAACTGCAGTGCCATAAGTAGAGCAGGGCAGTCCCAGGGGTGACTCTAAACCCCCACACCTGCTCTTCTCCCCCCAAATACCCACCAAAGGCCCTGCCCCCTGTCCAGGTCAGAGGCCAGAAACCTGAGTCAGGCAGCATGGGACGTGTGCTGCTCTGGCTAGTGCCATGGAGCAGGCAGCCTTGGTGTTCTCCCAGCTCCTCCTCCTGATGCTGGTGCCTAGGGCTGTGGATACTTCTCAGCTCCCTATCTCCTTTGACTACTAGCACAGCTGGTAAGAGCCACCCAGACGGGGAGACCTGGTTCCAGAGCTGGCAGAGTCCTTGGAGAGCAGTGACTGCAGTGGGAGACCATCCCGGCATTCAGCCCCTAGCTACTCCCTGCCTGCACCCTGATCAGTTTTCAAACTTTCTGAGCTGACTTCCCCCCCTCCACCCCCCTTGAGTTATAATTTTTGGTTGTGCCCCTCCCCCCAACCCAGACAGGCTGGGTGGCCTGCTGAGGTGAATCAGGAGTGGAGGTGGCACTCCCTCCCCAGACCCCCACCATGAAGAGCTCGTCTGAGCCCCACTGGGCCCTGCCCCTCCCCCCTCCCTCCGCAATATAGAAGTCAAACTATGCCTATGTCTATAATGCAATCACAGGGTGTGTGGTTGCAGCTTGAGTAGACATACCTGAGCTAACTTTAATCTAGCTAGTTCAGGTTCTGGAGCAGTCAAGTGGTGGCATGCAAGCACCAGTGTGGACTGTACAAGAGCACCAAGAACCTAGGGTTACTACTCACGGTGCTCACACACATTATAGACTCATAGACTCATAGACTCATAGACTTTAAGGTCAGAAGGGACCAATATGGTCATCTAGTCTGACCTCCCGCATGATGCAGGCCACAAAAGCTGACCCACCCACAACACAATCTTCCAGCCTGCGACTCCTGCCCTATGCTGCGGAGGAAGGCGAAAAACCTCCAGGGCCTCTGCCAATCTACCCTGGAGGAAAATTCCTTCCCGACCCCAAATATGGCGATCAGCAGTACCCCGAGCATACAGGCAAGATTCTACAGCCGGACCCTCATTTTACCTGCGATGGCACGTTAATGACTAATTGACTAAAATCACATAATCCCTTCAAACCATTCCCTCCATAAACTTATCAAGCCTAATCTTGAAGCCAGAAAGGTCTTTCGCCCCCACCGTTTCCCTCGGAAGGCTGTTCCAAAATTTCACCCCTCTGACGGTTAGAAACCTTCTTCTAATTTCAAGCCTAAACTTCCCCACGGCCAGTTTATATCCATTCGTTCTCGTGTCCACATTACTACTCAGCTGAAATAATTCCTCTCCCTCCTTGGTATTTATCCCTTTGATATATTTAAAGAGAGCAATCATATCCCCCCTCAGCCTTCTTTTGGTTAGGCTAAACAAACCAAGCTCCTCGAGTCTCCTTTCATAGGAAAGGTTTTCCAATCCTCGGATCATCCTAGTGGCCCTTCTCTGTACCCGTTCCAGTTTCAGTTCATCCTTTTTAAACATAGGAGACCAGAACTGCACACAGTACTCCAAATGAGGTCTCACCAGCGCCTTGTATAACGGAAGCAGCACCTCCCTGTCCCTACTAGAAATACCTCGCCTAACGCATCCCAAAATCGCATTAGCTTTTTTCACAGCCACGTCGCATTGCCGACTCATAGTCATCCTACGATCAACCAGGACTCCGAGGTCCTTCTCCTCCTCCGTCACTTCCAACCTATGCGTCCCTAACTTATAACTAAAATTCTTATTAGTCATCCCTAAATGCATCACCTTACACTTCTCACTATTAAATCTCATCCTATTATTTTTACTCCAATTTACAAGGTCATCCAAGTCTCCCTGCAGAATATCCCTATCCTTCTCCGAATTGGCAATACCTCCCAACTTTGTGTCATCCGCAAACTTTATCAGCCCACTCCTACATTCGGTTCCGAGGTCAGTAACGAATAGATTGAATAAAATCGGACCCAAAACCGAACCTTGAGGAACCCCACTGGTGACCTCCGTCCAACCCGACAGTTCACCTTTCAGTACTACCCGCTGCAGTCTCCCCTTTAACCAGTTTTCTATCCACCTCTGGAATTTAATATCGATCCCCATCTTTTCCAATTTGACCAATAATTCCTCGTGCGGGACAGTATCAAACGCTTTACTAAAATCAAGGTAAATTAGATCCACCGCATTTCCTTTATCTAGAAGGTCTGTTACTTTCTCAAAGAAGGAGATCAAGTTGGTTTGGCACGATCTGCCTTTCGTAAACCCATGTTGTAATTTGTCCCAATTGCCATTCACCTCAAGGTCCTTAACTACTTTTTCCTTCAAAATTTTTTCCAAGACCTTGCATACTACAGAAGTTAAACTAACAGGTCTGTAGTTACCCGGGTCACTTTTTTTCCCCTTCTTAAAAATAGGAACCACATTAGCTATTTTCCAGTCCATCGGTACCACCCCCGAGTTTACAGATTTATTAAAAATTATCGCCAAGGGGCTTGCAATTTCTCGCGCCAGCTCCTTCAATATTCTAGGATGGAGATCATCCGGTCCGCCCGATTTAGTCCCATTTAGCTGGTCAAGTTTGGCTTCCACCTCTGATACTGTAATGTCAATCGCCCCTCCTTTATTCCCCTCTATCCCGCTCCCTCTATTCCTAAGCCCTTCATTAGCCTCATTAAATACCGATGCAAAATATTCATTTAGATATTGTGCCATGCCTAGATTATCCTTAATCTCCACTCCATTTACATGCTTCAGCGGTCCCACTTCCTCTTTCTTTGTTTTCTTCCTATTTATATGGCTATAAAACCTCTTACTATTGGATTTAATTCCCCTCGCGAGGTCCAACTCTACACGGCTTTTGGCCTTTCTCACCGCATCCCTACATGCTCTGACCTCAATAAGGTAGGTTTCCTTACCGATCAGCCCCCTCTTCCATTCTTTGTACGCTTTCTGTTTTTTCTTAATCGCCCCTTTGAGACGCCCGCTCATCCAGCTAGGTCTAATTCTCCTGCCCACTAACCGTTTCCCCTTTCTCGGGATACAGGCCTCGGACAGCTCGTGCAACTTCAGCTTGAAATAATCCCAGGCCTCATCTGCCTTTAGCTCTCTAAGTATGTTAGCCCAATCTATTTCCCTAAGTAGTTGCCTTAATTTATTAAAGTTGGCCTTTTTGAAATCGTAGACCATAGTCACAGTTTTATTTCTGTTAATCCTTCCATTTAGTTTAAACCGAATTAGCTCATGGTCACTCGAGCCAAGGTTGTCCCCTACTATCATTTCCTCAACTAGGTCCTCACTACTCACCAGCACCAAATCTAAAATGGCATCCCCCCTCGTCGGTTCAGCTACTACTTGCTGAAGGAATTCATCTGCTAGCACGTCTAGGAACATCTGAGCCCTATTATTGTTACTAGCATTTGTTCCCCAATCTATGTCTGGGAAGTTAAAGTCCCCCATGATCACACAGCTCTTATTAGTTTTTACTTCCTTAAAAACATTAAATAGTTCTCTGTCCGCATCCAGGCTAGATCCCGGCGGTCTATAGCACACCCCAAGCAGTATCTCAGGGGAGGCTCTAGTAGTTCTTTTACCCAGTGTAATCATTGCCCAGACAGACTCTGTCTTATCCATTCCATCACTTATTATTTCTTTACATTTTAGTTCATTATTCACATACAGTGCCACACCCCCACCTTTACCTTTTTTCCGGTCATTCCTAAACAGCACATACCCTTCGATACCTGTACTCCAGTCATGACTACCGTTCCACCATGTTTCGGTTATTCCTACGATATCAGGTTTCATTTCTTGGACCAGGAGCTCCAGTTCCTCCATTTTGTTACCTAGGCTTCTCGCATTGGTGTATAAACATCTTACCGTATGCTGTCTGTCCTTTCTCTCCTTAGTTATGCATTTTGGTACGGACCCCCTAGTGTCCATCCGCCCCCTCCTTCTAGTGTCCAATTCCCTACCCCTATCTATATTTGCGCTTATCTCTTTGCCCTCATTTTCAGTGTTGGAATCTGGCGTGGAGATCAACTGGACATCTCCCAACCGTCTCCCCCAAGTTCCTAGTTTAAAGCCCTTTTGATGAGATGAGCCAGCCTCCCTCCCAGAAGTCTATTTCCTTCCCTACTCAGGTGAAGTCCATCCCGCGAGAACAGCTGTCTGTCCCCGAAAGCCTCCCAGTGGCCATACATCCCAAAGCCCTCCTTATAGCACCACTCCCTCAGCCAGCTATTTATCCTCACAATTCTGTCTGCCCTTTGCTGTCCTTCTCTAGGAACAGGCAGAATCCCACTGAAGATAATCTGAGCCTCAACTTCCTTAAGCGTCTTCCCCAGCCTGGCATAATCTCCCTTGATTCTCTCTAGCGAGAACCTAGCCGTGTCATTCGTTCCTACGTGAAGGACGATCAAGGGGTTCTTACCTGCTCCCTTTAGGATCCTTTTCAACCGCAGGTCCACATCCCGTATCTTAGCGCCCGGCAGACAGCACACCCTTCTGTTTTCTGGGTCCGCCCTGGTTACAGGCCTGTCTAACCTCCTCAGTAAGGAGTCCCCAATCACATACACCTGCCTTTGCCTAGGGGCAGCGCAATCTACCAGTCTATCCCCTGTTCCCTGCGGCCGTAAGTCCTTTCTGTCTCCATTTACCCTTATAGTCCCCCTATTGCCACCCTGTATCCTCCCGGGGCTGAGTATTGATGCTGTCTCCATCAACTCCTCCCCCCTGTCTATTGGACTAGCTGCCCTTCTTTTCTTCCTCTGCCTCCCACCATCAGTTACCACCTGCTGCGTCCCCTCCTCGTTAGCCAAACACCCAAACCTGTTCCTGAGTTCTATTTCCCCCTCACTAGCCCTCCTTTTCCTTGGCCTGTTTCTCACGGTCACATGCTTCCACTGCTCTTGTTCTCCCCCCGACATTCCCCCCTCACAGACCATAGCCCCCGCTTCCACCTGCACCCCCGAGCATTCCCCTTCAGTTACCCCTTGCCTTTGCTCCATTAGCTGTTCAAACCCCCTTCTAAACTCTACCAGGGTCTCTACCTGCATCTCCAACCCCCGAACCTTTTCCTCTAACAGAGCAAGTAGGCGGCATTTCATACAAACATACCTCTGATCCGTTGCACCTGCTAGGACTATATACATACCACAGCTGCTACATGCTTTCATCTGCATTGTGTCCCCTGCTGCTTGGCTCATGGCTGCCATGGTCTCTGCCTGCAGCCTCTGAGGGAACACAGCACACCGCCCGCTGTGCCCTCCTGCCTCCCCTTCCACCTCCCCCTGTAAACTCCCACTTAAACTCCCCTGTTAGCCGCCCTGTTTGCCGACCGCTGCTCGCTGCACTGCTGCAGCTTCACTGTTCCAGATCTTGAGTTAGCTCAGGTATGATTGAGCTGTAATTAAAATCCTGTTATTTGAAATAAAGTGCAATTGCTTTTTTTAAACAGTGAAGGTAATTAACAATTGGAACAACTTGATAAGGGTTGCGGTGGGTTTGCTATCATTGGAAATTTTAAAATCAAGATTAGATGTTTTTCCTAAAAGAATTGCTCTAACTCAAACAGGGATTAATTCAGTTAGTCCCATGGCCCGTGTTATGCAAGACATCAGATGAGATGATCACAATGATCCCTTTGGCATTATAATCCATGAATTTTGAAATAAAATTTCTCACTTTGTTTCAATTAGAAATGACATTTTCAAATGAAAATATGTTGAAAAAGCAGTTCAAATATGAAAAGTTTTTTCCTCCTAGATTTTCACATACAAACATTTTCCTCCTTCTTCTGCAGGAAGAGGAGGGGAGGGGGGATGGAATTAAAAGACAGAAGGAAAAAATTTCCAAATTCAAAAACTGAAAGGAGATCCCTCCACCCCCGCACTCCAAAACTGAAACAAAATTACATGTTCAATCAAAATGAAAAAAAAAAAATTGTATCTTGAAGTGTCAGTACAAAGTCATAGGGATGGAAGGAACTTTGAGAAGTCATGTAGTCCTGTGCTTGAGCAGGACCAAGTAAACCTAGAACATCCATGACAGGTGTTTGTCTGAAATCACCTGTTCTTTAAGTCTCTAGTGACAGGCATTCCACAATCACCCTGGAAGCTTGTTCCAGTGGTTACCTATCCTTATAGTTAGCAAGTTTTTCCTAATATCTAACCTAAATTTCCCTTGCTGCAGATTAAGCCCATTACTACTTCTCCTACCATCAGTGGACATAAAGGACACTGATCTCTGTCCTCTTTGTAACAGTCCTTAAAATATTTGAAAACGTATCAGGTACCCCCTCAGTCATCTTTTCCAAAGAATAAAAATGCCCAGCATTTTTAAAATCTTTCCTTGTAGGTCAGGTTTTCTAAACCTTTTATCATTTTTGTTGTTGTCCTCTGGACTCTCTCCAATTTGTCCATATCTTTCTTAAAGTGTGGGGCTCCGAACTGGACACAGGCCTAATCAGTGTTGAGTAGAACAGGACAGTTGCCTCCTTTTCTTACATACAACACTCCTGTCAATACCTCCCAGAACGATATCAGCCTTTTCAGCGACTGCATCACATTGCCGACTCATTCAATTGTGCTGCAGTAGATCTTGAGTTAATAGAGGGATAGCTTCCAAATCCACTTCAGCAGTCTACTGCCTAGCCAGCTATTCCCCATTTTGTAGTTGTGCATTTCATTTTTCCTTCCTAACTATAGTACTTTGCTCTTCTCGTTACTGAATTTCATCTTTTTGATTTCATCCCAATTCTCCAATTTGGCAAGGTCATTTTGAATTCTAATCCTGTTCTCCAAAGAGTTAGCAACCTCTCCTAGCTTGGTGTCATCTGCAAATTTTATAAGCACACTCTCCCTTCCATTATCCTAGTCATTAATGAAAATATTGACTAGTACCTGAACCAGGACAGGCCCCTGCAGAACCCCCCTAGATACATCCTTCCAGTTTGACAGCAAACTATTGATCACTACTCATTGAATTTTTTTCATTTTGAATTTTCCAGTCAGAGAATCAGACTGGCTCAATGCAACTGACATCTTCCTACTGAAAAAGTCAATTTTAATGAAATCTCATTTTCTACAGGGAATATTTTTCATTCAAAAAATTTCAACCAGCTCCAGCTGAAACCTTTCCATCTTATTATTACACTAGAGACTATTCTACTTCCTTTGGATAATGAGGACCAAATTCTGCTCTCATTTACATTCATACAAAACCAAAATAAACCCATTAAAGAATGAGGCAAGGATTATTATTTGCCTTTTAGTAGCACCTAAAGACACTAATAATTAGGGCCTCATCATGCTAGAAGCTTTAGGCAGCAAGCTCTTGAGGCAAGGACAGTGTATTCCTATATGTGTCTGTTGTGCCTTGGACATTTAAGGCATGACTGTAAACAAATAATAAAAATAATGCCTGAATCTGTATGAGTTTGTAAGCCAATGAGAGTGCCTGAGTAGTCAAAGCATTTGCAGTCTCCTAGTGCTGAGGAAATGCTGTACATTTTTTATATTAACAAATTTCTTGACAATACAAGGAATCATCTTATATATGTAGAAAGGGCATCAATTATACAAGATGAGAATACAGCAGAATTGAGCTAGTAAAAATTATGAGTTATAGTAAGTGTATGCTTTAAAAGTTAGATCAGTTATTTGCTTTTAATTAGTTCATCCCAATTTCTCCTCTCTTTAATTTTTAATTTCTCTGATAACACCTTCTGTGCTTTTGCTATACAGTAGATTTTCTTTATCCTTTATCTAACTTTGTGCCCCCTCAGGCAATTGAGTTCAATTTCAAATCTCAGTTAAGCCTAGTTCATGATATCTTTTGACATGTTATTTCATTTCAGCAGATCCAGAGCAAAGGCAAAAATGAACAAATAAAGCCAACACAACTGCCACTGCTTCGCAGAAATAAAAAGGGAGAAGACTTTTGAGGAATAGCTTGCCAAGAGGGAGAGGGTGAAGGGTGAAATACATACCATTCTGAAAAGTGCAATGTATGTTCTAAGCTTTCCTGGAGCTTTGAAAGAGAAACTGCTTTGGTTTAGTCTAATCTACCTAATTACAAACAGGAACAAGGTTCAATTTCTTCTCTTTAATAAAGCAAGGGTAAAACTGGAATAATCCCAGAGATGTCTGTGGAGTGACTACAGATTCACACCTGTGAACAAGAGCAGAATTGGTCCTGAATCACTAAAATTTACAAAAGGGTTTCTTAAACTTAGTGCATTGACCATTTTATGGGGAATTGTCATCATGACAGTCTGATGACATGGTTGGAGACACAAGAAATGTTGAACTACTCTTAAATTTAACCTCTTAATTTCCTTAAATAATATAATTTATCTTGCAAGACTTGCTCGTTTCCTGTTACATATTCAAATACTGATCACCCTTCCTGTGTCTCAAACTATATCAGCAGACTGGATTTCCTGTTGGAAAGTTATAGTAAAGTGATAACTCACTGAACTGGACTTGACCTTGCAGTCATGATGTTGGAAAAATTCCAATTAACATCAAAGGGAGTTAATACACACCAGTGCTTTAGGGCTCAGCTATATTCCCAGATGAGAGAAACCAGCACTATTAATAGGGAAAGACATTGAAACTAGTATTTCTAAAGCTGGTTTTAAAATTCATTTTTAACATATACATTGTGGGCCTCTATTCTGACATCAGTGGGACTCAGAGCAAGGGCCCATGTAGGAGTAGGCTCTAGAGTGTGATCCTTACCCAATAAAGTGACTGAAAGTTTTCAGTGGGAACAGTATTGAGCCCTTAATTAGTAAAGGCAAACTTCTTCTCCTAGTTCCACACAGCAGATCTCACCTCCAGACATTCTGCTCTTCCTTCTTGTGTGAATCTCCCATAGACATGATTAATAGTTCCACAAACACACAGAGAGTAGACTATCCAAGTTGAGAACAAACACTGCAGATGTGAGAGCAGAATGTAATGGGTTTACCAACCCCATACTGAGCACAGGTAGAAGGAAGAAGAGAGTGTGCTTTCACTTCACAACTTTAGTTAGTTCATCATAACTTTCCTGAGTGTAGACAAGCCATTAGATACCCTAGTGATGAACACAGTATAGGAACCAAGACAAGTAGATTGCGGAGATAACACCAACTCTCTCAACCTTCCCTTCTTTTACTACATCACTGCTTCTTTCAAGTCTCTCCCTCTTTCTTATTTTTTAACTATGTCCCCAATTTGATATCAGAGTTAAATTAAATGTCTAGTTGGAGTTAATCTCTTAAAAATTAAAAAGGTAAGTAAAATGCAAGGAATTAAATGAAAGATTTTAATCACAGAGAATGTGATCTGTGGGGTAAATATAATGTCGAAGGGATAGTGGATAAAAGAGTTATATATGCCACAATGCTCCAGGCATTGTAGAATCATCCTAGAATCATTTTTAGTCAGCAAAATATCAGAGTGCATTTTTAAATTGCTAACTATTTCTGCAGCCAGTTCGCTCTTGCTGATCTATGAGATAATCTCTCTTTGAAGAAGTTCTCAACATACTAAGAGTATCTACACTATGGCTATTATATCAGCATATATACGGCACTGTAGCTATGCCAGCATAACCCATAATGTAGATGCAGCCTAGACTAATGGAAGGGATTTTTCTATTAACGTAGAGATATCACACCCCACCCCCTCTGAGCAACAGTAACTAGCTCAATGGAAGCATTCTTCCATTGACCTAGTTGTGACTACACGGGAGGTTAGACTGGCATAGATATGTCATTTAGGGTGTGGATTTTTCACACCCCTGACCGACGTAGCTATGTCAACCTAAATTGTAAGTGTAGACCAGGTCATTATGAACCAGACCCTAAAAACAACTGCTAGAACAATAACAACCATTTAGCCAAAAGTGTGTATTTCCCTCAGAGAAATCTCACAGCACCATGCTCAATTCAGCCATTAATGTACCACTTTTATACATGGGGAAGGTGAATGGCTGTTAGTCCATCACCACACCACAGCCCATACTTATTTCTGTTGTTTTCTCTCACAGCCAGAGCTCTGATACTGTTCCAGTCTGTTCTCACAGCCCATCCTACTCGCTCCTCCTAGCTGGAACTCAGCCTTCTGGAACCAGCCTCCAGTGATGGCCAGCCCGTGTCGCTTCCCGCAGCTCCCATTGGCCGGGAACAGTGAACCGCGGACACTGGGAACTGTGGGTGGCCATGCCTGCAGATGGCAATGTAAACACTGTCTCATGGCCCACCAGTGGAGTACCCTGACGGGCCACATGCAGGCTGCAGGTTGCCCACCACTGCTCTGGATCCCCCAAACATCTTAGGTTCAAACTCCATCCGAGTTTTCCCACAGGAGCTTCCTGCTCCCTGGGCTCCTGTCTGTCACAGCTTGCTTGGTCTTAGTCTTCCCTGCAAGAGCCCTTCACGCTCCCTGCAGTCTCTCTCCACTTTCCTGCTCTGGGCTTTTCCCTTCAGACTCAGGGCTGTTCAGGAGCTTTCTTGCTCCCTACCTGGCTCTTTCAACAACTGGGGCCTGTCAGCACTTAAACCTGTCTTCTTTTATCAACTGATTGGTCTAAGATGGTGCTTATCCTGTAATCAGGGCTGCCTTAGCTCCATGATCTCTAGTTCACAGTGCAAGCCACTCTGTTACACATGGGGATAGGGCTTGGAGACTTAGGGCCAGATACTGATACCCTTACATTGTGTAACACCTTATTTCATGTGTTAATAAAAATAAATAAATAAGTATATGCTTTACTCTGTTTATATCCATCTGTTGTCTCTTGTCTGATACAGTACTTACATTGGAAGTTCTTTGGGGCAGGGACTTGCTTTGTACAACACCTAGCACAATGGGATCTTCATCTGTGACTAGGTCTCCTAGGTGCTACAATAATACAAATAAATAAATAATAATAATAATAATAATTAAGGCTAAGATCTAGTCATGGGTATTTTTAGTAAAATCATGGACTGGTCATGGGAAATAAATGAAAATTCACGGCCCGTGACCTGTCTATGACTTTTACTATAAACCCCCCTGATTAAATCTTAGCAGCTCCTGGGGCTCTGGGGCGCTGCTGCTCTGGATGGCCCCGGGACACCATTGCTCTGTGGGGCCCCAGGGATCAAGAGCTGGCCCCTGCTACAGCAGTAGGGGCTGACTGCCCCCCTCCCCCCACCCATTACTCCAAGGCCCCTGGGGATCGCTGCTGCTTCAGTGACCCCTGGGGCTAGTGGCACTGGCCACTGCTTGGGTGACTCCGAGGCCAGCTGCTCGGGCAGCCCTGGGGTCAACCGCACCGGCAGCTGCAGAAGTCATAGAGGTTCCAGCAAGTCAGGAACCTGTGACTTCTGTGACAGACTCGCAGCCTTAATAATAATTAATAATTACTTCATTTGTAGAATAAGGTAGTATTCAATCTGAGTAAAGATATTAAAATCAGGCCATTATTGGGTTGGTAAGAGGTTGAGGTCTGCAGCAAGGTATCAAAATAACTCTGGGTACAAACGTCTATCTGTGATCTGCAGCAGGAGTGAACATTTGCTAATTGGAGCTAGAAGAACTACTGTCATGCTGTGACAAACTTTAAAAATGGTAATTCCTTCTTAATTTCTTTCTCTTTATAGAACAGTTACCAGGATATGTGTGTGCAAATAGTTGATTTTTCCTTTATCATCGGTCTGCTTTAACTGCCCAGTTCCCTCAGTGATGTTGCATTGTGATGTTTATGGCATCACAATTCAAACAGTGGAAGTGACTGAGCTGTCAAAATACCAGGCTACTGAAACAGTGAATGAGTCAGACAAAGGAACAGGTTGGTTTGAAAGATGACAATTTCTGTTCCTGCACATCTTGTAACAGTCATCATCAGCAATAAGAAAGCAACATGACAATTTAATGGAGGTTTAAATAAAATATTACATTTTGTAAAGTTTGCCAGAGCATGGTTGTGTTTTATTAAGAGAACAATGATATATAATTAGCTGATAAGTTGCAAGTACTTCCTTCTTCCCTAAGGGAGGAAAGGGTGGGGAGTCAAACCAACTTAAAATGTCTAAACAAGCCTTGAGAACATAAAGGTGTTGCACATCCTATGTCACAAGCACTATAAAATATTTTTAAAGTATCCAATACAAGTAAATCATTTTGCATTAAAGAGTTGTTTAACTCTCATTGTTTAAATTGGAACTGACACTGCTACACAGAAAGGAAAGAGTGAAAGTAAGAACTTTTCTTCATTCTAATTATCTAGAAAAACCAAGAAAACAAAAACAAACCCCCAACCCCAAACAGATTTTAGTTAGATTATTACAAAGAGGGTCTTCTAGTAATCCTACAGAAAGCAGAAATAACTGACTAAAACAATGCTCAGTATGCATGGGATTCCATTTGGGGAAAGGAAGGGAGAGAAGAGATATTTTGAGATCCATAGTTAAAGACACTCTGGTTTGTTGAGCTTTTACAGACAGAAGTGGCCTGAAAATAATTCCTCAGACCACCAAGTTTAGAGAAATTCTTGGAAAAGTGATGTGTTTGTAATATGTATAGAGGTGTTGCATCTCCAGTATCTCTGACTCAGAAATACTAGGAGAGAGATTTTTAATATTTCATGAAACTTTAAAGAGAACAGTGTCCGGGGTTGAAGTGGCAGGGAAACAAAATCAGAGTCTTGACCGCATGCTTAGAATCATAGGCTACGGGCATATAATAAGGATGTCACTGAAACAATGCACCTCTCAGGAGGTCTAGCATGTATAACAAATACCCTTTCCCTATCATCCTGCAGGATGGTATTAAAGCATGCGTTCACTCTGAAAAAACACCGGCAAAAACGATATTGTCGGGATCCATATATACTTTCCCCAATTGACTCCAATATCTAATTTGCTCAATTTACAAATGAAACATTTTCCATAATATTGCATATTCCATAATATTTCCAACATTGACCATAATATAATTAAATTTAACATCCCCATTGTGGGGAAAACACCACAGCAGCCCACCACAGTAGCATTTAATTTCAGAAAAGGGAACTACACAAAAATGAGGAAGTTAGTTAAACAGAAATTAAAAGGTACAGGGCCAAAAGTGAAATCCCTGCAAGCTGCATGGAGACTTTTTAAAGACATCATAATAGAGGTTCAACTTAAATGTATACCCCCAAATAAAAAAACATAGTAGGAGAACCAAAAAAGTGCCACTGTGGCTAAACAACAAAGTAAAAGAAGCAGTGAGAGGCAAAAAGTCATCTTTTAAAAAGTGGAAGTCAAATCTTATTGAGGAAAATAGAAAGGAGCATAAACTCTGGCAAATGAAGTGTAAAAATATAATTAGGAAGGCTAAAAAAGAATTTGAAGAACAGCTAGCCAAAGACTCAAAAAGTAATAGCAAAAATTTTTTGAAGTAAGCCTGCTAAACAACCAGTGGGTCCACTGGACAAATAAGATGCTAAAGGAGCACTCAAGGATGATAAGACCATTGAGGAGAAACTAAATGAATTCTTTGCATCGGTCTTACAGCTGAGGATATGAGAGTGATTCCCAAACCTGAGCCATTCTTTTTAGGTGACAAATCTGAGAAACTGTACCAGATTCAGGTGTTTATAGAGGTGGTTTTGGAACAAACTGATAAATTAAACAGTAATAAGTCAACAGGACCAGATGGCATTTATCCAAAAGTTCAGAAGAAACGAAATGTGAAATGGCAGAACTACTAACTATGGTATGTAACCAATCATTTAAATCAGCTTCTGTATTAGATGACTGGCAGATAGCTAATGTGACACCAATTTTTTAAAATAGTTCCAGAGGTGATCCTGGCAATTACAGGCCAGTAAGCCTAACTTCAATACCAGGCAAACTGATTGAAACTATAGTAAAGAACAGAATTATCAGACACATAAACATGATTTGTTGGGGGAAGAGTCAACATGTTTTTTGTAAAGGGAAATCATGCCTCACCAATCTACTAGAATTTTTTGAGGGGGTCAACAAGCATGTGGACAAGGGTGATCCAGTGTATATAGTGTACTTAGATTTTCAGAAAGCCTTTGACATAGTCCCTCACCAAATGCTCTTAAGTAAAGTAAGATGTCATGGGATAAGAGGGAAGGCCCTCTCATGGAGCAGTAACTGCTTAAAAGATAGGAAACAAAGGGTAGGAATAAATGCTCAGTTTTCAGAATGGAGAGAGGTAAATAGTGGTGTACCCCCGGGGTCTGTACTGGGACCAGTACTATTCCCCATATTCATAAATGATCTGGAAAAAAGGGGTAAACAGTGAGGTGGCAACATTTGCAGATGATACAAAATTACTTGAGATAATTAAGTCCCAAGCAGACTGCGAAGAGTTACAAAGGGATCTCACAAACTGGGTGACTGGGCAACAAAATGGCAGATGAAATTCAATGTTGAGAAATGCAAAGTAATGCGCATTGGAAAACATAATCCCAACTATACATATGAAATGATGGGGTCTAATTAGCTGTTACCACTCAAGAAATATCTTGGAGTCATTGTGGATAGTTCTCTGAAAACATCCATACATATACCCTACATATGTAAACACAAAACTGCTTCCATTTAGATTGTGTGCTGTTATTTCATTTTCAGTTCAACCTCTAAAAGGCTTATTTCCTTCTGATGCTGTTCCAGTCACTCTCAGTGGGAAACAATAGAGTTTATATATTACTCATTCATTTAAAAACCCTGAGGCAGGACCCCTGTGGAGTTTCTTCAGTAATTGGTCTCCAGATGCTGGTGATGTATAGCGCTCTGAAAGTCCTTAAACATCATAAGAACACAATTCCATTGGCTTCAAAAGTTGCATGTGTTTAAAGAAACAGCAGATTGCTCATGCATGTTTTACAGTGCTCTTACAGTATCTAATTATTCAATATCTTATAAGTAGTGTGCTACAATTTACTAGTCTAACACAACAGTGTAACAGTTTGCAAACTAGGTAATTAGTCTATTATTGACTAAAGATATAGCATAACTGAGTACTCCATCCAGAAAAATCAGTATGTGTTAGAAATAAATGGTCAGGTGCCAGAATAAACATATTCTTAAATCTCATTTAATTCAGTGGGCTATTAGCATGTACCGAAGTGATCTGTTGAATCAGGGCTTTTAAGCAGGACAAAAATTCTTTTATTTAAGACTATAGTGATTACATTCAATCTCCATTTTCACAAAATAATTTTGCAGAAGATAACTGAATTCTTTGTAGTATTTGTTTGATAAGATATTTACCAACATTTGTAGAATTAACGTTTTAAAATTTCCTTTTTATAAATTTTCCCCGAGTCTGACATATTTTTGTGTTCCTGTAGTTAAACCATCCCTGTCACCAAAACATCAAATTTCACACAGTCTCATAACATCTCAGACGTAGGCCAAATTTTATACTTAAACATGGAAAGAGTTATTCCATACCTTGAACTGAGATCTGCAAAGCAGAGCTGACAGCTCTCCAGAATCACCAGCCACTCAGCTCTCCAACAGAATGGCTCTACTTGCTGTACTAGCCATTCTGACCTACCTCACTCCCGGGTTCCCAGCTACAGCCCATACCCTCAGCGACCTCCCTGCCATGTGACAACCTTCAACAGCAAGAGTCCCAGTCTGACAGACCCATTAAACCCTGTAGGGCCGGAGCTGTCCTTTGGCAAACAACAGGATGTTCACTAGACTGAGAAGCTGTTGAAATAAAAGAGCTGCAATTCCAGAAAGCTTTAGCTGCAAGTCTCCCCTCTCTGCATTAGTCTGTCTCCTCAGTGCTCTCTCTTTGTAATGCAGGCCAGGAATGGTGCAGGGGAGTTGTAGACAAATTTGCCTGAAAAACACAGCTTGCAAGTCACGGTGATGGCAGCTTCTCTCTTTGGTAAGCCTGTTACCTGTTCTGACCAACCTCAGTAGGTCTTTTAGGCTCGGAGTACTAATATAGTCAATGGAGGCTTGGTTGGAGGGCTACTCACATGAGCAAAGTTTAATGGGTGTTTGTATTTGATGGCATTTACTTGATGGTATTTGGTGGCCTTTACTTGATAATAATCTTTCATCTTCACAATTTAAGCTTTATCTGTTTGTTCATGATAATTATTTTTTACATTCCAAAAAGTCTGCAGAAATTTCCTCCAAACCCTCAGCTCATCACAAATACTCTGCATTAACCTGGAATAAATGTTGCTGACATCTATTCCTAAATCAAAATTCACATAAGCAGCCTTAACTCTGATCATGTTTACATTACTGTTTCTCCTAATAATGTGAAGTGATATGTGTTATTTATCCCAGGATAAGGCAGTGTTGTGTGTGGGAATACACCAGACATAACGGGATGGAGCTTTTAAGCATTACTGTAGTATAAATAATAATCTTCAACTGTTGTAAACTGGCATAGCTCCATTAAAGTGAATGGAACTATGCTGACTTACAGAATCCAAGGATCTGCAACGCCTGCATTTTAAGGTTATACTTATTCCATGAATATATAAAAAAAAAGATGTTTATATATATTTATTTTCTTTCAGTTTCACTAATATTTTTTGATATATGATCAATGACAGGGCAGAATATTGAGTGGCTGGATCACTGCTCTGAACCAGTATTAGCAATTCCTATGTTCAAAAGGTCAATGAATGTGTTAATCATGTTGGCTGTCCTCTGATCTTGGGAAGAGATAGGGTATGGGGGGGAAAGAGTAAGGAATTCTGTAAAGTAGACATTGTACCAAAAAGACTTTCAAGACTTGGTGCATGTGCTGAGAAAATGGAAAATCCTTCCTCCTAGGACCCCGAATTTTGAGGACAATCTGTATTTGAGTGGACAATACTGCACAGGGAGGATGAGAGAGATACAAAGAAGTAGACTTGTTTTTGTTCACATGGGCAAGAGTGGATATCTTACTGAGGACAGAGACAAGGACATCTCCAAACAGTCCTGGGCTTTGAAAAAAAAAAAGAAGCAAAGGTTATGCATTTTAAAGACATGGCCATCCCAAGAACAAACACCAGTAGAAGCAAGCTATTACAAAAGAAACCAGGATATTAGCTCGTAGCCAAACATGTCATGCAATCTGTTGACCATTTGGGGTTTGAACTCAGGTTCAAGCTTAACACCCCTTCTGTCTAACACAAATTGTGCTAACCCAGGACTCAGACCCAGGGTCTGAGCCTGAGTCAAGTCGGAACCCAGGGTTCAAACCCTATTGCCTTGCAGTGTAGATTTAGTCCCATTGGACTTGTGCTCTGGGTGTCCATCAAAAGTATCTCACAAGCCCATGGGCTGACTTCCTTTGTCCTCTAGACAGTCAAGTTTTTAACAGTCAAGTTTACCAAGACTGTACCACATACAAAAGTCTAGAATCGCCACTTTTTGTGAGGGTACTAGGGAGTCGGGTGGTTGGACTTGGGCCCACATAATGCAATGTAGATGTAGACCCAGAGGTTGAAATCCTGGGTTCAGTAATTCCTAATCAGGGCTTACAAATGAGTATATATGCTCAAGCCCTAGGTTCACAAAGTCGGGATCTGCTATCTTGAGTTCTACCCTGGGCTTACATTGCAGTGTAGGCATACCTTAGAAGACACTTGAGCAGATTCCTGTAGATCAGTTTGGGAAGGCTGAATTTCAATCAGTCCTCTGGGTGAATAATATGCATATATATCCTGTAGCTATACGGATAGGCCCTAATTCAAACAAACATTCTCCTTACAGCACTTCACCAGGCACCAAACCTTTTATCATCTGGATTTGCTGTGTGAGTGACTGCCAGAAAAGGGAAGTGAATCTAGGGTTAGACTTCCCTTTCATTTACACTGGTAAAAATCAGGTTTGAGAGGGGAATGTAGCCCTTAGTGCCTGTATCAGCAGAAACTACATCCCAGAAACATTACTATTTAAACTACATTTACACATCCGGGAGGTAAGAATTAAAAGATACAAGCAAGCAAGCAAGTCATCCCTTTGTAATACTAAATACTAATTGCCATTATTTCTTAGGCTGTAACTTGAAGTTAAAATTGCCACAAGAGGTGCTGTTTACCAACACTTCTAGGAGCAATATTGGTAAGAGTGTAAGCTGTGTATTTTTTTCAGTACAGAGACATTACTGTGACCATGTGTGAGAGAGGGCATTTGTTATTACTGAGATGTTAGTACAGTATCACTATTTTTTAATTTACAAAGATATTAAAAGTTTTAATAAGATCCTCTAGAAAGACTGAGATAAGGACAAGGTCTTCATATTGTATTAGTGAACTCTGTCTACCTCTAGTGACTTTCATTTCCTTTATGAAAACTGGCTATCCACTTTTGCTACACTGTGCCAATAACATTAAGAAAAAAACAAACCCTGGTCAGTCTGCTTTACATTCATGAGAGTATCCCAACACAAAAACACACAAAAAGGAATCAGGAGGCTACCATTGGAGGAGAGATTATACATGACAGAGGAAATATGGATAGAATACATGGGCTGATTTTAATACAAAAATCAGGCCCTCAGACAGTAAAAGAAATACTGGAATGTCTTTTATGTCACCATAATAACACAAAGCTAAACTGATACTTCCTTTTTCACGTACCAAACTTAAAAAGCAACATTAAGGTTGACATCCAAGTCTGTAATTTACTCTATGTCTTCCAGTGACATGGAATGAATCAAAGGCTGTCCCTCTAGAGAAAATCTTAGAGGGCAGTGGTTCATTAGATGTTCCATACTGTGGATGTCGTCTCCACATTTGCATACCAGGCCATCACTCAGTTTCCATTCGTGTTGTAGGTAATTGCAATGATGCTGGGGGGTTCTGTTGCAATTTACTTTGACCCATATCTTGTGTGCCATGGTGAAGCCCAGTGGTTGATCTATAGGACCCATGATCTGGTCTTGATTCTTAACCCCACTGTTTTTCCATAACTTCCACCACTTGTTGACAGTCCCAAGGTTTTGAGGGTTTTGGCCACTAACCAGAAGGGGTTCCTGGCCTTAAGGCAGCACCTTGGGAATGGGAGCAGGGTGTGGAGATCTTTGCGGATGGGGAAGTCTGGGTTTGTTATCATGCAGTTATGTTCTTGTATTATTGCTGGGACAGGTAGCCAACCTGTCCATGTTGATTTTAATTCTCCGGTGACAGTTCTTATAGAAGCATTCAAATGCATGTCTACAAATTTTGAATAATTCGTATGAACCATAGAAAAATTGGTTTGCCAAATACCTATGAAAAAAGCCAACTACAATATTTTTATTAACCTCCTTAAAGTGGCTGCAAAAAGGAACATCTCCTGTGGCTACAGAAAACCCTGCTGCTCAGCAGACAGCGAGGCACTACTATAGAAGTATAGGACAACAGGTAATCCTGTTGCTGCAACCACTCTCCTGGAATCACTGAACTCTGTTAGATGAGAGCAATGGGCAAAAGCTATGCAGAACCTAGATTTTACCCACTCAAGCAGGAAAGCCTGGAGGCTTTTCCATAACCTCTGCAGAGCTAATCTTCCCCAAAACAGAGTGCTACATGTCACAGCTGACGCCACAATCGCTCAAATTCTCCTGAATTCCAAGGACCAAACAGAGCATCATCACAAAAGGAAAGTGACAAACGAGCTTCATCGCTTTCTATCCAGCTGCCCAGCAACATCAAATTTATCACAACCATTCAGTAAAGAAGAAGTGAACAAGACCATAACACTCACCAGACTTTGCAAAGCTTCAGGCTCAGGTGGCATCTTCCCAAAATGTCTGAAAAACCTAGATCAGCATGGCCACAACTGACTGACATGTTTCTTTACCAACGTGCATGCCCTTGGCCAAATGCCAAAAGTATCGCAGCAGTCAACAGTCACTGCCATCCTGAAACCAGGAAAAGCAGCCAGTGAGCCGAAAAACTACTGGCTGATATCATTACTACACTTTATGGACTAGCTGTTGGAAAAGTTGCTATTCCAGACGCTTAACTCTGTCTTTGAGGACTACATCCCTACAGAGCAATTCACGTTCATACCAGGATGAAGCACCTGTGATCAAGTAATTGTACTAACAGCCCACTTCGAAGCCCACTATCAATGAGAGTTCAAAACAGCAATGGTCTTTGTGGCTCTGTCCCAGTCATACAACACAGTTTGGCAGGATGGCCTGCTCTTGAAAGTGTTGAAAAATAACACACTGCAGAACAACACTGTTGTGTGCGCATCTAAGGGAACAGCCCAGCAGACCTCACCTACTGAATGTAGGCTGGGCTTGACATGAGTAATTAAACATGGGGGAGGCCTCATTTCTTGGGAGACAGGCTTAAGGAGGTAAATGGATTAGCTGGAAACAGAATGTCTGTACTAGCTAAAATAAGGGGGAACACCTAGGGAACCATTTACAATGGACAAGATAACAATGGATGAGATAAGCCAGGAATATAAAATGAGGTAAAGAGTAAATTCTGCATGGATGGAGCATGGTGTACAGTGATGGGTTCCTACAAAGTGACCAAGCCAATCCCAACACATGTAATACAATGTATAGTAAATACAATGTAATGTGTAAATGTATATAAAAGAAGAGGTTTGCTGTGTATAAGAGATGAGGTTTGGATGTGTTGCATGCCCTATACCCAACCCCCTATTCTTGAGCCTGATCAACTCACGTGTAGTTGATTGTATGCCAATAAAGAAACCCCAGTGATGAGTTTGGAATAGAACTGAGTTCTCGGGGAAGCAAATGGAAATTGTCTCTGAGGCTACCCCAATATAGTGGTGCCATGACTCGGATCGGATCCATTAATCTGGAACAGGTAATGTATAGTTTATTATAATGTATAGTTTTATTGTCAAGGACTGTAATCCATCAGTTTAGCAATGGCATTGGAAGCTTTTAAATTTGGGGAGGTTACCGGGATACTGGAGGAGTAGGTTAAATCTAAGAGAGTGACCCTATGGACTCCTCAGAGAGAGGTATTAGGGGGAGACTGGGGCCAAGTGGAAAAGAAACTCCAGTGAATAGTGCTGAATAAAAATGCAAAAAAGAAAAAGAAAAAACTTGTTATTTAGTGACAAATCCTGGGAATAGAAACTCTGTGTAAAGAAATAAAAGATTTAATGATTATATTGGAAATCTTGAGGAAAAAAATTAGCTGGAAGAGCAAAAAAGAGATAAATACTGTTCATGCCAGGCAGTCTAACCTGGCATTTTTAACACAAAATAAAAGTTGTAAGAAAATTAGAAAGGTACTTTAAATACCTGTGTAAAAGAATACTTGGCAAAGCACAGCAGAGGACTGTTAAATGCCACTAAAATATTCAAAAATAGGATCCTTAGACAGGCATAAAATTTTTATTTTTTTATCCTATAGCAAAGAAAGACCAAATCAAGGCAGCAGTTTCACAAGGATTATTTCGGGTGACTAAAACGTTACAAATAAAATGTGCTACCTTAAGGAATGAATGCAAAAACATAAAAAGACAATCCAAGTTGTAGAGAAGGAAACATACTAACTAAAAATAATCCTGAAAGGTCAGGGGGAAAAAAAGACCAATGTTACATAAATCCAAACTAAAAAGCAGCTGTCCTTCAAAGACTATATTTAGTGAGTACAGTGTTGCAGAAAAGCATACTGAGATAAAAAAAATAGTGCAAAAACATCAAAAATAAGCTTAAAGTCACACACACAAAAATTCAGATGAAAGAGGTATCACAAAAAAATAAGTGTATTTTACAGTTAAGAAAAGCTTTTGCACAAACTAACGCTACATTCAGAAATGCAGACTTTGACTCCCTCAGGGAACAGATGGGCAGGATCCCCTGGGAGAATAACATGAAGGGCAAAGGGGGTCCAGGAGAGCTGGCTGTATTTTAAAGAATCCTTATTGCGGTTGCAGGAACAAACCATCCCGATGTGTAGAAAGAATAGTAAATATGGCAGGCGACCAGCTTGGCTAAACAGTGAAATCCTTGCTGACCTTAAACGCAAAGAAGAAGCTTACAAGAAGTGGAAGATTGGACAAATGACCAGGGAGGAGTATAAAAATATTGCTCAGGCATGCAGGAGTGAAATCAGGAAGGCCAAATCACACTTGGAGTTGCAGCTAGCAAGAGATGTTAAGAGTAACAAGAAGGGTTTCTTCAGGTATGTTAGCAACAAGAAGAAAGTCAAGGAAAGTGTGGGCCCCTTACTGAATGAGGGAGGCAACCTAGTGACCGAGGATGTGGAAAAAGCTAATGTACTCAATGATTTTTTTGCCTCTGTCTTCACAAACAAGGTCAGCTCCCAGACTGCTGCACTGGGCAGCACAATATGGGGAGAAGGTGACCAGCCCTCTGTGGAGAAAGAAGTGGTTCGGGACTATTTAGAAAAACTGAACGTGCACAAGTCCATGGGACCGGATGCGCTGCATCCGAGGGTGCTAAAGGAGTTGGCGGATGAGATTGCAGAGCCATTAGCCATTATTTTTGAAAACTCATGGCGATCGGGGGAGGTCCCGGATGACTGGAAAAAGGCTAATGTAGTGCCCATCTTTAAAAAAGGGAAGAAGGAGGATCCGGGGAACTACAGGCCAGTCAGCCTCACCTCAGTCCCTGGAAAAATCATGGAGCAGGTCCTCAAGGAATCAATTATGAAACACTTAGAGGAGAGGAAAGTGATCAGGAACAGTCAGCATGGATTCACCAAGGGGAAGTCATGCCTGACTAACCTAATTGCCTTCTATGATGAGATAACTGGCTCTGTGGATGAGGGGAAAGCAGTGGATGTGTTATTCCTTGACTTTAGCAAAGCTTTTGATACGGTCTCCCACAGTATTCTTGCTGCCAAGTTAAAGAAGTATGGGCTGGATGAATGGACTGTAAGGTGGATAGAAAGCTGGCTAGATCGTCGGGCTCAACGGGTAGTGATCAATGGCTCCATGTCTAGTTGGCAGCCAGTTTCAAGCGGAGTGCCCCAAGGGTCGGTCCTGGGGCCGGTTTTGTTTAATATCTTTATTAATGATCTGGAGGACGGTGTGGACTGCACTCTCAGCAAGTTTGCCGATGACACTAAACTAGGAGGCGTGGTAGATACACTAGAGGGTAGGGATCAGATACAGAGGGACCTAGACAAATTAGAGGATTGGGCCAAAAGAAACCTGATGAGGTTCAACAAGGACAAGTGCAGAGTCCTGCACTTAGGACGGAAGAATCCCATGCACAGCTACAGACTAGGGACCGAATGGCTAGGTAGCAGTTCTGCAGAAAAGGACCTAGGGGTCACAGTGGACGAGAAGCTGGATATGAGTCAACAGTGTGCTCTTGTTGCCAAGAAGACTAACGGCATTTTGGGCTGTATAAGTAGGGGCATTGCCAGCAGATCGAGGGACGTGATCGTTCCTCTTTATTCGACATTGGTGAGGCCTCATCTGGAGTACTGTGTCCAGTTTTGGGCCCCACACTACAAGAAGGATGTGGAAAAATTGGAAAGAGTCCAGCGGAGGGCAACAAAAATGATTAAGGGTCTGGAGCGCATGACTTATGAGGAGAGGCTGAGGGAACTGGGATTGTTTAGTCTCCAGAAGAGAAGAATGAGGGGGGATTTGATAGCAGCCTTCAACTACCTGAAGGGGGGTTCCAAAGAGGATGGAACTCGGCTGTTCTCAATGGTGGCAGTTGACAGAACAAGGAGCAATGGTCTCAAGTTGCAGTGGGGGAGGTCTAGGTCGGATATTAGGAAACACTATTTCACTAGGAGGGTGGTGAAGCACTGGAATGCGTTACCTAGGGAGGTGGTGGAGTCTCCTTCCTTGGAGGTTTTTAAGGCCCGGCTTGACGAAGCCCTGGCTGGGATGATTTAGTTGGGAATTGGTCCTGCTTTGAGCAGGGGGTTGGACTAGATGACCTCCTGAGGTCCCTTCCAACCCTGATATTCTATGATTCTATGATTCTACAAAGTTTTGAAGGAATTAAACTGTTAAAGTTGTAAAAATGTTAAAAAATAAGTGTTTAAAAAGGTAATAAATTAAAACGTTAAAAAATGTTTCATTTAATAATGAAACCCAGATATGCAAAGGGAAGCTCAGGTGGTAACAGCTACCATCACAACATGCTTATTTCCTTGAAAAGCTTTTACAGCCATTGTGTAAGAAATGGGCCTTTCCCAATAAATGTGTGTGTAAATAATCAGTTGTGCTAGCTGCTGCAGGCAGAGTAACAACCTAATTTAAATTATTATACTATAAATAATTTAATCAAAGTCACTTAAAAATAGAAATTTGTATATTGCTTAACTGCTTCCAGATGTACTAGTGGGAATGTAAACTGAGTATAGCTGTATAAAAAAAAAATTAAAGGCAATGCAAGGGGTGTTAATTAGCTCAAATAACAAATTATTTAAAAAAAAAAAAAACCGCAGGGATCTGTCTTGGCACTATCACTCTTTAATGTTTATATCAGCAACATGCTACCATCCGTGTCATGGAAATTTGGAGATGCTGATGATCTTGAGTTCTCCATCCAAGTGAGCACTTTCTCCCAAGTGAAACATATGTGCTCAGAAGATCTGAAAAAAAACCCTGGAATACCAACACTGGCCATGGCGACCCCAATCGAACCCTCAAAAAAAAAAATTTCCATGTTCCATGTTCCACCGGAACACCACCATGTGAAGAAGTGCCCGAACGTCACTTGTTGTGACTCTAAACTCAGGCATGTGGATTTTCTGAAATATTTGGGAGGGATTCTAGATTGCAGCCGTACATATTGCCAACATTTGACAAAGACCGCTGCCAAGATAAAGGCTAGGAATAATTTAATCCACCAACTAGCCAGGATCAGTTGTGGAGCAGATACTTACACTTTGCGAACATCCATATTGCCCTTTGGCTTCTCAGCAGGGTGAATACTGAGTGCGAGTATGCCAGTGCCATTAGCACACATAGGAAACTGATGCTAGAAGCAATCTAATCATTTACAGTGTTACCAAATCATAAAACACACAGTAATGATGGCAAAACGTGGCTCAGTGCAAGTTTGGGTAAGTATCCAACAGTAAGTTTCCCATATAAAATATAGGAGTAACAAATATTGAAGGAAAACTGGGAAATAATATTGCTACTGTTACAGCTTTAAGGCTCCTGGAAGTGCACCTTAACTGAATTTTAAAATGACCTGTGAGTATTTCCACAAACAGGGACAGGAAACTTTAGGGAAATTAAACCACTCTCTTGGCATCCAGAACTTGTCTCAGAGCTATAAATACCAATCAGAGCCATATTATTATATTATGAATGAGTTTTTAAACCTATATAAAAGAAAGCAGCGCACAGCTCACACTTGTATGCCTTATTAATGTATGTAATTTCCACAACAGTGTACTGCTGACTCTCTAGAAATCAGTTAACTGTAAATAACTACTTTTAACAGAACTGCTCAATTTTCCTCCAAAGCACTTTTTGTTTGGAAGTTATAAATGACTGTCAGTCAACATTTTGCCAATATACTGCTTCATGGCTTGTACAATCAAATATTTTCACTTTCTTATAAACTCCTTAGATTCTATTAAAGTATTAATGATACCACCACTTTCCCTGAGATGTGAAATCAATCACAACTCCAGTAGGTTATGCTCTCAATATTACTTAGTTATCTATTAAAATCATTAAGCAATAATCAACAGTACTACCGAGGTATAACGGCATATTCAATTAGCTTCTGCAATCAATACTTTCTCATTAAGCTTTTTTTGATTGCACTTCCTATCACCATAATTACTTATAGGGCTCATTTTCATCAAGTGAAAAGCAGATATGGAAAAACTAAAATATTAGCACATTCTAATTAAGGGTCAGATTATCACCAGCCCAAATCAACCATCCAGGATAGTGAGGTGCCAGAAGAAGTGGGTGAGGAGAAAGCACTTTCTTTGAGGCCACTGCTCCACCCACCCTGGCAAGTAAGTTCATGGAATAGGGTAGAGAGTGATGGAGAGAAGCCGGGTGGGAGGAGGGAGAAAGGAGCCTTGACTGTAACTTCTGTCCTCGCACAGTGCACGACCTAGCAGATCTGGTTGGATGTAACTGGGACATGTGATGTATGTTGTAAAGGGCTGTAGCAAAGTACTCCCTTCCAGGGGCAGCCCAGGAGGAATTATGAGTCACAATTCCTTCCCAAATCTTCTTTTAGGTTAGTACAACTGTGTCTCTTCTTTATTCAGGGGTAGTAGCAATATCTCATATGGCCATATATTAAAATTATCTAATAAGTGTGGTTAGTGCTTATTTCAGACAATTTTTAGAAAAATTTATAGAAATATCTTCCCCCAGTTTATTTGAATTATTTCTGAGAAAGTTTCACCACATGCGAAACTCTCACCCCTTGCAAAAACAAGTATCAGAACAGGTGGAGATAAATACACCCCTTTTCCTGCCTGGGTTGCATATGTTTAGCTAACTAAGGTTAAGAACATAAGAACGTCCATCTAGCCCAGTATCCTATCTTTCTACAGTGGCCAATGCCAGGTGCCCCAGAGGGAATGAACAGAACAGGTAACCATCAAGTGATCCATCCCCTGTTGCCCACTCCCAGCTTCTGGCAAACAGAGGTTAGGGACACCATCTCTGCCCATCCTAGCTAATATCCATTGATGGACCTATCCTCCATGAATTTATCTAGTTCTTTTTTGAATACTGTTATAGTCTTGGCCTTCACAGCATCCTCTGGCAAAGAGTTCCACAGGTTGACTGTGCATTGTGTGAAGAAATACTTCCTTTTGTTTTAAACCTGTTGCCTATTAATGTCATTTGGTGACCCCTAGTTCTTGTGTTATGAGGAGGAGTAAATAACACTTCCTTATTTACTTTCTCCACACGTGTCATGATTTTATAGACCTTTATCATATCCCCACTGAGTCATCTCTTTTCCAAGCTGAAAAGTCCCAGCCTTACTAATCTCTCCTCATACGGAAGCCGTTCCATACTCCTGATCATTTTTGCTGCCCTTTTCTGTACATTTTCCAATTTCAGTCAATCTTTTTTGAGATGGGACGACCACATCTGCACTCAGTATTCAAGATGTGGGCATATCATGGATTTATATAGAGGCAATATGACATTTTCTGTCTTATTATCTATCCCTTTCTTAATGATTCCCAACGTTCTGTTAGCTTTTTTGACCACTGCTGCATATTGAGTGGATGTTTTCAGAGAACTATCCACGATGATTCCTAGATCTTTCTTGAGTGGTAACAGCTAACTTAGACCCCATCATTTTATATGTATAGTTGGGATTGTTTTCTCTAATGTGTATTACTTTGCATTTATCAACATTAAATTTCATCTGCCATTTTGTTGCCCAGTTACCCAGTTTTGTGAGATCCTTTTGTAGCTCTTCGCAGTCTGCTTTGGACTTAACTATCCTGATTAGTTTTGTATCATCTGCAAATTTTGCCATCTCACAGTTTACCCCCTTTTCCAGGTAATTTATGAATATGTTGAACAATAGTGGTCCCAGTACAGACCCCTGGGGGACAAGGTTCCAGATGTACTGGGGAAACTTCATCTCACCATTTGCACTAGAACTTTGCTGCTTATACATGGTAGAAACCAACAGATATGAGAATTGTTAATATCTCTGAGAGAGGCCGGTATGCCACTAATAAAAATGTGGTCATTAAACTCTCCCTTAAGAAATTATCTTTAACATTAATATTTTTCATAACCACCACCCAGTCTCTAACCTTTCTTTTCAGAGAAAATGGTGTTTCAAGAGCTTCAGTTGTATCTAAATTCTATTGTTATTCTTGATCCCCATCTGTCTGATTTCAGACATGGCTGTTGTACCAAGCCAGTGATAGTATCTTATTGATCGGTTGTTAGTGAAGAACACAACAGAGGTAAGGTATCTGTGCTGATTATAAGACTGGCCATACTGGGTCAGACCAAAGGTCCATCCAGCCCAGTATCCTGTCTACTGACAGTGACCAATGCCAGGTGCCCCAGAGGCAGTGAACCTAACAGGTAATGATCAAATGATCTCTCTCCTGCCATCAATTATGTTACACCTAAGAGCAGTTTTTGAATCCACTGACCATATGGTTTTGCTGATTCACTTGTGGGCCTAAGTAGGGATGGTGGGGAAGTCTTATAATATTCCAGGGGTGGCCAAACTGTGGCTCTTGAGCCACGCGATTCTTTTACAGTTAAAGTGCAGCTCGCGGAGCCCCTCCCCACATTCACCACCTGCCAGATGGGGGTGGAGGGGAAAACTCAGGACCTCTGCCTTGCAGTGGGGTGGTGGGGTAGGGGCTTCTGCCCAGAGGGGAAAGGGGTCTCGGGGCTTCAGCCCCCTGGGGCATGTATGCCAGGGTTCAGCAGGAGCGGGGCTCTTGAACTTCTGAAGATTGTTGTATGCGGCTCGGAGGGTCAGTAAGTTTGGCCACCCCTGTACTATTCACTTTGTCTCTGAGAGGACTTAGGAGGGCAGTTATTTTCCTTAACAATAAGCTTCGACATATGGAAACCCATGTGATTCCATTATGTCAATCTTCTTCTTCAAAGCAGACGTAGAGTCACAAGAGAAGATTGCAAGATGAAGGGGCACCAATGTATGGCTGATACCCAACTATGCAACTTCTCGTTGTCAAACTTGCCTACTGTGATATTTCTGCTATCCTAGTTCCTGACAGAGATGGAACATAGATAAGGTCTGGTCTACTCTAGAAAATTAAGTCATCTTAACTACATCACTCAGGGGTGAGGATTTTCCCCAGACCGGCGTAGATAAACTGAATTCTTCCGTCAACCTAGTTATTGCCTCGGGGTGGTGGATTACCTATGCTGATGGGAGAACCCCTCCCATCAGCGTAGGTAGTGTCTACACTGACATACTACAATGGTGCAGCTGTGCTACTGCAGTGTTTTAAATGTAGATCTATCCTAAGGATGCTGAAGCTCAATCCAGGTAAAACGAAATGGTGCTGGCCCATATGGAAAAATGTATGGGGATTATGCCTATTCTCACTAGTGTGTACAAGTTCACCATTTGTTGGCACAGTTTGAAGCCAATTAGTCACACTCAATTCTTTAATGCTTCTGGATTCTCACCTAATAATGGTGACTCGAGTGATTTTGTTTTTGGAATTTTTGGTCATTTATAGTTTGCCAGGAAATTGAAGCAAATTGCTCTGAACCTTCACTATCATTTCTGCAAAAGAAATGTGAATTTTTCATGTTTAAATTGTAACTTCCCCAAATGGGAAGAGTCAAGAAATGGGTGTTTTACCACCTATGAGAGGGATCTGAAGCGATTTAATGGAATATGTGACATTCAGATTTCCTCAGATGTGGCATATATAGTAGAAACTTAAATCCATTAAGCCATTCACTGTTTTAGTCTTTTGCAGCCTCTGCACTGCAAGTGAACATGGCCATATTTTCTGTTATATGTTACCACTTTAAGGCTCTGAATAGCTCTTAGATGTTCCTAACAGCACTTTATGCTCCATATCCACAGAGTTATTAGATCCGCCAAATTGGATATAGGAGATGGGAGGCTGTACCTTCTGCATTTACATCTATGAAAGTGTTTGGTAATTCAGGTCATGATTTTAAATAAAAAATTGAAGTTATTCCTTTAATCTTTCCTCTGCTTGCGTTAGAGTGACACTCAGAAACTTTCTGCAGGGGGTCACAAAAATAACATTTATTTATTATTATGTGCCAGTACCCCATACAGATAGTGGCACTTCACTAAAATATACAACTTACATGGACAGCACTAGAAGTGAATTGCCCTACAATATCTGGTATATTAGATAGCACGTAAGTTATTAAAACCTGAACTATAACTCACAAAAGTGAAGTTTGAAGAGATTATATTTATTTTCCTAGAGTAAGTCACTGTAGTACTATGAATCACCAATTTCAAATTTACAATTTAAGAGAAATGAACAAGTGAAAAATCCTAGGAGGACTGGAAACATGAAACAATTATTGCTATAGGCAGCTTTACTGATTTCTGCTTTACAGACATTCTATCTCAAATTGCAGTGAATAAGGAGAATTTCCAAACGTATTGGCCAGAAAATGGATGTAAAGAGACAAAATATTGAACTATATGAAAAAATGTGATATATAACAGGGGTTCTCAACCTTTTTCTTTCTGAGCCCCCGCCCCCAACATGCTATAAAAACTCCATGGCCCACCTATGCCACAGTAACTGATTTTCTGCATATAAAAGCCAGGGCCGGCATTAGGGACTAGCAAGTAGGACAATGGTCTGGTGCCCCATGCCACAGGGGCCCCCCACGAAGCTACATTGCTCAGGCTTCGGCCACAGGTAATGGGGCTCAGGGCCCCAGGCTTCAGCCCGATGCAGTGAGGCTTCAGCTTTGTGCCCTGGGCCCCAGTGAGTCTAACGCTGACCATGCTTGGAGGACCCCCTCAAACTTGCTCATGGCCCCACAGGGGGCCCCGAACCCCTGGTTGAGAACCACTGATATATGCTACATTTTTACATTAAGTGAGTTTAAACAGCATGGTGACTTTTGCATTAGAAGTTAATGGGGGTTAATATTAGCTAGGAGAGTGACACTAGTTCATATTTTCCACAAATGAGGAAACTTTCATTGGAAAACAACAACATGGGGTGAAGTTTAGAGTTCTCCTTATCTTTTTCAGTTATTTTGTGGGCTAAATGTTAATAACTTATTATGTGATTTTGATTTAATTTGGGTGTGATATTTTCGTACATTTTATGCTTTATTTTCTTTACATAAGAGACTCCTGCAAGTAATTACTGTAATAGAAGAGTGAGTTACAGAAAATTCATTCATATGGCTTGATCACAGAAGCTAACTGAGTATATAGGTATGTAGAGTTTATATTTCTTTCTCTCGCTCTAAGATGGAGAAAGTGTTAATCAAAGATACCAGAATGACTGAAATGGAAACAAAAGTCCTCACTACTTACAGGTTCTGTGTAGCCATAAGTAATGACAAACTTTTCCACACTGCACTTACAAAGTACATTACTCCTGATTTGTATGAACTTCCTTCAGCGATAAGAAAATAGTTTAGTACCCATGGATCATTCATTCCTTTAGTTCCCTGTTGAGAAGGCCAATCTGGGTACAACCTGCAATTAGATGTAGTGGTGATGGTGGTATTTGGGATGTGGACTCTTTCCACTTAGATAAGAACTGAGACCACCAGCTTGTGCTGAATGACTTTTAGTAAAGGACTAAAAAATTGATGTTGATGAGAGAGTAGATTGAAGGAGTCAATCTCTTCATATCTTTTGTACAGTGATGATGTCAATATTTCACTAGTGGAAACCATGTGTCTTATAAGGGAATGAAAATATTTAATGATATAATCCCTCAAGGAGGTAGATATTGCCAAAATATTGGTCGATGGGCATTTAAATTCCAGGTAAATATAGATTTAAAATACATGAACAATTTATGAGCAGCTCTGTTTAGGAATAGGAATCAACATGATGGCTATGCCGGAGTTCACAAATAAGTTTTAACATTTTGGTTTAACTGTTTCCCTCTATACAATGGACCAGATTCTAAGATGGTGTAAACTGGCATAGCTCCATTTAAGTTAGTTGAAGCAGTGTGGTCAAGTGGATTAGGCACTGGACTGGGATCAGGAGGCCTAGAATTTATTTTCTCTGGGCTACTTACTTATTGCGTGACTTTGGATAAGTCACTTCACTTCTCTGCCCCTCTCCTTCCCTTCTCATAGTTTGTCTGTCTGGTCCATTTAGACAATTAGATCCCTGGGGCAGGGGCAGTCTCTTACTGTGTGTATGTAACAGTGTCTAGCACAATGGGGCCCCTATCTTGGTTGAGGGCATCTATGCGCTACCATAATACTAATAATTATGTACAAAAATACATTAAAAGAATGTAGAGCACAGGAGAGAGAGTCTCCCTGCTTTGCGTTCCTGGGGTTGGCTATCTGAAATGTCTCTTCCCAGCAAGTGCTAATCATCCATGGCATCCCTGGGCTGGAGCATGCTCAGTATAGATAGAATCTTGAGAGACTTTAGCTGCCTAATTATAGCAAGTGTGAGCTGCAATTTTTCCAGAGGCTTATAACATTGCCAAATTTGAGCACATTTTCAAAGGCACAACCCTAACACCAGCGCAATATCCCTGACAAATATCAAGCTTCTACTCCAAAGCATGGAGATGATAGATGAAACGGTGGTAAGATTTTTTTTTAAATGGACAAAGTAATGCATTTTTTCCCTAATCTGATTCTCAGAAAAGGTTGAGCCACTTTTGCTGAAGATTTCCATACATAATTCAGCATGAGACAGATATCAAGTGTGGAAAATTTTAGCTCAAGCAATTAAAGTTTGACAAAGCTACAAGCACTGAAAATAGGGTCTTATAATGGAAAGTGTGAGGCAGCTTTAAATATAGGCAGCACCTGTAACAACTACAGAAACTTCATGTGAATGTAGCAAAAGGAAATGAATGTTAAGTTTGCCGCCAATCTTGCCTACTATTTTTGTTTTGTTTGTTGTTTTTGTTTTTGATGTCTCAGGTTTGGCCTGACTCAAATGGCCCAAAAAGGAAACTGTTTCAAAGGCCCTAAAAAATTTGAACCCTGATCATAGAACTCTTAACTCCACAAAGTTCTTCCACTCTCCTGGAGTCAATCAAAGGCCACATAACTTGTTTTTGGCCTCTCCTTTATCGCAACTGTGCTCATCGAATTAGGAAAGAGACATAAGACCATGAGACTAAGCTGATCATTCAGAGAGTGGTAATAATCATAATCAATAACAAATACATGTGGTGAATATAGTTCACAAGCAATACATAGGCTAAAATGTACATGCAAGAAACACTGCAAAAAGTTTCAAATGATCAAATAAAAATAAAATAAAATAAAAGGAGTATGTCTGAAAAAAGATTTGTTTTATTTTGGGTGGTTGTTTTTTTTACTATGAACAACATGGCCAGCTCTGCTAACAACAATAAATTATTTAAATCAAAAGCAGTCCACGTCTTCTTTTTAAACTCAATGCACAGTAATGATCATTGTGTACATAATTTCACAAACTAACTACTGAAAATGCACTGATGGGAAATAAAGTAGTAAAATAAATTCTGTGGGCCTATTAGGAGGTATTTGAAGCTTTTGAGAGCACTTCATTCCTATTGACAAAACCAGTTTTGAAAATAAGAATCTATATTATGTTTCATTCATATATTTCTCAAGGTTTGCAAAGATTGACTGAGGAAATAAAGTATAAGATAAGTAATTTATTAATCTAATATCCACACATTGGCACTTAAAAGCAATGTAAAGCTATTTAATGACAAAATATATATTCACAAACACTCATCCTGTCTAACATGTAAGCTCATTAGCCATCACTTGGTTGTTAAGAGTCAAGTGCTTATATTGGCAATGCTAATTTATTCTGTATTTTGAATTCCCATATGTTAAATAGGATAAAAAGTCTAGTACCACTATAAGTGGACAGAAAAAACATAAGGGTTGGATTGAATGATTTAAGTCTGAATTAATTTATGTCCAATTTGGAAGGCAATATGTCTATGATTCAGTAATCCATTGTTACCTTCTTAAAAAAAGAAAAGAAAAATTAAAAAGACATATATGAAGTCTCAACATGGTACAATTAGTTAATATGCAATTTTGTTTTTCTAGTATTTGTCACTCGTCTTCCCCTCTATTATGGTCTACTCACACCTATTTCTATTGTGATCTCTATGGCATAAGGCCTATCTTTTAATTTGTTTGTTCAGTACACAACATAAAAGAGTCACAATCCTGACAGGGTCTAGTGTAATGCAAATAATAAATATTACAACAGCAGCAACCATTTGCCTAGGGAGGTTATGGAATCTCCATAATTAGAGATTTTTAAGAGCAGGTTAGACAAACACCTGTCAGGAATGCTCTAGATCAGGGGTAGGCAACCTGCGGCACACGAGCTGATTTTCAGTGGCACTCACACTGCCAAGGTCCTGGCCACTGGTCCGGTGGCTCTGCATTTTAATCTAATTTTAAATTAAGCTTCTTAAGTATTTTAAAAACCTTCTTTACTTTACATACAACAACAGTTTAGTTATATATTACAGACTTATAGAAAGAGACCTTCTAAGAACATTAAAATGTATTGCTGGCAGGTGAAACCTTAAATTAGAATGAATAAATGAAGACTCGGCACACCACTTCTGAAAGGTTGCTGACCCCTGCTCTAGATAATATGGAGTCCTTCCATAAGTGCAGGAGACTGGCCTAGATAACCCCTTAAGGTTCCTTCCAGTCCTACAAATCTATGATTCCATTAATTTTAAATTGTAATGGTAATTAAAATGTTAAATAGAATGTTTAACTACATAAATGTAATTAAATTTTGTAATCCCTGTGTAATTGTAAACAGGGAATAGTTATTGAACGGCTGTGTTTCCAGTGGGGTCCCACAGGGATCATTTATTGGTCCTATACTATTTTTGTCAATGAGCTGGAAGAAAACATAAAACCATCACTGATAAAGTTAGCAGATGACATAAAAACTGGAGGAATGGTAAATAATGAAGAGGACAGGTCACTGATTCAGAGCAATCTGGATTTCTTGGTAAACTGGGTACAAGCAAACAATATACATTTTAATATGGCTAAATGTAAATGTATATATGTAGGAACAAAGAAGGCAGGCTATATTTACAGGATGAGGGACTCTATCCTGGGAAGCTGTGACTCTGAAAAAGTTTTGGGGGTTGAGGTGGATAGTATTCGTACAGTAGATTTCTTTTTGTACAAATCAGTGGAAAACATCTTATTGAATCAGAGGTCAGAGAGAGAAAAACTATAAAAATCGACAATTTCCAGTTGTAGAAGCACTCATCTTTTATCACCGAACTTTAATTGAAAGATCTGGTTGGGTTGTGACCCTATAAATAGATGGAATTTTTTCCCCTTCCCATTCCAGAGGATCAAAACAGAATCTAGAGTCAAACAGGAGATACTTGGTCAAATCCCAAAGTGATGACAATATGTAGTGAATGTATTACAGACATGCTTGATAAAGACATTCAGCCAGAGCACTACTCCTGTCCCAGAGAGAATCCACCAGAGAATAAACATAGAACCATCCCTGTCATTCCCAAAGTATGGCAAATCTACCTGACCCCAACAAAATCTTTCCTTTTCTGGATGATGTTAAGTGAATCCAATTTCCCCATAAGAATTAATGTAAATGGGGGGGATTAGGTGCCAGCGAATTTTTTTTCACCAGACAGAAGACTAAGGCAAATATTCCATCCTCTGACTTCACCACCTCAACCAAGCTTCACAATCATCATTGCTATGTACCAGTATTAAATTGTTTGTTTAAAACTTATAGTGTGTGTGTGTGTGTGTGTGTGTGTGTGTGTGTGTATATATTTTATATATATATAAAAAACACACACACATACTGGTACATAGCAATGATGATTGTGAAGCTTGGTTGAGGTAGCCATCCTGCAGCAAAAAGACTTCAGGACCAGACTTCAAAGAGAAACTGCTGAGCTTCAGTTCATCTGCAAATTTGACACCATCAGCTCAGGATTAAACAAAGACTGTGAATGGCTAGCCAACTACAAAAGCAGTTTCTCCTCCCTTGGTGTTCACACCTCAACTGCTAGAAGAGGGCCTCATCCTCCTTGATTGAACTAACCTTGTTATCTCTAGCCTGACTCATTCTTTCTTGCATATTTATACCTGCCTCTGGAAATTTCCACTATATGCATTCGACGAAGTGGGTATTCACCCACGAAAGCTCATGCTCCAATACGTCTGTTAGTCTATAAGGTGCCTCAGGACTCTTTGCTGCTTTTACAGATCCAGACTAACACGGCTACCCCCCTGATACTTGGTTGAGGTGGTGAAGTCAGAGGATGGAATATTTCCCATGGAATGCCTTAGTGCTGAATCATGAACTAGCACTCGTCTGAGCCCTCAAGGGTTAACACATTGTTGTTAATGTAGCCTCACACTCTACAAGGCAGCACAAATGGAGGGAGGGGAGACAGCATGGCAGACAGAGACACACACCGTGTGTGTGTGTGTGTGTGTGTGTGTGTGTGTGTGTGTGTGTGTGTGTGTGAGAGAGAGAGAGAGAGAGAGAGAGAGATGCGCATTGCCCCTTTAAGTATGCTGACCCCACTCTAAGAACATTGCCTTTTTAAGTAGATCAGCAATTTGAGACAGCAGTTGTTGCTAGCAAGCTCTCTCCGTCCTGAGCCCTGTCGTGTCCCCCCTGCTCTATGGAGATGGGGTAAGCGGGGAGCAGGGGGAAGGGGGACACCCTGACATTAGCACCCCTCTATCCCCCCTCACCCCCACACAGCAAGCTCCCGGGAGCAGCTCCAAGGCAGAGGGCAGGAGCAGCACATGGCAGTGGAGGGGAGGGACAGCTGAACTGCTGGCAACTGGTAGCCTGCTGGGTGGCTGACTTACAGGGAACTTAGGGAAGTGGGGAGCTGATAGGGGGGCTGCTGGTCCACCCTGTTTCCAAGCCCCCACCAGCCAGCTGCAATGGGCTGCTCTTTCTGCAAGTGGTGGACAAAGCGACGTTGTAAGGGAGCATTGCACAACTTTAAACGAGCATGTTCCCTAATTGATCAGCAACGTAACGATGAAACGACGTTAACTGGGACGACTTTAAGTGAGGAGTTACTGTACCTACTTTTTGACCACTACATATGTGGAAGGAACCAAAACTAGAATCAGAGGCAGATTTTCTTGAACACAAATACCTTATAGTTTGGAGGGAAATCAGGGTTAGTGGGATGAGCAGAGCAAATAAATCACTTGATGCCTTAAAAATGTTTCAGAGCTTCCTTCCTCTACACCTTCAGGCCTGACTTGCTGTAAACTGGTGGCTCATTTTATTTTCAAATATATCTTCATTGTAGCTTGGCCAAATCCCATATTTTCAGGACCTACAACATCACCTTCCACTCCCAACGGTTTGGCTGAAATTATTTTCTACTTGACCCTCAATAGTGTCCAATCAGGGTCTTACTCCCACAAGTATTTGATGCACTAAATCGTAACTGATTGCTGACTAATTCTTGCAGACTTTACTCTCCAACCAGTGTCCCGTGGTGAAAAGATGTGCTGCTGCATTTTGGGATTCAGACCCTCTGTGGTTTAATCAAAAGTGACCTTGGATACATGGTAAAAAAGACTATCTTTAGGCACTTTCAAATATCTGTTGTTGCTAGAACTACTGCAGACTACATGAGTGTGCTGATGTTATCAGAAAGCCGACCTCATGAGGTTCAAACACAAAGCAAAAAGGAGCAGGCAGGCTGGCACAGTTCAACAAACTGGTTTCTTCCCTGCCTTTGCGTGCATGTAATTCTCCCTCCCCATCCCATATGTTTTTTGTGTCAATAGGAACTCTGTTAAATCATTGAATTCACCGAAGAAAACTCCTTGTAGGACACAAAGGAATTTTAAAGGGTTAGGATTATAGTGTGTAAAATTACTTTATTCAGATTAAACTTTTGACAGTGAAGTAAATAATTATCTATTGTCTCACTGTCAGACAGATATCCTGTAAAAGTTTCTGGGCACTCTCAGCCCACAGGAGGTGAGTGTATGAGATGAAATACATGCACTGCAGGAGCTGAGTGTACTCAACACTTCTGAAAATCAGGCCAGCCATTTAGATGCCAAAATATGGACTTCTTAAATATCTAACTTTAGGCACTCACTTCTGAAAATGTTGACCTCAACCTAGATATTGTATAAACTAATACAGAATATAAGAAAGTTAAAACAATTTAGATGGAGTCATTCAACTGTAAATTACTTTAATCTGATATGTCCAGTATAACATGGTTATTAGGAACAACAATAATAGAAAGATATGCTGAACAGGATCAGAAAGAAACAGAAATAAAATGAATAAATAAGGCACAATGTAAGACAACTTAGAAGAAGGGAGATGTAACTGTTTTAAACCTTTCAACTTGCAGTATTATCCAGTTCCTTCCTTCCATGAAAGCACATTGTCTCAAAGACAAAGTGCTATCAGAAAGGATTAAGAAAATGAACAAAAAACAGCCCAATGCTTAGAGGAAAAACCAAAAATGATCAACAGTGTAAAAAAGACAGGGCTATGCAAATCAGGAAAAGACAAAATATGTTTGAAGTACAATAAAAGACTTAAAAAATTCCAGGAAAAAAGACTTGCTAGAAACGCAAACACAACTGATAGTTTTTTTCCCCAAAGTTTCTAAAGGACTGGAATATACTAAGTAATGAAAAGGAAATGGTAATTTTATAGGAAATAAAGTCCAAAATAATCACATTACTTAAAATATAATTTCAAAACTGAATTTTAAAAATGCTTTACAGATATTGACTGCTTTTCTAATCTTCCTAAATCCTTTCCAGGTCAGTCAGGGATGGTTGATATGTACATTTTGGCAATGAAATATCAATGCAAATTTAGCTTCTGTCAGCCTACTTGCCAAGTGCCCCAAATTTGGCAGCGCTCTCCCTATTTTTAGCAGGAAGTTCTATTCTGTACCTGTAAATGAAATGTTCCAGTGCCGTATCCAAATCTGAATATTCATCTGTTGATGCTGCCACATTTCCTTAATAGGCAACAGCAGCTGCACATATGAGGTACTCTGTGGTTGCATGAGGGAATGTGCTCCCTCCACTCCTAAGGCATTTGGCAGCATATACACCAGCAGTTCCTGAACAATGACAGGAAATCCAGTAACAAATCCAGCCACTATTAGCTCTTTGCTAATCCCTCTTCTTCTGATACAGCTGTCATGAGCCTCCATCTTTGCTTCCTTACCATGCAATTCCTTCTCTGTCTCAACCAGTCCTTTAATATAATACTTTATTGTTCATCTGTCTGCATTCATTAGCCCTCTTCTCTCCCCAAAAATCTGAAAGCCTCATAATGTGTTTGCAAGATAGATATTTTTGTCCCTATTTTACAGCTGGGAAAAGGAAAGCACATACTGTAATTTAAAATTATTTGTTCAAGGTCAACACAAGGAATGAACAGAAGATAAGAACTCAGGGATCATGGCTCACAGGCCACTGCATAAACTGCTTACCATGCTTTTTTCTCCTTAGCATTCACCTGGAGTTCCTCTTGAATGTACCCTTAGATTCCTTTGTGCTGGCTGCTATACGGTTATCAAAGAAGGGCATCAGGAAGGTACTGAAACACCTAGTGCAAAAGATCCTGGAGCAGATTTAGGAGTATCTGAGAATGTGAGACAGGGAATTGAGTGGGTTGCTGATCTGGATGTGGATGGGAATTAAGAAAAGATGAACAGCATTGAGGGAAAACAATGAGGAGTCCTTGTGGCACTTTAGAGAGTAACAAATTTATTTGGGCATAAGCTTTCATGGGCTAGAACCCACTTCATTGGATGCATGGAGTGGAAAATACAGTAGCAGGTATATATATACACAGAGGGCATGAAAAGATGGGAGTTGCAGACTTGTGTTGCGAAAGAGAGAAAGGGCTAATGTGTTGGGTAGAAGAAAAAGAGGAAAATAAAAGACATGGAATAAAGGAAAAGGCACATATGAACTGAGAAATAAGGAGGAATTTAATGACTTCAATATTTTCAGGGCATTGCATACAGGCTTTTCTAAATACATTTTCACCATCTGGATAAGTGGCCCCATTTCTGGATTCAGTTTTGGTAAGTATGAAATGGTGTCCAGCCAAAGTGGCTGTTAGGTAGTTGGAAGAAGATCTGGGTGAATATTGCGGGGAGGGGAATATTTGTGAACATGTTCTGTAAATCTGACTCACAATTTGGATTTGATTTTCAGCAAACATTCACATGAGCAGTTTTTGTTTTCACAAATGTTTGGGGAAGAGTGACAAGAGCAAACTACATGTAAACTCTACTATACACTTCTACTTTTATATCTTTTCTCTCCCTTAGTCAAGAAGGAACACATCCTAAAATCTGGGGCCCTTATACATAGTCAAGTATAATGTCCTTTCTTATGCAGTAGAGGAAAGGCATTAATGCCTGTCCCTCCACTCACAGCAGAACATAACCTTCTGGTGCATAGGGGAAAGAGGAGCAGGGTATGAGCTACTGTGGCGGCGGTGGGGGCAGAGTTAACAAAATTATGTAAAGGAGCAAAAGAGAATACAAGAGGCAGAAAAGGCAGCAAAAAAAAAAGAAAAGAAAAGAAAACAGCCAGAAATATTAGTGTGTATTTGGGGGAATAGACAGAAAGATAAAGATACTATGGCAACTGTGTCAGGTGTGAGGGGGTTTGGCCAGGGAGGGGTGGTTGCACTAATCCATTAAGCCACCTCATGAAGGTACAACAACAACAGTAGTTTGGGAAGCGCTGATTAAAGAACTAGAAACAAGAAACACATGAAAAACAGACAAACAACTTTTCCTTTCTTCTTATAGTCTAGGTTAATTCATACTACAGCTATGAAGGACAGAGTCTGTGTTGTTAGATTTTACATAGTAGATGCCAATTCCTTCGTTTTCTCATGCCCTGCTGACAAACCCGGATTTATATGTTAGCCTTCTATAATTATTTTTGAGGACTGATGGAAAAGGGAGTGGGGTTAAAGTTATGGCATGAAGTTTAATCGTGTCCAGACAAGTTAAGACATAACCCCTGTACCCCCCAAATCAGGAGATAAAACAATAATAAAACCATTGAGACCAAGTGGCCCATTACCAAAAATAACAGAGCACTTATCTCCTGGGTCATTGCTCTTGCAGACTAGGCAGGAATCCTCTGTAATTGGTTTATCTGCTTTGAAACTAGAGTGTTTGTCTTAACAGGATGCCTTCTAAAACAAAGAAAATATTGGGCAATATGGTAATGGATTCCACTGAGAGAACAGTGTCTATTTACCTTAGAAAAAACATGCACACTCATTCTAAAGGGGAAGCCCGATAGAATAACAGCAGGACGGCTGTCAGCTGTGACCAGAAGGGTCACAGAAAGCTCTTTTGCATATAGGATCCTGAATGTAAGGTGGTTCTTCATTTTCTGCAACTGAAACAGAGAATAGCCTACCCTGGGTAGCCTTTGGGGAAATGCAAGCCTTCAGTATGCTGAGATGTGTGATTGCTAAGTTAGTGGTTTGCTATTTTTCTCTATACTTTTAAATATCTAAATAAAACTTTCAAGAAAGAATTACTGACTTGCTCCATCCCAGTGAAAAGTGAGCAGCAAAAGCCCCCTCACTGCGTGTGACTCAGAGAGGTACGAGTGGTATAGAAAATGTGACTATGTTCACTTGCAGTGCAGAGGCTCTAAAAGACTAAAATAGTATACTGTTTACTAAAAAGTATACTGATTTTATCTTGCTCTTAGCAAAAGCAGATGTCAATGCTATCATTAGCATTTTGTGATATGATGACTTTGCCCTGAATATATTTGCATGCCAATATAATTGCTTCCTTTTTACTTCTACCTGGCTGGGTTCATTTGGGGCATTTCAAATGGTTCTTTTTTAGGTTTGGTAAAATTGGCATCTTCATTAACTTTTTCAAAAGGCATGTGCTTACTGTTGGAGTGGGTTCTAGCTAAACAATCCCCACGCATCTTACTTTGGGGAAGGTGTTGGATTCCCATGCTGTGTGGTCTCTCGGGCTGAGAATAACTACAGGCTTTTGGTCTCAGGTACATATTGAGGAGAAGGCATGTGGATAAGAACACTAAAAATTATAACTATGTACTTGTTACACTGGTACTCAGAGTAATCTCCTTCCATCCTGAACGGGTCTGCTCACTGCTCTCTGTTATTTGTATTGTGGGGTTTTGGAGCCCCAAAGATGGACCAGCACTCATTGGGCTAGGCACTGTACAAATATAGGATAAGAAGGCCGTTGCCCTGTCGCAAGAAGTTTGCAATTTAAGTATAAGTCTAAACTATGCTTCTCCTGTTTCTAAAAAAGCTGTTAAATATATTCCTTGAATTCATCCATCACTTTTGACACTCACAAAGTTACAGAAAAGATGTTTTCTTGCCCTGAATTTCTGTCAGGATGCAAATGGTGTTTCTAGATCACCACATTTTCATGTGAACTTGATTTCTTTCAATATATCTTCTTCATGTTCTGTAAGTTTCTGGCATCCATCTCTATCAATCTTTATATATACTGAGGCAAAGAGAATGTATACAACATCATTTTAATAAGGACTACATTTTAAATCAATGACCAACATTTAGAATCATTTTGTCTCCTTTACATACAATCTTTTGTTTCCTTTACTGACCTCGTCTTCTTTATTGATTTGAACCATTTTTCTTTATCTTAACCTCTTGCACAACCAGGGAGGATAAATAATGAGAAAGGCTTCAAGCAGATAAAGAAAAAGAGGTCAATGAAGGAGACAAAAGGGCTTAAAAGGACTGTAAATGTACTTTATTAATTAAAAGACATAGCTCTTCCTCCATCTTTTTTTTAAAGGAACCAATGAGGAGCAACTCACACTTACGTACATTCCATCTTGTGGTGTGCATGATGCTGTCAGACCTCACAAGCTAAGAAAGAGCAAACCTGGATATATGTGGATGGGAGACCTGCAAGGACCACCTGGAGTAGGTGCTGCAGGATGTGATGCTAATGATTTAGTATATTATTCTTTTCCCTTTGAGTCACTACATAACCAATGTCCCAGCACAGCATTTGAAGAGACAGGGTGCACAATGTCCATGGAAAGACCCCATGGATTTAATCGGATTTGGATCAACCCCATACTGCTTCCAGGGGTGCCATCATTTGATGTTGTACAAGACTAATGCCTTGCCGTCATGTGGTCACTGAAGATCCTTTGACATTTTCAAAGCATGGGGGTGAATTCCTGGCATCTTAGTAATTACATTCTGTCTACAAAAACAACAAGGAGTCCGGTGGCATGTTGTTTTTGTGGCTAAAGACTAACACAGCTACTCCTCTGATATTTGATTCCATCTACAGAAAGCCTCCCTGCAGTTTATTTGCATATGGTACTCTTTACTTCCTGTCTTAAACTATTGTGAAGTGCTGCTGTTAAAGAGCTATCAGCCAGTAGGTGTGACATGATCCCCATATATCATTAGACTACCAGGTGTTCTGAGGAAGAACTATTTAATATTTGTCGTGCTTGGATGACAAGCTCTATAGATCTGCAAAAGTGTGTTACTTGTATATTTTTTTCCAGTAGTGCAGAGACTGGATATCATCTGCAAAGATCTAAAATATGTTGCAATTAGTGAGAGTTTATTTTCCTTGTAAATCTGCATATTTACACCATCATTCTATTTTTTTTTGAATAAAAAGCTGCACTTATACCACATCAGCATTAAAAAGCATAGCTCTTCCTTATTGCATGGATGTTAGATATTTATTCCCCCCCCCCTTTCTTAGGTATTTTCACATGCAGGGACTAAAGCATGTCTTTATTAGCTGTATTAACACTCATAGGCTGTAGTAAAATCTAACAGTGAAAAGGTCTCCCTACCCTACCTTCAGTTACACAATATAATACCCCAAGAATTTATATCTGCTAATGTCTTAATTAATGCTAGTTTTCTTTCTTGTGGATATTGGAGTCATGTCAGTAAGAGAAGACAAAAAAACCCTGAATATAGGTGTGTGAGAATTCCCCCCCGCCCCCAAACATTGGGCCAAAATCTAAGCTGGTGCAAATTGATGCAGCTCCATTGAAGTCAACAGAACCACATTAATTTACATCAAGTAAGGAGCAGGCCCTGTTGTTACAGAACATGGAGAATGCCATGCATTATTTTCCCATTATCCCTGTGTGCACACACTTGCCCAAGCCACAGGTAGGGCCAAGTTCTGCTCTGAGTTACGCCAGGCTAAATCCAGGGGGAAAAATCCCCACTGTGGAGTTATTTCACTGTTATATCTGGAAGCAGAAACTATGCAGCATATTGCTATGTTATATCTGACTTTATTTCTTACAGTTTAATCTATTAAACGTTGTAAATGATTTATTAATAAAGCAATGTTTCACATGGTGCCCCATCTGAAGACTGCCAGGACTCATAAGATTATGTAATTACACAATTAGAGGGTTTTTTTTTTAAATGGTTCAGAATTGGCTATTGTAGCCTATCAAGTTTATATATATTGAGAGACTTGTTATAGTGAGAGACTTGGGTGAAACAGTAAAAGAGGGGAAAAAGCTTCTGAAACTGTGTATTCCACCTTCCTTCTCCCCACCTACTCTCTTGCACCTATTAAAAAACAAAAACAAAAAAAACCCCACAGATGCCTTAGTCCATATTTAGGCATCTACATAACTGGCCTGATTTTCAGAAGGGCTGAGGACCCATCAGCTCCCATTGACTTATTTATTAGAACAGCTGGATCACTGGTCCGATCCAGTGTGCCTTTAGAATTCAGAATTTTTACTAATGTAATTGCCTTCTTCATGAGGACTCTACCCACTGCCCTCTGGGTAAGGGTGCCATATTCTGTGTAGTGGTCTTCAAACTTTAAGCAGGAGACAAGGGGTTTAGGACTCTAGTGCAAACTCTCCAAGAGGATAAGTCTGGTACCGGATTTAGAAATGCAATGTGCTTCCACTTGGAAAGAAGTCTTCACATACTAAGTGTGAAGCTTGTTTCCCTTGAAAATATTATGGGAAACACAAAGTAAAGGAAAATGTTACTTCTGTCCTCCTGCCTCCGGTCCTGCAGAACATCCACAAGGTGCCGGAGCGTGTCCGTTTGCTCCCTCATTAGTCCAAGCAGCGTTTGAGTCGCCTGCTGGTCTTCCTGCCGCCACCTCTCCTTCCGTTCCATGTGTGATCGGTGCATTTGGGACAAGTTCTCCCTCCACTGGGTCTGCTGGGCTGCCTGGGCTCGGGAGCAGCCCATAAGTTCCGAGAACATGTCCTCCCGTGTCCTCTTCTTCCTACACCTAATCTGCGCTAGCCTCTGGGAGTGTGATGCCAGGCTAGGTCGGGAGACAGTCGCAGCTGTGGGATGGGAAAAAGGGAGTGAATTCCTCAGAAAGATAAATTTAGTTGTGAACAAAGAACATAGTCTTTCTCTGTGAACAAGACCATGCACAGCACCTATCACATGCGCACTCAGGACAAGGTCGAATTTTCGGCCTTCGCATTCAGTGCCTGGGGTCTTGCAGTGCAGATCAGAGAAGCGGGGCAGGACACCGGAATTTGTGTAGCAGGCCGACATGGTAAGCCGTAGACTTGTGGCTGCTTAAAACTTTAATAATAGCACTGGCCTCCTTTCACGTTGAAAGCAATGCCAGTCCCTGCTGCCAGCAATCCGGCAAGCATGAACTCTGCCCCTGTCCCACCCCCTCGCGGCTGTCCCAGGGAAAGATCCCTGTATGCTGCCCCTCTCCCGCCTCCACCGCGTGGCTGTAAACTGCCGGTTACAGTTCTGTAAAGGAACAGGCAAGCAGTCCCAATACTAACATTCCCCTACCTAATTCAAAGCAGGTCACCATGAGCGACATCACTCTGATGAGGATTTCAGAGACGGAGAAAGAAAGGATGCTTCGGGAAAGCCTGCAAAGACCAGGGCCATATGCCGCCATGCTCTGCAAGGCAATAATACCCGAGTACTTGCTTGTCTCCTGGCGCGGAAACGTTTCCTACTACAGAGGACCCAATAAGGCCGCTCTCCCAAGGAACCTCATGCAAAGGCTTTCCAATTACCTCCAGGAGAGCTTCGTGGAGATGTCCCTGGAGGATTTCAGCTCTATCCCCGGACATATAGACCGGATTTTACTGTAGCTGCACTGGCAGGGACTAAACAGTAGAGCGGCTAGGGCAGAACAATCATGCTAAACCGGACATTGTTAGATTTTTTTTCAGTAGTTGCACTGCCAAGGACTGAAACGTTAAGCGCCTAGGGCAAAGTAATCATACAAAACCCATTGTTAATATTGTTAATATTCCTGTTCTGTTAAAAATAAATGTTTACATGTTTAAAACACTTACTTACTGATCCTTCCCCTGATTCTGTGTCCAGGTTAACGCCTGGGGACGGTTGGTAGGGGATCTCTGTAAGGGTGATGAAGAGATCCTGGCTGTCGGGGAAATCAGCGTTGTAAGCGCTGTCGACTGCCTCGTCCTCCTCATCTCCTTCCTCATCTTCCCCGTCCGCTAACATGTCCGAGGAAGCGGCCGTCGACAATATCCCATCCTCAGAGTCCACGGTCAGTGGTGGGGTAGTCTATCTGCTGCAGGGTAGTGGTGGCGGCCGCACCTAGGATGGAATGCAGTGCCTCGTAGAAACGGGATGTCTGGGGCTGGGATCCGGAGCGTCCATTTGCCTCTTTGGTCTTCTGGTAGCCTTGTCTCAGCTCCTTAATTTTCACGCGGCACTGCGTTGCATCCTGGCTGTATCCTCTCTCTGCCATGGCTTTAGAGATCTTCTCGTAGATCTTTGCATTCCGTCTTTTCGATCACAGCTCGGAAAGCACGGACTCATCGCCCCACACACTGATCAGATCCAAGACTTCCCGATCAGTCCATGCTGGGGCCCTCTTTCTATTCAGAGATTGCATGGCCATCTCTGCTGGAGAGCTCTGCATCGTTGCCAGTGCTGCTGAGCTCGCCACGATGTCCAAACAGGAAATGAGATTCAAACTGGCCAGACAGGAAAAGGAATTCAAATTTTCCCGGGGCTTTTCCTGTGTGGCTGGTCAGAGCAGCCGAGCTCGGACTGCTGTCCAGAGCGTCAACAGAGTGGTGCACTGTGGGATAGCTCCCGGAGCTATTACCATCGATTTCCATTCACACCTAGCCTAATTCGACATGGCCATGTCGAATTTAGCGCTACTCCCCTCGTTGGGGAGGAGTACAGAAGTCGAATTTAAGAGACCTCTATGTCGAACTAAATAGCTTCGTGGTGTGGACGGGAGCATAGTTAATTCGATGTAACGGCGCTAAATTCGACATAAACTCCTAGTGTAGACCAGGCCAAAGATTTTTTTTTAAAAAAGTGCTGAAAATAATTGTATACTTTAAGTTTGTTTGGTGAACATTTTGTCATTTCTGTAAGGGCAACAGCACACTCCTGGTCACTTGAAGTTTTTCCATTGACTTAAATGAGCTGTGGATCAGAGAGCATTTTAGAGGATGCTAAGGTTCAGGCTGTTGAATTTGCTTATATTCACTAGCAAAATATTTCAATCTTCAAGTTGTTTAATATGAGTGTCCCCCTTTACTATGGCAAGATGGAATATAATACCAACCAGGGAAGTGACAATCCTCAATTTGTCTTGCAAACTCAAATATTTATCTTAATCAATACGAATATCTGTTTAAAGTGTTAGAAGCTTGATTCGTTCAGGTCTAATGAAAGAAAAATGGTTCAGTTCCCCTATGGCTCTGATAGTACAAGCTGGTACATCAGTAGTAGTACGAGCTCCATTGTAAGAGGACTAACCTGAATACAGCTTTCCTGATTAAGCAAATGGACAAAAAGACCAAAAGATATATAGTCAATTCTACATGGTTTTTATCATTACTTTTGCCAGGAAGTTTGTACAGTATTAATACATTAAATCACAGACATGTAATATTTAGAATGCAGAATTGACATCCTTATTGATTAACTGATGATCAAGGGTTGCATGATTATTAGGTAGGAATGGTTTTCAAAGTCATCACAGTTCATTATTTAAATAGTAAAGGCCTAATCCTGCAAGATGCCCAGCCCTTTCTGAGTAGTGCTGAGCATCTATTATTCCCAATGACTTAAAAATGAGTCAAAGTGCTCAGTAATGCTCAAGATCACATCCTTAGGGTCTGATCCTTCACCCATTGTAGTCAATTTCACTTTTGCCATTAACTTCAACATATGAAGGATATCAGAAGCAATGCCCTGGTCCTGCTAACTCTTGTGCATCTATAATGCCTCTGCTTCAATGGGAGTCAGCAGTGCTAAATACCTCACAGAATTGGGTCCTACTTATGAACATTTTAGAGGTAACATACTTGCAAGTGCAGTCCACAGAGTACTTGAAAAAGCAGTCAGTGTCACTTGCTTTATAGGTCTCTCTTGGTCTAAAAGAGGAAAATATGCTTTCCAAGGAGAAAAGGACTACACTTTAATTGGATGACTAAATTTATTCAGAAGTTCTATGGAAGTCCCAGATTCTTCTCTGTGCCACAGAATTATTAGTCTTGAAGGACTCAAAGCATTCCTGAGTACTGCCCAAAAACCATCTGTAAAATGGTCTGTAATATGCAGAAAGAAATTACTGACATGAAAAACACTCAAAGAAAGAAGTACCCTTAAAGTATACACTCTTTTTTAAGTCCTTTTTTCTAAAAATTTAGTTCACAAATTTGTTTGATAAGATTATCTCTTTTGGTATGTTAATGGGAGAGGTATTTTTTTTACAGAGGAATACAGAGCTAAGACAAACGGACTTAGAACATTCTGCCAGCAATGAATAACGGAAACTCAGCTGCCCAGAGGTTGAGCAGCTAATTGTTTATCCTCTCTTATCTATTGTTATAATTTTTCTTGTTCAGATTACACATTTGAGCCTGAAAAAGGCAACATATGAGGTACACCAAAGTAGTAATTTAAGACTGCTCTTCAAACACCACACTGTTATTTGATGAGTTTACTGCACCTCTGATTGAGAGACAAAAAGCACTGACCAAAGTTCAGGCAACTCTAGGATTTTCTCTTACTAAAACAAAGTGTTCATCACTAGTAAAGTACACTTTATATGTTGTATATCTTTAGACTCTCTCCCCCACACATCGGTAATGTAATACACACAATTCAATGAACTTTATACTGTATTTAGCCATCATATAAAAGCATTACACAACATTTTAATCACTGTCTACAAACACAGGTTAATTACATAGGCTACATTGCATATAGAATTAGCACTGGTGGCAAAAAGATCACCAGTGATGGACACAGAACATCCAGCCAGACTGTCTAATGGATCTAGCTAGAGATCAATCCATGATGTGCCTGATCTGCAAGGAAACTACATCCCTCTGGGATTTGCCTTGAAGATGAGGAGGAGGAGCAGGGCAGGGATGAAGGGAGATGATGTGACAGATGAAATATCCTGAACTGTGAAATGGAATGTGAAGAAGGGGCCCCCCTCTCACAGTCTATTCCAAGTTCCCATCCCTTGCTTTGGGGTGGAGAATCCTCTCACAACCTTCTGGGAGGCAACAACGACAATCACTCAAACACAGAGCTCTACTCCAAAACCTTTAGCAGCATGGAGAGAAGAACCACAGTGCCATTAAATGGAATAGTTAATGAGAATATAATGAAATAAGAACATAAGAACAGCCATACTGGGTCAGACCAAAGGTCAATCTAGCCCAGTATCCTGTCTTCCGACAGTGGCCAATGCCAGGTGCCCCAGAGGGAATGAACAGAATAGGTAATCATCAAGTGATCCCATCCCCTGTCACACATTCCCAGCTTCTGGCAATAAATCCACAATGCTTAACATAAGAGCTCTTATTCCATCCAAATGACTCCAGTAACTCCAGGTTAGGGCTTCTTTGGTCGGGGGCCAATTAATGCATGTCACACAATGAGAGCTTGTGGAAGCCATTCACACCCAGGCTGCTCCCTAAATCCGTATCCTAATCCACAAGCTCAGCGTCAGAGTCTGCTTCATCCCTGCAAATGCAAAACATGTCTGTGCAAGATCCTTTCTAGAGTGACATTCCCATCCTTCAGTGGGAGGGGAGCTGGCAGAAGGTAGTAAGGGCGGCATTTCTGGTCAGTTCTGTAGCCAGCTAGGGCTTTGTGGGAAGGTTAGGAGGGACCTACTCTTTCTACTCCTGCCCATTCCATAACCAATCAGAGCTCTAATTACAGGGTTGCCTTTAACAACGTTGCTGAAATATGGAGTGGGCAGGAGTTTCACAATATTTTTTTCTTTCTTTGTGCAACAGCTCTATGATTCCCCCCTCTTAAACCAAGGTGTTTAAATACACTTGATACTGTGTATACAAAACATTTAGATCTTCTCTCTTTGCCTCCCACCCCCAATGAATCTGTAGTGCTTTCTTTTTGTATATAGCTATATAACACACAGACTAGACTATACCATGAATATTCAGCTCACCTGCATTTCAGGCAATGTAATGTTTATATTTCACAATTACAGAGTATTTTAGTTGCTGTCTTAGTACAGTCATTAGCAAAAATTATTCAAGCAACAGTCTGGAAACAGTAGAAAGAAAGAACTTCACCCCTGAAACCTCTCTCTTTTTTTTTTTTAAAGTAGAATATGATGGACAAGTGTTTTTAATTACACAACAAGCTTCTTGTCTAAGTAGAAATATATAACATTTTCATGTTCTGAATACTAATAGCGCTTCTATTTTAATTAATTTCAGTCAAATGATATACATAGAATAATAAAATCCTAGTGAACAGAGGGAAATGAACAAAATTAGGAGAAAAATTAAAACAATGATGGGCAAAATCCTTAACTCCTTAATAATTTCTTTGGCCCAGACCCAGCAAACCTTGTAAGCATGTGCTTCATTTCAAGCATGTGAGTAGTCCTACTGAAACCAGAGGGGCTAATGCTGAAGGGCTTTGCTAGATCAGGGCCTTAGTCCTCACACAGACAAACTCCTATTCAAGTTAATGGAAATTTTGCCTGAGTAAGAACAAAGTAAACACTGAATAAGCTTTTCAGGTTTTGGCCAAGTAGTTATTTGTGCGGGGGCAGGGGAAGATTTTCTTCACTCCTTTCTCAAATACCATATTTGTAAACCCAGATACATTGCCTGAACACACGTCTGGGAGACAGGAACTCCTGAGTTCTTATCCTAGCCCTGACACTGACTATCAATGGCTGCAGGGATGTGCCATGTGCCCAATTGCTAACTGCATGCCAACGTGCACTTAATTTAGAAGATTTGTACCTGTTAACCTAGAGATAGGTATATATTGGTGTTAAATATGTACATGCGTGTGCAAAACAGGTATTTATTTGCACATGGACAAATGTGAACTTTTCTGGGAACTAAAAGTTAGTTCAGCCACCTCTTCGCTCTAGTTTCAATATCTATAAAATACAGATAATACTTACATTAGTGTAGAGTGGTTGTAGCTAGTGCTTGTACCTTGCTTTGAAGATTAAAAGATTGGCTGGGCACAAGTACACTTTTTGCCTGGTGATGCCACCTACACACAAAGATGGTAGCAGTAGAGGTACCATAAGAGCCATCAGAGTGGCATGTATTAAGGAAGAATCTTTACAGGGACAGTGATAGTGACAATGAGTTTACAGCTGCTTTGTTCTGGTACAACCAGACAGCCCATGATTTTTAATATTTAGGAGGTGATAAAGTTATTATATTTAAAAATCAGAATTGCTATATAAAAAGTTATACATTTAATTTCAAATTCTGTCTATAAACATTAAGAATTAATTTATCTAATATTTTAAAATGGAATTTAAATGTTAACATGCACCAGAAGAAAAACGGTCAGTACGACTAATGGAATCGGTCCTTAACTTTTAATGGACTTTAATAAATTCCTGTAACTCTGGCCATTAAATGATAAATTAAAGCTTGGACTTTACATGGTCGGTGTGCACTGATACACACAAAGCAGCATGTACTTTCCCTACTCTTAATCATGAAAAATCTATACAGTTACCTACAACATGACCTCAAACTCAAGAAGACACCATGCATAGAATCTTTATTCTTGTGACCCCTTCATAAGTCATAAAAGCTTACTCTGACTTAATAAAACTATCATTTCATTTATTAGCTGTAGCAGAATCTATTTATTATAATAAATTGTGTGTTCGCTCTGATATGTTTAAACCAGAAAAACTGACATCCAGTTTTTATACCTTATTCTTTTTATACTTTTCATCCTTAAAATAAGAATTTATGGAGATGTACATTCTACGGGTTTAATTTTGGTTTTCCTAATGAAAAGATACTGTTGAGGTACTTTTAACAATGTATTTTAAAAAGTGTGTATACATATTTTCTCACACTGCTTTTTTTAAAAAAAACTCTTCTTAGAAGCTTGAAATAGAAATCTGGTTTCTTTTTTCCTGGACCAATCCTGTGAAGTACTCTGCATCTTGCTGAACCAGGCCACAAATAATGAAATTATTTTCCTCCATCACGCATACACACTATGGTTTGTGTTTTGTTCTGGTAGTTTCTAATGAGTACTGAGTTGCTGGCTTTTTAAAAAAAATAAGTTTAAACAACAACAAATTACCAGGTTCATAACTATGGCTGAGCAGAATTGCTTAGCTTTAGAGTATCCATATAAAAGACCCATAAGAGCTTCTATACTGATAGCACTCCTGTTGAAAATGAGGACTGATCTCTGTTCAGCTCCCAGACATGTATATTACTTTATGAAATTGAGGTTTATGCATTCTCAGAGCCTTTAAAAACTATTACATGTTAGCAGACAGCAGAATATTTGAGGCAAATGCAGTGCTCTTTGGCCTCTGCTTTGGTTTTAAATATACAACAAGCAGAGATCAACTTTCAAGGAGGGGATATAAAAGTCAATGTGAAGAAGTAGTAGAAATGTTGTCTGGAATGATTTAATCTGAACAAATAAGGACACTTCAGAACATGATTCTAGGAGTTAGTTCAGAATTAGGGCTGTTAAGCGATTAAAAAAATTAATTGCATGATTAATCGCGCTATTAAACAATAATAGAATGCCATTAAATAAATATTTGTTGATGTTTTCCACATTTTCAAATATATTAATTTCAATTACAACACAGAATACAAAGTGTACAGTGCTCACTTTATTTTTTATTATAAATATTTGCACTGTAAGAAATAAAAAATAGTATTTTTCAATTCACCTCATAGAAGTACTGTAGTGCAATCTCTTTATCATGAAAGTTTTGTAGCTGGCATGTAAATATCTTGCAATGCCAGCTACAAAACTGCCATACGAATGCCTGTTCTCACTTTCAGGTGACATTGTAAATAAGATGCGGGCAGCATTATCTCCTGTAAATGTAAACAAACTTGTTTCTCTTAGCAATCAGCTGCGCAAGAAGTTGGACTGAATGGACTTGTAGGCTCTAAAGTTTTACATTGTTTTGTTTTTGAGTTCAGTTATGTAACCAAAAAAAAATCTACATTTGTAAATTATGCTTTCATGATAAAAAGATTGCACTACAGTACTTGTATGAGGTGAACTGAAAAATACTATCTCATCATTTTTACAGTGCAAATATTTGTAATAAAAATAATATAAAGTGAACACTGTACACTTTGTATTTTGTGTTGTAACTGAAATCAATATATTTTAAAAACATCCAAAAGATTTATTTAATAGTATTCTATTATTGTTTAACAGCGGGATTAATCATGATTAATTTTTTTCATTGTGATTAATTTTTTTGAGTTAATCACGTAGTTAACCAATTATTTGACAGCCCTATTCAGAATCAAATCATACCAAGCAATATTTCTATTTGGGGTGTGTGTAGGGAGGAAATTTTTAATAACTTTTTGCCACATATTTAATAAATCAGGTGAACTAAATATATGTGGAGAATATGAAGCCAGGATGATTATGGGAGAACGGTACATTACCTATATGTCAGTTGTGTGTGTGTGTGTGTGTGTGTGTGTGAGAGAGACGGAAGAAAGGACCATCTCTGTCATTAACTATTCTATAGTGAGGATTGCAGCTTCACTTTTTAATGGGAAAAAAAAATCAATATTTACAATATTTGCATTATAGTCATCAATAGCCTTTAAAAGAAATATTCCTCATGCTGTTTCTTCTCAGAGTTTTTCCTCTGTTGCAAATTAAAATCCACAATGGAACTGTACATCTAAATATATGGGTACCATACTTGGTGTCTGTATTTTTTCACGTGTGCTGCAGTAATATTTACATATCTGCCAATATCACTGTGTGAGTTCTCTCCTAACAGGGACACATCTGAAGAAAGTTCAATGTTTCCAGCATGGTGGCACTGTTCCTAGAAGAACTGTCTTTGGGACAAGTTTTCCAGGTATAGTGGTCACAAAAGTCTCTTATACTTAGGGACACATTATTGGGGCAGCAATGTCCCCCATTTTAATTTAGAGAATCTCTCTGAAACCAGCAGAATCTTTTAAAATGAAAGAAACTTAGTGTGACCAATGCATGATGGAGAATGATGTTGTGAATATCAAAACACTCATCCTAACCACATATATCTCATTCAACATACTTCTAAGTTTTCAAACAGGAATCTAAAGTATCTTTAATTTTATATTTGGTTTACACATGCAGAATTTACTCAGCACTGAATGCCAGCTTGAAAGTACACTATATCAAAGAGGTTCCCGGTAGAGCTAGTGCTCTGGAATACACATTCATAGATTCAAGGCCAAAAGGGACCATGGTGATAATCTCATCTGACCTCCTATATAACAGGCCCTACAACTTCCCCCAAAACAATTCCTAGAGCATATCTTTTAGACAAAAGATCCAATCTTGATTTAAAAATTGCAAGTGATGGAGAATCCACCATGTCCCCTCGTAAACTGTTCCAGTGGTTAGTTATTCTCTTTGTTAAACATTTACTCCTCATTTCTGGTCTGAATTTGTCTAGCTTCAACTTCCAGTCTTTGGCTTGTATTATACCTTTCTCTGCTATGTTGAAGAGCCATTATTAAATATTTGTTCCCCATGTACATACAGACTAATCATGTCACCCCTAACCTCTTTGTTAAGCCAAATTAATTTAACTCCTTGAGTCTATCACTATGAGGTATGTTTTCTACTCCTTTAATCACTTTCATGTGTCTTCCCTGAACCCTCTCCATTTTATCAACATATTCTTGAACTATGGACACCAGAACTTGACACAGTATTTCAGCAGCCATATCAGTAGTGCCAGAAGTAAAATAACCTCTCTATTCCTACTTGAGATTCCCCTGTTTATGCATAAAATATCACATCAGCCCTTTTGGCCACAGTGTTGCCCTGGGAGCTCACGTTCATCTGAATATTCACCATGACACCCAAATCATTTCAGAGTCACTGCTTCCCAGGATACAGTCCCCCACCCTGTAAGCACGGCCCACATTCTTTGTTCCTAGGTGTATACATTTACTTTTAGCTGTATTAAAATACATATTGTTTGCTTGTGCCCAGCTTAGCTAGTGATCCAGATCGCTCTATATCAGAGACCTGTCCTCTTCGCTATTTACCTTTCCCTCAATTTCTGTGTCACTTGCAAACTTTAGTGATGATTTTATGTTTTCTTCCAGGTCATCAGTAAAAATGTTGAATAGGGTAAGAACTGATCCCCATGGAACCTCACTAGAAACACACCCACTTGATGATGATTATCCATTTACAATTGCATTTTGAGACCTATCAGTTAGCAAATTTTAAATCTATGTAAAGTGTGCCATGTTAATTTTATATTGTTCTGGGTTTTTTTACTCAAAATGTAGTGTGGTGCCCAGTCAAATGTCTTACAGTGGTCTAAGTATCTGATATCAACACTATTACCTTTACCAATCAAACCTGTAATCTCATTAAAAAATGATATCAAACTAGTTTAACAGGATCTATTTTCCATAAACCCATTTTGACTGGCATTAATTATATTACCCTCTAATTCTTTATTGAGTCACATATCAGCCACTCCATTATCTTGCCTGTGTTTGATGTCAGACTGGCAGGCCTATACTTACCCGGATCATCCTGTTTTCCCTTTTTAGTGTCACTTCCCCTTTAAACCAGTTCTTTTTTTAAAAAAAACAAACACAATTCAGTTTTCTTCCTCAATTGTGGCTTTTTGGGCAGCTACTAAACAATTAAACAATTCCCAATTATCATTCAAATTTTTCAGATTAAATTCTTCCTTCCATCTGATTTGGCTTATAATTGTTTTCAGGTTTGTGAAGTTTGGACTTTATTCTGTTTGCACATTATAAATGTGACCAAGTCATGATTACTTATACCTAAGCTACCATTAATTTTTAGTTGTGAGATCAGTTCTTCTTTAAATGTCAAGACAAGTTCTAATGTAGAATTCCCTGTTGTGGAATTCAACACTTTTTTGAGTTAGGAAATTGTCATCTATAATATTTAGAAATTCAAAGAATATTTTAGTACTGGCAACATGAGGTCTCCAACCTATATCACTCAAATTGAAGTCCCCCATGATCATGCAGATTCCCCCCCTCCACCGCCCAAAACATTATAGATAGGTGCATCGGTCATCCTGTTCCCTAGTGTGATTTGGTGGTCTGTAGCAGATACCAACTAACAATCCATCTTGTGCTTTATCTGTTAGCTCACTGATCCATAGGCATTCAATATTTTCTTCCTAGTGATCAGTGACTCAAACTGGTAGTGCCATTCTGGACATAAAGTGCAATTACCTCATCCCTTTTGCCCCATCATTTGTTCCTAAACAGGTTATAAACACTGATTTTAACATTCTAATCATGTGAATCATCCCACCATGTTTGAGTGACACCAACTAGATTGAATTAATGCTCATAAATGAGAAATTCCAATTCCAATTCCTGTTGTTTGTTGCCCAAGCTCCCAGCAGTGGAGTACTGGCAATTAAAAGTTTTATTTGCTTTGTGTTCTTTGGTTCCTTGATTAATTTTGTTCTGAACATCTTGATTTTGTGCTAAATGAGTGCACATATCTTCTTTTAACCTCCCCTTTTGCTATTAATTTAACATCCTCTTGAGTACTGTAGCCAGCCTGTCCAAAGGGGACTGGTTCCCCTTCTGTGATGGAGACCCAAACTATACAGTCCCCTCTCCCCGAAGAAAGTAGACCAGTGTTCCACAAAACCAAAACCCTCCATCCCACACCACTTACCTAGCCAGAGGTTTACTTCCAGAATCTTCAGCCTGCTATTTTTCTTTGCTCATGGGATAGGAAGGATCTCAGAAAACATCACTTGGACATTCTTCTTCAGCATGCTTCTGAGTTGTCAGGATCCCAACAAGGGCAATTGGGACCACCGGTCAGAGCAAGGGCAAACCTGAGCCTGGGAATAGTGCAGGACTTCATAGTCAGGTTCCTGGTCAGGGTCAATACCAAAAGTCAGAGTCTAAATAAGGAGGCAAAGTCCAAATCAAGCTGAGGTCAAAGCCAGGAGTTCAGAAGCAAGTAGCAGGAATGGTTGTGACAGTTACAGGAGATCCACCCTGATGCCTGGATACTTCCTGGAATGCCTCTTGGATTTATATAGGGTGGGGAGCCAAGGAGGAGCCATGAGGATGCTGCCTGTGAGATCCCTTGAGGTGGGATTTCCCATGGTCTGTGTCCACAGTGGCTTGAGGGCAGTGGAGAGCAAGCTGGCTACAGCTGCTGCTGCTGGGTGCCAACCTGGAGATGTCAGCTGCCTGCTTGTTCTGAAGGCCTGGATTTTGACCTGGAAGGCCTTACATGAGTTCCCTGAAGTAAGCTATTATCTGCAAGATATCCAGCAGTACATTGTCATTAGTACAGATATGAACCATCACTAATGTATCCCTGTCCATCAATTTCAGAAACTATCCAATCTCAGAGTGACATCTTGCGTCTTGGCTCTGGGAATGCAGCACATTATAATGTTTTCCATCTTTCCCTTTCAGAATGTTCTTTCAATTCTTTTGAAGAGTGAATCCCCAACAAGGATTGTCTGTCTTCCTTGGATTGTCACAGGACCGTTTGTTGGCAAGCTTGATTTTCTTACAGGTTGGGGTGAGCTGCCATCTACAGGTGTGTTCTGTATATCTTTCTTTTCCCTTTCACTGGCTGAATCTTGAGAGGTATCTTCCACAGTTTCCACACTGAGGACCTGATATTGATTTGAATCTTCTAGCTGTATGGAATTCCTCCTGGTCCTCTTCTCTCTTGTGGCTGCATGCTGCCCATCCTCATCTGTCTCCACCATGTAGAATGCTGCCATGACCTCTGGTGGTTATGAACTTCCAGGCCTCCTGTCTGACTTCCTCTCCCCATAACTCCCTGGTGGCCAGCTGCATTCTTCCACAAACCTGGGGTACTTCTGTTTCCTGAACCTGGCAGTCTAGAAACACCTCAGCTTCCCTGACTCTCACTAGCGTCACAACTTTCCCCTCCAACCCAAGAATATTTTCCTCCAGCACAGCTATTACCTTGCACTTCATGCACAAGAAGTCCCTTCTGGCTTCAGACAGGAGAGAAAAAATGGCACATTCATGGAAGGCCATCTTGAAATTGCATATACTCTCCCGCTCAACTCCCTTCAAAACTCTTATCTTAGCTGCCTCTCTCTGTGAGTTTTGAGTTCTCCTAGCAAGCGACATTTTATACCATATCCCCCTGCTTAGCTCAGCTCCACCCCTCACCATTGGGGAGCAAATAACTACTCAAAATTCAAATTAGCTGCCTGCGCATTTCTAAGTACAGTTTAAGATGTTGTTTTTGACTTATGAAGACCTACATGTCACGAGACCTGCCTGTCTTAGAGACCACCTCTTTTATTGTGCCATATTGCTATGATGGATGCACGTAAGTTGGTTCTAGGCCTCTACTTGCAATTTGCTGCTCCATTGGTCTGAAAAGGCCTGAATCTGTTGACATTTAGGGTGCGCTGAGTATTCATGACATTCTGGGCCGGAATTGAGGGAGGCTGAAGTGCGGGTAGGAGTACTGATTTTTATTTCTTTATCTGCATGTTTAGTTCTGTATAATTTGGGCAAAGGTATTTGTAAAGGGGTATACAACACCAGTACCACCTATTGGTCAGGCTGGGGACAGCAGGTTGTTTCCCTTCTTGGAGTCCCCCCTTTACAGTTATAGTTCTGTTTTGTGGGGGTCTGTCCCTTCTTTTGTGGCTCAGTCCCTCCCCTTGCCAAGTCACATGTTCCAGTTCACACCTGTTTGGATGTACCAAGAGAAAGTCTGATCATGGAGAAGTCTTTCAGTTCTCACAAAGGTTTTTGGGCGTTTACCTTAGTCCAGGGACTTTGGAGCCTGGGCCCTTGAATAGCCAGGATCTTCCCCAGCTGGATTCTCCACTGAGGTAAAGACTCCCATTGTTTTAGCTGCCTACCACTGGGCCTTGGATCAGAGTCTCGGCCCAACCTCTCCACCAGGCTCCGATCCAGGGCCCAATGGTAGGCATCTAAGCTCTGCACCTGGGGGTGCTAAGCAGATGCCTCCCTTGGTCACTTCATACTTATAACCCATCCCCCTGCCCCAGAGTAAATTAAAGAACTGCAAATAAAGTTTCTGACCTTCACAATCAGTCACCTGTCTCTCCTTTGCAGTCCTCCTTTATCAGGTCAGTGTTGCCATGTGTCAGGCAATGAGAACTCCCGGGCAGTACATCCTCAGAGCAGAGGTCTGCTCCCTTCCACTGCCTGCCTCTCTCTGCACTGCTCTGCTCCTTTTAAACTCTGCCTCCAGCTTGTGCAGGCTTTGCAGGTGCGGCAGGACAAGGCTACCTTGGCCCAGAGCTACTCCTTAACCCCTTGACCTCTGGTGCGGGGTATATCCCATCACTGGGTTGAAGTTTAATTTTTGTGGATGAGCTCTTCTTATGAGGAGGAGGACTGCTATTTGCTGCTGCCGCTTTTGCCTTAGTTCAATTTTGTTATCTGATAGGGTGCCTAAGGAGCCTGAGAAAGGTTTTATTGTTATTTTTATTTCTATTTCTATTTCAACATACCAAAATAAACGATGCAGGTACTAAATTGTGTCCTACTTGGTAGCAATTTAGAACACCATCAATGGCAATATTAGAATATGAAACAAAGAATAATTCACTTGTACATTACATTGTAGGTGTTTGTTTGCCATGGCAGCATTAGAGCTGACAAACAGTATTTTCCTCTGTTAGAATTTAGCCTTCTCAGCTATTCACAAGACTTGGATTTAGATCGTATATGGAATCAAGATTGATTGAACTGAAAAGCCGCAAACTGATTATCCAAAATCTTACAAAGGAAACGTAGGCACACTGATAAATTTGTCATTCTTAAGCACTTCCATTATTGTAAACAATAAAACCTGCTCTGATACGAGGCATTCACACTGATTCATCAAATGAATACATTGTCATGCACTGAGAAATGCATATATGGCTCTTTTCAGGTTTATGTTAACAACAGACTTGGCATGAAAAGTCATTTGGGACACAAGCTCTCAGCTGTAGTTATTCCCACAACTGGGGACTTTTATGCTGCTCACAAATAATTATTCTAATGTACCTCAGTTTGTTCCTCTTTTGAAAGAGATAAGAGCTTTAAAACAAGGTTTTTGGAAATGCCTCAGATATTTCAATAAAAAGTGGCCCTTACACAGAGAAAGATCATATTACATTGCAAGTCTGGGCTCTTTGTGTATGCATGTGAGGGACTACATACACATATGTAAAAAAAAACAAAAAACAAACAGGAGTACTTGTGGCACCTTAGAGACTAACAAATTTATTTGAGCATAAGCTTTCGTGGGCTACTTATGCTCAGATAAATTTGTTAGTCTCTAAGGTGCCACAAGTACTCCTGGTTTGTCTTTTTTTTTTTTTTTTTTTTTTTTGCGGATACAGACTAACACGGCTGCTACTCTGATACACATATGTAGTAGGCACACTAGCGGCTCCCTCTATCACAGCCTCCCTGGATTCAGAAATGTACCTGATAAACAACAGGAATGGGAAGAAATAATTGGTAGGAAGATCCCCACAGTTCTAGCAATACAGCCAAGTGCTCAGCTGTTCAGCTAATGTTTCTGTTAACTCAAGCCTGCAGGGAACCTTCAATCCACACAAAAAAGGATAATCCTCATGCCAAACCTGAACTGCAAATTAAGAGTTTGGTGCCATTCTAATTCTGTTTGACACAAATCACTTTACAGTCTCTCAGAAGGAGGGGGAAAAAAAGGACCCATGTTTTATTTGCTGAGTTTTAGGGCAGGTCTACACAACGGGTTTAGGTCGACTTATTGCGATATCTACACCACGCTGGGTCGATGGGAGAAACTCTCCCGCTGACTTACCTTATGCTTCTCGTTCTAGTGGAGTACCGGAGTCGACGGGAGAGCGATCTGCAGTCAATTTAGCAGGTCTTCACTAGACCCACTAAATCGACCCCCGGTGAATTGATCGCCGCAGCATCTATCCACGATAAGTGTAGACATACTCTTAGTTACTAGAACTCTATCAATAGAAACATAGTGAACAAACAGTAAAATCTCTGTTTGATCATTTTTCTTTTAGTTTTCCTTTGCTGTCCACCCCAGGCAGGTAAACAATGTGAAAAGAACCATCTAATTGCAGAAACCAGAAAATATAGATCAAATGGGCCAGCGTGATCTCTCACAACAGTGTCTAACCAGAGTAACATCACTGAGTTAATTGAGTTACTCTAGATTAACAAAGATGTGAGATCAGACACTAATAGAAGTACTTGTTAAATATATTCAATATACAACCAGAGGAGGGCAAAGTGTTTGCAGTGTTACCTGACTGGCTAATTAATGACAGCACAAGTACCACAGCCATATTCAAGCAACTTTTCATTTGCCTTCTCTAATAAGGTACAGTAGAATGCTCTGGGATAGATGCTACCAGCAATCATAGAATAAAAATTCATGGTATATTTTATAAGAATTTAATGTGAATACTGGCCACAAAGTTCTTTAGAGAAAAAATGAAGATTTCCATTTTTCTAAAGAGATGAGCCTGATTCTTTAGACTGGGAATCAGGAGGACAGGGCTGTACTCTCAGCTCTGCGACGGACATGCTGTGTGACCTTGGACAAATCATTTCATCTCTCTATGCCTCTGTTTCCTCTCTCACCCTTTTTCTGTCTTGTCTCAATAGACTGTAAGCTCTTTGAAGTGGGGACTGTCTCTGACTGCGTCTTTCACTAGGTCTACACTGGGGCGGGGGGGAGAGCAACTTCAGCTACGTGAATAGCGTAGCTGAAGTCAGCGTATCTTAGGTCGATTTACCTGGCTGTGAGGACAGCGGCGAGTCGACTGCTACCGCTCCCCTGTCAACTCCACTTCCGCCTCTCACCGCGGTGGAGTTCCGGAGTCGACGGCAGAGCTATCGGGGATCGATTTTATCGCATCTACACTAGACGTGATAAATCGATCCCCGATAGATCGATCACTACCCACCGATCCGTCGGGTAGTGTAGATGTACCCTTTATACTGCTTAACACAATGTGGTCCTGGTTGGGACCTCTCATCACTATTCTAATAACTAGCAATAATAATTCAACTAGCTATATAATTTTAAAATAACACTATTTCTAGACAGTGATGGTGCTGTATAAATGGGGATCACAGGTGAGGTCCAATTTTTTTGCTTGTGCACATATTTGCATGTGATGTCTTGCTTGCATGTACAAATACAGGTATTCCATGTGTAATTAAGAGCTTTGTAGATACCGTTTTGGAGGCCTGTTTAAAATGTTGGCCCTGGAAGAGTCATGAGTCTGACTTGAAGTTTTAAAAAAATAGAAGGCTTCTGGGAGATTGGATTCCTAGATATGGTGATTTTTGTATGGCACTTTTTCCATGTTAATTTACAATCAGAGTTCCAGAGGGAGCCACTCAATCTGCCTTCTATTGGATTGTTGTGCAGAAGACAAGCAGCATGCACCATGAATGGAGAGAGAGAATGAAGCCTTTCAATAATGTCAATTCACAGCAATAATGAAGACAAAGGGACATAAGGAAATCTCATTAATACAAAATTATACTTTGGTGACAAAATCTAGGAAAGGGGAAAAGCAAAATAAGACAAGATAAAAGTGAAATAATGCAGATTTTATATTTGTTCCCCAAGGGTGATTGGACGATAGAAACATCATATTATATCCAAAAGTTATACTCTCTCCAAAGCTGATGGAGGGTATCACATTGGACATCTCATATTTACACATCCAGAGAGGAAACTTAGCACTTCTTGATTGTGCTCAGTCTCCAGCAGCCTTCTGGCTCTAAAGAGCAACAGTAGTTAAGGCTCCCCAAAAACCAGATCCTTTCTGAAAGTCATTATACAGTTGAATGAAATGGCACAGGATCAAACAAATGCTCACCCTTTGGATTTTCACCAGAAGGAAAGATTATTTCCTCCACAGATGTTCCCTTGCTCCAGACCCAAGGAAACAGGAAGTGGAAAACTGTTGTATGCCAATAATTATTTTTGCTTTCCTTATCCAGCCATGCTAGAACCAGCAGACTATAATGCACTGGAAATTGTTCTCCATAATTAGATAGTGGTTGATTGAGAACTTGAATAACCACCACTCCCTGTTTAAGTAAGCTTTTACGATTAGTTATGTCAGTTTGACAACGAGGAGTCCAGTGGCAACTTAAAGACTAACAGATTTATTTGGGCATAAGCTTTTGTGGGTAAAAAACCCACTTCTTCACACCAGACTAATACGGCTCCCCTATGATACTTGGTACTATGTCAGTTTGGAAACCTTAGAAAAGGGCTACAACTTTCACCCTCTACAAAATCTGCCTCCCCCTTCTCATGTGAATTCAATGCGATGTTATTTGCAGAATCTCTCCTTGCAACTTAGTGCAGTTGATATAATACAGTTCACACTTCACCTGCCTGCCTTTGCACCAGAGCAAAAATGAAAGAACAAGTAGGATGACTGCAGTAGACTTCCAAATAATGTATTATCTATTACTTTTCTTTTCTTTTTTTCCCTTTAACTGCAGATTTGAGAGAGAATAAAAAATAAGCTCCTTAAAGAAAACAGAACTCTCAAACTCAGGAGAAGCCTTAGGGAAGTTACAAGTCAAAATAGGAAAAAGAGTGGCAAAAAAAAAAATATCATTTAAAGTGGGTTATACTGGTCAAAAAAATCTTCAGAACAATACCCAAGAAATATTACCTTCCCTTGGAAACTGAATTTAACTTTTAATAAAACTAAACTGAGTAAATGTAATATCTGAAAATATAAATCTTATTTGGAGGGATAATTACATGAACTTTTAAGTTTGCCGACAGACTTTCAGCATTTATCTTTCTTAAGACAGTTGAGCTCTAAGAAACATTAACTAGTTAAGCCCCCAATCCTGCAATGTGATCTACACAGGTGGACTGATGCAGAACCCCACTCAAGTTAATGGAGCCCCATGTCGATGCACCAGTCTATCTGCATGCAGAATCAGGGCCTTTTGTTAGTTTAGTGCAAGGGTTTTCAAACTTCATTGCACCACGACCCCCTTCTGTCAGCAAAAATTACTACATGACCCCAGGAGGGGGGACCAAAGCCTGAGCCTGCCCAAGCCCCACTGCCCAGGTGGGAGGGGGGCAAAGCCCAAGCCCCACCACCCTGAGTGTGGGGGGCCAAAGCACAAGGGCTCCAGGCAGGGGGCCTGTAACCTGAGCCCCACCACCCAGGGCTGAAGTCCTCATGCTTCGATCCCAGGCAGTGGGGCTTGGGCTTTGGCAAATCTAACACCAGCCCTGGCGACCCCATTAAAATGGGGTTGTGACCCACTTTGGAGTCCCGACCCACAGTTTGAGAACCGCTGGCTTAGTGAAATACTTAAGGGTTACCTAGGACAGTGGTTCTCAATTAGCGATATGCATAATCATGGGGCTATGCAGAGTTCTTTCAGGGGGTACATCAACATATTTGCCAAGTTTTACAACAGGCTACGTAAAAAGCACTAACAAAGTCAATACAAACTAAAATTTCACACTGACAAAATGAGAAAGTAAGACATTTTCCAGTAATAGCGTGCTATGATATTGTATTTTTATGTCTGATTTTGTAAGCAAGTAGTTTTTAAATGAGGTGAAACCTAGGGTACAGAAGACAAATCAGACTCCTGAAAGTGATACAGTAGTCTGGAAAGGGTGAGATTCATTGATCTAGGACACTTACCACTGAAGTGCAACAGTTGTTTAATGCTGATTTATAAACAACCAAAGAGCAGTGTAGGATAATACACAAACTAAAGTTTAGAACATGCAGTAAAGAATATGGCAGCCAAATAATAAACATACTTTGTGTATAATGGCACTGTAGGTAGGTAGGAGTAGAAACTAGAATCTGGCTCAAGAACCACAATTCACACCCATGTCTTATCATTAAAAGTGGTAGCTGCTGACAGTGACCTTGATTCTATATGCTTTGACACTGGTTCAGTGTCAACTCTGAAGGACGAGTGCATGGGAGACTTATGCTACCCAAAAATGAGTAAACATAAAAGGAATACTAAAGTCAAAACAGAAAACGCAAAGCCTTCTCTGAAGTGCCTCCACTGGAAGAGTGCCATCTTTTAAATCACTAACCCCACTTTTCTGTAGCATTCTGGAACTAAATTAAATGCAGCTATGACAATTTACACTAGCTGAGGTCCTGCCCAATGGTGTTTATTGGAAATACGTTAGTGCAATGCTGATGTTAATCCAAAACTAAAGGATAGCACTTCTTATGGTATTCAGGAATTAAGACACCTGACTCACATCAATGTTACTGGGAAACAAGAAATTAAAGCATTGCACATGGCATTGAAAATACACCTCTCTATGGGCCATTTTTTCTCATCTGAAGCCTGTCTATTCTTCCTTATTTCATACTAAACAGAGCCTCGATCATCAAGGTTCCTCCTCCCCAACAAGAAATAATTAAAACACTTTAATTTTTATTTTCTTGTTCTATACAAGCATGTTTATTATCAGTAAGTGACAGTTCCTGAAACGTATTGCTGAGTCTAATATTGCCAGTCTTGTAGTGAAATCACTAAGTTAAATTGTTTATTGAAAACTAGCTTTTAAAAATTATCACATTATAATCTAAATATGAGTCAATGAATCCTATTTCAGTCATCCATTATGATTCTGCAAGGCCATCAAAATTCAATTAGATTTTACATCCATACACATTCAATAGATGTGTCAACCTAAAGTTCATAATTAGTAAGAGATGGAAATTGCCATCCTTTGTCTAGCCATAAAGATACTTATTGGATGCAGAGTCATCAAAAGCAGAAACCTATTGTTTAAAAGAGTCAATTATTTTGACTAATTCAAGTAGTCAGTGACTTCAAATTGAAAACCCAGAAGCCCTTTCATTACATTTCATTTAGGATTAGCAACATTTATGATTGGGATACTTTATAAATGATGGCTGTTCATTACTCATTGGTATAATTAGACTGTATATAATTGTTCAAGTCAGTTTTGACTAGTGCTATTTTAGGAAAGCTAAAACCTGCAGAATAAATCTGAAAATGTTCAGCTATGACCACAAAGAAGAATATTAAATGACATGATTTGGAGCTCTGTTACCTGTGATTTTTTCAGTTCATATTTTAAACTATAATAAAGGTATGGTACATAAAAGAAATAAACACATAGCAATTGAAATACACCTTAAGACAAAGAGGACCATATTCTCTGCTTGTGAACACTGGCATAGCTCTGCTGTAGTCACTGAAGAGATATACAATCCAGTGTCTCACAAGTATGAAAACTAACCTTATTCTCTCGGGAACTTAATAGCGTGGAAGTGATATAAATAATCACATATGTTTGGAGATAGAACAGACTCTACTTGCAATGAGAACAGAGCCCGCACAAATCTTGTTTTGCTATTTCTCCTTGATTTACCTTCCGAACAAAAACAGAAAAAACTGATCACTGTTGTATTCAGAAGTTCAGATTGGATTCATGAGAAAATGTGGAATATGGCTTAGAACCATTGCTTAAAAAATAAATAACCATGACAAGGTGTGAAAAAAAAATTCAAATAAATTAATGTAGCAACTAACACTACAGTGGGATTATAAAAAATGTTATGAAAAATATCTAGATTTCCTGCATCTTATTTTCACCTGTTATGAAATTGTGTTTTAATTTAAAATGCAAAGTAACAAGTTAACATTATCTATGGCCTTCAGAAAAAGTGATAAACATAGGCTCTTGTGACAGATATTGCAATCTCATGAAATATCTTTGGGTACCATATTGTATTAAGTTATGTATCACTGTGGGCCAGGGATTGTATGCAATTCCAGTGGAGAGAGTTACCATGACTCCTCCAGGAACCAAAAATAATGGGAGAGATTAAAATGAACCACTCAAGATGTAAATGCCTCCAGAGAGGTACCATCCCCTGAGGAGGTTTGCATATACTGGTTCAGCAGGGTTTTCCAGAGACCAACAGACAAAGAAAGGCTTTTGGCATAAAAAGGCTGTGTTTAAACTGACTCTGACCCTTCTTTATGATTCAACAAATGGACAAGATTGTCCAGTGGGACTTTGGCCTACAAGGGCCCCATAAAACTGATAGGTGACTTTTTAGTGTGTGTTTAAATCTGTGTGTTTATTTAAAGATGTCTTGTAATTCTTTTACTTTAAAAATAAATGTGCGCTTAGAAAGAGCAGTGTGGTAACTTGTAACTGCAGGATCGGAGCTCTCAAAGAGAAAGTAAAGCACAGGTGCCGTTTCTTATGCAGACTGTGTAAGGGACCAGGGTGTAGTTGGTCTGGCCCCGCTGTCATAGCTGGGCTGGAGCCCATATGTCAAGGATGGTAATCAGTGAGCCAGAGTCAGAGGAATTGCTAGAGTCAGGTTCAATAAGCAAGACTCAGGGTCAAAGTCACACCAGGGTTGGAGACTGGAGATCAAAGGTAGTACCAGGCTAGAGTCAGGAGACAAGAGTCAGTGTCAGAGTCATGCTGAGATCAGAGGCTGGAGATCAGGGGAGGAGGTGAGGTCTAGAGTCAGAGCAGGGCCAAAGTCTGTGTAGTTGCCCCACATAACTTTCTGGGGGACCCTACAGAGTTAAATGGTGTGGTGAGCCAATCAGAGGGCCATGGAGTACTCTGTCACTCTGGGTCCCTTGGGTGGTACTGCCTGTGGGACCTGTTCTCTACAGTGCTCCTTGGCTGTGGCTCTGCATGGTCTCCTGATGGCACTGTGAGAACGACAGCCATCCCACGCACTGCAGACTTGGGTTGTAGTCATGGCATCCTTACTGACTGGCTTGCTGGGGACATCACAGTGTAAAGCAGGGGGCTATCCAGCCTTAAAACCCCTGCTCTGAAGGGAGTGGGACAAGAGTCCCTGCCCAAAAACAGGTAATGGCTAGAGACCTGACTGGGCACTCCTGGACTAAACCATGTTGGGGGAGGAGGGAATACAGGTGCAGTTACCCTGAAATTGTGACAACCCTGATTTTGAAAGGTACTTAGTGCAGGCACAGGCACCCATCCACACTCTGCACCCTCCAGGATCAGCACCTACTACTTTCCTTCACATCTCATAACTAAACATAAATCACAAATACCATATGTGATTCACTATTAACAATGAAAACTTTAGATAATGAGGAAATAGATACTTTCTGTATATAATGGAATTTACTGGAGGGGGGCCTGGGAAGAAGGAAGTGCTTTTTAAAAAGTGGGATTCCAGTAGCATCATTCACATCATAGCAGGGATATAACATACTGTTAAGACTAAAAATTTTATCCTGGATGCTTATTATATGAATAGTCCTTACTGAATCCTGTGCCATACCATAAGTAATGACTCCTCACGCGAGTAAGGGTTTTCAGAATCAGACACTACCGTTTTAAAATGGTACTCAGCCTAGCCCATAATTTTTGCAGGCACAATCTTTCCTGTCTTTAACTGTACCCACAATCAACTGCAGGCAAAAATGATAGGATTTAATCACAATCAGGTAAATACTATCATTTGTTCCCGCAATCAATTGCAGTTGCAAAATTAGAGGCACTCTTTCAAAATCAGACCATTTTAATGGTCTGTGATTGACATAACCAGGGCCCAGGTGTGATTTATCATAAGGCTGCTTGGGAAATGTGAAAGATGCGCATTTTCTAGACTGTAATTTATTAATATTTTTCTTTTAAAAAATAATTTTGGACTACCAAAACTGGGTTGGACAAATATATGAACACATTGGATATAACAAGGTAAAATCTTATTAGATATCTATAACTATTTACTTGTAGTTATTATAATTTTCTTATTCCTACAGATAACAGATGGCAATTGCTGACAATTCAGCACTCATAGCCAATCATGCTCATTATACAAACACTTTCAGCAAAAATCTTGGGACTTATGTAAAACCAAATTAAATTTAAAAAGTGATTAGGTGATAATAGCCATACAGAAATGGGTATATTAGTTTCTGCTACAAAAGTGCTAACTAAAGTCTCAAGCCATAAAATCCATATCTGGGCTCAGGTTTGTATTTCAACTCCCAGATCTCCAAAGATCAGGGTAGTTCATAAATGAAGCTTTGGTTCAGCCCAATTCTGGGAGAAACTTTAATTGTGAAATTTGGATATGAACTCAGTTCTGGATTTCAGACGCCCTCACAGTTCAGCCTTTGGTGCTAACTGGATCCTTTTTCACTTTATACCTGATAAAATGAAAGAATTGACTCCTTTTCCAAACGTCTTGTTGATTGCTGACTGCTAACTAGCTCAGCTCTAATGGTCTGGATTTCTGACTACACTGACAGAAAGGGATCAATCTAACACCTTTAGACTTTTGATGAGTTTTATCACATCGTTTTTGATGTGTGAGTAAACTGGAAAAATAAATGAAAAAGTTGTTAGGTGAACCACTCAAATGCTGCTCTGCTTGGGAACCCATTGACATTACTTGCTTTAGAGGGTCTGAAATATGTTCAATGGCTTGTTTTAACCAATAATCCCCATTCAGTTCACCAATTTGCCCTCCATCATAACTCCTAAGGGAGAGCTCACAAGATGGTTTTAGTGGGTCTTGACTAAAAAATATTTTTCCAAAATGTTTTTTCAGGTTTTATTTAGAAGTTCAAATTAAATTTGGAGATGGCAATTATAGTTTTCTCCTATTTACACACATGCACACTGTAAAGAACACAGGCTGTCTCTGGTGTGAGTGACTTTGTTTGACCAAATGAATAACAGAAGTGAGTATTGCTGAGAGATACTTAAAGATACTTTTTAATTGTAGGCAAAGTGTTACTAGCATAAAAGGCTATATACTTGTCCTAGCCACTACCCCACATCTTAATTATGACATTGGGAAAATAGCCTAACTCATTGTCAGGAGAACATGTGGAAACGTGTGAATGCATATCCTTGAATAAGTCATGAATGTTTAAACAATCAAAACTTATCACATGACTACTTCTGCTGTTCTGTTTTCAAGAGACATCTATTTGCAGTTAGTAATGAATTGGGTTACAACATGTACAGCCTAGCCTGGAAACTTTGATGCAACTCCAAGACCAAAGTGTCAAGTCATTGGTCCCTGATGACCTACACCGACATGCTGGGACCCCTACCTGGACAAGAGTATGTCTGAGACGGAGCAGAGGAATTACTGATCTCTAAAACAGATGCCAATCATGTGGAGAAAAGGAGGGTGGGGGCTCTCTTGCACCAACAAGATACCTGAAGCTGTATCCTGTTCTGTTCCCTAGACTGGCCACCTGGTGGAGAAGTGAAGAGCTCTGACACTGACTAAGTCGAGCCAGAGGTGTAACCAAGAGAGAGGTAAAGCTCAAAATCCCAATGCATACGAAAATGCAGATCATGTCTTATCAAAGATACTGGTCAATATCAATTTAAAGCCAAACTCGGACCAATCATGTGAGTTAGAGACATTAAAAAGAAGGTGGTCTGAAGAACCTTCTGTAGAGCAATTTGAGGATGCTCAAATCGCTCCAAAACCACTAGTGTGTTTGTGCATGTATGTATCTGTGTGTGTTTTACTAACTGTTCCCCAAAGTACACACTAAACCTGTAAGTCTGTTATTGAAACAGTGAGGGATCCCTGGGTTAAATCAGTGACATTTTAAAGCTTTTCTAAGGCTGGAGTTTAATAAATCATTTTGTGTTTTTGCCAGACTATCAGAGACCTATAGGCATTGTGTAACATGGGAAGGGAAATATATTAGACAAACCAAGCTTAATATAATCTTTGTGGTCAGCCAAGCTTAATGGGAGAGATGTAGCCAAAAGGAAGCTACCAGGAAAGCATTGTTCTTCCTTAAAATCAAGGTGAAGTAACTACTGCTGCTTTCAGCAAATTGAGTTAAATTAAATCTAACAATTAACTTTTTGATTGAGTTCCAGCTGCAATATCAAACTGACCATTGTAATGTATTTCTTGTAAATTAAGTCAGGAGACCTAAGTTCACCTTGCTAGTAAAATATTTCACTGAAACTTATGTTTATTTTATAATTGCCAGCCTAATCTTTTAATTTTATACAATACACACTGAACTGGTTCATTTTCTAAATATTCAACGCAGACAAAGTTACCTATATTGGAGAAAAGGTAAAATCCTTTACAGTAATTCCTGAGCCCATTCTATATTTCAGTAATTTAAAATATAGCCCTATTATTCCAACAATGCACATAAACATATACATACATGTCTAAGAAACACAGTATCAGCTAAAGTTATTTTGGATGCTGATTTTCATGTATTTAGCTATCTAATACACCTCTCTCATGGTTTATTCTCCACTGTCTAAAAGCCAAATGTTCAGTATTGCCTGAAATGTAAAATGGTTGAAAAGCTTTTTACCTTTTCAATTTTGATAAATTGACTTTTGACTGATTTTGAATCCAATGGTCCTTCAGCAATTGAAGCCATCAGATCCTAAATGATGTATGTTTAAGTAATGCACCATGAAGCTTTGGCCTGAAGTAGTTCTCTAAAATTCTTCAACAGGATCCTGGCAAGTCTTGATAAGACACTAAATAGGTATTGCTAGGTAAAAGCCTTGCTCATTAAACCCTAATGCTGTGGATTTTGAAGTGGAATCTCTCTTTTTTTTTTAAATGACCAATACGGCTTTTGGAATAATTAGACTTTGTTGTGCATTTTCCCTTCCAAGGAAATAATACACAATGTTTTAAAAGTGTGTGTAAAGCTAAACACTGCATTGTCAAAAGAGCTTCTCTGTGCCATGGCTGCAGGTAGAACTCCTGAACATTTTTCTAATGGGCATCTGGCTCAAGAGTGAAGGTTTTTCAAAGTAGCTGAAAGTCTTACTTCCTAATAGGCTGCTCTCTCTTCACGGCTGCCCTAATATCTTCATTAGACTCAGTGTATAGATTAAGTCTGAAAAGTTTAAAACTATAACCTGCCATCTGGGTGGCAATTTAAAGATTTGTGTGCATAGAATCCAATGGGGAAAAACAGCATAAAATCCTCTTATTACAATGTCACAGTATTGCCAATGCCAAATATTTGAAAATCATGAGCTAGGCCTTAAAAACTCATGTATTAAACTTGATGAGATTTTTATAAATATCAGAAATTTGGAAGTCTTTTCCTTGGCATCCTGGTTTCTGAACTTTTTGGGTATATTCATGTTATGTTTACACATTATTTTCTGCAACCATCAGGGCTAGAAGCTTACTTTTTTAAAATGAAAGCTGAGTTTCTCATGAATAACTTGACTCCAGGAGCTGCGGCGTTAAGAAAAAATACCCAACATCTACATACTCAGAATTTTTTAAACACTGAGGTCATGAATATAATTCTTTTCTCAGGGAGTGGGGGGATGGTATAGGGTATGATAAGGTGAACTTAGTAATGGCTTGAATCAAACAGTTGCAATGAAACAGTGTTGTGAATTAAGAGTCTATTGCTGTCTCCTAATATATGTAGAAGTCACTCATGTGCATGGAAATTAAATGTGTGCCTAGAGAAAACAGAACCCACTAAGACTTTAAAAAGGCATTGCTAGATCCCTCTTTTTTTGCTAAAAAGCACAGGGGAAAAAACAGTTTAGCAACTGAATATTGGAGGAAGAGAGGAGAGAACACAACAATGTTATTGTTTAAATTTGCTTTCTTTTCCATCAAGAAATACCTAGAAGTAGTATTTTTCTATTTTGGAATTATCAGGATCATCAAACTTATCAATATTTTGAACTACCACTTGCATGAAATTTTCTCTATTGAAGGATACATTTGCTCATGAAGAATATGAAGAAATCCATATACTGCAATTTCTGAGATAATTATGAAATCTCACAACCTCACTGTTCACTTTCCTTTCCAGATCATTAATAAATACATTAAACAACATGGGACTTACTTATTACTGAACCTTGAGGCACCTCAATGTTAACCTTTTGCCACGATGAAAATCGACATAAAATCCCATCTATTTTCTGCCTCCTAGCCAGTTTTTGATCTAGAGTAAGTTCCCCCTCACCCTATGTAAACTTAACTTCTTTAGTAGCTTCTTGTGCTAGACTTTGTAAAGGCCTTTCAGAACTCTAAATAAATTATGCAAACTGGTTTTCCTTTATCCTTGTTCAGTAACTCAGTTGATCCTGCATACCCATATGCTTTAAGTATATGATTGCGAGTAGCCTTATTGATTTCAGTAGATAAGTTAAGCATGTGGGTTATTTGCAGGATTGTACCAGCATAGGTATCTAGTTTTTTTATTGGCTCTCAATAATCATAATAAGAATATTAGTGTTCTAATCACTTCCTTTTTAACTTCAAGTTTTTATTCAGACTGAAATCAGAGCCTATGTTTTTAGCATCAAAACAAAACAACAACAACAAAACCAAAACTTTCAAATATATATTATGTTTATGCAAAAACTTCAGAATTCCAGAAAGGTTAAAAAATACCACTTTCTCTTTCTCTCAAAAATAAACAAACATATATGTTGCTCTGTGTAACAACATGAGTGAAACAAGCCATTTGTTCCTCACAGACTTTTTTTTCACTATATATAAAAACAATACAATTTTTGTATAAGCTATTCACATACACTAAGTGAACCTTAACTACCAACAGCGAACTTTGCACTTTTGCCTACTAATCCCCACTTTTGATACCAGATGCTGTAGTAATGCGTGTGGTTTCATTAATGAAGACAGTTACCTAATTCTATATTTGATGTTGAAAGTTAAGCTGCATTAGTAGTAAGTGTGAAAAACTTATCTAAAACAGGCAAGATATTTCAAGGGAAATAATATATACCAAACGAGAAAAAAGCTAGTTAATCAACTTTTTGGAATAAGAGGCAATGTACCTTAAATTGAGCTGTACAAGAAATGATAGTTATGCTCGAAGACAGAGGTTCTCAATCTGTTGTCTGCGGACCACCAGTGGTCCACGAGCTCCATTCAGATGGTCTGCGGATAGTTCCCTGTAAGGTGCGTGCCTGGGCAGCCACACACAAGAGAATGAAGGGCCACCCACCTAGTGGAGCCGCAAAGGCGTGGCTCCAGTAAGGTGCCTGGACCTGGAGAAGATGCACATGTAAAGTGAGGTGGTGGGTTTGGGGGGGAATAGGAGGTAGGTGATAGGGGCAGTGGGGGCAGAAGAGGGGGTGGGAGGAATTTGGGATGTGGAGGGCGGTGGTGGCCAGAGAAAGAGGTGACTTTCCCCAGTTCCAGGGCTGGGGCTGCCGGGGAGAGACAGCCCTCCTTCCCAGCGTCAGCTCTGTGGCTGCTGTGGCAGGGGAGAGACCCCCCTCCTTCCCAGCCCCAGCTCAGGGACTGCTTTGGTGTGGGAGAGAGGGCACATCCATCACATTAGAAAGGTAAGACTACCGATATTAAAAAAAAAAAAAAAAAAGTTGTGTGCTTTTATTTGTAGAACAAAAAAACTTTAATCATTATAAAATTTTTTATATAGTGTTTTTATCCAAAGCGCTTTACGGTAGTTAGTTAACGGTACAAACAACATTTGGAAAGATCATTAAGTGGTCTGCCGAGACCTTCAGCAATTTTCAAGTGGTCCGCAAAAACAAAAAAAAAACAAAAAAAAAGTTTGAGAACCACCGTTCTAAGGCTTCACTACGGGGGGGGGGGGTGTCGATTTAAGATACACAAATTCAGCTACGTGAATAGCGTAGCTGAATTCGACGTATCGCAGCCGACTTACCCCGCTGTAAGGACGGTGGCAAAATCGACCTCCACGGCCTCCCGTCAACGGCGCTTAGGCTACGTCTTCACTACAGGGGGGGGTCGATTTAAGATACGCAAATTCAGCTACGCGAATAGCGTAGCTGAATTCGACGTATCGCAGCCGACTTACCCCGCTGTAAGGACGGTGGCAAAATCGACCTCCACGGCCTCCCGTCAACGGCGCTTAGGCTACGTCTTCACTACAGGGGGGGGTCGATTTAAGATACGCAAATTCAGCTACGCGAATAGCGTAGCTGAATTCGACATATCGCAGCCGACTTACCCCGCTATAAGGACGGTGGCAAAATCGACCTCCACGGCTTCCCGTCGACGGCGCTTACTCCCACCTCCGCTGGTGGAGTAAGAGCGTTGATTCGGGGATCGATTGTCGCGTCCCGACGAGACGCGATAATTCGATCCCCGAGAGGTCGATTTCTACCCGCCGATTCAGGCGGGTATTGTAGACCTAGCCTTACTCCCACCTCCGCTGGTGGAGTAAGAGCGTTGATTCGGGGATCGATTGTCGCGTCCTGACGAGACGCGATAATTCGATCCCCGAGAGGTCGATTTCTACCCGCCGATTCAGGCGGGTAGTGTAGACCTAGCCTAAGAAACATAACTCGTGCAAAAATATCTGAAGGGCTATACAAACATTAACACTTTTAAATTTAACAGATGCTCATGAAGGTAGCTCAAGATGTTTCAGATAATTTTTAAAAGGACAATGTCAAGCTGACAGAGCCAATATTTAGCCTACTCTAAATATAACATCATTAAAAACTTTGCTTGGGCCCGAAAAATCTGTCATCCCTTCTAAGAGCTGCAATGATTACAGATTTACTGTATTAGATAAGGCCAGTTTTCCAACCTGTCCTGTTACTTGCTTTCCTCACTGTCCAAAGCAATCTGATTCTAGAGAGGAAGATTAAAAATACACAATGCGTCTATTCAACTGTGCAATGCTTTACATGGGAGAACAAATCTCTCTGGACCTTTGCAGTAATCAGCTTATACCCTGAAGTGGGATTTTTAATTTACCCTTTCCATTACCTTGGTTTGCATAGCTTTGAACATTATTAATGCCAAATACTATGGCTAATTTTATGACTATGACTTCTTGTGGTACTGATGCCAACTACACTGCTGTTGGGCTTATCACTAATAAACTTAATGACTAGATTTGTTTGCAATGTATTAATCAGAGCAAAGAAATACACAACACTTCACTCAACCCTGCCTGCTCCCTAAGAGAAAATTTATATTTGAATAACTTATACTTCCACACAATTGGAGAAATAAGAAAGAAAAATGACTGATACTGGGGTAATTTCAGGCTAACCAGCAGCTGGCTAGAATATTGCCAGCGAAGGTCCAGTTCTGGGCAGTGATGAGCACCTCACTACCTCCCATTAACTTTGCTGGAACTGTGTGCACTAAATGCTTTGTAGGGTTGGGTCTTTAGTAAGTATCTAATTCTGTGCACACACAAACCTCTTTTTCACACTCTTGGGGTTTTTAGCCTGTGGGCCAACAGCTCCATACAGATGAATAATTTGTACATAAGGCCCTAATCAAGCAAAATGCATAAAGTTAAAGCATGGGCATAGTCCCATTTAAGTCAAGGGGAAGTGACAACAGCCTGCAATGCCTATAAGTCATGCCTACAATCATACAAAATCCACAGGCTTACAAAATTAATTCTGACAAGCCAAAATTCTATTAAAATTGGGGATGGGAAAACCCACTGGTGCTTTGGTCTTTGCAAAACCTATGATTTCTGAAACTTTTTTAAAAAATGTATTTTGAATTTTACAAAATAATTCCTACCTTTAATTTAAACCCTTGGTTTCGGAGGAAAAATTTAATTAAAAACAAACAGAAAATCATGTTTTCCTTTAAAAAGAATGAAATAACTTAAGGGCAGGAAATGTTTTGTAAAACACTAAAGGCTCAGCAAAACCCAAAACTATATATTCTAAACATTTAACTGAATTAATTAGAAACTTGTTCTATGCAAATAATAGAGCTTCATGCTTGAAATGAACTCTTTCTTAGGTTTCTTTTGTGGACCTACCAGAGAATAAAATAAGCTTACAAAAATGTACAGGATTCTTATTTTGCCAGAAACAATGTAAACTCAAAACCTCAAAAAATTCAATTTATCATAATCGAGAATCCACCTAAATGAAAACTGCCTAGCAATTAATTGTGATTACACAATCCTTTTATAGAGGAGAATATTTGTATGTACAAATACTGAAAAAGAACAATTGTATTTTAAAAATGATGCTATACACAATTATTGCTTTCCAGAGCACTTTTCAATTCATGAGTGACATTTGAATAGAAATATCAGAAAGCAGATAGGTCTGCCTCAAGTTAGTTAGATGCTATGGTTTGCTGAATGGAGAAGGCAATGGAAGACATTTGTACAACTTGCTAGCTATCCATTTGAATTAAGCAACTAAGAATGGACTGCTGCACATGAAAATTATTTCATTCAAGTCTGAGGACAGTAGCACATAAGACAGACAAGAAAGCACTGATCTCCCCTAGCTTTTCAGGATTTAAATGTCAAGCATAGTAATTTGTTCTCCATTACCATTTGCAAAGAGTTTTTGAATAAATTTCTTTATTAAATACTTCATCAGTTAATGTTTATCTGCTTATTTGCTTAAATATATTTATGTTGAGAAATTCCATATCAAAGATATCTATTCTAAACTATTCTTCACAGCAGATCCCAACATTCTGATTGTCCTTTCTATATTTTAGTTGGCTTGCAAAACACAGAAAATATGGTGACGCTGGGCTGCAATTATTATAGCTATGTCTACACTACAGGGCCTATGCAAGCATAGCCTTCAATGTAGATGCAGTTCAGCTGTGCCACAGAAGGAGTTCTGCTGGTGCATGAACACCACTTCCCTGAATGACATTAGCTACATTGACAGAAGCACACTCCTGTCAGCATAGTTGTGTCCACACTGGGGGGTTTTGTTGGCAGGATGGATTATGTCTCTGTGTACGTTTTTTTTTATTTCACAGCCCTGACTGAAAAAAGCTCTGTCAGTATAAATTTTTAAGTATAGACCAAGCCTATGAAATACTGGTGAGAAGTGAGCTGGAGAAACATAATATCTGCTTGCAGTGGATGACCAAATGATTTTGTTTTTAATTTTGAGAAACGGAATGGTAAATAGACATCCACCTTCTGATGCTAAAAACTAAAGCCTCTAGCAAGCATTAAAGCATACGCTTTCACTGAATTACGGTAAAATAATATTCCTAAATTACATGCACAAAATATTTAATTCCATATGAAAAGCAGCTAATTGCATGTTAATTTGAAATTTCCATTCATGCAAGTGCATCTTTCATGCATAACAGCATGCTAAACTGAGGGATGCAATTATGAAAAAACAGTCCCCAAATGTGTATGTCTTCAGAGTGTATGTACATAGTGGCACTGTCAAGCTGTGCAGCAAATTTAAGAACTCCAGCCAGAGTAGTAAATGTTCTACTAAATAAATTGTTCTGTATCTTCTGAGATATTTGTCTGCTGCTGTGTATGTATCCGGGGAAACAATTAAAAAAGAAAAAGAAAAAAACTGACAAATGTTGTCAGAAGAATACTCATGGAACAGATATTATGATAAGTGCAAAGCCCTTATCAACACATCTGTTATTTGAAGATTCCACTCACCAACAACTTCAAAGATGATTATTGGGGGTTTTTTTGGTTATAAAAAGCAGCTTTTGTTTCTTCTATTTGAATCAAACATACTTTAAAGTATTTCAGAGAAAATTTAAAAGCAGAAACCCATTGCCAAAATATTGTAAACAGCAGCCACCACCAGGTATCACCACAGTCTTCTAAGGTCTTTGAGTGGGAGCCAACAATCAGCCTTGGGAAGACAAGCTGTGTTGTTAGTTTTCATTACACAAGGTTCTCTGTAGAGGCAGTGCTTGCTGGACAGTTTGATCTGTGCTTTTGTCTCTGATTAGAGTCAATTCCTTGCTTTGTGGGAATCAGAACTGGAAGGGACCTCGAGAGGTCATCTAGTCCAGTCCCCTGCACTCATGGCAGGATTAAGTATTATCTGACCATGCCTGACAGGTGTTTATCTAACCTGCTCTTAAAAATCTCCAATGATGGAAATTCCACAACTTCCCTAGGCAATTTATTCCAGTGCTTAAACACCCTGACAGGAAGTTTTTCCTAATGTTCAGCCTAAACTGCCCTTGCTGCATTTTAAGCCCATTGCTTCTTGTCCTATCCTCAGATAAAGAGAAATATGTTTCTCCCTCCTCCTTGTAGCAACCTTTTATGGACTTGAAAACTTATCATATACCCTCTCAATCTTCTCTTCTCCAAACTAAACAAACCCAATGTTTTTCAACGTTCCCTCACAGGTCATGTTTTCTAGACCTTTAATCATTTTTGTTGCTCTTCTTTGGACTTCCTCCAAGTTGTCCACATCTTTCCTGAGATGTGGTGCCCAGAACAGGACACAATACTCCAGCTGAGGCCTTATCAGCGTGGAGTAGATTGGAAGAATTACTTCTCGTGTCTTGCTTACAACACTCCTGCTAATACTTCCCAAAATGCTGTTTGCTTTTTTAGCAACAGTTACACTGTTGACATATATTTAGCTGTAATCCACTATGACCCCCATTTCCCTTTCTGCAGTACTCCTTCCTAGGCAATCATTTCCCATTTTCTTTGTGTGCGCAACTGATTGTTCCTTCCTAAGTGGTGTACTTTGTATTAGTCCTTATTGTATTTTATCCTATGGGGCACTGGTGTTAGGCTGAGACTCCTGAATGAAGGGATTGCCCTACGAGCTCTTTGACCATCTTCATTTCAGGGCTGGTTTTGTGTGTGAATAAAACAAGTTACATGTAGAATATACCTAGACTCTGCATCACTGATTTTTCCTCAGCTGGGAAGCCAACCTTCCAGATACCCACCACCCTTTGACAGAGGTAATGCTGATGTTGAAATAGAACACTGGTGTCAGAAGGAGCAACAGAAGCAAAACATAGTATAAAGTATTTCAGACAATTTAGAAGCAGAATTCCATTGGCAAAACATTATAAACATTCAGCTGACCAGTTTTTAAAACATGAAATGATGTAAAACTTTCTAATCAAGTAAGTTAAAATACTATGGAAATTTGCAGGCACACTTTTAAGGCATAAGTGCATTCCTAATCATTAATGTAATTTTTAGTACCTTTTCAAATCATTACAGTATTGGTCATAAGTGTGGTAAAAGGGTTTACACATTTTTTTCTTTAAAAAAAATCACCAGTTGTGCAGTACTTAAGCATACAATCCTCCCCACCCTCAAATGGATTGGTAGGTTCTATAACACTGTTGGGTAAAACTGCGCTGTTGTGCCATGAAGGAACATATGTAGACTATAATATCTTACAACTGAAGGTTTCTATGTAGAATATAACAGCTTACAACTGAAGGTTTGAGGATGCTATTAGTTTTTGCAAGATGTACTGTACTTTATGTTCTTAGGAAGGAAACTGACTTTTTTTTAAAATGACATATATAAAGAGTCTTGTTGCTGATGACTTACCGTCAAGCTTGTAATCTATGATGATCCATCTGATGGGAATGTTCATAAAATGTAGCTTCCCTTCATAAGGGAAATCTCTCTCATGATATTCAAAATCTCTTTCAAACTAAAGTCAAAATTACATACTGAGTTGTTTAAGAGAAAAGGGCATTACTTAAGTAATCATTCATAATGCAAAGTATAGCAGGATTGTTAGTGTCATTATATATTAAAAAGTTGCTGATGCCTCATGGAAAAATTTGGAAAAAATCATCATATTTAGGAAAACAAGTTATACTTAGAATATACCCAGACTCTGCATGATGTGTCATATTTTGTGAATTTCTTCATTGACCTTTTGGTAAGGAATTATGTATCCTAACTGGGGCCTCTGAATATGGGATTTTTGCATGAAAACAAAATCTGATTTTTATAAACAGTTGAACTCTTATGAACTGTTTCTGCTCCTGTTTTTTATTCCGCACATGAAGTAAAATGCTTTTCATGTTGTCATTTCCATAGCAACTACTTGTAAAGTCAAAGAAGATTATGATTTCAGGTGGGGAATAAAGAGAAGAAGATAAACTCTTACCAGTACAGATCTCCTGCATCTGATTTTACCCTTGGAAGCTTTAATCTACCTAGCACAGGTAACAATAGTAGTCACAGTGGCACTCAAACTAGCTGCCAGGGACCCTGGATCCACACAGGTTGCTAGCCCATGCTGAAGCCCCTGCTACCATATCTTCATTACTATTGTTGTACAATGTTTTAGATTGCTAGCTATTTCAAAGAATGCATGGTTATGCCAAGGGGCGGCTCTATGTTTTTTGCCGCCCCAAGCACGGCAGTCAGGCGGCCTTCGGCGGCATGCCTGCGGGCGGTCAGCAGTCACGTGGATTCAGCAGCGTTTCTGCGGGTGATCTGCCAGTCCCACACCTTCAGCGTACCTGCCGCCGAATTGCCGCCAAAACCGCGGGACCGGTGGACCTCCCGCAGGCACGCCGCCGAAGGCCGCCCTCCCAGTGACCGGGAGGCCGCCCCCTGCGGCTTGCCGCCCCCGGCACGCGCTTGCTGTGCTGGTGCCTGGAGCCGCCCCTGGTTATGCCCAATAGTGCTAAAAATCACACCTTCACTTTGTAGTAAAGACATACCCTTGAGCTGGAGGTATAATTTCCGGCTTGGTTAGATGTTTATGCGCTAGCTCGATAGTTAAAAACAGAACTGCAGTCTTGGATGGGTTAACTGCCCCAAATTTAATGGTTTTTATCTTTATCTAATTTGTTTGTTATTCTTTCATTCCAACATCAATGCATCACCTGCACCTAAAATGTAATTACTAAACATTTAGCTTCCTGGCATTACCAGCACATTGTCATATACTGACGAGCTAATCCCTCCTCTAAACAGTCAAAATGTAAAATGCAAGCATATCTTAGACAAACGTTAAACAAAGTAAAGGCAGACCAATTGGTGCAGAAAGAAGTCAGATGATCAGGCAGGTTGGCTAGCACCAATCAGCTTTGTCGCTGCATTTTTTGTTGAACATGACCTTGCCTTTTACTTTTTCCTTGAAACTGAGATCGCATCCCTATCTTAGCATATAGTCTTGTCAGAATACAAAGTGCAGATGATCTGTATCTCAATCAAATTTGCATGTCATGAATACATGTATGGAAATGTTCCAAATCTGAGGACTGATGTCATTTTTATGTTTTTAATAACCATAATTCAATTTTATTGGATTATTCATTTGGAAGGAAACTAATTAACTTTAAATGTAGTGTGTCTTTGAAAAAAATGTGTTTTATAGGTTGGGAAGGATATGAGGATATGATCCAGAGCTCTAAGTCATTATGGGGTAGTGAAGAATTTAATGAAAGTGAAGAGACATGGCAGCAATGGTAAATTAAATTCTGCTTTTATTCTGACCACACACATTGGAGAGACCCTAAGGGGGCTACCCAACAGTCTCTTGTAAAACTTTAACCCTGTTTTGGAAGGACAGGCATAGTATGTCCAGGTTAAATCTTTACTCCTTCTTGGAGGACTTAGAGTGAAGAATGAGGACTCCATCAAATAGCATATATTGTAAACTGTGGACTAATATTTAGAGACTAAGTATGCTGGTACTAGAAAGTACCTGTTGCATGCATGCATATATGATTACAATGACTATCATCATTTCAGTTACTCTAGTATTAGAGGCCTCACATGGGGATCAGGGCCCTGTTCTGCTAGGAACTACGTGGGGCAACAGCCCATTTCGAAAGATGATGGTGCAAGCACCAAAGAAATTCAGTTACTATGTATCATGCTGCAGCATCACGAGTGGTTAAAAAATCCAATTCTTTAGCAAGAGTCCTTGCCACAGATAATGCTGGCGTAAAGTGCAGGACAGATGAAGTTGGTGCATTACTAGTGCTTAAGGCTTGCTGCATTTTTCTCTTTGCTTTCCTTTCTCTCAGCCACCGGCTCCCTGGACAGCCCTCCATTGTGGCCACATCTTCCCAGCTTGAAGTGTCAATGTTGGACATTTTTAGCTAGGAACTATAGATGTATCTAATTAAAATGATTGGCAAACTGTAGATAAACATATAACTGGAGCAAGGGGGGCAGGAGGATGAGGAAACCAGTAAAACAATCCCGTTTAGCTAAATAATAGTGTCAAAACAATAAACTGAATAAGGTCCTAATTCAGCAAAGCACTTAAGCATATGCTTATATTCCATGCCTACAGTACTTTGCTGGATCAGGACCTAAATTGATATTGGTAAAAATTACTTTTAATCTCTCTATATATATTCTATTTGATGTTCAGGGAAATATGATATTTAATTTCAATTTATGGGAGAGATGAGATTATTTGTCAAGCAAATCTGAAAAAGATGCACTGCTTAAAAAAAAAAAAAAAAAGACTACAGGATCTCATCATTATAGACCTGGAAACACATTTTCGCAAGTGCAGATCTCCTACTGTGGTTATTCATCAAGTGACATTTAGTTGCGTTCATGTTGCTTCCAAAGTCCTTGTCTTATACATTCAGGGACTTGGATTTATTGTTTCTATGTCCAGGCTAACAGGCAATATTGTGGGTGAAATAACAATGACTAAACATTATTCTACATGTAATGAGATGTGATGTTGATACAACTAGACACGGTTGACAACAAGTCAATGATGGGAGGATGTGCAACTGCTGAAGAAAATTCTAATTTTAACATTAAAGTTTCAAATGTTCCACTAAAATCATTGTAGAATCACTATCTGAGAAAAAAAAGTGGAGCTGAAATAACTCATAACCACAAGGGTGTGCAGGCTTGTGTTTTAGTGGCTATTTTCTTGATTAGAAATGTCCAAATTCTCTCAAAGGATTCAAAAGGAGATGCTTGAGAGTTCATGAAGGGCCAGCAAAACCTTTTTGGAGAGGAAATAATTTTTGTCCCATGTGCTTCTTAAACCCAGGATCATAACATATCCATGAGGCATGGATAAAGAGAACAGTGAGAGAGGCTGAAAGGGAAAGAATTTTGCTAACTTTTTGACTGAGTGTAGCTGAAATGTCAACACAAAGTGTTTAGCAAACTTACAAAAATGGTTGGCTTGTTTATTTATGAAATGTGAACAGCAAATAAAAAATATGTTTAATTTTAGTCCACACCAGAAGGAACTGATGTTGCTTCTACCTTGTCTCAATTTATCCTTAACCTTAATCTTGGTGATCAAATTATATGCACACTGAACTAGTAATAATATATGAATTATTTTATAGAAAGGCTCCACACTCCCTGCCAACCAACTCTCCAGCTACATATGCACTTACTGTGTATTTTGAAATGTCTGTTTGTGTTGTAGCCTATTTTCTTTTCTTTTAAAAGCTTAGATGAATGAAGATCATTCTGCTAGCAAAGTATAATTTATCAATATTTTTCTGGACTAGAAGTCACAGATGATTAACACTAACTTTCCATTTCAGGGGACCTGGACTGAAATATAGATAAGGCCACAAATGGAAATAAAGCTGGAGGACAGCTGTTGCTTATCCCTAGTGGCTTTGTAGCCCATATAACCGTTTCGCACAATCATGCCCAGGAGATACCTAGGGATGGAATAGTGAAGGGTTTATGCACAAGGGGCACTGACAGAGCAGAGAAGAGAAATGTATGCTACATTATGTTGTAGATGTAAAGCCTTTAAATATGGAGTGATGTGTGTTTTCACTGTACTCAAGCCCTCACCCAACCAATCATAATGTAAAAGGGGAAACTCAAAGGTATCAGCAAGTGGCTCAGAAGAAAAAAAAATTAGCATCAGGAGGCAATAGGGATTCAGAAAGAGTGGGCAAGTGGCAATTACGTGAGAAACAGCATTTGCTTGTCGCATCTTTGGCTCTAGAGTCAGTCTGGCTCCCTTTTCATTAGCATTAAGATTTAATGGGTGTAACGCTGTATGATTGAACATGACCATTTATATAATTGATATTGCCACTGTTATACAATTGCAACAACTCTTGTACAAAATATGTCACATAAGGTATCAATGGAAAAGTTATGAATTGCTAAGTATGATTATCCTGTTTATATGCATGTATCATTTTTGTATCAGAAGTTATAAATATTGGCCATTGTGACAAAGTTTCTCCTCTATCTTGGTGGGTCCTGCGCTTATTGGTGGATTTTCTTGCCTCAGAGATTCACCATGTGGGTTGGGGAACAGCCCAGAGACCTTCCCCTCGGGAAGAACCCACAGTCCAGGTCAATTGGGAGGTTTGGGGGGAACCCGGGCCCGCCCTCTACTCCGGGTTCCAGCCCAGGGCCCTGTGGACTGCAGCTGTCTGTAGTGCCTCCTGTAACAGCTGCATGACAGCTACGACTCCCTGGGCTACTTCCCCATGGCCTCCTCCAAACACCTTCCTTAGTCTCACCACAGGACCTTCCTCCTGGTGTCTGATAACGCTTGTGCTCCTCAGTCCTCCAGCAGCACACCCTCTCACTCTCAGCTCCTTGTGCCTCTTGCTCCCAGCTCCTCACACTCTCGCACTACAAACTGAAGTGAGCTCCTTTTAAAACCCAGGTGCCCTGATTAGCCTGCCTTAATTGATTCTAGCAGCTTTTTCTTAATTGGCTCCAGGTGTCCTAATTAGCCTGCCTGCCTTAACTGGTTCTAGCAGGTTCCTGATTACTCTAGTGCAGCCCCTTCTCTGGTCACTCAGGGAACAGAAAACTACTCATCCAGTGACCAGTATATTTGCCCTCTACCAGACTCCTGTATCCCACTGGTCTGGGTCTGTCACACCATATACAGGCATCATATATATGTGCAGTATTCCTGGGTGACACCTACTAGATAAAATGTACATTGAGGCCAGACAGCTGTACTGATGACCCATCAAAGACACTTAGCTCTCACAATGAGCCATAGAAGAAACCCATTTCGCCCAGATAGCACTTCCTGTGGGAGTCTCAGCAAAAGTATGGGCAATGGCTACCCCCTGTGAGTGATCAAGGCATGTAAGGATATGTGATATGCTCATGTGACCCTGGACTCCATCTTGAGCCAGTAAACTTTCTACAAACTGGGATATGAGCTTTGTTTTGAGACAGTAAATTTCCAGGCGCATGGCAGAGGACATAAAGGACCCCTGAGATATCTCCATTTTGCCTTTGTCCAGCCCTGATTCTCTGGACTGTGGATTTACAACTAAAAGGAGCATTTTGAACTATGGACTGAGGAACTTCCAATCTCTTGGAAGTTACCAGTCATACTTTACAAGACAGCAATCTATTCCATCACTGCTAAAAACCTGATATAAGGACTTTGCAATTATTTCTACGCATTTGTTCTATTAACCATTATTAACTCTCTTCTTTTCTTTGATTATTAAACCTTTAGTTTCTAGTTACTAAAGGATTGGCTTCTGCATGATTATTGGGTAAAATCTGGGCTATATATTGACCTGGCTAAGTGGCTGATCTCTTGGGATTAGAAGACCCTATAGTTGATTAAATTGTTTTTCAGTAACCACACATCATATAGTCCGGTATCTGGGTGGTGAGACAAGGGCTAGAATTCCTAAGGAGACTGCATTTTTGACTTCCTGTTTACCAGTGTGGTAAGACAGAAGTTTACTTTTGTTACTTACTTGTTAGTTGTATAATATAATGAGAAAACCACCAGTTTGGGGTGAGTCTGCCCTATTTCTCAGCAGTTTGTCCTGAATTTGGCTTTCTCAGCTGTGACCCACTGAAGCATGGTGACAATGGGTGAGGGAAAAATATCTTGATTATCCACAGCAATTAAAGGTAGAATCTCCAAAATCAGTTTAACTGTCCAGTTTAACATGTGTTGCCACAGCAGCTCACATGAAAAACAAGAATTATATCCTTTATTCTTTGCTGCTTGTGCCTGACATGAGTGAATCAATACTGTCCTTGCATTATTTTTGAGAATGCATTTTGTTATATAGGCCAAGAATAGACAACCTACTGAAAGAAAATTCAACAGAGAATCAATAGAGAGTATATGAAAGTAATTACTGATGAATGATTGGTTATAGTTAGAGCTGGGTGAAATTTTTTATTTATTTATTTATATAAAAAACTTATTTTTATTTATTTCAACCCCTCCCCACCCCAAATGTAGATTCAGTGAATTTGTTTCAACAGGTTTTAAATGAAACATTTCAATTTCTCATTTCAAAATGCCTGTTTCAAAATTTCCTTTCATCTTATTAAAAACAATAAAAATATGGTCAAAATAAAAACAAAACATTTCAGTTTTGTTGAAACAAAATGTGTTTTTCAAACTGAAAGAAAATTTTCTCAACATTTTGATTCACTGAAAATTTCAAAAAAAAATCATTTTGACCCCAAATATTTTTTTTGGAATTTCCAGTAAACTGAAAAGTACATTATTTTTGCAACTCTCATATATACCATCAGCACCTTATATATACACACACTATTCCCATATTGCATCTGTAAAAAAATTAAAGATTAACAAATATGGAATTAGGATGAATAAAAAAATAATAAAAAGAAGTGTAGCAATAACTCCTGTGGAATAGCACATTTAAAATTATGAATGAAGGGTACCACACATGGGGAGTAATTGGGCTGAATCAAAAATACTACATTTAATTAAAGTTCATTATTAATACTTTGAATTATATTATGGTAGTACCTAGAGGTCCAGAGTAAGAGAGAGTAGAGTCCCTGACCCAAATAGTTTACATCCCAAACAGATAAAATGGACTAAGGATGAGACAAATACAAAGATTATTATCCCCATACTTTACAAATGAGAAAAAGATTCAGAAAGATTAAGCCACTTGCCAAAAGTCATACAGGAATTCTATGGAAGAGTCTGGAACTGAACCAAGGTTTCTTGAATCCTAGTCCAGTGCCATAACCACATATCCTCTCTATATTGTTCACCATTCCTCATAAATTAATCTGCTAAAAAAAAAAAAAGTCCCCAACAGACCTAGTTTTAACCCTTTGTCCTTTCCCATGTCAGACTCGGATACTCCATTTATTGTATGCTATTCACAGTACTTCCTTGAGCCAAAATGCCAATAAATCTATGTTATGCACAACATAAAAAATCATAGCCCAGGGCAAATAAGACAACCATTTTGTATATGTGTCACTAAAGGTAACACCTGATCTCCAGTTGCATACCAATGTGGAAATTCAATTATAGATTCCTTCTGATATTTATATTTAGCTCAAACTGTGCACTTGCAGTTTATGACATCAGCATTACTACCTGAATTATAGTCTTGTATTCAAATCAGAGATCACATATCGCACTTGATAATAAGGGCAGATCTTACAGTGTTTGTACAAATCTCTTCACACTACAAAGAGACAACCTATATTCAGTTCAGCAGTGTTATCAGGGCATAAATATTCAGGAATGTTGAATCATTTCATATGTCTTCATACTTTAAATATGCAGATATACATTTCATTAGTCAGTAAACTGAACCACATCAGAACAAAATACATTTCACTTCCATTTTTCCTCTTGAAACATCTTTTTTTAATCAAGTTTTTGCATTTAAGTTAGAGTTATTTGCACAAGCTGAATTTGAATTTACTTCTTCTACCCATCTTTGCTTTTTTCTGAATATTCTCATTCAGTTTAGAACACAGAAATTATATAAGTGACTCCTTTCTTTGCTTTATAATAAAGTGCCAAACATACAAATGTTCTGGGGAGTACTACTGCCATAACAAGATTATTTGAATTTCTATGGACTTTGTTGTGTGCATGTGAACAGAAAGAATCAAAGTGTCACATCATTCCTACAAAATGAACTCTTTACAACAGAGAAGAAAATAAAATGAAAAGGAGCAAATAAAGTTCTCAACAGGCATGAATAACCATGCTAATCTTACACACAGATCAACTGGAATGCTTCAGTGTAATTTCACTTAAGATTTATTCTGGGGCCAAAACAAGGATGGATTTTAATTAAGATCCCTGATATGAGATGGTTATGAAATAATTTCCTCTGGAGAGTTCTCCAGACAAGAGATGTCTCACTGAGATTTGAAGGCTGTTTATCAAGCACATTTTTCTGTAAATCTATTGCATGCCAATAACTATAATTTCCACAGGTCATCCAGTCACAACAGGCTTCTTGTCAATTCAGATGAAACTTTGTAAGAAAAAAAATATCTCTTTTGAGATACCTAATATTTCCAAAGGCACCGTAGGAGATAAAAGACAGCATACATTTTTAAACTTTCTATTTTCATCAATATACTAGAGCAATATAACTGAGAATTAATGCATACAAGAATGACAAGACTTTTTTTTATAAATATTAAATGAAACTTACAGATTTCATTACTTCACAAATCTATGATAACTGAATCCAATTCAGAAAATTTCAGACCAACTAGAACTTTGTGGATCAGAAATTTCTCACAGGGAGTGATGTTTCTGAGCTTTGCACTATTATTAATGGTCTATTTTAGACTAAGAAAAAATAACAGGTAGGGAAAAACTGGTGGACATAAATATTTTGTTGCAGTTTAGTCAACTCTTTGTACTATACTAGCTATGCGTGTTTGAGTACCACTACACTCCACTGAACAGAATGTCAGACTCTTTAAGTGTCACCATGTAGTGACTGGCCTACAGAGAATGTATGGACCTAATACTACTAACAACCGATATTCCTTGACCTCAAAAGGCCTCTTTTTGGGGGGGCTGGAGTTGCTGGGTTTTATCTCCACTTCTGCATATTAGTAGTTTCAGTGGTGTTCATGGTAATTTGTGGGTATAGCTTTTTTACAACCTCCCTCCAGCCAATCAGATAGTAGCCAAACAGCAGAGGCATTAGCAAGTGATAAGGGAAAGAGATCAGGTGGGGATAATGCCAAAGAAAATATACCGGAATCACAAAAGCACAAGAAAAGTTGTGTTACTAGGTGCCAGATCATAACCCATGTTCCATTGCATTGTTCTGTAACTACAGAGGTCTACACAGAGCTGAATTGGATGGGACAGTCCCAAAATGCAGAATGACTCTGGGACAGTATTTGTCCTGGAGTTCCTGTGGTGCTCCTCTGCGCCTGCCTGGGGCTCAGGGGTGGGGCCAGCCTCTTCTGGGTGAGCAGGGTGAAGTGGGCCTTAGCCCCTCTTGCCACAAGGCCCTCCTCCAGCTCTTCCTCTTTCCTCTGAGCCCCCACCCCCTGGGCAGGACAGAAGCCAGAGTCAGGCAGTAGTAAGAGCCACTCAGGCAGCCCGGGCCACTGTGGGGAGCCCAACCCTAGCCCCTCTACCTGCCCTAGGCAGTGTGCCCCAGGGGACAGGGACACGGGTGCTCCTAGGCACCCTGGCCTGGCATGGCCAGGGGGCAGAGCCTTGGGGAAGAGGAGGAGCAGAGGCAGGGCCCCTGCATGTGTCCCACTTTTGCCATCTAAATAGGTGGTCACCTTAACACAGCCTGAGGGGGGGAAATTCTGTGTTCCATGACTGCCTACCTTTTCCCATCTCTCCAGAGTCAGACATATACTTGCAGGGCGATCTGAGAGCTGGAGGACAAGTTGGGCCATATATCTAAACAACTGTTTGCTGAGTTGTAGAGGGACAGCAGGTTATCAGTGCCACATGTTGTGGATTTTCCATCAATTAAAATCTTTAAATGAAATTGGATGTATTTCTAAATGATATGCTGTAGCTCAGCCAGAAGTTATGGGCTAGATGCAGGGATTGCTTGGTGAAGGCCTATGGTTTGTGCAATCCAAGAGGTCAAATGAGGTCCCTTCTAGCCTTATAATCTTTGAATCACCCCCACTAAAACCAGTAAAAGATTATATGTTGTTTTCTTCAACTATAGAAGACCCTTTCCAACCCCTCTCTCCTCCAGGAGTATAATTCAGTGCCTATGCAGAGAGAGTGGGAGCAGGAATGGTTGAGAGATGCTTAGAGAGCAGTGCACTTGCATGGGATCTCTGCTTGCTCAGGCTTCTTTGAGAGTCCAGACTATGAGTTCATACTTCTGGGAGCTTAGTTTATCCACAACAGGAGGAGGAAAGCGTGAGTTGACTCTCACCCAATTCCAGTGATCATAGACCAGGGGTTGGCAACCTTTCAGAAGTGCTGTGCTGAGTCTTCATTTATTCACTCTAATTTAAGGTTTCGCGCGCCAGTCATACATTTGAACGTTTTTAGAAGGTCTCTTTCTATAAGTCTATAATATATAACTAAACTATTGTTGTATGTAAAGTAAATAAGGTTTTTAAAATGTTTAAGAAGCTTCATTTAAAATTAAATTAAACTGCAGAGCTCCCCGGACTGGTGGCCAGGACCCGGGCAGTGTGAGTGCCACTGAAAATCAGCTTGCGTGCCGCCTTCGGCACACGTGCCATAGGTTGCCTACCCCTGTCAGACATTTTAAATCTGATGCTTAAACCTTTCAGTCATCTCCCCTCTCCTGATAAACCAGTCTAGTACTAAGATTATTGTATTTATTAAATAAAGAAAAAGTGTAGAATATACTATTCTGTCAGTTGGGGCTCTGAGCAATTTTTCTGCCTTTCTATTGTTGCACTACTTGTCTCCCTTCAATTCATGTGGCTTGCTTCCAGTGAAATGCTCCCTATTTCTATTTTCTTTGGCTTCAGACCTTGCACACAGTTAAATCTTGCACAGTACTTATACTAGAATCAGTGCCATAAATGTTCCAAATAAACGAAAAGACATGGTCCCTGCCTTAAAAATCCCACAATCTAATACATGGTGGACATAATATAGTTGAGTAATTTTGTGCATGAAGGTTCTGTAGAAGAAATGCATGTTAAGGAAAGATCTACTGGTGGAAAGGGAGAGAGACCAGTTGGTGGACGTGAAAGAGGAGGCTGTTCTAAGTATAAGGATCGGGGTGGTGGGAAGAGGGCAAAAAATGGGAAAGGGAGATTAAAGGGACATAGTGACAACATGCAGTAAGAGGCTAATTTTTATTATTGTATTGCAGTAGCTCCTAAAGTCCCTGGCTCCTTTGTGCTAGGTGATATACACATGTAACTAAAACATGTTACATGCCCTGGAGAATTTATAATTAAGAATAAGATGGGACACAACAGATGAATTAAAAAAAAGCAAAACAGAAACATAAGATACCAGGGAGAGGATTATAATCAGCATGATAGGCAGGAGTCACAATGCACCAAGGATTGCTGAGCATTTAGTAGGCAACCAAGGCCTTGTCTACACTACGAGAGTACTTCGATTTTAGTTAATTCGACTATGTGGAATCGATATTACTAAGTCGAACGTGTGTGTCCACACTAAGGACAGTAATTCGACTTTGTGAGACTTTGTGAGTCCACACTAACGGGGCAAGCGTCGACATTGGAAGCGGTGCACTGTGGGCAGCTATCCCACAGTTCCCGCAGTCCCCGCTGCCCATTGGAATTCTGGGTCGAGCCCCAAATGCCTTCTGGGTAAAAAAATGTGTCGAGGGTGCTTTTGGGCGCCTGTCGTCATCCGTCCGTCACTCACGCCCTCCCTCCCTCCCTCCCTGAAAGCGCCGGTGGGAAATCAGTTCGCGCGCTTTTCTGATTACTGACAGCGCGGACGCCACAGCAGTGCGAGCATGGATCCCGCTGCGACCATCGCTGCAGTTGTGGCAGTTCTCAACGCCTCGCAGCTTCTCCTCCACCTGTACCAGAGGCAGCTGCAGATCAATCATGAGAGGAGGCTACGGCACCACCGTGACGGCATGAAGTCGGACACTAGCTCCGACCTCTCTGAGAACATGAGACCCAGCGCCCAGGACATCTCGCTGTCACTGGGTCTTGTTGATACTGTTGAACGGCGATTCTGGGCCCGTGAAACAAGCACAGAATGGTGGGACCACATAGTGCTGCAGGTCTGGGATGAATCCCAGTGGCTGCGCAACTTTCGCATGCGGAAGGGGACTTTCCTCGAACTGTGTGAGTTGCTGTCCCCTGCCCTGAAGCGAAAGGACACCCGGATGCGGGCAGCCCTGACTGTCCAGAAGCGAGTGGCCATAGCCCTCTGGAAGCTCGCAACGCCAGACAGCTACCGGTCCGTCGCTAACCACTTTGGTGTGGGCAAGTCTACCGTGGGGGTTGCTGTTATGCAAGTAGCCAGGGCAATCGTCAAGCTACTGCTATCTAAGGTAGTGACCCTGGGAAACGTGGAGCTCATCAGAGATGGCTTTGCCGAGATGGGATTCCCAAACTGCGGTGGGGCTATAGATGGGACTCACATCCCTATCCTGGCACCGGACCAACAGGCCAGCCAGTACATCAACAGAAAGGGGTACTTTTCCATGGTGCTGCAAGCACTGGTGGACCATCGGGGACGTTTTACCAATATCTACGTTGGATGGCCTGGCAAGGTTCATGACGCTAGGGTGTTCAGGAACTCTGGTCTGTATAGACGGCTGCAGGAAGGTCTTTACTTCCCGGACCACAAAGTAACTATTGGGGATGTGGAGATGCCTACAGTCATCCTCGGGGACCCTGCATACCCGCTAATGCCCTGGCTCATGAAGCCCTACACTGGCGCACTGGACTCAGGGAAAGAACTATTCAACTACCGGCTCAGCAAGTGCAGAATGGTGGTGGAGTGTGCTTTTGGCCGTCTCAAGGGGAGATGGAGAAGCCTACTCACTCGCTGTGATCTCAGCGAGACCAATATCCCCATTGTGATAGCTGCTTGCTGTGTGCTCCACAATTTGTGTGAGAGCAAGGGGGAGACCTTTATGGCGGGGTGGGAGCTTGAGGCAAATAGCCTGGCTTCTGATTACGTCCAGCCAGACAGCCGGGCGATTAGAAGATCCCAGCGGGACGCGCTGTGCATCAGGGAGGCTTTGAAAGCCAGGTTCCTGACTGAGCAGGGTCTCCAGTGACTGTTCACTTTGTGGACACAGATACTGAACCTGCCCCCGTTTCTTTACCCAGTTACTGTTGACTATCCTTCCAAGTTACATACCCCCTTCCCCACCTTCCCAACAAATAAAATCTGTTCCGTTTTGTTACTGAACAAGGTTCTCTTTCTTACTGTTTTCGCGGGAATGTTTTAAACCGGGGACGCAGACTGTGGCGGGGGGCTGGTTTATTGTTTTGATGCAAATGATGCTTCTAAACTCCGGGAATGACAGGCTCCGCAGTGCTGGATTGGTTGTTTCAACGCAGCCTGCCAGCAGTCCTGGGCGGGACTGCATGTATGTGTCGGCCAAGTGACTTTCTGGCAGGGGGCGGAGGGTAACAGATCCCCTGCTGCGTGGCTCTGTGATCCAGGATAAGGACCGCGGCAGAAGATCTGTAACTGCCCTCCCCCGCCACAAAGTCACAGATCAACCCCCTCGCACCCCAGAACATGAAAACCGCCTCCCAGACTGACCAGGGTAACTGGTGACTGTACTGTGTATGTGTCCTGATGCTGGACCTGCCCCCGCCTCTGTAGCCTGCTACAGGTGACTGTCCTGTCCAAGTAACAAACCCCTTCCCCCCCTTCAGACAGAATCCCCTCTAAAAGACACTCTCGGAAACAGTACTTAACAGAAACAGATGTTTTATTATGAACCGCACATGAAAAGGGGGGGAGGAAACTTGGACGTGGGCTATTGTGAGATGGGTAGGAAAGGGCTTTTCAAACTTTGGAACGAGAGCCTTCCATTGCTGCAGCAGTGTGCAGGGGCCGACTGAAAGTTTTAACGGCCCTTGCCGCCCCTCCTTCTTTGGACTTTTGGTGAGGGGGGTGTGGGACTTGGTGGCGGGGGAGGGCGGTTAGAGATAGACAGCAGCAGGGCTCTGTCCTCCTGCCTCCGGTCTTGCAGAACATCCACTAGGCGCCGGAGCGTCTCCGTTTGCTCCCTCATTAGTCCAAGCAGGGTTCGAGTAGCCTGCTGGTCCTCCTGGCGCCACCTCTCCTCCCGTTCCATGACTGCTCTGTGCATTTGTGACAAGTTCTCCCTCCACTGTGTCGTCTGGGCTGCCTGCTCTCGTGAGCACTCCATAAGTTCATAAAACATGTCTTCACGCGTCTTTCTCTTCCTTCTCCTAATCTGCGCTAGCCTCTGGGAGTGTGATGCCAGGCTGGGTTGGGAGACAGTCGCAGATGTGTCTGTGGGAATGGGAAAAAGGGAGTAAATTCCTGAGACAGATAAATGAAGTTGCTAACAAAGAACATAGTCTTTCTCTGTGAACAACACCATGCACTGGACCTTTCACATGCGCACACAGGACAAGGTCGAATTTTCGGCCCTCGCCTTCAGTGCCTGGGGTCTTGCAGTTGCGATCAGAGAAGCGTGGCAGGACACCTCTACTTTTGTTGCAGGAAAACATGGTAAGCCGTAGACTTGTGGCAGCTTAAAAATGTAATAGTAGCACTGGGCTCCTTTCGCACTGAATGCAAGGCCACTCTCTGCTGGCAGCAATCAGGGAAGCATGAGCTCTGCCCCTGTCCCACCACCTCGCGGCTGTCCCCGGGAAAGATCACTGTATGCTGCCCCTCTGCCGCCTCCACCGCGTGGCTGTAAAGCAGTCCCAATACTAACATTCCCCTCCCTAATTTAAAGCAGGGCGTCATGTGCGATATAACTCTAATGAGGATCTCGGAGAGCGAGAGGGGAAGAATGCTTCGGGAGACCATGCAGAGGCCAGGGCCGTATGCCGCCATGCTGTGCCGTGCCATGATCCCAGACTACTTACTGGACTCATGGCGTGGGAACGTGTGTTACCACGGTGGACCAGTTATGTTAAAATTACATGTTTAGATGTTTAAAGCACTCACTGCTTGATCCTTCCCCTGATTCGGTGTCCGGGGTAACGGCTGTGGATGGTTGGTAGGGGATCTCGGTAAGGGTGATGAAGAGCTCCTGGCTGTCGGGGAAATCAGTGGTGCAAGCGCTGTCGACTGCCTCGTCCTCCTCATCTCCTTCCTCATCTTCCCCGTCCGCTAACATTTCCGACGAGGAACCGGCCGTGGACAGTATCCCATCCTCTGAGTCCACGGTCACTGGTGGGGTAGTGGTGGCGGCCGCACCTAGGATGGAATGCAGTGCCTCGTAGAAACGTGATGTGTGGGGCTGGGATCCGGAGCGTCGGTTTGCCTCTTTGGTTTTTTGGTAGCCTTGTCTCAGCTCCTTGATTTTCACGCGGCACTGCGTTGCATCCCGGCTGTATCCTCTCTCTGCCATGGCTTTAGAGATCTTCTCGTAGATCTTTGCATTCCTTCTTTTGGAGCGCAGCTCTGAAAGCACGGACTCATCGCCCCACACAGCGATGAGATCCAAGACTTCCCGATCAGTCCATGCTGGGGCCCTCTTTCTATTAGATTGCACGGCCATCTCTGCTGGAGAGCTCTGCATCGTTGCCAGTGCTGCTGAGCTCTCCACGCTGTCCAAACAGAAAATGAGATTCAAACTGCCCAGACAGGAAAAGGAATTCAAATTTTCCCGGGGCTTTTCCTGTGTGGCTGGTCAGAGCATCCGAGCTCGAAGTGCTGTCCAGAGCGTCAACAGAGTGGTGCACTGTGGGATAGCTCCCGGAGCTATTACCGTCGATTTCCATCCACACCTAGCCTAATTCGATATTGCCATTTCGAATTTAGCGCTACTCCTCTCGTTTTCGAGGAGTACAGAAGTCGAATTTAAGACAGCTCTATGTCGAATTAAATAGCTTCGTGGTGTGGACGGGTGCGGGGTTAATTCGATGTAACGGCGCTAAATTCGATATAAACTCCTAGTGTAGACCAGGCCCAAGAGAAGTGAGTTTTAAAGGAGAACAAAGTGGTGGATTTGTGGATTTTTATAGCAAAATCCTTTATTAAGCCATTTTCATTAGCAAAAAAGACAAAATATTTGTCCTGGGCCAGGTGTGTAGCATTGCTCAAAAATCTGTTATATTTTCCTCTTTGACTGGGTGCTGGGCAAGGAGTGCTTAATCAGCCCCCCGCCACACCCGTTCTAATGAAGAGGAGTAGATTGGAGCTGGCTGAATAGGCCTGTGCCTGCCTGGCAACTAGCAACAGCTACCAGCCTAATTAGCCAGGAGCTATAAAAGGGCTGCGGAGCAGGGTAAAAGGAGAGGCCAGAGGCTGAGAGGGACTGGTGGCTCTGGTTTTCTGCTTGTGAAGCCTGGCTCCAAAATCCTGTATATAGATAGTAAGGTGATGGTGGGAAATAGATCCAGTAACTCTTCACTTAACATTGTAGTTATGTTCCTGAAAAATGCGACTTTAAGCAAAACAATGTTAAGCGAATTCAATTTCCCCATAAGAATTAATGTAAATGGGGGGGGGGGGGGGGGAAGCGGGTTAGGTTCAAATAAAGGACATATCAGATATTAAACTGATAAGAACAGATACTACACTTGACCAGAGCTCAGAGAGCAGAGAAGCGATCCAGGGACATTTTTTTTTGCTAGACAAAAGGCATTATACACATTTAAAACAAGCAATTTAATACAGGTATTAAACAGGCTGGCAGCCCCCCATCCGCTCCCCTACGTGCCCCCCACAGTGCCTCCCGCGAGGCTGCGCGCCGCGTCCTTGCTCCTCCCCCCATCCTCCTGAATGCCGCACGACAGCTGAGTGCCACGGGCAGGAGGTGGGGGGAGCAGCGGGAAGGTGCTGATCCGCAGGGTCCACCGGTGGGCGGGAGGCGCTGGGATGGGGTGTAGGGGAGCTGATAGGAGGGCTGTCAGCCATGGACAAAGCAGGTGGCCAAACGACATTATAGGAGAGCATGTTCTGTAATGGAGAAGGGACATAACAATGAAACAACGTTAAGCGAGAGGTTGTTAAGTGGGGACTTACTGTATAAATAAAATACACTGGTGATTGCATCAACCTGAGGCATCCCTGACTGGTTTGTGAGGGCAGTAGGGGCCCAGCTGCGCCTCGCTATACTCTTCAAGGTGATTTTTACAATATATCTTGCTTCGTGGCCAGGCACAGGTGTCTCCTTTACTTTCACTATTCAAATATTCCTTCTCGGTACATAAATATAAAAAGTATCATGATAGACACATTTGTCAGCACTGTCAAAACAGATGACCTTTCTGTAGCAGAGATGGCATTTGCAGCAATATGCAGGATTCCTCTCTAAAAACGTTGATTTGGCACCTATTAGAAATGGGCCCCATGCCATCTTCACAGAGAAGTGCAAGTGTACACCACCAAATTATCATGTTACATACCAGTTGTGAGTCAAGAACAGGATTCTTAAGTGAGAACATGCACATGCTGTCAAATTTCTATTTATACACTTCTGGTTAAAGCAATCTGCCATTGCTCATTCTGCTCGGAGCCAAATTAACCTTCCAAGTGTGAAAAGTTAATTCTGTAGAGACACAAAGGAATATTTTACCTTATTTCAGTTACAAATAATGATGTATGGAGAAGGAACAAGAATTATATTATCCTTAGCAGTGCTGTAAAGAGTTCCTTTGTCCTCAAAGTGAGCTGCAAATAAATGTTATTTGTAAAATGGGGAAAATGAGGCAGATAGTAAGTGACTTTTCAAAACCACTGAGGGAATACACTTTGAGGATAGGAGCTAGAAATGAGGAGTTTTTAACTCCCACTTCTGTGCTCATACTATACAAACTATCTTTCTCTCATTCTATATCGTGGATGGTTGTGGTTGCTAAAATTAGAGATGCCAGGTTCCATTGCAACACCTTGTGGCATGCATGTGTATGTATGGTTGCAGAAAAAATGGAATTAAGCTTAATTGATTTTTACCTTAGAAGTAATAGGCCAGATTATCAGAGTTTAGTCACGCCATTAGGTGTTGGAAATGCTCCTGCAATTACACACCCACTGTGCATGCACAGTTATTGTGATTGTGCATGCACACTTACTCACAGTAAGTGAATTAACTAAAAGACAATAAGAAGAGGTTCATAAACACATTAGGAACAAGAGAAAGATGAAGGAAAGTGTGGGTCATCTACATAATGGGGAAAGAGAGCTAATAATGGATGGTATCAAGAGAGCTGAGGTGTTTAATGCCTATTTTGTGTCAGTCTTCACTAAAAGGCAAATTGTGACCAGATACTTAACAAGTAATACCAACAGCAAGGGTGAAGGAACATAAGCCAAAATAGGGAAAGAATGGGTTATAGAATATTTAGATAGGTTAGACGAATTCAAATAAGCCAGGCCTGATGAAACGCACCACAGGGACATGTCTATACAGCAACTAGACACCCATAGCTAGCCCATGCCATCCGACTCATGCCAGGCTCGTGGGGCTGTTTCATTGCTGTGTACGTCTGGGCTTGGGTTAGAGCCCTAGATCTAGGACACTGTGAGGTGGGAGGGTCTCAGAGCCTGGCAGCCTACACAGCAATGAAACAGCCCTGCAGCTCAACCCCGAGTCAGCCGGGATTGGCCAGCCGTGGGTTTTTCTTTGCTGTGTCAACATACTCTAGGGTGCTGCTTAAGAAACAAGCTGAAACAATCTCAGAACTGTTAGTGGTTATCTTTGATAACTCATGGAGGAAATCCCAGAGGACTGGAGAAGGGCAAATATATAGCTATCTTTACAGAGGGGAATAAAGATGACCCAGGGAATTCTAGATCAGTCAGCCTTACTTAGATATCTGGAAAGATACAGGAACAAATGATTAAACAATTAATTTGTAAGCATCTAGAAGATCATAAGTAATAGCTAGCATTGATTTGTCAAGAAGAAATCATGCCAAGCCAACCTAATTTCCTCCTTTGATAGGATTACTGGCCTAGCGAATACGGGAAGCTGTAGACGTGATGCATCTTGATTTTAAGTAAGGCTTTTGACACAGTCCCATATGACATTCTCATAGGGAAATATAGTCTAGATAAAGCTACAAAAGTGGGTGCAAAACTGTATTCAAAGGGTAGTTATCAATGGTTCGCTATCAAACTGAGAAGACAGATTTAGTGGGGTTCAGCAGGGATCTGTCCTGAGTCCACTACTAGTCAATATTTGCCAATAATGACTTGGATAATGGAATGCAGAGTGTGCTTATAAAATTTATAGATGACGCTAAATTGGGAGGGTTTGCTAGCACTTGAGGACAGGATTAGGATTCAAAATAACCTTGACAAATTAGAAATAAAATTGATTGATTACACAGAAACAAGGTGTGTTTTAGATCCCTGATTGGGTGAGCATGACTCCTACAATTCTCACATTTATAATTTGAAAAATTAACTTTTGTAAATATTTGATATTTTCTTAAAGTTCACCATCTCTATGAATATGCTTGCCAGTTAACTTTTTTGCTAGAAAATTCAGAGAGCAAACACAAAGAGGTGCATGAACATAATACTCACAAAATTGGAATAAATATTAATTTTTATAGTATTTGTCCAGCTCATTTGTAGAGCTGGGTTAGTACTAAACTGAGCTATGGAAAGGCTGTAAAGCTAAAGTCAGAAGCTTTAATCCTCTCTTTACTACCTGAAACTCATCATACTCTTTATCATCATCATCAAAGTATGGTACCTTAATCCAAATCCTTAATCCATTTTGCCATTTAAACTGAAGAAAGCAGATAACTGTAGTCACAATAGTTTCTATTAAATATTTTAGCACAAATTTGCCATAAATTATGTAGTCTACATTTGTCTACTTACAAAAATATGAGAACTTGGTATGAGATGACTATTCTGCTTAAGGTATTAAGAAGAGAAAGATACACTAGATACTAACACAAAGTTCAATTCCTATTTTTTTCAGAAGCATAACATATGGCACACGCAGACAGCTTCACACTTAGCTCCAGTGCAAGGTATCCTTAGGTTTCCTCGCACATGCGCTCCTTCTACTCCTCTAGCAGCAGATGATCTTCTCTGGATGGGCTCTAACTTTTTTGCCCCAAGCAGCAAAAAAAAGTGCCGCCCCCCCCCCAAGCCCTCCCCGCCGAACGCCGTGCCGCCGGAACCCCCCCCCCCGAGCGCCGCGCCGCCTCCCCGCCCCCTCCCGCCGAGCGCCGCCCCCCACCCACTCCTGCCGAGCGCCGCCGGAGACCCCCCCCCCGAGCGCCGTGCGCCGCCGGAGCCCGCCCCCCCACGCCGAGCGCCGCCGGAGCCCCCCCCCCCAGCGCCACTGGAGCCCCCCGCTGAGCGCCGCACGCCGCCAGAGCCCGCCCCCCCCGCCCCGCTGCGCGCCGTGCGCCGCACCGCACCACGCCGCCGGAGCCCGCCCCCCCCCGCCGAGCGCCGCGCTGCGCTGCCCCCCCCGCCACTCCAAGATTGGCCGCCCCTTACCAGGCGCCGCCCCAAGCATGTGCTTGATGCCTGGTGCCTGGAGCCAGCCCTGCTTTCCATTGGGTCTCACTGCTATAGTTCTCTTCAATTTTAATTTTGTTCCTAGGTACTTACACACAATGATCTCTGTGACAAGTAATATGTGACTGTAATGTGGAGTACTCCAAGAAGTAGGAAGTTCAGGCACAAAAGCTGTCACCCAGCTGTTGTTCAAAGAGGAAGAATGGGTCACCTCACTCCCTTACTCTCAAGAGAATCTACAAACCAAGAAGGACACAATAAGGTGGCTGCCTTACTCCCCTTGAATATCTGATTATGAAAAAACAGATTGTCAAAAATAGAAGCAACAGCTAACACAAGGTGACAGTGGGAGTTTGAGTCAGTATGGAAGAGAAAGAGAGCCACAGTAGTCCTAGAGGAATTAATATAAGCAAGAAGGGCCAATTAGCCAGAAGCTGCACATGGAGGGAAGCTAGGCATCTATGAGACTTAATTAGGGATGAAGATCACCTGGGTAGAAACAGGCAGGGCTTCTATAAAGCCAGGGAGCTGGCAACAGAGCTCTAGGGCTGCAATGAGAAAGTCTGCAGTCATATTCTCTGATACAAGGGTGGAGAGTAGGAGCCTATAATAGAAGTGTAGGAAGCAATCCAAGGAAGGAACAGTAAAGGCTGAGAGAACAGACCATAACTGTTGATTCGAGGACCCCTGGATTGGAACCTGGTGTAGAGGGTGGGCCAGGGTTCCCTACAAGCCACTTTGGGAGTGGCACAGTCAACATGGCAACTGTGTGGAGAGACACTGGTGGGAACCCTGAATGGGAGAATGATTGTGACTTGGCTGGAGGACTAAGCCACGAAGAAGAGGCGCTGCAGCTTCTGACCAGTGAGTGGGGGGCCACAGAGCAAGTGACTGAGGCAACAGACTGAATGACTGCTGGACAGGGCATGGACAGTGGCGAGCTAATTCCCCATATGAGCCAAGCCGAGGGGCCATCAGAGCTGTGTAAAGAGTGGTGCCCTGTCACAAGCCTGCTTATTTCAAATGTTGTACAGGTTCAGAAAAGCTTCAGATGAGGATACTTTTTTATACTTATCTGAATTGAACCTTCCAAGCTTCTGGACTTTGTCTATTACTAATATAATTGTTTACAATTTGCAATCATTTTATGGCCAAAATTTAAAGGGTCCATTAATTTTGTGTTTGACATCGGTTTTTGAAGTCCATTTTGAGATATGGGGGGATGATTTTCAGAAGTGCTGAGCAAAACCATTCTAACTGAAATCAATGGAGCCACTGAAAATCAGGCCCTAGATTTCTAAAGTTGGGCACCTGAATCTGAGATACCCAAAATTACTGGACACTTACAAACAATTAGGTCCATACCTCTACTTCATAAATCACTAGCAGAGCACTTAAAGCATGATCTGTGATTTACTCCTTTTAGTGGTCAGTGTCCATGGCTTCTTTCCAAGCTTTATGCTTCATTTTCCATTGAAACTGCATTTGAGAGTAAGCAATCTCAAACGGCTTTTGCAATTGAAAACAAAAGTTCTAAAACTTAAATAGTGCTCAGGAGAATTCACTGCTCAGTAGAATTAACACAAGATGGTAACCAGGATATCAGTTCCCACATATAACCTTGGTTCCACAGGGCACAACTCTTAAAGCAACAATAATGTAATTATATTTTTATATTGCAGTAGTTATGGTATAATGGCAATGACCTCTATAATTAAAGTTGACATGCAAATTCCATCATAATTTTTCCTTTTTCTATCTCTTGTGTTTGGGGGGGGGGACTTTTTGGGAATTTTCCCCCCCCAGCAATCTCAACCCAGAAATGATTATTTTTTTAAGTTTCAACCAAATTCAATCAGTCACTTGAGTTGTGAATGTGTAAAAAATTTCCAAATTGGAAATGTGTACATATCACTCAGTGTAACAGCTGACATCTTGTTCAATATAACTTGTTTCTAGGTATAAATCAGATGAAAGGTACAAGCCAAATTCATAGGATTTGTCAGACCACTTATTATTATGTGTAAGTGCATCCATTCAGGCATCTTTTGGGAAGGCAACTTTAACAGGGAGAAAGGGCATTAGTACTAAAGTGATATTTAGAAAGGTGCCATACTGTGCATTTTACAGTTTTCAAAAATCTCATAAGTTATGTAGCCTGTTGCACAAACAGATGTGTTAGTCAAGTAACTGACCTGTTCCTCTCGCTCTTCCCCTTGGGTTTGTGGCTTCTGGCAATGGGACCAATGCAATGGGTTTCAATATGAAGATGCTCAGAGTTTAAAATGACTTGTCTAATGGGCAAGGAAGTCTATTGGGAGTGAATCAGAAGAGCAGGGTTCTCTTATCCTACTTCTGAGACTGACTTCTGTGACCTTGGCTATGTCATTTACCCTTTCTGTGCCTCTGTCTTCCCAGCTATGAAAAGGGAATAAAAGCACCCTCTTATCTATATCATAGGAGGATTGTGAGGGTTAGCTATATACTATTTAAACTGATATTTGAAAACATAAATCACTATCTTAATAGTATTAATAATTTCCTCCTACAGCACCAGAGTTTACTCAGTCCATTGTTTACAGAGACAAATACAGCCATATATAGTTTATTATAAAGACTTTTCAGACAAGTTCCTAAAAACTTAAGCTCTGACTACACCGAGCCGAAGTTAAAGAGCCTGTGCTGCATATTGTAAAAATGTGTGTTTGCCCCAATGTTATTGTTCAAAATTTCCCCTCTCCCCATTAAACTGCAGTTTCTTAGGTGCCAGTTAGCAGCTGCCCTCTACCACAGAGGCAGTTGTAGTCCAGTAGTTCTATATATGTAATCATCATGAACCACTTCATGAGAAGTGCTGTGTAAGTGTAATATTCTATTACCAAATACTCTGCTTAATTGGAACATGCTGAATTGGGACAGTCACTTTACTAAGATATCCCCCAGGAAACTGATTTAGCTAATGATACTGAATGGCAATAACCATTGCTTAAACAGGACACTATTAGTACAAATTCAACATAATGGGGATGAATTTAGATAGTGTTAAGTGGTGTTTAACCAACTGATAAATTGGTATGAATGTGTAATCTCTTGTCTTTTAATACACAAGTTGCCAAATAAATTTTAAGGGATATATATTCCTGCAGAGAAGGTGTTAATCAAAGATAACTGGATTCATAAGGCTTTAACCAAGTATCTAGAAAAGAAAGGGGAAAAAACAACAACTAAGGAAGCTTCCAGATGACTTTCTCTGTTGCCAAAAACAACAGACAAGACATCCAGTAAAGACTACTGCATGTATGGCAACATGAAGAGAGAGAGATACCAGTTGCTGACATCTCTCCTCTCCTCAAATGTTTTATGCCTATTTAAAAAAAAAAAAAAAAAAAAACCCAAAACACTTGACATACGAACTGGAGATTTTAGACCACATGGGAAAATTTTAAGGGGAATGATAAATCTACTTTATATTTTATAAGGAAAACCTTAACTGTATGTCTCATGGTTTAGCATTTTTATATATATTTACCACATGTAATAATTCTCTGCTAGCAAAGATGGGAGCTTTGTCTCTCTTTGTTCCTCCAATGCCTTATATGAAGCTACTCATCCACACAGCTCAAAAAAATCAGCCCCCTAGAATAGATACTGGAAACTGAATATAATTAAAATGGTGAGGCACTAAAATATGAAATGACAGTAATGCTCATAAAAGAAATGCCACATTTACACATATTAAACATTAATATAAAAATTCTATGGCATTGTTGTCATAGAACCTGTCAAGCGCATGAATAATCCTGCATTCTCGTGTATCCGTTTATCATCTTCAGCCTTCTGAGTCGCCATGACTTTAGAATAAATGGTGCTTTCTATATGGGCCAAAGCATTTATCACTTGTGTAGTGTCATTCCACATAGTTTTACAGCTGCAAACAGAACTATAGGTATTGATTTTGTAAAGTTCACACTAGATGTAATCATAAGCATGGAAATTAAAAGACTGATAAAATCTAAGCAGTGTAAAGTAATAAATAAAAATATAGTACAACTGTAGCCTATAGAAACCGGATGAAATAATGGGTAGATGACCTTGAACTGTATTGTCATTTTAACTTCTGTAGGCTGAGGAAGTTTATATGGTCCTCTCCAATGAGGACCTCTCACAGAGAGCCAACTCAGAGTGATTAATTACAATCTAGGTTTTTGTCATGTCAACAAATAAGGGTAATAAATACACATGGCAGGAGGAGGGAGGTGGAGAATCTGGGGAAAGGGGTGAGACAGGATAAAGGTTCCAAATAAGAAAGTCATGCACTTAGTTCAGGCATGTGTACATCTTGATGGTTCTTTTTTCCCCTAAGGGATGGGTGTTTTCTTGTTTAATTCAATTCTTGTAGGGAACACACTTACTTTAAGGAGGGATATGAATGAGAGGGTGGTAGCTTGGTGAAGAGATAGTAAAGACATGCATTGTTTAAAAGAGGGCACAGGGGCAAGAATAGGACAAGGAAATGAATGAGAGATGGAGGTTGGTATCACTGGAAGAGTGGGGGATGGTGAGGAGACTCGGATGAAGATGTAGACCAGCGCTACAAGGCTGGACTACACATGTAAGATAAGAATAGAAAGCTATGAGCCCTTCCAGCTGAGAAACGTTCCTTCAACCAACCTATACTTTTTCTGATTGCTCTGATACCTGGTACAGGGCCAACGGAAGCCTGCTGAAAATCCTCGATTCTATTTCCACTGACTTCAATAGGATTAAGATAGGGCCCTTTGGTGACAAATGCTCTGTCATAGGGCAGACATATCACATCAAGATGGTTAAAATAGATTGGCTACAAAATTCTGCCAGCATTTTTTTGGGTGGGAAGGAAGGGAGAGGACTCTGTCTTCTGTTGAGGAAGGCACATGACATTTAATTTGATTGCATCAGTTGACACTTGTAAGACAATAAATCAGCTATCATGAAATTCCAGTACCTTTTCTTTCTGCTCCTCTGATGTATAGTCTAGTGTGGAAAAACTACTTCACTTAAAAAAGTGTTTTTCACCTCCACGCCCATAGTCTTGGGAAGTGACAAATGGAACATTTTAAATGAGTGAAACAGATAGAAATATGAAAACTGTCTTGTTTGATTTCATAAAGATGTAAAAGTAGAAATAATGGCCCCCCTCTATAGTGCTACAGCCAGAGGTGTAAGTAAGCCAGTACAGCGTACCGGTAAGAAAGTGGCTGCCGGTATGGGCCGATACACAGCCGACGTTAAAGGGCTGCCACAGCAGTGCTTTAAGGACCCTACCAGAAGGGCCGCCGACCGGGGGGGGGGGGGGGAAAGGGGCAGCTGTCCTGGGTCCCGGCCACCGGCCTCTCTGCAGTCGCCGGCCCCGGAGTCCCGGGGCTCCACAGCTGCTCCCAGCTGTGGTCCCAGCTAGGGGCGGTGAGGGGCGCAGACAGGAGCAACAGGAGGCATGCAGCTCAGCACCACCACCCTAAAAATTGTTCCAGCAACACTGGCCTGCCCCTTCCACCCAAGGTACCGCCCCTTCTGGGGGCCCGGAGCACCCCCACACACACACCTTGCCCGGGAGCTCTGCATACCGGTAAGAGATTTAAGTTACTTTCACCCCTGATTACAGCAGATGTGGGCACATTACTTCCAAGAGGAAGATCTAAGCAATAACTCTAACAATGCTCCAGGTTTTAGGTTACAACATGGTGCTAAAGACGAGAACAATATACAGTATCTTTTCTATTTTAAAATACTCCTCTTGTAAACTATTTTTCATAGTGTGTGTGTGTGTGTGTATATATATATATATATATATATATACACACACACACACACTATATATATATATATATATATATATATACACACACACACACACACCCTTTATATATATATATATAAAGGGTCTGGATCTAAAAGGTGCAGAGTTGAATGGGAGATGTACTTATGACTTCTTGGGACCAGGCCTGTGACCCATAAGAAATATATATTTGAAATGCAGCTATACAAAACCAAAAGAACCCTAGAATGGAGGTATTTATGGAATTGGGGCACAAATTCAGAAGACAGTCTAAAAACACAGAATCAGGAATTAGAACACTGATCTGATTTAGCACAGCAAAATGTGTCTTTCTGGAATGCTGGAGTTAAATCTCAGAAATCTCTCAAAAAAGTCTGAGTTGTATGACTACGCCCATTTCTGCAGATCTGATAAGTATGTGCATGGGGATCTGTATTTTGGGTCCTTACCCAAATCAAACCATAATACCAAGGTTTACCTATTGCTAAGTGGGTTTATAAGGTAAATAAGACGACACTGCAGGTTCACAAGGAAGAAATTGTATTTAGTGCTACTGTGCCAGGTTAGAAAGCATATCAGGCAATTTCATAGGAAGTCAGGCCCAATGCACCATTTAACTGATGACAAGATATCAAAGCCTTTGTGTATGCTAGTATACGGTCTACTGTGGCTGCCAGGCTTAAAAAAATAATCAGTCAATTGCATACATCTATTCAGAAATAAAGTATTCTGATAGTTTGAAGCTACCTCTAAGAAGGCACACTTCATAGAACTCAAAGAAATTATTTTAAAACACTGATTAATGAAGACTTTGGAATAGTCAGAAAACAGAACCCAGACATGCATCAGCCCAATGGCTGGTTCAGATCACCAACCCATCCAGTTAATCAAGGCAATTAACAAAATTCAGATTAAGTGCTAGAGCTATTGCACCAGCACACTATCATTTCCAACTTAATTGGAAGAAAGAAAATATCCACATCCAAGCTAGAATCTCTCAGCTAGTATAGGGCTGACACAAACATGAGAATGGCAGCAGTCAGCTGTTGGTCTTGTGACTTCCCATTTGACATGTGACATCACAGCAATGGAAAAAAATATTTTAGAGGGCAGAGCATTTGGAAGCTGACATACCAGACTTCAGTTGTCACCAATGGCATGGCACCTAAAACAGCTTCTAGTCAAATTTCATGTCCAGAGCACACCTGGCATAAAGTAGCAGACATGAAAGGCTGACAAGAAGGCTTTTCAAATAATTTCTAAAAATGCCATTTAGTTCTTTCAAAAAAAAAGTGGCAAAACTAAATCAGACACTATTTTCTTAGTAATTACATGGGGAAGCATGTAATCACCGTAGCCTCCTGAAATGGAGAGAATGGTAAGCTTGCACTGGGCAGTATTCCACTGTTGCTTTTGTTAATGTACTAATGAGCCATTTTCACACTAGAGCCAACCTGGCATCAACAGTTACAATAAATTTACTGCAAGAACACTGCTGTTTGTAATTAGCTCTTCATTACACAATCAGGCTGATGTAGAGAAACTGTCTTATGATTTGCTCAGCAAATGAAGCAATATAATTACACCTCACTTGAAATCAACAAATTAGACTGCTGTTTGCAATTGACTATATTATGTATTATTAGCACTCCAGCAATTGCAGGCCTGTTTCAGCCTTTAGCACTTAAATAAAGTAAGCCTAATTAAAGTACAGAATATTTTTGAATTTGCAATATCAGCTGCATAATAGTCACTATTTTTGCAATTAAAGAAGGAGCCAAGATTTATGTGTCGCATATTCTTCACAAGTTTAAGTCTTGGTCATGCCAATATCTAATGATACATGTAGGAATCACACAGATTAACATTTTATTACATATTATGTAGGAGAAAAGGGAAAACGTTTATTTTTAGACAATTTATTGCCTAGCCAGACACAGAGGACTTCAATAAATTCAGATTAAGAGGAAAAGGCATCTGTGAACTATCTGTTCAATTTCATTTTTCCTGACAGTAAGATGCTTTACTAATCTTTAACCATTGTGACATTTCCCAGGTATTTTCCTTTTGTTTTGGATTTCTGGCTTTGTGCCAGGATTTCTGCCTTAAAGTAAGGTCAATGAGGAGACAAATGAGCTATTTGAAAGTTACAAAGGTGTTTTGAACAAAACAAAAATAGTGAACAGCAATGGTCCAAGAAAGAATTAATCCACATACATGAGCACTCACCTTCTTCTCATGGCACAATTACTGGGAAATTGGAGAGATGCTGTTATATGATACACCTCTACCCCGATATAACACGACCCGATATAACACAAATTTGGATATAACACGGTAAAGCAGTGCTCTTCGGGGGGGGAGGGGGGCTGCGCACTCCGGCGGATCAAAGCAAGTTTGATATAACGCGGTTTCACCTATAACGCGGTAAGATTTTTTGGCTCCCGAGGACAGCATTATATCAGGGTAGAGGTGTATTAGTAAGTTGAATGCCACAGAAAATATTTTACTGAAGGGGTGACTTTTTTTTTTTAAATTGTGCATGGAAAATTATGAGAGACTTAAAATGAACGGGGGGGGGGGAGAGAGAGAGAGAGAAAATACAATGATGGGAACCTGGTTACAAAGATCTTCATATAAAAATTCATGGTTGAAAAGGCAAAAAATATAAACATCCATATAATGCTGCTGGAAAGTTCACTCACGCTCATGTTGCTTCATATACTCTTCATTCTTTTTAATTCAACACAGAAGAGAAAATTGAATTTTAACAAATTAATCTGGAAGGAAAAGCCTTGAAGCATAAAACAAAAGGCTAACTTTCTTCTGAAGTAAAAAGATTAGATAAAACATAAGGATATGAAATTATACAATGAATGATGTGAGGAAACAATAGGTGTTCACAGATTAAATGATTCCCCTATATTTGGCAGATCATTACCAGAGTCTACCCAGCAGATAAAATCAGGTGTCAGGACCCCAACAAGGGCAGTAAGGGCCAAGTGTCAAAGCAGAGGCAAACTTGAGGTTAGGAGTAACCGAGCAGTTTGTAGTCAGTTCCAGGCCAGGGTCGATACTGAGGGTCAGAGTCCAAGTCAGGAGGCAATGTCCAAAAACAAGCAGTGCTCAAGCTAGGAGTTCAAAAGCATAGAATAGAATAGTTGTGGCAGCCGCAGAAGATACACGCTATTGCCTGGATACTTCCTGAAAGCAGTGCTTAATTTGTGCTGGGGCTCAAGCAATTTTTTTACTTTCAGAACTGACACAGCAAGCCCTTGGGTTTATATAGTGCACAGAGCCAATCAGGAGCCCTGGGGGCTGCTGCCTTCAAACCCTTGAGGTAGCACTTGCCATGGTCTGTGTCCACAGCAGGTCATGGGAAGTGCAGCATGCATTGGTTATAGCTGCAACTTCATGGTAGCCTGGAGATGTTAACTGTCTGGTAGCTCTACAGACCTTGATTCTAGAACCATGGGGTTTTACATCAGGTATAATTTGGCATATTGCATTACATTAATGCAAGAGATATAAATCTTGAGGATGTTAAGAATTATGTTGGCTAACAATAAAATGGCAACCACACAGTAACAAATCTGACATTTGCTCATTAGGCAGCAATAATTTTTTTATGAAAAGTATAAAACCATAGTCTGCTGTTCCATTCAGTTTAGGCAGGAGCTGTATTTCTCTTCCAGGATCTGGCCAGTAGATTCTGTACATCAAGGATGAGATGTTTACAAATTTATCTCAGCTCATTGTCAGGACCTGACACAATCTACCCCACAAAATGAAAGGAGATTAAGATAAACAGCCCAATAATTTGCAAGATCATGTTTTTAATCAAGCCTAGCATGTGTAATAAAAGAACTCTTCCAACATACAATTTCACCACAGCTCTTCCAGCAGACATACAAGAAGAAGGTATCCATTTAAAGTTGTTTCTTCAAGGTAGCAATATAGATATTATAAGTTAGTTTTAGTTTCCTTAATGATATAGGAGACACAAAAATTATGAAGGTACTTCCACATCACAGTGCAGTAGCTGGATGTATTTCTGACTGTATATAATGTCAGACTGTATATAATAAACTATATATAATGTCCTGAGTGCATTGTATATTTAAAGATGATGACTTGCATGTATGTTTTCATAGAATCATAGAATATCAGGGTTGGAAGGGACCTCAGGAGGTCATCTAGTCCAACCCCCTGCTCAAAGCAGGACCAATTCCCAACTAAATCATTCCAGCCAGGGCTTTGTCAAGCCGGGCCTTAAAAACCTCCAAGGAAGGAGATTCCACCACCTCCCTAGGTAAAGCATTCCAGTGCTTCAGCACCCTCCTAGTGAAACAGTGTTTCCTAATATCCAACCTAGACTTCCCCCACTGCAACTTGAGACCATTGCTCCTTGTTCTGTCATCTGCCACCACTGAGAACAGCCGAGCTCCATCCTCTTTGGAACCCCCTTTCAGGTAGTTGAAAGCAGCTATCAAATCCCCCCTCATTCTTCTCTTCTGGAGACTAAACAATCCCAGTTCCCTCAGCCTCTCCTCATAAGTCATGTGCTCCAGACCCCTAATCATTTTTGTTGCCCTCCGCTGGACTCTTTCCAAAATTTCCACATCCTTCTTTTAGTGTGGGGCCCAAAACTGGACACAGTACTCCAGATGAGGCCTCACCAATGTCGCATAAAGGGGAACGATCACGCCCCTCGATCTGCTGGCAATGCCCCTACTTATACAGCCCAAAATGCAATTAGCCTTCTTGGCAACAAGAGCACACTGTTGACTCATATCCAGCTTCTCGTCCACTGTGACCCCTAGGTCCTTTTCTGCAGAACTGCTACCTAGCCATTCGGTCCCTAGTCTGTAGCAGTGCATAGGATTCTTCTGTCCTAAGTGCAGGACTCTGCACTTGTCCTTGTTGAACCTCATCAGGTTTCTTTTGGCCCAATCCTCCAATTTGTCTAGGTCCCTCTGTATCTGATCCCTACCCTTCAGCGTATCTACCACGCCTCCCAGTTTAGTGTCATCTGCAAACTTGCTGAGAGTGCAGTCCACACCATCCTCCAGATCATTGATAAAGATATTAAACATAACCGGCCCCAGGACCGACTCTTGGGGCACTCCGCTTGAAACCGGCTGCCAACTATACATGGAGCCATTGATCACTACCCGTTGAGCCCGACGATCTAGCCAGCTTTCTATCCACCTTACAGTCCATTCATCCAGCCCATACTTCTTTAACTTGGCGGCAAGAATACTGTGGGAGACCGTATCAAAAGCTTTGCTAAAGTCAAGGAATAACACATCCACTGCTTTCCCCTCATCCACAGAGCCAGTTATCTCCTCATAGAAGGCAATTAGGTTAGTCAGGCACGACTTCCCCTTGGTGAATCCATGCTGACTGTTCCTGATCACTTTCCTCTCCTCTAAGTGTTTCATAATTGATTCCTTGAGGACCTGCTCCATGATTTTTCCAGGGATCGTAAAATCTTAAAGAAATCTAGTACTTTGCTGCTGATTGTGAATATAATTAATGGCAAAATATCAAAGTTGAAGACAGACATATTTCTTCTCAGGTCCTATAAAGACCTAAGCTGACCTTCCATGAAAAGTTGGGACAGAATTGTAATATTCTTAGTGCCAAAAGACTGACCAATCTTTAGCACAGTTATTGTCCTTACTGCTAGTGAGATCTCTGAGAAAATATTGTGTTATTTGCTAACGGAAATTGTCAGTCTCTCTCTTGAGGCTGATAGGTTACAGCTTGTTTAAAGGAAGTATATATTCGGCCTCTGCTCAGTGATTGCAAATGATGCTGACAATCTATCCAGTTATTGACCAGCACCGAATCTTCCATTTTTGGTTAAGATTAGAGAAAAGATGGCAAAACAATTCCCAATGTGGCTAGAAGTTTCCAGTTACCTTGATCCTTGCAATCTACATTCCAACACAGAGAGACTCCTTTTGTCGCATTGGTTAATGACTTTTTGGCAATGGATAAAGAGCCGGTGCCCATGCTGATATTAGATCTATCAGCTACCTTCATGCTGTTGATGCACTTGTGGTCTCTGGAAGGAGAGGCTGTTCTTCAGTGACTTTGTTTCTTTTAAAAGGGAGATTCCAGAGGGCACTAATAGGCAATTGTTTTCAGGCCCAAGGATTTGTTTTATCACCCCCTTATGAGATGTATATAAGAAGTTGTTACAAAAAGTCAGAGGAGATATGCATCAGAAAAGTCAGACTATCATGGTGGGTTGGGAGTGGCAAGCAGAGAGCTTGTGGAGGTTATAGTATCCCCCAGACTTCTGGAAGATGCATGTCCATGATTTGTAACCAATATGAATAACCTAAGGGTCTGGTTAGATATCCAGCTGCTTCTGAATGACTACAGAGATGCATTGACCAAGACTACTTTTTGCTATGCACAAATCTGGTTGGCTACTTTCTTCTTGGGTATGGACCTTGCTCTTGTGATTCACGTCTGTCACCTTTAGATTGGATAACTGTAATAAGGTGAGCATGCACATTGAGGCTAATGCAAAACAAAGGATCTCACTTTTTAAGTGGGGTTTCTCACCATGAGTAGGTGACAATGTCCTGAGATCCACCACTGGCTGCCTGTTGGCTTCTGAGGAGAGCTTAAGGTGTTGCTTTTAACATGTAAAGCCCCAAATGACTGGGACATTCCTACAAGAGATACACTCTCTCTTTTCCTGTCATACTGCTGTGATTGTGATCAGACCTGCTCAGGCTAAAATCCTCTGTATCAGGGATGAGGCTGCAAAATGTTCTCCGCAAGTGCCCCTTGAATTTGGAACATGTTCCACAACTTGGCCCAAAGTATACAGAATCTATTGAGTTTTGCAGCAGGCCTGGAAGGTTATCTATCTGAAGGGGAATTTGGGATAGGAGAGGCTGGTGAGGATAGCTCTTTAGTATGAAAACGTGATGGTTGGGAGCTTTGATGGTTAATAATTGTGCTTACAGGTGACTTATGTGGTGGGTGGATGGGAGAGAACTGTGCTGATGTTTTAGTTGTGCAGTTATTTTGGTATTGTACCTTTAGTTAATTTTAAAGGTCACCCAGACCCCTAGGTAGGAATTTATGTTGTGTTTTACATTTATTTATACTATTTATATTCACTGCTTTTCTAACATTATTATTGCCATGATAAATCCCACCTAATTACTATGAACTAAATATGTCATTACTTCCCTCAGACAGGAAGTCAACGTTTTAGTAAATATGTTAAAATCTGTATTCTGAAGAGGAATACTGCAGAGAAGGATATGGAGGTATCACTGTAGCCATGTCAGTCCCAGAATATTGGAGAGACAAGGTGGGTGAAGTAATATTCTTTATTGGACCAAGCTTATCTCTTCACTCTTCAATAAAATATATTACCTCACCAACCTTGTCTCTATTATCCTTCTGACAATTTGTTCTCTTTAAAACATAATAGTAAGGTAAGAGTGGTTTCATACAAGGATTCAGCCCTTTTATGGATCATTAATGGTTCATTTAAGAGTGGGCCAATATAGGTGCTATAGTATAAGCCTGATCTGTACAGCATTCTGGAAGAAACCCATCAGGAACTCTATGAAGAGATTCAATTAGATTGATTATTTCCTAGGGTAAAGTATCAGAATTTAGAATGTTCAGAAGTGATTTTTGGTAATCGAATCCCACCTAGCATATTGTAGATCTGTCCATTAGACTGATCATAGATGTAAAGTGTTATGGAAAGAATTCAGATTTATGTTTTTATTAACTGATATTGAAGTAGAAGAAGCTTCTGTGACTTCAGTGGAGGTGATTCAATTGTTACTTTAAAAAAAACCAACCAAACAAAAAAAAAAAACAGTCAGGCTGAAACTTATCTTTGTTATTCCCCCCCCCCACACACACACAATAAAATCTTTCTAAAAAACCTCTCATGTGTGTCTCTAAGGCATCAGTTTCACCACAAAGATTAATACATTTTCTATCCAGGTATATGGATTTTTTTTTAGGTAAACTTTATGTACTTTCTAAAGAATGCAGTTTGCTGTAGAACTGTGCTAGCTTTTCATTTTTTTAGAATGTGTAGACATTGACATTTCTCTCCTATTGCTATTTTTGAGGCTTGCTAATAAAGAGACACACTAACTTCCTGTGTATCATATGACACAAAATCTTCAAAAGTTGAATTTTGCTCTTGTATGGCTTTTCTGTCATGCAATTTTTTCCCCCAATGGCAGGTGAAAAAAATATATTACAGGTCATGGATTACCTAACCCAAACAAATAAAACAAAACAGTAAACATACAGCCATGATCACAAAGGGAGATTTTGTTCCCACAGCATGCTTAATCCAAAGATCTCAGTCTGCTATACTGGACAAAATTAAGCCTATTCTCAAAAAGAAAAGTGGTTTGCCTTAAGGGAGAAAGAATAGTTCTTTGTGTTGATGGGCAGCTCGTCCCCATACATATGAAAGATGCATGTCAGTAATACAATCTTTGTGTAATTTAGAGTTTGGTGAGAGAGGTAGTGGGAAAGCCAATCATAGAACACAATTAAGGTGATCTGAAAAGGTTCTGATAAAGTTCCTGTTTAGTGCATATAAACAAAATGTAGTAATTATAGCCACACTACATCTGGTCAAAAAGTTTCCAATTCAAAATGTTCAGATGAAAAATGGGCAAAATTTTTCACAAAAAAAGTTTCCCATTTCTCAACAGCTCAAATCTAGACCAGACACGATGACCCAATCTCCTAGTATCTTCAGTGATGGTTTTCGTATGTTTAAAAGGAATATAACATTCAACAACTCTAGCCATTCTTCCAGTTTTTGTAAGATGAGTAGGAACCCCTGCTAATCTATGTGCTCTGTAATTGTTCACAATCACCTGGAGAATAGTGAGTTTCTTGTAAATCAAAGAAATCTGGTTTAAATGTATTTAAGCAAGAGAATCCTTTTCTTCTTAATTAGATGGTTTGGCTCATTCACATTTACAGAGACAAACTCATCTATGATAGTTAAGCACATCACTGCCATTTATATGTTTAAAAAAATCTCCCGCTACCCCATCCATTTTGAAGTTACATTAGTTAAATGTGTGTGATTGTGACAAAATGGTCGATGTTGGTATGGTGGGTCCCATACTTTTCTTGGCGAAGGGCGTGGGGCTAGGACGCCACCCCACGCCCTTGCTACTCTTGGGGCGCCGAGGACCCTGCTAGTGACCCAGGAAGGTGGTAGAGGAGGGAAGCAGGGAAGGGGTGTGCTCTTCACTCTGAGCCCCAGCCCCTCTCACCCCGGTGAGTTTCTTACCCTCTTCCCCCTTGGGTAGGGTTACCCTCAGTCCTTGACGCTGGGGGAGGGAGTCTCCTTGCTCTGCTGGGGCAGGGTCTCCCTTCCTCCAGTTCTCTGGTCTTTCAATTCTCAGCAACACACCTCCAAACTCCAGTCCTCTCTCCTTCCTCACTCCACCCTGTCTGCCTGAAGCAGGGGTTTTTGTATTAGTTTCCTGACAAGGCCTTAATTGGCTACAGATGCTCCAATTAACCTATGGTAACATTCCCTAGTCTACAGTGAACCACATCTTAATTAGTTTAGGGCTTACGCCCGCCCACTTCCCAGCACCCAATAAGACTACTCTCCCACTGCTCCCTGACCCTGCTATATTACAGATGTTAGTGTCACATTCTGGGGTCCAGTCCAGATCAGTGAGGGGCTGTGCTACTGCCTGCCCTGCAACCATGGGTGCCTCACAATACTTTGCTGTTGTAGCTCACAAACAGGCTACCAGTATGCAGGTCACACCTTGAGTGTATAGCTGCAGCCATGGTCCAACATTTCTGACCCAGCAGCCTCTTTGCAACTCCAGAGTTATTAGTGAGTTATTAGTTTTCAAACAATACCTCAACAAGGCATATTTTATACAAAGATTATTACAATAGTGTGGAGGGTGAGCATATAGGGGTGCTTTCAGTCACAGTTATGACCAGATGGCATTCTGTACCTAGCAGACAAAGGCTTAACAATACCAAAGTCTGGAAATTTAAGACAGAAAAATTCAAATTGGAAATAAGATGCTTTTAAAAAAAAAAAACACAGCACTATTGGAACAAGATTACAGAGGGATGCAGTAAATGTTCCATCACTTTAAATCAAGATTGGAAGTCTTTACAAGAGACATGCTCTGCTTCAAGCACAAAGTACATGATGCAGACATTACTATTTGGAATTCTATAGCCTGTGCTATGCAAGAAGTCAGAACTGGTGGTCAAACAGTTGTTTTGTTTTGTTTTTTAAATGAAAAGGGTATTAGAAAACCTTACGGCATATCTATACTTACGGCTAGATCGGCGCTGCTGTGATTGATGCAGCAGTGTCGGTCGATTTAGTGGGTCTGGTGAAGAGCCAGTTGACTCCTGTACTCCAGCTCCCCGGGATGAGTAAAGTAAGGCCTTGTCTACACTACGAGAGTACTTCGATTTTAGTTAATTCGACTATGTGGAATCGATATTACTAAGTCGAACGTGTGTGTCCACACTAAGGACAGTAATTCGACTTTGTGAGACTTTGTGAGTCCACACTAACGGGGCAAGCGTCGACATTGGAAGCGGTGCACTGTGGGCAGCTATCCCACAGTTCCCGCAGTCCCCGCTGCCCATTGGAATTCTGGGTCGAGCCCCAAATGCCTTCTGGGTAAAAAAATGTGTCGAGGGTGCTTTTGGGCGCCTGTCGTCATCCGTCCGTCACTCACGCCCTCCCTCCCTCCCTCCCTGAAAGCGCCGGTGGGAAATCAGTTCGCGCGCTTTTCTGATTACTGACAGCGCGGACGCCACAGCAGTGCGAGCATGGATCCCGCTGCGACCATCGCTGCAGTTGTGGCAGTTCTCAACGCCTCGCAGCTTCTCCTCCACCTGTACCAGAGGCAGCTGCAGATCAATCATGAGAGGAGGCTACGGCACCACCGTGACGGCATGAAGTCGGACACTAGCTCCGACCTCTCTGAGAACATGAGACCCAGCGCCCAGGACATCTCGCTGTCACTGGGTCTTGTTGATACTGTTGAACGGCGATTCTGGGCCCGTGAAACAAGCACAGAATGGTGGGACCACATAGTGCTGCAGGTCTGGGATGAATCCCAGTGGCTGCGCAACTTTCGCATGCGGAAGGGGACTTTCCTCGAACTGTGTGAGTTGCTGTCCCCTGCCCTGAAGCGAAAGGACACCCGGATGCGGGCAGCCCTGACTGTCCAGAAGCGAGTGGCCATAGCCCTCTGGAAGCTCGCAACGCCAGACAGCTACCGGTCCGTCGCTAACCACTTTGGTGTGGGCAAGTCTACCGTGGGGGTTGCTGTTATGCAAGTAGCCAGGGCAATCGTCAAGCTACTGCTATCTAAGGTAGTGACCCTGGGAAACGTGGAGCTCATCAGAGATGGCTTTGCCGAGATGGGATTCCCAAACTGCGGTGGGGCTATAGATGGGACTCACATCCCTATCCTGGCACCGGACCAACAGGCCAGCCAGTACATCAACAGAAAGGGGTACTTTTCCATGGTGCTGCAAGCACTGGTGGACCATCGGGGACGTTTTACCAATATCTACGTTGGATGGCCTGGCAAGGTTCATGACGCTAGGGTGTTCAGGAACTCTGGTCTGTATAGACGGCTGCAGGAAGGTCTTTACTTCCCGGACCACAAAGTAACTATTGGGGATGTGGAGATGCCTACAGTCATCCTCGGGGACCCTGCATACCCGCTAATGCCCTGGCTCATGAAGCCCTACACTGGCGCACTGGACTCAGGGAAAGAACTATTCAACTACCGGCTCAGCAAGTGCAGAATGGTGGTGGAGTGTGCTTTTGGCCGTCTCAAGGGGAGATGGAGAAGCCTACTCACTCGCTGTGATCTCAGCGAGACCAATATCCCCATTGTGATAGCTGCTTGCTGTGTGCTCCACAATTTGTGTGAGAGCAAGGGGGAGACCTTTATGGCGGGGTGGGAGCTTGAGGCAAATAGCCTGGCTTCTGATTACGTCCAGCCAGACAGCCGGGCGATTAGAAGATCCCAGCGGGACGCGCTGTGCATCAGGGAGGCTTTGAAAGCCAGGTTCCTGACTGAGCAGGGTCTCCAGTGACTGTTCACTTTGTGGACACAGATGAACCTGCCCCCGTTTCTTTACCCAGTTACTGTTGACTATCCTTCCAAGTTACATACCCCCTTCCCCACCTTCCCAACAAATAAAATCTGTTCCGTTTTGTTACTGAACAAGGTTCTCTTTCTTACTGTTTTCGCGGGAATGTTTTAAACCGGGGACGCAGACTGTGGCGGGGGGCTGGTTTATTGTTTTGATGCAAATGATGCTTCTAAACTCCGGGAATGACAGGCTCCGCAGTGCTGGATTGGTTGTTTCAACGCAGCCTGCCAGCAGTCCTGGGCGGGACTGCATGTATGTGTCGGCCAAGTGACTTTCTGGCAGGGGGCGGAGGGTAACAGATCCCCTGCTGCGTGGCTCTGTGATCCAGGATAAGGACCGCGGCAGAAGATCTGTAACTGCCCTCCCCCGCCACAAAGTCACAGATCAACCCCCTCGCACCCCAGAACATGAAAACCGCCTCCCAGACTGACCAGGGTAACTGGTGACTGTACTGTGTATGTGTCCTGATGCTGGACCTGCCCCCGCCTCTGTAGCCTGCTACAGGTGACTGTCCTGTCCAAGTAACAAACCCCTTCCCCCCCTTCAGACAGAATCCCCTCTAAAAGACACTCTCGGAAACAGTACTTAACAGAAACAGATGTTTTATTATGAACCGCACATGAAAAGGGGGGGAGGAAACTTGGACGTGGGCTATTGTGAGATGGGTAGGAAAGGGCTTTTCAAACTTTGGAACGAGAGCCTTCCATTGCTGCAGCAGTGTGCAGGGGCCGACTGAAAGTTTTAACGGCCCTTGCCGCCCCTCCTTCTTTGGACTTTTGGTGAGGGGGGTGTGGGACTTGGTGGCGGGGGAGGGCGGTTAGAGATAGACAGCAGCAGGGCTCTGTCCTCCTGCCTCCGGTCTTGCAGAACATCCACTAGGCGCCGGAGCGTCTCCGTTTGCTCCCTCATTAGTCCAAGCAGGGTTCGAGTAGCCTGCTGGTCCTCCTGGCGCCACCTCTCCTCCCGTTCCATGACTGCTCTGTGCATTTGTGACAAGTTCTCCCTCCACTGTGTCGTCTGGGCTGCCTGCTCTCGTGAGCACTCCATAAGTTCATAAAACATGTCTTCACGCGTCTTTCTCTTCCTTCTCCTAATCTGCGCTAGCCTCTGGGAGTGTGATGCCAGGCTGGGTTGGGAGACAGTCGCAGATGTGTCTGTGGGAATGGGAAAAAGGGAGTAAATTCCTGAGACAGATAAATGAAGTTGCTAACAAAGAACATAGTCTTTCTCTGTGAACAACACCATGCACTGGACCTTTCACATGCGCACACAGGACAAGGTCGAATTTTCGGCCCTCGCCTTCAGTGCCTGGGGTCTTGCAGTTGCGATCAGAGAAGCGTGGCAGGACACCTCTACTTTTGTTGCAGGAAAACATGGTAAGCCGTAGACTTGTGGCAGCTTAAAAATGTAATAGTAGCACTGGGCTCCTTTCGCACTGAATGCAAGGCCACTCTCTGCTGGCAGCAATCAGGGAAGCATGAGCTCTGCCCCTGTCCCACCACCTCGCGGCTGTCCCCGGGAAAGATCACTGTATGCTGCCCCTCTGCCGCCTCCACCGCGTGGCTGTAAAGCAGTCCCAATACTAACATTCCCCTCCCTAATTTAAAGCAGGGCGTCATGTGCGATATAACTCTAATGAGGATCTCGGAGAGCGAGAGGGGAAGAATGCTTCGGGAGACCATGCAGAGGCCAGGGCCGTATGCCGCCATGCTGTGCCGTGCCATGATCCCAGACTACTTACTGGACTCATGGCGTGGGAACGTGTGTTACCACGGTGGACCAGTTATGTTAAAATTACATGTTTAGATGTTTAAAGCACTCACTGCTTGATCCTTCCCCTGATTCGGTGTCCGGGGTAACGGCTGTGGATGGTTGGTAGGGGATCTCGGTAAGGGTGATGAAGAGCTCCTGGCTGTCGGGGAAATCAGTGGTGCAAGCGCTGTCGACTGCCTCGTCCTCCTCATCTCCTTCCTCATCTTCCCCGTCCGCTAACATTTCCGACGAGGAACCGGCCGTGGACAGTATCCCATCCTCTGAGTCCACGGTCACTGGTGGGGTAGTGGTGGCGGCCGCACCTAGGATGGAATGCAGTGCCTCGTAGAAACGTGATGTGTGGGGCTGGGATCCGGAGCGTCGGTTTGCCTCTTTGGTTTTTTGGTAGCCTTGTCTCAGCTCCTTGATTTTCACGCGGCACTGCGTTGCATCCCGGCTGTATCCTCTCTCTGCCATGGCTTTAGAGATCTTCTCGTAGATCTTTGCATTCCTTCTTTTGGAGCGCAGCTCTGAAAGCACGGACTCATCGCCCCACACAGCGATGAGATCCAAGACTTCCCGATCAGTCCATGCTGGGGCCCTCTTTCTATTAGATTGCACGGCCATCTCTGCTGGAGAGCTCTGCATCGTTGCCAGTGCTGCTGAGCTCTCCACGCTGTCCAAACAGAAAATGAGATTCAAACTGCCCAGACAGGAAAAGGAATTCAAATTTTCCCGGGGCTTTTCCTGTGTGGCTGGTCAGAGCATCCGAGCTCGAAGTGCTGTCCAGAGCGTCAACAGAGTGGTGCACTGTGGGATAGCTCCCGGAGCTATTACCGTCGATTTCCATCCACACCTAGCCTAATTCGATATTGCCATTTCGAATTTAGCGCTACTCCTCTCGTTTTCGAGGAGTACAGAAGTCGAATTTAAGACAGCTCTATGTCGAATTAAATAGCTTCGTGGTGTGGACGGGTGCGGGGTTAATTCGATGTAACGGCGCTAAATTCGATATAAACTCCTAGTGTAGACCAGGCCTAAGTCGACGGGAGAGCAACTCCCGTCAACACAGCGTGGTGTAGACTTTACATCAACTTTAGTTATGTTACTTACGTAACTGAAATAGCAGAACTTAGGTCGATTTACAGCTGTAGTGTATATATATTTTCTCTTATATTCAGAGAAAATAAGCAAGGACCTGTTCAAACAATCCCTGTCAAAGTCAAGTAATATTTAATAGCAAAACAATATTTAGTAAAACATACTTGTGGGATTTTCAAAAATGCTCAAAGGATTGAAGTCACTCTCACTGAGTAAAAGAGAGGCCAACACTGAGTGCTTTTAGAAATCAAACCCACCACATTCAAGTAGCACAATGATCAAAATAGGAGGGGGGTAATCACCATCAAGATTTCCATGCTCAAATCCAAGTACATTAAATTCCACTTCCCTTGAAATTTTGAAATTTCAGGCATTTCAGTTTCTTGCTCTTACCTGGAATTTCAGGAATACTGGGAACAAGAAGTCTCTGTATGTTTGGGTCTTGCACCCTGGTGAGCTTTACTTATTTTCAAATTATTGGTTATTTTAAGTTTTGGTACAAATTTTCAAAGGCTTAGACAAAAGAAATGGCGTCATCAACTTGTGTGGCTCTCCTTCCTTTTCATCCAAGAGACAGGCTATGCCTGTCCTTATGTTTTTTCATCTCATTTTCTGCCCTTGCTTCCCTATCTTCAGTGACAACGGTTCTTGTTCTGCTCTTTTAATTCTTATGCAGCTTGACATTTCTATTGGAGACAGAATCTTTAATATTTTCCCCCCTTTGATAATGATGATACCTTTGGACTTTTTTAACATCCCTGAACATTTCAGCAGAAGTAGTACAGTAGCATTCCCCTTCAATACTTAGGGCAGGTCTACACTACAGCCCGGATCGTCACTCTGAGATTGATCCACTGCCGGTCGATTTAGCGGGTCTAGTAAAGACCCACCAAATCAACTGCAGATCGCTCTCCAGTTGACCCCTGTTCTCTACCCCTGATGAGAAGAGTAAGGTAACCCCTGCGGTAACAAGACCTAACGTTGTCAACTCCAGCTACGTTATTCATGTAGCTGGAGTTGTGTAGCGTAGGTCGACTTACTGCGGTAGTGTAGACATAGCCCTAGAAAAAAGCTACAGTTGCCACATTCTCCACAGAGTCAATGGAGCTCCTGCTAAAGTATGTCAAAATTCCCAAATGGTTTACTAGTGTAAAAATCCTTGACTGATCTTTTAGGAATTTGTTATGCAATCCTTCTACTTTTCATTTCAATTGTTTGTGCCTCAATAAATAAATTAAAAAGAAGCAGGCTAAACTGGGATTTGAAACTGTACCTGAGAAGAGCAGTAGTATAAATGCATCTACTCACTCCAAAATCCAGGCCAGGACATGCACCCCTTTTTATAAATAGATACAGTTTGCTATTGGTTATTCTGAGATTTTAAAATGTAGCCACACTATAGAAAGTGGAAAACTAAATGTTAGTTGAAGCGTCCAATGCCCTGGGTTAAGAGAACAACAATATTGATTCAGTTCTGTTACCCTTACTCTCGATGAACAGTATCTTAATCTGAAGGTAGTCACATTGAAGGTAGTCAACATGGAAAGAGTTGCAGAACTGGGCAGATACTATGTTTTCTTACCTCAGGCAACTTCAATCTTCTACTTTATGCTTTCATCCATTTTTCCACTTTCCACAGTGTGACTATTCAAACAACATTATATTCAATGTGCCAACTCACAATTGTTTTGAATTAATGCAGGCACACATGAAGGAACACACTTGCAGCACAGGACCTCATAGTATGTAACTCATACAATATTTGTTCATATTTAATGAGGAAGTAGAAATTATGGAGCAGAAACCAGCTTACAGATTCTATTCTCTTCTGATGCGCACAGGTAATTAACATTATTGGGAGTTAAACACACATTGCGAGAAAGAGAGACTTATGCATGTTTATTTAGTTTAAAGTATATGTACAATGCTTTGGAAACATGGAATATTCAAAGACTACTGAATCTACTTTAAAAGTGTTATATGTATCTTTATGGAGTAGCTAACTGTAGGAACTAAAATCACTTTAGGGTAATTAATGCAAATCCCTAGTACAGGTAACAAGTCTGTTACTGTGACAATCTGGTCATCCAAGTACATAAATTGCCTTTTAAAAAAATGTTATCTTTGTAATGATTTGTTCAGAATAAGTAATACTTCTCTTTATGAAAGCTGGTGGTCACTAGTTAACTCTGTCATTGCCCGAGAGAATAGGACTGCCGGTGCTGAACTAAGATCAGACCTCCTGAGATAATCGCAATGGTTGCAGGAGCCTGCCACCTAATTCCCACCTCTTGGGGGAGAGAATTGCAGAGCTCCACCTCAAGAAAGGAGTTAGGCTTGAGACCTAAGTGAGGTACCCTCAAGGAGGTGACAAAGTGGTCAGAAGTGCATAGAGGCCACAGAAGGCTCAGTTACCTTGGGAACTTGACTAGAACCTAAATTTTGGAAACCAAGAGGACTACTTGCAGAATAGGTTACTGGTCAACATAAGGGAGGTTGAATCAGGGCGTAGGTATTTCTAATACAGGTTACTGGTCACTTTCCTCAGTAAGCAGAACTCAGAAGATGATGATGAAATCAAGAGGTTTTGAACTGAGAATTTAAAGGCATGGTTGCAATTGTAATGATCATTGTTTTGCAAGATTTTTTGCCTTATAGGAAGAATAGCTCTATTTGTGACTTGCCACCTGTTCCATAAAAACAAAAAAATAATTTCTCAGTGTACATCTGTGCATTTTAGAGCCAAGGATTCAAAGGTATATTCTATTTGTTGAGTCACATGTTCTTGAGGGCTAAATCAGTATCCACATCCCAAAAAGAGCCTACAACTTGTACCTGGGAAAGCTTGGAGAGCAAAGGAGTCTGAGGGTTGAGAAACACCTTTGAGAGAAACACCATCTGTACTTTCATTTTATCTGTGTATTTTGGAATTGTAAGGAAAATGAGTTATTTTTTTGAGAGAACAAGAATCAGAGAAGTATAGAGAGTCCAACTCAAATAAATTGGAAGACAAGGAAGGAAACAAAGGAAATCTACAAGGGACAAGATAATGCCATACAATGTTTGGGAATATACTGCCCTAAAAATTACATTTCTGTAAGATTTTATATTTGGGAGTAGTGGATGGGACTTGGTGAGCATTCTCTTGGGGCATATTAATTTGCAGTTTTTCATATTCAGTTTAAATTGTTTCAGAGAGTCCTAATGCTAATAATCACTAAAGTTACCAACAACACATTTGGGGGGGGGCGGGAAATGAAAAATAAATAAATAAATAAATAAATAAATAAAATCAAACACCACCCCTTCCCCTGCACACACATTTTCTGGATGGTTTCATAGCTGTCTGGCACCTGAACAGTATTTAAGATACCAGCTGCTAATTTCATGTTATATGTGTGTGTATGTGCGTGCATGCATGCACCCACAGAGGAGGTGCATTCTTTTGCTTCAGTTTCATTATGTGTGGAGATGGGGGTGTAAAAGGTGGAGGGAAGCACACATAATTGGTCCTGAGAGAGGGCTATGCTTTCCCTTTCCAACTCTCTCCTTTGTGTGGTAAACAAGAAAACAAAAAGGGGCCACGGTTTGTTCTGCTCAGGTGTGATAGCTCCTTTGTCTGTAAGTGGTTTGTTTTTGTTTTGTGGGTTTGTTTGAGTTGTTTGCCTTCTCCTTTTCTGATGTACCATAGACCACTCACAAATAAGACCAACAGTCAACCACCCACTCTTTTCTATACATTAAAAACAAACAAAAAAAGCTAATCTGTCTCTTTCTTACTTCATTTACAGAAAATTGTTCAAGGCAGATGAAAATGCTTTGTAAAATTTCACAAATTTGCCGCCACTTTTCTTTAGGTTTCACATTTCATGTCATAAGTAAAATAATGCATATGAAATCCAGCTTTGTGTCACCCTCTCTAGTTGAGAAATACCATGCAGGAGAGCTAGGTGGCAGAACGGCTTAATACTAGATTTTCTCCTCGAAAGATTTAGCTTTAATCTGGCTCCAAAAGTGAAATGAATTTGGTGGTCTTATTCATTTATCCACATGTCAAAACCATCACCGTGTGTGACAATTCAATACGATTGACAACCTCTGCTCTGGAGAGGCCAAGAACTGTAATTGCAGGGGTTCTGCACTAGACAACTGAGAAGCATTAACTGAAATGCAGTAAAATTTGCAAAGCACTTTCTGGTTCTAACCACTGCTTTCTTGAGCAATACAATTTCTCTCACCCAGACAGACATAGCCACATACCCTAATTAACAGGACATTAAAAAGATGATAATGACAGAGGGTCAATAATGCACATTAGCACAGAAAGAAGATTATCAAGTGCTTAAGACAGCTATTATCTAGGACTTTAGAAAGCCTTTTAGGAGACTTTTTGGTGATTTGCATTGTTCTCCATAGATAAAGTATGGAGAAGTTTTCTAGCATGGTCTATTCTAAAGATGCTGGGAGCGCATGGCACATAAAGATAGGAAAGTCACCCCAATCTTGAAAGCAGAAAAGCAAGCATCCCATTACTCATGGCTGGGGAAACTTATCACCCTTGCGTTAAGTGGCCTGAAGATAAAAAAATTATTGTAATCCATTAGAAAGCAATCCTAGTATAAAACAAACAATTCCAGCACTGCGAACGCCCAATTTTAAAAAATCATGTCAGACCTCCTGCCCCCAAAATCATGAGATTGACTTAAAATCATAAGATTTAAACAAAATTACATATTTTGGGTTCTTTTAATTTGCCTTCCGTGTTTTGAGGCTGGTCCTATTTTAAAGCTCTCTCTCTACAAACACAAGGACTAGAAATGTACTTATTTTAAACAAAAGCCACAACTCTCAATCATTTGTCTCCAGAAGCAGGGGCTTTAAGTAAAACACTAAATATCATGAGACTGCACTAATTCAGGAGTCTAATATTCCATTAATACTCAGATGAGCAGTCTCACTGGGTAACAGACGTAAACCTCAATTTTAACGGGACTGAGGAATGGCTGGAAAATCAGGCCTCAATTTAATAAATTATTGTGAAAAACAAGAATCAGGATGTGGCTCCCCATGGAAGTTTTTGGAGAGTGTTGGGGACAACTTCCTGGTGCAAGTGCGAGAGGAACCAACAAAGGGCCATGCTCTTCTTGACCTCCTGCTCACAAACAGGAAATAATTGGTAGGGGAAATAGAAGTGGGTGGCAACCTGGGCAGCAGTCACCATGAGATGGTTGAGTTCAGGATCCTGACAAAAGGAAGAAAGGAGAGTACCAAAATATGGACCCTGAACTTCAGAAAAGCAGACTTAGGCCTGGTCTACACCACGAGTTTAGGTCGACTTTAGCAGCATTAAATCGAATTAAGCCTGGACATGTTCACACGACGAAGCCCTTTCTTTCGACTTAAAGGGCCCTTTAAACCGGTTTCTTTACTCCACCTCCGACGAGGGGATTAGCGATAAAATCGGCCTTAGCGTGTCGGAATTGGGGTAGTGTGGATGGAATTTGACGTTATTGGCCTCCGGGAACTATCCCACAGTGCTTCATTGTGACCTCTCTGGACAGCACTCTCAACTCAGATGCACTGACCAGGTATACAGGAAAAGCCCCGCGAACGTTTGAATTTCATTTCCTGTTTGCTCAGCGTGGAGAGCACAGGTGACCACGCAGAGCTCATCAGCACAGGTAACCGTGATGGAGTCCCAGGATCGCAAAAGAGCTCCATCATGGACCGAACAGGAGGTATGGGATCTGCTCGCCATATGGGGAGATGAATCAGTGCTAGCTGAACTCCGTAGCAGTAAACGAAATGGCAAAATATTAGAAAAGGTCTCCAAGGCCATGAAGGACAGAGGCCATAACAGGGACGCACAGCAGTGCCGCGTGAAAATTAAGGAGCTAAGGCAAGCCTACCACAAAGCCAGAGAGGCAAACGGAAGGTCCGGGGCAGAGCCGCAAACATGCCGCTTCTACGTGGAGCTGCATGCCATGCTAGGGGGTGCAGCCACCACTACCCCCAACCGTGTGCTATGAGTCCCTCACTGGAGAAACACACAGGGAAGCGGGTTCGGGGTACAAGGAAGATGAGGATGAAGATAATGTAGATAGCTCACAGCAGCAAGGAAGCGGAGAAACCGGTTTCCCCAACAGCCAGGATATGTTTATCACCCTGGACCTGGAACCAGTAACCCCCAAACTCACCCAAGGCATGCTCCCAGACCCTGAGGGCACACAGGGAACCTCTGGTGAGTGTACCTTTGTAAATATTACACATGGTTTAAAAGCAAGCGTGTTTAATGATTAATGATTAATTTGCCCTGGCAATCGCGGCCAGTACAGCTACTGGAAAAGTCTGTTAACGTGTATGGGGATGGAGCGGAAATCCTCCAGGGACATCTCCAGAAAGCTCTCCTTCATGTACTCCCAAAGCCTTTGCAAAAGGTTTCTGGGGAGGGCTGCCTTATCCCGTCCGCCACGGTAGGACACTTTACCACGCCAGGCCAGTAGCACGTAGTCTGGAATCATTGCATAACAAAGCATGGCAGCGTACGGTCCCGGTGTTTGCTGGCATGCAGACAACATCCATTCCTTATCGCTCTTTGTTATCCTCAGGAGAGTGATATCATTCACGGTCACCTGGTTGAAATGGGGCGATTTTATTAAGGGGACATTCAGAGGTGCCCCTTCCTGCTCTGCTGAACAGAAATGTTCCCCGCTGTTAGCCACGCGGTGGGGGGGAGGGGTGAAGTGATCATCCCCGATAATTGGGTGTGCGGGGGGGAGGGGGGTTAGTTGGGTTTGTGCTGCATGTTAACCCGGAAACCGCAGCCCCTCCTTTTACATTGCAAACCCATTTTAAATGGCCAACCCAACGGGTGCTTGGTATGGGAAATGAGGGCGCTACTGTTTGAAACCATTCCCACATGTTAAGAAGGTTAAAAAAGTCAAAAGACTGTGGCTTACCATGGCTGCCTGCAAGCCGAAATCTGTTGCCTGGCACTGCGTGAGTGATCTCTCACACCAAACCGGCAGGCCCTCAATATAAGAGGAAAAATGCGACCTTGTAACGAAAGCACATGTGCTGTGTAATGTGAACAGCAAAATTTAACGTGAAATAGTACCCATTGTTCTCTAAAATGTGTCTTTTTTAACCACCTCTCCCTTCTCCTCCACCAGCTGCAAATGTTTCTCCTTCACAGAGGCTAGTGAAGATTAGAAGGAGAAAACGGCGGACTTGGGATGATATGTTCACGGAGCTCCAGATGTCCTCCCACGCTGAAAGAGCACAGCAGAATGCGTGGAGGCAGTCAATGTCAGACTACAGAAAATCACAGTATGAACGAGAGGAGAGGTGGCGGGCTGAATCGTGGGATGAACAGAGCAAGTGGTGGGCTGAAGATGATAGGTGGCGTCAGCTTGCAGACAGAAGGCAAGAGTCGATGCTCCGGCTGCTGGAGCATCAAACTGATATGCTCCAGCGTATGGTTGAGCTGCAGGAAAGGCAGCAGGAGCAGAGACCGCCGCTACAGCCCCTGTGTAACCAACAGCCCTCCTCCCCAAGTTCCATAGCCTCCTCACCCAGATGCCCAAGAACACGGTGGGGGGGCCTCCGGCCACCCAGTCACTCCACCCCAGATGATTGCCCGAGCATCAGAAGGCTGGCCTTCAATAAGAGTTAAAGTTTTAAACTGCAGTGTGTCCTTTTCCTTCCCTCCTCCCCCACCCATCCCGGGCTACCTTGGCAATTATCCCCCCAAGTTGTGTGATGAATTAATAAAGAATGCATGAATGTAAAGTAACAATGACTTTATTGCCTCTGCAAGTGGTGCTCGAAGGGGGGAGGGGAGGGTGGGTTGGTTGGTTTACAGGGAAGTAGAGTGAACTGGGTGGGGGGGGCGGAGGGTTCATCAAGGAGAAACAAACAGAAGTTTCACACCGTAGCCTGGCCAGTCACAAAACTCGTTTTCAAAGCTTCTCTGATGCGCACCGTGCCCTGCTGTGCTCTTCTAACCACCCTGGTGTCTGGCTGCGCGTAATCAGCGGCCAGACGATTTGCCTCAACCTCCCACCCCACCATAAATGTCTCCCCCTTACTCTCACAGATATTGTGGAGCGCACAGCAAGCAGCAATAACAATGGGGATATTCTTTTCGCTGAGGTCTGAGCGAGTCAGTAAGCTGCGCCAGCGCGCTTTTAAACGTCCAAATGTACATTCCACCACCATTCGGCACTTGCTCAGCCTGTAGTTGAACAGGTCCTGACTACTGTCCAGGCTGCCTGTGTACGGCTTCATGAGCCATGGCATTAAGGGGTATGCTGGGTCCCCAAGGATCACGATAGGCATTTCAACATCCCCAACGGTTAGTTTCTGGTCCGGGAAGAAAGTCCCTTTCTCCAGCTTTCGAAACAGACCAGAGTGCCTGAAGACACGAGCATCATGTACCTTTCCCGGCCATCCCACGTTGATGTTGGTGAAATGTCCCTTGTGATCCACCAGGGCTTGCAGCAGCATTGAAAAGTACCCCTTGTGGTTTATGTACTCGGTGGCTTGGTGCTCCGGTGCCAAGATAGGGATATGGGTTCTGTCTATCGCCCCACCACAGTTTGGGAATCCCATTGCAGCAAAGCCATCCACTATGGCCTGCACGTTTCCCAGAGTCACTACCCTTGATATCACCAGGTCTTTGATTGCCCTGGCAACTTGGATCACAGCAGCCCCCACAGTAGATTTGCCCACTCCAAATTGATTCCCGACTGACCGGTAGCTGTCTGGCGTTGCAAGCTTCCACAGGGCTATCGCCACTCGCTTCTCAACTGTGAGGGCTGCTCTCATCCTGGTATTCTGGCGCTTCAGGGCAGGGGAAAGCAAGTCACAAAGTTCCATGAAAGTGCCCTTATGCATGCGAAAGTTTCGCAGCCACTGGGAATCGTCCCACACCTGCATCACGATGCGGTCCCACCAGTCTGTGCTTGTTTCCCGGGCCCAGAATCGGCGTTCCACGGCATGAACCTGCCCCAGTAACACCATGATTTGCACATTGCTGGGGCCTGTGCCTTGTGAGAGGTCTATGTCCATGTCAATTTCCTCATCACTCTCGTCGCCGCGCTGCAATCGCCTCCTCGGCTGGTCCTGGTTTTGCTTTGGCATGTCCTGGCTCTGCATATACTTCAGGACAATGTGCATGGTGTTCATAGTGCTCATAATTGCCGCGTTGATCTGAGCGGGCTCCATGATCCCAGTGCTATGGCGTCTGGTCTGAAAAAAGGCGCGAAACTAGTATCTGACGGAGGGAGGGAGGGAGGGAGGGGCGAGTGACGACATGGCATACAGGGAATTAAAATCAACAAAGGTGGCTGTGCATCAGGGAGAAACACAAACAACTGTCACACAGAATGGCCCCCCCCCAAAGATTGAACTCAAAACCCTCAGTTTAGCAGGCTGTTGATTTCACGGAGAGAGGGGGAAGCAAATGAATACAGAACAGATCTATTTTTTACATCTTAAGCTGGCAGACGACAGTGCAGCATGACTGATAGCCCTCGGCATCTTCTGGGTGCTTGGCAGAAAATACTGGGCGCTTGGCAGAAAATAGCATACTACGACTGATAGCCATCATCATCAAGACAGTTCGATAGGACTGAGCATGTCTGCCCAGGTGCCCATGATTGACAGCCACTGCAGTACGATGACGACGGATACCAGTCGTAATATACCATCTTCTACCAAAAGGCAAGGGACTGCTGCTGTGTGCAATGCAGCCCCACGTCTGCCAGCCCCACGTCTGCCAGCACCCAGATCGCCGATGAAGGCTACCAGTCATACTGCACTGTCTACTGCCAAAAGGCAATTAGCTGCTGCTGTGTAGCAATGCAGTACCACGTCTGCCGGCACCCAGAGAACATATGGTGACGGTGAGCTGAGCTGAGCTGAGCGGGCTCCATGCTTGGTGTGGTATGTTGTCTGCACTGGTAACCCAGGTAAAAAGGCGCGAATCGATTGTCTGCAGTTGCTCTGACGGAGGGGGAGGTGCCTGACGACATGTACCCAGAACCCCCCGCGACACTGTTTTGCATCATTCAGGCATTGGGATCTCAACCCAGAATTCCAATGGGCGGCGGAGACTGCGGGAACTGTGGGATAGCTACCCACAGTGCAACGCTCCGGAAGTCGACGCTAGCCTCGGTACTGTGGACGCAGTCCGCCGACTTAATGCACTTAGAGCATTTTATGTGGGGCTGTATACAACCGATTTCTATCAAACCTGCTTCTATAAATTCGACCTAATTTCGTAGTGTAGACATACCCTTAGACTCCCTTAGGGAACTGATGGGCAGGATCCCCTGGGAGGCTAATATGACGGTGAAAGGAGTCCAGGAGAGCTGGTTGTATTTTAAAGAAACCTTATTGAGGACGCAGGAACAAACTATCCCGATGTGCAGAAAAAATAGCAAATATAGCGGGCTACCAGCTTGGCTTAACAGAGAAATCTTCAGTGAGTTTAAACACAAAAAGGAAGCTTACAAGAAGTGGAAACTTGGACAGACGACAAGGGAGGAGTACAAATATATTGCTCGAGCATGCAGGGGTGTAGTCAGGAAGGCCAAAGCACAATTGGAGTTACAGCTAGCAAGGGATGTGAAGGGTAACAAGAAGGGTTTCTACAGGTATGTTAGCAAGAAGAAGGTCAGGGAAAGTGTGGGACAGTTACTGAATGGGGGAGGCAACCTAGTGACAGATGATGTAGAAAAAACTGAAGTACGCAATGCTTTTTTTTTTTTGCCTCGGTCTTCACAGACAAGGTCAGCTCCCAGACAGCTGCACTGTGCAGCATAGTATGGGGGAGGAGGTGAGCAGCCCTCAGTGATGAAAGAACAGGTTAAAAACTATTTAGAAAAACTGGACATGCACAAGTCAATGGGGCCAGATCTAATGCATCCGAGGGTGCTGAGGGAGTTGGCTGATGTGATTGCAGAGCCATTGGCCATTATCTTTGAAAACTCGTGGCAATCGGGGGAGGTCCCGGATGATTGGAAAAAGGCAAATATAGTGTCCATCTTTAAAAAAGGACAGAAGGAGAATCTGGGGAACTACAGACTGGTCAGCCTCATCTCAGTCCCTGGAAAAATCATGGATCAGGTCCTCAAGAAATCCATTTTGAAGCACTTGGAGGAAAGGAAGGTGATCAGGAACAGTCAACATGGATTCACCAAGGGCAAGTCATGCCTGACCAACCTGATTGCCTTCTATGAGGAGATAATTGGCTCTGTGGATGAGGGGAAAGCAGTTGACGTCATATGTCTTGACTTTAGCAAAGCTTTTGATACAGTCTCCCACAGTATTCTTTCCAGCAAGTTAAAAAACTATGGATTGGATGAATGGACTATAAGGTGGATAGAAAGCTGGCTAGATTGTCAGGCTCAACAGGTAATGATCAATGGCTCAATGTCTAGTTGGCAGCCAGTATCAAGCGGCGTGCCCCAGGAGTCTGTCCTGGGGCCAGTTTTGTTCAACATTTTCATTAATGATCTGGATGATGGGATGGACTGCACCCTCAGCAAGTTAACGGATGACACCAAGCTGGAGGAAGAGGTAGATACGCTGGTCCAGAGTGACCTAGACAAATTGGAGGATTGGGCTAAAAGTAATCTGATGAGGTTCAACAAGGACAAGTGCAGAGTCCTGCACTTAGGATGGAAGAATCCCACACACTGCTATAGGCTGGGGACCAACTGGCTAAGTGGCAGTTCTACAGAAAAGGACCTGGGGATTACAGTGGACAAGAAGCTGGACACAAGTCAACAGTGTGCCCTTGTTGCCAAGAAGGCTAACAGCATATTGGGCTGCATTAGTAGGAGAATTGCCAGCAGACTGAGGGAAGTGATTATTTCCCTCTATGCGACACTGATGAGGCCACATCTGGAATACTGCATCCAGTTTTGGGCCCCCCACTACAGAAAGGATGTGGACAAATTGGAGAGAATCCAGCAGAGGGCAACAATAATGATTAGGGGCTGGGGCACATGACTTTTGAAGAGAGTCTGGGGGAACTGGGCTTATTAGTCTGCAGAAGAGAAGAGTGAGGGGGGTCTGATAGCTGCCTTCAACTACCTGAAGGAAGGTTCCAAAGAGGATGGAACTAGGCTAGGAGTGGGCAAACTTTTTGGCCCAAGGGCCACATCTGGGTATGGAAATGTTGTGGCGGGCCATGAATGCTCATTAAATTGTGGGTTGGGGTGTGGGAGGGCTCTGTCTGGGGTGCAGGCTTTGGGGTAGGGCTGGGGATGAGGGGTTGGGGGTGCAGAAGGGTACTCTGGGCTGGGATCAAGGGGTTTGGAGGGCAGGAGGGGGGGTCGGGGAGCAGGCTCCGAGTGGAACTTACTTCAAGCAGCTCCCAGAAACAGCGGCATGTCCCCCCTCCAGCTCCTATGCGGAGGTGCGGCCAGGAGGCTCTGCGCGCTGCCCTGTCCACAAGTGCCGCCCCTTCACCTCCCATTGGTTGCGCTTCCCAGCCAATGGGAGCTGAGGGGCAACACTTGGGGCGGGGCCAGCGGGCAGAGCTGCCTGGCTTTCCCTACACCTTAGAGCCAGAGGGCGGACTGCTGCTGCTGCTGCTCCTTCCGGGAGCTATGCAGAGTGGGGCAAGACCCCGACCCCACGCCCCAGCTGGAGCATCAGAGCGGGGCAAGCTCCAGACCCCACTTCTCAACGTGAGTTTGAGGGCTGGATGTGGATCCCAGGCCATAGTTTGCCCACTTCTGAGCTCAGCTGTTCTCAGTGGTGGCAGATGGCAGAACAAGGAGCAATGGTCTCAAGTTGCAGTGGGGGAGGTCTAGGTTGGATATTAGGAAAAGCTATTTCACTAGGAGGGTGGTGAAGCACTGGAATGGGTTACCTAGGGAGGTGGTGGAATCTCCATCTTTAGATGTTTTTAAGGCCCGGCTTGACAAAGCCCTGGCTGGGATGATTTAGTTGGGGTTGGTTCTGCTTTGGGCAGGGGGTTGGGGAGATGACCTCCTGAGGTTTCTTTCAACCCTAATCTTCTAAGATTCTATGGACATTGGAATGGACTTTGGCTCACTTCACTGACTTATAGTAGTGTTTCAAATGGCTACTTTTAAGGACAAGTATGAAGTTAATGGTATGGGAGTGACTATGCAATTACTTGCAATAATAATTACCTTAATATGGGAGTATATGGTAGTAACTATTTTTAATACTTGTATTAAGCTACTGGACAGGCCTAGAGTTAACCAGGTGATTCAAGAAGCACAAGGCGGCAGAGTATGAACTAGATGTGCTCATAAAACGTGCTGTGCTTTTCTCCTGATTAGCATGACTCAGTCTGGAGCATGTTTAAACATCCCATCTCCAATTAGTTTTACCTTTAAAAGAACACAATCAACTAAAAGGTCTTATTTCAAACAAACCAAGTTCCTCTATTATTATTATTTCTTGTATTATAGTAGTTCTTAGAGGCCCCAGCTGAGATCAGGACCCCCAACATGCTAGATAGTGTATGAGCACATACTGCAAAACAGTCCCTGCATCAGAGAGCATGCCATCTATATAGAGGTCACACAGTTAGTCAGTGAGAGACCTTGGAATAGAGCCCAGGTGTCCTACCTCCCAGCCCAGTGCCCTGTCATCCATAGGTGTTTGGGGTGCTGCTGCACCTCCTGGCTTGAAGTGGTTTCCATTATATACGGGGTTTACAGTTTGGTTTAATGGCTCTCAGCACCCCCACTATACAAATTGTTCCAGCACCCTGCTGTCATCTGGACCATGCTGTTTCCCACTCTCCTTACCTATAGAATAGTAGTAAAATCACAGATTATTAAAACTGACAGAATATTTAAAATCTAATTTACTAATCAGCCCCCCCGCCAACTCCTGTCATTTCAATTTGCACAGTTAAGTCAATTTCACTTTTGTTTATAACCAGTTTCACTTTATTTGTTTATCTCAGTGCTGTAATATTTGGGTTGGAAACACTGCAGGAAATGTGTATTGTTTAAAACCAACTGGTTGGGTTAGTATTTAAAATCATGGAACAGTTTTTATTGGTCTTAAATTTTGTAAAAGCTTGTTTCTACCACATCTACATGTTAGGCCAAATGTGAGCGGACAGTATCCTTGTAAAGAACTATGCCAGCCCTTAGAGTGAAAGGATTAAAAAGGCCAAAAAACTAGTACAAACTGGGCATCAAAAATAATTTATAGATCTGCCACATTAGGCAGCAGTAACCTAATTGGCAACAGTCTTCAAAGACATTTAGATTTAGCAAATACAAGACAAGGAAAGAAAGACGGTATTGATTAGAGGTAAGATGGCACTGTTACCAGGATTACTGCAATATAAAAGCCTACTATGATAGAACAGGTAGATAGGATAATAGGACAAGCCTTTATAAAATATACTGTAAACTCTTTAATGTTAACATTCCCAAACACTGTAGTCCCACAAAAATCTGAGTAGTAGAGTACCATAGTGGTAGAAAAATAGCAATATTTCTCTCTTATATAGAGCTTTCATCTATAGAACTCTGAATACCATTAGCTATTCTGGGATGGAGGCACTAGCTCTCTTGTGCTTTGACCAGAAATTCCATACTGGGTCCTTTCCCGATAAAATTTGCATCAAAACTGGTATATACCTGCAAAAGGTTTCAGTTTTGACAAATCGGTATTTCCCAGTGAGAAACCATTTAATAAATTCATGACCAGCTCTAGTCAAACCCTTCAGTGTTTAATTTTTACAATCTATAAAGTGATAACAACAGGACATATTCACTTTTGGGGAGCACAGAGATTCTGGGATGAAAGAGCTCATTGGTGGCAAAGCCTAGTAGTTAGAACACCCTACTCGCCCCGCCTCCAATGTCTCTCACTGGCTATTCACACTTGTGGCAGTCTGCCTTTTGGTGTGTATTGACTCAACCCTCCAGCAGGCCACTAATTAGTTTAATCTCTCTCCAGGGTAACAGAGTCCCAAGACAATATTGGATCCCACACCCTCACCATTGGTGGGGAGGACTTTCAGTCTGTCTGTTGAGCCCGGCAGGTGTCCAGTCCCAGCTAGAGTTTTCAAGTCTTTACCCTCCCCTTGCTTCCCCAAGGGGGAGCCTGGAAGTGAGGGTTTTCATGCTTTTTGTAACAAGGGTAATTGGTAAGGAGCCCACTCCACCACGCTCTAGCCCAGGGCCTTGTAAAGAGGCAACAATGGAGTGCCTTAAGGCTGCCTACTTGGGCCACTTCCCACCATCCACTTTCCTACCAAAGTCTTACAGTTTGACACAAAACAGCAAAGAAAAAAGAGTAACTGAACCTTTGGCCCCTCGGGGCTCAGCAGGCAGGCTCATTCTCCCAGGGAAAGGCTTCTGCAGCACCTTTCTTCAGGAGATCTGTCTCTGCCCTGTCAGGCCCCTTCTGACTTGTTTGGCTCCCTTTTTAAGCTCCACCTCCAGCTGGAGCATGCCCTTCAGTTGCGGTCACCTGAGCCCAGAGTTGCTCTCCTTAACCCCTTCGTTTCCAGTGTAGGGTTTATACACCCAATCACAGTGGCAAAAGGAACATATTTTGGTCTCCGTTCCTTTCCTGACCGCACAGTACCATAATGCCAGATGAGCAAGAATCAAGGTTCAGCTCTTGAGGCATGTGGATAATGATATTTCTAGCACCATGTTCCAAGATGTGTGAGCCAATCTAAAAGAGAAATTCAGATTTACATGTAATCTAAAGAGCAGGTATACTCCAGATGTACAATGCATATTTTATAATATATTTCTTTCAACTTGTCTCCAGTGTTTTAATCATTTGTTTGAATAGCAATAATTTCTATTGCTATATATATATATATATCTTTTATATACATTAAAATATAATGTATTGCTTTTAAAACAAGTGTTTTAAATGTTAAAATAGATGTCTGAAGTAACCACAATCTTCTTGACTGAAATTTAAGTAATTGTCAAGAATGTTATAATTCCTTTTTGTCCCTCTTTTTGTCCCTTTTCTTTTTTCAGTCATGTCTTATGGTCAGCTTAAATCACATCTGCCAGGCTGTTGAGAGAGCTGTAAAAGCACCAATTAGAAGTACTGAAACTACCCAAATAATTTATTGACACCAAGGGATCAATTTGTGTCAGCTAGTGAAAAATGTTGTAGTCCATCGCCTCAAGACAGCCCTGGACCAAGTCATCTTTCAAAGTCAAGAAAGAAAAAGGAGGATATGGTGATGGGTTGGGAAGGAAAGAGGGAAAGAGTTTAGCAGGGACTCAGGGCCGTGCAGAATTGTGCACAACAATACTTGGAAATGGGATGCATAAACACACAGCAATCTATCTGCTTTCTCTTCTCTAACAAAACAAAACCTAGGAGTTACAAAAACTTTGTTTATATTAGAAACCGCTCATTGCTCAGAAGAAAAATAGAATATGATAGGTTTCAGAGTAGCAGCCGTGTTAGTCTGTATCCGCAAAAAGAACAGGAGTACTTGTGGCACCTTAGAGACTAACAAATTTATTAGAGCATAAGCTTTCGTGGGCCGAAGAAGTGGGCTGTAGCCCACGAAAGCTTATGCTCTAATAAATTTGTTAGTCTCTAAGGTGCCACAAGTACTCCTGTTCTTTTTATAGAATATGATGTTTGTGTAATGCTAAATGAAGTATGAAAAAGTCAATTCTAGAAAACTCAAGGTAAGGGATAGCAGTATCAAGCTAGTCCAAGGGTCGGCAACCTTTCAGAAGTGGTGTGCCGAGTCTTCATTTATTCACTCTAATTTAATGTTTCACGTGCCAGTAATACATTTTAACGTTTTTAGAAGGTCTCTTTCTCTAAGTCTATAATATATAACTAAACTACTGTTGTATGTAAAGTAAATAAGGCTTAAAAATGTTTAAGAAGCTTCATTTAAAATTAAATTAAAATGCAGAGCCCCCCGGACCGGTGGCCAGGACCCAGGCAATGTGAGTGCCACTTAAAATCAGCTCGCGTGCCGCCTTCGGCACTCGTGCCATAGGTTGCCTACCCCGATCTAGTCTATTTGACTGTGCAGTATTAAATGACTTAATCTGCTGTAGAAAATTTAGGTAACTTTTGCAAAATCCTTCCATTCAACCCTGTGTCAAGCAAAATTATGTGTGGGTGCGGGTCTGGGTGTGGGTGGGTGAGGGGAAATAGAAAAGGGAAGGAGTCCTCTCCTTTGGCAGAGGCTACATAGCAGCTGCATCTCCTTTGCATCTTTGCTCCGCAGGGAACAGAGATAGCAGATCTGAGTGGCCAGGTCCCCACTGCTCTTTCCTATAGCTCTACTGTGATCCTGCACACAGAAAGTCACGAAGAACTGGGCCCCAGAGAATGCCACAGGTGTGTATTTTGTGGAGGATTTCTGCAGCCCAAACATGTTCAAACACCTTGAGTGCAATGGAAGGCATGAAGTTAAAACTACTGAGAAGCCTGTTTGGAAAACTGTATCCTTATAACTGCCACTATATCAGGCAATGTATTACTCAGCTCTAGAAACTTTGCACTTAACGTTTCAAAATAATGCATTTTGCATGTCTAACATTTATTTAGCCTTCATATTTTCAACAAATTAACTATGTATTTTATTAGTTGTACAAATAGGTTAATCTCTTACTGGCAGTCACTGTTTCTAATTGTTCCATGTAATAGTTAAAAAATAAACAAACGGTCTATTGCCAGTACTGAAATGTTCTTATCCTGAATCAGTGTAAATTTGGGCTTACAGCTCAAGAGGAACATTTGGTTAGATCGTTTTAGCATTCAGGAAGTAATTTGTTCCTAATAATTGATGCATGTAATGAACTAAGCAATTCTTGCATGTACTTGCAATAGTTGTTTGTTTGCTGTCATTAAAACCAAAATAGAACTCTGGACATAAGATATACATTTTAGATTATTGTATGCCAAGTTACCTCAAGCCACATGACAAAACTGGCCTGAAAACTACACCCAATCCAAAAATTGCCTTATAGATTTAATCAAAAACCTATTTTTCTCTTTGCATGTTTCACTTAATTGCAAGTTGTCTGGGAACATATGTACCTGCTGGTATGTGAAATTACCTCTAGGAAGTTTTGTAAATTTTGCATTGTGCTCACTTCAGGTTAGCTGTGGATTACATTGGTGTAATGTACTAGCATAATATGACAGATGCTTTCTTAATTCAGTGTTTATCATGCATCTAACATTTTAACATTCAAGTCTCTAGATTACCAGATAGAAACGAATATGCACAATTTGAATAGTAAGCTGTCTGTAGGTCATGTGAGAATCAAATTTTCAAAAAAATTGAGAAGCCCTTATTTGAATCTGCAAGTAGTCATTTGCAACGGCAAATTGGTTAACTGCAAGCATATCAAACTACTCATTTAGTGCTTTCAAATGGTTTGAATTTTTGCCTTGCATATCAAAATCAAGACATTTACCCAGTGTATGGTATATTAACAGTAAATGAAAGTTCTTGGGGGAATGGGGGGAGGGAAACGACAATGTAAATGGGAGTGTGTATTCACCACACCCTTAAAAAAATGGACCAAATTCTCTGCTGGCATAATCTGGCACAGCTCCATTGACTTTGATGGAGTTAAATCAATTTAAATCAGCAGAGAATTCAGTTCAGTAACTCACAGTTTTAATATCCTATTTTCACTCAATATTTCCTAATATTTAGGTCCCTGATCCTGCAAATACATCTGCATATGAGTAACTATGCACTTGAGTAATCCCACTGAAATAAATTCAATAGGACTACTCATGTGCATGCAAAAACAAACAAACAAAAAAAATGCATGCATGCAATCTGGAACTTAATTTACATGAGAATTATTTCAGTTCTGAGACCGGGGCTAAAATTTTCAGAAGCATCTAAGTGAGTTAAGCTCCTAAAATCCAATTTTCAGAAGTGACTTAGGCACTTTTGAAAATGGGACTTAGGCCTTTTCTACACACAAAAGTTGTACCCCTTTAACCATAGCAATATCAAGAGGTAAGATCTTCCTAATATGGACACAATTCTACCGATGTTAAAGTGCTTATACTGGCATATCTCATTCTCATACAGAAGAGGGATATGTATACCAGTATAAGGCAACTTTATACGGGTACAATTGCGTCCGTGCTGGTGGTTGTACCAGTATAACTGTATCAGTATAAATATCATATCCCCAACTGAAAGAGTTATACGGGTACAAAATCTATGTGTAGAGCATGCCTTAATCTCCTAAATCACTTAGGCTAGGTCTACACTACAGCGGGGGTCCGACCTAAGATACGCAACTTCAGCTACGTGAATACCGTAGCTGAAGTTGCGTATTTTAGGTCGGCTTACCTAGCGGTGAGGACGCGGGAAAGTCGACCGCTGCCGCGCTGCCGCCGACTCCGCTGCCGCCTCCTGCCGAGGTGGATTTCCGGAGTCGACGGCAGAGCGATCAGGGATCGATTTTACCGCGTCTTCACTAAGCATCAATTTGAAAATTGTACCCCAGGAAGGAAAATGGCTACAACAGGACTTAACTACAGAACTCAACTGAATTTAAGAGAAACAAATCCAATAGTGGCCAGTAAAACAAAAAGTAGCAGCAGTAACTGAGAATTATACAGTCATTCTAGTAATAGTCATATTCCCATGATGGGCTGGGGGGATGCGTTGATAGGTATAACATACTTTAATAGGAAATGAAGAAAAAACATTTTCCCACACATTGTTCAAATCAATATAAACGTTGCGTATTATTCACTGTTTACACAGGGCCACTAGGGTACAGGCACTTTACACACATCTTGTTTTCATTGTCTCCCACAGCCAGTACACTTTTTTAATTTTATTTTACACTGTTCAAATGCGGAGTCATTAACATGTGCTTTGAGACACCACAAACAGAATATTTTCAATTGCTGTGCTGTAATCTGCTGGTAGGGCAAGAGATCTGATTAGAAAGCCATGGGAACACTTCAAAAGTTTAAAATGTAAAACAAGCATAAACGTATGTTAATCCTGGGGCTCACCTGAGAGCCTTTCCACAAAGTATCTTCAGCTGTTCTACTCCTATTATGTTAACAATAAGATGCTCTCCTGAGTCTTTACAATATCACTTGTAGAACAACAACAACAGTATCTCTTCAGTATAAAGTTCCTCAAATGCATAATCTTATCTGCCAGGTTACTATTCCAGTGGGCTAGAGATATTTTCAGGCAAATCAATGAATCAGATATTCTTCTGGGAATGAGACAGTTTATTATAATAAACAGGAGTTTTAGGGAGCTAATTTCATTCTGCTCCATTAGGTAAGATATTGTTGGTCTCCCAGTTGGAATAGCTAATAAAACACACCTGTGAAACATGTTTAGTGCACAATCTCAAAATACCATAAAATATCATAGCAAGGAAAGACAGACCTCATGCAGCTTGCAATCCATAATGTTAAAGAAATTAAAGACAGGGCTTGTATTAAAGCTTAAATCTGCAGTGTGAGCCAAGTCTCACCCACCAGGAGAATCTCCAGTTCAAGAGAGAGCTCCCTAAATCCATGAAACTCAGCTGCAGTAACAATGTAGAGTGCCTAATGAGAAATTCTGAAGTGTTTGTTAAAAAGCGCTACAAATCATAACAGTTGTACTGCTCATGCAGGAAGTACAATTTTTTAAAGCATCCACCACAGCCCATCTCAAAAAGTAAGATACACTGCTCCTAAACCAGAGTGGATAAAAATCAATGAAAAAAATGGATTTTTTTTATTTAAAATCAGATTTTTTTGATAAAATGCTTTTTGAGGGGAAAAAAAACCTATCTAAAGATAGTTTTAATTAAGATACATTATAGCTCAAAGATATCTCATGGAATAGGGATTATAAATTCTAATTCTATAGTATGAGACAATATATTCATGTAATGTGTAAGAAAAGTTTTGTAAATGAGTTCCAATAATTCATGGATTAGGGACCCAATCTTATGGGGTTCCACAGGCTTCTGTATAGATTATTTAGGTTAAACTTTCGATCTACCCAATGGTAGAAGATGCCATCAGACATGCTTAGTTTTGCAGTTCTCAAACTGTGGATTTGTGTCTCCAGAGGTAACATACTTGTTAACAACAAAAATGTTTTTAAATAAATAAATAATATATAGAGGTGAGAAATAACAGACCTCAACTCTATTGTCCCTCTGCAAATTTGTGTACACAGAGTCAATCCCATACCCCTCTTTAAAAGTGCAAAGTTTCAAGAAATTCAATGAATAGAAGATTGTTGGGGCGGAATAGATCTGGACAAGGAGAAGAAGTCTGGAGATAAATGTGAGAAGCAAGGGACATATGCTTGTTTTGTTAAAATATTATATGTTTGCTGTTGAAGAAAAAAATCCAGAATACTTAACATTGTTGTTTTAGTTAAATAAAACCATTTAAATGTCTGTCTGGTGATGTTCTCCTCCTAATACAGTATGGGAAGAAAATCCTCCAAATATTAATGATTAACCTGTTGAATTGCAGATAGTTCATCTCCCAATGACTTCATAAATATCTGCTTCAATTACCTTTGGTAAATGAAATAACCAATCATTTTCTGATATAGCTGTAAAACTAATCTGAAAAGTTTTCAAAATAAATCACTGTTTAAAAATGTATAGTGTGTACCTTCTAAAAATAAAACCTATATCTATCTCTGAGTTGTGAAGAATATGTATTAAGGTTATAACAACCAACAAGAATGCACTTTTAAGTAGAAAACCATGATTAAATCGAGTCTTCCTGATTTAAATCAAATCCACCCTGTCCTAAACTTCAGTGAAGATAGGCTCTCTTGTTTGAACTTCCTGAGGGTGTAGGAGAGGGCTCCCTCCTTCAGATCACAAAAACTGTGCGTGTTTCATGTTCCAGTGATGTCTAGGCAAATAGTTCCACATAGGGTCCAATGCTGTCCCCTTTTTGAGCATGCTGAGTAACACCTTATTCATGTGGAACCACTGTTCCACATGTTCCATTCCATCGTTGTAAACGGCAATACCTATGGACTAAAGTACTACGCAACATTTATCATAGCACAGCACCTAGGAACCCTAGTCATGGACCAGGGCCCTACTGTGCTAGGCACTGTACAAACACAGAAGAAAAAGATAGCCCTCTCCCCAAACTGCTTATAATATAAGGTAAGAGACAACAGATGGATACAGACAGACTGACAAGGAGTACAAAAACCAACAACAAAAAACCAAATCAAACAAACTAATGAGTCAGCATGGTAGGATGGTTGTAGCATCCCAGTAGCTTTTTGTAGGCTTCAGGGCAGAGGAGAATTTTAAGGAGAGATCTGAAGGAAGATAAGGAGTAAGATGTTCACAAAGAGCTTCTCCCAAATTAGGGGGCAGCATACAAGAAAGCACAAAGGTGTTTGCTTGAAAATCTAACAAATGGGCAATGGAGGCTGACATCATGGGCTGATCAGAAATGGGAGTTGACCTTTCCATATAAAATGAAAGATAACAGATGGGTGGGGATAGGTCTGGAATGACCTTGAAAGTGAAGACAAGTAGTTTATGTTTGATAGGGTAGAGAAAAGGGAGCCAGCGGACAGATGCAAACATGAATGTATGAATAGGGAGGGAAAGTGAATATTTTTTTCACTTTAAAAGGGAAGTAAATTATAGTGATAGAAGATTAAGGTTGCCTTTGCCTAGCAGTCAAAAGTCAGGAAATGTACAACTTTAATTCTGCCTCTCCATTAGGAAAACTTTGTATATCCATTACAATACATGTTACTTAGTTCACATATGAATCATAAGTCTAACATATAAAACATGTTACATGGTATTCACAGACATTATATATAGTTTTTTTGCAAGTTAGTGACACACTAATTCTGAGTAACATCAAATCTGCTGTCATTTTGGTTGACTTGACAGTACACCTCTACCCCAATATAATGCTGTCCTCGGGAGCCAAAAAATCTTACCGCGTTATAGATGAAACTACGTTATATCGAACTTGCTTTGATCCGCCGGAGTGCGCAGCCCCGTCCCCCTGGAGCACTGCTTTATCGCGTTATATTCGAATTCGTGTTATATCACGTAGCGTTATATTGGGGTAGAGGTGTATATTCAAGTGACAAGCAGTAACATGGATCCATATCCAGTTGGAAAAAAATTGTTCCTGTTGCAATAAATGAATTCTCTATGCTACAAAATGAATATAAAGATGGTTTACTCCTTGTTGTTTCATACAATAAATCTCTCAATTATGCTCTACCCTAAGGTTGTTTGGGTTTCATTATCTATAGATTATATAGATTTTTGGCTCTGTTTATAAAGGAAACTGTCTAGATGAATACTGTATTATCTTGGTTAATTCTTCTATCTTACTCTACCTCATGCATAATCAATCTACTTTAAGCCTTCCCTTGTAAAACAACTTATGTACTAAGAAACAAGATGCCTTCTGGGAGGAAGATTACATCACCTACTTTTTACCTTATCACATCAATCACTCTATTTCAATTCTCCTTGACAACTACTAGTTCCCTGAAGCCATGCAGAAAAACAGCAAAAAATGTCTTTTTATAGTCACAATGCTTCCTCATCAGAGAAACAGAAATGAGCTGTTTTGCCTCTCTTTGATTTACCATGGCTTAATCTAAGTCTTTTAATTAGCATCTGTACTCTCCAACTCTTACACAGCAGAAAAAAATCAGATTTGCAGGTCATTATTATTAGTTAAGCTAATTCATTTTCATCTACATATTTAAACACTTACAATATTCATAAAAGTTGACTGTATTTGGGCAACTTTGCATGGCCGTCTACAGATAAGTCACTTTCCAGAGAAACAGTGAAATAGCTGTTAAAGACTGTTACCAGGAGCTGACCTTAGTCTTGAAGCAGCACAGTTCTGTTTAAAACAAAACAAAGTGCTTTCCTCAACAGTTTTCAGCAATGGCACCCACACTCAAGTTCTGAGGAAGCAAGTTCAAAGCCCATGGATGCATCAGTGTAATCCTTCATGCAGTGCATTTCTGTAACTAAATTAAAGGCAGTAAAATGGGATAGTGTAGGAGAGCCACAGCCATTTGTCCTTTCAAAAACAGGATGATGATGTTTAGCTTCTTTCACATTTTTTACAACACCAAACCAATAAATGAATAAACCAATTTCCAGAGAAAAAGAACTGTAGTACAGCCAAGTTAAGTTTGAAGGCACATATCAGTCTATTACCAAGAATGTTAGAGTTAAAAAATCCAAAAGACAACAATTAAATAAAGAGGAAATATTAGAAACCCAGGAAATTAAGAGCACTTCTGCAACAAGCTACATGCACACAACAATCAGAACCTTAATTCTGCCCCACCCAAGTGGGCACCCTCCTTTTCATATTGAGTCAGTAAGTATTGCATAATGTTCTTTTCCCCACAGTATGGTTAAAATATTTGTTCAGTTGGATGTCTTGAAGTAGTTATTGAGAGCAATGGTTCAACCGTCAGCTTGGTTTATGGACAAACTAACTCTTGTTTATGATCTTCTGACGTAGAGGGTTATTTGAAATTATTTTCTGTTGGTAAATATTCAATTTATTAGATTTAATATTTATATTATGCAAAGGCTAGAGATTCCAATCAGGTTTGGAATCCTATTATACCATGAGCTGTACAAACAAGGGTCACTCTCCCAGAAGCTTTATACTTCAGTTTGCAGAATTCAATTTTCTAAATTTGACACAAAGTCTAAGTTTATTTTTAAGCATTTAAATTTTCACAGTTGCAGGAAATTATGGGGGAAATTATGAAACAATTATTTAATGATAGTAACAATTGATTTTCAAAAAGTTAAAGCTTTATAACTTAAAATACATATTTTCAACATGACTTGTCAAAATATACAAAGTAAATATCCTTAAATCAAGCTGAGTTCTCAAGCAGCATTTTTCATAATTTACCTATCTGTAAATTTCAATGATCTCTATATATATATATAATTTCCATTGAAGATCATTGAAATTTACAGATAGGTAAATATACAGATAGGTATATATAGTTTCAATGATCTTTGTATATTTTGTATATATATATATATAGTTGGTCTGTGTGTCTGTGTATTGTAAAATTGACATTTAATGACAATACTAATAAAATTCATACTTCCAAGCTTATTTATACTCCACACACCAATCACAAGAAGCCGGTGCACCTCCACACTGCAGGGACATGCTGAGCTGCTCAACGCGTAGCAAAGGGAAATCATAGCCACATCGTATAGTTACATAATGGCAGCTAGAAAATCTGCATCTACTGTCCTACTATATGGACGCTGGCAGCAAGCAGCACTGTGCTGTGGAAACATGTAAGCAAAACGTTCATAGAAGATCAACATATTTCCTGACATCCAGTTGTCAGACAGATACCTATCCCAATATTCTCGAGTGACAAATACACAAAAAAGCCTCACGTTTTTCTACTAAAGAAACATTTTGCTATTCACAAAAGATGAAATACAGCCATGTGCAGAAGGCCAGCACAATGAATAGAATGGCAGTTAAAAAAAAAGGTAAGAGAAAGTTATTTCATATAGGCTGGTACAAGTACAGTAATATGAAAACCAGTAACTTATCATGCAAATCATTGTGAGCAAGAATATATGCAATAAGCTAGTGTTCTATAGGTTAATATTCTCTCATCACAAAAACAATGCACAGTTGATGTTATAAAGCACAGAGGCTCTATCCTGTGGGCCTCCTTAACAGGCTATTACAGTAAAAATCATCATCATAAAGGAAAAGAATAGTGATATTAAACTCTTTTCTCCCAATTCCAGTTATTTTCAGAGTTCATAATAGAGTATACTGATTCTTTTTTGTAGTGCTATTTAAGCATGATCAAATCAAGTTTTTTCCCATAAGCAGGTTACTAAAACTCAATCCAGTGTGTGCAAAATTAATTAGATGTCCTACATGAGTTGCAAGCCATTTCATCATAGATTTTTCCGTCAACATAATTGTTTTATTACCAGGACAAGCACATTCCTTCTAATGGGCTTTGCATGAATTCTAAAAGTATTCAAATAGAGAAAGCAAAAACCATTACAGCAGACTGGAATGCAAGTTATTATCTGTGTTAAGTGAGGAAATGAAAGTGTGAAACCACAGTGGACTAAAACAGTTCATTATTTGAATGACTATTTACATACAGCATATTGTTTTGTTTATAAAGTATATATTCCCCACTTGAAAGGGTTTTAAATTGTGAGATACAACCTCTTCACAGATGTTCTGGTTTTAGGTAACAAATAAAACCCAAATTTTGACTTTGTTGGATTCCATTTTATAAAACACTATTTTGTGACCATCTATGGTTAAATCACTTTTTTTTTACATGATAATGACAATTACCCCTTCTTAATATAGCTTGCATAGCAAAAAGCTTGACAATTACATGAAAAGAAGTCGTCCACCATAGGAAGGAGGCAAGGTACAACAAAATAAGAGAGAACAGTAATCTAAGAATAGTATAGGTGGTGGCGGGAGAAGGAGAAATCAGTCCACTTTTCCTGCAGCAGGAGTTCAGATCCTAACCTCAACTAGGCTGACAGGGACTAGGAATTCAACTGCTTGCCCCCAAAAGCTTACAATCTACAGCTGGCAATTTGATTGGCACTGATAGGTTTGAGAAGGAACAGTATCCAGCCTTACTTCCATGGATCGACCAAGGAAGAAGCTCAAGAAGAAAATAGGGAATGAAATATCAACAATCTTGGGAACATTCCATCCATTCAAATAATATATATTTTAAATAGCACTCTCAACAACCTACGCATCACAGATAACCAATGGTGGCCATTTACAATAATGATGCAACTGCCAATGCAAAAAACAAGATGAAAAGGGTTATGGAAAAAATGAGTCCATCAATTACAGTTTTCAACTGCATACGAATAAGTCAATTGTTTTAAACATTCAAACATGGTTTCTTTGTTTGCATACACTATCTTTGCTTTCTTTATTGCTGTAGGCATGAAATAATTTTTTTTAAAGGAACAACAGTCAATAAAAGGACTAAAATCAGTTCTGAATTATTCTGTAAAGATTAAAGGATACTAATTTTCATTACGTGATTACTTCACTTCCTTGCTCTCTTTCAATCCCTGTCTCTCTCACACTCACTGATTTGAATGGAACATACTGCACAGATTGTAATTAAATATATTAAAAAGTTTTAATTTAAATTAAAATCTCTTTTAAGTTTCATTTAAATAGATCAAAAGTATTAACTGAAGTATGCTATAAAACACCAATTCTTTCAGAATTGGATTAAATTTTTCAAAAAAAGAAAATCATTAAAAATGACCATATCAAAAATAAAATTTGTGAACAATTGTTCACACTGTCAAATATTTTACAAAAAACTAGTCTTTATTTTTTAATTTTTTTAAATCAAAATTATAATAGAAATGGTTATAGACAGATTGTTTATTCAAACAAGGCTTATTAAAGCAGAAAAAAACTTCTATATGATATACACAAATGGAAAGTTACATTTCTGTACTGAGCTCTCACCCTGTGATTAGCATAGAATCAAGTTTTTTTAGTCTGCTGTGAGCACTGCACTATGGATTTTTGGAACTGGAAAGGAAATTTTCCCTTATTGCCAGATTGGGGGCCAGGGAGGGGTTTTTCTTCTTTCCTACAGCAGTTTGGAGACCTGATGGGGTAGATTGGGAAATGAGATGTTATTGTCTAGAAACAGTATGTCCAATAAATGACCATTCACTCCATGGCCCTATCCCTCTCTAAACCCTTGAAAATTTGCCATAGAAGAGGAGATTTGTTTGTGGCCACAGTCAGTGGTTTCCATGATAGCCTGGATTCTAAGGGACCTATTAGCTTCAATGGACACACAGGTGTTTCTGGAAGATCAAGAGAGTGGTGGACACTGGGAGGACCAGTCAATGCCTGCATCTCTACCAGCAGCTTCATGGGGTGGTGGTCCCAGGAGCAAACAGTGCTGTCACTCTCTCTAAATTAACTTTTTGTGGCCACACCAGAATCTTCTGTCAGCTGTGGTGAAAAAGGCCAATCACTGTCCCTCAATGAGATGAGTAGCTGGGAACTCCACAAGTTTCAATTTAAGGATTCATTAGTCCCTTGAATGTTTTTTGTTTTTTGTTTTTGTTTTTGTTTTTTACACACACACACACACACACACACACACACACACACACACACACACACACACACACACACACGATAATTTGGTCCCAGGTAAATAATGCACATTTTGGCCCAGAGTTAACATTACAGGTTGTCTGTTTACTCTTTTCAAAGCTAAAAAATGACATGGAAAAGTGCACAGGAATATAATTATGTATAATTAAATAATACTTCAAAAAACCTGACTATTAAATCATTGATGTTTTGAAAATGGATATAACCACAGGCTACAAGGAACCAACATCACCTTAAAGAGTGTAAATATTGGAAGCAGATGTTGTGGACGTAACTAGCAATTCATATTGTGTCGTGTCTGATCTGACCTTGCAATAAAAAAAGCCCTAGTGATCACAGATGTTGAAAGATGGATGTTTTCTACACTATGTAGAATACACTCAGTTTGCATTTGTTGACAGAAAGCATGAGGCAGGCTTTTATTTCTGTTGGGTGGCTACGCATTTTCAGGTTACCTGTGCCTCCTTGCCAAGTGACATAATGCTGGCTCGATTTCTCCCCCCCCAACAAGGTTTTAAATGACATATCCACAGGTTTTCATTAAGGGTGAAATATATTTTTGGAGATAGACACATTCTGTTCTGCACCACCTCAGTTTCAGATCGCAATCCTTTTCTTTAAACGTAAGTTCTTGAATACTGAATTTGGCACTTTTCTTTTTTTGTAGTTGCTGTTGAATGAAGGTCACCCTTTACTATCAGACAGAATAGTACAGCGTAAGTGCACAGACTGTATCCTCAGGAAAATTCAGAAGAAAACATTTTATGCGGGACAAAATATTCAGCCCCAATATGCAGTAGCCAGAATACCAGCAGGAATATGCCACTATTTAAGGGCAAAGGGTTTTTTTTCCTCCCAACTACAAGGTGTTTTGTCTCCAAAGGCCCGCAGCGTGCACTAGCCACAATCTGGCCCACTTCTATTCCTCCATGCTTGCTCTCCCTTCTCCATAGACTTTCCACTATGTCTGGAGCTGCACACAGGTTTGGAAACCTGATTTAACCCAGTCCTATTAAAATAAGTCATGTACAATTTCTAGCAGCGAGTTACTCTTTTTTTTTTTTTTTTTGCACAAATCAGCAACATTTTAAAAACCAGACAAACTATGTCTGACAGATTGCTAAAGCATGCACATATTTATAAACTTCCTAAATTGCCCATCTGCAGCAGGAAGATACTTGGGCATAGTTTGAAGGAAAAAAAAAAGTTGACCAAAATAATTTCTTAAAATCCTGAGAGCCATAAAATATTTCTCTCCCCCTGAATCCTAACAAAATGATAATATTGGATAATATATGGGATGACTTGTAAATAGGACAACTTCATACATCGTTAGTGTCTCCTATGGTACATCTAAGCAGCACATAGCAGTAAATAAACATGCACAAGTAATTGTTTGGTCTTTGTCTGCACAAATACAATCTATCTGCATAAACACATATAGATGCCAAAGAAAAGAGATGCTGATGGCAACATGACCTTCATTTATACAAAGAAAGAAATATGGTGGAACTGTCTATTAGCCAAGGAAGAGTCATCAAAAACTAATGCTGTCCAATTATCTATTGCATTGCTCTCCACAGGCATACAACAAGATTAAATGAATGTAGATGAATTACAGCTTTTTTCATACTAAGATATAAAAAATATGCTGTTTTTTTTTTTTTTTTTTTTTGTGTGGACAGGATCAGTACATAACAAAGCCCTAATGGAATCAGAAATTGTCTTCAGAAAGCAAGGTCATTTTAGCTTTTTAAGCTCTTAAAATGTCTCAGATTGTCAGGGTTACCAAATTAATTTGACAGAACAAACCTTTTGTCCCTGTTAAATGTAAAATCTTGGAGGCATGCATTTACTACACTCATTACCACTCCCCTCCCCTTTAGATTTTGCAGTAGGTTAGTGATGAAACATAGACATTTAAGAAACAGCCTGCAAAAGGCTTGAACAATAAATTGAGAGAGACATTTCTGAAAGTTTATGCACTTTGCAGAAAATTCAATCTTCTTATATGCACATGCATTGCCAAATGAAGTGAACAAGAGCTTTTATTTGAAGACTTATCAGATCTCCCGTAAGTTTTCTTTTCTTAAGGCTAAATATGCCCACAGTAATATTTTTTAAACCTTTTATCATTTTTTGTTGCTCTCCTTTGAACTCTCTCCAGTTTGTCTACATCTTTCCTGTATATTTTACAAATGTAGAACAAGGTGCATTCTAAACATCACCATTTGCTTCTTTGCATATTGGTGCTTTCCCTCACATCCTATCCTTTCCAAATCTATACTGCTTCTAGTTTGGTCTATTGGAGAGAAAGGATGATCCCGTGGCAAGGGCTAGTCGAACTCTGGAAACCTGTGGTTAGGTCTCTGCTCTGCCACAGAGTTCCTGTGTGACCATGGGAAAGTCACTTAGTCTTTCTATGCCCCAGTACCCTACTTCTCAGGGATGTTGTTAGGATAAATACATTATAAACTGTGAGGTACTCAGATATTACAGTAATAGTAGGTATATGCAAATTTGAGGTAGATTGTAGTCTCTCTGGGGCAGGAATCTTTTCACCTTTCTGTAAAGTGCCTATCACTTTCTTTGTTGGTGCTGAGTAAATACACATAAAAATAACACCATGCTATTTAATATTAGTGGCAATGTATACCCAGGACTAGAATAGCAGGATTATCACAGTTTACAAAGAATGTATATTCACAGATGGGTCTACAAAGTGTACTAAGAACAAATTTTAACCTAAGCGATTATTTACTCAAGACATTTAGCATTAGTTGCTATACTTAGTTTATTATTCAATTTAAAAATTTTCATTCATGCCATCAGAGAACAGAAACAATACCATGTGACTTAGGTGACCAGTCATACACCTCAGTTACCAGCCAGCAAATAGCCAGAGTGAACAGATCCAGGAAGAAGGATGAAAATTGTTCATCCAAACTGTTTGCCAAATACTTACGAAAAATTAATACATTTGCAGAAATTGGTATCCATTCACAATGATAGTCAACAGAAAAATCTGCTAATCAGTTGAATAATTTATTCACAGCATATAAATTGTACCAGTTCTATGAACGGTGTCACCCATTTTTAAGTAACTAATTTACCCAGAAATGCAGAATAATTCATTCTGAGTTATACAGTGCTGTTGTCTGTTCTATTACTAAATTCACTGTGATATTTGTGGGGAGTGGAGTGTTTGTTCTGTCTGTTTTTCAAGGCCTATATCTCAGGTTTCAGTTGGTGCGGCGTGCGCGGGGGAGGGAAAGAAGAAGCAGACAAAGAGAGATGCTCAGTAACTTCAAACACTATAATTGATGAGGCCCAGATCAACATGTTAGTACCCAAGAAGAAAAATCAAATCAGAAACTTAATCTGAAAATTGCAAGACAGGGAATACATCTGGAAGCTGCCAAAAGCCCGTTTATAAGTAAAAATGAACAGATAGGGTATTGCCCCACATGACCAGGGACAAGTTTCTTATGCATAACATGCCAGTTCTGGTGATGAATCGAGACTGATATAGCCCAAGGCTTATTGGTTTGGTCACCACTCTGCTCACAGTAATTGCAGGTGTTAACAGATTTTTTAGTCTCTGATAGCTCCCATTGAAAGCTTCTGTGATTTCCAAGATCAGATATTCACAGCCTCAGCTAAAGCCGACTAAAACGTCACCTTTTTATTGTATTTTACTGCTTGAAGACAAATTTAACATAAATCCTAAATGAAAATATACAAAAATATGAAGAGAGCTTTGTTATAAATACCCTAGGTTTTCTAGCTTTTGGATTATGTATGACTTATTCATATTTCAGCAATGATGAAAGCTGAAGACGGTAACCATGAGTTAATTGTTCAAGCCCATGGGTTGTTTGATGTTTTAGTGTACTGTCATCATCATTTTCTTTGGAGTGTAAAGCAAACAGCTGATGCTGAAGAGAGAGAAACTAATGTAGAAATTAATGTTCACCCAGGGTTAGCAATTTTCTCTGCTGTTTATGAAATCCAAGTCTAAATATTTCACATGGAGAATTGGGGGATAATTTCCTCTTTAGTTAATCTTATTTTAACTCCATAACACCTATACAAGAGCATTTCAGGATCCATAACTGGGGGAAAAAAAGATAGAAAGAAGTAGGGTGAATATAGTTTACTACATGAGAAAAGAGTTAAATATACTTTCACAGTACCTTTAGGGGAGATTTCATAACCACGAATTTGATTTACATTACAAAATAGTCATACAGGCTTTGTTCAGAATCCTCACTTAAGTCTTTAGCAGATATCTCAAAAGTCAGAATGAGATCATGTGCAACTAATGTGTGTGTATGCATTTTTGGAAGCGGACACAAAGAAGCCCCAGTAGGCAGCATGTTAACAACACCTTGTTCACACTCTCCTTAAAATCCTTATGTTCAAACTGGGGAGAAATGCAGCCTGAAGTCACCAGCAGAAATGTACCCTTCACACATTTCAGAGGGTTGGGCAACGGAACTTCTCTAGAGACTATCAGATTCAAAGATCATGGAAACAAAACCTCCATAATTGTGATTCTACAAATTCTTGAAGTATTATAATCTCTGTTATTCGCAACTTCTTATGCATGGGACTGTGCAAGGAATAAGGATGGGTCTTTTCATAGCACAGGTGAGTTGGGCTTGAGATACTTAATATAAAGGCTACTTTTGCTTTTTCTTCCCCTTTAAAATTCCATCTCCCATGCCAGCCACACTCACAACCAGTTCAAAGCAGCTGGACTATGTGATTTCAATTATTTGAAATTGTTTCTTTCCCCCCTCCCAACATGACAATATTCTTTTCCTGTAGGGAATGAAATCCATTTTGAGACTGGCTGCAGATGTTCTCAAGATGACCATCAGTCTCATGAGTGCAACTACTGTCGTCGGGAAAACTCTCCTGTTCCCCACAGGTACACTAAGTCATTCTGCCAAGCAGTAATGCCTTGGTAATGAAACGGATATGGGTGGGTTCACTTACTTGCTGAAGGCAAGTCTGTAAGCTTCATTTCAGGAAAAAAAAAAAAAAAACAACCCCAACAACAGAAGAATATAATATTAAATAATCAAAATGGTGGGGGGGAGGGGAGAAGAGAGAGAAGAGTAATGGGGAACCTTGGAATGGAAATCAAAAGCATTTTGTTCCTACTGCTGCTTACATGTCCTTTTATGACACACTTATGCAATGCAGCATTAGCAGAAATAACCTACGGTATTTAGACTAGAGATGGGCCTAAGAGCAAAATTAGATTTGTAATCTAATTGAAATCAGAATATCCCCAGATTTGGGGGCTTGGCCCGAGAGATAATCCCAAACTTTGGGGTGATTTGGACCCCATGTCCTGGGTCGGGCTATCAAACCTCTAGGAATTAGTTCACAGCATTTCCTGTTATTTTCCTCTTTTATTCTCTTCCCATGAATTTGTGTCAGGAAGACTACATCGTTTTGGCTTAAAAGAACTGTGTATGCCCCTCTTCTAGAGTCAGTTAATATTATCCCTTGGATGGGTCTAGAGGTCTCTGCTGCAACAGTGAAATCAAGTGCTTCCATCCGCAGGGATATAGTGCCTCATTCCTGTAAGGCAGCATCTCCTGCCATTCTAAGGTGCCAAACATGGATCTTCCAAGTAGTAATATGCTACTACTAGATCACTGGGCTAAACAGCTTGAAGGCCCACCTGCCACTAAGGAATTCATATAAGAAAGTATTTTTCAACACACCATACAAAACGTGTAGTAATATTACATTGTTTCAGATTATATAAAATAGTACTTTAACATTTTGAAATCCTTTGCAGGACCGGGGCAGGGACTGTTATTCAGTGTATATCTGTTGTATATGTAGTTGTATGCTTAGCATAATGGGGCCCATACCAGACTAAAACCTCAAGATGCTTTCCCATACAAAGAAGACAAACACATGGCTATAACACAATAGAAATTTGCATTCAAATACTGTCTTGCGCATCAAATCCAAATGATTTGGCTCTGGTAGCTGGAGTAAGTAGCAGCATTGTGTTTATTGAGAGATTTGTCAATTTGATTTGGGGAGCTTGATTTGGGGAGCTTGCAGGGGACTATTCCGTTCAATCCTACAGAGCCTACAGAGCCTGAGGGTCTAAAGTTGGCACTCCTATTATGGCAATCTCTCCATCTATGTAGCTTCACTGGTATCCTCCCTTCCCAAATAGCATGCCTCCTACAGGAGGCAGATTATTATTATAGGGTTACCATTCATCCGGATTCCCCCGGACATGTCCAGCTTTTAGAGTTAAAAATAGCGTCCGGGGGGAATTTGTAAATGTCCGGACTTCCCCATCATGCAGAGCGCGCGCGGCTGACAGGGCAGCCGGCCGGATGGTGCCACTTACATGGGGCTCTGACAGCCAGAGAGAGCCCCTACTCCTCTCCCCTGCAGCTGAGATCACTCCCTCCCTGCCTCCCTGCATTCGCAGATCACCAGCCGGCCGTTCACACCGGCAGTCTGGAGCTCCTCCCCCTGCTCCTCCTCCCCAGCACGCTGGTCTGAGTGGCAGGGTAAGGGGGCCAGGGGGTCGGAGAAAGGGCAGGGAGGTTCTGGAGGGGGCAGTCAAGAGACAGGGAGCGGGGGGGGGGCTCGGGTGTTCGGGGGGGGGGCTTTCTGGGGGTGTGTGGATAAGGTTTTGGGCAGTCAGGGTACAGGTAGGGGGTAGGGTCCGGGGGGGCAGTTAGGGTGGGGGGGTCTCAGGAGGGGGCAGTTAGGGGACAAGGAACAGGGAGGCTTAGGTAGGGGGTGGGGTTCTGGAGGGCAGTTAAGAACAGGGGTCCCAGGAGGGGTGGTCAGGGGACAAGGAGCGGGGGGGGGGGTTGGGAGTTCTGGGGGGGGCTGTCAGGGGGCAGGGGTGGGGAGAGGGATCGGAGCAGTCAGGGGACAGGGAGCAGAGGGGTTTAGATGGGTCGGGAGTTCTGGGGGGGGGCTGTCAGGGGGTGGGGAGTGGTTGGATGGGGCGTGGGAGTCCCAGGGGTCTGTCTGGGGGTGTGGATAAGGGTTGGGGCAGTCAAGGGACAGGTAGGGGGTAGGGTCCTAGGGGGCCAGTTAGGATGGGGGGAGGGTCTCAGGAGGGGGCAGTCAGGGGACAAGAGGCAGGGAGGCTTAGGTAGGGGGTGGAGTCCTGGGGAGCAGTTAGGGGCAGGGGTCCCAGGAGGGGTCAGTCAGGGGACAAGGAGCGGGGGGAGGGTTGAGGGTTCTGAATGGGGCGGGAAGTGGGAGGGGCAGGGGCGGGGCTAGGGCAGGACGGGGGCGGGGCTAGGGCAGGGCTCCTCCCATCCTCTTTTTTGCTTGCTGAAATATGGTAACCCTAATTATTAGTAAGGTCCCTCTATGGCCTATTAATAGCAACTACAGAGGCAACAGAGATGAACTAAAACTGTTCCAAGTTGCATTAACTCCTGCCTAGATTTTTGGGCAGAAACACAATACGTCTGCAGGGAACAGACCCACTAAGTGGCATGTCCCCTCCACTGTTCACCTCTTTCCTACTCTGCTCACTGCATACCTTAGCGCCATTTACTCTCCTTGCCAGAGGTTTCCAAAGGGTTAAGGAGCAAAGGCATTCAATGCCAGAGAGGCAGCACCCCCCCACCCCCACTTATACATGGGCAGGGGGAGAATAGCACTAGCCTTTTTTTAAAGCAATAGGTTCAGAGTCATCTTCTTTGGAACTCAATATGAAATTTCTCCCCCTCATGTCCTTCAGGATCTGGCCCAATGTTTGTACTGGTTGCAAACTATTGTTCTAATTGACACTACAGTGCTCTCCATGGCACTGTCTCAACTTGGCTAGACTCATGGAGAAGAAGTAAGTGCCATGTGTGAAAAGGAGTTATTGCTTAAATGTCAGCTCTAGCTACAGCTCACTATATACAGGTTGTCCCTCACTAAGAAGGAGACAACCATTTCAATCATTTCAGAAATTAAATGAAATAAAGGGCCAAAAGATTAAGATGAAGTGCCAGCTTTTATCCAGGAATTCTTAATCCTTCCTTTGCTGCCCTTGCCTAGCAGTTCATTTGGAGCGAGTTACAAGATGCTGTCGGGATTTTGGCCTCTCTGCTGGGCAAATATAGCTTTATTAAAGGACTTACCAAAGAAAACAAAAACAAACCCCTCCAAATTATTTTTGGGCAAATGAAACAAAGATACAAAAGAGGTGGGGCAAAAGTAATAGTTGAAGACAGAAGTAGTGAAACTAGGACTCAGAGAGGGGGACCAGTGCTGTGAATCTGTTACTTTTAATATGCCTCAGGTATTCCACATATTGCTTAGTTCACCCTTACTTATTCTCTGACCCTTTCCTTTTTTAAAGAGAAGTTATGTATTTTGACATAGGAGAACACCTATTGTGAAAAGCTAACATCCACAATATCAGAAAACCTTCTTCTACTGCAAAGTTTTCCTGTGGCAAGATAGATAAACATGCAACGTAACCTTAATTCAGTCACTAAAAATGACTTGCCCAACATCTGAAGCCACGCATTTACAAACTGGTGTCACAAGTGACATCCTATTCAAAAAGCTTCTGCAAGTAAAATAAATGGGATTTAATCTGCCGTAAAACAGATTGAATTTATTATTCTTGAGAAAAGCATACAGTTCTGACGTTGAATTACAACTGCTTTGCTTTTAAAACAGGCAGCCCTCAACCTTGCCAAATCACTATTTGAAATCTTGCATGAAGCAATAAAGTCAGATATGTGCTATATGGCCAAACTAGCTGCAGCTGGATATTATTATCTGAACATTGATGGTGCTCTGGGTTCTCTACAGTCACTGAGGAAGATACGTTCCCTGTCCAAGGAAAGTTAGAATCTAAACAAAATAGCCAACAACTAAATAAGCCAGGCAGGAAACCCCTGGCAAACTGGGCATGGAGCTACATGAATGAATAATGTGTGAAGTATTCCCCAAGGGGAATACAATTAAGAGCCAGTGAGATGCTAAACCTCACCTTCTATAACATACCAATTTTTATCACTGGTGAGCACTGCATATAGCAGCGGTGGGCAACCTGCGGCCCATCAGGGTAATCCACTGGTGGGCTGTGAGACAGTTTGTTTACATTGACCATCTGCAGGCACAGGCTCCCGCAGCTCCCAGTGGCTGCAGTTCGCCATTCCCAGCCAATGGGAGCTGCAGGAAGTGGCATGGACGGTCAATGTAAACAAAATGTCTTGAGGCCTGCCAGCGGATTAATCTGACGGGCTGCACACAGCCCACCAGTGATCTAGACTGTTTTTAAATGTCCTGGATGTATAACTTGAAGAGGCTTACATGCACTATATGCAAAAAGAGGGCTTGCTGTAATATATTACTATTAGCTCCCAAGTCAATGTCTTTTCAGACAAATCATGTCATGGAAGTAACACGTGTCTCTTTTATAGAACTTGTTAAATGACAATACACCTCTACTCTGATATAACACGAATTCGGATATAACGCGGTAAAGCAGTGCTCCGGGGGGGCGGGGCTGTGCACTCCGGCAGATCAAAGCAAGTTTGATATAACGCGGTTTCACCTATAACGCGGTAAGATTTTTTGGCTCCTGAGGACAGCGTTATATCGAGGTAGAGGTGTATATTCTTTTTCATGTTTTAGATTTGTATTTTGAATTTCTCTTCCCCTCCCCCTCATCCCTTTACTTACGTTCTTTAAGCCTCAGGCTCATTTCTCTTTGACCTTGACAACACACTAGTGTTTTGCATTCTTGTTTATGACCACATAAAACACTATGGCTCACTTAAAGTTTCACATCCCTTTTTTACCCCATTGTTGTTAAGACCAGGGCCAGCTCTGGCTTTTTGGCCACCCCAAGCAAAAAAAAAAAAAAAAAAAAAAAAAAAAAACCTGCGGCGCGGCTGGAGCGCGGGTACAGGGGGACCGGCTGGGGGGCGGGGGGAGGGAGCGGGCGGGAAAGAGAGAGAGAAGGGGGCGGCCAGGGCTACAGCAGGGGCGCTGCCACGCGGCCCCTCCCGCTGTGCCACCTCCTGCCGCGAGGGCTCCGCTCCGGTCGGCGGGGAGGGAAGGAAGAGGACTGCCCTGCAGGGCGCTCTGGTTCTCCGCGCCGCTGCCCCCTACAGGGCGGCCGGAGCAGAACAAAAAAAAAGAAAAGCGGCTGTGCCGCCCTAGAATTGGGCAGAATGCCGCCTCGAACAATCTGCCGCCCCAAGCACCAGCTTGCTCAGCTGGTGCCTAGAGCCGGCCCTGGTTAAGACAACCAGAAAAAAGAACTATTTCTACTAAATACATCAATAAATTTTTCTTTGATTTCTTCAGATGTGATAGGAAACATATGAAAAAAAGGCTTTTTAAGATACTGTGCCTTCTGAGATATACCAAAATGTAGATTTCTACCTCAGGATTGTGGGAGCTTCTTTCATTCACAGTCATCGAACACTGAATTTCTTCATAAATAAATATTGCACGGACATATTTTATAACATTTGTTTAGCTTCCTTTTTTTATACTAGCTCTCTAGTTTCGGGTTATATCAAGATTTAAAAGATGTAGTTGTTCTTCTATTTTTAGAATACCTAAATGTCATAATTTATTGCTAATGTTATGCATGAACAAGGCAAAGGTTTTGGTATTGACACCTAAAGCTGAAGGAATAAATGGGAATAAAATCAAGGCACACAAATAACTTTTCATAAATAATCTAGCCAAATGCTCAGTGGTATGCTATGCACTAAAACATTTTTGTTGTCTGTCATCTAAGACTCTTTATATGCACTTCAGTGTTAACATTAGGTAAAAATATAAAATAGGAAAAGAACTGACATTCCTTCATCTATTTTTACAATCCTTTGAAGTTGTTAAGTGTTCTCCACCTTTCTAAATAATTGTATTTCCAACTAATTCGTTGGTCTCTTAGTTATCTCTCCTCAATAGTGTTCTGAAGAAGAGTTTGATTAATAAAGGACCTCGGAGGGAATGCTAGACACCGATCATCAGTTTTAAAATAATTTGGAAGGGATAAGTACAGTTTAAATGAATCCTGAACCATATAAAAACTTTAATGGCAGAGTGCACTAATTCACACTTTTTAGTTGAATACTATGGCAAAAATGTAACATTATTTAAATGATATAACAGGCTTCAGAACAATAGGAACTAGAATAAATCAGGCACCTACAATATGGTACTTATTAGGAAAAAGGACAATGACACTAATGGATACACATTCATCACTAGCACATGTGAAAACATCTCCAGCACAGAGGTGATAGAGTACAACAATTTGCTCTCTATTCCCATGGATTTCAATAACAGTTACACTGAGATTAATTAGCCAGAGGCTGTTTTAGATATGCCTTCTTTGCTTCCTCTCCTAGTCTTTCAAAAAGAGATCCTGTACAGGATGTAGAACGGATTTTACTAATTATAATTAGTAATTACAGATAAGGTATTTCACGAATCACTGTGATTGGATCATTCCATGAACTGAAAAGTCATCTTGCAACAGAAGTATAAATCAAACTAATCCATCTGTACTACACAAGCTTGGAGGACTATTATGGAGCTGGAGAGCCCCCACAGCAATTCAAGTTTCTATGAAATGTTTAGACACTATTGAATCTGCATTTTCCACTGCAATTTTTTTTACACTATTTTAGTGTTAAGCATCTGGGGGGAGGGATAGCTCAGTGGTTTGAGCATTGGCCTGCTAAACCCAGGGTTGTGAGTTCAATCCTTGAGGGGCCATTTAGGGATCTGGGGCAAAAATCTGTCTGGGGATTGGACTAAATGACCTCCTGAGGTCCCTTCCAACCCTGATATTCTATGATATTTGAGGTAGAAACAGTGTTTTGCAAAGTAATTTCTTTAAACTAGTATTCATTTTTCAGTGGGACACAGTCTTGTACTGTCTCTTTCAGAAGCCTTATCTTCATCCCTGTATTAACAACAAATGTCTTGGTCTAAAAGGTTAAGACTTTCTCAAAGCTGAATGCAATTTTGAACTGTGTGACTCCCACAGAGTTTGGTTAAAACTATGCACAATGTTTGAAAATGTACTCCAAAGGTGGAAATGTGGTGACATTTATTCATAAAAAATATTTTCACCCTGCTAAGAGAGGTCTTTCTTAGCAGACAGAGGGCGCTCACTAGAAACAAACCAACACACTGAGAACTGCTAAAAGAGAGACAAGATTCTTTGATTAATTGTAACTGATTCTCTCTAGTAACCGGGAGGTAGATTTAAACCTTCTAGACCAATAATATTTAATATTATAAAAGCTACTTTTATTGTCAGTAAAACCTTCATAAAACACCACTACTATACCACCATATTCTGAAAGCATATATGGTCACGAGTGCTTATGAGAGAACAGGGTCTCAGTAACAGTGTTCTCTTGAAGTAAAATTATTCTTTTTAAAACTTCTACTATGTTTTCAGATGACCAATAAGACTTCTCCTTACAGATGTCTCTACAGCTTGTTTACTACTGGAAAATCACTTGCCTGTCGAAAAATTGCAACACTACCTTATGATTCTTGTCCCAGAAAACTCTGGTCATAGTATAGAATCTATGAAGCAGGGAACAGCCAGCATTACACTTGCTTACTTCATGATTACAGTTAAACTACATTATATGTAGAAGGACAGTTCATCAAAATTCATATGGCAATAGAGATGACAGTGATGAGAAGCCAAGATAGATTCATGTGTCACACCCCCCCACCCTTCAGATATCATTGTCAAATAAAAATCTTGCTGAGAAATGCTCTGTCACAGCAATGGTACACAAACATTTTTCTCAGACACAGACACCTAAAGGCTTCCTCCCATAATAGTTGTAGGTCAGAAATTTGCTCTGATAAATTCCATACTGAGACAAAAGCTAATTATCTAGAAAACTACCCAAGAATGCAGTTTCCCCTTTACACCACATATCAATCCACTTGGAGATGAGCAACAGCTTTGGTGGATTGCAGTTCAGAGAAAGGTTCACCTTCATCAAGTACCCACTGATAGTTTTAAAATTCAAAGTTGTTTACAAGATTTAAGGTCAGAAAAATAAAGTACATTTGAAAAGAAATAATTATTTGATTTTTTAATCAATACCTCAAACTGCCATTGTTGGATTTTACCAAGAAGAAAGGGGACTTATTGACATTGAATTCAAGAACTAATGATGGAGGATGACTAACACTTGCAGTAACTCAGAGGCTAAGGCTTCAAAACAAAAACAAAACAAAAAAGAAGATTTTTTAGTTTTACTGTATCCAGATTTCTAGAAATTTCAACTAACTCATGTTCTGAAGCAATGTTCCCTTTCTTGTCAAAAGGCTATAATATGAAAAAATTATAATATTGTCATTCTTCGGTATGGCCATTTTGTACAGTTAAATGGAGCTGCCTCATGCAATAAAACACAAGTTAAGAAATCTGTCAAGTCACATCCAAAAGGTGAAAGTTAATAGGTTTTTACTGGGGAGAATAAAGCCTACAGAAAAAAATATGTTTTCAACATTACTAATTTGCAGCATTTCAGAAAGATGCACCAATTCAAACATTTTATTAGTGGAAAAGCATGAGAGAGATTTTACCTTTTTCTTCTTCTTAATATAAAATATATTTCACCCTTCATCCATAGTAACACACAAGCTAACCACAAAAACCTAACTAAACAAGCAGTGCTCAATGCATGAGCAAACTATAACAACTAAACTGATCTTTTCTGGGTACAACTGGTCAAACAGGTTTTGTTTCTTTATATTTTCCTCTCGTTTAATTTCTACATAGTCACAATCTTAAACCACTGGATCTTACCTCTGTCACTGAAGTCATCCACAAGAATGATTTCAGCTATAAGGATGTCTGGAGTCCGGTTGATAATGCTGTATATGGTTCGCAAGAGTGAAGTCCATCCTTCGTTATGAAATGGGATAATTATGCTAGTATTTGGCAACTTTTCCAAGTATACTTTGTGCTTACAGCTGAGAAGGGGGGAAAAAAAGGGAGGTGTATAAGAACACAGAAGAGTAGAATGGATTCAGTATATACAACTCAACTGTTTGCTCTGTTCAGCCATCACATTTTGTGGTGTGAAATGACTCAGTATATCCAAACAGTGTCTTTAACTCTATAATCAATCACATCATTAATTAAATTATGTATTTAATTAAATAGCATTAACTACCGACACAGTACCTGCCATGAAACTAATATTCAATAACTACTGGGTCCTTTTTAATTCAAGTACTCAATAGCAAGGATTTTACAAATATAACACCTTAAATTAGAAAAAATGAAGGTACAATAGTGTAATGCTGATGTAAACTCAGAAGTAGATTATGTGGCTTCAGTGGGAATTCTTCCTGAGTAACTAGTAGAGGATGTGCATTCTAAATACTATTTCTCTTTATAAAGGATATATTTACTCAAAATATTTTTGAAATATCATATTAAAAGAAGAATTTGAATGATCCTTTTATTATCCAAAGCAAAGAAGAATTGTAAAATTAGTTCTTTACTCAAAAAGGCAAAACTGGTAGACAATGAAAAGTTATTTTACTAGATAGTATATATTCAAACAAAGACTTACGCAAGTACAACTCCAGCTCTACTTCTAAATATTCAATACAATGGATGCCATTAAATGAAAAGTGTTAAAAAAAAGTGTCTCTGGATATCAACACTAATCTTTTGCTAACTGCAAAGGCAAAAGTATTTCAGAACTGTTAATCAACAACTGCATTTATATAATGCCATCCAGTAAAATACATACTTAAAAGCTTATCATTTTGCAACAATGTCTAAAAGCCCCTTAATTCTGAGATAAACTTTCAAACCACATAATGTCTGGAGTGGATAGTTACACTACATTTAGTGGGCTATAGAGCCTTTTATCTAGAGGTCAGTGTTTCAAATTCAGCTCCAGTCAACAGTGATGCAAAGTCATTATGATCCAATATCTTTTTAGTAATCCGTGGGAAAGAGTTGGTGACCTCAGCCCAGCCCCTAATGGATGTTCAGATCATAATTGGCATGCCTTCTTATCCATTGCAGCAAAGAAGCCAAAGATTGAATAAGTATGGTGCCTGATTCATCCTCTCACACAGAACTCTTGGGTGAATACCCTCTGGTCCCGGTGAATTATTACTGTTTAATTTAATCAATTTGTTCCAAAAACATCCTCTATTGACACCTCAATCTGGGGCAGTTCCTCAGATTTGTCACGTAAAAAGAATGGCTCAGATAAGAGAATCTCCCTCACATTCTTTGTTGTGAAGAGAGAGGCAGAGAAGCTAAATATATTCTTTGCAACAGCCTTATTTTCCTTGAGTGCTCCGTTAGCACCTCAATTGTCCAGTGGCCCCACGGATTGTTTGGCAGGCTTCCTGCTTCTGATGTAGTTCACAAAAATTCTGCTGTAGGTTTTTGCCTTCTGTTTGTTGCTCTTCAAATTCTTTTTGGCCTGCCTAATTACACTTTTATACTTGACTTACCAGAGTTTATGTGCCTTTCTATTTCCCTCAGTAGGATTTGACTTCCAATTTTTGAAAGATGTCTTTTTGTCTCTAATGGCCTCTTTTACTCTGCTGTTTAGCTGTGGTGGTATTGTTTTGGTACTCTTACTTTTTAAAAAAAAATTGGCACACACAATTAGTTTGAGCTTCTATTATGGTATTTTTTTTAAAGTTGCCATGCAGCTTGCAAGCATGTCACTCTTGTGACTGTTCCTTTTGATTTCTGTTTAGCCTTATCCTTACATCAGTAGTAATTGCAGAAGAGAGTCTATTAGTGTTCTTTGAACAATATAATGAAACTTGGTTTGGGCCTTATATTTTCCAGAAAACATTATTTAAAAACCCCAACAGTCTTGGGAACAGATTCAAGACAACTTTCATTATCACATTCTCCTCACAAGTATCAGTGACATTGAGAAGCACTCTTAACTGTTAGCTCAGGTACAGCCAGCTCTTAATTTTTTCATTGCCATATAAACAAACAAGTACTCTTTCTTCTGCAAACCCCCCATAACTTCACTGGAGGAGAAAGAAATTGGGATGGAGTGGCAGTAGTTGCTATAGCTACAGATACTATTGTGAAGAACACAAATAATAAATACAAGTATCAATGCCATTGAGAAGCTTAATCCTCAGAACAGGTGGTGTGATAAATGACGCAGGGGTAGCTCCCTTTTATGGATACCCAGCCAGCCAGTTAGCTGTAAAATCCCTCTTGGTGTCTGTTCTATGCTTGCTTTACCTACAAAGGGTTAACAAGTCCACAGGTAAAAGAAAAGGAATAGGCACCTGACCAAAAGAGACAATGGGAAGGCTAGAACTTTTTAAAATTGGGAAAGAAGCTTTCCCTTTGTTTCTGTTGTGTCTCTCTGGAAAAGAGGGGAACAGAGGGCAGCAGGAATGCTGTGTAAAGCTTTAAGCCAGGTATGAGAAATCATCAGATCATAACTAGAATTACTTATTTGAAACCCCCCAAATAAGTAAGTAAATTAGGAATCAGAGGGGTAGCCATGTTAGTCTGGATCTGTAAAAAGCGACAAAGAGTCCTGTGCCACAGGACTCTGTCGCTTTTTAAATTAGGAATGTTTAGATAGACGTGATCAGGTTTATTTCTTATTTTGGCATGTGGATCTCCTCTGTGCTAACCCCAGATGCTTTTGTTTGCTTGTAACCTTAAAGCTGAACCCCGCCAAGAAAGCTATTTTGGGTGCTTAGTTTTTGGAATCGCTCTTTTAAAATCTAGCTAAAGCCTAAATTCCAGATGTATTTTTTTTCCTTTTTGCGTTTAATAAAATTTACCTTTTTTAAGAACAGGATTGGAGTTTTGGTGCCCTAGAGGTTTGTGCATGTTGTTTGACTAGCTGGGGGCAACAGCTGATTTCCTTTGTATTCTTTCTCAGCTCTTCCCCAGAGGGGAGTATGTGTGAAAGGACTTGAGGGTACCCCACAGGGAGGAATTCCCAAGTGCTCCTTCCTGGGTCCAAGGGGGGCTTTTGTATTTGGATGGTGGCAGCGTTTACCAAGCCAAGGTCAGAGAAAAGCTGTAACCTTGAGAGTTTAATACAAGTCTGGAGTGGCAAGTATAAATTTTTTAAATCCTTGTGGGCCCCCACCTTCTGTACTCGAAGTGCCAGAGTGGGGATTCAGCCTTGACAGGTGGCCTATCACTGCCATTAGTTTTTGTTCATGAAAACAAGAGGTTATGGTAACTAATCATGATATAAAGAAAATATACTTAAAGCTTTACATTCAGAGAGCTCTTAGAAAAATGTGTGTTATCTTCTAATCTGAAAGAGAAAATCTGAAGTTTCATATGTTTAGTGTCCATCATTAAAAGTTTCCAGCCCCTAATAGTTTGCTTTTCTTCATGTCTATGTAATCTAGTTATTTTTAAAAGGCTAAATTACCTGTAATTCTACTTATCTGAAGATATCAGGGCAGATCGTCAGCTGGTAAGAATTGTCATAGCTCCACGGGCTTCTGTGGACCTATGAAAATTTACATCCTGATGCAAGAGGCTTAATCCTGGGTCTCATGCCTCCAGCATAAATCATATAGGAAGCTCTCCTACCTCTTAAGATTTTTGATCCTCAGACATCTATAGGTTGCTTCAGGGGTCTGTCCTGTTGATCGTGTTTCAGCTTCAGGATGAAAGAACCTCCTAATCTTTAATTACATATAAAAATACAGGGCCAGAGTTTATTTGAAATGGATACAAGAGCATCAAATCACTCCTGAACAAGGACTAGATGCAGGACAAATGAGTGCTCCTTCGATGACTCCACTACTCCACTATCATTTCATCATTCAAGCCCCACACTCTGCAGAGAGAAGGGTGAATGAATGAGTGAGAATCCTGGGAGTTGTTGTCCAGAGGGAAGCAGAGTTACATATCTAGAACAGGCTCTTTCACTGTATGGGTCTAACCAGTATCTTGGTGGGACTTGGAACTTTCACTTAGTTATAAGTGATACTATACTTAAGGTTGCCCAATACTTCCCATTTTAAGACCTGGCTTACAAATGCTTATAATTTTGCTAATCTTTAACAGTTTGAGCTGAAATTTTCCATGCTAGGTGTCTGCCTCCAACTGATATTACTCCCGAGGGCATTCTGTGCCAAAAAATTAAAAATGCTATGCCAAATAATTAAAAATTCTGCAAACAATATTTTAAAATTCTGCACATTTCATTTGTCAAAATAACACTACATAATCACGCCAGCTTCAATTATTTTGGTAATTTATTTCAAAACACCTGTCAGCAAGTATGTCTGTAACAATACAGACACACACACAAATTCCTCCGGACTACAGCGTTAAAGAACCCAGTTCCTGTTTCTCTGCCCTCTCCCTCCCACCCCCCAAGATCCCAGCTGGGGTGGGGGCAGTTACCCACAAACCCTCCCCCCCCAAAGCCACCTTCAGGAGCCCCCAGACAATGTACCCAAACCTCCTCCTTCCCAGAGCTCAGCCGCGGCCCCCCAGCCCAGATACCCGCATCCCATCTCCCCCCAATCCTAGCTGCGCCCCCCCTTTCCCAGACATCCGTCCTTCTCCACCCCCAGAGCCCAGGGATCCAGAGGGAGAAACTGCCTGATGCTCAGTCCCCAGACTTGCACAGAGTTCCCTGCGTGCTGCCCTCTCCTTCCCTCAGGGCATGCTGGGAACTCCAGCTGCCAGGAACCATCTAGCTCCCTCTCCCTCCTTCCAGCAGTGTCTTCTATGTGCAAACTGGGCTCTGCTGGGTCCAGCAGACCCTAGTGGTGGCTAGCAGCACTGCAGCTCATTTCTGTGGGGGGAAAGGAAATTCTGAGCGCACATTAATTTCTGCAAAATTCCGCATTGCACAGTGGTGCAGAATTCCCCCAGGAGTATGATATATATCTATATATAAAGTAGCATCTAAAGTGATTCAACTATTTCTGAGAATTGGATAAGGGAAAATATTAAACTGTTTGGAAATTTTCTGACAGAAAATTTTTCCATTGGAAGATGCCAATTAATCCAAAACTAAATGTTATGTGAAAACAATGTAAATTTCAATTAAATGTCATTTAGAAAAAACAGGAAATTTCAATTTTCCATTTTGCAATGACTTCTCATTTCAATTTTTTATTTTATAGATATAAAATAAGTCAGAATAGGAACATTTTGATTTTATTGAACAAGATATCAAAATGTTTCACTCAACCTGAAACCATTTTTTGGGGAGAGAGAGGAATTTTGTTTTGTGAGAAATTTTGAATTTTTTTGGTTTTGTTCTGTTTTGGAGTAGGAAAAAAATGAAATCATGGAATTTCTCACAAAAATCCAGTTCTGGGCCAGCTATATTTAAGTTTTACCCAGGTTAAAAAATTATTACAACTTCTTTGTTGGGCAGCTCTAATGCCTCCATACTTTGGAGCAGGGCCTTGACATTTGTCAGAGAGGTCTTCTTGCTATCTGGAATGTACCTTTTGCCATCTCTGTGAAAATTCACCCAAATTTGGCCAAGTTATGAGTTTCTGGGGGAAAAAATCACAGTTCATATGTGCTCAATACAGATTTTTTACAGTTTGTCAGCTACAGTATCTGAAGACTCTGACTGACCTAAGATGGACTTTCCCTGAAACTGCTGCATCTGGCAACTAGGATCCATCTAGGTACAGGATCAGAAGGGTATATAACCAGTAAATCACAGAGCATACACGCACAATGTCTTTGTGTATTAATATATTTAATTATCCTAGTATTTCATTCAATGCACCCACATATGAATAGTCTCTAGAGCACAGGAAGGCGGGGCCTGAGCTCATTTTATTTCATAAAAAATATTTGGGAAATACTGCTGCCCAGATTGTCCCTTTAGAGGAGTCTCACTCACGGATGGTAAATGTAATTCAAGGGATGTATAAAAGAGATAAAGAAGAACCCTGCCTTAAGCACTATAAGTAAGATCAGTGTTAAACCACAAAGAAATGGGAGAATATGAGCTCCGCTTCCTTGGAAATATGTTTTGAAGACTGAGGAACCAAAACAAGGTTCCTCCCTATGATCTGAATGTAAGCAGAAGAGATTTACTAAGTACGAGTGAAGACATGCAGCTGCTTTTGCCTAAAATCCAGATTGAAAGTTTCATAAGTTAGACAGTAGAAACTGCTCTGCCTCAGATAATATAAGCCTTGACATGACCTAACTGTCAGCCATCCAGGTCATAGCAGTGAAAAATGCAGTTAGGCAGCCCTTTAGGTATGGCTTTAACGAGAGCATTTCTCAATGAATTAGCATCAAAGAGACAAAAGTTGAATGGACTTTCTCAGGCCTTTACTTCTGCTTCAAGTAGAACCTCAAGGAGCTTTTAAAGCTCAGAGTGTGGTGAGGGGTCTCCTTGGGATGGGCATGGAAAGAACATGGAGCTCTATTTTACAAAAGAACGTCAGACAAGACTGAAGCACCAACTTATCCATTCAAAGGTTATGTCATCAGCCTGTAATTAATTAAGAGCCTCCTAAACCCATAAGAGCTTTTGTAAGTTTAGTGTCTTTCTCTTGTGAAATCTGTGCTATATTTTGATCCAGGTTCCCTTTGGACTTAGTGCAAATATAAGAACAGCCATACTGGGTCAGCCCAGTATCCTGTCTTCCAATAGTGGCCAATGCCAGATGCCCCAGAGGGAATGAACAGAACAGGTAATCATCAAGTGATCCATCCCATGTGGCCCATTCCCAGCTTCTGGCAAACAGAGGATAGTGACACCATCCCTGCCCATCTTGGCTAATAGCCATTGATTGACTTATCCTCCATGAATTTATATAGTTCTTTTTTGAACCCTGTTATAGTCTTGGCCTTCACAACATCCCCTGGCAAAGAGTTCCACAACTCCATAACCGCAATGGTTGACTGTACGTTGTGTGAAGAAATACTTCCTTCTGTTTGTTTTAAACCTGCTGCCTCTTAATTTTATTTGGTGACCCCTAGTTCGTGTGTTATGAAAAAGAGTAAACATTTCCTTATTTACTTTTTCCACACCAGTCATGATTTCATAGATTTCAATCATCTCTTTTCCAAGCTAAGTCCCAGTCTTATTAATCCTTCTCATATGGAAGCTGTTCCAGACCCCTGATCATTTATGTTGCCATTTTCTGCACCTTTTCCAATTCCAATACATCTCTTTTAAGAAGGGTGACCACATATGCACACAGTATTCAAGATGTGGGCGTACCATGGATTTATATAGAGGCAATATAATATTTTCTGTCTTATCTATCCCTTTCTTAATGATTCCCAACATTCTGTTAGCTTTTTTGACAGGTGCTGCACATTGAGTGGATGTTTTCAGAGAACTATCCTCAGTGACTCCAAGATCTCTTTCTTGAGTGGTAACAGCTAATTTAGACCCCATCGTTTCATATGTATATTTGGGATTATTTTTTCCATTGTGCATTTACTTTGCGTTTATCAACATTGAATTTCATCTACCATTTTTTTTTGCCCAGTCACCCAGTTTTGTGAGATCCCTTTGTAACTCTTCACTTTGGACTTAACTATCTTGTGTAGTTTTGTATCATCAGCAAATTTTTCCACCTCACAGTTTACCCCTTTTTCCAGATAATTTATGAATATGCTGAATGGTACTGGTCTCAGTACAGACCCTTGGGGGACACCACTACTTACCTCTCTCCATTCTGAAAACTGACTATTTATTCCTACCCTTTGTTTCCTAGGGGGAGGGATAGCTCAGTGGTTTGAGCACTGGCCTAATAAACCCAGGGTTGTGAGTTCAATCCTTGAGGGGACCACTTAGGGATCTCAGGCAAAATAAAGTACTTGGTCCTGCTAGTAAAGGCAGGGGGCTGGACTCAATGACCTTTCAAGGTCCCTTCCAGTTCTAGGAGATAGGTATATCTTTTAACCAGCTACTGATCCATGAGAAGACTTTCTCTCTTATCCCATGATTTACTGAACAGCCTTTGATGAGGGACCATGTCAAAGGCTTTCTGAAAATCTAAGTACACTGTATCCATTGGATCACCCTTGTCCACATGCTTGTTGACCCTCTCAAATAATTCGAGTAGATTGGAGAGGCATGATTTACCTTTACAAAAAACATGTTGACTCTTCCCCAACAAATTATGTTCATCTATGTGTCTGATAATTCTGTTCTTCACTATAGTTTCAACTAGTTTGCCTGATACTGATGTTATGCTTACTGGCCTGTAATTGCCAGGATCATTTCTGGAGACTTTTTTAAAAAATGGCATCACATTAGCTATCCTCCAGTCATCTGATACAGAAGCTGATTTAAACGATAGGTTATATACCACCGTTGTTAGTTCAGCAATTTCACATTTGAGTTCCTTCACAACTCTTGAGTGAATATCATCTGGTCCTGGTGACATATTACTGTTTAGTTTATCAATTTGTTCCCAAACTTCCTCTAATGACACCTCAATCTGGGACAGTTCCTCAGATTTGTCACCTAAAAAGAATGGCTCAGATTAGGGAATCTTCCTCACATCCTCAGCCGTGAAGACCAATGCAAATAATTTATTTAGTTCCCCTGTAATGGCTTTCTCATCCTTGAGAAGTCTCCAGAACTTTAGCATCTCAGTTGTCCAATGGGCCCCCGGTTGTTTAGCAGGCTTCCTGCTTCTGATGTACTTAAAAAGTATAGAGACAAGCTGCTAAGTGTTCCTTTGAATGTTATTGGGAATCTCTCTGTCCCCTATGTTTTATATGGCTGCCCACCACTATAGTAGTTAAGCAACTTCCATGTAAAATAGATTGAACTCCCTAAAGAACTAAATGGAGTCTCTAGCTCTTCTCCCTTTTCTAGTTATGGAACGATATAAAACTATCCTGAGTATTTATTTTTAAAGGGTTGTGGGAGAGGAGGCGATGTTTGATGTTGCAAATGTCATTCTGTTTATGATGGAAAAGCTGAGCCACCAATCCTTTCTCTTTTTTTTAAAAAAAACCCAACAACTAAGTATGAGGCCGATGAGGATTGTAGAATAATATTTTATCTTCTACAATTTACTTTAGGACTGTGTTGGGTATTTGTTCTTTCTCAAGGAGGATTAAATAATGTGAGGAACACTCATACAGAAGTTTAGGATGATTACATCTGAGTGGTTCTCACCTTTTCCATTTGGTTTAGTTGTCTGAGCAGAAGGGAAAGAACTACTTTTCTCTATTTCTGGATGGCATACTCAGCAACTTGGACAAAATATTCTGCATTATTGTTTGCTCACCCCAGATTGAAATCCAGTAAAAATACATGACATTACTGATTACAAGTCAAAATAAAAATCAATAAAATTTAGGTTAGGACTCAGAACTTCTAGGAATGAGAATTTTAAATGGGTTTGTTTTCTTACATCATCTCTTGACACAAGTGTCAATGTTTATTTTATTGAGAGGACTACTATGAATATCAAATATTACTTTAGGTTATAACATTGATTTACAAACATTTTCAGTTCAGTTTGTGTTTTTCTTTAAATGTAATTCAATAGAATCCATTTAGAAGTCAATAGTTGCTGACTTACCACACAGCTGCTATAGTTATCTTGTGTTCTAAATAGAGTGGAAACTGTTGCTTTTAAACTGCTTTAAATGGCTACCAGTGAATATGCAAGGTTTTTCAAATTGTTTTAGCAATAAGAAATTGATCTGAGTAACTACTTTTTGCCTCACTCATTTGTTCCTAAGACATGGTAACAAAGCTGCCAATTTAACACCAATCAGTTTGTATTAGTGACCCCTTAATATTACTTTAATCCTCCAGTAGAAAACGTTTTAACTTAGATACAAACCATTTAATAAACACATTTTATAAAATGGTTACTTAAAGATTCCAAGGCATGGAGAAAATATTTTTTATCTTCTGGGGAAAAAAACCCAAAACAGATTGAACAGATTTTTTAAATGCAAAATGATCTTTTTTGCAGAATGTAAGCATCAAATATATTGCACTTTTTAAAAAAAAAACAATGCATCAACATTTATGTAGCACAGCAAGAGGACTGAATGTAAGTGACTTTTCATTGTACTGATCTATAAAAGCATCTTATAAATTGATTTTCTGTTCTAGTAGCAGAAAGTATTTCAATTTGCAAACAAAGGAAAGTGAACATGGAGCACTCATTGAACTAGGCTCCAAGTTTTGTTGATTGTGCGCATACAGTTATATTTCCTGGATAAGCATAATTGCATTTCTCTCATTGCATTTCTAAAAGCAAGCTTTTAATTTAGCAGTTATCTAAGACTCTTCTAGCTAAAAATTGTGTTCTTCACAACTAACCATTTCAAAAAGGAAAACAGCACGATCAACACAGGGTAACTTTTAATTGAGCAGAATAATAATAGTAATGAGAGTGACCATATGGTGGACAGTTTACCAGGCACATATATGCCAGCATAGGACTTAATCCAGTTTCTACTGAAATCAATGAAAATAGTTCTATTGACTTTAAAGGGAGATTGATCAAGGCTACATAGAGGTGGCTTGGGTTGGGTTGGATGAGGGGCTAGAATACCCAGAATTGATGGCCACCACAGCCTGTATAGAGGTTGCATAGTGGTAGCTACCGTTATGCCAGTTTATGGAAATATAATAGCAACATGGAAGGATTAAGTTTACAGTGCTGCATTCCTCCCAGTTTGGGAGGAAAATTCCTTTCTGCCCACAGTCCTTTCATAATGCCCTCTATGAAACACCATTGCTTAGAATGTGAGGGGGGAATTTCACCCTAAATGTTTCTACTCTCTTTCTCTCAAATATTCTGTACTCATGTTTGCTGCCCCCTCCCCCCCCCCCCTTCTCCTTACCACTATCTTTCCTTTTGGTAAGTATTTGCACAGGCTTTACCGGGTGATATCTTGCCACATATGAACCAACACCAAAGAGCACAACACTAAGGCTATGGCTATATTGAGACAGGGGGAGTACTTTACAGTTCACATAGACATACCCATGCTAGCTTTAATCTAGCTAGCTCATTAAAAATAGCAGTGAGCGCACAGTTGCACAGTCTTCAGCACCACCTGTAAAGCCCATCTGGGTCCCGGCTATGAACTCACATTTCTAATCCACGTTGAAATCCATGCTATTGCAACCTTACTGCTATTTTTAGAGAGCTGACTAGCTTAAAGCTAGCACAGAAACATCTAAGGGTACGTCTATACTTACCCGCTGGTTCAGCGGCAAGCAATCGATCTTCTGGGATCGATTTATCACGTCTTGTCTAGACGCGATAAATCTATCCCGGAAGTGCTTGCCGTTGACGCCGGTAATCCTGCTCCACGAGAGGAGTAAGCGGAGTCGACGGGGGAGCCTGCCTGCCGCGTGTGGACCTGCGGTAAGTACCTTTACGTTCGAACTAAGATACTTCGACTTCAGCTACATTATTCACGTAGCTGAAGTTGCGTATCTTAGTTTGAACTGGGGGCTTAGTGTGGACCAGCCCTAAATGAGCTGAGAACTACAGCCCTGGTTGCAGTATAAATGTAGGCACCTTTTAAATATTTTTTTTCTTCTAAGTTGGGTTAGTCAGGTTTCCCCCATCCTCCAGGATGGGTAAAAGTTAGGAGTAAAAGAACTACTAGAGCCTCCCCTGAGATACTGCTTGGGGTGTGCTATAGACCGCCGGGATCTAGCCTGGATGCGGACAGAGAACTATTTAATGTTTTTAAGGAAGTAAAAACTAATAAGAGCTGTGTGATCATGGGGGACTTTAACTTCCCAGACATAGATTGGGGAACAAATGCTAGTAACAATAATAGGGCTCAGATGTTTCTAGACGTGCTAGCAGATGAATTCCTTCATCAAGTAGTAGCTGAACCGACGAGGGGGGATGCCATTTTAGATTTGGTGCTGGTGAGTAGTGAGGACCTCGTTGAGGAAATGGTTGTAGGGGACAACCTTGGCTCGAGTGACCATGAGCTAATTTGGTTTAAACTAAATGGAAGGGTTAACAGAAATAAAACTATGACTGTGACTAAGGTTTACGATTTCAAAAAGGCCAACTTTAATAAATTAAGGCAACTACTTAGGGAAGTGGATTGGGCTAACATACTTAGAGAGCTAAAGGCAGATGAGGCCTGGGATTATTTCAAGCTGAAGTTGCACGAGCTGTCCGAGGCCTGTATCCCGAGAAAGGGGAAACGGTCAGTAGGCAGGGGAATTAGACCCAGCTGGATGAGCGGGCGTCTCAAAGGGGCGATTAAGAAAAAACAGAAAGCGTACAAAGAATGGAAGAGAGGAGAGATCGGCAAAGAAACCTACCTTATTGAGGTCAGAGCATGTAGGGATGCGGTGAGAAAGGCCAAAAGCCGTGTAGAGTTGGACCTCGCGAGGGGAATTAAATCCAATAGTAAGAGGTTTTATAGCCATATAAATAGGAAGAAAACAAAGAAAGAGGAAGTGGGGCCGCTGAAGCTTGCAGATGGAGTGGAGATTAAGGACAATCTAAGCATGGCACAATATCTAAATGAATATTTTGCATCGGTGTTTAATAAGGCTAATGAAGGGCTTAGGAATAGAGGGAGCGGGACAGAGGGGAATAAAGGAGGGGCAATTGACATTAAAGTATCAGAGGTGGAAGCCAAACTTGACCAGCTAAATGGGACTAAATCGGGTGGACCGGATGATCTTCATCCTAGAATATTGAAGGAGCTGGCGCGAGAAATTGCAAGCCCCTTGGCAATAATTTTTAATAAATCTGTAAACTCGGGGGAGGTACCGATGGACTGGAAAATAGCTAATGTGGTTCCTATTTTCAAGAAGGGGATAAAAAGTGACCCGGGTAACTACAGGCCTGTTAGTTTAACTTCTGTAGTATGCAAGGTCTTGGAAAAAATTTTGAAGGAAAAAGTAGTTAAGGACCTTGAGGTGAATGGCAATTGGGACAAATTACAACATGGGTTTACGAAAGGAAGATCGTGCCAAACCAACTTGATCTCCTTTTTTGAGAAAGTAACAGACCTTCTAGATAAAGGAAATGCGGTGGATCTAATTTACCTAGATTTTAGTAAAGCGTTTGATACTGTGCCGCACGAGGAATTACTGGTTAAATTAGAAAAGATGGGGATCGATATGAAAATCCAGAGGTGGATAAAGAACTGGTTAAAGGGGAGACTGCAGCGGGTAGTACTGAAAGGGGAACTGTCGGGTTGGAGGGAGGTCACCAGTGGGGTTCCTCAAGGTTCGGTTTTGGGTCCGATTTTATTTAATCTATTCGTTACTGACCTCGGAACCGAATGTAGGAGTGGGCTGATAAAGTTTGCGGATGACACAAAGTTGGGAGGTATTGCCAATTCGGAGAAGGATCGGGATATTTTGCAGGGAGACTTGGATGACCTTGTAAATTGGAGTAACAATAATAGGATGAGATTTAATAGTGGGAAGTGTAAGGTGATGCATTTAGGGATGACTAACAAGAATTTTAGTTATAAGTTAGGGACGCATAGGTTGGAAGTGACGGAGGAGGAGAAGGACCTCGGAGTCCTGGTTGATCGCAGGATGACTATGAGTCGGCAATGTGACGTGGCTGTGAAAAAAGCTAATGCGATCTTGGGATGCGTTAGGCGAGGTATTTCTAGTAGGGACAGGGAGGTGCTGCTTCCGTTATACAAGGCGCTGGTGAGACCTCATTTGGAGTACTGTGTGCAGTTCTGGTCTCCTATGTTTAAAAAGGATGAACTCAAACTGGAACGGGTACAGAGAAGGGCCACTAGGATGATCCGAGGAATGGAAAACCTTTCCTATGAAAGGAGACTCGAGGAGCTCGGTTTGTTTAGCCTAACCAAAAGAAGGCTGAGGGGGGATATGATTGCTCTCTTTAAATATATCAAAGGGATTAATACCAAGGAGGGAGAGGAATTATTTCAGCTTAGTAGTAATGTGGATACGAGAACGAATGGATATAAACTGGCCGTGGGGAAGTTTAGGCTTGAAATTAGACGAAGGTTTCTAACCGTCAGAGGGGTAAAATTTTGGAACAGCCTTCCGAGGGAAACGGTGGGGGCAAAGGACCTCTCTGGCTTCAAGATTAGGCTTGATAAGTTTATGGAGGGAATGGTTTGATGGGATAATGTGATTTTAGTCAAATAGGCATTAACGGGCCATCGCGGGTAAAATGAGAGTCCGGCTGTAGAATCTTGCCTGTATGCTCGGGGTTCTGCTGATCGCCATATTTGGGGTCGGGAAGGAATTTTCCTCCAGGGTAGATTGGCAGAGGCCCTGGAGGTTTTTCGCCTTCCTCCGCAGCATAGGGCAGGGGTCGCAGGCTGGAAGATTCTGTTGTGGGTGAGTCAGCTTTTGTGGCCTGCATCATGCGGGAGGTCAGACTAGATGACCATATTGGTCCCTTCTGACCTTAAAGTCTATGAGTCTATGAGTCTATGAGTGCTTATACCTTAACTTTCACACTCTTCCATATATGCACACCAGATAGACTATGAACTAGTGGCTGAACCTTGCAGTCCTTATTCAAGGTCAAATGCAGGAGCAGCATGTAGGTTATATTGTGGTTGGAGGACCAAAAGAATGTCCACGATATCCATAGGCCTGACACTCTGGGTAGGCCAAGGCCTCTCTAAAAGCTAGTAGGTTGACATAGGATAGGAGGAGGAGAACTTCTTAGAACCTCTGCTTAGAGCCCATTACATACCCTCGACTCTCTTCCTTAAAACCTTTCACTATTGCTACCACTCCACCAATGGTAGCAAATTCCCACTAGCTTAGAAAGAGCACTGTCGTTTTGTACCTCCGTGTTCTTTAACCATGCTCAGAGCAGGTCTGGATGAAACAATAATAAGAATGCGGTCAGATATCAGCACTCCCACCCTTGTTACTACTAATGGAATGACACCAGTGGTAGCAATGGTGGGAAAAGTGTCTTATGAGACAAGGGCTCAGTCAAGTCTTGAATAACCGGAAAGGGTGACGGGGAAAGAAAGGAGGACAGCATTTGGCCTTCAGTCTTGAAAACTGAAATGACTGTGAGGTTTGTCTGATTTCAGTGTAGTTATAGCTGTGTGGGTCCCAGGACATTAGAGACACAAGGTGGGTAATATATTTTATTGGACAAACTTCTTTTCTTGAAAGAGAAGCTCATCAGGTCTGGGAAAGGTACTCAGAGTATCACAGCTAAATCCAAATGGAACAGATTAGCATAGGTAATTCACACATTTTTGTAAGAAACCATTAAAAGTGAAGTGGTCAATTAACACCACTGCAGTCACAAGACAAAGAAGTCCCTGAAATCCATCCATCCGACAGCAATCAAACAAGCAGACAAAGGGGGTGCCATCATAATTCTCAACCAGGATGTCTATGTTAACAAGGCAAATCAACAACTTTCTACTATAAAGAACTCAAACACAACCCCACACCACAATTCCCCCAGGAATTTAAGTATACCATCAAATCTTTTCCCAAACAACTCCAAGAGAAACTCTACAACCTCATTCCTCACAAACCCATCCCAGGTATCTTCTACATGCTTCCAAGGGTACACAAACAAGGGAACCCAGGCATCCCCATCATATCTGGCCATGGCACTCCTACTGAAGGAATATCAGGGTTCATAGAAACCATCCTCAAACCACATATCACACAAAAAGTCCAGCTTATTCCAGAACACAACCGATTTTCTCCAGAAACTCTGCAACATTAACAACCTTCCTCAGAACACTATCATTCCCACCATAGACGTCACCTCCCTCTGCAACAACATCCCTCACAATGACGGCATAGCTGTCTGCAACAAATATCTGCAAGACAATGGACAACACTCAGATATCCACCCTAAACACATTGCCAACCTCATCGATTTCATCTTCACTCATAACAATTTTATATTCAACAACACACACTTTTTCCAAACCACAGGAACAGCCATGGCTCCCCAGGATGGCTCCCCAAAATGCCAATCTCTTCACCTGGAGGTAGACTTTCTGGATAGAGGCACAACAAACCCAATGATATACCTGGGATATATCAATGATATTTTCATCCTCTGGACAGACTACCTAAACTCCTTCAGAGATTTCCATCACAACATCAATGACTGCCACCCTTCCATCAAACTCTCTCTAGAATACTCCTGCATCAGTATCAACTTCATGGACACCATGATCAGCTACAACATTTGAACCCTGCAGACAACTATATACAAGAAACCAATGGATCACCACACTTACCTACCAGTAAGGTCACTTAGCAGTAACCATACAAAACACACCAAGAAATCTGTTATTTACAGCTAGGCATTCAGATTCACTGAATATGCTCCCTGGAGAAAGTATGAGATATACACCTTAAGACACTTAAAACCACCTTCACCAAACAAGAGAAGTAGATTGCATCATGGAATGAGCCTCCCAAATACCTGTTTCAATACAGGAAACCCTGCCCTCAAACTACATGCTCCTACTTGTCACCTATTGCCCCACACTGGAACCCATACAAGGTACCAACAAACAAGTACAATCTGTACTTGAAGGGGACGTCATCCCGAAAGAAATCTTTCCCAACCCGCTTCTTCAAACACCCAACCTTGCCAAACTCACTATCAGAAGCAAGCTCCGCAGAACAAGACATACCAACTCAAAGCAACAGAGAGTTCTGTGGCACCTTTAAGACTAACAGACAGACCAACTCAAAGCGGCACCTGACCCTGCCAGAACAATAGATGCAAAACCTGCAGACATATCTCCACTTCTACAATGATCAATGCCCGCCCCTACAACACACCTTTCAAAATCCTTGGGTCTTACACATGCCTATCACAACATGTGGTCTACCTCAGTGTACTAAATGACCCAATAACAACTACATTTGGTGAAGCCAGTCACTACACACTTGAATGAACTCATGCAGAAAAATGATAGAAGACAAAAACATGCTAAAATTCATAGGTGAACACTTTTCACAAAGTGATCACTCCATATCTGATCTCTCAGTCCTCATCTTCAAAAGAAACCCACACAACACAAAAGAGAAGCCTGGGAGGTTAAATTCGTAATTTTAAAAATCATGGTCTTAAAACAGACACTGGATTTGTGGTTTATAACAATAATCTGGAATCTGCTAACCCTGTTTTTTGTCCTATGACTGCAGAGGTGTTAATTGGCCACTTCACCTTGAATGGTCTCTTACAGTATGTGTTAACTACTTATGCAAAACAATACGTCCCATGTTGTATTTAGCTGTGATACGCTGAGCACTTTTCCCAGACTCTGAAGAAAAGCTTTCAAGCTACTCAGAGCTTGTCTCTTTCAAGAGAAGTTAATCCAATAAGAGATATTACCTCACCCACCTTGTCTCTCTAGTTTCGTCTGAGTAAGAATTGCAGGGTATGGCCCCAAAGTCTGGAACCCCTGACAAATTTAAATGGGAGTAAATCTGTCAGTGCTCTGTTGCTCTTTACTTTTTGCATTTTAGAAGAGATGTCTAATAAAAGGTGGACTGAAATTATTCTGTTCAACACTACGCAACACCATGAATTTTGGAATTTCTAAATATTATAGATGACAATTTCCTAACTCAAGAAGGGTTGCATTCAACAGGGGGAATTCTATATTATACCTCACTTTGACAGATAAAAGGAGACCGATCACAGAACTAAACATTTATAGTAGCTTAGGTGCAAGTACTCATGACTTGATCACATTTTTTATGGGCAAACAGAAGAAAGTCCAAATGACTAGCATATGTACTTGGTCTTTTAAAATGGCCAATTTCACAAAACTGAAAACAACTGTGAGCCAAATCAGCTCTGAGGAAGAAAGTAATCAGGTAAAACTGTGCATGATGATTGGGAATTGGTTAAGAACATTTTTTACTTGATACCCCAAAAGCCATAATACCACAACTAAGGAAGAAGATTATATGGTTTATAGGGGAAGTCAAAGCAGATAGCTATATAAAACAAATGGAAGAAAGGGGAAGTCAATAGTAATGAATATAAGTCAGAAGCTGGGAATTATAGAAAATTCATACGGAAAAGAGAGACAGAGAAATCTATAGCCAGGAGAGTTAAGGACAATAAGGAGTTTTTAAAGTATATTAGGAACAAAAAGAATTTTAAGAATGGTATTGGTCCATTACTAGATGAATATGGTAGATTTATCACTAATAATGCAGAAAGGGCAGAAGTGTACGATTTTTTTCTATAGTTGGAAAAAAACAGATGTCACATGATGACACTTTCCATGGCAGAGGTGCTTAATGACTTCTTTGTTTCAGTTTCTCACCAAGAAGGTTTGTGGCAAGTGGACATCTAACATAGTGAATGCCAGTGAAAATGAGATATGATCAGAGTCTAAAATAGGGAAAGAACAAGCCAAAAATTACTTAGACAAGTTAGAGGTTTTCAAACCACCAGGGCCTCATGAATGCATCCTAGAATACTCAAGGAGCTGACTGAGGAGATATCGGAGCCATGAGCAATTATCTTTGAAAAGTCATGGAAGACGGGAGACATTCCAGAAGACTGGAAAAGGAGTGCCCATCTATAAAAAGTGAAGTAAGGACAACCCAGGGAATTACAGTCCAGTCAGCTTAACTTTTGCACCCGGAAACAGGGCCGCCCAGACGGGGGCAAGTGGGGCAGTTTGCCCCAGGCCCCGGGCCCCGCAGGGGCCCTGTGAGCCCTGGCCTGGTGGCGATCTGGGTCTTCGGTGGCATTTTGGTGGCGGGGGCCCCTTCAGTGCTGCCGAAGATGCAGAGCGACTGAAGGGCCCCCTGCCGCCAAAATGCCACCAAAGACCCGGACCGCCGCCGGGTGAGTACAAGCGCCGCACCTCCCCCGCTTTGCCCCAGGCCCCCTGAATCCTCTGGGCGGCCCTGCCAGGAAACATAATGGAGCAAATAATTAAGCAATCAATTTGCAAGCACCTAGAAGATAATAAGGTGATAAATAACCATCAGCATGGATTTGTCAAGAACAAATCGTGTCAAACCAACCTGATAGTTTTCTTTGACAGGGTAACAAGCCTTGTGGATGGGGGGAAGCAGTAGATGTGGTATATCTTGATTTTAGTAATGTTTTTGATACTGTCTCGCATGACCTTCTCATAAATCAACGAGGGAAATACAACCTAGATGGAGCTACTATAAGGTGGGTGCATAACTGGTTGGAAAATCATTCCCAGAGAGTAGTTATCAGTAGTTCACAGTCATGCTGATAGGGCATAACGAATGGGGTCCCGCAGGGATTGGTTCTGGGTCTGATTCTGTTCAATATCTTCATCAATGTTTTAGATAATGGCATAGAGTACACTTATAAAGTTTGCGGATGATACCACGCTGGGAGGGGTTGCAAGTGCTTTGGAGGACAGGATTAAAATTCAAAATGATCTGGACAAACTGGAGAAATAGTCTGAAGTAAACGGGATGAAATTCAATAAGGACAAATGCAAAGTACTTCACTTAGGAAGGAACAATCAGTTGCACACATACAAAATGGGAAATGACTGCCTAGGAAGGAGTACTGCGGAAAGGGATCTGAGGGTCATGGTGGACCACAAGCTAAATATGAGTCAACAGTGTAACGCTGTTGCAAAAAAAGCAAACATCATTCTGGGATGTATTAGTAGGAGTATTGTAAGCAAGACACGAGAAGTAATTCTTCTGCTCTACTCCACACTGATTAGGCCTCAACTGGAGTATGGTGTCCAGTTCTGGGCACGACATATCAGGAAAGATTTGGACAAATTGGAGAAAGTCCAGAGAAGAGCAACAAAAATGATTAAAGGTCTAGAAAACATGACCTATGAGGGAAGATTGAATACATTGTGTTTGTTTATTCTGGAGAAGAGAAGATGGAGAGGGGACATGATAACAGTTTTCAAGTACTGTTACAAGGAGGAGGGAGAAAAACTGTTCATAACCTCTGAGGATAGGACAAGAGGCAAAGGGCTTAAATTGTAGTAAGGGCGGTTTAGGTTGGACATTAGGAAAAACTTCCTAACTGTCAGAGTGGTTAAACACTGGAATAAATTGCCTAGGGAGGTTGTGGAATCTCCATCATTGGGGATTTTTAAGACCAGATTGGACAAACATACATAAGGGATGGTCTAGATAATACTTAGTCCTTCCTTGAGTGCAGGGGACTGGACTAGATGACCTCTCGATATCCCTTCCAGTTCTATGATTCCACTAGTATCTCAGAGCGATGTTAAAGAGTAGCTACTTAAGTTAGACATATTAAAATCAGAAGGTCCAGATAACTTGCATCCCAGAGTTTTAAAAGAACTGGCTGATGATCTCATTGAAACATTAATTTTGATTGTCAATAAGTCTTGGAACCCTGGCGAAGTTCCAGAAGACTGCAAACAAACTAATGTGTCAATATATAAAAAAGGATAAACAGGATGACCTGGGTAATTATAGGCTCATCAGCCTGACATCGACCCTGGGCAAGATAATGAAGCAGCTGATATGGGACTCGATTAATGAAGAATTAAAGGAAGATAATATAATTAATGTTAATAACATGGATTTATGGAAAGTAGATCCTGCCAAACTAACCTGAAGTTTTTATGATATTATAAGTTTGGTTGATTAAGTGTATTACATCAACACTGTTACCTTTGACTTCTGTAAGGCATTTGATTTGTTACCTCATGACATTTTGATTAAAAAACTAGAATATAAAAATTCACATGGCACACATTAAATATATAACTAAATGGGGAATCATAATTGATTGGGTGTTGTTTCTTGGGGGGGATCTCAGAGGGATCAGTCTGTGACCCTATGCTATTTAACATCATCATCAATAACCCGGTAGAAGACAAAAAAATCATAACTGATACAGTTTGCAGATGACTCAGAAATTGGGGGGAATGGTAGATAATGAAAAGATAGCTCAAAGATCTGAGAAATCTTGCTTGTTTGGTAAGCTGGACAAGAAAATAATATGCATTTTTAACATAGCCAAATATAAGCTTGTACATTTAGGAAAAAAGACGGTCAGCCATACATACAGAATGGAGGACTGTATCCTGGAAGCAGTGACTCTGAAAGAGATTTTGAGGTCATGGTGGATAATCAGCTGAACATGAGCTCCTAGTGTGACACTGTGGCCAAAAGGACTAATGAGATCTATGGATGCACAAACAGGGGGTTAGGAGTAGGAATAGAGAAGTTATTTTACCTCCATATTTGGCATTGTTTCAACCGTTACTGGACTTCTGCACAACTGCGTCTAGTTATGAGGTCCACAATTCAAGAAAGATGTTGATAAATTGGGAAGGGTTCAGAGAAGAGACAAGAATGATAACAGGATTAGAAAATATGCCACATAGGGTATGTCTATACTGCAGCTGGGATGCTCCCAGCTCAGGGAGACAGACTCATGTTAGCGGGGCTTGAGATAGTACAGTGAAAATAGCACTGTGAATATTGTGGCTCTCTCTGGAGTTCAGGCTCTCAAGTGTAGGGGGTCATGTGAGCTTAAGAGCCTAAGCCACAACATTCACACTGCTATCTATAGTGCATTAGTTCAAACCCCACTAGCATGAGTCTGTATACCCAGGCTGAAAACTTGCTCCCAGTTGCAGTGTAGACATACCCATTTTCATGCTGGCAGACCAGGTGCCAGTTCATTCCAAGCTCTGATGCCTCACTGAATGCTTACAAATGCACAGCTGGAAACCAGTCTTGTTTACCTGTGTGTTAGCATTATCAAAATAAATATGCTGCATGTATTATTCTCACTCAGCTATACCCTATGTTATACTGTAACAGCAAACATTCACACTGTATATACCCCTGTAATTAAGTAACCCATCAAATGAGAAAGATGCCTTGTGTAATGCAAATGATGGTCTCTTACAAGATTATGTTAAATCCTGTTCATTAAATGCAAATGAGCCATTGTGTGAGATCAAGGATCAAAACTTTGTTCAGTGCGTTCCTCTCCCTCCTCCAGCACCTAATGAAGAAGAGGCCAGTGTGGAAATTGTTGTGGTCACTTGGTTTATCTGAGAAGAAGCTATAAATATGGACACAAGGAATAATTCTTCATCTCTGTACTGTTTGGATTCTAACAGGGCAGAATAACTGAATAAGATGGAGATCCTCAGAGTTACTCTGGGTAGCCCTAAAAGACATTTGGGAAACTGGCAGATTACTACATCTCTGCTACCTTTTGAAATTATAGACTGTACATACATTTTACCTGCTTTAACCACTCAATAACTCATTCCATTTTCTTAGCTAATAAGCCTTTATTAGTTAACTATAGAATTGGCTATCAACATTTCCTTTAGTGTGAGATCTAGGATGCAAATCAACCTGCGTGATTGACTGGTCTCTTGGGACTGGTGTAACTTGAAAATATTGTGATTTTTGGTGTAAGTGATCATTTATCACATAGTCCAGCTTGCCTGGGTGGCACGACAGACTGGAGTGTCTCAGGGAACTTTCTGTGACTCCATTATAAGACTATTGTAGTACTTTGGGAGTTCATTTTGGTGAAATCTAATTATAGAACATACCACCAATTTGGGGTGTCTGCCCTGCTTTTGACAGTCTGCCCTGAGGTAGGCACTCATGGACGTGAACCACTCCAGACAGTGACAGACCCCTAGTGAACGAGTCCAGGATCACAATTTATTAAGTTTAACAAAGAGAAGGTTAAGGGCTGACTTTATTACAGTCTATATGTACCTACTCGGGGGAACAAACGTTTGATAATGGGTTCTCCAATCTAGCAGAGAAAGGTATAACATAATCCAATTGCTGAAAGTTGAAGCTAGACAAATTCAGACTAGAAATAAGGTGTAAATTTTTAATAGTGAGGGTAATTAACCACTGGAACCATTTACCATTGATCATTATGGATTCTCCATCACTGGTAATTTTTACATTGAGGTTGGATTTTGTTTTTGAGATATGTTGCAGGTCTTGAAAAAAATTCTTTTGGATTATTTATTCTCCCTCTCTCTGGTTTACTGATAGGAATCAGATAAAAAAAAATAAATTCTTATTTATGGAGGTTGTCTGTTACTGCATGTCATATTGTCACTACTTACTGAATAATTTTTAACCTATTCTTACATTTATTCAAAGGATAACAAAATATCAGCTCAGAATTTTTAGGAACCAGCTTTAGTACTACTAAAATGTATTTTGAAGTGTATTATTTTCTCCTCAGCATTAAGCAATCAAAGGATTTTGGAATTAGCAATGTTAGTTATTTCAACATTTATTAATTCATTTTCAAGAGTTTTGGAGTGTATATTTTGAGTGCTGCTGTACTAAAACTACTTTGCATTATAACCTTGAAATAACCTTGTTTAAATTCAAAGAAAGCTTCAAATTGGAACGGTTTCTGGCAAGTGCTTTATTATATTCATAACTGCCTATTTTATTTTTCAGCCCACATGTAGTAATGGTTTTAAATCCAGAGGCATTATGCTCTTAAAGACTGTCATGATCAGATAAATCAAATAATTAAAATTCCCTAAAGTATTTATTCATTGAGTAGATATATGCCCTGATTCAGCAAATTTTTAAGCATATGTGTATCATATTAAGCTCAGTGGGACTACTCACATCCTTAAAGTTAGGCATGTAGCTAACTACCTTGTAGAATCATGATCTAAAAAGGGAGTTCTTTGTTGTTCTGAAGGAGCAGGGTTCTTTCTCTCAAGAATACCTGATATTTACTAGAGTGGGCTCAGGAATTGCCCATCAATATCAACCAGAAACTAACAACATAAAATAATCAGGGTCATTTTATGGTAGGATGGGAGAAGAAAAGAATGTTTTTAATAAAATTCCATGTAGCGAGAGATTGCCTTCCTTGACCTTTCAAACCCCTATGTTGTGCCTCACAGAGCACTACATATCAATTCCAAGATGCCAAAGTAATTGACATCTCATGTGCTCTGTGAAAGTTACTTGAATATTATCACAAATATGTTCCATCATTATTCTATGTTGCACAATGTGGGCTTTTTGAAACCGTCTACACTTCAACACAGGGAACTCTGCCAGACTTTCATACTTATCTGGAAAATGATAATGCTCATATATATTGGCCTCAATGTAAAGTGAATAGTAACTGTTCCTCCTTGTCATGAACAGACTGCAGTGCTTTGCAAATGCACACCTTAAGTGACTATGGGCATTCAGGGAATTGAATTCAGAGAGAGTGCATACATGGTAACAAGGTTATTTGAGTACATAGAGGCTAATAGTTGCCAGAGTATTTGCACAATTGACCATGTTACAATAGAAGTTTCTAAAAGTACTTTTTGTGAATATAGAAGAGATTGCAGCCACAGGCTATTCTAAATTTTCTACATATAGACCTGAAAGTGAGTATCAATCTTTTGAAACCTTTAAGAAATAGTGCAGAATGAGGAGTTAGACTCTGGAGCTATCAAAAAGTGTCCCTCACCTCACTAATTTCTTATAAAGCCAAATAGTACCACCAATCTTTTTATCATTCATTAACACATTCACAATATCAGTAAGATACAATATAGTGAGGTATACAGTTTTTACATGGCTCAGTTGTATTTATATATATATTTTTACATGTGTTTAATTTAACAAGACAGCCAGTTGAAACTACGCTGAAGTAAACTGTCAAAGCCTTGTACAGTGTTCCGAGCTGCCCAACTTAAACTGACTACAAACTGACTCAAAATTTACCCAAATACAGGTGATATCCCTTGCAAGTCTCAGAAACACAGCATTGATTAGTGCTCCTTAATTCTTCTGTTTTATTTTGCAAAATTAATAAAATTTACTTTCCAATATTAACACTATTTCCTAAATGCCTGCAGGCAGCACACAGAATATCTGATGAATACTGTAAATGTTTGCACAAAAATTCAGTGAGAGTTATAATTAAAATATGTTTTAGGCTCTATGACCATCATGGATTATATAAAACATTCTTCAAAGCCACCCTTATTTTAGTAAAAACACTATATATTGTTATTACGATCAGGAAATTCACGTTGTCAATATGATACATAATAAGCCATTCCTGTATTGATGTGACTGAGCTATCTACATGTCGAAATTCTTGGGAACATTTCCATTCCCAGGCACCGCAATGAAAAACTGAATGGAGTAGCTTCACTGGTGTTAATGGAGTTACTCTGTTTTTATACTATTATAATTGGCCCTAATTCATGAACTCATTTAAGCATGTACTTAAGTCCGTCCCTATTCAGGAAGGATGCTGAAGCACATTAACTTTACACATGCACTTTAATCACATTAAAGTTAAGCATGTGCTTAATATTCCTCCTGAATAGGGATGTTTTCCCAAACTAGGGCCTTTGAGAGCAGGGTATTCTGTTCCCCAAGTCCCCTCCACTTATACATATAGTAGCTTGGAGAGACTTGCATAATCCTGGATGAAAGCCACATTACCTACAATACTACTAGATTGTAATTAGTACTATAAGATGAATATTTATATAGGAATAAGGAAATTTACAATTGGGAATTGTAGATGTGTAGTTTTGTTTAGGAAGTACAATACAGATGTAAAATGTAGAGTGGAGTGATTTAAACAAGGCAATGTAAACAATGTATTTAATTCATTTTTACAAAGCATCAACCTAATTGATACCTTTTAGGGCTGTCAATTAATCACAGTTAACTCACACGACTAGCTCAAAAAATTAATCACGATTAAAATAATTAATCACAATTAATCAGTTTTAATTGCACTGTTAAACAATAGAGTACCAAATGAAATGTATTAAGTATTTTGGATGTTTTTCTACATTTTCAAATATATCAATTTCAATTAAAACACAGAATACAAAGTGTACAGTGCTTACTTTATATTATTTTTATTACGAATACTAGCACTGTAAAAATGATAAACAAAAGAAATAGTATTTTTCAATTCACTTAATACAAGTACTGTAATGCAATTTCTTTATCATGAAAGTTGAACTTGCAAATGTAGAATTATGCACAAAAAGTTACTGCATTCAAAAACAAAACAATGTAAAACTTTAGAGCCTACAAGTCCATTCAGTCCTACTTCTTGTTCAGCCAATCGCTAAGACAAACAAATTTGTTTACATGTACAGGAGATAATGCTGCCTGTTTCTTATTTACAATCACCTGAAAGTGAGAATAGGCATTCACATAGCACGTTTGTAGCCGACATTGCAAGGTATTTATGTACCATATGTACTAAACATTTGTATGCCCCTTAATGCTTTGGCCACCATTTCAGAGGACATGCTTCCATGCTGATGATGCTCCTTTAAAAAATGTGTTAATTGAATTTGTGACTGAACTCATTGGGGGAGAACTGTATGTCTCCTGCTCTGTGTTTTACCCACATTCTGCCATGTATTTAATGTTATAGCAGTCTTGGATGATGACCCAGCATGTTGTTCATTTTAAGAACGCTTTCACTGCAGATTTGACAAAATGCAAAGAAGATCCTAATGTGAGATTTCCAAAGATAGCTACAGCACTTGACCCAAGGTTTAAGAATCTGAAGTGCCTTCCAAAATCTGAGAGGGTCGCAGTGTGGAACATGCTTTCAGAAGTCTTAAAAGAGCAACAATCCGATGCAGAAACTACAGAACCTGAACCACCAAAAAAAGAAAATTAACCTTCTGCTGGTGACATCTGACTCAGATGATGAAAATGGACATGCATCGGTCTGCACTGCTTTGGATTGTTACTGAGCAGAACCCATCATCAGTATGGACACATGTCCTCTGGAATGGTGGTTGAAGCACGAAGGGACATATGAATCTTTAGCGCATCTGACGTATAAATATCTTGCAACGCTGGCTACAGCAGTGCCATGCAAATGCCTGTTCTCACTTCCAGGTGACATTTTAAACAAGAAGTGGGCTGCATTGTCTCCTGCACATGTAAACAAACTTGTTTGTCTGAGCAATTGGCTGAAAAAGAAGTAGGACTGAGTGGACTTGTAGGCTCTAAAGCAGTGGTGGGCAACCTGCAGCCCGCGGACCGCATGCAGCCCATCAGGGTAATCTGATTGTGGGCCAGGAGACATTTTGCTGACATTGACCATCCGCAGGCATGGCCCCCTGCAGCTCCCAGTGGCCTCAGTTCACCATTCCCGGCCAATGGGAGCTGTGGGAAGTGGCGGCCAGCACATCCCTGCGGCCCCTTCGCCTGCAGGTGCCAATTCCCATAGCTCCCATTGGCCAGGAACGGTGAACTGTGGCCACTGGGAGCTGCGGGGGGCCGTGCCTGTGGATGGTCAATGTCAGCAAAATGTCTTGCGGCCTGCAATCAGATTAGCCTGATGGGCCGCAGGTTGCCCACCACTGCTCTAAAGTTTTACATTGTTTTATTTTCAAATGCAGTTATTTTTTGTGCATAATTCTATAGTTGTAAGTTCAACTTTCATGATCAAGAGATTGCACTACAGTACTTGTATTAAGTTAATTGAAAAATACTATTTTATTTTTACAGTGCAAATATTTATAATAAAAAAATATAAAGTGAGCACTGTACACTTTGTATTCTGCGTTGAAATTGAAATCAATATATTTGAAAATGTGGAAAACATCCAAAAATATTTAAATAAATGGTGCGCTATTATTGCTTAACAGTGCGACTAATCGCAATTAATATTTTTAATTGCTTGTCAGCCCTAATAAATTTTAATCTAAAATTGCAACAAAACAAATTTTCAATAAACTACATTATAAGTGCTGGTTTCTAAAAGATTTAAATACAATGGCACTACTAGAAGAGTTTCTTATTTGAATTTTACTAAGCTGCAGTAGACAAAAAATGTGTACATGTACTCATGTTAGTAATCTCATTAACTGCAATAAGACACATTCTTAAAGATACATACATATATAAGCATTTGCAGGATTAGGTAATAGCTGTATTTTTATTCAAAATGTTTTTCTTACAACTCAAACAGTACACCATCTTTCTCACTACAAAACAAAAATTACTTAATGTTAGTTGTAAAAAGTTGTCTAGAGTTTCAAAAAATTAACGAAGTACTAAAATATAAACTTTTTAATACACTAATCACAGATGTTGTGTTAACACATCAATATTAATTTCCTTATGCAACATTTTAAATATAATAATTATAATCCATGATCAAAACTCAAGTCAATTACCACTGAGTGCACTTACAAGGCTTTCAAAATTAAAATACTTGAGAAATAAAACAAACCTTGACGTTCTATCTGCTCCTGTGGTTTCTAATCTTTGAGTCCACTAGTCAAATGATGAAAATTCTCATTCAACATCAGCAGAAGTAGTTGTGGCAATTAACATTTGAGGCACAACTTTCATAATCACCTTGTTTTGGCCCAGAGCATTTATTTGAGCTGTTACATTGCTCAATATTTCATTGGAGACCACAACCGTGAGGCAAACTCACAGCCAAACCAGGGCTGGTCACTTAGCTGCTGCAGTGAGTCAGCACTCAGGCATGCAGCAGCTACCTATCACTGAGCAGAGCCTGGGTCAAATGACCCCCAGCTCAGGTATCTCCATAATCCCAGCAGAGCTGCAGATCAGTCTGATCAATAGTGCTACCCAGCCAGGAACCATCCTGCTTCCTCACAGTACACCAGACTCCAGTGACTCACAGCCTGTTCATGCACTAGCCTTGCCTGAGCCTTGTCCTTGCCCTGCACTAGCCTCACTCCAGCCTCATCACCGACCCACTCCAGTCTTGCCTCCACCTCCTGATCCCCCACTAAACCCTCAGACTCCGACAATCAGGTTTTCAACCTTTGGCACATATCTGGACTCTGGGTTCAGTACTGACTTGGCTTATCGTTCAACTCTGACCACCTGGCTTCATCCTCTGGCCTGCACCTGGACTCTGGCTATGGTTCATGTACAGACTCTGATTTCAGTGTTGACCCTGGCCTGTCCCTGGATCTCGATTCTAAGACTACCCTTGGCTCAGGCCCAACCCTATGCCTAGCTGGGATCCATGCTCCAACCACTAGGCTTGATTATCAGAGGCAGTGCCTAACAGTTTGCTCAGGCTCCATTACAATTGGACCCCAGGGCCTTGATGGAGAATCTGGGTGCTGTAGCCCTGGAGGCAGAGTCCATCCTCCAGAACCAAATTACCTAGCTGCAGAACACCTCCCTCCAGGCTCAGATCCAGAGCCCTCCAGGACCCTTGGACATAGCCATGGCTGCCATCCTAGAGCATGGCCTGAAAATCCCCTTGCCAGAAAGGCTAAATGAGTTCATCAACCAATGCCTGGAACAGGCGGACCCAACGTTGGGCTGCTTTGAAGAATTCATTTGATTAGATGACCCCAACTGAGCCTGTGCCACTGAGGCAGCCCTACAATTCCTTACCTAGGGATCACAACCCATCTCCACCTACACAGCCCACTTCCAGCTCCTGGCCATGGATTCAGCCTGGAATGAGGTGGCTCAAGTATACCATTTTCATCAGGGATTGAAGTACACCATAAAGGATGAGTTGGCCTGGGTCAACTCCTCTGCAAAGTTACTACCCCACGTAGAGCTCTGCATTAAGATCAAGAACCGGCTACTTGAGCATCACTTAGAGAGGAAACAGGTTGCTACATGTCCCCAGCCTAGTCTTGAGGGCCCCCATGTGCACCCTTTGCTTAGTCCTGGGTTCAAACTGACAGCAGCAAGAGGCGCCTTGACCTGTATTGTGGAGAAAGTGGCCACTTTGCCTCAGGGTGTCCCCACAAGCCCAGACCTACTACGGTGCTGGGAATCCACCCCATCCAGCCTCGGTAGAGGGGTCACAGCTGGACATGACCCAGACAGCAAGGTTTACAACCAGATCCCAACAACCACACCTGCAGGTCCTCTTCCAGATCTATCCCCCTGCCACACCCAAAGCAAGTTGTACCCCACTCGCACTAACAGATGCTGGAGCATCCAGCTATTTTATGTACCATGTCTGGCTGGTGAGTCTTGCCCACATGCTCAGGGTTTAGCTGATCGCCATATTTGGGGTCGAGTAGGAATTTTCCTCCAGGGCAGATTGGCAGAGGCCCTGGGGTTTTTCACCTTCCTCTGCAGCGTGGGGCATGGGTCACTTGCTGGAGAACCACAAGTTGAGGACTTCAATAGCTCAGACATAGGTCAGGGGTTTGTTACAGGAGTGGGTGGGTGAGATTCTGTGGCCTGCGTTGTGCAGGAGGTCAGACTAGAAGATCATAATGGTCCCTTCTGATCTTAAAGTCTATGAGTCTATGAGACCTGGCCTTTGCCCAGGCCAACCATTAACACACCCAGAAGCAGCATATTATGGAGCAGCAAAGACTATCAATGGCAGTATGCTGACCTTCGGGCCAATTGCCTACAAGATGGCCCCTCTCCAGGTCAGGATTGGGGACCATAGAGAAATTATAATCCTGTCGCTGCACTTTTGGGTTATAGTGTGCCTCCCCTGGCTCTCCATATACAACCTGAACGTTTTATGGGCTGCATGGCAGGTATACTTAACTCTGGATTCTGTCACAGCTGCAATGCCTCAAATGACCCTCCCAGAGAAAGGCATCACAAGTTCCAATGGCTGGAAGATGAAGCTAGACAAATTCAGATTGGAAATAAGATGCACGTTTTTAATATTAAACATTGAAGCAGCCTACAAAGTGAAAATTTAAGTTCTCCATCACATGCATTCTTTAAATCAAGATAGGATGTTTTTCTAAAATATATGGTCTAGCTCAACCAAAAGTTAGGGGTTTAATGCAGGAATTACTGGGTAAAATTCTAAGTCCTTTATTATGCAGATCCGACTAGATTATCCTAACAGTCCCATCTGGCCATCAAAGATATGAGTTAGAATTACCCTAAGGTCCCAATTCTGTCAGTGCTGAATAGAGGGAAGTCAGCAGCCCACAACGACAGGCACTAAGGCCCCAGTCTTGCAAGTTCTACACAGGCAAAACTGTATACCCATGAAAAACCCCACTGATGTCAAACAGGATTCCAGAGGGGTGCAGAGATCCAACAGTGGAGAACAAGTTCTAAGATAAAGCCTGAGTTGGCATAGTTAAGTACTGAAAACAAATCAGGAAATGCCAGAGTTAAGATTGTACTAACTCGGTCACCTTCTCCATATGCATGACAATAGGATTTTTAATTATATAATTACATATTATCCTCCAGCTTCGATAAGATCAGAATTATTTTTTTACAGCCATGGATACATGTGTACTGTCTTTGTATTTTCAATTCTTTCACATACAGAAATGGAAATTACCACATCCAAGGTGGAAACAAAGCTCAGAGTTGAATGTCCTCAAGCTAGGGGGAACAGGTAATCTCCATCCCAGAATACTGTAAGAACCAACACATGAAATTGCAATTCTGGTAACGATTTTTAATAAATCTCTCAAATTGGGGATGGTACCATATGACTAGAGAATAGCAAATGTAATATCTATATTTAAGAAGGGGGGAAAGTGATCTGGGCAACTTTAGACTCATGAGTCTGAACTCAAATATGCCAGGTTTAAGAATAATTATTCTTAAAAAGTTGAAGACACAGAGGTAAATGAAAATTGGGATAAAATGCAACATGGGTTTACCAAAGTAGATAGTGCCAGATATTTTAATCAAAGAAAGATTAATCTAACTGACTTCTTAGACAAGGAAAATGTAGTAGATCTAATCTGGATTTCAGTAAAACTTGACACAGCACCACATGGGAAATTATTAGGGAAAATGCAGAAGATGGAGATTAGTACAGAAATTGTAAGGTGGGTAAGGAACTGGCTAAAGGCGAGATGACAATGAATTGTGCTGAAAGGAGAACTGTCGGGCTGGAGGGAGATTACTAGGGTTATGCAGACACTACATCTTAAATCGGCATAAATTAGATCACTCAGTGGTGTGAAAAAACCACCCACAAGTGACAAATTACACTGACCTAAGTGCCAGTGTGGACAGAGCTACATTGGTGGGAGAGCTTCTCCTGCCAACATAGCTACTGCTGCTTGCGGGGGCTGGAGTAATTAAGTCAACAGGAGAGCTCTCTCCTGGCAGTGTAGAGCATCTGCACTAGCAGAACTACTGCAGTGCAGCTGCACCATTGTAAGCTCTGTAATGTAACCATAGTCTAGTAGAGTTCCTCAAGGATCAGTCTTGAGACAGATTTTTATTAGTGACTTTGGCACAAGTAAGATTGTACTAATGAAATTTGCTGATGACACAAAGTGGGGAGACAATACAGAGGTGGATTGGAATATTATACAGGAACAATTGGATGACTTGAGGACTGCAGTGATAGAAGTAAAATGAAATTGAATATTACAAATGGCAAGGTCATGTATTTAGCTCTAACAACAAGAATTTCTGCTATAAACTGGGGGGGGGCGGGGGCTCATCTGTTGGAAGTGACGGAGGAGACAAATCTGGTGTATTATTAATCAATCACAGGATGACTATAAACCAACATAATGTGGCCATAAAAAAGTAAATGTGATCCTAGGATGTATCAGGTGAGGTGTTTCCAGTACAGCTAGGAAGTATTAGTGCCACCATACAAGACAGTGGTAAGACCTCATTTGGAATACCATGTACAGCTCTGATCATCCATGTTCAAAGAAAGATTAATTCAAACTTTAATTTATATAGAAAATGGCTAGTAAGATGATCAGGGAAACAAAAAAACCTATCTGACAAAAGGAAACAAAGAGAACTTGGCTTATTTAGCCTAACAAAATTGAGGCTGAGAGGCTATATGATTGTGCTCTATAAATATATTGGGGAGGCGGGGGGAGGGGGGGGAGGGAGAGGAGTAAACACCAGAGAGGGAGAACTAATTTAAACTAAAGAACAATGTAGGCACAAGAACAAATGGATATAAACAGGGCAAGAATAAAGTTAGGTTGGAAATTAGGAGAAGGTTTCTAACCATTATGGGAGTGAAGTTCTAGAACAGAAATTTTTAAATCAACAGTGGGTGTTATTCTAAAAGTTATGCTCTAGAAAATGTTTTGGGGAAGTTCTATGATTACAATGGTCCCTTCTGGCCTTGGAATCTATGAATACAGAAGTAGTGTGGGCAGACAAGCTAAATTTTGTAATGGAGCTTGATAATTTTATGAACGGAATTATCCATGAGAGCAGGGGACTGGACTCAGTGACCCTGGAGGTCTTTTCCTGTCAATGTACCTTTATAAGCTTAGGGCTTGTCTACACAGGGACTCAGGAAAATTAATTCAAATTAACTAAAGGTGTAAATTAAAAGTGGATTAAACTGCATTAAACACTGTTTGGGGACACAGCCACAATTTGAATGGTGTAATTTGGTTTATCTTATTTCACTCTGACAAACCCTTAAATTAGAGCTACACTACACACCACTGATAGTGGTGTGAAGTATGTGTAGCTACATGCTACTGTGAAAAGCAGGCTGCATCCATACTGCAATGCATATCTTCACGTGTTAGCGAAAGGCTCTTGCAGAGGGATGCAGCGGGGAAAGACTTCACAGCTCTCTTCTACCAGAGACTTTCATTGTAGTGAGGGAAAGGCTCTGGCAGGGGGGAGGCAGCAGGGAAAGGCTGAACCTCCTGCCACTGAGTTTTTCCCTGAAGCGGCAGAAAGACTTCAGGAGTTGGGAGCCAGCAGAGCCCTTCCCCATTACCAGATTCTTTCTCTGCAGCAGAGAAAGGGTCAGGAAGTGGGGAGGCAATGGGGAAAGGCTAGTCTTTCCCAACTGCTTAAGACTTCTCCTGGGGGGGAAATTCAGTAGTGGGGAGGAAACAGGACACTACACTGCTAATACCAGCGAAGTAGAGAGGGACAGGACTTGGGATAGTAGAGAGCCATGCAGGGTATGCACTCTGGAACATACCCACAACCTTCAGGCACGTCTTTACTTGTCTAAACCATGCCTCACTAGCTACACTGCTGTTTATACAAGCCACTGAAAGAAGGAGTGCATTGTAGAGGTACCCTAAGTGAGAAAATCCTGTGAAAAATCTATTGCAGATACAATATGATTTTCAAAAGGTTCATAACTGTTAAATCAAAATCAATTTTACCAGAATACTCAAAGCACTTCAGAATTATTTTAATGCCAAATTGCAACTTTTTATACTGAGCCATTTCAACTGTAGATCTATTTTTTAAAAACAAAACCAAACAAATGTAAGGATTTCTTGGTAATTTATTAAAAAAAAAAAATTCCATTCTTCTCTTCAATTTTTTTAAAAAAGAAACATTCACCTTCAGATGGTGACCAACTCTGGAAAATTTTCAGTCCAAGAGGTGAATTTCAAGGCATTAGAATGATAAACATGATTCAACCCAACTCCAGTGGTTGCTGTTGCTTGTGGTACAATGAGAAATGTACAGTAAATGTTTTTTCCATAGACAAGATCCAGTCCTCGCTTACAGACAACCCCCCAACCTGAAGCAAATACTCACCAGCAACTACACACCACAGAAACACCAACCCAGGAACCAATCCCTGTAGCAAACCTCGTTGCCTACTCTGTCCCCATATCTACTCTAGAAACACCATCAGAGGACCCAACCACATCAGCCACACCATCAAGGGCTCATTCACCTGCACGTCTACTATTGTTATATATGCCATCATGTGCCAGCAATGCCCCTCTGCCATGTATATTGGCCAAACCGGACAGTCCCTACGTAAAAGAATAAATAGACACAAATCGGATATCAGGAATGGTAACATACAAAAGCCAGTAGGTGAACACTTCAATCTCCCTGGGCATTCTATAACCGATTTAAAAGTAACTATTCTTGAACAAAAAAACTTCAGAAACAGACTTCAAAGAGAAACAGCAGAACTAAAATTCATTTGCAAATTTAACACCATTAATTTGGGCTTGAATAGGGACTGGGAGTGTCTGGCTCATTACAAAAGCAGCTTTTCCTCTCCTGGAATTGACACCTCCTCATCTATTATTGGGAGTGGACTCCATGCACCTTGATCGAATTGGCCCTGTCAACACTGGTTCTCCACTTATGAGGTAACTCCCTTCTCTTCATGTGTCATTATATAATGCCTGCATCTGTAATTTTCACTCCATGCATCTGAAGAATTGAGGTTTTTTACCCACAAAAGCTTATGCCCAAATAAATCTGTTAGTCTTTAAGGTGCCACCGGACTCCTTGTGTCGTCCCCCCCTCCCAAGTTAATATTCTGTCTGAACCAGATTATGAGAGACTGAAAATAAAACCCAAACTGGGATTTTGTCACGACTCTTGAGTCAGAGGATATCAGGTTCAGGTTGTTGGGACAGAAAAGCAACAAGGGAAAATAGTGCTGTAAACTCCTGTGCAAAGTATCTGACGAGACGCAATAATTCGATCCCCGAGAGATCGATTTCTACCCGCCGATTCAGGCGGGTAGTGTAGACCTAGCCTAAGTGCTCAGCACTAGTTTCAGGGACTGGGCAGTGGGCCATGCAGCTGCAACTCTCGGGATGGGGTGATAGAAGATCTTCACCCTCAGAATATGCTAAGATGCCTTAAAATAGGGATAGTGCCTGGTCTCTGTTCAGACTCTCGAGTCTTAAAATACACAATGTCCAGTGGTTGGATTACCTCACAGCAGCTGGTGAATAGCCAAGAGAAGATACACTATTGTTAAATTTAACCTTATCTTGCAAACATACAGCTAATGGTCCCAGAAAAGTTGTTTCCCATCCTGGAAGTTTTGCAGTTTGGAGTGCTCTTTAATCAAAGCACAGTCAATCACTGGAGTGTCTTGTGCTTTGAAGAGGAGAGTGTAGGTTAGGCTTTGTCCTTAAGGCTTAGGCCCATAGCTTTTGGGGAAATCTAGTTTATTGACTGTGTGTCCATTTAGTTGCTGTTTATGATTGGTCAGTTTAAATAGTGTGCTTTTACTACAAGAATGTGTGCATTAAAGGAGAGGAATTACCTATCTGGTCTGTTTGCACCATGCAAGTTAACCAGGGGAAGCAGAGATGCAAGGATTCATGATCTACATTTAACTGTCACAGACTTTATGGTGCAGACTCTTCATTTTCATTTAACATCCTTATTGAATTTTAAAAGATAATACAAATGACATAATAGGCATAAAAAGAGATATCTAATATAAAGCATTAATAAAATAAAATCTCAGCTGATGTAAAATGGGGTTGTATTAATCAATCCTACAGTATGGAAGTCTTCTGTTTAAGACGAATTAATTCAAAGTCAGTTACTGTATTCCAAATGTTCAGAAATCTCTCATTGTGTTTAAATGCATGTCTTTTGTATATATAAATCTGAAATAGGTGATAAAATCATTGATCAATTTTGCAGTTGCATTGCCTGCGTCTTTACAATGTTGAATAATAGGTTCACTAGTTGAGGTTAACAGAATGTCAATTTCTTAGTCAAAATTTTAATACATTCTGTTAAACTTATTGATTCAAATATAATTAAATATAAGCTCGAAGTAAATTTTGCCTTTGTTATTTTTATGTGATATAACTGAAATCCAAAATGCCTTGGTAGAGACATTGAAGGAGGAGATAGGCAAGAACACCAATTGTAACATACCATGATAGTCAGGAATTATGGGATAGTTCATATACATAACTTAGTAAAAATGTATGTAAGCCTTGTACAGTAGAAAAGGGAAAGATAAAGAGTACAAATATAACAAGATGCATTCTGCATGTTGCCTGCACACTTTGCACCAGTTTTCATAGAACAGTGAAATATTAGTAGCAGTTTCCTGTGTTAAATATAGCCCTATTTATTAACACAAGAAAATCTAGGACAAAATCTTCAACTGTTGTAAAGCAACATAGTTCCATTGACACCAATTGAGTATTTGGCTGATGAACTGGTGTAGTTTTCTTGTCGAAGCAGAGAATTCGAGATATCAAGACTCCCCCAAATCCCTGTTTCAAAATTTTGTCAGAATTGAATAATTTTTTCAACCATCTGGATAGATTAATTGAGTTCCACACTATTAATGTGGGGGTGGGGAGAGCAGGAGTAAGGGGACTTTAAGATAAGACTTTGGAAACAGAGGTCCTGTCTGCTTTTCATGTGCACTAGACATTTCATAGCAGTAAGATTCTTCCCTGGTATCCTTAGTAAAAAATTCTTTTTTCTATGATTAGTATGCAAAGTGTTGAGCACCAATCAGTTATGATCCTGTCATTTCAGATGTGGCTGCATTTCAGTGATCTCATATATACAAAGTGTAGTTTATCAAGTGCTTTTGGAAACTTTGTCAATATCAAACTGTTCTATACTGGAGAGGCACAAAAAATATTATAGTTTTGTTTTGAGAACTTTATTGAATTCATAAGACTTGGAAAAGTCTATGAATTTGTTTTCAAGTGGTTTAATCTTTAACAGCCTGTCAAGGCTGCTTCCCCACTCTGAACTTTAGGGTACAAATGTGGGGGCCTGCATGAAAACTTCTAAGCTTAACTACCAGCTTAGATCTGGTCCGCTGCCACCACTCTCGATGCTAATTCCCTTCCCTGGGTAGCCTTGAGAGACTCTTCACCAATTCCCTGGTGAATACAGATCCAAACCCCTTGGATCTTAAAACAAGGAGAAATTAACCATCCCCCCTCCTTCCTCCCACCAACTCCTGGTGGATCAAGATCCAACCCCCTTGGATCTAAAAACAAGGAAAAAATCAATCAGGTTCTTAAAAAGAAGGCTTTTAATTAAAGAAAAAGGTAAAAATCATCTCTGTAAAATCAGGATGGAAAATAACTTTACAGGGTAATCAAACTTAAAGAGCTCAGAGGACCCCCCCTTAGGTTCAAAGTACAGCAAACAGAGGTAAACACCGTAGTAAAAGGTACATTTACAAGTTGAGAAAACAAAGGTAAACTAACACGCCTTGCCTGGCTGTTTACTTACAAGTTTGAAATATGAGAGACTTGTTCAGAAAGATGTGGAGAGCCTGGATTGATGTCTGGTCCCTCTTAGTCCCAAGAGCGAACAACCCCCAAAACAAAGAGCACAAACAAAAGCCTTCCCCCCCCCAAGATTTGAAAGTATCTTGTCCCCTTATTGGTCCTTTGGGTCAGGTGTCAGCCAGGTTACCTGAGCTTCTTAACCCTTTACAGGTAAAAGGATTTTGCAGTCTCTGGCCAGGAAGGATTTTATAGTACTGTACACAGGAGAGCTGTTACCCTTCCCTTTATAGTTATGACACAGCCAAAATGTCCTGTTGTATTAATTTAAATGGAACAAAGGGCCCAAAGAATCAAAGATGTTAGCCCAGTCATTCTCCAACACTAAATAGTGTTAAACAGGGTCTGGGATTTGGTATACATAGACCTTGGCCTGCTTAGTACATCATTAAAATCCTTTAAACTTTTTATTGAAGATGCAGAAGAGAAGGCAAAACTGTTAAGGAATTTGGCATGTAAAGTATTAAATAAGACTTTCATTTTAAACATCCCTTGTTCCCTTTCCTTTTAGTTGAAGGGAGTTTTTAAGAAGGAGAAACCTCATTGTTTGACAGTCTGATAACTGCCCTTTTCGGTAAAAGAGAAAAAGTTAGTTGAGATGAGCTGGACCTGTTGTCATTACTGCTACTGGTAAAGTCTGATCCCATTTCCTAGAAGACAAAACAATACAAATGCACACAAAAGGGGAAGAAAAGAACAGCAAAGAAGAAACTGCAGCTTCTGTCCTTGGTGTTGATTCTAGGGTGACCAGATAGCAAGTATAAAAAATCGTGACACTTTTTTTTAGGGAGGGCGGGGGGGGGGGGTGAGGGAGGGGAACAATTGCCTATATAAGACAAAGCCTCTAATATTGGTACCTTTCGTCACCCTCAGCCCAGGGCTCCCTAACACAGCTCAGCTGACTAAAGTCCCACTAACCCTGCGCTTAAACTGTGGTGCAGACTCACCCAAAGTGGCTAGTGACTCTCCGTCTGGCTTTATAACCACCCCCACCCCCGCTGCGGGAGATAGTTGGGGGGGCACATGGGAAACTGCCCCACATCGAGGCACCACCCGCCCCTGCTCTCTGCCGCGAACCCCTTAGTGCCCTCCCCGCCTCTGGCCGCTGCAGGCTGCAATCCCCGGCCAAACGCCCTCGTTGGGTCACAGCTGCTGGCGTGGGGGCGGTGTGGCGGGGGCCGGGGAGCTATTTACCCCACTGGCGCGCGCGGCAGTCAACACTGAAGGGAGCCCGCGTGCTGCAGGGAGCTGTCCGCACAGTGAGTGAGGAGCGGAGCTACATGGTCTGTGGGGCAGGGCGGTGCCGGGGCCCCTTCCAGTCGCTCGGAGCCAGGCGGCTCCCTCAGTGGCGCTGCGCCGCCACTTCGGGGCAGGCTACTCCCCCAGCTCACAGCCATGCCGACTCACTGCGCTTCCTGGGATGGCGGGAGCCCGGGGCGGCGCTCTCTGGTACTCTGCGCCACGCATGGTGCCCCAACCCTAAGAGCCAGAGGGACCTGCCAGGGGGGCGAGGTGGGGAGTCCCGGCGGTGCTTACCTGGGGCGGCTCCCGGGAAGCATCCGGCAGGTCCCTCTGGCTTCTAGGGTCAGGTCAGGTCGGGGCGGGGCGGAGGGCTCTCTGCCCACTGCCGGTGCCTGCCAGCCCCACCCTCTCCGTTCTGATTGGGCAGGAGGGAGCCGGTGCAGCACGCGGAGACCCCCTCTGCCTCTGTGCCTAGGGGCCACCAGCACTGCAGGCTCCTGCTGACGGGCGGGCACGCCGCCGGGAGCTGTCCCAGGAAGCGCTGCCACGCCAGCCCCTGGACTTTGGCGGTGATGGGAAGCAGTCCCCGATATCAGGACAAAGGGTGTCCCGACCGATGTGCGGTCGGGACAGGATAAATGTGTTAATATCGGGACATCTGGTCACCCTAGTTGATTCTCACTTGCAACCTCACTGCTGGAGAAACACAGGCACTGCACATGGTCTTATCAACCACATCAAACCTGGGAAACTTGTACCAGCATCAGGCTGCTTAGGACATTGCTATTAATTGCCTCTTTCTGGCCACAGGCTTACAGCAGTTTAGCTAAATATAGAGTCTTGTCCAGCTAAACAACACTCATAGAATTAGAAGGGACCACAAGGGTCATCTTATCTAACCCCCATATTAGACAGAAGGAAAAAAGGAAAAGGATAGCAAAGTAAAGAAATAAGGTAGAGAGGGATAAGGACATATTTGGGGAGGGAGACAAAGTCTCACATCCCAGATTTTTAAAAATCTAGCCGGAACTTGTAGAGGTAGCAGTGTCATCTGGGTCTCTTTTTCTCTGTTCCATTACGATCAGGACATCTCTCAGGATTAGGATGAAGGAGGTCTGGGGTCCCAGGAGACAGTGGGGTGACAGCAATGATGGTGAAGCTGGCTCCGGTAGCCAATTTTTCTCCCCCAAACCTCTTTCTTTGAGGAATCAAAAAGGGAGTGGTGGACAGAATAACCCATTCTCCCAGGATTTTGTCCATTAATCAGGCCTAGTTTCCAACACACTAATTTTGGCTCATTGATATGTGGTGCCACACTTGTCTTGTTTACTAAGCATGATCTTAACAGTCCTTGAGTTATATTCTGTAAGCCCCTTTTGTTTGCACTAATTCAGACTGTCTCCCTTTTGCAACTTTTCCCATCAACACTTAATATTACAGGTTATTGTGACACTTTCACTCACTTTTTACAGTTGATCTTATAATTAAGTTAAATTTGTAAGCTCAGTTATTACAACAGTCATCTGTGAAGATAAGAGGAAACTTCATGGGCCAGATACCCAGTTGGTGAGTGTGTTTTTCTCCCTTTTGCTAGTTGAACAGAGCATTTGACCCTAGATATTTTCATAAGACTTTACTGGGCATATCACATATGGTCAGAAGATCTTTAAGGGATTATGACCTCACATTGCAAATGCAATCTAGCCCAGTAAAGGGTTGTGTCACCACCTGTTCTGCAACCTTGGGTGCTTCACAATGCTTTGCTATTTTAGGTCCCAACATGGGCCGCTCACAAACAGCTAACCAGCATGCAGGTCAAACCCTGAGCGTCTGTGTATAGCTGAAGCCCGGCCCAGCAACTGTGACCCCAGCAGCCTGTCAGTAACACCAGCCACATCCGGGTCTACAACAGCGTCACAGGGTGACCCCAACATATCCCCAGTCCCAAATTTTCCCAAAATGTGTGTTTTACACTTTCCAGCCCTCTCCTGGACAGTTCAGATATAAAGGTCCATTTCCCCTGTAAAAGGTCTATATTCAACAGTTTACTACTTTTAACTGGAATTACCATAGAATTTGGTTTAAATACAGCATTGGTTTAGTTTAGATTAGATTAAAAATAAAATACAATTATAAAGTATTAAAGTCAAAAATGGTTACAAGGAAAAGACAAAATGCTTCATAGTAGCTAAAACTTAACAAGCTAGACTTGATTCAAGATAAAATCCTTACCACTGGTTCCCAGCAACATGGCTGACCAAATTCTCAGCTCAGGATCTGTCCCCAGAGTCAAGGGGCTGGTTCCTTTGTTCTCTAAGGTGGGTGAGAGCGTGAGTGCACACACTTTTGAGATGTTTTGTCCCTCACTTTTATAGTTCAGTCACCCTTTAAAATGCATCTCCCTGAGGGTTACCCCTAGGTAAAGTTCATTCTAGCTGTGAGGACAGAGACATGGAGTCTCATGGTGAAAGATGTTCTATGCAGTTTGCTAAAATGCAGATCGATCTGTTCCTGCCCCCACTTCGCTGCCCAAAAATGGCCACTTGCCAGGTGATTGCCAATCAACTTTGAGGACACTTGGCTAGAGACATCAGCTTGTCCTTTGCCTTTGAGAAATCGGTTTAAGTCTGGGGAGGGGGTGTCTGGTAAACATATTGTAGTCATAATTTCAGCTTTTGTTCATAACTCAATGTGCATTTTGTACATACATAACACTGATCATGAATATTCTTGTGTAATTTGTTTTAAATGATACCTCACGAGGCATATTTTGCACAAAGATTATTACAATAATGTGTAGGTTATGAATATAGGGGGTGCTTTCATTCACAGACATCACATCCTTACCTAAACTCCCTAGATACTTAATACCATGAGTTAAACTTGTTTAGAATGAATGGTTATTTCCTATGTTTGAATGAGGATTGAGAATCAAGGAGTTTGTTTATAACAGAATCTTTTGAAATCAAGTTAGCTGGCATAAAAGACTTAACAGTTGCAGAGACAGGGTGGGATTTTCCTGCATACCCACCTGACAAGGAAAACATTAATTCTAAAAAATGGTGTCCCCAAAACTTTTTAGCAATTTAAAATAGAAAAATGTCTCTCAGATAGAGGTTCTGAAAGGAGGGGTGAGCTCAGCCAGCTCACACAGCTGCACGGGAGCCTTCCTCCTGCTCCCCTCCCCATATGCACATGGAAATCATGCCAAGGTAGGCAGGGATAGGAGGAGAGGTTCCACTGCCTTTCCTTGCTGCCATTGGCTAGTTTATGGAGAGGAAAGGGAAGGGTTGATTGTTTCTTGTAGTCCCTTCCTTGCTGTATCTGAAGCCTTCAGAGCATCCAACAATCATTCTGCCGTGGATGATATCCCACTCTCTCTGCCCTGTAATGGACGTATACTTTGAAGTGTGTTTCCAGGATGCTGCAGTTCTGACCAATTACTAAACTTGAGAATCAAGAAGGAACTTTTCCCCTCAGGGCAAAACTGATGAAGGTGCCTGGTGGTTTTTTCCCCACCTTCCTCACAGCATTCTGTAGGCCTGTTTCTAGGTTAATAAGGAGTAAGGAAGGGAATTTAAGAAGCTGTATGTTTGTAAGTGGAATCTGTAATATCAGAACTCACTGTTCTGGTGTCTAGTGTAGGTGAGAGAATCAAAAGAGGCTGCTCCCAGAGCTATGAGGAGGCCTGGGAGATAATCAGTGGCCTCTATTAGGCCTGGAGGAAAAAGGGGAGTCTTAAATCTTTGCAAGCTGACTTACCTTTCACATGTACCCTTTATTGTCTGACGGGTATGGGGAGGATGAGGAAGAGGATTCAGATTCAGAATTGGACTGGAGGTTAGGCTGAATGGGGCCAATTCTGAATATTAGTTATTTGGCATAGAGCATATTTAACACTATACAGGGTACTAATAAATGCTTGGTATTTTGGGGGACAGAGAGAAGGAAGTTAATCCTCCTCGCTTAAAGTTACAAGTTAACTTCTGCTTTAAAATCCATCCCTATATCTGTTTTTCATTCTCCTGAATTTCCTGACTATAGGACCGTATTTCATACAAATATTAATGAGGTAAAAATGATCATTAATAAAATCTCCATGTGTAATAAAATCTTTGAAGATGTGCAACTTCAAAACTATGACCGTTAGTATCTCTAAGAGACCTAACAAAACTCTAGAAAAGCACTGACAGAAAATGAATTTCTAAAATGATGAGAAAGAAGGGCAGTGCAGGCACCATTTCAGTCAGTTTATAGCAAAAGTCAATTCATAAAAGCTGCAATTTGTTTAACCTTGTGGTTATAACAACAACAACAACAACATTTTATACACATTAAGGGAAACCAGTGGCAGTACATTGGCCAGCTACCAGGTTTTACACCTTCTAGACTTATCAACTGCCTTGTAAAACTGCCCTTTCTGATGGATAATGGCACAGGAAAAGTTAAGTGCAGCAAAAGTTGTCTGCAAAACATTTTAGGAAGCAACCTGTTATAGCAGCTAAGAGATCATAAAAGTAGACTACGCACAATATTCTCTCTTTTAATTCTTATAAAAGCATGCCAGACTAAGTAAGAGCAAAGAAGAAAAATAGTTTCAATTTTCTTTTGAGTTTTTGTCTATACATTCTTTCCTAGCTGAAATCATATTTCAGAGAATACAGTGCCCGCCTCGCATCAGGCTAATGACAAGCCCGCAACAAACAAAAACAAAAACAAACAAACAAAAATCCTAAAACAAAAAAACCTTGTACAAAACATTTTTCTAGTGAAAATTTACATAATAATTGTCTCAGAGTGTTAAAGTATTCAATTTACAGTGGCCAGCTTCAGTTATACTGTGTTTCTGTCTAGCCTTGTCAGTTGGACTTGATAAAGTAATGATAAGTGGTAATTTCTATTTCCATTTGACAAGTCTGTAAAGTTACTTTGGATGCAAGCAGAGGGAAGGGGAAGAAAAATCTTTATTTTCACTGTAGCTCTCAGCTGGGCAGTGAGCAAGTATTAGTGAGTGAAACCTGACTGAATTTCAGAAATTTCTGCCAACATTATACTAAATTTAAACACTCATTCAGAGCTTTACCACCATTTTCTGAATGGATACTGGCCTGTACAACGTAAGTGCCCAGTGAGGGCAGCATATTTGTTATTAAAGCACTATAAATTCACAGACTCAGTCCCTGATTGAGTTTAGACTTTACATGTGCCTAAATGGTGTTCTAGGCACTAGTACAACACAAATATAATATGCAAATATATTTATATTTTTAATAATCTCACAACTGTTCTATATATTTATTTTCCTTGATTCACAGAAGTTGCTTAATTATCTTTTATTAATCCGTAATGGACATGTCACTCACTACCACGGCGCCTCCTGCTGGCCGTCCTGGGAATTAGTTCTGGTTCGCAGGTGCGCCTTCACCTAGTGGTGTCTCGCTGTCATCGCTTCTGCCATCGGGACCCATGTCACTCTCAGGATCCCGGTGTCGTTTGCTGGACACAGCCCTCCGGCTGTGCCCCACTCGGGGGGGCCGGCAGTCCTCTGTCCAGCCACTTGCCTCAGTGGCAGGCTGCAGTCCAGGGTCTAGCCACCTGTGTCAGTGGCAACTGGGGCCAAAGGGGGAGGGGGGAGAACCGGCAGTCACGCGCTGCATCACCTCCAGCCCCTGCCGTCTGTTTCCTTTGGCTACTTCCCTACAGCCCTAGCACCTTCTCCGCCCTTCTATCAGGGCCACAGTCTGGCAGCAGTCAGCTGGGAGCTCACTCATGCTCCCCTGACCCCGCCCAGCACTATTCGGGACCATGGTGCTGTCTCTTCTCCCTCCTTCAGGGCAGCCAGTCCTCCCTCCTTGAGTGACCACCTCTGCTTTGCTCAGCAGCCCCTTCTTATATGGGCCAGCCTGGCCCTGATTGGCTCCTCCAATAAACCTTCCCCCTAATTGGCTGGCACTACAAGCCTTTTCCTTATTGGCTGCCTCCCGCACAGCCTCCCCAGGGTTGCTTTAACCCCATATATATACCAGTTAGGGGGAGCCACCCCATCACACACCCTCCCCCTTAAGTCCACACACCCAAGGGGAGGGGGAGGTTTTTTCCCCTATCTTCCCAGCTTCCCTCGCAGCTGGGCCCACAGGGTGTCTCTCCTGCCTCAGGCTCTCCACCAAAAGGAGCAGCCTATCTCCCTCTTCCAGGGTCTGGGTTCCCACCGTAGCTTGTCTTACTCCCACGTGGGTCCCCCTGTTTCTCTGGGTCCTCTCTTCCCCACTCATCTTCCCCATCACCTCCCTACCCCCCCCTGCTGGGTGTGGGAGATGGCTGTCTATCAGGGCCTCGGTTCTCACTGCCCCCTCGCTCTGAGCAGTCTCTGACCGAGCCTGGCACTCAGGCATCCCCCCCTTCTCCTCTGGGAGCAATGCCTTTTCATATGGTCCTTCTCATGGCACTGGAAGCATGTCCCTTGTCTCCTCTTGGCCATGGCCCTCTCATTGTCCTTCTCCTTTTGCTTGGCCTCTTCCTCTGGGTTAACCTTACCCCTACAGCCCAGAGGGCACTTCCTCTGTACGTGTCCCTGTTGCCCACAGGTCCAACATGCCCAGTGCCTCCCTGTTCTCCTCACAAGGGGGTCTCTCTTGGACTCTTGCTTTCCTGTTCTCCATATGAGGCCTCTGTTCCTCGCTCCCGTAGGGGCACTCTCTCTTAAAGTGTTCCTGCCACCTACAGACAAAACATTCTCCCGGCCTCCTGGTCCTGGGGCCTGAATTCCCCTCTTGCTTCCTGCGATTGTTACAGACCTCCCCCCCGCAGTGACTTAAACAGGTACAGCTGCTGCTTTGCTAGTCCAAACATTCAGGTCTTCAAATACTCCTTTGTCTCCCATTGTCTCTGCTGGGCTGTGAGCACCTGCTGTAGCAGGATCTGAAGCTGCCCTTGCTGCTTGTTGGCCCCTTTCCACAGGGGCACCGACTTTGGAGTCCAGTTCAGGAAGGCCCCAGAGCCCTCCACAAAGAAAGCCTCTGACTCCATTTTCTCCACCTTACCTGTACCTTAGTCTCTCAAACGTCTATATCAGGCAATAGTCCCCACCATCCTCTATCTTCCCTGTGTATCAGGGATGACCGTATGTCTGCATTCTCTACCACATGTAATGGGGCGTGTCACTCATCACAGCAGCGCCTTCTGCTGGCCATCCTGGGAATTATCTCGGGTTTGCTGGTGCACCTTCATCTAGTGGCATCTCGCCGCCGTAGCTTCTGCCATCAGGACCCGTGTCGCTCTCAGGACTGTGGTGTCCTCTTCTAGAAACAGCCCTCCAGCTGTGCTCCACTTGGTTCGCTCCCCCCCACCTTCTGGGGGGGCCAGCAGTGGCAGGCTGCAGTACAGGGTGTAGCCACCCACGTCAGTAGCAACTCGGTCACCTCCAATCTCTGCCGTCTGTTTCCCTGGGCCACTTCCCCGCAGCTCTAGCGCCTTCTCTGGCCTTGTATCAGGGCCTCAGTCTGGTAGCGGTCAGCTGGGAGCTGACTTATACACTTCTGGCCCCGCCCAGCAGTACTCAGACCATGGTGCTATCTCTTCTCCCTCCTCCAGGGCAGCCAGTCCTCCCTCTTCAAACTCCAGGGAGAGACTGCCTCTGCTTTGCTCAGCAGCCCCTTCTTATATGGGCCAGCCTGGCCCTGATTGGCTCCTCCAATAAACCTTCCCCTAATTGGCTGGCACTACAAGCCTTTTCCTTATTGGCTGACTCCCACGCAGCCTCCCCAGGGTTGCTTTAACTCCTTATATACCAGTGAGGGGCAGCCCTTTTTTGTTTAAAAAACTTTCATAGAATTATTAGAGTAACAACAGACTTGGGCTTTGACCTGAGTAACTCATTACAAATGTCTGTGGCCTGTTCCCCAGCATCTCTAAGTTATAATGAACAAGGGGTTATACAACTGGGTCTTTGGCCACATTTCAGATGTTGTTGCCATAGAATCAGAGTTAAAGCAACTAGAACATGGAGGAGCTCTAATATCATGTGACCAAACGCAGTTACAACAACAATGCATTATTTCAGGTTGTTTATTAGATTAAATACTTAGTTGGTATGGATAAAACTAAAGGTTTCTCTCTCTCCTCCTTTCTCTCTCTCCTCCTCCCCACGCCTTTGTTTGGCAAGGCAACAAGACTATTACTGTTTACAAACTATCTCTGGTCCTTTCCAAGAAGTTGCAGATTGAATGGAAGTGGCCTGAAATGATTGAAATGTCCAGTAAGACATCACCACATCCACCTTGTCTCTCCGCTCCTTAATATCAGCTGAAACTCAGAAACATTATAGATAACATCTCCATTTCCAAATCGTTCACTTAGAGTTCCACAAAGTCCATGTTCTCCATCATATTATTCAGCAACTTCATAAAGTAGTTGGAAAAGCCAGTAAGAAAGTTTGGGTGCAAGTGCCAGCAGTGCAAGGATGACATCTGGACCTACATTCCCTTTACATCAAATGTACCCAGCTTTCTCAATGCCTACTCCAAAGCAAGACCTGGATGAAGAGTGACTGGCTGAATCTAGGCAAGACTAAGGTAATGTCAATAAGAAGAAAGTGCTTCTAACATACCTCAAAATCAGTTGGCATTTTCCGTCCAATTGTCAGTCAGGCTTCAGTGGTACTTGAAAACTAACATAGCTATGGCAGCAACAAAATTCTATTTTCAGCTGTGATTATCCAAAAATGTGTGACCCAGCCTGTCAGTTACAAACCTAATCATAGAGATCAATGCACAAATGACTTTCAGATTTGATTATTGCAACCTATGAAATCTAGAAAAGCCCTAAAAAAGTTCCCAGTAATACAAAATGCAGCATGTTCTTGCTGTCTAACAACAAAGTCACTGCAAAAACATCATCCACATGTTTAATTCTCTGCATTAGCTCCCCACTGATTATAGCATCCTGTTCAAGTCTGTGTCCCAATATTCAAAACCTGAGAGGCTGTCCCTAATTACCTGAGAGAATGCCTCTTCCTCTGCAACCATGACATTCTATGGTGGCTATTTCCACTGAAACTTTGATACTGTGAGCCAATAGGAGAAGACTTGTGAGTACGAGACACAAAAGTTTCACAGGAGCTGGACCTAGACTACGGAACTCACTCATACAAGAGTTAATGACCACCACGGAATGGACCACTTTCAGAAATAAATGTAAGACTCATTTTCTCAACAGTCTTCATACCAACACACTCACCCACTCTCACAAACACGAGCAAGCAAGCAAACAACCTATAAACCAATCATCCTATTTCTCTTACAGGCAGGGAAAACAGAAAGCAAGAGACAGATAGCTATTATTCCTATTTTTAAATACTTGGAAGGCACTCTGGTACTACAGAAATGGGGACCATATAAGTAGTTAAAGATGTAATTATTATTTCAAATTACACATGAACTGTTACAAAATAAATCCCCATTTGTCCCTATACCAATTCTGTGGTGAGGTGTATCTGGAGTAAAACTGGGTGAACACAGTAAAATTAGTTGTCTACTCTTGCAACTAAAACCTAGCAATTTACAATTTATTGCTTTAAAATATGTATTTATAAACTTTCAAATGAAGGAGACTTCTGCCTCATCCCCTCCACCAGAATTTTCACAGAAAGCAAAGGCATCACAAATACTGATAGAAATAAATATTTGTGTCTGAGTATTCTGGTGACCATTTTGTAAAGATGTGTTTATTAGTTTTCCAGTAGATTGAAATAATTACAGCCTATTTGCAAGCAGTAAAAAACCCCTCCTGTTAATAAATATTAGGTTATCTAACCAGAAACAATACTATGGAAATTTGCCATTGACTTCAGTAGGACCAAGATTTTACTCCTTGTGCTTTAGGTGACCAGAAAATAGATAAGGAACATCAACTATTCAGAGTGACCTGTTTTTGAATGAACCATAGGCTACAGTTTGCTCATAGTTTATTATTTGAATAATAATGTCAAATTTGAAAAAAAATGCCCTATTTGCAGATAATTTGAAAACAGAAAAAAGGGCTGAGTTTGTAAGATAAGTTATTCACAAGTATTTCAACCAGCTCTTACCTTGAGTCACCTGCAAAAAACCCCAAAACATATATACCCCCTCTACCCTCTCCATACCTAACATGGTCTAGAATAACCTAATCTCTACCCTGTTGTGGTGGACATAATCGGATGGATTCATATCAGACTGAATTGCACTTGTGGGGAGGGGGGAAGTATAGTAGTTTTTTTCCCTCTGCTTACCTAGAAACTGCTGCTCATGCATATCCTTAACAAACTTTGTGATTCCAAGAAATACCATCCATGAAACTATACTTCCAGGAGGCATGTCACAATGTCAACTTTGTCAGTCAATTGCTCAGTGAAGTAGTAATCATGAACTTCTTCCTAGTGCTTGTTGTATTGTGTAGTGCAGTCAGCAATCCCTTTCATGACTGCTTAAATTTTGCCTAAGGTGTGTAGCTAATCTGGGATCATTATAGGCATTTCTTCATGGCCAATATCTCAATAAAGAGCTGCATTCACTGCAACAGATCTCGTCTCTTTCTCCACCATGAACAACACAAACCTCATATATTGAAAAATTGTTCCCCATTATTTTGGGAATGTTACACAATATTGTTCAGTCCTTACTCAAGCAAAACCTCTACTGGGGGCTAAAAGATTATATATATTTTTATTAGATATGGCAACTTTAAAAAAAAAAAAACCTGACTAGCTTCCCGACAATATCCTTTCCTCTACCCTACCACCTTTTATTTAAAAGAGACACCTAAAATATTCAGGTCATGAATCTGGTTCCACTGAAGCTAGTGACTAAACACCTCAGTGTCTCATGGCAGAGGAGAAATAGGTCTCCGTTGCAGTGAATTTCAAAGGGATTGCTTTACTTAAGTTACTAGAACCAAACAAAATCACGTTGCTGTCCATGGCTCTAATTCCCAGGCTACCTAACCTGCCTGTGCTGACTAATGTCACTTGTGGGGGAGGGATCAGATAGCAAATGTGAAAAATTGGGACACTTTTTTTCGGGGGAGGGGAGCGGTAATAGTTGCATACATAAGACAAAGCCACTAATATCAGGTTGTCTGGTCACCCTAATGTAACTGCACAAACTCTTTTTAAATCTTAGCTTCAACTCCCTGATTGACCCTAATAGGAGTTTTGCCTGAGAAAAGAACAGAATAAAAACGGGGGGGGGGGGGGGAGGGGGGGGGAGGGTCTGGTTTTGGCCCATTATTGATTTCCCGTTCCCAGCTTTTTAGCTGTTATACTAAAAATGGAAATTATAATTGATTTTTCTCTTTTTGAAGGGGAAGTAGATGCAGTTTTCTTATCCAATTAATAAAATGTGAACATACACAGAATGCCAAAATAAATAAGAATTAGAATAAATTCTTATGCTATTTAAGTTGCTTTTATCTTCACATCAAAATGTAATTGAAAAAAATCTACTTTAAGAATTCATTACATCCAAGAGTCTCATTAAATATAGTTAAGTTTAGCACATGTATATTAGGCAAATTTATTTCCTCTTAAGTATCTTGGAGTTCTAGCACTAATCTGCCATGAGGTATGCAAACCTAGCTTGTCCGTAGATCAAGTGAGACTCAAGGAGCTCAATCTATTTATCTTAAAGAGAAGATTAAGGGGTAACTTGATTGCAATCTACAAGTATCTACATGGGGAACAAAGATTGAATAACGGACTTTTCAATCTAGCAGAGAGAGGTATAACACAGTCCAATGGCTGGAAGCTGCAGCTAGACAAATTCAGACTTGGAATCAGGCGTACATTTTAATTTAGAGTAATTAACCATTGGAACAACTTACCAAAGGTCTTGGTAAATTCTTCATCACTGAATTTTAAATCAAGATTGGATGTTTTTCTAAAAGGTATGTTCTAGAAATTATTTTGGGTGAAGTTCTAGGACTTGTGTTATTCAGGAGGTCAGACTAGATGATCACAATGGTCCATTCTGGCCTTGGAACCAATCAATCACAGATTTCTGTGGGAATTTACTCTGAAGGAAACAATTATTTAGCAGCATTTCTAGTGATTTGAAGTATCAACCTCAAATCATTTTTAAAAATTGAAATTTATGACCAGATTCATCAGTATGCTGTGGCTGCTTTTTGCCACTCTGGAGCAAAGCAAAACATGCATAAGATACTAGCTAGCTAAACTCTGCTTACTGCCTCTGTTTTGCCAGCGTAGAGGAAAATTGATGGCATGTACTCTCTCAGGTCCTTCTCTTTCCTGTGCTCCAAGTTGTTCCTGCTTCTTGCACCTACATACATTTTCCTAGATTCACACATCCTAGTTTGCCTTTCCATCCTACATTCCACATTTCTCTGTACATCATATTCTCCATGTTGAGTAGATCTAATGCAACACATAGCTTTTGAAAATTCGTGTTTATGATTAATGGTCCTTTTTGCGGTTATTTTCATAATGGAAAGTTTAACTGTCCAACAAAGGCCAGTGTATAAAATCTACATCTTCAGAAGAACTCAATGAATTGCCTTATTTGTAAAATACCTATTTTCTCAGGGGGACTGAGGACACCGGCTTATGCCCTCTTTCAAAATGGCCACCACTTCTCATTTTCAGTTTTAGGTATTCTCTGTAGAAGAACATTATTTGTTAGTTTCTGCTGAAAAAGAAACTTTCACTTAGGCAGAATAGGTTAAAAATTACCATTAATTCTAAAACATGCCTTCATCTGTAGTTTGAAGCTTGAAACATCTGCATTATTCTGTTAAGATTCATGTGTATATTTGTCAGTGCCAAATGTAAAGTAATAAATCTAGGAACAAAGAATGAGGGTCACAGGATGACAAACTGTATTTTGGAAAGCAGTGACTCTGAAAGGAATGCAAGGATTATGGTGGTCAAGTAACTGAACCTGAACTCTCATAACACTGCATGACAGGGATAACAGTCCTGCAAGTGGCACACTGCTTAAGGGTATTTTTTCATGACAAAATCCAGACTGACTACCTAAAAATATCACTAACTCTACTAATGCTAACTAATTATGAGAACTACATATACTAAAGGTTTAAAGTTGGTTAACTGAAGGAAAAGCTCCAACTCTGACCATTGGAAGCAAGAAGGAACTGAGAGGGAGAGGTGGCAGACACTCTTCTTTTTATGTCCTCGGCTCAGATCATGACGAGACTGGAGGTAGGAGTGGGCAGCCTAGTGGCAAAGGCCTCTGACTTGAGTGCATTGGGTGCACATACATTCCACTTCAGGTGTATATGTGCACAGTCACTCAAAGGAATACAGATCTATATTTTTTCAGAAGAGTTCAGATTTTCAAGCTTTTATAACAAACACTAAGCCATTGTGCTTCAAGCTTAGCTTGATTTTTCTTCAAGAAAGAATATTACTTTGCCAAGTTTGAGCTGAATTGCTATAGCTTTATCTGAGTTATAGGAGACAGAGAAAGGAAAGAATTTAGAATAGAAAATGGGCTTGGGTTTTGACATCTTTACATACCTCACAAATAGTGGAACAATTTACCTTAATAGTTAAGGCAGGAAAAATTCATCTTTGGACTGAGACCAAAGATGGAAATTACCAGCTTGAAAGGAACATTTTGGGGATAATGTGAGAAGCTGAAAAACACTTCTCAACTTTAATTGTAGTGCTCACTATCCATTAATGCAATAATAAAGGATTAATTTTTAAGTGTATTTCTTGAAGTATCCCTGCCAAAAGCACAAAAGTGAAGACAATTCCAAAATGGCTGTTTCAAACTAACCCCTCCCTCACCACCTGCAAATACAATGATAATGAGTCTTTTCAGACTGAGGTGAGAACAAAATTGATTTGGAAATGAAGTTCTAGCCCATGTAGAGAAAAGAAGAGCCAGACACTAGAAACAGCTGTCTGATGTTTCAGGTATTAAAATGCCTTTACAGTGTGAATATTAGATATTTTTGTAGTATTTTGCTGAATAGTTTCTAGTTGTCAGATAGGCTTTGGAGCAGAGCAATGAGTCTGTGGATCTACTGTTGGTATTCCTGATAAAAACACTAGAGACCAGATGCCATCATCTAATGAAGTCTTCAGGAATTTCCATAAGGACCTTGCTTTTATAGCTCTGAAGTTAACCCAGTGCTCCCATGCACAAAGTGGGTCACTGGCACAGCAGCCACTCTCAAGGAAGAGTTCTACCTATTTAATCACCACTTATTGCCACACACAGAGTTAGGGCTTGTTTACAAAACAACATTTACTAGCATAACCATATTCTATAATGATATGTCTATGGTTATAATTTTGAAGCTCCCTGTGTGGAGACATTTATGCTAAACCAGAGAGAGACCAGAATATCACTTTGAAAGCAGTACAAACTAATCCAGAAAAGGTTGTACACACAGGGAGCTGCACAGTTCTAACTATAGAGGCATAATTATACTACTATAGTTCTGTCAGTAAACTTCCCTGTGTAGACAAGCCTTCCATTAATCTCCCAGCCCCCCCTGCCCCGCCCCCCGCTGACCACACCCAAGTCTGCTTAATTTGCGAGATCTGACAAAACAAGCCAACATGGTATATATATTTAGGATAATCGCTCTCAAATTGTAGCATGTAATTTATTAATGGGTATAAGCACTATGTTTACTTGGCATAGAGTTTTAGTTTACAAAAATAAATCTATTCGTAAACAAGCATATTCCTTACATTCCTCAAATATAATAAAATAGCCGGCAATGAGGATGGAATACAGTTTTCAAATTTCTAAAAGACCAGCTTATTCCATGTTAGACTTCTATTTTAGTAATCATGTATCATCACAAGTATAGTGCTATAAACATATACCGTGCTGTACAACACCACGTTGGTACCAGTTATCAAGTTCCTTCCCTGTTTATTATCTAAAAGCACAAGCGAAGACAATTCATACAGGGACTGATTCAAGAACCATTGAAGTCAATGGAAGTCTTCCCATTTACTACAGTGAGCTTTGGATCATGCCTTCAAGGCCTGATGTGGTGTTTAGATGCTGCTTGTATTATTAGAACTGGGAGCACTGGCTGTTGGGAGTCTGAAAGGACAGGAAACAGGAAGGAGGGGGGAGGAGTTGAGGAGGCTGAGTGACAGTTACAGAGGGTGCAGCTGCAACTTGGTAAAGAGGTTTCCACTGTAAAAATAAAGTCCTGTTGAAGCTTGTTAGTACCTTGCCTGGTTGATACAACACCTGAGCAGTGGACATTAGAGCTTGAGTGTCTGATTCTGCCGCCCCAATTCACATGTATCTTACTGCACAAGTAGTTTCACAGGAAATCATTTCTCTCCTTTAGACTAAGCTATTTGGGGCAGTCAGTTTTCTAATGGACGACTTGTGTAACAAGGTACTATATAACGTGAGTAAGGCTGTCAGGGTTAAGCCTTGTTTGCTTTTGCAAATCAATTCATACAGACATTACCAAGCCTAATCAATCGTACAGGGCTACACTGAATAGTACAATAATATGGTTGAATCAGAACAGGAGAATAATTTGGGTGCCTGAGGATTGTGGTTTTCCAAATGAGGCAGTTGGGGTGAAAGTCACTTATTAAGAAAAAGAAAAATCAGTCACTATAGTGCTGACTGGTTCCTAATAAGTCACTGCTGAAAATGCCTTGCTTCTGGGGAGATTCTGAGAAATGTCATGCCCCATGTGACTAGTAGTGGGTGAAAAACAAAATTACTAGCAGATATACTGGAAAAACAGGGGAAATGGACACTAACTTCCTTTTGTCTCTAATGATTTTCTGCATTGTTTCCATTCACACTCTTTTGAACACCAACACAAATTAAGATATTCTGTTGGGGAAAGGAGGTTCCTTTATGAGAATATTTATCATGCCAACAATGCAATTTAATGGGACTTTGATGCTGTGCAATTATGTATTAAAATTCCATCTTACTGGAAACATTCTTGGCCAGTGGGAATTGCTGAAGATAATTTCAGGCAATCTGGGGATAATTTGGCCAGCCACAAGGCATAAACAAAATATTTAAAACATACAGTTTAGGAAAAAAGGGTTAGTTCTTTGCATTAATCCTATGCAAATCAACATTGGGATATGGAAATTAATATACAGTCCTACAAGGACACGGTTTGCTTTTTAAAATAAATACATACAATATGGTATTTAGATAGAAAAACAACAATAAAATACATTCTTTTGGGGATTCTCTTTAGGTTAATTCCTCCTCCATACATTTTGAAATTCTTTATTTACCTGATTGTGTTGGCATTTATATAGTTTGTGTCTTTGTTTTTGAATTTCAAGGTTGTTATAAAGAAATTCTCAGTTTGTGATTTCCCCTCACCTCCCACCCCCACCATTTTCCATCCAGCATTATTAATTCAATTCAGTTCTCTGAAAATTTCAAAACAGATGATTACCTCATATGACGCACACCAGTCCTGAGGAGTTTATACACCTTCAAGACTGACCATTTTCCTTGGGTTTGATGCATCATGAGGTGGTGAAGTAAGGACAGAGCTGGTCTGTCCTGCAGTGGGTGTAAGAGTTACTAAAGAAGAGTAGGGGGAAAGGAAAGTAGTAGATTGAGGTAAAGACTTCCTGGCATGAAAACCAGAAATGATTCCATATTGAACAGGTAACTGATGGAGAAAGGAAAAACAGAGGGGGAGTTTGAGGCTGCCATCGAACAGGGATGAAGGGGAAATTTTTAGCAATTGTGAGTGGAAGACAACATGGGAAAAATATCACTTACATTTTAGTTTTTAAGTAGGTTTTTGGGTTTGCCCCCACATTCACAATACTTGTCAATATTATGACAGCTGGTTGAAAAATGTGCCCTTTTGGTCAAACAAATCACCATTTGAAAGTTTCTGCTAGATCTAATTATTATTTATCATCACCACTGATGTGTTTGGTTAAATTAAATAAGATAGGTTCCCTGGTACAAGTTGCTTATGATCTTTCAGACACCTGCAAAGCCAATCAGACACAAATAATATAGGATATACTGGCAGTGGTGATGCATGAATGTATAGGAGTGGTCAGTTTTAAAGATTTATTTTATTAGAGATAGTTCTGTGTAAAATGTGAAAAATAGTGTCCTAATAGTGAGTTGTAAGTGGTAAACTTTCTAATGAAAAGGAAACATTTATTAACTTTTCTGATATTTTCTTTCCACCCAGCCAAAAGTGAGCCGATAATCTGCCAGAGGTAAATGACTGCAAAAAAGTGGGAATAGGGCCTTTTAGGGGTTGTAGTGAGGCGGAGTGGCCTCCCTCTGAACTTGAGAGCGACGGATGACTACCCTCCCGCTGATGGGTGGAGCCAAACCCTCACCAGAAGTACCAGGGCAGGGCAGCAAGTATAAAGAGAGTGTCCTGCAGCTCAGTGGTGGCTGCACCACAGAAGGAGATGGACATCTCTTCTAGAGAGCTGAGCCTTCTGAGAGACCCTTGACCAGCAGCCAAGCAGACCAGAGCCCTACTGAGTGAAGAGACAGAGGACCCCAAAGAGTGGCTGAAGTTGCAACTGCCTAATGGTGAGGCGATGAGACAGAGCCCCAGCTCGATGGAGCAACACCGACTAAGGGTATGTCTACACTACAGGATTAATCCGAATTTATATAATTCGAATTTAGGAAACCGATTTTATAAATTCGAATGTATTCGGCCACACTAGGCACCATTAATTCGGTGGTGTGCGTCCAAGCTACCGTAGTAGCATCGATTTCCAGAGCGTTGCATTGTGGGTAGCCAATAACATTGAATTGCCAATAACATCGAATTGCGGCCACACTAACCTTAATTCGGATTAACAATACCGATTTTGATGCTACTCCTCTCGTCGAGGAGGAGTACAGAAATCGAATTAAAGGGCTCTTTAATTCGAATTAAATGGCTTCGTTGTGTGGACGGGTCAAGCGTTAATTCGAATTAAAGCAGCTAAATCCGAATTAAAGTCGTAGTGTAGACCAGGCCTAAGTGAGGTAGGAAGTAGACCAGGGTAACAAGGCTTCGGTCAGGTTGTGCTGCTGAGAAACCAGGCAGCAGATTTCAGTTTCCCCGCCGACACAGTGGCAGGACCACCCACCAGTAATAAGGCTCTGGGCTGAGATCTGGTGGAGTAAGCTGGGCCCAGGTCTCCCTATCCCCTTTGCTGCTACTCCACACTTGAGGACTGATAGCACACTCACCCTTGGTCCGAAAGCCTGTACCCTGATTGTTGGTTGTGGGCTCCAGACTGTTGACTGCTGTCTTCCTTAGCCAGGAGGCTCGAGTCTAAAGACTGTTAATTTCTCTGCCCCATCCAGAGGGCCAGGGCCCCAGATTGTAGATTGCTGTCTGCCTTTTGTCGGTCAGGGGTATGAAAAAAACACATACACCCCTGACTGACATAAGATGATTGACAAAAGCGCTGGTCAGCAGGAGAGCTCTCTCCAGCTGGAATAGCTGTGCTGCTGTAAGGTCTGTACTGTAAATATAAGCCTAGAGTCTCCTGGCTAAGGCTAAACCCAGAGGGCCAGAGCCCAGACTGTTGATTGCTGTCAGCCCTAGTCAGGAGGCTCAGCGCTAAGACTGCTTGTTGCTCTGCCCGAGGATCAGGCCAGAGCCCCAGATTTAACTGTTTGCCCCAGCCAGGAGACTGCAAGCTATAGTTTGCTTTTTGCTCGGCCCTGACCAGTGGGGTCCAAGTCAGAATACTGTTGCCTGATGGAGGGAGATGGAGTGACCTCCCTCCCCATTGAGAGTGAGGGACCACTACAGGTTAAAAGTTATTTAGTTAGTCATCCATTCTTGTTCTGAACTTTTCCCCTTACATAGTATCCTAAACTGTTGCTGGTTGCATCAACTTTTCCCTACCGCAGTCTATCATTACTTCTGTTGATGGGACTTATCACCCTTCCCCACTAAAGATTGGCTGGGATTCTTCAAACTCATTTAACAATAGCAGCAGGAGGCTCTATGAGACTATGACATTTATCTCTGTCTAATAAAATACTGCCTGATAACTCAGGGTGAAATCATTCTGTAAATAGAAGAGCATTCTGAGCAAAAATGAAATCCTGGAGAATCATTTAAAAAATGTACAGATGCATTATTATTTCAAAGATATGCAAATTTATCTTAAAGGAAGCTTTTTAGATAAATTGAAAAAAAATATTTTACAATTCTTGCCTCTTTCTGATCAGAAATTATCAGAGGATTTTGATTTCAAGTTTCTTAATTTTTCTAAATGATTCACTATTTTCTTCAAATATTCCTTGTAATGTAGATTGTAAACCATTTGTTGTGAAGAGTCAGCATTTGAAATTTGAATTGTCTTGATTAATTTGGATTGGTTATATGAGTATATTTCTGTTCCCTGGCTAGATGACTGGAACAATTATAATCAGGTTTCTAGCACAATTATGTGTGTTTATGAGGTCAAATTTTACTCTCTGAATATTCTGCATTATTTGCTTAAAAACTTACAGACTAGAACTATTAGAATCAGGTTCCTAGTGAACATAATCAAACAAACTCATAAGTTGCTGAATATTCAGAATATTCACTATTCACTTAAAATTTATAGTTTCTGTCATGGACAGAACATTTCTGCCATGGAACACAAGTAGAATATTCAGGGAAATGGGATATGGGCACAATCACAGTGAAAGCTTGTTTAAAAATACAAGTTAATGTTCACTAAAATTGTTTGCAGGATTCACCCAGATCCAGCTTACAGTATTTATTGTGAGATCAAATCAGATTCAAACAAAAACCTCATAAAAACTACAAACCAAAAACCTCTCAACCCCTCAACATAAGGCTGCCAAACTACTGCACTGCTTGCCCATTTAACTCCAGCAAATAGTTTTATATCTACTTTTGGCCAACCTAGACAAAATACCTAAATCACACAGCACCATAGCTACATAGTCACATTTCCTGTTAGGCTGGGAGGTACTTCATCAGAAAGGCACAAGTGAATACATAGAGTGAAATCTTTGATCAAATATAGTGTACTTACTTTGGATGTCGAATGTCTGGCAGTGATCGTTCCAGGGCTATGTTGTTACTAACAAGTATGTTGAAGCCATTCTCCCTATAAGCAGAATCATCTCGGTCATCCTCCGTTAGAGGATATGGCTTTCCATGCTCACCTTTCCCTGTAACAAAACGAAATAGTTACCAGTCTCTATTATTTGACATCATAGAAAAGGTTCAAAATTGGTACAGTAGACAAGACGAAATGGAACAGGAATAATCATAGCAGAATATTAAAGAACAAGGTAGTGGCTTCCAAATGAAGTGAGACTGGCTGATGAAAGAATAGCACTGAACAGAGAACAAATATTTAATGTTGTATGTAGGTAAACACCTACTGGGTGTAAAATAGAGGAGAATGAAGAATTCCAGATAGCGTTGGGCAAGTGATTAGTGAAGTGCTGCAAGCTGAGCACTTGATTATTGGAGCAGATCTCATAGACATGTGGGAAAATACATGTCTATGATGAGGACTATGATGATTGTGATAGAGGACAAAGCTTTGGAACCAGAAATGAAACTGATGAGGATATCTTAGTGTAACCAGAGCCCATGGTCTCATTGTTGCCAAGATATACTTTGTATAGAGGGAGGAGTATATTTAATTATATAAAGAGCGGTAGCAACAAGTCTCAGATCAATTATTTCCTAACAATAGGAAGAGATTTAAACAAACAGGAGAGTCTGTAAAGTAACCTCAGGAGAGCAGATTGCAGACCAACATAGATAGCTTGTAATGGATGTAAGGATGAAAAGTCTAGTGGAGGACAAAAGAAAAGTTGTCGAACAAAGGATAAAATGGCAGAGAGGCATGGGTAGAGAAGTTAGTCTGAGATTTAAGGATGAGGGCCTATGGAAGCTGCACAATGACCAAGCCAATACTAAGATACCAATGAGTTTTGGAGGAAGATATCCAAAATGTATTACAGAAAGTGCACGAGCTGCCTGTGGCCAAATGAAAGGAGAGAAATTTAATGAGAAGGAGATGTGGTGCAGGAGGCAATGAAAAAGGAGGAAAGGTTTAAATGATGGCAAAAAGTAAGATTGGTGGAAAGTTTATGAGGAATACAAGCTGGTAAGGAAAACAGCAAAATGCTGTGGTGAAAGCTAAAGATCAGGCATTTAAAACCTTACATGCAGGACTACCAATGAAGGGGAGGGGAATAATATATAAACTAGGCACAGAAGCATAGAGGACTTGGGACCTCTAAAGATGAAAATGGAAGAGTACTGGTGGAAGACTGCGAAACCATTAGGAGGTAGTAAAGGTTTTATGAGAAACAGATCAATGAAGAGGAAGTGAAGAAACTGTTGAAGGAAATATGTGCAAGCAACAACCTCACATGATGGGGGAAAGCAGTGGGATTGGACAGTGTACCAGTTGAAGCTTATAAAGTATTAGGTCATGAGGGAATGGTGGTAATGACAAACTCTCCATATTTGTAAGGATCAGCAGGACTTGAACCTGGGCTCTCACAGATACCAGGCAACCAACATTTCCACATATTGGCAGCTGTAACCTGGCCACTCCATGACCCGCAATCCACAGAGGTTACACACCACAGAAAGCTAACCTCTTGTGCAATCTGATTGACAGTTGCCTTAGTGATCCCCGATTGAATCATTGATCTTCTATAAGACCTTGCAGCATACCAGAAATTGTCCAGGGAGCAACACGGATCTCTAGCTAGCTGCCACAACTGCCTTGCTTCTCTGTTCTGAATTCCCAGTATCTGATATTGACTCTTAGCCTGCTTCCTAACTCTGTCTCTGGTTCTGACACTCATCTTGACTCAGATACTTTCTCTGACCCTTGGCTTCAGTTCCTAGCTCCCAAGCTCCTGATAATAGTCCTGCCTACCTTTGCTCAGAATCCTGACAGTACTGGAAAAATGCTGGATGAGTGGAGGAAGAGCACATTGGTCCCCATCTTCAAGTTTAAAGGAGATGTACAAGAATGTAGTAATTACTGAACCATCAAGCTAATGAGTCACATGATGAACTGGCTGGAAAGAATTATCAAGAAAATACTTTGGATGGAATTGAAGCATCAAGTAAGTGACAGCCCATTTGGTCAGCAATGGCTACAGTGTCTGCTCCCCAAATATTGCTGGAGAAGTACCAGGAGAAACACAGTGAATTGCACTTAGTTTTGGTGGATTTAGAGAAAACTTAGACAGGATTCCTAGAGAACTGTTATAGTAAAGCATGAGGTCATGCAATCTGCCAGAGACACATATCATGAACATGTACAAAGGTAGTACAACAGTAGCGAGAAGCAGCTGCAACTACAGTGAGTCATTCACAGAAAGGATAGGTTTACATGAAGGATCAGCCTGAAGCCCATATATGTGATTGTAAATGAGCACCAGGACACAGGATATTAGGAGAGAGGCTCCATGGAGCATGCTTTTTGCTGATGACATGCAGGAAGATAAATATAAACTGGAAAGGGACCTAGAACTATAGAGAGCTGCATTAGAAGAAAGTGGCTTACAAATTAGCCAAAAAGACAGAATACATGCAATGCTTCATTGGGAGGGACTACGAGAAGCCGTAAAATTGGATGGTAAAGAGTTAAAGACTATGCAACACTTTAAATAGTTCATTTGACAGATGGCAATTTCCTGGACAAATGTATTGAATTAAGTTTAATTCCTTTTGGGTCATTGTATTAAAAATGTAATTGTTTGTAAGTTACTGTGAAATTGTAGGTAACTTCTCTTAGAGGAGGGGATTTGCTAATACTTATCAGCCTTTTGAAGCTTCATACTGGGGAGAGGACCCATTGTCTAAATGCTTACAAAATATTTGCCATTGTCTGGCTCATTACCTATTCATGGTCTCTTCAAAGATTCAGACTGGATTCTCTCAGAACCAACAGACAAAGAAAGAGTTTTTGAATACATAGGCTCAGTTTAAACTGACTCAGGGCCTTTGTTTTGATCAAGAAAATGGATAGGACCCATGGAAAGTCCCAATCCTTAGGGAAGGCTTGGAACAACTGACTCCAGCCAGAGCCCTTATAGAGTTGAGGGTGATCTCTGGCAAGCTTATTAGCATGTGTCTAGGTTCTTTTATTGTTTTTAAATATGTTTTCTCTGTAGTGCTTTTACCTTAAGAATAAAATATGCTTGTTTAGGAAGAACACTGTGGTAACTGATAACTGGGGCAACGACACTGTTTACGGTCTCTGAGGGGAGAAGCAAAGCAGGCCTGCTGGGAATAACAGTGAAGTCAGGGAACTCTTGAGTGTGGAAATACCTGATTCTCCCTCCTAATCAGGTGGCTCTCCACTTGTGAAGGCAAAGTCTAGGGGACTAGAAGCCTGATGGATGTGAATGTTAGGAGCCACATGAAGAGCAGTTGGTGTAAATGGAGGGAGATGATGGGAATTCTTGATGATAAGAATATGCCAAGTATCCTAAAGAACAAAGTGTATAAAATCATGATTAGGCCAAAGATCTATGGGTCAGAACAAAGAGAGAAGAACTACTTCATACTGCTGAAATGAAAAAGCTTAGGTAGATGCTAAGTAAGATGAGAGCTGATAGGCTACGCAATGAAATGGTATGAGCCCTGATACAGGTAGCACCGATCACAGAAAAGCAGAGAGAGTATCCACTCAGGTCATGAGACGATGAGACATGGAATATGCAGGCCAGGGAGCACAAGGACTAGCAGTCACAGGGCAAAGACCACGAGGAAGACCTAGGAAAGGATGGTTTGAGACGATACGAAGAAGTATGGTGTCAGCTTGAAGATGCACTTAACAAAAATGTTTGGAGCTGAAAAACAAGAGCCACTAACCCTGATGGATGGGAAAAGGAGAAGGCAAGGACGACAAGGATATAGCAGAGATGGACTCAAACCAGAACCGCACACCTGAACACTTCTAAAGAAATTTATGATCTAGATATGCATGCGGATATAAACATCATGATTCAGGTCTAGTGCATATCATGGACTGAAAACCAATCAAGACTAATCTGAATTTTCCCAAAGTTCTGGGGTAGTTTAGATTAAGATCCACTTCTGGACCTTAACTTTAAAGTGTGTTTTTATGTCTTGTTTTCAAATTTATATTAAAACTTAGACATTTCAAAAGTGTTTCACATTTGTTTCAACATCGTTATTGTCCTTGATACTACTTACACTTAAATGATGGTGTCATTTCGAGTTGGTGGGAAAAATTCAGACAGAATATTTGTTGTCAGAATTTGCCATTTCATCTAAATAGAAATGTTTAATGGAGGCTGTTAGATTCCAATGACTTTGCATTAGAATCTTGGCTGGTTTCCTCCCAGATCACCTGCTTTGCTCCGCTGTCAGGGAGCTGAAAGCCATGGAAGTCCCGGCACCCAAGTTTGTGGCTCCTTAGCAGCCTGGGTTCCCAAGACTTCCAGGTTCACGACACCTCGGCAGCCTGCTAGCCCTGGAAAATGCTCTGGTACCCAACTTCCCAGGCTCATGGGTCCTCAAGAGCCCAGGTTCCCAGGGCTTCTCAGGCCCTTGGCTTTGGGGCAGCCCATCATGCAAACTATGCCAAACCCAGGGTTCCATTTCCCTTCATGGAGAACTGCAAAATGTTTAATTTTTGTTCTGAAATACAGTGAAATCAAATTTTGAAAAAAATCTAAATTCTCCTGTGAAACTACCTTTCTTTGCTCAGCTCTGGTGTCATCTTCTTTAGTTACAAAAATATAAGGGCGAAGGCAATCATTATGTAATAAAAACTAGTAGCTAGAGTAGATTGAAACAAGAGGGAAACCCCTCAATGAACCAGCCAAGGAAGAGAGGGAGCTGTAAGGAAGCTGTAAGGAAGTGCCACTAGGATGACTAGATGTCCCGATTTTATAGGGACAGTCCCGATTTTTGGGTCTTTTTCTCACATAGGCACCTATTACCCCCCCACTTCCTGTCCCGATTTTTGACGCTTGCTATCTGGTCAGCCTAAGTGTCACTCTAAGTTAGGTATAGGAAAAAGGAGTTTGTTTTTAGTAGAGGGCGGGGAACTGTCATCCTTACTCATATCCCCTTAATGTAACCTTTAATTACAAAAGGCATACAAGATAATTTGTCAACTTCTGTAACTCTTAGTTTGGGGTGGGAAGAGGGCAGGATGTTGAGTACCTGACTAAATGGCTGCAAGTTCCCCATAGTCATGTGTACCAACCGCTGGGAAAGAATCATTTCCTACAAGGGATGTTATAACGATCTTGCATTACATTGCATTATTTAGTATGTGCATGAGGGTAAACAGCTGCTCTCACTTGCACAGTTGTGCAGTACAACTTTGACTCGTAGAAAGACAAAAACTCCTCTACAATGTAGACAAGGCAGCAAGAAAAGAAAAAAAGCAATCTATGACTTTAAAAGACAGATGATCTAAGGTCTAGCTCACCACTCCTCTGAACCTTGTGGGCCTGATCCCCCACTGCCTCACACTTTGAGTAGTGTGGCATATCTTGCTATATTCCTTTTTTAAAGGGGCAAGGATATTTTGACTTTGGCATTACAAGACATTCACAAAGTGCGATAAGGTGTACTTGTCAGAAAAGTATGAAAAATTCTGATTTTTCTCTCCTGTCGTTGAGAAGAATATAACTTGATTTATTTCAAATGCTTCTTTCACATCTGTATTGTCAATGTAAAAGAAAGTTTTATATTTCTGGAAACTTAATTTATACTTTTTATTATATTAGGAGAAAAGTAAAGGATTGTACTCCTTTATTTAAAACCAAAGATCTGTTGGCAAAATGCATGAAAAGTTCCCTTTGGTTCCACAGAATTCTAGTATTCGTATCCATAATTCTACAGAGAGGACCCTGCTTTCATGCGAGTGAGAGATAGATTTGCTAACAATGTGAAGATAGCCTCCAAATAAACTGCACTAGGAATTTCTTCACACAGTAATATCACCAAACTTTTCTTTAAGTTATTCCTTAAATCCAATGCTAGTGATTCTAAATTTTAGGCCTAATCTTGTAAACACTTATGCATGTGCTTACCTTACACAAGGGTTCAACCAAAATTTTTGGAAGGAGGGGGCCCATGGAGAGGAGCCATCTGCAGTTGGGTACTTGTCCCAGGGTTAAGACAGTAGGGCACAGAGTGACCTGTAGGCACAGCTTAGCTAGGCACACGGCTTGCAGAGGGCAGAGCCTGTCACAGGCAGGTTTGCAGGGCTGCATCCAGGGAAGAAAGTGATGGAATGTGCGAAGACAGGGTTCCGAATGTCAAGGAAGGTGCAGTGCGAAAAGTACAGTGGGAAGTACCATGCAACCCAGTGAGCCCCCAGCACTTCTGCTTCCTATGGAAAACGCCAGAATCTGGGCTGCCCAGGACAGGGGGCTCGGGGAAGTGCTGGGGCCTCCCCTCCCAGCCCACAGCTGCACGACTCGGGCAGCTGTTCTCCAGCCTGTTACCTCCTGTGCAGCTGTCCTGCACTTCTGTTTCAGGCAAGGTTAGGAGTGCAGAGGGCAGCTGCTGGGTCTCTGCTCAGAGCTGGCCAAAGTGGGCTGGCCTAGGTCTCCCTTGCTGTGCCCCAATTTTACACTAGTAGTCCTAATGAACATAAGCATAGTTTTTTGTAGGATTGGGGCCTTCTATATTAAATTGTACACCACCAGTTTCTTATATGTCCATCTCAGACCTTTCGATATCCGCACAGCACTCACTCTCTCGGAGACCCTTCCCCTTCACCAGGTTTTAGAGCCCAGGCTCCCACCTGTGCAGCAACATCCACACTGTTATTTTTAGCTCCATAGTGTGTCTCCAAGTCAGTTGACCCTGGTTCTGAGACTCGCTGCTGCTAGTGTTGTGGTGGTGTTTTTTTGGTTGTGTGTGCACAACACAGACTTACCTGGACTCTTTCCATTAATTTCAGTGGGCTTGTTGGCTTTGAATCAGGCCCAAAGGGTGAGAAAACCCATGTTACTCTTTCTGAGCCACATGGCTTTCACTAAATTTCCCACTTCTCACTCATTCCTGATACTTACAGGCTGTAACCATTTTTAGAGGGGAAATTCTTGAACCTTTAAGGGAAAATATATTTAGTATGGTGACAACAGTTAATGTTGCCAGCTCAATCTCTTTGCATTGACACCAAATACTTAACTTTGCAAGTAAAAATGTGAGATGCCCTAAGTATTTTCATTATTTACTCTGGCTTCATTTGTAATTTTGCCTATAAATGATTTTCAGGTTTGGAGATTACTGACATTTAATCAAGTACACATTTTAAGGTTTTGTTATTCACAGTTAACCTATTATTTCTATTCAAAAGAAAAAATATTCTTTAAAATGGAAATATCAAAATGCCTAAAGCTAATATGGACACAAAATCCCTGAAATTATGATTCTATGTGAATCTTCATGAAATTCACAAAATAGCTGTGAGACGAGTAATCATAACAAAAGCTGCTCATTTATTGATTACAGTACCCAGCTCTAAAACAGAGCACTACCAAAGTCTACCAGTGGATTTATATTAGATCTGAATGATAAAAAATAGCTATATGCTGTCATATTTCAGTCCAACAAGGCATTATATAGAGGTCAATGTGTATAAATCTCTCAGCATATATCCTAAGTAGACCCCAAACAGTTTTTATTTGGTTGAAATCATTCACGATTTGGATAGCACTACTGAGGAAATCCCAGACAGCTTGTATAATTAAACTAGGCTGTGGCTCACACATCTTTTTCACTAATTAATGTCCTTTAGAATTCCGCTGCTTGCTCTCTTTCAAGCCAGGTGTTTTTTTCTTTAAAGGAGACTATTTCCTCTGAAGTTTTCCTCTAACTAGGAGAGAGACACCGTTCACAAGACATTGTACCTTTCCTGAAAGACCAGTCACAAAAGGTGACGAATCACTCTTCTACCAAGGAAGTGTGAACTATTGTACTTTGCATGGGGGAGCTCTGTAAGGATAGAAGGGATGGGATGCTCCTCAGTCCTTTGCCTCTGTAGCTCTGTTCCAATGTATAGTTTGAAACAACAACAACTTCTGTTCCCCATATACTTTGTGGTGATTTTGGGGCACTAGAACAGTACAAAGACATCAGTTTAGCTGGGCATCCTAGTTAGCGTAAAACAACATTGTCAGCCTGTGAGGGGGTTGGGACGCATCCCTGTGGCGCCTCCCGCTGGTCGTTCTGGGAATTAGCTCAGTCCATGGGGAGTGCCCTCTCCTGGTGGTGTCCCATCCATCTCTTGCCCTCCGTTGGCGCCTGGACCCGCGTTGCTCCCTTCCACTCATGGCGTCCCCTTCAGGACGCTGCCCTCTGGCAGTGCCCCCTAGTCCGTTCTCACCCCCTTTCGGGGGGGGGGATGGGGGAGGCTAACAGCAGTCTTTCACCTGCTGCAGTGGCCAGCCGCTCCCAAAGTCTAACCCCTTCCTTCAGGGGTATGGTGCAGTCCAATATGGCCACTTCGCACGGCCAGTTGCAATATAAGGGGGAAGGGGGAGACCCAGGCCTGCCCGCTACTCTGGGTCCCAACCCAGGGACCCTCTAGCGGCAGTCTCCCTGCCCTCCTTCTCTCCCCTCACTTGCTGTCTGCTCTCCCTGGGTCACTTCCCCTCTGACCCTTTGCACCCTTTAGGCCCTTCCCTCAGAGCCTGCAGCCTGGCAGGTAGCGGGCTGGAGTTCCCTTCGGTTCCCCTGAGCCTGTCCAGCACTGTGCTGTCCCAGGGGCTGTGATCTCCTAGCTCAGGAGACAGACTTCCCTGTTGGAGGTCTGGGAGAGACTGCTGCTCCTCTCATGAGCAGCCTTTATATAGGGCTGAGCCTGGCCCTGGTTGGCCACCTCCTGCCCAGCCCTGATTGGCTCTCTAACAGGCCCTCCCTGATTGGCTGCCTCTCGGCACAGCCACACTGGCCTGCCCTAGCCCAATCTCTCATAGGAGTGGGGCAGCCACCCCACCACATAACCCCGCATTTTCAAAGTCATGAGTCAGATCTGCAAAACTCACACAAATTGGCTTGAAAATCACGAGCTGTTAGAAACAAGTTTTGACGTGTTTTATTTGTTTTCTCGTTTTCAAGCCTTTTGGGTTCACATTTTCAAGATTTCCTCTGCCACCATCGGAGCTAGAAACTTAGTTTATTAAGGAACCATGAAAGCTGAGATTCTCAGATACTGGGAGATTTGTGATAAAATGGCAACACTTGATATAAGCGTATAGTATAGAGCAGCAGTGGCCCACTCTTTGGTCTTCCCCCAATTCCTCTTCATGTTGAAGTATTTGGGGGATATTTTTAGTAGCTTTGCTCATTGCTAGCACAAACCTTCCATGACGCAGAATGCCTATTACAAGCCCTTTGTTGTAGGGCTGTGGAAGTGTGAATTTCATCCTCTGGACCAAAGACACTTGGAAAAAATACTTCCGAGTTCCATGCCTTTGAAGTACGCAACAGTCAGAGAAAGCTGTGAAAAGTAAACTTTTGAGGGCTTTAGTGACATTACATGGTGCATTTACAAAAAGTGTAAACTTTTTAAAACGTAGGTTCTAAATTAGATAGTGGAATTCAAATGTGAAGTTAACACTGTCTTTATCTCAGTTCTAGACCTGAACTCAAGGCAGCATAGGAACAGTAATTTTTTTTTTTAAAAGAGAATAAAAAAAACATTGATTTGAAATTTGATATTTTTCTTCCTGTAGGTTCAAACCTAGAGCCCTTTCCCACATAATTTATACTTCTATTTCCCTCTTGGGTAGGGTTCAGTTACATTTTCTCTGATAGAAGCTGTGGCAGAGAAAATATATAGCAGCTCTGAGACGAAACAGCTTTCCTTTTAAATGCTGTCTTGCTACTCTGATTTCACATGTTATTTGGTTTAAGTGAACGTATTTCAGTCAATGAATGGCTTACAAAATATTTGCCATGACTACAACTTCAAATATTCACTATTCATAATGTCACATGTTATTGGTCACATAAGTCAGAGTCATATTTCTATTCCCAAACAGAACATTGAAGAGAGACACATTAACACTTTCAGTGCAACTACATATCCACACAAGTATCTACAATACTTTCACTTTTCATAAGCTTTCTTGGGGGGAAAAAACTCTCATATAGATGCTGATAAAAAGTACAAGAGGTTCATACCACAAAGTTTGGATCACCATCTATATCAGTGTCATTTTATTCCATAAATTAGAATGAAATAATGCTGTTCACCTGCAGCAAAAATGATGGCTACTGACAGGGGTGGCTCTATGGTTTTTGCCACCCCAAGCACGGCAGTCAGGCGGCTTTCGGCTGGTCATGCAGATTCGGTGGCATGCCTGCGGGAGGTCCGCCGGTGCCACGCCTTCAGCGTACCTGCCGCCGAAACCGGCGGACCTCCCGCAGGCATGCCGCTGCAGGCCAGCCTGACTGCCACCCTCACAGCGACTGGCAGGCCGCCCCCCGCAGCTTGCCGCCCCAGGCACGCGCTTGCTGCACTGGTGCCTGGAGCCGCCTCTGGCTACTGATCAAGAAGAGAGTCATTAATAAACCCTATCACTGCCTGGATCAGAAAGTGGTGCAGGACTGCAGTCTTGACATGTTTCTAGGACACAGCCCAGATATAAAACTCAAATGTTGTTTAATTATTACTTTTTAGATCAGACTTCTCAATTCACTACTCAGGTCTAAACAATTTGCAAATAGAATTTTCTTATCACACAGGGGGCTTTATATTTCCTAAAATAGTGTAAGGTGTTTTTTTGGAGGGGGGGGGGAATATGGCACTTCTATGTTAGTTAGCAGAATGCTATTGTAAGTATATCAATGCACATGGAACTTAGAATAATAGACACTTTCTAAAAGTCACCAAAACCCTCAGATAAGCTGATTGTAAAAGAGAAGGTGTGAGGTTACAGAAATTCTCCAGAAATCACTGCTTTTGACAGAGTGACACATATACAACAGGGCTTCTTCAGTCCCCATGGAACAGTTCCGATGTCTCCTTGGAATGGGCATGTACTCCAGGGGTTTGAGCTCTTACACTCAGTTTGTGATGCTGGTAGCCAGAAGTGCCTGAACCAAAGCATCTCCTGCATATGATGATGATGTCAGATACAGCAGAGAGAGGGAAGGCTTTCTTGTACAGTAGACAGCATGACAGGGGATTGTGTGAGACAAGGAAAGGAACATTATTCTCTGCAGTAAGTACAAATGCACAACACTGTAAAAATGGCATTGCATCAGCCAGAATGGCACAGTTGCTAGATATGCCAATTATTAAGAGAACAAGAGCAAATCAAACCGTACACTTAAAAAAGCAGCAGTTCTGTGCAACTGTAATGTGCACTGGACAAAAGTCCTGTTGATTAAAAAACATTGACAAGTTCTGTATTTTAAATTTGATGTTATTTATGTTTCCAAAGACACAGCAGAAAAACGTTGGCTTTGCTATTGAAAATAACCAAGGTTCATCAACTGCAAACTTGGCATTCTAGCACATGAGCTAGTGGAAGCTAAGTGGATAAGGGATATAATCCACTCAATCTCCATGGAGACTATACACAAACCTCATTGTTTTCTTATCTTCAATCCACTGCTACAATATTCACTCACACTGTATATTCAGTCCACTGCACACCAAACCCAGGCCTTGATTCACTGAAGCACTTCACCACATGCATGTGTCCCATTCACTAAGGGCAAGTCATGCCTGACTAACCTGATTGCCTTCTATGATGAGATAACTGGCTCTGTGGATATGGGGAAAGTGGTGGATGTAATATATTTTAACTTGCAAAGCTTTTGATACGGTCTCCCACAGTATTCTTTCCAGCAAGTTAAAAAAGTATGGATTGGATGAATGGACTATAAGGTGGATAGAAAGCTGGCTAGATTGTCGGGCTCAATGGGTAGTGATCAACAGCTTGATGTCTAGTTGGCAGCCGATATCAAGCGGAGTGCCTCAAGGGTCTGTCCTGGGGCCGGTTTTGTTCAACATCTTCATTACAGATCTGGATGATGGGATGGATTGCACCCGCAGCAAGTTTGCGGATGACACTAAGCTGGCGGGAGAGGTAGATATGCTGGAGGGTAGGGATAGGGTCCAGAGTGTCCTAGACAAATTTTAGGATTGGGCTAAAAGAAATCTGATGAGATTCAACATGGACAAGTGCAGAGTCCTGCACTTAGGAAGGAAGAATCCCATGCACTGCTACAGGTTGGGGACCTACTGGCTAAGCAGTAGTTCTGCAGAAAAGGACCTGGGGATTACAGTGGATGAGAAGCTGGATATGAGTCAACAGTGTACCCTAGTTGCCAAGAAGGCTAACGGCATATTGGGCTGCATTAGTAGGAGCACTGCCAGCAGATTGAGGGAAGTGACTATTCCCCTCTATTTGGCACTGGTGAGGCCACATCTGAAGTACTGCATCCCATTTTGGGCCCCCCACTATAGAAGGGATGTGCAGAAATTGGAGAGAGTCCAGTGGAGGGCAACGAACATAGGGGGCTGGGCACACAACTTATGAGGTGAGGGTGGGTGAACTGGTCTTATTTAGTCTGCAGAAGAGGAGAGTGAGGGGGGATTTGATAGCAGCCTTCAACTATCTGAAGGGGGGTTCCAAAGACAATGGAGCTAGGCTGTTTTCAGTGGTGACAGATGACAGAACAAAGAGCAATGGTCTCAAGTTACAGTGGGGGAGGTCTAGATTGGATATTAAGAAAAACTATTTCACTAGGAGGGTGGTAAAGCACTGCAATGGGTTACCTAGGGAAGTGGTGGAATCTCCATCCTTAGAGGTTTTTAAGGCCTGGCTTGACAAAGCCCTGGCTGGGATGATTTAGTTGGGGTTGGTCCTTCTTTGAGCAGGGGTTTGGACTAGATGACCTCCTAAGGTCTCTTCCAACCCTAATCTTCTGTGATTGTATGACTTCAAGAGGACTTAAGCATGTGCTTCAATTTAATCACATGCCTGAGTACTTTGCTGAACAGGGCTGGGCTTATGATGTGCTGAAGTGCTTTACTAAATCCATGTCTTAATGAATGTGTGCTATTTTCATTAAGTCACCTATTCCTGTGGTTCCTGGTACTTTTAGAAAAAATCTTAAAATACACAAAATGTAAGAAAGTTGGGGTATAAAACAAACCTTAGCTAAGCAAACTGCTTAACTGATTACCCATACTGCCTTTTAAGGGTTTTCTTAATTTTGATGGCTAAAGATAAAAGCCTTGAGAGTTTAACTTTATAGTTTATTAACTATTCTTATAAACAGCAAATAATAGTATCGGATGCAAGACGGCAAAAATAATATTGGACTATGATTTTGATAAACTAGAAAATTGGTCGATACACTAGCCATCCATGTTTTCAGAATCAAACAACACAACCACAATAGAAAGTAACACTTATGTTCAGTCGCTGTCCTGGGAAGATGACCTTGTTTATACTTTTGACTAAGACTCCTTCAGAATAGGGCCTCACTTGTGCCAAGTGGTTATCAACTCTGGTGTTGCTACCACAGAGGGAGGACAATCCAAAGCTAAAGCAGAAGACAATTGGGTGAATTATTTACATGCCAGTTCATCAAGGTCTCCTTCTGAATGAACATATAATAGCTGATCCTTTTAGCCTATTTCCCCACAAATTATATTAGCCCCAGGGTTTATTAGATAGTTAAGAATTTTAATCAAACTCTAACATTTTTATGACAAACTACATAGACTGGGTGCAGGTCAAGAGGCTTGCACACTTGGTCTCGTTTTAGGTCTGTATTACCTAGAACTTGAAAGGCTTTATGAAACCCTTAACTAGGGAGACGCATGCAGTGTTCCACAGCCTTAGTTAACAGTAAATTGTTCAGTTTCAAAGCCACATTACGACCACTATGATAGGAACCTGTTACAAAACAGCACGCACTATAACTCTGACAATCTTTAAAGCACACAAACAAAGATTTACACTTCCTTACTACTTAGGTACCCAGTTTGAGGAAGTGGTCAATTGACTGACTTGGATCTTTACACAAGAGAAAGTGTGTGTGCTACTTTTCACCAGATCTTTACTCAGCCCTCACTCAGTTACTGTTCACAGCAGGAGCTGACACAGCAAACACATGTGGATCAAAGGATGGACACAACTATAGTCTTTTCTCTGTGAACTAGTGGGCAAACCAAATTGCTGGAAAATAGAAAGACAGTTAAATGTACCTACCAGAGTTGCGTACTTGAGATCACCAGGATGACTCCCAGGTGGCTGGCCCAGGACCTCAGTCATCTTCATTCCAGGAATCTATGGTGTGGGGAAGTGATATGCTGAAGAAGAAAAGCATTTGTGCTGGGTAGTCCAACTTGGATTCTCTTCTTGGTCCATACCAGCATCTCCAGTCAGATGGTGACCCATATTGATGCCAAAAATTCAAAGTGTCCAGCCAAAATGAGAGTTGTCCTCTCACCAGGGAACAAGGCACATCTTTTGAGTTCTTGCAATTGGGGCTGAAATTTTCCAGTATCTTGGTGCATATCAGCTTGTGCAAGGCCATTTAGGCCATAGCTGTTCATACAACCATCTTGAGACATACATTGAACACTGGCTGGATTGCTCCAAAAGCAACTTACTTCTGCAAGTCACTTTCCGAGGGCCTCTCTACAGTGCACCCCTTGGCCAACTTTGCACACCATGCTTGCTCAAATTGCAGTTTCTCTATTGCCACTCTGCCAGCTGCTGAAATCACCAGTTTAAAACTCATGTAGTTTATACAAGTCTCTCCACATTTTTGATGCCCTTTAAACTTGTTTTAACAGTTCATTGTACAGCACAAAGTCAAGAATTGTTCTCCAGCAGGCCAGAAGAGCTGCATAAGTTTTCATTTCCAATATCCTTGTTTTAACAACAGTGGTGGACCTTTGGTATGTATGCCTGAGCTGTGACTGTGCCTTGTTGATCAATTACATTTCTGATTATTGTACTCTGTGATCAAGTATCCTTATTACATACTGTGACGGGTTTGGTCACAGAGACCCCCTTGGGACTGTCACCTGATGTGCTGAAATTACCTCTGAGCCCATTTTCCCTGCCAGTGTGGGACTCCAGAACCCTGCCTTGTTGAACCAGACCCGCTAGCCTGATGCAACACAGACTCGGGGTCTGGACCACGCCCCCTAATAAATTCGTTTTACTCTGTATAAAGGTTATACAGGGTAAATTCATAAATTGTTCACCCTCTATAACAATGATAGAGAGCTATGCACAGCTGTTTACTCCCCCAGGTATTAATCACTTACTCTGGGTTTATTAATAAACAAAAATTATATTATTAAATATAAAAAGTAGGATTTAAGTGTTTTCAAGTAATAACAGACAGAACAAAGTAAGTCACCAAGCAAAATAAAGCAAAAACACGCAAGTCTAAGCCTAATACATTAAGAAAACTGATTACTGGTAATATCTCACCCTCAGATGTTCCAATAAGCTTCTTTCATAGACTTGACTCCTTCTTAGTCTGGGCCCAATCCTTTCCCTGGTACAGTCCTTCTTAGTTCCAGCAGGGGTTTTCTCATGACTGGCAGCCCCTTTTGTCCTGCTCTACCCCCTTTTATAGCTTTGGCACAAGGCGGGAATCTTGTGTCTCTCTGGGTCCCCACCCCTCTTTCTAAATGGAAAAATACCAGATTTAAGATGGATTTCATTATCAGGTGACATGGTCACATGTCACTGTAATACCCCTAGTCTCCATGGGCTGGCCCACACATACACAGGAAGGCTTTCAAGTAACTAAGGCCATTTACAATGGATTGTTTCTGGAGCACCTTTAATGGCCTCCACTTAATATGTTGACATCAGTGATACAAGTTTATATCTTATTGTCCTAACTCCAGACATAGAAATAATACATGCAAACAACTAGGATGAACACACACAGTAGATTATAAGCTTTGTAATGATACCTTACAAGAGACCTTTTGCATAAAGCATATTTCAGTTACATCATTCACATTCATAAGCATATTTTCATAAAGCATATGGAGTGCAACATCACACATATTATTTGCTTCCAGTCCCTTTTAGTTACTGTCTTTCAGGATAGGTGAATTTCACTAACTTGATAGCATAAGCGTGCTTGATTCCAAATATTAGCCTTAGTTCTTCACTTCCATCACTAAACCGAAATAAATTAATATGAACCACTTCTTTCCTTAACAGGATTGCCCAAGTTAAACCCTGTCATTAACGTTTACAATATTTTGCCCAAAGCTGTATCATTTCCCTTCTACACATTTAATCACAATAGTTATTCTAGTTCCCTGTTTTTCTCACTATTGTGTCTGGCACATAATACCTTGTATTGATATCTATATTTTAATTCATTAATTCACAAAAATGGAAGAAAGGGAAGTCTCCTCAGCTGCAACAGCAGCACACACTGGTGAAAGGCTGCAGACTATTTGGAAAGTTTGAAGAAGCCTTGCCGTTAGACTTTTTTATTATTATTCTTTTAGCCCTCAGCCCTGTCTTTTCTTAAAAGCTTTGATGTCCAGGCAATTCTTAAATAGTAATCAATCATAATTTCAGGGCCTCTAGTCATTACAAAAAACAAATGCAAAAAAAATCCAGAAGTCCAAATGAAGAGCCCAGTCCAAACCAGATCACATTCCAAAATAGCCAACTACTATACCCAACACATCCTGCCTGAACCTACTCCCTAACCAAAAGTTAGAAAACAGGTGACCCTTGTAGCATGCCAAGCTGGAAGAACAAAAAACCTTAACTTCGGTGGGCCAAAGCAGCAAGCAAGTTCTAGAGCTGAGGACCTCTCACCGAGAATGGTCTGCCACTATTCCCTCCTTTTCATCAAGGGATCTGTTAGTGCAAGAGCTTAGAAACTAATAGACAGTGCAGACTGCAGCACATCAAGCAGCATGCTGTCTACACACAGCACCATTTGTAACTGGACAGCCACATTGTGACTTCTGAAAGTTCTTCTCCCCATTGTGCTTTATAGTAATTTTGCTGCAAGGAGAAGATTGCCATGTAAAGTTGTAGTGAGTTCCACATTTGAAAGAAAAAAAGTTCAACTCTTCTCACCAGGGACAAACAGGAGGGGGGAAAAATGCCCTTGGCCACAAGCTTCTACATTAATGCAAATCACACAACTGTCCAGAAAAGAGGCATGTAGCCAGAAAAACAACAAACAGGAGGTCGGAACTTGAACAAGACATTCTCTTATTTAATTTACACATTGTCCAGCTCCTTGCATACGAGAACCTGTTACACTCACTCCCACATGAGTCAGTGAGTGTATGGATGTAAGTGGGTCTAAGAGTGTCAGAATGCAGGAGTCAAGTTAATGTAAGAGACTCTACAGTACTTTCCTCCTCATCTCTGATATTCCCTAGTGAAACTTGGTGGTTTAATCTTTTGAAATAGATTCTGTGCACTAAAATGAATCACAGAGTCAGAACTCTGTTAAAGTAAACACTTCAGTGTCACAGCTGGCCTCAAATCTGCCATCTTGTGCAGCTGAAATCAAGTGGTGCCTATTTCCTTGATTAATAATCTGCAATCTGTTAGACTCTTTCCCACCGTCAGTGCAGAGTGCCACCATCATCAAAGATTTGGAAATGTAATTTCTTCTTTGAGGACCAACAAACCAAATTAAATTATTTATTTATTTAATCAGAGGCTTTTCTATATCAGTCATAACCATAGTGGAAGAAAAAAAAGTTTTCTGCTGAGAATGGTTGGCCAGTTATCTGTGTGGATGGAAGGATCTTTTTCTAAATACACAGTATAGGATTTGGTTTATAGGACATACGTCTTGCATGTTCAGTGGGCCTCAAAATGTGTTACAATGTAAGGGATAAATAAGTAATGCAATGATCGGGTGGGTAAGAAGCCTTTATTAAGTTCAATATTAGCTGAAATACAGCCTTAGAAAATAATGGCTCTGAATAAAATCAGTTCTAATAACCAGGACTCAAGAATTATCATGTGAACTTTCAAAAGTGAGATAGAATCTTTTATTTTCATCTTCACGGTTGGATGCGACTTCAGTTTAGCATCTCAGGAGTACAGTGCCACGCAAATATATAATGCTATATAAATATTTTTAAAATTTAGGTTCTTACTGTATAAGGTCAACTGCAATCAGCGACCTTATTAAAATCTGGGTGAGAGCATCTGGATTTGGCTTAATAGAAAATAAAATAGTTTCCATTTTGGACGGCAGAAACAAGGAGATAATTTTGGAAACCGCTATTTAAGTTATTTCACCATCATTGAGTGGCTGAACATACGATTTTTTTTCTGATTTAAAGCCTGCCGCACATATTGGTGCTGCCAGCTACCTACTGGAAAAAGTTAAATAAATGTAAGACATAAGGGAGAACACATCCTGAAAATTTCAAAGGGATAACCCATATTGAAAGATTGCTGTCTTTTTAAAAGATACATCGGGATATTCTGTACAGTACTTGTGTAATTTAAAACCTCATAAGCTTTTTATGATTAGTAACCAAGTGAACCTTTCTATTATCAGAGACTTGTGCAGTTTTCCCCCTGAATTTTTGAGTGTAAACGGGGTTTGAGAGTCAACTTTGTTCCTTTCTACTTTACACAAGGATGTATTGATCAATAATATACTATGATAGAATCAGAAAAGGTTTTAACAAATATAATCTTGTATTGGTTTCCCGTTGGAGACAAAATCATTGATGTACAATCTGGGTATTCTCTAGGTGTAACTTGTTTCGATTTATAATATATACAGCAGTTTTTGAACGGAGGTGGTCAAAAACAGCTTGCAGACAGACAATCTCCTCTTTAATGAATATCAGCCAAAACACCAATGTCCAGTTCCCAAGGAGCAACTCTACCTCAAAAACTGACTCTAGATAGAGACACGAAGGCAGCGAGTTAAGTTTTCTGCTGCTCGCAACTGCTCTCCCCCAAAAAATTGCACCACAAAATGCACATTATCTTCAAAGACAAAACAGTGCTTGTACAATACAAAAATATATACAATGATGTATAACAGCACCATCCCATGACTTCAATGATCACTATGTATTTTGAAACATTTGTATTTCATTATCTAATATTACTTTCCAATACCTTCCTTGATTTAATTCAGTCCAGGAGATAGCATTGGGGAATAGATTGGGGAGGCACTGAATACTGCATTGCCTCCCCAATGTCTCTGCAGGGGTTGGATACATTCCCTGGCTGGCTGATGGTCAACAGGAAAGAACATGAAACGGGTAACTTAGTTGAAAGCTCTGGATGGAAATCAGTCAGCAAAAGATGGAGGAACCATTGAATTGAAGATGCCAGAGCCATCAAGGGAGGGGACAATCTACCCAACACCTGGCTGTGACATTAAGCCAGAAAGGGTTAAGCAACTAGCGGGCTAAATGACCCAAATTCAGCCTTTAGAGATTTGTTAGAAAAGTATGTAAATGGTAATTAGGGCCATTTCATGTTAGACAGACTAGAGCTTTGAAATGCAAACCTGTCTTGTTAGAGGATTAGAAGTAATAAGTAAACACATACAATTAATACATCTTGTTAGATGTTAACCATGGAAACGGACAGTTCCTGTCTGTTACTGTATGTATTGATACAGAGCTCAAAAGGGAATATTAACTTTTAGATGAAACTTGGGTGCAATAATTTCATTGTCTATATTTCTCTTAAGTTTGTAGTAAGCCGTCTATGAACTGTTTAATGGATAATGACCTTATGCAGATGAATGCAACTAGTTACCTATGTATACATAGGAAATAGGTAATTCTACTTCAAAGCCACTATTCTTCACCCAAGGAATACCTGCTGTCAAGAAGCTATCATAGCCTGCCAGTGAACTATATAAAGAACTCTTGGGCCCTGATCCTGTTATCTCAGATCTGCTTAAGCTTCATCAGGGGAAGTTTGAATTGCAAGACTGAGGTCCCCAGCTCCAGTCTGGATCACCCTGATATTGGACTATGACCTATGGAACTAATTCTGAAATAACTCTTTGCAACACTAAAGCTCACCATCACTACTATGAAACTGACCTAAGAACTCTACTCATCTCTGTATGTATAATGATCTTTTAACCAATACACGCTCTCTTTTCTTTTTTAATAAATCTTAGTTTAGCTAATAAGAATTGATTGTAAGCGTGTATTTGGGTAAGATATGAAATATTCATTAACTTGGTGGGTAATGTGTCCAATCCTTTGGAATTGGTAGAACTTTTTATATGATGAACAAGATTTTCAGTAATCCTCGTTATATTTGACTTGACTGTCTGGGTGAAAGCCCAAGGCTGGATTGCTTTAAGGGAACTGTGTTTTTGGCTTCTGGGTAACCAGTAAGGTACTGTAGAAGCTGTTTCATTGCTGGCTTGGTAAATAACCACCAACTTTGGGGACTGTCTGCCCCATTCTTTGCATTTTGCACTAATTGAGCAATCTCAGCGTGGCTCCCCTGGGACCCTGGTTACACTGGCATTTGTATAACTTTAAATCTGAGAAGTGCCCCTGTCCTTACCCTTCTGCTCCCTACCCCTTTTTCAAACTGGAACCAGTGGTGATTACTTCAGCCCAGTGGGGGAAGGGAGTCTGGATACATATACAGATACCTGAATGGTCAGAAGTCATTTACATGAATTTGCCATTCTTGGCAGCTCTGCAAGAACCCAACCACAGAGTGGATGGAGGTCCCTTCTGTTACCTGTCAGTTCTATGTCCTTGGGGAACCAGGGCACAGTATTCAGCCTGTCTGTCTCACGAAGGACATCCCCCGCCCCCAAGCTCTGCTTGAATCAAAACCGATCAGAAGAAAGACTTACAAAAAGCAATAAAAAGGCAGTGGGAGACGCATCTAAATCCCTCCGGACGAGGGTGACAGGATTAAGGCAACTCCCCTAGCCTCACTGCACTGAAGCTGGGACAGGGAGGCATCTCCATTAGCATACAGAATGGAGAACAGAGATTCCAAGGCAAGAACCACACTGAGCTCTGGGACCAGAAAAGCAGGGAAGAACTGCATGATGGGGAATCTCTGCTCCAGATGTTAATGAACCCACGCCTACACACACCCAGCTCAGTAGTTATCAGACCAATTCTAGTAATAAATCTCTTATTGGTATCCAAAATACTGAAGCTGCCTAATTGCATTATGAGCTCCCTTGAAGGAATACTGCCCATAGCCAGAAATGATCAGTTCCTATTGTCTAGCCTGAACAAAGCAACTTTGGTTTACTCCCTTGAGCCATCAGTTTATCCATAAACAAATCTAGTGTTCTCCCTTGAACCATTATTGTTTCCCTACAAAAACCCCTACCCACGCTCAAGTAAGTGCTCTGATGCCCGAATCCAAAATCTGCATCAGTTCCATTGGGACTTCATCTTCTCCTGACTGATCATGCTGGGGGTTCTGCCTTTCTCAAGCACTCCGGACCCTCAGCTACCACCACCACCTTGGAACCCTGACCGGTTCAAGCTTCACAGAATGGTGAGAACCCAACACTCACTCTCGGTTTTTTTTCTACTCTAGGTATAGCTTTCTAACCCTGACTTGTGTGATCAGGTATAGTTTTCTAAACCTGACTTTTGTAATCAAATTTAAGCTAGATTTAATATTGTAACTCTTGTGTTTGTTTGGCTCTCCTTATATTGTTATTACTTGGCAATAAATAACTTTTATGGTTAAGCTGGTTGCTTCCCTCCCTCCCTCGTGTGTTTTTGGCTTCCACACTTGCTCTGCAGCAATGCTCCTCTTACCTAAGCTAAAGATCCCCGTAGCGCCCCCAAATCCTGTGGGGTTTGCTCATCATGTAGGTTACTACGAGAACAATTGTACTGCGAAAGTGGGGATAGGGACATGCTGAACCTGTAGCATAGGAGGGTGGCAGCTTGAAAGTGCTGCTCGACCCAGCCACTCAGGCGTACTCTATTACGGTGCGGTTCCCATGGCATATGGGGGTGGCAGCTTGGAAGTGCTGTTCAACCCAGCCTGCTTAGTCCAAGGGCATATAAGGGTGACAGCTTGGAAGTGCTGCTTGACCCAGCCTGCTGAGTCCAGGGACATATAAGGGGTCAGCTTGGGAGTGCTGATTGACCCAGTCCACTCAGACATGCTCTGTTAATGTGTCTATTCATCTGATTCTGGGGCTGGAGGAACCCAGCCCTGGGGAACCTAGGTCCTGCAGGATAGCTCCATTGGGAGGAAACTTGCAGCAGGGAGAAGTAGAGCTCCATATGAAAACAAAAGTGACACAAGCAGTACATTGACAGAAGTACAGAAACCCCCCCCCCAGAAGAGTAACCCTAATAAATGAGTGTACCCCAAAGTAACAGGCAAATCTGGTAACACTTCCTCCAAGCCTTTTACATCAGACTGTTGTCAGGATAGGTCAACCTGGTACCTAGTAGTTCACATGGCAGGTTGAGACTTACAACACACCTTCTATTGCAACATAAAACAGCACTGAGATTCTTCCTTCCTAAGAATACGTAGTCCCAAATCATGTTCACTTTCCTTGCAGTTTATGAAGGATCCAGAAAGAAAGTATTCACCAGAAAACAAAAGCTTAAAGCTGGCTTTAAAAGAAAGGGACAGACCAGGAAGGAATAGAACTGAAAGCTGAAGTTCTCACCCACAAAACCTTCTCCCCCTCAGAAACTCAATGTCTATCACATTTTAACTGATTGTTGTGGTAATTAAACATACAGATTCTGAAAGTTTAGCACATATGGATATAAGTCAAATTCTCAAACAAAATATGCATTTATCATATTTAGAAAGGGTTTGTTAAAGTACTTGACAAAAACAATAGGAATGTAATCTTTCCTTTAACAACCAGTAAGTTTTCTAGCAATAGATGTAACAGTTAAAGAATTAAGGGGCCTGGACCTTCTGCTCTCCTCTGTTCACCAGTCAAATTTGTGCTCTTTTAATCCTGCTGTAGCTCTCTATGTTTACTAGGCTAACGATCCTCTCTGTAACTAAGAAACCAACCCTATCATTGTGACAGACTATCGTATGCATTCTAAGTTGTCCGTAAATCATGTACAACCCTCATGCTGATTTTGAGCTAACAAAGGCAAAGACAATAAATGCCAATACTGTAAAATGAGGTGTCTACAAGCTATTGGGCAATAACTAGTGATAGACAAATCTCAAGTGGTTCTGCATCTGGGTTCGGAGAAGCTTTCAAATGTGAATATTTTCAAACTTCCAAAAATAAGTTTAATTTAGTTCAAGGGTCGGGGATATATGTGATGCAGGGCAGGTTTTCACCAAGTCATTTTGCCCTTCTTTACTAAGTAAGCAAATATTTGTCTGAACTATCCCTCTAATATATCTATTTATGGTCTTATATTTATTTTTCATTAAAAACACTAATGTTCAGATTTTAGATCTACAAATATAACATGCAAAGCCCCTGGATAAATTATCAGAATGTTAAATTGCTGCAGGTAAAGGTTTGATCCTTTAAGATGTTGAGCACCCTGGCCCCAATCCAACAAAGCATTTAAGCATGTGTTTAACATTAAACACTTAGTAAATTTCAATGGGATTATTCACATGATTAAGTGCTTTCCTGGTTCAAGGCCCAAGAGACTGGATATATGGAAATTCCATATTCTAATCGATTAAGAATCTTTCTATATCTCCTGTTGCCTTTTTCAACAAAAGCATTTTTTAACTCGTACTATTTTCAGGAAAAAACAGTGATGTATTTAGATGATGAAACCCTTCCCCCTGAATTGTGTTGGTACTGGTTCAATGGCACCTAGCTGTAGTAGATGATCTACTTCTAGCCTTAGGAGGTGCTCATGAGAGGGTCCCTGAAGAGTGACAGGGAAGGAGGTAGGGTAGGGGGGCAAGGAGTAAAGGGGATGGAATAGCCCACGTATATGTGTTCTAAAACCCAACGATCTTGTGTGATGTGTTCCCAATCCTGGTAGAAATGTCTCAGGCAGTGGCCAAATGGACAAGTTGGCTCTGGTGTTACAGGGAGGTCATTCAGACTGGTCCACACCAGGCTCTAGCTTTCAAGTTGTTACAATGAATGCACTTCTGTGGTATGTGTGTTTCTCCAAGGCATCTCAAACAGAGCATGCGCCCGTTGGACCATGGCATCGGTTCTCAGCAGGAGCCGCATCTCTTAAAGCCAGGGTAGCCTGGCATGTTTGGGGTAGTGCCCCTACAGAATGGGGAAATGGAGAAACTTACGGTTGGTGCTCCAAATGGAGCAGGGAATCAGAGAAGAAACTATTTTTTTGAACTACTAACTAACAAACTAAAAAGTACTATAAATGTATCTAAAAACTACATTTCTATTTTGTCTATGGGGGAGAAGCTGTCACAGTGCCCTGAGCTCTGTCTTCAACCAAGGATAGTTGAGAAGGAACTGAGCGGGTCGGGCCATGTGCATGCTAAACGAGACTCCAACGGGATAGCGAGATAGCTACTGAACACATGCGGCCCAACTGAGCACTGCTACCGAAACTTTCCGATCAACAGCACCGGGACGCATTGTTACTTGAAGTGGAGCACCCACCGGGACAGCACTTAAAGAAGAAAAATCAACTTTTTTATTCCTATCTGCACTGTTAGCATTTTTAGGGGAAATTTTTAGGGAAATAGCATTTTCTAAGGTAAATTCAGACTGAATAAATTTTCATTCAGGAATGTGTGTTATGGTTTTGGTGGTTTAAGATGAAGTCTTAAAATTTCCTGAGTGAGAAATTAACTCAAGATGTGAGAAAGATGGTTGGCAGTTCAGTTCAAGTAAGTGTGATCTTTGGTGGAATTAACGATGCAGTTTCATTAACAAATGTATACTAACTTTTAAAATGACTTGTAACATCAAATTATGCATACAGGTTGCCTATGTAAGCCACTGTTCTTATGATTTGTATGGTTGTCAGCCTTCCCTCCCTCTTCCTGTTACTGTTTGTTACTCTCCCTCGTCTCTTTTCTTACATTATATTGTAAGCTCTTGGGGCAAAGACCGTTTCTTCCTAGATGTTTGTACAGTATGTACTATAACAGGTCCAATCCTGATTACAGCCTTTGGGTTCTACCATAATACAAATAATAATGGGCTTCATGCTCTTCATATTACAGCTCTAAGTAAAAGTTCACTTGATGATGACCTGAAAAACTGATAGTCAGATACACTATATAAACACACAAGGCCTTTGCATTTCTTAAGTATCAATTAAGTCCCACAGATGAAGTGGGACAGAGGGAGTGTATAGACCTTTTGCTGGTCTGCAATACAGGGGCAAAATGTCACTATTTTCATTGTTCCCAATACCTAGTACTAAGGAATACTGCAAATACTCAGATAACATTATGTAGTTATCCAAGGGTTACCAATGGATTTCCACCATCTGTTTACTGCTGGGGATCTTGTCACTTGAGCACACCAGCCATTCAGAAACTTATTTCCCTCATTTTCATCATTCAAAACATCTTGATTAGACACCTCCTCACAGCTTCTATTTTTAGCTGAATAGACTGGAGGGCTGGAAGGTAGGATGGGAGAGTGCAGGTGGTTGCTAGAATAATTTCTTATTTGTAAATCAATAGATCTTGTACTTGAGACAGATGTTTATCACAATTCCCTACTGTCTTTCCCAGAGTTCTCAAGGGATCCCGCTATTTACACAACTTTCTGAACGTAATTCTGATCTCTCATTACACAGGAATCTAGCTCCACTGACTTTACACTGGTGTAAGTGGGATCAGAATCAGGCCCATTGTTTTGATTTTTCACTACTTTAGTCCAGTAACATGTTGGGAGTCTCTGCCAATAAAAGATTCAGAATGCTTTCTAAAATATTTATTATGTACCTCTGTCAAGTCCTGGGGCAGCCGAAGGCTTTTTCTTGGCACAATATCTACTACTGTTGAATTCAAAAGTTGTTTATATTATTGGAAAGGCACATTCTTGCTCAGGAGTTCCTTGACACAATTTCTGTAAGTGTTTTTTGTAATAATTAAAAAATCATAACAGTATTGCTAAGCCCAAGAAGAAAATGCCCTGGGGGTCTGATCTAGTAAAATATCAGTGGTCTCCTGGACTATAAATCTTAAAAAGTCACAAATGCGGACTCTGTATCTAAATGGCCTTGGCCACTTTGTTCTGCTGCAGATGCCAAAACAACCAGAAATTCACTCTAGTTAACTGGTGGGAAGAGTTTCTGTGCAAATGAATTTCCCCATCACTGAGGGGAGTGGTGATGAACCTTGCTCCTTTCATGACTGCTGCTCTAGGAGCGGGAGTAACATGAATCCTGTTGGCTTTTTTTCTTGCTGAGCAGGTGTGTACCTGGGGTACATGTCCAGGCTTCATGACCTCTCCTATCTGCCTGGTTCATCACCAGTACGAAAGTAGTCAAGCAAGAAGAGATAGCTGCCCCTTTTAAAACTCTTGAAGAACACATCTCCCTCAGTATAAGGGGATCTACTCTGTGTTGTCTAGGTGTCATTCCATGAGCCTGCTGATCTAATATGTAGATCATGTGGGCAGTAGCACAGACTCTGCCACCCCTAGGAAGCAGGTAGTTGTGGGTAGCTTTGAGCGGATAATCCCCAGTTGTTAATTAAGAGGTGGGAGCAGCCTCTGTGGATGTGCCGTTTCCAGGCCAGTTATATTCTGTCAGCAGCCACAGGTACTCATTTGGGCTGGGTAGGGCCTGTAGCATTAAAACTAAAGCATGAGACCTTCTTCCCCAGTACACTTCTTATAACAAAAGGGTGAAGAGAGAGAGACTCTTCACTGCTTTAAAGTGTACCATGGAATAGAGTCTGTATTTTTCCACATTTTATTTCAGTACACAGGACACATGTATTGCAATAAATGAGTGCTGCAAGCTCATATTTGAAAATGTATATGAAAACTTTGTAAAATACCAAAATTTGAGTGCTTGGAACAACCACTCCAACTAGTACAAAGGAATTACAAGGAAAAGAAATACTGAATCTAGACCCTTACCTACCATCATAAGCCTAGATTCCAAAACAACTGCTATACAGTGTATTTGAAATACCATAGTGTATGATGCATGATAATGAGCAAAACATGCTGTTCTCATAAAAGTTGACTCGCTGTCACCATATTGGACAAGGTATGTCCCCAGCAGCATGCTACAGTCTGAGCTAAAACTAATCACAACTGTGTAGCCAGGGGGCGCACAGCGCATCTTCTATTTAGTTCAGCTACTTATTACCAAGTGTCACAAACGGCAGAATGCTTTTTTTCCCCATTTAACTTTAGAACAGACTGGCAGTAGACCATTATGCAGAGCCAAGCATTGTAAACAGTGAGTGAGCAAGCATGTGAAAAATACCACTTATCTCAACCATAAAGGCTTTGCAATTTGGTTCAATCACTGGCTGACCTGTATGGATAAAAGGAACTAGATCATCTGAATAAATCTAAATATGGATCTAGATCATCTGAAGAAATTCAGCTAACAGAGTGAGAGGGGAAAATGTTTCAGCTTAAATAAATTAATTCACAAAAGTTGGCTCACGAGTAGCATTCTAATATTCTTTTTAATAACAGTGTTTCTACTGTAACTAATGTGTGTCCCCGACCTGATCTCTTTGAGGTGCTCAAACTAGGCTGTCACCAATATTATATATAATTAAATGTTAAAAACCCTATCCTAATGAAGTATTACAATTTCAGAGTTACAATTTAAAGATGTCAGGAAATGCAAAAGTTAGGATTCCTACATATGAAGTTAATTTAGCCAGGATTATTGTTTTTTCATTCTTTTATTCCGCTTTCTCTTGTTCAAGGCGTTTTATATTTTAATCGCATACCATAATTTATACATAAGATATACAGTGTGGCAATGAGGTAGTAAGTTTCTTAACTTTTGGATACTCTGCCTTTTTACACTACTATGAAGTCTACAAACCCGAGCTCTTTTCTTGAAAAAAAACTATTGCTGTAAACAGCAGCATAATATATCTCCTTGGCATGGAAATATGGCTGCTGCCTCAGTTTCCCCTTTTCCAGTTGGGGGTCCAAAGTGTTCCCCACAGATAAATGATTTGGGGGTTCAGCCCTCCAACCAAAACCTCGGTGTCCTTCCCCTTATGAGGATCAGAATCCAAATAAAAGACTAATGAAAGGAAAAAATGCTGAAGTCTTCTGCCAAGTCTGTACTGGGGAGGAGCAGAGTAGGAGGGATCCAAGACTCTGCCCATGTGTGAGCTGGCAGCTACATGGAGAACAGTATGCTACATCCTTAAGAGGGGCATAGCAGTGAATGCACTTTTCCATGCATACTAGGAAAGCCAGTTGCTCCTCCTGGCACAATCTAGCCCTAATAGGTTTAGTCTCACAAGACCCATAGTACATAAGAATGGCCATACTGGGACAGACCAAAGGTTCATCTAGCCCAGCATCCTGTCTACTGACAGTGGCCAATGCCAGGTACCCCAGAGGGAGTGAACCTAACAGGTAACGATCAAGTGATCTCTCTCCTGCCATCCATCTCCACCCTCTGACAAACAGAGTCTAGGACACCATTCCTTACCCATCCTGGCTAATAGCCATTAATGGACTTAACCTCCATGAATTTATCCAGTTCTCTTTTAAACGCTGTTATAGTCCTAGCCTGCACAACCTCCTCAGGTAAGGAGTTCCATAAGTTGACTGTGCGCTGTGTGAAGAATAACTTCCTTTTATTTGTTTTAAACCTGCTGCCTATTGATTTCATTTGGTGACCCCTAGTTCTTGTATTATGGGAATAAGTAAATAACTTTTCCATATCTACTTTCTCCACATCACTCATGATTTTATATACCTGTATGATATCCCCCCTTAGTCTCCTCTTTTCCAAGCTGAAAAGTCCTAGCTGCTAATCTCCCCTCATATGGGACCCGTTCCAAACCCCTGATCATTTTAGCTGCCCTTCTCTGAACCTTTTCTAATGCCACTATATCTTTTTTGAGATGAGGAGACCACATCTGTACGCAGTATTCAAGATGTGGGCATACTATGGATTTATAGGTGGGCAATAAAATATTCTCCGTCTTGTTCTCTATCCCCTTTTTAATGATTCCTAACATCCTGTTTGCTTTTTTGACTGCCGCTGCACACTGCATGGACATCTTCAGAGAACTCTCCACGATGACTCCAAGATCTCTTTCCTGATTAGTTGTAGTTAAAATTAGGCCCCCCCATCATATTGTATGTATAGTCAGGGTTATTTTTTTTCCCAATGTGCATTACTTTACATTTATCCAAATTAAATTTCATTTGCCATTTTGTTGCCCAATCACTTAGTTTTGTGAGATCTTTTTGAAGTTCTTCACGGTCTGCTTTGGTCTTAACTATCTTGAGCAGTTTAAAGAACGAGGAGTACTTGTGGCACCTTAGAGATGAACAAATTTATTTGGGAATAAGCTTTCGTGGGCTAAAACCCACTTCATCGGATGCATGCAGTGGAAAATACAGTAGGAAGATATATATACCCACAGAGAACATGAATAAATGGATGTTGCCATACCAACTCTAATGAGATCAATCAATTAAGGTGGGCTATTATCAGCAGGAGAAAAAAAAACTTTTGTGGTGATAATCAGGATGGCCCATTTCAAATAGTTGACAAGGTGGTGAGAGTAACAGTAGGGGAAAAATTAGCATGGGAAAATAGTTTTTACTCGTTGAAGACTGTTTTTGAAGTTTTGTTGTTGAAGAATTGTGACTTTTAGGTCTGTAATTGAGTGACCAGGGAGGTTGAAGTGTTCTCCAACTGGTATTTGAATGTTATAATTCTTGACGTCTGATTGTGTCCATTTATTCTTTTGCGTAGAGACTTTCTGATTTGGCCAATGTACATGGCAGAGGGGCATTGCTGGCACATGATGGCATATATCACACTGGTAGATGTGCAGGTGAATGAGCCTCTGATGGTGTGGCTCATGTGATTAGGTCCTATGATGGTGTCCCTTGAATAGATATGTGGACAGAGTTGGCAACGGGCTTTGTTGCAAGGATAGTTTCTTGGGTTAGTGTTTTTGTTGTGTGGTTGCTGGTGAGTATTTGCTTCAGGTTGGGGGGCTGTCTATAAGTGAGGACTGGCCTGTCTCCCAAGATCTGTGAGCGTGAGGGATCGTCCTTCAGGATAGGTTGTAGATCCTTGATGATGCGCTGGAGAGGTTTTAGTTGGGGGCTGAAGGTGACAGCTAGTGGTGTTCGGTTACTTTCTTTGTTGGGCCTGTCCTGGAGTAGGTGACTTCTGGGTATTCTTCTGGCTCTGTCAATCTGTTTCTTCACTTCAGCAGGTGGGTATTGTAGTTTTAAGAATGCTTGATAGAGATTGTGTAGGTGTTTGTCTCTGTCTGAGGAATTGGAGCAAATGCGGTTATATCTTAGAGCTTGGCTGTAGACAATGGATCATGTGATGTGGTCTGGATGAAAGATGGAGGCATGTAGGTAAGTATAGCGGTCAGTAGGTTTCCGGTATAAGGTGGTGTTTATGTGACAGAGCCAGAAGAATACCCAGAAGTGACCCAGAATACTCCAGGACAGGCCCAACAAATTCCTCGTTCTTTTTGCTGATACAGACTAACACGGCTACCACTCTGAAACTTGAGCAGTTTAGTATCATCTGCCAACTTTGTCACCTCACTGCTTACCCCTTTCTCCAGATCATTTATGGATAAGTTGAATAGGATTGGTCCTAGAACTGACCCTTGGTGAATATCACTAGTTACCCCCTCTCCATTCTGAAAATTTACCATTTATTCCTACCCTTTGTTTCCTGTCTTAACCAGTTCTCAATCCATGAAAGGATCTTTCCTCTTATCCCATGACAACTTAATTTATGTAAGAGCCTTTGGTGAGGGACCTTGTCAAAGGCTTTCTGGAAATCTAAGTACACTATGTCCACTGGATCCCCCTGGTCCACATGTTTGTTGACCCCTTCAAAGAACTCTAATAGATTAGTAAGACATAATTTCCCTTTACAGAAACCATGTTGACACTTGCCCAACAATTTATGTTCTTCTATGTGTTTGACAATTTTATTCTTTACTATTGGTTCAACTAATTTCCCGGTACGGACGTTAGACTTACTGGTCTGCAATTGCCGGGATCACCTCTAGAGCCCTTTTTAAATATTGGCGTTACATTAGCTATCTTCCAGTCATTGTGTACAGAAGCCAATTTAAAGGACAGGTTACAAACCATAGTTAATAGTTTCCCAATTTCACATTTGAGTTCTTTGAGAACTCTTGGGTGAATGCCATCTGGTCCCGGTGACTTGTTACTATTAAGTTTATCAATTAATTCCAAAACCTCCTCTAATGACACTTCAATCTGTGACAATTCCTCAGATTTGTCACCTACAAAGGACAGCTCAGGTTTGGGAATCTCCCTAACATCCTCAGCTGTGAAGACTGAAGCGAAGAATTCATTTAGTTTCTTTACAGTGACTATCATCTTTAAGTGCTCCTTTTGTATCTCGATGGTCCAGGGGCCCCACTGGTTGTTTAGCAGGCTTTCTACTTCTGATGTACTTAAAAAACATTTTGTTATTATCTTTTGAGTTTTTTGCTAGCTGTTTTTCAAACTCCTTTTTGGCTTTTCTTATTACATTTTTTCCACTTATTGTGGCAGTGTTTATGCTCCTTTCTATTTACCTCACTAGGATTGGACTTCTACTTCTTAAGAGATGCTTTTTTATCTCTCACTGCTTCTTTTACATGGTTGTTAAGCCACAGTGGCTCCTTTTTAGTTCTTTTACTGTGTTTTTTAATTTGGGGTATACATTTAAGTTGGGCCTCTATTATGGTGTCTTTGAAAAGTGTCCATGCAGCTTGCAGGGATTTCACTCTAGTCACTGTACCTTTTAATTTCTGTTTAACTAACCTCCTCATTTTTGCATAGTTCCCCTTTCTGAAATTAAATGCCACAGTGTTGGGCCGTTGAGGTGTTCTGCCCACCACAGGAATGTTAAATGTTGTTATATTATGGTCACTGTTTCCAAGTGGTCCTGTTATAGTTACCTCTTGGACCAGATCCTGCTCTCCGCTCAGGACTAAATTGAGAATTGCCTCTCCCCTTGTGGTTCCTGTACCAGCTGCTCCAAGAAGCAGTCATTTAAAGTATTGAGAAATTTTGTCTCTGCATTTCATCCTGAGGTGACACGTCAATATGGGGATAATTCAAGTCCCCCACTATTATTGAGTTCTCAATTTTGATAGCCTCTCTAATCTCCCTTAGCATTTCAAATTCACTATCACTGTCCTGGTCAGGTGGTCGATAATCGATCCCTACTGTTATATTCTTATTAGAGCATGGAATTACTATCCATAGAGATTCTATGGAACATGTAGATTCATTTGAGATTTTTACTTCATTTGATTCTACATTTTCTTTCACATACAGTGCCACTCTCCTGCCCCTGCTCCCTCCACCCCCGCACGACCTGTTCTGTCCTTCCAATATATTTTGTACCCCAGAATGATTGTGTCCCATTGATTGTCCTCACTCCACCAGGCTTCTGTGATACCAATTATATCAATATCCTCCTTTAACATGAGGCACTCTAGTTCACCCATCTTATTATTTAGACTTCTAGCATTTGTGTACAAGCACTTTAAAAACTTGTCACTGTTTATTTGTCTGCCCTTTTCTGATGTGTCAGATTCTTTTTTATGTGAATGTTTCTCATCTGATCTGGCCCCTACTTCATCCTCTTCCATCCTCTGCTCCTGACTAAAACCTAGAGAATCTCTATCAATAGACTCTCCTATAAGAGAAGTCTCTGTCCGATCCATGTGCTCCTCTGCAGCAATCAGCCTTCCCCCCATCTCTTAGGCCTGGTTTACACTGGGGGGGAATCAATCTAAGTTACACAACTTCAGCTACGTGAATAACGTAGCTGAAGTCGACGTATTTAGATCTACTTACCACGGTGTCTTCACTGAGGTAGGTCGACTGCTGCCGCTCCCCCATCGACTCTGCCTGCATCTCTCGCTGAGCTGGAGTACAGGAGTCGACAGGCGAGCGCTCGGCGGTCGATTTATTGTGTCTAGACTAGACCCGATAAATAGACACCCGCTGGATCGATCACTGCCCACTGATCCGGCAGGTAGTGTAGACATACCCTTAGTTTAAAAACTGCTCTGAAACCTTTTTAATGTTAAGTGCCAGCAGTCTGGATCCACTTTGGTTTAGGGGGAACCTATCCTTCCTGTATAGGCTCCCCCTATCCCAAAAAGTTTCCCCAGTTCCTAATAAATCTAAACCCCTCCTCTCTATGCCATCGTCTCATCCACGCATTGAGACTCTAAAGCTCTGCCTGCCTACCTGGCCCTGCGCGTGGAACTGGAAGCATTTCTGAGAATGCCACCATAGAGGTCCTGGATTTCAGTCTCTTTCCTAGCAGCCTAAATTTGGCCTCCAGGACGTCTCTCCTACCCTTCCCTATGTCATTGGTACCTACACGTACCACGACACCGGCTCCTCCCCAGCACTACACATAAGTCTATCTGGATGCCAAGTAAGGAATCTATTCTCATTTTACAGACGAGAAAGCCACACTATGGAGAGATTAAGTGACATTTCTAAGGTCACACAGTAAGTCTGCAGCAGAACCAGGAAAAGAACCTACATATCCTGATTCCCACTCAAGTGCCTTAGCCACAAGGCCAGACTTCCTCCCACAGTGAAGTCAATGGGAGTACTTATATGAGGACTACTCAAATGAAAGGAATTTGCAAACAGGGCCTTAGCTGGTAAATTCTTCTGCATAGCGTGTATGTATTTCATTTTCCATTTATCACCAAGCATATTTATAGCACCATAAAAATACATTGGAATGTATTTTGGGCTTTAGTAAACAAAAATTACACTAATATGGAATTTAATTTATATGTACCTTCAACTTTATCTAGGATAAAAACAATACAGAGGTGTTGTAATTATGCTAAAAAAACAAACATTATAAACCAAGGAAATTCAGAGTTAAGATTTGGCGATACACATTTATGGCACCGAAGCACTTAACTCAGCACTGTAATGATATCATGCAATAACCATACATTTATGATTACAATGGTTTTTTTTTTTTTTGAAGACATTAGATTCTTCCCTCCACCCCAGAGTGTAACACTGAATCACAATGCTCTTTTCCCATGGCTCCTTGTTTTTCCACATTTTCTTCCAAGTCATTTACTCCCTCTGCTAGTGGCATGTGCACAGTACTATTAGCACACTTACATCAGTAAATCAGAACTTTCAATAATCTTTTGTTCCATCGTCTCACAAATTACTACTATTGCAGTAGTCATCAGTGCTTTTCTACCTCATTTGCTTTTCGTTATTGAAAACAAATTCTTTATCTGAAAATAAAAAAAGTTTAGTAAATATGCTCTGTGCACTTACTTTCTCTGTCCTGTTGTGGAAACAGCAAAACATATTGATTGAACTACCAGGAACACACACAACTGCTGTTTCCCATGCCAAACCTTTCTTCCATTATTTCACCTTTTTCTGACTACCTGAAGACTAACCATTCCATAACTATTTTCACTTCACCTGGGGCAACAGTTAAATTCAGTCCTCTTGCTGGTAAGAGAGTTAAGCAGGGGCAGATCTTGCGGACTCATGAATCACTCCCTACCACCACATACTGAACAGTTTGCCACCTACTTTATAAAATATACTTTATATCAGGAGCAGAATTCAGCATCTACAGCAAGTGACTAACAGCTTTGCTAAAGCCCAAATCTCTGTAGAAACTTAATATGCCCTGACATGCATGTAGCAACATTTTCAGGAAACTGCTGCATTTTTAACTCTGAGAAGTCTGAATACATCACTTTCCTATACACAGATGCATGCTGCAATTACATATCCCATGATAAGTTCTCAATAGGCCTTCTCTAAAAGAGGAGAGAGACCAGGCTGAACCCTTTATCTTTTCTCTGGAAAGGGAAATCCATGAAATGGCAAGATGAGAATCTTCAGTGAGTAAGAAAACAACCCCTATCTACAGAGAAGGCTAAGGATTCTCTAATCCAGGGGTCAGCAACCTTTCAGAAGTGGTGTGCCGAGTCTTCATTTATTCACTCTAATTTAAGGTTTTGCGTGCCAGTAATACATTTTAACATTTTTAGAAGGTCTCTTTCTATAAGTCTATAATATATAACTAAACTATTGTCGTATGTAAAGTAAATAAAGGTTTTTAAAATGTTTAAGAAGCTTCATGTAAAATTAAATTAAAATACAGAGCCCCCCCGGACCGGTGGCCAGGACCTAGGCAGTGTGAGTGCCACTGAAAATCAGCTCGCGTGCCGCCTTCGGCACACGTGCCATAGGTTGCCTACCCCTGCTCTAATCCATGCCCTACACTTCAAAGAGTTTCCTGAAATTATTTAACAAGGTGTGAGGCACTTGGAAACACAAAGAGGAAGATAAAGAAAGGGAGAAGCAGGCCCCATGCATTTTTAGTAAATATGGATTATTTTGCCTTAAGTCATCTCTGCATTCATGAGACACTCCTTTTGGATGAAATGACAGTATTTTTTGTTTTAAAATTAGTCCATCTGTTAATAATTGTAAAAGCATGGAGAGATATTTGTGACACTAAACTTGAAACAGGAGTCAAGCATTATTTAGGACTGTGGTTCGAACTGTGTTTCAGACCACATAATACAAGTAGTCGTTTGAAATGGCTCCAAGTAGTCTGTTAATATGGTTTCCTATCTATTTTTGAAGGTACTTATCACCTTCCTCTCAAAACCCTCAGTACATCTAATATTGCTATTATAATTCAGGCAGAAATAGATTGGTTTCAATGAAAGTTTCCGGACTGTGAAAGGATCGATGGCCCAATTCAGTACTTTTAGAAAAAGAGTAGATTTAGTACTTTGAAAAGTGCTTCAAGTGTGTGTAGAAGTGAAAATTGGGCCTGCTCCATAAACAAGATTAAGTACACAATTAAACTAGTTTGAGATGGCAGCTGAGGAACTTGAACTGGGGTCTCCTACAGTCAGGCCAGTACCCTAACCACCAGTCTATAGAGCATTAGTGAATCAAACATGATCAAATCACCTCTAGTGGAAATATTAACACAGAAAATCTAAAGTCTCCACAAAATATGATAAAAATGTATGGATAGACTTAAGTGAAAAGAAAGTGGCCTTTTGAGGACTGTCCATTAATTTTAAAAATACAATCCAAAGTAGTACTAAATCAATTTAGTGCTTTGGCACCATTTCTAATGCTGTTGAGATAGAAATACATCTATACAGAATTGAACCACTGACACTAATTGCTAATTAGCATTAGACTGATATCACTCATTACTATGGGTGAACATTTATTTTTCCCCTCTTAAAAAAACCTTTCATTTACATAAAGAAAGCAGCCTGGTGCCATGGGCTCTTCTCTGTTCCCAACCTTAAAATATACAAAATGGCCTACTTTTTTTTAATGTCAGATACATAAATGTTCTTTTATGCTGGACTACATATCTGAAAGTAAGTAAGTTTGGTGCATGGAAGAATGAGTACTCTAGTTCAGGAGACTCACATGAGACGATAGTATTTGTCGCTCTCAGGCTACGTACATTAAAACAATGTCTTCATTCTTTCTGGAAAGTACTTTAAATACACTTTTGCGGACTACAAAAAAAACCTTCTGTTTAAAAAAATATATTAACCCAACTTTCAGTTTTGCTCAGAAGCCAAACATGGTGCATATTTTTCTCTATGAATCAGTTAACCAATGAATTTAGATTTTTTGTTCATAAAATGATCTTTAATTGACCCTCATTACTGAGAATTTTAAATGTGCGCCAAATTATTTAGATATGAAAATTTATTCATTATTTATTCATGGGCTGTTCATCGATAAATCATGATGAATGAAGGTTAATAGTGGGGAGGAGTGATAAAGAAGGATAATACTTTAAGCAATATGATCTCTGGGTGACAGTTTGAGCACATGCACATCTTGATGGTTCACCTTGATGGTTTTTTATATATATATATATATATATATATATATATATATATAATAAAATATTACGATTACCGACTCACTTCTTGTGGGATCAGAAGACATGAGTGTTAAAGAGGTAATCACATTACAAGAGTAGATTGTCTTACTGACCAAAACTTGAGAGAGCATTTATAGTAAGTGCCATAGAAAAATATACCGAGACAGGTGTGAGAGACGCTGACGAAGGAGGCCTGCCAACAATTGTGAAGCAGAGCAGTGGGGGGGGGGGGGGCGGAGAGAAAGAGAACACATTAGGTTAAGCTAGAACAACAAAGCCTTCAGGCAAGGACAAAAAGTTTTAACTTGAGGTAGTTGAGAAAAGGGAGGCACTGGAGAGATTCTAAGGAGGAGTGATGATATGGCAACACCAAGGGATAAGAAGCTTAATTTTAACAGCTGCACTTTGAATGGACTGGATGGGAGTGATGTGTGGATCAACATGGAAGAGCTGAAGTAACTGAGATGGAAGATGAACAATGCATGGACTACAAGTGGATAATTGAAAGAGGAGAGGTTGCGAAGGTAGAAACTGCAAAGTACCGACACAACCTTGTTGAATGCGGAAAAGAGAGAAAAGAATCAAATAGAATAAAACAAAATATAAATACCATAGTTCTTAGTCTTTGAGATAGAGTCCAGTGGCTCTCTCTGAAGTGCCATTTCTCTTCAAAATCAGGATTTATTATCCACATGGCCCTGCGGTAAAAGTGTGTTTTGGTCAACATCTAATATGCTAAGGAGCATGAAATGGTTAATAGTTCATGCTATTAGTACAAGTGTTTCATTAAATCATTTACAAAGTAGCTACGTTAGAGGAAACTATTTGAATTTCCAATAAGGGGAAGGGGGAGAATTCACCAAAATTGCTTTGACTGTGTCATTGGCAGTTGCAGGGAAAACCAGGCTTATAATTACAAACCACTACCTTCAGTTTAGAAATTTAAGACAGTGGAGGTAGTGAAAATAGACAATGATTAACTGGAAGGAAGACAAGACGCAAGATGCCAGCATTCTACAATGAAGAAATGTAAGCCTATGCCAAGTTTTGAATCCAAGTGAAAGTGTCTCTGAATCTTGAGTGATTAGACCGGAGCATATAATTTACAAAATATTTTACTCAACTAACTTAGCCTTTTTGGGGGATCATGTCTCTACACAGATCACAGCTCCAAATTTATTCATTATTTTTAAATTACTCCATTTTTGGTGAGCTTTTTATTTTTAAAGTCTACAAATTGATCATTAACCAGCATGCTGAAAATATTTGATAATATATTTAATATTAAAGCTGTGTTATGTGACAGTCACACCTAAGTCATATAGTGCGGAATTTGTTTTATGAATGGAAGAGCATAACTTTTATGCAGAGGAAGCGACTTTAAAGGCAGTACTAATGCTCTGAATCTCCTGGAAAAAAGAACAGTAAATAATTTAGAGAGGTGGAAAGCCAGGCCACTAGAAGCCATTGTGATCCCTTCTACCTACTTTGTCAAGCAATGTCCCATCCCACATAAAACATTCCATGTGTAATGAGAATGTTTGTATGTACAGGTTTTATATTGTACTGTGAGTATTAGAGCAGGTAAGCTTAAATTTTGTTTTGCATCTGCAGCTGTGCAATTAAAATACAATCAAGATTGTTGTGGAAAGTGATGACAAGAGGTCTGAGCACACTAGAAGCAAGATCACTTGTAATTTCAAGCAGATGCTTAGACTATTTTATTTTAGCACATTACTGGAAAATATCAAAACAAAACATGCACTATAATTTTATAATAATCCATAGAATAATCAGCCCTTTCCCTCAGTGTGGGGACCCAGGACTAAATTAGTAATAGGAGGTCTTGCAGATCAAGGTAAAATGTGAGTTAAAAGAGCTGTGCTGACACCCCTCCCCTCAGGCTTCAGATAGTTCTTTTAGACACTTTTATGATCAAATTCATACCAAGAGGACAAAGGGGTGGGGAAGTGGTTGGATGCGGGAGAAGAAAAACCAGTTCCAGTCTATTGTTTGTAACATACAGACAAATGGTGATTTCATACAGTGGTATACTAGGTTATTACAAGTGTTTAACAACAAGACCGTTTGTAGGGCTTCATTGTTATTAAAATAAGTTTCTTAAAAAAACCTACTCTGCAACTGTCAGTTGCAGAGAGTACAAGCATACTTATTTACAATATTGCAGCTACCATTTGGAAAATGATAGAGGATTTGGTTGGATTAGTACATGATGTTTCTGTGGGAAAAATCTGACTTTGCATATGATTTGGTTTTGGCACCACACAACATGTGTAGCTCTGGATACATCAGACAGAGTGGGTCCTAATCGCTGACTCCAGAGTTTTTTTTGTTTGTTTGTTTACACTCCTTTCATGGTATTTTTTTCAAAATTCAGAGAAAGTTTCATGAAAGACTTGAAGCTGGCAGAAATGACTAGCAATGAGCTTACTTCCATAGCAATGGATTCATCATCAAGACTGCTAGTGAAAATGTATGAAATCCACTTCAGGTCATAGAATGGATCTAGTTCATAGTGTGATTTTTGTCTGGGGGCAGGGGGAAGGGCAAGGTTGAATATGAAGATAACAATTTAATGACCCACCCAGAGAATCTCTCAAGTTCTCTTTTGTTGGGGTCCTCCAGGACCACTTCTGTCCATAACTCGGGCTCTCAGAGGGGAAAGAGAGGCAGACCCAGAAGGCGGCAACATGATTTTCTCCAGGGGAGGAGGGAGCTGAAAGGTATTTTCTCCAAACAGTGGTGTTCTCATCATGCCTTCTCCCCAGGGCCGGCATTAGGCACTGCGGGGCCCGATTCGAAAGAGCTGCCGCCGAAGACAGCGGAGGGACTTCGGCGGCAGCTCTATTGGCTGCTGGGGACTTCGGTGGCACGTCGGCGGAGGGTCCTTAGGGATGTTGTGGGGCCCTCTTAGGGGCATGGGGCCTGATTCGGGGGAATCGCCCTAAAGCCGGCCCTGCTCCTTGCCCTCTGGAGGCTGCTGCTGAGCTGGGAGTGTCACCCACTATTCACTGTCCTGGAAACCAATCCCCACTATTCTGGCATGTTAGGGCTGCCTTCCAGATAACATTTTGCCTCTGGGATAATAGCATAAAGAATGACTGAAAGTAAAAAAGTGTTTTTATATGCATTCTACAATAATTTGGTTAAAAGCAATAATTTGCGAGTTATCTATGCAAAACAGTATTACTTGTTCAAAGAGTTAAAGTTGTTTTCATGACTTGAAATGATGTTAGGAAACAACAACAACAACAACAAAAAATCTTAAATAAGGTTAACCCACCCTTACAAAATAAATTAAAGTTATTAAATATATTCAGAATTTTTTGATGGGAGACAGTGGTAATCACTTTTTAAAATGTTTTGGACAATGTAACTTCAAAGTAATTGTTTTTGAAAAAAGTTTAAATCTGATTGTTGTAGTCGATTATATTTTTCACCAGTCAACTTGTTGACAGACCTTATGATTTGTACTGCAACAGCACAAAAAGCCTCTGTATAGTAGTCTGGCCTCACTGTGATACTGTCTGAACAGCACGTAAGTAACAACACTTTTGTTTCAGAGTTCTGCAGAACTTACAAAAAGATGGGTGGAAGAAGTTCCACTCCCTAAGGCTTTGTCTTCACTACCCGCCGATCCGGCGGGTAGCAATCGGTTTTTCGGGGATCGACTTACCGCGTCTAGTGAAGACGCGGTAAAATCGATCCCTGATCGCTCTGCCGTCGACTCCGGAAATCCACCTCGGCAGGAAGCGGCAGCGGAGTCGGCGGCAGCGCGGCAGCGGTCGACTTTCCCGCGTCCTCACCGCTAGGTAAGCCGACCTAAAATACGCGACCTAAAATACGCAACTTCAGCTACGGTATTCACGTAGCTGAAGTTGCGTATCTTAGGTCGGACCCCCGCTGCAGTGTAGACCTAGAATGTGTTTTCTCTTTTTACACCATTTTGGTGGTAAAGAGGACAAATTCCTTTACAAGGATACTGCCACATGGGTAGTGTGGGAGTACATTTAATGGGTAGCCAGGCTCTGCACACAGGCAGTGATGACAGGAACTTTAACGAGCTAAAGCTTATAAAATAAATTATAGCATAGCAGCACATACCCACTCCCTCACATATATAGGTCACATGTCAGACAGCAGAATCACATAGGAAAATTGCAAGGCTGGTGTAACAAAATATATTTTTTTGCAAACTTAGACCCATAGACCCTATTATAGAACTCCCTCACAAGCTGCAGCAGTAACAGAGACACAGCCTCTTTATCATGTACACAAGGTGTTACAACCCACCCTTGCCCCCAGAGTTGATGGCACCTTCATGTCCACAGCCTATTTGCCTTTTCACACAACAGACTGGTTTATGCGGAGGGCAGTCACTGGATCATACCTACATACATGCAATTTATGAATAATGTGACTAATTAGTGGTAACACAATATAAAATACAGACCAGTAAATTAAATGTGTCCACTCAGGAATGTATATCATATTTCTGCCATGTATATCTCATAGGGTATAGAATTTATAGTAAGTCTCTAAACCCCCTTTGCCAGAACTCTGCTCCTCAGATATTTAAATTAACAAGAGCAACTACACCCTTCATAAACAGAACTGTGCAATACTCTTGCTTACTACAGCTGATCGAAAATTTTCTTCAACATTTGGGCATTTTTCCAACAATCTTAGAGCAGACAATAGTATTTGTAAATTTGAAATTTTGACCAAAGATGTTGGTGAAAATTTTTTTTTTTGACAGTTCGGCTGTTTATACAACCATGAAACAAATATCAGGCTATTTGGGTGATCAAATAGCTAATATCAAAGTAACAAGTAAGAAATACGGACTAGAATAATTTGTGACAGTTCAAGAGCAAGTTATTAGATCAGCTTTAATGGCACAAAATCCCTGGTGGCAAGGTCTTTGGTCAAGGGTCCCATATGCCATTGCCAGAGGAATAACAACTGAGTGAACTCTGGTGGGGACATAGATTCGGCATGGTGGCGGAGACAAATGCAGAGGTGGTGGCATACAGGTGTCCCTACCCACCACCATTGTAATCCCTATAGCTAGATTAGGTGGTAGTGCCTGAGACTCTGCATTGAGATGAGAGATTGTGAGAGGTTACACAGAGAAGACGGTGGCCAGCTGTCCCTAACACACACCACTAAAACTGTAATCCTTATAGCTGGGTTGGATGGCAGAGCCTCTGGACTGGACAACATTACATTAAGAGATGACACAGAGGCAGCAGTCAGGCACCTCTTCTTGGAAGACAAGTAGCACTTCCTCCTAGAGATTAGAGATGAACCTGAGTGTGAACTAACTACTGGCAACAAACTATGAGCAGGGCGCAAAGAAAAGGATGGAAGTGGCATTGATCCATTGAACATTCACATTGGAAAGTAAGGAACCCGAGGCAAAGGAACTACTTCTGAAGAAACTGTATGTACATGTGTATGTGGGGGGAGTGGGTTAGTTACTAAGTATTTAAACATCCTGTTATTTATTGTGTTTCCCAAAATAAACGCTGTCCCCTTTCCTCCTTTATATCATTTGCTGGGTTGTATACACTGATCCAGTACTTGCAAGAGGGGAAATATTGCTTATTAAGGGCATCTAGGCAAGGTATTTCATTTTTCCCATTTCCTGAGGTGGGAGCTCAAGCCAGAGGTGTTGGCAAATTTTTAGAGGAACCCCTAGGTATTTGAGGCCAGCCTTCCTGCTGCAGGCAGAAAGGTTACACCTGTTTCAAAAGTAATATAAACATTTAAAAAGGGCCCTATTCACAAAGTATTCATGGCAAATTGTTTGCTCAACTCTACCATTTCAATTTCAGAGATTATTCCAATATATTTGAGAAATATAGCCATAGACATTTGGCAAAGTATTTAAATTGAAGCTATTATGCTAGGTTTTTTGAAATATCTCCATGCCCTTACAACAAATAGTCTTTAAAGTTAATTGACAATATCTCAGAAGAAGCTACAAAGTTTTCTTAGACACTAGTAGTTAGGGGGAAAAATCTCTGTTGTAATGGTTGTGAGATAAAAATATGATCTAGATTGGCTATAATTGCTGTCAAGTTTTTGTACTATTCCTTTGCCAATATTTATTTAGGAGGCATTCTCTTTTCTTTTAAAATTTGACTTCTCATATCAATACGAAGAAGATCACTGACTTTTTCTTTGTTGTGCTGGGCCCAGTCACTACTTGTTCTTAACTGACAGGCTTGGTAATTTTTACAAATACTAGCAAAGACAAGTCAACCCCATTTAATTGGTCTACAAATAGTGTCCCCCTTCTTATACCAAGTTAGGCATTTTATTTTTAGGAGCTTTCAAAAATTTGCTTGCTTCTTCAACAGGGAGAGTTTGAAATGGAGAGGCATGAATGCTCCAGAGGAAGTCCATTCAGTGGTTCACAGTCATGCTGGAAGGGCATAACGAGTGGGGTCCTGCAGGGTTCTGTTCAATACCTTCATCAATGATTTAGATAATGACAGAGAGTACACTTATAAAGTTTGCGGACGATACCAAGTGGGGAGGGGTTGCAAGTGCTTTAGAAGATATGATCAAAATTCAAAATGTTCTGGACAAACTGGAGAAATGGTCTGAAGTAAATAAGATGAAATTCAAGAAGGACAAATGCAAAGTACTCTACTTAGGAAGGAACAATCAGTTGCACACATACAAAATGGGAAATGACTGCCTAGGAAGGAGTACTGCGGAAAGGGATGTGAGGGTCGTGGTGGACCACAAGCTAAATAGGAGTCAACAGTGTAACGCTGTTGCAAAAAAAGCAAACATCATTCTGGGATGTATTAGCAGGAGTATTGTAAGCAAGACACAAGAAGTAATTCTTCTGCTCTATTCCGTGCTGATTAGGCCTCAGCTGGAGTATGGTGTCCAGTTCCGGGCGCCACATATCAGGAAAGATGTGGACAAATTGGAGAAAGTCCAGAGAAGAGCAACAAAAATGAGCAAAGGTCTAGAAAACAAGAAGGAGAGGGGACACGATAGCAGTTTTCAAGTACATAAAAGGTTGTTACAAGGAGGAGGGAGAAAAATTGTTCTTCTTAGCTTCTGAGGATAGGACAAGAAGCAAAGGGCTTAAATTGCATCAATTTAAGGTTGGACATTAGGAAAAACTTCCTAACTGTCAGAGTGACTAAGCACTGGAATCTCCATTATTGGGAATTTTTAAGAGCAGGTTGGACAAACACCTGTCAGGGATGGTCTAGATAATACTCTGGAGGTCCCTTCCAGTTCTATGAGGTTCATTTACTGTCAGATACCTCACACTTGGGGAGTGGGGAGGAGAAGAGGTCTAAAAAACCCTCCACAATGATTTATTAGTGTATAGTTTATATCAAATTAGATTTAATTTACTTAGAGGATACAGAAATACTGAAGTGGCCTAGGCAAAATGAGCAGGACAATAGAGTAATTACCAGATAATTTTAGCAATACCAGATTGATACACAGACTCATGACCAAGCCAAAATATCAGTGATTTAAAAAAAAAAAGGGGGGGGGAAGCTTTGAGGAGTGAAAGGTCCCCCTCCCCTCTCATCGCCTCACTCCAATTACCCATACCACAGCACATTACATTCAAATTAAAGAAACTATTGAGTACCAGGCTCTCAGTAATTTTAAAGTTTGCTGGCAGTACCTCACCACTGTAGAGAAGTCATGATGTTCAGCAACACTCTTGTGACTGCAAATAATCAATCAGCTCATTGGACACCAATGTGTTCCTTATTTTTTCAAAAACTACATAACTACACAGATCTTGAAATTCAGTAAGTGGTAAAAGGTACTGGAGGGAAGTCCTTGGAACAACTGTTGCTCTACAAAAGCTTCTGGCCACAAGAGGTCCTTTTGTGTGTGTAGAAAAGAGATTTGTCCTCTCTAAATATATAGGAAATCTAGGATGCCTGGAATATTTGAGCAACTTTGAGGATTTCCTCACAGAGCACTAATGGAAATTTAGAAATGCAGGTAAGGGATATTGCAAATTGTGAGACATCATTGGTTAATGATGAAGTAATTAGGAAGTATTATTAGGGGTCGACATTTTCCATGCAAAGATCATGCTAAAAGTCAATCTCTCAATGCCCATCATAAATGTACATGCTAAAGCTTTCAAGACTGTATAAGCCAAAATGAAACCACAAGAACGGCCATATTTGGTCAAACCAATGGTCCATCTAGCCTAGTATCCTGTCTTCCGACAGTGACCAATGCCAGATGCTTCAGAGGGAATAAACAGAACAGGTCAATTTTAAAGTGCTCTATCCCCCATTGTCCAGTCTCAGCTTCTGGCAGTTGGTTTAGGAACTCCCAGAACATGGGATTGTGACCCTCATCATCTTGGCCAATAGCCATTGATGGACCGATTCTCCATGAATTTATTTAATTATTTTTTAACCCAGTTAAACATCCCAATCAAGGAGTTTCACAGGTTGACTGCTGCCTCTTAAATTCATTGGGTGACCCCTGGTTCTTGTGTTATGTGAAAGGGTCCTTCCCTATTCACTTTCTTTATAGACCTCGATCATATACCCTCCTAGTCCCCTCTTTTCTAGGCTGAATAGTCCCAATCTTTTAAATCTCTCCTCATATGGAAACTGTTCCATACCCCTAACCATATTTGTTGCCTTTCTGTATATCTTTTCCAGTTCTAATGCATCTTTTTTGAGGTGGGGCAATCAGAAGTGTACTGGGCATACCATGAATGTATATAGTGGCATCATGATATTTTCTGTCTTAGTTTCTGTCCCTTTCCTAATAATTTCTAACATTGACTGCTGCTGCACATTGGGCAGATGTTTTCTGAGAACTATCCACAATGACTCCAAGATCTCTTTTTTGAGTGGCAACAGCTAATTTAGATCCATCATTTTGCATGTATAATTGGGATTATGTTTTCCAATGTGGATATTCTGGGTCCTTTCCCAAAAAAGACACCCAGAAGAAAGCAGTACATACTGACTTTCATGGATTTTGCCACCCGATGGCTGGAAGCAGTAGCTCTAAGCAATACCAGGGCTAAAAGTGTGTGCCAGGCATTAACAGATATTTTGGCCAGGGTAGGTTGGCCCTCCGACATCCTTACAGATTCGGGAACTAATTTCCTGGTAAGGATCATGAAAAGCCTGTGGGAAGCTCATGGGGTGAACCACTTGGTTGCCACCCCTCACCACCATCAAACAAATGGCCTGGTGGAGAAGTTTAATGGAACTTTGGGGGCCATGATACGTAAATTAGTAAATGAGCACGCCAACGATTGGGACCTAGTGTTGAGGCAGTTGCTCTTTGCCTACAGCGCTGTACCACATCCCAGTTTAGGGTTTTCACCATTTGAAATTGTGTATGGCCATGAGGTTAAGAGGCCATTACAGTTGGTGAAGCAGCAATGGGAGGGGTTTACGCCTTCTCCAGGAACTAACATTCTGGACTTTGTAAACAACCTACAGAACACCCTCCGAACCTCTGTAGCCCTTGCTAGAGAAAACCTACAAGATGCTCAGAAAGAGCAAAAAGCCTGGTATGATAAACATGCCAGAAAGCGTTCCTTCAAAGTAGGGGACCAGGTCATGGTCTTGAAGGCGCTCCAGGCCCATAAGATGGAAGCGTCATGGGAAGGGCCATTCACGGTCCAAGAGCACCTGGGAGCTGTTAATTATCTCATAGCATCCCTCACCTCAAACCTAAAGCCTAAGGTGTACCATATTAATTCTCTAAAGCCCTTTTATTCCAGAGAATTAAAGGTTTGTCAGTTTACAGCCCAGGGAGGAGATGATGCTGAGTGGCCTGCAGGTGTCTACTATGAAGGAAAAAGTAATGGTGGCGTGGAAGAGGTGAACCTCTCCATGACCCTTGGGCATATGCAGCAACAGCAGATCAAGGAGCCGCCGATATTCTCAGCCACCCCTGGACAGACCGAACGGGCATACCACTCCATTATTGACACAGGTAATGCTCATCCAATTAGAGCCCAACCTTACCGGGTGTCTCCTCAAGCTAAAACTGCTATAGAACAGGCGATCCAGGATATGCTACAGATGGGTGTAATCCGCCCCTCTAACAGTGCATGGGCATCTCCAGTGGTTCTAGTTCCCAAACCAGATGGGGAGATGTTATACCAATAGAATAAAAACCAGCAGGATCTTATTAAGAGGGATAAGGCAAAGATGCCACATTTATTGTAAATATACTGATAAAGCAAAAGATAAAAGTAAACAACGTTGTTTGACTACTTATTCCTATCACTACTTATTCCTTATACACAGATAGATACACACAATCATTCATTCAAGTTCTGTATAGGTGTTATAGTTACCAGCCTAGTTGCTGCTCATGCCAAGTTACTGGCCAGGTATCTTGGTCATGAGGATGGAGCCGAGTCTGTGTCAGATGCACCTGATGCTCCTGGAGGTTGGCAGCAGAACCAGAGACTCAAAGTCATCAGTCTTTAGAGTCCATTCTTATAGGAATTAATTCCTATGTTAGTCTATGGGAGCTGTTTCATCCTGCTGTTGCTGACTCAATCAGCAGATGACACATTCCTGTCCAAAGTGGACATTCCTGGTGGCTCCACACTGTCCAAAGTTTGTGTTTCTCATCCTTCCAGGTGATGGGGTGGATCCCAGTTTACCCTCCGGGGGTTTTCTGGTCATCCACTTGACACATTCTTCGGCAGATGGATACTCCCTTTCTGGGAGGCTGACACCTCCCTAACCATTCATGTATATCAAGCATTCATCAGCATACATTCCATATCTTAACCATATTTTAATTTACTGTCTCCACCACTTTCAGGGTGTGTGCTAATTCATTTGAGACTCCCAGCCCTTTAATCACAGAGGGTGGGGGTCTGTCCTAGGAGCCGTTGAATGAAGTGAAAGTCACTTAACGGCTTATAGTGTTTGTTTGCATTGTATCAATTACTTCAAGAACAAAGTCAGTTAACTTGTTTGTAAGTTTTACATAGTAATAAAGGATCTTTCACAGGATAGATATAATCAATGGTTTCTACAGACAGTAGCTTACAAGTTTTAACAGAAGACCCAAGAGATTTTTTTTACTTGGTGAAACTGTTGGATTTTAAAGTGTGGGGGACAAATTATGAGGGGGTCACTGTCACTTGGGGGAAATCACTGTTAGTACCTTCTTTAATATCCCTACAGAGATACGTTTTTGCGTGGACTACCGTAAGCTAAATGCTGTAACTCGCCCAGACAACTATCCAATGCCACGCACAGATGAGCTATTGGAGAAATTGGGACATGCCCAGTTCATCTCTACCTTAGACTTAACCAAGGGGTTCTGCTAGATGAATCCGCCAAGGAAAGGTCAGCCTTCATCAGCCATGTCGGGCTGTATGAATTTAATGTGCTCCCTTTCGGGCTGCGAAATGCACCCGCCACCTTCCAAAAACTTGTAGATGGTCTCCTAGCGGGATTGGGAGAATATGCAGTCGCCTACCTTGACTATGTGGCCATTTTTTTGGATTCATGAGCAGAATACCTAGAGCATCTCCAAAAAGTCTTGGAGCGCATAAGAGAGGCAGGACTAACTGTTAAGGCTAAAAAGTGTCAAATAGACCTAAACAGAGTGACTTACCTTGGACACCAGGTGGGTCAAGGAACTATCAACCCCCTACAGACCAAAGTGGATGCTATCCAAAAGTGGCCTGTCCCAAAGTAAAACAGGTCCAATCCTTCCTAGACTTGGCCGGATATTACAAGCAATTTGTACCGCACTACAGCCAAATCGCCACCCCACTGACAGACCTAACCAAAAAGAAACAGCCAAATGCAGTTCAGTGGACTGAAGAGTGTCAAAAGGCCTTTAACTAGCTTAAAGCAACACTCATGTCTGACCTTGTGCTAAGGGCCCCAGACTTTGACAAACCGTTCCTAGTAACCACAGATGTATCCGAGCGTGGTGTGGGAACAGTTTTAATGCAGGAAGGACCGGATCAGGAATTCCATCCTGTCGTGTTTCTCAGCAAAAAACTGTCCGAGAGGGAAAGCCACTGGTCAATCAGCGAAAAGGAACGTTACGCCATTGTATATGCACTGGAAAAGTTACGCCCATATGTTTGGGGATAGCGTTTCCACCTGCAAACCGACCATGCTGCGCTGAAGTGGCTTCATACTTTCAAGGACAAGAACAAAAAACTTCTTCGGTGGAGTTTAGCTCTCCGAGATTTTGATTTTAAAATACAACACATTTCAGGAGCTTCTAACAAAGGGGCTGACGCACTCTCCCGTGAAAGTTTCCCAAAATCAACTGGTTAAAATCATCCTTGAAATTTGGAAAATAGTTAGTTTTTACATAATCAGTAGTATATCTAAAGGTGCTTGTGTCTTATTAATTCTGTTTTCTCCTAGAGTTCCAGGAAGAAATCACAACCAGTGTGGAGCAGGCTGTCCAGCACTGTATGATTTGGGGCGGCGTGTCATAAACATACAGCTAAGGGTAGCATAATATCCCTCTTTACCCTGTAAGGGGTTAATTCCTCTTTTACCTGTAAAGGGTTAAGAAGCTCAGGTAACCTAGCTGACACCTGACCAAAAAGACCAATAAGGGGACAAGATACTTTCAAATCAGAGTGTGGGGGGAGGGGGAGAAAGGCTTTGTCTGTTCTGTTTGCTTGCCGGACACAGATCAAGGAAGCAAGCAATCCAACTCCTATAGAGTTAGTAAGTATTTAGCAAGGAAATGTGTTAGTTTACTTTTATTTTGGCTTGTGTTTTCCTTTGTGTAAGAGGGAGGTTTATGCCTGGTTTTGTAACTTTAAGGTTTTGCCTAGAGGGGAGATCCTCTGTGTTCTTGAGTCTTTTGTTATTCTGTAAAGTACTTACTATCCTGATTTTACAGAGGTAATTCTTTTACCTTTTCTTTAATTAAAACTCTTCTTTTAAGAACCTGATTGATTTTTCATTGTTTTAAGATCCAAGGGTTTGGGTCTGTGTTCACCTGTACCAATTAGTGAGGATATTATTCTCAAGCCTCCCCAGGAAAGGGGTTGTAGGAGCTTGGGGGATATTTGGGGAAGGTAGGGCTCCAAGTGGCCCTCCCTAAATGTTTGTTTAAATCACTTGGTGGTGGCAGCATTACTTAATCCAAAGTATAAGAGAGAAATTGTGCCTTGGGGAGTTTTTAACCTAAGCTGGTAGAAATAAGCTTAGGGGGTCTTCATGCGAGTCCCCACGTCTGTACCCTAAAGTTCAGAGTGGGGACAGAACCCTGACAACACCCTAAGGAGAGAGGTCCCAAATCACAAGTTTGACTGTAAGCTGTCCAAACAGCTACACTATGTAAGCAGGCAATCCTCTCTTGTATGACCCGATGGGCCCTATCAGAAACACACAACCCCGTTGTCCTATCTCGCAGTTCTGTTTGCTTTTAAAAAAAAAAAAAAAAAAAAAAAAAAAAAGGAATAAGCGAGTTGATACTTCCACCAGTTTTCTAATTTTACAACTGTCCAAAAATTAGTCTTTCCGTATGTCCCCTTTGCCACACAGGGTTATTTCCTTCAACAAGATTCTCTCAATCTAACCCTTGTTTGGGTGGCTCAGTGTCATCAGCTTCCATATACGCTGTAGGCCTCTGTTCTCACTACAGCCTTGTTAGTGGAAGCCAGTCGAAACCTTTGGACCCAGCTTTGGCTCCAGCTGGCAGGATCATTAGAAATTGTTCTAACACTTTAAAAGTCCACAGCTTACCCAATAAGCACTGGGCCTGGTATACTCTGTTAAAAATTTAAACTTTACCTAGCTTGCAAGTGTTTTGTAAGAAGCAGCGTCTTTTCATGGGGGAAGAGGGTGTACGGTACCTAGCTGTTCTATTTATATATTACATAGCTCATGCTGGTAGGATTTTATGCTGTAAAACCCATCTGAAATGCTATTAAGTATTTGAACTTTTCATTTTTACTGCTGTTAGTGAAGAACTACAGGAGTAACTCATTTCATACAATACACAACTTTTAGATTGTAAACATAACTGCTACACAACAAATATTGTCTTTTCATAACCCATTGGGAATTACATTTAACTCTGCTATCGCAGTGGTGCAGCATTGTAATACTTCTAGAGGCTTTTTAATACTAAGCTTTGCTTTGGCAAAGTTCCTCCACATTTGTAAACAAGCACCATTCTAAAACAAAAAGGATTAGCCAAAGACTTGTGAGGGAATGCTTCTATTGCTCTTCACTCTAAAACACTCTGTGGGAGTGCTGATGAATCCTCTCAGAACAATAGAAAGTAGGTCACCTAACAAGTCAAATTCCTGTGCACTCTAGTTTAGTCAGAGCTGTACATGAATGATCCTGGCACGTTTTAACTCAGTAATCTGAACAAATGATCGTGTTGCACTCTTTGATATTAATCACAAATCTTGTGATATTTGGGGTTGTTTTATTACATAAGAAGGTGAACTTTGTTACATAAGAATCTTAGCTTTAGTTTGAAAGAGAAGTTTGCAGTCTTCATGGTTGCAGAGAAAAGCTTGGAAACCATGAACCTTTTTTCATGTATTGCACACTAGATAACATAGGATTCGTATTCTGGGGGCTTGGTGAGTTGAGCGAGGAAACCCCCGTTGGTCCAGTGTGGGTTGATATACCCCAACACGGTTGTTGGGATTCCCTGCTGAGTCAAATGATTGCGATTAGGAAACTCAGGACCCTGGACGAGGCTGAGCAACCAAGCAGTCTGTAGCCCCTGAGCTGGGGCAGAGAAAACTTTCAGGTCTATTGCTTCCCAAGCCTCCTGGGTAGGGCAAACAAATGCGACTGAGGTCTCCGACCCTCTGGGCAGGGCAGTCTATAGTCCCTGGGGTGAGGCAGGACAAATGCTCAGTCTATAGTGCACAGTGATTGGTCATCCCCTGTTGGCCCAGTATGGGGTCCGTCACAATTGCATATTTCTAAAACTAAAATGGCTCTTTAATAAGAGAACTATTTTACAGAGATGCTGCAGCTAAAAGCCCAGTTATGTGAACAGACCAAATTCCTGCTTGCTCCCTCCGGCAATCTGTGCTGCTTTCTTGAAGTTCCATGAAGGTGACTACAAACCTTAAAGGCTCAAAAACTGGAAGGCAAGTAAAAGGGACCCCCTAAAAATATTAAATTTTTGACTTTTAGGACAACCTCATGATTCTTTGGGGTCTACATTGGAATTGACAGTACTGTCAAGAGGAAAAGGATACTGCTCCCCATTCTACCCACTGCTTGTTTTGAATTTGTTCTTTGTTTTCTTCAACAATGCCATTTTAAATGTTTATGGTCTCCTTTTAAAAATGAAAATGGCCATCCTAAAACCTTTTTTTTTTGGCTGAAAATAATGGTCTCTATTTTTAGATTTTGTTTCCTAACAATTCATATAAAAAGGCATAAAAAACAGGCACTACTTCATTAGTAATCTGCAATTACAGAAGTAACTGACAGAGATCGGAATAAGATTTGTACACAAAGTCTTGATCTTTCCTAAACTCCCTTTGTGAATTTTAATGGTTAATAAATTAACAATTCATAAGTGTCACCTGAACACTAAACTACCTTTAAAAATCAGGCCCTTAAGATGCAGATAGGTGCCTAATGGGATTTTTAAAAGGTGCCTATGTACTTTTGAAAGCTCCACTAGGCACCTAACAATATTTGGTGCCTAAATAGCTTTAAAAATCTGGTCCTAGCACATTTAGCCTCATTACAGTAACTAGAAAATGCTAGTCACTAGAGCACAGGGGTGTTGGAACTAGGAGCACCCCCAGTCTTGAAGTGGTTTCTATTATATACAGGGTTTACAGTTTTGTTCAATGGCTTTCAGCACCTCTGCTATAAAAATTGTTCCAACGTCGCTGCTAGAGTTGAATAAATAATTTGTACTTAAGAGGTGATCATGAGAGGGGGGAAAGGGGCACACCTCACAGTTACACTGACACCAGCAAAAAGAACAGGAGTACTTGTGGCACCTTAGAGACTAACAAATTTATTAGAGCATAAGCTTTCGTGAGCTACAACCCACTTCTTCGGATGCATAGGATTGCTTGTGTACTGCTTGCAATTTTTAAGATACAATTTTTATCTCCAGCATTGGACTGAATACATAGGAGAAGCAGAGTTTTAATTCATTCCCCCCTTCCAACGTCTACTTCCCTTTAAAAAAAAAAAAAAAAAAAAAAATGAAAGCAGCCACTATAATAGCTCTCACAGCCAAAGAAACAGAGAATGGTAGAATAGCTGCCAAGTTAACAACTGGGAGATTGAAAATATTTTAAATCTCTCTTCCTGAGGGAGCATATTTGTACACAAGAGCAAAAGAGTCAATGTTCAAACACAAACTATCTTTGAAAAAGGCATTTTAAAATCACTCGAGTTTTAACCAACCTCCTTTGAAAGCTAAATCTGTCTTTAAATTATGTTCAATGCTGCAGCACAGATGTTTAGCAGTTAGCATCCTTTTTCCACAAATTAACTATCTTTCCATTATACTGAATTTTCTGTGACAGCCATTTAAGAACACAATGGGGACAGTAAAAAACCCGGTAAAATATGCATCTCCAAAATTATGAGACAAAGAACAAAGAATATTGCCTCAAAATATTCATTCAGTAACAATCTGATACTCATGTTTTTAAAAGACAAAGACTTCAGTGAAACTTCAGGGTGTGAGTTTTCCAAAGTCACTTCAATTGCCTTTAATTTTAAGGGGACAGCTCTAAATCAGAGCAAAAGCGAATTGGGTACATCTTTAAAAGTCAGATTTTTGGTTTCCACCAGTTCTGCTTGACTGGAAAAATTCATCAATTTTCCTGTCCCTTAGTCCCCCAGTATTTCACAATGCAGAAAGCTTGGCAATCAGAAATGGCTCTCCCGCATTTGAATCACTAATTCTGTGGCACAAATGTTACTTGGAATCTGTTTGCATTTGTAGTAGCCCACTGAGGGCAAGAGCCTGTATAGCCTAGAGCACCTGACGGACTCTAATTGGAGTTTGTAATGCACAGAATATGCCAGCAGCCATCTTTTTAGTTGCTTGTAACTGTGGCAAACTTCAAATATTTGGTCTGTACTTTTCCATGCCAGGCATCTGCCTCAGGCTGCTTTTTTTTTATTTTAGCCAAAAAAGATTCAACTGTTTCAGAGATCAAAGCTAATGCAAATATGATAAAGGAACTCAATCCTATAAGGAGATGTATTATTTAGGGTGGATTCAGGGTGAATGCGCTGCCAGTGTTCTCTGGAGAAGAGAAAGCTCTTCCCTTCAGTGGGAGGGAAAACAGAGGGTGGGGGGAGCTTGAAAGAGAGATGGAGAGAAACAGTCTGTGAGCAAACAGAGAAACAGGATTGGAGAGGAGGAGGCAGCCAGAGGGATGGAGGGAAACCATGACAAAGAAACAGAGTAAGTGGAGAGGCTGAGGCAAAGCAGGACAGAGACAGGCAGGAGAAGGTCCCTTTAGTTTAAAGCTGGCTGGTCAGGTCAGTCCGTGCGCGATGGTGTGTTCCTGAGCATCGGATTTGCTCGTCCCCCATCACTCGATCCATGTTATCCTGGATATCCAGAAGGGAGAACCAAAGGTCCTTCAGATCTCATGGATCTGGTCTGATGTGCACCCCCCTACCCCAGCAAGCAGCACTGCAATCAAGTCTATCTCTTCAGGAAGAGATGAGATGCTTGAGGCTCAAAGACTGACATGGGCGTTAAAAAGCACCTAGTAAGATATTTAGGGAAAGGGGAGCCTTAAACTAATAACCCATAATAGCCTGTACAAAGAGGTAGATATAGATTTTTTTTATCTAGAAGATTATATTTACTGTAGTATGCATAGTAGTAAGTTTAGTATGTGTGTATTCACTTTTTTATGTATATTCTTCGTATATTTAGCATTATTGTAGATATGTGGAATCCACTTCTGTTTGTTTTGGTTTAAATAAAATCCCTGTTTATGGAATATTGTATATATATATGAAAACACAACCATTGGTATTGATTTGTCTACCATTAAATAAGCTTTTAATCACTGTGTAACATCTGCCCAGCTCACCTGCCACGTGAATTATACCCCCACTGTGACAGGCCATTACTAAATCTTGGTCAGTGGTTTTGGGAGGGGGTGATCCTGGGATTTATTTCAAATCATAACACAATAACTCTACTCAGAGGTCAGTATACAGTAAGAGGAAAATATTAAGGCTGACAAACAATTAAAAAATTGCAATTAATCATGAGATTAAAAATAGTCATGATTAATTGCCGTTTTAATCACACTACTAAACAATTAGAATACCAATTTAAATTTATTATAAATATTCTTGGATGTTTTTCTACATTTTCAAATATATCAATTTCAATTGCAACACAATAACAAAAGAGTACAGTGCTCATTTTATATTTGATTAGAAATATTTGCACTGTAAAAAAATAGTATTTCAATTAATCTCATTACAAGTACTGTAGTGCAATCTCTATGGTGAAAATGCAACTTACAAATGTAGATTTTTTTTTTTACATAACTGCATTCAAAAACAAAACAATGTAAAATTTTAAAACCTACAAATTGAAGCATGAAAGGACATATGACTATTTAGCATATGCGGCACGTACATACCTTGCAATGCGGCCTACAACAGTGCCATGCAAATGCCTGTTCTCACTTTCAGGTAACATTGTAAATAAGAAGCGGGCAGCATGATCTCCCATAAATGTAAACAAACTTGTTTGGCTTAACAAGAGGTAGGACTCAGTGGACTCGCATGGCACATGGTAAAAGAATTAAAAACTGGCTAACTGATAGTAAATGGACAATGATCAGCAAAGGGTGTATTTCTAGTGGCATCCCACAGGGATTGGTTCTTGGCCTTATTCTATTTAACAGTTTTATCGGTAGGGTTGCCAAGTCTCCAGGATTCTCCTGGAGTCTCCAGGAATTATTAATCTTTAATTAAGGGTTATGTTATGTGATGAATCCTCCAGGAGTACTTTTAACTAAAATTGGCAACCCTATTGATCAGTGATCTGGAGGAAAACAAGAACACAAGATCAGGGGTAGGGAGGGTAGTAAATAATGAGAAGGATAGGTCAGTGATACAGAGCAATATAGATTGTTTGGTAAACTGGGTGCCAGCAAGCAGAGAGCGAGCGAGCGAGCGAGCATCTCTCTCTCTGAATGTAGGCCACACTTCCTGGGATAGAGTCCCCCATCCTGTAAGCAGAAACTATGAAAAACATTTGTGGGTGGAGCTAGACAATCAACTGAACATGAGCTTTCAGTGCAACACTATGGCCAATAGGATTAACTTCTCCCTCCAGAATGGACACCCCTCACACAGTTATAACAAGGAGGAGCTAATTGAGCTCACAGGCTCTCATTAACTCCTTCCAGGCCATCATAGGGTTTGTGTACTCCAAAACAGTGTCATTATTATGCTTCATAATCAAATTTGTTTCCCCCCCCCCCAGTTTTTTTTAAAAGCAAAGAAAATACCACAGAGAACTACTTTAGAAAATCATAATTAAGGTCACAAAGTGAAGCACTCAAAAGTTAGGAAATGCCAGAATTAATGTCTGTGCAACCTTAATTCAGCCCTTGTGTGTATGCATTATGATACTGTCTGTAATTGCATGATCACACTTTTTTCCCCACACGACTGCTGCATCCTTCAGTGTACACATAACGAGCAGTTAATATTTTGTCTTCCTCCCATTTCTCAATGTGTGATCCTACACTTTATTTGCTGCACCCTTTTCAAACACGGTTTTAAATACAAATTTATCAGTTTCCTCATGGGGTTTTCTCTAACCCAGTAGTAGACAACCAGCGGCCCGCGGCGCTTCCCGCAGCTCCCATTGGATGGGAACGGCGAACCACAGCCACTGGGAGCTGCGGGCAGCTGTGCCTGCGGACGGTCAATGTAAAACTGTCTCATGGCATGCCAGCGGATTACCCTGACGGGCCATGTGTGGCCCATGGGCTGCAGGTTGCCCACCACTGCTCTAACCTCTGCCGGATTCACAAACATCAATTTGTAGTCTAACAACATGCCTGTGAGGTGAGGAGATGGTATTATCCCCTTTTCACAGATAAGGAACTGAGGCTCAGAAAGATTAATGTCAAAGTATTCACCAATTTTGTATGCCCATACTGACACCTACTACCAGATTTTTCAGGATTTCTTTGCATTATATAGCACTTCCTACATTCAAACCACATCACATCGACTTCAGTTGCAGATCTGAATGCTCAGCACTTCTGCAAACCAAACCTCAGTGTCTCAAATAGGGCACCCAGAAAATGAGCAACAATTAGAGACCATCAGGGCCGACTCTAGGGCGGTGTGGGGCCCGGAACATAGGCGCTGAGTTTCTAAGCTGCCAGGGGGTGCTCCCCCCAAGCCCTGACCCCACTCCACCGTTTCCCCCAGGGTCTGACTCCTCCCCTGCATCTTCCCGCCCTTGCCCCAGCTCTTCCCTGCTCAGTTCCGCCCCCTCCCTCCAAGCATGCTGCGCTCTCGCTCCTCTATCTTCCCCCCCAGCGCCTCTTGACGCCATGAAACATTGGATCTGTGGTAGGCACAGAGGGAAGGGGAGGCGCTGATTGGCGGGGCCCGCTGGCAGGCAGGAGGTGCTGGGGGGAAGGGGGATCCTCCTTGCCCCACTGCCCGTATGCACTCGCATCCCTGTTTGCCTCCTCACCTTGATCGCCTGCCTCATGATTTTATCAAGTGCGGGGCCTGGGGCAGTGGCCCCAATTCGCCCTATCCAAGGAATGGCTTTGGCGACCATCACTGAGAAGTTTGGTTTATGTGACTTGCCCAGCACCACAGAGGAACTCTGTGGCAGAGGCAGGATAGAATCTAATTCTCCAGGGCAACATTCTACTGCTTTAATGGCAAGATTGTCCTTCCACTTCCTTCAACCCCCTGCTTCATTCACTGCACGCTTTCCAACTTCTGTAACAAATGAGGAACAGTCTACACAAGCCTGATTCATCCCATCAGTCCTGTGCAGTGGGAGAGAGATCCCCCAGAAAAAAAATGTGATCATGCAATTAAAGACTATCATAATGCATATGCACAAGGGGGCTGAATTAAGGTTGCACATTTCTTAGCCTTTGATGTTAATGTACTCATGTTGCCACTCACATGGATCATCTGCAGTGTTGGAACTTTTGGATGCACCACAGAGACCTTTGCCATGTGAGCTAATAGAGTGACTGATAACAGTAGTATGTTGTCATCCATTATGTGCAGCAGTACTAGAAAGGCATGGGACACTTGGCCAGTGCCTTCCACAAATATTTGCTGACCGAAATGGTGAGAGACAGAAACTGTTAATTTCATTCTAGGCTCTGGAGAGGGCCATGCTCAAGTGGTTACAGATTCTTCTGCCCTGTTCCCACCAATCTGTTCCAGTCCCAGACATCTTTCTCCACTCTTGGTTTCTCATCCAATCTCAGCATGCTGCCTCCACTAGCCAGTTCTGATCTCCACTTATCAGGAGTCTCATACTTGTTCCAGTTCTCCCCCTTCCTGACTCCTCATCCAAACAGTCTTTCTCCATCCTTTGTCCTTCAGTTTCCCCCATCCCCACTGGTTTCCAGTCTCCCTCCTCAGGCTCTTTGTCCAATTCCAGTGTCTCCCCTCCCTTACCTTGTCTCTTGGTCTCAGGGCCTTTGCCCAGCCTGTTAATTTCTCCCTCCCACTCCTTATCTCAATCCACATCCGGCTCCACACCCCCCCCCCCCCACCCTGATCCAGCTCTTGTCCCCTCTACATTTGAATCAGACAGCTTCCTCCTCTATGTTGCCTAGGCTCAAAAAACAATCAACTATGAGTTATTCGGCATGGAAAATATAAGCCCAAACAGTTTGTGTTTGGCAGTGTTATAAGCAACTGAAAACAGGATCTTGTAAAGGGAAGTGTTGGGACAACCTTAATTATAGGTGGCAATACCTGCCCTGCCTAGAATACACCCCATATAATTTCACACCCCTGCACTCCACTAAATCAAATAGTAAAAATCATTTTTTTTTTTGGCAGAGCCAAACTGAGAATTTAGGTAAGCAAATTAGGTACTGAGCAACTGCAACAGCCATTGACTTTAATGGGAGTCAAAAATACACAGCCCCTTTCATGAGGCATATGATATTTTGCAGGATTGGGATCAGTGTAAAAAACAAGATGAATTTTGCTAACAGGAAGATTAACATCCCTACTTAGAGGGTGATATTTCCAGTTTGATTCAGAAATGCCAATGTGGCATATTGCTTACTACTCATCTGAACAGAACTATGCCATTGTACATTTTGTGCCTGTCAAGGCTGTATCCCCACTTTGAACTTTAGGGTACAAATGTAGGGGCCTGCATGAGGACTTCTAAGCTTAACTACCAGCTTAGTTCTGGTCCGCTGCCACCATTCCCTACCCTGGGAAGCTTTTAGAAACTTTTCACCAACTCCTGGTGAATACAGATCCAAACCCCCTTGGATCTTAAAACAAGGAGAAATCAATCAGGTTCTTTAAAAGAAGGCTTTTAATTAAAGAAAAAGGCAAAAATCATCTCTGTAAAATCAGTATGGAAAATAGCTTTACAGGGTAATCAAACTTAAAGAGCTCAAAGGACCCCCCCTCTGTCTTAGGTTCAAAGTACAGCAAACAAAGATAAACACTCTAGTAAAAGGTACATTTACAAGTTGAGAAAATAAAGTAAAACAGACGCCTTGCCTGGCTTTTTACTTACAAGTTTGAAATAAGAGAGACTTGTTTAGAAAGATGGGGAGAACCTGGATTGATGTCTGGTCCCTCTCAGTCCCAAGAGCGAACCACCCCTTAAAACAAAGAGCACACACAAAAGCCTTTCCCCCCCCCCCCCCCCCAAGATTTGAAAGTATCTTGTCCCCTTATTGGTCCTTTGGGTCAGGTGTCAGCTAGGTTACCCGAGCTTCTTAACCCTTTACAGGTAAAAGGATTTTGGAGTCTCTGGCCAGGAGGGATTTTAGTACTGTACACAGGAGAGCTGTTACCCTTCCCTTTATAGTTATGACAGTGCCTTTCACTGTTTGCTTTTTTAATGTAAATTAAGCAGGTTCCTCATCAAGACATGTCATCTGTTTCTTAGTTGAATTCCCAAAAGAGTTTAAATTAATAGGAACTATTCTTAGTTTAATGCTGATTTCTTATCGGAAATAAGTCATGACACCAGCTGCACTAAAATCAGTTTCTCTGATTAACCTTTTTTAGCAATTGTAATCTTTTGACTGCTTTGCTGAACTGCTTAGCAAAAAGGCAACGAAATTAGGCAGGAAAAAATTAGAAACTGTTAAAATGTCTATCAAAGATATTTATGTTTTGTTAAGTTTATCAGCAGGACTGACTTATCTCTGAACATACACCCTCCAATGCCCTTCACAGGTATTTCAATTACAGGTATTAAAGTGCAAAAACAGAGATCCATGCCTTCCTCTGAATACAAGTACTTGGCACAACTAGATGAAATAACACCGGTTTCACTAGGGCTGAACTCTGATAGCCACCATATTTTATTCAAAACATTGTTTTTCACCTTCCATCCTTTGCACAGCCCGGGGCTTGGATCACTAGCAGCAACTGGCTACTTGGCCACTGCTGCTTTTATAGTCTTTAGCAGCAACAAGTTATTGGGGGAAGTGTTTCCCCAACCATGTCAGACTCATCCCTCCCAGTTATCTGGACCACACCTATTCTTACTGTGCACTGCTTAGCTAGTCTATGAGCTGCCAGGACTTCATGCAGGCAAGGTCAGCCAGCTATAGTATTTCATACTTGCCACACAAGCCTAGTTATTTACTCCCTGGTGATCTGAGAAACACCTGTAGCAGAACCAGAAGAAGGGTTTCTTTCCAGCGATCAGCGTTGGGGCAGGGTACTAATGGCCAACAATGGTTTATTCCTTGAATACCAGAGGGCTAGTACAAATGCAGTGTGATGGTCTACCCTGAACATAAGTATGATCTGCCAATTCCTATTGTCATATATTCACTTCACATGCTCCACTCCTACTTCCTAGAACAATACAGGTGAATTAGAGCACAATTTTTGGCAAGTGGTGTTGCACCTCTCCAGAGGAACAGGTATCTGTGAGACATACACCTGGCCACCCAGGTACCCCAATTCCATAGTCAAGGGGGCAGCAGTGAGTGAAGCAGCAAGATGCTGGAGGGAGGCACACTCCCTGAGGTTTGGGAAATAAAAGGGAGTTCTGTGCCACTGCTTTTTTGCAGAGGGGGAAGTTGTCTTCAGGATCATTTAAATCAGTGAATGTAAGTGATAGAACCCAACGTCTCTTAAAAGGGCAATAATTAACTGTATACTTTCTGCTTTAACTAACTGAATTAGACAGATTTACAAGAATACTTTACAACAAAATAAAAGCCAGGGCATACCCAACGATCTTGAAAAAGAAGAAAATCTCCTAATACTGTCTCGCAACCCCTTCTCTACCATCTCTTCAGTCATGTCTTCTATAAATTAGGCTTGCCAGGAAATACCCAAGGAGAATAGGTGAGTTACCTTCTGGCCAACAATATGGGTTCTGAGAGATGAGGGAAGAAAGCCAGTTCCAAACCCTTGCTGAGAATGCCCTGCCACCAGCCCACCTCATTGTGCCAGGAAATGCTTTTAGCTTAAGTGCTTTACATGACCTCAAATGCCACAATCACTGCAGTGCCAGAGAAAGGTGGTCTCTGAAACAGCTGGGACCCACACCATTCAAAGATTACAGTCAAAACCTTAAACTTCAACAGGAGGTTGATCGATTGCTTATCTGATCAGTGTTCTGAACAGACTATGTGCTCGGCAAGAAACTCCACTTAATAAGCAGGACATCATATTCTACACTACCTCCAACTTCCAAATGGCTTGATGACAGCCTACTATAGAATACACTCTAGTAATCTAACCTCAAGTTCACAAAAGGCACAGATAATACAGTAAGGTCTGTCTCTGAAAGGAAAGGCAGCAACCTCCTTTCTGGATGCCTAAGAAAGATATCACTGAACCACCAGAAATCATGGGTAGGGCTTCGTGTTTGTCACAGAGGTCACGGATTCCATGACTTTCCGTGATTTCTTCAGTGGCCAATGTGGCTGACCCCAAGGCCAGGTGCTCAGGTATCCCTGGGGACAGCCACACCGGTTGCGGCTGGAGCGGCTCTGCAGCCAGATGCTCAGGCAGCCCGCACCCAGCTGCACCGGCCGCTGCTGGCCCCAGGGATCACCCAAGCAGTGGTGGCCAGTGCTGATGCCTCCCCTTCCCCGCAGTAGTGGCTCCCTGCCCCAGCAGGCACCCCAAGACAGGAACAGGTTATGGGGCATGAATTATTTATTTATTGCCCATGACCTATCAATGACTTTTACTAAAAATACCCATGACTAAATAATAGCCTTAATCATGGGAAAAGAACACAGAAAAATGCTTTTTTAAAAATCATGAATATCCATACCAGGGAAGCAATATGGAAAAATAAACATTTCACATACAGTTTAAGCCATTTGATATTTGCTGCTACCTGTAAATCCAGAGCCAACTAGAGATCCAAGAATACCATATGGTAAACCACCTTCGCTTCTGTTTATATTTATAGGTCATGTGCCAGATGGAAATTTCAGTCACTATGTTGAGAATGGTGAACCATACACCATATTGTTTCAGAATTATACTTTTCCTGTCTGATTTAAATAGGATACTTATGTGGACTAACTCTCCAAGTGCACTTGGTTAACCAACAGCTATCAGCACAACCAGGCATCAGAAGTTATTATTCAGCTATTCTGGCATTGTCAAAACTCTGGCAGCTGATGAAAACACATTTAATTAGGACCAAGGTGGCCGAGACATTGGCTTATTCAGGGCATCATAGCCCAAGCCTTGGCTGTGTTGAACTCTGCTTTGTTGCCCTGATTGAAATAAGTTAAACCTACAACTGGTCTAGCCCCAGAGGAAAAGTAGCTCTGAAAAACCACACAAAATACAGCACTAAATGAACAACGTACGACTCAAAGGAAAAGCCTGCTCAATGTCACGGCTGGCCTGATATTTCTCAACACCAATCCCCGTACTTCCAGGATAGGACTTTCTCCAATTACATTGATACTCAACTCAAATACATGTAGTCACCTGAAACAAAGAACTAGATTCCTTGTTCTCCCAAAAGGGCCACATTCTGCTACGTCCTCAGAACCTGACTCTAGAACCTTTGAAAAGCAGTTCTATTTAATATTTTATTTAATGTTGGTGCTGTAGATAAATTTTAGCAGAAAGAAGATCAAAAAGTGTTGTGAATCAACTTCTACGTTGATCACAGATGGAGAACTGTAGGCAGAAAAAGATGTAGTTCAGGGGTCAGCAACCTTTCAGAAGTGGTGTGCCGAGTCTTCATTTAGTCACTCTAATTTAAGGTTTTGCGTGCCAGTAATACATTTAACTTTTTTAGAAGGTCTCTTTCTATAAGTGTATAATATATAACTAAACTATTGTTGTATGTAAAGTAAATAAGGTTTTTAAAATGTTTAAGAAGCTTCATTTAAAATTAAATTAAAATGCAGAACCCCCCGGACCGGTGGCCAGGACCTGGGCAGTGTGAATGCCACTGAAAAATCAGCTCGTGTGGCCGCCTTTGGTGTAGTTTCTTTAAAAAAAAAACACACTATACATTTCTTAAGGTACAGTACAGGAGGAAGTTTTGGGTCAAGAACAGCATTATTCTGGTTGGAACGGAACTGTCCACTGGCAAGATCAATGGGACATTTTGCTGTTTCACAGAAGTGCGTTTGTCTTAAAGTTTTTAAATGACCATGTTGAATATAAGTGTAAATAGTGATGTGGGTTAATTATTGTTTACATAATATCTTTCATCCCAAAGATTCTCAAAGCATTTGTACAAACTATAGCCTTGATCCTGCAAGGAAAACCACTTAGGTGGATCCTAAACCCTAAGCTGAGCCCTCACTGGGGCTTTTATGATCCTTGGATGAATGAGCCTGAGACAAATCAACTCTGACGACCCTTCTGCCTCTGCCAGGTACAAGGGATGGTGTCATGCACCTGGGCTCATCCTTGAGGTGGTGCTCCTTTCTGTTGATATAACATAGTGGAGAACGAATGGGGCCTTTGAGTGGATGTCTCCCTGGAGCTGAGGATGGAACAACAGCTCACTGATGCACCAAGAGAAACTAATCCAATGGCTGAGGCCTTTCGTAGCCTTCCTCTTCACAGTGAGTATTCTAGAAAAGAGCAACAGACTGAACAGTACTCTGGGACATGTCCTTCAAGAGAAAGCAGACACTGGAAATGCAGTCATTAATAGATGTGGATATGTTTCATGAAGGACAGGTCTTAAATCTTGGTGTCTTGGCTTCTGTTATAGTGCCAATACCTTGTATGTGGGGGTGGGTTCTAGACTAACAGACTTATAAATATAAATATATATATAAAATAAGATATTTATTTATTTTCTGGCTGTTATAAAAAAAAGAAAAACTACAGATTTTATACAAGGCTAAGGAAAAATAAACTGCACCATGGGAAGAGCAAGCCAACACTGTAGGGGATTCAGGTCTGCTGCCATAAGTAATAAGGAGGAGTGGAGGCATCGTTGGGCCTGCTTTGCCCTTTATGTTTTCAGGTGAGTGGATACAAGGGGACCTAGAATGCAGGCACATCCCCAATAGACACTGCTGGCCAAAAGAATCCAATCTTGTGCTGCATATGGGTCACATGTGTGCAAAGAGTGGAATCTGTGTGGATAATCACTTAAAGAAGAAAGGTTAGTTTCTGAGGGGCTCAATCTCTGCAGGAGCCCTCAACTAACGGTATGTCTACACTGCATTTTAAAACCCGTGGCAGCGAGTCTCAGATCCCAAGTCTACAGACTTGGGTTCGCGCTGTCGCTAAAAGCAGCAGTGTAAACATTGCAGCCTGCACTGCAGGTCAGGCTCTGAAACCCATCCCTCTCCATAGGCCCCACCTCCAGCTCAGGCTGCAATGTTTACACTGCTGATTTTAGCACTGTAGTGCAAGCCCAAGTCTGTAGATCTGGGCTTAGACCGGGTAGATATACCCCAGTTCTCACCATAGTCCTCTGCTCATCAAGACCTCATCACATCAGAGCCTGTCTCTTTTTCCTCCAGCTCAGAGCCATCCCACACTGGCACCCTTCTTGGATATTATCCCTGCTCACAGATGTGACCTTGGAATATGGTTATGAGACCTTGAGACTGTGAGCATACCACAAATGGACCCCAGCAGCTCACAGATGCCCCACTGATTTTAAAGGGGCAGTCCTGTTGAGGAAACGAACCAAATTCAGAATTTATAGGCCAAGGCATTTAAAAGATAGGACGCCAAAAAGATGGGCTAGAATATTGTATATCAATTTATATACATCTGTCATGTCTTGCAAATGTCTTGTCTATTTAACCCCAAATTATCCCAGTTTTCCTCCTGGATAGAGAGCCACAAGTGCATAATTACAGGCACATTGGTTTTGTTTCAGTGAAACTAGAAGAGGGTCAAAATTTGGCTTTAGAACAAAACTTGTAACAATAACCTTAATCACAGCTAGACTAGCATCTCTCCATAATTAGATTTATGAAATTAACATCCCCCGTACCTTGGAAACTGTGAGCTTTAGAGATAAACAGTGAAGCTGAATTTTAAAAAGACTTCATTTATATTTTTCAATGTAGTGAGCTGTGACTGACATTTCTGAAGTCTCAGGAGAAGTCTTTTCATTGCTGCTATTTTCATGTCTTCAGATTGAGAGGATTATTCCCTAGATAATTTTAACCAGAAGTAGATTTCAGATAAATTTTCTTCTGGTAGTAAGAAGAAAAATAATACAGTATGTCCCAAAAGAGTACATTCAGAGTCTCTTGCACTCCAACTTTTCACCTGCTTTATTATATTGTGACTGTCAAAGGAAAGATTTCATTAAAAGTTAATTTTAATCTAATGAATAATAATGAACTCTGTTTAGACAGTGCCTGCCAAAGATGACTGTCTAAGAAATCTTGCAGTGATTGCTATAGCAAGGAAGCTAAAGCCATAAACACATCAATATATTTTAATTAATTATTATTGACAATAAGAAAAGATATTAGAATTTTATTTAACTGCTACTGACATTCTCCTAGAGTTAAGCATGAAGATTAGGATGATGACTCTTGGATGGTACAATTACATTACAGTCTCTCCTAATTTCTCAGTTGACATTATACTACAGACTATTATGATTATTAGTATTCATGCGATGCCACAGTTGTGCATGGCTCTTTACAGACAGTTTAGTACTCCAGTTCCTTGGATAGGAATTGGTAATATTCTAATTAGTCATAATACACCAACGGATCAGTGACATGCTGCCAAAATATCAAGTGGATTGTTAAAAAAATTTCCACCTCAGTTAGCAAACATATGACATTCCTCAGCAAAATACAGCTCCACCAACAAAAAACCCACAAAAATAAAAATACTTTTAATTCCATTGATTTTTTGCACTTTTCTTTGAAGCATCTGGTACTCTGTCACTGTCAGAGATTGAATACTGGATGAGAATGAACACTTGTCCAACCTGGTATGTCAATTGCGTATTTTCCTGTAACAACTTTACATGCTCCACTCCTATTCACTTAAGACATACATGGGGAGATTAGAGGATACATTTTTTTAGAAGCAGTGTTGCATTTGATAAAAAAAAAAGTCAGTGGGATTATAAAATTAAGCATGTTTAAATGCTTTACTGGATTGCAGTGAGAGTGCTCAGAACCTTGCAAGATCAGTTACTGAGCCTAACAACACTGTCAATTAGAGTAAGCTGTAACGGTACTTTCTGGGACATGGACACTGAACACTAGCAACTTGATTCAGACAACAAAATTAATTTCACAGAAGTCAAACTGCCACAGCATACCAACTTTCAATCACTGTTCTGATAAGTGCTGGATTTGACTATTGCTCCTCACCTTTTGATAAGGGTTACTGACCTAGTAGATATAGGGGAAGCAGTGGAAGAGATCTCGATTTTAATAAGGTTTTTGTCACAGTCCCACATGACACTCTTATAAGCCAACTAGAGAAATGATGCCTAGATGAAATTACTATAAGGTGGGTGCACAATTGGTTGACAGACCATACTCAGAGTAGTTAATTATCAATGGTTCACTTTCAAACTGGGATGGTGTATCTAATAGGGATTCACAGGTGTCAGTCCTGGGTCTGGTACTATTACATATTTTCATTGATGAGTTGGATAAAATGCTTATCAAATTTCAAAATTTGCAGAGGACACCAAACTGGGAAGAATTGCAAGCACTTTGGAGGACAGGATTAGAATTCAAAATCTTGAAAAAATTGGAGAATTGATCTAAAATCAACAAGATGAAATGCAATAAAGACAAGTACAAAGTAACATACTTAGGAAGGAAAAAACAAATGCACAACTACAAGATGGGGAATAACTGGCTAGGTGGTACTACTGCTGAAAAGTATCTTGGGGTTAGAGAGGATCACAAATTGCATGAATCAAAAACAACATGATGTAGTTCCAAAATAAATAAATAAATAAATAAATAAAAGTCTAATATTCTAGGCTGTATTAACAAGAATGTTCTAAATAAGACATGGGATGGAATTATTCCATTCCACTTGGCACTGGTGAGGCCTCAGCTGGAGTATTGTGTCCAATCCAGTATACAAGACTTTAGGAAAGATGTGAACAAATTGGAGATTGTCCAGAGGAGAGCAACAAAAATGTTTTAAAAACCTGACCTATGAGGAAAGGTTAAAAAACTGGGCATATTTAGTCTTGAGAAAAGCGGTGAGACTTGATAGCCTTCAAAATATGTTAAAGGCTGTTATAAAGAGAATGGTGATCAACCATACTCCATGTCCACTGAAAGTAGGGCAAGTAGTAATGGCTTAATCTGCAACAAGGGAGATTTAGGTAAGCTATTAGGACAAAACTTTCTAACACTAAGAGCAGTTAAGCTTTGGAATAGACCTCCAAAGAGAGGCTGTGCAATCCCTGTCTTTGGAGGTTTTTAAGAACAGGTTGGACAAAACACCTGTTGGAGATGGACTAGATTTTTTTGGTCTTGCCTTATCACAGGGAGCTGGACATGACTTCGAGGACCTGTCCAGTCCTAAATTTCTGTGATTCTAGTACTCCTTTTAATGTAATCCCTTTCATATAGGGTAGTTATAACTTACATTAAGCAACAAAAAAGTGGTAAATTGAAGCATATTCCTGTGTTTATGAGTGGGAGGAGCACTTCAAGGAATAACACTGATATTTTCCCTCCATTTGTGGCATATAGCCATATGAAGAGGGTTATCATACTATTAGATCTCTTTGTGACCTGAAGGCCAGAGTAAATGAGACAGACCAACATATTAGTAGGCTTAGAACTTATTTGGATTCATTTGTGCTCAATATAACCTTGAGGTTCTTGATACTGGGTGAGAACTGACCTTCCAACAACAATGATTTTGGAACAGTCTAAGTAAAGCATCCTCTTCTTTTTGGGGGAAACCATAGCTTCTAGTCTATTTAGTTAAGATATCAAGACTGGTTTCAAAAAAGAACAGAATAAATTATTTTCACTTATAGCTAGCATGATAAAGACGCAACTACTATATAAGGGCTAGTAAAACTTGCTTTTCTTTTCACCTACCTATTCTGCCAATCAAGGTTTTATTTCTACTTGGTCGATCATCTCAACTTGAAATCTCATGTCCTGATGAGATATTGCAGTTAGATCTGAGCAAACCTCAGAAAGCTAGCATCAGCAAATGGAAAAATGCCTCATTGGAAAAACAAGTGAGAGATTTACATTTACTTTGAGCACCATACCTGTACGCATAGCATCTTTCTGAATACTTTCATAGTTATGCCAGTCCTTTCTTTTCAAGCCATCCGTCCAGGCATAGAGCTGTCCATCTCCCAGGCTCAGTGGAAATGTCTGTAGAAAAGGAGGAGAATGATTTTTATTATTAAAGCATAGAGGCATTTATGATCTAATACAGGAATTGTGGCATCCTTTCAACTGAAAGTTAATATAAAATTGGTTTCTAACAAGTTTAATTCTGTACCAGGTATTGTACAACAATGCAACTGTAAAGGGGATTAAATATTTTGTAGCGCTGATTTTTGAGTCTGCCATTCTTGTCTGCAAGGTATTTGGCTAATACAAGGCACATATTGAACCCCACATGCAGTAAATCAAGTCTAGCTGGACCTGAAAATTCAGCAAGAAAGCAACATAATTTCTTTCTTGACTAAATGACTAATAGCCACAGAAGAACAGTAAAACTGTACCACTGCTTCAACCTTGTATTTCTCACTCCCATTGATTTTTCATAGCAAGAGCATATTGTAAAGGGAAGGAGGATGATTCACTGAAAGCGAGCAGTTTACAAAACACCCAGGACACACACAACTCCTCCCAACCCCGTAAACTCAAGAGCTGTCCAGCAATTTAATCATTGCTCACAACGGGAGATGTAAGTGCTCAGCACACCTCAATGGGGCTCTTAAACGCAAACTATTGGTACACAAAAAAGGATCACATTCTTGGGTCTATTCCAGCCCCTTTGCTTTGCTCCACTAATGCAAAAGGCAGGTAAAGCCAGTAGATCTGGGCCTGGTATAGTGGGAACCAGAGACGGGGCAAGAGGTACTGCTGGCATATTGGCCTTACATAGTCCAGCCCCCAGTTTGTTGGGAGAGGATATTTCTATGCTATGGCTATTCTCAGCTGTCAGGCCAGTGCCTTGGGACCATAGGAAGCTAGGTGTATTTTAAATTAGAACAATTTAGGGCTCCTTTAATTTATGCTGGAGGTCAGTTGGCCAGCCTCAGAATTGTGAAGCTTCAAAAAGGTGGCATAAAGTCTCCTTTTCACTGCCTCAGGACCCTGCCCAAGCACAGTTAATCGGCCCCACTTTCAGGGCCAATACATTTAACAGTAGCAAATGCTATAACCTTTCAAGTTATAGTCATTAGAAATAGTTATGAGTTAAGTCATCACCACAGGACACAATTGTGCCATTGGTTACAAACATGCTATTCCTATTGATTGCAGAGAGTCACATAGCTAAAGGGCAGAATTTGTCTCAGAATGTACACTGGTTAGCAGCACATTTCCACTGCGTTTAATCACATGCACACCAAACCTTGATCCTTTTTTCAGTTTTGAATATTATTTCACCCACATAGTAAAACATTTTTTTTTTTTGCTTTAAAGGATCAAATGGTAAACTGACAGGAAATGCTTCCAAAATCTTCAGAAAAAGATTTGAGTACCCCCACTAGGCCTGACTTGTAACTGACACACCCAGGGCAGGTCTACACTATGGGGCTAAATCGATTTAAGTTACACAAGTCCAGCTATGTGAATAATGTAGCTGGAGTAGATGTACTTTAGGTCGACTTATTGCAGTGTCTACAACGTGCTGGGTTTATGGGAGAAACTCTCCTGTCAACTTCACCGGAATGAGCAGCAAAAGGTGAGTATCAGGGTCGATGGGAGAGCGATTGGCGGTTGATTTAGCGGGTCTTCACTAGACCCACTAAAAATCAACCCCCAGTGGATCAATCGCTGTGCATCGATACCTCGGTAAGTGGAGACAAGCCCCCAGAGACAGGTCTCATCTGGAATAGGTAGATCGCACATGACAATTTCCACAGGGACTATATAAAATCTAGTCATAAGATTACCGTCCTGCATCTTAACCCCTGGACCATACTGCCTTGTCCACTATGCGGTCTCCTACCCATTGAACCATAACATACTCCCCATCCTCTCTTCCTTGGATAACAGAGCTGGAATTTCTATATAGCCCTTTCCACTTCCAGTTAGAAGCCAAGTTTCCACCTTACTTTCCTCCCCCCCCGCCCTCAGATTACTGAGGTCCTTAGGCTCAGCCATACCCCTCTGCCTGAGGGAACAGAATGGTTAACAGTTTTCATGCTCTCTGCCTAAATACAGTCAGAGAGGATAGAACACCAGTCAGCACACAATGTGGAAACTAGCCCGAGCAATGTTCCCTGCCACTTTGTCAAGGTTCTCTTGCAGGTAATAAGTGTGGAAGCGGTACAGATAAATGGTGCCAACATGCACGAGCCAGTTTTGAGCCCTGCTTCCACAATATATTTCACCTGCCTCCAACAGTAAAATATTTTTTTGTCTATGACTCTCTTTTTGGAAAAGACTCTTAAAAATGAAATGATAAAGTATCATTAAATAAAAGTAGCAGACCGTAAATAAAATCCAAATCTGACAGACTGTATGGCACTGAAAAGGTAATTTCAAATGCTACTGGAGATTTTTTCCAAACCCTTAATATAAGAAAACTTGCTCAGAAATTATGTAGACATGGAAATGCAAGCAAGGTGGAATATTATACGTGTTTACTGCTATCTACCGGATATGAAAACTGTCACTTAAATTGAATGTAAAAAGTGGGTCTGTTCTGTTAATTGCAGCTTCAAGCCAAAAAGTTATGCAAAATGGAAAGCATATTCATATTTATGCACCTTACAAATGTTTTCAAGTGTGCAGCAATGGAAACAAAGATCTGCTTGAAAGGCAACCCTAGGGAAGCAACATTTGATCAGCATTCCACTGAACAACACTGCAACCATTCCAAAGTCTTATATTGCACTAAAAATGGTTATTAATCTCATCTGTTTAAAGTATATGAACTGAATGAACACAGGACTCAGTCCTCTTCCATTAATGATGTAGACACTTAGTGTTACTGGCAGCACAAACATGGGTGATACTCAATGGTTTTGCAGTACAAGACTAAAGCAAATCCAGCTTATTACATGTAACAGGGGGGTGGAAGGGAAAAAAAATAGGACAGCTGCATGCATTAGCTCAGTGATGTTTGATTGCTTTGTTTTTATGTCAGAAATGTGCATAAACATTTTGGCGATCAGATTTAGATCTGTCAGTCATGCTTATTTGATTTTCCTTGATTGTTTGAAATACTGTATTTTCTGATGACAGGAAACTAATACTCAAATTCATAGACTATCAAGTATCTCTAAATACTGCAGTAGTTTCAACTGTCCCAAGAGTACCTATTAATAGACTGAAAACTGAGTGGAGGAGGGAAAGGAAAATCTCTGCCACAGAAGGAATTCACTACTTTATCCACATTTCTATCATGATGATTTTAAATTCTAATATGACCTAATATAGGTCACTGCTTAATTCTTACAGTAGGGGCAAGTAACTTACAAACCTATAACTGGAAATGCAATCCAGTCTGTATTACTGAGGTCGGAAAAGCAGTCATTCCATTATCTTTTAATAAAAAAATGTATATTCTTAGAAACTACAGAGCTAGAGGTAGCGTTTAAACTATTTTTAGCAAAAACAAAACCCAAGGTGTTTATTTAGAATCCATACCTTCCACATATCTGTTCTCTACTCTTAAGGAGAATTGTGAAATTCATTGCAGACCTCCCTTTTATAGAAACCATTTGCTCCTTCACATAAAATTCGCACTGCAACTGATTTTTGATGAATGCCAAGAGCAATTTGATGGAGAGGAGGTTTGCTTACTTTAGTATTTTCACCAAAATAATAGATTCTAGTGTTCTGGTAAGAGACAGTTTCTACTTGTTAACATAATACAGAGAAAACTGGTTAACAACGGAGAAAAATACTGAACAAAATTATTGCTTGATAAACTGTCATTTCTGTAAGTGAAAATGTTCCTACTCGAGTACTGAACTCACTGATATGCATTCTAATAATTGCACGTGATTGATTCAGTTTACAGTCCATGAGTGTTGAACTAAGAATTTAAAAGTTCATTTTCAAAAGAACATGGTGTCCATACTGGATATTACCCTGACAAAATTAAGTACAACTCTGCTCTCTGTGATCATACCTTCCTGCGAAACCCTACACCTGGGGTCATTCTCGCTCATTAAATAAAATTTAAATAATATCACACCACACTGAGAGCATTTAGTGACGCAGCCTACAGCTAACTTGCATTTAGACATACTCTTGTTAATTATTTGTATTTACTTTACTGGATAGCATTTACAATTCTAATGTACTATGGATCTTTCTTGCAACCACAACATAGTTTAATAAATACATTTACTAAAATTAATTTAGGAAAAAGGGTAAATATAAATCCAAATACAATGCAACAAACAAGCTGGAGCCCCAGCTCATTAATCCAATGCATGAGTAAATATAGTAGTTATCTATATCCATCAGAAGTCCTGTTCTGGATTTTTGATAGGCCTAGGTGACCCTTCAAAAATAGCTAACAGGAAAGGAAAACAAAACAAACAAAACCTCAATATATACATACACATACACACACACACACACACACACACACACACAGAGAGAGAGAGAGAGTTCTAGTAGTAGGAATTCTAACTCTTAATTCAAGAGCTGAAAATATCACAATGTAATATGAACCAATTTGTAAGGGAAGCTACCACTGCAGTGGAAACAGGACTAGATCAATGGAAGAATTCTTCTGTCAACCTAGCTACTACCCACCAGGGAAGTGGATTACCTACACAGACAGGAGAATACCTCCTGGCAGGGTAGGTAGTATCTACACTGAAGTGCTGTAGCAGTGCCACTATAGTGCTTTAAGTGTACATATACCCTTAAACTGCAAGTTTGTACTCCCATTGTCTAGGGACCTTGAGATTGGGGCTGTGGCTGGACTCTCTTCAGGTTCTAAAAGCTTAAAAGAGGCTTGGATTCCCCTCACAGCAGTTTGGTGGCTGGCTGAAAGGGTTGGTTTTTTGGTTTGTATGTTTTAAATGGGTGCCTAATGTTAAGCTAAGTCCATACTTAGACACCCAAGTAAATGGCCTGATTTTCAGGAGTGCTGACTGGCATCCAGTACTCCCACTGAAGTCAGCCCATACTTGGAGGTATAGAAGGTGGGAGGGAAGGTCTGTTCACCACTGAAGTCTTTTGACAGAAGTTGGGCTTTTAATTCTCATCTCAAGGGGTTGAGAGTTCTCTGCTGTCATCTTAAATGGATAATTGACTCCTCAAAAAGGTACAAAAATAATGTGGCATTCTTTGTCAATGTGTAACTGAAATACTCTAATGCGCATGTCAATGAATGTTTTCTGCACATTCTGAAGTCTGTACGCAGCTCTTATATGTTGGTGTTCTTATTTTATAAATCAAGAACATATGATCCTGTTAGCTACCCTGGATATTAATGAGCCTGAGTATTAGCTTGGGAATTAATGATATAAGGCTTGTTTTGTTTTAACCTATCTGTAGTGAAATTTATGAGCCATGAGTACTTATAAATCAGTATTTTAAGCCTGATCTGGCACACACACATATACATTCATAGACCTATGGACTTCAATATGACTACTAATGTGCTTAGAGGTTAACAGGTGCATAATTCTTTGCAGGATTGGTGCCTTAGGCTATTATCCTTTCAGCCAAAACTTTGAAAAAAGTGTACCTAAAGATAAGCTGCTACTGTAATAGGTCTAAATCTCTTTCTGCATGTGAATCTGATTTTTGACTGACTGTCAAAGATTCCAGAATATTTTATGCTCCAGCTGTTTGTTACACCTAGTCGGTATCTGTAAGCTGCAAATTTTTAAGTGGTTTGGTCCAGGAGGAATTGTCAACACACAGCAGCATTACATGCAATATCTACCTCACCATTTGATTTTGATATTAACCTCAAACCCTATGGAATGCCAGCCTGATAAAACACTACATGGATTCAGAAGATCCATCTCCTCTAGAGAAGATTTAGCATCTGGTTCAATTAGAGACTATGATGAACCAAAAAAGGAGTGTGAATAAGAAAATCTGAATGCTTTGTTTCTTTGAGGAATCTAACTCATTTTTAATTTCACTGTATGGAGGTACACAATTAGAATGAACTTCTTAGGCTAAAGTGGATAATATCATAGAAATACAAATTCCTTTAAAAAAAAGTTATGCATCAAACTTTCAGGCTCCATTTGACCCTCATTTAAAAAATATTTTACTGAGCTCCAATGCAAATAGAGATACTGCCATAAGCAGGAAGTAAAATTCAATGTAGAACTGTTTAAAAAAAAAAAAAAAGTTAAGTGTTTGGGTAAGTTTCACCTGTCTAAAGATATTCTATGCTTACTGTAGCTGGGTGAATATTGCGAAGCTTTCAGTGACATTGTTCAACCTGAAAAAGAATTTGCTTTAAATGTGCTTTTGTTGCTTTGCTATTTGTCTAACATTAACATCTCAATGATCATGGATAAGAAACATGATATCACTCATGTGATTATTTAGTTATAGGAGATGGGGGACTAGTCGATACAGCAGAGTTAAGATAGAATAGATTTTCCCAAAACCACTTACCAAAGCACTGACACAAAGGCAGTTAAAGGAGTCAGATGAAGATCCGATTGCACCTTTCACAGCCAGGTCCACATAATATTTTTATCACATTTATATAAAGTAATTGTAAATTTAAACTCTGTGCCCAGTCAGTAAGTGTTACAATAATTTTCTTTTTAGCAATTATATCTTGTGTGGCTCAAAAAGAAATATCGATTTAAACTTCTTCTAGAATCCCCTCATCTTATTTATCTACTCTCTCTCAACTGCTACCTCTGATTGAGAAATTCAGAGCCCCATTTCCTTCAAGAGTTCCTCCTGATTATAAAAGTTACAATCGTCCAATCAGGAATGGGCTTTATATGACCAACAACTAAAGAACAGAGCTAAAAATTTCAAATGCTTACAATTACCTGTTCATAATCAATCCACAGAAAAAAATTCAAAATTGAGCATTCCACAAGAAGGGACACAGAAGAAATTCATTAAGTGAATTATTTGCTCAGCTCTAAGTCATACACATTAGCTCTTATTCATATTGCAGTCAAAGACCAAAACCAGCACCTACAATTCAATCCATTGAAATTTCTGGACAGCTTCAGTGTTGAACTCAAATCCTTGGCTCCACAAATACCTCCCTAGTTTTGATTCCTGGTCAAATCCAATATTGTAAGACGCCTATTTTACTTTTTCAGTGCAGATATGGCTGCAATCTTAGGAGGACAGACATTCCTGTAACAGTACAGTGCAACTATTAATTTCACAAAGTTCTACTGATCAGGACGGGGAAGCTATCTTAACATCAACATTATCTTTCTGCATATTTTGGCTAAATTCTCATACAAAACCATCACATTAAATGTCAGCACAATCACATCTAATTTTGAAATCTAGCCCCAAACTCAAGCCTGGTCCCAATCCTTATCTAGTTCCACATACAAACTCCATCTGTTATGACAAGATAGCTTGCCGATCATGGGACTATAGTATGATTATGTACAGGATGCATATTTTACATTCTGAAAGTGCTGGATGAGAAAACCACATCTATGGAGAAAGATGAAACCTAACTGGCATGCTCTCACTCACTCTCTCTCCCTTCATGTTTGATCACTAAACACTGTCATGTACACTTATCACTACTTAAATGTCTTTCAGTGTAGCCTGACAAGTAGAACCAAAAGGTTATATCTGAACTGCCAGCTAACTGAGTGGTCCATCTCTCTTCTTAAGTACTAGAGCAAGAAGAGTGAAGCAGATATCTGTTAGGTAATGGGCACTCTACAGATACATAAGTGTTAGATTTAGTGATCTGGATCCACACAACATTTGCTATATAGGCCATAGGCTTTTTTGAAATCTCAAACAGTTGGCATACAAGGTTATTCTACTGAGTGGCCAGTAGCCTTCTGTCTAGGAGGGCATATATTTGGTGACTACACCATCCCTCCCCACCCATCTGCACTTTTAGTCACCAAGCAATGGTAAGTATTACTTGATTCAACAACACTTTGAATTAACATACAGTATATAGAGGTTACCTAATTTTCCAGGGGGCAATAGGAAGTTTGTGGCAGAGATGCAAAAACAAAGATTTTTAATTCACAGTCTGGTAAGCATAAGACTGTTCTCTTTCCCCTCAGGATATCAGGAGTACGTTCTCGCCCCATTAGGCATTCCTATAGTACCTATCCACATTAAACACAAGATGTGTACAAAAATCAACAGTGAGCAAGTTGCTTGTCTGCAAGCAACTACTATTTCCTTCAAATTTAGATACAGTTCCCTATTCTTTTAAATAGATATTGAGGACACTCAAACACAAGCAGGAGTTGCTCAAAATGTTGTGACGTCAGGCTCATAATTGCAACCCATTACCAGCAGGCAGCAGTATGGGAACTGATCTTTGGAACCTTAGAAAAGAAAAGTCATCCAGAAAATAAAAATAATACTAAATGGCATCAAGTAGTCCCTCTTAAACACTCTTAAAATACTGTAAAAAGAAATAATGAAAGGTTGCCAAAACACACACAATGCTTGACTATTTGTAGCCAGTTTATTTAATACCAAATTTCTTTCCCCCCCCCCCACAGATTTTCTGTCCCATATATTCATTGTGCTACAACATAAAGTTACTGTTTATTGCACTGACATTTACATTAGTAGAAACAAACAAACAAAAAGGGAAGCATTTGATTTCAAATCAGAATGACTCAAGGTTATTTAATTTTTGCAAACACTTAAATCAATGACTTCTGTGTTTTTAGTTTCAAATATTATGGGCACCACTGCAGGAACATCATGTCACCAAATGTAAATGAAAAGAAAAACCTTTAAAAGCCATTTAGGAAATACCAAGCTCCATGTCATTTCATTACCGTGAAGTTTTCTAAAGACACACACATATTATATTAGGTCTATTACTGCAACATTACAGTCACACTGTTTTAAAGTCAGAAAAGCAAAAGTAAAGGTTCCAGCAGCAATGTTAACTCAATCATGCTGTGTTTTTCATGGTATGGATTTTATTACAAACAGTAATATAGTAACTTACATAATTAACAAGGAAAAACACAGAAACTGAAAATACCGTGTGAAAAATATAGTTGTGTTAATCTTAACTTTTGCATTTCCTGATTTATAGGGATATGGAAAGAGGAACTTACTTTAGTGTTTACTTCCAAACAACTTACTGCCATATCAATACTATTAACCATGTTGGAAGAAGGCATTCAGTTAAAGAGTATCCTCAGTACATTGAACTGACATGTTAGAATGCATCACTGGCATTTTTCTAACAAATAAACTAACTAAAGCATCTCCTTACTTTCCACCCAAACAAATCTCTCTTCTTTTCCTTAACTCACCTCTTTAGTAAACCTCAACCATACATTACTGTTCTCTAACACCCTCTTCTTAACACTTGGTAATTAGTGTTCTGAGGTTAGGGGCAAGTTTCCTGAACATTAGAGTTTGTCAGGTATTTTATAATCACACAACTAATTTAACCAGATATCTGAGAGCTCCATCTTATCCAGAATGGAAAATTGGTTCAGCAGTTTCCACAGACTACATTTTAGGGTATGTTGTAGAGCTGATGAAAAATATTTTGTTTTTTTGCATTGAATATTATTTTGTTAAAACAAAAGATGTTATGTAGAAATGTATTGGTTTTGACAAAAAAGTTTAATCAGGAAGCTCTCTCAGGTCCAGATTCAAATGTAAAGTTTGTGGTTTCAGATGCACTTCTGTTCTCTTATAACTCAATTATGGCTTTGATGCAACACAGGAAAATCCGGCACGCCGACCCCACTCCAACCATGCCGTGGCTCCGCACAGCTCCCGGAAGCGGTGGCATGTCCCCCTTCCGGCTCCTACACTGCCTTCACCCCAGTCGCAGCCCCCACAGCTCCCATTGGTTGGGAACCGTGGCCGCGCCTCCGCGTAGGAGCCGGAAGGGGGGACATGCCACTCCTTCTAGGAGCTGCTTAAGGTAAGCATTGCCTGCAGCCTGCACCTCTAAACCCCTCCCACACCCCAATCCCCGTCCCAGCCCTGATCCCCCTCCTGCCCTCTGAACCCCTGGCCCCAACCCAGAGCACCCTCCTGCACCCCAAACCCTCATCCCCAACCCCACCCCGGAACCACACCCCCAGCCAGAGCCCACACCCTCTCCCTTACCCCAGCCCTGATCCCCCTCCTGCCCTCTGAACCCTTGGCCCCAACCCAGAGCACCCTCCTGCACCCCAAACCCTCATCCCCAACCCCACCCCAGAACCCACACCCCCAGCCAGAGCCCACACCCTCTCCCTCACCCCAGCCCCCAATTTCATGAGCATTCATCGTCCCCCATACAATCTCTGTACCCAGATGTGGTCCTCAGGCCAAAATGTTTGCCCATCCCTGCTGTATAAGGTCAAACTCACAACTTACCTAGGATTTTGCTGTATTGGTAACTGAAAAACCTTAACCTTCAGCCTAGGCTTTCTCCCCAAACCAGCCAATTCTTAACTTCCTTCTCTCCCCAGGTTTCTCTGAACAGCAGAGGACTTAACAAACCACACCTGCTGCAACGAGTCAGCTGAATCTACTTAGCAACTTCCAGAGGAATGTAACTCTTCCAAACACAGTCAATCAGAGGAGCCCCATCTGGGGTAGATCCAGCTACCACAGGTCAATCATCTCTTCCTAATTTGGCTACTATTTACTAAGCAGTAAAAATGTTTTCACTTAGATTTTAAATGGGGATGGGGAGAAATGAAAGATTATATCATCCTTTTATGATTAGAAGAGGTATGAGGGGAAAGACTTCTAACAACAGATCTATAGGAATGAAGGAAATCAGTAACACTAGTATCAGTTCATAGTCTTGGTACTCATGATAAGTGAAGGAGATGGGACTGGCAGTTACATTCCCCCTCATCCCTGCCCCCAAAATGACCAGTGCTGACAACGACAAAAATAACTTCTCAGATAAAATCAGCCAAACAGCTAACCAGTTTGAATCCCTTCCCCTCTCATACAATAAATAAATTCTGCTGCTACCACTGCTCCCTAACTCCTTCTGAAAGTGAGCAAGTAGCCCCTCACCTTCCACTCTTCTCCTTCCACCTAAAGAAGAGCCAGCAACTGCGGCAGCTCTGCTTCCTACCTCTCTCTCACCTGGTCAGAGTTACTTTTTCCTTACCAGTTACAGGACACGATCTTCTACCTTCTTGAAGTCACAAGCCACCCAAGCTCCTCATTCCCTCTACCTCAATTTCTTCCGCACCATTTGGGCCACTGGTGGTGCTTCTATACTAAGGCTTCACTTGCACTCATGCTTTTGGCCTGATCTGATTCTCTCCCTCTGAGTATTGAAAGAGCAGCCTGAGAGCATGCTCTGATTTTAGCACTGTTCAGCAGAGACGAAAACATTGTCTCTTCCTCCTCAGATTGTGGTACACTGAACAAGCTATACCCCCAATCCTTCATACCTCCCCAATTCACTCCAGGAGAAAGGATTTTTTTTTTTAAATTAGCAGCCACCTCACAAAAGATATGAGATGAACTCTTGAGGTCCCTACCCAGTTTTTACTCAAGCAGATTCCCATTAACTTTAAAATTTGGCCCTAGGAAAGAAGTCTTAGGTTGGGATAGGGAATAAAAGTAAAGGCACTTGTTTCCTAAGATAGTCTGCAGAGTGAAGGGGTTTTTTTTGTTTTTTTTTTAAATCTACTGTGCAATTATAATAATATTGTATTCATGAACTCTCATTCAAAGCACTTTATAAAAATCAATTCATTTAGCCTGTATACTCCTATCAGGAAGGTATTATCTCCATTTTACAAATTTAAAAATGGAGGCACAGAAAGAATTAGTGAAGTCTGATGCCCTTCCTTTCCACTTTATATTTTCAAAAGGAGTATTAGCACATGCAATAGCTGTGCATACTCAGAAGAGTATGAATTTTAAAAACATGTTTCCCATTGACACAGCAAACTAATGTTGCAGTAACCTATGAATTAAAGCTCCCTAAATCTGTATTTGCATATTAGACTCATGATTGATCATGTCAATTTTTAGAAGATCCCTAATAGTATGCATTGAAATGATCAACTAACAGATTCATTGGTTCTTTTGAGTCCATTATCCATGGATTAAGAGCTCTCAGCATGCACTGACATTTAGAGTAGTACTGTCTATTTGGTTAAGATGCTATAGTTATTGGGTAAAGGAATTCGTGAACCTTTCGTTTACTCCATATTGCAGGGCTTCATAAGTATGCCAAGGAGCATCGAGAAAAATGCTGAGCTTTGGTACCCTTGGATGCATGTTGAAAACATCTCCAGCATACTTCTGGCAATGTTTTATATTCCCTTTGAAATTGTAACAGGATCTATTATCTCCTCAATGGAAAAACGATGGCAGTTTCAATTACAGTATCATATAAACAAGGCCTGGCACCTTCTGTGTGTGCATGCAAGGGTGGAAAGAGGGCATATGAAGGCAGCCTGAAAGTTGATTCCTGTGCTCTCCAGTTGTTGAGGATGGGTTGACTGGTGTAGTCAGCAGTATTCAGAGCCAGAAAGGGGGCACTGATGAGTAGGGTGGAACAATATCAGGGCTCCTCCATGTGCACCTACTCCCACTCAGACTGGTACCTAGAGTGAGCACATGCCGTAGGTCTAAAAATTATATCTAAGTTACTTATTTGACCTCCCACCAGCAGCACAGTATCTGAGCACCTCACAATCTTTAATGTATTCATCTTCACAACAGTGGGGCTCGAATACCAGGCTAGCACCCTAACCATTGGACCATCCTTCCTCTGAAGTAGTATTGAAGTGTATTGTAACTGCTATACCTAAGTGAGCCCCCCACACCTGCTTCTGTCAGCTGTACAGGTCTCCAACTCAGGTATTACATCTCCCTACTGAAAACAACCCTGTCCCGTGGTGAAGCCAATAGAAGGGCGGGGAGGGTGGGGGGCAAGTGCCTCCCTGACAGCCTTTAGGTGTATGTCACCTTTCACATGAGCCCTCTCCACCCTCATCTGGCAGCAGTGGCTCCTGTCATGCAGGACTGGACTCACCGGTCATGATGGAGGGGAATGTGGCAGAACCAAACCTGAATGTGGTAAGACCTTGTGTGCCAGGTTGCAATGCCTGGAGTGGTGAGCTGGGTCTAGTCCCAGAGGACAGGAGCTGCTGCTGCTGCTGCCACCCAGTGAGTGCAGGGTGAGCTTAGTTGCTCTCCAGCCCACCACCTATGACCCACTGACTTCTGGTTGAAAAACCTGACTCCACCACTGATCGTCTTTCAAAGCCTGAAGAGAGATCTATTCTTATAAATCCAAATGAAAACAGTAAGAAATTAAACAAAGCTACTTTAAAATAACTTATGATTGTCTAACAAACCCAGAGGTGCTAGAGAACACATAAATTAAGGCTTTTTATACTGTCTCATAACATTGCACATGCCTCTTCTTGGACTTGATGATAGTGTAGAGATACAATTGCATGAGCTAAGGGAAAGTCCACAGAGTGAATTTTCTAACTTCATAAAGTTTAGAATTGAAACTCTAATGTTATTTTAATATTTCATGATGTTGTTAACAGCTATTTGATTCAGTAATTATTTTTAAAGCAGAAAAATATGGGGGTTAAAGGGGAATTCAGTGGCATTGTTGCTATTGTGTTTATTGGCAGCAAGTTCCATTTCTCACAGTAGCTGCGCTTAGAACATTTACATATCAAAGTTTTTCCCCCTCCACACTTTTCAGCATACTCTAGTGAGATTCTCAATGAACATTATCAAAATGTGTTTATGAAAATCTGAGTGATTCTTGGACGTGCAGATGAGTAATGTGTTGTTTATGTGGTGGGTGATGATTGAATATTATTTTTTCTTCACCATGCTGTATTGCTATAACAAATTTTAAATAATAGTTTTATATAAGACAGCATTTCACCTCTCTCCTGAAAAAGTTCTCAACATCAACAGTATAGGACAAAAACCAAACATTATCTAATCACACTGCCAAGAACAAGCATTATACTGATTGGACCTCTGCAGTTCACATCACTGATTGTTTAAATAGCACTAGAAGAGTATGGAAACTACTTGAATTTCCTTATGGTGTTTTCTTAATCACATTTTTAAAAATGTATCATTTATTTTTACAAATTGCAAGTGATTAATTTATTAAACTTTCATATCACAGAGGAATGAAAATTCAAATTCAGGCTGCAGTATGATGTATGACAAGCCCAGTAAATATATAATTTGGCACAGTTTGTGTGCTAGGTATTTTGAAAATCAGGCCACTTATTTTGGTGTCCAAAGAAGAATTAAAATGTGTATAATCCTGGCAGGATCAGGAAAGTAAGATGGAGATAGGAAAGAAGGAGTCTGGGCCTTGGGAGACCAGGGTTCAGTTCAGTGTTCAATGGCAGACAACCCATGTGACTTTAGACAAACTTAGTCTCTCTGCCTGAGTTTTGCATCCATAAAAATGGACACGAGTGTACTTCACAAGGATGTTATGAGGATAAACACACAAAAGATTGTGAGGTGCTCTGAGGATAGTGATTGGGGCCAGGGCTTTGGAGCAGAGCACAGACCATTAGGTTTTATGCCCGGAGCTGGAGCGGAGCCGGAGCGGAGCAATTCAAAAATTTGATTGCTCCAAATCCCTGATTGGGGCCATATAAGTAGTTTACACATAGAAAAGCATCAAACAGAAAACAAAAGAAAGGAGGAAACCAAAATAGGAGTCAAGATTTCCTCCAGAATACCAAGCAAGTTTCTCCTCAAGCCTGTAGCTGAAATCAGGCATCTCTCCCCTGCTGACAGAATTTGTAGCAAGAATTCAAGGTAAGAATATTTGTTTTTATTTAAAGCCCCAGCTTCTGGAGTCAGGTGACTGCATGAGAATCTCAGCTTTCCTTTTTGAATAAAAGTAATTTTATACCATTCATGATTATGGAGAAAAGCTTGAGAAGGTGACCCCTAAATGTTCAGGAAACAAGGCAAATAAAGAACCCCAAAAGTATTAATTTAAAATATTTTACATCCAATTTAATATACAAGGTCCAACTCAAGTCCTGACCACTTGGAGTTGGCAATGATGCAAGAAGGAAGCACTTACCTTGAATTGTAAGAGCACTATATCCTAAGCATTTAAAATATGATAATTAAACTATATCATATGCTTTGTGGAGGTCCAACAAGGACTTGATTTAATTTGGGAGACACTCTGCACGGATACTGACAAAAGTTTTGTATGCTACATTGCACTGTAGTCTATAAAAAGAAAACAGAAGTCAGATTTGAACATATAAAGTTATTTGCATGTATGGCCATCCTCCATGTTTTTCAAATAAAAATGAAAGCAATGTTACATGAATTAATTTCCTGCCACATGCTGCAAATTAAATTTGTCCCTCAGTGGGTATACATGTGCTGACTGAACTTAGCTTTTACATTTTCAATTTTTTACAGTGAAATCAATAGATCATTAAAAAAGGCTTTTGTCGGTGTGATGGTCCATGCCCTTAGGGTCAGGGCAGTGTGGCCTGTCAGTCACCATCTACAAAGCAGCCCTTTGGTGCAGGGCAGCATGGCCTAGTGGCCAGAGTCTATCGAGCCACCCTTCAGTGCATGGCAGCGTGACCTAGTGGCCAGAGTCTGTAGCACCACCCTTCAGTGCAGGGCAGCATGGCCTAGCGGCCAGACTCTATAAAGTTGGGGCACCCACTAAGGGGTGTGTCAACCACCCAACTCCACTGGGCCCCAACCCAGGGCCCTAACAGTGGTCTAGCGGCTCGCCCCTGACTCAGCAGGGGGGTCCTACCGAAACACAGGTCAGACCACTGCACCTGTCGCGGCTGAGAGTTCTTCATCAGGTCTGAGAGGGGGGCAGCTATGGACATGAAGTCCAGTACAAAACGGTGATAGTACCTGGCCAGTCCCAAAAACTGGTGTACCTGTTTCTTTGTCTTGGGCGTATCCATAAGGGCGTGTACCTTATTGATTAGGGGGCACAATTTCCCTCCCCCTACCATGTACCCAAGGTAGGTCACCTCTTCCTGTCCGAGATGGCATTTCACCGGGTTGGCCGTGAGGCCGGCTGCTCTAAGGGCCTGGAATACCCCAGCGAGGTGTCGGAGGTGGTCCTTCCAGTTGTTACTATATACCACAATGTCGTCTATATACGCCGCTGCATATCGATCATGAGGCAGCAAGATCTTATTCATCAGCCACTGAAAAGTTGCTGCAGCTCCATGTAGCCCGAACGGCATGGTTAGAAAGTGGAAGAGGCCGAATGGTGTCGGGAAGGCGATTTTTTTCCCGGGAGTTTGGTGTTAGAGGGATTTGCCAGTACCCTTTGGTTAAATCTAGGGTTGACAAATACCTCGCTCCCCCGAGTCATTCTATAAGTTCTTCCACCCGGGGCCACCAAATTCTGAAAACCAATACAGAATTTGGTGGTCCCGTCGGGTTTTGGGACCAGAACGATTGGGCTGCACCATTCGCTCTTCGACTCCTCGACCACCCCCATCTCAAGCATCGTATCCAGTTCCTGTCATACAGTGGCCCACATCTTTCGGGGCAGCAGTCGGTGGTTGTCTCTCACTCTCTGACCTGGTGTCATGCGATATGATGGCTCATAAGGTTGGTTCGTCCCGGGCAGGTTGATAGGATGTCGGGGAAATCCTTTATGAGCTTCGATATTTGCTCCTGCTGTGCCGTGGTGAGGCCAGTCCCGAGCGTAGCCGGCCTTGGGTCTAGAGGTTCCCCTGCTAGTGGTCCAAGTTCTGGGGGCGATTGGGTGATGAACAAGGCCTCGCTAGCATTCCAGGCCTTCAAAAGATTCACGTGGTAGGTCCGGGTGTCCCTCCGTCGTCCAGCAACCGGACCTCGTAATCTACTAGCCCGACACGTCGGGTCACCTCGTAAGACCCCTGCCACTTGGCCAGGAACTTTGATTCGGCCGAGGGCAACAAGAGCAACCCCTGGTCCCCAGGGTCGAAACTCCGTACCTTAGCCCCTTGGTTTTAGATCCGTTCTTGCGTCTCTTGGGCCCGCAGTAGGTTCTCCCAGGCAAAAGCCCCCAAGGCTTGGAGCCGTTCTCGGAGGTGTAGCACATACGGGGTGGTCCCGAGTACTCATGTCTCCTGCGCCTCCCAGTCTTCCCTCAGGAGGTCCAGGATCCCTCGGGAAGGGAAGGACCCGGTCGACGCTTGGGGCACCTCCCTTACGGTGAACAGCAGGGCTGGCAATAGTGTATCCCAATGGCTGGGGTCTTCCTCCACGAACTTCCTCAACATGGACTTCAGGGTACTATTGAAACGCTCCACTAAACCGTCTGTTTGTGGATGGTAAACTGACGTTCAGAGTGACCGAATATTCAGGAGGCGGCACAGCTCTGCTATTAGTTTAGAAGATACGTTAGTACTCTGGTCAGTCAGGATCTCCGCGGGTAACCCGACCCTAGCGAAGACCTTCATGAGTTCAGCGGCAATCACCGGCATGCTCGGAGGGGAACAGCCTCAGGATAACGTGTTGCGTAGTCCACGATCGCTAAAATAAATCGATTTCCTATCTTACTTCTTTCTAAGGGTCCTACCAAATCCATTCCGATGCGTTCAAAGGGTACACCGACCACAGGCAGGGGTATTAATGATGCTCGGGGTACACCCTTCAGTCCGGCCTGCTGGCATTCTGGGCAAGACACGCAATAATCCCAGACCTCTTGGTGAATGCTGGGCCAAAAAAACCGGTGGGCCACCCTCTGAAGGGTCTTTTCCCGCCCCAGGTGTCCTGCCCAGGGGTTTGCATGTGCTAACTGTAGGAGGCCTCGTCGCAACCTCTGGGGAACCAACAGCTGATGGAGCGGCTTGGGTGTCTGTGGTTTCTGTACCAGCCGATATAGGCGATCCCACCAGATCTCAAACCGGGGCCACTGCGGAGGTCTCGGAGGTGTGTCCTCTCCGGGGCCAGGGCCAGTGGCCTGCTCCCAGGCCCTACTCAGGGTCGGGTCTTCTCTCTGCTCCCGCAGAAAATCAATATCTCGCTCCAGCTCTGCCTGCGCGTCTTCCACGGATGGCTGTTGGGCGTTGGCAGGTGCCTTCCCCACCGTAGATGTCCCTTCCCCGGGGTCTGACTCCGGTGTGTCCCCAAGCAGTCCCCTCCCTGGAGACATAGCTCCTTCCATTTGTGGAGCCGGTGGTTGATACTGCTGGAGGACCTCCCTAAATTCTGGCCAGTCTCGCCCCAGCACTACGGGGTAGGCCAATCTGGGGACCACGCCCACGTGGAGGCCTTCCTCCCACTGACCAATCTCAATCCTCACGCAGGCTGTGGGGTAAGGGCGGATGTCCCCATGTACACACTGTAGGTGTATCTGTTCCCCCGAGAGTCTAAGGTCAGGAACCAGCCCCTCCCGTAAGAAGGTCTGACTGCATCCCGAGTCCACGAGGGCATTCGTGGAGGTCCCTTCGACCTGCACAGGGACCACTAACTTTCACGGCCCCCTTTTCCGGGCTCTTTGGCCAGCAACCCAGACTTGCCTATAGTTGTAATATATGAACGGGCATTCCCGCCAAATATGTCCCTCTTGTCTGCACTCCCAGCAGCGATTCCAGCCTTCCGAAAGTCCAGGGACTTCCCTTGGTGGGCTTCGCTCCCCTTGTGGGAGATGATCCCTTCGAATTGGAGCCCGAGTGACCCTATGCCTGGGTTCGGTGCTGGGAGGCTTAGTGGGTGTGGAGCGGGTGTTGGACGGAGGTTCCCGAGCCTCCGCTCCCCGAGGGCTTCCCTTGCCTGGCCTGTCCCTCCTGCTCGGGTTTCCGGATCCCTGTGGAGGTGCCTCGGCTCCCTCGGCCGCCAAGTAGTCCTCCATCAGGCTCACAGCCGCTGACAAGGTCACCAGTTGGTGGCGTTGCACCCATGCTTTTCCTCCTGCCGGGAGGATCTGGGTGAACTGTTCAAGTGCTACCATCTCCGCCACCTGGGGCCTGGTCAAGCCTTCTGGGTCCAACATCTCCAACAGAGATCCCATACCCGTTGGGCCACGGCCTGAGGTCGAGCCCCAGGGGGGTACTGTTCTTTACGGAGGCGCTGGCTAATGCCGGTCTGGTCTAATATGGCCGCTTTCACCCGGGGGTACTCCAAGGCCTCCCGGGGATCAAGGTTGCGGTAGGCAGTCTGCGCCTGTCCCGTCAAATAAGGAGCTAGCATGGTGGTCCAGTGTTCTGGGGGCCACCGAGCAGCAGTGGCAACCCGCTCGAACGTGACCAAGAATGCCTCGGGGTCGTCACCTGGTCCCATCTTAGTGAGGCGAATTGGTAGCCCCACTGAAGCCTCTCCAGATCCCACTCCCATGGGTGCGGGGGCTGGGGCTCCCGGCGTGCGCAGTAGAGTTGCCACTTGTTTGACTAGGCGTTCCCATTGTAATTGTTACTGGGCAGCCAACTCTCAAAGGAACTGCTGCTGTTGTTCCTGGTGCTGTGTCATCTGCAGCTGCTGCTGGCTGGCCATCTGCTGCATCATGTGAGACTGTTGTTGTCACTGTTGGGCTGCCTGCTCTTGTTGATTCTCCAGCATCCACTTTAGAAACTTCTCTGTATCCATCTTGCACGGCGGTGGGGCTCCTGTTGTCTAGATTCCCTCCCTTGGACCTTTCAGCAGGTCCTGGGCGCTGCCCACATTCTCCACCACGTGTGATGGTCCACACCCCTAGGGTCAGGGCAGTGTGGCCTATCAGTCACCATCTACAAAGTAGCCCTTTGGTGCAGGGCAGCGTAGCCTAGCAGCCAGAGTCTATAAGGTAGCCCTTCGGTGCAGGGCAGCGTGGCTTAACGGCCAGAGTCTATAAGCTAGTCCTTTGGTGCAGGGCAGTGTGGCCTAGCGGCCAGAGTCTATAAAGTTGGGGCACCCACTAAGGGGTGGGCCCAGGCCCACCCAACTCCACCGGGCCCCAACCCAGGGCCCTAATAGTGGCGAAGCAGCTTGCCACTGAGTCAGCAGGGGGGTCCTACTGAAACACGCTGAGGTTTCCTGGACATGAGGTACCACTCCGTCACCCTCCCTGAGTCACTTCCTACCAGAGTCTGTGCTGGTGTTTCCCATGCATTGTCGGGTTCTCTGTGTTCAGCGGGGCCGGTCGTCTCCGGGGGCTCCTCCAGCCGCCGGGGCACGGGCAGGCCGCAAAAGGCTTCGATTCCCAGTGCAGTCAATGGCTGTGGCTGGCCCTCCGCAGGAGCTTCCCAGGCAGGTCCTTCCCCTGCTGTCTCCAGCGCAGAATGAGCTGGGCTCCCTCCCTTTATACTGCTATAGCACTTGGAGCATGCCCAGTCTCGCCAGGGAGGCGGGACTTCTGCTGTCCATAATATGGGCTTAGCCCTGTCCAGGCTAGTGCAGGGTAAGCAGACCCTGTCACAGTCAGCTTTAACACCAAATCTTTGTATACATTCTACCATACTGTCAAGTCATCAATGCACCATGGTGAAACATGATATCCCTGTTCCATTTCATATCATATTTCAAGGTTTTTGATAAATACTTCAACACAGTAAGAAGCAGACAGTTTAAAAGTGTATTTTGGGCTGTTTTGTTGATTTGTGATGGAATACAATAGAACTACATATTCCCTGGACATTATGCAAATCAATGCTGAAGTTGCTTTCTGCAATGCCAAAACCTCTGAGGCTTTAATAAAATAACCCAAATTTACAAAGAAAGCGTGGCATTAGAATATTTTCCTGAGTATCTGAGTGTTGGTTCGGCAATGGACAGTCTAAATTAGCCATTCCACAAAGTAATCTTTTACAATGGAGAAAATTGAACATAGTACTGTTCCCATCAGATGTCTTTCTTCCTGCAACATCATCAACTGGGCATAGGAATTAATTAAATGGCATACAAAATTGGCATGTTTCAGCACTTAATTTTGGGGCCTGTGGCAGTCATATGGCTTACATTATATTGGAATAAAAATGACAAAAAATTAAAAACCAAATCTCATCTCTGAACTACTAATATTAAATTACATCTTAAAATAGTCCTTCTTAAGTCAAGCTAGTCTCTTGCTAAACCCCAAGTGCTGACTCTGCTCAGCATGCTACCAATGTTCCAATTTGTGTGTCATTACTAGATCTCTCAATGTATTCTGTTCCTGCCTTTGCATCAGGCAGCAGTTTCCATTCACTAATAGACTCTTAAAACACCTTCGACTGCTGAAGAAAATAAGTTAAATTAACGTAATTGGCAGGTTTACATTGTAATTCAGTCTTGTTAAAGCCTCAGATAGAAAGTGGCTTGATAAGGAGACCTCTTCTAAGATCACTGGCAAATGTTAGCATGCAAACTGTTGCGTTTTGCATAGGCATTTTTGTGACATTTCCGAAAGTGGGAGATTACTGGCCTGATCTTGGACCACTGAAACCAACGGTTGTTTTGCCATTGATCCCAGCATGATCAGGGTTGGTCCCAGAGAAGTCCAAGAAGTTCCTGCAGCTCCCATTGGCCAGGAATGGCAAACCGTGGCCATTGGGAGCTGTAGAGGGCCGTTCCTGCGGATGGTCAACGTCAGCAAAATGCCTCACGGCCTGCAATCAGATTACCTTGATGGGCCGCATGAGGCCTGTGGGACACAGGTTGCCCACCACTGTATTAGGATGATTAGAGGAATGGAGAACCTGCATTATGAGGGAATACTTAAGGAGCTTTGCTTGTTTAGTTTAACAAAATGAAGGCTGAGGATTAAACACCATGGAGGGAGAGGAGTTATTTAAATTAAGGGCTAATGTTGGCAGAAGAACAAATGGATATTCACTGGCCATCAACAAATTTAGGCTTGAAATTAGATGAAGGTTTCTAGCCAACAAAAGGAGTGAAGTTCTGGAACAGCCTTCCAAGGGGAGTAGTGAAGGCAAAGAACCCAACTTTTTTCAAGACTGAGAGCAATATGTTTATGGAGGGGAAAGTATATGAGGTTGCCTACAATGGGATATGGCCCATCCATATCTGCTATTACCAAATATCTCCAATAGCCAGTGATGGGACACTAAATAGGGAAGGCTCTGCATTATTACAGAGAATTCTTTCCCAGCTGCCTGGCTGGCGGACCTCACTTATATTCTCAGGGAATAACTGATCACCATATTTTGAGTTGGGAAGGAATTTTTCTTTAGGTCAGATTACCAGAGATTCTGGGGGGGGGGGTTGTTTTGTTTTTTGCCTTCCTTTGCAGATTAGGGCATGGGTCACTTGCTGATTTGAACTAGAGTAAATGGTGGATTCTCTGTAACTCCAAGTCTTTAAAACAAGCTTTGAGGGTGGTAGGGGGAAGTGTTAGTAAGTATTAGCCTTTTTTCTGTATGTTAACTCATAATTTTTGTGTTACACAACATAATCGAAATTCTTTTTATCTATATATTCAGTGTCTTATACTGACATTGAAATGTCCTTCAGTTTAACCCAGTGGGTGAAGGGAAAATGAAGTCAATGGAATGTGTGTCATCTTTTACCCTGACCTTACTAAAAAAGCCCAGATATCCAGGGAAGGGATCCCTTGAAACTAATGAAGGGACCCTACAGAAATATGTCATAATAAACACGACTGGGCAATAGATGAGGGGTTGCAATCCAATTATGTTCTGTAATTGATAAAGAGATATTTATCAAATGTTTTCTGTCATTTATGAAACGATCCATTCCCAGATGTTTTAAACTCATTAGGAAGTGTTTATTACAACAGGTGTTCTTAATTAAATTAGAAATTATTTTAGCTTGTAAAGCTATGCATGCAGGATCCATAATAAATTCCATAAATAGGTAAAACGAGGAACTAAAAAACACAGTGAAATTAATTGTGGGAAAATAATTTTCCCTACAAAAAAGGAATTTGTCTGAAACACTATAAAAGGAAAGAGGTTTTGGGAGTTAGTTTGGGAATGAAAAGAGTCAGCATTCCACCGGTTACAGAGGGAGGGAAAAGAGGCCAACTCTTCAACATATAAAGACTGGTAACTTAGGTTCTTTTTCTGTATTCAGTATAGTGCTGTATTAATCTTTGATAGGCTCAAATGGAATTATTTAATCAAAGGTTTTTATTTGATGGTCTCGAATTGTTATTAAATGCAACAGAAATATCAAGTTCATCTCAGGAACATGTCAATCAACAATACTCTGGAAGTACTCTGATGACTCACAGTATTAAGAACGTACTTCATCACCAAAAACCCCAAATTGACTCATGAGGGAGAATGGGACATACTGTATGTCAGTACCAAATAAAGCTTTCTCCAGTAAATTAGCTCACCTCTAGTACTTCCCCTGGCAAAATCATGGGTAGTAAATGATATAACTTTTCTTGGAATGCTGAGTGTGCACACTGAATACTTGGAGATCTACAGTGGACTCAGAAATTGATGAGTCAGAGATAAGCATAGAGATAATGAAGACGTGATTAATTTATGTATGGGTCTTGTAAAAAGATAATGCAATACATAGTGTGTAAGTGCACAGAATGGCCTGTTTGGACATCCTAGGTGTAATCCCTCAAAGGAGAAATGCAAGAGGATGATTAAATGGGATGATTAAAACTAATGGAATTGAATCAAGAAACAGTAAGGCTCTCCAAGTGGTCCCTTCCTTCGGGTCTCCACAGATGTACTTCAATCTTCTGATTCAATCAGTTTTATTTTCATTTCAGATGAGGTAGTCCCACTTATCCTAAGGCATCCTAATGGATTTTACACCAATGCTGCATTCTGTATGATGTAAAGACCATTGGCCAGATCTTTGCATGCAGTGCAGTGCTTTGATCATAAAGGTGTACCTGCCTATAAAAATGGCTTAAGTGGTTCAAGGAGGAGGTAAGGTGATCCTTTTCTGGCATAGAACCAGTGCAGAGAGACTAACACGATATACTCTTCCTGCTTTCAGCAGGAAAAGAGGGATCGTAAGGACATTCCTATACCATGCCAGTCCTTGAGCTGTTCTCAGCCTCTTGTGGCTATCCCAGTTTATCAAAAATTAGGATAATGTTCACCATGGTGTAACAGTAGAGACAGGATGGCATGCACAAAGCAGCACCATAATTAATGCACTGCTACAGTGAGCTTTAAGCCATCTGTGAACACTATACTCTTACACTGTTCAATCTGCCTGTAAACCACGGATGTGATCAAATACATGGAAAGGCATTATTTTGGTAGGTGCATGAGGTAGGGCAGAAGAGGGTAAAAATTAGATGAAGTAGAGCAAGGGAAAATGTATTAGGCTGTCTATTAGAAAAATCTTTCTGACAGAAATACAGTAGGCTGTGCAATAGTCTCATAGGGGAAGTACTGGCACTGGACAAACAACTAGAAAATGTACCATCAGTAATAAGCACGCCCTGGCAACAGGATGGATTAAATTACCTACTGTAATAGGTCTTTTCAGTCTAACTTCGATGATGCCTCCAACATTTAAACCTACATTAAAATAACCTCAGATACTAACAAACCACTATTTCAGCCAACTACTTGCACATTGAATGAGCTAGAAAGAAACCTCTCTAAAATTATTTTAAAATAGCCTCCGTGTAAAGTGGACATACCATTGAAAGGGTTTTTTAAAGATAGATTATCTTAATCACCTAAAAAAATGTGTTCCTACCCTGGAAAGCTCTCTGTGTTAAAAGTTTAATACCTGGCTAAGGGTATTTAAAATTAGACCCGACAAAGTACTAGAAATGGTGGATTTATGATCTAACAGGTCTCTTCCATCTCCAATTTCTGATATGTGGTGATTCAAAATATCAATGAATAGCTGAAAGATATCTGATTTTTCTTTAATATTGAGACTATTAAAATAATCCAGGGCTGCATTAAAGCTCTTCCATTTGTGCCAGAGGGTGAGAGAAGGGGACTACTGTGGGGCAGAGGGAAAAGATTTAGATTTGAAGCAATTCATTCAAAGTATGGCCAAGCTGTAATTTTAAACCAAAAACTTTAAGACTCAACAAGTAGATATTCTCTCCTTTGTCTTATGCCATTTAAATTGACCTTTCCATTTTATGCTGATATTTTTCAATTACAGAAGCAATCATGGTATATTTCACTAAACAGAGTACTGTGATTAATTAATCTAATTGTATAAACAGCCAGACTGTGACTAGCATATTAACATAGGATGAAAGAACAGCTTTGATTGAAACTCAGTGTATCAATTTATATTTCCTTGTCTCCCACACTTTTTGTGGGAATTGAAGGTTACACCTCATTGAACACTCTAAGCTACTGTAACTCAAATGGAGCTTTAGATATTTAACCTTCAGCTTTTGTCTGACTTTCCCCCCAGCACATAAGCATCAAACTTAGGTTTGAAGCGCTTTCAATTGCTTATGTCACAACATGCACAGTGCTTGCACCAAAATAATCTTTAAAAGTAATTATCATAGTCTTTGTGGCACAGGTGCTGTGAGTTAGGAAATCTGAGTTTGATTCTCAGTTTTGCTACAGATTTCTTGTGTGAGTTGAGACAAGACACTTACACCAAAATTTTAAAATCCCCAAAGCTAGGCACCTAAATCCATATTTATTAAACTATATAAAAATGGCCTGATTTGCAGACAGTCCTGCCATGGACTGAATTTCAATTGAATTTGAAACCATTGGCCATGGTATCCCCATCTGTAAACTAGTATATTTCATTTCCTCACTGGGCTATTGCAAATATTAATTCATTAATGCTTGTAATGCATTTTGAGAACCTATGAGCTAGTATCTAGATACTGTAGTGATAAGTGTTCTAAAATTGTGATTAACCACAGACAAAATGGGACTGTAGCAGGGGTGTACCCAGCCAGGTTTTTGGTGCCTACACTGCCTTAGTTTCCATTCTCTCTCAGGGAAAGAAGTTTTGTACTGCAGGTGTTTTCCTAATAACCCTCTCTTTGGGAGAGGCTGGGTTGTTAAAGTTTAAGGCCATTCTGGGTCACATTCCTTGGTGCAGGGCTTAACCTTGTTCCTACTAAGGCTTTCCTCTCAACAGGCTAGCGTTCCCCCAGCCTTCCTAGCTGGCTCCTATTCCCTCCAGGCTTGCTCTCTCCAGGTTCTCTTAAGAAGTTAAGGAGAGCCTCTGCTCTGTTTTCTCCAAGCCTGACTCTATATAGCAGCTTATAGAATCCTCCTGCTCCTCTGAATCTCTCCCTAGCCCTACTTAACGTCAAGCTGGCTTTATATTCCTCATCAGTTCTAATTCCTAATCACATACTCTGCTGGCTGAGAGGTTCAATCCAAGGCTCCCTTAAAGGGCCAGCTCACCCTGCAATAAGCACAATTACCACCATTATAAAGTCAACATTTGCCACAGGGGGAAAAATATGTTCTCAAATACCATTGTGCAGAAATTGTTTCAAATGCTAACTTTTTATTGATGACCACTGTAAGAGCAGAGGATTAGTATTATTAGCCCCCTTTTTCCTGTTTGCTGACTATTACAACTTCAAAATCGAGCTAAGATGAACTTTTAAAATGTCCTGGGTCTGGGGGAGGAATCAAAAGGGGAAATGGATTAAATTGTCAGTTTAACATATCTTAGAATACACAGGCTTTTTTTACTAAATTTCACTTTCCATCTGTAGATATGAAGATAGAGATCTCAGGTACAAAGACATTTAAGTAGCATCAGACAAATTTGACAGCGTGAGTGAGTGAGAGAACACACACACACACACACACACACACACACAATTGCCATAAAGTCCAAGCATAGAAAAGGTAAAATGTGATTAAAACTGGTTTTAAAAACATTTATACATTTCCACACTTGGAGCTCACATGTGAAATAAAAAAACATGAAATACTGAAAGTATTAGAGCTATTACATACCAGTATAGAATGCTACTCACAAGCAGGGCCGGCTCTAGGTTTTTTGTCGCCCCAAGCAAAAAAAATTTTGGCCGCCCCTCCCCCCCTTTGGGGGGGGGGGTGTCTTTTACACGTTTTCACTTTTCAATGTTTTTTTGTTTTGTTTTGACCAGCTAGACTGTAGCAGCTCATTCAGAGTTGTTATGGTCTTTCATGTCAATGAGGATTTAGGGATTCTCAAGCCCACAAATATCCCAGCTGCAGAGCAATGTGAACTACATTTGCCTGCTAAAAATCCTTACACTGTTCTCCCTGCGGGGGGAAAAAAAAGATGCACATATGCAAGAAGCTCCATTGCTAAAATGCAACCACAGTGAGAACAGAAATCAAACAGCACCAAACCACTGGGTCACCCAATGGACTAATCAATGAACCATTTCTACTGGAGTGGGGGGGGGGGGGGGGGGTCAGGGAAGGGGGAAATTTGGGGCCAAAGTCTAGTAGTTTCTCAATCAAAACTCTCAGTAACTTTAGGCTGGGGTCCTGAGCACCTAGACACCCCCGCCCCAGCCTGGTAGTTTGAGGAGCAGGTGCCAGCCCGTCCCCTGCTTTTCAAAGCCACTCTCCCCACCAAGGGGGGGGGGGCGCTTAAAACTGCTGCCGGGAGCGGGTCCCAAGTTTGTTTATTTCCCAATTGCCCCCGCCCCGCCTGCAGCGAGGCCCAGGCCAGCGCCAGGTGCCGGGGCCACATCTGTGGGCGTCCTGTCCCCCGCGGACTCCACCGGGCGCAGCCGGAGCCACCCCATCCGCGCTGCCCTGAAGTCCCAGGAAAGTTTCCCAGCGCCGCCCGCGAGCGGGACTTTCCCGAAGTCAGGGCGTGGCAGATCAACCCGCGCCCCCCAGGGGCTGGCGCGCCGGGATGCTGGGGCCTGCTCCACGCCCGCCAGGGGGCTGCCCGCTGGTGACCCCTCCCCGGGGCCGCGCTGGGGGCGGACCTGCGCAAACTGACCTGGCCAAGCAGGAGCAGCGCCCCCACCTCTGGGGGCGGCTCAGCGCATCCTCCCACCACGGTGCTGGGCTCCCGCGTCTCCTGGAGCCGGCTGGTAGCTCCAGGGAGGGCACTTCAACGCCTTCCCTCTGGCAGGATGCAGGGAGCTGGGCTGGGAGGAGGGCTCCGCGCCGCTCCAGTCTGCTGGGAGGGAAGGATGCAGGCTGCCCTGCCGAGTTTGCTGCAGGGCGCTCCCCTCCTCCGGGCCGCCGCCCCCTACAGGGCGGCCTGAGCGGCACACCAAAAAGAAAAAGGAAAAAAAAGGGCGGCCGGAATGCCGCCCCTTGGAATCTGCCGCCCCAAGCACCAGCTTGCTCCGCTGGTGCCTGGAGCCGGCCCTGCTCACAAGGATTTCTAATTAATTAATATTTAGGCTGATAGGCTTACAGCCAGACTTCTTGTATTTGGTTACTTTGGAGGAGCACTTGCAAAGAAAAGGAGAACATTAGCTGGAAGAGTTTATAACACAAACTTTTTTCCCTTTAACTGTCAGTTCTAACACCTCAACCACAGATCTGTAGTTCAGTCTTGACTCTATGATTCTCTCACTTCCACCTCCAGTAACTGGGATTCTGCAGGTGAAATTATGTGTTTAATTAAACCTGTACAACCCCACTGTTCTCCACTTTAGTCTCTCAGAAACACCTATGGAAAGTCATGCCTTTTCACAGGTGTAACTAATTGATACTATAATTTCAATTTAGTAACAACTCTGCTCCCGATGCACAATAAGGAATAGAATGCAACTCACAGTCTTAGCTGCCTTGGCTCTGCAGTGTTAACAGTAGCAGCAAAAAGTAGTAAGAACTTACTTTAGACACAAAGTTAAGCAGCCATGACTAAATCCACAGAGAGCAGATCTGTTAAGTAGGAAGGTACCATTTTTAAAGACACTTTTCAGAGTAGAATTATACCTCCATAAACTTTTGCAATAGAGAGGGTTTCAGGCATTCCATGAGCCCAGTAGTTATTTATTAGCATTATCATTGTGCCTAGGAGCCCTGGTCATGGACCAGAGTCTCCGTTGTGCTAGGTGCTGTACAAATACAGAAGAAAGACAGTCCCTACCCCAAGAGCTTTTAAGTAGAAGAAACAGTATATGGATACAGACAAGTGCAAAGGGAGTACAAGAAAACAGTAATACTATATTGCTCAGGTCAATAGGTACTGATACGAGAACACCAGTGACCTAACCATTGTCATGTTTTTGGTAGGCATTATGGCAAAGAGATTTAGGGAAGGATTTGAAGGTGGATAATGAGATAGCTTGAGGATGTTTATGGGCACCTCCTCTCAAGCATGAGGGGCAGCACTGGAGAAAAGCAGAAAGGTGCTCTTTTGAAAATTTTATGAGTGGGTGATGGAGACTGGCATCATGGGTTATCTCAGGTGGGAGGTGACATTTCAGTAGTGAATGATTATAGGTCATAAAGGGCCTTGAAAAAAAGTGAAGACAAGGAGCTGATAAAGTGATAAAGAAGGGGGGGCTAGTCAGGGCCGGCTCCAGGGTTTTGGCCGCCCCAAGCAGCCAAAACAAAAAACCAAAAAAACCAAAAAAGCCGCGATCGCGATCTGTGGCGGCAATTCGGTGGAAGGTCCTTCGCTCCCAGGGGGAGTGAGGGACCGTCTGCCGAATTGCTGCCGAATACCTGGACGTGCCGCCCCTCTCCGGAGCCGTCGCCCCAAGCACCTGCTTGAGAAGCTGGTGCCTGGAGCAGGCCCTGGGGCTAGTGGAGGGATTCAAAGAGGGGTGTGACTGAATGTAGCCTGTATTCACAGCCCTACACACTAATGTAATATTTTTTGCATCAAGTATGACTTGTAAGATACCATTTGAAAACTCATAATTCCCTGGTCAATATTATGGTGAAGTGTGTGTGGCACCTTTATATGTGAAGTTATGAATTCCCCCGAATTATGTGGGTGGGGCATGTTCAAACTCAGATAGCAACAATTGGGCAAATTGAGTCAAGCAGGTCTTAAAGGGATGTGTGTTTACCTCAAATTCACATACAATGGTAAACAGAGTCCTCAGACAATGTAAGGAGGAAAGCAGGGGACAAAGGAGATCTGCATTTCAGTAAATAAGGATTAGAAAAAAAACAGCATGAGAGACTCTTCACCAGGAGACTTCATGCTTCCAGGCTCTCTGCTGAAAAGAATTTTTATCTAGAAATCATTCTCAAGAGCTTACACTTTAAAGGGAGATATGAACTATAAAAATAAGAGGCAAACACCCTAAGACTCTGTCGCTCCCTTTTTGCGCCTAAGAAGACAAAAGAAACAGCCATATGACTTCGACCTTTTTGGTCAGGACCTCTTGCCCAGTCAGTAAGGCTGATCAGAGCATGTGGATATGAACTTTGCTTTAAATCAAGCCTAATTTGTTAAATTTTAGCATCAGAAAGTTTCTTTATTTTTCTTGTAACCATTTCTAACTGTAAAGCCTATACATGTATTCACTTTAAATCCTATCTTTTTTTGTTAATAAACTTGTTTTACTGTTTAATCAAACCCAGTGTGTTTAATTTAAACTGTTTGGGTAATGCTTTAAGGTGGTAAACTGTTGTGTTGTACCCTTAGAGGGACAATGGACCTAATATATCTGAACTATCCAGGAGAGGGCTGGATGGAGCAGAATGCACATCTATGGGGCATTTCGGATTGGGAGTGTGTTGGGGTCACTCTGAAAACAGCAGCTAAGACAAGCAGGAGCCAGAGTGTGGCTGGTGTTTGCTGACAGGTTGCTGGAATCAGAGGTGCTGGACCAGGGCTGTGGCTGCACACAGACACTGGGGGAGTAAATGCCACGATGGCAGGCAGTTTTAAGCAACTCTGGGGAAAGCTACAACAGCAAGGCACTGTAAAGCACCCAAGGTTGCAGGGTAAGTGGTGACACAGCATCTCACTGGTCTGGATTGCACCCAGGAGGGTAACAAAGGGTGACGTGATCAAAGTGACATGCTAGGAGAATGACCTACGATCTTTGCAGCAGCAGTCTGAGTGGATATGAGTGAAGCAAGATTGCATTTGTCAGGCCAGAGTAAAAGATGTTGCAGTAACTAAGATGCAACATGGGGAAAGTGTCCACAAGAGATTTAGCTATATAGATGGATAGGAGAGACTGTATTTACCGATGTTATGCAAGAATCTGCAAGACTTAGATGTAGCCTGGATGTGAGGACCTAACGAGATATCTGAATTAAGGATCATACTCAAATTATGGGCCTGAGTGACAGGCATGATGGTGGCATTGTCCACAGTGATTGAGAAGGGGGTGGGGGAGAGTTCTGTTTTAGCCATGTTGAGTTTGAGCTAATGACCAGATAGCCACAAGGAGATGTCAGAGAGACAGGCAGATACTGTATTTTGGACAGAAGGAGACCCGTCCAGCGTGCGCACATGTGCACACACAACAAGAGAGCATGAGATTGAGGAGTTGTCAGCATGGAGATAGTGGTTGAATTTGTGTTTGTGGATGAGATTATCCAGCAATAAGGTGTAGTGAGGGGAAGAGAAGAGGCCCAAGGACAGAGCTCTGGGGTTGCTCTGTGGAACCCCAACGGAAAGCTGGAGAAGAGCTGAAGATCATCTTCGGAAGGACAGGCTGATGAAGTGATTAGAGAGGTATAAGGAGAACCAGGAGAGGACAGAGTCATGGAAGTGAAGGGAGGGTAAGATTTCAAGAAGATCATGACTGACTGTGTCAACGATGGCTAACAGATTGAGGAGGATGATGATTGAATACTAGTTCTGAGCTTTGTCTAGGAAGCACTAATTAGAGACCTTGGCAAGAGCAGTTTCAGTGATTGGAGAGGAACTTCAGACTGATCACAAACTACTTAATCACTGAACTTGGGTGAAATGGAGAAGGGAGATGGGATAGTAGCTGGACGAGGCAAGTGGGGTCAAGAGTAGTTTTTTTGTTTTTAAGATGGGAGAGGTTAAAACATGCTTATATTGTGAGGGAAAAAAAGCCACGGGAAAGTGTCAGGCTAAGGAAAAAAAGAGTACGAGAGGGAATGGGAGTGGGTGTATTGTACAGAGATAGGATGGCGTCACTAGAGCAGATGGAGGGGGGTAGAGGAGGAGAGCCAATGAGAAACTTCTCCCTCTGTAACACAGGAGAAGAAGAGAGTTGTAGGAAGAGAAGGAGAAAGGGAAGGTGAGCCACTGGGAAAAGGAAGGTCACATTATATTTTTCAGTTCTCTTGGGGAAAAAAAACCTGAGATCCTATGCAGTGAGAGATGGGGAAGCAAGAGGAGGGACAGTTTGAGAGTAAATCAAGGGTGGAGAAAACACAGCTGGGACTGAAAGCATGGGATTAAATTAAATTGGAGAAGTAGAGTAATTTAGGTGGGAAGACGGCAGAACTGAAGCAGCAGAGGATGAATTTGTAGAGAACGAAGTCAGCCTGGTCAGGGGTTAATCGAACAGCAAGTAAGGCAAAGAGCCCAGTTAAAAAACAAAAAGCAAGAAAATAAACAGCTAAATGTCTGATCTGTTCAAGCATCCTGGATTGAGCACAGCATCTATTTAATTAGCCAGCATCAATCAGGGATCCTCCAAGAGACATTTGGGGACTGCTAGACTGATAGTGGGATAATCAGAAAGTGGGTCAGTCATCCCTAAGAACTGGTATAAAAACCCATCACTAATGCACATTCAAACAGGAATGTGGGCAGTAGCGAGTTAGCCGAACATGAAAACTGAGGGTGGAATCCACAAAACTAACTGGGGTGCCTCAACCCAGATTAAGGCACCTAAATCCCCCACTACAACCCACAATACTCTTGTTGAACCCTTTAGGTGCCTAACCACACTTGGCAGCTAAATTTTTCAAAGCAAATGTTTCCTAGGCACTTAAGTTTTTGCCTGTCAGCAAGAATGCTGCTGTATCACTCTAGGTGTCCAGACACCTGTCTCCTGCCTAAGCCCAAGAGACCAAGTGAAGACAGGCATTCGGCAACCTAACTCTCGCAAGGGGCCCAATCTAGTAGGTGCCCTTTGAGCACACCTACTGGATCATGTCCCATTCAAAATCCAGCCAGAGGATGTGATGGTGGTATAACTTTTAGCCTAGTGCTTAGGGTACTCACCTAGGATGTAGGAGACCCAGCCACAACTCCCCTGTCCTGGCAGAGGGGGAGAAGGGAGACCCCTGTTCAAAACCTCTCTCTCAGAGACTGCTGTAACCACTGAGCCACAGGGTATTGTGATGTGGGCGCCCTCCTGTTGAGTGTCCCACTGTGGATGGATAAATAAATAAATAAATAAATAAATAAATAAAAAAGAGAGAGACAGAGAGAATGACTCTGCCCTTAGTGGTTACAGCACCCAACTGAGGTGCAGGAGACCCTGGGTCAAGTTCCCCTGCTCCAATCTCTTTATTTCTCCACAATAGAACAGTTTCAAGAGGAGAGACTGAGACAGACAGATACAAGTATCCCACAGCTCAGTGGTTAGCTCACTTTCCTGAGACATGGGAGTCTCCCTCTCTGCCAGGGAGGAGGGAATTGTACCTGGGTCTCAAATGTCCCAGATGAGTACTCTAACTACTAGGCTAAAAGTTATAAGATGGGCACTACCGCCTCTTCCTCCTTTGGCTGCTTTTTTGTGAAGCAGGATAGGCGCCTAATTCATTTCAGCAAGAAACTACATAGGTACCTAAACCAGGAGAGGGGATCCCATGGATTGCTAGCAGAGGAAAGTGCCTCCCTGCAGTCTGGATTTAGACTATCTCTGAGACAAGTATGGAGCACATCTCCCATTGGCTAGCTTAGGTGGGAGATCTCCCTACCTCCATTCATTGTATAGGGAGCCTAGGCACCTAACTTGGCTTTGTGGATCAGTGTTACTCCTGTGATTTTCTAGGCACCTAAAAAGTTAGGTACCATGATGCTCACTGTTGCAATGCCCAAGTCCCGTTGAGGATTCCACCCAGAGTAGTCAGCAGACCATGGTGATACCATTAGACAAGAGACAAAGCACAGCAGCTATGAGACTGAGATAGATGAAGTTCAATGTGCTTAATTCTGGGCACCGGCGCAACTGCATCTGGAATACATATGCACTTCTGGTCAACAGTTCAAGACAGAGGTTAATAAATTGGAGAGAGTTCAGAGAAGAGCCATGAGAATGATTAAAGGATTAGAAAACGTGCCTTATAGTGAGAGATTCAAGGAGCTCAATATATTTAGCTTAACAAAGAAGGTTAAGGGGTGATGATTACTGTCTAAGTACTTGCCATGGGGAACAGATATTTGATAATGGGCTTGTCAATCTAGCACAGAAAGATATAACATAATCCAATGGCTGGAAGCTGAAGGTAGACAAATTCAGACTGGAAATAAGGCATACATTGTAATTAACCACTGGAACAATTTGCCAAGGACCGGGGAGGATTCTCCATCACTGATCATTTTAAAATTAAGATTGGATGTTTTTCTAAAAGCTCTGCTGTAGGCATTATTTGCAGGAAGTTCTATGGCCTGTGCTATAGAGGAGGTTAGACTAGATGGTCAGAATGGTCCCTTCTGGCCTTAGATTTTATGACTTTCTCTTCAGACAAACTTTTGCACAATAACTTGAAGCTAACTAGAACCCTCACCACATCATGGATTTGTAAAATTGCTCTGAAAGTTTAAGAAAAGAGGTGTCATGAGATGTCTTGTGTGTTGGCTCGCAGCTGCAAATGAAATAATAGTGGAGTGGGTTTTTGGCACCTCAGATTCTGGTCTCACTCACATCTAGAATCCAGAAGTGCAAAATATGTGCCAGTTAAACAAAATACTACTCTCTTAGGCTTGGTCTATATTCAATAATTATGTCAACCCACCTATGTTGCTCAGATGTATGAAAAATCCACACCCCGGAGAGACATAATTAAGCCAACTTAACCCCCATTTTAGACAATGCTAGGTTGACAAAAAAATAAATAAAAAATCTTCCATCAACCTAGCTAGTGCCTCTCAGGGAGGTGTATTACCTATGCCGATGGGAGAACCCCTTCCATCCACGTAGGTAGTGTCTACCCTGAAGTGCCACAGCTATGCTGCTGTAGCATTTCATGTGTAGACAAGTCATAACAAAGGCAAAGCTGGGTGGGGGGATGGTTGCATTGCCACTGCATGTGATGTTCCTAAGCTGTGGTAAAAGGATGACTTTTAGGCACCATGTCTGTAAACTCAAGACACTTTTCACAGCACTAATTTCACAATAAAATAACTAAAAACGATTAGTTTGATTTCAGTCCTAGAAATGGGTTATAAGGTGGTGTTATTTGTCTGAATGCTTTTCCTCATCTCTTGAAATAGCCAGAAAAATCTGTCAAGTGGGTCTCATTTCAGGGTTAAAAGCAATCTTTATATAAGAACTACATATTACTAGTACTATTTATTAAAACATGTTAACAACAGACACTGAGGCTATTCTGGGCCCCGGTATAATCTGTAAAAACAGATCTGGAGAGAGGATTAAAAGACTTCCCCCCTCAAAGAGGTCACCCAAGAGAACTACTTTAAAATAATATTTTTTAAAAAATCCATTCTATCCAGAATAGAAATTTGAGTGAAGTGCTGCTGAAGCCAATGACATCTGTGTTGTAATAAAAAGATGCAATTAAAAACAGGCAACATGCTTTTTCTGGTAGCTCTAAATAAAGCAAAATCTGTCATTGCTTTGTTGTCTGAATTCATGAAAACAGATAGCATGGAAGCAATCTGGGATAAAAAAAAAGTGTGCTGTTTTTGTTCTTTCATCCTGCAAATATCAAAATTTCTAATGCACATTGTTGCTAATGCTCCAAGGCTAGTACCAAAAGTATTTCTGAACAGGTAAGGAACAATTTAGGGTACAAGAATTCAATCGTTTTAATTCCTCATTTCAAAGAGCCAGCCTTAAAAATGAACTAATAATCTTTTCTGGAAGGAAGACTTTCACCATTGTTTTATTTAAGTCCAATAGAAATTTTAAATGAATGTTCTCTTATTCAATTCCTGCAGAAAATAGCTGCAATTTATTTTTGACATGTTAACATTTATTACATCTGTTTAAAGGATGGGATCATTAGCACAGCAAAGACTGTGTGCTTGATTAATTGCCTGGCTTCTGTTGCTAACGTACATGATGAAAAGAAAGGCCCAGGATTAATCCTTGCTGAACAATCTGATGAATAAGTGTAAAGTTTTTTATTATAAAACATATTTTGCTTTCTTTCAATAAACTATTGTTCTAGTTTTGAGATTATGATTATCAAAAGGAAATTTAGCTAACCATAATATCAAAGTTATGATCCACTATGCCAAAAGATTTTTTACAGATCTATTGTACACTCAATTCACATCTAAAATTAGAGTAAAAGTGAACCTTGAAGATAAGCAATCCCTTCTTAGCAATCCTTAAAGTAGTATTTTAATGCTCCGGCTTTTTAAACAGAAAACACCACATTAGCTACAACGAATAACTTACTACTTAAATTATTGACTCTCCCTATGTTGCAAACATTTTAAGATTTCTCTTCTTTCAAAAAGATTAAAAGAGGGTTTGAACGTTTTCAGGAATCCACAGTAATATCTACTTATAAGAATGACTAGGAATTTCAAACCATTGGCATCTTCTATAGAAATTTAAATTAGAAATTGTTAAAATATTGAAATAAATTATCCCACAAAGCAAAATAAGAATATACAGTCAATGTAGAGGATCAACTATACGTTCAGAGCTTCACTTGTGAAATCCAGACAACAGACTTGTGAATTGCAAACTAAGATAAGGATTAACACTCAGGAAGATCAAAGGTTAAAGACATTGCACTGTATCTTCCAGAAATTTGCTCTGGAGGACTGAAAGTAGTCCAAATGATTATTTGGACTGCTTCAACAAAATTACCTGCAGAGGTCCATCTGCTCAAGTTATTTGTTAAATGCCTTGTAAGGTGTATGGTAAGCCTGAGGTGAATTGATTCTGCCCAACAACAGATGGAGGTCAATTTTCTATTATCTTCAAAATTCTCTTGGTGAGCCTGGGTTTACTGTGAATGGCCTAGGGCCTTCTTCAGTCTGCTTTTGGTGAAGCTACACTATTCATTGAGGTCTGGACTCAGCACAAATTATTTACAAGAAAAACATCATACTGCAAAGGTCATAAAATGCTCAATTATATTAATGTACCTGAGAACACAAGCTACAAACATCAGTCTGTCTTTGTGGAAAAATATGATGCTACAAACATATTGTACTACTTGTTAAAGAGGAGCAGTACACATAGGCTGATAAATAGAAACAAAGGAAAGGAAAATAATTGACAACAGTTTCCACTCTTAGTGGGTCACATCAGTTTTTAAACAAATTTATTCTATCAGGATACCATATAAATTAGTAACATTATAAAACCAGGGATTATATGAAAGGGCAGAGAAAGGATATATTTTATTACTGTAAAAATATAAATCTGACAGAGCTGATTGATGCTTCCATTCACTGCAGAAAGGAGTAGATTGGCACAAGGATTGAATTTCTGTTTTTTTCAGTTTGCTTTAAAAAAAACCAAAACAACAAACAAAAAACCCCCTAGAAGTTACACACAAAAGCCATGTGACCAAAGCATTAAGTTTGCAAAGTCAAGCACTCAAAATTTAGAAAATGTGTAACATTAATTTGACTCCTTGTATGTATGTATGCAATATGATTAGGGCCCTACCATATTTATGGCCATGAAAAACGCATCACGGACCATGAAATCTGGTCTTCCACTGTGAAATCTGGTCTTTTGCGTGCTTTTACTCTCTGCTATACAGATTTCATGGGTAAGACAAGGGTTTCTCAAATTGGGGGTCCTGCCCCAAAAAGGAGTTGCGGGGGGGGGGGGTTACAAATTTATTTTAGGGGGGTCACAGTATTGCCACTTTTACCTCTGCGCTGGTGCTTTCAGAGCTGGGCTCCTGGCCAGCAGCCGCCATTCTCTGGCTGCCCAGCTCTGAAGGCAGCACCGCCGCCGCCAGCAGCACAGAAGTAACGGTGGCAATACCATACCATGCCACTCTTACTTCTGTGCTGCTGCCTTCAGAGCTGGGTGACTGGAGAGTGGCGGCTGGTGGCCCAGCTAAGCACGGCAGCAGCACAGAAATAAGGGTGGAAATACCATACACCATGCCATCCTTAAGTCTGCTCTGCTGCTGGTGTAACCCACACACCTTCTGGGTGTGATGTTCTGTCCCATCTAGTGGCACCAAGACCACTTAGAGTTAAATGAATTTCTCTTAGCTAAGGCTGTAGATCACAGTTGGCTTTTAGCTGATGCGGTAGAGGCTCATGCACTAAGCTCCAAAGATCCCCAGTTCGATCCTGCCCACTGACGAATGGGGTCTGTTGGTGTTACACAGGTAGCAGCTCTCCCTTCAGAGCTGGGCTCCTGTCCAGCAGCCATCACTCTCCGGCTGCCCAGATCTGAAGGCAGCACTGGCAGAAGCGCAGAAGTAAGGATAACAATATCACAACCCACCTTACAATAACCTTGCGACCCCCCACAACTCCTTACAATTACAGCACTGTGAAATTTCAGATTTAAATAGCTGAAATCATAAAATCCCATATAGAGCTGATCTATTAAAATACAAAGATTCTTTGCTGTAACTGCAATGTAAGATATGTAAAGGAATTTGTTCATTGATGTAACCTTCTTCAGGTATTTTTAATTGTTTTAAATATTAATAAAAATAAAACTTAAACATTTAAATCTTGAATTGTATAAGCATAACAAAATGCTAACATGTTAACAAACTTCGATTCTAACCAAAGAAATTAATCAGTGTGATAAAGTAATTATCAAAGCATAAAACTTGAATGCTTCCAACACCTGTTTTTAATTTGTCGAGTGTCAAAAAGTAATTCTTGAAATGTCTGCTGAAAAGGTTGCAGGCACTGCTAGTAAGGGGTAGTATGCTGAGGAATACACAAATGTACTTTGATGATAGTGGTTAATTCACACGGTCACTCAGTATTCTTAGGGGATTTTCATCATCATTTGCTACATTTGAATTCAGATAATGTGAATGTCTGACAGGGGTAACCAGATGTTTAATATTCTGTAAGATTTTAAAAGATCACAAAACACATTAATCTTTTTGTCTATAAGACAATGTCTGCTGACAAAGAAATAAAGCCTCCAGTAATGTTACATACCATGCAGTGGTTATCTTTAAAAAGTGGACATTTGCAATTTGAAAGTAAATAGCATTACTAGAGTATTACAGATATTCTCTATATTCCTATGATTTAATACCTTTACTATTATACCACTGCTAATAGTTTTCAAATGGTAGATGAGAACAGCAAATACTGTAGTAATAAATGCACCAAATGTAGTAATGTATGCGCCAACCTATTAAATAAATAGTTAAAACAAATGAGATGTGTGGGAGGGGGCTCAGGGCTGAGGCAGGAGTTTGGGGTGTGGGAGGGAGAATGGGCTCTGGGCTGAAGTGCGGGCTCCAGGTTGGGGCCAAAAATGAGGGGTTCAGGGTGCAGGAGGGGGCTCCAGGCTGGGGCAGGGGGGTGGGGTGCAGGAGGGGGTAAGGGTTCTGCTTGGGGGTGTGGGCTCTGTGGTGGGGTCAGGGATGAGGAGCTTGGGGTGCAGGAGGGAGAACCGGGCTGGGGCCAAGGGGTTCAGAGAGTGTGGGAGGAGGCTCAGGGTTGAGGCAGGGAGTTGGAGTGTGGGAGGAGGTTTGGGCTCCAGGGAGTGCTGACCTCAGGTGGCTCCTGGGAAAAGGCTACATGTTTCTCTGGCTCCTAGATGGAAGTGCAGCTAGGAGGCTCCACGCATTGCCCCTGCCTGCAGGTGCCACCCCCGCAGCTCCCATTGACTGTGGTTCCCAGCCAAAGGGAGCTGTGGAGCTGGTGCTCAGGGTGGGGGTAGCACATGGAACTCCCATGGCCACCCCCCCAAGTTAGAGAGACATGCCGGCCACTTCCCGGGAGCTGTGCAGAGCTGTGCAGGGAGCCTGCCAGCCCCACTGTGCCGCTAACCAGACTTTTAACGAGTGAGGCAGCAGAGCTGACCGAAGCTGCCAGGGTCTCTTTTTGACTGGGTTTTCTGGTCAAAAACTGGACACCTGGCAATCCTAGATGAAAGGCACTATATCAGTACTAAGAATTATTATCCTGAAATTATATTTTTATTGCTTTTGACATTTTGCCTTTTATTTGCTCTCACCATTACTTTCTCCATTAGATGACAAATACAATAGTTTAGTTATTTGTTTTTCAAATACAAATAATGAATATTTAAAAACAGGACTCAATCATTCCCTTAAAGCTGTGTATAGGTGTCCCCTAGCTTGTTGGGAGAAGAGGTTCAGATGTGTCCTTGGCACCAGTCCCTCCATTTCTTAGTCTGAATTCTATACATAGATAAGAAGCAAGGTTGAAGGAGGAGCATATATAATCAGAATACCCCTCTTCCAAAAACTTTCAGGGAATTCAGGAAAAACAAATCTAGTAGTCCAGTCCATGGTCACCTGCCTAAAGATAGTTTTTAGCGGCAGATGTATTCAGGATTCCCTGTTTCTTCATTGAAGCAGTGGAGTCCAGGAAGAAGAGGTTTCATATAACATTGTAAAGAATCAGTTATCTTCTCCTCTACACTGAACAAAGAACTTTAGTTTAGCGAAGAGAACAGTACTATCCTTATAACTACTCTGTCTCTGCTTTACTATAGATCTGTTCATCTGGCGACTGGACATGGATTTTCAGAAACAGTATGCTCTGTAAAATCATACTTTAGAAATGGAAAAATAAGTATAATTGTTAGCCCAATTATGCGCTTTAGTGAAATGAGGATCAGTTCAGGACAAAAATGTTTTGGTTAGGCATCAAAAGACATTGCTGCAGGACACTTATTGTTTGTTTTGAAGGAAAGAAAAGAGAATGAACATAACTGTTAGAACATGTGCCTCATCCAGCCACCTCTGGCATTTCCCAGTTTGCTGGACAAGCTATCTGGATGCTCAGGACTAGAATAAGCAGCAGTTAGCACTTAGTTTGTAAGCTACTACAAGTCCCTAAGTCCCTGATCTCCTGCTGATAATTTAGGGTCCTTTGAGTATTGCCATCTGTGCAACTGAGTACTGCTTGGCAAACAGATGGATGTAAAGGCATAACATTTCCATACAAGGTTATCCCATGGGTGCCCATATAAGATGGAGAACCACAGAATAAGGCACTTTCCTACTTTTTGTTCTGTCTGTTAATTAGATCATTCCAATTAACAGGGAAATTAAACAGATTATACATTAGAATAATTAATATAGCAGCTCACATTATTTACCTCTGAACATATTCTGAATTTACTACTGGTAATTTACTATTTGCAAAGCCATTAACCCAGGATCTCACGGGATTATTCTGTACCTTATAAAGGTATTTCAGTAAAATACCACACAGGAATACATGTGAATCTTGACTGAAGAAAAAAAAAAAAAAAAAGATGGAGCGATCCTGAGCTAGAGCATAAATATATTTGTGCTACAAAAATAATTTATATACAGGCCAAATTCATCACAGTTTCAGAAGTTAATTTCAGGTTATTCCCTTAACTTTCAGCCAGTAGATGGAGAAGGTTAGGGTTTTTTTTCTGTTGGGATGGGGGGAAGAGAATGTGTACCTAAGGGCTGTTTAACCCATCCATAGGCCAAACCCCTTTATGTTCATCCTGCTAGGGAAATGTGGAGAATGGTATGAGAGGCGGGGTGCCAGGGCCAGGAGGCCGGTGGCAGAATGCAGGGCTTGCTATGCCTGCGGATGCCGTGGACATTTGAAGCGGGACTGTCTCTACTGGGATGGGGGCAGGGAGCCTCGCCCAGAATGGAGGAAGGGACGAGCCCCTGCAAGAGACCACCCGACAAGGGAAGTCGTGAGGCAGGAAAGGTGTTGGGCCTGTGGGCGACAGGGGCACTTATGGAGAGAGTGCCCGGCCTCAAGGATCTTGACCCAGGGCAGTCCAGGAAGGGCTGTCCCAGAAAAGGACCAACGGCAGGAGCCGGGGTCCAAGGCAGCGACGAGACAGGGACTCTGCTGGGGCTGCCATACCCTGGGCCACATTAAAAGGCACTGCCCCCTCAGGAGAGCCAAGGGGCGGTTGAAGGAGGTGCCTGGGGGCCCAGAAGGGGTGAAATTAGACCAGGTGGAAGCGGCTGGACTGACGGACGGACGGCCCGAAGGCCACCTGCGGGAAGTGGCGGAGGCAGCAATCGGGATGGAGGGAACCCAGCGGGAAATTGGGACCCAGACTGTCGCCGGGCAGGTCTCGCACCAAGGGACAGAGACCAAGTGGGCCCAGAAAAAGGCTGGGACCCAAGTGGTCCACGATCAGGCCACCAAATGGACCCAGACCCTGAGGGTGGAGGGTCAGGGGGAGGCTGACCTGAGGACGCGGTTGGAAGCTGCAGAGCAGGCCCGCCGGAAGGCAGAGGCCCAGTTCCGGGAGGTAGCCCGCAGCCGGGAGGCCGCCGAGAGAAGGTGTGTGAGCTTGGAGGGGTGACCCTGGAGGGCTAAGTTTGGGGAGCCAAGGTCATGAGTCCCCCCTAACCGCAGGGTTTTGAGGGGGTGTGTGTGTAGCGGGGTGGTTATCCGCTACAGCCCTGACAGGGTTAAGGCCAACCCTGGGAGAGGGCTGGGGCTGTAAGGAAAAGCCCAGGCTGCTTAGGAAAGCAGGCACAGCTGGGGCCATGCCCCAAACAAAGCACAGTAGGTCCTTATAAAAGGCTGCTAGCTTCGCGCTAGAGTAGCTCTCTCTGGTCTTGGAGGGAGCAGGGCCTGGCTGCTGGTAGCAAAGGTACTGAGAGTGAAGTAGGGCTGGGGAAAGGCCAGAGGAGCAGGGGAGCTCCAGCCTGGTGACTCCCCAGGCTGCAGGGCCTGGTCCTAGGCCGACCCCTGAGGTACTGGGTGGTAGAGGAAGACAGCAGGTCCTACCCCCTTGCCTGTGATGACTGGCTCTTATACTGCAGTCTGCTCTAGGGAGCAGGGGCTCATTGCTGACTGGCAGTAGCCACCGGCTGAGGCAAGGTGGGATTAGGGGGTTGAGGGTCCCTGGGGAGGGGAGACCCTGAGAGTGAGGGGTTACTGCCAGGGGGCAGCACCCCAGATAACGGGGCACTGGAGTCCAGGAGGGACACGGGGGCCAAGCAGTAGCAGGATACCGGCCTGCAGAGGGCGCTCCAACGGCTGGAGAGCTAATTCCCTGAGACGACCAGCAGGAGGCGCCGCAGGGGTGAGTCCCATGTGCTTACACAATGCCACACCACCAGATACAATGGGGCTCGCTGGACCCCCTCCAGCTCCCACTCTCTGTTGTTTACCCTCTCTTCTTCCCCGGTTGGCAGCCCTTGTTGGAGCTTTCTGAGAGCAATCACCCACAGACAGGGGATTGGCTCCTCTTCTTCCCTTCCCCTTGCAAGAAAGGAGGATCTGGCTGACACAAGGACCAGAATCTTCATCAGCACCAGAGATTCAGCTCTAAGGGGTCAGTCTCCAAGTCTATTGCACCTTCACAAGGTTTACCTTCCACCTCTTCCTGGGGTGAATTGCTTTGTCACCAGTGAGGGCAGCTTCAGGTATGGTGTGTCTCATGGCCCTCTCCTCAGCTGGACTACATGTGTGTTACCAGCAGTCTGTGGATGAAACAGCCTTCTTCCTGTTCGACCCCTTTCTGTGGGGATTTTCCACTCTTTTAAACTCTTCCCCCTCCAGACTGCATAAGCCTTGCATGTGCATCTCGTTAGCATGGAATAGGCCCAAAGGAGCTCATTAGCCTCCTCCATACCAGTTTGAGGGCATGTCCTTTCACAGTAACCCAAAAGTGATTAATCCTAATTTCATAAGATTTGCTCAAGATATTATCAGTCTGGCACTCACGAGTGCTGATCATTGCCACATGGAAGCAAGATTTGCAGGAGGGACTCCACCCAGCCTGGAAGGCTGACAAACCTCAGATTTACAGAAGGGTTAGATCAGACTAGGGGAAGGTTTCAGGACTTCAATTATTTTCAAATTTCTGTAACTCTTGAGTGCTTAAGAGTAAAGTGACTGTGGGTAAGAAATTCCTTTACTAAGCTTGTGTTCCTTGCTCTTCTGCCACATTGTCCCCAAAGGGATTAAACTAGAAGCCCAGAGTGCCCACAGCCAAGATGGAGCATTCATAGGCCACTCAGAAGATCTGAGGCACTGGTTTCAGGGTCTAGGATAGAGAGTGTGTGGAGTCTGATGTCTCAAAGAAGGGTCTCAGCCAAGAGGTCTCAGCCTGGGAGTGTGCTTGATAGTTCCAGAGCTAGAAACAGTGACTGGACTCTTCCCAGACCCAGCTAGTTTAGATGCATGTGGGAGACCCAGTGGACTGGGTCCACTCTCAGACTGGTGACTGTACAATGGGGTACTGGGACAGGTTGTGACACGTACACAGGTTGAAGTTGTATATAGAAAGCTGCCCTTCTAAATCGCTAAATGTTATGTTTTACCTCTGCTAGCACTACAAAGCCAATACAACTTTGGCAGAGAAGGTAGAGATGACTTATCCCTCAACAGGAAGACTAAATTTTACTTACAGGATTCATTTTTCCCCTCCATAACCCTTCATTGAAAACTAAACCTTATGGGTGCTGATTTTTGACCCTAATCCTGCTCTTTTTGCTGCAACTAGACTAGAGCTGGAGGAGACTAGAGACCACTTGTAGGTGAGAGAGGTTAATGAGGAAATGCGGTGAGGTGAGGTTTTTAAAAGCAAGCAGTGTGAATAGGCAGCACATATGTTGTACACCAAAATATACCCACTGGTCAACAAAGTGTCTTCCTTCATGATCTTTAGCTGGCAGCTGAAGCCCACTCTGGACTGGAGCAGTAGGGACTTTGGACCCCTGCTCCCAGCACTTCATTCTCGCTGAAGCATTTTGTAGGTATCCTGGCCTATTACTTCACAAGCTCCCTGTGGGAATGGGAGAGCAACTTAAAAACCCCTCCCCCCTCATTTGCACAACAAAGGTCAGGTACAGCAATATGTAAAGACAAAGCATAAACTTAAGTGGATGTGCACTGAAATGTGATAGTTAGGCATGTGCTGCTTTGAATGCAAAGCAGATCAGACAAATGAACTGTACTTAACCAAGAAAAAGTATACAAAAAAAAAAAACAGCATTTTTTTCATGTTAACTATCTTTGAATAACATGAAAGCAGGCAAAGGATGTGCTAGTAATCAAGCTCTGTGTATAATAGAGAATTTCAAATACTAGTATTTCTGTACTTAATTTGGCAGTTAAATTTATAGAATCTTGTTATATTTAGTTATAACTAACTAAAACAATCTACCATTCAGGTAAGTAGATTGATATCCATGGCTGTAGCTGCTTGAATATACACTAGTTCTGCAAGAGTAGCTGATGAAACCTTTGCACTTTTAAAATCAGTTGTAGTTGCAATGTCCTGATTGCAATCAAAATATAAGTTAGTTATAGGGAATGGTGACTTGTGGTTATTAAAGCCACAAAATAGACAGGGAAGAAAGACCAAGATATAGATTGATGTAGACATAGAACTGTTTAGGGATGGTAGAAAATTAGAATTTAACTTCATTAAAAATTTCACAGTTTTGATCTATATCAGGACAAAACTAAGACTTCTCAAAGTGTCATGTTAAAAAAAAAAGAAAAAGAAAAAAAAGGACACACTTAACCCTGAATAGTCATTAGTCTAGTGCTTAGGGCACGTGTGGGAAACCCAGCTTCAAGTTCCTGCTCTGTCTGATTCTGACCAGGCCTTAGCATATTCGGGGTGGGACGGGGGGGCAAGGGGAAGAGAGAAACTGTGGTCTCTCTCTGACAAGAGATACCATTGTGAACTTCAGAAACCAGATACAATTCTAAAAGGGCTTTGATGGCCCTGGTGAACTATAAACTGGGGGTTATTGTGAATGCCACCTCCCATTTACATCATCATCAGGCCTGCCATGGGACCCGGACTGGAAGCCAGAGTCCCATCCACTCCCCTCCTCCACACCATAAGTAGGATAGAGAAAAGGAGTCATAAGCTGTAAAAGAAATAGAAGCAGCCCCCTCATCAGGCATTGCAGTGCCCAGGACTAATGCCCAGCAGTCTACTAGTTTACAGGGACCTCGATCAGACCCTTTCTAACCCATCAACTGCCTTGGAACCCACTGCATTTGTAATACTTATAATTTAACCCACCAAAACCAGGTCTTTTGGGTGGTGGATTGCAGGTGAAAAAAATCTCACAGCAGTTTGTCATTTTGCCATGTGGGAAAAATCTGTTCCAGACCCCAAAACTGGCAATCAGCCTTGCCCCTGGTATTACCAGAGGTCCTACAAATAGAGGAAGGGTGGGGCTGAAACAGGGAGCCTGCAATGACTACCTGGCCTAAACAGCAAACTGCATCAGCCCCCTTCAGACTGCACACCCAGCTCCCAATGGTGTCAGCAACAGTGGGCAAGATGGGTCATAGAGTCTGGGCCCTAGATACAGCATATGATACCCCATTCCATGATCTTCAGCATAAGAAAAGAAGGAAGAGGGGTTAAGGGGAAAAAGTCAAGTAGCCCCCATATGCTGAAAGCAAAGGTATGAGAAGGGGGAGAGATAAAAAGGAAAGGAGAGGAGCCACATAGAACATTGCTTCAACTGCTCTGAGATTTCTCCCCAACTACCCCAGAAGATCTCTCCACTGCTCCCAGCCCCATCAAAGCCTCACCCCAGCTAGCAAGGTGAGCAACTGCAGACAACTGTGAATTAGAGAGAGTTATGTAGATCATTCTGCTAATGTCATTACATGCATAGTAATAGTAGTGATTTGGGTAATCACAAGGGTCCTGAAATAGAATTGTAACTCAAGTCATATAAAATGTAACAGTTTAATTTTATTTCAAGCAATACTTGGATTTGACTCTCTCTTCAAAATATGATTGATTTTCCAAAAGTTTCCCCCTAAATAAATTAAAGCTTAATTTAAAAGATTTCTTTGGATGTCCTGTTAACACAGTTAGAAGTTAATCAGATTTAAATCAGTCAATCTCTACTAAATTTTTAAAATAAACCTCGTCAATCTGCAGATAACATAAAAGTTATTACTATTTACACTCACATTAGTATTGACATCATGCACTATCAGTGCTAACAAGAACTTTTGGAGTATAAAATGCAAACAGGCAATGATTCATAGATAAATATGGTACCAATATTCTATTGTAAAAATGACTAACAAATAGCAGTGTATTATGATGATTCCGTCTTGAGTTTCTGGGTTGAGTGTTCACATCTCTGGAGATAGTGCTGAGGTTGACGTGTATAATAGAGATAGGGTGACCATATTTCCCAAAGAGAAAATGAGACGTCACCGCATGGGGCTGTCCCGAGCCGCTCACTCGAGCCCCCCTCCCCATGCGGGGCTGCCATCACTGCTCACTCGATCCCTGCCTGAACCCCACGCGAGGCTGGCATCGCTGCTTGCTCAATCCCTGCCTTCCCCTTCCCCGCACGAGGCTGACAATGGCATCACTGCTTGCTTGGGCCCTGTCTTCTCCCCCTTCCTCCCACCCTGTGCGGGGCTGGCTTCACAGCTCGCCCCCTGTACCCCACTTTTTTGACAAAAGTGGGCATTTGGCCCATTTGCTTTTGCCAACTGATCAAGTTGGCAAGAGGAAACGAGACAAATACTCACTTTTGCCAAAAATGTTGGGACAGCCGGGACAGGGCTTAAAAAAAGGACTGTCCCGGTGAAAACAGGACGTATGGTCACCCTAAATAGAGGATATATTGGTGACCCCTATTTTTAAAACTGCTTCTAAAGGAGACAGAACTAAATAAGCCAATATAGTAAAGGTCATGATCAAAACATATTTGGATAATAATTTGTGTTACTTTAGCAACACTATAGATAGAATGATTAAACAAGGCTTTCCCCATCAACATAATATTGCTAAGACATTTCATAATCTTTGTTAGAATGCTGCTGCTGCTTTTTTCCCCTTCCTCTGTGATAGTATCACTTAACTATTTTGAGTAAACACTTTGTGAGTTGTCACACTCTCCACATGACAGGGGCTGTGTCCCCTCCCCCATTCCCACCTACCCCACCCAATTATTATTTTATACTAATCAGAGGGCAGGGGCTTTGGTCCCCTCTTTTCTCCCCTGAAAAATCAATATTGTTCTGGCCTAGAACAGTCCCTGAAATTTTAGAATTGATCAGATGTGCTGTGGAAAGTTATTGCATTACATAGAGAAATGCTGTCATGTAGAGTGTAAGGTCTTCACAAGATCAAGATGTGGCCCTGTGTGAATAAGAACCCCTTAAGATAAAAGTGCTAGAGTTATCAAGCCTAATGCTTCAAGATATAAACTGACCTCCAATGAACACCAAGAAGCAATTACCTCCAGAAGCATTAGAATTTCTCTATTTAGGTGCATTATAGGCCATTTATGCCCTCCATCAAGCATATACATGGGTCATGGTGGAGACAGGATACTGGATTAGCTAGATCATGGGTGGTAATTCTTACATTTAATTCCTGTAAGTGGAGCATCTTAAAACCCTATCTATCAAGTATCTATCAATACATTGCATTAATGGCTGAAGAAAAATTACTAGAATCATAAAGCCACTAAATACTATTGAGTGCACTAACGTAGAAAACAGTCTTTTATCAAATTCATGTATTTGACCAAAAAAGCATCAAGCACTGATGAAATTGCTGATCATTCTGAACTTAAAAGTGGTATCAAAATTATGGAAAAAGCCTCCTCCTTCAAAACACACACTTATACTCCTACACTACAAGCTGGGGTGTGATTCCCACCTCATGTACACATACTCACACTACCTCTCATTGATAAGTAGTATAGCCAGGGTAGCATGAGCAGCAAACTGCTTCGTTGTGCAGAGTATAAATCTGCCTGAATCCCATGAGTATGTGTAACGCCAACAGCCCCCACTTGTCCATGGGTGGGACTGAACCTGGGATCTCTGGCACTTAGTGCATGAGCCTCTACCACATGAGCTAAAAGCCAACTAGCTGTTAGCTAAGGATGTAGAGCAGATTCATTTTCTCTCTCTTTCTAAATGGTCTCAGTGCCACTGGATGGGACAGAACACCACACCCAGGAGGCGTGTGGGTTACATATGCACTCAGCATGACTTAACCACGCTGCTAGTACCGTGTGCTACCATGGCTATACTACTATTTATACTCACACTAGCTGAGCTGGGAATCATACCCCTAGCTCATAGTGTAGAGAAAGTCTTTGGGTGAAATCCTGACCCCAGGGAAGTCAATGAGAGTTTTGCCATTGCCTCTGGTGGGTTCAGGATTTCACTCATATTCTTCATGGTAAAATACAATCAGCATCAGAGACAAAACCATTCGGGTGTCAAAGTGTGATTCTACTCTGAAATGTTTCTATTTGAAAATGACACTTTTATACTATAAATGATTATTTGCTGTATATATTCAGTGCCCTATCTGCCTATTTTAATGCTAAAATAAGTGTTTACTGCTTTTTATTCTTGTTTCCACTACAGAGCCAATATAGCTGAAGAAGTGAACTGGGTTCAGTTCCTTTTTTGCATCATTAAACATTGTAGCGGGGTGGACACCCACTCCTGCCCTAAGGGGTTTAAAGACAGCCTTGGGAGAGGGATGTTGCAGGGGGAAGCAGCTACACCTCTACCCTGATATAACGCGATCCGATATAACATGAATTCGGATATAACGCGGTAAAGCAGTGCTCGGGGGGGCGGGGGGGGGGGGCGGGGCTGTGCACTCCTGTGGATCAAAGCAAGTTTGATATAACGCGGTTTCACCTATAACATGGTAAGATTTTTTGGCTCCCGAGGACAGTGTTATATCGAGGTAGAGGTGCACTAGGCTGATTGGGGAAGCAGCTGCAGCTGGGCCACGCCCCAATCAGACCTCATCTGGCCCTATATAAGAGGCTGGGAGCTAGGAGCTCAGCAGTCTCTCTCTGCATTCAGGGAGAGAAGGGCCTGGCTGTAGGGAGCTTAACCAAGTGCCCAGAGTGGAGCAGGGCTGGGGAAAGGCTAAGGAAGCCGGGGAGCTCTGGCCTAGGAAAGCCCCAGGCTGCAGGTCTAGGGTAAGGCCAAAGGGGCACTTGGGTTGCAGGAGGCAGCCCATGGGTAGGCAGAGGCAGCAGGTCCAAACCCCTTTGCCTATGATGAGTGGCTTATACTGCAGTCTGCCCCAGGGAATGGGGGCTAGATAGAGACTGGGCAGTAGCCTAACACTGAGGTGAAGTGGGGATAGTGGGTGGGGGTTCCCCTGGGAGGGGGAGACCCAGAGCTGTGAGGGGTTACTGCCGGGGGCAGCACCCCAGCCAACTGGGCACTGGGTCTGGGAGGGACACGGGGGGCCAAGCAGCAGCGGCACACTGGCCTGAAGAGGGCGCTCCATGGCTGGGAACGAGCTAATTCCCGAGACCTCCAGCAGGCGGTGCCGCAGGGGTGAGTCCCGCTCTTCTACAAACATAAATGTTTGAATTCCATTAGTTGCACATTAGCCAACAAACTGAAAACAATGGGTTATAAATGTATCACCTTCATAGACCATCTGAAAACAATGGGATTACATAGATGTAGCAAAGGGCATAATTTGGGTTGGAGCAACTTTATTACAAAGGCTGCAAAAGGAAGAAAACTAAGCATTACTCAGAGTCCAAATTGAGTTTGCAGGGCTAGCTGTTATGAAAATACATATTTTTAATTTGTAAACAGAAAATATTTATTTGGAAATTAAACTCTCAACTCATCCAATTAGAAAAAACAAACAACTCATGTAATTTATTTCTCCAAGTAAAACCAAACAGCTTGATTTTCAAATACTTATAGACCAGTCAGCTGAACTTTAATACCTGTAAAATTACTGGAACAAATTATTAAGCACCAAGGGGATAATAGGAGGATAAGCAATAGCCAACAATGTCAATATGTCAAGGGCGGGGGTGTCATAGGGTCCATTCTGGATCCACTACTATTCAATTTTTTCCACTAATGACTTGGATAATGAAGTGGCTAGGCAGCTGTACTGCTGAGAAGGATTTAGGGATTATAGAGGATCACAAATTGAATATGAGCCTACAAAGTGATACAGTTGTGAAAAAGGCTTGTATTCTGGTGTCCATTTCTGGGTGCCATACTTTAAGAATGATGTGGATAAACTGCATAGACTCCTGTTGCTCTCCCCTGAAGTTATAAAAAAAAGTTTAGAAAACCTGACCTATGAGGAAAGGTTAAAAATGGGCATGTTTAGTCTTGAGAAAAGAAGATTTTTTTGGGGGGGGGGGTGGAGAGGAAACTAATAAGTCTTCAAATATGTTAAGGGCTGTTCAGAGAGGATGGTGATCAATTGTTCTCCATGTCCACTGAAGATAGGACAAGAAATAACAGACAATCTGCAGCAAGGGAGATTTGTGCTAAATATTAGAAAACTCTTTCTAATTATAAGGGTAGTTAAGCTCTGGAATCGGCTTCCAAGGGAGGTTATGGAATCCCCATCATTAGAGGTTTACTCTTCAAATAGAAACAGGAATGCAAGGACAGAGTAAACGAACTCATTCTAGAAAAGAACTAATAGAAATAGACAGTCATATATAAATGTCCAGTTTAGAGCAGCATTTAGCTTTTTTATGAAAATGACTGCAGCTTGATCAAGAATCATTCCAATTTTGAAGCACATACTGTATCATTCATATGCAGCTATCAACTTAGATATTATTTCCAATGAGTGGGATGAGCTCACAGAAATGCCATATTTATCAACACATTTGCTTTGAGAGCAATACTTTATTGTGACTCTTTCTGCATTATATATATATTTTTATTGTGTAACCTGCCACCACAGGAATAGCTTTAAGGTCATTTCCTACACAGAAATAGTGTCAGTTGTCTAACTTACTGTGTAGCAAACTAGAATACTACATTTTTTTCCCCACTGCCCTGGGTCTAGGGCTTATCTTGAATTGGATATATAAATATATACCAAAAGCACACTGATTTATTTTTTAAAGCACCAAGTCTCAGAAATTCTTATGGACTCAGCAAAGGTCTACAAAATCTACTACTTTTTTCTGCATCACATGAAGTAGAAATTCATGTTTAGAACTATAAGGCTTGACTGCTGATTTCCTTGGTAGGGGAAAATGCAAATATTCATTAGTACAGGTTTATTCCATGTACCTCCAATTTGTGAATATGCATATAGTGGAGTGAGCAAATTCAAAGACATTCAGTTTCAGGATTTAGCTCCAATGAGCAATTCTATGCCTTTCATGATTTTTATAGCACTATTTCAATGCAAAACAAACATCAAGTAAATCTCACAAAGAAGCTGCACCTAGTACATAATGCATAATCCCATTTACTGATAAATCAGAGAACACCTATTACACTAGCTCTCCAGATGCAACACTTCTCAATTCAGATCCACATCCAGACTCCTGAAGCTCACGAGAGCAACAGGCTGGCACTCTGCAATGACTAAGCCCAGGTTTAAACATGAAGGAGTGGAACAAAAGCCTTTTAGCAACACGTTCTATATCACCCTTCTGATGAAGCTCAGGAAGATTCCTATACTCACCACTTTCAAAAAATATTCCCCTTATCAAAAACAAAACAGAAGAAAACCTTGGGTGTTCAATCACATCTTTAATGCATAAAACACAGTAAATTTATTATAAAATTGAATAATTTAGTGACTATTTTATTTCCCAAGTAGCTGAGCCCATATAGTTTTTGTTTTAGTATAGGCTTGCATGTAACCAGAGGGAGGAGATGCAGAGGTGGATTTCTGTCATCTGTTGCCATGGTAGCAGCATCACAGAAATGCAGATGTTTGGCATAGTAGGTGAGGACAAAATGGAAGAGAGATGGAGAAGACAAGCAGTGGCTGAGTGTTGCCATGGTAATGGCAGCCCACCATGGTGGAAGGTTGTAGGGGAAGGTACGGAGCTGATAAGCCTACAGCTGGACACTCACCATACATTCTTTTCAGCAGAATATACAATCTGTGAAAATATATTTTTAGAAAAAAAATCTCCAGTTCTGCGCTATGTTCTCTTTTTTTAAGTTTGCGTATATGAGTATAAGAAAAAGATGTTCCCAGATTAAAAAAAAAAATGTTGTGAAAGCTCCTAGACTGTGTATCCCACCAGTGCAAACCACAAACAAAGGAAATAAGCAATTGACTTATTCAAGGTGCACTCTATAATCTAGTCATCAGTTCCCCTTCTAAGCATCTGTCAAGGTTCCCTCCCCACTCTGAACTTTAAGGTACAGATGTGGGGACCTGCATGAAAGACCCCCCAAGCTTATTTACCAGCTTAGGTTAACAGTAAGCTGCCACCACCAAGTGTGTTCCAAATCTTAGGGGAGAGCCACTTGGAACTTTGCCTTTCCACAAATATTTCCCAAGTCCCTAACCCTCCCTTTCCTGGGCAGATTTGAGACTAATTTGAGTATACCCTCACCAGTTAGTCCTGGTGAACACAGATCCAAAACCCTTGGATCTTAAAACAATGAAAAATTAATCAGGTTCTTAAAAGAAGAATTTTAATTAAAGAAAAAGGTGAAAAGAACACCTCTGCGAGATTAGAATGCAAGATAATCTCCCAGACAAACATTTAAAACACAGAGGGTTTCCCTCTGGGCAAAATTTTAAAGTTACACAAAGAACCCAATTTTATCCTCCCTCTATTTTGCAAAAGAAATCATAAATAGAAAATAAAAGTAATCTAATACATTCCTTCTCTAAATACTCACTACCCTATAGGAGTGGGATGGCTCCTTCTTTCTCTGTGTCCGGCAAAAAGCACACACACAGGACACACAAGACTTTTTTCCCCTTCCAGATTTTAAAGTATCTTGTCCCCCTATTGGTCCTTCTGGTCAGGTGTCAGCTAGGTTATGTGAGCTTCTTAACCCTTTACAGGTCAAAGAGGAATTAACCCTTAACTGTATGTTTATGACAGCATCAGATATTTCCTTTCCACCATCCAGAGACCATTTTGTTGCACTGGAACTTCTGCCAGGGAATCTTGGGGAACAAAGAGGGAGGAATGGTTAAGAGGATGAGGCAGTGAGGGTAGGGATTATAGACTGGAAATAGGGTTGAGTAGGGACACTCCCATTGACTTCCTGGGCCCTGCTCTGCCCAGCCCAGCATAGTATACAGAGTAATAACTGATTGTTAGCCTGTTTGGAGATGGGGAGCAGCCCTGTACATATTCATTTATGGAATCAGGCCAATGCAATTAACATTCTCAGGTGTATCTTGTTCTCAAAAAGTCTAGTTGCTGGCATTGTATTATTATTTTGTTATTTTGCTTAACAGTGCACTGAATGCACGATGTAGAGGCCCTAGAAGGCAGACCGCAATTGCTGCAGGATAAGGGACAATATGCACTCAAAAAAGGATGGTATGGTAATGGGCTTCAAGATCAAGTCTCTCTCCCTGAGTTTAGCCACTCATTTGCAAATCTGAATGGAAACTGTGTGGGCCGCCTCATTATTTCCACACACACACGGATGAATTTAAAGGTTGACTAAGTAACTATTGGCAATATATATGTGAGTAAATGAAGTTAAGGAAGACTCTAATCCTTTATTTTATAGCTGTTAAAAAAGTCTTCTCTGGATGTAGATTAAGATAAAGAGGATGCTTATGAGTATCAGAAGGCAATATCCCGCAGGAGACAAATTTATAGGAACAGATTTCCCTCTTGGACCTCAAGGAAGAATATATTTCCAGTGATACACAGAGATGATAAACAGACCATTCTGGGATGTCTGTTAAGAACTTAAATGTGATTTGTAAAGTCAAACACACAGAGGTCATTTTTTCCCTTCAGTGGTAGCAATAACTTTAGTCTCCTTAGCATCCGACTTCTACAGAGAAGTAACCAGTAGGGGAATATGCCAATAAACACAGGGGGAAGTAATACTTGTAAACCCCATTACCATTAACTGTAATAACCACATGCATGGGAAAAGAAATAAAAACAGGGCGACAGAGTGCTCAATCAGTGGAGCTATCTGATCAGCTGGACAGTCGGCTTTTCAGGATGACCACACAAACAACTGGTTTGAGCTATGCAATTGTGCAAATTCAGATGCTTAGCAATCTGATTTAATAATTTAATAATCCTAAACTATTAAAAACTTCCAGCACTTTATTCCCATTGTTTTTATTAAATTGTTCTTTGTTTCTTTGTGCAGTAGATCAATACAAGCAGAAATCCAGTGCTATCTTAAAAAACCCATGCTTACAACCTCAAAAACAAATAAAACCACCCTCTTCTCCTTTCTCACAAGCAATATGAATTCATATTCTATAATGAGCATATTCAAAGTGAGTTGTGTTTATGCTTTTCAAAATGTAGCTCTTAGTTTTTTGACTGTTATTTAGGTAATTAAAGATCCTTTATTTGTCCACTATTGTATTGTCAGAGGATTTAATATTTTACTGTACTCCCTTTTGTTAGTGTCTCGTGTTATAAACCAAGGAAAGTGTTTAAGCTTATATTTCCAATGTTTATACCCATCAAACTGAAATGATTTGGGTGCCAATAATAGCCTGATTATGAGTGTTTTAATATCTGAATGGTGCTGTGATGTACTGCAATTTACTATTAGCAATTCATATTCTAAACAGCTCATCTTACTATTCAGCCACCTTCAATTATTTTAAAACTACACTGCAACATTAAAGTACATTACAACTGTAATGCCCCAGTGCATGACATGCTACATCTGTGTGGAACTATTTTCTGGAAAGTAAGTCAAGGTTAAATTCCCACAAGAGGGACATTCATGTAAAAAAGGACAGACTTATTAAGCTTTTGAGCCCCATGCACCCTCCGTAAAAAAAATTGACTGAGACAAACTAAGAATTCCTGGCCTACATTACTGGTGGAAAAACAAGAGAAGAATTAATCCTCTATTAAGCCTAAGCTGGCACAGAAGCTTAGATGCTACAAATATAGACTGTCATAAATGAACATTTGTATTATAGCGATTATATTATGTCCCTGCATTATTAGTTTTAGTGGCAAAGGGATAGGTCAAAAGCAGAGTTGTCTCAGTCTTGAGAGCTGTAAAGTAAAGTGACACATCTTTAATTTCCTTTTTCATTCCATAGCTCCATATAATCAAGTATAATCTGGTAAGGGGCAGGGAGGAATCACTGGCTAAGTTTAAATCTGTCCAAATTCTGCAGTATTCATTATCCTTGCTTTCATTTTTTTGGAGGGAAAAAATGAAGTGAAGGTGAGATGATTTAGACCACATGTACAAAGTTTAGGAGCCTGTGAAGAGAGAAGGTAGGAGACTATGTAGCTAGGAGGGATATTTGGATATGCATTTGAACCATTATGTTTCCCTCATTTCTGGAAACTGTCCCAGAAAGCATTGCCAAAAACAACTCTTCCCCCCCCCCCAAAAAAAATCCCAAATCCCACCATTCCTCACCCCACAAATACCTAAAGAAAGCACACTGCTAAGAATAAATAGTGTCAGCCTGTCAGTATCTGACACTGTTGATTTTCTTTATGTATTTGATGGAGTTTCCCTTTTTAGGTACTCTGTTTTTAGGACTAAGGGCTACATTTTCATAGCGGCTTTGCTTTGGAGGTGAAGTATTTCCAGTCATGTTTTGGAGGCAACAATAGATATTCTAAAACAAATATTTTGTGCCAGTTCATTTCTGCATTCTACTGTGTCTACTTCCAATGAAAGCCTCCATATTGCACACGTTACATTGGTGCATGTGTTACAGAAACCTGGTTGAACAACACTGCTGAACTCGTTTTGGTAGAGTTTATTTCAGCTAGGAATTTGATGTAGCATGAATTGAAAAGTATGAGTGTGTGTGGCTGTGCTGTCTGCATTCAACCTGAAATGCAGGTAGCTTCCCACTACAGAACTGGATTGAAAGCAGATTGCCCAGTGTGTGCGAGTTAAGTTAATACTGGTGGTTGTGTACTGATCACCCCACTCTAAAATCCTTAAGTGAGCAGCTAGCATTTATGGTCTGTAGTCCTGTGATTCACGCATTTTTCAGGATTGTGATAAATTATGTACAAAGTATGCCTTGTGAGGTATCTTTGGAAACTAAATTTGCTAACCATTATTGTCCTGGTAAAATATGCTTGGCAACATTGTATGTAAAGTAGAGATTCTTCTCTATGATATTATTCAGACATGTTCCAAGTCTGGCGAGCGACCACAGATCAGTTCCCCAGAGACAAAAGGCAAACTGACGAATCAGCTAGGTGTCAGCAGAATCAAATGGACCATCACTTGGTTACGTGGCCATTCTTTGGCAGGAGAGGGGTGTTGTAGGAAGAGCGCCTGAGACATAAGCCCTTGAATTAGAGGGCTTGGTATGAGGCAGGACCTGCTTACAGAATTTGGCGAGAACAGGGCTGATACTGCAAACATACATGTTCCTGAGAAGTGCTAGTCACAGAATACTCACTCAAACCATATCAAGTGGTACCAGAACATTCCAATATGAAGAATGGTACAAAAACATTCCCTAAGGATAACAGGGAACACACTGACCCCTCCTAAAAGATAAGGTCAGAATGACCGTATGCAATACAGATGTTTTAATTGAACCAATATATACAAAATGATGGGTGATAACTAGCGACGTCAGGGGCAGTAACTAACTATGACAAAGGGGCAGTATTAACTTGTTTGTATTGGGGTATCTCAGAGGGAGTGTCTTTGGCCAGCCTAGGGAGCAGTGGAAAGTCCTGCCACTGACTGAGCTGCGTCCATTGTCATGAGCATACATGTCTTAGTATCCTTGTAGAGTCTGCCAGATGCTATTACTGTGGTTTGTCGACAATAAACCTCGCTGGGTGCCTTCACTAGAAACCAAATCTGTGGATTTATTGGGCAGTTTAATTGAGGTCTGCTATCTGTGCAGAACTGGGACAGCACACCGAATGAATACACACACAGCCAACATCTAACCACAAGGGGGTGTAGGTGAAAAATCCCCATCTTGACAAAGAAACAGCTTGGGGTTCCCGTCCACAGACTTTCTCATGAACTTCAGCTGGAGATGTTTCTCAAAGAAGAGAAAGAACAACAAGAAGGGAGAATAAACTCCCCAAATTATTCCTCCCTTTCTCTCTGCCATGGAACCCACAATATTTGAAGGACAAAGGAAGCAGCATTGGATTGGGGAAGGGATCCTAACTGAAAGATTCAGCCAGTAAGACTGCTGAAACATGTGGTGAGAGAGACCTTTACTTTGAATTTACTCTAGTTTAAGTTAGACATTAGTTGCATTTTACTTTTATTTTTCTTGTAACCAATTCTGATTTATGCCTCATTACTTATAATCTATCCTTTTGTAATTAATAAATGTGTTTTATTGTTTTATCTAAACTAGTGTGTTTGTTTGGGAAACTCCATTTGGGATAACAACATTTGTGCACATCATTTTCTATTAATGAAATGACGGATTTTATATGAGCTTGTATTGTCCAGGAGGGGCTGGGCAGTACAAGTCTCACATTTTTTGGGAAAGTCTGGGACTGGGAGTTTGCTGGTGTTGCTCTGCGGTGTAATTCAAGAGTGGCTGGCCAGAGCATTCATACAATATAACTATGAGTCATTTACATGCTGGAAGCAATGCATGATCAGAGTAGGAGTGGTAGCTCTCACAGCAAAGCAGTGTAAAAGGCACCCCAGGTTAGAGAACTGAGGTGACACAGCTGTTCATCAGTCCAGATTGTACATGGGTATGTCTCAGCATTCCTCAATGAGATGGCACTCTAGGTGTATTAAGGCTGTTACACTATGTGTGTAATAATATCCACAGATATCCATTCTGCTGAGACAGCTCAAAATATAAAAAAAAATCCACAGTTAAATGAACACACTTTATATAGTGACAACATAATAATATGGTTCTTACAAACCAAAGTCCCTGTTAACATTCCTTGCATCCCTTATTTGTTACTAGCTAAACTAATCTCCATATAACATGCTCATAGCCATGATATTTGAGTACAAACATAACACCTCTAAGACTGAATGTCAGAAAATTTTACAATAAAGCACTGTAGTATCAATTCATATTACAACTCAGAGGCACAATAGAGACCTCTTTGCACTCCCCTCTTAGCTAATGATTAATCTGGAGTTGATTCTTTTTTCCAAATTTGTGACTTCTGTTAAGGTCAGGTTTCCACTTTTTCCACAAAGAGCTTGAGTAGTCCAACTCATAAAATCCATTCTTCTGCCCTTGCAGTAAAGGTTTCTGCTAGTTAAAAAGCTTTCATTATTGCACTGAACTTTCTTGACTTCTCTTTTAACTTCTATCATTAGACCTGTGATAACGTACTTGCAATCCTGGCAACACATGTTGTCAATGCAATGTTTTAGAATGCTACAGCTTAAAACTTGGAGAATACAGCATGCAGAGCAATGACTAATTCAGGAAACCTCAAAAATATTTTTGTCAATTATTTGTTATCAAAATTAACAGTGCACATCCAGTCTTCTGTCTAGATCATTTCTGCTCTGAGCCTGCTCTTAAAATTACACACAAAGTCTAGCACATTTGATGTATTTTAAATTATTTATCCTAAATAGCAATTTTGGTAGGATATGCAAATAAGCAAATTCACTACAGTCACGATCCCTGGTTATTGTAAATTAACAAATATCCAGTTGCGAGCTGGTGGAGTCCCTCCCAAGCTCTAAACAACAAACACAATCTGCACATTTTGCAGAGTCAAAAAATGATCCCTTTGGGGGGGTCTCATTTTATTAACAAGGTGTTTCCAATATAGTGTGACATGAACCTCAGCCTTCTCTCTGACAGCTACTGTACGTAGGGGTTCCTTCCCTCAGGTGTAGGAAGTTTCTCCCAGACCCTAGCTCCTGCTACCAGAGGGCTACTCCCACCTCCTTTATATTGCTATACTGGAGGCTGCCAACAAGCAGGTCTTTGATCCACAGGCAAATACAGACCTTGTTGAAATTGATGGGTGTGCTAGCCAGTGGCGGTGAGCATGCCAGGAATGCTAGCCAGTGGCAGTGACCTTCACACAGAGCTGAGAGCCCAGACTCTCAGCCCCCCACCTGCCTCTCTTAAGTCGGTGCTCCTAGTGAGGATGTGCACAACCAACAGAAGGAGGGTAGTGTGGACAAGAAAAAAACGTGGTTATTACTGTGGTGGCTGTAAGTTGACCTAACATAGGTCAACTTAAGTTTGTACTATTGACATACCCTGAGCAAGGAAAAATGGACTGTCTAAACCAACTAAACCACAAAAAATTAGGAAATACAAATGAAAGGATTAAAAAATATATTAAAAGGTTGCAATGTTAAGCACTCTGAGGTAAGGAAATTCCAGAATGAACACTGCTATGCAACCTTAATGCATATGAACAAGGGGGACAAATTACGATACAGCCTTTAACATCCAGAAGTGACAACCTTTGAAAAGTTTGATGTAAGTGACCTGCCTGATATCACATAGCAACTAAGTGGCAGCAACAGTCTCCAAGATAGCATTCAAATTCACAAGATCATTCTCTCTTCCTGCAGTCCCATGCCTCATTCATTACAAACCTTTCAGCATATGCAACAAAGGAGACAGGGGTCTTCACTACACAACCTTGACTATCCTCAGAGTACATCCATCCTGTGCATTGACTGAAACAGGGGTTCTGTGGATAAAATAATATGGGGACCATCTAACAACAACTAAGATTGCACCAATGATGACTCATAGCATCCATTTCTCCCACTAACAGAAACAACCTGGCTAGGTCCCAAATATTAGCTAACCACTCAGGCCAAGGGGAAACAATATTCAGAGTAGAGTCTAATCAGCCATACTTGCCCAATACATCAGCCATAATTAACGGCAGCTACTCACAGTGTTTCAGCATCTGCTTACCAGTTGGGGCAAGAGTAAAATCTTACCTTCTTGTTACACATACTTCAAAGCAAAACTGCAATTCATAAGATATGACTTGCAGAAATTAAGCATTCCTGTTCTAAAAACAGAAGATACTGTAGGGTACACAGCTAACAGTACGTGCATTTATGAAATTACAGAGTGGGTCAAAAATGGAGGGGAAAATTGTAAATGTTTTTGAAAAAAATCATTTTTTGGTTTCAAAAATTTCCAACCAGTTCTACTGCTCTCTATAGATGGTGTAAATGGGAGGAATTTTACATAAGCATTTGTTGAAAATTCCTTCTTTCATCAACATTTGTAATTTCAACCAAAAGTTTGGTTGAAAAAAATCAAAATTCAGAAAAAATGTATACCAGTTCTGTGGAATTAGTTTCACTAAATGTTAGTGTTCTTATTCAAAGTGTCAAATTTTGTATGCATACATTATGAAAACTACTCTTTTCATTGCTATTACTGATTAAAATTGTGCACCTCTGTACAACTTCAGGCTTTTCTACACATTGCATTAGTCCACAGCAGAGGGATGTAAATCCTATTGTGCACTAGCACATTGCCTACTGGCACACACTGAAAGATTTCTAGTGCATATTGATATTGTGCTATTTAAAATGAGACTACATTAATGCATACTTGGGAACCTTTACTGCATGTCAGCAGGGTCAACATGGGCCAGTTAGTGCACAACACAATAGTGGGCTTTAGAATTTACACTCCTCTGCTGTGGACTAATGCAGTGTGTAGTTAAGCCCTTGAACTGCTGTGGAAGTGCCATACTTCTGTTGTGTAGGGTGTACTTATATCTGAGCTGGGAGAGTGGGGTGAGGGAGGAGGATGGAGACAGGCAATGCATGGGGGCACTGCAGCCTTTAGCATGCTACAAACTCTATTTTACAGTTGCTCTATCCAGAGGAGTGTGTAGGAAGAGTTCATAAAAAGGCTGGAGGAAGAGTTCATGGACAGGCTGGAGAAGTTGCAGAGACTTGGTTAGGAAGGGCTGTCATAAGCACAGAGAGGCATTTCATACACTGGTTTCTAGTAGAGGTGGAGGATAATTTTCCCCCCAGACAAGACTCCCATATGAATCCCATTTACTCAGACTTTGTGCTGATAAAATGAATTTCACCATTCATGTTCTTGATTGAATAATAATTGCTACTACCTCAAGTCCTACCAAAGTTTGAAGTTGTGATGAAACTCCAAGCTGTAACTGTGAGAGAGTCAGTAAAATTCTTCAGAGCATCATGGCAAAAATCTAGACTTTTTTTGGTCCCAAATGGTCTTAACTTAAATGGTTATATTCTGAAATGCTTTTTCCGGGAAGGGGGAAACCCCCACGCCTCACAAATCAATAAAATTTGTGTTTACTTAAAATTGCCAAATAATACATTTTTAAATTAAAATGTTTTAAAGGTGAACTTATTTCTTTTAATAAAAAAGTTACACAATCAACAACTGTTTAAGATCTAAAACCATTAAAAGATCACATACTGTGCCTTAAAATTAATACCAAATGTGTTGGTAAGAAGGATTAGTACCCTCAACAAGTTTTAGCTTGACAGCCATGGAGATAAACACTTCTGTTTATAGACAGAGTCAGGCTTACCCAAACTGCCCTGCCAATGTGCTTCTTCTTTGAACTTGACTGACTAATGGAAAAGGCAAAGGCTGATCATTTGTTTCTTTACTTTTCTGCTGATGGTTTTCGGCAGTGAATACCATTGACTTCTGTGAACTGGACTGAGACCAAACTTCTTACATGTAGCTATCCACTGAACTATTAGAGATCAAGATCTTTTAATTACAAGGGATGTCAACTGGATTTAAACTGGCATCCTAACCTCTCTTACCACCATTCCCTTCACCCACACAGTCTTTCCATATAAATACATTTTAAAGTAATCTGATTATTTTTATAAAAATAGAAAACAAAAGAACTGTTAAGGCCTAAATTCAGTGATTTTTGTTTCTTCTGGAAGCTGCTGACATAAACAAACCTCATCAATCAGGGCAGAGAGCTGCATTAGATTTGATTATGCATTTGACTCTTGCAAAAGGAAAAAAAAATGAATGCCAGTTTAGGCATGTAAAAGGAAATGATTTTCACCTATGGTGAGTCTAAAAAACATTTATTTGCCACTGAAGTTTATGCACATATTGTGTTAACTACCTAGGATTAAACACTAGCCCATGTTTAATGTGTAACCTATATCAAGTAATACTACATCTGGTTATTTTGGTTTTTTTTTTGTTTGAAATATATTTTTGCTTCACCTCTAAGATCATTTTCTCCTTTACTGTTCTGCTAAGAACTGTGTTCATGCCCCTATAGTATATTTCTCTCCGAAATGTTATATTGGCAGGTAAGAAGCCTTTTTTCCCTTTTACAATAGATATGTAATTTGTAAGGTGACACGTGGACTATGTTAATTATTCGTTCATTTTTTCAATTAATTTTTTTTTAAATAAAGCATTTCATTTCAACTTTAATAGCTCTTCCTATAAAAGAAATGTGGTTTATCTTTGTTTTCAAGCATATTTTCAAAGCATGAGAAAAAACAGTATGTTTGATAACTGTGCACCCACAAATAATGCAACATTATCACAATGTTTCTATTACCACATATCTTTAGGTTAATAATATATCATATTTTATAATTACAACAGCCCAGGAATATAGATCATCAATACAAGGTGCCCCAGTTACAACCTGTGGCTTCACATATCAGAGGGGGTGGGGAGATTAAAAAACTGCAGAAGTACCCTGAAGCAATTCTCAGAATTAATCAAACACATAAGGTACAACCAGGTAACACAGGTAGTAAATAATATCCAGGGTTGGGCCTGAAATTCAGTTTGCAAAAGTAGAAAATACTGAATATTCAGTTTGTTGGCACAAAACAGGATGTGGAGAGAAGGAATAACTCCTGCGGTGGTTCTGAATTTTGGTAAAAGCCCCTGTTCAGCCTAGATTCAAAGCACAATGCATGAGGCCCTGATTCACCAAAGTATTTAAACACATGCTTTGCTTAAAGTACATGAGCAGTCCCATCACTTCATCAGAACTGCTCACATACTTTCATGTAAGCATGTTTTGATGGATTGGGACTTGAGTCCATTTATACATACATTTACTGAGTAATATCTTTTTCATTTGCAATTCTCTCAAAGTATTGGTGTGTGTATGCACACACACCACCACCGTCTAGTGGATGGGAAGTCAGTCAATCTAGTTTCTATGAATATGTTCCCTCTCTCATTGTTGGCCTAAAGAGAATGGAAACATAGTCATTGGAAATTTCTCCTTTCACTCAACTAAGAGACGGAGGCTTTTTGTACCAGATTGTCTCCCTATGTGATTTAGCTCATGAGTGTAATGACTAAATAACATATTAACATTCAAAAACTAGTAGGAGAACACTTCAATCTCTCTGGTCACTTAATAACAGACCTAAAATTCTTCAACAAAAAAACTTCAAAAACAGACTCCAACGTGAAACTGCAGAACTGGAATTAATTTGCAAACTGAACACCATCAAATTAGGCCTGAATAAAGACTGGGAGTGGTTTGGTCATTACAAAACCTAAACCTAATTTCCCCCATACTAATTTCCCCCATTGTTACTCACGCCTTCTTGTCAACTATTTGAAATAAGCCACTCTCATTACCACTACAAAAGTTATTTTTCCTCCCTTGGTATCCTACTGTTAATTGAATTGTCTCATTAGACTGACCTCACACTTGGTAAGGCAATTCCCATCTTTCCATGTATTTATACCTGCTCCTGTATTTTCCACTCCATGCATCTGATGAAATGGGTTCTAGCCCACGAAAGCTTATGCCCAAATAAATTTGTTAGTCTCTAAGGTGCCATAAGGACTCCTCATTGTTTTTGTTAATATTTATTCATGGTACCAAACCAATAAAGCCAGTCATTAAAATGTCAGTGATAAAAGTCTTTCCTGCAATTAAGAATCAATATTAGAGCAAAAAAGTAAGATTTTTTTTTTTAAAGAGTAGGGTGGTAGACCCTCAGAACAGCAACATATGTAAGGAAAGATATGAAAAATATACCAATCTGTATTAGCTCTAGGTACATATATAAATATTGAACACACCCACACAAATCAATGCTAACTAGATACAATTAGATTCAATCTGTAAATAAGATGTAATGCAGGCACTTTTAATCCATGAAAAAATTAAGGCTCCTCAAAGCAAGAAACATTCAACTCTGCTGCCAGGTGAGAGCAGCCTGCATTCATCAAGCTATCATTCAATGTCTCCTGGATGAAACTTTGTGAATGGTCTTGTCGAGAAGAAAAACATCTTCTCCTTCTCCTCCACAGTGACAACATAGAATTTTAATAAATGTTTAGCTTTAATTGGTTTAGTTTGCACTGCAATAAACTCCCACATACTCTAACTTCTGTCTCACATATTTAGTTTGTGGCAGGTCCTCTGTATTCCAGGGAAGCCTCTGTCCACCTAGTCACAGAATAGGAAACCAGCAGAATATGAAACAAGCCTAACTATCTCTATGGTTGTCATAGTACGCATAACATTATGAGTCAGCTTAGTAGAGCTGTCATCTGACAGACTGAAGTCTCCCAAAACAGCGTATTTAGGCAACTCTACATCTAAATTGGATAAAAAGTCAGACAGTTCAACTGGATCTTGTGTACCTCAACCATTGCCACTTTAAACCAAAATTTAAGATTTACATAACAGGGAATGAACATTCATCTCCACTACCATCTGAAAATTCATGCTGCGCCTATTATCCATTTGGAGCAAGTTCCATGATAGAAAGCCTGCTATATCTTGTAGCCACATCTCAGCTATACAAGAAAATATGGCAGACTAATCCATCATTAAATCAACCAGCAAACTAATCACGTGTTGTCATTTTTTTGATCACGTTTTGGTTCATTACAAAATATACTCAGCAGACCAGATAAACCTCACTGATATTGGTTATTGCTAAAACTCAAAAGTATAATACAGGAAAAAAGGTTCATATGATACCAGTTTCTGGGAAGCCATCTCAGCAGAGTTTTTAAATTCACCTTCCATAGAAGATGCACTTCTAAAGTTATACCCAACCTGCATACAGTTATCTTTTATTTGTAAATATTATCTGGGGCTAGATTTAACTGGTCATCTTTCTACCTTGTTTCTCTGGTACTATAGTATACCCCTTATCTCTTTTTTTCTAAACATGTGTTCTGGGTGCCAAGATTGTGGAGACATGTCCTAGGCCTGTACCACAGTAGAACACTCATCTTGATCCTGACAGTTTTCCTGTCTACTTTAGCCCAAACTTACTTCATCTTATTCATGGTGTTATGGGATACTTAGCATAAATGAACAGCATTATAAAATGACACAGACCAATTCAGGCCATGTAACTGATGCAATATATTTACACAATATCATGTCATATGGATATATTAATGTGTTAAGCTCATAGACTCATAGACTTTAAGGTCAGAAGGGACCATTATGATCATCTAGTCTGACCTCCCGCATGATGCAGGACACAAAAGCTGACTCACCCACTCCTGGAATAATTCTCTCCCTTGACTCAGCTGTTGAAGTCCCCAAATCATGATTTAAAGACTTCAAGTCGCAGAGAATCCTCCAGCAAGCGACCCCTGCCCCATGCTGCGGAGGAAGGTGAAAAACCTCCAGGGCCTCTGCCAATCTACCCTGGAGGAAAATTCCTTCCCGACTCCAAATATGGCGATCAGCTGAACCTCGAGCATGCGAGCAAGATTCTCCAGCCAGACCCTCCGGAAAAAAGTTCTCTGTAGTAACTTTTAATATCCCATCATTGACCATTGTTACTAAGTTATATAAGTCCATCATATGTTAGTCAACACATGCAAGAAATCATAATACAAATATTAACGTCCCTGTCATCCGATGCCCTTTGCTCCAGAAATGAGAGCCTAGCAAGACCAGTGGGACTGATGATAAATTTCATACACTTAAGAAAGTTTCTCTTCCAATTTTGTCTTCCCATGCCCATTATAGCCCTATTTAGGAAGCAATACCTATTCAGAGCAGCATTTAAAGAATATGCTTTAAGCATATTCTTAATTCCTATTGAAGTCAACGGAACTTCAGCACATGCTTGTCTGAATGGGGTCCCATGACAGGGAGAAAAGAGCCCATACTTCTCAGTGACTGCCACACCCAGTCTTTCACTTTTGAGGGTGCTTCCTGGCTCCACTGAACTCAATTGTACAACTCTCATTGACTTATATGGGGCAAGGATTTCACCCTTAAGCCAGAGTAATATTGCTCAACATTTTCAGCCATTTTACAATGACTATTGAAAATGTTCAGGGAGATGATTATACACATGCATGCACATGCACACCCCTATGTTAAAAGAACATTATTAAGTTTGCAAAGTCAAGCATGTCAAAGCTAGGAAATGTCAGAATCAAGGTTATCTGTGCAACCTTAATACATCCACTTATATGTATGCATTATGATACAGTCTTTAGCTGCATGGTCACATACTAACACCTCTCTTCACTGCTTAGGATGGACAGCGCTCTGGAGATGAATCAGGACTCTATAGTGAAGGAGGCTGTTATCTGTAGAACACCTAACCTCATTTGTTGCAAGTTTCCTAACTTGAGTGGGAAGACATTTTGCTAGTCAATTTCACAGATATTTTCTGACAGCAGAAAACTAGTGAAATTCAATAATCTTGGGTTCCATTCCAAGATGTGGAAAGTGTTTTCTAATGAAAACTTTCTTTTACCTGTCTCCCACAATCTTGTCCTCTTCTGCCCCATCCCTTCTAAACTGTCTTTGTCCCAAGTCTTGTCTCTTCCCCATATTTTGCTCCATGTTCCAATCTCTCAGCCTACCCGTCCATTCTCCATGCCTCAGGATTCTCATCCCAGTCCCATCTCCTTGTCCAACCATCCCTACTGGGTTTGCTGTCTGAATCCCCCATCTCCTCCCCACCGCCATGCCTAGTTCCAGTCTCCTTGCTCAGCCAGTCTTATTTCCCCACTCCTGGCTCCTCATGAATCTGCCTGTCCCAGCTCTCAGACCAAGTATCATTCCCCAGGGCCCTCATCCAATCTGTTTTCCCCACGTCCCTCCCCAGTGCCTTTTCCCAGCCCCTCCCCTCCAGGGCTCCCTGTCCCAGTCTTTGTTGACCCACTCCCTATTTTCCCCTCACGTGCCAGCTCTTAGTTTTATTTGTCTTCACACCTCCCCATCCCCATTCCCCACAAACTTGTCCTAGTCCCAGTCTTTGTCCAGCCAGTCCCACCCCTCCCCACCTCCTCATCCAATCTGTTTCCTCCTCAAAATCTCCAACACTGGCTCTCAGTCCCAGTCTCTTCACCCAGCCAGCCCTAGTTCCTCTCTGAATCTCACTAGACTGTATCATAATCTACTCATTTCCTACCTCTCTGCAGTCAAGTCATATGGCTTCTTCCTCCACACTGCCAGGGGCATGGAGGGCATTGAGACCATACAGTAGCCTGCTTTCAGCTCCAAGGCCTGGCCACACTCCACCCTTGGAGCAACTGGAAGCTGTCATTATAGGGAAAGCCAGACTTTCCCCCTGCAGCTGTAGGATAGGGAGATCATGCTCAGTTGCTCTGAGGTGGTGGCATACGTGTAGTCTGGTTAGACATAGGAAATAGCAGGGGAAGGAGAATGTTCAGTTGCTCAGTGGAATGGTGCATACACAGTCTGGTCACCACTAGGAGCTGTGAGAATCTGGATCATGCTTAGTGACGACACTAAGGCTACTTCGGTGGCCCCCGGCAGCAGTCCCTGGGTGCAGCTGGAGCAGCTGCTGCTCGCCCCCCACCCCTCCGGCAGCAGCAGCCCTCCGGGTCCCCGGCCTGCAGCAGCAGGCACCCCAAGATTTAGTCAGAAGTGTTTATATTACAAGTCATGGACAGGTCACAGGCATGTATTTTTGTTTATTGTCCATGACCTGTCCATGACTTTTACTAAAAATACCCATAAATAGTAGCCTTAGTTACCAAACAGCAACCCAGAACAGTATCTGATAATAGTTTGTGTGGTGGATCTAAAAGCTCCAAGTCTACTAATGACTCATGTGGGTGTCAACATGATAGATTTTTTTTTCAAATCTAGGAAATTGCACACAAAAAACATTAGAAGACCACTATTAAAGTTGCAAAATTAAGCACTCTGAAGTTAGGAAATGCCAGAATTAAGGTTGCCCGTGCAAACTCTGCCACAATTGATATAGAGCATCCTACAGACAACCCCACTTAATAATTCTAACTACAAAAATCTATGATAAATATCTTGCTGACAGAGTCTGGATCATTAGAGTTCTATCACAGAGATTGTTAGGTTGCTCTATTACAGTATTAATTGTTAAAGATCACAAAAGCAGCCGTCTCAAAAATATTTAAAAAAAAATCAGATTAGAGATTTAAAATGATTTGACATGAGAACTGCAATTATTTTTACAAAGCAGTGTGCACTTAAGCACAAAAAACACTTACAAATTGTACATTGCTTCACTTAGCTAATTTTTCAGTTCCAACAGAGGAAATGATATAATACATGAAGCTTTTGTTTTGTTAAATTTTTATATAGACTTCATATTTTGAAATAATTTACTTATATTGTTTTAAACTGTTTTATACAACACAAATAGAGTCAGCTTCAATTTTTATATATCTATAGGACCATGACATGTTTGCCTCTTAAATAGAATCAGTACAATAAAGCCTTAAAATAGAGAGCACTTTATTTTTATGTGCATTCCATGCACATCCAACAATTCCACTAATGTTAACGGAAGCATTGGGTGCATAGTGAATGCAGAACAGGGTACAGAGAGAACACAAATACTTTGAGATTTGCATATACTGTCAATAGGTATGCTAGCAAATTTTGGGGAATAAATACTTCAAAAAGGAATAGGATTAGGTTAAATATCAATTCCAAAAATGAAAGACTTCATCTCAAAAACCCAGCAAAGGTTGCTATGTGGCATCTACCACACCATTCACAAAACAAAGTCACTGAAAAGCAAGGACATATAATATTTATTTTTGTTATCTTATCCAATATAAAGAAATACATATTTCATCACAACACCACAGCTTTAACTCTGACCATCAGTTCATCAACAGGAGGGTTTTTTGGGGATAGCACTTAAACTGATGTTTCTTGAGAACAATGATACTGTATTGTATAATTAGTTCAACAGGAAAAGTTTTTAACAGTATTGTTTGGGGGAAATTATGTTTGCATATGGACTTGCATTTGAAGAGGATTAATCTGTGTGTTTTTTTCCAACTGTTTAGTGTTTTCATATTTTGAAATGGCTGATTTTTTTTTTTTTTTTTACAGTGTTAAGGTTCACCAAACTGAAAACACCTCATGACAACAGAGCAAGGAGGACTCTAGACCACTTTTCCTATTACAGACACAAAAGAGTTTCAACATCTGAATGACCTATGCAGACTGGATAACTTGTATTTTCACACATACCTCCTGCTGTGACACACATTTCACCTTATTCCTGATTGGGGAAATACTGATCAGCTTATGACCAAATTTGAAACTGAATTGAGAAGTCCTGCAGAAAGCAGGAAAATTGGAGAACTATAGCCACACTTAATGCAGTCCTAAATGATGCAGAAGCATACAAGTAACTGCATATAAAAGAGAAAAGAATGAGATTTTCATAGAAGGCTGCACTTGGGCAGATGCCCTCATTACATCACCGCCTCACAATCTTAGAGAGGACTGCAAGAGGAAATATCATATGTATCTTCTAGACTCAAGTTATTAACAACAAATGAATATGAAGACCATGTGATGGGATGCTCCATTCACTGCTAGGATAGCACCCTCTCCTCGTCATTCTGGGGAATAGCTTGTGAGGTCAACGCCCCTTCCCATGGTTGCACATCATCTCTCCACCCCTCTCTTGCTTCACAAGCTACTGCTGCCTCTTCATGACAGTCCTCTGGCCAGGTCACTGTTAGTTTTCCCCTTCCAGGGTACCAAAGGGTTTCTAAGACTTTCTCAACACTAGCAGTCTCAGATAGTCTTCCCCTTCACTGCCCCACGGTGCCACTCCCTCACTCGCTGGTAGGAGAACCCAGGCCCACCCTCTACGCCGGATTCCGACTCTGGGACCTTCTAGCCAGAAGTCAAGGTCTGTTCCCTCCTGGACCTTACTGCCTTTCCCTGAGCCCTCTCCTACCCCATCTGGCACTCCCCGCTCTCTGGGGTTTGCCAGCCTCCTAACTCCCCCTCTCTCCCAGGGAGTAACTATGGGCTGTTATGGCTGTTGCCTCCAAACTCTCCTCCTAACAAGTGACTTCAGACTTTCCCAACCACCCCCTTCTATTTCCTGTCTTTATACTCTCAGCCCAGCTTGTTCCTCCTCAGCTGAGCTCCCTCTTTCAATCAGGGGATTGCTTAGCCACTTGATACCCCTCAGCTGTTGCCTGTTGGGTTAGTTAGCCCCCTTGTCAGTCTGCCTTAACCCTCTCAGGGCAAGTGGGGGGGTGAACACCCCATCACAGACCCCTGATTCTCTTCTGGAGAGATGGGTGCAGATAAATTACCTCAATCATATATTTTTCTGGAACTGGTCTCAAATACAAAATTTATGGTCACACAAACAGTAGTCTGCAAAATGTCTTTAAATCAGTTCACGTTCTTTACAATAACACAGAACAACATTTGCACAAAATTGTAACAGTAGCTGGCGGGGTGTGTCACCATTCTGTGGCATAAAAAGAGAGCCCTTCACATAAGATGTGGCTAGACAAGATACAAGGAATGCAAGACATGGAACAAATTATAGCCTGAATCTGACAATCATGGGACTGGCTTGAGTAAAGATGGGCCTTAGCAGGCTACTTCTCACAGCATCTAAGAGAACTAATGTGCCCCCCACCCCAACCCAAAAGACACACAAACTCAAAACAAAAATATTACAATAAAGTATCAACTCAAATTAATCTGGGCAATACGACATAGCTATGCCAAACGTATTAAAAACTGATCCATATACACCTCTACCCTGATATAACACGACCCGATATAACACGAATTCAAATATAACGCGGTAAAACAGTGCTCCGGGTGGGGGGCGGGGCTGTGCACTCTGGCGGGTCAAAGCAAGTTCGATATAACGCGGTTTCACCTATAACGCGGTAAGATGTTTTGGCTCCCGAGGACAGTGTTATATCGGGGTAGAGGTGTACAATGAGACTACACTAAGGATATGTCTACACAGCAGTTGGGAAGTGTGATTCCCAGCTCATGTAGACGTACACACATGCTAAAAATAGCAGTGTGGCTGTGTCAGCATGGGTTGATGCTCAGGCGAGCTGCCCAACTACAATCTCACACAATCCCCTGAGTACATACTGGAGTGGCTAGCCTGAGTCACTGCTATTTTTACGTGCTAGCTTGAGCAGAGCTAGTGTGTAGGTCTACCTAAAATGGGAATTACACATCCCAACTGCTGTGTAGACATCCCCTAAACTTTGCATATAGACTGGTTAATCTGCAAATGTGTCTACTATTTGTGTTCAAACTGACTTATTGCACCTAATATTGGTTTGACTTCCTACTACTAGTGTAAAAAATGGATTGTTCATATTCCTGTTACTTTCTGTCAACATAATTTTCTTGTGAAAACATACATATTCTCTGTAACTGTTTACATTATTTATCTTGGATATGTTCTCTCTGCCTTCCTGAAATGATGACTTTGAATCAGAAACAAATGGCTGAAAAAGAAGCAAAAAACACTCTCCACCCTCATGCAGCCCTCCAAATACATCTCACTGTTTGCCAGTTGCCTCCGGAAACTGGTGTATTAATATTACTTATGATGATGAATATTAGATTTGTGTTGGTGGTGGTGGTATGCGTCAGTTGGAAGGAAGGATTTCCTATTGCCATTTTACAAACAGGAGTTTTGTTTGAACAATAGCTGTAAGGCTTGGTCTGATTATATATATGCTTTACTTCACTTCAATTTTACTTATTATGAAAACTTTAAAGACAAGTACATGAGTGCATCAGAAGCCAGAGAGGATTGTATGTGAGAGCAGCATAATTTTAAAAGCACCAAAAAACATTCCTCTCTTCATTTCAGAATCATTTACACTGGAGTCAGTAGGTCAGTTTAAAACATCTGGTAGAATAGCTGATGCTAGCTTCTAATCCTTCCCACTAAGACTTTGCATGCAGAGGTACTGAAGAATTGCTTTATTAATGATTGCCATTACATAGTCAATAGATTTTAGGAACAAACAGGCTCCTAAAATCTGTAGCATTTTATCATTAAAATAATGTGCTTCTCACTCTTTCTTAACAGAGTGGATTTTAAGGGTGATAATGAAGTTAATGAGTCTGAACTCCTGAAAGAGCACTGTGGTATCCAAATAGCTTGGAATCCTCATTGGCCTGTTCTACTTTTATCATTCTAGCCTATACTCTAATAAGAGATAACTAATAATGGTCTTGACTCTACTTTGGGAACTTAACTTTCTGACACTGTTAATGCTTTGGTGAGATTTTCTTAATTTAGATGACTTTAAAATATACATGGGCATGTTCTCCTCTCTGTGTGGGAAGTGCCATGTGTATATTTACACGCATCAAAAGGAGCTTATGCACATCCCCTGAGCTGCAAACAGAGACAAATGTTCTGCTATGAAATTATTCTAAATATTAAAGGAGGCTTTTTCATTGGAAAATAAACCTTTACAAGTGAACAAACACAGACTTCTTTGTGACTTGCAATACTGTAGCAAGTATCTTTCTCAGTTTTATTAAGGCTAAAGCCAATCTCAAAGGTTAACAAATTATTACCCTCATTGTTTGGCCTTACTAGATCTACCAAGGCAGTTCATCCATTAAAGAAAGCCAGCAGAGAGAATATTAATGACTTTACCTCTGACATAAACTCAAGCTGTAATAAACAGAAACACTTCTTTAGCATAACAACAAAGATTAATCAGTATTGCATTCAATAGTAGCATGTACTATACTGTGAGGGGTAGGGAAGGGACATATCAAGGGAGAGAAGAGAAAGCTTAGAAATTTGTGTCTTGTGAATGTTTGGGTAACAAATGAAGCCACGCTGCAGGAAAGGAATCAATTTGGACTGGTTACTCTAGAGCAGAGCTGGAACTGCACCTCCTTACAAGGCCCAATTCTACCCACTAGGGAGATTCTTTTTAAAATCAATGAGTGTTGTGTGGGGACTGACTGCAGCATCAGGCATAAAACCTTTCTTAACATTCCTGAGCAGTTAAACAATTAATATAACTCAGAGAAAAAATACGATCATATTGGTCCTTTAAGCTTACATGAACTCTCTACTATTGGAAAGTACAAATTAAAATATTTGTTAAGCATATGGCAATATAAGCAGATACTGCTGAGACGCAACCCTTTTTTACATTCATGTTCTTAGGATGAATATAATCCCTGAACAAAGGAGATGATAGAAAATAGCTTGTACTGTATACACATTCCCTCTATGGATTTCATGTGGAGATTTGACTTCTGCATTGCAGATTAGACATAATCTATTATGCAGAGGAATGTATAAATGTGAGAGGTACCATACATTATGGGCTAGATTGGGAAAACCTTACTCAAGTGAGCTCTTATCAAATAAGTATTTCCATTGATGTCAAGTCATTGGCAGCTGCTGGAACAGCAATCCAACATTTTGGAAAAGCAACCGTCTAATTTAGGCACTTCAATATGGATTTAGGATTACAACTTTAGGAACCCATTTTTAGTAGTCTTGATCTATAAGCATTCATTTCTTCTTAGGGTGTAACATCTGTAGTAGGAAGATAGCCTGAGACATAAGCCCTTGTATCAGAGGCCTGAGGCCTGGGTTAAAGTAGCGGTCAGAGCTTTGCTAATATAAAGCAAAGTTGGGCTGTGAACTAGATGCAGGCCCTGCTCACAGAATCTGGCAAGAACAGGGCTGATATTGCAGAAATATACATGCCTAAGTAGTGCTAGGCACTCATGTAAACACATTCCAGAAGAGTGGTACCAGAGCACCTCCCAAAAGACAATAGGACATGCCGCCCCATCTTAAAGTTATGGTCAGGATGACAGCATGATGGATAGAGATGTTTTGATCGAACCAACATGTACAAGGCAAGGGGCGGTCCCTGGATACGTCAGAGGATGGCACCTGGCCACGTCAGAGGGGCAATATGTAACTTGTTTGTATCCATGTATAAAGAAGTATCTCAGAGGGAGTGTCTTTGGCTAGCCTAGAGGATAATGGAAAGTCCTGCCATTAACTGAGCTAGTCCATTCCAACAGACATACATGTTTTAGTGTACCTGTAACCATTGAGCCAGGATATTAGGACCATGCTTCGTTGACAATAAATCTGACCAAGTGCCTTCGCTACGAACCGAGTCTGTGGATTTATTGAGCAGTTTGATTGGAGCCTGCTGTATGGGTTATCTGGCCAGAGTCAGTACAGCACACACACAGTCAAACATCTATCAACAACATCTTCAGGATAAGGATAATGTCTTTATATGTGTTTGTACTGCACCAAGCACAATGGAACCCTAGTCCTGATTGGATTACAATAATATAAATAATAAGAAATGCATGTATAAGGAAAGATTAAAAGAAATAAACATATACATCTTGTCTATGAAGAAGAAGAAGAATTTTAAAGGGGGAAAGGATAGTACTCCATAAATATTGAAAATGAATCCATATTGAGGGAGGTAGAGGCTTGTCTTTAGAGAAATTATTAAAAGTAGGCCACAGTTTAAGGAGAACTGAGATTAGACATCATGAAGGAGTTCCTAAAAATAAGATTAATTAAAATATAGGATAGTCCTCCAGTGGACTGGAAGGCTCCTTATTACTAGAATAATTCAAAATGTAGGTTTGAGAAAGCACTTGAGAAACTTTTGCATTACTAGAATTATGAACTGGAAAATCAAATAGATCTTTACAAATTAAAATTCTATATTTCTCCAAGCTGTCAAGTTGCATTCAGAATCTGAAGAGTGGATTGTAGCCATGGTGACACGAAGTTAAGCAGGATTAGGAGAACTGGAACTTTGCCACCTTTCTTCCCTCATTCTACACACACACACACACACACACACACACACACACACACACACACACACACACACACACACACACATATATATATAAACACTCCTTAGGTTTAATGTAATGTTAAGGCTGAAAGCTCAGCTCCAACTCTGCCTCTTTATGTAAGACTTGACATATGGTCTTTTCTTCTATCATTAGGTACGATTTGTTAAACAATACAAGGTAAATTTTTTATACATCCCTTCATACAGTAAGTTACAGTACAGATAGCAAAATTCCACTGTGCATGCATGAGCTGTGCAAATGTCAGTTCTCTTAGCTTTATATTTATTCAAATGATTTGGTCTAAACTTTATTTTTTCCTTAGCCATCAAGGAACTAGGTAAATGCCAAATTGATGTTTCTACTTTCAACCACTGAATTACTCATGTGCAAAATTTCAGAGATACAGATGCTTTAAAAATGTACATATGCATTTTTATAAAGTACCATATAATATATTTAACACATATAATAGAACCCTATGAATTTGCATGAATGACTGGAAGAGCCACTGCAAGTTACTAAATTTTGCAAATTAGAAAACAAAATGAACAAAAATAAACAGAGATAATGCACAGTACTTAATTTATTTCACAAGTGTTGTTTAGATGAAATGATTTAAAAACATACTTCACTGAGTGTAATGGTAAGTGTTATATAATGAATTTTGTAAAAGGAATGAAGTATTAGTAATTTTAAGATCTCACCTGAGGACTATGCTGAGAAGTACCATAGGGAGAGACCATTGTTTTTGTATGGCTGGTATGATCCACACGAGTATGTATTCAATGGCAAAAATCTATATTAATACAGAATTAGGGTTGATTGGTTGTATGTCATCCCCTTTCAGAATGTTGAGCTGAGAAAAAAACAACTTCTGAAAGCCAGGGAATGCACAGTTAAGGTTGCCCATACAACTTTAACTCAGCCTTCTTTCACCAGTACACCCTGTTCACACATACACGCACGTTTATTCCACCAGCACCACAGTTGCTGAAATGTACAAGCACTTCTCCCTTTTATAACCCATTCTCTCTCATCCACAGAATTTTTATCTAACACTACCCTTGGCGAGCTAAATTATTAGGATTATGTAGGAGCAATAATCATGGAATAATAGAAATGTAGGACTGGAAGGGACCTCAAGAGGTCTTCTAGTCCAGTCCCTTTCACTGAAAGTAGGACTAAGTTTTAGATACACCATCCATAACAGGTGTTTATCTAACCTGCTCTTAAAAACTTCCAATGACAGAGATTCCATAACCTCCTTAGACAATTTATTCCTAATAAATAATGATCAGGCCTGAGCCTGCTTAAGGTCAAAGTGTGACAATGTTTAATGATATTGCTAAAATAACTTGTTTATGTTTAGGCTTGGCAGAATTTAATTTTTATTTTGTACTTTTGATATTTATTTTTAAGCATTTTTTGGAACTGTATTGATTTAAATTTGAATAGTGCAAAATTATGGGTTATATGCTTTCTTATTTTTATCTATTTAAATATTCACAGTTGTGGGAAAATATGGAGGGAGGACAGACAATTATTTAACGACAGCAGATGTTGAGATTCAAAAAGTTAAAGCTTTATAACTGTTAAAACACAAATAGTCCACATCACATGTCAAAAAAAGAAAGTAAACATCCTTAAATTAAACTTCTCAAGCAGCATTTTTCTTACTTTGCCTATCATAAATGTTGATTATCATCAATGGAAATATTTTTTCATTGGTTTGTACATGTTTGATGAAATCAACATTTACCAATAAAAGTCTAATCCTTCCAAGCCTATTAATGTTCAAGGTCAGAAAATTTCTGTAAAAACTGCAAAAGTACTCAAGTATACGTCGTTTGCTTTTTTTTTTTTTAAGTGCTTATAGTTGTGTTCCCAACCAGGTCGGTGACCACAACAAACAGGGAAGTTGGGTTAAAACAGAAATATATCACAGAGGAAAGTACTAATGGGCTAAGTAGTCAATAAATGGTGTGGCTATCATATATGGCTTACGTATAATTGATAATAAATCAATGAAATGGCTAATATTGTGTGTCTGATTTAATTGGAAGGTAGCTGTTCATTATCTTTTTCTGTATATCTGTTATTGCTTTAATAGTAATTGTTAATCACAGGGTATGATTTGGTTCAAATAAAGGTTTACATTAATAAACCTAAGTGTTTCAACCCAAATGGGTTAATGGAGTTGGCGGTAGCCAGTGCAAATTATTTGTGTACACTCCGGATGCAGTCAGTGTGTTAAGTGTACCTACGCTAAATGGCAGAGGTAATAGTTGGCCTGCTTGGTAAAAGCATGTGTGTGATATGAGGATGTATGGATTACTTTGAGGTGCATGACAGAGCTGTGATTATGATATGAAATCTATGTTTTGCACCCTCTGATGTGTGTGAGGAAAGGGAAGAGGTGCATGTGTACCTTCAGAATGCAGTATACATCATTTCAATACAGAATTGTGTAGATGATGTTGGTGGCACTGCCTAGGGCTTTTATGACAAATGATATTATTAGCAGTGAAGTGGAACATGAGCAAATTCTAATGCTTTATTAATAGTTAAGTGAAAGTGTAGGTTGAGATAGTATCTTATAAGCATAAGGGAGCTATAAAAGGCTGTCAGGTGGTTTGTAAACTGCAGACGTGGTCTTTTTCTGGGGAGTGAGAGAGTATGCCAGGATCTGGAACCTCCTGAATCTTAAGGGCCAGTGTACGTGTTATGTGCATATCGAGGCATTATTTAAAAGGGGTAGAGGGAAGATAACATGCACAACCTTTCACCCACCCCATTTTTGTCCTATTATAGTGTTAGATGGAATCTTGTGAGTGAGAATGAATAAGTTGTAAAAGAAGGTGAAGAGTTTGTACATTTCAGCTCCTATGGTGTTAGCAGACTAAAAGTTTATGCATTAACAGAGCCTATTGCAGTACTGCTGAAGGATGGTGGAGTCAAGGTTCCACAGGATATCGCAGACATTTGAATTTTGCTCAACTCAGGTTTCTAGCAGGGGATGACATTCCACCACATAACCTTAGCTCTGCATTGCTGTAGGTTTTTGCCATTGAATTTCTGAGTCTGTTGAACAGGAGAAGATGTTATAGGCAGGAATTAATTGTCATTTAGGCAGCTTTATATACCATGTCTTGCAATTGGCATACAGAGCCAAATCAGCCTGCAGGCAGAAGTCCCCGAGTCATGGTGTACTCCTTGCAGTCTTGCAAATTTCTGCAACCTCATGATTGTGGAATTACTCAGAATCCACATATTGGCAACCCTGGCCATACACATTTATTTTCCCTCAGCAGGTAAAGGTAGCTGTACTGTCAGTTCAAACCTCCGCACTGTGTCTTGTGTCTTAATCTGCCCCAAGATCAGGAAATAACCATTTTCTCCCCATCTTCCCCCTGGGGCTAGTAAAAATACATATTTTCCTCAAACACCCAATCCAAGGCTTGCCTACCACCACCAGTCCTCATTGTTCAATCCTCCACAACTGCAACCCCTCTCCCCATCCCCTATCTTCTCCCCATCACCACAAAGTCCTCTGTCTCTGGCTCCTCCCTACCTGATATAACAAAAACCAGCTTCTGACTATACTGCTGTGTTCACAGTAAATAAAAACTTTTAACAGAGAACTCTTGCTGCTTGCCACAAGTCTTTATTGCATAAGCGTACAAAGATTCTGACTAGAAACATCAGAGATGTGTTCACTAAGCACAATGGCATCAGCACATTCCCTCAAATTACTCAGGTAACCATGAAGTGGCTGCCTAAAATCCTCTTGCAATTTATTTTCTTTATTGGTGCATGCATATTGTAGTTCTTCCAGACTGCAAATCTACACAAGCAAAGGAGTGAACATGTTCTTAAATGCCATTCACAATTTGGGTCCCTGTAACAAACTCCTTCCTCCACCCTTTCGGGCCAATGCAGGCTGGACACTTCCAAGCTTATAAGCGCCAGTGTGTTATGTATTGGGTCCCCTCCACTAGGTCACCAGTGCAACCCTGTACAGCAACATACAATTGGAAGTAAACTTCCCCAGTAGTCCACTCTCTGGGGATGGAGAGGGCAAGCTCTCACCATCCAGAGATCTCATATCCCTGCCTCCTGCCAGCCTCCCCTGCTCCCCCCTTTTCTTTTTCATAGTGAAGTAGACTTGACTGGATAGTCCATAGTGGCCACCAACTATAATTCCTAAATACCTAATGGAATATACATTTTTTGTTCTGATCTGTTTGTTTTAGGTAATGTGGCAATATACCTTTCTAATACTATCCCATTTCCCCAATATTTTCATTAAATAATGTAATGTAGCTTCTTTTCCCTTTCTTTATCAAAGTCCTTACATACCCATAAAGTTAGGTCCAGTAGTTTCATTCATAGTGGAACAACAGTTCACTAGCAGCTATCTGTAGTGCACATATGGGTGCTGTAAGAAAAGCACTCCACACAACATGTAATGCCTGTGATTTTACTAAATCTAATTTTTTAAGTTTTGATTTTGATGCTGAACCAAACGCTTGGCAGCTATATTAAATAATTGGTCTGATTAAGGCTTGGTATACCATCAGCACTGTTTTCTTATCCACTCCCTAATTAGTCCTTGCAACAACTTTTAAGTAGGTTGATCCTTCTTTGCATTTATCTCTAACATGGCCTATATGATCTTTTCAAAGTAATTTAATATAAAATATTGCCTGTAGGAATGTAAACCTTTTAACTATATCTATTTGTTCTCCATACAGATACCGTCTGCATTCCATTGTAGCTTTTCTTTTTGTAAAGATCAATCCTTTGGTTTTAACAATGGAGAACTTCAAACCCCATGCATTTCCTCAGCCTTCCCCTTGCTGCTTTAGCGCTACATCGAAGACATTACTATGCAGATGGGAGAGAGTCTCCTGTCAGTGTAGTTAATCCACCTCCCCAAGAGGCGGTAGTTGTGTTGGTAGGAGAAGCTCTGCTATTGACATAGCACTGTCTACACGGGGGGTTGGGTCAGTATAGCTGCGCCACTCAGGGCTGTGGATTTTTCATACCCCTGAGTGATGTCATTATACCCATATACGTCTATAGTGTAGATCTGGCCTGAGAAAGATTAACCTTTAAACAGATGTCATGATGCAACCTTAACTGTAGTGATACTGCTGTGCCATTATAATATGTCTTTATAGTGACCACTTGCTTCAACTATTAGCAGAGTTTGAACCTGGGACCTTCAGTAGTAGAGTCTTTTCTCTTATATGGACTAATGAGAGCTAACCCATACATTTGTAAAGCAGTGTTTGGCTCTTTAAATAAAAGGTTTATTCTCAGTTTGGTTAAAAAACACAGAATTCATAACAATAAACATTACAGATATGAACAGAATATCTTGTAAATGCAGACTTTGCCCCCACCCTGATATGCTCACCTGACTATCCTTTGTGCTTTACTATATTGACATCTATTTCAAAGCAGTTTGGAGTGAATCCAAAAAGCTTCCAGATGCTGTTTCCCAGAGATAACCACAGATTGTCTCATGATAGCAGACTGCAGATCAAGATTAAAAAATGATACATCAAACTCATATAGGGGCTCCATTTGGTTTTCATTTTATTTATTTAATGTGTGTCTATTTCTATAGGGATATTTTTCACAGTTGGATTCCTTGGCTACCATATATTCTGCCCAAAATACAGCCAAAATATTCTACCCCATGCCAGATTCTGTAACATTATTACCTGCTGGCATATTTGAACCTAGATTTCTCCATGCCAGTATCTGAAGTGTGAAGAGCTGCTGCCTCCATATTGTGTTCGAAGTGCCAATGAGCACACAGGGGATATGACACTGAACACATATCCCCTGTGTGCTCACTAGCAAAACATTCACAAAACAAAATGAAGATAATTAATCTCAATCCCTTCCCAAAACATAACAGTTTGATGGGAATAAAGAACATTACCAGCAGAACTGGAGTTTTAAATAAGACAATTCTTGAACTCCCGCTATAAGGCTATGAAATTGCTGAGGAGGAAATCTGAATAAAAATAATATTCTGTATTTCTATAACACTGTCCTTCCATGTATCTACAGATATTAAGGTACAAAATCTCACAATGCCAGTGTAGGGTAGCAGAGTACATTACCCATTTTACAAATATATTAGTGACTAAATTTTCCAAACTGTCTAATTTGGGGGCCCCAAAACAAGGTACTTGGCACTTGAGTTTCGAATGTGCTGAGCAGAGCTAGCTGAAACTTTTCACGTAAAATTGACTTTGTTTCAAATATGATTTTTTCATGAACTGTCAATAAATATTTTCTGAATTTTAACAAAATTGTCAATGATATTTTTATTGAAATCATTTTCAAAATTGTTATAAAAATTTTACACTTACCAAAAATAATGTTTTCTCGCTAAAAAAAAAAACTTTGGGGATGGACAAAAAAAATTCTAAGATAATTTTGATAAACATTTTCAAAATGATTCAAGTAAAATTTTGGATTAAGAATGTGGTAGAAAATGGATCTATTTTGAACCTGTGAAATGGAAAGAATGTCACATTTTCATTTCCCCACTGTTTCACCAGCTTTGGTGCTGAGTACATGAAACTGCAAGCGGCAGATGCTTAGTAAATTTGAAAATCAGACCCTCAGTGTTTCAGTGGAGGCCCCTAAAATTAGTGAACACTTCTGAAAACCTAGGCCTAAAGTGACTTGCCTCAGGTTACAAAGGAAGTTTGCAGCAGATGTCAGAAGAGAATGCAGATCTAGGGTGACCAGATGTCCCAATTTTATTGGGACAGTCCCAATATTTGGGTCTTTTTCTTATATAGGCTCCTATTAACCCCCACCCCCGTCCTGATTTTTCACATTTGCTGTCTGGTCACCCTACATTCAGCGTGGTTTTTGGCCTTATCCATCCTCCATGATTTATGCCATTCATGCCTGGGGCAGCTTTAACTTGAATGGATTCCAGTGGCGTTGCACTGCCAGGGCGTCAAAAGAGCTTACAGGGGACTGAGCAGTGTGGAGATACAAGGCCTCTTTGCAGATAGCCCAGGTTACCATGCAGCCTTGAGGAGCTTCAGGTTTGTGGGTAGGTGCCACAGCCACTATTGTACAGTGGGGCAAATCCTGTGTCCCTCATGATATGATAGGGGGAAAATCTTTGTGGAGAGAGCCTCACAGAGCCCCTCCCACATTACGGGATTTTGCCTCAGAGAAGGAAATGTGTGGGTCTGCTGGCAAATGTTGATCTTTTGAACAAGTCAGTCTAAGTTGCGCAAAATAGCGAAAATAGCGTAGCTGAAGTCAACGTACTTAGAGCTACTTACCGCAGTGTCTTCACTGCAGTAGGTTGACTGCTGACGCTCCCCCATCGACTCTGCGTACACTTCTCGCTCCGGTAGAGTACCGGAGTCGACGGGAGAGCGCTCGGCGGTTGATTTATTGCGTCTTCACTAGCCACGATAAATCGACCCCCGGTGGATCGATAGCTCTGGAGTAGACATGCCCATAGTGTGAGATTCTCTCTCACCAACAAGTGACACACACTAGGCTGTGTAAAATGTGCTCTCTGGCTGCTAGCGATATCCCTGCTACTGGAGAAGACAGCACATATTTCCATGTTGATCCAGTGATGAATGGAATTTTCTCTCTGCTATTTTCCATTCACTAAATCAGCTTAGGTGTAATGAGTGGTACAGACCTTTGGAGGCTTATTTATTAATTTTGATTTATAAACAATTTTGTAAAAGGTGTCTGTCTGAGATGCTAGTCACATCTGACATAAGTTACTAACCCCAAATGAATAGCATCTAGCCCCACAACAATTCATACAACTTGACCTCCCAAACTCTTGCAAACTCCCCAACCTTCCCATAGACCTCAACCCTCAGCAAACCTTATTTCTACAAAGCTAAAAGAAGTAGGTTTGCTTTGCAGCACAAATGATGGATAATGGACATGGGCTATTTCAGACAAAGGTGGAGAACTTGTTCCCAAATTAAAGGCTCCTCATGGAGAATACTCAGCCACCAGGACTGTCTCTTAAATCAAGAGGGATACATCTCAAGATCCTATTATTAGGGAGTCTCTCCTGAGGCAATAAGAACTTATTCCAGAATTGACTCTAAAATATCTGCGCATCATTGAAGGGCAAGAATTTGTCTCAGGGGAAAAGTCTAAGGTTTATAAAGAAGTGTGGGCTGATCCTGGCTTCAGATCCTGAGGCCATCTATTATATGACTAGCTGGGACTCCCCAATTCCTTCAGTGGTTAAGGATCAGGCTGGCTGTTGTTGGTTTCAGCCAGTCTCTCTTTATGAGAACCAAAAATACAGGGCAGGATGGACAATGCAATAACTTCTGGCAAGGCAGGACGGAAAAAAAGGGGAGCATATAAACAGGGCCGGCTCCAGGCACCAGCCCAGCAAGCAGGTGCTTGGGGCGGCCAAGGGGAAGGGGCAGCACGTCTGTCTCTTCGGCGGCAATTCAGTGGCGGGTCCCTCGGTCCCTCTCGGAGGGAAGGACCTGCCACCGAATTGCTGCCGAAGAAGAAAGCGGCGCAGTGGAGCTGCTGCCGATCGCGGCTTCTTTTTTTTTTTTTCTGCCGCTTGGGGTGGCAAAAACCCTGGAGCCGGCCCTGCATATAAACTGTTCACCTTTCCACAAGACAGAGAGCTATCTGGAGGTGTGATGTGGGACCTTCCTGTAATGTGTGGACAAAAAAAGCCACTCACTTATACTCTTAAATTTTGTAATCCTTTGCTTTATGATGTTTTTGGAGTAGACATCTTTGAAGAACATCTGAAACAGCCTATGAGACTGTTGGTGAATTTTGCTGTCTACTTGGGTAAATTGAAATAATGAACCCCCTTACTCCATGGAGGGGAACTTTCTATTCACAAATTACAAAGGATGTGCATTTTCTGTTGTTGGTCCTGTGATACCCCGCCTTGCAGAAAACATACCACAAACTCTATTGCTTCCAGTTTTGTTCAACATCTCTGTTCTCAGAACACAATCTACATAATTAGCAAATAGCATGGCTTTTGCATCTAGCACACCACGAGGGTAGAGATATTGTACTCTTGCCATCATTTCATATGCCAACTTCTAAAACACTGATGTGATAATAACATACTTTCAATTTAATAATGGTAATAGGTGTGCTGAATTCCCTGTGCTGTAAAATCAAACGAAACAAAGGAATGCTATGAATTTATTAAGACAAGTGAAGCCTCACATTTAACTTAAATGTCAAGTAAAATTTTTGAAAATTTTAATACTTCAAGACAATCACAATAGCTGTTCTGTCACCCAGAGTAAATGTAAGACAAATGGGACACACAGCAAACTTCTTATAAAACAGTCCATAGAGTATTCAAAGAATTATTTGTGCTGAAATCATAGCCCCTCCCCCCCCCCACACACACATTAGAATAGCGTTTCTTTTATCTGGAAATTAATATTTCCCTTTTCTGTACCTTTGTCATTTCATGTATTAACTACTGAAGCCTCCCCCTTCTTAGCCTCCCTACTTCTCCTGTCTCTGCTCTCCAATTGATCCAACATGGCACTGCAAATATTACCTTCCTCTATTGTTGCTGTTACCCTTTTGTTGTGTTGCTTCCATTCCTATTGATTTCCATCTCACAACCTCTGCCTTCACCTTCAAGGTTCTCTGCCCCGCCAAATCTAGTCCTGCCAACATCTCTTCACTTGTTCCTTACTACTATCCCTCTGTCCACTCAACTCACCTTGACCACTGTCATTTTATGCTTTCTTGTAACCATTGGGGACTCCCTTTTCTTTTGTACATCATGCAACCTCCTCATAACCCATTTCCTTTTCCAACAATAATATTTTCTTGAGAGCTCCTTATTGCGTAGCCTGTGCTGCCAATAAAACAAAAAATGCATTTGTTTTACAAGAATAAAAAAGATATTTAACTTGACAGCTCAAATGATATATGCATTCAGTCAACCCTTCTCAACATATTGATTATTTCCAAGTTACTTGCATGTACTATTTCCAAAAATGTCATGTTTTATAGTCCAAACTGATGACTCACTGGCAATGAAATGGCCTCTTTGAAAATTATATTATCTCCGAGATACTGCAGCTAATTCTTGATCAACCATTAAATTGGAGGAGTAACATAATGCTACCAGAATGGGTGTAGTAGAGGGGATATATATATATTGGAAGTGAGACTCTGCTCATCTTTGGCAGGTGAAAGTTTTGCAATATGCTGGGGGGAAATATGATGTACATTTCAACTGTCTGGTTTTACCATAACTGTAGTTACTTTGTTAAAACTCAGAAACTAATGCATAACCCTGGAAAGTTTAGAACCTTCATCTGGTCCTTCTGGGCCTTTGCTTTGGAAATATGTTGCAACTGACTCCTGGTAGCCCTGACATTATCTAAGAGGCAAAACATTTTGCTGAGATGAGTTCTTATTTATTGATTGGCTTTTGGCAGTTGTTATTTACTGCCAACTAATAAATTAGAAAAGTTCACTGACATTGATCACATCAAACTTGTAAGTTAGACCATCTTTATTGGGAATCTGAGCTCAGCAACTATGAGTCTAAGTGTTAATGAATAGAAAACCTTTGATTTTCAGTTCAAGATGAGTAAGACTTCATAGACCTTAATTCCGTGCTATAAAATTTGTTAACAAATATTCATGCTTGTAGTACTATTAAGAGTCACAATTTTGGTATCCCCAATTGTTCTCACACCAGAAATGCATTGAAAATCAGAAGTTGCAATGCTGGCACTTTTAAAATGGATCACAGGCCCCACAAAGTTCCCAATCTATATGATACACAATAGGCACACTTCTGAAATTGCTTTTATGCTATTGGTCACTACTTCCTCCGCTGCAGATCTGTCACTGCATGCAAAATAATAAACCCATTTTTTGAATTTACATATCTATCTTGTATAAATGTTTCAGAACCAATTTAATGGCACATATGATTTACTGCCTCAAGATAATATAAGTTACATTTAATTAAGTAACATATATTATTACTTTGTTAGGGCCAAATGGTGCCACTGTACTCCCACTAAGTAGTACCTTACTCCACTGAAATCAGTGGGAATAACTTCAGGGTAAGCTATTATTCTTTGTGAGTGATGATGGTATAATTTAGCCACAAGTGAGCAAAGTTTTGTAAAAAGTATACATTTTGGCTTTCACTGTCAATATACTTGACAAATAAAATGGTTTATATTAAAGATGCAACCATAAAAGCTTATAAAAGAAAGAAATCACCTTTCAGGCATATAAAGGCAAAGATCTGTTGTATTATGTTTTATTGGTTTCTGGTAATTCCCACAAAGTGCTAAGTGCTGTACAAAAACAAAAAATATATGGTCCCTGCCCTTACAATTTAAAATGACAAAATGGCAGGAGGTGGGAGGGAAAGGTACAGCATACAAGTAAAATGGTCAAGCAGGAATTGGCCACATCTTGACAATACAATATTATAACATAACTTGTATTTGTTTAAAAATAACAGGAGTACTTGTGGCACCTTAGAGACTAACAAATTTATTAGAGCATAAGCTTTCGTGGGCTACAACCCACTTCTTCGGATGCATATTTGTTTGTTTTCTTTCTCTCTTTTAATTTGGAAAATAAATAGTTCAAAAGCATGCTGTATCCTGTTCCTCCCCATAAGATCATCGTACATTCTACCAGATCACATCCATCAATTAGTGGGCACAACAACCTTATCCCCTGTGTGAAGAAATAATGCAAGCTTGCAACTTACTCTCTCTATGCACACATAAACAAGGTTTTTAAACAGAGACATCCAATCATAATCTCATGCCACATTCAGCAAGAAAATGTTACATGCTGTGCTTTTTGTACACAACTGATGAAAAAATCAGAAAATATTCAATTTTGCTGGGTTACTTATTGCTTGTAACATCCCAATATAAGTTTAGTTAGATGTGAAAATAATGAATAATTGAACATTTGTTCTTCCTGATTCTTCTGTCAGTGATTCATGTTCAGTGAGGATATCATAGCTACAGAAATTATCTCCATAAGAGGTTAAAATCCCTCTCCATCTCTATAGTACTAACAACTGAAATATGTCATTGATTGCTAGTCTGAGAACACAAGTGTTACTCTTGAACAGCATCAAGAGCTCCCTCACCAAGAGGAAGAGCTGCTGAAGAGTGCTAATTAAGTATCTTGAAACAGGTGGTAACACCTCCATGCATCTAAATGTAGTCCAAATCCACACTGAAGCTGAATAGAAGAGCACACAACCAGAAGGCAACACTGATTCAATGTCAAGTGTCAAGGGGGGGAGTGAAAGTAGTGGTTCTAATTTAAGCACTGAGCCTATAAATTAGGCCGATGATTATTGCTTCTTGGCACAACTCATTGATTAAAAGAACTTGAATCTACATGCTTTGGGTTACTAGCACAATCACTCTCAATTGACTAGCTCCTTTTTCCTCTGCTAATGCCTGCCATACCCACCAACTACATTATATATTTTAATGTTTATAACGTATTGGGTGAGGATACACTAGAGAAAGAGGTAGACCTTCAGCTGGCATAAATTGTCAAAACTTCATTGTAGTTAATGGAGCTATAACAACAATTTACACTATCAGCTGAGTATCTACCCCAAGATGGCTAGAGTACAATAAGCACTTGGGGGCACTTGGGTCAAAGTGGATGAACAGGAAAGAGAGCGAATTAATATATACTTAATACATCTAGCCATAATATTAAGTGCTGTAGTATCTAGATATGCAGTGCATCATGGCAGTATGGAATCAGAGAACTGCTGTTTATGGCCCATTTCAGAAAAGTACTTCAGCACATGTTTAAATCCATCCATATTCAAGGAGGGTGATTAAGCACATGTTTAATAGTAAGCATATGCTTAATAGTAAGCATTAGCTCATGTTCCATTGATTTAAATATGACATATTCACATGTTTCGTGCCCTTCCCAAATTTAGATGTTTTCCTGAATTGGAACCTTTAAAGAGATACATCTCCTCAGTTTTGAGAAGAGGAGAATGAATATTTTTGTATTGAAGGGAAGGACTACCTCCCTTGGTCCCAAAGGCCATAGGTGCTGGTGTGATCAGGGACATAGCCATGTGTATAAATAATTAATACTCTTTATATTATGGTATTGCAGTGCCTAATATATGCAATGGGAAGGCAGTCCCTGCCCTAAATCTGAAGGAGAATGACTTGAAGAGTTATGAGGAGAATTACTGAAAAATGCATAAAACTGGCTCAAAGATTATAAACAAAGATTAATTACCAGTGCTCTGTCAAATAGGAAAGAGATACAAGAACAAGGGTCAGGTTTGGTTTTAATATAATTAAATATCTTCAGAAGTCTTTTAGCACTAGGAGCAGAAGTCATGCTGTAAACATTTGCTTACAGTGTGAAGATAGAAGACATGGCTAACACTATGGACCTGGGATTTTAAACAGATGGGAAAATAAGTAAAAACCACTTAAATGAGCTTTTATCAGAATACATTAAGAGGACATTCATTTGGAGAGGAAAGAATCTAAGGCACAAGTATAAAGAAATGAAAATATTGATTAGGGAACTGTATTACAGTAAGTAACCTCAGAGGAATTGGAGACAACATATTGAACATGAAATACAATGTTGCCACAAAAAGGCAGTGCTACAGCATGCTGGATATATCCAAAGAGAGGCGTTACGTCCAGCATCAGGGATAATTATTTCTCTCTGCACAATATTAGTGAAGCAATAGATAGAATCCTGTGTGCAGTTTTGGGACACATATTTTTATTTAAAAAAAAAAACTACTACTAAGCTGAAGAGCGTCCAAAGAACATTTTTTTAAAAAAAGGTTAGAAAACATAAAAAAAGGTAGATAGTTAGTAGACACTAGAGAAAAAAAAAACAGTGAAACAAAACATGATAATTCTCTATAAATAACAGCAAGGAATTAATAAAATGGAAGGAGTTTCAGTAGTTACTGAGGGTGCAATATGCAATGGCATAAAATTAAAGGGAAAATGCAGTCTAAATAATGGGATGCATTTTTAGTGAAGATAATTAATAGTATAACCTGCCAAGGCAGGCAGTGGGATCATCATCCTGGGAAGCATTCAAGGCAAGAGCTAAAAAAGGGAGAGAAGTAATGAGGAGTCCGTAGAAACCCACAGATAACTAAAGCCTTGGGATGGAGGAGCTGACCAACAAGCTCATTACCAACCTTATAATCAATGAATGTAAGTATTCAATTGGACAGTATGTTTTAATTAACAATAAAGGGCTCTCCAAAGATATGTTCAGTCAGCCAAAACATAAAAAAAAGGTTAGAAAAACTGACACACTGAAAAGAACAATAGAGAGTTTGTGATACAGGGTCAGATCCCACTCCCATTAAATTCAATGGGAGTTTTTACCACTGACTTCAACACCACAGCAAAATGATAGGCCAGTAAAAGGGAAACAGAACATAATGCCAGTAAACGTGAAGTCAGTCTAATTAGCAGGAACCAAACAGAAGAGTACTTTTATATATTACAAGTAGGTAATGTAGTTATGGTACATTTACTAATGTGAATGCTTGCTTCAATCCTTTTCAAATATGTTACAGTGATCTGCAGAGGCAAGTATGTGGCCATGTAAGAAGGATGAATGGTGCAGTGGTTAGAGTGCTGACCTGGTATTGGATAGATTTGAAGTAAATTCCTTCCTCTGACACAGACTTCTTGTGTAATCTTGGGCAAGTCACTTATGCTCTCTGGACTAGGTCCACAAAAGGCAGTTAGGGGCTTAATTGCCTCTTTAGGCACCACAGACCTCAAACCACTATTTGGCTGCCACCAAACCCTGTAGGTGCCTAAAGTCGTCTAGGCTCCTGAGTTTCTGCCGGTAGGCATGCGCAAAGCCACTTAAGTCAAGGGCACCAGAACCTTTGTTGAAGTGTGGGGTGGGGAGGCGACACATAACTGTGGCTAGCAGCATGGAAGGAGAAACAGTCCCATGGGGGGAGGAGCTCAGCTGGCACCTGGCAGCCAGCCGCCCTGCTGATTCCTCTCTCCCTGTGCTGCACGCACACACAGAGAGTGCATTGCTGGGGAGCACTGCCTCCTTGCTGTTGCTGGGCATCCCATCCAGAGGGGTCCTGAGAAATTGGGGGGGAGGGGAGGAATGTGACCCTGCATGCTCCCCATGCATCACCTCTGCCACAGCCAAAGCCAAAGTGGATTCCTGTGCCCCTTCTCCCCAACCCCTGCATTCCCTAATAGCCCTAGCCCCCCACCCCCTCAAGCACTTGGTACAGCCAGTCTCCTATCTCCAGTGACTGCACTTAGCTCACCAGGAACAAGCCGTGCAGCGCATCTTCCTCCTGCCCTTCCCACCAGCTGCCGTCCAGCACCTGAGGCACTGTGATCAGCTCCCTCGCTGCAGAGCGCAGTCTCTGCTGGCGCCACTCAGTGCCTGCCTGAGGCTTGAAATGCTCCCCCAAACTACACCCATGTTAAAAAGTGTGAGGCATTGCCTCCTGCCCCCCCCCCTCACTCCCCCATTCCAGTCCTGGAGGCCTAAGTCCTAACACTGCCCCACAGCTAACAAGCTGCTCAGAGCTCTAGCTCACATCTAAGCCCTGGCAGGCTGGGTGTGTTGGGGGAGTGGTGGGGTAGAGGCAGGGCCGGCTCCAGGCACGAGCTTAACAAGCAGGTGCTTGGGGCGGCCAAGGGAGAGGGGCGGCACCTGCGGCAATTTGGGGGCGGCAGGTCCCTCGCTCCCTCTGGGAGCGAAAGACCTGCCGCTTAACTGCCGCCGCCGCCGATCACTGCTTTTTTTTTTTTTTTTCCAATTGCCCGGCCGCCGATCGCGATTGCGGCTTCTTTTTTTTTTGCTTGGGGCGGCAGAAATGCTGGAGCCGGCCCTGGGTAGAGGGGTGTTCCCCTCATCTATCTCCCTAATGGAGCCCAATCCAGAAGGTATTCTCAAAGCAACACGTATAGGATGGGTCCTTGCACAAAAGAAAGCCAGGGCAAATATGTGAGTGTACATTACCCAATAGCCCAGTGGTTAGTGCAATCAGCTGGGATACAAGAGACCTGTTTTCATATCCCCACTGTGCCTGAATTGGAGCAGAAACTTGCACCCAAGTCTCCCACATCCCAGGTGAGTGCCCTGACCACTTGGGTATTCTGAGGTGGGTCTCAATCTCTCCTGTTGGAGCTGCTCCAATTTGTTTAAATACATATTTATTGGAGCAGGGACTCAAATCTGATTCTCCCACATCCCAGTTATGTACCGTAACCACTGAGGAATAGGTTCTCTTTCTCTGTCTGAACCAACGAATATTTTTAATTATGTATACCAAACGGCACAGCTCCAACAGGAGGCAAGTGCACCCCAGAATACCAGAGCCTAGTGGGTTGGGCACTCACCTGGAATGTGGGCAATCCTGGTTTAAGTCCCTGCGATAAATCAGGCAGAGTGGAGATTTGAAAACAGGTCTCTCACATCTCATGTCCTATCCACTGGGCTACTGGCTATAATAAAGGAGGCCTCTCTGATGCTGTTCACAAGAAAAGGCTGATCTGGTTTTGGTAAGAAGATCAACTCATTCCAAAGTAAATGCCTGTAGAAGTTCTTCAGAGCCCATTGGAAAGAGTTTCTTGCAACATCAGAAATTCTAAGGACCAATCTATACCATCAAACATGGAAACAAAAAGATGGATATATTTAGGATACACTTTAAGGATGACACCAACACAACTTCCACATCAACTGATAATATGGATTTCACTCAGAAACAGAAGAAGAGGGACACCTAGAGAAAAATTACACAGAACAATAAAGAAAGAAGCTAAATCCATCAATGTGACACTCAGTAACCTGAACAGACCAGCCCAAGACCCAAATAAATGTTGGAACTGGTGGATGCCCTTCTGTACCTGAGGGCACAAGATGGTGAAGAAGACAACTCTTATCAACAAGAGCTCTTTGGCTCAGGGACCCTCTTTCTGTTATGCGTCTACAGTGCCTAGAACAATGGGGCCCTGAAGAAGGACTGAGTGCCCTACGTGCTACCACAGTACTACTGCTACTACTACAAAGGAGTAACAATGTTCACATCCTTCTCTGAGGCAAAAGGACTTCATAATATTGGCTAAAAATAATATCAGAAATGCAGGTACACTGGTCAACATTTTCAAAAATGACTAGTGATTTTAGGTGCCTCAATTTCTGAATATCCAGTTTAAGAAACATTAATGAGGACTGATTTGCAGAAGGTAGGTTCTCAGCACTTTCTGAAAATCAGGCCCCTTTTAGTCTCAAGCTGGACACCCAACACCACTAGTCACTTTAGGACACTGCATGCAATATCATCTTAGAGAAGACTGGATATTCTAGTGCTTGAGCATCAAGTTCAGGTGCCATTGCCCTCCTTTTCATTATTCAAAGGAACTTGTCAATCCTGTGTAATCCATGGTCTGAACGATAATCAGCAATAGTGGATAGGAGTGGCTTGATGTTACAACAGAAGGCAGGAAAAGTACTTCACCACAATATACTAATATCAATGTGGTTATATCTGCCTCTGTATTTCCTCTGCTGTTGGAACTTCTGTTTATTCTTGGGCAATGGGGTAGTGCAACAGGGTGGTCCACACCACTCAGCAGCACTTCCTTGTGGCTCATCTGGGGAATTAGCTTTGCTACCTTGTCTGATGCCCCTTCCTGCAGACACTCAGTCCATTCTTCCCCTCAGTTACTCCATGGCCTCTCATGTGCTGGGAGCAGCAGCGCTGTCCTCTTCATAGCTTAACCCCCTGGCTAAGTCACATTAAAGTTCTCCCTCCTTCCGGGTTATCACAAGCCCTTTGAGGCAAACTGTCCCAGGCAGTCTGCTCCCCACTGCCTGGTTTGTGCCACTCCACAGTGGCTGGTCGGGGACCATGGGCCCACCCTCTACACATGGTTCCAGTCCAGGAACCCTCAACCCAGAAGCTCTGGGCCCTTAACTGCTCCTTCTCTGGACGGCTTCCTACTCTGTTCTTGCACCTTCCTGATATTCCCCCTTGTATCATGGAGTGCAACTGCAGGTTTCCTCTCCCAGCTTGCCAACTTTCTCTCTTTATAGATCCTGCACTGTTCCTTCCCCCAGCTGGACTTTATCTGCAATTAAGCCCTAGCACTTTCTAAGTTTCCTCCAGGTACAGCCTAAGTCAACATTAATTGGCCTAAGTACCCCTTCAGGCCTTGCGTGGGGTGGACAAAACATCACAGGAAGGTATAACACATTTCATCTGCACAGGACATCTATTAATATTGTGTATAAAGTTGTGTATAAAACAAGAACATTTAGGGTTTGGACGTGAGTTAGAAAATTGACTTTTTCAGGAAAGATTAATTCATCCTAACTTACTTAAATCCACCTGAGCAAGGTGAAACAGGAAATTTCTAGTTCCATCTTTACAACTCTACCAATAGGTTGTAGATGCACACAGCCAGTGAAATGCAGTCTACTGTATATTAATATAGGTCAAATATCATTACATTTCATGACTCCTGAACCAGACCATTGTATCCCACAATAATAGAACTTTGTGCTCAAATTCTGAACTTGGCCAAGAACTTCAGGCTATAGAAACTGGAGAGAGTGATTTTCATGTACTGGGCACAACAAATCTTTGTTTTATTCCTAACAAGCAAAAAACTCAAGAGAACCTCCTAATCGTAGAGAGAGGGAAATGTGCTAACTTGCAATGCAGCATACAATCCAAACAACTTCTGCACTTTACAGATTTACAAGTAGCAACAAAGATACAGGTTTGAACCTCATAAATTCACTGCAGCAAGTCAGTTTGCCAAACAAGACAAGGGTTTGAATGGATGTATAAGACATAAAATGTGTCATTATTGTACTCACAGGGCTAGAACCATGAAGAATCTGCACATCCCAGTTTTAGAAAGGTGATTTTAGAATACCTAGAATTTGTTCCATATAACTTACTCAGGATTTTGCCTGCATACAGTATTAATGGGATCTCTTATCATTAGTTACAGCTCTTTCATAGAATATTTGAACATCGGTGCCCTGTTAATTACTTTTCAAAACTAAATATCAAATTTGAAAATGGAAACATAGCAGGTGTTCAAAGCAGCAAGTATTGTTTATGTACAACTGAAGTACAGACAAGTAGCTTGAAAAGTAAGTCCATCACAGAGAAGTCTAAGAGCTACTTCTATCACTCTGTCCAAGAGTCTTGCTAAAGGACATCCTGAATGTCTAACCTTTTTGCATCTCTCTTACAAAAACTAGAAACCTGCATTGTGTCTTGTAAAGGTGAGAACCATAAGTTTAAACACATAGTGCCTTATTTTCTCATTTAGACCATCCATACAAACCCATTAATACTAGCCTACTATTCCCAAAATAAGATGGGCTAAGCTTATAAGTTGCTGAGTACCCTCAGCCCTTAGCAGGCACATCCTTTCCATATTTTTTTACCCTCTGAAAAGGAGCAACACTACTTTGAAAGCATCAGTTTTGTGTATATATTGTGTAAATTAGTTTGCTTTCATGCTATCAGCAAGAATAAAGCACATTGCTTTGAATCAGTATACATATCACTATGTTCAACTCATATTTGTTGCTTCGAAGCATCAACTAGCAGAATGTTTTTAATACCTTAGTATCAGAAAAAAACTGCTATTATTCTCTCACCCTATTGTAACTATTCTCTTGCATACCGAATCTCTACTCAATAGGATTTTTAATATGTAATGATTTCAGAAGTCATAATAAATAACAGTACTACACAATTATCCTACAATAATTATGTATAATAAACCTTTTCAGTAATATTTAAGGCTGCTAAATACCTTGGGGTAGAAAGACCACACAGCTAAAAAAAAAAATCTTAATTAATCCAATGCTTAATTGAAGGATCCTCTGTCACCAGAGAGCTTCAGAATAAGTAAGGAAAAAAAGCCCCAGATACGTTACTCTCATGACATCAACACTGTAATATAGACTATGTTACCATTCCAAGTTCCTTGCAAAATCATCAGAAAAAGGCTCTTCATTATTCATTTTAATTATCAGAAAGCCTTATATTAACCATAATCAGAGAAAAAACATTTTAATTGTCTTTAGACAAATCTAGCTTAGTGCAAGAAACACTTAAAGCAAGTAATAACTTCTGCCTTCTAGCCTATGATCTTAGAAAGACTGAAAAAAAGAAAAAAAAAAGAAAATGGAGAATCTGTAATCATTTTATAAGCTCATTCCTTTTCTTACCCATACTTGTTACATAATTCTCTCTAATTGAAACTGACGTAGTTACAGTGGAGGAAGTACTTGATCTGGAAGAATTAGATATGGATAGTAATACAACTCTGTTTTCTAATTAAGGATTAAAAAAAGAAATGTTTGGAAGGGATATAAACCCTTATGCTTCTGGACATACGCCAACCTGTAAATGATGAGTGTCTGAAATAAATTTCCCTAGTAGGTTATTCTGTTACCACCTATTGTGGGAATCTGGCCCTAGCTACTGTTAGAGGCAGAAGAGCGGACTTCATAGACCCCTGGTCTTATCCACCATGTCAGTTCCTATGCTTCTAGTGAGGCTTTATTTGATTTCCTAAATACAAGTAGTATCAAAACACACCTATAGAATTTAAAAAGGCAGATGTTAGATCAGAAATGTTCTCCCATCCGAATGGGTCAGTGGAAATCCCACTATACTGATTCAAAGATCTGAATGCCAGGAGGGACCATTGTGATCATCTAGTCCGACTGCCCATGTAATATAGTCTATAAAGTTTCACCACTTCGTTTTTTAATATAATTTTTAGAAATATTTATCTTCTCACGTATCTGGAATTAACCGTCAGTCATTTACCTGGAAGAGGTTTTGAACTATGTTGTTCAAAATTTCAGTTCGTTGTAAGTGTTCTGAGAGTTTTCAAAATTCTTTTCAATTACTTCTCCCTCATTTTCCCTGGAAAAAAAAATGATTAGAGTCTAATTTAGGGTCAACCACATCAAACCGTGCCTCTAGTCCCTGAATTACAAGAATGATAGTTTCAAAAGAAACCTTAGCGGTAACGGCAGCAGTAGTCTTAGTGAATTCAGAAGCCTTGTTGGTGAGTTCAGTATTAACAGCCTGAGATGATGTAGATAATCTGAATATAAGAGAATGTCTCATTGACATTTTCTATGGGTCTTTACAGCAAATTCAACTGTAACCCCATTTCCCTCCATCTGCTTCCTTATGGAGAACTTTTAAATGTAATACTATGATGGGGAAATATATCCTCAGAATAGCATTGTATAAGTTAATAGAGGAGAAACATTTCTCTAAAGCCCAAGCTTGGCTGTGTTAGAGGTAGCTGCACAGTGTTGACAGTCAGAATAAGAGTAATAACAATAATAGTAATAAAAGGATTATAAGAAATAGGAACTTTACAAAATACCCCCAATCTTTCCTAACATGGTTTAAATACAACAGGAAAAAAGGGAGTGATATATCCCTGATAAAGTGGCAGAAAGAGCAACGGGGAGGGAAAATAAGTAACCCTTTCTCCCTGATGTTAGCTTCAAAGCTTAAGACAATCTTGGCATATTGAAGGGGCCTTCAGCATCTCTGTCAGTCTTAGAAGTACTTCTGACAATGTCATTTATTTATGAAGGGATCTTCCTCTTACTCCTGGGAAACACCAGAAGCTGAGGAGACGTTTCCCCCCCCCCATTCCTCCTCAGTGATACTACTGCTTGCAGAGTTGCAGGGGCTGAGAGAAGAGGGTCCCTCTGATTTCTAGTCAGCGCCAGTCTCTACTTAGCAGTTTGTAATCTTCTCTACAGCATCTTATTTCTCAACACTAGTGCAAGCTTTGGAAGTAGGCCTGCAATGGCAATTTTCCAGGAAGGTGAGGGCTATAACAGATTTGCACAGAGTTTACATACAAATTATTAAAATGAAATGTACACAGCTATGATACTTGATTGTACTTGTATCCTTCTTAATAGATAAATAGAAACTGCCTCTTGTTCAACTTCACCAGTAACAAAAACCTTCAGACCAGCTTTATTCTAATTTTCATTTATAAGTAGGGGATTGGGAAGCCCTGTTGCTTGAGTTCACCCAAATTTAGGTATGCCTTACAGAAGGAGCCAATTCACTTCCTTCAGTTTTCCTTTCCATTTGAACTTAAAAACTCAAAATGCAACTGTACAAACTCACATGAGTTTCTGATTAAACCAATTTTATCCACCTAGATGCCCCTACCTCCCAGAGAATTTATTTTCAGGATGGCCTAAGGCATGCATGCCTACTGCTCCCCACAAACTAGATAACTGCATGCACAGAAAGGTACAGTAGTCACTATTTAAAAATGTAAATAAACAGCAGTTGCCAGTAGCAGTATTGTCAACCCCAACTCTACAAAATAAATCAAGAGTCAGGCCCAAAATTCATGAGGTTGTGTTTTTTTTAAAAGACATTTTGGGTTATTTTTATTTGCATTCTGTTTTTTAAGCCTTTCAGCAGGTTAATATTCTGAAGTTTTTCTCCATGATGGCTAGAAACTTCCACCTTATTATAAATGAAACCTGGGATTCTCACATCAAAACAAGATTTCACGAGCTTTAAGAAAAAAATAAAATTGCAAAAGGTGGCAATATTGCAATAGTTACCAAACAGGAGAGCAGAGACGGGGAGACATCTGTGGGAACTGTGAGACAACAGTTGGCAATACTGTCTTTTGGATGGTTTCTACAGTAGATTAGCACACACTAACCTTAACTTCCATGCACCAGTGCCTGTTTGCAAAAAACAAACAAATAAAAAACAAACCAAAAATCATTACCCTCTATTTCCATATCTCTAGACAAAGGGAGACTAACATACACAGCAGTATAGGAATAGAATAGAAATATATTTTTGTGGGTGTAGTAGAGTCTTCCTTAGTGAAAAATTGCCCCTTTTGTCAGCTTGATCTATAATATTTATAAAGGTCATAAGAATAACCATACTGGGTCGATCTAGTCCAGTATTCTGTCTTCCAACAGTGACCAATGCCAGGTGCTTCAGAGAGAATGAACAGAACAGGTAATCATCAAGTGATCCATCCCATAATGTATAATCTACTATAAACACTTGTATTAGTGGTGCCTAGGTAGTATGGTGACTGATGCTCTATAAACATCAGAAAGTTTAATTTATTGTCCCAAGGACTGAAATACTTTGGTCTACTTAAAGTCATTGGGCTCCGAAGAGGGGTATGTGGATGAAATGTAATGACCTATGATACACAGGAGGTCAGATTAGATGATTTAATGGTTCCTTCTGGCTGTAATCTGTTAGATTTTAAATGAGCATTTAGAGAGATTAATATGGGAACAACACATTCTGAATCGGGCTTTGGGAACTGCTTGAAGAACAACAAATAAAGAATAATTACTAAAGATTAAGCTCTTAATATGTATTATGCATTTCCTTACTTTTCCCATATTCACCACATTGTTGTGTGACTGTTTCAACGAGAATGATACTTAATTGTTAATTGTTAGTACTGCAAGTTTTAATTAGAGATTTTCTGCCCACTAAGTCCAGTATAATCAGCACTCAAGCCAATAAAAGCTCAAAGGCTTGCTCAAGATCTGAGTACCTGATCTCTGACTCAAGATCTGTGGATAAGGATGGTTCTGATAACTGGTTTTACAACTGGTGCATGGAAGTTAAGGTTAGTGTGTGCTAATCTACTGCAGAAACCATCCAAAAGACAGTATTGCCAACTGTTGTCTCACAGTTGGTCTTACAAATTTACACTAATGGTAAGATTAACTGTAAAAATATGAACGTTCATAAGATGTTTGTTACAATAACCTATAAGAAATGTTGATGGAAAGTAGGTCAAGTTGTTTTTAATAATGAATGTTATAAACAGGTGCCAGAGAACCAGACAGAGAGACTAAATTAGGGCAAACAAAAAAGGCCATATGATTCAAGGACTATGCTGAAATCAAGTTTGGTAAAATCAGAAAATGTGGAGCTGGAAATTTATGAGCCAAAATTGGTGTGTTGAATAACTGGTGCACAAAATAATGAGGGGGTGGGCTATTCCATACATTACTCCCTTTATGGGTCCTTAAAGAACAGGCAGAAGAAAATTGGAAGTACAGACAAAGCTTTGATGATCATGGCTGACATACCATCTCCTGGGACTCAGCCTTTCTTTGTCCTAATCCTGAGGTTTTGGACTTAAACAGTACCAGCAACAATAGCTGCAGCTCATAACAACTCACTTAAAAAATACCCCAAAGGGTAGTTATTACTATCTTTAATACCATTAAGAGCTGGTCAAACAAGTGGCTTTTTCTTCTAAAACTCTCCAGCAAAAGGAAAGAACAAAATATGGTGTTAAAATAAAAGCCTGACTTAATACTTTACATTTCAAATGCTTTCCCTGTTTTCCTTTCTATTCTGTACCTTTAATAAAAGGTTAAAAGGATTTTTAATGGTGTTAGCCATGGTACTAAGTAGGCTAAGGTCTCTGTATACCAAATCCGGGAACTTGTTTAACACTGTTTAATGTTGGACAGTGACTGGGTTATATTAACACCCTTATCTCATATATTCCATTAAAATTAATAAAACAGACCTCAAATGACCTTATATGTAGAGCAACATTTCATATGTACTATATATGTATGCATATTTTTAATCTGTAATATCAGATTCAGTGATTTCACTTGGCTCTCACCTTAACAATACTTTAAAATCTATATCAGAATATAAGAATATAATTTGGGGTGGAGAAATGAGCTGTCCTTTCTCTTCCACAGCCACCTAAATTTTCTGGTCAAGCAAATAGCTCAGATGCCGGAGTTGTCCAGGAAGTAGAAACAGAACATAAATCCCAACTTGCATTCTAACTGAAAAAAGTTGGCAAGGCCATAAAAGGGGGTTATTTACAACAGTACTGACAAATATTATAGGTACATAAACTTCTACACCATGCGATGTAGTAAGTAAATCAAGCATATTAGTCTCTGGATTCTGAAGATGATGTTCTTCCACTAGGAGGATTTTTTCTTCTCAGAGGCTAAAGCAACACAGTTACCTAAGGTGACTGGACTTGATCGACAGTTTCATTATTTTGTTTACTTTTTATGGGTCAAATAAATGTGGGTAGACATGAGATCTTGACAGTCTCATTTGCATTAATTAATTCAATTATATTTTTGTATAATCAATGAATCCAAAGTAATACATTAATTAAATTAACTATGCAATTTAAACAAGGGTCATGTGGATTTAGACCTTTCAATACTTACATGATTTAATGTCACAATTGTACAACCCCCCTTCTGAAATTTTTGCAATAGGTTAGTTACCTGATCACTATACTATGATTCTTACCCTGTGGCAGATCATTGGGCTACAGAAGTCATTAGTTGCCTTTAAAGGGCCACCTCTTGTTCTAGATCTGAGACACAACCCAAACCATGGAGGCAGGTTTGATCCTCTCCTTCAAAATGTGATGGGGTTATGTAATTGGATGCTGCCCATGAGCACACTCCCTTGTGTCCCCCTCATGGTCCTTCAGGCACATTGCCCTCAGCATCCACTCCAGTTCTTTCCATTACCTAGCGCAAATTAATTCAAAGCAAATACCCCCTTCATGGGGTTTGGTTTATCATCTGTTTCTACAGCGTGTAACTTGCTTCTTTAGTTGCTCACGTTCATGCCCATGCTGGCTCCATATAAGACTCCTGGAAGGTTTTCTTGCCCCTGCTCAGGAGGCCTCAGCCCTCCTCCTATGGCTGGGTGCTACTTTAGGCAGTCACTCTGTCTTAAGACAGGAGTCCCCAGCTTGCTTTCTTTGACCTGGCTTGTCCTTCCAGCAGTCTCTCTCCTTACCACAGGAGTCTCCAGTTCTCTTCCTTGGAGTTGGAGTAGTAAATTAGGCCAGCTATATGACCTCAGACAGGTTGACCCCTTTTCCTCAATCAGTCTTCAAGCTCAAAAGGTTCAGGCAGACCTTCTGCTCTGAAGGAGGAGGCAGCATATATGCTAGTCCCCTTCCCCTAGCTCATCCAAATTGTATATGTAACTGTTAAAACCAGACCAAGAAAATATTTTCCTATTCATTTCATTAGCCTTGCAATATTCAGTCCAATGGCTTTTCTTATTCAACTGCACTCCCGCTGTAATCAAAATAGGATGGAGACATCTGCAAATTCCTATTTTATTTTCTTCATTCAACTAGTCTTTTTTAAAGTGTTGAGCCAATCTCAAAACATTATCATATATTGCACAGTCATTCATGTACTAAATAAATATGCATGTTTGACAGGGTAGCATCACAGTTGCAAATAGAGAATGTAATAGGTGAGCAAGCAGAAGCTTAAAAGCCTTGATGCCTGAAAAACTTAGTCTGCTTGGGGTTAGGGAAAAACAACAAAACAAAAACTCCTTTCTAAATTATAGTTGATCCAAACAGAAATATTACAAAAGCAGAGTCAAAAGTAGCAGCCCCCTGAAAGCTCCATCTCAGAGTGCCTGCAGAATTGGAAGAAGCAATTCATCGCTGCTCTGAATTGTTTTCCAAGGATTTGCTAAGCAGACAGGAATATGGAACCCTGGCAGGGAAACAAGAGGCTCAAGAGAGGCTCAGCAAAAGTCTAAAAATTGACAGCTGTGTGCACTATGTTAATATATAAAATAAAATTTTATCTGAGTTTCCAGCCAATGGAGAACAGATTCTGTAACAACCACAGGCAAGCATCATACCCATCTCTTCCAGCAACAAAGATGTTAAAGACAGATTACTCTCCTCATCCTACCGCTTTCTGCTTTTTGTTCTTTTCCACTATACACCTGTCAGAAAGATTGGATGATGCTGGAATATAGTGCAACTGAAATTTTTAGTATAATTATCCTAGTGTTACCATGCTAGAGTGGAAGTCTAGTAGTCCCATCTAGTCCCAAGTCTGGCACTGACTCTGTGTGACCCAGGACAACTGATTTATCATTTATAACATAAGGCTCGTGATACTTAAAAACACAGTGTGTTATAAGAGGCTTAGCTAAAGCGCTTTGAAAATCTTATAGCGCTAGCTCTTTGGGACAGCAACTGTCTCTTATAATGTGTTTGAACAGCCCCCTGCACAATGGAGCCTCAGTCTGACTGGAGCTTCTGAGTGCTACCATATTACAAATAAGTATAAATAAAATTAACATATATGCAAGCACAGATATTATATATCTTCAGTTTTCTTTGTGTACAAATATCTTTCCTATAATCCTTTTTTCTTGTACTCATTTTTTCAAAAGTAATCAAGTACATTTTTAAAAGTGATCTGACAATCTGCCTGAGCCCTGAGGAGTAAGTAAAATAACAACTTTGGTCTAGATTGTGATCACACTGAGTGGTACCTTATTCCACAAGTTGATTGCTTGACTTCAGTGGGACAATGTGTGATGCACGCTATTATTTAATGTGAGTAAGTATATTACAGTCTGGCCCTTAAACAAAAGGGAGAGAAAGGTAGATGAGGCACAAAACTTACAATGTACCAAATTCATCAGCAAGAGGTTGCAAGGACCTCACAATTCCCATGGACATCATGCCACTGAAATGAACGAAAAGGGATGACAATGAGATAAAAAACCTGTGAGTAGAGCTGGGTGGAAAATGGGATATTTTCCGTGGAAAATTTTGACTTCTTTATGAAAAATTGAAACCCAAAATAGTTCTGCTGAAAACTGAAATACAGTAGAACCCTGTTTATCTGAGCCTCCATTATCCGGCTTCTCGTATTAACCAAACCACCAGCGCACACACAGGAACATGGGAAATTGACACTTCAGCCCCGGGGCAGCAGGGCTCCGACTCTCACATCCTCCTCTCTTCTCCCAGGTGGCAGGGCTCCAGCTCTCAGCCCCTCCCCTCCCCTCCTTCACCCGTGTTTTTTAATATCACCTTAGCTTAGTTATTATAACAATATGCTTTATAAAAATAAAATATATTTTGCACCCTGGATGCAGTTTGTTTACTTTTTGCTCTTCACTCAGCTTGGACAATGAAACTAGCCAGCTGCACTGAACTTAAGGTATATCTACACAGCAGTTGGAGGGTGCTTCTCAGGGTAGGCAGACAGACATGCGCTAGCTCTGCTTGAGTTAGCAAGCTAAAAATAGCAGTGTGGCCATGTGGCATAAGTGGCAGCCATGAGCTAGCTGCCCAAGTACATATGCAGGGGATTGGGTGGGACCGAGCTACTGCCTGTTCCACCATTGCCACACTGCTATTTTTAGCACGTCTAGCACATCTGTCAACCTATGCCGGGAAGCAACCTCCCAGACAATGTGTGGACATACCCTTATTGTATTTCACTTTCTGGAGCACAGATTTTGAATGAGTATCCAAGAAAAAGTACTCCCTTTTAAAATTTGGGTTTGAAATAATGAGGGAATGCGGACAGAGAAGTTTGGGGAAGGATAGTTTTCTCAGTTAAAAATAAATCCTTTCTAGCAGGTCAACAGGAGGGCCTGCGTGATTTTCAGAGATGGTGCCAAACATCCTTCAATTATTCTTACTGAGGTAATAGATCCAAATGAGGGAGTTTTAGACCAGCTGCTAAGGCAGAATGAAGAACCACCTTTCACTTTACACCCACATCCTCTTACACGGGGAATGCTGCCATTTAACTAAGTTGGGTAGCAACTTTCAGACAAACTTCTAACCATGCCTGTGTGAACCCGCTAGAAAGTAAATAGAAATCTCTTCACCTACCACTAAAATACTGCTACTTGCAGAATGGAACTGTTGAAAAGCACATGGCAACACAAGCTCAGAAAAAGTGAAAAAAATAAAATTATAGGGCAAGTTTTGGTAGGCAGCACAGACATAGCCCAGCTGAACAGTGTCTAGGGGACCATGTTTAATGCCAGTTTTCTACATGTTGTTCCCAAGATTCCAGAAATTGATTTTTGTCTTTATTTTTCTTGGAAAACAGTGTCTGGACTGTTGGAATGGTTGTACTGTAAAGCAGTGCTCACCTCACTAGCTGAGGTGCAGCTTTGATGGGTACAGCGGCAGAGGAGACACCTTCCAGGGCTGAGGGGAGAGACTTTAAGAGGAAGCAGCAGAGATGGTATTTCATGCAGCCCCCTAATTTCCTTTGCTCCTCCCCCACTTTGCTCTTGACATGTGGGACTGCTTTCTTCTCCTTTGCCCCTTTCCTTACCTATGCTGCAGAGCATGGAGTGGGGAGTGTCACATGCTGCATGTGGGCCAAGGCTCTGGAGCTTGTCCCAACAACTGCTGCTGCCATTGGGAAGCGGGGGTGGAATGGGGGTCAGGTGATAGGCCCCCATTTGGGGGTGGGGAAGCATAAAGGGGGTTGCTATAGTTTGTTGCCAAGGCAGCCACACCCATCCCACCCTCAATGTAGTTTTGGGCTCGCTGGTGATGGAGGGAACTAGGCTGATAGCCAGTTTGGGGGGTTTGAAAGGATTTTCCCACATGGTAAAGTTGGCAAATTGCTATGTGGGTTTTTTCCACCTTCCACCCAGCATCCAGGAGACCTGAGTTTGGGGGTTAAATTACAAGTATTGCAGATTTGGCTGATTCTAGTATACTTGGTGGGCTAGAAAGGGCCCGACTGAGGTCCCTGTAACCCAGTGGGCTTCCTGGGCATTTGTCCTGGGCACTGCAATGCCTGGTGTGGGGATATGCCTCTATGACTCATGCAGCTTGTGGCTTCCCTCATCTTATTGCTCTTACCTCTGGTATGGAGGAGGGAGAGGTTTGAGACTCTAGCTTTCAATCAAGGTCACTTGGCAAGCCTCAGGTTTATAGTTCACCAGGGCCATTGGTACCAGTTGAGATACAAATTGGAACAACCCTGCTGGGTAATTTGGGATGTTTACCCCAAGGCAAACTAGTGGTTTAAAATAAAATTGCAGCCTCCTCATTTAACCACATTATGGTGTCTGTGTCTCTTTGTTTCCATGTCTGCACCAATAAATATATCCTGCCATTTTTCTTCACAAATGTTACTTTTAACTAAAGCTTATCAACCACATTATACAATCAAGTTACCACATAAACAGCCTTGACACCATCCTAAGCCAGTTATAAAGCGTCACTAAAGAGAGAATGATATTTATTACAAACACAAGTTTCCCACTACATCTAGGCATTTGAGCTTCAGTAAGGAAGTTGATCTAACACATTCAGTCAGGAAAGAAAGTAATATCCACAGAGAGACATGTTCTAGCCTCAGTTCTGGTTTCCCTCACTTTTTATTCAGACCCTTCATCAGCAGAGCTATGATGGGACAGGGTCTATGCTTTAATCCAGCCCTGCTTATCCTGATTAATGGTGGCAGTAGTGTTAATAAGCTCATTATTATATCACTGAATTTAATGCAGTGAATAACATCTGACATGTATTATTTTAATTTTGTGTTGTATAAAATATTTAATGATCAGACAGAAAAATATATTGGGCATAATTCTCTTCATCAAGAGGTTTGAAAGTACGTGAAAATCCACTTCTGAAATTTCCTACAATACAAACTTCCACTTGCTATTTTGTACTTCAACTGTTCATATCAATCTGTTTTCTTATCTGTTGATAATGGTATTGGATTAAAAATAAAAAACAAAAACAAAAAAACAATAAATGGGAAAATGATTTCTAACAATTCACTCTTATCAGATTGGTAGCTTGCTTTTGATATCATTTACTCCGCAACTCAGTCTCCATCTCTAATATTTCTCTAACCACAGTTTTCTTATTCTCAGGTAAAAAGGGGCAGAAAAAAAGCTGAGGAAAATTCAACTAATGCATCATTTTGACACATTTGTTGTTTAGCCAGTGGTGTGCAGTCTGCTATTTCTCATATAATAAATGTTTACTATATTTCAAATTTAATGAGTGCTCTAGGCTACAGCAATTGTTTAATATACTTCTATGGTATATATATATATCTCCGTTCTGGGAGAATACCACAAGCTGTCTGTTTAAACTAATAAAAAGCAAGGTTGAATGGAAAAAATAAGATTCAAGTGCATTGGTCTCAATGAACATTTTCAAAAGAGTCAAGAGAGAGCTGCAGAGAATGCAGCAATAGAAAAGTGGCAGTTGATGGGTCAGTCAATTACTGTGGTGGCAGTGAGCAGGAAGAGGAGGATGGCAGGAACCATTTTTCAAGGGTTAGACTCTATGTAATGATGTCTGGGAAGCATTTTATTCTTTTATGGACCCCGGTTACAATCAGACTCTGATTATAAGCCTGATATTGAGTATAATCAGAGTTTAACCTGATTAATCATAGAATCATAGAATATCAGGGTTGGAAGGGACCTCAGGAGGTCATCTAGTCCAACACCCTGCTCAAAGCAGGACCAATTCCCAACTAAATCATCCCAGCCAGGGCTTTGTCAAGCCTGACCTTAAAAACCTCTAAGGAAGGAGATCCCACCACCTCCCTAGGTAACCCATTCCAGTGCTTCACCACCCTCCTTGTGAAAAAGTTTTTCCTAATATCCAACCTAAACCTCCCCCACTGCAACTTGAGACCATTACTCCTTGTTCTGTTATCTGGTACCACTGAGAACAGTCTAGATCCATCCTCTTTGGAACCCCCTTTCAGGTAGTTGAAAGCAGCTAGCAAATCCCCCCTCATTCTTCTCTTCTGCAGACTAAATAATCCCAGTTCCCCTCATAAATAATCCCAGCCTCTCCTCATAATTCATGTGCTTCAGCCCCCTAATCATTTTTGTTGCCCTCCGCTGGACTCTTTCTAATTTTTCTGCATCCTTCTTGTAGTGTGGGGCCCAAAACTGGACACAGTACTCCAGATGAGGCCTGACCAATGTCAAATAGAGGGTAATGATCACGTCCCTCCATCTGCTGGCAATGCCCCTACTTATAAAGCCCAAAATGCCGGTTGACTTCTTGGCAACAAGGGCACACTGTTGACTCATATCCAGCTTCTCGTCCCCTGTAATCCCTAGGTCCTTTTCTACAGAACTGCTGCCTAGCCATTCTGTCCCTAGTCTGTAGCAGTGCATGGGATTCTTCCGTCCTAAGTGCAGGACTCTGCACTTGTCCTTGTTGAACCTCATCAGGTTTCTTTTGGCCCAATCCTCTAATTTGTCTAGGTCCCTCTGTATCCTATCCCTATCCTCCAGCGTATCAACCCTCCTCCCAGTTTAGTGTCATCTGCAAACTTGCTGAGGGTGCAATCCATGCCATCCTCCAGATCATTAATGAAGATATTGAACAAAACCGGCCCCAGGACCGACCTTTGGGGCACTCCGCTTGATACTGGCTGCCAACTAGACATGGAGCCATTGATCACTACCCATTGAGCCCGACGATCTAGCCAGCTTTCTATCCACCGTATAGTCCATTCATCCAGCCCATACTTCTTTAACTTGCCGGCAAGAATACTGTGGGAGACCGTATCAAATGCTTTGCTAAAGTCAAGGAATTACACATTCACTGCTTTCCCCTCATCCACAGAGCCAGTTATCTCATCATAGAAGGCAATTAAGTTAGTCAGGCATGACTTGCCCTTGGTGAATCCATGCTGACTGTTCCTGATCACTTTCCTCTCCTCTAAGTGCTTCAGAATTAATTCCTTGAGGAGCTGCTCCATGATTTTTCCAGGGACTGAGATGAGGCTGACTGGCCTGTAGTTCCCCGTATCCTCCTCCTTCCCTTGTTTAAAGATGGGCACTACATTAGCCTTTTTCCAGTCATCTGGGACCTCCCCCGATCGCTATGAGTTTTCAAAGATAATGGCCAATGGCTCTGCAATCACATCCACCAACTCCTTTAGCACCCTCGGATACAGCGCATCCGGCCCCATGGACTTGTGCTCAAGCAGCTTTTCTAAATAGTCCTGAACCACTTCTTTCTCCAAGAGGGCTGGTCACCTCCTCCCCATGCTGTGCTGCCCAGTGCAGTAGTCTGGGAGCTGACTTTGTTTGTGAAGACAGAGGCAAAAAAAGCATTGAGTACATTAGCTTTTTCCACATCCTCTGTCACTAGATTGCCTCCCTCATTCAGTAAGGGGCCTACACTTTCCTTGACTTTCTTCTTGTTGCTAACATACCCGAAGAAACCCTTCTTGTTACTCTTAACATCTTTTGCTAGGAATTGCACGGTCGGGCCCTAAAGTGATAGCTTCTGCTCACAGATGAAGACAAAGAAGTACTGACTTACAGAGTCCTTAAAAAGTTTGGAGTGCATTCATATATAGCTTCCTACAAAACAAACAAACAAATACATTATTGTTAACTTGGAGGTAAGGTTTCTCAAGTTCAAATTCTACCAAAGTCATCTCTAAAAATCTAGATTTGTGAAGTTCCTCTCTCTTTTCCCCATTCCACAATAATAATAGTAATAAAATCTCTCCTTGTATTCACCCACAATGCATGTACCACCTCCATCACACTCTGAAGAAATGTGCAACCTTAATTCTCATCCCAACAGCCTCCATCAGCCCAAAAACCATTCCACTTTAAAGAACATTTCCTAAACACACACAAAAAAACCCCTCTATGTACTTTTCTATGTAGATACTCCAATTACACAGGCACATCTTAAAAATTCATTATATCCTGTTATTCTGTTCCTCCTCCACACTAACACAGTTCTAATGCAACAAAAATGACACTGAAAAATTAAAGAATGACAGGGAGAGATGATGCATTTTATAAAGTGAGTATTTTCTAGATTTTTAGAGATTACACGATTCTATGAAGTGGAGTTTGCACTTGAGCAACCTTATCACCAAATTAACAATGTTTTTTGTTCTGTTTGCACTTTGTTTTGGGGGGGGGGGGAAAGGGGGAGGTATTATAAGTATATATCAGTAGTTCTCAAAAATATATTTGATTGTTCCCCCCTTCTTTGTGTCTGTAGTAGTTTACGCCCTGCCCCCGCCTCGCCCAGACAGCAGCCATCAGTCTCTGGCCGCCCAGCTCTAAAGACAGAGTGGAGATTGCTGGCCAGGCAATGCTGATGTAGGGAAGAAGCAGGCATGTTGAATGACAGGGCTATAGGGATGTATGTAGGGAACAAGGATGTGTGAAGAGGAGATTAGAACATTGGGTCAATAAATTGGGAGGCATTGGGGGCTTAAGGGGAAGGGAGAAACTTTGTTGCAGAGCTGTTGGAGGACTTGGGGACCATTTTGAGAGGAACATAGGTATGTAGGGGTGATTTGTGCTATGTGTAGATACATAATGGATGTGTGGCCTATAGGTGGGAACAGTGGGCAGAAGTGGGATTTGAGTTAGGCCATGTTCTCTGATCTGTTAAGACCAACTTGCACCACACAGGCAAAAATGGTATAGCACAGTAAATATTTGCTTGGCTCAGGAAGGTCTTCGGGGTGAGAGATCTAACTCAAATCCCAAACTCCTCCCAAAACAACAACATGCATCCACATGTACTAAAATAATACGTTCTGTAACTTTGGAAATGGCCAGAGAGTAGCCCAAGTCTAAGAGATCAAAATCTAAGCATCACCTAAAGTGTTCATCTTAGGTCATGTCCACACTAGCTCCTATGTCAGCAAAACTTTTGTTGATCATGGGTGTGAAAAAACACACCCCGAGCAATATAAATTTTGCCGGCTTAAGCTCTCATGTGCACAGCGCTATGTTGGCAGGAGACAGTCTCCTGCTGACATAGCTACCACTACTTTTTGAGCTGGTTTTATTATGTCGACCGGAGAGCTCTTTCCTGTTGGCATAATACGGCTACATGAGTTCTCTTACAGCAGCACAGCTGTATTGGTACAGCTGTGCCGCCGTAAGCTGGGAAGTGTAGACATGGCCTTAGTAACTAACATTTCCTTAGTCATTTTTATGAGGCAAAAGGAAATCATAATGTGTTGGTCCTCCCAATTAAACTATTGAAATAAATAGAGTACCAAGCCTGTATGATTAAATATCTAACTAAAACTTTCATGAACCAGACATTTTTCTTTTTTTATCCCAAATTTCTTCTTTACATCTCTTTTCCTCCATTGATCAGGCCTCAATCCTGCAAATGGTTAGAGACGCCCTCTTAACTTGACACTGGGAGTATTCTTGTTGACTTCAAGGGGACTACTTACATGTATAAAGTTAAGCACATGTGTAACCCTATGCAGAATCAGGGCTTAATTTGGTAACATTTTTATTAAACTGTCTTGTGTTTTAGGACACAGTTTGTATGAAAGATGCTATACAAAATGAAGTTACAATAATTGTTTTCAAATGGAGACAGTCCAGAACACTTAGCAACAGACCAACTGGGATGTTTGGACAAGAAAAAGGGTGTGTCGTGTGATGACAGTAGACTGCAGAATTTGGTTTTGTTTAAAATAATTAATTGTGGGGTAGGGCTATTAGGGTGGGTGCAGTTATTTGGTCTGAAGCTCTTAACTCTCTTTCGCTCACTCTGCATGTGTGCGATCTTTATGGAATGAATACAGTTTACTGGAGAGTGTTAAATTTATTCCTCATTCTTGTGCCACCCATCTGCTTGTAAACATTTTGAACTAAGATAGTTTAGGGCAGCCAGGGATAGTGTTCACATCTTTATGAAAAGATACCAAAACTTGGTTTCCCTTAACATTTATTACAAACTGTGTATTATTACAATTGATACAGTAAATGAATGGTTGAATTTGCTATATGGTAAATTCTCTGGATTCCATCAGTTGAAGGAGTGCTATTGATACACATCAATTTAGTTCTTGTAAATACTTTTAAAAGGAGATGTGCCTTAGCCACAAGCACTGTGCAGACATTGATGAAATTCTGGACTGATAAAAACATTAAGTTTGGTGCCAAAGTGAAAATTTATCAAACAAGTGTACTAGCAGTATTACTCTCTGGTCTGAAGCAGCTGCACTTAAATGAAACTGACATCAGAAGGCTAGAGGCAGTAGAGATGACAGGTGTAAAGTGGAATGAATTTTAAGACAAATGAAAGTCAGAAGGAAAGTAGGATGTGAAATCAGGGTACAGATTGATTATAATCAAAACAATTATAATAGTGGGGACACTGCAGAAGACAAAAAAAAAATTGATGATAGGATGCAAAAGAAAATAATATAAACACAAAACCAAGGTCAGTCCAACCCAGAGGCAGGCCACTTACTAAATGGTGAGACATCATACACAAGGATATGACCAGATGGGGCTTAATGGAGGAACAAGCCACATATAGGAATGCATGGTGACACTGTACTGCTCCCCGTGGCTGCAAAGACGATTTGGGAAGACAACAGAAGAAATGCTTTGTGGGTGAAATTCACCTTTGTGCAGAAGACGCATGGAGGATTATGCAACTGTGAACTCCTAGCTAAATCAAGCAAATTTACTCTGTATGAATGATCCCTAAGTGTGCTTAACACAGAGGGCAGCATATAAACACAAGAACATAATAAACAGCCATAACTGGGTCAGACCAATGGTCCATCTCGCCTAGTATCCTGTCTTCTTACAGTAGCCACTGCCAGGTGCTTCAGAGGGAATGAACAGAACAGATAATCATCAAGTGATCCAAGTCCTGTTGCCCATTCCCAGCTTCTGGCAAACAGAAGCTAGGGACACTTCAGAGCATGATTTTGCATCCCTACCCATCCTGGCTAATAGCCATTGATGGACCTATCCTCCATGAACTTATCTAGTTCTTTTTTGAACCCTGTTATAGTCTTGGCCTTCACAGCATCCTCTGGCAAAGAGTTCCGCAGGTTGACTGTGCATTGGGTGAAAAATACTTCCTTTTGTTCATTTTAAACCTGCTGCCTATTAATTTTATTTGGTGACCCATAGTTCTTGTATTATGAGAAGGAGTAAATAAATAACACTTATGGTAAGAAAAGCAGAGGAGTCTGTGACAACAGGTAGCTATGTTTAAATTTGATTTTTTAGAGCTTTGCTTCTGCAAATCAGCTCACTGAATTAGTGATCAAGTGGGGCTTTGTCACTAAAAAAAAGGTATCTCCCTTTTGTAAGGGTGGATGAACCCGGACATGTTTGTGTCTGTTTGTTTGTTTTTTTTAAGTCAGGAAACTGAACTTGATTCTAGATTTCTTCCTGCTCTCCATTCTGCCAGTAATATATAATAAATATAAGTACATGTGTTACACATGATGATATAATAAATCATAAAAGATACTAATGAGCACTTGAATAACACTATCTTCAAGGTGCTTTGCAAATAATGATCCTCACAACAACTTTGCGAGTTAGGTAAGTGTGTATTTCAAAGACAGAGAGCCAGAGCCAGAGAGATGAAGTGACTTATACTGGGTCAAAGTGGTAATCAGAAACAAATTTAGAACTCAGACTCTTCCAGTTCTGTGTTCAGAGCAGCTCTCTCACATGTCACAAACATGATGACTTGAGTCATGCTGATATGTCTCCCAAGCTCAAACTCAGAAAAGTTCAGGCTGGAAGGTGATAGGTTCAGATTTGCATTTCAACCATTTGCCAAGAATGCCCTTTTGTTTCTACTAACCTCCAGGGCTTTTAACATTTGAAATGTTTTCTGGCAAATTTACCTGCTGTCTCCCTGAAATATGAAGAGCTACAATACACAATGCAGTTGCCTCTTCTCCCAATTTGTGTTCTCATGTCCATTCAATATTAACAAATCTCTTCAGTAATAAGACTTCATGGGGGTGGGAGGGAGAAAGGTCAAAAACTGCCACTGGCAAAGAGTGAGCTCTACTGGATGACTTATCCCACAGTAAGTTAAGTACCTCATCTATCTACCAGCATGATTAATGACTTATTATTGATTACTAATATTCAAGTTCACTACATTTAAACAAATTACCTTGTGGGGTTTTTTTTATAATCTAAAAAGGTCTTATGGATTAAATGCATCTGTCTGATCTGGTAACCTCCTCCCACTTTTTTATTTTGTCTGATGTGTGTTTTATTAACCCCTTTCCAATAGAATTGGTGTAAGCAGGTTAAGATGAAAAGCTCAGCAATTTAAGATAACATCAGAGTGGCCAGACTATTACCACATGGAATGTCCTGATCTTATTTTAGCTGTCTGTAAATGAAAACTGAAACTGCCTGCTTTTGTGTGCTATAATGCATCATCAAAAAAAGTCTTAAAATGCTAAGCATTTTTTTTAATAGATCCTATTTCCTCAGCCTTCAGCAGGTTTATAATGAATGTTCTACTGAGAGATGTTGAGGCCTGAAAGGACATAATTTACTCTTGAAAGTTTATATTAATCCAATGAATTTACTTTCCTGAGCAATTGCTCTGGAAGCATGTGCGCATATGTGTACATTTTGAGATTTTTGGTTTTGTTTTAAAATAAGAACAACCTGTTGCAGATTATCTCTGTACCAAGAGCCCCGCACTATGATCAGCAATACTAATTCTATATAAGCTGGAATATACTTATAGTGAACTGAAGTTGAGTGAAAGTCAGTGCATATCAGTGGACTTTCATTCCTTCTATAGTGAGTATCAGCATTACAGACTGCTGTGTTTGACATCAGATGTTAAACATGGCAACCTTCCTTCCTCTCAAGTCAGTGTGGGTGCTATGTCCTGTACCTGCAATCAATACCGTAAGCTCTGTATAGAATCTGTCATGGTATACGCTGTATACAGAAGCCAAAATTCCCTACTGAAACTCTTCCACTTCTTATTTTCACAATTGACTTGTAATTTGCTGACATCCGGCCAGATTCTGCTAAACATATGCATATACTGAACTGTATTAATGTAAGTAATCCCACTGACTTCTTACATGAATGTCAAGGGGATTACTCGTGTGAATAAAGTTCAATATATGCATACATTTTTATGAGGTCAGGCCCATGGTTTAAATACAGATTTTGACATTTGGCTACCATTTTTCTCAGCAAAAACCACCAGGTTCTCTTATTCTTTGACTTTTATTTTAAAGTGTAGGGCAAAGGTGAAATAATCTGTAGTTTAGTCAGTGAATATTATAAAGAATGTAATAACTGACATCAGTGGAAGGGTAACTTTTACTGACATAACTGTTAAGTGGGAGCCAGATTTACCAGAGGTGCAGGATTACAATAAATTTGACTGTAGCCTTGTGCAAATCATGGTGAGAAATACTGCCATGTCACAGAATTTCTCCAATATGACGAGAGGTCATCGAGTCCAGTCCCCTGCCCTCATGGCAGGACCAAATACTGTCTAGACCATCCCTGATAGACATTTATCTAACCTACTCTTAAATATCTCCAGAGATGGAGATTCCACAACCTCCCTAGGCAATTTATTCCAGTATTTAACCACCCTGACAGTTAGGAACTTTTTCCTAATGTCCAACCTAGACCTCCCTTGCTGCAGTTTAAGCCCATTGCTTCTTGTTCTATCCTCAGAGGCTAAGGTGAACAAGTTTTCTCCCTCCTCCTTATGACACCCTTTTAGATACCTGAAAACTGCTATCATGTCCCCTCTCAGTCTTCTCTTTTCCAAACTAAACAAACCCAATTCTTTCAGCCTTCCTTCATAGGTCATGTTCTCAAGACCTGTAATCATTCTTGTTGCTCTTCTCTGGACCCTTTCCAATTTCTCCACATCTTTCTTGAAATGCGGTGCCCAGAACTGGACACAATACTCCAGCTGAGGCCTAACCAGAGCAGAGTAGAGCGGAAGAATGACTTCTCGTGTCTTGCTCACAACACACCTGTTAATACATCCCAGAATCATGTTTGCTTTTTTTGCAACAGCATCACACTGTTGACTCATATTTAGCTTGTGGTCCACTATAACCCCTAGATCCCTTTCTGCCGTACTCCTTCCTAGACAGTCTCTTCCTATTCTGTATGTGTGAAACTGATTTTTTCTTCCTAAGTGGAGCACTTTGCATTTGTCTTTGTTAAACTTCATCCTGTTTAACTCAGACCATTTCTCCAATTTGTCCAGATCATTTTGAATTATGACCCTGTCCTCCAAAGCAGTTGCAATCCCTCCCAGTTTGGTATCATCCGCAAACTTAATAAGCGTACTTTCTATGCCAATATCTAAGTCATTAATGAAGATATTGAACAGAGCCGGTCCCAAAACAGACCCCTGCGGAACCCCACTCGTTATGCCTTTCCAGCAGGATTGGGAACCATTAATAACAACTCTCTGAGTACGGTTATCCAGCCAGTTATGCACCCACCTTATAGTAGCCCCATCTAAATTGTATTTGCCTAGTTTGTCGATAAGAATATCGACAAACTATTTAATGATAGTAGATTCAAAAAGTTAAAGCTTTATAACATTAAAACACAAATTTTCATTTCACATGTCAAAATATATGAAATATATACATAATATAATAATATATGTGACATATATATTCATAATATACCTATATGAATATATCTTTAAACCAAACTAAGTTCTTGAGCCATATTTTTCTTACTTTGGCTATATGTAAATTGTGATCATCATCAATAGAAATATACTCATCAGTTTGTGTAGGTAGGGTGAAATCATCATTTACTGATAAAAATCTAATCTTTTCAAGCCTATTTATACATTATGGGTGAAATTGTGCCTGATGCCATGCAGACGTGCAATATGAGAAGCAACTTCAAGGGGACTTCCCTCTGTGTCCTCTGTGCTAGGCACAAGTGCAATTCTGGTGCTCACAGAATGCAAGGACTATGGCCCAAATTCAATAGTCCATCATTTAAGTTAATGTTAAGCGCATGCTTAATTCCAATTCAGTGGGTATGTAAGTACTTTGTTGAATAGAGATGGATTTAAGCACACACTTAAATGTTTTCCTGACTTGTTGCTTATGATTCTAGCTTCCATATTAGCACTCTACAAAGGGGATTAGACAATGATCCTCCACAGCCAGCAGTACATTTATGGAATACCGTGTCTTTCTTCTCAAAGGATCCTGACACTTTACAGAAATAAGTTGATATATAATTGTACTGCTCACAGACACTGCTTCATCCACCACTGAAAAGCAGCCATCACTGGAATAACAATTTATGCACCTAAACCAGCAAAACATTTAAACACTTGCTTAACTTTATACATGTGAATAATCCCATTGACCGGGGCTTAATAGTGCAAGGCAACACTACACAACAGTTAAGGACATGAAGTGAAAAAGAATCCCATGCCCAACTGACAGCGAAGGTGCAATTTTAGGAAGGCAGAGTGGAAGTACCCAAGAATCTGCTGTCAGTTCTCAGGAGTTGAAACAGTATTGTTCTACCAGTTACTGGACTGCTATGGGGATATATCATCTGCATCTGATTTCTAGTAAAGGAACTTTCACTGTAGCTTCAATAGGCAAAATAATGGTAGGAATGGCTTATGGTACAATCAGATCCATGGTGCATCTGCAACCTATAGTCACCAGGACTCAAAAGGCCTTTCTGGGCTCCGTGACCACAAATGCTTAAGCAGCTCCTATGGGGACATTCCCCTCACCAGAGACCACCTAGTCTTCTTGCTTCATGTTAGCAATCAGGGCAGGAGGGAAGAATGATGTCAGAAAAGACAACAATTCCTCAATGTTTCAAGAGATGAGGGGATGCTGGTTTCTTCTGGAAAGCGTGGCACCTAGGGAGATGGGAAGGGTGGAAGGGCTGAAGATAGTTGTCAGCCAGGGAAGTTTTCACCCATTTGGGGGAACTCCACTTTCCCAATATGGATGGACCTCCAAGTCATTCTCAACTACCCAATGGCTCCTCCCAAAACACCTGAAGATACAAATCGTCTCCTTTCCCCTTCCCTAGTTTAGAGTGTACAGTCCTGGTCCCACTCTTCTGCTGTTGTGCACGTTCTAAAAGTCATGGAAGCTCTAAGGCTGCAATAAATTCTGCAGCCCTGAGTGCAGGGTAGAGAGAAGCTCAAGATCTATAATGGGCTGTTCGTTCACATGAGCACCTCTCCTTCCCCCAGGCAGCTCCAGAGTTTGACTGCAGAATGAACATGGAGCCCATATGTTGTAGTACCTGTGGGAAAACAGGTATTGAATTCTTCATTGCTGAAGTTGTAGGTCATGACTATTTGCATATTATGACTGAAATTTTAAAGTTGTTGAGGAAGATTTTCTTTACCACTTACTCAGTCTCATTCACATAAATCAACTACAGCTGAAAGGACTCATGACTTACCAGTGTCCAGATGAATGAACATTTTCCCATATGGAATAACAAAAATCATTACTAACTTTAATAAGCTTCTTCATCAGAGGAAATATTGTAACTTCCCCCCCCCCCCCTGTTTGTGTGTTCCTGTTGGCTGGAGGAAAAGTGCTGAACTTTTTTCAGCATTGATTTGATGGCAATGCCTGGTATCTCATTCCTTCCTAGGGCTAGTATGAAATATACTTTAGGAAGGTGAGGTTCCACTTTCTGCAAATATCTTCAATGGACCACATCTGTACTTCTGAGGTTGATTCTACTGAGATAAAAAGTACAGTGGCATTCTTATTTATTTCATAAAAGATAAGGAGGGATTACTTACTTTTACAATACCTTGAATTCTTTGATGTGTGTCCCCCTATGGGTGCTCCATATTTGGTGACTTGAGCAATATCCCCAGAAGGAAGAGGAAGCTTCAGAGCCAGATCTAAGATTGATGAGAGGACTGCCATGCCAACGTCAGTATCTGACCTGGTGGCATGTATCATGGTGCAGTGTTTGGAAAAGGAGTGCACTGATGTTCAAATTCCAGCTTTGCAAATTTCTGCAATCAGTAATTTTTTAATAGTACCATGGAGGTAGATTGGGATCTACTACAATGAGCTTTAATTCTTGAAAGGGGCTGAACATTGGCAGCCTTGTAACAAGAAAAAATAAACCTGGGAACCCACTTTGAGAGTCTGCGGGTGGACATTGTGGATCTTTTGGATCAGGATGTAATTGAAACAAACAGCCTGTGAGACTTTCTAAATGGTTTGGTTATTTCCAGATGAAGTCTAACAACCTTCTAAAAGCCAAGGTATGGAAGCAACTTCCTCCCTGGTCAGGTATGGCTTTGAGAAAAAAGACATAGGAAGGTGGATAACCGGGTTAATGTGGCAATCTGAGAATATTTTAGACAGAAACTTGGGATGTGGATGTAATAATACTTTTTCCTTGAAGAAAACTGTGAAGGGGAGAAGGGAATCTGCCATTCATACTTCTAATTCCATGATTCTCCAAGCAGAAGTGATGGCCACTAAGAATTCATCTTGATAGATAAATGTAGCAGGGGACACTTAGCTAGGGTCTCAAAAGGAGGTTTCAGGAGACCATTCAGGACCAAGCTTAAGTCTCATACGGGGGTAGGTTCTCTAATCTACAGGAAAGGGTTAATCAACCCCTTCAGGAATCTTGCCATTGTGGGGTGGGCAAATACTAAGAATCCCTGCACAAGAGAATGAAAGGCTGTGATAGCTGCCAAATGAACTCTGATGGAACTCACAGAAAGACCTGGCTTTTACAACCAGCAGCTAACCAAGAACAGCAGAGGGATGAATGAACAGGTGTCAACTGTCATTGCATACCCCAGTGATGAAATTGCTTCCTCCTTTGAAGGTAAATATTTCTAGGGGAAAGCCTTCTTCTTTTTAATAGGACCTGCTGTACCTCTGCTGAGCAGAAAACCTCTATCCTGGAGAACCACTGAGGAGGCAAACTCTGAATCGAAGAATGCCCAGCTTGGAATGGAGAATCTGAATGGAGTCCTTAGATAGAAGATAGAGAAGGTCAGAGGCTGTACCTCTGGACAGGAGTGGAAGCAAATCAGGTAAGAATACCAGACTTGTCTCAGCTAAGTTGATGCACTTAGAGTGAATCTGGCTTTGTCCTGTTTGATCTTGTTCAACATCAACAGTGTCAGAGGATATACATAGAGAAGGTTTTTGTTCAAGAAATGAGAAAGGCACCCCTGATGACCCATGTCTCCACTCAAACAGAAATTTCTTGCACTTTCTATGGCAGCAGTCACAGAAGAGGCTCACTTCTGGAAACCCCCAGGTCAGGAAAATCTGTTAAAGAAGCTGAGAATCCAGTTCCCACTCAATCAGATCTTCATCCATGGTGTTTTGAAAGCCTCGGAGATAAGAGGCTGAGACAAGGATGTGATTGGCTATACACAAGTTACATATCTTTATTGCTTTGGCACAAAGGGGAGGAGGAATCTTGCTTCCCCCCTGACAAGTTATGTAGAACATGCAGCCTACTTTAGCAGGTAAGTATGTAAGCAGGGTTCAGAGGTCGACAGGGTACTATGTTCACTCAGAGGCCAATGTACAGGAGGGTATCTGAGCCTGGATCCGAGGCTGGTTGAAAGCAGTGGTCCATCATAAGGATCCTAAATTTAAATCGTCCAGTTTTTCCAAGATCTGCTCTTAAAAGCTGAGCAGATCTTGCACTTAGCTGGAATGTAGGTGTTTTCCAGACAGCAGATGCACCAGGAATATCTGCTGCTGACCAGGATAGATTCCCAGCAAGTGAGGGAGTGCTGGAGTCCTGGGGAGCCTGGAACACCTTGTCAACAACAACCCCCTAGAAGAGCCCCTCAAAAAGTGGGGAAGGAAAAGGGGTGTTAAACAGAACCACCCCAAAATTAAACTAAAGCAATTATAAAAACATAGATAAATAAGAAACTAAATCAACTAAATGAAGACAAATAATGCTAAGGCTAAGCTACGCTAGATGCTCCGTTTCAGGCTGAAAGGCAGTTGAGAATGGACTGAGGGTGGTATATCCTTGGTACAGGGCACAAAGCGGCTTAGAGAGCATGTGTCGGCTGAACAGGCACTGCTAGTGAAAATAACTTATCCAAAGTCCGTGGGGTACATGCACAGCTGACGTGAAGCACCCATAGGTGAAGAATAGAGGTTTCATTTCTGCGTTGTTTCTCAAACAACGATCATTTGACCTACTTCTCAACTGCAGCCACTTAGAGGGTGCAAAATATTAACTCATTAACAGCTCTTTTGGATACTGAATTATGCTGTATACCTGAAAGTGTAAGACAACCAGCTCTATGTATCACTGAACAAGCAAAACACAAAAACACAATCATCTTCTTTCTTATCTATTGTCTATCTCTTACCACAGTTAAAACTACAGTTGGGCTGAAACTGCAACCTTGAATCTGAACTCTTTTGAACTGTGTGTGAATGTAGGGATTAGATTTGAATCTTCAGACTTGTACCTGTCCTTCCAGTTTTAAGATTGGACCCAAAACTGAAAGAGCCATATTTTTCCAATTCCTGATCAGATGCAGAAAAGAATTAAATGAGACCACAATAAATGCACTAGATAGCCACCATCTATCATGAAACCTTGGTGCCATGAAATCCAAACCCTCCTTGAAACATAAACATTAATCAAAACCAAATCCATTTCCAATTACAAATACTGCCTCCTCAAATATATTTATAGTTTCTGTAGAACCATAGCTTGCACAGCAACAAAAGCATATGTAGAATTTGAATATGGAGTTTTCCCTTCACACTTGAGACAGACTATAGGGATTCACACTACCATATTGAGAATCAGACTTATAACACTTCAAACCATTATAAACCAGACAGCAAAATGTCTGTAGCCAGGAATTTCAATGGTCAACAGCTGAGGCCTTCATTCATAAATGCACACTATTTAAGACAGAAGTAAATTGGATTTTGCATATAAAGTTCAAGTTCTTAGCCTGGATGCAGGAGAAAACAGCCTTTGTGTTTTCTGGCCCTTAGAAACGCCATTAGGTTCATGAGGTTTCTGAGCTCCACAAATATGAGGGTGACTGAATGGATGACACTCTGAGTTGAAAGTACCCCTTCTCTGGCAATCACAGTATGAAAATTACACACTTGCTATGTTGGGCTGCCTAGATGAACAGTTAGGCTCCATAGCTTTTCACAGCTCAAAAGGACACACATACATACTACTTGTTGAAATGGATCTATTTTCAGATGATAGTTGAAGGATTGTTGTGGATTCACAATTTAGAAAGAAGCAGTGCACAAATTTAAGGTAAATACTAGTGTTTATTATGATATTCACATTATGATATCTTTTTATTCCTTAGAACATGAAGAATATTAGCTCCCAGGCTGATTTTCTGTGTGTGATATGAAAGTCCATCTTCTATTATAAGGAGCTGGCTTCGTCCAGCCCCTCCCTCTGGAATTTTCCTTGAGCCCCGGGGCTACAGAATTGGCCACAACCATCCCTGCCCCCAAAGCTGCACTCTTTACTGCTGCAGAGGAATCTAAGAGACACCCTTCTATTCCCTCAGTAGTCCATGTGACTTCACCCCCCCTCTGGAGCTTTTAGCACAAGATTCCTTCTCACTGCTAACCAGCCCTGGGACAGATTCTGCCACACTAAAGAAATCATTCCCCAGTAGAAACGGTGCAAAATTGTGTGCCACCGTTGCAACAGTCAGTTCAGCCTGCAAATCCCGAGTTTGCATGTGTACTTTAGTTAAAGGTGCAAAGACTTTGTAACTCCCTACCAGCTCTAATTCTGCCATTTTATCTGGCAACAAATCCTTCTCCTGGATCAGATCCCTCCTGGCCACAAAAATCTCAGCACCTGTGTCCCTCAATCCAAGAAGCACTTCATCATTAATTTTAACAGCATGCACATGCTCACTGCTTGGTTGTGTAGAAGCAAGCTTTACAAATCCCGTGTGGAAAGAGGCCACAGCCTGGCTCTGAGAAGCCGCAGCTTCATGTGTTACATGTTGCCTGTTTCCACTCAGCAAGGGACACTTATTCCTCAGATGCTCAGTGGACTTACAATGATAGCACCTCTTGGGCTCCTCTGCTTGCACAGGAAATTTGGGACGAGTACTAGGACATGTAGAGCTAAAAAGGTGAGAGCAGCCATGTGTAATGGACAAATATTTCAGTTACATATTAAAATATTTTAATAAAAGAAATGTGGAGATAGTACATGTTTCAAAGAGATTGCTAGCGTAAGCATGTTTGGATATGTGGGTGAGTGAGTGGCAGAAATCAAGTCAGATTCCTTCCTGATAAAGCCATTTCTCTAGTTGACAACTGTCAAAAACATCGCAGAAACCCATGAATATTGAAGTGCTGTTCACTGGCACATTTGGCATTCTGAAGCCAGGCAAATAGAACTCATGAAATATGAAAAGAGTGCTTCATGTTGCTTTGTAGAAAATGTTGCCATTAAGATGATGTATGGGGTTCACACCTTCATCTTCTGGGAGTGCTATACTGTATTTTCAATCAGCTGTATTACTTTGCTTTGAAAGTATTACTGTTGGCCTATATTCCTTCTCTCCTGGCTGCAGGATCTCTATGAAACTAGAGCTATAGTCAGGGTTTTAAATGTCTGTTAATACTGATATATGTACTTATATAAAACAAATGCATATTTTACATAAAATATAATGAAACTTCCTGCTGAGAGCAGCTTTCTAAACCAGGTGTTTTCATACTTACTAATAGCCACCATGTGGCAGTTATTTCTAAAGCCAGTTTTACCTCCTCAACTTTTATGATTAAAAACCTTATCAGAAAACAGAAATAAGAGGTGTTGTTTTTCTTCATCTAGACAAGCTCAGAATCAATTTTATCTATGCTTCTTCTCGCCCTTCTCTTGTTACTAAACATCATGGACCAGTTCCTCAACTGGTATAAACTGCCACAGCTGCCATCAGCTGAGGATTTGGCCACTTATTAAGGAGATGCAGTAGTGCCTCTACATATTTATTATGGTTGGTCTCAGTTTTTCACTTAATAAATGGATCCAAGCTTTCTGTTTTGTATGAGGGATGCAGTGTGTTATCCCCAGTTTCACAGCACAATCTGGGAGAGGGGTGAGGGTAAAGATTAAATTTATCTAGTTTGAGTTAAATTTCACTTAAAATGTAACTTTTAAGAAATTTTTCAATGTCTCACCTTTTATTTGAAGCTTTTTACAAAAAAAACATTCACACATTCAAACACATTGCCAGTACTTCTCAAATGTATGGTTAAAGAAATTAAGCTGTAATTAAGCAAAGTAATAAATAATTGTTCTCTTTCTTTTCCACTGGGTTTACAATTTTCCATTACTCACAGTGACTGCACCACACCTGAAGCGGGGGGAACATTGTCCAGGCTTGCTGAAAGAATACAGCCGTGCTGGGGGAAGGAGGTCAGAAACTGCTGCAAAAGGTGAGCAGTGGTCATCTTTGCAGCACTGACTCACTCCCCAGGGACTGTGAAGGCTATAAAGGTGCAAGCCCTGGGTGTTGGAAGCCTTTTCTTCACGCAGCAGGACTTAAAAGGCGGTGCTGGATAAAAGAACAGAATGGGGTAGGGGGGTTGGGGACTCCTACGATTGGTAAGCCAACCAACCCCCCCCCCCCCCCCGCTTCTGTTCCTATAGCTCATTTTAACCCCTCTACAAGGGGGATGGATAGTAAGGTCCAAGCCATAGGTTGGCTGGGGGACCTGGATGGAAAATGAATGGGGGCTGGTGGAAGCCCCGGGTAGTGATATGAATAAACATGGATTTGCCTGCACTGTACTCTATATCTGCTGGGTAGTCACAGACATCTACATAATAAAGTTGTGGCCTGATTAAATCCATATCAAATGTCTCCTGCCTCCTCTTCTTTCAGTATAGCTGGACAATGTCCACCATTTCCCATAACGTAATGGTATGGAAGCTACCAATTTCCTCACAATGTAATGCAAAACACTATGAACTCATACCTCCCCCACAAACACATCATTTAAATAGAATCATAGCATCATATAACCATAGAGACCGCAACATCATTTAGTCTAATCCCTTGCCAAGATGCAAGACTTGTGTCTAAACTATCCAAGACAGATGGCTATCCAACCTTGTCAAGGCTGCTTCCCCACTTTGAACTTTAGGGTACAAATGTGGGGGCCTGCATGAAAACTTCTAAGCTTAACTACCAGCTTAGATCTGGTCCGCTGCCACCATCCCAAAGCTAATTCCCTTCCCTGGGTAGCCTTGAGAGACATTCACCAATTCCCTGGTGAATACAGATCCAAACCCCTTGGATCTTAAAACAAGGAGAAATTAACCATCCCCCCTCCTTCCTTCCACCAGCTCCTGGTGAATACAGTTCCAACCCCCCTGGGATCTTAAAACAGGGAGAAATTAACCATCCCCCCTCCTTCCTTTCACCAACTCCTGGTGAATACAGATCCAACCCCCTTGGATCTTAAAACAAGGAGAAATTAACCATCCCCCCTCCTTCCTTTCACCAACTCCTGGTGAATACAGATCCAACCCCCTTGGATCTAAAAACAAGGAAAAATCAATCAGGTTCTTAAAAAGAAGGCTTTTAATTAAAGAAAAAGGTAAAAATCATCTCTGTAAAATCAGGATGGGAAATAACTTTACAGGGTAATCAAACTTAAAGAGCTCAGAGGACCCCCCTCTAGTCTTAGGTTCAAAGTACAGCAAACAAAGATAAACACTCTAGTAAAAGGTACATTTACAAGTTGAGAAAACAAAGATAAAAACTAACACGCCTTGCCTGGCTGTTTACTTACAAGTTTGAAATATGAGAGACTTGTTTAGAAAGATGTGGAGAACCTGGATTGATGTCTGGTCCCTCTCAGTCCCAAGAGCGAACAACAACCAAAACAAAGAGCACAAACAAAAGCCTTCCCCCCCCCAAGATTTGAAAGTATCTTGTCCCCTTATTGGTCCTTTGGGTCAGGTGTCAGCCAGGTTACCCGAGCTTCTTAACCCTTTACAGATAAAAGGATTTTGGAGTCTCTGGCCAGGAGGGATTTTATAGTACTGTACACAGGAGAGCTGTTACCCTTCCCTTTATAGTTATGACAAACCTCCTTTTGAAAACATCCAGGAAAGGAGCTTTCATGACCTCCCTGGGCAGTCTGTTCCATTATCCTACTGTTCTTAGAGTTAGGAAGTTTTTCCTAAGACTTAATACTCCTAAGGGAATTCAGTGCCCAAAATTAATAATTCTGTGCAAAAAAAATAAAAATTATGCGCACGCTATTTTAAAATTCTGCAAAATTCTGCAAATTTTATTTGTCAATAAATAAATGCGACTCCAGCATGGCAGTGGGGAGCACAGGCCATGGGAGATCACCCTGAAGCCCCCAGCTGCCTGCTACCGGGACTCGTCAGTGAGGCTGCACCTGACCCTGACACAATGCAAGGGCTGAGCCTGCCCCTCTGTGCCAGGTGCACCAGATGTGGGTGGGCAGGCTCAGCCCAGCAGGATACAAGAGTGGAGGGACTTAGTGTGTGGAGATCCAGGTGTGGGGTGAGAGGTTTCTGTGGGGGGCAGTCTGGGTGCAGGTGGCTCAGTGGGAGAGCTGGATGTACAGGGGCTTGTTGGGGGGTTCTGGGTGCAGGGGCAATGGGACTCTGCAGGGGGTCCACATGAAAGTGGTCTGGGTGTGGAGGGCTCAGTGGGGGGGGGGGGTCCGGGTGCTGGGGGAGTGGGGCTTGATGGTGTGGGGGTCCAGGTTCACCTGGTTGGGAACCAGTGGAGTGGGGGGCTCAGAGGGGTCTAGGTGTAGGGGGGTGGGCTTGTCAGAATGAGGGTTTGATGGTCCTGCTTAATGGGGGAGCCCCAGTTTCTGCCGAGGTGACGCTGCATTCCAGGCCCCCTTTCTCCTCTCCTCCCCCCACGATTCCCCTAACCCCTTTTCTTCTCCATTCCCCTACCCCACTCCCTCGCCCCCACCCCTCATTTCCTCCACCCCCCTTACCCAGCCCCACCGCAGGCACAGAAAACAGGAAGGCTCCCAGCACACTGAAGGTGAGCATGACTGGCACTAGAACAAAGGAGGTGGCGTTCAGCTGCAGAGTCAGGGGAGTAAAGAGGCAGCTTCCTTCAGCTGGGCAGCTCTGCACTTCCGGACATGAGGGAGAGCAGTGGCACGTAACTCCATGTGTCCCCCCATGCCTCACCTCTTTTTGGGGGGGCAATTCCCCCCCCCAAAAAAACGGCACCCATGGTAGTCCTAGCATGGCTTCCCTTCCGTTTTCTGTAGGGAAGCACAGGAATTCTGCGGGGGTGGGGGGAGAGAGGGTTTCTGTGGGCACACAGTGATGTAGAATCCCCCCAGGAATAGTTTATCTAAATATTCTATACGGTAGTTTGAATCCATTACCTCTTGTCCCGCTCTCTGTGGCAAGAGAGAACAATTTTTCTCCATCTTTTTTATGGCAGTCTTCCAATATTTAAACACCACTATCATATCCTCCCCTTCTTAATCTCCTCTTTTCTAAACTAAAATATCCAGTTCCTCCGCCTTTGTTCATATGGCTTGCATTCCATCCCTTTGATCATATTTGTCACTCGCCTCCGGATCTTTTCCAGTTTCTCTACAACTTTTCAATACATTGGTGACCAAAACTGGACACAGTACTCCAGCTGAGGCCTAACAAATGCTGAGTAGAGTGATACTATCACCTCCCTTGACTTGCATGCTATGCCTCTGTTAATGCAACCTAAAATTGCATTTGCCTTTTTTTTTTTTTTTGCAACTGCATAGCATTGCTGACTCATGTTGAGGTTGTGATCCACCACAGTTCTCAGATTCTTTTGAGCCATTACGTTGCCAAGCCAGTTATCCCCCTTTCTGTATCTGTGAATTTGATTTTTCTTCCCTAAGTGTAGCACCTTACATTTGTCTTTGTTGAATTTCATTTTCTTGTCTATAGTACAGTTCTCCATTTTATCAAAATCCCTTTGAATTTTAGCTCTATCCTCCAAAGTGTTGCAACGCCTCTCCCCCCAGCTCTGTGTCATCTGCAAATTTGATCAGTATACTCCCTATTCCTACATCCAAGTAACTAATAAAGATGATAAATAACACCGAACACAGAGCAGATCCCTGTGGAACATCACTTGAGACCTCCTTCCAACCTGACATCATTCCATTTATAGTTACTCTTTGTTTGTGCTTGTTTAACCAGTTGTGTGTCCACTTAATGGTAGTTCCACCAGGCCCACATTTCTCCAGCTTACTTATCAGAATGTCATGTGGGACTGTGTCAAAAACCTTGCTGAATCCAGGTATAAAATCATAGAAGATTAGGGTTGGAAGAGACCCCAGGAGGTCATCTAGTCCAGTCCCCTGCTCAAAGCAGGACCAACACCAACTAAATCATCCCTGCCAGGGCTTTGTCAAGCCGGGCCTTAAAAACTTCTAAGGATGGAGATTCCACCACCTCCCTAGGTAACCCATTCCAGTGCTTCACCACCCTCCGAGTGAAATAGTGTTTCCTAGTATCCAACCTTGACCTCCCCCACTGTAACTTGAGACCATTGCTTCTTGTTCTGTCATCTGCCACCACTGAGAACAGCCCAGTTCCATCCTCTTTGGAACCCCACTTCAGGTAGTTAAAGACTGCTATCAAATCCCCCCTCACTCTTCTCTTCTCCAGACTAAATAACCCCAGTTCCCTCAGCCTCTCCTCTTAAATCATGTGCCCCAGCCCCCTAATAATTTCCGTTGCCCTACGCTGGACTCTCTCCAATTTGTCCAAATCCCTTCTGTAGTGTGGGGACCAAAACTGGATGCAATACTCCAGGTGTGGCCTCACCAGTGCCGAATAGAGGGGAATAATGACTTCCCTCAATCTGCTGGCAATGCTCCTACTAATACAGCCCAATATGCCGTTGGCCTTCTTGGCAACGAGGGCACACTGCTGACTCATAGCCAACTTCTCATCCACTGTAATCCCCAGGTCCTTTTCTGCAGAACTGCTGCTTAGCCAGTCGGTCCCAAACCTGTAGCAGTGCATGGGATTCTTCCTTCCTAAGTGCAGGACTCTGCACTTGTCCTTGTTGAACATCATCAGATTTCTTTTGGCCCAATCCTCCAATTTGTCTAGGTCACTCTGGACCCTATCTCTACCTTCCAGCATATCTACCTCTCCCGCCAGTTTAGTGACATCTACGAACTTGCTGAGGGTGCAATCCATCCCATCATCCAGATCATTAATAAAGATCATCCAGATCATAAATAAATAAAAACTGCCCCCAGGACCGACCCCTGGGGTACTCTGCTTGATACCAGCTGCCAACTGGACATTGAGCTGTTGATCACTACCCGTTGAGCCCGACAATCTAGACAGCTTTCCATCCACCTTATAGTCCATTCATCCAATCCACACTTTTTTAACTTGTTGGCAAGAATACTGTGAGAGACCGTATCAAAAGCTTTGCTAAACTCATATTATGTATTAGGTATATTATGTTCACCACATTCCCCCTATCCTGCCAAAGAAGGAAATCAAGCTGGTTTGGCATGATATGGTCTTAGTAAATCCATGCTGGCTGCTAGTAATTATCCCTTCATCCTCCAGGTGCTGGCAAACTGAACGTTTCATATATTGCTCTAATAGCTTCCCAGGCATCGAAGTCAGGCCCGAAGTAAACCATTAAAATCCATGCTAAGTCATTGACCAGCCAGTACTTGTGACATGCAAGCCTTCACAATTTCTTAGTAGTTCATATATACTCACAAAACAAGATCAGATAACTCTCTCACATCAAAACAAGAGTAAAATTCACTAATAGATCCAACCAGCAATATTTTGTCAAAATTGAGGCTTTTTTCACCCTATTTTTTCCTATTATAGTAGAGGCTTGATCTTTAACTGCTTATCAAAGTCAAAATATCAAGGCTACCTCAAGACAGAAGCACCAGATTTGTACCATTCATTTTTTGCATATCTCTATCATGTTCCCCTTTATTCATCTCTTCTCTAAACTAAAGATCTCTATTCTTTTTGGTCTCTTCTCAAACAGTCTCTCTCTCTGTCTCTAATTATTTTTAGTTACTTTTTTTAAAATATGGTGAACAGAATTTAACGTGGGTGCACCATTTATTTATGTAATGGCATAAAATATTCACTATTCTGTCCCATTTTTGACACATCATAACATTTGACCTATTTTTTATGTGGTGGGATGCCTTGTTAAAAGTTTTACCTTGAGCTTTCCACAAGGACACTCAAGTCTTTTTCTTGAATGTTTACAGTTGATTTAGAACCCAACTCTCTGGCTTTAAATCCAAAATACTCGTTTTTCTCCCACTCCATTTACTTGTGTTCTCATTACAAGTCAGGATTCAGAGACAGTATACAATATTAAAGCTTAAAATATTATATAACAGCTGAGCTTTTATTTATTTATTTTAAACTAAAACACATATTTTGAGTGATTATTAACTTTTTCGCAGGGACTGCATTGTCTCATTTCAGTACTTTGTTCTAGATTTGAGTAAGTGATGTCCTTGACTTCTGTGTCTGAGAATTAAAAGGTGAGCATGGTTGTGGTAACATTTAAGTCATGGTTACCCTGTAAAGGTTAAGTTTGTGTGAATTTATCCTTAAGTGGGTTTAAGATTGTATCTTCCAAGCCTTAATTTGGTTTCCAGTTAAAATAATTCTACAAATTATATCAAATCTATGGAACTGTGCATAAGTTATTTTGAAAAGAATGGGGATTAAGATTTCAATTTTCTTGAACACAATCTCATTTCCTTAAAATACAGTACAAGCTGTGTTTAAAAGAAATGAGTTTCATCTTCACATTGAGACAGGAAACTGGAAACTTCACAAGTTAGCCAAATACCAGATGTGGGAGATTAGAGAGACACAAGGTGGGTGAGGTTATATCTTCTATTGGACCAACTTCTGTTGGTAAGAGAGACAAGCTTTCAAGCCACACAGAGCTCTGCTGCAGGTCTGGGAAACTAACACAGACTGTTACTGGTAAATATAAAGTGGAACAGATTGTTTAGCACAAGTATTTAAGGGACCACTCAAGGTTAAGTGACTCGTTAACACCCCACCAGTCATAGGGAGGAAAAGAAGGTGTGGAAGTTGTTGCGGGAGGGGGCTAATGTGTTACAGATTGTTGTAATAAACCATACACCCAGTGTCTCTATTCAGTCCATGATTTTTAGTGTCTAACAAAGTTATGAATTTAAGCTCCCAGGCTCACCTTTTGAAAGTGTTGTGCAGGTTTCCCTTGAGAATTAGGAGTGATAGGTCAGACAGAGTGATCACTTTTGAAAAAAGTGTTCACTCACACATGATAGGGTGTTTTTTTGTCTTTTTATCATTTTTCTGTGTGCCTTCATTAGAGAGAGTAGTGATTGTCTGGTTTCAACCACATAGTTGTTATTAGGGCATTTAGTGCACTGGATGAGGTACACCACATGTGATAGGTATGTGTAGGACTCATGGATCTTGAAAGGTGTGTTGTGGGGAGGCAGGTGTTGATCATTGTAGCAGTGGAGATATGGTTGCATGTTTTGCATCTGCTTTTCTGCTAGGATCTGGTGCCACTTTGCGTTGGTGTGTGTTGGTCTGTGAGCCGCTTGCTTCTGATGATGAGCTGGGAGAGACTGGGGTGTTGTATGAAAGCCAGAAGAGGGGGTTCAGGAAAGATTTTTTTTCAGGATTGGGTACCCATTGAGTATGGGCTATAGTTGTTTGATGATACCCAATATGGGTTCCAGTGTGGAATGGTAGATGACAACTAGGGTGTGCGGTCAGAATGTGTTTATTTCAGTACTGAAGCAGGTTCTCTCAGGGCATTTGGGTGGCCCATTCCATGATTTGATCTACTTCTCTTGTGGAGTGTTCTTGTTTGGCGAAGATGGTTTTAAGCATATTAAGGTGTTTATCCCAGACTTTCTCCTCGGAGCATTTTCTGTGCTATCTGAGTGCCTATCTAGCCATAGGTGCTGGAACTTGAGGTGCAGGGGGTGCTGCAGCACCCTTGACTTGAAGTGGTTTCCATTATATACAGGGTTTACAGTTTGGTTCAATGGCTCTTAGCGCCCCCACTACAAAAATTGTTCCAGCACCTCTGCACCTAGCAGTAGAGAATAGATGTCTTGCTGTGTTTAGGGTAGTTACTGGATCTCTCAAGGTAGGTGTGGTGATCCATGGGTTTCTTGTATAAAGTTGTTTGTAGGGTCCCACTGTTGAAGGTGATCACGGTGTCCAGGAAGCTGATGCTAGTGTGGGAGTGTTCCAGAGACAGTTTAATGGATGGGTGGTGGTTGCTGAAATTGTGGTGGAAATCTATGAGGAAGTTTAAGCTGTTTGTCCAGAGGATGAGAATATCCATATATCTTGGGTATATCATTAGTAGGGTGACCAGATGTCCTGATTTTATAGGTACAGTCCCGATTTTTGGGTCTTTTTCTTATATAGGCTCCTATTACCCTCCACCCCCTGTCCCTATTTTTCATATTTGCTGTCTGGTCACCCTAATTTGTCCAGAAATTCTTCAAGGTGTCCCACCAAAAAGGTTGTATATTAGGGATCCATTCTAGTACCCAGGGCTGTTCTCATGGTGTGGACAACGTGTTTGTTGTTAAATGTAAAATCGTTATGGGTGAGGATGAAATGGATGAGTTTGGCGATGTGTTTGGAGTGGATATCTGAGGATTGTCTATTGTCTAGTAAATATTTGAGGCAGGCAGCTATGCCTTCATTGTGAGGGGTATGGGTGTATAGGTAGGTGACATCCATGGTGAGCTGTGAACTTGAGTGAATTAAAATGGAGCTGGGTGAATACCGCATAAAAAAAATCTACAAAAATGCATTTGACTTTTTAAATGAATTCATTTTGGTCATGCCCACATACTTTTTTTTATTTTAACATTCTATGAATAGCTATGGAACTGATGTTACTAGCATGAATGCTCAAAGACACAAATTTTAAGTTGCCACAATCAAACCCTTGCTAAAAGTACATTTTAAATGCACTTCAGGGAGTATTAGCACCAGAAATCTGATCATAAGAATTGCATTCATGCAGACATCGAACAGAAACAATATTATCTGACTTATGGGACTGATTTCACCTAAACAACATATAGTTAATACCATAGTTTTAATTTTAAATAGCAAGAAATATAGTAAATTAAATGCACAGAAAAAATCTATATAATATGTAGTGTATCGCATAGTATCTTTTTACATATTCTGAGAGCCCTCTGGAACCACTCACTGTGTTTTCTGTGTTGGAAAGTCTCCAGAAATGAGTTAGAGAAGCAGTATGTAGTTAGGTCTTGCATGTTTTCATAGAATTAGTGTAAACAGTTATTTGGAACCCAACTGCACTCATGCAGCTTCTTCATATTGTCATTTACAGAGCAAGAGAACACAATAATGAATATATTTCAGAAATTTAGTATGTTCTCTCAGATATTTTGCCAACAGAAAGAGATGCAATATGTTTTATAAGTTATTCATCACAAAATACTCACTCTGGAGAAGAGACCACTCACACTTTTTACCTTACTGTCAAAAGTTGCTAGTTTTTCCACGTACTGTAGAATCTAATTTGAAATACACAAAATATGCACCCTAAGAATTAATGAAGTACTGTATAGTATTTCAGGACAATACTGTTCCCTTCATAGTGGACTGTTTGTTTTTCCTTACAATTACATCCCTATAAAAGCCTTACTTTTCTCATAGCTGTGCCTCATTTAACAGTGCTGGTTCCTCCTTTGAACTGTGTGTAAACCAGTATTTCTTATACTTGAGAATTAATTTTGACAGATACCTTCAAAGGCTGGAGCTCAACAGCTCATTGACAAGCAGGGTAACACCAAGTTGTATCTACCAAAGCAAGGATAGTACATATAGTATCCTTATATACAGAGACACCATGAATTCTCCTTAGATAAACAAGTCCATTCCTGCCTTGTGCTGTGAAAGTGAGATGGAGAAGGAAAATGGCATTGAAAGCCCCTTTGCCTCTAGTTCAGCAGCAGCAGAGTACAGGTTCCAAAGCCATTTAAAGTCAATGAGAGAACTCCCATTGACTTAAAGTGCTTTGGATCAGGCCCCTAGTGATTGCTAAAGGGATTGCTGCTACCTTGCCAGTTAGTATATCACTGCAACAACATGGTGTGGTTTGTTGTATACTGCAATCTCCATCACACAATAATGAAGGGTGCACACTATTCCTTTATGGAGCAGAACTAAATTGGAGCCCACCAAGTAACTTATCTCCTGGCTGCCCTGATCATAATAAATGACCAACTATGCAGTTGCATTGGGCCCTATTCAAAAAACCCTACTATCAAAGGAGAATATGACCCTAAAAATATCTTCAGACATATTTTAGATGTGCTGTTGTTTTTTAATGATACTTTGATTGGAAGCTAATCTTCTTTATCATGAACGTGGTAGGAGACACCACTCTCATTAAGGAATTACTCCTTGAAGATGCAAGTCACAAGAGTCCTTTTCCATCTATACCTATTTGTTATGTAAACTATATTGTTCTTATGTTTTGGATCAAGTTCACTAGAGTTACTGTGGTGTGAGAGAATGAATGTGCATAACTCCAATTAGTAGCAATAACAGTTAGTCAAGCCATTCACCATACTGAAAATACAGCACTCCTATAGGACTATTTGTTTTTCACTCTTGTTCTGAAATCTACCAAAGGTGTTTTTTTTTTTTTTTTTTTTTTTTTTTTAAGTAGTGTTATCTTATTTTCATCTTGATGTAAAAACAACTTTTTTGGGTCTCAAACTCCATACTCTCAGCATGTGTATTAGTTACAAATCAATATACCATTTTAGCAATGAGGATTTAATTAAGATAAACAGGCTGCTAAATATTTGTTTCTTTATTTAACTGATACCCTTTTGAGGATTTGTAATGCCTTCCTGCATGTTTCTGCAACTCTGCAGAAATACAAGAATAAAAAGCTGCTTAGATATGCAGTGAGGTGTCAGCTGATGTTACTTTGCATGAATCAGGATAATTGACTCCAAAGATGTCTTTGTGAACAAAGACACTAATATTTAGCAGCTGGTTTATTAAATACTTATTGCTTGAACAGTATATGATTTTGAGATGACATGCTGAAAGCACAAAATTTACAGACCTACTGTAAATGCAGATAAAAAAACCCTCCATCTGTAGTCTGTACAAAATGACTCCTGCCCTTTCAGTATGATAAAATGATCTTCAATAAATACTTCTCATGTTCCTGTATCTTTTAATAATTCACTTTGAAAAGCCAACAATAGCTGTAGGCACAGTCTATTTTGATTAATGACAAAAGCAATGGCCTTTGTGTAACAATGCTGTACTCGTACAAGGAGTTTTCAAGGTCATTATTTCTTTCTGAAAAGTTCAACTCAAGTTAAATATTCATAAAACACAACCTGGTTTTATGCAGGGTGCCATATTTGTTGTCTCAGTCAGTGTGTTACAAGAGATCTCCCAGGAAGTTTAAGATTAATAAAATTCACATGCACTTCAAAAGCAGGATGCAATTGAAAGGTTTTGTTTTTGTCCTCCATTAAGTGTTGGGGAATGAACCAAGACATGGAAGTTTTAAGGAAGCCTCTCTTCATGGTATCATTTTTCACTGCACTGATGTTATCCTTAAAAGCCAGAAGCTACATTAAACTACCTTTGGTATATTCTGTTATGAGAGTGAAATGCTAATAAAAAAATCAGGCTGTAAAGAATTTTAAAGAATGCCTCATTTCCTAGATTAGCTTTAACAAAAGCCACTGACAAACTTTAGAATGTAAGAGCTGCCATACTGGGTCAGACCATGGTCTATCTTGCCCAGTATCCCATCTCCAAAAGTGGTCCACACAATGTACAGAATAGGGCAATTATGGAATGATTCACTCATCTTCCACTGCTGGCTTCTGATAGAGGTTTAGAGTCACCCCAAGCATGGGATTGTGGCTAATAGCCACTGTTGGACCTATCTGCCGTGAATTTATCCAGTTCTTTTTTTAACCCAGTTATACTTTTGACCATCACAACATCCCATGTCAATGTGTTCCACAGGTTAGTTGTTGTGTAAAAGTACTTCCTATTGTTTGTATTAAACCTGCTGCCTATTAATTTCATCAGGTAATCCCTGATTTTTGTATTATGTGAAAGGGGTAAACACACTTCTCTATTCACTTTTCCGAACCATTTATGATTCTACAGACCTCTATCACATCTCCCCTTAATTGTCTGTTTCCAAGATGAGCAGCCCTAATTTTTTTTAGTCTCTCTTCCTATGGAAACCATTCTGTAGCCTTGGTCATCTTTGTTACTCTTCTCTGAACGAACCTTTTCCAGTTCCACTATATCATTTTGAGATGGGGCAATACTGAACACAATATTCAAGATGTTGGCACACCATGGATCTATATAATGGCATTCTGATATTTTTGGTCTCATTTTGTATCCCTTTCCTAATAGTTCCCAACAGACTCTTAGTCTGTTTGATCACTGCTGCATATTGAGGAGAAGTTTTCAAAGAACTATCCACAGTGACTCCAAGATATCTTTCTTGGTTGGTAATAGCTAATTTAGACCCTATTATTGTATATGTCTACTCAGGATTATTTTTTCCAATGTGCATTACTTTGCACTTATCAATAAGGAATTTCATCTGTCATTTTGTTGCCCAGTCACCGAGTTTTGTCAGATCCTGCTGTAACTCATCACTGTCAGGTTTGGCCTTAACTATCTTGAGTAATTTTCTATCATCCGCAAACTTTGCCTCTTCACTGTTCACCCCCTTTTCTAGATCATTAATGAATATGTTGAACAACACAGGCCCTAGATTCTTGGGGGATGCCGCTGTTAACCTATCTCCATTGTGAAAATGGACCATTTATTCCTAGCCCTTTTTTCCCTGTCAACCAAATACTGATCAATGAGAAGAACTTCCCTCTTATCCCATGACTACTTAGTTTCCTTAAGCAGCCTTTGACACGGTCCCTCAGCAAAGGCTTCTGAAAATCCAACTACACTATATCGACTGGATTACCCTTCTTCACATGCTTGTTGACTCCCTCAAAGAATTCTATTAGATTGGTGAGGCATGATTTCCCTTTACAAAAGCCGTGTTGACTTTTCCCCCAACATATCGTGTTCATCTATCTGTCTAAGTCTGTTCTTTACTATAGTTTCAACCAATTTGCCTGGTGCTGAAGTTAGGCTGATCAGCCTGTAAATTGCCAGGATCTTCTCTGGAGCTCTTTTTGTAAATAAAAGGGTGTAACATTAGCTACCCTCTAGTCATCTGGTACTGAGGCTGGTTTCAGTGAGTTTATGTATCACAGTTAGTATTTCGGCAATTTCATATTTGAGTTCCTTCAAAACGCTTAGGTGAATACCATTTGGTCCTGGTGACTTATTGCTGTTTAGTTTATCAATCTGTTCTAAAACCTCTTTTATTGACATCAATTTGAGACAGTACCCCCCTCCAAAATAAATAGCTCTCAAGTGGGTATCTCTTCTTATCCTCTGCAGTGAAGACCTATGCAAAGTATTAATGTAGCTTCTGTTCAATGGTTGTGACTTCCTTGAGTGCTCCTTTAACACCATTTTTGTGTAGTGGCCCCATTTCCTATTTAGCCATAGTGGCATTCCTTTGGCCCTTCTCCTGTATTTTTGATTTGGTGTATACATTTAGTCTGAGCATCTACTATAGTCATGCTTGCAGGGATTTCATTCTAGTGACTATTCTTTTTAATTTCCTTCCAATTAGCATCGTCATTTTTGTGAAGTTCCCCTTTTTAAATTGTGCTGGTGGATTTATTTTATTTTTGTATTTTCTCCCATAAAAGGATGTCACATTTAACTATATTATGATCACTATTACCAAGCAGATCAGTTATAGTTATCTCTTGGATCAGATCCTGCACTCCACTTAGAGCCAAGTCAAGAATTGCTTCTGCCTTTGTGGGTCCCAGAACTAACTGCTACAAGAAGCAGTTATTGATGGTGTCTAGAAATTTTCTCTCTGCATCATGCCCCGAGCTGACATTTACTCAGGCAATGAGGATAGTTTCAATCACCCACTATTATTGTGTTTTCTGGTTTTGTAGCCTCCCTAACCTCCCTTAGCATTTCACAATCACTGTAACCAGCCTGGTCAGGTGGCTGGTAATAGGTTACTGCTGCTATACTTTTATTGTTCAAGCATGGAATTTCTACCCATAGAGATTTTATGGTACAGTTTGATTCATTTAATTTTTTTTTACTATATTTGATTCTATGCTTTCCTTCATATATAGTGCCACCTACCCCACTAGCTCGACCTACTCTGTCATTCCTATATATTTTGTATCCTGATATTACAGTGTCCCTTTATGTATCCTCATTCCACCAAGTTTCTGTGATGCCTATTATATCAATATCCTCATTTAATGTCAAGTAGCCTAGTTAACACATCTTAGTATTGAGACTTCTAGTATTTGTCTATAAGGATTTGTATATTTGGTCAATATTTAATTACTTGCCTTCATGTTATGTGTAAGTAGGACCTTTACATGTTCCTCACTAGTTCCTTACCTGTTCCTTACAAGTGCCCTCACCTTCCTTCTTAAAATGGACCTTAGAGGGGCTATACAGGAGGGAGTTACAATTCTTAAGAGTAGAAGATGTATTAAACTTTCAGGAGAAGTTGAATCAAAGCAATACTGGACATGGGCAATGTCACTGAGACAATGAAAATAAGATTGAAGACTTCAGAAATATGGGAGGAGGAATGTTCACAGTCAAAAATATGTTCCAGGTTATAGATAATGAAAAATAATGGGAAGTAAATTGAGGAAGAAGACCAAGGACATGGATTTATATGGGGTTACCAGTCTTGTCTAACAGAAGCACTTGTGGTTTCATGGACACTTGTGGTAGTTATAGTTAAATAATTCTACTCTGAAAAATTACAAAAAAGCAGTAACTTCTTATTTCACAGACCTGTTCTCTTCAGGTATATTAAGTCAAGTCTGCTTATACTACAATAAAAATAAACTGTTACTGCATTTTACTCCTGTTACTATTGCAGGTCCAGCTGAGAGTATGTTACAGATCATTTATCAGCAGAACTGTTAAGTTCCAGTTGCAGATTTTTTTAACCTTGTTGGTGCCTTTTCCAGAAAGAAGCTAGCTTGATTTTGAGTTTCTAAATGGAGTTTGCAGTGCTTGAAGTTTACAAGCAAGAGGCAGCTTTTAAACTGAGCAGATTCAATGTGGAGATATTCAGAAATAATAAATATGGAAACTCATTCTTTCAGAAAGTTACACTTTAACCAAGTCTGAAGTTTACGTGAACAAGTTAGACAGAAATGTTGTGCAGAGTTATGATGAAATTTCAAGCGTCCCAAAACTGTAATAGGATTATGAGATAAAAAGCCAAATAAAATGTGATTATGGGCCACTGTAATAAAATGAGATTTTAAAAATTGCAACTACTTCCAACATTTCAGAATACAAATTAGAGATAGCAATTAGATGCAGAAAAAAAATGAATGCCCTGGATCCTTGGTAAAATTATATAAATCAACTGAACTCATGGGATGTATGCCTCTTTACACATGCTGATGATCTGGTCCAATACATCATCCAGTATACCTCATGCCAATTGAACATCTGCAAAATCCTCTTGTAAGTCGGTACTATTTTTGTCTTGTAGTTTAACAGCTGAATCATGTAGTTCTGATGCAGAAAGTTCATCAATCCGAAGTAGCCGAATACCTCTTTGTATGCTTCATACCTGCGATGCAACTCTGCAACAAGTTTATCAATAACAACATTGAAAACCTCCACGCAACATTTCTCTCAGCCTGACAACTTGCAGTCCAGCTCCCCAGACTCATCCTGTTGTTTTTTTACACTTCAGCTCATGGTGCTTTTCCGGTTTATACTGTTGAGAAACTTGAGGTGTCATTTGTTTAGTGGTCCTCTCAAAGCCGTCAAACTGAACATGTAGACCAGCCACAAAATCCTTTAAAGAACCTACCAACTTTATAGCATTAGGCAAGTCAAGGTCAACAGCCTGAAGTGCAGTGCTTGTTGCTTGAAATCTGCAGAACTGTGTTCCAGAGGTTGTAAAGAAAAGCAATTTCCAGCTTTTCCATTTTCATGACTAGTGATTGAGCATCGTTGTGCGTATTTGGGTTCTGATTTGGATCGTCTGCTAGTTTTCGGAAATATTTCTGAATATTTTCATAATTCAGCCACAGTGCTTTTGTAGCCTGGGCCTGTGCGGACCACCTTGTATCTGAAAAAGCTTTCAGCATCTCAATTCGCTTATTGTCATTTGGCTCTAATCCTGCAGTAACAATTCGACAGCGAGTGGTTGATTTTGATCAGAAATTAAAAAGTGACTGAACAAAGGAAAAAAACATGTTTGCCTCCAAGCAGCACTTGCTCATAACCCCAACTAAATTGAGTGTGAGAGCTGCACAAGGTACCCACTCTACTAAAGGGCTTATCTCCCGAATTCATGATTGCAGACCTTTGTATGCCCCAACATGTTACTAGCAGTGTCATAATAGTGACCTCTGCAATTTGCTATGTCAATGTCCATCTTCTGCAAAACCCAATTACAAAGTGATTCTCCAGTATGACTTGTTATTACGAGAAATTTAAGAAAACGCTCTTGAATCTGCTCCTCTTGCAACACAGAGCGGACAATGAACGTAAGTTGATCTATGTGGGATATGTCAGGAATGGAATCTACAATAATTGAAAAGTACTTTGCAATCTGCAACTGATTGTTTATTTCTGAAAGCACCTTATGTCCCATTAAAAAGTTATAAATTCCTCACAATCGACACACAAAAAAATCCAGATCCTGTCGATGGAAAATAAAGAACCCAATCACGAGGTATAGATACCCCATTTTGAAGAGTACATGTGAAGAGGGTTTTCGATAAACACCTTTTCTGATGTTTGTATTCTTTCCAGATGCTGAAAAATCACAATTTTTGCTTCGACATAGTGTTGGTCTTTTTGTGATCCAATAAAATGGCACCATTTCATTTATTGGGCCCCAGCGTGCATCAGTGCTGTATAGGTTAAAGTTAGCTGCATTTTTACCTTCATCACATGCAGCTATTTCAATCTTGTCCGAAACTGGCTGGCTGACTGTGTCTGAACAGTCTATTGGGGTTGCTGTCATTCCCTCGCACGGATTTATGATGCTCATTGACTTATTTTCCAAATCACTAATATCTGGTATATTTGTTGGTGGTTTACTGAAATAGCCTGTCAATTTTAGTATTTTGTTTAACAATTGTTCCTCATGAATCATTTTTAACTTCTGCACTTTCCTCTTTTGAGCTCCGTTGTCATATTTTCTAGGTGCACGCAGGGCCACCGAGAGCGGGTTCGGGCCACGGTGAAAAAAAAATTGTGGGCCCCCCAGGAAGGGCTAAACAGGGCCGATGGGGGGGGGGGCGGGGAAGCCGGGCCCGGGGCCCCCTTCCGGACCGCCGGGCCCCGGTAATTTGTACCGGCTTCCACCCACCCTCTCGTCGGCCCTGGGTGCACGTGCACCATCATCCAACATTTTTATGAAACCCCTGCACAGGCGCACAGATCCAAACAATAAGAGATAGCACGTGATAGGATTTTATCACATGATAATTATGATCAGGAAGGAAGTTGTTTTAATGAGATATGCTGGTAAAATAGATTTGTTCTATGCTCTTGTTTCTTTGGCTTTTTGCACGTGTAATTGTAATAATTGCCCATGTAAACTGGGTATGCAAGGACACATGCTTCCCTCAGCTCCTATTGGCTGGGGACAGCGAACTACGGCCACTGGGAGCTGCCTGCTGGGGGCTGTGCCTGCAGATGCTGATGCTTAACGTAAATAAACGGTCTTGCAGCCCGCTAATGGATTACCCTGATGGACCGTGTGCCAAAGGTTGTTGCCGACCCCATTTTTTCATATATATAATTGGATTTATTTTGCGGGGCTGGGGTCCCCCTTAGTCTGGGGCCCTGGGCTGCAGCACCTAAAGCCCCTGCATTAATCCAGCCCTGGTAATATCCAGGAAATGGGTCAGTGGGCAAAGAGAAAGTGAATATGATAAATGCAATTTAATCACAGTGTGTTTTATTATTTCACATATACAAGTATATATCCCGTAAATGTACCTAGATTAAGGCAGTAGGCCAGTTTTTAAAAACAGGCAAATTAAAGATCAGTTGCAAATGGGCAAGTGATTGAACAATTATTGAATCTACATGTGTTAATTCTGCATTTGTAAATACAGTAAATACACATGTAAAAATTTGGCCCTGTATATGGATTTCATATGTCTGAGGTTAATGAAATCAATCAAAATTAGCCACCATCAGCACTGTGTCTGTACATTGTGGGGTATATAACAAACTGCTGCATAAGAAAAGCAGAGCTGCAAATGGTAAGTTTGCTTTTATACGTTTAAGGCTCAAGAGAAGCATCCGTCCCCATAAAAACCATTCAATAATGCTTCAGGGTTTTTTTTGAGAAAATATTGAATGTGACCTTTGATTCACCAGTTATTAAGATCTCACTTATGTATCATTTACATTTTTAGCAGTCTTTGGGGTTAAAGCAAAATATCAATCTTAATGAATACCTTTCAGACCAAGTATTTCTCAAAGTATTCATTTTCCAGTACTACTCCTCACAGACACAGTTGGTGCTTTTATTACAGTATAAAACATCTCAGGCTGGTGTTGCAATAAAAAATTCAGAAGTTCCCACTGCTCCATTTGTGGGCAAGGAGAGTTGTAAAAATGCCATTTTGTAAACTGCATACTTTCTACTTAATAAAACATATTTTTGTATGAAGTGACTGAAAGGGGCCGAGAGTTTACTTTGCATCCAGCACTGCCTGAAAAGGAGGAAGAACAATATATCCAAAAACTCTATTCTGCATACATACTAAAAAATAAAAAACAGCCCGCATATGGATTGAAGGATCAAGATCTATATTTGTCACACTAAATTTTTCATTTTTTTTGTACTATCTTCATTTTGATTCCATGCCTCTTTCAAAGGCCTCTCATACCAGCAACTGTATTAGTTGTAGTTGATATTTAGTTGAGCAGGAGACTGCTCCTAATGCAAGAATATATTGGTACAGAAATGCTCTTTTCTTCCGTGGGAAAGGCAGTAATCAGCAAGTTTCCATGGAGATCTTAGAGTTTACTTCACCTCCACCAACTTGCTTGTAATTTACACCAGAGAGAGATACAGCTTTCTCAACATTTCAGAATGTGGTGTTCTCCTGCGGGAACTACCCATTTTAATGCTAATAAAATGACAGAATAAGCTTGAACATCACATGTCTACCTGACATGTGTGCTTTTATAGTTCAAGTCATACCTAGGAGATTACTATAAGGGTAAGTTGTCGACTATAGTCTGTATTTTTTTGGTTAGTTTACTTTGTGATTTTGAGAGTACATAGTGGGTAGTCAGTGTTACTGTTTCCTTCTACATTCACTGGTTTCTCCTTTGCTGTAGAAAAGCCTAACAAACATCAGCAAGGAATCAGAAAAAGAATCTTATATGCAATTTTAAGGATTAAAACAATTGATATGGACAGATTCAAAGGACGCTCTATCAAAAAAAAACTGGCATTCAATCTGGAGAGGAAAAATCAAGTTGACAGTGCCCCAGTGACAAAGCCGAGGGCTTTGCAGGATCAAAACATTTGGCCATAAGAGCAGGAGTTTACATCCATTGTAGATTCAAATGCACTCAAGGACATAACTATCAGTTAAGATAGTTTCTCTGATGAGGAAAGGAGAGCAGGAGCATCACAATTTATCTGGTTTCCTGGAAGTTTAATTTTACAACCATAGGAAAGTGAGATGAGTTAGGGAATGAGGATTGTAGTTGAGTAAAAAGTGGTAGCTTCAGAACAGAGTTACACAACAGCCAGATGGATAAATGTCTAAAGAGCAACCAATACAAATGATCAGACTGATAAAAATAACAGGAGTACTTGTGGCACCTTAGAGACTAACAAATTTATTAGAGCATAAGCTTTCGTGGGCTACAACCCACTTCTTCGGATGCATAAAGAGTGAACCATATATTGAGGAGATATATATACACACACATACAGAGAGCATGAACAGGTGGGAGTTGTCTTACCAAGACAACTCCCACCTGTTCATGCTCTCTGTATGTGTGTGTATATATATCTCCTCAATATATGGTTCACTCTTTATGCATCCGAAGAAGTGGGTTGTAGCCCACGAAAGCTTATGCTCTAATAAATTTGTTAGTCTCTAAGGTGCCACAAGTACTCCTGTTATTTTTGCGGATACAGACTAACACGGCTGCTACTCTGAAACCGATCAGACTGATGTGTCCACAGAAAATCCTGCTATGCTGAAGGATGGCAACAACAAAAACCTTGCTCTTGCCATATGAGATGTGGAGTCATTAAGAGCATTTAATTATCTATATTTGAACACCTAGATAGAGGTTTCACTAGATTGGTGTTGCACTGGAATTTTAATTGACTAATTGGTATAAATTCTAAACTGGGAACTTAAATGATTATCTAATTTAAAAAGAATAACTGAGGTCATCATATGACTTAATTAAGGTAATTGCTTTCTCTTGAATCCTTTGAATGATTGCATACATTGAGTGCCAAATTTATTATTGCCAACACTGGTTCCACATACAGTAGCAGCAATGTGAAGTGCAATATCTTTTAGCATAAATCACTGTTGGTATTTTTAAAATTATATTTCCTACTTTTGTTGCACTGCACCTGGTTATCATGGCCTATGACATTATAGTTCAATTTTGTCAAGAATTTAATTTAGACTGATCATTCCCACTGTGTGCGCTTTAACTTGTAATAGTTTCAGAAACTGGCAATATAACCATAAAATTAGCAATCTTTTACCATTGTCAAAATATGGAAAGTTCACTTTGTGAAAATTATGCAAGACAAGCTACCTTAAACTGTAATAATTGATACAGAAATGCTGATTTTTATCCGGCCATATTTTCTAGCTCCATTTTCAGGGTGCCCTAATCTCCAGGCAACAGACCTTTAATTGTCTACATTGTTATGCTCAAAGTGACATGGGAAAAATAGCTGATTGGTTTTCCACAAAACTGCTCTTAGTTGTCCTTCAAAAGATACCTGGTTAGTTTATTGACAAAACTTTTGTTTTTACTACTAGCAGCAATGCAAAGTTAGTATAACACTCCACTTTCTGCATCATTGTGTTTACAAACACAACTAATTCTAAAATCTTTACTGTGGGTAAAGGTTTGATTATTAGGGCTCGAACATTTTTTTTTATAATGGGAAAGTCTGAAAAAAATTGTAAAGATTCCCTTCATTTTTTTCCCTGGAAATTCCCCAATTATTAAGGGATACAGTTAGTAATAATAATTACACTTCTATTGAGCCTTTCCTATTGGCGTCTCAGAATAATTTATAAACACAAACCCAACTTATTTTAGATGTGTGTAAACTGAGGCACAAACCATCAATATGGTGGTTTGGCACAGATACAGATATACAGGGGAAAGTGGAGAGCAGGACCCACATCTGAATAAAAAGAACCACTTCTTACAACTCCACTGTTATTAGAGTTGACAGAACATTCCAATGGATGTTTTTGAACAGTTATTGCTAGATATTATTCAAGTATATTGAAAATGATACATCTGCTCTAGACTACTAATGAAGTTATTGATAAAGCAAATGTCACCTGTACCATTATAAAACTTAAGAAGCTGCTAAAGATGACAAGTCTCAATTTATTAGTTTACGTAAAATTGGCATTCCTACGGGCTAACCTCTCTGCTTCCCCATTGTTCAGAAAGCAGAATGTTGGCAGGAAAAATATCCATGCTGGCATATTTTACAAAAAATGTCAGAAAAACCCAACCCCACAACTCATTATTCCTTTAGAAGAATGCAGATCTTGTTGGTCAATTGGGAACAAGCTAAAAGAAGCATAAAAATGTGCATAAACCCCTTAAAAGGGTCCTTTCTTAAGCATGCATTTGTCTGCCCTAATTTTATTTTATTCTTTCAAGGTTTCTTGCTGTATTGAAAACTCTATTTTTTTCCTCCCTTCATCTCTCCCAGTGTCTGTCACAAGTCTCATAATTTGAGTCCTTGAGTCCTGTGATTTTGTGAAAATTTCAGCATATTTTTTTAAAAAGGTATGTCTCTAGCTCTCACAGTTGCAGAGAAAAGCTTGAAACTGTGACCCAAATGCTCCCTAAAGGCTGAGAACCCAGAAGACAAAACAAAAGCCCCAAATTTTATTTTTAAAAATGATCCTGATTTTTTTTTAAGCCTTGATTTTGGGGAGCCCTGATTCGTGATTTTTGAACATTTGGGGTTGGCAGTACCACAGATGCTGGAATCAATTTTCAGACTATAACTACCACTGCTACTGCAAAATAATATCTAAAAATAAGAACACACTAGAGTTCTGTAAAACCGTAATTTTTCTACAAGCCAAAATTTCTGTTCCTTCTTCTGAAATTCCTCAGGACTCAAGTTCCAGATGAAACACTATACATGTGGAGCCAACAAACTCTGCAACAGTGAAAATTCTTATAGAACTCCCCAAATTCTGCAAGATGAGAGCTCCTCTGCTATTTTTTAATGTAGCTAGAAACTATAAAAATAGAGAAGTCATGCACTTATTACATTTTTAATCTTATAATGATTTCATAAATAAATCTTATAAATCTTATCTGCTCTTGTCTTGTGAAGTTCAAAAGTTATGCTTATGCAATTGGCAAAGTTAGTTAAATAGTCAAAGTCTTTGCTAGAAGTATTTTAAGAAATATCATGGAGTAAATAAAGAGTATGAAGCATGTGAGCTTTTAGTTTGTTAATTTGGCTTATTTCTTTGGGGATTAAGGCTCGGCATGAGCAACAAAATACAGGTCCATACATGTTTCGAGTTTTTCGTGCTCTCTCTCTTGATGGACAGAAAATCTTTTTTGTTCAAGGTGACCTGTCCAACTCAGAGGCAAGGGATAGGTTGATTTGGGGATCAAAAAAAGTGGGGGAGTTTGACAAGCCCAATAATTAAGAAGCTGGGGGCAGCAGGGACCCCAACACAGCCAGAGTTCTCTTGTTCTCCCAAACAAGTGGATCCCCTGTAGGTATACTTCTCTGTTAGTAAATATTAACCCTTTTAGTCCTTTATTTTCCTGTATATTTGATTCATTTATATATCAACAATTTTTTAGAATCTTAACGATATTAACAAAGTATGTCTGAGTTTTAAGGCCCAGAACACTAGTCCTTGACAGATAAGTAACACTTCAGGAATTTTATGCATTAGGATGTATTTAATATGTGGTGCACTCATGATTATAATACTCTATATATTCTTGGAAACTATCTCCCCTATATATATATATATATATATATATATATATATATATATATATATATATATATATATGCTTACATAAGCATTATATAAGCTTAGAAAACTAATAAGGTATGATTGTTACAGCACAGTTTTCTGTTGGGCAATTAAGAGGGAAGAATGATTATGGGGGTAAGAAGGACCCACAGAGAGATTATTTTGCTGAATTGTTAGTCCTCGCAGCTGTAAATAATCATGCCTTCATACATAAATCAGGTAAATTGAGAATGTACAGAAATGACATCAAAACATATGTTTCTTTGGCAAAGAGGTTTTCTTTGTCTGAAACTCTACATCAGAGGCAGATTACTCTTTTGTGGGGTCCTGGGCCAGAGCAAATGTGGGCCCCTCCCTAACCCTTTCACCTGCAGTCACCCCCCTATCCCCCCCCGCTCCTGCTGGGGAAATGGGGTCAGGGCATGGGGGCTTGACTCTGCTTCCCAGCAGAAGTGCTGGGGAGGCGTGCAGAGCGGGTCAGGGCGTGCCCATTTTTCAGGGCCCCCCCAATTGGCCTGGGCCCCTGGGCATGGGCCCAGTGACTAATCCACCACTAATCTATATAATGACCCTAGTATGGGAACTTAATTGGCAAATGAAACTGTGCATCCTTCCAGATACAGTGAAGGAGAGACAGAACCAGCCTTGATCTGACAACAAAGAGCGGTAACATTTCTATTCTTTCTGTATAGCGCTGTACTAATCTCTGATCGATAATCTGATTAAATAATTCCAGTTGAGCCTGTGATTTGACAATCTTGAGTTGTCATTAACTCAGACATGAAACAAATTCACCTCGCTTGTGCACCATGCCACCAGGATCTCCCCCAGCCCTATGGACAAGAAAGAGGAAGAATCAGGATCAGATCCAGCTCCCAGGAACAGAAACCTGCAAGTAGCCACAGGGCGCACACAGTGTTTGAGGGTTGAAGTGATCCCAGGCTACAGGTTAAAGGAATTCTGAAAAATGTATTTGAGTAATTAAGGGTGATTTAATTTTGTCCATTGTTTGTAATTGGCTGGATTCAAAGATCTGATTTTAAGAGATTGTGGGTTTTTATTTTTGTTATGTTTTTAATTTAAAGTGTATAATAAGTTACCTGTTTTCAAGTGCATTTGCGGATTTAATGATGTAATTTTTACAGCAAGAAAGGTTTTGTTAACACTGGAGGAGAGGGTATATTGATTCTAATATAAAGAATAGTATGGGCAAACAGCTATAGCAGGCTATTTTATTAAATCCCATGCCTTGCTGTGGCAAAAATGAAGTCAGACAAATCTGGTTCCAGGAGAGTGTCCTGAGTTGTAGATTTTATGTTTATATGAGCTACATTCGAACAGGACCTCTTTAAGTGAATACCTTCTATGGTGTCGTATCTGGATAGTCCTCTCTACTTTTAACTTTTTCAATATACCTTCCCAGTCTATTTAGTGAGATAGCCCAGGCTTTCAAATGGAGTATGAAAGACTCTTCGAAGCTGGAGTTGCAGCCTTTTCCCCCTCCATGTCTCTGGCCACTAGGGAGTTCCTTGATGGTAGAATGGGAGAAGTTAGCATGGGAACACTGGCAATTTAAAATGAGCATATATGAAGCCTGAACAGCAGCATTTCTTGCATCAAATATCTACTACAATATTTTTCAATCGAATGATGCTTATAGAAACTCAACAAAAGTGGAAGAAAGGGTGGTAGCATTACAGCTTACCCACAGAAGTCGGGTTACAAGCTCATGGAGGAAGGCAGAGTGACAGAGTAGTGAGCACAACTAATACTTTCAGGGACTGGCAGTAACTTATTTCTCACTGAAACAGTTGTTCTGCCACAGTTTTTCAAGGCTACAATAGCCATAGGAAAGAATCCACCCACCCTTCCCTGCCCTATCCCCACACACCTGTGTGCCACCCTAACTCTTATCCATTATGTATCTTTGCATCTATGGGAGAATACCAACCTTTGCAACCTGGACACACACAACTACACACTGCAGGTTATATATATTTTTCCAGCATGAATGTTTCCTTTTTTCTAAGACCGAAAATACACTTAGAATGTAAGCTCTTTAGGACATGGCCAAGTCTTCCCCTATGTTTGGAACAACAACAACGCCATCGATCGGCATTCAACAAATAATAAATCTCACATGTCAGCATTACAATTGTGATTTAAAATACATACTATGAAAGTGAACTCTCATTACAGATAAAGTAACAAACAAGCAGAACAGATCACTTCCTTCAAATGCAGAATATAATTCCAGATACAATAGCAGTATCTGAGTCAATCTTAGCCAACAGGCCATGAAGGACATATGAACTATGATGTGAAAATCTTAGAACTTGCATAAATATCAACAAGGAAAAGGAAACTATGAAAATTTATTCCCGTTGAAAATTAAAGGGACTTATATTTGAGTATGATCCCATTTAATTAGTCTACTTTGCATCTTGTATAAACGTAAGAGGTAGACCATGTGACCGAGTTCCACCAATATTATAGTTCTTTTTTATCTTTCCCAGCTTTCTTTCCAATTATTTTGCTTGAATTTAGCCTTGCAAGTATCTTAGCTAAAACTGCATTCCCAATTATCTTAGCCACAGTACACAAAACATACATTCTAAAATTGCACAGAACACATTTATTCCTCCGGAAGGTAACATAAGACGCTAATAAGTTGCAAACTAAATTTATTATTAGAAAAGATATGTAGTCACCTATTAAATGTGTGATAGCAAACATTGATGGTAGGTGTTAGCTGTAGCAGATGTATAGATAAAAGTCACTACTGATTTTTCACCAATGCATGTTGAGTTCCAAAGGTCTAAGATTCTCTAACTCAGTATGTATACGCCATCTTCAATATAAAGAAATGCAAGACTGGTATCGCACAGCAGTACTGTACTGGTTAGAAGGGAGAAAAAGACATAGGACCTATATATGTTGTTATTGCTCCATGGTCAACATTTAATTGTAGACTGTTCTTAAAATTATCTATATACAAAAAGAAATTCCTGGAAGTGCTGAAACTTGATTCGATAGCCAGCAATCTCTGTTTAGGTCTGAATTTTGATCTGCAGCCCCTCAAAATCCCATGGGACAAATTCGGTCTTCAGATACATGTGTGTCCTTTCCCTTGAAGTCATCAGAAGTTGTGCATTTGAGGGAAGACTTTTGCCTTATTTTAGAGGCTAGCAAAGACACTCCATTGCACTCTATTGAAAAATGTGTTTCTATCAAAGAGAGACATTTGAATCAAAGTGCACTGTGCTCAAGCTTGTAGCATTTTAAGTAATTGAAAAATCAACTTCATGTTATGGTAAAATTCATAACAATATATCTGGTATCTCTGTCCTCAACTTACTGCCATCATTTGCTACAGTGTCTGTAAACTTGGCATCACAGATTCTCTTTCTCCTATAACTGAAACTTGCCTAGTGTCCCCTTCACAACATGATCCATGAATCACCCTGACTCCACCTCTGCAGAAATCCTTCACCTGAAACACTGTTGCCTTTCTGCTCTCTCTACATTCCAGCTCTCTTGCCTCCAGTATTCTCTCCCATTTCAATAAGCAAACACACATTACCCCATACATACATGAACTCTTCAACTGCCTAAACAACATATAAGTATCTAGTTCAGAAGGCTACAACGTGGTGTGGGTGTCTGTGTGTTTTAAACTTGGACTTCATCCCTCATTATCCTTGTGATTTTAAAGCTACCATGGACTATGTTACTCTGTCCTGATCACCTACTATCAGTTTCTTCTCTCTTCCTTTACACAACAGTCTCATCACGGTTGGTGCAAGATCTTTCACTACGATTCTTTACAAATCAAACAGACTTCAGTAGCTCTTTTCCTCATCAGAAATCCATCATACTTTATGCAGCAGATCCTCAGCTGGTATAAATTGTCAGACCTCTGACAATTTACAATAGTTGAGGACCTGTCCCAAAAATCTCAGCAAAAAAAAAACAAAACAAAACACACATTTTCCCTTGCCTCTTAATTTCTCTTTTGTCATTCAGCATACAAGGCATCTAAACTACCATTTTCTGTGATGATCATTATGGTTAAACAATAAAACATGTTAGTTGTGGGTCTTTTGCAAATTAAGTCATATTTCTATGTTTCACTGTCTGTTTAGGGTGTTTTGTTGTTTTACCTTCCCACTATCCTTGGCACTGATTTAAGAACTATTCTTGGCTCAAAGTAATTGCAGAATAATCAAATTCCATCTGTTTCTGCCAAAAGATGAAAGGGGAATGACAAAATAAAAAGTAACTCCTCTTGCTAAATACCACTTGCATGCCATCTCTGTCTCTGCTAATGAAATTTATACTCTGGTGACTTGCTCAAATTAAACAAATTGCCTTCAGTCAGAAACCCACAAACTGTCAATTGATCTAGTTCATTACTTGTTGGCAAATGGGAGAACCAAAGCCAATTCTGACATGTACGGATCATAAATTTATTACTATGTCTGGCATGTCCAGCTGGGGGGTAGGGGGGGAGAAAAGGAAGTCAATAGGAAAAGTGTAGCAGGAGTTTTGGGTTTTATAGTTATTTGTTTATTTTAAGAACTGCTTGTTCAAAGAATAGTTTCTTGTATTATTCAGTTCTCTAGAGCATTTTGGGATCAAGTTCCTATGAAAGATGATATACAAAGCAAAGTTATATAAAGTTGTACCATTTAATACAGGTTTTTTTTACATGGTTTCTAACTTTTTAAAATTTTGCTTTCTTAGATTACCTCAGGAGATACACATCTATCCTCAGCTGGTGTGAACTGCCATAGCTCCATTGTCATGACTCCATTCAAGTTATGACAAAGTATCCCAGCTGAGGATCTTCTAGTTTCCTTCCAGTCATATTACTACAGCATTCTTCACTACAGTTCAAAAATATAATTTTCAGAAGAGCTACTCAAGAAAAAAAAGCAAGTGTTTAAGTAATCAATTTATATGTAAGGAATTATTTATACTATTATACTGGACTTTTATTTTTACTGTATTACTGTCTAAGTGGAATGCTTAATTTTAATTACTATAATTGTCAAGAAACTAGTATATCATTTCTATAGAGAAAATTAAAATCTCCAAAGCAAATATCAACTTGAAGTGACCTTCAGTCAGAAGAGTGACTATGTAAATTGGCACTTTTTGGTTCCACAGAGACGCTGCATTTTCCCCCCCATACCAATGCTGTTTACTTCACTGGCAAGAAAGAAAAAAAAAAAAAACACAGAACCCCCAAAACAAATGAAAAAACAAACCCACACAAAAACTTCTAGCCTCATTTTACTTTTGGAGCAATACAGTGATGGAAGAGTAGCTGAATTCTATTCTGGTTCACACATCCCCAAACTTAACCAAGTTCTAATGACAGAATTCTTATTACTGGGAATAGAGTAAGAGCCAGAAACACAGCAACTTGATTTTCAGACCCCAGGTTGAGTTTTCAGGGCTGGAAGTGTAGGCCTAAATTCATAGGCTGTTCCAACCTATGTGGAGCTAGAGCCATAGTGATTTGACTTTTTCAGGGAACCTCATGGTCATCTCCCTTTCTTGTGCCAAGTGGATCTTAGTACAGGAGTGAATGTAACCCAATGCCTTCATATATTTTGAGGTGACAATGTGAAAAAAATCAGATAAATATAATTTATTGAATTACAATAAAAGAATAGTCCATTCAATGCTCTGGGCATCCCTGACAATGCTTGACAAATACACTAACAAACGGATCTGTCAATTACCTCAGACCAAATCAAGCAACATAAATACAATAGATACCAACTGGCCACCACACACAATTCCTACAGTTCCCCTCCCTACTACCCATCTCCTCATAGGCAAGGGAGAAGAGGTAGGCTTTGTAGTATGCCCTGGAGGGTTGTTAGGGGCCTGAGCAGGGAGTGAGTTCAAGGCCCATGGCCCTAATGGAAAACTCCCTGCCAGCCGCCCCATTTCTCATTCTGATTTGGTTTCAGCTCAGATGCTTCCATCTGAGTTTCATAAAACCTTTCTGAATAAGCTTCTAATCTGCACTTATGTATCACGTTTTTATAATTGTATTGCAAATCTCACCTTCATAATTTTAGAAATAGATTCCTCAATCTGTTCAACTCAATAAACTAAAGACACCAATGTTTTTAAAAAGTGCTTTTTTCAGGCAGAACAGTCAGGAAACGACGACAGCAGATTTTTTTTTCTCCCTCGGCTTAATGAAACAAACATGAATCAGGGTGGTGAAAGGTTAACAAAATCCCTACAGAAAACAATAATGTCATTGACTAATATATTTTCAGTTTTGGTGGCCTGTACAATTTTGATGTGTTTTTATCCAGTAGCAAATTCAAAGTGATGCTGTTGTTATCCCTACAGCTGATCAATCTTCCCAGTTTCCGAGGGGGAATCCTGTAGCCCTTCTTCTTGGCAAACACTGCCTGCCCAAGGTAAGCATTAATCTTAATAGCTGGCTGTAATTAGGAACAAGATGTATGAACAGACACAAAGCAATAAATAACTTTAAACCAGAAAGGCGATAAGATTAAACCCAGAGACTGAAATTGGTCTGCATCAGTGCCTTTCCTGGTATGCCTCTCTCTAGTGGTGTCTAAATTGCCTAGATTAATTGTTCTGGATTATTTCAATTTTTGGATACCAGCCACTGTGAATCATCTCAGGATTTTGTGGACTCCATGACAACCAAGGTACTGGCCCACGTGTGTTTTGACTCAACTCATGCATGGGGCACTCTGGATCTTGGAGGCCCATTCCATTCCCTTAGTAACATTCAGGAAATAAGTGTGGTTGCAACCCCCATCTGGGGATTCCCCTGCAGCATAACCAGCTCCTACACTATCCTGGCCACTTGGTGGGGGGAGGAGAGGGCGCAGTACGGCTGGAGCACACTGCTCTCTAGCTACATTCAGCTGACAGATAGTCTTTGGAGGACTGTTGCCAGTTGTTGAATGCTAGAACAGCCAGCAGCCTGCTGCCCTGCCCATAGTTCTCCACTGATGCACTCTGCAGAAACTGACCCTATGGCTTGGTGACTGGAGTAGAGGAAAGAGAGATTGAAATTGTACCTTTGATTGACCATTACCCGTCCTGTCCTAGCTTCAGTATGATGACACACACTATTTCTCTTCTGATACCGCCATTGTAGTAGACTGACTCACCCAGCATCTAACAGAAACTGGGGCAGTGTGAGAGTGAGTTGGCTGAGTACAATGCTAGAAAAGCAGGAGATTATGGTGACAGGATGGAAGAAAAGAAGTTGAGGGAATTATATCAGTGTCTTTGACTAGTGGGATGTCTCTGTAGTTTGTTTCCCCAGTTGCTTCTGGAAACACCAGCATAAGTAATTGTCAAAAATAGTTCTTATCTGGGTTTGACAAGAAATTATATGTGCCTTACTCACCTCTAGGCTGGATTAATGTAATACATTCTACATGGAACAACATCTTCAAATCATCTAGAAACTGAAGCTAATGCACAATGAAGAGGCCTTTCATGCAGGAAGCACCTTACTCCTATACTTAATAATTTGCATCTGGCTACTGTTCAGTTTCCAAGTGAAGGTTAATATGCTAGTTTTGATCTCCAAATCCCCAATGCTTGGGGTTATGTCTATTTGACATACTTTCTCTGCCTTTATCTGATATCAGAATAGTTGTGATTGTTGTGACGCTGCATTCCATATGTTTTATGGAAATATGTTTATAAGTGTGAATGTAATGTAACTGGAATATGCTTCATGCAAAAGGTCTTTGTAATGATACCTTACAAGAGTTTATAATCTACTGAGTGTGTTCATCCTATTTGTATGAATGTATCATTCTTGTATCTGAAGCTAGAAATATGAAGTCCTATTCTGAAGTCCTATTGTAACTATGCAAAGTGTGGGCCATTAATGGTGGCTTGGAATCTTGATGGCTCCCATTAACTAGGACAATTGGTTGTAAATGGCACTATTTACTTGTAAGCCTTCCTGTATACTTGGGTGCCAGCCAGTGAGTAATGAAGTCTCACGGGACATGTGAACATGTCAGATGATACTGGAAGCCATAATAAACCTGGTGCTTTTCCATTTAGAAGGAAGGGTGGGAACCCAGAGAAAGACAAAGGATTCCCGCCTTATGCCAAAGATATAAAAGGGGATGGAACAGAACAAAGGGGGCTGCAGTCATGAGAAGTCCCCTAGTTACCACCTGAGCTGGAACTAACAAGAACTGTACCAGGGGAAAGGATAGGGCCCAGACTAGGAAGGAGCCAAGTCTGTGAAAGAAGCTTATTGGAACATCTCTGAGGGTGAGATTTACCTGTATTCAGTTTCTTAAATGTATTAGGCTTAGACTTATGTGTTTTGTTTTGTTTTATTTTGGTTGGTAACTTACTTTGTTCTGTCTGTTATTACTTGAAACCACTTAAATCCTACTTTTTATACTTAATAAAATCACTTTTGTTTATTAATTAACCCTCAGTAAGTGATTAATACCTAGGGGAACAAACAGCTGTGCATATTTCTCTATCAGTGTTATAGAGGGTGGACAATTTATGAGTTTACACTATATAAGCTTTTATACAGAGTAAAATGAATTTATTTGGGGTTTGGATCCCACTGGGAGCTGGGGGTCTGGGTATTGGAGACACGTGACCTGCTGAGCAGTTTTTGGTTAAACCCTGCAGCTTTGGGGGAGTGGTTCAGACCTCAGTCTGTGTTGCAGCAGACTACCGTGTCTGGCTCAACAAGGCAGGGTTCTGGAGTCCCAAGCCATCAGGGAAAATGGGCTCAGAGATAATTTCAGCACATCAGGTGACCGTTCCAAGGGGATCTCTGTGACCAAATCTGTCACAATTGTCTGATGTGCTCCTGGTTTAATTTGTAGGATGTTGGTGAGTGTTTGATTTTGGAAATTTTCCTGTATTGCTTTTCCAGAACCTGAATTTGGTGACCTTCAGGAGATGCTTTGAGACTCATCTGTTTTCAAAGGTATTTCATGAAGGGGGGGAATTATTATGGTGTCTGCATTAGCTGCCATGTTGATAGGCTGGAACATTTGTAAGACAGTAACCAATGTCCATATCGGTTTTACACTGCTTGTATTGGAAAAGCTTGCACAACAGATTGCTGTGATTCATTAAAGTCAGATAACTTGATTAAGATACAACCTGGCCGTTAGGCATCAGTGGTTATTTATCTAAGGCCAGAAAAGGCACATTAGGGAACTAAATACATTTCAGAGCTGTTGTCTGAGTCTTGATGGCTCTCGGTCTTCAGGGATTGCTCAACTGCTTTGTGAAAGTACTATATCCTGGCACACAGGAGATCTCTGTTTGGCTGCAATTTCAGGAATCATTTCATAGCCTGCCTGAAAAGAATCTTGTTGGGATCAGGTGGTCTTTCCCATAATCATACACCAGATCACAGAGAACTGTTATGCTTTCACATGAGATACCTTGTCTTCCAAGAGGCTGGATGTGATTGTAGAGGAGAAAGGAGAAACATTATCAATATGGGATTAAAAGGAGAAAAATTAGCCCGGGGAGAGACATAAAAAAATCCAGGGCTAAATTAGACTAGCTCTTAGTTTCCTTGGGAAGGTGTAAGCTTCCTTATAAACTACATACAGGATTTAAGGGAACGTCAAAGATCAGATAACTGAAAAACAGGCAACAGACTCCAACTGTAATGGTCAATTTGGTGGAGTTATAAGACCTAAGGAGACAGTTTGCCCTTTCTGGAATTGCATTAAAAAAACCCCGAAGAACACTTTTAAAAATGTCTTTTTTATTTTTTTTACTTGCACATTAAAGGGTAGATCATTGGAGAGATTGCTGGCATACACATCTGAATCATTTGGACTATGACCATTAAAAACAAATGCTTTTTATTCATTTTCTTATTGAATATATTATTGTGAATCTGCTTAATTCATTATAAATAAATCCTCTGGGGATATTGGTATGTTCAGGTTTAATCCTCTGCTCTTTATGCTTACATAGCCTATTCTTCTAAACAGATTTTACCATGTTGGCTTTTAGACATTATTATTATGTAATATTATGGCTAACATATATAACAAGGGAGACTATTTCCTGCCAAATCTCCAACAAGCTTTCGGTATGATGAATGCTTTTCCTAAAGAAATGTATAAACAAGAAAAGAAAAATATACTACTGCTTGTGAACTGTTCTATTGAGTGAAGTATTGTTGCATAATAAGTACATAAGTTACCAAGGGAACTGACACTCTTAGTTGCTGTTTGCAGGATCGCCTCTGTAGGTGAGGGAATCCATTCCACTGAACCTAGGGAGAGAGCCACTGAGTGAGAAGTAGAGGAAACAAACAGGCTGTAAAGTCCCAGGCTGTCTATTTAGTCCGTATTGTGTCACCCGTAGACCCCCCACCCACCAAAAAAAAATCATGCCTATGTTGAAACCAACGGGAAGAACCTAGCTTGATGTGATTCTGAAGAAAGTACCACCACATAGGTAAGATGTGAAATAGAGAATATGTTTCCAGTTGCTGAGAACACTAGAGAATTAGGGTACGTCCAGACTACCCGCCATATCGGCGGGTAGCGATCGATTTATCGGGGATCATTAAGACGCGATATATCGATCCCCGAACGCGCTCCCCGTCGACTCCGGAACTCCATCGAAGCGAGCGGCAGTAGCGGAGTCGACGGGGGAGCCGCGGCTGTCAATCCCACGCCGTGAGGACGGGAGGTAAGTCGGAATAAAATATGTCGACTTCAGCTATGGTATTCCCGTAGCTGAAGTTGCGTATCTTACATTGACACTCCCTCCCTCCCCCCAGTGTAGACCAGACCTTAGTGGAGCATGGCCCAGATTTTTAAAGATATTCTGGTGTTGCTCCACTCAGTGTTGCAAGACCCAAGGCCCAGATTTTTAAATGTATTTAGGTGTTGCAAGGTGTAATCCTTTAATGGTATTCAGCATTGCAAGGTGTAAGTGACTTAGGAATGCCTTTGTGCCGAAGTCACTTGTGAAAATGGGACTTGGCTGTCTAAATAACATAGACCTAGCAACACTGAGTGGAGAAATGCATAAATAAATTTAAAAAACTGGGATCACAACCTTTGTATGAGACTGCATGTGAAAAACTGAAGGCTGGAAAGAATCAGAGTATTTACTTGTTTTGCTTGAAACAGAATGAAAGAAAGTATTTTGAAAACAAAACAGTCTTGCTAGAGTGTCATGGGAACAGAGAAACCTAGGCGGATGTCATAGGATTTACTGAAGGACACAAATGTGATGCTTTCAGGGAATTTGCTTGGGCTAATAAAACATCATTAGAAAAGTTTCCCCCTACTCTGAGTGCTAATAAAAATATAATCCTCCAAGAATTGTTGAAATCCTGGACAGTCTGATAGGGTCATTAGGAGAGCAGGTGGCAGGGCTTATAAAAATAAGTTAGAATGACAATGAAAAACCATCCGAAGCCCCAAGATCGAACCAAAAAAAAAAAAAAAAAAAAAGTGAACAGGCAGTTTGTGAAGAGCATGAAGCCAACAATTCCGAAACCAAAAAACCTTACATTTTTTTCCCCCAGAAAAATCTATGTAACTAAACCAACAGCTGTGTAACGTAAATTAGCTCTAATTGAAAAATTTCTTCTCTTGATAAAGGAATAACTAAATAATGCTTCTGAGATGAAGTCCCACATTAATTCAAATGAATTTATTCCCTCTTCCTTCCTCTTCCCATTTCCCTTATTGGTGTGAGAAATCTGGGAAGATAAATAGGAGGAGCAAATTAAAAATTGGTTCATACAAAATGATAGTCAAGAAACTTGTCGGACTGATGAGTTATCCTGATGGCATGAAGTGCTAGATATTTGTTTTGTTAAACTAAATGGCATCAGAAAAAGCTATAAATTTAAGGATGAAATGTTAGTTTCTCTATCTAGTTGGCGAAGCTAGTGTGACAGGCATTAGCGTTCTCATTCTGACAGGCAAAACTCTCTTTCCGAGATAAAAGAATATTTTTCTGCTTTTCTTTCTAGGTGTGTTCATTCTTTCTGACCATGAAGGGGAGGAAGGCAATTTCATGTTGATCAGGAAGAATCATTGAAGAGGTGGCCCACTCTTCTTCCTTTCTGTCTCAGTGCTTCAAGTCCCTGATGGGCCAACCAGCAAGGGATGATCTCAGAATCTGGATGCCTATTCTCCATCTTGCAACTAATATGTACCGATAGTAGCATATAAAGACTTTGAAAGATTTACCATGTTCAATGTTTACTGAAAAATCAATTTACCTGAAAGCATGCTATCCTAAAACAAAGTGTTTAATGGTGGTGTACAGTTTTTAAGACTCAAATGGGCATATTCTCTTGTCAGCCACTGGAACTGAATGGATGTAAGTGAAGACAGTATTTGGCCTCATTTTTAATACCTTTCTGTTTGAGAAGATTACTTTAAGAGAAAGCTTAATTAAAATATACATTATTGTGACACTGCTGAGGTCAGAGAGAACCTCTTCCTACAGTATAATGGGGGTTAGACTTCAGATTGTAATCAGCTTTTAGAGCTTAAAAATAAATATAACTCAGACATTAGCAGTTCAGTTCCAGTTTAACATTAAAGACTGTGCTCACAAATTATCTGAACTTGGCTCAGGTCTATTTTTTCCACTTCCAAGAGCAGTCTTTACAGACATCTATACTGTAGGAGAAATTTCATAAGCTATATTAAGAGTCTTCCAAGCAGACTCCTTAACCATTGTTATTTTGAAATAATAAGACACATGCAAGCTTTTCTAAGGGGGGGGGGGGGAGAGGTTTCCTTTCAGGCAGGATTATGGAAATAATAGTTTAACTGCTATTTTTAGATTTGATTTCCTTAAGATGACTTTTTTCTATTTTTGTAAATATGTATGACCCCAAAAGTTCTTCAATAAGATAATGGAGAGTGGCTTGCTAGCTGTCATACTGAGGGGAGCCAGTAATGCAGAACTAAAAGCTGCTACTGCCAGCTGTGGCAAAACATTTACAAAAGTGCCACAATCTGCACTCTATTATGCTTTAAAATAACTCAGAAATAACCTAAGTAGAGCATGATAATAGGTAAAACTTTATTATAGATAGTAATAATGTCAAAAGTAATAATTATGGTGTTATTTGTTTAAAACTGCAATGCAGTAACACAAAGCTGTGAATACTGAAAAAGAGACAAAACAAGCCCCCTAATTTTTTTCTTTTTTTAAGTGCAGATGGATGAGGAGCCTGAATTTCACAGTGGTCTAACACTGATTTTTCACTGGAGAAAACCCATTTATTTCAAAAGAGCTGTAAGTTAGATCAGAATCAGGAATGCTTTGCCTGCTAATGCTGGAGATGGGCCCAAACCATAATCTTGAACTTTAACACACAAATTTCAAAATACTACTCCCAATCTCTGCACCCCTTGTCAAATTTATTATTTTACAGGACAGCTATAATCAGCAAAACCCAGACTATAGGTTGGAGCCATCCTATGGCCAGACCTTTGTAAAATGTGTGATAATACAAAAGTGGCTGTATAGCCACATGTCTTGAGAGCAGGACACCGAGACTTACTTGCGACTCTCTAGCTACCAAGTAATAGAATGGATGACCAGCATCAAAAGATACTGCATGGAATGACCCCACAGTACACCACTCAGAAGGTTTTCAAAGAAGTTTTAATAGTCCAAACTTTGAGTACTATTTCTATGCCAGGGTGAAGCAGTCAGTAAAACTCTTGGTTTTGTTCAAACAAGGAGAAAATTGTAGCATGAAGGAGCCATTGCCAAGCAAAACCAGTCTGCCTACCCTGCTTGTGCTGCCTCTCAGTTTTACCACCTACTATTCAAAAGTTATGAACAGAGCTCTCAAAGGAGGATAACAGCAATACCCATGACATATATTCAACTAAAAGAGCTTTTAAGAAGGTCATAGTAGAACAATGACAAACCCTGTAAAATGTGGACACTACCCCACCGTGAAGGGGAACTCACCAGCAGTGCTGCCTTGTCGTCAGGCCAGCGTGTAGCACAAAGTTTTCCTCTCAAACATTCCCCTTTCTCACTGTAGATTCACTGTGTGGGGGTCTGTCCTTTTAGTAATGCAGCCCTCCAGTTGGGTTACACATTCGAGCCCACCCCTTTTGGGATACACAGAGTACAATGATGTGGAAGTCTGTTGAACTCAGCAAAGGGTCTTCCCCCTGGAGTCAGGGTCTTAGGGTCTGGAGTCCTGCAGCTTTAGGATCTTCCCCAACTTGGGTCCCCACAGAAGGATAGACTTCTGTCATTGTTCCTAGTTTAGGGAATGGGAGGGGAACCCAGGCCCACCCTTTCCACTTTCCACCTTTTCCGATCACTTCTTACCAGTGTCCCCTCTTCCTGCAGGGTAAAATAAAGAACCAAACTAAAAATTAAAATTTCTAACCTTCAAAAGTCACCAGTCCCTCCTCTGCAGGCTTGGACAGGTCAGCATTTCCAAGTCTCAGGCAACAAGAGCTCCTGGGACACTTTTTCACAAGAGCTTAGGTCTGCTCCCTTCCACTGCCTGCCTCCCTCGAAGCTCCTCTGCTTCCCTTTTAAGCTCCGCCTCCCTGCTTGTGCAGGCTTTGCAGGTGCAGCAGGGCAGGGCTACCTGTGCCCAGAATTGCTCCTTAATCCCTCCTTCTTCAGTGTGGGGTTTGTATATCCCTAAACAGCAGTAGTTGCTATGTATTCAGCAGGGTTTATAGAACCATAGCACTACAGATGTATCTCCAAAACACTATAGAATAAATCTGTCATAAAATAGTGTAGGTACTTTCAGAGCCATTAATGTATAATGCAAATCTGTACCACAAAGTATCCTGCTACACATTCATACAAATCTCTGAACAAAAAGGTACTGTAAAGTATACTACACACATTCATATACAGATTTTTGAAGAAAAAAAATCAAATTGACTACTTTAGAGCCATTAAGATATATTTATATCTATTTATGCAATGGAGATACTAATATAGACATCTTTTACAAAATATAGAGCTCTTCGATTGTTAACCATTTAATGGCCATGTTAAAAGCTAACAGAGGGAAACAAATTAGGGAAAAGTTACTGTACACACAGAATTTGATTTTTTCAAAAGTTAACAGTGTGGCTGTTTCACTTTAGCATACATCAGAGGGCTCTAGAATATGTTATGAATTATTATGATCTGTGACTATCATTGGGAGAAAAACAAAAAGAGGTGTATATACCAAGCCCAAGGCAAATTCTGCTGTGTCATCTTATAAACCTTTAAAAGGCAGTGTCCAAAGCACTGAAGAAGCTACCTGAAGTAAAATGCCACAGCAGTTGAGGCTAGTACCACTGTACCTGATGAAGCACCATCATGATGATCCAACCTCAAGATATATTGTCCCAGGGATGGATACAAATAACCACTGTTCCAATTCTGTACTGACTTTTTCACTTCTAAAACATAGGGACTGCTAATTGTTCTTGTAAGAAAGCTAGTTAAGCAACTTGAAGAGGTATTGGTAAATTTAAAGAGCATAAATTAAATGAGTATTAACGAGCTAAAATAAGGATGCCCTGGAGCATGAGAGTGAAGAATGGGAATTTAGCAGTAGTGAACTAGAGTGAAATTGAAGACTTATTCAGTTTACAGCTGAATAAGCCTAGAGTGCTGTAAAGCAGCCCTAAATTATCACATTATCTGTCAGCAGTTTGAATATTACAGTACCACAGGCTTCTGAATAATTGGACAGCAGTAGAATTCTGTTAACTGGTTGCCTAACAGCAACAGTTCAAGTTACATGAAGAATGAAGCAGGCACTGTGAAGCTCAAGAAGGGAAACCTTCAAAAGGAATTACTACAGCTAAGCCACACAAAGCATCAAAAGAATGAAGAACGAATTTTCACCTTACATCACTTTCACAACCAGGGCCGGCTCTAGGATTTTTGCCGCCCAAAGCAAAAACAATTTTGGCCGCCTCCCCTCCCCCGTTTTTTAATTACCCCACCCCCGGCCCCGCCTCAACTCTGCCCCTTCCCAAATCCCCAGCCCTGCCTCCTCCGCCCCCCCTCAAGCCTAGGAGGGAGGAGGAGCGCCGCGGCCGCTCAGGATCTCCCCCTTCCTCCCAGGTTTGAGAGCCTGGGAGGGAGGGGGAGACTCCGAGTGGCCGCGGCGCGGGCACCGCTTCTCCCCCTCCCTCCCAGGCTCTCAAGCGTGGGAGGGAGGGAGGGGAAGCAGCGGCGCGCTAAACAGCTGTTTCGCGCGCCGCGGCCGCTTGGGATCTCCCCCTCCCTCCCAGGTTTGAGAGCCTGGGAGGGAGGGGGAGAGCCCGAGCGGCCGCGGCGCACGAAACAGCTGATTCACGCGCCGCTGCTCCCCCTCCCTCCCAGGCTTGAGAGCCTGGGAGGGAGGGCGAGTAGCGGCGCACGAATCAGCTGTTTCGCGCGCCATGGCGCGCAAGCAGCAGCAGCAGCGGAGGTGAGCTAGGGCAGCCGGGGCACATTTTTAGGGGCAGCATTCTGGCGCCGGCCATGCCGCCCCTAAAAATGTGCCGCCCCAAGCACCAGCTTGTTTTGCTGGTGCCTAGAGCCGGCCCTGTTCACAACAAATCCCATTTTGACTTCTTGATTTTTTTCAAATTTTACTAAAAGATTTATTTCTCATTTTAAAGCAGATACTGTCAGTATGAAAGCAGTATTAATAAAGTCATTTCCCATGCTAAGAGCACCACAGGTTACTAAAAGAGAGAATTTTTAACATGCAATATACTTTTCTCTTAGACTTTTTACTTTTTGTTGTTGTTCGTTTGATTCATTCAGCCTGGAAAATGAAACTACGTTGAGTTGCTATGAGGATGTGCGGGGGGACATATGGGAATGTGGGGTATGCCAGGGTTCCTGGGATTGCTGTGGAGCTGCCTGAATCATTGGGTATGTCTACACTATGAAATTAGGTCGAATTGATAGAAGCCAGTTTTATAGAAATCGTTTTTATACAGTCGATTGTGTGTGTCCCCACATAAAATGCTCTAAGTGCATTAAGTCGGCGGACCGCATCCACAGTACCGAGGCTAGCGTCGACTTCCGGAGCGTTGCACTGTGGGTAGCTATCCCTCAGTTCCTGCAGTCTCCGCCGCCCATTGGAATTCTGGGTTGAGATCCCAATGCCTGATGATGCAAAAACAGTGTCGCGGGGGGTTCTGGGTACATGTCGTCAGGCCCCTCCCCCTCCATCAGAGCAACGGCAGACAATCGATTCGCGCCTTTTTTCCTGGGTTACCTGTGCAGACGACATACCATGGCAAGCATGGAGCCCGCTCAGCTCAGCTCACCGTCACCATATGTCATCTGGGTGCCGGCAGACGTGGTACTGCATTGCTACACTACACAGCAGCAGCTAATTGCCTTTTGGCAGTAGACGGTGCAGTATGACTGGTAGCCGTCATCGGCTATCTGGGTGCTGGCAGATGTGGGACTGCATCTGCTATACAGCAGCAGCTCTTTGCTTTTTGGCAGCTGATGCTGTATTACGACTGGTATCCATCGTCATCGTACTCCTCAGTGAGTTCGGTCAGAGGCACCTGGGCAGACATGTTTTGTCTCCTGGAGACTCAGTCCTGCCGGCAGTCCTATTGCACCGTCTTGACGATGATGGCTAGCAATCGTAATGCAGCATCTTCTGCCAAGCACCCAGAAGATGCCGATGGCTATCAGTCATGCTGCACCGTCTGCTGCAGCCTAAGATGTAAAAGATAGATGGACCAGATTTGTTCTGTATTCATTTGCTTCCCCCTCCCTCCGTGAAATCAACGGTCTGCTAAACCCAGGGTTTTGAGTTTAATCTTTGGGAGGGGAGGGGCATTCTGTGTGACAGTTGTTTGTGTTTCTCCCTGATGCACAGCCACCTTTGTTGATTTTAATTCCCTGTAAGCCATGTCATCACTCGCCCCTCCCTCCCTCTGTCAGACAATAGTTTTGCGCCTTTTTTCAGCCCAGACACCATAGCACTGGGATCATGGAGCCCGCTCAGATCACCGCGGCAATTATGAGCACTATGAACACCACGCGCATTGTCCTGGAGTATATGCAGAGCCAGAACATGACAAAGCAAAACCAGGCGAGGAGGCGATTGCAGCGCGGCGACCAGAGTGATGAAGAATATGACATGGACATAGACTTCTCACAAAGTACAGGCCCCAGCAATGTGCAAATCATGGTGTTACTAGGGCAGGTTCATGCCGTGGAATGCCGATTCTGGGCCCTGGAAACAAGCACAGACTGGTGGGACCGCATTGTGTTGCGGGTGTGGGACGATTCCCAGTGGCTGCGAAACTTTCGCATGCGTAAGGGCACTTTCATGGAACTTTGTGACTTGCTTTCCCCTGCCCTGAAGCGGGCAGAATACCAGGATGAGAGCAGCCCTCACAGTTGAGAAGCGAGTGGCGATAGCCCTGTGGAAGCTTGCAACGCCAGACAGCTACTGGTCAGTTGGGAATCAATTTGGAGTGGGCAAATCTACTGCGGGGGCTGCTGTGATCCAAGTAGCCAACTCAATCAAAGACCTGCTGATATCAAGGGTAGTGACTCTGGGAAACGTGCAGGTCATAGTGGATGGCTTTGCTGCAATGGGATTCCCTAACTGTGGTGGGACGATTGACGGAACCCATATCCCTATCTTGTCACCGGAGCACCAAGCCACCGAGTACATAAACCGAAAAGGGTACTTTTCAATGCTGCTGCAAGCCCTGGTGGATCACAAGGGACGTTTCACTAACATCAACGTGGGATGGCCGGGAAAGGTACATGATGCTCGCGTCTTCAGGAACTCTGGTCTGTTTCAAAAACTGGAGGAAGGGACTTTCTTCCCGGACCAGAAAATAACCGTTGGGGATGTTGAAATGCCTATCATGATCCTTGGGGACCCAGCCTACCCCTTAATGCCATGGCTCATGAAGCCATACACAGGCAGCCTGGACAGTAGTCAGGACCTGTTCAACTATAGGCTGAGCAAGTGCAGAATGGTGGTAAAATGTGCATTTGGACATTTAAAAGCGCGCTGGCGCAGTTTACTGACTTGGATAGACCTCAGCGAAACCAATATTCCAATTGTTATTGCTGCTGCTGTGCACTCCACAATATCTGTGAGAGTAAGGGGGAGACATTTATGGTGGGGTGGGAGGTTGAGGCAAATCGCCTGGCCACTGATTACGCGCAGCCAGAGACCAGGGCAGTTAGAAGAGTACAGCAGGGCGCAGTGCGCATCAGAGAAGCTTTGAAAACCAGTTTTGTGACTAGCCAGGCTACAGTGTGAAACTTCTGTTTGTTTCTCCTTGATGAATCCCCCCCACCCCTGGTTCACTCTACTTCCCTGTAAGCTAACCACCCTCCCCTCTCCCCTTCGAGCACCGCTTGCAGAGGCAATAAAGTCATTGTTACTTCACATTCATGCATTGTTTATTAATTCATCACACAACTAGGGGGATAACTGCCAAGGTATCCCGGGAGGGGTGGGGGAGGAGGGAAGGACAAGGACACACTGCAGTTTAAAACTTTAACTCTTATTGAAGGCCAGCCTTCTGATGCTTGGGCAATCATCTGGGGTGGAGTGGCTGGGTGGCCGGAGGCCCCCCCACCGCGTTCTTGGGCGTCTGGGTGAGGAGGCTAGGGAACTTGGGGAGGAGGGCTGTTGGTTACACAGGGGCTGTAGTGGCGGTCTCTGCTCCTGCTGCCTTTCCTGCAGCTCAACCATACGCTGGAGCATATCAGTTTGATGCTCCAGCAGCCGGAGCATCGACTCTTGCCTTCTGTCAGCAATCTGACGCCACCTAGCCTCTTCAGCCCACCACTTGCTCTCTTCAGCCCACCACCTCCTCTCGTTCATATTGTGCTTTTCTGCACTCTGACATTGACTGCCTCCACGCATTCTGCTGTGCTCTGTCAGCGTGGGAGGACATCTGGAGCTCCAAGAACATATCATCCCGAGTCCGTCGTTTTCTCCTTCTAATCTTCACTAGCCTCTGCGAAGAAGAAACATTTGCAGCTGGTGGAGGAGAAGGGAGACGTGGTTAAAAAGAGACACATTTTAGAGAACAATGGGTACACTCTTTCACGTTAAATTTTGCTGTTCACATTACACAGCACATGTGCTTTCGTTACAAGGTCGCATTTTTCCTCTTATATTGAGGGCCTGCCGGTTTGGTGTGAGAGATCACTCACACAGTGCCAGGCAACAGAACTCAGCTTGCAGGCAGCCATGGTAAGCCATGGTGGCTTTTTTAACTTTCATAACATGTGGGAATGTTATGAAAGTTAAAACAGCAGCGCCCTCATTTCCCATACCAAGCACCCATTGGGTTGGCCATTTAAAATGGGTTTGCAATGTAAAAGGAGGGGCTGCGGTTTCCGGGTTAACATGCAGCACAAACCCAACTAACCCCCTCCCTCCCCACACCCAATTCTCTGGGATGATCACTTCACCCCTCCCCCCCCACCGCGTGGCTAACAGCGGGGAATATTTCTGTTCAGCCGAGCAGGAACGGGCACCTCTAAATGTCCCCTTAATAAAATCACCCCATTTCAACCAGGTGACCGTGAATGATATCACTCTCCTGAGGATAACAAAGAGAGATAAGGAATGGATGTTGTCTGCATGCCAGCAAACACTGGGACCATACGCTGCCATGCTTTGTTATGCAGTGATTCCCGACTACGTGCTACTGGCCTGGCGTGGTAAAGTGTCCTACCATGGCGGACGGGATAAGGCAGCCCTCCCCAGAAACCTTTTGCAAAGGCTTTGGGAGTACATCAAGGAGAGCTTTCTGGAGATGTCCCTGGAGGATTTCCGCTCCATCCCCATACACGTTAACAGACTTTTCCAGTAGCTGTACTGGCCGCGATTGCCAGGGCAAATTAATCATTAAACACGCTTGCTTTTAAACCATGTGTAATATTTCCAAAGGTACACTCACCAGAGGTCCCTTGTGCACCCTCAGGGTCTGGGAACACGCCTTGGGTGAGTTCGGGGGTTACTGGTTCCAGGTCCAGGGTGATAAACATATCCTGGCTGTTGGGGAAACCGGTTTCTCCGCTTCCTTGCTGTGAGCTATCTTCATTGTCTACATCATCATCTTCCTCGTACCCCGAACCCGCTTCCCTGTTGCGTGCTTCTCCATTGATGGAGTCAGAGCACACGGTTGGGGTAGTGGTGGCTGCACCCCCTAGCATGGCATACAGCTCCGCACAGAAGCGGCATGTCTGTGGCTTTGCCCCGGACCTTCCGTTTGCCTCTCTGGCTTTGTGGTAGGCTTGCCTTAGCTCCTTAATTTTCACGCGGTACTGCTGTGCGTCCCTGTTATGGCCTCTGTCCTTCATGGCCTTTGAGACTTTTTCTAATATTTTGCCATTTCTTTTACTGCTACGGAGTTCAGCTAGCACTTATTCGTCTCCCCATATGGCGAGCAGATCCCGTACCTCCCGTTCGGTCCATGCTGGAGCTCTTTTGCAATCCTGGGACTCCATCATGGTTACCTGTGCTGATGAGCTCTGCGTGGTCACCTGTGCTCTCCACGCTGGGCAAACAGGAAATGAAATTCAAAAGTTCGCGGGGCTTTTCCTGTCTACCTGGTCAGTGCATCTGAGTTGAGAGTGCTGTCCAGAGCAGTCACAATGAAGCACTCTGGGATCGCTCCCGGAGGCCAATACCATCGAATTCCGTCCACACTACCCCAAATCCGACCCGCAAAGGCCGATTTCAGCGCTAATCCCGTCGTCGGAGGTGGAGTAAAGAAACCAGTTTAAAGGGCCCTTTAAGTTCAAAAAAAGGGCTTCGTCGTGTGGACGTGTCCAGGCTTAATTCGATTTAACGCTGCTAAATTCGACCTAAGCTCGTAGTGTAGACCAGGCCATTTTTTGGTTTTGTTTATTTTTATGTTGATGTTTGTTTGTTTACTTGTTTGTTTTTAAAGCTGCTAGTTGTGCTTCAGGCAAGTATCAGCAGAGGGCACCAGAGTTCCAACCACCAGACACTTCATGACTCTCCCTGTAGAGGAGCCAGCTTGGATCAGAACTGTATGACAGGTGTGCTAAAAATTCCAGTCCCTTGGCAGGGAGAGGCAAGAATGATTCCCAATCCTCGCAAGCAACATGCGATAACAAGAGGTTGAGAAGGAAAACCTGGAGGGGATATGCAGGGGAAATCCTGCTGTTCCAGCTTATGGCTTCACCAGGAAAGAGGAAAAAAAACTCCTGCTCCCTGAGGAAAGCGAGGTCCTCCTTGTCCCCTTGGAATCTGCACTGTTGTGGTGTGTGTGGTGGAGGTGACTGGGGTGAGGAGAGGTGTGGGTGTATTTATGAAGGATGTGACTGGAGAAATGTGTCCGTGAAGCAGTGGCTAGTTGAGTGGAATGTGTCACCATGGCCAACAACTTTACTCCTCTGGCACAATGGAACTCTCTGCAAGGGTAAAGTCTGTGTGGGAGGCAGAATTTTCTCGAGGGCCAGTCCCAAACTGTGGAATGAACTTCCCCCGGAAATAAGGACCCTCACAAACTTGATCACCTTCCACTCCAAGTGCAAGGAACATTTCCTTGACTTTACCAAAATGAATAAAAAGCAAAAGGTATATTTTAAACATTAAACCCTAAAACCTTACTAAAACAAGGCATCCCACTGCACGTGCTTCCCTCCCAGGGGAGGGAAGGAGAGAACAAACAAGACCTGATCAATGTTAGTCACGTTGCTTAATGCAGGACAGGATGGCGCTCAAATACTACAGAGATAAGTGTGGTATAAGAACCTGAATAGAATACAGTGTGTGATGTTCACTGGGTGAGTGGTGAGTTTAGTAGGGTAACTAGGAGATGACTGTTTGGGATATGTGGTGGTGTGCACACAGGTTACAGATGGGAAGGTGTGGTGTATGTGGCACTGACTGGGAGTGAACGGTGGTATTTTTGGTTATGTGAATTTGTTGGAATTGACTAGGTGAGTTAATGAATGGTGAGGAGTAGGGGTGGATGTTTAAGGGATTGACAGACAGTGAATGATATGTCTGAGTGTACTGCTTAGGGGAGAATAGGGATTTACTCAACTGTATTCTACACCATTTTCTTTAGTGACTGGAATAGCTAGGAACTACCTCACTGGAATCAGCTGGTGTGGTCATCTGGCTGGAGTGCTGCCCCTGCCTCAGTCTTCACATGTGCAAGTGTAACCCACATACCTTCTGGGTGTGGAGTTCTGTCCCATCTAGTGGCACTGAGACCACTTAGAGAGAGAAATAAAATGAATCTGCTCTACAGCCTTAGCTAACAGTCAGTTGTTTTTTACCTTATGTGGTAGAGGCTCATGCACTAAGCTCCAGAGATCACGGGTTCAATCCTGCCCGACGATGACCAGGATCTGTCGGCGTTACAAGTGGGGGCTTGTTCTGGATTTCAACTGGGAAGACTCTGAAGCTTGGGATGTGCTTCCTCGGCTAGGGGAAATATGTAACCCACACACCTTCTGGGTGTGGTGTTGTTTCCCATCTAGTGGCACTGAGACCACTTAGAGAGAGAAATAAAATGAGTCTGCTCTACAGCCTTAGCTAACAGTCAGTTGTTTTTTACCTCATGTGGTAGAGGCTCATGCACTAAGGTCCAGAGGTCCCTGGTTTGATCCCACCTGACAACAGCTGGAGTCTGTCGGAGTTATACGAGTAACTAGCAAGATAAATCAGAATACATAAAATAAGAGGGAGAATAATTTATTGAGGATAGATAATTATGTTTAAATATAAGAATGTAAAACATACTGGTTGAAGATGACAAAATCATGGTGATGGGAACAGGGAATCATGGAGATGAAAAACTGCAGTGGGGAAGCAGAGAAATGGTGAAAAAGTATTTGGTTTTGGGGTGGGGGTTCAAAGATTGTGCCAGTCTCTCACTCTCCTGAGCACAGTCCTGCACTGGTTGGTCAGTTTCATTTTCTGGTTCTCAAACAGAGTTATTGTAGCATCAACAATGCAGAATAATAGTTTTAAAGCCTTCCCCCCCCCCCACACACACACACACCTACACACTTTTGTGTTTGTTTCATGACAACCTTCCTGTTCAGATTAGGTTTTGTAAAGCTTCAGTATTTTTTTTAAACAAAAAATTAATGTTGGGACAGTTAATTGTGTCCATTTTAATAGCTCATAAAACACTGGAATATTTATGAAAGAATGGGAAGTTTGGTGAATGAAATGGATTAATTTTTCACACCACAAAAATGTTCAGTAAAATTAGATATCTATGTTTAATCAGAAAATGTGTTCCATCTCTAATCTTTCATAATGTACCACTGACTGGGCACAGGTATAAACTATTTCACTTTAAGCAAATGAAGGTGGCCTACCCCATCCCTTGAAGTCCACCCGCCCCCCAAAAAATAAAGTAGGCATCATAACAATGATGTCTACATTGTGCAACTCGCATTATGTCAGACTTTTCATTATAAACCCTAAGAGTTCTCTCACTTGGTTGTAAAATTTCCCTTTAGGTTGGGCCGGCTAAAGTGGCTTTTAACTTCTGTGTTTGGTGATGTTGTTTTAAATAATAATGTGCTGTTAGGTGTACTCAATTTTGAATTTCCTTTCATTTGGGTCACACTCTTAACATTGTTTATAGGAAACAATACATACTTACAAGATAGAAATGTGGGTATGGCATAGATTGCAGACTCAGGTGAATAGCTGGTTCAGTTCATCTAGAAAGATTAATGTTTTCCAGAAAATATTGAATCACTTACTAAGTACACTGTCCAAAAGGGTTCTAGTTTGGATACAATACCATGTGGTACATTCCCTCACGTTTTGTCATATTACTTCTTCACATATCCCCCTTAACTCACAGCATTGCATAACATTACAGAAATCAACAAAGCAAAATTATTTAATTCTCATGGCTTTTAGAGGTAGTATATTGCTAGTTTAGATATTTGAAGACAAATTATGGTACCCTTACTCCTGTTGAGTAATACTTACTCAAGTAGTCCCATTGATTTCAATCAGGAGTAAGTACTGCTCAAGACAAGTAAGGATATCACAATCCAGCTATTGAAATGCTGATTAATTTTTACAGTGGAACATGGAAGTAGATAATGGATGTAAAGAAGTAAGCTTCTAGCATCCTTACCAGTATAAAGAAAATAAGATAAAAGTAATTGTTGAATTTCTATTATCTGAAATAAGCTTCAGGAATAACAATTGGAAGATGCCTCTGTGACGGGTTGCCCCCCCCTTCCAGGGTGCCACCTGATGTACTGGGGTTTCACTGAGCCCACCTGCTCCACCAGCCTGGGCTCCCTTACACTGTTTTGCTGAGCCAGACTCTCCGGCCTCCTCCAGCGCACACACACAGGTAAGGACACACCCAGCTGTAGAACCACACCGAGTCTGCAATCAGCTCTGCATGGGAAGACTCAGCTAGGAACTTGCCCAGCACTCAAGTGCACCCCCCCTGTGGAGAGTAAACCCAAAAATGTATTGTCTTGCACTGCACGGAAATCTATACAGTGTAAGCTCATGAAATCTGCCCCCTCCCTCAATGTGGAGGAAGATATGCACAGCGTTTTGCCCCCTCCCCAGTTATGAATTACACAAACTGGTTTTAGAATAAACAAAAACAAGTTTATTAACTACAAAGGATAGATTTTAAGTGATAAGGGATAGCAAACAGATAAAAAAAAATTACTGAGTAAATACAACAACACACAAAAACTAAGCTTAATACACTAAATTAACTGGTTAATGGTAGCAAATTCTCATCCCTAAATGTTGTTTTATGCAGGTTGCAGAGTTTCTTGAAGGTAAACTGCACTGTTTGCAGCTTAAATCTCCAAGTATTCCTTTCAAAGGCTAAACCTTTCTTGCCTGGACTCAGCCCCCCTGCTTAGTTCTTTTGTTTCTTCAGGTGTTTTCAGCACTCTTCCTTCTTGGGCGGGGAGGCAGTGGAGAAGAGCCCTGATTATCTCACTTCCCTGCCTTAAATAGGATTTACATATGGCAGGAATCCTTTGTCTCTCAGTGCAGTCCCCCCAGTGGAAAAATACCAGAAGCCCAAGATGGAATCCAGTACCAGGGGACATGATCACATGACCCTGCAGTGTCAAAGCAGCATCCCAAGAAGATTCTAGGGAAGGTAGGAGATTAGCATCTTCAAAGTTCTATTGTCCTCCTTAATGGCCCCTTGACTAACCAGTCAGACTGATTGCATTTTGTCTGGTGGGCGTTCTGGTGCAAACACTTCTATAATTGATACATAATCCATATTCCTAACTTCAGCTACAGAACTGAGACATGCATACTAATAGGATAATCATTACCTTTCCAATGACACTTCACATGACCTATCTTACATAAAACACATTAGTTATGCCATATTCATATCATAAGCATAGTTATGAAGAATATGGGACGTAGCATCACAGCTTCCAACTAGGTAGTGATATTAAATCAGAATTTTACTATAAATAATTTACTTCTGTAGTTACCATGCTGTGAGTTAACCTTTCTGGTTTAAAGCTGACTGAAAAGTTCTTGCCTTTCCATATCTATATTGTACACTGAGAATCTTGTATTCTCAATTGTCAAAAATATTTAAAACGTCTAAGGCCCTTGTCTTTTTCTCCTTCCAACTGGCACTTCCTCAGTAATTGTTGATCCACATTTTTGTCCTCATGACTTAGAGATATAAGACCAGATTAAGGCTTTGCTGTGTCTTGACATAGGAGCAATAGGGAACCAAGACATCAAAAAAGAGGATGGTACTGACTAACAACATTTCACTGTTCTTTGGATTAACACTAAACCCAAGGAAGAGGGATTTATTCCCCAGTATCTAAGATTGAAAGTAACCTTCCTTAGTGTAGCCATAACCCTGACAGAGCTACCATCCTTTTTTATTCCCTGAGAACTAATTTAGATTCTGTAGCTCAAAGTCCTCAACAGCATTAATGCATCAGGCTTTCAGTATTCTAATACACCCTGACTTCTCTGCACAGTTGTTCTCAGAACGGAGGTATTAGAAAGATATATCATATTAGCAGTGTGCTTATCAAAGGATCTTTATATTAAGGAACCTGAATAACTTAGGGGTCAAGGATCCAAAGTAAGTTGAATTCAAACTTCTCCTCAAAGACAACCATTTCTTAGAATGCAAACTTGAAAGTGGCACATGGGTTTTGTTCAGTTTAAGTCAAATTAAACAGAAGCCGTTTCACACATCTCTCATAAATAAAGTTATGCTGCAGGAGGCAGGTGTATCAGTTTACAACTGGTTCTGCAAGGAGCATAGTGCCGTTAACTCTCATGGATTTCAAGGGCCACTCAGGAACTTGCAAAATTGAGCCCAGATTGTATGTTAATCTGCTGAAGATCTTCCTGGTTCCATACACCTATGTCACTTGTACACAAATGATGCAAGACACGTACTACTGGAATGAAAAGAAGAAGAAATAACTGGAAAGCAGGTTCTTTTGTCAGTATAAGCTGAATTCTGAATTCAGTTGTTTTAAAATTAATCCATCTTGTGTGTAAATTGAAAGAGCATAACTTTAATTGGCAGCCAATTCATGGCCTTCCATTAGATTACAATTCATAATGCAGATAGCTATGAGGATTTGCTTTCAGGCATCTTTTGGACGCTGGTGGCATCTTGTCTAAAAAGCTATAGCAGGTAAAAGAAAAGTTGCACACAAAATGCTTTATATTAAGGAGAGGAATACTTTCTCATAATTGTTGGTTAGTCACAGTTTTCAACTACTTAAAAGCTTCACTTACAATCATTAAGAATAGTGGATTTTTTATTGACTTTTTTCCCAAATAGCAGTGAAGCTGTTTATCAGTATAAGAAAGAACACTATTTTTCTTGCTTTTGCCATTTCCCCTTATATAAACTTACAGTATGATCGCTGTGTCCATTCAACAATTCCAAAGAGCTAAAACACAAAATAACAAAAACCCTTTGTAGGAAACAAAAACAAGGATTTTGTTCAGGCATGAAATTCAATGCACAAGTATTCAGATTTACTGAGAATTCAAGAATATATTACTCCTCTAAGTAGAAGTATGTTCCTTTGGAGAGATTTAGGTTTGGTCTACACTGCATGGTTAGGTCAACACAAGGCAGGTTACAATGACCTAGTTGTGGAAGCATCTTCACTTAAACTTGGCTCCCACCAACGTAAATGCCCCACTACACTGACTTAATAATACCACCTCCCCAAGCGGACTCGCCTCCCTCTGCATCCGATAGAGGACTCTATATTGAGATCTCCCTATACCCCACCTCAACATGCCACATGGCATCAGGGGTCAATGCACTACCCTGACCATTCTACCCAGGGAGACACTGACCTGTGAAAGACACGGTTGGTGTATGTATACCTGCAATGGAAATGACTTTTCTTTCCCCTTCGTAAGTTCCGATCCCTTAATTTATTGTTTTATTAAGTTCTAATTTTTTTTTATTTTCCTGGTTTATGTTACAGAATAAAATTATGTTTCTTTGGAACATAATTCATCTTTGTTAGTTCACAACATATGGTGGCTGGTGATGAGCAGGTCTGACAGCAATCAATTTCTTGTTTCTGCACTGTGACACCAAACCCATAACATCATTCACAAACAATATCAATAGGTGCATTGACAATGTTAGATTCCTACATATAGAGCAATGAGTACAAGATTCATTCCATACCACAAAAGAGAGGCGCCCAGTGGAGCATACTACAGCAACACATCACTCTGGCTTACTATTAGAATGGTCTTTCAAAGCCTCCCTGTATAGTTGTATAGCTCTGTTTTGAGCTCTTCTTATAGCTCTTGTATCTGGCCACTCAGACTGCCTCTACACCTCCACCCTAGCGGAAAATTTTCTCCCTTTGTTTCACAGATATTATGCAGGACACAGCAGGTAGCTATAGCCTTTGGGATATTTTTATCACTGAGATCCAATCTCATAAATAAATAATGCCAGTGATCCTTCAAATGACCAAAGGCACATTCACAACATTCACTTTGTGAAAAATGCTCATCCACAGGTATTGTGGGTTTTTGGGTTTTTTTTTGGTCTTTTAATCATTTTCCTATGTAAATCCATTCAAGAGGGCACTGGATGGGATATAGCACATGTTGTGATAACCATGTGTAGAATCCATGGATCTTGAAAGGTGTGTTGTGGAAGGTATTGATCATTGCTGCAGTGGAGATATGGCTGCAGGTTTTGTATTTGTGTTTTTGGCAGGGTCTGAGGCCACTTGGAGTTGGAATGTCCTAGTCTGTGGGCAGCTTGCTTCCGATGGTGAGCTTGGAGAGGTTGGGGGTGTGTTTGAAGACCAGAAGTGGTGGTTCAGGGAAGATTTCTTTCAGGAAGGTGTCCCCTTTGAGTATGGGGTGTAGTTGTTTGATGATACCCCATTTGGGTGCCCGTGTGGGGTGGTACTGGTGGCTGTGACATTCTGTACCTTGAGGGTATACCCTGTAACCCCCATATTGCTCATTTACATATAATTGTGATATTGGATATAAAGCATGCCATGTGAGGTATCATGGGAAAGGTTATCATCTGCTAAAAGCCATTGTTCCATCTAAATATGTGTACCATTAATGCATATAAAATTATAAGAATTGTGTTGTATGGTTTTCACTCAAATATGCTGTCGATTTGGGAAGTGCCCAGATACTAGCTCTCCAGAGACAATAAGAGGTAACCAATTCCCAGGTGGGTGTGAACAGACATCACCAGCCATTGTCCAGCAGAGGAGTTACAATTCAATGACTCACTCACAGGAGATACACCGGGGGTATTGCTTCTCCTTGTGACTCAGCAATGCCCATCAGACATGCCTGGACTAGTGTTCTCCAAGCACATGGACTAAGGGTATAAAACAGAACACAGTGGCCCCATGCTTAGTCTTATCTCCTCCCCCACCTATGCTTCAAGCAACAAGGACACTCAGAAGACTGAAGACTCCAACAAAGGAGACTGGCCCAGGTTTCAAGGTGAAACCTGTGTACTATGAACTGCAATATCCAGTGGGGTGAGAAAATCTGCTTAATCTAGATTTGCCCAGTCTAATAGGGTTGAGAGTTTAGACTGTGTGCTTATATTTTCTTTTCTTTTGGTAACCACTCTGACTTTTTGCTTATCACTTATAATCACTCAAAATCTCTTTTGTAATGAATAAACTTGTTTTTACTGTTTATCTTTACCAGCGAGTTTGCCTGAAGTGTTTGGTAAATCTGCTCAGGTTTACAAAGGCTGGTGTATATCCACTTTCCATTGATGAAGTGTGAACCAATAAACAAACTTGCAAGGGTCAAGAAAGGGTCTTGAGCAGTGCAAGACAGTATATTCCTGAGGTACAAAGCTGGGGGGATTTGGCTGGTGCCTTTCTCTGAGATTCATGAGTGGCTTTGGGAAGCATTCATGCATCTAGCTGGGTGTAGGGCTTCACGTGCGGTTGTGCTGAGTGATGACAGCGCCTGGAGGGGTTTTCTGCTTGTCACTAGCAAAGCATTGTGAGAGACAGCCTAGGCTGGAAAGATAAGGGGGCACAGTGGTCCCACGGTCCCAGGTGGCACCCCAGGGATCCCGTCACAATGGTAACTAGGGGTGTGAAGTCAGAGGGTTTTTTTTTCTGTATTAAACGAGATCCTCTTGGGGTATTTGAGTGGCTCATTCTACGATGCGATCTACTCCTCTTGTGGGGTGTCCTTGGTTTATGAAGGTGCTTTTGAATGGCTTAAGGTGTATATCCCAGACTTTCTCCTTGGAACATATTCTGGTATCTGAATGCCTGGCAGTAGATAAACAGATTCTTGGTGTGTCTGGGATGGTTATTGGATCTATGAAGATAGGTATGGTGATCCATTGGTTCCTTGTATATAGTTGTCCATAGGGTTCCATTGTTGAAGCTGACTGTGGTGTCCAGGAAGTTGATTTTAGTGTAGGCTGGGGGGAGGGGAGGTTAGAGAGAGAGTTTAATGGATGGGTGGTGGTTATGGTTACCATAAGTCCGGGTTTTCCTGGACATGACCTCATTTTTGGTCTGCCCATCTCCGTCCAGGTGGATTTTTAAAATATCAGCAACTTTCTGGGATTTTTCCCCACCCATGAGGGGGCTGACAGCTGGAGTCGCAGCCTCCATGTCAAATACCACCTTCTTTCCTTCCCCTCTGCAACCAACCTTTCCCTTCCTCCTCTCTGGCACGTCTTCTTTTTGCGAACCTGAAATACGGTAACCCTAACAGTGGTTGTTGAAGTTGTGGTGGAAATCTATGAGGGAGTTTAAGCTGCCTCTTCAGAGTCTGGAAATATCATCTATGTATCTCAGGCTTATCATTGGTTTCATGGTGCACTTGTCCAGACGTTCTTCTTCAAGGTGTCCCATGAAAAGCGTGGCATGTTGGAGAATGGAATCCTACAGACAATCATATATAAGAAACCTGCAGCCATATCTCCACTGCTACAATGATTGACACCCCTCCACAACACACCTTTCAAGATCCATAGAGCCTACACCTGACTATTGAAATAACTTTGTGCGTGAAACCAGACAATCACTGTGCTCTTGAATGAACTCATGCAGGAAAATGATAAAAGACAAAAAAGCCACATCACCTGTGGGTAAACACTCTTCACAAAGTGATCACTCTATATCTCTCCTATCAGTCCTCATCCTCAAAGGAAACCTGCAGAACACTTTCAAAAGCTGAGCCTGGAAGCTTAAATTCATTACTCTGCTAGACTCTAAAAATCATGAACTGAACAAGGACACTGAATTTATGGCTGATTACAGCAATCTGTAACCAACCCCTCTTTTTGTCCTGTGTCTGCAGAGGTGTTAATGGGCCACTCTACCTTGAGTGGTCCCTTACAATATGCACTAACTACTTATGCTAAATCTGATCCACCTTGCATTTTGTTGTGAGGGTAGGAATGCCTTTCCCAGAACTGAAGAAGGGCTCTGTGTGGCTCTCTCCCCAACAAAAGTTGGTCCAATAAAACACATTACCTGACCCATATTGCCTCTGTCATCATGGGACCCCCACAGGCTGAATATATTCATAGCAGAGAAAATTATAGTGACAGTAGTGTTCCTTTTTAATGCCATGAGGTTTCCATTATAAAAGTCATGCACTTAGTCATGACTACACTGAAATCCATTATAAACTCACTTTTATGATTATACACCCTACTTATTATTAGAGATGGTCAAATAATTCATGATTAACAATTTACCAGTCAAACTGAACATGTCACAATTTTTACAAATGCATCTGTGATGGACAGTCTAGGGTCTGTTGCTAAGAACCTGCTTACACTTAAAAAGTCTTGCTGCTTTAATTATGCCTGCATAGTCAAAGTGGCAACTCCCACACCTACACCCACCCTACTATCTTTGGGTACGTCTGCTTACCGCCGAACCCGGAGGTAAGTATAATCGATCTTCTGTGATCGATTTATCGCGTCTTGTCTAGACGCGATAAATTGATCCCGGAAGTGCTTGCCGTCGACGCCGGTACTCCTGCTCCGCGAGAGGAGTACGCGGAGTCGACGGGGGAGCCTGCCTGCCGCATGTGGACCCGCGGTAAGTACCTTGTAGTTCGAACTAAGGTACTTCGACTTCAGCTACGTTATTCACGTAGCTGAAGTTGCGTATCTTAGTTCGAACTGGGGGGTTAGTGTGGACCAGCCCTTAGTGTGGATACAATTATACTGGTTTAAAAGTGCTCATACTGGAATGGCTTATTTCTGTTCAAAATAACCAAAATGAACTATTCTGGTGTAACTACACTAGGACTTTTACCAGCATAACTTTGTCAGAAAGAAAAATCACATCCCAGCCAACATAGTTATGCTAGGATAACTTTTTAAGTATAGACCAACTGATATTTTATACTAAGGGAAAACGTGAAAGAGGGCTGGCTATGGGGGAAAATACATTCTGCCTGTTTCAGAGACCTGGATTAACCAGATAATCTTTGAATTACTGTATTTGAGCCAGGTGGTTAAGCAATTCAAAGGTAGCTATTTAATACTGCTAATTGGCCTTCTTTCCTGCCTTTATAATCTCCTGGAGGACAGGGGAATCCAAATGATTACCAATCCCTACTGTGTGTACTTATCTTCAGAAAAATATTTGTGAAAATGGGAGCCTGTCTGAGATGGTGCCTGATCTAGTGCCTATTGACGTTAATGCTCCCATTTAGCTCAGGGGTGTAGGATCGAACCCTAGTTGACTCTGGGAGCTGCTTGGATTGAAAGACTTCATGAGGAAGTCCTGATCAGGAAAATTTTTAGATACAGCATCAGAGGGTTGTCAGGCACAGGGAGGGATTGGATTTCAAGAGAAGTAAAATTGTCTTGTACTCTCTAACTAAGCTAAGGGCAAACATCCACACTGGTCTTTGTAGAGTATTCAATTGAAGTAAATGTTACACAAATTGTCTCTTGTTTTACTACCATTTTCTCTCAATTCACAATAAAGCTTGTTTTTAAACACATGGACTGTTAGCTGGGAACTTTCAGACAGACAGCCCTGAGGGAAGAGATGTTTAACCTCTGAGGAGAGGTAGACAATATGGTTGGTCAAAGATTTTTCTGTCAAAATTTGTTTTCAGTTGAAAATTGGGTTTTGTGACAATTTTTAAAAGAAGTGTCTGTTTTCCAAAAAGATTGACTTTTCACTGAAAAAAACTGAATTTCAAAAAGTTTTCTGTTTTCAGCCAAAAAAAATACATATTTCAGCCCAAAATTGGGGGAAAATAATAAAGATTTGAAAATACCATTACAATGCCTCAAGGGGGTTGTTGTCCAGTTGCTTCATGTGCCCATTTTCTACTCTGAGCCAGGTTCACAGCTGGACTACATTTCCCATGATGCACCACAGTGGCTCAGCAAGAGAGCGAGACCATAGAGCATCATGGGGGAAGTCATCTGACCATGGATTCTAGTCCATAGAGGAGAATGGGAGCATGAGGCACAGTGGCAGCATTTCCAAATCAAAAGATTTTGTCCAAAAACTTTTGGTTAGCAGTTCTCAGTTGTTGTTTTTTTTTTTTTTCCTGAAAGATTAAATTTTTCTGTGGAAAAAAAAAATCCCATCAGCTCTAGCTGAGAAAACGTGCTTCTGAAACCTAATACCCCCCTCACTCTTAGTTTTGGTCAAATGAGTCATGGAGAGGCTCTTCTCTCCTATGAAAGTGTAATGCAAGGGGCTGTGGAAGGTGAATACAAGGAAGAAACTCAGAAACCAAAAAGAAGGAGAGAGCTGGCAAGGGTGCAGAAGATAGTACTCATGATTCAAGATAGTTTACTGGATGCTTTATGCAAATAATAATCACCCCATGGATTTTCTTCTATTTTGCTGCAATAATTGTAGTATTTGGAATTTACTGCTTGAACCATGTGACTGGTTACCTAAGTTAGTTGTGTCCCCCCCCGCCCCCCTCCCCCCGCTCCATGATTGGATGACCTAACCTTTATAAAGATGAGGAGTACATGAAGAAAACATTGTGGCTTTGATCCTGCCAGGTAAAAGGCAGTAAGGTGATACAGCACCTTTGGAAGAAATTGCAGGAGATCCAACTAAATAAGTGATATAAAAAAAAATGTCTTAGGGACTGGTCCAACACCCACTGAAATAAATGGAAAGGCTCCCATTGACTTCAAAATGAGCAATGGATCAAGCCATTATTGAATATAGTGGTCTCCCATTTTCTGTCACCACCTACCACCATTTACTACGTTCAGTTACACACACTCACACAAGATGACTGTGTGTAGGTGTGTGCATGCATGTACATGCTTGCTCCTTGGGAAAAGCATAGCCAGATCCAGGAAACACTCTCTCTGTTAGGACTCTGTATAAAGATTTGGGGAAATATCACGAGTCTGCCCTCCTGCAGTGGTAACTAAAGCAATGTCTCATTCCCATTTGTAACTGCCATTACTTATCATCAGCACATACAATATACTCAAAGTACTCAGAGTGGTAATGAAAGAAAGGTTTGAAGGGAGGAATCTGCTAAAAGGGCCAGGTTAGATCAATGATAGAAATTGGGAGTCAGTGTTACATGGTCACCGCCAGCACAGGTTTATTCTCACAGCTAAGCACTTCTGCTGGTGGAAGACAATGGTGATTTACTGCAAAGAAACAGCATTTGTTTTTTATTGAACAAAGATTAGGAAAAGCAGGAAGTTAGAGGCCAAAGGTAACTGCTTAAGAGCAGTACAAGCTGTTGTCCAGTCTCCAGAGGAGAAGAAATATCTGTGGTAGAGCAGAATGACAAAGTTTCAAGTGAGCTGGTGATAAGCAGGGATCCTAATTTTCCGTGATAAACCCCCCCAACATTTTCCCTGGAAAAAAAAAAAAAAAAAAAAAAAAAATCTGCGCTCAACTTTAGTTTTCCTAGCCACAATATATACACGTTTTTTGATATATTCAAAAATTTTAAGCAAGCTGGAAGCTTACCAGTGCCATTATAATAAAATAAAATTAATAGAATGATCCATTAACAGTGCATTATTTCTTTACTGTTGTCTATGGCCCTGCTGTTTCAGTCTCGTTTTCATTCAGTTTACGTTTAGCGCTTTCCATGTGTTCTACAGTTGTCTGCCTTTGAATGTAACCTACACCCTTGCTGCCTATAGTAGAGAACAGCACATTACCATAAATGTGAAATTTGTCCTTGCCAAAAACTCAGTGACGGTCTTTAGGGGTGATTTTTAAAGTTTTCTGCCTCTTTTTTTTAAAACTTTAATTACTCTCATCTGGAGACTAAAGTGAAATTTGAGATGCATTAACACATGAACCCCTATACACCATTGAATAACCTCTATACACTGGAAGCAGTTTATTGCAGTATGTTTAGCTATGTAAATTTAAAGAGCATTCAAAAAAATCAAACCACAAGAGGGGGACGCTGTACACATTGAATAAGTGACACTGGTACTTTCAGTAAAATGTAGTTAATAGTGAATATATGTTTTTATTTTTTCATAAAATGTACAAGATTCTCTGTAAAAAGGCAAATTCTGCATTTTTCCATGGCAAATGGATTTCTAGGATTCCTGGTGATGAGGTTTATTTATGACCAAGCTAACGCAGTGGAAATTATTCCGGGATAGCTCAGTGGTTTGAGCATTGGCCTGCTAAACCCAGGGTTGTGAGTTCAATCCTTGACGGGGTCACTTAGGGATCGGGGGCAAAATCAGTACTTGGTCCTGCTAGTGAAGGCAGGGGGCTGGACTCTATGACCTTTCAAGGTCCCTTCCAGTTCTAGGAGATAAGAATATGCAAATACAAGGAGGAGCGGAACAGTCATCTTGCTGAGTGCAAGTACTAAAAGCAGGCTGGGAGGAAGAGCTCCCCATAATAAGCTGCTGAAATTTTACTTGCTCAGTTTCCTGAGAGAGAGAGAGAAAAGAACACCCAGGGGAGGAGTAAGAATGTAGAGAATGATCCTGCACCACTGAAGTCAATGAAAGTTTTACCTTTGACTTCAGTAGGGCTAGGGTCAGGCAGTTAGTGGATCAATGGAGACTGCAGAAAGCAGTAAGGGAGATTCCCATGGTGCTGTCTTTAGCACATCAACAACTAGAAGCAGCAGCAACACCACAGGATACAGAACTGGACAAATTAGCTGGAAAAATATAATCAAGTTTCCAGCACTCTGATTCCTTTACCTTAAAAATAATAATAATAATAATAATAATAATAATAAGTGTAAAACTAGATTCTCCAATAATTCAGAAAAGACCCCATCCATACAACCATAGGCTGAGTGAAGATAATTGTGATACTTATTCTGCTTGCACAATGATGCTTGCTCTATCAAAGCATTATTTATTTTAATTTAAACAACATTTTCCTGATGTCACTGCTTAAATGAAAACAACATTACTTGGATGGTGATGCTAGCACAATGAAAGCACTAGCTATAGTCATTGAAACAGTAGTCATTATGATCTAACTGCTAAAAACAACATTGGTTCCTTCACCAATGATTTAACTAGACGTTAAATAAAATAAAACATTCAAACTCTAGTAATCAAATAATTATATCCACATTTTCTGGATGTGGATAAATAAAAATCACATTTTCTTGCATCCATTGCCCCTCCCCTCCCTTAAATAGAGTTTGTTGAATATTTATAAACATTATACAATTAAAAATACCTTTTTTCAACTTTATTATTTTAAAAAACAATTAAGGCTCTGACCCCGCATTGATCCCTGTGTGGGTACAGGCATCTGCCTCTGTGGTAGCCAGTGAAGCACCAGGGCCTACATAACTGCAAAATCAAACAAGCAGAAACTTGTGGACACTTCTGAATTCTGAAGAGGCTGGCTTGTTCAGCAGAGAGTAACTGTTGTAGGAACAGTAGGAGTCTGGAACACTAGAGGCATCCCTTCATGGTAGTTACATGAACAGAAGTGTCTTCCTAGCCAGCATTAGGTGGAGCAGCATCCACTACATTCATCAGAACAGGAGGGGCAAGTAGAGAATTGTAAGAAGCCTTTGTTCAGGGCTTCATTTCATGAGTAACTTGTACACGAAGGTCAAACGTTTTAGATTGCTACAGGACATTAACCAATCAACAGGCAGTGGTTTGGTTCAACTTTTATTTATTAGCTGTCAGTTTAAATATTTTAAATTGTTTTCTTCCTAGTGTACCGCCCCCACTACAGATCAGAGTCAGGTAAGAGCTAGTGTACAAGATATTATTAGGATGTTAAGCTTTTGCTTGTTTCTGACCCAAATGCAGTTTATGTTGGAATAAGAATCTCCTGTTGATTGTTTAAGAGTTAGTCTTAATTTATTAACAACAAAACTTTTGTTTTTTTCAGGATCAGCACACTTATCTAGGAGAAGCAATACTTAGCACAGCGGTGTGACTTAAAATTTGGATTCTGCAGATGGGAACTGAGTAATGAGTGATTTTACTTCAAATTGTTGTTTAGGTTAGTCAAGTTTTTCTTATAATTTTTGAAAGTGGATTTGCATTTATATAAAACTAAAAAACAATCAATCATTCTCTCTCATTTTCTTTGACACTTCCCACTCCCTCAACTCCTACTGAAGACACAAAATTTACCAGGGTCATTCAGGAAGTTGTCAAGAAAAACTTATAAATTATACCTTTGAGCTCCTTTCCTTCCATCTCGGGATCTCGGGGGGGGAATGCTTACATAGTCATAGCTACAAAGACCAGCAATTAACTTTGCTTTTGATAAACAGCAAATGGCAGCTTGATGGCTAAAATGGTATAAATGTTTCCAATTGGAATATGAATCTCATGCTGATTACAAGATAGATTTATTTATTATTTGTTCATGGTAGTGCTAATGAGTTGCTAGGTTCTTTCCATAGATGAGGAAGGGATGATCCTTGTCCCAGAGGTCTAAGGACAGACAAATAAGCAGACAGAGGTTAGGTGAAGGGGAACAACAAATAGAGATTTGTACAAGTTAGCTAGATTCATAGGAGGCAGCACATCAGAAGTGGGTTCCTTATCAGGGATTTAAATGTGGACAGGGGAGAGATCATGCAGATGAGCGCAAGAAGATTGTATTATGGATGTGGTATGGGTTGAACTAGACTGTAAAAAAGACTGATGCAATGGTGTTGCAAGCTGGCAAATGGTCGGTCAAGTGTGAGAACAATGGCAGAGCAGAGGTGGTGGTGTAGGTAGTGCACACAGTTTGATATGGTATAAGTAGAGTTATTTAGGGCTTTGAAAGTGCTAAACTTGGATTTGATGCAATAGCAAATGATGAGCCAGTGGACATATTCAAGGATCAAAATCACATGATCAAGTTAATGGGCAAGGATGACGACTGAATTTTGTATGGATTGATGCGGGAGTGTGTGTTTGGGAAGCCAGAGAGTAGGATATTACAGTTGTCAAGGTGAGAGATATCTTTGATGAATCAAAGTATTTAAGCATGAGAGTCAAAGATGGAGAGAGTACAACAGAGAGAGTGAACAACTGACTGTACTGATCTCAAGCAGGGACAGTTTGGAGGAGGTAGATGAGGGTGTCTGAGAAGTCAAGCACATTGAAGTATGGTAGATCATGGTAGGTCGAAGTGGAGAGAAAGACAGGGCATGAGTGACTGATGTTGAATGGGATGAGTTGTTGGCCAGAAAAAACTCTGAAATAGAGAAATCAGAGAAAGACCTGTGTTTAGTGTAAATAAGGTTGAATAAGTGGCCATTTTGGTGTGTGGAAGAGTAATCCATGGCTGAAAAAACGGGAGGAGGTGAGGATGCAGGTGGCTAATGTGTTGCAAGGGATGTCAATATGGAAACTGCAGTCAGCAAAGGTGATGGCAGGAGACTGAGATCAGAGAGAGAAAGGGAGAGTCAGGAGTCAAAATCAGAGAGGAAATTGATTGGCAATGGGATGAAGGGTAGGTGACAGCTATTTGGAAGGGTAGATTAGAATACAGTCTGATGGGGTGTTGGTCAAAGGAGAAGTAGTGGGAGGGGTTAGATGTTACCATATATAGACAATGGCTCTGAAGTTAACATGCTTTCTGGAAAAAACAAAAAACAGGTTTTACTAACAAAGAATGCATGAAATTGAAGTGGCCAGTGAGGAGAGAAACTGGACACACTATACTGGCAAAGATAATGAATTTGTGCCATTATAACATTAGCAAAGCATACAATCGCTATTTTATCCTGTGCTAGTGGAATATACAACTTTGCTCGTTATTACACCAGGCATTCAGTAATACCACAAAGGGCTAGTAGACTTATAGAGAGAGACCTTCTAAAAAACGTTAACATGTATTACCGGCACGTGAAACCTTAAATTAAAAAGAGAATAAATGAAGACTTGGCACACCACTTCTGAAAGGTTGCCTACACCTGGGCTAGATAATAGCTTTTAAGCCTCAGTTTTGGGTGTGGAGTGGTCCCAACTGAGGATGAAAACCCAAGAAATGGTTCCTCAGACAGGCACAAATCACTCAGAAGCTGTCCTTGAGCATGGGATGCTGCTCTATCCATTTGTATAGGGAAGATTGCTCCCTCCGATGAGCTGGCTCCACTCTGCATTATTGGAGGAGAGGACAAAAGCGTGGTCCAACCTTGCCCATTCTCACTCCCTTTTTGGCATTCTTCTCCCTGGGGTTCATTGTGGGGACAAGCAATCCTTAAATTCCCCAGGGCATAGGGACTGTCACTGTGAGTGATCTTTACATAGCTGTGCAAGGATCTTTTTGGAAGCTTTTTGTCCATCACTTGGCCCTTGCACAGCCATACAAGGTGTGTTCATGATCCAGCCTGAAATATATTGTTCTGTCTCCTTAATCATAGCATCATAAAAGTGGAGGGCTGGAAAAGGCTTTGAGAGGCATCTAGTGCAATATGTTTCTCAACTACTGGTCCGTGAACTGGAGGTCCCTGAAATCTCCCTGACACAATTTAGGAGGACAGCAAGCCAATCCCTGGTATCAAAAACGGTTGAGAAACACTGATTTATAGTCTATCTCCCCACTCTGGGACAAGACCAAGCATACATAGGCCATGCTCTAATGAACATGTGTATAATCCTGTAGCAAGACAAACAATTACTGAGATATTTAACTTGTCTTACTTTACTGATATACTGCCTGATACAATGTCAATGCACAGTGAGTATACTGGATCCAGAAAACTAAAATAGTCCATGGGCAGTGCTAAACTAAGCACTAAAATACAGCAATATATGTTGACACTAGCATTTGGGAAAGTAAAGCTAGTCTTCCATTTTCTCTGTTCATACGTCCACTCTCTTTTAAGGCATCTAAAATCGCTGAGTGTCATCTACACTCAGTGAAGACTGCACTGTTACTAAAAAAAAAAAAAAAAAAAAAAAAAAAAGACCAACCCTAAACTTCTGACAGACTGCTGAAACATGAAAAAGAGTAAGAAGAACGTGAAAATTTAAAACAAGTCACCCAACAGCCATTATATTCAGCAACAACACACTGCAAATTATAGCAACAGACCTGCCGCTGTTTCCAAACGTGTAAGTCTTCAGCAAGGTCTTTAGTGCTGCAGACTTACATTACCATTTCTAAAATACAAGTGCTAATGACATACCCAGTTTTAATAGTAAAACTGTAGTGATCTCCTCTGCAGTTATAGACTGTGATTACTGACAGTTAGCTGTATTGATGCACCAACCAAGCTACAACTCTGGTAAAAAAAGGCTCATTGTTCTTAATGTTCTTGACGGAATATGCAAGTAGATACAAGATGACAGAAATTAGAAGGGGGTGAGAGGTGCCTATATGTTTTCAGATAATTGACTCCAAAGCATGAAAACAATTTGTAAAAAACATTCCCTGACTGTTGCCTCACTCACTCTCTTCTTACAGACAAAAGCATGCAATTTCCTAGATGTGTGTGAAAATCTAAATTGTACTACATTGTGTGTCATCCGTCTTTCACTGCAAGTCTCACTATCTGCTGAGTTTACAAGTAAAAATAGACTTTCCCCCCCTTAACAGCCAATGCTGCAAACTTATCCTGAGCTCAGAAAAATCAAGATGCATTGTCACCAAAAACATAGGTTCTGTAATCCAAGTGACACCTGTGTGGCACCATTGAAGAGACAAACTGCACAGGTGTGACTGATTAGGTTTTAGTTAATCATTCTGTTGATGATGCACAAGATGGAATAGAATCCACCTCATTCACGCAAAACCTAGATTAATTGTGTAGATGTAACATGAATTGAAACCCTAACAATATTTTGTAAAATACCGTTGTCATTAAAGTTAGCAGATATGACACTGCATACACACACAAAAAAAGGCAAATCTGTTAAGTTGGTATAATTTTTTACATGGTTATTCTTTGAAGTAGAGCAGTGGTGGGCAACCTGTGGCCCATCAGAGTAATCTGATTGCTGGCCGCGAGACATTTTGCTGATGTAATGGCCGCTGCTTCACGCAGCTCCCAATGGCTGGGAACAGCAAACCGTGGCCACTTGGAACTGCGGGGGGCCGTGCCTGTGGACGGTCAATGTCAGCAAAATGTCTCGTGGCCTGCAATCAGATTACCCTGATGGGCTCCATGTGGCGCACGGGCTGCAGCTTGCCCACCACTGAAATAGAGCCACCCTTTGAGAATGACCCAAAACCCATTGAAATCAATGAGTCTTTTAGTTGATTTCAGTGGGCTTTTGATGTGGCCCTTCAAAGATTAGTCCAAATCAATTCTTCCTTTTGCATGATCTTTGGCCATTTAAAATTTTTTAAATGTGTGCTAGGGCAAAGCCAAGTGGCACTGATGAAAAAAACCCAAACTATGTGATTCATTTTACACGGTACAGCTACTTAAGATATGCCACCTTGAGCTCTGCATATTCCCCCTCATTAAGAATCACTTAGTGCTGATACATTCACAGTTTGGGCAAATGAACAGCACATATGGTGTTTTGTTCTTGGTAGCACGAATACCAGAAAATAGCAAATTCAGCCACATGTTGTAGTCAAAGTTTTATATTTCTGAGACCAATTCTTGCTGGATTTTTTGCCTTATTTCAAAACTTTTCAAGATCCTGACATTTTTCAATCTCAAAGACATTACCCAAACAAACTCAGTGTCCCTGGGTTATGACAAACATGTACCGGAAGAAATACTTATTCCTCCCCCAATCATGGGCACTGCTGGGGGCCAAATCACCTGCCAGCACTGTAGAACAATTTTAGGACTGCTCTAACTTGTGCCAGTGGATAGCGTTTCCCTAAGAGCCATGCCACTGGCTAGGACAGCTGAATCATATTGCATTTCTGCCCTTTCCTTATATGTCCCCTCCCCATCTCAGAACACAATGTAATAAGAACATAGAACATAAGAATGGCCATAGTGGCTTAGATTGATGGTTCATCTAGTCCAGTATCCTGTCTTCTGACAGCAGCTAATGGCCAGGTGCTTTAAAGAGAATGAAAAGAACAGGGCAATCATCCAGTGACCCATCTGTTGTCGTTCAGTCCCAGTATCTGGCAGTCAGAGGCTTAGGGACACGCAGAGCATGGGGATGCATCCCTGACCATCTTGGCTAATAGCTATTGATGAACCCATCCTCCATGAACTTATCTAGTTCCTTTTGAACATCCCTGACAATGAGTTCCACACATTGACTCTGTGCTGTATGAAGAAGTGCTTCCTTTTGATTGTTTTAAACCTGATGCCAATTACTTTCGCTGGATGACCTCTGGTTCTGGTTATGTGAAGGGGTACATAATATTTCCTTATTCACTGTCTCCACACCATTTATGATTCTGTAGACCCTATCATATACCCCTTCAGTCTTTTCCAAGCTGAATAGTCCCACCATTTTTAATCTTGCCTCATATGGAAGCTGTTGCATACTTAGTCATTTTTCTTGCCTTTCTCTGTACCTTTTCCAATTCTAATATATCTTTTTTGAGATGGGGTAACCAGAACTGCATGCAGTATTCAAGGTGTGGACATACTATGAATTTATATAACAACATTATGAGATTTACTGTTTGATCATCAATCTCTTTCCTAATGGTTCTTAACATTTGTGTTAGCTTTTTTGACTGCTACTTCACACCGAGTGGATTTTTTCAAAGATCTATGATGACTCCAAGATCTCTTCCTTGAGTGGTAATAGCTAATTTACACCCCATTTTTTGTACGTATAGTCAGGATTATGTTTTCCAATACGCATTATTTTGCATTTATCAACACTGAATTTCATCTGGAATTGTGTTGCCCAGTCACCCAGTTTTGTGAGATCCCTTTGTAATTCTTTGCAGTCTGCTTTGGACTTAACTATCTTGAATAATTTTGTATCATCTTCAAACAGCAGTTGCCACCTAAGTGTGAGTAGCCAGATACTGAAGTATTAACAGCCTTCAGCGGCAAGAAGCTGGAAGGTGAGAAATGCCATCTTGGCAGGAGTAGTCTTCATGGAGGCCTCCATGGAAGGAAGGGGGACTGTCTTGCTCTGGATGCTGGTGTGAGAGAGCCCAGGGAAAGGACTGTAATGGACACTGCTTTACTAGGATGCATTGTGAGAACTTTTGGACTCAGACTCACGTGTCCCAAGGGCAGGTGAAAACTGAGGGGCAACATACCCCCCACCAGGCCAGAGGTCCAGACTGAGCGGCTACAAGCAAAATGGAATGCCTCACCAGGCTACTGTATCTCAACTTTATGTGCACCACCAGTAGGGTTGGAGACTTTAGGTAGGGGCTAAAGATTTTAGACAAGGAAGGGATTGTGCTACTGTTTCACTGTTGTCAAATTCCCTTCAGTTCTCTATTGACTTTCAGCCCATTGGTCCATATCCATTCCCTTACTTAATATTCTTTTATGTAAATGGTTTCAGAAATCTTCTGTGTTCAATTGAGTCGGTGTGTCAGGGGCATCTGGAGTCATAGATGCAGTGGGGACCAATGCCTGACGTGAAGAGGAATAGGTGGAGGAGGCTCTTTACCTTAGGACATCTACCAGAACCTGTGACCAGTATGGAGAAGGAGTGGGGATGGTATAACTCTTATGCTTGCTGAAGATTCCTCTATATGCAGGGCAATTCTTCCTTACTGTTGTGAGGCATTTTTATGGGATTGGATGCAAGAACGAGATGATGTTTTTATGATTTATGAGCTGCAGGAGATTAAACTAGATCTTAATTGTTAATTCTGTCCTTAAAAAATCGATTAATCTATTAACTCCCCTTGGGCTGCTGCAGTGAGACGAGAAAAATCCCTGAAAAGTAGAGGCAGAAAGTGAAGGAATGGCAAGAAAAACCTGTCTTAAAATGAGATGACCCATGAAATATGGGAAACTTGAGAGTTCTAGGTTGTGTTCTTAGTTGCCAGCAGCCACTTGAGTCTGAAGACCAGGAACTTGTTCTGTGACAGCAAGGTTTTGGATCAGGTTCACAAATGTTAAGTCAGCTGACTGGTGCCAGACAATAAAGTTCAGTTGTCTCATTCCAGCATGCCACATTTTTATCATAGGTAGATGAACAATGTATGAAAAAGAAAGGCAAAAGAAAATTCTATGTCCAATTTCCAAAACACCAGGATAATACATCCTGAAAATCTGGCATATTTCCTTTGGGCCTATTCAATGGCAACAACCACAGATCTTCTGTATTCAAGGTCAGATCTTTAAAGGTATTTAGGTGCCAAAAAGATGTAGATGGGTACCTCCTGGGATTTTCAAAAGCACATAGGCACCGCACTCCCACTGAAATCCATGGAAATGAGGCACCAATGCCCATCTGATAATCCCACTAGATGCCTATCTAAATACCTTTAAAAATTTGACCTTAAGTGTCGAATATGATGATGCATTGACTCATTCTGAGCTCATCATTTGAAAAATCTTCAGGTGCTCAGGTTTTGTTATTCACCAAATGGTCAGCACCAAAATCATAACACAGTATTAGGTGTTCAGGAAATACTGTAGAACAATGATTCAGTCTTGATATACAAGACTTGGGATTGCTCTATAAAATGGTTTCAACTAGGGTCTATTCTTTGAAAAGTTTTACAATAAAAACCTAAAATTGTGTTTATTATCCGTTATATCGGGGTAGGGGTACACACACACACACACCCCTCTACCCCAATATAACATGACCCAATATAACATGAATTCGGATATAACGCGGTAAAGCAGCGCTCCAGAGGGGCTGGGCTGCGTGCTCTCGTGGATCAAAGCAAGTTCAATATAACACGGTAAGATTCTTTGGCTCCCGAGGACAGCGTTATATCGGGGTAGAGGGGTGTGTGTGTGTGTATATATATATATAAATACATATGAGTTGCAGGAGATTAAACTATATATAAAATATACACACACACACACACACAGAAATTACTACACATCCCATCAACAGTATTACTGACTTTGTTGGAAAATGCAGTTTGTAATTAAGATTATTGATCATCTCTCAAAGCATGTCTCATTCACTTAACAATTTAGCCACAGTCGCAAGTAAATATTAGCAATCAAGATTTTAATAGCCTCTAATCGTGAAGTACGATGGCCTCATATTCTTAAATATTTCTTTTATCAGCTATTATATTTCTGGAGATACAATGTAGCTCAAAAACAAAAGTGCAAAATGTATTAGGTTAGATTTGACAAGGGACTAGTTGTGGTAATGTGGTAATTAAGACCTGAACAGATGTCAGCATTAATAAGACTTAAATGAGGTGTAAGGAGATAAATGTACTGCTTTAACTGTGCTGATGGGCCAGACATCATTGGTAGCAGTGGATGGCATGGATTCAACAATTCTTTGATTAAAAAAGCTTTCGGCAGGATCTTTGGTAAGCAGGGGCTCTGCTACTACTAGCTACTGTATATGCAGTGACTACACACACAAAAATCAGGATATGACCAGATGTGAGGACTTTCAGACTATCTGGTATTTATGCTCGTAATTTTCTCCATGGACATACAGTAACTCCCCACTTAACGTCCTCTCGCTTAACGTTGTTTCAATCTTACGTCCCTGCTCAAATTACAGAACATGCTCCATTTAAAGTTGTGCAATGCTTCGCTATAACATTGTTTGGCTGCCTGCTTTGTCCACAGCTGGCAGCCCCCCTATCAGCTCCCCTATGTCCCCCCCACAGCACCTCCCACCCTCCGGCAGACCCTTTCCCCTCCTCCTCCTGCGGCAATCAGGAGGGAGAGGGGAGGAGCGAGGACTCAGTACGCAGGATCCCCCTCCCTCCCCTGCCTCCCAAAAGCCGCAAACCAGCTGATTGCCGCGGGAGGGATGGGGGAGCCGGAGCGCTGAGTCCTCCCTCCTGCTCCCTGAACGTCGCAAGCCAGCTGATTGCCATGGGCAGGAGGGAGGGGGGAGGAACGAGGACACGGCACACCTGCCCCCTCCCTCCCCTGCCTCCTGCCCGCAGCAATCAGCTGGCTTGCAGTGTTCAGGAGGCAGGGGAGGGAGAGGGAGCCTGTGCACCATGTCCTCACGCCTCCCCACTCCCTCCTGCTTCCTGAATGCTGCATGCCAGCTGATTGCCGTGGGCAGGAGACGGGGAGGAGTGAGGACACAGCGTGCGGAGTTAAGGGGGGGGGGGAGAGAAGAGGCTGGTTAAGGGTGGGGGTTTGGGGGAAGGGGTGGCATGGGTTGGCTGAGGGTTGAGCCCCCCCCACCTCTGGTGCTTGCAGAGTAGGGGAAGCTGCTGCGCAATGTGCTTCTCCTAGTCTACAGCACCTTCAGCCTCCTTGCCTGCCTCATTGTCTCCAGTGTCAGTGGGCTGTGCCTGTGTGGGGTAAGGCAGGGGCACCTCCCAACTATACTACTGTACTATACTGCAAAAAAATTTTTTCCTGGAACCTAACCCCCCATTTACATTCATTCTTATGGGGAAATTGGATTCGCTTAACATCATTTCACTTAAAGTTGCATTTTTCAGGAACATAAGTACAACGTTAAGTGAGGAGTTACTGTATATAAAACTACTGATACGTCAATATTTATAGAAATCACAGAAATTTGGTTCTTATATCAGCCAATGCCTCATTATAAGGATATTATGGAATTAAATTTCCCTTTGTTTTAAGACTATCTTGATTTCAAACATTTTATAGGATGCTTTCCATACAGTCATTCTTGATGTAACACCAACCATAAATAATTGTTAAAATGCCTCCATCACCACATTTTTAGATGAGTGTCAGTAACCGTTCAAAAGAATATGTACCTTATTTCCACTTTTTTAAAATTCCGAAGGATAAAATGTACTTTGATTTCAAGGTTGGGTTGTTGGTTATCATTTATTTGGAAATGGATGAAACTAGGCAGTTCTAGGCCTATACACAAGTTCCAACACTAAAATCCCAGTGTGCTCATTCAGACCCAGACCCATGCTGAAGCACATTTAGATATCCAAAGCAGTAGCTGAAAGCTACCCTAAAGTCCAATCAATTGCTGTGAATATTGAGGGAATTTTTTTTATATATAAAATAAAGTGCACGCAGTTTACTGGTGTGATATTATCCTGCTGGGCTTCATAGAGTTAAAATCAAAGGAGGCTGTAAAGGATTAACCAACAGGAAACAAAACAATGGCAAAGGTGAGGTAATATCACAGAAAATGCCAAGTGTCCTTAGGGAAACAACAGGGAAGCTATTAATCAGGGAATATGCGGATACTGGCTTCAACTCGGTTGGCATAGTTTAATCTTCCCAGGCTGAACCCCAGATCAATGGGATACTAAAACCTGAAAGATGCTAGGCTCACACCCCTGAGCAAACTAGTTTTACAGATGTAAGTTTATAGTGTAGACCTGGCCTCAGACTTCCAGGCTTATGGCCAAATACGACATGGTGCCTATTGCACCATGACTGCTTCTTGGAGCAGCTGGTCCTGGAACCCACCAGAGGAGAGACAATTCTTGATTTAGGTCTTAAGTGGAGCACAGGATCTGGTCCAAGAAGTAAATATAGGTGGACCACTTGGTAATAATGACAATAATACAGTTAAATTTAATATCCCTGTGGCAGGAAAAACACCACAGTAGCCCAACACTGGGGCATTTAATTTCAGAAAAGGGAACTACACAAAAATGAGGTTAGTTAAACAGAAATTAAAGGGTACAGCGCCAAAAGTGAAAACTCTGCAAGCTGCATGGAAACTTTTTAAAGACACCATAATAGAGGCTCAACTTAAATGTATATCCCAAATTAAAAAACATAGTAAGAGAACCAAAAAAGAGCTACCGTGGCTAAGCAAAATAAAAGAAGCAATGAGAGGCAAAAATGAATCCTTTAAAAAGTGGAAGTTAAATCCTAGTGAGGAAAATAGAAAGGAGCATAAACACTGGCAAATGAAGTATAAAAATACAATTAGGAAGGCCAGAAAAGAATTTGAGCAACAGTTAGCCAAGGACTCAAAAAGTAATAGCAATTTTTTTTTTTTAAAGTACATCAGAAGCAGGAAGCCTGCTAAACAACCAGTGGGGCCACTGGACAATTAAGGTGCTAAGGGGGCACTCAAAGATAAGGCCATTACAGAGAAACTAAATTAATTATTTGCATCGGTCTTCACAGCTGAGGATGTGAGGGAGATTCCCAAACCTCAGCCATCCTTTTTAGGTGACAGATCTGAGGAACTGTCCCAGAGGAGGTTTTGGAACAAATTGATAAATTAAACAGCAATAAGTCACCAGTACCAGATGGTATTCATGCAAGAGTTCTGAAGGAACTCAAATGTGAAATTGCAGAACTACTAACTGTAGTCTGTAACCTATCATTTAAATCAGCTTCTATATCAGATGACTGGAGGATAGCTAATGTGACGCCAATTTTTAAAAAAGGGCTCCAAAGATGATCCTGGCAATTACAGGCCTGTAAGCCTGACTTCAATATCGGGCAAACTGGTTGAAACTATAATAAAGAACAATATTGTCAGACATATAGATGAACATAATTTGTTGAGGAAGAGCCAACATGGTTTTAGTAAAGAGAAATCATGCCTCACCAATTTATTATAATTCTTTGAGGGGGTCAACAAGCATGTGGCCAAGGAGAATCCAGTGGATATACTGTACTTAGATTTTCAGAAAGCCTTTGACATGGTCCCTCACCAATGGCTCTTACGCAAAGTAAGCTGCCACCGGATAAGAGGGAAGGTACTCTCATGGATTGGTAACTGGTTAAAAGATAGGAAACAAAGGGTAGGTATAAATGGTCAGTTCTCAGAATGGAGAGCGGTAAATAGTGGTGTCCTCCAGGGGTCTGTTCTGGGACCAGTCCTATTCAACATATTCATAAATGATCTGGAAAAAAGGGGTAAACAGTGAGGTGGCAAAATTTGCAAATGATACAAAACTACTCAAGATAATTAAGTCCCGGGCAAACTGCGAAGAGCTACAAAAATCTCTCTCAAAACTGGGTGACTGGGCAACAAAATGGCAGATGAAATTTAATATTGAGAAATGCAAAGTAATGCACATTGGAAAGCATAATCCCAACTATACATATAAAATGATGGGGTCTAAATTAGCTGTTACCACTCAAAAACGATTTTGGAATGTTGGGAATAATTAAGAAAGGGATAGATAATAAGACAGAAAATATCATATTGCCTCTATATAAATTCATGGCACGTCCACATCTTGAATACTGTGTGCAGATGTGGGCGCCCCATCTCAAAAAAGTTATATTGGAATAGGTTCAGAAAAGGGCAACAAAAATGATTAGGATTATGGTACAGCTTCCGTATGAGGAGAGATTAATAAGACTGGGACTTTTCAGCTTGGAAAAGAGACGGCTAAGGGGAGATATGATTGAGGTCTATAAAATCATGACTGATGTAGAGAAAGTAGATAAGGAAGTGTTGTTTACTACTTCTCATAACAAGAACTAAGGGTCACCAAATGAAGTTAATAGGCAGCAGGTTTAAAACAAATAAAGAAGTATTTCTTCACACAATGCACAGTCAACTTGTGGAACTCTTTACCAGAGGATGTTGTGAAGGCCAAGACCATAACAGGGTTCAAAAAAGAACTAGATAAATTCATGGAGGATAGGTCCATCAATGGCTATTAGCCAGGATGGGCAGGTGTGGTGTCCCTAGTCTCTGTTTGCCAGAAGCTGGGAATGAGCAACAGGGGATGGATCACTTGATTATTACCCATTCCGACAGGTGCTCCAGAGGGAATGAACAGAAGACAGCACGCAGCTAGATGGACCTTTGGTCTGACCCAGTAGGGCCATTCTTATGTTCTAGGGAAGGAGGAGGATTGAGTGGGTTGTCCCCAGGTGCCTTGGAGGAGACATTGACAAAGACACACTGAGGCTATGTCCACATTACACAGGTTTTAGCGACATGGCTGTGTTGCCACAGCCATGTCACTAAAAGTCATGCAGTGTAGCCACTGTTTGTCGGCTCTCCTGCCAACAAAATACTTCTACTCCCAACGAGTGGTGTTTGCATTGTTGGCAGGAGAGCGCTCCTGCTGACAACACACTGTTCCTACTGGCACTTGTTGCAGCAAAACTTTTGTCTTTCAGGGGGTGTGGAGGGTTTAACACCTCTGAAAGACAAAAAAGTTGTCTCGTTCACTTGCTAGTGTAAACATAGCCTGAGAAAGAGAAACTGCAGAAAGAAAGCTGTCTCTCCCAGACAGACATAGGGGTAAATGGGTGAGGAAAACTTTAAAAAGCTTGCAAGGAAAGACAATATAGGTAAAACTCAGGCATATCGCCTTTTATTGTTTTAACCCTTTGCTCTGTATACTACTTATCTTTGGGGTGAATACATTATGCTTTGTTTTGAAGAAATGTTTTTGAACTCACTTTAATCAGCTGCTGTCTCAGACTCCTGGAAGAAAACTGCTTTAAGGTGCCAAACACTCATATTTACATGGTTGGTAAATGGGGCTGCAGCTCACAGATCCAGTTCCAAAGCAGTTGAACTGTATGGATCCACCCTTGAAAGAGGTGAATGAACCTAGACCTATAATCTGAGTGATGCACTTTAGAGGACTAAAAAAGGAGCTAAAACAGCTTGCCCTAATTCTGACAGTTGCCTTGCCATATACATATTTTATTTTACTTGAGAGAAATTATATATTACTAAACTTCATATTTGGTAGAGGATAACTAACACTAAATGTACAGTATCAGAGGGGTAGCCGTGTTAGTCTGAATCTGTAAAAAGCAACAGAGGGTCCTGTGGCACCTTTAAGACTAACATAAGTATTGGGAGCATAAGCTTTCGTGGGTAAGAACCTCACGTCTTCAGATGCAAGTAATGGAAATCTCCAGAGGCAGGTATAAATCAGGACTGATTTATACCTGCCTCTGGAGATTTCCATTACTTGCATCTGAAGACGTGAGGTTCTTACCCACGAAAGCTTATGCTCCCAATACTTCTGTTAGTCTTAAAGGTGCCACAGGACCCTCTGTTGCTTTTTACTAAATGTACAGAAATAAATGGAAGTAACATGGCTGTGTCTAGCTGGAATACAATATTTCTAGAAAGCATCATAAATACTAGACTTCTGATTGTATATTCTGTTATAGAAATTCAAGGTACAGCTCACTGCCAGCCGACAGTTTAACTATTCTTGGAAAAACCCAAAATCAATGGAGAAGTATCAGTTTTCCAGCACCATTGCATGAATTCGGTTCTACCTATTTATAGTAGATATTTTGAAATAGATACACACAATCTGTATAATAGTGATGTGTAGGTGTCCCTCTACTGCAGTGTAATTTACACTTCCCAGTCAGGAAACAGATTAAACTAAATTAACCTGGAAATTAATTTGTTGCAAGGTGTTAGATAAGTAACTGACATCTCTGGTATTGTGTATTTGCACAACTTCAGGCTTGGACCATAAACCTATTTTGAATGTTTGAATTACACTGTCTACACTTGATTCTGGCCCTGATCTTGGAATCATAGAGTATCAGGGTTGGAAGGGACCTCAGGAGGTCATCTAGTCCAACCCCCTGCTCAAAGCAGGACCAATTCCCAACTAAATCATCCCAGCCAGGGCTTTGTCAAGCCGGGCCTTAAAAACCTCCAAGGAAGGAGATTCCACCACCTCCCTAGGTAATGCATTCCAGTGCTTCAGCACCCTCCTAGTGAAATAGTGTTTCCTAATATCCAACCTAGACCTCCCCCATTGCAACTTGAGACCATTACTCCTTGTTCTGTCATCTGCCACCACTGAAAACAGCCGAGCTCCATCCTCTTTGGAACCCCCCTTCAGGTAGTTGAAAGCAGCTATCAAATCCCCCCTCATTCTTCTCTTCTGGAGACTAAACAATCCCAGTTCCCTCAGCCTCTCTTGTGCTCCCTGGACAATTTTATGTACACTATGAATGCAAGATGGGACCCTTAAATTATAAACTTTTTGGGACAAGAAGAGTGGGCCAGATTCTACACTGCTTTGCATCATGCAGCATCCTTTCCACCTATACAGACTGAGTGCAAAGTGTGTGTACAATATTGCCATTCAGATACGATAGCATTTCACATCCTAGGTTTTCATACTTTACACACAAGGAGTCATTGTTCTCTTTTGGAGTAGAGTGCAGGAAAACTGGAGCTTTTAAATAGAGTAATTTAATCTACTGCTTTTTTCGTTTCATAAATTAATAAAAAATAGAAACAGCATCTTTTCCTCATTACAAGTTCATGATGTGCTTATACCCCTAGGTAGGGCCTGTTGCAAAGAAACATTGAAGACAATGGGAGTCTTTCCATTACTTCAACATGCTTTAAATCAAGCCTACAGACAAGTGGTAAAAGGAGTTCCCTTAGTAGGAAGTATTTTTTATTAAATTACCTTGGGGGGGGGGGGGGACCCAATGCATTTACCATTACAGTTCAATTTTGTGATGAAACATTTCACAATTTTATTTGCTTCATTTCCTTAATATTAGAGCTGTATAAGGCTTGCATTATACCATTAAGAGCCTCTTTCAACTAAAAGATTACAAGTTTCATTACAAACTCAAAATGCGAGTAAGATCCATTAATCTTGGTCCTCTTTTAAGGAAACCAGGATGGAGTTAGGGTTTTACACTGAACTGGTTGATTTTTTGGGGGGTGGGGGTGGGGTGACTGCAAGGCACTGCTCATTGATTTTACTTATTTCTTCTGATTGTGAATGATTCACAAGCTTAATTTGATGTTTATAAATCTATTAATTATTCTTAATTAGTTCATGCAAATAAATTTTATGGGGTATTCATAAAGCTTTTTTAACAGAATAATAAAGAATAGTGAATAACAATTAACAAATAATTTTGTTCTCATGTAAATAGTGGCATGTATCTACAGAACAATCTTTCTGCAAACATCATTGCAAACAAAAAGCAGTCTGTGCAAATGTCCATGATATCCAATTGTAAGGACTATGAAGATGGTTGGATCAAACAGCTGTTCAGAATTCGCAAAAGTTTGCAAACTTTATTTTGGATTACTCTATCAACTGTGGTGCGAAAGCGGGTATTATCTCAGTTGTTCTACATCTGTGTGACTCCACTCACTTCAGAGCTATGTTGATTTACATCAAGGATCTGGCCCCAAATATTAAATACAGCTGGTCAGAATATGGAGGAAGGGGATTATGGAGTTTTAAAAAGAGATTTTATATTTATTGAAATTTTCTGACCAGCTCTGATATTAAATACCAGTAATCAATTATATTAACAAAAAAACCTCAAAGAAAAAGTTCAGCTGAATGTAGATACATGCAATTTAAAAAATGAAGGAAAAAAAGTTTTACAGGCAACTCTGGAAAATGAAATTTCTGAATAAGCCAGAGAGCAGCTTAACATCTCTTAAGCTTTGGACAATGACGACAGGTGCTTTATATTTAGAAGCTTGAGTCACCTGCAGATTGTTTTGACCATATGCATTCTATTGAAATGTTTTTTGTCACTATTCTATGGTTTGTTGCCTACATCACCATGTCTGTCTCTCCTTTAAAAAACTGAATCAAAGTGACAACATTCAAATACAGTTAGTCACACATAGGTCCTTGAGAAATAGTGCTATTTCTTGCTCCGGGTGGAATATTCCAAATTCCAAAACAACAAGAGAGTGTGAAACACTTTTTCAAAACTCTTTGAGAAAACAGAAAGGGGGCCTGTCACAGGGTGCTCCACTCACCGCTAGCGTGGTCCCTCCTGGTCACTCTGAGGATTAGCTGTTAAGGTCAACGCCCCCTTCCTCAGCTTGCATGCCATTGCACAGCCTCTCTCACAGGTCTGGAGCTCCTCTCTCATCCCAAGAACTGCAGTGTCCTCCAGTTGGGTCAGTCAGTGTTTCCCCACTTCCAGAGTAGCAAAGTCCCTTTTCCCCAGCAGTTCTAGGTAGTCTTCCCTTCCCCTGCATTGGTGCCACTCCTTCAGTGGCTGGTAGGCTCAACTCAGCAGTTTTAGGCTTTCCTCTCTTAGCCCTCACGGCTCCTTCTCTGGACTGCTTCTTACCTCACACAGTTCCCCTGCTCTCTCTGGGTGTACCAGCTCCAACCTCCCGCTACTACCCTCTTCCCAGGGAGTGACTTGCCTGCTTTCCTGCAGCCTTCCCCAGCAGCCCCCATCTGTTGCCAGCTACCTGTTGCTGCACAGCTGAACCTGCTTCCAATTAGTTCCTTGCTCCCTGGCTCTTTCTCTAGGTGCAGCCTGTGGAATTAATTGGCCTGCCTGGCCCCCTTAACCCATTTCAGTTCTGTGTGGGGTGGTTACCCCACAACAAGGCCCTGCATGAAACTCATGTAACAAGAGAAATATTACAGTCTGTCACTGCTACATAAGGAATCATAATCATTTAAAAATCACAGTAATTTCCACTTTTATAGTTCTTTCCGTCTCAAGCTCTCAAACAACATTAGAAACATGGATGAATTTAACCTTATTACATCCTTACAGAGTTTTAGTTACATTAGCCCCAGATTGCAGATGAGGAAACTAATGCATAATAATTTTGAGTAACTTTCCCAGGTCATGCTTTGAATCTGTGGCAGACCTGGGAATGAAACCAGTGTTCTTGATTCCTAATCCTGTGAGCTACCTAATGAATGTTCTGATTTATATAAATATGTATTAATTTTGAGCTGTGATTGCTATTTGACCATACTCAAAATAAACATATATATATATATATCTGTCAGCAAATTGATCAGTCATTTGACTAGCTAATCTAAATTGAAATAATAACCCTAGAGAGGATTTCATGCAGCTGAAAACTCTCAAAAGGAAAAAAAAAAAGTCACTACAAGCAATTCTCAAAAACTGAAAGAAAATATTAGAAATAAATCAGAATATCTGCTGGCAATTAATATTGTAACTGAGAAGACTATTTGATTTTGCTTCCCTAGCACCAATGGGCTACATAAGCATAAAATCTTTTACTGCAGTGTTTATGTTTCTATTTTTCTAATGCACTTGCTCTCATACTATTTTATTCAGGTTCTTGTATGTTTTATATTCTCAGGGTACAGTTCTCATGATTATATTTTATAGCTACTTTTATTTAAACTTTAAACTAAGTTAAAGAAAAACAAAAGCAAAAACAGAAAGAAGGGAAAACAGGCTTTGTTTTGAATATTGGCTACTTTAATGTGGATTGGTTTGTGAACCACAAAACAATAAAGGTGGTCAAACTAAACATGGTGGTGTCAATAGTAAAAGTTATTTTATAAGCAGGTTTATAAAAGTACAAAAAAAGTTATAAGCATTCAAAAGATGGTAACATGACACTACATTCTGATGGACCACAACATTTTCTCTCATGTATTGCTCTTTGGGGGCTAGTTTTGAGGTGGATGAGAGGTTTCTGTGGAAAAGCACTTAAGGAGTTGCCTAGCAGCACAAACATATCTCCCCTAAAAGTGGTAATTCTAGTTGTTAAGGGCCAAAAGCACAATGGCCCAGCTGGGAAAACAGATGATCTGCAAGCTAAGAACTTACTGATTCTTTTCTTCTGAGGCTATGTTCCAGAACACCATATATTGCAATGCCAAGCTACAAAAGTGGTGCACCTGTTGACATTCAGCACAGCATTCTGTACTCGGGCGTATTTTAGATAAGCTAGGAGCCATTTATCAAACTGAACTACATGTGATACAAAAAGACATCACACAACCAAATCTTAGCAATGCTTGAAAGAGTAACTGAAAAATGTAAGCTTTATAGGATTATTGGTGTTATAATACATTTTGAGCTTTTTTTTTTTTGAACTACCACCTATTATTGTTCATACCCTTAAGAGTTTTTAGACTCCAAGCAGCAGATTATTGTTGTAACATCTGTTTCAATAGAGTTCTTTTACACTGCCATCCTGCTAGGTTATTATTCTAACAACTCTTATCTTTTCGGCAAGTTAGATGATTGTTTTAGGAGATGATTCTTATTTCTCAGGCCTCCATTGTATACTGACAACCCATCTCACTTGACAAAGGTGATGTTTATATGCATTTATATCTTTTATTTTCTCTCATTAAATTCAACATGGTCATCAGAGTGGGATTTCTATTCAACTTAATCTTGTGCTCTGTGTGCCCACACAAAGTAGCAGCAAACTGTAACTCATGCTAATCCTCTTCTATTTGCTTGATCTATCTTCCTCTTTTGCACCCTTTTTAATATTAATAATAATTATAGCTGTTTTCCTCTTCGGACATTCTTCTAAGCCTCCTCTAGCAATGATTGTAGTAGGCTGGAGTCTAGCTTGTTTTGATACAAAAAAGAGCATAGCTAGAGCTCTGGCTGAGTCAGAGCTAGGAGTACATCCATTTACAACATGATGCTGCAATGTCAAGACATTCTCAGTCTCCCAACCGCATCTTTGACATAGTCTCATAAAGTACCTCATGTTTAAAAACTGTCGTTTTTGTTTCTGAACTGTTTAGAATAAAGCACATTGGGATGTGTTATAGTCTACCACTGATGTCCAGGGTTGGTTTCCCCTTCCTCCCACTACCTGTAAATGTCAACAAAATCATCCTCATTCAATTATTTTAATATATAAAAAAGGAGAAAAGAGAACCTCCATTCCCCTTTTGTTGTGAACAGTTCTTTAGGATCTATGTCTATAAGTGGACTGAAAGTTGTACTCCTGGGTTATGTTTCCAGTTCTGCCACTGACTCACTGTATCAACTTGGGTAAGTCAGTTAACTTCACCTTGTTACCTTGAGGAAATCAACTAATGTCTCTGTGGTACAGTTAACCATATGGGGCTACTAATTCTTACCAGTCTCTCTGGGGTATACAGAGACTCAATAAATTAGGGCCAAATTCTGTTCTGAGATCTTCTCTAATTATCTATTTTGCATATTCACCATTATGGCCATGAGAAAATTCCCAGTGATTCTAGTGGTAGCTAGTACTGGGAGTATGCAGTATGCCACAGCTAGATAGTTATAGGGACTCTCAGCACCTTTCAGGTTTAGGACCACTGAGTCAGATTTTCAGCTAGTGTAAATAGGTGTGGTGCCACTGTGAGCTAAAACAATTTACATCAGCTGAGAAACTGGCCCCCTTTGTTTGCAAAGCCTGTTGACATGCTTGGAAGCTAAGTGTTACGTGAGTGTAAATTTTTTTTGGCAGCAAGAAATGCATAACCAGAAAGATCATGTGTGACATTTCATGAAGAAGAGAATGTACTTTGAGTTATGCTATATGACTTCACTTATGGAAATGCAGTAACAGTAAACAGTGCCCCTTAACTATGTGTTATCATTCCATACACAATACCCCAGTGTGCAAGGCAAGTGACTGATATGTTACGAAGCAAAAAAATATAGATTAAAATGGTGTTCAGAAATTCTGGAAGATACAGAGCCATGTTGGGAAGTTTATTGTATTTTCCTTTTAAAAGACAATGTTTTACTCTTTCTTTTGCAATAACTGTTTGTGTGATTCAGGCAAGCTTCCCCAGCTTGTGCTGGCTTCACAGCATAGAAACTAGCTATATTTTTGGCTGAATCTGGCCTTAAGTGATTAAGCATTCAGACCATCTGTATATAAAAATACTTTCACACAAACGCAGCATATGGGGGGAGGGCGATTACTTTGGCCATTTTGTGGCATTTAAAATCATGATTTGAAAGAGGTATTTCCAAATATATTAACCAAATGGTCTTTTTTTATACAAGTTTCCCTTAATATGGGAGCAAGTGATAAAGCAGAGATGCAACAAAACAGGAAATACACCTGATTTATATGATGTGCATACTCATGTTGCTATATAATAATAATAATTAATAATGACATGATAACTGTATATGCTTAGAGTTATGGCCCCAGCCCTAACAGTTAACAGATTGTATTTAGTCATTAAAGCAAAATATAGTACACAAACAGATGAAAGAATTATGTTGAGCACACGGGGAGGAGAGAGATTAAAAGCCTTTAGAAAAGTGATTGTATCACTGTTTACAAATGAGCAGATGCAGAGAAAATGCCTTCTTATATCAGAAACTATTATACAGCAGCCTTATTTTTTATGTCATCGTGAAGAAAATTCCTATATTTGATTGGATTTATGGGGCAAAAGTAACTCTTTAAAGGCTGGCTCTGCCATGCTTTATGCTTTATTCCTAAAGCATTTTGCAATCTCTAAAACACCAATTAAAAGTTTGCTTTTATTTTTCTGTTGCCCATACTACTTTCTCTCAGGAGCCATGCTTTTTTTTTTTTTTTTTTAAATGTTCATAAGTTTGTCATATCCCTTAACAGAATAGCTTTGTGGTCCTAAGAGAACTCACCTGACTGTCATTTTAATCCTACACAATACTTTCTACTAAGGAGGGACCCTTGTATATTACCACAGTGCTTGTAGTAATAGAATGTTTCTTTCCACGCTTCCAGTTTTAGCTCGAGCCTGTTAGTGACTCATGGGTGAGCAAGTGAAAGGTGTTATTTGTATTTTAAGTTTTACTGCTCTCCTGTACAAGTCTCATCTGTTTATCCCCATCTTTGTGTTTTTTTTTTTTTTTTTTTTTGTCTCTCCTAAAGTTCTCTCTTTGGTTCATTTATATTGCAAGGTCCTCAGGGTAGAGATCATGTGGCAAAGCATGCAATTATGTCCATCATCTACACTGGTTGAGGACCTGGCACTATAGATCCCTCTACAATGCCAGATAGTGTTATAGTTCTATATTACAATTTACTCATAACAAAGTATAACAACAACAACAGGATAGCCAAGGGCTTAGTTCCTACCAGTCTGCTATGAAAGGGCTAATCTCATTATTTTTGAGTAGAGACTCAGATTTTTTTTAAAGAAATATAAAGAGAGAACAGAACAAAAAAAAAGACAAAAAAACAAAAAAAAGTAAAGAAATGGGAAGGGAAGATTTAAGATTTTTAAGATTTAAGAGAGTGAACTCCAAATAAACATAACAAATTTAATTACTCCTATAGTAGGAATTAATATGCAGAATAAGTTTTTTTCCCCTTTGTAACTATGCTAATAAAAGCTAGCAAAACAGTTTGTCCTTTCAAGTTTAATAGATTGGTTGGTTACCTGGTCAGTTTACATAACATACTTTTTAGGCTGATTAGTTGTGAGAGTCTATTAGTCAGCATTAAACTATTTATAGCTAGGGATGATTATGTCACTACAGACGTAGTCTGCACAGGATGCTGATGGAAGAAAAGAATTCACAGCAGTTCTTGTTCAAAAGTCTCCAGTCATGCTGCTGTTTGTTAAGTGATTAGAAGGACACATGTGTTGCAATGACTCTCTTCCATAAGGGGGACTTCTTGGAAATCAATATGTACTAATCACTCGATGTTCTCCAAAGGGCTACATGAAAGATTTGGTAATTTCCTTTTACGCAAAATTACAGATTGAAATGGTTTATTCAGGAAACATTTCATCCCAAAAAATATTTTACATGAACATAGGAGTTCTTAAGGCAACCATTGTATTATTTGCACTTTGATGGCTATCAAGTTCACTGTTCCTGAAGTGCTTCTATTGACTCTAATTCAGATTTTTAGTGGATTTTTTTTTGCAAAGACTGCAACTGAAGAATAGGCAAGAGATGGTTTGTGCCAACACATTTAGCTTTGATAGCTACAGTTAGCTCTGGATAGGTTTATGGGAATCCCTGCCTCCCTAAGTTGAGCATACAGAGGAATAAGAACTACCTACACTTAGTTAAGGCAAATAGGGAGCATGCTGGGGTATTAAATAAGGTCACACACTCTCTAAATTCAAAAGGACTTTAATGCAGCAGGAAGTTCCCTCACTGCAATACTAAGGATTGTCTGACTATCTCCTTGTGGAGCCTCGGAAGGAACATGATCCTGCAGAAACATCTATTCCCCTGTCATAGGCATTGTCAAGGTGAGCCTCCAGATTTGTCCCAGATAATACTGAGGCTAAGTCAAACAACCCCCACAACCAAGACTCCAGAGCAGGAGATTGGTTATATCTTCTGGGTCCCAGGGACCTCTACTGGATCCCTCCAATATAATAAGGACACTGTAGAAGAGAGAGGTGCATCAGCACTCAAGGACCCATACTGGCCATAAAGGAGTGAGTCGAAGAGTCAGAATGACCAGTATTAGTGGAGCAGCTGGAAGTGCTTTCAGAACTGAATAAGATGGAACAGAGATGATAGACCCAACCATGCGCTCCCAAATCCATGGTAATGTCTCTTATTCTTAGAGCTGGTCAGGAATCATTAGAATGATTTTCTGACAGAAAATCCAGTTTCCAGAGGAAAATTTCAATTTTGCCAAAAAAAAAAAAAAAAAAAAAATCTTATGCAGAAATCAAAACAAAATATTTTGGTTTGGGTCAGTTCAACCCAAATTGGAATATTTTGTTTTATTGAACTGATTCAATATGTTTTGTTTGAAAACAATTCAACAAAACATCAACACGCTGTTTCATGAGAGTTGTCTCCTATGGTCACTGTAGAGGATACATCTCCTATAATGCAACGTGTATTCCTCTCTGATCAAGTTGTGTGGTGCATCAAAGGAGATGTAGTCTGCCCAAGGAGCCTGGCTATTAGGGGAAAATAGGGGCATTAGGATCCCACACAATTTCCATAAGGCAACATGTCCCCATGAAAAAAGAGAATTTAATGTTGAGGTGATTCAAAACAGTGTTTGGGTCAGTTCAGCAAACCAAAATGAAACATTTCAATTTTGGAATGTCAAAATGCTTCGTTTCATTCAAAAATGTTTCAACATTTCCAATTAGAAATTTTTTGGAATATTTCATTATGGAAAAGTTTTTGATAATTCAACTCTTTTTCCTGATTTGGGACAAAATTAAAATTTTCAAAATCAGAATTTCACATGGGATGAACATTCTGAACTGCACCGAGTTCTACTTATTCCTTCCCTTGGGAGGCACCAAATTCACCATTTTTAAGATCTACTTCTGTCATTATGCTTGAGGACAAAGGACAGTGGAACTGATGCCACTACAGATGTGACCCCAGATCCAAGGGAAACTCAGCACTAAAACAAATGTGACACCATCACCCCCTAGCTGGGAGGAGGCACAATTAATTTCCCTGGCACCTAGTTACCTATCTATAAAGTCTAAAATACAAATTAACAGATTATTTGGGGTTAAAACAAAGAGAAATCTCTCTTGAGGTGGAACTGCTACATTTGCAGCTAACAACCTAAAGTAAAAAAAAAAAAAACAGAGGCAATTACTTGGCCTCTTATAACCTCAACTACAAACATTCAGTGCCACAAGGCCTCAATCCACATTACTTTTCTAGCAGGCTGTCAAAGCTCATTGGTGCTAGGCAGAATTGGGGATACATCTGAATAATGGGAATATGTAACGGCCACCTTGAGGAAAACTGAATTTTCCTAATTTCTATGTGACAGACATATTCACTCAAGAAATGTTTGTCTCAGGCTTGGTTCTGATTGAAAACTGCACCAATTTCCCATGAATAGAGCCCTGTTTTTGTTTAAAGTATTTATGTACCTTGGAAAAAAATTCTGCAGAAATGTCTCATGTTCAAGTCCATAATGAAACGTGATGAATCATAATTTATGTAGTTTGACTTTGTCCTTATAAATCTGTCACACCTCTGGTAGGGAGATCTTGGTGGTGAGGGGAAAAGAGGTCCACTTAGAGGGGTGTGTTTGTAAAAAAAACCCCTCAACCTTCAAGCACACATGTAAGTGTTAATTCATTTCTAAACCTAGTGCACTTAACCTTGCAAAACTCTAAGTATATTCCTCAATTTTTTTTGATAAAAAGTAAACAAATTATCCTTTTAAAGGTTTGGACATTCTTCAGTTTTTCAGAATAAAAAAATAAAGTGAGTAATGTTTATAGTTTGTCACTACACTAAAAAATTGTAATTATACAAAAATGTCAGTATCACAATGTAAAAATATCTTTGGTTAGGCGAACAAGAGAGATTCTTCCTCTGTTACAGCTCAAAGCTTGTTACAATCACATGTAAGACTATGAAGTGAGATAAGGGATATACTGCACATTTTTTTTGATGAGATCAACCCATTAGTAACTGCAGTTTGAACAGTGCTGAGTATGGGTGAATTCAGGTTAGTGAGTGACTGCCTCTGTTGGACAGTAATTTGAACTAGTGATTGATTTCCACCGCAGCAATGATGGCACTGATTGAGCTGACAGCAGAGAAGACCATTTTGACCTACAGCCTTGAAAATTTCCATCAGAGAAATAAATCTGGAAACTGAATCACTACAACAGGATTTGACACTGATGCCTAAGACATCAGCTGCACTGGCCCTGTGTTGACAAGGCACAATAGTAACAAAAGGTTTAAGGTAGTTTCCTTTACAAGGAAACAAGACAAAAGAGAAAATAGCTCAATATTCTGTAAAGAATCCCACCAAAATACATATAGCCAGGAATTTAAGATTTACCATCTTCTTAAAATTGGCAGAGTAGCTTTTATTTTGCAAAACCAGAAGTCATGTGTGTACAGGAGTTGTGCTATTATGTATGTTAGTTAGGTCAGTTAGAAGAAGGATTCATTTACATGATAACGAGGTTTTCAGGCTTTTAGTTAGAGCATCCATCTGAATTTATACTTTAGAAGGACAACATAAAGGATGGTTGACAAAAAATTTTACCTACCTTCTTTTTTTTTTAATCTATTTATAAAATCCATAAAACTCTTTTTGTGTGTCAAAAAGATTTCTATAGGTTAATTAATTAATAAATTCAATGGCAACAGGAAAACACTTCTGACTATGCCTTCAATATCAAAACAGTGCACACCTTGGAACAAATCACATTTCAGTAAGAAATAGATATCAATTTCAAGTTTCCAATGGGTTATTATAAATCAACGGTAAACAAATTTCATTTAAAAATAAGTCAAATACCTTCACATAATCCTTTGAATCAAGAATTAATTTGGCAATACTCTCCTCTCTCCCAGTTAGTAACTGGGATCTCATAGAGGAATCAATCTTGTAAGGTATTTGATACCTTCTGAGGTGCTAAACTCTGAACTATTATTGATGGCCAAGGGTTTAGTACCTTGCAGGTCCAAGCTTCCACAGATAAGTAACATGTCCCTTTATCGCTTAACAGAGTGACAAATTCAGCAAAGGCATTTAAGCACATAATTTTAAGCAGGGGAGTAGTCCTATTGAAGTCTATACTTGAAGTTAAGCAAGCATTTAAGTGTTTTGCGGAATCAGGGCCTAAGTGATACTTAAATAGTATGTTTCATTTGAAATGCCAGCATTCCAAGGAGTGTAGGCTCTTGTATGTGGACCACCTTTCCTGCCCAGGAGTTCTGGCAGCGGCGAACAGAGATGTTAGAAACAGATATTTAAAACTATTCAGTGCCTGTCCCTGCCAAATTCACACAACCAAAATTGTCACGGAAGTCAAATTAATTCCTTCTTCAATTGTGCATAATGGACTTCAAATCTGAGTGCCAAATTTTCAAATTAGATGTGCAATCACTCAAAATTAACTGCTCCCCCCCCCCCCGGGTCTAGTTATTACTACAGTTAGGTAATTGTTAACTGGGTGGAAATTGGGCCTTCAGTTGTGCACCTAATTTGTTTGAAAATGTCCCCCATGAAGTTTTGATTATTACTAGGACACCTTTTTAAAAAGTTTAACCAAATGAATAACCAACCATCTATTGTACACTCATGTAAGAGTTTAACCACTGTTAAACTTACCCCAAATATTTCTGCAATCACAATTTAAATTCATTTGCAGTGCTCAATTCACTGGCACATGCAAATTACTATATATGCTACTTGTTACAGTTTAAAATTGAAGCCTCCCATGCTGTCAGAGCTAATAAAACATTCTGTAAAGACTTTTTATTCCTTACGACAAGTACCACAGGCTAACACAAAGCAGTGCCTTTTTTTTTTTGAAATGCCAGCATTCCAAGGAGTGTAGGCTCTTGTATGTGGACCACCTTTCCTGCCCAGGAGTTCTGGCAGCGGCGAACAGAGATGTTAGAAACAGATATTTAAAACTATTCAGTGCCTGTCCCTGCCAAATTCACACAACCAAAATTGTCACGGAAGTCAAATTAATTCCTTCTTCAATTGTGCATAATGGACTTCAAATCTGAGTGCCAAATTTTCAAATTAGATGTGCAATCACTCAAAATTAACTGCTCCCCCCCCCCCCGGGTCTAGTTATTACTACAGTTAGGTAATTGTTAACTGGGTGGAAATTGGGCCTTCAGTTGTGCACCTAATTTGTTTGAAAATGTCCCCCATGAAGTTTTGATTATTACTAGGACACCTTTTTAAAAAGTTTAACCAAATGAATAACCAACCATCTATTGTACACTCATGTAAGAGTTTAACCACTGTTAAACTTACCCCAAATATTTCTGCAATCACAATTTAAATTCATTTGCAGTGCTCAATTCACTGGCACATGCAAATTACTATATATGCTACTTGTTACAGTTTAAAATTGAAGCCTCCCATGCTGTCAGAGCTAATAAAACATTCTGTAAAGACTTTTTATTCCTTACGACAAGTACCACAGGCTAACACAAAGCAGTGCCTTTTTTTTTTTTTTTTTTTTGTTCGTGGCTCCTACTGGTTCAAAAGATATAAACAAAATATCTGTCCTATTCACTGTCATTTTTGCAGGAAATTATAACTTTATTTTTAACTTGATTCTCTTTGGGAAGCCTTCACAAACAAAGAGGAATAAAATGCTATAAAATTCTTCATTCCCTGTAGAGAAACTTCATTTTTTCCTTCAGAAAATTAAACAGCTTTTAAAAATACCAAACAAACAAACGAAAAAAACCCAACAACATACTTTCCATTTTCTTTGAAAAATGCTGTGTAAAAATGTAAAGCTGGATCTGAACCACAAAATTAAAATCTGGAACCAAATGGCCTCACATTTCAGAGAGGTTTGGATTCAGAGCCTTAGTTGGCCCTTGCATACATATGGGCCAATCATAAAGTTCAGATCTAGCCCTGGCCAAAATCAGAGGATGCCTGGATGAAGGATTTTGGTTTAGGCCCATCTCCAGTACAAACACTTTGTGTTGCGATTGTGTTGGGCTGCCTCTTAATATTTCATATTATATGGAAGTTCATGAAACTCTTTTTATGCATCAAAAAGATTTAATAAATAAATAAATAAATAAAATAAATAAAAGGGTAAATAAATAAATAAAATCAGTGGCAACAGGACCACACTTCTGACTATTCCTTACTCCTTAGATGGAAACATGGAAGAATTAAGAAAGAATGCTTTGCGTTTTTGTACTGTAACCTCTCTACCCTATTCAATGGTAGCACTGTCAGTCACATCCTATCTTCAGACTTGGAGGACAACAGTCATAAGTGGGCCCAGTGTAGCAAAAACAGAAGAAAACCTCAGGGATCTAGAAGGTTTGCAAAAGAGCCCCATAGAGGGGAAGGAAAGGCTTCTGTACTTCCACGCTGCGGTCTCTACATAGGACTCAAGCTAATGTTAGTTTTATTTCAGATATTCTGGATCACTCAGAAAGCATTCATTGTAGCATCTTTCTCCTTAGAAACTTATGAACTCTTAGATTTAAGAAAATAAAACAAATATTAAGCAATTTCCAACATTTTTCCTTCAAGATTTTGTCCTAACTCTTTTTAGTTAGAGTAAATTGTACAGTATCTGGGTTTTCTTCATTCATAACATGTTAACCAGAAAATCAGATTAATCATATGTATAGACCCATAGGATTTGACCATTTTCACAGTGGTCGGTGCCGATGTTCTAGTAACTACACATGACCAGATGCAGCAACTGTGATGGTAGCACTGGGTGCTGGTATCACAATGGTCATACACATGTCCTCTTCCCACACACATACAGCATGAAACTCGAGCTAGCATCACTGTGGTCCTCTGACCCTTCTGTGGTAGTGCCACTGGGAGAAGAAGAACACATACATGTAAAGACAGAATAGTGAGGAAGAAGGAGGAACTAACAACCAACAATGAGTTGTCTGAGATGCTAACAGCTATTGTCAGCAAGCGATCAGGATCCTTATCCAATGCCAGGCTTGGAAAACTCACTCATCCAGTTGCCAGTGGTGAGTGAAAAGCTTTTCCTGGTGAACATGGGGTCTTTAGCCACAAATTTCTACAGAATGTACACTTTCATTAAAAAATATTTTTATCCCTGATGGTTATGAAGATATCAGATATGAATTAATGCACTATTTTCTGATTCTACACTCAGATAGCCCCAGTGCTCAGGGCTTTGCCAAAGACTCTAGTCAGTCCCACTGCTGCAATTCAGAACTCTGTAGACAGTACTGAAGCTGTCAGGAATCACGTTGTAACTTGGGACGACAACAGGAAGGCACTCAAATTACTTTACATTCATCTTCCCTAAGGAAGGAATAAAGAGGAAGGAAGAGGCAAAATAGCAGAACTCTTGGAAATTCTAGGGCACAAATAAAGTGGCAGAGACCTCCCACATGCGGAGCTAGCAGATCCCAGAGAGACTGTCCTTTCTCTTGTAAAAGCTTCACATTTATCAGCTATCTGTTAAGCCAGAGGCCAATACAAAACAGAATCCTTAACACGTCAAAGGGACAGCAGCCTGGTAGAAATGCCAACATATTTCCCCTTACCCATCATCTACTGGTGGCTGGTGTAATGGCTATCTCACTGCTGGAGCTGCCCTACTCTCACCTGTCCTATTCATCACAGCTAGTAGGTGTTAGTACATTTTTCAAGACCTGTACAGTGAGATGTGTCATGTGTTCCAGATGCTGTTAGCAGGCAACTTTTGGAATCTAGTCTTGTACATGGATACATTTCAGATCAAATGTAAAAGCCTAAAATAGATTACAGCCATTTTTACTAGTTGTCTTGTATCCTTATATCTTCTTTTCCCAGTGAATCCTTGCAGCTCACCACATAAAATGAATTGTCTGAGGAATCATTTAACACTAATTTTTGTTGCCTATATTGATCTGGAAGGGAGTGCAGTAGGCTACACAGAAAAAATTGGGTGTTAAGAAGTGCATTATGTAAAAATATCCTTGATATTTCATGGAGATTCAAGATGGCAATGTCACTCAGAGCTCAGGGGGCAAAAACAGATGTTTAGCATATGTGGAAGATCTAAGAGTCCACCACAGAAAGACAGGTCCACATAGCAGCATTTACTTCTGCAGGCAGAACAAACAGTTTAGAAACTTAACTGGCAGCCTTAGAAGCAAAGGTAGAAAATGAGAAACAAGAGGAAATCAGATTATCAAACCTATTTTGTAATGGACAAGTAATGGTAATAATGAAAAGTTAGCCTCATCTGTGAATGAGGAAACAGAATACAAGGGGAACCTGTGGAAGGAAATAGTGTAACCGATTTGGATCTTCCTTGCAAATCAGTAGTAGTTCAGTTAAGGTCAATGGAGTCATTTCCAGTGTAAAGGAAATCAGAATATGGTGTACAGTCTATATTGTTCCTTTTTGAATTTATTGTGAAAATGTATTTTTTGAAAAAAAATAAAGACATTTACTTTCCTGCTGATGATGGACAGTAGCACAGACAATTGCTAGTGTAGCATGATTCAGAGGAGGGAACTTTTATATGCATTACAATATAACAGGTGAAGCAGGTTTTGGTTATGTAACAAGAGCCATGTATAGGAGCCTATACATTTCTATATATTCTGCATAATTCCTATTATTTTTATATGGTTTTCATTTGTCTGTTGAACACAATGTAACCTTCGGGATGAAGTGATATACAGAAAGCAAAGAGGGAGTCTAAATCTGTGCAATCGTGATTTAGAAGTTTGCAAGTTGTTAGTGACTTCCACTATATACAGAAAGCAAGATACATAAAGTAACAGCCCATTAAAATTGAATATCAGAGCGAATAGAAAAATAAGATCTCTGTCTCACAGAAAATTCTGGTATTTTGACATTTGTTTTTATCCCAAATTGGAACAAAATGTCAAATATCAAAGCTTTTCACAAAACAAAAGTTCAAAATAATTGCAATTCAGAAATGTTGAAACTGTTCATTTTCATGTTTTTGGTCAAAACGAAACATTTTAACATTCCTGTTGAATGTTAACATTAATCTCTGCAACTGCCTGAGCTACATAATGTCTTATGGGAGGCCCCTCATGCCTCTGTTCTCCACATTTTGACATGGGCTATGCTCCCCAGCCAGATTACATCTCCCATGATGCCCAAAGGTCTTTTCCTGAGGTAGACCTGCACTGGTTCATCATGGGAGTCCTGAGGAAAAAATTCAGAACGTAATGTTGCAGCTTCAATCATATTTCAAATGAGGTCTGAATTTCTGAGGCACATTTTTGTTCTTAATCATTTAGTAGTATAATATTTAATTAAGAATTAATACACACATGTATGCCACTATCAGACCTCTCTGAAACCTACATTTTGAAATACAGAATTTACTTTAATATTTAATTAAACCAATCTAATCTTAGTCACTAGTTTTTCCATTTGTAAGTGCACTCTACATCTATTTTGAATGTCATATACTGTACAAAATAAGACAGAAGCTGATAGTGCTCTAGGTATCCCCAGTAGAAATGTTGCTTGTGGATCAGGAACAATGGATTCTTTACATGCAGAGTGATGTTATACTTAAGCTTTACCTTTTCCTTAAACTTTAATTAAGCTTTTCATTTTTTCCCTATAGAATATTTTTCCAATTTCTACGGGTGTACAACAAAACTTAAATTCACTTTCAAAATGTTCAGCTTTGTTTTTAACAACTTCGTTATCATCATTTCCTAATTACTACTTGCGACCTGTCATTGATGTTGGGAAATTAGCTGAACTGTCCTTTTTAAAAGAGCTAGAAAGCTGCATATTTTTGGCTCAGCAATGGAGAAGTGTGGGATTAAGGCAGTGGCATTCCAAAGTCATTTCTCTGTCACTCATTTTCCTGAAAGCAGGAATGATAATATTCAGTTCAGACAAGAAGACGGCCATAAAATCTTTTGGAATTATAGGGAAATTGAAATATCAAGGAGAACGATCCACAGATCTGGGGCTGGATTCAGCAAATCTGTATTTCCCACATTCCCAAATAATATTTTTATTTGTTGAGTAGCTGAAATGCTTGATCTGAACTACTGAAATTTGACAATTCACAAATAAAATGGTAATAAGCAAAAGTGTAAAATATAATGACAGGAATATTCAAAATACCTAAGGGCCACATGCTGAAACTTTTCTAAATCTGTTTCTCTTAAGACAACACTATAGGAAAATTCTGCTCTTACTGTCTCTTCCAGCAGTTAGCTTTTACATTTTCAATCAATTATTATTATTATTTTTTTAAAGTATCCAAACTGCATATTCAGGAACATCACCAGATAAGAAGAGTGACATAGGTGCTGGAACAAAGGGTGCAGGGGGTGCTTCAGCAGCCCCTGGCTTCAAGTGGTTTCCATTCTATACAGGGTTTACAGTTTGGTTCAATGGCTCTCAGCACCCCCACTAGAAAAATTGTTCCAGCGCCTTTGAAGGCTGACAGTTAATAATGCTTGATTAATCAATACAAAGGGATTAAAATGCTATTTTTTCTTCTTAAAGAGGAGACAAAAGAGTTTGGGGATGAAGTAGTGTTCAACTTTAACAAATTTTCACCACTTCAATGGAGATGAAATTCATCACCCAAAAAACAGATTAAAAATACTAAATAGAAATCTCAAAAATAACACAACATATAATCTATTTAGGGATTTATGTGGTCAGATTCTGCTTTTCACCAACATCAGTGCAAAGCAAAACTTTGATGAATCCAGTGGTGTTCTTTCAGATTTACACCAGGTAACTGAGCAGAACTGGCCCAAAATCTTCAAGATCCATCTGTGACATAATGTAACTTTTTTTTAAACACATACACACCCACACGGTGTAGTCTAGATAAAAATAATAACTTTTCCTCAAGTTACTAATTCCAGCCTACACCTATTTGTAAACTGTGGATTATCAATGGTATTTAATTTCTTCCTCCTTTTCCTTTGGTTGAAAATAAATGTATCTGTCTGCTTAAAACACTGAAAAGCTTTATATTACACAAGATCATGGGATGATAACTTTTTTATAATAGATATTTTGCAGAAATCTGGGATATTATCATAATTTCAGAATGACATCCATTCCATATGTCTACAAATAGAAAGGGGTGGGGGGATTCTCTCCTCTTCATTTTAGGAACTCACAATGAACACCTTTCTGGGGTGTTTAGAAGATTGAGCCTGAAAAATAATGAGTTGGTTTCTAGACATGTGGCATTAAGAAGGAAGAACTTTGGAGAAGAAGATTTACTGACATCTTAGAGGAAAACTGTCAGTGTAAAGTCAATGAAATAATAATAATAAAATGTATCCATACTGAATATCTAGGGGCATCACTAGATAAGAAGGGTGACAGTTGTTAATGCCTGCTTAATCAATACAAAACTTATTAAATGTTATTTTTTGTTCTGAGATATTCATCTTCTATTGTGCAGGACTTCATACAAAGAAGGCACACTGAAGTGATTAAAGTGAAAATAGAATAAACCCACATGCTCATATTTATGTGAAACTGGAAAATTGTTCTTCTGGAGAATTGCCAGATTGTTACCTGTGAAAGTATCAATTTAAAACAGACTGCTATATACCAAATTTGCACCTCAACAGCTGGGATAAAGGGGAGTGGTGGCCACTCTCAGCTTTTAAATGTCCCTGTGACTGTCATTCTCAGGATTTGCAAATTTAACCTCAAAATATTTGCTGTGCATGTTATGGGTACTAGAATTTATACCAGATTTTACCCTTTGATGTTTGTGATTACATGCATGTGGCTCTGCATGTTGAAAGGCTTATCTGTTCTTAAGTCACCATCTAATATGCAGTCAGGCCCACTTAAAAGTAGTATAAGTATACATCCATAACTCCAGGATGGTCTTTGTTTCTACTGCTAGACACCAAACTGGATCCCTGTTCATTTCACCACTTCACCTACAGTGATACAGATCAGGCCCTGAGGTGAGAACTGATTATATTGTTATAGGCAGGACTGATATTATTAAAGTTGCCTAACATTTCCCATTATAAGATCATATTTTCAGTTGCTTATAAGTTTTCCAAACTTTAACTGTTTGAACTGAAATTTTCCATGCTGCATATCTGCCTCAGGCTGATTTTCCTCCCCTCCACATTCAGCAAAGTTATAAGCCTTTGGGGGGGGGGGGGGAAATCACAATTTGCACATTCTTCATTTTTAAGAGATAAAACCTCCCAAGATTCCATGTTCACTGAGAGCACCCCAGTTTCTAGTGCTGACCAGATTTCACATGTGCCATCTCCACACAGTGAATCAGCATGGTCCAGACCAAAGCTACAGGACTTTCCCTCTAATGGCCTTCTCAGGGATGAGCACTGGGATGGAGAGCAGGGAGCCTGTCTCTCCTGTGCACTCAATGTCTCACTCCACCCCGGTGGTGCCCAAGCAGCGTAGAGAGGGAAGCCATCCATCTTGAATGCATAAGGGACAAAAAACAGTTGAGTGGGACAGAAAGGAATAGATTGGGACAAGAAGTCTGGTTAGACTGGGACTAGAGAGGATTGGGGGAGAGAAACTGGGATTGAAATTGGTTGGGCAAAAGTTTGGGACCTAGACATGAGCGGTATCAGATGGCTGGGAATGCTTGGGCAAGGAGACTGGGCCTGGGAGTTGGGGGGAGGTGGGTATGAAGAGAGGAAGCTAGAACTGGTTGGCCAAGGAGTCAGAGAGGTCGTACGTGGGAGACTGAAATTAGATAAGGAGTCCAGAGAGGGAATCTAGGACTGGGAGTCACTGGGGGGTTGGAGAGAAAGAGGCACAGCGAATGGACAAGAATCTGGGAGGGGGAACTGGGACTGGCTGTGCAGAGGTTGGAGCTGGGTGTGGAGAGGGGGAGACAGGAGTTCAGACAGCAAGCTCCGAAGGGAGACTAGGACTTTCTGGACAAGGAATCTGGGACTGGGATCAGAACCCTGAGGAATGGAGACTGGGGCTGGATAGGTGAGCAGACTGGGATTGGAACAAGGAACTAGGTGTGGATAAGAGATAAGACTGGGACCAGGACTGCTTGGAGGAGATAGGGCGGAAGAGGTCAAGCTTGGTGGGAATGGGCAAAAAGAATGTCTCCATTGCATCACACTCCCCTCCAGAGATTCCCAAATCTCACCATTCCTCTGCTGTCAGAAAATATCTGCAAAACCCACTGGCAAAATGTGTGACACATCCCCCTCTAAGTGCTGGTCCACATGGAGTATGACAACCTGAAACTGCTACCAGTAACTCCCTTAGCTCAAATGGCAGAGGTCTGTACAGGGTGTCTAAAGGGTCCAGCACTGCAGAAAATCCATATAGATGTATGTAGATAGCACATGATGGAATTTCTGATTTTTCAATTTTCTTTTTAAAAACCTAGGAATTATACACTGAGAACCACATTAAAAGGAATGGTATTAATGTTGCAAGGTCAAACACTCAAAAGTTAGAAAATGTCAGAATTAAGGTTGCTCGTGCAACCTTTATTTGACTCTGTTGTGCATATTCATTGTGATACAGTCTTTATGGTCACATACTTTTTTTTCCAGAGAACCCCTGCCTTATTCAATGTATAAAACAGACCTGCTTCGGGGATGAATAAGAGTTGTACAAAAGAAAGGATAAAAAGCAATTATTTTTAAAATAAATACATTGGATATTTTATTTGAATTAAATATATTTTTGTAAGATAATTTCAAAATTAAAATTCAGTTTATGACAACCTACATTAAGGCCTAAATTCACTATAATCTATTAAAATTAATAAAAATATAGTGAATCAAGGCCTTCACAAATTTTAATAAGTTAAAGGATGCTGTTTTTTTAAATTATATACAGAATCGGGGGAACATTTAACTTTAGAAATCAACTCAAGTTTTATAAATATGTCACAATATTATGTACTGCATTAAGTATTTTATTATTAATCTTTACAATGGAGCCAATGCTGGTATTTACATTTTTCCAAATGAAAGTACTTTCAGTTTTTGTTGTGCTGAAAAGCTTTTGCCTTTACTTTTGGCTTTAGTTTCATTAGTAGGTGCATAGATAATATTTTCTTAATTTAGACTAGTTAATTCAAAGTTGAGAAACAGACTGGAAGTTGAAAAGGGATGAATCTGTCAATAAAAGCCAGGGAGAAAACAATGAGATCTACTCATTCTAAAAACTTGAAGGACATGGGGACAGATGTTTGAAGATATTTAGGCAACCAAATATGCAAATAGGTACCTAGCGGGACTTTCAAAAGCACCTTTACATATTAGGTGGCTAACTCTCATTGATTTTGCCTGCCATTAATTCCCCAATGGGAGTTATGCATCTAATCTGCATAGGCACTTTTGAAAATCTCACTAGGCATATCTGTATTGTTAAACACATAAATACCTTTAAAAATCTGGCCCATGATGACCAGAAACAATCCATGAATTCACTAACTACAGTTAATGCTTTCTTTATGTAATAAATCCAGCATGTATAAGTAGTTTCATTTAACTAATAAAAAAATTTAAAATGCTATTTCGTGCATTTCAATTGAATTCTAATTTCCATCCAAATGCAGCTTGACACAGATCATGAATAAAATATAATCTAGTAAAGAGGAAATGTGTAATTCATCATTTTGTTACATAATAAAAAATGTGAAAAATAAGGATCTGGATAAATGTATGTTGAGATATATAATAGTTTAAATAAATGTGTATAAATATAGCATTTTCTCCTCGTTAGCAAAAAGAAATAACAAATTTAGTGTAAAGGTTACGTTTAGTTGTGAATCAACAGGTTCTAATGGTTAAACCAACCAACATACCTTTCTTTAGGAAAATAACCTATATAAATACAAAACAGTTTTTTAATCAAGGTTTACTGTTTGATTTAAATAGGTAATTTAAATCACCAATCCACCCTGTTGTATATTAGAGGAGACTGTTGAATGTAGGACTTCTACCTTATTTGTTGTAGATGTTGGAAGGTGTCCGGTGACTGCAGCAGGGGATTGCAGGAAGGAAAAGGATGGTCTCATGGTTAAGGCACTTGAATGCTGCCCTGGAGAACTGAATTCCATCTCTGCCTTTGATACAGGGTTCCTACATGATGCTAGTGAAGTTACTTAAACTGATTATTTCACAGATGGTCACCAATTGTATGTTCCTCATTTTCTTGCTTCCCAATTTGATACCCTGGGGTTGGAGGGAACAGCTTAGGGCATCCACTCCACTGCCTTTAAAGACAAAATGTACGAAGCCCTTCTTCACGCAAATCTGATAGTGATGTGGGTAAAGGTATCAATTAAGTTATTTATCATTATTAATTTTTAGTTGGATTCAAAGAGCTTAATAATTTTAGCATCTCTACATCAGAAATCAAATCAATATGGTTTCTTTGCCTCAACTGAGCACATGGGGTAGCCTCAGCCCATCAGAAAACTAAAATAAACACTATAGAAACTCATTCATCACTATTATTAATGTGTATTGCCGTAGAGGCCAGGAGCTCCAGTCATGCACCAGGACCCAGTTGTGCTAGGCACTGTACAAATAGAAAAGAAAGATAAATTCATTATGACAGATTATAAAAAAAGAGAGTATGAGTGGATACAGACAGGGAGCACAAGGTAACAATGATATTGAGCAGCATGATAGGCAGTGATCTCAAAACACCAGCAGCCTAACAGATCTCCATTTTTTAAAGCATTATATCAAAAGAGTTTTAAGGAAGGACTTGAAAGTGGAGAAAGAAGTAGCTTTGTGGATGTTTATGGATCCCATCTTTCTTGGGAAAACTCTGCTTCTTTTCCTTTAACTTGTAAATATGGGGGTTGGGAGGACTGGATGTCTCAAGGCAGATCTCAGAAGTGTCCTGCATTTCACAATACATTGGGCTTTGAGACTATGTTCCACCATACTACAAGCACTCGGTCTGTTCTTCATCTAATTACTCCTCCTCTCCCATGTCTGTATATTATGAAAGGGTCCTGGTCCCTCCATAATTAAGGTTGGAATTAGCTTTCCATTTTTAGTCAGGGATACACAAGTAGCCCCGACTCAAAAAAATCTCCTTAAATTGGCTTGTGCTTCGGACTAGAGAATAAAGTGCATATTTTAAAACACTGTAGTAATTAACCATTGGAACAACTCACCATGGGATGTGCTGGATTCTCCATCATCTGAAGTATCTAAATCAATACTGGATGTCTTTCTAAAAGAAACTCACTAAGTCAAGCAGACGATATAGGATTGATGCAGGACTCACTGGGTGAGGTTTTCTGGCCTGTGTTATAGAAGAGGTCAGACTAGATGATCATAATGGTCCCTTCTGGCCTTAACAATCTATTTAATCTATGTGACCAATCCCAGTTCAAAATTCCAAGCACACTGCAAACAAGTACCTAGGAAAATCTTTGCTTAGTGTCAGTGAACTTTTGCAGCCCCTCCTCGTTGGCAATGGCATATAGCAGGCTCTCCTTACCTGCAGCCCCCTGTCAACAGCTGCTTTGGCCCTGTGTTGGGCTGCCTCTTTTTTTAGGACTCAGCACTTTGACCTGATTACATCTAATCCCACCTCTTCCAGTGTTAACAGAGAATCCAACACAGAGAAGTCCGATGGCTTCATGTTGAGTCTTTGATCTGAGTTCAGAGTCACTAGTCCTTCCTTCTCAGGGCCTTTGCATCACCTTTGTTGGTGGCTTGCAGGATCCCCCTCTCCTCTGCGTTACAACCCAAGCACCTTGTACTAAGCAGGCAAAGTCTGTCTATCGAGCCCTCCTGTTCCTCCCTTCCTCCATAGGCTTTTTCCTACCTCAGCCTATTTGCAGGCCTTTACCCCTGAACCCACTGTGTATCTGTGTTCTTCCCATGCTTCAAAACCTCTCAAAGTTCACCCTTCTTTTAAGAGAGAGGTTCACAAAGGTCCCTCCGGGAGTCCTGCAACACATTCCAAATGAAAATATACACTTTAACAACTTCTGCTCCCCTCAAGCTTGAATTTTCAACAGTCTTACATTTCCCCTGTTCTCCAGTCCTCAGCTGAACACCGACTCCCACGGCTTGCTCCTACTTCTAAACCCACCACAGGAACTAACTCCACTCCTGTGGCTTTCCCCAGTTCTCTTTCCACCTCACTCTCAGGTCCTTCCCCAAGAGAGGGAATTGTCAACCTCCTCTCTCCTGCGTCTTCCTCTTTCTCACCAGCTCTCTCTCTTGTAGGCTTCCCTCATCCTTTCCCAGGTGTGTCCAATAATTGTAGTTAAGCCACACAGTCAAGATCAGCTGGAATATAGTTGCTGTGAAACAGATGAATCTGGGCCCAATTCTCCTTCAAGGGCCAGCCAACCTGTGACCCCGAGGTAGAAAGATATCCTCTCCCCAAGTCCACAGAAGCTACTCTAGCTGATAGTTGTAGTAGCCCTTGCAACTGGAGCCCAGTTGGAGGATAAAGACTGGATCCAGATGGTAGTGGTGGATTATCCAGACCTGATCTGAACACATGCTACACATGCTGTGCACTGTTGCACAGGGAGCCCTAGTAGAGATGGGCTTCTATGCACCTCCCTGCAATGCACTTTCATATCTGGCTTTCCAGCAGCAGCCAAACTGAATCAGTTCCAGTCAGGGACAGGATACATACATCTCATAAAACACAGTATCAACAGAGAGTTTGCAGAATACGCTTTTGTGATACAAGAAACTCTTCAAAAGTGAAAGCAAATTCTTTATTTTTGTCTTATCTGTAAGTATGAATCTTCTAAAACATTTTCTAAAAATGTCACTGAAAATATTAATTACCAAGTCACAGTGGCTCTAACTTAATGCCAATTCATCATACTTCATTTGATTACAACATGACAGGTAGTATATTTACCTTGTAGCCCTGAATCAGGAACCGGGGGCATGGGGAGCAGGAAGAATAAAAGAGAAAAAACACAAGCAAAAAAATAAAGGTGGAGTAAAAATAAAGTACAATCAGCAGTATTTTATGTAAAGAATATGCCCTTTGAAAATAAAATACAAAAAACAAATCTGCCTTACTAAAATGGTGCACTTGCTACCAACAACTTTACACATTTGTGAAGGTAAATGGAGACCATATGTTAGATGCTTCTGTGAACATTATAATATGCAAGTCCCGTTGAGGAATCAAATGATTTTTAGTAAATGTCAAGGATTTCAGAACATTTCAGTAATTTTTTTGTAATAGTTCCAGCTGTCCAATAGTTTTAGAACATAACAGCATTTAACAGCCACTGTCTTATGTTCAGGAAGACACTGTTAAGATCTGTTCCCAGATGTAACATTTATTGATTTAAGCAAAGAAAATGACTTGAAAACTATTTCTATCAAAATAGCAAGAATTTTTTTCCCAAGCAAAGAAATATGTGCCATGTCAATACATATACTGGTAATGCCCACTTGGAGTTTGTCACTCCAGCTCCTGGAACTCTGGACTGGCCTATTGGAGGAGAGGGGGGTGATCTGACGCCATGGACTACACTAATAATGGCTACTAGAGCCCTCTGACATTTCCCAGAATGCTTGGAGTCAGGGCGAGGATAGAATGGACTACAAACTCCTCTTAAGGCCAGTATACTAGGGTGACCAGATGAGAGGGAAAAAATATCGGGACACATGGGGGGAGCTTGGGAGCTGAGACAAGCAGAACAGCTCAGAGAATCTCTGATTAACTTTCCTCCCCACAAAGGGAGTCTTTGAACTGTTGTGGGAGTCTAGTGCATGGGTCAGGCAGTTCCAAACCTGTTAAGGTACAGCTACTGAGAGCCAACTGAAACCACCACAGGACTCCAGACGAGAGAGCCTGAGGAGGACCTTGCCCCTCCCAGGGCTGAAGACACTTTAAGAAGACCCCCCTTTTTTTTGTTTAAGCCAGCTAACATTCATTCACAGTGCTGCAGCAGTCATCTCTGGACTCATCCTCAGCAAGCCATCTACCTCAGAAGGTGCCAGCCAGGTAGCAGGGAGTTTGGAAAAGTTAAGTGTTGGGAAATGAGAAATTTGTTGATGTGTTAGTATTTATTAGTTAATCCTAACCCTTTCCTTCCCCAGATGCTATTTTGCTGTTACCAATAAAGTCCCCCTTCGTTACAGTGTTATTTTGGGTGGGTCATTTCTTTGCTGGGGTTTGTGTCGATGCACTGTATTGTTTCTTATGTACTGGGTTTTATACTTCTTGCCCACAATGGTAGCATTATTTGTTTTCCCAAGAGTCAGCACCCTTGTGTTTCAAGCACAGTGAGAAGTTACCTTTGGTGGAGGCCCCAGGCATCACAAAAGAACCCAGGACCCAACCCATGTAAGAAGAAGAGGAAAACCACTCTTAGCAGCAAGCACCCTGGAGGATTCTTGTGCCACAACTCAGAGCAGGAGCTATATACTTACACAATTCTTGGTTTACCAGAATTTCACATTTGTTTAGCTAACTGATTTATAGATAAAAGTAGAATGAAAACAGCAGGAAGAGAATCGTACTGAAAGACTAAATACCAGGAGAATTCAATTAAAACATAACCAAGGGGATCTTAGTCTGAGCAGTTTCTCACAATCTCTATTTGGAAATGTTCAATGTTGAAAACAGCTCTGTACCCATCTGGTTTATTTATACTAAACGTGTTATTTATACTAAACTGCCTATTTAAAAGGAGACTTTGAGATGGAAGGAAATGTAGACATCATGACACTCTCTATCCCAATCCTATAGGTTAATCCTCTTCAATAGTGTCAAAGCGTGTTGCTCATATAGCCTGAGCCTCAGGTTGTTTTGTACTCAAACACTCACTGACTTTAAAGTGAGTTCCATGTATGGAGCAATTTGCAGTGCCCTGTCTGCGTAATGCAAACAATGCACATATACACTATGTTGTCTTATTATTTGCCTTCACTCATGCCCATATGTTTGGATGGGATGTTGCTTTCACACAGTTGGACTTTTTGAGTAGTCCAGGTAAAAAGCTTTGAGATTCAGCAGGAATGGATTACAGGATAGGCATAATAAGAGCATACCACTGGCCTCAGCTCACAGAGTCATGTGTTGACAAAAGAATTTAAGCTCTCCTGTTGAAAAAAATATGTTTCTAGCCAGAGGCACTGACTTCCCCAGTTCCCGGGGAGTGCTCAACCCCTGCTCCATCCCAGGTCCCACCCCTTCCCCCAAGCCTTCACCCTCACTCCTTCCCGCCCCTCCCCTGCATGCCTGCTTCCTGTCCCCCAGCACCTCCTGCATGCGGCTGAACAGCTGATTTCAGCAGGTGGAAGGCGCTGGGGGTGGGGGAGGAGCTGATCCGTGGGACTGCTGGTAGGTGCTGAGCACCCACTATTTTTTCTGTGGGTGCTCTAGCCCCGGAGCACCCACAGAGTCAGCGCCTTTGTTTCTAGCCCTTATGGTTGTAAAGAAAATTTTAAAAGATACGACCTGAGCGTAACTATTTCAGAGATATCTTCCCGAGTCTGCAGACAGCTTTCGGGGGAGGGGGGGGGGAGGGACAGCAGCAGTCTCTTTGGCCAGAGAGGTAGCCCCCAAACACACCTGGCTCTGCTTTGTGGGGTGCGGGGCTGTTACTGGTTTGGGCAGCAGGAAAGTTCCTCTGTGTGTCTGGTTTTTGGTGTGGGGGGCTTTAATGTGAAGTTTTGCCTGTGTAACATTAATTTTGGCATTTCCTAACTTCTGAGTGTTTTATTTTGCAAACTTAAAAATGTTCTTTTAACATATTTTTTGTGTGTATAATAGCAAATTCATACGATATAGAGAACATTTTATGCCCAAATGCAGATATTATGGATTTTTAATTTTTAAAATTTTATATATATATATATATATACACACACACACACACACACACACACAGAGAGAGAGAGAGAGAGAGAGAGAGAGAGGCAAAATTTCACATTAAAGGCCTCCCCCACTGAAAACCAGACACTTTGAAAATATCCACAAAATATGCATTTGGTGGTAGATGCTCTACAGTTTTCCTTTAAAGAAAATACTATGGTAGCTACTGTAATAAACATTTAAGTAGGAAAAAAATGTTTGATTGAAAAACATTTTTTCCAAAACATTCCCAAAAGGTCCAAAGCTCACATGGCATACTGTTCAATGTTTTACTTTAAGGTGTTTGTATCTTAAAGATAACTGAAAAATTACAGTGTGTGATATGGCAGTTGTTATGGAAACCATTGCCATTGAATAGAAGAGCAAGAAGTCATATAAAAATCAGTATATTGGGTAGGCAAACAGAACTCTTGTTTACAAGGATACGTTAATTTTCTCTTGCTATTAATTAGATGCAAAAATTAGGTAGGTTGGCATGTTACTTAACATATCATTTATCCTTCCCACCTGCAAAAAAACCCCAACCACTTATCAGATGGGCCTACTAAGATTGGACCAAATATTGTATAACCAGCCTTCAACACTACTGCCATAAGATGAGATAAAAACAAGAAATAAGAGGGAAAAGAAACATACTTTTGAACTCTTATTGAGACATCCCTGCTCTTGTTAAAACACACACACTACAGTATTTTATGGTAATATCCCAAAACACTGTGGTATCACTAAAGTAAGTGGAACATGCACTATAGAAAACTGTTACATTTAAACAAATTACAATGGTGTTCTTGTCAGTCGTGTTATAACTCAATTTCCCCATGATAAACAATGTCCAGTAAATGGCTACTTCTACTCTTCATATTTAGACCAGTGGCCAAAAAGTCTACATTTTGGAGTCTTTGTGGAACCTTGACACAACCTTTTGTGTGGAGTTAGGATCACCAATGAGGTTGTATAAACATGGACACAGAACCTCAAAACCAACTGGGTAGGTATTATTGAAACTTGAGCTGGGTGAAAAACACGGGGAAAAATGAATGCAAAATGTAGATAAATTTTGTCTGTTTCCTGAAAAAGCTTTGAGGAAATTTTTCAGTCAACACTAATTACAATCCTGAGTCTCAATCCTACAGGTTTGAGGTGGCCTGCTGTGCTTTGCAGATTGAAATGGGGCTCAACCGTAGCACTAAGGGTCTGTCAACTTTAATTCAATTGCAGGACCAGAGCCTTGAGAAACAGTCCAGTCTACAGAATTTCAATGAACCAGTCCTAGTTGAGTTCACACACAGCATGCCCTATCCCATACAAATAGCTTCCTTTCCTGCAAGTATCCTCCCTTTCGCAACACTTTGGTTGTCTTTGCAGTGGTAGCAGACACTTCCCTAGGTAGAGCACCAAATCTTATGGGCATTATTTACTGCTAGCGCAGCAAAGCTAGCATTATAGTGAAGAGAGAAATGTATTTCCTTTAGTGCTAGAAGAAGAAAGAAAAAAATCCATACATACTCATTCCAGTTTTTGGAATTCACAAAGCAGGGACTCAGCTAATGTTTGATTGAAACTTATTTTTGTTTTCATTATAGATATATCTACATGCTGTGGTGTTAAGCAAAGTGCTGGTCCCTTGTTGAATCTTACAAGCTTTGGGAACAGCAGTCCTGGTAATTCTTAGTGGATAAGGGGCTCAACACTGCAGGGAATGCTTTGAGTATTTGGGGGTTGGTGTGTGCCTGTCACTATCTGTGCAGAGAGAACATGGTCTGTGGAGGCCTGGAAGGCAGTTGTTTGTGTTGCTAGAGGCTGTTGGTTTTAGGGAGCAGTTCCACTGCAAGGACAAACAAGACTCCTCAGGCTAAGGGCAGGTAGTGGTGGCCTCACAACCCTGGGTACTCCTGGGGCATGTCACAATGTGGAAATGGGGATAAATAATTCCTCCCCTTCAGTACCAGCAGCCTCCCTTCCCCGTTATCTGGAGGCCCTCTATCCCAAAGATCTTGATATATTTTAATCATAATGGGAATTTCGGGGTGCAGCCATGGAGGTATCCACCTTGCAAAAAAGGTTAAGTTAACTGTGACTGACAATATGAGAGCCCTATGGAATAGACTATAAATGAGTGTCCAACCTACTTAACAGCCAGCAGAAAAGCTTTACTCTTTATTGAGATAACCAGAGAAGATGGCCAACAGGAGCGGTTGCAGGAGCAGTTTAAGCAGGGACTGTTGGACATTGATAATGTCAGAATATTTTCTACAGTTTTGACTGGACGTTCTGTCCTGTGTGCTGATTTTCTCTGTGTTTCAACCTCCTCTCAGGTCCTCCCTCACAGTCTCTTCACTTTGGCCTCACTTTACACCTGCCTTTCATATGCTTCTTGTTCCTTCACTGCTGTTTCTCCACCTCCCTGCCTCCAATGTCCCCACTCACTTTCCAAGTCTTTCCATTCAGTTTGTCCCTTCCCAATTGAATCCCACTACCCAAATAAAACTTGTGGAAATAGTGTGACATTTGACAGCATCACATTGTTCTCTCTTCTTGTGTGTCATACTCCTCCTCCTTGTCTTTCCTCTGTCCTGTCTAATTAGATTGTAAGCTCTTCGGGGCAGGGACTGTCTGCTACTCTGTGTTTGTACAATTCCAAGTACAATGGGAACCCATTCTTTGTTAGTCCCTAAGCACTACCAAAATAAACATGATTACTAATAATATTAAATGTTACACTCATTTACATATTAGATTTCTTGTATTGAATGTTGCACTACTATTTCACATATTACATTTAGTATCTATTTATTAAATCCTCATTTTTACTTTTAACTTTTATGGAATTTCTCCATCTCCTCACACACAAGGGTCACAGTAATATTTTTAATAAATTATGCCAAGAATTCCACAAGGGCATTCTGCTTGCAAAACATTTCCTTTGAACCCCTGTTGCATAGACAAGGCACCTCATCTACCAATTGCTTCCTACACAGGACAGAATTATTCTCAGAAAGGTGCTGCAGGCCCTCTGACTTTGAGCTCTCTAGTACAGCTGCTCACCATTGATAATGAACGGTTCCAGCATTCTCTGCACACAATGCCAGGCTTTCACCAATGACAGTCCCCCACTGGCTGCCACATAGAGAACTAGGGCAAATCTACTAACAAATGTAGCTCCTCATGCAAAACTCCAAGTAAATCATTCAGATCTTATTTCATTGGTGACAATTCCAGAAAGGCTTCCTTGTGACTAGTATTATAAACTGAGAGCATAAATGTGCACATTTGAGTGAGACAAACTCATATTAAACAAAGAAACATATTTACAATTCCAAATATATTTTTACTGTGTTTTATTTGAAGGGTACTCAGTGACTTCAATGATAGTGCAATCAGGAACTACATGCAGGGCCGACGAGAGGGGGGGAAGCCGGTACAAATTACTGGGGCCCGGCGGTCCGGAAGGGGGCCCGGGGCCCTGCTTCCCCCCCTCTCGTCGGCCCTGTTTAGCCGGTCTGCCCTTGCTGGGGGGCCCGAAAAAAAATTTTCACCGGGGCTCGAACCCGCTCTCGGCAACCCTGACTACATGTGGACTATTAAAGCAATCCTCATCCCTACTTGGCTATATATAGAATCATAGAACTGGAAGCGACCTTGAGAGGTCATCTAATCCAGTCCCCTGCACTCATGGCATCTAGACCATTCCTGACAGGTGTTTCTCTAACCTGCTTTTAAAAATCTCCTATGATGGAGATTCCACAACCTCCCTAGGCAATTTATTCCGGTGCTTAACCATCCTGACAGTTAGGAAGTTTTCCCCTAATGTCCAACCTAACCCTCCTTTGCTGCAATTTTAGCCCATTGCTTCTTGTCTGATCCTCAGAGGTTAGGAAGAACAATTCTTCTCCCCCTTCCTTTTTTGTGTGTTTGAAAACTGTTATCATGTCCCCTCTCGGTCGTCTCTTTTCCAGACTAAACAAACCCAATTTTTTTCAGTCTTCCCTCATAGGTCGTGTTTTCTAGACCTTTACTCATTTTTGTTGCTCTTCTCTGGACTTCTTCTATGTGGGTATTCAACTGTTTTGCATTGCAACAACTCTATTAGAAGAGCAAACAGCTGAAAGATCCAAATGAAAGATAGCAAAAGAAGAAATTAAAACAATGACTATATGTAAAAAAGATCTGAATTAAATCTTATTCAGTCTGGAAAACTCAGTCTTCAGAGCAACTATCCATTTGTATTTAATGATAATAATAGTCACTGGTTCACAAGAACTGTAATTTGTCTTTTCTACCATGGGTTAGTCTGGGAACATGTATTCACTAGGAAAATAAAAACACATGACTGAATTTTTCAACTTCATTCACTAAAGGTATATTTATGCTCAATTATTCTTCTGTGCACTGTACAGAAGTCATATTCAGAATATCATACATATATGGTAGAAATTGTAGCTGGAAATGGATAAAGTACAGCTATCCTCATACATTTTGATAGGTATTTCATGTCATCCAACTGAGACACCAAACCGAATTGTATTCAAAAAGCTGAGAATATTGTCACCGGTCTTTAATATGAAAAGAACTGCTAATGGTGTTTGTAATGTTAATCCAATTAATGCAGAGGGGAAAAGTACTAAATATAAAAAGGTTATAAATAAATATTCCAAGTTTAGGCCCTGATTCGTGAAACTAAAAGAAAATAAGATTTGCCTGGACAGTCTCTGCTTAATTTTAAATGGAGTTATGGACATGAATTTGGTCAATGTAAATCAATCCAAATTTATTCACTTTCTATAACTCCAGTTCCCTGCTCTCAGCACGCTAAGCATTTCTGTAGTTTCTATACATCACTAGGATCTCTGCTCTGGGCTTCTCATAATACAAGCTAACCAGATCAAATACAGGATCCTTTCTGTCCTTTTATATTTTAGAGATTCAGATCCTTAAACTGCATGGCCAGGAAAAGGTTCATTCATGTCCTCAATATGTGAAATATGTTTTTTGCTTTCTTTACTTCTTTTACAATAGCCTCCTTTATACTGTCCCTGAAGAGTTCACTTCACACACATGTACACTATTTACACTTCCATCCGCCTATGTGGAGTACAATAATTCAATTTTATTACTTCATTTCCCCATTTTAGCAGAATAGTATGCTGAAACCTATAATACTCATGGGAGGGAAGTATTAAAAAGTTTTGCTAAATTTTATAAAGCTTTGCTAAGCCCTTTGCTAAAGTGTCTCATTAAAAATCTCCTATCTAATGGAAGAATCCAGCCATCAACAAAGGCCCCACAGCACTGATATTCAGGTGCCTTCACATTCACATTTTTACAGTCTCCTTACTAGTATCTTTAGATATACAAAACCTTAGGAACAGTAGGCCTGAAATCCTTAAATCCACATTCAGAGCCAGATTCTGCCATCCTTACTCATACTAAGTGGTTCTTTACTTCATGAATAATTCCATTAATTTCAATGGTGTAACTGCAGAGTAACTGTCATGAATAAATGTGACAAAATTGTGCCTTCAGTTTTCACTCAGCTATAATTCAGGCAAAACACATATGCCCCACTCCACAAAACACCATTAAACATGAACACAGGCCCAAGGTCTGCCGGGCCCTTACATGAGATCTGTCTTTGCCCATCCACTCACTGCTCCTTCCCAGTCTACCCAATTGCCAGTCTCTACCCAATTCAGATCTCCAAACCTCTTGACTTCTTGGTTCCCAGAGGGAGGAAGGGCATGGTGCCTTAGAAGTAGCTGAGCTTTCCCTTCCAAGCTGTACAAAGAGAAATTAGGATGGAAGGGGCATCATCTGTGTTTTGTGTGAAGCTGCATAGTATTGCATGATGTGTATTTCTTTCTGTTTGCTCTGCAGCAACACTAATGAGGCTAATGAGGAGCTTAGGGATAATGGCAGGATGACAAATGGGAATGAGGATATGGAGGTAGATATTACTACATCTGAGGTAGAAGCCAAACTCGAACAGCTTAATGGGACTAAATCTGGGGGCCCAGATAATCTTCGTCCAAGAATATTAAAGGAACTGGCACATGAAATTGCTAGCCCATTAGCAAGAATTTTTAATGAATCTGTAAACTCAGGGGTTGTACCGTATGACTGGAGAATTGCTAACATAGCTCCTATTTTTAAGAAAGGGAAAAAAAGTGATCCGTGTAACTACAGGCCTGTTAGTTTGACATCTGTAGTATGCGAAGTCTTGGAAAAAATTTTGAAGGAGAAAGTAGTTAAGGATATTGAGGTCAATGGTAATTGGGACAAAATACAACATGGTTTTACAAAAGGTAGATCGTGCCAAACCAACCTGCTCTCCTTCTTTGAGAAGGTAACAGATTTTTTTAGACAAAAGAAACTATGTGGATCTAATTTACCTCGATTTCAGTAAGGCATTTGATACGGTTCCACATGGGGAATTATTAGCTAAATTGGAAAAGATGGGGATCAATATGAAAATTGAAAGGTGGATAAGGAACTGGTTAAAAGGGAGACTACAACGGGTCGTACTGAAAGGTGAACTGTCAGGCTGGAAGGAGGTTACTAGTGGAGTTACTCAGGGATCGGTTTTGGGACCAATCTTATTTAATCTTTTTATTACTGACCTTGGCACAAAAAGTGGGAATGTGCTAATAAAGTTTGTGGATGACACAAAGCTGGGAGGTATTGCCAATACAGAGAAGGACCAGGATATCATACAGGAAGATCTGGATGAACTTGTAAACTGGAGTAGTACTAATAGGATGAAATTTAATAGTGAAAAGTGCAAGGTCATGCATTTAAGGATTAATAACAAGAATTTTTGTTAAGATGGGGACGCATCAGTTGGAAGTAACAGAGGAGGAGAAGGACCTCGGAGTATTGGTTGATCAGAGGATGACTATGAGCCGCCAATGTGATATGGCCGTGAAAAAAGCTAATGCGGTCTTGGGATGCATCAGGTGAGGTATTTCCAGTAGAGATAAGGATGTGTTAGTACCTTTATACAAGGCACTGGTGAGACCTCATCTGGAATACTGTGTGCAGTTCTGGTCTCCCATGTTTAAGAAGGATGAATTCAAACTGGAACAGGTACAGAGAAGGGCTACTAGGATGATCCGAGGAATGGAAAACCTGTCTTATGAAAGGAGACTCAAAGAACTTGGCTTGTTTAGCCTAACCAAAAGAAGGCTGAGGGGAGATATGATTGCTCTCTATAAATATATCTGAGGAATAAATACCAGGGAGGGAGAGGAATTATTTAAGCTCAGTAACAATGTGGACACAAGAACAAATGGATATAAACTGGCCATCAGGAAGTTTGGACTTGAAATTAGACGAAGGTTTCTAACCATCAGAGGAGTGAAGTTCTGGAACAGCCTTCCAAGGGGAGCAGTGGGGGCAAAAGACATATCTGGCTTCAAGACTAAGCTTGATAACTTTATGGAGGGGGGATGGTGTGATAGCCTAATTTTGGCCATTAATTAGTCTTTGACTATTAGCGGTAAATATGCCCAATGGCCTGTGATGGGATGTTAGATGGGATGGGATCTGAGTTACTACAGAGAATTCTTTCCTGGGTGTCTGCCTGGGGAGTCTTGCCCACATGCTCAGGGTTTAGCTGATAGCCATATTTGGGGTCAGGAAGGAATTTTCCTCCAGAGAAGATTAGCAGAGGCCCTGGGGTTTTTTTGCCTTCCTCTTCAGCGTGGGGCACAGGTCACTTGCTGGTGGATTCTCTGCACCTTGAAGTCTTTAAACCATGATTTGAGGATTTCAATAGCTCAGACATAGGTTAGGGGTTTGATACAGGAGTGGGTGGGTGAGATTCTGTGGCCTGCGTTGTGCAGGAGGTCAGACTAGATGATCATAATAGTCCCTTCTGTCCTTAAAGTCTATGATAATGCTGGCTGGTTCAATATCTCAGTCAATAGGAAGGTAGCGATATCCAGACCTAATGGTTCAAAACTAAAATGTGCAGAACCAGACAGCAGTAATCTAACCTAACCTCAGTACAGTGCATAAAGATATCACAAGATCTCAGAATTAATTTAATTCAAAATCATTAGATAATGAGTAGAAATATGTTCAATTCATTCTTTGTTGTTCACAATTCAAAATGGATTTCCATTGCAATTAAAATTAGTATTGCTATAATATTGCAACTAATATGGTATCAAATTTTAATTCATATTATTTTATCTATCAATGTTGGTATACCTTTTTCCCCAAGTGTCCTATAGGAGATGGTTTTTTTTTTCCTGACAGATTTTATTTCCCTGACATGTAACAGGGAAAGAATAGATAAGTCCTTTTCAAAAGATTCCTAGAAGTAAAATAAAAAAAAATGCCTGAAGATTCGTTAGGGAATTTTTTGACTTGACAACTTAAAATGAATATATTTTGGAGTGTGCAGTTGCAGACAAATGTGCATGCAAAAAGTTGCATGAAGGAATTTATGAAAGTGATATGTAGATTGATTAGCTATCCCAAGTTACCCTATTAAGTGTACTCCATCTGTTTAGGACATAGCGTCCATATTATCTCAATGCTGTCTATTTTGAAAGTTATTTACAAAAAAAGAAAAAAAGTCACATGAGACTGGATGAAAGTGGAACTTTCCCTGCATAGTAAAAGTTTAGCAATGAGATTAAAATAAAAAAAATCTTTAGAGGGAGCATCTTTCTGAAAAGAAACATAGAAACTAATGTATTCTTTATGGGTGAAATTCACCCCTGGTCAGAACACCAACACAAAGCCTATGCACACTGTGAATCACTTATAGCTTATCTTGAAGACTAAGACTTCAGTCTTGCAAGCTGCTCCATACAGGCAGACCTCAATGACCCTGCAGAGCCTCACTGACTTCAGTAGGTCTGCCTGCATGAAACAGCTAGCAGGACTCAGGCTGTAAACAGGACCTAAGTGGCACATAGCTGGTGCCCTACAAAGGGGTGAAATTCACCCTAATGAAACATACTTTGTCCTTCTATAAAGAGAGAATTCTCTGAGCATTTTGTGGTGTAATAAAATTTATTTTCAATGTGAATCAAAGAAGGACACATTACTCAAGAGTAGCTAATCCCTTGTTAGTTATGCAGGTCACCCAGTAAAGCAGCAATACAATTTTTATGCATCACTATCATGTACTCTGTATATGCCTCAATTTTTACAAGCAAACCTATTTTTAAGTTATTAGAGTTATTAGTTTTGTTTTTTGTAATTAATTTAATATATATATATAATTTAGACTGAATGTTCTTCCAGGCAGGGAAGTGTATCTTACTGTATTTTCTAAAGCCTGTTTTGGGGGCTTGTTCTTGTAACCTCTCTTCCAGTAAAGCCAGGTGTCTTAGTTTTACAAGTCCAACTGTTCAGAATTCTGAAGAAGTGGGGAAAAACACATAGTTAATAGTGTAGGTGACCCTAAACTTCTGACCGCCAGATGTCAGGAGAGGAAAGACATGGATGGATGTCTCCAAAATTGCACTATTCTATACAGTTCCCATAAAGCCCCGGTACTGGCCACTGTTGGAAGACAGGATGCTGGGCTAGTTGGACCATTGGTCTGATTAAGTATGGCCGTTCTTACATTTTTACTTTAAAATCTCTAAAATGCACCCCAAAATAGCTTTTCTATATATAAATATGTCAACACTTTGATGTCATATTTTTCAGGCTATTCCAGGGATAGAAGCTTGTGCTTCTTACCCTTCGAAGCTGGGAAGCCTCCTTTTTCAATGGCATAAACCTCTAATTTTTCACTGTGAAAGTTCATAATATATCAGACCTTCAATCGGTCACTGGTCCAAGTACTAAACATTGCAAATCCTGCACAAATGTAATTTTTTAGGGGAAATTCCACATTTGGAAAAGGAGGAAACATTTCTCAGGCAGGTTGATTTGTCTTTGAAAATGGTGGCTGTTCGAAGCTACTCAGAGATATGTGGTGAAATACTGGCTCGGATGACAAAATCACCTGAGCAAAACTGTTTCATCAGCATTTTCTCTGAAGTTTCACAAGCTCTTGGAAAGGCAGAAGGAAGGCCTTTAATTTTCAGTCTGGAAGATAAGAGATAGCTAAGCCCAGATTTCATATAAGCCCTGTTAGTTGGCTCTGAATACCTACAATTCTGCTTTCATACTGTGACTGACGTATGGTACATTCTTCCACAGATGCAGATATGAAAGTACAGAGGTTAAGTGACTTGCCCAAAAGCCATGACCCAGTTTGGCTCAGTAAGTCAATGTCAGAGCCAAGATAAGAATTCAGGAGCTCTTCCCTTAGTGCTAGCTGCCTTTCTGAATTGCAAAGACAGGTTGCTATCTACTGAAAGGAGGAACTTCCCCTTCTGAAGCAGCCACATAATGGCTAAACCAACATAATGGCTAAACCTATCCACACCTGCCTCCTTTACAGGAGTAGAGAGATGTGGCAACCACGCTCATAGGAGTGACATCGGGGAATGCATAGTGCAATCACAGACATAATGCAAAGAACCGCCCAGTGGCTGACAGCTCTGAAATGCACATTTTATTTCAGAAATAAAAATCAATTAAAAAAAGGGAAAGAGTATTATCTAGTGTGGTACAATGGTGTTGTCTATGGCTATCAGTAGACTTGTGAAATTAGGTAAAATGGACAATTTAAAGTAAAAATAACTGGAACTGAAAGCCTAATTTTATAAAGGATCAATTACCTATTAAGGAAAATGCATGTTATGAGAAAATACTACCCACATTTATCTTTTTCATTCTGGTTTTACTAACTGGAATAAAATCTATTCCTCATCTATTTTTTTTTCTCTTCTGTGACATCTGGAATTTCCCAGGGAACCACATTAGGTCTTTTAAAATTTCCTTTTTACATGTCAGCCGTAGGCAAGATTATGGTTAGTTATGCCCTCCAATTTCATTGTTATGCTGATGACACTCAGATCTATTGCTCTAATGATCATTTCTTTTCAAATGTATTTCTGGTAGTAGAAAATTCAAATATCAGTGCCTATTAATTCTTTATGTCTTAATGCCTGGAATACAAAATTACTCACAAATAAATCTTCTAAAAAGCTGTATTCTATAATACTTTTGTTAACCACTTGAAAACAAAATAATTTCTATATTTGATGACAATATTGCAAACTTCTTTTTCCTTTAATAGTCATCCTATGGTACCTGTTAGAGAGACACAGAGGTATCTGCTCCCACAGTAACCCTGAGGCCCAAGAGCAGTACATTCAACTGTATTTTAATGATCAAAGACTCAAAAGTTGAAGAGATTTGTTTCTTTTTTATTAAAAAAATGATTAATAGTAGTAATATCTTGCTTCGCTAAAGTGCCTTTCTTGCGAATCTCCAACACTTTACTAATAATTATTTGTGATAGGGGTATTGTTTTGCTCATTACAAAGAAATAAACTGAGACACAGAGAAGCTAAATGTCTTGCCTATAATTACACAAAAAGAGTCAGAGACAGAGCTGGGATTACAGAAAAGAAATCTTGATTCCCAGTCCACTGGACCACATTTCCTCCCTATTTGGTTGTCAAATAGTTCAGGGATTGGTCGTGCTCCATGTCCAACCTTGCCAATTCCTCAACCTCAGCAGCATATTAGTTTGCCTAGTCTCTTCAGTAATCTTTCATAAAATGTCAACTGCAAATACTTTTTTGGCTCCATCCTGCTCCCATTGGCAATACTCTTATTGAAGTTAATGGTGCAGGATCAGGCCCTTAATCTCGGCCTCCTTATCAGGCAATCGGCATCCAGGATTCCCCAAAATTCAGCAGCACTCTTATTTTCTTAAGCGTATCATTTCATGTCACCATCAGACAACTGAGGAATCCTCATTGATTGGTAGGTTAAAGAAACATTATTCCTTTCCAGAAAAACAAACATACAAACAAACCTTAAACAGTATATGTTAATTCATATAAATATTTCCATTGATTTATCATTAGGTACTAAGAATAACAGAAATAAGTTATATATTTTTTTCAGAATCTGGCAAGGCTGAAAGTATGGAAGGGGGTTGCATTACAGTTCATCTACAAATGCTTAAAAAGAACTTCACTATTCTTCTCATAATGCCCTGGATCTGGTTTGCTTTCCAGTTTCCATAACAATATCATAGTTTCCCTCTGCACAATTTCACACTTATTGGGTTTGATTCTCATTTACATTAACATCCCTTTACACTACTCTGAAAGAGGGGGCTTAATATTGATGCAATTTACACTTATGCTCATTTTAAGGCCCCTTTATGCAGCCAGAGTGTTGTGAAGAGGCCTTGGTGTTACTGAGAAATCAGGCCATTTTCTTTTATGACAATATTCATTGCACTTGAGATTTGGCATTCCCTGGTGGCAGAGAAAGACACTGTCTGCTCAAGATACTGCCATCCTTACACTGACTAATACCGTCCTCCATGAGTAGTCCAATTCATTTTAATGTAACCATTTGTGGATTAAGGTACTACTCAACTTGAGTAACAATGGCAAAATGTGGCCTACAATGTTCTTCTCTTGTATTTGTTGTTATGTTTTTTTTTTTTTTTTTTTTAATTCTTTTGGGGGTAAGGAGAGTTCAGTTACTGTCAGTTAGCCCTGATTTCTGCCATAGCAAATGAATACATACTATCTATATATATATATCTTAGAATATGAGTGCCAGTGGCTGCAGTTCTCTCATCCACTCATTACACAAACATCTAATGCCATATTTACTTCAAAATTGATAGTATGTAGTATTCTAGTATCCTGTTTACTTCAAGCATTCATCATACCTATTTGTTTTTAGCTAAAATAATATGTATTACATGTTCTTCTGGTCTTGCTCTACATTTCAGCAATCACATACAGCTCTTAACCAGAAAGTTTGTAGTGTTTTGCTTCACAATCTGATAGATAAAGCTGCACTTCAGGCACTTTGGTTTCTGTCTTCTAGTAGTTTAATTCAAACTCTGAAGCACGTGTGTCTCTTTGTCCACAGTACAGTATTCTGATCTTCAGAAAGTGAGTTGTATACTTATAAAAACCCAGAGGCAAAATCTGCTCTCAGGTGTCTGTATACCCAGTGGCCATTGACTTCATTCGGAGATGTGCTAGTCTATATCCAAGAACAAAATCTGGCCCCAAGCAGCTTTTGTTTCCTTTGTTTTTATTTACTCTCCCAGGTTTTTGTCCACACTTCAGTAAGATCAAGATATTGTACTACCTACTAAAAAAACTGAGACACAAGGATCCACTTACTGCCTCTATTAGATAAACATCTGAATTATATTAGAAACAATTTTAACCTGATATATAAACAACAAAATCTATACTTACTGTGACCATAATTTATATTGCTTTGACTGCTGAACTTCCTTATCATGTCTATCTAGCATGCTCTTTTAACTGCTTGCTTAAGCAAATCATTTGTACTGTCAGCAATTCTAAGTATCTTTAATATAACAAAATAAAAATGGTCCATTTTACTCCTCCTGTATTCCTTAGCATTGTAACCCAAGCAATTCCCATAAGAGAAACAATTACCTTAAAGGGACCTGCAGAACATAAATGTCATAAGATCATTCAACATAGGTCTGTTGAACAAATTCAGTGGGACAACTCACATGCATACTTATGGTCAGGCACAAGAGAGTGTTTGTAGAGTCATCTTTCTGAACAGAACTATTTTTGGTAGACTCAATGGATACCCACCCAGTTTTAACTGATTTGAAAGATCCTGCCATTTCCAGCAGAAGTTCCCATTAAACAAATCGGGAATAATGATGGAAATAGTAGTTTTCTGCTTCTCCACATTTGTAAGCAAAATATATTCTGAATATAGATTAGAAAAAAATAGGGTCACCTTACCATCCCAACAATAACTGTTACTCCTAAATTTTGCCTATTACAGTAGTGTCCAACATTTTCAGCCTAACAGTGTGTGTGTGTGTGTGCGTGTGCATGAGTGTGTGTGTGTGTGCACACACATATATGTATATTAAATTAAGAGGACACAATCAATGATTTGGGGACGTTTTTCTGTCCTGTTTTGCTCCCATTTTCGCACTCAAAGACAACAGAGAGCAAAAACCATGGTCAAGTCCCCTGCTGGCGATTCACAGCCTTGGCACAGCAGGTATGCTGGAGTAGGGAGGAGCATGTTGGGCATGGGGAAGGGAATGGGTTTCCACCCTGAGATGACTTCAACCAGTCTGCCTATGCAGTTCACCTTGCAGGATCAGCCATAGATATGAATCTCATTTACATTATGTTTAACAAAATACACAGACCATATAATCACATGAGAAATGTAGGTAGTTTCCCAAATCAATGCATTACACACTCATACCACGTATCAGAGGGCTAGCCGTGTTAGTCTGGATCTGTAAAAAGCAACATGCATCTGACGAAGTGGGTATTCACCCACGAAAGCTTATGCTCCAATACATCTGTTAGTCTTAAGGTGCCACAGGACTCTCTGTTGCTTTTTACAGTCATACCATTTGTGCTACTAAAGCAAAGTTCAAAACTCTTATAATTCCAACTTTCAATTCTAATTCACTATTCTGTAGCTATGTCTAGTGTTTGCGTATTTCTCCAGCACAAAATGTTCCTCACTGCTTCACCTCTCCTTAATGAAGATTTTGTTACTTACACAGACCTAGGCTCTTCTTCAAGTCACTGTCATCTGAGTTTGACTTCAGAAACATTAGAATTGGGACATGAAAGAAGACAGTACAGACAGTGGCCTTATTATCTCATGAACCTCAGATGGCAACGATCCTTCCTTAGTCACAAATTGGTTGAAAGTATAATGCTTTACTTTGTCCATACCAAGAAACAAACTCTCTCTCCTTTATTTTAGTGATAAATAATTCAGATTAAAATCAGATACTGAAGATTCCTCTTGCCATATTTTTCCATAGTTTTCTGTTATGAAAACAGTTGAAGACATGCTATACCCACAACTCTGTTTTGCTATTATTTTCTCAACAAATAGGACTGTTTGGAGACTTTCCAATTTGTAACAATCCTGCTTGCCATATACTTCTAAGGTAACAGCAGTGGGCAAACAGCAAACAAGTATAGAATAAATCTACTTACATGAAGCAGTGGCAATATTCTGGAAGAACAGCTGTTCCAAGTGGCATTTAAGGTTCGCATGAAATTCATTGTGAGAACCCATCAATTTGAGAAAATTAAAAATTTAAGGATTAATTGGCAATAAAGCATCATTTTAGCAATAATTGTCAATCAGCTGATGAAGTTCATACTTAAAGTTGTTCAGGCTGCAAATTGCTGCAGTTTTACCCAGAATACTATTTATAGGATGATGATATCTTATAGCATGTTTCATTAACCAGTATAATGGTAATCTCCCATATAGCCTATTACTTTGTGGCCTATATAGCTTAACTAAGTTTTCATAAATTTGAAAGAAAATACATTGCAAAATGTTTGTGTGGAAGATGAGGGAGTAAATGTGTTGTTTTTAATAAGTATCATTAAGGATAAAATTTTGTCAGAGGTTACAGCTTCCATGACTTTCAGAGACCTCTGTGACATTTTCTGCTTCAGCTTTGGCCCCATGCCCTGGGGTGGCAGGGGTCCTGTAGCTCTGAGCTGCTGGGGGCAGCAGGGGCTCCCAAGCACCAAGTCACTGGCCCCTGGAGTGCTGAACCACCACGGGTGGTGGGGGCTCTTGGAGCACAAAGCCCCCCCATTATTTTTAGTCAAAGTCACAGACAGGTCACGGGCTTCTGTTAACTTTTGTTTATTGCCCATGACCTCTGTGACTTTGACTAAAAATAACCATGACAAAAATCTTAACCTTATGTATCATGTACGTCTTAGTTTACCTCTGTAATGTTATCCTGCCCAAATGAATAGAGTTAAATCAAAGAAGGTGTAAGAGGGACAACAACAGAAAAGGTGACAATGGCAAAGATATCATAAGGAATATCGGGGGTCCATGAGGAAATGAGGGGGAAGCTATTAAGTGGGAAATACCCCCAGCCTGGTACCCACTAGGCTGGCAAAGTTCACTCTTCCAAGGGCAAATCTAAGATCAAAGGGCATATTAAGACCTTAAAGATGCTGAGCTAGGCAGAAAGAGTAGTTGAGTGGGTTGTCAGAAGCAGCTGGAGCTGGGTCTCTGACAGAGAGTGTCACAGGCTGCTCCTATCAGCCTAGATATTGAGGTGAATGGAATTTACCAAAGTTTACAAGGAAAGAATAATGTGTAGGTAAAAGGAAATATGAATATAGGCCTTTAATTGTTTTTACCCATTGCTATGCATGCTGTGTATGTTTGGGTGAATACATAATACATTGTTTTGAAGAAGCAGTTTTTGTGTCCCTTCAAACTCATTCTGGTCATAGACACAAAATCCAGTTGAGACTGTTGAATTAATATGGTAAACAGGATGGCTGCAGCCCAGGGATCCAGTCTAAGAGTGGTAGGACTGCATGGTTCCCCCTTGAGAAAGGTGCAGGAAGCCAGACCTGTCACTAAAGAGTGCACTTCAGGAGGGACTAAAAGGCTTCTAAAGCACAGCTCCCCATGTAACCATGAAAGTTTGTTGGTAAACAAGGGACAAGTAAAGGTTTATGAACTAAATAAAAGTCCAAGTCAATTACTTGTATTTGGCATATATCTTTAATCATTATTACAGACACATTTTCTTCAAATGCTAATCAGTTACTAAGATTAGTTGAGACTTAACAAATACTCCTTTTTAACTAAATGGTGAATCAGCTCTCCCTAATTTTCTCTAAATCTTAGGCACAAATTAAACATCTCCAGCAGATTGTCATAGCAGGACTAAAAAAGACAAAATATACAAAAATATTGTTTTTATTACCATACAACCTAGGAGCTCTGAGTCATGGACATGGATCCCCACTGTGCTAGGAGCTGTACAAACTGAAATAAAAGGGTAGAGATAGCAAGAATGTGATGAACTCTTAGCTGAAGCTGCTTTCGAAAATGTATTCTCTCTCGTCTTCTCTGGGGAAGGTATTAAAATGTGAGCATGTTAAAATAATACAAAATATAAATTATATACTTTTATATCTTTAGAATTAGGGTAAAATTGTCCAAAGAACTTAAGTGATATGGAGGTCCCGTTTTGAAAAAAAGCCTTAGGAGTCCAAGTCCCACTGATTCTCTGTAAAAGAGACTCCAAAGTGCCTCAGTAACTTTTGAAAATGGGATATAGATGCCTTTTGTAAATGTCTTATACAATAGTGTCTGACATGCAATTGATACTTATCTCATGCTCCAGGTGCCCATATGACAATTAACTTTGCTATCTCACATAAAAAAACATAATAAACTACTCAGCCCACCACGAAAACCTAACACTCCAATTATCAATATAAAAGCTCCCCAACACCAGACAATCTCCACCCTGATGCTTAGGAGGAAAAATGGGCCTGAATCCTGTGTGAAAAGTTAACAAATCTGGGCTCTGGCATTCTAGAACAGAGAGGCCTTCACAGAGAATGACCTTCTGTTATCTCTGTTTAGCTCCCTACAACTACAGCTTTCATTCCTCAGCTGATCAAAACTTGAACAGTATAGAACAAGGCAGAAAGTCTCTCAGGTAACATAATCTCAAGCCATTTAGGGTATTAAAGGCTAAAACCAACACCTCGGATTCCACCTGGAAACTGAAAGGCAGCCTAAACAGCCTCCAGAGCATTGGTGTTATGTGCTTTTAATGTGGTTGAAGTGCTCTGAAACTGTACAGTAGGAGAATTGCCATAGAATCATAGAATATCAGGGTTGGAAGGGACCTCAGGAGGTCATCTAGTCCAACCCCCTGCTCAAAGCAGGACCAATTCCCAACTAAATCATCCCAGCCAGGGCTTTGTCAAGCCGGGCCTTAAAAACCTCCAAGGAAGGAGACTCCACCACCTCCCTAGGTAACGCATTCCAGTGCTTCACCACCCTCCTAGTGAAATAGTGTTTCCTAATATCCAACCTAGACCACCCCCACTGCAACTTGAGACCATTGCTTCTTGTTCTGTCATCTGCCACCATTGAGAACAGCCGAGTTCCATCCTCTTTGGAACCCCCCTTCAGGTAGTTGAAGGCTGCTATCAAATCCCCCCTCATTCTTCTCTTCTGGAGACTAAACAATCCCAGTTCCCTCAGCCTCTCCTCATAAGTCATGCGCTCCAGACCCCTAATCATTTTTGTTTCCCTCCGCTGGACTCTTTCCAATTTTTCCACATCCTTCTTGTAGTGTGGGGCCCAAAACTGGACACAGTACTCCAGATGAGGCCTCACCAATGTCGAATAAAGGGGAACGATCACGTCTCTCGATCTGCTGGCACTGCCCCTACTTATACAGCCCAAAATGCCGTTAGCCTTCTTGGCAACAAGAGCACACTGTTGACTCATATCCAGCTTCTCGTCCACTGTGACCCCTAGGTCCTTTTCTGCAGAACTGCTACCTAGCCATTCGGTCCCTAGTCTGTAGCTGTGCATGGGATTCTTCCGTCCTAAGTGCAGGACTCTGCACTTGTCCTTGTTGAACCTCATCAGGTTTCTTTTGGCACAATCCTCTAATTTGTCTAGGTCCCTCTGTATCTGATCCCTACCCTCTAGTGTATCTACCACGCCTCCTAGTTTAGTGTCATCGGCAAACTTGCTGAGAGTGCAGTCCACACCATCCTCCAGATCATTAATAAAGATATTAAACAAAACCGGCCCCAGGACCGACCCTTGGGGCACTCCGCTTAAAACTGGCTGCCAACTAGACATGGAGCCATTGATCACTACCCGTTGAGCCCGACGATCTAGCCAGCTTTTTATCCACCTTACAGTCCATTCATCCAGCCCATACTTCTTTAACTTGGCAGCAAGAATACTGTGGGAGACCGTATCGAAAACTTTGCTAAAGTCAAGGAATAACACATCCACTGCTTTCCCCTCATCCACAGAGCCAGTTATCTCATCATAGAAGGCAATTAGGTTAGTCAGGCACGACTTCCCCTTGGTGAATCCATGTTGACTGTTCCTGATCACTTTCCTCTCCTCTAAGTGTTTCATAATTGATTCCTTGAGGACCTGCTCCATGATTTTTCCAGGGACTGAGGTGAGGCTGACTGGCCTGTAGTTCCCCGGATCCTCCTTCTTCCCTTTTTTAAAGATGGGCACTACATTAGCCTTTTTCCAGTCATCCGGGACCTCCCCCGATCACCATGAGTTTTCAAAAATAATGGCTAATGGCTCTGCAATCTCATCCGCCAACTCCTTTAGCACCCTCGGATGCAGCGCATCCGGCCCCATGGACTTGTGCACGTCCAGTTTTTCTAAATAGTCCCGAACCACTTCTTTCTCCACAGAGGGCTGGTCACCTTCTCCCCATATTGTGCCGCCCAGTGCAGCAGTCTGGGAGCTGACCTTGTTTGTGAAGACAGAGGCAAAAAAATCATTGAGTACATTAGCTTTTTCCACATCCTCGGTCACTAGGTTGCCTCCCTCATTCAGTAAGGGGCCCACACTTTCCTTGACTTTCTTCTTGTTGCTAACATACCTGAAGAAACCCTTCTTGTTACTCTTAACATCTCTTGCTAGCTGCAACTCCAAGTGTGATTTGGCCTTCCTGATTTCACTCCTGCATGCCTGAGCAATATTTTTATACTCCTCCCTGGTCATTTGTCCAATCTTCCACTTCTTGTAAGCTTCTTTTTTGCGTTTAAGATCAGCAAGGATTTCACTGTTTAGCCAAGCTGGTCGCCTGCCATATTTACTATTCTTTCTACACATCGGGATGGTTTGTTCCTGCAACCGCAATAAGGATTCTTTAAAATACAGCCAGCTCTCCTGGACCCCTTTGCCCTTCATGTTATTCTCCCAGGGGATCCTGCCCATCTGTTCCCTGAGGGAGTCAAAGTCTGCTTTTCTGAAGTCCAGGGACCATATTCTGCTGCTCTCCTTTCTTCCTTGTGTCAGGATCCTGAACTCGACCATCTCATGGTCACTGCCTCCCAGGTTCCCATCCACTTTTGCTTCCCCTACTAATTCTTCCCTGTTTGTGAGCAGCAGGTCAAGAAAAGCTCTGCCCCTAGTTGGTTCCTCCAGCACTTGCACCAGGAAATTGTCCCCTACACTTTCCAAAAACTTCCTGGATTGTCTGTGCACCGCTGTATTGCTCTCCCAGCAGATATCAGGGTGATTAAAGTCTCCCATGAGAACCAGGGCCTGTGATCTAGCAACTTCTGCTAGTTGCCAGAAGAAAGCCTCGTCCACCTCATCCCCCTGGTCTGGTGGTCTATAGCAGACTCCGACCACGACATCACCCTTGTTGCTCACACTTCTCAACTTTATCCAGAGACACTCAGGTTTTTCTGCAGTTTCATACCGGAGCTCTGAGCAGTCATACTCCTCTCTTACATACAACGCAACTCCCCCACCTTTTCTGCCCTGCCTGTCCTTCCTGAACAGTTTATATCCATCCATGATAGTACTCCAGTCATGTGAGTTATCCCACCAAGTCTCTGTTATTCCAATCGCATCATAGTTCCCTGACTGTGCCAGGACTTCCAGTTCTCCCTGCTTGTTTCCCAGACTTCTTGCATTTGTGTATAGGCACTTAAGATAACTCACTGATCAACCCTCTTTCTCAGTATGAGACAGGAGTCCTCCCCTCTTGCGCTCTCCTGCTTGTGCTTCCTCCCAGGATCCCATTTCCCCACTTACCTCAGGGCTTTGGTCTCCTTCCCCCGGTGAACCTAGTTTAAAGCCCTCCTCACTAGGTTAGCCAGCCTGCTGGCGAAGATGCTCTTCCCTCTCTTCGTTAGGTGGAGCCCATCCCTGCCCAGCACTCCTCCTTCTTGGAACAACATCCCATGGTCAAAGAATCCAAAGCCTTCTCTCCGACACCACCTGCGTAGCCATTCGTTGACTTCCACGATTTGACGGTCTCTACCCAGGCCTTTTCCTTGCACAGGGAGGATGGACGAGAACACCACTTGCGCCTCAAACTCCTTTATCCTTCTTCCCAGAGCCACGTAGTCTGCAGTGATCTGCTCAAGGTCATTCTTGGCAGTATCATTGGTGCCCACGTGGAGAAGCAGGAAGGGGTAGCGATCCAAGGGCTTGATGAGTCTCGGCAGTCTCTCTGTCACATCGTGTATCCTAGCTCCTGGCAAGCAGCAGACCTCTCAGTTTTCCCGGTCGGGGCGGCAGATAGATGACTCAGTCCCCCTGAGGAGGGAGTCCCCGACCACCACCACCCTCCTCCTCCTCTTGGGAGTGGTGGTCGTGGAACCCCCATCCCTAGGACAGTGCATCTTTTGCCTTCCAATCAGTGGAGTCTCCTTCTGCTCCCTTCCCTCAGAGCCATGTTCTGAACGAGCATCATTCTCAAAGAGGTATCAAGATATAGCCCTGTGTAGGGGCTCATTCCAGAAGTCTAATCTTGAAGGGACAAAAGTAAGCATAGCAAGATCCTCATCCAGAACCAACAGTCATATTCATCTCATCCAATGAAGATGAAAGAGCCTTTTTGACTACAGCTGCTGCTTGAGTATCTAATAGGAGCCTGGAGTCTATCAAACCCAGAAACTGTGAAACCGACACACAAATATCAGAAGCACTGCCTCAGTCAGGGTGCTGATATGATATTTATTATTTCATGTAACTGCTTCCCCCATTATTATTATTATTATTATTATTATTATTTACCAACAATAACTCTGTCACATATGGATTGAATCTCAGCCAGTTACCTTTATCTAGATCCCATGATCCTGCATATTCTAAGTCATTTGTTCCACTGAATCAACAGGATCAGTTGAAATAGAAATGTAGAGCTGAGTATCATCAGTGTTCTGAAGATATCTCACAACTGTCTCTCAGATGCCTGATATAAAAGTTGAGCAGAAAGGAGTCAGAATAGTATTCTGTGACACCAGCATTAGAGTACCCTCAGGTCAATTGACCTACACTCCATGATTATCCTGAGTTCTCTCAGCTGCAAAGGAATGAGCCACTCTAAAGCAATCCCAGCTATGGTCTATGGATCACATATGTGACAAGGGAGCAACGGTATCAAAGACTGATCTGATAAAATCAATTGAGACATCACCTATTATTAGGAAGAAGTCATCAACCAGTATGCCTAATGATGGTTAGCTGTATCCAAAGCCATATCTAAAACTGGATTGACCAGCATTAAAGAAATGAGGATTCCAGATATTACCAGAGAAGCTTTGCCAGAACTCTATCTCAGTAAACTTTCCCAAAAAGAGAGAGATTTGGCATAGCTAACATAGTCAACAAGATTATGAAGATCAGATTATAGTTTACCAAGTGAAAACCTCACCAGTGTTTGAGAGCACCTGGCACTCTACCCTCATAAAGGGAGGTGCTGATAATCTCATTCAACAAATGTCTTCTCACTGGATTTAGTCAGCTAGGATGGGCACGTGTCCAAAACCCATGTAATGGCCCTAAAGGGCTCCCACTAATCAGCAAAGACACTGACCTTAAGCAGAGAAGCCTTTGTGTTTGTCCAATCAATATAAACACAGAAACACATCTAAGCAATTTGTGAAGTTAATAGAAAATTTCCCACAGCAAGAAAAACTTCATTTTGTAATCAAGTCAAGGCAGCCTGGGTTAACTTGGCTCTTCTCCCAAAAGTTCTGCTGTGGATAATTTTGAAGATGATCTGGTAAAGGCAAAGAACACTTTCTTCTACACAGCCTCGCACATTACTTAAAAAATACTTTATTCTAAAAATCAGACTCAGCACTAGCCTTCACTTACCAGGATTCTAGCCATCTCCCTTCTCACTTCTTCGATAGCTCTGCTTTATAACTTTTTGTTCTAGACATCTGCTAGCTGTTTAAGAACATGCCTATGACAGTAAGAACATGAACCAAAGGGTAGATGATGTGCATCGTTTTTTCTCACAGTGAAAATGTCATGACTGCTCTTTGTCATTCCTCCTCAAATTGTTTGACATCTTATGTGATCATCGATCAAATGCTCTTCTTGCCCTCAAAGCTGTCCTTGGTTGCAAGTTTCAGAGTAGCAGCCGTGTTAGTCTGTATCCGCAAAAATAACAGGAGTACTTGTGGCACCTTAGAGACTAACAAATTTATTAGAGCATAAGCTTTCGTGGGCTACAACCCACTTCTTCGGATGCATATAGAGTGAATCATATATTGAGGAGATATATATACACACACATACAGAGAGCATGAACAGGTGGGAGTTGTCTTACCAACTCTGAGAGGCCAATTAAGTAAGAGAAAAAAAAAAAAAAAAAAAAAAAAAAAAAACTTTTGAAGTGATAATCAAGATGGCTCAGTACAGACAGTTTGATAAGAAGCAAGTGTGAAAATACTTACAAGGGGAGATAGATTCAATGTTTGTAATGGCTCAGCCATTCCCAATCCCTATTTAGCCCTGAGTTGATTGTGTCTAGTTTGCATATCAATTCCAGCTCAGCAGTCTCTCGTTGGAGTCTGTTTTTGAAGTTTTTCTGTTTTAAGATAGCCACCCGCAGGTCTGTCAAAGAATGGCCAGACAGGTTAAAGTGTTCTCCCACTGGTTTTTGAGTATTATGATTCCTGATGTCAGATTTGTGTCCATTAATTCTTTTGCGTAGAGACTGTCCGGTTTGGCCAATGTACATGGCAGAGGGGCATTGCTGGCACATGATGGCATATATCACATTGGTAGATGTGCAGGTGAACGAGCCCCTGATGGTATAGCTGATGTGATTAGGCCCTATGATGGTGTCACTTGAATAGATATGTGGACAGAGTTGGCATCGGGCTTTGTTACAAGGATAGGTTCCTGGGTCAGTGTTTTTGTTCAGTGATGTGTGGTTGCTGGTGAGTATTTGCTTTAGGTTGGGGGGTTGTCTGTAAGCGAGGACAGGTCTGTCTCCCAAGATCTGTGAGAGTAAAGGATCATCTTTCAGGATAGGTTGTAGATCTCTGATGATGCGCTGGAGAGGTTTTAGTTGGGGGCTGAAGGTGACAGCTAGTGGTGTTCTGTTATTTTCTTTGTTGGCCCTGTCTTGTAGGAGGTGACTTCTGGGTACTCGTCTGGCTCTGTCAATCTGTTTTTTCACTTCAGCAGGTGGGTATTGTAGTTTTAAGAATGCTTGATAGAGATCTTGTAGGTGCTTGTCTCTATCTGAGGGATTGGAGCAAATGCGGTTATATCTTAGAGCTTGGCTGTAGACAATGGATCGTGTGGTGTGTCCTGGATGGAAGCTGGAGGCATGTAGGTAAGTGTAGCGGTCAGTAGGTTTCCGGTTGCAAGCACATCTCTGAAAGAGACATGCAGAGCAATATGACAGTCCACTGCATTGCTTAATAAGAAGTGCCAGCACTTATCCTATCTCTAGGTTGAGTAGAGCTGGTCAGAAAATGTGTTTTTCCACACAGAAAAGGTTGGTTTTTTTTGTGGAAACTTGAAAACCAGGACATTTTGGTTGAAATAGAAATGCCATTATGGTCTCTTATGAGAGTCGGAGTTAGGATGACTCATGCCTCCATTGTCTTGTGTGGGCTGGGCTTCCTGGCCAAACTATTTCTCCTGTGATGAATTATGGTCTTCCCTTTTGGTGTTATGCTGAAGTGCATCATGGGAGCCCCTGCCCATGGTGCATAAGGCACCTGTATCCCAACTCCTATCAAGCACTGTGGCAGCATTTCCAAATCAAAATGTTTCAATTTTTAGCTAATGTAACCCTTCTGCCAGGTGGAGTCAGCAGCAATAAGGGCCAGGTTCAATATCTAGGGATTCCTCTTAACATTACAAAACAGGACCGGCTTGAGCCTCCACCCAGTAATCTGGGAAAATTCACCACCACCCCAGGCACCTCTAAGAGGCAATACTTCCACTCTCACAAGCACTGAATCTGTGTATAGCAAAGAAAACTTTTAATAAAGAGGGTGAAGGTGGGAAACAGAACCACGAATCAGCCAAACATCCACCTTAGATCATTGGGCAGCATCCTTTGCCTCAGCTTCTCACCATATGGAGTGAAAATTTGACAAACAAATGTTCCTTTAACATGCCACTCCCCTCTCTTTCCACTGCACCCCACTCACAGTTGCTGTCCTTGGTCAGTGAAGACCAAGAATTCAGAGGTGCGTTTACATGAGTTCACCTCCCACCCTGGATTGCATTTAGCAACACCTCAGCTGCTACGGCCACTGCTGCAACTGGCTCACAGTTGCCACCATTCACTCTGCCACTGCTGTCCACTGTCCCACTGCCACCGTTCCTCTATCATCACTATCTCTCTGCTGCAATGTCACGTTCTGAGATTCCATCACTTGACCCAGCTCTCAGTGATTTCAGCAGGTAGTGGGGAACCTCAGAGCCAGTGCAGACTGTGCAGTCTCTCTCCAGGCTCAGCACCTGGTTATCAGTGATTTCACTCTAGTGAGCACTGAACAAAGCAATGACTCTCATTTCAGTCTAATCAGCCCTATCTTTAAACAGTGAAGAGGGGAGGTTCAAACGGTGTCGAGGATTGCACAGGCAGAGCCCACACCACCACATAGGAACACTGGTTCCCATCCTCTCTCTCCTTCTCTGGGATTTGGCATCCCTACTTCCTGCCTAGCAAGTGAGATTCAGTTTAGGGTGACCATCTCAATCAGAGTAGCCTGAGTACAGTTCTGTTGCCTTCTACTCATACAAAGAGTATAACATCTCTTTAACCCCACACTCAATATTAAAGTGATTTGCAACCCAACAACAGCCAAAATTGATCACTTTGGCAAAGCAGCTACATCATGCTATGCACCTAGGCAGAGTAGGTGTGTTTATGCAAATATGGTCTGTTCCTGAAGTCTTCCCCTCCCAGCTCATCACTAGATGTAAGGAGGAACTCATTTAGACCCTCCTTACACTAAGAACTCTTTTCCAGTTTTTGGATGTTTGGTTTTTAAATGAAAGGTTGATATTTTCTGCAGAACACAGACATGTTTCATGAAAAAAATGTGTTTAGTTGAAAACCTATATGTAAAAATAAATAATAAAAAAAAAAGTTTATCAAAGGAAAAATTTCAATAGGCCCAAATTTTTCTGTCTGTCAAGCGAGAAGTAATTCTATCTGCGATCATTTAACAGAGCAAACAAAATATATGAAATAGCACTTAGTGGAAGGAGTGGCCATTTTAAATCAATAAATACTACTGGTTTAACTCAATCTCTACCCTAAACCCAGCTGTTGTACTTAAGAAGGACAAGTGGTAAGCACCCACTTAATGTTACTGTTGAATAATACATGTATACAATTGGAAAGTATGATAGAGCTTGACTCCTACAAAATATATGGTGTACTGCTTGACAAAAAGATTAAAACCTTTTCATGCGTTGTGCTTTTAGACCAAGGGGTTATAAACATTAAAGCTGCATCACAAATAACTTTAAAGGTTTGTATTTTAAAAACACAGCAAAGACTTAAACAGATCAAATTGAGGACACAAATCTGTTCTTGTGTTTCAAAGCCAATGTGTTCTTGATGCTTCAAATATTCAAGATGGATGGCTGATGCCAATGCACTTGCACCAGTTTAGATCAAAGTTAACAAAATCCTTTGAAGTTGTCTAGTGATAAAAACAGCATGTCTAAGAGAGCCCGACAGTTATTCTATCCTGTGTCAGGAGAGGGAACTATTTTCAAGAGGTTATATGTTATACTGGGGGGAAAATGGTGTTTTCTGTCTGACAGGGGAAGAAGTGGAAAGGTCAGTGGGAGCCTGCTAATACTGCAACAAGTACATATGAATCTCTCCTATAAGATGTCAAAACTCCAAGGATAAATATTTTTGCATAGTTCTTCCTCAGCATATTTAAAATTTCCACAAAGGACTAAAAAAAAAATTCTTTAAAATCCTAAACCTCTGATTTGGAAAATGTAGAGAAAAATTTCTTAAATTAGAATGAGCTCTCAACGTTCTATTGCTACTTTCTTTGTTTATAGTAGGTTTCTGTGCTATGCATATGCAAAACATGAACTTTTGCAATAAAAAATTAGAAGAGTTTAATTATCTCATCTGGAAGCTGCCTACAGAGTCGGATAATGCGTAGGGCAGGGAGAAGAGTCACCGTGCATAATTGAGTATAGGGAACCACTAGCAGCAAGACACATGAGTACACTATGCTGTCAGGGAGCAATGGGACTGGTAGGTGCATGGAAGGTCTACAGCTTCATGTACCTGCTTGGGGATCCATGGTCTTTGGATAGCCTTGCAGGCCTCTCTATCCTACATGGAGATTACAGGCACCAGCTCCTGCCCTTCTAGAGGCCTTCAAACCTGCCTCACTAATGATATAATGTAGCAAAAAAATCATTACTAGCACCTCATGGATTGTTTCAAATCAGTTTTACTCTCTCAAGAAATGGGAAGTAACTAGACATTAAGGGTCATATTTAATTTTGTTCTACACACAGCACTTTAAAACAGAATGTTAGATGTCTTCTAGAGGCCTGGTCTACATTTAAAAAGGTCCACTGGCATAACTTTGTTGGTAAGGGATGTAATATTTTTTACACATATAGTGTGCCAGTAAAATACCTAGAGTAGAGGCAGTTATACAAATATATGGTGCTTTATACTGGTGTAGCTTATTGCGCTTTGCTGAGCTGCAATACGCTATATTGGCATAAGTGTGTCTATACTAGTACAACTGCATCTACACTAAGGAAGTTCTGCTGCTTTAAATATGCTGGAAAAATTGTTAGTGGCAAAATTTAAGTGCAGACGAGGCCTCACTTTCACTAGTCACACCGTTTGTTTACTTTGTACAGTTTGTGGACATTGAAAATAAACAAGTTACTGTTCCTTTTTTCCTGAGTCTATTTCATTTTCAAATTCTCAAGAACTAGTCAATATCTGAAGTGCTTGCGTTCTAACACTTTGGGTAAATATTTGGGAAAAACTGCTTTCATCTTATGTTCTGATTAGATCTTGGTGAATAGTTGATTTTTTGTTTTTTTGTTCAAGGCTGTACACGAGTTGGCCGGGGCTCGACCCGCTCCGGGGCGGCGGGGAGCCACACCGACTCACTACCCCCTGGGACTGGGGCACTTTGTCCAGCGGCACGATCTTCCCCGGCAGCCCTTGCAGTCCTGAAAAGTACAATAGGCCCGGCCCTGGCTCAGGGTGGGCACCAACGTTATCCGGACTCAGACCCTCAGTTAGGGCTGAGCAACGGTCAGCAAAGTATATAAGCTCAGGCCCTAGGTCAGGGCGGAGCAACAGCAAACACAGTATATAGGCTCAAGCCCTAGGTCAGGGCTGAGCAACAGCAAACACAGTATATAAGCTCAGGCCCTAGGTCAGGGCTGAGCAACAGTAATACAGTACATAGGCTCAGGCCCTAGGTCAGGGCTGAGCAACAGGAATAGACCAAAGCCTCACAGGCCTGGGAGAGGGGGAGACTGCCACCCACGGGTTGGGTGGCAGGGGGGACGCAGGCCCTCCCACTCCACTGCGTCCCAGCCCAGGGCCCTAGCAGCGGCAGAAGAGCTGCTGCTTTGTCAGTGGGGATCCTGGCCCCAACACACTGACATAGGCTCTGTCAGTGCTGCAGCCAGACTGGGGTCGGCTGCCCACACTCCCCCTCTGGGCCTACCTGGGGGCTGGCGTCGGCCTCGGGGGGATCCTGGAGCATGAGTTCATCCGGCCATGGATCGTTTGGCAGGTCCGGGAACTCCTCCGGATAGGAGGCGCTGGGCAGGCCCGGCGGCTCCTCCGGGTAGCGGGCGCAGGGCGGGCCCGGCGGCTCCTCGGGGTAGCGGGCGCAGGGCGGGCCCGGCGGCTCCTCGGGGTAGTGGGTGCAGGGCGGGCCCGGCGGCTCCTGGCGGTCACTCCGGTCCGCTGAGGTTTCCCAGCCCCGAGCTAGGCTGGAGACGTCTGGTCTCTTCGGCTGCTGGGGCCAGACTGAGTTCTGAGGGCACGGCTTTATACTTCCGGGTTGCCGCCTGACCCTCTGAGGGGCGGGCTCAGAACTCCCTAGCTCCGCCCACTCCGGCCTCCGGATGGGCTCTTCCCCTTCCGGGGCGGCGGGGAGCCACACCGACTCACTACAAAGGCCAAATAGGGTAGCTAATTCTTTTTGGTTTCTCACCAAAATGAAAAAGAAAAAAATGGTTTTCAACTAAAAAAAATAACCAAAACAAAAGAAAAAAATATTTCATTTAATTTCCAGGGTGTTTTTCACCCTTTTTTGGTGGGAGAGATTGTTTTTGTTTGTTTTTTTAAATATAGCTAAATTTGCAAATGAAGTGTTCTGACTTTTTAAAAAATATTGCAAATACTTTCCTGAAAATGCATTTTTCCAGTGAATTTACTATTCATCCAAAAACGTCACCTACCTCTGGTTCTGATATGCAGACACTAACAAACTTTTGTTACTTCATTCTCTTGAGTAGAGCCATGGACTTCAATGAATACAGTGTATAAAGTTCACATGAATAAAACTACTCATTTGTGTGTCTGCAGGCTCAGACGCCTAGATTATTATAAGGTTCTCAAGATAGAGAGTTTGTCTTGCTTGGTATATGAACAATGTCAAGCATATTGAAGTCAATGAGTTTTAAACACCTTCTTAAAGTTACAAACATATTTAAGATAGACTAGATGACCCTTGTGGTCCCTTTTAACCCTATAATTCGAAATGCTGTGTTGAATGTGGATCTTTGAATTCTCCTGCTTACAAATCATACCCATTAGGGGCCCAATCCTGCATTACACAATGACAATGGGACTTCTGCCTGAATGGAAGAATGCAGGACCAGGCCCTTTTACTCAAAAACTACCATGGAAAATGTTTTGTTAGAAGCGAGACAAAATGTTCTAGCTTTTACTAAGAAGACTTGATGTTATAATTATGACGTCAAAGTAATCAGCACATCACTGAAATATTTCAGATGACAAAACATTATTCTTCATCTTCATGTTTCACACTGCATTTTAACCATTGCTGGTTAAAGCAGAGATTACAGCTTGTAATAATTTTCTATCTTCCCTTTGAATTATTCAGGAAAGGGCAGAGGCCTCCATTGCAATTTGGTTGAAGAAAAACTGCTGATGTCTAGAAGATAGGCAGTGTGTCCCATCATTAGTCCTTGAATGCACAGAATGCATACCTTTTCAAATATAACATTTGGTACTTAATTAACAAAAGTAGATAAGCCAAAAATGTGGAATGTAGTTTTATTACTGTTAGAGATCTATAATGATAGAACTGCATTGGCATGCACAATGAATGCATTCACAATGAATGCATTCACAGCAAGCAAAGCCCACCTACTCCATTGGGATACAGATTACAATTTGCAGAGATATTTTCTCTTTTCAAAACATGAAGGTTATATCTCTAATTTCATTCAAATCACACTGAAATTATCTTTCCACTCTCTGAATACCTATAAAATATTAGTCATTATAAATAGGAATTATGTCATTTATCTCAATGACCCTCAGATCTAATTAGTTAGGAGTTTCAAGACAATTTTGACAAATGAAGAGAACATCATTATGTATTACAATTTTAGAGCTCTATTCCCCTATTATAAATCCTGTAGAGTATTGTCAGATTTTTGTGTAATCTGAACAAAAAAATGGCATTAGGCTGGCTCTCATTCAAATGATGTAAGATCAGTATATTTACATATAGAATTTATGAAGCATTCCCAGGCAGATGTGTGTGGGTGTGTACGTGCAAGTGAGAGAGCATGCACACACACATGCATATGATTTCATGAAAGGGAAGAGAAAACAATCCTTTTAAAATTAGTAAACTTGAAAAAGTATACCATCTTCTACAACTTTTTTCAAAAATCAACATTCTGCCCTCCACATTAATTTGTGAAACAAGCACATTTTACTCAAAAGATCACAATAGACGTCACCAATTTTCAAGTTAGCATTCTGCCCCATGCACATACTGTATTTCCATTAATAGGATGAAAAGAGGTGGGCCTGCAGAGCCAGACAGTACAGTGCTGTGAAAAGCAGGGTTGGGAGACAATGTAAATTGTTCAAATCTCTCTCAAAAAAAGTTAACATGTCCCAAGTCCTGAGCTGGGAATTGGAGAGATGTGCCAAGGGATGAATGTTCTTCTCTTGGACATAGAGCTACTCTGTGGAGACAGCGCCAGCCCAATGGCTGGAGTAGGCTCTGCAGTCCTTAACACACCTACGCGAGTCAACTTCACAGCTGTAATTCACTACCAGTGGTACCAATGGCAGAAACCACACTGTAGAAACGATTTGGGTGTTTTTACCACTGTGACGTATAACCTGCTCATATCCAGGACATTCATATTTGGATTAGCCCAGTGTAAAAACTGCTAAGCCACATCTACACAGCAGCTTCTGCCCCAGCTACGGTTGTTATTGCTGCTGGTAGATTCAGCTACTCTGTCATTCATGCAGCATGGCCTCCTGCATGTGCCTACTTCTCCATCTCAAGCTTCCCAACAGCCTGCAAGAGCAACATGACCCTGGGAAGGAGGAAGGGAGAAAGAGTAGCCAAAGTGCCAGGCTCTCAATAGAAGCAATCTTGGGACCTCTGCCACCAAACTGTAAGGAGCAGCTTTAAAATTCAAATTGTTCAGGTAACCAGGGCCGGGCAAGCTGGTGCTTGGGGCAGCTCCTGGAGGGGGGCGGCGCGGCGCTCGGGCTCTCCGCCCTCCCCCCGGCGCTCTGGCCGCCCTCCCCCACCGCGCCCTCCCCCCGGCTGCCGGGGGGAGAGCGGCGAGCCCCTGCTGGGGCTCGCCGCCCTGCGCTCTGGCCGCCGGGGGGAGAGCGGAGCCCCCGCCGGGGCTCGCCGCCCTCCCCCCCGGCGCCCTGCCCCCGGCCGCCGGGGGGAGAGCGGAGCCCCCGCCGGGGCTCGCCACCCTCGCCCCGGGGCTCCGGCCGCCCTCCCCCCGGCGGGAGAGCGGAGCCCCCGCCGGGGCTCGCCGCCCCCCCCCATGGGGTGGGGGCGGAGGCTTTTTTGCCTGGGGCGGCAAAAAAGCCAGAGCCGGCCCTGCAGGTAACTCAGATGGCATTTTGACGCTAAGCCTAGGCCTCGACCCTCAGCTGCACCACTACTGCCTCCAACAGCAGCCACTAATCAGGGGTACTTGTAGCAAAAATGCAGTGCTTATTTTCCTCTGTCCTATCTTGAATGACCCAGAATACAAGACAGGATATAACTGTCTTCCTGCTTATTCTTTTACTGTTGTACTGTAAATGTGCACCCAGATTTCCTCCCACAACAGTTCTATTTTTCCTTTTTGTTTGCAATTGGGTCTTTGCTTAAAGTCAGTCTTGGCATGTCTTAATGCCTCTTTACTCCTCTCCTTTGCAGAGCCATGAAGGACTTTCTATATCAGTACCTTCCTTAAATTCTTTTTGAAGCACTTTTCCACCAGTCTGCAGTTTAAGTCCTGATTCTCCATTGTAACAGCCTTTGCCTGCATCTTCACTTGGGCTTCCAATTTCCTCTTAATAGCATCACTTTTTCTGCATTATTCTTACACTTGGGCATATTCCATGTAATTTCCATCCTTCAAGGTTTTTAAGGCCTTCCTTGACAAAGCCCTGGCTGGGATGATTTAGTTGGCATTGGTCCTACTTTGAGCAGGGGGTTGGACTAGATGACCTCCTGAGGTCTCTTCCAACCCTAATCTTCTTTGACTCTATGAATCCTGCAAAGCTTAGCTGATGAAAAATATTATGCAATTTGCTTCTTAATCCAGGTTACCAAACTCACATGGGTGTTCTAGTTATTTAACCCAACATACAAATTGGTCTGTGTCTCATCTGCTTCCTGTCTGGTTTCACCAATGTTTTATCATGTCATGGTATCTTTTGGAGAGAAGTGTTCAATAAAAACATTGAGGGCTTTTTCAAGAGGATCTTCATGTGGTAAGTGTTTTGTTGGACACTGAACTGTTGGACACTGAACCATAAACTTCACCCCCTCACAGTGTCCCAGAAGAGCAAATTGTTGGTTGGGGCTTTCATAGAATAGAATCATAGAAGATCAGGGTTGGAAGAGACCTCAGGAGGTCATCTAGTCCAACCCCCTGCTCAAAGCAGGACATCCCAGCCAAGGCTTTGTCAAGCCGGGCCTTAAAAACCTCAAAGGATGGAGATTCCACCACCTCCCTAGGTAACCCATTCCAGTGCTTCACCACCACCAACATTAGTTTTTCCTAATATCCAACCTAGACCTCCCCCACTGCAACTTGAGGCCATTGCTTCTTGTTCTGTCATCTGCCACCACTGAGGACAGCCTAGCTCCATCCTCTTTGGAACCTCCCTTCAGATAATTGAAAGCTGCTATCAAATCCCTCCTCACTCTTCTCTTCTGCAGACTAAACAAACCCAGTTCCCTCAGCCTCTCCTCGTAAGTCATGTGCCCCAGCCCCCTGATCATTTTCATTGCCCTCCACTGGACTCTCTCCAATTTGTCCATATCCTTTCTGTAGTGGGGGGCCCAAAACTGGATGCAGTACTCCAGATGTGGCCTCACCAGTGCTGAATAGAGGGGAATAATCACTTCCCTGGATCTGCCAGCAATGCTCCTACTTATGCAGTCCAATATGCCGTTAGCATTCTTGGCAACAAGTACACACTGCTGACTCATATCCAGCTTCTCATCCACTATAATCCCCAGGTCCTTTTCTGCAGAACTGCTGCTTAGCCAGTCGGTCCCCAGCCTGTAGCAGTGCATGGGATTCTTTCATCCTAAGTGCAGGACTCTGCACTTGTCTTCTTGAACCTCATCAGATTTCTTTTGGCCCAATCCTCCAATTTGTCTAGGTCACTCTGGACCCTATCCCTACCCTCCAGTTTATCTATCTCTCCCTGCAGCTTAGTGTCATCTGTGAACTTGCTGAGGGTGCAATCCATCCCATCATCCAGATCATTAATAAAGACGTTGAACAAAATCAGCCCCAGGACCGACCCCTGGGGTACTCCGCTTGATACCAGCTGCCAACTAGACATCAAGCAGTTGATCACTTTCAGTTTCTTCCTGTGCAGCCAACAGACTTTGAAAACTGCTCCTTCGTTTCTGCCATTGCTGAGCGTTCTCCCATCATTGCTCTATCACAGATGTAGATCCACTGGTTCTAGCAATGGGAGTGCTAATGCAAACCAGCTGCTGGTGTTTCTACCACTCTCCTCTGGACAGGTCTAAAGAATGTACTGATGAAATTGCCTGTGACTGCTCTATCACTCAGTTTATTGTGTGCCATTTAAAAGCTAAATCCGCTCTTTCAATGGAAATATGAAATTTAAAAAAGAATATTGCTAGTACAGTAGTAGCAATGCAGTCAAATTGTCCTTGACTAAGTCCGGTAGAACCAGGTGATTAACCCTTCGAGAAGACTACTGAAAGATACAATAAACCAATGAAAGCTACTTTATTGCTTATTTGAACAGTTGTTCTCTTGTTGAAAAGTACAGCAGAGTTCAGTGACTGGTTGGTTATGTAAAAGTGCTGGAGATACAGTTGCATTTTTTCTTCTTTGGTGCAGGCCCTGAAAAATGCAGAGACATGTAAGGTCTTCTTTGAAGCGGAAGATCTCAGGGTTGCATATAAATGTCATGGGAGCACACATCTTCTAAGGACTCTCCTAAACAAATTTGGTTCATTCTAAGTCAAGTGACCAGCACCACTTACAGACTTCAGAGAACAAAAGCACCAGGGAAGAGACAATACATTTCTACTGGCACTAAGGCTAATGTCTTCATTTCAGCCAACATAAATATATCAGTTTATGCTCAGAAAAAGATTTGTAGTGGTGTGAAAAAATTATATTGCAGTAGTAATCAATTATTAAAGAAGCTGCCACTGAAGGACCAAACGTTGCAGAATTTAGTGGTGCCTCCTCCTGTGAAGAAGACACACTATGGTGACCAAACCAATCATCTCCTCCTTGGGCAGTTTCCTTCCTTTGAGAAAGAGAAGGAAAATTCTGCCATAAATTGAATGAATGTCAAATATACTTGCCTATGTTCAGACCTTGGGAAACAAAATTGATGTTTGGTGAGGCCAAATATTTTCTAAGAACAGAGCAAAAAGGATTATGCAAATATATCCATACTGACAAAGAATTGTTGACTTTGCCAGATAAGCAGGCCAGTGTTGAATGGGTGTTTTCAGACACACACACACAAATAAAATTGTGTTCCAGGCATGGGTATCTAGTGAACTAGTATGCCCAACTAAATCTGCAAAACAGACTGCAGTGATATGAACTGTTTTGAGTGTACTTCAGATATAGAGTTGATGCAACTGGCAAAGCAAGCCACCAGATAAAATCTTTAGAGCTGTATGACTAATGGTATTTAACAAAGCAAATACATATTTGCCTCATCAACTGCTCCACCCGCCATGTTTCTATTTCTTATTTTTCTACTGCTGAGAATTTTTGTACATGAACAAGATATCAAATGACCAGAACAAATGTCTATTTGCAAATATTCTGGAAATGTTTCCTCCAGCACTGATAGTGTTCTTTAAAGTTGTCGAACATAATGATTTCTCCTGAACCCAGCTATCAAGATAAATTACACTGGTCTACAATTTTTGAGAAGTCGTCTGCTTCAGAGATAAAATGTGCTATTTATAATGTATTTTGATGTGCTGAATTCAAATATGACAATTAAAACAACTGATTGGCTACTGTTTCTAAGATATTTAAGTTTTTACATTTTATGTCTATGTATATTGTGTAGATAGTAGAGTTTTAATCATAAATTGTAAACCTAGGTCTTTTCATGTGTTTATGGTTGCTTTACATGATAATATTTCACCTGTCCTGTTTATGTAACACGTTAAAAATCAGCAAAAGGGTTATATAAATAAAATTTATTATGAAACAAAAGGCAAAAAACTATTATGTACATAGTTTAGTCCTATTCAGTGTCTACTCGGCGCTTCTTGGCTTGTCTCTTGTATTCATTAAATGGAGCATCTCTTGTCACTGTCCAGCAATAGTCTGCAAGCATTGATGGGCTCCATTTGCCCTGATAGCGTTTCTCCATTGTTGCAATGTCCTGGTGAAATCGCTCGCCGTGCTCGTCGCTCACTGCTCCGCAGTTCGGTGGAAAAAAATCTAGATGAGAGTGCAAAAAATGTATCTTTAGTGACATGTTGCAACCAAGGCTTTTGTATGACTTGAGGAGGTTTTCCACCAACAACCTGTAGTTGTCTGCCTTGTTGTTTCCGAGAAAATTTATTCCCACTACCTGGAAGGCTTTTCATGCCGTCTTTTCCTTGCCACGCAGTGCATGGTCAAATGCATCATCTCGAAGAAGTTCACGAATCTGAGGACCAACAAAGACACCTTCCTTTATCTTAGCTTCACTTAACCTTGGAAATTTTCCACGGAGGTACTTGAAAGCTGCTTGTGTTTTGTCAATGGCCTTGACAAAGTTCTTCATCAGACCCAGCTTGATGTGTAAGGGTGGTAACAAAATCTTCCTTGATTCAACAAGTGGTGGATGCTGAACACTTTTCCTCCCAGGCTCCAATGACTGTCGGAGTGGCCAATCTTTCTTGATGTAGTGGGAATCTCTTGCACGACTATCCCATTTGCAGAGAAAACAGCAGTACTTTGTGTATCCAGTCTGCAGACCAAGCAAGAGAGCAACAACCTTCAAATCGCCACAAAGCTGCCACTGATGTTGGTCATAGTTTATGCACCTCAAAAGTTGTTTCATGTTGTCATAGGTTTCCTTCATATGGACTGCATGACCAACTGGAATTGATGGCAAAACATTGCCATTATGCAGTAAAACAGCTTTAAGACTCGTCTTCGATGAATCAATTAACAGTCTCCACTCATCTGGATCGTGAACGATGTTGAGGGCTGCCATCACACCATCGATGTTGTTGCAGGCTACAAGATCACCTTCCATGAAGAAGAATGGGACAAGATCCTTTTGACGGTCACGGAACATGGAAACCCTAACATCACCTGCCAGGAGATTCCACTGCTGTAGTCTGGAGCCCAACAGCTCTGCCTTACTGTTGGGTAGTTCCAAATCCCTGACAAGGTCATTCAGTTCACCTTGTGTTATGAGGTGTGGTTCAGAGGAGGAGGAGGGGAGAAAATGTGGGTCCTGTGACATTGATGGTTCAGGACCAGAAGTTTCATCCTCTTCCTCTTCCTCGTCTGACTCAAGTGAGAATGATTCTGGTACATCAGGAACCGGCAGTCCTTCTCTGTGGGGTACTGGGCGTATAGCTGATGGAATGTTTGGATAATGCACAGTCCACTTTTTCTTCTTTGACACATCTTTCTCAACTGGAGGCACCATGCAGAAGTAACAATTGCTGGTATGATCTGTTGGCTCTCTCCAAATCATTGGCACTGCAAAAGGCATAGATTTCCTTTTCCTGTTCAACCACTGGTGAAGATTTGTTGCACAAGTGTTGCAGCATATGTGTGGGGCCCACCTCTTGTCCTGATCTCCAATTTTGCAGCCAAAATAAAGGTGATAGGCTTTCTTAACCATAGTGGTTATACTGTGCTTTTGTGATGCAAAAGTCACTTCACTACAAACATAACAGAAGTTATCTGCACTGTTCACACAAGTACGAGGCATCTCTGCTCACTTTGGCTAAACAGAAATGTGTCCCTTTGCAAAATCAAACACTGACAAATAAGAGAGCACGACACTGTATGATTTCTAGAGTGATATAGGGCAATTTGTTCAGCAGAGTAATGTAAGCTTCATTATGACTGCATCATCCATGACTTCTAGGAATAACATGATGCAATTCATATCATGTATGATGCAATACCAGCTTCAGATTGCATCATTCATTGTTTTGCCTAAAAAGCAAGTACTGTCCAAACCCAGTCATAGATTTATTCATAGATCCAGTCAAAGATGTATTTTAGTCATTTCTGGTTTAAATTGAGATCCCTTCCCTTTATAACTCACTTATCCTCCGCCACTCCCAAGTCAAGGGTCGTATATACTGACCCAATAGCATATCTTGAAAACTAGAGCCAATCAACAATTTTAAGCATCATTTTCCTTCTCAGTGACCCAGAATTAGTAAAGTTTGACTACATTTATTTTAGAAGCATTTTGGCAGTAGAGCAGTGTTATATATTAAAAACAAAGGCCAGATCCTCCACTGATGCATGTTGACGTACACCATTGAAGAATTAAACCAAAATCCTAAAAAAGTACGTGGATATACTCTGCACTTTACCCACACTGCTTGAAATGAACTGCATACAATTATAAGATATTTGTTAGGTCTGGTGTAAAATGAATTGGGATTGGCAATCCTGTGACAACAAGATTATGGTCTTGAACAAATCAAGAAATGAAAAATTAAGATTTCATGCTAATTTGGTAGTATTTTCTATTGCTGCTTCTCTCTGTCTCTGACCTACAAATATATTTTTAAAATCAAATAATGTTAGAATTATGTACCACATGTACCAAATTCAGCATATTTGCCCTATAAAATTGAACTTTTGTTTTTCAGTCCCACAAAAGTCAGATCCATTGCTATTTGTCACCCCCTGCTCAGGATGACATCCTTGACTCTTTTTGCTGGGATGTCACACTATGCAGGATCCTACTAGAGACTATGGGTAGATTCACAAAGAAACATAGGAGTGATAACACTCAGCATTGTCATGTATAACTTTCAGGTTTCTAGAATAATCACTGGGATTCACAAAGCCTGGACTGGGCACATAGGCTCCATATACAATAAATGGGGAGAGATAGGTATGTGCCTCAGAAAAGGACTCACAAAAGCCAGCATGCTAGCTGGCTCCATGCCTAAGCTAACCAATGGGAGGTGTCACACTGAGATGTGAGTGCTAATCCCTCTTCCTCTCCCAGTGATAGACTCCTAAACTGGGTTGCAAAGAGGCACCTCCCTGTACTTGGGTTTTACAGCTGCAAATCCTCTCTTGACGTTAACATCCATGCTATCTTGCAAGGACAAGGAACATCTCCCTCATAATTTTTAGCTCAGTAGTTAGGGTACTCACCTAGGATGTGGTAGACTGCAGGTTCAATTCCCCCTCTGCCTGAGGGGAAAAGGAATTGGAACAGGGATAGCCCAGCTTTCAGGAGAGTGCTCTAACCACTGAACTACGGGATATTTTGGCTCCTTCACTCTCTCCTATTGAAGTTGTTCCACTGTGAATAAAGAAATCAAAGAATCACAGGTGGTGGGGAGAGAGAGTGAGGGACACAGAATAGGACTCTGTAGCCTAGGGGTTAGATAGTAGACTCACCGAGAAGAGAGATCCAGTCCCCCTGTGCCAATGACTTTTTAATAATATTTATCCACAGTGGACCAGCTTCAATAGTAAAGAATGAGGGAGCCCCACATCAGCATATCCCCTAATTCAGTGGTTAAGGCACTCTCCTGGTAGGAAAACCCTGTTCAAATCCCATCTCCCCCAGTCAGAGGGGGGACTTGAACAGGGGTTTCCCAATTCCCAGGTAAGTGCTCTAACCACTAGGTTATGAAAAAGCACCACCTCCTCTTCTTTCCCCTGCTATTTTGTGTAAGTGTCTCTACAGTGACCCAATCTAGTAGGCAAGCTCTGAGAATGCTTACCAGGTCGGGCCCAGCAGGTGAGTTAGGGGCCTAGAACACCTATCTTCCCCCAGTTCATGGGACTTAGGTGTCCAGATGCCTGTAATGGCACTGTAGTATGCATGCACCCAGGTAGAAACACAGGCTCCAAGGGAACTTTTACTGTAAAAATGTAGGCACCAAGAGAATTTAGTTGCCTGTAGAGTTTGGGAGCAGCTGAGTGAGGGCTTTGTGAATCCCCGTGGGGCCTGATTCTTGTATTTATTGACCTATTGTGGCAATTAGGTGCCCAAATGTTTGTGAATCTATCCTTACACAGAAATAAAATCAACTGAGGAGAGGATGGGAGAAAGAAGAAAAGAACCACCCATGACAGTTGCTAGTCACATAACTTAATGCTGTACTGGAAGGCACTCAGATACCACAGTGATGGGTACAGTCTAAGATCCTGATCAGAACTTTAAACTAGTCCGAGCCCTGCCTTCAGGCCATATCCTCAGGGCTTCCTCTCTGGAGGCAATGGTTTTGCCCTATTAGTCTGTTTTGGCCCCAGTCTTCAGCTGGGACTCCAGACATTTCAGTCCACTTCTGGCGGTTTACTGATGTCCAATTATAGGCCCTTCCCCAGCAGCCTACTCCAGGCCCTGGCCTTCACCAATGTCTTATGCTTAGCTCAGGGCTCTTCTAAGCTCAAATCCAGTAGTCAGCCAGGAGCTCTTCCTTGCTCCCCTGGTCCCAACTACCACTGGGCTGTCCATTGTGCTGCAGTTCCCTCAACCATCCACACTCCTCCAGCCCTTTCCTCCTTTCGGCCTAAACCACCCAGCACAAATCCCTTAAAAATAATCTAAAAAAATCTCTTAAAAGTATAATATTTTAATTTTATATTTATATTTATATAGGATATAAACTACATGAGGATTTCAGATTCACATAAAGAGGGTTTCTCAGATTTTACTATTTTGAGCTCATCTTGGTGTCTTTCTGCATTTTGCTACAGCAGCAGCTTTCCCTGTTTTAAAAACAGGAACTAGCCCCCTTGTGGCAAAACATTAACAGCACAGTCAGACAAATGAACAACACACTTAAATATGGCATTTTGTCCCCTTTTGCACCTATAGCAATTACTAGTGCACTCCAGAACAGAAAAGATTAAATTTGGTGCTCCATTTTACAAAGTAATGATCCAGCTCTCAGGTGGATAAACTATGAAGCCAAAGGGCAGATAGTTCATTGCCATGACAGAAGTGGATTACTGCTGAATGCACACCTCTTTATATCATGGTTAAACTGAAAATATAACATTAGACATTTATTAATGGAAATAAATTTCTCATTTACCTGAGTACCCAATTGCGTTTTAAACACCATCTCGTAAAGACTTTTACTAATGTATATAAAATATCCAGCCATTCCCTTTAGTTCAGTAGTTCTATGTTCGAGACTAATTTAACAAAATGTGAAAAAAATTAAATCTTGCCCCATTTTCTTTTGTCTGCAGCTCTACTGTGCTAAGTATCTTAAATGCCTTTATAGCATCCTTCATTCAATCATGTATAAAACAGATTTTAAGAATAACTATTTAGACAATATAAAATAATTAAGTTTATAGAAACCAATGAAAGCTCTGAAATAAATATACAAACATCTAATTTGTTCATGTTTCTAGAATTTAAAAATAGCCTAATAATTTTTATTTAGAAAATCAGAAATCTATATACTGCACATGGCCTGCTTTCAGGCTAAGAGAGACCAACTTGAGATCTATTTAATTAAAGAAAAGAGTTAAAGTAGTTTCAGGAACTTTGCCTACCGTCTGAGTCTGTTTTTGCAATTGCATTTTTTTATATATATTTCTCTGTTCTGTTGCTTTGTGAAATTGACTAGTCAGAAAAAAAAAACAGCAAAGATTTTTTCCCTTTAATTTATTTAATTTATAATTATCTTTGGTGCCACTTGTAACAAAGGGTAAAAAGTTTTCAGACATGATTTTTATGTTGATGGTAAACAAATGAAAGTCAATTCAGAGAGAGGGTTGCTTCAGTTACATTCTCCTTGCTCTCCAACTCTCCTGTTTTGTCTATATTCCCGGGACAGTAGTCCTGGAATAGACTCTGTCCCAGAGAGCTCTGTGGAATAATGATTTTGTTTCTTTTCCAATCTTTCCCTAGTTCCCCATACTTCTCCTTTAAAGTTGTAGGTGAAAAGGTTTTTCCTTCTAGTGCACCTTCTTTCCCATCATTTGCTTTTTCATCCCCTCAAGCCCTTATCCCCACCTTCTATCTGTTCGTTCCTTTCTATTAGCTTTTTCTCTTTCACTTGTTTAGCCTGCTACTGGTAGCTTCATTACACCAGGAGCTGGGTTTGGGCTAAGCAAAGGATCCCCAGTGGATGATGGGAAATTTATAGAATCAACCAAAACCACAGAAAGCATTGTGTAAATAAGAAGTATAGTCTTATGTTAATAGTTCTGGCCTTTGTAGAAAGTAGCTTGCGTTAGATCTGGAAAGAAGAAATAAAACCTAGAAATACCTAAGCTGCTGCTTCTATTGCACCGGTTAAATACTATGCATATAGTATTTATTTTATTTTATTCTGATCAATACAGTACTCAATACCACATTTGTCAGTGGTGCTTCTCTGACACTGGCAGACTAGGTTATGTCAGAGTGTATTCAGGCCAATTCACTTGTGTATTAGATCAAAGCGATTGTTAAATATACAAATGTTTCGGGTGTTTAAACTTCATAAAACTAATGGGATGTTGCATGCATTGTTTTTACTTATCTGTATCCTGTCATAATGTAATGGCAAACATTTACATTGTAAATGCCCCTGTAACTAAATAACTCATCAGATATCAAAGAAGTCTTATGGAATGCTAATGAAGGACTTTATCAGAAAAGGTGCTAATTCCAAAGCAAATGGCCATTGTGTGTGATGACCTGAGGTCAGAGACTCAAAGTGCATTCCTCACTCAACATCATCAAAGGAAAAGCCCATGTGGGTAGAGACACTGTCAGCTTGTCTTCTGTCAGAAGAAGACATAAGAATGGATTCAAGGAAAGATCCTTCGTCTCTGAATGGTTTGGACTCTTATAGGGAAGTGTACCAGATGCAAAGCAGAGATCCCCAGAGACAATCTGGGTACCCCAAAAAGGCTTTTGGGAAACTGGCAGTTCATTACATCACTGCCAGCATCTGGACTTACAAACTGTGACTCACGTGTACATATATTGTACCTGCTTTAACCTCTCAATAATGCATTCTTTTTTCTTAGCTAATAAATCTTTAGTTAGTTTACTATAGAATTGGCTACCAGCATTGTCTTTGGTGTAAGATTCAGAGTACCATTGATCTGGGGTAAGTGACTGGTCTCTTGGGCCTGGGAGAAATCTGATGCAGTGTGATTTTTGGTTTACGTGACTATTATCACAAAGTCCAGTTTGTCTGGTGACAAGATAGGCTGGAGAGTCTAAGGGGACTATCTGTGACTCCATGGTAAAACTGGTATAGTGATCCAGGAATCCACATTTGTTACCGACTTGGTGAAATCCTATTATAGAACATACCACCAGTTTGGGGTGTCTGCCCTTGTTTTCTGACAGTCTGCCCTGAGGTTGGCACTCATGGTCGTGAGTACTCCAGAGAGCATGACAGCTTCATAAACCATGTGTGTTGCATAAAAAAAACCCTTGAACACAGGATTGTTAATTATCCCTTTTTGTTCCTCATTCATGATTCACTGTGATAGTGTCTCTTCCCTTATTTTCTATGCTACCCTTACTCTACTTCTTCACATATATTCATGATGGCAGCTTCATTACATGATCACATTATCCTGGGAATGGGACAGACAACTAAATAAATATTTATTTTACAATCTTGGTTGCACAGGACGGAGGTGTGGAAATATTTCATACATAAACCAATAATCCAATGTAATCAGTTTAGATAGATAAACTGACACAGGAGAGGTTCTCTATAATGTTATCCTATATCATGCATGGAATTAGAGAGAGAGAGAGAGAGAGAGAGAGAGACCAAGGTGAGAAAAGGATCAAAGGGAATACAGAAGAGGAAGATAGATGAGACAACCTTATCTCCTTAAATTAAACATGGAAAAACCCCAGGTCTGGCTGCCTTTCAAGTTGAGTTTATAAACTGATGACATCAAACTTGGCTCTCAAAAATATTTATAAATCTTTTGAAAGAAGGACTTTGCCATTCCTTCTAACACAGCATGTATCTTTTTAAATATTAAAACCAGATGAGGATGGGGCTTAATCCATTTTGTTTGTTAATACAGATGCTACTTTCCTTCACAAAGATACTGACTAGCCATTTGGATTCAATGCTCTCTTTTGTTTGTTTGGTCCAATCAGGTAAACTTAGTGAAGCTGCACCACTTACTTTTACTATTCGGCATCTCTTAACATATATTAGGCTGTCCACATCCAAGGGGTAAACTGATTTTGATTATATACCTAGAGACAGCGGAAGCCTTTGACAGGTATTACTAGAAATCAGAGAAGAGCAACCAATTGAAAATGGGTACTTGTTTTATGTGTTTCCTAGTGGCCAAAATGTGCAAATGATTTTGTTGCTCTTTGCTAGGTGGGACAAAGGAAATTGGCAGCATTGTTCTCTCTGCAGTTGGGAAGGGCTGCTTCCTCTCCCTGTGTTATTGTATGGCAAGACGGACTTCAAAGACATCTGGATCAGGGTGTACAGGAGAAGAGTCTAACTGTCAGGGACATTTAGGGGCATGTTTTCAAAAGTGGCCTCTAATTTTGGGTGCCCAATTTGAGTGCGATAAGTGTCTCAAGTTGGGCACCCAAAAAGTGGGGCATTCAAGTCACCTGCTTGTGGTCTGAGAATTGAGAAACTTTATTGCAATTTTGAGTCCTTAAAATGTGACCTTTCCTGAAAGGAGGACAAATTATTCAGTAGAATTCATCCTGCAAGAAGTTTCCTACAGGACCCATGGAAATTTAAGTCTCTAAGACAGTAGTGTTGTCTTATTGTATGCATACAAATACAATACATAGATAGGTTTTGTGTTTATTCTGGGTATATACTCCTACAATTAAATCTCCTTTTTATTCTAACTAGTGAGCTGCCCTAGTCAGATACAGTCTTCTCCTTAAAAACAGATTTGGTATAAAGGTTATAGATCTCTGTAAAACTGATGGGAGCCACTGTCTAGATCTTTTAGCCCCAAATCATGCAATCAGGATTTTTGCAAACAAAAAAATATTGCAGCTTTGGTAATGAATAGCTGTACAGACTTGATTTTACTCAGCCACTCACACACATTTCTTGTTTTTCAGCAAGGTGAATCCTTGTCAGAAATGCTTAGGTCCATAGATTAGATCACCGGTACTCCTTTGTGTAATTTATAGGCCTGGTCTACACTACACCTTTAATTCGGATTTAGTGGCTTTAATTCGAATTAACTCTGGAACCGTCCACACAACGAAGCCATTTAATTCGAATTAAAGGGCCCTTTAATTCGATTTCTGTACTCCACCCCGACGAGCGGAGTAGCGCCAAAATCGAATTTGTCAATTCGAATTAGCGTTAGTGTGGCCGCAATTCGATGTTATTGGCCTCCAGGAGCTATCCCACAGTGCACCATTGTGACCGCTCTGGCCAGCAATCTGAACTCGCATGCACTGGCCAGGTGGACAGGAAAAGCCCCGGGAACATTTGAATTTCATTTCCTGTTTGCACAGCGTGGAGAGCACAGGTGACCACAGAGAGCTCATCAGCACAGGTAACCATGCAGGCTGATAATCGAAAAAGAGCACCAGCATGGACCGTACAGGAGGTACTGGATTTGATCTCTATATGGGGAGAGGATTCAGTGCTAGCTGAACTGCGTTCGAAAAGACGAAATGCCAAAACTTATGAAAAAATTTCCAAGGGCATGATGGAGAGAGGCCACAATAGGGACACAGATCAGTGCCGCGTGAAAGTCAAGGAGCTCAGACAAGCCTATCAAAAAGCAAAGGAGGCAAACGGTCGCTCCGGGTCAGAGCCGCGGACATGCCGCTTCTACGCTGAGCTAAATGCATTTCTAGGGGGGGCCGCCACCACTACCCCACCTCTGACTGTGGATTCCGAGCTGGGGATAATCTCATCAGGGACACCTGATGATTCCGCGGAAGGGGAAGAGGAGGAGGAGGAGGACGAGCTGGCAGAGAGCACCCAGCTCTCCGTTCTCCCCAACAGCCAGGAACTGTTTCTCACCCTGACTGAAGTACCCTCCCAAGCCTCCCAAGCCAGCACCCAAGACCATGACCCCATGGAAGGGACCTCAGGTGAGTTTACCTTTTAAAATATAAAACATGGTTTAAAAGCAAGCATTTTTAATGATTAATTTGCCCTGAGCACTTGGGATGCATTCGCAGCCAGTACAGCTACTGGAAAAGTCTGTTAACATGTCTGGGGATGGAGCGGAAATCCTCCAGGGACATCTCCATGAAGCTCTCCTGGAGGTACTCCAAAAGCCTTGCCACAAGGTTTCTGGGCAGTGCAGCCTTATTCCGTCCTCCATGGTAGGACACTTGACCACGCCATGCTAGTAGCAAGTAATCTGGTATCATTGCCTGACAGAGCCTGGCAGCGTATGGTCCCGGTGTTTGCTGGCATTCAAGCAACATCCGTTCTTTATCTTGCTGTGTAATCCTCAGGAGAGTGATATCGCTTAGGGTAACCTGGTTGAAATAAGGGAATTTAATTAAGGGGACTGAGGTGGCCGTTCCTACTGGGCTGTTTGCCTGTGGCTGAAAAGAAATCCTTCCCTGCATTTAGCCAAGTGCAAGGGGGGGGGGGAGGATTGGCCCAGAGCTTTTCGCGTTTTGCTAGCAGGGATCTTCCCTGATACCAGCCAGGCGGTGGGGGGAGGGATAAAGCACTCATCCCAGAGAATTCATGGCGGGTGGGGGGGGGGGTGTTAGTTTGGTTCCTGCAGGGATCTTCCCTGATACCAGCCACGCGGTGGGGGGAGGGAGAAAGCACTCATCCCAGAGAATTCATGGCGGGTGGGGGGGGGGTGTTAGTTTGGTTCCTGCAGGGATGTTCCCTGATACCAGCCACGCGGTGGGGGGAGGGATAAAGCACTCATCCCAGAGAATTCATGGCGGGTGGGGGGGGGGTGTTAGTTTGGTTCCTGCAGGGATCTTCCCTGATACCAGCCACGCGGTGGGGGGAGGGATAAAGCACTCATCCCAGAGAATTGGATGGGGGGGGGGGGTGTTAACCTTCAGCAGCAGAAAACAAGCTAACAGGAAAACTGCAGCACAACGGGCTTTGCTTGGTATGTGGGAAAGCAGGGCGCAGAAGCCTAAAGACAGTGGCTTACCATGGCAGCATGCAAGGTGAATTCTGTTGCCCCGACCTGCGTCTGTGATCTCTAGCAGCAAAGCCACAGGCACTCAATATTAAGAGGCAAAATGCGACCTTGCACAGAAATCACATGTGCTATGTAATGTGAATAGTATACACCGTGAAAGAGTATAAGCATTGTTCTGAAAAATGTATCTTTTAAAAAAATTCTCTCCTTTTTTCACTCCCTCCAGCAGGTGCAAATGTTTCAAGCCTCCCTCCTCCTTCCCGAAGGCTATCCCAGATAAGGCGTCGTAAAAAAAAAACGAGAGAAGAGATGTTTTCCGAAATCATGCAATCCACCAGGAATGAAAGAGCTCATCTGAATGAGTGGAAGGAGACGGTTTGCAAGTATAGGAAAGAAGCCAGTGACCGTGAGGACAGGAGGGACCAACGTGAGGACATGAGGGACCAACGTGAGGACATGAGGGACCAACGTGAGGAGAGGAGAGACGCTCGAGATGAGAGGTGGCGGCAGGAAGATCAGAGGAGTCGGGAAGCAACGCTGGGGCTGCTGCGTGAGCAAACAGACATGCTCCGGCGTCTGGTGGAGCTTCAGGAACGGCTGCTGGAGAACCGAGTGCCGCTACAGCCCCTGTATAACCCCCCTACCTCCTCACCATGTTCCATAGCCTCCACACCCAGACGTGTAAGAACACGGGGGGGGAGGCTCCATACACCCTCCCATTCCACCCCAGTGGACAGCCCAAGCAAAAGGCTGCCATTTTTTTAACCTTTTTTTACTGGGCTTTTCCTTCCCGCTGATCCTCCTCCCAAACCCCACTCAGGTTCTGTGCCGCTACAGCCCCTGTATAACCCCCCTACCTCCTCACCATTTTCCATAGCCTCCCCACCCAGATGTGTAAGAACACGGGGGGGGAGGCTCCGTACACCCTCCCATTCCACCCCAGTGGACAGCCCAAGCAAAAGGCTGCCATTTTCTTAACCTTTTTTTACTGGGCTTTTCCTTCCCGCTGATCCTCCTCCCAAACCCCACTCAGGTTCTCTCCCTCTTTTTATAATCAATTCATAAAGAATAAATGATTTTTAAACAATGGTGACTTTATTTCCTTTGAAAGCAAGCTGGGGGAAGGGGGAGGGTGGGTTCCTTACAGAGAATGAGTCAATAAAGGGGGCGGGTTTTCAGGAAGGATAAACAAACATAAATTTCACACTGTAGCCTGGCCAGTCATGAAACTGGTTTTCAAAGCTTCCCTAATGCGCAGCGCTTCATCGTGTGCTCTTCTAATCGCCCTGGTGTCTGGCTGCGAGTAATCAGCAGCCAGGCGATTTGCCTCAGCCTCCCACCCTGCCATAAAGGTCTCCCCCTTGCTCTCACAGAGATTGTGAAGCACACAGCAAGCAGTAATAACAATGGGGATATTGGTTTGGCTGAGGTCTGAGCGAGTCAATAAGGATCGCCAGCGACCTTTTAAACGGCCAAATGCACATTCTACCACCATTCTGCACTTGCTCAGCCTGTAGTTGAACAACTCCTGACTCCTGTCCAGGCTGCCTGTGTATGGCTTCATGAGCCATGGCATTAAGGGGTAGGCTGGGTCCCCAAGAATAACAATTGGCATTTCAACATCCCCCACGGTTATTTTCTGGTCCGGAAAGTAAGTCCCTTGCTGCAGCCGTTTAAACAGATTGGTGTTCCTGAAGACGCGAGCGTCATGAACCCTTCCCGGCCAGCCCACATGGATGTTGGTGAAACGTCCCTTGTGATCCACAAGTGCTTGCAGCACCATTGAGAAGTACCCCTTGCGGTTTATGTACTGGGTACCCTGGTGCTCCGGTGCCAAGATAGGAATATGGGTTCCATCTATTGCCCCACCACAGTTAGGGAATCCCATTGCAGCAAAGCCATCCACTATGACCTGCACATTTCCCAGAGTCACTACCTTTCGTAGCAGCACCTCCGTGATTGCTTTGGCTACTTGCATCACAGCAGCCCCCACAGTAGATTTGCCCACTCCAAATTGATTCCCGACTGACCGGTAGCTGTCTGGCGTTGCAAGCTTCCACAGGGCTATCGCCACTCGCTTCTCAACTGTGAGGGCTGCTCTCATCTTGGTATTCTGGCGCTTCAGGGCAGGGGAAAGCAAGTCACAAAGTTCCATGAAAGTGCCCTTACGCATGCGAAAGTTTCTCAGCCACTGGGAATCGTCCCACACCTGCAACACTATGCGGTCCCACCAGTCTGTGCTTGTTTCCCGGGCCCAGAATCGGCGTTCAAAGCCTATAACCTGGCCCATTAACATCATAATCTCCAAAGCACCGGGGCCCGCGGTCTCAGAGAATTCTGTGTCCGTGTCCATGTCCTCATCACGCTGGTCGCTGCGCTGCAATCGCCGCCTCCTCCTCCTCCTCGCCTCTTTTTTCTGGTCCTGTGTAAGCATAAACTCCACGAGAAAGCGCGAGGTGTTTATAATGTTCAAGACTGCGTTCTGGAGCACAACGGGATCCATGCTTGATGCAGAATGGAGTCTGCAGAGTTCACTCAGGAAAAAAGGCGCGAAATGGTTGTCTGCCGTTGCTTTCAGGGAGGGAGGGGGAGGCTGTACCCAGAACTACCTGCGACAATGTTTTTTGCCCCATCATGCACTGGGGTCTCAACCCAGAATTCCAAGGGGGGTGGAGACTGCGGGAACTATGGGATAGCTATGTAAAAGCTACCCACAATGCAACGCTCTGGAAATCGATGCTACTATGGTAGCTTGGACGCACACCACCGAATTAATGGTGCCTAGTGTGGCCGAATACATTCGAATTTATAAAATCGGTTTCCTAAATTCGAATTATATAAATTCGAATTAATCCTGTAGTGTAGACATACCCATAGTAGCTTTGCATGTTAATGATTGTGATAGGGCCTTCAGTGGCTGGGCAGCCTAGTGGCTAGATCATTGGTTAGGGGGTTGTAGGGGGACCTGATCCCTCCTCCACCCTCAGGTCCTGGCCCAGAGTCCTGTGTCGCTCAACCCCCTAAACAGGAGAGATGGATCTTTCTCCCAGCCAGGGCTAGGGGGTTCAGGACCGGTTTTCCTGGGCTGGTCCCTATGCAAGTCCTTTTAGTTTGGGGCATGTCCCCACTAGTCCAGATTCCCTGCAGTTGAGGCTTATATGCAGGCTCCTCTTGGCAGGGGAAGACTTGCTGCCTCCTGTGGCTGCGTTGGCAGACAGGTTGCCAGTCCGTACCGTCATGCAGATATACAGAGAGCTCCTGCCTCTTCACCAGTCAGCCTCTGACTGAGCCAGGCTCCCTTCTTTTCTCCCCCTCCAGGCCTGGCATTGGCTGCAGATATAAGGAGGTGGGACTAGCTGAAATCACAGGTTTTCTTTAACTCCTGCTGTGCCCAGCCGCAGTCTCTCCGCTCCTTCACAATGATATTTTTGGTTTTTTTTCTTAAACTTTAGAAAAAGTACCTTATAGGATGAAATTTAATTTCTTTACAAGTTTTATAATTAATTTTATAATATAGAAGATGCTATGGATTTGTGGTAGTGGACACAGATCAGAGTCTAGCATTTTATTAGTTATCTCCTTATCCAGGATACGAATCTTAGACATAACAGTGTTACCAAAAAGACACTAAATTTGTTGCAATGTCTCTATCTTTTTACATTTTGGAGAACGCATATGCTAAAGATAGTAATATTGCCATGTCTACTTTATTATTTGCAAATGCTTCCCATAGGGCTGAAGAATAATGAAATTAGGGGAAAAAAAGAAAGAAAAAAAATCCCTGCCAGTTTATCTAGTGAGAAAAGGAGCTAACACCTATGTATACTTAGAATAGAAACTTCTTGAGGCAAGGAATGTCTCTTTGTTCTGGGTTCATACAGTGCCTGGCACATGAGGAGGATTGCTACGCATTGTCACAACACAAACAATAAATAATAATAATCTCGGCTCATCTCCTCCCACCCTGCTCACGCAACTGATCGTGTTTAACTATTCACCCACAGCTCCAGATCTTTTATGATGATGCCTCTGAAACAGCTTCCTTTTCCCTGTTTGCTACCTCTCCTCCAAATCCGTGCTAAAAGTTGATTTGCCATGAGTTACTTACCATTGCTAACTGCCACTCTGGTGCTCTTCTCTCCCTCGCTCCTGCCTTATCTATTAAAATTAAATGCAGCCAAACCAACCACAACAGAAACATGCAAAAAGAAACAGTCTGTGATGAATTCCCATATAGAGTGCCCTCCCTACAGCACTTTCCTTTCCCCTCATTTCCTAACATCTTCTCTCTGTTCTCTTTCACTGGGTTCAATTCTCCATTATGATTGACTAGTGCTCAGGTTTAAGGGAGAGAAGAAGGAGCCCACCACATCTCCTTGGAACTCAGTTAGCCAGCCACAATGTAAATTAAAACTATAGGGCATAGCTTTAACTTACGCTGCTGGAGGAAGACCTTCAACCAGCAGAGAGTTAGGGAAAGCAGAGCTTTCTTTTGCCATGCCCTCTCCCAAACTAAATACTCCCTCTTCCCTCCCTGTGTCATGCCCCTCCCCACAACAAGCCCCTTCCTCAGCCTTATGAGGGGTGCATATCTGGAAGAGGAAGTGACAGAACTGCTTCTGCCACCTTTATACTGGCCAGAGACGACTCCTGCATGGTGGATTTGTCCTAGGGGAAGTCGCCCGGTGGCATCAGTTCATGGAGAATCTTGCCCAATATATTTATCTGTCTTGCTTTGGGCTAGAACCTGCAACTGAGGTATATGACTTTTTATATGTCTGCCCCCATTGACTTCAACAGGGCTCCACATGTGCTGGGGCTACTCCAGGCAGATCCAACTCTAGAATCTAGCACTTAGACTCCAAACTCCCTAGGGCAGGGAACTTATTGTATTTATCTGTAAATATAATCTGTTATATAATCATTGCCATTAATAATAATGGCACAACATTAATATTGGACGGCATCCACATTTTAGAATTTTAGCGAGGTTTTACTCTCTCTCTTAGACAGAATACTAGGTCCTGTTGACAAACATTTTTGGAAGAAGTAAAGCAATGTTTTGCCTCAACAGAGAGTGACTCTCTCCCAGTTTCTATTTTAAAGACAACTTTTAACAGACACATATTCAGGTCAGAAATCACAACTAATATTATATATCATTGTCCAAATCATCTCTGCACACAAATCTCCTGCCTCCTGAATGGAAAGGATGCTTAGAGGCCTGCACAGCGTTTTCCCCCTCATCCCCAGTACTTTTCTCCTGTCCATTTTCTGGACGCTATAAATGACTCTCCATTGGCCCAGAGGTAGGACAGACAATGGCCAGACTGGGATGGAGAGGATCACGTATGTGTCGTTCCCTTCCATCTGGCTATGCAAAACTTACCCTTAAAAAGGGAGCATATTATATTGTATTGCCTCTTTCTTTGGTGGTGGTGGTAGCTTCCCGCACCGTGATGGGGGAGGTCGTAGGGCCAGCCATGGTCAGGGACTGCTAAGTGACTGCGGTGGAGCTGCACTATCATAGAACTGACATGGGGTGGAGGTACTACTTGTAACCAGAGAAGATTGAGGTGCATAGGTCTTTGTGTGGTCTCCTGTAGCTATCCTAAGGGTGGGAGGGGTAGCTCAGTGGTTTGAGCATTGGACTGCTAAACCCAGGGTTGAGAGCTCAATCCTTGAGGGAGCCACGTAGGGATCTGGGGCAAAATCAGTATTTGGACCTGGTAGTGAAGGCAGGGGGCTGGACTTGATGACCTTTCAAGGCCCCTTCCAGTTCTAGGAGATAGGATATCTCCATTAATTTAATATTTAATGCCATATTTGGGAGAAGGCTCCATGGCCTTTTTCACAGGTGTGCCTATTGTTCCAACAAGGTGAGAATCTTCATAAGCGGATCTTCACACAAAGTTCCCCATCCATCCCCCATTTCCTTAGGATTTTAACATAGAAGGGAATGATCTGGCCATATATATATATAAATATATATATAAACCTTGCCTCTTCAAAGCACTGCACATACATTCATTCATTACTCCAGACATACCTGTGACTTGGTATTATCCTCCCCCTTATATAGATTGGAAAACTAAGACCAAAAAGAGGGAAGTCATGGCATACATATGAAGAAGTGAGACAAAAAAACTTCAGAAGGTTGCAAGGCAACACTACTTTATTTCTTAGAATTCAGAACCATAACACACAGTAACCAAAAACAGAGAGACAAAGCAGGCTGCTCCCTAAGGCACAGAGGCATATCCCACCTGGTTCTAGGTTAGTTCCTTCCAGACTGATTCTCATCACACGCTTTACTACAAAGCCTACCCCACTCCATGTTCTTAAAGTGAAAATTTGCAATTCCAACACAGTCCCCAATGTACCACAGGACAGTTCAGGGATCATACCAGTGAGTCAATGACTGAAATGTGAAGAAAATTCAGGAGCTTTTTCCTTCCAGCGCCTTGCTCATTCTTTTAGGCCACCCTGCCAAATAACTCCCTTGGAGTTTGGCAAAAGTTTTTGGATTCACTTTTTTTCGGGGGGGGGAGGGGCGGGCAATGCAGATTTGGGTTGATTGAAACATTTTGTGAACTTGTGACAATTTGACTCAATTGTTTTAACTCTGAAAAAAACCCATTTCATCTGATCTTTTCTAAATTAAACTTAGATATTTCAATTCAAAATTATTTTTAGTTTTGAATTTTATTTCAATTTTATTAGAGAAAAGGTTAAAAAAAAAACCTCACAAAGAAAACATTTTCCTTTAGGTCAAATGAAACATTGTTCAACTCAAATACACACACACACACACACACTATATATATATATATATATATATATATAGTGTGTGTGTGTGTGTGTGTATTTATATATATATATATATATATAAAATCATTTCTGATCAACTATTTTTTTTTAAATTTCAGTGAACCAAAAAAGTTTGTTTATATATATATATATATATATATATATATACACACACACACACACACACACACACACACAACAAATTTTTTTGGTTCACTGAATTTTAAAAAAAAAAATGTTGACCAGAAATGATTTTTTAAAAAATGTTTTGGTTTGACCAGTGAACCAAAAATTGGTTACATTCACAGCTCTAGTCTCCCTCTAAACAAAGTTAGCAAAATACTATTATTATATTTCATATTTGAAGGATAATGTCAATGCTTATTATCACTTTAGATTTTATTTATGTAAATATACATTAAAACCCAGGGCCAGGGAAATGTCTTAGATAGTTATTTTGAGTGGAGAATGGAAGCTACTACTTCTGTGCTGTAGGAAACAAGCACATACCCTCAGACTCTTGCTGCGGTGTAATGTGTCACCACTTATATCCAAATGCAGGATTGGGGCCTTATATTCTCTCTCACGCCTCAGCTTCAAACCTAGCTTGTCTTCATATATATTACACTTATTTTTAGGCTTATGTAAATGATCAAAACATTTTTGTTGCTTTGCATTTTTATTACTGAAATTGATTGCCATCAGTTTCTGTTGCATTTACTAATTGAAATCAAATCCTACCTACAGACCAGTTGTTTTCCCTATGAACAAAAACTCCACTCTTGCGTCTACATATTATAGGCATTGTTCTCATTTACATTCAGGCCACTTTATATTGCTCTGGCAGTGCAAAATGGGTGCAGATTACATTACATTTTAGCCCACTTTAGGTCCCTTTTTCACTGCCAAAATGATGCAAAATGGCCTCACTGTAAATGAGAATCAGGACCTATTATATATATATATATATATTTTTTTTTTAAAAGAGGTTTTTCTCTACATGGGTCTGATCTGAAGTCCATAGAAGGGAACTGGACTCTTTCCATTGACTTCAGTGATCTATGGATCAGGTCCACTGTGCTGAAGCTTCAGTTACTCTCTGTGCTGAAGCTTCAGTTACTCTCTGTGAAACACCTATATTTTAGCTGACAAGAATACATCAATAGTGAAACTCCATCATGAGTCATCTAAGGTAAATGCAAGAATAGACAGATCATTTCCCACACATTTTACAGCTTTTCTTCTCTCTTTTACTTTAAAATCTTGGTCTCCATGTGATAACATCTTACCCTTGTGAGTATTCCTAATAATTCCAATATGGCTACTCCTATGTGTAAGATTTTGCAGGATAAGTCTTCTAGGGTGTATTCCAACATCTTTATTAACTGTGTTACTTTTTTGGATCATGTTTGCTTTTTTGTTTTTGTTTTGTTTTGTTTTTTAAGTCTTTTTAATACTACAAAATATTTATTTGCTAAGACTTTGGATAGCAAGTTTCAGCCAAAAATAAATATTTATAGCTGAGTTACTATTCTTTGGAAAATAGGATTTATAATGAAAGAAGTAAGGCCGCCTTATTTATCTCGCTTCTATTACGCCCTGCTGCATCCATGAAAGGATTTCCCTGCTGCTAGGAAAATACCACACAGTGCTGACATTTCCCCCCCTTTTATTAGTTTTCTAAGCTTGTGCCCATGCTCTCCAAAGACAATTTGACAGGGAGTTGATTCTCAGATTCCTTGATGTGAGAGTCTGTAAATAAGCAAAGCAATATTACAGAGTAATCAAACGCTTGAGGTTCTCTTTTTATTAAAGTAATGAAAATTTTTAAAACCCTTTCATTTCCCTAAAATTAACAAGTTCAGAAGTCTAAAGCTACACCATTTCTGCTCAGCCTAGCTCTAACAAAACTGAATTAAATTTCCCAGTTAATTTAAATCTGTTGAAAGTTTTTCATATCGTTTGGAATTATGTAAAATTTCAATCAGATAAACGGTGAATTGCTTTCCAAATGTAGTTTGTGTAAATATTTAACGTAAGTGAAACAAAGAAGTAATTTTAAAGTTAAAATTCACTTTAACAATTTCGGAAAACATCCCTATTCAAGACAGTACTTAAACTTAGTTTTAAGTGTGTGTGAGACAGATAGGGCAATTTCATGCAATAGTCTTGGGAGATCTTATGAATTAAGTTTAAATATGTCTGGGGTCCATTGCATTAAATGCTGAGTTTATGAATTATTATGGGTCAGGATTGTATGTAGCCTCTCTTAAGGGAGCTGAATGCAAATTCCCACCTCTGTTTCTGCAAAAAACAGGCTTTTGAAGCTATGCCCAGAGGAGGGGACCATTGTCTACTGATTACTTTCTCCTAGAATCTGAGAATCAAAAGTCTAAGCTGAATAAAGGGAAGATTGAACTATTCATGGGTATGAACTGTTATGAACTTTCAAACATAGAAAAACCCATTGGTTAGGGTCCTTGTTGGAGTTTGGTAAGTTTATTAGCATTTCTGAATGCTTTTATTGTTTTTAATATGTTTTCTCTGTAATGCTTTCACCTTAAGAATAAATATGCTAGTTTGTAATGGGCTGTGTGATAATTCATAACTGCTGGCAATTATGCTGTTCAGGGCTTTCAAAGAAAAAGCAAAGTGCAGATGCTGGCCTGTTTAGGCAGCCTGGCTTGCTGAGACTATCACAGCATAGGCGGGGAACTGTGCAGTCTGGAAAAACCCCAGTCAAGTGGGAGAGAGACATCTGAGGGGGCAGCTGAGGAGACAGGAGCCCATGGGCGGCGGGTATCATAGGACGGGGATAAATTCGAATTAACGCTTGACCCGTCCACACAACGAAGCCATTTAATTCGAATTAAAGAGCCCTTTAATTCGATTTCTGTACTCCTCCTCGACGAGAGGAGTAGCGTCAAAATCGGTATTGTTAATCCGAATTAAGGTTAGTGTGGCCGCAATTCGATGTTATTGGCAATTAGATGTTATTGGCTACCCACAATGCAACGCTCTGGAAATCGATGCTACTACGGTAGCTTGGACGCACACCACCGAATTAATGGTGCCTAGTGTGGCCGAATACATTCGAATTTATAAAATCGGTTTCCTAAATTCGAATTATATAAATTCGGATTAATCCTGTAGTGTAGACATACCCTAAGCCTCACCTATCCCAGGCCTGTGGCCCCGCCCTTGCTCCCCCTCTCACCTGAAGCTAGCAGGGGCTCTGCTCCAGCCAGTGGCAGGGACTGGGGTGACCTGGGGCACTTCAGGTTGGCCGGCAGCCCGGAGAAACTTGGCCCGGTGCCCAGGCCTGCCAGCATGGCTGGGACAGCTACAGTGGGCGGTCTGGGGCTCCTCCGGCTGTGAGGGGAGGGGGTGCCAAGGGAGGAAGGGGAGGGGCTGGGGAGCTAGCCTCCCCAAAGGGGGTGTTCACCCACTGCCCATGCTGAGAAGCCTAGAGTTGGTGCCCTTGCTGAACCAGGGAATACAGGTGCCATTGCCTTGAACTTTGACAATGTGTATAAGTCCCATTGACATAAGGGGGTCTTAAATGCACAAAAAAGGAAAAAAAGAGAAAAACCACCAAAGCAATGACAAATAACGGTACTGAAGGAAGATTTGTTGTTAGGATGGTCACAAATAAAAACAGTTGGGACAAAATTCTCTTATCTCCTTGGGGTAGATTGATGGCAGACATTTTGACTTCTTATTTGTAACATGCACATGTTGCTAAGGTTTAAAAGTAGAATATTGGAATAGAAATAGCCCTCAGTGAGGAGTAATCCACAGCCTGGTTCCAGGGGAAACTGGTTTTCATGTGAGTTACAAGTTTTTGAAAATAACCTATCAAATTATTTTTTTTCACCACGCAAATTTTGGATCAGGCCCTTTAAGTGCACCAAGCCTGTATTGTGTATCTATGAACAATGAAGGGGCAAATCAAATGGATGAAATCAATAGGATAATCTACTGTTGAAGGAATAGGACCTTGTAAGGCATTGTGGCAAAAGCTCCACAGCTCTTGTGGATTTTGTGAAGTATGAATGAGGTGAGGAAAGGTTGCTGTTGCTGTGAAATGTATATGGTATGTAGGAAGGAGCCCAGCTCTCATGTACCTCAGGAGACTTGCATTTTGGAAAGCTGAAAAGTGCAACCTTCATTTTGGCATTCCCTGACTTTTGAGTGCTTATGTGCATAACCTTAACTTTCCAGTCAAGTTATGGGTATTTTGTATGGTGTCTATACACATTATGACCATTCAGAAACTAAAGCAAGTGCAGAATGTACTATGACTATTGAGTAGAGTTTCGTACCTGAAGCACATCAACCCTGCAGGATCTGCACTGGCTATCAAAAGATCTGTGTGGTAAATCACTGTATTGTTTTTAACTTATGGCCACTTATTATTATTTTTATTATCATAGCACCCAGGAGCCCCAATCATAGATCAGTAGCTCAGTGTGCTAGGCACTGTAGAAACAGAACATGATTCAAGGTCCATCTTCTATGCCTTACATAGGTTCTGGGCTAAGAGTGGGAGAAACACAATGTGCTAAAGAGGCTTTTTAAAAAAAAAAAAAAAAAAAAGTCTCACACTGCATATTTGTACATATGTCCATAGTGATGTTTTACTGTAAAAGTATGTTAATGTGCCTACAACATTGGCTGGGTGCCTATCTATATGTTATAAACTGAAAAACGTACAGTAGATTCTTTTAAAACCTCCTTCAATCAGTTATCAATTATTAAGTGAACAATACCATGTGCATTTTGCGAAACTGGCAATTATATTGTTATCCTAAAATCTGTGAGAACATCAGAGGGGCCATTACAGCCAACCCAGAAATTATATGCAAATCAAACTGTACATAAATTACTTAATTATTCTACAGCTAGGTATACTGTTGTATTAAGGGGCATGTTATAATACTTATATACACATATTCAAAGATGATATAAGCTATACTCATGGTCCTGCATTACATTACAAATTTGGATTTTATTGATTGATTGATTGCTGCTATAGGTTTAAATCAGACCTGGTTTTAGCTTGTTGTTTTACATTTTCCCTGCTGTGTTTTTGGATAAATGTTTTCAAAACAAAATCTGTTTTGATGTTTTTCAAGGATGGGGGAGAGTGATATTTTAATGAGAGAGTGAAGGCATGGCTCCAACAACAACAACAACAACAACAAAACCCCTCTGGTTTGTGCCCTTCCTGAGGCAGACAAACAAAAGGAGTGGAGAAAAAGTGTTTGTATGTTACTGAAGTGCTGGATTCTATCGTCAGACAGAGATTTGCTTGACCATCTTGCAAGCACAGAAACTGGTTTGGCAAAGTACCAAACCATGGTTTGTTTAATTAATTATTCTGACTGATTAACTGTATTCCCATAGAAGTTGGACCAATGATCAAAAACGAACACCTCCCATCCCATCACTCAACCGAACCAGGATTCTGTTTGGTTGGGGGAAGGAAAGGGAGCACACTTCAGAGTAAAAGAACCCACTCAGGAAAAGTGTCCCATCCCTAGGCCCATCCTTTTTAAATTACAAAGCTATTAGCTCAAGTGACTGCACCTATCACAACTGTCATGGCATCACATGGACAGAGAAGTAGTCTCTCAAGTAGCCAGGCTCAAAACAAATTAAGCTGGGTTTACTGCTGTTTTGAGTCACTGGAGCAGAGCAAAGCATCCAGAGGGTACTGCTGAATCTAACCCCACATCTCTTAGCTATCTCTGGGGAAACTATCGTAACTATTTGTTACAAAGGAGAATGAGAGGATCCTCCAAAGAAAATTGCACACTTATATTTCTTTTGTAACATAAATCTTCCCTAAATTATACCGTGCCCTTATACTATTATTCCATAACATTATTATGTTTACAGTAAAAACAAAAGACAAGGAAAAATGGAAGCCTTGTAAAAATGACAGTGAATGATATTCCAAAATAATAACCTAGTCAATGCTTTCTTTACATCTTTGGCAGCATTAAGAAACTCTGTTGCAACTACATTCACTGTAATGATGTTTCAGTCGTCTCATCTTTGGTAAATTTGATTTAACAACATTGATCCTGACATTTTTCATATTTTGACCTTTCCATCCCCCTAATTGTTGACTTTGGCTGTGAACATATGAAATGATAACTGGATTTCTCTTCTTTCTTTACCATGAAAACCATTTCTCAGGAGCTAAAACTAGCCTTTGGTTCACAAAAACACTAAGAATTATCAATCTCTTTCTCTGTCTGACCTGAATATTTCTGTGTGATTACAGAAAGCAGTGATAGTCTATTGGTCTACATTCTATAAAGCAAAATTATTAATCACTACTTCAGTAGCACGCACCAACTATCTTTCAAGTCTGCTATCACATGGGAAATGAATGCATTCTTTACTGAAACCACTGTCTTGCTCTGTTGGGGCTGTTTGTCAGTTCCTTCAGAGTGACACTAAATCAAGTTGCAAAGTACTGTAATGTAAATCTCAGTCTAATTTACTTGTCACTGTGTTGTGACACTTGGTTAAAAATGCTTTTTAATTGTGACTATAAATTATACATTAACAATTCTTAGTGGCAGTCTTAATACTGCATCAGATTATTTCACTCGGGAAAAAAAATTGAACGGCAAGTTATGATAGAATATTTTTAAATTGTAATTTTGTATGGATCCATGGTGATGACGACAATGAGTTCTGTCCCTGCACAACCCCGACCCTCCTCCCCCCCCCCCCGCAAAAAGAATAACCAGAGTTTTTTACATTCTATAACCCATAAAGGAAAATTACTGTCTTCTTGAACCCTTCAGATCACTCCATCCAGCTTCTCACTTGTGGCTTATTAGTCAGAATAGCTAAAGTAATATGAAGTGGTTCTCAGTCATGTTGAGAAATCAGCCTTTTCTCTCTTCCATAATCTAGGGCAGGAAAATGATTGCAGATAGAAAAAACAATTTTAAAAAACCTGATTAATATTTTGTGCTTTTGAAAGTTGCCAGTACTGGGATTGGAGGTCTCTCTTCACAAATACGTACAGCACCAGCAATGAGAAATCATACTTCTGTATATGTATGCCTCAAAATTTGGTACCCAAAATGGGGTTGACCTTTGTCTATTAGGAACTGGACTACAACCTGCAATTCATTTTACTCAACCTCCATCAAGCAATGACCTTTGCTTGATTTATACTAGTGACCTAAAGTGAAAGGTTATGCATTGCATTACTAAGCCTCTGAGTTAATACGGGGAGGAGGAGAAGCAAAATCTTGCCCCTAAGAGTAATTTTCCTAGCTTATTTTTATGCTGCATTCCATTACAATCACATTTGTTATGTGTAAATAAAATAAAGTCCAAACCAGTAATACATACATACCAGTGTCAGTGTCACACAGCTGAAAACAATTAACTCTTAACAAATCAGTTATGGGAGAGAGTTTAAACAAACAAATGTAAATGATTAGTAGGAATTGTTTAAGAAAATGTTTCTAGATGCCCAGAAATCCACCACCCAATAATACTGGTTAAAAAACCAACCTGATGTGAAGGTCGCTATAATAATAATACTCATACATAACACATGGAAGCAAAGGGAAGTTGATAGTAATGAATCAGATGTTAGGAATAATAGATGACTGATAAGGGAAGCAAAAGCAACAAGGAGAAGGCCATTAGAGATAAGGACAATAAGTTGTTTCTAAGGCCTGGTCTACACTAGGAGGTTATGTTGAATTTAGCAGCGTTAAATCGAATTAACCCTGCACCCGTCCACACAACGAAGCTATTTAGTTCGACATAGAGGTCTCTTTAAATCGATTTCTGTACTCCTCCCCGACGAGGGGAGTAGCGTTAAATTCGACATGGCCATGTCGAATTAGGGTAGGTGTGGATGGAATTCGACGCTAATAGCTCCGGGAGCTATCCCACAGTGCACCACTCTGTTGACGCTCTGGACAGCAGTCCGAGCTCGGATGCTCTGACCAGCCACACAGGAAATGCCCCGGGAAAATTTGAATTCCTTTTCCTGTCTGGCCAGTTTGAATCTCATTTCCTGCTTGGACATCGTGGTGAGCTCAGCAGCACTGGCAACGATGCAGAGCTCTCCAGCAGAGGTGACCATGCAATCGCAGAATAGAAAGAGGGCCCCAGCATGGACTGATTGGGAAGTCTTGGATCTGATCGCTGTGTGGGGCAATGAGTCCGTGCTTTCGGAGCTGCGATCGAAAAAACGGAATGCGAAGATCTACGAGAAGATCTCAAAAGCCATGACGGAGAGAGGATACAGCTGGGATGCAACGCAGTGCCATGTGAAAATCAAGGACCTGAGACAAGGCTACCAGAAGACCAAAGCGGCAAACGGACGCTCCAGATCCCAGCCCCAGACATGCCGTTTCTACGAGGCACTGCATTCCATTCTAGGTGCGGCCGCCACCACTACCCCACCACTGACCGTGGACTCTGACGATGGGGTATTGTCGACGGCCGCTTCCTCGGAGATGTTGGTGGACAGGGAAGATGAGGAAGGAGATGAGGAGTACAAGGCAGTCGACAGCGCTTACAACGCTGATTTCCCCGACAGCCAGGATCTCTTCATCACCCTCACGGAGATCCCCTACCAACCCTCCCAAGGCGTTAACCGTGACCCTGAATCAGGGGAAGGATCAGTCGGTAAGTGTTTTAAACATGTAAACATTTATTTTGAACAGAACAGGAATGGAATATTAACAATGGGTTTTTCATGATTACTTTGACCTAGGCGCTTAACTTTTTAGTCCTTGCCAGTGCAACTACTGCAAAAGTATCTCAAAATGTCCGGTTTCTCATGATTAGTTTGCCCTAGGCGCTCTACTTTTTAGTCCTTGCCAGTGCAGCTACTGGAAAATTCTGTCAATATGTCCGGGGATAGAGCAGAAATCCTCCTGGGACATCTCCACGAAGCTCTCCTGGAGGTAATTTGAAAGCCTTTGCATCAGGTTCCTGGGGAGAGCGGCCTTATTGCGTCCTCCATGGTAGGAAACTTTTCCGCACCAGGCTAGCAGCAAGTACTCCGGGATCAGTGCCTCGCACAGCATGGCCGCATACAGCCCCGGTTTTTGCTGGCATTCACGCAGCATGCGGTCTTTCTCAGTGTCTGAAATCCTCATCAGAGTGATATCACTCATGGTGACCTGCTTTAAATTAGGGGAATGTTAGTATTGGGACTGATTGCCTGTTCCTTTACATAACTGTAACCGGCGGTTTACAGCCACGCGGTGGAGGCGGGACAGGGGCAGCATACAGGGATCTTTCCCGGGGACAGCTGCGAGGGGGGTGGGACAGGGGCAGAGTTCATGCTGGCCGGATTGCTGGCAGCAGGAACTGGCCAACACTAGGGGCATTGCTTTGAACGTGAAAGAAGGGCACTGCTATAAATTAAGCTTTCAGCAGCCAAAAGTCTACGGCTTACCATGTCCGCCTGCTACCCGAATTCCGCTGTCCTGCCACGCTTGTGTGATCTGTACTCCAAGACCCCAGGCACTGAATGGGAAGGCTGAAAATTCGACCTTGTCCTGAGTGCACATGTGATAGGTGCTGTGCATGGTCTTGTTTACAGAGAAAGACTATGTTCATTGTTCACAAAAATGTATCTTTGTGAGGAATTCACTCCCTTTTTCCCATCCCACAGCTGCGACTGTCTCCCGACCTACCCCGGCATCCCCCTCCCAGAGGCTGGCGCAGATTAGGCGCCGAAAGAGAAGGACACGGGACAAGATGTTCTCCGAACTTATGGGCTGCTCCCGAGCCGAGGCGGCACAGCAGACCCAGTGGAGGGAGAACATGTCGCAATACCAGCGATCACACAGCAAACGGGAGGACAGGTGGCAGCAGGAAGACCAGCAGGCGACTCAAACGCTGCTTGGACTAATGAGGGAGCAAATGGACATGCTCCGGCGCCTTGTAGATGTTCTGCAGGACCGGAGGCAGGAGGACAGAGCCCCGCTGCAGTCTATCTCTAACCGCCCTCCCCCGCCACAAAGTCCCATTCCCCCCCTCACCCAAAGTCCCAAGAAGGAGGGGCAGCAGGGGCCGTGAAAACAGTCACTCCACCCCTGCAAACTGCTCAAGTACCAGACGGCTCTCATTCCCAAAGTTTTGATAAGTCCTTTCCTTCACTCCAAAAGCACCTCACCCAAGCCCCCGTCCCAGTGTCATCCCCTACCTGTGTAGTTGTTAATAAAAAATACATTTCTTTTAATTACTGTTTCCATCAGGTTCTTTTAGAGGAGAGTGTGTTTGAAGGGGGGAAAGGGGATTGGTAATTGAAGAGGACAGTCACCTTTACCAGGGTACAGACACGGGGGCAGGTTCAGCAGCAGGTCACACACACATTTCAGTCACTAGGCACCCTGGTCAGTCTGGGAGGTGGTTTTCATGTTCTGTGTGGGGGGGCTATGTGAGTTTGTGGAGGGGGAGGGCGGTTAGAGATCTTATGCAGCGGTCCTTAGCCTGGATGGCAGAGCCACGCAGCAGGGGATCTGTAACCATCCTCTCCCGCCACAAAGTCACATAGCCCCCACACACAGAGTCCCGAAAAGGAGGGGTGGCAGGCTCCGTTGAAACAACCAGTCCACCACTGTGGACCGCTCTAGGAGCAGAAGCCTGTCATTCCTCGAGTTTAGAAGCGTCCTTTCCATCACTACACCCACTCCCCACCACAGTCTGCGTCCCAGGTTCAACCCTTTACCACGAAACCCTTAATAAAGAAAACGGTGTTAATGAACAAAGTTCCATTTATTTTATTTTTAAAGGTGTGTTGGAAGGGGGGAAATGGGGTGAAGGGGGTATGTAACTGGAGAGGATAGTCAACATTAACTGGGTAAAGAAATGGGGGCAGGATCAGCTTCTGTTTAAACAAACGTAATAGTCACAGGTTACCCTGCTCACTGTGGAACCTAGCATTCAAAGCCTCCCGGATGCACAGCGCGTCCCGCTGGGCTCTTCTAATCGCCCGGCTGTCTGGCTGGGCGTAATCAGCAGCCAAGCGATGTGCCTCAACCTCCCACCCCGCCATAAACGTCTCCCCCTTGCTCTCACAGAGATTGTGGAGCACACAGCAAGCTGCAATAACAATGGGGATATTGGTTTCGCTGAGATCAGAGCGAGTCAGTAAGCTTCTCCATCTCCCCTGGAGACGTCCAAAAGCACGCTCCACCACCATTCTGCACTTGCTCAGCCGGTAGTTGAAGAGTTCTTTTTCACTGTCCAGGGCGCCTGTATAGGGCTTCATGAGCCAGGGCATTAGCGGGTAGGCTGGGTCCCCAAGGATCACTATAGGCATCTCCACATCCCCAACAGTTATTTTGTGGCCCGGGAAGTAAATACCTTCCTGCAGCCGTCTAAACAGACCAGAGTTCCTGAAAACACGAGCATCATGAACCTTGCCCGGCCAGCCGACGTTGATGTTGGTAAAACGTCCCCTATGGTCCACCAGTGCTTGCAGCACCATTGAAAAGTAGCTCTTTCTGTTACTGTACTGGCTGGCCTGGTGCTCCAGTCCCAGGATAGGGATGTGAGTTCCATCTATAGCCCCACTGCAGTTTGGGAATCCCATCATGGCGAAGCCATCTATGATGACCTGCACGTTTCCCAGGGTCACTACCTTTGAGAGCAGTAGCTCAACGATTGCGTTGGCTACTTGCATCACAGAAACCCCCACGGTAGTTTTGCCCACGCCAAAGTGGTTCGCGACTGACCGGTAGCTGTCTGGCGTTGCAAGCTTCCAGAGGGCTATGGCCACTCGCTTCTGGACAGTCAGGGCTGCTTGCATCCGGGTGTCCTTGCGCTTCAGGGCAGGGGACAGCAACTCACAAAGTTCCAGGAAAGTTCCCTTACGCATGCGAAAGTTTCGCAGCCACTGTGATTCATCCCAGACCTGCAGCACTATGCGGTCCCACCAGTCCATGCTTCTTTCCCGGGCCCAGAATCGCCGTTCCACAGCATCAACATGACCCATTGCCACCATGATATCCACGGCGCGGGGTCCCGTGCTTTGCAAGAGGTCTGTGCCACTCTCAGACTTAATGTCCTCACCGCGCTGCCGTAGCCTCCTCGCCCGATTTCTCAGCATCTGCCTCTGAAAAAGGTGGATGATAAGGTGCGAGGTGTTGACAACGGCCATAACTGCAGTGATGGTCGCAGCGGGCTCCATGCTCGCAGTGCTTTGGCGTCCGTGCTGTCACTCACCAGAAAAGTGCGCGAACTGATTGCCCACCGGCGCTTTCAGGGAGGGAGGGCGGGAGTGACGGTTGAATGACGGCAGTTACCCAAAACCACCCTCGACACATTTTTTTCCCCAGCAGGCATTGGGGGCTCGATCCAGAATTCCAATGGGCAGCGGGGACTGCGGGAACTGTGGGATAGCTGCCCACAGTGCACCGCTTCCAATGTCGACGCTTGCCCCATTAGTGTGGACTCACAAAGTCGAATTACTGTTCTTAGTGTGTATACACACGTTCGACTTTGTAATATCGGTTCCACTAATTCGATTTAAGTAAAATCGAACTACTCTCGTAGTGTAGACATACCCTAAGTATATAGGCACAAAAAAGAACCCTAACAATGGTATTGATTCATTACTAGATGGAAATGGTAGCATTGTCAATAATAATGCACAACAGGCAGAAGAGTTCAATAAATATTTCTGTTCTGTATATGGGAACACCACCATTGACCGGGGCAACAGGTTTGTATAATTTTTAGTGGTGCCCAGAATGGGTCCAAGTCTGGCTCCCACCCACCCACCCACTCACACACACACCTGCGTAAGGCTCTGGGAGGGAGTTTGGGTGTGGAAGGGGGTTTGGGGTGCAGGTTCTGGGCTGGGGATTGAGGTGTGGGAGGGGTGAGGGCTCTGGGAGGGAATTTGGGTGCGGGTTCTGGGCTGGGGCAGAGGGTTGGGGTGTGGGAGGGGGGTGTGGTGTTTACTTCAGGCGGCTCCCGAAAGCGACTGGCACACCCCTCTGACAGTGGCTCCTAGGTGGGAAGGTCAGGGGGTCTCCATGCGCCGCTGCCTGCAGGCAACACCCCCGCAGCTCCCATTGGCTGCAGTTCTCGGCCAATGGGAGCTGCAGAGTCGGTGCTCAGGGCGGGGGCAGGGTGCGGAGATACCCTTCCCCCCGGGACCATAGGGCCGTTCCAGCCACTTCCAGGAGTGGCGCGCAGCAAGGCCGGGCAGGAACGGGGCGGCTCCAGGCACCAGGGCAGCAAGCGCATGCCTGGGGCGGCCTGCCGGTCGCCATGAGGGTGGCAGTCAGTCTGCCTTCGGCGGCAAGCCTGCGGGAGGTCCGCCGGTCCCGTGGTTTCGGCGGCCAGAACACCAAAGGCACGGGACCAGCGGACCTCCCGCAGGCATGCCGCCGAATCCGTGTTACCAGCGGACCTCCCGTAGGCGCGCCACCGAAGGCTGCCTGACTGCCGTGCTTGGGGCGGCAAAATACATAGAGCCGCCCCTGGGCAGGAAGCCGCCTTAGCCTTGCTGTGCTGCTGGTGGGGGCAGCGGTGGATGGGGGCCCCAGGCCCTTTTAAATCACCCGGGGGCAGCAGATGTGTCCGGGAGATGTTCCAGGGGAGGCGCGAGACCTAGCCCCAAACATTGGTAGAGCCGGGCCCAGATAACTTGCCGCTTCTGTAATTGACAGTCATATCATATAATGATGATGAAACACTTTCCATTCCAATACTAACTCAGAATTATGTTAAACAGCAAATGCTAACATGAGACATTTTTAAATCAGCATGTACTGAAAACTTATGAATGCAAGTTATCTAAGAGCTGGGAGAGGAGCTCACTGGACCATTAATGTTGATTTTCAATAAGTCTTGGAACACTGGAGAAGTTCCATAAGACTGGAAGAAAGTTAATGTTGTGTTAGTATTTAAAATGGGTAAACGGATGACCTGGGTGATAACCGGCCTGTTGGTTTGACATTGAACCTGGGCAAAGTAATGCAATGGCTGATATGAGACTCAATTAATAAAAAAAAATAAAGGAGTGTAATATTATTAATCCAATCAAAATGGATTTATGGGAAAATAGATCCTGTCAAACTACCTTGATATATATTTTTGATGAGATTACAAGTTTGGTTGATAAAGGCAATAGTGCTGATGTAATATACTCAGAGTCCTGTAAGGCATATGACTTGGTACTGCATGACATTTTGATTAAAAAACTAGAGCAATATAAAACAAACATGGCACACATTAAATGGATTAAAAGCTGGATAACTGATAGGTGTCAAAATACAATTGTAAATGGGGAATCATCAGTAAGCAGGTGTATTTTTAGAGGAATCCTGCAAGGATCAGTTCTTGGCACTGTGCTAGTTAATATTTTTGTCGATGCCAGGAAGAAAAAGTAATCACAGATGAAGTTTGCAAATGACACAAAGATTGGAGGAGTGGTAAATAAAGAAAAGGACAAATCACTGTCACAGAGCTATCTGGATCACTTGGTAAACTGGACGCAAACAAACAATATGATTTTTAAATGGCTGAATGTAAGGTAATACATCTAAGAACATGAAATATAGGCCATACATACAGGATGTGGCACTCTATCATAGGAAGAGTGACTCTGAAAAAGATCTGAGGGTCGTGGAGGATAAGCAGCTGAACATGAGCTCCAATTGCATTGCTGTGTCCAAAAGGGCTAATGCAATCCTTGGACACATAAGACAAGAGAGTCTCAAGTGGGAGAAAGAGATTATTTTACCCCATAGTTGGCACTGCTGCTACCACTGCTGGAATAGTGTGTCCAGTTTTGGTGTTCACAATTCAAGAGAGATGTTGATAAATTGCAGAGTGTTCAGAGAAGAGCATTGAGAATGATTAAAGGATTAGAAAACATGCCTTATAGTGGTAGACGTAAGGAGCTCATTTTACTTTAACAAAGAGGTTAAGTGCCGTGATTACAATCTGTAAATACCCAAAGGGGAACAAAATATTTAATAATGAGCTCTTGAATCTAGCAGAGAAAGGTATAATATGATCCACAGGTTGGAAATTGAAGCTGGACATTTCAGACCTGAAATAAGGCATACATTTTTAACAGTGAGGTTAATTAGCCATTGGAACAACATATCAAAGGTCATGGTGGATTCTCCAGTGGCAATTTTTAAATCAAGAAAGGATGTTTTTTTCTGAATATATTCTAGAAATTATTTTGAGGAAGTTCTATGACCTATGTTATACAGCAAGTCAGACTAGATAATCACAGTGGTCCCTTCTGGCCTTGGAATCTAAGAATTTTCTTGCGGGGAACAATTTTATGGCAGTAAGTGACATAATGTCACTTCCTAGGAAGGAAACAGGGATTTCTTCCCCAGAAGCTGGAGGAGGGGAAGATTATTTGGAACCATGCCCAACAAAAGGGGCAAGGAGTTACGGGAAGGACAGGGAAAGAAGAATTTTCCTCACTCCTCCTACACCAAGAGCTTTGAATCCTCCCTTTCAAGCAAGAACAACCTAAATTTTCTTTCCAACTGCATCTGGTCTGCTTCTGTGCAATGCTCTTGGATTTCTGTATTGCTGCAATCACTGGAATTCTTCAGCAAGCTGAAATGCATACAGTCACAAAGCTATCGCCATGCATTTCATACTACTTAACAAATTTCAGATTTATGCAGAATTCAAAAGGCTCTTGCTGCAGGATAGTTGTAGTGTTCCATAGACTACAAAGAACCCTGTCAATATTTCAGTGGCTAATAGAATTAATGAGCAAAAACGACTTGGTGACCTTTTAAATACATGACTGAGTTAGTGCTCATAACTGAGAAATATATAGATTGTAAGCCTTTAAAGTGTATATTGTAATCCAACATTCACTCTATATGATCAGGCATATCTCATGGTGCTTCAGATTATGAACATCCTGGGTTTTTTGGGGGGGGGGAAGGAAGAGGGGGTTGCCACTCTTTTTTCCTGTAATTTGAACATTTCATCTTCCTCTCTCTCCTTCTCCCCATACTGGGTAAGGAATTTCCAACTGAAGCAGAATAGCAAACTGACACACTGTGTACCCTATATGCACACACCATATTTGTTTCTTGCTTCTCCTGCATCCCAACTCTCCCCTCTACATTCACATTCCCTCTTTGCTGAACATGAAACCAATAATGTGTTTGACTCAAATTTGGGGGACAATGAGATTTAAAAGGCTTACAAATTAGGCAAAGCAGGTTAGCTCATCTTTCATGTGACTGGCAAGAATATACACACAGGACAATATTCTTTAGTAACACCTCACCTATATTGGGGCACATCAAAGTATCAGGATAATGAGCAGGAGTGTGACTAACACCAAGGGATACGAGTGCAGTTCATTCCAAGGGAGTTTCAGTTCAAAAGGAGAGGGGTGCATGATTGTATCTGAAATTGAAGCCTATGCTTGTATCCCCCAACCACAACAGGCTCCATGCAGTTATACCAGGGATGGATTTGTTCCCTTTATTAGTGGAGGGGGCCTAGAGATCAAGCCTGAGATACAAAGAATGCTGTGCCAACCTAATGAGAGTACTTTGGCCTTGTCCCACTGCCAGAGCAGCACTTGCCAAACCAGTGGGCAATGTCACTGGGCCAGGTGGGCCCTCACTAACCCACATTGAATCACTCAGGGCACAATATGGCCCTATGAGTCTGAGCTGCTTCCTCAGACCAGCATCTCAGTTCCCTACTCAGAAAAGAAGGTTAAGGGGGACTTGAATATAGTCTATATATACCTACATGGGGAGCAAAAAATAAATAATGGGCTCTTCACTCTACCAGACCAAAATATAATAAGATCCAATGACTGGAAGTTGAAGCTAGACAAATTCAGATGGGAAATAAGATGAAAAACTTTAAGGGTAATTAACCATCAGAACAACTTACCAAGGGTCATGGTGAATTCTTCATCACTGTCTTTTTAAATCAAGATTTGGTGTTTTTATAAAAGAGATATTCTAGTTAAAATGGGAATTAATTTAGGGAAGTTCTATGGCCTGCATTATGCAGAAGATCAGACTATATGCTCACAGTGGTCCCTTCTGGCCTTGTAATCTATATTATTCCTTACAGTTATTAATATTGCATAGTTCAGCATGCTAATTGAGAGCATGTTTACTCATCGTCCCAGAAAAAAATTAACTATAATTTAAACCTAAATCGTTACAATCATGTAATTTCAGAGTAAGACACTTCCCAGGTTTTATCCCAGTTATGACAGGATCTAAAATAGACCCAACTGTAACTGTTAAAAAATTAAAGTTTCTCTCTCTGGAGATTTTTATTGCAATTTCCACCTTATACTGACTGAAGATTTCAGTTTATTTGGGAAATTATTTACTGTAGCTTGGTGTAAACTGTATTATAAAATAATTAAATAAATCCAATTTGTGACATGTAGATTGTCCTTTACAACAACAACAAAATCAATACAAGACATTCATTTTATATATCCTTTTGTCTGAGAAAGCATTTTTTTTTGCTGTTTGAGTCCAAAGACCTTAAATATACTTCTAAGCTAAAGCTGCTCTGCTATGCAGAAACAAAAGGGGTTATATCAGCAGTTACCAGTTTTGAAAGATTTATGCTTATTTTAAAGTAACTAAGGCACATACTGTACCTTTTTCCTGTACTGATTCTCAGACTCCAATTGGTATACATACCGGTGAGTCAATGAACATTGATAACCTACACTATTACAAAAACTCATTACTTCTCTAGATTTCCACACCTCTCATCCTTCTATTCATAGACTTTTTACAGCAGGTCTGGAAGAATGTTCCTTTTCTCACTCAGAAATCATTATTGCCAAAGAAAAATGCATAGGGGAATTGGATGGCTCAGGGAGCTGGTAATAGAATACAGATATAAATAAGCTTCTGGGTTTCTAGGGACCTTCCTGGTAAATGGAAAGAATCTCATCAGCTTCAGTGGAAGCTGGATCATGCCCTAGGTCAGTGGTTCTCAACCAGGGTTCCGGGGCCACCTGGGGAGCCGCAGACAGGTTTCAGGGCATCCGCCAAGCATGGCCAGTGTTAGACTTGCTAAGGCCCAGGGCAGAAAGCCAAAGCCCCGCTGTGCAGGACTGAAGCCAGGGACCCCAAGCCCCACCACTTGAGGCTGAATCCAAGCCTAAGCAACTTAGCTTTGTGGTCTCCCCTGTGGAGTGGGGCCCCGGGCAATTGCCCTGCTTGCTACTCCTTAACTCCGGCCCTGGCTTTTATATGCAAAAAAACAGTTGTGGCACAGCTGGGCCGTGGAGTTTTGATAGCATGTTGGGAGGGACCTCAGAAAGAAAAAGATTGAGAACCCCTGTCCTAGGTGAACTGTTCCCACAGACAGGGCCGGCTCCAGGCACCAGCGAAGGAAGCAGGTGCTTGGGGCGGACAATGGAAAGGGGCGGCACGTCCGGGTCTTCGGCAGCAATTCGGCGGCGGGTCCCTCAGTCCCTCTCTTCCTCTTTGAGCTGCTGCCGAAATGCCGCCGAAGAGGAAGAGAGGGAGCTAAGGACCCACCGCCGAATTGCTGCAGAAGAATGAAGCGGCGTGATTGAGCTGCCACCGAAGTGCCGCCGATCGGCTTTATCTTCTTTTTTTTTTTTCGCTTCGCCGCTTGGGGCGGCAAAAAAGCTGGATCTGGCCCTGCCCACATACCTAAAGACTGAGAATCCTGCCTAATTTGGATGTGACTGAAAATCTGTGCTAACTGTTTGGTAGCCTATGTGGAGTAAGGTTCCAGGGGAATGTTAACATCAAAAAAGCACAATCAAATTTTGAACTAATCGGCACAATTGTCATTCTCAACTCTGGAAGTGATCCTTCCAGATCTAGTTTGAGGCACATTGGCCAGGTGGTATGGGGAAGCTGGCACTATCATTCTCTTTACTGTACTTGTAAATGCCAAATTAGCTCTGAGGGAGCTCCCCCAACTCCCTTGCAGTCACTAGAATTTTGCCCTAATTTTTTTTTTGTTTAAATTATGGGGCAAAGCCTGGTGTGAACTGCCATAGCTTCATTGAAGTCAATGGAGCTATGACAAAACTTCATGGCAGATATCTGCCCATATAATTTATAGCTAAATTGACAGACTTATGTTCAAAGAAGGGAAGGGAGGCAATAAGACCAAAGCAAGTGGCTTTCCTTTCCCTAGCACGGTTCTTCAGCTCTCAGCACTTAGGCCTGGTCTACACAAGGAGCGGGGAATCGATCTAAGTTAGGCAACTTCAGTCACGTCAATAACGTAGCTGAAGTTGACATACTTAGATCTACTTACCGCGGTATCTTCACCGTGGTGAGTCGACTGCTGCCGCTCCCCCGTTGACTCTGCCTGTGCCTCTCGCCAAGCTGGAGTACAGGAGTCGATGGGAGACTGCTCAGGGATCGATTTATCACATCTAGACTAGACGTGATAAATCGATCCCCATTGGATCGATCGCTGCCCGCAGATCCGGCCGGTAGTGAAGACATACCCTTAGGTGCCTAGCTCTAGGCACACAAGTTTGAATATTTGGTCTAAAGTTTCTTTAATTAACCTATCACCACTTTAATTGATCTATTCTGGTTTCAGACACAGTCCAAGTCCAGATAGAAAGATCAACCATACTTTCTCTCACTTGCTCTTTAGTTATGTCTCAAAAAATGTATGACACTTGGGAGGACATATCCAGTTTCTGAGGGTCAAAAGAAGAGTTTGATTGAAACAAAAAGGGGGAAGTAATATCTCAGCAATGCTTACTCAAATAAAAATTTGCATGGATATTGCCCTCAAAATAGAACGATTCTTCAAGGCCACATTCCAGAAAGAGGGAGAACGCCACCACCAAATTCCTTGTTAACTGCTTGTAAACTTAGAGAGAATGCTTTTCTCAGTGACTCTTCAAGAAGCATTTGCAAGTTTGTGTTGCTTAACCCTAAAAATATCTGCTTAAAATCAGAAATGGGAGCGCCTCTATTTCTGTACATAACTTGCATTCAAAAGCTTTGAGCCATTTAGAGCCCACTCCATCCAAGCACTTGAGAGCTGAGTGAAAATCATTTTCTGTCTTCCCAGCCTATAGAATATCCATAGCATGTTGGAGGAATCTGTTGCAAGCCAAAGGGTGTCATTTGTTTTCCTTTGTGAACAAAAGTCTTCTTTGGAGGGTAAAGCTATATTAACACATGCTCCACCTAACCACACAGGGATAAATATTCAAAGCATGGCTTGTAGTTCTGCATACATTCTCATTAATCCACACAAATGAAAGAAGTTCCACAAACACCTGAGGATTGTGCATTCCAAGCACAGGCATTGTCATTTAGGTGTTCACTTTCTATCCTTTGGACATACAAATGATAAAATGGTAGTGCATGTAATTTCGCAGGCAGAAATGTTTTGATTCACAGAATTAGGGGCCATGTTGAGGTCACACAAAAAATGTGGCTCAAATAGTTTGTAGGTATGTCACAAAAAATATGCCCTTAGCTAAAACTTGACGGTAGCTAAAGCTACAAAGGTCTTAGCCAGGGAGAATAATTTTAAAATCCTAACCAGATTTGCCTTTTTAAAATAAACTATTTAAGTTACTGCATTAGGGCTTTATACTGTAATACACTAAGTGAATTCAGCTCCTCAGTTCAATGGAAGTTGAGCACACTCAGCACCTCACAAGACTAGGCCTTCTTTAACCCTTTATTTGGTTTATTGATTTGGTGCCAAGTTATTCCATGTGGTAAAACAGGTCACCACACATGGACAGTAAAACTTTTCATAAATATTTACAAAAGGAATATTAAAACACAGACTTACTGTGCATGCCAGGCAACCACATCATTAGCCCAATTGTTCAGGCCTTTGGATCTGGGCTTCAGTAAGTGAGTTAGGCACCTTTTAATGGGAGTAAGTCATTTAACCTAGTTAGGTGCTTTTGTAAATCCCAAATAGAGGTGTCTCTCTATTTCTTTAGATTAATACCTTTGCAAATATTCAATCACAAAAAAAACCACTAGGGAAATGAGAAGAGCATGATGCTACCGGTACAGCCACTAAATGAATTTCTAAGAGAAAAATATTCCAATTGCTCTTTAGGATAAAAGATTCATATTGTGATATAAATCTGTACATTTTTCTGCAGCTTATGGAGCCAAACTGAAAGATCTTCTCATAAAAGGGTTACAGTCTATGTTATCAGAAAGGATACATACAGTTGTGCAAATTTTAGGTCTTTTATACTGAGCCAGAAAAGGCTCTGAAAAATAGTGTTTTTATTTTGTGTCAAAAGGGGGACCAATTACAACTGCATATGTGACAATTAACTTTAACAGAGCAGTCTGCAACTTCATTATTGTACCAGCATATTATCGTTTGGATAAGATGCCAACTGGGTAGGGATATTATACAGATCCCAAGGTACTTCTCACAAATGCAGTATGTAGGGCTGTAGCTGTACCTGCTTAATCTAGGGTTGATTTTGGTCTGTTAACTCCAAAGTCCTAACCAAATCCCAACCTGGGTATCTACCTACCTACCTAAATAAAATCATAATAATTTGTACTGGATAAAATATTCCTAATTTCCTGTTCTAAAACTATAATTTAGTCATGCTAGAGATGATACAAGAGGTGCCATATCCCCAATTCTGTGTAGAAAGGATATATAAATCAAATACAATATATTAATAAATAACAATTACTTATATTCATAGTACTGTCCAGAAGCCTCAATCAGAATCAGGACTCAATTGTACTTGATGCTGTAGAAATACTTAGACATAGTCCCTGCTCTAGTGAGCTTTCAACAGAAGAAATAATATCAGTAAAATAAACAAAATCTCACCAGCACATAGACAGTGTCAGAACAAAAGTGCATGGGAAGAACTGGAAGGGAAAGGGAAAAGGAGACTTGGACTGAGAATGGCCCCAAATAGCACAAAAGACATTGAAAACAACCTAGGGGAGTGAAAGGCCTGGGAAAGATAAGAGAAAGTGACTGAACTGACACGGGGAGTATAGAGAATGGGTCTGAGCGAGTAGGTTGAAGTGGTCAGTATAGCACAGAATAGCATCAAAAGGCCTGATTAATTATATACCAATTTTACACTGGTGTAATTCCATTGCTCCTAATTTACAGTGGTGGAATTAAGGGAACAATCAGGTCTAAAGTGTCCAGGAAAGCAGTGAGAGAAAAGGACATATAGTAAAATCCGAGTAGCTTTCACAAGCTCAATGAGCACTGAAGGGACCAGGACCCAAAACAAACAAACAAACAAACAAACAACATATTTGAGGACAGCCATGAGAAGTGGAGACAGCATGTGCAATGTCATTTCTGCTCACAGGAAAGGAGAAAGGGGTTGGGAGGAGGGAGGAAGAGAATCAGAGTAGTTAAGATGGCATCTAACAGAAAGACAAAACAGCCCAAGGGGAGTTGAGTTTTGTAGTAGCCCAGGAAAATGCATAGAAAGCATTGAAACAGATAAGGGTGCACAACAAGGGTATGAAAGCAGGCAGGAAGTTCAATCGAGGAGAAAAGAGAAACTCAGAGCTAGGTGGGAAGCACAAAGAGAAAAAAAAAATCAAAATTATAGTGCGGACTTGCTGCTTAAACTGAGAAAAATCAGAGCTTGTTTGAAAGAAATTACGTTAAACACAACCTCTCCACAGCTTCAGTCTCCTGCATAGTGAGGACTGTAGAAAGAGAGAAATAAGGGGAAGGAGAAATAGATTACACCATATGTGCAAGCCATTACCTGTGACTACATTCAAATATACAAACAAAATGTAATTTCTTGAACACTTATCTTTTCTTTTCTCCCCTCTAGAGGTTAATATAACATGTGTGGGTGCATGCGGACCTGTGTAAGCTTACTTCTAAATTAGACAACACTGTGCTTTTTCCTTTGAAAATGAATTGGCCCATTTGTCTTTAGATGCCCTAATTTAGACCCAAGTTAATTAATAACCATTCTTGTACAGCTGGACACTTAATGCTACAGTTAGAAAAAGAGACTGAACATCTGAGTCACAAGTGAATTAATCAGACAGGTTTTAGATACACTGGACCAGATTCTCATCTACTGTATATTGTTTAAGTCAACGGAACTGGTCAATTTACAAAGGCTGAGGATCTGGCCCATTATTTTGCTTTAAGCTACCTGTTCATCCTCCAGACTGAGCTACACTGTTTCAACAGTCAGTGATCACCAGCGCACAGGCCCTCTCCATGGTAGACATTCCCCTTGCACCGGGGCAGGCAGAGGGCATGATGTAAGAGCCACATCAGTGGATCTATCCCACCTAAGGATTTGCCAGTGCAACAAAAGGTTCTCAAGGGACTAGTTAAGATGGTTTTAATGCTTCTTTGCACTGCCATTGTGGTATAAGGCAGCCAGAGCAGGGTCAAAGACCTGATCTACAGTCTGCAAAATATGCTATTTCAGGAAGAAAGGTTCTATTTAAATGTAAGCTAGTGCAGAGAAAGTGACAGTAATATGAAAAATACACTTCTTGCTATGTCATCTATAAAATAGGTGGGAGGGACAGCCACTGCAGATTCACTCAACTCATTACAAAGTTTAGTTAATGTCATACTTAAATGGGAATAATTATGCTTTCAAACAGGAAGTACACTTAAGGATGGACATGAGTCCTCACTTTTAATGGTGTGTTTACACTGTACGCTTCTTTCAACGGCATGTAGTATACATACCCATGTAGCACTCCTAGCATAGGTATAGATAGAATGAGCCATGGCTTAGGCAAATAGAGCAAAGACACACCGGAAGGGCATGGGTTGGTACTCAAGTACATACCGTACATGGCTCTCTACTTGCCCCAGCCATGGCTCCCTATCTACACTGCTATTTTTAGCAGTATAGCCAGGGCCGGTGCTACCATTAAGGCAAACTAGGTGGTTGCCTAGGGCGCCAAGATTTGGGGGTGCCAAAAAGCGGTGCCCCCAATTTTTTTTTACAGCGTTCCTACGCCCCCTCCCTGAGCGCGCGGTCGCCACTCCACTTCTCCCACCTCCCAGGCTTGCAGCGCCAATCAGCTATTTGGCGCCGCAAGCCTGGGAGGGGAGGAGAATTAGAGCAGGGGCGGCGTGCTCGGGGAGGAGGCGGAGCAGACGTGAGCTGGGGTGGGGAGCTGCCATACGGCTCCCCGGGAGGGGAAGCTGCGGCGGGGGGGGGCCTCAGAGCAGAGGGGGGGAGCTGCCGTGGGGGGGGGGGTGGGCGGGGAGCTGCCGCAGGGCTGGGGGGGTGTGCAAGGTGGAAGTTTTGCCTAGGGCACGAAACTTCCTTGCACCGGCCCCGAGTATAGTGTCCCCCTGCTGGAGTCTTTTCCCAGAAAAGACTCTTGCTGCACGGAAAGGCTGTGGTGGGGGAGGTAGTGGAGAAAGGCTCAGCCTTTCCCCACTATGTCCCACCACCAGAGCCTTTCCTTGTCACAATGAAATCCTCACCGCTGCCACAAATACTCCAGCATGGGGGAGCTGCTGAAACCTTTCCCTGCTGCTTTGCCTCCGCCACAGCCTTATGCTGACAAAGGTAGCTGCATAGCATAGTGTGGACGTGGAGTGTTTTTCATGTATATGCTGCCGTCAGTGGTGTTTAGTGCAGATGTAGCCTAAGGCTAGGTCTACACTACCCGCCTGAATCGGCGGGTAGAAATCGACCTCTCGGGGATCGAATTATCGCGTCTCGTCGGGACGCGACAATCGATCCCCGAATCGACGCTCTTACTCCACCAGCGGAGGTGGGAGTAAGCGCCGTTGACGGGAAGCCGCGGAGGTCGATTTTGCCACCGTCCTTACAGCGGGGTAAGTCGGCTGCGATACGTCGAATTCAGCTACGCTATTCGCGTAGCTGAATTTGCGTATCTTAAATCGACCCCCCCCGTAGTGAAGACGTAGCCTAAGAGAAATGGTTTTTGCTTTCAAGTGGGCTTTTTGTGCTGCCAGGCAGCTATCAGCAAGAAAGGCAACACACCTGCCCAACCCATTGACTATTCCACATGCATTAGTACCACTGTGGCTTTGTACAACATTTGTAGCACTATGAGTGTATGATCACTTGTTTATTGACAGATCAGGAACATGCTTATTACTATATGGTCCAAATATATGTCAATGGAAGGAGATGCATGTGGTGTAGACCATGTTTGGCACATCTGGTGGCACACAGTTGACATACTACCTACCTTCCCACAGAGAAGTCACTGAATGTCAAGGAATGGAACCAGAAGGGGACAAGATGCATCCAGAATATTTCCAGTACATTTCACTGGTAGCAGGCAGCTGGCTATTAATAATCAGCTGACAAATATGGGAGTTCCTCGCCAGAAGACAGTCCACATCTTAGAGTATTTTACTACTCTATCCCTCTAATACATTTCCAGGCCATAAATAGTGAGTTAACATGGATAAGGGGCAGAATTAAAATTGGGGCAGAAAAATAACAGCTAAATTTCTACAGCCTTTACACTTTACAGTAAAAAGAAAAATAATCTAAACTATAACAATATTCTCTTAACATTATTTCAGGGAGCAACATAATAATCAACCTTAGCTCTGTCTTAAAGATTTTTGTCTTGGACTATTCTGTTGAAACAAGCTACTCGTTCAGCCCTGCATCAAACAAGAAGCCTAATTCTTAATTATTCAAATAGTTACCAAACACAGATCTAGTTACAATGCATTGCTAGCTTAACAGGGAAAAAAAGTCTATTAAAAAGCTAGCATTCATAGCTAGTGAATCACTTTATTAAAATCTTGTCAGATCTGAAGAGAACAGTGGAGATTATGAAATGGTCAAGGGATGCACCTTTGCGGATTAAACCAAATTCCTCTGCTCTTGCAAACTCTGCAGAATGTCATCAATGGAAATTAAAAGGAAGTATTATTGCTAAGAGATTTGTTCTTAGAGATGAGCATGAAGTCTTCTGAACAATTAAAAAAAAAAAAACCAATTCACTCCAAACATGATTTTATCAATATTTATGCATTAGGCATTGAATTTCTTCTGCACTGGGGAAACCAGAAATAGAACTTGGTACATGAGAAAAATATTAACACTGAGAAATTCATATCTAAAGGTTCATAATGTTTCTAGTACTATTTCAACAAAAAATCCTTTCCAAACAAAACTGGACATTAACTCAAATTCACAAAAGGAATTGGAAGGCTGATAATAGATGTGTGTCTTGACAAATACAATTACAATTAACACAAAGAAAAGAATGTACTATATACGATTTGTAGAGCTGATTGAAACTTTCATTGAAACTTTCACAAGCTAATTGAAACACAACTAATTTCAGTTTGTGTTCGAATTCCCTCTACTGTCCATGTTGAGAAGGTTGCCATGTTTCACCAACCCCTTGGGTGAACTTGGGTTTCAAATAAATGTGGACCTACCTAGTATCAAGCACATTTTGGCTGAACTTTGTGAAAATTTCTGAAATTTTTTGAAATATATGTAACTGAAACTATGTGGGACTGGATGGTTTGGGCACAATTGACTTTCAATATGACTTAGACTCCTAAGTGCCCAAGTCACTTATGAAAATGAGACTTGGGTTATTAAGACACTTAGGTGCTTTTGAAAACTTTACCCAGTATCTCAAACTCTGGTCTTTCACACAGTTATGTACGTGCTTAATTGAGTAATCCTACTGCAACCAGATTTACTTTTAAATACAGTAATACATGTGCTTACATGCTGGCAGGATCTAGACTTGGTAGCTCATTTTCAATGGGAACTGATATGGATACTTCTGGAATTTGAATCAGTGATTATGACCAATTTTTACATATTGTAATATGTCTGTGTATGCAAAAAATTGTATAATCCAAAAATGGAAATCCATCAACTTCTCCATGTGAAAAATCCCCCTCCCTTCCCTCCAGAGAGAGAAAGACTCTGATGAGTACATGAAAAAATAATCTAAAGCAACAGAAAAAAGTGACAGGACATTTTCAGCCATGTGAAACCCATTTGATCTTTATTTGATTAAACTATAATTTAATTCAGGACAATATAGCTCTTTAATATTAAGCCATTATCCAAATAACCATTGGCAAAAAAACATACATTAAAGGCATTTTAGATTAAAGTCGCTGTAACAGGGCGGCTTGTCCCATAGGCTGAAAAGCCTGGAGCTGGCGAACCCTGATTACAAAATATAAAGAGCACCAGGGATGCTCAGGGAGAGCCAAGGCTGCCCAGAGGGGGGGGGGGGGGGGCAAGTGGGGCAATTTGCCCCAGGCCCCGCAGGGGCCCCCACGAGAATATAGTATTCTATAGTATTGCAACTTTTTTTTATGGAAGGGGCCCCTGAAATTGCTTTGCCCCAGCACCCCTGAATCCTCTGGGTGGCCCTGGGGAGAGCAGAGACTGTTAAGAGTGAGGGGCTCCATTTGGGACTTAGTGTATGTCTACACTGCAATTAGACACCTGTGGCTGGCCGTGCAGGTTGACTCAGGCTTGTGGGGCTCGGGATAAGGGACTGTTTGATTACAATGTGATGTTTGGGCTTGAGCTGCAGCCTAAGCTAGAGACCTTCCCACCTTGCAGAGTCCTGGAGCCCAGGCTCCAGCCTGAGCCCAAATATTTACACTGCAATTAAACAACCCCTTAGCCCAAGCACTGGGAGCCCAAGTCAGCTGGCATGGGTCAGCCAGTGGATTTTAACTGTAGTGTAGACATACCATAAGATTCCAGCCAGGAAGGGCTGGGAGTAGTCTGTTAAGGCAAGAGAGATGCTGAGTAAGCAGTGGAAAGACTGCAGAGCTCCCCAGGCAGAAAGGACAGGGAATAGGAAGAAAAATGTTTGGTTTATGGACTTTATTTTGGGACTTTGAGATTTCTTCGGGGGTTATTTTCTGTGAATAACACAGACCCAAGGAGGGGTATTTTGACCAAAGAGAAAAATGCGTGGAGACTGTACAAGGGGCCCTCAAGAGGGGGAAACAGAGGTAGGGCACTGCAGAGTGACTCCGGGACATGAGGGGGTGCTCAGAAGGCAGCTGCCAGTATTACAGATATAGAAACAAGTAACTTATTTTCTTAAATGTATCAACTAGACAGTTAATAAAAACACTTAAATAGGAACATAGGACTGGAAGGGACCTTCTGAGTCATTGAATCCAGTCCCCTGCAATCACAGACAACCCCATCATATAATCCTGTTCATAAACGTATCAAGCTCCATATTAAAACTAGTTGGAAGGCTAGTTAAAACCTGTTGAGAGGCTGTTTCAGAACTGCCCACCTCTGAATGGTAGATACCTTCTTCTAATTTCCAATCTAAATGTATTCATATTCAGTTTATATCCATTTGTTCTTGTGTCAACATTGTTCTTTAGTTTAAATAGATCTTCTCTCTCCCTGGTGTTTACCCCAGAATGTATTTATAGAGATCAATCATAACCCTTCTCAGCCTTTGTTTTGTTAGTTTAAACAACCCAAGGGTCTTTTAGTCTCCTCTCATAAAACAGGCTCTCCATTCCCTTGATCACCCTAGTGCCATTCTCTGTATCTATTTTAATTTGAATTAATCTTTCTTGAACATGGGTAACCTGAATTATATACAGTATTTGCAGGAGTGATCAACAGCTCCATGTCTAGTTGGCAGCCGGTTTCAAGCGTAGTGCCCCAAGGGTCGGTCCTGGGGCCGGTTTTGTTCAATATCTTCATTAATGATCTGGAGGATGGCGTGGATTGCATCCTCAGCAAATGACATTAAACTGGGAGGAGTGGTAGATACGCTGGAGGGTAGGGATAGGATACAGAGGGACCTAGACAAATTAGAGGATTGGGCCAAAAGAAACCTGATGAGGTTCAACAAGGACAAGTGCAGAGTCCTGCACTTTGGACGGAAGAATCCCATTCACTGTTACAGACTAGGGACCGAATGGCTAGGAAGCAGTTCTGCAGAAAAGGACCGAGGGGTTACAGTGGTCGAGAAGCTGGATATGAGTCAACAGTGTGCCCTTGTTGCCAAGAAGGCTAACGGCATTTTGGGCTGTATAAGTAGGGGCATTGCCAGCAGATCGAAGGATGTGATCATTCCCCTCTATTTGACATTGGTGAGGCCTCATCTGGAGTACTGTGTCCAGTTTTGGGCCCCACACTACAAGGAGGATGTGGAAAAATTGGGAAGAGTCCAGCGGAGGGCAACAAAAATGATTAGGGGGCTGGAGCACATGACTTATGAGGAGAGGCTGAGGGAACTGGGATTGTTTAGTCTGCAAAAGAGAAGGATGAGGGGGGATTTGATAGCTGCTTTCAACTAGCTGAAAGGGGGTTCCAAAGAGGATGGATCTAGACTGTTCTCAGTGATACCTGATGACAGAACAAGGAGTAATGGTCTCAAGTTGCAGTGGGGGAGGTTTAGGTTGGATATTAGGAAAAACTTTTTCACTAGGAGGGTGGTGAAGCACTGGAATGGGTTACCTAGGAAGGTGGTGGAATCTCCTTCCTTAGAGGTTTTTAAGGTCAGGCTTGACAAAGCCCTGGCTGGAATGATTTAGTTGGGAATTGGTCCTGCTTTGAGCAGGGGTTGGACTAGATGACCTCCTGAGGTCCCTTCCAACCCTGATATTCTATGATTCTATGATTTCAGCTGAGGTCTTGCAGTGCCTTGTACAATGGCATTAATACGTCCCAATCTCTACTGAACATGCCTCATCTGATAAATTCGATCCTGGGATGTCTCTTTCACCACCACACCTCATTGTTGGTTCATAGTCATTGTGAGGTTGACTAATACACCTAGGTATTTCTCCTCTTTTGTTGCTTCCAACTGTTGCCCCAGTTTATAGCAAACATTCTTGTTATTAGCACTTTCACTTTGTACAATTAAATTTTATCCTATTTCTATTACTTATTTCTATTACTTCAGTCCTCTATGTCATCCATTTCTTCCTGCATAGTATTCCAATCCACCTCTGTATTGACAGTGCTTCCTAGCTTTGTACCATCAGAACATTTCATTAGAACACTCCTACTTCTTGTGCCAGTGTTATTAATGAAAATATTAAATAAGATGGGCCACAGGGACAGATCCTTGAGGAACTCCAATAGTAAGAGTCCTCCAGCCCGATAATTCTCCTTTGAGCACAACCGGTTGTCTCCCTTTTAGCCAGGTCCTTACCCACCCTGTAATTCCTGTACTAATCCCCATTTTCTTCAATTTAACTAATAATTTCTCATGTGGTACTGTGTCAAATGCTTTACTGAAGTCCAGCTAGATTACATCTATTGCATTTCCCTTATGTAAATAATCAGTTATTTTATCAAAGAAAGGATCTACCTTTGGTAACATCATGTTGCATTTCATCCAGTATTCCATTTACCTACATGTCTTTAATTATTCCTTCCTCTGTGTAGTCAGACAGAAAGGAAAAAGTACAAAGGGTCCTTCATGATTGGCATACACAGCAGTTAAAAAATTCTATTTGTAATGAAATGTATCTAAATTTTATATCCAAGCATGCAGTTTTGAAAATAAATGAGACTGCTGCATTCCTTTTTGTTTAATGTCATACCAGGCTCAACAAGTATTCACTTACCATTCTTGTCATTTTGTGACAACCTAGCATCACACAAACTGCCTGGGAAAAGCCAAATTAACTTGAGAAAATAATTTTTAAAAATAAGTTTGGGTCTCAGATTTGGCCTAGGATTATTTTAATTAGTTCATTATCTTTTACTGCATGCCAAAACAGGAGGCCTGGGATAACACTCTATATTCTCTTTACAGTATTTCTACTAAATCAGCAATAACTATGAATGTGGCACAAGAGAATTCATTTATGTTTTGCTGAAATATTTTGATTAGTGCCTCTGCATGTTGTATAGTTCCTTAAGGATCAATAGTTGCCGTTTAGAAGAGAAAATATAGCTTATGATGGGGGATCTCTGTGCAGTTTTAGGACAGCAGGATGGCTACCAGATTACGCTCATAAATGCAGAGCTCAGTGTGGATCTGACCATGGAAATGGGAGCAGCCACTGGGGATTGCAGTGGGACTTGTCCCTCCAACTTCCCTCCTCCTGGCAATGCAACTGAGTCAGACAACACAATTTGAAAGGTGGCAGAAAGTAAAGTTTGACTTCCTCTTCCAATGTCTCCGCTTATCCCATTCTCCCCCATCCCCAACCCCCAGTGCTCCTTTCATGCTGCCTCTAGGTCCTGCTGAAAGTTATAGCCACCATTCCTTTTCTCCATTCCTCAGGCCAGTACAATGTCAGAAAATGCTTCTTTATCACATTTTGTTCCTCTAACATGTCAGCAGCTTGCTCCTCTATATCTTAGACTCAAAGACTCATAGGTTTTAAGGTCAGAAGGGGCTATATTGATCATCTAGTCTGATCTCCTGAACTTTTCAGGCTACAGAACCTCCCCCACGCACTCAAGTAATAGATCCCTAACCTCTGGCTGAGTTACTGAAGTTCTTTAATCATGGTTTAAAGACTTCAAGTTGCACAGAATCCACCATTCACACTAGTTTAAACCTGCAAGTGATCTGTGCCCCATGCTGCAGAGGAAGGCGAACCCCGCCTCCCAAGGTCTCTGCCAATCTGACCCAGGAGAAAATTCCTTCCCAACCCCAAAAATGGTGATTTAGACCCTGAGCTTGTAGGTGAGACTCACCAGGCAGACACCTGGGAAAGAATTCTCTGTAGTAACTCAGAGCTCTCCATATCTAGTGTTCCATCACTGGCCGTTGGAGATATCTGCTGCTAGCAGTCTCAGATTGGCAGTCTCGTCATGCCATCCCCTCCATAAATGTATCAAGCTCAGTCTTGAAGCCAGTTAGGATTTTTGCCACCACTGCTCCTCTTGGAAGACTCTTCTAGACCTTCATTCCTCTGATGGTTAGAAACCTTCATCTATTTTAAAGTCTAAATTTGTTGATGGCCAGTATATATCCATTTGTTTGTGTGTCCACATTAGTGCTTAATTTAAATAACTACTATCCCTTCCTGGTATTTATCTCTCTGAAGTTTTTATAGAGAGCACTGTCACTTCCAACTGATGAGTCCCCAGTTTGGAGCAAAAAATGTTGGTGTTAGCCCCTAAGTGCATGACCTTGCACTTTGCACTATTAAATTTTATCCCATTTCGATTACTCCAGTTTTCAAGGTTATCCAGATCTTCTTGTATGATATTCCGGTCCTCCTCCGTATTGGCAATACCTCCCAACTTTGTGTCATCCACAAATTTTATTGTGCCAAGGTCAGTAATAAAAATGTTAAATAAGATTGGTCCCATGACAGATCCCTGAGGAACACCACTAATACCCTCCCTCCACCTTTCAGTATGACCCTTTGTAGTCTCCGCTTTAACCAGTTCCTTATTCACCTTTCAGTTCTCATATCAGTCCTCATCTTCTCTAATTTAACTAATAATTTCCCTTTTGGATCTGTATCAAATGTCTTACTTTAATCCTGGTAGATTAGATCTGCTGCATTTCCATTGTCAAAAAAATCAGTTTTTTCCTCCTCCCTAGGACCCAAACTACATCTTCTCATTTCTGCACAAAGGATCACCACCACCAATGGCTAAACAGACATCTATCTCTGTATCAGAGCTGAAAATTGCTAAACTAACCAAGTCTGATATGGACCAGTGGTGTCTGCATGGATGCAACGGGTACTCCAATTTGTCATGACAGTGGCACAGCCTACAGGGGAGAAGGAAGTACCAGGTATTTCCTTCCATAAAAGAACACAATGGGCAGCCTGGGTGGCTGGATCTAACCAGATATAATAGCAATACTATAAATACTATGAGGTTTTTTTTATTTTTGTCCTCTTAAATCACCATGCAATGAAAAAAAGTAAATTAATTACCATAATCCTAGCACAACTCCGAGACCCCGTTTGGTGTTTGGAGTTCCACTAACTACTTTCCTTAGTAAGTGGCAATGAGTTCTAGTTATTAAATATGGTTTCTGCAAAGAAGTATTTCCTTTAATCAGTTCTAGATTTGTTGTCATTTAATATAATCATACATCCTCCTTTTCTTGTATTATGGAATAAGAGAGAAAGGTGATGTGTGATTTAGGACTGAGTGCACTGCAGTGTCATATTGTTTGCTCGGATATAAAAACTCCCAACATGAGAACATTTACATGTAGATTAGATAGGATTTTATATATTTTCGAACGACTCAAGCCAAATACTAAGGACTTGTCCATGAGGATAAAAGGTAGTTATTTAAAAGAAAAGTGAGCTAATTCTATGGGGGAGTCTTGAGATTCACCTTCATCAGCAAAGCTAACGTGTTAAGATACAACCTGTCCTATCCACACTAAAGTTTTCAAACATCTTAAAGCCTGTTCATAAACAATCCACCTTTCACTCTAAAATGGACAGGCCTTAACTGAAGAGGGTTAGGAAGAAATTTCCCATATAGACAGGCTATTCCATAATGGTCTACTATAGAAATCTTGCAGCATCTTCCAAATCATCTTGTTCTGGCCACAGGCAGAGACAGGATACTGAACTAAATAGGTAATTCCTCTGCAAAAAATATGGCATTGCCACTCTATCAAGCTATTGTTAATGTCTAGGATCTTGCAGGTCACTTTTCCAGTGAAGGAGAAATTAGTGATACAACGCCTGGGTATATTTTAAGTGTAACTTGTTTTATTCACATATAAATACCAGTTCTGGAACAAAGGTGCTCAAAGAGCCTGCAGGACAAATCTTTTTTGAATAAGTTTCAGCCCAACATCAATGCTTGGGTCCCAGAAAGCATCTGTGCCTTAAGAAGTGATGCTAGTCAAAGACCACGGCAGAGCAAACTCTCCTGTGACTCAAACAGTTCCCTCTACCAAGAACCCCCGGCATAACCAAAACTGACACCAAAGCACATATGCCCAAAATTGCACAGTTGTTTGAATGCTAAGAAAAAGAACTTGGAAGAGTAGATGTAACACTGCCACATACTAACACCTTCCATAACAACGTATATTCTCTGAAACGAAGGAATTTGCAATTTATTGTTGTATTCTATCTCTTGGTCTAATAATGGATGAATCATGAGACTGGGTGCTAATCCTGGCTCTGCCACTAGCCTGCTGTGTGACCTTTGGACAAGTCACTTCACCCCTTTGTGCCTTGATTTCCCCTCACACCTTTTATATGTATTGTCTAAATAGACTGTAAGCTCTTTGGGCCAGGATGATCCCACACAATATTTACAGACTGCATTGTAATACAAATATCAAATAATTAATATTCTCACATACAGATGTAAAGAAGTTCTTCCCAACCAACTCATTTTGTTACCGTTCCCATTTCTGCTAGGAAATAACTGCACAGGTACAAATGTTTAAGTGTGTGTATTATACCAGACAAAGTCAGCTTTAATGTATGCTCCAAATTTTCTTCACAGCTTCAATTCAGCTTTGAGTCAATTTCTGCAGATTTCATTCATATTTAATCAAATCTTGCTCCCTTTTGTAAGACATGGGGAAATGGAGGTCCATTATTTTTGGTGGACTGAGCAGACATGCACTAGTGAACAGTGCAGAGTCTAATGTTGGTCCACTGAATATTTATATAAACTCAGATTTTGCATATCCTCAATGTGGATCTGATGGTATCATATAATCCTAAATGGGTTCTTTTACACACATTCTGCAGGTCCTTTTCACAGCACCTTACTTGCCCTTTACTCATATAAAACTCCTCTAAAAGGGAGCCCTACATTATTAAAACACCATTAAGCAAAGCTAGGCACAAAGCCACCTACATAGTCAACTATTTTAAGCTGATTTGTTTTTCTTAAAAAAGAAAATCTGATACAAGTGTCTTTGAAATGCATGGGCTTGATTTCCCACAGCTTTGCACCTTGTGATGGTAAAGCAAGAATAAAGTGGGTGTAAAACATCACCATATGGTAGCATTTTTATTACCACTACACAGTTGTAATATGACTACACAAGGTGCAAGGGGAGGAACAAGCCTCTTGTGTTTAGGTGGCATAAAAAAACCCATTGGATTAATGCTGGTCTTGAGGAATGTGTGGAGTAACATATATAATGTGATAACACTGAAAATATAAATACTCCTGTACCTGGCAATACTCCAATATCTAACTAAACATAAAAACATGTCCCAGTCACCTTCCCTTTTATACCTTGATCATCATCTGCTGACTAAATCGGATGTTTCATTGTCAAAAATTATTTTCCAAATAATTGCATTGCTTTATTGCATGTTGCCCAAACTTAGCCAGTAAACAGTATGCTTGGCAAGACACTAGCTTTTCAGTCAGAACCTACAGATCTGAAATTTTATTACATTTCAGGATATATTTTTATAGGAATTATAATGACATTTCAGCAAGGTTGTTCTCTCAAGTACTTTAACTACCAAAAACAATTATGCGAAAGATGTGAATCACACTATTTCATTTCCTAAAATATTCAAATTGTAGGTTGATGTCTTATGCAATAATGATCGAGGCACAGAACATTTCCTAGAGATTAATTTGCAACTAGGAGGCAAAGACAACCTGAGGTGTACTCAAGAGCCACTAACCTACAACTGGTCATTAATCCTATGAAATGCCCTGTGCCAAAGTCAGCATTACTATCATCAACTGAAAATGATAAACATAGAAATATGGATTTTTAGTAGGTGATGCTGTTTCAATTACTTTGTATAGGGTGATTCTAGGGAATCAGGACCATCTATATTAACCAAGCAGGTTTCTTGAATCATCTCTCGACATTCCAATTCTTATTTTACTCCCACCATATTATTGATTAGACTTGTCAAATTGTGCACTGCACATAAATTATCTAACAATTTAGTCCTTTTTCCTGTCGGCAAATCATTCACAAACTGATCCTGCTTTGAAAGAATGCATGCTAGTCATCAGAATCTGAGAGACAATTTGGACAAATAAATTTCAACCTATGTGGTTTTATGTCAGCTATCACTTTGACTCTTATTCATGGGAGAGAACTGGTCATCTTAAGAAACATGTTTTTACTCCTGATTGGATGATAAATATTTTTTTAAAAACAGAAGAAGAATGAACAAGGAGGAGAGAAAATATTTGCTGTCTAATGGCAATATCATTAAGACCCCAATCCTTCAAATTATTCTGCTGGGGCATGGAATAAGTTCCAGGAAATATGTTTTTTTAATACCTATCCTTAATGGGGAAAAAAATCATCCTAATGGGCAAATCCTTGCTGCTCCATTCCTTTTTGTGGGGGAAGGGGGTTGTGGCGGAGGGCTGATCATATGGGGAAATCGTGGGTCCACTGTTTTTGCTGGATTGGAAAATATCAGTAAATGGTGCAGAGATGTATGAGCAGAGGTGAAAGTAAGCCGGTACGGCACACTGGTAAGAAAGTGGCTGCCGGTACGGGCTGGTACACAGCCGACCGTACCGGCAGGGCTGCTGATGGGGGGAAGGGAGGAAAGGGGCAGCTGCCCCTGGGCCCAGCGATTTAAAAGGGCCCAGGGCTCCCAGCTGGTGCCACCACTACCCCAGGGCTCCAGCAGAATTTAAAGGGCCCAGGGCTCCAGCTGCTGCCCCAGCCCCGCCCCTTCCGCCCGAGACCCTGCCCTTTCCGGGGGCCCAGAGCCGTCCCCCTCCCCACACCTTGCCCAGGACCCCATCCATCCTGCATACCGGTAAGTCCTTTAAGTTACTTTCACCCCTGTGTATGAGTGAACAGTGCAGAGGCTAATGTTAGCCTATCAGATGCCTACATGAAGCCAAATAATGGACATCTGCAAATGCAGGGGAGCCTGCAGAGCAGACTCTTCGGGGAAAGGGCAGGGTGAGAGACAGTGCCATAGAGTTTAAGGCCAGAAGGTCCTACTTGATCATTTAATCTGAGCTCCTGTATAGCACAGACCTCCAACAGCACCCAGCACTCACCAATACAAATGAAACCAAACTATTACAACCCACAGGAGACTAGACTATTATGTGCCACAAGCGGAGAATAAGAGGGACCAAGGTGCATCGGTGCCCGAGGCCTCTGCAATTGCAATGGCATTACCGTTCGGAGCGGGGGGAGGAGGGAAGAAGGGCAGAGCATCAAGGACTACCATGGAAGTGGCCATGGAACATTTATGTTGGAATTCTATAGCCCAGGGGTCAGCAACCTTTCAGAAGTGGTGTGCCAAGTCTTCATTTATTCACTCTAATTTAAGGTCTCGCGTGCCAGTAATACATTTTAACGTTTTTAGAAGATCTCTTTCTATAAGTCTATAATATATAACTAAACTATTGTCGTATGTAAAATAAATAAGGTTTTTAAAATGTTTAAGCAGCTTCATTTAAAATTAAATTAAAATGCAGAGCTCCCCAGACCGGTGGCCAGGACCCAGGCAGTGTGAGTGCCACTGAAAATCAGCTCGCGTGCCGCCTTCGGCACGCGTGCCATAGGTTGCCTACCCCTGCTATAGCCTGTTTGAGATGATCCCTTCCCCACAGCATCCTCCTCCACCAATCCCAGTGATTCAGGATCACTTCAGGTTGACAGGATTTAGCTTTAAGAAAGTAGTTCGGTTATAGGGCCCATAACACCCATCCCTGAACGTCTCTCTCATTTTTATTTGCCTGTTTACGCCACACATATATCCTCCTTCATTTAGAAACTCAATTGATTTTCTGTTGAACTCATTCAGGCTCATTGCCTCTGTTGCCCTCTTTGGTAATTTATTCTGTACCCTTTATTACCTTTTAGTTTAAACTACCTTTTTCACTCTCACATTCCTAATTTTAAGATCATGTCATCTTGGCTTCGTATTTGTGTATTCTTGGCAAGCACCCAGAGTTTGCTTCAATCAATGCTATTGATCCTTTCCATCCCTTTAACAACTTCAGTAATGTCACCATGATGCTTTTTGTTTTCTAACAACAAAAAGGCAAAAATCTCTCAAACTTTGCCCCCAACACCAGTTGAAATGTGAGAGAGGACATTTTTCTAGTTACTCCTCACTGCTGGTTCCCCGTTCTGCTCTGCATCAAACCACTGTTGTTTCAGGCTTTTATGACTGGCATTATAAAACATACCCGCCCTACCTTGGATCTAGAGACTTTGAGGTACTAAGTGTCCTCAACTCTCATTCACTTCACTGGGGAGACAAGGACAGTCAGTAACTTTCAGTGCCAGTCTGTGTGAGGCAGCATTGGGCCTCTAACAAGTCTCTGTGTTAGGCCTTGGAGCATCACTGCTGACCACCTCCCACTCATGCTCCAAACCTCAACGGAATTAGAGCTGTTCCAAACCCTAGTATGCACCAAAGTCCAGCAACCACAGGACTCACTGCTGGTGAGAGCAAACCCAAACGAAAAGGAGGTGGCAAGTATTGCCTGGTGCAGACAATGTCAGTTCCTTGATAATGCTGTGAACCCACTGGTCTGTACTGCCATCCACTCTCACCTGACACCATCATGTTCTTTCCCTTTTTAAGAGAAGGTCTAGCATATTATACACACAGTATAGGGCTCTAAGGTTTAAAGAGGGCTTCAGTCAGAGTAACACTAGTTTTCATTTTCATAGAGTTCCTTTGGCAAAATAAAAGAGAAGCTTGTTTTTCTTCAGTACCGATGCATGTTGGATGTAAGGCTTTAGAGCATTTTTCTCTCATGAAATGTCTGTCTCTCTTTAAAAAATTGAAATCTTGTTTTAATCGGATACTACAAATTGTTCTGACAAATAATTTAACACCAGAGCCCACCTCTTTACTATAGCCTGTAACCACCTTTAGATATTTTCATAATCTAATAAACAACTTTTTGCACATTCTGTACCTATAGCATTAGTTTGATATTGAACGTATGCACAAACTTTTCTTTTAATCCTGAGTATATGATGCTCATCAACAAGGGAGAAACTGACTTTATTGTTGGGAAGTGAGCTGACCACCAAGATGCCCATGAACTCCCAATTTCTGGAGGAGAGACGTTTCCTTCCTCTAACTAGCAACAACTCCAGCACCCCTCAAGGCTTTCCTCCAGGACTTCTCCCAAAACTTATTCCCGTTCACTCGTGCAAGATCTGATACACCCCTTTCCTGAACCAAAAACTCACTGATAATCACATGGATTCCCAACTGATTACTTCCCCTTCCCCCTCAACCCCACATCCCTTCCCCACACACCCTTTACTCCAGATCTCTAGTCTATGCTTTCTTCCTCGGTCTCCAGCAACTTTGAAACCCTGGTCCCAATTTTTCAGGAGCCAGAGGTTATGTCTTTTGTGGGAAGGCCACCGTCAGGGCTCCTCCCAGGAGAAACAGGGATTTTCTTTTGGAGAATGCCCATGCCTGCAATTGTTCCAACACCAGGATGCTGGGAAGGCTGACTAGAAGCAGCTCTTCTCTCCCTGAAAGAGGTAGGGAGACATGTCAGACTCAACAGATCATCTTCTCCCTCTGCACGGAAGGACAGGTAGGCTTGAAATGGCTGTCTCTCATTTGCTCTAGCCCAGGCTCCCTCCACTCCTTCACATGTCTTAGTCACAGATTAGAGATAGAAAAGATCTATTACTGCAGGTCGTTTATTCCACCTCTTCATCAGCACAGGAAGACTGCCAGAGGTGGAGCAGAGGATCCAGACACAGCATAAGTGAGAACCGTCATTTGGATCACCAGCTTTGAGAGGACATTCCTGGTATGGAGAAATAACCCTTTATGTTTTCAGGTGTAAAGTGTGAAAGACTTAAAATCCCTATAAACACTAATGATTATTGATGAAATAATAACAATAAAGAATCTCACCATAAAATGGAAACAATTTCCTCAAGAAGTTAAGTAAATTCAGTGCTCATTAAAGTTCTTCAGCTGACAGATCAGAAGACAATGTTTCTACCTGTCCACAGGATAAATATTGCATGGGAAGTGCAAGCTGTATTCAGGCCAAACAGGACTTTCTGTTGTGTTTGATAGTGTATTATTTATACCATGTTCCTGAGATGCTAAGAAAATTTTGGATAAAAGCAGGGAAGTGAAATCAGTAAGGCACAAACCAGTTAGTGTCTCAGTTTCAGGGCTGTTCTAAAGAAAACCAATATTGCTCAGGCTTAGTTTAGATCACTTGCACTTACCATCTGAAAGTGAGTTTGAATTTTTAAACTCCCCCCGCCCCTCCCGCTACTAGAAACTTTATTTTTTTGGGGGGGGGAGCACTTCTGTGAGCCACTGAACTGCTTCGTTATCCACTGAAGAAAATGGCAATTTAGCACATGCAGCACTTCACAGGATGAGGGCCAGATTCATCTAACCAACAATTAAGTGAATGCCACAGTTGCTGTTAAATCTAATAATCTAATCATGCTGAACCTAGAACTGCTCAGAGACTACTGGGAATGCAAACGGGTTACACGATGTTGGTCTAAGGTGTTAAAAAAAAAAGAGAGTAAATTCAAACAAATATGTCTGGAATATTCTCTCTACATGTTTGCCTGATGTTTTCGAAACGACATTAAAAAGGATCCCTAATGTATCATCACAGCTTGGTAACTACTAAAAGTATAATTCTCCATCACTAGGATAAGGCAGCATACGCTAGCTGGAATTGCACAATGCTCCTTTTTAAATGAGCATCTTGCAACCAGCATGCCCCTCTTTGCTCAGTAGGATTTGCAGAGCAGAAGATGCATCAGGCAGTGTCTCTGCTTGACAGAACAGGATTTGGATAATAGTTGGGAATGTTTGCTGTATAGCAAGAGGCACCTGCTGAAAGCATAAGCTAGGGAACAGACTATAGATTGACTAATGACTGTCTATATTCACAGGTATTGTTTCTATTCTAACCAGAATAGATTAAAAGTAGATATTACTTCCAAAACACTACATTAAAAAAATAAAATGTTGCAAAGTGAAGCACACATAAATTAGTAAATGCCAGAATTAAGGCTGCCTGAGCAACTTTAATTCAGCCCCCTTATAGGTTATGCATCATGATACAACCCTTAATTACACAATCATATCATATTTTTTCCCACAGGACCTCTGCCTCATTCACTGCACAGGATGGTTGGTGCTCACATAATAGATATTCAATATTTTGTTTTACCCTCATTGTTCAATGTGGCCCCATGAACTATTTACTGCACACTATTCAACGCCTGCTCAGTGTGCCGACCCCTCAGTTATTAACTTCCTCATGGCTTTTCTAAGGTGCTCATCACTATAGTATCTGAGTGCTTCCCAGACATTAAGGGATTTCTTTTCACAACACCCCTGTGAGGTGAAGGGCATTATTATCCCTTTTTTACATATGGGGAACCGAGGCACAGAAATTAAGCATTCTGTATAAACTTTCTATGTTTGAAAAACATTGACTTCAGGCCCAGCTCTGAGTGCTCAGCACTTCTACAAATCAGACCCCAGGGTCTCAAGACAGGCACCTAGGAAAGGAGGAAAACACAATTAGTGACGACCTGTGAAGAGTTGGTTTAAGTGACTTGCCCAATATTCCATAGGGACTATGTAGCAGAGGAAGGGGTAGAATCCAGTTCTTCAGGGCAGCATTCAACTGTCTTAACCCTGAGGCCATTCTTTCATTTCCTGAAACCCCCTGCTTCATTCACTACCCATCTTAAATTTCTGCAACAAATGAAGCAGTGTTCCCACAGACAACAATCTCCTTTACTACCCAACCCTGATTCATTCCCTGAACATTGTCCATCACATATATTGACTGAAGCAGGAATCCTGTCCAAAAGATATTATTTGATCATTTAATGACTGCAGCGTAATGCATACGGCCTAGGGATCATATTAAGATTGCAAAGGTGACCTTAATTTTGACATTTCCTAGTTTGAGAGTCCAGGACTTTGCAACCTTTATGTTCTTTTTACATAGTTTTTTTATGTGTAATTCCTACTTTAAAAAAAAAAAAAAAAAAAAGGTAGACTTAAAAAAACAGAAAGTGCAGTATGTGGACCCATATTGACCCACAATTTGGGTCATCAGCATAGTTGGAACTAGAGTGGGCAGAACACTAGTGGGGGCTGAAACACACACACTTTGTCAATGGATTTCATAGCTACTTGCTGACAGCAGAGAAATAGAGTGATTTAGGACTCCAGGGTTCAATTTCAGGTTCTGGAAGGGTATGTGTCAAGTGGTTATAAACCATTTTACCCCTGGACCCCAACCTTGTGTCCCCTTCTGCTACTATCCACCCCCCAGCTCCTGATTCCTTCCCCCTCTGCTCCTATCCACCTTCATCCTGGATCCTGGTCCTATTCCTCTATACTCCTATCCAACCCCTCCCCCACCTTACCCTGGCTCCAGCCCTGTGCCCCCGTCTACTCTACACCTATATAACCCACTAGGACCTCTACTTTTATCCATCCCCACCCTCACCCCCAGCTTCTTCCTCCTTCTCCCTCTTGCAGTCCTTCCCCTTCTTTATTCCCCTCTGTATTTAAGTCAGGCTCTCTCTCTTTAATGCCTTCTTCTCCTTGCTGCATGGGCACCAGCAGGTGCATTGAGAGCACAAGACTGTCTCCTTGGTCCCAGTTGCAGTACTTGGTGCTACAGCAGCCCCTTGCAGCTGGGGACAACAATTGCAGGGAAACACCTGTCCAGAGCCTACAGCTGCAGGCTGCACATGCTCAGTCACTCTGAGGGGATGGCACAAATACAGTCTGGTTGATACATAGCTCTGAGGAAGAGGAGCATGCTCAGTATAGATGGACTCTTTGGAGAATTTAGCTACTAAATGCTAACATGTCTCTACTGAGCTTGTCTCAACTGAAATTTTTCTAAAGCTTATAACTTGGCCAAATGTGAGCACTCTTTCACCAGAACAGCAAAATGAACATTCCTGACTCCACAGCGATACTCCTACTCCTACCACCCCACCTCTCATGTCCCACCAAATTTCTAATCCCTGCCCCAGAGGCATAGATGTGCTAGAGTTTCTCTAAAAATCAATGAAACAGTTGATCCATTTTTTATTATTTTTTTCAAAAAGCCTGACAGACAGCCAACATGGAAAAATTCAGCGCAAACAGTCTAGCAAAGTTATAAGCAACTGAAAACAGGCTCTTATAATGGGAAGTTTTGGGCAACCTTGAATGTAGGTGGCACTACTAGCTCCACCCATAACATTTTACCTCTAAACACAAGTATCAGGTATTTATGCTACTCCTGATGGTCATCATCTCACTAGCAGAATTGTCCAGAATTGTAGAGTTTCCACAACTGTTTGGTTCTTTGAACCAAAAAAAAAAAAAAATCTGTGTCAGATTCCAGTATTTATATTTCTTTGCTAGTCAATACATATATGTTAGGCAGCATATACACCACATTAATGGGTATTACGTGCACAGTATTAATAATAATATACATTATATAAGTGTTGGGAATGTTAACAAAGTATTATGCTCTCCAACAATTCTGTTCAAGTATCTCACAACACTGAAAAACTGAAGTCAGCTTCGACATTAGAAAACAGGAAGCCTGTCAAAACCAACATACATGAATGCTGTGTCCTGGCATAAGTTGGGATGTACCTCTATGCCCAACTGGTCTGGAATGTAGTATCCAAAACAGAGATAAGAAAAAAGTAAAGAACAAAACAAGTTGAGGAATGTTTAGGTGATGGTTAGTTGGATTTTAGTGATGGGTAAAGAGTTTTGTAACTTGTAAACATTACACTATAAATACAAGTAGCTGAAATGTGTTATCTTTGAAATACATTTTCTGTGAAAGGTGAACATGCTGAAAGATAAGAATTGCTTCCTGGAAGGAGGGCATGCAGCTGTTCTTTCCATATTGTACTGCTTTGTCTTTAGACAATACATTTGGCTCAGTTTAGACTTGAACATTTTTAAGAATGACCCGTGAGTGTAGTCAAACAATTGGCTACATCTTTTAGTTTATATTACATTTTTTATTTTAAAAAAGGATCTTCTATGATGGTTCATTCCAGTCAAGCCACTTCTACATATAGTGCATCAAATTATTTTCTCAATCACAGTGGCACAACTTTATTGATATCAGTGGGATTACACAGATGTAAATGATAGCACACTTTGCCCCATTATGGATATACAATACTTATTTGACAGAATATAACAGGCTATTGTAGAGACTGGCTGTTCCTCAGACAGTGACTTAATAATTACCAAATTTGATTCTCTTTCTAAAACTATGATGATAAGTTTGACAAGCACCATTTTGTTAATGGATTAGACAAAGGAATCTGACAAAATACATTCTAGGAACAGAACAAACTGGGAGCTTTGACACAATGAGTTTTTTCTACGGCATCCACTAAGGCCTTCACAATGCAGATTTTGTTGATACATCTAGTTTGATAGGCTGGGAGAAATTCATTTGGTTGTTGCCAAACTGACAAAGAAGTCTGACATCTATTTCTTCAGAGTCAATAATATTTTGGCATAGTGAATGCTCACTAGTGTCTAGATCCTGTTCCTACTGAAGCCAATTGGAGATTTACCCACACCAGAAGCCCAGACTTTTCTCAACCACTCTGAAGTTGGGACAATAATTCTCACACACACACACACACACACACACACACACACTATACAAAACCACTTTAATGGCCTGATTTTCAGAGTTGCTGAACACCCACATCTCCTGTTGCCATCAACTAGAAGCGGTGCATGCTAAGCACCTCTGAAAAGTCAGGCCATCTATATACAGCATCACCTAAATGAAGTTATGCCCTTAGAGCAGAGAGTAGCAACCAACTAATGCACAGTGTGTTTCACAACAGGAGGGAAAAGGTACATTAAGCCAAAGACACTTGAGCAATGCAATGTTCATATACGAAGTTCCATGGACTCTTTAATATTCATACAGAAAGGAAAGGATCCCTGGGTTGAAGGTCTCATCCAAAAGATCTCAACACCATTAGGTTTCATGATACTCAGCCAACTTGTACTCTTCTATTGACTTCAATGGGAGTTGGATAAAGCTGTGTACCTACCTCTGAAGGATGAAGGGCTATGTCAGGATGTGAATCTGTAGCTCCTAAGTGGACAAAGCTGCCATTCACTTCAATGGAGTCAGGATTTCATCTGAGGAATCCAGATTGGCCTATTCATCAGGTTTATCCTCTAAGATATTCCTCTCATCATGAGGTCCAAGACACAAAATACTAGAATTTCACATTTTGAGAAATAATTGGACCACTTTACTCAGCATAATTCAGTGTCACAGATTAAGTCTCGAGGTTTTTTCCAGATGATTATCAGAAGTAACTGGATGAGAAGCATCCTGCCTTGACTTTTCTAACACATTTCTTTAAGAAGCTTTTCTTTAGAGGAGTCCATTGTGTGTGTGTTATAATCATACACATTGTTTCAGGTAAATTTACAAATAGAATTAACATAGACCAGAGATGAAATACTGTATCCTTCTGCAACAGGTTATTACAAGAAGTTTTTAAAGCTTAGATATGGAATTAAAAAGGAAGAAGAAATCACAGAAGACTCCATTTCAGGGAAGCAAGAGACCTGAAGTGCTTAAAAAAAACCTGATGGTTTAATATGGTCAAAACGAGAAAAACATAAAAAGCCAGTAGAGTTAGCTTACTATTTTTGCCAATAAGCATTCCTTTGGCAACCTGGTCACTTTTCTAAGTAGTTATTAAACATAGTTTCTTCAAAGCCTATTTTTGAAATTGTAGATTTCTGACAACAGTCTAACATTACTATATCCAAAATCAGCCCAGGATCCCTTCTGAATGTGCACCACTACGTCACCCTTACACTTCTGTTGAAAAATCCTATATTGGCTCGTAAGAGGTGTTAATCACAACTCCACAATGGTGTGTACAGATCTTTGTATTTTTAGCTGCTGCTTATAGGAAACCTGACAGCTGTTATAATACATTAGTTGCTTTGGCAAAGTAGAATATACAATAATGACAGCTTTATTTTCTGAATTTTTTTACTTAGTCATGCATCTCTTTTCCCTACAGACATTCTGTCAAAGGACAGGTTAATTTGATGCATGGTATTCTGTTGTCAGAACATATCATCCTGAGTGAAGTATGGCTCAGCCACACCATAATATCTGGCCTACAAACCACCGACTAAAACAGATACAAACCACGTATCTGTTTTAGTCGGTGGTTTGTAGGCCAGATATTATGGTGTGGCTGAGCCATACTTCACTCAGGATTGAAAGAGGAATTTGCAAAGGTGGCTTTAAGTTACCTTGCAGCTCCTGGATCCTGGGACCAATATGGCCAAATGAGACACTTGGTACAATTAAGAGCAGCCTGTAGGCTACTCTAACTTATGGCAGTTGCCCTCAGCCCCGAAGGATGTGGGGTTAGCTAGGGTATAGGAATGACTTGACCACAACCCCTTCTCCCTAGCTACACTCCCACACCAGTGGCCAGAAGGGGTGGTATAGGAGTTGGTATGGTGTTTTTATACCACCCCAGGATTCACCTAAGCAGGATTCCTGATCTGCCAGCTTTAATGTTGCTTTTTGCCCATGGATAAGACGGTATGAAATTCATTTGGAAGCCAGTGGGAGTTGCATATATACATCCAAGAACAGAATTTGGCCCTCATGTATTAATATTTTCAAAATTAGAGTAGTTCAGAAAAAGACAGCACATGAAACTTGTTGCTCCACTCACCCTTTTCTATTTTCTCTGCTATTTGGATATCCTACACTGACAGACCCGACCCCCTGCCCCTCCACACCAGCCAACCAATTACTCCTGACATTTTCTGAAGTATACATCAAATTCTAGGAGGGAAACCAGTGACTTCATATTGTTTGAAAAGAGCAATTCCCAGAATCAAATGTTCAGGGTATAAAAGTAAAGATGGCTCAGAGTTTCATGGATTCAGAATTCTTAAAGGTTCTGGACTGCATTCCACTTTGCATTTCCATTTATGTTTATTGTAGTATGTGACATGAACCTAAATGACGCTAGTAAGGAGAAAGCATATCACAGCAATAAAATAAAATGACTGGCAGTTGGAACATGGAAGATGACAATTCAACCAAACAGAAATATCCAATGTCACTTTCTGAATCTAATTTGATCATCTCAGTATAGTTCCTATTAGAATTTATACTCTAAGAAACATCTGCTTATTAATATCCAAGGTACTGGTGTACTGATATTCCTTAAGACTATCTGTAACTTTGGTTTTCTGGTTCGGTTGAAATCCATATAAGCAGGGGCGGCTCCGTGTATTTTGCCACCCCAAGCATGGCAGTCAGGCAGCTTTCGGCGGCACGCCTGCGGGAGGTCCGCTGGTAACGCGGATTCAGCGGCATGCCTGTGGGAGGTCTGCCGGTCCCGCGGCTTCAGCGTACCCACCGCCAAATTGCCGCCGAAGCCGCGGGACCGGCGGACCTCCCGCAGGCATGCTGCCGAAGGCAGCCTGACTGCTGCCCCCACAGTGAACGGCAGGCCGCCCCCCGCGGCTTGCCGCCCCAGGCATGCGCTTGGTGCACTGGTGCCTGGAGCCGCCCCTGCATATAAGTTTTCCCCTCACTTTTCTGTGAATTAGAACAGTTATAGCAATCTGAGTGTACAGCTTAGTTCTGATCTATGTTAAAAACAAAAAAGTACTCATCTTCTATAGTTCTCTGTTACTTGTATTAAGAGCAGTTCAAAGACACTAATTAAATAACTTGATCTTCTAACCATTTAGCTTTGAAAAGTACATTTGTCTTTTCAAGCTTATCACTGTGGAACTAGTCTAGTTCCTCAGAACTTTGCATTTGAGTAGGAAGTGGAGTGGCAGAGTAGGTCAATCTCAGTAAAATAAATTTCTGAAATTAAATGAAAGTGATTTTTCTTTTTAAGCACTTCAAAGCAAATCATTAGAAAACAGGGCAAGTAACATTATAGACCTGGCTCATACATGTCATTAAAGTCTTATTAAAAGATACTGAAAACCTCTGTATGTGCGCCCTCAAGCAGCCAGTGATTCTTGTTATAGTTTTTCCTTTCCTCCAAAAGCCAATATGTTATTTCTGAAGTGATCTTTCAGCTCACAATCCCTTACAACAAAAGAACTATACAATATCTTTTCCCCCCTAAATTTAAGCACTGTTGGGAAGCGTTATTGCTTTCTTCATGCTGCAGACTAAGTTTAAACAGAACAATAGGTTCTAAAAATAAACATAATATATAACAGTCTTTCAGGCAATGTCAAATGCAATGGAAAAAGAGTGATGAGAGTTCTTCAACATGAGTTTTAATGAACCTTCTCCCTTGATTCAGTGCAAGTATCATTTATTTTTAAAGCAATCGGTCACAGCTTTCTGTTAGAATGATGGCCTCTTGACTGAATCTGCCAAAGTGCAGAACAATAAGGAATAATAATATTCCCAAGCTGGGAATCAGTAATGAACAAAATTTGATGTCAGCTAAAATGAAGTACTGGATGAACTTAGTTGTACAATATACGGGCTATAAATCCTCATGCTTCAGGATATAAGCCAACCACTAAATTATAGGGGGTTAGGAAGAAACTTCCTCTGTGTGCAGGTTATTCCATAATTGTCTATTATGGGAATTCATAAAGCACCTTGTACTGGCCAGTATGGGAGACAGAATACTGGTCTAGATAGACCAGTCATCTGTTCTGGTTTATCAGTTCTTATGTCCCCTAATTGAGAATGCTCATTCCTTGTGGAATGGCATAAATGTAAATGGTGAATAAATACCAATTGTAAAACACAAAAAACAAAACAACAGTAATAAGTTAACTTCTATCTTTCTTTCTATTTTTTACATAATTTTTACTTCTATTTTTGCCCTATTGCTACAATGATATCTCACTCTCTGTGATAGGGTATACAAACCCCACACAAGGCCTGAAGTGGTTAAAAGGCAATACTGGGGCCAGGTAGCTCCACCCCCACAGGCCTGTCGAGCATACGCTAGCTGGAGAAACGGGTTGAAAGGAGCTCAGATGCCCAGGCAAGGAGTGATGGACAGGCTGCAGGGGAGAAGAATCTTTCTCCAGGAAGCCAGACAGAATGTGAAGCCTGAGAGGGGACCACATATCGGGTAAGGCCCCCAGAAGTGCCTTCTCCAGCCACCACCCACTTCAAGATGCAGCTGGTCTTGCCTGCCCCACTCATTTGGGACTTTGTGAAGCTCTTGACTGTTTGGACTACAGAAGCCATGCCCCAGGGGCACATAGATAGGAAGCAGCCCAGGGTGGCAGATTTAGGCTCTCTATGAGGAGGAACGTGCTAGTGTTACTTCCTACAGGGTCCTTAGCTGGGACCCCGTGGAGAGGGTAGAGTGAGGTCCTAGGTCCCTCTTCCATGGCTTCCTTAAGGACAAAGGCCCTAGACACAGTGGGAAGATCCAAACACTCTTGGTCTGGGGTTATGGACCAGACATTGCTACCAACTCTCCCCCCATTTCCTCCCCCAATAGCAAGACAAGGGGTTGGAGGTCAGGTGCACTAACCACTAGGCCATCAGGCCCTCCAAGCACCCTATCACATTCAAATAGCACTTTTAATCAGTAAAACATAAAATACTTTACCTGTGTTACAGATATTCTAGCAGTTATTCTAACATCATCCAGCAGGCCATCAGCAGAACCAAAAATGGAACCCAGGTCTCCTGAATCTGCCCGGTCCGGTATTCTTCTGCTAGGCCTTGCTGCCTCCCAATAGATAACTGAGTTATTTCATGGTCATAGTAAAACCAGTAGCTAAAAAATGCCATGTCAAAGCTCCAAAATATAAAGATTTTCTTATAATAAGTACTGCTTGAAACTGCTTACAGTATTTATCCATCATTTCTTATGAAAGCTTAACTTTCGTAAGATAAAACCAATGTTTTCCTTACATCCAATCTTTCCCAAAAGATATTAGAACATTTTAAAGCTTTTCAATTTTTTTTATGTATTAGTACTTACTCAAATAAGATAAAGCCTTTTCAAATCTGCACATTAATCAGGGACTGTAGAGTAAATACAAGCAGTAAATTGTAATCTGAACATCTTGTAAAGAACTGTTTTAGATTTTGGAACTAATCTGTTTTTCTTTAATTCCTGTGTCCACTGGAACTGAGTGACCTGGAAACAACAGATGTGCTTGGATGTCAGCATGCCATCTCCAGTCTACATGTCTGGTATTTAGGACTCCTGTATTTGCTTATAATACATTTAATGGCAAACAATACATTTGCCCACAGCCCCAGTTCTCAAAATGCATCCACAAGCATCTTACTCCTCTGTGGGGAGACTCACGGAATCAAACCGATGGGTCACTAGCTTGGGAGGAAACTTACTAAAGATTGTTAAAGGTTACCACTATTATTATCCAGTTGTTTTTTTTTAAAACTATCCTATGCACTTTTCTAGGCTCCATTACTGTAGCAGCTAAGTGTCTCACAATCTTTAGTGTATTCTTCCTCCCATTATCCTGTGATTACGTGACTTGCCAAAGATCTTTCTGTGCCTTGGTTCCCCATCTCTGCAATGGGGATAATAGTATTTCCCTACATCAAGACAGAGAGAGTCTTAGGCTTTGTCTTCACTACCCGCCGATCCGGCGGGTAGCAATCGGTTTATCGGGGATCGGCTTACCGCGTCTAGTGAAGACGCGGTAAAATCGATCCCTGATCGCTCTGCCATCGACTCCGGAAATCCACCTCGGCAGGAGGCGGCAGCAGAGTCGGCGGCAGCGCGGCAGCGGTCGACTTTCCCGCGTCCTCACCGCTAGGTAAGCCGACCTAAAATACGCAACTTCAGCTATGGTATTCACGTAGCTGAAGTTGCGTATCTTAGGTCGGACCCCCGCTGCAGTGTAGACCTAGCCTTAAGCTATGTCTACACCGCCCTGCAGTTTGAACTAGGAGATGTGAATAACAGTGCACACCAAAGTGCTGCTCTGTAACTCCTCCGTGTGGACGCTGAAGGCATGAACTAAAAGGTTCCTAGAAGACTATGTTAACACAAACTAGGAACCTATTAGTTCACATCCACAACATACACCTGGGGGGATTACAGTGCAGAACTTTGGTGCATGGTGCTAGTCACGCCCCTGTAGTCTGAACTGCGGGGCAGTGTAGACAAGCACTAAGTGATTAGACCAAGATCACAGAGAATCTCTCTGATAGAGTAACAATTGAATCCTGCTCTGCCAGAGCCCAGCTAATACTCTAATCACTGGACCATCCTGTGCCAGGTTTGGAGCTGCTCTGTAATAATTTATGAATACCGTATGTTGTCCTGGTTATTGGGATGTTTACTGTATAATATTTTTGTTTAGTTTAATAGGGAGCTGTCAGGAAAAACAGGTAGGAAGTGGAAAAAAGGCTCACAAGAAGCCATTTTTCAGCGCACACTTGACGGTTGCTACAAAACAATGCCAGAACCATTGGACCTGAGGATTGTGCCTTGATCTCCTGGTTAGCCTACAGGAGGGCCAAACCCCAGGAACAAAAAGAAACTTAGCAGGACTTAAAAATGGTGTCTATCTCTAGACTGCATGACATTGTTCGTGTAAACCAGACTGAGGCACATGTACCTGAGTAAGTTAGGACTGCCTATGTTACCATCAGGGGATGGTAAAACTTGAGGTGAGATAGACATGAGTGTAGACTGTTTTAAAATCCTTTTTCATGCAATAATTTTTTTCTACTGTTAAAGAAACAATAGCATGTTTTAAGAAGGCAGCCTGATCACTTTATAAACCACTGGTTACAGATTCCTGAAGGAAAATACAAACTCAGTCAGACCTGCTGATACTATAGCCCAGGGCCCAGTCTAGGAGTTGGACAGTTGTAGAGTTCTGACCCTGGATAAGTAAAGGCATGAGGTCTGACACCTGGGGGCTGCACTTGGAAAGATTAGAAAGGGGACTGAGGTACAGCTTGCCCTGCAACTGTGACACAAACTCACTCTCTCAAACTCTAGTTCCTTACTCTGAAAATACATTACTCTGTTTGTTTAGTTTTAAGCGACAGCAGCCAACATTTTAATTTTACAGTGGTTGCTGTGTGACAAAATCCTGTATTTGAACAGATCCACCTTACTTACAAGATGGCATCACAAACTAACTGGCCAATCAGAGAAGTAGCAACACAAAAACAATTAAAGTGTATGGAGCAAGGCATTTAGGTAGCAACATAAAAGGTATCATAAGAATGATTGCTGCTCTGTTTAATTTCTGTCAAGAGCAGAGGAGCTGAATCAGAGAAAGGGGTGAGTGAGACAGATAGAAAGAAGCCAAACTGAAGTGCTGACAGGCTTCACTGTGTTAAGAGTTGAATCTGAGTCTTCATAGAGTTGCTGAAAGTTGACATCATAGGACCAGATTCTGCCACCCTTATCCATGCTAGATAGCATAGCACTCTGTGAGCAATACCCCTGGTTTCACAGTGAACAGACTGTAAAGAGATCTGATATTCTCTCATATGTATCTGGCTGTGAAAAATGATAGTTTTCTGCCAGTGGGAATTGCTGGTTCTTGTTTGGGTGGGAGAGGTGGAGGGATTTAACTTGAGAATGAAACATGTTTTGTTGTGTCACTAGCCTGCAAGAACAATATCTCACTGGTTTTCCTGGAAACAATAATTTCTTTATTCAGCGCTGAAGATGGAGAAGTAGAGTAAAAGTCAGCCATGGGGTCAGCCCACAGAGAAGAGGGTCATGATAACCACAGCCATCTTCAGCCAGGAAAGGAAAAGAAACACAACTCCCAGAAGTGGCCAGTACAGCGAGCCCCTTGCAACAACAGCTAGAAGACAGCAGGGTTGTCAGCCCTCTAGCAGCAACCACAAGGGAGAGGCCTCCTTAGCAGTGTCAGTCATAATAAATAAATAATAAATAATAAATAATAATAATAATAATAATAATAATAAAATAATATCCAGCTCTTCTATAGCATTTTTCATCTGTAGTTTTAAAAATACTTTACAAAAGAAGTCTGTATCATCCTCATTTTACATATAGGGAAACTGAGTCAGAGAGCAGTGAAGAAACTTACCCAAGGTCACCTAACAAGATAGTGGCAGCCATAAAAAACAACCAAGATTGGTCCACACTGCTCAACAAGAAAGGAGAGAAAGATCCCAGCCGCAACAGAACAGAGGAGAGAACCTTTCCCCCAGAATGCAGATATTAAATAGAAAGACGTATGTTCTGTTCGGCCTCTGAACAACTTTATTTGTATCTTAAATACAGCTAGACAAATTAAGTAAGGGCTTCACAATCAGTACGTATTAATTTTTAATTGTTCAGCAATTAAGGTGTACCTTTCTGTGTTGCACTCTTGCTGTTAGTAGTTATTTCACATAAAAATTAGCAGATCTGTGGTTTTATTGGGAAGTTGTTACCAATATACAATTTATATTTTAATACTCTGTGGTAAGATTGCTCTTTGTCACACTTCTCAATATTTTTAAAAGAAAAGACGGATGTTCTAAGTTGTAGTAGGATGTTCTTTCCCATGGTTATTCATTTCCAGGGTCAGTATGTTAATATGTACATTTTATATATTTACATCTACATGCTTGGTGTCTGGCAGCATTCTGCATGTACAATTTTTAATCCTCCAAAATACAGTTCCATAAAAGTTATTGTCTGTATGTACTGTTCAGCTCAAATTACAAGCAATCCCAAATCATTCTTGGTTAGAGATCAAATCATATTCATGAGCAGACAATGGTCTGCTCAAATTTTGTTTGGATGAACCGTTCACAGAAGCCTATTGGAAACATGTCTGCTCTATCTAGATTTCCAGGTGTCAGATTTGTTGCATTTCACGTCGGAGCTGGGGCAGGTTTTGTTCAATATCTTCATTAATGATCTGGAGGATGGCGTGGATTGCACCCTCAGCAAGTTTGCAGATGACACTAAACTGGGAGGAGTGGTAGATATGCTGGAGGGTAGGGATAGGACACAGAGGCACCTAGACAAATTAGAGGATTGGGCCAAAAGAAATCTGATGAGGTTCAACAAGGACAAGTGCAGAGTCCTGCACTTAGGACGGAAGAATCCCATGCACTGCGACAGGCTGGGGACCGACTGGCTAAGCAGCAATTCTGCAGAAAAGGACCTGGGGATTACAGTGGACGAGAAGCTGGATATGAGTCAACAGTGTGCCCTTGTTGCCAAGAAGGCTAATGGCATTTTGGGCTGTATAAGTAGGAGCACTGCCAGCAGATCAAGGGACGTGATCATTCCCCTCTATTTGGCATTAGTGAGGCCTCAGCTGGAGTATTGTGTCCAGTTTTGGGCCCCACACTACAAGGAGGATGTGGAAAAATTGGAAAGAGTCCAGCGGAGGGCAACAAAAATGATTAGGGAGCTGGAGCACATGAATTATGCAGAGAGGCTGGGATTATTTATGGGGGGAACTGGGATTATTTAGTCTGCAGAAGAGAAGAATGAGGGGGGATTTGATAGCTGCTTTCAACTAGCTGAAAGGTGGTTCCAAAGAGGATGGATCTATACTGTTCTCAGTGGTAGCAGATGACAGAACAAAGAATAATGGTCTCAAGTTGCAGTGGGGGAGATTTAGGTTGAATATTAGGAAAGACTTTTTCACTAGGAGGGTGGTGAAGCACTGGAATGGGTTACCTAGGGAGGTGGTGGAATCTCCTTCCTTAGCGGTTTTTAAGGTCAGGCTTGACAAAGCCCTGGCTGGGATGATTTAGTTGGGGATTAGGTCCTGCTTTGAGTAGGGGGTTGGACTACATGACCTCCTGAGACTAACCCTGATAGTCTATGATTCTATTCTATGATTCTAATTAGGTTTAGAAATAGGTTACACAGAGGAAGCAATATGCTGAAAGTAAATTATTGTTTAAGTCATCAAGATATCCTTTTTCTAGTTTAACTCAGTTTTACACATACTTTTAAAAGTTTTCAGATGCTTTTCCCCTCCTTCTATAATTCAAAACCACTTAATTAGCCAACAATGCAGTTTCTTTGTTCTCTTTCCTCTGAATTCACCAGTGTGTCTCATCTCCTGTGTGTCTGTCTTTTAAACTCTAAGGTCATTGTGTCCAGATCCCAAATTCATATAGTCTAAATTCCTTATGTCAAAGAGCATTTTAACATTTATTTACTGTTCCGAGTGCTACAAGACTCCCCTGTCTAATCCACCAGAAATAAAAACACTATGCTCTGCTCAAAACAAAGCTACAACAAAATAAAAAAAAGTAAAAAATTGTGCATGATAATAAATTATTGTATGTTTAGTTCCAGTAGTGCTGTTCAAAAGAGGAACTCCACCAAACAAGTTAGAGGTCCCTTAGAAACGTGTTTACAGTGTAGAATAACAATACAACACAAGACAACACAAACCAAACACAATATGGATTGGACTTATTATAGCTAGAGTGCTTCATGGAGTAGATGAATTTTCAGAATTTATTTGAAAGAAAGAGGCATAGTTTTGGAAGACTGTTTCAGGCATAGGAGAAAGCATGAGAGAAGGTACAATGAAAGGAGTTGGGAAGGAGTTAAATCAAGTAGTCAAACAGATGCTACCCAAGAAAAGAAGAATTCTGTATTGGGGAACGAGAGGGAAAGTCAGCCCAAGATGGTGAGAATAATAATTATAACTGTTCCTATTGAAATCAATGGGCATTTTACCAATTATTTCAGTAAGTGCAGAGTGAGGCCAATGATGAGTACTTTTGAAAACTCCACTCCCAATTGTTTTGGCAAGAAATAGACTGAAAACACTAAATGACTAAGTAGTACAAAACTCAAAAGTCTGGCAATTCTAAAAACAACTGCAAGGCGGGCACAGTGTTATACTGTGAATCATTTGCATGTGAGTAAAAACTGTGAACTACATACATGTTTAAAAATGAAACAGGACAATTTTTGTCCTGTATGTAAAGCTTGCTTTTTCTAGTGTATAGGTAGGTTTTAGCAAATGAGCATTCAAACTTAAATTCTAAAACAGATCTTAAGAAACACCTTTTTGTCTTATGAATTAGATACACTCTTTTGTGCATGAGCAACTGCACACTATGTTATTTCACTGGAAAAATATTAGCTTTTATTTCCACCAGTTACTGTCAGCAAACTCTAAGTAGTATTCTGGTAAGCACCTGGCAAATCCCTGACTAGCACATCCCATACAGAATTCTAATGAAAAGGTTCCAGTAAGTAAAACATGTACTTAAGGGAAAAAATGTTTTTCTTTATTCTTGGACAGTTGAGTTGCATACACTTCTGGGGTAGATTCCATTCCTACTGGCATCCAGTATAAATTCCTAGATATCAAACAAAGTTTGGAGCTGAACAACCAACATGCATAAGGCAGAAGTAACAGAACATCATTCATATTGCATAGAGTTCTAACTACAGAGTCACACATGTACAACTCTGCCCCACAGCATAGTCTAAAAATTTTTTTTGAGATCCTGAACTCACCCCATACAATTATGTATGGATGCAGAAAGACTTTTCCCTATACAGGAAGAATCAAACCATTGTTTCACATGTACCATGCTAAAGCAAGACAACAACTTGACCTCTGGTTGCTGCCTGGCCATCACCCCTATCCAAGATTTCTCTACTTTACTCTGGGAAGGGAGGAGGTGGGGGAAAAGACATTGCACTAATATTAAGTTGGTTTGTACATATTCCCTCCAGTTTTGATGTCTTTTCTAATTAAGCATGCATGTAGATTTTGGGGGAGATATTGCTAATGCCCAGCAAAAAATGGGGAAGATTTTCAAAAGCAATAATGATAGTTAGGTGATGATCAATTTCTATAGACTCTCAAAGGGAGTTATCTGCCTACCTGCCATTTGTTCCTTTGAAAATCACCCCCAACCACCCCTGTACTTCAATTTTCTGCTGCTGAGCTTTGTCTCTCTCTCTGAAGCAGTTTGGCGCACATAAATGCTTTTTTAAATATAAAAATGCATATAATTACAGATATGTTCAGTCCACCGTAGTTGTTCCACATCTTCTCTCAATTTGCTACACCTCAAATTCACTAAGAAACTGCAGCACTATGAATCTTATGCCAACTTTTACCTTCCTTTCTGGCATACCAAGATATTTTCAAACATCCAGTAATTAATGTAAAATCTTTTCACTCTGTGTGGCTTGATCTCCCAACAACACCCACTACACGTAATCTGAAGTTACATGTTACTAAGTTTAATGCAAATTATTCACCCTGAGGGCCAGAGTTATTGATAAGCGCCAATGAGTTCCACAACTTTTTTAAGTTTCTTGTAGGTTCTGCTTCTGCTCCGAAGACCCAATCTGTACACATTATATAAATGTGATCGATGAGAGAATGCTTGCTGCAGTTATTGCACTGAACATAGGGTTCAATATTTGGTAAAAACAGAAAAACAGGTGGACAGGATTCCAAGTACAACTTAAAAGTGAGGACCCTATCCTACACAACTTTCTGTCCCATACTCTGTCCCTTCCTCATGTATGGAAAGAGTTTACCCTAGTGACCCTCCACAATTGGCTATTGGTTTCCCCATTGATTATTTACCTATCCAGGTGTTTCCACCACACATATCATTGGAGTGTCTGAGCACCTCACAAAAGAGTTCATACCCAAAAAAACAAAAACAAAACAACAACAACAACAAAAGACAGTTGTCTACTTTCCCCTCCCTCCTTCTTCTGTGGCAGTTGGGATTAAGCTTTTTTTTAAAATAATTTATTCATTTTTTTCCTCCACTGACTGGACTCCTATAGAGACTCTTAAGATCCCGGTTGGCCTCTCATGGGCCTCAGTCACCAACAAACTCCCTGCTTCCTGGACTAGCAAACTGGGTTCCTGGCCTCATAACTGGCTACCTTACCCTTTCCTCATAGTCTGGCTGCTCCAAGTTGGTGGAAAAGGCTAACGTTTCTCTTCCTCTTCCACTGCTGAGATGGAGGGTGAGATTATTATAGATCTGCTTGGCAAACCTCCAGACTTACTGGGGCATCATTCTCCCTTCTTTTTACAGGAAACTGCCCTGTTTGTTGTTTGTAGGTCACTTTTTATGTGCAGCAGTAGTAGGGGTAGAGTTTTGTGGTGGTGGTGGTAAGAGGTTATCACTTCTCCTCCAAGGACTGCTGCTCTTCTAGATATTCAGTAAGAAGAAACCACTACCACCACTGTTAAAAGTATGTGGATCATACTGACTCTCCAAGACCCAGAGATGACCCGGGCCTGCCGATACTGGGGGGTCCAGAATGAGGGCAGCCGGCTTCAGCAATATTAATGAGCATGCTCAGTCCATGTGAACATGCTCAATACAAGCCAACAAGCAAATCTGGGGGGAGGGGAGCACATGACTCCGACCGGCCGGAGCGCCAGGGGGAGGGTGGCGAGCCCGCTGCGGCTCCGCTCTCCCCGGCGGCCAGAGTGCCGGGAGTAGGGCGGAGAGCCCGGCCGGGGCTCTCCACTCTCCCCGGTGGCCAGAGCGCTGGGGGGAGGGCGGCGAGCCCAGTCGCGGCCCCGCTCTCGGGCCGGAGCGCCCCGCCGCGCCGCCCCCCTCCAGGCGCCGCCCCAAGCACATGCTTGGTGGGCTGGTGCCTGGAGCCGGCCCTGGCTCCGTTGTTGCACAATAGTCTCACAGCGCTAGGAATTATCCTTACTTCCCAATGAAGTGCCAGCACATGATGGTAATTCACCTTCATAGTATCTCTTATGATTTCCTGTTTAGTGCACCTCATAGACCATCTCAATGGCAATATGACTAAGCATTTAAATTTGTTCGCCACTGAGTCAATTTGCCCAAGACAGATCTGGGTTGTGTTTTTTTCGGTGCACTGCCCTGCACTGTGTGATTGTGGAACACATAAGTCCATGTTTCTCTCCACACACAGTCACAGATTCCTTTGTCATTTAAGAGGAATTGAAGGCCTGCTTCTAGCCATGTGCTTAAGAACAATCTGACGATTCTCCATTTTTGACTTCATCATCTGCAAATCTGTAGCTGGCTGCTGCTGTCTGAAAGGGCACAGAATGTCAGAAACATAATAAAAAGTCATTCAGAATCCCTGCTTTGCCTTTGACTTGGTTTTAGTAGGAGCCTAAGGAGTTGTTACCAACAGTATATTAAAAATTTGGGAATCTTACCTTTACCTCAAGTTACATCCACTACCAAAAACAAACAAACAAACAAAAAAAACCCCAACCCAGTCTACTCAAGCTATTTCTCCCATATGCTGGAAAGGAAGAATGAGAGATTATATCTATTTTTAAATACTTGAGAGGCACTGTAATATTACTGAGCTGGGGGCTATGGAATTGGAAAGAAAATGAAGCATTACCTAATTGACCATAAGCAGCACCTGTGCCTCAGTAAATTCTGCCTTTTTATCACAAAGGTCAGACAAGCCTGCTCTACTCAGAATCAGCACAAAAACAGTGACCACACATATACCAGAATAGAATGAGACTAGAGTCTGCTTTCTGAATGCCAAATCTGAGCAGAGATTTCAGTTTTCCATTAAAAAAAAAAAAGAGAGAGAGAGTTTGAAATATGCTATCTTCTCATATTTTGAATTCAGTACAACATTAAAACCTCGCAGGTCATGTTTGTATGATGTGGTTAACATAAAACTAAGAGCTTACTGCAATCAAAATAAAATATTCCTCACTGGCACTATTTCAATAATTGACCTCGCCTAGGGTCATTTTAAAGCAGTTTAAATGCATCATTAATCCATGGCATTCCAAAACAGCTTTACTAATATACTTTAAGAAATTACAGTGGAGAATTAAGGTGGCGCTGAGCTGTGCACACACATTAAAAAGTCATAAAAATGATATGGAAAACAGAAATGTGAAAGAAAGTTAACAACAAGACGTGGCGATTTCAGAACATATTACACAAGGGAAATATGTCCCCCATCCCTGACACTGCTTTTCCTCTTCCTCCCTGTTACTTTTATGTCTACACTGCTCCCCCTTTCTGTGTATTTCCTCTTATTTTCCTTTCACTCCCACCAGCAGCTTCCCTCTCACTTTCCAGCATCACTAAACAGAGCAGTTTAGCTCTCCCAAAGAGCAGGTCAATAAATTACAGATCGGCCTGTGTCCTGAAAAAGGTAACTAAGCTGAGAAGATCAAGTCAATTGATTTTGATAGACCAAGCACATTAGGAGGAGAGAAGGGTGGCAGACAAGAACTTTGAAACCTTTTCTTCATGACCAAACTGGAGATAGGCTTCAAGGGAGAAATGAAAGGAAGAGTCCATGTGCAAAGAGTAAAGATAACTAAATGTCAGAAAGCAATGAGTAAGATTTTGTCATGGTTATTTTTAGTGAAAGTCACACACAGGTCGTGGGCAATAAACAAAAATTCGCAGAAGCCAGTGACATATGACTTTTACTAAAAATAATGGGGGTGGGGAGGCTGACTGCCAGTCGGGGGTAGAACTGAGAGCTCCCGAATCCCCGCGGTGGCTGATAGCTCCCAGGCACCCGCTGTCCCGGTGCATGGGGCTACAGCTGAAGCAGAAAATATCACGAAGGTCTCTGAAAGTACGGAGTCCATTACCTCCATGACAAAATCTTATTCTTAGTCATGAGGGTGAACGTGAAGAGCAAACAGCTCCTCTCGGAGATGATTCAATAGCTCCATATCCTACAGAACACCAAGATCATCAGAGAGCTGATGCATTCATTAATAGCAAAGACTCACAAATGCATAGTAAAAAATCCATGATGATCCCTAAGGTAAATCATCGTATAGAGCAGTGGTGCTCAACCAGGGGTCCGGGGCCCCTGAGGGGCTGTGAGCAGGTTTCAGGGGGTCCATCAAAATAAACCAGAGAGCAGGACCGGTGTTAGACTCACTGGGGCCTGAGACAGAAGCCAAAGCCTGAGCCCCACCACTCAGGGATGAGGCTGAAGCCTGAGTAACTTAGCTTCCCGGGGCACCCGGTGGCATGGAGCCCCAGGCAGTTGCCCTGCTTACTACCCCCTAACAAAAAGAACAGGAGTACTTGTGGCACCTTAGAGACTAACAAATTTATTTGAGCATAAGCTTTCATGGGCTACAGCCCACTTGCCCTGGCTTTTAATCTACTGGATATGTAGAAAAAGAATTATTGTGGCACAGGTGGGCCATGGAGTTTTTATAGCATGTTGGAGGAGCCTCAGAAAGAAAAAGGTTGAAAATCCCTGGTATAGAGCTACCTTTGCAAAAGGAGATGTGTATAAATTGTCTGTGGAGGAGCAGGCAACAAAAAACATTATGTAACACTATGTGAGCAGAAAGACCCACTGGCAAAGGGTCCCCTTGCTCTTTGCAAGCAGCTCTCACCTCACACCTGACAAACTCATTACACCAAACACATATCTGGCAGGGTATTTATCCATAAAGGATATCATGTGCAGTGTCTAAAAAATGCTTGTAATTTGTCAATGTATGGGTAATATTTAAGAAATTATGTATGTATATTGAAACCACGCTTTATGGACTTGGAGTAGAAATTGGTCTCCAGAAGATAATGTGTCTGGGTGAGGACCCATTCAGGCAAGGGGAAGGGTTACGCCCCTCCCTAATCAGCTGGTGAGGTAATACAAGGCTCAATTGAACAGCCTTGCTCCTTCCTAAAACTATCAATGGAAAACCATGAGAGGCACCACCAAACAATCAAAACCTCTGAGGAGGTGAAAAAGGAACATTACAACAAACAGCTTTGCCCTGGCTGTGAATAGAAACAAAAGATTGTTTTCAGTGTAACAGAGCATAGGAAAAGACATACTATCTATTCACTGAGGAAAACCACTGGCTGAGAGGAGGTTTATTTCATGAATGTTTTGGATCCCAGTTCTTGAGAAATCAGCCAGCATTGTAAGAGACTGATTTTTGGGGGGAGGGGGAAAGAAGAGGGGGTGAAAATCTACTTTATTGGAAAGGAAAGTAACTATTGATAAGTGTAGCCCCAGGTTTTGTGATTCTGTGTTGTATTGTAATAAATTGTTTCCACCACTCACTCTTGTTTCTAGTTAAATACCCTTTCTTAAATCAACCTACTTTTGGTTGGTTGTAAGTGCTCACCTGAGTGCTATGTGGTTTACAGGAGCAATGGTTTAAGGTAAAACTTGTTAACTGGGCTACCCTGAACCTTTGGGTGCAGCCAGTGTCAGGGGTGGCTATCACAGGGGAACAATTCAAGGGGGCTCAGGGATTGGGGTGCACCTATTGTTAACCTGCAAGGCAAAGTTAGGGCTGGCATAGCCCAAAGAAAAGTGCTGGAATGGCTAAAAGCTGGTGATGTTAGGGAGCTCACACCCAGCTACTCTAAGATTCCTCCTCACTGTATGTAAGGAATAACATGATGACTCACAGTCCTGGGTACCCCAAGAATCATCACACATGGATAAAAAGGTAACACTGCAGAATGCCAGAAATAGGAAATAGCATTTTGGATGTTACTAAAATTAGTTTGCAAGCTCTTTGAGGGCAGGGACAATGTTTTCCCTATGCATTTGTACAGTGTCTAGCACAATGGGGCTCCATTCCTGCTGGGACCTTTGGGCACTCAATACAATAATAAATAAGAATAGCATGGAGGACTAATAAGTATTTCTGTAGAGTCCACTCTTCTAGTGGATCAAACAAGGCTGAAAACAAAAGAGAGCTTTAACACACAGAGTCTTATTCTGTTTTCAATTCAATAAGACTTTATTGGTATGAATAGAGTGGAAGAAAACCACAGACCCATCAGGTACATTTCCAAAGGCAGGTATAATGCACCCAGAATAGGACTATACACTCTGTTTGGGTTCTGCCTCCCCCATGTTCATTTGTCATTGCTGACCACTGCTGATTTAGTGCCAGGTTGCTATGTAGCACAGTGACATCTGCGCCATCTCTCTCTGCGAGGACCAGACAGTTTTTCCTCATCACTTTTGGATGAGATGTCCTAAGGTTCCAGATCATTTGAGGAGATATTTGGCTCACTTCCTCATATTTGAGACATTGGAACAGAAAGTGTCTGTCTGTCTTAATGTGTCCTCTGTTACACTGGCCATGCAGTCACACCTCTCTGGGTTTAGACTGTGCTTTGTACATCCTCATTTTCACCTCTAGTTTGTGGTCACTGATTTGGTGAGAATCTGCCTTAGTTTTGCATATTTCATTGTAATGAAGTGGTCTCCTAGTATGATGGCTCTGTGCAGGGATCTGTAGCAGGCCAGCTTGCTGCTGTTTATGATTTATCCCTCCCAGTAACTTATCTATTGGTGGCTTAGGTGTTGGCCTAACATTTTGAGCATCTTTCGGTTTTGATTGTTTGCTCTGCTGGTCATGAGTTTGCATTTGCTGAGCCCAGAGGGTGATGACAAATAACCGGATTGTGTTTTCATTTGGATATAGCTTTTGATCCTCAAGTGCTTTGTGGTGAAGGGAGTGTTTGCTGCTTTGGTTGAGGTGATACCAGAGGCTGAATATTCTTTTCTTCTTTGATTAACATGGGGCATCAGCCCCATCATGCTCTGCAGCTGTTGTAGCTGGAGTTCCTGTACACCTGCAGTGTTTGCAGAACTGCAGTTGTTGGGTTACTATTGGGGTTTTATCCTAGTTAGTGCAAGCTACTGTTAGAGTTAGATCCAGATTTCACTCTCATATAATAGAATTGGCTGGATTATGCTGATGAATGTTTTGGCAGTACTTTTATTGGGGGCTCTCTCTCTTTATGGGCCTTCTGTGCCATAAGGAAGATTCTAAAGCTTTTTCTTTTTGGGCTTTGATAAACCAAGAAGGAAACTAAGATTTGACCATTATAGGATGGAGCTTCTTGACATACTTAGAGAAAATTTCCTACCACTCAACATCTGTTGGCAAAATGTATCTGACAGTTTCAATTATTTTTCCAGGATGCCCTTACTATTGTTGGGGGATCTACTATGCTGAAGAAACTAATTCTGTATGCAACACAAGTTAAAAAAAATATTCAGTATTTTGCTGTGATGCTTTCATACATCAATTTTGTGTGGGTTTCAGGTAATTCTTGTAACTATCCCAACTCCTTTTTATATCCCTTTCCTTGTTGTGCTTTGTGACCATTATTTTAATAGAGCACCCTTGACTTTACTTAATGTCAAAAGTTCTAGATTTACATTTTTATATTGATGTTATAATTGTAAAATTTGATCAGCAATTTGATTGTCACTTTAGTTTATATTGAAGCATTCTGGATAAACAACATCCATTCAAGCTTGTCATTCATTTTGTGTACATATCAAAGACAACTTAAAATGTGGTCGTTTATCAGAGCCTGTAAGATAGCAATATACTTCTTGTAATGTGGCATTAATGTGTGTTCTTCATGCACGTTCCATGCAAATGTGTCACAATCACTCCTTAGAAAAGCAATCTAAAAAGTTCCAAGATTTAAGGAACCAAATATAATAATTTTCACAGCACTCAAATGAGAAATCCAAACAATAATTAATACCTTGAAATGTATTTCTTTTTAGAGAGAGAGTGTGGTATGCTGAGAGACTGAATAGGGGAGATCTTTCCCCATTACATGACCAGTGTGTGTGTTTGTTTAACCTTTCTTGGAAATCTTTAGTACACGTTTAAATTGCCATAAAAATGGTTAATAAAATCAACAAGTGTGTTAAGCTGTAACTTTAAGAACTATCCTGAGCTGGAAGACAATGCAAAGTAGCTGAATCACAGCTGGAGCCCCAGGAAAAAAATCCTTCTGAGGCATTCATAGGTGCAGATTGCATTCACCTCTCTGGCTGACTAGTTTTCCTATCTGACCCGTGAGCTGAGATAGTTTCAGGGTAGGGTGGCAGGACTGTGCAAAAGGTAAAGCTCTTCTGTGCAAGAGACAGAGCTTTTTGTGGGGTCACTACCAGACTATGGAATAAACTCCTCCAGGAACTAAGGACCATAACAAACCTTCCAATTGCATGGTGCACTTTGACCTTGTCTTCTTTAACAGAAACACAAAATAGCAGTACACACACACACACACGCACACACACCAGTGCTTCATTTGTGCCATGGTTTGCTGGGGCTGACCCCAGACACCTCTAGGCTTGGTATTTCAAAGACCTCTGGGCTCCCGGTCAGCAGCTGCCACTCTCTGGCTGCCAGCAGCAGTGCAGAAGTAAGGGTAACAATGCACCACACGCCACCCTTCTGTGCTGCTGCTGGCAGAGGCATTGCCTTCAAAGCTGAGCACCCGGCCAGCAGCCGCCATTCTCCAGCCACCTACCTTGAGCCTTGACACCTCTTTCATTACAAATTAAGCACTGACACACACATATTTAAACAGTCACTACCAAAACCAAACACTGAACACAATTTTCTCCTTAGGGAGAGGTTGAGAGAACCACATGACAGATGTTAGTCACACCGCCTAGTGGAGGGTGCTGGGATCGTCCACTGATGAGAGTAGTGTAAAAACATTTAGAATAGAATACCCTCATCTCATACATCCCACCCCTTCTTGGGAGATTAGCACTGCTGACAAGGATACCTGGGCAGTGTCTGCACTCCCCAGCCACACTGTCATTAGATCCAAAGCTAGTACACAAGGAGTTGGGAATGCTCCTTGCTTCTTCCCTACCTTGTGTAACCAGTCAGGGGCCTGTCACAATCTGGCTATAAGGTTAAAGTACACATGCTATCACTAACCACCTGTTTTCATACTCTTATTTCTCAAAATAAACTCTTATAATGCTCTTTTGTGGGGTGGGGGAGGAGGAATGGGTCCCAAAAACAGATTAACCCATCTTTTATTTTAAATAGAGCTGTGAAACATACGATAAATTCCTACTGTAGTTTCCTGTTCTGTCCTAAACTTTTGTGCGGTGTTGACATAGGTTGTTAAATGGTCACTATGTTTTAGCCCAGAACTGGATGTTTTTCAGTGGTGGATGAAGTAATGTGTGAACTGCATGGGCCAGATTCTCTAGTCCACTAAAACTAATTTGCACTGCATAAGCAGTATGAAGGGGCCTTAAATTCAGCCAAAGATGGCTAATGGGGAACCTATGTATGGGAACTCCCTGCTGCTATAAATCTGGTAGAGGTGGCTCTACTATCCTGTATGAGAGCTAGCCATTCCTTCTCAGTGTAATGATAAGGGGAGAGCATGTTGGAGACATTCCAAAAACAGGGTGTGCGGAGGAGAGGAAGGGGAGGGGGCGTTGCAGGAGAAAGTTCTACTCTGCCCAATTCTCCACTGGTATAAAGTCCTATGAGGAACCTTACACCAGTTGCGTAAGTTTGGGCTGCCCACGTACATCCCTAACTTGCACTGGGACCAGGTAGCTCTGATTCAGGGAGTTGCAAACAACTCTTGGACAGCGTGGACAATCAAGGGCCTATATATCTTGTATATTAGTTCAAGCTTATAGACCATTTGGAATCCTTCAGTGGGAAAGGCATTATGGAAATGTAAGTTCATAACTCGTATAGAACCAGTTTGTACAGTTCACTTTATATTTCTTTTTCACACAGTGCAATTGTAGAGGGCTTGGGCAGCTGACATGATTGTCAAATCAGGTATTTGTCATTGGAGAAATCAGGAGGTCAGGTCAGTGTTTGAGAAACTAGATATGAATAAGTTTGGAGGCCATTATCTAATCCATTAATTCAGTATTTTTAATAAGAGTAAGAAAAAACTCAGTTTAAGATCTGTTGATGCCATGTTAGAGAACTTATGAATGAGAAAGGCAGACAATTCTCAGTTAAATTCCTACCTACACTAAGTTTGCCTCCTGCCCCCTCCTAATATGGTATAGCTACATCTGTTGAGCAAGCTTTCTCCTCCCCTTCAGAATACTATTCTATAAGTAATGCTTGACAAGCTGTACAAATGTCCCCAGAAGAAAGTTCATTCCCTCCTCCATAATTGCAGAACTATTTTCAGGAAGGTTCCAGCAGAAGAACCTTCTCCAAAAAATGGCAGCACAAGGTCCTGTACATCATGTCTAGCAAGTCATGAATCATAAGAGACTTGGGCTTGCCAGTACACCATACTCTGAGGTATCTCTGTTAAAACATTTTCAGACGGGAGCTGGTATAATAGGCTGAGATCATGTCAACCAAAGACAAGGGAAAGAGTTTACTGGACTGGTTCCATCCGCCCCCCCCCCCATTGCCCCCTGCCCCAAAAAAAGCTTTCAATTAATTTTGAGGGATGGGCAAAGATATATGCTACATCTTATTTTAGTCAGCCTAGTCTGCTCCACCTGACTGGCTGAGGGTCAGGTAGGGTAGGTGTGGGAATCTTAATTGAGAATTTCCCAAGTTGCTTTGTGATTAAATTATCAACCTTCAAATTCACATGTTTCTGCAGTGTGTTTTACCTTGTTTAATGTGACCATTCAAACATGCCCCTCTCCTAGGCCCCAATCGAGCAAAGCATTTAAATGTGTGCTTAACTTTATGAAGATAGAGTTATATCACTGAAGTCAATACAGACCTAAGTGTTTGGCTGGATCAGGGCCATAAATGTAGCTATTTTTTTGACATTTTTAATATAGCTGAGCTGTTCTTCTTCTAACTTATGTCCCGATTCTGTACTGTGCTCCCTGTGGACAGACACCTGAGCCCACAATAGCTCACTGACTTCAATGGATCTCTGTACGGATGCAGGGGTCCACCTGCTCTGAGTTCAGTGCAGGATCAGGGCCTTAGATTCTTCATAGGGGAAATGTTTTGGATTATTTTTAGATTTTTTTCCTAGAAAAAATTATCAAGAATTAATTAATCTAAAATAGACAGGGGGAAATGTTAACAGAGGTTGTATAATAAACATAGATAAAATTTAAATTGGACTGAAGTTTAGATATAGAAAATAGTCATTTCATCTTCAAAATTATACCCTTTTGGGTAATATCCCTGCAAATAGATAGGTACCAAATTAGCCACAGGAGTACATCCTCTGGTATACTGAATTAAACATAAAAATATTGTTAGGTGCCAAAAGTAAAAGTAATAAAAGTTCTATCATTTTAAAATGAGACTTTTTAAGATCACACCAAGATGTACAGGCACGCAAAAGTAGATATAACACATTTTACTCCTTTAACTGCATTTTTAACTATTTATACTGCAGGTGAAATTCAACCATGTACAGACAGCCAGTAGACAGCACTTTATAGAATTTAAGCTCTGCATTGTGACTGCCAGGCAGGCTAGGAGTCACTGGATCTGCATTTATACACTTTCAAGGTTCATCTGCATTAACGTTCTCTCTCTCACTCACTATCAAGATACTGACTCCTGACTCTAATCAGTCCATGATGCCAACTTCCACTACCCATTTGTTAAATTATCAAGCAAGCACATTTGTGCTTTCTCTGATGATACCTCGCAGGCTGGGGCGCAGCTCCCCATAAACGTTGCCAAAACTACCTAATTATCCTGCTTCAAAACTTTCCTTTGCCATGATGCCTGCAAAAACCTGACAATGGTTAGGCCACTGGTACACTGAGATCACAGCCTATCATGCAGACCAATATTGTCTCATTGTTTCCTTGTATTTCCCCATCTGTTTCCATCTTTTATCTCTCGTCTTATACTTACAGTAAGTTGTAAGCGCTTCGGGGCAGGAACTGTCTTTTTGTTCTGTATTTGTACAGTGTCGAGCACAATGACTGGAGGTCCTAGGTGCTTTGATACTACAAATCAATAAATAATAATTTTGAAGGGATGTTCCATACGAAAAAGGCTGAAAGTTTTTAATATGCAAATAGCTGAACATTCTATCACACTTTGAGAGGAAAAACTATTATTTCATTAACAGACAATCAACACTTCTCTTAGTAGGCCACAGGGTCAAAGAACATCAAAAGTTACTCCATTCTCTATAGGGCCCCTTGCAGGTCAGTAGACGGAGAAAATGAATTGCCAAGTAGTAGTGGAATGTGCTATCCAGCTTCCACTATACCAGTAGTAAAAAGAATATAAGATGGCTCTTTTGAGATGTTTGCTATGGGCCACCAAAAAAAATTAAAAAATAAAATAGGGCATAAAATGTTTTTTTCACTCAACTTGCTGGTTCTCTGTGATGCAGGCAAGACTACTTTGGAAAAACTCTGTAAAGCTTGTTCCTGTTTTCATGATTTTACTTGTGGCTTACAATAGTATCTCATATTAGAATATAAACAACAAATCAATGCACAGTAGAAAATAAATTACTGCAAACATTCTGGACATTTGGGGAAATCCTCACTAATTTTTCTACAAATTTGTGAAAAACCATCCCAGCATATTTTTCCAAATGCCCTGTAGTTTTCTATTTTCCCTGGCTATTGCTGAGTTCTCAACAGCTGCCACATTTGCCTATACAGCCCCTGAGTTATCATTATCTCACCTGGAGCTTTACAAAATACTTTGGGATAAAAAGTGGCTAGAGAAAGGGGAAGCATAGACTTATCGACACACAAAGTTGTCGTAATGTAACTAAAGGTGTGACTTAAAACTGTATGTGCATACTCTTACATTGCTTATATCCTGTATCTTAGAAAGAAAGGACAAACTAGAGAGGAAGGCTATTCGTGTTGGACTTCAGAGACCCAGACTCATTTCTTTGCTCTGCCACAGAGTTCCTGTGTGCCCTTGGGCAAGTCAATTAGCCTATGCCTCAGTTGTGCATCTGGGAAGTTGGGACAGTAGTAATTCTCTGTCTCACAGAGGTGTTGTGAGCATAAATACCCTAAAGTGATTGTGATGTGCTCAGATACTATGGTGATGGGGATCATATAAGTACCATAGACAGACATATCAGTTCAGCCTGCCCAAGCTAAACTGACAATCAATTTGGAACCAACCTAAGTATGTCCACATAGGAGTTTGAACCAGTTGAATTAAACCATTGTAAGTTTGCACAAGGCATTAGATTTGGGAGAGTTGCAGTGTTGGTGATGGAGGAAAGAGCAGGAGCAGGGAGAACTAGGTGACTTCTTTAATGACCCCTGCCAACCTACCTTCCTTACCTGCTTTACTCATGACAAAGCCCTGCTTACTAGTGTACTGGTGGGAGCTAACTTAAGTACCCACTCATTCTAGTGCACCTAGGGAGCTAACTTAAGTACCCACTCATCTCTGATCTGTTCTGCTCTTGTGCACAGCAGAACATTGTGGAACACAGGCAGATGCAGTCTCCAGCAGCAGATGCTGGACACCCAGAGAAGCAAAAAAGTTGAAGCACTCTTTCCCATAGACTCTCCAATGTGGGGAAGCCAGATAGACAGAGTGGGGAGGAGGAGGAAAAGAGAGAAACAGTGAAAAGGATATGCAAATAATAGGAGGAGGGAAATGATATGAGAGACTGGGGGGGAAAGGCAACAGAGAATCCTGTGGCACCTTTAAGACTAACAGATGTATTGGAGCATAAGCTTTCGTGGGTGAATGCCCACTTCGTCAGATGCAGGGAAAAGAATTCAAGTCAGTAGGGTAAAAAGAGATTTGAGCAACCAAAAGGAGGGAGACTTGGAGGTGAGAGGATGATTTAAACAAATAGAATAGGGGTTATAGGAGGCTTCTAGAAAATAAGAATAAAGAGGAGTTACTTGACTTGTATAGTAACTTGAGTTCTTCAAGATATGTGGTTCCTACCTGTATTCCATTATGGGTGCACTTGTGCTTTATGCACCTGAGACCAGAAGATTTTTGCTAGCAGTGTCTGTTAGTCCATGCCTGTGCCCTTCTCCTTCTTGTGCTCCAAAGAGAGGACATATGTCATGGTGCAGAACAACCACCTCTCTGGTTTCTTCTCTACCATGAATCTTGCATAAAGGATCCAAAGCAGAGATGATGGTGGGTGGGTAGCAGAACACAGACAGGGACCACACATCTTGAAGAATTTCAGTTACTTCATGAGGTAAGTAACTTCTCCTCCCCCTTCAAGTGATAGTCCCTCTGTGTATTCCACTGTAAGTGACTGACAAGCAGAGCTCATTAAAGGAAGGTACAAGGACTTCTGTGGTATCGATGACAGGAGGGCTTCTGTGCCAAAAGAAGCATCAGCTGAAGAAACTTGCAACAGGGTGTAATGTCTCATGAAGGTATGGACAGAATGCCATGTTGTAGCTTTACAGATGTCAGTAAGAGGAACATCTCAAAGTAAGATTACCAAAGCGGCTTCGGCCCTAATTGAGAGTCTAAGCAATTTCCTAAAAGATTTTGTTCTTTGTAGGTAAAATGCCAAAGCTCAACAGATCAGCTCACCTACCTGTCTAGCTGAGGTGATGGTGACCGGAACCTTCACAGATAGGTGGATCAAAGAACATGAGGCCAGTGGTTTGAATGGAGGCCTTGTTAATTCTGAAAGGACCAGATTGAAGCCCCATGATGGAGTAGGTTTCATTATAGCAAGGAAAGGCTATGACCAGACCTTTCAGACATTGTACAGATGGGTGAGGATGGAGTGGTCGTAAATTATGGAATAGCAGGCAGAAAAAGCTGTTGTGTGTACCCAGATCTAAAGTCTTTAAAGAAAGAGTATATTAAAACATGATGGGGATGTCAGAGAGTCATCAGATAGTACTGATACCAGACAGAACCTTTTCCATTTCTCCACGTAGCACTTTCTAGTGGACTCCTTCCTATTATAGCTAAGGATAGCCTCAACCATTTGTGAATGTGTCCTTTTTAGAGTCAAAACCCATCCAAATACCAGACTGTCAGGTGGCGGGAAGCTGTATTGTGATGCCTGACCTTGCCTGTCCTAAGTGAACAAGTCCAGGAAGGATTGGATACCAGTGTATGAACATGTTGACATCTGAAAAATATTGGGCAAGCAGAATGGTCTGGACCATCTGGGAGCAATCAGGACGACCAACACTCCATCTAGTTTGATCGGTTGTCCCAACCAAATGACTAGGAGTGAGTCTTCCTGACCTTGAGCTCCTCTGGAACAGTAGATCATGCATTTTCAGTCCTTGTGAGATGCAGACAGATACTAGGAGGGAACATGCCCTCCCCCCCCCCAAATTGGGAAAATATGTCTATACTATGGAATCATGTAGCTCCCATTCATGGTCCTTGGAAAACTGTCCGCTGAGGCTGCCTACCAGTGTGTTATGTATCCCTGAGAGCTGCACTGACAACAGAGTGATCTGGTGGCAAATACACCAGTTCCAAAGATTGACAGCTTCTATACATAGAGGTACAGATATCACACCCCCTTGTTTGTTGATGTACAATACTGTAATCATGTTTGACATCACCTGATATACAAGATCTGTATGAATGGCAGGAATCACTTGCAGGCTTCACAGACTGCACACAGTTATAGTTAAGTGCATCCGGGACTCTTGGGAAGTCCATGTCCCTTAGAGTGGGGTGTCTATCTAGATAAGTATATCACACAAGGAGGCATCTGTGATTAATGTCTTCTGAGGCAGGGGGTCTTGTTCTCCCACCAGGCTAGAGAAGCTTGCATTGTGTGTGGAAATCAATGCTAGCTTTTTCATACTCAGCATATATACTGTTCAAAGCCAATCCTGGAGGCAACAAACGCAAAGTCCCATGAAGGGTGTCACACAGGTGCAGGAAGATATGTAACCTAGGAGAATAAGACTGAATGGATTGATGTCTGTGGGCTCAGCTGATGTTAAGTGACAAGTTCTTTATAGATTGGAATCCATCCTGAGGAAGGTATGCCTTGGCACTGATCGAGTCCAATGTTGCCCCAACAAAATCTACAGTCTGTCTATAATCTAAAATGGACTTTTTTATACAGAAAATTTTATGTAGATTCCCAGTGAACTCAGAATATTGACCAAAGTTGAGATTGCTGTCAGTTCCTTTTGATGAGATCGCCCCCTCAGTAATCAGTCATTAGAAATGAGCTGCCATGACTGAAACTACTTTTGTAAATATCCTTGGCATAGTTGCAGGGCTGAAGGGAAGCATGTATATTGATAATGGTATGGACATACAGTGAACCTTAGGCATCTTCTGTGGGAGGAATGGATGTCTATATAGAAGTAGGCAGCTTTCATACGGAGAGCTGTGAATCAGTAGTATTTGTTCAGTGAGGGAATTATTGAATCTGAACCTCAGTCTGCAGATACAATCATGGAGCTGTCTGAGATCCAAGATGAGACTCCATCCTACCTTCTTTTTGGGGATGAGGAAATATTTTGAGTAAAAATTCCTTTCCCCAGTATTACAACAGTACTGCCTCTATTGCTCACAGATGAAGCAGAGCATCTAGTTCTTGACTGTGCATCCTTTGGCAAGAGGGGTCCCTGAAGAGGAACAGGGAAAGGAACTCTATAGTGTAGGCAGTATGAATCATGTCAAGAACCCATTTGACTGTTGTTATCTGACAAGCTTGGAAGAAAAGAGACAGATGGCCACCAAAATTGGGTATCATAAGTTTGGGTAGATGGACATCGTATCTGGAGTGGTTCACAGCTCTCGGAAGTCCGAAAGTGTTTCTTAGTGGCAGGTTAGGGTTGGAAGGACGAAGAAGGGGAAATGTGTTTACTGCAACCTCTGTCATTTCCCTAGTGATTCATAACCCCTTTATCATTAAAGCATTGAGGTGCCAGTCATTGCTTATATGGTTCTGGCCTGTGGAATTTCCTCCTTGGTGTTGGAGTATAGATCCCTAGTGAGTAGAGGGTTGCCCTTGAGTCTTTCAATAAGTGTAACGAATCAGTTGTCTTCCCACTGAATAAATTGTTCCCTTCAGAAACAAATCCTCCACAGTAGGTTGGACTTCCCTGGAAAATCCTGAGGACTAAAGCCACAATGTCCTACTCACGACAGTAGCTGTTGCCATCAAACAGGAGGCTGTGTCTGCTGCATTGACTGAGGCTTGAAGAGATGACCTGGCAGGTTGCCTTCCTCAATGGCAGCTTGGAACTGTGCTCTGTCCTCCTGCAGGACCTTGTTAATTATTCCAAGTTTGCAGAATTTACTAACAAAGTTGTATTTAGATATTAATGCCCCTGACAGAATGTTATGTGGAACTATTGGCTGGGTGAAGTAAAAGCTTTCCTCATGAACAGGTCCAAGCCTTCAGCTCCCTTATTGGAAGGGATGGATTTGGGCTGATATTGCCGGTTTCTTTCAGAGACTGCTTGGCTTACTAAGGAGTTCAGAGCAGGGTGTGTAAATAAAAATTCTGCTCCCTTGGCTGGTACAAAGTATTTATTTTCTGTCCTCTTTGGAGTGGGACTACATATGGCTGGAGTATGCCAGACCACCCTGCCAGATTCTGAAATAGCTTCATTAACAGGCAGTGCCTTGCTAGGTCCGATGTGCTACAGAATGTCGAGGAGTTTGAGATGTCTCCTGCATTTCCTCCAGGGGAATGAGGAACATGTCAATGACCAACCTTAATAGGTCTTGGAATTGCCTGTAATCAGGTGGAGAAAGTGAGGCCAGCACAACTGCCTTATCGGGGGATGATGATGATGATAACCCCATCGGTTCCGATTCATCTTCCTCTTCCATTAGTTCCTAAGCAGGTTCAGATTCCTCTCTCTAAGGAGAGGAATATCGTGATTTCCAGTAGGTTGTTCTGACACAGGACAGCATATGTATAGGTCACATGGTCCTCACTACAGCCATTAAAAAGGGTCAAATGGTGGTTGAGATAGCCCCCATAGAATAGATCTCACACCATTGGTCCCAACATGTGTGCATTGTATTACAAGAATGGAAAGGAGTTCAAGAGAGAATCTAAATCTTATATCTGGACTAACCTCCTGACTCCTCCTTACTGGAGGCAGTGATGGTCTCTTGCCCAAGTTCGATGCACCTGAGGAGGAAAAGATAGATCCCAATTCCATGGGTGGTGTTATTGGAACCACGGAACTTGTGAGATCAGGGAGCAACTCTCTCTTTTGTGCCATGCTCCTGGTATGGTAGTATCGATCCTTGTGAGGATCGGATGGGAGACTCTACATCCTGGAGGATGACAATATCCTCATTGGTACTGTATCTCACTGCAGGTGTGTGGTGGCAAGGAGGACTCCTGTCTCTCTGTCTGGCAGAGTCGGCATTGTAAGAACTTTCAGCGCCAACAATTCCTTATTACAGTGTGACTATGCAATAGTTGATGAAAGAGAAGTATCAAGCTCCTCCCCCTTCAATACCATGGATGGTTCCATTCCAGCAGATGGCGCCAGTCTCAAATTACTCTTGCTCTTTAGAGCCAGGAGATTGGTACTGTGTCTGTTGTGAGTGCCTGAGCTTCCTTTTACCAAGGGCACAGAATCTCACCCAACTTTGATGGCATTGAAAAAGGGGTCATATCTTCTTGAAAGTGGACCTGGAGGAGGATTTCTTTGATCGTTCAGGAGTGTGTTTTCTACCCTCCTAAAGTTCCTGTGTGAAAGAGAGTCTTTAGGTCTACTCCTCTCAGACCTGGAATCTCAGTGCCTCCACCCGCTGTCTGACCCAGGTCAAACTAGGGCCTCATAGCACGATCCATAAGAGATCTTCAAAGTCTACACTCATGGGCTTGTTGAGTTCTGCTGTGGAAGGATCAGCAAACGCTGCACTTCAAGAGGATGTGAGTTTCCTCAAGGTAGTAAGAGGCACTTCAGATGGTTGCTGACAGGGAAGGCCTGGGGGCAGGAGAAACAGTTCTTGAATCCCAGGCATTCGGGTCACCCTGTTCAGAAGGGGGGGGGGGGAAACAGAGGGAACACCCAAGCCCTAAACTTATGCAAACTAAGTACTAAGAAATAGCTAAAGCTATCTAAAAGTATTAAAGGAACTTTTTTACAATTTTAACTGTAAATAAGCTGAAGAAAGTATCAAGTGCTGCAGACACTGAATGGTTCCGTCTCAGACCATGGACAGCAGAATGGAACTGGAGAGTCAGTTGGTCTGCATCGCCCCTTATGTCCTTGGTTCGGAGCAGTAGGGTGCAGGCATTACTAACAAAAATCTTCCACATGAGCACGCACAATGGAATACACAAAGATCATCACTTGAAGGTGGGGTTTTAATTTACCATGTTACCTTCTCCACCCCACCTCTCCCTCCCCGCGCCCCCAAAAAACCCCACAACCAACAATAAAAAATAACAGTAATTTTCAACACGTATCTATCTTTGGGATACCTTGACTATGAAAGGCATTACAGGAAAGTCTATCCCATGGAATCATTTTTCCTACATTAAAGAATAGTTGCATAGAATAAACATGGATAAAACTTTATTACAGGTTCATAAAACTGTGTTACAAAGATACCATTTGTGACAGGTTGTCCCCCACTGACGGGGTGCCACCTGATGTCCTGGAGTCCCACTAAGCCCTCCCGTTCCACCAGCCTGGGCTCTTTCACCCTGTGCTTGGCCAGGCCCTCAAGCCTCCTCTAGCCCACAAACAAGTAGGGACATGCCCATCTGCAGAAAGACACAGACACTGAAATCAGCGCTGCATGGGAAGAATCAACTAGGGGATTGCCCAGCACTCAAGTGCACTCCCCCTCTGGGGTGCAAACCCAAAATTGTATTGTCTTGCGCTGCACAGAAAACTGTACACCGTAAGCTCATGAAATTCGCTCCCTCCCTTGAAGATATGCACAGCTTTTTGCCTCCAGTTATGAATTTCACAAACTGGTTTAGAGAGAACAAAAAAAAATTAACTACAAAGGAAAGATTCTCAGTGATTATAAGGGATAGCAAACAGATCAAAGCAGATTATCTTAGTAAATAAAAACCGCAAACTGAGCTTAACACACTAGATACGTAGGTTATAAATTAGCAAATTCTCACCCTAAGTGATAAACAGGCTGGCAGATTCTTAAGGCACAAATTGCCTTGGGTTTCCCAGGTTTTCATACATAGGCTAAAGATCCTTCTAGTCTGGGACCATCACTTCCCACAGTTCAGTCCTCACTCCTCAGATGTTTCCAGGTGTGTTGTTGCAAAGAGAGTGAGGTACCCTCATGATGTCATTGTCCCCCTTTTATATCTTCTTCACACTTGCTGGAAAGCTCTTTTGCTGTGACCTGGGTCAAACAGTTCCCATTGTTTAGTGCTATCTCTGAGCGGTCTCTATTGTACACAGTTCCTGGGGTAATCCTTGTGCTTGTGTGCATTTCCTCAATAAGCCATTAACATTGTATGGCCTTTTTAACTGTTGCACCTGACCGTCTTCTTGTGGGTGTTTTCAACCTCACAACATGTTTCAGTAACACATACATAGCCAAACTTCATAACTTCACATACAACACATACAATCCAACGATTTATTAATGTCTACCAGATCAAGACTTCTAGAATGATACCTCGCAAGCTATACTTTCTATAAAACATACACTAATTACATGGCAGTGGTGAATACTGGGTTTCACACTATCCAAATTAATTAGCTCTGTATTAGCACTATATCATAGTGGCTACAGGAGTAAGCAACAACCAACACTCCAATAAGAGAAAATGAGAAGTGAAATTAAAAGAGTGAATCAGAGTAATTTAATATCCAAACTCCTTTCCTTGGGCAGGTGACAAGAAAAGATCAGACAAGACACTTAAAATCATGTATATGAATATTTCAGTGACAAACAATATGAAGGGACAGAATGAATGAGTTACAATAAAGTAAAGCCAACTGTAAAAACTGTAAATAGAACTCAAATACGCCATGATGTGTTAAGGAATTAACAAGGCTATTAAAAAAAGAGACAGACAACATGGTCTATTAAATGTATCTTGTTTCCATGGAATAAAAAGGAAGACTGATTTATAGAGAGTAAAAGAGAAATTCAATTTTATTTTTGAGATTCATATTTAGGGTTTCTTAACTGCCATTTAATTGTTAAACAGGATTTTTAGGGGGGATTTAATACTCTTTCCTGTCATTTCAGAACCCTTGGTCTGTGCCACTGTGCCTTTGGAGTCTCTGTTTAAATCCTGTACTTGTGATGATAATTGCTCAATGTGTGTTTATCAGCGAAGTGATAAATCTACCAAAACGTAAATAATCACTTCAGAAAACTACAAGAGACCAGAGAAATAAAACTGTATGAAACACTCAAGGATTAGTACTGCATATAAAATTAATGCACAATGACTAAAGTGATGATATACTCTGAATCAGTGTTGCCAGTATCGTATTTCCAACCTGATTTTGCATTTCCCTCTCATAAGAGCAAGCTTCGGTGTTAGCAATAGCTATGCAAGACTTCCATGATACAAGACTTTCACAATGTGATCTGATTAAGTTTAAGAGTGGCCTATTGAAATTCTATTACTAATTATTATTACTAGGAACTGTAAAACCATCATTTCACTGTAACATAGTCTATCAGCTCAGGTATATAAATAGCATAGATTTTCCCCACTTGCAACCATACCATACAGCAGGGCCTCTTTCCTATATATGGATAAAAACAGACACCTCATTAACCATGTGATCCATTTTGACTAGCTTTGTTGCCTGCTATTGTCATGATGTCAATGCTTCAGTCAGCCCACTATCATTCCTCGCACCCTATTCTGTCACTTGCAGATTCATGAGGTAATAATGGTTGACAGAACCTTCATTCAGCAAGTAAGTTGGAGGATGTCTGCTTTAAAAATTCATTGGTAATTTTTATGCAATATATAGAGTCAAAACACCATAAAACTATGCCGTTCCTCCAGTGAAGGACAGCTGATGCTTATTCCACCTAATGTTAGCCAAATTTTAACAAAGTAAGATATCAGCTCTAAAACTAGTACAGCCAATGTCAAAATATACTATAAAAATGTTGGACACATGTTTTATTCATGACAGCAAGAGTCACTCCTGATTCAGCCAATTGCTCACCTATTATTTTAAGGTCATAATTCCCTCTTCTTTCCCCCTCTTCCCAATCATATCCATATTATATAGTAACAGTCTAAATTTTTCCAAGTTATACATGCTTTCTCTGACATCACAACTAAAATAAATCACAGTTAACTTTTTCGATATCTTACTTAATTAAGCTTAAAATTAACTTGCAGCATTCATACTCATTATTGATCAGTTTAGAATGTTAATGTAAAAAGTCTGTAAGAAATATAGTTTCACAGCTAAACAGTTATTCTCTTTGTATAATTAATAGAAAAATGGGTCAGCAGATTGTTGACATTCTTTTACTAAATCTCTCCCCTGAGATTACATTACAATCTTCTTTTTTGCTTTATATTTTAAGTATTTAAGTTCTTTGGTTCAAAACTATTTGAATCCTTTGTTCCTTTTGTGCACCTTTGTCTATAATATAGCATACATTAAATCATGACATCAACTGGATGAGTTAAATGTATGGTAGTAACATTACTCACCTCCACCTCAACCTGCTGTTCTCATTTGTTATGACATCTTCAACAATGAACCTCACTTAGGACAATGATATTGGACTGCACGCAATTGAACAGATCCAGATAGTTTTGTAAAGTTGAAGTCAGCGCTGAAAGTTTCATTGCCACGTTTTATTGTTTTTACCATTAGTTTCCCGCAGTCACGTTGCTGTTCAATTAGCATTAGAAATAAAACTTACTCAATTTTAAAGTTGCTAAAATCTTATTAGTAAGACTCATTAGCTCTTCATACATTCCACCAGCTGATCTCTCAGAGGTGGCGAGTTCATTCTTGAAGTGTTTGTTCGTTTTAATTGTTTCCTTTTTTTGCTTATACATGTTGCTCTACTTAGGCTGTAATTTTTAAAACTAGAAAATATATCATATTTCTAGCCATAATTATTTAGAAAACAGAAACTGTTTTTGTGTGTCAGTCATTGAAAAGTGGATTTCACATAGAACACCTTACCTTCGTTAAATCACCAGCTGAAGAAGAAACTGAAAAGATTTTAAAGTGTTTTTTTTCTTGTAAACTACTGATAGCCATCAATCAATATTTTGGACTGTCTTTAGAAAAAAAATATTTCTAGCCCCTATAATCTGAGATCCAATGTATTTTAAAAAACCTGTAAAGACAAAGGATTCTTAAAATAGAGGAACTGACATTGATTTCCTATTATTATAAAGTAGTATCTTCATTCAGAGCATTTTACAACTATACATAATAGGTATGGTAATGTGAAGAGCAAACTTTAGTAGTAGCAAAACTGATTGTTAGTGATATATGTCATTGTTCAACTGACTAGGATGACAAATACATTCAATATGTGCAAATTGTACGATCTATATGGGTGATGACCCTTGAAATTAAGAATATTAATATACTAAGATGATACATGATGCTGTCTAATAAACTCATATCAAGGCTGTGGAAATGGTAAACAAGCTAAAAGATCAAATTAAACTTTTTTTTTTTAAATAACCAGCCTTAAAACATACCAGCGATTACACAGTGGAAACACAGCAGTGTTATGCAAAACAAGTGATTATGGAATTTAAGAGCAGTTAGTGATGAAAAAGCTTGCATTATAACAAACTCTCAATATATGTAATTTAATAAAAGTCTTATTGAGATTTATGAGCAATATATAAACCTAATGAGCTGAATGATATTAAGAAAAAACAGGTTATAACAACTGCTGCTAATAATAACTGATGACTGAAGGACTGTAAATTTGAAATATTTAAGTGCATATTATGACATCAAACACACAGCCTGATCTCTGTATACATTATCTATAGTTGTACCAGGCCATATTAACAACATTCAGTAGAAAGGAGAAGACTGACAGTCTCTTCTTTAAGTTTCTAGTAGAAAAAAGAAAAGCAGTTCCTAGCAGGAGAAGAGCAAATGGCAGTTAACTTGATTGGATGATGAGCAATTTTAATAGACACACTGCTGTATTTCCTTCTAGGAGGCATTACTGATTGCATGCTGGCTAGATGGAAGTTCTGATAATGTCTGCACTTTTTGTTTGCCCCTAGTGAATATTACAGACTTTGGGGGCCAAGTTTAGCCCAGATATAGCCACTGGACTGTGCCTGTCTACATCAGAGTGTGCATCTGGTCCCAGATTTTCATCATTGCATTCTGTAACTATTCATGCAAGTGTTCTTCTGAGAAACTTAAATCCGTAGATTAATTTACCTTCTACAACATCCTCGCTTAAGTTTTCTTGTATGATACATGCTTTCCTTTTCTCCACATTATATTTACCATTGGGATATCAAAGACGTCTTCAAGCTATTAAATATCATTTGGCATTCAAGCAATCTCAAGTTAAAAATGACACATGAGCATCATTAAGTGCAAACTAGCTTTTTATAGCAGCCACGGATCAAGCTAAATGATGCTTTTAAATCTTAATGGTTGGTTACTTAGCAAACAAAACTATATCCCCCCCCCCCCCCCAACACACACACACACACACACATCTCACTCACCTGCTGCTCTCCTGGCTCTGGGGATTTCACCAGGTGTTTATCCTTGTACAAAGACCACAGACCAATATTAGGCAGGAAAATTAAAGCCACCATGAACAACAACGTCATTTGCAAAAATCTCTTCTGTTTTCTCTTCATGGCAAATGGCAGCATATATAGAAGAAGATGAGCTATTCCTTGCTCTCAGGGCCAATTTCCTTTCCCCTCTGTCTCTCCGCGTCACCCCCAAACTGGGAGTCGGTTAGAAGAAACTTTTGTTACAAGCCTCGAGTCACCACCAATCCTCACAGTTCACAGGGGGAGTTTGTAACCTGCAGAACAAACGGAAACACAGATTCACTCAATTCCCCCACAAATGCGACTGAAATCATCGCCCATCGATTGAGGCTTTCCCGAGGAAACTGTGAAGCACATGATCGATCCACGTTAATATAAAACAGAGTAAATATGCTCGGGTACTAGACTGATCAGAAGTTATTGAGAAATTGATACGACAACAAATGGTTTGTGGGAAATTGGGTGGGAGCTGGGGGCCACGCGCGGTTAAAGCACGCAATTCCGCAACCCACTGATCACAGTGGGACTGCCAGGGAGCAATTTGCAAGCTCTTCCTTTGCGAGATGAAATGCTACCTCTGCCTCTAGCAGGACGAGACCATCTCCCCCATCAGAACAGCTGCTTCCCACCACGGAAGAAATCCGGAGCTACAAGGTGCAGCTCCAGCTGGGACCGAAGGAGGGAACAGGAACTCCAGTTTGAAAGGCGAGCTCTAAACTCCTTGATCCAAACACACCCCCCTCCAGAAACAGCCTCGGTTTCCCCTCCTCTCCCTCAAGTCTCAACTACATCAAGTGCACTTCGTGACAGAGGGAAAGAGCTCCCTTAAAGGATACAGCTGACATAATTACCAGCAAAATACCAACTAGTCTGAGACATACCCTCCTCCCTTCTAGACACTGTTATCGTATCGCAAAGTGCATTCGCCACCGCTCGGTTCCTCTCCCTCCCGGACAATATTTTCACACTCTGATGCTGTTCGTGTTACCATTCTTCTCCTGGGACTGATCAAGCAGAGAAGAAAGGAAAACACCATGAGCTCACCAATTTATTACATAAAAAATGCGCAAAGATACAAAGCTCTAAGTGTGCAGGAGGGACTGGCAAGGGGGTAATCAAGGGGGATGAACAGCTCCCTCCCAGTCACCACCTCCTCTAGCTCTGTCTCTCTGATGGCTTTCAGCTGAGATGTTAGCTGGTGTACAACATGTGCACGGGATCTAATTGGGGGGAGGGGAAAATCTCTCCCAGCTCCAGTTTAAACAAAGCTGGAGGAGGCGCAGGGTAAAACCATGGATCTCTGCGCTCCCGGACTCGACCCACATCGCCCTCACCTCAACCCAACGGTTCCGGGCCACAAAGAAGGAGCTAAAGACCAGAAGTAGCTGTTGTTTCCTGGGCTCTTTCTCGTCGCCTCCTTCATGATGAGTTCCCGGGGAGCAGCAGCTGCGAGCTGGCTTCGCCGGCGAGGAGACCAGGAGGAGGGTGGGAGGAGGCGGGGGGGATAAGAGGGTTACTTGGCACAGAAAGCTGCTCTGCCCGTTCCCGACGTCTTATTAGTAGGAGCAATTCCAGAGCCGGCCGAGGCAGGTAAAGCGTCCGGCTCCCGATCTGCTCCGTCCGGCTCCGCTCCTGGCCACAGAAGCCGGGGGCGGCTGGTGCTTCTTGTCTCCCCGTGCTGGAGGTAGCAGCGGACCCGGCCGGGCGGGTCCCATACAGCCCCTGGCTGGAGCTGGCGGTGGATGCTGGCGAGGCTGTTCTGTAAGGAGACTCGCGGAGCTTCCCGGCGCAGCAGCCCGAGAGCTGGCGCGGCGTTAGCTGCGGAGCCGCGCCGCCCAGGAGCCAGGGAGAATCCACCCCTCTGCGCCCCACCGGCCTCCAGGGGGCCGACATGCTGGGCTGGGGCGGCAGCCCAAGTCCCGCGGGCTACACTGCGCCCCGCGTGCCCGCAGCGGGGTTGGCGGGGGGCCCGCTGGCTCGGCCAGTGCCGCTGGGGCACCGGGGAGAAGCCGAGAGGCTGTCTCGAGGGTGGCATCGCAGCCTTGGGCTCTCAGGCGCCGTCCAGTAATAAAGGGGCCCGATCCATCCCTGGGGTGAGCGCAGGGAGCCTGCGGGGGCCGGGCCCCAAAGCGTGGACTTTAATTTCAGTCCTCTTCTGCACCTCCCCGGAATGACCTGCGCCCGTGGTGTCAGTCACCTTCCCGGAGTATCCTCTGCCTAGCCCACCCCCGCTCGTTAGTCTGATGGGCCCCCCGAATCGGGGGAGACCCTGCTCCTAAAGCACGTTGTCCTTGGTGTATATTTATGCCAGCCACCCAAAACGTGAGCAAACCTGCTTTGCCTACGTTGTAAGCTTTTGAAATACCACAAACCTCTAACCTGAGTCAAACATTCTTGGGTTCAAGCTCTGCTTAGGAAGGAATGTGGGTAGAGACTTTTTAAATATGGCTCCGTGCATAGGGCATACAGTGTGCCAGTCTGCCCTTGGTAGGTTGGTTGTTAGAAATTCCTCCCCCTAGGTGAGGAGGGTGGGTCTTTAAATTTAAATTACATGAAAAGAATTGCCAGCTCTCTTCCCCTCTAACAGGACGTTCATAATCTCAAGGACCATGAGTTATGCCGGATTGTGCATAGGGTGAATGTTGGATTACAAGGTATGCTTGACAGGCACACAATCTGTATATTTCTGTGTAAAGAGCACTAGCTCAGTCATGTATTAAAAAGGTCACCAAGTCGTTGTTGCTCATTATTTCTATTAGCCACTGAAATATTGACAGGGTTCTCTGGAGTCTATGGAGCACTGGAGCTATCCTGCAGCAAAACCCTATGCATAAATCTGAAAATTGTGAGGTGGTATGAAATGCCTGGCAGTACATTTGTGACTAGTTGTTCTGTGCATTTCAACTTGAAGAATTTCAGTGGGTGGAGCGACAGAAATCCAGGAGCATTACACAGAAGTAGGGAATATACAGTTGGAAGGGGTCCAAGTTGTCCTTATTTGACAAAGAGGGGTTCAAGGCCCTTAGGTATAAGAGTAGTGAGGAAATTATTCTTTTGCTTCCCCCTCCCATATCCTCTAGCTTCTGGAGAAGAAATCCCCTAGTGTCATTCCTGGAAGAGGATATGTCACTTACTGCTATAGAATTGCCCCTGCAGAAATAGATTCCAAGGCTAGAGGGGACCACTGTGATCATTTAGTCTGACCTGCTGTATAAAATATACTATCAAATCTCTCCAAACTAGAGCCTATCGTTCAGGGAGAAAAAACATCCAATCTTGATTTAAAAGTTGCTAGTGATGGAGAAATAACCAAAACCCCTTTCATAAATTGTTCCAATACAGTTAATAACCCTCACTGTTAAAATTGTACACCTCAATTTATCTAGCTTCAACTTCCACCCATTGGGTCATGTCATACCTTCCTCTGCTAGATTCAAGAGTTCATTATGAAATATTTGTTCCCCTGGAGGTACTTACATACTGTAATCAAGTCATCCTTTACTGGTCTCTTTGTTAAGCTCAATAGAGTGAGCTCCTTGAGTGTCACTATAAGACATGTTTTCTATCCTGTAATCTTTCTTAGAAGTCTTCTCTCAACCCTAATTGTGGACACCAGAACTGGACAGAGTATTCCAGCAGTGGTCACACAAGTGACAAATAGAGGGGTTAAAATAACTTCTCTACTCCTACTTGAGATTCCCCTATTTATGCATCCAAGGATTAGCTCTTTTGATTTAGGATTGCCCAGGAAGTTCATGTTCAGTTGAATATTTACCACAATCCCCAAACGGTTTTCAAAGTCACTGCTTCCCAGTAGTGTCCCCCATACTGTGAGTAGTCTCTACATTCTTTGTTCTTAGATTTATATACTTAGCCATATTAAAATGACTGTTTGCTTGGGTCCAGTTTACCCAGCAATCTAGCTTCCTCTGTATTAATGACTTTTCTTCTTCATTATTTGTTTCTCCAATTTTGTGTCATCCGCAAACTTTAGTAGTGATTTGTTTTCTTCCATATCATTGATTAAAAAAATGTTATAGGTCAGGCTAACAACCCATCCCTATAAGACCCCACTGAAAATGTGCCTTGTTGATAATTCCCCCTTTACAGTTCCCTTTTGAGACCTCAAATTAGCCAGCTTTAAATCCATTTAATGTGTACCATATTAATTTTGTATCTTTCTAGTTTTTTAATCATAGTCTTGTGCAATAATAATGCAAATATCTTACAAAAGTCTAAGTATTACATCACACCATTAATTTTATCAACCAAATTTTTAATCTCATCCAAAGAAATCAAAGTTTCACTGGATCTGTTTTCCATAAACCGATTTTGACTGGCATTAATTTATTAGTTCTTCTCCTTTAGTTCTTTATTAATTGAGTCCAATATCAGCTGCTCCATTATCTTGCCAGGGATCGATGTCAGACTGGCAGGCCTGTAATTACCCAGGTCATCCTGTTTACCCTTTTTAAATATTGGCACACCATTAGCTTTCTTCCAGGCTTCTGGAACTTCCCTGTTTTGAAACTGTATGTAAGGCAACTCAGGGTCAAAATGGAAGTCAAGTGCATGAAGTCTTGTGGGGCATCTGAGCCTAGTCAGGGGAAGACCATCAAACCCCATGGATTTTCTGGATCCCCAGTTTGGGGAAGCTGAACCTTGAGAGCACATGGTAATAATGTGAACTTTCTGATGTGGTTGGAAGACCACCACCTTTTCCTCTCCTAAATCCCCGGATGTTGTTTCTGTATTGTTTTCTCTCCCTCACTTCATAGACCATGGTGGTGTGCAGTTTCCATCCCCTATGGACACAGGGACAGAAAGTCTAGCAGCTATAGTGGTAGCAGACATTGGTACTTGTGGCAGCATGTATTGATCCTTTTGATCATGACTTTACCAACATGTTAGTTAGTCTCCAGACAGTACTGATCAGCCCTGCCTTGGTGGTGGCTTTCTCTTTGGGAATCCACTTTCCAGGGGATATATATTCTATGGCAAGAGTCCAATGCTTGCAGAGCTGAAGCCACAGAAGACATAGTACTCAGTAATAAGGCACTATTATTATAGTCTGCAAAAAGGAACTTGCTCTAGACCATGAATGAACCCTGTGGAGTTAAGATTAATAACCTGTAACTTTCCAATGTAAAAATGTAACTAAGTTAATGGAAATGGAGAGATCAATGATTGTGGTATCTAACACCAGTTGATACGTTAAGTCACGAGAAAGTGAAATGACCAGACTTCCAGCCTGTTGACATATTGCTTCAGGCTGCCTAGCTCTAAAAAAGAGGGGAATGCTATGACTTTCAGGAGGGTTTTTCTGTGGTCATTACTACCTAGGTCTGAAGTAGGGTTGTTAGCCAATAGTGATACAGATACTTCTGGGACTGACTTGCCTTTAAAAGGATGCTTCCTCATTGTTCAAGTACTTGTGGGTCCCTCTCAGCTCACCTCATAGGTGTTTGTCATGATCTCTCATCACTTGTCCTAAGTCAGGCTAATATGAGGGCAAGGACACTTGTGTTGTTGTATTGGTAATAAAGAAGGGGAAGCCAGCAATATAAAAACAGAGGGAACCACTTATTGTAAATCACCTATACTTGCACACACAAAACATAAGAATGGCCATACTGGGTCAGACCAATGGTTCATCTAGCCCTGTCTCCTGACAGTATCTGGTGCCAGAGGCTTCACAGGGAATGAACAGAACATCCCCTGGCAAAGAGTTCCACAGGTTGACTGTGTGTTGGAAGAAAAAGTACTTCCTTGTGTGTGTGTTAAACCTGCTGCTTATTAATTTCATTGGGTGACCCCTAGTTCTTGTGGTGACTTTACCCAGAGTACAATGAACAGCTCTTTCTCCTCAGTTCTCCAGCCTGGGCTGCCTTTTACACTGCTTTGCTATGAGAGCTACCACTTGTGGTCTGCTTCGACAGCTGAAGCACGTAAGCTACTCCCAGATATATTGTAGGAGTGCTATGCCACTCATAAATTACACTGGATCCTGTGCGTCACATAGGACTAAAGCAAGAACCGTCTCTTCCCTTGTAGGTTCTAGGACTAGCTACTACAAGAAGCAGTCATTAATGGTGTCTAGAAATTTTCTCTCTGCATCCCATCCTGAGGTGACATGTTCTCATTCAATATGGGGATACTTGAAATCCCCCATTATTATTACATTTTCTGTTTTTGTAGTCTCTGTAATCTCTCTGAGTATTTCACAATCACCATTGTGGTCAGTAGTATATTCCTACTGCTATACGCTTACTGTTCAAGCATGGCATTTTTATCCATAGAGATTCTATGGTACAGTTTGACTCATTTAAGATTACTACAACATTTGATTCTATGCTTTCTTTCACATAAGAGTACCACTCCCCCCAGCAGTACAACCTAATCTGTCATTCCTATATATTTTGTATCCCTGCTATTACCATGTCCCACTGATCATCTACTGAGGTTCTCTGCTACCTATTATATCAATATCCTCATTTAATATCAAGCACTGTAGTTCACCCTTCTTAGTATTTAGACTTCTAGTATTTGTTTACAAGCATTTATAAAATTTGTCAATACTTAGTTGTTTGCCTTCATGTGATGTAATTGAATAGGATTCTTGTAGGACTGTTTCTCCAATTCCTACCTGTACGTCAGCAACTTCTATCATCCCCTCTTTACTAGAATATAGAGTATGTCTTGAATAAATCCTCCCTAAGGGATGTCTTTGTCCAAACTGTATGTTCTCCATATGTGTCAGCTTGGCCCCAGCACTCAGTGTAGACTCCTCTATGCTCTTTTTAATGTTATATGCTACCCACCTGGTTCCATTTTGGTTTAGATGGTGCCATCCTTCCTGTATAGTATCGTGTTTTCCCAAAAGGTTCCCCCTGTTCCTAATAAACCTAAATCCTCCTTCCAACACCATCATCTCAGCCACACATTTAGATCCTCTAGTTCTGCCTGTCTAAGGCCTGGTCCACACTAACCCCCCACTTTGGACTAAGGTACGCAAATTCAGCTACGTTAATAACGTAGCTGAATTCGAAGTACCTTAGTCCGAACTTACCGCGGGTCCAGATGCTGCAGGCAGGCTCCCCCGTCGATGCCGCATACTCCTCTCGCTGAGCTGGAGTACCGGCGTCGATGGCAAGCACTTCCGGGATCGATCCGGGATCGATTTATCGCGTCTAGACAAGACGCGATAAATCGATCCCAGAAGATCGATCGCTTACATCCGGACCAGGAAGTAAGTATAGACGTACCCTAACTGGCCCTGTGTGCAGAGCTGGAAATATTTCAGAGAGTGCTACCACGGAGGTCCTGGATTTTAATCTCTTACCTGACAGCCTAAATTTGGCCTTTGGGATCACCCTCCTCTTTTTCCCCTATGTCACTGGTACATGCATGTACCACAAACACTAGTGCCTCCTCAGCACTGAATACAAGTCTATCTAGAGGTCTCAAGAGGTCTGCAACCATCATATTAGGCAGGCAATTCACCATGCAATTATCCCAGTCATCACAAACCCAACTACCTATATTTTTAATGATTGAATCCCCCATTCCTATTGTCTGTCTCTTCCTAATAACTGGGGTGCAAGAGAATACCATGACATCATGTAGAAGGAGGGATTGGTTTCCTCCACTCCAGCAAAATGTTTGCCTTTCCCAAGACTTTCCATTCTCCTCAATAGCACAGAGGCTGTCAGACAGGGAATGGGACCATTGCACTGTGTCACTGGAAGTCTCCTCTAGGTACCTGTCTGTCTTCCTTAGCTCCTCCAGTTCAGTCACTCTGGCATCAAGAGCCCATACTCTGTCTCAGAGAGCCATGAGCTGCTTGCTCCAAATACACACTTATGGCACTTGCCCACAAGGCACATAATTATACATGCTGAATTCAGTGCAATGAACTGGATAGCCCCCACCTGGCTGCTGGAATTCTGCATGCATTTTTTATTATTATTCTTGCGGGGTCTTTTTTGTGGGGGAGAGGAGGTATTGGCTTAAGTTTACAGTATGTTAGGTATAATTGGCCTTTCATACTCCCTCACAAAACTCCCATGGTTGTTGCTCCTGTTCACTTAAGAGCTGTTTCATTGAGATACATCTCATATTAGACATATTTACCTGCATGCTAAGATCAACTCTTACTGCTCTATTGGTTTTTAAAAATTGAAATGCTTAATTTGTATATAAACTCTGAGTTAAACGGCGCCCTGTTTGAAGCAGACTTAACTCCAAAGGTATACCCACTTACACCAGGGGTGAATTTGGCCTATAGTTTCCACATCATTTTAGGCATCCTTTGATACAGTTTTGTTGTCATGTTTTAAAACCAGCATTACATCTTTCCAGTATTGTCAACTCTACCAACTTTCTCACAGGTGTCATATTTGGAGGTGAGGGAGGAGACTTCTAGCCCCAGCTGCTGGAATCACGTAGCTGAGATTTGTTTTTTTTAGGAAATGAAAGTTACTAGACCTCAGTGGAAGAATACAAAGAAATTGAACACTAAAAATTCAACTCAGAAGGCAAATAAAAGAACCAAACGTTTTTTTATGTGATGACTTGGAAGCTAGTCTCATGATTGTGGAAACCTGACTCAGTTTTTCAACCCTTGGGGTTAGTGATATTACAGGGGTGGCCAAACTTACAGGCCCTCTGAGCTGCATACAATAATCTTCAGAAGTTTGGGCGCCACAAGATACACACAACCTGCCCTGCGGGGTGGCACCCACCGGGGCTAAGGGCTTCATCCCTTCAGGGCAGTGCCTGGTTGAAGCCCCAAGCCCCAGCATCTCCTCCCACCCATGCAGGACTAAAGCCCCCAGACTCCCCTTCCATGCAGGGAAGAAGCCCCTAGTCCCACCAACCTGCCACAGGACAGAAGCCCCAAGCTCCCTCCACCAGTCTGGTAGGTGGAGAATGGGGTGGTGGTGGTGGGGGGGTTCAGCGAGCCGCACTTTAACTGTAAAAGAGCTGCATGCGGCTCACAAGCCACAGTTTGGCCACACCTGCAATATGTTTGGGCCACTGAAGATTTGTTGGAAACTATGTCTCAACACATATTAAAACCTTTAGCAGGAATAGACCTAAAATATTTCTTCTTTCCCAAACTAGTAACCTATGCCTCTTTCACTTTGTGTCTATAGTAAAATATCAAGGGAAGACGTTGGGAATCTATGACCTTAAAAGCTTTAGATAATTTAAGAGACATGAAAATAAGATTTTATAAAATCTCCTCTGAAAACCTATAGAATTTAGAAACGAATGTTATCCATATTAGAGAATGTTACAGGTTGGTTTAAAAAAAAAATCTCAGAGAAAACTTATTGCTCTATCAAGTTCTATAGGACTCTTACATGAGTAATGCTAAAGCCATGGATTATTTCCACTTTCAAATCTTTATTCTGTCTGACGAGCCAGGTGATAGATGGTTGCTGTGCCACACTACAAGCTCAAAGAAGCAAAAAAAAATAAAAAAATATGCAGATAAACCCGATTCTTTGCTAGTTACCTCACACACTGCAGAAAATCATTGAAAATGTGGTAGTAATCAGATAGAAAAGTTGATTGTGAGAACATGAGTAAAATGTCAAATAATTAAATAGCTTTCAATTCAGCAAAGTGCTGATATCTGGAAAAAAATTTCACTTTTTCTCTGACATTGAAAGTCTACATAAATCTTGAACCTAAGCATGGAGCATGAGCACTCTATTTTCAAGAGGAGAGTTTAAAAAGAAAATATAAATTACAAGAAGAAAAATGAAAACAAAATGGCTTTGGAAAAAAAATAAGAACAAATGCACAAAACCCCAGACTGGAATGCAAACTCGCTTCTGTATTAACCAGGAATTGTATTAGAGTTTCTCCCAGACCTAACCCCTTTGTAGGTCTCTACTACATTCATCAGCACATACTGAATTTCAAAGAATATACCTGAAGCAAACAGTAATGTTTATTCTATCCTATAAATAGGATTGTTTTTAGACTGTTGTCATATGGCTGATTTCATAGTTCCCGGTTATCTTTTGAGGTTAATTGGGCACTTGGCTCTTTATCATTACTTTTTGTACATCTGGGTGAATTAGCTCCCTGTGTGCTGGTATGCAGGCATGGTCTGTGGACCCTGACATACTCAACCAGCTTGAGTCCAAAGCATTATTGAGTCACTGGAAATAATAGGATAATAAAGCATCCTATTCGTAATGTTTCCACATGAAACTGAAAATATCATTAATCTTATAAAATATGAATGTTTGTGCACTATTTAGACAGTACAGCATATCTGAAAGGAAACAGATGTGAACAACGTTACCACAGATCCTTTACCAGGGACATTGTGAAGAAACTTGATTTTTTGGGGGGGAGGGATCAAAATATCTCCCCCACAAATTTATACAATAATAGATTTCAAGGCCATGCAGACCATTATGAACGTCTAGTCTGATCTGCTTCATAATACAGGCAATTGAATTTCAACCATTAATTTCTTCAGCCAGCATTTAACTGCTGGTTGAGTTAGAAAATCTTTTAGAAAAATACATATGTAAAAAATTTCAGTTGTGCATTTTAACACCCCCAAAAGCTTTTTTGCGGTCTGGGCCAGTTCTTGCCTCTATCTGTCACAAGTTCATACTTTAGTGAGAGTGTGCAATGGGGAAATGAACCGCCCACACAGAGAGTGAGGCATTTGGATGGTGGAAGGAGTTTTGTATAACCCAGAGAGCTCTAAAAGAAAGAAAACACCCACACCTTCTTGGAAGTTGTCTCTAAAGATAAAAAGACAATGTCAGTAAAAAAATATCTAAGATAACTTGTTCTGAAAGTTTTCTAACAAACTGGCACAAGGACAACCTGCTTTTTTGAAAAAGCAATTGCTGTTTATTGACCACTGTATGCCTCAAACTTTCATATGGTAATGTGGTTGCCCTCCTTCCCCCAAAGAGTTAGGAATCTTACAAGTGAATGATAACTCAGATGTAGGGGTTAATGTGCTTGGGGAGCTGTGTTTATGAAATATTACTGAATAGTCTAACTTCTCTGCTCTCAACTGTTGCAAGAAATCAAGCCCTGAACTGGAGGACTGCAGCATTTTAATGGCAGAAACTCAACTCAAATGATTTTTTTCTAGATGTGTTGTCTGGGGACCAAATGGGATGTTTAATCACTCTGATTGTACAGTTAAGTATTGGTATCTGAACAATTTTAGAAATTTGTGTTTTAATTAAGTGAAATAAGGTTTTTTGACTCTTTACTGGAATATAATTATTCCATGTTTTTCAAAAACAAAACATAGTGAAGGCATATTAATTGTCTGCAGTTTATTTTAATCGTTTTTTTAAGATATCAACTTGATCAGGTAAAAATGTTGGTTCACATATTACCAAGCACTTTACTGTTAATAACATTTAGCCTTTATATAGCACTTACTCTTAACAGAAATTAATCCTTTTAGTAACCTGTGAGGTAGGAAAATATTATCCTGCATTTAACAATGGGTGAACAGAAGCAGAGAGGTTAAGTGAAGGCCATGGAAGAAGTCTTTGAAAGAGACATGGTTACAACTCAGGAGTTTGTGTCTCTATGTCCTGTGGTGACATCATGCTACTTTCTAGTGATGTGTAGTTACATGAAAGGCAAAGTAAATAGAAGTATCCTCTTCATATCACAGCATTACACGATAGCACTTATATTAGCAATAAACAGGCTCCCATATTTGACAGAAAGGCAACATAGAAGCCAGGGTATCTATATGTTTTTAATATTTTATTTTTACCTTTGCTACTTAATGCCTGACAATTAGAAGGTAGGTTCTTCTACCTAGATTTTGGAATGCGTTACTTCATCATGAAGGGGAATAAAACAAGGCATTCCATCCCGTTTTATATTAGGATGAGCAGCTTTAATGATTTGCAATCAACTGTATAAATATAATTTCCAATATTTCCTTATTTGACTATAATAGAAACAAGTTTAAAAATGTGGAATAAGTTAGATCACAATATTTTCTTATTAGGAAGCATGGGCATATATTAATTATTTAACTGGTGTTAGTAAGCTATTAATTATTAAATGGCAGACATCAGTTCAGTTCTATAATGAATGTTTTATAATTGCCATATTGTTTTCCCCTTAGACATGTATATTTAAGTTAAAGGATTTTCTTTTATTTACACAACAAAGTAAGAGCAAAAAAGGCATATGGGAACATACTGTATTCAGGTTCAATCCTGCAGCCTTTCCTCATATTAGTCATTTTGCTTATGGAAGTAGTCCCATAAAATTTAACAGGACTATTTGGGTGAGTGGGAGCTACTAATGTAAGAATCACAGAACTGTGGTCTTACTGCATGAACCCTACTACACCTTACATTCTACAGGAAATATGATAAAAGTTAGTCTGTAATGTGTAAGATACCAAGCTGGCAGCACTACAGGCTGAAGTCTACTACCCACAAAACGACAGTATAAGGCTTGATTCTTCCAAAAAAACCTAAGCCCCTGCTACTCTCATTGAAGTCCCTGGTAGCTGTAGGTTATCAGCACTTTGAAGAATCTGGCCCACAGAGAGTGGGGGCCTAATCTGAGCACAGGACTGGAGCCAGAAACTCATGAGTTCTACTATTAAGTCTGACTCTTACGCCTTGAGCAAATGACTTAGCCCTAAGTCCTGATCCTAATGAAGTCAACTGTAAAGCTATCTGCTGCCATATCCATACAATAGGAATAATACTCCTTATCCAGACACACAGCTGCTTGAAAGTTTTTCCAGTGGAACAGTTTTTCCATCAGAAAATGCAGTTTGACCAAAATCAAAACATTGTCATGTATTGTGAAAAGTGTTATATTTGTGGTAAGGCTTACTGTTAGTGCACATGCAGCTGCAATCTCCATTCTGCCCCAGGAATCTATACCATAGCTCTGTTGCTGAGGTAATTCCCTGGTAGCTAGTTCCAGCAAGTTTGTTGTCCATTTGTGTCAGCATACCTGGACTAAAATGGCAATGATGAATCAGGCCTTAAGTTTCTGTAGTTGAGCTTCCACATATCAAGGCCTCCAAAATTAGAAGCCACTTTTGTAAATGTGCCCCAAATGTGTTACTTCTAAGGCTAGGTCTACACCAGCAAGTGAAAGACAAAACTTTTGTCATTCAGAGGTGTTAAAAAAACCATCCCCCTGAAAGACAAAAGTTTTGCTGACAACAAGCGCTTCTGCCAACAACGCTAATGGCGCTCATTGGGGGGTGGAAGTTTTTTGTCAGCAGGAGAGCCGACAAACACTGGCTACACTGCGCACCATTTAGCGGCACAGCTGTAGCAGCACAGCCATGTTGCTAAAAGCTGCGTAGTGTAGACATAACCTAAGTCACACAGGAAACCTGTTGCAGAGCCAGGCAAAGTTCAGCCACAGAACTCTTTCCTCTTTTAAGCTTCTTTGGCTCCAGGCATTCTCCCCTGTTCCTGTCTCATTCTAGAATTGGGGCTCTTAAGAAAACAATGGCTTGATTTTCCTCTTACTTGTCTTGGGGTAAGCCATTGAAGTCAATGATGTTAACTGGTGTAAGTAGGAGGAAAATCATGCCCTGAAGGTTTAAAAGCTGCATTTGCCACATACAAAGAAAAGCTACTTTCTGCATTATGCTTTGAATTTATTAAAAAAATACATACTGCAACTGATTTTTGTTAAATATGTTTTAATGAGCTAGCACTGAGTGTTTAATTTTAGTAAACAAATTAGATTTCTGCTTTTTATATATTATGTAGGAGGAGGAAACGTGATTAGACCTAGGAAATATTGAGGATTTCTCACTTTCTGAGGGAGTACCAGGTGATAAAATTAGAAGTATTCAAAAGGGAATGCTCCATGTCAGAGGATAACAATAGCTGAGAGCAGAGCCAAAAGCGTTTTCTGAAAGCTTTTAGTATACCATTTAATGATCACTTTAGAATAAGTGCTGTTAAGGTCACCGCAGGTCAGTGACTAACTGGTTAGTCAAGTAGTAAATGCTGATTTTTCTGGAGTCCTCTCTCAGATGCATGCTTTCTCCTTGAAAATATGTATTTGTTAGAAAGTGCTACAGTTCTTGGTTAAGATATTTATTCATTCAGAGAAACAGCAAGCACTACATTCCCTTTTGCCCCTTCTCTGTTTGAATATAACTTGTATTGAGAAGTCATTAACACTTTTTGAGTTTGCATGTATAATGTTACATTAGAGTTAAACCCGGTCCCTCATAACAAGTTCAGGGCCTAATCATGTTCTTGCTGAAGTTGGTGGGAATTTTTGTAGATTCCAAGGCCAGAAAGGACCATTGTGATCTAGTCAGATTTCCTGCATAACACAAGACCTAGAACTTGCACAAAATAGTTTCTAGGACATAACTTTTAAATCAAGATAGAATGTCTAAGCTGTCAGTAATAGAAAATCCACAATTCTTGGTAATTTGTTCCAATGGTTAATTACACTCACTGTTAAAAATGTACACCTTATTTCCAGTCTGAATTTGTCTAGCTTAAACTTCCTGCCATTGGATCAAGTTATACCTTTCTGTGTTAGACTGAAGAGCTCATTATGGAGATATCCTATTCTCCTAGAACTGGAAAGGACCTTGAAAGGTCATTGAGTCCAGCCCCTGCCTTCACTAGCAGGACCAAGTACTGATTTTGCCCCAGGTCCCTAAATGGCCCCCTCAAGGATTGAACTCACAACCCTGGGTTTAGGAGACCAATGTTCAAACCACTGAGCTATCCCTCCCCCCAATCAAGTGTTTGTTCTCCACATAGGTACTTCTAATTTAATCAAGTCACCCCGTAGTTTTGCCATTGACTTCCAATTGGAAGCGGATCATATATCTATTAAATGGTATAGTGATTTCCTGATAAACTAAGTATTTTGCTGAAAATTACTTCCCTAGAGATAGAATTAAATAAAAGCAATTCATAGCTGAATATGCATGTAATCTCAATGGGTGATTTCGTGCAGGTTTCCAGAAGGGTAGAGTTATGGCTCAGTTCCAGTGTCACATAGGCCACCTCATTGAGTGGGATATTGTGTTGGATACATGATCACTGGACTCATGATTGAATGGATTCAGTGCTCCAAGCAGCCTGTGTAGCTGATGGGGAGTAAAAATTGTATTTTTGCTTAATGGATTTGGTACAGGTTATCATAATCTTGTGTTGATTTAAGTTTTATGCAGCCACTCTAATAGAATACTAAAATGTAACTAAAAGTGAAAAGGAAAATATAAAATGGTAACATTGGCAGATATTATAAAGTGACTATTTGCAGAACAGAGAATTTGTTAGAGATTATTTTGTAGTTAAACCACTTAAAACTAATAATGTCATAATTTAATTTTCCATGTAGTTTACATATTACTACTCAGCGTGATACTGAATTTGATATTTGTCTTCTAAAATTCTAGTGTTCCAATCCTCAGTGATTAGAGTACTTCCTTTGAAATTTGGCATGTTAACCCCCATTGTATCAATGTGAAAGCAGTCCCATAAATATGCAAAAGCATCGTTCAAATAAAGGACTCTCTATTCATCAGAAAATATTTGCTGATTACCCATACTTGATCAACAGAAAAATGGATGTCTGCAGTTGGATAGGTAACACTGCATAAATTTCACCAGTTGTCATTAAGGAAGCTGCACTTTCCATGACTCTGAGGAACTGTCTATAGAGCAGTGATACTTAATTCGATCTACCCATGGGCTGATTTGAAAATTTTATGACAAGAGGCAGGTCATTTGCACAGAAGGCTGACAAAATTAAAAAGAAACCTTCAGCTGTCAATAAAGAAAGACCTTGATTGCAACGTAAGTATTAGTGTTTCTATCTTTTAACAAAGTTTATAAATCAACATGATTACCTATGTTTGTGGATTCTCTAATGGGAGAGGTGTCATCGATGATTTCTGGCAAGCTTTGTGAAGAGTGGCTTGTAGGATGTCAGGGCAAGACACATGCACTGGTTAAGATACTCATCTGTCAAGTGATTGTGGTGGTGTTTTTTTAAAACGTTCATGGTAGAAAACCCAGATTCACAGAGGTAAGTTGATCCAAATATGTTTAAAAGATAGATGGCTAGATCTGGCTATTCTGAAACTAATGAGCATATGGAGTCCAGAAACCATCAAGTCCCACTTCTCTGAATTTTGCCTTCAAGACATTGGATCTCTGGAGCCTTACAATTTCTAATTGAAAGGTACCTTCATCAGTTGAATCAAGAAAGTACTTTGCTTCAGAAGGGCAAGGTCTATTGGTAGAGACAAAGGAATCAGTAACAAATAAAAGCAAATCCTTTGAAATTTTAAAATTCTCAAATTGTATTTTAAAGTTTTCAATCAGATTGCAAGAATTTCCAAACAGTTTTCATCGAAGTTTCGTCTGTAGCAACAACATGCAATGTAAGAAAATGCAACATCTTTCCTGTTAAGTCTGTCTGAAAGATTACAGGATTCCTCTGAAAGGCACACACTTTTTCAAAACAGATCCCCAACACTGCTTGCATGGCCTTGGAGCTGCAAGTTGAGGGAATTCAAGCAACCAGTAATATCACACAGAAAAGCTACCTGTGATATACAGGGGACATACATAAATTCCAGGAACTCGCAAGCCTTTTTGTTAGAAAGAAATATGTTTTGAAGCACACATGACCCCTCTAACCCATGCCCCCTACTTAACCAATGATCATCATTCTGCTGCTACAGGTCACTGTATTAATCTGAAATGTCTTGTAAAAGAGCTTTAAAAAGGCAATATGGTAAGCTAGACATTGAGCGTATGTATTTCACTAATCTCATCACAATACCCCTTTTTTTATTTTTTGCAAGTCCCCAGACAACTGACGACACAGGACAGTCTGGTAAATGATGCAGTGAAGGGTGTATCACTGCCCAATATGAAGCAAAGCCTTTCTCTTTCCCTATCATAGAGGGACCTCCATCTGTAACAAGCGAGTTTACTTTCTGCAGATCTAAACCTTTTCTTTTTTTCCCCAAAAAAGCCTTTTACCTTTTCAAAAATGTTCTCTCCTGTGGTGTAGGTTAGTAGTATTAAGCACAAAAATTCTTCCTTGAAAATTTCACCATCATAAGATCTAACAAACAGATATATCTGGGTAGTGGCACTTAAATCGCTTGATTCATCCACTGCAAGAGATATATTTGGTGTTTTTTTTTTAAATTGGAAAGCAGTGCTGTCAAAATCCTCGTGAATTACCTCCAATCTTCACACTGCCCTGGAATTAGAAGGGGAACTTGCTTGATATGGTTCACAATGTCATCTTTGTTTTTATCTCTGGCAAAAAAGCTCCTCCTGCATTTCCAACGTGCTCAGCATTCAGGAAAGGCTTTTCCTTTTAGCTAATACAAACATTATCCAAAGAGAAGCAGCTGTTGCTTTTTCCCATACATTTGCTGAGGTTGTGAAAATGACATTTGAAGTGTGATACGAAGACTTCAGATTTTCAATTCTGTCACGTCTTGCAACACTGCCAGGAAGATCGGCTGTGTTGAAGTTACTGTGCTGTAATTCAAAAAGTGGCGCCTCCCGTTGACTACCTTACAGACTAATGTTGTGGCTTGGCATATTAAACACAAAGGCTTTGCGTTTAAATGGGGTGGCATAATAAAAAAAGTCGACTGTCCAGTTTGGGTAACAGCTCAGTTTTTGCTGTGAACTTTGTAATGTTTACTACCCCTTGCATTCATTTTTTGCTCCATTTCCATCACTAATGGAAAAATGGGTGCTGTTCTAGCTCAGTCATAGCTAATGCTATCAGGAGAACTTAAGATCCAGTAAGTAATGCTTAATTTGTCTGGGGCTGAGCCCCGACACCTCAAGGCTTCACCGTTCATAGCCCTAGCACCACTGGGCTCCTGGCCAGCAGCCACTACTCTCCAGCCATCCAGCTCTGAAGGCAGCACCGCCACCAGAAGCAGGGCAGAAGTAAGGGTGGCAATACACCATACCATGCCACCCTTACTTCTGATCTGCTGCTGGCGGCGGCACTTCCTGCAGAGCCAGGCACCAACCAGCAGCTGCCGCTTTATGGCTGCCCCACCAGTTCTTCATTTGTGCTGGGGCTGAGCCCTGGCACCTCTTTCATTACAAATTAAGCACTGCCAGTAGGTTACTTACTAAGGAAGTCATAGGCAAATGATAGGCAGTGCATCACTGTTCATGAATTTAATTATAAGCATTATTTAGGGTGATACTGTATTTGTATATTCACAATAGGAGTTGAGTGCCAAATAGATAAGTTTCATGCCCCAAGATCTTACAATATACCTGAAAGCAAACAGTACAAAACTACACATCAAGATGGGGGAAATGGCCCTTAGAATCTGAATGGTTTAGAGAATAGGTAGAAATTTCTTATAAGCCTTCAAAAGCACATTCACATAGTTAAATATAATCTGACTCAACTGAATTAAATGCTTTTAAAGCATTAGGCAGATCACCAGAGCAGTGTTGGTATTGCAATTATTAGGAGTAAATGAGAGGATTTAAGCCCTGTAGTTCTTGCCCTTTCTATAGTCAACTCATAGAGCAAATAGGTCATTAATTCCAAAACGGAAGGAGTTAACCATTATTTCTCTGTGTCAATAACATACCATGGCATCACAGGCCACTTTACAATAAAGATAGAGATATAGTTTGTGTAAAAAGTTAAATAGTATTCTTAAGCTTTGTTCTCCCACTGTGCCCCCAATTTCAGATTCTCTTTTTGCTTGGCTGTCTGCTAACAGAGATCTTCCTTGCCAAGATTGCGGTCCCCATCTGTCATTCACCTTTCATGTTTCTTAAAGGAGGTAAGAAACCTGACAGTTTCCATGAATAACAATGACACATACTCCAATATGCCTCACAAAAAGGCAATTATATTGATGAAAAAGGGAAAAAGCCACAATTAACATTTTTTTCTGGCTATTATTCATGTCTGGGTTTGAGCAAAGGTGAGGTTGTCCTCATGCATGAATCACTGTCCTGTCTATATCAGAGTATATCTGCTGACTTAGGCTACTGCAATTCAGGCCTTATCTACCCTATAGAGTACACATTTATTGTAACCAGGACATGATAGCTCCATCTGAGACATTTTGCAACAAACAAGGTTGACTGATAGTCAGCAAATAACTACATATTGACCATGTTTATGCTTCTGTACCTATCAAGCTGCTTAACTGCGTTTGCATGAATGAATTCTAGGAAGTTATCCTGTAAGTCTCAGCAGGAGACAGAGTACCTGGAGGACATGAACACAGAGCAGCACGTAGGAAAGTGTACTCTGGGATAATTTACTGCGCTGTAAGCTGGAGGTGATGGAAGGATCACAGAAACTGGTTACACAGATGCAGTTAGAGGGTGACATCTATGCTGCAAAATAAAGTAACCTGTTTTTCAGGAAGATGGCACCCTCGCAAGGACAACATATGGTTTGATGCTATGTCTACTGTGTGGACAGAAATGTGTGGGGGATGGGAGAGGTGGAATCACCAACTGCTGTAAAGCTGAGGTAGCCAAACCTACACCAACCACACCTGGTTTTCCCTGTGATTGGTACACTGCTTCTTTCTCACAATCTCTGGACAACAATAGTCCTAGCACATTATATATTACTAGTTCAGCTTCAGCTAACTTGCACTGGAGACTTGGGGTGACAGGACAATGCCGGGATAGATAACACAGCCCCCTTTCCTCAAAGCTCCTTGGTTTCTGCACGGAGTGTGAACAACTTTTTGTATTATTAATTATTACTGTGGGAAAGCTGTAGATGAGAGAGAAGTCTTGCATTTAGAAGAGGAAGGGTTTTCATGTCTCATTTCTTGCCTGGTTCAATATTCAATTTTCCTCAGCCACATTTTTGAACTTTACACTCTGGGTCAATCAGGTTGGATTGTGATGTGTGAGCAGTTGGGGGTATGTGATGCTTCAGATCAGGTACTTTTTCCCTTCTGAAGCCTCTCTATTCACTGTATACAGACTGTCATCTCTCTGACCTGAACTACTTCAATGCTCCAGTGATAGCACACTGTAAACATGAGCAGTAAGTGATATAAAAGATTCCTGCATTCATTCATTTTACTCCCCTCCAAGAGCTAAGAAACCACCTCCTCCCAAAATTTTCTATCTGACTCAGGCTTGCAGGAATGAATCCGCTTTTCTTGTTCTTAGCCCTTGACACGCAGCTTTTGATAACTTAACTGTTTGGCTGATACTGCTAAATTAAGTTACAATCTGTGAGGGAAAAAAAGTAGCTAAAGTTGAATTAGCACAGGGAGAAATGTTTCCCTTGATCAAAACCTTATCAGAAATATTAGTGTCATCTATACATACAATGCAATGCTTTCAGGTTCAGACTGGGCCAAAGTTAGATTTCAGGGAGAGAACATACTACATGGGGGAAGCTAAGTGACATGGGCATTTAGCCTCTTCTCAGATCAAGTCCCCAAAAAGGAGAAATAAATGCTATGAGACATGATTTGGCAGTAGCATGTAGTGTAATCCTTGAAGATAATCTGTGCTACTACTTTCAACTTTGATTGTTCCTCTTTATGGGACAGTGTGTGTAGAGACACAAGTATACCAAAAGAGGGAAGCCACTGAGGCACAATCAGCCTACACTCACATACCTCACCATGCCATACAAGCATCTCTTTTTGTGACAAAGACCATTAAGTCAGACATTTAACTAGCCCATAGAAACATGTCCACAGAACCTTACATTTATAGCTGCCATTAACATATTTTCAAATTAGGATGTCAGCCCCACAGGGCTTCATTTGGGAAAAAGCCTAATTACTCTTTTGGCTTCATTCAAATTGCTCATCCAACAGCCCCTGTACTGTGAAAACACACAGTAATGTGAAAGTTTATATATACCTAAACACAACCCTACATATTTTAGAGTCTTTAAATACAGGTTGGGAGTTTTCTAAAATATCCCACCATTCTAAAAGAGAAACAGACCAAGAATAGTTTCACAGCCACACAAACTTTTTGAACAAAACTAGATCAAATTCAATTTGTTGGGCAGTTTGTTACTAGCTGAAAACATAGTTCTGCTTTCCCAAACTAGGTAAGTCTTTCAGATGAAATTTGGCCTAGTTTCAGACAAACCTTTCTCCACAAAGTCTCCATGACAGACTCCCCAGTTTGGGCTGTGTTTCTCTGAATTTTCTAGTTTGGTCAAACTTAAACAATAGTCACAGCAAAACTCACATGTTCACCCAAACACAGGGCCTGAACTTGCCAGGTGAATGCCCTCATCTTCCAGTGGAAGACTATCTGCACCTAACAGGATCTAGCCTCAAAACAAATTTAGCTGAACCAATGCAAAATGAGATTTAAGAATGTGTCTCAGTTCTATATCCTCATCTGTAAGTGGGGTCACACTACTGTGAAACAGAGCAGAATTTTTCCCTGCACATTTAGTTTGCGTATTAGTATTGCATGCTTTATTATTCAAAAAGAAGTCAAAGGTCCTTAAAATTGGAAGTGACACAGAAAACAGCTGCCAGGATCTGTGAATATTGGAAACCATTTCATTATTGCAGACACCTTGTAATGCTGGATTAACTGTCCATCATGACATCGGTCTAGTTGACCACAGTCCTTGGCGCATCCAGAAATAAAATTCTCTGTCAAAAAGGAAGATAGTTGTAGGAAGATTTAACGCAAGATAATATGCTTTTCAAGTCATGTTGTCCTTCATTACAAGCACTATGGCTAAAACAAACCATAGAGAATGGACCCGGCAGTGTGACTTGATAGTGTGTTATGTTAATATGTGATGAAGTGACATGTGATAGGGTAGCATGCTGATATATGATGTGATGCATTATTCAATCCAAAGCTGTGTTATGCTTGGTCTCCTTTTCTTGTGTGTGCGCTTATGAAGAAGGTGGTCATCCCCATTTGTGGCAGACAGTAATGGAACTTAAAAAATACAGATTCATGTGGAAAAAGGAACAGGTGTTGCCCAACCCTGGAAATTATGGGGCAAGTGTTTGGAACTGTTGCTTCTGAAGCAGTCTGAGGTGCTGTGGTTTAGGGCTTCACAGTCACGTAAGATGTCATCAGTAAGAAATCCCATTTTGTGATGATTGAAGTCTATAAATGAGGAAGAACACTGCTGAACTGAAACTGACAATTGGAGGAGGGGCTGGGCAGGGGCAAACAAGGGAGGGAAAATCAGAGATGACTATTAGACAAATGCAAATGGCAAAGCAGCTCCTGCTTTAAGCAAAAAATTAAAAGAAGTTATCCTAGTGAAAGGCTGCATACGGATTCATTTTTCCATCGAGTTTGGGTTTTAAATTAAGACAAACACACATTAACTTTCAATTGACATTGATACCATTTGATTATTTAAACATCCTTCCACTGTTACCACCTATTTCTTAGTATAACACTTGCATGCTTGAAAGAGTTCTAATGCCTGTCTATTCTTATAATATACTACAAATAGGCTAGGCAAGGCAGAGAAAAAAGTATTGAGATTTAAGCTTGAAACCAAGCAGCTGCTTCAAATAAGATTCATGTTATGTGGCAAGTGGCAACATTGAACTTGCAGTTACACTTGACAGCTCCATGGTGGAGCCAAAAGCATAATCTTTACATTTATTTTTCAGAGTGGAGCAGAAAATTGAGAGTTAGAGAATACAGTTGCCTACAACTGCTGAATATTTTATATAGAATACTTGTAAATAACATGCAATGTTTTCTGTAGATCCATTTGTAGTTAAGTGTTTTAGACAGTGTTTCATTAACTGAAATAGGTAATCATTTATGTAGAATTCCAGTTTACTGCATTCCTTTAGTGTTAAATGTAGGGGGAGGAGGGATAGCTCAGTGGTTTGAGCATTGGCCTGCTAAACCCAGGGTTGTGAGTTCAATCCTTGAGGAGGCCACCTAGGGATCTGGGGCAAAATCAGTACTTGGTCCTGCTAGTGAAGGCAGGGGGCTGGACTCTATGACCTTTCAAGGTCCCTTCCAGTTCTAGGAGATAGGATATCTCCATTAATTCTTAAATATCACAGATCTACCTCTGCTAAAGGACATATCAAAGGTCTAGATGACAAACAATCCAAACTAAGCTATTCCTACACATTTTTAGATTAAAAGATACTATGTGTCAAGAATAGTCAATATTGATTTTATTTTGCTTTTTTAGAATGACTGTTATAACAGCAATGGAAAAAAATCTGAAAATAAACATTTTCAACAGTGGTGTTTTAGGAAAAGAAAAACAGTGTTTTGTATATTAAACCTTTAAGAGCCTAGTTTGGATGGAGTTTAAAAATTGGATCCCCAGTTAAGACAATGTTAAAAGTTTTATATGTAAAGCAAAGATGGAGACTGTCATTCTCCCTATCCCTACCCCATCTCTGGGAACATGGCCCAAGAAATCAGTTTTCAGTGGTGCATTTTCAATCACTGTTATAAGTGAAAACTACTCTCCACTTAACTATGAAATATCTGCAAGGGGGAGCAGGAACACCCTTTGAGACACTGCTACACCAACTGTTCATGCTCAAGCCATATCTTAAGGCTTTGTTTAGGTCACACACTTGTAATGGATACATTAGTGTCTCACTGGATCACCTAGGAATAATTATTGGCAAGGGTTACAATTCAGGGATTTTGTAACAAACTTGAAAATAAAACATAACCAAATGAATTTGTAAAATTAAAAACAGGGGATAAAGCTACTGAGGCCAGTAGAATTTACTCCCCTACCCATACATCAAACTGCAACCTTAAACTGAGCCCCAAGCCACTCCCCACATCCTGTCAGTCCAGGTTTCTCTCAGAAAAGAGGGGTGTGGGAAGAAGTGTGGAACTCTGCCACATTTATAGAGGCGTGGATGGGGACTGAGTTGCTGGATATAATAAGGAACAATCCTTAGACATTGCTTGATGGCTGTCTCCCTGACTGAGGGAATTATCCTATCCTCCCTCCATTACTATTTATGGGGATCTCTTCGAAGTTCAAGTAGGAGTCACTTTTAAAAGGTCTGGATGACCCAATACTCTGTCTATTGGTGGCTAACCTCAGTCCTCTAGGAATCACCCTTCCATCACATGTTGGGACATCAGGAGACATGTGGAAGTTGGTAATGGGAGTAGCCTCCAGGACTGTGTTTGGGACCCCCAGAGGTAAATTTCAGCTGGATAAATAGAAACTATATTATGCCAAAAAGAGTTCATACACACCAGGTAAGAGATAGCAATTAGGGCCTGATCAAACTCCACATCATCTCTGGGGCTGGCAAGCAGATGCTGTACTCTATTTCAAAGGCATGCTTCCTACTCAGAAGTGGATACATAATGCCAATTTGCACAACATAAGCCTGCCTGTCTCCATCACAGGTTACTACCGTATATATCAGTGAATGTGGATGTAACATGCTCAGCAGTGCACCCTAGGTTTCCTAATGTTAGGTGTTAACTAAACTCTGAGATAGAGCTCATTCAGGAGAAGAGAAGAGTTATTTAGGCCCAGGGCCGGCTCTAACTTTTTTTGCCGCCCTAGGCAAAAAAGAAGAGTGCCGCCCCGCCGTAACACCCCCCCCCCCCCCAAGCACCGCCGACCCCCCCCCAGCACAACCCTCTCCCCCCCCCCCCCGAGCGCCGCACCGGGCCGCCCAACACCCCCGCCTCCAGCACCTCGCCAGGCAGCCCAAACCCCTGGAGCGCCCCACCACCCCCCCTCCCCCCCCCCAGCGCCAGGCCGCCCAAACCCCCGGGTACTGAAAATCAGAGTTGCTGATTAAAACCCCCCTTGGTGCCTGAAGAATTCAGTATACAAGTTTGTGTACACTGGTGGTTTTAAGAGAAATAACGGTCTTATAGTTAAGGTCCAGATCTGGGTGCAAATCCTGACTGTTACAGACTTCCCATGTGATCTTAGGTGAGTCACTTAGGTCTATATTCAAGAGACACACGTACTTCAGTCCATCCTATTCAAGAAAGTACTTAAGCACACCCTTTTCAGATCAAGGGCTTTTTGAGGCAGGAATGGCCTCTTTTTAGGACTTTGTACACCATCAAGCCCAATGCATCCTGATGTGGCTGGGAACTCTAGGCACTATAATATGAAAAAGCTAAAAATGATACAATTCTCAAATGGGCACACCTCACAAGATACATGTTTCCCCATCACAGTATAAAAAACACATGAAATGTACACAACACTGCTTTCTCAGTTTCAGATCTGGAAACACATTGTAATATCAGGTTTAACACTTCCATTCATAAAAGTTAACAGCAAGATTTATTTGTTTGCAAAACTATGTATTATAATTTCAGCTATTTGTATGATTCTATGTAAAATGACTAATTTACATACCCAACAAACTTTATTTTTATGCAATGCTTAAGGTCAGAAAGCAGTCATTGGATATTTTTATTCTCCATTCAAGTTTAAACTCTCCTTCAGGCTCTCAGTTTTGCTGTCCATAAAAGAAGTTCAGCAGAGCTCAAGATACAGCCCTAAATAGCAGGCAGCTGAAAAGATGCTTTATTGTCACTAGCTCTAGCACATGGCTAAGATACATTTATTGGCTTTCCAGGCACTTAGTTCATTCTCACTCTAAACTGAAGCCTCAGGCATGCTCCTAATAATTTATAATTCAATTCTCTCCAAAACTCTAGGCTTCAGCTACCTAGAGCTCTTCACACGGGCACAACGATTCAGCCAAAACATCTGCCCAAAACTATATTCTCAGCAGAACTATTATCATTCGTTTTCTCAATAATTCACCAATCTCTTTTCTCTGGATAGCAGGTAGTGAAACCTCTTTCTAAAGAAACTTCTCCTGCCATGAAAGAAAATGGTACGAGCTAAGAGCTCATTGTGATTAGAGAGGTTTCAGAGTAGCAGCCGTGTTAGTCTGTATCCGCAAAAAGAACAGGAGTACTTGTGGCACCTTAGAGACTAACAAATTTATTAGAGCATAAGCTTTCGTGGGCTACAACCCACTTCTTCAGATGCATATAGAGTGAAACATATATTGAGGAGATACACACACACACACACATACAGAGAGCATGAACAGGTGGGAGTTGTCTTACCAACTCTGAGAGGCCAATTAAGTAAGAGAAAAAGAACTTTTGAAGTGATAATCAAGATGGCTCAGTACAGACAGTTTGATAAGAAGCAAGTGTGAAAATACTTACAAGGGGGGAGAGATTCAATGTTTGTAATGGCTCAGCCATTCCCAGTCTTTATTTAATCCTGTGTTGATTGTGTCTAGTTTGCATATCAATTCCAGCTCAGCAGTCTCTCGTTGGAGTCTGTTTTTGAAGTTTTTCTGTTTTAAGATAGCCACCCGCAGGTCTGTCATAGAATGGCCAGACAGGTTAAAGTGTTCTCCCACTGGTTTTTGAGTATTATGATTCCTGATGTCAGATTTGTGTCCATTAATTCTTTTGCATAGAGACTGTCCGGTTTGGCCAATGTACATGGCAGAGGGGCCATTGAATTATTGAGAATTGAATTATAAATTATTGCCCCTCTGCCATGTACATTGGCCAAACCGGACAGTCTCTATGCAAAAGAATTAATGGACACAAATCTGACATCAGGAATCATAATACTCAAAAACCAGTGGGAGAACACTTTAACCTGTCTGGCCATTCTATGACAGACCTGCGGGTGGCTATCTTAAAACAGAAAAACTTCAAAAACAGACTCCAACGAGAGACTGCTGAGCTGGAATTGATATGCAAACTAGACACAATCAACACAGGATTAAATAAAGACTGGGAATGGCTGAGCCATTACAAACATTGAATCTCTCCCCCCTTGTAAGTATTTTCACACTTGCTTCTTATCAAACTGTCTGTACTGAGCCATCTTGATTATCACTTCAAAAGTTCTTTTTCTCTTACTTAATTGGCCTCTCAGAGTTGGTAAGACAACTCCCACCTGTTCATGCTCTCTGTATGTGTGTGTATATAGATCTCCTCAATATATGTTTCACTCTATATGCATCCGAAGAAGTGGGTTGTAGCCCACGAAAGCTTATGCTCTAATAAATTTGTTAGTCTCTAAGGTGCCACAAGTACTCCTGTTCTTTTTGTGATTAGAGAGTAGCCAAAGAGGCTATTTCTATGTGTATAACTATTAATCTACTGGTTAACTCAAGAACATTTGCCCTTTTGCATAACCTAGAAGCCAGATCATAATTAAAAAAAAAAAAAAAAAGTGTTACATTTTCATTCCCATAACAAAATCCATGTGACACTGAACATATGTATTTCTGCTTGCACCCCAACATATAAAATGCTGCCTCAGAATGCTAGAAAACTGGATAATCATCATTCTAGGTTTGACTGGGTATTAATAAGAGGTCTTGAGAGAATCAGGTTAATTAAAGTTCTCTCAGATGCCTCCACTGATTGTTGCCTTGTGTTTTATTTATATATATGGAAATTCAAACATGTAACACTTCTGTCTAAACTATGCGAAATAAAGAATTGTGAAACAAGGTAAAAAAAACTTTACTAATAGTGATTGTTTAGACTGAATTTTAACTAGTATTCATGACATAAGGGAATATTTACACAAGGAATCTGTGGCAAGGCACTCCTTATGGGAAATCATTAGGGAGCAGCGTATTCAGCATTCCTACCTAACGTGCCCAAGATTATTGCAATTACTTATTATACAAAAATATCAAATTGAAGATTAGATAGGTTCTTAATAGAAAAACAAATTTGTTGTAGTTATTAAAATATGGTTACCCATTCATCTAAGGCCATTTGGAAAAATATGGACCAACTTTAAAATAAATTGGAAAAAGTGTCAGTGACAGACATCTGAATTTAATAACTAGAGATTTATGGTAAAATAAAGAGATTAACCTTTTATTAAAATATAAACATGGGTTTGGTGGATACATGAACCTTCATGGTGCATGTAAGAGGTCCAGACTCACCCCTGCGCGCCTCCTGCTGGCCGTTCAGGGAATTAGCTCACCAGCCTCTGGAGCGCCCTCTGCAGGCCGGTGATCCGCCTTGTCCTCTGCACTGACCCCCGTGTCCCTCCCAGGACCCCGGTGCCCTTTGCTCTGGGTGCTGCCCCCTGGCAATACCCACACACACGCTAGGTCTCCCCTCCCAGGGGAACCCCCACCCACTAACCCCACCTCGCCTCAGGATAAGGCCACTGCCAGTCACCATCTAGCCCCCACTTTCTGGGGCAGACTGCAGTATAGGCCACTCATCATTGGCAAAGTTGGGTTTGGACCTGCTGCCTTGGCCTAGCCCTGGGCTGCCCTCTGCAACCCCCAGTACCCCTTGGCCTATCACCAGGCCGCAGCCTGGGGCTATCCACGCTGGAGCTCCCCAGCCCTGCTCCACTACAGATACCCTGTCTAGCTCCCTGCAGCCAGGCCCTTCTCTCTCTGAAAGCAGAGAGAGACTCTTTGGCCTCTTATATAGGCCAGCTGAAGCCTGATTGGGGCATGGCCCCAGCTGCAGCCACTTCCCCCAATCAGCTCAGCCTTCACCCTGCCTGCTCCCTGTGCTATCCCAGGCCCTTCCAGGCAGGAGCAGGTATCCACACTGCTATAGTGCACTACTATAGATTAGGCTATTATAGATCAGGATTTTGGATCTGATGACTTATGTGGGTAAGCAATATAGGGTCTTTTGAAGTTACCTCTTAAAGAGATTGAATTATAATAAGGTATAGGTGAAATAAATTTGATAAAATAAAATAAAAAAATTGACCCAAACCTTTGCTCACAACCTGCACAAAATCTGAATCTCTCTTTGAAAACTGAATTAGCCAAATGGAAAGATTCCAGTACCTGCATGCAGTTCTATCCAATGTGATGGATTTGGAGAAGAAAGTCACAGGCTCTTGGGAGTATCTTAAATACAAGATTGGTGAAGGTCAGTTAGGCTTCAGAAGAAAGCTTTGTGCAACTTATTGACAGGGGTCATTTCCATTAATATTGTACCTTAAGTATATGGTCTTAGACTGGCACAAAGCCTTATGCATTAGCTTTTCACATGAACTCTAGGACGGAATATTGTTTATAAGAGCGTGAAAGCATGACACTGCTATAAAAAAAAGCATACTGCATGATATTAACATAGATCTTTTACTTTAATACACAGGCTTTTAAAATGCAGTCTTTACTTCTCCTGCTCTTTTAGACTCAATATGAAGGCAGAATGTTATTTGGAAGCCAAAACTAGATCTGTTAAGATATTTTAGAAATTTGCTTAATTTCTTAAAGTAAGTTAAGCAATTAAACAATCGAGCCTATTTTGCTTTCAAAACAGAATTTAAAAGTATTAAATGATTTTTCTAATATTCCTTAAATAGCTTCCTCTGGTGTATAGACCAAAAAGATGTTGGAGTTCACCAGAGAAGAAATATGGAGGGCTAACGAGGGAATCTTCCATTATTACTACTCCCTGCAGTTGCCTCCATTATTATGGAGAATTGGACAGGGTTTGTCCCCATGCTGGAAATTAAACAGGCATCAGAGATTGCTATTTGTAGACCACCAGCTGGTCTACCCAAATAGATATTCAGTCCTAGCAGTAAACCCATTATTTGAAGTTTGTCTACTCAAAAATATTCAGATTATTATTCATACAGGGAGGAATTTATTGTCAACAAGCAAGCAGATATAGTACATTTTGCTTCAGGGGAAGGACAAGATTCCTTGAGCCTATGCAAAGGGCATAGGCTATACACTGCTAAACTATTTAATTGGTCTCCATCAGAGTGTCCTGGGCCCCAGCATGCAGGGAGCTGTGTGGTAGTGGCAGGGCTGAAGTCAGTAAATCCACAGTTAGGTAGATCTACCAGCCATTTCCTCCTCTTGCAATGCCCAGAAATACTTTCACACCAGGCAAAGCCTCAGGCAACTGAATTCCCTAGTTTTACAGCCACTGTGGAAATGAATCAGTGAAAAGCAGCCACAGCAGGGCCAGGATCGGACTCTGATAGTGTTCCTTCTAAGTATGGAAAGCTTAAAATTACATTTCTAGATAGTGTGTGCAAGAGTCTACTGCCAAAGTATGGGGTGAAATATTTCAGGAGAAAGCATTAATTTACATGGAGAATTGTCAGTCCTGATGTTACTAGATATAAAACTGCTCCACGTACTGTAAGCAAGTCGTTGTCAGAATCCCCAGATCATTTTAAGTGTTGTATTATTGTACTGGTAATTCACTGAGCAAGCTTTACACTAGTTCCATGGTCCCTCTCATGTTGTATTTAATAATGTTAGAGTATGTTTAAAAGAGGCGATGTGACATGTATTGAGCAAATGTTATTTTTACCTCACATAATGTACATAGGAACTGTTTATTGTCACTACTAACACATTGCACTTGTCTAGTATTTCTCATCTGAAGATATCAAAGCATTTTTGCAAGTGAACTGAGTCTCAGAAAAGCACTGAGAGGTACCGTATTGTTATAACGAGCAGACTGGAGACAGAAACTAAGGGACAGAGAAATTAACCCTTAAAATCATGAGGACATGAATCTGCATCCTGAGAATTCCAAACTAAGGGACAGGGCTAAGCAACCTCAGCTAATGTCTCTCTCCTGATTTTCTACCCAAACAGGTTCCCTGCCTTCTTCCTCTTTTCTGCTCCTTCTCTCCCATTCACGTGGGTCTAAGGTGACCACATCTATCTCCCCAGTTTACGCCTCTGGAAATAAATTACTGGTGGCATCATCAGGACTGAGTGTTCACCATATAAACTGGACATACTTTTATCCTGTAACTTCATCCCAATATTTAGAATACTCTAATGGATAGTGTGGTTTATTGATAAAGATGATATAAAATGCATCTGAAATGTGTCAGCAGGAAAACCACTGCAATAACATTGTGAATTATTTAGTACATTTCCTTTAAACACAAAAGTAGATAACCAAGCATTAAAGAACTGTATGCTAACTTTCTTCTTAAATGACTGGCAGTTTAAGTATTGCCAAGTTTAGCACATCACTTAGGTATTGAGCCAATTGCCTGGATGACAATGTTTCCAAATATAAGTAATTCATAAGGATGTTTTATAACAGATTTACCAGTAGCAGCATATTTTCATTAATGAGAATGCAAGACTCACACAAGTGTTAATGGCATATAAGCACCATTTGTGTCAAAGGAACATGCCTAGGTTGCTTAATATGTTCATGCCACTATCAAGTTATATTTTAAAAATGCCCCTCACACCAAGGTGTCCCTGAATGTTGTGCCAATGCATTTTAAACTTCCAAAGTCAATATAAGTAATAAAAAAACCCTGAAACATCCTTTGAAGAAAACATTCTGCTCTGCCTTCCCCCCTTACCCCCCATACACACTGGTAAAACTCTGTTTAAGACACAATTAAACTTCGCCTTCTCAACTAGGAGCCAATCCTGCAAACATGTACGTTTAACTTTACTTGTATGAGTGGTCCCACTGGCTTCATCTACATGTGTTTGCAGGATTGGGTCCCAAGTGACTTAATCATACCTTGCAACTTGGTTTAAACTAGTGGAATATGAACAAAAAAGAATGTTGAATAGTACCACAACAACATAAGCAATTGTTAAATTAAAAGTAAAAGGAACTTCCTAGATTCCTAGGCTAGAAGGGACCACTGTGATTATCTAGTCGGACCTACTGTGTAACAGGCTACAGAAGCCCCCAAATCTTGATTTAAATATTGCCAGTAATGAAGAATCCACCACAACCCTTGGTAAACTGTTCTAATGGTTATTACCCTCACTGATAAAAGCGTACTCCTTATTTACAATCTGAATTTGTCTAGCTTCAACTTCCAGCCATTGGATTATATTATACCTTTCTCTACTAAATTTAAAGAGCCCATTATCAAATATTTGTTCCCCTTGTAGGTACTGTGAATGACTAAATTGTGACCAAGTAATCCCCTTAACCTTCCCTTTGTTAAGCTAAACAGATTGAGCTCCTTGAATTCTATCACTATAACATACATTTTCCAGTAATTTAATCATCGTAATGGCTCTTCACTGAAACCTCTACAATTTATCAATATCCTCCTTGAATTGTGGATATCAGACCCAGACACATTCCATCAGTGGTCTCACCAGTGCCAAATACAGAGGTGGAGATTCTTCCTACTGGAGATTCCTGTTTATGCATTCGTGCATTGCATTAGCCCTTTTGGCCACTGGGAGCTCATGTTCAGCTGATTACCTATCACAACTCCCAATTCTTTTTTGGGGTCACTGTTTCTCACAAAAGAGTCCCCACTGCTGTAAAGTATATGTAGCCATATCGCAATGCATAATTTGCTTGCACCTAGCATAGTCAAGGCACACTAGAGTATGTCAAGGTTATTACATGACTATATAGTCACTCCAAACTCAGAGTGAAAGTTCAAGGATCATTTAAAATTGTCCATAGCAGTAGCAAGTTTTTTTTCCCCCTTCAGTAGAAGGTTAATGTTGGGATCCCAAATCCAGCAAAGTGTTTGAAGTGCTTATATATAGGTTGCAATAAAAAAAAAGGGGGGGGGGGGAAAGAAAGACACCCAAAGGCTATATTACACTTCAGTCTTCATTTTTTCTAATGAAGCAAGTTCCTAAATATGTAGCAAAAATATTCCAGTGCATGAGCTGAGCCTAGACAACACATACATCCAAAGCTACATCTAGGTCTTTAAATGTAAATGGAACAGAGCTCAAGAGTTGTAAAGACATAGAACACAGTCCCATAGACCTCTCTTTGTACTTCAACTTTAATATTGTATTTCTGAAGATTGCTGGCAGAAACTTGACCAATTTGCTCACTAGCTACCCTTTTTGTCCTGCCAGATCCCTGTGTCTCCTTTGTCTGGGGCAGGAGGGAATCTTCCTAAGTGCTGTATGATCTTCTACTGATACTCACAGCCATAGTATTGACACCTGACAGGTTAACCTTTTCCTTCCTACCTCCCAGCAGGCATTCTGTGTCTAGCATAGCAAAGATATGATAGGGCTTAAAGTGTGGGAGTAATCAACTATTTAATCTTCTAAAGTCAGCTCAAAAAGAGCTTTTACCTGAATGTGACAGGGTACTCAACTCACCACTAGAATGGCACCTCCTCCTGGTTAGTCTGGAGAATAGCTCATAAGATCAGTACCCCTGCCCCAGTTGTGTGCAGTCTCTGTCTTTCTCTTTGGGTTTGCAACCCCTCTCTCACTCCACAAGCTGCAGATTCTTCTTCATGACTTGGTCCTCTGACCAGGTTGCCCTATGCATTTTACCCTTTCAGGTAAGGAAGTCTTCCTTCCAAAATCCAGGGCAGTCTTCCCATTCACTGCCACTCCCTCAGGATCTGGTAGGAGAACCCAGGACCACATTCTGCTCAGGGTCCCTCTAGCCAGCAACCAATGTCTCTTCCCTCCTGGACCTTACTGCCTTCCCTGAGTCCTTTCATTACTATCTGACACTCCTACCTTCCTGGGTTTGCCAGCTTCACCACTACCTCCTTCTAGGGAAACAACTATAAGCTACAGGTCACTACTGTCTCTAAACACTCTTCCATCTCCCAAATAGTAACTATGACTTATTTCCCAACAGTTTCCCTTCTACTGCCTGTCTTTATAAGTCCAGCCCAGCTCAGCTCCTTCCTTCTCAGCTGGGTTCCCTCACTCAATCAGGGGATTGCTTAGCCACCTGATTCTACTCAGCTGTGGCCTTCTGGGTTAATTAGCCCCCTTCTCAATCTGCCTTAACCCTTTCAAGGCAAGTGTGGGAGAGAACATCCCATCACACTGATATTATCTAAAAGATATAGGAGGTAAACCATTTGTCAGCGATAATGTAGTATTAGTCCCTGACTCATAAAGAAGAGGAACAGAAATACTGAGGAAAGACAACAGTAAGATGTTGGAGAATAAATAAGATCCACAGAATACGAAAGGTAGGAAAATTTTTAATTCTACCAAGCATTATTAACTGGAAGAACATATGTTTTCTATATTGTTTTCGTGCTTTCTGGACAGAGAGGTTTTGTTGTTTTTAGAACTAATGACAATCATTGCCCAAGCTCAGATCCTAGTAAATGGGTGAGAATGTTTTGGGTTCCCTCATTCCTGCCTAAAGAGTCAAAACCCAAGGCAGACTCAACTATCCCAATTTGTCAGCTGTTTAACTGCCTATATCTACATGTTTTGACAACATTTTTCAGTAAAATGTCCAATACATATTTGGTCAGAAGAATACACCCTCCTAAATAAATTCAGCTTTGCTTGCTTGGGCTACATGATATGTTGATACGCAATAAAGCATTGGCATAGGATAGCACCAAAGTGTCACCATATTCAGTAACTCTTCAGATCCATGTACCCAAGGTTGAAAATTCCATTTAGGTAAACATAGGAAGGGTTGCTTGGTTGTTGTTGTTATTATTACATCTTAGCTGCAGAGTCTACAAGAGAGAAGAGCATATGTGAAAGCTATCTCCACAACTATAAAGGCCAGAATCTCACTTATTACAACAATCTGTAACCCACTAACAACCTCCTGCATCTGCTTCTGCCCTCCCTATGACTGGAGGGGTGTTAACAGATCACTGCACCTTGAATGGTCCCTTGAAATGTGTTAACTACTTATGCAACATGATCTATTCAACTCTTATATTTAGCTGTGACACTTTGAGTTAGTTTCCCAGACCTTAAGAAGACCTCTGTGTGGCTCAAAAGCTTGTCTCTCTCTCTCACCAACAAAAGTTGTTCCAATAAAAGATATTATCCACTTTGTATCTCTAGAATCTCACTTGGCATAAATCAGTAAAACTTCATAACTTTAAAGGAGTTTCATAACTGACTTAAATGGGATCAGAGCTGGGGCTTTTGGGCCTCATCCAAAGCCAATTTAAATTAGTCCAAGTCTTCAAGGGCCTCAGAAGCCAAAACATTCTTTAACTGTCAATATTTGAATGAAAGGCTTGTAGTAAAAGTTTTGTCCATAGATCACTATGCCATCAATCATAATAGTGCATAATTTCAAGGAAAAATGAAAATAAAAAGTCTCATAGCTCTGCAATATGTTAGATCAACTGAACTTCACACAGTAAAAACAAACAAACAATTAATGTGTTCTGTTTTGCAGTAAATCATTCGGGAGTGTTTGCTACTTTTATTTTGCCAGAGTTTTGCTCTTCTACAAATCGAATTAGCAATCATGTATCTTGTTAGGCAGAATTTCAAGGAAACTGCAATTCATGGACAGTTAGGCAGCAATGCCCTAAGCTTTTTGTTGCTGCCGGGGGTCTGCTGCTTGCTAACAAGATTCAAACGCAAGATGAGAGCGCCTAAGGGTTCTGATGTAACAAAAGTGAGAATTACAGAGTTCATGAAGCTCATTGAGCATCCATATTCTGTGCTTTATGAGCATATTTGAATCTCAGCCATATAGTTTTATTCTTTTGATTGTTTCTCATTATGCAGCTGTACTAAAATATCAGTAACATTAAAAACTTTTTATATGTGGATTATAAAGCAACTATGCTGATATTAATAATTAACAACTTAGAACGTAAGCTTCTCTGAACAGAGACCTTGTCTTATTTTATAGGACTGATTCTGTAAATCCTTACTTACCTCAGTAGTTCTTACATGATTAAGGCTCACTCATACATGTAAAAATGGTAAGATACAGCCCTGGGTTTGTTAAGCACCATTAGAACAATGGATCTGTTATGATAATTGGGCGTACAAATTTATCCTAGTTGTGATCTCAACTGTTAGAAGTATGTGAAAGGTTAGATGGTATCACAGTAACTTATAATAAATGTTAATGGAAAAGATACAAAAGGGAGGCAGAGACTGAATTTGTAAAAAACAACAACAACCCTACTGATATAATTCAAAGACTATTAAGATCATGCTTGGTAAACAAGAACAGTGTAGAATGAGAAATCAGTGAACCAAAGTTGGTGGGTCAGAAACTAGGATTAATTGGTGGACAAAATAAAGGGGAAGGGCTATTCTGCCCACCATTCCCTTGTGGGTCCTTAAAGAAAAGACTTATGGAGAAAAATTGGCTAATAAATAAAGCTTCACTATCATGGCTGACATCCCACCATTTCCTGGGACTGGGGGCCTTCATTATCATGATCCTTACAGATATTCAGACCAGGCCAGAGAGAGGGACCCAGATGACTTTGCCTCCTCTACCAGGTGCAGCTAAATCCCAAACTTCACCCAGGATGAAACAAGATCGGACTTTAGCAACAAATATCAACAACAACAGCTCCAGTCCATCTCAACTAACTTCTTCTCTTGTCCCAAAAGAACAGTTATTTCCATCTTTGATACCATCTAACAGAGTGTCAAACAAGGTGGTTTTTTCCATCTAAAAACTCTCTCCAGCTAAAGGGAAAGGAAACAAGCAATGTTAAAATAAAAGCCTTATTTAATACTTTACATTTCAAATGCTTTAACTCTTTTTCCTGCTTTTATCTCTAATAAAAGATTAAAAGAATATTTAATAAAGTGTTAGCCATGGTACTAAGCAGGCCGAGGGCTCTGTATATCAAAACTCAGATGTTGCTTAATATTATTTAATGTTGGACAGTGAGTGGATTACATTAACACCTTAGTCCATATATTCCATCTAAATTAATATAACAACCCAACTGCAATATACACATTAGATAATATTTTTTCCTTTAATGAGGCCTCCTGACCTGCAAGTACATTAATATCCACATAAGAGTAATCTTCAAAATAAAACAGATGTATTTCTAAAGGGTTTTCATAGAGCAAGGTCTACTAAACTTACCAGGCACTGTATGCACTCATGTTGTATAATTGAGAATAGACACCAAAACTGAATGACATGTCAAAATTCTCCTCCAGTAAGTTATTCTGTGCAAATTCCTGAACTAAAACTATTAATTTCAAAGATAATATAGGCCAAAAAGGGAGGGCATATCTACTAACCAATGACAAAAAATCATATTGATCCATAATTCTTGTACACTTTTTTTGACTTAGTCTGTCGAGGGTTTGATCCTGCAAACCTTACCCAGACAAAACTTTCATTAACTTTAACAAAGTTTTCATCTGAGTAAAAGTATGCAGGATCCTATATGCGTATGAAAGTGTATACAAAGCTGAAGCATTTTTAATAGGTATGACAAATATCATAGCTACATTTTAAAAATGCAGGAGGATTCCCTTTTTAGATTACCATAATGCACTTAAAATTAGAGCCCTGCAAATCTGTGCACACCGCATTATATCCGCAGACCATGCTTTGTGGCTCATAGATCAGATGCAGATGCAAATTTTGTATCCGTGCAGGGCTCTACTTAATTTCTGTAACTGGTACATTCCCTTTAAGCTGAAGCAGTGGTTAGTGCTACATTTGTTATGACACTTGTGTGCAGGACGTTTACTAGCAGAATTCCAGTACAAGATACACATCTGGCATTGTCTCTCAAAGTAAATTTAGAGTTATGGTGTAGTGGGGCCTACCTAATTGCTCTGGGACCTAATTGCTCTGGGACCAAGTTTTCCTTGGCAACCTGGTTTATCTGTCCAGCCAAACTACAAACTCCACCTGATCAAGGATGACAAAATTCCAAGTAAGCAAAAGTCTGGACAAAAGCAAATTCTCCAGCTGTTCTCTCAAAGCCAAAGGGGAGCTCCCACTCTGTCTTCTGAGAACCACAACCTTGGGTTCTGGGTGACTAAATGGGCATCAGGTCTGACCCTGAATTTCTTTTCCCTCTAGATTACTTCCTTTGGCTCAGGTAGTCCATGGCAGGTCTTTCCTCCCCCTAGTCTTTCATAAACTGAGGAAAGGGAGCTGTTTATATATAGCCTCTCTTCCTAGCATTTTTTGCTCTGAGGACTACAGTTCCCATGTGTCCCGCCGGACTAAATATGTCAGGCTAGCGCTGGACCCTTGGCCAGCCTTAAATGCTGTTACGTATATTTAGATTCAATCTTGTGTCAGAAATTTGATTGACCAATGGTTCTGTAGTCCAAGCCTTAGATACCTGCAAGTATCCTCCACAGTGTTCAATTAGGCAGTCAGGTAAAGCATAACTACCACCATCACTTGTCTAATGATGCAAAGTTTTTACACAAGAGGACTTTAGGGTGATCAATTTATTCTCCAAAGGAAGCATGGGAATTGATCATTCTGGTCATGTTGTTGTACTAGAATGACTGATTGAACTTGTGAGGTGCTAAATACCTGTTAGGCTCATGGCCCAATTTGGTCCACACCAGAGAACTAAATTAATTAACATCAAATTGTTATCAATCCAGTTGTGAATATGATTTTTAAAGGTATTTTTACAAGCTGACTGGTATTTACATACAGTGTTTGAATGGAGTTATATTTTTGTTTCAGCAAACACATGAAGAAAAGGAATTGTAGAAACTAATCTGGAAAGTTGTTGAGCTGGAAAGGATGACATAATATATAGAATAGACACAAAGGTTTATGGGGCTGCATGCATATCACTGACTTCGCCCTGAAATAATGTGTTATAGATTTTGAATTTGCACATGATAAAACAAATTATTTCATATAAAGACATCAGGGTGCCATGCAGGACTGTTACCTACTTAGGAATACAGTTGTATGCATACTTAGTATTCATGTTACTCATTTTTTCCCTCTGACATTCTTTTGCCTCCAGGTAGACTTTGATGTTATATATTTCAGCATTATGCTCATAATGAATTCACATCTTATTTGAAATGAGATGTTATATAAGATTGGAGTTATGTGCATATGCCTGTTGTGTATGATTATTAAAAGGTTGTGAATATAATTTTGATTACTATTATATTTAATTTAATGGATATTAATATATTTTAATTTTAAAAAATGTGATACATTTGTTATTGATAGTGTGGGTGTGTTTATGGAGGAAGAGGGACAAAGAAAAAGATGTCTACCCTTTTGAGAAAGTCCTATGGAATGTAATAGAAAATTATATCTTTCCATAGGTTTTAATATTTAATAGAGAATTATATTGCAGATAGAATTCTATAGCATGGTTTAAATAAAACATACAGAAATGATATTTATTCTCTATTAAATGCAATAGGTATTTCAGAATGAATTCTAAAGAACCTTACCAGTGCTTATAAGACTATTCCAGATGGGTATAGGTATAATTAGGTAGGTCCAACACTGTACATGGACTCAAAGTGTATGTCTAACTGCAATTTGACACCTGTGGCTGGTCCATGCCAGCTGACTTGGGCTCGCAGGGCTCAGGCTAAAGGGCTGTTTAATTGTGGTGTAGATGTTCCAGCTCGGGCTGGAGCCCGAGCTCTAGGACCCTCCCACCTCACAGGATTCTATAGCCCAGTCTCCAGCCTGAGCCCAGACCTCTACATTGCAATTAAACGGACCCTTAGCCCAAGCCCCGGACTGCTGGCATAGGCCAGCCATGGGTTTTTAATTGCAGTATGTACATACCCACAGAGACAGGTGCACTAATGCAAAGTATCAGGTCTCTAGAAGTCTGACTTGTTAAATCTGTACCTGGTTTCAAGAAGTTGCATTCTAACAATATCTATTCCACATGTTTTTCTGCCTTCCTATATATATTTATAGTTTCAGCTTTTCCTTGGGGCAACTGCCACAGTGTCACTAAGACATCATGCAATGCCTTCGACCCGAGAAAGGAACTCCACGCAGATAGATAGAGCCACAGGTGACTTAAGTGCCTCAGGTTATGTATCATTGTGTTAAAAGAACTAAGCAAAGGAAAAGCCTCAGGCAATAGAAGCCAAGAGCCATCTTTCCATTGCCTTCAATGAGCATTTGTCAGGCCTTTATCATGAAACATTAACCATGAAAAGTTGTGATGACAAACATTGCTTTTCTATCTTTCCTTAAAAATATTATTTTGCAACCTTTCTTCATAAGATCTCTGGATCACAAATCCTCCTTAAGAAATTTAAAGTGTTCTTACATAGCACATCCTAATTTAATTTCATGTTGTTACCCAAATAATCTTTTCAACCTCATATGGCAGTGGTCCCCAGACTTTTTTGTCTGTGCCCTTCTCTGGGAGGCATGGTCGGGAGCCGGGGCCAGGAGTGGGGCTGCGGTTGGGAGCCATGGTTCAGAGAGGAGTCGGCACAACAACTGGGGCCTCGGCTGAGAGCAGGCCTGCAGTCGAGGCAGGGAGCCAGGGGCCGCAGTCAGGAGTGAAACCAGGAGCCGGTGGCTGAGCCAGGGCTGGACCTGGGGGTGGGGGTAAGGCCGGAGTGGAGATGGAGGCACAGCTGGGCTGCCCTGCCATCTCCCCCCCAAACATTCCTCTGCACCCCCTTAGGGGTGTGTGTGCCCCTCAGTTTGGGGACCACTGACGTATGGGGTATAAATAATTTGGTTTCCTCGGTGGTTATGCTGATATGAAGAAAACAATTCTAGGCTAAAAATGCATACTTTAAAGAATTCTTAATAGCATCTGCTATATTGTTGAATTTTTCACCTGTTCGTATCTTCACAAAATGCTCACCTTTGGGGCTGGAATTTTTCATACTTATCTGTGCCCAAAGTTGATTTGAAAGTCTGGGCAAAATCCTTTAAGCCATATTTTATACTGGCACTAGAAAAGGTTCAGAAAAGGGCAACTAAAATGATTAGGGGTTTGGAACGGGTCCCATATGAGGAGAGATTAAAAAGGCTAGGACTCTTCAGCTTGGAAAAGAGGAGACTAAGGGGGGATATGATAGAGGTATATAAAATCATGAGTGATGTGGAGAAACTGGATAAGGAAAAGTTATTTACTTATTCCCATAATACAAGAACTAGGGGTCACCAAATGAAATTAAAAGCAGGTTTAAAACAAATAAAAGGAAGTTCTTCTTCACGCAGCGCACAGTCAACTTGTGGAACTCCTTACCTGAGGAGGTTGTGAAGGCTAGGACTATAATAGCATTTAAAAGAGAACTGGATAAATTCATGGTGGTGAAATCCATTAATGGCTATTAGCCAGGATGGGTAAGGAATGGTGTCCCTAGCCTCTGTTTGTCAGAGGATGGAGATGGATGGCAGGAGAGAGATCACTTGATCATTGCCTGTTAGGTTCACTCCCTCTGGGGCACCTGACATTGGCCACTGTCAGTAGACAAGATACAGGGCTAGATGGACCTTTGGTCTGACCTGGTACTGCCGTTCTTATGTTCTTATTATTTGAGTTCAGTAAGGATGGAAAATCTGCACCTTGCAGTACTGCAGTAAGTCTTTCATAGTGGCACAGAATATGTTTGTGTAGTTTCTAGCGGCATATGATTCGCCGGACAAAATCCTAATTTTTCTTCTCAAGCGTTATCTGAATATGTTATCCAAATAAAAAAATTGCATATGCTTTCAAAATACCGCAGTCAAAATGTATTGTCTATGCAATGGAGACTGCTGCCCTTTAAGGAAATAATTTTAGTTTCTTCCTCTCATAGTACTTTGAACAATGTCCTGCTGCCCGTTCCTCTCAAAATGTTGCTTCATCTTCTTTCTTTGTTGTATATTGATGACCTCCTGTGGTGGCATCTTTCCTATTCACTACATTATGCAGCCTGCAGCACATCAGGCTCTGCATATTTTCCTAAATATTTTGTTGAAGGTCACCACTGTCATCTGGAAGAAAACAAAACACAAAGAACTTTATGCTGAGCTTCACTTGCAAAGTCTGGGAATGAAAAAATTACTTTTCTGGTGATGGTGTTAATTTGCCACCCTGGGAAATTCTAACCTTTGGTTTTGGGGGGCTGCCAAAAATAAGAGCAGGAGATGGATTCTAGCATATTTCGCTTGGGTTGCAAACTAACACAAAACAGACCTGGAGACAAGACACGGCTGAAGGCAGTGCTACATGCCTACATCTGACAACTTGTGGTGGGATTGCATTTGGAAAGCTGGGGTGAAATTCAGGCAAAACTCCTGTTGATTTCAGTGGCGTCAGGATTTCACCCCTGCAATTCAGATGGAGCTTCTTGGACTAAGGAGCGGAGGCCTAGTGTCCCAGAGAAATGGATGCTCCCCATATAAAAAACAGGAGGAGAGGAAGTATGAGCAGGATAAGGACTAGTTAAAGTAGGTTATTTGGTTATCATAGAATCATAGAATAGAATCATAGAATATCAGGGTTGGAAGGGACCTCAGGAGGTCATGTAGTCCAACTCCCTGCTCAAGGCAGGATCAATCCCCAACTAAATCATCCCGGCCAGGGCTTTGTCAAGCCTGACCTGAAAAACCTCTAAGGAAGGAGATTCCACCACCTCCCTAGGTAACCCATTCCAGTGCTTCACCACCCTCCTAGTGAGAAAGTTTTTTCTAATATCCAACCTAAACCTCCCCCACTGCAACTTGAGACCATTACTCCTTGTTCTGTCATCAGGTATCACTGAGAACAATCTAGATCCATCTTCTTTGGAACCCCCTTTCAGGTAGTTGAAAGCAGCTATCAAATCCCCCCTCATTCTTCTCTTCTGCAGACTAAACAATCCCAGTTCCCTCAGCCTCTCCTCATAAGTCATGTGCTCCAGCTCCCTAATCATTTTTGTTGCCTTCCTCTGGACTCTTATATGTAAGGTAATGTAAATATGGTCAAAGTGAGTTTATTTCCTTCATTATTATTTAGATAAGAATGAATCCTAATCCCATCTCTGTACATCTGAAAAGCCCAATCGACAGTAGAACTTGTGCATTTTCACTATCTTTGATGTGTCCTCATGCGCACACACACACATTTCTTAGCACAGAGGGTTTAGCATTACCAACAGTTCTGAGACTTAGCCGTGATTACTCCGTAGATTCTTTGCGGTAGAAGAAGTGGATTCAAGCTCTCATGTGTCAAGTCATTTTACACAGGGCACAGATTTGGCCCACAATAGTGTAGCTGCATTTTTGTATATGTTAATAATAGTGTCAATGCTTTCATATATCACATATATGGTTGTTCTAGCCATACTTTTCAGACACCAGACTCCTCCACCTGCACGCTATCCATTATCACCCCCCCACACACACACAAACACACACAGGATTACATCTAACCATCCCAAAGCTCTGAACACATTCAAACAGCAGCCATTGCTTAAAAGAAGGGGGGGAAATGACCAGAAAAAATGCTTTTATTTTTTCCCTTGTTATGTAGAATTTCCCCTCTAAGCTACACAGGCATGTTGCTTGAAGAAGCAATATTTAGTCCTGGACCTGGGACAAATTTAGTGTCTGGAGTATCACTACCCACCAATGGGAGCCAAAAAAACCCTTCCATACCTGTGGTGTAAAGTGTTTGTTTCTAGCAGATCATGAACCTGTGGCTCATGGCAGTAAAATGTATACAGTATACAAGCTATTTTAGAACCCTCCAGAATTGCCTAAAACATTTGTCATATTTCTTCTCTCCTGAGCCCTGTATTTTCAGACTCATGATAATGAAAGCATCTGGTTTTACCGGTATAAACATCAAAAATAGTACCCATCTATTTTTAAACAGCTCTCCCAAACATTGATAAAATAGCTCTTCTATAAAACATGTGGCAAGTGCAGAATACATAATGACTTGGTGCACTATAGAGGTTATTGGCACGCTTTTGGGGATGATCCTATATAACTTATCATTTTTAAAGTTACTTTGTAGCTATCCCAAGCTCAGGACAATAAAATCTGTATACCATACCATCATGGTATTTTCTTTGCCTGTGCACTGTGTTTATACACTGGAGTTCTTTGTTTTATGCAAATTGTGTTCCTAGGGTTTTTCTTTGCTCCTTTGATTTTGTTAGTATTTATAAATAAATAAATCTTTTGTTTCTCCCCACGCTTGTAATCTGTCTCCTGACATTAAAAGGGAACATAAAAAGAAATAGCCTAATTTTCATCCACCCTTACATTGCCCTGGGTGAGGGCTCTGGGCTGGGAGGGTGCAGGCTCTGGGGTGGGGCTGGGGATGAGGAGTTTGGGGTGCAGGAAGGGGCTCCAGGTTTGCGGGGGGCTCAGGTCTGGGGCAGGGAATTGGGGTGTGGGGTTGGGGCACGGGCTTACCTTGGGCAGCTCCCGGTCAGCGGTGCAACGGGGGTGCTACATCAGGCTTCGCCCCCCCCTCCAGCTCCCATTGGCTGGTTCCTGGCCAATGGGAGTGCAGAGCTGGTGCTTGAGGTGGGGGCAGCGTGCGGAGCCCCCCTGCCTAGGAGCCAGACCTGCTGCTGGCCACTTTGTGGTGTCAGAACAAGTAGGAATTAGCCTGCCTTAGCTGGGCAGCACTGCCAACGGGACTTTTAACAGCCCAGTCAGCGGTGCTGACCAGAGTCGCCGCGACCCAGTGCTTTCCATTCCGCAACCCAGTACTGGGTCGCAACCCACAGTTTGAAAACTACTGAGTTAGAGTATGAATTTAATGCATGACAGCTCCCTGTATTCCTCCCTAACTCCCCAGGGGACACTTCCAAAGTGTATTAAGGTAAACCTCACAAAGGAACTCACCCTGGAATAAGTGTGTCCACAGGGGGAGCTAGTGAAGAATAGCTATTGAGGGAACAGCTATTTTCACACCAGCTCCCCGTGTAGACAAACCTTGATATGTACTAGCTGTGCTCAGTGCTATACAAAATACAAATCAAAAGAGAGTCCCTGACATGAGAAACATCACCAGAAAGATAAGAGAAAGGGAGGTACTGAGATGATGTTGACAGACTTTTTTGTTTTGTTTTCTTTTAATTTCACTATCACTTTTCTCCCACATAGAGTTGGGCATGAACAAGACATGTGACTGGTATGAGTAAGTGTGGTGGGCCTGACTCCTAATCATCATCATCATTGTCACTGGATTCATGGCACCAAAGTTTTTTTGGTGTCACATAGAATGGACTTCCACCTTGAACATTCCGTTGCAAGTCTTCTTCCTTTCTCAAGAATTAGTATGGGAGGATTTATGTCTCTGAAATCCCTCAAAATATTGTTTTCTAACCTCATTCCTGGCTGACACCATGCTTTATGTCCTTCAACCCCAGCTCTATAAATCCTCTGTTTTTCTGTACTTTGGCCGTGAGCCCACCATTGCAGTCATCTTGTTCTCAGCTGGTGTAAGATTGCAATTTACCAGGATCATCCAAGTATCTCCTCAGTTGTGACAAATCAAATCAACAGAAGTTAAGAATACACCATAACTTTTGACATTGAATATTGTTTAGTTTTCTCTCCTCAGCTGTTTTTAAAGGCCATTTTTCTGCTCCAGATAACATATGATTCCTAATCAAAGGATTAAAACACAAAATTGATCAATCCACCATTCTGACCCTGCTGGTAAGATTGGGTGAAATTAATCCATATTCCACTACAGCCATATTTTGTGAATTTAAGTGGGACTTTCATGGTGCATAGTCCTTATACTGATGCTCTGCATACCAGTGAATTATACCCAGTGTGATTAGTTATGTGATGTAAGACTTACAGATCACATTTATTGTGACTTCAAGATCACATCATTTTTTTTTTCATGTTTGTGTTAGGGAGAAGCTGTGGATGTGGTATACCTAGACTTTAGTAAGGCATTTGATACGATCTCGCATGATATTCTTATCGACAAACTAGGCAAATACAATTTAGATGGGGCTACTATAAGGTGGGTGCATAACTGGCTGGATAACCGTACTCAGAGAGTTGTTATTAATGGTTCCCAATCCTGCTGGAAAGGCATAACGAGTGGGGTTCCGCAGGGGTCTGTTTTGGGACCGGCTCTGTTCAATATCTTCATTAACGACTTAGATATTGGCATAGAAAGTACGCTTATTAAGTTTGCGGATGATACCAAACTGGCAGGGATTGCAACTGCTTTGGAGGACAGGGTCATAATTCAAAATGATCTGGACAAATTGGAGAAATGGTCTGAGTTAAACAGGATGAAGTTTAACAAAGACAAATGCAAAGTGCTCCACTTAGGAAGAAAAAATCAGTTTCACACATACAGAATGGGAAGAGACTGTCTAGGAAGGAGTATGGCAGAAAGGGATCTAGGGGTTATAGTGGACCACAAGCTAAATATGAGTCAACAGTGTGATGCTGCTGCAAAAAAAGCAAACATGATTCTGGGCTGTATTAACAGGTGTGTTGTGAGCAAGACACGAGAAGTCATTCTTCCACTCTACTCTGCTCTGGTTAGGCCTCAGCTGGAGTATTGTGTCCAGTTCTGGGCACCGCATTTCAAGAAAGATGTGGAGAAATTGGAAAGGGTCCAGAGAAGAGCAACAAGAATGATTACAGGTCTTGAGAACATGACCTATGAAGGAAGGCTGAAAGAATTGGGTTTGTTTAGTTTGGAAAAGAGAAGACTGAGAGGGGACATGATAGCAGTTTTCAGGTATCTAAAAGGGTGTCATAAGGAGGAGGGAGAAAACTTGTTCACCTTAGCCTCTGAGGATAGAACAAGAAGCAATGGGCTTAAACTGCAGCAAGGGAGGTCTAGGTTGGACATTAGGAAAAAGTTCCTAACTGTCAGGGTGGTTAAACACTGGAATAAATTGCCTAGGGAGGTTGTGGAATCTCCATCTCTGGAGATATTTAAGAGTAGGTTAGATAAATGTCTATCAGGGATGGTCTAGACAGTATTTGGTCCTGCCATGTGGGCAGGGGACTGGACTCGATGACCTCTCGAGGTCCCTTCCAGTCCTAGAATCTATGAATCTATGTCTCTATCCTTTTATATATACCTTTTGTAGGCACATCTGAAATAGCTGCACTTGGTGATATGAAGCCTATCTATAGAACTAGAACTTGAGAAAAATTGCCCTGATTTCAGAGTATTCAAAAGATAACTTCTAAAGTGAAAGTTGCTTTTCCAAAGAATATTTTCAGTAGGACTGACTCATTTCTCTCATAGGAACTTATATAGCCAAGCCCTCATCTGTCTAGTATCTGACTGGCTCAATGTCTTTAATATATTTATCCTTACCACAACTCTGTAAGATAGGGAAGTACTATTATTCCCATTTTACAGATGGGGAAACTAACTCCCAGGAAGGCTAAATTACTTGCCCAAGGTCACACAGGAAGTCTGTGGCAGAACTGGAAATTGGACACAGGTCTCCTAAGTCCCAGGCTAGTGCCTGAATGAGTGGACCATCCTTCTCCTTTTAAAATTTTTCTGACAATACATGTTCATTTTGATTAAATACTACATTGAATTTTGGTTGTCTATCCAAGAAAATCAGACACGTTAGTGGTAATGCATTTATGTGTGGCAATACATTCTGATTCAGTCTAGATTAGTATCTGCTTTAATCTCAATTACATATACAACAAATACATTTATTAACCTCATTATATGCTTTTGCTGCAATTTAGAAGTTAACAAAAGACAACTTAATTGCTTTAAGAAATTTACTGTTACTATTTTCTGAGAGTTATAAGCTAAATATTATGCATATCAGTCACTGCAAGTATAACTCACATTTTAATAACACTAAATGCAGTTTCACTGAATAAAACTCCACTCCAGTGTGATGACACTGAATATTCAGATTACCTTTAATTAAATAGCAAAAGGCACTGAAAAGAGAGGTTTAATTTTAATGCCATCATATTTTCATTTCTGTTAAATATCACACACAGTATGATACATATGAAACAATCAGAGTACACAGTAGTTATGAGTTAAATGTATGTGTGTAATTTTTTTATTAAATATTCCACAAATCAGTTTGTATGGGAAGACCATAACAAAATAAACCTAATCGTTTCATAAATATCCTAAGGGCATTACATGTTGTCCCCAGACTGAAGTTAAAGAATGAATCAGATCTCACATATGTTATATCACAAAATGGAAAGTAATATCATACAACTATTCAAGTAGCTACCAGTTTTTTTCTTGTGTGCTTTCTTGCTGTCTAATGATATGCCTTTGAAAGATTAGGACTGGATATTCAAAATTAAGGGCACACAATTGTAAATACAATAATGTTTACATAATTCAATGTCTAATTTGCACATATAGTTACCACAAGTTTGATAATTAAATAGATAACTGTCCATTTGGATTTGCAAATACCTGATTTGTGTCTGTGGTAATGACGTGTACCTAATTTTGAAATTCAGGTCTTATGTTAAATTTGAGCTATGCATCTTTAGCCCTCCATAATTCTCGGACCAGCTGGGAACTGGATTGGTTCCTGATATAATTCAGACCATCCGCAGGACCATGGTAATATAAGACCAGAACCATAGGGCCCCTCGGATCTGTTCTGGAAGGCGAAGATTGCTGCAGTTGGAGTGAGGTAACATAGGAGCTATAGTGGAGTTGGAGGGATCCTCTATCAGCTGGTTAAACTTGCATTATGTCTGCTTTGTACCTCTAGAGAGTAGAGAGGGTAAGAAAAATGGTTAGATACTATCTCAATACTTAGTCTCTAAAATGATCAAAATATATACTTTGTGTATCCTTGGGTATGAAACATTCAGTCAAAGTTTATGGCTGCTTGTAAGAAAAACATTAGAAAGAATCAGACTGCCAGTTGCTGCATGTACAGTAGATTTTCAGTTCACATAGATAAGGTCTAACAAAGGAATATTAGGGTGGGCTGTATTTGTTTCAATGCATCTGAATTTTTCTGTCCACAGCCTCTTCACTTTTAGATTTAGCAGAAAATGACTTCAGGAAAATGCTGGTTAGAAAGATAAATTCACTTTAATTGATTGATAATGCAGTCAAAATTACAGAAGATATTAAATCGCAATAGGAAAGATATTATAATTTGGTGATTACTCTCTTGGGACATTCTAAAGCATGACAAGCAGCCAAGAGTTTCATATACTACAGAACTGGGAATATCTCATGACAACAATAGACCCTGGAGATCACTTCAGAGCTATTTTAAAGAGATTGTGGAGAAAAAAGTGTGTATATGTTGTGCTAGAGGAAGATGGAGGTGGCACTTTAGAATCACAAAAAGTAGTTTTAGCGACTGTGAGGTACACAATGATTAATGTGAAGTGTTATCAGCCAATTGAACAACTCTTCAGTTGAAGCATATTTATAATACAGTGTAGTACAGTTAATCACACTTTGAAACTGTAACATAAAGAGGCAGTTTCAGGGTAATTCCATTTTGATTGCAGTTATTTATCCTAATTCAAAGCACTTTCGCTCTATTTGTGCCTTTAAAGAACTTTTTTAAAAATGTAAGGCTGTTCTCCTATTTCTTAAAAATTACTTTAAACGTTGGCTGTTGGCCTACTTATGGAATACTGCTGAAGAGGGATAGTTAGGAAGGGTGCGAGTAAGCAGGTTTGAGTCCTGTGGAATTCCAATGACTGACCTAACTGAACTCCGTTTACAGCTTTCACAAATAAGATCTTCCTATCTTTCCCATATGTATAGAATAATTCCAATATTCCAAATATGCATCTGCTTACATGGTTCTATTAGTTACACATTTCAGTATCCCTGGAAACAAGCAAATCATTCCCTCTACCTCCAATGTCTCATTTAAACAACAAACAACAACAGTATTTCACTTTAGCCTGCAAGTTTTTCAAACAGCCCATGCAGTCGATTACCATTTCTGTCAAAACAAACTATGAAATGAAGGAAGGGTGTGTGCGTGTATAAGAATTTTTCTTCTGAACTCTCTGTGCTGCCTTTGAAAAACAACCTTAAAGAAGTGCATAGAAAATTGAATTCTTACATGTGAGAATATTTCATGTAAAAATCACCATGTGGGTTAAGGAATTAGCAAGCAAAATGTTATACTATAAGGCAAGGATTTTGATAGAGCTGGGGTCAGTTTTATAACAGTCAGTTCTGTAACGTGAGCCTTAGAAAATCATTTGGTGCTACTTTCATAGCTTTCTGCGTGATTATACTGGATATATTCTTCAATTTAATCAAGCCCGCTGAGGACAAGGTTAGCACCAAATGACTTGTGGATGCATAACATCCTTCTTATATTTAATAAAGAATCAAGAGAGAATACAAGGAACTATAGTTCAGTAATCCTCAATACAGTTATGCATAAGAGTAGAAATAGAAAAATGGTAATAAGAACATATTTTTATTTTTATTATTTTTTTAATTTGTCCCAGTAATGAATATTGGTGCAATTGAAACAGAATAGCAACAAGCAGCTAAGATGATTCTAACGGTATGAGTTATGAATAAAGGTTATCCAGATTTAGTCTATATTGTGGCTCATCTTTTTTATTATGAAATCTTGTGGAGATATAAGAAAGGAAATAAACAGCTTGTCAGTGCTCTGAGACAATATTTAATAAGAGACTGAAGCTTGTACCCATTCCTACTTGGTGCTGGGAATCTTCAAAATGGGAGCTGAGTGCACTAACCATCTCACAAAACTATGAAGAGGGAACCAAACTATGAGAAATTTATGCAGACTTTCTATATGCAGAAGGGGTGAAATTCATCCCTGGGCAAAGGGCCAGCACAAAGTTTATGCTCCACTTAAGTTTTATGCTGAGGGCTTAAGAGGCACTGAAGTGACTTTGTGCTGGCCATCTGCTTGGGATGAATTTCATATGTGGTGATTAGAATAAGGAACAGATTGCCAGACAACATGGTAGTGTTTCTGGATAGAATATGAACTATATCCCTTTTGAGAAAAGGGATGAATCTAGAGGTACCATTAGTCACCAGCCGTAGTTCGGAGATTCAAATGAGCCATCAGTTGTTTTGTGTTTCCTGAATTTAATAGAGAAGGAGCTAATTAATGGGCCATGTGATCTCTCTTGGCTTATTATTTCTCTCTTGCAATTTACTCTTAAACACTCTAACACACTATGTAAGAAATTATGCAGTATTCCCTTTACAACACATCCCCTGTGCCCTTGCTAAAAAAACCTTACTTACTGTCACAGTTCAGAGCAACTGTACTTGTATTTTATCTCTGTGGTCCAGCAAGGGCACCTGCTCTCAGATTTCCAGTTCCCTAGCTGTTGCCTTTCCGGATGGAAACCCACATTTGTCTTCCTTCTGATTGGAGGTATTTCTAGGCTACACAGATCCTTGACTACATTGTGTTATTCCCGGCACAGACAGGTTATCCAAGGATACCTGCTTGTTTTCTCTTCAGAGATGGTTAACAGGTGTAATTGCTACAGTTATAAGGTACCACACCGCACTTCCTAGGCAAGCCTACTTTATTGTTAAGATAAAAAGTATTCCAGAGAAAACATACTGAAAACAATAAAAGAACCTACATGCCTGCTAATAAGCATAGCAGAGCTAACACCAGGCCTAACATGGATTCTGGCAGGACCAGTCTGTCAACCCCCTCCCAAGGGAGATTCCTTGTGTTTACAAGTTCATTGCAGCTTCAACTCAGAATCCGCACTCAGTCCTACCAGCACATCAGTACCAGATAAACTGATTATCCTGGGGGACTTTACGAGATTACTTTCAACCCCTGCATTAATCTGGCAGCCTGACATCAAACAGCATAGGACTGTGTAAGAGAATAGCAATGGAACTCTGTTACTAGTGTGTCTAGCAGCAATAAGCAATGATGAATACCTTTTTCCGCCTATCAGACAAAAACAAAATATTGTGGATGCCCCCAAGTTCTAAACAATGGCATTTTATCGACTACATCTTCAATCTGTCAGCTAGATCTACAGAAATCACCGCAGCCATGCACAGTGCAGTCTACTGGACAGATCATCACATGAGCCGCTGCAAACTGTTATTAGTAATTCAACCAGTGCATCACACGTCATCATCTAAACCCAATCATACAGCTCAACGTAAAATGATTACAAGATGAAGTTACATGATGGCAGCTCTGTAATAACTTTACACCAGCTTTGTGTGACCCCACTTGCTTGACAACTAGTGTTAATGTAAACAGTGAGGTTGACATAATGTATCAAGCTGCTCTTGCCACATTGAGTGCTGCAAAATGACATCATCAAGACTGGCTTGATGAGAATGATCCAGAAATTCAACAGCTACTCACTAAAAACAGGAGATGCATTATCAAATTTGCGTATCCCATGTCTCTGTAGGTACAACTTTAACATACAGGAATCTGTGTCTTGAAACCCAATGCTCGATGATGCTACAAGAGACCTGAATGCCAGTCTCAGGATACATATTTGATTGTCTGGAAAATTATTTAATCTGAACATGTTGCAATCTTTCACAAAAATCTTTGAGGCAGTTGTTCATGAGCTTCAATAAGCCAATGACCGTGCTCTCCAGGCATATACTCTAGAAGATAGACAACGGATTACGGACAAATTTGCAGAGTCTGCAGAAAGGTTCAGGCAGAAAATCAATCTGAAAATGACAGAGGTCATGTATCAACCTGTGCCAGGGAAACCCTACACAAAACCAAAAGTCACCATCAGCAACAAACAGCTGAATGCTGTTACAGACTTCTGCTGTTTTGGTAGTATATTGAATGATGTTACTATAGACAAGGAGATGACAAGTGGTATCAACAATGCCAGTTCATTATATGGCAGGCTATCAGGCAGAATCTGGCAGCAACATGGCATTAAGCTTCGAACCAAGCTAAAAGTTGATAAAGCAGTTGTGCTGTCTGACTTCTTGTATGAATGTGAGACCTGGACCTGCTACAAGCATCACATTAAGCTTCTTGGTAAGTTCCATTTATGACATCTCATACCATACTCCGCAGCAAATGGCAGGATAAAGTTAAATAATGAGATTCGGGAATGTAGTCATTCCACAGGGATTGAAGCCAGGGTCATTGCATCACAGTTGCGCTGGGCTGGTCATGTATGGAGGATGGGCAACACCAGAATGTCAAAGCAGTTCCTGGATGGCAAACAAAGTGGGCAACTGTGTAGGAGGCAGCCAGAAGAAACTCTTCAAAGACAAACTGAAGTATAACTTGAAACAGTGCAACATTGATGCTGACAGCTGGGAGTCCTCAGCAACAGACAAATAATACCGGCAAGCAGTAGCCCACTGTGAGGTTGCCCAGTTCAAGACTAACCAGCATATAGATCAGGGGTCGGCAACCTTTCAGAAGTGGTGTGCCGAATCTTCATTTATTCACTCTAATTTAAGGTTTCGCGTGCCAGTAATACATTTTTACATTTTTAGAAAGTCTCTTTCTATAAGTCTGTAATATATAACTAAACTATTGTTGTATGTAAAGTAAATAAGGTTTTTAAAATATTTAAGAAGCTTCATTTTAAATTAAATTAAAATGCAGAGCCCCCCGGACCGGTGGCCAGGACCCGAGCAGTGTGAGTGCCACTGAAAATCAGCTCGCATGCCGCCTTCGGCACATGTGCCATAGGTTGCCTACCCTGATATAGATCTTGAGGCACAGAGGCTGAGCCATAAACAGCAGCAGGCACAGATTGTAATCCCTTCCTTGGCATCAAGCTATCTATGCACTTCATGCGACAAGGACTGCAACTCATGCATTGGTCTTTTTACCTACAACTGTTCTCACAAGACATAAAACTGTCATCAGTGTCAGCTTTGGTCATGAAGGACAAGGACAACAACTTTGTTTTCAGTACCTTTCCTGCTTCCCTCAGTGACCAGGCTCTCTCTTCAGAACAGTGCTTCAAAGACCTCCTGGTGCATCAAACACCTCCTGCAAAGCATTAGAACACCCAACTCTAACAAGGGTCCACTACTTACTGCCTGTTGCCTGTCAGCATCTTGCCCTAACTCCCCACACAGCTATTCCTCTCAGCTCCCAGGAGCCAACAGTCATAATGTGATCTCTCTCCCATTCGGCTAATTTCTTTCCTGAGACTGGGTTCAGGAACTGGTTGGTCACATAGGGAGCTTAGGCCAGGGGAAGAGTAAAGGTGGATTCTTAGTAGGAAGAAGGAATTTGTTCCACAAACAAGTCTTGATCTATCCCACCTCCCACCTGTAAGAATCTCTTCCTCTTTACTGCTCAGTGCTCCATCTTATATCCAGAGCTCTTAACCATACAAAGTTAGTGAGTTCCCAAATAGTAGCTACCTGAGAATTAGACAGTTTCCTAAAGGATAACAGAATATGGCAGTTGTCTCCAAACTTTTCAGGGTTGCACCTGCCCTTAGCCCTGTCTGCATCCCTGACCCTGGGAGCCAGGGCAAGGAGCAGGGCTGCGGCTCCTGAGGTGGGGGTAAGGAGGCTGAGGCTAGGGCCACAGCTGGGGGTGAGGGTGGGGCTGGGGGCTAGGAGCTGGGGCCATGGCTGGAGCAGAGCTGGGGGTGGGGCAGGGTTGGGTTGCACTCCCACCCTGTCCCTGTGAGGGCTGGCCTGAGCCCTGCCACATCCACCGAATGTCCCTCTGTGACCCCAAAGGGGGGGGGGGCTCATCCCAGAGTTTGGGGACCTCTGGAATATGGCATAAATAGGGTCCTACTAAATTCACAGTCCATTTTGGTCAATTTCACAGTCATAGGATGTAAAAAAAATTCATGATTTCAGCTATTTAAATCTGAAATGTCACAGTGTTGTAATTGTAGGGGACCTGGCCCAAAAAGGAGTTGGGGGGGGGGTTGCAAGGTTATTGTAGGGGTACTGCAACCCTTACTTCTGTCCTGCTGCTGCTGCTGGTAACGGCGCTGCCTGCAGACCTGGGCAGCAGCAGCTGCTGGCCAGAGCAAATGCTAGCAGCAGCGCAGAAGTAAGGAAAGCATGGTATGGTATTTCCACCTTTATTTCTATGCTGCTGTCTGTGGAGCTGGGCCCTCAGTCAGCAGCCACCCCTGTCTGGCCCCCCAGCTCTGAAGGCAGAAGTAAGGATGGCATGGTATGGTATTGCCACCCTTCGTTCTGCGGTGCTGCTGGCGCAGTGCTGCCTTCAGAGCTGGGCACCTGGCCAACAGCTGCCGCTCTCCAGCCAACCAGCTCTGAAGGCAGCATAGAAGTAAGGGTGGCAATATCGAGACCCCCCTAAAATAGCCTTGTGATCCCCTGCAACTCCCTATTGGGTCAGGACCCCCAATTTGAGAAACGCTGGTCTCCCCCATGAAATCTGGTCTTTTGTGTGCTTTTACCCTATACTATACAGATTTCATGGGGGGGGGGGGGGGGGAAGGCACACACCAGATTTCACGATCCGTGATGCATTTTGCATGGCCATGAATTTGGTAGGGCCCTAGGCATAATACATCATGTTACAAATATTTAGAAAACATTAAAAGTGCTTGAGGCTGAATACGTGCTGCCAAAAGAAAATGGCTAAACTGAAGGAAGTATTAGTTTGGGGAACAGTTTATTCTTATCTATTTTTTGCCTTCAGTGTTATAGTGTGCTGCTGGTCTCAATCCACTATAATAGAGTCTGCACAACAGCTTTCTTTGTAACTGGGACAGACACTTTGTGCTGCTATAAAAGGAGCACCTTTTATAGCAGCACAAAGCAGGAAAGCTGTCCCAAAGGAGCAGCCAAGGATTATCACATAGGGATCATGTTGGAGGCAGGAAAGGGTGAGGAGGAGATATTCAGTGTATAGGGATGAGCACATACAGGGCCGGCTCCAGGCACCAGCCCACCAAGCTTGTGCTTGGGGCGGCACCTGGAGGGGGGCGGTGCTCCGGCTCCGGCCGCCGGGGAGAGCGGGGCCCCGGCCGGGGCTTGCCGCCCTCCCCCCCCCCCCGCCCCGCGCTGGAGGGGGGTGGGGGGGCGGCCGGCCGGCCGGAGGCTTTTTTGCCTTGGGCGGCAAAAAAGCCAGAGCCGGCCCTGAGCACATATATCCTTGATGCCTGCAACAGTCTTTGTGGAACAGCTGCATTCATCCTAACTAAGGCCTAAGCCTACTGTAAATTATGCTGGGGGCTCTTTCAGCCCCTAGTTGCCCTGGAACCAAAAAACTATGTAGAGCCCCCTTTCATCCCTACTCCCCTCTGTTGTACCAGGTAAGTTTAGCATAGCTGAGGACCTGGTTCTGTGCATCTGTACTGCACCATCTTGGTGGGTCTGAGATAGCACAAAGATTTTTTTTTAAACCAGGTTGCACAGAACAGAACAGTGAAGTACAATTTACTGTGCACAACATCCGTATAACACTTTTTATGGACTCTCAATATGTCAGAGTCCAGTGCTGAATAAGGAAGAGATAGTCAAGCTTATTTTTTTCTGAAAAATGTGTAGCACTGATATCCGTTTATCCTCAAACATTTCTGCTCACTGAGTAGTTTGATAGGTATAATATTCAATCAGTAGGTGGTCTTTTATGGAACGGAACCAATTGTCATAGCATGGGAATGTGTCAAATGCCTAGTAGTTTGAGATATATATGGTTTGTCAATGCAAATAAAAACTGATACGCTTCACCTATGGTTTGCTTAATTGCTTTCTTGATTTTATTTCCAACAAGCAAACTTCAGAACTGGAGGGAAAAGTACATTGATCGGTTTGTCCTAATACCAACTGGATCTCTTTGCAGAAATTCTGGATTATGAGATGGGGACGATACGGAACAAAAAAAGGAGAGGATGATTATTATGTCTGTGATCATGGATAATATTAACATATAAAATATTTTTAACATTAAATTAAGGTAATTACTATATATACTAGTAAGTTTTAAAAAAACGCACAGCTGTTAAGAGAAATTGATATTCAAATATACTCACAGTTCATGAAGTATCCTAAATAAATGCACACACGTAAAATTTCATATTTCATTTCCCCTAAACCAACAGTAACTCTGTCCACTATAGTGGCCCCCTACCCAGATAGCAGAGGTACCCTTATATCAGAGCAACTACAACTCTAGATATTTTTGCAATCATTGACTACAAGTGAAAATGTAACTTTGTCTCAATGTATTGTATTGAAGAAGTAATGTAAGTGAAAAAAGAATTTGGCTCTTTGAACCAGATTTTTAAAACCCATCCACTCCTTTTCCCCCTTGCCAGTTAGTCATTCAAATGGTTTACATATGACAAAATTAGATAGTTAGACATTGGGATAACATGAACTTCTCTGCATATAATAGGCAGCATTTACAAAAAGGGAGACCACACTGAGACCCTGTCCCAAATGAGGCCCTTTGTATCTCATTCCCATTGTCATCACCAGTCTATACTGAAAACTCCCATTCAAGGCAACAGGATTTCCGTGCTTGGGTGGCTGCAGTATTGAATTAAATTCAATAATCTCTTCTTCCTCTTAACAAAATGTGTGAAAATGGCTTTCAGCTGAACAGCAATCATGAACACCCATAACGCAGCTGACCATTACTTGGCACATGTAGCTTCTCTGCTACATTTTTCATTGTAAGTAAGTATATATAACAGAAAATTATTATAAATAACTCTTTTTTTGTGGAGAGGGACAGTAAAATACATCAGTGCCCACTGCTTTTCATATCTATCTTTTCTCTACCTATTCTACCTGCAAAATATAACTTTTTGTCAGTTGCTTCACAAATGTATTTTCATTATCAAAAACATTCAGAGGGCATTTCCAGACAGAAAAATTTCCAGAAGGTCATGGGTGTCAACAATACAGTCAAAATCCAGAATCACATTCACAGCCATTTGGTAATTTAGCCTAAAGTGATGAGTGACCCAAAATCTGTCACAAACTCTGTTCAGCAATTTAGTAAAATGGCATTTTCTTTGTGATGTGACACCTGTCTAGACAGTGGACAATGATCACAAGTAGCTGAATAGCTATCTGATAACATCAGTCACTACAAACTAGGCTCAAAATCTAATAATTTATAAAGGAATAGAACTGTGCTAAGCTCAACAATTTTCCCTTTCAGTTTTATACATGTATTTTATGCTTGGCTGCCATTAGACATGCGCCTGAGTCACAAAGCTCTGAGGTATTCTGGGTCAGCCGATGATAAAATGGAAGATCAAGGTCAGAAAACTTTTATCTACAGCTGAAGCCTGACTGAAAATTCCTCAAAGTTAAGGGGACGGTTTGGAGTGAGATTCAGTGACCCAGTTCAGACTTTTCTGTATGTGTATTGCCTCTTTATATTGCCGCAGGAAGCCAAAATGGAGGGGGAGAGGGTGGGTTCTGAGCACAAAGTTCTGCAGGCAGAGAAGATTTAGGAATATTTTTTTCTCATTCTAATATATTTCCTTGTTCATTATTAGAAGAAAGTATTTCTATTTGAGAGTCTTTAGTAGTGCTGGTTGGACTATTTCACTGCAAATGAAACAAAGACAAAAATAAAAACAAAGTTTTGTGAAATTTTTCATATTTCCCCAATTTTACCATCTGCTCTATTCTTTATCATTTTTCATTTCCCCCAGCTTCAATACCAACTATATAAAATGATAAAAATTGTCATGTTTAATCTTGTTTTACATCAAGGGTTCTGGGGGAGGAAATCTCCAGCAGGATACCTCTGTGAGATACCTCTTCCGTGTCCCATTGGGGGTGGGATTTGTTCACAAACATGGTAAATTTAGGAGAAGCATTGTGCTTCTACATTAGCCTGGGCTAAGGTTGTTTCCTAGTGGTGCATCTCTATTGGAGTCACATTACCACAGAGGCTTCCTGCATCCAGATGTATTCTCTTTTCCACTTAGCTTCTTCAGGGTTTTGAAGAAGTGGGGGGGGGGGGAAAAGGGGGAATTGTCTGTGTTTCTACTGTCACTGTCCTTGGTCTGCCCACTCTTCCCCATGCCTGCACACCCCAGACTCATGGAGCAGGCTCTTCAGAATCTGACAAAGGGTAGGAAAGTGCTGCTAATCTCCCACCTTTATCATGCATGTGAGAGGAAAATATATGTGTTAGCAGTGTTAGTAACAATGTAGGTTTCAGGCCTGTATCTTCACCTGAGATAGAATTTTGGGTCTTGTTTGCCTATTTGAGTCTTAATACACTTAGGCCTGGCCTACATTAGTCAGTTATTTCAGAATTAGCTGAGTTAATAAAAAAAAAAAAAGATTCCGTCCACACGACCAAAATGGTTGTTTCAATTTAAAGGGCTCTTTAATCCAATTTCTGTACTCCACCTCGGCAAGTGGAGTAGTGCTTAAATCGAGATCGCAATCCCAGGTTAAAGGTATTGTGGACGCAATTCGACGTTATTGGCCTCTGGGAGCTTCCCAGAATGCTTCCTTGTGACCGCTCTGGACAACACTCTCAACTCCGATGCACTAGCCAGGTGGGCAGGAAAAGCCCCAGGAACCTTTGAATTTCATTTCCTGTTTGGTCACCATCAGCACAGGTGACCATCAGCACAGTCCACCATCACAGGTGACCATGCAGAGTCCACCATCACAAGAGATCACGCAGTCCCGGATTCGCAAACAAGCTCCAGCATGGTCCAAATGGGAGGTACTGGATCTCATCGCATGTTGGGGAGACGAATCTGTTATGGCAGAACTATGTTCCAAAAAAAGGAACGCAAATACGTACGCTAAAGTCTCCAGGGCCATGATGGAAAGAGGCTACTCCAGGGACACAGAGCAGTGTCATACAAAAAACAAGGGGCTCAGGCAAGCATACCAAAACGGGTGCTCTGGGTCACAGCCCCATACATTCCACTTCTACCATGAGCTGCATGCAATTATGGGGGGTGACGCCACCACTACCCCACCACTGTCTGTGGACACCTGCAAGGGGGCGTTGAACGGAGTGAGGAGGATGAGTTATTAGAGGACGAAGAGGAGGAGGACAGTGCACAGGCGGCAAGTGGGGAATCCATTTTCCCCCCTAGCCAGGAACTATTCTTAACGCTGGAGCCAATAGCCTCCCCCAACTCCCAAGGCAGGCTCCCGGACCATGACCCTGGAGAAGGTACTTCTGATGAGTGAGAGCCTGATCAGAGCCACACGGTGGAGGGCGGGGGAGAAACCCAGCAGTGCTGGGCTGTTCGTGTTCAGGTTAAAGGGCTCATCCCTGCTCAGAGCCTCATCGGAGCCATGCGGTGGGTGTGGAGGGGGCGGGGGAGGGTGTTGTGTGAAGTGATCATCCCAGAGAGCCTGCAGGCCCTCCTTTTATAATAGCAAACCCACCAGGCATTGCTTGCTATGGGAAAGGTGGCCCAGCAGTTTGAAAGCATTGAAATGAATGTGGAAGAAGCAGAACCCCACGTGCCCCTAGACTGCCTGCAAGCTGAATTCTGTTGCTCGTGTGTGATGGTTTACTCACACCAAATTGGCAGGCACTTCAGTATAAGAGGCAAAATGCTAACTTGAACAAAAAGAACATGTCTGTGTACTATGAATTGCCTGTTTCATTGAGAAAGAGTGTCCCCTTTGTACTACCCTCCCTTTTTCTCCTCCCATAGGTGCAAATGTTTCAATGCAGCCCCATCTACTCCGTCCCAGAGGCTGGTCCAGATTAGAAGGCGGAAAAAACTAACTCGGGACAACATGTTAGCCGAGCTCATGCAGTCCTCCTGCACTGATAGCCCCCAGCTGAATGCATGGAGGCAAACAATTGTGGAGCCCCATAAAGCATTACAGGAACATGAAGCGAGGAGGGACGCGCACGATGAGAGCAGGCAGGATGCTATGGTTAAGCTCATTGGGGAGCAAACTGACATGCTCCACTGTATGGTGGATCTAATGCGGGAAAGGCAGCAAGACCACAGACTGCCGCTGCAGCCCATGTATAACCTCCCTCCCTCCTCCCCAAGTTCCATAGCCTCCTCACCCAGACGCCCAAGAACACGAGGGTGGAGGCTACAGGAACCCACACTCTCAACCCCAGAGGATCGCCCAAGCAGCAGAAAGTTGGCATATGCGAACTTTTGATTTAGTTTCTGGACTTGTCCTTCCCTCCTCCTCCACCCCCCAACCCAAATACCCCCCGCAGTCTACCTTCTGATTTCTCTCAATGTGTTGTGCAACAAATAATAAAGAAGGGTTTTTAAACAATTGTGACTTTATTTCCTTTCATATATATAGGGGGTGGATAACTTCAAGAGAAACAAACATCTGTCACACCGTACCCTGGCCAGTCATGAAACTGGCTTTCAAAGCTTCTCTGATGCTAATTGCCCTGTTGTCTGGCTGTGCGAAACTGGCCACCAGGCAAGTTGTCTCAACCTCCCACCCCGCCATAAATGTCTCCCCCTTACTCTCACAGATATTGTGGAGCATGCACCAAGCAGCAATTACAATTGGAATATTGGTTGTGCTGAGATCTAACCGAGTCAGTAAACTGCGCCAGCGCACTTTCAAGCATCCAAAAGCACATTCTACCACCATTCTGCACTTGCTCAGCCTATAGTTGAACTGCTCCTTACTACTGTCCAGCGTGCCTGTGTATGGCTTCATGAGTCATGGCATTAAGGGGTAGGCTGGGTCTCCGAGGATAACTGTAGGCATTTCAACATCCCCAACAGTAATTTTCTGGTTTGGGAAGTAAGTCCCTTCCTGCAACTGTTCAAACAGACCAGAGTTCCTGAAGATGCAAGCGTCATGCACCTTTCCGAGCTATCCCACATTGATGTCGGTGAAACATCCCTTGTGATCCACCAGTGCTTGCAGCACCATGGAAAAGTACCCCTTGCGGTTTACGTACTGGCCGCCCCGGTGTGCCAGGGCCAAGATAGGGATATACGTTCTGTCTATTGCCCTGCCACAGTTAGGGAACCCCAGTGCATTAAAGCCATCCACAATGCTCTGCACATTTCCCAAAGTCCCTACCCTTGATAGCAGCTTGTCAATGATTGTGTTGGCTACTTGCAACACAGCAGCCCCCACAGTAGATTTGCGCACTCCAAACTGATTCCCAACTGACTGGTAGCTGTCGGACGTTGCAAGCTTTCACAATGTTATGGCCACTCGCTTCTCAACTGTGAGGGCTGCTCTCATTTTGGTGTCTTTGCGCTTCAGGGCAGGGGACAACAAGTCACAAAGTTCCATGAAAGTGGCCCTACACATACGAAAGTTTCGCAGCCACTGGGAATCATCCCAGACCTGCAACACTATGTGGTCCCACCAGTCTGTGCTTGTTTCCTGGGCCCAGAATTGGCGTTCCACGGCATGAACCTGGCCCAATGCCACCATGATCTCCCAATCACCACATGCCGTGCTTCTAGGAATGTCTGTGTCCATGTCCTCATCAGTATAGTAATCGTGCCGTCGTCGCTTCCTCGCCCAGTTTTGCAGATACTGCACATACTGCTGGATAATGTGCGAAGTATTTACAATGGTCAAAACTGCAGAGGAGATCTGAGCGTGCTCCATGCTTGCCACGCTATGGCGCCTGCACGGGTAATCCTGGAAAAAGGGTGCAAAACGTAGGAGAGCTGTTCGGTTCAAGATGGCTGATAAAAGGCAGTAAATGGTTGTCTTCTGTAGCTTTCACAGAGGTGGGAAGCTTGCTAGAGCTGCAAGAGCGGGACAGCAGAATTTGCGGTGGAAGCTGTGCGGCTCAGTTCATGTTGGCCAAAAACAGTGGGAAATTGTTGCCTTCTGTAGCTTCCATGGGAGCCCTGGACAGACAGCATGGAGAAATTAGCTAGCGATGCAAGAGCAGGAGAGCAGAGTTTGCAGCGGAAGCTGTGCTGCTTGGTTCACGGTGGCTGAAAAAAGGCGGGAAATGGTTAGATAAAAGACGAGAGGACATGCGAGGTGGATTCATAGTACCAGGAGACAGGCGGTGCACCGTACTGCACTGTCTGCTGGCAGTATGGCGTCTGCTGTAGCTTTCACGGAGGGAGGAGCAAGTGACGACACACACCCAGAAAGACTCGTGAGAATGTTTTTGCCCCATCATGCACAGGGAGCTTAACCCAGAATTCCAATGGGTGGCGGGGACTGCAGGAACTGTGGGATAGCTACCCACAGTGCACCGCTCTGACATTCGATGCTAGCTTCAGTACTGTGGACGCACTCCACCAAATTCACACGCTTTAGTGGGGACACACAACACCGAATGTATAAAATCGCTTCCGAAAATTCGAATAGAATAATTTTGAATTCATTTCATACTGTAGACGTGCCCTTAGATTCTTAACTATCTCAGATGAAAATACAGGCCTGAATCCTACATTGTTACAAACACTCCTAACAATATGTACTGAAGGGCTATATCCCTGACAATAATCAGTTCTACAAATTTTTGACTTTTCTGGTTCAGTTTTTGCTGAATTTCAATAGCCCATAAACTTTTAACAAAATGCTGTATCAACTTTATTTGGAGTTAGGATAGCTTTAATGAATCTGACCCTTTTATTCTCAACTCCAAGAAAAACAAAAATGGTGTAATGAACTGACACATTGTTTAGCATACATTCTTTTTAATCTCATTTAATTTTATTGCACTTTTTTTTGTCTTAAATCCTTAAAAGTTTATTGAGCAATTAAACTATGTTCTCTGTCAGGGAAAAAAATGCCCATAAAAAAGCAATAAGCTAAGCAGTAATTTCTAGATAGAAGTCACATTTTTATTTCTTCCTATCCAAGTATGAATGAGTATTTGCTCTGTAAAATAAGAAGCAGAGCCTGCTGAAAATGACAATTGATTTTTAGTGAGATGAAGTTTAGGACTCTTGGAGTAACAGACTGTTTCTGCTATACTGGCTTCATCAGATCAATCAATAGAACGAAATAAGCAATAGTTGATGGGATCCTTTTCTACAACCTTTTTGCTGACTTATTGCTACTTTCATAGCACTGCACATTGAATTTGCTTCCAGAAAGCATCCCTGCGTTAACATGAAGTTTTTATTGGCAACCTTGTTCCCACTAAGAAAACTAATGAAATCCTGTACTTGTTAAAAGAAATTGATCTGCTGCTCAAAGAAAAAAAGACTGAAGAGACATCTTAATGATGTTTCTGTGATTACTAAAGGGCTATAAAGATGATGCTTAGAAATGTAAGATGCTACTTATGGTACATAAATATGACCTCAACTGTAGCAACTATGAAGATCAGAATAATTTTCATAGGTAGGAATCGTATGGACATTTAAAATACATATTTTAAAAGTTATAATAAGTCAATATGAATGTACCCTATTAAGGGTCAGATTCTGCCATCTTTATTCACAGTGAGCAATACCTTACTTTAGGAGTTGCCCCTTCGATTTTGACTGGATGAACCATGGAGTAAGGCACCACTCAAGCTGAGTAGAGATGGAAAAATCTATCCCTCCCAAAATATACAAAAATGCTAAAAATTGGTAAAAATGCAGATGTATTAACCCTGTGAAAAATTAAACATTTAACTCCCGAGGCATCCTGAGATAATCTAACACAGAGTAAATTTCTTTTCTTCTGTCTACTGCTAAAATATCATTGAGAAAGTGGATAAAAATTCATTAGGTTTCCCAGAAAATACTTTGCTAAAGCAGTTAAAAAATATACAACTAGAAATATACATGTAACCACTTATTAACTATACTCTTTCTTTGAGTAAATATGAAAAGTGATAAGAAAATACCAGCAGGGAACAATAACTTGGGAAGAGATAACACATACAGCTTGATCTTCATAGAACTGTAGAAAAGTAGGACTGGAAGGGATTCAAGAGATCAGCTAGTCCAGTCCCCTGTGCTGAGGCAGAGCCAAGAATATCTAGACCATCTCTGACAGGTGTTTGCCTAACCTGTTCTTAAAAGCCTCCAATGATGGAGATTCCACAATCTCCTTTGGAAGCCTATTCTGGAGCTTAATCCTTGTAGTTAGGGTTTTCCTGATATCTACCCTAAATATCTCTTGCAACAGATTAAGTTGTTTACTTATTGTTCTACCTTCAGTGGCCATAGAGAACAATTATTCATAGTCCTCTTTGTAACAGCCCTTTACATATTTGAAGGCTATCAGTCCTCCCTCAATCTTCTTTTCTTAAGACTGCACATGCCCAGTTTATTTAATCTTTCTTCATAGATCAGATTTCCTAACCTTTTATCATTTTTATTGCTCTTCTCAGGGCCCACTCCAGTTTGTTCCTATCTTTCCCAAAGCGTTGTGCCCAGAATTGGACACAGTACTCCAGCTGATGCCTCATCAGTGCCAAGCAGAGTGGTACAATTACTTCCCATATATTACATCTGACACTCCTCCTAATACATCCAGAATGATATTAGCCTTTTTAACAACTACATCACATTGTTGATTCATTAAATTTGTGATCCACTAGAATCCCTAGGTCCTTATCAGCAGTACTACTGCCTACCCAGTTAGTCCCTATTTTGTATTTGTGCATTTGATTTTTCCTGCCTAAGTGAAGTACTTTGCACTCATCTTTATTGAATTTCATCTTGTTGCTTTCAGACCAATTTTCCTATTTGTCAAGGTAATTTTAATTTCTAATCTTGTCCTCCAAAGTGCTTACAAATCCTCCCAGCTTGGTGTCATCTGCAAATTTTGTAAGCTTACTCTCCACTTCACTGTCCAAATCATTAATGAAAATATTAACCAGTACTGAACCAAGGACAGACCCTTGCAGGACTTCATTAGATACATCCTCCCAGTTTTACTGCAAACCATTGATACTCTTTGAGTATGGTCTTTCAACCACTTATGCACCCTCCTTATTCTAATTTCATCTAGACCCCATTTCCCTTAGTTACTTATGAGACTGTCACAGGGCCGCCCAGAGGATTCAGGGGGCCTGGGGTCTTCAGCGGCGGGGGGCCCCCGCCGCCGAATTGCTGCCGAAGATCCGGCGCTTCGGCGGCAGGTCCCGGGGCAGAAGGACCCCCCGCCGCCGAAGACCTGGAGCGGAAGAAACTCCGGGGCCCCTGGAGCAAGTGAAGGACCCTGCTCCAGGGGCCCCGAAAAACTCTCGTGGGGGCCCCCGCGGGGCCCGGGGCCTGGGGCAAATTGCCCTACTAGCCCCCCCCTCTGGGCGGCCCTGGACTGTCATGTGGGACTATGTCAAAATGATTACTAAAATCAAGATACATCCCAGAGGGGTTCATAACGGGGGAGGGGGGGGGCACATGACTGTCCCATGTATTGCCTCTGGATACAGGAACCTTCTAGCACACCTCCCTAGGCCCAGCCAGCCAATCCCACTGGCTACTGGGTGGCTGAGGCCACAGGAGTGGGGAGCATGTGCTGACAGGCCAACCCTGGCCTGGGTGAGGAACTCACAGCAACGAAGTTTCTCCCTGGAGCTCCCGCACTCTCGCGGACAACTCAGTGGGGGAGGAGCACAGACAATGTCCATAACTCACGATGAGCACAGGGAACCTGCTTCCAACGCCTTCCCCAGGATCAACTGCCAGGGGGAGGGGCCAAGCAAGCTGGAAACATGCCGAGGGAAAAGACAGAGCCCCCCACTCCCCTGGCAGGCCAAGCTGAATGAGACCAGGAGTGGCCCACTCTGCTGTGTGGTGAAGGCTGGGAGCTGGAGAGGGAGCAGCATTGGGCCCACGCAGCATGTCACACAATGCCCGGCCATGGCTCTTCGTGGGGCCACAGGGTCAGTTCGGTCTGAGCCCTGCAAGGGCAGCTCAGCACTTGCAGAAATCTGGGGGGGGAGTCATGACCCCGTGTCCCCCCCCACATGTCGCCTCTGATAGCTGTAGACATGATGTTTCTCCCTATCCACTAGACCTGTAACCCTATCAAAGAAGGAAATTAGGTGGGCTTGGCATGATTTGATTTTGTTCTTCTTATCTCATATTATTCAAATATTCAGAGGGGAAAATGAAATGATAGTCTCATTAACACGTATAAAGAAGCACCATTGCTCCTGATTCATAATGTACTGTGGCCCTAATTCAGCAAGGTACCTCAATAGGACTACTCACATGTTTAATGATAGGCACATGCTTAAGTACCTTGATGAATCGTGGCCCTAGGATCCATATCCTGCTGTCCTTACTTAGACCTTGATTGAATGGATGGGACTATTCACAATGCACAAAGTTAAACATGTATGTAACTCTTTGCAGGATGGGATCTTGGTCCTTACTGGGTTAAAACTCCCCTTGATTTCAGTTACTGTCTGACAAATAAAATGTGGTATCATCACAGGAGAGAAATTCTTACACAGACTCACAGAAATGTGTGTTTGGGTAAGGTGAGAAGGAGGTGAATTCATCCAGCATTGTCCTGTAGTTAGAGCTGTTTGATAATTATTATTATTATAACACAATTTATAATATTATATAAAAATAAAAATGTAAATTGAAATGAATCACCTTGGCCATATGGAACTGAAATTTCATAAAGTTAGAATTTCCCACAGAATAGAAATTCTGAATTTCAACCAGCTCTCTGTAATCATGTTTGCTTTCATTTCTTTTGCAGTGGACTAAACAGTATGGAATGGCAAACAGCAGAGTTATACTACTGAAATGTAGTGGTTGTTAGATCAATAAAGTCATTGTGACATGCTGTACTCCCAGGTGAAAGGAAAATTGAGCTGGAAATTGACATCTTGTAGCTGCCAGCTCCTTACACTCACAGGGACACTATTATTTAGCTCTGTTGAAGGCAATATTCAAATACAACCAAAGGTCAGGATTGAGTAATAAATCTGAAACTGGAGTCTGTTTTATCATAATATTATAGTCTAAATGTCACAATGCGTAGGTAAAGGTCATTTTCAGCAAGTCATGTTTAAGTGTTTTTCCTTTGGGATAAGGCAAAACATCTTTAACACTATTCTGGAAGTAAACATCTCAAGCTCTAATGACCCCTAAATATCAAATTACAGATTATCTGTTAATCCAAATGGTGACATACTCGTTGCATGCTATTTCCAAATGTATCTTATTTCCACAGAACTGCAAAATCTGTCTAGTGGAATCTTTTAATCTTTCAGCACAACACCAAGTTAACCTTATGACACAATGCTCCTCAGATGAAAAATACAAAGCTCATTATACCACAGACATTTAAATGGCCCTCCAAAGTTTCATTACTTTTTGTATTCTACTTGAGGCACTAGGGGTTTACAATGCCTTTGAGGTAAAACATGGAAAAGCCTATAGAATCAAAACAGTGCAAAGAGTTATGTGGATCAGGTTGCTTTGCTGTACTTCTTTTTCCAAAGTTGTAAACTGAGCTATGCTGTCACGCTAATGACCAGCAGCACCGTATTAGTAGGTTAGCTGGGAATACTAATGCTTTTATACACTAGCACCATTCCCCTTAAGGGCAATGCATTTGAGCTGAATGTATGCTTCACAAATCAAGATCAGCTACGCAAAACTGAAACTGTTTTTTAAAACAACAACAAAAGTCCATTAAGGGATGCTGCTTTACATTGAGAGCCTTAGTGACAGAGCGTTATACCTTGTTAGTTACTCAAAGTGATGTGATATAACAAAAAGTAACATAATACAACCCTATACTGTGCAAGGCAATACAAATCAAAACATTTTATTCTTTCAGGTCCAGTAACCATTATAAGTTCAGAAAGCAGATAAGGCTTGACATTTGTGGATAATTTATGAGTAAGGCACTGGTGGAAAACTTCTTTTTTTAAATACTAGTAAGTCAAAGGTGATAGTCAATATCCATTACAAATGATTTCATGCTTCCAGACAGAAAAATAAAATACTATGTATGGCTTTCTGGTAGATTGATGTCTCCTCCCTGAGGGAACACACAAAGTAGATCTGTATGTGAAATTCACTGAGCGATCCTTGTCACTTACATTTTCAATAAGAGTTCCCTAGAGATTTTCAGATTGTGTAGGTGTTTATACCATGTACAGGACCACGAAGGCCATTGTCTTTACGACAATCTCCAAAACATTACTGTTTCCTCCTCCATTACCTGTTCCTTCCTGTAATGTTCAAAGGATATAACCTGGACATTAAGGAATATATTCTAAACTTTTGGAGACCTTCCCCCTCCAATCAAATATGTTAGCATCTTTCCTTAACAGCATACACCAGGCAGCATATTTTGCCTAATCCATGGCATGATTTCCATATCTAGCAATGGGAGCTGAGCTCAGGGGGACTGAGGACTGCACATGGTTCTATAATAAGTAGACCACTACCAGATTCTGCACTTGACTGACCTTGCTGTGGTAATGACTTCTTTGTCCTCACGTTTGCACTGGGCAGCAAACTAAATCTAAAATCTATAGAAAGATCCCTAGATTCTGCATTATTCTGGTGCCCAGACTAAATAATTCATGGATTAATATATTTATGAACCCTAAAGAAGATTTTAGTATTAATGATGCATACCTGCACCATAAATGTTGCCAGGGAGGATAAGATAGGAGGGAATGGACAAAGCTGGAAGCTTAAAGCTGGTGTGTTTGGTAGCTATGTAGGGGATAATTTTCCCCTGAGAAAGATATGGGAAGTGTTTTGGGACAGTAGGGTAAGTATATAAATTGGATATTTCTGATAAAAGAAAATCAATGTATATCAACATTTATATTGTAATCATTAGGTTTAAGAGAAAACACCTAGTTGAAATGAATAGGGCAGTTCACATCTCTCAGCACTAGAGCTATTTTAGGATGCTTGTAGATGCAGGAAGGCAACAATGCATTATTTTATATACTATTTATATTTTCAAAATTATCTTCTCATCTATAAAGGTTAGAAACATTTTCCCCCCAGTGATAGCTTAAGGGCTGGAGCACGGTTTCCTCAGGAAGAGATGGATTCCTTGGTATTTCTGCAACTAGGTGTATCATGGAATACAAAAAAGATAATTTCTGCATCCATAGGATAGGATGTACACACAAAACTCCCATTAAAGCCTGTGGGAATTATGGACATTTATCATATGGTAGTATCAGGCCCCATATACACATTACCTGATTGTGGTAGCAGTCTTTAAAAAACAAACAAACCAACCAACCAACCAACAAAACCATGTAGCCTATCATTACTATTTACTTCGTCTATACTGATCACATTTTTTTGCAGCAGAAGTTTTCCTTCTGTTATATTTTCTCATGCATCACATTCTGAAAGTAAAATGATGAATATTTTTCACTCCCGTGTGTTAGAATTAGTGTTGGTAGCTAAATTATTCACAAAGATTAATAAATATACAGAACAACAGTGTAATTGTTCTGCCATTTTAAGAAGGTATCTACATAGATTCATTGTGGATAAACCTCTCAAGCTGGGACTTCATATTAAGTTTGCACAGACATCAAATGTTTGGATGCTTATTAATAATGTATTTGAACAATCTAAATCTATTATCCCCACCACTAGGTAGTATGATCCACTCTCTCCACACAGCCTAATGCTCTCCTATCAAGCTACACTCTTACCTTACCAGCCATTGTTATCTTGGAGAAAGGCCATTTTTACAGAATCACTTTTTCAGAGTAGAACCACACTACAACATTCTTTAGATGTGATGTATCAAATTGCTACATTCCGCTTTTTGTTATTTCAGTGTCTTGGACCAAGCAAGTTCCAGAGTCTTGGATAGAAAGTAGGTTGTAGAAGTGGAGGACAGAAAGGCTGAATTGATTGGTGTTCTCCCCCAACCCCCCGCTTTGCAAAATTATACCTTACAAGCCCAATGTTGGATTCCCAGCACAGCCTAAAATTCCCATGAATTTTCCCCAGAAGACAGGGGAGATATATAGGAAGTAAAGGCCTGGTTTCAAATAGCCAGGAAGAGGCCAGCTGGGTACTTCTAGAAGACGAGGGAAAAGTCAGGATCAGTGGAGAGAAAGATCTATTCTAGGAGTCTTTGGTTAGTTTTGCAATAAAACCAATGTAAGGTAGAAAGTTTCACTTTGAATTCTCATATGTGCATAAACTCATGAAAAATTAGAGAGAACTCAGCAGCCATGAATCCATTCAAATGCAAAACCATGCAAAACCCACCAGTGCAGTTCTCTGAAAATCATGAATTGCACACAATTGTAGTAATGATTTCTAGCACAATTATGGACAGGTCATCCCAAGCTTAGTCATAAGTAACTCTCAACATTAGTGCTACACAACCTTAGCAGGTTGAATCTGGGGAATGAGGAAGTTATTAAATATTAATAGTATTGCGATTAGATCATACATATCACAATGATTGGACATTACTATTACTATTTATTTATTATTTAGATTTCAGTAGTACCCACAATCTAAGTCAGTACTTTCCAACACATTATATGAGATGATCCCTACCCCAAAGAACTTGCACTCTAAAAAGACAAAATCAGATGAGTAGGGAAAAGAGGGGAAACTTACAGGCATAAGTTATTATTCTGCTATCCTTACTCTTTTTTTTTTTAGTAGTACCTTACCAAAACCAATTTAGCGGCATCACTGAAGAGTTCTGTTTTAAAAGTGATGTCTTCCTGCTACTTCATTTCTCAATCCCTATGAACAATAATGCCATCCTGCCTGTCACTCGGACCTGTAACCTGGGCATCATTCATCATTGACTTCAAACTCTCTCTAGCTCCTCACCTCCAGACTATGTCTAAGTGCTGCAGATACTTTCTGTATCATATCTCTAAAATCTGGTCTTTTCATTATGCAGATAAAACTCTTGTCCAAGCTATCATTATCTTATGTCTTGATTACTGGAACATCCTTTTTCTCTGGCCTTGATAAGTGCAATCTTACCCTGATGATACCCATTCAGAATGCTGCTGCAAAGATCATTTTCCCAGCCAGCTGCTTTGACTGTCACCCCTCTTCCTCCCTCTTCTTGATCACATAAAACAAGCTACTTGTCTCTACTTTCAAGACCATTCACAGCCTATCCCTACCTTTCCTATCATCTCTCTCATTCAGTGTCAAAAGGTCGACTCCTGCCTCTGACCATTCCATGCTGCCATCCTCCATCACCCACTTGTCAAACTTTCAAACAAGCACTTTTGTGTTTTTACCCATGCTGGCCTTCATGCTTGGGAGAAATCCCATAAACATCTACAAAACCAATTCTTTGTTCTCCTTCAAATCCCTCCTTAAAACTCTCCTATGCTGTGATGCCTACAAAACACTTGACAAAGGTTAGACAGCTGGTGTTCTGAGACCACTGCCTGTCATGCTGACTAATACAGTCTCATTTTTCTCCTTGTACTCCACCATCTGTCTGTATCCTCTGTTACCTCTTGTCTTAGAGTGTAAACTCTTTGAGACCGGGAATCTCGTTTGTTCTGGTGTTTGTACAGCACCTAGCACAATGGAAGCTCAGAGGTCTTATGATAATACAAATAATAAAGATATGTAAGATAGCTCAAAGCATTTCAAATCATGGAACCACTGGCACATGTGCTTACCTAAGCACAGCTGCCATAGATTTTATGTAGTTGGGATGTAATGCTTTACTTTTCTTCCCACAAGTAGGAGAGAAAGCTGTAGAAGATAATGAGGTAATTACAATATCTTGGAGTTTTAGGGGTGGGACCAGAAAAGCAAAACTATAGTAAAGTATCAGCCCTAATGAGAGGTACTTAAAAGGTAATGGAGGTTGTAGAGGTTTGTATGGCAACAAGCTAGAGCTAAATCCCTAGACACAAAGTAGCATGGCTCTTTATGAGCAGGAGATAGCCTCATCAATCATCTTATAATTTATGGCTCGTCAGAGCTACACACTTCTCATTTAATCGTAACACTCAGAAAACTCAAACAGCCTGAGTCTTGGACCAAGCAAGTTCCAGAGTCTTGGATAGAAAGTAGGTTGTAGAAGTGGAGCTCTCAGTTTGGTGACCTTCTAAGCATGCTGCAAAAGACATCTATTCAACAAGGCTTTTGGAGCGAGTTGAAGGTGTGCTTCCCACAACACCGAAGGGGTAAAGAGAAGGGGTTTTTTTGTAGATAGTGGTCTAATTGAGTTCATGTTTGCCATAACCAAGGTGTGGACAGTCTGACCTCTAGTGGTCGGAGTCGGCATCAGGTTGAGTCAGATATCAGGAAGTCAGAGTTCAAGATAGGCCAGGAGCAAGGCAGGGTCAGGTTACCGGGAGCAGGCATCACTGGGGATGCAGTCCAAAGCAGGGAGATCCCAGCTGAATGGACAACTTCCTGTTCCTGTGCGGGGTTTATATAGAAGTTGTGAACCAATCCGGACCCACAGCTTTCTGCCAATCAGATTTGAGGCCTGGAGGCCTCTATCAGGATTCTGCTTCTGTTATAACAGTTAGCATGTCAGTGGGTGGTTGGTGGGTTGGAAATTACCAGCTTCTAAGAGCTCTGTGGATCCAGCCTTCAAGACCTGTGGTCCCTGACAGTGGTTGAAATGATTTTAATGCTATTGGGATTTTATTGTATTACACATTTGGGTGCCTATAACCTTGGATAGACATCTTTTATCCATTATTTAAATCTAAATAAATAAAATAGCACAATGTTGACTTGCTGAGACCAGATTCATTGTGAAAAAGGAATGCTTTGGATCATATTGTTCACTAATTCATGCTGATGTAAGTTCAGAATAACTTAACTGGTTTCAGTGAAGTTAGCCAGAATTTATACTGTAGTAGATGAGAGCATATTTTGTCCCAAATTCAGCCTAGCATAAAAGGTAGATATTCTGATAGTCTGACTGAGATACTGTTATATAAATTATAACAAGCAGTCAATAAGTCAGAATTCTCTCAACATTAATTCCCAGAGGGTCCATCAGTAAGAGGCAATATACTCAAGATGAGTTTTAGTATACTTGAAATGTCTGGATTTTGAGCTAATTATGGTGTTACTTCTGTGTTAATTAATTAATTTTATTTTGTATTTCCTAGTCCTGTAGGAATAGAGGGATTAATGGGATGGTGAGGGTTATATTGTATTTTCCCCCCCAATATAATATAGATTAAGCTAGTTGTAGTGCTAGAGATTGGCTGAATAGATTTAACTGGGAAGGTTGCCTTGGAGAACATTATACATAAAAAGTCGACATTTTTCCAAACCTTTCATTTGTTACCTGCAATGTGGCGGTTTTGGCTGTTGATATTACTTCAGCATTACCAAAAATATATCCAGCCTCCTTTCACTGAAAGCAGGTGATACTTAGGAATGATATTACAGAGCTAGAGACTAGTCTCAGTCAGCAAATGCAATTAAAATCAGAGACTCTCACTAAAGAGTGCAGAGGTCGATAGGGTACTTTGTAAAAGATGAGAAATGGAGGGACTGTACAATACTTACATTGAAAAGCATTTACTCTTGTCAGTATTTCCATTGAGGACAGTAAGGCAACTTGTGTTTCTATGGTCTTGCTAAAAAGCTCATTCAAATTAATGGGAGTCTTTCAATAGATTTCCAGAGGCTTTGCTACTCAGAGTAAGTTGAGCTTGTTTAAAAATGTTGATTCCCAAAATTTTCCAGGGAAAAAATGGACACATTTTTTTTGCAAGTTTTTGACCACCGCTAAGTGTGAAGCAGTGTTACAGAATAGGACTTAAAATGATTAGAGGAACTGAGCATCCAGTAACAGGTCTGAGTGATTTGTCCAGTATAACTTGAAGTGCCTTGATAATAAGGCTTCCCTCTAGCTGCCCTTCAAATCTTGTTTAAAAAAAAAATCACGAGTTAGCTCGATGTTGGGAATATACATAATTGAGGAATTCTGTCTATTGTGACCATTTCTGCTTATTTAGTTTAATGTTCACAGAACAAATGTGGCACTGATAGGGACAAGTATTCCTGTTAGATTGTCATAAGGCGTAGAGAATTGATGGATGTTGCATATTATTATTTCAGTACTGTATTTTTATAACAAATCATTCATGTTAAATATGATCCTTTACTCATTTTACTTCGTCCTTGGTGGTAGGTAGGTTACAGTATGTAAGTATTTGAAGTATGAAAAAAAAAGTTTAATGAGGGAAAAATTATTCTGATGTCACCAAGGCAGAAATGTGAAAACCAGTGTATATAAACTTCTACCCCGATATAACGTGACCCGATATGACACGAATTCGGATATAACTCAGTAAAGCAGTGCTGGGGGGGGGGGACTGCGCACTCCGGTGGATCAAAGCAAGTTTGATATAACACGGTTTCACCTATAACGCGGTAAGATTTTTTGGCTCCCGAGGAAAGCATTATATGGTGTATTTCAATTATTTCAAAGACTATAAACTCTCCTGAGTGGCCAAATAAAGGTCTAAATTGCATACAACCTAGCCTAAGGAGTGATGTTGACTTGCACTACTCCATTGGAAGTATTTGTAGGCATTCTACAACCTCAAGCTCATTAGTGGCAGAAACTGCACACCATGGCTGTCCTGCTTCATGGATTACTGCACTGCTGGTTGGTGCAATGGGGTGAGTGGAGACATGGCCCGTCTCATCCCAGTCCCTTTTAGGACACTGTGTCCCTATTATTGTAGGGACAAGGCATCAGTTACATTCTGCACCATGCAAGGTCCTGCATTTCTGTCTGCCCCTTCATGGATTCTCACATGGTGACACACTTTTCCTGCAACATATACCCATAAAAGGGCCAGGCTGAATGTGAACCATAAGACTGGCAGGTTTTAAATAAGTAGCCATCTTTATCCCCACATAAATGGGTTTCAGAAAAAATGAATTGCACCATTATAGCATTTTTGCACCACAAGGCTGTGTGGGCCTGATCTAAAACCAACTGAAATTACAGATCAGGCTTCATATACTGTAGTGCAGGAAAAACTAACACCTGAAGGGAAGCTCTTGTTCAATGTCAATTTGTCTTGATTCTTCATGGGATGTCACCAATTCTCCAACTTCCTTACTGCAAATGTAACCCATGCTAACAATGGTCCTCCTCTACTGGCTGTACCATGTATAGAGGTTTGAGTTTGTTGCTGCCTCTAGGCTACTGGGTCTATTAGGTTCAAGCAGTTGAATCTCATTCTTTTAGATTCAGTAGTCCATGAAGACAGTTTGAGGGGAAGTGGATACTTGAAACCTGGATCTGAGTTTAGTGGCTTGGATCAACTGCTAATTCTAATATTATTGAACTGATACAAAGATGGGTTGATATATATGTTACTACAGAATCGATTAATTTGAGGTGTAATGGTCTGGTTTCATTACCGGACACGAGAGTAATTTTGAAAAATCCCAGAGTTATAATTACCTTGAAAGTCCCTCATGGCTCCATATCATTCTCTTCACACTTAAATTAACCTAATCAATAGTTAAGTCATGCAAACATGCTGATAGCTGGTATATTCATAATAGCCATATGAATGGGTGCAATAAGGAAGCAAAATAAAACCCAGAAAGTTCCTTTATTGGATTTAGAAGACAAACAATGTAAGCAAAATATGGCTCAACTAACCCTGCAAGCATAACCTCATTACTAAGATATTTTGTTTGTAAAATATCTATGACAATATAAGTCAGGTATGCTCATGCAGATTTTTTTTAAATGAAAAGATGGGATTGAATTGAAACCTGATTCATGAGTATTCTGTAGCAGCATTTCAGCTGTCTCAGCAGAGAGGCCAAAGACAGAACGGACACAGAAGCTGCATTACCCCGTCATCTGCTGAGTGGGCTCTCCAGGACATGGCTGAGACACAGGAAGCAGGACAGGCAATGCAGAGAAGCTTGCATTGTCACTCCCTGTGCCAGACTTGTTCAGGGATAAATAGAGGACTTCAGTTTCCTGTGCTGGCAAGCAGGCATCTTTCATGAGGACTGCATTTACTTAAAAGCTCCAGCAACTCATAAGTTCCTCTACACACATGGATTTGGGAAATTTAGGATCTGATCTTACACTTTTTTTAAACACTCCAATTAGGTAGTTAGAAATCAGATGTGTATTGACATAATTGAGGGTAAAAAAATTGTGTGCTGTGTCTTGCCCATAGATATCTGAAGGTTAGAATTCATAATGTCAGTCATTCCATATGAACATAAGAATGGCCTTACTGGCTCCATCAAGCCAGTACCAGCTGCTTCAGAGGGAATGAACAGAATAGGGCAATTTCAAATGATCCATCCCATGGCACCCAGGACTAGCTTCTAGCAATTGGAGGTTTAGGGATAACCAGAGCATGGGGTTGCATCCTTGCCCATCTTGGCTGATAGGCATTCATTGATCTAATCTCCATGAATTTACCCAATTAATTTGTAAACCCATTTATACTGTTAGCCTTCAACACTTCCCAAGGGAACAAGTTCCACTGGCCGACTGTGCACTGTGTGAAGATGTTTGTTTTAAACCTGCTGCCTATTGAACACAAGATCTAGGGGTCACCTCAGGAAATTATGTGAAGAGGTAAATAACACTTCTGTGTTCATTTTCTCCATACCATTTATGATTTTATAGACCTTTATCACATTCTCCCCTTAGTGGTCTTATTTCTAAGCTCAACAGTCCCAGCCTTTTTAACCTCTCCTCATAGGTAAGCTGTTCCATACTCATTATCATTTTTATTTTCATGCTTTGTACCTTCTCCAATTCTGCTATATATTTCTGAGAGGGGGCTACTAGAACTGCACATAGTATTCAAGGTGTCTGCATACCATGGGTTTATATAGTGGTACTATGATATTTTATGTATTAAAACCTATACCTTTCCTAATGGTTCCTAACATTGTTAGTTTTTTTTTAACTGCCACTGCACATTGATTGGATGTTTTCAGAGAACTATCTATGATGACTCCAAGTTCATTGGCTTGATATTCATTTTCATTAAGATGGGTACCATCATATGCAATGTTAAATGAATAGTGTTAGACATAAGACAGAGTTAGAAATAAGAAATACTAAAGCTAACATGAAAGGTTTGCGATTTTCTGTTTCTGACTTTAGAAATATCTAAAAAATGATAGCCAGCATACTTAATATATCCAGCTATGCTATTATGGATTTGCAGGTCAATAAAAGCATTAAAAAGAATCAGACAATTATCAGACTGAGAAGAGACTGAGGAGAGACCGGAGCCTAGATAGAGATCAAGAGGAATCCCAGAAATTTAGCTATCACAGAGGAGAGGAATGTATTTGATTTGCAACTTGACAGTGAAGAATATGGCTCTACGTAAACCAAATAGGATGGTGTCCATCCTGGGTACTGGGACAAGAGATGTGATGACAAGGAAAAAGTACATACTAAAAAAGAAAGAGGAATCCCCATTTCTTGTAACCCATATGAGAACCAGAAACTTGAATGAGTGAAGAATAAATTTAGGGAAGAGAAAAGACGACTGAGCCTGTGCAAGTTGTCCTCTGAGAGACATTTACAGTAGCTAGTGCTACTGAAGAAAGGTAATCAATGACACGGAATCAAAACTGGTATACAGATTGTACAGAAAAAATACTGGATATGTGAAACAGCAATGAAATGCCTCCTTCTGACTTTTTGGGTAAGATGCCAATATATCCAGAAAACACAAAATACTACCAATATATATATATATATATAAGCATATTAACAAATGAGAAAGATGAAGTCGACCATTAGCCAATATGTGCTATTGGCTATGTCAGTGCAACTCTATTGATGTCCTCTGGTCAGTGGAATTCCACCAGTCTGAGTAAAAATTAGCTGGACTTTTAAAAGAGTGACTGTGCTACTGAACTGCTTTGTAAAAATTGTTTTCAGGAAGAAAAATGAAAAAAAATTGCACAAATAATTATGAAATAATGAAGACCTCAATAGCTGTTAGTATAGGTGTTGAATTAAAAAAAAAACGGACTACTTTGAAAAACTAAATATACAACAGTAAATAATAAAATACATCTCAAGATCTGAAAGAAATTAGTAAGTGCACTTACTGAACCACTGGCAATTATTTCTGAAGAGTCATAAAATGCAAATGTGGCCAGAGAATTGGAAAAAGGCAAATGGTAGCACAAATCTTTCGAGTGCCACTCTAAGAAGAGATTATGTAAAAAATGACACATTCTCAATCCATAGATCTGCTCTGTATGTGTATTCAAGATCACAGTTGCTTGCTTGAGTTACAAAAATAACTTCCTTCTGCTTTTTACTTCTGTTAGCACAGCAGACTCAACAAACAAACAGAGATAGAGTCTTATTTGTACAGTAAAACCTCAGAATTACGAACACCAGAGTTACAAATCGACTGGTCAACCACACAATTCATTTGGAACCGGAAGTATGCAATCAGGCAGTAGCAGAAACAAAAACCAAAACCAAACAAACAAAAAACCCCACACCACAAATACAGTACAGTACTCTGTTTGAACGTAAACTACTAAAACTAAAGCAAAAATTAAAAAAAAAAATTTGACAAGGGAAGGAAACTGTTTCTCTGCATATTTCATTTAAATTAAGATGGTAAAAAGCAGTATTTTTCTTCTGCATAGTAAAGTTTAAAACTGTATTAAGTCAATGTTCAGTATTAAACTATTGAAAGAACCATAGCATTTTGTTCAGAGTTACGAACATTTCGGAATTACGAACAACTTCCACTCCCGAGATGCTTTTAACTCTGAGGTTCTACTGTACATCACAGGATTGGCCACATAATTGTAATAGTACACAATCAGTTATAACTGGGCAAACCTATTGACAGCAACTTGGTTGCATAAGATTTACTGAGAGCATAATTTGAAGATTATGGGGTTCCACAGGTGTAATTAACAGAATAATTCGGCCAGCAGAACTTTAATTACTAGTGATGATGGATGAGAAGAAAACAAACATGCCTGAATATGAAAGTATGGGTAAAATATGCAGGGATATCAGTTAGAAAAAAATACCACTTACAAACAGTGTGCATTTGATATGGAAACATTAAGAGATAATAAACTTGGAACCACACAATGGCACTTTCAGAGTCACTTTTCAGAGCAGGAAAGGGAAAAAGAACAACCTTGGAAATGACTCATCATTATTAGTGCTGGTCAAACTTTCTCAAATTTTGATGAAAAAGCTGGGGGAATTTATGAGTTACATTTTAATTTTCTACCATTTTTAAACTAGCTTATTCCATCTCACTTTGATAATTTGTTCCTTATTTGACAAGGCAACAAATATTAAGAAATGGTGTAAGCTCTTACAGGATAATGGAAACAGTAAAAGCAGCATAAGTCTATAGGCACAAGTTTCCCAGACACTTGCCCTTAAAAAAATTAAATTATAATTCATGGTTTATGCCTTCAGATCTGTGGCTTCCAAGGGCAGGGCAGTTGTCCGTTCTACCCGGTGTAGAAAACATCGCCCCCTACAGAACTATTTAGAGAAAATTTCACAAGAATAGTCTCATGGAGTTTTCTACTCCCTGAAATCTTTTCCCAGAGATATATTCAGGGACTGATCCCCTGCTGTGGAAATGTTATGCAAACTGGACACATTTTCCTCTTTGTTTCCCCTGCTCAGAGTATGCAGTAGGGTTCAATTGATGTAACAGGAGAATTTAGCTCTCTCTACACAAGGCTGACTTAATAAAACTGATACGTTTTAGGCACAAAAATTATATTAAGATTTACATTACTATTGTGTGTATGGAAAGATTAAGAGAGCTCTTATTTCAATGTGAAGTTCATTACCAACATTTAATCTGGAGAAATGCATTTCAATTATCATTAACAAATAATTTTGCATCATATAAAGAGTTTGCAGTATAGCTCAAAAAGAAGCAGAGCATATTCAGTTCTAGTAGGACCTGGGAAAATACACTGGTTATTGAAATTATCAAACAAACCTTTTGTGAGGGACCAGGTCCTGAAAAATATAACATTGTACATATTCAAGCACTCAGTGTTATCAGCTGACCCTTTACCAGATAAGTGGAGTAAAACCCATAAGATCTGGCTTACTTGTGTATAAGCATGTGAAAAATGTCAGATTGACAGCCCTGGATATGGAAGTCTTCTCTTGACACACAGAGCAGGTACATCACAGACTGTGATGTCACAAACATTTCCTCGACACTATAATTTCTCTCTGCCCTGGAAGAAACATGTAGGGCTGAGAATCTCTCCATACTAAGTCAACCCGGCTTGCTGGGACTGTGAATTAGTGGCAGTTTGGGTGGTGGTTTCTGGAATGTGAACACCTGTTCATTAGGAACTACCCATTTTTCAAAAGTAGCCAGAGGCTTCAGATGGTGCAAGCATTCCATTGCTTAAAAATGTGAGCCAGAATTGTACCAGTAAATGAGAGCCTGATTGATCTCCTCCTGTGAAACAGTGGTGACTTGCAATTGTGTAACTAAAAGGTTGAGTACCACCAAAACTACTTAACACACACACAAACATGCAAAATCCCCACCAAGATCATATTGCAGAGTTCTTCGTAAATCATTTTGTTGGACTGTAGGGTTTGTTGTCTCCCCACCCCTGCTTCCAGAGTAGACCATAGTTCTGTCCCTAACACCTTCAGATGCTAAAAATACATGAGGCCAGGGCATTCTGTACAGAGTCCCGGTGACTCTTTGCTGGCCCCGGAACTCTGAGGCAGCATGGTCCCAAGGGCCCACAAAAAGAGTATAATTGCTATAGATTATTACTATTTCGGGCCTAATCTCAGAGGCAGAAGCCTTCCTAGCCTACTCCCACTCAATGCAGAGTAAGGGATGACAATGGTGTAGAACTATGTGGTCTTTGCCCTGATACCTAGAAGTGGAGAGATGTATGGGAGTATTCGCCACACAAGAATGGATTTCAGGAATACACTGTGCCCCATAGAGATGGAAGAGATCTTAAATCTGGTTACCAGATGCCTAATCCTCCAGTCTCCCATCTGTTTATGTTTAACAGACATTAGAATTCTAGTAGCCTTGGCTACACTTGCGAGTTACAGCGCTGTAAAGCCGCCCCCAGCGCTGTAACTCACTCCCCGTCCACACTGGCAAGGCATTTGCAGCTGTATCTCCGTGGTTGCAGCGCTGCATGTACTCCACGTCCCCGAGAGGAATAGTGAGTATTGCGCTGCCGCTGCAGCGCTGCAGCGCCAGTGTGGCCGCCCAATGCGCTGTGAATGGCCTCCAGAATTATTCGGCAGTATCCCACAATGCCTGTTCTAGCCACTCTGGTCATCAGTTCAAACTCTACTGCCCTGGCCTCAGGTAACCAACCATGTGACCCACCCTTTACATTCCCCGGGAATTTTAAAAATCCCTTTCCCGTTTGCTCAGCCCGGCGTGGTGTGGAGTGCTATCAGTGAATCTTTCCAGGTGCCTCCCCACGCCAAGCGAGCCCCAGCATGGAGCAATGGCGAGTTGCTGGACCTCATCAGTGTTTGGGGGGAGGAATCTGTACAGTCCCAACTGCGCTCCAGCCGTAGGAATTATGATACCTTCGGGAAGGTATCAAAGGACATGATGGAAAGGGGCCATGACCGGGACGCCCTGCAGTGCAGGATTAAAGTGAAGGAGCTGCGGAGTGCCTACCGCAAAGCCCGCGACGCAAACGGCCGCTCGGGTGCTCCCCCCGCGACCTGCCGATTCTACAGAGAGCTGGATGCGATACTTGGGGTTAATCCCACCTCCACTCCGAGCACCACCCTGGACACTTCAGAGTCGGTGTGGGGGGTGGAGGAGGAGGAAAACGGGAGTGATGGTGGTGGGCCGGATGGAGACACCCCGGAATCCCTGGAGCCATGCAGCCAGGAGCTCTTCTCGAGCCAGGAGGAAGGTAGCCAGTCGCAGCGGCCGGTACTTGGTGGAGGACAAACAGAAGAGCAGGTTCCCGGTAAGCGTTTTTTTTTTTCGGGAAGGAATTTTTTCGGTGCAGGCTCTTTGGGAGAGGAGGGTTAGGCATGCATGCCTAGATGCGGAATAGTGCATTGATATGGTTTATCACATCGTGGTAATCGGCCTCGGTAATCTCCTCGAATGTCTCATCCAGAATGTGTGCAATGCGCTTGCACAGGTTTATCGGGAGGGCCACCGTGGTCCTTGTCCCAGCCAGGCTAACGTGTGCGCCACTGTGCCGCGAGGGGCGGGGGGACCATTGCTGCACACAGGCAAGCTGCACATGGGCCAGGGCGGAAGCCGCATTGAAGTAGAAGACCCTCCCTTGCTTCCCAGGTCACCCTCAGCACCGAGATATCATCCAGGACGAACTCCTGTGGAAAATGTTGGGACAGTGTTCAGTGTAGGTGCCCCCTGAAGCTGTTGGCTCTCCCCAAGGCACAGAAACCCAGAGGACAGTGCAGCCCTGAAACAATCAGTCCCCCTTACTCACCATTTTGAGGCTCCCGTGGGATATGTGTGCTCTGTTTCGGATGGGAAAATTATGCTATTGTGTAGACCGTGTGTGTTTTCTACTCCTTAAGTGCAGGGGGAATCATTACTCTGTCTGGTATAAACAATGCTGCCTCTATTAAATGTTGCATTTTGCCTATACAGCAGCATCAACCTTGAGACCTCAGCCTTCTTATCGCCTGCTCAGAGACTGCAAAGACTCAGGAAGAGACCGCGAAAAAGCAAAGAAGACATTCTGCAAGAAGTGATGCGGCAATCTATTAAAGAGAATGAGAAAGCACAGAACTGGAGGGAGAGAGAAAGCAGGATCCGCCAGGAAAACGCAGCGCACTGGCGGCAAAGCACGGAGCACCGGCAGCAAAGCACGGATCGGCTCATAAGCATCCTGGAGCGCCAAGCAGATGCTATCCAGGAGCTCGTAGCCATGCAGAAAGAGGAGCAGTACCGCAAACGCCACCCCCCCCAGCCCTTGTCCCCAAACTCTTTCCGTTGTGCCCCACTGTCACCTCCAACCCACTTTCCCCAACTTCCGTGTTCTTCACGCCACCCGCTGCCTCCAACACCAGTATCTTCACCACCCAGCCCTGAAAACCACGACCCTTACCCTCTGCACTCAACCCCCATCACCATGCAGTATAGCTGTCCTGAAGTGCAGCACTCACTGCACAGCACACCAGACAGGACATACGCGAATCTGTGATTGTACCGTTCCCCACTCCACCCCCTTGTTTCTTTTCAATAAATAATTTTTTTTTCTTTTCAATAAATGGATTTTTTGGCTTTGAAAACATTCTTTATTATTGCATAAAGTAAAAGACTCCTTAGCCCAGGAAATAAACAGGCACTGCAAGTCTGCTTGTCTGCTTAGCAGACACTGATTCCTAAAGGTTGGAACTACTGCACTTCACTCCTGTGCAAGGCACCAGATATCATTGCTGGTTTTCAGCCTCAAATTGCTCCCTCAAGGCATCCCTAATCCTTGCAGCCCCGCGCTGGGCCCCTGTAATAGCCCTGCTCTCTGGCTGTGCAAATTCAGCCTCCAGGTGTTGAACCTCAGAGGTCCATGCCTGAGTGAAGCTTTCACCCTTCTCTTCACAAATATTATGGAGGGCACAGCACGCGGATATAACCGCGGGGATGCTGTTTTCGGCCAAGTCCAGCTTCCCATACAGAGATCGCCACCTGCCCTTTAAATGGCCAAAGACACACTCCACAGTCATTCGGCACCGGCTCAGCCTGTAGTTGAACCGTTCCTTGCTGCTGTCAAGGCTCCCTGTGTAGGGTTTCATGAGCCACGGCATTAGCGGGTAAGCGGGATCTCCAAGGATCACAATGGGCATTTCGACTTCCCCTACCGTGATCTTCCGCTCTGGGAAAAAAGTCCCGTCCTGCATCTTCCTGAACAGCCAAGTGTTCCGAAAGATGCGTGCGTCATGCACCTTTCCAGGCCAGCCTGTGTTAATGTCAATGAAACGCCCACGGTGATCCATAAGTGCCTGGAGAACCATAGAGAAATACCCCTTCTGATTAACATACTCGGATCCTAGGTGGGGTGGTGCCAGAATAGGAATGTGCGTCCCATCTATCGCCCCTCCACAGTTAGGGAACCCCATTTGTGCAAAGCCATCCACTATTTCCTGCACGTTACCCAGAGTCACGGTTCTTCTGAGTAGGATGCGATTAATGGCCATGCAAACTTGCATCAACACGATTCCAACGGTCGACTTTCCCACTCCAAACTGGTTTGCGACCAACTGGTAGCTGTCTGGAGTTGCCAGCTTCCAGATTGCAATAGCCACCCACTTCTCCACTGGCAGGGCAGCTCTCAATCTCGTGTCCTTGCACCGCAGGGTGGGGGCGAGCTCCTCACATAGTCCCAAAAAAGTTGCTTTTCTCATCCGAAAGTTCTGCAGCCACTGCTCGTCATCCCAGACTTCCATGATGATGTGATCCCACCACTCGGTGCTTGTTTCCTGAGCCCAAAAGTGGCGTTCCACAGTGCTGAGCATGTCCGTGAATGCCACAATCAATTTCGTGTCGTACGCGTTACGCGGCTTGATAGCATCGTCGGACTCCTCACTCTCACTGTCACTTGGGATCTTAAGGAATAGTTTGACAGCCAAACGTGACGTGCTGGCGAGGTAAGTCAGCATACGCCTCAGCAGTTCGGGCTCCATTTCCCGCAGACAGATCACGCTGCACAGAAACCGTTGAAAGATGGCGCCAAAGGTGAACGGAAACAAAGGGATTTCTGGGATGTGAAGCAATGCATCATGGGGCGTTGGGCCAGGACCCAGAATGCCCCGCACCCACGCCCCCTTCCCACAACCCACGGTGCCAGAATGGGAAGAGGTGCTCTGTGGGATAGCTGACCATAATGCACCGCTCCCAATATCGCTGCAATTGCCGCAAATGTGGCCACGACAGTGCGCTGGGCAGCTGTCAGTGTGGACAGACTGCAGCGCTTTCCCTACTCAACTGCACGAAGTCAGGTTTAACTCACAGTGCTGTACATCTGCAAGTGTAGCCAAGGTCTTAGTTGCTTTAGAAAAACACCTCTTTTTTTTGCTGTAGCATCTTTCCGAGAACCTTCAATCCTGCTGCTCTCAGAAGCAATCTTTTGTTCCTATCTCTAGAGAGGCCCACCCTTAACTACTTTGGTTTCTTTGAAAAGTCTTCTTTTAGAATGCATTATACGGCCCTATTATCTTCTGTCCTTGGAAACACACAGTAGATACTGGGAGCCAAACTCTAATTAGAGGTTTTTTAAAAAAAGCAAATAGTTACAATGGAGGAAGCAAGTAGGAAAATGAAAAGGTTGAAGTTAATTGAAATATACAGGTGCTTATAATGACCTGGGGAAATGTATCAATTTATTGATGAAGCTGATAATCTCTTCAGCAAAATGTTTGTATAAGAAGGGCAACCTAGTTGTTTTTTAATGTTTTTTGTATGAAACTGCAGCTGTTTCCTGAAAATGCTGCTTCATGCTCTCTTTATTCCTTTTTTTGGAGTTTCAGGCTCTTCTATGTTTAAATAGGAACCATGAGTTTTCAAGCAGGTGTGAAAAAAGAAAACAGATGTGCTTTACTTCTAATCATCTTCCATTTGCTTAGGAAAAGTAGAGGATGCATTAGCAGTATCTGAATATGTGGTGGAAAGCTAAACAGCTTTTTAACTTCAAGATGCAAGATTTCAGATATTTGTGATGGGGCTCTTTCTAAAAACTGAAATGAATTTCATAACATTTTAATTATCCCTCATTTTATCCTTCAAACTGTGAAATTTTTTGTGTGAAAGATTTTTTTAACTTTTATTCTGAAGATCAAAGTGTTCATTAAGGTAGTAGTTATATGAAAAATATTGTTCTTCATCTTGTCCCATCAGTTGGTGTCATAGGCTCTCATTCTTACTGTTCAAGAGAATCTTCCAAGGTGACACCAACCTTTTTCATAAACAACAAGGAGTCTGGTGGCACCTTAAAGACTAACAGATTTATTTGGGCATAAGCTTTTGTGGGTAAAAACCTCACTTCTTCAGATGCATAGAGTGAAAGTTACAGATGCAGGCATTATATACTGACACATGGAGAGCAGGGAGTTACTTCGCAAGTGGAGAACCAGTGTTGACAGGGCCAATTCAATCAGGGTGGATGTAGTCCACTCCCAATAATAGATGAGGAGGTGTCAATTCCAGGAGAGGAAAAGCTGCTTCTGTAATGAGCCAGCCACTCCCAGTCCCTATTCAAGCCCAGATTAATGGTGTTAAATTTGCAAATGAATTTTAGTTCTGCTGTTTCTCTTTGAAATCTGTTTCTGAAGTGTTTTTGTTCAATGATAGTGACTTTTAAATCTGTAATAGAATGACCAGGGAGATTGAAGTGTTCACTTACTGGCTTATGTATGTTACCATTCCTGATGTCCGATTTGTGTCCATTTATTCTTTTGCGGAGGGACTGTCCGGTTTGGCCAATGTACATGGCAGAGGGGCATTGCTGGCACATGATGGCATATATAACATTAGTGGATGTGCAGGTGAATGAGCCCTTGATGGTGTGGCTGATGTGGTTGGGTCCTCTGACGGTGTCACCAGAGTAGATCTGGGGACAGAGTAGGCAACGAGGTTTGCTACAGGGATTGGTTCCTGGGTTGGTGTTTCTGTGGTGTGGTGTGTAGTTGCTGGTGAGTATTTGCTTCAGGTTGGGGGGGTTGTCTGTAAGCGAGGACTGGCCTGCCTCCCAAGGTCTGTGAGAGTGTCCTCCAGCATCTGGAACCACCTTTTTCCTAGGTCTTCTTCATAGTCTTTGGCCCGTAATTACTAGCTCTGGCACTCTCTGGCCAACATATCATCTTGTTGTGGCACATAACCCATCCATCTCAGTCAATACTTGCTCAGCTTTTCCGTGATGAGGGCTACCTGAATCATAGCTTGTACTATTTCATTGCATAGCCTATCAGCATTCGGCTTACCCAGCATCCATCTGAACATTCTTATTTCAGCAGTGTGACATAGTAGTCCTTCCTGATTGGCCAGCATTCCAACCCATGCATCATAGCTGGTGTAGTCATGATCTTATACTTTTGCTCTTTAGGTTACTTTGCATATTCTTATCACAGAGAATTCCTGTTGACTCTCTCCATTTACACTAAGCACTCTTCATGTGGTTCCTAGCATCCTCATCTACATTCCCATCATGGATGAACACTGAACTGAAGTATTTATATTGTTGCAGACTAACTCTGTACCACCTAGTTTTACTGGCTTCTTGTTGTCCCTCTGGAAGCATATATATTCTGTCGTTTGTCAGCTGATTCATAAGTCATTTTCTGCAAATGCAGGCATCTATAGTTCTTGGTTTCTTTCCAATTTGCATTTATGTTCACAGCACATCATATCATCACTGGCTTAAAACATGGTCTATGGCACCTCTATCCTAATCTCCTGTAATGGACACCTTGAGGCAATCTCAAATAGAAATGGGTTTAAGGCTGATCCTTTCTTTAGACCTATCCTCATAGCGAGTCACTCACTTTATCCACAGCTGCTTTTCATGCCTGCTGTGGCTACCCTTGCACAAGTCCATGGGAGTCTGAACATATGTCTATGTTTAGTATGGAAAAATCCTATGTTTTATAATTAAATATTATTACCAGAGAAATAAAGTTGTTATGGTAATGGAACTTTGAAAGGATAAATGAGTTTAGAAGATGTTTAGCCCTCCCCCCACCCCGGAATATTTTTAGTATTGAAAGCTTTTATAAACAAATTATTTTAAAAAGATTTTAGATGATGAAAACATGGAACAAAGTAACAAGAAAGAGGAAAATAAAAAAAATTATTACACACAATGGGTACTGAATAGATAACATTCCTATGCTCTAAATAAAGGCAATACAAGGTAAAGTAGAAATCAGATTGACCTAGATAGTGATATCTCAAATAATCAAAATTCTAAGACATAATACAAACCAATAAACTCCCCAACAAACCAAAAAACACATTCTGGTGAGATGTAGAGTGATTATTGGTTTGATTTAGAAATCTCAGAATAATCAAATTCCAATTGTATTATATTCTTTTACTAACTACTATTAATTGTTGTATATACACAATAGATGTAGGTAGATTTATATCCATCTAATGCTATTTGGTGGTTGGGACTGTTTTATGCACTGATGCTGCACATCTGCTTGCATAGAGCCTCATTGTCTGCACTGATGTAGAGGTCCACTTGTATGCAACAAGTTGCAGAATCAGGACCTAGGCTAGCAGAAGGGCGAGAGAACCAAAGGAAATAATTTATGGTGGCTGATAACTCCTAAAGTGTACTGTACTGCTCAATATAAGGGAGGCAGACTCAGGCCTATACAAGGCCTGTTCCTATGCAACTGCCTCTACATAGGGGGTGTTTCTGTGCAGGGAAGGGGTGTGACTGGAGTGTATTGCACTTTGACTGTCCCTTTCTTATGGATTACTAGCTGGCAGATGCTTGGCAGATCTCAACTCAGTTGGGGCCCAGTGTAATTGGCCTCACTATCAGGGAGCTATAACTGGGCACAGTAGGGATGTGGGTCTTTACACCTCAAAAAAACAAGTTACAATTCAAGAATGAGTGAACTGATTTTCCTCAAGCCATCCAGATTTTTCCCCCTAGCCTGAGAATCAACCTACTTACAATTTATAATGTTATAAGCAACTGAAATGCCTTAGAAAGGAAACACTACTTAAACGTTACCTATAGGAGTCACTTAAGTGCCAATATATATTAAGGGGGTGAAGAAGAGAAGGTTCAGAGTGCAACTAGATTATGTGTAGATATTATCCCTTTTGACACGAGTGATTAGCCAATATTCAAGGTCTTTCAGGTTGTTTCCTTTAGGAGGAGAAATTTATGGAGTCAGATATTCTTTTGATGCAATCCTGTTTATTTACAAAGAATGTACCAAAGTCCATGCATCAAGGTAGCTGCATCAAGGCACCCCCTTATGACCAGAGGTGGTTTTACAGCACCCAACCTGTTCCCCATCTTCAGGGCCCCTTAAGAATGCCATACAGTCATTCTTGTAACTAATAGCACTCTCGCCTAACAATAGACTGTAAATCCAAAGATGAAAGTAAATCCAAAGACATCCAATTAGAATTATTAGGCTTGCAATGAGCAAAGGACAACTTTCTCTGATTTTAAAGAAAATGTTCCTAATAAGAAAGTCTACAGAATTGTGGATAACTTCCCAAAGAATCCCAGCATGTGAGTCATTTATAACTGTACAATACTGGATAAAGCACTAGAAAATATAACATTGTGTGAATATTAACTATTCAACATTTGAGCTATTTCTAGTGGTCACAGAGGTTATATGTTATGTTTCTGCTTCCTGATTGGTAAGCATTGCCTTAGAATCAAGTTTCCATTGCGAATAACTGCATTTAATAAATCACAATTTTCCTTCCATGGCTATTTTCCAATATTTGCTTAAAATTTGCTGTTGCAGAAAATATTTCTGCCAGTAAACTAATATAAACTAGAATAGTCACAGGGGACAAACATGAAACATCAACTATAACTGAATGAATAACTGTGAAAAACTGTATGCAATATATGCTGCCCATCACTATTACTCAGTAAGATAGTCACTAGCCTTTGAAAAATGAATGTTATTTGCTGCATTCATTGACACTGCACCAGGTTTTAGTCTTCTCCAATGCTACTGAGAAACTTCTACTACAGTCTCATCTGACTGTAATTAATGTTTTGGAACATATCTAGTGTTGGAACAATCCAAATTGGCCCAGTGTCTTGAGTGCTTTTTTAGAACATCCCTTTTCCTTTCCCAAATGGATAGGCTACTTATTCATTTATTTGGCGTGAAATTCACCTGAAGTTCAAAAGGCCTATTCAGGATACTATGTCCTACTTAAATCCTACTTATTCTCTGTTGCCCTGAATTTAACCCCAGGGCCAAATCCTGTTGCTACTCAAAGTCTTGATCCAGCAAATCATTTTAATACATGTGTAACTTTAAGCATCTGCTTATGTGCTTTGTTGGATTAGAGACCAAGTCTGTTACAATACTCCCGTTTACTCAATGGAAGCCTTATCTGGTTATTAAAGAATTGTTTATCAAATAATGTGACAGGACTTTTGCCAAAGTTTTATGTCAAGGCCAAATTATGCCATCTTACTCACAGTGAGTACGCTTACTCCTAAGAAGAGCGGGGTGAAATATTTTTGTGACACCAAAACTTTTCATGATTTTTTGATATTTTAATTGAATTATTTTTGGTCAAAAAACCTAAAAGCGCCTCTTCCCCCCGCAAAAAGGAAGGCTTTTTCAATTTTTTTTTTTTTTTTTAAAGTTTTTAGGGTTTTTGACCAAAAACAATTCAAACAAAATGAGAAAGAATTTTTGATTTTCCAATTCCAGATAAAGTTTTGATTTTTCAGTTCCAAACAACTATTCATTTCAATTTTCCTTTTATTTTGTTTTTACTTTTTTTTTTTATGTTAAATCTTAAAAATGTTTAATGCTGGGCTAAATATAACATTTTGTTCAAACCAAACAGTTTTTCCACATGATTTTTTTTTTTGTAATTGCCAGTGAACAACAAAAAATGTGTTATTCACCCAACTTTACTCCTGAGTAATTCCTAGCAGAACCTATCCTTTACTGAGTTTGCCATATACATGAGAGAAAGAACTGAGTTTGTAAATTTCCTTCTGTTTTTATATATTTTGCTCCACTGAAGTCAATGACTCCTATTGACTTATTCATCTCAATGGGCTTCAGATGAGGCCTTTGGACTTCTGTTAAAGGGATACAAATCAGTAAGTTATGAACAAGTTACACACTCTTTATTGTAGAGCAATGATTTTCTCTTGCATGATATCAAAAAATATTTGGTTCACAAAAAGTCATGACTGTAGTCTGTAAATTTTTAAGAGATAAATAATGGGAAAATGCAAGGCAAGTGTGAGTACTTTCCTGCAGGTTTTATGGACTAATACACTCAAATTCAATGACACGTCAAACTGAAAAATGAATACAGAATCAGGCCCAAGAATAGAACAGAAAGTTATTCACATTTGACATTGATTTTTCTATTAGCAAAAGTGGAAGTTCCAATTCTCTTCAAACAATTCTGTTTCACTTTGCAAGTAGAGGATCTTCACACAATATATTTTAATCTGACCATCCACATGATTATAGTAATTTATGTGGTCAATCCCATCTTCCACAAATTGAACTCAAATATACTATAGTGGAGTTTAAGATGTACTGCTATTGTGGATGGAGGTAATAGTCAGCATACATAAAGACATCAGAATCTTGTCCTTTTAAAAGAATTTTTGGGTCCCTCGAAAGACAATTATATTAAGTTTGCTTCATCAAATAAAACAATGTTTTGTAGCCTGTAAAATAGCTAAGTAATCAGATTATTTGGAATCTGTATTATTCATTGCCCATTTCTATTTTTATGTATACACAGAATACCTCAGCTCAAAAATGCAAATATATGCAGTGCTATTTTACAGTTCTGAAAACTGCTGTTTATATATTCTAGCTATTTGGAACATTTTCAACAACCTTCATTATTTTAGACATTTTGAGAATATATTGAAAGCTTGAGTAAATTGCCTAACCACTGAATGCCTAGAGCAGCTAAGCACTGTCTGAAGACTCAGTGACTTAAGACTTTAAGTGAGTGACTTAAATTAGAAATTTGCATGGTTATTTTTAATTAATTACCATAGAAAATGTAATTAGTATGCACCACTTATCGTTTGAATAGCAGTTGGCAATTTTTTTTATTTATTTAGGTAAATTCCTCTTACAGCATGCAATTCACAAGGAAAAAGGAATCCCAGGGGCTGATGTCAGGAACAATCAGGAGTGATTTAACTGGCTGTTTCTCAAGATATAGCAAGTCGTTTTTCACTCTCCGTTGGTTAGCTTTTTGGCTTAGACGTACAGAATTGTTGACGCTCATCTTTCAGTACTGTTTTTGAGTGCCAAATGCTTGGCTAAGAGGATGATGAAGAAATAAATGTAAGAACTCTGTGGGAGCAAACCTGCTGCCATTAAAGTCAATGACAAAATTCCCATTGACTTCAATGGGTAAAAGTTTGTGCTCGTATGAAGGAAAAATGTCTAAAATTGCTGCAAATCATCTGCAGAAACACAGAGGAATAAATAAATGCTGATGCATTCACAGGCTCAGACAAAGAACCCTGTCATACTTGTTAGGATATTATACTCACTACAACTGTATTAAATGTCACACTGAGCTAAATTCTGTACCTGATGCTGCAGAATGCTCAGGGTCTATGCTGAGATGCTGATTACTCCCAACTCCCATTGATTCAGTAGCTTGCAAAAGATGCTCAATAACTTACGGTATTGGGTCCTTCACTCTCAGTAAAACTGCTGAAGATCTGGAGTAACTCAAATGAAGCTCTGACAAAGATGGTTCTAATTTTAACTCCATAAAGCAACTTCACTGCACTCAAGAATGTGGCCTTGACTTTCCATAGAAAATAATTTGGTTCAGAGGGAGGATTTAAAAGTGACCTAATCTAAAGGTACATTAATTACTCTATCTTACTTGCACATATTGGCCCAAATTCACAGCCACGCTGCAGTTGCTGATATGCCTGAACCAGCCATCACCTACCCTTGGGGGTAAAGAGCTGAACAGCTGCCTGCAGGATTGGAGGTGGCACCCTACTTCCCTGGCTATCAGGTGCATCCTACAATAAGATCCTAAGACACTCAGGAATATTCTTCTCTCTGATTTAAACAATAGCACCTATTGTGAAGCTTTAGGTGCTTGAAAATAATTTTGTCATACACAGCTAAACAAAATTAAAATACTAAATCCAGCCTATAACAACTAGTTTCAGAGTAGCAGCCATGTTAGTCTGTATCCGTAAAAAGAACAGGAGTACTTGTGTCACCTTAGAGACTAACAAATTTATTTGAGCATAAGCTTTCATGGCCTACAGCCCACTTCAACCCAAACAATTAAATGCAACAGAAATAACCCATCCCAGGAAATCCTATACACCCCACCCACCCTGTGACACTAGTTTTCCCCAGAAGCCTCTAGTGAATTTAGCAACATGCTCTAATGAGCTAGACTAGAAGGAGCAGTGAATTCCAAATTTAAGGGCCATTCTCAGAGATCATCTTTTCACCAGCTCCTCTCCCCCACAGCTACTAGAGCAGATGGCTGGTTTTGGTTAGTCTCCTTCCCTCTTCTACTTAATATCCTTTGCTTGCCAAGGAACACTCTTTCTATTTTTCCTCTCTTTCTTCTCCCAGACTGAACATTAAGAAACAGGGCTTGAATACTTGTCTACTGAAATATCATTTTTACTACCTCAGTAGCTGGCAATAAAACCATTTCCCCCTGTTGAGACCTTTTTACATGCTATTTGTTTTAAGCTGTCTATATGCTTGTAAGCAGTTCCAGAGTGCTGTAAATTGATCTACCAACACCCCTCTTCCTGGTGTGGATAGTTGGGATAAAGAGGGAGAGGTTAATTACAAAGAAGATGTGTTAATGGTGTAATTAACATGTTTCACAGAAGCAGACAGAAAGGAGGAGGAAGATAACTGGGGAATTGAATGAAGTATAGTAGAGAACAGTTTACAGAGCACAGAAAGCAAGGGACTAGGCTTGACAAGACACCACACCTGTATGTAATGCCCCTAGTAAGAAGTCAGCCCAGACATTAATTTCCCCCTTTCATTCAAGCCAACCTAAAATAGTGATGAGTTTGCCTTCTTGTCTATGGGCTTGACTGTGTGTGGCTCCTGCTCATGGGGCAAGTGGGAAGGACTGGGTGGAAGGAGACCTCCCTTGGTGCCCATACACAGGGGCCAGGAACTCCACTGAATTCAAGTGCTACTGGAACCTGGCACCAGTAATGGTGCTAGACATTTTGAAGTGGGAGCGGGGCTGGGAACACAGTCCCCACTCTCAGCCCCTGCTCTGGGAGAGTGCAAAATGCATACTTCCCCCTGCATCCCAAACAGTCACACTCCAGGAGCTCCCATAGGGTAGGCTAGCTCCTCACCACTTACATTTGAAGGCTGTAGCTCAATACCACTATGGGTATGTGCAGTGATGAGCTGCCAGAATCTTAATAACCGGGTCTTTGGCGGCACTTCGGCGGCAGGCCCTTCAGTGCCGCCGAAGACCCGGAGCGAGTGAAGGACCCGCCGCTGAAGTGCTGCCGAAGACCCGGTAGGGAACTGGTTATTAAGTGCTGCCCGGTGAGTACAAGCCTGAGACCCCCCCACCCTAACTGTCCCCCAGGACCCCACCCCCTATCCAACTCGCCCCACTCCCTGTCCCCTGACTGCCCCGAACCCATCCACTACTACCCGACAGACCCCCGGAACTCCCACGCCTACCCAACGCCCCCTGTTCCCCGTCCCCTGACTGCCCCCCCAAAACCTCCGCCCCCTCCAACGGCTCCCTGCCTCTTATCCAACCCCTCCTCCCAGTCCCGGCCCAGCCCTCTTACCATGCTGCTCAGGGCAGCGTGTATGGATGCCGCGCAGCCCGCTGGAGCTCGCAGCCCAACCCCCTTACCATACCGCTCAAAGCGGCAGGAGCTGCACAGCTGCCCAGGAGCGGTCCAGAGCGAGGGGAGGGGCTAGGGGAGCCTCCCCAACTGGGAGCTCAGGCGGGATGGACAGGACGGTCCCGAGGGCCGGATGTGGCCTGCGGGCCGGAGTTTGCCCACCCCTTTAACAACCGGTTCTAAACCGGCTTATAAATTTAACAACCTGTTCACACGAACTGGTGCGAACCAGCTCCAGCTCACCACTGGGTATGTGTATACTGCAGTTAGACATCCATGGAGGGCCAGTGCAGCTGATTAGAGCTTGGGCTAAAAGGCTATTTAATTACCATGTAGATATTCAGGCTTGGGCTGCAACTTGAGCTCTGGGACCCGCCCATCTTGTAGGGCCCTAGAGCTCAGGCTCCTGCAAGGTGGGAGGGTCACCTTGAGCCTGAACATCTACACAGCAATGAAACAGCTCCTTAGCCCAAGCCCCGTGAGGCCGAGTCCATTGGCATGGGCCAGCCACAAATTTTTAGTTGCAATGTAGATATACCCGGCCTAAGTGTTTTAGGACTTCAGTGCTTGGGGTCTTGTTTTAAGACTGTATAAGGTAGAGTTGTAGATAAGGTTGTTACAAAGGAGAAAAATTGTTCTCGTTAACCTCTGAGGATAGGACAAGAGGCAATGGGCTTAAATTGCAGCAAGGGCAATTTAGGAAAAACTAATTGTCAGGGTGGGTAAGCACTGGAATAAATTGCCTAGGGAGGTTGTGGAATCTCGGTCATTGGAGATTTTTAAGAGCAGGTTAACAATCACCTGTCAGGGATGGTCTAGATAATACTTAGTCCTGCCTTGAGTGCAGGGGACTGGACTAGAAGACCTCTCGAGAGCCGTCCCAGTCCTACACTTCTATGATTCTATGGATTAGTGGAATGTACTCATTTGTTTATGTAAAATGAATTTGGTGGTCTCAATCCAATCCTTGAAATATAGTTGTTCACACCATAAAATCCCCCACCGCAACCTTTTTGCCCACCTCAGCAAAACGACTCAGAATTGAACTAGCAAGAAGGCTGAACTATCCTCCAACCTCTACAGATCATACCACCAGTTTATGTTTGGGGCATATTTCTGGAACACAGTGAAACATCTGTACTTTTCCTACCTATGCTGTATCTGTTATGTGTTTTTTCCCCCAAATAACTTCAATTACAGGGCTACCCCGCCAGCATTTTCATGAAAATTAAATTCACAAAAAAAAATTTAAAATAACATTTAAGAAGAGAAAAAAGCCCCTATTTTAATGGTATCTGCACTGTTCAGTGAAGTCACTGAGTTACTGATAAATGTTTTGTTTTAAACAGTTTTTACATTTTGAATATCAATAACTCCATGCTATTTGTTGTTTCAAAGTCTTCATTTTCCATGATACAAACATGGAAATTTGGAAATAAAACAAGAATAAGTCATAACATCAGCGAATAAAACATTACACACAGCAATTTTGTTTAGATATCTAACATTAAATCAGAATATTACTAGTATTGCAATTGTATTCTGATTTATTTCTAAATAACAAAATAACTAATTAAACTATATGTATGATGTCTATCAAGTTAATCCTATGCCCCTAAACATTTTATCTCCAAGGGCAGGGGCGAGTTATATGGGCCTGTGGTACCCGTGCTCCAGGAATATTCAGGGCCCGGGGGCCCAGCTCCACCAATGTTCGGGGTGGTTATCGGGGGGGCGGGGGAGGGAAGCTCCCTGGAAGGGCGACAGCAACTCAACCTCCCTCAGCTTCTAACTCCACATGCTGAATCCACCTCTTTTCATCCTCCCAATCTTGTGATTTACTGGGGGCTGGAGAGAGGGCCCCACTGTAACTCACACAGTCTTGGGGGCTTGTCGAAGTTACAGCAGCCTGGAATCTCTGCAGTAATGTGGACTGCGGCCCTGCCAACATGCCCCCCAACCCCACTATGTTTCTTGAGCTAGGGCATGTGGAAAGATACTTGAAAGCATATTTATGTCTGTCTTCCTCAGTGACTGAAAACTCCCCTAGAACCAGAGCTTTTTGGGTTCTTTATGCAGGGCCCAGCAGTGAATGACAAAACCGGGTAGCTGCCCCCCAAGTACAAACCCTGGGTGTTTTAGGGGTGGCTAGCCCAGGCCACTGCTGCCTATGCTACCATGGCTACACTACTATTTTTAGCATACTAGCTCAATGAAAGCTAGGACGAGTATGGTTATATGAACCAGGAATCACACCCCCAGCTTCAGGTGTAGACGTAGCCATAGATGTAAGCTTTCAAAGTTTGGGACACTTTCTGTATGGTATTGGAGACTCAACTCCCACTGGAGTCAAAGGGAGCTCTGTAGACTCATCATCAGACCACTTCTTCAGGTGCCTAGATGTGGCTTTAAGTAACTTTAGGCACCACAGTTTGGAAAATGTGGTCTATGTTTATGCACCATTATTATCTGTTTGTATTATGGTAGCACCTGTAATCCACAACCAAGATTGGGAGCCCATTGTGCTAGCCACTGTACAAACTCACAGTAAAATACAGTCCATATTCTGAAGCACTTTCAATCTAAAACGCAAGACAGACAAAGGGATGGGAGAAAGTGTAACAGGCTTGGGGAAAAGTACTATGTTAATGTTAGATATAATATTTCCCTCCCCCCATCCTGTACCTCAACTTACCTCTCTGCTAAAGTACAGACCACAGTTTAGTCTTTTAAGGGCTTTGAGATTGTAGGTAGTTAGATTTTAGGGGGAGGAGTGCAGGAGACAGAGAGGGAGAGATCTCTGTGTTATATAGAGTGACATCTGTGAGGGAAGAAAAGAGATGCCAAATCTCTAAAGGAAAAACATTTACTAAATCTCTCTTTATGTACTGTACAGTACAATTGTGAATAGTGTCAATAACAATTTTTTAGAGATAACACTTTCAGGGCATTTTCCAAAAATTATAGTACTTATTACTACCAGAAGTTCAAATGCAAGATGTAAGTATGCATGTGCACATTTACATACCTGCCTATAGGGCTCTGCTCTGATCCAGGGCCGCCCAGAGGGGGGGGGGGCAAGTGGGGCAATTTGCCCCAGGCCCCGCAGGGGCCCCCATGAGAGTTTTTTGGGGCTCCTGGAACGGGGTCCTTCACTCGCTCCAGGGGCCCCAGAAAACTCTTGCGGGGGCTGGGCCCCCGGAGCTTCTTCCGCTCCGGGTCTTCGGGGGCAATTCGGCGGCGGGGGGTCCTTCCGCCCCGGGACCCGCTGCCGCAGTGCCCTGAAGACGCGCGGTGGGGGGTCCTTCCGCCCTGGGACCGACTGCCAAAGTGCCCCGATGATCCACGGCGGGGGGTCCTTCCGTCCTCTGGGCGGCCCTGCTCTGGTCAGATTTACCCTTCTCAGTCTCCATGGAATGGTGTCCGAACCTTCTGAAGAGTATACCAGCTCCTTAATGTTAAGAAACAAATGATAGTTCCATAGTCTCCTTCAAACACCCCTTCAGTTTTTGCAATGTCGGTCTACAATTTGGAGAACCTGCATCAAATTCTAGTCCTCTTCTTCTCAAGTAGAGTGAGGGAGCCAACAATCCAAATCCAACAAAACCAGCAAAGTCCCTAGAATTCACTCCTTTCAGTAGACATTGCTGCTCTACCACTGAGTTCTCCAGTCTAGCTCCCACTCTTTTTATGTGTAAATTCTCCCCTTTGAACTCCCATTGGTTCCACTCTCAGAGAGTGACTGTGGGTGTGTCCTGCCAGGCTGCCTACTCATAATGGAAATGAAAATCACGCAACTAGCATCAAATAACTAATGAAATTGCCTATTACTTGCCACACCCAGTTTCTGGATGATTCTGACCCATCCAGCAGGATCACACCCCAGCAGGATCACACTCTGGCAAGTGCAAGGCACACAAAGAATCCCAAACAAATCCAAGAACTATGTATCCTTCCCACTATTTCTCCCTTCTCTCCCTATTTACACCACTAAATGCTGCATCTGGGTTAAAAGGGAAATACTATTATTCTCATTTTGCAAATAGGCCCCTGGTGCATAGAGATTAAGGCTCCAATCCTGCAAACAATTATGCTATGTTATGTCTAACTTTAAGCATAAGAGTATTCCCAAGTAAGTCAATGAAAGTTAATGTTAAGTAGGAGCATGTGTATTTTCAGGATCTTAACTGATTTCCCCATAGTATCTCTCTCTCACAGACACACACACCAAAAAAACAACCACCCTTCATGGGAAAGCCAAGAGCTGACCCAACATGTCTTGAGTCCTAGCCCAGTGCATTAACTGTAAAGCCATCTTTCCTGTGAGTGTGTGTGTGTGTGTGTTTGTTTTATTTGCTGATACTAAAGAATTGTGGGGGCCTTTATCGAGGATCTAAAATGGGTGTCTGTATTGCATGCTTTGCTAGAAAATGTCTAATAATGCACTACTTCTTCAAAATACCCCATAAGCCAGCAGCTTCAGACCCTGTTTAAAATATCCATCTATGTGAATTGGCAATCTCACACTGCTCATATGCTATTAGCACTCTTGTCAGTGATCAGAAATCCAGGAAAAAGACCTTGGGAGGTAAGTAAGCTATGATTTGTACTTGAAGCTTTGATCGTACTATATATTGGCTGCTGCATGATCTTTGTGAAAGCAGGAATTATAAGTCCCTACCAGCGATGGAAACCAAACATTTCTGGAGCGACACAGTAGATCTAATCCTGCTCTCAGTGACGTCAAAGGCAAAATCTGGGAGCACAATGGTGTCCACAATCAGCAGTGACATTAATGCAGTCAACTATGTCCTTTTGTCTGTGACACTTTTGTGATTTGTTTGTTACATGTCTCCAGGCTTTCTTTGTTAGGCATAAGCCACTGATTTTGTTCAAAATGTTCCCTCTACCTTAGTACTTGCATATATGTCTTTTTTTTGACAATTCTGTGCCACTGTTTCCATTTTCTTTATGCTCACTGAACATTGTTCAGCTTGTCCACTACAAAATAAGAAAGAGTAAGTTATCTGAATGCTTCTGCACATCAGCATATCATTTGCTTATGAGAGGCATTTGAAACTTGATTTAATAAAACTGTCCTGTTAACTTTACATCTGTACTCACCAACCTAAAAACATAGAGGGTCAAATTTATCCCTGGGATAACTTCTATTGACTTCCTAAATGGCCATAGATAGTAAATTATACAACTGACTTTCATCATTGTCCAATGACAAGGTATAACTACATGGCCAATTATCCACTACCATTTCAATTTTAACCAAGGATGTAATTTTGTCATGATAAACTTGTAAGGAAATTATAAAAAATATGTTCTGTATATTAGCAGAGAGCTTAGGCATTAATTTAAACATGTTAAAAGATCAACTTCAGTCATCCATTCCAAATACCTGTATCCTTACTGGAAAGTTTCCATATTTTTTCCCCATGTAACTGTTATTTGTAATTTAAAAGGTATTTTCCATAGTTAGGTTCACAGGATAATATAGCTGCATATACAAAGTAGACATCCAGACAAGGTGGGACTTTCAAAGTCACCTAAAAGATTTATACATAAAACTCATTAATTGCAATGTGAATTATGCCTCTAAATACCCAAGAGACCTTTGGGGAAAAAAATCCACCCATAAATGTTATACGTGATAACATTGTTTCATTCGATACAGTGCTGCTACATTCAGTTTGGTATACAGGCAATTACAGCAACATTTTTATGTCTCATGAAAAAAGCAGCATTTTTGTGGGGTAGCATATTTATCTATTTTTTCTTAATTTGTGGCTGCACTACGTTTGTCAATTAATCCTTTAGATCTGTCCATTTGAGGCAAATCTACCCCTCGCCAGTCTGATCTGTAATGGCAGTAATGTGGGCAGAGGAGGAATTTGGAAAAATTGAAATTGGAGATTTTATATTGTTTTAATTGTTCAAATGATTTCAGATCTGAGATCCCAAAAAGCTAATTTAAATGAGTCAAATTATCCTGTTCCCTTCATAGAGTTTGTAAAGCATACTGATCTCATGGGAACAATATGAAAGGACGATAACTCCACTCATAACGATGTTGTATATGGGTATCAAAATGCAGGCAATTAAATATTTCTGGTAGGCTGCCTGATAGCATATGGTGAAATTAAGGAGAATGATTTCCCCAGGATTCTATATTATGCTACAGACATTTATCTTTAATTCTGCTAATTTAAATTCCTTCAGTAAATCTGGAAATATATGTAGCCAGAGATTAAAAAAAAGCTTTCTGAAAGTTTTAAGGGTCAGATATTAGGATAAGATTAGGAATCTTATGAGGGCACTCTTTTTAATTATTTCAGCTTTGTCTGCAAAAATAAGATGCAATGTGGAACATCTTTTTTTTTAATTTGGTCAAATAATTTGTAAATAATTTTGTCACATAATGACTTTATGTCTGGTTGTACTATTACTCTTAACTAGGGCCCTACCGAGTGAAAAATGCATCATGGACCATGAAATAAGCCCTTCCCAGTGAAATCCGATCTCCCCCTGCTGCTAGGAGTGCCCCAGATGGGGGGGGGGGGCTCCTAACTCCGGCTGGGCTAAGGAAAGACAGGACTTGTCCATCCCCTGCAAAGCCGTTCTCGGGGGGAGCTCAGACCCATCGCCACCTCTGGGAATCTCCTGCGGCTGCAGGAAGCTCTGCAGTTGCTTCCTTCAGAGTCCAGGTCTGAAGGCAGCACAGAAATGAGTGTGGCAACTCCGTGACCCCTCTACAACAGGTTTGCGACACCCCCAATCCTCTTTTGGGTCAGGACCTCCACGGTTACAACATCATGAAATTTCAAATTTAAACATCTGAAAACATAAAATTTACCAATTTTCAAATCCAAATCCAAATCCAAATTGACTATAATGGATGGGAATTTGGTAGGGTCCTACTCTTAACATATTAGAAGTCATCTCTGTTCCATTTACAGGAACTGTAAAGAAGGAGAATATTATAGCTTCAGTTTTGGAGTTGTTTACTTTATAATGAGCAATTAAGCTGAATTTCTGTTTTAAAGAACTGGAGTGTCTGCCTGGATTTGTGGTATAAAACACATCATCACCATATAGAGATTTTTTTTCTTGTCCCCTCTCTTTGCCCCCCCTTCCCATAGTACTGCATTTTTTTCTATGTGTTATTGAGCATTACACTAAGCACTGGGATTGAGCATGGACTAAAAATTCTTGATTGCTTTTTTTATCCAATTATTCTTTGTCCCAGCATCGTTGTCTACTTCCTCTTTGGTATGAAAGGCTTCAAATTTAAGTTATTCATCCACATTATGGAGGAGTCAGGTGAAAATAGTGCTTTAATCTAATATATATATTTCCCCCCAGTCCCATAGGGTGTAATACTGCAAATAAGTATGTTCAAGGTTTTCTCTCAATCTGATGCTAGTGTGATAGGGGAGAATGTCTGCTGAGTTCATGAGTTACATGAAAACTTAAAACTCTTCTCAGATTGTCTAAGGCTTGTCTCCATTTTTGAAACCTATCTGGTCTAGGAGAATGAGGTTTTTCTGCTTTGTTGGTTATTTTTTCTAGGCTGGGTGGAAATTTTGGGGGATTATCCTGGAGGATGGTTATTTCAACAGATGGAATGGTTACAGATTGTTTGATCTCTTCCCACGTTGAGAAAAGTTTAGATTTTCATAACCAGTTATTTTTCTAACTATACCCAGACTACACAACGGAAGTCCCTTTTGCTTTTTACTTATTTATTTTTGTTCTTACTAGATTACAGCAACTGTGAGTATTTCACAGCAGGGACTAGCACTTCCTTTATACAGTAAAAGCTTTTTTATCCGGCATGCTGGGGAAATGTGGGAGGGGTGCCGCATAAGTGACAAATTCCAATTAATTAAGAGGGAGGGAGTTTGGGTGTGGGAGGGGGTGCGGGGCAGGAGGTTGGGGCATGGAAAAAGGTGCGGAGTGCAGGCTCTGGGAGGGAGTTTGGGTGTGTGTGGGGGTGCGGGACAGGCGGTTGGGGCACAGAAGGAGGTGCGGGGTGCGGGCTCTGGGAGGGAGTTTGGGTGTGGGAGGGGGTGTGGGGCAGGAGGTTGGGCATGGGAGGGGTTTCAGGGTGCCGGATCTGGGGGGAAACTCATCTTGGGCGGCTCCCCGCAAGCGGTGACTTGTCCCTGCTACTCCTAGGCAGAGGCACGGCTAGGCGTCTCTGCTCACTGCCCCCACCCTGCCCCGACCTGAACGCTGGCTCCGCAGCTCCATTTGGCCGGCAACCCCTCCCAAAGCCCACACCCCTCCCGCACTCTGAACCCCTCGTGGCCGTTCCTCCACCTAAAAGCAGTAGGGACATGTCGCTGCTTCAGGGGAGCCACATGGAGCCAGGTAGGGAGCCTGCCAGCCGTGTGCCAACTGGACTATAAACCAGACTTTCAATGAAGATCAGAAATGCCGGTTTATAGAGCTTTCTGGTTGGTAAAGTGCCGGATAACACAGCTTTTACTGTATCTTCTATTGGGCCAAATACACATAAATCATTCTGCCAATAAGAAGTAAGAAAGAAAGAAATAAGAGAAAATCCTCTGAAGTATATCTGGACTTGTACAACTGATACATACAGTGGCAATTAATCTGTACAAATACTGTTTTTCTTGGGATTACAGTAGTAATATTTTCAAAAGAAGAAACTATTTTTGATTTTTTTGTCTAAAACTTTTGGCACAAATTTATCTTTTCGGTGTCAAAGGTACCAGTGCTCAATACAACTGTGAAGATGAACATGGTATAAATGCCTAGGGAGTTTAGGTAAAATAGACAGATGTTACTTTTGATTCACTTAATTGGTCTAAAATGAAACTCCTAGAAACATCAAATGTCTATCATTACCCTAATAAGGAGTATAGCCAATGGCAGAGTGATGTTCTACATTCCTACCTTCTTGCAGGCTCTATTTGAAGATTTTAATGAGATAGGAACATTAGAATATACAAGGACAGCCCTAAAACTACCTTTTTAAAACTGACACTGACACAAACATATCCCTGGCTCCATTGACTAAAAGTCAGAAGACACTCACTAAACAGCAGAAGATAGAGGAACAGCAATTTTGAGGATAATCAGTACAATAGCAGGAGGGTAAAGCAGTATGGATTGGACCGAGATGCTCAGATACTACAGAGTTTGGTTACTAATGGGTTTCATGAACTAACTCCTGCTTTTTCATTTGAAGGAAATTGGAAGTGAACTGAATCCTTCAGATTTGCTTTGAGACTGTGACTGGTGAAATTTTATCCCTGTTTTTTCCCATTGAAATTAGGTCAAAATTTTGAATTGTCAAAAAGTTTCTACCTAGTCTATTAATTGGGGAGGGGAGAATAAGAAAGAGTGAAACCTAAGATGTGTAACCTAAGATGTGTAAGGCACTTGTTAAATGTTTAACAATTTGTAAAGCATTCAAATACCATGAGTGGGCTATAAATGAATGGATCAGTGGACGGATGGATGGATAGATAGTCGGATAAAAGCAGAGTTCTTTTATGGTATCCCTCTTACACTGTGCACTCAGTCTCCTTGTAGGAGTATGAACCAGTTTGGACATATGGATGGGGGGTGGTATCCCTGTCACAAAGAACTTGCAATCTAAATATAAGACAAGAGACATCAGATGCATACAGACTGTCAGATGAGGGAGTACAGGGAAACAATAATACAATATTCATCAGCATGATAAGCAGAGGTTTCAGTACACAAGCAGCCTATACCTGTAGGCATCATGGCAAAGTATGTAATACTAAGCATGCCACTAAGAATTATGTGAGAGATGCTACATGGTAACAAGGGATGATGCTAGCACTGTGATGATAGATACAGGCTTCTAGATGCCGTAAAATTAAATCACACTCTCCCTTCTCCTGTTTGGCATAATATCAAGGTTCCCAATAAGCTTAAGATGTGACAGTTTACTTTTGGCAAGGAAAAGGAATATTTTATACTTAAGATTTGTTTTATAACACTAGTTATTACTTTTGCACAACTGTAAGAGATTTGATCTGCCTCTTCAAAACATATTTCCATATATACAAAGAGAAAATGGCTTAAAGCCCACTTTGGGATCTGATACACCAGTGACTGTTTTAAATCAGTTACAGTACATCCTCTGAGGCATAATATTGCTGATGTTTATCAATTGCTTTAGCAACAAGGAAAGGCTTCTAATAATACTTCCCATTTGCCTTGGGATACAAAGTTACATACACATTATTCTTCTAAAGCTATTAGCCACAATTCTATTCATGTGCTTATACCATGCTCATCACAGTGGTATCTGAGTACGTTCTAGCAATGCATCAAGCTGTGTGACTAGCATTCATCAGATGTGGCTGTTTCCTTCTTCCTATTTCTTGGACAAAATTCTAAGAGATGATGAGCTCCCTCGCTGATCTCAATGGAAGCTACAGGAGCACTATATGTCTTAGGGTTTGTCCCAGGAGGAAGATTTTTCCTCTGACTAGATTTACTTTTATTATATCCCTGCATTGCTTATCATGTGAGGTTCTTTGGATAACAAACTGACTGCTAGGCCAGTGGTTCTGCAGGACAAGTGGCATTTGGGACAAGCCAAAGGAAGAGCGACCATTTTACATCATGCATTCCTACAGCTGAGTGCAGTTATTCTAGTGGATGCTTATACATAGTACCTGCCTGAATGTGGCAGCAAGGTTTGGAAGAACAACCTATTCTTCTACTACCGTGGTTGGCAACCTGCGGCCCATCAGGGTAATCTGCTGGCAGGCCGTGAGAAAGTTTGTTCATATTTGCATGGCCGCCCACAGCTCCCAGTGGCCATGCTTTGCTGTTCCCAGCCAATGGGAGCTGCAGGAAATGGCGGCCAGCACTGTTATTCCATCCCTGTTCTACTACATCAAAACATGTCATGATCCTCAGTTTGTGAAATCTCATTGGTTGCTGTGGAAATCATTAAAAGTAGTAGTTAAGTGAACATCAGGTGTAGTCATAATCTGTCCGAAGTGCAGACTCCCACATTCATGCTCTTAGGTAATTGTAAATGCATTCATATTGCCTGTGAGTTCATATGCAGCTAAAGTATTGCTGAATTTGGCTTGTGGCCCCACCCTCAGACAGTCATTGGACTGAAAATGAGCATATAGAAGCTGAAGCAAGTAATATAATCTGGTGGCAACAGCAGGCTCCAAAACTGCCATCCACAACAAACTGTTCTCAGTGTGTAGCCATAAAAGAGGCATTATTTAATCTTACTTTTGCACTGCACAGAGATACCCAACCCTCTGAAAAGGCACATACAACATTTTATAATATTTTGGATTCTATGACACTTTACCACAGTTTTCCTGACTAGTTTAGAAAAATTCAATGGATTAATTCACTCTGAAACATAGCAACCTTTGCACATGTATGCAGCACATCCAGAGTTTTAACTGTAACTCTCATTTAGCAGCATTTCCTGCTGCACATGCATTCAGGCAGATTTTCAGATAACATAAATGGCGTTTTACAACAAAGTTTCCCACATTTTAAGAAGTTTTTCCTTTTTAAGTACTGGGGCTGAAAGTGTACACCAATATTTAAATGAGGAACACTGTTGGAACTGGTTCTTTCTCTCAGACTGAAAGAAACTTGAAGTACATCCCCTGTACTACACAATGAGCTGACTAATTTGAAGCCCACTGAAGCATGTGGTGAGAGATCTTTTGAATTCACTTAGCTTGTTAAGTCAGGTATTAGTTGCATTTTACCTTTTATTTTGTCTTAACCAATTCTGACTTTTATGCCTCGTTACTTGTAATCACTTAAAATCTATCTTTCTGAAGTTAGTAAAATTGTTTTATTTAAACTAGTGTACTTGGATTGAAGTGTTTGGGAAACTCCATTTGAGGTAACAGGATTTGTGCATATAATTTTCTATGAATAAAATGACTTTATATGAGCTTGTGTTGTCCAGGAGAGGTCTGGGTAGTACAAGACGCATATATCTGGGGAAAAATCTGGGAATGGGAATTTGCTGGCATTGCTCTTCAGTGTAATTCAAGAGTGGCTGGCCAGAGCACTCATACAGTATAGCTAGGAATAATTTACATGCTGGAGGCTGCGTATTAGCAGATCAGAAGTGGTTATGTTCACACTGAAGCAGTGTGAAAGGTACCACAGGTTGAAGAATTGTGAGGAAACACAGCTGTTCAACAATCCAGACTCTACTGTGGGGAATATTAGTCATATTCACATTTATTGACATGGGACTAATATTTATTGTTTATATTACAATAACTCTCATGTCAGTAGTCCCATTGAAATGATAGTTTTTGACTATATTTCATGTTTAAAATCGTAATGGACCTACTCAAATGAGTAAAAATATATACATGCTTACATGTTTACAGGACTGGGACCCATGTTTATTATTTCAATAACTTGCAGATTGTATTTGTTCAACTTGCATCTCAAAATATATTTCTCCCATCTGGCGGCCCTAGCAACATAGTCTAGGACCTGAATGTCATCGGTGTTCTTTTCTGCTTGTGCATTACTTAACCAGCTGAGGTTGACTTAAAGTGGAATTGAAGAGTATAAGTCACACGGTATTGTTACACTTCCTTGTTTAGTTAAGCATATGAGCAAAGATTTTTCCAGGGACGTTAGATCAACTGAATGTTCACTGAAAGCAAACTGAAATGAAGTCACCTGACTATAGCCAAAGCTAGGTAATTTTAAAATGAACACATGTTCACTATTTTTTTCTTTCCATTTTTCAATATGCAATACTTAAGTTTCAAGCTAAGTTTCCAGACTAAACTTGTTAGAGTACAGCAAGAAAAAAAATATCATTTTGGAGCAGACTCTGATCTCCCTACTCATGTTTAATAGTATTTTAGCCCACAAGTGGTCCACTGAAGTCAGTGGGACCAGTGGTGGAGTAAGGTGCTAGTACATCTCAGAATCCAACTCTTTATTTGGAACTGAGTAGATGTTATCTGACATTACTGAATGTCAATAAACATGGAGATCCACAATGTTATTTTGATACTCATTCTTCTAATTCGAGCCATTTTAAGTGGCAATGGCAATAACTTTTATGACCAAAGAGAAGCACCTACCTTGAGAGAGAACCTGTGCTCCAGTGATTAGAGCATGGGGCTTGCAGCCAGGAAATGGGGGTGTTCTAATCCTGATCCTAGTCCTGCAATTGCAAGTAATATTACACAGTGTCAGTGATAATTCCAACTCATCAACCTGCTAGTGGCAAGCAGGTGGTAAAACAGAGAAGAGAATAAGCTCTCTGCCATACCCATCAGCCTCCACACATCCACAGCATCCTAGCTATGATAATTTTACCTTTTATAGAGTCAGTAACAACAATTAGTTTATTTTTCTATCAGGCTGAAAAAATGAGCTTGAAATTGTATACATTGTGATAAATCCTAAAGCAATTAAAGACATCAGCAGTGATCTCAGGAGAGTTATTAACTGTCTATTTTATTCCAATATTCCTCCTCTGCCTCAGAGCAATTGACCTACAGTGTGAAGGGAGTTCCAGATAAAAGATACTGTACTACCACAGCTTTTCAGATGATGGATTACCTATGCTTGAAAATTGACAGTGACTCATGAATTTGCTGTGTAAAACCAACAGCCGTATATCTTCACAAGCTGGAATTCAAGTTTTAAAACAAAACTACAAGATCTTCTTAGTTAGGTCACCAACTAACATTCCACGATACTTAGTGAGAAAATGAGGAAAATTAAGTCCACTCCCAAAGATATAAGATATGCAAAATCTTCCTTGAGCAAAATGAATACCCTAACTGGGTTCATGGATGTTCTTTTCCAGGCTCTACAATGTTATGCAGCAAAATCTTTGAGAGATTGATTTTAGCCCCCAAACTTTTGACTGCATGTGACCTTTTGGGCATTACAACATAGAGGGAACTTATCTGAATGAATCTTAGATAGTTATTACAGAGAATGACCCCATGTCAGGTCAGTGCAAATAAGGAAAAGCTTGGCTGGTCTTAACCTAGAGAGCTATAAAATATGTCAAATGGATGTCTCTCAAGTGTGTGATAAAAGTGCATCTTCACTGCCTCCAGCAATATTGTATCTGACCTTAGAGCATTAGTGAAGAGAGACCATACTGAATGCTTTCATTTCCACATAAAATGCTGATCCTAATAGTTCAGACATGCCAGATGGCAGTAATAGTGATAAATGGTGTTGATGCCTCAGGAGAAATGAGCTAGTAAAGTTATATTATATTCAGTTGGGATTTAAAACATGTAATATAGTCAAAAGTGTTATTCTCCAGCAAAATCTTACACCTCATATTTCAACAATGTGTCATATGTGGAGAAAAAATGCTCATCCTCGTGTGCCATGCAAGATGGGTTTTACTCTTTCCATGTAACAGAGCAACTGTGCGTCTGCAACCTTACACACATAAAAATTAGCTATTTGTGTAGGAAAATTCAACCGTTATTTCTCTTCTACCTGCTGTGCTGAGGGGGCAATATTTTTTCTGCATGGGTAACTCTGTGGCTCCTGTGAAATAAGGACATATCATTAGACTAAATGGCACTATTGCCATAACATACATATGTGATGTGTCCATCCACTCTCTGAATTGTTTAGGATGTCTGAGGTTAACCAGAGTTAGAGAGATGCTTTTAGAAATGTAACTGATCTAGGCTGATCCTGCAAAGTTCCTTCGGGGGTAAGGTTGTTTCTCCCCTCCTGTGGAAGAATGGGTTTCGCCCCAAAACTCTACAGACTTTGTAAGATTGGAGAAAGCCATCCACACAGAGGCTCTGAGCATCCTTTGTGCTCCCGAGACTCTCTCACTTGCCTCAGCTCCCTGGCAACATGGTTCCATTAAAGCCTTGTTCCTAGTGTATTGGCTATTGGCTGTCCCTTTGGTCCACCCATAAAAGAGGTTCCAGCATACAGAGGAGGGGTGGTGGAAAGGAAGGCTATACAAACAGGGTCTGTATTATTTGTAGGCTTGGATATTATTTTGTAGAGTTCTGAGCTAGGGTCCCTTCTCCCTGCAAACTTTCCCTTGGGCTCCCGTGTCTTCATGCACAGAGCCCCAGGTTCCTCTGTGGAATATGGGTCAGGGAGGAGATAGTGCCAAGAAAGTGTGTGATCTACTTCTTCCATGTAAGAAGGGTGTGATCTGCTCATGGAGAGAACCATTCACATGCAGATCTCTGGGGAATGATCTCAAAGCCTTTATTTTAGTAACCAAAAACAACTGATGCAGTCAGAGGCCTAGATTGTATCTAATAACATCATTGAATGAAATACATAGTTTAAATTATTGGCAAGAGCCAGCCAAAAATTAAACAAAAACAACAATAGACACCCCTCCCGTCAATCTATCCATATCTGTCAAAGTCACAGTGCATATAATGATAATTTTATCTATGTGACACATAACAATACATAATAGTCATAACCTGAATTAACCTTGATTCGTTTTTGAGCAATTAGACTTCCTGAGAACAATTAAGAATAGCAGGTTAATGAAAAATCAGTGTAGTGTGAAACAGAAAATTAGCATGAATGGTAAGGATCTATCACTTTAAATTTAGAGAAGTGAGAATAACCAGGAGTCCAGTGGCACCTTAAAGACTAACAGATTTATTTGGGCATAAGCTTTCATGCGTAAAAAAAACCCCAATTCTTCAGATGCAAGTGGGTTTTTTTACCCATGAAAGCTTATGCCCAAATAAATCTGTTAGTCTTTAAGGTGCCACCGGGCTCCTCGTTGTTTTTGTGGATGCAGACTAACACGGCTACCCCTCTGAGAAGTGAGAATGAAGGCTAAAACTCAACCCACTTCTGATCCTAATAAGGTTTAACAGCCCCTTAGCATCACATACACATACATATTTTGCACACGGCAGGGAAGAATTCAGAGTGGGGAAGCATTATACAGTAACTGTGCACTTTCAACGTACCAGTTCCTAAGTGATGTAAGTCAGGAGCATGAACACTGGAATTGTAGGCATACAGGAGATGTTGTTAACAATTGTACCTCGGCAACCCCTAAAGGATGGGGGGCTTCATGGTACTGTATCACTCAGGTACTGTCACAATAGAAGTAAATATTGCACTTTCCATTTTTTGCCTTCTGTGGTACAGCTGACACTTACACCAAGCTGTTTTACTCCTGTCTTTATTTCAAGCCCAAGGCTTACAACATTTTTCTCAGATCTGGTCTCAGTAAGAGCTGAGTTGCCCTCAGTTACACGGCTGCAATTCCCATTGATAACAATAGTGGATCAGATGCTGATCTCTGTTACATCGGTATAAATCCGAAGTAACTCCATTAGCTTCTATGCCCCTCATGCAATATTTACAATGACCTACATTAAACTGAGCACTACATTAGCACAAAGATCCCAAGAGCTATGGTCTTTATTTTTTGCTTGCTTGTTTGCCTGCTTCTGGTAAAGACAGACTCAGAGAAAGGAAAGAGATATGCTATTTCTCCAAATGTGCCTTTACCTGAACTGTTGTTGTTCTCTCTCTTGTCTTTGTTCATCTTGTCACTTTTGAGATTACAAAATCTTCAGGGAAGGAATATGTCTTACGCTGTTTGAACAAGGCTGTATAATTCCATACCACCACACATGTGATTACTTTTATTGAGCATGGTGATAAAAACAACACTTCTCGTCTCTTTTAAAGGGACAATCCCACTTTGGGCCAGACTGTATAATTTACAGCCTGGCCTGCACTGGGTGTGGTGTTCAGCTGCATTACCTCAGGAGTCACTGCAGGAAAGACTGTGCTCAGAAGGTACAATCCCTTCCCGAGCTCTGTGGGGCCCTACAACATTAGTTTGAGTTCCCATTGGTGCTACTAGCCTACTCTGTATGATGATGCAGGGGGGAGGGCTATCCTCGTCCCTGTACCACCTCCCCAGCACACATATACCTCCTTCGGTGGGATTTGTGCTTATGCATGCACTGGAAGGGACTGCTATTGTGTCTGATCCTTCTTGGGATCCCTCTCCTGTGTGGCTCTTCCTCCTTATGAACCCAGGCTAGGGCCAAATATATCCCTCTATTTGCTAATGCATTCATTGGTGTTTCTAGAAAATTGAAAATTCCAAATCAAATAGGGTATAATTTGGGTGTATTCAGCAGAAGTTACGCTGCTTACCATAGTGAGGCCCTTGCACTAAGATGGTACAATGGGAGCCTTAACTCTGAATTTTCATACTTTTGTGGATATAAATCAAACGCTTTACAATTTTGTAACTGAGAGATTTAGTTTTATTTGCCTTACTTTTCTTAATTAATTTGTTTGAGTAAATCTTACCCCTTTTAATACTCTTTTTCTTGTATATTACATTCATTTACATATGACTGATTCTCCCAAAATCATTATGGCAGTAGTGAAGAGCGTGTTTGAATTCTAAGGCTCAGAGCATTGGTTCTTAACCTGCGAGTGACCATATTGAGGAATTTTATATGATTGACTGATGGACTGTATATAATTATCCCCAGCATCTTCAGGTCTGTGGGAATCCACATGTCCAGGGAAAGGACCCCCTCTAATTACTAAAAGTGTCTATAGAACTATGTTATACAGAAAACTGGGCGACTGATAAGGGATACTTGCTATGGCAGATGTTTTCTGTAATGGATTGGGTGATGGATAACAAATAACTGTTATTACAGTTGCGTTATATAATGGATGAAACAATGACCCATTGAAAGATGTATTTAACTCATTGAGAACTGTTGGTTTCCACAGCCATTACTAATAATGACTGGAGTAGAGATTCCTTTTTACTCATCAGTCAGGTAAACTTAGGTCTGTAAAACAAACTCCATCAATAATTAGGAAAACAAAACACATGGTAAATTTAACCACAGGAAAGTATTTTTCCCTCCAAAAAGGAGTTTCTTTGTCTCATACACTATAAAAGACAGAAGTTGAAAGTATAAGGCAGCTTGGGTGAAAGTGATCATGAAATCATAGAGTTTGCAATTCTAAGGAAGGGTAGAAGGGAGAACAGCAAAATAGAGACAATGGATTTCAGGAAGGCAGATTTTGGTAAGCTCAGAGAGCTGATAGGTAAGGTCCCATGGGAATCAAGACTGAGGGGAAAAACAACTGAGGAGAGTTAGCAGTTTTTCAAAGGGACACTATTAAGGGCCCAAAAGCAAGCTATTCCGCTGGGTAGGAAAGATAGAAAATGTGGCAAAAGACCACCTTGGCTTAACCACGAGATCTTGCATGATCTAAAAAATAAAAAGGAGTCATATAAAAAATGGAAACTAGGACAGATTACAAAGGATGAATATAGGCAAACAACACAGGAATGCAGGGGCAAGATTAGAAAGGCAAAGGCACAAAATGAGCTCAAACTAGCTACGGGAATAAAGGGAAACAAGAAGACTTTTTATCAATACATTAGAAGCAAGAGGAAGACCAAAGACAGGGTAGGCCCACTGCTTAATGAAGAGGGAGAAACAGTAACAGGAAACTTGGAAATGGCAGAGATGCTTAATGACTTCTTTGTTTCGGTCTTCACCGAGAAGTCTGAAGGAATGCCTAACATAGTGAATGCTAATGGGAAGGGGGTAGGTTTATCAGATAAAATAAAAAAAGAACAAGTTAAAAATCACTTAGAAAAGTTAGATGCCTGCAAGTCACCAGGGCCTGATGAAATGCATCCTAGAATACTCAAGGAGCTACTAGAGGAGGTATCTGAGCCTCTAGCTATTATCTTTGGAAAATCATGGGAGACGGGAGAGATTCCAGAAGACTGGAAAAGGGCAAATATAGTGCCCATCTATAAAAAGGGAAATAAAAACAACCCAGGAAACTACAGACCAGTTAGTTTAACTTCTGTGCCAGGGAAGATAATGGAGCAAGTAATTAAGGAAATCATCTGCAAACACTTGGAAGGTGGTAAGGTGATAGGGAACAGCCAGCATGGATTTGTAAAGAACAAATCATGTCAAACCAATCTGATAGCTTTCTTCGATAGGATAATGAGTCTTGTGGATAAGGGAGAAGCTGTGGATGTGGTATACCTAGACTTTAGTAAGGCATTTGATATGGTCTCGCATGATATTCTTATCGATAAACTAGGCAAATACAATTTAGATGGGGCTACTATAAGGTGGGTGCATAACTGGCTGGATAACCGTACTCAGAGAGTTGTTATTAATGGTTCCCAATCCTGCTGGAAAGGCATAACGAGTGGGGTTCCGCAGGGGTCTGTTTTGGTACCGGCTCTGTTCAATATCTTCATTAACGACTTAGATATTGGCATAGAAAGTACGCTTATTAAGTTTGCGGATGATACCAAACTGGGAGGGATTGCAACTGCTTTGGAGGACAGGGTCATGATTCAAAATGATCTGGACAAATTGGAGAAATGGTCTGAGTTAAACAGGATGAAGTTTAACAAAGACAAATGCAAAGTGCTCCACTTAGGAAGAAAAAATCAGTTTCACACATACAGAATGGGAAGAGACTGTCTAGGAAGGAGTACGGCAGAAAGGTATCTAGGGGTTATAGTGGACCACAAGCTAAATATGAGTCAACAGTGTGATGCTGTTGCAAAAAAAGCAAACATGATTCTGGGCTGTATTAACAGGTGTGTTGTGAGCAAGACACGAGAAGTCATTCTTCCGCTCTACTCTGCTCTGGTTAGGCCTCAGCTGGAGTATTGTGTCCAGTTCTGGGCACCGCATTTCAAGAAAGATGTGGAGAAATTGGAAAGGGTCCAGAGAAGAGCAACAAGAATGATTAAAGGTCTTGAGAACATGACCTATGAAGGAAGGCTGAAAGAATTGGGTTTGTTTAGTTTGGAAAAGAGAAGACTGAGCGGGGACATTATAGCAGTTTTCAGGTATCTAAAAGGGTGTCATAAGGAGGAGGGAGAAAACTTGTTCACCTTAGCCTCTAAGGATAGAACAAGAAGCAATGGGCTTAAACTGCAGCAAGGGAGGTCTAGGTTGGACATTAGGAAAAAGTTCCTAACTGTCAGGGTAGTTAAACACTGGAATAAATTGCCTAGGGAGGTTGTGGAATCTCCATCTCTGGAGATATTTAAGAGTAGGTTAGATAAATGTCTATCAGGGATGGTCTAGACAGTATTTGGTCCTGCCATGCGGGCAGGGGACTGGACTCAATGACCTCTCGAGGTCCCTTCCAGTCCTAGAATCTATGAATCTATAAGATTTGAAAGTTAGGTTGGGGAGTGCAAACTACCAGCATCTCACCAGTTACACAGGAGAGAGACACAGAGGCCAGCTCTTTACCTTGCACCAAGGGTGGTAATGTATCTATTCTTTCTGTGTTTTGTATAGTGGTGTATTAAATACACCACTCTGTTTAAATAATTCTATTTGAGCCTATTTGACAATCTCCAATTGTTATTAAATTCAAACTCAACAAATTTTACTAATCCGAAGAAAGCTGAATTTAGAAGAAATACATCATAAAAGTATATAAGAATTGAAAGAGTAGATGAGTCTATCATGTAAAGATTAATTTAGACAATTTCAAAATGTATATTACAATATTTTATAGCAGACAAGTGATCCTGGGCAGATGGTCGTTACAATTTATCACTGCAGGAAGCTGTTAAAATGTCAATGTGGATATGTGTAAAATGTAATGAAAAAAATTACAGGAGATAATTTTCAAATGTTAATAACTTGTCCTTTTTAAATTAAAAAAATCATCAGAATAGCTTATTCCAAAAGTCAATTTTAATTTTAAAGCGTGGCAATGGATATGTTATAGGAACACAGACATACCATCTACAACTGGCAAATTTCTACTTTCATTTCATGATATACTTCTAAACTTTCCCTTCAATATACATGATTTTTTTTAAAGTGACTTTTCTTTCTCATTTGTTTTTAATGGGGAGATTTGCAAAGACACAAAGGGAGTTAGGTGTACACCTAATTGATGCCTTTGAAAAAATCTCCCCCTCATTTTTCGTTTGCAATCATATAGTTTATAAATAGCAGCCAAATGTATTATTTTGAGGTTTAAAAGAAATGTTCTCAGGCACTGATCAGCTATATTGAATTGCTATGGCAGAGTTATAAACTTCCCAGTACCAGGGTTTATAACAGAACTGCTTAAAATACTCTAACTCTTGTGTGCTAACTTGCACTACTAGACAGTGCTGAATGGATTCTCATTATAAACTAAAGAAAGGATTTTGAAATTCTCTCTTTATTGCTGCTAGCAGCCAGTTGTTGCCTCTTGTCAACAGCAGCCTGGGGAACATTAAGGATGCTTGCTTTATTTATGTATGTATGTATGTACATCTTTGGAATCTTTGGGGAATTTTTGTTTTAAAGATCTGTCTGTGGCAGCTAAAACTTTAATTAATATACATATATAATTAAAACATTAATATGTTTGTAGTATGGTGTTTTTTGTTTATTCTTGAGTGGAAGGAGGTATGTTGTCAGTGTTGGGATGCAACAAAGAGAGTATTTCTGCAACCGTGGAAAGATTCAGGGATGATGGCAGGAAAGAAGTGTAGAGGGACCTCTGAGGATGGGGAAATGTTCAACAGAGCACAGCAGGAGGTAGCAGGAAGATTGTAAACATTTTGAGGCATGGACCACCTTTTTGCTATATATTTGTACAGTGCCTAGCACAATAAGACTAAGGTCTGTAGATATTACCAAAAAACAAACCAACACCAACACAGATCTGGTTTATACTAGAAAGTTAAGTTGGCTTAACTACATTAGTCAGGGCTGTGAAAAATGTAATTAAGCTGACCTAAGCCCCGTGTAGACACTGTTAGGTCAACAGATGCATTCTTCTTTTGACCTAGCTACTGCATCTTGGAGAGGTGTGTTTACTACAGAGACAGAAGAACCTCTTCCATTGCTATAGTACGTGTCTACACTACAGTGGCACAGTAGCAAAACTGAAGCTGTGCTACTGTAGTGTTGTAATGTAGATATACCCAAAGAAGAGCCCCTTTGTGGCAAAGGAAAACTTCAGAAGAGTGGGGAGCTCTAGGACAGGGGCAGGGCTGGCTCCAGGGTTTTGGCCGCCCCAAGCAGCCAAAAAAAAAAAAAAAAAAAAGCCGCGATCGTGATCTGTGGCGGCAATTCGGCGGAAGGTCCTTCGCTCCGAGTGGGAGTGAGGGACCGTCCGCTGAATTGCTGCCGAATAGCTGGACGTGCCGCCCCTCTCCGAAGCGGCCACCCCAAGCACCTGCTTGCCAGGCTGGTGCCTGGAGCCAGCCCTGGACAGGGGAAAGGTCACATGAGACAGGCTGGGCAGTGGATGGGAATAGAAAGGGGACCAGACTATATTTAAAATGGCCACTGGTACTGATAGCTGCAGCCATATAAAATATCTTTTTGGACATTTACATTCATCCAAAAGCATTTAAAAACAGACTCCAGATCACAGAAGCACCACAGACAGCTCAGTGCTGGGAGGGACTGGGGGGAATGAGAAAGAGCTCCTGGCTGGCTGCTGGCCCTGAACATAGAAGAGCCCTGAGGTAAGGGTGAAGCTGTGATGAAAGCTGGGGAAGTGCCCCAGGGAACTGAAAACAGTTTTCTTAAAGGGACACGCTGGTGCATGGCTGCTATTTTTAGGGTCCCTGAGTTGGGACCTGGAGTAGTGGGTGGGCCTGGGTCTCCCTCATAGGCCACTGGGGAAGTGGCCTACAATTGGACAGTGATTAAACCCCCAGAAGGGGATATTAACTACTTAGTGGAAAGCTGGGCTCAGAAGGGCCCAGAGAGGGCAAAACCACTGCCTGCAGGGACGAAGCCTTTGGGGTACGGCCCAATATCAGGGCAGGGAATATTTAAAGACCGCAGTCACACTCCCCAAGAAGGGGGTACTCATGAGAGGAAGGTGTCATGCCATTACAATTGCTGAGCAAAACAAGTCAATACACTTTTCCCCTATACATTTTTTGTTTCACTCTTTGGGGCAAAAGAAGCTTACAATAAACACATCCTGTTAATTGTGTCTGTCAAAACTTATTTTAAAAAAGTGTCACTTAAAATTGTCATTGCTTGTTAAAATATTTTTTCCATAAAAGATATTTTAAAAGCTTGATACAACTATACAATGAAGTATAAAATGCCATTTGAAGATGTCACACTCCAGTATGGGGTATCAGAATATATATATAATTCATTTAAAAAATAATTACTGCTCAATTACATTCATTTTGACTACATGAAATTAAACATTACTTGAAGCCATGTAGCGATATAAGAGTGCCTGTCTTATTCCAACATGTTGTTGTGAGTAATAGGTTTTTGAACGGATTTCTAAGCAATGCAGTCATGCTATGCAGGCACTGACAATCACTGATAATTAGTCCAGTGGCAGGAGATACATGGATGCGTATTCATTAACTTTATTTAAATATTATTGGAATTAGATCCCAGTGCTTTATTCATATTGGATGCTGATATTTAAAGCTGTTTTAAGAACAACACTATTGCCTTAGTAAAATGATTAAGTGTTTTTGTGTGTCCTGAATAGCCATGCATGACGTTCATATCCATATGTATAAGCTTAGTACATTTTCTCCTGTCATTCTCATACATTTTTGAACTGAACAAAACTGAAAACACAGACTCCCCAGGTCACTTTTTGACATCAGTTTATGCTTTGTACAGGCTCTCTTTGCTAATTGAGTGCATATTTTATTTGAACAGGCCACAAAATTTAAAGAGATATCAATTTGAAAATTGCATTTGTCTGAAAATTCTGTACCTGCTATATAATTCCAATACCTAATGGCCTTAATCAATCCTATTCTGAGACACACCTGGACAGTTCTATCTGCTCAGGGCTTTCCCATTGCAGAACCATCCTCTCCCCTCTTTTCCCCCAGGCCACACAGAAAGAGGTTTAGGGTCCATACAGGGAAGAGGGTAGTGACTGAGTTGGACAGAGAGAGGAGACTGGGCAGCAGTGGGGCCAAAAGGGGACACACGTCATTCCCCGCTGATCCTAAAGACCTTAGGTGATCTCAGGCTGTATTATCTTTTTCAGTGTATGCTCACCACTAGAGAGGTCAGCCACAGATAGGGGAGTCTCTGAGTGTGGAAGGGAACAAGGACACTGTGGAGGCACAAAGCCTCTTTGCAGATGCTCCAGGCCTCCCATAGATCCATTTCTTTAAATTGGCCTCACAAAGTCAGACAGCAAGGCACTTGGGAAGGTTCCAGGCAGAAGCTCTGCAGTGAAGCAGAGACAGACAGAATAGCTTTAGGGATAATATTGTTTTCCTTATTTTAATAAAGCTCTTTGTTCAGTATAGCCAGTCAAAATCTTTTGAATGAAAAGATTTTAATAAAAAGGCCTCTATCAAAAGCAGCTTCCATGAAAAGCTTAAGACTTTTGTTCCCCACCCCAATGCAGTTTTTATCATTTAAAAAAAATTATTGAAACTGTTGTGGAAATGTTTCCATTTACCCCAAACTGGGGAGTTGATAAATGAAACTTTTTTTGTTTTAAATTGGTTTTGGGGGGGAAAAAAAGTTTGTTCATATTTTCAAACAAATATGTTGCAAAACAAATTCCAAGTAGCATAGAAGATCTGAAGGACCATAAAATATTTTGGGTCTTGTCCACTCAGTGTGATTACAGATGGCTGTTTTTAGAGAGCAGATAGTGCCAAAGACAATCCAACTTTGTGATCACACACAGTATTCTATACTGGCAAACATCTGCTTAGAGGGACTCAGAGCAGACTGAAAAAGTATAGATCAACAACAAAAACAACCAGCCCCTGGAAAAAAAACCAGTATTCTAAATTAATAACGCCGAGCATAAAACTCACCATAAACTATCAGAAATTGCTTTTTGAGTGAGTTGACAATCTAATAGAAATCAATTGATCTTTGTACTATGAGAAAGAAAACATTTTTGCTGGAGATTACTTTTTATTTGAGAATTTTACTAGTTAATTAACACTGTTCCCCATTGCCTTTTGTGCTGAAGAGATTTGCTGGCACTGATTGCTTAGAGGTTTTAATACTTTCAGTTGAACAAGGGGGGAAATGTGGCTGAATTCCACCTCAAACATTTAAACGCCTAGTCACAGCATTCTCCAATGGCTGTTAATCAACAGGCTCTAATTTTTACCTGCCTGATCCAGAACAGTGAGAGGATCTGCATTACTTAGTGCTTACATCATTCCTTGGAGAAATGACCCTCATTTATTGTAATTTCCAGTTGGAAGTTTACCAAATTGGTTCTGATTTTAAGTATCCCTGTGGGTGCACAGTCATTTACTGCTGTCTTATATGAAGCACACTGATTAGTCTTTTGTAATTTGAAGCAATCTTTGTTATTAACTTACATGTATTATTAAATATATTCCAAAACCCCCTAAATATTTACTACTATCTTGCATTTATACACTGTAGCAGCTTGCATTCCAAGTTTCACCAAAGAATTTTACAAATGGAAATACATTCTGTATTTTACATCTATCTCAATATCTCTATATACATAGAGATCATTTTGCCCATCGCTAAAATGCAGCCATTTCTGGGGTGAAGAACATTGGCTGTTTAACCAACTGTTTAGGTTAGAAAGAGAATAACTTCTTTACTTGAAATGGAGAAGATTTTAAGAAAGCAAAATATACCAAGTTATTTTTTCTTTATCACCGATAGCTTATGAGGAACCGTACAAGGCACTAAGGAAGTCCTTGCTCTGAAGAGTTTAAATCTAACTAGAGAAGAATTGTAAAAAGCAACAGAGGGTCCTGTGGCACCTTTAAGACTAACAGATGTATTGGAGCATAAACTTTCGTGGGTGAATGCCCAATTCGTCAGACGCATGCGTGGGCATTCACCCACGAAAGCTTATGCTCCAATACATCTGTTAGTCTTAAAGGTGCCACAGGACCCTCTGTTGCTTTTTACAGATCCAGACTAACACAGCTACCCCTCTGATACTAGAGAAGAATTGAACACACACTTTTGGAGACCCACAGGATGTTGCTAACTTGGAGTATTTTTAAAAATCTCTTTTGTTTCATAATCGACAGAATTTTACTGACATGGGTTAGTGTTCATGGGCTTCACAGAAGTGAGTTTTAAGGAGACTTCAGGAAGACTAGAGGTGTGAGAAATAAAAGCAGAGATGCAGGTAGGATCAACAGTATGCAGAGATCTGAAGGCTGGGATGAGATGCTTAAACTTCATTCAGAAGAGGAGTTGAAATTTGGAGACCTGTGCTGTATTTTGGACACAACTACTCTTACAAGAAGTGTCAGGTAATCTTTAGTAGTAATAAATGATCAGGAGCTTGGTCTTATATCCCATGTGAAAGAGGATAGTCTTGTTAAAGGTTCCCAAATGCAGTGAAGCCATCTGATGGCAGATTTCTAGTGCTTCAAGAGCACTCTTCAATACCAGAAAAAGAAAGTTACAATATTGTTGGTTATAAATAATGGTGGAGTCTATATAAAACAACATCATAGAAGCAAAAGGGCTTAGAGGCAAGGACAATAGAGGTCTCAATCCTGATAGGGAACCACAGACGCTACCATACTACTACTACTTCTAATAACAAATAACCACCAATGAAGAGGTTCAGCAAACTGAAACATATTAAAATCTGTGAAAGAGTCCTACAACATTTATGATTTCTGCTTGATATCTTGGGCCTGGTCTACACTAGGCGTTTATGTCGAATTTAGCACCGTTAAATCGAATTAACCCTGCACCCGTCCACACCACGAGGCTATTTAGTTCGACATAGAGGGCTCTTAAATTCGACTTCTGTACTCCTCCCCAACGAGGGGAGTAGCGCTAAATTCGACATGGCCATATCGAATTAGGCTTGGTGTGGATGGAAATCGACGGTAATAGCTCCGGGAGCTATCCCACAGTGCACCACTCTGTTGACGCTCTGGACAGCAGTCCGAGCTCGGATGCTCTGACCAGCCACACAGGAAAAGGCCCGGGAAAATTTGAATTCCTTTTCCTGTCTGGGCAGTTTGAATCTCATTTCCTGTTTGGACAGCGTGGCGAGCTCAGCAGCACTGGCAACGATGCAGAGCTCTCCAGCCGAGATGGCCGTGCAATCCCAGAATAGAAAGAGGGCCCCAGCATGGACTGATCGAGAAGTCTTGGATCTCATCGCTGTGTGGGGCGATGAGTCCGTGCTTTCCGAGCTGCGCTCCAAAAGACGGAACGCAAAGATCTATGAGAAGATCTCTAAAGCCATGGCAGAGAGAGGATACAGCCGGGATGCAACGCAGTGCCGCGTGAAAATCAAGGAGCTGAGACAAGGCTACCAGAAGACCAAACAGGCAAACGGACGCTCCGGATCCCAGCCCCACACATCCCGTTTCTACGAGGCACTGCATTCCATCCTTGGTGCGGCCGCCACCACTACCCCACCACTGACCGTGGACTCTGAGGATGGGATATTGTCCAGGGCCGGTTCCTCGGACATGTTAGCGGACGGGGAAGATGAGGAAGGAGATGAGGAGGACGAGGCAGTCGACAGTGCTTACCAAGCTGATTTCCCCGACAGCCAGGAGCTCTTCATCACCCTTACAGAGATCCCCTACCAACCCTCCCCAGCATGTAACCCGGACACAGATTCAGGGGAAGGATCAAGCGGTAAGTGCTTTAAACATATAAACCTTTATTTTTTACAAAACTTGAATATTAAGAGTAATAACAATCTGTGATTCATGATTGCTTCCCCCTGGGCGCTTCAGTAATCAGTAACAACTATTTATAAAAAAATCAAACAGTGTCCGGTTGTGCATGATTGTGCTGCCCAAGCTGCTCCACTCTTTAGTCCCTGCTACTGCAGCTAGATGAAAATCCTGTCTATATGTCCGGGGATAGAGCAGTAGTCCTCCACGGACATCTCCACAAAGCTCTCCTGCAAGTAATGGGATAGCCTGTTCACCAGGTTCCTGGGGAGAGCGGCTTTACTTGGTCCTCCGAAGTACGAGACGTTCCCGCGCCAGGAGACAAGCAGGTACTCTGGGATCAGTGCCTTGCATAGCATGGCGGCATAGGGCCCCGGTCTCTGCAGGCTTTCTCGAAGCATCCTTTGGATCTCGGTGTCCGGGATCCTCATGAGGGTAATGTCGCTCATGACAACCTGCTTTGAATTAGGTAGGGGACTGTTAGTATTGGGACTGCTTGCAACAAGTTCCTTTACAGAACTGTGACCGCTGGTTTACAGCCACGCGGTGGGGGCGGGAGAGGGCCAGCATCCAGGGATCTTTCCCTGGCACATCCGCGAGGGGGTGGGACAGGGCCAGAGTTACTGCTTGGCCGATTGCTGGCAGCACAGACTGGCAGTGCTTTCAATGTGAAAGGTGGCCAGTGGTACTCCTAAAGTTTTAATCTGCCACAAGTCTACGGCTTACCATGTTTGCCTGCTACAGAGAGTACCGTGTCCTGCCCCGGTTCCCAGATCGGCAGTGCAAAAGCCCAGGCACTGAAAGCGAGGTTCGAAAATTCGACCTTGTCCTCAGTTCGCATGTGATAGGTGTGGTTCATGGTCTTGTTCACAGAGAAAGACTATGTTCTTGATTCACAACTACATTTATCTTTCGGAGGAATTCACTGCCTTTTCCTCATTCCCACAGCCACATCTGCAACTGTCTCCCAACCCAGACTGGCATCACACTCCCAGAGGCTAGCGCACATTAGGCGGAGGAAGAAGAAGACGCGAGAGGACATGTTCTCAGAACTAATGGGCTGCTCCCGAGCCCAGGCAGCACAGCATAACCAGTGGAGGGAGAATTTGTCCCAAATGCACCGGACACACATGGAACGTGAGGAGAGGTGGCGGCAGGAAGACCAGCAGGCGACTCAAACGCTGCTTGGACTTCTGAGGGAGCAAACGGACACGCTCCGGTGCCTTGTTGATGTTCTGCAGGAACGGAGGCAGGAGGACAGAGCCCCGCTGCAGTCTATCAGTAACCGCACTCCCCCGCCACCAAGTCCCATACCCTCCTCGCCCAAAGTCCAAAGAAGGAGGGGCGGAAAACTCTCACTCCACCCCTGCAGACTGCTCAAGCACCAGAAGGCTGTCATTCCCCAAAATTTGAAAAGTCCTTTCCTGGCAGCCTCACCCAAGCCCCCGTCCAAGTTTCACCGCCCAGTTTCATGTGTGGTTGTTAATAAAAAATACGTTTCTGTTCATTACTGTTTCAGTCATGCTGTTTTGAGGGAGAGTCTGTCTGCAGGGGGGGAAGGGGCTTGGTAATTGGACAGGACAGTCACCTTTAGCAGGCTACAGAGGCGGGGGCAGGTCCAGCAGCAGGGCACATACACAGTGCAGTGACTAGTTACCCTGGTCAGTCTGGGAGGTGGTTTTCATGTTCTGTGGGGGGCGGGGGGGGGGGTTAGTTGCTCTGTGACTTTGTGGTGGGGGAGGGCAGTTACAGATCGTATGCAGAGGTCCTTTTCCTGGATCACAGAGCCACTCAGCAGGGGATCTGTAACCCTCCTCCCCCTGCCATAAAGTCACATAGCCCCCACATACACGCAGTCCCACTCAGGAGGGCTGGCAGGCTCCGTTGAAACAACCAGTCCGCTACTGTGAATCCTGTCATTCCTGGAGTTTAGAAGGATCATTTGCATCAGTACACTACACCCGCTCCCCACCACAGTCTGCGTCCCCGGTTTCAAAGATTCCCGCGAAAACAGTACTAAAGACAACGGTGTTCAATAACAAAAGTAAAACTGATTTTATTTTTTTGGAAGGGGGTAGACGGGGTCTGTAACTGGAGAGGATAGTCATCCTTAACTGGGTAAAGAAACGGGGGCAGGTTCAGCTTCTCTGTACAGAAACTTAAAAGTCACTGGTTACCCTGCTCACTGTGGAACCTGGCTTTCAAAGCCTCCCAGATGCACAGGGCATCCCGCTGGGCTCTTCTAATCGCCCGGCTGTCTGGCTGGGCGTAATCAGATGCCAGGCTATTTGCCTCAACCTCCCACCCCATCATAAAGGTCTCCCCCTTGCTCTCACACAGATTGTGGAGCACACAACAAGCAGCTATAACAATGGGGATATTGGTTTCGCTGAGATCACAGCGAGTGAGTAAGCTTCTCCATCTCCCCTTGAGACGTCCAAAAGCACACTCCACCACCATTCTGCACTTGCTCAGCCGGTAGTTGAAGAGTTCTTTTTCAGAGTCCAGGGCGCCAGTGTAGGGCTTCATGAGCCAGGGCATTAGCGGGTAGGCTGGGTCCCCAAGGATCACTGTAGGCATCTCCACATCCCCAAGAGTTATTTTGTGGTCCGGGAAGTAAATACCTTCCTGCAGCCGTCTAAACAGACCAGAGTTCCTGAAGACGCGAGCGTCATGAACCTTGCCCGGCCATTCAACGTTGATGTTGGTAAAACGTCCCCTGTGGTCCACCAGTGCTTGCAGCACCATTGAAAAGTAGCCCTTTCGGTTGATGTACTGGCTGGCCTGGTGGTCCGGTCCCAGGATAGGGATGTGAGTTCCATCTATAGCCCCACCGCAGTTTGGGAATCCCATCGCGGCGAAGCCATCTATGATGACCTCCACGTTTCCCAGGGTCACTACCTTTGAGAGCAGTACCTTGACGATTGCGTTGGCTACTTGCATCACAACAACCCCCACGGTAGATTTGCCCATGCCAAAGTGGTTCGCGACAGACCGGTAGCTGTCCGGCGTTGCAAGCTTCCAGAGGGCTATGGCCACTCGCTTCTGGACAGTCTGGGCTGCTCGCATCCGGGTGTCATTGTGCTTCAGGGCAGGGGACAGCAACTCACAAAGTTCCATGAAAGTCCCCTTCCGCATGCGAAAGTTTCGCAGCCACTGGGATTCGTCCCAGACCTGCAGCACTATGCGGTCCCACCAGTCCGTGCTTGCTTCCCGTGCCCAGAATCGCCGTTCCACAACATCCAGATGACCCATTGTCACCGTGATGTCCTCGGAGCTGGGTCCCGTGCTTTGTGAGAGGTCTGTGCCCCTCTCAGAGTTCAGGCCCTCACCGCGGTGCCGTAGCCTCCTCGCCTGGTTCATCTGCCTCTGGGAAAGGTGGATGATAACCTGCGAGGCGTTGACAAGTGCCACAACTGCAGCAATGGTCGCAGCGGGATCCATGCTCGCAGTGCTGTGGCGTCCGCGCTGTCACTGACCCGAAAAGTGCGCGAACTGATTTCCCGCCGGCGCTTTCAGGGAGGGAGGGAGGGAGGGAGGGCGTTAGTTACAGACGGATGACGACAATTACCCAAAAGCACCCTCGACCCTTTTTTTTTTTACCCAGAAGGCATTGGCGGCTCGACCCAGAATTCCAATGGGCAGCGGGGACTACGGGAACTGTGGGATAGCTGTCCACAGTGCACCGCTTCCAATGTCGACGCTTTCCCCGTTAGTGTGGACTCACAAAGTCGAATTACTGTCCTTAGTGTGGACACACAAGTTCGACTTTGCAATATCGATTCCACATATTCGATTTAAGTGAAATTGAAATACCCTCGTAGTGTAGACATACCCTTAGATGTCACTTTACTGGACACACTCACCAGCTTTCACAGTATACTCATGTGATTTGAAAACTTCTGGGATCAGTGGAGACCTGATTTATTAATCTCACTGGTAACAAATTATTCCCAGTGATTTTTTTTCTGTCCTCACAGAATCTTTATCACAACCCTAAAGGTCCCTCACTTTTCTTCACATTACCTCCTTCTCTCAGTTCTCTAGGAAGCCTTGCATCTGGCTACCATTTTCCTGGTTGAGGAAGGTTAGACACGATTCACTTCAGAGCCCCTGAACAACTTTTGATCATTCACCAGTGCTTTCTCTTGTGGGAATTTTTGCTGCCAACAAATATCTTCATTTTTCACTTTGTTGCACTGGGCTCAAGGTTTTCTGATTGCAGCTGCTTGATCCATCCTATAGGGACTATATAATAAACATCCCACAGGAGGTCCTGATAAAAGCTTAATACTGGGTAGATTCTCCGTGAAGAATTCTCACCACAGGAAACTCCAGAACAATTAAGAATTCTTCAACCGATGAAGAAGGGTCTTTTCCCAGTAGAATTTGAATTGGATGCTTTTGCTGCTCTTTTCTTTCTCTTTCTTCCTTCAACTTTTTTAAAATATATGGACTGTCTGTATCTCATATTTCCATCAGTGAGCAATGTTAGGGAATTAGAATTCCAGTGGCAGTGCATGCACAGATCCTTAAAAACTCAGAACTGGCTCCTGCTTACATTGGAGCATTTGTCATCCCTATTCTGGTGATATCATAATCTGTGCATAAAATGATAAAACCTTGCCTAAGCACACCTGACTGCAGTAATCTCTTATAGCATTAAACACAGTTCAAACACAGCTTATACTTTCACTGTGGTCTGAATGCCTACTAGGTTTCTCTTCACTTCCCTGACTCTATTTTTATACTAAAAACTCACAAGAAATTCATGTTTGTCACTAATAATCATAACCTTATCTGTCATTAGAGCAAACTGAAATAAAGATTAATAGATTCTAGGACTGGAAGGGACCTCGAGAGGTCATCGAGTCCAGTCCCCTGCCCGCATGGCAGGACCAAATACTGTCTAGACCATCCCTGATAGACATTTATCTAACCTACTCTTAAATATCTCCAGAGATGGAGATTCCACAACCTCCCTAGGCAATTTATTCCAGTGTTTAACCACCCTGACAGTTAGGAACTTTTTCCTAATGTCCAACCTAGACCTCCCTTGCTGCAGTTTAAGCCCATTGCTTCTTGTTCTATCCTTAGAGGCTAAGGTGAACAAGTTTTCTCCCTCCTCCTTATGACACCCTTTTAGATACCTGAAAACTGCTATCATGTCCCCTCTCAGTCTTCTCTTTTCCAAACTAAACAAACCCAATTCTTTCAGCCTTCCTTCATAGGTCATGTTCTCAAGACCTTTAATCATTCTTGTTGCTCTTCTCTGGACCCTTTCCAATTTCTCCACATCTTTCTTGAAATGCGGTGCCCAGAACTGGACACAATACTTCAGCTGAGGCCTAACCAGAGCAGAGTAGAGCGGAAGAATGACTTCTCGTGTCTTGCTCACAACACACCTGTTAATACAGCCCAGAATCATGTTTGCTTTTTTTGCAACAGCATCACACTGTTGACTCATATTTAGCTTGTGGTCCACTATAACCCCTAGATCCCTTTCTGCCGTGCTCCTTCCTAGACAGTCTCTTCCCATTCTGTATGTGTGAAACTGATTTTTTTAAGATAACCCAGGTTAAGGTCATAGGGATTCTTTGTGGCTACAAAAGCCAAGGTGAAGTATTTGTTTTAGGATTACCCCTCCCCCTTTTCTTGATATGAATGTTCTTATCTTGTTATAAGATGTATCTATATAGATCTAGTCCTTTGATTTGCTGAGCAAATGGATCAAACTAGAGCTTTACAAAATATTCTTCATTGGTTTTAAACTATTTCAGAAATATTATCTATATTTAATAAACTTTAGGGATATGCTGCCCATTTTTTTAAAAAATAAATAATTATACACTTGAATATCTGCCCTGTTTTGGGAATCCAAAAATGTCCTGAATAGTAATTGGGGGGAAGGGGAGAACAGGTTCTTGAGCACTCCCTCCCCTTTTTTGAGGTCTGCACCATCACTTCTCCTTCAGAGCTCTCGGGTCCCCTCAAGGTCATATTAATCAGCAATTAGAACTTAGTGCACAGGAATCGTGGGTTGCCATTTTGGAAAGGAAGTCATTGCGGGCAGGCTGAGAAGCAGCAGCTGTGAGGAGAGTGTATGAATAGGGGAATCCCCAAGGTGTGTCTGACCAGCCATCATGAATTTAGAAGCCATACATATACTGGGCTAGAGGAGGAACTGAAGTCATGAAAACATGATAGCAACAGAACTGATGAGGCAGCCTGGGGCTGGGGAATAAGAGAGCGGAGGCAGGGGAGGAGCTGCAAAGCCAGTTGAGCAGCTAGTTCTTTACTATTCGTTCCTGAGTAGGAAATTCTGGGAACACTGCAACCCTTTGATCTCCGAGCCAGAGCACTGGGACAAAATGATTTTGAATACGCAGAGGACTGCACAAAGTTTTCATGCCTATGGGCAGTCACTGGGTTGGTCAGACTTTGAGACTATCTCATTACTGAGAGCTCAGAGGTCTTCAATGCCCCTCCTAGCTCTTCAATGACATTCACTGCACTCTCTTCAGGATGGCTGGCTGCTTCCCCAGCAGCCATTTCTGGGACTGCCTGCTGTAGACACTTGTTTGCCAAGTTCAAAAACGGAGAAGACGTGGAGACTGTAATCTATCAGACAGGCAATTATCTGGGTTGACTGCTATACTGGATTACTGACTTCCTGGGGCGGAATATGTCCCATGTTCTTTTGTGGCAGCTGATAACTAGGAAACTCTTAGGTTTAATTAATGCCAATTAAATCTGCAAGACTGTCTATATGTTAGTCTATCAAAGAATATACTATAAGGTTAACAATTAAAATGACAAACACCAGTGAATCAAAATTATCTTTCCAAGAATTTGAGGATTTGTTTTGTTTCCATCACTAATCATTTTGTGACTTACCCATCTGCCAAAATCTCTGTGTAGAGTTCCCACTCTGTATAGAGTAGTTTGAGATAACTATTCATTTATATACATTAATACTGGTTTCATCCTGCTGACATTTAAACAAGGATTAGTCAGTTCATATGTGCACTCAGGACACTTGAGTCGTTACTGATAAATTGCTTTTCATTTCCTTTTACCCTATTTGAGTAGGTTTGACATAATAGTAACTTGCAGCTTTACCATGCTGTGTTTTACTACTAACCAGTAGTTTAAAGCCCCCTTCTTAATCCATAGTTTTAACAAAAATGTCTTGTGGAGTTCTTTTAATGCTAATATGTACAGTTAAAAGAATAGTTAAATGGTTTCACTAGCAAATACTGCATAGTCTCAAAGCAGTGCTTCAGAATACCTGGCATTCCTCGAATTCTAATGGGCCAAGCTGTACCATTTAGGACCTAGTCCATGCTGGGAGCAATACAGAGCTGCCTCCTCTTCCAGGGATCTCAGACCTGGATTGTGGTACCATACAATCCCTCCTCAAGCACCTTGATGCACATAGAGCGTACACAGGTTGCATCATCTTTTCTGTTTCACAGACTCAGATTTTAAGGCCAGAAGGGATCACTAGATCATCCAGTCTGACCTCCTGTATATCACAGGCCATTAAAATCCACTCAGTTACCTCTGTATTAAGCCCAATAACTTGTTTGGCTAAAGAGTATCGTCCAGAAAGGCATTTAATATTGATTTAAGTACATCAGGAAATGAAGACTCTACCGCCCTTGGTAGTTTGTTCCAATGATTAATCACCCTCACTTTTGAAAATGTGTGCCTTGTTTCGAGTTTGAATTTGTCTGGCTTCAGCTTCCAGCCACCAGTTAGGCCTCTCTCCACCAGATTACAAAGCCCTTTAACAGATGCACCAACTTCCCCAGTTCTGGGGGGATACACGACCCCTGCTCTGCCCCAGGCCCCACCCCAACTCCATCCCTTCCTCCAAACCCCCACCTTGCCCCGCCTCTTCCCGCCCCCACTCCTCTCCCCCCCCCCAGTGCCTCCTGAATGCTGCTGAACAGCTGATCGTGACAGGCAGGAGGCGCTGGGGGTGGGGAGAGGGGGGAGCTGATCCATGGGGCTGCTGATAGGTGTTGAGCATCAACTATTTTGTTTCCATGGGTGCACGAGCCTCAGGGCATCCACAGAGTCGATGCCTATGCCCTTTAGTATCTGGTATTTTCTCCCCAGAGAAAGTACTCAAACACGAGTTGTGTAGCCTCCATGTCATAGTGCATTTACTCCATTGCATGGGGTGAAGCACAATGGGTCAGTGTGTGTGTCCATCACCTCCCTATTCCATTCAAACTAATGTGTGCCCCTGTGCGTGCACAGATACAAACAGTAGCATTATTCTCCCGAACACAGCATCTGAAATTATGACTAGCTTGTGTGGGGGGTGACAGGCAGACATTCCTTGTGCTCATTTCCTACACTCCCCCAGAAGGAACACTCATCACCTGGCCCAAAATATTCCTTGTCCTTATTGTAAGGATTTAATAAACATTGATAAATTCTGTAACATTTTTTTGGGGGGGAGGGTTAAGATTAAGAGTATGCAGCCAAACTAGAGACATTTACAGAGTCACATCTGTTTGCAGCTAGCAAAGCTATTCTTACCAAGGTGGTGTGAAGCCCCTGAGCTCCATTTTCAACTGGACTCTTTGCTCATAAGCACCTCCTACCTGAACCTGCATTTCTTTGTGTTACCACTTGAAAGAAAAACTGCTCTTGAAAGCATCTTCAAAATTACTTCCTTACTCTAGTTTATTCAGTAATATTTCTGAATTACTGCAACTGACATTTCATCTATAGAAATATTTGCCTATTAAGGATTCAATTATCAGAATACATTAGAACTCAGTTAGATGTTAAATACATAAAATTAATAATAATAATTACAATAATGTAATAATGTAACATTTATATAAAGTGTCACAACATTTTACATAAAACATCCCTGTCGCTAGGGGTTGACAATCCAGGAGCCCGATCCAAAGTCCATTGAAGTCAATAAAAATAGTCCCGTGGATCAATGGGTTTTGGATCAGGCCTGAGGGAGGCTACAAGTTGTCATGACAGAGGATATCATGTAAGGAAAAGGAAGGGAGCTGAGTTTACTTGATTTCACAAGGTATATATCATGTTTCTTTTTAAAAAGTACATTATTGACACATTAGTTGACTCTGGAACTTGTGTAGGTGCGTGGAGTTCAGGTGGTGGGGAGGTCAGTAATTGAAAGTTTGCACAATGATCAGGGACAACTGCAATTCCTGCACTCAAGAGGAGCATAGGGCTATTCCGTCCTAGCTTCTATTCCTGGCTGGAAGGAAGCAGAGCATCAGTACCATGCATTAGTCTCATGCACTGTATGCCCCATGCCTCCCAAACTCCAGAGGAGAGAGACAATCCTTGTCCAAGCTCCCTTTAGTGCAGTGCAGCCCCCCCAGTAAGGGTGGTGCTTAGTTGGCATGACCTACTGTAGCCCTCAATGTAGATGTTATTAGGTTGGTATGCAAACATGGGTTAATGTTCAGGACATTTTAACAATAAATTTGTATTATAGTAATTATGGATTACAAGTCTTTACCATTGCTCTGAATTGCTTTTCTCATCATTATTAATTTCTATTTTTATGGGGGTCACACAGGGTTAGATGTTGGAGGGGCATGGACAATTACAATAGAATCAGAGGAGCAATATGAGGGAAATCAGTGGGGGAATCTGCTCAACATCTTAGAGGTCTATACACAAATGAAAGGAGTACGTGGAATAAATAGGAAGAACTGAAAATAATAATACATAAGTTAAATTATGACTTAATTGGCACCACAAAGCCTTGGTGGGATAAGTCTCATGCCTGGAATATTGGGTTAGAGGAGGGTAGCTTTTTCAGGAAGGACAGGTGTCGTAAAAAGGGAGGAAGTGTTGCATTACATATCAAGAATATATACATGTGTTCTGAGGTCCAGAAGGAGGTGAGGCAGACCAGTTGAAAGTCTCTGGGTAAAGATCAAAGGGGTAAAAATGTGTGTGAAATTTTGGTAGGGATCTATTATAGACCATCAAATCAGGAAGTGAAGTGGATAAAGCATTTCCAGAACAAATAACAGAAATATCCAAAACACAAGACCTGGTAGTATTTCCAATAAGTCCTTGGAATGTACTGGGACAACTTTTTGTTCCAGAAAGTGGAGGAAGTAACCAGAGAGAAAGACATTTTATATTTGAAAGGAACGGGGAGGAATTGGTAGAGAATCTGAAGGTGGAAGGCAATTTGGGTGAGAGAGATCATGAAATGATAGATATCATAATTCTAAGGAAAGGAAATTAGTGATAGGTATTTATTTGATGTAGTTTTATTTACAAAGAATATACAAAAGTGCTATATCTAAATGCAAAAGGAATTAAATAGCAAGAAACAACTCCTTTGCTCACAGCACCAGCAGCACTCTTTTCAGACTGCACCCTAACCCAAAAACCTCTCCCCAGGTTTCTTCCAGGGCTAGTCACTATGCATTCAGCTGCTCCTTCAACTAGGAAAATCTACACCCAAGCGATGCAGTTATACTGACCAGACTCCTGGTGTAGATAACGCTGTGTCACCAGGAGAGCTTCTCCCATTGACATAGCTAATGCCTCTCAGGGAGGTGGAGTACCTACACTGAAGGGAGAAGCTCTCCCATCGGCATAGGTAGTGTCTTCACTGAGCACAACAGCAGCACAGCTGCATCAGTACAGTGCTGTATGTATAGACAAGCTCTCAGTCTTCCTGAAGTTTTTGTTTTGTTTTTGTCTATTGAGCTTTTCCCCCCACACACTTTCCTACCCAAAATAATACTTAGCAAAAGCTCCCTCCACTATACCCCATCTTATTTGCTTGCTGCTTGTATTGAAAGAGGCAATAGGCTACAATTTCCAAATGATCAAAGCATCATACTGTCGGCTGCAGTGAAGCACAATACCAAGTCAAATCAAAACAAAGACAAACATTTCATGAAAAATCACCCTAGGATCCTTTTCATAAGGCTTTGAGCCCTTCTGTTCCAAAGGTCAATATGTCATTGACTTGTTTGTTACTACCATACTTTTTCTGACAGTCTGGTAAAAATCCCATTTACTGGTTCCCTGAACTGGGTTTTGTCAATATAACATACCAGCCTGTCATCCTGATGTAGTCTGATGGCCTTTCAATCGAAGCTCCGTGTGGTATGAGGCCCATGGAGAAGGGCACAAATACATTGCTCTGGATGGGGCTCAGTACCAAATATACTGTATTATGGGAGACCATCCCAGAGCAGTGGAAGACCAGTGCCAGCCAAAAGATGCAGTACTCTAGCAAGGCAGCCAGTCCAAGAGCAGCTGAGGCAGCTGTTAATATGAAGGGATATTTTGTTGAGAGGTAGCCAGCTGCACACATCAGAGGCAACTATTTTATAGGATTCTTAACTTTCTATAATACTATTAATAAGGTTTTGCTAATTATCAATGGGACTTAAATCTAGCTGTGAACAGAGTAAACATTTCCTTCTTTGAACTAGTTGGCACTTAATTAGTTTACTGTGTGTGTGTTCACTTCAATTTTAATTTACTGTGTAATAAATCATGCTGAAGATTGCTCACATCAGCACATTTCTGTGCTAAGCTGTTCTTTATAATAATTCTGAATTATGTCTTCATTTGTGTTCTTTCAATTTAAGATGTGGCCTCTATACAAAAATTAATCTTGCAGTCATTTCAATTTTTGCTCTTATTTCTGGCACAAATTCAAAGTAACTATTTATAAAAACACACTAAATCAATTACATATTTTAACTTAGATAAATAAAACTAAGGAAATACAATTATCTACACTAAGTGTCCATTTGCTCACAAAATCCATTTGTCACAATTTGTCACTATTGGAAAGCTCTCTTCATGGGCTCAATCCTTTCCCTCATTGAAATCATTAGGAGTTTTGCCTTAGATTTCAATGAGTGCAGGATTAGGTCTTTTTGTGAAGCAAAGATCTGGGTTAAGAATAGTGCTGAAAGTCAGGACTGAAGAACATTAGCACAGCTGTCTAGGAGGACGGACTCATTAAGTCTGGGGTCCTCTTCAAAACCATTTGAATGAGACTCTTTTGCTGCAAGGCTTAAGATTCAGTGTGTGACCCTCTCTTCTCACCACACCTCCAACAAAATGTTTTTACATCAGGTTGGGGTAGGAAAAGTTAGTCCCAGGGGTATGTCCACAACTGCTGTGTTTGTGGATGTTTCTGGAGAGAGTTAAGGGATAATAGTGGAAGAAGTTTCACGTTAAACAGGAAGAAGAGGAATCTGTGGTGTGGGAAAGGAGAAAGAGATACTGGCTCCAATGGAGTCAGAGTTTCATTCAGTCTTATTCCTCATGGCACTAATGCTATTGTCCCAGACCTTGCAGTTAGCACAAAGCAGTTTATACTCCATATCAAGTGGCACTTGGAGCAACAACATCATACTCAAATTTGAACCATTCTATGGTGGGGTTGTAGATGTAAGGCAGCTGGCTGCCTAAGTACTAACCAAGTGACAGAAGTTAGCCCTACCCAACCTTAGTGTGGGAAAGAAATGAATAATGATGATGATGATAGTAGTGGGATGGAGTCACCGTGAACTGGGCTTTCTGTACCTGCAGGCTTGGTAGCATTGGCTCTGTGCATGAAGAATCTTCCATTGCACCAGTTCACATTATATTTGACAGAAATCAATGCTCCTGGGCCTGAGCCAAAGCCTATTGAAATAAATGGAAAGTCTCCAACTAACTAATGGGTTTAGATCAGGCCCTCACACTCTCACTAACACGATCATTGAAAGTGATCAAGATGTTAAAAAAAGAAAGGAATTTTGTACACAAAAATCAATTTAGCCATAAGGTTTGCCTAAAATCTTTAGTTTCTTTACCTTTAGTTGGGTCTACAGTTCTGTGCACTGTAAGTAAAGGATGAATGGAGGATAATTGTCATTGGTAGCTAATGCTAAATTTACAAAATCCTCTTGTATTTTACATTATAAATGGAGCCAGTGGTTCAGAGAGCCTGTTGTGTGGCAGTGGCTGGCTCATTTTGTCATCCTAGATATTATTTTCATGTTGAAAGAGATAATTTGGATTTATAAATGCCAAAATCTCTTAGTTCTGAATCAGCTTAGATCTGCTATTGCCAGATGTTTTCCTCCTTCATTGGCTAGGGAACAGGGTTGTGCTATTTTGTGATTCTGAACAATGAATCACACTCATGTTCAGAGCAGACATGCCATTTTGGGGGAGTACAATACTTTGACTGACACATTAATAGATAGCTCTACATGTTGGCTCTGTTGGCCACTAAGGCACAATTTAAAACAAGGCAATCAGAGTGAGATTTTCTTTCTTTCTGAACGGATTATAAACAGACACAAGATAAGCATGAATGCTAACTGGATTTTTTTTTCAGTAACATTTAGGTTTCTAAGCTGCAGGATTAGACATTTGTGGGGGGCGTGGGGGGTTAGTAAACTTCTGCTAGAATGCCATAATTAATCAGTATTCAAAGGCATGATGAAAACCAAGCAGAGTTTCTGATAGTGGCTACTTAAAGCAGACTTAAACAAGCTTTTCATTTTATGCTGTAAATGTGCTGAACATGAAAATAACAACAACTTGATTTCAACCTGATCTAGAGTTTGATGTCTATCGTGACCTGGGGCAAATCTAGAGCCCTGACCTAGACTAATATAACAGGGCAGGCTCCTCTCTTGACCTGAGATCCTTCATAAACAGCCCTGGACACCTATGATTGGTTACTACATCTGTGGATTTTTTTAAATTATTACTACTTTCACCAAACCACCTTCACAATCCTGTGCAGCTAACCTATTTACAGCTTTTCCTAATCCTCAGACCTTTCTCCAAGAAGAGGAAGCAAAAGAGATCTTGGAAACCTTTCTTCTTCTGGGCTTTGCTAGCCTTCCCCTTTTGCACTTCCTTCCTATGCTTTTAACTAGCCTCCCCAGCTGGTGGAATAATTAGCTTCTTAGCTCATCAACCCTCTGCTTAGGCAATTAATAACTTCTTCCTCCATCAGGCCTTCTCTGGTGGAGCTAATTAATGCTTAAGTGATCAGAATGCTGGGTCAGCTACCGGCTCTCAGCATTGTCACAACTGGACAGATGCACGAGGATTAGGAAAAAACAGTCCCATTCCCCCAGGCTGGGATGTCTGTGGAGCCATTCCATGGAGGCTGCTGAAGCCCAATGGATTGAAAGGTCTTGATGGGCACATATACGGTTGCCACCTTGGGGAGAAGTTAGGGACATTTTAATAGCTTGTCCTACAGTTCCACCTACAGCCTGCCTATGTCCATCCCACACCAACAGCCTGCATGCTGATGTGCCATGAAGATGGTGCACACCTTCTCTGGAACCCCTAAAGGCATAGTCTCCCATACTGCCAGGGTCCCTCTGTGACCATGAAGGCACAGGCAGTATTTCCCCCCTTAGAGATTAGATTAGAATAGGACAACCTAAACAGATTATGGACTAAAGATTCAAATTCTCTGCTCAGTTACCCTCAATTGACTGGACATCAGGAATAAATTATCATAGCATAAATTAGAGCAGGCCTTAGTCATTCTGGTAACTTGGAACCACTGAGCAGGCACACCTTCTTCCTCCAGCCATGCTCTATCCACCAGGGGGTTCTAAAGGAGGGGGCTTAGATTTGCTGTCCCAGAAGCAACATCAGCCATACTATATGCAGCTTGCCAATGAATTGGAACGAGCTGATTTATGTGGAAAAAGAGTACACAGACAATTCACCACTCCAGATGAAATCCAACCAAAGCTCAAGGGTAGAATTGTAGGATGCTAGAACACAGGAAGTAGAAACTAGAATTATGATTGCATGACAGCTGTTAGATCACTTGAGGAACAATGAACCAATGAGGACATCTGTGTACTTAGAGGATAGCCAGTAAGGCTACCAGAATTCAGAAAAGCAAGAGAGTAAAGAATCACCAGCTGATCATTTTCATAAATGATCTGAGAAAGGGGTAAAAAGTGAGGTGGCAAAGTTTGCAGATGATACTAAACTGCTCAAGATAGTTAAGACCAAAGCAGACTGTGAAGAACTTCAAAAAGATCTCACAAAACTAAGTGATTGGGCAACAAAATGGCAAATGAAATTTAATGTGGATAAATGTAAAGTAATGCACATTGGGAAAAATAACCCCAACTATACATACAATATGATGGGGGCTAATTTAGCTACAACAAATCAAGAAAAAGATCTTGGAGTCATCGTGGATAGTTCTCTGAAGATGTTCACGCAGTGTGCAGAGGCAGTCAAAAAAGCAAACAGGATGTTAGGAATCATTAAAAAGGGGATAGAGAATAAGACGGAGAATATATTATTGCCCTTATATAAATCGATGGTACGCCCACATCTTGAATACTGCGTACAGATGTGGTCTCCTCATCTCAAAAAAGATATATTGGCACTAGAAAAGGTTCAGAGAAGGGCAACTAAAATGATTACGGGTTTGGAACGTGTCCCATACGAGGAGAGATTAAAGAGGCTAGGACTTTTCAGCTTGGGAAAGAGGAGACTAAGGGGGGATATCACAGAGGTATATAAAATCATGAGTGATGTGGAGAAAGTAGATACGGAAAAGTTATTTACTTATTCCCATAATACAAGAACTAGGGGTCACCAAATGAAATTAAAAGCAGGTTTAAAACAAATAAAAGGAAGTTCTTCTTCACGCAGCGCACAGTCAACTTGTGGAACTCCTTACCTGAGGAGGTTGTGAAGGCTAGGACTATAATAGCATTTAAAAGAGAACTGGATAAATTCATGGTGGTGAAATCCATTAATGGCTATTAGCCAGGATGGGTAAGGAATGGTGTCCCTAGCCTCTGTTTGTCAGAGGATGGAGATGGATGGCAGGAGAGAGATCACTTGATCATTGCCTGTTAGGTTCACTCCCTCTGGGGCACCTGACATTGGCCACTGTCAGTAGACAAGATACAGGGCTAGATGGACCTTTGGTCTGACCCAATACGGCTGTTCTTATGTATGGGAATAAGCTGGAAACACAAGAAGTATGAGACATCCATCACTTAACCAGTATCAGATAAAAGCAGAATTTAAGTGGCTAGGAGGACCAGAGTCAAGGAAAAAACTTGAGTCTAATAAATAATTGAGCCAAAAATTGGAAGGACCAATTAATGAGTAGAAGGCCAAAAAAATGCTCCAGATATATAAGCTGCAGAAAAAAAAAAGGAGAGATAGCAGATGAAAATGCCGCACAACCGCTTCAACCAGTGGGTGGACTTGGTGGGACCAACGGTGAAAAGGGGACAGTCCTAGTAGCCAGGGAGGGAGATACTTGCCAAGGGACAATAGATAGCTCCTCCCCCCAGAGTTCTCTGGTACCCATTGGTCAGGTGGGAGAGAGGGTGCTGATTTGCCAGCATTCCCCAGCTCCCAAGATTTATCCCAGCACAGGAGCCCACTGGAGACTCTTTCGGGTCTGTTCCAGCATCCCACCCTACCCACCTGAGCTAGGAATGGGAATCTAGTCGGACAGATGCTACAGGTCTAACAGACTGCTTGTTCGGGGATCAGGAAGGATTTTTTTCTCCCATGGGGCCAATTGGCACAGGACCAGGGAGGTTTTTGCCTTTCTTGCAGCACCTTCAAGCCACAGTGGGTTAACTAGGAATAGGGTGACCAGATGTCCCGATTTTATAGGGACAATCCTGATATTCAGGGCTTTGTCTTATATAGGCGCCTATTACCCCCAAACCCCCGTCCTGATTTTTCACACTTGCTTTCTGGTCACCCTAACTAGGAATATGCTTAGTACCTAAACGAGGTACTGGGATGGTGTGGTTTATTTGTCACAACTTGTGGCCAGTTTCCAGTGTGGGTAAGAGAACAAAATGAATGGTTACCAGAGGTCAAAGACTTGGGCTCTGGGCGATGGACCTTGGGCTCATGTGAGGGGTGAGACCATGTGGCCCTTGTGGGGCAAGGTCCCCACGCTGCTACACCTTCTGTCTCCCTCATGTGGGGGAAAGATGCTAGGACTCAGAGAGAGCTGAGTCCTATGGGTAGGCTCAGGAGAGCCTACCCCATGTTATAGGTTATAAAGTAAAGAGCCTTATAACCCTGGCACCAGTTAACAAGTTATATAAAGAGCCCCGTAACTCCTGCACTGGAACCAATTAAATGTCTGGTATTGGAACGTATGGGTGATGGGTGGGTAGTGGCCCTCTAATGTTAAAGTTTAATAAAAGTTGCAGCTGGCCACTTAATTTCATGCATCTGTCCTCATTTTGCCACTGTATCCACCTAAATTCCTCTTGTCCAATAAAAGTCCTACATTGTGCTCAAAATCTTTTAAACAACTATCTTAAATTAAATCCTACCTCTTATGAAACAGCATGTTATAATTCCAGTCCACAGTTTGGAAAAAGTGTTTAACAAATTAATTTGAAGAAAAACAGTAAACAAACCATATGGCCTGAGAAGACATATAATGTGTATAATGGATACATGTAAATAAGCTTCATTATGTTTTAAGATAAATTAAGGTCTGTGGCAAATAATTGCTTTTCCTGAGACTGCAGTTCACACAAAGGAGGAAATATTTGAAAAAAAATCTCCACATACCTTTATATATTTTGATTTTCGCACCCTAGTCAGGTCAAAAGGAACAGAATATTCTAATGAGAATGTGATTGGGTTGCTCTATGAACATTTGTAACTTTGAAACTGTAATGCTTTACTAAGAAATTGTTTCAAGGAACATTCTGAAAAGAGAAAATTGGAAGGAGTTTTGAAGGGCAAGAAAGACTTGCTTATTGCATAACTTGTTGAAAAGAAAACAAAGTTAAGAACTTACTTACAGTCTACATACTCAGATGAGGAATTTGGTGAGATATGATTACCCTCCAGAAACATCTAGAAAGGGTGAACACCAGAAAGGAGAGAAATGGTCAAGGGGATTTCTAAAGGAATAATGTGATGAATTTATGAAGACACTTTTGGCTGACTACAAGGAAAAAATTCCTTATGGTGAAAACTTTCAGATTGTGAAATGGTCTCCTGTAGGAAGTAGTAGCACAGTTGATTGAGTTATTCATAACTGGAGTGGATAACAACACTGACACATATACTTATGGGGGAAACTAGCGAACGGATGAACTATATGACTAAATGGATCTCTTCTCTCTCTACTTTCTAGTATTATATAATCCGTGGAGATTTTAAAGCTAGAATGAGCAGGAAAAGAGAGAGGCTTATGGTTCTGACTGAGCAAAGCTCTTAAGCCCATACTTAATAATAAATAAATTAAATTTATAATTTGTAATCACATACTTAAGTCCCATTGACTTCAGATAATTAGTTATTACTGAAGTCAGTGGGTCTTAAACACATGCTTAATTGGGGCCTCTGTGGGTTGTTTTGCTAGGGAGGAAGTAAAAGGTGTTGGTTGCTGGCATGTGAGATGTATTTGGAACTCCTGAAAGGAATGAATCCTGCCATATCCTGCTTCCCATCTATCAAAACACCTTTCACCACTCAGCATGTGCTTCTGAAAAAACTCAAATAGTGCTGGCTACCACACAATTCCTTGAGTTTGGAGCCAGGAGGAAGAAGGCAAGTCACACTGACTGGGGAGTCACAGCAGAGGTAAGGCATAACTGGCCTGAAATTCAAGTGGGTAAGAGAGAAGGTAGTGATGATGACAGAGATGATAGCAGGGAGTTTGATGCTATAAACCTGTTGGATCCGACACATCCTCTAGAGCCCATTAGGATTATGGTGCAGCACTCAACAAGAGACAGATTTTCCTATTTCAACCATTGGTTACAGTTTTGGCTGCTTGAATTATACCTTGGGAAGGCTGAAGGTTGAGAGGTATGTCTCCAAGCATATTTGCACTCAAATGTTTGCAACCCATTTTATTTCCAAGCATCAGTGAAATTAATTGATGTATATTAAATTCAAGAATATTTTGAAATACATTGGGCCTTGCTCTATTAAAATAAAATTAATGAAGAACATTAATAATAAAATAATTTCCTACATTATTAAAAACATCTCCAATCTTCAGAAATGAATAAAAAATTCAATATACATTTGACTATTTAAACTATGTTATTTGCATTTCACTCAGCTTGCATAGTGACAATGAGACAATTTTCTCTCTTTTTCAATCATTTGCACTACGAGATTCTCAATGGTACATTGATTTGGGTTGCAAACACTGCAAGGAAATTATTTGCTAACAACAAATATTGCCAGTGGAAAATAAAGAAAGAAATGTCACCATGATTTTTTTCTATCTCAAGCTTATAACACAAAAAAGCAATGCTTTGTTGTGATCTACTCTGCATACTATATATAATGTTGAATATGCACATTAATGAAACAGGTTGATATTTACACTGACGAATCTGACTGTAATGTTATATATGCTTGAAGCCACTTGAATTCAGACCCTAAGGATTAAAAAAAACATACTATTTTCCAGTCTGAAATTCCAGTCTGAATTTTATTACATTTCTTAATTTCTACTACAAGACTTCTATCAAAAATAACCATTTCTAGTTAAGCTCTGGAAGAAATTGAGTTTAGCTGGTGGAGTGTTATGGATATTTTACATGGTTCTTGGTTCCTCTGGGCCATGGCTTTTTATAAATGGATTGCATTTCTTTTCCAAGTGATCATTGCTAACTGCTGTTCCTGCATGCCATAATGATGTATGCTTGTAATGGTATAATTTCAAAGGTTAAACTCTGCAAAATATAAATATGACCATTAGAAACTGTGCAATTTAATGCAAAACACAGCTAAAATATTCTCATTTTCAGCTTTTTCTCTCTATTTAACACTTCTGTTCATTAGGAATTAGTTACCTGATACAAAGTGCTCTTGAACAATATTTTTTTTTCTTTAGAGAAACTAACAATACATACTAAGAGATTCATTATATCCTATGACCCTGCAATACTTGAAACCTCTTTCATTGCTAGCCATTAATGAAAAGATTTGTTTACCTGTCCTGGGTTGATTACTTTTTTACATTTATTATCACAATATAATCCATCTGCTGTATTTTTAGGGTTGCTATTGCAGCTGAATGCTATTATGATCTGGCATTGACTGTGTTTACTACAGCTGGAAAAACAGTTTCAGAGGCAAATGCAAAGTTATCTGTTCAGCGGGATTCTAAATGGACACATTTTTGCAAATACTGCTGACATTTTAAATGTTTTTATTAATATACTTTCTTTTTGAGATTGTGTTTGAAATAGCTATAGAACATTTGCATTTACCAAGAATCCTTGTCAAACTTGTAATCATTTTGGACACAATATAGATAAAAATAATTCAATAAAAATCTAAATTATTGTGACAATTTTTTTTTCCAGAAATGGAAATGGAAAACTTTTTCCAATAAAAAATTATTCTTTTTTCAAATATGGATTTTTTCACAAAACACCATACTGCAACATTTTTGACCAGTTCTAGTGTATATATTTTTACCATTGTGATTGTTAGGGGGCTTATTCCTTCACCCTCTCACTTCCCTGGTCCTTCTCGCATGAACAGAGAGCAACAATACCCGAAGTCCAAAGGTGCAAACAATTCAATGTTTATTGGGGTGAACTTCGAGCAAGCATGATTCCAGTTTCGTTCCTCAGTGTCCCCCTTCCCAGCTCTGACACCACAGAGCCATCCCTGTTCCCATTCCCCGCTTAGCAAAACATGATTCCAATTTCCCCACCCCCATTCCCTGTTCCCATCCCCCCCCCCACTTCCTGATTGACTGCAGACTATATAGTAAAACTTGAGTTCTGCTTAGCTATACCGTAACCACTCATTTTACTGAAATGTAACTAACCAATCCTAACATACTGTAACATGGTTATTTAACAAATTATATTCCACTACCTTAATTAGTTTACACCCAGCAAAATTAATTATACAGCAGACAGAAACAATTACAGAACCAGACAAAGACCATGCAAACAAACATACAAAACAATACAGAAGTGAGGATTTCACAACTACATCTATACAGACATAAGGGTTTTCCAGCTGTGTCTATTGATAAGTAAGTTCTTACCAGACAGAAAACTATCAAACTAAATTTCCTTTTACATGTTCTAGGCTTTTCCCTTTATCTGGAGGTGATAGATCGGATCACCTCCCTAACAGCCCCAGATTGCCTTATTTCCATGTGACTAGTTTGGAATGTGAGGATGTGACCGTTCACTTCTCAGCATATGGCTGCCTCTGCTGCTTAGCCAAAGGCCTTACTTAGCCTAAGAATAGAGCCTCAGACTGTCGCAGTACGAGAAGGCCCTTTCACAGACCGTGATTTTGATTCTTTCTTTTATACCTCTATAACTAGCTAAGTGATAAGAATACACCTAAATTCTTAAAGTATAGGCCTTTACAGACAGGCCTGAATATCTATATCCTAACAGTGATAGTCACACGTTATGAGGCCAGAAGGGACCATTGTGACAATGTAATCTGATCTTCTGTATTGATATGCAATATCTTTTTTAAAAATGGGGAAAATGACAAAAATAATGAATTTTGTTACTAGTTTGCAAAGGAATAACATGTGTATCTGTAACACGATTAAGTAAAGAATTTAAAAGATAATATCAAACCTTAATGCTTCCCTCCCCCCCAAATATTAATGATTCGTAAGGACCCTATGTGACATCCTGAGGTTATTCAAGGATGTCACAAAGCTGATAGCTTTAGTATTAGCAAGGTAAATTCACTTATTTGCCTACTGGAAAAAGGAAAACAAAACAAAACAAAAACAAAAAATCATGTCTATGATCCAGCAGTAAGAACTTATGTGATGAGTCCACTATGGTACATACTGCATACAACGCAATGTGCACAATGCAGACATTTATAATGGCTGTTTTTCTGTCTGAAGCTGGAGGAGACAGAGGGAGACATGGGTATTTGAAGGTGTGAATTTACAGTAGCATTTTCAAAAGCTTTGAACACTGACCTAACTCTACTATCACTGAAGTCAATGGGACTGCATCTCCAATATCCACTCACTTTCCATACTGCTAATGTCATCTACTCAATTCTGTTGATACCATCAACTGCTATAGGAACATTTTACACACCTGAACTAATTGCCACAGTAATAGATAATCTGATGCCTGTTGGGCCTGCAGGAAGTGTAAATAAGGGGCTATTGCAGCATATAGGAAAACATTATCCTCTATGGAATATACATCCTCACCCAGATTGTACCTACTAGGTGCTGCTCACATTACAAATTTACATGGATTTGGTGAGAGAATGGGGTATGAATAATACTTCCCTGTCTCTGGTATTTAGAGCATTCTTTTGCTTGCACACTTAAAAAAAAAAGAAAAAGAAAAAAAACCTCCTGACAGCAAGATCAGGCCAAGAATGTAGATAAAGTGTGTGCTTGATGCCCACTCAAAAAACCTCAAACCACTGTTACAGTAGCTCAGTAACAAGTATGCCATCTCTTGAATCACCAATACCACATCTTGCAGCATGTGTCTTTCTGAGCACTCCAGTGCTAAATACTGATTCACCCCAAACCAGCTTAGTTTGTGAGTAAGGACAGCTGCACAATACACTGCAGAATGTCCCCCTTTATCTCATGCCTATTTCAATTAAGGTGATGATCAAACTTGCCATTGAGTTGTTTTGTTTTTCTGTCTCATAGTGAGTTTGCTTTCCTAAAGCATGAAAAAGTGGTTTTCGGTTTGTTTGTTTGTTTGCTTTTTACATTGCCCCCACCACGAGAATTGAAGCAAATATATGACAACCGTGCAGTTGGGAAAAAGACTATAGGGAATATGAAGCCCACAAATGTGTTTATGACTTTTTAAAGTAAACATTGATGACAAATCCAAATAAAGTAAGTGATGTACAATGTCCTAGTGACACGAACCAATATTTTTTAAAGATATGTGGCGTAAGCTAATATGACACAAATGATAATATAAGATCTAAAGAAAAATTATCTTTCCTACAGTGTGCAATACATTTCACAGTGCAATAAATTGAAACATGTCAATATCCACTCTTTTTTTCCAGCATGTGTGAAATGCTGTATTATTTCAGGGTAGTGCAATTTTCTCCAGCCTGCTCCAGATAAAATGTTGAAATTTACATCTATGCTGTAAATAAAGTAATGCAGCAAAGTATATTCCCAGTTATGTTGTGTAGGGAAACAGTTCCGGTTTGTGCTATCTTTCACTAGAAAAATCAGTATGCAATACAATATTCATGTTGGCAATCAAAATTCAGGTAAATAACACCACAATGTATAGCTATGTTTGCTTTCAGTGCAGTGTTGGAGTTGCAGATATAATTGTTCCTATACGTGGTGTAATTATCTGTTAGATTAGCTAAATATAAACAAATTCAAGAAATATAATTGAAACTACACCTTTCAGCTGGAAACAGAAGATTTGAAGCAAACCTCAGACTCTTTCAATATTCTCATAAAATAATAGCATTTTGTATTTACAGTTAACCCGGGAGACTTTTACTCTGTTTGTACATCACTTATCACAATGGGGAAGTCCAATTTTGATTGGGGCTTCCAAGTGCTATTCAACTATAATTAATACTAATAATCACATTAATTTTCACTTTACTAATCCATGAACACATTAATTCTCAACCAAATAGCTAGTGCTTTACCTCACTTCTGAGCAAAATATTAATGGTAGAGTGATGTACTGAGGTCTGGTGATATTAAAACACTAGTATGTTTACAAAATGTATGATTGTGCTCATACTGCAATATAAAATATTTAATAAATAACTATACCGCACAAAATCACAAACACAGGGCCGTTTATGATGTATGGGGTCAAACATCAGATCACTGTACTCTTTGTTCACTACGAATTCTGCAAATTTGAGGCTAGATTGGAGATAACGATCTGCCCTGAGTAAGGAGCAGAAAACTGCTGCATTGCTCCTGGAGTAGCTAAGAAGGCTCCACCCATTTCCCTTCCACTCCTTCTGCCCACCAAGAGGGATAAGAAGGAGCTCTGCAGAGCTTGCTCCCACTGCCTTACTGCTAGTTGTGATGTGGGTTACACAGGTAGCCAATGTCCCTTTTTCACCCCTGCATGACTGTGCAAGCTGGGCAACAATTTGGCCCCTGATATGCCACCAAAGGTTTCTACAGTTATTAGTATGATTAGCAAGTTTCTTCTCCCATGGACTATTTCACCCCAATGATTCTAAAGGAAAATTGTTCCTGCCTACATCTGGGGGTGGAGAGGCTGCAGGAGATGATTTTTATGTTCTTCTTGTTTCTCCTGTTTAAACTATAAAATATAAATGCTATTTTTTCTGAGCTACTAATCAATAAGAATCCTTCCCATCTGGAAATTTCATATCAGGACTATTACTCTATAAATTTCTATCTGTTCTCCCATCAGGCTTTTTCATAAACCCTTTCAGAGGTCTGCTGTTCATCATTGGATTCTCAGTAGGAAGGTTTTCCCATTTAGAGGGTTTTTTTTCCCTTTTTCTGAAAGCATAGGAGTTTGTGTCAACTGAATGAAAACCTTTTTTTTTTAACCTTGACTGACAGAACTGCTGATATGAGAAAAGGACTTTCTTCTTGTTCCTGTCTAGTAACCAAAACCTAAGAAATACCAAAATTGACTCAAATGACCCTTACAGGTAATACAACCTAATTATTTCAAAAATAGCAAACAAGTTAGCCTTAGGTAGTTGGAGTGAAGGTTATAAAATTGCTGCTAAAGTCACTGAGCCAGATCTTTTGCTACGAGCAATAAGGGTCTAGGCCAAAGAGGGTGCATGAAGATTATGAGAAGCTGCCCTTTAAAATCTCTCAAATTCTGGAGCTGCTATGGTCCAGTCTGGTCCCCAAACATACATGACATCAGCCTGAGAGCTGATCTGGTATGTGCTGGCTCTGACTTCCCCAAGGGGCTAAAACCATAGCAAGGCAGGGATCAACATCATAAAGGGATACCCTTGTTATATGCCTTTTCTCCAGTCATTCACCAACTCCAGTGGCGAACACAGAGACTCTACATCATTGGAGGATTCTTTTCTCACTGAACTGATTCTCCTGGGGTCATCAGATATGCTGGTTCTACAGCCAGATTCTGCTTCTCTTTGGAGAAAAGGTGCAAGGCAGCACCACCAAACTATAATATCTCATTGACTGAATCTGCAGCTTGTCCTCTGAGAGATTTCGGGTGAACAGCAAAGCTCTTATTATAAAACATCATGCCTGCCATTTAAAATACCAACTTGCTAACTCTATGGACCAGACTGTGCCATCAGGACTCACGCTGGAAAAAATCAGAACACACGGGTGAGCCACTATCTGGAGTTGACAGAACATAACTTCCTGAAACCTCCTCCAAAGCGAAGAAACAGAATCCCCTTTTGGATGAAGTTAGACCTATAGTCACATGACTAGAGAACAGATGAGGCTAAGACCATTTGAAAGAAAGCTGAGTTCAATAAATTTGCAACGGTCAATACTTTTTATTGCTGCCTGTCTAGGTTAATTTCACATTACAGTTGTCTCCAGTGTATGCCAGCCATTTGCCCAGAGGCTTGGAAGAACTAAATTTCTATTGGCAAATGTTGATTTCATTATACACAAACAGACGGAAAAAATATTTCCATTGATAAAAATAGAAATGTACAGATAGACAAAGTAAGAAAAAATGCTACTTGAGAACTTCTTACAATTTGATTTAAGGATAACAACTTTGTATATTTTGGCATGTCATATTGAAAATTTGTAGGGCTGTTGATTAATCGCAGTTAACTCACACGATTAACTTAAAAAAAAATAATCATGATTAATTACAGTTTTAATCACACTGTCAAATAATAGAATACCAATTGAAATTTATTAAATATTTTGGATGCTTTCTAAATTTTCAAATATATTGATTTCAATTACAACACAGAATGCAAAGTGTACAGTGCTCACTTTATATTCTTATTACAAATATTTGTACTGTAAAAATGATAAACAAAAGAAATAGTATTTTTCAATTTACTTCATACAAGTACGGTAGTGCAAATTACAAATGTAGATTTGTTTTGTTTTTGAGTGCAGTTATGTAACAATGTAAAACTTTAAAGCCGACAAGTCCACTCAGTCCTACTTCTTGTTCAGCCAATCGCTAAGAGAAACAAGTTTGTTTACATTTACAGTAGATATGCTGCCTGCTTTTTATTTACAATGCCACCAGAAAGCGAGAACAGGTGTTCGCATGACACTTTTATAGCCAGCATTGCAAGATATTTACATGCCAGATATTCTAAACATTCATATGCCCCTTCATGCTTTAGGCACCATTCCTGAGATCATGCTTCCATGCTGATGACACTCATTAAAAAAAATACATTAAATAATTTGTGACTGAACTCCTTGGACAAGAATTGTATGTCTCCGACTCTGTTTTACCCGCATTCTGCCATATATTTCATGTTATAGCAGTCTCAGATGATGATGCAGCACCTATTGTTCATTTTAAAAACATTTTCACTACAGATTTGACAAAATGCAAAGAAGGTACCAATGTGAGATTTCTAAAGATAGCTACAGTACTCGACACAATGTTTAAGAATCTGAAGTGCCTTCCAAAATCTGAGAGGGATGAGGTGTGGAACATGGTTTCAGAATTCTTTTTAAAAAAGCAACATTCTGATGCAGAAACTACAGAACCCGAACTACCAAAAAAGAAAATCGCCCTTCTGCTGGTGGCATCTGACTCAGATGATGAAAATGAACATGCATCGGGCCACACTGCTTTGAATCATTAATGAGCAGAACTCATCATCAGCATGGATGCATGTCTTCTGGAATGGTGGTTGAAGCATGAAGGGACATATGAATCTTTAGAGCATCTGGCACATAAATATCTTGCAGTGCCGGCTACAACAGTGCCATGAGAACTACTGTTCTCACTTTCAGGTGACATTGTAAACAAGAAGCAGGTGGCATTATATCCTGCGTATGTAAACAAACATGTAAACAAACTTGTTTGTCTTAGCAATTGGCTGAACAAGAAGTAGGACTGAGTGGACTTGTAGGCTCTAAAGTTTTACATTGTTTTGTTTTTGAATGCACTTATTTTTTGTACATAATTTTAGATTTCATGAAAAAGAGATTGCACTACAGTACTTGCATTAGGTGAATTGAAAAATACTATTTCTTTTGTTTTTTACAGTGTAAATATTTGCAATCAAAATATAAAGTGAGCTCTGTACACTTTGTATTCTGTGTTGTAATTGAAATCAATATATTTGAAAATGTAGAAAACATCCAAAAATATTTAAATAAATGGTATTCTGTTATTAACAGCACTATTAATCGCGTGATTAATCATGAGAATTTTTTTAATCACAATTAATTTTTCAAATCGCTTGACAACCCTAATCATTTGTTTTTTTAACAGCACCTGCACACAATACTCAACAAGTCAAATTAGACCAAAGTGGGTCAGTCATCCTGGGATTTACCCACATGCCCCCCATGGTCTGTTTCCTCCTGTCACTTCCAACTGATGAGCCCCCAGCTTATAGAAGAAATTCTTATTATTAGACCCCATGTGCATCACCTTGCACTTCATACTATTGAATTTCATCCCATTTCTGTCCATCCCGTCTTCAAAGTCATCCAGATTTTCCTATATAATATTACAATCCGCCTCTGTATTGATGATGCCTCCCAACTTTTTATCAGCTGTTTCATTAGCACATTCTTACATTCTGTGCCAAGGTCATTAATAAAAATATTGACTAAGATCGGTCCCAAGACTGATATTTGTGGAACTCCACTAGTAACCTCCCTCCAGTCAATAATTTACCTTCCAACACAACCTGTTGCCTTCTCCCCTTTAGCTAGTTCCTTATCAATCTTACAATTCTTGTACTGATTCCCCATCTTCCCTAATTTAACTGAATTTCCCATGTGGTACCATGTCAAATCCCCCCTGCATTGGCTGGGAGCCAAAGGCTGCTAGGGTACCGAACAGCTCCCTGCAGTGCGGGAACCTGCAGCTCTCGACTGCTGCAAGCTGAAGTCACGGATTCCATGACTAAATCATAGCCTTACATATAATTAAATAAACACATATATGCATGTAAGAACCATAACTACCATAAGTATGAAAGTGATGATGAATATATCCTAAGCTTCAATAAAGGCACAGGCCAGTTTAATAACATTAAAAAAGTTATAATATTGTTAATATTACTTTTGTATTAATACTGAGGTGTCTCCCCTACAAGTATGATCACTGGGTGTTAGGCGCCTAAATACCTTTGAGGAGCTAGGCCTTCTTGGTTTGTTTATTTTGCCAACCTGAACTCTCACACAAAAGCAACAAAACTCACCCTATTGTGTATTGCATTTATAATCATACAAGTTATTGAAGTTCTACATAGTGTACAATAATGAGCAACTAACTTAAAAAAACCCACTTAACTCAAAGTCTTTCAAAAGAGATTTAAGTGAGATGTTTGATATTTATTTTTATTTTAAATCAAAGCTAAAAGCTGTTCAAAGCCCAATGTTTATTTCAACCTGTCAAGCTTAGAGGTTCTTCAGGGAAAGTTAGTGAATATTGTTAACAGCTGGATCCAATTTATAAAGAACTAGGAGGAAACAATCAAGAGGAAAGGAGATTAAAAAGAAATTAAAGATGAGTTGTGACAAAATTTATAAAATTATGCTCTGGAAGTATTCTGCCCACTGCTGGATTGCAAGGTGTTGGAGTTAAGATGCTCTTCTTTAATTAAAAAATTATCCTGAATTATAACATTTAATTATTTGTAAGGATTCCTTGCTAATTGGAGTATGTAAAATTGCTCCCAACTCCACTTGTGCATTGTATTTAAAATATTTCATATGTTCATTGGCAGTGGCATATATTTTTCAGAATTCTCTTTGGAGCAACAATGTGCCCCAGGATACGTGCTGCAATACTTCAAGCCAGACATGGCATCCACTGCTGCTTCTGGGATCAAGAGAAAGGTATACCCCAGAATTAACTTCACAAATACAAGATGTGCTTCAAAGGAGGTGCTGTGTGTACTGGTGTCTTCAGGGCTCTTATGCATCCCAGGTTCTTCTCTAAAGTCTGTCACTTAAGCCTGACTGAAGAGATCATAGAGTTTAATCTAAACAAGATAGTTTGTACCTATTAATCCATCATCCTTGTAGGGGCTGGAGATCCACTTTCCCCCTAGGTTTTATGTTTTGATAAGGATCTTCAGTGTTGCTTCTCTTTGAAGTCCTCTTGACCAAATTGTATTTACCAGTTGCAGTTTTTCAATTAAAATTCCTATCACAACAACCACAGCTTACATCCATCTTTGAAAACCTACTGTAAAAGAAATTGACACAGAAAGTTAAAGCAAGATAGCGTTTAAAATGCAGTGTTTCTGAATTGGTATCAACATTCCTAGGCGTGAGAAACATGGTTTTATGGCTGAGGAGCAGTTATTTTTCAGAATGTTGAGTAAATGAGGTAGCAATATTGACTGAAGTGTACTGTACTTCAAAACTGAATTTTTGGACACATTTGTCATTAGAAACATTGAAAATGACAAGAGGACGAGTAAAGAAGCAGTTGTGCAAATACTGGTTCTGATCTTGCAAAAAGTTTCACTCACTTCTCAATCTGTATTCATGTAGCTAATCTCTTTGAAGACAATGGGATTGGACATAGGATTTTTGCAGGACTGGGCTCATTGTCTTATTCCACTGAATTGTATAACCCGTTAAATTTAACACATCAGCAGCAACTGAATATTAGCCATTGTTTTTAGTTGGCTTCATTGGGCCTTATCTGAATAGGACTCTGTTTTGCATGGCTCAAAAGAGAATCAAACTGATGAAGAAGATATTGAAAAGTCCTCTTAGGTTCTTATTTTGTGTCTGTGTTTGGTTTTTTTAAGGGACAGATTTGATCAAAGAAATTCTTTTCAGATGACTGAATAGCATCTACCTCTGGCTTCACCAGAGGCAGAAACTGACTATTAATGCTCAGTAAACCTTTCTTCATGATCATTAATTTTATACAGCAGCCCTCTGAGTTCTATTCCAATTCAAAACTTTTACTGTGGAAGTCTGTGCCCACTGAAATGAGGATCATTGTTAATTTTAGATTATTTATATCCTACCCATGGAGTACTATATTCATATGACTGGTTAGTTTTAGTCATATGATAATATATTTTTCTCCAGGAGATTACCCTGTTTTGCATTTTGAGGAAGTTTAATAAAAATTAGGCTGAACCATTCATACAAGGAGTATTGAATGTCATAGCATCATTGATTATACATTAAGGGTGGCATGTTAAATTCTTGGCTGAGGCTAGAGTCACTCCAATTTTCCAATAAAGATAGGCATATACATAATGCAATCATTTATCACAAAGATGCTGAACAGCATTTTTAATAAGAAAGATTTTTCTATGGTCATTCTACAGTGTATACAGTATTTAAATAGAGAATAAATTAAAATGTGTACCTTAAATTGACTAAGTGACAAATGAATAAGCCCCAGTGTCCTAGTTAGCATTTAATACAATGTTGTAATTCCATATAAATCAAATATTCAGACACGCAAAGACAGTTTACCATTTACAAAGCCAAGAAGTAATGATAGAAAAGCCTTCCAAACAGTTATGACTATACCTGGGAAGACAGCAACGGCTCTAATAGAGGTGACATGACAATTTCCATTTTAACCCTTTAAGTCACTAATAACTCTTTAAAACTTTCATCTACTGGGCTGAAAATTTCCAGGCACAGTGCCTGCTCATGTATTTTTTTTTTTTTTTTTTTTTTTGGTCTGAGACAAAAATATTGGTACAGTTTGGGGACCTACACTTTTTTTTATAGCAGCATTAACAGAGAAGTGACTGGGGTTAGAAAGTTGAGATTTGGCAATGAAATAGCCCTCATCACTATGTAAAACATCTGTAAGGGTTCTGGTTTTGTTTCTGAGACGTTATTAGGGATTGAAAGCACAATTTCGGCACCTACAATACTTTAGGTATGACTTTTTTTAATCACTCTTGCCAATATTCTAGATGATAGAAGTTGGTTTCATTGCACACAATATTAATTTAGGTGGACAGTAAATATATGTGTAATGCTGGCAGACCATATGCAAGCTCATGCCAAGGGCAATTCATAAGAACGGACATACTGGGTCAGATCAAAGGTCCATCTAGCCCAGTATCCTATCTTCCGACAGTGGCCAATGCCAGGTGCCCCAGAGGGAATGAATAGAACAGATAATTGTCAAGTGATCTCCTCCCCTGTCGCCCATTCCCAGCATCTGGCAAACAGAGGCTAGTATTCAAGGCCTGGTCCCCACTAACCCCCCACTTCGGACTAAGGTACGCAAATTCAGCTACGTTAATAACGTAGCTGAATTCGAAGTACCTTAGTCCGAAATTACCGCGGGTCCAGACGCGGCAGGGAGGCTCCCCCGTCGATGCCGCGTACTCCTCTCGCCGAGCTGGAGTACCGGCGTCGACGGCGAGCACTTCCGGGATCGATCCCAGAACATTGATTGCCTGCCGCCGGACCCTCCGGTAAGTGTAGACGTACCCCAAGATGTGGGCATACTGGCTACGACCTGACATGGTAGTCACCGACGAGGCCCAGAAAAAGATCATTCTCGTCGACGTCACGGTCTCCTTTGAGAACAGGACCCCGGCATTTCGCGAAGCCCGAGCTCGTAAGCTGGAAAAGTACGCCCCCCTGGCTGACACCCTGAGAGCGAAGGGCTATGAGGTTCAGATGGACGCCCTGATTGTCGGAGCCCTGGGCGCCTGGGACCCCTGCAACGAGCGTGTGCTGCGGACCTGCGGGATCGGTCGACGCTACGCACGTCTCATACGGCGCCTCATGGTCTCAGACGCCATCCGATGGTCCAGGGACATCTACATCGAGCACATCACCGGCCACCGACAGTACCAGGAGGCGTGAGCCAGAGTGACATCGTTCTCCCACTACGAGAAAGGGACCAAGTGACCTTCTCCGTTGGATCATATGAACTGGAACCATAAACTGCCTGAACATTAAATCTCACCAAATGAGGGTCAATCCATCCTCATCATCATATCCACTCATTATTATCCACACCCGAACATAGCCACTTGATGAACTTCATACCCTCATATCTCAATGTTTGTACTTTGACCCATCAACCTTTTACCCCCAATCGGGGATATTGCAGATTATGTATTCCTCATGCCACCTTATCTTAAACCAAACTTTGCACCCTTGATAATCTGTATGTTATTCCCTGATAACCAGAAACTTCTATGCTCAAACTCTGTTCACTATTTTTTTTTAACATCATCTTAATAAAATATTTTCTCTCTTATTATCTATCCCTTTCTTAATGATTCCCAACATTCTGTTTGCTTTTTTGACTGCTGCTGCAGTGGATGTTTTCAGAGACCTATCCACAATGACACCAAGATCTCTTTCTTGAGTGGTAATTCACTTCAGTATTAGTATAGATAAAAGTGATTGCTATATGTATAAGAATATATTTGGTGGTTAAACTAATGGGATGTTGCAAATGCATTGTTTTCAGTTATCTATATCCAGTTATAATGTAATAGCAAACATGTATCTTGTATGTACCCATCATGTCTCCCCATGACCTCCAGATCCCTTTCTACAGTATTCCTTCCTAGGCAGTCATTTCCCATTTTGTATATGTACAACTGATTGTTCCTTCCTAAGTGGAGTACTTAGGATTTATCCTTATTTAATTTCATCCTATTTACTTCAGACAATTTCTCTAGTTTGTCCAGATCATTTTGAATTTTACTCCTATCCTCCAAAGCAACTCCTGCCAGCTTGGTATCGTCCACAAACTTTATAAGTGTACTCTCTATGCCATTATCAAAATCATTGATGAAGATACTGAACAGAACCAGACCTAGAACTGATCCCTGTGGGATCCCACTCGATATGCATTTCCATCTTGACCGTGAACCACTGATAACTACTCTCTGGGAATGGTTGTCCAACCAGTTATGCATCCATCATATAGTAGCTCCATCTAGGTTTTATTTCCCTAGTTTGTTCATCAGAAGGTCATGCGAGAGTACCAAAAGCCTCACTAAAGTCAAGATATACCACATCTACCGATTCTCCCCATCCACACAGCTTGCTACCCTGTCAAAGAAAGCTATCAGGTTGGTTTGACAGAGTTTGTTTTTGACAAATCCATGTGAACTGTTTCTTATCACCTTATCTTCTAGGTGTCTACAAATGCACTCCTCTTTCTGTCCATCAATCAAAGAGCCCACATGGGTGGTGACCTTGTTAGCTTGTTTTCTGTGAGAAAAAGCTATAAATATGGATTCAGGGAGAGATCCTGTACTTCTGGACTGTTTGAATTCTAACAGATCAAAATAACTGAACGAGAACATAGAGATCCCCTAAATTATTCTTGGTAGCCCAGAGAGTCTTTTGCCAAACTGGCAGATTACTACATCTCTGCTACCATTTGGAAATATAGACAGTGTCTCACACATGTGTATATATATTTTACCTGCTTTAATCTTTCAATAACTTTCATTCCCCTTTTCTTAGTTAATAACCCTTCAGTTACCCATGGAATTGGCTATCAGCATTGTCTTTGGTATGAGAACTAGGATGAAACTTGACCTGGGTAAGTGATTGGTCTCTTGGGGTTGGGAGTAACTGGCAATATTTGTGATTTTTTGTGTAAGTGACCATTATTCCAGCTTGCCTAGATGGCAAGATAGATTGGAGTGTCTACGTGGACTGTCTGTGAACATAAGAACATAATAACATAAAAAGAACTAGATACATTAATGGAGAATAGGTCCATCAATGGCTATTAGCCAGGATGGGCAGGGATGGTAACCCTAGCCTCTGTTTGCCAGAAACTGGGAATGGGCAACAGGGGATGGATCACTTGATGATTACCTGTTCTTTTCATTCCCTCTGGGGCACCTGGCATTGGCCACTGTTGGAAGCTGGGCTAGATGGACCTTTGGTCTGACCCAGTATAGCCATTCAGGTCATTCTCCTGGCAGCTTTCTCACCTTCACCAGCTCTACTCCCCTTGTGGAGCCACAGCTGTAGGCTGCTTCTTGGAGTCACTGGTCCCTTACTCCTAGGACCCCCCCACTCCAGTGTGGACTCAGGACTCCGCCTGTCTTAGTCCTTCTTGTCCCCAGCTGCCTACTAGCAGCCCTTTATAGGCCCAGGTGTAGCCCAGCCTTCTTTAATTAATTGGATTGGGATCACCTTTTCTAGTCCAAGGGAGCTGGGCTCAGTCTAGCCACAGAGACCAGCTACCCTGTGACATCCACCTCAAAAAGGTAATTATTAGTAAGCAAAAAAGCTTATATGGAATGGGGACAGGGACGGATCAGCAAAGAAAGCTGTATCTTGGAGGTCAGAACTTGTAGGAAAAAAGTGAGAATTGCTAAAAGTCAAACTGAATTATCCCTTGTCAAGGAAAATAAAATAAATAGGTGGATTTTTGTAAGTTATATCAATAGACTTTTTTATAAATATATAAAAGAATAAAGTTGGGCCGCTCTGCAATATGGATGGGGAGGAGATTAAAAATAATCTAGGTATGGCCCAAAACTAATTGGCTACTTTGCTTCTGTTTTCAATAAGGCTGATGAAGGCAATACAGCTGATGAAAATTAGTATAGAATTAGCTATTACCACATCTGAACTTAAAGAGTTTAATCAAGAGTGTGTCCCATTACAGACAGTTGACAAGAAGGTGTGAGTAGCAGTAGGGAGTAATTAGTATTGGGGAAATTGGTTTAGGTTTTGTAATGACCCAACCACTCCCAGTCTTTATTCAGGCCTAATCTGATGGTATCCAGTTTGCAGCTTCACATTGGAGTCTGTTTTTGAAGGTTTTGTTGTTGATGAATTGCCACTTTGAGATCTGTTACTGAGTGACCAGAGAGATTGAAGTGTTCTCCTACCAGTTTTTGAATGTTATGATTCCTGATGTCAGATTTGTGTACATTTATTCTTTTGCATAGAGACTGTCCGGTTTGGCCAATGTACATGGCAGAGGGGCATTGCTGGCACATGATGGCATATATCACATTGGTAGATGTGCAGGTGAACGAGCCACACCATCTAATTTCTCCTTACTGTTACTCACTCCTTCTTGTCAACTGTCTGTAATGGACCACTCATTACCTCTTCAAAAATTATTTTTCCTCCCTTAGTAGCCTGCTGTTAATTGATTTATCTCGTTAGACTGACCTCACACTTGGTAAGGCAACCATGTATTTATACCTGCTCCTGTATTTTCCACTCCATGCATCTGATGAAATGGGTTCTAGCCCACAAAAGCTTATGCCCAAATACATTTGTTAGTCTCTAAGGTACCACAAAGGACTCCTTGTTGTTTATGCTGATACAGATTAACCACTCTGAAACTTAACACTGTACCTATATTTATAGAAAGGGGGGGGGGGAGGAGAATGATCCAGGCAATTACAGACCTGTTTGTCTGACTTTAGTAGTAAGACAGACTTTAGGACACATTTTGAAGAAAAGAATAATTAAAGAGCTCATTCTAGCGAGCAGTGATTGTCTGTTTTCACCCACATAGTAGTTATAGGGGTATATAGTGCACTGGATGAGGTACACCACATATTGTAATAGGCATGCCTAAGTCCCATGCATTTTGAAAGATGTGTTGGGGGGGGGGGGTCACTGCTCATCATAGCAGTGGAGATATGTCTTCAGGTTTTGCATCTGTTGTTCCAGAACGGTCTGATGCAGCTTTGAGTTGATGTGTCCTGGTCTGTGGGGAGCTTACTTCTGATTGTGAACTTGTGGGGATTGTTTGAAGGTCAAAAGAGGGCATTTGGGAAAGATTTATTTCAGGATGTGGTCCCCATTAAGTGTGGGTTGGCATTGTTTAATGATAGCCAATGTGCATTCCAGTTTGGGGTGGTTTTGTCCTATGACTGCAGAGGTGTTAACTGGCCACTTCACCTTGAATGGTCTCTTACAATGTGTTTCAATTATTAATGCTAAACAACCTGTTCCAGCTTGTATTTAGGTGTGATACTAAGTACCTTTCCCAGACCTAAAAAGAGCTCTGTGTAAGCTTGAAAGTTGTCTTTTTTGCCAACAGAAGTTGGTCCAATAAAAGATATTGCCTCACTGTGACCGTGGTGCCAGGAGGGGCTAAACTGAGAATGCTTATTCAGGGTAATCTGCAAGGAATAGGGAAGATGATTCCCCAAAACTTGTGGTTTATTTTTCATTAGATTCACTGAGCCAGTACAAAACAGCTTCTGTGTTACCACACTGGCTACTAAGAAGCCATATTACCGTTCCCTTTAAATAATCCAGCCTTTGGCTCCCACCAAGACAGCCATATCTAATATAGCAAGAGGTTACTAAAAACCTTGTTCACCATATATAAAGCTTTACCAATCCCAAGAGACTAGACTCATTGCCCACCAGGTCAATGAATATTTCACATCTCACCGAAATACACACTTACAACCAATCCTTATTAACTAAATCTAAAATTAAAAAGAAAGTGTTGTAATGGTTAAAAGATCAATATACATACAGATATGAGTAAAGTTTTTAGGTCAGTTTCATAGCAGAGATGCGAGGTTGCGGATTTGTAAATGTCTTTCGAGAATCAGTTCAGTAGGTCATAGTCCAATAGGCCATAGTCCAATAGGCAGTCCATGTGCAGAGTTTGTTCAAATTCGTCCATGAGAATTCCAGGGTTAATCCAGAGTAGACCTGGAGACCTCAGTTTTGTGGGTTTAGACTTTCCCTGTCAAAGTTTAAGCAGATCTAAGATAAAAAGGATCAGGCCTGAAGCTTCTCTTATAATTAAGCCAGCCTGTCCTAGCAAGGCCTTTCTTGGATTAAGAATAGGTAACACATATTGTTGCTCTGCAGCTAGTCTGTTTCCTATGTATATACCAGTAAACAGTTGTATTCATTAGCATAAGGCAATTAACCATTCAAATTGTTCACGGGTAGTTTACCATGTTGAGTTACAAATTTCAAAGAGAAATGAGGCCAATAATATTATTACACCACAAGTTCAATCTAAATGATAATATCCTGTTTTGATTTCTGAATCAATAGAATACAGCAATGAATCATTAAAGATAGGGACAGAATTTTGGCATCTGAAAACTAACTAGACCACGTTGCTAAACTTCTAAAAAGATATTGGTAAACACAGCCAAATACAAATACTCTTGATTTTCTAACAATAAAGGCCTACAGTTTCTAGTCAACTTAACATGGCTTTGATAACTATCTACAAGGAATGGCCCTGTTTATCATTTCAATACCTCCTGTTAAGTTGTTATTGGTCACACACAAGTTGACCAAGTCTGTCAGTGTCACACTCACCCATAAAAACAATAAGGAGTCCGGTGGCACCTTAAAGACTAACAGATTTATTTGGGTATAATCTTACGTGGGTAAAAAACCTCACTTCTTCAGATGCATGGAGTGAAAATTACAGATGCAGGCATTATATAATGACACATGAAGGCCTTGGCTACACTGGCGCTGTACAGCGCTGCAACTTGCTGCACTCAGGGATGTGAAAACGCCCCCCCCCGAGCGCAGCGCTGTAAAGCGCCAGTGTAATCAGCGCCTGCAGCGCTGCACGCTCGCTCGCAGCGCTGCAAGCTATTCCCCTCAGCAGCACTGTGAATTCTCAAGTGTAGCCAAGGCCGAAGAGAAGGGAGCACCTCAAATGGAGAACCAGTGTTGACAGAGCCAATTCGATCAGGGTGGATGTAGTCCACTCCCAATAATAGATGAGGAGGTATCAATTCCAGGAGAGGCAAAGCTGCTTTTGTAATGAGCCAGCCACTCCCAGTCCCTATTCAAGCCCAAATTAATGGTGTTAAATTTGCAAATGAATTTTAGTTCTGCTGTTTCTCTTTGAAATCTGTTTCTGAAGTTTTTTTTGTTCGAGAATAGTTACTTCAATCTCCCTGGACATTCTATAACAGATTTAAAAGTAACACTCACCCATAGTGTCTCACAAATAATTTAGATATTTTGACTTTTTTCAGGACAAACAATAAGTTTAAATTTGGGATTTCCTTAGGGAGGAAAATTCTGATATTTAAGGAACTCTAAAGAAACACGTTTCCACATCCTACACTTCATGGAAATTATTCAGATAATTTCCTCTCCATCAACTCAAAAATGCACCCTAAACTGTTCAAATGCTTTTCTAGTACTATTCCCTATCCAAGCTAAAATCCCCATTATTAAAACTAAAGACTTCTACCAGCCATTTCATTCTGATTGTAATTTCCCTCCCCACCATTTCATCCTATGCTATGTGCTATTATTGAAGATCGAGGCCCTCTGGTGCAATATAGTGGACACACAAAAAAGCACTAATGCATTTGTTCTAGCAGGCAAAGGTTTCCAATGATTTATCCACCAAGATTAGGAAGCATCTTTAATTACATTACTGTATAGTTGCTGTATGAATATTGAATACATCTGGGATGATTCCAATATACTGTGTATTTCAGTGATGGCCTAGTAAAATGAAATATTTTTAAAAGGGGAAGTCATTTGAAAAAGGAAGTTAGTGAATTTTCACATTTTCTCTTCTTACAAAAATACTAATTTGCCATAAGTGGAAAAATCCATGCTAGGAAAATTGAAGAACCTACTATTCAATTTCACTCTTGCATTGTGAGTAATGGAGTTGTACAGGTTACTCAACTATATTTGAATTTAACAGTTTCAGAGTTGGAGGGAAAGAAGTCTATTCATTAGATCAGTACAGTTCCCTTTAATACCTCTTTTAGTAGGAAGGATCGTGCGGGGTTTGTTCCAGTTCAGGGCTATTTGCCCTCCTTTTCACTAGTGATGAGAATCTAAGGCCCAATTGCATATTCATTTAACATACTATAGAATAACTCATGCTTGAAAGACTGAAGCGCAAGGAGAAAACCTCTGCTATATAAAGAAAGCTATTAGTCATTGCTTTCTGGTTTTTGGCATTTGAAATGCTTATGTTTCGCAAATCATCATAACCAAAGTCATAAAATTAATGTAGCAGGTTAAGAAAACAACCCAAACTGGATTTTAAAGTCCAAATGTGTCGTCAGTTTCTTCAGCCCGGTTCAGCTCACCAAATGTTGCTTTCACTCTCCTAGTTTAGAACTGTAGGGCTGGAAGGGACCTCAAGAGGTCATGTAGTCCAGCTCCCTGCACCGAGACAGGACAAAGTATACCTAGACCATCCCTGACAGGTGTTAGTCTCATCTGTTCTTAAAACTCACCAGTGATACGTATTCCACAATCTCTTGAGAATCTATTGCAATACTTAACTATCCTTATAGTTAGAAAGTTTTTCCTAATATCCAACCTAAATCTCACTTGCCTTAGATTAAGCAGATTACTTCTTGTCCTACTTACAGTGAACAGGGAGAACAATTGATCACTATTCTCTTTATAACAGCCCTTAACATATTTGAAGACTTATCAGGTTCTCCTTCAGTCTTCTTTCTATTATTAATACTGCAAATAAGTATAATTTACATAGCTCCATATATTTACAATGAACTTTGCAAACAAGATGACTAAGGAGGAGTATAAAAATATTGCTCAAGCATGCAGGGGTGTAACAGCATATTGGGCTGCATTAGTAGGAGTAATGGCGTCATTAGGCCTATATATGAACCAGAGTTCTTCCATGTTTAAACTCTGTTCTTCCATGTTTAACTCTAAGCGGCCTCAAAAGCCAAGGACAAAAATTGAAATGTGTAAATAGTCAGTTACCTATTACGACCTTGCTTATAACCAGGTCCTAAGCAATAATGATAAGGTTTGCATGTTTCTAGCTAAAGGAAACATGCAAACATAGTAAACTAAAGTAAATAGGACCCAATAATTGTTTAGAGGAATGTTACTAACAAGCTAAATTTATAGCCCTAGAATGACTTAACGGCTTAAATGTATAAACATGTCTTCGGTAAAAAAGGGAGGGGGAGTGGGGGGGTAATACAGGGGAAAAAAAGGGGGGACTTAGTTGTGAAAAGTATAAAAAGAAAAAAGCTGCTTTGTTCTGGTGTGCTCGATTTGAGATTTGCCTGTCTCCTTGCACCACCACTTTAAGATCTCAAATAAACCTTTAATTGTTTCTCCACCCCGGTGTGTTTATTGGCGCAAAGCACGCCGGGCAACGAACCCCCGTCTGTTGCTGTCCTTGGGCCTCTGTGCCTGCAACAGGAGCATTGCCAGCAGATTGGTGGAAGTGATTATTCTCCTCTATTCGGCACTGGTGAGGCCACACCTGGAGTATTGCATCCAGTTTTGGGCCCCCCACTACAGAAAGTATGTGGACAAATTGGAGAGAGTCCAGCAGAGGGCAACAAAAATGATCAGGGGGCTGGGGCACATGACTTACGAGGAGAGGCTGAGAGAACTGGGCTTGTTTAGTCTGCATAAGAGAAGAGTGAGGGGGGATTTGATAGCAGCCTTCAACTACCTGAAGAGGGGTTCCAAAGAAGATGGAGCTCAGCTGTTCTCAGTAGTGGCAGATGACAGAACAAGGAGCAATGGTCTCAAGTTGCAGTGGGGGAGGTCCAGGTTGGATATTAGGAAAAACTATTTCACTAGGTGGATGGTGAAGCACTGGAATGGCTTACCTAGGGAGGTGGTGGAATTTCCATCCTTAGAGGTTTTTGAGGCCTGGCTTGACAAAGCCCTGGCTGAGATGATTTAGTTGGGGTTTGTCCTGCTTTGAGCAGGGAGTTGGACTAGATGACCTCCTGAGGTCCCTTCCAACCCTAATCTTCTATTATTCTAAGGTAGACCGTAAAATCCTTGGGGGTCGGAATTACCTATAAGGGGTCAATCCTGTAGGATGCCAATGAGATGTGTCAGGCAGAAGTACTAAGCTTAACATTTTGTAACTCATAGTCCAATAAAGGGAAATTAATTGAAGAGATGGTGCTGTAGGCTGGTGGGCTGACTAAAACACTGCGCCTAACATGTATCATGAAAGTGTTCCCCCTCCCCCCAGAGCTCTCTGGCTCCCAGTTACCTTTGTTTTCACTTTTTTCTAAGATCAATTTTTAAGCACATTCAAAAATTTCTCTATCACTGGTTGACAGAAAGAATAACTGAAAATCCTAAGCACAGCCACTACGTGTACTGGACCAATTTGTCTGCTGGCATAACTATTGATATCAGTGGAGTTATGCCAGCAAGGAATTTGGATCACTGCTGGCATTTACACACCTATCTCCTGGCCACATCCTGTCTCCAAGCCCCATCATGCACCCTATGCACCAGTGCTTAGTTTAGGGCAGGAACAAAGATTTACTCATATTGCTAATCACTGTGTGCATTTCTCTACAGCATGCAGATTCTTGGCTGCACAGATCAGGAGCATTAGAATTTTGGCTTGCCGTGCTTCTTTCAGCAGTGCTCAGCAGCCTTTAATATCAAGCCCTAATTTAGGCAAGAATCACACACAACATAAAGACACATACAGGGAAAGTGAAAGTTGTGGAGGTGAAGAGGAGGTGGTAGGAAGTATTCATGGAGAAGCTTTCCTTTTTGGAAGGATTTGAGGAAGAGATATGGGAGGCTATTTCATACACTGAAAACTGCATGATTGACAGTGTGAAACACTGTGAAAAAACTTGTCATAGTTCAGAATAAATACAACTGTATTACCCCTTGTCATAACTATAAAGGGAAGGGTAACAGCTCTCCTGTGTACAGTACTATAAAATCCCTCCTGGCCAGAGACTCCAAAATCCTTTTACCTGTAAAGGGTTAAGAAGCTCGGGTAACCTGGCTGACACCTGACCCAAAGGACCAATAAGGGGACAAGATACTTTCAAATCTTGGGGGGGGGGGGGGAGAAAAGGCTTTTGTTTGTGCTCTTTGTTTAAGGGGTTGTTCGCTCTTGGGACTGAGAGGGACCAGACATCAATCCAGGTTCTCCCCATCTTTCTAAACAAGTCTCTCATATTTCAAACTTGTAAGTAAAAAGCCAGGCAAGGCGTCTTAGTTTTACTTTGTTTTCTCAACTTGTAAATGTACCTTTTACTAGAGTGTTTATCTTTGTTTGCTGTACTTTGAACCTAAGACTAGAGGGGAGTCCTCTGAGCTCTTTAAGTTTGATTACCCTGTAAAGTTATTTTCCATACTGATTTTACAGAGATGATTTTTACCTTTTTCTTTAATTAAAAGCCTTCTTTTTAAGAACCTGATTGATTTTTCCTTGTTTTAGATCCAAGGGGGTTGGATCTGTATTCACCAGGAGTTGGTGGGAGAAAGGAGGGGGATGGTGTGATGATGCGGTTCTGGTGGGACCCAACTGAGAGTGCCAACTTAGGACAAATTGCTCAAACAGGGCAGTTACAGCCCAAGGCTGGGGTTTTTTCCACCTCTAAGGCAAACCAAACCAGCCAGACTAAGAGGATTTCGGTCTCACAAGCAATCTCCTTAGACACTCCAGTTTCCCAGTATTACCACCAGTGCCACTCGTTATGGGGATAAATGGTTATGAAAACCAATACCCAAGTAAAAGAAAAAGGTTCTCCTGATCCCAAAGGACCAAGCCCCAGACCCAGGTCAATATACAAATCAGATCTTACCCACAAATCATGCTTTTGCCAATCCTTTAGAATCTAAAATCTAAAGGTTTATTCATAAAAGGAAAAAGATAGGGATGAGAGTTAGAATTGGTTAAATGGAATCAATTACATACAGTAATGGCAAAGTTCTTGGTTGAGGCTTGCAGCAGCGATAGAATAAACTGCAGGTTCAAATCAAGTCTCTGGAATACATCCCCCGCTGGGATGGGTCCTCAGTCCTTTGTTCAAAGCTTCAACTTGTAGCAAAGTTCTTCCAGAGGTAAGAAGCCGGATTGAAGACAAAATGGAGATGAGGCATCAGCCTTATATAGTCTTTTCCAGGTGTAAGAACACCTCTTTGTTCTTACTGTGGAAAATTACAGCAAAATGGAGCCTGGAGTCACATGGGCCAGTCCCTGCATACTTTGCTGAGTCTGAAGGCATATTTGCCTTCTCTCAATGGGTCCATTGTATAGCTGATGGTCCTTAATGGGCCATCAAGCCGGCTAGGCAGAGCTAATCCCAGCTTGTCTGGGATGTCACCCAGAAGCATAGCATAAGTTGGCCATACAGACAGTATAGAGCCAATATTCCTAACTTCAACTACAAAACTGATACACACATATAGACAGCATAATCATAACCAGTAAACCATAACCTTGTCTTAGACACCCCATTTGACCCCCTTTATACAAGATTTGGGTGCCACTACAGGACCTTGGTTGCAACAATGATCTATATGGTCCCAGTTTATGTCAATAACGTCACAGATGGTTAATTTCTCCTTGTCTTAAGATCCAAGGGGTTTGGATCTGTTTCACCAGGGAATTGGTGAAAGGTTTCTCAAGGCTTCCCAGGGAAGGGAATTAGTCTTTGGGAATTGTGGCAGCAGACCAGATCTAAGCTGGTAATTAAGCTTAGAAGTCTTCATGCAGGCCCCCACAGTTGTACCCTAAAGTTCAAAGTGGTGATACAGCCTTGACACCCCTCTATGGTTCAGCAAGGGTGACCACTCTCAGCTTCTGGCTCCCCAGCCATTGGCTCTCTTGGCTGGATATATGCATCTCTCCCTCATCTGTCAGGGATATTTGCAGGCTGCACACTCCCCTGGCTATATGGAGATCTCCAGCAAATGACAGGCTGCTTAAATGGGCTTCTTTTGCCTTCTCTTCAGAGACTAATAATAGATTAATTTTGTCAACAGTTATAAGTTACCACACGCAGTTCTTTCTATGCAAGCATGTTGATTTTTGAGGTATAAAGCATTACAGAGACCTTGCTGTGTCCCAGAGCTCACGCTCCAGACCGAGCCTGAACGTCTACACAATGATTTTTTTTTCTAGACGTGGAGCCTGAGCCCTGCAAGCCCTAGTCAGATGATGTGGGGCAGCTGCATTTTTTTCATCCCTGTGTAGACAGCCTGAGTCACTCATTTATCCATGGGCCTTTGAAGAGACAAGGAATAGGTAATCAGCCAGCAGGGCCGGCTCTGGCTTTTTTGCCACCCCAAGCAAAAAACAAAACAAACACCGTGGGGGGACCAGAGCGGCAAAGCACGCACACACACACACAAAACACCTGCGGGGTGGCCGGAGCGGCAAAGCAGGGTGGGAAAAAAAAAAAAAAAAAAAAAACCTGCAGGGCGGCCGGAGCCAGGGGGACTCCCTGTGCTGCAGACGTGCAGCAGAGTGTGCGCCCGGTCTAGCGGGGGGAGAGAGAGAGAGAGAAGGGGGGAAGCCAGGGCTTCAGCGGGGCGCTTGCCCCGCGGCTCCTCCTGCCACGCCACCTGCCAGGAGGGCTCTGCGCCGCTCCGGTTGGCTGAGAGGGAAGGATGCGGGCTGCCCTGCAGAGCGCTCCCCTCCTCCGCGCCGCCGCCCCCTACAGGGCGGCCGGAGCAGCAAACCAAAAAGAAAAAGAAAAAGAAAAAGAAAAAAAAAAAAAAAAAAAGGACAGCCAGAATGCCGCCCCTTGGAATCTGCCGCCCCAAGCACGAACTTGCTTCGCTAGTGCCTGGAGCCGGCCCTGTCACCCAGACAATGGGTTTTCTGCTCAAGGCACAGCTTCGAATGGATGGATTTGGAAGTGGGGCATCTGCATTCCCCCAACCTCAAGTGTTTTCTAGGAAATCCTTTTCACATATATTGTCCCCAAAAGTTCCTAATCCTTCCAAGAGATTGCATTAATCCTGACTCCCTCCTAAATAAATTGTGCACAATCCCCCAAAAGTACATGCATTTCTAATAAAATGCACTCCCGAATACTTAAACTTAATTCCATAAGGCTTGTCTAGGATATTGCAGGATATAGTCATATCTGTCAAGAAGTGAGAGGCTGTTAATCATTGGGGACAACATTACTGACAGTTTGAAAACCCCACTAACAGAGCAGTAAGGAAAAAAGACTGAGGGGAATATAAGTGGAAGAGTAGGAGGACATCAGATCAGATATGTAGATATTAGATTAGATAAAATATGTGGTTGATGAGCTTGAATTCAATGCAGTAAGAGACAGGAACCCAATGAAGAAAGTTGTATAGGAGGAAACATGGATGCAGTTGAAGATAAATTAAGCAGCAGCATTCTGAATAAAGGGAAAGGGTGACAAGTCAGAATAAGGAAATTTCAGTGTTATGAAGAGGAATGATCAAAGTGTGAACAAGGGGTTAAGTAGAAGAGATGGGGGGGGGAAGTGGATTTTGGTGATAAGAAAAGAGGCAAGGCTTACTGAAAGACTGGGTGAGGAGAGAAGGAAAGAAAGTAAAAAATTATACTAGTATTGTCATCCTGGGAGACAGAGGGGTAGAGGGGTTCCTAATAGTGATAAAAAATGCAATAGCCACACATTTACTCCTACACTAAAAACACAGATAATCATTCTTCAAGCACAACAACAAATCTGCAGCTTTATTTTTTTTGTTATTTTCAAATTAAGAAAAAAACTACCGGTAGTCTTTGTTTTATTGTATTTTCAACAGCATGCACTGAAAGGGCGTGCTTGCTAAGACTATCTTCACAGTAGAGTGGAGCTGAAAACTTAGTAGCTCAGCTTTTTTTCCCTAACGTCAACGGAGGACTGATGTTTGCAATGGGATTTTTACAGAATGACCTCCATCCCACTGGAATGGAGATGTTACTGAATAATGCTACATTTATTTCTCCATACTTAGGGGATGTGTACCTATGAGCTTTAGAACCAAACATAAATAATTCTTGATGAGTTTTGTGGATCCTCCGGTATCTCTTTTGATGATTCATTGTTTGTATTAGAATGCATAGTCTCATCTCTAAACTAACACAGAATTCGAAAGATAAATGTCATCCTTTCCTAAAGTTCAAACATCCAAGCGCAAAGAGATTGTTGTTAGAGATAGATATTGAAAAAACATTATTGCTTTATATATCACAAGCACAGCCTGTACTAAGAAATCTTTGCCAAATTTTGGGAATAGCCTCATATTATGATGCAGCATTGTGGAGATGTTGTTTGACTAATGTAATCAGACAACCTGGAATTTCTGATATACAATATCTTGTAGTATAAATTTACTTGTTAGTCTATTCAGGACACACATTGCTCTCATAGACATGAGCACAATTCCTATTGTCCTTTTCCAGATAAATTTTAGTGTAAAATAATGTTGTTGTTTTTTTACTAAGTATTAAAAAGGGATATAAAAATAAGTAGGGGAGTTTCTTAACATCCAATTCGTAGCATTCAAGTTGGATTAATGTGTTTAGCTATTGATAGGCAGTAAAAGTGTTCTCTCAGCAGTATAAAAATATGATCACTGGGTTTTCCAAACAGCATTTTTTTAAAATTTCGATTCAAGTTTTCACCATTTGCATTATCACTCAGGGTGAAATTCATTCCTGTACATAGGGCCAGTAGAAGATCTATATACCACTTTGAAAGTTTAAGGTGGGATTTAAGTGGAATATTGGTTTGTGCTAGTACTCTGCAGAGTGATAGATTTCACCCTCAGGTACCATGTTGTCCTCCATCTAAAACTAACATGTTGCAGTAACTTTCTTCATAGGATCAAATGTATGTGAAAATGGTCCCCAAATCTCTGTCAGAATTATTCGATATGAGCATGCTACAGACTCTAGGTGAACTGAGAAACTGCTAAGGAAATGATTTGTTGCAGTCACATTTTCCTATATGGAAATGGTAAGGAAGTAATTTACCTGCTGTTCGGTCTATTCGCAAATAGTCAAATGCTGGCAGGAGAACTTCTCTGAGGATACCAAAAAAAATTGTGCCTGCATGAGACATAAAATTCTCCATGCATTGATTTAATCACTGTTCCACAGAACTGCTCCAATTTAAACACCACCACCAGGAAAACAAATTTATTTCTTACTTTAAAGTGAACTTGGATGATGATTGGGCTCAAAAGATGTCTCCTTTGTAGCCCAGTCTGGACTTTCTATCCCCCTCTATTCAATATTGCTTTCATATTTGCAGTCTGTGGTTGTGGAACCTATGGCAATAACAAGGAGTCCTGAGGGCCTTAGTTTTCCCTCAGGAGCTTGCGCTGAGGTAGGTGTGGCAGTGACTTGCTTTAGAGAAAGGAGTTTCCTAGACTTCCAAATCCATGTGAGTAGTGACATAGCATAGTTAAACTATTATTATTTAGTTATACTTAGGGCACAGGGCAAGGAAGTTATGGGCTTTTGGAATTAATTCTAGCCTTTTCCTGTGACATTCTCAGGTGTAAAGTGTTTTCATTAACTAAGTGAGGCAGCCTGCCTTCCCAGTCTCTTCAATTTATTAATTATGCATGTGTGTGTGTGCGCGCGCACACACACACACACACACACACGCACACGCTCAGAGTGGTTTGGGCCAAATACTGAAGTTTTTAATAAGGCAAAACTAAAGTCAGTGGGAAATGTGCCCTGAATAAGGACATGAGGATCAAAAATATACGTCACACACTGATGGTCAGTTTCACTCCATATTCTTCATGAAAACATGCTTATGATATGAACATAACATAACTGATATACTTTATGCAAGATGGGTCTTGTAAGGTATCATTGGAAAGGTTATAATGTACTGAATATGTTTATCTAATTTGTATGCCTGTATCATCTCTGTATCTCAAGTTAGGAATATTGACTATTTCAACTATGCTACTTTGGGTGACTCCCACTGCTAACACTTCAGGTACAACAATGGAAAAGCCAGACAGGGCTAATGGCCCATTAGCGAGGACGATGGACTGTGAAAAGGCTTGGTCTTCCTGCGGATGCTCCATACTGCCACTGACTCATGGACTCTGTGATACTACAGAGTTAGGTGGTCTTGTCACCTGATACTTAAACATTACCTGGGACATTTTGTAACCAGTTTCTTTAGTATATTGAGTTTAGCTTACATATTTTGCTTTATTTGGTCAGTAATCTCTTGTATTCACTTAAAAGTCACCTTATGTAGTTAATAATAATAATAATATAATATAACTCAGTTTATGTAATTTCTAACTGGGGGGAGGGGTAGAAGTTGTGCATCTCTCTCTTCACATTGAGGGAGCGGGCACATTTCATAAAAACCTTTGGGTTTGTACCCCTAAAGAGAGAGAGGGCACCAGAGTGTTGGGGCAAGCCCCTAAGGCTGAATCTTTCCTGAGCGGATCTCTGTCTCTCTGTGCAGCTGGGTGTGGCCCTGCCTGTGTGCTTGGCTGGAAGAGGCTTGTGAGGCCAGGTATAAGGAACCCAGGCTGGCATAATAGACAAGCTCAGTGATATCTCAGCACATCAAGTGACACCCCAAAGGGCTCAAACCCAAACACAGATTGTTTTATTAAAAAAATCCAAAATCTAAAACTACAGGCATTTGCTGCTATTTACTTTGATTTTTAACACTGATAAATACCTGCCTGAGCCTCCATCACTGTATTCCCTTCTATTATTAGAGGAGAAACTATTAATGATTTCTATAATTGGTTACCTAACACTTTCCATTATAAAGGATTATTGCAAATATTTTTAGAAGCTGTAACATCTCCTTTGTATGTACTATGGCACAGTACATAACATGATCACATGGTATTTTTCCAAGGAATTGTGCCTCATTCAATGCAGAGGTTGGATGCAACGGGGGACAGAATTAATATTGCTGGGCAACCATAAAACTGGCACTTCTTAACTTTTAGATACTTGACATTGCAAACTAACTCATTTTCATTTAAAACTCAGTATTTTGGAATAAAATATGCAAATATATCAGTATTTCAGGCTATAGTTGTCACAGTGAATCAGCAGAAGCATGAGAAATATATTTCAGTCTTCAGCTCTAATCACTGGACTCTGAGTTTTAGTAACCTCTTTTGTGTTTCAAGTTTACATAAAGGAACATTGCACATCCCATCTAGTGTAAGTTCTGGGGTGCAATCCAGATCAGGGAGGGCCTGTCTCACTGCCTACCTCGCAACCTTGGGTGCTTCACAATGCTTTGCTGTTGTAGCTCCCAACCTGCCCTCTCACAGCATGCAAGACACGTACTCGGAGTGTCTGTGTGTAATTATAGACCTGGTCCAGCAGCTCTGACCCCATCAGCCTGTCAACAACACTCCACTCACACTCTAGCTTCCACCAACTATAGTTATTTGCAGGGTGACCCCAACACACTCCTAGTCCCAAATTTTCCAAAAAACGTGTGTTTTACACTGTCCATCCCTCTCTTGGACAGTTCAGATATAATAGTTTGTTGCCCCCGTACAGGATAAATATTCATCAGTTTGCTACTTTAATTGGAGTTAAACACAATGCTTGATTGGTTTAGATTAAAAAATAAAAAGTATTTTTTTAAAAAACTACAAATTGATTTTAAAGTGAGTACAAGTATAAGGTATTAAAGTCAGAAATGGTTACAAGACAAATAAAGATAAGTTTCAGCTATTAGAAAGTGTTTTAACAAGCTTGACTTGGTTCAAGGAAAATTCCTTACATGTTTCCAGAAACATGGCTGACCAAATTCTTAGCTCAGGATCTCGCCCTAAAGTCAAAGGGCTGATTCCTTTGTCTTCTTAGGTGAAAGAGAGCGAGAGCGAGCGAGAGTGTGCGTGCGAGTGAGCGCACACGAACACTTGGGTATTTTTGTTTCTCAGTTTTATGGTCTAGTCGCCCTTTGAAAGGGATCTTCTTGAGGGTTACCACTAGGTAAAGTTCATTCCAGCTGTGAGTCTCATGATGAAAGAGTTTCCATGATATTATTTGCTAAAATGCAGATTGATCTGTTCCTGCCCCCGTTCATTGCCCCAAAATGGCCACTTGCCAGATGATTTCATCAAAGTTGATTGGCAACCTAGGTAGAGGCATGAGCTTGTCCTTTGTCTTTGAGAAACCAGTTTACCTCCTCCCCAGACTTGTCTGGTAAACACATTGTAATCATAATTTCAGCTTTTGTTCATAACTTTTAATATGCATTTTGTACATACATTACACAAGAATATTGATAAGTGTGTTATTCATTTTTAAAATGATACCTCAGAAGGCATATTTTGCACAAAGATATTACAATAATGTGTAGGGAGTGAATACAGGGGTGCTTTCGGTCACAGAATGTTGCACGAGTATGAAAATAACTAACTACTTACTTGATTCATTATTCTATATTAGAGCCTTTGAAAATTGAGAGATGGTGTTGGGAATTCAATTTCACATTCTAGTCTGAAAAGCTCAGTACCAATAGGACCCAATTGGGAACCAGGAGAGATAGTTGCTTCCTCCCATGTCAAAGAAGCATTTGTTGCTCCTCAACCTATAAAGAATAGAAATTTGAGAAGGAGAAAACATTTTAGGTCATCTAGTCCATTTTCTTGACAATGCAAGTTATATGCAATAATGGTGTAATGTTAAAGTAAAAAAAAAAATTGGACAGAATATCCAGATTTTTTTCCTAATGTCCTTATTGACTGAATTCCTACAGTTTAGTAGGGATTAAATCAAGAGGGTTCTTTAATATAGAAGGATATTATTCTCTAGTTGTATGAACAATTCTATATAATTTTATAGAACACATTAATCTATTAGATTCTGGAGAAGTATCCCAAAATGTATAGAAAAATTACCTTTTTTTCTATTAAATTCTAATGGAATTTATATTGTGAAATAGCCTCCCAAAAGTAGTGGTGGAAGCTGAAAATAATGGTTTAATTTAAACCTGGACTTGATAAGGAACTATGCTGCGTACTATAGTCCTAGGCACACACTCTTTTTGCATCCTAAACAGTCCCTCTGAATCCAGTGTTAACACCCTGCAATGCAAGCACACAGTTATTAGATCTCTCTTTAGTCATTGTCTGGGCAAGCTATATCTATATAATATAGATATACCTTTTCACTTTTAATGTAAAATAACTATAGGTGAGGATAAGGGAACCTCAGTGAGCAAGCTCTGAAACTCCTGACAGCGTATCTTAGTGTGAAGATGACAAAGGAAAGAGAGAGGAGAGGTTAAGTCTTTTCCAGGAAGGCTGGCAACAAGCCAGCAACTAAATGATGCCAGTTGTCTTCTTGAACTCTCTGCAATAAAAATGTCAAAAACCAGCAAAATTTTGATTCAAGGTCATATATCCGATTCAAAGGGAAAGAGAGAGAACTTGATTGAACCAATCTAAGTTTCACATAAATAAAATGAGAGTTCATATTTACACCAGATGGAGTCCACAAGAACCTCAGCTGGTGCTGAGGCTTTTGGCTGGCATAATTGCCCTAACATTTCTAAACGAACTGATTTGAAGTATGGATTGATGACCATGGGAGTCAGAAATAAAAAGAAATAAAAAATGTCAGGTCATTGAGAGTGGTGCAGTATTTTGTGACTCTGACCTAAGTAAAGCAAATGAAATTGGAGATCTCCTATTTTGATAAGAATTAAGTGGAACCTATTTTATTACTTCACTATAGGCCTGATCCAAAGCCCACTGAAATCAGGGGGAGTCTTTCCATTTAGAAGAGAGTCAAAGACACAAACCCATAACTGTTTTGCACGAATTGCTATCTGTTATCTTTCTGTGGAGAGGTGTCTATTGGAGGCCAGGTTGGGGGAGAGACAAATCAGATGAGGAGTCAGAAAAGTAGGAACTGGGATTTGCTGTGCAAGGATACTGGCACTTGTATGATGTGCATAACAGTGGAGACTGAAATAAGGTATGTTAGGAGACAGGGATAGAGAAGAGACTGGAATAGAACAAAGACAAGTTGGAGGGAATTGGGCAGGCAGCATAAAGCTTGGTGGGGATGGGCAGAAGAGTGTGTGTCCATTACAGCACACTCCCCTCCAGAATCTGGAATGGAACCCAAGATTCCGGAGTCTCACCATTCCTCTGCTGTCAGCAAATTCTGTGAAACCTCCTAGCAAAGCATCCGTCCCATCTCCTCTAGTACTGGTCCACAAAGAAGATGATAAGCTACGGTTTTGTGTGTCTGTTAGCTCAAATGGCAGAGGTTGGAATGTGAATCTAAAGGTTCCAACCCTGCTGATGATCCATGTGGGTGTCAACATGATGCCACATGATGGGATTTCAGGTGGGGTTTTTTTCAGTTGGAATTTTATAAAGCTAGGAAATCACACACACTACTATATTACAGTTAATGTATTAATGTTCCTAAGTTAAACACTCAGAAGTTAGAAAATGGCAACCTAAATTTGGTCCCCTGGTGTGTAAGCATTATGTCCTTTTACACAAGACCCCGCCTCATTCAATGAACAGGACAGACAGCGTTCAGGGAATGAATCAAGGTTGGACACTGAAGGAGGCTTTCTGTGGGACCTTGGCTTCATTTGTGGCTGAAGTTGAAAGATGGGTTGAGGTAGGGGATTGCTGGAAGTGAAAAGAATGTCTCAAGGTTAGGAGAGTTGAATGTTGCTCTAGAGAAATGTATTCTCTCTCTCTGTCCCACAAAGCTCCTATGGAATGCTGGGCAAGTCACTTAAACCAGATTTTCACAGCTGGTCTCTAATTGTGAGTTTTCATTTTCTGGATGCCTGTCTTGAGACCTAGGAGTCTGATTTGCAGAAATGCTGAGCACTCACAGCTGCAATAGAAGTCAACAGTAGGTCTGCTTTGAACATTGATAGAGCTAGGTATTCTGAAAAATCCAGCTCCCAGGGGTCTCAGACTGGGCATCCAAAATTATTGTACACTTGTGACCTCAATCTCTTTGAGCCTCAGTTCTCTGTCTATAAGATGAGGATATCATCACACAGTTCACAGGGGTGTAGGGAAAATAAGATATTAATGTTGGTGAAGAACTTTGATACTGTAGTGCAGAGCACCATAGTAAAAGCCAGAAAAAATTCTGTGTTCAGAGCAGGGTTTGAATAGTGTGTCAGAAATAAGGCCTAGGGGCACATGTCAAACAATGAGAAGAAAACAAAATATTGAATAGTGGCTCATTAAGTGAACACCATCCACCCAGTGCAATGAATGAATCTGGAGTCCTATAGAAAAAAATAGTGTGATTATGTAATTAAAGACTGTCATATAATAGATATGTACAAGTGGTCAAATTAAGGTTGCACTGGTCAGAATTAAGGTTACATTTCCTAGTTTTGGAGTGCTTGACTTTACAACTCTAATAATGTTCTTTTAACATAGTTTGTGTGTAATTAATTACAGATTAAATCTTATCCATGCAAAGTAACTTAAAAATTGAACACTAATAATTGATACTAATATATATATATATTCTAAGCACCTTTCAGACAAGAATTTCAATGTACTTTACATCCCAATGAGGCACATAAGTGTTTTTATATCTTTTTACAGAGTGTTAAACTGAAACACAGACATTACATGTTTTGTTCATGGTCACAGAGTGAGTCAATGGCAGATCTGTAAAAGATAGCCCAGGACTTCTAGCTTTCATTCCCTTACTCTAGCCCCTGGTTCCTGCCCCCATTCAAATCTCACTGACTTCAGTGGGGTAGAATCTTGGTCTAAAATAATACACAATGGAAGTATAAAAGGTAATGAAATACAAATACCAACCACCTCACATTCATTGCTAGAAGAATCTAACATGCACCTGGATCCAAGGCTATCACAACAACATTTAATCACAAAGACCACCCTTCCCTTACATAACCATATTACATGATTATTTTATAAGCAGGGATGACTTTCCCATCCTTCTTTCTTATCCTCCCATTTAATATGAACCCTACACAGAATGCATCACCACTCCCCTCTCATCCACACTTTCATCTCTTGAATCCAACTGCATCTTCACCTACAACCCCCTGTAGGCACAATGACAAAGTAAGATGGTTTCAATGACTAAAAAAAAAAAAAAAAACACGCTGAGAATTTCCTTTCATTTGGCACATTTCATGTGTAAAGTCTACTCAGCTGAAGCACAAGTAACAGAATTCATTTCCAAATATATGAAGATCTGAAAGAATTGATTTTTACTTTTCCAGTTTATCTCCAATGGTGTATTTTTATTTAGCAATTGCTTAGTCATTTATATTGTAAGGCAATATAAATGACAGATATGTTAACTAAGACACAGGGATTGCATTCTTATTAAACTAATATTACTTTTTGTTGTGGTTGTAACTTGTTAAATATTCAGAATTAAATGTGCTATTTAAGAATGAACAATATTACTACAATTAATACAGTATGATTAATTCACTTCAATTACCTTCAAGAATGAAATCAACATTAAATAGTCAGTTCAGATTAGGTTTTATGCACACTTTCTCCAACTGTTTTCTTTGTTTTTAAATGATAAGAAATTTGATACATTCCCCAGGTTCTCTCTCACACAGAGGTCTCTTCTCAAGCAACTCTTTTTGTACCTGTCTCTTCATCCACATGTGATAATCACTATGGCACCTTACATCTCTTTCTTCCAGGAAATGAATACAGTCCCTAAGGAGTCTGCATGTCCCAAGGCTATTTCTTGAATCAGATGGTCAAGGACCTTGAACTAGCAGTGTGGCAGCTGTGGGGTGTGCAACTGACAAGCTCCTGGGTCAAAAACTGGTTATTTTGGAAAGCCAAACTAGGGATTCATTACAAATGAACTATCCCATTAGTGTTTCTGATAGTAGGATGAACATTTGTTTGGACACTTCCTACACTTACAGCTAAATCCAAGACACCAGCCCATCCAACCCTCCTTGAACCCAGCATTGGCTTCCAGTCATTTCCAATGTCACATTCTGATGCCTTATTCTTGATTTGAAGGCCCTGCAGAGTGCTCAGAATGAACTTGGCCCTTTATCTCTAGGTGTCCTCTGATCTCCTGTTCATGACCATATTTTAGCTCATATTGATGTTACCTTTATTTCCTTCTGCTACCAGTGACTTGAAACTTCTCTCATGCCACCTACTGTGTTCTCTGAACCTGGGTGTCAGAGTTTCACTCTCCTCCTTTCAGTCCTCTCTTCCTCCAGACTCATTTTCTGTGGCTAGCCATCAGTGCTGACCTCCATTCTAGATAGTATTTTGTATTTTCAATTCTCTCTCTCTCTCTCTCTCTCTAGGAAGCACTCAAGTCATCATTATAACACCACAATCAATATTTGTAGCAAGTGTAGTTAGGCTTTGGTGCCTATAATTAGGCATCTATACTCATTTACTGTATATATTTAAATTAGTGGTTTGATTTTCAGAGGTTCTGTGCACTCAATTTCTATGGGAAAAAATATGCACAGGAGCGGTTAAGTGCTGAAAGTTAAATACAGGTTTACATACCTAATTTTATACAATGCAGTTTGAAAATGTTCACCACAGTACATTTCAGATATGCTAAGGTTTAACCATTTATTTTTGGATAGTATATGAACTGCACTGGTCTCACAGACCTTATGTGCAAAAGGGATCTAGGTTGCATTACATGTAGTGCTATAGAAGTGTTTTGAATGTGTGTGTCGGGGCCATGATTTGTATTTTATTATATTGAAAATTTAAAAAAAAAAAAAAAATAGGGAGAAGGGAAAAAACCAGGGTAGTTTGCTTCAACCTTAGATGAGATGTTATGAAATAATCAAGCTGTAACCCATTTGAACATTTCTGCTTAAATCAACATAGGAATGTAATGTGTTTTAGCAGCGATAAGGCAAGAACATACAGCCTCTCTGTCTGGGTTCCAGGCAGAAGGCATAGGTTGAAGTGTAATCAAAAATTGTCTCCTGATTTGCTGTGTATAGTCTCCCACATTTCACCCCCCCCCCCTTCTCTGAGAAGCATCAGTCGATGGTCTCAGCGCTTCAGATTATCTATCAAACTGAGAAAAGCTGTCTCAGGCAGCTTGGACCTCTAATCAAATATTGACAGATGAGATCCTTTTGGTGATAAAAATAGATTTAAAACTCAGAGTGACATTACTTGATGAGTATCATAGCCTGCTTGTTAAAGTCATGATAAGGTGTATGATGCAGTCTAAGCCTACGGATGAATGTACAGTATTACCTTTCCTAAGTATAATAAGATATGACATTCTTATTTAAAGCCAGGGTCAAGCCCCCACAATTTAGCTTAGCCACATTCAGTTTGCATTGTTCCCCTGATTGATAAAGAGAGACAAATTAATGACTAAAACCACTTAAAGTTTCTACTGATTCAAAACAGTTTACTCGTTTGAAAAATATTTCCTGTAATGAGGAATACTGGTGGAACTGGGAAAAATCTTTCGAACCAAGTTAGTATTTAATAGCAGGTGAGTATTTATTGTATATACAGAAGATTAGTAGGTATGCGTATCTGACAATTGTTTTTCCACAGTAGGAATGGTAAATAAATAAATTCTAAATACCAGCAAAGTACAGGACAAGTGTACCTAAAGCAACCACAAATTAAAAAAAAATTAAGCATAGAAAAATCATCCTTGCAAAAAGACATTTCTTCATGGGTGCAAAAGGGATAAGGACAGACTGTTGGCTACTATACAATCAGAAGTTATAAAACCACACAGGTTCTTAGCCACATTAATTAAAAGGAATTAACTTACTGAGTTTTAGGTATTATTTTCGTTATTCTATGTCTTGTTTCTCATGTAACAAGAATGAAGAGTGGGGTTAGAAAGCTGTGTTTACTTGCCAATGGAATCTGACAAATTTAGGGCCAAATCCAGTAGCTGTGAAAACAAAAATATTCACAATTAACTGAATTGGGCCCCCAAATGTTATGCAAAGAGAGTATTTCCATGTTTCTAAAGTGGCACTTAATGAAGTGATATGTTCAAAGATAGAGAGTAAAATTCTATTATGTTGAGGTACTTACACTGCACCCATCCCCCTGGCATCTGAGAGATTGAATGCTGCCTATGTAATACCTTGAAGTACATTTTTTATAGTTACATAAGGACACTTAGATAAAAATAATAAAATGAGAGAGCCATTACTACTGCTCTAGGTCTTTCATCACATGGCTCATGTTTTTATGAGCTGTGCCCGTGAATCAGTTTTTAGTTGATTTGTGGCTTTCACTTAGGGCTCAGTCCTATTCCTTTTGAAGTCAGTGGCAAAATTCCTATTGGCTTCAATGAGAGCAGAATCAGCCCTTTACTCTATTGTAAATCTGTAATAAATTCATTGAAATCTCTAGTGTTGCTCTGGACATGCATTGATGTAGCTTGCAAGAGAATATTACTCCTCTTATCTGAAGAATTCTATTTCATATGGATATTTAAGTGACAATGATAGATTAGAATGGCCCAGTTATTTATTATGGACTTTCATGTTCTCTAAATTTATTAAATGACCTATTCATACACTGAATCACATTGTACAAAGGATCATTTTCGGTAGAGAAGGAGAGACATAAATTGGTAAACAAATAGCTTGCCAGCCAACCAAAAACAAAAATCTTACCCAACCCAGTTATTATATATATATATATATATATATATATATATATATATATATATATATATATATATATATATATATATATATATATATATATATATATATATATATATATGGAATCCATACGGGAGTTGAAAGGAACATAGGGGGTTATACCATATTACAGCTAGGTGCTGCTACGGCGGGAGCCAAACAAATTGGGGGCACTGGAGATTGGGAAAAGGAGGAAAAAACCGAGAAATCTTTTAGACTATGATGTTTGAGCACTGTATTGGATTAGAGGGGTTTTAAATGAATATCAAGATCTATTGGCTAACCTTGGTTTTGTTTTGTTATCAGTATTGTAGAAGTCTGTAGTAACCTGTTACAATCAATCATGGTCCAATGAACTTTTGGCAATAATGGTTTTCAGAGCCTACATATTATTCTAGGGAATAAGTTACATAAATTGGACTGCATCTCAATGAAGGTCACTAGTTATAAAAAAATGTCATACATTGCCATTTTAAATTGAGCTGGGTTCTTTCACTCTCATCATTGCCGGATTGGCTTTAATAAAAATGTTTCTTGGGATTACTGTAGGGAAATAGTTGAGAATAAAGGACATTTTCATGCACACAGTAGCACATTCTTCTAAAAAGAATATTACGAAAAGCAGAGTTATTAGCACTCAAAGTCGGATACTGTGGTAACTGAGGAATTGTCAGCATTTACCAAGGGGTACCATAAAGAGGTATCTTATCGTTATCTATTCCCAGAATAATAAATAACTGGAAAATTTTAACTCTTTAAATGGTGACCACTCTGTCTGCTCTCTGTGCAGAATACAGAGTGTTTGGTTCTGCAGAAGCCCATGATGGTTTGGACAGATGGTGCCTCAAATACATATGCACATTGCAGTTATTCTAGGAGAGGAATGTAGCATAACATTTGTTTCTTCACATTGTGTGCCTCTCACCCACATAACTATTCAAATAGCATGTTTAAAGCAAGATTAATTTTTAAATTTTTACTGTCAATATACTTTTCACATATAGACAAAACTATATTTTGTGAGAGGTGTTTCACACTGAAGGTCCTTACTAGAAACCAAAAATCTTTACAACATGGCATAGCTATATATTTTTGGAGAGGAGCGTTTTTGGTATGCCCTCACTAATATACATACAAATAAATAAATAAAACCATGACAGTAAAACTTGCAAGAAATGAATTTCACCCAGTGTTAACAGGAGCAACGGGCCAGCCTTAAAAAAAAAAAAAAAGAGCTAAAGTGTAAAGTGTTGCATAGTTAAAAAAAAATCCTTTAGCAGCATGATGGGGTTGTATTTTTGATGGGGTTTTAAAAATATATTTAATTTTTGAATTATTTTAAACATTTTTCTTTAGTTGAAGACTTCAGTGAAGAGTGACTGTAGCCTTGGGACTGCCAAATTTACTGCATGCCACATTGATATGAAGGAGTTTTTCATGGCACTCATGAAATATGGTACCAATTTAGATTATATCTAGATATGCCATCCTAGTAGACCCCCTCAAAACACAGAACATTAATTACACTGGGAGCAGTGAACAGTCAGTGTCTTAAGGCAGGGGCTCACGAGTAGAGCTGGTAAGGATTTTTTTTTTTTTTTTTTTTTTTTTTTTAAAACAAAAGAGTTTGTCATTAGAAAATGCATATTTGTCACCAACTGTCTGTGGTAATCTCAAGTATCAGAGGGGTAGCCGTGTTAGTCTGAATCTGTAAAAAGCAACAGAGGGTCCTGTGGCACCTTTAAGACTAACAGAAGTATGTTAGCCGATGCGTCTGATGAAGTGGGCATTCACCCACGAAAGCTTATGCTCCAATACTTCTGTTAGTCTTAAAGGTGCCACAGGACCCTCTGTGGTAATCTCAGTTTCAGATCCAGTGAGAAGATCTCTCAGGTTCATGATGGATTTCTTGTTTCTCACAAAAATCTTCAAAAAGCATCTGCTTCATTCCCATGGAGAATGGGAAATGTTTTTTGAAATTTCAAACTTTTCATGTGACAGGAACCCCCCCTCTCCCAGAAAGTTTTGTAATGAGACACTTTGCGCAGAGCTCTCTAGCAAGGGAAGGAGTTGCGGGAGTGTCCAGAGCTGCTTTTTGGGTAGCAAATTGTGAGGGGTGCACTGCTGGGGTTTCTCACTTTTCACAGAAGCATCTGATATTAACCTATGCTAGAGGTAGGATACCAGACTTGATAGATCAATAATCTGATGTAGTATTGCATACACTAAAATTACAAATATGCATTATTTCATGAGTGGTTTCTAGCACTTGGCTTCTTAAAAGTGTGGCAGGTCACCCAAACTATTGGCCTGAAGTTTCCTTTGCAGTTATATTATACAGAACACAACACTCTGAAAAGAATTATTTAACTCTTAAGGATGTATTCTCTCCATATGTGAAAACCAGTGAGGCAATTACACTGTACTTGGTTAGACCTTAGCTAAAATACTGAATTCCATTCCATTTTGGGCACCAGACTCTAAAACAAAAGACAAATTGGAGACAGGTCAGAGGAGAGCAACAAAGAGTAAATGGTTTGGAAAATAACAGCTATGAAGCAAGGTTAAGCGAACTGGTCTTGTTCAGACTGGAGAAAAGAGTAAGAGGAAACAAGTTGTTTAATACATATAGGAATGTCGTAAAGACATTAGTAAACAAGGACACAGCAAGCAGTAATGTGCTTAAATTGAAAGGAAAAATTAAATTAGTAGATTAAATATCAGAGAATCTTTATAGCTATTAGGATAGGAAATGGAACACGCTGCCAAGGGAAATTATGTAATCTGTCAGTGGAAATTTCTACCTTTGCCATTGATAGCACTCAGCCTTTAATGCTTAGCACACAAGGCATGAATTAATAAACACAACCGGTTCTCTCACATATCTGTTTTCTCAGTGTCCAACATTTAAGGAAAAAAAAACTTGTGGTGTAACAGACTGACAATGAGCTACTCTTCTTTTATCTGTATTTTGAGTGTCTGGACAGTAAATTGAGTTGATTACAGTTACAATCTATAATTTACCAGTCACTAGATTTTTCTGGCGCATTTTCTAATTCACTTTATTAATAAAGTAGAAGCATCATTACCAGACATTTAAGAGGCAGTAATACAAACATTTTAGGGGACTAATGTAGAGGAAAAATCCCTGTTCCATACAGTAGATTGAACAAGGTAAACCAGAAGACAGTCTTTCCCAGCCCTACAGTCTATTGTTCTCTTTCTATTTTACCCACTAATCTCACTTCGTGTATCATATCAAGCATAGCCTATGTTTTGTAAAGATTCCTACAGGATTCCCACTCCTGGGTCTTTTGCTCTCTAGCATGAGACAGGTGGATCTTTGCAGACTATAAAGTTTTGGTCCCCAAGGGCAGCAGTAATGGGTTCAAGGCATGAACTAGTGGTCACACACAAACCACCCAGGACTATAACTCCTAAACTTGGAACCTTCCAAGCAGATTCTTCTTGACCAGTTAGTGAAGAAAATTCCCCTGAGGAACTTCACTTCTCCAGTGGCCGCTCCTACTCTTCTTCATGCTCTGCAGCTCTGGCTGCTCTCTGTGTGATTTCTGCTGTATTTTCTGAGTCATTAAAGATATTGGCTCAGATTCTAAGCTGCACAGCAGTCACTTTGCACCACACCACTGGCATAGTCAGCCCCAGGAGAATCTTCCCAGAGTAGTGAGGATTCTTTGGTGGTGCAGATCCAACCTATTGTTTTCTATTCCACTTCCCGTCCAATGCCCTGCATATAGGGCATAGCTACCTCGGACCCCTATTTCCCTTGGGACTGGTGGTAGGTAGATCAAGTTACAGCTAACTTTGAAATCTCTTTCCTGACCTATACTGTGAACTCCTTGGTCAAGGGTCTAGGCTGTATGGTTTTTAAATATATAAATTCATAAATCCAAAATTCAGGCAGCTAGAACTAGGAGAAGAGAAAAGCAGTGAAATTTTAAAAAAAGTAAAAATGTATTAAAATGTTTTAATCTGAAATTAAATTCTGACCCCATTTTCTCCTTTCCTGTTGAATTATTTGACTGGTTTAGGCTGTTACATTAAATGGCTGGTGTTTAGTGAGCATGAGAGTGTTTCAAACAGCACTAGGTCAACGTGCACTAGGGAACTTTTAGTGTGCAACAGCAGGGTCCACATGGCCAGTTAGTGCCCAACACACTGGAGTATTTTAGATTCACAGTCCAGCTTGTCATGCACTAGTTCATTGCAGAGAGAAGCCCTCAGGAAATTTCCTGTCAGCTGTACGTCTCCCCTTTGTGAAAGATGTTGTAATCTTTCAGGAGAACGTATGAGGGTCCTACTAGTATAATGGGAGTGAATAAAAATGTAATAATTAGCTTAATACCAGCATGTCTGCAGAAGAATATTTGGTTTCATTGTTATTAAATGCTGTATATTAAATTTACTGTGAAATTCTGTTATTATGGAGTTGAAATGTAGTCTTATCAAGAAGACAATCTCATCCTTATTTTCATCTTACTTTAAGTATTAAATTAGTGACTTTAATAAGGTGAGCGGTGCTTCGCCAGTTCACCTTTAGTTCAAGACCTGCTTCTGTTCCCGAAATATAATGAAAAATATTCTGAGGTAATAGCTACCAGTAAGATAATAGTACATTCCTGTTACTAACAGTAACATTTGAAACACATGCATTTTTTTTTTTTATAACTTACCAAGGTTCTCTCATGTTAATAGACTTAAAGCACTTGTGTGAGAGGACATGGCTTTTGAGATTTACACTCTCTTTGGGGTCTGTGAACCACTGCTGTATACTGCAGAGTCTTGTTAACTTGTATAAGTGCATGATAGGTTTGAGGTCTAATTAGGTGAGGCACCAACATAAGAACCTGAACAGAACAGAACTGTTGGTGAGAAGAAACAGGAAACTTGTACATAATATACAAAAACCCTCTTCTTGGGACAAAAATCTGAATACAGGTTTAAAAACAGATTACTTTGGGATTAAGGCACAGGAAGTTTCAACTGTCTGAAGGAAATGGACATTTTCGGTTTACCTGTCCATTTAAATAATGTGGTCATGAGATATTTAAAGCTCAAACCCTAAAGTTTGCAATGTGCTTTCCTGCAAATTGGGTTCACATGACTGTCTCACTGCTTCTGAAACAGATATAAAGATAAAATACCACCAAGACATACATCAAACAAAATAAGACTAACCTTCTATACAGGGAAGCTTTAGAAATCTACAAACACGGTAAAAGGTAAGATGGAGATTTTGTGATAAAAAAAATTAGAAACTGAAGAAACTGCCAGGCCATAGAAGGCATAATCCAATAAAGTTACACCTTATTAAGGAAGCTGGGGGGCCTACTCTCCCTTGCATAGTGGAAAAATGGGGCTAATTTCCTATTACCATGAACCTATTTAAACCAGTGCAAAGTGGGTATAAAATGTGTTTCACGACCATTTTGAACTGATGTAACAAAAGGTGCAGAGTTTCAGGCCCTCAGCATTCACTTGCAGAGAATCTGTAGATTTCTGTGATGGGATTGCTCACTTGCATGTTAGAGCAAGGGTTCTTCTCCCTTACACATATACAGCCCTAAAGATATATTTGGACCTTGGAGGACCCTGGACTCCATACTTCTGCCCAGTTCCCAAGCCTTGCAGCTTATAAAAGGTGAAGTTATCCTTGCCTCCTGCCTCTTTTGCTTTCCTTCAGTGGGTCCTGCAGGAGGGTGCTCCCTGCCTATCCCTCCGGCACTCATCATCAGGCCTCTGCCCTGTGAGCCTCCTCAGCTGTGAGCAACATCCAGCCAGTCCACCTCTGAACCAAACAACATCTTTATGTACTCGTGCTTCATGCCATCCACTTCCTTGCCCACCCTGACACCAAGTGGTGGAACCTACTGCCACCCGAGGAGGTGAGGAACCACAGAGGGCCAGCCTGTAGTCATCAGTATGGTTCCACAGCCTGCCAGGGATATTAGTTGGTAAGTCCTCCAGTGAGTTGTGAGCATGGGCATGTTCCTGGTGCAGTTGATAAACTCTCTCAACACCGGTCCCTTTTGCAACAAGAGGGAGACCCTGGTACACATCTTCATAGGGTGCGTCAGGTTGCAGACCCTCTTCGAGCTCTTTTAGAACCTATTACTGAGGTTCTGGTTGCACTTTTCCCTGCACATCCCAATTTATGCACACCTACATCTGTGGCACCACAAATTGGTGGGATCTCCATATCAACCTCCTCCTGGCACTGGCTAAGATGGTCATCCATCACTCAGGAGGAGGCTGGGTGGGTTTGCTTTGTGACAGTGGGGCCTATTTATAATCCCTTATCCAATGACACCTCCAGGCAAAATTCCTCTGGGTGATGTCCACTGATTCCTTAGATGCCTTTGAAGAGGAATGGGTACTGTTGGAGGTTCTCTGCTTAGTGTTTCCTTCCAGTTACATGAGATTTATCCTGTGAGCTTCACTCCTGTTTTTCCATTTGATGTCCCCAATATTTACTTGTGGGATGGGTTCAATGGCTCCTCCCCAGTTGAGAGGGAGGGCCTTTAGTTTTGGGCAGGCTTAGGCCCACGATCTCCTGGCAACCACAATAGGTAGGTTTGCAGTTTATGGGCTCTCCCAAACACTGAATGCCCACAAGAATTTCTCCCCACCCCCCAAAAAGGGAGTCCACAGCACAGAGAATGAAGCAGCACAAGTGAATGTGAACCCTGTATTAGAGCCTTCACTTGACATCAGGATTAAAAAGGGACAAAAATACCCAAATTAATGGGAATAATGTGGTATTATCACATGCTATATAAAGAGACAGACATGCAAACTTCATTCTGCTGTGAACAGTGAAGACTTATGTTTTGTTTCCACATACAGTTACTCAGTGGTAGCATTACCCATGGTTTTCAGACCCCACAACAGCAGTAATTTAACTATTCCACTCCAGGCGGTGTCAGGAATAAATCAATAGGAACACAGCAATTCTGTCTGATCAAGGATTAAATGCAAATAAGCATGCTCTTGTCTAACACTGCAGTTTATTAGATTTAAGCACACACAGACATATGCAAATCCAGAGCAGGGATTTGAACCTGGGATCCCTGGCAATGCAGCTTCAGTGGAGCCACACTGCCAAGCAAAAGGATGTGAAACCGGGGCATAGAGCAGTTGTAGATACAAGGTCTTATGCACATCTACCAGGCTTGTGAGCAGCTTTTCTTCAAATGGGCATCCCCACTTCCCAACAAGATGCTGACAGAGAAACTCCACTAGGAAATTCTCATGGGAATTTCCTGGTAAAAATCTCCTCCCATGCATTTTATCTGGGGAAAGGATCATAGGACTCAGAGAGGAAGTGTCATTGCAGATGCGAGATCAAAACATTTTGAGTTGGTACTTAGGCTAAAGTCTAACCATGTTTCAATGAAATTACTGTGTAAGGCTTCATTCCATTATGCTGAATGGTGAGGAACATATAGGGCTTTCTAGATGATTTTGGTTCCCCCCTGCTGGTGGTTTTGATTTTGAAACATTTATTTTAAATAATGTAGTCTGACTACCCATGAAGAGTCCAAGAATCCAATTCTTTCAGTGTTATTCTTTTGGGATGACATTCCATACAGGATCACACAGGTCTGATGAGTGTGAATGTCATATTTTGTTGTAAATCTTAGGCCTGGTTTACACTAACCCCCCAATTCGAACTAAGGTATGCAACTTCAGCTATGTGAATAACGTAGCTGAAGTCGACGTACCTTAGTTCGAACTTACCGCGGTCCAGACGCGGCAGGCAGGCTCCCCCGTCGACTCCGTGTACTCCTCGCGCCGAGCAGGATTACCGGAGTCGACGGCGAGCACTTCTGGGTTCGATTTATCGCGTCCAACAAGATGCGATAAATCGAACCCAGAAGTTCGATTGCCTGCCGCCGAACCAGCGCGGTAAGTATAGACAAGCCCCTAGAATTTGTTCATTATCTTATACTTGTCCACTGACATATTGTAAATTTAGCTCTTTTCCTGAACTTTTAAAAATCAGCCAACATAAAACCGTGTAGAATTCAAATCTTGTCAAAACAGCTGGAAATAAATCTGATCTAAATTTGGAAGTTCAGTAGCAGACTAACTGAATCCTTTTCCTGAGATTAAAACGTTGAAGCTATGTAAATACACTGGGTATATGTCTGTGAGTAGCACTCATCACCATGTATTCTTTGACAGGTTTCCATGCCCCATTTCCAGTCATGTACAGGTTTGGTGCCATCATCCATGTTGATTTGGGGGGGGGGGGGGGTGAGAGAAGGAGAACAGGAAATGTTGTGTGCTTGTGTTTCGACAAGTTTGACTGGGTTTTGAGAGAGAACTTAAAGAAAGGAGTTTAAAAAATAAAGAAAGATTGTTTTGTTAGGTTAAGTAAGCAGAGAGGTTGGTTATTAAAGAAAAGATTTTTGGTTAGGTTTATTAAGGAGGGAGGGTTTTAAAGAAAAAAGATTATAGAACAGAAAAAATTTGAAAAAAGAGGAAAATATTAAGGTAAAAAAAAATTAGGTTGACAGAAAGCACACGACAGAAAAAAAGGGAATTTTAAAAATTAGCTAGAGAGCCTGTATGAAATAAGTAAAGTATAGAAAACAGCAAGAGAGAGAAAGATACTTCTTTGTTAGTGAGCAGAACACATGGCTAGTGAGAGGGGTACAGCGAGAGAGAGAGAGAGAGAGTCTGTCAGACAGCAAGCTTACCCAGCAGCTGTCCCTAGTGAAATGATAACTCTACTGGGGGTTGCGAGCCTTGGGAGCAAACCCCGTTGGACCAATCAGAAGATGTTCTACAGTCCATTGCCACCTCCTTCCTCCCTCCCCTCCCTTCACCACCTCTCCTGAGATAAGCCCTGCAGGAAGCATATTTACTTAAATTAAAAGTCAATTTTCAGTAAAACTAAGTTTTGTAAAGGAATAAACACTTAAAAGACAAGTCTATTTGAAGGAACATTTCCTCGTCACCTTTTCCCTAATTTAGCACTTTTTCATATGTGTTTCAATAAAAAGAAATAGCATGCAGAAACACCCCCAGGGTTAAAACTACAAACCCTTAGTAACAGCTAGTTTATAAAAGTGATAAAAAGTTTTTCCCTAGGGTTTTTACTAACACTGGTTATTTTTTAGTGAGTACAATTTGAAGCTGCAGCAAAAGCACAGTTACCAAAAGCAACGTTTGTAAGAGATAAGACGGTTAGATGACCAGAACATAATATGAAACCCCTAGGCTTGCTTTTAAAAGATTTTCCTAAACGAAAACTTTTTATAAAGAAATTATACAAAGCACAACTTTTAAAAAGATAAATAAAATAAATAAAGAGAGTTAACCCTTTTTACCAGAGGTAAGAATTTTGTTTTCTTTATCTTTGTAAAGGCTGAATGTTATTTACAATATAAAAAAAAATTATTAGAAGTAATGCTATGTAAAATACAAAAAAAATGTATAATTGCTTTATATATTACTTTAACTGCAGGGCATGCTAACATAACTTTAGATTTACAAAAAAAAAAAAAAAAAAAACAAGAAAGCCCGCTTATGTGAAAAAGTTAACAGAGATAAGGAGTCTGTTCTCTCCCCCCCCCCCCACACACACACACATTTTTCTTTTTAATTTTTTTTTCAAATGTAAACCAAGCACAAACAAACCTTCTTTAGGAATGTCATATTCAAGAACTTCATAAAAAAGTGAGCTAAACATCCTTCCTTGTTATTTGAAGGAGCCACTGCTTTGTGACTGCATGAAGCTCGGTTTATAAAAGTGATAAAAAGAGTTTTCCCCTATGTTTTTACTTACATTAAACTGTTCTTACTAAAAAATGACCAAAATTGCAGCAAAAGTGCAGTTACCGAAAACAGTTTGTTACAGATAAGACGATTGTTTCGCTTCCGTACACCCCCACCCCGACTCCCCCAATTTCTAACTTTTTAATAAAGTGAAGTTATATTAAGCTTTCATTTACTTAGGGATTTTAGTATGAATTTTTTATTGAATTATCCAAAAGATGGGCTGCAAACATTTGCTCTATGTTCTGAGACACAGGTACCAGCTCCTGTGTTTGTTTTGGGTTTAGAAATTTTATTAAAATGATACATCACAGGCTGGAGCTGTGGCTCTCTACATTTTAAAAACAGAAGACTAATTAGACTAGCCAGGGACCCATGCACGGATGCTGTGTAAAATACAAGAGACTTGTATCGTTGCTTTACATATTACTTTGAATAAATGAAACAAACCTGTAGGTTTTAAAACCCACAGCATTATGCTTTTAAAAGTGCTGTCTAAAGAGAGACCCTTTTAAACTTATTAACAATGTAAAATAAGGAGAGAAAAAAATCTCAGGGTTAAAACCACAGGACCTTAGTTTAAAAAAACAAAAAACAAAAAAAAAAAACACAACCACACACACACAAGTCATTTTTGAATGAGGCCTATTTGAACCAGCAAGCTTGTTTTAAAAATCTGTTTAGTTACCAATAAACAAAAGCCCTGGTCATTAAGTTAATTAAAAGGAACAGGTGTGTAGATGTCAAAGCCTTCGGAGCACAAAAATGTTAGTGGTAAAACACAACAATATTACCATTTAAAAAAAGTTTTTTAACCATTTAAACAGACAATATAAAAATGTTTTACAATTTTATGCTAGGAAAGAGAGGTGCTATTTTTTTAAAATATTTGTAAAAGGTCTGACACAAAAATGTGTAAGCTACACTAGCATATCCTTTTAAAAATAATGTTTTTAAAGTATCAAAACAGAGTAAAATATGAAAACTGTCAATAATAAGTTGCTGTAAGCCTAAAGGGCTGCCAAGTTTTACTAAACACACAAAGATTTTAATTTAGTAAGCTCAACCCCTGTTTACAGACATGTCACTAGTAAAGAAACAACAATATTAGCCTTTATAATGTATTTGGTACGGTTTTACATATAAAATAAGTGCTTAAAAAGTTGTTTTACAATAAAGGAGAAAAATTATGTAGCAACACGACCACCACCCCCCCCTTCCCCAACCCGTATAGACATGTTAATTCTGAATCCCTTTTGTAACCTTATTCTTAGCTTCTAAAATTCCCACACACACCCTGAATCCCAAAAGGATTTATTAAGCTTGCTTTGTGAAACCAATTAACTGTATACTGCATAATTATGTTACTGAGAGCTTTGAATCAGTTTACAGTAATTTTTCTATAGGAATTTATATTCCTCCACAACAGAATTGTCAGTAAATGAAAAGGTTTACTCAATTTACCTAATAGTTATTAGTATTTAACTAACATCAGGAGACCACTACTTGCAGAAGCACTGAACAGCAATAAAAAGGATACTTTTTTGAAAGGAGACAAAAAGATGCAAACCAATTGAACTTGTCTTTCATGTACACAAGGTTGACCTGACTTTCTTTCTTTCTTGCCTAGTTTGCAATGTGTTTTGCCTATAACAATATTGATTATGTTTCTTTATTCAGTGTATCCGCAGGGTCTGATTTTCCACCTCTAGATAGGTGTGCATATGCACGCACGCTTGACAGCACGCATTTCCACTTTTAACACTGCCTTGAACAAATCAGGCTTGAGACACTTAAAAATCAGGCCTATAGTTTGTAAAGAAGAAGAATGTGGCCCAGAACCACCATGATTAAGCCAATGCCAACGACTCAGCAATACCATTGCTCTTTGCGCATTGCTGTAGTTTCACATAATTGTTTTATAACACCGTATGCCATTAGTAGTTCTATCTACTGGTAGCATATGGAGACAAGAAACAGCCTTCTGACTAGCAAAACTTGTTTTCCAGCACATGGTGATCAGTCTGCCTGCATGCAATTTTGGAAGACCTCCCTTTCCTGGCTTTTTCTGTGCATTTAACACTTACTAAACATAGAGAGGTTGTTTATTAAAAAAAAACAACAACAAAACCATCACACTTTGATATGATAAACTTTAAACACAATCAAATGTTATTTTAATAAAAATTAAACCTATTTTAAGCAGGCCCTTCTGCTTTTAATTTTTTTTTCCAGCAAAAGCAGAGGATTAAAATTAAATAATGTAAACTTAAAGAGCTGCCAAGTTTTACTGAACACAAAGATTTTAATTTAGTATGATCAACACCTGTTTACAGGTATGTCAATGGTAAATAAATAGCAATATTACCATTCACAATATATTTAACTTTTTTAAACTGTTTAAATGGACTTAATTGTTTTGTAGTGAAATAAAGAGGCCCTTTTTAACCATAACCATTTTAAACTATTATAAACTGTAAAGAAGGCCTGTGTATAATATAAAAATCCTTGATTAAGGAGGATTTAAATGTTATTTTAATAAAAATTAGCATTCAATGAAACCTATTTGAAGCAGCATGTGAATTGCCCAGAATACAAAAAGATAACCAGACAAAAACCACTCTACCTGTAAATTGTAAAGAAAGCGTTAGAAGTATAGGGTGCAGTTTAAACCCCATCACAGGTGATGGTTTTACAATAAAATAAATAATAAAAAAATATAAAAAGACAAAAGCCACAGCCATAGAGACCAGGACATGGGGATAAGAGGGCTGTCCTGGGTTTTAGGGGGAATAACTTATTTAGTTAAAACAGTTTTGTAGGCAGCCATTCTTTGTTTCTTGTGCTTTAGCACAGGCAAGCGTTTGTCATTCAGAATCACTTTCCCAATTTCTGAGATATTATCTCTTCCATCCAACAAACTATCAGAAATAATAACAAAAACATACTTGAAGATACTTAAGGAGGAAGACTAAAGTAAGGAGGAGCTTCTATTTAAAAGAAGTTAGTAAGGGTTTATATTTTGCTTAGATTGTAAAATTGTACAGACATGGTTTACCAGAAAATGATCACATGATGGAAAGGTTTGCAAAAGGGAGAAAAAAAAATCAGGTGTGTCCAGACTTGTCCCAAACATGTTTCAACATGTCCAGATTTGCCTGTCTTTTCAGGAGTTTAAAATGCACAGCAATAAAGCATACATTGATTTTTGTTCAAGTCTTGTATTTTAGCCACTTTGTACCTTTAACCACCCAGGCCTTTTTTTTTTTTTAAGCAGGTACATTAAAAAAATTAAAAAGTGATTACCATTATTTATTTTCTTGCTTTGCAGGCCCAGCTACAAAGTATCTTCAAGTATTTTTTTACCTTTATATTTTTCTCTCTCATTTCAAAATAACTCACTCTTTTTAAATACTCCTGTCTTAACCCACCTTTATATTTTCCTCCTTTATTTAATAAACCTTTTGATTTTTAAAATTAGCTCCTCTCTACACCTACCTTTATATTTTTCTCTTATTTTAATTTTTTTTATTCTATAACCACCTCTTTACGGTCTTTCAAACTTTTTTCTTTAAAATGCTCTCCTTAATAAACCTAACCAAAAATCTCTCTTTAATCATCACTCTTTCCTTACTAAATGTAACCAATTTTCTTTAAGTTCTCTTACAAAACCCAGCCAAACGTTTCAAAACACAAGCACACATTTCCAGTCCAAAAAAAAAAAAAAAAAAATGGCCGACAGCAAACCTGTAAACAACCAAAAACTGAAATGGAGAAGGGGACAGAACCCTGAACTGGGCATGGAAACCTGTCAAAGAATACATGGTGATGAGTGCTATAGAGGGGTTAAGTACTTTTGTGTTTATAAAACTCAGTCCAACATTTTGATGCAAACTCCATGAGATCCCATCTGATCTGCAATTTAACAGTGGCTGTTCTCCTAATGTGGCAGGATAAGGCTGATGTATTCAATTACATCAAGAAAAGCCATTGGTAATAATACCAACATTTCGCAGGCAAACTGTACATTTACCTTTATAAACAAATATCATTTATAAACACTCATACAGTATCTTTTAAAGTATATAACTGAGAATGCAACTAGAGAGAAACACTTATTTCAACATTAGGCTCTTGCCTTTCATTCTTAATGAAAAGTCAAAAGATATGAGCAACAGAAAACTAAAAGAGCAAGTTTCATTTTGCACTATAATTATAACATAATATCTGATTGCAGATCAGCAGAATAGGTTATTGCTGCAGAGGCAGCTGATTTCCCTTCCCCTACCTCATGTACACACAATGGAAAGAGAAATTTTCAATGGGAGGAAAACTTCCCAACATGATGTAGGAGAAGGATTCCTTGTATGTTTGTAATAATTCTTTGGCTGAGATTTTACAAGGATTCTCGAATAGCTTTAAAGAATCACTTTAGGCTAAGATGGGACAATGTTCAAAGGAAACTGATGCACTATGCATATGGCAGGACATTTTTCATGTCTAAAAGTAGTGCATATTCAATGACATTTAAATTTATTTAAAGATGCTGTCTGAGGTATCTCTTTCATAACTCACTAAGATTTTATAACACTTTGCATTCTTTATCGCACCTCTCACCTGAAGATCTCACCATCCTTTATAAACTTTAAAGAATTTAGCCTCAGAACATCCATATCAGACAGAGAAGCAATATCCTCACATTACAGGTGGGGAAACTGATGTGCACATGGACATCAAGTAATGCGAATAAGGTCATATATAGAGCCTTGCAAATCCGCAGATATCCGCTTTGTATCCGCAGATATCCACCTCGCGGATGGATGTAGATCCAAATTTTGTAGCTGTGCATGGCTCTGATCATATAGTAACTCAGCTGGAAAAGTAGATTAGAATCTAGGGCTGAAATCCTGGCCCCACTGAAGTTAGTGAGAATTTTGCCTTTGACGTCAGGGGAGCCAGAATTTCACCCCTTATCCCCAGATACACAGACCCATGCTTTAACCTCTAGATAAGATTATTCTAACAATTGGCTACCAAACATCCAGGTAAAATGTTCAGCAGTACACAACAGTGATGTTGCTGAATATTAGAAATATGCCATACTATTTAACGATGAAACAGCAACATCACAGCAAGTGACCCAGAGAACTAGCAACAAAGGGGTTAAAACAAGCTATTAAGATTCTGATCAGAGCAGTCCCAAGAGCATTGTTGCTCTGACAACTGCCTCCACCCACTGCTCACAGATCTATTCCAGTACATTTCATCTCTCTGATTTTCAGTGTTCCTCTGCACATCCTTACCTCTACCATATTCTTCCACAAATTGCAGACTCACTGGGATGAGTGAGATGGAGAGCTGTCACCAAACACACATCTTTCTATTCAGCATTCATAGGAAGTGTTAATAGAACACAAGTTTTTTTGGGGGGAGGGGAGAATAGCTAGTCTAAACCCATTAAATTGTTTCCTAAAGGTATGTTATAGAGGCACTGAGGTGGCAGTGTTGTTGGGCAACCAGAAAGTGTGTACTGATGAAGTTTACTCATCTTCCCCCCCATTTATAATTTTAAAAAAATAAAAACCAAATATAAGAATTAGGTTGATACAATATTAAGGCTCAGTCTTAAAATAAAAAGAAATCAGGGAATGCAAGAGTTAAAGTTCATACTGCAACAATAACTAAACTCCGTAACACATAAGGAAATCAAGGAGAGAAAATAATCCATGTTATACATAAACATTTGTTAAATGTGTAACACAAACAGTGTTGAGTGGGACAAAGGTAGTACTGGTGTAGGAGCCTTATATTTTTTTTGTATTTCCTGATTCTCTTGTATTTTAACTGCGCCTGTATGTAGAGAGTTCCTCTCTCCCCCACTATATATACACACCACAGGTAAGCAAGTATGCACACTGAAAATACAGTTACACATTTATATGCGTATGTCTAACCATATGGTGTCAGCTCATTAACATTCTTTGCCATCATTTTGTTAATGGAACCGATACCACATGAATTGTGTGCTTTTAAATTTCCTTTCTTATGCAGGCCAATAGTTATTGCATTTCTTGGAATATCATTAGAAACCATTTCTTGATGTTCTGTGGCTGTTTTTACGGACGGATCAGCATGTATGTTTACTGTTATCTTTATCCTTTCCTGTGATTACAATTGTTTCAGTCTTGTTTGTTTTCTTTTAAAAGATACATCTAAGTTCACGGATATAGCATTAACACAATAGAACAGGACCAAAACAGCAGTATTTTTCATCTTCTATATAAGAAATGTTAACAGGTCTTTTCCATGCACATACGAATTCTGACAGCTTTTCCATCACTGGTTCCAATTCACTGGCTTTGATATTCTTCTTAACATCTGAGTTTATTAGGAGAGATGCAAGTAAACTTCTCAGCTGTTACCTCCCGTTCCCAATAAATGTTAGACGTTGCTAGTACACACTGCTTCTTTACCAGGGTTCTTTTTATGAAGGCCTGTATCTCCAGATGAATCTTAAGAATCTTCATTCCTACATTACTTTGAATCTGTCCATACATTGGGCCAAATTCATAGGTGAATTCTAGGGCTCCTAAGTAATAGGTGGCGTGAACAGTTGTATAAGTTACTTAGTGATAAGCAAGTGCGACTAACTGAGGTCTAGGAGAATTTGTGGTGAGAGGGTCTACGTTGGTGTTTGCATTTTTCCAGTTTCTTTATGTTAAGTTACACACCAGCTTATTCCCTCTTAAATTCACACCTATTTAGGCCAGGTCTATACTACATACAGGGCTGACCCTGGCCTTCTGCCCCCCGCCCCCCCCCCCCCCCGCCCAAAGCAAAAAAACAAAAAAAAACAAAAAACAAAAAAAACACAACCTGAGGCGCGGCCGGAGCCAGGGTGCAGGGGGACTCCCTGCCCTGCAGATGTGCCCCGGCTAGCGGGGGGGAGGGGAAGGGAGAGAGAGAAGGGGGGGCAGCCAGGGCTTCAGCGGGGCGCTGCCATGCAACCCCTCCCGCTGTGCCCCCTGCCGGGAGGGCTGCACACTGCTCCAGTCGGCTGGGAGGGAAGGAAGCGGGCTGCCCCGCCGGGTTTGCTGCAGGGCGCTCCTGTCCTCCACGCCGCTGCCCCCTACAGGGCGGCCGGAGCGGAACAACAACAACAACAAAAAGCGGCCGTGCCGCCCTAGGATTGGGCGGAATGCCGCCTCCTACAAGCTGCCGCCCCAAGCACCAGTTTGCTCGGCTGGTGCCTGGAGCCGGCCCTGACTACATAGTTAGGTTGACACAAAGCAGCTTACATCAACCTAACTCTGTAAATATCTACACTACACCATTGCTCCCACCAATACAAGTCCCCCACTACACTGACCTAACAACTCCACCTCTATGAGAAGCATGTGCTTAGGTTGATATAGTTAGGACAGCACAATGTCTGTGTAGACACTGTTACATACGTTGCCTGTCAGGAGCCCCATGTGGTGCTCCCAGCTGAGAGACCCGCATGGAGCTGACAGCCTAGGCTCTCAGCCCTCTCCACTCCCACCCCACTTAAGTCAATGCAAGCACTCCTGGTGAGGACACGCAACCGGCAGAAGGAGTATAGTGTGAAAACCGACAGAAATTATGGTGGTGGCTGTACGTTGACCTAATGTAGGTCAACTTAATTGTTTAGTGTAGTTACTGACAGGCAATTTATACACCACCTCCAACCATTGCCTCTGAATTTATGCCCACTCTGTCTAAAGGAATTGACCTGTTTTAACTTGCACATTAAGAAGTGGACAGGAGCAGTAGAAAAAAAATGTTTTTATGCACTTGTTGCTGCTTCTGAGTCCTTGCTGGGCATATTTACACAAGAAAGTTATGTAATTTAAGTGTGACTTTTAAACGGATATAGTCAATGGTTCAAAAGATTGTGTAAACACATTTAATTTTACACTGGTTTTATTTCAGTTTAACTTATGCTTATTGGGAACAGGTTTAAGATAAAGCAAAATAAATGTCTCTAAACACCAATTCAAATTAAACTGGTGTGATTTCTCCCTCATGTTCACTCACACTCCCTTAAGCTCAGAAAGGCTTCCTTACTCATCACCTCTGAATGTGGCACTGTAGTGGGGTTATGACTCACCGCTGCGGCATCTCCTGCTGGTCATCCAGGGAATTAGCTCACTAGCCTCCAGAGCACCTTCTGCAGGCCGGTGTCTTGCCTTGCCGCTGCCCCCCCATGTCCCTCCCGGAGCCCGGTGCCCCCTCTCTCAGGGTTCTGCCCCCACCTCGCCTCAGTCTTGGGCTACTGCCAGTCACCATCTAGCCCCCACTCACTGGGGCGGACTGCAGTATAATTGCCACTCATCATTGGCAAGGAGGGTTTGGACCTGCTGCCTCTGCCTACCCTTGGGCTGCCCCTCTGCAACCCCAGTACCCTTCTTGGCCTTTAACAAGGCCTGCAGTCTGGGGGTTTTCCAGGCCAGAGCTCCCCTGCTCCTCTAGCCTTTCCCCAGCCCTGCTCCACTTTAGGTACCCTGCTTAGCTCCCAGCAGCCAGGCCCATCCCTCTCAACAACTAGAGAGAGACTGACTGTCCTTCTGCTGGCCCACAGCCCTCTTATAAGGGCCAGCTGGGCCCTGATTAAGCTGGCCACAGCTGCGGCTGCTTCCTTAATCAGCCCAGCTTTTCCAGTTGCAGCCCTCTCCAGGGCTGCATTTAACACCTGTTTACTGGGGTGGGGCAGCTGCCCCACCACAGGCACATTATCTGGAAATGGGTTTTGGCCATATTCTATCATGGATTTTTAAACAGAATACACCATTCATTTCAAAGGACTTTCTGCCTAAAAACCAGTGGCACCATATGGCCCATTATTACAGCTGTGCAAATAACTGATTTTCTGGTTTGTTTGCAAGTCTGAAAAATTGGAAAAAAGTTTCAGGTCAATAGAGTTGCCAACCTATTTAAAAAATAAGGGTCTGGGTTTTTTTAGCATCCTCCTCCCATCCCTCCTCCCAATATAATCATCAATAATAATACTTAATAATTAACAATAAGCAGTACTCACCTACATTATCCAGGGGTATTTCTTGGTGCTTTTTGCAGCACTTAGCAACTCCCGATCTTGTTGAAGACGACCTGAAGAAGAGCTCTGTGTGGCTCGAAAGCTGGTCTCTCTCACCAACAGAAGTTGGTTCATTAAAAGATATTACCTCACCCACCTTGTCTACCTAATATCCTGGGACCAAAATGGCTAAAACTACAATGCGTTCATAAAATGAATGAATGACATTTTTGTATTTTTGGAGGCTGGGAGAGGGGTGTGATGGGTTTGAGCCCTTTGGGGTGTCACCTGATGTGCTGGGATGCCACTGAGTCAGCCTATTCTGTAAGCTTGGGTCCCATTTACCTGGCCTTGCTGGGTTAGGCTCACAAGCTTCTTCCAGCCAAGCACACAGGCAGGGCCACACCCAGCTGCACAGAGAGACCGAGATCTGCTCTGGAAAGTTTCAGCCTTAAGGGCTTGCCCCAACACTCTGGTGCCCACTGCCTTTAAAGGGGTACAAACCCACAGGTTTTATGAAATTTACCCCATCCCTCAATGTGGAGGGAGATGTGCACAACTTCTTTCCCCTCCCAGTTAGAAATTACATAAACTGGGTTATATTATAAACAAGAAATAAGTTTAACTACAAAAGGTGAATTTTAAGTGAATATAAGAAATAACAGACAAAACAAAGCAGATTATTGACCAAATAAAGCAAAATATGCAAGCTAAGCTCAATATACTTAAGAAACACGTTACAAAACGTAATTTCTTACCCTAAATGTTATTTGAGGCTGGTTGCAAAGTTTCCGTGATTCAGAGTTCCAGTTGTATTGCTTTTCAGACTGGACCCCTGCTTCAGTCTGGACTCCCCCCCTTCCCTTCAGGTGGCTTTAGCAGTCTTTCTTGGGCAGACCTGCCATGGAGGAGGAGAAGTCTCTCATGTCTTCCTCCCCACCCTTAAATAGGATTTACATAAGGCGGGAATCCTTTGTTTCCCAAATTTGACCCCCCCCCCCCCCCCCGCTTCCCTTCCAGTGGAAAGTTACAAGAAATTCCAGGTAATGTTTAGTATCAGGTGACCAGACCTCCTGAATGCAGTATCACAGAGTCCATGAGTCAGTGGCAGTATGGAGCACCCGCAGGAAGGCCAAGCCTTTTCACAGTCCATTGTCCTCACTAATGGGCCATCAGCCCTGTCTGGCTTTTTCATTGTTGTAGCTGAAGTGTTAGCAGTGGGTGTCACCCAAAGTACTATAGTTGAAATACAGATACATAGTCAATATTCCTAACTTCAGATACAGAAATGATACAGGCATACACATTAGATAATCACATTCAGTAAATCATAACCTTTCCAATGATCTCACATGAGCCATCTTGCATAAAGTATCTCAGTTATGTCATATTCATATCATAAGCATATGTTCATAAAGAATATGGAGTGAAACGTTACAAGGGGACAGACCAAAACAATTTGGTGAAATGCTTTAGTGGCTCCAAATCTGCATTTTTAAAGAGGTTTCGGCTTAAAAAAAAGTTTCCAGCTCTAGCCAGGATTATACTCTTCAACAGGATTTAGAAGTATTATTTGTCTATTCTTGTTAGACAGTATGAATATCTGGAATTTCCTCAGTCACAATGGGGAGATTTCTGCTGCAGAGAGAGACTGCTTGTCTTACCTTACTAGGGTTCATTTCCTGGCATTGAGGCAAAAAGCTATACTTTTGAATGGTGACACAGGCAGGTTACAAACATCTAAGTTAATATGCGTCACTGGGTGCATTTTTTTTTAAATAGAATGAGGGTGTTGTGAGCAAAGCTGTGGGGGTCAGCTGTGAGCACCTAATCACTCTGATCATATTAACCAATTATTCTTGGTCTTCTGTTTTTTCTTCTTGTATTTTGAAGTGAGATCAGTCCAAAGTAAAATATTCTGCATAGACACAAAGCAAACTAAAACAAACCAAACCATCTCCATAATTTTGCAGCATTTGGATAGTTAAAGAAAATTACATTCATGACAATTAAAAGGGCTCCAGAACACTAGGTATTCAGACTTCTGACTAGCTAACAAAACAAGGTAATGATTTGTAATGAGCAATATATCTTTGCCTTGGTAGATTTGCTGGGCAGTGCAATGCTGGAGGCCTGTGCTATAGCACATGCATATCAGAATTAATGGAGCAGCAGCTCATGCTGCTGGGAACAGCTGGGGGTGCTTAGCTTGTTTTTCCCTCTGAAGAACTTTTGGATTTAGTTTGTTGTTGGCATTTACGTAAAGCAGTAATGGAGAGGAGAGAGAGATGGTGAATGAATGGAAATAGGCCTACGGAAAGTAAATCAAGAAAATAGAGGGTGGTTTGTTCCGTGGCTGGAGAAAAGAAATTACTTTTAAATCTCTCAATGTCTAGCCCTGTTTCATGATCTCCCAAATTACAATACTCAACTAAACTAAATAAAACAACTAAAATAAAACAAAACAGGAGCACCTCTGTCTCATGCACACCATGATACCACTCAGATCATAGTTCCAACAAGATTTTACATCATATTTACTGTATATGGCTTTTCAGCCCTGCTACATTATTTTTTGGTCTGGTATATTCTCTTTATATGTTCTTGAAACAAGCACACACAAAAACAAAACCCCAAACACTGCATACCCTAATTGCATTAACTTGTTACTGTTGCATCAGCATGCTGCAGATGGTGCAAAATATTCTGGATCTGCTACTGTAGAGCTTTCAGTAGGAAGCAGAGAAAAAAGGGAGAACACTGAGGGTTTCAGCAGCTTGGAGGAGGTTTTGGAAGGAAGCTGCAGAAGTTTGACCCTATATGACACTTCCTTTTTCTTGTGTATATTCCTTTAGCCACTGCATCTCCTCCAGAGTGGTTGAAAATGCCACATTACAGGATCCTGTCTAGTATTCTTCAGGGTCTAACTTGTTATTGGGTTTCAAGTCAGCCAAAGCAGTGAAATGCTCATTGCTAGGGTGCATTTTGATTGTTTTCTTGTCTTCTTTAGGCTATTCAAAGAAAGGCAAAATGTAGCAGCTGCCTTTCACAATCCCATATGCCTGAAGGCTCATGTTCACTGTCAAAACAGTTTAATCTTATATCACTAATATGCTTTTATATGGCTTTCCTTCTAGTAATCACCTACTGATCCATCCTTTCATCTAGTGAATTTCCCCCCTATTTACCTAACAGTTCATACCTTGAATTATTGTTCATTTACAACATAAATATACACAGGGATGCACGGTAGTAGTTCAGTATCAGATCAAAAGACCTACTATCTAAGGGCCTGAAGTACTACAAAGTGTCATCAATGCTTACTGAAAACAATTTGAATTGAATGCTTTCAGCATCTCACAGGAAAATACATAGAATTAGCATCATACATTTTCTGTGGTCAGTATGTTGTACCATTAGGACCCAAATTTAAAAGGAAAAATAGAAAAGATGGAACATTCACCGATAAAGTGGGGTGTTGCCATTATAGTTTGAAGGCTTCATGGAGTGGATGTTTTTAATACAGAATTGCTTTTGAAGGAGACTGCAATAATTGATGTTCAGTAGCTGTTGATAATAGCTGGTGGCTCTTTGTGGATTCAGCACTGGACTGGAACTCAAGGGACCAGGTTCTATTCCAGGCTTTGCCACTGGCCTGCTGGGTGATCTTGGGCAAATCAATTCACTGTCACTTGCCTCAGTTTCCCCATTTGTAAAATGCTGGCCTCCTTTGTAAAGCACTTTAAGGTTTATGGAGGAAAAGTGCTATATAATAACTGGATATTTTTAGTAATTGTCCATTTTTAGCTTTTGCAGGGATTTTTCAAACTAAATTGTTCCATAAGTAGGAACCTCACACTGAGTAGGGATTGGTAGGGAAGGGAAGGACAACTTAGAGCTATACTATAAGACACTTAAATATAAATCCATTTTGACATGCTTTCCTAACTTTCTTTGATGCTTTTCCAAAAGATCAAAGTCAGGTGTGTGCACATGAAAGCTTCTTCCATCACATCCCAGCTTGTGGGTCTTGATTCTGCTACAAAGCCCTAATGCTGAATTTCTAATATTACAGTCACCACTATTGCAACACACTAGGATATCATACATTTGGCATCATAGCTTTATTCCAGGATTAGCCCAAGCAGAAGCTGATTTTGAAGGAAGAAGGCTCCTTTTAAAAAAAAATGTATTTAAAAATTAGCAGAAATTGCAAGGAAAATACAGACAATGGCTGTCATGGGGTCCACTCACCTCTAGGGCACCCGCTCCTGGCTATTCAGGGGATTAGTTCCTTCCAGGTACTGCACCCTCCTCTGGTGGTCTCTCCATCCACCATTCTCTCTTACCCTGAAGCCCCTTTTGCTACAGGAACTGCAGCTTCCTGACTAGACTCTCCAGCCAGGTCTCTATGGTCCTCCTCTTCTAGGGTATCAAAGTCTTCAAGGACTAACTCCACTACCTGGTCTGTGTCACTTCCTCAGTGGCTGGTTGGGGACCCTGGGCCCACTCTCTACTCCGGGTTCCAGCTCAGAGGCCCTCTCAGCCACCCAGGCCTGCACTATCCTATGCCTTACTGCTTTTCCCCTGAGCTTTTCCTACTTTTCTAGCTCTTCCCCTCCCTGGGTTATCCAGCCACACAACTCCCTCCTGTAGGCTACCTGCCTCTATAGTCCCAAACACAGCACTCTTCTCTCAGGGAGTGGCTGCAAACTACTTTCCTGCAGCCCCCAGCTGTCCTCAGCTACTAGTCTTTATACCAGCCCTTCCTGTTCCTATCCAGCTAAGCCTCTTCTCTAATTAATCCCTGCTCCCTGGCTCCTCATCTGGGTGCAGCCTGGGCAGTTAATTGCCCCCCCCCCCCACACACACACCTTTAACCCCACCACAATGGCTTTCAACATACTATAAATTGGTCTTTAATCAAAGTTCTCTCTCTTCAAATCTGGCAGAGGACAAAAGGTCTTATTTGGTCTACTTATATTTGTTACCACATATTCCCAGCAGCCCCTGAACACCAGGTAGTAGACACAGTATCATTAATTTCAGGCACTAACAAAAAGTGTTACTCATTGATTTCACAAACAATGCCAGATTCTGCCCTCAGTTACACACCATTCAATCCACAGGGTAGAATGTGTCCCTGTGTTTCTGCAGTAAGAAATTACAGGATTCCTCAAAAATATGGAATGGAAGGCTGAAAAAGAATGCAGCTTCTTTGTTTTAAGCAAAGAAAGTAATATATTAGGAGGAATGCACATCGTGTTGGCAGAATTCTGACATGGCTTGCGATGTATAAAGCCCAGGGACAAATGTCCTCCTAGTGTCATTTTCTGGCTGGAATTCTAGGTAAAATTGTAAAAGGAGTATAATACTGCCAAGCCACACTGACTGTGTTGCCATATGCTTGCTAATTTTCTTTGCAAGTGACTCAGTGGATCAGAAGTAAGGCCTGGTCTACACTGGGGTAGGGAGGGGAGGGGAATCAATCTAAGTTACACAACTTCAGCTATGTGAATAATGTAGCTGAAGTTGATGTACTTAGATCTACTCACCGCGGTGTCTTCACTGCGGTGAGTGGACTACTGCCACTCCCCCGTCGACTCTGCCTGCACCTCTCGTGGTGGTGGAGTACAGGAGTCGACAGGAGAGCGCTCGGGGGTCGATTTATCGCGTCTAGACTAGATGCGATAAACCGACCCCCGCTGGATCAATTGCTGCCCGCCGATCCGGATGGTATTATAGACATTAGCGATGTTATTCTAGATTTGACTGGGAAAATATATATTAACTTCTGTTTGACTAGAAATTTTTACTGACAACAGGTAAGTTTGGAGGGGAAGAGGACTCATTCTTCAATAATTTTCACTGTTCCAGCAAAACAGGATTCACAAATATTAATTCATTAAAGTCTCACAGTGAGTCAGAGAGATAGAAAAGCACTATTATCTTCATTTTATACATGGGGAAACTAAGGCACACTCAAGGTCACACAGGCAGTCTGTGACAGAATGGTGCATACAATCTGGATCTCCCAGCTCCCAGGCTTGTACAAACCCCACAAGTCTCCTCTTCCCTGCTAGGCTGTGGCTTTTAAGCAACACTCCTGAGTAGGGGGTGATAAAAAGCTGGAACATCCTAAGAGGACAAGCAGAGAGATTGTGCCTTAGACAGTTTATTTCATGTAGAGGGAAAGCAGTTAGCTACTCAGAGTACACATCCTTGCTCTATGGCCCAGTGCAGAGTTGGGGATAGGGCCAAAGCTCTTCCTTTCCTCATCCTGCTTCCCAGAGTGGGATGGTGGAAAGCCGTCTCCATGCTCCTCAGAGTACCAGGAGGGCAGCATCTGAGCATCCTTGCACAGCCACACAAAGAGGAAACCTCTAACTCACCCATCCCATCTTTGTATGGCTGTTCAGGAGCCACTTGTGATCTAGACCTTAGCCTCTTACCAAAAGTTTTTATATTCACAGAATTCTCGTTTTTCTTTTCAGAAAAAGTACTTTCTGTCTGTTGCTGGGAATTAATAATGGTAGCATTGATCAGTAAGGACATCCTAATCCTCACCTTGTGCAGTGAAGTGGAATCTTGTCCACCACCTTCATGGTCCACTCCACTCTGAGTATGTGGGGAAGGAGGGAAGGAAGGAAGGACAGAGGAGGTTGTTAAATGTGCAGCTCTATTAAATTTGTGGATCACTGGCCTTTAGCATAGTGTAGAGACGCTCTAATAGGCCATGGACACTTCTGTAGCTTATAGGCAATAGCATTCACAGAAGCTGCAATTTTCCAAGTTGCCTAAGAGACTTAAGCACCCGAATCTGACACATAGCTCCTTTAGTGTCCTTTGAAAATCCTACCAAAGTGGCACCACAGATGCTCTGTATCCTGCCTCTCCACAGTGCCTGCTTGGTCCCCCATGAAAAGCTCATTTACTTGGGCTTTGTATGGGGGAATGTAAATTATAGCCATAGGCCTCTGTCACTCACTCTTTGCTTGGTCAACGCTCCCACTGACTGCAGCCAGATTGTTGGCTCAGTAATGATGCCAGGGTCAAGCCAGGTCCACACATTTATGCAAGGCCAATTGTCAGTCTATAATCTATCATCTTTCCACACACAGTATGAAAATAACAGATAGCTCTTAGCTCCTTTCAGAAAGAACCAGTGATTATTCAATGTCATGGATAGCATGTGTCATTGGTTAACCATTTATTAAAATTTGACAAATAGCTTTCTACCCAAAAATGTGAAAGCAGCTCAAAAGTTTTAACATGTGAAGGGTAGAAAAGCAATTCTTAAAAGTTCTGCATCTGACAAACTTGTCAATAAGAAACTCACTGAAACAAAACATTAAATGGATAAAGGAGCATGGATAACTAAAGTTCCTGTTCGCATATCATACTAAGAAGTATTGCTTTGGATTAGCAAGAACTCTGCATTGTATTTGTAAGAAAAAAAGTTTGTTTAAAACAGCATTTTTTATTAATGATGTTTTAAATAAAATTAAATACACACTGTACATTTTAGAGAGAAGTCCCAAAGGCAATTAGCGTGATAAACTCCTTCCACCCATTTCCTCAAGCCTGCTATTCTGCACTCTCCAGTTCTTTTTTGCTTTAGGTTATTTGTTCCTAATTTTATTTTCTATTTTCAATATTTAAACATGCAGTTTTTTCCATGATTAAGGAATGTGGAAAATACATAATTTAAAAAAAAACAAGTTCTGTGGAATATAACAAAAATATTATTGATGCATTTCATTACACTTTAAAATGTGATCAAATATCATTTAAAATGTGATAGACTAATAAAATTCACATTATTGCTTGCTGACGGTTATCCACAATTGGGAAATCTACAAATATCTATATTTGTCAATTTGTACACACAAACACACCAAAACATTAGATGATAGACTTTGGAAGCTAATTTTTTTTTTCTTTGAGTTGGATAAAGTATTCTAGGTACTGGCAAACAAATGAAGACCAGGGGGCCAAATTTTGTTTTTCAGCAAAACATACAGCCAAATCTTTTAGCCATTTACTTGCATGGGCTCTGGATCAGGCTCTAAATCTGGAGTACAATAACTCCACTGACTTGTACAGTTACTCCACATTTGGACCAGTTGAACAGAAAGCAGAAGAGGGCCCCAATGATAGACAAAGTTCCAAAATTAAGAAAACAAGTAGACTAAGCTTTAAAGACTATGGGTACAACTTGTGAGCTTGCTAAAGTACCTTCAATCCTAACTGAAGCCCATAGAAGTTGTTACTACTCAGCACCTTGTACAATCAGACCTCTTGGGGTATGAAAAAGCATTAGCTATATAAATTCAGTTTTGTGACTTGATCTTCACAATGGATGTACAGTAATTGACTACAAGCACAGAGGGATAACACCATGATTGTGTAGCACAGAGCTAAATGTCAGTTTAAAATATCTGATGGGTCTCAAAATTAGGCAGTATAGAAGTAAAATGAACACACAATCTCACTTTGCTTTTAACATTCCTATATTTAATACCCAAATATGGCTTCTTTTTTTTTTTTTTTTTTTTTTTTTTACAAAACAACCATTTTCCCTGGCTAGGATGTCAAATATTGGCCTATTCTGGTCCCTGCCACTCATGTATGTGTGTTAGTTTGGTTTTATAACAGCTTTACCTAAGCCACATAGCTATACCGTGTCCCTGTATCCAAACAGGCTGAAACTCAAGTCCTTGGTTATCAATAAGGGAAACTTTTTCTCCAGGAGGAACAAGAGCAATGTGTGTGGGGTTTTTTTTTTTTTGTTTGTTTTTTTTTGTTTTTTTTTGTTTTTTGTTTTTTTGTTATTGTTGTTGTGCTGAAGATGGGGATCCTGAAAACAAAGTGAGATACCTTATTAAAAAAAATCTACATAGTGTAGACAACAGATGTAATTACTATATAACACACACACACACACACACACACACACCCCTGTGTGCAGAACAGTTGGCTCTCCCACTTGAACTAACATGGAATTTGTTTAGCTGATGATTACAGGTGTTGCGCCCCCCTCTGCAAATCAGTCATTACAGGATATAATCGTACGATCATAGACACAAAGCTAGTACATTACACCTTAAAATACTTGTTTTCTGGCCAAAAAAAATGACGGCTTTTCTAGTTGTTTCTAAATGAAAGCAGAAGCGAAACCAGAAGTTGAACTTCTCTGATATCACTTAACCCTGATCTGTATTCGCTGTGGGACACTCATACACTAAACCATGAGCTGGCATTCTTTTCCATTAATCTTTATTGGTTAATTTATTGATTCTGCAATATTCTAATGTTAAAACCTGTATTTTTTATTTTTTTTATTAAGTTGTATTGCTCCACATAAAAATATCAAGACCTTCACTTGCCTAGCAATTAAAAAATCCACTACAATAGCTCATCTATCACATTGTTTATAGTTGACATTAAACTATGGTGGTAACACAGCTGATGCATTTCTACACTTTTTTCTTTTTCTTGAAGTTGACTTCTCAATAACTTAAGACCCTGTTCTCCTGTACATGCAGAAGTTTCCATTTCCAAGATGTAAGCAGAACATGTACCTCTTCAGATAGGCCTATTCCTATCAATTTGTTTCAGCTCTGGAAGTGCTATTGCTTCTTTGAGTATTGCCTGTACAGATCCACACACCATTCAGCACCCATTGGAAGTTGGTGACTGTTAGAGGCAGTGCATTCTCTCTCATAGATTTGAATGTTTGGACAACTCAGGGTATATATATAAGTAAGGACTCAAACACCCTCTATTGCATTCTGAAAACTGAAGACAGCAATACTGGAACACGCTAACTTCCTCACACATTTCTCATGTGCTGTGTGTCTCAGAGTGCTGCTACAATTCTGTTCAGTTTCTGATAAAGCCCTTCAGTGTAGCATCTAACTGACTTCTGGCACTGGACTAATTGATGTGACTAGCTTCTGTCACCTGTGCTTCTTTCTTGCTTCCTCTATTCTGCAGAAAGCGTGTGTGAATGTTAAGGTTTTTGCTTTTAAATTATGCATGCTGTACTATATATTTTTATTAGTTAAAATAAGGTCAAAGAAATGTTCTCTTGGCAGTTGGAATGGAAACTAGAGAGGTTCATAATGGTTTTTAGACCCTCTGAGAAAGTCTTCCACAGTCTTGGATCAGCCCCCAAGAAAGTTCAGTCTATTGCACACCAGACAGATGGGTTATATCAGCTGTTATTGGTGTCATAGATCGTTTTCAATTTGGCCAATTGCAGGGAAAAAAATAATAATCAGGCTCAATTCACTTTGTCTATTGAGAAGCTGCAATGCTGGCCTCTGACAGACTGACTTGAACTGACTAACGGTGCATTCAGAGAAATATGGTCATGTATCCTTCACCCCTCCAGTCCATAAAGAAAGAGTCTCAGGCCTTGTCTACACTGGGAAGTTTCTGAGCAGTAAAGCAGCTTTCTGTGCTGTAACTCCCGAGGTGTCCACACTGCCAAGCCACTTAGTGCGCAGAAACTGTGCAGTTGTAGTGCTCTAAAAAAATCACCCCAACGAGAGGCGTAGAGCTTTCTGCACCAGGGCTACTGTGCTGCAGTGCCAGTGTAGACACCGTGGCAATTACAGCGCTGCTATTGGCCTCCGGGAGGTATCCCACAATGCCTGTTCTCACCTCGTTGGTCATCGGTTTGAACTCTACTGCTCTGCCCTCAGGTGACCAGCTGTCATCCCCACCCCATACATTCCTTTGCAAATTTGAAAGTCCCCTTCCTGTTTGCTCGGTGATGGCGTGCAGTGCTCTCAGCGTATCTTTCCAGGTGGCTATGCCTGCTCCACGCACCAGGCGATCCCCCTCTTGGAGCAATGCCAAGCAGCTGGACCTCATTGGCATTTGGGGAGAGGGAGCTGTGCAGTCCCAGCTGCACTCCAGCCGTAGGAATTATGATACCTACAGACAGATTTCACAATGCATGATAGAAAGGGGCTATGACTGGGACACATTGCAGTGTAGGGTAAAAGTGAAGGAGCTGCGGAACGCCTACCACAAGGCACGGGAGGCAAACCGTCGCTTCAGTGCTGTGCCCACAAGATGCTGGTTCTACAAAGAGCTGGACAGGATACTCGGCGGCAACCCCACCTCTACTGAGAAGGCACCTGTGGATATTTCATTGGCTCGCATGCCAGTCGATAGTGAACGGAGCCAGGAGGAGGAAATCTTGGACGAAGAGGGGGAGGAGGACACAGAGATAGAGGATGACTCGGAGGCCAGAGATGCATGCAGCCAGGAGCTCTTTTCTACCCTAGAGGAGCCTAGTCAGTCACAGCAGTCGGATCTTGGCGAAGCGCAAACAGGAGAGGAGGCCCCTGGTAAGTGGATCTGATTTTGGGAATCGCTGAAGCAAGTTGTTGGGGGCACGTGGGTTGCAGAAAGTAGGCGTGTCTCCCACCACATGCCTAGTCTGAGCGGCGGAACAGACTGTTAATAGACTCCCTCACTTCACAGGAGTCTCCCTCAGAGATCGCCAGGAAACTCTCGTGGAGATACTGGGCAATCCGCTGCCGCAGGTTCCTCGGCAGAGCTGCTTTGTTTCTTGCCCCATTAACAGTAACTTTCCCATGCCACTGTGCCATCACAGGGGTGGGGTGGGAACCATTGCTGCCCACAGACGAGCCACATAGGGGCCAGGGAGGAGGCCGCAGGCTTGGAGGAGACCCTCCCTTGATTCCCTGCTCACCCTCAGCAGCAAGTTATCTTCCATAACGATCACATCCTGTGGAAAGTGTGAGGACAGGAATGATTATCAGGCCGCCACTACAGTGCTGGCTCTCCCCAAAAGCCACATGCCCAGTGTACAGCAGGGTCCAGGAAGAGTGATTTACCCTGCCCCTGTGGCTACTCACCATTTTGCGGGTCTTGTGGCTAATGTGTGCTTGCCTAGGGTCAGCCAGTTAGTGACAAGTCTCTGAGTACTGGCTATGTTTTAAAGTACTGAATCAGTGTTGTCTGTGTTGCAAACAACACTGTTTCTGTAAAGTGTTGCATTTAAACTTCACAGAGATGACCTTGAGAGCCTATCCTCCCTCTTTGTTATTGACGGCAGAACGGCTGCGCAGAATTAGAAAGCGGCCAAGAAGAACTAAGGTGAGGTTATGATGCCCTCCGCCGCTGAGAAACAGGAATTGAAGGAGTGCTGGGACAGTGAGAAGAGGGACTGAAAGAGAACATGGCACACCAAAAAGAAGCCACAGAGCTGCTCTTAAATGTTATGGAGCGCCAAGTGAACACACTCCAGGCGATACTAGCTCTTCAAACCAAGCAGCCCCACAATCGCCCTCCCCTACAGCTGCTGTCGTAAAACTCTTTCCCATGCGCCCCCCAGACACACTCTTATCAACCTCCTGGCTCCAGTCTGTACCCGCAGCATTCCACTCCTCCCCCCTCACAGTCCAGCACTGTGGACTCCCCTACCCACTGCACTCAACACCCATCCCTCTGCAGTTTAGCCCTGCTGAAGTACAGCATCCACTGCATTTTACTCCAAAGGAAAAGGTTGGCTATGACCCCTGGACATACACAAATCTGTAGCCATCCCAGGACCTCTCCTCCTCTTGAGACCTTCCCTTCCCCCCATCCCCCTCCCTGCTGATGAATTTTTTCGTTTGACTTTCTCCTCCGGTTCTGGTCTTTTAATAAAAGAATTGTGTTGGTTTGAAAGCAATCTTTATTCTATTAAGTGAAAGCAAAAAGAACACTGCAAAGCTACATTCAATTATGTTAAGCCCCCTTTTTGCATCATGTGCGCCAATCACCTCCTAGCATTACAAGCATTGCACTCCCAAACATAGAAACAAATATTATTGGCTTTCAGCTTCAAATTGTTGCCTCAATACATCCCTGATCCTTATGACCCTGCACTGTGCCCCTCTAATAGTCCTGGTCTCTGGCTTTTGAAACTCAGCCTCCAGGCGCTGAGCCTCAGCGGTCCAGCCCTGAGCGAAGCTTTCACCCTTCCCTTCACAAATATTATGGAGCGTACAGCACACAGCTATAAACATAGGAATATTGTCATCGACCATGTCCAGCTTCCCATACAGGCATCGCCAGCAGGCTTTTAAACGGCCAAATGCACACTCAACAGTCATTCTACATTTGCTCAGCTTGTTGTTGAACCGCTCCTTGCTGCTCTCAAGTTGCCCCGTGTATGGCTTCATGAGCCACAGCAGGGATAGGCAGGGTCACAATGGGCATTTTGACTTCCCCTGTGGTGATCTTCTGGTCCGGGAAGAAAGTCCCTGCTTGCAGTTTCTTGAACAGACCAGTGTTCCGAAAGATGCGTGCATCATGCGCCTTTCTGGACCAGCCTGCATTAATGTCTGTGAAACACCCACGGTGATCCACAAGCCTGGAGAACCATTGAGAAATACCCCTTGCAATTAATGTACTCAGTGGCTAGCTTGTCTGGTGCCAGAATTGGAATGTGCATGCAGGGTCGGCTCCAGGGTTTTGGCCGCCCCAAGCAGCCAAAAAAAAAAAAAAAAAAAAGCCGCGATCGCGATCTGTGGCGGCAATTCGGCGGAAGGTCCTTCGCTCCGAGCGGGAGTGAGGGACCGTCTGCCGAATTGCCGCTGAATAGCTGGACCTGCCGCCCCTCTCCGGAGTGGCCACCCCAAGCACCTGCTTGCCAAGCTGGTGCCTGGAGCCAGCCCTGCGTGCATGCCATCTATTGCCCCTCCGCAATTAGGGAAGCACACTTCTGCAAAGCCATCCACAATGTCACACATGTTGCCCAGAGTCACAGTCTTTTGTAGCGGAATGCGATTAATGGCCCTGCACACTTCCATCAACACGAGTCCAATGGTCGACTTTCCCACTCCGAACTGGTTAGCAACCGATCAGTAGCAGTCTGGAGTAGCCAGCTTCCACAAATGCAATCATCACACGCTTCTCCAGCGACAGGACAGCTCTGATTCTCATGTCCTTGCACCGCAGGGCTGGGGGGGGGGGCTCATCACACAGTGCTATGAATGTGGATTTCCTCACGCAAAAGTTCTGAAGCCACTGCTCGTCATCCCAGACGTGCATCACGATGTGATCCCACCACTCAGTGCTTGTTTCCTGAGCCCAAAAGCTGCGTTCCACAGTGGTCAGCACCTCTGTGAATGCCACAATCAATTTTGTGTCATAGCTACTACGCGTGGCGAAATTAATGTCACACTCTTCTTGCCTTTGTAGTTTAAGGAATAACTCCACTGCCACTCCTGACGTGTTGGTCAGAGCAAGCAGCATACTGGTCAGCAGATCGGGATCCATTCCTGCAGCCCGAAAGAGGCAGAGAGTGCAGTACACAAACTGTTGAAAGATGGCGCCAAATGCGGACGGAAGCACAGGGATTGCTGGGATGCGAAGCAATGCATCACAGGGCATTGGGACAGGACCCAGGATGCCGCGCAACCCCCTCTGCCTTCCCACAAGTCTTAGTGGCAAAAGAGAAAGAGGTGCTCTGTGGGATAGCTGCCCAGAGTGCACCACTCTGAATATCGCTGCAAATACGGCAAATGTGAACATGCTATTGTGCAGCCAGCTATCAGTGTGAAGATACAACAGCGGTTTTCCTTCTACACTGTCTGAGCGGCGCTGTAACTGCTGGTGCTGTAACTTTGCCAGTGTAGACGTGTCCTTAGACTCAACTGCTCCTTCTAGATGAGGCACTGAAGACCAACCAGACGGAGTCTGAAAGTCACTGATCTTCACCTCTACTTCCTTTGGTGTTGAAACCTCCAGTTAAGGTGGCATATTTGAGGACTGTATGGGAATTGCAAGCTCTTGCTTTAAGTGTGTGTGTGTGTATTCATTGGTTTCTGGTTCTGCGGTTTGCCGTTCCAGGCCAATGGGGGCTGCGGGAAGCAGCGCGGGCCAAGGGATGTGCTGGCCACCGCTTCCCGCAGCCCCCGTTGACCTGGAACGGCGAACCGCGGCCAGTGGGAGCCGCGAATGGCCGAACGTGTGGACGCAGCAGGTAAACAAACCAGCCTAGCCCGCCAGGGTGCTTACTCTGGCGGGCCGCGTGCCAAAGGTTGCCGATCCCTGGCTTATAAGATCTTTGTGGGCACTGCCAATATACTCAGTACTAATTGTTCAGTCCTATCTTCAAAATATGTCACTATATAGTACCAATACACACACATTTTATATATAGATAATGTTTTAAAACTTATATAAAAGCCTACAGTTTTAATAAATATATGTTTGGGTTTTCAAAATTACAGCTATGTATGTGTGTGTATGAAATAACTATGTAGAGGATTAATTTGTGTGATTAAAGCATAGACTGCCACAGTAGGGGGTAGTGCACACGTTCATTGTTCCAGTGGAAACTCCTGAAGGCATAACATCTCAGGCCTGGGACTACATGTGGAGTAAGGTACTACTGTGTGTGAATCAGGAAGCAGAATCTAGCCCCCTGAGTTCAAGGGTCGCTCTTGTATTCAGACCCTTTTACAGGGGGAAGGTTCTCCTACCTGTGCACCTGCTTTGCGTATATGTCATACATGGAAAAATATATTAAAGTAATGTAGATTTACAGATCTGAAATACTGAGTTGTTAATGGCTAAGTCTTAGCAGGTTGGGGGGGGGGCAGTGGAGGGGCTGACAGCATATCTGAAATGTGATCCATCCTGCAAGCCCTGGTGTCATGAGGCCCCAGCCAAAGCGGTAACTGGTCACTGCAGTCTAGCATTTTTAGCTTTCTTGTTGCTAGTTGATGTGGACAGAGGCTTCTAATGTCTTCTATCCCCATAGCTCATCTCTGTAGCCTAGGGCGGGATTTTGCTTTGTATGTTATGGCTGTAGTGATTTGTTGAAATTGAATGTATGGCTTGTGATACTGAGGAATCTTGAATCTTAGTTTTATGCATATTGCAATTATATGTCTTGACATATCATACCTTTAATACAACAGCCTTTTCCAGCTTTGAACGATTGGTAAAAGTAACAACATACCTAGATCTGAAGTGAATATTAGTTTTGTGCTTTGAAAGCAGTCCTGAGTAGCCAATACTGATTGACATCACAAAAACCAGCACATGTTTTGGCAAGACTGGAAAATACCCAATAGACTGCCAAATAGTAAAAGCTCAAATTGTTGGTCACATTTGATATCAACATCTTGGATACTTATGTGGCCTCCATTACCATTGTAACTGATGTTGCCTGTTTTGCAAACTATTAATTACAGGGTGGCATTGTTCTGTCCCTAAATTATAGTTAGTTGAATATGATCTATGCTGCCTGAAAACATTTCAGGTGGCATTTTCAAAACCACTGCACACTGACCTATGTCTGTGCCATTAAAGTCACTGTCATTGACTTGAGTGGGAGCAGACATGGGCCAATGTGGAGTGATTTTGAAAAATCCCATCCTTATTTCAGAAAGTAACAGTTAGAAAAGTTTCTATAATAATGAAATACAAACAGCAATATCTAAATACATGGCTGCACATACAGGATAATGCATGTTAAGTATAAATATACTGGATATAAGTTAGCAGTGTTGAAAATTGCAACATGTTGTATATATTTAAATTTACAGGGCCAAACCCTGCTCACCTGTCAAAGAAGATTTTCATTTACCCATCATTTACATGAGTAAGATGAGCAGGATTTGGTCCCAAATAACTTAGATAAACTCTTGTGTAAATGAGAATTTGTGTACATCTCACTCCACAATCACTGACATAACTATCAAGAAAAAATGCTGAAAGGGTAATAATGAAAGTAGCTAAATTAAGTTGCTGATATTATACTCATAAATCATTTAACCAATTTAGTTCTTAGTCAAAAAATGACATTAATACAAAAATTACATTCACTGTTCATATCCAATAATGATCAAAAGTGTTGTTAAAGTGGGTAGATAAATAAAATGTTACCCTCCTCCCCCCCAAAAAGTAAGGAATTCAATTAAAACTTCTGTACAATATGTACAGGGTTTTGACATGAGGCAATTAATTTCTTTTTGTCTTCGGCTGATGAAGATTTTGGATGCTGTAATTTGCAGACTGCCAAAAAGATTCATGACTAGATTGGTGAGCCTAGTCTTTGTTTTCTGTGTTTAGTCTATAAATTTACTCTAATGAAGATAACAAGTGACTTCTATTAACACAAATCATTGCTGTGATTTTTCATACATTGGTTCACTAAGGTAAGGTAGAGTACCTCAACATTTTATTCAGCACAGTGAGAAATGTGACTTTTCAAGAACAAAACACCTAAAAGAATACATGAACATTTAGGGACTAAAATATTTCCTAACCTTTATGAAAAAGACTTATGGGGTATATCTACACTGCGATAAAAGACCTGTGGCATACCTGAGGGTGGTTCAGGTCAGCTGCGCCAGCTGCATGGATATAAAATTGCAGAGCATGGTCTCTGAGACCCTCTCCCTTCATGGATCAGCTGACCTGGGCTGTGAGATTAGCTGTGGTAGATTTTTTAATCAGGGTTCTATATAAATAATTAAAAAATCCATATAGAATTTAATAGAAAATGATATCCCTTTCTATGGGTTTTTTGAATCATAGACTTCTATTGCTGGGATATATTTCTCTACTAAATTCCATAAAGCCTGATCCACACTAAGGCATTAGGAGATGTACACTATCCAGGGATACAGGGCCAATATATTATGCTTTAAATGAAATAATACCTGCAGAGTGGTTAGGAGAGTGTGATGAAAGTGCCCTTTACAACACCTACACAATAGATGTAGCCAGCACTTCCCTTTAAATAACTCCACTGGTTTGCAAGCAAGTTTGTTGCACCGTAGATTATTTGATAAACAGTACAGAAAGCAGCCAGAAAATCAAGGATGAAGAATCAGCCCTGAGATCTTCCTACAGAGAAATTATTGCTGATCCCTGCTGAAAAAAAGAACTTCTTCCCCTCTGTTTGCAACTAGCACCCACCTAGCAGACCTGCACAAAAGAGGCCATAATTTGGCCCTCATTGCTTGTAAGTACTGCTGCTATCGAGCAGGACAATAACCACTAGAGGAAGGATGGGAAACAGAAGAGCTGATATTTTTGCCCAAAAACTAAAGCCTAACGGATAGTAAAACTTTCTGTTTTTTGAAAAAGTTTGGTTAACTCTAATTTTACACATATAAAATTCCCACATGACATCTTTATTTCCTGGCTCCAGGAGAAGTACTAAAATACTGGAGGAAAGCCTGTATTCACATTGTTTTTGGGTTACCGAGGAGGAGGTAGTGAAATCTCACCAAAAAGCATATTCTTAGGAGAGATCCATAACAGTTTTGTCAGCTCAAGAGGTTCAGATGTTTTTTAACAGTTGAAGAAGCACCCGAGTTTTGGGGTGTTTTATCTGAAACAAACCCAAAATGTTGAGCTCTGCTCATTACTAGTTATGACTCATTTATAAGATAGCATTGCATTCTAATAACCATGCTGTACAACTGGGAATATTCACTGTTACTTTTTCACAAATACATAAAAAATCCATAAAAATATATTTATAGCCAATATTTCCTGCTGAGAAGTTGAGTGGCAAGTGGGCTACTGTGTAATCAGCACCAACCCAAACCACTGTTGCTCCTTGTCACAAATGTGCAAGTCATTTGCACAACAAGGCTGGGCCTATTGTGAAAATATAATAAAACTAGTGAGAAAAAACAGCAATTTTCACAATAAAATTAAACATGAAACAATTTGTTTCATTTGAAATGTTTTTTCCAAAAATTGAATTTTTCATTTCAGTTTTCATTGAATAATAGAATAATAGAACATTAGGGTTTGACGAGACCTCAGGAGGTCATCTAGTCCAATCACCTGCTCAAAGCAGGAACACCACCAACACCAACTAAAAATTGTCAAGCCAGCCCTTAAAAACCTCTAAGTATGGAGATTCCCTCCCTAGGTAACCCATTCCAGTGCTTTACCACCTTCCTAGTAAAATAGTGTTTCCTAATATCCAACCTAGACCTCCCCCACTACAACTTGAAACCATTGCTTCTTGTTCTGTCATCTGCCACCACTGAGAACAGCCTAGCTCCATCCTCTTTGGAACTCCCCTTCAGGTAGTTGAAGGCTGCTATCAAATCCCGCCTCACTCTTCTCTTCTGCAGACTAAATAACCCCAATTCCCCCTCAGCCTCTCCTCGTAAGTCATGTGCCCCAGCCCCCTATCATTTTTGTTGCCCTCCGCTGGACTCTCTCCAATTTGTCCACATCCCTTCCGTAGTGCAAGGACCAAAACTGGACACAATACTCCAGGTGTGGCCTCACCAGTGCTGAATAGAGGGGAATAATCACTTCCCTCGATCTGTTGGCAATGCTCCTACTAATACAGCCCAATATGCCGTTGGCCTTCTTGGCAACAAGGGCACACTGCTGACTCATATCCAGCTTCTTGTCCACTGTAATCCCCAGGTCCTTTTCTGCAGAACTGCTGCATAGCCAGCCTGTAGCGGTGCATGGAATTCTTTCTTCCTAAGTGCAGGACTCTGCACTTGTCCTTGTTGAACCTCATCAGATTTCTTTTGGCCCAATCCTCCAATTTGTCTAGGTCACTCTGGACCTACCCTCCAGCATATCTACCTCTGCCCCCAGCTTAGTGTCATTTGCGAACTTACTGAGGGTAAAATTCATCCCATCATCCAGATCATTAATAAAGATGTTGAACAAAACCAGCCCCAGGGGCACTCCGCTTGATACCGGCTGCCAACTAGATGTTGAGCTTGACAATCTAGCCAGCTTTCTATCCACCTTATAGTCCATTCATCCAATCCATACTTCTTTAATTTGCTGGCAAGATTACTGTGGGAGACCGTATCAAAAGCTTTGCTAAAGTCAAGATATATCATAGCCACAGCTTTCCCCATATCCACAGAACCAGTTATCTCATCATAGAAGGCAATCAGGCTGGTCAGGCATGACTTGCCCTTGGTGAATCCATGTTGACTGTTCCTGATCTCCTTCCTATCCTCCAAGTGCTTCAAAATGGATTCCTTGAGGACCTGCTCCATGATTTTGCTGGGGACTGAAGTGAGGCTGACCACTCTGTGGTTCCCCAGGTTCTCTTTCTTCCCTTTTCAAAATATGGACACTATTGCCACACATGTTCAAAGATAATGGCAATGGCTCTGCAATCACATCAGTCAACTCCCTCAGCACCCTTGGATGCATTAGATTTGGACCCATGGACTTGTGCATATCCAGCTTTTCTAAATAGTCCTTAACCTGTTCTTTCACCACTGAGCGCTGCTCACCTCCTCCCCATACTGTGTTGCCCAGTACAGCAGTCTGAGAGCTGATCTTGTCTGTGAAGACTGAGGCAAAAAAAGCATGGAGTACTTCAGCTTTTTCCACATCATCTGTCACTGTGTTGCCTCCCTCATTCAGTAAGGGTCCCTCACTTTCCCTGACCTTCTTCTTGTTGCTAACATACCTGTGGAAACCCTTCTTGTTACCCTTCACTTCCCTTGCTAGCTGCAACTCCAGTTGTGCCTTGGCCTTCCTGATTACACCCCTGCATGCTCTAGATATATTTTTATATTTCTCCCTAGTCATCTGTCCAAATTTCCACTTTTTATAAACTTTCTTTTTGAGTTTAAGCTCACCGAAGAATTCACTGTTAAGCCAAGCTGGTCGCCTGCCATATTTGCTATTCTTTCTGCACATTGGGATGGTTTGTTCCTGTGCCCTCAATTAGTCTTCTTTAAAATACAGCCAGCTCTCCTGGACTCCTTTCCCCCTCCTATTAGCCTCCTACGGGATCCTGCCCATCAGTTCCCTAAGGGAGTCTAAGTCTGCTTTTCTGATTTCCAGGGTCCATATTTTGCTACTGTCCTTTCTTCCTTTTGCCAGGATCCTGAACTCAACCATCTCATGGTCACTGCTGCCTCGGTTGCCACCCACTTCTACTTCCCCTACCAATTCTTCCCTGTTTGTAAGCAACAGGTCAAGAGGAGCATGGCCCCTAGTTGGTTCCTCCAGCACTTGTACCAGGAAGTTGTCCCAACACTCTCCAGAAACTTCCTGGATTGTCTGTGCATTGCTGTATTGCTCTCCCAGCACATGTCAGGGTGATTGAAGTCCCCCATTAGAACCAGGGCCTGTGATTTGGAAACTTCAGTTAGTTGGGTCCGAAGAAAGCCTCGTCCACCTCATCCTTCTGATCCGGTGGTCTATAGTTTTATCTGAATCTAAACAATCAATCAGTATTTTTTGTATTTTCCCCATTATCCTCTTCCTTCCCACTCCTCTCTTTTTTACTATTAGAGTAGAGGGGGACAATAGAGAGGGGGAAGGAAGAAAACAAAACTGAAAAAAAAAAGTATGTAGCTTCAAATCATTTTATTTTTTAAATTTTGATGAAAAATTGAAGATTTTTAATAATACAAATTTTTCATGTAATTTGAAAGGTCACTTTTTGACACAAAACTTGGATGAAAAAAATTCCAACCATGTCTAGAAAATAATCACATAGAAAGATATGGACAACCTTCCCCTTTGGAAATAATGCAAAATATTCATTATTTTTGTAACAGTTTGCATAAGATACATTAGGAAGTTCAGCAGGCAGATGCACCCACTTTTCAAGTGGTACAATCGATTAGCAGTGATCTTGAAAGGATTCCAAACAGTGCCATGAAAGTGAGCAGACCGATGGTCCTATCTGACCTTTGTAGATGTCAATGTGAGTTGGAATAGGTCCCACATAACTGGCTTTGCTTTAAGGATTCTTGCATTCAATACTGTCACAAGAAGCATGCCTTCAGTTTGTGTCAGGTTTAACCTATTGGATACAGGATTTCTGAAGCAAAGTGATACCATGGTGATGAAGGCTGTATAAATGCTTAGATGGAGGGATGGCTGTAGGTTATTTGTGATCATTTGCATGTTAACATTCATCTCCCATTCATAGCTACTGTAAAGCAGAGCTTATATTTGAAATATGGAACAAGCCTAATATTTTGAGGCTCCCATTGTGACCACTGATTTTTTATTTTTTTTTATTTTTTTTGTTCTTTGTACACTGGAATTTTGGAATGACATTTTAGGCTTCATAACCTGAACACTGCATGGGTTTTACTTCTCTTTCAGCAGTCAAGGTTAGCAAGATATTTAAAATCTCTCTATTTTAAGGTCAAGGTTGGTTTTCTTTGGTGGGAGGGGGAGAATAGATTGCAATATACATCTCCCTCTTACAAACATATATTCTTCACAGTCAGGACTTCCATGGCTCTGTTTTACTGCTGAATGGCATATAATCAGTGTTACTTGTATGGTCTTGACTTAGTACGTGGGTCAGATCAAGTACATTATATCCCCTAGGCAGCTAAAATTTAACAGCTCCATAAATGTGTCATGATGACAAAAATCTCATAAAGTTGATATAAATTTAATATCAATGACCACTATTCTAGATTTTCCCTCAGGTATTGGTAAAATTACTTTTTTTATATTAACAACTGCTTCCTGGGTAACCTTACAGAAGTGGCAGACTGGAATTATAGTACAGTATGTTTCAATTTACATTAGAAAGCATTTTAAATAATTTGAAGTCCACAGTCAGACTGTTTGTTGGATGTACCCTCCACAGCCCTATTTATTCTGTTCAGTAATAGAGGTGCAAAAATTATTTAGAGTTAGAAGATCCTTGTGTGCTTTTTTTTTTTTTTTTTTTTTTTTTTGCAGTAGAATTCCCACTATAAAAGGAAGGATGCTCAATAATGGGAAATAAACATAGCTTGTTAATAATCCCGTTACGTATTATTTTCATCACTTTTAAATACTTAATATTCAAACCACAATTAAAATTAGAAAAACCTAGACCATGCAGTCAGGGGTTTTCAGGCAGGAACACTGCATAAATAAAATTAAAGTCAGCAGTGACTTCAAGTAGAAATGCTTAATAATTATCTTACACAATAATATATGTTCAAGAAAGATAACAGCAAAGGTCGACTGCCTTACTGAACCATAGCTTTGATATTAACAAATAAGAAGTCAACGGGTAATGCCAGGCCACGGTGGTATTTTAAAAGTCAACTAATTGTATTAATGTTTAAAATTATTAATGTTTCCCTTCAAAATTTGTGGTTTCTTGAGTGCATGGAAAATGGTTAATTGACAGACACAGACAAAGTTACATTCATATGTTTCCATAGAAGGTTTTTTCAAGGCTTTTATGGATTACTGGTAAAAGGGAAATTAGATTGAAATCACCATACAAAAATGAGGTTGTCCAAGCAATAGAGTAAGACAAGGTCTTAATTAAATTATAACCCTATCCACAGCTAGTTTCTTCTATGCACATTAATGCATAAACAGGTGATAATGTGACAAAATGTTACCTACATTTTCTTGTTTTCTATTATTTTCTTTCTAGTTCTAGAGTATGCCACTGCAGCTTTTGCTTTATGGCATAGCCAGTTTCCCTAATGTATAAAGAGCTGAAAGCTGCTGCTGCTTTGATTCTCTGAGGATTAATTCTCCAGAATCAAGACAATCACATAACATTACTGTTGGTTAATAGTACAGGCCACTCAGGTGTCAGACTATGCCCTTATTGAAACTTAAACTTAATGAACAAGAAACTATATTAGCAGCGGCAGCTCCAGCACCAGTGCTCCAAGCGCGTGCCTGGGGCGGCAAGCCGCATGGGGTGGCCTGCCGGTCCCTGCGAGGGCGGCAGTCAGACAGCCTTTGGCGGCATGCCTGTGGGAGGTCCGCCAGTCCTGTGGATTCAGCAGCGGGTACACCGAAGCCGCGGGACCGGCGGACTTCCCGCAGGCATGTTGCCGAATCCGCGGGACCGAGGACCTCCCACAGGCATGCCGCCAAAGGCAGCCTGCCTGCCGTGCTTGGGGCGGCAAAAAAGCTAGAGCCGCCCCTGTATATTAGTGTGTGTCTTGCAGAATAAGTCTTGCATTCACCTTTTTTCCTTTCTGTATTTGAGTAAGAAAATACTAGTGTTAATATACAAAAATTGCTTATAAGCAAAGAGACTTCCTATCCTGTTCTGAAGAGAATCTATACACATTGTGTGAAATCCTGGCCCCATTGACTGCAATGGGGCCAGGATTTCACCCATTGCATGTAGTCCAAATGACCCCTTCCAGGGTTTGATATAATTAGTAACACAGATGACCTTAACTTCAGTTTTCTTACTAAGCTTGACTGTTCCTAGAGTTTCTCCAAAGAGATAGCTCCTCCCTAGAGGACACTTCCTCTTGCCAAAGAACCACTTCATTCTTCCAGGGTAGCTGTGGAGAGGGTGGACTTAACACCTCCCACAATGAGTCAGCATTAGCCTGCAAGGGTCAAACACCTGCTAACAAGATAGGTCACCAAAAGAACCCTGCCACTCTGTTACATGAATTATTGAATTCTAACTATAAATATTAACACCTGCTGTGTTATTCATCAAAGGGGATTGAAAAGCACGGAGTGTAATTGTACAGTAATTATCTGTTAAGGCTCACTGTCACTTAAAATGAAGCGTGTTTAAATTTTATCACTGCTGCAGAATTTTACTCTCCAGATTCTGTACTGCACTAATGAGTAATTAAAGAAATGATACACCTGTCCAGGTACCATGATTAATATTATTCTTGATACATGAAACAATAAGCATTATTTTGGCTACTAGGTAAGATTCAAGAAAGCTTCAGGGTATACTGTATAACTTCCTTCATCTACCCTGTGACCACAGGAATTAAATATTAAAAATTAGGACTTTTTCATTCCATTGGCAATCAGTGGGATTTGTAAGGACTGAAGGAGTAGGTCCAATAATATAAATCTTAGCAAAGTTACAGAATTACAGTAAAACACAAAAACAAACGTATTTCTACTGCAACAGAAGCCCAATCTAGTACCAAGAGAATTCACTGGCACCTTCCATTGACTTCAACAGACATTCGTTCTATTTGGCCCTACATTGGTTATATAGTTCAGTGTGGATCTGGTTCATGATATTGACATCTGTAGTCATTTTGCCTGGGTAAGGACTGAGAACTATGTCATGCCACTAATTGTTAAGCAGAACTCCCTATTGAAATCATTAGTGAAATTTGCTAAAAAAAAAAAAAAAAAAAAAAATCAAAGGCATAACGTAAACACTGAATGAGAATTTCAAGCTTGACCCCCTCCTTAACAGAAAATGTTGCCATTTTATTGTCCATGTTAAATATAAACCAGATTAAAAAAATATAATAAAATTGTTCTATTGCTTTTTTATGCAATGAATTCTATCCACCACATTGAGCAGCTGCGCCATCCACAACCATAGCCATAATCTAGATTCACTTCCAGCAGTATTCAAAACAGTGTTCCATCTGCAGCAAGTTCTTCCAGATTTGGAGGTGGGGAGCAGAGGCAGGGTTGCCTCCAGCTTCTAAATTCCTTTCCATAATGTGCAGTATCTAGCAAATTGCAGGGTATTCCCTTTCTGATGAGAAGAGAATTTTGAAAGAAAAATACTCTAATGGGCAGTTACAATTTTACATTATAGTTTAGAGATGTAGGGCCAACGCAGTAACTTCTATTTTAAATCATAAAATCATAACTCACCACCAAAAGAGTTAGATAAGGATTCTGTTTTTGTTCTAGTTCGGAGTTTTTTCCCCATATTTCCCTTAATTAGGGTTGCCAGGCATCTGGTTTTTGACTGGAACACCTGGATGAAAAGGGACCCTGGCGTTAAAAGTCTGGTTGGTGGTGCAACTGGGACCCGGGGGTAAGGCAGGCTCCCTGCCTGCCCTAGCTCCGTGTGGCTCCCAGAAGCGGCTGCCAGGTCCCTGCAGCCCCTAGGACAGGGAGGCTCTGCACGCTGCCCCTACCCAAAGGCCGGCTCCACAGCTCCCATTGGCCGGGAACTGCAACCAATGGGAACTGTGGAGGCGGCGCCTGCAGGTGCAAGGGCAGCGCACGGAGCCTCCCTGGCCGCACATGTGTTTAGGGGCTGCAGACACCTGGCAGCTGCTTCCCGGGAGCCATGGTAAGCGTCACCGGGATCCCACACTCCGAACCCTCTCCCATACCTCAACCCTTACCCCAGCCCGGAGTCCCCTCCTGCACCCAAACTCCCTCCCGGAGCCTGCACCCCCCCAACACCCCAATCCCCTGCCCCAGCCCCCTCCTGGACCCCAAACCCCTCATCAGCAGCCCCACCCCAGAGCCCACGTCCCCAGTGGGAGCCCTCACCCCCCAACACCCCAGTCCTCAGCCCCAGCCCCCTTGCACCCCAAACCCTTCATCCCCAGCCCCACCCCAGAGCCTTCAGCCCCAGCCAGAGTCCAAGCCCCCCTCCCCACACCCCAACCCCTTTCCCCAGCTCAGAGCCCTCTCCCACACTGTGAACCCTTCATTTCTGGCCCCACCCAGAGCCCGCACTCCCATCCCAAAGCCCATACCCTCCCCGCACCCCAACCCTCTGCCCCAGCCTGGTGAAAGTGAGGGACGGTAGGGGAGAGTGAGCAGAAGAGGGAGGGGGGATGAAGTGAGCAGGGGTGGGGCTTCGGAGAAGGGGCGGATCAGGGCCTTGCAGCAGGCGGCAGAGCAGGGGTGTTCGGTTTTGTGCAATTAGAAAGTTGGCAACCCTACCCTTAATACGTGATTATAATTTGATTTCATTTTCCAAGAAACACCTGGTTCATTTAGCAATGTGTCTGAAATAAAGGGTAGGATCTACAGTCTACAGCTCATAATCCAAGAGGGAGTGAAGACACTTTCCTCCACATTGAGCAGTAACCAGACACAGCAATAGTTCCACCATTGCTGTCCTTATTACCAAATACTGTGATAATTGCTATGATTAGTACTTTGCAGTTAATTTATGATTTGTCATAAGAGCAAAACATCTCTAAATAATACTTATATGGAAAAGATCTATGTGCTAGCTTGTTATGTTCAGCCATTGAAGTATTGCTACTGTACCTACTGGGGCTATAACAGCACTGGGCAGAGTCTCGATTTTTCCCCTTGGATGAGGAGAATGTCCTACTCAATTTTAGAAAAAGCTAATTTGTTTTGGCCGTATAATCTGCCTGTAAACATTAGTACACAAGAGCTGGGCAGTTACCTGAAAACTTTTCATTGGCTACTAAACTTAATCAATAGAGGAATTTCCTTCAGCTGTGGTCACATTCCTTTTGGAATAATTTTCTGTGAATTTGCTAATGAATGGCCTGATTATATTTTATGTTGGTCTAAATCAGGAGTAACTCCATTTAAATGAAACACTCGTGTTGGTGTCACTAGGCATAGCTACCAGGTAACTCAGGGGAGTGGAAGGCCAAAAGAGCCGATTAAGCTCTTCTGCTCTGGGTCTGTGAGCCACAGTGACTCCATTTTGTGAACTCTCACCTACTTCTATGCTAACTGCTTACATGCTGAAGCAGAAATGTAAGGGTCAGCTTTTCTAGCAGGCAGCTGCTGTAAACAGGCCTTGCAAGGCCAAAAGATAAGCAGACGAATGGGAATTTTTCTAATTGTAACTGCTACAGAAGGGAGGGGTGGGAGGGGTAAGAGGGAGTAACAGAACAAAGGCTTACACAGAAACTGCTTGGAGTATAAAAGGTAAAAGTTGTTTGTATGTGCTGCACTGGATTTGAGACATGCTGGTCTCCTAGTGCCATTTCAGAGCTCTGAAATAAACTTGGCTTGCTTTCTCCCCTCGGTGTCTTTATTGGTGCCAAGCACACCAGGCAACGAACCCCTGTTTGCCATCTCAGGGCCCAGTTCTGGGCAGGCAACACTCGTGTAAAATTGCTATAAATTGACAGACCAAAAACACTAGAAGGAAAGTTTGCAGATACTCTGAATTTTACACATATATTAGAAATTATTTGCAGAAAAAGCTATTTTTGAATTCATGAGAATTCACACTGTAAAAGTGATTCCAAAGCCATGCCTACACTGGGGAAATGCATAAAAAATTCCTAGTGATAAAACCTGTGAGAGCTCTAATGTAGGCAAGGCTAGTGTGAATCATGTTTTCTACTAGCTAGTCACTCTACATTAGTATTCAGCTATGACAAACAACATTTTTCTTTTTGTAATTAACTAAATAATTGCATAACCCCAGAGAGACCCTCAAACTCTCACTATGTACATCCTTGACTTTCTATAAAGCCTATAACTTTTACACTATGGAGCCCCTCCCTCCCCCACAAAAAACAAAAACAAAAACATGAGACTCAGAATGTGAATTGTGCTAGGCCAATATTTAATTGACTGAACTCAAACTCATTAACAGATTTGCTTGATACTTCTCAGAAAATGCTAGCTTTAATGAGAAATTGTGTGCAGAAAAATTGAGATGCATGAACTGTATTTCTCAAAGTCGAAGAGATGGGTTCTATTTTTGCAGTTAAAGTGGAAGTTCAAACTTTAACCATAGAGTCGCTTTTGTTCTACCGTATTAATCTAACTATTTGAGCCAAGCATTTGAATTTTCAATGATTGCAATGAATTGATCACAAATATTTTACAAAGCAAGACATTTGGTGATCTAGATACACAACTCTGTGTTCCATAGACTGCACAGGCTTCCATTTTATTTCCAGGTGGAAGCTAAGGTTTTTTAGTCAATAAAGCCTCTTTGTAAATGAGTTCACTCACTACTAGGCAGTCCCTTGTGGCCAGGCATGCTGTAGGAGTTCTCTTGCTGGGCTAGCTCCCCCTGCCAATGGACAGTCTAAAATTTTGGTGGTTCCTCTGTCAGGAACTTGGCCCTCTGGCCAGGTCATCATCTTAAGTGTACCCCTTCCAGTCCCAAAAAACATATTTAACAGAAACAAAAATCCTTCTGCTCTTTCTGGGGCTTGTCCTCAGGGCTGTTCAGTTCAGCCTTCTGTCCCTTGCTGTGTCCAACAACCCTTACAATGGGCTTGTACACTTCCAGCCTTGGGGCTGGTAGGGGAACCTAGTCCCACCCTCTACTCTGGATTCCAGCCCCAAGACCTGTACCAAACAGCTAGGTCTGCTCCTTTACTTGTGCTGCAGTTTTTCCCAGCCACTTCCTATCTCTCTTCTCAAGTTCACTTCTGAGTTTTACAGTCACTTCCTTGGTTGCTCAGGGTCTCTATCAGGCCTGCATGCCTGGAGAGTTTTTCAACCCCTTCCTTGCTTGGCCAGATTCTGTCTCTCCTTCCTCTTCTGCTTTCCTGCTCTGAGATTTTCCTTTGCTGACTCAGGGCATTGCAGGAGCCTTCTTGGGCCCTGCAGTGTCTACAGACACAGCTGTAGTCTCCTTAAGCTTCCCTCTTTACCACAACCACCTTCAGCTCTTTATAGGGAAGTGCCTGATGCCTTTAAGGTGGGCTCATTCTGTAATCTGGTTGGCTTAGCCCCAGGCTCTCCAGCCCTCTGGGGCAAGCCAATCACCCTGTTGAAGCACTTCTATGCTGTGGACTTTAGATACCCTTTTTATATTTTATTATTTACCTTAGAAATCACCCCTCTCACTATGCCCCATCTTGGCCATTGAAATCAGCTGGGACACTGTTCACTACAATCCCCATATTTGTACTCCAGGAGGATAGAGGTAGGATGCTGTCAGAGAGAAGGGCTTCTAGAAACTTCGTCCCCCTTTTGATCTGACAGAGTCTCAATTTGTTGATCTTCTAGGGAGGCCGCACGGTTTGTGTTCACACAGGACCTTCTTGGGCAGATGAGGTGACTGGCATGAGTTTTCCTGAGTGAGAGCAGAGGAGTTCTGTTCTAAACTGACAACAGGTTTTGTAGTTTCTACTATAGGATATCTCAAAGTGGTTACACAACCAGAGATCATTGGCCTGTGCATATTTTATAAATCAAATGAAATAGGATAACCTAAACATGTAACTGATATCTAAGAGGGCTAATAAACACTACATTACTATTTATTTAGACATTTGGTTTCAGTATCCTCTGTAAATGCTATTATCTCATTTTTAAAAAACTTATAACTTATATGGACCTTTTTGACCTATCAGAATGAAAACCAAAGAAGATAGGAAAATCATTTCATAGATTCTAGGGCTGGAAAGGACCTCGAGAGGTCATCGAGTCCAGTTCCCTGCCCTCATGGCAGGACCAAATACTGTCTAGACCATCCCTAAGTAGGGGGGAAAACATTGGAAATCAATGTTTATCTCCCTGCAGACTTTGTGGTGGTTAATACACAGAACTAAACATGGTGCGCTCTGCATAAAAGGAAACGGAAACAAGACAATTGTAATAAACAAGATAAGACCATGGCTGATGGCAACAACTGACTGTCCATTAAAGACCTAAATAAGAAGTTTCTTGTTCATTTATCAATGAGCCAAGAACTATATTTGCATTTTATTTTTACTAAATTTGATTGAGATGGTGGTAATCCTATAGAGAATAGAGAGCAAGTACAAAGTAAACTAAGCAAAACTAAAGCCAATTCAAAGATTACTGGTTTGAATTGTTTAAATTGAAAGACCAATGGCTAGGAAAAGAAATTAGAAAAATGCCAATAGAGTACATTTAGGCTTCTCAGTTACGATGATCCTGGTCATTCCTTCAATTTTCAGTTTAATTATCATATAAGAACATTATCTACCAGAACAAAACAGAAGAGCTATTGGTGGGCATTTGAACTGAAGAAGATAACTTCTTTACTACTCAAATACCCAGTCTAATATTTTACCAGTTGTTCAAAAGTCCCTACCAACAGCTACACAGAGCAATAAGTATAAATGATAATACATAAGTAAGCAAGAAGGTTGTATATTACCTTAAAGGTACTGTTTTTCCCCAAGACCGTTTAAAGACAGTTTCATTAATTTAATTTTGAAGAAAAATAATACAGACCAAATCACATCTAAATCAATGTTGTAAAATTCAACCTTTAAAAACATACTTACCAAAATTTACAATGGAGATGTGTCTCAGCACAGAACTATTTATCTGGATCTCTATATACATAAATACTATAGGCCAAAAATTAATAGTATGATTTGCTTCAAATTGCAGAGAAACACAAATAAAGTTTTAAAATCTTTTGCTCTTGATAGTGAGTACCCCACTTGAAAATATACTCAGTTTTTTGTAGATATTGAAGAACCACCACTGCAGGTGACTTGTTTTAAGTAATGGCCTGCATTTATGAATGAAGTCATTAACATCTTCATTGAATGATAGCTTTCTACAGAATTTTATATGTGGCTGAGTGCAGTATTTTGGAATGCTACACTGTTATTTGAACACTGCTAGAAACACACACATGGTCTAATTACCATTTACACCAAAGTTCCTTGACACTGCTCTGGTAGTCGCAAGGTGTTTGGCCCTTTAAGGCTCCCTAACACTGTCAGAATTGTATTAAGGAGCCTTAAAGTAAGTAAGACTCACGCCCCACAGGATATAACAGAAAACAACATTTGCAGCATGTACAAAGAAAGAAAGAAAACAACACGAGTGTCACTCAGAGTAATCCAAGATTTCAGCGTCTATTTGGGACGTGAAATATAGTTTCAAATTGTGGCCAGCACTTGTCAGGTGTGTCAGGGGTGTAGAGGATGCAAAAAGCCTTCCCTTCCACTGCATACTCTAAACAGCAGTCAGCCACAGTTACAATCCCTGCATACCCTTGAGGTTTTAACCCTCTTGCGAATGCTTATGGATTAATGAAAAATGGGTTCTGTTTTACCCAATGATTGGTTGATTAGTTTCCATAGTGATTTACTTTGGTTGTTAAGACTGAGACAACAATTTACAACAAATAAATTATTCAGTAAATTCAGCCTCTTTCCACTCATGGACTACTTAGGACTACAATCAGATCATCCTAATTCTTCAGCAAATTTATTCATTATTCACATGTGACAAATATCTTTTTGAATTTTTTATTCTATGGATTGATTGCAAATATCCATAATTCAAGCTGTGTTGCTTAGTTGTGGCCAGATACATCACAGAGTATTTTTTATATTCCCTGATTGGAAGAGTATTCAGGCATGTCTGAAATTTTTATATATATATATATATATACACACATACACACACACACACGCACACTGGTTTCAGTAAATACTTATGCTTACAACTTTGATATTAGAGTTCAAAACATTTGCAATAAAGCTGTATTGCTTGAATGTTCAGAGAAATGACACACAAAAGTATTGCACACATGGCCATAGTTTAATTTCTTTTTAAACGAACACAACCATTTTCTGTGTGTGTATTATTTTCCCAGTTCTTCTAGTACTGAACATTTAGACTGGTGGTGTAGGGGCAGTAAATCTAAAATTCTGACCGGTGAAGTCAGGTTTTAGATGCCAATAGACTCAGCCAGACCAGTCAAGACTTTATCTAAAGGACTTCTTATACACACCCTCTCTCTCCCTGTTTAGGATAGTTTTCACACACCTCACGATACCCTATTACAAGCCATGTTCATACTCAAGTTACCTATTTCAGTGTTATCATCCTATCCTCTGTGACTATCTTCATCCAGAAGCTTAGTTATTCTTGCTAGAATTTAAGAGCTAGATTGAGATCATCCCTGCTGATGTATGTAATGGAAGGGCAAAATTTGCAAGGTGCATGTCCCCACCTCTTCTGTCCCTGTGGATGGGTCAGGCATAATCCTTACGTGGAGTGAAGGCACTGTGCCCAACCATAGCCACCAGGAGTGCTGGCTGCCATAAAAGGGACAGAGAAGAGTGAGGGCAGAACTGGCCTGACACAGAGGGGAAAACACTTTTTCAAAGAATGGTAGAGCTGCTACTCTAGCATGACCTGCCCCTGAGCCCTAAGGGCCTAAGAGAAATTCCATCTGAATCTGCCCGAGTGTACCCTGAGGATCCTGCTACAGAATGGCCCTTCCTCATCCCCTACAATGCAGTACATGTCTTAAAGCCATGATTTGTTCCCTATGGTTGTTAAAAGTGAACTCACAGTAATACCTTGCGAAAGGCAAAATTCAGAGCTCACCTTTGTCCATATTCTCCCCACTGACACGTACAACATTTTCAATAAGTGCAGTAGGTGTTTGTCATGTGTTTCTGAGCAGAAATTTGACCTTTTTGTTTTCAGGTACAATGGGAAATTCCAATAACCATCTCAATTCTTATTCAAATATATAAACAAACAATTATAAAAGTCAACTATAGGATTCAGAAGGTGACTGGGACAGTATATTTGTTAGACTGTGTGTGGACTGATCAATGGATTTAACAAGTGAATGCGCAAAGAAGGGACTTCAAGTTTGTAAGCCTTGTTTCCTCTGCACTGGTCCTGGTCTGAGGGTATTTTTTGGATACTTTACCCAGACTCAGAGGGGTAGCCGTGTTAGTCTGAATCTGTAAAAAGCAACAGAGGGTCCTGTGGCACCTTTAAGACTAACAGAAGTATTGGGAGCATAAGCTTTCGTGGGTAAGAACCTCACTTCTTCAGATGCAAGTAATGGAAATCTCCAGAGGCAGGTATAAATCAGTATACTGGTTCTCAGAGGTTCTTACCCACGAAAGCTTATGCTCCCAATACTTCTGTTAGTCTTAAAGGTGCCACAGGACCCTCTATTGCTTTTTACCCAGACTGTAGCTTTAGCATTTAGCCTATTGTTTCATGGTGCGAGTTACAGTATTTATGCGCTTTTTTGGTCACAGACCTCTTAAATGAGTTATTACGAAAGTAATGTAATACAAATACTTAGTAATTTTGTTGCATTTTAAATTTTGAAATTGCATTACAAATTTAAACTAAATAAACCACAGAATAAATATACCATAAGGTGTGCAGGTAAGTATTATCTTCATTCTACAAATGAGGAAACAGCCACAGAAAGGTTATATGACTTGCCCAATGCCACACGGCAGCCCTGTGTCAAAGTCAGGATTACAACCCAGGAGCTCCTTGCTCAGTCCACTAGATCATACTGCCTCTTTTGACTTCCTGCTTGGCTCATCTTTCAACCTCAGCACCTGACTGTGCTTCCATAAAAGTCAATGGCAAAAACCCCATGGATTTCTGGATGAGTAGGCTTGGGTCCTCACTAATATACAGCCTGTAGAATCAGATCAGCCTGTGCATCCTTCAAATCTCACTGAAAAGGGAAGTCTCACTGCTAGAAGTAGATTCTCCCTCTTAGTGTCCAGAGAACCTTTAGCTATACAGGGTGAAAGAAGATTAATTTACATTTTCCTTAACCGTTAAAATAATTTTGCTGCTTGTTTGCAGCCCTGGCTTTTTGAACATGCTTGTGATTACAGGTTGTTTTCTGTACCATTATTGTGTCCAGGAATTACTCCAATATGCTTAATTTGTCATCTTGCTGACATGAGAACAGGTTCCTTTTTTTTTTTAAATTCTGAAGTGAAAGTTCTATGGGCACTGCAATAGCTTTTAACCTAATTCTAAGCCCTGGTCTACACTACGAGGTTAGATCGATTTTATAAGCCATGCGTCTACACAACCAACCCCGTTCTGTCAACCTAAAGGGCTCTTAAAATCGACTACTGTACTCCTCCCTGATGAGGGGAGTAGCACTAAAATTGACCTTGCTGGGTCGAATTTGGGGTAGTGCAGACACAATTTGATGGTATTGGCCTCCTGGAGCTATCCCAGAGTGCTCCAATGTGACCGCTCTGGACAGCACTTTCAACTCTGATGCACTACCCAGGTACACAGGAAAAGCCCCGGGAAATTTTGAATTTCATTTCCTGTTTGGTCAGCGTGGCGAGCTCAGCAGCACAGGTGACCATGTAGTCCCAGAATCGCAAAAGCATAGACTGAAAGGGAGACACTGGATCTGATTGCTGTATGGGGAGAAGAATCTGTGCAGGCCGAACTCCGATCAAAAAGAAGAAATGCTAATATATATGCCAAAATCGCACAGGGCATGGTGGAGAGAGGCTACAATGGGGACACACAGCAGTGCCACATGAAAGTTAAGGAGCTCAAGCAAGCCTACCAAAAGACAAAGGAGGCAAACGGTCGCTCTGTGTCAGAGCCCCATACATGCCGCTTCTATGATCAGCTGCATGGCATTCTAGGGGGGACTCTACCACTATCCCACCATTGTCCGTCGACACCTGCAAGGGGGGAGTCTCACGCAACAGGGAGAAGGATTTTGTGGATGAGGAGGAGAATGTGCAGCAGGCAAGCGGAGAATCCATTCTCCCTGGCAGCCAGGACCTTTTAATCACCCTGGAGCCAGTACCCTCCCAAGGCGGGTTCCCGGACCCTGAAGCCAGAGAAGGCACCTCTGGTGATTGCACATTTGTAACTACACTACAGGGTTTAAAAGCAATTATGTTTAATGTTTGATTTGCCCTGAAGACTTGGGATGCATTCGCGGCCAGTACAGCTACTGGAAAAGTCTGTTAACGTGTCTGGGGATGGAGCGGGAATCCTCCAGGGACATCTCCATAAAGCTCTCCTGGAGGTACTCTGAAAGCCTTTGTAGAAGGTTTCTGGGGCGGGCTGCCTTATTTCATCCTCCACGGTAGGACACTTTACCGCCCCAAGCAAGTAGCAAGTAGTCTAGAATCATTGCAGCACAAACATGGCAACGAATGGTCCTGGGTTTTGGTGGCATTCAAGCAACATTTGGTCTATATCTTTCTGTGTTAGCCTCAGGAGAGTGATATCATTCATGGTCACCCGGTTGAAATAGGGGAATTTTTGTAAGGGAACAGTAAAAGGTCCCCGTTCATGCTGGGCTGTTTGCGCTTGGCGAAAAGGGATCATCCCTGAGAATAGCCACGTGGTGGGGGGAGGGGTGAAGGGATCATCCAAGAGAATAGCCACGCTGTGGGGTTGGGGGAGGGATGTGCTGCACATCCACCCGAAAACTGCAGCCCCTCCTTTTAAATGGCAAACCCAACCGGCATTGCTTGCTATGGGAAAGGAGAGTGCTGCAGTTTGAAACTGTTCCCACATGTTATGAAGGTGGAAGAAGCCAACCCCGTGTACCCTTTGGCTTACCATGGCTGCCTGGAAACCGAATTCTGTTGCCCAGCCGCGAGTGATGTGTCACCATACCGGCAGGCGCTCAATATTAAAGGCAAAATTGCTGTGAATTGCTTGATTCACTGTGAAAGAGTCTCCCTTTTGTTTTCAGAAATGTATCTTCTTAAATTCGACTCTCCCTTTTTATCCTCCCACAGGTGCAAATGTTTCTACGCTCCCCCTATCATCTCTGTTCCAGAGGTTATCGCAGATTAGAAGGCAAGAAAAAAAACGCACTCATGATGACATGCTTTCCAAGCTCATGCAGTCCTCCCGCACTGATAGGGCACAGCTGAATGCATGGAGGCATACAGTGACAGAGGCCAGGAATGCGTACAGTGAGCGCGATGAGAAGAGGCAGGAGGCAATGCTGAGGCTAATGGGGGAGCAAACGGACATGCTCAGGCGTCTGGTGGAGCTGCAGGAAAGGCAACAAGCGCACAGACCACTGCTGCATACACTGTGTAACTGCCTGCCCTCCTCCCCAAGTTCCATATCCTCCTCACCCAGACGTCCAAGAACACGGCGGGGGAGGCTCCTGGCACCCAGCCACTCCACTCCAGAGGATAACCCAAGGAACAGAAGGCTGTCATTCAAACAGTTTTGATTTGTAGTGTGGCTACAATAAGCAATGTGGCCTTGTCCTTCCCTCCTCCTCTCCTCTCCCACCCCACCCGGGCTACCTTGTCAGTTATATCACTTTTTTTTAAATAATAAAGAAATAATGCATGGTTTCAAAACAATAGTGACTTTATTTCCTTTGCCAGCTGTGATCGAAGGGGGGAGGGTGGTTGGCTTACAGGGAATTAAAATCAACAAAGGGGACAGGTTTGCATCAAGAAGAAACACACACAACTGTCACACCGTAGCCTGGCCAGTCATGAAATTGGTTTTCAAAGCCTCTCTGATGCGCAGTGTGCCTAGCTGTGCTCTTCTAATCGCCCTGGTGTCTGGCTGCTCAAAATCGGCCGCCAGGAGATTTGTCTCAACCTCCCACCCCGCCATAAATTTCTCCCCCTTACTCTCACAGATATTATGGAGCACAGCAAGCAGCAATAACAATGGGAATATTGGTTGAGCTGAGGTCTAACCTAGTCAGCAAACAGTACCAGCGAGCTTTTAAGTGTCCAAAGGCACATTCTACCACCATTCTGCACTTGCTCAGCCTATAGTTGAACTGCTCCTTACTACTGTCCAGGCTGCCTGTGTATGACTTCATGAGCCATGGGAGCAAGGGGTAGGCTGGGTTTCCAAGGATAACTATTGGCATTTCAACATCCACAAAAGTAATTTTCTGGTCTGGGAAGTAAGTCCTTTCTTGCAGCTGTTCAAACAGCCTGGCGTTCCTAAAGAGGCGAGCATCATGCACCTTTCCCAACCATCCCACGTTGATCTCGGTGAAACATCCCTTGTGCTCCACCAGTACTTGCAGCACCATTGAGAAGTACCCCTTGCAGTTTACATACTGGTTGGCAAGGTGGTCGAAGATAGGGATATGCATTCCGTCTATCGCCCCACCACAGTTAGGGAACCCCATTGCAGCAAAGCCATCCACTATGACCTGCACAATTCCCACAGTCACTACCCTTGTTAGCAGAAGGTTAGTGATTGCTGTGGCTACTTGGATCACAGCAGCCCCCACAGTATATTTGCCCACTCCAAATTGATTCCTGACTGACCGGTAGCAGTCAGGCGTTGCAAGCTTTCACAGGGCTATTGCCACTCACTTCTCAACTGTCAGGGCAGCTCTCATCTTGGTATTCCTGCACTTCAGGGTGGGGGAAAGCAACTCACAAAGTTCCAGGAAAGTGGCCTTATGCATGTAAAAGTTTCGCAGCCACTGGGAATCATCCCATACCTGCAACACTATGCGGTCCCACCAGTCTGTGCTTGTTTGCCAGTCCCAGAATTGGCGTTCCACTGTATCAACCTGCTCCACTGCTACCATAATGTCCCATTGCCACATCCCCTGCTTTCAGGAACATCCGTGTCCATGTCTTCCTCACAATCGTCCTCATGCTGGCGGCTCCTAGCCAGCTTCTGCACATACTGCAGGATGATGCGCAAGGTGTTTACTATGCTCACAACAGCTCCATGCTTGCCATGCTATGGCGTCTGCACGGGTAACCGAGGAAAAAAGGCACAAAATGATTTTCTGCCGTTGCTTTCACAGAGGGAGAGAGGGGAGACTGAAGACATGTACCCAAAACCACCCGCGACAATGTTTTTGCCCCATCAGGCATTGGGAGCTTAACCCAGAATTCCAATGGGCAGCGAAGACTGTGGGATGGCTACCCACCATGCACAGCTCCGTGATTCGATGCTAGCCATGGTATTGAGGATGCACTCTGCCGACTTAATGCGCTTAGTGGGGACATACGCAATCGACTGTATAAAATCGCTTTCTAAAGATCGACTTCTATAAAATCGACCTAATTTCATAGTGTAGACATACGCTAAGGCAAACATATATTTTCCCCAATAATGTAATGGCCAATTTGTGCATTTATTGTTCACCAGTTAGTATACTTTGTGTTGTTTATATTGCATTCATCAGAATTACACAATCTCACGTGACACTTATCCAGATTGGCTTCTGTCTCTTCTGCATATTTATATATGCCCCTCTTTAAGAGCTGAGCAACTGGGTTTTTGAATTTGCTGAAAGCACAATTGGCACAGTGTTAAGTGAATCTCAGGGGATTCAAAGATACAGTTCAGTTATGCTAGTCCCTAAAACTGAATGCAAATCCTTACTGTTGCCATACCTATGAAATTGCATTTTTTAAAAATAAATATAGTTTTTATATTATATTTAAAAGAAACAAGTCTTCCTTAAAGGCAATTTATTGGATGTGAGCTAGATTGTGTGACATAATCCCATTCACACCCATCCAGAATGTACTGATGATGAGGTCAGAAGTCAGGATGTTGTTATTTATTTTTTTTATATATACTTAGAATTGATTTCCTTGGCAGTAAATTTATTTTCAGCAGTGAGATCAAGGCAAACTGCTATTTAAATTGAAATAAGCAATGCTTTGATAGTGGAAGCAACTGTATGCAAAGAGAATAAGCATTACATTTGTCTGCATTTAGGCCTTGATTCAGCAAGGTACTTAAACATCTGCCTAACATTAAATACAAATAATTACACTGAAGTCAATAGGACTAAACTTCTGTGTAAATACACCTTGCTGCAGTTCCATGGGATTTTTTTCTTAACACACTTTGGAGCATCCATCTTTAACAAATTGTTTTTAAAAAATTACAGAAGCTGGAATCTTTCATTATGTTTCTCTAATCAATTTGCTGTGAGTTCTGGAAGTTTTTTCTCTCTTACAATGTAGGTCTAACAGAATCTATGTTTGTTTATAGTTAAACATATCATTCCAATGTGCAATCAGTAACATAGTGAAAATGAATATCTTGCTCTAAATGGCATTAAGATAACCCTGGGCCCACCTGCAAGAGGTACAGTATATTTGTCATTCTATCTAGCCACAAGAACTCTAAACTAGATGTATCAGTTGTAATTCAAGGTGACCTCCCTCACTGCACTATGATATTCCCAGATGGTTTAAAGCTTAGCTGCTCAGCTCCTCTTTCAATGTCAGAAGTATTGTATATGAATATTACACCAATTTTCAAATTTCCAGTGACTCCCAATGGGAAAGTATAGACATTAACATTCTTGTCATTCAAAATATTGGATTTTCTATCTATTAGACATTGAAAGAAATATCAGCAAATTGGTTTTACCTCAGGTATGTATTGTTGGTCATAGAGGTCATCTTTTTTTCATGCCTACCTTCTTGGTACCAGAATAATTTCTTAGAAAACATTGTTACACATAATACCTACAGTGGCTGAAAGGTAAAGTTACATGTGACACATTTCTAATATCACCTTTGAGAATTCAGGATTTATTTTGTATTTTAGATTATCTAGCTACAGACAGATTTGTATGTGCAAGTGAACATTTTCAGTGCAGCAAGTACTACCGAAGATTTTCCATAAGCCTAAAGAACATGGGATTCACCTTGATACAAGTTAACAACATCAAAATAAATGTAAAATTGTTTGGTTGGCAATATTTTTAAACCCTGAATTTTCATAGGAAATTGCTTTTGATCCCAATTCTGTCACTGTTACTCATGCTAAGTGGTCTCTTAATCTGCAAATTGAGAGCTTGTAGTGCCAATTTCTACTCAGGCAAGAACACCCCATTGATTGCAACATAAGGGTGGCAGAATTGGCCTTGTATTAATTAGAATTATTGACAAAGTGCCTCAGGATCACAGGTGGCTTTTCCCTTCACCCCACCTGGGTTCTTTTTCTGATGCCTTCACCAAAGTTGACTCCTCACTATGCCAAAACACAAGGAGTGCTGTACCTTGGGAATAGGAATAATTCTATTGGCAGACAAGGACTATAAATCCCATTACTGAACAAACCATAAAGCAACACAAGACAAACCCCAGCAAAAGAATGACACCCCACAACAAAGAATATAAATAATGTGGTGCCAGGTCAGATCTCTGCTATTGCAGACACTCTTCTCTGCAGGGATGGAACTGCATTACCCATGTATGAGCTCCCACAGCTGTTCAAAGACTCCCTTTGTGGGAAGGGGAGTTAATCAGAGACTCCCTGATACGTTGTGCTTCTCTCAGCTCAAAGCTCAACATGAAAAATAGTCTCTCAGTCAGACTGTCCCTTCTCACTGAGGGGCTGAGCAGACCTGGCCCACCAAACTACATGTCCATATCACCCCCATGCAGAAGCCAGCCTATTGGCCTCAGCAGGTGTTTCTAGTGCCATCTGTCCTCAGCCCCAACTCCAAGCATTCTGGGAAATGGTGTCAGAGGATTCTAGTACCCATTACATTTGCAGTCCCTTGGGTAGGATTCCCTAGAAGCTCAGTCTGGCTTCAAGACTAAGCTTGATAAGTTTATGGAGGGGATGGTATGATGGGATAGCCTAATGTTGGCAATTAATTGATCTTTGACTATTAGTGGTAAATATGCCCAATGGCCTGTGATGGGATGTTTGATGGAGTGGGATCTGAGTTACTACAGAGAATTCTTTTCTAGGTGTCTGGCTGGTGAGTCTTGCCCACATGCTCAGTGTTTAGCTGATTGCCATATTTGGGGTCAGGAAGGAATTTTCCTCTAGGGCAGATTGGCGGAGGCTCTGGGGGTTTTTCGCCTTCCTCTGCAGCGTGGGGCACGGGTCACTTGCTGGAGGATTCTCTGTACCTTGAAGTCTTTTAACCATGATTTGAGGACTTCAATAGCTCAGACATAAGTTAGGGGTTTATTACAGAAGTGGGTGGGTGAGATTCTGTTGCCTGCGTTGTGCAGGAGGTCAGACTAGATGATCATAATGGTCCCTTCTGACCTTAAAGTCTATGAGTCTATGAGTCTGGCACTCCAGGAACTGGCAAATGTCAAGTGGCAGCTATGTGCCTTTTTAAAAAATTGTTATTTGAATCAGGTAAAAAAATCAAAAAGACAAAAGTAGCAGTTAAAGTGTTTCTTTGGTTTTCATCTCAAGAGGTGCTGCTGAGCAAATCCTAAAAGAATTAGCGGAGGACAACATTTCAGCTGATTTTCAAGAGGCAAGAAAAGTAAAATTAATTTGTAATTAAACTTAAAAGGCTTGACTTGAAAATAGTGGCTGCTCTTTCTTCTGTCTTTGACCCAGTTATATTATGAACATGATACAAATAAAGCTTCAAATAATGAATAATGAATACATGAACCACATGGAAGGATAGTAAAGTGTCTCTAATAAAGAGGATGAGCAGCTGCAACTTCAGTATGCAACAACCCCAGCAAGAAGTAGGAAAGTTGGACTTAGCCTGGAAATGCAGTACATAGATATAGAAGAAACAATTTATTAATTGTACATCTCCAGAAGGGAGCAGAAGACCCTGTCCTACAACCTCTTTTGAAGTGTAGCTTCCCAAGAGGAAACTGGCTGAATATCTTCAAAAGCCGAGCCTGTGAATTTAAATTCATAACTCTGCTGGACACTAAAAAACATGGACTTAACACAGGAACTGGTTTTATGGCTCATTACAACAATTTGTAACACATCCTATTGCCTGCCTGCTAACCCTTAGTTGCCCACTTCATTTTAAGTGGTCTCCTACAACATATGTGATCCTCTTATGCTTGACAATATGTTCCCACCTTGTATTTAGCTTAGACACTCTGGTTTCCTTCTCCAGACCTGAGGTAAAGCTCAAAAGCTTGTCTCTTCCATAAAATATATTGCCTCACCTACTTTATCCCTCTCATCTCCTGGGACCAACACGGCTACAACAATACTGCAAACGAAACTTTTCTCCCCAGTTATAGAAAGAAAGAATCGCATGTGCTTAAGTCACACACTCCCTGAGAAGAAAATTCTTTAGCTGTGCCCTCCTGTAGCCAGCAGTGCTAACTAAAGGTTAAAAGAAGATGATGTGGTGCATACATTCCACAAACTCAGAGAAATAGCAGCTTTCATCGAACAGAAGCAAGCCATGGTCTGCAGGCATAAAGAAGCCTGACACTCAGCAAATACAAATTGTATTAACTCAAAAGTGAATGGCACATTTATTCCCTTTTTTAAATTAAAACAAGTTATGTCATGCAAGCTCTTACTTCATTAATGTGGAGATATTAGCTTTCTTTTTTCTCAATTACATGTACTATTCTGCCCAACTTCTGAGATCTCCTTTTACACATCTGCAATACCTGTACTTAATCACAGTTCTTACTACTATTACACTGGCTATATTTTGCAATGATGCATCTTCCCTGTCCCACTCAGCTCTGGAGTTTAATACAGATGGGCTGATCTATTCTCAGTGACAAGTTCTGATTGCTGTTTTCATTCCATCTCTCTGGGTTAGATGGGTATGGTTACACTTGTCCTAATGAATACCAGCCTGAATCTGATACTATTGGTTTACCCCATGAATTTCTTGTATGACAAGCAGAGATTATTGAACCAGACTAACAATGTAGTACAAAATATGACCTATTTTAACTCTCTTGGCGGGGAGGGTGTTGTTTAGCCTTTTCTCTGGCAGCTTGTTGTTTTCTGTTTCTTAAAAGGAAAGATTTATAAAAGGATAGCTTATACAAATCAAGACTATTTAGATGCATCAGGGATAGGAATGAAGGAGTAAGAGCAAATGCAATAATTTTATATTGTGACATTACCACATTAAATTTTAGGTTCTGGTTCTATTGGTTTATTACATTTTGTAATTTTTTTGCATAGGGAAGTAGGATTTAGGCCTTTATGGATATGTCTATTTAGTATATGGCAGTGAGCCTCCCAGCCCAGGTCAACCCATTTGGATTAATAGCTGTGTAGACAGAGCTGTGAAGTTGTGGTTTCGGGTCTGAAACCCACCCCTCGCCCCCATTAGGCTTCTGAGTGCAGGCTCTAAACACACACTTGTCAGGGATGGTCTAGATAATAGTTAGTCCTGCCTCAGTGCAAGGAACTGGACTAGACGCCCTATCAAGGTTCCCTCATGTCCTACATTTCTATGATTCGCTCTCTCTTTCTGGAGATTGTGAAAATGGGAGCTTTGAAGTTTGTTTTATGAAGAATAGAGGTGGTAGCTGGACTTTGTGTGAGAGGGACCAAAAAAAATGAGTCTGGTACGGAACTGGTATGGAATCTTTCCTACAATTTACTTAGAATACAAATGTCATTCTTCATGTCCTTATCAAATCATGTTAAGTGTTTATATGATGCCTTCATGTTTTGGATACTTAACTGACACTACGTCTCTCAACCAAAACATTCACATTAAAAATATAAAGACAGCAATAAAACTGAAGAGGAGAGAGTTCTGACATATTGACTGGCACTAGGTGCTAAGTAGACTTTTGTGAGGTCTGTCTGTCAACTACTAGCTCTTTTCATTCATAAAAGGGGCCATTGTGATCATCTAGTCTGAGTACCTGTATGACATCACCAATAAAACCTCCCCAAAACAATTCCCGTAGAACTAGAGCATATCTTTCCAGAAAACATCCAATCTCAATGTAAAATTTGCTGGTGATGGAGCATCCACCACAGTTTTTGGTAAACTGTTGCAATGGTTAATTACCTTCACTATAAAAAATTTACAATGTATTTCCAGTCTGAATCTATCTTGCTTCAAATTCCAGCCATTGGAACTTGATATACCTTTGTCTGCTAGATTTAGGAGCCCATTGTCAAATATTTTTATCCCAAGGAGTAATATAGACTGTGATCAAATCACCCCTTAACACTGTCTTGGTGAGCTAAATAGATTGAGCTCCTTGAGTCTATCACTATAAGACATGTTTTCTAATTCTTTAATCATTCTTGTGGCTCTTCTCTGAACCCTCTCCAATTTATCAACATCCTTCTTGAATTTTGGACACCAGAACTGGACACAGTTTTCTAGTAGCATTCACATGAGTGCCAAATACAGAGGTAAAATAACCTCTTTATTCCTACTTATGATTCCCCTATTTATGCATCCAATGATTGCATTAGCCCTTTTGGCCACAGTGTCACACTGGGTGCTCATGTTCAGCTGATTATCCACCATGACTCCCATATCTTTTTCAGAGTCACTGCTTCCCAGAAGAGAGTCCCTAATCCTGTAAGTATTGCCTACATTTTTTGTTCCTAGATAGATACATTTACATTTAGCCATATTAAAATCCATAACGTTTGCTTGTGCCCAGCTTATTAAGAAATTCAGATTGCTCTGTGTCAGTGCCCTGTCCTTTTCATTATTTACGACTCCCCCAATTTAATGTCTTGAGAAGTGGTATTCTGAATACCAGGGAAAGCATCCAGTCTTCTTCATATTTTTCACAGAATCACAGAAGTGTAGGACTGGAAGGGACTAGTCCAGTCCTTTGCACTCAAGGCAGGACTACATAATAGCTACACCATTCCAGACAGGTGTTTGTCTAACCTGTTCTTAGAAACTTCCGACGGAGATTCCATAGACTCCCTAAGAATTTTTTTCCAGTGCTTAACTACCCTGACAGGAAGTTTTTCCTAATGTCCAACCTAAACCTCACTTACTGCAATTTAAGCCCTTTGCTTCTTGTCCTATCCTCAGAGGTTGACAAGAACAATTCTTCTCCCTCCTCCTTATAACAACCTTTTATGTACTTGAAAACTATTATCATTCCCCTCCCCCCCATCAGTCTTCTCTTAATATAAGAACATAAGAACGGCCATACTGGGTCAGACCAAAGGTCCATCTAGCCCAATATCCTGTCTTCCGACAGTGGCCAATGCCAGGTGCCTCAGAGGGAATGAACAGAACAGTAATCATCAAGTGATCCATCCCCTGTCGCCCATTCCCAGTTTCTGGCAAACAAAGGCTAGGGACACCATCCCTGGCCATCCTGGCTAATAGCCATTGATGGATCTATCCTCCATGAATGTATCTAGTTCTTTTTTGAACCCTGTTACAGTCTTGGCCTTCACAACATCCTCTGGCAAGGAGTTCCACAGGTTGACTGTGTGTTGTGTGGAAAAAACATTCCTTTTGTTTGTTCTAAACCTGCTGCCTATTAATTTCATTTGGTGTCCCCTAGTTCTTGTGTTATGAGAAGGAGTAAATAACACTCCCTTATTTACTTTCTTCATACCAGTCATGATTTTATAGATTTCTATCATATCCCCTCTTAGTCGTCTCTTTTCCAAGCTGAAAATTACCAGTCTTATTAATCTCTCCTCATATGGCAGCTGTTCAATACACCTAATCATTTTTGTTGCCATTTTCTGAACATTTTCCAGGTTCAATATATCTTTTTTGAGATGGGGCAACCACATCTGCATGCAGTATTCAAGATGTGGGCATACCATGGATTTATATAGAGTCAATATGATATTTTCTGTCTTATTATCTATCCCTTTCTTAATAATTCCCAACATTCTGTTAGCTTTTTTGACTGTCGCTGCACATTGAGTAGATGTTTTCAGAGAACTATCCACAATGACTCCAAGATCTCTTTCTAAGATTTCTTTCAGATTCAACAAACCCATTTTTTTCAATCTTTCATCATAAGTCATGTTTTCTAGGCATTTAATCATTTTTGTTGCCCTCCTCTGAACTTTGTCCAAATTGTCCACATCTGTCCTGGAAGTGGCGCCCAGAATTGGACACAATACTCCAGTTGATGCCTTATCAGCTCAGAGTAGAGTGGAAGAATTTCTTCTTGTGTCTTCCCTAGAACATTCCTGCTAATGCTGTTCACTTTTTTTTTTTTTTTTTTGGCAACAGTGTTACACTGTTGACTCATATTAGCTTGTGATCCACTATAACCCCCATATCCCTTTCCTCAGTACTCCTTCCTAGGCAGTCATTTTCTATTTTGTCTGTGTGCAGCTGATTGTTCCTTCCTAAGTGGAGTACTTTGCATTTGTCCTTATTGAATTTCATCCTGTTTACTTCAGACCAATTCTCCAGTTTGTTCAGATCATTTTGAATTTTAATCCTATCCTCCAAAGAACTTGCAACCCCTCCCAGCTTGATATTGACCACAAACTTTATAAGTGCACTCTCTATGCCATTATCTAAATCATTTATGAAGATATTGAAAAGAACTGGACCCAGGATGAATCCTGTGGGACTCCACTGGATATGTCCTTCCAGCTTGACTGTGAACCACTGATAACTACTCTCTGGGAATGGTTTTCCAACCAGTTATGTACCCTACTTAGAGTAGCTCCATCTAGGTTATATTTCACTAGTTTTGCTATGTCCCTTCCTCTCACCATTCAATTTGGGCTCCTTAGGCAGAGGTTTCATGTCACAAAGCAGGGAATAAATATGGCTCTCGCATAACTACATCTAGACTATTGTGCTTAGTTTGGAGAATCCTATTTTATGTTTACCACAAACTTATGAAGATAACACTAACACACACAGATTGACCTGATGGAGTTGTGTCGGTAGCAGTATAGGCATAATATTTGCTCTCTTTTTGGGGGGGAAGACAGCAAAGTATGTGGTGGACAAAAGTCTGAACTAAGAAGAGATGGTCAAAACAGAAAAAAAATGAATATTTGTGTCTCTTTCTATCAAAATTTCATTTTTGTGGAAATTTTCAGACTACTGCTAGACCGCATTGATACAGAGATATTTTTAGGGATTTCCATTGATCTACAAGCTTAGGTGTTTAAGTGCTAAGACAAAGAGTGCACAGATATATAACCATTCCTTCAACAAAGTGGCATCTATGTGGCCATGTTTAATACCTCTACATACTTACATCAATGTACAGATTCTTGCTTAGCATATCCTTGGTTTAATTTATACCCCAGCAGATCCTGGGCTAATAAATTTCTCATTTTAATCTCAAATAGTTGTAAGGTAAAGGAGAGCCAGAACTGAATTCCAGGACTGGCTTGACTAATGCGACTTTCCTTCTTCAACAGAAGACATATAACTGATCAGTTGGGCATGTAATTACTATGTTTGTGTATACAATAACAGTGACTGTGTGTGCACATTCTAAAAATCTGGACTTTAAAACTAATACTGAATGCTATCCCACTTTGCCTTTGTCTAATCCACATTCCTCACCAAGTGCAAGAGAAATACAGCAGATTTGGGGAGGGGGGGGGGAGAAAATCAGGCCAACCAATTACAATATCTGAGAGGGCAGTTTTTCAAGAAGATTAATCTTTATTATAGAAGACTACTTGAAAAATGCTGTGACAGCTGACATAAAAGGTGGCATTCTGTCAGTTTATATTCTTGCCTTGGGCTCTGAAAGGAACTAATTTTCAAAAACACTATGAAAAGTGATATCTTCCATTTGCAGTTCTGTGGCATTTGCCCAGTAAAGATCCTTGTTCAAGCACAAGATCCCCTATCAAATAAATTTTTCAGGAATTGGTTATGGGCCCAATGCATGCTTCAGCTACAGTTATTTTGTAACCTACTGTATCTTATTTCTAAGGTATTAAGGACTTAGGCAAGTACCCAGGCAAGTTAACATTAAGGTTGCCTTCAAATGCTTGAGGTTTTTGAGCAATAACCACCTGAATGAGAAGTTCTGTTCAGTTCCCTTTCAATTAAAAATACACACATAGTGTTCTGCACTGCTAGTTACCAGGTTCCAGATTCTTGCTTTCCTGGCTCAACATAGGCAATCTCTCGGCTGATTAAGCAAACAGATGTTCAAATTAAACATTTAGGGCAAACATTAGGAACCCTTTCTATCTTTGTTGCAGTGTGAATGATCGACAGATTACTTCTGTTTAAATCCAGTACGTGTATTTAGAGTTCTTTTGCATCAAAAACTCAGACATATAACAATGTACAGACAGCAGAAGGTGAAGTGTCTGTCTCACCTAAACTCCTTGCTAAGCAATACTCTTATCTGATAAAAGATGCCCCAAACCAAACATATACAGGATTAACATGTATTAGGGTCAAGCAACAGAAAACATGTTTGGGAAAGAAAATATCACAATAAGAGATTTTGCTGCCTGACAAAGCTGACTTGCGTCCACAGAATAAAAATTGTCTAACTGCTGTGCACACAGCTCAGATTGCCAGCTAGGACAGCAGGAAGCTACCCCCAACCACTCAGTAAAACAGCAGGCTATCTCACTCACCCAAAGTGCCCAACTCAGTTGGACTATTATGTGTATTTCAACTCTAATCTGCTGCTTAACTGTCTGACCACCCAACTCCATCCTCAGATTTGTTGTGAAAGTGTGTATGCAGCCACAGACACCCGAAAAATAAATTCATTGTGCTGCACTTCATAAGCAGAAATGATATTGACATTTTAAACACAAACGTTTCCCAGTGCTGTACTCTATGGGCCAGATTCTGATCACATACCCATTTTATAATCAGTATTGAGTAGGAGTGAGAGTACAATCAGGCCCTATATGTGTAATATACCATTAAATTATATGGTTGCTCGGTGTTATTCAACTTGCTCTGGAAAAACATTTGTCCTCAAACACTTTTATAGCAGTTACACCCCAACCCCCAGCACTCTTATATAAATAGAGCAACAATAGTGGCTTCAAAATAATCTTTGTATATTCTGGGTTTGGTTTTGATTTCACAACAGTATATTTCAGGAATATCACCAAAGTCACTGGAATTTATATATAATGCAAAACTGGTACCAGTGAGATCAGATTCAAGTCATGCATCCCTTAATTCTTCTTTATACCTAGTATGTTAAAAAGAACTTTAAGGTTGCGAAGTCAAGCACAATAAATTAAGAAAATGTTTGTTATTTTTAACATCAGGTATGTGCTGTGTTTTTTTTCCCCTTCCATTTCATAGGCTTAAAAAAAAAAATAGAAAGGCCGTCCTGTGGCATCAGATTGACACCCATAAGGATCATCAGCAAAGTTGCAACTTTCAAATCCACTGCACAACCTCTGGCCCTTGAGCTACTTGACAGCAGTTGTAGGTTGTCATATTCTTTGTGGACCAACACTAGAGGGGGATGAGTCAGACATTTTCCCAGCGGATTTCACAGATATTTGCTGACAGCACAAGAATGGTGACACTCAAGAATCCTGGCTCTGGAGGAGAATGTGCTTCTAGTGCCCATCATCAAAAGCAAGCGCCCACCAGACCAGGACACACCAATGCCAAGCTGCACCGGACCCTGCCAGAACAACAGATGCAAAACCTGAAGACATATCTCCACTGTTACAATGATACTCATTTCCCACAACACACCTTTCAAGATTCATGGGTCCTACACATGCCTAACACAACATGTGATGTACCTAAATCAATGCACTAAATGCCTCAATAGCAACTATGTAGGTGAAATCAGACAATCACAACTCACACAGGAAAATGATAAAAAGCAAAAACACCACATCACCTGTGGGTGAATACTTTTTCAAAGAGCAATCACTCTATATCTGAGCTATCAGTCCTCATCCTCATATGAAACCTGCACAAAACTTTCAGATGAGCTTGGGAGCTTTAAATTCATAATGTTACTAGACACTACAAATCATGGACTGAATAAAGACACTGGATTTATGGCTAATTACAACAATCTATAAACCACTAACACACACACACACTCCCCGGCAGCCCTGCTGCTTTCCCACTTCCTTTCCTCCCTATGACTGAGGGTATTAACAGGCTACTTCACCTTGAGTGATCCCTTGAAATGGGTTAGCTACTTATGCTAAACAATCTGTTCCACCTTGTATTTAGCTGTGACATGCTGAGTAAGTTTCCCAGACCTGAAGAAGAGCTCTGTGTAAGCTCACAAGCTTGTGTCTTTCACCAACAGAAGTTGGCCAAATAAAAGATGTTACTTCACCCACCTTGTCTCTCTTGTAGTCATCTGGGAAGAAGTAGATTTTGAGGTCTGATTTGAAGGAGGAAGGGGTACCGGTCTTATGGATCATTTCACAGACACCATCCCACACCTAGCGAGGAACATTGAAGAAGGTGAAAGTTGGCTGTGGAAGAAGCTGGCAAGGCTAGTATCACTGTCAGAGTGAAGAAAGGAAAGCAGACATGGAACACTATAAGAGCGGATATGTTTGCAGGGGCAGAGGTGTGAAGATGAGGATAAAATACCTTAATGCTGATGTGGTGGAGAAAAGGGAACAGGCAGAGAGATTCAAAGAAAGGTGATGCTGTAGTCAGAGACAGGCTGAGTTGCAGAACTGGAGGGGGAAAAACAGGTCAGGAATTAAATTAAACTTTGAAATACATTTTCTAGGTTGCATACTAATTACTTTAATAGTGCTTTAAACTTAAATAGCTCCTTCAATTCATGGATCTCAAAGTTATTTACAAATACTAATGAAATAAGTTTCACAAACACCCCATAGGTAGCTACATGCTTTAGTATGATTTTTTTGTTTATTTTTGTTTTAACCCTCACATTGAATAGCCTGTGTCAACATTTTAATCAGGCAATGAGGTTGTCTGTGTTTTGCAATAACCAGTGTCATTATTTAGCATTGGATTCTCCTGCTATTACCTCAAAATCCAAGTTGCTAAGGCTATAAACTATAAAACAATTTGAAAACAGAGAATTAAAGATGTTCAACATATGAAATATTAATAACTCTGTTTTCCATCAACAAGAACAGACACTGTGGTAGCAACAAGCCATCCACTATTCCCATGAAGGACATATTTCCCATTAATGCTATACAATTGCACTAAAAGAAAACTATCCTCCAAAAACCGTTTCTTTTTGCCTGGAAAATGAACACCTATCCTTAAAATATGTGTGTACTTGCGCATGCATGTACTAGACTTGACATTAAAGACTGTATTGTAAACATAAGTACATCTTCCCTCCCTATAAGTAATTATGTTTTTAATCTTCCTGTTATTAACACATTTCTGAAACCTCTCACTGTGGCCTCCTTGTTAATAGGTATTTGCTGTTTCAAACACCCATAGCAATAAAAATAAAATGCATTTAACTCTCCATGGGCCCATTATGTTTAAGGTATTAGTTCATTTTTAATTAGTTTGTCTAATTGTTTAATTTAAAACTTGAGTTCCTTAAGTGAGAAAGGAAAGAAAGACTTTGATCGATCAGTTAATTTCATTTACCCTAAAGACTTATGGTTAATTGTTAAAAAGTATGAGGATAAACAAAGTCACTGAAATGTGACCAGTTGTGGCTTCCCAGTGGATGAGCAGGTCTGATATGGACCAAATACCTTCACTCAGTGCACAGTCTGAGTAAAAGATCTATGTGTTTGGGGAGCTCTATAGGGGCTAGGAGACAGAAAAATCTTCCATTCCTGAGCTGCAGAGTAATGTTGTCAAATCTGTAACACCATTTCTGATTTTCAAGGGTAATACATACATTTTGGGTTTCAAGATGGTGGTCTTTTTGATGGTAGGTTCAGGAAGGGAGATAACAAATCTTCCTAGCAAACTTATATTTGGACTACCTTTATTCCACAATATGTTCAGTCTTACATTTTCTGACTATCACATAGGAATAGTTGAGAATTTTCTTTAAACTGAAATTCCAAAGATCGCTATCCCTTTCCCAATGACTGTTCTTCAACACAGATGGGGAAATAAATCATTTGAAAGTGAGTTCTGTAAATAGTCAAAATTTACCAAAAAATAACATATTTTAGAACCTGAGATACCACACTATTTCCTATAGAAAATAAATGGCCTTATATAATATACTACAGTGTGGTAATTATTGGTAAATATTTATTTTTGAATGGTAACTACTGTATAAATTAAAATACAGATATGCATATGTACTTATCTGAAAAGTCAGAGTTGTCCAAAGGAAATTTTCCATTATCTTTGGTAAATTAAACACCTTAAAAAATTACCCATTTATATGTTATTCAGAAAAGTTCTGACTAAAGCCCTGATCTTGAGAACTCAGTGAACTCCACTGGGTTAAGCATGTGATTAGATCTTTGCAGGATTAGTCCTTAATGTTTGTGTGTGTGTTCTATAACAGTCAATTAATTTAAAGGATTTTTCATCACATAGGAACATAAGAATGGCCATACTGGGTCAGACCAAAGGTCCATCCAGCCCAGTATTCTGTCTACCGACAGTGACCAATGCCAGGTGTCCCAGAGGGAGTGAACCTAACGGGTAATGATCAAATGATCTCTCTCCTGCCATCCATCTCCACCCTCTGACAAACAGAGGTTAAGGACACCATTCCTTACCCATCCTGGCTAATAGCCATTAATGGACTTAACCTCCATGAATTTATCTAGTTCTCTTTTAAACCCTGTTATAGTCCTAGCCATCACAACCTCCTCAGGCAAGGAGTTCCATAGGTTGACTGTGCGCTATGTGAAGAAATCACTTGTACTTCAAGATCATAGAATCATAGAATTTGGTCCAGGAGGTCATCTATTCCAATCCCCTGCTCAAAGCAGGACCAACACCAACTAAATCATCCCAGCCAAGGCTTTGTCAAGCCTGGCCTTAAAAACCTTGAAGGACTGAGATTCCACCACCTCCCTAGGTAACCCATTCCAGTGTTTCACCACCCTCCTAGTGAAATAGTGTTTCCTAATGTGAAGCAAGGAGATTCTTTTCCCCAAGAATCTCGGCAGCACAGACAACACTGAAGAGGTTTATTCACAACACCTGGAAGACTGATAAACAGCTTCAAAAGGATGGTGTTACAGTGACCAATTATATACCTTTTCTTATCAATCCATTTGCATTTATCTTGTACTTACAGAGATAAACATTGTTTCAGAGAGAGAGAGAACACTTAACATGTAATGACAGGAGCAGAACATACGCATAGAAACTATTCTGATTACATCAATTATCTATGTTTACCCTTAAGGTGAAGGGGTGGGGTCGGGGTCAGTGTTCACAGATATACGGAGGGCTGTGGAGGGTTTGTACTGTTCTTTCTTACTGAGAGGCCGAGTTACTGGCCGCCATCTGACCATGTAAGTTATCGAGTGTTTACAGCTGCCAGTGTCCTTGGGCTTCTGGTATTCCTGCTTGTTAGTTATGTGGGTTTCTGTCTCAGCTGCTAATTGAATTTTTAACTCTTGCCTAACACTAATATCCAACCTAGACCTCCCCCACTGTAACTTGAGACCATAGCTTCTTGTTCTGTCATCTGCCACCACTGAGAACAGCCTAGCTCCATCCTCTTTGGAACCTCCCTTCAGGTAATTGAAGGCTACTATCAAATCCCTCCTCACTCTTCTCTTCTGCAGACTAAACAAGCCCAGTTCCCTCACCCTCCCCTCGTAAGTCATGTGCCCGAGCCCCCTAATAATTTTCGTTGCCCTCCACTGGACTCTCTCCAATTTGTCCACATCCCTTCCGTAGTGCAAGGACCAAAACTGGACACAATACTCCAGGTGTGGCTTCACCAGTGTTGAATAGAGGGGAATAATCACTTCCCTCAATCTGCTGGTAATACTCCTACTAATACAGCCCAATATGTCGTTGGCCTTCTTGGCAACAAGGGCACACTGTTGACTCATATCCAGCTTCTTGTCCACTGTAATCCCCTTTTCTGCAGAACTGCTGCTTAGCCAGTCGGTCCCCAGCCTGTAGCGGTGCATGGGATTCTTCCTTCCTAAGTGCAGGACTCTGCACTTGTCCTTGTTGAACCTCATCAGATTTCTTTTGGCCCAATCCTCCAATTTGTCTAGGTCACTCTGGACCCTATCCCTACCCTGCAGCGTATCTACCTCTCCCTCAAGCTTAGTGTCATCTGTGAACTTGCTCAGGGTGCAATTAATCCCATCATCCAGATCAGTGGTTCCCAAACTTGTTCCGCTGCTTGTGCAGGGAAAGCCCCTGGTGGGCCGGGCCGGTTTGTTTTACCTGCCACGTCTGCAGGTTCGGCCAATCGCGGCTCCCAGTGGCTGCAGTTCGCTGCTCCAGGCCAATGGGAGCCGCGATTGGCCGAACCTGCAGACGTGGCAGGTAAACAAACCGGCCCGGCCCGCCAGGGGCTTTCCCTGCACAAGCAGCGGAACAAGTTTGGGAACCACTGATCCAGATCATTAATAAAGATGTTGAACAAAACTGGCCCCAGGACTGACCCCTGGGGTACTCTGCTTGATACTGGCTGCCAACTAGACACCTGGCCGTTGATCACTACCCATTGAATCTGACAATCTAGCCAGCTTTCTATCCACCTTATTGTCCATTCATCCAATCCATACTTTTTTAAACTTGCTGGCAAGAAGACTGTGGGAGACCGTATCAAAAGCTTTGCTAAAGTCAAGATACATCACATCCACTGCTTTCCCCATATCCACAGAGCCAGTTATCTCATCATAGAAGGCAAGATATGAATGTGCTCATGAGTCCAACAGGACTTTTCTTTGGAGCTGTATTTCCTTTTTATGGAGTAAAAGCTGGAGGAGGTACCATCAACTCCTACAGGCTGAATTCTTACCCACCTCTACAAAAATTAAATATCATGTGACTTAAAACTAACTGAAGTCAGGATATAGTGAGACAGTGCTGTCCAGAGCAGCAACAGATAATGTTCTCACATTATTTCCTATTAGTTTTGAATAACATTCATTAATTCACCCCTCTTCTGGTTAGCAAACTACTCAAAAACCATTATTGATTTTGGCTAATGTTCATTATTTGTAAAAATTCATCAAATCATTTTCATGATTTTTTTTTTAAAATTCTGCAATATTTGAGAAATGTTTGCTTTCATTATTCATTATTTGTGTGTGCGACTGGTCACTTAACTCACAGAATATTGTTTCTGCAGTCCAACTGATGATAAACTCTTTAAATAGGATGGTAGCAAATAACAACAAAGTTCCTGCATTTATTTTTGGATGAAGAAATATCCATACTAAAATTCATGACAGACTTTTGAGATTCACAAGTACTTCAGCAATACCATGCAGTCAGACCTCCAAACCTCATGACCAATAACTTATATGACCCAATGAATCACAGTGAATAGAACTTAGTGCTTTATTTATAAAGTATTCATTTATCAATTTTTAAAGCTATTTGCCAATTGCACTTTCAGTCAGAAGACCCATACACACAGACCTCGCAAGACAACTCCCAAACACTATGTAAATTCACTCAGCAATAGGTCCACCTGCTATAAACAATAATATTCCTGTTGTCATAGTTGTCTTGACATTCTTTCTTCCCTCAACATAAGGTCATGCCACAAATGTAAAGAAGCTGGGAGGTTCAGAGTGAGTTGGTCACTCCACCCTTAATTTAAAATATTGCGCTTTTCTCAACAGCATACATTAAAGATTGATTATCATCCTTAGCTTTGAATTAGCAGGCATTTGTGGTTTGTGGCTCAACCTTCACATTATTCAAGCAGCGTGTTTAGAATTTAATATTCTAATGTCAGTGAAACCCTACTGTGAGAGAAAACAGTGTTAAATGTTTCATTAATATGTATGATCTTTTTCATATTCACTGCAATTAAACTACCCGTTACTTTTGATAACAATAACACCGCCATATTTGAACTATAGTAACTATAATTAAGATTCACTTTTAGATTATTACACATAAAGAGAATACATACAGTGGCAAGTATGGGATTTCAGTAATTGAAATCTATCCCACTTTGGGTTTTATCATTATACAATGTATAATTGATGTGTAATAAAGATTAAAATGACAATACCGTATGTAATGCTTGCAAATGAATTTTGGAGACAATGAAAAACAAAGTCAAATAAATCCCTGGTTTCTAAGATAAAATCTTCAACTTAATTTTGGATTTTACAGCGTACCAATCTACTGAGAATGAAGATGTTTTGCAGAGAAAATGTGAAGAAGCATTAAGAATGTATGAAGAAATTAATTAGTTGTTCTCCTTTTGATTTTCTTCATGCACAAACAACATGAAGCTTCATAAAATATGTATGCTACTTTGTCCAAGCTCACCTCAAAAATATATCCATTGGGGCTCTGGAACATATAAGAACTTGAACTAACGAGACTCTGGGCATCAGAGCTGGTTAAATTGTATGCAGCCAAAATTTACTTTAACACTGGGGCAACTCTCTGTATGGGCAACAATTGCCCCTGCTTCCTCTCTGGAGGTCTCTCACTGGAGGAGTGGGGAGGAGTTGAGAATAAGGAGGCACAGATGGGCTGGCAGGAAGAGGAGGGGAGTCTCTGCAACCTGCCCAGCTCACTTGGGCAGCTGGTCAGAACCCAAAGACTCAGCAAGGGAGCCTGGGGAGCCAGAGAACAGTCCCAAAAGCCAAAGGCAAGGAGTTTTGGACACAACTCAGTGACTGATGCTTGTGAAAGGATGCCCACTGTTACCATTACTGTTTGTATTGATATCAGAAGCACTGGCAGAGAGGAGAGAGACACACAGAGTCAGTATCCAGAAGGTACAGGAAACTCATAAATTACTAGTGTATGAGAATGACAAACTTTTTATCATCATATTACAGAAAGGCAGTGATACTTCAAGTCGAGGGCAATGTCAGATTTTGGATTTTAGCACAACCTTATAAAAAAAGTTTATTTTCTTACCCCGATGATCAATTATTGATAATATACAGATAATATTTGTCCCATGCAAGCAGAATTTTGCAATGTTGGGTTAGTATCAGATTATAAAATTATGTGGCAAAACGATAGCAATGTTTTGCCACTCTCTTCAGTTTGCCCCATGGAATTAAAGATTTATTTGTGAGCTAAGCATACGGCTAGATAATATAATGAAGGATAATCTGAGAACAATAATGCTGCATATAAAGGAAGATCTCAAGGGTTAGAACTCATTAAATCTGAGTTTATGGAGATGAGTTAATGCTATTAAGTTGATATCTGCTCCACAAGAACTATTTTTCTCAACTGTTCCCAATACAATTTCCAGCAGCCTACTTTGCACAAAAGGGCAATTGCTGCTTGCCTAGGGAGACTCAAACAGCCGTGTCTAAAGTTTAAACAAAACAACTCAATGTAGTCTTATATACAGCAGGTTTATGTTTAACTGACCTTAAATTCTATCAAATGTTTTTTTAATATAACCCAAATGAATTCGCTATGGTGTGTTGAAAGAAAAACCTTGTTGTAGGTTAGGATGGAATACTGTGAGCATGGGAACATTAGAAGGCTATTACCAGAGGTGAAAGTAACTCCAGAAACTTACCGGTATGGGGCTGGGGCCAGCTCTGGCCCCCGGAAGGGGCGGGACCTCGGGCGGAAGGGGCGGTGCTGGGAGTCAGCATCCCCCAGTCAGCACTTCCAGGCCACCTGGCCTGCACTGCCTGGGGCTCCAGTGGCAATTTAAAGGGCCCGGGGCTCCGGACACTGCTGCCTCAGTAGTGGCAGTGGTGTCTGGACCCCCAGGCCCTTTTAAATTGCCAGCCCCGGGGCAGCTGCTCCCTTTGCCCCCACCGGGGGGGGGGGGCAAAAGGGGCAGGGACAGGGCCGGCTCTAGGAACCAGCAAAACAAGCTGGTGCTTGGGGCGGCACATTTTTAGGGGCGGCATGGCCGGCGCCAGAATGCCACCCCTAAAAATGTGCCCCGGCCGCCCTAGCTCACCTCCGCTGCTGCTGCCGCTCATGCGCCACGGCGCGCGAAACAGCTGATTCGCGCGCCGCGACCGCTCAGGGTCTCCCCCTCCCTAGAGCCGGCCCTGGGCAGGGACATTAAAGTGCTGCAGGGTCCTTTGTCACAGCAGCGCTTTAACGTTGCTGCCCACCCCCCGTCGGTGGCCCTGCTGGTAGGGCCGCCGATGGGGGGGGCACAGCAACGTTAAAGCGCTGCCACGGCAAAGGACGATCCTTAAAGCGCTGCCGCTTTTTCCTCCCTGTCAGTGGCCCTGCCGGTATGGACCCTACCAGCAGGGCTGCCAACGGAGGAGGCAAAAGGGGCAGGGACATTAAAGCGCTGCCGCAGCAGCACTTTAATATGGGCTGCGTACGGGCTGGTGTGGGTTCTTACCAGTACGCTGTACTGGCCCATACCGACTCACTTTCACCCCTGGCTATTACATAACCCAGTGGTTCTCAGCAGGGCCGGCTCTAGGATTTTTGCCGCCCAAAGCAAAAACAATTTTGGCCGCCCCCCTCCCCCCCCCCGTTTTTTAATTACCCCACCCCCGGCCCCGCCTCAACTCCGCCCCTTCCCCAAATCCCCAGCCCTGCCTCCTCCCCCCAGGCTCTCAAGCCTAGGAGGGAGGGAGGGGGAGCAGCGGCGCGCGAAACGGCCGCTCGGGATCTCCCCCTCCCTCCCAGGTTTGAGAGCCTGGGAGGGAGGGGGAGACCCCGAGCGGCCGCGGTGCGCGAATCAGTTGTTTCGCGCGCCGTGGCGCCTGAGCGGCAGCAGCAGCAGAGGTGAGCTAGGGCGGCCGGGGCACATTTTTAGGGGCGGCATTCTGGCGCCGGCCATGCTGCCCCTAAAAATGTGCCGCCCCAAGCACCAGCTTGTTTTGCTGGTGCCTAGAGCCGGCCCTGGTTCTCAGACAGGGGGACACATACCCCTGGAGGTAACCAGAGGTCTTCCAGGGAGTACATCAACTTGTCTAGTTATTTCCTAGTTTTACAAAAGGCTACGTAAAAATCACTAGCGAAGTCAGTGCAAACTAAAATTTCCTTCAGACAATGACTTGTTTATACTTCTCTATATACTATGCATTGAAATGTAAGTACAATATTCCAATAGATTTATTTTATAATTATATGGTAAAAATGAGAACGTAAGCAATTTTTCAGTAATAGCGTGCTGTGGGATTTTGTATTTTTAAGTCTGCTTTTGTAAGCAAGTGGTTTTTAAGTGAGGTGAAAACTGAGACAAAATCAGACTCCTGAAAGGTACAGTAGTCTGGAAAGATTGAGAGCCACAGACATAACCTAACATGCCACAGCCAGAGACTTACACCTATTTTAAGAACTTGAGGATGCAAAAATGAGCACAAAGAAGAGAGTTTGTTCATTTATAAAGGAGGGTGCTACTGGTCTTTAATTGAGTTGCATTAGCAAGAATTGTACCTGCCAGGAGGGGCCCTAGAAAATGCCCCTGATATGGAATCCCTAAAGGAGTATGACTGAGTGCAATTGCAATTGCCACTATTATTTATTACTTGTGTTACCGTAGCATCTAGTAGCCCCAGTGATAGACAGGACTCCATTATGCTGGGCTCTATACAAACACTGAACCAAAATATGGTCCCTGCCCCAAGGCGTTTCCAATGTAAATTTTCACCCAGTATTGTCTTCAGAAAGGGACCAGTCCATACCAGTTCTCTACATTAATTTATTAGTCCAGTCATAAGCAGAATCCAGAGACAAGCCTTTTCCTAGAAGCAGTTTATCACTGTTTAACACTATAGCAGCAACTTGCTCTGAATGTAAGGGAAACAACCTCTGGCTCAAAAAGGATATGGGAAGAGAAGGATGAAGAGGTCCAGAGGCCATGAGGAGCAGCAAGTATGGCAAATATATATGTAAGATATACCAAAATATCCTGAATCCTATGAGTTAACAAGGGCATCTTGAAAAGCAACTCAACTTATTTCTTATTATTTTCATCGTACTTCACTACACCACCCACTCCTAACAAATGTAACTGAACTTACTCACAGTCACAACTACATAGAGATCATACAACATGTGGTAGCTGCTTTGTCCTTAATACAACCATGCATGTATGACAGCTATGGAGGAGGGGAAGAAGTCACTTTGCTGGTACAGTAGCTTAGGTGTATAAATAGGATTTAGAACCTTAATTTTAGACTGCATAATTTCAACATTATGTGAGTTATCAGGAAATAAATATCTGGGCAGAAACAGGAAGGCAATCACAATTCCCTGTTCGAACCAATAAACAATACTGCCTCCCTATTGACAGGTTATGTAAATAATGAGAATATAATTTTTGCTATAGATACTCGTATAAACTTAGTAGGAATCATTCCTCTATTTATAAATGAAATACATGCACAAAAAAGCAGGAAATTCTGGAAGTTTAACAGTATTATATTGATTCAGGCACCTGCTGATTAAGCAGCTAAATATGAATTTGGATAATTTATGTTAGGCAACTATATTTGAACATGTTGAACCCTTTGTGCCTCAGTAAAAGGAGTATAGTAATAACACACCTACCTACCTTACAGGAATATTATTCTTTATTATCTGTAAAAGACAGGAGATGAAAGAGGCTAGATAACTATAACTACATGTTATAAGAGTATAGTTTAAAAATGTATACCATACAATAGTAATATAATTTGGTGGTGTAAAAATTCCCACTTTGATTCATAGTGCTTCTTAAGAAAGTCTTTATGGAAATAAAGATGTATGCACGTTTCCTTAATATTTTGTCAAGTATAAACATGTTACAAAAATAATCAAAAATCATGGACATACTTTCTTGTCAATATTAGATGGTTTCTAGTATAAGCTATTTTAATTGCATTTAATTTTTAAAAATATTTAAATTTAACTAGACCTGCTACTATCTTCAATCATCCATTTTGAAGAATCAATCACATGTTACAGTATAAGATGCAATCACTAGAATTAAAGGTGAACATTTCAGATCCTCATATTTCACAGAACATCTGCTAGGGAATAGGAAAGCTGCTCTTCATAATAGGCAACAAAGTGTAGCAAGCTGGGTTAATAGAGCTACATATGGCGGTAATGAAATAACTGTTGTTCTGAGCAGCTTTGAATACATGTATCACCACTGAAGATAAATGGGTTAACAAAACTGTGGTCCGTGTATTTATGTTTCAGTCCCCTAGGGATGCCACATCTAGGATTAGGCCTCAGGACCTCTGGCACTGTAGGCAAGAGCCCTAACAGTAGACCATTACAATTATCAATAACACAGAAAAGGCAGATGTGTTCAACTCCATATGTTGGGGAACAACAGATGATGTAGTCATATCACATAATAATACTCTTTCCGTTCCACTAATGTCTCAGGAGGATGTTAAACAGCAGCTACTAAAGTTAGCCTTTTAAATCAGCAGATGTGGGGTTTGGACTTTGTGACTTGGCCAGATGCCTGAACCATGGAAGGCTCGGCTAGAGGCAGATGGTTAGCAGGAGGTGCCGGTGATGAGGCCCCCTTGCAGCACCAGACCCTGACACAAGGGGCACTATACCACCTTACACAAGCCAAGCAGAGATTCCATTGACGTGGGTGGGTCTGAGTCCTGTGTGACAGAGTGACCCGGATGCACTGAGTGATCCATCCGAGTGAGGATGTAGGCCACCATTGGAGAAGAGTGTGACCAGGAAGCAAAATAAAGTGATTTTGGTGGGGTTGTCATTAGCCCCAGTAATTCTTTCTTATGCCTTGAATTTTAATTTAACTTCAGCTGTAAAACTCTTTGGCTCCAGTTCTTCTATCTGTTTTTACCGCATCTTACCATCAATGATCAGAAACAGACAACATGCACTGATATGCCCTACCAGTACCTCTCTGAAGCTGTTATCTGTTAATCTGTTTTCCAGAATCTCGGGGGTGGTTTTTTGGGGGGGGGGGGGGTTTAAAATAAAAGTCTCTGGCTTTTACAGTTGTGAAGAAAACCTCAAAAATGTGTCCCAAGTGTATCTGATGCTGAGATGAGTCTGCGGAGAGTCTGGAGCAATAGCTCTAAGAAGTGTGCCCTGGCTGATTCACCTCAGTCAGGTGTTAACTCAGATGCCCAGTGATGATCACTGCTCTACAGCCAAAATGCTTCTGAAATAAATGTAGTCAAACTTTACTACATCGAAAATGATGCTTAAAATTGTTGATTGGCTCTAGTTTTCAAGATATGCTATTGGGTCAGTATATACGACCCTTGACTTGGGAATGGCGGAGGATAAGTGAGTTATAAAGGGAAGGGATCTCAATTTAAACCAGAAATGACTAAAATACATCTTTGACTGGATCTATGAATAAATCTAAGACTGGGTTTGGACAGTACTTGCTTTTTAGGCAAAACAATGAATGATGCAATCTGAAGCTGGTATTGCGTCATACATGATATGAATTGCATCATGTTATTCCTAGAAGTCATGGATGATGCAGTCATAACGAAGCTTACATCACTCTGCTGAACAAATTGCCCTATATCAGTTCTAGAAATCATACAGTGTCGTGCTCTCTTATTTGTCAGTGTTTGATTTTGCAGAGGGACACATTTCTGTTTAGCCAAAGTGAGCAGAGATGCCTCGTACTTGTGTGAACAGTGCAGATAACTTCTGCTATGTTTGTGGTGAAGTGACTTTTGCATCACAAAAGCGCAGTATAACCACTATGGTTAAGAAAGCCTATCATCTTTATTTTGGCTGCAAAATTGGAGATCAGGACAAGAGGTGGGCCCCACACATATGCTGCAACACTTGTGCAACAAATCTTCGCCAGTGGTTGAACAAGAAAAGGAAATCTATGCCTTTTGCAGTGCCAATGATTTGGAGAGAGCCAACAAATCATACCAGCAATTGTTACTTCTGCATGGTGCCTCCAGTTGGGAAAGGTGTGTCAAAGAAGAAAAAGTGGACTGTGCATTATCCAAACATTCCATCAGCTATACGCCCAGTACCCCACGGAGAAGGACTGCCGGTTCCTGATGCACCAGAATCAATCATTCTCACTTGAGTCAGAGGAGGAAGAGGATGAAACTTCTGGTCCTGAACCATCAATGTCACAGGACCCACATTTTCTCCCATCCTCCTCCTCTGAACCACACCTCATAACACCAGGTGAACTGAATGACCTTGTCAGGGATTTGGAACTACCCAAGAGTAAGGCAGAGCTGTTGGGCTCCAGACTACAGCAGTGGAATCTCCTGGCAGGTGATGTTAGGGTTTCCATGTTCCGTGACTGTCACAAGGATCTTATCCCATTCTTCTTCATGGAAGGTTGTTACAAGCTACAAGATCACATCGATGGTGTGATGGCAGCCCTCAACATCGTTCACGATCCAGATGCGTGGAGACTGTTCATTGATTCATCGAAGACGAGTCTTAAAGCTGTTTTACTGAATAATGGCAATGTTTTGCCATCAATTCCAGTTGGTCATGCAGTCCATATGAAGGAAACCTATGACAACATGAAACAACTTTTGAGGTGCATAAACTATGACTAACATCAGTGGCAGCTTTGTGGCGATTTGAAGGTTGTTGCTCTCTTGCTTGGTCTGCAGACTGGATACACAAAGTACTGCTGTTTTCTCTGTGAATGGGATAGTCGTGCAAGAGATTCCCACTACATCAAGAAAGATTGGCCACTCCGACAGTCATTGGAGCCTGGGAGGAAAAGTGTTCAGCATCCACCACTTGTTGAATCAAGGAAGATTTTGTTACCACCCTTACACATCAAGCTGGGTCTGATGAAGAACTTTGTCAAGGCCATTGACAAAACACAAGCAGCTTTCAAGTACCTCCGTGGAAAATTTCCAAGGTTAAGTGAAGCTAAGATAAAGGAAGGTGTCTTTGTTGGTCCTCAGATTCGTGAACTTCTTCGAGATGATGCATTTGACCATGCACTGCGTGGCAAGGAAAAGACGGCATGGAAAGCCTTCCAGTTAGTGGCAATAAATTTTCTCGGAAACAACAAGGCAGACAACTACAGGTTGTTGGTGGAAAACCTCCTCAAGGCATACAAAAGCCTTAGTTGCAACATGTCACTAAAGATACATTTTTTGCACTCTCATCTAGATTTTTTTCCACCGAACTGCAGAGCAGTGAGCGACGAGCATGGCGAGCGATTTCACCAGGACATTGCAACAGTGGAGAAACGCTGTCAGGGCAAATGGAGCCCATCAATGCTTGCAGACTATTGCTGGACAGTGACAAGAGATGCTCCATTTAACGAATACAAGAGACAAGCCAAGAAGTGCCGAGTAGACACTGAATAGGACTAAACAATGTACATAATAGTTTTTTGCCTTTTGTTTCATAATAAATTATATTTATATAACCCTTTTGCTGATTTTTAAAGTGTTCCATAAACAGGACAGGTGAAATATTATCATGTAAAGCAACCATAAACACATGAAAAGACCTAGGTTTACAATTTATTATTAAAACCCTACTATCTACACAATATACATAGACATAAAATGTAAAAACTTAAATATCTTAGAAACAGTAGCCAATCAGTTGTTTTAATTGTCATATTTGAATTCAGCACATCAAAATACATAATAAATAGCACATCTTATCTCTGAAGCAGACGACTTCTCAAAAATTGTAGACCGGTGTAATTTAAACGTGAACATTGTCAACTAGTTCACTCTTCATGTGAGAAATGAGAAGAGGAGTCACCGAAATGAAAAAAATTACTCTGAGTAAACATCTCATTTTGGTGATACAAGTAGGTGGCATATGGAAGATACCTTCACTTATTTTCCCGAATCAAGGAGCCCAAGTCTAAGGAGCCTAGCAGAGCCCATGGACATGAAGAAGCCCTTCCATTGAGGATACAGGCTCAGGAAGTGCAGTGGAGTTCAGAGATCATAAACAAACATATTTTGAACATCGACACAATCCACTGTTAGTAGTGTCTCATTTTGTTGACTCACCTGGGGAAGGGAAGCTCATTTTGTGGGCAGAGCATTGAAGAATACCACCTATCTGATCCTTGCCAAGACACTAGGGCCCTGAACTTGATTGGGATGTGCATGCACTACCACAATTTAAATAGCAATTATATCAACAGTACACTAAGGAGGCATGATTTGACACATGCCTACAGCAAAGCACAGTAGCATGCTAATTCAAATGCAAGAGGGAGCTAATAGCAGAAGACTATAATAAAGTAAGAGAGAATCCCTGTACCTATTTAGACTCCAAACAGGAATAAGAACCGAAACCAGACCTCCACCTGACTCCCAGTCTACTACCTTAACCATAAGACCATCCTTACTATCTAGCATTATTTTCATATAGCAAAAAATGCTTTATCTAAATGACTATTGAGAAGCAGAAATAGAAAGAGAGCGTTTTTCTCTCCACAGGAACAATATCCACAAATCTTTCATTAATGGGAATCATCATATATTACACCATTCAATTGATGCTCCTTTAATCAGAGTAAAATCTTGAATATACACACCTGGTAAAGGTACGTTAAGTTTGCTAACATGAGTTAGCCAGTAACCCAGAAATAGAGATATTTTGTAAGAATTTTATAATGAAAATATTTTGGATTGGAAGGAAGTGCTTGGGTTTGAGGTGAGCATTTTCATCTGTTAGCCACCTATTAAGCAAACAGGATTTATTCAATGATTCACAGCTTTTACATATTACTACTGGAGTGCCAACATAATATCTGTAAAAAGTGTCAAGTATCAGGGGGTAGCCGTGTTAGTCTGTATCTACAAAAACAACAAGGAGTCTGGTGGCACCTTAAAGACTAACAGATTTATTTGGGCATAAGCTTTCGTGGGTAAAAACCTCACTTCTTCAGAGGCATAGAGTGAAAGTTACAGATGCAGGCATTATATACTGACACATGGAGAGCAGGGAGTTATTTCGCAAGTGGAGAACCAGTGTTGACAGGGCCAATTCAATCAGGGTGGATGTAGTCCACTCCCAATAATAGATGAGGAGATGTCAATTCCAGGAGAGGAAAAGCTGCTTCTGTAATGAGCCAGCCACTCCCAGTCCCTATTCAAGCCCAGATTAATGGTGTTAAATTTGCAAATGAATTTTAGTTCTGCTGTTTCTCTTTGAAATCTGTTTCTGAAGTTTTTTTGTTCAATGATAGTGACTTTTAAATCTGTAATAGAATGACCAGGGAGATTGAAGTGTTCACTTACTGGCTTATGTAGGTTACCATTCCTGATGTCCGATTTTTGTGTCCATTTACTCTTTTGCGGAGGGACTGTCTGGTTTGGTCAATGTACATGGCAGAGGGGCATTGCTGGCACACGATGGCACATAGAACATTAGTGGATGTGCAGGTGAATGAGCCCTTGATGGTGTGGCTGATGTGGTTGGGTCCTCTGACGGTGTCGCCAGAGTAGATCTGGGGACAGAGTAGGCAACGAGGTTTGCTACAGGGATTGGTGTTTATGTGACCATCACTTATTTGCACTGTAGTGTCCAGGAAGTGGATCTCTTGTGTGGACTGGTCCAGGCTGAGGTTGATGGTGGGGTGGAAATTGTTGAAGTCCAGGTGGAATTCTTTAAGGGCCTCCTTTCCGTGGGTCCATATGATGAAGATGTCATCAATGTAGCGCAAGTAGAGGAGGGGCACTACAGGACGAGAGCTGAGGAAGCGTTGTTCTAAGTCAGCCATAAAAATGTTGGCATACTGTGGGGCCATGCGGGTACCCATAGCAGTGCCACTGACTTGAAGGTATAAGTTGTCCCCAAATCTGAAGTGGTTGTGGGTGAGGACAAAGTCACAAAGCTCAGCCACCAGGCGTGCTGTGGCCTCATCAAGGATACTGTTCCTGACAGCTTGTAGTCCATCCTCATGTGGAATATTGGTGTAAAGTGCTGCTACATCCATGGGCAGGATGGTGTTTTCAGGAAGAACACCAATGCATTGTAGTTTCCTCAGGTAGTCGGTGGTGTCTCGAAGATAGCTGGGAGTGCTGGTAGCGTAGGGTCTGAGGAACGAGTCCAAATAGCCAGCTAATCCTGCTGTAAGAGTGCCAATGCCTGAGATGATGGGGCGTCCAGGGTTTCCGGGTTTATGGATCTTGGGTAGCAGATAGAATACCCCTGGTCGGGCTTCTGGGGGTGTGTCCATGTAGATTTGTTCCGGTACTGTAGCTGGGAATTTCTTGAGCAGATGGTGTAGTTTCTTTTGGTATTCCTCAGTGGGATCAGGGGATAGTGGCCTGTAGAATGTGGTCTTGGAGAGTTGCCTGGCAGCCTCCTGTTCATAATCCGACCTGTTCATTATGACTACAGCACCTCCTTTGTCAGCCCCTTTGATGATAATGTCAGAGTTGTTTCTGAGGCTGTGGATGGCATTGCGTTCTGTACGGCTGAGGTTATGGGACAAGTGATGTTGTTTGTCCACCATTTCAGCCTGTGCACGTCTGCGGAAGCACTCTATGTAGAGGTCCAGTCTGTCATTTCGACCATCAGGAGGACAGTCCCTCCGCAAAAGAATAAATGGACACAAATCGGACATCAGGAATGGTAACATACATAAGCCAGTAAGTGAACACTTCAATCTCCCTGGTCATTCTATTACAGATTTAAAAGCCACTATCATTGAACAAAAAAACTTCAGAAACAGACTTCAAAGAGAAACAGCAGAACTAAAATTCATTTGCAAATTTAACACCATTAATCTGGGTTTGAATAGGGACTGGGTCATTACAGAAGCAGCTTTTCCTCTCCTGGAATTGACACCTCCTCATCTATTATTGGGAGTGGACTACATCCATCCTGATTGAATTGGCCCTGTCAACACTGGTTCTCCACTTGCGAAATAACTCCCTGCTCTCCATGTGTCAGTATATAATGCCTGCATCTGTAACTTTCACTCTATGCATCTGAAGAAGTGAGGTTTTTACCCACGAAAGCTTATGCCCAAATAAATCTGTCAGTCTTTAAGGTGCCACCAGACTCCTTGTTGTTTTTGTAAAAAGTGTGTTCCTTTCATTCTGGATACTGTATTTGGATGATTGATATGATTAAATTATGCTGAAAAAATTGCCATATGGTACAACTTTCTATTAGGAACGTATTAGGCTAATACAATATGTTACATTAGAACTGTTGCAACAACAGTAACAACAGATTGTAACTTCATATGTGCTTATCAAGTAGAAGCTGTTTGTTAGCAAAGCAGGCTTGCTCTTTTAAATCCTTAAATATAAATTATCAAACCTTAGGTGGCCATTAACCCTCTTCATTCAAATTATTTCAAAAGAATGACTTCTAATAGCCACCCATAATATTAAGCACATCAATTATTCATTCAGAACCTTTGTGATACATCTGTAATTTTTAGGATTTATGAAGGGACAAATGGAAAGCAGCCACATCAGAATCTATCATTCAAATATTGCATGAAGTACTAAGTAATCATTTTGTTCCCCTTTGAAGTGGACTCTCTGGACTGTAATTTGTCTGTAATTGTTTGCACAGTTTGAGCTCCCAAATGAATATGGCATAAGATTTATAATGAGCCTACCTCCACCTACTCTTGAAATTTAAGAGAATATAATGGCAGCTGCCAGGTTTTTAATAAATATGAAATGTAATCAAAGTACCCATTTTCCTCTATGATTTCACAGGGCCACCTGCAGTGTGCTGTATCTATGTTCAGTGTAGAATACAGTGGCTGTAAGTAGAGATTTAGACAGTGTCACCTCAAAGGCTGGAGGGCCTGAGGTTAGCCAGCCCTGATTACTAAGGAGCCACACCTGGGTATGGATTAGGTGATTCCACTATAAAGAGCAACAGGAAGGGGGGAAAAAAGCTCAAGAAAGTACAGGAGACTCTCAGTAAAGGAGACTCTGTGGTTGGGAGAGTTTGGAGGCCAGAGCCAGACTTCTGGCCAGGTAAAGCCTATAAGTAGGTGTTGAATGAGATGAGGGAGAACAGACCCTTCAGGAAGGAGGGGATAGGTCAGGTCCAGTTTCAAACAGGTGTAAAGACTTAGTCTTTGTTTTGGAGTACCAGGGGAGAGTTCTGGTCAGGACAGACTTTATTGCCAGCCTGAGTAGAACTGGCAAAGGGTGAATCAAAGGGACCAGGGAGAAGAACAGTCCAAGACACAGAAGGAGAGCTGTGGGGTTTCCTTCATCAACAGGGAACGCCTTAAGTCCTAACCAGATACTGGAGACTGCATGCTGGATTAAATAAACTAGAATCCCTACCCTTCCCACCCCCTGAAGTGGCAATGTTGTTTAAAATGCTGTGGAATTCTTAAGGGACCCTGATGCGGGTGGAGAGGGGGCAGAAACAGAGGCTGAGTGCTGCAGAGTGACCTCTGGCCACGAGGCAGCTGCCCTGTTACGCCAATGATTGATATAACTGACTGCAGTGGACAAAGTCATCTCCCAAAGCAAAGAGAACATTTTAATTGCCTACTTTCACATCTCATTTTCAATGCAATTGAATAATATTAATGCAGTAAAGCAGTATTCTAATTTATGTTTTATACCATGAAATTATTCCCAGCACAAAAATGTAATTACTTTGCTTTCCCTTATCGTAGTTACAAGAAGATGAAGAACTGGGTATTTAAGAAATATTTCATGAAAAACAGAACAGACCTTATTTATCATCACTGAAAAGTCAGTAATATTCTTTGTAAGTTCTATAGAGCCATACATGTTATAAAATAAACATGAAGGAGAATTCTTCACAGGTGCTTTCTAATTCTCTGGTACAAAATATTGTTTTTACCAATTCTGACAATTATATTGTGAATCTCCCAATAATTATACTTCTTAAAGCTCTAGCTACTGGGGTCAGGTGGATTTGTGAGAATTCCAGCTTTATCATAAAAATAAAAGTAAGTTTCTAGCCATCATGGGTGGAGAAAAAAAGCTTGAAAATGTGATCCCAGAGTAATCTAAAAGTTAGAAAATCAGAAGGCAAATAAAAAAAACCCCAAGTTTCATTTCTTTAAATCGCATGACTTCTAAATCAATCACATGAGTTTGAGGGGAGGAGGCTGAGTCACCATTTTTGGTGTCTGTTTCTTTGTGTAGTGGCACAATGAAGACTTTTTAATTTGTGTATGTCTTGTCACCATTAATTCCATATTTCTGGTTTTGGTATTTCGGGTATGCCTACAGTGGAGTCAGAGGTGTGATTGCAACAAATGTAGATATATCTGAGCTAGTGTCAGTATCAATAACAGTGAAACTACAGCAACACATCCTAGTGGTACCTGGGCTAGCTAGATCAAAGCTAGCTCATCTACAACTACAGTGAAGACACACCTTAGGGGGCAGCTGACTTGAGCCGGTTGCATATGTCTTATTGCAGTTAAGACATACGCTTAGACACGAATCCTGTATGATGCTGAACACCTCCGTAAAAATGCTTAATATCCTCAGCTCCTACAGACTTCCATGTAGCTGAAAGTATTTAGTATCTTGCAAGATCAGTTCTTAGTCTCAGAATCCATATAATTTCATTATCAGTGTCGCAGTGCTCCATATCTGTTTTTAGAATACTTTCTTAAACTTGTAATCATTTTCAGTGTGCTCAGAATTGTCAAGTGTTTGATATATCAGCCAATATTTATGGAAATAGTTAACACTCAGTACAAATCTGCAAAACAATTTGGTGGGCAGTAACTATCATGTTAATTTGCAACACAGGCAAAACCTGTAGCAAGTAGTGGTCTGTTCCCTCGAAGTTTGCTTTAGAGATGACCATACTCTGTTCTATTTTGGAAGGCTTGTATGGACCTCAGGTTTATGAGGCAGTGCCAGTCTTGTGGTTTTAAGAAAAATACAAAAACTGATTGTGTTGTCTTATGACCAGCAGAAAAGCAATTATTCCTTCAATGATGACTGAATTCTACATTCCACTTTCTAAACCAGTCACTTGACTGCAGTTGTAACAGCTAACAAGTTCAGTTAGAACTGAGTGAAACACTAAAACTGACAATATTTCCCCCGCTTTCAGGTCTGAGACTTCCATGGAACTATTGCACTTTTATTAAAGTTTTAAGGAACTTTCTTGTGAACTATTTTTCACTAGCTGGCTGTGAAAACACGAAGCTTGGTCATACACCATACTTAAGAATTGTGGAAGATGAGTGAGAAGTGCCCCCTAGAAGTCACAAGAACTGAGCACAAACTGGAAAATAGGAAGTGTGTGAGTAAACAGCTAGTAGAACTAGTTGGAAAATTTAAATGAAAGGAAGTTTGGATGAAAAACAGAAATGGATTTTTTGGAACATTGTTATGATTTCCTACCTCTCCCGCTCCCGCTGTTTTCTCTTACCTGACCTGGCTAGGTAGCCCTTTATATTGGATAACAGGAGTCCTTTGTTAAAGAACAACTATTATTAATTTAGATTCATTATTGCAGTGTTGCCCAAAGGCCCCACTCAGGATCTGGGCCCTATCATGCTGGACACTGAACACATGTAGGGAAACACTGTCCCTGCCCTGAAAGGCTTAATCTAAAGACTGCAAACACATGAGACCTAGGGAAAGGGACAAAACATACAAGAAAAGTGATCAGGATGATAGCAGGCAGGTGGAGATTTGTTTATATATTTGTCATACTACTAAAACATAGTAAAGATTATTTTTTGAGTGGGGCCATCACAGTCCGTGGGCAAGGAAGAGAATTGTGTAGTAGTGTGTGGGAGGGTGTAACTGGAGATGGAAACTGATTGAAAGGAAGGCAGAAGAGTGAAGGACAGGAGGGTGAGACCCACTGTGGACAGGGAGAGGCAGGCTGGATAGCTGATGTTTGTGGTAGGACCTAGTAAATTCACAAAGTGCACAAGAGAGAGTAACATGCAGAGGAGGTAGAATGTGGTACAGGGACATAGGCCTGGCATCTCACTTGTATCACTCATTCTACTCTGCCACTACCAGCAGAAACATGAGGAAGTTCTACCTGTGATCCTTAACCAAACGTTTTCCAACCTTCAGAAAGGTTTGGTTTGACAGGAACCCTAATGGTGTAATCCTAATGTTTGCAGAGCTATACTCCAGGGAGTGCAAATCAATACAAAGAAAGGGTAAAAACAACTAAACATGGAAAGGCTGGACAGAGGGCCAAATTGGTTGTTACTTTAACAGAACTTGTTCAACGCATCCTAGTCATCAACACAGGCACAGGGAACCACTACAAAATACACTCAAGCATACTTATGGAAATACTAAAACCTCCTAGTGCTCTTCACTCTTTTGAATAACCAAAAAAAAAAAAAAAAAAAAAAAAACCCACAACCCCCTCTTCCTCCCCCCCCCCAAAACCCAAACACACAGCTTGTGCAGAGATACCCACTGCTAGCACTGACTTTATTCCTTAGATATTAAACTGCAGCCTACTAGGGTCTGGAGTAATGGTGGGGAAAGAGAATAAGATTTAAACAACTTGAAAAATACTTTAGTCAGTAAATTATATTTCTGTTTGTCCCTAGTGAATTCCTAACACCTTGGTATACTCGACAAATATGCATTAGCTGGAGTTTCTAATTTGTAAAAATGACATGCAGAGAAATTCTAAAAAGCACTTGTTTCCTTAGGCTGAAAGTCTATAAGAGCCTGGAAAATTCAGTTCATAATTGCAAGGGATGGTAGGCTAAATTCTGTCCTTGTTACACAGGAAAGTCTTTCTGAAACTAGTGAGAGATGCGTGCCCCGTGGGGTGCACAGGAATTTAAATATGACCACTTTTGGAGGGGCAGGTTCTGTGCCCCTGCTGCGGTCCCAGGAATGGAGGAGCTCGCTCTCCCCACTGCGGCCTGGCCACCACAGCCCTGGGCCAGGGAGCTCTGTAACTCTGCCATAGCCTTGGGACTGCAGGAGCTCTGTGACCCTGCCATGGCCCCTGGGCCAGAGGAGTTCTATGCCCCCACTGATTATTGGGGGGTGTCCCTGCTTGTCTCCCTTGTGCACACCCCTGTGTGTGCCTGTTATCCAGGGTAGAAACTGGGCTAAACCTGATTTCAGTTCACCAGAAGTGTAATTCTTAGTCATTATTTGTATTACAGTAGTATCGATTCTGGGGTTTCAATTCTCTTTTTACCTACATCCTAGAGACGTACCTGCATCCTAGAGACACTGATGTGACACTCTGTTTCTGGGGGGAACACCCTGCACCCCCATGTTCATCCGTATAATATGATTGTGTGGTATCCAATGCAAAGTTTTCATATCAGGTGTCTTCGGAAGGCTCAAGATGCACTGAGCACTAGTTTTTATAGTAATGTTATAGGTTGTAATTTCATGTGTATATAGTTATGAGGCTGAAAATGTGTCCTCATGGCTTAAAACAATCCCAGGCGAAACTCTCCAGGAACAGAGGGGCAGTTCACACCTCATCAGGGCATGTATGGGACAAACCCAGCCCAGCCTCACAGGAACAAAGGACACTGACCTAGGCAGCAACAAAGGATCTGTTGGACTCTTGAGTGAGTCATCCCCCTTCCCTTGGTCAGTCAGGGACTATGATGAGGTAATGCTCACCTGACCCTGCAGTGGGAGGGGCAAAGCCAAGAGGGAAGAAAGAACATGATAAAAGGGAGAGACATTTGCCATACTCTTCCTCTCCCTTCCATTTCCATCTACAGACACCACCCCCAAGCAACTGAAGCACTGATCAAAGGGGAGAGCCTGGCTGAAGAGCAACCAGCCAGGCTGGGGTGAGAAGCATCTAAGTTTGTAAGGACACTGAAAGTGTTAAGATCAGCTTAGAATGTGTTTTGCTTATATTTCATTTGACCAAATCTTACTTCTTATGCTTTGACTTATAATCACTTAAAATCTATCTTTTGTAGCTAATAAATTTGTTTATTCTACCTGAAGCAGTGCATTTGGTTTGAAGCATGTCAGAGTCACCTTGGGATAACAAGCCTGGTTCATATCAATTTCTTTGTTAAATTGATGAACTCATATAAGCTTGAGGTATCCAGCAGGAATAACTGGACACTGCAAGACTGAGGTTCCTAGTGTTGTGTCTGGGACCAGAGATATTGGCTAGTGTCATTTGGTTGCACAATCCAAGCAGCTTACATGCCAGAGGCTGTGTGTGAAGAGCCCAGGAGTGGGGGTTCTCACAGCAGAGCAGGGTCAGACTGGCTCCCAGAGTCAAGGATTGGAGTGACCTAGCGATCACTGGTCCAGATAACACCAGGGGACACTCCTGAACCTGATCCTATCTGGGACCTTTGGCCTCAAGTGGACCCTTCCTGAAGGCACAAGGTGTCTATTCAGCTTCCCTTTTCCAGCAATGTGGCAAAAGGAAGGAAATCAAGAACTTCCATTGCTGCTGATATAGCCAGTCAACAGGAAGGGAGGAGGAAGTTACCGAGCTGGACCATCCCCTTACCACCTCACCATAATCAGTAATGGGGTTCTCCTTCCTAAAGTCACAAATCCCCATGCAACCCCATCCACAACAGCTACTCAAGAGTTCTACAGCTTCCTGCCATTCCAACAGGCAGTATTGGCATGTTTTTGTCTTCCGTCTCCTAAATCAATCAGCTACATTGAAGAAGCAACTCATTTCTACAAAAAGATATAGAAAGTTGTTTGACCTTCACTGAGTCACAAGTGAATGTGGAATGGGGTTTATGATTATTTAACAAGTCAATTATTGCTGAACTGACTGGCTAGAAACAGAACAAACAATAAACACAATTACTACTGCCAAACAAAAAGCCTCACAAATCCTGCCTGTAGAAATCGTTGCTAGATTATTCAGACTAGTGCATGTTTTCGTTTGTTTGTTTTTTCTTTTAAATGCACCTAGCTGCTACTTTTCCCCCATACTGAAATGAAAAAAAGCTGAAAATCAGCACTCTAAACAAAAATCAATGTCTACAGCCAATGAAGGTAGCTGAGGTAGGGGGAACCATCACAAACAATCATGCCTAATTTTACTACCAGTAGGATAGATTATCTGTGTCTGCTTGTAGGAAGCAGCTTTCTTTTTACTTATTGACTATTAAATCACTTCAAAGATCTTAGTAGTCATGGGCAAACCCTTTTTGGTAAAATAAGAACTAACCTGAACCATTGCCAAGAATTCTAACCACAGCAAATATTTGTAAAGGTTCAAAAAAGTTCAGTTCATTGCCCACTCATATTATGCTGTTATCCATGGTTGCTGACCTCTGCACTAGTGGTTCTAAATAGAGCTAGTTGAAACAATTTGGGGATACATATTAGTTTCAATTATGTTTTCACTGAGAAGGATTTTTTGGGTCCAAGGCTCTCTGGTTACTTCTGACCTGAGAGGGTACATTTACACTGCAATAAAACACCATGGCTGGTCTGGGTCAGCTAACTCTGGCTTACCGGGCAATAAAATTGCAGGGTAGATGTTCGGGCTCGTGCCCAGGCTCTGGCACCGCCAGAGGGAGTGACCCAGACCCTGGCTCCAGCCCAGGCCCAAATGTATATATTGGAATTTTATAGCCCCACAGCAGAAGCCCCATAAGCCTGAGTCAGCTGACATGGGCCAGCCCCGGGTGTTTTATTGCAGAGTAGATGTACCAGAGAGAGAAGGGACTGGCATGTGAGAAACCCAACTTCAAGTCTCTCTTCTGCCTGATTTAGAGTGACCGTGGAAGAAAAACTCTGCTTTGAATCAAAAATTGTTTTTAAAATGTCATTATTTTTAACCTATCTCAGGATTTTGGGGGGCCTGACTCAGTTTTAGAATGCTTGGAGATGGGAATACGGAAAACAACAAAATTCTGAAATAGTTTTTCTTTTCTGTGGCTACAATAACTAATGTTCACTTTATAACTACCATTAGGTTTTGACAACTTTATTAATAAACAGGTAACACTCAATCAAGTTTGTTTACTAAATGTATAACCGCACGGACAGAGAGGCAAAGATTAGTCTTACTCAATCCAGGGATGCCATTGCAGCATAGTCTGCTAAAAAAAAACTTAACTCGTTACTAATCATATCTATATATACACACACACACACACCCCTTATTCTGATTATCATGGTCAGAAAACTCCCCAAGTTCCTTTATTTCACCACATACCCTAAATTTTCCTTTCCTATGCAGTTTGCACCTTCTGTCCAAGGTTCTTCAGTTAATGTTAGCAATCTTGTAATAATCATAATAGTTGCTAATTACTTTAAGAAAGCTCAACTAAACCCTCAACAAAACACTGTCTTGTCTTTGATGATCTTGACCTATGCCACAAATAAAAGCTTACACGCAGTTTTGAAAATATTTCCAGCACAGAACATGCTGGAAGTGCGACTCACATAAGTGCAGAGCCTTAAATAAACACATTAATTTTAGGTAAATAATTCTGGTTACCACTACTTTAGTGAAGGCTAATTCCATGCCACAAAGGGCCACACAGCTGGCTCAACCAATCAGCTGAGGATTCCACTGAGCTGCGGGAATCCCTGTGTGGGGTAGAGTCAGTCCAACCAGCAGTATGTTACGGCTCTTTGGATCATGTTAGCAGCTGGCTCAGTTTAGAGAAGCTCTGAAGCTGCTGTAATTTGCGTTGGGGGGCAGAACAAGTCCCCAGCCAGCATCAGGATCAGGGTGGCATAAAGATTGGGTAGAGCCACCTCCGCCACAGGTCCTGTGCTGATCAAAGCTCAGACAGGCCCAAGGCTTATGGCCACCGATCACAAATCAAGGGAGTGGTGTATTTAATGATTGGCTTTGATGGTGTAAATAAAACAGCATTTCTATTAATTAATAATAATGCTGTAAACCATTCTATTAATTCATTCCATTATATACAAAACAGTTGAGATTATTGCTGAACTGTATATTTCCATGATTGTGTCCTGTCCTGTAAATCAATATTTGAGTTCTCTGAAATGGCAGTACATAATCAGTAATGGAGTTGGATTGATTTATTTACATGTTGCACAGTGACCCACTGAGGAAAAGGAGCTGGTATCATAAGAGGGGACTCACCTGGAAGGAATGCTGGTGCTAGATGCAGGGAATTTATAACAAGCAGGTCCTTCTCTCAGGAGTCGTAGTGTTGGCGTGAGGGGGCCTAGGAGTATGAGCGGTTATTCCCAGGAAAGAAGAAATGCTTGTCATTTGGGGTGTAGGGGGTGCACCATTCCTGCTGAGTTCCTAAAACAGAACTGAAGAGCACTGAGCTCCTAACTCTGCAGAATGGAGAAAATAGCCAAGATTTTTAACTAACTAACAACAAAACTTTTTACAAGTGTATTTATTGCCACTAAAAGATGCCATATTGACAGCATCGGAAACTGAAATGCCTGAAAAAGTTTACAATAATTCTTTTAAAAGATGGTAGTGACATTAAAAGGGAAGCATTTTCTTGGGCTCACATAAGTACTGTATATTTGTGTCACATTATTTATGGATTTGTCCTTTTTGCTATTTTATTTCTTTTTTTTTTTTAATAAAAAAGGAACTAAAATTGGAATACAATGACAAGCATGATGTGAGCAGCAGCTGTAGATATGACAGGATGACTCACTCTCTAATCCCAGAATTCTCTGGTTAACATGATGAGCCAGCCAACAAGGTGCCTATTAATGAATATTATCATGGTGGTGTTTGTGTTGCTAACAGCTGTATACAAGGCAATAGTGTTGGGGGCCACCACTATATTTCAAAAAGACCACTGAACTGCTATCAGATGGTCTAGAAGTCAAGCCTATCTTCAAATCAGAGCTTTGTACATAAGAAAATTTGATTATGGAACACATACTTATAAGTAATGCAGGTCCTCTTGTTTCCATCTATCTCAAAACAAGGAAATCTAAGACCAAGGGAACAAAAACAAGCAAAAACCAAAGGGAAATCAAGCAAGGGGACACATTCTACTATAAATTTCATGGGCGTGTCTCAGGTGCCAAGTACTTTTCTGCACATTAGTCCCCCCAGATCAAACTAACCAGAGGTTTCTAGTGGGAAGTTTCAAGGGAACAGTGGTATATGCCATTTTAGTTTAAATTTTCATTAATGACCAGGAGTTTAGAAAAACAACATATTAATAAAATCCACATATAAAATAATAGGACACTAAGGACAGAGGTATAATATAAAGGGCCTAGATGCATTAGAAACATGGTCAGAAAAGTCACAGAATTAGATTGTTGGGGGGAAAATGGAAAACAGATACACACTTGAAAGATAATCATTAATGCAAATATACCACAAGGAAGAGAATCCTGGATAGCAGTAAAGATGAAAGTGATCGAAGGGTGATAATGGAGGGCAAATTAGACACGAGTTTGCAGTGTGATATGGCAGCAAAAAAGGACAGTTTAATTTCAGTTTGCATAAGAAGAGGCACTATGTCACTGATCTGGGAGCTAATACTATGTCTCCATACAGCACTGGTCACCGCACATGAAATATTGTTTTTGCTTTTTTTCTGGCAACAGGGCATTCAAAGTAACAAATTGCAGTGTGTTCTGAATACAGAAACAAGACTTCTCAGAGACTTTGGAGGACTTTCTTATAAAGAAAGTTTAAAAGAACGTTATGTGCAAACGTTAGCTGTGCTTTAAGATTGGAGAGCAGCAAGACATGGGATGAAATTAAGAAGTGGAATTAGAGGAAAGCTTCCAGCCAGTACATTCCATTAAAGAATAGTCCTCTAAGGATAGAACAGAGCAAGTCGCATTGCTTGGCACATATAAACTGAACTGGACAAAATATTAGCAAATGGATTGTAGAGATAAATTCTGCATTGGAGAGAAGATGAACAGAGTGAACTAGTAAGTCTTAGCCACCTTAGTTTCTCTGATTCAGAGTTGAATAAGCCCATCTGTCCCAACTTCTTGTTCATCTCCTTGAAAATGTTGTCTCTGGTTCAGTCAAGCACACACTCATTTGTATTTTAAGCTTCCAGACTGACACTGCCTGATTGCGTAGGGATCTTCTAGATGGCATCCTGTCCAAAGAGTTTCTACCACACAGTTTACTGCCCAGTTTGTGGAATCAGTACCGAACCCTCAGACTGCCCCTGTAACTTCAAACACACACACTCAGAACTCCACCCAAAAGTGTGAGTCTTCTGGTTTACCTCGTTAAAGGGGAACACAATAGATGTAATGCATGAAATGCAGACAGAGGTGGTGCTAACCCATTGGGGGCCCTAAACAGGAATATTTTTACCCCCCCCCCCACACACACACAATAGATACTAAAAAGTGAATTGGGGATCCTAAGCAATTGCTTAATCTGTGAAGCCTAGAGCTGGCACAGAACGCAGACACTTCACACAGGATCCCAATACACTATTGCTCTTAAGCAACAGAAATAGACTAGAGCTGGGTGAATAACTGATTTTCAGTTTCATGGCAGTTCTGGGGGGGAAATGGTTCCACTCAAACCAAATCTAAAGTATTTAGGAATTTTGGGTGAATTGGAAAAAAAAACAAAAACATTTTAAGTCTGTACTAGAATGGAGGTTTGAACCTCTGTCTCTGACGTCCTAGGTGAGCGGCTTAACCACTGAGCTCAAGGTTATGGGTGAAAGTAAGGAGCACAGCAGGACCATCACTACCTCCTCCTCCATTGGTTGTTTTATGAATGGCTGAAATCATCCATGTCAAATTCATGAATAGTTTTGAGTCCTCCAAAGCTACATTTTTCATCAAATAAACTATTTGTCTGAAATTTCACCCAGCTCTAAAATCCACAAAGTACAGATCATATAAAAAACTCAAACATCCTGAAAACAATGCCCACCTCTCAGCCACATTCTAGCTCACCTTTCCTTTGGGAGTCCTTCATGGACCATCTGAATTCAAGTAGGCAAGGTTCCTCCCTGCCTGGTCAGGCTCCTACTACTTCCCTCATATTAAGCTGAAAGTGGCTGAAGACTCCAAATAGTTCAGCCCCTGCCCTATTTTGCAGTCCTTCTGTAAGGTGACCTTCTGATCAGCCACAATGGGTGACCCCTGGCAGGTGTGTTCCCCCTCGCAACTTCTCCCCTGACAAGCCACCCTATTGTCCAAAATGTTTGTATTTCAATAAAGGACCATCTTGATTTAACAACCCTCTATTGTCAGCCCAGCACAACTACCCTATCAAATGTCAGACTACCATGGAGGCAGAGAGACTACACAAAAGGCAACTTGTCCCCATATTCAGAATGGAGTTTGCAGTGTGATAAAAATACATAGAATTCATTATTTCACACAGAATTCATAAATTGCACAGATTCCCAAATCATCACACATACATTTATCCTGATGCAATTTCCTATGGGATACCAGGAAACACTAAGTAAACTGGCACAGTGAAAGCCCATGTATTCAGGCTGTACCTTATACACTGTTCAGCACTGAAGTGGTTAACAGCATTGGCATTTATGTAACTCAAGGAAGAGTTTGAATCCTATTAACTATCCTATAAAGATGAGTATGGGAAATTTACGCTTACCCTGTCTTAACTGCCTTATGCGGTTTGGTTGCAGACCCATTACTGGATCATACTAGAGAGATTATGTGCACAAACAGAAGTAGAAAAGCTTTTTTTTTTTTTTTTTTTTTTTTAAAGATATAGCAAACCAGATGCCAGAAAATACAGCAAAACCTGCAGGAAAATCTTTATTTTACAGATTCCATAGAGCTGCGCTGCCTGTGGATTTCCATTGTCCTTGCTGATAAGTGAACAGACTCCCAAACAGGTACTATGTGACATGCACATCTCTAATTGCCATTTTCTCTGATAACATGTTCAGCTTGTCTTATCTGTCAGCCATATCTCATTATTATTCAGAGGAAATGCTGATTTGTGCAAAAAAGACAAGATCTGAGTGGAAGGTATTTATTCATTGAACATCACGCCAATACGTTGTCCCTCAGCATGTGGGGATTTAAAAAATAAATACAAATTGTTCATATCTCACACATCCATAGGTGGAGAGTATTTTTTCCTGTATATCCATAAGCTTTTCTAATCAGAATATTATTTAGAAAAGAAAGGTACACTCTACCGTTAATCATATGATTTTACTTTTCTTTGGCAGGTGCAAGCCAGAGAAGCTGAGCAACTTGTCATCTCCGATCACTGAAAGCTTCTTATTCCTCATAGTTTGCAAAGTTTAGTAAAACACCTTTTTAAATCATCCATTCTCAGTGTTTTATTACTTTCTGATATGGTTTAAGGTGTCAGCTTGATACTTGAAAGATTTTATGATTTTCCATTATTGCAGGTGGAATTTGAAAAGAATTTCTTCAATTTTACTGTTCAGTTTCTGCCTATTTTCTGTGTAATGCACATCAGCAGGAGAGTTTTCTGGCATGATCCTGAATTTTTATCTTAACTATTTCAACCAGAATTGGGGGTGGGAGGGGGAAGTCTATGTTAAGAAATGTTAAGTGCAAAGTCAAACACTGAAAAGTTAGAAAATGTTGGAATTAAGGTTTCCTGTTCACCCTTAATTAGACCCAGTGTGTGTGTACCCATTATGACACAGTCTTTAGTTACATGATCAAATACTATTTTTCCACAGGACCCTTCTGGTCCTTTTCACCCTCCTTCCCCCTCTACTCCTATCCATCCCTGTGCTCCAGCTCCTGCCTCCTGTTCCAATCATCTAGGCTCCGCACCATTATACCCTTTGCTGTTATCCTATCTCCCTGCACCCTGGCGCTATCCTGATTTTCACCTACATGTCCCCAGCCCTGTCTGCTTCTAGCCTGCCCACCCCATTCCATGTCTCTTGCCCCCTTTTACTCTGCTGCTATCCCAAACCCCCCATTCTCTGGCTTCTGCCCTCTCCCCCTCTGCTCCCACCCAACCCCCTGTCTCCTTATAGCATATTTGGTGTGTAGCATGTATCACAGCTGCCTGTGAGAACTGTTGTATGGCAAGCTGTGGAAGTATTGGTGTGTGTCACTAGTCCGTATGACTCCCCTGCTTTCACTCTCTGCCATGAGCAGTTCTTCAGTGCACTGGTATGAGACCCTGCTCCTGGCTACATGTCCTAAAATGGCTACTATTTCTATCATTTTCATTTGCTGAATTGTATTTAAGTACCTGTGTTCTAGCCACACACTCTCTCTTCCACATTTCTCACTCTTTAACATTGCTCAGATCAATAATAAACAGACTCTAGAGAGTTGCTCAGATTACTGAACAAGTGAGCGTTACTCATATTTAGCCTAACTATGTGGAAGCCTCTCTGCACATAATCTAATCCCTAATGTTTTGGGGCTTCCTGCACTTCTTTCAGCAATGCTGTGGTGCCATCAGGATTAAACCCTATTGGATAATGCTGCCACATATTGCATGAGCAGTTGTCTTTCAACTACTCTCTCTGTGGAATATCTCTTGATTTCCTCTCACTGGGAAAAGTCTTTAAATTAATTTCCTGAACTTTGTAAAGCCTATGGCCCTCAGAAGTTATCCATGTCCAGTGTCCCTTTCAGTAGTTTTTCCCATATAACGATAGGCATGCTGTTATGTGCATTTATTATTATTTTTATTCTGGTAGCACCCACAATGTGCTGGGCACTGTTTTCTGTCGTACACAGTCCCAAAATAGTTTAATTTGTTTTGCTTATTTTCTGTGGTTCACTTCAGTAATTTCCTCCCAAGTACCTTGTCAAAAAGGCCTAAAAAGATCATTTCAGATGAAGAGATCTTCAAAACTTGATCACAAACACACCAATGTGCTACTTTAATACATCAGAAATCTAGATGTTATTAATTAATGAAAACCATCATGAAAAACAGGATTAAAAAGACTGACAGGTGTGGAAGAACTCTAGCTCTCAGTACAAATTCCAGGTTGAAGCAATATTCATACTAGTTGAATGACATTGTATGTGCACTGGTAGATGGAGTCCTACTTCACAAGGGGTTAGGACATTGGTACCTCCATGTATAATGCTACAGTTTGCTTGTGTTACTAGAAATTCTGTAGCTCATGATTGGCCCCTTCTGTTTATCCTTTGTATTCTGTATGGACTCCAGTGAAATTTGATTTTGTTGATCATTTTACTTTTTATCTGGAGCCACTGGCTAAATGAGTATTTAATGGCATGGATGAAATCTCACTTCCAAAGCCAGTGCTCATTTGTCCCTGCTCTCAAATATAATGATCAGCAGGTGGCTTTTTGATAGGACCACCAAACTGGAAGTGATTTGATTTCCATATGTGGAAAAAGAATTTCATTCATTTTGAGTGCAAGTAAAGGATTTATCACCTTGGGAGTGTGCTAATTGAGCCAATTATAACTTGACTCACCTGCCATGATAATAAAATGCCTCACTGAATTCTCTCTGCCCTTGCAAGACACATTTTTTTTCCTTCTATGCATTAGCCCAGTTTGGGACACTTACTGGTTTAATATATCCACATCTTAAAACTACTGAGATATTGGAGGATGCAAAAAGGGAATTGTTACCAAAATTGATCCTCATAACTGAAGTCTAATTAATAAAAGGCCATGACCTGTTGTGGGTTATGTAAGCACCATTCTTCATTGCTCTTCCCAGATTATTAAAAATATACTTGAAGGTAGATTGAAGAAAAACATCGCTGATGGGGGGGGGGGGAAACAGTTACACTTTCATATATGAGATTTTATGCATTGTCCCTCTGTTCTCTCAATTTCTATTCCTTTCTTTATCTGTATTCATAGTCAGTGTTTAATTTAGCGCCCAATTGTCCTCCCAGTGAAGCAAATGGGAGGGAGTTTTTCCATTGACTACAATGGGAGAAGATAAGGCCCTTTAGCTTGAAGACTCTTTTGAGCAATGTTATGTACATTTTAATCCCCGTAAACAGCATGTAAGCTTATAGCATGCAACTGTAAACAACAATTAACCAACTCCATATGGATTGTTTTGATTCCTTAGATGCTCAGGTAACTGTAGCCGTGAGTGCTTTGTCTTCCATCTTCACCTAGTGAGACAGAAACCACTATTTCTTTTGGATACAGAACCTCATTGCATTCATCTATGCCTTTCTTCTTTCATCAGTAGACTGTTATGCTCTCTACCCAACACTGAGCTTTGAGGCTATATGGAAGCTAAAGCTAGTGAAGAACGGGGCTGCCATCTCAGTAATTAGAGCTTCTTTGGGGCATGCCAACCTTATGGACCACCTCACCAGGCCGGCTATGGCAGGATCACAATAAAATGAAACATGTCGGAAGAGGGTGGGACAGTATGGGGCTGTTATGACTGATTATAGACTATGAGGGGAAGAAATATAAATCAGTGTTGGAGTTTCATATATGATTTTAAGGTTTATACTTTTTTTTTTAAATGTACTCAGTGCTTTGCAAAGACGTGAAATAAATCAAAACAAACAGAACACTGATTACTTGACAATGTCAAAGACTGCATGTGTGTTTCCTAGACCAAAAACTAGTTTGTTCAGTTATGTCCCCTTTGGAAAATATATTTGCTTAAATTTGTTATAGCATGCAACAAGCAACTGCAGTGTGGAACACAACTGTAGAAAGTTACTACTAATTCTCTACCTTTCCCCGGTTTTCTTTAAAAGATACAATCTAGAGCTATAAATTAGGGACCAAGTTTTGACTTAATTTCCATGAGTATAATTCTTATTTGAGTCTCTGAGAGTCACACACATGTAAGAGAGAGCAAGAACTGGCTTTCTGATTTATCAGAATAAAAATAAGCCCTCAGATTAAAAACAAACAAACAAACAAAAACCATCAATAGCTTCCCTTTACAGTTCTCCATACACCCATATGGGTGGAGTGATTATAGAGTTCCTGGCCCTCCACACTTACCAAAATGTGCTGCAGTTGAGGACTTAACAAATGGGGGAACTTTTCCTGGTCAGGGAGTTCTCCAGTTGCTGCTTACAGCATGGCTCTTTGTGTTCATGTCCTCCCATTACATGGTATCAGAAGTGAGAGAATCCTTCTCTCTGAAGGAGGTGAAAAGGAAAGAAAAGATGCCCGAGACTATGTTCATCTCCTAAAACTACAGTAAGAGATTTTTAATTGATGGATGTTCAGCAAAGGATTAACACTTTATTGAACAAGCTGCGTATTTGTATTATAGGACACTGTTCACTCCACATAATGCACAATTAATGTGTTTTCCTACCATCTGGTAAATGCTTCATGAAAACAATTTACAACTAAAACTTCTTCCAAAATACTTTTTAAAAAAGGGAAAATGTCTTTTTACAATCCCTGTTTCTGAACTAAGTAAATTTCTTTTAACCCTGAAGATGAACACAGGCAATAAACGTGCACACAAATTAACTAACACCATGAAAAAGATGGATCTCCCATGGCTGGTCATGCTCATCTCCAGACCAATATGGGATGTGCTGAAACTGATACGCCAGAGGATAAGGAGAGCAGGCAGACCACATCCACAATTATGGGCAAGTTGACATCCCTGCTTCTCCATATCTAATCTCCAGGACATTGCATATCATATTCTTCCATAATGAAGGATAACAACTGTCCTTGTATTTAAGAACTTTCAAGACTTGAGCAACAGGGATATTTTTGGCAGGGCAAGACTGAATTGCACTGATTGTCTTCATTATGTCTGGCTAAAGCCCATTTCTCTTTCATGAGCACTTAGATAATTATCAGATACCATGATGATGGTATAAATACATCTGGAGATACACAGGCGGGCAGTCAGGCGGATTCAGGGAAAGATTTTCCAAATTAATAGCATTGATAAAAACACCACTCCATCACAGATTTTTTTGTTTTGTTTTGTTTAAGAAAATGACTCCTTGGACCAGATTGTGATCTCAGGTGTAGATGTGGAGTAACCCCACTTAAGCCAATGGAGTAATTGTGGATTTACACCAGTGTACAATAACAAAATGTGGCCAAGTGCTTGTGTTTTCTCTACTCACATAGCACTTTCCCAAAGGCTATGATGGCATCTTCTGTGATGCAAGTGCCAAAAGATGTTTTTGCTTGAAAAGTTCCCATTTAGTTTACTTTTTGTCTTCTAAAACAGAATAAAGCAATGTTAATAGCAGCTCCATTCAAACGAAAAAAATATTTGCCAAGAAAAAAAAAGGACAGAATCAATAGATGATGAGACATTTTAAGAGCACAAGGCAAACAATGGAATGTAAAACTTAAAAATGGTATAAAATAATTGGATCTTCTTCTAGTCTTGGTCCCATCTACATGGGGTTGGCTCTTCGAGTCCTTCTTCTCCATTCTAGTCTGACTTGAAGCAGTTCCTCAGAAAATCTGCGCCTAGTCAAATCCTTTTGCATGACATCCATCCATCAAATAATGGGTTTTCCAACAGCTTTCTTACCCTCCATTTCTAAGTTTGACACCCTGTTTCCTATATATTCTTCCAACACTCATTCCAAATGTCCAAACGATCTAAGGTTGGATTCCCTCAGCTTTTCTATAATTAGCACCACCTTCACACTTCCCCAAATTGGTTTGTTCCAAATGTGATTCATACTTGTAACTCCAAGTACCCAAGTATTGTAACATTAATTTCCACTGTATTCTAGATCTGATCCCATCTCTCCCTCAGTGCCTAGCATTTGGAGCCATACAAAAGTACAGGGCTAAGTCTTCTAGATATTACTTTTCAATTGATCACTTTGCTCACTTCTCTCTATTTAGGCTATGCCTTTCCTGAGCTGCTTATAAGTTCGTTGTTAAGTTCACCATTATCCTGTACTATCAAGCCTAGGCACTTTAATTTCTGTATCTTTGGTAGTGGCTGCCCCCAGACTTACAGTCTTGTTGTCTTTCTTCAGGGTATCATTGCAGCTACAGACCATATTCTCTGTTTTTCCCCCTGCTGATTTGCATGCCATTTCTTTCAAGTACATACATCCATCTCTCTAAATCTTCTTCCACTTCCTCTTTGCTCTCCACCATGAGCACTACATCATCTGCAAAAGCATGCATTGGGGTGCTACTCTCTAGATATTTTGTGTAAGTGCATCGAGTACCAATGTGAACAAAAGGGGACTTAGTGTCGAGCCTTGTGGACTCCGACTCTTACTAGAAACTTTTCAGTTTCTCCACATGGCCTTCTGACAGCAGTAACAGCACCCTTGTACACCCTTGTACACAGCTTGGATGAGTCTGATATAGTCTTCAGGTATCTGTTTCATTCTCATACCCCACCAGATGAGTTCTCTTGAAATGCTGTTATAAACCTTCTCAAGATTGATGAATTCTATATACAGGGTTTTCCTCTTTTTGCTGTATTTTTTCACAAGCAATCTTAATGCAAAGATAGCATCCACTGCTGGCTTGCCTGGCATGAACCCAAAATGATTGTCAACAATCTTTACTTCTCTTTGTAGTTTCTTATCAATAAACTTTGTCCCAGATTTTCAGTGTGTGGCTCATGCATTTAATGCTATGGTAGTTATCATACTCTTATATTTCTCCTTTCCCTTAAATAAATAAATGGAGATATCCTATCTCCTAGAACTGGAAGGGACCTTGAAAGGTCATCGAGTCCAGCCCCCTGCCTTCACTAGCAGGACCAAGTACTGATTTTGCCCCAGATCCCTAAGTGGCCCCCTCAAGGATTGAACTCACAACCCTGGGTTTAGCAGGCCAGTGCTCAAACCACTGAGCTATCCCTCCCCCCTTAAATATTAGTACAAATGTGCTCTTTCTCCAGGCATCAGGAATCCTCTCAATCTTCATGACAAAATTAAACAGTTATGTCAGTATGTGCATGCCTACTTGCCCCAGGCACTTCCATACTTCTGCTGGTATGCCATCAGGGCCCAGAGCTTTATTTTTCATGTTCCTTAATACTTCTGCAATTTCTTATAGGATTGCTGCCACCAGACTCTCCTTTGGTTTGATCATATGGCATGGTTCTCTTGGACTCTGTTCATTCAGAAAGCTTTCAAAGTAATTTCTCCCTCATTCCTTTAGCTGATTCTCATGGATTAAAGATGGAATTGGAAATATGTTAATGACTTTGGTGGGATCAATGTCTTTTATTTTCTTATTTCAGGTCTTTACCAGTCTCACTCTTCATTTCAAGACAGGCATGTGACACTGGCAGACCAAGTGCCAGTTCTTAGTAAGACTGCAGGCATTAGCTGGAAACCAGACCAATTCACCTGTGTGTTAGTTTTGCTCAAATTAGGTAATAGTCTTAATAAGAATGTATTTAGTGTTTAGACTCCATTAAATGCTTGTAAGTTGCTGCATGCATTAATCTCACTTATAATGGCTATATTCCATACTATAAGAAAATATGTGTTTTGTTTTATAACTTTGAAAAATGTATTTGAACTTGTGAACCCGGGAGAGTCTAACGGGACTGTCTGTGACTCCATGGTAAGACTGCTAACAGTGATGCAGGAGTTCAGATTTGTTACTTGTTAAAATCTAATTATAGAACATACCACCAATTTGGGGTGTCTGCCCTGAGCTAGGCACACATGGTTGTGAGCCACTCCAGACAGCGTGATAGGGCATATAAACCTTCCATTGTTTTAGCCTTAGCAGCTGCCACCTCTTTCTTCACTATCTTTTTGGCTTTTTTATATTCCTGAAAGTCCTGCTGTTGTAGTGTCACTTGTCGAAGTTTAACACACTTCTGCTTCATGGCCTATCAAACTTTCTCATGCTACTACCAAATCTCATGGGGAAAAAAGGCTCTTGCTTTTGTACACACAAACAGGCTCTTTGTACAGTCTTAAATTTTGCTTTCAATATGATTCATATTTTCTTGTAACCCTTCTCCAACATTTTTGTTTTAAACTCCTTGCTAATTTTGTTAATCTTCTACCATTTGATTTTCTGTACTGCTTTGGACCATTTTCTTATTTACAGTCTAGAACCAGCATTTTGCATTGAGTTGCAGGGGTTACTCTGGAATAACCTTACAGTTTTTTTGATAAACGGAGCTTAAGAACATCAGGAAGTAACCTATCTGGCCCTCATACTACCACTCTTATACTTAATATATTAATAAGAATGAAGAGCATTTGACTAACCACCACCAAATGATATGTCTGAGCATATAAAAATATAGTTTCTCCTTCCTTGTTCCTATGTCCATATCCATGGCTCCCACATTACTTTTTGATCTGACCTCCTTTGTAAAGTGCTTTCAGTTTTACGGCTGCAAAGCACTATAGAGGAGCTAGGTATTATTATTATTACTACTAATAGCGCTGAGTCAGAAAGAGACCGAGATAGAGTGGAATTACCTGCAAATATGGCTCTTCCTTCACAATTTTTTTTTTTTAAAAACTCATTTCCAGAGGAATCCTTAGTTGCAGTGTCATTCAAAATGCAGCCACTAAGCCAAATACTGCACTGACCCCCATGAGCAGTTAATGTACTGAGGTTGGATTGTGCATAAGTTATTACAGTATTTGGCCCAAAAGTTTAAGTTATGTTATTGTAGCATTATTGCAACATACATAAGCATTGTCTCAAAAGAGGAGGATATGCCAAGTAAGTTGGAAGGGATTTTATGGTATTGATTAAGCTGCTTTCTAATGAGCAGTGACTGTGCTGTGGACATAATACACATACTATATTTGCTCATTATTTTTTCAATATTTCATGTGTTGGGCTGCCTTGTTTGTTTGTGGTCTGGCTAGATTCTAGTTGATAAAAGTGTCCTATTTTAGCCCATCCACTCGATCTCCCTGTCAGCTCATCAGCTTTGTGTTTTCTACTTGTTTTTTTTTTTTTTGGGTCTAATATGGTTCTAAGCACTGCCGGTGATGAGGCTTCTATCACTTTCTTTGGGATTTTAGTCCATAACCTTATTGATCTCACTGCAAGAGGGTTTTCCTTATATTAAACTTACATTTTTCCCTCCTTAATTTCACCCCATTGCTCCTGGAACATACTTTTCCCTTCACAGGAACACACATGGGGGAGTAAAAGCTCTACAAGGTTCCCTTTCCCCACCCCCGATGTTATGGCCAGGGCCTCCCCTCAATCTCCCCCAAATGCCTTTCTTTCCCCAGTAGGAAATTCCACAGCTTGGAAGAGGCATCTGTCAAAGATAGTATTTGTCATCATTAATTTTGCTAAGTAATCCCAACAAGTTTAGGGTGAAGATGATGTGTTCCCCTTGTCACTGCTCCTTCCCCATGCACTAAGGTTGCATTATGCCCTACAGGTGGAACAGACCCTCAGAACAGGGGTGCATGGAGTTTATTACATCAGCTCAAAAATATGAGGGGATGATTTGTGATTTAATTATTTCCCCCTTGATGACAGTACAGTGGCAATTATAAGGGAGAGAGAGATGAGCAGTAGTATTTAAGGGATGATAATTATTCCAGAAACTGGCTCATAAACTGGATAATTTTCCTTTTGATTCTCATGACATTTTGTTTCATCTTTTTCCTCCCAGTGACTTTAGTGCCCACAAAAAAATGCCAGCTAAAGAGCCTTGCAGACTGAAGCCAAATTCCCTTGTACGCAAGGGCATTACTGGAGAAAAAAGTCTAAGTTCACCTTCAGAAGTGATTTTCACATGTATGATATTGATCTGCTGAAGCTCTGCATGTCTTCTCAGTTCATTTACAAAATACAACATTAAAAACAAAAACAAAAAATAAATCCACAGATTTTCTTTAAATTGTTTATTTCATATGGTAGAGGTGATGATGAAGAAAGATATTCTGACTTGAAAATGGAAAGAAGAAAATTTGGAGTAGTTCAGATTTACCAAGCAAGAAATGGCATAAGGAAAAAAAGCTCTGTCTGTTTGCCTCAAATTTTATGAGACAATTCCCTGTCAGATGATTTATTTTGCTGGAGCTCAGCAAATTTAATCTGGATCCAAATAGATCTTGGAATGATCTGACATGAGATCAGTGAGTAACAAAGAACATAATGACAGGTTTCAGAATAGCAGCCATGTTAGTCTGTATCCGCAAAAAGAACATGAGTACTTGTGGCACCTTAGAGACTAACAGCAGCAACCACACACCACTGAACAAAAACACTGACCCAGGAACCTATCCTTGCAACAAAGCCCGATGCCAACTCTGTCCACATATGTATTCTAGTGACTTCATCATAGGACCTAATCACATCAGCCATGCCATCAGGTGTTCGTTCACCTGCAAATCTACCAATGTGATATATGCCATCATGTGCCAGCAATGCCCCTCTGCCATGTACATTGGCCAAACCGGACAGTTTCTACGCAAAAGAATAAATGGACACAAATCTGACATCAGGAATCATAACATTCAAAAACCAGTAGGAGAACACTTTAACCTGTCTGGTCACTCAGTAACAGACCTGAGGTGGCAATTTTGCAACAGAAAAGCTTCAAAAACAGACTCCAATGAGAAACTGCTGAACTTCAATTGATATACAAACTAGATACAATCAACTTAGGCTTGAATAGAGACTGGGAATGGCTGAGCCATTACAAACATTGAATCTATCTCCCCATGTAAGTATTCTCACACTTCTTATCAAACTGTCTGTACTGGGCTATCTTGATTATCACTTCAAAAGTTTTTTCTCTTACTTAATTGGCCTCTCAGAGTTGGTAAGACAACAACTCCCACCTTTTCATGCTCTCTGTATGTGTATATATATATCTTCTCAATATATGTTCCATTCTATGCAGCTGAAGAAGTGGGCTGTAGCCCACGAAAGCTTATGCTCAAATAAATGTGTTAGTCTCTAAGGTGCCACAAGTACTCCTGTTCTTTTTAAAGAACATAATGTGGCAGAATAAACCCTGCTGATCAAATGACAAACTGTCAGGATCTGAAGTAAATAAAATAGTTTGATTTAAAATGAAACTAGATTGAGAATAAGGGATCCCATAGGCGGTACGTGTGTCTTTCATTTGGGGAGGCTATGCCCAGGAGCGCCAGAAGCTCCCTAGAATTGGGTGGGGGGGCAGCAACTCCCGGACTGTGGTCCCACCTCCCCAAAGCCCCACCCCTGCTCCATCTCTACCCCTGAGGCCCTGCCTCTTCCCGCCCTGCTTCTTCCCCAGACGCCCTGCCTGCTACTTGCTCCTCCCCGGCCCCTCACTTCCCCTTAAGGCAGGAAAAAAGTAGGAGGGTATAGTGTGTGTGTAGGTGGGTTGTGCAGGGGGTATAGTGTGTGTGTGTGGGGGGGGAAGTTGTGTGGGAAGTATAATGTGGGGGTGTTGGGCAGGGGGGTAAGTGCTAGACAGTCACATAACCCGATATTCTGTGATCCTCCCTTCTGCCCACACCCATTTATTTCCCTGCAGAATCTGGTCTAGAGAAATGCAGCCTGACCTCTGCTGACCGGGAATTCAGTCATTCACCCCTCCCCGCCACAGCCTGGCAGGTCCCTGTGTGACAGCTATGCTGGGCTGAGTGGGTGCTGCCCTGGAGTACAGAACAAAGGCTGTCATTCTGCACACCCTCTCACTGGGCAATCTCCCCCTCCTCCCCCCGGCATTGCACGGTGGGAACAATCCACTGGCTTGTTGTGTTAGCACTGCCTGAGGGTGGTGGCTGATGCATCCCAAACACACCCACCCCTCCTGTTCTGTGCAGCCCCCCAGATATACCCAGCATCCCCGTTCTGTGCAGCCCTTCCCCCCCCCCCAAACATGGGGCCTCAGGAGGAGGCGGAGAGGAGACAGGAAGATGTGGAGTGAGGGCAGGGCCTCGGAGGAAGAGGTGCAGTGGTAGCGAGGCCCTGTGACAGAGCAGGGGCAGAGCATGGGTGGGGCCAGAGCCCAGGCACTGATGTCCCTCCTCCCCCCACTTTGAGGGAGATTCTGGAGCTTCTACACAGGGAGACAGACAGGCAGCGGGCCGGTGCACTTCCAAAGAGAGGTGATCCAGACCACATCCAGCATTTGCCCCCTGCATGGCCAGCCTTTTTTTATTTTGGGGCGGTTGAGCCTCCCAGAGCAGCTTATCTCTGCCACCCCTGAGGGATCCTGAAGCTTCATATGTGCATTTTGAAAATTAAGGAACAAAATGTTAATTTTAGTGTCTGCTGGATCATAAACACAGCCAAACAGAAGTCATAATAAGGGCCAGTTCCTGAGAGGCACAACTGACTCCTCAGAAAGGAATATTATAAGCTGAATGTCAGGAATAGCTTTCTGATAGTTAGATCTGTTCTGTTGATCTGTGGAATAATCTCCCAAGCAAAGTGGTGAAAGCCCCATTATTATGTTTAAAACTCATCTAAACAAAGCATTAAAAATTTGTTGTAAGGAACATTCCTGCTGTTGCAGTGGGATAAAGCAGACGATGTAATAGATCTTTTCCATATCTCATGTCTATATCAAGGTAGGGACACAATTTTGTTCTTATATTACAAGCATGTATATTAAATCAGGGAAAGAGATAGGCTGTTAGTATTTGAAATTACAGTATGAGTTAACAAATGCTACACTTCACTTGCAGTGCTCAACACATTGACTGAAACAGCCATCAAAAGAGTGATTAAACCAGGCATTGTCATCAATCATTAGGCAAAGTAAATTAGAACAATTTACTTATCTTTCATAAAGGTAACAGGAAAAAGGCAGTGAAAATGAAAGGCGACAATGATGGTAATTAATATCATGGACCAAATGAATAAAGAAGGAAGTCTGTTAAACTGAAACCTTAACTTAATTGAGATGCTTAACCTTACTTTAATATAATCTTAAAGCTGCCTTCTGAGGAAGACATTCCTCCCAGCTGTTTTCAAAGTTCTCCATTTCATGCTCTTTTACCTGTTTCCAGTCTCCTCTTCTGTTTCTGTGTTACTGCTCTTGCTTTCAGAGTCCTAGTCTCTCATTTTTTTTTCATTTTTATATAGTCCAGTGGTATTCCTTATGAGGGCCACCTTGGCCCCACTTCTCATACAGGGTGTAGAAAGGGTGCAAAAAGCCTTCTTAACCCTTTGCACACCCTGCACAAGAATTGGTAATAGCACTGTCCATGTACTATGGGGAGCTCAGGGACTACGCACTCAGTACCTCCCCCCCCCCCCCGGGAGTCACATCACTCCAAAGGGGGCAGGTGGAGTTGGTGAGGAGGTGGAGCACCAGTCTGACCCTCTGCACTCAGACATACAGAATGGTCTGGGCACACCACTCACTAATTGGCACAATCTAGTTCTATACCTAAACAATGTTAGCGGTGTCTTATTTCTCCTCCATGCTCAACTCCAAGCTTAGCTATAAAGAGACCATTCCAAGAAGACAGGTGGGACAGGAGGTAACAGTTTTTAAAAACCCTATATATCTTTCTTCTTGTTCTATGTGGATTAACAGACAGCAGGAGCCCTCTACTTGTCTCACAGCAGGGCATAGCGTGAGCTCAATCCTGTAGTTCTTTCTCTCCTACAGAGTGAAATTCAAGTTGAAGTCAATGGGGATACTCAGATGAATCAGGTGTGCAGCATTAGGCTCTTTATGACTTTAATCCCTTCTACCAGGTGTCCAAGGAAGTAACAAGGGCTAGGTTAAATGTGATGTGTAGGAGTCTCTTAAAAATAGCTAAAATAAGTGGCTCACTCTCTATATAAAAAAAAAAAAAAAAAAAAAAAAAAAAAATCACACACACACACATATTTCTGGCTCTAGAAAATTTAAATCTAAATACCCTTGTCACTATTAATACTAAGCATATTCCCAGAGAATAACACTGTGCACCATTATCTTAACTCTGTCCCATTTTCACCCTCCTGCATACATCACTTTACCAGATTATTTCCCCACTACCACCACCAGTAGTAGTTTTGAATGTTGGTTTAGTAGTTGGTTGTGTTGGGAAAGAGTAATTTGGTAAAGAATTGTGTGGAGAAAGAGCTAGTAAAAGAGAGCTGGCATCTCCAGGAGGCAGAGTTAAGGTTGAGGTGCATGATCTATGGGGCATGTTAGGTGTGGTGATTATAAGGTTTGTATTTGTTGGCAGAGGACTGGAAGTTATTAGGTATTAACTTTACATTTCCTTGCTTTTGTGGGTTTGTATCAATCATCTTATCTATGGAGCAACCCCAATTGCTTCTTTAAAAAGTTTGTGGTTTAATTTCCTACTGTTAGGACTTGTTAGTAAATATTAACCCTTTCCCCCTCTTTTTCTTGTATATTAAATTCATTTGCATATTAACTACTCCCCCAGAATCTTTTACAATATTAGCAAAAGAATGTGTCTTAATTCTAAGGCACGGAGTGTTGGTTCTTAACCTGTGAGTGACCTTGAGAAATATGAACAGTATGAAATTTCAAAGAAACATTTCAGACAAAGCCCAAATTCAAATAATTCCTATTAAAATTATGAAGAGAAATCAAACAAAATCTACACAGAAAAACTAATCCTGTGAAATTTCACCCTGATCGGCCACCTACTTTTAGGAGGGGAAAACAGAATTTTGTACCCCAGCTGAGAACATAAGTCTAGCTAAGGAATTGCTACCAGGCACCTTCATAGTAAGCCTCAAAAATGAATAGATATCCTTTTTGTCCATCTCAGCCGTGAGTACTTATTCTGAGCCCACTTCTACATTAGGATGGCTCACTTGCCCCATTGAATAACCTTGGGTTGCCACATTTTCACCCGTTACACTCATCTGCAGTAACAAAACACATTTAATGTGGATCGTGAGTGTAGAGTATGAATAAACTCCAGATGGTGCAGATGTGACCACTTCACGGAACTCCTCTGCAGAATTTGCAAATAATACATGCCAGAAGTTAGGGAAGTCTTGGTTTTGCCCTTTCACCAATGGAGGAGCCAGAAAGCAGTATATGAAAATTGCCCTGAAGCAGATAGGAACATTCCCACAACTCTCCTACCTCAACTATATAAGGAACCAAAGAGCTTCTGTTCTCACAAACCTTTTAACTCTGGACATGACAGATTTCATCTGTGACAGTCACAAGGAAATCACATAACAGATGTAATTTAATTCCAATCCTTTGTCTCCTGAAACAAGCCATAGTTACAGCCATATGTATATTAGCTACCTTCCTTTTCCTGTATTCTCTCTTGGTACATATTCCTTCTCTTTTTTATTTGCATTTTCTCTCTCCCATTTGACTTCTTGATGTTCAGAATGTTGCCTCTATCTGCCTTTCATTTTCAGCTCTGCTTCTCCTTACCCCATGCCTGAAAAGAATGAGTGTATTTCTGTTTTACATCTCTTGGCTACAGTTGTTTGACATCCCTAACACTGCCCACTAAGATGGAATGTAAAGTAGAAAAAATACCTCTGATAGCAAAGGTGGATCAGAGCACTTAATATCTCAAAGGTAAAATGCTTGTGCAGGCTAAGATGCAGGCAGGAACTCCACCTGTTTCTAGAAGACAAATGTATTATGGAGTCATAAATATAGTTCTTTTGGGGGGAATTGAGAGCCCAATACTGCATGTCACTGAACACTTCCTACAAGGGTACTGAGTGTCCTCAGTGCCTATTAGCTTCAGAAGTTAAGGGGACTTTGTACCTCATAGGACTGGACTGCTAGTGACTTCCACCTGGAATCTTCAAATGCTCCCCTCATAAGATACTTTGAAGTCAGCAGGTGTTCTACTCACAGAGGGTTTACAAAATTAGATCACACAAGTAACCCAGACTTCATTTGGAGGTTTACAAGCAAAGATCTGAAATTTATAAAACCATCTTTTAATATGAAGGGCAGTTGACAATGTTATCATTGAGAGCTTTAGAATATTTATGGGGATTTCATTTTTATGATTTTTCTTTTAAATCTTTATAATATAGCTTAAGTGTATCCTGTTTCTACTCATATTGAAAACTCAATGGGTAAACAACTCCCATTGACTAAAACAGGAACAGAATTAGACAACATTGTGAAAAAAGTTAGCAGTTTTTATTAGATGCAAATGTCTCTTAATAGTTAAGTCCAACACTCTTTAGAAGCTGCCTGCATTAGATAATGCAAGTCTGCATCAGTCTTGTAGAAATTTCTTTCATCATTAAAATAATACCACCAAAACCCATCTTTCAATGGAGTAAAAAAGATCTCAGTCACTGAAAAGTTGGAATCCAGTTTACTTTTGCAGAATGCCTTTAAAAAGAAAGCTGTTTGTACCTATGTTTTAATCTTAGTGAAAGCTATATTTTCATTTGTTTATTTTTTTTAACTTTATTTTTATTCCATGTTAAAGAGCATACTAATAAATATTTAAAAACACATACATAAACTCTCTGTCTGAAATTTAGAATCCCACTACAGATAAATGTCCACAGTCAATGTCTCAGGCCTGGTCTACACTAACCCCCAAATTCGAACTAAGGTACGCAACTTCAGCTACGTGAATAACGTAGCTGAAGTCGACATACCTTAGTTCGAACTTACCGCGGTTCAGACGTGGTCCACACGCGGCAGGCGGGCTCCCCGTCGACTCCGCGGTACTCCTCTCGCCGAGCTGGAGTACCGCAGTCGACGGCGAGCGCTTCCGGGATCGATTTATCGCGTCCAGACCAGACGCGATAAATCGAACCCGGAAGTTCGATTGCCAGCTGTCGAACTACCGTGGTAGTGTAGACCTGGCCTCAGACTCTAGCAACAGATGAAGATTACTATGCTTACCTAGTCTTCAGACAAAAAAAATATATAATTTATGAAGCACCACCTGCAGTGCAGTAAAATATTAATGTCCAATGTTCTGGTTACCTGAGCTTTACAGAAGGATATTATGAGACAGATATAGTTATTTAAATAACCTTTAGGTCTTTCAATCCATAAAAGCGTATTTTTGTCTCTGCCTACATAAATTATACAAACGTATTGTGAATCCATGGGACAACAATCTTTTCAGGTCAATCCACTCCTAATTACAGCTAATTAAAACATGTCAAAGAAAGGATAGAAATTTATCACTGCTCATTAAACCTGTAAAGATAGTGTTAATTAGATGTCAGACTCAGTAACTCACATAAATGTTCGCTGCCAGTCTAAATTTAGTGAAAAAGTAAAATGCATTTAGAGACATTGCTGCCAGATAGTAGACTGGCACTGTTGAATTAGAGGGGTTAAAAGCTGCAGCTACTACAAAAATGCCAAATCACATTCCTTCTTGGTTTCAACTAGAATAGTTGGATATGTTTGAGTTGCCCATGGCCATCTTATTATAAATTTAATGATATCCTTATGCATTAGAAATGCATTGCAACATACAATAACACACCAAGTTGCTATTAAGAGCCTATGTTTTATTTCCACACAATAATTTACAAAAGTCAATATTTATCCACAGTTGCCACACAATAGCATGTGAAATACAACCATTATGGATTAAGGAAAAGTATTCATATTTATATCACAGTAACACCTAGAAGCCTTAATCAGGTAGAAATTCCATTGAGTTAGTCAGTGCCAGTCCGAGTCCCAGACACAAATTGCTGACAGTCGAAGACCCCAATCCTGAAAGTGACTCCATGCCCACATGGACCCCATTAAGTCAAATGACTTCTATATAAGGTGCTGAGTAATTTATAGAATAAGGGCCTTAATGAAAGATGTAAGAGGTAGCCGGGAAAAACAAAACAAAACAAAAAAAACAGTCAGGTAGTGGAAGGACACTAGATAATCTATGTTAAAAGATGTCATATTGTTATCTGTGTACACAATTGGTAGCAGTTATCACAACTGAACCATCTAACCATTCCACCTTTCTGTATACCTCATGGCAGAAATGAATTTTGAGGAGAATAAAGTGTTTACTTTATGGGTATTGATAGAGAGTTCCCTCTCTACCTAAATAGGGTAGCACAGGGAAAGTGCCAAGGTGTTCAATAGTACTATAACTAGATTAAATATTGTCTTTTAAATTGGTTGACTAATGCACAGCTTCACATACTAAAATCTCTGAAATCCAAAGAGAATCAGTGTTTTGTGAGATTTCTCTGAACTGGATTGGGAAAGATTTAAAAATAGCCAGCAGACTAATCCAGGGAAGAAGCCGAGGATCCATCCCCCTCTCTGGTGGTTTTTGAACCTTGCCTCAAAGCTCTCATCAAAACCTTCTCTGAATATGTCCACTGCCTTCTGTCTGTTTTCCACAATAATTGCCCTCTGAATAAAAAGACTTGTCTCTTAACCTTTGTAATGTCTTGTCCTTCTTTAGCTTCAGTTTGTGCTTTCACTGTCAAGACAGTTTAATCTATAATTCTTTCCCCCCCTTAGGGGTGGATTTAGTGTTGGACTGATAGTCCAGGAGACCTAAAGCCTAATCCTGAAGCCCTGTCTAATGGGAGTAGTCCCCTTACTTCACAGGTCTATTCAAGTGACTAAGGGCTACAGGCTCACCCTAGAAATCTCTGTGTTCTCAAAGAGCTGGTAAAGCATAGCAGTGGCAGAGCAATATTCCTGAGTATACTTGGAAAGTTTGGGGGTTTATGCCTTTCTGCTTCTTGAAATAGGATTGTGGCACCATCAGGACCCTGTTGTTAACTAATCAGTTGAAGTAGTAGGATGGACTGATCTTTTGCCCTCAACAAGACTTGGCAAAGTGTCAGGTACTTTAGAAATATCTGACCAAGGAACAAAACAAAAAACAACCAAAAACCAGAAAATTTTGTAGTATTAGTTTGAAGGCTTACATGTGATTTTTTCTTGGAAATTAACATTATTGATCTTCCTAAATATTCTTTTACATCCTCTTATAATTATAGACATTCATTCAATGGCCATTACGCTCCATTTCACATGTACCTTTGGAGAGAGCCTCAGCTTGGAGATTCAATCTTGACAAATGGGGGGAGGGGTATAGGAATGCTGTCTCTTGGCTATTTTCCTACCATCACCTCCCATCCCATCCTCAAAAGCCCTGTATTGTCTGGGCTTGGTAGAGGAAAGTCTCGGTCAGGAATGGTTGGCTGATCTTCAGATTTCCACCCCCAAGCATAAAAATTTCTGTGCACACTGTGGAGCCCGTCTCCTCCATAAGGTTGCTGAGGAGGAAGCTGTGGTTAGAGGGACACCCTGGCAGCATTGTTCCTGCAGGAGCCATGCTGTCCAGGAGAAACAAGGAATGGTAGGTGGCTGACAGTGCAGGTGGATCTTGGAGGTTTGAAGGAGTGACACTTCTTCAGGGTGGGCAGCAAATCTAATGCACCTGATGGTGATCAGGAAACAGTGTGGAAAACTGATTTTTCCACTCTCTGACATGGATTGTTGCTATGTAGAAGGGCATCAGCCCTATGTATAGCCACAACAGGTGAAAGAAAAAGAAGGGAAGTGCCTCTAAACAGCCTACTAGAAATCACTGAAGGTACCACTTGAAAAAGAGCCGACAATCTAACCAATTACACAAGTCTGTGCATAGAGATATCTGGATTGTACTCACTCTATTCCTCCTGGGTACGTTCTCTGAATATGTATTTTTTTTCCTATTCCCATGCAGTTTTGTACCATATACAGATATTAGCTGGGGAAAAAATTTACTTGTCAATGATCTTTGGAACCCTAAAAGACTAATTTTTTTCAGGTCCTGAGGTTTTGCTTCCAATCATTCACAAAATCAGTTCATAGCACAGTCAATGTTATAAGACTACAGTCAACAAGAATGCTAAAGGAATTTACTCATCATTATCCCCACTTAAACCAAGCAGCTAATAAGGAAGACCAAGAAAACACACCAGAGCTATTTCAGAGCTAAGTATTTCACTAGGTTAAGCTGTTTTGGAAGATATTTTTGCATGCATTTACAAAATCCAGTGAGTTAACTTGATACTTGCCTTGATACTGTAATTGGATTCACATGGGCAGCCCTTAGTGCCTGGGGATTTTATACAAGATGCCTCCTACACTCACACAGTGGGCTGCACAGTTGCAGAATCAGAGCTAAAGATACTCACTTCTACTCCACACCTCCCTTTCTATTTAATTTAAGAATCTATTGACTGTTTTTAAATAATGGCTAAAAATGAATCGTTTGTTTCTAGTTCACAGATCAAGATGAAAACACTATATACTAATATTGTGGCTGTAGTAAATATCTCCACCCTGAAATTAACAAACATGCCAGACTACATTGAGCACCTACCTTGGAGTTCTCTCTGCTACCGTTTATATCCCAAATGCTAACCAAAGTAAATGGGAGCAGCCAAGGAATGCAAGAACAGGATCTTTTGGTTACAAAAGTTATCCTCTTTGTTGATTTATTGACTTTCTGGTTTTGTTGGACAAAAATGATCTTCTGTGAAATTTCACAAAAATGATTTCCTTTTTAGATTAACTTGAAACGCTATTTTTTTTAAAGAAGTTTACTCTTTATACAGCCTGCCCATCAGTGCTCCACATAAAACATATTCCCCTTCCCCTCTTGAACACACCCTGAAAAATAAACAAACATTCTTTTTTATCCCTAATGGGACCTTACACTTGGATCCCTAGGCTCCAATCCTGCAAAAAATAAGGTACATACTTAGTTTACTCACAGGAGTAAATTTAAGAATGTACTTAATTATTTGAAAGAGGGGGACTTGTTTTATACATTGATAAAACTATAATGAAACCGCCCTTGTGCTGAGGCATATTGAAAATATAGACTCAAAAACAGTTCTGACTGACTCAGCTATATTTCAACTAGGTGTGACTATTGCAATAGTATCTCTACCACCATTTCAGAAAGTGCATAGAGCTCCCTACACACTGAAAATATCAAAGCCTGTTTGCAGAAGTTCACAAATATAAAATGAGTTAGATTTGTCCCAAAAAATTATGAGTGCTTTTCCCAGTTGTAGGCCCAATACTTACATGTAAAAGGCATTATCACCTTTCCTTCCTACTGACCTTTTCCCTCTTCCCAGATGTAGATTTACAGCCACTGTTCATAGAAACAGCCAAACAAAATACTCTTGTTTCATATGTTTCTTTTAAAGTGACTGAGCAATCAGCCACTGAAAAATAAAGTCCAATTAATAAAGGGATAATACAAAAGGGTATCCTAATTTTCTTTAAAACCTGTATTAAAACTTTATAGGAAACCTGATAAGGAGAGAACACTCAAATCACAGGGTACACATTACAGAGCTTCTTTCCTCCTACCATGATATTACAAAGTAAACACTGGGCACTCTTACCTTTAAGGTGTATTTATTTACAATCAGGGTTTCCTCTGAAGAAGGCTGCAGAACTTGTTGGTAGATACTATCATTAACCTTGTGAGTGAACATGTGAATACTTCTGAATTATGGGTTTATATCGTATCACTTACTGGCACATTCCCAATGAGATGACTGGGGAAACTACCAGCTTGTTATTCTTTTGAGTTAGGTGTTTCTAAGTCATGTTGGCTGTGTTAGTGTATTCATTGGTGGTTGGTATTGGTGACCCTACAGATGCACTTAACTCTCCTGGCCAGAAGACGTGAAAAAGGCAAACTATTTTTAGTGGTAAAAAACAAAAAAATTGGGACTATGGGATAAAATATTAGAGAGCTAGATGGGGCTGATTGGGGGAAGCTGAACACAGGTGGAGTCAAGAGCCTCTAAAACTGGTCATCAGATCCCATGTAAATCAATTGGGAGGTGGGGGGATTCAGGATAGCACTTTCAAATCACAGGCACCTGAGTTATTTGGAATGACTAATAATTATCTGTTACCTGGAATTTTGTAAAAAGAACGATTCCAGTTTATAATGGATTTAAAATTAAAAGAGAAAAACAACCCTTATTTTTCTGTATATTAGGCTCTTGACTTATTTCTGTCCTTCCTCTCTTCACTGATTTAAGCAAGTCTGTGATCCACAAATCCTGTGCTGCAGCATGACAGTGACTCATGCTCTTTTGAGTTGATTATAGCTGATGGCTTCAGCATGAGGCAATAGCAAAGCATCCACAGATGTAAGCTGCTGTTCTATCAAACCTCATTGAGACAATCAGACAAATTTGGAATATAAAATGAAAATTCAGCTGAGGACAAGCCTAATATAGATCCAGTAGGAGAAACTTGTATTTTGGATGTGAATGTATTGGGGCTTTACCACTGCAGTTAACAGTTCAGCTAAAAGTCACACAACTCTAATAAAGCCAAATCATTTGCCTCTGAAGTATTAAAACTGGAGCTAAATTCTTCTTTCTTTTACACTTGTATAACCCTGAAGTCAATGGACACAGTCCCCGAGTTAATGTTTGTGCTCACTTGTGTGTGCACAAGAATATAGCTAGATATGCTTCCTAGCACTCCCTTGAGTACTGTGGAGGGAGCCTGGTGAAAGGTGAAGATTCCCATGACCTTCTCTCCTTGTGTTTGTTTTTAAATACTATTCAGTTTATGACTTTGTAGAAATATAATTCTAACAGTTTTTAACACACACTCTTCTGCTCAACCACAGGACAGAATTTTGCCCTAAGAGTTCACTAGATTCTATATTAGTCTTGTTATGTATTCTAAAAACATAGCGTTGTTTGTTTCAGGGACATTGAAACATGCAATTAGTTATTTAAAGAATGATGCTTATAGTACTGTGAGCATGATGATCATATAAAATGTACAGTGCTTGTAACAAGTTACTAAAATAAGATTTATTGTATGTATCCATCCTTACCAGAAAGTGGGTGCTAAAAAACAAATAAAAGATGTTTTCAGACTAACTCTGAGTAGAATAATAATCCAATGTGCACATCAACACTACTATACATTCTTTACTCAAAACAAAGTAGGGGCACAAGATTAGGCTTCTTAATTTTATAGTGATTTAATCTTTAACATCAATTAAAGACAAGCATTTTTAAAAACAATACAGTTATATATTAAATGTGATAATCATCTCAAACTACTCTGAGAAAACATGATCACTTTTGTAAGTGAGGGATTGTCTGAACAGAGTTTAGGAATAACTGCCTTCATCAGTCTAATCATCATTCTTATCTATGTATGGCTTCATGATGAAGCTTTAAAACATGTTTATTATATTTCAAACTCCAATCATCAGGATATAAAGATCATAGAAGGCTTTTTATGTTTCCATTCAAAAAGCATATGGCACTACCCAGCCTTCTTAGTTCAAGGAAATTGTGTAATGGATTTTGTGAGTTCTTTATTACACATATTTTCAGAACTGACAATTTAGTCAAACATTTAACTTTTTGATCACCATACTCCAAAGCCTACTTCTTCTCTATAAGTCAATGCAAAGCACCTTGAGTTCATTTAAACTGTTTTCATAGGTTACAATTCCCATTAGCTTATTTTATAGCTGTGAAGAGCTTTGTCTGAGTTCTCTGTGCTCCTCATTTGCGGAACAGCAAGTGGTAAGTAGGGTTAAAGACAGCACAAAGATTAAGAAGGATGGAGGGCAGAGAGCGAGAGAGAGACCTTTAGATTTAGTTAAAGGGGGTGAGTGGGACCATGCTCCCGGTCATTTCTACAGAATGAAGAGGGGGAGAAGGAGACAGTTGGAGGAGAGGAACTCAGTGCAGTGAGGGAGTCAAGATCATGTAGCAGGATTTTATTTAAAAAAGAGGGATGTAGGATGGAAGGTATAAAGGAAGAATATAAACACTGAAGATATGAAGAAAGATATAACAAAGCTATAGCTGTAAAAGTGAAAGAGTAGGAAAAAATAGAGTGTCATGGTACTGTACTTTTTATTACTACATTTTATTTTAGAAAAAGCTCTTTTATAACAGTTTGAATCCATTATTTTAATGGTGCCTGGTTATTTAGAATAAAAAAACAACAAATAAAAATTTCCTCACTGCCTGAGACATGTTGTATGGGAGCATCCTTGATCCTGTAAGCAATGCTGATAGGTTTAGAGCCTGATTTTGTTAGATCATAGAATATCAGGGTTAGAAAGGACCTCAGGAGATAATCTAGTCCAACTCAATGCTCAAAGCAGGGCCAATCTCAGACAGATTTTTGCCCTGATCCCTAAATACCCCCCTCAAGGATTGAACTCATAATGCTGATTTTAGCAGGCTAATGCTCAAACCACTGAGCTATCCCTCCCCCCAATTTGCATGTCATCCTTGTGCAGGGACCATGCTAATCTTCTCTGTATCATTCCAATTTTAGTATATGTGCTGCTGAAGATGGTCAGGCTAGGGGCATCATCACTTTTTTGCATGATTGGATCTGTGGGTACTGGGGTGCAGGGACAGAGAGATGGGGCCAAAAACACAGGGAGGAAGGGAGGGAAGTAGCTAGACATCAAACAGAATTTTCTTTCCCCTGAGAAGCTGCTCATCTCCCCTAGAGAAGTTCCTTCATGCATATCTGCAACAATTGTCAGGCTAAGGAATTACACAAAATTAGGAGATACCAGCAAGATCTACCCAGCTCTACATCCTTTTCAGCTAGGTAAATTAAGTTGCTGTAGCCCTGGGTCTTTTTGGCTGAGAATTAAGAAATGAGACCTAGTTTAAAATTTTCAATCACACTTTTTTCACGAGAAAATGGCCTTTTTGATTAAATGAAAATCTCCACAGGAAATGGCTTTTGAATGACATTTTGAGTTTGTGTTTCAAAAAAAAAAAAAAAACAAGCCAAATAGGGTTGTGTTTTACCAAAAATGGTTGGTTTTCAGGGGAGTTGGGTGTGGTGTTTTTTATTTGTTTGTTTGTGGAGTTTTTTAACCGCTCTTTTCCCCCACAAAAAATATGACGAATGTTGATGGAAAAGGAGAAAAAGTCAATTTTCCTGAAAACCTTTTTTCCATGACTGCTTTATGGATTTTCCAGCCAGATATGGCCATTCTGATCATCTAGTCTGACCTTCCAGCATACTACAAGGATATTAGGCATCTAGGCATTATGCATGGCACTTTTTGTACCAGCAGTACTTTGCCTTAGTGTCACTGGACAAAATTAAACATGCACAGATTTATATACCCTGCTGGTGGAGGAAGGAGAGATGTGATACATTGCATTTCACTCTTCCTGGACAACTAAGAATTTCCCAGCCAGTGCTTTGCACAATATCCTCCCATTACCTAGAAGAATGGGAGAAAGGCACTAACCAGCCCCGATCTGAACAACATTGAAAAATAAATATGACTATAAGTAAGTGTTTTCCCTGGAAAATAAAATCACTGTGCAGTTAATTGTTTTAAACCCTAAAACTTTTTATAGTTCTGGTTTATATTCCCTTTAGTTGCTTTCCTAAAATCTGATTGATTGGCTCAGGTTTTTTTTCCTTGGACTGATATTGTATGTATAATATTTTGTTCTGCTTAGTAGAAACAATACGTTATTATTTCATGACGTTCATACGACCATTTTTCAATATAATATTCCCATTTGGAAAGATGAAAGTACAAAGCCATTTTCAGGAAATACCTATTTGAAATCACATACTTTAGCTAGTGGAAAATACTAGACTTTGGCCCATTCCATAGATGTCATTGCTTTGTGTAGAGATGGCATACAAAATACGTCGTATACACATATATGATGCTATATATATTTATATGCCTGGAGCATGAGAGGTCTCTGCACAGCTACCAGAAACTGCCCTTATACATGGTATGGCTGCCCCAGTCCCACTGACAATAGCAGTCCTAGCACTCTAAGGCGTGCCAGAATTGCACCCCATCCCCACAAGAACAGCATGTCTAAAAGAGGGTGGGGAGGGACAAGGAGGAGGCAGGGTCATGAGTCTACCCCACCTCCACACCTATCCAGGATATAGGGCCAATGTGATAGAGGACAATGCAGATAGCTCACCCCTTTTGTGTATCAGCTCTGGATAGAGATTGTGCTGGCCTGATTCTCTCTGGTACTCTTCACAGGACCGCATGTTAGCTCTACTCAGGGCTGTATTTTAAAAGCTATGGTCCTGCCTGTGAATGTATTAAGAGACATTAAGGTTTCACAATGAAGCACTCAAAAGTCAGGAAATATGAAATACAGGTTGAACACAGAACATGCACTTTCCATTAGGCATATACATTGCATTACAATCTGTATGCATGTGATTATATACCCTTTCTCCAAAAAATAAAGGGCCAGCTTCCCCTTCCATTAATACCAGAGGGAATCTGGAGTAGTTCTACTGAAGTCAATGGAGTTTCATTGCTGTAAGTCAGGAGAATCAGGACCACTATTTTTTAAATTAATTATTTTATTTTATTTTTGTACACAACTTTAGATTCATAGCTGTAGACTCTTGTAAATTATTTTCTTTCTTTTTTTAAAGAAGGGATAAAGGCCAGTGTGAACTTCTCCACCACTAGTCTGCGAGACTTAGTGGACTGCATTAGATACTTGGTTGATGCTGCGCTTACACAAAGCAGCAAATGTGAATGAAGAGCAGCAGGCCAGGAAAGAAGTTAGTTAGGTTTCCCTCAGGCACTAACCAAGATATAGTGTGCAGCTGCTCTAGGGTAGCAAGTCCCAGCCTCAGTCTCAGACCACGTGGGACATGGTCCCTCTCCCAGGTGTAGATCTTAAACCAGAAGAAAGGTAAAACTTTTCCTCAGTGAAGTACTGGAGCCTAAGGTGTTGTAGGACCATGTACTGCATGTTAGTCAGAAGCAAGGGTTATGAGACAATTGCAGCCAGGATCAACGTTGTAGATATTCACAGAAGAACACAAGAAGGAAGTTTCCACATATACCAAGGACAAGCAGACACAAATACGGCCATGATGTTAGTGAGCGAAAGGAGGTCTCTTGCCCCTAAAACTCCCACTAAAACTTCTGTCTTTTCCTCTTTCTCTTGCACAAGTACATACTTGAGCCTCATGGAAAGTTGAGTGGAGGTTATCTGTGCCTCCTGGCTTGCACTTGACAAAACCATAACTGGTTTCCATAGGCTCATTCAATTAGTCACCTTTGGCCCCACACAGTTCTGAAAGTGTCCTGTGGATTGCTATATTTAGGCCACTCCCATAATCAGAGCTGGGGCAAATAGTATCAGGGGGTAGCCGTGTTAGTCTGTATCTACAAAAACAACAAGGAGTCTGGTGGCACCTTAAAGACTAACAGATTTATTTGGGCATAAGCTTTCGTGGGTAAAAACCTCACTTCTTCAGATGCATAGAGTGAAAGTTACAGATGCAGGCATTATATGCTGACACATGGAGAGCAGGGAGTTACTTCACAAGTGGAGAACCAGTGTTGACAGGGCCAATTCAATCAGGGTGGATGTAGTCCACTCCCAATAATAGATGAGGAGGTGTCAATTCCAGGAGAGGAAAAGCTGCTTCTGTAATGAGCCAGCCACTCCCAGTCCCTATTCAAGCCCAGATTAATGGTGTTAAATTTGCAAATGAATTTTAGTTCTGCCGTTTCTCTTTGAAACCTGTTTCTGAAGTTTTTTTGTTCAATGATAGTGACTTTTAAATCTGTAATAGAATGACCAGGGAGATTGAAGTGTTCACTTACTGGCTTTTGTATGTTACCATTCCTGATGTCCGATTTGTGTCCATTTATTCTTTTGCGGAGGGACTGTCTGGTTTGGCCAATGTACATGGCAGAGGGGCATTGCTGGAACATGATGGCATATATAACATTAGTAGATGTGCAGGTGAATGAGCCCTTGATGGTGTGGCTGATGTGGCTGGGTCCTCTGATGGTGTCGCCAGAGTAGATATGGGATCAGAGTAGGCAATGAGGTTTGCTACAGGGATTGGTTCCTGGGTTGGTGTTTCTGTGGTGTGGTGTGTAGTTGCTGGTGAGTATTTGCTTCAGCTTTGGGGGTTGTCTGTAAGCGAGGACTGGCCTGCCTCCCAAGGTCTGTGAGAGTGAGGGATCATTTTCCAGGATAGGTTGTAGATCGTGGATAATGCGCTGGAGAGGTTTTAGCTGGGGGCTGTATGTGATGGCCAGTGGTGTTCTGTTATTGTCCTTGTTGGGCCTGTCCTGTAGTAGGTGATTTCTGGGTACCCGTCTTGCTCTGTCAATCTGTTTCCTCACTTCCCCAGGTGGGTATTGTAGTTTTAAGAATGCTTGATAAAGATCTTGTAGGTGTTTGTCTCTGTCTGAGGGGTTGGAGCAAATTCGGTTGTATCTTAGGGCTTGGCTGTAGACAATGGATCGTGTGATGTGTCTTGGATGGAAGCTGGAGGCATGTAGGTACGTATAGCAGTCAGTAGGTTTCCGGTATAGGGTGGTGTTTATGTGACCATCACTTATTTGCACTGTAGTGTCCAGGAAGTGGATCTCTTGTGTGGACTGGTCCAAGCTGAGGTTGATGGTGGGGTGGAAATTGTTGAAGTCCAGGTGGAATTCTTCAAGGGCCTCCTTTCCGTGGGTCCATATGATGAAGATGTCATCAATGTAGCAAAAGTAGAGGAGGGACGCTGGGGGATGAGAGCTGAGGAAGCGTTGTTCTAAGTCAGCCATAAAAATGTTGGCATACTGTGGGGCCATGTGGGTACCCATAGCAGTGCCACTGACTTGAAGGTATAAGTTGTCCCCAAATCTGAAGTGGTTGTGGGTGAGGACAAAGTCACAAAGCTCAGCCACCAGGCGTGCTGTGGCCTCATCAAGGATACTGTTCCTGACAGCTTGTAGTCCATCCTCATGTGGAATATTGGTGTAAAGTGCTTCTACATCCATGGGCAGGATGGTGTTTTCAGGAAGAACACCAATGCATTGTAGTTTCCTCAGGAAGTCGGTGGTGTCTCGAAGAGGGGCAAATAGTATTTGTCAAACATATAATTTGTTGAATTTAGGCTTCATGAACCTTTTGCAAAAGCAGAAAAGTCCATTCAGCAAATTATGCGAATAGATAGAACTGACTGGGGGGAAAAATCACATTTTTTTAAAAGAAAAAATGGGTCAGATTTGAATTTCAAGATTTTTCTACCAACTCTGCAAATGAACAACTGAGCTTCCACACCATCTGGTTTTGTTTCTCTCTGAATCCTTTTTAGCGTGGAAATAATGAATGATAAATGGTAAATAAAAAATAGCAAATAATGAATATAACAATTGAAGAAATTTACAAAATTCTCAAATATTTTTCATGGACACCTGGTCACTGTCCAATTTTTCATCAGTCATGAACAGTAAGATGCCATGAATAGCTGTGAATTGAATAGTTTATTTTCTAATACACTTGTGAGTCTCTTTTTTTATTACCTCCTTTCTAAAGTGCTTTGAGATCTACTGATGAAAAGAAGTAAAAAAGAGCTAGCTATTAATTATTATTATTATTTTATTATTCTACTAGTTCATCCTTTAGTACAAATATGCCCCTTTGATAATCCTACCCATGCAAGCCTATCTCCCACTTGTGGCCCAAAATACACACATGTAGCAGGAACAGGCTTGCATGCACCACTCAAGCTTTTGAAAATTCAGACTCTGATTTAGAGCCTTGTTTTCCTTTCAAAAATGCATTAATGAGAGTTGAATGGAGTATGTTGCTTAACTAGTAGCTTGAATCATTCAGAAGCAAGAATGGTATCAAGATAGTTATTTCTTCACTCCTAATAAAGCCTTATGTGAACAGTGATCTCTGCACAGATGTAGCTGAAATTTAATACCATGACTACAGCAATAACAATAAAATTAAATTTGCCCAAACCGTATGTCTTTCACTAAATGATCCAAAAGAACAGCACTTTTGAGAAAGGACTAATGCTGTTTACAGTAACAGGAAATGCTAAGGCATAAAATATGTACTTGGGTGGTGGTGGTGTATTTTTAAATGTCTGACTCGCTTTTGTTTCTGATCTGGAAAGCATACATGGAAGGCACAGTTCAGAGGTGACATTCTACCTTTAGACAGAAATACATTAATAAATCGGATCCCAGATTAGGCCAGCCCAAACTGTGTTTTTACATGCCATTTATCATTTTCATTGATTTATCAAAAATTATTCTCAAGGAGTGAGACATCTTAGGCAATCTGAACGCAATGTACATTTTCATGGTAAGGACTATCCCATCATATGTTTTAAAGTGAAAGATGATAGTTTGCAGAGACAGGAACGACCCTCCTCTTCTCTTATGTACAGCATTGCAAAACAGGCAGAGTGTGTCATGTCAGGACAAAGAATATTTAAAGAAATATAGATATCTACAATAAATATATCAGTCTGCATATATTTTTCTCCACAAATATGTTACTGCGTAAGGACAACAAAACCAGGAAGGTAAAATCCTTATATTGTTTCCCCTATTATTGTTTTTTAGTTTTATTGGATTTTTTGTCTGTGTTTGTTTGGGCTGTTTTTGTTTGTTTTTTAATTATAATTGAATCGGCATTTTCACACACACGTCCTCATCAAGCACAACGTGATCAAGTATTCTATAGGGGATGGCATGGTGGTGGGTGGGTGGAGTGTTGGAATTAATTGGCAAGCAAAGGTATTAGTACAGTTTTTCTCTACTTCCATGACAACCTTTCCTGCTCACAGGCTGTATGAGCCTCATTTTTGTTCACATTAAGCACATGAGTAACTCTGTGAAAGCATATGCACCATTGCAGGATCAGGGCACACAAATAATACTTTTTTTCTTAAAGAGAAGCTTTCAATATATTTTGTTTAAAAAAATGGAAAATTCCACATTAAACATATACCACCATACAGAACAGTAGGCAGTTAACATTGAAAATACCTTTATGGAATTGGTTATTTTCATTTGCCTTTTTAAAAAATTTTAATATTGCTCAATATCAAAATCGATCTTTCCTGTACATACAAAATGGCATCTTAATGAATTGTTACTCAAAGGTGTGCTCAGTACTACTAAGGCAACATGTCAGAATTAAAATTAAATACATATATACATTATATGATTTGCAATACCGTACCTCTAAATGAATTACTCTTTGCCGCCCACCCACCCCCCAAAAATAATCCCACAATAAAACAAAAGCCATGACTATCATATTAATGAAGAAACAAGGACTATTTGCATCAGTAGCAATTAAGCTTAGCTTTGTTTAAATAACATTCTTTCTGGAACAGACTGCTGACTTACCTCCTTGTATGAGCTGGGAAGTCAGCATAACCCTATTATATAGAAAAATCTGTGTAGTGAAATTGCAGCATCAGTGCTTTCTAATAGGTATACACTTTCAGCACAGGTGGGCAAGCAAACCTTCACAAATCTAATTTGAACTTTCACTAAGAAAATGGAAAATTTTCATTACTTCTAGCATTAGTCTGAAGATGCAAGTCTCATCATGCCAAACAGATGACTAAGCAGCCCTCATTTATCTTAATTAAAGTTCATCTTAATCAAGATACTGTCTGTCAGATATAATGTTACTTAAAACTAAGGTTCTTAGCATAACTGTATAGTTCTCCAAGGGAACATCCATCAAGAGTGAATCTGTAACTGCATGGCTTGGTTTCTGTGAAAAGAAAAAAACAGACTGGGTAAACATTTTCTGGTATTTATATAAGTTTCCCTAAATAACTCAAAGAAAACTAAAATGAATTTCAAAATCCTTTTAAGTTCAATAATATACCAGTATGTGCTACAAATTGAAAACAAACACCTTTGCAAATATATACATTATTATATCAATGTAAATCTGGAATGGTCCCATTAACTTAAATGGCATCATTCCAGATTTTTGCCAGGGTAAAGATGAGAATCTGGCCTGTTGAATACAATTCTGTTCCACCTTTTTCAGAAGACTATGTTTGTTTGGCAACCAGTGTTTGTTGATTTCTTCAGTATTCTTTTGGACAGATTTCTCTATGTTAGGGAAAGTTGCATTGAATTAAGTAGGAAATTGGGTCATTAGAAGAAAATACCTTTCAGTTTTTGAAAAGTTGTATCTTTCATTTGCTAGTTTTTGAAGATAAACATCACCTGTCTAACTTTAGGATCTGTGAATCCCGTGTTGAGAAAAGAACACTCAAAGACATTGCGTTGATACTCCTCTTTTCAGCACAAAGTGCACTAGCTATTTCTTTGTACAGTAATCCTCCAGTACAGTGGCAGCAGGAGCATACAGATGCTGTAGCTGGAGGAAGTATCACAGCCAAGGTCTCTTGACTCCTACTGCCCCATTCTAACTATAAAGCAACGTCATTTGCCTTATTTGGGGGGTTGCGAGCTATCAGCCTCCACCCCAAACCCCGCTTTGCCTCCAGCATTTATAATGGTGTTAAATATATAAAAAAATGTTTTAAATTTATAAGGGGGGGGGGTCTCACTCAAAGGCTTTCTATGTGAAAGGGGTCACCAGTAAAAAAGTTTTAGAGCCACTGAGCTAGCTAGACTGAGCACTAATAGCAGTGAAGCTGCAGTAGCATGGGTTTCAGCATGGGCTGCATAAGCTCGTCTGGTGCAATGAAATGCTAAACTGTATTATACTGTTGAACGACTAGGTATAAATGCCTCATCTACCCTAACCTTAGCCAGACCTGGCAGAGCATTAAAGGACCTTACAATGAACACATAGAATTATAGAAGATTAGGGTTGGAAGAGACCTCAGGAGGTCATCTAGTCCAATCCCCTACTCAAAGCAGGACCAACCCCAACTAAATCATCCCAGCCAGGACTTTGTCAAACCGGGCCTTAAAAACCTCGAAGGATGGAGAGACCACCACCTCCCTAGGTAACACATTCCAGTGCTTCACCATCCTTCTAGTGAAATAGTTTTTCCTAATATCCTACCTAGACCTCCCGCACTGCAACTTGAGATCATTACTCCTCGTTCTGTCATCAGATACCACTGAGAACAGCCTAGCTCCATCCTCTTTGGAACCCCCCCTTCAGGTAGTTGAAGGCTGCTATCAAATCCCCCCTCACTCTTCTCTTCCGCAGACTAAATAAGCCCAGTTCCCTCAGCCTCTCCTTATAAGTCATGTGCCCCAGCCCTCTAATCATTTTCATTACCCTCTGCTGGACTCTCTCCAATTTGTCCACATCATTTCTGTAGTGGGAAGCCCCAAACTGGACACAATACTCCAGATGTATACCGGTGCCAAATACAGGGGAATAATCACTTCCCTCGATCTGCTGGCAGTGCTCCTACTAATTCAGCCCAATATGGCGTTAGCCTTCTTGGCAACAAGGGCACACTGTTGACTCATATCCAGCTTCTCATCCACTGTAATCCCCAGGTTCTTTTCTGCAGAACTGCCGCTTAGCCAGTCAGTCCCCAGCCTGTAGCAGTGCATGGGATTCTTCCATCCTAAGTGCAGGACTCTGCACTTATCATTGTAGAACCTCATCAGATTTCTTTTAGCCCAATCCTCCAATTTGTCTAGGTCACTCTGGACCCTTTCCCTACCCTCCAGTGTATCTACCTCTCCTCCCGCCCCCCGCCCCAGCTAAATGTCATCCGCAAACTTGCTGAGGGTGCAATCCATCCCATTATCCAGATCATTAATGAAGATGTTAAACACATCTGGTGTGTTTCTCTCTAAACTTAACACTCTGTTGTCAGTCTGTATCTGATACAGAACCCTGAACTCTAGTAGCAGACCTGCAACCTACTGTGTAGAAGAAGGACATGACACCCGGGACCCTGGGTACTTACTCAAGTGGATTGCCCTTCTGAAACCTGAGTTGTTGTGGCTACTCACTGCTACCGGGACTTGAGCTCACTAGATTGAAGCTAGCTCAAGTATGTCTGCATGTGCTGCAATCATACCTCTGGCTGCAGTGTAGATGGAGCACCTCCCCTCTGTCTTCCGAGAGTACCCTGCTTGCCAAGCAAGTTACTCAGGATGGTTGAGAGAGAGAGAGATGTGGCCCCTTATGCATACTTAATCTCAATTTACAGTGTTACGATGCAATAGCTAAGTAACTCAGTGGGCCAGATTCTATGCTCTCTCTCTCATGGTGTGAACCACAGATGATAAGAGCTGATGAGTTTGGCTTTAGGCCACTTTTGGTTCTCCCATATTTGGGCCTGCTCCAGTGGCCACTGCAACCCCAGGAGCTACTCTAATTATACAGAAATCTTACCTGTCTGTCAATGGGTTCCACTGTAGCCCAAAGTTGCTGTAGAATGGGACATTCCAGCCTTTCCCTCTCCTGCCCATGGTATTCCCCTATGCTGGGCACTGCGAAGAATGTCAGCAAAAAGTCCTATATGCTAGCCTTATGCTATCACTAAACTGGGTGAATTCGCCAGGCAGTGCAGGGGCAGGTCTCTCTTCATGGTCCATGTACACCCCTGGAGTTGCATAAAGGCCTGAATCTGGCCCAGTGCTTCTGAGGAGAGAAGCTCATAGAGACAACAGAAGTCAATCACCATAGAGATCGTTTCTTGAGAAGCCACAAGAACTGGCAGTCGCTCCCATTTACCTTTACTACTTGCCACACAAAGAGCATGGTACAAGCTTAAGAAAGCAGAAAAGATTGTTTCTGTACAATCTTTCTTGCTTTCGTTTGGCCTTCAAAAGCATTGTAACAAAACTAGTAAGTCCCTTGTATGAGTTACTTGTTTCTGGCCTGAGGGAAAAAAAAAGGGGGGGGAGAACGCAGCTCATTTTACAGGATTAGAAAATTTAACACAGGGATTAATATATTTGGGGCTTTTCATTTCGAGCACAAAAGAGGAAGAAACAGAGGACTGTATTTATCAGGGTGTCAATGCTGCACTGGCCTGTGATGATAACTTCTTGACTGACTTGATGTGTGATGTTCATACATACAGAAGTAGGTTTTTGTTAAGAAGAATCCTAAACCACTGGTAGGAAGTTTCATTACTATTAATAGTAAACAAAATTCATCAGTTTTTTGAAGATGAAAGTGATGTCTGAAGGTCACATTTTATTACCCATTTATTAGGCAAACCCCAAATATAAAGTATTATGGGTTATAACATAAAATCATGTCAGCAAAACTAATAAAATTATACCAGGGCCAAAGTCTCAATAAGCCTTCTACATTCAGTGTGCCAAGGATGAAACTACATAGGCACTTGTTCTGACCTTCATTATAAATTTAAATAAATTGCCATTTTTGGCAGACTGAGTCGATTAATGTATTAAAAGACACTGCCCCAGCTCTCCCTCATGAATTTTCAAAGATTATCGTGTCAAATGAAAACCCTCATTCAGAATTTAACTAAATGTAGTAGCAGTAAATTAAAATTAAGTATCCTCTCCTCTATACTTAAAAATATATATTAATTATTTGAAGCCAGCCAAGTAGTTTAGTTTTAGCTCATTGCTCTAGGATGTGTGAGGAAGCCTGGAAATTTAACTAGATTTCCCAGACCCTGCACATGTTGGCAGAAGCTGGGTCTGTCATGGTAGAGACATATCTGGAGTTCAGTAAAGCGACACACATTTAATTTCTATAGTAGAACATCATCAGGTATGCTAATGAAAAATGATAATTGAAAAAGTTTACAGGTTACGTACTTATAATTATTCAGCGATCTCCATAAAGTATCAAAATATAGACTGATTTCAATTCACTGCAATATGGAGAAGTCACCAACTTAATTGGAACAAAAATTAATTAAGTCCAGACCAGTACCACAATTTCCCCCCCAGAAAAGGGAGGGAAGGATCAATTAGCCACACTTCTAGCTTAAATTTTGTTGCAGGGATGGTCTGAGCCAACTCTACATTATCTCTGCTCCCCTCCATTGAACCCTTATATGTGTTCTGTGTGCATGGATGTCTCTGTTTAGTCAGGACATGGCTAGCTGGGTAACGGCAGATCCAGAAGACAGTTATTATCAGGTTGAAACAAAGAGCCCAACAAATAAAACAAAATCCTAAAATAGCAATAATCTTAAAAAACAAAAACAAAACAAAAAAACAAAAAAAAGGTCTTTGGCCTCTTCTGCTCAGGTGCGCACACCCAGCTCCTATAGACTTGCCCTTCCCTGCAGTCATATTCCAGCTAAAGGAACATTTGACTCTTTTCAGCCCTTTGTGGAAAAAACTGAGGTAATGATCTGGAGTGAAGGAGTTGGATTCTCTCCTACTTTAGGACAGTTTTGTACTGTTCTGCTGGTGCCAAGGATCATTCCAGACTATAGAGACTGTTGGGTAGCAAAGAACCACCACAGCAGCTCAATCCCTATGACTGGCACAGTGACCATGGCTGGAGTTATGGGGTGTGATGGGGGTAAGGAGCATCTCTGAGCTCCAGCAACTCCTAGCTGCTGGAACAACCCCTTGGAGCTGGCCCAGGATCAGAGGAAAGCAAAAGTGGCTAAAAGTGTGTGTGCCTGCCTCTCTCTCTCTCTCTGTGGCACCAAGTGCTCTGAAGCCAAAATTTTAGGTCAACTTTTGTTTTTAATAGTGAAATTCAAATTATATCAACCATTTGCCCAACATCCACTAATTTTGTAACTCTATAAAAAATAATAAAAAAAGCACTCAGGCAAGATTTCCTCTTTATAAAATTCATGCTGCTTATTGTGTCCATTATCTACTAGAAGTTTTAGGGTCTCTTCCCTCCTCCTCCCGGTTAATATTTGTTCCTGTTATAGGCACTGAAGTTAGATTTGTAGAACAGTAAATTTCAGTCCTGGTTCTGACCCAGACTCTGCCTCTCTAGCCTTCAGCAAGTCAATTAATACATCCCCCTACTGTCCTGGTCTGTAAAAGTGGGGACTGTAGTTACCTACTCCACATGGCACAGGGCTAAGGGCTAAGAACCTAATTTTTCAATTAATTCGTTTAGTTAGGCATTCTCTATCATTGTTAAGGAGTCTTAGTTATTAAAGAAGCAGAACATATTTCCATTCAGATGCCCAGTGTTAAATATTTGCACTCAGATCTTGACCCATGCTCCAGCAATGCAAAGTTGCTGTAGCAGGGCAGCTGAGGATTTTCCTGGCATAAAGGAAGCACTACATCAACTCCAAATGTAAAATACCACAACTTGGGGTCTTTTTATTTGCCTTCTGGCTTTTGAACCTTTAGGGTGCACTCACTTCACATTTTCAAACTTCTCTGCAACCAGGAGAACTAGAATTTTTTATTTTTAAAAAAAAGTAAGGCGAGATTCTCAAGCAATATCATTCCAGCAGCTGGGATTTTAAGAACCACCACCATTTGCCAGTCTCATGATAACTGGCAATACTGTTGGTGTATCTGGCTCTACGTCACCACTTTTTGTCCCTCTGGTTTATGGGGTATGTCAAAGGCTCAGAGAGCATGGCTAGAGCACTGCTCTGCTTTGATGGTCCCTAGCTGGTGTAATGGCCCCTTGGTTATAAGCCACCTTTATGCTCCCCTGACTTCTAGGGCTGATGTTACTTGAACTGGGGTCAGGACTGGATCCATCAGCCCCAGAAGTCAGGGGAGCATAAAGGTGGCTTATAGCCAACTTTGAACTCCTCACGTCATTCAACTGGGAGGACCAAGACATGGGCGGTCTGACCTAGTGGTCAGAGCATGGGTAGTCAGAACTAGAGCCCAACCCAGGGGTCAGAGCTGGAATTGAAGTACAGGTATCAAATAAGAGTAAGGTCCAATTCATCAAGCAGTCAGGAAGTCTCTCAATTGCTCAGACAACTTCTTGTGCCTCCTTCTGTCTTAAACAATATGGTGAGGCCTATAGGTGGGGTCAGTGGTCATTGCCCCCAGGCAGGACCTTCATGGGTGATGCCTCTGGGATGGGTCAGAGTTCTGCTAGCTCTTTAATTCCACTAGATCTGAATGAGCTACCTAGCTGAGGCCGGAGTGAGAGGACTGCCCCTGGGCCCGGGTTCAAGACCTCTGGGCCCTTACAGCAATGAGCAGACCTTGGCCAGACCCAAATATCTGGCAATTGCAGTGGAGTTCCTCAGAATCCTCTGCTTGCTGCACTTGAGGAGAGCAACAGTATATTTTCGGATTAAAGAAAACCTGGTGACTTTGAACTAAAAACAAATGGAATGCATATGAAACTAGATTTGACATGTAAGGAAAATAAAATTAAGTTAAAAATCTTTTGTAACATATTCTACTTTGGGTATAAAATATAGCATAAAATTAGCATGTTTCAGTTAAAACAGGAGAACTTGGAAAGAGTAAACTGAATTGATAGATTGATATTACTGTGAAATGTAACACACTAATAAATAAATAAATAATAAAATACAAACTGACTAACAGTACAGTTGTGCAGTTGTGCAGTTATGCAAAGATTATTCAGTCTGGTGCTCTGACATGTACATCCTTTAAGCTTTTTCACACACTGAAAGAAGTCATGAAAGCTTTTTGAAAAAACAGGTGAGCCAGCTTATCCCAACACTGAAAATAATAAGTTATCAGGATCTCTCTAAAACAACCGTTATATTTTAAAAAGACATATGGTAGATGGCATACCTAAAGTGTAATAATGATAAAACAACGTAGGGAGGATCAGTTTGTGTAAGCTGCATGCAGAAAGGAATGACAAAAATTATACTGAGGAGTTTTATCAACCTCTTCATTTCAGATGCAGATGAAGCAGATGAGTTTTGTTAAGTTGCAAGCCTTTAGTTACTTTTGGTGCTTGGCTCATTTTCTTGTCCCATCTAGTGTAGTTGTACTACCCAGTAATAAGGCTTTTATCTGTACAATGTAACCAGAATCAGGGAAAAGTTACCCAAGAAATGTGATCATCGATAGCTAGCAAAAACCCTCACACTTAATACAAAGAGCTCCCCAGCTAAATATACAGCAGTTGTAATTTTTTTAAAGAGAGAAAGGTTGAGATTACGAGGATACTTCCTCATAAAGAGTCTGGTACTGACAATGCACTGATTTTCATCTCTCTGAATTTCATCTTCCAGTCCCAAACAGTTACTATCAGTCTTACAGGCTATCATTCTGACATACATAGCATAGTGAGAATGTGTATAAAATCTGAACAATAGTTTTAGCAGACAAAACACACCAACAGGTACATGTTCTGTCTTAGGGGTCTGTTTGTGCGGGTTTTAGGGGTTGTGAAAGGTGGACTAATAGCACTGGAAAATGAAGTCCTCCACTTATTTACAGATCGAATAAAGGCAGAGGGCTCCCTTCTACAGTGCAAATGTAGTTTCCCTCACATCCATCCCCTCAGGATAGGGCTGAGAGACACTGGTGGAGCAATTTTGGAGGGGGTGGGTGGTGGGAGGGAAACTCAGTCTTTGGTGGGTGTAATGTATTACAGTTACCACTTCACTCTAAAGGCTGGTGAACAATTATTTATAACTATAGTTTAAACAGAAGAAAGTGTGTTTAATGTTGCCTCTTCAAGCCTAGCTTTCAAAACCAGAAAAATATATTTAATGTAGTCTGATTATAGCCCATTAACTATTCACCTTTATTTCATGAGCCCCTCACTCAGATCCATAGATCTGTCATAATAAAAGCGTGTCATGTCATCCTGACATAATACTTATAAAATTAAAGTCTCTCATTTACTTGAAATATGTGGCTTGATGAGTTTGAAGCAATATGCCTACCACTTCCAAAAATAAAAACAGATATTTAAATTATGTATCCATTAGAAATGATTATTTATTAAACTATATTCCAATCCCCGGTTTCTCTACACTCAAACCACCAACATTCAAGGAGAACTCTTGATTGTATATATCAGGTCAGATTCTCAGGTCTGCTTTGGTCCCTGGGCACTTAAAGTGAGCAGAATCCTCCTGTAACTCCCCAGCCAAGGCCATCCCCAGCATAGGGGAATCTCCATCAGACATGAGACTAGCAAAGCCTGCTCCTAGATGTCCCTCCTGGTGGACCCCAGTGCAAGGAACAGACTGGGAAAGGGAAGGGGTCTCTAGGAATGGGGACGGGCAGACAAAATAATAATATGTAGATGTTATATAGCACTTTTCATCATTAGATCTCAAAGTGCTTCACAACCTTTAATGTATTTATCCTCACAACACCCCTATGAAGTAGAGAAGTGCTATTATACCCATTGTTCCATATGGGAAATGAGGCACAGAGAAGTTAAGTGACTTGCCCAAGATCACACAGGAAGCTTGTGGCAGAGAAGGGCTGAGCCAGGGTCTCCCAAGTCCTAGGCTATTGCCCTAGTCACTGGAATATCCTTCATTTCTGGCAAAAAGTGCTCTGGCACTTCCCAGTTCACATATAGACCTTAGGGGACCTGAGCAAGCTAGTACAATTTAGAGGAGCCCCCAGCTAAAGTATGCTGGCACCAGGGAAGGGCAGAGAATAGGGAGCATCTCTGTTAGGTCCAGCATAAGGTGGATGCAGGAGGGAATCTGGCCCCATCATCTACTTCTCAGCATTGACTCAATCAAATTAATATCTGTTTTCCCTTGTCTTTTGAGATGGAGAATAGTTTAGGGAGGATGTACATAATTTAGGAGGAAGGTATTTAATACTTTAGATAGGTTAATTTAAAAAAAAAAAAAGACTTGTAATTGTTTTAATGGTCATGAACCCAGAGCAGTGGATGGGCATATTTTAAAAAGTCCAAATAAATGACCCTATTATGCACTTATCAAACTGAAAAATGGAGACTGAAGTGGGTTATACTGTTATAAATTGTTATACTTTCGATGCAAAAGTGGGTGGTGTTTTGTTATACTTTCGATGCAAAATTGAATGACCAATTGCAGTGATATTTTAACATTCCAATCCACTGCCTATCCCAGTTTCGTCTCATCAATTTTTTCATGGTCACCTTAAGGGGGAAGGATTTGTAGTCTCATTGACCCCTGCTGATAATCCTTCAGAAATGCTATTGTTTCTATAGCAAATCATGTCCTATAGAATGGCTGCTCTTCCCTCCCTCCCCCGACTCCAATCCTAATACATCCTGCCCTAGATCCACAGGACCCCAGCCACACAGTGTTGGTGAAGACTGGTTCCCAAAATATCTTAGAAATGCCAGGAGTTTATTGCGGTGCTGTAGATCCTGCCTTTTGCAGCCATAGGGGCATTTCTGCCCTTTAAAATGTGATTCCCCCCTCCCCCCACAGTGCCATGCACTATACGGACCTGAATTCAAAACACATTGCAATCTTCAAGATCCTGTCCCCAGTGAATGGATGTTTAATACACTGATCTCCAAACAGATAAAATTGCTCTGAAGAAATGTATTTTTAGATAAAAACAAAATGAATTTGATGGCCTCCAGCAATAACCCACACTAACCTAATAAAATATAAAATTAAAAACGGAACGGCTGTAACATGACGAGTGCCTTGTGAAAACAAGTAGCATAGTCTCTCACTTTCTCTCCTTTTGGCTGGTATCTCTCTGCATTATGCCCATCTAACCTAGACTGAGAGTTCCTCAGAGGATAGATCATGTCTATGTTTTTCCTGTAGACAGCCTGTGGCATTATATTCAAATGTTAAATAACCATCTTGTTGATAGTTAAAATGGATTAGTGACATTGCCTCTAATACTCAATATAGCAAACAGAAGAAATCTTTCTTCTTGTCCCTTCATCTCCCTGAAAGGTCTTGGTCCTTAGATTGATAGTTTATCATTTCAAGAATATAAAATCAACTTTCCCTGTAACAAAATCTCTCCACACTAGGGTTTTTCCAACAGATGGTATTCTGCTCTTAAATAAATGTCTTGCAGAGCAGAAGAAATATGTTTTACATTGTGGAGAAGCATAGAAGACAGTCATGCTTCACAACATTGTTTCATAAAGAAAAACTGTAGTCTAGCTGACCCTACCTTCAGTGGCTTACATGGTCAGTGCTTAGATATTCAGGAGGTTATCATGTGCCACTGGGAATTAGCTTTCTAACAAATGAAGGAATATACAGTACAGTTCATGAAATTTAGTTGCATTTTCTAAAAATATGACACCTTGGACGTTTGAGAAACACCTGTGGTATATCAGAATTTCAGATTGTCCTTATAATTGGAACTTACTCATACATAGACAGCAGTGTGTGCATGTTTTCTAAAGATTCCTGAAAGGCTGGTGATCAGATGCCAAATGTGTTTAGATGCGGTAGTGGTGGGTGCCAATAAAACCTGGATAGTCACATAACTAGGTTGTTTTATGAAGTGGGTGATGAGAACTTTACATTGTTATGCCCATACAAAGCACACAGGATCTTTTTCAGGGAAAAAGGCAATACACCGCGTTTATTGAAAATACAACAGTTAGCATATGCATTCAATTACACAACACACACACACAAGTCCTGCAGATGGTCTTTATAGTTACCAGTCTGTTGTAGCTTGAGTCAATCTAATGGCCAGTTAGATTGAGCACGAATGAGGAGCTGGGCTCTGTCGGTCGTGATCCGATGCTTCGAGGCTTTGCAGGACTGAACCCAGCGTTTCATGGCAAAATACCCCAACTTTATAGTTGTAAATTCCCATTTGAGTCCATGCATTTTACAATGTCATCCTGTAATCACTAGTCCTTAAGTAGTGTTAATCTTGGGGTTTTCTGCTGTTATCATTTGATGGTTATTGTCGGGCTTCCCATCGTTATTTCCTATTTGTTATCTCGCCTTTCGGGGGTTCCTGCCTCACCTCTGAGGTTGTCAATGCTGCTAACATGGTTAGCATCGGATACAATGGGTGTTTTCTGATTGTCTCCTGGTGTTTCCAAGTCTCTCACTTTTTCTTGACCATCTGGACATTTGTGATGGCTTTCACACTCATCCTTAACCATGCGCACATCCTTTACTCACACCAAACAATTTTACAGAGACTTTCAGACAGGATAACATTTTGGAAAGGATTATATGGTTACTAAAGGGATTACAAAAGAACCTTACACAACTTAGCTTGCAATGCATACAAGAAGCAAGACCCTATAGCAAATACTGTAATGAAATCTTATCCTAAAACAAAAGGTGACCATAATCAGCCACAAGGACTATTCTGGTCTATTCCTGCCTTGAAATCAAAAAGGGTGGCTGGCAGGATGAAATCGAATCATACATGAATACATTTAATACATACTACATTATTATAACCTTCAATCATTATAACCTCTAATATAAATATAAAATCCTACTCTTGCAACATGTCATAGAGAGATTAATCCAAACTGATCTCGGATGTTGATTTTACTTAGCAAGTAAAACTCATTAAAACTCAGTACTAAAAACTGAAAAACAATTTTTGTTAGGTCAATTGAAACAATTTGATTTGATAAATTAAAATTGTTTAATTTAGATTTTGATCTGTTTTTATATTTTTAACGTAAAAATATTTGAAACGGTCATTTGAAACTAAAAATTCAAAACATTTTGTTCAAAAAATATCAAAATGAGATTTTCATATTTTTGAAGCTTTCAATTTTTTTCAAAATGAACAATTCATTGAAACCAACATGTTCTTGTGAGAAACATCAGTTTTGACAAATCAGCATTTTCTGATAAAACTTCTTGACTAGCTCTAGCTTTGAAGATCTAAATCATGGTATCGTTGTATCAATATGAAAGTTTTTTTAAAAAACAAAACAAAACACTAAGATTAGCTACAGTAATTTAGTATAGATTTTATATGTTCTGCAAAGGTAACAATAGGTGATCATTATCTAGGGGTGCCAAGCTGAATAAAAACGATCCCTGTGGAAATATGCACTACTTACAAAATATGCAATGTAATGACTCTGCAGACAATCCAAACCCTTGTAGACTCTTTAATGCCCAAATAAAGTGATATACAAATGCTGTTACTGTTTTGTAAATCTTTTGAGTAATGATGCTGTGATGGGTTGGACCATAGAAACCCCCTTGGAATCTGCCACCTGATGTGCCAAGACTACTTCTGCCCCTGATTTCCTGCCCTGTCAACTTAGGACTTCAGTGCCCTGCCTGGTTTGAGCTAGACTCGCTAGCCTGCTGCAAAACCAGACCCAGGTCTGAACCACGTCCCCTAACAGCTATAGGCTTACCTGAAAGCAGCTTACAGAAGTGTTCTTGTCTTTAACACTCAGATGCCCAACTCCCAATGGGGTTTAAACCCAAATAAATCTGTTTTACCCTGTATAAAGCTTATACAGGGTAAACTCATAAATTGTTCTCCCTCTATATCACTGATAGAGAGATATGCACAGCTGTTTGCCCCACCCCCAGGTATTAATACATACTCTGGGTTAATTAATAAGTAAAAAGTGATTTTATTAAATACAGAAAGTAGGATTTAAGTGGTTCCAAGTAGTAACAGACAGAACAAAGTGAATTACCAAGCAAAATAAAATAAAACACGCAAATCTATGTCTAATCAAACTGAATACAGATAATCTCACCCTTAGAGATGCATCAGTAAGTTTTTTCCTCAGACTGGACACCATCCAGGCCTGGGCACAATTCTTTCCCCTGGTACAGCTCTTGTTCCAGCTCAGGTGGTAGCTAGGGGATTCCTCATGATGGCTCCTGTCATAACTATAAAGGGAAGGGTAACAGCTCTCCTGTGTACAGTACTATAAAATCCCTCCTGGCCAGAGACTCCAAAATCCTTTTACCTGTAAAGGGTTAAGAAGCTCGGGTAACCTGGCTGACACCTGACCCAAAGGACCAATAAGGGGACAAGATACTTTCAAATCTTGGGGGGGGGGAAGGCTTTTGTTTGTGCTCTTTGTTTAAGGGGTTGTTCGCTCTTGGGACTGAGGGACCAGACATCAATCCAGGTTCTCCCCATCTTTCTAAACAAGTCTCTCATATTTCAAACTTGTAAGTAAAAAGCCAGGCAAGGCGTCTTAGTTTTACTTTGTTTTCTCAACTTGTAAATGTACCTTTTACTAGTGTGTTTATCTTTGTTTGCTGTACTTTGAACCTGAGACTAGAGGGGGGTCCTCTGAGCTCTTTAAGTTTGATTACCCTGTAAAGTTATTTTCCATACTGATTTTACAGAGATGATTTTTACCTTTTTCTTTAATTAAAAGCCTTCTTTTTAAGAACCTGATTGATTTTTCCTTGTTTTTAGATCCAAGGGAGTTGGATCTGTATTCACCAGGAGTTGGTGAAAGGAAGGAGGGGGGAAGGGTCAATTTCTCCTTGTTTTAAGATCCAAGGGGTTTGGATCTGCATTCACCAGGAGTTGGTGAAAGGAAGGAGGGGGGAAGGGTCAATTTCTCCTTGTTTTAAGATCCAAGGGGTTTGGATCTGTATTCACCAGGGAATTGGTGAAAGGTTTCTCAAAGCTTCCCAGGGAAGGGAATGGTGGCAGCGGACCAGATCTAAGCTGGTAGTTAAGCTTAGAAGTCCTCATGCAGGCCCCCACACTTGTACCCTAAAGTTCAAAGTGGGGATACAGCCTTGACATGGTGGCAGAGCGGTGGAGATCGTTTTAAACCCAAAAGCCAGTAAGATTTTTTTTTCCTTCTAGCTGCTTGGAAAGCAGAGCTGAAGATAGATGCATATCTTATCTCTCCTTGCCTGAAGGCAGAGGTGTTAAGTTTTTTTAACAAGAGCCTTTGTTAAGAGAAGGGTTCAATTAATGAGCAAACGACTGGTAAAAGGAATTTACAAGCTGAATTGTGTTTTTTTTTTTTTCTTTTTACATCCTCGGGAGTAGCTAGTTAGAAAGTCTCTGTTAACTCAGCAGCACTCAGCAGCAGCCTGAGCTAAGTGCATCCCAGTTTCAGTCAACTGCAGAGGGGTGTGACCCAGCACAAGAAAACAGGAAAATGACTACCAAAGAAGTAGCTAACAAAATAGAACGGGCCAAACTAAAAGCAGAAGAAAATGAAAGAAAACATCAGAGACTGCTTCAATTAAAAAAACTCGAGAGAGCAGAAAGAAAGAGAAGAGAAAGCCAAAGAGGAGGCCCACAAGAGAGAGATGGAGCTGGAAAAAGCCAAAGAGGAGGCTCACAAGAGAACTATGGAGCTGGAAAAAGCCAAAGAGGAGGCGAGAGAAAAAGAAAGGAAGCATGAACTGGAAGTAGCAAAGGCTAGGCAGGATGCACCAGCCCATCCTAGCAACTCCTCTCCAGGTACCACTTCCCATCCCAGAAAATTCCCCACCTACAAGGCAGGTGATGATACTGAGGCCTTCTTAGAAAATTTTGAAAGGGCCTGCCTTGGATACAGCATCACTCCAAACCAGTACATGGTAGAGCTGAGGCCGCAGCTCAGTGGACCCTTAGCAGAGGTGGCAGCTGAAATGCCTAAGGAACACATGAACAGTTATGAACTTTTTAAAAACAAGGCCAGACTCAGAATGGGGCTAACACCCGAGCATGCCCGTCGGCGGTTCAGAGCCCTAAGGTGGAAACCAGACATGTCATTTACCCGGCATGCCTACCACATTGACAAAAATTGTGATGCCTGGGTATCAGGAGCAAATGTTAAATCTCTGGAAGATCTGGTTTCCCTAGTAAAAATGGAACAGTTTTTAGAGGGTGTTCCTGAGGAAACAGAAAGGTACATCCTAGATAGGAAGCCCAAAACTGTAACCGAGGCGGGGGAGATTGGAGCCAAATGGGTGGAGGTGGCAGAAAAGAAAAAAACTAGTAGCAGTTGGAGCGAATACCAGAAAGGGCAAGCCGAAACAAAACCTTACCACCGGGGACAACCCAAGGCCCCACCCACATCCCAAGGGAAACCCCAGATGCCTTCTCACCCCACCCCACCAGTCTCCACCAACCAACATTGCCCCGGTGATACCTTAGCCGGGCGATGTTTTAAATGTAATGAACTGGGACATATAAAGGCTCACTGCCTCAAGAACCCCAACCGATTACAGTTCATTACACCCCAATCACACCAAAGATCCCCAGACCCAGATGCCTCTCTCATACCCTCGGAGCGAAGGGAAACCTTGAGAGTGGGCGGAAAGAAGGTTATCGCTTGGAGAGACACTGGGGCACAAGTGTCAACTATCCACCAATCCCTAGTGGACCCCAAACTCATCAACCCGGAGGCTCCAGTGACAATTCAACCCTTCGTGTCACAGTCTGTAACCTTGCCTACAGCCAAGTTGCATGTCCAGTACAAGGGCTGGTCAGGAATGTGGACTTTTGCAGTCTATGACAATTATCTCATTCCCATGCTACTGGGGGAAGACTTGGCCAACCATGTAAAGCTAGCCAAGAGGGTGGGAATAGTCACCCGCAGCCAGGCTAAGCAAGCTTTCACCCCCATCCCTGTTCCTTAGCCGTCCACCAGGGCCCCGTCTGTGTTACCAGAGACCCAAACAAAGGTGGTGGAACCGGATCCCCTGCCAACGACTGCAACAGCCGTAGTGGATCCAATCCCAGAGACCCAGCCAAAGCCAGTCCCAGAACTGGCAATGCAGCCAGCACCAGAACCATTGCCAGCACTGAGTCCAGCGCTTGCAAACCCGTCTACAACTCCAACGCCAGAGGGCACCAGTGAGCCTGAACTGGCGGAAGCAGCAGATAACCCTACCCAAGAGGCTCAGCCAGACCCTGAAATACCACATAGTGCACCAGCGGACAGCGGTTCACAGTCAATGGAAACAGCCCAGCACCTGCATCGCTTCCAGAGGGACCAAGCCCCAGTCCACAGTCCAAGAAGGAACTGATGTCTCCAGCATCAAGGGAACAGTTCCAGGCCGAGCAGGAAGCAGATGACAGCCTTCAGAAAGCTTGGGCGGCGGCACGGAGCACCCCACCGCCTCTCAGCTCTTCTAACTGATCCCGGTTTGTTGTAGAACAAGGACTTTTATACAAGGAGACTCTTTCTGGTGGGCACCAGGAAGACTGGCATCCTCAAAGACAGTTGGTAGTTCCCACTAAGTATCGGGTAAAGCTCTTGAGCTTAGCCCATGATCATCCCAGTGGCCATTCTGGGGTGAACAGAACCAAAGACCGGTTGGGGAAGTCCTTCCACTGGGAGGGAATGGGCAAGGACGTTGCTAATTATGTCCGGTCTTGTGAGGTGTGCCAACGAGTGGGAAAGCCCCAAGACCAGGTTAAAGCCCCTCTCCAGCCACTACCCATAATTGAGGTCCCATTTCAGCGAGTAGCTGTGGATATTCTGGGTCCTTTCCCAAAGAAGACACCCAGAGGAAAGCAGTACGTACTGACTTTCATGGATTTTGCTACCCGATGGCCGGAAGCTGTACCCTTAAGCAACACCAGGGCTAAAAGTGTGTGCCAGGCATTAGCAGACATTTTTGCCAGGGTAGGGTGGCCCTCCGACATCCTTACAGATTCGGGAACTAATTTCCTGGCAGGGACCATGAAAAACCTGTGTGAAGCTCATGGGGTGAATCACTTGGTTGCCACCCCTCATCACCATCAAACCAATGGTCTGGTGGAGAGGTTTAATGGAACTTTGGGGGCCATGATATGTAAATTCGTAAATGAACACTCCAATGATTGGGACCTAGTGTTGCAGCAGTTGCTTTTTGCCTACAGGGCTGTACCACATCCCAGTTTAGGGTTTTCACCATTTGAACTTGTGTATGGCCACGAGGTTAAGGGGCCATTACAGTTGGTGAAGCAGCAATGGGAGGGGTTTATGCCTTCTCCAGGAACTAACATTCTAGACTTTGTAAGGAACCTACAAAGCACCCTCCGACACTCTTTAGCCCTTGCTAAAGAAAACCTAAAGGATGCTCAGGAAGAGCAAAAGGCCTGGTATGATAAACATTCCAGAGAACGGTCCTTCAAAGTAGGAGACCAAGTCATGGTCTTAAAGGCGCTCCAGGCCCATAAAACGGAAGCGTCGTGGGAAGGACCATTCACGGTCCAGGAGCGCCTAGGAGCTGTTAACTATTTCATAGCCTCCCCCACCTCCAACATAAAGCCTAAGGTATACCATGTTAATTCTCTTAAGCCCTTTTATTCCAGAGAATTAAACGTTTGCCAGTTTACAGCCCAGGAAACAGATGACGCGGAGTGGCCTGAAGGTGTCTACTACGAAGGAAAAAAGGATGGTGGCGTGGAAGAGGTGAACCTCTCCACGACCCTTGGACGTCTGCAGCGACAGCAGATCAAGGAGCTGTGCACAAGCTTTGCACCAATTTTCTCAGCCACTCCAGGACAGACCGAATGGGCATACCACTCCATTGACACAGGTAATGCTCACCCAATTAGAACCCCACCCTACCGGGAGTCACCTCACGCCCAAACTGCTATACAAAGGGAGATCCAGGACATGCTACAGATGGGTATAATCCGCCCCTCTAATAGTGCATGGGCATCTCCAGTGGTTCTAGTTCCCAAACCAGATGGGGAAATACGCTTTTGCATGGACTACCGTAAGCTAAATGCTGTAACTCGTCCTGACAACTATCCAATGCCACGCACAGATGAGCTATTGGAGAAATTGGGACATGCACAATTCATCTCTACTTTAGACTTAACCAAGGGGTACTGGCAAGTACCACTAGATGAACCCGCTAAGGAAAGGTCCGCCTTCGTCACCCAGGCAGGGGTGTATGAATTCAATGTACTCCCTTTCGGGTTGCGAAATGCACCCGCCACCTTCCAAAGACTTGTAGATGGTCTCCTAGCGGGACTGGGAGAATCTGCAGTTGCCTACCTCGATGATGTGGCCATTTTTTCTGATTCATGGACAGAACAACTGGAGCACCTGGAAAAAGTCTTCGAGCGCATCCGGCAGGCAGGACTAACTGTTAAGGCTAAAAAGTGTCAAATAGGCCAAAACAGAGTGACGTACCTGGGGCACCAGGTGGGTCAAGGAACTATAAATCCCCTACAGGCCAAAGTGGATGCTATCCAAAAGTGGCCGGTTCCAAAGTCAAAGAAACAGGTCCAATCCTTCTTAGGCTTGGCCGGATATTATAGGCGATTTGTACCACACTACAGCCAAATCGCCGCCCCGCTGACAGACCTAACCAGAAAGAAACAGCCAAATGCAGTTCAGTGGACTGATGAGTGTCAAAAGGCCTTTAACCAGCTTAAGGCAACACTCATGTCTGACCCTGTGCTAAGGGCCCCAGACTTTGACAAACCGTTCCTAGTAACCACAGATGCGTCCGAGCGAGGCGTGGGAGCAGTTTTAATGCAGGAAGGACCGGATCAAGAATTCCATCCTGTCGTGTTTCTCAGCAAGAAACTGTCTGAGAGGGAAAGCCACTGGTCAATCAGCGAAAAGGAATGCTACGCCATTGTGTACACGCTGGAAAAGCTACGCCCATATGTTTGGGGACGGCGTTTCCAACTTCAAACAGACCATGCTGTGCTACAGTGGCTTCATACCGCCAAGGGAAATAACAAAAAACTTCTTCGGTGGAGTTTAGCTCTCCAAGATTTTGATTTTGAAATACAACACATTTCGGGAGCTTCTAACAAAGTGGCTGATGCACTCTCCCGGGAAATTTTCCCAGAGTTAACTGGTTAACAATTGTTCTTGGACTGGAACATATTGTTAGTTTTTATATAATCAGTAGTATGTCTAAAGGTACATGTGTCTTATTAACTCTGTTTTCTCCTAGAGCTCCAGGAAGAAATCACAGCCAGTGTGGAACCAGACGTCCAACACTATCTGTGATTTGGGGGGCGTGTCATAACTATAAAGGGAAGGGTAACAGCTCTCCTGTGTACAGTACTATAAAATCCCTCCTGGCCAGAGACTCCAAAATCCTTTTACCTGTAAAGGGTTAAGAAGCTCAGGTAACCTGGCTGACACCTGACCCAAAGGACCAATAAGGGGACAAGATACTTTCAAATCTTGGGGGGGGGGAGGCTTTTGTTTGTGCTCTTTGTTTAAGGGGTTGTTCGCTCTTGGGACTGAGAGGGACCAGACATCAATCCAGGTTCTCCCCATCTTTCTAAACAAGTCTCTCATATTTCAAACTTGTAAGTAAAAAGCCAGGCAAGGCGTCTTAGTTTTACTTTGTTTTCTCAACTTGTAAATGTACCTTTTACTAGTGTGTTTTTCTTTGTTTGCTGTACTTTGAACCTGAGACTAGAGGGGGGTCCTCTGAGCTCTTTAAGTTTGATTACCCTGTAAAGTTATTTTCCATACTGATTTTACAGAGATGATTTTTACCTTTTTCTTTAATTAAAAGCCTTCTTTTTAAGAACCTGATTGATTTTTCCTTATTTTTAGATCCAAGGGAGTTGGATCTGTATTCACCAGGAGTTGGTGAAAGGAAGGAGGGGGGAAGGGTCAATTTCTCCTTGTTTTAAGATCCAAGGGGTTTGGATCTGTATTCACCAGGAGTTGGTGAAAGGAAGGAGGGGGGAAGGGTCAATTTCTCTTTGTTTTAAGATCCAAGAGGTTTGGATCTGTATTCACCAGGGAATTGGTGAAAGGTTTCTCAAAGCTTCCCAGGGAAGGGAATGGTGGCAGCGGACCAGATCTAAGCTGGTAGTTAAGCTTAGAAGTCCTCATGCAGGCCCCCACACTTGTACCCTAAAGTTCAAAGTGGGGATACAGCCTTGACAGCTCCCCTTTGTTCTGTTCCACCCACTTATATATCTTTTGCATAAGGCGGGAACCCTTTGTCCCTCTGGGTTCCCACCCCTCCTCACTGGAAAAGCACCAGGTTAAAGATGGATTCCAGTTCAGGTGACATGATCACATGTCACTGTAAGGCCCCAAGCCTTCATTACTCCCAGCCTGACTCACAGTAAGGCTTGCCTGCAAACAGAGTCATCCAGTCAATTGTCCTGGCTAATGGGAGCCATCAAGCTTCCAAACCACCATTAATTGCCCACACTTTGCATAATTACAATAGGCCCTCAGAGTTATATTTCATATTTCTAGTTTTAGATACAAGAGTGATACATTTATAGAAATAGGATGAACACACACAGTAGATTACAAGCTTTGTAATGATACCTTACAAGAGACCTTTTGCATGAAGCATATTCCAGTTACATTATATTCACTCATTAGCATATTTTTATAAAATCATATAGACTGCAATGTCACAGATGCACATTATAAAATACCACTAGGAAACTGAATTATCTGATTAGCTAAGTGTGCATTGTATTCCTACGATCAAACTTCTGTGATAGTGGCCTTTCATATCTGTAGTGTTAATGCTATCTGCTCGTTTCTCCATACAAATCCACTATTAAAACTGACTACTTACAGGAAGTCTGTTAGTGTTTTAGTCAGCTTAGTAAGGACCAAATCTTCCTGGTCTGCCCTTTGCCTTTTTGAATAAGGCACCTGACTCAGTTTAAGATCACTGAGAGTCAGGACAGCCATAAGGAGACAGAGGGGTTTACTATCCAACTCACCCTGGGATCTGTCCACTAACCCCTTTGACACCAAATAAGCACAGCAAACCTGCAAAGCTAGACTGGGAACATAATTCCCAATCCCCAAGCCTTAAAACACAATGGCAAAGCCAAATAGCATATCCTGCACAGGCAAAAATCCCAATGCAGCCCTCCTCATGCACATACCACCTACCATCTCTGAGGTTCCCACACAACTGCGAAGAATCTCAGGAAGGGAAAGACAGAAATGCATATACAAATGCTATTAGTCTCTATGGAATATCAATAAAATCACTAGCGTATTTTCCTACTCCCACAGCCACAGCACCTGTAGTGGTCAGACCCTTATGCACTAGCTAACCTGAGGGAGAGAAAACTTAAAACTTGGGTTGAAATGTTTGCAGACCGCAGACCTTATTGCAGAGTCTTCCCTCTCCTCCTCCCCCCCACCCCCCCACCCCCCCAGATGGTATTTGAGGACTGAGAAGGAAAAAAGACAGCTCTCCAGTGAGATTGTGGGAGTGGCCAAGGACAGCATCGCCAGGGCAAAAGACAGGGTGATGCAAAGGCATTTCCTGGAGGCAATAGAAAGCCAGCAAGTTGTTGTTAGGGCAGCCAGCACTGCACTATTGTCATCCAGTCATGTTCTGCAGTCCTTAAACAATACAGGCTACGGGAACAATTCCTCGGTGTAATGAGAACAGTTGCATCTGGGAGTCCAGCTCTTTTGAGCTCTCCAGCACATCTGGTAAATTCAAGCCTTGCCATTCCCACCTATAAACAAGACTATCTTACTCACAATCCATCCCACATACACCCCTCCAGGGTTTAACTGCTGGATGTACAACTGTACATTGTCAGGCCTGAGATTCAAAGTAAGAGCAATAGGCATTGCTGACAATATTGCCCCGTGTTTCCATTTTCTAATGGATGGCTTGCTGTCTGCTCAACCCTCTGAGCTAGACTCTGGACCTAAGCCTCCTCCCTCCCATTGGGAAGGCTGCAAAATACAACATGTTGCTATATTCTTAGACACATTTGTTTCTGCATCTTCCAACCAATTCTACAGACACTCCCACCTTCCTTTCAGATGGCCAAGCGCACCCTCCACTGCCGTTCTGCAACTACTGAGACAATAATTAAGTATCTCCTTCTGGCCAAGCAGCCTGTGAATGGCTTCATTAACCAGGGAAGCAAAGGATAATCTGTGTCTTCCAAGATCCCTGGAGCAATCTCTATACCATTACTGTCCATAGCGATCCTGGAGGCAAACGGTCCTTTTCCCTTTAAGGTAAATAGAGCTGAGTTCTGAAATATCCCAATGTTGCGGAATCTTCCAAACCACCTTAGCAGTAACCCAGGTGGAGAAATAACCCTTACTGTTTATAAATCCTGAGCCCTGGTGTTGGGAGGAAGGAAGGCAAATAGGCACATGGGTTCCATCAGTAGCACCCTAAGATTTGGGAACCCCATACATGCAAAGCTATCAATAATCTCCTGATCATGATCAAGCATTATGACCTAATGCAACAGCACCTTTTCAATGTCATCGCACACCTGCATAACAATGGCCCCAAGTCGATCTCTGCACACTGAATTGGTTCGCTATGGTCCAGTAGCATTTGTGGGTTGCCAGCTTCCAGGTGGCAATGGTGAACCTCTTCTCCATGGATACGGGGCACTGCCTGTTAGTATACTGTCATTGCAGCTCTGGGGCTTATTCAGAACATCTCAAAATAAAATGTTGCCTCTCCAGCTTCAAATTCTCTTGCCACTGCTGGGCATCCCAGTTCTGCAGAATGATCCTTTCCCATCAATCCTCACTCGTTTCTCAGGCCCAGAAATGGCACTGCATGGTGTGAAGCTGCTCCAGAAACCAACCCTCTAGGATCAGTTGCTTGGTGTCCTTTTCTTCTTCCCACCACTGAAGAATCTCCTGCTGCTAGAGGAGCTGCTGCCACATCATCTCCTCAGTGCTGCTGTGGACAAAGTTCAAAGCCAAATGAATCCATCATTGCGTGCTGAAATACAGCCCAAACAGCCTCTGCATATTCACAGTTGCCAGCATAGTGGCTCAGAGCATTGGTGGAGTCCATGCTGGCTGACAGAAATTTGAAAATGGTGATAGCTCACCCAGAAAGAGAGCATGGAATGGAGACAGTGGAAGTATGGGATATTTAAATTCAATCACCTGGCTTCCGCTACACATTAAACAATGCACAGTGATAAATATCCCAGAATGATCACTGCTCAGCAGTGAAGCAAAGGACCATGCGATATCCTTCAGGAATGCCACATGCTTAGTGTGCAGCAAGCCACCAGCTTGTGTGCACAGTGATGTGAATTGAAAGAAAGATATATAAAAGTATCCCATGTGCATGCTATTAGTGTGCCTTGCATATTGTGCATTACCTGACATGTATCCAAAAGGTGCAGATTAAACCCCCAATATAGAGAAGCTCTTAATGTTGTGTTACTCAGTCATAAACTAGCTTGTATTATATCATAATCATAACATATTGCATCAGCTATGACACAAGATAAGATTTAACACCAGATAATAAGAAAGAGAAAAGCATGTATAAAAAAGAGCAACTAACATTTCTTTGGCCCTGACTTCTGGTACATTGCAATAAGTAAACTGATGAAAACAATTTAAATCATCCACAGAAAATCCAAATTATCTACAGAATCTGCAGATGATCTGGTATCTTCACATCTGTAATTGTAATGTTATGGGCCATAAAAGTCAATACTTTGTAATCATAACTTTACGTTACACACAAATTTGTACATGGTGACCTTTCTCCATAATGCATTTATTATCTTCTTTATGTTACCTAATAAAGAGTATTAATGCAAAAAGAATGTGTATTAAAGAATGGTTACATAACATTTTCATGACTTTATTTATATAACTGTGTGCAGCATGAAGACCCTGGAGAATGAATTTTCACAGGAGTATTTAAATCTTCTTAAAACAGTTTATTATAACTATGAAAAATCTATTAAACAGCCAGTCTGCTGGAACACTTTACTGATAGACTACTATCTAAATCAAGCCTTGTGTCTTTAAAGTTAGTACAGTGTGGCAAAGGATTACAATATATGTATCTACATGAAAGCACTGCTCTCTACACTTAAAGTGTGATTAATACAGCTAGCCAGAGAATAACAATTCTGTTTCAGAACAACTTTTGAGGTTTTGAAATTTGTTTCCATCCCACACTGGAACAAAACCAAAACATTTTTAATTTTGGAATTAATGTGTGTTTTGGAATGAATTGTGTTGAAATGTCCATTATCAGATGGAAAAGGACTAGATTTTATTCCTCTGTCTCTGGAATTGATCAGAAAATCCATCCTAGACCTCTGAAACCTGCCCAGTGAAAACTTTATCAAAACTGATACATCTCCACAAAATGGTTTGACTTTGACAAAACAACATACTTTGATTAAAACAGTTTTGTCAAAACTCTTCTTCGCAGCTGTATTCAAAAGGTTTCCGTTAGAGAAGCCTCAAGGGACAGTGACTTCCAAAAGACGGAAGCGTCTCTGAACAGGGATATCGCTGCCATTGGTGACTAGTGTAATAAATGGAAACTGCAACCAAGTGCATCAAAGATTGTGTAAACATGTTTCCACTTAAACCATCCTCAGAGCTAAATTGAGCTAAACAAAATGCCACCACCTAACATCCAGCACTGGAATGCAGTCAACAAACTAATAACCAAAGTAGAGCAGATGTCATACTTGCCATTGTTCAGGGATATTTGGGATTCATCCTGCCACTGATTGCATAGGAAGAAATCCTACCTGGACAATGTTGCATCCAGCTAACATCATCAGCAGCTCACTGTGATTGAGAGAATGGGAGTGAGCCTGTGCCATTTTCAGAAACTTCCACATCACTACTATCAGGCCAGATGAATGGCTACCTGGCACTGGGCTCCTACACTTCCGTCTCTAGTGGTTCATGCATGGCATGGTTCGCTGGGCCAGGACTGACCATACCTGGGGCATCCAGGACATCCCACTGTGCATCTGTGGTGCTGGGGAAGAATGCTGCACACATGTTGGATGGTTGCTGGTCTCCTCAGATGTCTGCCCAAGCTGAACGCTGCTGGATCAGACGCCACCGACTGGCTCAAGACTATTTAGGAGTTTGTTGTTCTTGTTTGTTTTTTAAACCTTGCCTTCCTTGTCTTGCCCACATGCAAATTGCTATGTAAGAGATATATAAAAGTAGATTCTCTTCCGATATTCACCACTGAGCAGGGCCGGCTCCAGGCACCAGGCAACCAAGCTGGTGCTTGGGGCGGCACCTGGAGGGGGGCGGCGCGGCGCTCGGGCCGCCGGGGAGAGCGGGGCCACAGCCGGGCTCGCCGCCCTCCCCCCCGCGCCCTCCCCCCGGCTGCCGGGGGGAGAGCCGAGCCCCAGCCGGGGCTCGCCGCCCTCTCGCCGCCCTGCCCCCGGCGCTCTGGCCGCCGGGGGGAGAGCCGAGCCCCCACCGGGGCTCGCCGCCCTGCCCCCGCCGGGGCTCGCCACCCTGCCCCCGGCGCTCTGGCCGCCGGGGGGGGGGGGGAGAGCCGAGCCCTCGCCGGGGCTCGCCGCCCTCCTCCCAGGGCTCCAGCCGCCCTCCCCCCGGCGGGAGAGCGGAGCCCCCGCCGGGGCTCGCCGCCCCCCCCCCGGCTGCCCCCCGCGGGGGGGGGGGGGGGCGGCCGAGGCTTTTTTGCCTGGGGCGGCAAAAAAGCCAGAGCCGGCCCTGCCACCGAGATCCTAGAGGTGCTGCACCTCCTGTTGGGACAGGCCAGCTCAGTACTGTCCCCAATATGGGGTGCTGATGACCTGTTACAATATGACTTCATGCCTTTAAAAACTTATGAAAGTGACACCACCAGATAATACACATGTGGTCAAATGATGTTGACTCCTGTGTAGTGCACTATGGTGGAGAGATGGTGCACTTCCTGTCACTGTCCTGTGTAGAGATATAATAAATGCTGTTATACCACTGGGAAAAATCAGTTCCATGAGCTACAGTTTTCAAGAGACCGTGCTTCAATTTTATTATGAGACCCTCATTTGTTTGTTTTTACAAGAGAGTCTTTGAAGTAACACACTGACACTGTTCTGACCTTCTGGTAACAGGCCTGCATTATGCATGTATCACTGGCTGGAGGGAGTATGTGCACTTCTGGTGCAAGTTTTAATTGTTTGTGTATCTGTTCTCATAGAGTTTTGAGCATTATATACTTTAATACAGAATCCAAATATAGTCATAGCTACAGAGCATTTCTCTATTTTAGAATGTTTTCTTCTATTACAGTTTAAAACAAAACAGGTGAATAATACAAAAACACCTTCCCCCTTGGTGCAAAGCAGCATATATGGGTGGATAATGCTTATGAATAAGTTATACATGTAATATATTTTTTATAACAATGAATAGAATACAATTCCCAGAAACCAGCTGAAGAAGTACAATTTTGTATACTTACAGTAAGTAAAAAGAGAAACAAGCAATAATACTTCCTGCATTTCCATTAAGATTAATAGAACTGGGAAATATTTGTGAATATTTTGGCAAAAAGGAGAGAGACAGTTTTGATTTGTCATGTTCTCCCCTCTTGTATTCACTCTTCACAAGCATTTTTTTGATTCTGTTAGCTTAAAGGGATGTGCTTGGTTTCTTTTGAGGGAGCAATTAACACATTGTACCATGGTGAGGGATTGGACATATTTCTTGTGATTCCTAGGGAGAGTGTAACAAAAGCCTTCTGATCAGGCTAGTACATTAGGGACCAGAACTTCAGTTCTTGGTCCAGCAAGCTGAAGAGCTGTCCTACTAAGGCAGGAATGATTTCCCCATGTATGGAAAGCTGCCAGGAGGCACGGGGTGAACATAGATGGCTTTAAACCAACTTTGCACCCTAACCCCCTTTCCTGAGCTTTAATTTAGATCTTGCATTAAGCATAGCTTGTTTTAAACTGAGGATCTGATTATAAAGCATTCATTGTAATTCAAAAACTATTCAGGTTTTAATCTGAGGATCTGATCCGAAGATAGGGTATAGATGGTTCTTGCTAACATCTCTTCATATCAGGCATCATATTATCTCAGGGAGATGACACCGGTCATTATGGTAGCAGAATGGTAAGGTTAGCCTCGGACTTGATGCAAGAATTGCAAACCAGATAAATTAAGTGCCTTGCCTGATATATCATAAACCTGTTTATCTCTGCCCAGGGCACACAGACAGGATGTAAGTAGCCAACTGAAAATTTAGCTAGTACACCAAGACTAATATCTCTGCCCTCACAAAAAGTGACACAGGCCCTTTAATAACTAAAAGTGGTCAGGGCATCCAGAGCCTTAGTTTTGTTCTGACTCAGAGGGAAGCACACCACCTACCTAATACCAATACCACTTCCTGCAGCCATTCCTTTGGAGAACCCCCCATCCAAGTTCTATTACTGATCCACTGGATGAGAGGATAACCTAAGGTGGTATGGCTGAGGGCACTTAACACCATCTCTTTTTCTAATTTATATTTGATTTTAAGCTAGGGAAGGCAAACACAAAGAGTGGCTATACTAAGGGACGTAGAAATGCAACCTTCAGATATACAGAGTTAGAAGGCCACTAACAAAGCCTAGTGGAATTCATTTGTACATTCAATTTCACCAGAATGCAGTGTAAATAACCATAGTAGCCATACTGCTTACTTTTAAATTAAATCCTACAATGACTAATTTATATTTTCAAACAAGGATTAGAAGTTCCATTCAATTAGAGAGTTTTCCAGGTGCCACACAAGCTTTAATAATTTACATGTCTTCCAGAAGGGAATAATATGCCCCACTGAACAAATACCAAAGCAATCTAAGTATTTTCTGTGTTAAAATTACACCATGATTGACAGAAGAAAGTGTTGTGATTATAATGTTGAATATATGCACTACCAGGGAAAGCCACAAAGCCCTATTGATTTTCACAGTGGAAGCTTCTATGTGCGGCTTCTACCATATACCAAAAGGAAAACATAAAAAACAACTCCCCATATCATACAATTCTGATTCCTATTTTCTAAATCTCAGAACCATAAGGGGTTTAGGAGCCATTAAGATACATTTTAGACAATTTTACACACACACAACTTTATACAAAGTCTATGCTATATTAGTTTCTATGTTAACAATACAGGGCCAGTACTTTAAGTGGTTTAAATCAGCATAACTTCATTGAAGCTGGTGAAAATGGGCTCAGAAGCTAGCCCATGTTGTTTAACAGCCATATTTAAAAATCCTTTATGGTGTTGAGAAAGCAACTGCTACATTTTTCTCCAAGGAGACCACGTCTTTATCTTTAAATGATATACACTCATTCAAAAGGAATTAATTGCTGCAGGTTCTATGGCCTAAGTTATACAGGGGGTCAGACTAGATGATCACAATGGTCCCTTCTGGTCTTGGAATCTATGAATCTCTTCAGCTCAGTGGAGAGAATTCCAGTCTGAACATTCTGCCTCCATGGCATTCCCAGTGCCTTCCAGTGAGAGGACGAGTATGTGAGTTGAACCCACTGTCATCTGGCTACAACGATGACACGTCTACTGTACGTGAGCTATTTAAGTTACAGCTGCATTCTTTGAGTCTCTGTGACTAAACCAGCTCCATTTGCCAACAGACATAGGTTCTATTCTATGCAGTCCTAATAAATATTCTTCCAATACCTTTATCTTGTATGTGTGTATCCTCTGGAAGAGGACAAGGGATATTGTATCTGATGATATAAAGTCTATTGCTGTGGAAAATCAGACTGCAGATGATCTATGTCTTAAATGCTCAGGCAGCATTAAGGTAGAAATTTTATGTAAGAAAAATGGCCTACACCACAGACATAGTTCATAAATTACAAGGTCCTCATTGATTTTTCCTTCTCTAAGAAGAAATAGTATGGAAGATGGTTGGAGTGCCAGTTTCCCTTAAACACAAAATATAGTAACTCAGAACCTTTACAAGGAAATAATCTGTACCAGACAAACACTTGCAATTTCTGTAATTTATCTGACAGCTTTAAGAAGACAGCATTTTTTATCAATCTCTGTCCATTATCTTATCAACAGTAGTCTGATTGCTAATAAAGAATACAATCTCATCTACCATATGAATAGAAGAGACCCTCCAAATCAGAGATGATGCATTATAAGGCATTCATTGTAATTCTGTAACTATCATTAGGAATGAGCAGCCAACATTAAAGTGTGGGCTTCTGGTGAAAATTTTGAGGCCAAGTTAGGTTGGGCACGGCAGACGGGTACAGTAAAAGATAATCTTGTGTTTAAGGCAATAGATAGGAACTCAGTAGATCTGAGTTAAATTCCTGGCTTTGCACCACACCTCTGGTGTGACCTTTGGCAAATCACTTAATCTCTCAGTGACTTGTTACCATATGTCAAATGGGGAAGAAAATAGTTTGTCTTTCTTCTCTAGTTAGAGTGTAGTCTCTTTGGAGCAGTCAGTTTAGATCAGGGGTCCCCAAACTTTTCAGTGTTGTGCCCCCCTTTGCCCCATCTGTGTGCCCCCCCCAGAGCCGGGGCTGGGAAGGAGACTTTTGCTCCGGGGGGGAAAGAAGGGGAGGGGACATGGACAGGGGTAAGGGGGCCAAAAGCTGCAGCTGCAGCTGGGGGTGGGTCTGGGGCCAGCAGCGGAGCTGGGGCTGGGTGTAGTGCCACGGCCGGGTGCAGGGCTGGGAGCCAGGGCTGCAGCTGTGGGAGAGGCCAGAGCAGAGCTGGGAGTGGAACGGGGCTGTGTGGCACTCTCTCCATGCCCCCCTTGGGGTCTGGCCTATGCCCCAACCACGCTGCCCAAACATTCTTCCACGTCCCCCGAGGTGGGCACACCCCACAGTTTGGGGACCTCTGGTTTAGGTTATGGTTACACTGCAAACTAGGGGTGTATCCCCCTGATGGTGTACGCATACTCACGCTAGGGATAGCACAAGTATGTAGCACATCCATAGCTTGCAGGGAAGACATAGCCTGAGGGCATGGCTACACATACAATGCTGCAGCTGTACCGCCGCTTCCCGCAGCTCCCGTTGGTCAGGAACAGCAAACCGCGGCCAGTGGGAGCTGTGGGGGGGCCGTGCCTGCGGACAGTCAACATCAGCAAAATGTTTCGCCACCCGCAATCAGACTACCCTGATGGGCCGCATGCGGCCCGCGGGCTGCAGGTTGCACCACTGGTCTATGCTGACTGGAGAGAGCTCTCCCGCTGGCATAATAAAACCACCTCTGCAAACAGCAGAACACTGTGCACATGAGCGCTTATGTCAGTGTAACTTATGTCGCTCAGCAGGGTGGTTTAGTCACACCCCTGAACGACATAAATTATGCTGACATGGGCTGTAATGTAGCCATAATCTGAGTTTGAGAGCAGGACAAGTCCAGCGGCAGACCTGTTTTGATTTTCTCGGCTTTAGTAGATATCTGTATGCATAATATTTTTCTTTTCTCTTCTTCGGTCTCATCCTATAATCACGCTTTCTATGCAACTACTCGGAGTCATGAGGATTTGCAGGATTAGGCCTTTGGGGCCAGATTTTCAAAGGCATTTAAGTGCGTAATGATGCACATAGGTGCAGTGGGATTTTCAAAAGTGCCTAAGCAGGTTAGGTGCCTGACGCCCATTGAAGTTAATGGGAGTTAGTTGCCCAACTTGCTTAGGCACTACCTACCTGCATCTTTAGGCACTTAAATACATATGACAATCTGGTGATAAATTTCTATTTTTCAAAGCAATAAAATCTATTTAAAATGAAAAGACAGCTCGGAATATTGTTCACCTGCCAATATTTCCACAAAGACCCCAATATTCCACCACTTAGCTTTTGAGTAAACATGTTTTTGTGTGGGCCGAGGAGATATACAAGTTAAAACATCAGTAAAAACAGTGGAGAAAGTGTGTGTGTGTGTATGGGCGGAGAATGGAGGACGAAAGAAAATTGCTACTCTAGACTGTTTCCTGTCAAAAGTGCATTTAATAATGATTGGCAGATGGAAGACCGTCCATGGCCACTACCCCTTCACAGAGTATTTCCAGTCTCATTGATGTGTCTATCAAAGAATTCCTCCAGAAGAGCAATCATTTTTGAAATTTAAAAAATATCCATTCCAATGTCCAGGAAGTAAAGTAGCACAAGGTCAAAGAGCAGTTATAGCTAGGAAGCAATGCACACAAGATTACTTTCAGAAGCTTTAATATTTTTTTTTGTTTAATTAGTAAGATATCAAGTAACCTGCTGGACATAAAGAAGTTTAGTTGGTTGTTTTTTTGTGTATTAAGTAGATGTGTTTAGGGGGGGGATATCCCTTTCCAAGTTCATTTAGAGTTCCAGCAGCGACGTGCCAACATTTCCAGTGATAATCTGGGTAATTTGTCAATTTTATGATTCAGAATAACATGTTTGTCAGGTCTATTTATAGAGAGCAATATGCTGCTGTGTAGGACAACATCTTTTGTTAAATACAAAAATATGAGTGCAGTTCTTCATCTGATGTACAATCAGTGTAGTTCTGGTGGAAAATCAATGGAACTACACTTATTTACACCAGCTAAATTATAGTAATTATTTATATCAAAGGAAAATAAGACCAGCCAATACACCCATCATTCATTTTTAGATATCAATGCTTATTTCATACTAAATGCATCAAGCATCCTCAAGTATCTGTGGTCTAATTATCATGTACTTCTAGAAGTACATGATAATTAGAATTCCATGCCAAGAATTCTTTAAACATAATATTGTGTGCTATGGGCCTTGAGTTTGTGAAAAGAGTCATGGTCTTACAATACGTCTTGAATGAACAGGAGCTAGCAATTTGCGGCAGTTACACATTGATTGTTCTCAGAATGATGGATGAGAGCAGTGGGAGAGGGGATGACTGATTGCTTAATACTCTTATCAGGATCCTCTGCTAGGCGGGCATATCATGGTACCAGCACTGAATCCTGCAACTGACGTAATTTCATCCTGGAATAATCATACTGCTGCCTTGAAAAGAGCAAAAGGGAGGGAGGAAAAGCACAAAAGCTTCCACCAGTCAAAAATCTTTTTTTTAAGTTAATTAAAAATATTCTGCTAGAGTACAGTGTTTTAAAGAAGTCGATCTGCTGGCTGATTTATGTCCAATTCAATATATTAGACATTCACTTAAGTAGAAACCCACAGAGAAAGAATATTTTAGTCTGCAGAAGAGAAGAATGAGGGGGGATTTGATAGCTGCTTTCAACTACCTGAAAGGGGGTTCCAAAGAGGATGGATCTAGACTGTTCTCAGTGGTACCTGATGACAGAACAAGGAGTAATGGTCTCAAGTTGCAGTTGGGGAGGTTTAGGTTGGATATTAGGAAAAACTTTTTCACTAGGAGGGTGGTGAAGCACTGGAATGGGTTACCTAGGGAGGTGGTGGAATCTCCTTCCTTAGAGGTTTTTAAGGTCAGGCTTGACAAAGCCCTGTCTGGGATGATTTAGTTGGGGAATGGTCCTGCTTTGAGCAGGGGGTTGGACTAGATGACCTCCTGACGTCCCTTCCAACCCTGATATTCTATGATTCTATTATTTTTGTATGAAGTTATAACAAAGGGGTTTTGTCTTAGAATATTTTCAATCAGTTTTTTTAAATGTTAAGAATATATATAGGCTGTTAAAAGACTGCATGTGAGAATCTGTCCCTCCAAAGATCTCTTTATCCCACCTGGAGCTATAATGAGGAGATGGGAAGTAGAATTTCTGCAGTCGAGGGATGATACAAGATTTTCTCCAACACTTCTCCCAGCATAGAGATGCTGCCAGAAGTGGAGAGGATGTAGTGAGTAACTCTGTGCACTCTGTTTATCCTGGGCTGCAGAACAATCCATTGGTAGCTGTGGGGGAGACTGCCATAAACTGGATCAGTCCCAAGAGTACTAGCTGTGTTGGTCCCCAAGGCAGCCTAGATTCCCAGAGGTGAAAAGGTGGCTTAATCTATCTCTTTCTCTGCCTTCTTTTCATTAGGTTGACTGTTCTGTGCAGTGCCTCTTGGGCCAACAGTCCAGAGGTCTAAGGATGTCAGGAGACGTGTGTGTGTGTGTGTGTGTTTGGTTAGTCAGGCTTTCTTGATGCTAACCACTTAGTATAGAAATCTCACATGTGAACTGCAACAATAATCGAGTCATGAAAAAGCTCTTTTGTTTGCAAATGATGCTGTTCTCCCACTAAAATAGAACAGCAATACATTCAGTGTGACTGGGCAGATTTGCAAAGCAAAGCCCATCCTAGTGCTTAATTATCCTTCTAGTTAGAAAGCCTTCCCTAATGTCCAACTTAAATCTCCCTTGCTGCAGATTAAGCTGCATACTTCTTGTCTTCCCTTCAGTGAATACACAGAACAATTGATCACTGTCCTCTTTTTTTAAAACAGTCTTCAGATGTTTTAAGGGCTGTTAAAAAGTCTTCCCCCTCAGTCTACTTTTATCAATAAACATGCCTGTTTTTTAAAAACTTTTCCTCATAGGTCAGCTTTTCTAAAAACTCTATCATGTTTGTTGCTCTCCTCTGGACTCTCCAGTTTGTCTACATCTTTCCTAAAGTGTGGTGCCCAGAACTTGAAAGTACTCTAGCTGATGTCTCACCAGTGTTATTAATATTAACTGGGACTGCACAAGCAATCATCATTCCCAGGTGACACTGAGGGTTTATATCATCAGTTCCTGTCCATACACAGATATAGGGAGCCCAGTTTTCAAATGTGGATGCTTAATTTAAATTGCCTAAACTATTGAAGCCAGCATTTGGTGTGAATGTGTGTCCAAATGTGTAACTGGGAAACTTAATATAGGCTTCTAAGTTTTTTTATTTAGAGTTTGATAGAAAAATAGTATCAGTTAGTTTGGATAAAGAACTTTGGGAAATTGCTATAAAAATGTACAGGAACAGCTACATTGTTTCTTCATGGCTGATGTTTTAGAGTAGTGTGAAGCCTGATGACATCCAGTTATTTGCCATAAACTTCAGGAAGGTTACTTGTTCCCAGTCTATTCAAAACTGAGAGTTTAATTAGGAACAGATTCTCATACCTCACAAGACATGTAGTTCTATTCATTTCAATGGGATTATTTTTGTAGTAAGTGCTGTGCAGTGTGGGTAAAGGTGACAGAATCTGGCCCTTGCAGTTCAGATATTAGTGCATATTTTCTCTTACACTAATTCAGCTGTGGACAATTTGCAAACTAATATGTTACACCTATTATCAACTACAGTAGAATCTCAGAGTTACAGACACTTCGGGAATGGAGGTTGTCCATAACTCTGAAATGTTCGTAACTCTGAACAAAGCGCAGTTTGGGCTCCAGTTCCAGCAGCAGCTGAACTCCCTCCTCAGTGCTTGCAGCTTCCTGGCAGGCAGCTTCTTTCCCTGGATCAGCCTTCAAGCTTGTCCTCCTCCCTGATGGGGGAGGAGGGGGGTGAAAACAGCACCCCCCTCTCAAACAGGGGAGGGGTCAGGGTGAAAGCAGCACAGACCCTAGCGCTGCTCCTGTTCTGCCAGCTGCCTTGGGCTAGCAGCCCCAGCATCTTCACTCCTAGATGTAAGTGGCTGCCCCACACGTGGGGTGGGGATGGGGTAGGGACAGGCAGCCCAGATGTGCCGACCTTTAAGATGCAATACAGACACAGTACAGTGTATGTTTTTTTTGGGGGGGGGTGCCTGATTGGTTACTTCCGGTTTCACATGGTATCTGGTTGACCGGTCAGTCCGTAACTCTGGTGTTTGTATCTTTGAGGTTCTACTGTATGCAGAAGTCTACATATATATAAATGACAGGAGATGTATCTTATAGAGCAGTCAGTCATTTCAAGCCGAGAGTCTGACCTCCATGCACAGTGGTCTAATAGCCTCCTAAGAACTGTGACAAATGTTTGGGTTCCTTCCCTCCCCCACAGTGTGCTGGAAAATGCACATAGGATGCTTAATGAATACTTCCCTGACTTCTCAAGAAAAGTGCAAGAGCAAAGCAGATCTAGTGCAGCTTTGAGGGCCCAGGTTGGGGAATGGGAGAAAGCAGAAGACTAGAATGCCAAAACAATACTAAAGTTTGGGTTCAAACTAAAATGCATTGTAATGTTAAAATGTTGAATCCCATACAAAGGTAAGAACAGCATATATATACAGCCAGATCCTCAGTATTTCCACTGAAGGAAAAGGAACTATAACTATTGTGACAAAGTTCCTCCTCTATCTTGGTGGGTCCTGCGCTTATTGGCGGATTTTCTTGCTTCAGAGATTCACCATGTGGGTTGGGGAACAGCCCAGCGACCTTCCCCTCTGGAAGAACCCACAGTCCAGGTCAATTGGGAGGTTTGGGGGGAACCCGGGCCCGTCCTCTACTCCGGGTTCCAGCCCACAGCCCTGTGGACTGCAGCTGTCTATAGTGCCTCCTGTAACAGCTGTATGACAGCTACAACTCCCTGGGCTACTTCCCCATGGCCTCTTCCAAACACCTTCCTTAGTCTCACCACAGGACCTTCCTCCTGGTGTCTGATAATGCTTGTGCTCCTCCGTCCTCCAGCAGCACACCCTCTCACTCTCAGCTCCTTGTGCCTCTTGCTCCCAGCTCCTCACACTCGCACCACAAACTGAAGTGAGCTCCTTTTAAAACCCAGGTGCCCTGATTAGCCTGCCTTAATTGATTCTAGCAGCTTCTTCTTAATTGGCTCCAGGTGTCCTAATTAGCCTGCCTACCTTAACTGGTTCTAGCAGGTTCCTGATTACTCTAGTGCAGCCCCTGCTCTGGTCACTCAGGGAACAGAAACCCTGCTTGACCTGGGACTAATAGATCGCTCTCCTGTAGCCCTCTGGTCTGGAGGGAGGGGGCTGCTCCTCCTCTTTCTCTGCTACCTGCTTGCTGGCTGGCTGCCAGACCCACCCACACCCTTGGTTGCTGCTGCTCCAGCTACAGCCCCTTGGGGGGGGCCTGCTGGCCCACTCCCCAGAGGAGGGGAGGGAGAGACCCCAGCCATTGCTCCTGCTGCTGGGGATGCCACCACCACCTCCACCTGAGAAGGGTCCTTCTTGCTGGCCACCAGACTGCCGCCTGGAGCTGCTGCATTTGCTGCTGGGGAGCTGCTGGAGCCCTGAGGAGAAGAAGAGGACCATCTGCCAGTGGGGGAGCGCGTAGGAATTCTACAGACCACCGTGGAGGGGGCCCTCCCGGACTGAGTAACTTTTGAACTGTGTTCTTGTGGTGGGGATCTAGACTGTGTTTGTGGGGACACGGGGTGTGGCGTGGAGCCTGCCCCCTAGTCCATCTGTGTCCCCCCCCTGATCCCCACCACCACCATCATCGTTGCCCCCTCCACCACTCCAACTGGCTACTTACCATCTACCTTGAGCTCCTGCCTCTGGGATTTCAGCTGCTCACCTAGGCTTGCTACGCCCTGTTGCCACCATTGGGCCTGATACAGCAGCCAGCTTCCAAAGACTTTCTTTTTGTTACAAGCGCACGTGGCTGCACATATCCCCCCCCTTTTGGACTGACCCCCCCCGTGCAGCAAGCCCCCAGCTTTGCCCCTGCTGCCTACCCATTTGCCCCTTGCTACCTTTTGCCCCTCCCCCTTGCCCCAGCCCCTTGCTAGCTCCAGTTTGTTTGCCTGCCCCGCCCTTTCCCTCTGCAGCCTTTGTTTGACCCGCCCCAGCCTCTGAAGCTAGCCCCGTGGTTCCTCTGCCCCATTTCCCGCCTGGTTGCTCCCTTCCCCCTGCGGTCCCCTTGCCCTGATTAGCCCCTCCCATCGTGCGCCCATGTCCCCTCCTATGCGCTTGTACCCCTCCCCGTTTTAGTTTGATTCTGTCTCACTGCACCCCCGACTGCTGTTATATCCTCCCTTCCTTGGTGCAACAAGAGGAGCCGGAAACCTTCCCTGAGTCGGTGACTGACCCCTAGCCCTTGATAGCCCCCCCCATCCACCCCCCCTTTTTTTGGCGCCCTCCTCCCCTGCCTACAGCCTAGCGGGGAGGAGTGGTCGACCTGCTTCCCCATTCCCTACCCCCCCCTCCAGTGTTTGTTCTGCCCCCGTCCTCATTATGGCAGGGGACGAGGTGAGTGGGACCTCTCGGGCAGACCCTGCTGCCCCTCCTCCACCCGCCCCACCATCGTCCCCCCTAGCCTCTACCTCAACCGCCGCTGCCGTGCCACCTGCTAACGCCCTGTTGGAGCGCCGGCAGCGGCAGATACCGAGGTGACCTCCGCTGCTGCCACGTCCCTCGCTCGCTCCGACTCTGGGGGAGCCCCCCCAGCCGGCAGGAAGGGCCAGGGCACAACGAAAGGTAAAGGCCTCGCCAGGAAGGCCAGGCCCTCCATGGCGGGGGCTGCCCCCACTGCCACGGCCCCGCCATCGGCCGCGGCATCCCTCCCCGCTGTTCACTCCACCAGCTCTGTAGGTGTCCCTCCCCCGGCCCCCAGGGCATATGCCCAGGTAGCGGCGGCCCCCCCGCCTGCCGCTGCATCATCATCTCAATCAACCACCGCCTCTGCTACCATCTATAGTGGCCGGGGCCCCTTCCCCACCTTGACTAGGAAGCACGGCGTCCGTTGCCTCCTGGTACCCGCCTCGCCCCACGTGGAAACCTACGTGCGGGCGTTGGCAAGGGTGGTGGGGCCCACGGCCATTGTGGCGGCCTCCAAGATGTACGGAAAGGTCGTCTTCTTCCTAGCATCGGAGGCCCAGGAGGCGGTGGAGAAGGGCCTGCCGGTGGGGGGCGTGTTCGTCCCCCTGGAGCCGCTAGAAGACCTGGGCGCCCGACTGGTCCTGACTTCTGTCCCTCCCTTCCTTCCTAATGCCGCCCTGTTACCTGCCATCTCTACCCTGGGGAGGCCGATCTCCGTGGTCAGCCCTCTCCCGTTGGGCTGCAAAGACCCCACCCTCCGTCATGTCCTCTCATTCCGCCGACAGGTACAGTTACAACTGCCGCCGGCGGCACGTGATGGTGAGGCGCTTGAGGGGTCCTTCTTGGTCCCCTACCAGGGGGCCCGCTACCGGGTGCATTATTCAACGGGGGAGGCCCGGTGCTACCTCTGCCGGGCGATGGGGCACGTCCGGAGGGGCATCCGGGACCCCCGAGCCCCGGCAGGGCGCCGGCCCCGTTATCGCCGGCGCCCCTGGCTGCCCGGCGCCCGAAGCCGCCCCTCCTCCTTTCCGGCCCAACAACGCTCCCGCTCGGGCCCAAGGGGTATCTCCCCTAGTGTGCCCAGACGAGCGGGAGGGCCCCGCCTCTGCCGCCTGCGATCTGGCGGGGCCTGTGGAGGAGGGTGAGGTAGGATACCGCCGGGCATAGAAAAGAGCATGCCCCAGGGTGGCTCCTCCCTCCTGCATGCTGCCCCACCATTGCCTCCCCGAGTCCCTGAGCCTTCGTCCTTGCTCCCTGACCCGACCCCTGTTAGCCAACCCCCGGATGATGCCATGGAGGGCTGGTCCTTAGTACAGGGGAAGCGGGGCAAGCGGAAGGCTCGAGCTCCGCTCCTCCCACCTGATGCGGTAGCCCCCCGGAAGACCAGGAAGGGGGGCACCGATGCCGAGCCTTCCGCTTTGCCCCCTGCCGATTCCAATTCAATGGTGCCGGCTGGCGATGCCGTGGCAGCACTGGAAGGTAATATCGCCCCTCCTCCGGAGTCCCTTCCTATGGAAGCCTCTGCTGGGGCCCCTCTCGCCCCCTTACAATCTGAAGCCCCTGCAAGCACCAAGGCGAGCGTCGCTTTGGGTGCTGGCGGGGAGAACCCTGGGGTGGTGGAAGGTGATCTCCCCTCCATTTATGAGGAGATCGAGGCCCTGGGTCTGACCCCGGTTACCCAGGGGGAGGACGACCCTCTGCCAGTGGGCCTCGATTTGAACGACCTCGCCTCGGCCCCCCTTTCCCCGTGTTCCGTCCCCTTATCCACTGCCTCCGTTCCCGCCTCCGAGGAGCCCCTGGACTCTTCCACCAACCAGGCCGCAGATGGCACCCCGCTAGCAGCCGCCGAGCCTCTTGAGGCGAGGGCCAGTGCCACGCAGCCGGGACCCGAGTCGCCAGGGGACTCCCTCATGGCTGAGGGGCAGCCAACCTCCTACCCCGGTGGGGGCCCCATCGTTGATTTTCCACCTTCACATGCCGTGGCCTTACCATCTGCCTTGGAGCACGAGCCCGGCATCGCCGAGGGCCCACCTCCCTCCCCAGAAATCCCTGAGCCCATTTGTGGGGTGTTACCCCCCCCCCCACCCAGTGGCCTGGCTGCTGGGACCCCCGATCCCAATATTGCCCCTTCCCCTGTCCCTATTCCTGATTCCAGCCCTACCCCTGACACTGACCCCGTCCCTGTCCCCTCCACTTCCCGTGCTCTGGTCACTCAGGGAACAGAAACCCTGCTTGACCTGGGACTAATAGATCGCTCTCCTGTAGCCCTCTGGTCTGGAGGGAGGGAGGGAGGTAGGGGGCTGCTCCTCCTCTTTCTCTGCTACCTGCTTGCTGGCTGGCTGCTAGACCCACCCACACCCTTGGTTGCTGCTGCTCCAGCTACAGCCCCTTGCGGGGGGCCTGCTGGCCCACTCCCCAGAGGAGGAGAGGGAGAGACCCCAGCCATTGTTCCTGCTGCTGGGGATGCCACCACCACCTCCACCTGAGAAGGGTCCTTCCTGCTGGCCACCAGACTGCAGCCTGGAGCTGCTGCGTTTGCTGCTGGGGAGCTGCTGGAGCCCTGAGGAGAAGAAGAGGACCATCTGCCAGTGGGGGAGCGCGTAGGAATTCTACAGACCACCGTGGAGGGGGCCCTCCCGGACTGAGTAACTTTTGAACTGTGCTCTTGTGGTGGGGATCTAGACTGTGTTTGTAGGGACACAGGGGGTGTGGCGTGGAGCCTGCCCCCTGGTGCATCTGTGTCCCCCCCTGATCCCCACCACCACCATCATCGTTGCTCCCTCCACCACCTCCACCGGCTACTCACCATCTGCCTCGAGCTCCTGCCTCTGGGACTCAGCTGCTCACCTAGGCTTGCCACGCCCTGTTGCCACCATTGGGCCTGATACAGCAGCCAGCCTAAACTGCCTTTCCTTTTTGTTACAAGTGCACGTGGGTGCACGTGCCCCCCCTCCTTTAGACTGACCCTCTCCCCCCTGTAGCAAGCCCCCAGCTTTACCCCTGCTACCTACCCATTTGCCTCTTGTAGCCTTTTGCCCCTCTCCCTTGCCCCAGCCCCTCGCTAGCTCCAGTTTGTTTGCCTGCCCCGCCCTTTCCCTCTGCAGCCTTTCTTTGTTTGACCCGCCCCAGCCTCTGAATCTAGCCCCGTGGTTCCCCTGCCCCATTCCCAGCCTGGTTGTTCCCTTCTCCCTGCGTCCCCTTACCATGATTAGCCCCTCCCCTCGTGTGCCCATGTCCCCTCCCATGCGCTTGTGCCCCTCCCCATTATAGTTTGACCCTGTTTCACTGCACCCCCCCTATGCTGTTATATCCCCCCTTCCTTGGTGCGACTAGAGGAGCCGGAAACCCTCTCCGAATCAGTGACTGACCCCTAGCCCTTGATAGCCCCCCCATCCAGCCCACCCCCTTTTTTGGCGCCCTCCTCCCCTGCCTGCAGCCTAGCGGGGAGGAGTGGTTGACCTGCTTCCCCCTTCCCTACCCCCCCTCCTGTATTTGTTCTCCCCCGTCCTCATTATGGCAGGAGACGAGGCGAGTGGGACCCCTCGGGCAGACCCTGCTGCCCCTCCTCCACCCGCCCCATCATCGTCCCCCCAGCCTCTACCTCAACCGCCGCTGCCGAGCCACCTGCTACCACCGCTGCTGGAACACTGGCAGTGGCGGGTAAGAAGGTGACCTCCGCTGCTGCCACGTCCCTCGCCCCCTCTGACTCTGGGGGAGTCCCCCCAGCCGGCAGGAAGGGCCAGGGCACAAAAAAGGGTAAAGGCCCCGCTAAAAAAACCAGGCCCTCCATGGCAGGGGGTGCCCCCGCTGCCACGGCCCCGCATCCGGCCGCGGCGTCCCTCCCTGTTGTTCCCTCCACCAGCTCTGTGGGTGTCCCTCCCCCGGCCCCCAGGGCATACGCCCAGGTGGCGGCGGCCCCCCCACCTGCCGCTATGTCATCTCCCCCATCCACCGCCTCTGCTACCATCTATAGCGGCCGGGGCCCCTTCCCCACCTTGACTAGGAAGCACGGCATCCGTTGCCTCCTGGTACCCGCCTCGCCCCACGTGGAAACCTACGTGCGGGCGTTGGCGAGGGTGGTGGGGCCCACGGCCATTGTGGCGGCCTCCAAGATGTACGGAAAGGTCGTCTTCTTCCTAGCATCGGAGGCCGCCGCCCAGGAGGCGGTGGAGAAGGGCCTGGCGGTGGGGGGCGTGTTCGTCCCCCTGGAGCCGCTAGAAGACCTGGGTGCCCGACTGGTCCTGACTTCTGTCCCTCCCTTCCTTCCAAATGCCGCCCTGTTACTCGCCCTCTCTACCCTGGGAAGGCCGATCTCTGTGGTCAGCCCTCTCCCATTAGGCTGCAAAGACCCCGCCCTCCGTCATGTCCTCTCATTCCGCCGACAGGTACAGTTACAACTGCCGCCGGCGGCACATGACGGTGAGGCACTCGAGGGGTCCTTCTTGGTCCCCTACCAGGGGGCCCGCTACCGGGTGCATTATTCAACGGGGGAGGCCCGGTGCTACCTCTGCCGGGCGATGGGACACGTCCGGAGGGACTGCCCCTTGGCCCGGCATGGAGGGACATCCGGGACCCCCGAGCCCCGGCAGGGCACCGGCCCAGTCATTGCCGGTGCCCCTAGCTGCCCGGCGCCCGAAGCCGCCCCTCCTCCTTTCCGGCCCAACAACGCTCCCGCTCGGGCCCAAGGGGTATCTCCCCCAGTGCGCCTAGACGAGCGGGAGGGCCCCACCTCTGCCTCCTGCGATCTGGCGGGGCCTGTGGAGGAGGGTGAGGTAGGGATACCACCGGGCATAGAAGAGGGCATGCCCCAGGGAGAATCCTCCCTCCTACATGCTACCCCACCATTACCTCCCCGAGTCCCTAAGCCTTCGCCCTTGCTCCCTGACCCAACACCTGTTACCCAGCCCCCAGATGATGCCATGGAGGGCTGCTCCTTAGTACAGGGGAAGCGGGGCAAGCGGAAGGCTCGAGCTCTGCTCCTCCCATCTGATGCGGTAGCCCCCCGGAAAACCAGGAAGGGGGCACCGATGCTGAGCCTTCCGCTTTGCCCCCGGGTAGATTTTGTCCACCATTGCCGGCTGGGAAAGACGTGGCAACATCAGAGGATAGCACTGCCCCTCCTCCAGAGTCCTTTCCTATGAAAGCCCCTGATGGAGCCCCTCTCGCCCCCTTACAATCTGAAGCCCCTGCAAGCACCAAGGCGAGTGTCGCTTCGGGTGTTGGCGGGGAGAGCCCTGGGGTGGTGGACGGCGATCTCCCCTCCATTTATGAGGAGATCAAGGCCCTGGGTCTGACCCCGGTTACCCAGGGGGAGGACGACCCTCTGCCAGCGGGCCTCGATCTAAGCGACCTCGCCTCGGCCCCCCTTTTCCCATGTTCTGTCCCCTTACCCACTGCTTCCGCTCCCGCCCCCGAGGAGCCCCTGGACTCTTCCACCAACCCGGCTACAGATGGCACCCCGCTAGCGGCCGCCGAGCCTCTTGAGGCGATGGCCAGTGCCATGCAACGGGGACCCGAGTCGCCAGGGGACTCTCTCATGACTGAGGGGTAGCTGACCTCCTTTCCGGGTGGGGGCCCCATCGTTGATTCTCCACCCACGGCTGCCGTGGCCTTACCATCTGCCTTGGAGCACGAGTCCGGCATCGCCGAGGGCCCACCTCCCTCCCCGCAAATCCCTGAGCCCATTTGTGGGATGTTACCCCCCCCACCCAGTGGCCTGGCTGCTGGGACCCCCGATCCCAATATCGCCCCTTCCCCTGTCCCTATTCCTGATTCCAGCCCTACCCCTGACACCGACCCCGTCCCTGTCCCCTCCACTTCCCGTGATGCTTTTGCTGCCCCTGGGGCTGTCTCCTTCCTTATCCCAGAGGATGACCCCCAAGGAGCGGCCTTTGTTTTTCCCTGTCCCGACCCACCAGGGGCTGCTATTTTCCCTCCGCCGCCCCCCATTGAGCCAGGATCTGAGGGGGGCCACGTGGCGTCGGCCCATCGGACGCCACGTCGAGGGTCTGCCCCCTGCTTGCCCGTCTCGGTGGGCCACGGGGCTGTGACAGGGGCCCCACTGGGGGAAAGCCATAGATCAGTGACCCCACCCCCCCATACGCTGAGAGAGGAGCTACGGGAGTTCCTTGAGGACGTCCTTGGCTCCCGCAACAAGGTACAGCTTGCACTCCAGCGATGGGGGGATTTTCATCATTTCCTCCGGGCCGCGAGGGCCCTCATGGGGGAGGGTAAGAGGACCGGGAGGCAGGCCGCTGCGGCCTACCAACGGGTCCGCCTCTTCCGTGACTCCTTAATCGCCCACGGGGTAGGTCACGGATTGTTGCGCGGCCCGACGGAGGCCGTGAGCGTCTCTGCTGGCGAGGATCCCCCCCAGCCCTCCTTATGGCACCGATCATCTTTGCAACATTAAACACCCGGGGCTGTAGGATGGGTCTCCGCAGGAGCCAGGTGCTCTCCTTCCTTCAGGAGTGGGGGTACTCTGTGATTTTCCTGCAGGAGACCCATACGGATCCGGCCGCTGAAGCTAGCTGGCGGCTGGAGTGGGGGGACAGGGTCTATTTTAGCCACCTCACAGTTCGTACGGCTGGAGTGGCGACCCTGTTCTCCCCCGACCTACGGCCCGAGGTGCTGGGGGTCGCCGAGACTGTGCCAGGCCGCCTGCTGCACCTCCGGGTCCGCATGGAGGGGCTTGTGGTTAATCTCGTCAACGTTTACGCCCCGACATTGGGCCCAGAGAGGTTGTGTTTTTATCAGCAGGCGTCCGCCTTCCTCGGCACCTTGGATCCTCGCGAGTGCCTGGTCCTGGGCGGGGATTTTAATGCCACCCTTGAGGAACGGGACCACTCGGGGACCGAGCAGCACCCGGCCGCCGCGGATGTCCTCCGGGAGATCGTCGAACATCACTCCCTGGTGGACGTCTGGCGCGACCACCACCCGGATGACGTTTCGACATTCACTTTTGTCCGGGTGGAGGTCCATCGGTCGTACCACTCCCGGTTGGACCACATCTATATGTCACGCTTCCATCTTTCCCGGGCCCACTCCTCCAGCGTCCGGCCGGCCCCTTTTTCAGATCACCATCTAGCCACAGTGACAGCCTCTCTCTGCGCGGAGAGGCCGGGGCCGGCCTATTGGCACTTTAATAATAGCTTGTTGGAGGATGTGGGCTTCGTGGCGTCCTTCCGGGAGTTCTGGCTGGCCTGGCGAGGGCAGCGGCGTGCCTTTCCCTCAGCGTGGCGGTGGTGGGACCTGGGGAAGGTGCGCGCCCGGCTCTTCTGCCGTGACTACACCCGGGGTGCCAGCCGACGGAGGGATGCGGCGATAGGGCAGTTGGAACGGGAGGTCTTAGAGCTGGAGAGGCGTCTGGCCGCCAGCCCCGGTGATCCATCCCTCTGCGGAGCGTGCTGGGAGAAGCGGGAAGAGCTCCGGACCCTCGAGGACCATCGGGCCCGAGGTGCCTTTGTTTGATCCCGCATCCGCCTCCTTCGGGAGATGGATCGTGGCTCCCGCTTCTTCTACGCCCTGGAGAAAAAGAGGGGGGCCAAGAAACACGTCACCTGTCTTCTAGCAGAGGACGGCACCCCCCTCACGGATCCGGCGGAAATGTGCGGGAGGGCCAGGGCCTTCTACGCAGGCCTTTTCTCCCCGGATCCGACCGATCCTAATGCTTGCAGAATGCTCTGGGATGAACTCCCGACGGTCAGCGCGGGCGACTGAGACCGGCTGGAGCTGCCTCTCACTCTGGCCGAGTTCTCGGAAGCCCTCCGCCGCATGCCCACCAATAAATCTCCGGGCATGGACGGGCTGACCGTGGAGTTCTATCGCGTGTTTTGGGACGTCCTCAGCCCGGACCTTGTCACCGTCTGGGCCGAGTCCTTGCAGGGCGGGGTCCTCCCTCTTTCGTGCAGGTGAGCCATGCTCGCCTTATTGCCGAAGAAGGGGGACCTCCGCGATTTACGGAATTGGCGTCCCATCTCGCTCCTCAGCACGGACTATAAAATCATAGTGAAGGCCATCTCGCTGCGGCTAGGGTCCGTGCTGGCGGACGTGATCCACCCAGACCAGACCTACACCGTCCCGGGCCGCACCATCTTCGACAACTTGTATCTGGTCCGGGACCTCTTGGAACTCGGGTGTAGGGATGGTCTGTCGTTCGCCCTCCTGTCCCTGGATCAGGAGAAGGCGTTTGACAGGGTGGACCACGGGTATCTCCTGGGCACTCTGCTAGCGTTTGGCTTCGGGCCCCAGTTTGTGGGTTTTCTCCAGGTGCTGTACGCCTCCGCAGAGTGTTTGGTCAGGCTCAACTGGACCCTGACCGAACCGGTCAGCTTCGGGCGAGGAGTACGTCAAGGGTGCCCCCTCTCGGGCCAGCTGTATGCTCTGGCGATCGAGCCCTTCCTCTGTTTCCTCCGTAGGAGGTTGGCAGGGTTGGTGCTGCGGGAGCCGGAGCTGCGGCTGGTCCTGTCGGCGTACGCCGACGACATGCTCCTCGTAGTCCAGGACCCGGGCGACTTGGTACAGGTGGAGGCTTGCCAGACCATCTATTCGGCGGCCTCCTCCGCCCGGGTCAACTGGGTCAAGAGCTCTGGCCTGGTGGTAGGGGACGGGTGGCAGGCGAGCTCCCTCCCACCCGTACTTCAGGCCATCCGGTGGAGCGCGGGTCCGCTGCTCTATCTCGGCGTTTACCTTTCTGCCACGCATCCGTTTCCGCCGGAGAACTGGCTAGGTTTAGAGGGCAGGGTGTCGGAGCGGCTCCGGAAATGGACAGGACTGCTCCGGTGTCTCTCCCTTCGAGGGAGAGCACTGGTGCTCAATCAACTAGTCCTGTCCATGCTCTGGTACCGGCTCAACACCCTGGTCCCGGCCCCGGGCTTCCTGACCACCCTCCGGACGTTGATTCTGGAGTTCTTTTGGTCAGGACTGCACTGGGTCTCTGCGGGGGTTCTCCATCTACCCCTGGAGGAGGGAGGGCAGGGCCTGAAGTGTCTGCACGCTCAGGTCCATGTCTTCTGCCTCCAGGCCCTGCAGAGGCTCCTTTATGGTGCAGGTAGTCCGGCATGGAGCGTATTGGCGCACGCCTTCCTGCGCCGCTTCCGAGGGCTCCGATATGACCGGCAGCTCCTTTGTCTCCATCCAAGAGGTCTTCCGCGAGGCCTCTCTGAGCTGCCGGCCTTCTACCAGGACCTCCTCCGGCCCTGGAAACTGTTTTCAGTGACCAGGTCCGTGGCGGCCACCGTGGGGGCAGATCTCCTCGCGGAGCCCCTGCTACACAACCCCCAGCTTCGTGTGCAGGTGGCGGAGTCTCCCATGGTGCGCCAGAGGTTGGTCCTAGCAGAAGTCACCAAAGTCGGAGACCTCCTGGACTACGACCGGGGAGCCTGGCTGGATCCCCTGACACTCGCTCAGCGCATGGGGCTCTCCAGACCTCGTACTCCCCGGCGCGTACTTCAGGAGGTGAGGGCCACTTTGCCGCCCGCTGCTCGGGACTATCTCGACCGGGTCCTGTGAGAGGGCACGCCCGGCCCACCCTCCACTCCGAGCCCTCCAGACTTTTTCATCGGGCCCCTGCCCCGTGGACCCAACCAGCCCCCTCCCCGTCCATTCGCCATGAGCCGGCTGCACCATCTGCAGCCAGTTCTGTTCTGGACCGCGCCAAGGAAACATCTATACATGCTCGTGCTCCATGTTCTTCATGTCCTCACCCTCGCGTCCCGCCCCGATACGAAGTGGCGGGACCTTCTGCCACCTCTGGAGGGTAGGGAGCCCCGGTGGGCCAGCCTTTATTCTGCTCTGATCCCGAAGCCCACTGGGGACATCAGTTGGCGGCTCCTTCTCGGAGCCATGAGCACGGGCGTGTACTTGGCGCGGTTTACACCTATCACAGACACCTGCCCCTTTTGCGGCATGAGGGAGACCCTGGCGCATGTTTACCTGGAGTGCGCCAGGCTGCAGCCCCTATTCCGGCTCCTCACGGATATTTTGTTAAGATTTTGGTTGCACTTTTCTCCTCACCTTTTTATTTATGCACTCCCTATCCGTCGCCCCACAAAGTCGCGGGACCTCCTGGTCAACCTCCTTCTGGCCCTAGCGAAACTGGCCATCTATAAAACCAGAGTGAGGAGGTTGGCCGATGGAGTTTCCTGTGACTGTGGGGCATATTTCAGGTCCTCCGTTCTTTCACGTATCCGAGCAGAGTTCCTCTGGGCGGCGTCCACTGGCTCCCTTGACGCCTTCGAGGAGCAGTGGGCGCTGTCCGGGGTTCTCTGCTCGGTGTCCCCGTCTGGTTCGCTTCGTTTGACCCTTTGACCTCACTCCTGTCCCTGTTCTTTTATTAGTTGTCCCCCGTAATTTTTTGGTCTCCAGGTCCTGTGGACCCCCCCTTAGGCTGGGGGGGATCCTATAGCAGTGGGCGGGCTTCGCCCGCCCACTTCCTGGATCCCAATAGGTCTGGTCACTCAGGGAACAGAAAACTACTCATCCAGTGACCAGTATATTTGCCCTCTACCAGACTCCTGTACCCCACTGGTCTGGGTCTGTCACACTATTTACAACAAGAGCAGAGGATCTGGCCCTCAGTATAGTATCATGCACCCACTATTAATTAATTTCAATGGGAAAATTCTCAGAGTGTTTTGCCAGATGGTACATTTGAAAGGGTTTTATGCATAGACTAAAAGTGCTCACTAGTATGCTAGACAGTAGTTCACAAGATAAAAGTCCCTTAGAGCATTACATTACTCTCAGTGCTTCACTGAAGTGAATTGAATCAGAAATCTCTTCTGTAAATTGTAATTCACTGCAGGTTGTCTGCAATCTCTAATCTTCTAGTAACCGAGATCTCTTCTAGACCCTCATCTCACATTAACCTCCTCAGTCTTTATCAGTGTTTCAAATATCATAACTTTCAGAACCCCTGTGACAAGCTTTTGGATAAGAAGCTTCTATTAAAGTGTTTCAGCTCTGAGAAGATAGGATATTAAATGTTCTTGCTGAGGAATAAATATAAATTCCTGTGTGCCTGCTTGTCGCATTACCCCCAAGCCCTTGGAAGTCCTAACATTACTCAAAGCAGAAAAGCACTCTATTTCCAGTTCACTAAATCTTATGATCCCTCAGATCTCCCCAGGAGAGTAAGTCACAGATTTTAGGCTATTTTCTGAAAATAAAATTGTATGTTGCTGTCTTGCTTATTATCTGTACTTTTTCCAACCCCCAAATCAATCAATCAATCATTCTAAAAGTATTTATTTTTCTTGACAGTGGATTTGGAAAGGCATTCAACATCAACGTGCATCTGAAATTCTCTAGACAAAAGCTAATGTAATAAGTACAATTGAAGGAGCAAAGAAGGAAACATATGCGCCAGCTATGGTCTGCATGCTGCAATTGTTCCAGTGATTGACTTTTCTCTTATGTTAGTTTAACGCCAGTGCCATGCTAATGAAGCTACTCTTGATTTACTCCAGAGCAGAAAATTAGTCTTTTAGACCCAGAGGGAAAGGGGAATTTAAAGATTTTCAGTTAGGAATAATATTTTCTTACTGTATTGCAATACTTCTTTATTTCTATTCATCTAAGCTCAATGCAGCATCTAAGGGTATGTCTACACTACGAGAGTAGTTCGATTTTACTTAAATCGAATATGTGGAATCGATATTGCAAAGTCGAACGTGTGTGTCCACACTAAGGACAGTAATTCGACTTTGAGTCCACACTAACGGGGCAAGCGTCGACATTGGAAGCGGTGCACTGTGTGCAGCTATCCCACAGTTCCCGCAGTCCCCGCTGCCCATTGGAATTCTGGGTCGAGCCCCCAATGCCTTCTGGGGAAAAAAATGTGTCGAGGGTGGTTTGGGGTAACTGTCGTCATCCAACCGTCACTCCCGCCCTCCCTCCCTGAAAGCGTCGGCGGGAAATCAGTTCGCGCACTTTTCTGGTCAGTGACAGCGCGGACGCCACAGCACTGCAAGCATGGATCCCGCTGCGACCATCGCTGCAGTTGTGGCCGTTGTCAACGCCTCGCAGCTTATCATCCACCTTTCCCAGAGGCAGATGCAGATAAATCAGGCAAGGAGGCTACGGCACCGCGGTGAGGGCCTGAAGTCTGAGAGTAGCACAGACCTGTCAGAAAGCACGGGACCCAGTGCCGAGGACATCACGGTGGCAATGGGTCATGTGGATGTTGTGGAACGGCGATTCTGGGCCCGGGAAACAAGCACGGACTGGTGGGACCGCATAGTGCTGCAGGTCTGGGATGAATCCCAGTGGCTGCGAAACTTTCGCATGCGGAAGGGGACTTTCCTTGAACTTTGTGAGTTGCTGTCCCCTGCCCTGAAGCGCAATGACACCCGGATGCGAGCAGCCCTGACTGTCCAGAAGCGAGTGGCCATAGCCCTCTGGAAGCTTGCAACGCCAGACAGCTACCGGTCAGTCGCGAACCACTTTGGCGTGGGCAAATCTACCGTGGGGGTTGTTGTGATGCAAGTAGCCAACACAATCGTTGAGGTACTGCTCTCAAAGGTAGTGACCCTGGGAAATGCGCAGGCCATGATAGATGGCTTCGCCGCGATGGGATTCCCAAACTGTGGTGGGGCTATAGATGGAACTCACATCCCTATCCTGGGACCGGACCACCAGGCCAGCCAGTACATCAACCGAAAGGGCTACTTTTCAATGGTGCTGCAAGCACTGGTGGACCATAGGGGACGTTTTACAAACATCAACGTCGGATGGCCGGGCAAGGTTCATGACGCTCGTGTTTTCAGGAACTCTGGTCTGTTTAGACGGCTGCAGGAAGGTATTTACTTCCCGGACCACAAAATAACTCTTGGGGATGTGGAGATGCCTATAGTCATCCTCGGGGACCCAGCCTACCCGCTAATGCCCTGGCTCATGAAGCCCTATACTGGCGCCCTGGACACTGAAAAAGAACTCTTCAACTACCGGCTGAGCAAGTGCAGAATGGTGGTGGAGTGTGCTTTTGGCCATCTCAAGGGGAGATGGAGAAGCTTACTGACTCACTGTGATCTCAGCGAAACCAATATCCCCATTGTTATTGCAGCTTGCTGTGTGCTCCACAATCTCTGTGAGAGCAAGGGGGAGACCTTTATGGCGGGGTGGGAGGTTGAGGCAAGTAGCCTGGCTTCTGATTACGCCCAGCCAGACAGCCGGGCGATTAGAAGAGCCCAGCGGGACACGCTGTGCATCAGGGAGGCTTTGAAAGCTAGGTTCTTGAGTGAGCAGGGTAACCAGTGACTTTTCAGTTTGTGTATAGAGAAGCTGAACCTGCCCCCATTTCTTTACCCACTAAATGTTCAGTATCCTCTCCAGTTACATACCCCGTTCCCCCCCTTCCAACACACGTTTAAAAATAAAATCACTTGAATTTTGTTAATGAACACCGTTTTCTTTATTACTGTTTTCGTGGGAAAGTGTTGAACATGGGACGCAGACTGTGGTGGGGAGCGGGTGTAGTGTAGTGATGCAAATGACGCTTCCAAACTCCAGGAATGACAGGCTCCGCAGTGGTGGACTGGTGGTTTCAACGGACCCTGCCACCCCTCCTGTTCGGGACTCTGTGTGTGGGGGGGCTATGTGACTTTGTGGCAGGGGGAGGACGGTTACAGATCCCCTGCTGCGTGGCTCTGTGATCCAGGATAAGGACCGCTGCATAAGATCTGTAACTGCCCTCCCCTGCCACAAAGTCACAGAGCACCCCCCAACCCCCACAGAACACTAAAACCACCTCCCAGAATGACCAGGGTAACTAGTGACTGCAATGTGTGTGTGCCCTGCTGCTGAACCTGCCCCCGCCTCTGTACCCTGGTAAAGGTGACTGTCCTGTCCAATTACCAACCCCCTTCCCCCCCTTCAGACAGACTCTCCTCTAAAGAACATGATGGAAACAGTAATTAACAGAAACATATTTTTTATTAGCAACTACACATGAAACTGGGGGGTGAAACTTGGACGGGGACTTGGGTGAGGCGGGAAGGAAAGGACTTGTCAAATTTTGGGGAATGAGAGCCTTCTAGTAGTAGAGCAGTCTGCAGGGGTGGAGTGAGAGTTTTCACGGACTCTGCCGCCCGTCCTTCTTTGGACTTTGGGTGAGGGGGGTATGGGACTTGGTGGCGGGGGAGGGCGGTTACAGATAGACTGCAGCGGGGCTCTGTCCTCCTGCCTCCGGTCCTGCAGAACATCCACAAGGCGCCGGAGCATGTCAGTTTGCTCCCTCATTAGTCCAAGCAGCGTTTGAGTCGCCTGCTGGTCTTCCTGCCGCCACCTCTCCTCCCGTTCCATGTGTGAACGGTGCATTTGGGACAAGTTCTCCCTCCACTGGGTCTGCTGTGCTGCCTGGGCTCGGGAGCAGCCCATAAGTTCCGAGAACATGTCCTCCCGTGTCCTCTTCTTCCTACGCCTAATCTGCGCTAGCCTCTGGGAGTGTGATGCCAGGCTGGGTTGGGAGACAGTCGCAGCTGTGGGAATGGGAAAAAGGGAGTGAATTCCTCAGAAAGATAAATTTAGTTGTGAACAAAGAACATAGTCTTTCTCTGTAAAGAAGACCATGCACAGCACCTATCACATGCGCACTCAGGACAAGGTCGAATTTTCGGCCTTCGCATTCAGTGCCTGGGGTCTTGCAGTGCAGATCAGACAAGCGGGGCAGGACACCGGAATTTGTGTAGCAGGCCGACATGGTAAGCCGTAGACTTGTGGCTGCTTAAAACTTTAATAGTTGCACTGGCCTCCTTTCACATTGAAAGCAATGCCAGTCCCTGCTGCCAGCAATCCGGCAAGCATGAACTCTGCCCCTGTCCCACCCCCTCGCGGCTGTCCCAGGGAAAGATCCCTGTATGCTGCCCCTCACCCGCCTCCACCGCGTGGCTGTAAACCGCTGGTTACAGTTCTGTAAAGGAACGGGCAAGCAGTCCCAATACTAACATTCCCCTACCTAATTCAAAGCAGGTCACCATGAGCGACATCACCCTGATGAGGATCTCAGACACGGAAAAACAAAGAATGCTTCGGGAAAGCCTGCAAAGACCAGGGCCGTATGCCACCATGCTCTGCAGGGCAATGATCCTGGAGTACTTGCTTGTCTCCTGGCGCGGAAATGTCTGCTATTACGGAGGACCCAATAAGGCCGCTCTCCCCAGGAACCTGATGCAAAGGCTTTCCAATTACCTCCAGGAGAGCTTCGTGGAGATGTCCATTGAGGATTTCAGCTCTATCCCCGGACATATAGACCGCATTTTACTGTAGCTGCACTGGCAGGGACTAAACAGTAGAGCGGCTTGGGCAGAACAATCATGCAAAACCGGACATTGTTAGATTTTTTTTCAATAGTTGCACTGCCCAGGACTGAAACGTTAAGCGCCTAGGGCACACTAATCATGAGAAACCCATTGTTGTTATTGTTAATATTCCTGTTCTGTTAAAAATAAATGTTTAGATGTTTAAAACACTTACTGGATGATCCTTCCCCTGAATCTGTGTCCGGGTTAACGGCTGGGGACGGTTGGTAGGGGATCTCTGTAAGGGTGATGAAGAGATCCTGGCTGTCGGGGAAATCAGCGTTGTAAGCGCTGTCGACTGCCTCATCCTCCTCATCTCCTTCCTCATCTTCCCCGTCCGCTAACATGTCCGAGGAACCGGCCGTTGACAATATCCCATCCTCAGAGTCCACGGTCAGTGGTGGGGTAGTGGTGGCGGCCGCATCTAGGATGGAATGCAGTGCCTCGTAGAAACGGGATGTCTGTGGCTGGGATCCGGAGCATCCGTTTGCCACTTTGGTCTTCTGGTAGCCTTGTCTCAGCTCCTTGATTTTCACGCGGCACTGCGTTGCATCCCAGCTGTATCCTCTCTCCGTCATGGCTTTGGAGATCTTCTCGTAGATCTTCGCATTCCGTTTTTTCGATCGCAGCTCTGAAAGCACGGACTCATCGCCCCACACAGCGATCAGATCCAAGACTTCCCGATCAGTCCATGCTGGGGCCCTCTTTCTATTCGGAGATTGCACGGCCATCTCTGCTGGAGAGCTCTGCATCGTTGCCAGTGCTGCTGAGCTCGCCACGATGTCCAAACAGGAAATGAGATTGAAACTGCCCAGACAGGAAAAGGAATTCAAATTTTCCCGGGGCTTTTCCTGTGTGGCTGGTCAGAGCATCCGAGCTCGGACTGCTGTCCAGAGCGTCAACAGAGTGGTGCACTGTGGGATAGCTCCCGGAGCTATTAGCGTCGATTTCCATCCACACCTAGCCTAATTCAACATGGCCATGTCGAATTTAGCGCTACTCCCCTCGTTGGGGAGGAGTACAGAAGTCGAATTTAAGAGACCTCTATGTCGAACTAAATAGCTTCGTGGTGTGGACGGGTGCAGGGTTAATTCGATGTAACGGCGCTAAATTCGACATAAACGCCTAGTGTAGACCAGGCCTAAGTCAGGATGAGTGTATAAGATGCTGAATTGATTTTGAATTCCTCTCCAAAACAAATTGAGCCACATTATGACTCAGTTTTCCAACATGGTTTTTGAAGCTCACAGGAGTATACCTGAGTAAAGACCTCAGTATTTTGTCCACTGGATTTCACATGAATGATGTATTCATCTTTTCTTCAAGGGGAAAGCATAGATTGGACTGGATGCAGATGTGACTATGGACAATCTGTGGATACAGATCTCCAAAGAGTCTGCTTAACAATTCTTTTCTAGCAAAGATTTTACACATTTTTAAAGAAACAAAATGTAAGCTAAGGGTGCAATCACTGACAGACTCAATACAACTGCTATAGTTAATAAATATTTATTTGAAAATTGATTTTGACTTGTATAACATCGCACTGCACTGCCAGTCCCTGTTATAGCCCATATCTGTAGAAATCTGCCTTCTTACATTACAGCTGTACTACAAATGCTGGACAAATGCACCACAAAACCAAAGCTTTACCTGAGATACATCAATGATATTTTCATCCTCTGGACAGATGGCTGAAACTCCCTCATAGATTTCTGCCACAACTTCAACAACCACCACAATTAAACTCTCTCTGGAACACTCCCACACTAACACCAACTTTCTGGACAGAAGTTGGTCCAATAAAAGATATTAACTCACCCACCTTGTCTCTCTGGGACTTACACAGCTATAACTAAACTGCATACAGTTGTATTATTGACATTTAGACTCAAAATAGAGCAATTGCAATGATAACAGCTAAATAAGAGCACTGCGTTCTCCTAACCAAAAACTGTGCATGGCCTCAAGCCACAGAATGCAAAGTATCTGGCATAGGCATTGTGCAGATTTTACCACATGTTCTTCTCTCTTCATACATTTTCGGCCTGTACAGAAGATGTGGATGATGCTTAACACCCAATGAGAAGCACTCAGCACCTTGTAGGACTGGGCAATAATTGTCACAGTTTACCATTCTAAGACTGAAGTCAGGTACTCTTACATTAGCCATGGTACACAAATAAACTAAATATAAGTACAAATGAACACACCTAAATTAATCCCACAGAAAGCATGTCTGGGTTGGCCCCATATTTGTATCCCTGTTAACTCCCACATTAGTGCAAAGAGGAGTGTGACCCACAGAACTATATAATGATACTATAGATCACAGAAAGATGTAGAGACCCCAACATTATATTTTTTAAAAGTGTGTTTAAAAGTTCTTTATCAAAAATAATAATGATGCATGCCAATAACCCAAAGTTTAGGATCATCCCCACAATAAAACTCATGTGCAGGTGTGATGAGGCAAAAAACATTTCTGTAACAAAGCACACTTCACTTTCAAACTCCCCAAGAGTGTATTGCTGATTGTAAAGCATAATACAGAGATATAAAAGATATTGTCCACAAATATGAAGTATGTCTGGACAGTGTCCTTTAAAAGAAAATGGGAGTCATAAGCAGTTTAAGAAAGGCAGGCTCTTTATTGTACCATCCATCTAATCTCCCCAATCTGTCCCCTGTAAGTAATGAAAAAAAAACACATCTCTTTAAAGTGTACTGGGAAAAACACAGTATGGCTGTTGCACTTCTGGATTCCTGATAGCTGATAAGGTACTGCCAGATTATACTTTAAAGATTTCATTAGTGTTGGAGGGCTTGAACATTCTTTCCCTTAACTGATGTATGTGAGTGTATATATTCATAGAATCATAGAAAAGTAGGGTTGGAAGAGACCTCAGGAGGTCATCTGGTCTAACCCCCTGCTCAAAGCAGCACCAATCCCAACTAAATCATCCCAGCCAGGGCTTTGTCAAGCTGGGCCTTAAAAACCTCGAAGGATGGAGATTCCACCACCTCCCTAGGTAACTTATTCCAGTTCTTCAACACCCTCCTCGTGAAATAGTTTTTCCTAATATCCAACCTAGACCTCCCCCACTGCAACTTGAGACCATTGCTTCTTGTTCTGTCATCTGCCACCACTGAGCACAGCCTAGCTCTATCCTCTTTGGAACCCCCGCTTCAGGTAGTTGAAGGTTGCTATCAAATCCCCCCTCACTCTTCTCTTCTGCAGACTAAATAAGCCCAATTCCCTGAGCCTCTCCTAAGTCATGTGCCCCAGCCCCCTAATCATTTTCGTTGCCCTCTGCTGGACTCTCCCAATTTGTCCACATCCTTTCTGTAATGGAGGGCCCAAAACTGGACACAATACTTCAGATGTGGCCTCACCAGTGCCGAATAGAGGGGAATAATCACTTCCACCGATCTGCTGGCAATGCTCCTACTAATGCAGTCCAATATGCCATTAGCCTTCTTGGCAACAAGGGCACACTGTTGACTCATATCCAACTTCTTGTCCACTGTAATCCCCAGGTTCTTTTCTGCAGAACTGCTGCTTAGCCAGTTGGTCCCCAGCCTGTAGCAGTGCATGAGATTCTTCCGTCCTAAATGCAGGACACTAAACTTGTCCTTGTTGAACCTCATCAGATTTCTTTTGGCCCAATCCTCCAATTTGTCTCGGTCACTCTGGACCCTATCTCTACTCTCCAGCATATCTACCTCTCCCCCCAGTTTAGTGTCATCCGTGAACTTGCTGAGGGTGTAATCCATCCCATCATCCAGATCATTAATGAAGATATTGAACAAAACCAGCCCCAGGACAGACCCCTGGGGCACTTCGCTTGATACCGGCTGCCAACTAGACATCAAGCCATTGATCACTACCTGTTGAGTCTGATGATCTAGCCAGCTTTTTATCCACTTTATAGTCCATTCATCCAATCCATACTTTTTTAACTTGCTGGTAAGAATACTGTGGGAGACCGTATCAAAAGTTTTGCTATAGTCAAGGTATATCACGTCCACCACTTTCCCCATATCTACAGAGTCAGTTATCTCATCATAAAAAGCAATCAGGTTGGTCAAGCATGACTTGCCCTTGGTGAATCAATGTTGACTGTTCCTGATCACCTTCCTCTCCTCCAAGTGCTTCAAAATTGATGTCTTGAGGACATAATCCATGACCAGTCTGTAGTTCCCTGGATTCTCCTTCTTCCCTTTTTAAAGATGTGCACTGTATTTGCCTTTTCCAATCATCTGGGATCTCCCCCGATCGCCATGAGTTTTCAAAGATAATGGCCACTGGCTCTGCAATCACATCAGCCAATTCCCTCAGCACCCTCGGATGCATTAGATCTGGCCCCATGGATCTTTTAAAACATGTTTGTATTCTAAGAACTCCTCAAAAGGATGCAAGTCCTGCCAGATGGAAAATTCTTATTATTAATCTGCTCTAGTGTTGGACCCAACAGCTGGCAGTTACAAAAGAGGAAACTAACAATACTGTAGTAGATAAATTTACACTGTTTCCATTGTATGTGTTTCTCCTTCTGTCTTTCTGATGTGGCTAGCCCTTGCACAGGGATGTGTGTGTGTGTCTGGTGGTAAAAGAAGACCTCATCCCTCCCCACAAGTTTCCTTGCCCTACCATCTCTTAATTACAGGGAGAGCTTGGACAACTCCCTCAGTGAAACCTCAGGACATACATCACCTTGTTGGAAACGGGAAGGGGGAGGATAAAGAACCATGGACCTACTATACACTTTGCATTGGCCCATGGAGATAGCCTGGTATGGCAAGGGAGAATGTTGTCCAGTTACAACGTATGGTGCAGCTTGCATACTAGAGAACTCACAAAGAAGCACAATCCCTCCCTGAGCTCATCCATGGGAAGTCCAACCTTCTCTAATACAGAGCTGTACCTAAAGAACACAAACAGCCTTCTCTCTGTATATGTACTACATTACAAGTGTCTCTCTGACATATATAATGTAAAATGTATCTCACCAATTGTCAAACTGTGGTCCTTATTTCACTGGTGGTCTCCAAAGCTTAAGAACATAAGAACAGCCATACTGGGTCAGACCAAAGGTCCATCTAGCCCAATATCCTGTCTTCTGACAGTGGCCAATGCCAGGTGCCCCAGAGGGAATGAACAAGTAATCAAGTGATCCGTTCCCTGTAGCTCATTCCCAGATCTGGCAAACAGAGGCTCGGGACACTATCCCTGCCCATCCTGGCTAATAACCATCGATGGACCTATCCTTCATGAATTTATCTAGTTCCTTTCTGAACCCTGTTATGGTCTTGGCCTTCACAACATCCTCTGGCAAAGAGTTCCACAGGTTGATGGTGTGTTGTGTGAAGAAATACTTCCTTTTGTTTGTTTCAAACCTGCTGCCTATTAATTTCATTTGGTGACCCCTAGTTCTTGTGTTATGAGAAGGAGTAAATAACACTTCCTTATTTACTTTCTCCACACCTGTCATGATTGTATAGACCTCAATCATATCTCCCCTTAGGCATCTCTTTTCCAAGCTGAAAAGTCCCAGTCATTAATCTCTCCTCATAAGGCAGCCGTTCCATACCCCTAATAACTTTTGTTGCCCTTTTCTGAACCTTTTCCAATTCCAATATACAGTATCTTTTTTGAGATGGGGTGACTACATCTGCACGCAGTATTCAAGATGTGGGCGTACCATGGATTTATATAGAGGTAATATGATATTTTCTCTCTCATTATCTATCCCTTTCTTAATGATTCCCAACATTCTGTTCACTCTTTTGACTGCCGCTGCACATTGAGTGGACGTTTTCAGAGAACTATTCAAAATGACTCCAAGATCTCTTTCTTGAGTGGTAACAGCTAATTTAGACCTCAGCATTTTATATGTATAGTTGGAATTATGTTTTCCAATGTGCATTACTTTGCATTTATCAACATTGAATTTCATCTGCCATCTTGTTGCCCAGTCACCCAGTTTTGTGAGATACCTTTGTAGCTCTTCGCAGTCTGCCTGACTATCTTGAGTAGTTTTGTATCATCTGCAAATTTTGCCACCTCACGGTTTACCCCTTTTTCCAGATAATTGATGAATATGTTGAATAGGATTGGTCCCAGTATAGACCCCTGGGGGGACACCACTATTTACCGCTCTTCATTCTGAAAATGGACCATTTATCCCTACCCTGTTTCCTATCTTTTAATCAGTTACCAATCCATGAGAGGACCTTCCCTCTTATCCCATGACAGCTTACTTTGCTTAAGAGCCTTTGGTGAGGTGAGGGACCTTGTCAAAGGCTTTCTAAAAATCTAAGTACACTATATCCACTGGATCCCCCTTGTCCACATACTTGTTGACCCCTTCAAAGAATTCTAGTATATTGGTGAGGCATGATTTCCCTTTACAAAAACCATGTTGGCTCTTCCCTAACAAATTATGTTCATCTAGGGGTCTGAAAATTTTGTTCTTGACTATAGTTTCAACCAGTTTGCCCGGTACTGAAATCAGGTTTACCGGCCTGTAATTGCCAGGATCACCTCTGGAGCCCTTTTTTAAAATTGGCATGACATGAGCTATCCTCCAGTCATTTGGTACAGAGGCTGATTTAAATGATAGGTTACAGACTACAGTTAGTAGTTCTTCAATTTCACATTTGAGTTCCTTCAGAACTCTTGGGTGAATACCATCTGCTCCTGGTGACTTATGACCTCCTCTAATGACACCTCAATCTGGGACAGTTCCTCAGATTTGTCACCTAAAAAGAATGGCTCAGATTTAGGAATCTCCCTCACATCCTCAGCCGTGAAGACCAATGCAAAGAATTCATGTAGTTTCTCTGCAATGGCCTTATCGTCCTTGAGTGCTCCTTTAGCATCTCGATCATCCAGTGGCCCCACTAGTTGTTTAGTAGGCTTCCTGCTACTGATGTACTTATCAAAAATTATTACTTTTTGAGTCTTTGGCTAGCTGTTGGAAGACATGAATCCTAAAATCCCCACCACCAGAAAGCAAATAAAAGTGACCCAACTTTTAAAAAGTTTATTTTTAAGCCAGTCTCATGATTTTGGGGGGCTTATTGATGTTGATAATTTTTGGAAGCTTGGGGCTGGCAATACTGAACAATTGTGTGAGAACTCACACACTAGTAACTGTGTATGGTGATTTAACAAATGCTCTTACAGGCATTCATTGCTGGATTTGCGACACCAAAGTTAAGCACTTTTAGGATATTAATGTTCAGTCTCATGACTGGAAGTTACGAAATACTGATTGTTTTCTGAGCTCTGCCACAGAACTTGGCTAAGTCTCTAACCAATGCATTACCTCAGTTTCTTTATCTGTAAGTAGGAACAACAACATGGGTGTTCTGTAAGTAAGTCCTGTAATGTTTCTAATGTGGTTTGAGATTCTTACAAGGAAGATATAATAAGGAGCAAATTATTATTATGTCAAACAATAACAAGGCAAGTACTGAACCCAATGGCTAGAAGAGACTAGAGCAGTGGTGGGCAACCTGTAGCCCGTCAGGGTAATCCACTGGCGAGCCGCGAGACAGCGTTTACATTGACCGTCTGCAGGCATGGCTGCCCGCAGCTCCCAGTGGCCGTGGTTCACTGTTCCTGGCCAATGGGAGCTGCGGGAAGCAGCGGCCAGCACGTCCCCGCGGCCCGTGCTGCTTCGCAGCTCTCATTGGCTGGGAATGGCGAACCGCGGTCACTGGGAGCTGCGGGCGGCCGTGCCTGCGGTCAGTCAATGTAAACACTGTGTCTCAGCCTGCCAACGGCTTACCCTGATAGACCGCGTGCAGCCCACGGGTTGCCCATCACTGGATTAGAGGCAGACCCACTATGACACTGTGCCCAGATACAAGAGGTATCAGGGTGGTTAACTTGCCTATCACAAATCTCCATATACTTTTACATTTTTTCATGTGTGAAACAAATACACAAGTGACACAGCCAGCTAGATCCTCTGGGCAGTGCTGCTGCTTTTCCATACTAGCTATAAAGGCAACCACAGGAGGATGTCAGCGTACAGAGTTCTACACCATCCCTTCCCTACAGCTGGCACAGGGTGTATGGAGGAAAGGGAACAAATACTATAATTAAAACTGATTGCAACTGCCAAAATAAGTGGACAAAGTACATTTTGATGCCATTTTCTTCTTCACAATATTTAGAAATTCACAATGGAGCTGTCAGTCATGTGTGACTGTGATGTTCTATTGTATTGAGTGTAGACCTCAGGTATTGTAATGCAATAGTGAGGATGAAGAGTCCACAACATACAGGTGTCATGAAATTAAAAAGTTAAGGACAAAATTTTGCTCTCAGTTTCACTAATGTAAATCTGGAATAACTCCACTGACACCAATGGTACCTGGATTTAAACAAATGCCCGTTGGGCTAGAATTTGGCCCGTGTCCTCAGTGGCATTTCAGACACCACTGTCAATGAATCTGAACAGGGTGATCTAATATTTTTTTTTTAACATCTCTAATTTCTATGATGGAGGATTATTTACTTTCATGGTAAGAATATTCTGGGAAGGGGAAGATACTTTTCCTCAATCTGCTACGAATTGTAGTTAAGTTGAATATGATATAGGAGATACGTAAATAAATAGTAATGATACTTAGTGAAAATGCTAATTTTGTGCATCTTCTCTTAGGCTACCTTTATGTAGCCAACTGATAACATTCTCATAGTCTATAGAAACCATCTTTGTGTTTGGGGCTGTGGGTTGAAGGTGTTCATTTCCTTCAAACCACCATGATTTGAAGTTCTTTATTTCTCAATTTGCTGTATAAAACCCTTGCAAAACGCACACACTAACAAGTAATAATGTGTCTTTTGATCAAGCAAAGATATGGAAAGTAAGATAGATAAGGAAAAGAGACTGTCTTATTTTAATCTTAAGTAAACGGGGGGGGGGGGGAGAGAGATGCATTCAGCACCCATCACATACCTTTGTTTAGTAAGACAAGAGTGCATAGATTCCCTCCAATCATTTCACATTGAATTTTATCATTGCAAACCAAACGGTGTTCAAAATTCATATGTTTTAAGGCCAGGAAGGGACCATTGGATCATTTAGTCTGTCCTTCTATATAACTCAAGCCATAGAATTTCACCTTTATCCCTGGTATTGAGCACAATAACTTGTGTTTGATAAAACCATATCTTCCAGAAAGGCATCTAACCTTGAGCTGAAGACATCAAAAGATGGACAATCCAAAATTTCCTTTGGCCATTTGTTCAAATTGTAATAACACACTCACTGTTAACAGATTGAATTTGTCAAACTAACTTCCAGTCGTTGGTTCTTGCTATGCTTTTCTCCACCGGACTACAGATATAATACCAGGTGCTGAAGCATTCTTTAATCAAAACACCTCTCAACTTTCTTTTTGATAAGCTAAACAAATTGACCTCTTTAAGTATCTCATTGTAAGGTTAATGGCTCTAGCAATCTCTCCTAAGGACCCTTATCATTAGATAGGTCTCCTCCTTCCCACCTGAGGCAGATAGGCTCCGCTACCTAGACAGCACCCAAGGTTAAAATATACATCCCTGTATTTTGTACAGGAATACCATGCTAGTGGCAGGTCAAGATACAATGTTAATCATTATTTAAAATACCCCCATTATTGTCACACTATGCTAGATTTACCCTGGCTACTACAGAGACCTTCCTTCTGTCTCTGTCTCAAGGTCCCCATTCCACTGTTTTGGGGGCCTTTTTACCCCTCCAAATTCTCCCATGCCAAGATAGACTTATAGCCCTCTGCACCCTCTAGAGGTAGATAGGGAAACCCAGGCCCACACTCTCCACCAGGTTCAAATTCAGGGCCCAGGTAGCAAAGGTCTGTATCCAAACGTGCTATACTGTTGCTTCCCTGGATTTCTTCCTATCAGTCCCTTTCTTTTCACAGGCAAAGGAAAGAAACAATGTAAATAAAAGATGAATTTCAGACTTTCTGAGCAAAGAGTCCCAATGGGTCTGGTAGTCACAAATAGTTCAAGGTCCCAGCCAGCTGAACCTCCTGCAGTACACCCTCAAGGAGTCAAGAGAGCAGAGGTCTGTTCACCTTCACTTTCACTTGCTACCGAGCTGGTCTCTGTTCCTCTTTTAAGCTCCTCCTTCAACCCATACGTGCATGTGCGATAGGGTGGGGCTGCCTGGCCCAAAGTAGCTCTTAAATCCATTTCTTTCTGGGGTGGGATTTGTACATCCCAGCATGAGATTCTTCATTTTATTTTTTATTATTTCTTCACTGAGTGCTCAACAATGTGCTAGCTGTCATACAAACATACAGAAATGACCTGGTCCCCACCCTGCAGAATTTACAATATATTCTGGACAATTATTTTGTGGCAGAACAACATTGTGTAATTTGTTTATTTCCTTTCTGTAGCAGACTATCAGAAGTCTTCAAACGTCTTTCCTCTGTAAAAAGGGCCGGCTCTACTGTTTTTGCCGCCCCAAGCAGCACGCCAAATTGCCGCCGTGGACAGCGGGGGCAGTCCGTGTACCGTTAGGGTGGTACGCGCTTTTCCGCGGCGGCGGCAATTCGGCAGCAGCTTCTGTCTTCAGCCGGAAGACAAAAGCTGTCGAATTGCCGCCGCAGGCAGCTGAACATAGAAGCTGCCGCCGAATTGCCACCGCTGCGGAAACGCGCGTGCCGCCCTAACGGCGCACGGACTGCCCCCGCTGTCCGCGGCGGCAATTCTGCATGCTGCTTGGGGCGGCAAAAACACACGGACTGCCGCCCCTTGCAGATTGCCGCCCAAGCACCTGCTTGGAATGCTGGTGCCTGGAGCCGGCCCTGTCTGTAAAGGATTCAAACAATGACCCAGAATTCCATGATATTGTTATCAAACATTGTAGGAAACCATAGGTTTGTATGCTCAGTTTCAGTTTGGATGGTGAGATCAGCAGTTATGCATCACAAATGGGTATTTGGGTACCTCTGTGCTAATAAGTACCCACATGTGGAATAGGGCACCCTTAATTAAGTGCCCAATATTCAAAAACTGAACCCCAACACTGAGTTTGAACTAGCACTATAGAAGTGCTGAAGGCTGAGCACACATAAACACAAGGTAAAAAGTAATTAGCAGACTAGAGAACACAAAGGCATGTGACCTTACATTGATGAGAGTAGAAGAAGGGCCTAAAAGAGAAACGCTAATTGATTATTAGTAAGATGAGGATTGTGCTAAAATTAATTTCTCCCCAACATGCTCATTCTCTACCCATTCTTCACCACTTCCTTTTAATCAATTATGGTATCAAGTAAGAGTGGGCACATAGTAGACTTCAGATTTGGCACTGCACAGTTCACAGGCCTGGCACCCATGTGGAGACTCACTTTTACTCCAGAGCAAAATAACCTTACACACTCTATTGTACAATGTGCGTGAACATGCAATAATACAAGGCCAATGTAAACAGTTAATTGTATTAATGGAATCTATGATGAAATATAGGGTCAAATTCTGACCTCTGACACTAGTCTGACCTAGTGTAGTTATTTCAGATATGTACAAACATGAGATCACAATTTTGCCTATAGTATACCTGAAACTATTATGGAATTGAAAGTCTGTTCTCCTTCCTCCACTCCAAAATAACCAGCATTCTAAAAAAATAGTTTTGAAGATATGTATCTTTTTCTATTTGAATAGCAAGTACATTGATTAGCATTTTTGCTGTGGCAGAATCTTTGGAGTGCCAGGTTCCTATTATTTTGTCACACAAAAATTATACTTTTCAACACTTATTGTTCAGCTTGTGAAATTCACAGTTTTTTTTAACTCAAATTGCTTTTCAGAAGAGAACATCACCTCTTTCTGATGTATTTCAAAGAGTATCAACCAAGAGTATTAACCATCAAAAAATGTTTTTTTTGCTGTTTTAATTTATGATGCTAGACTCCCCAAAAGTTTTCCACAGGATCCTCTAATTTAAGCATTGCAGAGGAAAGCAAATTTGAGAGTAAAGAAAGATTCTGGAATCTGAGACTAACTGTAAAATGCAAAAATAGGATGACAGCCTAGTTAAAATAACTAACTAAACCAATGCTGTATTAATCTGGATCAAATTCTCCCTTCATTTGGGTGCAGATTGCAGGAATATGACTAGGGCAGATAAACTCCACCATAGTCAATGAAGTTATGTCAGAGATTAATTTGGTCCATAATGGTTAACTATACCTTGTCTTGCTCTTCAACCCAATATGAACATTGAAAGACATAAAAGTCAAACTTCATTGACTATGGTGGAGTTTATGTCAGAGATTAATTTGGTCCATAATGGTTAACTATACCTTGTCTTGCTCTTCAACCCAATATGAACATTGAAAGACATAAAAGTCAAATGCACAATACCGAAAATAAATTTTGGGGGGAAAAGAATGAATGAACTTTTTTCCATCTTAACTTTTGTCAAGAAAATTAGCTTACCACTATAACAGTATTCATTATTTTTGAAGTTATAGCTTTAAGTCTCACAGTTTACAAACTCAATAGAGGTAAAATACACCCAGGTATGCACAACCGACATGTGATACCAACTACTCATTAATTCCCATATGGCTAAGTGATGTAAAGGCTTCAGTGGGGCTTAAACAGAGTTTAGAGCTTTGTGCAGGCCCTATCACCAGAGTGATTTTAACCATAAATTCTCTGTATTTGAAATCTGATAACTTTTGGTTTTTGTTCAGAGCCCCTAGTTTTATAGGTTTATAGAAGAATGAGAGATCCATGTTTAATTTGTATTACTTTTATGCAAAGAGGTAATGTGGATTCTGGAACATGCAAGGATTAAGCCCCATGGAATGGAAATAGCCCAAGCAAACAATTTCTCTGGTCTACAAACAATGAAAACTGTCAAAAATCAGCAGGGTAAACCAAAGCTGATCCCAAACAGATCTGATTTGCATTCTTTCCCTAATTAGCATTCAAAGGCTTCTTATTACTTCTCCAAAGAAGCACTAAATTTGTGTTCACAAATATAATTGATTATTAGCTGGGTGACATCTCACCAATAAAATTCACATCAGATGTCTGCCAGTGTGCAATACTTTAAGAAATATAATGTTTCATATCCACATCACAGTCTTTAGCACTGAATGTCCTATCACCCTGTGTTTGTACAAAATGTATTTTAAACATGCTAGAGGATGGATAGTTTTACTACAAACACTCTCTGGGAAAGACGACGATTGTCGCACACTGGATTACCAAGTAACTGGAACCAATCTACTTATTGACAGCTCATTACTGGACAACACATAATCCAGAATCTGTCCAATATTGGTCAGGTCATTACTGACGATTTCACTAGGAATGGATATGTCATTCTACATCAATTACATGCCCTGAACCTTTTGCTCCGTTGTCTCTGTATGTTCCTGATCTTAAACTCTAAAGTGAACAGTTGTCTGTCTCTCAATACCTTTCTTTCACATACATAAACAGTGCAAAATGGATGAGTGTAAGAATGAACAAGTCTTTCAGACTCCTAGAACTACAAAATGACCAGATAGAGGTAACTCTTCAGATTCACATCCGCACTCTCATCAATGTAGAAAGAATGACAGACAGGGACTGGGAGGAGCTACCTGGGAAAGAGAGGTGGGTGGAAGAATGCACCAAGACAAAAGTGGGAGTAGGATGTGAAGCTGGCAGCTTGATATGCAGGTTCAGTCCAGCTGGGAGGGACTGAAAATAGACACTAGCAGAGCAGAAATAGAGTGAAAAGTATGGGATTTGTATTTTTAACTGATTTCAGTTTCTTTTTGTGGTTAGAATGCCTTCTGCATGTTTGTTTTTGTTGATAAAGGATTACATTTTAAACAAAACTCAATGGGAACTGCATGGAGTACAGCAAAGCAGGACACTGTAGAATAGGGGAAACATTTTGAAAAGTATTTTCAAAAGTGAGCATTTAGGACTTTCCTGTTGAGTTTCAATTGGATTTAGGCTCATAAAGGCCAGGTTTTCAAATGTATTTAAATGCCTAAAGCAGTAGACAGGCACTCTTGAAAATTCCACTAGACAACTAAGTAGGTTAGGCACCTAACTAGAGCTAGGCAAAAAAGTATGCACAAATTCTTTATTTGCTGAAAAATGAAGTTTTGGTTGACCAGAAACTATTTGTGAATTTGTCAAATAGTTTCTGGAAAAAAAACAAAACCCATCCCTCACCCCCTCCCAAAAAAACCCACCACCACCAGACTGGATTCACACGGGTATTAAGCACCATACAGCAGGAGATGGTATGGCCAGTCACTGTATAACTTTTTAGCCCAGTGGTTAGGGAGGATGTGGGAGGACCTAGGTTCAATTCCTCCCTGTGCCTAATGGGGACAAGGGACTTGAGCCTCTCAGCTCTCAGGTGTGTGCCCTACCCACTGGGCTAAAAGTTATAAGATGGGCACTGCCACCTCCAGCCATTTTCTGAACCTAGCCATTTAAAAATTCCTGGAATCAAAACATATTGGGTCAAATAAAATGTTTAATTCAACCCAAAATTAACTCTCAATTCATTAAGGAGTCTGGTGGCACCTTAAAGACTAACAGATTTATTTGGGCATAAGTTTTCGTGGGTAAAAACCTCACTTCTTCGGATGCATAGAGTGAAAGTTACTGATGCAGGCATTATATACTGACACATGGAGAGCAGGTAGTTACTTCACAAGTGGAGAACCAGTGATGACAGGGCCAATTCAATCAGGGTGGATGTAGTCCACTCCCAATAATGGATGAGGAGGTGTCAATTCCAGGAGAGGAAAAGCTGCTTCTGTAATGAGCCAGCCACTCCCAGTCCCTATTCAAGCCCAGATTAATGGTGTTAAATTTGCAAATGAATTTTAGTTCTGCTGTTTAAAAAACAACAACAACAACGAGTCCAGTGGCACCTTAAAGACTAATTTGTTAGTCTTTAAGGGACCACCGGACTCCTTGTTGTTTTTTGTAGATAGAGACTAACACGGCTACCCCCTGATACTTGTAATTTTTTAGAATTTTCAGATTTAGTTCAGGTTGCACTGAAATTTATTTCAATTTTTTTGGAACTGACAACTAACCAAAACAAATCAGTTATTCACCCAGCTCTGTGCCTAACACCCATTGGTTCAATTTTTTTATTAGGTCCTAAATCCAGTTTGAGACTTAGGCTTTTATCTTCTGTCTAGGACTTTTTCCTCTCTACATTTGTTTATATTTCCAAATGGTCATGATGTCCACAGATGAAATCACAAGGGAATTGCACCACAATTTGTTTTTCTGCATACTGTATCTACAGCCACACTGGGTCAGACAAAAATCCATCTACTCCACTATCCTGTACTCCAACAATGGCCAAAGCTGGATGTTCCAGAGGGAGTGAACAGAACAGAGCAATTACTGAGTGATCCATCCCCTGTCGTCCATTCCCAGCTTCTGTCCATCTTGGCTAATAGCCGTTGCTGGACCTATCCTCAATGAACTTATCTTGTTCTCTTTTGAACCCCATTATAGTTTCGGCCTTTACAACAATCCTGGCAACGAGTTCAACAGGTTGACTGTGCGAAGTAGTACTTCCTTGTGTTTGTTTTAAACCTGCTGCCTATTAATTTCATTGGGTGACCCCTGGTTCTTGTGTTATGTGAAGGGGTAAATAACACTTGCCTATTCACTTTCTCCATCTTGATTTTATAGATCTCTATCATATCCCCCTTAGTCTCTTTTCCAAGATGAAAAGTCCCAGTCTTGTTACTCTCTCCTCATATGGAAACTGTTCCATACCCCTAATCATATTTGTTGTCCTTCTCTCTACTTTTTCCATTTCTAATATATCTTTTTTGAGATGGGGCAACCAGAACTGCATACAATATTCAAGGTGAGGGCATACCATGGATTTATAGAGTGACATTATGATATTTTCTATTATCTATGCCTTGGTTCCTAACATTGTTAGCTTTTTTGACTGCCACTACACATTGAGTTATCCTCAATGACTCTAAGGTCTCTTTCTTGAGTGCCAATAGCTAATTTTGTATGTATAGTTGGTACTATGTTTTCCAAAGTGCATTACTTTGCACTAATCAACACTGCATTTCATCTGCCATTTTGTTGCCTAGTCACCCAGTTTTTGGGAGAATCTTCTGTAATTCTACACAGTCTGTTTTGGACTTTAACTTCTTGAATAATTTTGTAATCATCTTCAAATTTTGCCATGTAACTGTTTACCCCCTTTTTCCAGATCATTTATGAATATGTTGAACAGCAATGGTAACAGTACAGGTCCCTGTGGATCACCACTATTTACCTCTCTCCCCATTCTGAAAATTGACCACTTATTCCTGCCCTTTATTTTCTGTCTTGTAACCAGTTACTGATCTATGAGAGACCTTCCCTCTTATCCCATGTCTGCTTAGTTTGCTTAATAGTCTTTGGTGAGGGATCTTGTCAAAGGCTTTCTGAAAGTCCAAAGTACAATATATTCACTGGATCATCCTTGTCCATGTTTGCTGGTCCCCTGAAAGAATTCTAATAGATTGGTGAGTCATGATTTCCCTTTACAAAAACTGTGTTGACTCTTCCCCAACAAATTGTGTTAATCTAATTGTGTCTGATAATTCTGTTTTTTTACTATAGTTTCAACCAATTTGCTGGGTCCTGAAGTCAGGTTAACTGGCCTGTAATTACATTAGCTATCCTCCAATCATCTGGTAGAGAAGCTGTTTTAAATGATAGATTACATACCGCTGTTACTAGCTCTGCAGTTCATATTTGAATTCATAGTTGTTGCCAATGAGTTCACACATCCTTGACCCTTTCGTATGTATTTTGAGTGGAATACTATTTAGGTGATCAGAAAAAGAGGGTGAAAATGAGGTGGCAAAATTTGTAGATGACACACAATTATTTAGATCTGTCAAGTCAAAAAAGGAATGTGAGAAACCTCAGAAGGAATTAACAAAGCTACATTATTAGAGAACATAATGGCAGATAAAATTCAATATAGATAAGTGCAAGATGGAAGGAACAATATGATCTAATCATACATATTGATGGCTTAAAAATTAACTGTAGTGACTAAAAAAAGATAAGCATAACTGTGGACAGCTCAATGTAAATATCACCTCACTGCACAGCAGTCAAAAAGCAAAGAAAGTGTTAGACTGTGGTAAGTGAAGGAGCAAGAATAATACTGAACATGTTATAATGATATTATTTAAATGAATGGTACATCCTCACCTTGAATACTGTATTCAGTTTGGTCACCCCTCTTCAAAAAGGTTGCACTAACAATAGAAAGTTCCAGAGAAGGTCAATTAATATGATTAGAGTCAAGATTTTCATACGAGGCGAGATTAAAAAGATATGTATTATTTAGTTTAGAAAGAAGATGAATAAGAGGTGACACTATAATGGTGGAATAAAAGTCAACCAAGAACACCTACTTATGTAACAGAAGAACAAGGGAACATTCAATGAAATGGCAAAAAATATTTAAACTGATAAAAGGAAATGCTTACACACACACACACTGCAATCATTAACCTTTGAAACTTATTGCCAAACTCTCTGTCCATGAGCTCAGTAGGATTCAAAAAAGGATTACACCATTACATGGATAATAAGAATAAATGCATAGTTGCACTAGTGAGCCTATAAAAGCAACCACATGGGATATTAACCCTCATTTAATGCAATAAGAGTCTTTTACCAGTGGCTGAGCCTTTTGACATCTTCTGAAACATCTTTTATTATGTGCTGTTGAAGACAGGGGGTATAAATTTCAAAAGCATTTAAGTCCTATTGACCATCAATGAGACTTACATTCCCAAATGCCTAAATCATTTTTGAAAAAAGGGACAGAGGGTCCTAAATCATTTAAGTACTTTTGAAAATGTTATCCAGGATACCAAAATAGATGGACAATTGAGTTATTCAAACCAATTCTTGAATGGCAATAGTCTATTTCAAATAAGTACTGCATGGACACTGTGTGCGCTTGGATCTATTTTGCATCTTGTGTTCTTTCTAAATACTGAAAGCTTAGTCCACGTGGGTGCTCTCTTTACCCACAATTTTGTAGTTCTACATCCTTCAGTATAGCTGCAAATTTTGTCTTATGCTGTGAGTCACATGTATATCAGTAGTAAAGCACAAAGAGTTGACAGCTGCCAACCTTGCTAAGTAGAGATTTTATTTTCATTACCAAAAAGTGAACTGTTCCATGGGTCTGTTATTAAGGTCAGTCTGATTCAATAACCGGCAACCTCCTTGAAGCCAGGAAAGCTTCTTTATCACATTTATCTGTTAACTGGTAAGTGCCAAAAAGAAACTCAGCTGACTGCACTAAATTAAGCAGTAGGGCAAGAGAGTAGCCAGCATATGTTATTATTCATGTCTTTATAAAACTTTAACTTAAGAGTCTACTATACTTTGCTCCCCCCTCCCCCCCATCAGCATTATTTGGCAATTGAGGTGAATTAGTGAGTGGCAGATCTCAGAAGGTTTGGATAAGTACCTAGACATTAAGAAGCTGACCTTTCCAGACTGCTTGGGTTTGCAAAATTTGGCTAAGAATGTTTTAAATATAATAATAATAATAATCCATGGGTCTGTCTTGGAGAGATCTCTGATTTCTAGTCAGTGAGAAACACCATCTGAACAACCTTGCTCACCACTTCCCATCACTGCCAGTTCCAGACAGAACCCAGAAGTGCAGCAGCATAGAAAAATGAAAAATAAGGGGGTAAAAGTTATCCAAACTTTAATTTCATAAAAAGATTTGCTTCAAACTGAGTGTGAATTTAGGCCTTGGGTTGTTTCTCATTTCACCTGAACTAGTTTATCCATGTTCAGTTTTGATCCCAGAAAAATATTTATCCTTATTTTTTTAAAAATGCACCCATTGTTCTGGCTTCTGAGCACATTTATAGTAATAGAAAAAACACCCCTGAAGTCTGGAGTCTGCTCTGTACTCTCTCTCTCTGGCACTATTAGTATAAGCTTCTGCATGTTGCCCACCATTATGCCTTAACTCTGATACTGAAAAAAAGTACAGGGTATTTCATTCTCCAATCAATCCTGGGCCCCTTTGCTGCGACTACCAACCAGGTTTCAAATTAGTGTTGAATGTGGCAGTGTTTTATGTCAGTGTTTCTCAAGCAGGGGTACGTGTACCTCTAAGGGTACACAGAGGTCTTCCAGGGATTATGTCAATTCATCTAGATTAGGGTTGCTCATCTGGGAGTCTACAGGTGGTTATGAGCCAGGGTTGGGGTTGCAAATGCAGGGCTGACCTTAAGAGATGGCAAGCAGGGCAATTGCCTGGGGCCCCATGCCACAGGAGGCCCTGCAAAGCTAAGTTACATGCTTCAGCCCTGGACGGCAGGAGTCAGGCTTCAGACTCCTGAAAGGAGTACAGTAGTCTGGAAAGGTTGAGAACCACTGTTTTATGCAATGTGGACACATGTTTGTAAGAACTGGACCAAAACCGCTGAAGTCATTTGACATGGCTCGGTGAACAGTCACTAGAGGATCACTTTATCTCACTGTGAGCATGGGCTGAATACAAAACATCAACTGAGCCATGAAATGCTCTTTATTTCACTGCAGGGCAAGAGAACCAGTGTGGTGGTTTGATGGTGCCATGGGTCAAGACAGAGGGAATGAGGTTGTTCAGGCAAGCCAGGTTGATGCTGGACCATCAGGTAAAAGTTGGCAGAGAAGCTGGGATTGTGCTGAGAGTTAGATGGGAGCTAGGAGGGAGAAGGTGGGGTTTGTGCAGATAAAGAAACCATTTTCTTCCCCTCCCCCATCAGCATCCAGGACCCCAACAAAAACCTTCTTCCATGATTCTCCTCACCCCACAAACAGGTGTTCCAGATTTTTCTCTTTACGGGGAAATGGGGAAGACATTGCTGGTAGAGGGGAGAAGAAGGGCAGATTCTCTAGTATCTACAGTACCACTGGCTATTTTGGGCACCAACAATCATTGTTGTTCCTCACCCAGCATGAGCATTGACTGGCTGAATGCTGCTTCATGTGTAGCTGTAGGTACAACCTATGGCATAAATAGTTTCACTTCAGTTGGAAATGCCACAAATCCTGTGAGATATTATGCAGTGCTACACTTCTCACTGACTGTTACAGGCTCTGTTACAGAGAATGAGACAGAGAATACAGCCAGGCTTGATTAAACAAGCAGTGCTATTTTAACTAACAATTAGATAAATTTTATAAAGTATACAAGTTATCCTGAAACCTGTCACAGTCATTACTGAAATATCTGAGGATATCACAGGAGACAAGGAAACAGCACCACCTGCTGTCTGACTACCACCAATGGGTACCAGCAAGCAGCAGAGTAAGGTCAAATGCTGGTCTGGAATGAGAAAGCCTGTTCCGCAAGAAATTCTGATTTTTGGAAATTGTTCAGAATTGGAATGAAAATCCAAAATTTCCCATGAAATGAAAATTCCAATTTTTTTTGATTCAGCACCATCAAAATTGTGACTTTTATAGTGTTAAAATGTTAAATACAATATTATAAATATTGAACTAAATTTCCTTTTGGCTTCTAATGTAGAAAAGATTTCAGCATTGTCAAAATGAAATTTTGATTTTTTTCCCCATTGAAATTTACATCAAAAGTGGCATGTTCCTGTGAATTTTGTTTGTTTTCACAAAACTGCATTTTTTGATGGAAAATTGTTAGGCAGATTTTTTTTACCAACTCTAATAGGGACTAGCTCATTGGCTTCATCTACCAATGCTGAAGGATAATCTCATGCCCATATCTCCCAGTCCCAGCCACCATCTCTGGCTTCTCAGGGGCAGAGACTGAAGAATATAGAACACAGATTCTCCAACTTTTTACCATTGTTTGGGCCACATTTTAATTAAGAGGTTGTATCCTGGACCATCTCTTCTCCCATCACATGGATCACCTTCCTTGAATTCATTACGAAAATAGCATCCCTGTGGCACCCACAGCAATCACTTACATGGAGAATTTCTATTGGAAAAACAGTGTCTTTTCCTGTGGTTTAGCAACTAGAGGAGAGCTCACATCCTGTGATCTGCCATCCTTTGCAGACCACTGGAGGATCATGGACAGAACTGCTGATCGAAGGAAGTTCCAGTGCAACCTCACTCCCCCCACATTCACTCCAGTCTCAGGATGCATCGATTTTAGTTCATATTGACTGACTGCTGGTAGACAGGGATATAAGAATCATGCAATCCCACTCTACCCTATTTTCTTCCCACACACCTGCAAAGAGAGCTGAATTTGCAGAAGCTCACTTCTACTTATTAACCATGGGGTATGAGCTCCACTTTGGTTTTGTTTTTTTTAAATGTCAGAGTCATCAGACATCTACAGCAGTAAGCATTTATTTCAACACTGGTTAATGTCAATACCCTATTTCTGCAAAGAGTTGGATTATGAATAGTCATATAAACAAATCAGATTGCACTGTACACTATAGCCCATAGGGCTAGCTTGCCTTTATTATGTTCACTGCTGTGCCTTCATTATATTCTTTCTTTATTATGTTCAGCAGTAATGCAAGGAACCTATAGGCCTGTATCTTGTAAGCCATTAGCTTCAGCAGTTAGCATAAGGTTTGAGGCATATGAATTTAGGGGTGACCATTATGTCATTTATCTGTGCCAAAGTTTTGGGGAACTGAAAATAGAACGTGCAAGGGGAATTTTGTTGGAGTTTACCATAATGACACCTACCAATGACAGGAACATGAGTCAACATCTGCAGATGATTGACTAGAAGAGTGCCATGGCAACAAATTGACATATATGATAAGTTGATATCATTGATATACTAACCTATAGGAGGATACTCCAATAGTAGGGTGAGGAAATACAAATAAGGAAGAGGGGAGAAACCTCTACCAAATATACATTAGACATAGTGGCGTCAGCATAACATATTATAAAAGTCACATCCCAGCCTAGCAGTAGGAGAGAAAAATGTAGCCCTTTGGAGCTGCCAGAATGGTGGCCACTGAGGATGAGGAGGAAGGTGATGGCTAATATTTCAGGTTGTTCTGGAAGAGATGGTGTGATTTTCAGATGTACATTTTGTATTATCTCTATCTCCCTTACTGAGCTGGGGTGTTAGTGACTTTGTTAAATGTATTGATACATTACACTGCTCTACAGCCAAAATGCTTCTGAAATAAATGTAGTCAAACTTTACTAATTCTGGGTAACTGAGAACGAAAATGATGCTTAAAATTGTTGATTGGCTCTAGTTTTCAAGATATGCTATTGGGTCAGTATATACGACCCTTGACTTGGGAATGGCGGAGGATAAGTGAGTTATAAAGGGAAGGGATCTCAATTTAAACCAGAAATGACTAAAATACATCTTTGACTGGATCTATGAATAAATCTATGACTGGGTTTGGACAGTACTTGCTTTTTAGGCAAAACAATGAATGATGCAATCTGAAGCTGGTATTGCATCATACATTATATGAATTGCATCATGTTATTCCTAGAAGTCATGGATGATGTAAGCTTCGTTATGATTGCATCACTCTGCTGAACAAATTGCCCTATATCAGCTCTAGAAATCATACAGTGTCGTGCTCTCTTGTTTGTCAGTGTTTGATTTTGCAAAGGGACACATTTCTGTTTAGCCAAAGTGAGCAGAGATGCCTCGTACTTGTGTGAACAGTGCAGATAACTTCTGCTATGTTTGTGGTGAAGTGACTTTTGCATCACAAAAGCGCAGTATAACCACTATGGTTAAGAAAGCCTATCACCTTTATTTTGGCTGCAAAATTGGAGATCAGGACAAGAGGTGGGCCCCACACATATGCTGCAACACTTGTGCAACAAATCTTCGCCAGTGGTTGAACAGGAAAAGAAAATCTATGCCTTTTGCAGTGCCAATGATTTGGAGAAAGCCAACAGATCATACCAGCAATTGTTACTTCTGCATGGTGCCTCCAGTTGGGAAAGGTGTGTCAAAGAAGAAAAAGTGGACTGTGCATTATCCAAACATTCCATCAGCTATACGCCCAGTACCCCACGGAGAAGGACTGCCGGTTCCTGATGCACCAGAATCATTCTCACTTGAGTCAGACGAGGAAGAGGAAGAGGATGAAACTTCTGATCCTGAACCATCAATGTCACAGGACCCACATTTTCTCCCATCCTCCTCCTCTGAACCACACCTCATAACACAAGGTGAACTGAATGACCTTGTCAGGGATTTGGAACTACCCAAGAGTAAGGCAGAGCTGTTGGGCTCCAGACTACAGCAGTGGAATCTCCTGGCAGGTGATGTTAGGGTTTCCATGTTCCGTGACCGTCAAAAGGATCTTGTCCCATTCTTCTTCATGGAAGGTGAACTTGTAGCCTGCAACAACATCGATGGTGTGATGGCAGCCCTCAACATCGTTCACGATCCAGATGCGTGGAGACTGTTCATTGATTAATCGAAGACGAGTCTTAAAGCTGTTTTACTGCATAATGGCAATGTTTTGCCATCAATTCCAGTTGGTCATGCAGTCCATATGAAGGAAACCTATGACAACATGAAACAACTTTTGAGGTGCATAAACTATGACCAACATCAGTGGCAGCTTTGTGGCGATTTGAAGGTTGTTGCTCTCTTGCTTGGTCTGCAGACTGGATACACAAAGTACTGCTGTTTTCTCTGCAAATGGGATAGTCGTGCAAGAGATTCCCACTACATCAAGAAAGATTGGCCACTCCGACAGTCATTGGAGCCTGGGAGGAAAAGTGTTCAGCATCCACCACTTGTTGAATCAAGGAAGAGTTTGTTACCACCCTTACACATCAAGCTGGGTCTGATGAAGAACTTTGTCAAGGCCATTGACAAAACACAAGCAGCTTTCAAGTACCTCCGTGGAAAATTTCCAAGGTTAAGTGAAGCTAAGATAAAGGAAGGTGTCTTTGTTGGTCCTCAGATTCGTGAACTTCTTCGAGATGATGCATTTGACCATGCACTGCGTGGCGAGGAAAAGACGGCATGGAAAGCCTTCCAGTTAGTGGCAATAAATTTTCTCGGAAACAACAAGGCAGACAACTACAGGTTGTTGGTGGAAAACCTCCTCAAGTCATACAAAAGCCTTGGTTGCAACATGTCACTAAAGACACATTTTTTGCACTCTCATCTAGATTTTTTTCCACTGAACTGCGGAGCAGTGAGCGACGAGCACGGCGAGTGATTTCACCAGGACATTGCAACAATGGAGAAACGCTATCAGGGCAAATGGAGCCCATCAATGCTTGCAGACTATTGCTGGACAGTGACAAGAGATGCTCCATTTAATGAATACAAGAGACAAGCCAAGAAGCGCCGAGTAGACACTGAATAGGACTAAACTATGTACATAATAGTTGTTTGCCTTTTGTTTCATAATAAATTTTATTTATATAACCCTTTTGCTGATTTTTAAAGTGTTACATAAACAGGACAGGTGAAATATTATCATGTAAAGCAACCATAAACACATGAAAAGACCTAGGTTTACAATTTATGATTAAAACTCTACTATCTACACAATATACATAGACATAAAATGTAAAAACTTAAATATCTTAGAAACGGTAGCCAATCAGTTGTTTTAATTGTCATATTTGAATTCAGCACATCAAAATACATAATAAATAGCACATTTTATCTCTGAAGCAGACGACTTCTCAAAAATTGTAGACCAGTGTTATTGTAAATATAGAGTTCCTATAGTATGAGTGTTGCAACCATGCAAATCTGGGTTCCCAACTATAACGTGATTTTAATACTACTAGGTTCTTGTCCCAAGATCAGGCCTATCAAACCTCAAAAGTGATAACTGGGAATTCTTAAGTAATCAATAGGATTAATACATAATCCACAGATCAGGCTACATCATCAAGAAAATATCTGTTCTAGAAATAGATCTGTATCCTTGATATTCCAGATGAGATTATAAAGATTGTCCTAGAGTTAAACTTCTGCTATGGTCAAATCCAGTGTTCTGGTTTTTGCCCTCCTCTATTCTTTTTATGAGTTGGGTCAAATAATATCTGGAAAATGCTCCCTGGTATCGATTAAGAGGGATTTCCATACTGAAGAAAACAATGAAAAAACTTCATTTCAAATGTAATTTACATGGCTAGTCATTTTCTGCTTTCTATATATCAGTATTTCATATATGGAATAATTCCCTACCTTACATCCCTGCTGCCACATCTTCATGATCTTGTATTTAAGACATCTTGTGAATGTGTCCATATATAGAGCCAATGGCTATTGAAATGATCGTAGTGTCATAACTTCAACACTACAGCTTCAGTGCAAGAAAAGAAGCAACAGTACAAATTCAGTAACGAGGAAGATAAAAATAAACTGAGAAATAGCAAGCACAAAGAAATGCCTGCAAGTAATTACAGATGTAGCAAGAATCATGTACAAAATCAAGAGGAGGCTAAATGAATTTATGTTTTATGTCTGATGAGTTTGACCATATCCCCTGTTATGAAAGTCCCTTAGTCCCTTTTTAAATTAAATTTGTGTTAGTATGGAAAACAATCTTGTGCAATTTTTTGTAGCTACTAAATGTAGCAAATCCACCATAGAATTAGGTATTTACTGTTGTTGTAAGGCAATGTCTGGAATGCCTTCTCCTGGTTTTACTGACTATTAGGTTTACAGAGATTTTCTAATTGGACTAATTAAGGAAGATATGACAAATTACTCATCTCACAATTTGTTTTATTGGATCACTGCTTCCAGTTAATTACCAGGAATCTGACAGGAGGAATGATCCATAAATAATTAGTAACTAATTTTGGATTAGCAAAAAAAAAAAAAAATCATATTAGGCATTTGTTAAGTTGTGGGTTCCTGAAAGAAATGGAAAAATACAAACAAACCAATATTTGTTCAGTGTGATGCATGAACACCGTTTAATTATTATTAATTATTCATCATCTTAACATTATACAGATTCCAGCTTTATACTATCCTTTAATTTCCTAATGTTCTCCCTAAACTCAGTTGCCTTTCTGAAGTTTATCCCTAGAAAAAATTATTTGGGAGTGGGAACAGGAAGGATGCATGTGGGGCCTACAGGAATATCATGTTTGAACCTGGCCTAGTTTTCAGCCAGATGGCAGTGTCTGGTATTTAAATTTGGGTTCAAATATGAACCAGCATGATGCTGATCTTAGAAGAAAAATATTTCCCAGGAATATAGTTATGCAGGTACTGTGATTGAATCTATACGCTGTGGCATGTCGTTTATCAGGAAAGGGATTAAAGTACGGTAAAAGGGACACAGGAAATATTCCAGCTAGCCCCAAGAACAGATACCAAAAAGACCTGCCTCTTAGAAAAGAGAGGCTTTATTCAGGAGTAGGATGCTGTCTCTGAGAGCTTGAGCAGCAGCCTGTATGAACTTTTCATTTGAACACCACTGAACTGCAGAATCTCTTTTTAGGGTGGTTTAAGGAGCAGTAGCCATTAGAGAAGTCCCTAGCAGCATGTTGTCAATGGAACTATATTGACATGGAAGCTGGAGTGGTGGCATTAGTCCAGAAGGGTATCGAGTCTACAAATATGTCCCTGATGTCCAGTGGATCTTGGGATGTCCCTGGATTCTGAAGACTCCTGCCTCATGTGATCTAATAATCAGAGACATTTTCCTCCCCTGGGTCCTGTCCAACATCAAACGAAATCCTTTGACTAGCTGTGAACGGGACAGAGGATTTTTCGGCATTGCCAGATCTTTATACATTGGCTAAGTTGACTGGGCTAAATTCAGTTTAAGAAATTATCCTCATACAAAATACCCTTTATGGAGCAGGACACTAACAGGACACACACATGATATTGAAGGTGAAAGACAAAAATTAACATTGTGGTCCCAAATGAACTGGGATAGATCCTCAGCTGAAGTACATGGTCACAGCTCCAAAGCACACCAGCTGAGGAGCTGTTCTGCTGTCATTGCTGGCTTAACAGGAATTTGGTACACACTTTGGAAGTCTCCTGATACTGTGTTCTATTTAGTGTTTCATTTCAGGACAGTAGAAATCAAGTTGCGAGGTTCCCTTATAAAATGCCCAAAATACTAACCTGATTGCTTCAATCTGCATTCCTTCCTTAGCGTGCTGTTGCTCCAACTGTTCTGCTGTACTATGGTTCCAGAGCCTCCATCTGGTCATCAGTTTAGTTCAGTTAAAAAAGCATGTTAAGCAACACTGGTATGCACTTACATGCTCTTTGACCTTGTTCTTTAATGGAGGAAACATACAGATTCAATTCTACCCAGTTTATCATCGTTCCTTTATTCACCAAATTCTAGTTCCAGGGATTCTCCACTCCATTAGTTTTGTAGTAGTGCCTCACTTACTATGTGCTGTACCATCAATAGTGAGATGCTGCCCCATGTGAAGAATTTGCATCATCCACATTAAAAGATTAAGATATGTGATTTATTTATACTAGTGATGAACCTAATGACTTCAATGGAATCATATCTGAATTTGGTCCTTTGTGTACAGGTAGTTTAACAATATTTTAATACTGCCAAGAAATTATGTGTTATGATTCCATTGCAGATCAAAAGGAAAAAAATGCACTGAAATTATTACAGATGACTTCGGTTCTTAAACCCATTTAAAGCTTGATCCAAATCCCACTGAAATCAGTGGAAACATTTCCTATTGACTTCAACAGACTTTAAATCAGGCCTCTAGAGCCAAATCTTGCAATGCAACAGTTTGAGAGCAATCAGGTATGATAAAACAGAGGGGAAACAGCATGGAGAGAGAAACTGAAAAGTGAATAATAGATTAACGTGTGCCCAAAGGACATGGAATGCATAGCATGTAGCAATAAAATGAGAAATTTAAGAAAGCCAATATGGATGAAGGAGGAAAGTCAAGAAATAAAATTAGTGTAAGACAAGGGAACTGTAGCATGAGCATCATAGAAATTAGATATTGAAAAGACTTGTAAGGCCATCGTGTCCATACGGTAATGTTTAAAACATTAAGTGGAGTGTCTGAAAAGACTACAAAATGAAGTTGAGAAGGTTAAAAAAAATTAAAAAACAAAAGGTAGAGATCTAAAAGACTGCACAGGGGCCTGGATGAATTAGAAAAATTTCAAGTTCATCTCAACATACAAGAGAATAATGAAAAACAGTAAGAGGAAGATTGCTAGAGTGATTTATACACTGGGAAATAAAACCACATGATCCATATTTTCACCTTGCCCTTTAAATGACAGCAGATGAGAAATGCAGAACTTCATTCCAAAAGCTTATAGTCTGTGTGTGCTATGTCTTGATTTAATATCATAGAGACCCACTTGCCTCCACATTAGCCCCACCAGCATTGCACCTCCACAGTTTTTGTCTGCCTTGCAAACTTGACAGGATGAAAGAGGAGAATGCCCTAGCATGCTGCTTTGTGGCTGACCTGGACTCCATGTCCAGACACTTCTTTGGTAACAGTTATGTGACTGATAACACCTATGCATGATCATCATAGAAAATAGAGATAGGTTTTCTCTATTAGGTCATTGAGCTCATCTGTAAGGCTTGGGTAAAAAGGATTAGGCATTTACATGGATAACAAATATAGCCAGAGTTGTAAATATTAGAGAAACAAGAGTTTTGGAAGGGATATTATTAACCCTCAAAACTGTGTGGTATAATCCAACCTCTAACATTAATGGGGTTTAAGAAGAAACTTCCCTTGTGAGTAGGTTTTCCTATAACTACACATTTGGTACGGGTCACTGTCAGAGAGAGAGACAAAATACTGGACTGGATGGACCAGTCATTTGATCAAGTAGGTTAATTCCTATGGAAATCATTCACCCAAAAACCAGCAAAGCAAACTAGCAGGTTAATCAACAAGAATAATGAATTTTCCCAGCTTTACCTCAGATAGATTATTTTATAGTTCATGCATCACTCAGATATTAATGTCTGAGGGAGGAAATTTATATATCTGGAGATATTAAACATTGTAACCAGCAGGAAACTTCACAGCTGGATCTATACATAACTTCCTAAATAACTAGACTCCAATGTTTCTTATGCAGTTCTTATACAAGAAAGCAGTCAAGTTACATTCTCAATTTTCTGGGCAGATGCATGGTTCCTGCACCTACTTCCTCATTTCTCTACTTCAGAAATGAGAAGTTAGGCCAGGCAATGTTCAGTTCATTCAGCAATCCAGACAATGTTTTCTCTCAATACCACAATTAATTGTAGACTTTTGGATAGTCTTGGGTAGAGGTAGTAAAAAATGTGATAAAGTTTCCCTTTGAAAAAAGCAGTTTAACCACTAAAACTCAAACTCTTCCATAGGAAAACGTCAACTTTATTTTTTTCCCCCAATTAAAGTAGGGTAAAAAGGACACAGGATACAGGGGGGGGGGAAATGCAAAAACAATTTCCAGGAAAACTTGGTAACATTATTAAATTACTTCGGTGCAACCATGTTCCTATTTGCTTTCTGTGAAAATTCAAATGATCAAGTTCACTGTTAAAAATGTGTGCAGAAAGTGAATGGTAAAGTCAGATGAGTTTTTGCAAATAATTAATTATGAACTTTACATCAAGAAATGTTTACACCCAGTCATGGAACAAAAACAATATTTCAACAAGATATGACTTATCTGACCTATCACAACAAAGCAACAGAATTCTCCCATTCTAACATTAGACTATCAATATATTGGTCAAATACATGTGAACAACAAATACATTAAAGAGCATTGTGATAGATGTACACCCATACATCCATGGCAATCTAATGAGCATCCTTCTCCATACACATCCCCCCACATTCTCCCATATACTAAATTATATTGCTTGATTAAGCAATGGTAAGTTCAGCTTTTTCTTTCCTCCATTGCAGGACACCCATGGCCTCAAAAGACACATGCTCCTTCCATGGACTGCTTCCTACACTTACTGGTCCCCCCTCCCTCCTCCCTGGGAGTACAAACTCCAAACTCTCATCCCTCTTCCCAGAGAGTGACTGATCTTTCCCACCAGCAGCCTTTGTCTGTTCCTGCCCAGGTCCTGGGTCAGAGGGGAAGTCAGATAAAACACAGAGTTCCCAGAATTCCCTTCTGAGGATATTCTTTCCCATCATGGTATTTAATCTGGACTTTTGGAATTGGGATTTTTAGTATATTCCTTGTGACGCTGTGTCACGGGGTCCACTCACCGCTAGTGGTGCCCGCGTTTTAGCCCCCCTCTGGTGGTGTCTTCCCCTGTCCTGTGGCCCCTCTCACTTCAGGAACTGCAGCCTCCTCTTCATGAATCAGGCCTCTGGCCATGTCACTACATGCTTCCGCCTTCCGGGGGGTTACCCAAAGTCCTTCCATGCAAACAGTCTCAGGCAGTCCTCTCCGGGACTGCCCTGAGAGTGCCACTTCCCCAGTGGCCAGTTGGGGAACCTGGGCCTATCCATTTCTCTGGGTTCTGGTCCAGGGACCCTCAACCCAGAAGTTCTAGGCTTTACTCTCCCAGCCCTTACTACTCCTTTCCTGGACCGCTTCCTACACCTCCTGGTTCCCCCCTTTCTATGGGAGTATGAGCTCCAAACTCTCATCCCACTTCCCAGGGAGTAACTGCACTTTCCCAGCACCAGCCTATCTGTTCCTGCCCAGCTAAGCTTTCAATGTTCCTGCTTTCAATGAATTCCCTGCCTCCTAGCTCCCCCTCCAGGTGCAGCCTAAGGAGTTAATTGGCCTGCCGGACCATCTTAACCCCTTCCAATGTTGTGTGGGGCAGACACCCCATCACATGTTAACTCACACCTCTCAAATTGTGGAATATTTTTGTTGTACTTATAAGATAAAATCAGGTAGAATTTCAAACTTGGCCTATAAATAGTTTCATTGAGGATTATGTCCATGAGCAGAAATAATTATGACCAAGAAAAAATTGTCTATTGCACATGCACAATATAGAATTTATTAATTTGGAATGTTTCCATACAGAGAGAGAGAGGGACTGTGTTTGTGTGTATTATTTTCATAAGTGTTATTAGCAGTTAAGAATCCTGAGACTGGTTCTCTTGTTAATTGATATTAAAACCCCTGCAATTCTTTTATGTTACATAACAAAACCAAAATTCCTTTTTATCTATGAAATTTAGTGTTCTATACCCTATTAAACTGAAAATTTGTCTGTACTTAAGTTGAATCTGAGTGAGAAACAAAGTGAAGAATGGCATATATTCAGTGAAATGTGTATAATCTTTTAACTTCCTTGACCTAGTCCAGATGCTCACGAAGGGACCCCTGGAAACTAACCAAGAATGTGTGTTGTAATGAACACGTTGGGGTAAATTCATAAGGGGTGATTATGATTTAATTATGTTCTGTGATTGATAAGAGGTATTTGTTATTGCAGATGTTTTCTGTGATTTATGAAATAATGACCCACTGAAAGATGTTTTTAACTCAATTGAAATTGCCATAGCTGTTAGTAATAATGACTGGATTAGAAATCCCTTTATCAGTCTTGTAAACGGATATGATAAACTGAGATATTAAAAAAAGAACACATGGCGGGATCAATTGTGGGAAAGTAATTTTTCCACTTCCCACAAAGGAGTTTTTATTCTAAACCAGTATGTAGAGGCATGAGTTTTGGAAAGCTAGTTGGGAGTGAATAAGCTGCTATCACTTCACAAGTTACAGAGAGCTGCTAAGGTATGTATGTTTTTCTTTCTGTATTCTGTATAGTGCTATATTAACCTCTGACTAATAGTCTTTGACTAAATAATTCCAATTGAGCCAATTAAATTCCACTTACACAGGAGTAAATCAGATATAACACCACTGAAATAAGTGTGAGTAAAGTGGGGCTTCAACTTGTTTATTCCCTAAGTTTGTTTTATCTATGAGCATTGAACAATACATTTAATTACTCTGTACAATGTAACTTCCTCATATGTCTTTACAATGTGGATGATAATGGTTGTCTAGTATGCTTTTCTCATTTGACGCAATATTAAACTGAATAGTTTTTCATGTTCCATCCCACATTCAACTGAAAATACATTACATGTTCATATTTTGATTTCCATTATGTTTCGCTGTGTGGCAAATTCACTTATCAGCTTTCTGAGCCAATCTCAGGCATCATGTTTTTTATGTAGTGTCCTTAATATACACCATCACAAAACACTTTACATGGAGAAAAAGTCATAGGGTGAACTGGAAAGAAAAAGCTTTTCAAGGGACATTTAGGGCTTGCAAGATGCTAATCACTTCCTCTAACATGCTGAGAACAATTAGCTACCACAGACTTCAAAAAGAGTTGAGGGGTCACAGCATCAGCATGTCACTGATTTGTTCATTTAATAGCTTTCTTTCTCTCTTCAACCCATCACTGTTTTGGGAGGCACTCCTCACCTCATAGGATCATGCCCTTAAACATATTAAATGGTTCAAGAGGGAGAGAGTTTTAGGCACAGAAGATGCTGAAGCAGCACAAGTGAAAGTGAAGCTAGACTGTGAAATTTCCATTAGTAAATTCCAAACTATATAAAATCGGTGTAGTTTCAGGTTCAAACAAAGAAATGAAAGTAACTGAGTTTCATTCAAACCTTTTGATGGTGCACAAAAATATGCAGAACCTGGAAGCAACATATTTGCCATCTCACTTTCTAAAGATGAATGCCTGTGTAGAATTCTGTGGATTTGTTCAGTTTTCACCGTAAAGCCAGAGGTCACATAATATATTTTCTGGGCCTCAGACTGACTGAGATTGCTTATGTATTGAGTATGCAGCTATGCCACTTGCTGTAGGATCTCAGAGACTGGCTATGTTTAGTTGTGTTATAATTCCAAAATACTCAAATGCACAAAATAATAATGTTAATCAGGGACAGATTAGGGCAATCCAGGGCACTAGGCATACCATAACATGGAGCCTCCTGTGGCTCCATCATCCAACTTGGAGTGGTGATGGCAGGGGAAAGCCCTCCCCCTTCAAGACAGGCAGTGATAACCCAAAAGCAGCAGTTGGGGCTACTCTGTCCTCAAGAAACAGATCAGCAGGTCTTAGAGTTAACACATGATTGAGATGCATAAGGCAGTTCATCTGTCTTGGAGCTATTGTTTCAGGCCTTCTGCAGATGCCCTGGCACTCTGGTCAAGTTTATGTTCAGACCATGACGGCTAGATAATTATATATTTTTAAAACAAAAGCTTAGCTTCTGATGTACATCACACAACCCTAGAAGCTGGGGCATTCTGAACCACTACATGAAGATGCAATAGTAAGGTACCCACTGTAATAAAGGATTTTAATGGTCAGGTCTCCATTATGGACCAAATTATGGTCCCACTGAAGACAAAGGAACAGTTCCCATTGACTTTAGTGAGACCAGGATTTGGTCCTGTACAAACATGCAGTTAACACTGATTCTGTCTCTGAGAGGTGTCTTAACCTGACTTGGATTCAGTCCAAAATTGGGGATATATTCATTCATGAGAGTCGCATTAGGAATTTGGAGGGGATATTCCCTGAACGTTACACTTTTAATCTGAATGTAGGTGTTGTTGTTTTCCGTTATATAATCACTCCTTGAGATTCATAAAATCATAGAAGATTAGGGTTGAAAGAGACCTCGGGAAGTCATTTAGTCCAACCCCCTGCTCAAAGCAGGACCAACCCCAACTAAATCATCCCAGCCAGGGCTTTGTCAAGCCGGGCCTTAAAAGCCTCGAAGGATGGAGATTCCACCACCTCCCTAGGTAACCCATTCCAGTGCTTCAACACCCTCCTAGTGAAATAGTTTTTCCTAATATCCAACCTAGACCTCCCCCACTGCAACTTGAGACCATTGCTCCTTGTTCTGTCATCTGCCACCACTGCAAACAGCCTAGCTCCATCCTCTTTGGAACCCCCCTTCAGGTAGTTGAAGGCTGCTATCAAATCCCTCCCTCACTCTTCTCTTCTGCAGACTAAATAAGCGCAGTTCCCTCAGACTCTCCTCATAAGTCATGTGCCTAATCATTTTTGCTGCCCTCTGCTAGACTCTCTCCAATTTGTCCACATCCTTTCTGTAACGGGGGGCCCAAAACTGGATGCAATACTCCAGATGTGGCCTCACCAGTGCCAAATAGAGCGGAATAATCACTTCCCTCGATCTGCTGGCAGTGCTCCTACTAATGCAGCCCAATATGCCGTTAGCCTTCTTGGCAACAAGGGCACACTGTTAACTCATATCCAGCTTCTCATCCACTCTAATCCCCAGGTCCTTTTCTGCAGAATTGCCGCTTAGTCAATCAGTCCCCAGCCTGTAGTAGTCATGGGATTCTTCCGTCCTAAGTGCAGGACTCTGCACTTGTCCTTGTTGAACCTCATCAGATTTCTTTTGGCCCAATCCTCCAATTTGTCTAGGTCACTCTGGACCCTATCCCTATCCTCCAGCGTTTCTACCTCTCCCCCCAGCTTAGTGTCATCCACATACTTGCTGAGGGTGCAAACCATCCCATCATCCAGATTATTAATGAAGATGTTGAACAAAACTGGCCCCAGGACCACCCCCTGGGGACACTCCACTTGATACCGGCTGGCAACTAGACATCGAGCCATTGATCGCTACCCATTGAGCCTGATGATCTAGCAAGCTTTCTATCCACTTTATAATCCATTCATTCCGGTTATTTTCTAATATAAACTATTTGCTAATAGGTAAATTTTCCAAAAAGAAACCATGCACTTAAGGTAACTGGCAGAAATAAACTGTTAGCAATTAACTCTAGAGAGACAATTAGTTAAGCATAGACATGTAGCTGTAATTTTGGAAATGCATGAACTCTAGACTTATCTATTGAATTGTTATATACATTATGAACTACCCATTATGTGAGTACTACAACTGGTCAGAAAATGTTTATTCTTCCTCACAGAAGAAAAATTGATGAAAGTGAATAAATATAATTTCCATTGAAATTTTCCACAGAAAATTTTGACTTGTCACAAAAAAACCCACCCCACACTGAAAATTTTCAGCCACAAATTTCAATTTCAAACATTTTGTCTATATTTTGAAAAAAAAAAAAAAAGAACCCTTTTGACAATGTTTCATTTTGGTTTGTGGAACTGAATCAAAGTATTTAATTTCAGCTCAGGTCAACATAAAGGGCTTGTTTTCACTATGGGGGAGATTGACGATTCTGCAATCGATGCAGCGGGTGTTAATTTAGCGGGTCTAGTGAAGACCTGCTAAATCAATGGCACAGCACTCTCCAGTGGACTCTGGTATTCAACCTCCCCAAGAAGAGTAAGGTAAATTGACCAAAGAGCATCTCCCGTCAATGCAGCACAGTGAAGACACCAGAGTAAGTCTACCGAAGCTACATCAACTCTATCCACATAGCTGGAGTAGCGTAACTTAGGTCAACTTACCCCGGTAGTGAAAACATGATCTTAAACTGTCATAGTGCTTCATGGGAGTTACAGTTCAGATGCCTTATGCCCTCATTTTCTCCTAAAGGCCAGGCTCCCTGGCTGGACTCACTCGTTCATGATGCACCATGGTCCCCCTTCTTGATGAGTTGTTGTGATGCATCATGGGAGTCCCATGGCCACTGTTCATTGTGGGAAATGTGGTCTGGCTGGGGAACCTGACCCACAAAAGAGAGTGAAGGCATAAGCATCCAAATCTGTGAAACATTTTCAATTTTTGTCTGAAAAGTTTTCAGTTTGAGATTTTTCTTGGGATGGAGAGGGGTTAATGAAAAGTCCAACTTTTCTGTAGAGCAGACACTTTTGGTGAAAAATTGCATTTCATACAATCATAGAATATCAGGGTTGGAAGGGACCTCATGAGGTCATCTAGTCCAACCTCCTGCTCAAAGCAGGACCAATCCCCAACTAAATCATCCCAGCCAGGGCTTCGTCAAGCCTGACCTTAAAAATCTCTAAGGAAGGAGATTCCACCACCTCCCTAGGTAACCCATTCCAGTGCTTCACCACCCTCCTAGTGAAAAAGTTTTCCCTAATATCCAACCTAAACCTCCCCCACTGCAACTTGAGACCGTTACTCCTTGTTCTGTCATCTGATATCACTGAGAACAGTCTAGATCCATACTCTTTAGAACCCTCTTTCAGGTAGTGGAAAGCAGCTATCAAATCCCCCCTCATTCTTCTCTTCTGCAGACTAAACAATCCCAGTTCCCTCAGCCTCTCCTCATAAATCTTGTGCTCCAGCCCCCTAATCATTTTTGTTGCCCTCCACTGGACTCTTTCCATTTTTTCCACATCCTTCTTGTAGTGTGGGGCCCGAAACTGGTCACAGTACTCCAGATGAGGCTTCACCAATGCCGAATAGAGGGGAATGATCACGTCCCTCGATCTGCTGGCAATGTCCCAATTATACAGCCCAAAATGCCGTTAGCCTTCTTGGCAACAAGGGCACACTGTCGACTCATATCCAGTCCACTGTAACCAGTAGGTCCTTTTCTGCAGAACTGCTGCCTAGCCACTCGGTCCCTAGTCTGTAGCAGTGCACAGGATTCTTCCGTCCTAAGTGCAGGACTCTGCATTTGTCCTTGTTGAACCTCATCAGGTTTCTTTTGGCCTAATCCTCTAATTTGTCTAGGTCCCTCTGTACCCTATCCCTACCCTCCAGTGTATCTACCTCTTCCCCCAGCTTAGTGTCATCTGCAAACTTGCTACGGGTGCAGTCCACGCCATCCTCCAGATCATTAATAAAGATATTGAACAAAACCGGCCCGAGGACTGACCCTAGGGGCACTCCGCTTGATACCGGTTGCCAACTAGACATGAAGACATTGATCACTACCCACTAAATAAATACAATTTCAATCAAACCCAAGTTTTGAAGGAAAGATTTAAATCAGCCTTAACACTGTTGCCAATAATCTTTTTGTACTATTTAACTTTCATTGTTAATTAATAAGAATATTAGCACTCCAGAATTACATACAACTATAGGTTAGTGTTTACCTAATTCCTTTACAAAAAATGGTTTTCACTAGATTTTGGTATTATGATTAACTCTTTACTTCAAACAAGCACCTTAGAAGCAAGAGTTTACATATGGCAAACATTTCACATTAAAGAAATATACTGCTCTCATTTTCCTATTTTTCACTACACTTACAAAACATTAATAGCTCCTTAATAATCCAGTATGCTTTTAGCAGCTCACTCATTTTTGTGTCGTAACTAAAATAATAACTAAGCAATATGATTATTACAGGCAGCTGAAGCACAGGCTTCTTTCTCAAACACACATAGCAATATTATAAAGCAGCGCACAAGTGACCAGGGAGCTTTTGCGAACAGGGGCTGCTAACAGGGAGTTTCGCAAGGGAGTTCTCCAGGTGAAGGAGGAGCAATACAGCACCCTTTTGGGGACCGTGTGCTGTGGCTGGCAGTTGGAAGCTGTGAGCTTCAAAGGAAGGTTTGAAAGCTAGAAGCCTCTGCGGACAGGGGGCTGCAGACAGGAGATTGACAGAGAAAGGCTTACGATGGTTAGGAAGACCCGCAAAACCTGTGCCAGCACTGCTTCTGTCTCCTCCACCTGCGCCTGTAGCCGGACAGAGCGCCTGAGCATGGATGCTTCTACCCAGATCCTGGTGTGGCTTTGCAGAGACTGTAACTTGCAATTTCCACTTACTGATATCCAGGCTGGGGGGACCATCCAATGTGAAAGGTGCCTGCTGGTGGAATCTCTCAGGCAGCAGGTGGGAGAGCTACAGGAGGAGGTGGCTAGGTTGAGGAGCATCCGAATCCACGAGCAATTCCTGGACAGTGTCCATGTGGAGACAGCTGAGGTAGCTGTCCCAGTACACAGGACTGCTGATACACCACTGGTGGAGGAGGAGATGGCTCAGGGTGGACACTGGCAGCTGGTTACTTCTGGCAGCAGGCAGTGCTCCACCCCTGCTCCGAACCCTCCCGCCATGGTAATAGGTAACCATTATGCTCTTCTTGATACAGGAAAGAAGGAACACCCCCTACAGTAAAGGAGGAGAAGCCTCGTACCCCTAAGGCTGGGAGGTCTGCTGCCACCACTGCGAATAGGAAACGTAGGGTAGTGGTGGTCGGAGACTCTCTGCTGAGGGGGACGGAGGTGCCCATCTGTCGCCCTGACATTTCATATCGGGAGGTATGCTGCCTGCCGGGAGCCCGTATCCGAAATGTTACGGAGGCATTGTCGAGGATTATCCAGCCCTCTGACTACTACCCCATGCTACTCATCCATGTGGGCACAAATGATACTGTGCGGTGTGACACTGAGCGGATCAAGAGTGACTACAGGGCTCTGGGAGTATGGGTGAAGGAGTTTGGAGCGCAGGTGGTTCGATTCTTCCTGTCAAAGGTAGGGGCCCGGGCAGAGACAGATGCATCATGGAGGTGAATGCCTGGCTGCGAAGATGGTGTCGCCAGGAGGGCTTTGGCTTCCTAGACCACGGGATGCTATTCAAGGAAGGACTGCTAGGCAGAGATGGCGTTCACCTTTCGAGGAGGGGAAAGACCCTATTTGGACACAGACTGGCTAACCTAGTGAGGAGGGCTTTAAACTAGGTTCGACGGGGACAGGTGAGCAAAGCCCACAGGTAAGTGGGGAACATGGAGACCTGGGAGATGGGTCGGAAATGAGAGGGAGTGTGGGCTATATTGGCAGAGAGAAAGGAGAGTCAGGACAAAACTGGGAGGAAAGATCAAACCAGTATCTTAGATGCCTATATACAAATGCGAGAAGTATGGGTAATAAGCAGGAAGAACTGGAAGTGCTAATAAATAAATACAACTATTACATTGTTGGCATCACTGAAACTTGGTGGGATAATACACATGATTGGAATGTTGGTGTGGATGGGTACAGCTTGCTCAGGAAGGATAGACAGGGGGAAAGGGAGGAGGTGTTGCCTTATATATTAAAAATGTACACACTTGGACTGAGCTAGAGATGGACATAGGAGATGGAAGTGTTGAGAGTCTCTGGGTTAGGCTAAAAGGGGTAAAAAACAAGGGTGATGTCATGCTAGGAGTCTACTACAGGCCACCTAACCAGGTGGAAGAGGTGGATGAGACTTTTTTTAAACAACTAACAAAATCATCCAAAGCCCAAGATTTGGTGGTGATGGGGGACTTCAACTATCCGGATATATGTTGGGAAAATAACACAGCAGGGCACAGACTATCCAACAAATTCTTGGACTGCATTGCAGACAACTTTTTATTTCAGAAGGTTGAAAAAGCTACTAGGGGGGAACCTGTTCTAGACTTGATTTTAACAAATAGGGAGGAACTCGTTGAGAATTTGAAAGTAGAAGGCAGCTTGGGTGAAAGTGATCATGAAATCATAGAGTTTGCAATTCTAAGGAAGGGTAGAAGGGAGAACAGCAAAATAGAGACAATGGATTTCAGGAAGGCAGATTTTGGTAAGCTCAGAGAGCTGATAGGTAAGGTCCCATGGGAATCAAGACTGAGAGGAAAAACAACTGAGGAGAGTTGGCAGTTTTTCAAAGGGACACTATTAAGGGCCCAAAAGCAAGCTATTCCGCTGGGTAGGAAAGATAGAAAATGTGGCAAAAGACCACCTTGGCTTAACCACGAGATCTTGCATGATCTAAAAAATAAAAAGGAGTCATACAAAAAATGGAAACTAGGACAGATTACAAAGGATGAATATAGGCAAACAACACAGGAATGCAGGGGCAAGATTAGAAAGGCAAAGGCACAAAATGAGCTCAAACTAGCTACAGGAATAAAGGGAAACAAGAAGACTTTTTATCAATACATTAGAAGCAAGAGGAAGACCAAAGACAGGGTAGACCCACTGCTTAGTGAAGAGGGAGAAACAGTAACAGGAAACTTGGAAATGGCAGAGATGCTTAATGACTTCTTTGTTTCGGTCTTCACCGAGAAGTCTGAAGGAATGCCTAACATAGTGAATGCTAATGGGAAGGGGGTAGGTTTATCAGATAAAATAAAAAAAGAACAAGTTAAAAATCACTTAGAAAAGTTAGATGCCTGCAAGTCACCAGGGCCTGATAAAATGCATCCTAGAATACTCAAGGAGCTAATAGTGAGGTATCTGAGCCTCTAGCTATTATCTTTGGAAAATCATGGGAGACGGGAGAGATTCCAGAAGACTAGAAAAGGGCAAATATAGTGCCCATCTATAAAAAGGGAAATAAAAACAACCCAGGAAACTACAGACCAGTTAGTTTAACTTCTGTGCCAGGGAAGATAATGGAGCAAGTAATTAAGGAAATCATCTGCAAACACTTGGAAAGTGGTAAAGTGATAGGGAACAGCCAGCATGGATTTGTAAAGAACAAATCGTGTCAAACCAATCTGATAGCTTTCTTTGATAGGATAACGAGTCTTGTGGATAAGGGAGAAGCTGTGGATGTGGTATACCTAGTCTTTAGTAAGGCATTCGATTCGGTCTCGCATGATATTCTTATCGATAAACTAGGCAAATACAATTTAGATGGGGCTACTATAAGGTGGGTGCATAACTGGCTGGATAACCGTACTCAGAGAGTAGTTATTAATGGTTCCCAATCCTGCTGGAAAGGTATAACAAGTGGGGTTCTGCAGGGGTCTGTTTTGGGACCAGCTCTGTTCAATATTTTCATCAACGACTTAGATATTGGCATAGAAAGTACGCTTATTAAGTTTGCAGATGATACCAAACTGGGAGGGATTGCAACTGCTTTGGAGGACAGGGTCATAATTCAAAATGATCTGGACAAATTGGAGAAATGGTCTGAGGTAAAGAGGATGAAGTTTAACAAAGACAAATGCAAAGTGCTCCACTTAGGAAGGAAAAATCAGTTTCACACATACAGAATGGGAAGAGACTGTCTAGGAAGGAGTACGGCAGAAAGGGATCTAGGGGTTATAGTAGACCACAAGCTAAATATGAGTCAACAGTGTGATGCTGTTGCAAAAAAAGCAAACATGATTCTGGGCTGTATTAACAGGTGTGTTGTGAGCAAGACACGAGAAGTCATTCTTCCGCTCTACTCTGCTCTGGTTAGGCCTCAGCTGGAGTATTGTGTCCAGTTCTGGGCACCGCATTTCAAGAAAGATGTGGAGAAATTGGAAAGGGTCCAGAGAAGAGCAACAAGAATGATTAAAGATCTTGAGAACATGACCTATGAAGGAAGGCTGAAAGAATTGGGTTTGTTTAGTTTGGAAAAGAGAAGACTGAGAGGGGACATGATAGCAGTTTTCAGGTATCTAAAAGGGTGTCATAAGGAGGAGGGAGAAAACTTGTTCACCTTAGCCTCTAAGGATAGAACAAGAAGCAATGGGCTTAAACTGCAGCAAGGGAGGTCTAGGTTGGACATTAGGAAAAAGTTCCTAACTGTCAGGGTGGTTAAACACTGGAATAAATTGCCTAGGGAGGTTGTGGAATCTCCATCTCTGGAGATATTTAAGAGTAGGTTAGATAAATGTCTATCAGGGATGGTCTAGACAGTATTTGGTCCTGCCATGCGGGAAGGGGACTGGACTCGATGACCTCTCGAGGTCCCTTCCAGTCCTAGAATCTATGAATCTATGAATACCTGGAGCAACTTCCCTCTCTGCAGGTAAAAGATAGTTCATTCTGTGATGCTCAGTTATAGGCCTTTCATTTTAGTGTTAACACTGACCATTCTTCTAGATTATGGCAAAGGATCCATATCTAAATAAATTTCCCTCTTAATTTCTTTAGTTTTAAAATAATAAAGGTTAAAATGGCACTTATGTCAATGGATCTTATACTACTATTTGCCTAGGACACTTATTAATCTAAATCCTGTTTTCATAAAGTCACTTACATGTTTATGAAAATTTTACCCAAATTGCTTTGTAAAGAAGAAAACAATCCCTCCAAAAATTAAATTAAAAAAGTTAAGTCCTCGGGACTTCCCCTCCAGATGCGTAAAAGCCAAAGAGGAGATTGTCCCAAGATTACATTTGTCCCAGGTGTATGACATCTCAGGACTCTGAGAACTAAGTGCTGCATGGATGCTCAGACAGGACAAAATCCTAGCCCCAGTGAAATCAGTGGGAGTTTTCATCGACTTCAGTAGGATCAATATTTGTCCCATTGCACAGACTTGATTGTTAAAGCCCAGTATTATAGGACATACCTGACTACTGAGTTTTCTTCCTTTGGTTCAAAGATACCCAGTACACGATGAAAGGGACTTTGTGAATTATTAGGATTTTGAAGCAGTTTAACATCACAGCTATCTATCATCCTCAAGTTTCACCTCAAGAAAATATTTTTTTTTTCCTGCACTGTCAATCTGCAAACCTTTCTGAAATCAAGTACTCATCCAAAAATCTAGAAGACGGGATGTTTTTTTTTTTTTTTTTTTTTTTTGCAGGAAACATGATGAAAACAAAAGTTGATGTCATAGTGACTGAGTAACCTTTAGCATTTGAGTCCTGTCAAGTTACATATGTCCTTTTCTGTCTCACCAACTTCAGATTCTATTGGAGTTGGCAGAGCTCTATATCTGCATCTGCCAGAAATCTAGCTATGGCAAGCTCATCTGGAAGGTACTATGCTATAATCAGAGTCACCTGTTTTACACATTGTGTCTATGTTGCCTTAAGCAGAACATAAAGTCTGGTGATTGAATGGCAAAATAATTCCATTCACTTTGTTGCATTTGAACATTGGTTCACACTCAGTAATGCTGCATCTTAAACTTTCACCCATTATTCTCCTGCTTATAGATGAGATTATAGAGAATACCAGTACCTTGCATTTATATAATACCTTTCACTCAAGGATCTGAAAGCATTGTACAAACATCAATATATAAACCGTCAACCCTCCTGTGAGATAGGAAAATAGTATCCCCATTTTATCTTTGGGCAAAAAGAAACCTGAGAGAAGTTGTGATTTGATGGAGATCAGATAGTGAGTCAGAGGCAGAGCTGGAAATAGAAGCCAGGAGTCCAGACTCTCCTCGTGTATTCTGTAACCACTAGATAAATACTCTCTCTGAAGACTTAATTGGTTTAAATGATTGACTGATTTTTTTTGTTAGAGATGAATATGAACCAAAACCCGAAATCCAAACATGCCTGAACTTTGAGAAAGTTAAGATTTAGATTAGGATCTGAAATTTGTGACAGGACCATTTTGAATTTATACTATTAATAGTGGGATATGCCCAAGCTACAAAATTCATATCTTGATCTATATCAAGATTTAACATACCCAACATTCAAAAAAAGAAGTAAGAGTTTGTAGAGAGTAGCAAGCTTTTGTTCGTGGATTTCTCATTAATTCATTACACAAATAATTCTTCCTCCAAATTCCTCCTCTCCTCTGTTTGTCTCAGGCTCCAGAGATATCCTGTTCTACTTTAATTTTGATGATTACACGTGACTCATTACCCATCATGTACACTGGGATATTAAAAAGGAAGCAACAATGTTTGATGGCAAGACATCTACCAGAACACATTTCTGCTGTCTAAGGCAATTGTCAAGAGAATAGAAGATCTAAGACTTTTTGCTACACTGTAGCTAAAATATTTATTTCTTAATCACAAAGGCAAAAGAAAATGGAACAATGGCCCACCGTGGCTGAAATATTGTAGTTTTTATGTTCTATAATTAAGAAATATGGACGAATTAAAGAAGCTGGGAAAGGGTTATGAGTAAGCAAATTTCATTGTTCTTCTGACGCATGCTATGAATTGTTTTGTTCAATTGGCCTAGTTGTCTGATTTGTTGGCTTCTAGTATCAAATAGGCTCTCCCCTCCCCCTCACTCTTTAAAAAATAATCTTTATATTGTAACTTGCTAGTCAACCCTAGCCATTCTTCATAGTAATTCCTTTTGGTGCCTTTGGACCTGGAGTATTTTTTCCTGACTTGCCTCAGAAATGGGCCTGGAAAAAAAGGTTTCTTAAGATTCTGGGCAACTTGCTTATTTATTTAAACTCAGAGATGCTGACTTATTGGATTTATCAAACTTATCTTTTCTCTCCAAAAAGTTATAAGCTCTTCTTCTCAGACTCCACTTAAATCTTATTTCATGTAGTTAACAATTTTAGCCACTCTTCTTGCCCATTTTTTTCTGACGGAGTCTAAAAAAAAATCAGAATAAAAATGTCATCACTTTAAGAGGTGGATGAATTCTTATCTAGAGTAGAACTTTAAGTTATGTGGGCTTGGAGATGGAAATTGTGATCAGTCTTGAGTCTCTGGAGCCATTGATTCCCCAGATACTATATAATATAGCCTCCAGATGCTATAAAATAATCTTGTTTTGTTGATAACCATAATAAAATTTGAAGGGTTTTTCATTTGTACAATACATTGACTTTAAAACAGACATGAAAAATCTTGATGAGAAAATTATTTTTTTCTGGAACAGCAGCTTGGGGATTTGAAACCCAAACATCTAAATTGGGAAGATCTGTCTCAGGAAGATCATGTGTACTCTATAGCATCCTGGCCCTAAATTCTGAAAAGATTCCTGAATACTACAGTATAACATGGTTTGATTCTGCAGCAGTCTGATGTATAGAAGTGTTAGCCAGGATTTTCAGAACCCCCAAGAGCGGTAACTTAACTATATCTTTCCAGGTGGTGTCAGGAATAAATCAGTGGGAACACAGCAATTCCATCTGATAAGATTCATGTAGGTAAGCGTGCTTTATCTAACACTGCAGTTTATAAGATTTAAGCACACACAGACATAAACAATAGGCTTAGAACATCCCAGATATTTACCTAACATCTGGAACAGCACTGAATAATTAACAGTAGGTTTTCAGTGACCAGTTGCTCACCCAACGGGGAGAAAAGTTTTCAGGAAAAACATTTCTCAAGATGGCTTCAGAGGACTGCTCCAAAGTACACTCCATTAGCTAATCTTTTATAACGAACTTCTACAAAACACATAGATCATAGTGACCCCTACTGGATCATCACTTTTCCTAACTTTCAATAAGCTTCTACATCAGAGGCGTCTAGACTCAAGATTTTCCAGCCACCAAGGTTTTCAGTCTCGCTTGTCCCCTGCGCTCATTTGGATTAGCAGAAACTGCCAGCTAGATATGACCTTGCTTCTAAAATCCTGTCTCCAATTAACCCTTAACTATGTGGTGTTCTATTTTATTAATTCATGGTGGCTGACTGCACATAACATGGTTGCAATTGGCTTGATCACATTCTGAGGTACACACACCCTCAAATTCAGGGTAACAGAAGGAAACAGTCAGAAAGCACCTTTCTAATTAAGTTCTATATAAAAGTATTGATTTAATATTAAAAAAACATTGCAAATGTTTCTTCATGCATGTCGGTCTGGTGACATAATTTCCAGTTTGTTACAGAATCTAGTATTTGCTTATCACAAACATCAGGAGACCTCCTTGAAAGAAATTAGGATCACTGTGTTTTGCCTCCTTCAGGCTGCTTCAGAGTGGAGTACAAAGAAGATGGTTAAAAGACAATGGGGTTGGTTAGTAGTTGAAACTGTAGGTGTAAGTGGCTGAGAAGAGACTTCCAGGACACTGACCAGAGAGAAACAGATTAAAAAAGGGGCCCCTTCAAGTCAAATACTTATTTCCTTACGTAACTAACACACACACACACACACCCGTCACAACATCCAAGACTCATATACTTGAGGAAAGAAGTTATGAAAAAGAAACTATTGCTTCTGTTCTCACTGCTGAGAATGTAAGGGTTCATTCTAGCAAAAACAGTTCCGTTCTTTCGTGTGTTACATTGCATCTCATTCCGCATGTAACAAGGCCACGCCTTTGCTCTAAGCGAGTGGTATATTTGCTTCACTTTGTAGTCAGTGAGTCAGGCCACATTTCCACTATATTAAGACTCCACAGATTCAGAAGTTACATGGCCCAGAACATATTGGGTTAAATAGGAGTCAGAACCTATCAGAGAAGTGCCCATAGTTGCTGCACCCTCCATTGCAATCAGGTAAGGGCACTAAGAGCCTGTGAACTCTACTGAAGGTCGGGGAGAATGGGGGTGTGTCATGGGATGGTGGGAGAAAGCAGGAGGATTTTAAAAGTACATTTTTGAACTTTTCTTAAAAGGTAAGGTTTGGGTAATTTGTCAACACAATTACAGGTGAAGCATTCATTTTAGACACATACAAGGTAACATACATTTGGAAGGAACAATTTAACCTACATGTACACACTGATAAGCGCTGAATTAGTTATCACCTTTCACAAAAAAGATCCAGATGTCATTGTGGACAACTCAAAGACACTACTTAAAGATGGTAGAAAAATTCCAATTCCTGCATTAAGAAAGGTAAAGAGAAGAATATAGAAATAGCTGGGGCCTAACATGGGTTTGCAGGGTAAGGTAAACACCTAAGAAGCCTCCTTTCCTCTTGACTGCATAAGGCCATATCAGTTACTATTCATGCAGTCAAGGGAAGCACATTTACTGTTCCTACAGTTGACTCCAGGTCATATATTACCATCTCTCCACCCCACAACAATCAGTAGAGTGGTCTGCTCACTTGAGAGGAACCATTTACAGTGTCTTATAGGACAGTGTAGCCTGCACAGTCTTCTGAGAATGGGTCAGTGAGGGAGAGATTGTGCTTCTGTGATGCACAATCCTGCCCTTAAGTCCCTATAGGGTGCTGCAGCTCCAAACTTCCCCCTGTTAAGGCTAGTAATTAAATGACACATTTTTGCCCAAAATGTTATGATACATAAGATAGAAGTCATTGATAGATCCTGTCTCTAGGCTTTTCTAAGTCACCCATCACCATAGTCTCAGTGCACTTTGAAACTGAACATAGAATGTAAGTTGTTAGTCACCATCTTAAAAATAGGAAAAAAGAAAATGTCTTAAGAATGGCAATGGACATTCTAGGATAGTATTTCATTTTTGTGTGTGATTCCCCACCCTGTTACCCCCCCCCCCCCATGTAAATTCAGTAGCACCTTACATTCTGGCTTTGCTGGTGTTGGTTTGTAAGGAAGACAAGGGTTTTTATCGAACATCAATCATTGTAACTCCATTAAACTGGCCTCAAGTGTTTCAAGAGCTCAAAAATCCTGAGTGTATGCACATACTGTGCAGCTGGCAGATAGGGTGGCCATGTGTGTATTATATATTAGTAAATATGCGCTAATCCTACAGGGGATAGGGGACATCAAAATGGAATGGCATATATATTAACTCTACATGAAGTATATATTATCTTCCACTGGTTTTACCCAAAGGATGTGGGGGGAAGGGTGATTAATTCAGAGGTGGCTTCCCAGCCTTGACCCTCCTTTACCCCAGCCTGGCTCATTCACATGGCTAATGTAGATGAGCTTCTATGGAGCAGGGCAGAATGCAAGAGAGAAAACCATGTGTCTCAGTCCTACAACTGTAGACCAAGAGAAGCATGCATAACTGATAGGAATAGTGTATTTTGGCTCATTTCTTTGCTGAAAACAATCAAATATTTAATTGGAATACATCTTTTTATATTAAAATTTTGCATTAAATTCTCATTCATTATGGCAATCAGATTCAGTGTTTTTTCCCCCCTGCCTTTATGTGAAAGTGGCATAAAATAATAAGCACCAACTTGAATGTTTTAGTGAGTTTTTCCTTGTGCGTAATCCAATTTACCTATAAACCTGATGACATTATACTGGCATTACAATACAACACATCTTAATGAAGTATTATGTATATAAAAGTTTGTAGCAATCATTAGTAAGATTTTTGTTGTTATTCTACAATGTTATTGGAAAAATTACATTGCATTGAAACAGTGCAGATCAAAACAGCCCAAATGAGAATCAGCTAACTTTATAGAGATCTAATTTAGAAACATATTCTGGTAATCTTGAGCTAAATCAACAGGGTCTAGCATTACTTTACAGAGCAAGGATGTGTGCATGGATGAATTCAAGATTAAAGGATGGTTTAGGAAGAATAAAAAATGAGGGATGCTATCTTTATCCATCTGAAGCATTGCAAACACATTCAGTTATAAAATTAACCTCATATCATCTAGACTCAAGAGGACAAATTCTCCCCCCCCCCTTCGAAGCCGTGAGAGGCCTCATAGCTGGCAGCCCACACTTTGCATTTGTCTAGGCAAAGATTCTTCAACATTTTTGTAAATAGCTTGCGTCTTATTCGAGCATTTGTCTTGTGGACACCATGCTTCTGTGTGATTGCAGGAGCCCCAGCAATCAAACAGCATCGTTGCGGCAACTACAGCCATCTCTTACATAGAAAAAGACTAGGAAAGCAAGTATGTATTTTTAGTATCCTTTAATTAAATTTAGCACCTGGAAATCAGGAGAGCCCTTAATAAATGACTAACCGGCTCTCCCTGAACCCCCACCAAGCGCCCTTCAGATTACTATTTCAGAAACAATAGTCTAGATTCTAGTTCTGCATGTAGGAGCCTGCACCCTAATAGGAAGGGTACTTACTTCTGTTTGAAGCACTGTAGGTTTAAGATGTCTTCAAAATTAGTTTGACATTTGAATTTTCTCTGGAAAACAAGCACTACACTGCAATAAAGCATAGGCAACTTTGATAGTAATTATTAATCTGATTCCATGTCAGTTACCAAGATATAAATCCACAGTAAGATTGTTGACAGCTGTGAATTTACTTGGCTATATACCAGTGTAAGTGAGAGGCAGGGCCAAATTTTGCTATTAAAGCTTATGATGGAATAGGCTATATTAACATATTGTGGTTTAATGATTCAGTGGTCTCCTCTTCAGTTCCAAAGCTCCTGCCCAGCATAGCTAAACATGCTTGTTCTTACATTCAGTCTCTCTAGTTTCACAAGGTTGATCGTCACTATAGTGTGCGAGGGCCTTCTTAGCAGCAATACCAGTTCTATAGAACAGATAATCTAGCATAAGACCAAAAGGTATAAATTTTGCTTTCAGTAACACTGATGTAAGTCATGAGTAATTAGTATAGAATTTACTGGGTTAGCTGATTGCAGAATTTGATGATACTCACTGGTTTTGTACCACTTTTCCAAAGTTTTCTTTTCCATAGTAACTTCGTGAAAATAATCACGTAACCTTTCCTAGATAAAAAAGATTAGTGTTCTCTTTGGATAGGTCTATAGAATTTAAGATCTGTACACTTACCCCCAGGACCAGCTCCAGGGTTTTTGCCGCCCCAAGTGGCGGAAAAAAAAAACAAAAAAAACCCCACAATCGCGATCGGCGGCAGCTCCACCGCACTGCTTTCTTCTGCGGCGGCACTTCGGCGGCAGGTCCTTCCCTCCGAGAGGGACTGAGGGACCCGCTGCCGAAGAGCCCGACGTGCCGCCCCTTCCCCTTGACGGCCCAAGCACCTGCTTCCTTACCCCACAATAACTATATTGTATTAATATTACCTCTTTGTTGAATGTTTTCCCTCAAATGTTACTTTCCCTTTCATTTTGTTTCTCAGAAATATTTAACATCATATGACTATCCATTAGAAGGGGTGATAGGAAGGGGATGCTAACTGAAATCATTGGGATAACTTGTGAAGTAAGGTACTGACTACACAATGGCCTGATCCAACACCAGCTGTAGTCAATTAAGAATAAGGGTGGCAGGATCTCACTTTAAGATTTCCTTTTTGTTTTCAGCCTAACTAAAGCTATGGATCTGAAGAAAATTAATTTCAGAAAACATCAGCTTTCTTGAGCTCGTTGGGATTTTAAAGATGAAATATCATGCTTTCAAAAAATATTGCATTTGATATAGCTTAACACTATGTTATCTGCCATTTCTTTCAAATTAAGATTTCCATCTCATTTAGGCTGATAAAACCATTTGCATACTTCCAAAAGCAATATGCAGATGTGCAAATGGCTTTATCTATCTAAATAGGATGGAATCACTGTTGTTGCTAATGCATACACCACTGAAATGGTGTGGTTTTTATTATCTTCCAGCTCTTATCTTCTTTAGCTTAATAGGATGTCCCCCAACAGAAAACTTCATTAACCACAGGTTGAGGTTATACATCTGTGTGTTCATTTACAATGCTTTTCTGTTAGTTAAGTGATATGTATCCAGTTAAGGTCAGGCTTGACAAAGCCCTGGCTGGGATGATTTAGTTGGGGATTGGTCCTGCTTTGAGCAGGGGGTTGGAGTAGATGACCTCCTGAGGTCCCTTCCAACCCTGATATTCTATGATTCTATGAAATAACTTGCACACGCACATGAAAAGCATCATAAATGCATACTGATATTTAAAAAAATAAGGAGCCAGGAGGTTTCCAAATGCTATCCAACCATTTGTAGACTATACAACTCTGTTGTAAATTTGGTTAATCTGACGAGGACTGCTAGACCTTTGGTGGATTTTATTAGAGTTTCTAGGACCTAATGAGCAATTCTGATTTTCCAATTTTTTCAGTGAATAATTACAATGTACACAATTCCACTTCTTAAAAATATAATTGCAAGCTTCTAGGTCAAACTAATCTTGATAGGACAAACCCCTCAAGTGTTAGTAAAATCAGCATAGCTCTATTGACCTAATGAAGCTCCATTGATTTATAGCAGCTGAGAACCGAGCTCAATAATATGGCATTGTAAAATGGTGGCTTGTCCCTTTAAAAGCCTGAGGCCTGGATCTGGCTTGTCCTGTATAGCCTGCCTGCCACACCTGGGATGAGGTATCAGGTTTAATTAGAACCAGATGAGTATGGAGGAGCTGATTCCCCTATAAAGGGCAGCAAGGTGGGTGGAACGCTCACGAAACTGTAGAGAGTGAGACAGAGGTTTCTGCAGGGAAAGCCTGAGACCAGGGGAGTTGCCCCAGCTACAAGGTGCTAGAAGTAGCTTGATAAAGCAGGGAAGACCCTGAGACACCAGGGGAGACACCTAGGGCTATGCCAAGCTTAAGCTGGAGAGAAGACTTGTGCTTATTTTTGAACTTTAAGGGAATAAACCAGACCATAAAGAGGGATTTTTCTGAACTTGTAAAAGCCTTATTTTCAATATATTGGGGACCCAAGAGGGGCTGCTTGCAGGGCTACCCAGAGACCATGACAGGGCACCTGAGAGGAGACCACTCACTGAGAGCATAACATGAAAGCACTGTAAAATGTACCAAATGAAATTTACATTTGATTTTTTCCCAACTCTCCTACCTGACAAATGGTTTGTTTGGTTTACCTTAAAGTTGACCAAAATAATTCCTTCCTGTCTTGGGTCACAAATACAAAATCTAATGCTGAAGCCATTTTTTGGAGCATAATGGAACATAACCCCCCAAAAAAGCCTTACAATGGAAAACTGATTACAAGCTCAGTTGTGAAGAGGTTGCCACTTCTCTACAGAAGTTTCTAGATCTAGCCATTTTTCAGATGAGGCTTAAAAAATTATAGAAAACACAGTGAACTGAATTCTGCAATGCCAAGGCTCTGTCAGCCAACTGCGATGAGGGCAATCTAGACTAATGTCAGAACAGGTATCAGCATCCAGAGCCAAGGGTTGAACTGGAGGAAGAAACTGGAGTGAGCAGCGTAACAGGCAAGGAGGGGTTCAAGGCAGGAGTAGGCACAGTGGTGGGCATGAGTGTTAAGAAGTCAGCAAGCTGTTACTGCCTTAAGAGCCAGCCTACTGGTGGTCTCTGCAGCCAATCTGGTGGCATGGCCAATCAGGCAGCCTGCTGCTGTAGTGATGAGGCTACCTGGAGATTAGCTCTGCTGCAGGCCCTGATTCCTGACAGGCTGAGCAGAATATATCTTCGGTCCATCTTTGGATAATCTTTACCTTATTTTTGAAGTTATCTGCAGCTCTCATTGACTTCAGTGGGATTCATAGCCACGGTAATGCAGAATTGGGTCCAGAATGCTAACAAAGCGGTGGGACTGTAGTCATCAGCAAAGCGGTGTGATTTTTTTTTTTAACATGCATAGAAACTATTAGCTCATTGTCCGCCTTATTTTAAAAGGGATACATAAAGTCATCTGTTTGCCAGTTTTCACTCAAAGTGCATTCACTTTCACTCCTGGCTTCCTTTTGCCTTGTCAAATTTAATTCCTACATCACATCAGTAGGTGATAGAGCAGAAAAGGAGCATTCCAGAGTGTCCCACATATCCACAAGCTGAGTCAATAACTATATGGAAAAGTTTGCAGAGCAGATTTTTTTCATTTGTATTTTGTTTTGAACCTGGAATAGAATCAAACATTTCTTTCAGTTTTAACCTTTTTTCCAGGAGGAGGTGCAAGTGGAATGGGAGAAAGTAAAAGATTGTAAGGGTCATGTATCAAAACACTTCCAAACAAACAAAAATAATGCCCTCTTTTTGACAAAAAGTTTCATTTAAATTTTCAGAGACAAAAAGCTAGTGGTAAATGTCCCAATTATAGTAAATGCAACAATAGCAGAAGAAGAATGGTTGCAAAAGCCAGTACCTTGAGGCGATACAGTAGATTCTGCAGTCATGCCAATGGCAACAACCGGAACAGATTTTGCTGGATCTTCTCTTTTCAGTCTCATTAACCAGCACCCTGTTTCAACAAGCTGCTATCCTGCACCCACTGGCATCAGAGATATTACCTCCTCCTCCTATGGTATGAAGATACTTTGCAACAAGCACACAAATCACTGTGTAATGACACTTTTATTAGTAGTTTCTGTTTTATAGGTTGTGTTTAATTAATAATCTTCTATGAATATGAGTCAACCTCAGCCTATGTGCTAAGTCTAACTGCTAGCAGATGTAATGTTGCTAATGCCACAGCCAACAAGCTGGGCAAACTGACGCATAAACACAGGTGAGAGAAGTTATGCTAGATTTCAAAAAAAAAAAAAGTCCAAATTCAAAGCACGTCAGAGTCCTTACCATCAGATGGCCTATGTGAAATGAGTTTATGCTCCCTGCCAGGTTGCCCGTGCACAGCTGTTCATAATGCCACAACATAAAACAGCACCACTATGGCTGGCACTAAGTGGCACACTTAATGGCAGTCTAAAGACAAGACAAAAGATAAAACTGGTTCACTGCTGAATGGTTCAAGACAATTTTCTCTCAGGAAATTTGGCTAAACACTTTTATTCCCTGTTGTATATGAAATTAGATCCAGGTCTCATAGACCCTGATCCAAAGCCAAAGGGAGTTTTTCCTTCAATTTCAATGGGTTTGGATTCAGGCCATAGTGCAGAACACAGCTATTAAGCTATTCTACCACTGGGCAGCTAGTAAGGCTGCCTTTTACATTTCTTTTTCATTTGAGTTTCTGGTTTGGCATTCTTTTGTTCAGCATCTTGAGAGGCTGAAGTGCTCACAATTCACTTCTTATTCTTTTTTTCTTGCCCTCGTAGGAGGACTTTGTTCTTCCCTTGCCATGTATTGTTTAGGCCCTTGCCTGCCGCTTCTCTTCTAAGATCAAGTAGATGAACATGCATTTCATCTCTGTAGGAATTGTATCTCACACTGAATAATTATTCACTTTTGGCTTTGGGGTCACAGCTGCTTGCCTCCTTTTTCAACAGTAATAGCTAACCACAAAGAGTAAATCCCTAAGGGCAAACTACTTGCATTTCTACTGTATTAAGACCAAAACAAAAACCGCCTTTCTTTTTGAAAAGTGATGGCTGATAAAGTTGACCGAAAATTAAGGCAAAAATCACTGACCTGAGATCATATCACCTGATGGTGCTTTAGTAAACGGAGGCACAATGTTTCAATTACACTTACTGTAAAGTGCATACAGTTCTTTATTTCCACCACAAAATTGGAAATGAAAGCAAGAAAATTCTCACCATACTTCATTTCCAGGTTTTGTTTTGTTTTTAAATCTGATAAAGAGTTGGGGCAAGTAAAACAAGAACTGACTCCAACCTTCATGCAAAACTTGAACATGAACTGAACCTTTATTTTAAGGTTTCAAACAATTAGTATTGTTCCTTGCTCCCCAAATTCTTTCATCTTTGTGTGTATCTACCCTTCCTGTTTCCTGCCAGGACTGGAAGTAGAAGTGATGAAATATTGCAAGACAGTCCATTTTCATATCCAGCCTGTGTAGAAGTAAGAAAGATCCTTTGCCCTTGATCTTTAAAGTCCCTGTTGATCAACTCTGGTTTTGCTGGTTGTTCCTGCCACTGCAGATGGAGTTAAGAGGTGGCAGTGTCTTCCTGGTTAGTATTCTATATTTTGTGTAAGTAATTAAGCCTATTTTGAACTCCCCTTTAGAGTCTAAAGTGCAACTTCACTGATAAGTCTAGTTATTTCTATCCATCGGGTGAACCTGTGCATGCATCATAATGGACTTTTTTGGTCTGGATCAGGACATGAGATGCCATTTTTAGCACCTTGCCATGCTCCTTTAAATACCATAATAGCACAAGATGTTTATATGGTCAAATAATAATCTGTCCTTATTTGAAGGGTAAGGGAGAAATAGCTAATGACATTTGCCAACTTCCTATTCAGACAGGAGAAAAATCCTGGCTCAAACATTGTTTCACACTTCACAGATGCTCTAGCAGGAACGATTTGTGATCCTCACCTAGGAAGTCTGGTTTAGATTTTTTTCCAGTTTGAGATTGTACAATTTTTTAATTAGGACCTTAACAGACGTAGGAGAGAAGCTATGCTATCATTTAAAACATCTTTACTTTATGAAAGAAATAGAAGCAATGAGGATCGGGGGGCGGGGGGAGGCAGAAGGGTTGCGCCAAAAACCTGGATTCAACCAGTGACCTTTAGATCAGTCTAACATTAGCTACTGAGTTTTCCAGTTCTGCTAGGTGTCTGGGAGAAGAAAGAGGAGGTTCCTTGTACATGATCTATACTCAGCCCTTTAGGACAATTTGCTTCTTTTCTTTTACAGGATGTTCTTCAAGCTCCCTCGTAGAAATGAAAAATAGACTGTGAGAAAGATAACAAAAAAGATGAGATGCCCGGCTGTAGGAGTTGTTGTCAAGGCAGAGGCTTCTGTGAGATTACTAGTTTAGTACCTCTCGCTTGCTGAGCTGATTTAAGGCACAATTCTTTTCTAGGTTATGGCTCAAGAACTTTAGCTTGTTGGAGTGATATTAGCCACAGGTCTCTTGCCTAATGCCTCTGGTTTGCTGGGCTGAGGTCAAAGGCTCAAATAGATGAAAATGGCATTATTTGCCCTGAATCATAAGAAAATGAAACCCTTACTAGGCAGTAAGGAGAGAGAATATTACTGACAGTTGAAGAACGATAGATCTTCAGCTGTGAGATAAACATAGGATCATCTACACTGCAGAAAGCTGGTCCAAACACCTTTTGTTGAATGACGCAGCTGGGGAAAAGGAGACAAGTCCAACACTGATGGAAGAACAGGACTGAAGATCACATATTTTTACAACTGGAGTGGGGTGAAAGTTCAGCATATTAGCTGCACCATTATGAGTCTACCTCTGTATCATAACAGGCCTTCGTAAAATCTTAATCAGGGTATAAAGTACCTTTTATTAACCACCTAATTCCATCGTCACATATATTTATATACAAAGTAGCATCTTATCGGCTCAACCATGTAATAATCTTTTTTTGAAGATCAAAATGAAAACAAGTACTGGCATTTGTCCATACTCCACTGACAAGAAAGAAACAAATCCCTAGTAGAAAAAAAGCTAAAGGCAAAAAACACTATCATTCTTTCCAAATAGTCCAGTGATAAAGATTCCTGGTTTGATTAGATGGCATTGTTTAGACAGTTTATTGGTGGAAGCTGTTCTTAATTTGAATTAATAATTTTAATGCTACAGTTGTGGTTCAGGGTTTGTGTAAAGTTATGGCTGTCCTATTCACATTGCAAAGCACCACTATAAAAACCTGTTAACTGTTTATTAGACAGAAAGATGACCAATACAAATTTTAAATATGTGAACTGTTTTTGGTAAGCAGAACTTCATTTTTATAATTTCCCTTATTCTGGCCTAGAGTCTTTTTTAAGAGAAAAGCCCTTACTTGACAGTTTGTTACATAGTATTAGCCTTTTTTGAGAAAGGAGAGATTCGGTTATAAGTTTCTGGTTGTTGTTAAAGCATAATCCTGTTTCTTTTAAGAAAAGACATACATAGAAAAGAGAAAAGAATAGCAAAAGAAAGAAAATGCAGCTTCTGCCTCTGATGCTTGCTGCTGAAAAAAACATCAAATGCACCTCACACAATGTGTTCGTGACATTTATCTGCCTTGATTCTAGCCATACTTTTGCCAGGATCAGGCTAAGGAATTGTTTTTAGTTTGCTTTTCTGGTCACAGATTCACACTAGTGTTGCAGGGGTAGTAAGCCAGAATCATATTAAATAAAAGGCAAAAAGAGAAAGGTAGGGAAAATGTGACAGAGGAAATTCACACATTAGGGGCTTGATTCTGTTCCCATTCAAGTCAATGGAAAACCTCCATTAACTTTAATGGTATAGGATCAAGCCCTAGATCAAGGGAATAACAATGGAGAACTAAGGTGTTGGTCAGGATACAGCACAGGAGGTGGTGATGTAATTTGACTGTCTCCCGGTCTGGTCAATACATCTTTTAGGATCATGAAAGTGATATGATGGCAAATCTGGGGTCCCAGCAAGTGCTGGGGATAACCACCATCATGAAGGTGAAGTTTGTTGACATGCAACAGCATCTATCCTCTTCTCTCCTCACACCCTCTGCAAGCATTTTTTTTTTGGGGGGGGGGGGGGGGAATCAACAAATTGCAGGTCTCTTCTCCAAAGGAGCAGTATCTGAAAGGGGAGGGAAATTCATCTTATGTAAATTAACCTATCAAACACACATCTACTAGTTCCAGGGGCACACTTCCTCTTATAAGACAACAAATGTTGTTCCCATAACAATTGTGACCTCACCTCAAGCCTTCATCACAATTGTACAGTTTAAACACATCTAATTTGTAACAAATGTTTTGACTCCCATTTATTCTTAATTTATAAACAGTTTTCACATAACATGTTTACAATTTAAGGTAGCCTCTTGTCATCTTCTATTCACTTTGGATGGTTTAAGATTCTAGGCCTCAATACAGCAGGAGAGACCTGTTCACTTCACTTAGGATAGGCTCCATCTGCAGAAGGAACAAATGTGTAGCTCATCTGCCCTCTCCCTCTGCCACCACAGGCTGTGAGTGAAAAGATGGATGGTGTTTCAGTTCAGATCAATTTTAGGGATCTGAAAATTTTGAACAGATTATAATCAAACCTAGCAAAAATGGGATTTTTGACTATTTGATAGATGCTCAGCATTATCAACTATATATCTGTTAGTGATTAGCTAAGTATTAACAAACGAAAGCTAGTACTTAACCAGTCCACTGCCCCAAAAATCTGCAGCTGCTAGTACTATCCTATAACTCCTAACAATATCAGTCTTGGAAGGATTCACAAAAATAATACTATTTATTAGCAATTGAGCTCTCCAATACTCCTTATGGACAAGCCCTTAAATCCTTTAAAATCCTGCTGTAATTCTCTATGGCGTATTTCTTACCACAAGAAAGAAGAGGGATTTTTTCTTAAATAAAGTCTGAGCAACAGGCAGACAGTTTTTGAAATACCCAGTTAAACTGCCTCCACCCACTCTCTCTGTTCTCTTTGCTCATTTTTTCCCCACTTATTTTCAAATCACATCTCCTTTCTCCCCTCTTCTTCCCATGTTATCCTCTTTCCCTCTATCGTCTCATCTCAGCCTTATTAAAAAGCTCCTCAGCTCTTTAGGGAGCAGGAGTGGTTTCCAATAAATATAGGTAGTGATAGAAAAGGAACATTGGTCCTAGGTGGATTTTAACTCTTCATACCAGTGTTTAACAGCTTATTACAGCTGCAGAAAGTGATTTCAGCTAAAATGCTGACAATCTACTAGAACACTGGTACACAGATTATATTGCAGAACACACTTACCACTGTTATTTAATTAAAAATAAATCAAATCAACCTGTTCTTAGAAGGTAAACCCTGGGGGCAACTAGAGCAGTTCAGCCACCTGCTATTGTCTAATGAAAATGATGCATTGTATAGTACTTTATAAGTGGAAACTGAAGATCAGACTATACCCTCACTTATATTGCGTTCAGCCTCCCTGAAATCATTGTGGTTGCACAAAGTGTGAGGACAGAATCTATTCTTTAGTATATGCAACGATATTGCATCCATACAACTGTAAATATAATGGAAACCTTATGACAGATTTCTAAAAACTGTGGCCTCAATTTGTAGGTAATAAATCAGTAGATATGGTATGCTCAATACATAATTATTTCTATGCATTATTCCAGGTTTATGCACTGCATCACACAATAGGAAATTTAAAAAAAATCTTCAACTAGTAACCAGATTTTGTAGAAGTAGAATAATAAAGTGATAATCTCCATTCAATGATGTCATTTAAGAATGAGAAAGAACTGTAGGTATCTGATTTCACATAGCCACAGGATAGCAAAGCAAAAAGGCTGATTTGTTGTAAAGCTATCAAAAAAACCTGTCTGAAAACACTATTTTCAGAACCATGACTTAGGCACAGGAGCCTAAGTCTCACTGAAAGTCAATGGTCATGAGAGAAAGTGAAAGAGCTGTGAGTCAGTGGACTAGCATTCAGCTTTATAGATTGCTTGGCCTTCTTTTAATTGTATTTCTTGGTCTGTTCCTCGCTTTAATTCTTTATAAAAATACAGGTAATCACCTCCCCCACAAAAAAAATAAAAAATGATTTGTAGCATACTTCTCAATTATCATGGCACTGGCATGAAATCCCACTTTCCAAGCATTTTTTAAAGGAGTGTTACACTTTCCTACCAGTCTCTAACTCTGCATGTGATGCTCTGGTGAATTTCCATTTCTCTAGCTTTCTCATCTCTATGCTCTTTGGCTCAGGAGAATCATATGTATGTTCCCATGACACAAAAATGGGCATAAATAGGCTAGACAAGCAGATTTCAGCATTTTTTTCTTGCTGCATTGCTCAGAGGTAACAGGAGCAGTTTGATAACTGGTTCAGCAGATGTTCAGTCTATAGAGAGACCGATGAGGAGAGTCAGTCTGGCACACTGTTTAGACGTCAGACAACTAGCAAGATGAGGGCAGGAGGGCATGTTCTGCAACGTTCAAAAGACAGAGGCATAGATGGCAGCTAGATTACTGTAGGAAAGTGGGTAGGTGTCTGTGGTGATGCAGGAGAGATGCTAATGTCCCCCAAAAATCATGTCTTTATGAATTTTAATAAGTACTCCTATACCATAAACTTTACAAACATTACACAAAATCCAGTGGCAGTTTGTCAAGGCAATTCAGGAAAGGTTTGGGTGGAGTTCACATCTAAAGTTTAATTCTGAAATGATTCCATTGAGACAAGGATATAATAAAACAGCTCTTTTGTAACTACATCCAGTCCTAAACTATGAAAATCTTGGCTCGTCCATATTGCAGTTGAATCTTTATTATGATTTTACTGTAATAGCATGCATTGCAATACCTTTTAATCAACACATGCTTTTTATAGAAACAAACATTATATGCACTATTTATAAATCTGATAAACCTTATGTATGTTGCAGGGGTCATCTTTTCCCAGGAACTTGAAGATGTAGGTAAGTTGTACAGGTGGGGAATTTTTGGAAGGGGGGCAATGGGAGCTGAGCTTTTAAGTAAATTGGCTGGCTTACTGCTGTTGGGTTATATTCAACTGTACTGCTGCACTTAGAATATTACTCGTGCTGTAGTCCGTGTTTGTATCAAGGGTGCCTAGGCTAAGTGGATGGACACCCCATCTCCCTTTGTCATCATTTTCATAAACCAAAATATATAATGATGTATCTGTCACTGTGGTGGACTAAGACTATGTGAGACCTGGGGATCCCAAATATATTTCCCGAAAGCATCTTTGAAAACCAGGTGCATCATGCACAAATCCAGCATTTCAATTGCAAACACATATCAATGCTTTTCAAGACCTAGCATCCCAACAAATGCAACCATTTGACTTCAGATCCAAAAATGCCAGCCTAAATGGCTCTGCACACTCGATCCTATAGTCAAGTTCCCCAGATCCCACATTGTCTCCTGCCATAAAAAATTGAAGCATAAAATAAAATGTTTTATTTTTTATTTTTCAGATAAATGTTTGGAGTCTAACTTTCTAAAAATATTAAAAATAACCTTCCAGTAAAGACCCTACAATAAGAATAAACCATCCTGAAATAATATATAGTTAAAGGTACAAGAATATGGTCCAGTATTTCTCTCTTGCTTTTGTTCTGCTTCGTTTCCTTCAGTCTATTGTTTTGTTTCATTTATTTGTGTATCTTGGTATATACGCACCCTGGGTTTGAGTGCGTATGGGTTTCTTCAGGCCAATGTTTTATATTCAGTAACCACACTCTCCTCTCTTCCTTCCTCTTTTCCCATCTTTTTTCCTCCCATCTTCTCTCATGTTGTCTGTACTATATCCTCTCTTCACTGTGTCTCCCTCTAAGTACATCCTCTCTCTATCATGAATTAAAGTTCATAAAGATTTTTCCTTAATGTGTCTGTTTTTTCTTCATAATTCTTTGTGAAGTGTTCAGGCAGTGTTTTATTCATTTTAATGCTAGTTTGTGATCTCAGACCTATGAACAATTCATAAACATGCTTCCCACTGGAAAACCATGACATGGAATTGTATGACAGGTTCTCAGTTTTGCAAGTGCCTAAGAATGACAACGTACAGTGGAGGTAATTGAAATGTGAATTATCTGCAGAGAAGAATTTTGAGTGCATACTGCAAAATTATCTTGTTTTCTGCAGTTCAATGCAAAAAGTAAAATGAGAAGTCTCAAAACTATAATATTTTAAGCTTGTCCAATGTAAAAGTAAATTAGATGTAGCATGAAAGTGTGATCTCTAAACGCTCTCTTGCACTCATCTGTGTGTGCAGTTCCCGCATATGCACATAGTTCTTAACCATTAATTTTGTTTGGCTATCTGGAAAATACCAGCATTGGTATGACTGAAGAGTAGTACCACAGCATACAACCGTAACCATGACTGGAGAGGGGATATAAGAAAGAGGCATTTGTAGAGACTGGAACAATGAGACAAGTTCATGACTTCACATCATAATAGTCTTTTATTTGCTGTGTGCCACAGCGGGAGGCACTGCATCAACAGAGAACCCCCAGGTGGTGTTATCTGAAGACTGGATAAGGAGTTTCTGGAATGTGTATTATACACTATGGGCAGGATTCTGTGGTCCACTAAGTTCACTTTTAGCGCTAGTTGAAATTTGTCAGAACATTTGACAGATAACTGGGTTTTAGATAAAATGTGAATCTTCATGGAAAGTAATTGCTTGTTTCTAAAATTCTTCATTGTTTAAGTCTGGAAAAAATGTTCCTTTTCAACAATTTTTAGCTTAATTTTTTTTTTGGGGGGGGTTATTAAAAGTCAAAATTGTTTGCTGGAAGTGTCAATGAAATGAAAAAGTTTTCATCTGAGATAACTGGCACAAATAGCGCTAGTGATGTGGCTGCTTGAGATAATGAAAATGCAAGTCACCCAGGAAAAGACAGCAGTAGAAGCGTAGCGCAAGAAAAGAAAAATCCTCTAGGGGAGAACTATACAAATGCTTAAGACAGCTAACTTTTCTGGGCAGGTATGTCAAAGGAGGGAGATCACAGGACAGATGGCAGTGGAAGCATGTGCAGAAAGTGTAAGAAATTGTTTACATGACAAGATAATGTGCAGCAAGATTAACACCCTGGCTTGCTGTGCACTAACTTGCGTTATGGACAAACCCTAAGAAAAAGGTCAACGCGAGTTTGTCTTTTTGAGGCAGCGTTATCAGAAAAATTGCCCAAGCAGGAATAAAATGATTCCTGTTTTCTGCGTTCTGATTAAAAAAACACACTCATGAACAGACCTGAATACGTAATCTTAAGTTCTGCAATACAGTGGTTAAAGATGACTGATGTTTTAAGGAAATGCACCCTAGCTCTAAAAGTCAGCAATCTACAATAATGCTCAATAGCCCAGTTGGACAGATAAGCTGCCTGTGTCAATTCAAAGCCCACACTAGATGGTATGGGATACGTATACTATTGTTTTAACACTGGAAACCAGGCAGGAGGGAGCTGGGGAAAGTTCCAGGCAGAAGCTCTGCAGAGAGAGAAAGGTAGGTAGGATTTAGGGATAATGCAAAATGTTCCTTGATTAGAAGAAAGACTCCCTGGGTGATTCTTTACCATTGTCACATGTCACCCAGGATAAAATAGCTACTTGGGTGCAGTGGCTTCTGCTGGCACAGGGAGGTATAATTCCTAGCGCCGTACGCCAGCATAGAATGAATCAAGCCCACTTGGGTGTTATATCTATTAATCTAAGTAGCAATTTTTCTTTGTCTAGATGTGCTAATAGAGCAGAATTTTGCTTTGAAAAAGGGTCATTTGTTTTCTTCCTAATTAGCTACTTCAAGAGCAAAAGTTATAGATAACATTATTCAATAAGCTTGATGTCTCTAAAAAGCTATTAAGACTGAAGTTATGCTACAGAACAAAAGCATTTTATGCAATACAATCAGTTGAATTTTATCAATAAGATTTTCTCCTTCATTAAGCACTTAATGCTATCACAAACATAGGTGTATGTAGCTTCCCAATCCTCTCTCCTTCCAATAACAATATTACATTTCTCATTATACGAAGCAGCAAGGGAAAGGAGGGAATCAGTCACCATCTTTTCATCCAATTAAGTTGATGAGTGAGGGCACTTCATTTATCTTAATTAATGCTCATTTCAATCAAGATGCTGACCTTTGAAAGTAATACCAAGATTCTCAAAACTTCCAGTTCTGAATAAATTCTTGTTTTCATAAATGTGAAAGGATGTGTGATTGGTTACTGTGTCTGACCCCTGAAAAACAGCTGAGAACTCAGACAAGACTCTAAAGGAAAGGTGAATCAAAAGGATAATGCAACTAAAGAAAAGAGCATATGTACTTTTTAATAATTAAAATCTAAATAGTGAATCTGTTTCTCTTGAAAGATGCCAATGGACAGATTTGGAGGCTGATGTCCTCCATCTATAGTAAAGGTAAAACACAGGCCGACAATGCTAGCTGTAATGATCAGGACATGGGTGATCAGGCCTAACGGTTAGAGTCTTGTGCCAGGTCAAAGTCAGAGATAACATCAGGTGCCAGGCCAGGGGGCAGAGCTGGAGACCAAGTCAGGGTAAGATATAGGAACAGAAAAGCAGGAACTGGGAACAGATAGAGGTCTGGGATCAGGGAGAAAGGAACCGGAAGCAGGGGGGAGGCAGGAACCAAGAGGGGTCCATAGTTGCAGCCAGACAGGAATTCCTCTAGTTGCTCAGACAATCTCCTGTGCTTCTTACTGGTTTAAATGGAGCTTCTCAGCCAATCAGGGGTGCTGGATGTTCCCCAGTTGGGAGTGATGGTGTTATTACTTTTGTGGACAGGAACTGGCTCTAGAGCTGTCCAAAGGATGATAATTCTATTTCATGGAAATTGAGATTTGTTTTTGTTTCACATTGGAATGGAAAACCAAACCTTTCAAATGTTGTTGTGAAGCAGAATTGTGTCAACACATCTGTTTCAGATTGAAAATCTGAGCTTTTTGATGTGCTTTTAGACCAGAAGTACTTGGTTCAGTCCCCAGAGATGACAGTCTGAGATATTGTTACTCATGAAAAACCAGGGCTTTTATCTTGAGTAAAATCATGAGCAATGGTGACTTGATCTTGCAGTCAGAGGCTAATAGCATGAAGCACAGATCAAGATCACCGGTGAGCCAAATTGGGTGTTCACAATATTCTATGTGAGTGGATGCCAATAAGCTGGAGACCAAATATCCTCAATCATGATATATACCAAAAGGATGAGTTTATCTTTTTGCCATTTACTGCCTTGTCTCTCTCTCCCTCCCTCCCCATCACCATAGGGAACAAGAAACCTAAAATGTTGCAACTGGTTCCTCCTCTGTGCCATCAGATTCCTATTCTGTGTAGTAACGTTTCTACCATCTCATCCTCTCAAAGGATGTGTTACTGAAAGGACAGAGATGTGGCATCTGGTCTGAAATGGAAGCCTCCAGAATAGTTGCAATTGTCATTTTTTCCAATTGCATACTACTCACTACCCACAGGAGACTCCTTTTGCCATTATATTGACATCAACCTTCCCACCAATATATCCTCCATGAAGATGTAATTGAACAATCCACTGTAGAAAAGATACTGGACATTTTTTCCAGAAAACTCATTTTTCTTAACATATTCTTACTCCCTAAACATGTCACTGAACTAAAACATATATGCAGTGCATGAGTGTAATCATGCTCATGCACAAGTCAGGATGTGAAAGTGTCCATACTCCCTAAATATGTCACTGAGCTAGAATGTACATGCAGTGCATGAGTGTAATAATGCTAGTGCACAGGACAGGATGTGAAAGTGACCATAACAGTGATTGAAACTGAATATATGCAAAGTACTATCAAATGTAGAAAGTAACCCATCTATTTTCTTTCAGTACAATAATCTTAGGTGTTACTTATACAAATGGTAGGTATAAAATGTTCAGATGGGGATGTGGGATGCAAGTGGATGGTAACATTTTAAAGCCAAAATAAATCACTGAACCTCTATTTCACATTACATGGAAAGTGGTCAGCTCCTATAAATAAATAAATAAATAAATAAATAATAATGGAAACAAGGACTGAGCAGCTGAAGTCTTCTTGGTAGCTTGGTTAATAGACCTTTTTTTTTTAAGCCGCAGTCCTTAATACAATATATATTTTCCATGACTTTGCCTGTCAGATTTCACTTCTCTGTCCAGAATCAGAGTGGAAAGCAGTATGAAAAGCAATGGGCCATGCAACAATGCAAACAAATCCAAGGAAAAAAATAGGGGAAGCAGAATCAACATTTACCCCAAATAATTTGAATAAAAGGACAAAAGAAGCCAGGAACACAGCTTGAAGAAATGTAAACATTTCAAAGAAAATTGATGTTTTCCATTATAAACTTTTTATATGCATTATAAATGAGTGCTTTAAATTCAGAACAGTTCAGATTGTACTTCAACTGATGTACTTGTCACTTATATTTCTTGGGTATGTAATTTACTTGACAGGAACAGTTTAAATGTTTTTAAATAAACCATTGTACTAAGAACAGATGCAATCGGTAATACAGCTTTAAGTTTTATTAGGCTTTTAAGTGCAACCAATTTGTTAGGGTGAAATCTTTAGAAATGACCCCTAGAACATGCCAGGGGAGGGGGCCATTTGGATTGACTCATTGAACCATTCAAAGCTTTTGCATTATTCACATGCAAACACTCTTGTAATATATTATCTACATTATTGAAGACTGTGCTGGTATTACAGCTAAGGCACATATAACTAGTATAACCCACGACTGACCACTGCTAAAGAACAGGCTCAGTGAACAATTTCACTAGATAATATTTTGAGTCAAAATAAGATTATTTTTCCTAAACTTAATTTTTTTGGTTTTTGTATGTGCCAGATTGTCCTTACTTCTTCCTTGAAGTAAATTTTACCCTGTTTCTGAAGAAACAATTTATCCATCTACAATAGCCCTGACGGATGGATGGATGGATGGATGTCACAGTTGGCAAGTTTTTAAGGATGACTACTGTATGGTATTGAGGGTTGCGTGAGCATGGATCAGAACAGCAGTTCACCTCCTTCAGACATTAACGAGAAATATTCAGATAAAGAAGTCAGTGCACCCTCTACTTTTTAAAAATTTAGCCTGAAGTGCATCACATTTCCCCTAGGGTAATGTCCAATATTTGTCTGCACTGTGTCCCAGATATTCAGATGAATTTTAAAGCCTGCTAAAAGGAAGCTGAATGCTCTAGGTGAGATCACCATGTCTCTATTAATGCAGAAGTAATTTTATATATAATTACTTAATTACTTCAAAGACGTTGTGAGTATTGATGTTAATACACGGTATTTGTACAATATTTGACAAACTGAAGTGGTAGAGACCTTAACTTATATTTATCTGCAATACTGCTTATTGTTAGTGCTAAATTAATATATAATATTAATGCACTTTTACTTGTTTTCTCTATCCATCCTAATAAAGAACCCTTGCCTTCCCTTTGAATCAAAAGGTAACCCACTACATTGTATAGCTACTTTGTGATAAGAAAACCAGCTATTTCATCTACCAACCTCCAATTTAAAAAAGGCTCTCAATTTCACACTGAAATATAGAAACAAGATGCTTTAACATAATAGGAATTTCTTGATTAAGTATTTCAAATAAATTACATTGTATGCATAATGAACCAACGGCGGCCAAATGAGACACTCATTCATTAAAGTGAAAAATATTTGTGTTATTGTTTGCCATCTTAACTGTAGTACATTAGACTGATGTTCTAGATCTCTTGGTTAAGCTTTGTAACTTTGGATAACTGCTGGGATATGTTCAGATATAAAAAAATAATGGTTGTGTGAATCCTAACAAGTTTTGATTATTTATGCCTTGAATTTCAGTAAAAACATGCAAGTTTTTTTTCGGTACATGGCCCAGGATGATTCCTAACCACTTTTACTTTTCATTACAACTACAATGTACTTTATCCCTTAGTAAGAGAAGATAATTCTCTCAAACATTAATTAGTTATACCAGTCATGCTGAGTACTAGCCTCTTATTTTCTTCTAAATGAGATTCAAGAAGTTGGTTTTCATGTATAAATACCTATATGGTCGGGGCCCTACCAATCTTAGGGATCCTATCTGAGTTGGTCTTCAGGCTCTGGCACAATTTCACAATATTTTTTAAAGCTTTTGCTTGAGTGGGGTGGTATTTAAAAAATGAAGTCCTTCCTCTGTCAAGAATGGTGATGGTCACTGCACTACTTCTCAATAGCTTTGGTATTGAAATTAGTTTTTAGAATGGAGGATGGCTTATTGTTTACTGATATTGTAGGAAATGTTGTAACTTCACTTTTATATAACATAGTGCTTAATGTCAGTACATCCAGAGACTTGGGTGACAAGTAAAGGCATTTATAAATACAAATAAATAACAGTCACAGAAGACAAACTTTTGGGTGGCCTATGTGAATCGTCAAGGTTACCTCTTCTTCTGATTAAGAGCTAAACACTCAGTCTTATTGATAAATGAAATTTTAGACACAGGAACTTTATCATGTCATTTACAGACACGCATTCCTAAAGGTATTTGGACGCTTTAATAGAATTAAACTAAATACAATTTACATGAAATAGGCAATACCACAATTAAATAGCAAAGCAGGAACAATAGAGTCTTCACGGAAAAAAAACAACCCCACACAACCACATATGAAGCCACGCAAAACACACAAGCAGCAGGAAAGGAAAAACTACACAAGCGAATCCTAAAGTCTTGAGACTAAGTTTTACAGAACCAAGACATATGCCTATGTTGGACTGAAAATTCCAGAGCTAGACCTTCAGTGGAAAAGATGCTGTCTCATTTCTTCACGGGACACCTGCATTGTATGTGAATTCATGAATCCATATTAAATGCCTGATCCTGCACAGACTCACTCCTGTAACATTAAACCTGTAGCTAGATATACTCATTGCATAGGTCACTAAATGAATCAGAAAACAGGTGCTAGTTGTCTGAAGGATAAGAATTATTACCTTTTTAGGAAGTCAGAGTGACAAAACACTGCTTTTAGCTTATATAATAAAAAGCATGGATAAAAATAATTAAAAATGCAAATTTCAAAGTTGAGCCTGTCTTGAAGTTTAATAATTACTTTAGTTTCAGTACAGTGCTGAACTTCAAACACAATGTTAGCTCTTAACACTTGGAACTAGAATTTCTAAATGCTAAGTGTTAATGCACAATGCATTAACCCTTCAACCTAGGAGCTGCAGAGACCCTCTAGTAACAAGTGGTCATCAGGAGTCTACTCTGGCAAATTCCTAAATCACTCATTTCAAACTCTGAGCTAAATCTTACTCTTGCCCATGGAAGTGTGCAAGGCAGAAAATGAAAGCACAATGACAACGTGTGAAAATCTGGCATGCAAGCAGTGTTGTATGCAATGTGGGTGAAAAGACAATTGTGCCATGGCGCCCAAGAATGAGCTGACAGTCATACGCACCAAACAAAACAGGGCAAACATATACCATGGCCAAAGACAGTAATCATGCAGTAAAAGAGTTGCCCAAAGTCTCTCAGTGTCTAATAAGATATGGTTAATTTTCAGACATCCGTAGTCATCCCTTTCCTCCTCTAACATCACGCTTCATCATCAGTCTTTGACGGACAGACATGTTCTGAGCCTAGCAGTTGAAACAAGTAACTATTGCAGGCTAACTACAGTTATGGACAACACTGTCAATTTTTAGGCAGAACTCCCCATTGGGGAAAAAACAAAGAACAAAAAAATGGCACAATATGGCCCTATATAGTCAACAAGAAAAGAACAGTCTTAAAATGGGTTTTATATTCTATCTATTCTTACTATCATTCTAGAAAAGCCATACTTTTGTTCTAGGAGGGAAAGTACAAGTTCACAGCAGAAATGGATGTTTGTGAATTAGCACTGTATGTAAAGGGAGTTTTTCAATATCTCAATTAGATTTCTAGTCATTCAATCCTCTCCCTAAGGCTTATATAGTACTAAGTAGGGCTATAAATAGAGAACCATTTAGAAAGATGTAAGAGGATACTGTAGAGAATGCAAAATATATTAAATAAGTTGTATCCATTTTATTTATAAGAATGGGAGTTCTACAGCAAGAAGATTCATTCTTAATGTCTGTGTACAACATGTATTTGTTATACAGAGGGAGAATCTCTCTTAAAATGTGCTAACAAAATGTATATATTGTGGACAGTAAATACAGACCACTGTATCCTCTGGTTATTAGAGATAGTATGGGAAGTTACTGATTGCCTTCTTTTCATAGTTAATAGTATGTGAAATTCTGTTCAGTCATGTCTCCAGCGCTTGGTTGTGTGGTTTCACAAAGTATGATTCAATGTGCAAGAATGGTCAGAAGTTTTAGTGGAAAATTGGGATTTCAACTAAATTAAGTTTTTCATTGGGATATGCAGCCTAAACCAGCAAGCCCAGCCAATACAGAGGAGAATGGGAATGCAAGGCAGCCAAATTATGAGGTGCCTCAATGGTACCCCATGAGGCACTACCATGGCATTTCTGAAACAAAGTATTTCATTTTGCAACCAAATATTTCAGTTGGAATTTTTTCCCAAAAACCTCAGTTTTCCATGGAAAAATAACCATTTTCCAATTAACTGTAGTAATATTACCTGTTTTTTTATATATTTATGTATATATATGTGTATATATATATATATATATATACACACATACATGCGCGCGCACACACACACACCCCTATAATCCCTGCAGATCTCCAAGCATTTTAAAAAACCAGACATATAGTGATCACTTCAGCCATCAGTGACATCAGTGAGGCTACTTACATCCTTGAAGTTAGGCATGTGCTTAAGTACTTAGCTGAATCAAGGCCCAAGTCTGACCCTGCTAGGAATTTGCAATGTGAAAAGATCCAAGCTTAAAGTGGACTTTCAAAAGGTATTTAAAGAGGTTTTTCTACTCCAATAAAAGCTCTGTGGGTTTCTCATATGCGGGGCAGATGTTATCTAACTGGATACTAATTTATTTCTTTCTGCTCTGGAGTGTTAACTTTAGGGATGGATGTCTGATGGAATGGAACAATTTTATCTGGCAAATATGAGAAGCTACAGTATTTCATAAAATATGTGGTCCATTAACAGTGTGTAATAAATCAATATTTTATGCATTTGTGACATTTTTAACATATTCCCTTTTGGAGGAAAATGTATTGGTGCCAGGGGTGAAAGTAACTTAAAGGACTTACCGGTACGCCGGGGCCTCAACCGGAAGAGGCAGGGCCTTTAGAGCCCCAGGCCCTTTAAATCGAGATTTAAAGGGCCTGGGGCTCTGGCTGTGGTAGTGGCATCTGGGAGCCCCGGGCCCTTTAAATCATCGCCGGAGCTACCAGCAGAGGCGGCTGGAAGCCCCGGGGCTCGGAGGCCATTTAAAGGGCTGGAGCTCTGGCTGCCACTACCTCAGCGGAGCCCCGGGCCCTTTAAATCGCCGCCCGAGCCCCGCTACTGGAGCCCCAGGGTAGCAGCAGTGGCCGGGGTCTCCAGTGGTGATTTAAAGGGCATGGGGCTCCCGGTTGCTGCTACCGCAGTGGAGTCCCAGGCCCTTTAAATCGCTGATGGAGACCCGGAGCTCCCGGCCACCTCTGCTACCTAGGGGCTCCAGCAGCGGGGCTCAGGTGGCAATTTAAAGGGCCCGGGGCTCCAGCCGCTGCCGGGAGCCCCAGGCCCTTTAAATCACTGCCCGAGCCCCTTTGCCAGAGCCCCAGGGTAGCAGCGGCAGCCGAAGGCTCCGGTGGTGATTTAAAGGGCCAGGGGCTCCCAGTTGCCACTACCGCAGCGGAGTCCCGGGCCCTTTAAATTGCAAAGGAGCCCCAGGGGCTCCCGGCTGCTGCCACTACCCCAGGGCTCCGGCAGTGGGGCTCGGGTGGCAATTTAAAGGGCTCGGGCCACCGCTACCGCCCCAGGCCCTTTAAATCACCACTGGAGCCCCACTGCCTGAGCCATCGTTGATTTAAAGGGCCCGGGGCTCCACTGCAGTAGCAGCGGCCGGAGCCCCAGGCCCTTTAAATCGCCGCCCGAGCCCCGCTGCCAGAGCCCCGGGGTAGCAGCGGCGGCCAGGGTCTCCAGTGGTGATTTAAAGGGCCCAGGGCTCATGGCCGCTGCTACCGCAGCAGAGCCCCAGGCCCTTTATGTCACTGATGGAGCCCCAGGCCCTTTAAATCCCTGCCTGGGGAAACCGGTCCGGTACGCCATACTGGCTCTTGCCGGTACGCCGTACCGGACCAAACCGACTTACTTTCGCCTCTGATTGGTGCTTAACATAACAGCTGGACATGAACAGGATAGTGCTTTTACATTACCATGAGATAATGGTTTAAAAAAAAAATCTATGTAATATGTTTTTTGTTTCCTGCTTGTCTCGTCCATTCTCTTACAAGGGCCAAGTTTAATCAAGGAGATAGAGTTAAACACATGGATGAGAGGGATGCTGTCTTGCAGTTCATCAAACCAATCAAATAGTACTGTAAGCACATGTAGCTACAATTGATAATAATCAAGATTTTAACAAGCGGGGGAAATGAATAATTGGTTCTTGATGTGGTCTTTGGACTGGAATCCCCTGGATTCTGAAATTCAGTACTTTAGAAAAATTACTCTGAAGAGATTTCACAATACAAAGATTTCTTTGTACTTGTCAGGGAGTCAAGGTGGCCTCTCATCAGCAATATGACTTCAGGTTGAATTTCTCTCCCCCCTTTGGAGTCCATTTCTTTCTACTGAATACTGATTAGCGGTTATACCTGCTTTGTTCCTTTCTCTGACTTTCAGTCTCATTTTTAAATATGAGTCCAACAAATTCAACTTTATGAAACAGCAACTGGAAGTGAATCGTGGTGAGGGTAGGGCAAATCCCATATACAGTCTTGCTGGGTGGCTAGCAGAATTGGTGTGGATAAGCTCAGCTTCTCCATTACACTGGGGAACATTATCTACAGAAGGTGGTATTGACAAGAACAACATTGCACATACTCAACCAATTAACAGCTGGATGTTGGTACAGTGATGTCATTACTAGAAAATGGTGGTAGCAGGGATATTTCATTACCAGTGGAAACCGTGGGCAGCATGACATGTGGTATATACATAAATTACAAATACAAAACTTGTGTTGAAAAAATCCATTAAGGTTGCAAAGTCAAGCACTCAAAAGTTAGGAAATGCCAGAATTACAGTTGCCCTTAATCTTAATTTGCCCCCTTGTGCATAAGAACTGTGATATATTCTTTAGTTACATGATCACATACGAGTTTTCTCCCACAGCACCCCCGGTTCATTCACTGCATGGTGCTTACTGAATAAGTAGCTATTCAAAAGTTTGTTTTATCTTCATTGTTCAACATGTAGCCCTCTGTCTTATTCACTGGCCACTGTGCAAACCCTGCTCTGAAGGCAAAATTATTAATTTCCTCAGGGGCTATTCTGAGGTGTTCATCATTATAGTGTCTGAGCACTTCACAAATATCAATCAATTTATCTTCACAACACCCCCGTGAGGTGAGGAGTGATATTATCCCCACGTATAGATGGAGGGGGGGAGCTGAGGCTCAGAGAGATAAAGATAAAAACTTTCTACTAATTTTGGATGCACAGTTGGAGACACCCGAGACCTGATTTTTCAGAGTACTTATAGTAATATATAGCACTTTACATGTTCAAAGCACAGCTTCCGTTGACTTCAGTTGCAGCGATCAGTGATCAGAACATCTGCATAATCAGATGCCCAGGTTCTGAAGATAGGCACCCCAAAAATGAGGAACACACAGTTATGTCCAGATTTCTAAAGGTATTTAGGCACCTAGAGATGCAGATAGGTATCTAGGGCTAGATTCACAACGGGACTTAGGTACTTAGAGTGGCAGTTAGGCACCTAATTGCAAAATTTAGATTCCCCCAAATCCCCATTCAGATGCCACTTAACCTTTCAGGGACCTACATTTCCTAAGGAGCCTACGTTTCCACTGGTAAAGTCCCCAAGGCATATCAATTTCTGTTGGTGAACAGGAGACCAGCTGTCTCAGTCCTGACACCACCAAGTACCTTGGCACTTAACTGACGCCTAAGCCCCAGCAGGATTCACAGGCCTTCCCCACCTATGTTGCCTCCAGGGCCCAATCCAGTAGATGTACTCTGAAGTGTCCAATGAGCATATCTACCAGAGGAGGAAGGGGTGGGGATAGTAGTATCCCCCTTTCATCCAGTAGCCCAATGGTTAGAGCACTTACTTACATCTCCCACTCTCCCCAATGTGGAGCAGGGATGTGTGAGCTCCAGTCTTGCACTTCCCAGTTGAGTGCCCTAGCAATTGTACTATAGATATTCTGGGGTGGGCTTTCAGTTTCTTCTGTTAAAGGTGTTGTACTTTTCATAAAACACTTGAATATTAATTGAAGCAGGGACTGGAACTTGGGTCTCCCACTTCCCAGGTGGCCAACATACACAGTCACTCTCCCCTTCCTTACCAGCTCCAAGTCTCCTCACACCCCCAGCTCCCAGAGTCATTCTCCTTACCCAGCCAGTTCCATTCATAGTTTGTCCCCCACCACCCAAGTCTCCATCTCACCAGACTTCTTGTCCCAATCTACTCCTTTCCCTTCCTTGTCTCCTGAGCATTCAAATCAGATGGCTGGTTTCTTCCTCCATGCTTCTTTGATACCAACAGAGGGGGTCACAGGAGAGACAGTCTCCCTGCACTCAGTTCCAGTGCCCAGTCCAAACCGTATCTTGCAGCCCAGAGCATCTGGAAGCAGCCATTACAGGGGGAAGTCAGGCTTCACCCCTGTAAAGCTGAGTTACTCTGTGGGGATGGGACATATGTCTGATCTGCATTAGGGGCTGTGAGAAGCTAGAACATACTCAGTGAGGATAGAAACTTCAGAGATTTAATTGCTTAAATTGAAAGTGTCTGTACTTAGCATGTGCAAATTAATTTTTCAAAGGCTTATTACTTGCCAAATTTGGGCAGATTCTCACACAGAAGAAGCAGCACAAAGGACACTCCCCTGCCATATTTCAAGTTCATGTCGTAAAAACTCAGGGGTGTTAGAGCTGTTCAGAGAAAAGGTCACCAGGATTTTAACATTTTCCCCCCTAGACTCAGTCTCAGAAACAGCTAAATTATTTTGGCTTCAGTTTTCCAAAAAAAAGGGGATTTGAGGCAGGCATCCAGCATGTGAAATGCCATGGCAAACAGTTAAAGTTTGGCAAAGTTATCAGGAACTGAAAACAGAGTCTTCCAATAGGAAGTGTCAGGCAACCTTAACAGGCAACATAACCAGTCCTGCCTGTAATAAACTGAACAAAATCTCTCTAAATGAAGATAAAAATCCACCATATACAACTGTACCAAATATTTCAGCATGACAATTTTTATAAGTGAGACAAGATTTCAGCTCCTATGACTGGAAGAAAGAGAAAAACAGGACCTTGGAATAACAGTGTTTAAATGCCACGATTGGCATTCTATAAATCGAAAAGATATACACAATGATAAAGCAAGGACTCAAGTTAATTTTGTGGGCACAAAAATGTGTGTATATTTTCAAGATCAGGGATCACCCCATCTGAAAATATACTCCAAAATCCTGACACAAGTAAAACTACTGCAAACACTCTACACAAATCAGAAGTAGTTTAGACAGTCAGTTCTGATTGTAACACTGTTTAGAATTAGGGTTGCCAACTTTCTAATCCCACAAAACCGAACACCCTAACCCTGCCCCTTCCCTGAGACCCGTTCACTACATTCCCGCTCCCTCGGTGGCTCGCTCTCCCCCACCCTCACTCACTTTCACTGGCCTGGGGCAGAGGGTTGGGGTGTGGGAGGGGGGGTCAGGGCTCTAACTGGGGGTGCGGGTGAGGCCAGAAATGAGGAGTTCAGGATGTGGGAGGGGGGTCCAGGCTAGGGCAGGAGTTGGGATGCAGGAGGGGGTGATGGCTCCAGCTGGGGGTACTGGGTCTGGGGTGGGGCTAGATATGAGGGGTTAAGGGTGCGGGAGAGGGCTGTGGATTGAGACAGAGGGTTGGGGTACAGGGGGGGTGAGGGATCCAACTGGGGGTGCAGGCTCTGGGGTGGGGTCAGGGATGAGGGGTTTGGGGTGCAGGAGGGGTCTCCAGGCTGGCGGGTGGGGCAGAGGGGTTCAGGGTGTGGGAGGGGGCTCTAGGCTGGGGCAGGGGCTTGGGGTGTGGGAGGGAGTGAGGGCTCTAACTGGGGGTGTGGGCTCCAGGGTGGGACCAGAAATGAGGAGTTCAGAGTGCGGGAGGGGGCTCCAGACTCAGGCAGGAGGTGGGGGGTCTGGCTGGGGGTGCTGGCTCTGGGGAGGGGCCAGAGATGAGGGATTTGGGGTGTAAGAGGGGCTGCAGGCTGGGGCAAAGGGGTGAAGGTGCAGGGGGTGAGGGCTCCATCTGGGGGTGCAGGCTCTGGGGTGGGGCCAGGGATGAGGGGTGCAGGAGGGGGCTCCAGGTTTGAGGGGGGGGCTCAGGGCAGGGGTGCAGGCTTACCTCTGGTGCCTCCCAGTCATCAATGCAGCAGGGGGGATAAGGCAGGCTTCCTGCCTGTCCTGGCACTGCAGACCGCGCTGCGGCAGGTGGCTCTGTGTGCTGCTCTCGCCCACAGGCACCACCCCCCAGCTCCCATTGGCGAGTGCAGAGCCGGTGCTCTGGGCGGTGCGCGGAGCCCTGTGCCCCCCCACCCCCTCCACTTAGGAGCCAGACCAGCTGGCCGCTTCCGGGGCACAACGCAAAGGTAGGGACTAGCCTGCCTTAGCCCCGCAGCACCACCAATCAGACTTTTAACAGCCCAGCTGGCGGTGCTGACCTGAGTCGCCAGGGTCCCTTTTTGACCAGGTGTTTTGGTCGAAAACCGGACACCTGGTCACCCTATTTAGAATTGGAATCACTAATTTGGGTGTCCTTCCAGGTTACCTGTTCTTTTACCAGAACCCAACACTGATACTCCCAACAAGCACAATTTACAGTCTTGACACACATTTCTAGATTGGAGAATCAAATATATTTCTGCAGATTAGCAAAGAAAATGGAGGACTGATCATTTCAAACTTCAACAAATACAATAAGGCAAATAAAACAGATATCTAAGAATCTCAGGGCTAGTCTACATTGGCCCACATTTTGGACTACAGGAATGTGAATAGCAGTGTGTACCAGAGTGCTGCACTGTAACTCTCTCATATGGATACTGGGCAGAAACTAAAAGGTTTCTAATTTACATTAATATGGTTCTCTTCAAACAGGACTACATTAATGCGAAGTAGGACCCTTTTAGTTTGCTCCAATGGTTTCTACATGGGGGAGTTGCAGTGAAACACTCTCGTGTGCACTGCTTTCCACACCTATGAAGTCCGAGCTGCAGAGCAGTGTAAACATAGCCTCAGGCATCACACATACAGCATGGCTATAATAGAGTAGTGGTGCCAGTTCTGACAGTTCTGGACCTGGTTGAAGCTCACTTACAGGATCATGTAAGTCTGTGGCAGTGCCATAACAGAACACAGAAATCTAAGGTCCCAGCCTATCCTTGACAGCATGATCTTTCCATTTCTCATCCTTCCATGCACAACCGACAACTCTGTAGTGGTAACAGCTTAAACATTCAGGGGAAATACTACCTGATTCCCTTTATTTTTGTTCCTGTTGATGTTCTCCATCATCTACTAGATTTTCTTGAATTAGCCATGTGGATCCATTAGCTTTCCCACCAGGTCATACTTCCAAAACTCCATGCCCTTTGTAGACACTTTCTTTATAGACATCAAAAGGAGAGACACCTTCAGAATAATTTTAACATACCTAAACAAAAAAGGCATAAAAACTTCCTTATATAAATAAAGCATATGCTACCCTCCAAGATAACATCTGCTTCTCCCATTAGATTATATACAAGTGGGAGCAGAAAAATTTGACTCATCTAGACAATTCTTTCATGTTACAAACCTACAGTGATAAAAATAACGGATGTCACTGTTCCAGGCTGCATTCAAATTTCCAGCTGTGACTCCACTCCCACTGCCAATCTGAGTTCAGAAATATACATCAGCGTTTGAAACTGAACAGCTGAGTCAGACAGTCAGTACCAAAGGATTAAGGATCTGATTCTGTAAATTGAATCCAGCAAGAGCTTTGTCACTGACAGCAGGACTGGGCACTAATAGCCACTAGGCTATATTGTGACTTTAGGCACAGCTCTGAGCAAGGGGTGGTATGTTAGCTGCACCAACCCAGGAGTAATATCAGGAGGCATTATGCCCCAAATTCCACCCCTGCTTCCTTCTGGGATGCAGTTATTTACTTCTGGCCTATACCATCAGTAATTTACCATTCATCCCATGCTCATTTAAACTACTCTGGACAGGGAGCATGATAGTGGGGTGAAGCCAAGGCTCTGACCATTACCCATTTACATGCTCTGGAAAGGGTGTAAGCAAATAAGTAATCCCTCTGACTCCTACATGCCTAGATTCAAGGCATGCATAGCTTGTGTAGAAGTCCAATGGGGAGTTCTTACTCCTTTCCACAACCATCTAGTCCAGTGATGGGCAACCTGTGGCCCGTTAGGGTAATCCGCTGACGGGCTATGAGACAGTTTGCTTACATTGACCATCTGCAGGCACGGGCGCCCACAGCTCCCAGTAGCGACGGTTCACCATTCCTGGCCAATGGGAGCTGCGGAAAGCAGCAGCCAGCACGTCCCTGTGGCTCACACTGCTTCCTGCAGCTCCAATTGTCCGGGAATGGCAAACTGTGGCCACTGGGAGCTGCGGGTGGCCATGCCTGTGGACGGTCAATGTAAGCAAACTGTCTCATAGCCCGTCAGCGGATTACCCTGACGGGCCGCAGGGTGCCCACCATTGATCTAGTCTGAGTCACAATCTAGCCTTTTGTGAAGACATGAATAATGCAGAAACACACAAGTCACTTCGTATGGTCAAATAGGATTTCTTGATAAAGTTGGAGAATTGGCTGGTTTGTGTGTGCAGCATTTATTAGCCTGTTCAGTTAATTGCAATTCTAATGGGTTTTCATAAATATTTGCTGAATAGCACATGAAAACACATGGCAATCTATGTCTTATTTGTAAAGTAGCTAGTGTTGCTATTTAGTATTCAAATACTAATGGGTACTTCACAGGCTTAATCCAAAGCCTACTGAAATAGACTGACTTCAAAAAGCTTTGGTAAGGCCCTATATGATTTTCAGACTTCTGACACATCAAGTAGTGGATTTTTGGTACACTGGAATAAGAAGAAATTTTGTCTGAAAAGCTAAATTATTCATAATGCTCATTATTTTACCCAAACAATATATTGCTTTATTAAACCACTTCATTGAAGCAGTAGAAACAAGGTTATATCTACATCTTTAGTTTCTTAGTTACCGGTGTCTGTTTCTTCACTACTGAACAAGAGGCATTGTCGAGGATTATCCAGCCCTCTGACTACTACCCCATGCTACTCATCCATGTGGACACAAATGATACTGTGAGGTGTGACACTGAGTAGATTAAGAGTGACTACAGGTCTCTGGGAGTACGGGTGAAGGAGTTTGGAGCGCAGGTAGTATTCTCTTCGATTCTTCCTGTCAAAGGTAGGGGCCCAGGCAGAGACAGATGCATCATGGAGGTGAATGCCTAGCTGCGAAGATGGTGTCGCCAGTAGGGCTTTGGCTTCCTCGACCACGGGATGCTATTCGAGGAAGGACTGCTAGGCAGAGAGGGCGTTCACCTTTCGAGGAGGGGAAAGACCCTATTTGGACACAGACTGGCTAACCTAGTGAGGAGGGCTTTAAACTAGGTTCGACGGGGCCCGATGTGCAAAGTCCACAGGTAAGTGGGGAACATGGAGACCTGGGAGATGGGTCGGAAATAGGAGGGAGCGTGGGCTATAATGGCAGAGAGAAAGGAGGGTCAGGGCAAAACTGGGAGGCAAGATCAAACCAGTATCTTAGATGCCTATATACAAATGCGAGAAGTATGGGTAATAAGCAGGAAGAACTGGAAGTGCTAATAAATAAATACAACTATGACATTGTTGGCATCACTGAAACTTGGTGGGATAATACACATGATTGGAATGTTGGTGTGGATGGGTACAGCTTGCTCAGGAAGGATAGACAGGGGGAAAAGGGAGGAGGTGTTGCCTTGTATATTAAAAATGTACACACTTGGACTGAGCTAGAGATGGACATAGGAGACGGAAGTGTTGAGAGTCTCTGGGTTAGGCTAAAAGGGATAAAAAACAAGGGTGATGTCATGCTAGGAGTCTACTACAGGCCACCTAACCAGGTGGAAGAGGTGGATGAGGCTTTTTTTTAAACCACTAACAAAATCATCCAAAGCCCAAGATTTGGTGGTGATGGGGGACTTCAACTATCCAGATATATGTTGGGAAAATAACACAGCAGGGCACAGACTATCCAATAACTTCCTGGACTGCATTGCAGACAACTTTCTATTTCAGAAGGTTGAAAAAGCTACTAGAGGGGAAGCTGTTCTAGACTTGATTTTAACAAATAGGGAGGAACTCGTTGAGAATTTGAAAGTAGAAGGCAGCTTGGGTGAAAGTGATCATGAAATCACAGAGTTTGCAATTCTAAGGAAGGGTAGAAGGGAGAACAGCAAAATAGAGACAATGGATTTCAGGAAGGCGGATTTTGGTAAGCTCAGAGAGCTGATAGGTAAGGTCCCATGGGAATCAAGACTGAGGGGAAAAACAACTGAGGAGAGTTGGCAGTTTTTCAAAGGGACACTATTAAGGGCCCAAAAGCAAGCTATTCCGCTGGGTAGGAAAGATAGAAAATGTGGCAAAAGACCACCTTGGCTTAACCACGAGATCTTGCATGATCTAAAAAATAAAAAGGAGTCATATAAAAAATGGAAACTAGGACAGATTACAAAGGATGAATATAGGCAAACAACACAGGAATGCAGGGGCAAGATTAGAAAGGCAAAGGCACAAAATGAGCTCAAACTAGCTACGGGAATAAAGGGAAACAAGAAGACTTTTTAATCAATACATTAGAAGCAAGAGGAAGACCAAGCAAAGGGTAGGCCCACTGCTCAGTGAGGAGGGAGAAACAGTAACAGGAAACTTGGAAATGGCAGAGATGCTTAATGACTTCTTTGTTTCGGTCTTCACCGAGAAGTCTGAAGGAATGCCTAACACAGTGAATGCTAATGGGAAGGGGGTAGGTTTAGAAGATAAAATAAAAAAAGAACAAGTTAAAAATCACTTAGAAAAGTTAGATGCCTGCAAGTCACCAGGGCCTGATGAAATGCATCCTAGAATACTCAAGGAGCTAATAGAGGAGGTATCTGAGCCTCTAGCTATTATCTTTGGAAAATCATGGGAGACGGGAGAGATTCCAGAAGACTGGAAAAGGGCAAATATAGTGCCCATCTATAAAAAGGGAAATAAAAACAACCCAGGAAACTACAGATCAGTGAGTTTAACTTCTGTGCCAGGGAAGATAATGGAGCAAGTAATTAAGGAAATCATCTGCAAACACTTGGAAGGTAGTAAGGTGATAGGGAATAGCCAGCATGGATTTGTAAAGAACAAATTGTGTCAAACCAATCTGATAGCTTTCTTTGATAGGATAATGAGTCTTGTGGATAAGGGAGAAGCGGTGGATGTGGCATACCTAGACTTTAGTAAGGCATTTGATACGGTCTCGCATGATATTCTTATCGATAAACTAGGCAAATACAATTTAGATGGGGCTACTATAAGCTGGGTGCATAACTGGCTGGATAACCGTACTCAGAGAGTAGTTATTAATGGTTCCCAATCCTGCTGGAAAGGTATAACAAGTGGGGTTCTGCAGGCGTCTGTTTTGGGACCGGCTCTGTTCAATATCTTCATCAACGACTTAGATATTGGCATAGAAAGTACGCTTATTAAGGTTGCAGATGATACCAAACTGGGAGGGATTGCAACTGCTTTGGAGGACAGGGTCATAATTCAAAATGATCTGGACAAATTGGAGAAATGGTCTGAGGTAAAGAGGATGAAGTTTAACAAAGACAAATGCAAAGTGCTCCACTTAGGAAGGAAAAATCAGTTTCACACATACAGAATGGGAAGAGACTGTCTAGGAAGGAGTATGGCAGAAAGGGATCTAGGGGTTATAATGGACCACAAGCTAAATATGAGTCAACAGTGTGATGCTGTTGCAAAAAAAGCAAACGTGATTCTGGGCTGTATTAACAGGTGTGTTGTGAGCAAGACACGAGAAGTCATTCTTCCGCTCTACTCTGCGTTGGTTAGGCCCCAACTGGAGTATTGTGTCCAGTTCTGGGCACCGCATTTCAAGAAAGATGTGGCGAAATTGGAGAGGGTCCAGAGAAGAGCAACAAGAATGATTAAAGGTCTTGAGAACATGACCTATGAAGGAAGGCTGAAAGAATTGGGTTTGTTTAGTATGGAAAAGAGAAGACTGAGAGGGGACATGATAGCAGTTTTCAGGTATCTAAAAGGGTGTCATAAGGAGGAGGGAGAAAACTTGTTCACCTTAGCCTCTAAGGATAGAACAAGAAGCAATGGGCTTAAACTGCAGCAAGGGAGGTTTAGGTTGGACATTAGGAAAAAGTTCCTAACTGTCAGGGTGGTTAAACACTGGAATAAATTGCCTAGGGGGGTTCTGGAATCTCCATCTCTGGAGATATTTAAGAGTAGGTTAGACAAATGTCTGTCAGGGATGGTCTAGATAGTATTTGATCCTGCCATGAGGGCAGGGGACTGGACTCGATGACCTCTCGAGGTCCCTTCCAGTCCTAGCATCTATGAATCTATGAATTAGCAGTAAACTATTTTTCATTATTAAAAAACTAAGGTTCATTTAAAAATCTTTCAGGCAACATTTATATACTGCTAGGATCTCCATTAAAAGACCATAAAGTTAATTTAACAGAAAAATTTACCTGAGATTTACTGAATTTGTTTTCATTAAAATTAAATATTATGGGTATCTAAATGGGAATTTAAATATCCATTCTCATTAACAGAAATATTACAAAGATTAAAAGTTGGCAGAATTTAAAAGACTCAAGAGTCTAATTTGTCTGATCTAATTTCCCTTTGGTCATTGTTGCACACTTATTATAATAGACCTCTTAAGGTGCTTAGAGTTATAGAAATTATTAATTTTCCTGTGGCCATATTAATCTCACTCAGAATACCACAGTTATTTTTAAAATAAGTAGTTTGGTTTTAGAATGTAGTTGGCCATACAAAGCCTTTGAAACATTTTTCCATGATGTCTATCCTCCCCTTTCCCTTCATCTCCCTGGTTCACTATATGCCTGCAGCATTCTCACTCTTACCCTCAGGCCTCGAACTTCTACCATTCCCAGTAGGTCAGACAATCACCTTCTTTTCGATCCAATCCATCCTCAAACTCTACAAAGCTACAACACTACCCTACCAACCAGCTATATTATAAAAAAAAGAGAGAGAAGATGAACCAAAAACATCTGACTGAACTTTTCTTTAGGTCTCCCAATGTTGTTTTGTGCTGTCTAGGGATATGTCTACACTACGATCAGAGATGTGACTTCAAGCATCCATACACTTACCCAAGCTAGCTTTGATTTAATTAGTGAGAGTACCAATATCAGTGAAGCTTTCCCTTTCTGGTTTATGGATGATGGGCCTGTAATGCTGGCAAACCAGGTGCCACATCTTGCCAAGGCTATAGACATCAGCTGATCACTGACAATTTCCTAGCTGGAAATCAGACCAGACCAAACCTGGATGTTAATATTGTTCATGATAGGTGTTAGACTTGTAAAGATGTGTTCAGAATTTAGCCTCCATATAATACCTGTAAGTTGCTGCATACATTCATCTCATTTGTAATGTTTGTATCCCATGCTATAAGGCAATATGAAAGTTTTGCTTTATAATTATAAATATGCTTGCTCTGAACTTGTCAACCTAGGCAAGAAGCATGGTTTCCCTGCCCATCAAGACTATATGGGCCTGTGAAGGGGTTGTTCTACTCACCACAGGTATGGCACCACATCCTGGCCATTCTGGGGATTAGCTCATCAGGCCAACACCCCTTCTCATGGTCATACTCCGTCACACCATCTCTCTCTCAAGCCTGCAGCTCCTCTCTCATCCCAGGAACTGCAGCATCCTCTTCATGACTCAGCCCTCTGGCTAGGTCACTATTGTGGTTTCCCCTTTGAGGTGGTGGGGGCAGGGGTTCAGATGAATGGGCATTTTAGTCAGCTTATTGGGCTCACTTCAGCTTCTACTGAAATCAGTGGACCCAAATCTGAACTCATATCCATTCAACATTAAAAAAAGCAAACAATACAAAAGCAACAAAAGGAAGCACTTCTTTAAACAATATATAATTTATCTGTGGAACTCATTTCTACTAGCTCTCATTGAGGCCCATGGCCCTTTATCATAGTAGGGTTCAAAAAGGGTTAGACAAATAAGGGGAGTATTTGCTGCTATGTTAGTTCAGCTAAAACATTTTAAGGAATATAAAGCCTTGTGCTTTAGTGAATAAACTGACTGCTCACTTAAGGGGGTGAAGAGGAAATTTCTCCTTGGATAAATTATTCCATAATAATCTACTATGGAGTTAATTCACTTTCCTCTTAAGCAATGGGTCCTCGCTACTTTCAGAGCAAGGCTATTGAACAAGCTGGACTTGCTGTGATCCAGTATGGTTATTCCTATATTCTACACTGGTGAAACTTTACTAGTGGAATTACTCTGAATTTACATTTGTATAAGGGGATCAATCTCAGGTCCAATGTGAATTGTACCTGTGCATTGATGGCAGAATTGTAACTGTAACATTAAGTGAGAGATTTTAATTTTCTCAGGTTTTGCTCTGAGGCTAATTCTCTTTTGGGGCCCAATCCAATTTTTATTTTTAAGTCAATTTAAAGATTCCTATGAACCTCAATGGGAGATGGATTGGGTCTTTGATTACCAGTAACATCTTCCAGTGTCAGTGCTTCAGATTCACATAAAACAAATGGCACAAATGTAAACCAAGATCTGAATATTCCCCAAATTCATAGTTACATTTTAGGCTCATGATTGAGAGAGGATGGAGTGTAACAAACAAAGATCCCAAAGTGTGGGGATTTCATATCCAGGATTCTGGGTCAGGCCCACATCTATAGAAAAGGTTGGGAAAAGAATATGGATTAGTTAGTACATGCTTAGTTTTATCATCTTGTTCTTGCCCCCACTTCTACACATGGAATTCATAACTATGGAGTTCAAATTTAAACAAAACATTTGAGTTGGTCAGAACATGCTGTTTTGTTAAAAGTCAAAATGTGTAATGGAGATGTGTTGATTCAATGAAATTTTCACTAGGAAGGTTTTGGTAGTCAATTCCAGAGACCCCCCCAGTTCAAAACATGACCATTCTCATTGGGAAATGGATGTTTCAACATAGTTCCATTTCTCTAAAAGGTTTTGGTTGTTCCCCTGAGAACAAAACTTTGAAAAACTCAAAAGTTGTTTCAAAACGAGATTGTCCTCTGGCCAGTTCTACCAAAAAATCACCTCAGAGAAGGCTTGGTATCTCTTCCCTCTCTTAACTCCCACAAGTTATGCATATAGTGCATAGAGAGAGAAGTATAAGAATAGTTTTATAGTTTTTACTCCAGCTTTTCTAATAAAATTGTCAATGCCAATTTGTTCCTTTCTTTCTTTAATGTCACAAACTGATGGTCAAAATTTCTGGCACACCTACCAAAGTACCCTAATTATATCTGGTCTTTTCCTTTAAACATATTTTTGTAGTTACTAAAGGATTCTATGGCCAACTTTACCTAATAACAATGAAATTTTAATAAAATTAGATTATTTTTTCTTGAAATGTGCTGTAAATAACCACAATCATTCCTGCAGCCAAGGAAAGAAGAATTGAGTGTGAATTATTTATATTGTCTGAAATACATTTTGATTCTTTCAGACATTCTGTGAGTTTTTGCAGTCAAGATGCAATCTTTCAATAATTCAGATGTCATCAGAGAGAAATGAGAAGTCTTGTTGGGAAAACATCAAAGTAAACCAATTTACAGTGCTGGAAATATACAATGCAAGGACAAAACAAAGTTACTGTTTAGTAGGCATTTGCATTATACATTTTATAATATGACTGAGCTGAAAAGTAAAGGTTTTTTTAAAAATATATATATTTTCCTACAGAGTGTGGTGATCCATTTGTTTTGTGTAGTCATTTATTTTTGCAGCGTACCTAGAAAAGATGTTTTGCAGCTTAGTCTTGTAACTGGAAAAGAGAAAATGTATATGAGTTTGATGATGAGCTGAACTCAGTTAGGTTTCAAGGGAGTTTTACCAAAGTTATACACAACACTTGCTAGTGTTGACAAAAGAATCAGGTCAGAAGACTTTCCTTTCCTCTATTTTTTTCTGTCTTAAATTTGAAGATGAACATGATAAAAACAAGCATTTTTTGAGACTTAGATATGTTTGGAGCAGTAACCATAAAGCCTAAGAACACAAAATCTTTACTATGTTTGATGAGAGTAGTCATGTTTGCCAGTTTTCTTAATTCTTGATTAACCTTGATCAATACAGTTATGATTTCAAGTGAAGTGCTTCTTTTAACGTGGTATGGAATTTGATTTTACTGACTTACCATCTACAGTAATAAGTCAGCTATTGTTTATGCATTCGTTCTTACTATACAAAAGAAAACTACATGTTTACCCACATGTATAACAATCAGGAACTTTCAATGGTAAAGATCAAGCTGAACCATTCCATGGAAAGAGAAACAGAACTGGTAACTTTAGGAGGAAGAGGTTACCCTGCACTCTCCCTCCAATGAGAGGGGTAAGGCAAAAAGTTGTGAAACATCACAGATATCAAGGATCCAGTGGATAAATGGAGTACAACTACATGAATCCTCAGAAATCATAGAGGATGTTGGATACTTTACATTACTGCAGGGATCCTGTAGCCACAACTACTGAGGGAGAAGGGGGACATGTTCTCCCTCTTTTCACTTTCCTGTTTAAATCATTCTAAATTAAGGTTGCCAGGCATCTGGTTTTCGACACTCCAGGCGTCTGGCTCCCCACACTCAGCAATGCTTGCTTTTACCACTTCCTGCCTGCAGAAAGCGTAGCAAAGAACAGCCCCGGACTTAATTGGATAAAAAAAAAATTCTTTGGGAACTTTACTAGCACCTCATTTACAAACTCACTGGTTTTCTCTCTTAGCTACTTACAAATAAGAGTTAAAAGTGTGGCTGGATTCTCAGTCACCACTGGAGTCATGCAGGTTTACACCAGTTGAAGATCTGGCCCTCTACATATTATTCATTACGATTGCTTAGCAGACAGTCCAAGTGACATGTGAGTGACTTAAAACCATCATTTAAATTAATTAGAGAGATAATAAGCTAACATCACTATGCATAACAATATATTTGCTTTGGGTTATTTCCCCCTCCTCACCCTCCACACGTGCTTCTGGTCTAATACACATGGATAATATAGTGATTTAACTTCACTGGAATGACTCCTGGCTTACAATGAGCTAATCAAGATCAGAATCAGACCCATGAAATATAGAAGGGACGTGGCCCAAAAATTTCATGTTTCTTTGCTGCAGAAAAGTGAGTAATCTTTAAATATGACATAATAAATGACCATAGAGTGTAGCAGGTATATGGAGTGCTAAATGAGAACATTAACTGAACACTGACAGTTTGATCAAATATTCATTATACAGTGTCACAACTGTTTATCTATAGCATAAATAGTGAAGAAATATGTGCTTATAATATCTTAAGACACCTCCACTATCCTGTTGATACAGCAGTGAGAAGGTTCAGTGAGAAACTGTTAGGAGCAGACCCCTCAGGGTAGAAATGAAAACACGGGGCCAGATCAACTTTTTCCACTGATGAACCTGTGGAAGTGTCTCTGGGAGAAGAAATTTCCACAAATATCCCCTTGTGGAGTTCCTGTTCAATTGTTCCAGGGCAGAGAGCAGTTCCCCATCTCTTACCAGAGAATAAGCTAAGGAATTCTCCCCAAAACCTGGAGGATCTTCAGAAATCTGCACAGATTCCAGAGTAATCTATGAGGCACCCCTGAGCTTCTCTAACAGCTCTGGCCTCTGCCACACAATCCACCCCTATACACACTTTTCCCTGACAATACCATTCCATCACAGCCATGTTACTATGGTCTCCCTGAAGTCTAGTGGACCCTGGGCCCACCAGCATTGTGGGGGGACTCAAAAAAAGGTAACATAGCTCCAGGCTGAATTATCTTTTCTACCTAAGATCCAAAAACCCAGGGGTCAGAGGTAGTGATAATCCCCCATCTCTGGCTCACTCACTTCTTCCTCCAGCCCACTGAGTCTCCACCACCTCCTACAAGAAGGACCTGAGACCTAAATAGCACTCTCCGTAGAGACTAAAGGAGAAGAGAAGGAGACTTTCCCATTCCCCTTCTGCATGAAAGAAGGGATGTGTTTATGGAATACCCTTCACCCCACCCCTACTCCCCATGCATCTATCTAACAGTGCAGGGACAGTCTGGGCCATAAACAGGTGGAGTGGCTTCATTGCTCACTAAAGGCAATGGATAAAATCCTGGCCCCATTGAAGTCAACAGCAACTCTCATTGACTTTAGTGGGGCCAGGATTTCACCCCATATGCTCCCATGGCCACACGTTGGAATGCAAACCATCTTACTACAAAATCTGCCACAAAAGTCTAGTGTGTAAGCACACCTTGACCCAGGACAAGCTTACCTTGCCTTTGACTCCCACACTTTCCTAATCCACATTAGTGTAGCATTTCTGCAGCCTCACATGAAGTTTCAGAATTTGTTCCATAGCAAGATATTGTATGTAGCAGGCATTGTATAGTCTATTTAGCAGTCTTCATATTCAAGCCAACTTTAATTCATATTTTGTACAGCTGCACAGCAAATGCTTAACTGCCATCCTTTCATGTTATATCTACTGGATTCTTTCTGCCCACCAATTTTGCACCAGATGCTGATACCACTGTGGCTAAGGCTCTAGCCCTTCCTGCCGCCTCATGGCATAGTACTGCGGCAGCTCTGCCTGAGTTTCCCCAGAGTCTTCAATCCACTTCAGTTATGGATGAGCCCTCCACCAGTCACAGAGAGTGCAACCCTTCTAGGGTTGGAGAGAGAAGTCCCCAATCCAAGGTCCAACATAAAGACAAACCAAAAAGGAGAATCTTCAGCCCCACTTGGCTCAGCTTTCAGGCCAACTCCAGCTGCAACAGTTTCCTTAACACTCATCAACAAGTTCTTGGTAAATCATCACACTACTAGTTTGTGTCAGGCCTTCCCTCCCATAGGAAAACTCTGGCAGAACACAGTCTCCAGTCAACTCATGACCCCAGCCAGCCCTCTCACACAGCAAGGAAGCCACCAATCTACTCTCTTTCCCAATCAGGACCCAGCTGACCTGCCTCTTTCCTTTTAAGCACCTCCTTCAAGCCTGACAGCTCTTGCAGATGAAGCAAAGTGGGGCTTACTGAGCCCATAGCAGCTCATTTACCCTTTCTAGACAGAAAGGGGTTCACATATACCATCACAGGTATCTTTTGTGGCATAAGGTGCTGGTCAATATGAGTAAAGGTATCAAAATGTAGTACTTTGTCAGTTGATGGAAAAGTGTGATAAGTTTTGTTTAGCCAAATATTTTATAAACAACTGACATTTATAGCTATTGATTCTGTCCCTAACTAGTTATTTTTCCTCAATATTTGTTCCATTATTTTACTCTGTACATACTTAAAATTTACCAGATGGTTACATACTTAATACCCTTGAAAGTGTACTGAAAAGGTATTAAGTTTTTCTAAGAAAGAAAATAAACCTTTATTGAAAGATACCAAAGAGGAGTAATAAATTAATTATTCAGGTGACTACACATTTTACTACAGAATGGTCCATTTTAGTCCAGGTTTATGGTGGTTTTGGTGTCACTCATTCTGACAAAAGTAAAAGCTCTTCAGCACAGACATCTTAGGTAAAGCTCTTTGCGTAATTCATTTTTTGGTTCTCTGACAGTTCAGAGAAATAAAATATTCAGATCAACTGAAACCAAAACTCCCAAATACAGAATTCTCCTGAACACAGAATTTTCAGAAATATTTTGTTTCAGGTTAAACTAAATGTTTTAGTTTTGAATACTTTTAATCTAGTGATTAGAGCATTCATCTTGATGGGGAAGACCACAATTTTGAACCCCCACTCTGGAACAGAGATTTGAACACAGATCTCGTCCTTTAGGTGAGGTCTCTAACCACCACATTTTGGCTATTCTGGGATGGGTTTCTCTCTATTTGATCTGGTGAAGCTGTTCCACTTTGTATAAATAATTATTCATTTGAGCAGGAGAACTGGAATCCAGTTGTCCCTCCTTCCCAAGTGAATGCCCTAACCACTGGGCTACAGAGTCTCTTTCACTCTTTCTCTCTCTGCCCTAGTGACTATTCATGTATTTTATGCTAAGTGGAACAGCTTCAACAGGCGAGACTGAGAAAAACCCACTCCATAATACCCTATAGCTAGGAGGCTAGGACACTCACCAAGGGGAGACTTGGCTTCTAGTCCCTGTTCCAGAGTCAGGACTCAAATGTGGGTCTCCCACATCCCAGTGAGTGCCCTGAGCATTGGACTGAAGATTATAGATGTATGATGGAACAAAACCATCACAAGTAGTTTTGTGAATGATGCCTAAGCCCCCTTCTTAATCTAGCCCAGAAAATCAAGATATTTAATTGTGATAATGTCAAAATGATTAATTTTAACATGTCTATTTTTTTCTTTTGCTATTTCAATGGACACAGTTTGTTGTTAAAAAAGTTTCATATGAAAAATGTAGCCCAGCTATAATCTTAGAGTCTAAGGGAACTGCTTATTGCTTAGACTTTTCTTTAAATGCGGTACTAAATATTGGGCATCAGATTCTGTTCAAAACTTTACCTAGGGAACACGCCGAGCACTGTAGTATTTAAAAAAAAAATTAATTTCATTTTCATCAAAAACTTGACCGTTTACTTTTTAAACTAGTCCAGAGTTACCAAGAACTAGGAGTGGGAAGGTCGTGATCATCCCTACTTCCAGCCCAGAATAGATGTTACATTATGTATTAATCACTTAGATATACAAAGCAGTATAAAATAATCTCTTCAAAATATATTTTTCTCTGAATCTGTCTGGTGTGAAGAAAATAAAAGGAGTGAAAATATGTCTGCTTTCCAATTCAGACACCTCTGAACATAAACTTTAAAAGACTATTTAAATGCGTATTTTAGGTGCTAAAATATGCAGTGTTTGACATTATATTTTTCAGAAAAGAAAAACACTAGAAGAGACTGATGTTTTAAATGTTATTTTTATATTTACTGCCTTTTGGTATTTTTCCAGGTGACCTTACTTCTAACACCTCTGAACATGTGATGTTTCAAGTGATGATGAACCTATGGTGCTGATGTGCTAAAAATAATTTCAATAGTTGGTGAAGCGGATAAATGATTTCCAGAAGCACATTTACTTTAGCATTAGTTCTGCTTCTATCCCCTGCAACAAATTCACACATATTTCTTATAGGTCCAATTTCATTAACAAAAAAAAAGTTATGTCCCACTTAGTAAGTTTTCATGTGAAATTTACTGAAGAAGAAGAAAAAAAAAACGAACAGGGAGAAAGTTAAAATATGGCCAAATACAGAGGTTTTGTGCATCACTAAAAAGTTTTTCAGTGCACCAACAATTGATTCCCCATGATGATCTTGATAGATGTGCAGGTCTGTAATAGAGTTCTCTGAGGACCAGGTGGTCTAGAGGTTAGAGCCCCCAGTATCCAACCTTGCCTCCCATCAGGAAGGCCTTTCAGTCCAGTTCCTCACCCATGTATGGGCTTAACTTCACCTCAGATTTTCAATGTCCTTGCCCTCTTCTTACTAGAGGGAGAGTGGGCTAGGAATGGGGTTTATGCCCCTCCCATAGCAGGGGAGCCCAAGCCCTTTCACTCCACTAGGCTCCCTCCCAGGGCCCTGTCAGAGCCAAAAGTGCCTGGCACCCTGGAGTGCCCTTGGAGTTATCCCCTTGGTCACTTCCTACCATCTATCTCCCCACATAGCTCAAAGTCCAATATAAGATGACAAAAGAAAAAGAAAAGACAACTAAACCTTCAGCCCCAACCAGGCTCAGCATGGAGTCCTGTTTCTCACAGGGAAGCTTCTTCAGCACCCTTGTGCAGGAGCCTTCAGAATAGATCTGTCTTCCTCACCAGCTTCCCTGTTTTGAGCGGGGGTGCTCCCTTTTAAGCTTCTTCTCCAGTTACAGCATGCTCTGCAGGTCTGGAAGGGTATTGTCCTTTAACCTTTTCTGGCCCAATGTAGGGTTTGTACATCCCAGAATGCACTCTTACCCTCAGACCCTGGGTTGTGGCATCATGGGCTGTTTCATGCCCCCTCCATCTCATGAAAAGAAATCTGCATTTTTATTTTCTATGCCTGCATGACAGGCACCTGGAATCTATATGTCTGTAGTGAAAGGTAGTACTGCACAGCGTGAGAGTTGTGGTCTTTCATCAAGTTCAAGTGGTGTGCGTTCAGTTATTAGGCGGAAACCTCATGGCCACTTTGGTTAGAGAGTCTTCTCCTTCCCCAAGTGACCCCCATACAGTACTGTATGGAACAATTAAAGCACCCCCCCCCCCCCCCATTGGAATGCCCTTGACAGTAGGAGCCTAGATCCTTACCTCCCATAGCCTGGGATCCTTCATCACTCGGTACATCCTTTCCTCTATCACTTTGAAATGGGGCCACTGTTTCAACTGCTAAGGGTCTAATAATAGTGTGCACTGGCGAGCTGCTCATAGACCCTCAGAGTTGGGTCATTCCTTTGTTTTTCCACAAAGCCTACCTCACTGGACACGGATACAGTTGAGAGACAGCAGTGGGTCCCTAGTGCTCCAGTTGGGTTCAGGGGACAGATTCTTCTGGGTCTTCAGCCTCCCTCAGGGTCCTTTCTTCCCAAGGCCCCCTCTCAGCCACCACAGACATCTCCTGCCTTCCTGGGTGTTCCTGCTGTAGCTCAGCCTCTTCTATGGATGCACCCAGCCATCCTTTGACCACTTCTTCAAAAAAAACTTCCAGTCACGCCCAAGTATGACAAGGTAGGCCAGGTCTTTAGCCCCTCCAGGCCATACTGTTTCCATGTGTTTTTGAATGGTCAGTCATACTGCTCTGGTTGGGTATGGTCATAATATTTCCATGGATACACTGGAGGTAGATCATGCCTCCAGAGTCCCACCAACCTCTCCCTGATTAAAGTCTGGCTATAGCTTGAGTCTATCAGTCAATGTAGTGCTACTCCATCCATGGGGACTAACATTTTCCCTGAGCCTCTCTTCTAAGTCCTGTTATCAGCTGTCCAGGCCTGCCCATACTACAGTCCATGAACAGTCAGCCCTTCTAAAATGTCCTTATTGTCCACATGCAAAACAATTCCCCAGGGGAGCAGTTGAGTCTGCTGTTGATTCTCCCAAGTGGGATGCCCCTTCAGATAATGTTGCTCAGCTGGGTCAGAATCTCTCTTGCCTAGCTGAGGAAGGGCTTCCAGGATCCTCTCTTGACTTGTGTGTCACTCCCCTCTAGGACTGGCCATCCAAGTTCTTCTAGGTACCCTCAGCAGGATTCAGTTATCATGGTTATGCAGAGACCAGGGTGCACAGGGCTGACTTTTGGTGTTTCCACCTCCCACCCAAGGGACATCAAGTAATTCTTTGCCAAAGACATAGCCTCTGCCAAGTTTTTCAGCTGGTGTCTTACCACCCATGCACTATCCCCACTCCGAAACCTCCGTGGAGAGAATCTGGATGAACTGTTCCATGATGATCTTCTCTGCCAGTTGAGATGTTAAAGACATCTAGGATGGCCACCTGGACATGCGTGTAGTCTTGTGCAGCCATTGTGTCAAAACCCCATTATGCTTCCTGGGCCAGTCCTGTCAAGTAGGGGACCAATAGGGTGTCCCAGATTTGGGCTGTGACAGCAACTCTCTTGAATGTGATGAGGAATACCTCTAGGTCGTCCAAGGGGCCAATTTTTGTCAGCTTTACCAAATGTGCGGCATTGAGTCGGCATTTCTGCCTCCCATGGTTAGACTTGAGGCTGCCCCAGGTGGCTTTAGGAGCATCGCCATCTGCTGGATGAGTCATTGCTGTTGTTTGTGTTGATGCTGGCCATTTCCTTAATCAGCTGCTGCAGCTCCTGTTGGCTGTTGACTCTGCTGTTGCTGGGCCACCTTTGGCTGCTGGTTCTCGAGAGCCCACTTCAGCAGCTTTTTCAAAATCCATCTGTCTCTCTCTCTCTGGATGACCAGTATTGGGATACTATGTTCCCTGCATTCTCCACTAGTGCACCCAGTATCCGGCTTTGCCTCACAGCAGGAAGGCCTTTCAGTCCAGTTCCTTATCCAAGTATGGGCTTAACTTCACCTCTGCAGGGGGAGTTGGTAAGGGAGCCCAGACCCTCCCACTCCACAGGGCTCCAAGCTAAGGCCCTATGAGAGCCAACAGTGTCCAGCACCCTGGAGTGCCCTCAGAGTTACCCTGACCTGGATTGTTTCCTATCCTTTCATCCATCATCCCCACAGTTGCAAGTCCAATATAAGATAATCAAAAAGAAAAAGAAAAAGAAAAAGAAAAGACAGCTAAACCCTCAGCCCAAACCAGGCTTAGCACACTGTCCTATTCCTCACAGGCAAACTTTTTTGGCACACTTGTTCAGGAGCCCCCAAGGTAAGCCTGTCTTCATCCCTAGCTTCCCTCTTCTGAGCTGGATTGCTCCGTTTTAAGCTTCCTTTCCAGTTGGAGCATGTGCTGCAAGTCTGGAGGGGTGGAGCTACCTGAGCCAGTATTGTCCTTTAATGCCTTTGGGCCCATTGTGGTGTTTGTACATCCCATCACAAAGTGAAAGACAGGTTTAGAAGAGATATTTCCTCTCGCAAACAACAAATAGTAACACTGGGGACTGAGACTTACTTATAACCTACTTTGGCCATTTCAGTGATGTCACTGAACAGTTAAAAATATTGTTTTGACTTTGACTTAATAGATCAAAAGTTTCAGCCCATAAGCTCCGTTCATGCACCGTTTAAATATTATAACATCAGTACACATGTAAGTGTTAGCATTTCTACCTGAAAATCCTTTGGTGCCAAAACTATTGAACATGAATAAGGGGCTAATGGAAACTGTGAGTACAAGGACCAACACTAGCCTATGTGCAGAAATTAGACTATTTAAAGGGTGCATGGAACTAGAATATTTAACATCTGTTTAGACTTGCAATGTATAGACACAAACATTTGCTCTCACAATTTTATACATGTATAAGAGAGGTCCATGGATAAAAATGCATCTCTGTATGATGATTAAAAATATTATTTTCTATTTCTTAAAACCCTACTGAGGCTTAACGGAACTAATTCCATTTAGGACGCAATTCACTCTGTGAAAATAAATATTTCTGCATTTCTTTCCCCTTATTTTTATTGTTCTGGCTATTTGCATAGAAACAAGCTTATTTTTCCTTAGGAGTTCATCTGCTCTTACTGTTTATTCTCCACCTGAAACCATAATAATCTCTACTGAAACTAACTGTGATGTCACAAAAGCAAATCAAAAGAGGATGTTCTACTTAGTGAAACTGTTGATGCTTAAGGGGCTATTTTAATAATGGGGGATTTCAGTTAGACTGGTGCAGAATGTGGCTGCTCGCCCGTTAGCAGGGTTTAAAGGAAGGGGCAGCATGGGAAGGAGCACAACTCCCCATCCTTTGCTAAAAGAAGAGAGGGAAGCTCCCCCTCCTCTCCCTGGATTACAGCAGCGGCTCTCTCTTACAGCTTCCCTCCTCCTTGGCTGGAGCAGTGAAAGCTCCCTCTCCTGTTTCAAAGCAAGAGGTGCAGTTTCAAGCTTACATTACTACACAGAAAACAGTCACAGCAAGGTTCAGAGCAGGGTTTCAAAAACACATTGGCAGGTACAACACAGAAAAGCAGCAGCACACATTATTAAAATTGTTTTTCAAAGCCTCCCTGAGCTGCATAGCTCCCTGTTGAGCTTGTCTTACAGTTCTGGTATCTGGCTGCTCAAAATCAGCAGACAGCCTATATGTCTCCATGGTCCACTCCTTGGGATACTTCTCCCCCTTTTTTCACAGATATTATGAAGTGCACAGCAGGCAGCTATAACCATGGGGATATTTTTTTCACTGAGGTCTAACCTAGTGAGCAAACTGCGCCAGCACCCATTCAAACAGTCAGAGGTGCATTGAACCATCATTCTGCACCTGCTGAGCCTATTGTTGAAGTGCTTCTTGCTGCTGTCCAGGTGCCTACTGCTTACTCCGATGAGCCATGGGAGTAAGGATTAGGTTGGGTCTCCCGGGATCATTATTGGCATTTCAACATCTCCAATGGGAATTTTGTGGTCCAGAAAGGAAATCCCCGGTTGCAGATTTCTGAACAGGCCTGTGTTTTTAAAGATGTGTGTGTCATGCACCTTCCCAGACCATCCTGCGTTGATATCAGTGAAACATCCCCGGTGATCCCACTTGCAACACCATAGAAAAACCTTTCTGTTTATGTATTCTGTGGCAAGGTGGTCTAGGGACAAATAGGGACATGCATGCCATCTATTGCCCCGCCACAGTTAGGGAACCCCATTGCTGCAAAACCATCCAGTATCTCCTGTGCATTGCCCAAAGTCAAAGTCCTTCTTAGCAGAAGGTGATTAATGGCCCTGCCTACTTGGATCACAGCAACCCCCATGGTGGATTTCCTGACTCCAAATTGATTACCCACCGACTGGCATTGAAATCTTCCATAGAGTGATCGCCACTCGCTTCTCCCCTTTCAGTGCAGCTTTCATTCTGGTGTTGCTGCACTGCAAGGCTGAGCTGAGCTCCACACACAGTTCCAAGAAAATGGCCTTGTACATGCAAAAGTTCTGCAGCCACTGCTCGTCATCCCACACCTGCATAATGATGCGATCCCACCAGTCACTGCTCGTTTCTCAGGACCAGAACTAGCTCTCCATCATGTTCAGCTGATCTGTGACGGCCAACAGCAACCAGGAATTGTTTCTTTCCATGGCTACTTGTAGAAAATTGCCATGTTCCATGCAACGGCTCCTGTCGCAACTATGGAAATACTATAGAATAAGGCGTGTGGTGTATGCAGTGCTCACCACAACAGTGCAGAGCTGTGCAGGGTCCATGCTTCTCTAGAGATGGCAGTTGTGCAATATTGCTAGGCTTTTGAAAACAGGCACAAAATATTTTGGAATGCAGATGAAATAAGGGGAGGGAAAAAATGCACCATGGGATGTTTATGCCATGTTCCCACTCACCTGTGCAAGAATGTTTTGCTCCCACAAGCTTTGCAAACCCTTCTCAGAACATCCGACAAATCAACATATCATAAATGATCCGAAAAAAAGGGCAGGAGTACATGTGGCACCTTAGAGACTAACAAATTTATAAATTTGTTAGTCTCTAAGGTGCCACAAGTGCTCCTGTTCTTTTTACGGATACAGACTAACACGGCTGCTACTCTGAAACCTGAAAAAAAGGGGTAAACAGTGAGATGGCAAAATTTTCAGATGATACAAAACTACTCAAGATAGTTAAGTCTAAAGCAGACTGCAATGGGGAACAAAGGGATCTCACAAAACTGGGTGCAAAACTGGGCAACAAAATGGCAGATGAAATTCAGTGTCGATAAATGCAAAGTAATGCACATTAGAAAAATAATCCCAACTATACATCTAAAATGATGGGGTCTAAATTAGCTGTTACCACTCAAGAGAGAGATCTTGGCGTCATTGTGGATAGTTCTCTGAAAACATCCACTCAATGTGCAGTGGCAGTCAAAAAAGTGAACAGAATGTTGGGAATCATTAGGAAAGGGATAGATAATAAGACATAAAATATCATATTGCCTCTATATAAATTAATGGTACACCCATATCTTGAATACTACATGCAGATGTGGTCGCCCCATCTCAAAAAGATATATCGGAATTGGAAAAGGTTCAGAAAAGGGCAACAAAAATTAAGGGTATGGAACAACTTTCATATGAGGAGAGATTAATAAGAGTGGGACTTTTCAGGTTGGAAAAGAGACGACTAAGGGGGGATATGATAGAGATCTATAAAATCATGACTGGTGTGGAGAAAGTAAACAAGGAAGTATTATTTACTCCTTCTCATAACACAAAAACTAGGGGTCACCAAATGAAATTAATAGGCAGCAGGTTTAAAAGAAACAAAAGAAAGTATTTCTTCATACAACGCACCATCAACCTGTAGAACTCTTTGCCAGAGGATGTTGTGAAGGCCAAGATTATAACTGGGTTAAAAGAAAAATTAGATAAGTTCATGGAGGATAGGTCCATCAATGGCTATTAGCCAGGATGGGCAGGGATGGTGTCCCTAGCGTCCATTTGCCAGAAGCTGGGAATGGGCAACAGGGGATGGATCACTTGATGATACCTGTTCTGTTCATTCCCTCTCGGGCACCTGGCATTGGCTACTGTCAGAAGACAGGATACTGGGCTAGACTGACCTTTGGTCTGACCCAGTATGGCCATTCTTATGTTTACCCTGTGATGAGTTGCACTTTAGGATATCAACCCACGGTGCACTGCTCTCTACATCGATGCAAGCGCAGTTAGTGAGGACGCACTCCACTGACATGAGCGTAGCGTGGACATGCTCAACTGACTTAATTACTGTGGTGACTGTATATTGACAACTTAAGTTGACTTAAGTTTGTAGTGTGGACAAGCCCAAGGACAGAGTATATATAGTGACTGATATATAGATATATAGCAGGGGTTCTCAAACTGGGGGTCAGGACCCCTCAAGGGGTCGCGAGGTTATTACATGGGGGGTTGCGAGCTGTCAGCCTCCACCCCAAACCCCACTTTGCCTCCAGCATTTATAATGGTGTTAAATATATAAAAAAGTGTTTTTAATGTATAAGGGGGGTCACACTCAGAGGCTTGCTGTGTCAAAGGGGTCCCCAGTACAAAAGTCTGAGAACCCCTGATATATAGTGACTGATACAATTAAATTAACAAGGATTCGGATAGGTTAGGGAAATGGGTGGATGACTGGAAGATAGGATAGGAAGGGTTGATGAGAAATGCCAGGGTGATAAGCTTGGGATGATTCATGTTTGCAGCAAACAGACAAGAGAATGTCCCCTTCCCACCCTGCAAGCTCATAGGTGTGGGGAAGGTGGATTTGTCAAGGCCAATAGGAGAACAAAAATCCTTGGCCCCTTTGCGCGCGCGCACACAAACACACACACCTGCCCATGGGTTTAGAGAGGGATGTTCTGTGGCTGATAGGTTGGACAGAAGGGTAATGGCATAAACATAATGGGCAGCCAATGGGAGGGCTTATAAGCTCTTCCCTTGGCTTGGAGGCACCATGCCAGTCATGGTGAGAGCCAATTTATTATTCAGGGCAAATAAAATGGATAATGTATTGAATGTTGGACAGTTACTGAATCAGTGCAATAGGGTTTCCTTTAAGGAGAGGATTGGATGCCAGAGTTGGAGATGGAAGCTAATTTGGATGTATTGGAGAGCATCAGGTCTGCAGTTTCCACAAGGGCAAGCTGTAGTATCTTACTGATGAGCAGAGCAGTGTCAAAATAAACTCTTTTTTATGAACAGGAACTATAGCACATCTTCCCTGTTTTAAATCCAGTTTTTAAATTTCCTGACTGAGTTAAAACACTATTAATCAAAACTATTATAAATAAAATAACCTACTTCATTCTTCAGATTGTTTAAACACAACCCTAACACATCTTGATCAGGTTTCAGAGTAGCAGCCGTGTTAGTCTGTATCCGCAAAAAGAACAGGAGTACTTATGGCACCTTAGAGTACGGACGGGCAAACTTTTTGGCCTGAGGGCCGCATCAGGTTTCATAAATTGTATGGAGGGCCGGTTAGGGGAGGAGGTCATGGCCCGGCCCCCACCTCCTATCTGTCCCCCCCCCAGGACTCCTGCCCCATCCAACCGCCTCCCCTCCCCCCCCGTTCCCTGACGGCCCCTCTGGGACCCTTGCCCCATCCACACACCCGCGCTCCCTGCCCTCAGACCCCCGCCGCCCCATCCAACCCCTCCTCTCATTCCTGATGGCTCCCCGGGACCCCTGACCCATCCAACCACCCCTTCTCCCTATCCCCTGAGTGCCCCCAAAACCCCCGTCCCGACTGCCCCCGCCGCCCCATCCAACCCCCCCTCCTTCCTGACTGCCCCCTGCGACCCCTGTCCCCATTCAACCCCCTTTCCCCCCCTCGACCACCACCCCGAACTCCCCTGCCCTCTATCCAACCCTCTCTTCTCCCTGCCCCCCTTACCGCGCTGCCTGGAGCACTGGTGGCTGCCGGTGCTACAGCTGCGCCGCCTGGCTGGAGCCGCGCCACGCTGCCGCCGCCGCCACCACCACCACACAGCACCGGTTCAGGCCAGGTTCTGCAGCTGCGCTACCCCAGGAGTTCACAGCCCCACCGCCCAGAGCATTGTGCCGGTGGCGGAGCGAGCGAGCTGAGGCTGCGGGGGAGGGGGGACAGCGGGGAAGGGGCTGGGCACTAGCCTCCTGGGCCAGGAGCTCAGGGGCCAAGCAGGACGGTCGGCCTGCGGGCCGTAGTTTGCCCACCCCTGCCTTAGAGACTAGGCAAATTCTTGTCTGTAACAGACTGTTCAGTCTCACGATCAGTAACATGGCCAGTTTGTGAATTGTTTTCAACTTGTGTGTCTGCTCTCACTTCACTGGTCTTGGCCAAGTTGTCAGGTATCTTGAACAGGTGCTTATGATTTTTTCATAAGATTTTGCCTTCATCTGTGATCACTGAGAATGAGAGAGGAGATTCTTCTTTGGTCACTGTAGCTTGGACTGGCTAGTGCCCTGCTTGCCAAATTCTCACCAAGTCTTGTTTTTTAAACTGTGGAAAAAACAGACTGTGGAAGAGGTCTTGCTCCTTTCTTGCCAAATTGTATTTTCCTAGTCTTTACCTCACTATCACAGACTTCTTAGTCATCCTTTGTTTTTCACCTATATCTGGTAAGTAAAGTACTATGCCAGGGGTTATTGTCTGCGGCCCGTGAGCTCCTAGCGGCCCCCCCCGCCCTCCTCCAGCGTTTACCTAGAGCGGCTCCGGCCAGACGCGCACTGGGGGCAGAGCAGGCTCCCTGCCTGCCTGCCCTGCCCCCGCGCCACTCCAGAAAGCGGCCAGAACATGGGAAGGGAGGGCGCAGGGTCTCTGTGTTGCTGTTGCTTCAGGCACCACCCTCAGCAGCTCCCATTGGCCGCGGTTCCCCGTTCCCGGCCAATGGGAGCTGCTGGGGGCGGTGCCTGAAGCAACAGAAACAACCCTGCACCCTCCCTTCCCCAGGTTCCAGCCACTTACCGGAGCCCACCCCCCAAACCCATCCTGCACCCCAACCCCCTGCTGCATCCCTCCTGCACCCCGACCCCCTGCCATACCCCACACCCCTCCTGCACCCTGACCCCCTGCCCTGAGCCCCTGCCACATCCCACACCCCTTCTGCACCCCCTAGGGGCAGGGAGGGGCGGAGTTGGGGTGGGGATTTCAGGGAAGAGGCAGGGCAGGGGCGGGGCCTCATGGAAGGGGTGGAGTGGGGGCAGGGGTGAGGTGTCAGTAATGCGGCCCTCAGGCCAATGTACTAGTCCTCATGTGGCCCTCGTGGTCATTTGAGTTTGAGACCCCTGTACTATGCTGTAGAGGAGTTCAGTGGGTGACTTTCCACATTGCAGCGGTATAGTGATGTAGATGAGTAGTGCTAAATATGGGTCTTCTCTTGCTTCCACTGCTCTTTTTGAGCAAATACTTCACTACAGGTACTCTACATTCAGGTAATCCATTGGCTTGAGGATATCTGGAACTAGATGTCTCATGATGAAAGTCATGCATTTTAGGAAAAACTGGAATTCCCTATTTTTGAACTGTGGCCCACTGTCAGTTATTACTCTTCTTGGAATTCCAAGTCATTCAAATATAGATGTAATGTGCCTGACAACCCTTGCTGATGTTGTGGTATCTTCAAGTGTGGCTATTTCTAGGAAATTGGTAAAATAGTCGATTATAAACAAGTGATCATTGTGATGTTCCCCTCTGGTGTTATCTGGACTGGTGATCTGCTAGGTCACTCCAGTCCTTAACTCTGAGAACTAGCCTGACCCTACTCTGCTGTGGGAACTCCCACTCCTGGGCTGTTCAAGCACAGCCTCTGGCATGTAAGCTGCTCCCAGCTACTTGCAACTGAATGACACTAGCCATTACCTCTGGTCCCAGACACAACACTAGGAATCTCCATCTTGCAGTGTCCAGTTATACCTGCTGGATGCTGCAAGCTTATATGAGTTCATCAATTTAACAAAGAAATTGATATGTACCAGGCTTGTTCTCCCAAGGGGAGTGTGACGGGGTTCAACTCACCACCGCTGGCGTCCCCTGCCGGTCGCTCCAGGAATTAGCTGTTGACCGCTTTGAAGCGCCCTCGGCACGTGGTAGCTCGTCCGTTGTCTCCGCTCTGCAGTCCTGGGACCCACATTGCTCCCTGCTCGGCAGCATCCTCTTCAGGACAGTCTTCATCCACTTCAGGACACTGCCCTCCGGCAGTGCCCACTACTCTGGTCTCACCCCCTTCCGGGGGCCGTTGTTAACAGCAGTCCTTCTGTTTGCCTCTGCCTCGGTGGCCAACCACAACCCTAGAGTCTAGCCCCTTGTCTCAGGGGCGGGTCGCAGTCTGTCTCGGCCCGTCTCCTCAGTGGCCAGGGGCAATGCAAGGAGGGGGGGGGCCCAGGCCAACCCGCTACTCTGGGTCCCGACCCAGAGACCTTCTAGCGGCGGCCTCCCTCTGCCCTCCTTCTCTCTGCTCTTGCCCATTTAGCTTCCCTGGGCCACTTCCCCTTTGGCCCTATGCACCTTCTTGACCCCTTCTAGCAAGGGCCGCAGCCTGGCAGGTATCTGGGCCGGAGCCCCACTCCTCTTCCCCAAGCCTGCCCAGCACTGCTCTGCCCAAGGTGCTGCTCCTTAGCTCAGGAGCCAGTCCTTTCCCCTCACTAGTCAGGGAGTGACTGACTTCTCCTCTGCTAGGCAGCCTTTAAGAAGGACCTAGCCCAGCCCTGATTGGCTGCCTCTTTCTCTGCCCTGATTGGCTCTCCCCAGGCCTTGGCTGATTCGCTGCTGGTCTGCACAGCCTCTCTGGTTCAGCCCTTCTTCTCAGGGGGTGGGGCACCGCCCCACCACAGGGAGCTTCTGACACACTTCAAACCAAATGCACTACTTCAGGTAGAATAAACAAACAGATTTATTAACTATAAAGATAGATTTTAAGTGATTATAAGTCAAAGCATAACAAGTCAGATTTGGTTAAATGAAATAAAAGCAAAACACATTCTAAGCTGATCTTTACACTTTCAATGCCCTTACAAACTTAGATGCTTCTCACCACAGGTTGGCTGGTTGCTCTTCAGCCAGGCTTTCCCCTTTGATCAGCACTTCAGTCAGTTGGCGTGGTGTCTGTAGATGTAGGTGGAAGAGAGAGAGAGCGAGCATGGCAAATGTCTCTCCCTTTTATCATGTCCTTTCCTCCCTCTTGGCTTTGCCCCCCCCCCCTCAAAGTCAGGTGAGCATTACCTCATCGCAGTCCCAAACTGACCAAAGGAAGGGGGTGACTCCCTCGAGAGTCTAACAGATTCTTTTGTTGCTGCCTAGGCCAGCGCCCTTTGTTCCCATGAGGCTGGACTGGGTTTGTCCCATACCTGCCGTGATGAGGTGTGAACTCTTGGAGAGTTTTTGCCTGGGCTTATTTTAAGCCATGAGGATACATTTTCAGCGTCATAACTACATACATGAAATTATAACCTATAACATTACTATAACATTATTGTAACAACAATGCTCAGTGCATCATGAGCCTCCAAAGACACCTGACATGACAAACTTTGTATTGGATACCACACAATCATTTTACAAGGATGAACATGGGGGTGTAGGGTGTTCCCCCGAGGTACAGAGCATCACAATCATGTATTCTCAGACTGAGCATAGCAATTCCAATTTTGTCCCATGGAATTTCATGTTGTTTCTGTGGAATCATTGGTTCTTTTGGCTGGGAACCTACATACTTCTGACATGTTCCACAGATGCTCACTATGTTATCAATGTCACTATTAATCTGTGGCCAGAAAACAAGTTTTCTAGCTCTTCTTTTTGATTTGGTAATTCCCATGTGCCCTTTGTGTATTCATTCCAATGTTTTCCTTCTCGTCGCTGTGGGAAACAATCATATTCCCTTCAAGAGCACTTCTGATATCACTGAAAGCTCATTTTTATAATGGGAATATGCAAGTGTAAAGTGTGGATTTTTAACTCCTTTACTAATTGCTGTATCACTGCTTGCAGCATTTCATTTCAAACAGCGTTTAGCTGTATCTTTCTCCAATTCATCCCATATGTATGGAGATACACACGTGATACTTTTCTCAGGTATGTTCATTCCTTGTTTCAGATCATCAGGCTGTGTATTGTTAGATGGACCATATGCCCTTGATGTGTCCGCCATTACAGAGCGGTGTCTAGGTTGGAACTCCAGGATCAAATTGTACTTCTTAATTTTTAAATGTAGTTATGCATCCTTGGTGGTGCTTCTCCAATTCCCTTTTTGTGAACTCCAATCAGTGGTCTGTGATTAGTTTCTGCTTTGAAACTATGAACATTGAGAGAGAAATGAAATCTTGTACATCCACCTAGTGTCTCTTTTTCAATTTGTATGTACATCTTCTCTATAGCTGTCATTGCCCTAGGTGTATATGAAACTGGCAACTAATCAGTTCCATGGCACAGGTAAAAGTGGCAAAATTGTGACAGTTAAAAGTTTAATACAATAATTTACTAGACTCTGAGAAACCTCTTGTGTGGAAAGACAAATCTAGACAGAGCAGGAACCCACAGCACTGAATGATATCTAGAGGACATACAGAACCAGGGGTGAGGTTAATCCCATAGTTTTCTGGCAACACACAAAGAAGTTACAAGTTGGCTGAGTCTGAAGAGGACTGGCTAATGGATAAGTATAGAATGCCTCTCTCAAAATGTTCATTATATCCTACATGCTAACTCTTTCTCTCTGAGGTATTTACAAGAGGTCTGTAATTGGCTTAAAAATGCAAGTATCAAAGTAAACCCAAATCAATTAGAATTGTTTGAAAAATAAGTGGCCCAATATGGCAGTAACTTTCTCTGAGCAAATGCAGTATTAGTTCTTTCCCCCACCCCGCCTGTCCCGCTTTTTCATTTTTACCAAAATCAACCTTGAGTCCTGACTCCCAGGAACCCTGCCTGCAACCAAGGAAGGCTGGACATTACTCCCTCCAGTGCCTGTTGATAATGCTTCCTATGCTGACCAAATGTGGTCACTTGCTAATTACTCTTTCACACTCTCTGAATATAGTATTCAGATCTATGAATGATATAAGCAACTTACTAAAAGATAACAATACCACCATCTTGGGGTTTCTGATGGTATTACAACTAGTGATGGAATGCGTTAAACCAAATTGGTGTGCTTTGGCTTGGAGTCCCATTTTATACAAGCCAAGAGAGTCTGTAGAAAGCGTCAGATAAGTATTCTGGTCTTGGCTCATCTCTAATACTTGTATAGTATTTTTCTAGTATTTGTATAGTATTTTTCTCCTGAGTGATCCCAATATGAATCACAAACGTTGTGAAGTAATTACACTAACAAGATGTAGGGGAGTGGGTTTGCCACAAATACCAACAGATAGAGGAGAATTCAGTATTCAGATGATGCACACTACTGCAGCATCTTGGTTAAATAAGGCTTTTGCTTTCAGAAACTGACAAATTGCTTCAGAAAAACATAACTGACCCCAAATTTAATTCTTTCCTCAGCCATGTTCAAATGGGTTTTTAAGAGTTAGATTAGCTCATAAAAATATGCCCTATACCTGCCTCCGAGCAGAGTTTGAACTCCACTATTGTGATCTCTTGTGCACATCTACACACCTAATTGTGAAAATTGCAGTCAAACCCTTGTCTGGCTTATTTAAATTGCCTGAAAGATAGGCTTAGGCAGCAGTTAAGCCTGCTCCTCTGTATTCCCCATGACACATGCAACAGTGATTCAACCCAGTTGTTTCCATTTTATGTCACTCATACCTACCACTCAATACAGTGATTAATCACATGTACATGTGCTGAGCTATCTGTGAAGAGTGAGGTCACTTATCCTTTCCATGTCACTTGACTGTCTCAGTACTTAGGCTCTGTGCTTAGGGACTTTATGGAACCATCCCATACAAACATGCCGTCCCATACAAACATACTGGACAGATCTATTAAGCATATTTATTGAATTTCACTGTCACCCATTTTCTGTCTCTATTCACCACACTCATTGCCAAGGTATGTGTGTTCATTAATGAAATCCATATTTTCACAAATAAAAGCTCCTCCTCAAGCTTTCACGTGAATAAAATTTCATGGAAAAGTCAACAAAAATGGGTATGAATAAGGTCAAATTTTGTTGCAACTCAGATTTCCTGAATATATTTGTGAATAATATCACACTATTGACCTAACTCTGTTGTATGGAAGGAAATAGGGGGTCATAGGCCCAGAGAATTAAGGTTTCCTTGTTTTTTCTGTCACAACATGATGTGGTCTGGGGGTTGTATGGAGTTACATCCAGAGTTCTCCCATTGTAAACCACTTCCATAGAATACCTTTCAACTAATTTATTAATCATACATAAAACAGGGGACAGTTAAAGCATTTGTCACTGAAAAAAAGTTAAGTTAAAATGATAGTTTTATTATCTCCCTTATTGCCTTCCCCTCAAGCTAAATAAAAGGAAAAATTCCTTGCTTGACCATCTTTTAGATTGTATTCAAGATACTGTTAAATGCCCTTGTTAGGAAATAAAAGGGAAAGGTGGTACCTTTTGGATTGTTGTTGTAGAGATTTGATCCTGTTCCTTTTAAGACAAAACAAAATGAATTCACACACTGGGACACAAAGAGAAAAGGCAGAAAATGCAGTTTCTGTTGGTGGGTCTTACTCACTTGCAGCTTAGCTACTGGACAATTATTGAAGAGCACACAGCAAGCAACATTACCGTTCTGAGATCTGACAAATTTTTAGCAGAATTAGACTGTCAACTGTTGAGGCATTTTTTTAGTTTGCCTCTTTGGTCACCACATTGTTGCAAAAGTTGGTGTATCCTGGCTGGCTAAGCTAGAGTCTTATTAGACAGAAGGCATATTCCACTGCACTTCAAGAAAGGATTGTTCCATAATCATAAATGCTGGAAGTCTAACCTCGAAGGGGAGGCTATCATCCATATTTCATGACTCTTTAGCCAACTAACTAATTTTTGGCCGAATACTATGCCAAATTCAGCTCTAAGTTACATGTAAAATATTGGGAGTAGCAGATACTCAGAACCTCACAGGACTGGACTTTAACATGTTATTTCTATTTCTTTTCGGAAAGAAAATAAGTAGAGAGTAGATGTAATAAAAAAGGATCACATTCTGTTTTTTTATTTATAAACTGTATGATTCCTACAAGATGATTTTGAAGAGGAATAGTTTTAACATCAAAATTGTCATGATCCAAGTTTGCACAAAGAAGCCAACTGCCAGTGCCAAGGCTTTGTTCACCAATGTCTTCTGGGACTTTTCATGAATTTCCTTCTTTTCAACACTACCAGATGCTTTCCTTGCACAATCTTCACACTACTGATTCTCTAGTGTAATGTTCAAAAAGTTCTTCAGGAAAGACTCCATAGGACATTTTTACCTCCCTCTAGTTCTGGGCTCAGCCATGTGCTCTCTATAATCATGTGGTGTGGAATGGGGAGAGTGCAAAGGACTAATCCAGAGTTGCTGTGTCTAGAACTGCAGTAGGAAAGGAAACTCATTTAAAAACTATTCAATACTACACTTTTATTTCTTTAAAGACACTATACTGCAGAACAACCACTCCCTTCTATAAAACAAGAGTGCCTGCCAGGTTCCTCACGTATCAGCTATTTAAAAAAACCCTAGTTTTTGAATGGCTCTGTGATTATTTAAAAAGATTATCCCCCCCTTGGATATAAAATCTCATTCCTTACGAATTGACAACTTTTATACCTTTGCCACCACATTGTATCTTCTGTAAAAATTACAATACATCCCAGCCATGCAGAGTCAAACCTATTTAGGAAGTAAGATTGATGGTATTCCTGTTTCACAAAATATTCTTTTTAGTTTTTTTTTTAAAAAGCTGAACAATGAAGATCCTCAGAGATTCAGGGAAGCAGAAAGATACAAGACAGTTAGCATCTGTAATTCCCTAGGCTGGAATGCATTTATCAGTAAAATGTGAATCCATATGAATGTCAAAATCTAAACTTTTCTTTTTCACTAGTGTATAACATAATCAAAATAGAAAGCATTAGTACTGAATTAACATACAATATTTTGAATTGCTATAAACTGATTTAAATATTATTTCCCTGGAGAAAATCAGATTCTTATAAATAGAGTTAGAAGTAAAAGCCAGCATCCTCAATAATACTAAGGGTTATTCAGAGTCCAAGTGAACAAGTGAGATTTATTGTAAAATTCTACTGATATTAAGCTTTTTATCAAGTCCTCTTCCATTAAATTTTTTTCATACGTGTTTCAACAAATTCCAGCAGCTCCATCTGCTATGGGACCGACTGTCTTCAATGGTACCAGATTTATTTATCATATTTTAATTAGAAGTATATGGGTGTCAGGATAGAGTCAAAACACCCATTGCCCATGGATAACCCCCAAAACTTCTGCTGGCATTAAATAATCTTTCTTGCTTGCTGTCAAAGAAAGCTAAATAGATTTCCTATATTCTCAAATCAAGAACAAATCCTCCTGATCTTATCCATGTAGGGGAATTAGTAGAGGAAGCAAAAGTGGATGGGAACCTGGGAGGCAGTGACCATGAGATGGTCAAGTTCAGGATCCTGACACAAGGAAGAAAGGAGAGCAGCAGAATACGGACCCTGGACTTCAGAAAAGCAGACTTTGACTCCCTCAGGGAACTGATGGGCAGGATCCCCTGGGAGAATAACATGAGGGGGAGTCCAAGAGAGCTGGCTGTATTTTAAAGAATCCTTATTCAGGTTGCAGGAACAAGCCATCTCGATGTGTAGAAAGAATAGCAAATATGGCAGGCGACCAGCTTGGCTTAACAGTGAAATCCTTGCTGATCTTAAACACAAAAAAGAAGCTTACAAGAAGTGGAAGCTTGGACAAATGACTAGGGAGGAGTATAAAAATATTGCTCAGGCATGCAGGAGTGAAATCGAGAAGCCCAAATCACACTTAGAGTTGCAGCTAGCAAGGGATGTTAAGAGTAACAAGAAGGGTTTCTACAGGTATGTTAGCAACAAGGTGGTCAAGGAAAGTGTGGACCCCTTACTGAATGGGAGAGGCAACCTAGTGACAGAGGATGTGGAAAAAGCTAATGTACTCAATGCTTTTTTTGCCTCTGTCTTCACAAACAAGGTCAGTTCCCAGACTACTGCACTGGGCAGCACAGTATGGGCAGGAGGTGACCAGCCCTCTGTGGAGAAAGAAGTGGTTCAGGACTATTTAGAAAATCTGGATCTGAGGGTGCTAAAAGAGTTGGCGGATGTGATTGCAGAGCCATTGGCCATGATCTTTGAAAACTCATGGTGATCAGGGGAGGTCCCGGATGACTGGAAAAAGGCTAATGTAGTGCCCATCTTTAAAAAGGGGAAGGACAAGGATCTGGGGAACTACAGGCCAGTCAGCCTCACCTCAGTCTGTGGAAAAATCTGTCCTCAGTCTGTGGAAAAAGCAGGTCCTCAAGGAATCAATTTTGAAGCACTTAGAGGAGAGGAAAGTGATCAGGAACAGTCAGCATGGATTCACCAAGGGCAAGTCATGCCTGACTAACTTAATTACCTTCTATGATGAAATAACAGGCTCTGTGGATGAGGGAAAAAGCAGTGGACATGCTATTCCTTGACTTTAGCAAAGCTTTTGATACGGTCTCCCACAGTATTCTTGCCAGCAAGTTAAAGAAGTATGAGCTGGATGAATGGACTATAAGGTGGATAGAAAGCTGGCTAGATCATCGGGCTCAACGGGTAGTGATCAATGGCTCCATGTCTAGTTGGCAGCTGGTATCAAGCGGAGTGCCCCAAGGGTCGGTTGTGGGGCCGGTTTTGTTCAATATCTTCATTAATGATCTGGAGGATGGCATGGATTGCACTCTCAGCAAGTTTGCAGATGACACTAAACTGGGAGGAGTGGTAGATACGCTGGAGGGTAGGGATAGGATACAGAGGGACTTAGACAAATTAGCGGATTGGGCCAAAAGAAATCTGATAAGGTTCAACAAGGACAAGTGCAGAGTCCTGCACTTAGGGCGGAAGAAGAGGGACGTACTGGCCACCGCTTCCAGCAGCTCCCATTGGCCTGGAGCAGTGAACTGCGGCCAGTGGGAGCTGCGATCGGCTGGACCTGCGGACGCGGCAGGTAAACAAACCGGCCCGGCCCACCAGGGGCTTTCCCTACACAAGCGGCGTCCCAAGTTTGGGAAACACTGATCTAGACTGTTCTCAGTGGTAGCACCCACAAACTAAACCCAACAATGGAAATGAGACCAAAATAAATAAGACCCAAAGGAGATTAGACCATTACGTGCCACATGCAGAGAATAGGAGAGACCAAAGTTATAAGTGAAACCCACATGCTGCAGAAGAAGGTGAAAACCATCAAGGTCACTAGTTTAAAATTCCTAGAAGATTAATACCCCAGGTACTCAAGTGGAGGTACTTCTTTCTGCAAATGCCTCCCAGTGGCAAAATGTCCTCATTGCACCAATCCTTGACCCATATGTTTACCTTCATTATCATGTCATATCTTTGCCCTCCTTCTCTAGGGACCAGAAGTGTTCAGCAGAAAATCACCTGAGGTTCCAATGCTTTAAACAATTTACCCACCCAAGTGTAGTCATCCTTGATCCATTCAAATGGGAATCCCAACAGTGTCATTCATCCTGACATCCAGGACAATCAATGGATTTTTCTCCGCTCCCATCAGGATCCTCTTAAGCCTCACATGCACATCTCATATCTTTGCTCCTGGCAGACAGCACACTCTGAATCTGATCTGGTCACAGGGCAGTCAATTCTTCTGAGGGTGGAGTCCCATATCACATAGAGCTGTCTCTTCCTGATGTTGGTATCAATCTGTTTTATGTTCTCTCCTGCAGTCCCCTGTACATCATTCTCATTTTTCCTTAGGCTCCAGTCCCTGGCTATCTCCACCATCTTTTCCTCTCTTTTGCAGAGACTGGCTTCCCTTCTTTTCTTCCTCACCACCCCATCTTCTGCCTGTTTCTCCTCCTCATTCCCCAGTGCAGCATACCTGTTACTCGACTTGCTTTCACCACCACTAGCTGGTCTCTTCCTCTGCCTTGTTCTCATGGTCACGTTTCTCCATGGATCACCCTCCTCATCTGACATCTTGCTTCAGTGGTAAGGGCATGGTCAAAAGTGACATCACAATTCTTAACCTGTATCTCTGCCTCTGAAAGAATCCCCTGAACAGGCAGATTCAGTGAGTCTGCTCCTGTGGATAACCTCTACCCAACAACCAGATTCTTATATTCCCAAGCTCAGGACAAAACAGTTCCAACATATCTGGCTTGCAATAATGTTTAAGCATTCCTCTAGCCAGTGACCAAATTCTGATATATAGAGTGTGACCAGTGTCCCAGTGGGGGCCAAAGGTGGTCACTCAGTTAGGGTGAACTGCAAAGAATGGAGCAGACAATCCCCCAAATGCTGGTGGATATTCCAATACTTAGATTTACCAAGCCAGCATAAAACAGCTTCTTTATTACCTTATAATGATTTCTGAAAATCTTATTTCATCATATAAAGAAAAGGTTCTACCAATCCCAAAGGATCGGATACATTACCTCCCAGGTCGATGAATGTTTCAGATCTTACACAAATACACGCTACAGCCAATTCTTGTTAAACTAAACTAAAATTTATTAAAAAACAAGAGAGAGAGAATATGGTTAAAAGATCAGTATACATACAGACATGAGTTCAATTCATTGAGGTGCAGATTCATAGCAGAGATGTAAAAAGCAACAGAGAGTCCTGTGGCACCTTTAAAACTAACAGATGTATTGGAGCATAAGCTTTCATGGGTGAATGCCCACTTCGTCGGATGCATGCAGAGATGGTGAGCTTTGTAGTTCCAAAGAGTTCTTTCAGAAATCATCTATAGGTTATAGTCCAATGTTTATATTTCAAGGCAATCCAGTTAGAACTGGGATCTCAGTCCTTGTGGCTTAGGCTTAGGCTTCCCCTGCATGGAACCTAAGCAGATCTGAGATGACAGAATCAGGACCCAAGGGTCTTTTTATACAGTGTTCTAGCCTTCACCTGACCACACAGTCCTCGGTAAACAATATGCTTTTGATATAACCTTCTGTTTTCTAAACACCACCAGTAATTAGTTACACATATTAACATAGGGCAATTTATCCATTAGGCAGTCAATCACAAACTTCAAAGAGTCATATAGACAATGACATTAATTCACCCAAGATTCATCTAAATGTTAATATTCCCTTTTGATCTCTGAATTAGTAGCTATAGTGACAGATAGAAATTGTCTGTTTACACAGGTAGCATTTAAGAGACACACAATTAGTATTACTTCTAACAATATAGGTTTGCATTTCAAAATTCGAGCCTATTTAGCATGAATGGCCCTCATTACCATTTGCATACCTTTCTAACATGACTTTAAAGGTGGGCTTTGGGTCATTTGAGGCTGAGGGAACTGGGCTTATTTAGTCTGCAGAAGAGAAGAGTGAGGGGGGATTTGATAGCAGCCTTCAACTACCTGAAGGGGAGGTTCCAAAGAGGATGGAGCTAGGCTGTTCTCAGTGGTGGTAGGTGACAGAACAAGAAGCAATGGTCTCAAGTTGCAGTGGGGGAGGTCTAGGCTGGATATTAGGAAAAACTATTTCACTAGGAGGGTGGTGAAACACTGGAATGGGTTACCTAGGGAGGTGGTGGAATCTCCATCCTTAGAGGTTTTTAAGGTCCGGCTTGACAAAGTCCTGGCTGGGATGATTTAGTTGGGGTTGGTCCTGCTTTGAGCAGGGGGTTAGACTGGATGACCTCCTCAGGTCTCTTCCAACCCTAATGTTCTATGATTCTATGTCAGCCTGCAAGCTATTTAACCCTTTCTGGCCATGAGTTATATTTTGTATAAGATTTGCTGTAATTATATAGCAGTGGTAGCAACAATGGTTTGCATAGTTATATTTTAATTAGACAATGTCACATAGAAATATAAAGTTATGTGTCTCTACCTTATGTTCAGAAGTGATCTCTACAAGAGGATTCATTTCATGCAACATGGGATATAAAATCAATCCTTGAAGGACACCAGATTACAAGTACGTTGGAGATGAGACACAATTGTTGTTGCCTGATGTCTTTTAGGTAGAGTGGTTCTAGATTGGAACCACTGGAGGATTATTTTCATTGGATTTTTAAGTGATAATTCTAGACAGAAAAGGCATGCTTGTTATGCTGTTGCATACTGTACATATGCTTTAATTAGGAATATAGAGATTAGAATGAAATACAAGGGTCTGATTCTTATTTACACAAAGGCCTCTCTGGTACTGTAATGGGACCTTAAACTAGATGTAAATGTAACAGCCAAAGCAACATGTATACATACTGAATAAATGCATGCGTGACAAGAATCTCACTGTTAAAAATATATCCCATTGATATCAGTTATTTCAATATTCCTGCTACCTATACATATGAAATTGGGTGTTATAGTTTGGTTGACAGATTCTGAACTCGGTAAGATCCCAAGATTCCAATTTGATAGCTCTTTCAGTATTATCTGTTATATATTATTGTCAGAAAAGTAACTCAATCTTTCTGAGTAATACAAAAAGAAAAAAACCCAGCCTGGCATCATTTCTTATTTCACATATAAAAGGCAAAACTAAAATTATATCCCCACCAGGTGTGGCGCATACTCACTGACAACAAATTAAAGTAAACAATTAAACAAATAATGCCATTCTCCTTCTCCTTAGTAAATAAATCAATCTGAAGGATATTTCAAAGAAAAGGAGAATTGTTTTAGTTTAGAACATTTGGTGTCTAAAAATATCAGTATGAATACAGGGCAAAATCATGACCCTGGGAACAGCACAAAGAGAAGAAACAAGCACAAAAGATAATTTTTACATGAATTTTTGGAGCATAGAAGAGAGTTCTGCAAGGTGAAATAGGAAGAGGTCTCTTGCATAATGTACAGCTACATACAGTTAGAATCTTTATAAAATCTCAGCTAATGAAAAAGGAAAGTAGGCGAGCTAAGTTTTTCTCATTTCCTTTGGTGCTTAGAAGGCTCATAGCTTTGCTTATAATATAAATATATTTACTAGAAAGAATGATATGCCACTTCACAGCAGATGATAAATATTAGAAGGAATTGCATGACCTACCTACTTTCTGTTTACTTGGGAGATGGAGATTAATACAATAGCTGGTTTTCTTTCCTGCTAGCAGCCAAAGGGGCTAAGTAATTCAAAATGTTCTAAATGCATCTGAACATCAGGGACGGGAATATTTTTTGTACTAGAATAAAGACTAAATTGAATGTGAAAACTCCACTGTAATTTTTAATGGAACCTATGGCAGCAAGTAGTGTCAGTTGCATAATTATTGAACAGTTGTTACATTACAATACCTTGTGCGTGTACAGTATACAAGATTCAGTTATAATTTTATCCTAAATCCATATGTTTAGATTTCTGAAACCTAACTTGCATCTTTCCTGTTAGGCAATGGTATAGCAAAATGTCAAAACAAAAACAAAAAACCGCTATTCTGTCATCAACATTTTAGTTCCTTATTAAATCTTTTTTTATATATAAAGTTTCTGGGGGTATGGTAATGCTGTACCTGAGAATTGTGTACTCCCAAGAATTTCAAAGATGTATTCAAAATAAGTTACTGAATGTAGCCAGCATTCATAACTACATTATTTCATATTATTTGGTAAAGTTCTGCTAAAGCAAACAGTAAATCAAAATATTGCCCATATCACAAGCCATATTGTAAATATAAAGATAAAAATAAAAAAGTTTGGCTCCTTGTGTCAATCTCCTTATTCTCATGAAAGAGGACTCAGCTGTCTCTGAGGCCCTGTCTTCAAGCCACTCCTAACACTCAGCAGAAGCCTTCTATGCTGGGGCAGGTGGCAGAGATTGTGTAGGCCACAGCCAATAGGAATGTAAATCCTCCCCCTTTACAACTCCAAGGATCTTACCCAGAAAAGGTAATAAATCTCTAGGATTAGCACTTACTGAAAAATGTTTTTTTTTCCCATGAAAAATTTCAACTTATTAAAAAAAATGAAAACCTAAGTTTTCAACCAAATATTTGTTGGACTTCTGATATATCCAAACTTCTAAAGAAAGGCAGACACTTTCTGCAAACAAATTATTTAGTCAAAAAGCAAATTTTCTGTTGAAAGCAAATTCATGGAAAAATTTTAACCAGTGCTATTTAGGGTGCATTAACTGTTCCAGATAGGCCTCTGTTCCAGACATCTGAGGCTCCTGGGGCATATTGTGGTTGTAGGGAATCCGGTGGAACTCTACTCTCAGATAGCAGTGGGGTGGGAATAGAAGCTCCAGAGGTGGTATGAAGGCATATGGCCTCCATGCAGATGACCACTGCCTCTTCACAGATCCATTAGGTTTAGAGGCCTGCCCTGATGCCTTTTCTGTAGGGAGGCAAAGCCCATCTCCACCTTGACCAGATGATTTGGGTGAATCTCCATAAAAGCCCTTACTGTGAATTTTAACACTGGGAGAAGCATTTATGGCAAAATTAGGTAACATCTTCAGAAACACCTGAGTGACTTGGGTGCTTTATTTCCACTGAGAGCATCCTGCAGCATGGTACTATTTACAAATATAGAGCCCTAAAGAGATGTCTGGGGAAAATCCTAGAACACGAACCATAGCACTGGTTATTCTGGGTCCACACCCTAAACCCTCCATATCCATTAAAGGCTATAGATACAACCCTGAACAACTGATGATCAACCCAGGAGTACCACCAGGAGGCATTGTGTCCCAGAGACACAACTCTAAGTCACATTTCCCTTCCTGTTTCCTCTTTGTTCCTGGAGAGGTTGTTACAAAATGTGCAAAAGAAAAAAAACTACAAAATGTTGTCAAAACGTTTTCATTTTTCCCCGATCCAAATGTAGTTGAAACATTTAATTTGAGAAAATGCTGTCCTTTATTAATTTTCTCCTACCCGCAGTAAATGTCTACCTACTGCTCTTTAACTCAGCTACTCTGATTGGCAAGTATGGAAGGAGAGGTCAAGTCTCCGACCAGTCTTCGCACACCCCCTGCCAACATTTCAGGAAAAGAACAGGCAGGTAAGTAGACTTGCTTACTCCTATCTATGCATCTGAACCCCTCATCTGGATTGCCAAAAAAGGGATGTAAGAGGGATTCTTACTCCATGTGCTGTCACATCATCTATGTCACAAACTAGGCCTTAAATTGCACATTTTCTCCTCAGGGATGGTGTTCCTAGCCTCTGTTTGCCAGAAACTGGGAATGGGCAACAGGGGATGGATCATTTGATGATTACCTGTTCTGTTCACTCCCTCTGAAGCACTGGCATTGGCCACTGTTGGAAGACAGGACACTGGGCTACATGGACTTTGGTCTGACCCAGTATGGCCATTCTTATGTTCTTAATTGTTATTGTTGTGGGATAGGCACACCCCGTCCCCCTTTTGGGACAGGGCAGCGTTGTGATACCACTGCCATTACAGTCCCCCGGCAGTCTTTAGGCCAAAAGTGGTGCGGCCCAGAGGCTGGAAACAGTATAGCAGCCCTTGCGCAGTACAGCCCAATGGCCAGAGTCAAGTGTAGCAGCCCTTGCATTCAGGGCCATGCAGCCTAGCAGCTAGAGTCAATTACAGCAGCCCTTGCATTCAAGGCAGCATGGCCTAGCGGCCAGAGTCAATTACGGCAGCCCTTGCATTTGGGGCAGCACGGCCTAGTGGCCAGAGTCAATCTAACTGCCCTCAGATGAAGGGCAATATAGCCTAGTGGTCGGGGTCCATATAACAGCCCTGTGGTACAGGGGAGTTCAGCCTAATGGCCAGAGTCAATATCGCAGCCCTTAGGCACAGGGGAGTGAGGCTCAATGGCCAGTGTCTATACAACAACCTTCGGGTACAGGGCAGTGCAACCCAAAGGCTAGTACCCAGGGAAGAGGAAGGGACCGCCGCCAGGGCAATAGCAGCCCGTGTAGGGAGGCCCGGGCCCACCCGACTCACCGGGCCTTGACCCAGGGCCCTGACAGTGGCGGAGTGGTCTGCCACTGGGTCAGCGGGGAATCCCACCAAAACATGCTGACCTCACTCAGGTGGGAGGTACCACTCCCGCACTCTCCCTGGGTCACTTCCTGCCACGCTTCCAGACACTGCAGTCCATTGAGCATCAGCGTTTCCAGGCTTCTCAGCGTGGGCGATTCCCTGCGGCTCCCTCAGCCACAGACCTCCAGTCCGGCTTTCAGGGGCTCCAGTTCCTGCAGGCAAAGGCTATGATGGCTCTTCAACTGGAGCCTCCACCAAAGGTCCTTCCCCTCCGGTGGTCAGCCTAGAATTAGCTGGGCTCCTCCCTTTTATACTGAGGCAGTAGTTGGAGCATGCCCAGCACAGTCTGAGTGGCGGGACTTCCGCCGCCCATAGTGTAGGGTTAACCCTCTCTTGTTCAGTGCGTTATACACATACCCCATCACAGTTATTGATTTATAAATAAACTAAAATCACAGTTTTTCTATGTCCAAAATGCTCTCTCTCAAAGGATGCATAGTCATCATTAATGCTTAATAATGATACATTGGTTAAACTACTGAAAGTGTGTCAAGTTATATATGTCTTCCCCCCCCAAAGTTCTTTTTATGGAGATACTTGATACTCAAATATCTGTTATCAGGTCCAGCCTCAGGCATACTGGTGCCTTAGGAAAATCATATTGTAGCTATGTAAGCTTTTCTACATCCATATAACCCAAAAGATAAAAAGAAAAGTTAATCTGAACTAAAAATCTATGGTCAAAACTTTTAAAGTTAGCAAGCAATTGTGGGTGCCTTATTTTTCAGGTGTGTACCTTCAGAGACCCTAACAGCACCTGGTTTTCAGAATGGGCTGAAATTACTGATCATTCTTGAAAGTCTTGACCTATATTAAAATAAAAACAGATAGCAAATATTTAGCATTGAAAATGTATATTATTTACTATCCAGAAAATGTAGCATCATTTCAAAAGAACAATTTCTCCACCTCAGGAAGAAAAAAAAAAACGCTCAAAAGTGTGAAAGTCTGAAAATGAACAATTAAGTAATCCAGCCACGTCACTCATGTAACTCAATGCCCATAACACCTCCCCAACCCAGTCTAAATTATGCCCCTTTCTGTATTCCAAATTATGTATTGTTGGATGTATGTAGAAGAAATAATATATGGTTTAATTAGAACTAAAGATTTCAGAAGTAATTTAATCCCAGGGCACATTAGCATAAATCAGGGCTCCACGGGTTTTCTGCTAGTGTGAGATGCTGATTCAGTAGAAAGATGTTTTTATGAATTAAAGACAAAACTTTATTCCTGTTGGAGTTATAGAATGTATTTAATACCTAGGGTCCAATTCCCCTCTAAGTCAGTAGTAACTGAAGTCACTAGTGTAAGTGGGAGAAAAATTAGGCCCGTAGGGTGAAATCTGGGCTCTATTGCAATCAATGTGATTTTTGGCATTGACTTCCATGGAGCAAGGATTTCACACAATCCTCTTTTACATTTCTATAAGCATATGTAGGCCTTGCTAGTTGGTACATTTTCCTAGGTCTGCCAACCGGCATTCACACTAATTCTCTAAAACAAGTAATAGTGTATTATTTGCTTCAGCTATAGTACATTGTTAATAGAGACCTTACTAAGGAAATGGGTGTTACAATCCCTTTTTTCTAGGGTGACCATATTTCCCAAAGAGAAAATGGGACACCCCCAGCCACTCGCCGGATGCCCCCTCTCTCGATGCTGTTGCCAGTTGCTGGAACCCTGCCCCTCCCGCCAGCCAGGCAGTTGCCCATCACTGGAAACCTTCCCCCCCCCCCCCGCCAGCGAGGTTGTTTCTTGGTCACTGGAACCCTGTGGGGGCCCGCATGCTGGAACACTGCTTTCCCTCCAGCCCTGCCTCCTCCCTGTGGGGGGCTGGCATCTCCACTTGCCCACTGCACCCCCCAACAGGACAGAGGGTCACCCTAATCTTTCCCCAGTAGTACTATTCCATTGTCTTGTACTTTTGTAGAGTTCAGAAACTGCAACTATGCCTGTCTGTGCAAGGGGTAGCAACAGCTCCCTGTACTCTGAGCTACAATGTACATTAGTGTAAAGGAGTAGGCAGAATCTGGTCTGAAGAGTCTGTGACTTTCCTATGTCCATACAGTCAGTATAATGGCAGTACCCGAATTAGAATTCAGAAGCCCTGCAACTTACATCCTTTCTCTAGAGTCTAATCCAAAACCCATCTAAATTAATGGCAAGTTCAAGTTCCCAATCACTAGCCCACATTCCCTCCATACTACACAAAACACTAAATGGGAGAAGGTGGAGGAGTATTTGCTGGTAGAGGTAGATTAAACATTACAATCTGCTGCATTCAGCCTCACAGTTTATTCAGCCCAGGATACAGTTACCTTGTAAACAGCAATCACCTTCAGTTTATCATTACAATAATCAAAAAGTGTCAGGCATTAATATATCAGAACATGAGTACTACCGTTCAGGGGGAAAAAAGAAGAGAGAGAATGAATCTCATAATCCAAGTGTGCATTCTTTTATCATTTCACATGAGTAAATACAGACAAGATCTTACAGCATTAGACAGTGAAATCTAGATTAATTTTAAGGCCAAATTGTGCCCCGACCCCCAATGTCCTATCCTGGACTTCAGTAGGAGCTGTTCACGTGCCTCTGATGGTAGGATTTGGACTGAAATTAGGGTGACCATACATCGCATTCTGGCTGAGACAGTCCCTTTTTTTAAGACCTGTCCCGGCCATCCCGACATTTTTTTCCAAAAGGAGACATTTGTCCACTTTGCTCTTGATGACTTGATCAGTTGGCAAGAGCAAACAGACAAATGCCCACTTTTGTCAAAGTGGGGTGCAGTGTGGAGGAGGATGAGTGGAGATGCCAGCCCCCCACAGGGGGGAGGTCGGGTGGGGGGAGGAACCAGCATCCCAGCATACAGGCCCCCTCCGGGTTCCTGTGACAGGCAACTGCCTGGCTAGGGGAGAGGCAGGGTTCCAGTGACCGGCAACAGCATCAGGGGTGGGGGGGGCACACCTCAGGCGAGCAGCTGGGGGTGTCCTGTTTTCTCTTTGGTAAATATGGTCATCCTATCTGAAATATTCCCAAGTGAGAGGAGTGAGGCATAGGTGCTGGAAATATGGATGCTGGGCATTGTTGTGGTTCTCATTCTATACAGGGTTTACAGTTTGTTTCAATGGCTCTCAGCACCCCCACTGTATAAATTGTTCCAGCACCGCTGGTGTGAAGAAAATGATGAATTGATACCTTAATATCATACTTCAACCACTGGAAAATCCTGTACTTCAACAAAATCCAGCAAATCAGAAGACATGTAAAAGTAGTATCTTGTGAAATAATTTCAAGAAATGCCCCTTTTTGTACATTATCCAATCATTGGATGGATAAGTAGTCAATTGTTTTGTGGGGTTTAGAATACTGTGAATAAAGGGATTGAAAAATAACTCTCTCATGAAAAGCTTTTTTTAAAAAGAGAGAAAATCATTGTGTGTTGAGCATATAGTGATATTAAATGTCTTTGTTTATTTTTTAAAAGAAAATCTGTATTCCTTCCCTTTTTACAAAAAATATGTTCCTGTAATACTAAGGGTAAACACTTAAATTGAAATACTCAAAAGTCAGGAAATTAAAATATTATAGCTCTTGGAGTAACAAAATTAGCCGTGTTGCACATCTGTATATTTTATTCTATATGTTTAGCACATAGGACCTGATCCAGCAGACTATTATGAACAGATTTCAACAGGACTACTCACAGTACATAATGTTAAGTATGTGCTTAAGTCTTTGAGGACTGGAGCTATAAACAGCAATGTTTTTAAGTAAACATTTAAAGAGGAAAAACAGGAACAGAAAAATGAAGCACATGTGCAATGTTATCCCAAGAGTCCTACAATTCTTGTTTCCTGACAGGTGTGTGCGTATAAACTTAGAACTTTAATATTAACATTACAGGGACGATATGTACTGGGTTATTTTGCTTCAGAAAAAAAAAAGAACGGCCAAAAAATGCATTCAAATTACCAACTATGTATCAGTAAATCTGATAACACTGGCAGCATGCAAAAAAAGGAACCAAGGTCAAGTGAATATGCATCCTGATCCTGTTTGGTGTAAGTTGATGCAGTTACTATGGCAACTATCCTTGATTATCAGGGGGAGCAAAGTGCCATGTATTCGCATTTTTCATCTTACTGTATAGCCTCCCTGTAGGGAACGAGTGACCAAGGAACATCTATCTTTATGGATGTACAAATTTATGTTTCAAAGAGCTTTAAGGAATTTTATCCATCATGTAGTTATTACTCCAGACTGAAAAAGCAAGCAGCACAAAACGTCCACATTTACTGCTTGCATAAATAGATGCAACACCATTGACTAAAAAGGGGTTTCATTCATTTATATCAGTTGTGAACTTGGCCCAATCTTTGATGTTTATACAAATCAGAGGATATACCAAATCTGTAGGCCTATTTTTTTCCACATGACTCTGAAAAAATCTCCTTTAAGTATGGAGTTGGCCATGGTTTCTCAAATATGCTGTCTTCTGCACTGTATAACAGAGGCTCAAAACCACTGTAAAAACTGGTAAAACCCCATCTTTGCATCCCCACTTGCTCTACCTTACTTTGAGAGGGTTAAATACTCAGTGAGATATGTCTCACTGAGCATTTAACAGGTGGCAGTGGATCAGCATTCTCATTGCACCACCTGTCAATACCTGGCACAGACCATGGAAGCTAATGATTCTCCTAGGAAACTGAATTCCGAAGCTCATACTTGAAGAATCCCGGTATCACTACTTCCGGTAACCCTAAGAATGTGCAATGCCATGGTTTCCATAGCATCAGGCCCACCTTCAGAGTCTTACAACTCAACATTGAGGGTTTATCAACAGCCAAGCAACATTTAATCTGCTCTATTGCTCATCTGGCCACTAAGAATGCTATCACTTGGCTCGGTGAATATGCAAACGCTAAATAAATAAATAAATTTTGAAAATTAGCTTCTTGGCTTCCTTGCCAGAACAGGTATTGTGGCTGGATTATTTGCAGAATTGGGTAGTGTGCTGGACAAGCATGTTTTGCTTCTGCTACATGAATGTATTTTTGTACAGGCAGACAATGGCAGTGTAAATATGGTGAACGTTGATGGAAAGTATGAGCTAACCCAGAATGTTTGGGCAGAATTGGATGAGTTTGTGACTTGCAAAACTTGCAGTAGTTGATAAAAAGATCAAGGCCCAAGTGAATAATTTCCTTTGCTGTGATATGAGACTCTGAATCAAACTGTGCTGCACTTTGCTTGATATTGATACTGAAAATAGTGCCTGAAATCACTACATTTGATACAAGCACTTACATATAAGAAGTTTTAGTACCTATTTGTGTTAAATTGCCAATAATTTAGTCGAGTGCCACAATGTACTTGCCATGACTGAGTTACTGCAGAGAATTCTTTCCCAGGTGTCTGGCTGGGTGGGTCTTGCTGACATGCTCAGGATCTAACGATCGTCAGATTTGAGGCCAGGTCAGATTGGCAAAGACTCTGGGGGGAGGGAGATGCACAGGTCACTTGCAGCTTTAAACTAGAGTAAATGGTGGATTCTCTGTAACTTGAACTCTTTAAATCATGATTTGAGGACTTCAGTAAACTCAGCCAGAGGTTATGAGTCTATTACAGGAGGAGGTGGAGAAGTCCTGTGGCCTGCAATGTGCAAGAAGTTAGATTAGATTATCACAATGGTCCCTTCTGGCCTTAAAGTCTATGACAGATTGTCTTGATAAAAATAGGTATTATGGTATTCTAAAGTAATTGTCAATCTACATCATATACTCGTGATACTTCAGTGATTTGGGTGATTACAAAAAGTAATACAGTACCATGCATAAGCCTAATATCACAAAGCTCAGGTGAAATAGCTGGGTTACTGCTGAGGCCAGATCCATCACAATAGTGACAGAAAGACCTTTACTTTGATTTCATTATGTCTGTAAACCATTGCTTGTACTTTAACTTCATAGACCCCTCAATATCACACTTTTGAAATTAGTTGACATTTTGTACTGTGCAGAACTGATCTTTCTAACATTTCCAGAATAAGGATAATACAGTAAAAACTCCTATTAATTTGAATGAGCTTTAGATTAGACCTTACCTTCATTATATTTAATATGTATAAATTTCAAGAAGCCAGCTGCACCACTCAGTTAAGGACTTACTTCTTGGGAAGTTTAAAATAATAAAACTAACCTGTTTTTGAGTTACCCAAATATCAAAAAGTTCCATGGAAAAACAGGAAAACCATTGTCATAGCCTCATGAAGAATAGACTATTTCAGTCCAAAAGGTGAATTTTTCAGAATGGCACATAACTGAAAACAGGAGTTTATGATGAATGACCCATTGTATCCTTAACTATAAAGATCACTGACAAATGAATGCCGTATATATCTCATTTAAGAACTTTTGTATCTAATGTAACTTGTCAGAGTAGACTTTCCATTATTTAAGTTTGCAGGAAGATTTGAACATTTCAGATTCGGAAGAAATCCAGCTATAAAAGACCTAGATTCTTTTCTGCTAGAGATATTCTGTAACTGGTTCTAAGTGTCAACTCAGGTTGCCAGACAGTTTTTTATAAAGTTGTAATCCTTAGGGCTTTCCCCTTTGTTTTTCACTCGACAATTCTTCTTTTATAAGGGTCATAAAGGCAACAGTCTGTAAAATCTATTTCAGATTTTCCTGTTCAGTTGTACTAATCTTGGTATCTTTTTTATTTTATAAGAGGCTGATGTCTTCCTTTTTTTCAATTAGAATTCTCGGAATGATTCTTCATGATGTGGAAAGTCTTCATCTCTTCAAGGAATCTGATTCAGTTAACCTAAGGTGACCTCAATTTTGTGCACAATAGAAATAATTTGTTTTCTTTACCTCTACCTTTTAACACAGTCATGCTTAGATGATCTTTTCCAGTAACCTTACTAAGAACGTAAAAAGGGAATTTAGGTAAAACATTATAGGAACAGAAAAGCTAATTGAAATTTCAATAAAAAATTAATTGCCACATCCCACTACAATAAAGAGGTCACACTATCCTCTTATATTCATAGTATACATTCCCAGAAATGTGTTTGAAGTAGAAGAGATAAGTAAAGGCACAGTTTATCTCACATTCATTTTCAATTGAAAAACTGCTTTGTTAACCCTTTTCTCAATACAGTACAGTTAACAAATCTAGAAGGCTAGGAAATATATCTTTTAGGGCAGGTATATGGATATATAGTACGAAACACACACCAAATATGCACTGTTCAATTCATATAGACATATACAAATAAAACAAACTACATTGGGATAATACTTCCAGTTATACCACTGCTTTAAATCTCTGTAGGCCTTATCGGCAATAATGTAGAAAACCCTCCTGGAGGTTACCCCACTCCTTACAGGATTGCCAAACTCTCTTCCCACCCCCCACCCCCAGTGGAATGGATTTAGCCCTTAGACCTAACTGATTCCAGGGTATATGTGGGAGAAGAGAGCCAGCAATGCCAGCACTCATGGTCCAGTAACACCTCCCCTTACCTGATTATTAATAGTGCAGCTCTGTTGAAGCCATGCTATCCAGGCCTTCCTGGGCCTTGGCTGTTCCTAGAACCCCTTTAAGCCTGGTTCCCCATTGCAGAGGAGACTCTATGGGAAAGTTAGCAGAACCACTGTACTGCTGTCTTCACCTGTCCTGTGTCTGTCAATCTACCACTCCAGTCTCTGAGGTCAGTTAGAGTACAAACGCTCCCCGACTTACGCAATCGTTCCGTTCCGGAAAGCCTTGCGTAACCCTAATTTTACGTAAGTTGGAAACATATATTGTGCAAGCATAAAAAACAAACAATTACAACAAAAATATTGCATTTACCTTAATCCTATTGTTATCCTGGCACACTGAAGGCTGCATTTTGATCGTGGATGACAATCGGCTTAATTTGTAGATGAGGAAGGAGGAGGAGGAGACAGGCATGATTTGAATGAAATAATAGGGTGAAATAAGAGAATTAAAGTATTACTGAAATAACATGAGACTGAGAGGCTGTGAGAGCGCAAAGCCTTCCCTTGTAAGAGATGCTACCGCTGTATTCCTCTGCACACTGCACTACAGTACTTTGCGCTCCCGTACGCTATGCAATATTTTCCGGACCTCGAAAATTTTATTTATGCCTTATGGAACTTTTTGCGCAAGGTCAAATTTGCATAAGTCAGATCTTGCATAACCCGGGGAGCATCTATACTGTAGTCTCAGTATAATCTATATCCAGTTCCTGTGTCACCACAGGTCAATTGCAGAAGCTGGGGATTTCCAGGGTGCAAGGAGGTCCTGATGTCCCCCATTCTCCAGCTACACTCACTAAATTTGTGGGTTGGTCTACACCACAAGGAGATTCACCTTGATAGCAGTAATTCTGAGGCAGACTGGTTAAACTAGTTTTAAGGCTGCAGTGTGTCACTAGAGTGACCCCAAAATAATAGAGAATCAGGCTCTCTTGATTTTTGATTTATGTATGGCACATGCAGATCCATGCTGATCTAGCTAGTTGAAGTCAATCAACCCGCCTAAGGTTTACATTTACTAATTACATCAAGATAAAAACTACAGAGCCTTCTCTCCACTAGGATTTTACATCAAGACAGCTATCTTGAGTTAGCTATCTTGATGTAATAAAAACAAAACAAAAAACCCACACACCTTATTTTGCAGTGAAAACATAGCATCAGACTGATTAAGCTGTCTCACATCTCTTTGACCCTTTTTATTCTAGGCCTGGCACAGAGACTGCAATGCAAGCAATGGTAGGTGATTTCCTTCTGAAAAGATGAGTTGCTGATGCTGTTTGACAACTGATCTAAGCTGTTCAACACAGGTTGTTTTTATCTGCAAACCATATAGCTACATACAGGGATGCTCTTTATGGGCTTCATTCTTATCTCTTGGCACATTCACACAACTGCTGTCTGGGTTCTTTCTACCTGAGAGCCTCTCAACTTTGGAATTTATTAGTCTCCCTGGTCCAAAATAGCCTGAATCTGTTGAATTCTCAGGGCACACCTGGAATGCCCACCTATTTGCTCAGGCTGAGGAGGGGAGAGACATGATACATACTTGGATTTGCAGGTTTGGGGTTTAAATTAATCTCTGGCTGGGTATTTTCTCATGTTTTGGCATTGGAGAGAAGGAAAGGGGTGACTAACTTTTCTGCTATCGTACAATTACTTATCAAAGTCAGTGGACGTTTTTGCTTGAGTAAGCATTGCAGGATTGGCAATTTTGCTATTAACTTCAATGGAGTCCGAATTTTTCCTATCCCCACCCCCACCCCTCACACAGAAAATATCCAATCTGACACTACATCTATCAGCATCTAATTCTGGTCCACTGCCTCATCTTCATCTTATTCTTCATTGTGCATCTTTCCATTCAGTCAAAGAAGAAACACCTTGATTTTTCTAATTAGGCCAATTGCCTGTCTAATGTCTATGATAATAGTAATTCCATTGTCCTCAAGGGCTTCTGAAACCATTCCTGATATATGGGAGAAACAGTTGTGCAACCAATAACCACCCAGACAACAACGGAAAATATATATCCTTTCTCATTAGTATTTTCACCAGCTGATACCTCACAGGGGGTTTCCAGGGGAGTTTCTGTAACAGTGGTTGTTTCACTTTGGTAATGTGTCCAGTGGCTTAATAAACTTGAGCCCCAAAGCTTTGACATCTGTATAGAACAACAGAATTCGTATTAAGCCATTTGCCCATAGCCTCATACTTTTAGCTCATGCTTGTTTAAAGAAAAATCACTTGCATATGATCACTATTTCTTCCTTTGCTTTATCTAAAATCCACCTTGCTGTTACATATATCAGAGAGAGGAGTAAACTGAATGCTAAGAATATGTTCAATTATAATATTTCAGATTACCTCTTTAAGGTTTTATCATTTTTAAAATGTCACAAAATCTCAAAGATAAATTATTGCTGAATTCAAAAGCAGAATGAATTCCTACAGATAAAAGTGTATTGACATAATTCACCGGTTTCAATTTAACACAGTTTTTTTAGACTTTTGCAAGTTACTTCCTTCAAGATGTTTTATGGAAATGTTGCCTTTAGGTAAACAAATTACTTTGCACATTTGCGTTTTAAATAACTGGCTCCATAAAGCCAATTTCCTTTCTCCTTTGAGTTTTACAACAAAATTATATGTAATGTTCCTCTACAGATTTCTATAGCACTCCATTAAGGAGAATTTAACACATTAAAGTACCTTTCACAGGTAATTCTATTTATTTAAGTAGAATCATGGCAAATTATTTTCCTACTTTTGGATCACTATATGTGCCATTAAGGTGTCATCTGGTGAGGTTAAGTGTCCGTTGCACCAAATATGTGAATTTTCCTTTAGTATATAAGGGTTTATCTTTCAATGACAGGCAACTATAAATAAGGTGCATAAAAGAAATTAAAACTAAAGGGCCAGACTTTTAAAGGTATTTAGGTATCTAAAGATGCAAATAGGTGCATACTGGAATTTGTTGACATCACTAGCAGGTAGGCACATAAGTATCTATAATGTGTAAGAAAAAAACTTGTGTGATCATGGGGGACTTGAATTTGTGTGACATATGCTCGAGGTCTCATACAGCTAATACTAAAGAATCCTTGGAATTTCTAAACATTATAGGGGACAATTTCTTAACTCAAATAGCATTGCCACCAACACAGGAATTCCATATTAGACCTTGTCCTAACAGATAAAGGAGAACTAATCACAGAACTAAACACTTGAAGTTCAAAGTGTCACACTAGGATTGAGTGAGATGAACAAAGCACGTTGGGTGTGATAGGACTGTTGTGATAATTCAGCTTACAAATTTACCTTAATTGCAAGCTCAACTGTAAGAAGTGAATGTAAGGTCATAAGATGTCACAATAAGCTATAACAAATATTGATAAGAAAAAGTATGAAAGAAACACAAAGTGTGAATTAATCCAAACCAAAAGGTCTACTGATATAATTCAAGGACTCTGTTCAGATCATGACTGGTAAACAAAACAGAAGACACACCAAAAATCAGTGACCCAAAATTGGTCTAATTGATGGACAAAATAATGAGATGATAGACTACTCCACCCAAGACTCCCTTTTTGGGGTCTGTATGAAAGTGATAGTGTGAGAAAAATTGGCTACTGGACCAAGCTCCACCATCCTGGCTGCCACCCCAACCCTCTCCTGGGACCCTGGACCTTCTTCATCCTAATCCTGATAAACATCCTGATTAGACCAGGGAGAGGGATCCGTTTGATGACACCACCATCTCCACCAGCAGCTAAATCTCTATCACCACCTGGGATGTAAAACTCTGTTGTTCCACCACACCTCCCCCCATGTGTCCTTTTCCTTCCCTACCTTACTTTGTTTCTTTCCTAACCCTCTCCTTTTTCCTTCTGTCTAATAAAACGGCATATTTTGAAACATTAGTGTAAGCTTGTGACAAAAACACACACACACACACACACACACCAGCCAAATGTAATGCCCTGAACAGCCTGACTCTAGTACAAGTTTTTCAGGTCTCGGAGAGTCTGATAAGACTGTGTGCTGTGCCTATGTTTCTCCAGCAGTGAGGTTGAAAGTGAAAGTCAACACCAGAGATGGAAGCTGCATCTTTGCTGTTCTTTTCTCTTTTGTGTGTTTGTCTTGTTTTGTCTTCTAGGAAATGAGATTAGACTTTAACAGCAGCAACAATGACAGCTCCAGTCCATATCAACTAACTTCTTCTCTTTTCCCCCAAAAGGACAGTTAATACCATCAAAGGGTACGTCTATACTTACCTCCGGGTTCGGCGGTAAGCAATCGATCTTCTGGGATCGATTTATCGCGTCTTGTCTAGACGCGATAAATCAATCCCGGAAGTGCTCGCCGTCGATGCCGGTACTCCTGCTCTGCGAGAGAAGTACGCGGAGTCGACGAAGGAGCCTGCCTGCCGCGTGTGGACCCGCGGTAAGTACCTTGTAGTTCGAACTAAGGTACTTCGACTTCAGCTACGTTATTCATGTAGCTGAAGTTGCGTATCTTAGTTCCAACTGGGGGGTTAGTGTGGACCAGCCCAAAGAGACCATCAAACATGGGGTTTTTTTCCTTCTAAAACTCTCTCCAGCTAAAGGGAAAGGAAACAAGGGATGTTTTTAAAATGAATTATTTAATACTTTACATTTCAAATGCTTTCATTGTTTTTTGTTCCTTTGTGTAACTTTAAAAATAAGGTTAAAGGGAAGTTAAATGGTGTTTGCCATGGTAGTAAAGCAGGATGAGGTCTCTCTATACCAAACCCCAAATCTTGTTTTAAACAGTTTAACACTGAACAATGACGGTCTTGTTAACACAATGTGGTTCACTAGGTAGTGGACTAAGAATCTGGGTTCTATTCCTACTGCTGCACTGACCTAATGTGTGACTTTTGATAAATCACTTAACCTTCCTGACTCAGTTTCCTCATCTATAAAAAATGACATGATAATACTTATCTATCTCCGTAAAATGCTGTGAGCTCCATAGTTGAAAAGTTCTAAGTATTATTTAATTACACATGGCTATTTTTTAGTGTAAATGCTGAGAATTTGGGACAGCCACATACATATTTTTTAAGAAAGTACAAGTAAAGTGTGAGCAACTGACTTAACTAAGTTGTTAAGGAAATGTAATACTGATTACTAAAATGAGGAAAAACTGGATTTTAATTGATTAGAAATTGTACAGAAGTTTTCTAAATCAACAGAAATTCACAAGGAGAATCCTCATTTCAGTGTAATAATTCATATTTACTAGATTGCCAAAATGAAACACATAAGCAACAGTAATGTTTAGGCTCACTTAGCCCTTCACAAATCAAACACAAACTCTCACAGTCTTTTTCTTATATTGAATAGGTTGAGTAGTAGTCCATCATATTTTCATTTCCCTCAGATGTAATTCACCTTATGTCCAACTTTGTTTTATTCAGCCAAATTATGATGTGTGGTGTTATTAATAAATCCATTGTATCTTAATTATGAACAATGTTCCTCCCAGCAATGCAGAAGGCTTGAATCCCACCAAGAGAGTTTGCTAACATCATAAATCAGACCTGAAATGATTTGTCCCTGGCCACAGAAGGAACTACAGTCTTAGGGGCCTGATTTTCACCTCACCAAACTACAGTATCACCACTGCCATCAGTAAAGCTATACCTAATACTCACCTCTGTGAGAGGTGAATTAGATCCTCAGTTTTTATATTTACATATGTATTTATATTTAGAGCCCTACGCGGATATAAATTTATATCCACAGATGCGGATATCCACAGATATAAAATGATATTCGTGGAACTGCAGGACTCTTCCAGGAACCGCAGCAGCGAAAGGAGCAGAACATGGGGCCACCGCTCCCAGGAGCCAGCGGCCAGCACAGGCAACTCCTAAGGCGCAGCTGCACCAACCCCAGATAGGAGATGCAGACAGCTGCGTGAAAGAGGTGGGGGCAGGACTGGGGGCGGTACAACCACGCCCGAGGAGCTGCCAGCACCCTGGGAGCGATGGCCCCACGTTCTCCTCCTTTCACTGCTACACTTCCTGGTAGAGTCCTGTAGCTCCGTGGATACCGATTTATATCTGCAGATATCCATATCCACGGCTATAAATTTGTATCCATGCAGGGCTCTATTTATATTTACAATATTAAACTGTAAAAATAATCCTCTCTCAGTATGTCTCCTATCACTTCCTTGCCTGCTGTACCTTATGTGTTTCGTGTCCTGTTGTATTTAGATGGGATATATGGGCCCATCTAAATACAAGAGGACACAACACACAAGGCCCAAGAATCTCCACTAAACTAGTACTACAATAGTGCAATACATTACAAAATATATGATCAATTGAATTTTCTGAAATGAACATTTTAATTATGAATGACTGAAATTTAATCAATTCTGGAGGATTTTTATTTTACTCAGATATAGTAATTGTATAGAGTCATAATTAACAGAACAGTTCCCCATAATATAGCATGATTACTTTAAGGGCACAGGAAGCATTTGAAAAGCACACATTACTATTGTTCAGTTATATATGCAATCCAGTCAAGTCTATAATCAGAACATAAGAATGGCCATACTGTGTCAGGCCAATGGTCCACCTACCCAGTAGCCTGTCTCTGACAGTGGCAAATGTCATATGCTTCTGGAATTTGGAAGTTTAGAGACACCAGGAGCATGGGGATGCATCTCTGACCATCTTGTTAACAGCCAAGTAATAGTAGTTCCTTATGTTTGTTTTAAGTCTGCTGCTGATTAGTTTCATCAGGTGACCCCTGGTTCATGACCCTGTGTTATGTGAAGGGGTAAATTCTCTATTCACTTTCTCCACACCATCCATGAGTTTATAGACTATCCCTCTCTTAATCGTCTCTCTTCTAAGCTGAACAGTCCCAGTCTTTTTAATTTCTCCTCATAGGGAAGCTGTTCCATATCTCTAATCATTTTTGTTGCCCTTTCCTGCATCTTTCGCAATTTCAATATAGCCTTTTTGTGATGGGGTGACCAGAACTGCATAAAATATGCAAGGTGTACAGATACCATGGATTTATAGTGTTTTATTATCTATCCCTTTCCTAATGGTTCCTAACATTCTGTTCGCTTTTTTAATTGCTACACAATGAGCAGATGTTTTCAGAGAACTATTGTAGGGATATTAAAGAAGGTACTAACAGTGATTCCCCCAAGAGACAGTGACCCCCTCATAATTTGGCCCCCACACTTTAAAATCCAACAGTTTCACCAAGTACAAAAATCTCTTGGGTCTTCTGTTAAAACTTGTAAGCTACTGTCTGTAGAAACCATTGATTATATCTATCCTGTGAAAGATACTTTACTACTATGTAAAACTTACAAACAAGTTAACTGACTTTGTTCTTGAAGTAATTGATACAATGCAAACAAACACTATAAGCCGTTAAGTGACTTTCACTTCATTCAACGGCTCCTAGGACAGACCCCCACCCTCTGTGATTAAAGGGCCAGGAGTCTCAAATGAATTAGCACACACTCTGAAAGTGGTGGAGACAGTAAATTAAAATATGGTTAAGGTATGGAATGTATGCTGATGAATGCTTGATATACATGGATGGTTAGGGAGGTGCCAGCCTAGAAAGGAAGTATCCATCGGCCGAAGAATGTGTCAAGTGGATGACCAGAAAACCCCCGGAGGGTAAACTGGGATCCACCCCATCACCTGGAAGGATGAGAAACACAAACTTTGGACAGTGTGGAGCCACCAGGAATGTGCCACTTTGGACAGGAATGTGTGCCATCTGCTGATTGAGTCAGCAACAGCAGGATGAAACAGCTCCCATAGACTAACATAGGAATTAATTCCTATAAGAATGGACTCTAAAGATTGATGACTTGAAGTCTCTGATTCTGCTGCCAACCTCCAGGAGCATCAGGTGCACCTGACACAGACTCGGCTCCATCCTCATGACCAAGATACCTGGCCAGTAACTTGGCATGAGCAACTTCTAGGCTGGTAACTATAACACCTATACAGAACTTGAATGAATGATTGTGTGAATGAATCTATCTATATCTATATCTATATATAGATATGTGTGTGTGTGTGTGTGTATAAGGAATAAGTAGTGATAGGAATAAGTAGTCAAACCACGTTGTTTACTTTTATCTTTTGCTTTATCATTATATTTACAATAAATGTGGCATCTTTGCCTTATCCCTCTTAATAAGATCCTGCTGGTTTTTATTTTATTGGTATAACACTATCCACAATGACTCCAATAACTTCCTAGAGTGGCAATAGCTAATTTAGACCCCATTATTATGTATGCATAGTTGGGATTATGTTTTTGCATTACTTTGCATTTCTCAACATTGAATTTTATCTGCCATTTTGTCACCCAGTCACCCAGTTTTGTGAGATCCCTTTGTAACTCTTTTCAGTCAGTTTTGGACTTAACTATCTTGAGTAATTTTGTATTGTCTGAAAAATGTTCCACATCAGGGTTGACCCCCTTTTCCAGATCATTTATCAATATGTTGAACAGCACAGGTCCCAGTATAGCTCCTTCGGGGGACCCCATTATTTATCTTTCTCTACTGTGGAAACTGACCATTTATTCCTATCCTTTGTTTTGTAACTTTTAACCAGGCTACAAAAGAGGGATATATAAGTGTCTCCCATTTCCAATACACGAGAAACCCTTTATAGTGTTAATAAACATATTTTGCTTAGAAATATTGATGGGAATCAACAAATTTAGATATTTTGGAGGTCAGTTTTTAGAATTTGTTAGCACTGAAAGATAAAGGAAACAGTATGGTAAATATTGTCAGGCTTTTTTTTTTTTTTAGAAAAAAAAATATCTAAACAGTTTATCCTTGTCATAGAGTTCTTCCTTTTTTGTCCTTTCACTTCAGTGATGTTCTGATAACGAAGATCTGCCATAGGGATAAAAATAAAATGTATTGTTGTTATTTTAAAGTCCCTGCTCTTGTATTGAACTTTTGTCCTACTATAAGCTGCAGACTTTCATAACTGCATGCACTGTATGTATTTGATAGGAACTAGTGCTAACTTTTCTACTTCCTAGTTAAAAAGAAAAAAAATATATTCATTCATTCATTCTTTTACCTGCTAGCTGAAGTAATAACCAACCATTGAAAAATATTATGAGTATCATTTTTACATTGATATTTGTTCAAAAAATATAGCTTATTTAAATAAGGAACTAACCCATAATCTTCCCCACGATTTCCAGTGAGGAATAAATGTCAAAAAGTTTGCCTAGTATTTAAAATATTTAGTTCTGAAAACCGCTTTGATCTAGAAATCAGGGTGAAAATATTATAAAGAGAGATTTCTGGTACTTCTAAGTTCCAAGGAGGTCAAAATTCTCAGAAGAACATTTTCTGTGGTATTCTGATACTTCTATTTTGAGTCCTGGTATAAACCAGGAAGTGCAGAAGTAGCATGTGTAAATGGAAGAAAAAGTAAGTTTACCTTTTTTTTTTTTTTTTTTTTTTTTTTTGAGGTTTGAAAAATGAGTATGGTCAGTGCAAATTTAGGGCAAAGAGTTGGGATTTCTGGTTTTTAATGTATCTATATTGGTTCACTCATCCCTAATTATATCCCATGATGAGGCTTCTTTATGATCTGAATAAGTGGTGAATGGTCCCACAATGGGCAAGAATTCTTAGAGTATATAGTAGTTAATGGGAAATGCAATTAAATTATACAATTTTTATATCATGAAGACTCACTTTTCTGATATATGTAGCATTTTTAAGCCATTGAAACCATAATTGTTCTTCAATTGAGTTTCTTATGAGTCATTATGATCTCAATAATGGTGTATGAAACACTCATACAGAAATCCATGTCAGGTCTTTGGATGCGATACAACATTAAAACAACTGCTGTAGGTGTTCTATTTAGATCATAATGAAATAAAACACTCCCTTCTTTCACAACTATTGTATTTACTATATACACCCAAGTAACACTTAAGCCACATTTCACTGATCACAGTGTTAAGGTGGCGGATGCCACTTAACCAATGACATGCATTTTTAGCAGATAAATATTCAGATGTCATTTCACAATGTGGACTAACAGCCTTTCAAGTTTTATAATAACGCAAACAATATTTCAACAGCTTAGTACGAATTCTACCACCCTGACTCATGCATAGTAACCCTGAAACCAAGTGAATTATTTGCATAAAAATGTAAGTAAGTAGAAATCACAAGTGTTTCAGAATCTGCCTTCTTAGAAATAACTTATCTTTTAACCTGAAGAAATACATAAATATGAAGATATATAGGGTCAACCTAAATCTTGGAAAAGGTCAACAGCAGAGACCAAATCCTGAGGTATTTACTTACTGTAATCCTTATTTATGAGGCAAATCCCATGGAACACCTACTACTGAAAGGCAGGCACTAATCATGTAAGTAGAAGCACACATACTCTGAATGCAGGTGTGCATTCATGCAGGCACAAATTTCATTGTTGCAAGTTGCAGTCACAAAAGGGAGGCCGGACCTCACTTCTCCTGCAGATCGATTCCTATATTCCTCCAGATAATGGAAAGACAAGTGTGTTTTAATACTCAAAGGCAGATAACCACTCAGAATCAACATAGGAGGAAAGAAGCAAGAGAGGAGCGTACAAATGTTCCATTTCTATTAGATCATTTAATTGGTTGTATTCTCTTCCATATAACTTTACAGAATGGGAGATAACTGTTCCAGTCTGTGTTCAGCTGAGACGGACATATTTGTGACTACCGGAAGAAAAAACAGCTTCTCCCTTCCCCCTCCCCAAATAGTCCTTCAAACAACTTTTAAATAATTTCACACTGCTTTCAGATTTCTCTGTACTCCATGTTTTCTTTAAAGTCTGTTGTGGGTGGGAGAAGAAAGGATCTGCATCCCTCACCTATCAAAAAAATGTCTAGGCATCTTCTCCTTGCCCCCAAGAATATCAAAGCTCCATCTTTGCCTATATCTCCACTGCTGGTTTCTTATCACATCTCATCCTGCTCCCTTTGCTTTGCCAATTCTACTGTTTCCTTTATTTCCTTTTTCTATGCTCATCTTCATGCTTTTTTCCCATGCCACCGGCTTTCCTGGAACACTTCCTTATCCCAATATGCCAGGCGCATACCCTTTTTTCATGTAAACCCTTCCTGAAAAGCTCCCCCTCCTGAGAGTCCTACAAAAAAAACCTCAACCCATATGTGAAAAGACAACCCCCGACCTCAGGTACCATCCAGCACCAGGCAGCAACATGATAGGGTTCACCCAGCCCAGTTTACCTTTGGTTCACCTATAAGAGAAACATAATGTCAGTATCTGATATTAAGCCTGCCTCTGGGTATAATTCTTTTCATATACACTAGTGCAGTAATTCCCCATAAACCTTGTAATAAAAACCATTCTACCATTTCCACAATAAACAAAGATACAACAGGTTTTTCCCATTCCCTTCGTCAAGGACATCACCTCTAAGTTACCTACCTGAGAGTCAATCACAGCACTTTGTTTACAGTACCTTTGTCCCCATCTGGGGTCCCACTCTCCCTTCTTTCACTGCCTGAGGGCTGGTCCACACTACCCGCCCAATTCGGCAGGTAGAGATCGATCTTCTGGGATCGATTTATCGCGTCTCATCTGGACGCGATAGATCGATCCCAGAAGCGCTCCCCCATCGACTGCGGAACTCCTGCTCGCCGAGAGGAGGAAGCGCTGTCGACGGGGGAGCTTGCCTGCGCCACGTGGACCCGCAGTAAGTAAATTTAGTTCGATCTAGGAAACGTCGACTTCAGCTACGCTATTCTCGTAGCTGAAGTTGCGTTTCCTAGATCGATCCCCCGCCCCAGTGTGGACCTGCCCTGAGAGTGATCAGTCTTCCCACAGCCCTTCACTCACATCTTTTGCCCACAAGGTTCCCCACAAGTTCGACTCCGTGGCCTCCTTGCCTGGGAGCCCTGCACCTGCTCAGGAGAATCCATCCTCCCACAACAACAATCTTGCTTCTGGGCTCAGCTCCCCTGACCTCACTGGATCTTCTCCTTTTCCTAGGAACCCACTGCCCAAGCCTTCTGCTCATCAGGGTCCCCAGCTTTGGTCAGTTTTCACAGCACTCCTGTTGCTGGTACCATCCAAACTCAGTTCTCTCTACTGGGTTTCCTGAAGCTCTCTCCCAAGCAACTCCTGCCAGCTCTTGCTCGCTGCTTCCTAGATCTCAGACAGGCAGCAGTCACCCTGATCTCCTGTGTCAGACTTCTCGCAGGCTCAGACTTTCCAGCTCTCTAACTTACCTCCCCTTTAAGGCCCAGGTGCCCCCTCTTAAGCCTAATAGGGGTTCAGATGATCAGTTACTGGTGCACTGGCCTCTTATCTTTTAATGGGCAGATGTTGCCCTGTGACACCATATACTACCACCAATTTACATGCATATATGTTTAAAGTCAGTGATATAATCTGCATCTCTGAGTAATTTTTGTTTGATCTTTGTCTGTCTTTTACACTGTAAGCTCAGATAATGTCTCTATTTGTGTCTTGCATACTTAACATTTTGTTGGTGTATGGTAATTATTTGTGAAGTCTTTCATCTCCCCATACTCCTGCTATTATATCTAGGAGGGGCTGCCACAGGGAGATAAACAGAACAAAACGTATCTGTAAAAATAATTTCATGACCAGACTTAAAATTCAGACTTCTGGATTTAGAGACTTTTCCTGGCTCCATACGGTGCACATATATAGCAATGAACAGTGTAATGAGGCAGAGTGGCCTCTCTCTGCCCCTGGTGGGCAGAGCCAACCCCACCCTGCCCTCCTCACTGGAAGTGGAGGCAGCTGTAGCTCAGTCAGGGCTGGATCAGAGAAAGAGGTGGAGGTCTCTTCTAGAGAGCCAAGCCCTCTGCAGAAAGAGGTTAAGGAGCTGCTCTAAGCCCTGGCAGCTCTGACCCACTACATCTGCAATGCATGCACAGGCTGGAGGAAAAGTTGAAAAGGGGAGCAGAGTAGCTCACTTGCAGGCAGCTAATGGAGGTGAGCAGATCTACACTCTGAAGCACCACAAAGGAGGACTGTGGGAGCCCCAGCTGGTGGTGCCCCTGATTATTGATGGTATACCTGGCCTGCTGAGCGGAAAAGATGCTGGAAATTTGCAGGTTGGGGATTTCTTACATTTATTTGTTTACAAGCCTTTTCTTTTCCCTCATGTATGAGGGGGCTGGTAGAAAGTGATCCAGGGAAGCAGCTGCATAGCATGTCAGGGTGAAGGACTCAGCCACCTACCTTTGGGTCCCAGATCAGAATCCGGTGGAGAGGGTGGGCCTGGGTTCTCCTACCCCCCTCTCCCAATGGGTCTGGAGGCAAAAAAGCCTCTCTGATACTGGAGACTCAGGATTAGGAAGACCCTATATCCCAGAGAGTTACAAGTCTGTGACTTTGGTCAGGTGAAGCCAGAGGACCCTTGCTGGGCAGCAGAACTAGCCCTTTCTTGGACTCCTTCATATCCCAAAAGGCATGGTCACAACTTGTGGCACAGTCCAAGGGCCATAGCACAGAAGGGGACAGACCACCTCAGGGCCGAAGCAGCTATCAACAGGGGGTACTAAGACAGAAGCGTCCCCATCATGGCCTAACCTGACCACAAGACAGTGCCTGTGGGGAGTAGATCCCTTCACAGGGTTCTTTTCCTTTGCAGATGGACATATATCACCTTACAAGGCTACCTGAGCCCTTCTTTCCACAGGCCCGTCACTTCACCTGCCCAGTGATATCAGGACGATGGACTAAGAATGCATCAAACCCAAGACTTTGCATTTTCAACTAGACAATTTTTTTTTATTTTTTTTACTGGAAGCATCTGCTTTCTGTAGAATTTTTTGATTTTTTTTCATCAAAATTGAACATTCCAAAATGAAAAAGCACTGCCAAGGTGCTCATTGGGAGTTTTATTTCAGTTGTCTTATGTCCCCATTCACTTCTATAGCTTCTTCAGCTGGACTTCATGCATGGGGTGGGGGGGGGGGGGACATCAGACTCCCATGATGCACTGCCTCCCCTGATCAAGCAGAGAGATTGTGATGCATCTTGAGAAGTCTAGTCTGATCAGAAAGCCCAGTCTATAAAGGATAATGGGAGCATAAGCCACTCAAACTACAGCTCTTACGAGGTACTGTGGTGGCATTTCCAAATCAATATACACCTCTACCCTGATATAACGCAACCCGATATAACACGAATTTGGATATAACGCAGTAAAGCAGTGCTCCGGGGGGAGGGGGGCAGGGCTGCGCACTCTGGCGGATCAAAGCAAGTTTGATATAATGCGGTTTCACCTATAACGTGGTAAGATTTTTTTGGCTCCCGAGGACAGCGTTATATCGGGGTAGAGGTGTATTTACATTTTTCTGCCATAATATTTTATTTTTTTGATTATTCACTGAAAAGTCAACATTTTCTGTAGAAAGAAAAAAAAAAAGTTCCAACCAGCATTAATATATGCAAAGTTGTTGAGGGAGGTAATTGGAGGGAGGGGCATAGGAAGAGGCCTTCTGTATGCTGATAATACCTAACTCTGTTTCTAAATTCTCCAAGCAGCTGTAGTAGCCAAGAACCTTACCTAGTATCTTGGGGAGACTGAGGTACAGATGAGGGCTAATTACATGATGCACGGTCCAGATAAAACTAACGGAAGATTTCAAATTGTTTACTCCCAACATAGTAAAGCTAGCAGAGATTATATTGGCCCCTTAAAGTGAGGGTGTGCATGCACTGTTTGTTACTCAAGATTACAACTAGGGGTCTGGTTAGAGTCCCAGCTGCTGTTAGAAAGTAATATAGAAGCAAAAATTAGAACAGCTTTCTCCCCACCCCCATCTTTATGTACCAGGTAGTAGCAACTCTTTCTTTCAAATGGGTGCCATGTGATAGTTATTTAAGTATGTGTCATCTTGATTTTAGGTAAGAGAAATACAATGCTCTGCAGATTCACATAACTTCTAAATCTATCTGGAAACTGAAAATGGTGCAATATGTGGTGTCTCACTTATTGAGCTAAACGCACAATACACCAGTGTTCTGGGATCTGCACTGGCTGCTGGTTAGCTTTCAAATGAGCATAATGTGTTGGCTTTAAAGCCCTGAATCGCTTGGGACCCACCTAACTGTATTACTGCCCCTCTCCCAATACCATACTGCTGAAACTGGAATTAAGCTGGAAGCTCTTAAACTGGATTTTGGGGAGAAGAAAGCAGGCTGAAGGCTGGCTGTTGTGGGACAAAAACACCATATCATTTAAAATAGTCTTTTTGTATGGGATAAAATCATGCTGCTCATTTTGTTATTCACTAGTTGATTGCATAGCTTTAAAGATTTATCACAAGTGCCTAGAGCCAGGGATAACATTGTTTTATTCATAAAGTGAAAGAAAATGTTAAATCACATGGGGGTTCCCAGTCTGAAGGGGGCACAGCGGAAAGGTTAATGTAACCTGGGGTGGCAACAGATGAACAGTTTTACCATTGCTGATTTGAGACAGGAGTGGATGATGATACATGACCCCACCTGGCCACTACATTCCCACCTTCAAACCCCTAGCCCTGTCTGGGGAGGGCAGCATGGAGCCAAGGAGGCAGCAGCACACACTAGCAGGAAAAGGTGATCCATCCATGGAGGATCCTCTCCCCACACACATGCTGGCCCATTACTTTTTACAAATGAGCAGTCAGCTTGGGCCATCAACAAACTATTCTACCCAAACTCAACTCTTTGGATTCCCCTATAAATACATTACTGTCCTCAGTGATTTTAAGCCTGGTGTTCTTTTTTAAACAAATGCTTGGAACACAAGAAAAGGTTTAATATCCCAAGAGGGAACAACTGTGTCACCTTATATAAATAAAGAAGGTCAGGTCATAAATATAAATGAGAAAATACAACTACAAATATGCAGAAGAGATGCAAAAGACTAAACATATAGGCTTATATCGCTATAACTATGTTGCTCAGGGGTATGAAAACCCCACACCCCTGAGCGATGCAGTTATACTGACCTAATCCCCGGCGTAGACAGCGCTAGGTCAACAGGTAGGCTTTTCCCATTGACATAGCTACCGCCTCTCGCAGAGGTGGATTAATTACGCCAAGGGAAGAAGTTCTCCTGTCCGCATAGTGACATCTTCACTGAAGCACTACAGCAGTGCAGCTGCACCACTGCAGCATTTTAAGTGTAGAGCTGTCCATACAAATACAATTCCCCTGAGTGAGGGGACCATAGTTAAAGAGGAAATTGTCTCAATTGTCTACTATACACAAATAGCGAAATATTTTGATTACAGGCAAAGACCCTTAAGTCTTACTCAGTGTTTACACAAATTCCCATTAATTTCAATGTGAACTGAACCTCAGGATTTGGCTCGTAGAAAATATTAAAAATATTTAAAATGCAACGGGCTTGTGGAAATGTTAGGTATAATATGTCTTTCCTCTTTCCTGTAACTCAGCTTATCTTTCTGCTGGGGTACATACCAAAGACTAGTCTTTTCAGGGCTTGAACATGCCTATCTATGTATATATGATACAGAGTTAAGTCTCTGAGAGAATGGAAGTGACAAAAAACGCTAAAGAAAAAAACGTATTTACTAAATCTACATATGTTGTGTATATATAAATACATAACAATTTGTGTGTGTGTGTGTGTGTGTGTCTCTCTCTCTCTCTCTCTCTCTGTGTGTGAGACACACACACACTCTGCATTTGTACCTGTGGTAGTAACAAGTACTAGAACTTGGGGAACACCCCCTTCCCCCGATTATGTTATCTTAAAAAAAATTATTGACAATATTCAATTGTTTCATGGGTTAAACCATTATGCATAATTATTGAATATTGTCAATAATTTTTTTAAGATAACATAATCGGGGGAAGGGGGTGTTCCCCAAGTTCTAGTACTTGTTACTACCACAGGTACAAATGCAATATAACATTGTGGATGCACACATACACACACTCTCCCAGAGCTCTTCTCTGGGAGGATTTACCCTTTTGATCTCTATGGAATGGTGTCCAAATCCTCTGTACAACACACCCGCTCCTTAAAGATGGGAAACACAGATAGTCCCACAGTCTCCTTCAAACTCTCCCCAACAGCCATCTACAATTTGTATAACCTGAAGCAAATTATAGTTCTCTTCTCCTCTGGGGTAAGGGAGCCTGCAGTCTAAATCCAACAAAACTAGTATTATCTGTGAAACATTATCTGTCCTTACAGAAGATCATTCTGGTCCTTGTGCTGGTCTAATGCAGAGTTCTTCAGTCTGGTTCCCACTCCTTCCATTTATAAATTCCCCCTGCTTAAGTTCCCATTGATTCCACTCTCAAAGAATGACTGTGGATATGTCCTCCCAGGCTATTTGCCCACACTGGAAAAAACTAAGTAGTTTCAAGCAAATAATGAGCATGCCTAGTTTTCACCTTATCCAACACCTGGGTCATTCTGGCTCATCCAGCAGAGTCACCCCACTCAGCTCCTGCAAGTCCGCAAGCACCCAGAGTACTCAAAACAAAACCCAAGAAATAATGTATCCTTTCCACTGTTCTTTCCTTATTTACACCACTAAATGCTGCAGTGAACACATGTGGGCTATACAAACATGGTTTAAAAAACAACTGACAAAGTCCAAGAGAACTGTATGCATGAATTTCCTGTTATGTCACATTGGATGAAGACATCCTTAAAGATGACATAGGAAAATTAGTAGAAATAGGAAACACCTCTATTCTATTTCAGGTTCTGACCCAAGATGTGGGTCTTCTGAGATTATCCTTTTTCTGCAAGGAAAGAGAGAGGAAAAAGTGGATGGTGCCTAGGTTACCTTTTCCTTGGCATGGAAATGGTAACCTAGGCAACCTTACATGTACATGAGAACACAATGTACATTGCCTACTGTGACAGACCCAGACCAGTGGGGTACAGGAGTCTGGTCGAGGGCAAATATACTGGTCACTGGATGAGTAGTTTTCTGTTCCCTGAGTGACCAGAGCAGGGGCTCCACTAGAGTAATCAGGAACCTGCTAGAACCAGTTAAGGCAGGCAGGCTAATTAGGACACATGGAGCCAATTAAGAAGAAGCTGCTAGAATCAATTAAGGCAGGCTAATCAGGGCACCTGGGTTTTAAAAGGAGCTCACTTCAGTTTGTGGTGTGAATGCAAGGAGCTGAGTGGGTGTGCTGCTGGAGGACTGAGGAGCACAAGCGTTATCAGACACCAGGAGGAAGGTCCTGTGGTGAGAATAAGGAAGGTGTTTGGAGGAGACCATGGGGAAGTAGCCCAGGGAGTTGTAGCTGTCATACAGCTGTTACAGGAGGCACTATAGACAGCTGCAGTCCACAGGGCCCTGGGCTGGAACCCGGAGTAGAGGGCAGGCCTGGGTTCCCCCCAAACCTCCCAATTGACCTGGACTGTGGGTTCTTCCAGAGGGGAAGGTCTCTGGGCTGTTCCCCAACCCACATGGTGAATCTCTGAGGCAAGAAAATCCGCCAATAAGCGCAGGACCCACCAAGATAGAGGAGGAACTTTGTCACACTACATACATACTTACATCTGTATTCCTGTAAATAGGTGGGATAAGATGTCTTCATTCTCTTCAAATGAACTGAACAATCAGTTCTGAAACATCTATAATATGCTTTTTACAAAAAAGGTGAATAAAGCCACGTAATTTAAATAAATGAAAATGCAATTGTCTTGAATGGGCTGAGATGCTGTTTGAAGTATACTAGGCTAATACATTTTTTTTCCCAGGTGGCATGCAGCTGGGACAAGGCTTCTTACTCAATAATAAGGTAAACTAGTGTAATTATTGTGGCTTCCCAGTACACCACAGCCCTAAGGTGTCAGTAGCAATGGCAGAGGTACTGCAGCTCAGACAAGTGCTGTAGATGCTTCAGCAGCTAGGTCTTCTGGCTCCTGTATCAGGGTTGGGACTCACCACCGCGGCGCCTCCTACTGGTTACTCCGGGAATTAGCTCAGTCCAGTGGAGCGTCCCCTCTCGGTGGTATCCCGCCTGTTGTCTTGCCCTCGGTTGGCTTCTGAGCCCACGTCGCTCACCAACTCCCGGCGTCCTCTTCAGGACCACTGCCCTCCGGCAGTGCCCCTTAGTCCTTCCACGCCCCCTTCGGGGGGGGGGGGCGGGGAGTGATCAGCAGTCTTACATTCCAGCCACCATGTCCAACCACACCCTGAGTCTAATCCCTTCTTGTCAGGGATCTGGCGGGTCTATGATGGACGCTCCCTACAGCCGATGGCTGGGTGTACTGCAAGGGGGAAAGGGGGGGACCCAGGCCCACCCACTACTCTGGGTCCCAACCCAGGGACCCTCTAGTGGCAGCCGTCCTGCCCTCCTTCTCTCCCTCTGTCTGTCCACATCCCTGGGCCATTTCCCCTTTGGCCCCTCGCACCGGCTAGGCCCTTCCCCTCAGGGCCTGCAGCCTGGCAGACACCGGGCTGGAGTTACCTTCTGCTCCCCCAGGCCTGCCCAGCACTGCGCTGTCCTAGGTGCTAGTCTCCCAGCTCTGGAGATAGACCTTCCCCTCTCCCCTCTGGGCAGCCTTCTTATAGGGCTGAGCCGGGCCCTGATTGGCTGCCTCCAATCTGGGCCCTGATTGGGCCCCACTACGCCCTTCTCCCATTGGCTGTGGATCTGCGTAGGCCCACTGGCCTGCTGCAGCCCATACTCTCAGGGAGTGGGGCAGCCACCTCACTACAGCTCCCCATAACTACTGAGACACATGGCTAAGGGAAAATGTATTTTCCTACGGCTGGCAGGAAAGGGAAAAGTTGCAGATACTCTAGGTACAGAGGTTTAGACAGTTACAGTTGAAAGTGAGTAATAGCAGTTGTCATTTGGGTTCCTGGGTGAAGTCCAAATCAAGAGTCAGGGATCTTTGAGCCTAGTACACGGGTTGCCCTCTCCAGTCCAGGCTGTATTCCAACAAGTAGGTGCTTGCAGGGTACCAGGCCAGACCTATCTTTTACTGTAGCCCATCTGTGCATGTTCCCTGCCCAACTTCTGCTGCTCCCCCATAGTCCCACAGAGACCTGCACCCAGCTTTCTCATCTGACAGCCATTTGACAGTTCCACATGCAGCTCTCGCCACAGTTTCTCGGGCTTCTCTCCAGCTCCCTGCTTCCATGTAGCTATCACCCACAAAGAGAGCTGGCCACTTCCTGGGTCAGGACCTTTCCCCTTACATGGACGACGGAAAGGATAGTACCATGGGGAATAATGGCTAATAGCAATTGTAGCCCCCTCTTTGATGATCCATCACACTGGACTTTGGTTAACTAAAGTTTCTCCTGTTTCCTGGGATAGTTTTTTTTCTTTAGACTTTTTGAAAGAGCAAACCAAACAAAAACATAAGATCCACAGCAGAACTTCTTGGGTATGTCTAGCTGGGAGCATGTCTTCCAGCCCGCGTAGACAGACTCACGCTAGCTCCATTCATGCTATTGCTCTAGAAATAGCAATGTGGACATTGCTGCACAGGCAGCGGCTTGGGCTATTGCTGGAGTCCAAGCCCCACCTGCCCTGCGTCTGAGCTTGGGTGGCTACTACAGCCACTGCCTGTGTCGCAACACCAACATGGCAATTTTAGTCATTAACTTGAGCAGAGATAGCATGAGTCTGTCTACCCAGGCTGGGAGGCACGATCCCAGCTGCAGTGTAGACATACCTTTTACCTCATGTCCCCCAGACCTGCTGTTTCTTTGTAGTTGTGAACAGCAACAATTATAAAGAAACAAATTGCCTAAAGCATAGAAGAGTCCCCTTCCTAGCTCTATGTGCTAGTAGCCTGGCTGCTCTCTGTATTCTACCAAAAAATGCGAGCACATTAGATACTTTCTGGTTGACAGTGATCACTCACCAAGCCAAACCACTTGTTTAAACTTGCTGGTCCTGGCTAACCCCCATTTCAGAGGCAATGGTATTTGGTTGATTTCCAGGGATAAGTTTGGAATGCAATGCTGTCAACCCAAAAGGGTTCCTCTTTTGAACATTGAAAAGTCAGTACACTCCATCACACGGGATTATAGCAGTGTAGAACAACTGCTTTTGATTGATAAAAGTACTCTCTATTGACTGGATGCTGCACTTCTCAGTAAAGAATACTTCCACTGAATAGCTGGGGATTGGTTCTCCGAGCTCTACATTTCAGTGTTCAATATAGCAGTTTCACCCAAAGCTAAAACCCCATCATTTTAAAGTGAGCCAGAGCTTTTTAAGTTTGCACTCATATGATGTTTGATTATTTAGGTGTTGGATGTGATTGAATATTTAAGCACTCTCTTACTGTGGATTACCTTCTAGCAAAATAGATCTAACAAGGCAGCCTAGGCATATCACTCATTTCTGATGTTCTTCAATTACTTTCCTAATTTATCAAAAATACATCATACTGCCAGTTAGACAAGGATGGAGTTAAAGCAGTGCAGGGGCTATGCATTAAATGGCTCAAGCTAAGTCAGCCAGCTGCACATTTGACATCCAATGAGATTCTCTGGCATTTAGACATTAAATATTGAGTATATGACATTTTAAAAGGCAAAAGCACTTAACCCACATATAATTAAGTTCTCAAGTCACTATTGCCTACGCCAGCTGAGCTAAAATAGCAGCAAAAAACTTGTTGAATAGAAGCTATAAAATCACCTAGCCAGTCCATTGACCTGTATATTTGCCATGTTCACATAGGTTTCTTGTGCTTCATTTTGAAAGGTCATAAGTTCCATGGAATGGTTTATGAATTTAGTTATACTTGCCCATATGTATTTCTGCCTGCACTCAAGTCTACTACATACTTATTTTAGATTGTGGTTTTTAAAGAATATAAATGTGTATATTTAGCCATATATTTTATTGGAATGTATTCTTCCTCTGAAGGGGAAGTTAGTAATGCATGAAGTGAGAAAACTCTGACGTATCTTGGAATTTGAACACACCAAGTAATTCTGTGTCCTGTCTTGGTCTCATAGAATTAACACTTAAGCACTTTCTGGAAACTCAACGACTGTTTATGCATCAACCAGGGAATTTTATTAATCCTGAACAAAAAGTTATTTATTACAGGGCAAATGGATCATAGATAATTTAATCTGGAACAGTAATTGCTCTGCTCTACAGCCAAAATGCTTCTGAAATAAATGTAGTCAAACTTTACTAATTCTGGGTCACTGAGAACGAAAATGATGCTTAAAATTGTTGATTGGCTCTAGTTTTCAAGATATGCTATTGGGTCAGTATATACGACCCTTGACTTGAGAATGGCGGAGGTTTAAGTGAGTTATAAAGGGAAGGGATCTCAATTTAAACCAGAAATGACTAAAATACATCTTTGCCTGGATCTATGAAATCTATGACTGGGTTTGGACACTACTTGCTTTTTAGGCAAAACAATGAATGATGCAATCTGAAGCTGGTATTGTGTCATACATGATATGAATTGCATCATGTTATTTCTAGAAGTCATGGATGATGCAATCATAACGAAGCTTACATCACTCTGTTGAACAAATTGCCCTATATCAGCTCTAGAAATCATACAGTGTCGTGCTCTCTTATTTGTCAGTGTTTGATTTTGCAAAGGGACACATTTCTGTTTAGCCAAAGTGAGCAGAGATGCCTCGTACTTGTGTGAACAGTGCAGATAACTTCTGCTATGTTTGTGGTGAAGTGACTTTTGCATTACAAAAGTGCAGTATAACCACTATGGTTAAGAGAGCCTATCACCTTTATTTTGGCTGCAAAATTGGAGATCAGGACAAGAGGTGGGCCCCACACATATGCTGCAACACTTGTGCCACAAATCTTCGCCAGTGGTTGAACAGGAAAAGGAAATCTATGCCTTTTGCAGTGCCAATGATTTGGAGAGAGCCAACAGATCATACCAGCAATTGTTACTTCTGCATGGTGCCTCCAGTTGGGAAAGGTGTGTCAAAGAAGAAAAAGTGGACTGTGCATTATCCAAACATTCCATCAGCTATACGCCCAGTACCCCACGGAGAAGGACTGCCGGTTCCTGATGCACCAGAATCATTCTCACTTGAGTCAGACGAGGAAGAGGATGAAACTTCTGATCCTGAACCATCAATGTCACAGGACCCACATTTTCTCCCACCCTCCTCCTCTGAACCACACCTCATAACACAAGGTGAACTGAATGACCTTGTCAGGGATTTGGAACTACCCAAGAGTAAGGCAGAGCTGTTGGGCTCCAGACTACAGCAGTGGAATCTCCTGGCAGGTGATGTTAGGGTTTCCATGTTCCATGACCGTCAAAAGGATCTTGTTCCATTCTTCTTCATGGAAGGTGATCTTGTAGCCTGCAACAACATCGATGGTGTGATGGCAGCCCTCAACATCGTTCACGATCCAGATGAGTGGAGACTGTTCATGGATTCATCGAAGACGAGTCTTAAAGCTGTTTTACTGCATAATGGCAATGTTTTGCCATCAATTCCAGTTGGTCATGCAGTCCATATGAAGGAAACCTATGACAACATGAAACAACTTTTGAGGTGCATAAACTATGACCAACATCAGTGGCAGCTTTGTGGCGATTTGAAGGTTGTTGCTCTCTTGCTTGGTCTGCAGACTGGATACACAAAGTACTGCTGTTTTCTCTGCAAATGGGATAGTCGTGCAAGAGATTCCCACTACATCAAGAAAGATTGGCCACTCCGACAGTCATTGGAGCCTGGGAGGAAAAGTGTTCAGCATCCACCACTTGTTGAATCAAGGAAGATTTTGTTACCACCCTTACACATCAAGCTGGGTCTGATGAAGAACTTTGTCAAGGCCATTGACAAAACACAAGCAGCTTTCAAGTACCTCCGTGGAAAATTTCCAAGGTTAAGTGAAGCTAAGATAAAGGAAGGTGTCTTTGTTGGTCCTCAGATTCATGAACTTCTTTGAGATGATGCATTTGACCATGCACTGCGTGGCAAGGAAAAGACGGCATGGAAAGCCTTCCAGTTAGTGGCAATAAATTTTCTCGGAAACAACAAGGCAGACAACTACAGGTTGTTGGTGGAAAACCTCCTCAAGGCATACAAAAGCCTTGGTTGCAACATGTCACTAAAGATACATTTTTTGCACTCTCATCTAGATTTTTTTCCACCGAATTGCGGAGCAGTGAGCGACGAGCACGGCGAGCGATTTCACCAGGACATTGCAACAATAGAGAAACGCTATCAGGGCAAATGGAGCCCATCAATGCTTGCAGACTATTGCTGGACAGTGACAAGAGATGCTCCATTTAATGAATACAAGAGACAAGCCAAGAAGCGCTGAGTAGACACTGAATAGGACTAAACTATGTACAGAATAGTTTTTTGCCTTTTGTTTCATAATAAATTTTATTTATATAACCCTTTTGCTGATTTTTAAAGTGTTACATAAACAGGACAGGTGAAATATCATCATGTAAAGCAACCATAAACACATGAAAAGACCTAGGTTTACAATTTATGATTAAAACTCTACTATCTACACAATATACATAGACATAAAATGTAAAAACTTAAATATCTTAGAAACAGTAGCCAATCAGTTGTTTTAATTGTCATATTTGAATTCAGCACATCAAAATACATAATAAATAGCACATTTTATCTCTGAAGCAGACGACTTCTCAAAAATTGTAGACCAGTGATTCTTATCTTTTACTATTTTGCAGTTATCAAAGTTCAAGTCTGAGGTGCAGCATTGCTTGTATGGACATATGCTTTTGAATTCACAAATGCTATATATCCCAAACCTAGTACTAATTTGTTATAGGGTTACAAACTGGCTAGTGGGGTTTGGGATTGAGCATACTTGTTTTTATCCTAGATTCAGGGACTGGATACAACATTTTGTATTAGGTGTTAAATAAAGTCTGAGATGCCTATAGAACAGAAGTCAAGAGAAAGGAATGTGGATAGTGGTTTTCTACCTCAAGAGAAGTGTCACTATGGGAAATTAAAGGAGTGATTAAAATAGAAATCCTTGAGTGCACCACTTAGTGATGTGGATATGGGCATATTTGGGCCAAGCTTCTAGAGTTTTCACACTAACCAAGGCAAAAAAGGTAGAAAAGTAGAATTACCTTTATTCAAAGTCCATTCCTTTATCTCTCTTCTAATCCCTAAAGTCTGCCATTTAATAAGAAACAGAAAGTGAGCAAAAATAAATTCACATTTAAAATGACATTAAGAACAGTGTTTAATTCTACAGTTTTTCTAGCTAGGCTATAACATTACCTATTCATTGCGGTCACTCACAATTTAAGAGCTGATCATCAAAAACAAGCCAGATAGTACAGACATTAAATAAGAGTCTCCAATCTCATTTAACCTAATCTCAATTACTATAATTTATCATTGTCCACTGGACATTGAAAAAATATTAACAAATCTAGTAGGAAGATTATTAGGTTCCCAGTAAAATTAGTCTTCCCATAAATTTAGTCTCCACATCATAGATAAAATTAAATAATTTTCCACATGAGACCAGGAATATTATTCAAACTCTTACAAAAATGATTATTTTAGTGTTTCCATTCAGTGAAATTTCCATTTCCATTTCAGCTTTATGGGAGAACAAATTTCTACAGGGACTGTCTCAATATCCTCAAAAGGTCATAAGTCACCCAGCAATCCTATGGCACATTGCCACACCATGAAGGACATGCAAATTTGCTTCTGTGATAGGCTGGGTTCCTTTTAAGTTGCATTTGGGTGTTTTCAGAGAACTTTTCCCCTCAAATATTCTTCCAGTTATGGGGGTGCTTGGTCTCCGAGTGTTTCAAAGGAGTCTATAGAGGTCTAGCTTGTTTAGGAAGGCTGAGTATGACTAGATCCCGGGTCAGGGCCTATCTTCAACCTCTCCCTGCTGCAATTAGCTTGTACCTGATCTGGTGGGTCTTTGTGGGCAGCTGTCTACCTCCCAGCAGCTCTGACACAAGAGTCAGCTAACTTTGGGGCTCAGCAGCCTTCCTCCTGATTGCTGCCCCTTCCTCTAACTCTCCCTTCTAAGCTTACTTCCTCCAAGTGGAGCAGGCTGTGCAGATGTGCCTATTCAGAACTGGTTAGACCCATAAGAGTTTGTTAGCTTATTCCTGATTGGGATATGGGGGTGTCCCATCACAGCTTCCAATATTGGTCCCTCATTCTTCAGGCCAGCCAAGACAGGGAGTGCTAATAGGACAGAATGCTGAGCATTCCAAGAGGTTCTTTAAAGATAGTAGTCCCTTACCTCATGTCACCAAATTGTTTCCCTAAGAAGCTTGCAATGTTGATACTTGAGTGCAATTTTCCTGCTATGGGCAACCACTGAATGCTCTGTTGACTCAAATGGTGCCATGATTGCTAGTAGAAACAGCTTACTGCTCACCCTTTAGATTCAGAATACAGAAGATGCTGGCTAATTCAGTTGACTTTCCCACTGAAATCAATGGGAGGAGGATTGTTGAACTTCTGGCAGCTGTTGCAGTGTTTAGCATCTCAAGATTTAACTGTGAATTACTAATTACCCACCAGATATGTCCCAGACTGAGAGAAACTGAAGATTTATATTGTATTTATAAACACCTGTCACTTCCTAATTGTTACAAGCAGCCTACTATACTGAATAATATCAATCTTTGATTATATGCCTGCTTGACTGATTTTTAATAGAATTAAAAATAGTCATATTTGCACTAATACGGGAGCCTTCTGCTGAGCTTACCCAAAATGATAGTTTTCAATCTAGTAGTTTTGTTAGTTAAATACAAACTTCTGGAAAAAGTGCTAAGCAAAAAGAGATAAAAGCAATTCCCATGACATACTAGTGAAGTCAAGCATTTCTTATCCAGGAATTCTAGACTTTTGCATGAAGAATTGAAAGAGAATATAATGCATCCCTTTATAAACACCACCTAGTTTTGTTCTTCTTACTTTTTATTTCAGACACGTGGTTCTGCCCAAACATACCAAGTGATGCAAATACTCTGAGCAAAAAATGTTGCCAATAAATTATTTCACCTCTTTGAATAAATTGTTTGAAAAACATTTACAGTTTTCTTAAATTTGAATTTATTCACTAGGTCGTCTCTGCAAATAATTCATAGTCTATTTATGAGCAACTAGTAAGTACTCAGTATCCAAATTCAAGCTGGGTTGTTCAGATTTGAATGGGTGGAGAGGTCACAGGGCACTGTTTCTGTTCTTGACTGGATGAGTGGAATTCTTTGAATCAAACTTCTAGTGTGAATAGAAGTTCAAAATGATCCTTCATGAATATGTTTGTTTCATCCAGCTCTATTTGGATTCCTCCATTAGTTGGGACATAGAATGCTCTGTTGACTCAAATGGTGCCATGATTGCTCGTAGAAACAGCTTACTGCTCACCCTTTAGATTCAGAATACAGCAACCATCTTTTTCCTTTTCTCTTCTGCTAGACTGAGAGCTTCTAGATCATTACATACCAAAGCAGATGAACTTCAAAAACAAACACTTTGTAACATATACACTCTTAGAAAGACAAAGTCAAGACTTTATCTTTTTGTAGATGGGCATGTGACCTAGCAGCAGCTGGCAGCAGTGTGAGCAAACAATCAGAGCTTCCCAGTGAGTGGAAGGAAATTTAAATCATCCATTGAAAAATATAGCAGAGTATAAGACAGATGTTATGGAAAACCAAAATGCAAGATAACTTCATAAACAGCATGTGGTTAAATGCTTTAGGATTTCTGCTAAATGGATTTCTTCAATGAACAAACTAGGAAATACAAGTATTTCAGTTCTTGGAAAAAGTCAACCCAAGAAAGAACTCATTTGTTACATCACAAGTCCCAGGAGCTAGCATGAAACATGATAAAGAACAGAGAACTGATGACAACAGTTACTGATGATTTGGTGCATAGTTTTAGTGCTCTGCTACCATATGAATTCTCACATTTTAGTTGCATTTTTTGCTATGCCTTTGATATTGGGTTTGTAATCATCATACCTCAACCGCAAAATAAACACACACCACAGTTCAGTCTCAATGGCAACCTAACTGATCATGTACAACTCGAAACATAGGCATGCTCTGAAAAGTGACTAGATCAATAAGAGAGTTGTATAGTGAAACTGCAAGAAAATTCACAGATTCCAAGCCCAGAAAGGACCATTGTCATCATCTAGTCTGATGTCCTGTAGAGCACAGGCCAGAGAACGTCTTCAAAATAATTCCTAGAGTATATCTTTTAGAAAAACATCTTATCTTCATTTAAAAATTGTCAGTAATGGAGAATCCACCATGGCCTTTCATAATTGTTCCAATACTTAATTACCCTCTCTGTCAAAAGTTTATGCCTTATTTCAAGTCTGAATTTGTCTTGCTTCAACTTCCAGCCATTGGATCATGTTATACCTTTCTCTGATAGATTGAAGAGCATTAAATATTTGTTCCCTAAGTAGACACTTATAGGCTGTAATCAAATCAGTCCTTAGCCATCTCTTTGTTAAACTAAATAGATTAAGCTCCCTGAGTCTAACTATAACTCTGATTCTTTAATCATTTTTGGGCTCTTCTCTGAACCCTCTTCAATTTATCAACAGCCGTTGTGAATTGTGGGCCACCAAAACTGTGTACAGTATTTCAGCAGTGGTCACACCAGTGCCAAATACAGAGTTAAAATAACCTCTCTACTCATACTCAAAAGTCCTCGGTTTATTTATCCCAGGGTTGCATTATTCATCCACAATGACTCCCAATCTTTTTTAGAGTCACTGCGGTCTAGGATACAGTCCTCCATCATGTATGTATGGCCTACCTTCCTTGTTCCTATATGTATACATTTACATATATTGTTTGCTTGCGCCCAGCTTACCAGGTGATTCAGATTTCTCTGTCTGACTGATCTGTCCTCTTCATTATTTAGCACTCCCCCAATTCTTGTGTCCTCTGCAAACTTTATCAGTGATGATTTTATGGTTTTCTTCCAGCTCATTGATGAAAATGTTAAATAGTGTAGGGCCAAGAACCGATCCCAGGAGGACCACACCAGAAACACGCCTGCTTGATGACTATTCCCCATTAACAATTACATTGAGAACTATCAGTTAGTCAGTTTTTAATCCATTTAATGTGTGTCAGGTTAATTTCACATCATTCTAGTTTTAGTCAAAATGTTGTGCAATACCAAGTCAAATAACTTATAGAAGACTAAGTACATTATGTCAACACTATTACCTTTAGTAACCAAACTTATAATTTAATTTAAAAAAAAGATATCTAAGTTAGTTTGACAGGATCTATTTCCCATAAACCTATGTTAATTTATATTAAGTACATTACCCTCCTTCAGTTCTTTATTAAATCAAGTCCTGTATCAGCCACTCCATTTTCTTGCCTGGGATCAATGTCAGTCTGACAGGTCTGTAATTACTGGGTCATTCTGTTTACCCTTTTTAAAAATAGGCACAACATTAGCTTTCTTCCAGTATTCTGGAATTTCCCCAGTGCTCCAAGACTTATTGAAAATCAACATTAGTGATCTAGCACTCTCCTCAACCAGCTCTTTTAAAACTCTTTGGTGCAAGTTATCCTGACCTGCTCATTTGAAAATGTCTAACTTTAGTAGCTTTTGTTGAACATCCTCCAAAGATACTAATGAAATGGAAAGAGTGTTATTATTACCATATGATCAGACTATATCATCTCCCCTACATGCAAATACAGAACAGAAATATTTATTGTACATTACACATCATTTTCTGCATTATTACTGATCATTCTGCCACTGCCATTTAATAATGGACCAATACTATTGTCAGGATTCTTTTTGTCCCTAACATATATTTTTAAAAACTGCATATTGTTATTAACTGTGCTGGCCATCGATTTAATCTTGGGGCCCTTTGCTTCCCTTATCAATTTTCAACAATTCCTAACTTCTGATTTATATTCATTACTATCATTCATGACTTCCCCTTTATTCCATTTGTTATACATCATTTTTATAGTTGCCTTCTCTTATCCTCTAAAGCAGGCCAGTTTTTTAACCAGCACAGTCTTCTTCCTCAATTGCTCACATTGTGGCTCTATAAAAAAATGTTTGTTTATGTGTAAATAGTTAGTTAAAAAGAAAAGTGATAGTAGATGACACTCAAAATATGTACCATAATTACTGGATTTTATACAGGACCAATGAAATTGTTACTGTTGTGCACTGCAAATGGCTTCTTGTATGGTGCTCCTAACTTGCTGTTAGAAGTGAGGGTTTCTTTAATACTTTACTTCTTCCTTGTGGCTATGAGAGGTATTGAGATCTACATTTACAAAGGTATCTAAGTGCCTCCAAAAGATGTAGATAGGTGTCTAAGTGCTTTTGTAAATCCCACGAAACAGGTTCAGTGCCTAACTCTCATTGACTTCAATGGGAATTAAGTGCCTAACTTGCTTAGGTGTTTGTATAAATCCCACTAGGCACCTATTTGCATCTTTAGTCATTTAAATACCTTTGTAAATCTGGACTGAGTTACTTCAGCAATGGCTGTGAGCAACATTCCACTCCAACCTGTGATACAAATCATAGAATCATAGATATCAGGGTTGGAAGGGACCTCAGCAGGTCATCTAGTCCAACCCCCTGCTCAAAGCAGGATCAATCCCCAGACAGATTTTTGCCCCAGATCCCTAAATGGCCCCCTCAAGGATTGAACTCACAACCCTGTGTTTAGCAGGCCAATGCTCAAACCACTGAACTATCCCCCCCAATAAATAATATATGGAGATATACCTATCTCCTAGAACTGGAAGGGACCCTGGAATGTAATCAAGTCCAGCCCCCTGCCTTCACTAGCAGGACCAAGTACTGATTTTGCCCTAGATCCCTAAGTGGCCCCTTCAAGGATTGAACTCATAACCCTGGGTTTAGCAGGCCAATGCTCAAACCACTGAGCTATCCCTCCCCCCTAATGCATGGGGATGTCTCAGGTCTACAGTGAATCAACATCCCTCCAAATCCTGCCATCTTCCATGGTTTGGAAACTGTTGCTGAAATCTCATCCTCCATCTCACAAAATGTCTATCCGGCTGCATAGGTAGCTCAGTCATAAGCAAAAACAGTTCATCCAGTGGTGCTGGATCCATAACCTGGAGGAGAGCACAGAGCCTCATCTAAAATGTTTTGGCAGGCTAAAACCATGTCCACTGCAGGGGTCCCGGAATGACAGACGCATTCTCCCACAATCCATTGTGAACCAATTCCTAAAATGCCTCCAGTTAGTGAGGCATTAAGAATCCTGGGATACAGACCCAGAAATCCTAGCACAAAACCCATGCCAGTGAAGAGCCTGTGTGGATGTCTACAAAGACAGACTGTGTGAGGCTCTGCAATGTGGCTGATCAGAGGCCGACTTGGCTAGCATATATCTTCATGCATGTCAGCCAGGATGGGGTACACACTGCAGTGAAGACATGCCCTTTGGGTACTGGAGAGAGTTTAGGGCCTCCTGGACAAACTGAAGTGGCAGCAAGTCCAGACAAAGAAAGCATGGCACTTAAGGTGGTTACCCTGAATACAGCAATGCGTAAGGACTTCCTAATTTGTCAGCACTTATAGCTAGCGGATGAAGAAAGTCAAGATATAGCTGTGACATTCTATACCTTGGGGGAGCATGCTGTAACCCCCATATTCCTCATTTTCATATAAAGCATGCCTTGTAAAGTATCAGGAGAAAGGTTACGATCTGCTGAAAGTCATATCTCTATCCATATATGTATATCATTAATGCATATGAAGTTATGAGAATTATATAGTATGGTTGTCACTAAAACACGCTGTAAGTTGGGGAATCAGCCAGATATTAGCTCTCCAGAGGCAACAGCAAGGAAAGTAACCAATGCCCAGGCGGGGTGTCAAATAACCCATCAACAGCCATTGTCCAGCAAGGGAGATAGAATGCAATGACTCACATGCATGAGGCCACCACAGGGGGATTGCTCAACCTTGCTTGGAGAGACTCAGTAATGCTCACCTGACTCTGAAAGCGGGGAGGAGGGAAGGGACACAAAGCCAAGAGAGAGGAAAGGACATGATAAAAGAAAGAGACATTTGCCATGCTCTTCCTCTCTCTTCCACCTACATCTACAGGCACCACCATCACCAAGCGACTGAAGCACTAATTAAAGGGGAGAGCCTGGCTGAAGAGCAACCAGCCAGCCTGTGGACAGAAGCATCTAAGTTTATAAAGGTAGTGAAGGTGTTAAGATCAGCTTAGAATGTGTTTTGCTTTTATTTCATTTGACCAAATCTGACTTGTTATGCTTTGACTTATAATCATTTAAAATCTATCTTTATAGTTAATAAATCTGTTTGTTTATTCTACCTGAAGCAGTGCGTTTGGTTTGAGGCATATCAGAAACTCCCCTTGCGATAACAAGCCTGGTACATATCAATTTCTTTGTTAAATTGACAAACTCATATAAGCTTACAGCATCCAAGACATGCAAGATGGAGGTTTCTAGGGTTGTGTTTGGGACCGGAGATATTGGCTACTGTCATTCAGTTACAAGTAGCTGGGAGCACCTTACATGCCAGAGGCTGTGTGTGAACAGCCCAGGAGTGGGGGTTCTCACAGCAGAGCAGGGTAAGACTGGATCCCAGAGTCAAGGATTTGGGTGACCTAGCAGATCACCGGTCCAGATAACACCAGAGGGGAACGTCACAATAGCTAAAACCTTAGATGCTTCAGAAAAATACTTTGTGCCTAAAGAAATATGAGAATTATATTTTTAGTGCATTGGATCAAAGTGAAACCATATACAAATTGCAATCTGGCTACATCAGTAGTTAGCTTTTTCATGCAAAATTAATACACTTATAGACGAACTTATTAGAGATTGTATAGTTTTAGGCACCAAAGATAATGAAGAAAGAACACATTGGCAACAGTCACAGCTGGAACTTAAACATACTGATGATATCTGAGGCAGTGGCAAAGAAGCAAAGACACTGCTACAAAAACTTTAAAAGATTAGAAATAGCAGGAAAGCAGTAAAATTGCCTAGCAATTTCAAAGTTATAAAAACTAAATAATTTTACTTAATTGAAAGATATATATATATATAGTAGGCAACTTTACTACTTTTCCACTATTTCTATATTTCCTGTACAGAACCCAGGATCTATGCTACAGTTTCTTGAGCACCTTCTATTACTCACTGTTTATCCTTACTCATTCTCTCTTAAAATTTAACCTTTGATTATACATTTATGATTGTTTCACTATAAATATATTTCAGTGCTATGATGTTATAAAGGACCTGATCCCGAGTTGTACCAGTCCTGTTCTTTCAGGGACAGTTTATTTAGTCATTTCTGTGAGTGCCCAGTTACAGAGGCTGCAGGGAACTCTCCAAGAACTTGGGGGTTAGTGTGCGCCTGTCACTAACCTGCGCAGAGAGGGCAGGGACCTGGAAGTCAGTGCTTGCAAGGCTAGAAGTTTCAGGGAGCTGGGCCACAGCAGGCACAAATGACTGCTTCCCACTAAGGGTAGCTAGTGGTAAGGTGTCTCACAACACTGAGTACCCCTGGGGAGCGTCACAGTCCAAAAAACTGGTCACCCAAATCCTGCTAGGTCACACAAAGTTCGCTGAACACCTTCAGTGCCTTATGGACCCTCAAGCACCTCATTGATACTCGAGTACAGAAAACTTACAAACTAGCCTCTCAAGATACTGTCAAACCACCACACATCTATTGGGGATCCTGTGAGCATCAGCAGTCAAGGGAATCCCTTCTCATTACTATTTTCAATAACAAGTATTGTGGTAGCACCTAAGAATCCTAATCAAGGACCAGAGCCACACTGTACTAATCATGGTTTTAACAAATAACACAAAGACCGACCCTGCCACAGAAAGCTCACAATCTAATAGTTAGACAATCACTTCAGTGGACCCATTTTCCCAGGAGCCATAGGGGGTGAATGAGGACTCAGAGAAGTCGGGAAGTATAAGACCTCTGTGCAAGTGTCCAGCCTGTGCTTATTATTTTTATTAATTATTATTATGGGGCCCCAATCAGAACCCCAGAGTACTAAGTACTGTACAAATACATTACAGAATCATGAGCCCTGCCCCAAAGAGCTTACACGGATTTCAGGATCTCCTCCCTGGGGAGAGAGGCGAGGATGGGAATTCTATCCCTCGCTGAACACGACTGAAAGGAACTTCATGGATTTTTCCTCACCCCAGCCTATCCTGCCATTTTTCCAATGTAGGGAACTATCTGAGTCAATGTGCCTTTTTTGCTTTGCATATTATATATGATTCAAGATCAAAAGGAACTTATTATTCCCCCCCCCGGGCAAGTTTCAGATTCTTATCATTTAGGTGTATCATGAAAGGGTCTATTGTTTACAGGGAGTTTTTAGTTATTGGAGTTTCGGTCTATGCAATAAGAATGGACTTGACTAAGACACTTATTCAGTGCCGATATTAATGGAGTGAGTGTTGACAATGGCAGCAGACTGTAATGAGATAGCTGCATAAGATGCATTTTGATGGTAAGCTGACAATGAATGAATGATATGGACACAAACTGTCAAGAAGGGTGCAAATAGACAAGGTGCTCATTAAATAAAGTAATGGTGATACCGATAGCTCCCTATAGTGACTCATCATATAGATAAATGACCAGATCTGGGGAGCTGACAGATGGTGAATGACAGTTATATAATTGAAAGTCAGTTGGAAGCTTGCTGAGAATGTTCCAGCAGTGGTTTTATGGTTTCATCCAGTCTGGGGGAGCCTTTGAGGTTTATTTTCCATAAAGATCATGTTTTGTTTTTCATTCAGCCATAATTTCAGTGTGTGTTGCATTTATTTATTATTTCTTAATTAAATTATTTGATATGTTGCATTTTCTGGAAGTTTCATCACAATATTCTTTTGAAGCATAAGTCTTTGCAACTATCATAGTCCTAAATGTAGCATCAAAATAAATGAGAACAAATTGAAATTAATACCCACAATTCCCTTAAGATCATCCATTGTCCGTTTCCATAAACATTTTGTCAAGCATCTGAAAAATAACGCCAGCTGAGCCAGAGCTTTTTCTAATCAACTCCATAAAATAGCAGTGCTACACATTCAGCCTAGAGCAGCTGAACAAATCAATATCACCGTATCAAAGATTCTTGGATCTAATTGCCTTCTAGCTGAAATGTATTTAAATATGAAAATGCTTGCTTACAGAACCTCTTAACATTGTAATTTAGCTTTTATCCCCAAAGAAATTATTTATACAATTACAGTCTGCGGTGAAAAATGCTTATTAGAGAAGCAGAGGGGACTTAATATGAACAAAGAAAAGATGAAGAGTAAATGATTCACAATACTTTATGCCTGATAGAGAATGTCTTTTAGGAGCATTTGGAATGGATGTTTATCAAATGAGCTGAGCTTTCAGTTTGTAGAGGAAGGCTATATAAAGTGATAAATAGTGACCACATTGAGAACAATCCACTCAAGGTCCCCTACTACCATCCATGACTTAGTGTGAAGTAAATAGGAGTCTTTCCATTGACTTCAATGAGTTCTGGATCAAAATCTATGTTTGTACCTTATTTATCCATTTTATTTGTCACAATAAAAAAATTCCATGGTTAATGTTTGGAGTAATTCCGAAAAAGAATTACCAGTATACCCTCCTCCTCTACCCAACTAATTAAGTCACAGTTTATTATTATTATTATTAATTTAGTGTTGGAAATATCTGGGTAATTTTTGAAAGACTAATCCTAAAAACATCAGACTCAAGCAATTTTTTAAAAAAAATATCAAATTTTAAATAAGCTTCATGTGCTTCTCCCCTCCCCCCCACCGCGCCTGCATCTGAGTGATGATTACTATCCATCAGTGGATTCCTCTGCCCACATCACTAGCTTATTTGGCTCAAGCATGTGAGCTTTCTGAATTTGTGTATGCAGCAGAAATCTAGTGGGACAGACTTTAATGAGACTGGAATAATTTCATTCTCTCAGAGGCAATTACAATTTGTATGCTCCACTGAAGTCACTGAGTTGAGTCTGTACTCAATTGCAGACATTAGCTTGTGCGGATTAACCATTTGGGATCTGGGGAGGAGAGGAAGGAGTATAATAGCAGCTTAGGGAGCATGAGGCTCTCTTGTGAAGTTTTTCACTTTTTGGTTGTTTGTGATGTACCATGCAAGGTGTCTGCTCCAACCTTGAAAACTCCCACTCATCCACTTGCCCAGGATGAACAACCTGACAGATCTGTAATGGACAGTACTGGTAGTTGGAATTTCCCAAAGTATGATTTTCTGAACCTTTTAAAGCATTTTTGACCATCTTAAATGGAGAATATTGATAATTAGACACAGGAGATAAAAGCCCAAGTACTCTTTACAGCTTTTTCCAGGGCAGATTATGCTTCGGGGAAAATACCTGATGGATCTGTCTGATTTATATTATAAAAAGAATTACTGGCTTGAATCAAAGGCCTAACTGAAGTCTATAAAAAGTGCTGACCATGGCTTATTAAATTCAACCATCTTCTCAAAAAGCTGTCTCATGCTACAGATCTGCTCAACAGTGGAACCACCAGGTCTAAAGCCACACTGAGCATCCCAGCCATTGCCACGAAGTGAATCACTGAGTCAAAATATTAACACATAAGTGAAGACTTTCCCTGGACCAACAACAGCATAATATCTCTATAGTTTCTACATTCAGCTTTATTGCCCTTTTTGAACAGAAGCAGAGCAAAGCTCATCCACTAAGACTGTGGCCTCTACTGAGGCAATTCAGCATCCTTGGAAGATAGTGACTTTGATAGAAGAGCTCTCTAATGGAACAGAAAGCTCTGTTTGAGTCAATGGCAGATACAAACATGGTTTTCTATACCCAAGGGAGTTCAGCAGAGCTGCTTTGTGTCACCTATGCTGTTCAATATCAGCATTGATTGGTTGATGGACATGCTTGAGGCCTCTGTCAGAGGCATTGATCTGGACACTATTCTGCTTTGAGATCTCAAATAGGCCAATAAGATTGCCTTGTTGGTTCACTTTGGTAAATCACTGCATCTGATGGCCAATTTTGCCAGGCCTAAATCAATACATATTGGTCTGATCAATAATATGAATAAAACTAAGTCCCTAGTCATTATCATCAAGCAGCCTCAAGCTCCAGATTACAGACAGCTCAGTATTAACCTGTCCAGATGGGACACTGAGCAGCTGGCAACTGTCAAATATTAGGGCAGTGTAATAGACAATGCTGGAGGATGCTTGAAAGATGTGGGCACTTGTACAGCAGCAGCTGCTAGCATGTTTCAGGCCCTTCAGCCATCTCTGGGCATGTCATGACATCAAGCTTGCTCAAAGCTGCCAGTCTATAGGTATAGTTATACCTATGCCATTGTACATAAGTGAACTCTGGGTGCTGAGGATAGCTAAAGAACACAATTGATGTTTTTGTTTCTTGTTGACTTCATCAGCTGCTCCATATCCAGTAGCAGGACAAGATCAGAAATGATGATATTGGAAGCTGAACCCAGGAACCGTGTCTATCAGCACTGGTTCAGTTTTGGTGGGCTTGTTGGTATGGCCATATCAGAATGGAAGAATAGCCAATTCCAAAGCGTGTGCACCAAGGAATGCCATTACATGGCCAGTGATCACAAGGGTACCAAAAACTTCAGTGGCACAATAAGATTAGCAGTGATGGACATAAACTGAATATCTACTCAGGTCACCTTAAGCACCTAGCCAGAGCTTGATCCAGGTGGTGCTCAATCTGCAAGGAGGTCATGTCCCTTTGAGATTAGCCATGATGAGGATAACAAGAGTTATATACCATGTCAGACAGTAAATTATGGAATTGGAATAGTTGGGGTTTGAATAATGAGTGACTGGAGAGGTAATGGAAGAACAAGTGACAGGTGTAGGTAGGAACAGGTGTGAATTTTGCAAAGATGGACTATATTCCTCCCTCTTGCAGAGCAACCTGCAAAAGCAGCAAAAGTACTTTAAAAAAGTTTGAGCTAAGAATCATGGAGATTACAGCTTCATTTTTCCTTCAAGAGGAGTCAGACAGAGGGCTTAGTACTTTTGCAGAAGGTGGCAAAGGTACAAAAGGAGTTAATGGCAAAACTCAGATTTGGGATTAAGAGGTCCTGGCTCCTAGGTTTATTTTAAAATCCACAGATCACACCTCGGTCTAGTAATGAGACAAAAAGTTAGGGTATTTGGCTCATTTAACTATTCCGAACAGATTATTTTCAATTTATAGAAATATATTACAACTTCTTGGTTCTCTAAACCTTCTGAACTCAAGCTTTCACTTGATTTTTCTAGAACTACATGCTTCAGCCAAGCTACCGCAATATAAATGTTTAATAAATAAAATAAAATAAAATAATAATAATAAAATAAATAAATAATAATAATGCTTACTTTAAGAACAGACTTTCTGTTTCTCTTTCTAGTTGAAATAATGAATTACAAGCACTTATAAATATAAACAAAATCCAAACATCAAAAATGGCTCATATTACAGTCAAGTCTGTTCTGATTTGATCTGAACTGCCTCACCTCTTTGTAATAGGGATACTTATTTTCGGTTGCAGACAGTACTTTCTCTTACTTGGGAGAAGAGGATGAATTTGTGGTTAAAACATTGAACTGGGACTCAAACATCTGGGTTCAATTCACAGCTCTGCCACAGACTTCCTGTGTGACCTTGAACAAGTCACTTAATATCAGTGCTTAAATTTTCCATTTGAATGAGACTAAAGAATCTCAACCTATTTAGTTTAAGAGGAGGTTAAGAATTAACTCACTTATGACCTATATTTACAATACATGGGAGTTTTCTGATAGTAGACGGCTCGTTAATCTAGCAGTCGAAGGCATAGCAACATCCAGTGGCTGTAATCTGAAACTAGACAACTCCAGATTAGAAATAAGGTACAAAATTGTAACACTGAGGATAAATAACCATTGGAACAATTTACCTAGGGATGTAATGGATGCTCTGTCAACTGACATCTTTAAATCAAGGCTGGATGTCTTTCTAATAAGATTTTCTCTAGTTCAGACAGAAGTCATGGGGCTTGATACAGGAAGTACTGAGTAAAATTGTATGGCCTGAGTTATGCAGAAGGTCAGACTAGATGATGATAATGGGTCTTTCTGGCCATAGAAATGTATGGATATACAAAACTGGGATAATAATACTTCCTTCATCACACACTTGTCTGTCTTGTCGATTTAGATCAGTGGTCCGCACACTGTCGGACGGAGAGGAACGTTTAGCAGGGCGCGGTGGGCCCCTGGCCAGCTCCTGGCAGGGGGGAGAGACAGGGAGGGAGTGCCACCCAGCCCCACTCTGCCCTCTCTCCACTCCACCCGGCTCCGGCCACAGGTCTGTTCCCGGCCCCAACCTAGGCTGTGGCTCCAGCCTCAACTGCGGATCGGCCGTGACTCCACTCCCAGACACAGACCAATTCGTGGCCCCGGCCTCGGCCCCTGGTTCCTGGCCACGAGCCCCGCCTGCCAGTCCCAGTCCCAGACTCTAGCCGTGGATCCGATCCTGGCCCCAGACCCACCCCCAGACCCGGCCTTGGCCCCACTCCAGGCCATGGCCTCAACCCCAACCGTGCCCATGCTCATGGCCCTGGCAGGGCACTGACAGATCACATTACGGGTCGGGGGGCACAACATAAAAGGTTGGGGGACCACTGATTTAGATAGTAAGCTGTTTGGGTCAGGGAATGTCTCTTAATATGTGCACTTACTGCACCAATGTAGTAATGTTCTAATGTTCTTCAGAGCTTCTAGGTACTACCAGAATACAAATAACAAATAAGTTAAGAATTGGTCAAACTGTTACAAATTTAGCCCCAGCCTCCTTGTAATTAACACTTCATTCATGGACCAATTGTGGCTGTCTACAGATGTACTCATTTTGACTAATGCTATGTGTGATTCATGTTGTTTGATTGGTCACTTAAATTACATAGTATTCTTTTGTCTCCCAGATTGGATAACAATCAGTTTAAGCAGAAAGATAACTAATGAATAGCAAATAATGAGGAGAATAATGCACTCAGTACAGGTTTTTAGACGAGTAATGATTTGTGGTAGAATTCATGAAAACTGTCACAATTTCTGAACATTTTTATGAATACCTAGTGATTGTCCAAACTCTTGCACCTAACTAATCTCACAAATTGTAGTGAACTGAACTAAGCTCAATACCTTTATTCATGAAGGTATTCACACAGATCAGGGTGTTTTTTATTATTTGACCAGATGCACTTGGGAAGAAGAGTAAATGAAGAGCAATGCAATATATAATGATGTAAGTAATTAATGCACCTGGCTAGCAGATGACAAATGAAGACAAATGTACACTAATGAGTCTTGGAACCAAAAATAAAGAGGGTGTTACAGCTAAATGGGAAAAGAACATCAGCATATTGGCTAAAAAGAGATTTGGGAGCTATTATAGACAAATCCTTCAATCCTTTAGCCCATTAGATGGCTCAACTGAAAAAATGAATAAAATCTTGGAACAAATGTTAAAAGCATACAATAGAAATCAGAGTAGGTGGTAACATATATTTTCTTCAATAAGGTTTCATTCAAATTCCCAGACACATATAGGTCACCACTAGAGACAACCTCAAACCAAAACCCCAGGGCCAAGATTTTCAAAAATGGATGATTAAGATTAGCCTCCTAAATCCATATTCAGGCAGAAAAATAAGAGGCCTGATTTTCAAGAGTGATGAGCACCTAACAGCTGCTATTTAATTAAGCCTCTGTTGTGTCAGGCACTGCACAGACAGAGATAGACACAATCCATGTCCAAATGAGTTCATTCCCACAGTCCATATCCAAATTTTTATATAGACAACCTGCCTACTTTATATATTTCTATAGCTTCAAATTAGGGTGATGAGATTTCCCGATTTTATAGAGATAATCGGGATTTTGGGTTTTTTTTCTTATATAGGCTCCTATTACCTCCTGCCCCGTCCCGATTTTTCACACTTGCTGTCTGGTCTCCCTACTTCAAATGGATACAGCATACCAGATTTTGCTGTCAGTTATGTCAATGTAAATTTGAAATAGCCCTATTACTGTACTTAGCATGAAATTACTTTATAGATTTATAGATCTGTATGTGAGAGAACAATCTGACCTGATATGATATGTTTGCTGTCCACATAGTGCAATGTTGCCTTGGAATTTGTTGATTTTCACTTCAAACTCCCCTTAAAGGTGGCTAAATATCAGTGGTACATATTAGATAAAATAATTCATGTACACTGTATATAGGATTGTATTATGGCAAATTTCTAAAGAGGAATTTCTTTTCTTAAATTAATGGTGTGCCTCTTTAAAATCAGTGGCTTAATATGGCAAAGTTCATAAAACACTTGGGTTCTTTTGAGATTAAATATAAAATTAGTCACATAATATTAATCAACAAAAAATATTCTGTGAAATTAGTCCTCCTGTTTGGGTTAACAACTGTTCCCAATTTCTATGTTTTTATTCACCAAACATTATTCGGACAAATAATTTTTGTAATTGAGAATTGTTTGCAAATTGTTTATTCTGAAATGTTGTGGCTTGTGATTGGTCAAATGCTATATTTTCAGTTCAAATGTTTGCATGCCTGAAACTTATTAAGAGGGTGAAAAACAAAATGGCAAACAGGGAATACTGGACTATTGCTACAAAAGAGAAAAAAATGCTGTTCATTCATTTATTATTTCAGTGAACATTTCAGCCAGTAAGCTTATGCACTAGAGAGTTGCAAACATTTCCATTGATACTCGTAGTCAAACTAATATTATGACTCCACAAATACCATAGAACTGAATTCAAGATGTTTAATTTGTGAATCTGTCTTCCCATTATTTGAATAGCTCAAACCAAAAGACAGTAGTTGGACTTCTTCTGGCTTTGGTTAGGGACATCTGGTCACCCTATCTCCATTTACCACTCTGCTTTCTGTCACTAGGCCAGGGCCTTAGAGTAATGCAACCAGGGGAAGAAATCAGATTCTCTAGCCATTCCTGACCATGAGAGGCTTTCGCAAGTAGTTGAATGAAATATGTCCCATCATAAGGGTGTGCCTTAAACCACTCTCCTACATCAAGGCAAACCCAGCTCCTATCTGCAATAGCCAGAAACCACCCTTACCATTCTTCAAGCAACCTTTCCCTCATATTATGTAGGACAAATATCCCTCTTAACTTCCCCATAACAGCATTACCACTGGTGTTGATGGGACAGGGGACCTCCATAAATGGCTTGTCCCCGGCAGCGGTTGAATTCCAGTGAGGATGAAGCAGGCTGACTTAGAGCAGCATTAGTGAGGTGGATCCTGCTATAGCTCCCTCCACTGCTGCTGATTGTGGTAGGGCATGACATTTTCTAGACTGAACCTGGACCAAAGGTTTTTAAACTAAAAGAAGGCTGTTTAATGTATCACTTTTACTGTAAAAGTTTTACAAAACAATTTATAAATAGATCTGCACAGTCACCATAAAAAGTTGTGTATATAAATTCCAAATTGCATGCTAATATCCTCCAACATAAAATCTGCTTCAATTTTTTCCTATCTATAAATGTCACTGTATATTATTCATTGATATTGAAAGCAGCTATCATATCTCTGATGGGACATCTGACGCAGTAGACAGGCTGGCATTCTTTTATTCAATCACTGAGGGCTTCAACAAATTATATCTGAAGCTCATGATTTAAAAGGTACTTTTGTCTAAATATAGTCATTTTCTGTAGTGATAACTGAAATGTAATAAACACAATGTCATCAGACTACAAAGAAGGAGGTGAAGCACACTGTGTGGAAAAAGGAAAAGGAAATGTATTCATCTCTGAATGTTGCTTAGCTACAAAGCTTGGCTAAGACACAAGAAAGGCCCCTTTAGAAACAATTAGTTATTGTCATATCAGAAACACATTACAAGACAATGTGAAAGGCCACAAAATCACAGTACAGCTACACCAACCCAGCAGTCACTATCTGACTCCAACCATGGCTGATCAGTAGCAACCACAGAGAGCTCTTCCTACTTTAGCCCTAAGTGGAGCACGGGATATAGTCCAAGAGGTGAAAATGGCTGAACTGCTTGGTAATAATAACTCTACTGTAATTAAATTTAACTTCCTTGTCAGGGGGAACATACCAATGAAACCCACCACCGTAAAATTTAACTTCAAAAGGGGGAACTACACAAAAATGAGGAGGCTAGTTAAACAGAAATTAAAAGGAACAGTCACAAGAGTGAAATGCCTGCAAGTTGCATGGAAACTATTGAAAACACCATCACAGAGGCTCAAACTAAATGCATACCCCCAAATAAAATAAAATAAAAAAGAGCAAAAAGAAAAAAACACAACCATGGCTAAACAACAGTGTAAAGGAGGCAGTCAGAGGCAAAAAGACCATCTTTAAAAACTCAAAGTCAAATCCTAGTGAGAAAAATACAATGGAGCATAAACTCTTGCAAGTCAAGTGTAAAACTATTATTAGGCAGGCCAAAAAAGAATTTGAAGAGCAACTACAGAAAGACACAAAAACTAACAACAAACATTTTTAAGTGCATCAGAAGCAGAAAGCCTGGCAAACAATCAGTGGGGCTACTAGACAATTGAGGTGCTAAAGGAGTACTCAAGGAAGAGAAGACCTTTGCAGAGAAGCTAAATTATTTTTTTGCATCGGTCTTCACTGCAGAGGATGTGAGGGAGATTCCCACACCTAAGCCATTTTTTTTAGGTAACAAATCTGAGAAACTGTCCCAGATTGAGGTTTCAGTAGAGGAGGCTTTTGAACAAATTCAGAAATTAAACAGTAATAAGTCACCAGGACAATATGGTATTCATCCAAGAGTACTGAAGGAATTTACATATGAAATTGCAGAACTACTCACTGTGGTGTCCTATCATTTAATCAGACTTTGTACCTGATAACGGGAGGGTAGCTAACGTAATGCTGATTTTTAATAAAGGCTCCAGAGGTGATCTTGGCAATTACAGGCCTGTAAACCTAACTTCAGTACCAGGCAAATTGTTTAAACTATAGTAAAGAACAAAATTATCAAACACATAGATAAATACAATATGTTGGGGAAGAATGAACACAGCTTTTGTAAAGGGAAATCATGCCTCTCCAATCTATTAAAATTCTTTGAGGGTGTCAACAAATATGTGGACAAGGGTGATCCAGTGGATATAGTGTACTTGGACTTACAGAAAGTTTTTGACAAGGTCTCACATCAAAGGCTCTTAAGCACACTAAGCAGTCATGATGTAAGAGGGAAGATCCTCTCTTGGATCAGTAGCTGGTTAAAATATAGGAAGCAAAGGGTGGAAATAAATGGTCAGTTTTCACAGGGGAGAAAGGTAGTATACTGGGACCAGTGCTGTTCAACATATTCCTAAATGATATGGAAAAGGGGGTACACAGTAAGGTGGAAAATTTGCAGATGAGACAAAATTATTCAAGATATTTAAGTCCAAAGATGATGGCAAAGAGTTACAAAGGGATCTCCCAAAACTCGGTGATGGGGTAACAAAATGGCAGACGAGATTCATTGTTGATAAGTACAAAGTAATGCACATTGAAAAACTTAATCTTAACTATGCATACAAAATGATGGGGTCTAAATTAGCTGTTACCATTGAAGAAAGAGATCTTGGAATCATTGTGGATAGTTCTCAGAAAACATCTTCTCAATATGCAGCATCAGACAAAAAAGCTAACAATGTCAGGAACCGTTAGGAAAGGGATAGATAGAAGACAGAAAATATCATAATGCCACTATATAAACCCATGGTATGCCCACAACTTGAATACGGTGTCCAGTTCTAGTGGCTCCATCTCAGAAAACGATATATTAGAACTGGAAAAGGTACAGAGAAGGACGACTAATATGATTAGGGGTATGGAACAACTTCCATATGAGGAGAGATTAAAAAAACTGGGACTTTTCATCTTAAAAAAAAGAGATAACTAAAGCGGGGATATTATAGAAGTCTATAAAATTATGAATGGTGTGAAAAGAAAGTGTTAGTTACCCCTTCACATAACACAAGAACTAGGGGTCACCCAATTAAATTATTAGGCTGTGGGTATAAAACAAAAACATAAGAAAGTACTTCTTCACACAACACCCAGTCTACCAGGATACTGGGCTATATGGACCATTGGTCTGGTCCAGTACGGCCATTTTAATGTTGTATGTAAGAGTTAATACTGTTTGAATCCTCATTTTTCTGACATCAGCAAAGTTATTGTATGGAGTGGTCTGAACCTCCAAGGGTCTACTCATTTCCTAGATCCACACAGATTTTGGAAATTTAAAGCCCACACTGGATTTCCTATCACTTTTAGATGTTAAGGTCATGCAGAAGATGATCTGGTGTGAGGAATGAGGGCCTGCAGCTGTGCCTGCCCAATCTCACTCTGCCTATGAGTGCTGCTGGGCCACAAGAGAAACACCTGATTGGCTAAGGCATCAGGTGTCTTGCTCTTAAGCCCAGCAGTCGCAGAGGATCAGTGGCTACTCAATGCACATGCGTGTGGATTCTCTACCTTCCTTGGCTTACCTCACTTCAAGCCCTGCTCCAGCCTAGATCCTGCACTGAATCTGGCCTTGTTCCAGTCCTGTCCCAGCCTTGCTCCTGCCTTGGAAGCAACCATGCTTCTTCCTTCCCTGACTATAGGTAATCCAGTTCTGACCTTTGGCTCTCATCCCTGGGACTGACTGTCTTGACCCTTCGCTCTGGCATCCAGATTCTGATTTTGATTCTGACCTCCAGCCCTGATCTCTAATTCAGTCTCTGCTTTTGCTTGTGACCCAATTTCCTTGGAATGTCTGGTAGATTCACAGAAAACTTGTAAAATATTACAGAATTAAATAATTCAGTTAAAATATCAGTGGAAGAAATATATATTTTATAACTAGGGACATTTGCAAGAATGTGTCATCTAGGTGTTCATCTGTTCTTTAAACTTACGATCTGATGCAGCAGAGCATTGAAGCATGTATTTGACTTTAAATATATGAGCAGTTCCACTAATTAATTTCAGTAGGACTGCTCATGTACTTAAAGTTAAGCATGTGTGTATGTGCTTTGCTGAATTGGCTTATCCCTCATCATGTCACAGATCTCTGGAATCATCACCTTTTCCAACAAGACTGGGGCGGGGGGGAACAGTTGCACAATAAATATTAAAAAAGCAGGGACCTGATCCAACTTCCATTAATGTCAGAGGAGAAAATGACTTCAATCAAGGCAGGCCCAAGGTGAGGAAGAAACAGAAAATGTATCATTTAAGTAGATGGGTCTATAGGTATTAGGCCAAATTCTATTCTGAAATCCACAAGGTTATATGGCATGTAAGTCAGTATAGAACTTAACCTGCTTAATTTAGGGTAATGAAAATTATTCAGACTTGCATGATATCCGTCTACTATTGATTTTGTCATTGCCTTACCATGCCATGTTTTAACATCAATTATATTTTCTGGCAAGATTTTTTTCTCTCTCAGCGTCTAAATTGTTGCTTCTTGATTAGTCAACAGGAAAAATCAATACTCTATATATTTCACTTTAAAGCTTTAATTCAGTTACAATCTGTGAAGTAATCAAATGTTGATATAGCTGTGTTAGTAATAGGAAAGCAGTTTTGTAGTGCCCCAATCTTTCTTTGTCATTAAAGGTTAAATTTTCAGTTCATGTATCACAAGCCTAACTCCATATTGCAATCAAAAAGGGATATCTGCTTTTGACTTTAATTTAGTTTAATTAAAATTGAAAAGACCTAGGTTATCTTATCTATGCTCTAGCACTCATACCCTGCCTCATACCCATAGAAATTTTTCCTACAATATGTTCTCAAGTGCTGTTCCTAATCCAGTTGTAATATGATTCAGCCAATAGGAAACAATTCCTTTGTCTAAGAGTTTACATTGTCAGAAGGTTCTGTCACCCTCCTGGATGTTTCCTCCTGTCAGATGCTATTAACATATTCCCTCCTGCTTAGTTGTTGTTCATCTGACTAATACACCTTTCAGTTAATTATGTTTTATATGTTAATCCGTACTACTTGAATAATATTCTGTTCTTCCACGATCTCCCTTTAATCGGCTGACATAACATTTCTGGAATTGTGGTACCTAAACTATACACACCATTCCAGTGTGTGGACATATCATTTCTGCTGCCTCTCATGTATTTTCAGTTAGTGGCACCATTAGCATCCTGATAATTAAATGTCCACTTCTAGTATAAGCCCTTGTTTTCCTGTCTGAACCATCCTTCTCCACCAGCTCTTTCACACACATTTTATAAAGTGGATCATATATTTTGCTTCAAGTTCAAATCTGGTCCAAATAATTTAGCTGAGGAGGTATTGGTGTTACTTTCACCAAATTTATATTCAAATCGTTCTGGTCTACATTTTTACAAATAGATACTCAAGTTACAACCTCAAAACATACATATGTTTGCAGACAGGAAATGCATGCAGATGTATATTTAGATACTCAAAATAAACAGTAGCACTGAATCATGTGATTGTAGTTAGAAGAGTTTGTTGTGTGCCATTACTTGTCCTTTACATTATATCTGCACTCAGGAGGTGATTTCTCTCCAGAAAAATTTCTTCATATTTCATTCAATAAATCAGCATTATATGAGTGCTCATGACAGGACTTTGGGCCAAACTTTTCCTACCTATCTAGTTACCTTCATAACACAAGGAGGCCAATTCTTTCTTTACATGCTAAACAATCTAATATTTTCTAAATGGGGGAAAAGGAAGCATTAATTAGAGAACCCAAGAAGTTAAGCAGATTAATTCAAGTTTCTGATTTCTTTATCCTGTGTTCTTCTCATTATATCTCATTTGTAACAACCCTGTTTCTTGAGTTATTCCCTATCAATTGTATTCCGCTAAACAAATATATTGTTTTAGGAATAACAAAATGTTACTCCTTGGTAAAGTCACTAGGTTAAAGATATTTGTAGAATAATAATTACCTCTATACAGCCCCAATTCGGGCAAGCAGCCCTATTCATGACAGCATTTAAAACACAAGCATGATCTTAAACGTTGACCTGAATAGGACTAGATTTAAACACATTTAAGTGCTTTCCTGAATTGAGACCTAAAGTAGGAATAATCAACATGAATCTAGATAAATAATTTGATGGAATCTTCTCCCAAAATTCAAAGTGATCCTTTTCTGACACTGGAAAAGACTTTGGTTAAGAATATTTTTTCATTTAGGTAGGTATTATGGTTCAGTGAATAGGTCACTGACTAGGGCATTAGGAGCGTTAGGATCTGTTCCCAGTTCTGCCAGTGACTCATTCTGTGATCTGAGTTGAGAAGTTCTGCATCTAAAGTGAGCCTGAGCCTGTCCCTGTTGTTCTAAAAAAGTCCTACTAAAGTCAGAGGTGCAGAATCAAGCCCAGTATGATGATTTTGCCTCACAATATTTCTGTAGGTTACAAACCCTTTCGTATGCATTTTCTAATCATACGGTATGTCTTTGTGTTGGATTTCTCAGTCATGGTGATTTTTCTGTTCTTTTATTCTATAATTCTGTAGCACCGGTATAAGTTACTTGTTTCAACATTTTGTAAATCATTTTAGGAGTTTTCACTGAAATTATTTTTCAGTGCAGTTACTCAGTGTACTGCTAACTTGCAGCAATGATGCCTTTAGGGTTTTTTTGTTGCTTTTGTTTTTTTAAAGTAATACCTATCACTGATCGGTGTGTTTATAACACTCCTAACAAAATGAGTTCTGGAAAAGATTCACAGAATATCCTTCCATTACTGATACTAATAATGAGATTATTCCTGCTATAATTTTTCTGAGATAGCACAACACTCACCACCTGCCAGGCAGCTTATACAAATTACTACAAACAAATGTTATTTTAACTCTTGATTTTGGACTCCAACATAGAATTATATTACATATTTTATTAGCTCATTTACCACCTACTATGTTATATTATTAGCTAATTAATTGAAAATGGTATGTTTTTAGGTGGCTTTGGTTACTATTTAAAAGTGTGTTTTGTCTGATATCTTGTCTTCATTTCTGTGGGAAACATTCAATTGAGATTTTCTGGTGGACTCCTATTAAAAAACCAAGAATTTAAGGAAATAATAAAATTGTTATCTATGTCAGAATCTGCCACCTGCCACACTGAATATCTTATTCTGCAAACAGTCTCATTGATTTCAACAGGACTATTTGCAAATAATGTATTATTCAACAGCCCTGATCCAAAGCCCACTGACATCAATGAAAGTGGGTGAAAGCCTGACTCCATTTAAGTCAATGGTGAAACTCCTGTTAAAACGACTAGAGCCTGGATTTCACCACATATCAGTAATGGAGGCAGTGTCTGACCCTCAGTAAGCCTCACTGGGCTGTTTTCAGTGGGACTTGTACTCCTAAATCCCATAGCCATGTTTGAAAATCTCCCCCAGTATCTATAAAGGAAACAGTACCTAACCCTTAATATACTGGCACAACTGAGCACCTCTGTTACAAACCTTCATGTCACTGTATACTTTCACTCATCTAACTAGATTAAAGTTTTCAGGAGTAATCAATATTTATGCATGCATGGCTTAATGCATAGAGATTTGAGGGACTGTCTTCTATGATACTTTGTACTTTTTTAAATAATCCATGAGCTCATACTACTAGAGGGCTTTATATATTTTTAATGTTACAAGAAAATACTTTGTAGTATAATATTTTACCATATTTTAAACAATTGTTAATGTAATTCTATAGTGCCTTTTTTATGGAAGACTACAAACACCTTATTACTATTAAAAATCACGGGTAAAATCCAGGGCCCATTGAAGTCAATGGGATCAGGATTTCAGCCCATGTGTATAACATCATACTTTGGTGCAGTGCCATATAAAATTTAAAACATATTGTTTGCCTTGAAGAGCTTACTATCTAAGAATGAGAAGACAAAGAAACAAAGCAAGACATGGGCCAACTATTCAGGGAAGGGAAAGTGAGCAAAGATTATGGAAAGCAATGAAGGAAAGAGAATCATGGAAGAAGACTGTTCTAAAGAGGGACTTGAAAGAAAAAGTTGGGGGCTTGGCAGACAGGAAGTGAAACACCGTTCCACTATAGGAGGCTACATGATAAAAGTTGTGAAGAGAATACTGAGGGTATGTCTACACTACGAAATTAGGTCGAATTTATAGAAGCTGGCTTTATAGAAATCGGTTGTATACAGCCGATTGTGTGTGTCCCCACATAAAATGCTCTAAGTGCTCTAGTCGGCGGACCGCGTCCACAGTACCGACGCTAGCGTCGACTTCCGGAGCATTGCACTATGGGTAGCTATCCCACAGTTCCCGCAGTCTCCGCCGCCCATTGGAATTCTGGGTTGAGATCCCAATGCCTGAATGATGCAAAACAGTGTCGCGGGGGGTTCTGGGTACCTGTCATCAGGCCCCTCCCTCTCCGTCAGAGCAACGGCAGACAATAGATTCGCGCCTTTTTACCTGGGTTACCTGTGCAGACAACATACCACGGCAAGCATGGAGCCCGCTCAGCTCAGCTCACCGTCACCATATGTCATCTGGGTGCCGGCAGACGTGGGACTGCATTGCTACACAGCAGCAGCAGCTAACTGCCTTTTGGCGGTAGACTGTGCAGCATGACTGATAGCTGTGGGGCTGGCAGCCGTAGGGCTGCATTGCACCAGCCCCTTGCCTTTTGCCTTTTGGCAGTAGATGGTATATTATGACTGGTATCCATCGTTGTCATATTGCGGTTCGATCAGAGGCACCTGGACAGACATGCTCAGTCCTATTGAACTGTCTTGATGATGATGGCTACCAGTCGTAGTATGCTATTTTCTGCTAAGCACCCAGAAGAGGCCGAGGGCGATCTGGGTGCTGGCAGACGTGGGGCTGGCAGACGTGGGACTGCATTGCTACACAGCAGCAGCCCCTTGCCTTTTGGTAGAAGATAGTATATTACGACTGGTATCCGTCGTCATCGTACTGCAGTGGCTATCAGTCATGCTGCACCATCGGCTGCCAGCTTAAGATGTAAAAAATAGATTTGTTCTGTATTCATTAGCTTCCCCCTCCCTCCGTGAAATCAACGGCCTGCTAAACCCAGGGTTTTGAGTTCAATCTTTGGGGGGGCCATTCTGTGTGACAGTTGTTTGTGTTTCTCCCTGATGCACAGCCACCTTTGTTGATTTTAATTCCCTGTACCTGTACGCCATGTCGTCACTCGCCCCTCCCTCCCTCCTTCCTTCCCCTGGTCCGTCAGATACTAGTTTCGCGCCTTTTTTCAGACCAGGCGCCATAGCTAGCACTGGGATCATGGAGCCCGCTCAGATCACCGCAGCAATTATGAGCACTATGAACACCACGCGCATTGTCCTGGAGTATATGCGGAGCCAGGACATGCCAAAGCAAAACCAGGACCAGCCGAGGAGGCGATTGCAGCGTGGTGACGAGAGTGATGAGGAAATTGACATGGACATAGACCTCTCACAAGGCACAGGCCCCAGCAATGTGCAAATCATGGTGTTACTGGGGCAGGTTCATGCCGTGGAACGCCGATTCTGGGCCCGGGAAACAAGCACAGACTGGTGGGACCGCATCGTGCTGCAGGTGTGGGACGATTCCCAGTGGCTGCGAAACTTTCGCATGCGTAAGGGCACTTTCATGGAACTTTGTGACTTGCTTTCCCCTGCCCTGAAGCACCAGAATACCAGGATGAGAGCAGCCCTCACAGTTGAGAAGCGAGTGGCGATAGCCCTGTGGAAGCTTGCAACGCCAGACAGCTACCGGTCAGTCGGGAATCAATTTGGAGTGGGCAAATCTACTGTGGGGGCTGCTGTGATCCAAGTTGCCAGGGCAATGAAAGACCTGGTGATATCAAGGGTAGTGACTCTGGGAAACGTGCAGGCCATAGTGGATGGCTTTGCTGCAATGGGATTCCCAAACTGTGGTGGGGCCATAGACGGAACCCATATCCCTATCTTGGCACTGGAGCACCAAGCCACCGAGTACATAAACCGCAAGGGGTACTTTTCAATGCTGCTGCAAGCCCTGGTGGATCACAAGGGACGTTTCACCAACATCAACGTGGGATGGCCGGGAAAGGTACATGATGCTCACGTCTTCAGGCACTCTGCTCTGTTTCGAAAGCTGGAGGAAGGGACTTTCTTCCCAGACCAGAAACTAACCATTCAAGTTGTTTTGATGTTTTCCCATTAACGCTTATGGTCCGCCATTGTCTCTTCGCGGCTAGACAATGGCTGGGTACTTGAAGATAGTTTTGTAAACAACTGGCTTGGAATGGGTCCCTCCCTGCTGTGAGGTGTACTTCAAATTGTATTATCAGTCATGAGCATATTATTCTATAGACACAGACTCATAACCATAGTCTGTACACATCTCAGACTGTAACATTCTGGACTGGGTGATGAAGCTTTCATAAAAGACCTTACTTGGCATATTTTATATACAACAACATTATATGCAACCTCTTGATTCAATTGCTTATTCTTTGGGGCTCAGACCCCCTGGTCTCCTCTTGGGGTGTCTGGACCCTGATTGTCACAGTGGGAGATCTGGCTTTAAGTCCCTGCTCTGAACTACACAGAGCAGGGACTTGAACGTGGGTCTCCACATCCGAGGTGAATATCCTAACCAGGCTATTGGCACTTCTGGGATGGGTGATATCTCTTTCTCTCTTTAGTTTGACCAACATTTCCATCCTGGCTTTGCAAGAGCTTCCCAAATAAAGATTCCGTTGAAAATACTTGGCTTCAACAAATTAGTATTTTCTGACTTAAAAAAACATTTTATTAAAAATACCTGACCAGCTCTATTAATGACATAAATAATATTAACCTTTGTAAAATGGCTTTAGTTCTTCAGATATGAGGGCAAGGTACTAAGCCTATTATGCAGAGATGGTTGAGAAAAGAAAATGCTGTGGCCAAAAGAGCTAATGTGATCCCAGGGATTTTGAAATAGGAGAACAAAGGTTATTTTACCCATGAATTTGACATTGATGTGACTGCTGTTGGAATCCTGGGTCCAGTTCTGTGGTCCACAATTCAAGAAGCATGTTGGTAAACTGGAGAGAGTTCAGAGAAGAACCACAAGAATAAAGAATTAGAAAACAAGTCTTATAGTGTTAGACTCAAGGAGCTTAATCTATTTATCTGAACAAAGAGAAGGTTAAGGGGTGACTTGATTACAATCTGTACTAACCTACATTGGGAACAAATATTTAATAATGGATTCTTCAGTCTAGCAGAGAAAGGTATAACATCATCTATTGGCTGGAAGAAGCAGCAGCTAGACAAATCCAGACTGGAAATAAGGCATAATTTTTTAACAGTGAGAGTAATTAATCATTGGAAAAATTACCAAGGATCGTGGTGGATTCTCCATCACTGATAATTTTTAAATCCAGATTCGATGTCTTAATAGGAGATATGCTCTAGGAATTATTTTGGGGAAGTTCTATGGCATGTGCTATACAGGAAGTCAGACTAGATAATGACAATTGTCCCTTCTGGCCTTAGAACCTATGAATCTATGAAAATGGATGTAAGCAAATTCAAAGCTTTCCCTCTTATTTTTAATTATTTTTTTAAAAAAATACAATAAAAGCTTTAATTTAGAAAGGAATCCAAAATCTGGACAGGTTTTTTGCATATATGTAATACACACACCTGCTAGTTATAAGGTGCCACTAGTAGTCCATAGCTTTAGTTTCCTTTAGTTAAACAGAATTAAGGAACTTGAAACATCTCCTCATTCAGATTATCTAAAATAAATAAAAGTTAAAGGGGCTGCACTGTCAGGTTACTGATGCTGGAAAGAGGCAGACAGGCAGTTCAGTGGTGAAGAGAAAGCATTAATTTACTCTTCAGTGTTCCCTGGCAGAAATTGCACTTAGCTGTGCTTCCCTGGTGTCTCAGCTACTTTCCCAGATACGTTTTCTAATAGAAAAGGCTGAATTTAGAAATCTTGAATGTCATGAACAGTATTTATAGATCAGTACATTATCATGGTTACAGGGCTAGCTGCACCTCTGTCATCATTATAGTCTCACAGAGTGTACCCCCTCAGGTGCCAGGTCTTGTACCTTTGCCTCTCCTGGGGTGCAATTCTGCAACTCTCCCACTCTGTCCTGGGCTACAGTGCCAAGTGTATCACCTGTGCTTGTCCAGCAAGACAAGCGGAGTTTGAGCACCTGCAGTCCTTCCCTTTAGGAGCCGGTACCAGTGGTAAGCGGTGGCAAAACAGCCTTATTAACAGGTCATTGTTTGTTTTGCAGGAGGAACAAAGCAGTTAGAGAAAAAAAGTATTTTAAAGCTACAAACTGTCTACACACACAAATCTCTTACCTAGTCTGAATATGGCCTGATGTCAGCCTAGGCAGGCTTAACTTCTTCAGGTAGCCCTAGTAGATGTCTATGTCTCACTTTTGTTCCCCCAAACAACTACTCCCCTCTCTTGAAAGAGCATTTCTTTATAACTGACCTCCTATGTTCCCAGGCCTTTTCATGTCCTAGCGTTGTCTCTTAACAACTCTTAAGAGTCTGCTGAACAGTAGTTTATCTTGAGCCATTGTTTTTCTTTCCTGCTTGATTTTCTCAACTGCCCCCTATTAAACTAAACCACTGTATTCATACAGTAAATATCCTAATGATCAGGCCAACGTACTGCATTCATAGATTATAGAGCAGCTCCAAATCCATCATGCCAACTATCTATCAAGTCTAAACATAATGATGTCTGATTACCTAAGGTGTCATGGCTCTCTGTCCTCCACACTTGGCCAGCAGAGCTGGCCAGGCAGATTAAAACGGACCCTGCATTCTTCCCCAGGGTGGTGCATGCAGAAACCAGTTTCTGCTCCCAGGATTCCTTTGAAGTGTTTCCCCTATTGAGACACAAACTTCCAGAGTTCCACTGTAGGACTGAAACAGAGCAGCGTCAGTTTTTGCTGTATTCAATGGTTTGACTATCAAATGAACAAGTAAACTAATCAACAGATTTACAGTAGCATATTCATGAAGTAAAAATTGCATATAATAAAACCTTTCTTGACATTTCATCCAAGCAAATGAAGATGTGCAATTACAAAGACATTTTTAAAAGTGCTTGTAAATGTGTTCCAAAAACAGACCTCCCATTCCTTCTAACAAATTTAAATGAATAGAAGCATCTGATTCAATCTCCTCAAAAGTACTAAATTAAGAAACTCCCACCACCACCACCGCTACTAATAAACCTTGAAATGTGGTTCTAGCAACATAAAATCAGAGTAAAATATAATGTGTTGTACTGACCAAAAACAAAGAGGAAAAACAGCATTTGACTAAGTTTATTATGATTGCTTTCTGCTCCTTTCATATATGTAATGTCCTTTTCAGCTGAAATGTTGATTCCATATTTTTTTAAAGATGTGCTCATTCTTCTTTAAAAGAAAAATATAGCAGCTGATGTTTGTCTTTGAAGAAATGACACCACCAATTCCAATTCCAAATTCCGAAAAGAAAATATTTAAAATACTGCCCTGTAAATTGTTCTCCTTGAAAATGTAATGCCACTACAGTACTTGAAAACAACAAAAGTCACCACATTGACATTGTTGTAAAACTTAAATGTTGAAAAGAATCCCTAGATGTTGATTTAATGTTATATTTTTAAAATAAAAGATATATCACTACATATCACATACAAGGTGGTAATCTCCATATTATAAATTGCAAAGCAACGTGCTCATGTGATAAACTGCATTTATTGTTCATCTTTAACTGCCTCACCTGCGCTCTGCCCACTATTCCATCTCCCATAGGCTGATCATAATATATAAAACCTGAGACCCTTTACAGAATTAATTTTTTAAAATGCCAAAAATAGTTTTCTGGGCTTTTAAATAATTTTAATTCTTCAACCCACTTCTGGCACTGTAAAAATTAATAAAAATGGATTAACCTTTAAAAGCCTTGAGGTGCCATAAGAATATTTACAGTTAATGAAAATTCAACATACTGCACATTAATTGTCAGTAAACAGAACTACATTTGAAGGACACTGATACCTGTAGGAAGTGAACCAAAAAGTCTTTTAAAAATTTTGCATATTAAAAAAACTTGTTTCACCATGCTGCACACGTGTTCATAAAAAGATTAATCTCCCACCCCCCCCCCCCCATCCTGCTTTTGTTGCCTCCAAGTCATATCTAAATAAGACTGTACGGCATTCAAGACAGAGACTTTGTCTTCTTACATGTACTGCAGCGTCCTCTGTATCCTTTTAGGTGCTAAGCATTAATTAATAATAATAATAGTACCAAAAGGCTGAAACGTGATTTCTTAAGTAAGACCTCACCATTAAATCCTTAAATGCAAATGAAAACTAGGCTACCAAAAATAGAGGTCCACAATGTACAGTGATAATTCAAAGAGACCATATATAACAGGGTTTAAGAGCATTTGAAATGCTGTTTAAAACAAGAGAAGAATTGCAATGAAATAGCAATAGCAATAATCTAAAAGAAATACAAGCAAAGCCTCCCATTTACTAAAGAAAATAAATCAGTATCACTTAGTGTCAGTCATTAATTTGTTGAACAGTGGAGGGTTTGGAATGAAACAGTTGATCAGCCTGTAGTTGTCAAATTTACAGTACCAGAATGCTAACTTAAGTGCGTGAAAAAACCCAGGAAAGCAATAGGAGTCATAATTTCTTATAGAAACTGATACAGTATAGCATCTCAACTGTGAAGCATCATGGCAGCATTACATCAATGCATGGTGATGGAATTGACAAAGGGAGTTGCATGCATGCATCTAATGGTAGAATTTGGCTGTACACCTCTACTGTATATTTGATTTTGTTTATTCTCTTTTTCCAGATGTACAAATACAGTTTACAAGCAACTAAAGGTATATTTTTTTCATCCTTCCCCTGTCACTGTTGGCACCCAGGGTGGAAATTAATTGCTTCCATCCCTTTCTGGCATTAGCTGTTGCTTCCATCTGCTTTATAGTGTTGGTCGACTGTTCTGCCTTCCTCACTAAGGTTCGTCTTCAGGTTTCTCTTGGGTGCTCCATTTTTACAACAAACAGCGACAACAACAAAAATACCCATGCACTTACATGCAGAGAGAAAATGGTCACCATTACAGACTATTTTTCAGCAGTTATCACAGATGGTATGTAAGGCACCATCCTTATTTCCTGTTCTAATTATATGGAGTTGATGTATGGCAACTTTGTTCATTATTATTATTATTATTAATAATTATTATTATAGTAATGACCAGTGTTTATATCATATTCTGGAAAATAATCACATGATACTTGGTGTGTGAGACAGAATTCATTTTAGGTTTAACAGTTTGATTATTACTCAGTCCTGCCTTCATCATTAAATTAAATAGATACAGAAATGTTGGCCTTCTTTCCCAAGAGAAATATATAAAATATCCCAGTCATTCGTCCAATCTAAGTTGGTGAAGTGATTGAAATACTATGCTCCCCACTCAGAAGTAAAGAAGGAAAAATTAACAAATTAGTAAATAATGCCTGACATATACCGGGTACAGTGGGAGCTGGCAGGAATTTAGGGAGTGGCTGGCAGGGAAGGAGGAGAAAAATCCCAAATAGGAGATACTATTGCATCAGGCAGAAGTCTTGGCAGGTCTGCCACACATGAAAGAATGATAATAAAGTGTGGCAATGCTAAAGGTGGTATATAAGTGGTGCAGAGAACAGCATACCCACTATGCCTGTGATCATCAGAATAGTCCCATAGTAGGAGGCATCCACTCAACTCTCCTCTATTATCGTTATCTGAAAATGTGCTAATTTTTCAAAGAATAGCCTAGTACGGAAAATTGCCATAAAATCTCCAAAGCAACTAAGTCTGTTTAACCAATATGGGCATTTTAAAGCCTTTTAAAAATCCATTATGACTACCTGATGCAAACACCTGCTGACTAATTACAGCAGCATACATTACAGACAGTGCTTTAGTATCTGGAACAAATCAGGGAAATAATTGTCCTACTGCATTAAACATCAAGTAAAGATTTCTTCTTCCTTCTCCTACACAATGTGCCAAAAAAATGTAATGCACATTTATTTTTGTTATTAGTGTATTTGCTTGGTCATGTGTTTCTTTTCTACTAGCTGGTAATGTTGCCTTAAGCATCATGTGTAAAAAGAAACCCGGCATCGTAAAGAACTGGGTAAGAGTCAGCATGGATCGATCAGGATAAAGCAGCACAATATACTATTAACTTTTTAAACATTTCCTTACATGATTTTTGTATTTGGTAGGTATCAGTATATGGTAGTTGATAAATAATAATAATACTTGGGTCTTAAGACACTTGAAATGTGCTAAAGCATGGATGGCAAAAGTTACACACCTCTTTAACCTCCCTGAGTCCAAGTTCATTGTTGGTAATTCCATTCTGTCTGCCTAACAAAGCTCCTATAGTTTTTTAGAGCACAGTAACTGTGTTTCGCACCATCACCAGCAGAATTTCAGAGTTAGATTCAGTGATTTTGGCACAGAATTGATAGCTTATAAATCAGCTTGTAAAGTGCTTTGTGGGTCCTTCTGAATGAAACTACAGGAATATAAATTATTGTTCCTTCTAACTGTATGAGGTGAGCCTTACCCAGAGCCTGATCATATGAGGTGCCAGAGTTCAGGATGATCAGCATTTTGAAGGAGGCAGCCAGCACCTCAGGGGATCTGAATGTCAGAAAATTCCAAATATAAGGGGTAAAGTGTGGAAACACTGAATTGTCAGCAAAGCCAACATGGTACTTGAGGATGGAGAACAAGTTTGATTTGGAGGACCAAAAAATTCTATCAGGCATGTGATGAAGCCATGTTTGACCATCTAGGTAAAACAGACTTTCTGGATACAGAACTAAACACATGGCTAATCTGAGGGAGACAAATCATCATCATCTCTGGAAAAACTTGATGAAGGGGGAAAGAACTGCAAAACCCACTGGGTTTAGGATCTGTGAGGGAATCAAATGTCAGTGTCACACATCCTGGAACATGCATGTAGAGAGGCTGCTGTACTGCTCCCCTCCTCCTGGCATCATGGTTCAATCAGAAGCCATGCAGCTGTTGGTACCCCCACTGTTCGTATGCCCTACTAATCTTCTCCCATCCCTCAAGTCTGATAGAGGCCAAAGAGCTGATATGAACAGTATCAGCTCCCACTGTTCCCCAGCTCCTCCTCCTCTCCTCCCTGCAGTGCCTCATAAGGACATAAAGCCCCAGAAAATAGTAGCGGGGAAGGAATGCAGCATACAGTCAAAGGAGCATGTGATGTAATGTGTTAATGTGAGTGAGGTTTCCTCAAAGGGATAATGCAGAGCTACTTAGAAATATAATGAATAAATGGTCCCTATGTCTATAAAAAAGTAAAGCTGAATAAGTCTTAACAAATAGCTCCTTTGAGAAAATTAGAAGATAAAAAAAAATACAGATGATTGAGATGATACAAAGTTGCTATGTATAAAGTACATACATGTCTTGTATAATTAATTTTAAAAGTGTTATCTGACTGTCTTTGAATGTGTCTTATTTTTTAAAAATGTTCCTTGTTGTCACATTGTGCTATGGATAATTTTGTTTCGGTCTCTTCTTGAATCTTTTCAAATAAGAGGCGGGAAAGATATTTCTCTCTCCCTTCCCCCTTTTGGTTTGAAAGTCTTAAGTTTAAATAGGAAAGCATTTGTAACATGGGGTTCCACTCCTTGATTGTAAACTGCAAGGCGATCGCAATGGTTGTGAAGTTAAACAGTATTTACACTTCTTGTCTTTGAGGTGCCGCCATAGAGCACATAGTGTTATTTATCTTGCTTACTCTAGCTGTTCATGATGAATTATTAAAATGTGCTTGAAAGCATGTAGCCATTTGGAAGCACCGTCTTACTGAGGAGCAGAACAGATAAAAGCACTGAGACAAAACAAGTGACCCTGCCACACTAACCACTGCTAATATTTCACACAAGAAAGGGCACATTTGGCCAAATTCTCCTCTCAGCAGCCTCAGTGCAACCTCACTGACTTCAGTGAATACACTGGGCTCAATTCATCAGCTGGGTAAAAAATGCTATAATTTATCCAAAGGCAAAATAGACAGGGAAGGCAAAATGAGCCATGGAAGTGTAATTTGCATTGCTAATATAATTGCAATTGGGCTTTGAGTGGACTGGAATGATGGGGGAGTGCAGCCAGGATAAATGCAAATGATAATATATTTGATTTAGTTTTTTGAGTTTGTATAATAAACATGGTGTGAGAGACAATGACTTAGCTCTGGCTTCTAAGAAAGCAGGAAAGAAATTAAAGGGAGTGTCGGTAGCACCATCTGTAATAAAGCTTCCCTGACACTTCCCATTCTGAGATTGTTTTGAGTTACTTATAACTTTGCCAAACTCAGATCATTCAGACTGAAATTTTCCATGCCAGGTGTCTGCCTCATGCTTATTGTTTCTGAGAAGTTTCAGCAAACATGGCTCAATCATTTCTAAGAACAAAATTGGGGGGGAGGGGAATGTTTTGCTTATGTCAAAAAAATTCTTACAACTGCTTCAGTGAGAAACTCTAACATTGCCATGCTTTAGAGCAAGGACTTAAAATTTGCTAGGCAGTGGCTTGAACATGTGAGGGATGTATGTGCCCAAATTTTGGTCAAACTATAAGCCCATGAAAATCACAGTTTGCATATTCTGCATAGAGGCTTGTTTGACTTTGGCAGGTAAATTCTCCAAAGATTCTGTGTACCCTTAGCATGCTCTGTGTCCTCACTGCTTCTATATGCTGATTGTGTATGCTCCAGCCTCACAGATAGACTCAGTATGCCTCATCTCAGGACTTCACAGATGAATTTACCCTGAAGTTGTTCTGCTTGGCTCTGAAGGCCACTGAAGCAGTGGTTGCTGGAACTAAGTGCAAGATACTGTCTTTTTCTGTGATCTCAAATTCACAGCTGGCACTCAGGTTGGATGTAGAAGCAGAAAATTCAGATGGATAGTGTGTGTATATGGAGGATAATAATCTAACAGAATAACTGATAAACAGAAATAGGTTAAGTGGCATAGGTTTGCAGTATGGTTCTGAAGCTGCTGGTGAACCAAGTGTGGAACAGTATGGGTTCACAATTAATTTTTTTTTTCAGTTTGCTTTTTTAGTACAGACTTTTTTGGATGTAACTTCTTATATTAAGAGAATATGTAAAGGATACAAAGACAAGCACTCAAAGGTTAGGGAATGCCAGAATTGAAGTTGCCAATGCAAACCTAAACTAGACCCCTTGTATACATGCATTATGATACAATCTTTAATTACAAGATCACATTCTGGAGGGATGGGGTTCCCCACCAACAGGAATCCTGCCTCATTCAGTGCACAGGCTGGACAGTACTCGGGGATGAATCAGAGTTGTCTAGTGAATCAGGCTGTGGTCTGTAGGACCCCTGCCTTATTTGTTGCAAACATTGGAAGGTGTGAAATTAACAAAGCACAGGACTGCAGGAAGAGATGGGACAGGCTCATGGTTAAGTTGGCTGAATGCCACCAGGGAGAACTGGATTCTATCCCTACCTCTGCTCCTACAGAGTTCCTGGGCAATGGTGGGCAAATCACTTAAACCAAACTTTTCACAGGTGGTCACTATTTGTGTGTTCTTCACTTTCTAGGTGCCCAACCTGAGATGCTGGAGTTGTATTTGCATAAGTGCTGAGCACTCACAGCTACAACCGGAATCAATGGGAGCTTTGGTTATCCATTTCCCCCTGTCTTCAGAGCAGGGTTTGGATAGTGTGCAGTAAGGCAGGCCTGAGGCCAACCAGCCAACCATGAGGATAAAAATAGAGAATAACTACTAATTCAGGGACCAAGTCCAGTCTGTCATTGAATGAGGCAGGAGGCCTGGGGGTGAGGGGGAGTAGAACAGTATGTGATCATGTAGTTAACTGTAAAAATTGTATCATAATCAACACTAAGAAATGCAACCTTAATTCTGCCATTTCCAAACTTCTGGGTGCTTGACTTTGCAACCTGTGTGTTCTTTTTATGTCAGGGTTTTTGGATGTAAAATAACTATTAGACTCACTGAAATTAGTGGTTAAAGAAGCTTGCAGTGCAAACCTAAAAATACAATAATTGTACAGGGCATACTGCCCTCTTATACTTAATAGACTCATTCCTGCTGTCCTCAATTCAATGAGCTTCAGCATGAAACAGTGCTAGTTTCTTGCCAGAAATAATAGGGTGGTGTTCACAGCTGCTGACTGAAGTATGTCATGGAAAAAAAGATACTTCCTTAATTAGCACATGATTTAAAATCTTATATTCAAGGCCAAATTTAACCTTTTAATTTTTAAGTTCTTATGACACGAGAACTTTGAATTTGTATATATCAAAGCAGTGTCATCATCAGTTGCTCTTCAGATAGAAATCCAAGAGATCTCAGTTAAGTAGTACAGAAGGAAATATGGGTAGCTTAAATTAGACAGACACTATAAGCTGATTCCAAAATATCTGTGAATCCTAATATTTTGAAATATAAGCCTATGCCATGTAGGAAGGTGTGAAGTGAACAGTGTAGCCATGACAGAGTAGTCAAGATGCCCCAATTAGTGCCACCCTTATAATATACCCTAAATGTGCCTTTGAGAAGAGGTCTTAGGCCTGTGCTGTGGAGGATCATGTGTTTTGAAGGCTAGGGCTCATAAAGATTCAGAGAGTTTGGATAAAAGTGGGTTGTTGTTTGTTTTTTTGGAACCAACACACATGCTGGACCTTTTAAGAAGCACCAAGAATCTAAAGCAAGCCCAGAGGTGCTGGAACTAGGAGTGCTGGGGAGGAGGGAGGGGCGGGGAATTGTTCCAGCACTCCTCAGCAAGCCTTCTCAGAATGTGAAACTTTTGAACCTGTAACAGTCCCTGAAAATGTCTCTTTTTTTTTCCTCATGGTGACTGCACCTTGTGACAGCCCATGTAATCTAGGTGGCAATTTTCAGCTTAGTGAATTGAAGCTATATTTCCTATTATTGCTAAAGGGAAAGTCCATCACCTAATTCCCCATGCATTTCACTAACAGTTTACCACATGCATATAGATGCTCTGCTGTTTGCGTATATCTAGAAGAGTAATTCAAAATACCTAAAAATCTAATGAGTTTACAAATGCTACTGGTGTTCAATGAAGCAGCCTTTTCTTTATACCACCTGTTCATGTGGTATACACATGTAGTTCATTTGCAATGCAAAAGCAAAGAAAAAAAGAAATAGGTAAATAAAACACACACAGGTGTGCAATACAGACAGCATAAAACATGTTAGTTAAAGTCTGGATGATAGGTTTTATTAGAAACCCAAGTGTGCAACTACTAAACTAATGCACCACCCGTGAAGAGACTTGAAAGCCATTGAATACACAGTACATTTTTACACTAGACTAGAGGAAAGTTCCTTAGCACAGATGTTTAATGGCAATTAAATTCTACAACTGTGATACACTGGGAAAATTCCCTGGCATATTTTTAAATGCAGTACATGGCATAGGCAGACGAAGCTTGCTGTGCATGTGGGGGGGCTGAGGTGCATGCTCAAACACACACAAAACACTGTACTAATATACCAAGCCTGTAAAACCCCTCAATACCCATTTCTTTCTTAAAAATCTATACCAAGATGGACAATAAAGATAACCGCTATAACCATTTAACAGTGACTTGATATTAAATGGATTTTACACTTAGAGTCACAGTGGGTTTATTTCTTTTTTTAAAGTCTCAAATTAAGAAAAATAGAAATTGTCAGCATTGTTTTGAGTGCTTTCCTTACCATGTCATCCTGCATGTTTAATGGTGCTGAGTTTTATTTCCCTGCACTTGTGGTTGTGCTGGGAGTGAACTAGTAGCCGCAACAAGCCAGTGTGAACCTGAGCCGGGAAGTTGGTGCCCAGTACTTCTCCCCACCCCCACCTTGGTAGTTGGTGCCCTGAGTGCTAACATGTTCTTGCTCTCTGCCCAGGTGCCCATGCCCCTTTTCCCCCCCACCCCCCACCCCAACCTCAGCAGCTGACACATATGCTCCTGCCCTTCCCCCATGCCATTTGTCTCCACCAGGACTCACAGTGTGGGAAGGCAAGACAAGCCACTGGGGAGTCACATACACTGTGTCATCCATGTGGCTGCCAGCCAAGTAAAAGAAGACAGAGAAAGGAGAGCTGGCCCAGGCACTGCAGCAGACACTTCATTCCCTCCTCCAGGTCCCACTCTTGCCTCTGCCCCTCCAGGCACAAGGGCGGAAACACAGCCGGGCCCCACTCTCACCTCCATTAGATACTGTATGTGGGGAATATCAGGGGGAGGGGGGAATGTACATCAGCCCCTCCCCTCCATATTTCCATTGCAAGGGTCCCAGCCTCCACTGCCCCACCTTGGTTCCACCTCACCTGGTGCATGGGACTAACCCTGTGGTATTAATAGAAGTGACACTGCTAAGTCACCAGCATCCATGCTGAAAGTTTATTGTACATAATGGTCTTCAAACTTGCATCACCAGTTTAGTGTGGTGATCTAGCAGTTGGACAGCAGGGTTAGGTACTCAAATACTATGGTGACGAATGCTTGCTAGCTGGTTGTCTAGATACAGATTTTTCAAAATTCTCCATCTCAAGATCAGCCACAGGATTCTCTCACACTCTGTATCTCTCAAGTATTTATTTATTTTTATTCCTGTCTATGCTATTTGATGAGCTGTGATGCAGCTTCATAGGCAATCTAAAACAGTTAATTCTGCAACTCAGCCGTTACATGTAAGATTACAATTTAATGTTTGTATGGCTGAATAATAATTTGATTCTATCGAATAATAGAGTACGTCTAAATTGTAGGTGTAAAATAGGTCTCTATTGGTTGCCATGAAAATGTTTTTGTTTGATGCATCATAACAGTTGTCCTATCTCGTATTTGCTTCTACAAGTTGTTCTTTTGAATTAATGAATGCACAGCTTTCTACATTACTATTCACACTTCTGAAGTTCTCTATTTTTATAAAACTTCCGATTATATTTCTGCTTTGAGCTTTGTTAAAGATAATATTCAAAATAAGAGTGCTTGTATTTTCATCATCTGCTAACATGATGCTGACCTTGCTAGAGAGAGACATCTCTCTGCTGGAAATCTATAACTATTGTTTCAGTACTATTCCCTCTGGATGTTGTTACTTCTCAATTTACTTTATCTGCAGCACTTGCGCATTTACAATGTAGAACAACATCATAAAGAACAAGTCCCTAGTTGTAAGGGTCCGTGGCTGTCCCTCCCCATCAGTCTCAGAGGGAGGCCACCTCCCTCACTACTGCATGTCCGTCCAACCAAGCTTAAAGGGGGAACTAGTACTCTCAAGGCGCCAGCGCTCTGGGAAAAGCAACAAACAGTCTATGAGGCTCTGGCTTTCAGGCAAGGCAGAGGAGTAAAGGAACTGGGGGGCTCTGGCTCTCTGGGCAGGGCAGAGCAGTAAGCTGTCTAAGGCTCTGGCCTCCTGGCTTAAACATATAGTGAACAAACACAGGCCTCTTGGCCTAAGGTGGGTAGGTGGCCACCTCAGGGGTGGGGCATCCACAGGGGGTAGGGGGACCCAGGCCCACCCTTCTCCACTGGGTCCCAGCCCAGGGCCTAACAGTGGCAGAGGGCTCCGCCACTGGGTCAGCGGGTATCCCATCAATACATGCTGACCAATATTCTGGCTGCACAACTGGACTATTGTCTGGTATCCCTGGGCTACTTCCTACAACCTCATTGCAGTGTACCTCTATCTTGTGGGGTTCCTCCATCTCTATGGGGTACACAGCCAGTGTCAGTCCCAGTAGCTCTTCCATGCTCTCATCAGTCAGCCTGCCCAGCAATCCTTCTGGGCCCTCAGCACTGTAGGACTCATTCTCAGGCATGGGGTTCAACAGCGGCTGAGAAGAGTGTCTCTCCTTTGCAAACTCCTCTCCAACTGAGCTGCAGGGTCCACCTGCCTTTTAAGCTTCCTGTCTCGCCCCTCTGTTTCTGGCAGGGCAGCCATGGCTGGCACAGATCCACACACCAGGGGTGGATGGCGCCTCCTCCCCGTCAGTCTCCAAGTGAGAACACACCCCTTCGCTACACTAGTAAATCCCACTAGGCAGCCCTTTCACCCACCCTCTTTCCTTTGAAGGACAGATTGTGTCTGAGGAAAACTCTTCACACTTCTGAATGACATGCATATTATATCCCTGTTTTTAGTTTATAATTTCAGGAATGACTATTCATTTCTCATTCAATCATACTGTGAGCTCTCGTCATTATACTTTATATGACTTGCTTGATTTGAGAGTAAGGACGTAAGAATCCCTGTTCTTTAAGGGTTTTCATAGATTTCAAGGCCACAAGGGACCAAAGGTCATTTAGTCTGACCTCTTATATAACACAAGCCATAGAGAGTTGGCACTGTTGATCTTCATTATTAGGTGTTGTCTTTGCTGGTATGGATAGACCTATCTCGGAAGGTTATGGGAGGGTGAACTGGGTAGACAAGGGAATTGATCCAACTGATTTAATGAAGATACATGTTAGGAGGACACCCATAAAAGTGGTAAGATATTTTTTTTTTACACTTCCCCAGCTCTGTGCCAGTTGCTGGTCAAATACTATTGAATGAATAAGGGTAAACGTTTTTTCTGCTATTTACTAAATTTGATTTAGTGAGGATTCTACCATACCTAGCTAGAAACTACTATGCAAAGCAACAATGTTTTATCTGAGCAGTGCAGGTCTTGAATTTCTATAGTTCTGAGCAAGGTATTCTTACTTAGTAACACTCGCTTAATAAAAATATAGCTCACAAAATACAGACTTTATCACTTTATTATCCTTGCATACAAACTGAGGATTCACGGAGTGACAGAGCATGTACCCAAATCTGCAACACAGATGGCATACACACTGTCCAGCTTCTACTTTCCTGCAGTCCGCTACTAAACTGCTGCTTAATAGAGGAATGCTGACAAGCTTTGTTTTAACAAGCCCCAGCGATTTTAAATGGGATCCACAGCTACCTTAAGGATTGTATACCCCTTAATAATATTAAGATGTCTGTTTCCCAGTTTTAAGCATGTAAGTAAGTGTAAAGGAAGTGTTTGCTCAAGTATTGCTCCTTTGTGTGTGTGTTCAGGACACAGTTGAGAATACTTTTACCTAAGTTATTTTTTAATAAAAGCAAAGATTATGCAGGTCATTTGTACATAGGAAGCTACATGGGTGGCACAGACTAGAGAGGATGAAGGAGACCCCCATAGCTGTTAAGTAGGATTAGGACTATTAGAAATTGGCAAACTTTCTTTCAAGCCACATGAACATCCTGGGTTCAAAGTTAGATTGTGAATGTGAGCTTTTTCAAAGTAGCATCTACATAGATAGCAGTAGTAGCAATGCTGCAACACTAGTGCTTCGAATATTCCTATTCCTGTGGAGCAGAATGTGTGTGAGAGAGCAAAAATATCATCAGCTAGCCCTCTCCTTGTTCCAGTATAGAGACAAAATCCCTGACACACCCCTTGGGGAACCTATGCTCTTGAAGGGAAGAGGCCTGGGGTTGGACAGGAAGGAAAGAGGAAATAATCTTACCACTGCCTGAGGAAAAGCCTCTGGACATTATATTGTAACATCTATGATAATCCAACACTAAATTAAATTCAATACCGCACATCTGCTAAAATGAACAATAGTGAAATAGTGGTTGCTTAAAAATTGTCATTAGACTTCATATTTACCAGCCTAGTGAGATGAACGGGACAGTTCACATCTTCCAGAACTACTGGGCCAAATTCATATCTGTTTTACATTCATTTACATGGTATTACACCAGTGATGGATTGGACCTCTTTCTGCACACTTTGGATGACAGCATTTCATATGGAAAGCTTTCTTCACATTCGTAAGAGCTAGAATCATAATTGGTTTTAAATAAATGCTGAAGTTCAGCAGAAAGCGACAGGGTCACCAGCTCACAACATTTGATATTGCTGTGTCTTTCAGGTTTGCTTTCTTATGCAAAGAGCTAAATCTAAAGTTATGCAAATTTGCAAGTCTCAGACAGTTACTGCTCTGTCAAAACACCAAAAATCATACTCATAAGTTCCCTCTCAACCTTTCTTCTGTTTCCAAAGAGCAAACAAGAAGAAGCCAAAATTTGCTGTGGTGAAGAACAACTACATTTACAGCTACAGGGCTTAATATGCTCCAGCTTCCTGTGGAGTTTCTTAAATCATGGCACACAGACTCAATAGTGAGGTACAGAACTATGAACTTTGTTGATCATTTGTGCACAGCATAAACTGTGCTCTCAAGGTACTATCACCAATCACTCAGTATGAAACCTGCGAAGAATTATTTGGATGAAGTCTCTACTTCAGTTGTCTAAATCTTGGTTAGTGATTATTAATATCCCCAGGACATTACAGAGCCCAGTTCTGATGTATTTGTTCCCCACCTGAATGTAACTGAAGACAAACTTTAGGACTAGGCACATCAAATTTTTTGTAACCTATCCTAGGTGAGTTTAAGTCTCCATTCCCCGCTAGAACTGTTTCACATAACAGGCAACAAAGCTACTACAAACTGCCAGCTAACAGAGTTATTCCTTTAGTAGTTAGATCCTAGGTTCAAATGCTACTAATGCCCCAGTGCAGTCGTTACAAAATTAACACACCGTATTGGGGGTCTGAACTCCAGTAGATCTTAGAAGCTTGGGATGAACTTCTGCAGGTGAGGGAAGTATGTAAGCAACACAAGGAGAGAGTTGAACTGTGTCCCCTCTCCCATCTTGTCCACATAAAAACATATGAGTCTGCCATAGTTACCAGTTACTCCTTTAGCTCAAGCAGCAAAAGGGTATGCTTTAAGTGCTGAAGGTCTCAGGTACAAACACCTATGATGCCTCTCAATGGCAGATCATTATACTTGTAATACAAAATACTGCAATAAAGGCTGTGTTTATATTCAGAAATTGTTTGACAAATGTCCCATGGCTGATAAGGCTGCCATAGCTTTACTGATGGTACAAACGGCAGGAACACCTGGGTAGACAGAACTCCAGGTGGCTGCTGACATTTCAAGAACTTCATTGTTTAGCTTTACCATCAAAGATTATGTCTCAAGGTCACACTTGGACTAAAGTCAGCTGCCTTGTTTACCTCATACAGCGTTTCCTGGCAACAGCAGAACAGCAGTCCTGGGATATATCCCTCCAGCTGTACCTCTTAGTGAGCCAACTCCCTTCCAGGGGTAGGAAAGTATAAGGCAGTCTAAACAAAAAAAGAAAATAGCTCCATAGACAATGAGGAGCCAGGCCCCCTCCCTTGCACAAAGGTGTGGAAGCAATGTTTCAGGAAGTCTCAGCTCCTACATGTCTAAGGGTCAAGATTTAGTCCTGGGGGTTTCAACACAAAAATGAACACCCCATCTCTATTTCTCACAGGGCTCAAGCAAGCAATGCTCTCAAGCCTTTCTTCAGCACAGAACCCAATGCCCTAGTCTGGGAACTCTCACTCTGCTTGTTTCAGGCCCCGTTGACCTGAGTTCCTCTCCTTTACAGGCCTGCATCTAAGCCTGACAAGGTGCACAGGTCTGGCAGGTTGCAGCTGATTTTAACCCCAAGAGTTCTTTAACCCCTTCTTGGCTCATGGCAGGGTCATCTCCCCATCACACTTGCTTAGAGTGGATCTACATGAAAGGGTGCTAAAAACATTGCCCTAAGCAATGTTATCATTGTTCTACCCATGGAACTATACCAGTGTTAGGGATTTAAAAGAAATATCTTAGACCTTGTCTACACTACTGGGGTAAGTCGACCTAAGTTATGCTATTCCAGCTATGTTATTCACATAGCTGGAGTCAACATAGCTTAGGTCAACTTACAATGGTGTCTTCTCTACGCTGCATCGATGGGAGATGCTCTCCAGTTAACTTACCTTACTCTTCTCAGGGAGCTGGAGTACCGAGTAGACCAATGAGCGCTCTGCCATTGATTTAGTGGGTCTTCACTAGATCCACCTAATCAACACCTGCTACAGCTGCACCTACTGCAGCAGCATCGATTTCCTGGTACTGAAGACAAGCCCATAGTGTTGGCAGAGCTCCTGTCTCTAATTTAATCTATAAAAGCAATGATATTCAGAGTTCTAGTAGCCACTCAGTCATCATTAGCCCATTCAATTTTTCTCCGGACGTGGACACCTTTGTGTTTGTCTATGAAATGGTCTTGAACGTTAGTTGGGAGCTTTAGAATTTCCTTGCTTTTGAGCATTTATTTACCATAATCTTTTTTACAGTACTAATCAGTGTTAGGTTTTGAAAACATTGTTAAATTGTAATAATACAACTAAGTAGCACAAAGAGTGCACATCAGAAGCAAACACAGATACAGAAATTCTGAGATCAATACACCATTCAGAATTTCTATGAAGACATTCAAAATAAAATTCAGACCTGGCAAAATAAAAACCCAACACTGTACTAGAATTAACAATCTAGTAAGATTTCTCTTATGACAGGTAATTTACATATGTTCATTTAAGATAAAACCGGTGAATATTATTTCACTTGTTTAGGCAACACAGTGCAGAAAAAAAAAAAAGAGTAATTTTTGTAGTAAGATTTGCCCCTGAAAAGCCACATACTTAATTTTAAACACGTAAGTCCCATTAGCTTCAATGAAATATCACAGCCTCTCACATGAATCTGCCAACCAGAGGTACGTCATAGTCACATCATCATCTTATGGTTGAATTAGCAACTGTACAAATAGACCACTACACTGGACAATTTTCAAGTCTGAAACTTTTGCCTTGTTCAGCTTCAAAGCACTCAAACCATGCATCAGGGAATTGTAAGCATTATGCATTAGAGGTCTCAAAACATCAAACATGTTGTGACAAAAATTCAGTATTTGGCTTAACTTCACATGTTTTAAAATGGTTTATTACTAGGGATGACCAAACCATCTTGGATCATAATAATCCCGACCTTTTGACTATGGCTAGAATGTGGACAGGAGAGGGATGTCAATGGAGGAGGTTTTCCAGTTTGTCCACTGATACGTGTGTGTTTTGCATTTCACAAGACACTCAGATACTGCGTTGATGAGTGCCAAATAAATCTATACATTAAAATAAACAATACTACAGTATATGCACTGACAGACAATCAGCAGGTCAGTCTTTTTTCAGCCTCCTGAGGCTTCCATTGAGATCAAAGTACTATAAACACTTTGTCAAAGCTGAATCTCCACTCTGGCTCCTCGAGTGCAGGGAGTGGGGGCCCGCAAGGATTTTAAAAATTAATACTTGGCCATTCCAGGCTTGTATTAAACTCACAAAGTTACAGCTTCTCTCTGACCTTGGCTTGGTAAACGCTGCCACCACCCAAATGCAAAAACCCCCCTTTGAACCCAGGAAGGAGCACTTGGGAATTCCTTCCTATGGGGTACCCTCAAGCCCTTTCACCCCGCCTCCCTTCCAGGCAAGAGCTGAGAAAGAAAACAAAGGAAATAAGCTGTGGCTATCAGCTAATCAAACAACATGCACAAACCTCTGAGGATACCAAAAATCCAATCCTGTTCTTCAAAAAGGTACATTTTATTAAAAACAAAAAGGGAAAAAATACATCTGGAACTTAGGCTTTTTGCTAGATCTTAAAAGAAACAATTACAAAAATTAAGCACCCAAAATAGCTTTCTTGGGGGTTCAGCTTAAAGGTTACAAGCAAACAAAAGCATCTGGGGTTAGCACAGAGGAGATCCACAAGCCAAAATAAGAAATAAAGCTGCTAGTGTCTAACTAAACATTCCCTATCTAAATTATTTCTTCTAGGTATGGAAGATGAATTTTTATACCTGGTTCAAGCCTTACTCAGCATTCCTGCTGCCCTCTGTTCCCCTCTTTCTTGGAGAGACACAACACACAAACAAAGGGAAGTTTTTTCCCCCCATTTTAAAAAGTTCTAGCCCTCCCATTGGCTCTTTTGGTCAGGTGCCCACTCCTTTTTCTTTACCTGGGGAACTTTGTTAACCCTTTACAGGTAAAGCAAGTAGAGAACAGCCAACAAGAGGGACGTCATAGCTAACTGGCTGGCTGGGTGTCCATAAAAGGAAGCTACCCCACTCCCTTCATTTATCACACACTCTAAAGCCATTCTCTTCCCAAACTGATGATGTTTACACCCCATAGCACTTGACATGAGAATGTAATTCAGGCGCAAAGCACATTGCAGGTACTCATCCCAAGGGGTCCGGCTCCATGATAAACCGAAATTGGAAGTGGATATAGAGGAAAGCATCCCCTAAAGAAGCTGAGGAAAGGTGTCAGGGCTCCTAATATCTGGTACCATGAGGCAATAACCTTCTTTCCCCAACCCCTTAATCCTCATATGAGGAAAGGATAATGAGGTCCAAGTAATAGGCTAGGTGTTGAGGCATCAGGGACTAATGACAGCCCTCTATCCGATGGAAATTGTTAGGGAAGGAATCAACCTGTATAGTGCAAGTTATTGCTGAATTCCCAGATAAGTTAAGCTAATAAAGTTGTACCCTAATTAAACCACATCTCTTGCATCTTGTTTTTTCTTCCAGCATGTCTGTGACTATGTAATTCAGAAGCAAAATACAGCCACTGCTACAGTCAGATAGGCAAGAAGACAAATATCCGCAAATACAGATGTTACTGGTTTGAGTTAAAAATAGTTCTCTGTTGCTTGATTCTATCCTTTTTGGAGACAATAGGGTAGTGGAGGGGAGTCATCCAGTAGTCCACTCTATAGAAGAGGTTTTTCATACAGTTTTAAGATAAATTCAGTGGAAACTAAAATAAATAGTTTAAATAAATTTCACCAAAAGTATTTATATAATGTGGATCCAGGAACAAGGAGTGATGTGTGCTTTGGAATACTGTCTTTTGCATATGCTACGTCACAACTTAGAAACATACTTTCTCAGTCAGTGTGGAAATCCTTTGCCTGAATTTTATCATTACTCATTTTCTTCCATGCATTTAATTAAGAAAGCTTAATTCCTGCCTGAGCCATCTGAATTTTTCTTAGCATTGTTGAAACATCAGTTGTAATTGAATCAGCAAAAGTAATATCTAATCATATCGTTCTGCTATTTATAAATCTTTATAAATCACTTTACAAATAAATTAGTGTCATATCAAACTGCTGATCCTGACTTTGCTGGCAGAGACAGACGCGGTGCACTTTCAGTTAGCTTGGAACAGTGGGTCCTGTTTTAAAATATACAAAATTAGAATTTCATAATGCAACCTAGTGAGGAGCATGACTCTGTGAGGTGGCTCAAGTACAACTGAGATGAGACCATCAATTGTTGCACATTTCACAGCCAAATAACTATACCATATTTTAGCACCTGTTTTGTTCAGAAATAGATGTAAAGACCCCCCATCCATTCTAACCTCTGGTTCTTACTACTGCTTAAGTCATTAACATTTTAATAGTAAAATCTATTATTAAAATAGGATGTCTCATATTTCAGAAGGTGGATTAAAATAACATTACTTTAATTACATTCGAAAAAAGCAGTTCCAATGAAAGAACATTTAGAGATGATATAATAACAGGCAAACCAAATCTTTCTTTATCACAGTGCATCTGATAGATTATACTGCACAAAGATTTAACTCCAATTTGCAAAAATAAACCACATTTTGAAAACAAAACATGATTTTAATCCTTTAAGAGGGAAGAGACTCTTCCACTTAGAAACCTACTAGTTAGCAAAAGGGATGTTAATTCATCTCTCTTTTCCCAGGACCTGCCAAACACTTACCCGCCTGTCAGCTTTCTGGTGATCAACATGTCATCCTTATATCTGTCAACTATAAGGACTGTTGACTTTATGGGATTTGATTTTATGACCCAAAACCTTTTACATCAGCTATTGCAGAAAGATGAGTGTAACACACTAATAAAAGAACTATCAAAACAGCTCTGGGGATAGATGGGGTAGGGGTACTGATTAAAAACTGGAAAAATACATCATATTTAATGACTGTGAAATGAAGTGATTCACCTCACCAAAGAAAACCCTTGATGAACCAATGCTGGGGGGTTATTTTATATCATAAACATAAAGAAATTACATAACCTGGAGGTGACACTTCATTTTAACCAGATGTTGTGTTTCAAGAACACAATAAGAATTCTACTGATTACAGTGGGGAGAAAAATCATTTCTAATAATCAGATCCTCAGCAGGTACAAAAGGAGGTATGCTAACTTACCTAACCTGAGGATCTGACCCTAATAGATAAATACATACACAGAGAGAAAGAAACACAATAGCCAAAATTTTCAGACAAGACTGGTGCCTATAGTTAAGCATCTAAATAAAGGTGCTAAGCACCCACCACTCTGAAGGAAGTCAAAAGCAGCTGTTGGTGCTCAGCACCTCTGAAAATCAGACCACTTTTATGTAGGTGCCTAAATGCATATTGGGTGCCTTATGCTAGCAACTTGAGCTGTTGAAATGTTGTCCTATATTCATTTATTAATGTTAATAATTATAATTAATAATAAATATATTTACACTTAAATAGTGCAGTAATCTTGAGAGCATGTCACAAAAATTAACTAAATTGTGCTCAAAACCCCTGAGGTAGGTAAAATACTATTAGTTTCCTTTTACAAGTGGGGAAAAGTTAATACTCCCTCTATTGTAGCTTACTAGCCAAGTTTAAAAAAAAACATTTTAAAACTGGTGATGCCAGACAGTTTTATGACATGGTTTAGGTAGCACATGTGGACCAAACTGTATCAAACTGAATTTAAAAATGTGTTATAAACCAGTTCATCTTCAAGGTCCTAGCAACACTACGCACAGAAGCCAATACACAGTTACCTTGTAGCAACCCAGCCTTGGGCTTCCACCCAGACACCCTAGTCAAATATGAAAGATCTACCAATCCCAAAGGATCAGACCTTTGGGATTGGTAGATTCATTAACCTCCCAAGTTAATGAATATTTCACATCTTATTCAAATACATGCTTACAGCCAATCCTTATTAACTAAACTAAAATGTATTGAAAGAGAAAAGAGAGAGCATTGGTTAAAAGGTCAGTATACATACAGACATGGGCATAGTTTTGAGATCATTATCATAGTAGAGATGGTGAGCTTTGTACTTGCAAAGAGTTCTTTCAGAATTAGTCCATAGCTTATAGTTCAATGTTCATATCCAGGGTGATCCAGGTGGGACTAGAGATCTCAGTCTTACGACTCAAGCTTCCCCTGCATAAAGCATCAAGCATATCTGAGATACAAAGGATCAGGAACCAAGGGATTTTTTTATACAATTCCAGGCCTTCTTTTGACAGAGTTCTTAGGCAAACAATAGGCAATCATCCAGACTCTGAACTAGACCTATTTCTTAAGCATCACTGGTAATTAGCTATAGGGATTAACATAAAGCAATTGCCTGCTTTCCACCATTCGCAGGTGATTTGCTAGAGAAAGAGAAATCAATACAGCGATATCACTATATTTACAGGTCATTTAGAATAATAGGGTTGGAAGAGAGCTCAGGAGGTCATTTAGTCCAATCCCCTGCTCAAGGCAGGACCAACACCAACTAAATCATCCCAGCCAGGGCTTTGTCAAGTCAGGCCTTAAAAACCTCTAAGGATGGAGATTCTACCCCCTCCCTAGGTAACCCATTCCAGTGCTTCACCACCCTCCATGTGAAATAGTGTTTCCTAATATCCAACCTAGACCTCCCTCACTGCAACTTGAGACCATTGCTTCTTGTTCTGTCATCTGCCACCACTGAGAACAGCCTAGCTCCATCCTTTTTGGAACCCCTCTTCAGGTAGTTGAAGGCTGCTATCAAATCCCCCCTCACTCTTCTCTTCTGCAGACTAAATAAGCCCAGTTACCTCAGCCTCTCCTCATAAGTCATGTATCCCAACCCCCTGATCATTTTTGTTGCCCTCCGCTGGACTCTCTCCAATTTGTAAACATCCTTTCTGTAGTGGGGGGACCAAAACTGGACACAATACTCCAGGTGTGGCCTCACCAGTGCCAAATAGAGGGGAATAATCACTTCCCTCGATCTGCTGGCAATGCTCCTACTAAGGCAACCCAATATGCCGTTAGCCTTCTTGGCAACAAGGGCACACTGCTGACTCATATCCAGCTTCTTGTCCACAGTAATCCCCAAGTCCTTTTCTGCAGAACTGCTGCTTAGCCAGTCGGTCCCCATCCTGTAGCGGTGCATGGGATTCTTCCGTCCTAAGTGCAGGACTCTGCACTTGTCCTTGTTGAACCTCATCAGATTTCTTTTGACCCAATCCTCCAATTTGTCTAGGTCACTCCGGACCCTATCCCTACCCTCCAGCATATCTACCTCTCCCCCCAGCTTAGTGTCATCTGCGAACTTCCTGAAGGTGCAATTAATCCCATCATCCAGATCATTAATAAAGATGTTGAACAAAACCGGCCCCAGTACCGATCCCTGGGGCACTCCGCTTGATACTGGCTGCCAACTAGACATCAAGCTGGTATGTTAAGATCTCCTTTTGATCTCTGAATTAACAGAATACAATATAGACAGGTACTGTTAGATTACCCTGTTTACATATATATTGTTAGAGGTTAACACACACAAACATTATCTACCACTATGTCCCTAAAGGTTGAATTTGGGTCATTTATCCTGTGGGATTCTTAATTCTTTCTGGCCATGTGTCACAACCCCTCTGTACAACAACTGCAAATTCTGCTCCTAAGATAAAAACAAATTACCATGCTGCTAGCTGGCAAATACAAAACAAACATGTTTGTTCCAGATTCACACAGCAAGTTGTAATCCAGCTGAAGCACATACCAAAGAAAATTGAATAGATGGAAGTAGTTCACACCACAGTTTCTCCCTCACACCCCTTTTTAATTCTCTAATTTTAGCTCTTCTTTTACTTGTTTCATTCTTCCCTCAGTCCTCTTACAATAGTGTAGAATGCTGATGAGCTAATTCGTGTTCTAATTTCAACCTGTCATGGTGAGATATTAATTTCTGCATCAAACAGTTCACCTAAATGTTTGCAGAGGAAGAGCAGGATGCATAAAACAGCAACAGGTTACTTATCAGAAAGCAGTGATTTTTCTTTTCATTCTGGACAATAGTTTCTGCTAGATAAATGGAAGCTATATGGGAAACCTGACAAATTTTCCCCAATAATTGCTATAGGCTTTTATTTAGCAAAGCACTAAAGCATGAGCCATGTTTTCAAAACTGTCCATTAATTTTCAGTGCCAGTAATTTTTTGGTGTCCATTCTAAAACATGTCTCAAGTTGGGTATTAAAATATTTGAGTTATACAGAACCAGTGGCCACTTCTAAATATATTGGCGTACACAGAGCTAGGGTGTTCTAACAATTTTCACCATTTCTTATATAACTTTGTGCATATAAAACCTTATTTCAGATATATCAGTAAACTCATAAGGTTGAATAGAGTATTTTTATTAGTTGTGTCACAGGACAACTGATTCCTCAACAGCAATGTACAGAACCCTCAACTCACTCATTAAATGCCTCTCAGTAGGAGCACAGTGTAATGCCAACAGACCCTGGCCATTGTCAGCCGGGATCAAATGTGGGACCTCTGGAGCTTAATGCATAAGCTAAAAAATTGTGTCTTTTAGCCAAGGCTGTGGCAGGCTCATTGATCTCTAGCTGGTCTACCTGCCACTAGAGGGGGACAGAGTGCCCCACCAAGCAGGCATGGGTTACAACAGCACCTTTCATCATGTGACCCACAAAGAAGTATCAAAGCAAGAAATTCTAATTTTATCCTACTGCACTAGAACACATGAGTTTACTTAAGAGACTGCATGGGCACTGGTCACCTAGTGTGGTTCTGACTAGCTGTGATTAGTACTCTCTTCTAGGAAGAAGACCCTCATGCTACTTATGTAAGAAAGACTAAATTTCAGTAAGTCTTAAATTCTAACACTACAAACACTCCCCCTTTTTAGAACACTCACCAGATGTGAAGCAACAGAAACCAATCTGCCCGAGAATCAAATGTCTGTCCCTAATCAGCTGATAAAATAATGTTTAAAGTTTCGTTTGTACTAGTAAATATTATATCCATAGAAATAAAATGCATTTCTGGTTTATTCTGCTAAACAAATTTCCTTTCTCAGAGCTCCAGTTTTTTTTAATTGTACAGATGTTTTCTTTGAAGTCACTGTTCCTGACAGTTAGTATAATAATTGTAATTATCTTTTGGTGCTCTGGTGATATAGTTTATTCATCGCTAGATGCTAGTTTAGGAAAATTCCTCTGGAGTATTTTAAGGATTTGGATTAAATGCAGAGGAAAATTAGCCTTTTGCAAACATAGGTATAGAAAGTCATACAATTTAAATTTCCTGTAGATTTGTTTCTTATAGTGAACTGACAGGGTTTCCTGTTCTTCGTCATCAGGCCTTTTATTAGCACAGTATCAAATAGCTATATCTAAGTTCTCCCCCTGTGTTACTGATTACATTGTGTTTTGTACAGTAACATGGTAGAAGATTTGGGGTCTGGGGACAATTGACCGGCACTATTTATACCAATTTAAAATAGCTTAACTGTGTCCCTGTTTTCAAGACTAGTCCTTCAACAAAGTATTCCATTATGTGTTAACACTGCTCTGAACTTGCTGCCACTGAAGACAGCCGATGAAAACCTAAACCATTTACTTGAATGGAAACAGAATCAAGCCCTGTAGATGCACAGTAATTATGGCCAAAGAATGTGTTTAGGAGCCAAATCCTGACTTCAGTCTGGAATTCGGTCCTATGTAATCATGAACGTTACACTCTTGATAAGTTGTAACCAGTGTTTTTGTAGCTGTGTCGGTCCCAGAATATTAGAGACAAGGTGGGTGAGGTAATATCTTTTATTGGACCAACTTCTGTTGGTGAGAGACAAGAGTTCTGTGTAAGCTCAAAAGCTTGTCTCTCTCTTTCACCAACAGAAGTTGGTCCAACAAAATATATTACTTCGCCCACCCTGTCTTTCTACAATCTTGATTTAAAAAAAAAAAAAAAAAAAAAAAAAAGGCAAAACAGAAGATATTCTGTTCCTGCTGCAATAAACCCAATCATTTCAACAGCTACCCCGCCGGCTATGTATATTTATGTGTGGGATGCAAAATAGCCACTTTCCTTATTCTCTTGCTCTCCTTCACAGCCTCTCAGCAGGATTTCAAGGTAATGAGTACTTTTTGCAATTACGTATGCTACATTTGCTCTGATTTTAATGAATTCTTCATAATATACAAATCCTTCTATTTAGGGGTTAGGCCAATGACATGTAAAGGCATTTCCATGAAGTGTTTTCAAAACTGCCCTGTGGTCTGAGGAAACTAATGTTATAAAGCAAAATTATTCCTTCAACTCACACAGTTTAAAATGTGTTGCCTCCTAAAATGCACACAGCACTGTAGTGGTCCATCCAGAACAGGGTTGAGGCTCATTGGTAGGACCATGTGGGGAAGCTTGAACTGCCATTCCCTCCTGTCATAACAGTCCAATAGATAAAGGGTGATGTTTTCAAAAATTCCTATGTGACTTAGCAGCACAAGTTCTGTTGAAAAACAATGGCATTTTTGATCCAATATTACTTTGGTGCTCAGAATTTCTTCTTATTTGTACTTTGAGGTGCCTAGCACACACCTGGGCTCTGTAAAATACTAAACAATAATTAATGGATAGCAATCCTGGTTAGCAAAGACTGTACCAAAACATACTAATGCGGACATAAATATAGGATCTGAGAGAGGAAGTGAAAGATGAAATCAATGAGGAAAAGTAGACCCCTGCAAAAAAAGAACACAAAGGAAGCCCAGAATGTTCAGCATCAGCTCTGGAAATATATTCAATGATTCTATTCAATATTTTGAACATTGACATTGTGACACTTCTGTCACTTAAGTGCTAAGAGTACAATAGTGCTTGATTAACCACATGCATAGAAAACAAGGGGAAAGACACCCCTAAACAGAGCAAAGGGATTGGTTTTTTTCAGACTGAGAATATAGTATTGTAGCCATTGACATTCTTTGCACATTCCAATTCATTCAAAAACGCTTAGTATATAGTTTGTGTCAAGCAATGTGGATCCACCACAAGAAGCGAATGAAAATTAGTGTTGGGTGAACAGTGGAACAGGGTGAATAATTCATAGAAAATGTATTCCATTAGTTTCAGCCAATGGATCAGTTGTGAAGGGTTCATTATGAGTGTTCTACTGAGTATTCAATATTCACAGTTCTATATTTGAGTTATATGTCACCTAAGTCACACGGGTTGTTTTTCCCCTCATCTGTGACTGGATGGATGTACCTTTAACAAATAACAGAGTCCCAGAAACCCTCTGTATTATTCAGTGCTTTAGATTATGTCCACCATTGTGGTATTGAACAGATGTCAAATTGAGGAAAATGCCAGTACATTATGCTGATGTGCAAAATATGCTCGTACACGCTGGGCTACTTCTGTTTGGTTCCCTCTTGCTGGGGTTTAGGTTTGGCTTCCCTCAGTGGGGTTCAGATCTTCTGCTGCACTACTTGGCCTTGGAGCCTTTGTGATTGGGGAAAAATAATAAGGGATGGTACTTTCTGAAGCCTGAGTGACAGATCACTCTGGTACCAGTAGTGGGTGGGCTTCAGAAAGTACCACCCACTAATGGTACCAGAGTGATCTGTCACTCAGATCCGTTTTCATAATATCATGATGATTACTTATTATTTGCATTACAGTAGTGTCTATAGTCTCCAGACCAGATCAAGGCCCCACTGTGTTAAATACATACATACACAGTAAAAGGTAGCCCCTGCCTGAGGCATTTATTCTAAATAGACAAGAGAAGCAAGGTGAGAGGGGAAACAGAGGCACATAGAAGAGAAGTGTCTTGCCCAGGATCAAAAGGCCAGATCAGTGGCAGGTCCAGGAATAAAAATCCATGTATCCTAAAACCCAGTCATTCACACTCCATTCACATTTTCAAGGTTTTCTTCTCATCCATAATAACTAGAGACTTAGAACCAGATGTACAAAGATGCCAAAATCCAGACTTAGGTGCTTAAGTCCCAGTTTTAAGATCCATTTCAATCCACAAAAACCCTGCTTGACTGTCACCAAACTCTGTAGGCGCTTGAACTCACTCGGCAGCTACATTTTCAAATAGACATTCCCTATGCATCTACGTTTTTTCCTCTTGGCCTGTGCACTGTTGCCTCATTCTAGGCATCTGTACACCTACCACCCCTCTAGGTCCCAGAGAAATCCACAAGTGGGGAAAGAGAGGTGAAAGATCACTTATATGTCCCGTGGGGCCCAATCCATTAAGTGTGCTCAGAGGCTGCCTATCAGATCAGGTCCCATTCAAAATCTGCCTGGTGTAGGAGGTAGTGGTGGTAGCAACTTTAGAACTATTAATCCAGCAGCTAGAGCACACACCTGGGTTGTGGTTAACTCAATTACCCCGGCTACCTGAACAGGGATTTCCCACAACTCTTAAGAGAGTGCTCTAACCAGTGGGCTATGGGATACTCTGATGTGGGAATCTCTCCTGTTGAAGCTGTTCCACTGTGGATAAATAATTAAAGAGTTATTGAAGTTATTCAATTAAAGAGTTATTGAAACAGGGGGACTGGACCTTGGCTCTCCCACTTCCCAAGGGGGGTGGGGGCGGTGCCTTAGTCACCAAAATACAGAGTCATTCTCGTGCTTTTGTGGCCCAATGACTCTGGAGAATAAATAGACACCCTAAGAGAGGTGCTAAGATGACATACCAGTTCAGTTTGAGCCCTAATATCTAAACACTTAGCGATTTCACTGTCATTTGGTCCTAGCTGCAAAGTATGCAATCAAAAATCCCTCACCATCTTGCATAATTAACTGTTTCAGTGCCATGCAATGAGTTCTAAGGACATTTTATAGGATGCTGAAAGAAAAAGCAAATGGTTTTCCAGAAAATTGATTAGAGACAAAGGCTCCAGCAAACATATACCGTAATTAAAATAAAACCAGTTCTCTAAGTATAATGTTTATAAAAAGAACTCAAAGTAATCAAACATTAAATATCTTTTAACTATGCCTATTCTGTTAGTGTTCCTTACACCATTAAATCAAGTTATTTTTATTAAAGTAGCAGTGCTCTTCACATGGCTGAAGACTAAACTTGTTCTCTCAATATTGAGTAGGGTTATCCATTTATAATTGTACAAGTCCAAAGCTTTGCTAGACGAGAGGGTGCAGAAATGGCCTTTGACATTTTCAGGAGGATTCTGGTTTGTTCATTTCAAGCAAATAGAACCTCATATGCTGTGGTAACACATAATACATAACGTTTAATCCCACCATCCAGGGAAGATGGAGCTCATAATGGAATCTCCTCCTGGTCAGATGTGGGAAGTTCAACAGAATGTGGCTAGAATGGAGGACACAGCTATGGGCACTACACCATAGTTTTTGAAGCTAATCACAAGCTACAGGACTATGGAATAAAAGCAAAGGAGTCTAACTTATGAATAGTTAAGTATCAGAGGGGTAGCCGTGTTAGTCTGAATCTGTAAAAAGCAACAGAGGGTCCTGTGGCACCTTTAAGACTAACAGAAGTATTGGGAGCATAAGCTTTCGTGGGTAAGAACCTCACTTCCTCTGTTGCTTTTTATGAATAGTTGGTACCCCAAAGGTGGATGATATTGGGTTTTGGCAAATTGGATTGTAGATCTTTACAGAAGCATTTTGTTAAAATTAACCTCCGCTTATCTCACTAAGAAAAACTGCAAAGAGAATATTTCAAGAAATGTTAACATTATGAATATGAGCTTGAAAACTGCAGGAACCCTATGAGATATTAAATATCAGTATTCCAGTATCACTTCTTTCGTTGATTATACTATTGTTCTACTAAGGAGAAGAAGTGATTCTCCTGTTGTAAAACAGCAATTATGATCTATTGGACTATCTTGTGCTGTACTGTACCCTGCTGGGAATCATGTGAGATATGCGAGTCAATCATATGTCATTTTAATCCCAAAGGAACTTCTGTCTTTATGAATCAAAGGATTAGTGAAGCTAGCAAGGATACTGAAGAACAGATCAACATGGAGGGGTGAAACAGTTCTCAGGAGGCACAATCAGCCACGGACTCAGAACTTCAATTTGAGCTGTTCATCAAAAAGAGGAAAATCACATTTGATGTGACTATTAGATTGTCAGATTATGTTTTCTATACAGCATACTTTCTCTTCATGAATTCTCTGTCTTTGAGAGCATATGTAGATACAATGCTGAATAGAACAGATACAAAATATATAGTCTAGCTTTGGCTCTCTATTATTTTTATGAATATTTGCATAATATACCTGACTATGCAAGGCATTTCTAGACACATAGTAAAACAGGTATCTCCCCTAAGGAGTTAACTAGATAAACAGGCAGGAAATTGAGAAAAAAAACAGGTCACTTTTTTCATTTCTTGCCCATTTCCTTCTATTATAATCCTAAGCAGTCCTTAAACCTTATGTGGCTTTCCACTTGGAAATTATATAATACAAGTTAAATCAATTAAAATAAATTCAACATGCTTCCTCATTCCTCCACCCTTACCCGTTACCAGTTCTTTCCCCTTTTCCTGTATTCAGATCTTTAAATTGCAGTGAATCCACTGCTTTTGACTGTTCTCCCATCCACTAGCCCTTATATCCACCCTGACCCATTTTCCACACATGCCTAACCTCACTCATTGATGTCTATCCCAAAGACCCTCTACCCAGCTGCTTCTCTTTCAAGTGCCTGGTACCTCAATGGGTTAAGAGGCCTCATCCCAGAGGTGCTGGCAAATGTCTTGCCCCTGACATTCAGATATTAGGGCTCAAACTTACCCTAGTATTTGTGTATCTATATTTCTCCCCTAAGTCTCTTACAATACATTGAGTGAAACTTAGTACCAGTGAAGTCAATGGGAGTTTTGCCATTGCTCCTACCACAAGAGAGATTAAGTTGTTGGAGACCCAAAGGGGACTGGAGGTTTCCCAAGGGACTGATCCAGCTTCCACTGAACACTGTCATTGATATCTATGGGCACTAGATCATAGGTCTAGCTGGATGCTATACCACATCTGAGTATTACATCAAAGCCACCGAGATTCTCTTTAGTTTGTATTTTATCTCTGCAATGGATTCAGGAGTTGGTATGGTTTTAACATACTGAACAAGATTAGAGGTGGGATGGGAAAGTCTATTTGGTCTTTAAACTCCCTTGTGAAAAAGTCCTATAGAATTAAATAGATATAAAATCTGAAGTGTTCTATGGCCATACAAGCCATACAAAATGACCACCTTCCTACAGGTTTTTTGAACCAGCCTATAGAATTCTACAGTTGGGATATGATTCTCTTCCAAAGTATAGAGAATGATTCAGAAAATGTATAGAAATGTTGCAATTCTCTTACATCCTATAGGATTTTCCTAAAAAGGGTTTGAATATAGTGGTACTTGTTAATGAGGCTTCTACAGTCATCTCTGCCTCATTATGACTTTTTCTCTCTGCTTATATACTCAAATTTTATCTTTGTTTTCTAAGGTAGCAAGTCCTCTTGGGAGCTTAGCTTGCTGTGTCCACCTGAGAGCTGATGCCATGTTAATTTTTGCAGACTCCTGTGATTTCACATCCTCCTGAAGAATAATATGTAAATGGAGCTTCCATTGTTTTGATTTCATAATGCTTAATTTATCTTGGAGATAGGTAGATATTTACCTTCCCTCTTGTCTGGGAGAAAACCTGTTTAGTATTAAGGCAAAGATTTAACAATGATATTAATCATTATTGCATCGCGGGCTTTCATATCATTTTACTTGATACAGTAATATAGTATACAATCAGCTGATTCAATTGCTTATCATTTAGGGTTCAGACCCTTTATTCTCCTCCTGATTGTCACAGCAGGAAAATATGGAGGGAGGAGAAAAGTGTGGAGGAAAAAGATATGAAAGGAAAGAAAAAAAACCCTGAGGAACATGTACGTTTAAAACAATATTTAATTCGTACATTGAGCCTGTATTGGCATATTTGGTTAAATAGGGATTCATGTTGTGTGTATTAAATGGGTGGGGATCACACTTTTTGAATATGATCTCCATATTGTGTCACACTTTGGCTAGTTAGAATAGTAAGAGTATGAATCAAAACCCTTCGAGTTTCATATCGCTATTGCTTCTTGTCAGAAGTGTGTTTATAGCAAAAAATCTAGTTAGTTTAGTTTCTTTGAAGTGCTGGAGCAGAATGAGAATTTGAGATATGATTCATTAACAACAATGTAGTTTATTCACATAAATTATCAAAGTTCAGACACTGTTGAAAGTAAAAGCTTTTATCCTGAAGACTAAATATAGTGGCTAGTAAACAGTTAGTGCTAATTCTGCACTTTTGAAGTTAATAGAAAATGTAGATTGTGCATTTTCAAATGTGAACTCCTTTCTATAGTTACATGTAGGATTACAAAACTAAATATATAAAGTAAAAATAAGTATATGACATACTTGGGTGGCAGGAGCAGGGTTATAAATTCATATCAATATTCATTAACAAGGAGGTAAATTAGGGTGACAGCTTCTCATAGTTGTTGGGCTGGGACTCATTGTGTCTTGTGTCAGTCCTAGTCCTCACCTCAGACGCAAATACATTTAAAAAGTAGTTTGCAGGATGAAAGTGAACTTAAGAAATTGAATTCAATGTCTTACATCCCAGCAATTAAGTTCTGGTTCATGGGCCATGGGTGATTCACAGAGCACCTGTGTGGATGGAATCTAGCACTTGGTACTAGCTCTCCTCCTTGTTTCCAATTCCTACTAAAAAAAAAGAAAAAAAGCTAGTTGTATTCAATATTTCCTAGTACTAATTTTTCTTGCCAACAATTGCTGTAGTTGCCATGAGGATGTTGTATGATTGCAAATGGGAGCAAACCTGTTACATGAGAATTCTCAATTAACATGGCGTCCACTCTATGAAAATGTTTGAGAACCTCTTTTATCCAATATTGCACAATTACTACACAAATAGACCTGCAGGCATGGGGACTAAGCAATTTACAACCTCTGTTCCTGTCCCAGTTGCTCTTGAGGGAAATAGCAGTCCTGTTTAAACTGAAAGACAGTGGCTGTAAAGTACAGTCAAGAGTTTCCTAGAAGCACCATTAGCAAAGGCTGCCTGAATCAATGTGGGTATCCTTGGAATGCCACATTCCCTAGCAGTGCTATTCACTGTGCTAGCTGGATGCAAACCTCCGAGTGGATCACAAGTTCCAGACACCTTGCACTGCTGAAATACCCTCACCACTCCAATTTTCCTTACAGACTTTCCACCCCGCCATAGGAACTTGCAGCCTACTTCTTCACCAGCAGAGTAGTGGGAGAATGTATTCCAACATGAAAGACCACTTCTTAACTTAACTGCCACCAGGAATATGAATGTCAAGCAATAGCGAATCAGAGATAATGCAGACTATCCGTAAGTAATGGGGACTTAATCCCCTTTACAATAAACCCAATATCTGCAGGGAATCATGAGGTTCTAGACTGTCCAGTAGTATACAGAGAGATGAGTAATACTTTGTCCTTTCTGTAACAGATTATCTAGCTTATCTGAATTTTACCTACTACCTAAATATTGGTCGTTTTAATTCTGGTGTTCTATACTTACATATATTTTTATATTCTGAGTTATGCTGCATACAAAGGCTTATCTCCTTGATCCTGGTAATGAAATATTTCATAAGATGTTGTTGAGAATCATTAGAACAAGACAACATTGGCTGGTCTTATTTCTAAGGCTCTTATGGTGGGGCTATAGGGGCTTGAGGAGCTATGCAAACAGCAGGAGGGCTGCTGAGGTTCCCTCAATGCCTTCTCACTCCTGCACACCAGTTCTCAGACTCACTGAGAAAAACCAATCCCCCACCCCGTCACAAAGATGGTGGCACAGTGAAATGAGTTGTTCTTCCTACAAAAGTGGTTCACTCAAAAGGGCAAGCTGCAGCTGCTTGAGACTGAAAGCTGTAAGTGGCAGAGTTGGAGACAAAACCTAAATGCCTGGTAGTTCTGAGAGAGCATAATGTGTTACTCAATCTGTAACAGCTATTTTGAATTGACTTTCAGCATTGCCTGCCATCAGGCAGGCATTGAAATGCCTTATATTAAAAAGGTACAGCAAATAGAACACCAGAAAGTATGTCTTCCTACACACACACATCTCTGTGTAAGCACAGAAAGCTCACATACTTCTAGTAATATTTTTAAAGAATAAGGATAAGAAAATAAACAAGCCTATAACAGCATCAGCACCCACCTCTCCCAAGCACCCCCCTCTGTGGCCAATACATGCCTGCAGTCACTCTTTTTTTTCCCCATGGGGCAGCACCCACCTCTCACGAGTGCCCCCTTCTGATCAGGTGTGAGCCTGCTGTTTTTTCTGTTCTTACAATGTGGTGGCATCTGCTTCTCATGAGTGCCCTTTCTTCTCCCCGGCTGATGGTTCTTTTGGCAGGTCTTCAGTGACTCAGCCCTCCCACTGAGTCACACACACTGTCCCCTCTTCTTGGATATACAGTCTCTATTTCTTGCTCATGGCCCTGGTATGGGGCCACAGTACCATGACGTCCTCCCCAGAGGCACTGCCTTCTCTAACAGCCAAACTGGGGCCCATCTTGGTACCCTCAGTTGGTGTCCTTTTGGCAGACGTCATCTGGGCTTAGTCTTCAACCAGACCAGTAGGGCTGATCACGGTACCTTCACCCAGTCTAGCTAGGCTCTGGGCTCAGTCCCCTGGGCTCAACCTGCTACCACTGACCTGTCCATGGTTCTGTTTCTCTTCCGGCCAGCCAGGCACCCAGTCTTTGGCAGCCTTCCCTGGGCTCAGTCCTGCCTGCAGGAACCTGTCCATGATCCTGATGATCTGCCAGCCAGGCACCCGGTCCTCCCTCTTCGAGCTCCAAGCAGCAACTGACTGACCTGCCTCTGCTGCTTCCTTTTATATTGCCCTTCTGTCCCTTGATTGGTTGCTTCTCTGCACTGCTCTGGGTTGCTTCTCTGCAACTCTAGGATGCCTGGAGGACTTCTTCTCTGCTCTTTTCTGGAGCAGGGTGAGGCAGGGCTGGAAAGCCTCCAGCCTGGGGCCTCTGGACCTAGTCCACCCTGTCACAAAGCTACAGGTAAGATGACCCACATGAAACCAAATAAACAGAATTTTCAGTTGAATGTGAAGTTCAGTATATGTATTATAAATACATACACACACAGCTACACACACCACATAAAGCAGTGACAATTTTGACCCATTTCATTCAGCTATGCTGAAGTTCACATTGAACTGAAAGTTCTGTTTATACAGTTGCACAATGGTCATATCACCTGTAGTTTGTTGTTTAATAAACAGTCTTACTGCAAGTATATGTGCACCCTAACCTGCGAGATTCACAATAAATAACACAGCTCACCAGCACTGGAGTAAAATTATCAACTTTTCAGTAGTAGGTAGAACACTAACCAAGCTAGCTGAGATGTAAGGGCATGATAATAGGTGACAGGGGCATGGTCTGGAAGTCCTCTTTCTTTAAAGAAAACAACCCCAGAAAGCGGGGCCCACTTAAAATTAAATGAATTAATCAAACTGTATGTGGAACTGAACTGTCCAAAAGGCCAGTTCACTCTTCCTTATCTAAAAGTCTTGTTTGAAAGAGTTGGAATCTCTGGTGAACAGCTTGATGCAACAAAATCAAAATCAAAAGGTGCATGGCTTTCCTTAGATGTGAAAGATAGAGTTTTCTCTAAAACTGTCTGATATTCATTTAGCCCCAAACTGTCAGTAATAGATTGCCACTAGCCAATAAAAAGTTCACTATAAAGAATTATATGTCCTTTCTGTCCTTGGCTATACTTATATGTTATCTACAATAGACAATTTTTTCATGTGTTCTTCAGATGGTCATTTAAACACTTTTACTCTGCAAGATGATGGAGGAACTAACATATGATCTCTAGGCATTTAAGCTTTTGTTATGTTTCCCAATGTTCAAAATGAGATGAAAGTCAACAAGAAAGGTTAAATTCAAACAACCTGGTGCTTACCATTTACAGTACATGATGACAAAGCTGGATTTTATAATTTTGTCAGGAGTTTATATCATCACAATTAGTACAAGTAGCAAGGATGAGGTATGCTCATAATATTCCAATCCTGAAACATCCACATCTCCTTTTCATATGTGTTTCAATTTTATACATTTTTGTCCACCACGATAAGTAGTGCCACATACTTGATCACATAAAAATAACTAATAGAACATCCCTCGTGTTAGGTAATCTTGAGTTATTCAGAAAATATAAATTGAAATAATAGGAGGTAAAGAAAATAAACATTATATTAACTTGTACTATATGGCTATTGATTGAGAAATCAATAATGCATATACAGGGTCAAATTCTGAAGGGCATTGTAATAATTGGGCCAGAGACTGAATTAATCCCCCTAAAAAGTACTGATATAATTCAAGGAGTTTGTTAAAATCATGCATGGTAAACAACTGAAGTGTGGAACTGGAAATCAATGAACCAAAATTGGTGTGTCAAAACTTAGGCTTAACTGATGAGAAAAACAACAAGAGGATGGACTATCCACCTCTCACTCCTTTTAGGTGCCATTAAAGAGAGACTGGGGTGGGGGGAGAGAAAAACTACTAGTACCACTACTACAACAGCTGCTAAGGGACTTTTCACTGTGATACTCAGATCATGGCACACAGTGGGGATGCCTGACCATCACCAATGCACCAGCGAGGATCCCAGCCTGATACATGTGAGATCCTGCTCTGACTTCCCCTCCCTCATGTTTCCCTCTCAGACCCCACTATCTTCCTCCTACCCTACCTCTTTCTCTCAGCGTTTCACCTGATCCTGAAATCAACTGCACTGCATGACAACAGCATGACAAGACAAGATGGCCTATCCAGCTCTGGTCATCCTCAGAAGGACCAGTGAAGGACAGGGATCTTACCAGACTAACCAGATGCTATCCCTGAATGGGGAGGTGAACTGGGGCACAGAAAAAGAGCTGTCGTGGCCATCCCACCAGCAGAAAGCATCAACAAAAGCCATACTTCCCTCACTTTTTTTTTTTAAATCCCCTCTCTTCTCCCTCTAGTGTCTGTTTTTTTAAAAGCAGGAAAGTGACTATCATTCCGTATTCAAAATCAAACAACAGAACTAACCCTTTCTTCTCCACCAAGAAGGCCTGCTTGATATAATAAGAAACTCTAATCCAGGGGACGGCAACGTTCGGCACGCGGCTCGCCAGGGTAAGCACCCTGGCAGGCCGGGCCAGTTTATTTACCTGCTGACGTGGCAGGTTCGGCCGATCGCGGCCACCACTGGCCGCGGTTCGCCGTCCCGGGCCAATGGGGGCGGCGAGAAGCCGCAGCCAGCACATCGCTCGCCCGCGCCGCTTTTCGCCGCCCCCATTGGCCCGGGACGGCAAACCGCGGCCAGTGGGGGCCGCGATCGGCCGAACCTGCCGTGTCAGCAGGTAAATAAACTGGCCCGGCCTGCCAGGGTGCTTACCCTGGCGAGCCGCGTGCCGAACATTGCCGACCCCTGCTCTAATCAATGACCTCTTTCTCTGAAAAGGGGATTTCGATAGATTTAACTAAGTTTGTTTTGGAAGACCACCCAATTTCACTTTCAATGCTTTTTGCCTTGTTTTCACTCTTCCTTTTGGTTATCTCACAAAATATATTTCCAACCGTTTATCATACATTTTCTAGTATATTTGCCATATTAGTAGGCAGACCAAAGTCTCTATACTCTGAACCTTATTTAACACTGTTAATTGTGTACAATTACAAGGTTATGTTAACACCTTTGACTCTTTGGGCTCATTTACTTCACCAAAATGAATGGAACAGCATGCATGTCTCTTCTTTCCACAGGTGCCTAACATTAAGCATGTGAATAGTCATACTGATTTGAGTAAAACTACTCAGATGTTTTAAATTAAGCAGGTGCATAGGTACTTTGCTGAATCAGGGCCCATGTAAATAAACTAGGTGTTTGCTTGGTAAAGGAGAGGTGTAGTTTCCTCTTACTTCTGTGCAAACTAAATTAGATAATTTTATATGTTACGATTTTATATTCATCTAAGCACACACTGTAAATGAGTAAAACTACAAGAAGGAGAAATTACCAATGTACCATCTGGCTAAAGAGACCTAGAAAATATTGTTTCTATTTCTATATGCGGAAGACTACATTAATGATGCTAAGTATCTCCACCTGCCATTCAACTCAATGAATGTGAAGGGTCCTCAGCAGCAGCCTGCAGGAGACAAGCAGCACAGCCGAGGATCAGCCCTAGCACAGTCAGAGCTTTTCGTTCAGGGAGGCATTGAACAACTACAGAAAGAAAACCCAAGGACCAACTGCTGGAATCTGTTGACTTTTAAAGTTTCAAAATTAGCAGTTTAAAAGTTTTGATATTAGCCAGCCCCATTAGATCCCACTGAAAATCAGTCGGCCCAAGAGAAACAGGATTAAACTAAAATAAGTTTTCCCTTCTGTATTTCAGAAAACATGTCATTTTAAAAAGCAAAGCCCAAACGGCCTTACTTTGCAAAGATCTTTTCTCATCCACAAACTTCAAAGGATGTTTTTTGCCCCATGTTATGATGCAGATCAACTTGCTTCTATTTGAGAATCACTCAGCGCAGACAATTAGGCTCTGTGTATTCAGAACAACTGAAAAGCATTCTGATCTCCCTCTGCACAGACAGTTCTAGTCAAAAAGGAAAAAAGGAGTCGTATCTGACTGCTTGCATCTTTCTGAGCTCACATATACACAATTAAAAGATACCCATCGTACCTTAGTAGGAGAAAAATTAGGGAAGACCTCAGTGTGTCTAAATAAAAGTCGGGGAGGTAGTTTTAAGATCACAGGTCAACAAAATCACCTTAATTAGATGAATTAGAGCAAACAAATATTTTCTAACAACAAATCCCCAGAAATCTCAAAACAGAAATCTGATTTTAAAAGCAAAAACTGGTAAAAAAATATACAGTTTCAAAGTGGGTGGCAGATTCACCAATGCCTACCAGCTACCTATCTGGTGACGCATACCACCAGATGGAACCAGTGAATCTGGCCCATTGAATATTGCCTTATACTTATGGACAAACCCAAGCCTCACAATGCAACATGGAGAGAGACATACCACAAACAGGGGAAAGAGACTTTTGAAACAAGAAGCGAAAAAGAGTCCTGTGGCATCCGACGAAGTGGGCATTCACCCACGAAAGCTTATCCTCCAATACGTCTGTTGGTCTATAAGGTGCCACAGGACTCTTTTTCACTTCTTACAGATCCAGACTAACACGGCTACCCTTCTGATTTTTGAAACAAGGTATTTCTCACTTTTCTTTCCTTCTTCATTCCTTCCCCCTTTCTTTCTTCTTCTCCCCTTCTTTTCTGTCCTTTGTCTATTCCCTGCTTCTGTTCCCCTCTCTCATGCTTTCTGTTTCCTGACTCTTTTCCTTTCTGAACCTCTCTGTGGCAGAGTACTGAGCCTCTAGTTGATCTGCAGAAACATTCTGCTCAGGTTTCATGTGTTTACAGTGCAGAGTAACAAAGAAAGGAGTGAAGGCCTTGATCAAAGTCACAGAGGGAATAAGGGAACCCAAAGAAACTACTGAAGTGGCGAGAAAGCAGAAACCTCTGTCCAGCTGTTATGAAGTTTGCTCATACCTCTAACTGGGTTTTGTCCTCCATGTTTCCTTGTTATGTAATTTTGTGGGGAGGGATTCTCTCTCACTGTAACTACTGTGCACTAAGGTCCAGATTTTCAAAAGTGCTCAGTGTAACGCTTCTGCCAGTCAGCGCTGGCGGCAACAAGGGCTGGGTTCAATATGTAGGGGGTCCTTTTCAACAATTCGACACAAAATCGGCTCGAGCCCCCACCCATTCACCTGGGGCAGTTGCACATCACCCCCTGGGTGCCTCTAAGAGGCAATACTTCCCCTCTCACAAGCACAGAGTCTGAGTGTAGCAAATAAACTTTAAATAAAAAGGGGGAAAGTAACTCAGCATTAATTTGGGAAAACACCGCAAACAGGGTTCATAAACATAAACCATGAGCAAAAGACCAACCTTCAAGTAAGCTGGGCAGTGTCCTTAAGTTCTTAAGGTTCTTAAGTCCAGTAACCACAAGTCCCTTTAACATGCCCATCTCTTCTCTGCACCCCACTCACCGTTTCTGTCCTTGTTCAGTGCAGACCCAGAGTTCAGAGGTGCATCTGCAGAGTTCACCTCCCACCCTGGGTGGAGAGGGGAGTAAGAAGGCACCTTACTTGCTCCACTGCCCAGGCACTCGCTTGCTGCTCCTTTCCACCAGCCGCCCTGCTGTCCGATTGCCATGCCTCTCTTCCGGGCTCTGCTCCTCTCTGCCAGCTGCCCTGCTGGCCGATCACCACACCTTTCTGTGGGGCTCCACTCTGGTCCTCTCCAGTGGCCATCTTGCCGGCCAATTGACACACCTTTCCGCTGGCCACCCTGCCAGCCGATTATTGATCCGATGGGATGTCTTTAGGTCCCACCATTTAATACAGCTCTCAATGATTCCAGCTGTTAATGGGGGAGCCTCACTGCTGGTGCACACTGGGCAGGCTCTTGCATCAGAGACTCTGTTACAAAGTAGATCTAATGCTTAGACCTAAGTACCAGTGATTTCAGTTCTGCGGTGTGTAACAAGACTCTCAATTGAGTCTAAATAAGCTCTTTTATTACACAGTGGAGAGAGGAAGGGTCAAATGGTACCTAAAATCCTTAAGCCGGGCCCCCAACACTAGGTACAAGTACATGTCCCCACCCTCTCTCAACTCACTGTGCTTTGGAACCCATGTCCCCTGCTTAGCGAGTACTGTTTAGTTGAGGGTGAGTCCCTCAATCAGGGTATGCCAAGCACAGTTCTGCTGCCTTGATTCACACAAGGATAACAACCCTTTATTACTCCTGCCCCAAAGACAAGGAGACAGGGAATCCAACACAAGCCAAAAGTAATCATTTGGGCAAACAATCCCATCATGCTGAGCCCCTAGGCAGGATGGGTGTGCCCATGCAAATGAGATCAACTCCTGAAACTTCCACAGCTCATCACTAAATGGCAGGGGAGAGCTCATTCAGACCCTGCTTACATCAGCATTAACGGAACTGTGCTCCATTGAAGACAAATGTTAACATTTATTTCAATGGCAGCAGAGCTAATACAATACCAAGTGCTTTTGAAAGTTCTACACTAAAACTCCAAAAATAAAACCTTAAAATTTTACTGAAGGACTCCGCTGAACCAACAGCTTATGCTGTCCCTTCCCTTGCTTTGTCCTCTGATATCTCCCCCTTTGTGAGCACTCTCCTTGCTCCTTCTCCTCTGCAACACATGTACACTGCTCATGCAGCTCTTCTTTCTCTTTATAGGTATAACAGTATATTTACATTAAGGTTCAGATAAAGAATATAATCTTTATGCATATAGCGTAAAATAAGAGTAACAAAAGCACCAAGAGTCAACATGTTCTATTTAACTGATCTATCTGATCGAGAGCTAAGAACTCTGGAGTTCTAATGTTGGTTATTCTACCTCCATAGCTTTGAATAAGTGACTTATCCAAGATCACAAAAGACCAGATTCTGCCTTCATTACTGATACTGAGTAACAGCTCACTCATTGAGCAATCCTACTGATTTTCAATGGAACTATTCATGAAGCAGGGTATTACTCAATTCAGTAAATAGCAGTAGCCCACGCTTTAGAATGAGAAACTAACTGAAATCAGGATTGAGGATTCCTTGGCCTGATTCGCCATTGACCTGTGCCTTCATTTACACAAGTGCAACAATGCGAGTTCAAAGTGGGTATGGCATTTAACATTCACTTTTCACTTGCTTTGCACTGGCATAAGTAACTATACAAAGTGCAGGTCAGTGGAGAATCAGGCCTTCTCTTCTTCTGATCCTTTGAACATACCTAATTAGCACTACCTCCTTGAAGTAATTTTACATTTCAATGGAATAAATATTGGGCCAGATTTTTTGGTCCTTAGTCAGGCAATACTCCCATTAAAATCAACTGGGACATTGCCTGGTTAAAGACTGCAAGATTTAGTCCATAAAAGGTAGGTCTACACTGCATCTGGGAGCGAGCCTCCCAGCCCAGGTCCCTGACAAGGCTTGCACTAGCCTGCTTAAAATGGTAATGTAGATGTTGCAGCTTGGGCTGGAGCTTTGCCTCTCAAACCTGGGGGGAAATGGGGGTTTGAGACGCCAAGCATTAGCCTGAACCACAATGTCAAAGCAATGTCCATGAAGCTATTTGTGGCATGAGCCTTGCAAACACAAAGGCTGGGAGGCTCACTCTCAAATGCAGTGTAGACATATCCAAAGAGTCTAATTTAATTTCAAAACCTGCAAGGTAGAATGTATGCTACATTATGGAACACCATTTGTTGTGTAGATCTCAAAGCTCTGCACTCTGCCTGAGGTTTCATAACTGAAGATTTTTTTGGTCATATTTTAGCATTTTTACAAGAGTATCACTTCAATTCACTCTAATGCCTTTGCAATATCCTTTATTTTGAACCTAGAAAAGTTTTAATGGTAATTTTCTATTTTATATGTACCATACATTTGTATTTGCAGTGAATTGCTATCGTCTATATAGTGCTAATTTAATATCCTGTTAAGTTTTTGTATGGAATATGTCTATTGAATACAATGTATATTATCCTCTGACAATCCAATATTACAGCATTGTTGGTCTATTGTGAAACTGTGCTTGGCTTAATCTGTCTTCATTAAGATAAAATTGTCTGTGTTTCAAAATTATATTTGTTGTAACAAAAAAAATCTTTGTACTGAAAGTATTTTTTTGTAGAAAAATACGTCAAAACATTATTAGACAAAGACAGCTATTTCCAGTTATTTTTCAGCCACTTCCTTCATTTTAAAAACATGGGGCTAGATCCACAAAGAGGACTTAGAGCTAGTCTACATGGCCCTGAAGTTCAGACTATAGGTGTGTGAACTGCAGCACACTCTAGCATGCCGCATCCCCCTGTGGATGCTGCAAGGATCCCTAAAAGGTACCTACTTCCTGGTAATTTAGTTCTGTTGAAAGAGGACTACGTTAAATTGGTTTCAGAGTGGTAGCCGTGTTAGTCTGTAGCAGCAAAAAGAACAAGGAGTACTTGTGGCACCTTAGAGACTAACAAATTTATTTGCATGCATCCGATGAAGTGGGTTTTAGCCCACGAAAGCTTATGCTCAAATAAATGTGTTAGTCTCTAAGGTGCCACAAGTACTCCTTGTTCTTTAAGTTAAATTGGTTACTTTTTATTTCGCACCAACAGCATCCACATGGGGGCGTTACAGTGCAGCAGGTTAGCACACACTGCAGTTCACATCCCCATAGTCCAAACTGCAGAGCCATGCAGACATAGTCTTAAGCTGTGGATTGCAATACCTAACATTTAGGCACTCAGCTGCCTGTCTCCACTCTCCTTCAACCTGTGAGATGCCACAGGCTCCATTGCTAACAATATGCCAGTTACACCAAGGTATATATCTTAACCTGAGATGCAAATAACTCCCTCACAAGGATGGCAAAATGCCTACAAGAGACCAGCTCCTAGATGAAGAATAGCTGACTCCAACTGAAGCCAGCCAAGAATAGGGCAATATATATCAATGGGGTACATGTAGGGGAAGAAACTTGTTGAAGAACTAGATGGGATGTTGTCCTTTCCTTCTCCCCCTTAAACTCATTGTTCTGTGCAGCTCCTCGCTAAACCTATACATCTGGGTAGCATCCAGTCTTGATAAAGACCCTCTTCCCCTAGCAGCTTGACAAGAAACTCTATCCCCATCTTCCCAAATGAGGATCCAACCACAACGATCCACACAGTTATATTCAGATTTTATTACTGTAGCTCACTGTATCTGGGATTGAACTGTGGAAGCACTTCAGAGACTCCATCTGGTTGTACATAATGCAGCTGCCCACTGCTCCAACAAGCCAGGCTGCCATGAGCACATCATCCCTTACGCTCTGATCCCTCCCTCTGGCTCCCACTGTCAGTTCAAAACCTTAATCTGCAACTTTAAAGTCATCCATGGATCAGGTTCCATCTACATTAGTAACATTAATTTAAATGTGGATTTTAGCCTAAATTGATGGCACTTTATGGCGGTGAGAAGAAAATTCAAGATTGGCCTCATTAATAACAATGCAGTCTTCTCCTCTCTCACTGAGGTGTCAAGAGTTAAGCTTCTATCTTAGATAATGAGATGACTCCTATCACAAGGAAAACTGAAAAATGGAGTAGAGAAACAGAAATTTGGCAAGAACACACAGTCATAAGACTGAAGGAATCTGTAAAATGACACCGAAGTGTCAGCAGAAGACAGGGGCATGTTGCCAAAGTCCATTGGAGGAAATTTAAACTATGAAATTTAAACTTTCAGAGGGGAAAGCTAGTTAAATCTAAAGGGAAAGAACAAAAGAACAAATCCCCAAACTCTTTAAAAATATCACTATTTTGTTTTTATTTAGAAAAAGGAAGGGATTTTACATAGTCTCTCTCTTCAGTACATATCAAAAACCTATCAAGAAAATAAATACACAATGAAAGGTCTAGCATTTTCATTAATCCAGGAAGCTGCAGCTAAACCAACAGTAAATAAGGAAACTGAAAAGCCTAAATTCACCTTATTCAACCCTACTCATGCAACGTTTAATATCTGAGACTGAGACATCTAACACAAAACTGCAGTTAACTCAGCGTCTTTGTGAAAAAAGAAAACCACATCGAATCAATTGTCTCAGACATGGTGGTGAAAGTTTAGAGTAATTTACTCTGGAAAACATATTCTTTATTTTATTTAGTCTAAGTGACCTACATACAAAGAAATTTGCTATGGAAATGCAGTAAGAAGGACAATTGCGACAGTGTATGGAATGCCTTCAATGAAAGTTAAAAATCTAAATCTGTTTAAAATAACAATGATACAGAGAATAGTGAATGCAATTCCACATTCTGCCATCTAGAAATAGCCTGATAGTTTTTACTACAGGTAAAGAAACCCTTTATTGGTGACTAATTCTGCTTGCTGCTATCATCATCTGTGGTATAGACTAGAATGGAAAATAATTTAACAGAGAGTTAATAGAGCGTGGGAGGGGGAACAATTCTTTTGCATTATATATGTTCACTGCCTCTTTCCAAGCATTTCCCTTGGAACAAGAGCATGTTATTTATGAATTTATATTCAATGCATAGTCTTTGCAATATTTCATTCAATTGTCCCGGATATCTTCCACAGGTGGAGAATTCATCCATCATAAGGAGTTTCTCCAGAAGGCTTTTATAATGATTAACACCATCACTCTGTTTTGGTTATTACTCTTTATAGCCAAGAAGACCAGAGTGATCCCTCTAATGTATTTGTTTAAACCTAGCATGATTCAAGGATGGACATGGTCATTAATAATTTGAATCTCTATTATGCTCTTCATACCTCCAACCTTCGATGACCTCAAAGTGTTTTTCAAGCTTTAATTAGTTACAATTCATAATATTCCATTGAGGCGGATAAGGACTATTAGCAAAATCCTAGAATCAAAATGAAAATTATTTGTGCACAAGATCAATGATTTCTAAACAAAGTGGAGTGTATAAAACCAAGGAAAATTATCTAATTCAGCAGTTCTCAATTTGTGGGTCAGGATCCCAAAGTGGGTCGACACCCCATTTTAATGGGGTCGCCAGCGCTGGTGTTAGGTTTGAGGGGGCCCGGGGCCGAAGCCCGAGCCTCATCGCCCAGGGGCTCAGGTTACAGGTCCCCTTCCTGGGGCTGAAGCCCTTGGACTCCAGCTTTGGCCTCCCTGCCCAGAGCAGTGGGGCTCGGGCTTTGGCTTTACCTCCCTCCCCCCGCCAGGTCGTGTAGTAATTTTTGTTGTCAGAAGAACGTCGCAGTGCAATGAAGTTTGAGAACCTCTGATCTAATCAGGGACAATTTGGTACATATGAAACCCATGAAACTAAAACTGTATTAGAGATACTAAAACACAAACGTTTCCCTTGACTAAAGTAAATGCATATGAGAATAAAAACCCTTCCCCTTGCTTAAACACTTACACAGAATCCAGGCCCTAGTCCACTACCTCAGACTCCTGTTACAGTGAAATTCAATAGTTCCCAACTGTAAGTGTGGGAAACACCCCATCCCCCCCGAGAATGCGGTCAAATCACTTATGGTATAAACAGAAGCGCTGTCTCTGATGTCAGAGTTACACCTGATTCCAATCAATCTGAATTTGGACTCCTATGGCCTGATTTTTACTGGTGCTAAGCACCACCAGCTCTCCCTGAATTCAGTTATATCTGAAAATGAGACCACCAGATCTTATGGGTATTCCAAACTGCTAATTACCTTTGAAAGCCAGGGTGCCAATATTAGTGTTCCACGATTACCCAAGCTCATAACTTATATTTTCCAATAGTCATGTGCATAATGGACTCAATTCAGCCCAGATGTAAAAGGATGCAATTTCCCACTAAACTGACTTTTATAAAAATACGAGATTTTAAAAACTATTCCAAGAAAAAAATACTGTTTTGATGTGAAAATCTTTTCTGCAGGAAAATAACTTGATTCCATGCTACTTCACCACAATTGACAAATGGGTCTTCCTTCAGAGTAATGCATGGAACTGCCTCACTCATCCCATAGAGCCATGATTTAGATTAAGGTCAATGTGATATCTAGTTTTTCAAGATCCATAGTTACTGTTTTGGCTCCTTTCTTTTTGTGTCTTTTGGCTATTTAAGAGAAGTGAGAGTTACCTATTTAGATAATTGGGCAGCATGGCTACCATTTCTCTCATCCTACCATCCCTTACAACCACTTTGCTGCTCACATTTAACCAGATTATGATTTAAACTAGTTTTTTTTCAAGATTGTGGAATCTAAGATCAAATGACAAAAACTAACTCACTGTTTGTTTGAAATGGCTAACCAGGGCACAATTTAAATTACAATGTCATTAAAGTTATTTTATTATTCTTCCTTTTTTGCTGAATGCAGCTTTAGTCATGTGTATAGGCATATACCCTATAAAAACTTGAACACTTGTCCTTCTCATCAACAGAAATTGGTCCAATAAAAGATATTTCCTCACCCATCTTGTCTCTCTAATGATTTTCCTATGTCATAAACAGGTCTTCGGGAACATAAAACTAACAAGATGATGTTAGCACAGTGCAGGTGCTCATGAAGTTATCTATCTCTGTAACATTATTTCCCAAATTATCACCTTGCTAAAATAACACTTTTTGGAATGAAATCACAGAATGACAGATATTCACGCCATAATCTGTTCCTAAGTAATCATGAAATTATGCTAATGCTATGCCTTTAAAATTGATTGTCTAAGTACAAAGTTAATTTACAAAGAAATTTTCAAATGCACAAATGGCTCACATCCCATTTACTTTCAAAGGTAATTGGGCACTTAACTAGCCTTTGTGTTTTTGACAATCTCCCTGGAAGAACATAACTCCTTGCTGACTAGAAAGATCTACAGAGGATCTCTAATCCTTGAACAAAGCAGGATTATGTACTGTATTGAAATTGAGTATTAAATAAATGTTTCTTTGCTGCAGTATAAAAAGTTGGAACCAATTCTCCTTAAATAGAGTTAAATAACTGTAAAGCCAATGAAGAATCAGATCCACTGTATGAACTCATACTTTCCATAATTCATAGAAATAGTAGAAATTCCAATTCTATGTGGGGAATTCTGACATTTTGAAACTTTTATCACTCCAAATCATAACACAGTCAAAAATTCCCATGTAATGAAAATTCCAAAACATGTCAATTTGGGACCATCTGAATAATTTTGTTTTGAGACCATTAAAATATTAGAATTTAAAACATTAAATATATATATATATATATATATATATATATATATATATATATATATATATATATATATATATATATATATATATATATATGCACATAGAATAGTAAATATTAATATAAGACAATGTTAAATTGATATTTTAATACAATATAAAAGTCCAAATGAAAGGAATTAAAAGAAAAAAGTAAAAAATGCAACATTTTGACATTATTAAAACTAAAAAAGAAATTTGAAATGTTTTGTTTAGATTTTCCCCCCATTAAAAATTGTGTTGAAATTGTTCCCATGAAATATTTGGATTTCAATAAAACTGCATTTTCCAAGAGAAAATTGTTCCACTGGGAAATTTTTGGCTAGCCCTTATAATTTCCTAAACAAAAACTTTAAATATTCTGGCCAAATTTTTCAAACTTTGACACCTAAATATTTTTAAAAGTTGCTGAGTACACACAACTTGAACTGAAATCAAGGGGAGCACTGGATGTATAGCACCACTGAAAAAAGATATTTAATGAGTTATCAAAATATACATTCAGGTTCCTATTTATGCATCTAAGCTTATGCCTCCTGTCTGCAGTCTTCTGACATACCTAGTTCTGGCATTCACACTGAGTAGCTACCTTACTTAGATTGTAAACTCCTTCAGGCAGAAACTATCTAGATTTTGTATTTGTAAAGTACCTAGCACAATGGGGTCCTAGCCCATGATTAGGATTCCTAGGTACTGTGATGATACATCACAAAATAATAATCACTATACTCTCAAAATTTCAATTGGTTACTGCTCAGATACTATAATCATGGGTGCCCTAAATAACTAAAATAAAGGAGGTTATAAAATAAACAGGTACATAGGTAGGTTATTGAGGACCTCTGTCAACTAGGGAGTTGATCTGAAACTTTGATCCAAACTTTCATAGATGATCATTTAGTTTTGCATATTAAATATCTTCCTACAAAAATAAAAATGTTAGCAGACATGAGCAGCAAGTTTTAGACTGGTTGCTGCATCAGAGTGTTAGAAAATTATTGGTATCACAGCATGATGGATATTTCTGATACCCCTAGTTTTCTGATACTGTGTGATACTGAGTGACAATGTGCAGTGTCATTTTGAGAAACAGATGTGCAAGAAGACATTTGATGTTAATGGAACTGGTTCAATAGTTTTTTTTAGGGGTAAGGCAGTTAACTCCTCAGAAACATTTTTTCTTCTCTCTCTGTTGCTAAACCCCAAATTAGTTATACCTGATACAGTATAACTCGAGGCAAGAGCAGTTTTGTAAGAATGAATGTTGGAAAAAAGATGCCACCTAACAGCTGTTTGGCGGTGCTTAGCGCTTTCCAGGAGGGAGGGGGGAGGAGCGGGGATGCGGAACGCTCAGGGGAGGAGACGGAGAAGAGGCAGGGCAGGGGCGGGGACTTGGGGGAAGGGGGTGGAATGGGGGCAGGGTGAGGGTGGTGCAGGGACGGGAAGAGGCGGGGGGTGGGCGAGCACCCACCCAGCAAATTGGAAGTCGGCGCCGTAGGGGTGAGTGGCGGGTGGGGGGGTGAAGAGGCGAGCAAGCGGGGAGGCGAACGGTGGGTGGGGGACTGAGGAGGGATGCAGCAAGCCGCTGGCAGGCCAAGGAATGGCCGGGGAATGAGGAAGGGCACGGTGGGAGGGCCGAGCGGGGAGGGGGCGGGACCTGGGGCAGAGTGGGGGCAGAGCCTGGGAGCAGTGGGGGTGGACTGTAAGAGGGGCTGATGGCACCCCAATGTGTCCTGATATTTTAGTGTGGTGATCTGGTCACCTTAAGTGGGATGGTACGTTCTGAAGATCCCTCCTTTTAGCTTGGTTCATAAAGCAAAGCAAGCCAAAAACACAGCCATAACTCTGGCTTTGCTATAAATGTGAATACATATGTTTTGTGCTGGTGAATTGGGAGCACAGAAGATTTCACCCAGTATGCCTGGTATAGCAACATTCTCTCTAAGATCCCATCTTCACTGGCCATGAAGCTGTCTGAACGTCAAGGTTAAAAGCAGGATTAATCATGAAGCAGCCAAGCTTATTTTTATCATAGATTAGCCAACAGGCTTGACCTAGCTGAATGTGTTTTTTTTAAACTCTGGTTTAACAAAATGAGTTCCTGCTTTCCTAAATCCAAAAAGACCAACAAAACCATATCAGAATAATTTTGACTTCAACAGGGTTTCTTTCTCAGCTAGCATGGACAAGGCCTATGAAAGTGGGATGTATCTTCTTTGGAACACTTGCACTAAAACTGAATTTGTCTTAATTTATTGATGTAAGAAGAGCCATGAGCCTGATCCTCTCAGGCAGTTACCAGTTGCAGTGAAGTAAGCATAATATTTACCTTTCTGTTCCCACACAGGGCCTTGAACTAAGAATTGACCTTTTTTTCAAAGGTAGATTTAGACATTACAAGGAAGGCCATACACTTTGTATCCTTAGGCTTCATAATCAATTGATAATCATCCTTTTTTCACATTTTAAGAATCTTTATTTTGTTCTGCTCTTGGGTCTATCTGAAACCTTTCTAAATTAACCAAAATTAGACATGTCAATGCAAGGCTGACAAACGCTCACTCAGGCAAAGGACAAACTTCCTTTTCCTAAAAAGGAGAGATTTCAGAGACTTTCAACAGAAATCAGATTCAATCAGAGTAACAATCAAACTAGGGTCCAGGCTCAAAACCTTATAAGAATAGGACTTTTAGTGAGATTTCCAATTGCTGTGGTTTGAGCAGGATGAAAAATACTGTGGGATTAGCTTCTAGCATGGTATTTTTGTACAGAATCAAGAAATACAGAGAAACAAAAGGCACAAATTATGTTTAAATTAACCATACTTCCTCATACTCCAAAAGAGATTTGATTCAAGAATGACTGAAGGTTTGGGATGGTTTTTAATTTATCTGAACCAGTTTATCTATTACTGTTTCATAGAATCATCATAGAATCATATAAGATTAGAGTTGGAAGAGATCTCAGGAGGTCATCTAGTCCAACCCCTGCTCAAAGCAGGACCAACCCCAACTAAATCATCCCAGCCAGGGCTTTGTCAAGCCGGACCTTAAAAACCTCTAAGGATGGAGATTCCACCACCTCCCTAGGTAACCCATTCCAGTGCTTCACCACCTTCCTAGTGAAATAGTTTTTCCTAATATCCAACCTAGACCTCCCCCACTGCAACTTGAGACCATTGTTTCTTGTTCTGTCATCTGCCACCACTGAGAACAGCCTAGCTCCATCCCATAGGGGCTGACTTCCCCTCTTTCCTAGGGTGCTCGACCCCCCACATCTGCCGCACCCCTGCCCTACCCCCATTCCAACCCCTTCCCCAAAGTCCCCGCCCCAACTCTGCCCCCTCCCTGCCCCTATTCCAACTCCTTCCCCAATTCCCCGCCCTGGCCCCACGTCTTCCCCGCCTCCTCCCCTGAGCGCACCACATTCCCGCTCCTCCCCCTCCCTCCTGGAGTGTGCTAACCCTGCCAAACAGCTGTTTGGCGGCAGCCTGCCGGGATCTGCTGGGAGGTAGGCGGAGGAGCAGGGATGCAGCGTGCTCAGGGGAGGAGGAGGAGTGGGGAGGGGGTGAAGGGAGCTTGGCTGCCAGTGGGTGCAGAGCACCCACTAATTTTTCCCCATGGATGCTCCAGCCCTGGAGCACCCACGGGGTTGGCGCCTATGCTCCATCCTCTCTGGAACCCCCCTTCACGTAGTGGAACGCTGCTATCAAATCCCCCCTCACTCTTCTCTTCTGCAGACTAAATAAGTCCAGTTCCCTCAGCCTCTCCTCATAAGTCATGTGCCCCAACCCCCTAATCATTTTAGTTGTCCTCCACTGGACTCTCTCCAATTTTTCCACATCCTTTCTGTAGTAGGCCCAAAACTGGATGCAATACTCCAGATGTGGCCTCACCAGTATCGAATAGAGAAGAATAATCACTTCCCTCGATCTGCTGGCAATGCGCCTACTAATGCAGGCCAATATGCCGTTAGCCTTCTTAGCAACATGGGCACACAGTTGACTCATATCCAGCTTCTCATCCACTGTAATCCCCAGGTCCCCAGCCTGTAGTAGTGTGTGGGATTCTTCCATCCTAAGTGCAGGACTCTGCACTTGTCCTTGTTGAACCTCATCAGATTTCTTTTGGCCCAATCCTCCAATTTGTCTAGGTCACTCTGGACCTTATCCCTACCCTCCAGCGTATCTACCTCTCCCCACAGATTAGTGTCATCTGCGAACTTGCTGAGAGTGCAATCCATCCCATCATTCAGATCATTAATGAAGATGTTGAACAAAACTGGCCCAAAGACCGAGTCCTGGGGCACTGCTCTTGATATCAGCTACCAACAAGACATCAAGCCGTTGATCACTACCTGTTGAGCCCAACAATCTAGCCAGCTTTCTATCCACCTTAAAGTCCATTCATCCAATCCATACTACTTTAAGTTGCTGACAAGAATATTGTGGGAGACTGTATCAAAAGGTTTGCTAAAGTCACGATCTATCACATCCACCACTTTCTCCATATCCAGAGAACCAGTTATCTCATCATAGAAGGCAATCAGGTTGCTCAGGCATGACTTGCCGTTGGTGAATCCATGTTGACTGTTCCTGATCACCTTCCTCTCCTCCAAGTGCATCAAAACGGATTCTTTGAGGACCTGCTTCATGATTTTTCCAGGGACTGAGGTGACCCACTCAAGGTCATTCTTGGCAGTATCATTGGTGCCCACTTGGAGAAGTAGGAAGGGGTACCAGTCTGAGGGCTTGATCAGTCCCGGCAGACACTCCGTCACATCCTGTATTCTAGCTCCAGGCAAGTAGCACACTTCTCGAGTCTCCCGGTCTGGACAGCAGATGGATGACTCCGTCCCCCTTAGGAAGGAGTCCCCGACCACCACCACCCATCTCCTCCTCTTGGGAGTGGTGGTCATGGAACCCCCATCCCTAGGACAATGCATCCCATACCTTCCGGTCAACAGGTCCTCCTTCTGATCCCTTCCCTCAGATAACTCTTCCAAACCCTTCTCCACCGTAGTACCTGTGCAGAGAGCCTGAAAACAGTTTATTACCTCTATCTACATTGGGGATAAATGGGTTCTCCTCATTCTTCTTCTGGAGGTCACATGCTGCCAATTGTTTTCCCCGTTCTGCACTGCCCTCTCTGATTCTTCAGCATGCTTTGCCTGCAGTACTATCCAGAAAGTCTTCATTTTCTCTGATGCAATGCAGGGTTGATACTTGGGTCTATAGTCCTTTAACCTTCCCTTCCAATATGGAGAACAGCTTGCACTTTGTACAGACAAAGTCACTTCTATCTTCTGGGAGAAAACGAACATGGCACATCCTGTGAGGGTCACAACAGCTGATTGCTCACTATCCATAATGTCTTCCTTCTAAGAGCCTCTTCAGGTGTTGTGTTTATTGCTCACAGAAGCTGTAGCTCCTCTCAGATGGTTCCCAGGCAAACTCCCTCTGTTTGCTGTTACAGAAGTTGTTCTGTAAATGAAACACTAACATAGTACACTAAATTAATCTCTAGAAACTCCATTGTGGGCTTGACTCTGATCTCACAAACCAATGCACACCTGGATTAAAACTGCAGTTGATACACCAGTGTAAAAACCACCTTAAAGGAGATTTTAAATCAGGTCAATTGACTTGGAGTGGAGTTACATCAGGGATGAATTTCTCCCACATGCGCTGGCATTTCCTCTCACTTATGTACACTAGGGATTTCAATTTTCACTTGTGGATAAGAAGCGAGAAGAGAATCAAGCCTTTAATAAAGTCCCCCAAAGAATACACAAGAGAATCATAACAACACAAGAGCTGCCATAGTGGGTCAGTCCATGGTCCATCTTGCCCAGTATCCTGTCTCTGCCAGTAGCCCATACCAGAGCTTCAGGTACTCAAAGGTTTAAGGTTGCATCCCTGACCAACTTGGCTAATAGCCATTGAAGGACCTATCCTCCATGAACTACTCCAAGGTGCAGTACTCAATGATTGTTTTGCCTGGGTCTTCACAGACAAGGTCAGCTCCCAGACTGCTGCACTGGTTCTTTTTTGAACCCAGTTATACTTTTGGCCATCGCAGCATCCCATGGTAATGAATTCCACAGCTTAGTTGTGAGGTTGTTTGTATTAAAACTGCTACCTATTAAGTTCATAGGGTGACCCCTGGTTTTTGTTATGTGAAAGTGTAAATAATACTTTTCGATTCACTTTTTGCACACTATTCATGAATTTTATAATTATCTCTTTGTTAAGCTGAACTACCCTAATCTTTTTAGTCTCTCCTCATATGGGAGCCATTCCATATCCTTGATTATCTTTGTTGCCCTTCTCTGAATCTCTTCCAGTTCGCTATTTTTATTTTGAGATGAGGCAGCCAGAACTGGACAGAGTATTCAAGGTGTGGGCACACGTGGATTTACAAACGGCATTATCATATTTTCTGTCTTATTGTCTATCCCTTTTCCTGATAGTTCCTAACATACAATGAGCCTTTTTGACCACTACTGCACATTGAGCAGAAAATACTTTTTTGGTGGTAATAGCTAATTTAGAACACATCATTATATATGAGCAAAGAGAAGAAAAATATTTTTATACAGTTCTTTTCTATAAAGCTCAGAAAAATAGAGAAATGTTATCAAATGCCAATCACTAAGGGCTTGTTTGTTCAAGACATGCCTCTGAATTTGGCCTACTCTGTTATTGATCCTTTTCTGAGAGTGGTGATCTGCACACAAATTGGAACCAAAATAACTAAATCTATGTAACTCACACCTTTAGTTATTTTTGATTAAGAATGTTCTATTTTGATTTAATTTATGGCAGAAAAAAGTCAAATTTAATTTGAAATAGGAGTGTTCCCACATAGAGTAGCATCAAAATAACTAAAGGTGTGAATTACAGCTGACTTAGTCATTTTGGTTCCAGTTTGTGTGCAGATCACCACTCTCAGAAAAGGATCAATAACAGAGTAGGCCAAATTCAGAGGCATGTCTTGATGGGATCTAAACCTGTAATTTATAATTTCTTTTGACATTATCTAAGAGAAAGTTACTCCAAATTAGACTCTCTCCAGGCTCTCACACACTCATTAATGAGTAACTTACATATCGACTGTGTAGTTGCCATAGTCACATTATACAATAGGAAAAAGAAAGGGAGGTTGGTTGCATGATTCTCTATGGGAGAGAGAGGATCCATGAGAATCTCTCTACTGAAATGTGCTCCGCACTAAGAATTTTAAAAACCTGCCCCATAATTATTCATCTGTTTATATAGTGAGGGAAGTGTAACCTAGAGAACCTATAATTGAATCCTTTGGCTCTGACTAATTTCAAACCAATGCATATGAGGAATACTTCTTTTGAACTCAGTAGAATTACCAGTATAAAGGTGTAAGTGAGGTCAGCATCCGGCTCATCTTTGCCAAACAGCAAGTCCTACTAAATTTGTTAGCACAACTATTGAGGTAGAATGACTGAGTAGAGGCATTGTTTTAAAGATTATTTTTATTAAATATTATTGTAATGTAATAGAGTCAAGGAGCCCTACTCATGGACTAGGACCTCATTGTGCTAGGCACTGTGCAAACAGAACAAAAAGGATAGTCCCTACACAAAAGGGTTTACAATTTAAGTCATACTGATATTAATCAGACACCACCTCTTCATGTTTTCTTTGCATATTTATATTTAATGGACCTGAGTCTGCTCTGGCACGGATATGAACCAGGAATAGCTCCAGTGAAATAACTGGAGTTACACAAGTATAAAACTGGTGTGAGAGGAGAATCGGTCCCACTATTTTAATAAAGAATACAACTGGTGAGCTCAGGTCTGGATAGAAATATTAATCATTTCCCAAGGACTTTTGCTTAACAAAAAGTTCTCTTCCTACTTTTGAGGAGCAGAGAGATGCAATGAATATGTGATGTGAAGGCCATGCTTACTAATTAAAACTATAATTAAATGTTTTATCAAGTCTCTAATGTTACCTAGACAACAAGCAATGTTTTTCTCACAACTAACAATAAATTAATGTCAAAGGAAATCAAGAAAAGCCACAAATTTTAGTGTTACAGAGAATACTAATTGAATGTCTAAAAATAAGAACACGTAATGAAACAGCATGTCTCATCTTACCCTTTCATTATCCTACATATTGTAGGAATTAATGTTTTATTGCACATTATTACAGATAGGTTATTTAAATAATTCTATGGCCCTCACTGCAAAGACGCCTCCTGTCTCAACACAAATAAGTTAAAGAATTTATTATGAATCAATTGAACAACAATCTCTCTAGTTCATTCAAGATGCAATTATACTTACTTTAAAAGTGCCAAAGAAAGGATTTAAATTTATCACTGCTCATTAAACCTGTAAAAGACTGTGTTAATTGGATGTCAACCTTAGTAATTTACTTACATGTTTGGTGACAATTAAGACCATACGATTTAAAAGCTACTGATTCTAAACAGATAATATTTACTGACTTTAGTGAAGTTCCTAACCTGAAGATGAATCAAGGGTGGTGGGAGTTATTCCTTTAAAAAAAGAAAGAAAAGGCACTGTAATAAATGAAGAACTGCAGTAATCTTTAAGGTGTAAACTTTTAAGATGTACTTTTATTATTTGTTAATTCAAGCTTCTGGATAAGGATCTTTGCAACTAAAGGCCATAAACAAGATTTGTAAAATACTGTAATTATCTCAAAGACAATCAGAAATTTGCCATAGCATGCCAGTAAGATATATGCTAATTAATATTCACTTATTGTGGTATAACAATACTGAGGCCACTGGTAATCGAAGAAAGTGGATGACTGATATATACTTTTAATAGTTGTAAGACTAATAGAGGTGACAGAAAACACCTCCCTCATACAGAAGAGGTAGTTGTGATAGAAAAAAATTATGCTACCTAAATCAGACCTTACCAGTTCTTTAGGTAATTAATAGCTATTTTCATGATGGGAAATAATGGGAAAGATGTTTCAAATAGTGTTTTATTACAAACAGTTTAGGCTGATGTTCATTCAGGAGCCAGTTGCAGTACTGTAGTACATGAGACAACCATTAGAGATGAAAGAGGATAATATTAATCAGATGAAGCTATATGTTGTGTTATTAAAGGGAAAAAAAATACAGAATTTTCCTGAAACAGCCTGAATACGTGTCTGAGAAACACTCAAAGAATCTTCCATCTTTCCCACTTCATTTCTATGATGTATTGAAAAATGTGTTTAATGCTCTATATTTTTCCTGCTACTGCTTGCCGGCTCGGGACTTCTATACGGCAGCATGCAATCTAGATCTAACAGCAAACAGCCAATCTAGAGTAAGGTGGGTGAGCTGTACCGCTGTTTCAGGGAGCAGCCTGCTTTATCTCGGTTTGAATTCGTGTGTGTTGTTATTGTGAATGCTAAGAAATACAGTAGTGTTACGTTGCAGCCTTCCAGCAAGAGTATTTTGTATTTTTATCTAACTTCTGTTTGCATGCAATGAACCATAACATTTTCCCCATCCTTGTAGACTCTGGACCCACCATTGCCTTCCCTCTTGTGTCTTAGTTTATACCAGTGAGAAGTAGTGCAAAGTGGGTGTACTGCACAAACTCAGACTGGTAGTATTTCACTCCCTGTGTAGTAGGCTAAGATATAGAGGGAAATGGTGAATTCAATTCCCACCCCCGTTTTCACAGTGGTTCTGCCTGTGGCCAAGTATCCCGCTATAAAACAGTCACTCCCGAGAAATGTTCAGAACAGCATAAATTCTACTCTGAGCATGAAAAATGTGTGGACACTTCTCTAAACATCACAGAAGTATATGGAAAAAAAATCAGATGTCACAGGGACAAATGAAAACAATACACCTTGTTCAGTGACTTTATTAATGCATTATCTATTTTAAATATATTCAGAGACATTACTGTAAAAATGCTATTTTTGCATCAAACAATCATACAGATAACAAAATTACTCATTACAGGATAAATGTTCTGCATATGAGATTTAAGTCTTTTCCAAAATAAGTCTCAAAAATGTTGACACCGAATCATATAAAATATTAGACATGTTTTGATTTTAGATGGTTATATTTGATTGGGATTGTGCAAAACTTATCTTAGATTAAGGTGCTTCAGGACCCTGACCTATATGTTACAAGTGATTCTGTTGGACAGATATGGACAATGGAAGAATAGGTTTTAATTGGAGGTGAATAAAGAGTGAGTGTGCTGCAAGTAAGAAATGTCCTAGACACTTGCAAGGCAATACTAAGCAGGTGGGAATAGAGGTGTCTGAATGACAGGCGACTGAGTGAAGAGGGGAAGAGAGAAAATTAAATTACATTGAAAAGTAAACACAATATAGTATAAAAGTAATTTTGCAGCTGCAGAGCCTTCTTGACAGCTATTCACTTACAATCATTCTCAAATAATACATGAATAGAATAGTCAATGTCATTAAAGTAATTTACTAGTCATCAGGAATAATAAATGAATAGAATAATTTACTATTCACACATCTCTATTGCTAATACAGACTCTTAATAGGTGTGGCTAAGGACAGCACTCTTAACATGTTAACAATGAGGACAATGAATTTCACTCCTAAAACAAGAATTGGTGCTGGGGAAGAACAATGAATTACAACTGTGGTTCTCAAGCATCTGCAAGAGGAACTTCTCCCCATTGCTTGTTGTCTAGGTAACATTAGAGACTTGATAAAACATTTAATTATAGTTTTAAATGAGCAAGCATGTCCTTCACATCACATGTTCATTGCATCTCTCTACATCTCTCATGCCCCTTGCCCCAAAAATAATCGTCAGAAATACAAGATAAAATTGTATACTGCAGTATTAACCTGAGATGCTCTAAGAGAAATACTGGGGAAAATGGAAGTTAAAGGAAATGTACTTTTCCTTGCAGTTATAACTGTCTAGAGAGAGAGAGAGAGAGAGAGAGAGAAAGAAATACTGGTAGCTTTTAAAAAAAAACATGTCCTTTAGGGCTTTGTTATAATGCCCTGGACTCAAAGCAGCCCTTAACCCATCTGAAGTGGCTATTAGACAAAACCTCCTGTATAGGAGGACTCCCTGATTGTATGGTGCAGAGACATGGAGAGAAAATAAGGGGGTGAGGCATCCCTGCACCCACATAACTTTCAACTGTCATGATGGGACCCTTCAGGCAGCTCTCATATATGCCAGAGACTAGACTAGTACCCAGAGAAACCCTGGATCAGTGGGATGTAATAGCAGTTCAAAGCTGTCTTTGTGCTCTTCTGCTCTGGATTTACGAGTCCTCTTCAGCCAGAATTGGGACCATGATTGTTCATAAGAGATGGTTTGTGCCTAATTCAGAGCATGTGTATACAAGTGAAAATATGAAGTCTGATCAGATACTCTAAAGCGTGCTACTACAAAACTCTGAGATACATAGCGTAACCCCTGTGACCTGCAGCCTATGGCTATAACATCATAAGAAGCTACAGGTGCGATTCCCCTGCTCATGTACACATAGTCATGCTAGCTCTCATCAAGCTAGTGCAAGTATGAATATAGCTGTGGTAGCATGGGTACCAGTAGCAGAGGCATGGCTTAGCTGTGCCAAGTTGATACCCATGGGTTTCAGGCAGGTTTGTACTTGGCCTGGCTAAGCCATGCCTCTTGCTGCCACTTCTCATGCTACCATGGCTACACTGCTATTCATATTCATGTCAGTTTGATTAGAGTTATCCTGAGTATACATACATAAGCTGGGGAATCACACCTCTAGCTCATAAACATAGCCTCTACCATCAGCTGTTGGTGAAGTGGCAGAAGAGTGGCCCAGAGCTGTTTAAGAATTGCAGATGGGCAGGGGCTCCCCTGGTGAGGGAGCATTCTGCCAGCATCTACTGGAGAGAAAGGGGAGTGAAGTAGGCCAGGCCTCACTTACATTTTAGTTTTGAGGCAGCTGACTGCATTTGGGTTGAAATTCAGCTAAGTTTTGAGTTTGGCGGCAATAAAATGTAATAGACCTTGTTGGGAAATACAAGGACATCACATCAAATCTAAAATGTGCCTCTGGTCACACTGACTGGACTGCTGTCAGGTTCAGTTGGGTAAGGAAGCCTGGAGAGAGCTAAGAGAGTGAGAGAGAGAGAGGGGGAAAATAGCTCTTGCTGGGAGTGCCTCGCGGCTGGTAAGGACTCAGTCAAGGGTCCTAGATATCACTGATTCCCCCAAGAGCTGAGCTGAGACTGCTAAACAGTGGACAGTGCAGAATGGTGGCAGATTCAAAGCAGTAATGTCAGCTTGGTGGCTACAGATGGCAGTGGCAGCAGCTCCAATGTGACAGACAGTACAGACTGGCATCAGCTGCAGCTTCTCCAAGGCAATGGATGGCTCAGGTCGGCAGCGGCACCTGTGAGGGGATGGACTGCGCAGAGTGACGGCAGGGCTAGGTAGTTTGGGCTGAAACCACAGGGTACAGCTACACTGCAATTAAAAACCCACGGCTGGCCTGTGCCAGATGACTCAGGCTTGCAGAACTTGCGCTAAGAGGCTGTTTAATTATGGTGCAGACATTGCGCCACATTGTGGGGCTCAGGCTGGAGACTGAACTCTCGAACCCTGTGAGGTGGGAGGGTCCCAGAGCTCGGGCTGCAGCCCCAGCCCGAACCTCTACACCACACACAGTGACCAGGTGTCTGGTTTTCAACCGGAATGCCCGGTCAAAAAGGGACCCTAGCAGCTCCGGTCAGCACCACCAACCGGGCTGTTAAAAGTTTGGTAGGCAGTGCTGCGGGTCTAAGGCAGGCTAGTCCCTACCTATCCTGGCACCACGCTGCGCCCTGGAAGCAACCAGCAGGTCCGGCTCCTAGGCAGGGGGGCCACGGGGCTCCGTGCGCTGCCCCCATCCCGAGAAGCTCAGCACTGCCTCAAGCTTCACAGCAGTCCTAGGAGCCTGGGGAACTATTGCTCCCCAAAGCACAATGAAACTGGAGAGCGACACAAGTTTTTCCACTCCAATCCAAAAGGGAGGTGCTAGACCCTTTGTTACAGCCTGATGCACACATGCAATTTTGGAACTTCACAGACTCTAATTGGGGACAGAATAGACTGCAGCAATTGGGATCACCTCCCACAGGAGCAACTGCACTAGAAAAACAGTTTCACATTAGACAGATGCTTAGATACAGAGCACACAGCAGACACCTCAAGAGAAAGGATGCCCACAGTAAGATGCATTTGGTGTGGGAGATAACACGAGTGGGTAAAGGAGAAGTGCCTTACAGGAGCACAAGGTACAAGTTCTACATGTTCAACTTGCATTCAAACACGCTGGAACTTGTGCACTTAGCACAAATGAAAAATCCAGTAGCACTACGTAATTCAGTATGCAAGGAGATTGAAAGTCTGCACTGCCGTGTATCATAGCACCCTTCAAGGCCAGGTACAGCATTTCAGGGAATGGGACAAGTTGAACCATTTTAGCAGTTCATGCAAGAGTAAATGAAGGTCTCAGAAAGATTCAGCCAGACTTGTACAAGAGGGGGAGGGCACATCAAACAGCAGCGATGACATCTTGACTCTCTCCTTGAGTCCGAGAACATATCAGGTTCAGGCGGTGGGGACAGGAGAGCAACAAAGGACAAAAACTTCCGTGCATGCAACACTGTTAATAGGGAAATGCTCTGCATGATTTCAGGTAGCTGAACTGGACTCAGACACAGCCTTTTCAGAGAGCAGACACACACACACACACACACACACACACTAAATAATGTACAATAAAGCATAATACAACACATAGGAAAAAATGACTGACTTTCTGCTCAGGACATCCAGAACAGTAAGCCAATGTGTTACCTCTCTGCCTTAGCAAGAGCAAGCTTTACTGGAGATTAGACTGAGTCAGCAACCTGCCACCCAAGTCTGTCCGCCTCACCAGCAAACTCCCCAAGACGATTTATTGTTGCTGTTTTCCCTGGCTCCATTGTGCAGTACCATGTGTGTCAGATTTTCACTTGAAAGTTGTTTCAGTGAAAATGGCACTGAAGATATTGACACAAACTGCTCACTCCTGAAGCGGTGACTGGAGAAGTAATCAATGATAATTTGCTCAAATCAAAAAGTAATGTGAAGCATAATCACATATTCATTCAAAACAAACAAGATCTGATGCGGACACCTTTCTCCTGCTCACAAATAAAATAAAATAAATAAAATACAGCACCCTCACGGGCTGCTTCTTTGTTTTTAGCACAAAGCACAATATTGCATGGCAGGCATAATCAGAATGAAGTGTGCCTCCTCTATCTATTCCACTAATGCTCTAAGTAAAACCCCAAGAAAGCATGAGATTCACAAAAGAGGTAAACAGCCCTAAGCACTCAACTTGTTTCTTCCAGTTTTTCTACTATTTTGTATTTTCCATTGTTCTCCCAATTGAATGGGACTCTAGGCGCTGTACATCTGACACCACCACCACTGGTGAAGTATGTGACTGTGGTCTGTGCAGTGTTTTCATTATGAAGGAACCAGTCCCAACTCTATAAATTCAGACTAAGTTGAATTTTGCACTTCATGCAGGAATTCGGTTTCTTTATGTACAAACATCCTCCCCAGAATTACAGTATTTAGTCTGAGATCAGAATGACTTCTCTGAGAATTTACAAGTAAATCCATAAGTTTGAGAAAATTAATTTTAAAAACTGGGTTTGTTAATTTAGCACCTCTACAAAGAGCATTGTCTATCTACACAAAAACTGGCAAAGAAGTGGTACTTGAGAAGATCTGATGCAATGTGTAATTTTTGAAGATAACTTCAGGATTAGTGTCATTTTTGTATTATCTTTAATAAATGATATTCTTCAGCCTCTGCTTAATGAGTAATTATGTTTTTCAGAAAAACTCACAAAGAATGGTTGCAATCTTCTATTGTTCTCAATGGGAATAATGCCATCATCTGTCCATAACAACCATTGCTACAGGCTCTGCTATCCCACTTCTCACAGGCTCATTTCTGACTCCTGACAGCATAGAGGGCCACTGTCTTCTCTCAAAGCAGCTTGTCCTCATTCCCATTCCAAATGATTGGAGGCAGTAGCCATATTTGCTAAGGGTTGCCTCTGCCCAATTGAAGCAGTAGTGATGGTAATTATTTTGCAAGAGGACAAGTCTCCATGAAATTGTGTGAAGGAGATTTTATATACCAGCCTCTTCTTAACGAGAAACTTTCAGTTATGAAGGATAACTAACATTAATCCTAAACATATATTTTAAAAATTCCACCTATTTAAACCATAAGAATGACCCTACTGGGTCAGACAAAAGGTCCATCTGCTAAGGGTTGCCTCTGCCCAATATCCTGTCTTCCGACAGTGGCCAGTGCCAAGTGCCCCAGCGGGAATGAACAGAACAGGTAATAATCAAGTGATCCATCCCCTGTTGCTCATTCCCAGCTTCTGGCTAACAGAGGCTAGGGACACCATTCCTGCCCTTCCTGGCTAATAGCCATTGATGGACCTATCCTCCATGCATTTATCTAGTTCTTTTTTGAACCCTGTTATGGTCGTAGCCTTTACAACATTCTCTGGCAAGGAGTTCCACAGGTTGAGTGTGCGTTATGTGAAGAAATACTTCCTTTTATTTGTTTTAAACCTGCTGCCTATTAATTTCATTTGGTGACCCCTAGTTCTCCTGTTATGAGAAATAGTAAACAACACTTCCTTATCTACTTTCTCTACACCAGTCATGATTTTATAGACCTCAATCATATCTCCCCTTAGCCGTCTCTTAAATCAATACAATTCTAACGACACATTAGGCTCATGATTTTTTTGCCTCATGGTGTCTCTATAAGGAAGAGTTAAGAGTGTTTGGGTTCTTTAACTGTATTTCTGTTCCCTAACATTTGAATTTCTTTTAAGTTGAACTAACTGAATTTTGTGGGGTTATAATACTTGCATTTAGGATTATTACAGCTTCCCTGTTATGCTTTTCATCCTAAATTATGGACATGTACTCTCAACCCTAACTCTATCTTAACAGTTTTTGTATGGAAATATACTCTGTTCTGAAAGTCTCTTGTTTACATTCACATAAGAATCTCTAATTTCATTTATAACTAGTCATTTAAAATATTTTGCACAAGAGATAACCAAACATGTTACCTTCCCTAAGTGAGAGAATATATTCATCCATCCATCTTTACACTTCAAAATATATTATTCTTTGTGCATGGCTTACCCAGCGGTAGTCCTGAAACTAGGACATGAAGGCAAAGTCATGAAAATATCCCTGTGCTGTTGTGCAAGAACAGTTTTTCTAAGTGAAAATATATTCCTAGCTTGCAAAAACATATAAAAATGCTTCTTTTCTCAGATGTATAGTTGTCAATGTCAGCCTTTGTTTTTTCTATAAATAGTCACATGATTGATTAGCAAGCAATGGTTATGGCAGAAACAAAAATTCTGACAACTCTGCACAGGTGACTGTCAACTATAAAATTGAATTCATCTTTTTTCAAAAGAATTAAATATATTTATTTGATTGTGTCAGTTCTAATTTAGAAAGTATGAAAACATATCTGAAGCAATATCAAAACATTAATCTCTCTTTTTACCCACAGGTTTTTCATGTTGCTAATAACTTACTGGAATGAAAAGGAGGATAAGTTTGTATTGCTAATCTTTATTAATGACATTGGGGCATAGATGGCCTGTATAAAGAAATTAAAAATATAGTGTTCAGTTATGTTTATGTATAATTGAAGCTATATAATATTGCTTCATAGTTGCTTGTAGAGATGCTAAGTCAAATTTGACTGTACACTAGAAATCCTGTGATGGATACTAGAGATTGTTTAGTTACTGTTCAAGGTCTTCCTACTACTTTTCATTCAACCCCCAAACCAGTTCTCTATGGACTAAATAGTCCTGTGTGATTAAAAACCAATATCACTATGAAATTAGCTCTTATCCTGTAAGTAAACTGGAGCACTCACGCTTTATTATTAGTTGGAAATCTCCAGTGCTCTGGAGATATGCTATGATATTGTTATTAGATGTCAATCAATGGGCTATAAAGAGAAGCAGGAAAAATGAAAAATTGCACTGTAACCTGGTGGCCACTACTCAAGCATCCCCTCTTGGCCAAAGCCTAACCTTTTAGGAAATGTTAAAATAACTGGGCATGTAGAGTCATGAGAAAAAATGACTGTAGGGGGACCTGATAACAGTCATCAAACATGGTAAGGGCTGTTATAAAGAGGTCAGTCATCAATTGTTCTCCATGTCCACTGAAATTAGGGCAAGAAATAATAATAATCTGTGACAAGGGAAATTAAGGTTAGATATTACAATAGGTGAGCACTGGAACAGGCTTCTAAGGGAGGTTTTGGAATCCTCATCACTGGAGGTTTTTAAGAACAGGTTAGACAAACATCTGACTAGGATGGTTTAAGTTTACTTGGTCCTGCTTCAGGACAATGGGCTAGACTAGATGACCTCTTGAGGTCACTTCCACTCCTACGTGTCTATGATTCTATGATTAGTGCCTTTCCATGGTCCCAAATGAGGCCAGTCTCCTCCTTAAATTTACAGCCAGACACATATTGTCTGAGCAGTGTGGTTTGAAGAAGGATCTCCCATATGGCAGTTCAGAAGTGTAGCTTCATTAACTTGCATGGGCTCAGCCTTGAATGAGATAGGACTGGGCTTAGTGCAAGGCTGTTGAAAGGTAGGGAGCCTTCTGCAGAGTGGATTTGGGTTTCTTCAGGATTTCCCTTGTATACCATGCCAATCACCTGCTGGGATTGGTTAGCCAAATTTGCAGCCAGCATGAGGCTCCTTACTACCATGAATATCAGGTGAAAAACATGAGTTTTAAAGAGACATACCTTTAATTAAGAGCAGACCATCATTTAAATGGGAACATGCAATGAAACTATAAGAGTGTGACTCACCAGCCCATGTGCGACCTTGTAGCTGGGCATGGCATAGCATAGTGCGTGTTCCTCATCTGGTATACCCTGCTGACAGCTGCTTCAGCAAACTGCTGTTTGTGACTCAGCCTGCCAATAAGGTCACATACCCTGGATGGGCAAGACTAATCCAGTAATCCAATAGTCCATCATCTTCAGTCCAACTCTGGATTTATCCTTAGTATCAAGGAGTGTCCATAATCCATACCCCTTGTGTCCAGAGGTTTCCACCCCACCTTCCTCAGTGGGCTAGTTGGGGAACCCAGGCCAACCCCCTCCTCTGGGTTCTAGTCCAGTCAAGAGCTAGCTAGGCAGATTTCCTTGCTGCCTCCCTGGATCACTTCCTACCTCAATCTGTCTTGGGCTTTTGCCACAGCCTCTTCTTAGGCTAACAGCATATCATTGCCTCTCTCTCTCTAAGCCTCTTTCCCAGGCTCACTGCAGACCTTCTTAGCACTTTCTGCTGCCCACTGGTTCCACTGCAGGACAGTTTTCTCCATTCCCTTTGCAGGGCAGTCCCTGATCCTGCAGGCTTCTCTCCCAGTGCACAGAAACCTAGGTAGATTTCCTTCTCCACTGTCTTGTACTCTCTATTGCAGACCTATCCTCCTTCAAGGAGGAAGAGACCAGCTCAGTTCCCTGACTTCAGCCAGCTTTCTCTCACTCTGTGAGAATCAACAACCTGCTTTCCTTCCCACTCATCCCCCTCCCCCAGCTGAACTGGGTTCAACCCTATTAACTTCTCTCTCCAGCCTTGATGCCTACTGCAGGTGTAGGGGGGTAGGGCTGACTGAGCTTATAAACTCGCCTTAACCCCTTCTGACCCAGTGTGAGTTTTGTGCATCACAGAAATCAATAGCATATCTGTATTTGTTAAATAAACTTTAAATGCTATTTCTCTTTTTTGGCTGAAGGGAAGAGGGATTATGATGTGTCAACAGGAACTGCAATTAACCATTGTGAGAACCACTGTTATGTATGGGTCAAGCTTCATCAGTGTTTAGAGCTGGGCTGTAAGCTTTGGTTAGGAATTCTCACCCCTTTTTGATGTCTATGGATAGCAGGATTTGCAAGGCATACACAGGTGGGTGTATAGAGTGAGGAGAATGCACAGCAAAACCCCTTCCCCCTCCAGCTCACCTCTTCTCCGTCTATACATTTACACATGTAGGAAGACAGAAGGGGTCTGCTCACACTTCTTGAGCCCAGGTAGAGGATGGCTAGCAGTACTAGTGGTGCTCACTAAAATGAAGGGGATGACGAATGGGCTAGTATGGGGCATGGCTAGAATCCATCAATATTTGTGCATCTGTTAGTTCACAGAAATGGATTTAAGGAAAGTGCACACTTCACTTTTAAGACATAGTAGTTACAGCTGAATGTGTTTTCCCCAATATAGCCTAAAACAGCCTTCCTGTCTGTGTCTTATGCAGATACACCGTCTCCAGTCACTAATGATCAGGTGCTACTCCTCCACAGCACAACTCTCAGTGTTCCTCTAGCTCTCAAAGATGGAATTTAGCCCATTTTTTGCTGTAGATTTGTGGATTGTTGTGTTTCTCTTCTGAGTTGCTCAGAATTACTTTGAGAAGAAAAGAATGGAAACAAAGTGTAGGTTGGAACAAAAACCACTATGGTTCTACTGGTAGTGGAATTGTTGGTCTGAATAGACAGGAAAATAGCGATTATTCCATTACTGCAGATGAGGAGGATTTTTTAAGTGTGTTCAACAGTAGGGTGAAATCCTGGCTCCATTTGATCAAGGATAATATAGCACTCTATTAGTGGTATTCCCAAAGCTCAGAATTTGATTTGGCAAATCACAACCCCTGTAATGTAGGAGAAAGGGGAATGCAGGAGCCCTACCCAAATCCTTGTTTTACATCCACACTGGCTTAGCTGTCAAGTTATCACATGAAGGTGTGCAGACTGGTTCCTCAGCCATTCTGCAGTGTGGATCTATAAAGCTTCAAGAGGGGTAGGGGGCTCATGTAAATCTGCTCCCACCCGCTCCACAGGTCTACATACATACTGTCCCTCTACCTCCCATTACAGGAATTCCCTGTAGAATTAAATGACTTCACTGCTTTAAAAGTAAGTTGTACTTCATGAAACATCTATAAGGCAACTCTGTGTAGTTATTTATTATTTCTATTACATTTGTGCCTAAAGGCCTCAACAGAAATCAAGGCCCCCTTGTGGTATGCAGTCTAAATAAGAGTAAGAGACAGCCCCTGCTCTAATGAGCTCACAAAGTAAATAAAGAAGACAGGCAAAGGGGTAGGAAGAAAACAAGCAAAGCAAGGTGAAATGACTTGCCCAAGGTCACAAAGCAGATCACTAGTACAGTTGGGAATAGAAGTCAGATCACCTAACTCATAATACAGTGCCTTAGTCACTACACCACACTACCTCTCAGTAAATGTACCTTAAAACATTTGTAGTTGTTTCAGCATTTTGAATAATTTATTCCAGAAACAGGGATACAGAATACATTGTGGTATGTAGAAATGGCACAAATACAAGGCATCTCTCTTTCCCCAAAATTAGGTTACTGAAATATGTTTTGGTTTAAACCCCAGTCTCCTCTCCCCTGTTACTTTAGAAAGGTGTGTGTGTATTTAAGACAAATCAATTCAGCTTCAAAAGAATTCTATACAATGTGTTTCCCTGGTTTAATATGTAAATGACTTGTAAATATTATTCTGAAAACTAGATATTTTCTGAAAGTGATTTGTTTGTTCTTCCTGGATGATTTATCACCTAATACCTTTGTATCTGTCATACTATGATTTGTTGCCGAAATAAAAATGACCATCATGTCATCATCAATAAAGGCTAACAGCCACACTGCCTCAGCATTTAGAAAAGATAGGTTTATCAATCAATATTTTGTTCACCAATACATATCCTTTATTCACTACTTTCTCAAAGCAAAGATTGAAGGTGTCCATAGTTCTTCCCAAGATTTATTAGTTTATCTTTCAAGGCTGGTGCTAGTTTGATTATTTTTGTGTGGATGAGGATTAAATAAACAGATTTGTTCAAATACCTTTATGGGTCCAATCATATCTCTTGAAATATAGACCAGCTATACATTATTTATACATTAATGGTCAGGGTCATGCTGCCAAGCTATTTCTGAAGGCTTGCTCTCATTCTCCAAGTAAAAAGGGGTGGGTGGGGGAAATAAGGCCTTAAATAATTCATATGTCATTGAAGAGAAATTGGAAGACTTGTTGGGCAAATATCAAAGTAATCTAAATCTAGTGTGTGTAGAAGACATATTGTGCAATGACATGAGCAGAGTTATTATTTTGGGAACATTTGTGCTTGCACTGCAAAGTTTGATAGACCACTGACTGTGAAATGAGATGTCTTCCACTTAAAAGGTTCCCCCCCACACTTCAAAATTTTACCTGTAATATTTATAATTCTTATCTATTAGAATGCAGAGTGTTAACTATTGCTTGACTTTACTTCTAGCTCTCTTTTCGTAGGTTAAGCAAAATGGATAAAGTTCCAAAGAGTTCTGTGCATTCAGTACCATTTGTAAAGCAGAAGAATGAAACCAGTAGGAGTGCAAATTGTTCTAACAGCAAGGTTGTTAAATAAGAGTGTGATCCAGGCACACTTCCCTGTAACTAAAATATAGTTGTATTTTCGATAGCTCTGCAGTAACAATCAGGCTTCAAAAGTTTTTAAAAAGGACTGCTGTGGAATATCAGATAGAGCTGCATTTAGCAAACAGAAATCCTAGAGTACCCTGATAATGGCTTTGGGCTCTACCCTGGGTAGCTTTAAAAGGAGCATCACAGCATATGAATTTTAATTTACCTTTTTTAAGGAAACAAAAGCAATTTACAGAATATGCATTTAGTTCACGTTGAAAGGTACAGTTATCAAACCTGTGCTGGCCTGAGCATAATACATTCCAGAAACCCAACTCCTCCCGCAATCTAAGACGTTTTGACTGTGCCTCTCTTCCTAAAAACACTCGGGGGCAATTCAGTCTTGTCCACAGGGTTCAGGGGCTTTTCTATAACCTGTTCACCCTCATTGCGGTTTCCTTGCCCCTGGCAGTTCAAATAAAGTGATACTCACCTGTGTTCCCTCTCCAACAACATATCTGAAGGTGTTGAGCACAGGGGCTTCATCCCCATCCCCTACCTATTTAATCACACTGTGGATCAAATCCCCCCAGGAGCCTGGGATAGGAAAGAAGAATGGTTTCCTGTTATAGTCAATGCCTTATTTTGACTTGAACTAATCCTAAATTAGAATTCCTCAATATTCATCTAGAAAGTCTATCTCACTTTTGCTAGCACAGTAACATCTGAAGCCCTTTTCCATTTGAGTTTCAGACTAATTAATTATGGTGTCAGAGGTATCCATTATAGATTTGTGTTACATGCTTCTGCAATTAGATGCATCCCCTTACTTTTCTAGGAGATGGAAAAAGAGATGGTAGTTTAAGATAAGAGATTAGATTTATTTATTTAGAATTGTAAAACAACAGAAGGCATCTATCTTATACTCTAGCTGTCTCAGAGTTGATTAAAAATACAATAAATACATCAAAATAGAAAAACAAATAGCAACCCCAAAAACATGATAATCATTGAATAACCATGCAGCAAAAAATAAGATGACAGCAAATTTTCAAATATTTACAATAATATTTGTATAAATGATAAAATAGTAGCTTTTTGCTTTCTTACCCTATCAGAGGTGAGAAGCGTTCAAGAAAGGCTGATACATATACTGCTGTTTTATTCTAATTCATTTAAAAATAAAGTAAATAATACACTATTATAAATGATTCTGTATCTTCACTATCTTTGAAAATATTGATATTCTGTGGCAGAGATAGTGAAATTGGTGACATGCACTTAATGGACTTAGAGTACAACAGTTGATTAAATGCATGCACATGGATCCCTATTATTACAGGACATCATTATAGGGGTAGCTGGTATATTTAGGCTGCCTAATGCTTTCCATTATAAAAGATTCTTGTGTACTTTTATAAGAGAATCTCTAACGCTTCCATTGTTTGCAGTAGCCCTTTGAAATTTGGCAATGAAAAAGATAATACCTAGTTCTTACATAGCCATTTTTGCCAATAGATCTAAAAGTGCTTTACAAAGGAAGTATCATTATACATTTTACAGATGGGGAAACTGAGGCAAAAAAAGAGCTGAGGTGACTTGTTTGAGGTCACTCAGCAGGACAGCGTCAGGAATAGACTAAGTCATCTGAATCCAGTCCAGTGGTCTATTCAGTAAGCTACACTGTTCTTCAAATAAACCAGCATATGCTTTTCTTTGTCCCATAAAACTCCTTTCAGGATTGACTGAGATAAACTTCTGCATATCATCATTTCCTTTCTCCCATTTGTTTTGTTCAGGAAAATTTCAGCAGCACATTAACATTACAACTGAACATGAAAATTCTATGGCCTCTCCTATACTGATGCCAAAGTAGGAGCAACTGCAGCAGCCACTGAACTGGGAATGCCTGGGAGCTACTGGAGTAGCTGTAGGTGAGAGAAGAGAGGGGGCAGGAGTGCTGCCAGCTTTTCCGCCGCCCTAGGGCGGTGGAAGGTCCCACCCCAAAGTGCCACCCCCCCACAGAGGCGGCAGAAGGTCCCGCTGCCGAAAAACCGCCGCGGTCGCCGCCCCCCAAATCGCAGCGCCCTAGGCAACCGCCTAGGTCGCCTAGTGGATTGCGCCGGCCCTGAGAGGGGGGGCTGTGCTTTTCCAATCCCCCCTCTCTGCCCCCCCAAGACCCATCACCTGGCCTCAGCAGCCCATCCTCACATCTGGGAGGGTTAGTCTAGTAATTTTTTTCTATAGGTTTCATACAGCATGTTCATGGTTAACATCCAGGCTACTGTATCTTAACGTAATAAAAGAAAGACAAGATTCAGAGACTCTATTCTTGTCCCTCTAGCCCCTATTTATTTTTCAAATTAAATATAGGTTTGATGCTGTGTTCAATTAGCATTTACATTTGTAAAGCTGCATTAATTCATTCAGTCATATTACTGAGATTATCCTGGGGGGTTTTATTACACTTTTTTCTAAATAGCCTTCAAAAAGTAAATTGCCATCAATGGGAAGGCTGAATTACCCTCTACTATTGCAAATGTCTGCTAGTGTTCTAATGGTTTGTCTGTTGTCCTGGATACACAGGAACAAAGCCAACATGCAAGGGATGGGGTTTAACTTGGCCACAACTTTAATAAAGTAATTCATCTGTGAGCTATCCAGAAATATCTTGTACAGTGCAGGCCATGGTTCCTTCCTTAATCATCATTTCCACCTGGTGGATGGCTGCCATCAGCCCCTCACCCCTCCACGGATGGGTCCACTCCACTCTTCCCCTTCCGCTTCCCCTTCCCCCCCCCCCATATGAGGGGCAAGGAGCTGAGGAAAGGGGATTATCTCCTCGCTGTATCTACATTAGGTGCCCAAACCCCATTTCCCAGGTTCTTTAGGTGATGCCTTCCCCTATGTCCACTTCCATCTCCCATTTATTAAGGAACTCAACCCTTATGGAATGCCCACATGCACTGGACATCTCCTGCCTATTACGCTGCAACAACATGAACCTCTCCTCCTGACCTACCCCACCAGGTCCTCAAGCTGCTGTGGAAAGAAGAAAAAAGCCATCCGCCATGCTGGGGAGGCACCATTCCTCTGCAGTGGTGTCTTTGTGGTGGCATCTCAGCAGCTAGTGTGAACTGCTAATCCAAGTGTGAGAGAGCGCCCAGGCCAGAGCAACAGAGCTGGTATACCATTCCTCAAGTTTGCAGAGATCAATGACTTCCTTGAGCCCTACTGGCCATTCTCTAGCTCATGTAGTGCCTCCTGCACCTTCCCTCTCCCAATCCCCAAGGAAGTGGGGGAGAAAGAAGCCACTACCCCTTTCTCCCACCAGTCCAGAGTCCCCCCCAACTTTGAGCTTGCAAGGGGTGCAGTCTGTAAACACTGTGCCCTTATATCTGCATAGATGTGTGTGAGTGCATGCATGTGTATGGCAGCGGGTGGGGGATCAGGAGTTTCTGGGAGTTTTCTGTTTGCCACATAGCAGCTTTTTCATGACATTCCATGACAATCTCTAAACACTTAATTATTTTGTGAATCTGAATAAATGTGCCAAGAACCAGTCATAACCTGCAACCGCTGAATATGCATTAGCCTGCCTGTAGATATTAGTGGACTTCACAACGTTCACTTTAGGGAAATCCTCCTTTCCTTCTTCTGGTAAAGTTCCCTTAGGTGGAGCCAAAGTTTTATCTGACTTAGGATCACAAGTTTTAGTTAATACACATTTGTAGTTAATACACATTTTAATTAGCAAATTTATGATAGTATTAAGGAAAGAGATATAAATGATGTAAAATAAGACTTTGGGCATCTCTGCCCTCTACAGAACAGTTTTCATGTTGCAGATGCCTCACACTGCTAATATCTAACAGAGATCCTCCATTAGCTCAAATAATAGGGCCGAGCTTTTGAAACATGAGAGACCTGAATTATACCTCTGTTGTCAGGGAATTTCACCCTCAGTTAGGAGCCATGTTTAAGCTTATCAAGTTTGTCTATCTTTTGTTTTCATTCGTGTGGCCTATTCACGTCAACAGGACTATTTTTGCTGGGTGTTTCTCTTCAATACCAAAACAACAATCTGTATATCTTCAGGCTCCAGACTCTAAGAGATATTTTTGCCCCACGCCACCAGAGACATAGACAGACATATAAATACTAGGCAAACTTATCTGGTAAGCATGGAAGCCATGGAACAAATTAAAAACAGGAATAATCTCCCTTTCCCCATGACTGCTGTATGTTTGAAGCTCTGTGAGGTTTCAGGAATGGCCAGAGAAAGGGGGACCTGGATTGGGAGACAATTACTGTATGTAGCATAATCCCCTACAAACCCAGAGAATTTTCACTGGAAATTCATGCAAGAAATAATGCAGACTTTTCATCACTAACTGTCACCTCTTACCTCACCAGGCACTGGTGACCAGTCAGGAACAGTTCCTCTCTTTCCCATGCTGCCAGGGACCCGGGCAAAGGGGCTGCCCCATTTCACAGGTGTCTTGATTTCATTGGGATTTTCCCCACAGATCTTAGGATAGCCATGTGATTGGAGTGCTGTGTGCCTTGATCCCAGGGCAGGACTTCCTTCAAGGGGTTGGTGAGTGGGGACTCTGCATGATGAGCTGCTCACAATTTCCCTCCACATTTTTCTCTTCAGGATGGAATGACCTTAAAAGTCAAAGCAGTACAAAGGACGGAAGGGAGCTACTGAAAATATATTTTGGAAAATGAGGGAACTGTTAAACACTTCTGATTCATAAACTGCATTACCCTAAAAATAGTCCAAAGGCATTGTGCCTCAGATAACTGAACTGGATTTCACCAGGGTATTACCCCATTATTCCAGAAGGTAGTCATTTACTGATGGCTGATCCCATCAGTGAATTACAACACCTTCTGCACCAACTCAGTTGTGCTGGCTGGCATGTTGGGGGAGTCCAACCAAGGCTTTACTCACTCCCTGTCCCCTTTTACTCACTATATGCCCAATTGCTCTGGGGGAGGAATAAGTGGGTACCCCAAGTAGGTGTATGAGGGGGATTTTACTCCCCCATTTAAGCCGACTCAGAATCTAGCCCTGAATAAGTCATGTATTAGCCAACCAGAGATCTTCCTTTGCTTTATTACGTCTCACCTGCATTTCAAATGACTAACATTAGTTTCAAAGAAAACAAAGTTCAGCGAATCATCTTACCCAGTCTGCTGTTGTGAGCATGCATAGAAGGTGCATGTAGTCATTCAGAGCAGTAAAAGATTTCCAGCCCAGATGTAAGAAACCTGACAAAGCCAAGTAGCTGAGAGTTAATTGATGTCTTAGCATGATGGAAAAGATCTATAAATCTGTTGCTCTGAAGTAGTTGTAAAAATCACTTTAGGATTAAAATTCATACTTACAATTTTGATTCAGAAAGTTAACGGTTAGCTTTAAATCTACAAAAGTGTAGACTGAGGGTTAGAGAAAGGTTAAAATTATATTCCATTTTGGTATGATAGCTTTTCTTAGCTTTCTGTGAATTTCAGAAGGTGCTGCATGTGGTGAAGGTTATAATAGTCATTCATAAATTATGGAGTATTTTAAATTCAAAAGCATACGTATTAAAGATCTAATATCCTTTCTATTCACTAGCTATAACCATAATAATTTTGTTGTGTCAGCATTTCATGGATTTATTTTGCTTTTTAATGAGGAACATGTCAGTTTCTGTTCTACATGAATATCTAAAGAACCAAGAAAAAAAACTAGCCCTACAGCCCAATCCCACAGCCCTCACATGAGCAATGTAACTAAAGTGAATGAGACATCATGTGGAAGTAAGAAGTACTCATATGAATAAGGATTGTAGGATTGAGTCCTATGTTTGGTTGCTTGAAAGAGCAATCGTTTACAATCTTGGACTGGGGGAATAGATTGCAGATTGTGTCTCCAATATCCTCTGGTGGCTCGCTAAAGAGTGGTATTGTAGTACTGGAAGAAATTGCCAGCCTTCTCAGCCATAAGGTGAATGCTGTGATGACCTTGTTAATGAATGCAGAAAGCAAAACTGTGAATCTAATGCAGGAAATGGAGAGATGAATATATAGTCAAGGGTTCCAACTGGAGACATGACTGCACCTTACCATATGCTTTTGACAAGTGAACTGAGTAAGAGAGCCTGAAATGCATGTTCAGCTCTCTGGAGTCTTCCACTCTTCTCTAAAAAAAGGAAACAGAAGAGCCATCAAAAAAAGAGATTTTAATTTTGCCTGGAGATCACGTGTCCTGTTCAGTTAAAAAAATTAGTTCAAGTATTTTTGAGTAAGCTGTTTATTTCATATCAGTTGATGGAAACAGATAGCTAGTTCAGAGGTAAGTCTGAATGATACTAAATTAGCCCAGTGACTCAATTACATCATCATACAATGCAATCTTTTCATTCCTCTCAATTTATATCTTATATAGAGCTGGGCAAATGATAGACTATTTTTTGGTCAAACCATATGTTCCCTTTGATTTTGACCATTAAAATTTTTTGAATTCTTAAATATTAAACTAAAGGAACTTTTGAAACAAAAACTCATTTCAAATTAAAAAATTGCAATATTTCCTTTAAAAAAATTTTAAAAAGGCATTTTAATTTTTCAGAATTTTTTTTTGGGTGTTGGATAAATGAACATTTAGCACAGGGCCGGCTCCAGGCACCAGCTTAACAAGCAGGTGCTTGGGGCGGCCAAAGGAGAGGGGCGGCACCTGCGGCAATTCGGGGGCGGCAGGTCCCTCACTCCCTCTGGGAGCGAAGGACCTGCCGCTGAACTGCCGCCGCCGATCGCGGCTTTTTTTTTTTTTCCCCCAATTGCCGCCGCCGATCGCGATCACAGCTTTTTTTTTTTTTTTTTTTGCTTGGGGCAGCAGAAATGCTGGAGCCAGCCCTGATTTAGCAAAATCATGAATTTGACATGAATTTGACACTGTCCCAAAGCAGTTTCTCAAAAGCCATCCATCTTCCTGCTTTCAGGATGGCACATGCTGCCTGGGAAGAACACGTAGCCCTTCTGTTCTGTAGCCAGAGGGAGGATGAGTCTCTCCTCCCAGAGCCAGGGCCTGAGAATATTCAACCTTGCCCAATGTCAGAACCTGAGAGGGCTGAAACTACTTTTTCTAGAAATTCTTAGGTCACTCTTATGCCGTCCAACATAAATTTAAATAAGGAAATCAAACTTTGCCATCTTTGAAATAATTTTCCACAAACAGCAAGATTAACTAGCAAACGCTAAAACCATATTTTCAAAGGAAGATGCAATAAGTATATCCATACCAAATACATGCCCTTGTGTGGCATGTTGGGTATGTCCATCCCTAAGTACCCAGTCACACACAGAGCTGCCCAATTTGCATGTGCGTAGTTTGTGTGTTTGCAATAGATGCATAGGTATATTTTCCAGACATACCTGATGTGTCCTCAGTAGTAAATTTGACCCTTATTGTGCATATGGTCCATTTAAAATACACCAGCTAGCTACACTTGGATGTGAATTAGAGATATATTTTTTTTATATTTATACCAAATGGGAGATTTTTTTCCTATATAAAAAGGAGTTTTTTGGATCCTCTACCCCTTAGAAAATGAATTAAAAAAATAAGAAACCCTATTATGTTGGATGAAAAAGGCTATTTTGACTCCAGAATGCCTTTTTCTCTGACGATATATTCACAGAGATATGGAATTGCTACTACTCATCACAAAAATGATAGATACTGTACTGCAACTCCCATAAAATGACAGCAGCTTAATGTAAGATATAATTCTTCATAATGAAAGGTGAGTTCATAAAGAAATGTTTAAACAGGTATCCAAAAAGGCAGTACAGCATAACCAGCCACCTAGCAAGCTGCCCTTGGGATTCAACCCTGGAGCACTACTTTAGAATACCTTTCAGTTGTCCATTTTTAAAGAAAAATACTACTGAAGGCTTTTCCATATGTACAGTAACAGTGACTTAAATCATACTGTAACAGAGTTACTGTGCAGAGCAGATATGAGTAACTGGCCAACCCACATACAGCCCCTAAAAAGTAGGCCTCCTCCCAGATGGAAAGAAACCATGCCTCAGAAAGTAAGCCTGAGAGGAAGTTCACGGGGTGTATCTGTGCTTCCTGCTTCTGGGATAAAGCAGGAGTCATTTGTAACAGTCATGCTAGAAACACAAGGAGTGGAGCTGCCTCTGTACCCTCCTTCAGCGATAAGTACATGTGGTTCTGTTGTTTACCAAACTCATTATTCCAGGGATGTTGGCTATTCATGCTAACCCTCCAATTAGGAAATTGTGAGGTCATAAAAATCCCATAGTCCTTCCTGGACACATGCTAATCCAAGTAAAGGTGGACAGAGAAGAACAATAGAGTAATGAATCAGCAGGAGGTTGTTAATATTTTATGGATATATTTGGTTAATTTGTAATTCATTTCTACTTTGCATCAGTACTGCCTTTTCCCCAGTCCTGCAAATACTTTCTATTATGCTTAATTGGACTGAAAGACTGGGCCCTTTAATTGTCACAGTCCTTGGATACTATGGCGATAGATGCTTTAGAAATACCTATATTAGCTAGACAATATGCTAATCATAACAGAATACACATGTAAATTAGTAACTATGGATGAAAAATAATATTTCAATACTGCACAAGGACTAGCAATATAAACCGACACACCTCCCCTATATACAATGGGCCAAATTATCTTGTTCAGCAAGGTCACTTTGTGCCTCTTACATGGCACAAAGAACACCTAAAGTGGCATAAGAGAAGAGCGGGGGCACGTCAGGGATGCAGAAGGGTGATGAAAGCATCTTTATCCACTGTGCCTGTGCAGAGCTCGGGCATAGTAGAGAATCAAGCGCTGTAATTTAAGCAAATAATATTGAAGCTCTAAGTAACACCCACCAATCAAGGGAATCAAAAATAAGGTAAAGACATCAGGAATGATCCTGTCAGGTGCTGAGTTCCTTCTTCTAAGTGCCCTTAACTCCTATTAAAGTCAGTGGCAGATTAGAACATTCTGCACTGTATAGGAGTACCTAGCCAGATTAGACCCAGCTTTACAAATTCATTCTACTGTGGCTAGGTAACAAAGGACTCTCCAGAGAGTGCTACATCCTATATGCAACAAAATCCAAGCAAAATAGACCATGTTTCTGTTACAGTTGTGTAAATATGAAGTACTTTGACTGACATTAACAGAACTTTTCAGCATTTATGCCAGTATATATGAGAAGAATTTGGCCCAGTGTGACTGTATTAAACTGTAGATCCAGCAGGCTGTTTTTCCTCAGTGCGAGCAAGCAGTTAACAAGTGCATCATCCTTGAGTTTGCCTCCCATGTCTTTGGTAAGACCAGCTGATGTCTCCTAAATAACTGCCTCCCTCTGTACTCTCACTCCAAGGATTTTGAGACATAAAAAATGGATTTATGGGATAAGGCTGGATCAGTTGCTAGTCTCTACACAAGTTTCAAATGACTTTAACAAGAAGCATGCAAGGCCCATAACAGCCTGCAAATCAATGCCATAAGTATTATTACAGTCCCTTATGTAATTGTGGACTGCTCAACTTCAGTCAAGAATGTCCTTCACTATAGAATGTGTCACTCCAACCAGGCCTTGAATGAGCTTATCAGCAAGCTTATACTGCTGCTGAATTTTGATGAGTATCTGAGGTAGTTCCAGTATTTTTCATGAAAGTGGATGACTGTCATGATCCTCTGGTTTTCTGTTTAAAAGCCTCTAACTTATTAAAGCACTGTGCAAACCAGAGAACTCCACTGAGTCATTATTAATACCAGTTTCAGCATGGTCCTGCTAGTTAATTCTGTAACCGAATGAAGGATCATTATATGGAAACATTATTTTATAGGGCAGTATAAAGTCTGTGAGCTAAGTCTGGCATGAGTTCCTCTCCCTGTTAAAAGGTTCTAACTCCATCCATCATGAGACTTTTCATAGACTGTGGAAATGAGTATTGTAATGGTGCTGTACTTCACCAGTGTAACACTGACAGCAAAATCTTGCTCACACAATGAGAAACTTAAAAAAAAAAAAAAAAAAAAAAAGGATGTAGCAAGTTGAAGCAAGTATAAAAATACACATAATTAGCATGTGTAAATTAGCCTTCTAGAAAATTTTGTACCATAATATCATCTTTCATAACACATGCCATTATTGATAAAAACAAGAAAGGTTTTTAATAAGTCATAATCTTGTGAAATATCATATAAGCATTTTTTATAATAAAACTCATATTTAAATGGGGATCTTTTTGTGAAATAATAAATATATGTATGGGCAGAGAAAATATTTTGTTTTATCAAAAAATAATAAAAAGCCAGTAGAAATTATAAGAATTTGACTATGAAATCTTATTTGGAATAAAAAATCTGAAAAGAAAAAAATCTACAGTACATGACACATGATAGAATGTAGGATTTTACTATTATTTATCTACTCTTGGTGCTAAAAAAACCCTCTAAGTTATATTTAAGGAAAAACATACTTCCATTGAGAGTCTTATCCTGTATCTATCACTATGGTTTTGAAGAACCTATTACATGATGGTCAAGTAGTAACTAATATTTCTTACAAAATTTCCAGTTCATAAAATATAAAACAAATAAATATAAATAAATTTAAGAATAAAGTAAGTACAGAAATATGGCTTTGATATGCTTGATGCATTCCCAGCACCGGGCTGGAGTCGTGGAGGACAGTGTATTCCAACCATACATTGATCAACACACCGGTATGGATGGCAGGGAGTTGTTCTTGGAATAAGATCCATTGTCACCTGTACTGATCTGTAAAGTGTTTAATAGAAGGCTGTTCTAATGTGGTCAGGCACAGTGAAAATGGGGGCAAGGATCTTTATAGATTGTGTAAGGGTCAGAAAGGAGAGGGTTCAGTGCATTGTGGGGGATGGGAGCGGAGGACTACTGAAACTCAAGATGTGGTACATGCGCCTTACCCCTGTCCACACTGCACACTGGCACAGGTACAGGGCCATGACACAGCCTAAGGTGTTTAATTACTCACCCTCTATTCACCTTCAGGTATGTGCTTCTGAGGTTTAGGTGTGGACAATTAGCGGGGTTATGGCACAACCAGGCACATGTACTGTCACTAGCATAGATATTCCTTACATGTAATTTTTGTTTCACATTATTGGGTTTGCTTTTTGCCTAGCATACTTGACAAGAGAAAATTGCTTCTTTTTGTCATTATGCATTAATGGATATCTCAGAGTTAGCAAAGTTCAAAAAACAAAAGGAATACTGATTCCAATGAATTTAGTTCACATCCTACACATATTAACAAGCAAAAGAGAGAAGGCATTTTATTCAGCTATCTTTGGGGAATTCATGTAGATTTTAATAACATATTAATATTCATGACTACTTCATTTAATATTTGACAGCTCAACCTGCTTTATGAATACCAATATATATACAGGACATAGGTCCTTGTTATCTTGCACATCACCCGGAGTCTATGATAACGTTACTTCCCTCATCTGTCATCTCTTACGTGACTGTTTAAGTTGGCTTCTTGATAATCCTTTCTTTCATACTGGCCAGCCTGTCCACCTGGATACTCACCCTCCCAAAGACTACAAAAATTCATGCACTCTATTAAGAAAATCTGCCATCTGATATGTCTCACTGTTTAGTCACATTAATAATAATAATAAAAAGAAACTACCTAATATGTTATATCACAGTCCCTGCATCTGTAGTCTTCAAACCTCTATGTCTTCCTGCATGTTTCTCTGCAGAATTATTTAACGGTGTTGTTGTTTTTTTCCCCTCAAGGCAACTCACTTTGCCTTGCATTTCATAGAAATGTTTGTGCACCTTTGGCCTTATCCAGAGAGTTTGGGGGGAGGGGGAATCGGGGAGATTTTTCCTTTTTCTTCCTTTTATCCCTTTAGTTATATAAAAGCCTGTTCAAAACAGGATGAGGATACTTTAAAACATATAGTCTAGTTAACCGAGAAGAAAGCATACTTTAAAAGATTTGGGGGGAGGGAAGCATAGGTGCATATTCCAGATTCCTGCATTGCTGTTAAAGGGAATGATCATGAAAAATAAAAAGTTCTACAGTATCAGCCAGCTAACATCTGACATATTACGCTGCAGGAATTCTGTTCACAGCAATAAACTGTAGCAAACTGCACGCTGCTTTTGAAATCACTGTCTCTGAAATAGGCCCCCACAGCAAAGTTCATTTTCAAAAAGTGTTGCATCAGATGCTGAGACAGAAATAAGAAGGCACTCTAGATAGCTTCTTCATGATGTCCATGTCATATGTTGACATTTATTACACTGGTTCAACAGTCCAAAACAGACTAAAACACTCAACATTTATGTTGTGTAGTAAACTTCATTATTGTGACTTGGAAATCCTAATTAATAAAAGGAGAAAGTGTCCTAATAGTAAATTGTTTTTATTTCCACTAAAGAAACACATTTATTTAATAGTAGTCTACCTAATAAAGACTCTTTCTATGCAGAGTTCTATACTCTGGTACAGAACAACTAACCAGCGTCCTAAACTATGACCTAAAAGTACTGACTTTTCCAATTGTTAAAGATTTAATTTATATGATAACTATAAATACTCATCTGAGACCTCAAACAGTTTTGGCTTTGACTTCAGGTTGGGTACACACCAGAGTAAAAGAGGTGAACAGAACCTTGTGTCTGTTCACCAATTGATTAAATAAATGCATTCAACACACTAAGATTTATACATGCAAAACATGATTACAACTCTAGATTAATTTGAGCCATTCAATATATCAGGCTCTTAGGCAAACTCAGATCTGGCACATACAGCATGTTGTAGACAATTCCACTTGTTGGGGTGAAAAATGATAATTTATTTCCAGTAGGATTAAAGGCAATATTTTCATTAGGATTTTGCTTTCTATTTTCTAATTACAATAATGTGCTGATCAATTCCCTTCAGGTTTGATCCCATCTGAGGTCTGAATTTTCTCACTGACGTATGTTTAGTTAATCAGAATAACCTCATTTTAAAGCCGGCAATAATAATTTCTAGCTTCACCTCTTAAATGATAAACTCTTCTTGCATTTCTGCACAAAGCAAAACCGAAACAGGATAAAGCCTCATGGTTGCCGATAGAACAGAATCTAAAGACAGAAAAAGGTGTATTAGATGATCTAGTTGATCTCCCTGTGTGACATGCCCCAGTACAATCTGGACTGTGGAATTGTTGTGCCCCTTAACTCTCTAGCTCAGGTTACCTCTCACACTGCTCTGTTAGTGACAAGCAGCCCCTTCAGGCTTTGCTCTCACACAGCCATGGGAAGGCACACCCAAAGTTACACAAAGGTTCCCACAGCCACTCATGAACTGTTTGCAGGGAGACACCTGAAAATTCCCCCAGCCCCAGCCTTGCACCCCAGAAATGTGCATCTTACATTGCTCAGGACACCCTTAATCAGAGTAGGCTCATTAATTAGTTCATCATTCCATCAAACAGTATGAATATGCACCAGCCCTTATAACCTGAGCAGATTCCCCAAACTTCAACCAAAACCACTCTGACTTAGATAAAACATTAACATACGTTTATTAACTACAGAGAAACAGATTTTAAGTGATTATAAGTGAGACAGGCAAAGAAGATCAGAATTGGCTACAAAAAGAGATAAAAGATAGAATTGCAGTCTAATTCCTAAACTTTATCAAGCTAAGGCAAATTTGAAGCAGTAAGATTTCTCTTACCCAAAAGCCTACAGCAGTCTGTGGTAACAGGAAAGTTTTTCCAGTTAGAACCACTCCCCCAAGTTCAATGTTGTTTCTTTGTCTTCCAAATAATATTGTTGCCTTCAGTATAGATGGAGGAGGAGAGAGGCCAAGGGCCTTTGTTCCTCCTTTTTATATCTTGGCCCTTTTTACTGGAAAAGTCCTTGCTGTATCATGGGGTAAGGTAGTTCCCTAGCCTACGTGCTCTGCACTCAGTCTTTCATATGAATTTCAAATTCCTGCTTGCACCTCCTGTATACGTGCAGCTTGACATGTAAGGCTTGTGTTTACAGCTCCTTTGTTATTTCTAGGGAGCTGGTCTGCGGACATTTCCCAGACTCACAACATGTTTCAGTAACAAACATATAGCAAACTCTCATAACTACATCTACAATCTTGATGCACACATTTTAACAGGGTGTAGTGAGGTGGAGTGGCCTCCCTTGGAACTGGAGAATGAGGGACCACTACACTCACCATGGTGGGCGGAGCCAAATCCACCCACCCTCTGACTGGAAGCCTCAGAGCAGGACAAGTAGTATAAAAGGAGAGCCCTGGAGCTCAGTTGGGGCTGGGCCACTAGAGGGAGCAGACATCTCTTCCAGGCAGCAGTGTCCTCCACAGGATCCCAGACCAGCCCCTGAGTGGAGCAGCCCCCTGCTGCCAGAAGAGATGGGAGACCCTGAGGAGGGACTGAAGTGACCGCCGCCTGACTGTGAGGAGAAGAGACAAAGCCCCCATTCAATAGAGCACCAGTGACTAAGTGGGGTAGGAAGCAGTGCAGGGGAGATGGACTTTGTGATGGGTTGGATCACAGAAACACCCTTGGGGACTGCCAACTGATGTGTTGAGACTATTTCTGCTCCTGCTTTCCCTGCCAGCTTGGGACTTCAGTGCCCTGCCTGGTTTGAGCCAGACATGCTAGCCTGCTGCAAACCCAGGCCCAGGTCTGAACAACATCCCCCCAGACTACAGGCTTAACTGAAAACAGCTTAAGAAGTGTTCCTGTCTCCAGCACTCAGATGCCCATCTCTCAATGGGGTCCAGACCCCAAATAAATCCGTTTTACCCTCTATAAAGCTTACACAGGATAAACTCATAAATTGTTCGCTCTCTATAACACTGATAGAGAGATATGCACAGCTGTTTGCCCCTCCCCCCCAGTATTAATACATACTCTGGGTTAATTAAGTAAAAGGTGATTTTATTAAATACAGAAAGTAGGATTTAATGGTTCCAAGTAATAACAGACAAAGTGAATTACCAAGCAAAACAAAATAAAACACGTAAGTCTAAGCCTAATACAGTAAGAAAACTGAATACAGATAAAATCTCACCCTTAGATGTTTCAATAAGCTTCTATCACAGACTGGACGCCTTCCTAGTCTGGAGACAATCCTTTCCCTGGTATAGCCCTTGCATTGCCAGTTCCTGTATGCTTTACCTGGTTTGTGACCAAAGAACTTCAGGCTGCTGACTCTCACTAGCACTAGATTTCCTTTAAAATAATTCACAATAATTTTAAGGACACAAGTTAGACTAAGACATAAATGCTCAAAATTAGGCAAAAGAGGTAGAAGGTAAAAACACTAAGGCCTGGTCTACACTACGAGTTTAGGTCGAATTTAGCAGCGTTAAATCGAATTAAGCCTGGACACGTTCACACGGCTAAGTCCCTTTTTTCGACTTAAAGGGCCCTTTAAACCGGTTTCTTTACTCCACCTCCGACGAGGGGATTCGCAATAAAATCGGCCTTAGCAGGTCAGAATTGGGGTAGTGTGAACGTAATTCGACGTTATTGGCCTCCGGGAGCTATCCCACAGTGCTTCATTGTGACCGCTCTGGACAGCACTCTCAACTCAGATGCACTGACCAGGTAGACAGGAAAAGCCCCGCGAATGTTTGAATTTCATTTCCTGTTTGCCCAGCGTGGAGAGCACAGGTGACCATGCAGAGCTCATCAGCACAGGTAACCGTGATGGAGTCCCAGGATCGCAAAAGAGCTCCATCATGGACCGAACGGGATCTGCTCGCCATATGGGGAGATGAATCAGTGCTAGCTGAACTCCGAAGCAGTAAACGAAATGGCAAAATATTAGAAAAGGTCTCCAAGGCCATGAAGGACAGAGGCCATAACAGGGACGCACAGCAGTTCCGCGTGAAAATTAAGGAGCTAAGGCAAGCCTACCACAAAGCCAGAGAGGCAAACGGAAGGTCCGGGGCAGAGCCGCAAACATGCCGCTTCTACGCGGAGCTGCATGCCATGCTAGGGGGTGCAGCCACCACTACCCCAACAGTGTGCTTTGACTCCTTCAATGGAGAAACACACAGGGAAGCGGGTTCGGGGTACGAGGAAGAGGAGGATGAAGATAATGTAGATAGCTCACAGCAGCAAGGAAGCGGAGAAACCGGTTTCCCCAACAGCCAGGATATGTTTATCACCCTGGACCTGGAACCAGTAACCCCCGAACTCACCCAAGGTGTGCTCCCAGACCCTGAGGGCACACAGGGGACCTCTGGTGAGTGTACCTTTGTAAATATTACACATGGTTTAAAAGCAAGCGTGTTTAATGATTAATGATTAATTTGCCCTGGCAATCGCGGCCAGTACAGCTACTGGAAAAGTCCGTTAACGCGTATGGGGATGGAGCAGAAATCCTCCAGGGACATCTCCAGAAAGCTCTCCTTCATGTACTCCCAAAGTCTTTGCAAAAGGTTTCTGGGGAGGGCAGTCAATCCCGTCCGCCATGGTAGGACACTTTACCATGCCAGGCCAGTAGCACGTAGTCTGGAATCATTGCATAACAAAGCATGGCAGCATATGGTCCCAGTGTTTCCTGGCATGCAGACAACATCCATTCCTTATCGCTCTTTGTTATCCTCAGAAGAGTGATATCATTCACGGTCACCTGGTTGAAATGGGGCGATATTATTAAGGGGACATTCAGAGGTGCCCGTTCCTGCTCTGCTGAACAGAAATGTTCCCCGCTGTTAGCCATGCAGTGGGGGGGAGGGGTGAAGTGATCATCCCCGAGAATTGGGTGTGGGGGGGGGAAGAGGGGTTAGCTGGGTTTGTGCTGCATGTTAACCCGGAAACCGCAGCCCCTCCTTTTACATTGCAAACCCATTTTAAATGGCCAACCAAACGGGTGCTTGGTATGGGAAATGAGGGCGCTACTGTTTGAAACCATTCCCACATGTTAAGAAGGTTAAAAAAACCAAAAGACTGTGGCTTACCATGGCTGCCTGCAAGCCGAAATCTGTTGCCTGGCACTGCGTGAGTGATCTCTCACACCAAACCGGCAGGCCCTCAATATAAGAGGAAAAATGCGACCTTGTAACGAAAGCACATGTGCTGTGTAATGTGAACAGCAAAATTTAATGTAAAAGAGTGTACCCATTGTTCTCTAAAATGTGTCTTTTTTAACCACCTCTCCCTTCTCCTCCACCAGCTGCAAATGTTTCTCCTTCACAGAGGCTAGCGAAGATTAGAAGGAGAAAATGGCGGACTCGGGATGATATGTTCTCGGAGCTCCAGATGTCCTCCCACGCTGACAGAGCACAGCAGAATGCGTGGAGGCAATCAATGTCAGACTACAGAAAAGCACAATATGAACGAGAGGAGAGGTGGCGGGCTGAATCGCGGGATGAACAGAGCAAGTGGCGGGCTGAAGATGATAGGTGGCGTCAGCTTGCAGACAGAATGCAAGAGTCAATGCTCCGGCTACTGGAGCATCAAACTGATATGCTCCAGCGTATGGTTGAGCTGCAGGAAAGGCAGCAGGAGCAGAGACCGCCACTACAGCCCCATGTAACCAACAGCCCTCCTCCCCAAGTTCCATAGCCTCCTCACCCAGATGCCCAAGAACACGGTGGGGGGGCCTCCGGCCACCCAGTCACTCCACCCCAGATGATTGCCCGAGCATCAGAAGGCTGGCCTTCACTAAGAGTTAAAGTTTTAAACTGCAGTGTGTCCTTTTCCTTCCCTCCTCCCCCACCCATCCCGGGCTACCTTGGCAATTATCCCCCTAGTTGTGTGATGAATTAATAAAGAATGCATGAATGTGAAGTAACAATGACTTTATTGCCTCTGCAAGCGGTGCTCGGGGGGGGGGGGAGGGGGGGGTGGTTGGTTTACAGGGAAGTAGAGTGAACTGGGTGGGGGGGGGAGGGTTCATCAAGGAGAAACAAACAGAAGTTTCACACCGTAGCCTAGCCAGTCACAAAACTCGTTTTCAAAGCTTCTCTGATGCGCACCGCGCCCTGCTGTGCTCTTCTAACCGCCCTGGTGTCTGGCTGCGCGTAATCAGCGGCCAGGCGATTTGTCTCAACCTCCCACCCCGCCATACATGTCTCCCCCTTACTCTCACAGATATTGTGGAGCGCACAGCAAGCAGCAATAACAATGGGGATATTCTTTTCGCTAAGGTCTGAGCGAGTCAGTAAGCTGCGCCAGCGCGCTTTTAAACGTCCAAATGCACATTCCACCACCATTCGGCACTTGCTCAGCCTGTAGTTGAACAGGTCCTGACTACTGTCCAGGCTGCCTGTGTACGGCTTCATGAGCCATGGCATTAAGGGGTAGGCTGGGTCCCCAAGGATCACGATAGGCATTTCAACATCCCCAACGGTTAGTTTCTGGTCCGGGAAGAAAGTCCCTTCCTCCAGCTTTTGAAACAGACCAGAGTGCCTGAAGACGTGAGCATCATGTTACCTTTCCGGGCCATCCCACGTTGATGTTGGTGAAACGTCCCTTGTGATCCACCAGGGCTTGCAGCATCATTGAAAAGTACCCCTTGCGGTTTATGTACTCGGTGGCTTGGTGCTCCAGTGACAAGATAGGGATATGGGTTCCGTCTATGGCCCCACCACAGTTTGGGAATCCCATTGCAGCAAAGCCATCCACTATGGCCTGCACGTTTCCCAGAGTCACTACCCTTGATATCACCAGGTCTTTGATTGCCCTGGCAACTTGGATCACAGCAGCCCCCACAGTAGATTTGCCCACTCCAAATTGATTCCCGACTGACCGGTAGCTGTCTGGCGTTGCAAGCTTCCACAGGGCTATCGCCACTCGCTTCTCAACTGTGAGGGCTGCTCTCATCCTGGTATTCTGGTGCTTCAGGGCAGGGGAAAGCAAGTCACAAAGTTCCATGAAAGTGCCCTTACGCATGCGAAAGTTTCGCAGCCACTGGGAATCGTCCCACACCTGCAACACGATGCGGTCCCACCAGTCTGTGCTTGTTTCCCGGGCCCAGAATCGGCGTTCCACGGCATGAACCTGCCCCAGTAACACCATGATTTGCACATTGCTGGGGCCTGTGCCTTGTGAGAGGTCTATGTCCATGTCAATTTCCTCATCACTCTCGTCGCCGCGCTGCAATCGCCTCCTCGGCTGGTCCTGGTTTTGCTTTGGCATGTCCTGGCTCTGCATATACTCCAGGACAATGCGCGTGGTGTTCATAGTGCTCATAATTGCCGCGGTGATCTGAGCGGGCTCCATGATCCCAGTGCTATGGCGTCTGGTCTGAAAAAAGGCGCGAAACTAGTATCTGACGGACGGAGGGAGGGAGGGAGGGAGGGGCGAGTGACGACATGGCGTACAGGTACAGGGAATTAAAATCAACAAAGGTGGCTGTGCATCAGGGAGAAACACAAACAACTGTCACACAGAATGGCCCCCCCAAAGATTGAACTCAAAACCCTGGGTTTAGCAGGCCGTTGATTTCACGGAGGGAGGGGGAAGCAAATGAATACAGAACAAATCTATTTTTTACATCTTAAGCTGGCAGACGACGGTGCAGCATGACTGATAGCCCTCGGCATCTTCTGGGTGCTTGGCAGAAAATACTGGGCGCTTAGCAGAAAATAGCGTACTACGACTGATAGCCATCATCATCATTGGGAAGGCAGCAGAATATGACTGGGGGACATACGGAGTTTCAGCCACTGCAGTACGACGATGACGGATACCAGTCGTAATACACCATCTTCTGCCAAAAGGCAAGGGGCTGCTGCTGTGTAGCAATGCAGCCCCACGTCTGCCAGCCCCACGTCTGCCAGCACCCAGATCGCCGATGAAGGCTACCAGTCATACTGCACCGTCTACTGCCAAAAGGCAATTAGCTGCTGCTGTGTAGCAATGCAGTACCACGTCTGCCGGCACCCAGATGACATATGGTGACGGTGAGCTGAGCTGAGCTGAGCGGGCTCCATGCTTGGCGTGGTACGTTGTCTGCACAGGTAACCCAGGTAAAAAGGCGCGAATCGATTGTCCGCCGTTGCTCTGACGGAGGGGGAGGGGCCTGACGACATGTACCCAGAACCCCCCGCGACACTGTTTTGCAACATTCAGGCATTGGGATCTCAACCCAGAATTCCAATGGGCGGCGGAGACTGCGGGAACTGTGGGATAGCTACCCATAGTGCAACGCTCCGGAAGTCGACGCTAGCCTCAGTACTGTGGATGCGGTCTGCCGACTTAATGCACTTAGAGCATTTTATGTGGGGACACACACAATCGGCTGTATACAACCGATTTCTATAAAACCGGCTTCTATAAATTCGACCTAATTTCATAGTGTAGACATACCCTAAGTGTAGGGGGAGGGGAGAGTTTTCACTTCATGTTTTTTTTTACTTTTAAGATTTGACTCAAGTTTTCATTTTTTTATTAAAACAATTATTGCCATTCATCTTCCAGAGTGTATTATACATTGTAGTAAATGTCTGTGTATTGCTCTTCACTCCCCTCCCTCCTTCTACAGTTCTACTAAACTGTTCAAGAAAATATGCAATATAAACAAGCTATTCTAAATTTCATCTTGCCAGGCAGAGCACTTGCTCTTAGGTATAGATGTTTAGGTTGAAAGGAAGAAACAAGACTGTCTCAGCACTGTTGCTTATCTCATACAGCCAGAAACTCCAGTTAAAATGATTTGGGAAGTATTTTTCGTCCAAAAGAGATTAGAGAGTCTGAAATGGACTTTGTGGATTAATGTAAGTTGTTCCCCCCCCCCCTTCTGAGAGCTGGTCTGGGAACTGTAACAATGTAACATGCCTCAGGTTTGCATATCATGATGAGCCATGCAAGAGGTTTTCTTTAAATAGGTTTTCCTTCAAGGAAAGAACATTGAAGTTAAGGATTTCCTTGGCACTTGTTCGTTCTGCCATGGTCAATAATTGCAGGTGTCAGTGGGGTTCTTGTATTGAAAAGTTTGCAACAGCAGGTGCTGGTTTCTCTATGAACAAAAATGTAAAGGAGCCAAAAAACACAAAGGAGGGTGAAGACAGGAGCTGACTAACACACGAAGTCAGTCTAGTTATGACTGTGGAAATATCAGAATGTGAGTAGTAGGAGAGAGCACATTTGGTACTATGGCATGAGTACCCTGAAAGCACTAGATACGGTCAGTGATTAGATGGCCCAGTGATGTTCACCATAGAAAAATATAGACAGACACAGCAACAGGAAACCAAGAGAAAGCATAGTGTGAGGACATAAACACAGAGCCATGCTTTAAGCAGCAGGTAGAGAACCCCCATACCAGGGAATTAAGAACCCCACTGCAACACATCCTGGTCCTTCCTGGTAACTGTGGAGGACCAGGGACTCCTATAACCTTTCTTTATAATGAAAGATTTAAAAACTTAAATTATAAACCAATGTATATGCATAAGCAACAGTTAAAAATAAACTTCAAATCCTTAAAACTATTTACATTATGTCCCTTTATCAATTGGATTGGTTCTGAGCAATATTCTAAAGATTATGTGTTTGATGGGGTCTGATCAGTCTTCCAGACTGTGTTCTCACTTCCACTGAGTTTGTGCATGGAGTTCTCTGTGGAAGGGGCTCACTTCCTGAGAGTATCTGGGACCTGCAAATACTCTTTCTTCATCATATTGGGAAATATTGAAGATTAACCAATTTCCTATGGAGAAGTCCTTTTGGAGTCTCCACTAGATAGACTCTGGGAGTTTCTGCCAAGTTCTGAACAGCTCCAAATGTCTGGAAGCTTCTGAGCCAAATAGTTTTCCCTGGTCTCAGTTCAGGTAGTGATTTTGTTCTGTCCTGAACATTGAAGTTTTGTTGTTGCCAAATTTTTATTTCGGCATCCCATTTTTGAAATTCCTTCAAATCAGATGACTTAAAGTTAAATTGTATCAGTGCCACAGGTAAAGTCATCCTTAGTCAATCTTCCCATCTTTCCCAAGTTCTGCTGGAAATAGTCCAAATGCAAATAGTGTTGATCAGGTGTGCTTTATAGGGGCCCACAGATTTTTGAAGAAGTCTTTTTAAAGTCTGCGTTGCTCTCTCTATCTTCCCATTGCTTTGGGGGTAATGTGGACTACTAGTACAATGTTTAAAATTACAATTTTGCACAAATACTAGGAATGTTTTACAGGTAAATTGAGGCCCATTATCAGATAAGAGGACTTCAGGAACTCCATGTTTTGCAAACATTGACTTAAGTTTCTGGATGATGTGTCAACAAAGTCTGTGTAAATATAACCAAGTCAATATAGTTGGAGAAGTAATTCACTATAATAATGTATATGTGTCCTTTTCAGAAGAAAACAAAAACAAAAACAAATTTGTGGCTAACCACGGCTAGTGCCAAGTTCTTTTAGATAGCTTTGTAGAGAATAATGGTTCTGGTGATGATTCCCCCTGGTTCTTCCCCCCCCCCCCCCGTTATGTATTTTGCAGCCCTTTACTAATTTGCATACTCAGACTGAACCATGTACATTTGTTTATAATTTGATGTCCCTCCTGGATTTTTGAAGAGTACCTTTTTTTGAAGTACTGTAGGAATAAGAATGCATTGTCCAAAGCATAATGGAAAGTTCAAAAGGAAATATATCCAAATTATCAAAGAATCTGAGGAAGAAAACATCAGAGGAAAAGGAAAGAGTGAGAAAGGCTTTCTTGATACTAAGAACAGAACTGTATTAACTATAATTTTTTAAAACAACTTTTTTTTAATAGAATGTCTAGTGTGGAGGATATAAAACAGCCAATGCTAGCAGAAACATGACTAAAAAGACTTCCACCTATCAGGTTCCAGTAGAGTTTCTGAACATGAACATAATTTCTTGCAATTGCTCAGCATACAGAATTCCCAGTTTCTTCAATGGGAGTCCTGGAAGTGAAGTACTTGCAGGATCAGGCCCATGGTTTACAACTATTACAACTAGAACTGCTTGGACTTTTTCATTCAAAATTTCTTTTGATGATAATTGGCTCCCTCCACCTCTGCCTCAATTTTTCAAAATTTTCTCTGTTTTTCAATATTTTGACATTTTGGTTTTCAGGCTTCTGGGGAGGAGGGTTCTACTCCTATTCCCCACTGAGTACAACAGAACAAATTATGTCTAGGGTTTGTTTCGCTTTCTTTCACTTTCCAATTTTTCTCTTTACATTTTGACAATCTTTCCTTTCACAACTTCCTCAGCTTCACAAGTTGAAAACATGGACATTACTCATTCATTCAGGAAAGAAAGAAAAAGGACGGTGAGAATAAACAACAACAAAATTTTCTATATTTTCAAAAAATATTTCACAACAAAAAAAATCCAATTTTGAAAATATTGGACTAACGTTGTGAAACCTTTTGTAAAACCATTTTTTTCTTGTTTCTTCTAGTTACAATTGTGACATTTCTCCCATAAAAGAGTGGCTACAACTAGGGTGCCCAGCTAGCATCCTAAGGGAGCTCACACGCTTATTTCCTAGATAGTATTTCTACCATTACCTTTTATAATTACATTAAATATACTCTGGTTTGAAAGAGCTATTTGATTATTCATAACCACTGGCATATGCTGCCCAGAGCCCCTGGTGAGAAAACAAAGCACAGAGGCTGGACTTGGAATCAGATCTGCTGGGATGAGAACAACGCTGGGGCGTGTGCAGGAATTTAAATTTGACCCCTTTCAGAGGGGCACATTCTGTGCCTCCACTGTGGCCCCAGGAGGAGCTCACTCCCCAGTCCCTCCACTCTTGACACAGTCCCAGGGCCAGAGGAATCCCTGCCCAAAGAGAGGTGAAGACTAGAGACCTGAGGGCATCCCTTCAGCAGACCATAGGTGTGGGGAGAAGGTGCAGTTACCCTGAAACTATGACATGTTTGAACATAATCATGTTTGGAAATGGTTCAAGCATTGTTATAAACCAGGTGTGGGCAAACTATGGCCCAGGGGCTGCATCCAGCCCTTCAGATGTTTTAACCCAGCCCTTGAGCTCCCACCAGAGAGCGGGGTTGGGGATTTGCCCCGCTCCAACTGTGCCATGGCTCCGCACAGCTCCTGGAAGCAGTGGCATGTCCCTCCTCTGGCTCCTATGCGTAGAGGCAGCCAGGTGGCTCTGCACGCTACTCCTGCCCCAAGCGCGGCCCCCACAGTTCCCATTGGCTGGGAACAGCAGCCAATGGAAGCTGCAGGGGTGGTGCCTGCAGACATGGCAGCGCACAGAGCCGCCTGGCCGTGCCTCCACGTAGGAGGCAGAGAGGGGACTTGCTGCTGCTTCCGGGAGCTGCTTGAGGTAAGCACTGCCCGGAGCCTGCACCCCTGACCCTCCTCCCACACCCCAACCCCCTGTCCCAGCCCTGATCCCCCTCCCTCCCTCTGAACCCCTCAGCTCCAACCCAGAGCACTCTCCTGCAGAATTATAGAATTGTTTGAATAGAACACACATCAAACACTTTAGCAACAAAAACAACATTATATACATCTGTACAAATAAAAACGTAGCTTATAGTATGGATTTTTTTAAATAGAAGCAACAGATAGTCACAGAATGTTGTATATAATCTGAAGGGGTGAAATTATTCAGGTTGTAGGGCTAATACAAGGACTTTTGCATCACTTAAGCCCTGCATCATGGTCCGTTAACTGAGCAGCCACAACAGTGTGCCTGTGTACCCATTATGTGCTGGGAAAAGAGGAGTCCATGCTGACCATGCATAGGCCAGTGCAAAAAGATCTATTGGAGGTAAGCTGAGCATGAGCCAGGGCAGGGCCTTAGATCCTTATTTATATGGATACAATGCCCCAATATCCCACAACATTGACAGCCACTGTTATTCCAGTCTGCACTTTTCATCCACACATCTCAAAGGAGGTAAGTATTATAATCCCCATTTCATAGGAGGCACAAGGAAGTTAAGTGAAATGCCCACTGTCACCAAGCAAACATATAGGAGTGCCAGAAATCAAATCCATGTCTCCTGAATCCCAATCCAGTACTCTCTACATTAGACCATATTGCCCCCATGGAATAGAAGCTGCAGGGTTGGAGCACACAGTCCTGGCCCTGACTTTAGGTTTGAGGTGGATTTTGCTTCCTCATCTGCTCCTGATAAGCCTGAATACTCATGATTTATTCAGGCTGAGCAGATTTCACAGGCTTTGACAGCAATCAAGAGGAAGTGGAACATAGAAGAGGGGAAACGTTTGACTGCAGTTTAATCATAACATTTTGTGAACAAGAAGTCAACATTCTTATAAGATTTTTTTTTTTTAACGTCTTAAAATCCACACAAGCAAAATGGTCACTGGAAAGCGTGATGTTTATAAGTCATACCATCTTTTTTTCAATCACTTTTTAACAAAATTGTACATCTCACATTTTCACATTCCCTGGACAACTCAAACTGTGCTTATAAAGAAGTGCTGCAAATCTAGTTCCTTTACAGTTTACACTAGGGATTTAATATTGTAATCAGAAAATTTAAAGTTGCTTAGAGTTTAGTAATGCCAATATCTACTTCTGCAAATGCTGTTACTAGAAGGATGAGAATTATACAATCAAGCCCATTATAATTATATTTAAGGACAATAGCGCTCTTTGTCATTTCAATGCCAATAGCATTTCAAAAGCTTCCAAAATAAATTACTGGATGTAATCCAACAGATTGCCTGTCTCTGAAATCAGATTTTGTTCCTTTGTGAAGGTGAACAACTTATTTCCAATTGCAAAGCTCAAACTGAACAAGACTGCATTTTTAATGTAATTTGCTTTGTTAGTCAGGGCAATTACCTCAATACCTCACTTTCATAAATACATTAATAACACAAAAATGGGAACCTCACTAACATATTAATCTGCATATTATTCATTTCAGGCCACTGAATTTCCTCCTCTCCCCCATTCACTTTCATTCTTACTCTAAGATCTATATTCTGTCACCCTTCCTCAGGATCTTACTCCATGAGCACTTCCATTGATTTTATTGGGCCTATTTGTGAAGTAAGATACTACTCTATGTTGCTAGCACGTGATTTTTATCTCAAGTCTTATATTTGGAGTTTTTCTGACAGCCCCAGCTTCCGGAATCTTGTGATTATGTGAGAATCTCATCTTTCCTCTAAAATAAAAGTGTTTATAGAACTCATGGCTGCAGATTAAAACTTGAAAAAGTGACCCATGTCTATCTTAAAGGTTCAAAATCAAGAAGGCAAGTTTGAAGAACCCCAAAATCACTATTTTCTAAAATCTCATGATTTTAAGCCAGTCAAATGATTTTTGGGGCCTGATCCATGATTATTGAACACTTGGGTCTGACAATACTGCCTCTGGGGAAAAGTCATGCCAGTGCCTAGACTAAGCACATAGTATAGGTGCAACTTACTCCAGATTTTGAGGTCTTAAATAACCGTTAGGTGAAGGCAATCACACGGGATGAATTTCACCCAACCTGAATAATGGTGCAAAAACCAACTCCATTCTGTGTGGTACTGTTCAATGCATATTGAATTTTTAATGGCTTCTGCTTTATCATTAATACTAATAAAGAAGAAGCTTCACTACCTGTCACTATTAACACTGAAATCCTCTTTCAAGCTGCCAACCACTACAAGGAAATACCATTACCTCTTGTAAATCACTAACTTACAAAATATATTATTCTAGGATAAATTTTTAATGCGTTTCTTTCGGATTGCTCTTCTGCAGTTTTACAAACTGCAGCAATACTTATCAAAAGGAGCATTAATATCACTGGAGAAGGCAACTGAGAAGTGCTAGTGTTCATCATAAATAACATTTCTGTACTCTGTAGAATATGTATCAGTGTGTCGTAGCATATTTAGAAAAGTCTCATGAGAATGTAAGAACAGCCACACTGGGTCAGACCAATGGTCCTTCTAGCCCAGTATCCTGTCTCTGACAGTGGTCAGTACCAGATGCTTCAGAGGAATGAACAGAACTGGGAAATTTCAAGTGACCAACCAGTCATCCAATCTCTACACAGCCACACTGGGTCAGACCAATGGTCCTTCTAGCCCAGTATCCTGTCTCTGACAGTGGTCAGTACCAGATGCTTCAGAGGAATGAACAGAACTGGGAAATTTCAAGTGACCAACCAGTCATCCAATCTCAGCTTCTGGCAGTTGGAGATTTAAGGATACCCAGAGAATGGGGCCGCATCACTGACCATCCTAGCTACTTGCCCTTGATGGACCTCTCCTCCATGAATTTAATTTATTTTTGAACCCAGTTTGGCCTTCACAACATCCCAGGGCAACAAGTTCCGTAGGTTGACTATGCATTGTTTGAAGAAGTAATTTCTTTTGTTTTAGTTATGAAAGCTAAAGGTCTAAAAGTGATTTTAGAAGGGGCTTAAAGTATTTAGTCTTGCAGAGCACTCTAAATGTTATTTATCATCTTAACTTATGTGAAACTCAAGCACCTATAAATTTCTCAATAAATTCTAAAGCACTAACAGTGGCAGCAGGCAACGTAAAAACCACCCAAACTATCACACATCATTTTATGTCAGACCATATGTACTATAAGGTTAAACTTCACATTTAATATTTTCTCCTTGTAGGCACAGAATTTAACTATAATGGTACCACAGTCCACTGACCTTTCACAATGGAACTTTGAGAACTCCCAGTGGCAAGCCTATAAAACCTACGGTCTTTCTTCAGAATCTTAAACAAAATATATTACTATTTATCTGGATCTTTGTTTTCTTCAGACAAAATATAAACATGAATTATATACAAAACTGAATTTACAGGAGGAATGCACATTGTGCTTTATTGGCTTGGCAACACTTGTATCATGTAGTAGTTAGTTGCCCAGAGTTTTCCATTTCATTTCAATTTCATCTTTAGGAGTTATGCTGGAATTGTATTTGCAGGAACTATGCTGAAACACAGTTCTTGTGAATCTCAAGAATAGTTACTTGGAATGAATTTTTGTGTATTCAGGAGGTCACTACTTAGCAGAAGAAGTTCTTGCTATAAAAATATTTTCCCCGAGGAATAAGTTCTATTCTTACACTTGCTGCACTTATTGCAAGGCATTACCACAATGCAAATCAACAAGAGGCTGGGCGTGAATCAAGGCACACTGATACATATTCTACAGAGTACAGAAATGTTATTTATGATGAACACTAGCACTTCTCAGTTGCCTTCTCCAGTGATATTAATGCTCCTTTTGATAAGTATTGCTGCAGTTTGTAAAACTGCAGAAGAGCAATCCGAAAGAAACGCATTAAAAATTTATCCTAGAATAATATATTTTGTAAGTTAGTGATTTACAAGAGGTAATGGTATTTCCTTGTAGTGGTTGGCACCTTGAAAGAGGATTTCAGTGTGTCGTAGCATATTTAGAAAAGTCTCATGAGAATGTAAGAACAGCCACACTGGGTCAGACCAATGGTCCTTCTAGCCCAGTATCCTGTCTCTGACAGTGGTCAGTACCAGATGCTTCAGAGGAATGAACAGAACTTGCCTTGCTCTTTCCCTCTCCGCACTGGTGATCTCCCTAACTCCTCCATTCAGGTCTCAAAGTAGAAGATCTGCATAGGCTACCCCTATGCCACATGAACCATTCAGCACCTGGCCAGTACTTTGCTTCCCAGTCTATCAGATCACCAGCCTCTGCAGAACTCAGGAACAGATAAAGGGACACTGCCTCACTAATCTGGTTTTTGCTGTGCTTCTGAGGCAGCGTGTCTATGTGCTGCAATTTACACAGACAGATTACAATCCAGCCCAAGGAGCACAACAGACAAAAGTTAGCATCATTCAAACAATATGTGAAAATATACAAGCAAATAATGGCAGAAAAATAATTATTGCTCCCCAACTCATCTGATTTACAAAAAGTATGCTGGCCAAACCTGAAACATGCTGTTGGTAGCTGTATAAATTTTAGATAAGCTTCCTGCGAGACACTGTTATATAAGTTGTTTGTGTCATTGCTGAGGTACTTAAAGAAGCACAACATATTCAAACAGCTGTCTATAGTATTTTAATATGAAGAATACAAAACTGCTGTCACAAAACAGCTAAAGTCTCCTCAAGAGAAATTTTGAGAAATTCCCAACCTAATAAAATCAGGCAGGGCTCCCACATCCAAGTCTGAACTTTAGAAAAGAAAAGAAAAGTCAGGAAAACACTGATAGCCAAGCAAGCAAACGTGGAAAACTACAAGTCTATTTCTGAATGTCCCTTAAGGCCAAGTGACCCATTCTGTGCAGTAGTTCCAGACTCTGCAAGAGACCTTTCCCTCCATGTACACTTTTCATGGTGTGAGGGCAACTGATATAACCACTATCTTGCTTAATCATTTCAGAAAGGGCTCCCAAGTGAGCAAAGTTATGAATATGTTTAAGTGTTTGCTTGCAAGATCATCAAATGGAAATAATTGTAAAAACCAAAGTTACTTTTCAATGTTGATTTTGATATTACATTCAGCTTGGAGAAGAGAATGATAGTCCTACAGTAGAAGCAAGGACTGTGTGTCAGGAGATGTGAGTTCTAGTCTCACTCAACAGATTCCTGGTGTGACCTTTGGTTCAGAATCCTGAAGTACAAAGTTCTTAAACAACTGCAAAACTACCTCATTATCTTCCTTCAATCCCTTCTTAAAACTCTCCTTGCTGTGATGCCTACAAAAAACTTGACAATGGTTGGGCAACTGGTGTGCTCAGACTATTGCCTATCACCCTAATATTGTCTTGTATCCCTGTTCTCCCCATATGCTTGTATCCACTTGTTGCCCCTTGTCTTGTATTTAGATTCTAAGCTCCTTGGGGCACAGCTTATCATTATGTACTGGCTTTGCACAGTGCCTAGCACAATAGGATTCTGGCCCCATCACCATGGCTCCTACATGCTACTGCAATACAAATAATAAATACATAATCTAATCTGTCATTTTCTCTGATTCTTATTCAGTAGCATAATGCTGCTTAGGTTCTCAATTCTGAAAAGTAAGTTTACAGTTTATTTAAAATATATTTGATTAGGAATTTAATGTTTTACAGATCTTTCAACAGCAAAGCACACACTATAAGCAATCAGTATTATGCACTAGCTTTTTTAATCATGAGATTTTTATTATTAGATTTTCTGAAAATGTGAAATTTCCCAAAAACACTAAATTTTGAGCTTAAACTAATGGACCGTTTCTATTTAGAGTACAAACTTCGAGAGGCTTATCCAAATATTATTTTAATTAGATTTATATAACTATTAATGTTCTCACGGATGTAAAATATCCAAATGCGACAAAAGGATGGTGGTTAGGTCCAACACACACACATATATATATACACACACACACACACACACACACACACACACACACAAATATTATTAATATTCTCGGCTCAGAGAAATGAGCCCAAAATATTAATACTATTTGTAGTCTCATACAAACATAAGATGCTTAGGTTTTAGCAAAAATGGTGAATAATGGTTGCAGCTCCTGGGTCTTTTACAGCCTTAAGGTATTTCCATATACAAAATATAGCCAGGAGCCTCTTAATATGCACAGAAGTTATTATTACCAAATAACCAGTCTCCCAGAGCTGTGACTGCAATTGTACATTCCATATTGTACATATTAACCTTATTTGAGAAGTTTTTGCAGAAAGAAGGTGAATTTGAACCGAAGTTAGACTTCTGGAAGGGTGAGAAGGAAACAGGGAAGCTATGCTAACAAACTAATTATATTGTGCCCTTTGTAAATAGATGTTTGGTCCAACAGAAAAATAAAAACACTGAGAACAAAACTCAGTGGTGTGGCTGTGCTGCAAACCAGGGAACGTACACTGCATTAAGTATAGATTTGGCACAGTTTATTCCCTCCCAGGACCAAGGGAATTGTTGGGGATACCCAGGAAAGAGATTGTGACTCAGAACCACTCCTCTGGCCTGCTCCATGAACAATATGACAACATGGGGCCAGTTGCTTGATGGTAAATCATATTGTCACAGTGCTTAGAGCAGGGAGACAAGGAATACAAAGCCTAAAATACATAACTTATCTTCTTAGCATATATGCAACATGCCTCAGGTGGTACAGGACCAAGATTCATCACCAAATCAGCCAAACCATGCTCAACATTTAGAACATAACAAAGCTATGTGATGGGGAAGAGTGGATTAGGATTGCGGTTTTCTTGTTTTGGAGACTTGAAGTTCAAGCTGTGTGTTATTGAAATTCTGAAAGTGGAGCTATGGAACCTGTTCTTGAGCTTTGCTGGTGCTTTTACTCTTTTTTCCATCTTCACTCTGGATGAACAATTGTTTTTGTACCTATTGTGTACCTAAGTACATCATGAGTAAGCACAGCGGAATTTGACCATGTATGCTCAGAGCCAAGTAAATATCTGTTCTTTTCGAGCAACTAACTTCCTATAATAGTGCCTATAAAAGAGCTGGCATTTAGCTGGGGTAAGATAATGAGAGAAAGGAACATCTGAATTTAAAAACTGGCATTGGCCCAGTCGTGGTACTGATGGGAATGTTTAGACTCCCAACATTCTGTATACATGAAAACAAATACTGTTTATAGCACTATGAAACTAAATGCTTGCTGTGCAGTAGCTTAAAATGCTGCAGAATGTCTGAAGTGGACTTAAAGATAATCTGTATGGGAAATCAACTAACACAAATAGAAGTTAAAGCTACCCAAATATACAAAATAGCAAAAAAAAAATCCAAACCAAACCAAAACAAAAAAAACTCCTCTTCTGGAAAATTAAGAAAAATTTTCAGGCAGGATATTTTAATAAATGGCTAACCATATTAAGCATTACTTATGAATTATAATGTATGATTATTGATAGCATTTGGTATTAATGTGGATATAATATGAGTTTGCTGAACTTTTAGAATATTATATTTCTTTGCAAAATTTAACCTATTTTCTAGAATAAAAGCAAATGTAAAAGTTTCCAACTCATGGGTATTTGGACACAGAACCAAGGCTAGACTATGCCAAGGGTTCTAAATGAGTCAAGAGTCCAAATTACGTTGACTTCCTCTGAAAATCACAGCCTGAGTCTTTAAATTAATATTATATTGAAACATATTTAGAAATGGAGACAAACATAAGAATGTCCAGTAGGGTGACCAGATGTGCTGATTTTATAGGGACAGTCCCAATATTCAGGACTTTGTCTTATATGGGCACCTATTACCCATCACCCCCATCCCGATTTTTCACACTTGCTGTCTGGTCACCCTAATGTCCGGTATCAAACAGGAATTACTTACATATTTTCTCCTTATTTTACACTTTATTGTACATTTAAATAAATCAGGGCAATAACAAAAAAGAATCAAACAGTAATATTTCTGCTTGAAGTAAATGAGAAGTTAATTGCAAAACAAACAGAACAAGCCAGTGGTGGTAATCAAGAAAGAAGGATTTTCATTAAGCAGCTGTATGTAGCGGAGTTATCACTTGGGTCAGCATGCTTAGTGGTCAGGGCCTGCTTCTCCAGTCTCTCTTTTCATTCAGTGTGTCCAGAATCCGTGAATGGGGTGCAGATGGGTCAGTTTCTTGTTAGTAAACCCCGTGACTTGCCCATCCCAGAACTAGGTGTAGGGACATCTCGGGTGGGGAAGGGGACCAGGACCCTCCCACTCCACCAGGTCCTAGCTCAGAGCTCTGAAAGTGAGACAGTGCAGGATGGGCTATGCTCAGCCCACCTCCTGCTCACTTTCCCCAGGTGGCACTTCCTATTCCCCCTCCCCCCTGATGCCGCAGTCCAGGCCATGATTGTTGTTTTATTATAGTTCTTTGCCCCAAACCCCTAGAGTCTCAGGGCCGATGCATGTGAACCTCAGGTGGCCTCGCACATGATTCTCCCTACATCTGGGGTGATATCTCAAGGGAGCGGGATGGGATTGGGGGGGGGGGGGGGGCGGGCAGGGAAGACTCACATCCAGACCTCCGTGATAAGAGTTGCTTCTCCTGTTGGGTCAGGGCAGTGCTCCTGGAAATGGCTTCTCTCCTCCCCCAGCCTGGGCTGCTGGAACTCACTTTAGACTGCTTCTTTTTGTTCGGCAGTGCCTGAGGGGCACAGCTTTCCTGGCCCAGTGCTGCTCCCGCCTTTCCCATGCCTCACCCTTAGTGCAGGTTTGTTAATCCCATCACACACCCGCCCCATCAGATCCGGCTCTGTGGGTGCAAGCAAGTCCCCACCATCTCTTGAGAAGAAGTTCACACTTTTATGGTCTTTACTCGCTCAGTGTAGTACTTCAAAGCAGTACAGCTAAAGCACTAAATACCTCCTCATTATTTGTGGGTTATAGTCTTTCATGGCAAGTAGCCAACGGAGGGGTACGTCATCACCAAATTAATGATAAATAGTTCTTTAATGATTCAAAGGTCCACTTTGCTGCTAAGGTCTCTTTCTCTATCACTGAATAAGCAACTTTCTGGGGAAATAGCTTCCCGTTGAGGTATAGAATTGGGTGGCTCCTGTCCCATTTCTGGCAATAGGACTGCCCCTGGCTGACATCTGAGGCATCTGCAACATGAACGTTTTGAAAAGTCTGGTGGAATAGGACAGGCTCTTTCATCGGTGTTCCTTTGGTGTTCTAAAGCCGTATCTCTCTCCTCAAGTCCAGTGGAAGTTTCACAGTACCGTGTATTTCATGAGGTCAGCAATCACAGCAAATTTGAGGCTGAACCTCCTATAATATCCAGGCAGTCCTAGGAAGCATTGTAATTGTTTCTTTGAAGTGGATATAGGGCAGTCTTGCAAAGCCTTCACCTTCCCTACCAGAGGTCCCAGGCATATAATAGCCCAGGTGACCAATTTACACTTAGATGGTTCTCTCAGCCCTGCATTTTTGAGGTCCTGTAAGACTGCTGCGAGTGTGTTAGATGGTCATCCCACGTCTTGCAGCTGGGTACATTGATGATATTGTTAAGTACAGCATATCAGTCATGGGGTCTTAATATTTTGTTGATCAGCCTCTGGGAGGTGGCTGCTGCTCCATACAGGCCAAAGGGCATCACATTACATTGGTACAATCTAAAGGGCATATTGAAGGTGGTCTTTTCTCATGATTCAGCAATTGGGGGTGGGGGAGAATCTGCCAATATCCCATAGTCAGATCAAGGGTGGTGATGTACTCGGCATCCTCAAGTCTCTGCTCCAATTTGTCTACTCTCAGCATTGGGTTTGCTTCAAAATTGGACACAGCATTCACCCTCTGGAAGTCGATGCAAAACCTTGTTCCATCTGTTTTTAGCACTAGGATGGTATGGCTCCACCAGTCAGTGTGGGACTCTTCCACCTCCCCCAGGTCTAGCATTGCTTGTAATTCTTTACATACTGTCTACCACGTGTCTCTCAGTAATGGACTGAAGTTGTTGCTTACCTTTTTCCTCTGTTCAGTTTCTATGTGATGGGACACAACAATTGTATGACTAACAAATTTATTTGGGCACAAGTTTTCATGGACTAAAACCCATAGCAGAGGAGCTATGCCAATTTTAGCCCATGAAAGCTTATGCCCAAATAAATTTGTTTTCTCTAAAGTACCACAAGGGCTCCTTGTTGTTTTTGCTGATACAGACTAACACGGCTACCACTCTGAAACAGTTGTATGGTTAGGCATAGTTGAGAAAACCTTCAAAGGTCTGGATGAGCTCTTGGACATGGTGTTACTGTTCCACCCAGAGATTTAGCCAGATGGTACCTCCTCTGGCCCTGGATGTATGAGCACTTGAGAGTCTAACTTAGGTTCTGGGTGAAATGGCATGACCAACAGCCTCTTCCAATACTTCCACTCCTTCAGTAAATTGATGTGGTAGATCTGGATATTCTCTCTTGCCCAGCTGGTGGATTTCATTGTCAACTGGGCCAACCCACTGCACTACACTGAAGGAACCCTTCTACCTGGCCATTAATTTGAACTCTAAGGAAGGTAACAGTGACACCCAGTCCCTTGGCTGTAACTCTCTGGTGCATGTTCCTTTATTATAGACCTTTTCTTTTCTGCTCTGTGCCCCCAAGTTTTATGAAACTATCCAAGATCTTTAGTTTCTTTCACAGAAGGGAAGACATACTAAGGGCATGTCTTCACTGGCAACGTTAAATCGCTACCGCGGCAGCGCTTTAACATGGCTTGTGTAGTCGCAGCATAGCACTAGGAGAGAGCTCTCCCAGTGCTCTAAAAAAACCACCTCCATGAGGGGAGCTGGTGCACTGTCTACACTGGCACTTTACAGTGCTGAAACTTACAATGCCCAGGGGGTGTTTTTTCACTCCTCTGAGCAAGAAAGTTGCAGTGCTGTAAAGTGCCAGTGCAGACAAGCCCTAGAGGCAAAAATTCTTCCCCCAGTTATATCCTTGCAAATGAACTGCAGTTGATGAAAGGTCCAGATTCAGGAATGCATCCGTATTCTGAAAAGCACTTAAAGTTAATCATGTGTTAAGTGCTCTCCTGAATAGAGATGATCTTAAGTAGATACATTGGTGTTTTCCTGAACTGAGTTCCAAATGAGGGAATATGAATGGATAAGAGCAAGGCCTCAAGTTTGATTAGTAATTAAAGCCGGTTGAAAAAAATGCAGGAAAATATTTATTAACATTTCAAATATTCAAAAAATTCCAACTTCTCTATAAGTTGATCAAAAAACAACAAACATTTTTTGTGGACATTTTTCCAAAACTTTTCAAATTGTTGACAATCTGTAATCTTTAGATAATAATTGTTACAACCAAATAATGAGGAGGGATAAGAAAGGAAATAGTGGATTAATATTGTAAGGATATGCCTGGTTGTGAAAATATGGTACCACTTAAGCAATTAACCTGGTGCTTTACCTGATGTTCATAGTCATCACAGGACATGGCCTTTCCAAAAGGAGTGATTTTCACTCTCTTACAGAGCCAGTTGCTGGAACTGCTGCTGGGCTGAGGGTCAGAAGGAAAAATAGCTAGATGACATATAAAAAGGACTCTGTCAAATCAGATTTTCAGTTGGTGTAAATCAGCATAGCTGCATGCAGAGGAGCTTTGCCAATTTACACTAGCTGAGGATTTGGCTCTCTGTCTACGGTCAAGGAAAAAAATGTGGAAAGGGTCATTTGAAAAGCTTTGCATTCTTCACTCTTCTTGCTGTTGAGTTACATGAGCTTTTCAAAATGATGCATTGCTCACATTTTAATTAGTAATAACACTGCTTTTAATTAGTTCCCAATCCCATTTTGATCAGCTTTTCACACTGGCAAAATGAAAGCACTGTTCTCGCTAAGAAGAAAAGGAGTCAGTTTTTGTCTGCTTCTTTTATCAGCCCTCATTCACCCCCACCTCCAAATACTCTATTCAAAGCAAATTCTTCAAGGTGAAAGTGATAGAGGGTATCTTGGGCCCACTGTTGCCCTTCCAGTGGTTTTACAATCTGGTCTGTAATTTGATATGCAAGTTCTCTCTACTCTCAAGTCCAAGGAAAGCTTTGATTGTGAAAGAAGAACAGCGAGCCAAGTGTGTGGTGAGCCTCATGAGAAACCAGCTGGGACCCAAGAAATTGAACACATGAAATCTTTGCAGGTGGAATAGCAGTAAATATTTTACAATTGTGGTTTTCCAATGCTGCTGTGCTTCCCCTGAGTAAAGTTTTAAACAAAGAATGTTTTATCCTAATATAAGAAGATCACGTTAGAGAAGTGGGTGAGAATATTTAATAGGAAGCAAATCTTTTTGCTCTTTTGAAAACCATATGGGGCCATATGCTCCTTTCTGCTTCATGGTGCAAGGGGAGAGCAAGATGAGCCAGGGAAAAACAAACAAACAAACAAACAAACAAACAAAGAGGAAGGAGGAGCAGTATTTCCAAGCTGTGCACATGCCTTGGTGCAAGACTTCTGCTTGTCCGGTGCAGTGCTGAGGTGAATGGGCTGGAGGAGGGAGAAGCTGAGGACCAATACTCCCTCCCTGCAGTATGCTCCTCTCTGCACCAGGTGGATTTCCAGCAGCTGGTAGAACCGGAGTAACTGGCCTCCATCCTTTCAGCTTTGTATGGAGAAAAAAAGGAAAGTGCGGTTGCCAGAGTGAGAACCAGCAGCAGCAGAGGGTCTCCTAAGGAAACTACGCTCTTAGGGGTATGGGTGGCCACTAAAAAGTGCACAGAGACTGATCATCCCGGCAGATGGATCAAGGTTAGGCTTTGCGGAGTTCTCAGGAACTGCCCCCTGCTCCTTCCAGGGGATCCTTCTGCCAAAACCTTTTTGTTTGAGGAGAGCATACCAGGGAACCTAGTCAAAAGTCATTATGAAGCATGTCCTCGGATTACCTTTCCTCTGTGGTTTTATTTCCATTGGAGGAAGCATATAGGCCATAATCTGATCACAATTTTTTTTTTTAAACTAATTTACTGCTGACCATAAATATCATTAGACCATTTCCATAATTCATACTTCAGCACAAAACCTGGCCTAGTTCATTTATTAGAAGCTTCCTTTCTGCATAACAAACCTTGTCAATGCTGACTACCATTTGAATCTTTAGCAAAAGTTTCTGGTGGCCCAAAACTGGTGCATTGAAATGTAAAATACCATTCAGTTGTCAAACAACTAATCAACCATTAACTACAGCTTTTACTCTTTCACAGATTATTGCTTCACTAAATAATGTAGCAAATAAGGATCTCCTTGCTTACAGGAAATTGTATGTCTTCTTATTGGGACTTTTTTTAAATTAGAAATGACTATACCATAGGCAATTCACTTGTATTCATATATTTACACAAATCAAATGGATTAATAAATAAAAAATGATCAAAAAGTAGTTAAGCACAAGATTTATAATGTGTTTTATTTACTACCTAGTCATCCTTCATGGTATAAAAACCTGTCATGATCTGGAAACTTATCAATATTTGTTAACTGTAGTGTTTGCAAAGCAGTCAATGTTGTGGAATTATACTTCCATTTGCAGTAAATTAAAGTAGGAGATTTGTAATGACTATTTTCATTCATTCCCTACAGCTTTCAATTTCTCTTTTTAAATTAGTAAATGTTCTGCCAAAAGGCTACCCAATTTTGCAGAGCTTATTCAGGCAAAACCTCCACTAGGATCAATGAGAATTTCACCAGTAAGGACTGCAAGATCACACCCAGGTATCCCAGAAAATGAGGCAAACACTAAGGCAGATTAGTGTCAGGGGCTAAACCGGGGTCTTGTGCTCCACTACAGAAATCTGGTTATTCCCAAACAGAAGACTGAAATCTCTACCAGCTAGATCTTCAACTGGTGTAAACTGGCATAACGCTGTTGACTTCAACAGACCTAACATGATTTACACCAGTCAACAATCTGATTTTATGAGTCTCATCCTAAATTTTCTCCTCATTCTTCCATGGGATCCAAGGTTTCTCCTCCCACTTCCCTATCATAGAAAAAGTCAAGAGTGTAGCTCCCTACATTCATAGACCCTCCTCTGTCCCCATGATCCACTAGAGCCAAGATCACTAAACATTGGCTACATGCCATTGCACTGCCACCTGAACCCATCACACTCCAAGTCCCTTAACACATGGGGTTGCTGCAGAACACAGGATTTAATCCTGAAAGGTGCTGAACACGTTAAAGCTAATGGGACTACTCAGATGTCTAAAAGTAAGCATGTGCGTACGTACTATGCTGGGTTGAGCCAGACTGTGCAGCACCTGGCAGGAGGAAGCCTGTAACAGTCAGCCTTGCTTACTAATACCCAGCTGTATTCTCCCCAAAAATCAAAAGCTCCAGACCAGTGGTTCTCAACCTATTCACCATTGTGGTTCTCAACCTATTCACCTATTCACAATGTGTTGTCTGGGCCACATCTAATACTACCCGTATGGCCCTGAGGATGTCACATGGGCTGCAGCTCTGTGCTGATTGGGCTGCAAGCGGCCTGTGGGCCACAGGTTGAGAACCACTGCTCCAGACACATCAAGGGGCTCCAACAGATTCAGAAGGAGGGGAGAATATTTCTGTGATGGCTCAGTATCTATTCCCTCCAACAAAATGTGGGTCATTTAATCAGATTTACTGCTCAAGTACAGAAAGCACGGTTTAGCCCTGCTCCTATACTACGTGTTTATATGCACAAAGAAACATGAGTATATTTCCCTGATCCTGGCAAAGGATTGGAAAAAGGTGTTGAGTTTATTTACGTGGAAGGCACTATAGGCTGCAGAAAATAAAATTAATATTATCAATTGCACTCTTCTCCAACATGAAAAGATCATAGTAATTATTTCAGCATCTTTTATGTATATTACAGTGGCAGCATCTTTGAAAAATGAATGATCAAAAAATTAACAAATTGATCCTAGGGAACTTGAATAATATATATGTATCAACCCTTCTTAAAATACATTTGAATGCATCTCATTGTGAGTCCTCCCAGAGTCTATTCTAATGTTTCTTTACCATACTTCTCTCCCTAGATCTGTTTTTAGGAATTGGGCAACTATAGAATACTACTAGCTGAACAGGCACTACTTTCAAGAGATATTTGACTGTCCTACATTTCCCCCCCCCCACCCCCCCAGTAGATCTTTCAAAAATTTCAGTTCAGGACTCCTTCTTACTGTGGCCATTTGTCTGTCTGCTTACTGCTGTAATAAACCGGCATTCCAAGAAGCAGACACTATGGTAGGACACACAGAAAACACTGCTTTGAAAAGTATTGATTTAGCAAGGCAGGGAGCCTGAATATAGAACTTCTATATTTAACTCCCCCCCCAAAAAAAAGTTTAAAAAAAGGAACTAAAGAAAAGACTTATAAGCAGCATTTAGAAATATTATTAAGATGTTGGGAAAGAAAATTAGATTCTAGTGTTATTTAGTAGATCTGTGCAGAAAGACAATCCCACCTATACTGAAAAAACAACATGCAATCTGGCCCAGGTTAGTTACAATGTAAGAAATCTGTCCCAGGCAGGTATGCTAGTCAGACTGGACACTGCTGCAATGGAAGTTTTTTCAGTAATTTCCCATGATCTTATTAAAACGTGACCTGTATTCTTGAGATCTAAGGGTCTTGGAAAGACAAAAAAAAACAGAAAGACAGAAAGAAAATGTTATTAAAGTTGAATAGAAAGTAAAAGAATATAATAGCCTTCGGCAACACATTACACAAAAATATTCCAACAGAAGGGGAATATCACATACTTATATGCAATACACCTAGTATTGTACAAACAATATTCAAAGTGCAGAATAAGTGTAATACATATTGCCTATTACATGGCATAGAACAGCACAGTCATCTATACTGTCTACACATTCAGTCCCCTATGCAATGCTATAGAAATGGTTTGTCTTGCTAAATTTTATTTTAAGGGATTTATAGCATTCATTGTCTGAGACAAGTTATTAACTGTATTTTTACATATAGAAAATTATTTTTAAAAATCAATGCAATTGGTGTACAAAGTATTTACTCCTGCATTTTAAAGCTCTGGTGAGTTTATGCATGTAATCACACATATACCTTCCCTGCTTCCTGTTCCATCCTCTCCCTCCCCTCCTATCCCCAATTTCTTATTATTCTCTAAAATAAGTCCTGTTCATCCCTAAACTGCTTTGCTACGCTACTCTGGCATCTCTGCAGTCGACATTGACAAAGAAGATGCTTTGGTAATGGTGATTCTTTTAAGCCTTTTGAGTCAGATTCAAAACCCACTGATGTCAATGGGGAGTCTTTCCATTGACATCAATGGGCTTTGGATAAGATCACTAATTCTTAGGAATTTTTTTTTATATCAATAGATATTTATAGCTCCCATCCATGTATTACTTGGCAATTAAAAATATAGGGCTAATCTACCCTACCGTGCTGGGGAAGTTTGGAATCAGATCCAAATATTATTGGTTGAGCCCCTCAGTAAACACAACACATCTCATCACTATTTTAAACAATCATTTGAGCATATCCTTTAATTGTCTGGATTACCTCATTAATTGCTTTGGGGCTCAGCCATACTGGAGTTCTTTCTTTAGAAATGTTTTATCATGCAAATTGCATAATTTCAAAGTATTTTAGCAAAATATAAACAGGGCAAGCAACAGCAAAAATGATAAAATCATTCACACATTTATACTGTTCCTTGAACAAAAAAGGTACAGAAATGCTCACATCAGAAGGTGTTAGTTTTGGTACCCTTCCACATCTTCCCACCTCTACTTCCTTTAACAAGTTCCTAGAGTGGTTATGATTTTGAGAACAAGAAACTGCAATAAAAGAAACAAGACAGGCAGACTAATTCTTCTTCCATGATTATTCCTTTGAGAAAAATGTCAGGTCAAATTTTGTTATTTCAAAAAACCCAAACCTCTGTCCTGATTTAAATCTACAGGTGAATTTAAATTAAAACCTTTAGCTGAGTCCAGGAACTACACTCAATTGTAATTTATATACAAACACTATTTTCATGTTTCATAAGAAATGAAACTTCTATTATTAGGACTTCTTGGAACATTTTGCTTAATCCTCACAACTACAGTATTAGTATTAGTAACAACCAACAAGGATTCTCATTAATAATCTTGCTGTACTTAAAATCAGGAATCACACTAAGTTATTGGTTTGCATTAATTCTTATCATGCAAGCTTTTATTTATAGGGTTATTCTGTGGTGCTCGTCACTGCAGTATCTGAGTATCTCACAAATATTAAGGAATTTAGCCTCACAATGCTCCTATGAGGTAGGTAAACAGTAACATAACAGTAACCTCAGCACAAGCCTCCACACTGAGCCTGGCTGCTCCTAGCGTTTGAAAATTCCCCCTTTCCTGAGCACCCTGCTTTAGCCAGCCAAATCCTCTACAGAGGCCCTTTGAAAATCCCCCTGCTTGTGATTTGCCTAAGGTCTACACAAGATGTTTGTAGCAGAGCCTGAAAAATAAAACAGTACCCTGCCTCTCTGTCCTGTGCCTTAACTGCAAGACATGAAAATGGACATTCCCACACCTCCAAGCAGCCAGTAATTGTTATGCTGTCTTGTTAAATTAAGGTGAAACGGAAGATCCTCTCAAGTTGAAGAGGTGGCACATATGAACATCATTGGAGTGGTATAAGGCTCATAACATTACAGTTAAAGATGGATAATGGACAGACAAAGTTGTCATGGGAATATGGAATTGGAAATATCAAGCAAAAGTTGTCCCATTTTGAGTAAAATTAGCCAGATTCTTTTATATTAACAAAAATACTCATCAAAACCTGCCTGACTGTATTTTAAGATTTCATTAAAAAGCTCAGGTGAGTATTTGATCCAAAAAGGGTTAAGAACATGTAACAACTTTTTGGAGTGGATGGGCAAATGGTGTGGAATCAGTTTTAATTATGAATTTCCTTAATATTTTGTCTCATGTTTATTTAGGGTGACCAGACAGCAAATGTGAAAAATCGGGACAGTGGTAATAGGAGCCTATAAAAGAAAAAGACTCATAAATCGGGACTGTCCCTATAAAACCAGGACATCTGGTCACCCTATGTTTATTTCTGTCAAGGTTCCTTTCCCACTCTGAACTTTAGGGTACAGATGTGAGGGACCTGCATGAGAAGCTCGAAGCTCAATTAACAGCTTAGATCTGGTCTGGCTGCCACCACTTCCAAGCACTAATTCCCTTCCCTGGGTAGCCTTGAGAGACTCTTCACCAATTCCCTGGTGAACACAGATCCAAACCCCTTGGATCTTAAAACAAGGAGAAATTAACCATCCCCCCTCCTTTCTCCCACTAACTCCTGGTGGATCCAGATCCAACCCCCTTGGATCTAAAAACAAGGAAAAATCAATCAGGTATAAAAAAAGGCTTTTAATTAAAGAAAAGAAAGGTAAAAGAAAACCCTCTGGGAGAGATTAGCATACCAGCTACTCTCACAGACAACAGATTCCAAATGTGTTTGGAACACAGAGGATGTTCCCCTGGGCAAAAACTTACACAAAAAATACAAAATACCCAATTTGACTATTCCTCTAATTGCACAAGACAGTTTACAAAGAAATAAACATAAACCTATTTATTTCCTTCACTAATACTCACTACTTAAGAGGCTGAATTCTGGAGCTTTCCCACTCCATCCAAAGTGAAAACTCAACAGACAAAGGGAACTTCCCTCCTTCCCTTTGAACCATCTTGTCCTCCCATTGGTTCCTCTGGTCAGGTGTCAGCTAGGCTAGGTGAACTTCTTAACCCTTTACAGGTAAAAGAGGCATTAACCCTTAGCTATCTGTTTGACAATTTCCAATTTATCAAAAAGATTATAAGACGGTATTTATGGCTGAGGTTAGGTTTCTAACTCCCCTCCAATGCAGTGAGATTCTTAATCACGAACATTTTAACTGATCGTATATACTCTGTTATCCTGAAGGTGACTAGTTTCAGGGAGAGACCACAACAGAGAGGAAGCAGACTTACTGTAGGAATACGTATTGACAGGCAGCAGGCTGTAGGGATTCTGAAAGCACTACTCAGAGTGCCTACATTAAGAAGCCTCATGTAAAGACAGAAAGAGAAAAACATGACAAAGTATGTACACAAAAAGTAATACAAACATGGCCAAACATTTCTCACATACACACACACAGTACAAGATGAATGCTAATATCTAGTATCAAAAATCCAAAGAGACCCCAAAACACAATTTCCCTTTGTGACATCAAGAACTCATTTCAGATGGCTCAGAGGATATCACCAATCAGGAATACATCTAATTAAGGGCGAAACCAATGTCAGTATCCAGGAAAGTCATTTTTTATTTATTTATTTTCAGTGACCTTTGAAAGGATTCTCCCACTTTATAATTTCATATCATATAATTTATTTCAGAAACAATCTAGCTGGAAGTTTTCCATTAATTGCTTTAAACCGTAAGTCAGTGTTGCACTTTCTACTCGGTCTCTAATCTTTTTTCATTGCTTGTATTCTATCCTGGACACTTAAATGTTGGTTGTAGCAGAGAAACAGAAGGCAATATTTTCTAGTGTAGGTTTTTTGTTTCTTTGTTTGGCCAATGGCAATTTAATGACATATGATACTTATCCCAGGGGGAAGAAACATCCCAGAAATCCATAGGTGGAAATTCAGCCTCCCTCAGCTGAATTGGGGAGACTGGCCATTCTGCACTGCTTACAGTAAAATGGAAGCTAGAAATTCACTCATCCAGCTATTCTGATTTAATTCTTGACCCACTCATCAATGCCGGAATGCGAACACCAGCCTCTCTAGCAGTATAAACTAATCTGATTATACCCTGGTCACTGTGTGGCTCAGAGGATAAGACAGTGACAATATCACCCTGTAGTGATATATCAGCACCTTACTTACATACTCGTTTTCTACAAACATCTACAGTCCATTACAACACCTACTATACATTATATTTAAATATACACATAGGTAAGATACTTAACACTGAAGTTTGTAAATGAAGTGAAAGTAATGACATACTAAGATTGTCCTATAAACACAAAATAACTCTAGTAATGGCTCATGATGAACCTACATACTGAGATTTTAGTGATTGGTGGTTTAATTGGTCCAACCACCTATTTTCCAAGTAAACAGAGGAAAATCAAAAGTGAATACAGCAAATGACTATTCTTGTCTTACCTTCATGCTGCCAGATTTTGAATCTCAATCTTTTTTCCCCCCTCTTTGGGTCAGTTGTGTGATTGATTATACCATCAATCCCAGCTGTCCACTGTGCTATATGATCAGTGTTATACTAGAACTTATTAGATCAGGCTGTCGCAATCTCAATGAGGGTAATCTCAACAGCGAAAATAGTCTTTTTAGGGAGCTACATGACACAGGTGCAATAACATAAAAAATTGGATGTGGAGATCCAGAAATGAGAATACATGAACCCTGCAGCTGGCTTGAGCAATACGTCAATAGGACATGTCTCCTTCACCCTCTCCACATCAAGTGGATGTAACTAAACTACAAATTCAAAGTTGATGACACTCTGCATATAGGTCCTGGATTCTCATGCTAATGGTGGCAGAGGACAATGGGGAGGGCATTCCTGTGAAGAAAGCCAGTCAGAAAGCATGAAGTTGGAAATCTGATGTTAGAAGTGGGGTGTATGGTACCAAAAGCAAAGAAACAAAAAGATCTGCAAAGAATTGCTGTATCCCAGCTCCCCTTCCAATAGTAATCTTAATTTTTTATGACTTATCAAGATTTCTTGACTTCCTGCCTTAACTGCAGTGAAGTACTTTTAATAAAACCATTTTATGAGATTTAGAAAAATGTTTCATTCATTAGTGGAATAAAAAAAAAAGATTTTTTGCAGAATGGCTGCCTAACCCACCCGCTCGCCCTCCAGTAGGGCAGCCCAGGGAGCCAGCCAGGTAGGGTATCAGCTATATGATTCTCCAGGGTGCCAAGAGTCCCTGGGAGTTGGGGGTCCCAAGGAGCCCCAGCTCCACAGCAGCCTGCCTGGTGAGCTACCAAGGAGCTGGGGGAAATCCATAAAGCCTATCAATGTGAGCTGCTGAAGAGCCAGGGAACTGGAGGGGCTGGAGACTTGCCTGGGATGCTTCCCTGGAACTGGGGACTTTAGAAACCCTGGGAGCTTGAGCTGCCAATGAGCCATGAGACTGGGAGCTTGGGAGCTAGAGCTTCCAGGCTACCCATCAGCCTGCCACATGGGCTGGCAAGGAGTCGCATGGTTGAGGTGGCAAGAAACCAGGCAGTTTTCCATGAATTTCCCATAGAAAATTTTGATGAATCAGCATTTTCCAGGCCAAAAAAAAGTCAGAAAATATCCTGCCATCTCTACTCAATGGCTGTTCAATTCAACCTTGTAGCAGTATTCACATTTGAACATTAGTCTACAGAAAAGGTTATGTACTGTTCATCCTGCATTATTCCAATATTGCCAAATCCAAATGCTCAAAAATCATGAGATTGGCTTAAAAATCACAAGGGTTTTTTGGGGGGGAAGGGGTATGGCAAATGTTGGCTTCTTTGTATATACTTTCTGTTTTGGATGCAATCAGATCACGTTTTCCAGCTTTTCTCCATTACCAGAGTCTACAAAACTTGCTATTTTTAATGAAAACAGAGTATCAGTCAATCTTTTGAATCCTGCAGTTGGAGCTTTAAGACAAACACCTAAAATGATAAAACTGGCAATAAAATCCTGAGAGTTGGCAACACTCTTAGTGTTCTCCTTTAACCCGGGAGTGATGGTCCACTCAATTTTTAATGTGTAGGCGAAAATATTATGCATTTACTGTCCATTTTCCCATTCACACATCATTTCTTGATTTGAAGTACCATATTTTCCTCCATGTGGAACATTTGGAGTTGCAGCTGCTTCTGTGTATACATTTTACTGTCTATTTAAAAGTCTTCTCTGACGAAGATTACAGTTCTCTGATTTAAAATTACAAAAAAAGGCTACTTTAGAATTAGGAATGAAATTTCTTATAAGGGATTACCAAATGGATTAATACAGCTAATGGTATTAGGGAAACAATGGCGAACATTAAACAGGCACTCTATATGCAAGTTTAAATACAGTTTTCAGAAGATGCAAAAAGTATTTAGAATGCAGCTGTCTTTCTCGAGAGATGATGATGTAAGTGCCAAAGCAGTTGAGTTACTATCGGTCATGCTGCAGCATCGCAAGTGGCTAAAATCTCCAGTTTTCAAGCATCAGTCCTTGCCACAGATGGTGCAGGCATAAAGTGCAAAGCCAGGAGAGGAAATTGACATTATACTGGCACTTGAGGCTTGCTGTGCTTTCCTCTTTACTGTCTTTGCTTTTCTGGCTCTCAACTCCTCCTAAGCCACAAAAGGTGGACCAATTCAAGCAGCAATCCTCTCCCTGATGTAAAAACATTTTAAAATAGTTGTTTGGGGAAATAAATCCTTTTCCCTATTGTAGGATCAAGGCCTCCTGGTCACTCACACCCTGAACTCTACTATTTTTTAGTGATTATACTCTCTGGACTAAGCCCTAAACAAACAAACCTAGGTGGCTAAAGTTAAACACCTAAATCCCTATCTAAGCTTTGAAATAAGTAGTTTGATATTTAGAGATGTTGACTGTAACACCATTGAAAGTCAAAAAGTATTTTAACATGCCTAAGTACACCTCTAAGGAGGTCGATTTTCAAAAAGCCCCTAAAAGAGGCAGGTGCTCAACTCCTATTGAAAAAAAATTAATGGGAGTCAGACACCTAGGGGTTGCATTTTCTAAATACTCAGCATTGGCCTAATTTTGCTCCCATTGAAGGCAACAGGTTGAATTCAAAGCTACGTGCTAATGTGGGAATGTAGAGGTGTGTGAAACACAATATTCACAATTAAATTTAAAATGTGTCACATTTTGCTATAATCAGGTGTCATTGCAAATATTAAATTGGTCCTGGTCCCACAAGATTGTCATGAAAAAATTATTTTTCAAATTCACATGTTTCCACAGACAAATTCCTTTTTTTAAACTTTTTTTCAATAATTGTAAAATTTCAGGAGTGCAAAAAATAGGCCCAAATTCACAAAAATATGCAATTCTACATAGCCCTATACAGATGGGAATTTTCAGCTTTTGGCAATATCCTCAGAAAGGCAGGAGTGAGTGGCTGGGTCTGTCAATATATTTGTTAGCACTTTTCAGCACAAAACACTGAGCAGTTCTCATTAAACTCATTCAAATTTAAATAATTTAATTTGCTGGCCAACAAGCTCTACTTATTCCAGCAGAAAAACTTGATGCAAATTAAGGGCTGGATTCTACTCTGACCAGAAATGGTGGGAGATGTTTTTGTGAGTAAGAGCAAATGTCAGCCTCATTCGCTTCTAGCTCAACCACTGCTCCATCAGGCACACATCTACACAGAGATTACTACTGAATGTGACCACAAATATTCTAACAAAATGGCTGCAGTACAGCTGACTTTGGAATCTTACACAGGAGACCCGCCCTCAGCGACACACATGCTTCCCTACCACATAACACTCCCTTTTTACACTTATGCACCATGGTAAATCTTGGAAAGCCAAAGGGACAAGGAAGAAATGTGCATGCTGTGATAGATTTGCACAGTATACCTCTGTCAAATCCAACTCCTAACATACCTGCTATTGGCCAAAAGCCCCCATCTTCCCTTCCCATCTAGGTTAATGCAGGTTCAGCCTAAGCAGTTTAAGAGGTGGGAGGAATATATTTCTATTCAAAACTAAAGCATTAACCTAGTCCTCTTCGACTCAGAGCAGACTGTCACAGTGATAATTACAAAATAATTTGAAATATGAACCATCAGGAATTTCATTTTTAAAACATAGTTCAATTTTAAAAATAAAAATAGTCCAGTCTTCTTCAGTTCCTTCCCCACCCTCATCAAAAACTCATTCCATTATTTGAGCTTTCTTCACTGTCAGTCACAAACAGTTAAAACATGACAAAATCTGCTGTAGTACATGCTGTAATTTAGTTAAATTTGAATACAGAAAGTATGTGATGATTTATGAGCAATCTGGCATTTGTCCTCATGACTGGAACCCTAGGATACAGAAACCAAAAGGAATTTTTATTGACTATTACCTCTAGAGTATTATAATAGAAAACAAACCTAAAGGGAAATTTGGCAATATCTATATTCCAGAAGATTTCTCTTCAAAATCTACATCAATCTGTGGGGAAGATGTTATATAGAATCTTTGGCTTTTCTTTACTGTCTATTCTTCTGAGGCCTAAACGTAGATTTTCATTCTAATTATATTAATCATTATTTGTTTAGCGCTGATGTGTTCAGTGTGGCATAAGACACACATATTACCGTACTTATTATTTGTATTACAGCAGCACTTAAAGGTACTGACCATAAGGCTCTATTCATAGTCCGTGCCGCAAAGACCTTACACTCTAAGCACAAGACAGTGTGAAAAAGGAAGTTCAATCTACCCCCATTTTACAGAACCAAGGGACAGAAATTAAGACATTGGTTCTGTAATAAGACCCAGGCAGAAGGATCCCACCATAAGCCACACAGAGACCTATTGAAGTCAACAGGGCTACACACAGGCACGGGACTGCAGCCTAAGACCCAGATCCTCAAAAGTGTTTAGGCATCCAAATACCTTTAAGAATGTGGGCCTAAGTGTTTTCCTCAAGCTCACATAGAAAATCTGTGGCAAAGGCAGAACTGAACACAGATCTCCTTTTTCTCAGACCAGCACATGAAACAAAAAATCATTCTTCCTTTCCAGAAGGCTAAAGAACAGTTCCTGCTCTCAGTATGTGTAAATGCATTAGCTTATTAAACGGAATTGTTTTATTTCACCTAGAGAAGCTATTTAAGTAACATTTACATTGAGGTAAACATTTTAAAATTCCACAGTATGATGTATGCTACTACAATCTTCACAACAGACATCTATACTTCTGAGTGTCAGAGCTGAAATGCTAGCTCCAGAGCCATAACTGGTGTAAATCAGCCTAGCTCCACTGAAATCAACGAAGACTCAAGGCTACTGAATGGTGCATCAGTTTACTTTGTGAAACTATGTTTGCAAGCGTAAGTGCTGGAAACTTCATTTTGTAGTGGCAGCTTGGATTCTGAAAATATGTCAACATCTACGAGAAAACTTCAAATCCTCACTCAGAATTCATGGATTTTGTTTCACACTAATGAATTTTTGTGGTTGTGTCTATAAGGCATTGCCTGAAGAGTAAATATAAATTATATCAGACCTAGCAACAGGCATTATGTATTACTGATATAACTTTGCATGGCAGCATTATTCATATTTAGGAGACTTTGGAATTTCTATTACAAAACTTTCCTAAAGCAAGGTTTAGTACTTCACTGAGATTTCTAATGTTGTATCTGGAAGAAATTTCAACAAGCAGTATTTATTCTCAGCTCAGATATGCATTTTGTACTTTAAAAGGTTTTATTTTAATAATTTTCTCTTTTTAAAAAAAGAGAAATCAAGTGGGGGTGGGAGGAATAACATGATTGAATCCATTGGATTGTTAAAAGAAGATTTAAAAAATAGTTTACATGTTCTTGGGATTTTGTTTATAGTGTGTATTTTGCCAGTTTTAAACTAAAAAACTGGCATGATCAGATGATTAAATTTTGAAAAGAAGCTTCAATGAACAATGTAATGAATTGGCTAGTATATGTGCAACTACTAATACAGGGATGGAGTGCCAGGTCTTCACAAGTATTTGTGATCATGTCTCCCTGTAGTGGCTGACATGTCCAGGAGATACGATATAAGCAACAGAACTACTGCAGTTATTGGAGATTTATTTGATAATTTATATTATGTTCTAGGTTATTACAAGGTATATTGAATTTCTGTGTTGTATTTTTAAAGGGCTGAACTTGCAAGCCTTTACTAGCCCAAATGGACATAGTTTCCTTGATCCTGCAATGAGCTCTGCACTAGTGGATCCCCATATCCATCCAGGGTGCAGTGTGGCTCCACACAGGTGGAGAGGGTCCATCATGTAGAACTCATCGCAATACTGAGGCCCCTGAGCAGAACGGGGCTCTTTCTGTGAGTAAGGATTATTTACAGGAGTGGGAGTTTGCAGAACAGAGCCAAATAGTTTCACAAAAGACAAGGAAATACAGTTAGAACATTTTCTGAAAAGTCTATGGGGTTTTTTGCATTTTCTTAATCTTCAGTTATCAATTGTCATTAAAATAAATTATTGGTGAGAAAGCAAGAGATGATTCATCTTTATTTCGGATGCAGCATACTCACCTGTGATGCTTTATAAAAGCCTCTGGTACTGCTAGAAGAGCTTAGTAGATATTAATTTTTAGAGGGGAAATGATTATAGCTCCAGCAAAATAGGTCTCTTAAATAAACAAAATAAATATAAAAACCCTTGCTAGCAATGAAAGTTTTTAGGAAAGATCTCCTTTGAACAAATATTTTATTTTAAAACTCATTTATTAATCAGTTGCTTCCAGGACAGACAGGGTTGGATTTACCCTAATGAAAACTTCCACATGGTAGCAGCTTGCTGAGCAGTGCTATGAGAAGAATACTGCTGTACTAATACTGTGTACAGCTGGGGAAAGAAAGAGCTAATATGAATATAGTGGATTAAAAAAAACACACTCCTGGGGGTCTGAAAAGCTAAAGCACACCTAGTGCTCACTAAAAAGAAAACAGCAATATCTGTGGAATAACAAGGCATATAACTACTGTTTAAAGAGACTGTCATTTGTTTTCTTCTACATATTTGAGGTGTTCATTGTGTTGCTCTATCTCATGGATCATAGAATCTAGAGAGAAGAAGGGTATTATATAGTGCCAAATATATGGCAGGTGCTAGACCTATCTAGTCTTCCTCTCCGCCAATGCACAGTTGTTCCCTATGCATCTACTTGTACATTGACCAATCTAGTATTAAATGTTCTAAGCAATTAAGACTTCCAGCACCTTCCTTAAGAAATTATTTTGCATCCTAATAGAACTTGTGATATTCCACCTACATTTTTCTTTTCTTAATTTCATCCCATTAATTCTAGTTGTACTGCTGGGCACCATTCTAAATAATTCCTCTCGCTCTTCATTGTTAACACCCATTAAATATTTATAGACTGTTATGATGTCCCTGTGTAATTGTTGCTCTGTATTTGCTGTTTGTCTTCAAACTACTCAAGGTCATGAAATGCCAGCACGGCTTTGATGTAATTGTGCTATGCTGGCACCATTCTGAAATGTCTGGACTTTTGAGGAGGAGATTCCATTATTGCTCGCCATTATAGTTTAATCATTTAGCTAGCTCAGTTAACAAGGACTTATAAAAACCATCTCCCCTTCCTTTCCAAACTGAAATGTGCCTGTTTAAATTCCTAGTTTTTTAATCCAACTCTCATTTCAAATGCAATATTAAAGGAAGAGTTTTTGTCGGTTTTTACACAGTACTTATTTCATGACATTTAATGTCTACAAGGACCCCCCAGCTACCTGTTGAGAAAACAACATTTTACAACTCACACATCAGCTACCAGCTCCTTATTGGTCAGATAGTTTCGACTAGCTGCCTGATGTCACCCACTGGCATTAGGCTCAAGTAATGATTGTTGTTACCTTTGCTTCCTTATGAGTGAATATTAAAATACCCACCCTACATACATGCAGGTATTCACAAAATCCTCTGCACTCAACAGTGAAGTAACTGGTCATGTTGAATATTAACAGTACAGTTATTGATAAAGTATCTAGTTAGTGTAACTACCAAACCTAAAAAACTTAGGCTATCTTCCAGGCAGCCCTCATGGGAGAAAACCAGAGATGGTGGTCTTCCCTGACCAGCACTAAGGTGAATAGAAGAGACTTGGAAGATATAGTAGATTTTAAAACTTATCTTAGGTACTTATGGAAATGTCTCAAGCCAAAAACAGCAGTGTGGATGTTGCAACATAAGCAGCAGCTTGAGTTAGCCACCCAAGCCAGACCCTGCAGGTTGGGCGGGCTTGGACTCAGGTAGCTAGCCCAGTGTACCATTATACCATGCTAATATTTTTAGCATGCTTGTTTGAGCAGAGTTACTGCAAGGCTGTCTACCAGGCCTGGGAGGCAAGCTGCCAGCTGCAGTGTAGACATATTCAGTATGGCTCACATTACTGTAGTATCCGAGTGCCCCACAATCTTTCATGTATTTATGAGAAAGTGAGGTGATATTATCCCCAAGTTACAGATGGGGAACTGAGACACAAGCCCTATGTCACACAGGAAGTCTGTGATGGAGCAGGGACCGGAGTCCAGGTCTCACAAGTCCTAGACTAGTGCCCTAAATATTGGCCAATCCTTCCTCTGTAAAATAAAACATATATAATAATACTTAGAACTTACAGAGCATTTTAAATTCTCAAGGTGCTTTATAACCTCAAATAATTCTCCTCTGAATACTGACAAGCACCAGCATCTCAGTGCAGAAAGACTATGTTCCACATGGCACCACAGCCTGAGTTGCTGGGAGAACAAAGCATCTCTACACCAGTGCATCAGCACTTGAAGGTCTTCCCATGGCACTGCTACCTCAGTTTCTCTAGTGCACCAAGAATCAACACTTTGGAGACCCTACAAGCTCAGTCTGGGGTGCCAGACTCTTCTCACAGATTCATTTGGCCCCCATACTCCTATTTAAGCCCTGCTTCTCTCCCTAACCCCTACACAGCCCTATGCCTCCCATTCCATATCCCTCTTCACTCCATATGCCTCTGCTGCCCCAACATGCCTCATCAGCTGCCCAGGTCTATGTGCTGAGCAGAGCTGGTACGTCAGGGTGGCAGGTTGCCAGCACTAGAGAACAGAAATAGCTACTGGAACTGGACAGTGTCTTGTCATTGTGGAGATCAATTAGGTTATTGTTAATCAGAAGAACAACTTTTCATGTTGAAGGTTAATTTTTTTGAAAAAGACCAGTGTCTGAGCTCTCATAGGGAGTGTGCACATGTGTGAAGTTTGCAGTTTGTAGGGACTATAGTTCATGGACGAGAAGAATTTTACAAAATGATAATCAGAGGAACTTTCCAAAGGGCTTTCTTTGAAATATGCTTTCCCCTTGATCCCAAAAATATTGTTGAAAACCCAGTTGTCCCCAGAAGAGTTGATTAAATTATGCTTGGAATCTAAATTCAGAAGGATTTTAATCCTGCTTTCAGTAAATGTCTCAGAGCAACCTTAACTATATAGCCTCTTGTGATATCTCTAAAGATAGCAGCCTTATCAACAAAGTATTGGCACGAAGCTGAGCAAAACATCAGCCACGCTTCTAATATGTTGACCCCCCCCCCCTTTTTTTTTAATGATAGGAAAAATGTGTATTACCTAAGGATTGATTGGAAATTCTGACATTTTGGACCGTCTCTAGTGCTAAACCTGAAAATGCCATAGAAGCCAAAGGAAAACACCCAAAAGCAGTAATATTTTAGCTTAAATACATTCAAATACTATAAACTTATTTGCTGACAACAACCAAGAACTAGAGCTATAACCCGAAGCTGAATAATTTCTCTTGCCTAGTCAGAATAATAGAGGAAATATTTTCACTACTGAGTTCTGAATAAGATTATCAGATTGTCTGCTTGTATCATGATTATCTGAAGATTTAAAGAAACCCATATGTGACGGTGCGGGACTCACCCCTGTGGCGCCTCCTGCTGGTCGTCTCAAGGAATTAGCGTTTCCCGCCTCCAGAGTGCCCTCTGCAGGCCAGTGTCCCGCTGCCGCTGGCCCCCGTGTCCCTCCCAGGACCCAGTGCCCCTTGTCTTTGGGGTGCTGCCCCCTGGCAATACCCCCACAGTCTCAGGGTCTCCCCACCCAGAGGAACCCCCAACCCTCTATCGCTACCTTGCCTCAGTTGTGGGCTACTGCCAGTCACCATCTAGCCCCCGCTCACTGGGAAAGACTGTAGTGTAAAAGCCACTCATCATAGGCAAGGGGGGTTTGGACCTGCTGCCTCTGCCTACCCGGGGGCAGCCCCCTGAAACCCCAGTACCTAATTGGCCTTCCACTAGGTCACAGCCTGGGGGGTTTCCAGGCTGAAGCTCCCCAGCTCCCTTGGCCTTCCCCCAGCCCTGCTCCACTCCAGGTACCTTCTCTCAGCTCCCTGCAGGCAGGTCCCTCCCTCTCAAAGCTACAGAGAGTCTCTCAGCCTCTGTCCCTCAACCCTCTTATAGGGCCAGCTGTGGCCTGATTGGGGCATGGCCCCAGCTGTGGCTGCTTCCCCCAATCAGCCTAGCTTTTCCTTCCCTGCCACAGCCCTCTCCCCAGGCTGTTTTAAGCCTTTTAAGCCAGGAGCAGGTGACCACCCCACTACACGATAGTATAGGGGTACACCAATATTAACACCCTTTTAGTATAACTATATCCACATAGGAGGTTACACCAATTTAACTATTTTTTTTTCTATTGATTTAGTTAAATTCATGCAAAAACAGAGTATTGACAAGCACTTACTGCAGGAGAACGAAGTCAACTCTGTCAGAATTTGAACCAGTAGTTCTGCTGAATCTAGATGCTCTGCTAAGCTATTGAATGATCTCCTCTGGCTATTTGAAGAATCTCACAAGACTGTTTTGTAGTTTGCTTTTTCTCTTTTAACTAATACTGTATGTAGTGGTTAGTGTATGCCAGCCAATGCATCATTTAGATGAAGAGAAATCTCATAAAGATGAAAAATCACTGTCATGATGAATGGGTATCTAATTTTGGTACTTTATCTCAGTATAACAGTTTAATGTAAAACTACTACAACTTTTTTCTCTTGGTGAAGATAACGCTGACTGGAAGAAAATAAGTTTATATATTTTTTTTAAAAATGTGATATCAGTATTTAGGCATAATTGAGAAAACTTGTTATTTTAATGGGTTCAATGTATTTCTGTGAAAGTTAGAACACTGAGTCACAAGCATCTTAAAGTATCAGAGGGGTAGCCGTGTTAGTCTGGATCTGTAAAAAGCGACAAAGAGTCCTGTGGCACCTTGTAGACTAACAGAAGTATTGGAGCATAAGCTTTCGTGGGTGAATACCCACTTGGTCAGACGCATGATGAAGTGGGTATTCACTCACGAAAGCTTATGCTCCAATACTTCTGTTAGTCTATAAGGTGCCACAGGACTCTTTGTCACTTTAAGCATCTTAAAGACTGCTTACAGAATTTCTTTTAGAAAACTATTGTAAATATTACCTGCTTGAGATGTTTAAATTTGTAATAGCAAGAAAAATGGTGCCTTTTATACTTGGCTGTAATATAATAGATTTTCAAGCAAACTACTGTATCTTTTGTAAAATATTGGTATTTGGGCCCATTATCCACAAAATGACTTAGGCATCTATTTTACACACCTAAGTCCCACTTTACACACCTAGATCCAAAGTTTAGGCACTACTGAGATCCCCCAAACCCCTGCTAAATTGCTGCTTAATCCTGGAGGCCTCCAAAATCCCTTGGCACCTACATTTCCACCAGTAAAATGACCTAGGTATCTAATTTCTGCCTCTGGGCATGCACACTGCTGCCTCAGTTCTGATGGCCAGTGCCTATCTCCCACCTAAGCCCCAGGGAGATCCCCAAACCAGGTGACGCTAGTTATTGGCCTGCCTCTCTCACCCGCAGGACCAAATCTGGTAGGTATGCTCAGAACACACCTATCTCCACACAGAATGGCTTAGGAGAAGCAGGCTGAGGACTCCCTTCTAACAGTTAGCCAAGTTGTTAGGCTAGTGGTTTTCAAACTTTTTTTCTGGCACCCCAGTTGAAAACAATTGTTGATGTCCACAACCCAGTGGAGCTGGGGAAAAGAGGTTTGGGGTGTGGGATGGTCTCAGGTCTGGGACAGAGAGTTGGGGTGCTGGGCTGAGGGCTGGGGCCAGGAATGAGGGGTTCAAGGTGTGGGCGGGGGCTCTGGGCTGGGACATGGGGTTGGGATGCAGGAGGGGGTCAGGGCTCTGGGCTGGGGGTGCAGGCACTGGGGTGGAGCCGGAGATGAGGGCTTTGGGGTGCAGGAGGTGGCTCCGGGTTTGGGGGTGGCTCAGGGCTGGGACAGGGGATTGGGGTATGAGGGCTCTGGGATGGGGATGAGGGGTTTGGACTGCAGAAGGGGGCTCTGGGTTTGGAGGGGACCCAGGGCTGGGGCAGGAGATTGGGATGCGGGGTTACCTTGGGTGGCTCCCAGTCAGCGGTGCAGCGAGGATGCTAAGGCAGGTTTCCTGCCTGTCCTGGCACCACGGACCACGCTGCGCCCCAGAAGTGGCCAGCAGCAGGTCCGGCTCAGTGTGGCTCTCACCCACAGGTACCAGCACCCCCTCCTCCCCCGTCCAGCTCCCATTGGCCGGTTCATGGCCAATGGGAGTGCGGAGCCGGTGCTCAGGGTGGGGGCAGCACGCAGAGCCCCGTGGCCCTCCCGCCTAGAAGCCGGACCTGCTGCTGGCCGCTTCCAGGGCACAGCGCAGTGTCAAAACAGGAAGGGACTAGCCTGCCTTAGCCGGGCAGCACCACTGACAGGACTTTTAATGGCCCGGTCGGCAGTGCTGACCAGAGCTGCCATGACCCAGTGCCTTCCATTCCATGACCCAGTACTGGGTCGTGACCTGCAGTTTGAAAACCACTGCCCTGGGGTGTAGGAGACCCAAAGTCTCCTGGATGTGGAGAAAGAATTTGAATATGGATCTCCCACAGCTCTCAGGTGAGTGCTCTAACCACTGGATGACAGTCATTTTGAATAGCCGAATGCATAGTTAATTATTCATGCACTGTGGAGCAGCTTCAACAGAAGAGATTGAGAAAGATCCACATCAGAATATCCCATAGTCCAGTTATTAAGGCACCCACCTCAGAGATGGGAAAGCCAAGTTCAAATCCCTTTTCATAAGGCAGAAGGGGGAATATAACCAGGGTCTTCCACATTCTGAGTGAGTGCTCTACCACTGGGCTGAAGGGTACAAAGGCAGCTGCCTTTTCCCTGACCTCTTTGTGTGGAATTAAATGTTTGTGCAAGAAAGGGCTTAGGCGCCTGACTCCAAGAGAATGCTGCTGTGGATCCCAAGTTGAGATAGGTGCCTAATTTCCTGAAAGGAGAGGGGCTTAGGACACACCCTTCTCCTCAGCACTGGCTATTTTAGGTGACTCCCTCCCCCCAAAGTGTGTTAGCTTTTGTAGAACCCATGCTTAGGCACCTATCTTTCCCCATGCATTGTATGGGGAGCCCAGGCACCTAGCTCAGGGTTTGTGGATTCCACTGGGTGGTTAAGCACCTAAAAGTTTGATTCTGCAATGCTCATCATTGCAACACCATGGATTTGGACTTTGGTATAGAAGTCGTGCTTTTAACTTCATACTACTAAAGGGCTTTTTAGTTTCATCATGACTGGAGAGATTTTTCTTTTTAATTTATACAGTAGACACTTGTTTGCAGCAACACCTTTTAAGAGCAACCGCTGCTTACAAGCAACATTTCCCTCGGAATACTTTCCCTACTGTGAATAGTCAACACTCCCCATAACAGCAACAGCTGTTTAGGAGCAACGTAGCAAAAGAGCACAGATATGTTGCTACTAGTGAGCGTCTATTGTATATGAATTCTTCTTGCATAAACTGGCATATAATTGGGTAAAAATAATTAGCCAAAATAGAAATATTGATCAGGACCCATTTACACAGCTATTTGATTTATTTTGTATTATACTGGCATCATATTTATAGCATCAACTTATTTCTCTTACAATCATTTTTCAGCAAACCATTTAGATCAATGGGAGATCTGTGAAAAGACTGATGGTAAAATCTGGCCCTTGAATGAATTTCCTAATGTGATTAGTCTTTATGATCTAGTATAAGAAAGGCATACATTTACATTAGTAAAATTGAACAGAAATAGAAAAACAAAATGATTTTCCATAGATTTCCTATTGGAAACCTGGCCCTTCCCCCCCCCCGAGATAACTTTACCATTTCAGATTTGACATTTTGGATTCAAAAGAAAATTCTAAAATTGCTCAGGAGCATTAGATTACTTTAAGATTAAATGTCCCATTTTTTTAAAACTCGGAAAGAAAAGGGCTTGACCAAAAAATGGTTTTCTAACACCACTGCTAGTCATCCACAAAATACTGCCCTGTTTTAAATACTTAACTGAAGTGTAATTACATCTGTAGTGAATTCCTAACCATTTGCATCCTGTTAATGATTCATAGATTCCAAGGCCAGAAGAGTCCACTGTGATCATCTAGTCTGACCTCCTGTACAACACAGCCCAGAGAACTTCCCCAAAATAATTCCTAGAGCAGAGTTTTTAGAAAAACATCCCATCTTGATTGAAACATTGCCAGTGATGGAGAATCCACTACTACCTTTGATAAATGGTTCCAATGGTTAATTACCCTCACTGTTAACAATATATGCTTTATTTCCAGTCTGAATTTGTCAATATGATGCCAGCCTTTTCTGCCCATTCAGCATATTTTCACACAACCAGGTATCACCAAGACAGAATTTTAAAGAATGGTGCCAAATATGGAAAACGTACATCACTCACAGTATTTCATTTAGGCCTTTGTAATATCATCATCCCTCAGACTCCTCAGCTAGATGGCCTGGTGCCTCACATCCTTCATGGGGATGCACTCTCTTCTTCCTGGCTACTTCTCCCCCTGGATAGCTGCTACTATTCCTGCTGTCTCCAGGAAATGTTCCTGAGCTGCTACACGCAAATATCAGACAGTCCTCTACTGCTGCAGAAACATTTCTTTGAACCTCTTTCTCCAGAACATCCCTCTCCAGTTCCTACCCTTCTGACTGCTGCTGCCCTCCCACTGAGGGGTGAAAGGACTCCAGCTATGCCCTCAGCTTCTGCTATAGCTGCTGTCACAAGGGTCCCTCTGTGAGTGGCACCTGCTAGCAAAGTGCAATGAAGCAGCTAGCCAGTCCTGAGGCTCTTATACCCAGTCTCATGTGGCTGCAGTTTTGAATTTTCATGCCACTATCTCTGGCCATTGGTGCTGATAGGAGAAAATCAGGGCATGGTAAAATGGGAGGGGTACTGGCCTGGCTTATAGGCATGTGCCTGCTATTTCAGAGCCCTGAACACAACATTTGCACCTTCCACTATGCATGGAATACCTTTCCTGAGTGTATCCATAAAGTTACTTCTGCTTCTTTAAATTCCTCCTGAGGACCCATTTAAATGAATTAAGTGCAAGCAAATAGGAGGGAAAAGATCTGGTCTAACCTAAATCCATGCACTGAGCGGCCCTACATATGCAAATCCTTCAGCTTGTACATGGAAGGGTGGATCAACTGCCTCCATAGTACAGTTTCCCAGCTCAGACACAGTGGAACACTCTTTGTGAAATCCAGGGTCATTGCTGCAGCAGTGGTCAGAGACTGAGCAGGCCAGGAAAAGGAGTAGGCAGAGTAGGGGACCCTCCACAGCCTGTATTGCTTTTTCCACATACTGCCTCTGAAGTGTTGGAGGCCACAGCAATGGCCAGAGGGGCTCCCTAAGTATCAAGCAGGTTTGGGGACTGGGCGCTGCACCTCTATCCATAGATGGGACAAATCTAGCTCTCTCTCTCCCCACCTCTCCATTTGGGACAATGGCTTCTTCAAAGTCTTGCAAGGAACAGGCATAGAGTGACTAGGATACATAGAAATTCAAATTTGGCTCAATTCCCAATATAATGATTTTGGTAGTTACAACATAGAGACCCCTTGGCATCCCTTGTTCTTTTCAAACAACTCTTACCTCAGACCTGACAAACTCATTACACCAAATGCATGCCTTACAGGATATTTATCCATAAAGAGTAGCATGTAATGTATCTACAGAAAGCTCATAACTTGTCAACATGTATAATCATTGAGATATGTATGTATGGGTAATACTTAGGGAATAGTGTATTTATATTGAAAGTATGCTTTATGGACTTGGAGTAGAAATCAGTCACCAGGGGATAATTTGTCTCAGCGATGGCCCATTCAGGCAAGGGGGAATTGTCACGCCAACCTGCTTTTGCCAGTGATGCAATGGAAGTCTCATTGTTTAGTCTTGCACAATATTAAGGCTTATAATGGTAAACCATCAGAAGCAGCTGCAAACAATCTAAACCACTTAAAAGTAAAAAGGGAACTTGGCAACAGGGCACGATATGCCCTGCCTGAGAACAGAAACAAAAGACTGTTTTCAGTATATCACAGAGGAGGGAGAAGCACACTGTATCCATTCACTGAGGAAAACCCCTGTGGAGTGGGAATACCTGGATCTTGGTTCTTGAGAAACCAGCCAGCTCTCTGACAGACTGAACTTGGGGAATCTACTTTATTAGATAGAAAAGTCAATTACTGGTAAGTGTAGACAGAGGTTCATGTTTTATGGTTTTGTTGTTACAACCAATAGTTTGCACCACTCTCTCTTGTTTCTAGTTAAATCCTTATTCTTTCTTAAATAAGCCAACTTCTGTTTCATCATAAGTGTTCACAAGTGCTGTATGGGTTACAGGAACAGTGGTTTAAGGTAAAACTGCTAAATGGGGCTACACTGCACCTCTGGGTGCAGAGGATATGGAATTTCTGAGAGTAGCCAGTGTCGGGATGGATATCAAGGGGAACACTTCAAAGAGATTCGTGGATGGGGGTGCACCTATTGTTAACCTGCAAAGCAAAGTTAGGGCTAGAATAGCTCAGAGGAGAGTGCTTGAGTGGCTAAATGGCTGGTGGTTTTAGGCAATTGATACCCAGCTACCACTGGAAAGACTCCTCGCTGGAGGTAGGGGGTAACAAGGTGACACAAAGTCCTGGGTACCCTGAGAACCGTTACAGTAGTTTTAGAAGAATCCATAGTGCACATTTGTTCAAATCAGAAAACCTGTGCGAGAGGGAGTTTCTGCTCCAGGAACAGCAGGGTTGAACCAATAGGATTTTTCTTACAGGTCTAGTATCAGGTCTATTTGCCTGAATTTACCCAGCACTCTACATACATTTCTTTTACTAGCACTGCAGTTCTCCAAGTTTATTCTACTGAATGGAGAAATATTCCCATCATTATAAACTAATTAGCTATTGTGAACCTCCTCAGTATTTAACTTTGATATTCATATGTATAACTCTCACAACTACAGGTTTTAAATTGTACTCTAGCATTATACAAAAGTTGCCTAGAACTTTTAATGTCAAACAAAGTTTTTCACTATTAAAATAATACGTACTTGCATCTGAGGGAAGTTAATTTTACTCTGCTGCATGTTAGTGCTGATGAATGTGAAGGAAGAGAAAGTGGTAAAAAATCATTTGGTTTAGACAGGCAATCTCATGAATTCTACTAGCAGTCAATGAATGGGAAAACAGGAAACAAAGGCAAAGCTGTGAGGAGAAAGTGAAAAGAATCATATCAAGGTAAGGAACTTTATATTACCAAGGAAAAGGCTATTTTTACCCTAAAGAAGTTAGTGGCTGATTTTGAAAATGTGTCAAACATAATAAACTGAACCTCTGTATAAATCAACAGGAGGTACAAACTGTGAATGATCTGGGTCTGTGCATTGTACAAAGGAAGTGAGAGATTAAGTAAATGGTTAAAAAAGGTACTATCTACATTAAGGCCTATATAAGCTGCTACAGGATGAAAGAATCTGCTTCAGTCTAATCATGAGGGACTTCAGTGCTCAATGAAAAAAAAAATCAGACCTCTCTGGAGTAAGACTGAGCTGGATAAAAAGAAGACAATGTGATAACATTTGCTAATCATAGAAACATAAAGGTTCTGAATAACTAACGTAATGGGGAAAATGAGAAATGGAACATTGAGACACCTGAATGGTAAAATGAAGAATATGTCTTGAGATGAAGAAGTGATTCTGTACCACAGTAGAAAATATTAATGTAACTAAACTGAATGAACTGAATTGTATAGGCAATGGCTCATGTTTCCAGACTCTGGTTTTGTATTTCACTCTGAATTGGCCAGTTACTGAGGTTAGTGTCAGGAATTTCTCCTCCAAACCTTGAAAGAAAACAAGATCGAGATTTGTGTTGTTCTGTCAATGGGTGACTGCCCTTTAAGGGGAGATGGTGCCAGCCCCACCTGTGCCATAAGAAATAGCTGTTTCTCAGCCTAAAGGAGTCAAAGAAGGTCAGGTGACAGCTTACCGAACACTTGGCTTCATAAAAGGACTGAGAGTGCTCAGGCAGGCAGAATACTCAAGGGGGGCTATCTTGGAGGCACAAGGCAGCACAGGGCAAGGCAGGGTGGAGCAGGGCTCGCCTTGGGTTGGCTCGGCACTGGAGCAGGGAAGAACCCAAGGAACAGAGCCCAGAAAGGAGTTGAGAACAGTGCTCCAAGGAACCAGCCTCTGGGCCAAGTGTTCTACAATTTCTAAACATTTTTGGAATTGAACTGAAAATTCTTTTGGAATTTTCGGTGTCCTGGCTGAATATAAAAAATAAATAAAAAAAAAATTTCACCCAGCTCTACTTCCAGATTTCCCCCCCTTTCCTTTTGCCACGTATAAAAACCTTGCATTTGTCTTAACATATTTTTCCATTCTTCTTGATCATTATGTTGCTTCTTTTGCCTTTGTTGTGTTCTATTGTAGTCTTCTTGAATTAACCTTAGTGATCTATTTTCTTTTCATAAGCACTATGATTTTTCTTAGATGTCATCACAGCCCAGTCCTATTTTCCATTTCAGTTTTATGAATGGTTTATCTGTCAGTTGAACTCAGTGTAACTTATTGTTCATTTTCCCTTTCAAATTTATTAATTATATATCTGCCTGCTGAACTCATTAACTTACTTTGTAGTATTTCCTATTTCATGTCAGTATTATCTCACTTAATTTACTAGCAAGTTTCCTGCTTCATGAAAAGATTCTTCTATATTTTGATTTTGCTCACCTATAAGACTGTCCCATTCTTTTTTGACATTATATCACTAGTCCTAATTTCAAATTAAAATAGCCTTTTCCTGATATTTCTACTTTTACTTGTGGCACCGTAACTTCAGTGTGATGAATAAATGATATTGGGCAAGAAAAAAAATATGTAAAATATGATAGAAAAGATGACAAGAAACAGCAATGTGAACAAGATGTTAAAATTGTCAAAACCATGTAAAACTCTAAGGATGATGATTACAATGGGCATAAGAATAAAACAGGTGCCTGTAAATGAACAATAATGAAGTTGATTATAAGGAAAATGTCCATAGAAAATGGCATTGCAATTGAAATGGAATGAAGGACAAAGGTAACCCAGTATCCAGTAAAAGAATTCACAGCAGTCATGTAAAGAATTCAAGAGAGCTCCAAGTACATTATATTTTGGTAAAATAGAACAGAGGAATGAAAGATTTTGTTTAATCCTTTCATGTTCTTATTTACAGCCTGGAGAGATACTACACTACACATTCAGTTCACAGCAATACTGAAGTCTAACCTATGAAAGGAATAAGCAGACTTTATATAAAGAATTTTCCTCACTAGACTGCCTTCTTGTGATTAAACAACCACTAACAAAAATATATATATATAATTTTCCATCAACATACAGCAAAAAAGAAAACACCATTTCAACAAATTATGTGAGATTACATATCTGGAGCTCCACCCCCTGAGATCTGGTGCAAAGTGTATTCTGCCCAGGAATCATTTTGCCAAGCATTAATCTGCCAAGCAGAAATAGATATCATAAAGTCTTCAAAACCAGCTGTAACAGAAGTGAACATCCTCTTTGCAAAATCTTTTATAAATGTATCTAAGAAGCGTCAGCAGGCTATTAGTAAGAAATTATACATCATAACAGAACTAAGAGTGCCAATGGACTCTGTATTGTGGTTTCTTAGCTATGTTAAAAGATATGAACATGTAATATAGAAATTGGGCAATAGTCATGTACTGATAGCAAAATGAATTGATCAAATTTATTATTTGTTATCCTGGGATTTCAGAGTAATTCATCAACCTTAATTAAACCATGCAACAACCCTCTGGATTAAGTATTATTCTCTTTTATAAAGGGAGAAAGGAAGTCAGAGAAGTGAAATGATTTGCCCAAAATCAAATAGTAATTTGGTGGCAGAATTGTACTAGAACCCCCAGTTGTTTGTCTGACCCTTCAGACTTCATTTCTTGCTATTCACCATATGAATATTGGATGGAGTATAAGCTTCCAGTAAATTAAAAGTGATTATGGGTAATAAAAATATAGCAAAATGCAAGAAACGTACATGTGAAGTACAGAGTGATCAAAATATTTATGAGAATGCAGGCAAACCTTCTTTTGATTTAATTTGGTGTAACAGTGACAAAATTAGCTTGAGTAAAGGAAAATGTTGTAAGCATAATTATGAGGAAGTTAGTAATATATTTACTTTATATTTGCAAAAAATTAGTTGTAACATCAAGACATGCACATATTGAAGCTAAGTAACCGCACAATACTGTTGTAACCCTTAGGCTGCCTTTGTCCTTTTCGGTCCTCTACTGTTTGTTGCTCTGATTCATTGAGCCATGCCCTGAACTGCAATCGGGCCCAACTGCACAGCTGTAGTGGTGCACCGAGGCTGCAAAGGAGTTGCCTCTTCCTACCCGGGCATTTCCCTGGCATGAGTGAGTTTCCAGCTGGTTTAAAGCTTGTGCCATCTCCTCCCACAGGTCTCAGCATACGAAGCATGCTGAGGGGACAGAGGGGACGTGGTTAGAAGGCATTGTGCTTCAGCAATCCCTTGCTGGCAGACAGCCTCTTGGAGACCATTCCATTTGATTTACTTTAGAACAACCAAGGGCCAGATTGTTAAAGATATTTAGGCACCTAAAGTGCAGCTAGTCATGCCTAGTACAATTTTCAAAAGCACCTTGGCTCCTAACTCCTAATGACATCAATGGAAGTTAGGCTCCCAGGCACTTTTGAAAATCTCATCGGCAACTATCTGCACCTTTAGGCACCTACATTCCTTTAAAAATCTGGACCCAAATGACTGTTCTAAAATGTTTTGGAGCCCAGGCTGGTATCTGCTAGTACAGCCAAAAATCTGGCTGTCTATTCAGCCATGTCTAAAGGTAGATTGATCTTTAGAGTAAAAACTATATTTGTTCTGTGAAGTATGTAACGCAATTTAGTTTCTGTATAATAATTAAACAAAATGATAATATAGCCATCTAGCTACATAGCTCAACAATGAATACAGTTAGTGAACAGAACTCTGAAACCAATAATCAGGCTTTGTAAATTATGTATATATGTTGCATTTAAGTAACTTCTGTATTGTTTCAAAATAGGCAAAAACATCCTCATAGAAGTTTAAAATATCATCTAGAAACTAGGGTTGAAAAGAAAAGGATTTGAGATGCTTCTAATCTTTAGATAAGATACATATCTCACATATAATCTACAAGTCTTGAGAGGAGAGAATGGAGAGAATGGATGAAAGCCAAGAACTATAATGAAGAAAACTGCGGTAACTCACAAAACATAAGAAAATCATCATCATAGATTATTCACTGTACCTTGATAATTGAGCAAATTAGACAGAAACCAGATGGAAGAAATCAAGACAAAATACATGTACTGTACATCAATAGCTTATTGGGGGGGGGGGGGAGGAGTAATTTTTCAGATAAGAATGTGTCTGTAGAAATATGTCACAAAGCGAAATTCACTGTTGATCAAATGATTAATATAGTTGTGCCTGTTTACATCAGCAGTAAATGTGACTATTGGTCTTTTCCCTCAAAATAGAGCCGAAGTATTTAAAAAAAAAAAAAAACAGGACTATGGAAATAACCAATATAGAAATTGGTAAGATGAAATAGTGAATATAACTTCATGTTCACCCTTGTGACAAGCACAAATCTCAAATGGTAAATGCAGTTATATTTATCCAGAGGGGGAAAAAATCAGCTGGTCAAAAATATAGTCTCAAAATGGATATTAAAGAATGCAAGAGTCAAAGTAGAAAACACACCTTATATGCAGAGATAGGCATAGCTTTTATTAAACTCACTTCCTTATGGATACTGAGGGCAATATTTTCAAAAGTCAGTACTTAAATTTAGGAACCTAAATCCACTCCTAAATAACCACCTGATTTTCAGGAAGATTTTTCCAGTGGGTGCTCTAGTTGCTCAGCACCTTTGAAAAAATCAGGCCAGTTATTTAGCTGTGTATAACATTAGGCAGCCAGGCTTGAAAATGTTAGCCTAATTATTTTGGACATGCAGCTAGCTATAGACAGACACATGATCAGATCTGATTTACGTCACTTAAATCTGCCCAATGAGTTTATAATCTGTCATTTAAAGCAATAAACACTGATTAAGCAGGTTGTTTATGGAGTCACAACTGGTTTTGCTTCAGTTTATTGTGCTGACTCATATTCCTAAAGTGCCCACTGAATGCTAGATTGATAAGGTACAGTGAAGTGATAAACCTCTCATGCCTCTGGCTTTCCTAGGAAAATGTATTAAGGTACTTGAAACTTAAGTTTAGTGATATTACTCAACAATAAGACTGAAATACTATTTTTGAGTTCTAGTGTGTTTGATATAATTTCAAAAAGACTCTAACAGCAAGAAAAGTAGTATCGCAAGACTAAGTACTCTTGACAGCAACAAAAAACATCAATACAAAGAGATGTTCTCCCTATACGTTATACGTACCAATAAACTGCTATTCAAACAATGACAGGTTCAGCAAAATAAAAGTGACATGTACAAACTTCATACAACCCACACAATGCTTTGGCATATTCACAGACTACATTAAAAGCTGACATTAAATCAACTCAGTACTCTGAGATGACTACTATTAACAAATATGCAAGACATGAAAATCACACTAAGAGTAAATAGGGGGGTTTAAGTTCCTGTAATGAACAAAAGCAGAAGGGAAAGCAGTAAAACAAATTAGCTCCTGGCCTGGCAGCTCACAGCTGAAAGAAATGTAACTGTGTAGGAGTCTGTTGTTTTTTTTTTAATTAGCACCTGACAAGCACGTTGATTAAAGTGATACAATAAGACCAGTATGGTAATGAAATAGATATCTTTCATATATGAATGTGAAAGATTGAACAAGAAGTTTGGGAGGGTTTGAAAAAAGGAATTTTTGTAAATATGTAATAACTTTAAATAAAGTTTTAAAGTGATCAGAATTCAGCAGGGGTGTCCCAACGAGCTACCCATTTGAGGCTACAATACAAGTGATTGATTGTATAGCCCTATAACAATAAAACAATAGTTACTACTGGTTGACATACACATACCATTTCTCAGAAATAGGCACCCATGCTTTGCCTACAATATACTGGCTATACTTTAACTTTAAAGTCTGCCCTAAATCAAAGGTGGTATGTAGCTGCATTGCCCCAGAGGGAGGTCAAAGAATGAATTGTGAGTCAATCATAATTCCTTGCCCTGATCCACTGTAGCTATGGAGGGGAATAAACTACTTCACCCTTTGTCATGGAGCAATTTACTCCCTCTGTGTGCCCTGCCAGTTACTCTGGCCAGCTATTGTAGAACATACAGTTAGAGAACCTCCCATTCTCTGGCTCTTTCTCCGGCTGTGAACAAATGGAGAAGAAGGGAGCAGAATCAGGAGAGTAGCTTGTACTATCCTCTATGCTAGAGTCACAGCCTGCACTTGGCCAAGCGGTGGCATAAGGAGGGCCTTAGTCCCTCTGTGACTAGAGCTCTGACAATCTAGTCCTCTTTGAATGCAGGCAAAAAAGACAATGGCATGTACAAAATATGCAGATGTTTACACACTTACGCAGCTCTGTCTGCAAAACATATTTTTCCATAAGGTTACATGTTTGTAGTTTCACAGAATCATAGAAATGTAGGACTGGAAGGGTCTGCTATAGGTCATCTAGTCCGGTCCCCTGCAATGGCAAAGCCAGGTTTTAGCAGCAGGGGGAGCAAACACATAAAAAAGGCGCCACCTACCGCAAAGAAAAAAAAGAAAAAAGGAAAAAAGAAAAAGAAAAACCCGGACTGACCCGCCGCCAAAGTGCTGCCGAAGACCCGAAGCGGCTGAAGGACCCGCCGCCATAGTGCCGCCGAAGACCCAAGCAGCTGAAGGACCCACTGCCAAAGTGCCGCCAAAGACCCAGAGCGCCGCCGGGTAAGTAAAAATTAAAAAGGCGCCACTTTTCTGCTCAGTGGGAGCAGCCGCTACCCCTGCTCCCCCCCTAGCTGCGCTACTGGTCCCCGGCAGTGAGGAAGGACTAAATGTTATCTAGACCGTCCCTCACAGGAGTTTGTCTAACCTATTCTTAAAAACCTCCAGTGATGGAGATTCCACAGGCTCCCTAGGTAATTTGTTCCAGTGCTTAATTACCCTGACAATTAGGAAGCTTTTCCTAATATCTAACTTAAATCTCCCTTGCTGCAATTTAAGCCCCTTACTTTTTGTCCTGTCCTCAGTGGTTAAGGAGAAAAAAAAAGTATCACCCTCCTCTTTATAACTACCTTTTATGTACTTGAAGAATGTTATAATGTCCCCCCTCAGTCTTCTCTTCTCCAGATTAAACAAATCCAGGGTTTTTTTTAATCCTTTCCTTGTAGGTCATATTTTCTAGACCAGTGGTTCTCAAACTTATTCTGCCGCTTGTGCAGGGAAAGCCCCGGGCGGGCCGGGCTGGTTTGTTTACCTGTTGCATCCGCAGGTTCGGCCGATTGCAGCTCCCAGTGCCCACGGTTCTCTGCTCCAGGCCAATGGGGGCTGCAGGAAGCGGCGCGGGCCGAGCCGCCGCTTCCCGCAGCTCCCATTGGCCCGGAGCAGCAAACTGCAGCCACTGGGAGCCGCGATTGGCCGAACCTGTGGACGCGGCAGGTACACAAACCGGCCCAGCCCGCCAGGGGCTTTCCCTGCACAAGCAGCGGAACAAGTTTGGGAACCATTGTTCTAGACCTTTAATAATTTTTGTTGCTCTCCTCTGGATTTTCTCCAATTTGTCTACATCTTTCCCAAACTGTGGTGCCCAGAACTGGACACAGTACTCCAGCTGATGTTTAATCAGTGCTGAGTAGAGTGGAAGAATAACTTCTTGCGTCTTGCTTACAACACTTCTGCTAATATGTCCCAGAATGATGTTTGCTTGTTTTCTAACAGTATTACACTGTTGACTCTTATTTAGTTTATGATCTACTATAAGCCCCAGATCCTTTTCTGAAGTACTCCTTCCTAACAGTCATTTCCCATTTTGTATTTGTGCAATTGATTATTCCTTCCTAAATGTAATACTTTGCATTTGTCCTTACTAAATTTAATTCTATTTATTTCAGACCATTTCTCCAATTTGTCAAGATCATTTTGAATTCTAATCCTATCCTCCAAAGCTCTTGTAACCTCTCCCAACTTTCTAAGTGTACTCTATGTGCCATTAGCTAAATAATTGATGAAGATATTGAACAAAGCCAGACCCAGAACAGATCCCTACAGGACTCTACTCGATATGCCCTTCCAGTTTGACTGTGATCCATTGATAACTATCCTCTGAGTACATTTTTCCAACCAGTTGTTTATCCATCCAGTAGGTTTATCTAGGCTGTATTTCCGAAGTTTATTTATGAGAAGGTCCTATGAGACAATATCAAAAGTTTTACTAAAGTTGAGATATATCACATCTACTGCTTCCCTTCCTCCACAAGGCTTGTTACCCTGTAGGAGAAGGATATCAGATATGTTTGATATGATTTGTTCACAAATCCATGGTGACTATTACGTATCACCTTATTATCTTCTAGGTCCTTACAAACTGATTGCTTTCACGATTATCTTTCTGGGTACCCAAGTTAAGTGGACTGGTCTATAATTTCCTGGCTTGTCCTTATTCCCCCTTTTATACATAGGTACTATTGTGACGGGTTAGATCACAGAACCCCCCTTGGGAGCTGCCACCTGATGTGCCAAGACTACTTCTACCCCTGCTTTCCCTGCCAGCTTGGGACCCCAGCACCCTGTCTTGCTGAGCCAGACACTCCCGTCTGCTCCAACAAAGACCCAGGGTCCAAATTACTTGCCCCAAAGCTGCAGGTTTATCTGAAAGCAGCCAACAGAAGTGTTCTTGTCTTTAACACTCAGATGCCCAACTCCCAATGGGGTCTAAACCCAAATAAATCCATTTTACCCTGTATAAAGCTTATACAGGGTAAACTCATAAATTGTTCGCCCTCTATAACACTGATAGAGATATGCACAGTTGTTTGTTCCCCCAGGTATTAATACATACTCTGAGTTAATTAATAAGTAAAAAGTGATTTTATTAAATACAGAAAGTAGGATTTAAGTGGTTCCAAGTAGTAACAGACAGAACAAAGTAAGTTACCAAGCAAAATAAAATAAAACGTGCAAATCTATGTCTAATCAAATTGAATACAGATAAGATCCTCACCAGTTCCAGAATGCTCCCTTTTACAGACTAATCTCCTTTTAGCCTGGGTCCAGCAACCACTCACACCCCTCGCAGTCACTGCCCTTTGTTCCAGTTTCTTCCAAGTATCCTGGGGGGTGGAGAGGCTCTCTCTTGAGCCAGCTGAAGACCAAATGGAGGGGTCTCCCACGTTTTGGAGTCACCTGGGCAAGTCACATGTCCATGTATGACTGAGTTCCTTACCAGCCAAGCCACATTCCTGGGAAAGCCCAGATGTGTATTGGTGTCTCCAAGTTCATTGTTGGCTTAAGTGTTTCTGGATTGGGCACTTACTGAGAATAGTCTTTTCTCAGGAAGCTGACCAACTGCTTCACTACAGCCTACTTAGAATCAAATAAGTATGCAGCCAATATTCATAACTTCGAATACAAAAATGATACATGCATACAAATAGGATTAATAGATTCAATAGATCATAACCTTTACAGAGATATGTTACATGGCATATGTAGTAAAAAACACATTCTAGTTAATGTTATATATAGATACATTCATATGCATATTTCCATAAACCCTTGTGGGAGGTACTGTCACAACTATATTTGCCCTTTTCCAGTCCTGTGGGATCTTTCCTGTCCTCCACAAGTCTAAAAGAGAATTGCTAATGGCTCAGAGATCTCTTCAGCCAGTTCCTTAAGTAATCTATTCTACAGTGTATTTCATCAGGGTCTGCTGACTTGAAGACATCTAATTTGTCTAAGTAATTCTTAACTTGTTCTTCCCTACCCCATTCACACTGATGTTCACTATGTTAGTTGTCTGATGACTGCTAAACTTTTGGATGAATACTAAAATGAAAGAGACATTTAACACTTTAGCCATTGCTGCATTTTCTGTTATCTTTCTCTCCTAATTGAGTAATGAGCCAACCCCAACCTTGGTCTTCCTCTTGCTTCTAATGTACACCTCTACCCCGATATAACACGACCCGATATAACATGAATTCAAATATAATGCGATAAAGCAGTGCTCTGGGGAGCGGGGCTGCACACTCCGGCAGATCAAAGCAAGTTCGATATAATGCGGTTTCACCTATAATGCAGTAAGATTTTTTGGCTCCCGAGGACAGCGTTATATCGGGGTAGAGGTGTATTTGTAAAATGTTTTCCTGTTATTTATGTCCCTAGATAATTTAATTTAATGTTGTGCCCTTTCTAATTTTGTCTCTACATGCTTGTGTAGTTTTACACATACACTTCATAATTTTACTTAGTTTCCACTTTTTGTAGGATTCTTTTTTGGTTTTCAGGTCATTCAAGATCTCCTGGTTAAACCAGCATGGTTTCTTACTATATTTCCCATCTTTCCTATGCACTGGGAGTTTTCTGTTGCACCCTTAATAATGTCTCTTTAAAAAACTGCCAACTCTCCTGAACTCTTTTTTCCCTTAGACTTGCTTCTCAAGGGATCTTACCTGCCAATTCTCTGAGTTGGCTAAAGTCTGCCTTCTTGAAATCCATTGTCTTTATTCTGCTGTTTTCACTCCTACCTTTCCTTAGAACCATGAATTCTATCTTTTCATGCTCATTTTCACACAAGCTGCCTTCAACCTTCAAATTTTCAATCAGTTCCTCCTATTTGTTTGAATCAAATCTAGAACAGCCTTTCCCCTAATCACTTTCTCCACCTATATAATAAAAAGTTGTCTCCAATTCCAATAACTTGTTGAATAATCTGTGCCCTGCTGCATTATCTTCCCAACAGACGTCTGGGTAGTTGAAGTCCTATGCAATGGGTGATTTTGTTAGTTGTTTAAAAAAGCCTCATCCACCTCTTCTTCCTGGTTAGGTGGTCAAAGCAGAATCCAACCATGACATCACCCTTGATTTTTCCCTTACTCAGAGACTTTCAACAGGTCTGCCTCCAACTTCTACCTCAACCTCAGTGCAAATGTGTACATCTTTGGTAAACAAGGCAACACCTCTTCCCTTTTTTCTCCTGCTGTCCTTCCTGAACAAGCTGTACTATACCATACCAATATTCCTGTCATGAACTATACCAGCAAGACTCTGTGATGCCAGTTATGTCATAATTGTGATTATTCACTAGTATTTCTAGGTCTTCCTGTTTCCCATATTTCTTGCATTAGTATAGTCATCTAACAAGTTCACTAGATTTCCCCTTGTCTCTCCTTTGTCCCTGCTATGATTGCCCATGTTCCCCCAGATTCCAACCCTTCACCCAGGTCTTCATATTCCAGACTTACCTGTGTGTTTAATCTTCACCACCATCAAGCCTCATTTAAAGCCTGCCTCAGTAGCCAGTCTATTTCTGAAGATATTCTTCCTCTTCCTTAATAGGTAGACCCCATCTCTGCTCAGCAGTCCTTCTCAGAATATCATCCCATGGTTGAGGGAGCCAAACCCCGCCTGATGACACCATGCACACAGCCATGCATTCACCTTCAAAAGGCATCTGTTTCTGCCTGGGCCCCCAGCCTTGACTGGAAGGATCAATGAGAATACAACCTGTGCCCCCCGCCCCCATCTCCTTCACTCTCATTCCCAGAGCACTGTAATCACTTCAGATCTGCTCAGGGCCATACTTTGCAGTATCCTTAGTGCCCACATGAATGAGCAGCATGGGGTACCCATGCATTAATATTTTGTAATAACTTAGTTACCTATTTTTTAAAATATGTACCCTACTGAATATATACCATATATACAGTATATGTACCTATGCCCTGCTGCCTGAAGCTCTAGAGAGTAAGGAGCTCTCTACTCCCATCTGTTGGTGAATAGGGGGAAGAATGGACAGAGTTGTTTTCTCTTCATAAGCTATTTGATTAGCACACCAGATAGACACAAGCTCCACAGAGAAAGGAGCTCTCTGCCACCATTCTGGTGAACAGGAAGAAGTATGACTACTGAGATAGCTTTATTTGTATAAGCTTTCTACCCAGAAATCCTCCACTGATACTTTTGGAGCCACCATAACTGGTTTACAAACTCAGAATAGGTTGGGCAGTGGTGCTGAAATAAGAGTGAAGAGAGAAGAAAGGGGCTCTTATGTTGAGACAAGGATTCTGCTTAAGGGTTCTTTATTTATGTGACATGTTCCTTTCTAGTAAGGTGTCATTGGGAGAAGTTTGTGGGAAGAGATGATCAGACTCAGCATTTTGTTGAAAGATCAGTTGCAGAGGACTTTGTGATGAAAGATGACACGCAGGTGACTTTTGAATGGAAGCAACTCCTTGAGGGGATGGAATACAGAGAGGGGTTTTAGCTGATGCCACAGAGACAGGAGCAAAGCGGAATGAACTCCAGAGAGGCCTATCTAACCACAAAATAAATCTGAAACTATGACAGCTTAGTTAGGTGGTGGAGCCTCAACACAGGACCAGGGAGCATTTCCCAAGGGATTGGAGACAGGTCTGTCCGAATGCACCTCGAAACTCTGGGACTATGCAGCCCACTGACACCAAACCATGAACAGGGTTTGGGGACGGGGAAGTGATGTCGTAAAGTGACATTTGCCTATTGGATGTTCATGTTGGTGTGGAGGGAACTGTGTTAATGCGATCCTGCCAAACTTATCCTGGGAAAGTATTTTATTTATCATTCATATGCCTATATTGTTGCTGTATTTTCCAAGAATCATAGAAAGTAGGGCTGAAAGGGACTGCGAGAAGACATCTAGTCCATGCTCCCCACACTGAGGCTGGACCAAGTACATCTAGTCCATCCCACACTGGTGACTGTCAACTTGTTCTTTAAAACCTCCAGTTACAGGGATCTACAACAACCTCCTTTGGAAACTTATTGCAGTGCTTAACTATCCTTATAGTCCATCCCACACTGGTGACTGTCAACTTGTTCTTTAAAACCTCCAGTTACAGGGATCTACAACAACCTCCTTTGGAAACTTATTGCAGTGCTTAACTATCCTTATAGTTAGAAAGTTTGTCCTAATAAAAATATCTAAATCTCCCTTGCTGCAAATTAGGTCCATTACCTCTTGTCCTTCCTTCAGCAGACATGAAGAACAACTGATCACCTCCCATTTTTGAATGACCCTTAACATATTTGAAGACTGTTATCAGGTCCTCTCAAGAATAAATATACCCAGTTTTTTTAAATCTTTCCTCATAGGTCAGGCTCTCTAAACCTTTTATTGTTTTTGCTACTTTCCTCTGGACTCTCTCTACTCTATCAGATTTTTCCTAAAGTGTGGCACTCAAAACAGGATATACTACTCCAGCTGAGGCTTCACAAAGTCAACTACAGTGGGACAATTATCTCCTGTGTTTTACATACAACACTCCTGCTAAAACACCTGAGAATGATATGTGTCTGTTTTGCCACTGAATCACATTGTTGATTCAAATTCAAATTTGTGATAACCACCAATCTTTTTCAGCAGTACTACTATCTAGTCAGTTTTTCCCCAGTTGTAGTTGTACATTTGAATTTTCATTGCTAAGTGAAGTAGTTTGCATTTGTCATTATCGAATTTCATCTTGTTGAATTCAGACCAATTTTTCAACGTTATTTTCAATTCTAATCCTGCCCTCCAAAGTGCTGGCTGCCCCTCCCAGCTTGGTATCATCTGCAAATTTTATAAGCCTACTCTTCACTCCAATAGTCAAGTCACAAATGAAAATGTTGAATAGTCGCAGACCCAGGACAGACCCGGCAGGACCTCACTGGATACATCCACTCACTTTGACAGCGAACAATTAATAACTACTCTTTGAGCATGGGCTTTCAACCAATTGTGCACCACCTTATGGTAATTTCATCTATACCACATTTCCCTCATTTGTTATGATAATCATGTGGAGCTGTTTCAAAAGACTTACTGAAAAAAATCAGGATAAATCACATCTACTGCTTCCTCTGTATTCATTGTAGGCCAGTAACCTTGTCAAAGAAAGAAGTGAGGTTGGTTTGGCATGACTTGTTCTTGTCAAATCCATGGTGGCTATTTCTTATCCTATATTATCCTCTAGGTGTTTACACATTGATTAATAATTTGCTTTTCCAAGTTAATGCTGTGTTCTTTTCCCACCTAATAAAGTTTTCCTTGTTTCGTACATAGAATCCGTATTTTTCATGTGGGGAAGTGTACCTATTGGGTTCCAGGAAGTGGGCGGGCGAAGCCCGCCCACTGCTAAAGGATCTTCCCCCCAGCCTAAGGGGAGGACCCACAGGACCTAAAACCCAAATGATTACGGGGGACAACTAATGTAAAAACAGGGACAGGAGTGCGATTAAAGGGTCAAAAGAAGGGAACCTGATGGGGACACCGAGCAGAGAACCCCGGACAGCGCCCACTGCTCCTCAAAGGTGTCAAGGGAGCCAGTGGACACCGCCCAGAGGAACTCTGCCCGGATACGTGAACGGACAGAGGATCGGAAACAGGCCCCACAGTCACAGGAACCTCCATCGGCCAACCTCCTCTCCCTGGTTTTATAGATGGCCTGTTTAGCCAGGGCCAAGAGGAAGTTGACCAGGAGGTCCCGTGACTTTGTGGGGCCACGGATAGGAAGTGCATAAATGAGAACGTGAGGGGAAAAGTGTAACCAAAAACGCAACATAATGTCGGTGAGGAGCCGGTGTAGGGGCTGCAACCTGGCACACTCTAAGTAAATGTGAGCCAGGGTCTCCCTCACGCCGCAGAAAGGACAGGTGTCAGGGACAGGGGTAAACCGCGCCAAGTACACGCCCGTGCTCATGGCCCCATGAAGGAGCCGCCAACTGACATCCCCGGCGGGCCTCGGGACCAGGGTGGAATAGAGGCTGGCCCACCGGGGCTTCTCACCCTCGACAGGTGGCAGGAGGTCCCGCCACTTCGTATCGGGGCGGGACACGAGGGTGAGGAAGTGAAGAGTGTGGAGCACGAGCGTGTATAGATGTTTCCTTGGCGCGGTCAGGAAACGAACCGGCTGCAAGTCGTGCAGCCGGCTCACGGAGAAGGGGCGGGGAGGCCGGTTGGGTCCACAGGGCAGGGGCCCAATAAAAAGGTCCGGAGGACCAGGGGTGGAGGGTGGGCGGGGCGTGCCCTCGCGCAGGACCTGGTCAAGGTAGACCCGAGCAGCAGGCGGCAAAGCGGCCCTCACCTCCTGAAGTACGCGCCGGGGAGTACAAGGCCTGGAGAGCCCCATGCGCCAAGCAAGCGTCAGGGGATCCAGCCAGACTCCCCGGTCGTAGTCCAGGAGGTCTCCGACTCTCGTGACTTCTGCCAGGACCAACCTCTGGCGCACCGTGGGGGACTCCGCCACCTGCACACGAAGCTGGGGGTTGTGTAGCAGGGGCTCCGCAAGGAGATCTGCCCCCCCGGTGGCCGCCACGGACCTGGTCACTGAGAACAGTTTCCAGGTCCGGAGGAGGTCCTGGTAGAAGAACGGCAGCCCGGAGAGGTCTCGCGGAAGACCTCTCGGATCGAGATAAAAGAGCTGCCGGTCGTATCGGAGCCCTCAGAAGTGGCGCAGGAAGGCGTGCGCCAGTACTCTCCACGCCGGACTACCTGCACCATAAAGGAGCCTCTGCAGGGCCTGGAGGCGGAAGACATGGACCTGAGTGCGAAGGCACTTCAGGCCCTGCCCTCCCTCCTCCAGGGGCAGATGGAGGACCCCCACAGAGACCCAGTGCAGTCCTGGCCAAAAGAACTCCAGAATTGCCCTCCGGAGGTCGGCCAGGAAGCCCGGGGCCGGGACCAGGGTGTTGAGACGGTACCAGAGCATGGACAGGACTAGTTGATTGAGTACCAGTGCCCTCCCGCGAAGGGAGAGGCACCGGAGTAGTCCTGTCCATTTCCGGAGCCGCTCCGTCACCCTGCCCTGTAAACCTAGCCAGTTCTCCGGCGGAGATGGATGCGTGGCAGAAAGGTAAACACCGAGATAGAGCAGCAGACCCGCACTCCACCGGATGGCCTGAAGCGCGGGTGGGAGGGAGCTCGCCTGCCACCCGGCCCCTACCACCAGGCCAGAGCTCTTGACCCAGTTGACCCGGGCAGAGGAGGTCGCCGAGTACACGGTCTGGCAAGCCTCCACCCACACCAAGTCGCCCGGGTCCTGGACCACGAGGAGCACATCGTCGGCATATGCCGACAGGACCAGCCGCAGCTCCGGCTCCCGAAGCACCAACCCCGTCAACCTCCTGCGGAGGAGACAGAGGAAGGGCTCGATCGCCAGAGCGTAAAGCTGGCCCGAGAGGGGGCACCCCTGCCGCACTCCCTGCCCGAAGCTGACCGGCTCGGTCAGGGTCCAGTTAAGCCTGACCAGGCACTCTGTGGAAGCGTACAGCACCTGGAGAAAACCCACAAACTGGGGTCCGAAGCCTAATGCTTGCAGAGTGCCCAGGAGATACCCGTGGTCCACCCTGTCGAACGCCTTCTCCTGATCCAGGGACAGGAGGGCGAACGACAGACCATCCCTACACCCAAGTTCCAGAAGATCCCGGACCAGGTAGAGGTTATCAAAGATGCTACGGCCTGGGACGGTGTAGGTCTGGTCTGGGTGGATCACGTCCTCCAGCACGGACCCCAGCCGCAGCGAGATGGCCTTGGCTACGATTTTGTAGTCCGTGCTGACGAGCGAGACGGGACGCCAATTCCGTAAGTCGCGGAGGTCCCCCTTCTTCGGCAATAAGGTGAGCACGGCTCGCCTGCACGAAAGAGGGAGGACCCCGCTCAGCAAGGCCTTGGCCCAGACGGTGACTAGGTCCGGGCCGAGGACGTCCCAGAACACGCGGTAGAACTCCACGGTCAGCCCGTCCATGCCCGGAGATTTATTGGTGGGCATGCGGCGGAGGGCTTCCGAGAACTCGGCCAGAGAGAGCGGCAACTCTAGCCGGTCCCGGTCGCCCGCGCTGACCATCGGGAGTCCGTCCCAGAGCACTCTGCAAGCGGTAGGGTCGGTCGGATCCGGGGAGAAAAGGTGTGCGTAGAAGGTCCTGGCCCTCTCGCACATCTCCGCCGGATCCGTGAGGGGGGTGCCGTCCTCCGCCAGGAGGCAGGTGACGTGCCTCTTGGCCCCCCTCCTTTTCTCCAGGGTGTAGAAGAAGCGGGAGCCGCGATCCATCTCCCGAAGGATGCGGATGCGGGATCGAACAAAAGCACCCCGGGCCCGATGATCGTTGAGGGCCCGGAGCTCCTCCCGCTTCTCCCGGCACGCTCCGCAAAGGGATGGATCCTCAGGGCTGGCGGCCAGACGCCTCTCTAGCTCTAAGACCTCCCGTTCCAACTGCTCTATCGCCGCATCCCTCCGTCGGCTGGCGCCCTGGGTGTAGTCGCGGCAGAAGAGCCGGGCGCGCACCTTTCCTAGGTCCCACCATCGCCGCGCCGAGGGAAAGGCACGCCGCTGCCCTCGCCAGACCAGCCAGAACTCCCGGAAGGACGCCACAAAGCCCACATCCTCCAGCAAACTATTGTTAAAATGCCAATAGGCTGGCTCCGGCCTCTCCGCACAGAGAGAGGCTGTCACGGTGACTAGATGGTGATCCGTAAAAGGGGCCGGCCTGACGTCGGAGGAGTGGGCCCGTGAAAGATGGAAGCGTGACAAGTAAATGCGGTCCAACCGGGAGTGGCATGACCGATGGGCTTCCACCCGGACATAGGTGAACGTGGAGACATCCTCCGGGTGGTGGTCGCGCCAGACGTCCACCAGGGAGTGATGTTCCACAATCTCCCGGAGGACGTCCGCGGCGGCCGGGCACTGCTCGGTCCCCGAGGGGTCCCGCTCCTCGAGGGTAGCATTGAAGTCCCCGCCCAGGACCAGGCACTCACGAGGATCCAAGGAGCCGAGGAAGGCGGACGCCTGCTGATAAAAAGGCAACCACTCCGGGCCCGATGTCGGGGCATAGACGTTGACAAGGTTGATCACAAGCCCCTCCATGCGGACCCGGAGGTGCAGCAGGCGGCCCGGCACAACCTCGGCAACCCCCAGCACCTCAGGCCGTAGGTCGGGGGAGAACAGGGTAGCCACTCCAGCGGTACGAACTGTGAGATGGCTAAAATAGACCCTGTCCCCCCACTCCAGCCGCCAGCTGTCTTCGGCGGCCGGATCCGTGTGGGTCTCCTGCAGGAAAACCACAGAGTACCCCCCGTCCCGAAGGAAGGAGAGCACCTGGCACCTGCGGAGACCCACCCTACAGCCCCGGGTGTTCAATGTTGCAAAAGTGATAGGTGGCATGAGGAGGGCTGGGGGGGGATCCTCGTCGGCAGGGACGCTCACGGCCCCCATTGGGCCGCGCAGCAAACCGTGACCCACCCCGAAGGTGAGCAAGGAGTCACGGAAGCCGCGGACCTGCTGGTAAGCCGCGGCACCCTGCTTCCCGGTCCTTTTACCCTCCCCCATGAGGGCCCTCACGGCCCGGAGGATCTGGTGGAAATCCCCCCATCGCTGGAGAGCGAGCGGCACCTTATTGCGGGAGCCACGGACGTCTTCTAAAAACTCCCGCAGCTCTTCTCTCAGCGTATGGGGGGGGCGGGGTCACTGGCTTCTGGTCATCCCCCGTTGGGGCCCCTGTCACAGCCCCGTGGCCCACCGAGACGGGCAGGCAAGGGGCGGACCCTCGACGTGGCGCCCGATGGAGCGGCGCCACATGGCCCACCTCAGTCCCCGGCTCAAAGGGGGGCGGCGGTGGAGGGAGAACAGCAGCCCCTAGTGGGTCGGGACTGGGGAACACAAAGGCCGCTCCCTGGGGGTCATCCTCCAGGAAAGGGAAGGAGACGGCCCCTGGGGCGGCAATGGCATCGCAGGAGGTGGAAGGGATAGGAATCAGGTCAGGAGTAAGGGCAGGGCCAGGGGCAGGAGTAGGGTCGGGGAGAGGGACAGAGGTGGGATCCTGGGCCCCAGGAGCTGGACAGCTGGAAGGTGGCTCCTCTCGGTCGGGCCCAGGGGTCTGAGGGTTAGGGAGGGGGTCCCCAGGGATGCCGGGCTCAGGCTCTACGGCAGGTGGAACAGCCACGGCAGCAGGAGGTGAACAATCTGCAACGGGGCCCCCACCCGGGAAGGAACTCGGTTGCCCCACGCCAACGAGGGATACCCCTGGTAACTCGTGTCCCGGCCGCGAGGCACCAGCCGTCGCCTGAAAAGGCTCGGCGGCCGTCAGCGGGGTGTCACTCGCAGCCGGGCAGGTCAAAGAGCCCAGGGGTTCCGCTGAGGCAGGAGCAGGAGCAGCAATTAGGGGAACAGAAGATGGAGAAGGGGAGGCCGGAGTGAGGTCGCCCAGATCGAGGCCCGCTGGCAGAGGTTCGTCCTCCCCCTGGGTGACCGGGGTCAGACCCAGGGCCTCGATCTCCTCATAGATAGAGGGCAGCTCACCTCCCACCACCCCAGGATCTTCCCCGCTAGCACCCGAGGCGACACTTTCCTCGGGCATCGCAGGGGGTACAGGTGGCAAGGGGGTAGGAGGGGCTTCAACAGGGGCCTCCGCAAGGAGGGACTGCGGAGGATGGATGGTGGGATCCTCCGGTGCTGCCACACCTTCCCCAGCCGGCAACGGTTGATGTAATGTACCCGCGGGCAAGGCGGAGAGCTCGGCAGCGGTGCCCCCCTTCCTGGTTTTCCGGGGGGCCTCCGCACCAGATGGCAGGAGCGGAGCTCGAGCCTTCCGCTTGCCCCGCTTTCCCTGAACTAGGGTCCAGCACTCCATGGCATTATCTGCGGGCTGGATGACAGGGGGTGGGTCGGGGGGCAAAGATGACGGCTCGAGGACCTGAGGAGGTAACAATGGGGCAGCAGGAGGGGGAACGGATTCTCCCTGGGGAGGGCCCTCTCCCGCGCCCGGCAAAACCCCCACCGCACCCTCCTCTACAGGCCCCGCCACAGTGCACGTAGCAGAGGCGGGGCTCTCCCGCTCGTCTGGGCATGGTGGGGGAGGTACCCCTAAGGCCCGAGCGGGAGCAGTGGTGGTCCGAGAAGGAGGAGGGGCGGCTCCGGGTACCGGGCAACCAGGGGCGCCAGCAATGGTGGGGCTGGCGCCCTGCCGGGGCTCGGGGATCCCGGACGCTCCTCCGTGCCGGGCCAAGGGGCAGTCCCTCCGGACGTGCCCTATCGCCCGGCAGAGGTAGCACCGGGCCTCCCCCGTGGAGTAGTGCACCCGGTGATGGGCCCCCTGATAGTGGACCAGGAAAGACCCCTCGAGCGCCTCGCCGCCACGCGCCGCCGGCGGCAGTTGGAGCTGCACGTACCGGCGGAACGAGAGGACGTGACGGAGGGCGGGGTCTTTGCAGCCCAGCGAGAGAGGGCGGATGATGGAAATTGGTTTCCCCAGGTTAGAAAGGGCGGGCAGCAGGGCGACATTGGGGAGGAAAGGAGGAACGGAGGTGAGGACCATACGGACACCCAGGTCCTCCAGCGGCTCTAGGGGGACGAACACGCCCCCCACCGCCAGGCCCTTCTCCACCGCCTCCTGGGCGGCGGCCACCGAGGCAAGGAAGAAAACAACCTTGCCATACATTTTGGAGGCCGCCACGATGGCCGTGGGCCCCACCACCCTCGCCAACGCCCGCACGTAGGTCTCCACGTGGGGCGAGGCGGGCACCAGGAGGCAACAGACGCCGTGCTTCCTAGTCAAGGTGGGAAAGGAGCCCAGGCCTCTACAGATGGAAACCGAGGCGGTGGATGGACGAGATGGCGTACCGGCAGGCGGGGGGGCCGCTGCCTCCTGGGCATATGCCCTGGGGGCCGGGGGAGGGGCACCCGCAGAGCTGGTGGAGGGAGCAGCAGGAAGGGACGCCGCGGCCGGTGGCGGGGCCGCGGCAGTGGGGGTAGCCCCTGCCATGGAGGGCCCAGTCTTCCTAGCGGGGCTCTTCCCCTTCTTTTTGCCCTGGCCTTTCCTGCCGGCTGGGGCAGCTCCCCCAGAATTGGAGGGAGCGAGGGACGTGGCAGCAGCGGAGGTCACCCCGTTGCCCGCCGCTGCCGACACCGCAGCGGGGGCGGTGGCAGGTGGTCTGGCAGCGGCGGTTGAGGAAGAGGCCAAGGGGACAGGCGGGGGAGGGACGACAGAGTCTACTTGGGGGGGCTCGCCCGCCGTCTTCCCCTCCATTATGAGCAAGGTGGGAGGGGAAAACACACTGGAGAGGGGGGGGTGGCTAAAGGGAAAGCAGGTCAACCGCTCCTCCCCGCTAGGCTGCAGGCAGGGGAGGAGGGCGCTGAAACGGGGGGAGATGGGGGGTATCAAGGGCTTGGGGGGGGGGCAGTCACCGATACCGGCTCCTCTAGTTGCACTAGGGGAGGGAAGGTCACAATAACATCAGGGAGTGCAGTGATTAACAAAAATGTGACGGGGGGCACAAGCGCACGGGAGGGGGCATGGGCACACGAGGGGGGGGGGTCAATCGGGGGGGGGGGCACAAAGGAAAGGGAGCAACCAGGCTGGGAATGGGGCAGAGGAACCAAGGGGCTAATCGCAGGGCTGGGGTGGGACAACCGAACCAAACTGCAGAGGGAAAAGGGCGGGGCAGGCAAACAAACTGAAGCTGGGAAGGGGCAAAAGGCTACAGAGGGCAAATGGGGTAGGCAGCAAGGGGCAAAACTGGGAGGCCTGTTGCGAAGGGGAAGGGGTCAGTCCAAGGGGGGTAGGTGCGCCCACGAGCGCTTGCATAAAGTCAATGTGCGGCTGCCTGCCACTGCAGGCCCAAATGATGTCACAAAGGCGTGGCAGGCCAGGAGAGCAGCAGAGTACCAGAGGCAGGAGCGGAGGCAGATGGTAAATGGGCTGTGGGGGCGGTGGAGGGGGCAACGGTGGTGGTGGGGGTTTGGGGGGGGGACACAGATGGACCAGGGGGCAGGCTCCACGCCACACCCCCTGTGTCCCCACAAACACAGTCTAGACCCCCACCACTAGAGCACAGTTCGAAAATTACTCAGTCCTGAATGGCCCCCTCCACAATGGTCTCCAGAGTCCCGTGCGCTCCCCCAGCAGCCGATGGTCTATGTAGTCCTCTTCCTCCACCTCCAAGCTCCAGCAGCTCCCCAGGACACACGCAGCAGCAGCAGCTCCGGCAACCCTGGCAGCCAGGCAGGAAAGACCCCCGGCAGGTGGTAGTGGTGATGGTGAAGGTGGGGTCCTGGCTTCTCCCTCCAGAGATGGTGGGGAGGGGGGCTGGCCGGCAAAGGCCCCTTGCTCAGCAGCAGTGGTAGCAGCAGCAGTCGTCCAGGGAAGGAGCTCTAGCCAGCAGCAGCAGCCCAGGAAATAAGAGAGAAGGAGCTCCAACTAGCAGGGCAGCTGGAGAGGAGAAGAAAGGAGAGCTCCAGCCAACAGGGCAGCCAGAGGACACTGAGTACGCTCTGTAGAGGAGTGGACACCCGCTCCTGCCTTGAAGGGGTTGGAAAAGCCCTGCAGAGGGCTGGGGCTGTGGAAGGGAGCAAAACCCCAGCTGATTGGTGGAAGTGGCTGCAGCTGGGGCCACACCCCAAACTGAGCAACTAGGCCTTATAAGAAGGCCAGGGCAGCAGAAGCTGAGGAGTTTCTGTCTGACTGGAGAGAGAGACAGGCCTGGCTGCTGGGGAACTCACTAGGGACCTAGAGTGAGACAGGGCTGGGCTGGGGAAAGGCCTTAGCGGCTGGGAAGCCCTAGGCCAGCAACTCCCCAGGCTGCAGGGCCTGGTCCTAGGCCCACATAGGTATTGGGGTGCAGCCTGAGGGTGGGTAAAGGCAGCCAGTCCAAACCCCTTGTTGCCTGTGATGATTGGCTGATAGACTGCAGTCTGCCCCAGAGCACGGGGGCTAGATGGTGACTGGCAGTAGCCACGACTGAGGTGACATTGGGATAGGGGGTGGGGGTTACCCTGTGTAGGGAGACCCAGAGAGAGAGTGGGGTACTTCCAGGGGGGCAGCACCCAAGCCAAGGGCACCGGGGTCCGGGAGGGACACAGGGGCCAATGACAGGTGGGACACCTGGCCTGCAGAGGGCGCTCCGATGACTGGTGAGCTAATTCCCAGAAGAGACCAGTAGGAGGTGCCGCAGGGGTGAGTCCGCGCCTGATTACAGGATGTATTGTCTATTAAGTGTGCACGGGGAAGGTATCTAGTGATCCCAAAAATTCAGGGTTGTGCCTCATGCTGGTAGTGTTTGTTAGTTTTAAAAGGGACCCCTACCTCTTTGGACCCTGCCTTTGTTGCTGGTGACAACACCTGGCAGAAGAAGTACATGAACACAGAATACATGAGCTACAGTAATTGTGAGATATGTTGTACCCTAAGAAAACATAGACATAAAAGGCCACATTTCAAGTTTGCATGAACAGTTGTGTGTGAGACAAATCAGACAGACATTTGGGGTCACATTCTGCTGTCAGCTACATGCATATTGTTTCACTGATTTCAATAAGGTCATACAGTTGTAAGTAAGGAAATCACTTGACCTGTAGTGATCCCTGTTCTGGAGCAGCTATGCTCAATGCAAGTTTAAATTACAGTCGGATATTTCTGATCCACTCAGCTGAGTCGTACCCAAGTGTAATGCTGAAGACAGTTTATACACTACTGTCTTTCATGAAAGAGAACTGAGAGGACTCTGTTGTAGAAACCACAAGGGTGATATTTCTTATTCAGATTCCTGAATGATCAAAGACCATGTAGCTCGTTTATCTTGCAAACTAAGTAACAATGCTTGTGCTGATCAGTGTTACCTCAGAAGATCTGCTTAAATCCTGCTCTGGATTAAACAACTATGGAACTGATTGTGAACAGCTTCAGGAAAGAGTGGTTAGACATGGACAGACAACAGAAAACATCTTTTACTTTTTACTACATTTTTTTTTTTTTGCTACTCCTGAATTCCATAGTGTGACCTTAACTAAAGTCTTTTTTACTTTCATGTTAAGAGGCAGAGAGTTACATACTCCACCATCATGCATTTGTATTTGGTATAGACTTTGGACTCAAAGCTAAAGACTACAGCAATTATACATAAAGGCTTCTAGTGGCTCCTCATTTGATTCAACTTTCTATTTCAAAGATCACAGTAATTTAGTCAAATAAAAGTGACTCAAAAAAAAAAATAAACCACTACCAAACAAAACCAAACCTTGAGGCTAGCTAAAGAGAACACTTAATTCAAAAATCAAGCCGACAAATAAGTTAAACTTGTCGGTATTTAGGGGGTGAAGTGCTTTACAATATCTCCAGAGTGAATTACTACACAAATGCAAAATCTGTTAAATTTAGGACAACAAATACAACTGGTTGAAGGCAAAGTGACAGTGTAAACAAGGCTCTCTCAAAGTTAATTGGGAATGCGAAGACAAACACTGACCAAGTGCATAGATTTGCCTTTCACCCTAGATACCAGGGCCGGCTCTAGGATTTTTGCCGCCCAAAGCAAAAACAATTTTGGCCGTCTCTCTCCCCCCCCCCCCTGTTTTTTAATTACCCCACCCCTAGCCCTGCCTCAACTCCGCCCCTTCCCCAAATCCCCAGCCCTGCCTCCTCCCCCCAGGCTCTCAAGCCTAGGAGGGAGGGAGGGGGAGAAGCGGCGCTCGCGCCGCGGCCACTCGGAGTCTCCCCCTCCCTCCCAGGCTCTCAAGCCTGGGAGGGAGGGCGAGTAGCGGTGCGCGAATCAGCTGTTTCGCGCGCCGTGGCGCACGAGCGGCAGCAGCAGCGGAGGTGAGCTAGGGCGGCTGGGGCACATTTTTAGGGGCGGCATTCTGGCGCCGGCCATGCCGCCCCTAAAAATGTGCCGCCCCAAGCACCAGCTTGTTTTGCTGGTGCCTAGAGCCGGCCCTGCTAGATACTCAGCTTGCAGTTACATTGTTCTTTCAGTGTGTGAACAACGGAATGCCTGAATGTTACTGATGACATTTATCAATAATCTGCAAGATCAACTGACAGAAACATATTCAAACAGAATGAAATTTCTTCCTGCAATATCACATAGGTTGTGGCTTATTTACACACTTTGAAAGGGGAAATCTTGCAAGTTCCATTAAGTGCACAGTGCAACTGTTTTGTAGGTTTATGTAATGCAATTGAAGTAGAATGAACCTTGATATGCCAAAGATATTCATAAGATGGCATTCTGGCTCCCCTGAAGTCAGTGGCGTTTTAATAACTTTTATAGTGGGAATGCTGAAAGCTATTGAACAAAACTGTAAGCCCTATATATGATGGAAACCCACTTCAAGCCGGTGGTGCTACTGCACCCCAAGCACCCCTTACCTGAAGTTAACAGCAAAACTCACATGGACTTTAATAGGGCCAGGATTTCACTCCATATTTCTAAGGACAATTCAGTACCATTTCGATGCATGTGTTTCTATAATTCAAAGTCCTATTAGACGGGCAAATTCTGCTTTGGATGCAGACATGGCTCCCATTAAGTACAATTATAGATCCCAAGACTAAAATTGATTCAAATTGTTTAAATTTTGTAATGTAAGGAATGTCTTCAGAATAGAGATATTATACTTTCAGCAAACAGGGGCTGTTACAGCTGTGTGACAAACCCTTCTTCTATTTATGAAATAGCCATTGCAAAATCCACAGAATGCCATAAACAGTTTCAAGATGTAATATTTGCCAGTTTAAAGATGTAAAAAAAATGCTGCTTAAGCTAAGTTTCATATGTACTATTCATTCAGAAAGGCTAAGGAGCCCAGAATGCTTTGCTTTTATCAGTTGCCAGCAAAGAAGCAAGCAACCGAAAGCTTTCTGGGGTGTACTAAGATTGTTAAAGACAAGCAGGGAAAATAAACAGGATCACCTTTAAGGATAAGTGATCCAGAACTTAATAGAAAACTGTTCATAGGTTTTTGATGCATCCTGTAAATTTAATAAAGTATTATATTAATGCTCTAGAATGCAATGTAATGAATTTCTTTGTAAAAAAAAAAAAAAAAAAAGCTAAAAAATTGAATTTGAAATTTCAAAATTTGAGGAAAGACAAAATTAAGCTTTTAAATTAATCTTAAAATGTTGGGATTTTTAAAAGGAAAACAATTCTAGAAAGTGTTATGAAAAAATAGGGAACACTTTCCTAATCAGCGCTAACATAAAAAGAGATCATTCTGTATTAAAGTCTACAATCTCTCAGAGCAATTTCTAAAGAAACCTATTACATTTCTATTGCTGTGTATTGGTTTGATCTCCACTAAATTTTGCAGGAATTTTTCCTAAGGGCAGTAGCTTTTGAGAACAGGGATAAGCTGATCTGGACTCAAATGGAACTGGGGTTGGGAGGCCTTTCTATTTGGCTTGATGAGTAATCCAATATCAGAATGTGATGGCAAGGTCTTGTCCTATAAATTCACTAATATAAAAATAATGCTGCAAATAATGGGCCATAGAACAGGAGGGAAAGTTGATTGTTCACACTATGGTATTGCATTATTTCCCACCAGCCTATGTTAGTAGACGTTAAATAAATACTTAAAGTGGGATTTGAACTTTGACAAGGAATCAATTGTTGAACTCCAGAGTTTTATACAAGAAAATTATCTTCAAGCACTTTAACTAGAATCAGCTTCATACAACACATTTTTCTATTCTGTCCTGCAATATTAAACTACAAGCTAAGTTGTTTAGATGACCTTGGTTACCATACAGCTATGCAGATCTGTCACTAGGAGCAAAAAATTATTTCCTGTGGGGACTACAGTAATTACTTAGGTTAGACACTCAGTTCACTATGATGATTGGGTAGTGTAACTTCTCAATTTGCCAGATAGAGACAGCTCTAAATGAAGTGTGTGAATGCCAGAATGATGAAGTGATCTGATTGTATGAGAGACATTCCAAGCAAGGTGGCCATAATGGTTGTGAATAGACCTGCCATTACTGCAAAAATAAAATAAAATAAATAATCTAATAGACACTTGAATTTGTAAACAATTTAATTGGGCCCCTACTTGTGCCTCTTTTGGGTTCACTTCTTGTGAACATTTGAGAAAGCAAATTTCACTGCCACCATTCTTTGTGGAAAGTGAACAGGAAATTTAAGAATAGTAGCAGCTACTTAGAACTAAGCTTCTGAAGAATGGTACCTGTCAGGGCCGGCTCCAGGGTTTTTGCCGCCCCAAGCGGCGCAAAAAAAAAAAAAAAAAAAAAAGAAGCGATCTGCGGCGACAATTCGGCGGGAGGTCCTTCACTCCGAGCGGGAGTGAGGGACCGTCCGCTGAATTGCCGCCGAATAGCTGGACGTGCCGCCCCTCTCCGGAGTGGCCGCCCCAAGCACCTGCTTGGCAAGCTGGTGCCTGGAGCCGGCCCTGGTACCTGTTACAAAATATTCAGCCTCATTCTTGTCTCACTTACACCATTTTACACCATATTAATTCAGTTGATTTCAGTCAAGTTTCTTCTGTTCTACATCTAATGTACTTAAGATCAGATGGGGACCGTTTACAAGTTATTTATTTAATAAGTACAAAAAGGCAATGCCATGCCAAATGCTTGCACACTGCTCATGTTTAAAATTCATTTGTTGTTCAACTAAAGCTGGTCAGATAAACCTTTTCCTCTATCTAAATCATGATTTAGTTGACTGCTACATGCCAGATGCTTGTCTGAACCATAGCTGAGTTATATATACCATCAAAAACAGATTTTATAATGGAAACTTCAGCTCATCCTTAAATCTGACAGTACTACTTATCTTGACCATAATTAAGGTTATGCTAGTATTTATTTTATAATCCCCTAATGCCCTCTGTCTGTCGTTATCAAATTATGGATTACCAACCCAATTGTTTACTGTCCAAAAGGTATGTTGGCTGATCATTCACTGTCCACATAATAACCTGAATATAGCTAGCTAGTTGTGAGCCAGCATAGGGTTGCCAGGCATCCGGTTTTCAAACAGAACACCTGGTGGAAAAGGAACCCTGGTGGCTCCGGTCATCACTGCTGATCAGGCCGTTAAAAATCCAGTTGGAGGCGCAGCAGGGCTGGCAAGTTCCCTGCCCGGTTCCAATCGGCTCCTGGGAAACAGCCAGCATGTTTGGCTCCTAGATGGAGGGGCGGCCAGCAGGGCTTTGCGTGCTACCCCCTCCTGCAGGCGCCTCTCCAAGTGCCAGCGCCGCAGCTCCCAGCGGCTGGGAATCGCGGCCAATGGGAGCTGCTGCGGGCAGGGGTGGTGCGCAGAGCCAGAGGAACGTGTCGCTGCTTCCCAGAAGCCACGTGAGGTCAGCACCACCCAGAGCCCACATCCCAAACCCCCTCTTGCACCCCACTCCCCTTGACCCCAGTTTGGAGCCCCTCCTGCACCCAAAACCCCTCATCCCTAGCCCCACCCCAGAACCTACACCCCTAGCCAGAGCCCTCCCCCCTGCACCCCAACCCCCTACCCCATCCTGGAGCCTCCTCCCACACTCCAAACCCCTTGGCCCCAGCCTGAAGCTCCCTCCTACACCCCAAACCCCTCATCCCTGGCCCCACCCCAGAGCCCGCACCCTAACCCCATGCCCCAGCCCAGTGAAAAATAAGCAAGTGAGTGATGGAGAGAGGAGTGGTGGAGTTAGTGGGGGGAAGGAGCAGGGTAGGGGACAGGGCAAGGGTGTTTGGTTTTCTGCAATCAGAATGTTGGCAACACTACTGCCTCAGCAATAGAAGAAAATGAACACAATATTGGAGAAGAGAAACAGTTTGTAGAGCTTCAAGTGGAAGATAGATACAGCTAACCTCAGAAAAATCAATCAGCTTGTGTAATACAGTCAATGGAGCTTTGCCAATACATGCCAACTGAGGATCAGAAAGTCTGGGAACTGTGTGTGTGTGTGTAAGCCATTGTCCTGTAGCAGGTGGCATAGGGTGGGAAATGCCATTATCCTGGGAGAGCAGTGAATGCAACTCTCTCTCTATTTTAAAATATTTTTCAGACGATGGCTTGGCAGCTTCTAGCAGAGTGAACAGCTTGGAACAGGAAACCATGAGACAATCATGGGCACAAAAGAAATTTTGAATTTCATGCCAACACTATAGACAGTTTGTATCAAAAAGAGAACTGCAACCAGTGCCATAGTATTGTCAACCTGCTGGTTTCTGCAAAGATTTTTCTGTATCAGACTGGCTTTCTGACAGCTGGACATTTTCTTCCCAGTACTTGTTTCCCTGGCTACATCTGATTGTTTTTCTGCTTTCTGGGAGTTCTTGTGGTTGGAGTTATTTTCCCCATTGTTCACATTTTTTCTTGCAGTTTTTTTTCCGGTTTCAGAATTTTAGGCAAATTATAAAGGGCTTCAAAGACTAGCATCAAACTTTCAAGGCCTTCAGATTGTTGAAAATATGCAAGAGAGCCTTTTCACGTGCAAACGGGGTAGTTAGATATGCTGCCATACACAATGGGACTTTGCATAAACAAATGCATGTTTTGTATGATCACAATTCAGACAAAGTCCAACAGGCTTAATTCTACCTTTGGATACATGCATGGAGCTTCTGTTGAAGTTAATGGATCACATATACTCTCATCTTAAGACAGAAATTTAACCTACATTTGGTACTTGCTGATATGAAGAATAGTATAGCCTTATGGAAAATCAATGTGAATAGCAAAAATAGTTCCAAATTGTATTATTCCTGTGGTAAATTTCAATATCTGTGCAAAGAGATAAGAAGAGCCCCCTTAAAATATTGAAGGTTAGCAAATATGCCCTAGAGTCATTGGACCAAATCCTAAACTAATGTAAATTGCTGTAGCTCCATTGACCACAATGGAGCTATGCCAATTTACATCAGCTGAAGATCTGGCCCTAGTGGTTAAATTTGAACACATCTATTTTACTAAGCTACTGGTATAGCATTTAGTATAGAAACACTGAGTGAAATACTGGCCTCCTTGACATCAGTGTGTGTATCCAGTATTTCAACCATTGTATCATGAAATCTGAATTAAATATGAATGTTAATTCTCAATAAAAGAACTTAGTTCTCCATAGGTGTGGAGTTTAATTTCCCCACAGAGGCTTTTAGTGGATTTTAGCTACCCCTTTTTTTTTTTTTTTTTTTTTTTTTTTAAGCATAGTCATTTCTCCCGGCTTATGCATTACTGCTAATGGCATTTACAAACTAGAATATGTTGACAAAGTGGTTTTCAAAAAATCATATATTTCTAAAAACAATCTATGTGAATATCACTTATTTAAATGTTGTATGGGTCTGTTATCTTCAACAAGAGTTGAAAAGAAAACCACTTTCTAATCTTTGAGGAAAAAAATTCAAATGAAAAAAATTGCACAGATATCCTAATTTAAAGCCAGAATCTGATACCCCTGCCATAATGAACTGTACCTAGTCCCATTGAAGCTTTGTGGTTAAGCTGCTACCCACAGTGAACTTATAATTAGATTGTCGGTTCTTTGGGCCTGGACCATCTTTTTTCAGTGTTTGTGCAGCACCTTACTCAGTGGGGCTACATGACCGGGGCTCTTAGGTGCTACAATAATACAAGCAATAATATGATCCTGGCCCATTCTAAGGTGTACCCTAAGCAATGTTTGGTTTTTAATTATTTTAAAGCATGTTATGGCATACTTAAGGAATGTAACACTTTATTTTTCAAGTGATCCCTTGCTTTTTTTAGTGGAATGACACACCTAAGGAACATACAATGCTTATATTATCTCCCCACAACAAGACGACCTGCAAGTTGCAGAATGTTTGAAAAGATAAATGAATGGGTACAGATAGGTAATAATGCCCTTTAAAGAGATCTCTGAGGGAACCAGGGAATGAAAGTCCTGGTGTTACACCTTGGAAGGAATGATCTGTCCAGACCGGATAAGAGTGAGTGACTGTGCAGAAAGCTATACATGGCCAGCTCTTGAAAAACATTGATAGAAGCAGCTATGTGGAATTGGTAGAGAGCTATAAATTGTAACTGCTATAAAAGCAGTCAGTATTCCATACAGTGCAGTACAGCATGCTAATGTTACAGTACACCGGGCATTGGAATCAGGGGGTCAGATTCCGATTTTCAAATGGGGTAGATCCAAAGAGACAACACTGATGTCAGAGGGTTGCATAGGATATCGTTCAAAACAGATTTTAATCCCTGGACTGTAATTTAGCTTTAAAAATAAATTGTCCAGCACTTCAACAAGCTATCAAACCCTCACCATCTACAATTATGCTGCAAAGAAAGCCGCTCAAAAAATAATCTCATGTAGAATTATTTTTGCTGACAAGATTTTGCCATTTTCCTGTTTGGCCCACAGACACAAGATGAAAAAATGGTTTGATATCTGTGGTATACCATGTACTGTGCATTGCTACTCATGTGTACTGGGTGGCAAGTTAAACATCTTTCAGAGCTAATGCCATATTTCCTATCACAAGGAGAGCATGAGACAAGGAAAAGAGCAATATTTTCCTGAAAAAGAAAAAAACAGGTGAGCATACTCCTAATTTTGCCCCAGTTGTCCTGTGACAATGGTAAGGAATGTCACAAACTCTTTCTTCTAGCACAGAACTAACTACTGAACCTTTATTAGAATAAGCAAAACAGTACTACTCCTAAAACTTTTCTGACTCTCTGCTTCACAGGTCTAGAATGTTCCTCAGCCTTATAGCTGTTTAGTAGATTTTCAACAAAACATTACCCTCCCCCCCCATTGAAAAAATGACAATTCATTGAAACAGAAACTGTTCATGCCACAGGTTTGGTTGTGACGAATCTCCTCAATCAAAAATGTTTTAAAGATTTGAAATTCTCAAAACATTTTGTTTTGAAGTTTCCTAAATGAAAAATTCCAGTTTTCCAATTCAAAACTACTTCTTGCTTCAAATTTTAAGCTAATTATAGTAAAGGTTTGGGGTTTTTGTTTTTTTTTTAAATGGTCAAAATAATTGAAACAAAATGTTTCAACTGACCCAAACTGAAAAAAAATAGTTTGTTTACATATTTGAGGTTTTTACGTTGTCCTGTGATGGGAAACGTAGGCCTTACAGTGGCTGGGAAGGTTAATGCCAGCCTGTGGGCTCAATCAGCCCTGCCCTGTTGTACCTGTGAGTGGTGACAGACATGGAGCGAGTTAAAAGAAAAGCCCAACTCAGTAGTGTCTGATTGGGAGAAGGTGTGGACGTCTCATGCTAGCCCCTTGGAGGAAGTCCAGGCTGGGGCTAAGGCCTACCTTCTGCCTGTGTGCAAGAAGCTGGGCTGGGGCAGCGGAAACCTAGAGTCTGCTAGATGCCAGAGCCCCCTAGGACAAGTAGGTCTGGCATGCAACCTTTACATTTCCTTTGTTTCCCATAACAAATCTATTTTCCTTTAAGGGATCTAAGGGGGAATGAGCCTGAGAAGGGGCTGTGTGAGAGGCCCAGAGACAGGCCAAGGATGGAAGTAACCCAGGAAGGAAGCAGCAGTTCTGAATCAGACCTTAGCTGCTAATTACTACTGGATCACTGGGCTAGAATCCAGAGTAGAGAGTGAACTTGGGGTCCTACCAAAGATGGCAACACAACAACCCCCGGAGAAAAAGGATGGAAAGTTAATAAAGTCTAAATTCAGTCTGAAGATCTCATGTGAAGCCATCGGACTACTGTTGTATTTATTTCCATTTCACTGGAAGAGGTGAGACTATGTGACCTGACCCAAGATCCAAGTCATGAGCCAGAGCATCTGGAAGCATGGAGCCTGGTGCACCACACCCAGCTAGGAGAAGGCATGGCAGCAGTGACCTGCTTGGGGGAGGGGAAGGGGGGAATGAACTCTTGAAAATATTTTGATAGTAAAAGTGTCCTGCCCAGCTCTACTCAGCCCCTCCTATCTGGCATCTTGCTGTAAATTTAAATAAATAGTATGTGCTTTTGTAGACCCTAGATCAGTGGTCCCCAACCTTTTTCGTGTGGCGGGCGCCAGACGACGAGCCACGGAGGACCATGGCGGCAGATGAGCATCCGCTGAAATGCCGCCAACAAGTGGCAACGTCAATGGGCGTCGCCGCTGAAATGCCGCTGACAAGCAGCGTCATCCAGAGGTGTCGCTGCCGAAAATCGGCGGCATTTCGGCAGCGACGCCGCTGGATGACACTTCTTCTCGGCAACATTTTGGCGGATGCTCGTCCACCGGCCAATACACGGGCGCACTTAGACGCCCCGGTGGGCGCCATGGCACCCGCGGGCACCACGTTGGGGACCCCTGGCCTAGATCTATTTAGAGTGAAAACCTGAGATTGATTTCTGCTTATGAAAGCCATCTTTGAACCCATGCACCCACAGGAGGGGAAAAAATGTGAAGGTGCATGCATCCATACTTGCACATGTAAGTTAGGTAATTGCAAAGGCAATTAGGTACTTGCATTCTCTATATTTGCTTGTCATTGCCCCCACAACCACAAGACTACCTGCACTTTATGAAACTATGTTCCTTAAGTCCCTGTATTTTCTCAAACACAAATTGGAAATTCCTTGAGCAGGCATGTTGTTGGACCAGATTTAGGAAAGATATGGGGAAAAGTGAATGCAACAAGTTTCAAGATAAAGTATTTTCTCTTTTATTCTTTTCCAAACAGCGGTAAAGTACTTGGAGCAGTGAATTCAGCTGAAGTGAAGATAAGTAGCTGTGAATAAACTATTTGCCGTCACTGATCTCTTAGTTAAATAATGAAGCCCTTTTCCTGCAGGGTACAATGGAATAGGACAAACTAAAGAGAATTCAGTCATCTCACCTTTGTGACCAGAGATTGTAAACCATGATCTGTCACCAGTGGAAAATTGAAGAGAAGATTTTCAGAGATGCTCCAGAAGTCATCTAATTGCCCAAAGTTATGAGCCTCCCACCACAAAATGCCCCCCCAAAGAGAGACTATGTATTAGGGAAATTCTGAAAGCTGAGATGTTCAGTTTTAACTACTGAATGACATATTCTGAATTCAGCTTAAATATTTCTCCTAAATCACTCCAAGCCATTAAGTCTGTAGTTTGAAAAATACTACTGTATATGATTATACGGAGATGTAGATGTGCACATGTCACAGCAGACCTTGTAAAAAAAAAAAAAATCTGCCATGTGAACAGTTACCTGCTAATTAGCTATTGTTTAAAATTATTCAAATAAAAGCTCTACTTAAAAATAGAGATGGATAAATTACTCATTCTGAATAATCTGAAGAATGTAGCTTTTTTCTGTCAGTGAATCATTTGTAAACTCATCCCAATTTCAAGATAAAATATTCATAAGTATTCACCAAAAATAGTCAAAATGAACAGCTTTCAGGATAGTGGCTGCTCTGTAACTGTTCATTCAACATGAATAGCTAAGCAATTATATGAATCATATGATATTGTTTCTACTCCCTGATTAACTGACAAATGTTTTAAGGTGTGATTCTACTCCAAAAAGTGATTCTGTAAAATTGTCATTATGAGGTTTCATGTTCATTGTTCCTGGAGAATTTTCCTAGCTATTGTGCTTTATTTGCAAGTATAAAAATGGGAGGTATTTCTCACTGCCAGCACTCACTCTAGAATTTAAAAAAACAAAACAAACAAAAAAACAAGATTAATTCTTTTCTATTCATTTATCAGAAATGAAGATTCTGAAGTCCAAAATATGCTTTCAGTCAAAGCCGTGCAACCCACATTCTGTCTCAAGAGAATCAGATAGAATAATGCTTTTCAATTGTGACAAACATCAATAGACATAAGAGTCATACAAAATAATCACAAAGCCTGATGGCAGATGAGTCCTCCACTAAAATTAAATTTATTCTGTCTTATCACAACAGAAGTCCTTATGAACTGAACAGAAATGGCATCTCCATTGATTCAAATGGAGTTTAAAAAAAAAAAAATCTAATTCAAGGCCTTTTCAGTGCATGTTAGCTACCTACAAAACTATAGTGTGAGATGTGAAAATATAAAATTTCAGTTTATAAGCTACAATCCAGCCTAGTTTATCCTCAGAATCCCCCCCTCCCCCCCTTGGATAGAAAAAGAACAAAAACACACATGAATCCAATACAATCTGGTTTTACTCTCCTTAAAATGAGTGCACATATACTAGTTGCTTGTGGGCCAAGAACCTATGTTGCCAAGTTTCAGCTCAGAGCATGCACTTTTAAAAGTTACTGTACATTCCCTGAAGATAGAGGTTGTAATAACGAAGGGCTCACTGGCTCTTGACAGACTTTGCTATTTTCTCTATCTAATTTTATCTTAACTGTTGCTAAGGTTTCACTTCAAATAGGCACATTTAATGACTGTGGGGAAGAGATTCTGATTTCATTTATACTGATGTCAATCCACAGTAACTCCATTGAAATCAGTGGTGGTACTCTGGGTTGAGAATGGTGTCACTGAGTTTAGAATTTAATTATCCAAATGAGTAAATTAACCAACCAAGTAAAGCCACTAATTGCTAGTGAGCACTTTAACAAATTATCAGAACATTTTAGGCAGGATTCTGCATTGTCTTATACCTTGTCTAATGATTAATACTAACTCAAAGTGAGTATAAAACACTAGCATTTTAACTTCATAGCATTTTACACTGGTATGAGTCCCGAATTCAGCAAAACACTAAAATTCATGCTCAAGTCCCTTTGACTTCAGTGAGCCTTAAGCACAAGCTTAAGCACTTCACTGGATAGAGATGGGGACACTCCCATGTTTAAAATAAAAATGAATCAAATCACTTGCACATATGCAGCAGGCCTAAAAGGGAGATTTTTAGAGGTACCTAACTCTCAGTGAATTTCGGTGGGTGAAGAGCAACAGAAGGCTTGTCTGCAAACAAACTTGCACCAGTTTAATTAAATTGGCTTGTTTAAAACCAGTTCAAATCCCATATAGACACTATCAGTTTAAAACTGGTTATTTTGGTTTAGTTTGGCCCTATAAATTCAAATAATACAGCTTTCAGTTAATTTGAGTGCTCACACACACAATTGTACCAATTTAATTACATAAGTTTACAAATCCTACATCAGTTTAAAAATCACATCTTAAGTTAAACTGGTGTAATTTTGCATGTAGACCAGGCTATAGCCTCAGGCCTTTGTTTACACTGTACTTCAAATTATGAATGAAAATGAACCTTCACTGTGCCAAAAGTGTGAACTCACTTACAGGTTCCATAGCATGAAGGATTAGGTTGGTAACTTAGCCACCCTTCCTTTCTCATTTCTCCATCTTTCAAGCTAATTCTACCATCTGTAATGGCATACAAACATGCACAATAAACCACCCAAACCCCATCTGTTTCTAATAGGGAAAACCACTGGTTAAATAATGGATAAAGTACTGCACATGAAGTTGGAAAAAAAAAATCTCCTTCCCACCCAACACTTTCTGAAGTATCAAAACACTCAACATGTAATGCAGTTCATCTTCACTGATTTGTTGGAGTTTTTTTGTTAGTTATTTATTTATTCACACATAGAGCAGTTTCTACCATGGGATATCTAAGAATTTCTGACTTCTTCATTAAGTCTCTGGACTGTAGAAAGAAAAAGTGATCTTTGAGTATGTCAGGGATGGGGGTGGGAGGAGGGAACAGCCACTAGAGAAAGTAATTAATAATGCAAGCAATATCTTGCTATAGAAAGTGTTCCAGAATTATTCCCTTTTAGACAAAATTAATGACTAATTTAAGCATATTCAGTCTAACAATTAATCAGTAGGAGCTCAGTGAAAGACTGTCAAAGAGCTGTGGAGGTGAAGTGCTCCAGGGATTTCCCACACACTGAATTTCTGCAGACTGGTTAGGCAGAACAAATCGCCAGCCTCCAACTTGCAAATCAGGGGTTTCTAGGGTTTTGAATTCAAGATTTATTTATTTTTTAAAAATAGTAAAAGTACAGGGCATTAAATAATATAGCTGGTTTAAGCTGCTAGAAAGATATAACATATAAACCTAAATAACAGGAACAATCACTTGTTAACAAGACTATTTTAACATAGCTACACATCAGTGTTATTATCATATAGCTGACTTACATGAGGTGCTACTTTTTCAGGATGCTAGTTATTTACACATGCAAAATTTATGGGATAATAGACAGACTAGGGTACGGAAGCTCACCACACCAGTGATCCAGTGCTCTGTGCTAATGTTCAGAAGCCACAAAACTGGTCAAAATGAGGGTAGAGAAGTTATGAACCTTGCAGTAATACATCATCCCAATTTACTCTTGTAATTTTTTTTTTTTTTTTTAAATATTGGGTCCGATCAAATGACCTTTGGAGTCAACGGCAAGACTCCTGTTGACTTTAATGGGTTACTTTTCTTTAGGTAAGCTGGTAAGAATCTCTTCATGGCCTGATGAAGTGGGAAAATGGTCAGGGTGACAAAATACTATTCCATTGTGCTGTGCTTGTGTGGGCTTCAACTGCATCTTTATGGTATGTGTCTTTTAATCTCATTAAGGGCTACATTACAGAGTTAAGTTGTCCTAAGTCACCTTGTGTCAGCCTAGTTGTGCATGTGTCCATGTTCAAATGTCTCCCATTGAAAACACCCTTTTACAGCAACGCATCCTCCCCTAATGGCATTGAGCCATGGTCATTGCAGTGCAAGTCCTACAGCATCTGTCTCACACTGACCAACAGTGACTGCTCCGGTTACAGTTGTGAACTCCCCTGTTCAAGCCACACAACTCTTTAAAACCCTCAGGTATTTTAAAAATACCTATTCCTGATTGCATTCCTTGGTGAACACACTTAACAGCTCTCCATTGTTGTGGGCACCTGCCCAATTGACCATGCTCGCTACACATTCTAGACGTGCTGTTTCCCAAAGTAAATAGTCTTATTGGATCTGCTGCACTTTCTGGAAGAAGAGACTGTGCAAGCACAGCTACAAAGCATCAGGGGGTAGCCGTGTTAGTCTGTATCTAGAAAAATAACAAGGAGTCTGGTGGCACCTTAAAGACTAACAGATTTATTTGGGCATAAGCTTTCGTGGGTAAAAACCTCACTTCTTCAGATGCATAGAGTGAAAGTTACAGATGCAGGCATTATATACTGACACATGGAGAGCAGGGAGTTACTTTGCAAGTGGAGAACCAGTGTTGACAGGGCCAATTCAATCAGGGTGGATGTAGTCCACTCCCAATAATAGATGAGGAGGTGTCAATTCCAGGAAAAGCTGCTTCTGTAATGAGCCAGCCACTCCCAGTCCCTATTCAAGCCCAGATTAATGGTGTTATTGGGGAATAGCCCAGAGACCTTCCCCTCTGGAAGAACCCACAGTCCAGGTCAATTGGGAGGTTTACGGGGGAACCCGGGCCCGCCCTCTACTCCGGGTTCCAGCCCAGGGCCCTGTGGACTGCAGCTGTCTATAGTGCCTCCTGTAACAGCTGCATGACAGCTACAACTCCCTGGGCTACTTCCCCATGGCCTCCTCCAAACACCTTCCTTATTCTCACCACAGGACCTTCCTCCTGGTGTCTGATAACGCTTGTGCTCCTCAGTCCTCCAGCAGCACACCCTCTCACTCTCAGTTCCTTGCGCCTCTTGCTCCCAGTTCTTCACACTCACACCATGAACTGAAGTGAGCTCCTTTTAAAACCCAGGTGCCCTGATTAGCCTGCCTTAATTGATTCTAGCAGCTTCTTCTTAATTAGCTCCAGGTGTCCTAATTAGCCTGCCTGCCTGAACTGGTTCTAGCAGGTTCCTGATTACTGTAGTGCAGCCCCTGCTCTGGTCACTCAGGGAACAGAAAACTACTCATCCAGTGACCAGTATATTTGCCCTCTACCAGACTCCTGTACCCCACTGGTCTGGGTCTGTCACATATCCCTCCCCCCTGCTCAACGCCAAGGGGTTAGGCAGCTTGGGACGCCAGACAGTGCACACGTGACAAGCCATCGGCATTGCCATGATGGCTCCCTGCTCTGTGTTGCACACGGAACTGGAAAGGTTGGAGGGATAAGAACCATCTGGTCACCCTTGTGTTCTTCTCCTTGTTCTGCTGCATCCATTGAAGAGGGGCATGGTCGGTCACGAGGACAAATCTGCGCCCGAGCAGGTAGTAGCGCAACGTTTCCATGGCCCATTTTACAGCGAGGCATTCTCTCTCCACCACTGCATATTTTTGTTCCGTTGGAAGGAGTTTCCGACTGAGGTATAGAATTGGGTGTTCCTCCTCCCCGACCATCTGTGATAGAACGGCCCCCAACCCTACTTCCGATGCATCCGTCTGCAGGATAAACTCCTTGGTGAAATCAGGGGCTATCAGTACAGCGTTACTGCACAGGGCAGTCCGTAGGTCTGTGAATGCTTCCTCTGCTGCGTCAGACCATCTCACCAGATCAGGTCCACGGGCTTTCACTAGGTCTGTCAGGGAGCTTGCCTTTGTGGCAAAGTGGGGGATAAATAGTTGGTAATACCCCACCACACCTAGGAACGCCCGGACTTGTTTCTTGCGACTTGGTCGGGGCCAATTTTGGATGGCCTCTAACTTGTTCACTTGGGGTTTTACCAGACCTTTTCCCACAATGTAGCCAAGATATTTGGCCTATGTAAACCCTACAGCGCACTTGGCAGTGTTTGCTGTAAGGCCAGCTCGCCTGAAGGTATTGAGGACTGCCTCCACCTTCTCCAGGTGGGTTTCCCAGTCTGGGGTATGAATGACCACATCGTCCAAGTAGGCAGCAGCATAACTGTTATGCGGGCGTAATAGCTTGTCCATGAGGCGCTGGAAGGTAGCTGGGGCCCCATGTAGTCCAAAAGGGAGGACAGTATATTGAAAAAGACCCTCTGGTGTAGAGAACGCAGTCTTTTCCTTTGCGTCTTCTGCAAGGGGAATCTGCCAGTACCCCTTTGTCAAGTCTAGGGTAGTCAAGTACCGGGCATTACCCAGACGGTCCACTAGCTCATCTATGCGAGGTATGGGGTACGCGTCGAACTGGGATACTTCGTTTAGTCGCCGGAAGTCATTGCAAAATCTTGTGGTGCCATCAGGTTTGGGCACCAGCACAATTGTGCTGGACCACTGACTGTGGGATTCTTCGATGATCCCCAACTCCAGCATTTTTTTTTACTTCCGCTTTTATTTCCTCCCTTTTTGCCGCTGGCACCCGATAGGGCCTCATTGTTACTCTGGCCCCAGGGTTCATGATGATGTGGTGATATGTCTCGGTTGTTCGACCCGGTTTTGTCGAGAACACATCTTGGTTCCGGAAGATCATCACAGACACCTCATTCTTCTGGTCTGGTGTTAAATCGGGAGACACTCTCACCTGTTTGGAAGGCTTGTTTTCCTGGGTTAGGTCTTTTTGGACCGTTGTGCACGCCTCTTGTGCATGCCAGGGTTTCAGAAGGTTAACGTGATAAATCTGTTCTTGTTTTCTGCGTCCTGGCTGCCGCACCTTGTAGGTTACTTCCCCCAAGGGTTCAACCACCTCATAGGGCCCCTGCCATTGGCCCAGAAGCTTGCTTTCTGCCGTGGGTACCAACACCATAACCCGATCCCCTGGTTGGAACTGTTGCACTTTTGTCTGGCGATTGTAATGGGTTCGCTGGGCCTCCTGTGCCTTCTCCAAATCTTCCCGTACAATAGGGGTAACCCGGACTATCCAGTCTCGCATCTGCATTACATGCTCTATTATATTTCTCCCCTCATTGGGTTCCTCTTCCCAGATCTCTTTGGAGATATCTAGTATGCCATAGGGGTGATGCCCATATAATAACTCGAAGGGGGAAAACCCAGTTGAGGCCTGAGGTAGGGTAGGGTAGTAGGGTGTCCCAATCCTTCCCGTCCCGACTTATCACCTTCCTTATCATAGCCTTGAGGGTTCGGGTAAACCTTTCTACCAACCCATCAGTCTGCGGATGGTAGCCTGAAGTTCTCAGGGTATGTATATGGAGCAGCGTACAGAGGTCCTTCATTAGCTTCGACATAAATGGGGTTCCTTGGTCGGTTAATATCTCCTTCCGTAGCCCCATTCGGGCAAAGATCCCCACCAGCTCTTTGGCTATGGTTTTAGAGGCCATGTTCCGCAGGGGGACGGCTTCTGGGTAGCGAGTAGCATAGTCCAAAACAACAAGTATATATTGGTGGCCCCGAGCCGTCTTCTCCAGGGGTCCCACTAGGTCCATGGCTATTCGCTCGAAGGGGACCTCTATGATGGGAAGGGGTACTAAAGGTGCCCTCAAGTGGGGATGGGGACTGTGCAGCTGACACTCCGGGCAGGAGGCACAGTACCTCCGCACTTCTTCATGTACTCCGGGCCAGAAGAACCGTCGTAGGACTTGTGCCAGGGTCTTCTCTACCCCCAAATGCCCCCCAAAAAGATGACTACGAGCAAGACTTAATACAGCGTTCTGGTGTTTTTGAGGTACTAGGATCTGCTGTACCTTCTGCCCCTGTACTGGTGCAACCCGGTATAAGAGATGCTTCTTCATTATGAAGTAGGGTCCTGGTCCCTGGGTTTTCCCTTTCACGGGGACGCCATCTATTTCAGTCACCTCCTTCCTAATGTTGTCATACCTTGGGTCTTCTGCCTGGTCCCGTCCAAAATTTCCTCTCCCGGGACTAATCTGCCCAAGATCTAGGGGCCCAGTCTCTGTTGCCTCTACTGGTTCAGAGGCATTAGGGTGGGGGTCAGACTCAGGTGCTTCTCCCTCCTGCGTGGCCTCCTTTTCAGCTGCGCGGGTCCGCCTACCTACAACCCTCTGGCTTTGGGTCAGTATTCGGGTTCCCAAGGCCTTAGCTGCCCTTCTTTCCCTTTTTGTCTTTCTACCCTGTCTGGGAGTGGAGAACAAATCTGGGGATATTTCAGAGAAGATTGGGGGTTGACAGTCTGCTGTGGATGCCTCACCAATTTTAGGGTCCCCATCTTTCTCCAATCCCCCTACTGGGAGTAAGTTTCCAAACCCTGGGAAGTCCCTCCCTATGAGCACCGGGTATGGAAGTTTAGGGACTACACCTGCTGCTACCTCAGTAGTGTTCCCTTGGATCTCGATTTTTACTGGGATGGTGGGGTAGTAACTAACTGTCCCATGCACACATGTTATCCCCGTACATTTAGCCTGCAGCAGCTGACTACGCTTCACGAGCTTCCCTGAGATAAGCGTGATAGCACTCCCCGAATCAACCAGTGCCGTGGTCCCTACCCCATTTAGTTTCACTGGTCTGGTATACATATGTGGGGTTAGTGAGACCCCCAAAAGGTGGATTAGGGAGCATGGATCTGCCCAGTTCCCCAGGTTACACTGCATAGACTCCTCAGCATTGGGACACTGTGCAGCTATGTGTCCCCACTCCCCACAGGCATAACATCTGTATGGAGCCCTAGGCATTCCCCGGTCTCTTGGTTTGGGCAGTCTAACATCACGATCCTCTTCTCCCTCAGTACTCCGACTCTTTGTGGCCTCTGATGGGCCTTCAGCCTCTCTCTTTTTCCACCTGGGCCCTCCTGGTGGCCCAATCACCCGAACTTTAGGGCTTGGTGCTGCTAGTTTAACCCAGGGTGTCTCTTCCTTAACTGGTTGGGTCAGCTCCCTCGCTGTCCTTCGCCTCTCTACCAGGGCGACAACCTCATCATAGGTGGAGGGTTCGTTCTGGCTTACCCAGGCACGAAGGTCTGGTGGTAGTCCCCTCATGTATCGGTCGATGACCAGAACCGCTAGTATCTCTTCCGGACTCCGGGACTCTGTTTGCAACCACTTTCGTGCGAGATGGATGAGGTCATACAACTGGGACCGCAGGGTTTTGTCTTCCTGGTACCGCCAACCGTGATACTGCTGGGCCCGCACTGCTGTCGTTACCCCAGATCTGGCCAGGATCTCTGCTTTCAGCTGGGGGTAGTCTGCCGCAGCCTCTTCAGGCAGATCATGGTAGGCCTTCTGGGCCTCCCCACACAGGAATGGGGCAAGGATGCCAGACCACTGATCTCGAGGCCAGGCCTCCCGTAGGGCTGTCCTCTCAAAGGCCAGAAGGTATGCCTCTACATCATCCTCCCGTGTCATTTTCTGCAGCCAATGGCTGGCCCATATGAGCTGCTTCCCATCATGGCCGCGATTCAGCTCTATAAGGGACTTTACCTGGTTTACCAGTTCTCGCAACATAGCTCGGTCTTGAGCAGCCTGGTCCATCAGCAGGCGATTAGTCTCTTGCTGCAGCTGCACTACCTCCTGTTGGGCGGCTGCCTGAACACTGGTAGCCTCCTGCTGCGCCGCTGTAGCTTGTATCAGTGCCCGCACTACGTCATCCATTGTGGTGAAAAAAAATAAACCCTCTTTTTTTTTTTTAAATCACCCTCCTTCTTCCGCTGCGCTGTGCACCCCAAGATCCCACTCCTGACACCAGTGTGACAAAGTTCCTCCTCTATCTTGGTGGGTCCTGCGCTTATTGGTGGATTTTCTTGCCTCAGAGATTCACCATGTGGGTTGGGGAATAGCCCAGAGACCTTCCCCTCTGGAAGAACCCACAGTCCAGGTCAATTGGGAGGTTTGGGGGGGAACCCGGGCCCGCCCTCTACTCCGGGTTCCAGCCCAGGGCCCTGTGGACTGCAGCTGTCTATAGTGCCTCCTGTAACAGCTGCATGACAGCTACAACTCCCTGGGCTACTTCCCCATGGCCTCCTCCAAACACCTTCCTTATTCTCACCACAGGACCTTCCTCCTGGTGTCTGATAACGCTTGTGCTCCTCAGTCCTCCAGCAGCACACCCTCTCACTCTCAGTTCCTTGCGCCTCTTGCTCCCAGTTCTTCACACTCACACCATGAACTGAAGTGAGCTCCTTTTAAAACCCAGGTGCCCTGATTAGCCTGCCTTAATTGATTCTAGCAGCTTCTTCTTAATTGGCTCCAGGTGTCCTAATTAGCCTGCCTGCCTGAACTGGTTCTAGCAGGTTCCTGATTACTCTAGTGCAGCCCCTGCTCTGGTCACTCAGGGATCAGAAACCCTGTCTGACCTGGGATTAATAGATCACTCTCCTGTAGCCCTCTGGCCTGGAAGGAGGGAGGGAGGGAACTGCTCCTCCTCTTTCTCTGCTACCTGCTTGCTGGCTGGCTGCTAGACCCACCCACACCCTTGGTTGCTGCTGCTACAGCCCCTTGGGGGGGGCCTGCTGGCCCACTCCCCAGAGGAGGGGAGGGAGAGACCCCAGCCATTGCTCCTGCTGCTGGGGATGCCACCATCATTGACCACCACCTGAGAAGGGTCCTTCCTGCTGGCCACCAGACTGCCACCTGGAGCTGCTGCGTTTGCTGCTGGGGAGCTGCTGGAGCCCTGAGGAGAAGAAGAGGACCATCTGCCAGTGGGGGAACGCGTAGGAATTCTACAGACCACCGTGGAGGGGGCCCTCCCGGACTGAGTAACTTTTGAACTGTGCTCTTGTGGTGGGGATCTAGACTGTGTTTGTGGGGACACAGGGGGTGTGGCGTGGAGCCTGCCCCCTGGTCCATCTGTGTCCCCCCCCCGATCCCCACCACCACCATCATCGTTGCCCCCTCCACCACCCCCACCGACTACTCACCATCTGCCTCGAGCTCCTGCCTCTGGGACTCAGCTGCTCACCTAGGCTTGCCATGCCCTGTTGCCACCATTGGGCCTGATACAGCAGCCAGCCTAAACTGCTTTTCCTTTTGTTACAAGCGCACGTAGGTGCACGTTCCCCCCCCTTTTGGACTGACCTCCTCCCCCCTGCAGCAAGCCCCCAGCTTTACCCCTGCTGCCTACCCATTTGCCCCTTGCTGCCTTTTGCCCCTCCCCCTTGCCCCAGCCCCTTGCTAGCTCCAGTTTGTTTGCCTGCCCCGCCCTTTCCCTCTGCAGCCTTTGTCTGTTTGACCCGCCCCAGCCTCTAAAGCTAGCCCCGTGGTTCCTCTGCCCCATTTCCCGCCTGGTTGCTCCCTTCCCCCTGCGGTCCCCTTGCCCTGATTAGCCCCTCCCCTCGTGCGCCCATGTCCCCTCCCTTGCGCTTGTACCCCTCCCCGTTTTAGTTTGATTCTGTCTCACTGCACCCCCCAATGCTGTTCTATCCTCCCTTCCTTGGTGCAGCAAGAGGAGCCGGAAACCTTCCCTGGGTCGGTGACTGACCCCTAGCCCTTGATAGCCCACCCCCATCCACCCCCTCCTTTTTCGGCGCCCTCCTCCCCTACCTACAGCCTAGCGGGGAGGAGTGGTCGACCTGCTTCCCCCTTCCCTACCCCCCCTCCAGTGTTTGCTCTCCCCCCATCCTCATTATGGCAGGGGACGAGGAGAGTGAGACCCCTCGGGCGGACCCTGCTGCCCCTCCTCCACCCGCCCCACCATCGTCCTCCCTAGCCTCTACCTCAACCGCCGCTGCCGAGCCACCTACTACCACCCCTGCTGGAGTGCCGGCAGCGGTGGGTAACGAGGTGACCTCCGCTGCTGCCACGTCCCTCGCCCCCTCTGACTCTGGGGGAGTCCCTCCAACCGGCAGGAAGGGCCAGGGCACAAAGAAGGGTAAAGGCCCCGCTAAAAAAGCCAGGCCCTCCATGGCAGGGGGTGCCCCCACTGCCACGGCCCCGCAACCGGCCGCGGCGTCCCTCCCTGCTGTTCCTTCCACCAGCTCTGTGGGTGTCCCTCCCTCGACCCCCAGGGCATACGCCCAGGTGGCGGCGGCCCCCCCGCCAGCCGCTACGTCATCTCCCCCATCCACCGCCTCTGCTACCATCTATAGCGGCCGGGGCCCCTTCCCCACCTTGACTAGGAAGCACGGCGTCCGTTGCCTCCTGGTACCCGCCTCGCCCCACGTGGAGACCTACGTGCGGGCGTTGGCAAGGGTGGTGGGGCCCACGGCCATTGTGGCGGCCTCCAAGATGTACGGAAAGGTCGTCTTCTTCCTAGCATCGGAGGCCGCCGCCCAGGAGGCAGTGGAGAAGGGCCTGGCGGTAGGGGGCGTGTACGTCCCGCTGGAGCCGCTAGAAGACCTGGGCGCCCGATTGGTCCTGACTTCTGTCCCTCCATTCCTTCCAAATGCCGCCCTGTTACCCGCCCTCTCTACCCTGGGAAGGCCGATCTCTGTGGTCAGCCCTCTCCCATTGGGCTGCAAAGACCCCGCCCTCCGTCATGTCCTCTCATTCCGCCGGCAGGTACAGTTACAACTGCCGCCGGCGGCACGTGACGGAGCGGCGCTTGAGGGGTCCTTCTTGGTCCCCTACCAGGGGGCCCGCTACCGGGTGCATTATTCAACGGGGGAGGCCCGGTGCTACCTCTGCCGGGCGATGGGACACGTCCGGAGGGACTGCCCCTTGGCCCGGCACGGAGGGACATCCGAGACCCCCGAGCCCCGGCAGGGCGCCGGCCCCGTCATCGCCGGTGCCCCTAGCTACCCGGCGCCCGAAGCCGCCCCTCCTCCTTTCCGGCCCACCAAAGCTCCCGCTCGGGCCCAAGGGGTATCTCCCCCAGTGCGCCTAGACGAGCGGGAGGGCCACGCCTCTGCCTCCTGCGTTCTGGCAGGGCCTGTAGAGGAGGGTGAGGTAGGGATACCTCCGGGCATAGAAGAGGGCATGCCCCAGGGAGAATCCTCCCTCCTACATGTTACCCCACCATTACCTCCCCGAGTCCCTAAGCTTTCGTCCTTGCTCCCTGACCCAACACCTGTTAGCCAGCCCCCAGATGATGCCATGGAGGGCTGGTCCTTAGTACAGGGGAAGCGGGGCAAGCGGAAGGCTCGAGCTCCGCTCCTCCCATCTGATGCGGTAGCCCCCCGGAAGACCAGGAAGGGGGGCACCGATGCTGAGCCTTCCGCTTTGCCCCCGGGTGGGTTTTGTCCACCATTACCGGCTAGGGAAGACGTGGCAACATCGGAGGAAAGCACTACCCCTCCTCCGGTGTCCCTTCCTATGGAAGCCCCTGATGGAGCCCCTCTCGCCCCCTTACAATCTGTAGCCCCTGTATGCACCAAGGCGAGCGTTGCTTTGGGTACAGACGGGGAGAGCCCTGGGGTGGTGGAAGGTGATCTCCCCTCCATTTATGAGGAGATCGAGGCCCTGGGTCTGACCCCGGTTACCCAGGGGGAGGACGACCCTCTGCCAGCGGGCCTCGATCTGAGCGACCTCGCCTCAGCCCCCCTTTCCCCATGTTCCGTCCCCTTACCCACTGCTTCCGCTCCCGCCTCCGAGGAGCCCCTGGACTCTTCCACCAACCCGGCTGCAGATGGCACCCCGCTAGCGGTCGCCGAGCCTCTTGAGGCGACGGCCAGTGCCATGCAACCGGGACCTGAGTCACAAGGGGACTCCCTCATGGCTGAGGGGCAGCCGACCTCCTTCCCGGGTGGGGGCCCCACCGTTGTTTCTCCACCTACAGATGCCGTGGCCTTACCATCTGCCTTGGAGCACGAGCCTGGCATCGCAGAGGGCCCACCTCCCTCCCCGCAAATTCCTGAGCCCATTTGCGGGGTGTTACCCCCCCCACCCAGTGGCCTGGCTGCTGGGACCCCCGATCCCAATATTACCCCTTCCCCTGTCCCTATTCCTGATTCCAGCCCTACCCTTGACACCGACCCTGTCCCTGTCCCCTCCACTTCCCGTGATGCTTTTGCCGCCCCTGGGGCTGTCTCCTTCCTTATCCCAGAGGATGACCCCCAAGGAGCGGCCTTTGTTTTTCCCTGTCCCGACCCACCAGGGGCTGCTAGTTTCCCTCCGCCGCCCCCCAGTGAGCCGGGATCTGAGGCAGGCCACGTGGCGTCGGCCCATCGGACGCCACGTCGAGGGTCTGCCCCCTGTTTGCCCGTCTCGGTGGGCCACGGGGCTGTGACAGGGGCCCCACTGGGGGAAAGCCTTAGATCAGTAACCCCACCCCCCCATACGCTGAGAGAGGAGCTACGGGAGTTCCTTGAGGACGTCCGTGGCTCCCGCAACAAGGTACAGCTTGCACTCCAGCGATGGGGGGATTTTCATCAGATCCTCCGGGCCGCGAGGGCCCTCATGGGGGAGGGTAAGAGGACCGGGAGGCAGGCCGCTGCGGCCTACCAACGGGTCCGCCTCTTCCGTGACTCCTTAATCGCCCACGGGGTAGGTCACGGATTGTTGCGCGGCCCGACGGAGGCCGTGAGCGTCTCTGCCGGCGAGGATCCCCCCCAGCCCTCCTCATGGCACCGATCATCTTTGCAACATTAAACACCCGGGGCTGTAGGATGGGTCTCCGCAGGAGCCAGGTGCTCTCCTTTCTTCGGGAGGGGGGGTACTCTGTGATTTTCCTGCAGGAGACCCATACGGATCCGGCCGCTGAAGCTAGCTGGCGGCTGGAGTGGGGGGACAGAGTCTATTTTAGCCACCTCACAGTTCGTACGGCTGGAGTGGCGACCCTGTTCTCCCCCGACCTACGGCCCGAGGTGCTGGGGGTCGCCGAGGCTGTGCCAGGCCGCCTGCTACACCTCCGGGTCCGCATGGAGGGGCTTGTGGTTAATCTCGTCAACGTTTACGCCCCGACATTGGGCCCGGAGAGGTTGTGTTTTTATCAGCAGGCGTCCGCCTTCCTCGGCACCTTGGATCCTCGCGAGTGCCTGGTCCTGGGCGGGGACTTTAACGCCACCCTTGAGGAACGGGACCGCTCGGGGACCGAGCAGCACCAGGCCGCCGCGGATGTCCTCCGGGAGATCGTCGAACATCACTCCCTGGTGGACGTCTGGCGCGACCACCACCCGGATGACGTTTCAACATTCACTTTTGTCCGGGTGGAGGTCCATCGGTCGTACCACTCCCGGTTGGACCGCATCTATATGTCACGCTTCCATCTTTCCCGGGCCCACTCCTCCAGCGTCCGGCCGGCCCCTTTTTCAGATCACCATCTAGCCACCGTGACAGCCTCTCTTTGCGCGGAGAGGCCGGGGCCGGCCTATTGGCATTTTAATAATAGCTTGTTGGAGGATGTGGGCTTTGTGGCGTCCTTCCGGGAGTTCTGGCTGGCCTGGCGAGGGCAGCGGCGTGCCTTTCCCTCGGCGCGGCGGTGGTGGGACCTGGGGAAGGTGCGCGCCCGGCTCTTCTGCCGTGACTACACCCGGGGCGCCAGCCGACGGAGGGATGCGGCGATAGGGCAGTTGGAACGGGAGGTCTTAGAACTGGAGAGGCGTCTGGCTGCCAGCCCCGGTGATCCATCCCTCTGCGGAGCGTGCCGGGAGAAGCGGGAAGAGCTCCGGACCCTCGAGGACCATCGGGCCCGAGGTGCCTTTGTTCGATCCCGCATCCGCCTCCTTCGGGAGATGGATCGCGGCTCCCGCTTCTTCTACGCCCTGGAGAAAAAGAGGGGGGCCAAGAAGCACGTCACCTGCCTTTTAGCAGAGGACGGCACCCCCCTCACGGATCCGGCGGAAATGTGCGGGAGGGCCAGGGCCTTCTACGCGGGCCTTTTCTCCCCGGATCCGACCGATCCTAACGCTTGCAGAATGCTCTGGGATGAACTCCCGACGGTCAGCGCGGGCGACCGAGACTGGCTGGAGCTACCTCTCACTCTGGCCGAGTTCTCGGAAGCCCTCCGTCGCATGCCCACCAATAAATCTCCAGGCATGGACGGGCTGACCGTGGAGTTCTACCGCGTGTTTTGGGATGTCCTCGGCCCAGACCTTGTCACCGTCTGGGCCGAGTCCTTGCAGGGCGGGGTCCTCCCTCTTTCGTGCAGGCGAGCCGTGCTCGCCTTATTGCCGAAGAAGGGGGACCTCCGCGATTTACGGAATTGGCGTCCCATCTCGCTCCTCAGCACGGACTATAAAATCGTAGCAAAGGCCATCTCGCTGCGGCTAGGGTCCGTGCTGGCGGACGTGATCCACCCAGACCAGACCTACACCGTCCCGGGCCGCACCATCTTCGACAACTTGTATCTGGTCCGGGACCTCTTGGAACTCGGGTGTAGGGATGGTCTGTCGTTCGCCCTCCTGTCCCTGGATCAGGAGAAGGCGTTCGACAGGGTGGACCACGGGTATCTCCTGGGCACTCTGCGAGCGTTTGGCTTCGGGCCCCAGTTTGTGAGTTTTCTCCAGGTGCTGTACGCCTCCGCAGAGTGTTTGGTCAGGCTCAACTGGACCCTGACCGAACCGGTCAGCTTCGGGCGAGGAGTACGTCAAGGGTGCCCCCTCTCGGGCCAGCTGTATGCTCTGGCGATCGAGCCCTTCCTCTGTCTCCTCCGTAGGAGGTTGGCAGGGTTGGTGCTGCGGGAGCCGGAGCTGCGGCTGGTCCTGTCGGCGTACGCCGACGACGTGCTCCTCGTGGTCCAGGACCCGGGCGACTTGGTGCGGGTGGAGGCTTGCCAGACCATCTATTCGGCGGCCTCCTCCGCCCGGGTCAACTGGGTCAAGAGCTCTGGCCTGGTGGTAGGGGACGGGTGGCAGGCGAGCTCCCTCCCACCCGCGCTTCAGGCCATCCGGTGGAGCGCGGGTCCGCTGCTCTATCTCGGCGTTTACCTTTCTGCCACACATCCGTCTCCGCCGGAGAACTGGCTAGGTTTAGAGGGCAGGGTGTCGGAGCGGCTCCGGAAATGGAAAGGACTGCTCCGGTGTCTCTCCCTTCGAGGGAGAGCACTGGTGCTCAATCAACTAGTCCTGTCCATGCTCTGGTACCGGCTCAACACCCTGGTCCCGGCCCCGGGCTTCCTGACCACCCTCCGGACGTTGATTCTGGAGTTCTTTTGGTCAGGACTGCACTGGGTCTCTGCGGGGGTTCTCCATCTACCCCTGGAGGAGGGAGGGCAGGGCCTGAAGTGTCTGCATGCTCAGGTCCACGTCTTCCGCCTCCAGGCCCTGCAGAGGCTCCTTTATGGTGCAGGTAGTCCGGCATGGAGCGTATTGGCGCACGCCTTCCTGCGCCGCTTCCGAGGGCTCCGATATGACCGGCAGCTCCTTTGTCTCCATCCGAGAGGTCTTCCGCGAGGCCTCTCCGAGCTGCCGGTCTTCTACCAGGACCTCCTCCGGACCTGGAAACTGTTTTCAGTGACCAGGTCCGTGGCGGCCACCGTGGGGGCAGATCTCCTCGCGGAGCCCCTGCTACACAACCCCCAGCTTCGTGTGCAGGTGGCGGAGTCCCCCATGGTGCGCCAGAGGTTGGTCCTAGCAGAAGTCACCAAAGTCGGAGACCTCCTGGACTACGACCGAGGAGACTGGCTGGATCCCCTGACGCTCGCTCAGCGCATGGGACTCTCCAGACCTCGTACTCCCCGGCGCGTGCTTCAGGAGGTGAGGGCCGCTTTGCCGCCCGCTGCTCGGGACTATCTCGACCGGGTCCTGCGAGAGGGCACGCCCCGCCCACCCTCCACTCCGAGCCCTCCGGACTTTTTCATCGGGCCCTTGCCCCGTGGACCCAACCAGCCCCCTCCCCGTCCATTCGCCATGAGCCGGCTGCACCATTTGCAGCCGGTTCTGTTCCGGACCGCGCCAAGGAAACATCTATACACGCTCGTGCTACATGTTCTTCATGTCCTCACCCTCGCGTCCCGCCCCGATACAAAGTGGCGGGACCTTCTGCCACCTCTGGAGGGTGAGGAGCCCCGGTGGGCCAGCCTTTATTCTGCTCTGATCCCGAAGCCCACCGGGGACATCAGTTGGCGGCTCCTTCACGGAGCCGTAAGCACGGGCGTGTACTTGGCGCGGTTTACCCCTATCCCAGACACCTGCCCCTTTTGCGGCGTGAGGGAGACCCTGGCGCATGTTTACCTAGAGTGCACCAGGCTGCAGCCCCTATTCCGGCTCCTCACAGATATTTTGTTAAGATTTTGGTTGCACTTTTCTCCACACCTTTTTATTTATGCACTCCCTATCCGTCGCCCCACAAAGTTGCGGGACCTCCTGGTCAACCTCCTTCTGGCCTTAGCAAAACTGGCCATCTATAAAACCAGAGTGAGGAGGTTGGCCGATGGAGTTTCCTGTGACTGTGGGGCGTATTTCAGGTCCTCCGTTCTTTCACGTATCCGGGCAGAGTTCCTCTGGGCGACGTCCACTGGCTCCCTTGACGCCTTCGAGGAGCAGTGGGCGCTGTCCGGGGTTCTCTGCTCGGTGTCCCCGTCTGGTTCGCTTCTTTTGACCCTTTGACCTCACTCCTGTCCCTGTTCTTTTATTAGTTGTCCCCCGTAATTTTTTGGTCTCCAGGTCCTGTGGACCCCCCCCTTAGGCTGGGGGGGATCCTTTAGCAGTGGGCGGGCTTCGCCCGCCCACTTCCTGGATCCCAATAGGTCTGGTCACTCAGGGAACAGAAAACTACTCATCCAGTGACCAGTATATTTGCCCTCTACCAGACTCCTGTATCCCACTGGTCTGGGTCTGTCACATAATAAATATATATTATATATATATATATATATATATATATAGCAAATAAAGATATAGATATAGATAGATATAGATAGATATCTTTTCTTATAGTTTAAGTATTTGGTTTATTAAAATAGGTTTATAAATGTATATTAAAATAAGTTTGGCTGTAATGCAAGAGAACTACATGTATGGTATGCAGAATGTATGGTAAGCTAAAGCAAAGTTAGCATATCTATATTAAGACCTTTTACTCAGAAAGCAAAGTTGACCTTTATCTTGTTTATCCTATACCCAAATAGATAAAGTACCTATGCCTATGTCTATGACCTTTTATTTAGACCAATAGACAATGGAGAATGGCATAGGGGGTTTTCAATGTTGTACCCACAAACTTAACAAGTACACCACAAGAGACTGATGTGCATACATACCTGTCATCAATACACACATACATACTAGCCTATGGGGTAAGTGTACCCTAACACTTCTGTGGGTGAGGAATGAAATTTGGGCAGAAGAGGAAGGATTTCCCGCATTTGCCGTATAAAAGAGGTAACCCACCTCGATAAAGTACTCCATTCTCACTTTACTCTATTCTCACTTACTTCCTCCACTCTATCTATTCTATCTACGATGATTGTTACTATTAGTAGGCTGTACTTGTTCTTCTTAAACTTTAAGTTTCAAGGGAACTATGCTAAGCTTGGTTTCCCTGAGTTTTTATTCTTTGTTTATTAGGTTTTGATTTTAAGTTTAAGTTAGTCAAGTAAACCCTAAGTTCGCTTTAATAGCTCTTAGCATTAGATTTTTCTAAGCACTGCATCCCTCACTTAAGAATTGAGAAACCTGAACTGCAAAGCTGGTCCTGTGTCTCTTACCACCAGGTGATCAAGGAAGGGTGTGAGTATATTAAACAAAGCTTTGTTGCATATAATACTATATTATCATATGTATCTTTTGAATAGCAGTAATGCAATTGTAACTTTGTAACTCTGGGTATTTTACCATTTACTTACTATTATTGATTTTAATAAAAAGTCTTTACAACTATCTCTGTCTCAGTGTGAGCTTCCTGTCATACCCCCGAGGGTCCTTTGTAAATTCTGTGGAGTCTGATTCGGGACAAGAACTTTTATCTTCTGATCAAACAGATTGGTGAACCGAAGACCCATACTAATTAATATTAATAGTTTATTATTAATAATCGCATTAAATAAAACAAATTAATAAATTAAATTCCCATATTATCCAAATTAATAATATTAGTACACCCTAAATCAGGCTACAATCCATAATGCTCATAGAACTAGTTTGATTTTAAAAGATTGGTTTTCAAAATGTAAGGGGGGGAACAGTTTTAAATATAATTCCCTTTATTAATGCTATGCTTATTGTACAAGTAAAGTTAAGAAGACTAAGCACTTGTCCTCTGAAGCTCTCAAAGTGCTTTAAAAAGGTGAGGATTATTTTTCCCATTTCACAGATGAGGAAACAGAAGCACAGAACATTTGAGTGACCTGCCCAAAGTCACGTAATAAGTCTATAGCACAGTTGAGAATAGAATCCTTGTCTTCAGTGCTGGACATTCAGCCTACCCACTGGACCACATTGTCTCCCAGTGTATTGCTCTAGTTTTAGGGGGCTTTAAAAAAAAATCTGAACCCTCCTCCCTTCCACAGAACCTTAAAGCTTGGGTTGAGTTTTGGGGAAACTTTAAGGTCGGTATTTGGCTAACCTGACCAAGTTACTTGACCTTTTCTTAGTATTCACCAAACAGCTTAATCCGCAGCAGCTCAGATTGTAGTGTTCAGCCTCATTTTATGAAAATACACCATAGATTCTCTTTCCCTTTTGTAACTATTTACTTGAGGCTGTGTTAAAAGGGATGACTTTAATCTTAAATTAACCTCCCTTTATAGCTATGCAAAGACTTTTTATGGGAATATGGCCCTGGAAAGCAAACAGCAGATGTTGCTTCACAAAATCAGTTTGCATAAATATCACATTTTCACCCGACAGTCAATAAATGCAGTTCCTTACAGCAACATTATACATAAAAATGATAGAACCCATCAAGATTCTGCCAAGATGAGTGTTTCACATAATAAATATCTGAATAGAAGCTGTCACAGATTAGATTTAAGTCTCATGAGATTGCAACATCACCGCACAAGATTTATGGTACATTGGTGAAGCTAAAGGACTTCTGAGTAAGTATTTTTCCCCCCACCAAGGCCCATTTTTTGAAGATTGCGCAGTAGCCAGTATGCTTATATAGACTTTTTTCCTTAGTCAGTGCAAACAACAAAACAACAATTATTTTTAAATAGTGTCATGTGGATTCAAGGGAACCATACTTACAACTGTATTGCAACATCCTACAATACTTTATTAGGATCACCAGCGCTGATTATCCAACAGGCTACTTGAGCCAAAGACAAGTAGCCCTGAAGCTAGACCAGAACAGCAGCTAGTACAGAAGAAATACTACAATACAAAACTGACATCTAACTTTGTGATGTAATCTAAGAAGAAAGTAGCTGGCAATCTGCCAAAGTACCATCTGCAACAAGATATCATAACCTCCTCTGAGGCTTGGTTCCACTGGATGAACAGGACACATCTAAATAAAATCAAAAGGACAATAGCTCTCAGGCACCCATAATACTATCGACAGTGACTGTGCGCTGACAGAATTAACACCACCACTGACAACACACAACATCAAGTGCAACAAAGAGGCTCCAGTTGACGAATCCACCTCAACAGCCAAAAAGACCACTGCATAAGGAACTGTTTTGAGAATAAGAATTGTGACAAAAAGCCACTGGGGTTCAGAGATGGCAGCTTTTGACAAATGTCTAATATACAGTCCTCCCTATTAAATATATATGCAATTATATTTATGAATTCAGTGCATTCACTTGTGGTTATTTTTGGGTGGTATTTTATTTGTAGTTCATTTCAAAGTGTGACAGGAGTATTACCCTTGGATATTACTCTTTTATGATGTGTCAAAGACCACAAGCTAAAGATCCACATCTCACACAGCTCTCCTGTAAGACTTCTTTTTATTTAAAAAAAAAAAAAAAAAAAAAAAGTCTCCAAATGCAGTATCAGAATTTCAGGAACTTTTGATCTCAAATTTATGTAGCCATAAAGACATTCTGGTGAAAGGAAATGTTACTGTCAACCCTAACTTATTTATTTGGGTAATTTAGAGCCCAGCCCTGGGAGATGAATGGAAACCAAACTAAGCAGCAAGAGGTTCCACCCATCACCTTCTTCTAGAAAGCCCCTCTTCTCTCTCTCCTTACACAAATCTGATATTACGTTAGTTTCTAGACACGGAACAGACAGCAGAGAAGCAGATGGAGATGGTAGGGTAGACCCTAAGAATGGGCATACTGGGTCAGACCAACGGTCCATCTAGGCCAGTATCTTGTCTTTGACAATGGCCAGTACCAGAGCTTCAGGGGGAGTGTATAGAACAGGGCAGTTGCAGTGATCCACCCCTATTTCCCCTCCTGGCAGACAGAGGTTTAGGGTCACTCCAGGTGCAGGGCTATATCCCTGGACATCTTGGCTAATAACTAATATCCATGAATTTATCTAGTTTGAGGGAGCACAGAGGCAGAGCTGGGAATGCTATAAAGGTCCAATCCATCTGCTACTGATCTCAAGGTGAGCTGGGCTGAAACCTAAACTAGGTATGAGTCTCTCATCCCACTGAGGGAGTGGTTGTGATGTTAAGTAGAGGGAGGGGCAGCTTCTGAGGAAGCAGAAGGAAAGAGCAGTAGCTGGAATGGAAGCATTTGATTGAGGAGGCTTGGGGATACAAAAGAGGAGTTTACATGCCCTCAGTGTTCTAACATTCAAAATAATTTTTCAAACCAGCATTGATTGTGCGTGTTTAGTATTAAGACTAACAATCAAAACAAACTGCCTATTGTCTGTAGTGTTTACTGGCTATTGTATGTTTTAAGAGGCTCATTCAGTTAAGTAGTTCTATTTCTATAGATAAAAATTAATCAAGAGACAGCAGGTGCTATTGGTGTAATAAAGTGGAGTGTTCAGACTTCAAATGTCTGATCTATGAGTGCCACAGGCAAAAGCAACTGTTGCCACTGAGTAAAAAATTTCTTGTATGTCACTCAATATAAGTTGTTTAAAGAATAACTGTTGTGTCTATTTTTGTCACATTTAAATGCCAGATTGCGGCTGTCAAATGTGACTGAATTTGTCAATGAGGCAGAAGGATATAGAGGGAATTAGAAGGCTGCAAAATACATGATTTGTGAAGTTAATTATAAATAATACAATCGGTATATGCAAATATCAGATGTGTTTGTTAAATTAAATCACTGAAAATTTAAAAACTTTACACTGGTGTCTTCAACATGTCATTCCACCAGACTGTTCCTTGGGAATATGCTTATTAAGTTAAATCATTAAATGAATGCTGTTCTACACATTAGTCATTCTGTGCATTTAGAATCTGAAAATGTTTTGTCGGTATTCTAATCTGGGACTGATCTAATTGTAAAAGGTTATCTCTGAAAGAAAAAAAGACATTAGCTAAAAAAGTATTGCTTCTTGAATATTGAAGGTCATTTTTCAGATTGCATACAATACATAATAGGTAGCCAACTTTTATTAATACAAAAATCAAATTAGAAGATTCTCTCTCTCATTGGGCTAAGGAACCTCAGAATGGTCACAATTTGTTCCACACCCAGAAAGAAAAAAAAATGCTGAGTAATTTTTACTTATCAGCATGAATGAATATGAACTATTCTGCAGTCCGTAAATATAGAAATAATACTGATCTAGACATACCCTTAAACACTGTCATATTAGCATTGCTTCATTTTGTTCTAGCTTAATCCACATGGGGTTTTATTGTCCCGGAAACATAAAATGAGATACTAATTTTTTTTTATTTTTTAGCATAAAAAACACACCTTTTTCCCTGTTAGAATTATTAGTTGCCTCTCTTGATGGAAGGGATGGATGCAAAGTGCTGCAGTATGCCACGGATTATGTACCACACACAGCTTCTAATGATATGCTGCACCAGTGATAAAGAAAGCCCTCACGTAGCTCTGCAAGCTCCTCAGTCACACTTCTCTAGGGCAGCTGATCACCTTTGTGACATATTAGACGTCAACCACAGGCAGGAGAGACTTATTTATGACTTCATACGTATTTCACAGCATGAGTCCAAAACTCCCTGCAACCTTAACTTCCAGCAACATATTCCGATAGCCTGTAACTGACACTTTATAATGTGTTGCTCTTTAAGGACCTTTCATACAGTTAATGCACCTGCTTCGCTATTTTAATTCCTTGGACTCCTGGGTTCACTCATGCACAGACTTGTAGATTACTCTAGCCAAGACACTCCCTGGATAGTACTTTCTCAGTTTTGACAATAAGCCTAGATAACTCTGCATTATCTTGAGTACAGCTAAGTTCTTGTATTTTATTACCACTTCACTTAACTTTAAAACGAGACACTGAAGAAGAAGAGAGAACACATTTCAGTGAATGCTAAATTCCTTAGTGCCATGCCGTGTACACCTAAGCTGCGCCCCCCCCCACCCCCCGCCCACCACCAAACAAACAAACAAAAAACCCCACCTATCTTATGCTGGTTATGGCAGTACCTAAACTACTTTTCTTTTTCTTCCTGAAGGTGACTTTCTTACATTTGAGAAAAATCCCTTCAGCTGTCTTTGAGTTGAGTGACAGACAAAAATACATTGTTCCTATGTCAAAAATAATCTGACTTGCTTTTACTATATCCCATATGATTCTGTGTTTGAATTTAGAAATTTCAAAAACTCATCACATAAGGAATCCTCAATGTGAAGCATAAACTTTACTAAAATCCATATAAATATGGATATTAGTAGTGTACCCAGTGATAGAAATATCACTTCTGAGCATTTCCTTTGTTGAACAGAACTTGGAGATTGAAAAGGAGCCCTGATTCTGATCATTACTTATCCCTGTTTTACACAGGTGTAATTACTGTGGTGTCAATGAAAATAGCCCCAATACAAACCAGCATAAGTAAAATCCAGATCAGGCTTGTGGTCTGTAAAACAAACACAGGGCAGTCGGATTGTCAACTGTCAGGCTGACTGACCTTGTGAGGGGAGGGAGCATTTATAGCATGTCAGTGAACTATATACAGACTAAAACATGACATTTTGTCCTAGTTGCAGATACTTCTTACCATAGGAGAACACCAATAGCACGAACACTAGAGAAATAATATTCAATGGCTATGAATGACCCACTTACAGATTTGTGTATGAATAAAGTGAATCCTATTTAGTACTGATTTGCAGTTTCTGCTGTACACAAACGGTTTCTAAAGTGGTGGCAGGAGACAAACTTTTGTTTTGATTTGGTTTTATTTTGTCCTGCTTCAAGCTGTTCATATCACTAAAGAACGTTAACTGATTTGAACAACAATGGCTCCAATAATTAAATGGGTCTCCTGGAATAACACGGGTTTTTATTAACCCTATTAAAAGAAAAAAAAAAATATTCTTGATGCTTAAAAACAGAGAGTGTTGACATTGACATGCTCCAGGAGACACATTTGACAGAGCTTGAAGCTTGTGAACTGTATAGTGATTGGCTAGACCTCTCAGTTTATAGTTGCTTTAATCCAAAAAGCAAGAGGCATTGCTATACTAATACATAAATAGTCATATGTTAATATTTTGACCACAAGATCTGACCGAGGGAATATTTACTGACTTCAAAGCTGAAATTGGCATTTCTGTAATCATCTTTCCAATCTGTACATCACAAACCAGGATGATCCCAATTTTTCCATACATTTTTGATTATAGGTGTTTACTTTAACAAAAGTCTAGACCCAGTCCTCGATACACAGCAACATTGATACTTGTCAGGCACTTGTGAAGGAAAGTAAAACCTTGGATGTATATGTTTCTGCCACTTTGCAGAGAAACTCAGAACCCTCATCACTCTAAGATATGAAATCAACAAACTTCTGTCCGAAAAGATTGAGTTTGCTATATTCTTTCTGAAGTAAAACTGTTGATGAGAGAGCTGGCAAGCTGTTGGCCTATAGACTTGAGGGAAGAGCTAGCAAATAAGTTTGTGTTATATTCTATTTATTGCTACTATTGAAAATAGCAACAATCAAGTATTAATAAACAATTTCATCGGTTTTATTCAAAACTATATTTTGCTGAAGAGGGAATAAGTAAAGATGCCCTAGGTACCTTTTTTAATGGATCAGCCCTGCCACAACTGACTCTCAGAAGGAAATTTTAGATGTCCTTCTAGAAATCACCAAACTGACTGAGGCTATAAAAGAAATTAAGGTCGGAAACTCCTGGCGTAAACAGGTTCCCAATTGAATTCTACAAAAAACTTATCAGAAATTTTAACAGCTAAATTACTGAATATGTTCAAGGAGGCCAAGAATGAGTAAACTCTCTGCTTACTCTAAAAGAAGCTGCAATTTCAGTTATTCCTCAACCTAGGAAAGACCTTGGACTAAGTAGTAATTACAGACCAATTTCTTTAATCAATTGTGATGCTAAGATTTTAGCTAAAGCTCTTGCTACGTGATTGGTCAAATTCCTCTCACATGTTACACACAAATCAGAGAATTGGTATACCCTGTCCCCCTTTCAGGAGTTGTAGGATTAAATTATTATAGATTTGTTGGCTCTAGAGCTCCCACAATACCACCTGTGAGGGAAGCCTCGTCAAACATGGATAGCAAGTTCTGCTTCCATATAGAGGTGGTCCTGTGGAGCAATCCTCTCCTTAAAATCAGTGGCAAAACCTTGCTGTGGAGGGATTACGACTGTCACAACTAACAATGAAAATTTAAACCCTCTGTAGATCTTCAGCAACAATTTGGTCTACCCTGGTCCAGAGCATGGAAATCTCTGCTATTCAAGCATTTATTTTCAAATGTCTTTGGACCAGATGCATCCAAAGTTCCAGACTTTGTTTTGGAGGAAACTTATTGGATTTACACAGCCAGCGGTATCCATTTACGATTTTCTGACCCAAAAAAAAGTCTGTTAAAGATTGATAATTTGATGGTTGCTTGGGAAAGATTTGGATACACAACTCTTTCCAACTCAAGAGAACACAATTGGATCTAATGTTTAAAAAGCAATTATAGATTTGGGACTATGGTTTGTTCACCAAAAGGCACTTTCAAATATACTGGTCCCCATATAGGCTAATGGTAATGGGCCTCAAAATGCTGACCACTGTTTGAAATGTAACTCCCTTGGTGCTACACTAGCTCATATGTTTAGGGAGTGGCCCTATAGCAAGAATTCATGCTACGAAGTGGGTCAAAGGACCAATTTGATATTGAATGCTAAGTTGGAGCCCTCCCATTTTATTTTGTTCTTGGACATATTCCTGATACCTGGAGGTTGCCTGGTAAGAAGGTGGTGTGGTTCCAATGCACAGGTTTGGTTGCTAAAAAAGTAATCCTACAAAAATGGGGGCGGGGGGGGAGTCCATCCCCACCAAACATTGATGCCTGGGGCTCAGTAATGTGGCTGACCTCACAGCTGATAAATGACAGGCCTTCTGCAGAAGGGCAATGCCCAAAAAATTCAAAGCAATATGGGCTGTCTTTTTAGAGGTTTATGATTAATGGAGACCCTGAAGATAAACATGTCACTTCCCCTCCCTTCATCCTAGCCCTCTTTACTTACTTGTGTACTATGACGAATCTGGTTTTGATTGTATTTCTTGTTCGAAAAAAATATATAAATAAAAAAGAATGTTTGTGAAGTAGGAAGGGGACAAAGGGGACGTATGTTTTGTCACTTTAAAATATTGTCCCATATCTTTAAGTCCATATGCAAAAAGTCAATGATAAATTATGCAAGAATTGCTGTTCAGGCATTCCTGCTGAGAAGGACCACAGCCAAACTGCATTAATCTCAGGGAAAGTTACAATATACTCATTTATGCCTTCAGGACAAGCTCCCCTTGCCTGCTAGAAGAATTTAGAAATCTCCTTTTTTCCATTATCTTAGCATGAAAAGTGTCAATACCCTGAAGATAATTAAGCAAAAACAGTAGAGTATGAAAGAGTCCAGCAATTCAGACCTCCTTTGTTACCTTCAGCAGCAATGGTCATGGTTCTCAATTTACTCCTTTGGCATTCACTGTTTGATTTCCCTCCATCGGATAACAGTTCCAATGTTTGCTATAGTCAGTGCCCTCTGATCTGACATTTCTGACTTATGCACACCTGGGTGGGAAAAAGGGGAGTGGACTGAGACAGAAAGGCTTTTGTCCATATCGAAAACTATAAGGGGATAAAGTCTTATGTCTTTTTAAAAAAGAGGGGAAAGATGATCTTGTGGTTAAGGCACTGACTGGTACTCAAGAGATCTGGGTTCAGTTATTTAAGCTCTCCATGCCTCAGTTCCTTGTCTGCAAAATTCTCTCACTTGGTCTGTGTTTAGACTGTAAGCTCCTCAGGGCGAGTACTTGTATACAATGGCTCTTGATCTCAGTTGGAGCCTCTAAGAAAAACAGATACAAGACACTGCCTTTCTCGGTCCCTTTCTGTGCCTCAGCTCATACTGTACTCTGATCTATGTCCCACACCCTCTTGCTCTCCATGTGTTCCTTCTCCTGTCTCTTCAAGAAGGCCCTCTCTATTTCATGACTGAGAAGCACATCCCGTGGTCCCCAGTCTCCGAAGTCCGGCACATATCCTTTCCAGTCTCCTGTTTCCCCAACCTGCCCCTCATGCTTCTCCCATGACTTCTATCTGCCGCCCCCTCCATCCACCCCAGCTCAGCAATGGAATTGCAGTGGCAAAGCCTTGAACAAACAGCAGATCAACTTATATTTATAAACGTTCTCTCATAATTTTAACTGCTCCCTACACATGTGAAATCAATCTTGCACACATGAGGCCCAGACCATAGCTACAGGAAACAGAAAAAATGAGTGAAGAAAAAAAAACCTGAAAAAACACTAACCAAATTATTGCATCCTGCCATTGTAAGGCACATGAACCTCAAGGCATTTCTCTGAGATGGAAGTCAGGGTTTTCCCCCAGCATGGTCCCTTCTATCCCCTCAAAAAAACGGAAGGGGTAAAAAAAATGTAGGATCTACATTTTTCGTAATTTGTAATTTTGCTGTGTAAGCAAGATGCTCAGTTACCCTGTTCACTCCTCCTGCCAAGAGCTGGGATGAGAAGAGCTATTTCTCACTGCCTCTTTTTTATATCCTGGCTGTATAAACCTTCCCTGCCTAGCTAAGCTATGAACACAATTATACACTTTTTGATATTATGTTTCTTTATCATCCCCCAGACATATACTCAAGAGCAGGAGCCCAGCACTGCTGCTATGGCTAATAGGTTGGGAGGAGTAGGTGGAGGCAAGACCACTGGCAGATGCTGCATCTTTGTCAGAGGAAGGAAGTGGAGAATGGGAGACATACAAAGATTATGGTGCATCATGGTAACTTTTAGTTCCATTTGAAAGTTAACTGAGAATACCAATAATCTTTGATTAGTACTGACCTGGGTCATATTCCAACAAGTGACATAGAAGTGAAAGGCTTATTATCCTATCAGACCCCCATCTGTCCATTCTTCCAATAGTAGAGTACATAAATTACTATGCAGTGATGTGCACCACACATTGTAGATTAGAATCTGGCTCATAATATTCCTTTAAACAACCCAACGCATATGACTGTTCTCCCCAAGTTGTGGAAACATGTAATAAATGATATTTACGAAGGCTAGATGGAGTTGGTAGCAGCTTATACAATTAAATTCTCAATTGATAACCAACTCCATTAGAATATTTTAATTTCCGCTGTCATTGGTCTTGAATATTTATCTTATCTAGTAATTGTATTCATAATGGAAACCTTTGATGGTTTTTTTGTTATGCTGTTCGGAGTCATTGGATAATGCACACTATACCATATTAAATTTGTATGGAAAATAGGCCATGCTGGCTTAGGTCTGAAGCTAGATGTAAGAGTATAACTTAATTTTGCTGACATCAGAGAGAAAGCTAGCTTTGTTTAAAAATAAATCCCTCAATTCTCAAGAAATTACACTTACCTGTACTATCACATCTACAGAAGCTATAAAACTAGTTTACTAGGAAACAGAGCAGGCCATGTATTATATCTCCACTTTTTTGCTTATAATATTGCAGATATTAAGAATTTACTAATTATGTTCACTGAAGTTAAAAAAGTCAGGTAGTTAAAAAAGCTAGAGTTTTGACTCATCTAACCCACCATATCATACTTTATATACTCAAAACAGCTCTCATATTAAACATTCCAATCTTCAAAGAAAGGAAGAAGACTACAGTAGATAAGCACAGATTCCCAATTACAAGCTTATTCCAGTAAAAGATTTGCTGCAAGATAAAATTGAGGATGTACATATAGCAGGGCAAAGAAGCCCTTTTTTTAATTACTATGGAGGGAGCAAAGCAATCACCACTATTTGCACTTCAAAAGCCAGGCATTTTTTGCATAATTAGAAAGGCTTACAAAGCGTGTAATATGGAGATCATCATTTTAGGAAAACATATCAAAAAGACACACACCTCTACATTTAATGTAATTTTGTCTTGGTCTGTAATCTTTTATTTTGATTCAATTCAAATTGCACTGAAGATTTATATTATTGACATGCTGGGCTTATTTTCTTAATAACGTGTTTTGAGTTCTCCTTTTTCCTTTTCTATTGACTTTCCAGGTTATTTCATCAATATGTTTATATTGGCATTCTCGCCTGTATTCAGAGCATGACTAAATAGCAAAAGAAAAAGACTCATTCTCTTGTCCTCTTTACATTCTCTACCTCAAGTATTTTCTTGGCCAAGATGTAGCGTAAGAAGGGCACAACCAACCACCACCACCACCACTAACAGCAAAAACCCACACATACTGAAGGGCAGGATCTGTGGGGGGTTCATACTCCCTACAGATCCTGGGCCTTTGCAAGCTGGAATTCTCCCCACAAGCTCCCATACACCCTAGTATATCCCTTCACCTCAGCCATGGCAACACATCAGGAGAGCTGTTCGCTTCAGTCATGTTTGTATCCTTTGCTAGCCGTGAGCACCCACAGAAGAGAGAGACGGGGGGGGGGAGAGGGGGAAGGCTAGCAAGGAGCAGGGATGATAGAGAAAGAGAGGCTGGATGCAAAAGACCTGTGTGGGAGAAGGTCAGAGAAAACATCCAACTGGTAAACAGAAAATAAAGTCCAGAGTTGCAATTTAGGAATTCAGGATTTAGGAATACATGTGTTCAGGTTGCTGTGAAGGTGCCTCTTCCCCTAGTGCTGCTTCTGACTCCCAAGGCTTGCTTTGGCCCTGGTGGCGCCTGGTTTTTAATCTCCCCAAGCCCTACTCGCTGAGGAAGAGTCAGTGAGATTTACAATTTGTTCACATAAGCTGTTTGAGTAATTAAAAGTAGTGAATTTATTTGCAAAGATCAAAGGCTTTTCACTAACAATTCATAAATAGAACAGAGCTAAATTCACAACATATATTATCTTCACTGAGTAATTCAATCAGCTCTATTGTTGAGTGACATGCATCAAGTTCTGGGTCATAACAAGATAAATGAGGTATGTCCTTTGTGATAGCTCAGCATTTAACACATCCATCTTATGTTTTTGGCTGCCATGGGAAGGAATGACAAGGTGTGTAAATTTGGATGTCACAGCAGAATGGGGTTAAATACTTCATGCCACTACACTTCTTCAAAGAGCACCTCAGAGAGGCTGAGCTTGGAAGAAAATGCAAAGCAGCTGAACGTGAGAATGGCAGAGGCTATTGCCCTACTATCACACAACACGCATATTGCTAAAATGAACAAGGGCATCAGTTATAAAAACTGAACTTGCAAATTAACTTGAGTTAAGAGAAGGGAATAGCCAACAAAACTCTGATGAAGCTTGGAAAGCCGAATGGAGTTCACAAGAAATCACAAATATACGCCTCATCAAAGACCCAATGCAGAATATCCCTGGCTTTGGTCTCTCATGAAGCTCATGAGCAACCCTAACCTGCATCCACACAAATCATGGCAGATGCGGATAAATGCTGCACAAATGGAAAATTAAAGACTCTCCAGTGTATGACTGATCACCCAGAACAGACATGGAACATAACACGACAATGCCACATTCACAAATATCATCACACAGGTATCTGGCTTAACCATCTAAGTGTAAAATTATAGTTGTTGCTCTACAAAGTATAGTCAATAAAAACCTAAAAAAGGCAGAATGGCTTTTATCACTGCAGAGGAAATCTAAAACAAGTATTAGCACAGTAATGAGAATGCTTATTAATTATTGGGATAGTAATATGCGTCATACAAGCAGAGGCCAGAAATAAACAGGAATAAATGGAAAACATTTCCCCTCATCTTTACAAAACAGGTAGTTGGTACCACTGGTGTCAATGTGTTGAGATTGTTGTGTGGAAAAAAAAATGTAACTTGCACAGTAGCCATTTATGCAGTTATTTCTTTAGTTACTCTGACATTAAGGGCTAAATTATGCCTCTCAAAGTGGTAGGGACTTGAAGAACTAGTTGTAAGGGACAAAGCCTCTAGGGGTACCATAATTTTGAAGTGTGTGCTGCACACTCCTCTTGGAACTGTCCAATTTGCAAGAGAACAGGGCCCTACCCTTCCTCACCCAGAGGTTTCATAGAGACTGCTAGTGTAACTCACTGTTCTGTGAGCTGAACCTTCCCCTCTGTGCCTTATGCAAGGGTTTTACATGTCTGCTACGACTGCTAACTAAGGAGTTTAGAGCCTCCAGTGCTCAATGAGATCAAGGAGAGTCTTTCCATTAAGTTCAACCAGCACTGGATTGGACCCTTAGTCTTTTAGTTCAGATCATAGAATCTTATGTTTTTGCTCTAGAGTCCCTTGCTTCAATCCATGGCAATGACCTATGTGATGTTTTACACTGGTAGTGCTGACATAAAAAGAAAGAAATGATTAAATGTTGCTTAAACCAGCATCACTGTTTCACATGGAAGGCAGGGGGGTTCAGTGAAGAACAGTTGATGAGTGTCAATGCAACAACTGAATGTTTAACAACTTACTATTCTTTCAGTAAACAAAGCCACAAAGTTATATTAGAACTAGCTTTTCATAAATGGAAGAGGATGATTTTTAATGCATTTGCAAGCAATATTTTTAGCTGTTAGTATACTATACTGGGTGTCAGGACTCCAGGGTTTTACTCCTCACATTGCAGGTGTCCTTTGCAAAGGACACCCAGCTGCAATGAACTTCAGTTTACCCATCTGTAATAACAACTTAGGCTTTTTTGCTATTTCATTAACAGACAGTTAAGGTTGTCTGGTAGTACAGTATTTTGTCCTCTTACAGAATGCTGAGTTGAGCAAACATTCAAACTTCTGAAAAGAAGAAAATGTACAGTTAAGGTTGTCCATGCAAACTTCTCTACCTCTGTCAACAATGTCCCAATATGCTCCATTTACATACATACTTGTACTCTGTCAACCCCACAGAGTTGCTGAAACATACAAGCTCTTCATCTCTTTTTATAACCCACTTACTCTCACCCACAGGATTCCACTATTAAAGGACGGGGGAGTGGCACACCTAATTTCAGAGGAAGCCGACTAAACATGTTGATTTTAGAGGACTTAGGAAGGTCTACCTTTAAACAGTGACCAACCTTAACTATAGTGGCCCTTTCCACCTTAATAACCAACACCAATCTCACGGGGCTATTGTGAGATTTAGTTGAAGTTAAAATAGTTTCTTGGTGGAAAGAGGCTACATAAGAACAAAGTAGTATTGTTTTCTCATGCCCTCCAATTTGTTTAGCATCTAACCCAGATTTGATTAGGAGAAAGTGTCCTTCCTATAGCAAGGATTTTCCATTTTGTGTACACAAGCTTTCCCGTTCATTATTCTTCCAAATTGAAGGAGGCAGGGTTATGTTTGTTTACTTATTTGGTCTTCATGAGGCTACAGTGATACAGCACAATATACTGGAAATTCTTAGTATACCACAATAATATTAATAGTACCATTTTAATGTCAGGCAGTGGAGTTCTGCTATGAGTTTACTGATAAATTTAGGTTTTCAGAGACACATAGTCCTGAGGGCGTTTTGGGAATGCACTGGGGGGACTCCCAGCACTTCAGTAGACTTCAGCTGCATTCCCACTGCATTACTAACTCAAGCATCAGCAGCTCTAGAGCTTTAACCCATGCTCCCTGATGGGCCAGCTAGCTTGAGTTGAAAGCACTAGAGCTAGAGATGTGTGTGTGTAGATGGGAGTCAGATTAGGAGTAACACTTGACTTATACCTAACCCAGCTGTGAAGACAAGCCTTTAGAGGACTTTCAAACATGGTAACATTGCTGCTTTTTGTGGCCTCATTCTCTGTAAAGCGTAGATATCTATTGTGAGGTACTTAATGTCCTCAACGCCAATTGGATTCAATGGTGTCCAAGTGCCCTGTATGTTTTACTTGATAGATGTGAGACTGGAAGATGTCTCCTGAGAACAACTGGTCAGACTAAGTTCTGTTGTACGCAACTCTACAATCACATATTTTGATCATGTTTGCTACTGCAGTTGCAGCTTCTTCAGAGAAAAGAGCACTTTTCTTGAAGAACAAGCCAAACACATAATGAAACTACAGGGTTATGATTCCTAGCCACTTCTGCCACAATTAGACCACTGTTAAGAATAACTTATCTTACATACTGTGGGATTTTTTTTTAACTTGGATAACAACATTTTCCAAGTATTCTTAATAATATTTTATATGTAGATATGTGGGGACAGGGGCATTGCCCATAAGCAACTGAATGCGTTTTAAAATGGTGGACAATATTAACCCCATTTTTCAGATGGCAAAACAGACAGGTACAGTGACGTGCCCAAGGTCTCAAAATGATTCAGAAACAGAGCTGGGAACAGAATGCTCTGGCTGTAGACATTAGACCATGCTGCCTCCCTTTCCGTTGCACTTATTTGAACATTTTAATCTGCTTTGTTGTTAAGTTTTGAAATTGGCTGACCTATTGAAATAGTTTTAAATGATCAGATTTAAGCAGGATCTGAAGACTTTTAGTAACTGAAGAATAATCTTCAAAGAGTAAGGAAGCTATAGTGACCCAAACCTGTACAATGCAGGACTTGGCTAAAGCTGCGAGAGCTCTCAAAAGGATAATCTTGCTCTTTCAGGTGGGGGGGAAAAAAAGGATCCCAGACTGCCCTTTTTCTGCTGCTTAGAACTCTTCTTCTGTTTCAACTTCACCCCATCCAAGTAGCACTTCTACCACCGGTACTTCCAGTTACACAGTGCTTTTTATCCAAGGATTTCAAAGTGCATCTCACAACGTTCATGTGAGGTGACTAAATGTTGTCCCCAACTTACAATGGGGAAACTGAGTCACAGTGACTTGTCTAAGATAACACAGAGCCTCAATGACAAGAGAGGGAATAGAACTCAGGAACCCTGATGTCCAAGCCCCTGCTCTAAGCATCAGAAAAAAATCCAGCCCTATTTAAAGTAAATAAACTAAATATTTCCTAATGATCCCTGTGGTGTTTTAATAGTTATTAAAATAGCTGTAAAAACTTGAAGGCCCTATCTGTACCAGTTTCACAGTTGACCCTCATTAAAACTCTCATTACAACCCTGCACAGGATACCTGGAACTTGGGCTCATGTGTGCAGAAATAAGAAAGGCATGGTGCACCATGCCTATTTACCAACCCACACCAGAATAAGTGGGCAGGTAGCAAGTGAAGTCTTGAATCTGCTCCTCAATGCAGAAACCAATATAGAGGTACCACTTCTGATGGTCTAAGCCCTCCCACCCTAGAGCAAGGAGGAAATTGTTTCTTAGAGGTATAATTATTTCCCTACTCCTTCCAGAGTAGGACAGCCACACAATGCTCCATATACAGTATTTGTGTCAAAGCCACAGTCTAGCCCTCAAATGTTCATTCCCTTCAGAATTTGAAGCCATTTCCTCATTTCTTCAGGTACATGATTTTTTCTACAACATGGTATCTAGACTAGAACAAGGTGCCAAAGTCTGCCATCATGTAACTAGTTCACAAACCTAGAAAGACACAACACCTTCATAATCCTATAAAGTTATACAAATTTCTTAATACTGTTGACAGCCAACTAATTTTCCGAACAAAGAGAAAGTGTGCAATTGGATAAGAGAGATTTTTCTGCTACCAGATTATTTGAAGGACACAGACACCATGCTTTCATTAATGTAATAGCAAAAACCCCACCCAAGGACATTACTGAACAAGGTAGTAAGGCAAATGTTGTTCAATTCATTCAATGAAATAGCGACATCAATGTCACTTCAAATGTGCTGTGTTAGAAGTCAGAGGACTGTTTATCTTTACAATGTCATTGTTGTCACTTTTAAATTTAACTGAATTAGAGTCATGTGCAGAAGTTACTATGGGGACACTATATACAGAATCAAATAATCAGAGCAATTCACAGTTCTGGGAGAGGATTTACAAAGGAATAAATACTTCTTAGAAAAAGACTGGAAGACAGGGGTGGGGAAGGGGACATGTACAAAAAGCCAAATTTCTAATATTTAGACTGTCAATTAACCCTTTAAATTATGCAGGTGGATGGAGTTAAATTTCACATCTTGACTTGCTGTTTGGACAAGTCAGCCTTCCCATCACATGCTGCACCCACCTCAAGGGCTTTCTTTGTCTGTCACTGTAGAATTCAAGTTCAACACAAACTCTATGTCCATTCGAGATCTGCCAGAGTCAACCAAGGAAAATCTCCTTCAGGTTTTAGAGGCTGAGATCTCATCTGCCTCTAGAATTTTGAGGCAGACTTATTTATAGCCCAAAGTTCTCTAAACTGACTAGCAATTTCAGGTGCTTCCATTTTTGAGCGCTCAACCTGAGACATTTGTGAGCTGGCCAGATGCACCCAAATTTTACTAGTCATTTTTAAAAGTCTTACATAATATGCCTGGGTTATCCATAGGGAATAATACAATCAATATTTATCTTTTGGAATGTAAATACTGTTATATTTCAGCCATCTATTTTATGATGTCAGGTTCAAAAGTCAAAGAAAAGAAAACCTATTAATAAAAGCTAATGGTTTTTTTTAAGGCATAAAAACATGTGGGCAAAGCAAGTTATTTATATATGTGAAAACAAACCAGCACACTAGCCAAGATCTCATGACTAGTGACACAACTATAGGCTTCTCTCAAATAGCCTTCAAACCCATGCACACTGCTAGATAAACTTTTCAGAAGTCATTACATTTTCATATGCAAGTAATTCAAATGTTCCACTGCCTTTCCTTAAAGTTTCCAAAACTGAGGCTCAGATGTCTCAGAGAACTGGTAATAGGATTTAGAACATTTTACCTCTCCATCACCAATGGAAATCCAGCCCAAGGTGATAGCGAAAAGAAGGGGTTACCAGTTGATGTTTTTTGTCACCAATGTTTGGTGGTCTAAGTTCAGTTCCCAGTGGACAAGTGTGCATGGAATACAAACAATGGCAATAACTGGCATCCCTGTCAGCCATAAAGAGGACAAGGATTAAATGGGAATAGAGACTAGAGGTTGTCCCTTGATGTCAATCTGAGGCACAATGATGGGGCACTGCGGTGTCAGTGCCACTGTTGCTGTAGGTGCTCTACAGTTCTGTAAATGAATAACTCTTACTCTATCTCCGGAGATATCACCTTTTCAAGAGGGCTACATTCACACCAATCATTTTAAAAAATTCTAAAAATTACTTCCATTGGCAAAAAAAGACTAAACTAGGGTGACCAGATGTCCCAGTTTCATAGGGACAGCCCCGATTTTTGGAGCTTTTCCCCTACATAGGCACCTATTACCCCCCACCCCCTGTCCTGATTTTTCACACTTGCTGTCTGGTCGCCCTAGACTAAGCACAAGAATTTTCAGGCTAAAAAGACTTTTGACAGAGTTCTAAGCAGAACAAAACCAGACTTTGTAATAGGCTGGATATTGCAACATTAGCTATAGAGCCAGAAAAATGGATCCCTAACAGAAGAGAGAGCAAGGGAAAAGATAAAAATAGAATAAACTTCTCTGCTTTCTAAATCTACAATCTCAGCAGAACATAGCTTCTGTAAAAGCTCTTAAAAGTCAAGTCAAGTCTAAGGCAAAACATTTACTTTAGATGGGTTAGTGAATATACAGCTATGTTTTTATAACTACATTCAAAAGGACTCTTTTGCATTAAAATTTGCAATGCTGACTCAACAACATTACTGTGATGAGACAAAGTGATGTGACAAAAGTGCAAATAAACTAGAATCAGCTTCCTGCAAAAAAACACCCCTGATGTATAATAAGTATCCCTTGATATTGCAAATGCAAATGATTTTTATACCTATACTCCCAATACACACATTCTATATAAGGAATAAGTGTGTCTTGTAGTTAAAGCATCAGAGGGGTAGAGGGCACCTGAAGAAGTGGGTTTTTTACCCAGGAAAGCTTATGCCCAAATAAATCTGTTAGTCTTTAAGGTGCCACCGGACTCCTCGTTGGTTTTGTAGTTAAAGCAACAGTCAGACAGAGTCAGACGACCAGCACGCTCTTCATGACACTGCCACTGGCTTACTGTGTGATCTTGGGACCAGTCACTTCACCTCTCAGTGTTTCAGTTTCCACATCTGCAAAAATGGGAATTACAAAGTGCTCGGAAAGCCTCAGATAGAAGGTGCTATTTAAATGGAGAGTATTTATCATGTGACGTTGTAGCATTAAATGCACCACTGGAGGGAGTTTCAGTAGAAATAGTAAGCTATCACACACACCATTTCAATTTTTCTCTGGTGCTACGTGATGAACATGAATTTTTTTCTTCCAACTATACAGATGGAAAGTTATGCCTTCTATTGAGAAAGCGCATAACCAAATCCTATGTTTGAACATGCATGAAATTTGGAGTTTGAATCTGGATGTGAAGTTTGCAACCTGAGCCGATCTCTTTTTCTCCATCACGCGCCCCATGGCCTGGTCTGAAACAGGGCTGGCCTTAGCATGAGGAGAACTGAGGCAGCCGCCTCAGGTGCCAGACTGTGGGGGGGGCGCCACAAGGACGCAGAGTGTAGGAAATTGTGCCTGTTGCTGGTGCATATGTATTCTCTCCGCTCTAGATGCGCAGAGATGGTGGAGTGCTGTGCTGGAGGAAGGAGGGCATAAGAGACATAACAGGCAGGCAGAGAAAAGGTAAGAGGGAATAACAGAAAGCAGCAGGAGCTGCAGGAGGAGAGAGGAGGAGGAGCCTCTTATGTACCTCTCTAGCACCCCCAGGAGCCTGGACTGATTAACACCAGCTTCTCAGGGAGCTTCCTGTTTCCTGCTGCTTCCCTGAACCCACTTGAAGAGAACAGGCAGTCAACTGAAGTAGTAGGAGCCAGTTAGGCCCTTAAGACGCTGATATCTTCCCTCACTCAGGCCCTGCTTATTTGTCCCCTTCAATTGAGTGTTGAGAGCCACTATAGCCGACACAGAACAGCAGTCATGAGTGAAAGAAGAAAACGCAGCATTCAGAAAAAGGAAGCAAGCAAAGGAAGCTTTTCTATCTAAGCAGGAAAGAGCTCTCCTGAGATACATAGATACATGTTCCGGCCCCAGTGAGAATGTGAGTGGTGAGAAGATGCCTGATCTTCCAGTTAGTCAGAGTGCAGGTGACCTGGCAGCTACTGCAGCATCCATGTCTCCATCTCAAATGGATGTAACCATGCACATTCCTGAAGAAAAGTGTAGATCAGAGAAGAGTGTGGTGGAGGTGCAAGAAACAGCTGCTGCTGAGTTTAGTTCCTTAAGTCTAGATGATCCAGGACTGTGGACCCACTTGAGCAGTAGCCTGAGGGCCTTCCTTGTACTGCATGGGCCACAGCAAGTGAAAAACTTCATGTTCCCCCAAAAGACAATGAAAATAGAAATTTCCATCCAACATATTACTGGAGTGAAATCCCCAATGGTGACAAAGTGGAGAGGCCATGGCTTATGTACTCAAAAACCCAGAATGCTGCATACTGTTTTTGTTGCAAACTCTTCCAGTCTAATGTTCCAGCCACATTGGGTTCTACAGGAACAAAGGACTGGAAAAAATCTGACTAGAAATCTGGCATGCCATGATAAGGCAGCAAATCACCAGAGAGCATTCCATAGGTGGAAAGATCTTGAGCTGAGACCACCATAGATGATCAGCATCAAGAGAAGATTGCATCAGAGTCTCTTTACTGGCAAAATGTCCTGAAAAGGCTCATTGCTTGCTACCCAAAACCTAGCACTGCATGGCACTTCAGATCAGCTGTATGTGCCAAACAATGGAAACTTCCTTAAAATTGTGGAGCTGATGTCTGAGTTTCAGGGGCGGCTATGTTTTTTGCTGCCCCAAGCACGGCAGTCAGGCGGGCTTTGTTGGCATGCCTGTGGGCGGTCCGTGGTTTCGCGGATTCGGCGGCATTTCTGCGGGTGATCTGCCGGGCCTGCGGCTTTGGCGTACCCGCCGCCGAATTGCTGCCGAAACCGCGGGACCGGTGGCGGACCTTCCACAGGCATGCCGCCAAAGGCTGCCTGACTGCCGCCCTCACGCAGCGCTTACTGCGTTGGTGCCTGGAGCCGTCCCTGCTCAGTTTGATGCTGTACTTCAGGAGCATCGAAGAAGAGTCACCATCCAAGAAATATACACACACCACCACCTTGGAAAAACAATTCAAAATGAGATCATACAGTTACTGGCAACAAAAGTCAAACAGAAGATTGTGGCAGATCTGAAGCTAGCAAGATATTACTCTTATTCTGGACTGCACACCTGACATCAGCCATACAGAACAAATGACTTTAATGGTGCATTTTGTAACAACAGAACCTAGTGAAAATGTCCCTGCAATGGTGACTGTCAGAGAGCATTTTCTAGAATTTATTGACATTGATGATACTACAGGAGCTGGTCTGACAAATGAGCTTCTTAAAAAGCTGGAAGATACGGGAATTGCGATAGGTGAAATGAGAGGTCAGGGCTATGATAATGGTGCCAACATGAGAGGAAAGAACAGAGTGCAGACACGGATCCGAGAGTTAAACCCTCGAGCTTTTTTTGTCCCATGCAGTTCTCATTCATTGAACTTGGTGGTCAGCGATGCAGCTGATTTTTTTAGTGTAATTCAAAGCATCTATGTATTTTTCTCTGCATCAACTCATTGATGGCAAATTTTGAAGCAACGTCTGGGAACATCCTCTCTGACACTGAAACCACTGAGTGCCACACGATGGGAAAGTCGAGTGGAGGCGATAAAGCCTATCAAACACCAAATTGGGAAGAAAGATGATGCAATAGTTGCCATTATGGAGGATAATGCTATGACAGGAACTGTTTGTGGGAGAACAGTGACAGAGGGAAATGGAATCACCAGAAACATACATGACTTCAAATTTCTATGTGGCTTAGTGTTTTGGCATGACATACTGTTTGAAATAAATGTTGTAAGCAAGAGACTTCAAGGCGTTGACCTTGATATATCTGGAGCAATGGAACAACTGGACAAAGCAAAGTCATACCTACAGTCTTACCGGTCAGATGAGGGATTTCAAAACGTTCTGAAGAGTGCGCAGAAGTTGGCAGAGGAACTTCACACTGAAGCTATTTTCCTACCCATTCAAGAGTCACCAAAGAAGATGACATTTTGATTACGAGGCATGGAATAATCCCATAAGAGACCACAAACAACAATTCAAAGTTGAATTCTTTAACCCGGTGCTAGATTGTGCAATACAGTCAGTTGAAGAACGTTTCATGCAGCTCAAGGAACACAGCAGTATATTTGGGATGTTATATGATATTCCAAAACTCCTCACTCTACCTGAAGAAGACCTACACCAGCAATGCAGGGCACTAGAGACAGCGCTGACCAGGGCTGGCTCCAGCGTTTTTGCCGCCCCAAGCGGCGGAAAAAAAAAAAAAGCCGCAATCGGCAGCAGCTCTACCGCCGCCACTTCATTCTTCGGCGGCAATTCGGCAGCAGGTCCTTCCCTCTGAGAGGGACTGAGGGACCTGCCGCCGAATTGCCACCGAAGAGCCGGACGTGCCGCCCCTCTCCATTGGCCGCCCCAAGCACCTGCTTGCTGCGCTGGTGCCTGGAGCCTGCCCTGGTGCTTTTTTATTATTAATTATTATTATTATTATTATTTTTATAATGGAGATATCCTATCTCCTAGAACTGGAAGGGACCTTGAAAGGTCATCGAGTCCAGCCCCCTGCCTTCACTAGCAGGACCAAGTACTGATTTTTGCCCCAGATCCCTAAGTGGCCCCCTCAAGGATTGAACTCACAACCCTGATATTGATGCAAGTGATTTAGGTGATGAACAGATAGCCCTTTCAAGATACATTTCAGCAGGATCAACTCCAAAGGCTGTTCTGGAATATATGTGCACAAATAAGATGACCACCCTCTTTCCAAATGCTTTTGTTGCTCTGCACATACTTCTAACACTTCCTGTAACAGTTGCCAGTGGAGAACGCAGCTTCTCCAAGCTAAAGTTAATAAAAAACACATCTACGCTCCACAATGGCACAGGAGAGGCTGGTCGGCCTTGCAACCATCTCACTAGGCATGAGCTGGCCCAGACTGTGGACCTTCAGCAGGAAGCAGTTCAAATCTTTGCAACCAAGAAGTCACGGAAAGCACCACTTTGATTATTCAAACAGATAAAAATGCCAGTTTACACTATGCAGACAAGAAAAGTTACATTTGCTGTTCAGGCGTTTGAAAGTTAAGTGTTACTTAAAATTTTTGAACAAGGCATTTTAAGTCTAGTTCTCCTTTATTGGGGTAGGTAGCAGAGCAGTGCCATGAGAGGAATAGAACAGGAAGACGGCAGAATTGAGACCTTTCAAAGTTTTGGCCCAAGCGAGGGAGCATGGGGGAGTCATTTGAGCTCCCTGTCCCAGGTGCCAAAATGTTGTGGCCCGGTCCTGAGGAAGCAACAGTACTGGCACACAAAAACACCCATGAGACTTAGTTCATGTTAATCTTTTTTCAGTTTTTGTTTATGTAGGCTTGTATCCACCATGTTTCCTTTTATATCTTAGGTATAAAAGAAGACAAAACCTGAAAGTGAAATTTTACCTGGTTTCAGGTAAAAGTGAACAAAAAAGTACACAAAGCCACCAAATTTTGCATAATTTTACCCAAAGTGATATAGCCATGCAGTTTTGCTCAGCCACCAGTGAACCCAGACAGACTTATTGGATTATAACAACCTACACACTACCAAGTTTTTCTGGGTTTGGATTTCTTTATGAACATTTCATGCCATTTTGCAGAGCAAAGGTAAAAATATGGAGCAAAGAATAGTGACAACTTTCTTGTCCAATGATATACTTTGTTTTGTGAACCCAGTGGGGTAAGCCAGTACAAGATCAACTTATTTTACTTATTTATACAATCTTTTCAGACTGGTAATAAAAACTTTATTTACACATTTTCTGCAACTGTGGGTACTAACCCAATATATTTGTTCAGATTTTGGTACTACTAGTGTCCTACAACCGAAAATATGTATTTCAGAATGTGGCACCACACAACTTTATCTCCCCAAAATGTATGTTGAATAATGAACAAGAGGTCCTTAGGTGTTTAACACTCTCATAAGTCTGAATATCAAATAAAAAAGGTTTTCATAGTAGGCCACATTGAAGAAATCATTGCGGTCTATAGATTTGGTTCTCCTATTAACTTTTAACCCTGGTAAACTCTGGTGGGGAGTAGAGGGGGACAATTACTTGATAAATCTCCTGAGCGGTTAAAGAAGTTGTGCTCTTTTTTTTTAAATTAAATCAGAAGATGCTACACGATTAAGTTATTTACAGATCCATACTACATTGACTGACTGAATATATAATGCACAAAACAGAAGAGCTGTATGATTGCAAAGTCAAGCACTTGAAAGTTAGAAAATGCCAGAATTAAGATTGCCCGTGCAACATTATTTTGGCGCCCTTTTGCATATGCAGTATGATGCATTCTAACTGCATGATCTCATTTTTTTTTCAGTTCACAAGCCCCCAACTCCCAATTTCAAGCCTAATGGATAACATTTGGCAAAGTTATAAACACTTGAAAACAGGGTCTCATTGGGCAACCTTAAGTATAGGTGGCACTACAGCTGAACACAATTTTTCAGAAGTGACTAGTAATTTTGGATGTCTACGTTTAGGTAACTTAAGGAAGCCTGATTTTCACAGAGTGCTGATCACCCATTCACTGAAACTCAGTCTCTATTAAAATGTCTAAAGTTGAGCACCCAAAAATTGAGGCACTAAAAAAAAAAAAATCACTTAAAATATATATATATGTACACACAGCAAGAAATAAGGTCAGGGTTAAAAAAAAACATTAAATTTTTCAGGAAATGGTGCCTTGGTATACTTCAGAATAAAGCTTCCCTTTTGACCAGCATTTTGTTATTTTCTAGCTAACTAAAGTTTTTTTTAAAGTTCCTAATTTATTAAATTGCGGAGTTCTTGAGCTATAGGAATAGTTTTTTTCCTCTCTTCTCCTCAAACACTGACCTCATACATTACTTTTAAGTTACTGTTAAATACATCTCTCCTACAGTCTGTAGCAGCAGGGCACCTTCACATGTTAGAATTTAATGAGGCTCAGGCACAAGGCACGAGTCCCAGAAGAAAAGTATTACCTGATCTGCTTCATTTATTTTAACCAATAATCATACCATTACCTACAGCTTCTGTTTTTAATTAGTAATATCTAATGATTAACACTGGCCAATTTGCATCCAATTATGTACCCTGAAAAATTAGAAGTGGATGAAAAGGCTGAATGCAATTAATCACTCTGCAATGTGTACTTGCTTACATATCAAGGATGAACATGCTGTACCTTCTCAAATAAGATTTCAAGAAAAACAAACATTCACTGCCTTATTATGGAAGAAAAGCATTATGTTGCCCAGGTCACTAGGAAATCTGGATATATTTAGTGAACTGTAAGATTACTGAATAAGTCCATGTACATTCTTACATTTGAGTTACTAAGACATATTATTATATTCATCTGAATTCTCATGTGTGATTTGAAAAATTAGCAAGAAAAAGCAAGGGGGATTGTAATATTACAGAGCCTTAAATACTAGTCTATATGGACACCATGTCCATAGTAACTAGTCTATATGCACTAAGGCTGCATGTTTGACACAGGAATCAGATGCTAGGACTCTTTTTAAAACACACACACACACACACACACACGACTTGGACATTTGGAGATTCCACCCGCCCCCATGGAGGTGAGGGGAGTGGATATAAACAGAGATGCCTATTTCGCAAATACCTCAAGTTAAATCTTGGGTTTCCTGGGAGGCTGACAGAGACAACAGGAGCTCAGCAATATCACTACAGTAACATGAAGGACCAAATCAGGAACTCTTGGTGAGAGCTTTAATTCCTCTGGGGTGATGAGGTTTCTTTGTCCCTCAATGCATTACACAAATTTTAAAAACAGTTTAACAGTGGTTTCTCTGGTTTTACAAAGGTTGGGTCCAGTATAGCAACTGCCAGAGGTTTAACTGGGAGGGGTGGCAGAGGGGAAATGGACTGGTAATTTTCCAAGATCCACCCACAAACTAAGCTACATCCTTGTATATTACAAAATGAGACCCCACTTGCAGTCAATTTTGCAGCTGTTCAAAATATCACCAGTAGAGCTGCTAGACAAATTTGGATAAGTGAAAAACATGCAGGTTTTGATCAAAATGAATTGTTCATGAAATTTTCATTTTGCTCTGATTTTTTGGTATGACCCTACCCCCAAGACACACACGTCTTCTCACATTTTATTTTTTTCTCCTTTTTCCACTGGAAAGAAAAAAAAAGAAAAGGTTACAAGAATGAATTTACTTTATCCCTCCCTTAGATTTTATATTAGTACATCACACACTTCAGAGCTTCTGTAGGCCAGGCTCATTTCACATACCTTGCATTGTTCCATTCTACCCCACAAGCTCTGTGTGCCATTCTCTCATCCTCCTCTATTTCAGTGACTTCCTTCAACTCTCCCCAACTGCTTTGGGCCAGGGGCTGTGTATACACCACCCCCTGCCATTACCAGGGCTGTATTTCTCTCCCTGCCCCCCGCCCATGTCCCCATTCACCCCTGGCCATGCCAGGAGTTCTGTATGACCACCCATTTCCCCTTCTGCATACAGGACCACTCATTCTCCCACCCCATGCCAGGGGCTCTGTGTGCCTCATCACTCCACCACCACCATTCTTATTCCTTTGTCTGGGACATAAGTCATTCGGTGTGTCAACATATTAAACTTTACTGGTACAATAGGCAGAGCTAAGATGGGGGTGGTGATTAATGGCTGCCATCAACTGATTCTTTGAACCACAAGAAAACAGAAGTGTCATCAAGTTGAGTGTAGAATCTCGCTAGACTAAGCCAAAAGAAAAGAAAAAAAATGGGGGGGAGAGTTTAAGTTTCCCCCCCCCACCTCCAAAAACACATCTATCATTTTTCTACCAGCTCTAAAGATTATGCATGCTCTCCTGATCTCCTCGGGCATAGGGGGCCTTCATTTACTCTCTTGTTGCAGCTACCTAGATCATAGTAGGATGAGGAGGAACACAACCTCTGTGGAGCGATCACTCCTCACTCACCTGTATCCCACATCTGTGCAACAATGGGGGCAGATGAGTATAGTCTTAGCTACTGAGTTGAGGAGGTGGAGCTAACATTTATTGTTCTGTGCCTTGGAGAGGGGAAGAACATACCCTATGCTAGATACTAAGGAAGAATATTGCTCCCTTGGAGCAAGAGGAAACCCTGACTGAGCCCTGACTCCAGCCACCTGTGACACCCATCCCAAATGGTTTCTTTTTACCAGAAATCTGAACAGGATAAGGCATTGGAAATGCTAATACTAAAACATGGCTGAGAAATGCCTTGGAGTAGGGGCATAAGATCAAAGCCTAGACAAGTGAACTGGTTCAATTAAAACAGACAAGAATTATATGAGTGTAACTCATTTCAGGTCCAAATAGCCTGTGAAGAGCCCAAATGAGGTACAAATAAGTTCCGCTAAACGTTTGTCAGCAGAATTCAACACTGGTATATCATTCACATTTTATGCCTTTTAAAAAACATCAGGCATTGGCCATTTCAGACTCACACTATCAGGTCTGATGGACTATTGATCTGTTTGACTATGGCAATTTCCGTTTTACTTATTCCATTTCTCATGCTGACTCCTTAAAGAGGAGGTGAGTCTGTGACATTGACCCACAATAAAGAAAAAACTGCTATAGACAAATGTTTCAGCTTCATGCATTTCTCTTCAGTTTTCTCATGATGGATTTAATGACAGTACACTTGAGCCAACCAGCCAGCCAACTTTAGCTACCCTTTAGTTCTCTGCCACAGCTTTTGAAGGATGTCCAGTTTTGGTCAGGTCAATGTGGAAAGTCATTTAATTTTCCTAGTCACTCATGTTTATTATTTTAACAAATTAGTCCATCAAAATTTTTTTACAGGTCCTGATAGAATTAGAACAAAGTGATAAATGGTGTATTAATAAAGTTTAAAGGTTGCAAACAAAATATCATTCGGGGGACCACCACCTTCAAGAGTAAAAAAGGCATTACTTTAAATATTCGCTGAAGAATCTCTTTTTACATAAAAACTTTATATCATCTTAATCACGAAGTCATAGAATCAGATTATCAAGAGGAAAAATATCAAGACTTGACAGAAATCTCTCCTCCCTTGATATAATTATAGGGATGCCAACATCCCAAATGCCTGTTGGTCCAGTACTTCTCTTGTTCTAGTTAATGGCAAAACTGCCATTAGACTTCAGTGGGAGCAGGATCAAACTCTATAGGAGTTTATCCTTGATTCCCCTCCCCTCGCTTTTCTTGAGTTGTAGTTGATAATCTCCCTTTGTTTCTATAGTAACATGGAGTCACATGCCCAAGTTTAACCCTAACTTGTAATTAATGGGGATGCAGTGCTTGTAAGTAAGTGCAGAAATTGGTTCACAGATTGTAAGGTATTCACCATTTGAGTCAATATTTACCACAATTACTGCACAGTGATATTTGAGGAACCACAGTTGCCTCATCCACTCACATTGCTTTATGGCAAATCTACTTTGCCATTCCTGGCCTCTTCCCCATCACCTCCTAAGTGTAGCACTATCAATTTAATCTAAACAACCTCATTTGAAGAGCTTGTATCTTTCTTTCCAAACCTTCCTTACTCTACACTCTGTCACTAGTGATAACACCACTAACCTCTCTGTAACTCAGGGAAATAATCTGGGTGTTGTCTTTCACCACTTCCCTCTCTCTTTTCCCCACACATCCAGGCAATGGACAAATCTTCCATTGGTAACTAAAACTCAGTCACATCTTAACAACTGCAAACTCCTTCACAGCCCTACTACAGTCCATATTAAATGTGGTTTCTAAAAACCTCTTCCTTGTTCATTGTTCTCACCATGTTACCCCTTTTGAGTCCATTTTTTGCTCACTTTTTTCCCCCAATGCACCAAGTTCAAACTTCTGTCTTCACCTTCAAGGTCCTTCTTAACTCCACATATCCCTGCTGTGACCTCCTATTGCATTACCCACCGCTCCACTAAATTTTATGGCAGCCCCAGTTTGTCCACTTTTCCCATTTCCCTTTTTGTGCTTTCATCTAGGCTATCTTCTTCCCAAATTACCCTTTCCTCCTTCCAGTCCCTCCTCAATCTCCTTCCTATCGTTGTGCCTACAAGAAGTTATTCAACTAACTACAACATGGTAGGGAACATCTAATACTTATTTTTGACTATAAGTTTTATCCTTTTCCCACATCTATTGTGTCTCATCTTGCATGGTAAATTCTTCAGGGCAGGGATTGCATACTCCTATATTCAGTCTCCCTTTTCAGTCACACTCATTTTCATTGTGTTCCCTCCACATGCTGCATTTGTATACTCCATTGTTTATTTAGATAAGCTCTTCAGACAGGCATGTTACCTTCTGTGATGGGGTTTATAGACTCCACACTAAATCAGTACTGGGCTAAGTAGGCCCTTCCCCTCAGTAGTTGCAGGGCATGCTCCAGGTAGAGGGATAGTTTAAAATGGCACTGGTAGGCCAGGGGGAAAGAGCTACAGGTTGCATCAGGAAGTGAGGCTATTCCAGAAGGAGTATTCTAGGTCTCTTCCCCCTCCCTCCCCCCCAGCACATTTAGGAGTCTGAAACTCACAACAGACTGCAAAGAATGGGACATTACCCCACTGGCAGATTAAGTGGATACACCTAAATCTTTGATCACACACCCCACGGAGGAGCCAGAGCCAAGTAGGAAGCAACCCAGCAAGAGTTGACTTGGCGTAGACCAATGAATGGTCGGGACACTGTAATTGCCCTCTAGGGCCCTAGGTAGGGATCCACGGGAGTACATGGCCCTGGCCCCCCGTACCTTCTTCTCTGAACCTCTGCTGTGACAGAACCCTAAGGGGAGTGGAAAGGACACTTAAGAGGAATTTACCCAACCCACTCTAGAACAACCAGCCCATAAAGCATGGTGGAGCCACTCTGATCATTAGGCCAGCTGGCTATCAGAGTGACCTGAACACCATCCTACACATCTGTGAAGCATCTAAGATTATTGGAGCTATAAAAATACTAGCTAACCTTTGAAAATGTTGCATAAAAATGTCTGGGAGATCTTGGTTTCCTGTATCCCCATGGTCTCTTTGCTGATAAATAAAAATATACATGAAAACATCTTACAGATGTGTGCACTCTGGATTGCTCCTTATGTGAATGGCAGACCAGGAATTTGAATATTTAAGCCATGTACAACCCCTATGAGACAGAGGGTTCTCAGGGCACCCAGGACTGAGAGTCATCTTGTTAACAATAGATGTACCCTAATCCCTCTGAATCATTCCCCTCTGATATAAAGCCCCTGCCCCAGGCCACTTACAGAATTCCCAGATCCTCTTCACTCAAAATTGCAGAGGGCCCCAATTTGCTAGTTTTACCTTAGATCAGCACACCTGTAAGCCACACAGCACTTGAGCAATCATAAAACAGAAGCAGGTTTATTTGATAATGTTTTATCCATCTAAGGATGCCTGTGAAGCCAAGTATCCATGAAGTTGTCAGTGCTGCATTAGTTTATGCTAGAGAAACCTACTTTACTGGGCTTCCACACTAAATTTACCAATATGAACAGCAAAGCCATGGCATGATGTGCTCATCCAGTGGAGTGAGAGTCTCGCTAGTAAGGAACCCTATACACCTTTAGTTTCAGTTTGTAAAGATGGTTTGAATTATGTTGACCAGCCAGATATAGGCACTTGTTAAATTTTCATAGTACCTAGGAGCCCAGGCACTAGCCCTTGTGCTAGGTGCTGTACAAACAGAATATAAAGAGACTCTGCACCAACAAGCTTACAAGCTGCATATAAAACATGAGAGAACAGATACAGATAGGGGAATAGAAGGGAAAAAATGAGAATAATGCTCAGTAGGACATGCAGTGGGCTCAGCACCCCAGCCATTGTCAAGTTTTCTGTAGGCTTCATGGCAAAGAAGATTTTTAAGCAAGGTTTTGAAGGAGGATAATGAGTTAGTTTTTCAGATGTTTATGGAGAGCTTCTCCCAATAAGAGGTAGCATGGGAGAAAGCACAAAGGTGCCAGTCTGGAAATTTCACAAGAAGGCAATGGAGGCTGACAAAGTTGGAGATGGGAGTCAATATTTAAATAGTGAATACTGAAATAGTGAACGAAATATTGAAATAGTGAATGAAAGATGACAGGTAGGATGGGGACATGCCACAAGCGGCCTTGCAAGTAAACACAAGTAGCTTATGTTTGATACTGTAGAGAAGAGGAAGCCAATTATATTGGTGCTTCGAATTTCCCTCAGCCAATAGCAATTTTATTCCATTTCTAAAACTAGATTAATTTGATAGCTTAGACTGAATGGAGAACTGATTAGAGAGTGGATTTCACGGATGTATGATAGAGCTCATTTACCTTAGTTTCCATCACCAAAGGGAGATGCGGGGGGAGGGGAAACCTTGCCATTTGTCACATCAAATTGAGCATGAAAAGACTCGCAGGTAACCAGCTGCAGATGAAAGAGCCTCCCTCCCCCAAGCTGCTTTGTCAGCACACAAGGAAGGGGATTGATTTTCAAATATAGTTACATTCATTTTTATTGCTGAAATCACTAATAATCCATAACGAAGAAATGCTCAGTCAGAATTGGATGTTCCCAGTTAATCAAGCCAGAGTTTGTACAGTCCAAAACATAAGTATGGGGAATGAGGGCAAGGAGCAGGTGAAGCCATGACTTATGCCCTTTGGTTGCCAGAGAAGCTGAGCCAGTGCAGAGAAGGATGATAATTTACTGCTGATGGAGGCCACTAGTAAATTTCTGGTCCCCAGGGGCCAGGAAGAAGCACAGGAAGAATTCTGACAGATGTGTCCCTGAATCTCAGTGCTTCCTAGGAATACTCCAGGGTAGTATTTTTATTTTTTAAAATCACTACTTGCTCAGGAGTGCATCTAAAAGTTAATATCAAGCCTTAGGTACTTGAGGACTGTGAATGTTATATTATATAATCAATAAACCAAACCCCTTTCTTGGAAGTGATTCTGATACATGGGTTTGGGGGGGGAGGGAGGGTTTTTTTTTGTTTGTTTGTTTTTTAAGATATTACTTACAGGTTCACATCTTGAACTGGACTGAAGCCTCTTTGAAAGTCTAGTCCTAAACCAGGAAGTGAGTGGCAGAGGAATCCTGAATTCTATTCCCACACTCTACCGACTAGATACTCTCACTCACTCTCTCCTGCTTAGCCCAGGTGTGGACACAAACTAAACAGAAGTTGCAGGACTACCAACAGGTGCCCAGACATTAGATTTAGCCAGCTAGCACATTGCAGCCTGAAAACTGAAGAATTTAAGATGAAAGAAATCTGTAATGATTGTCATTATTTTTAATTAAAATAACAGATTATTATTGTATAGCAGCATTTCAGCGATGCCGCAATGGATATAAACTGAATCCCAGGGATTCCCTTGGCACTGACAAAACAGATGCACAACTGAGTAGAGTCTATATGATATTTCCAGATGACATAAAAAGCCAGTTAATTAAACTTGTTTTGCTAATGCGAATCTGGGGAAGTCTATTCAATGATCTAAACGTTGTTCTTTCAGTATCCTAGGAATTACAAATTGTAAGTAATAACCTTATGACAATTTTTTTTTATTTTACTGATTCTCTCCCGCCCCCTGAGTCTCTGGTGAACATTTCAAATGGTTCAAGACTGTTTTCCCTACCAGATACATAAGGATGGAGAAAAAAAATCTTCTGTTTACCCAAACTAGACCCCTATCACCTGGCAGCAATACACAGTATTGCCATTGGACAGGAAAAGCCAGAATTTTAAAGATACTTAAGCACCTAATTCCACCATTTAAACACCACTGCCATTCAGAGCTGTGCTCAGCTGCCACCTAACCCCATACGTGTGTAAATCTCCCATGACACCAATATTCCCACCACACCTAAACATTCTAAGTGCTGCCACTACCCCACAACAAATGGCTATGGCCATAGGACCTAGTGCTCGTACCCAGAAATCACCCAATGGAGACATTCACTCTTCGCGCCCATCAGGGTGGCCACAGCCCAGAGTATCTTGGCAATGGGATCATTCCAAATGGTCATAAGCCAGATCATTGTCTCCTATGGACTGCAGTTAGAAATAGAAATTAATGGAGATATCCCATCTCCTAGAACTGGAAGGGACCTTGAAAGGTCATCAAGTCCAGCCCCCTGCCTTCACTAGCAGGACCAAGTACTGATTTTGCCCCAGATCCCCAAGTGGCCTCCTCAAGGATTGAACTCACAACCCTGGGTTTAGCAGGCCAATGCTCAAACCACTGAGCTATCCCTCATCAGTTCCTGATGAGGGCCCTGATGAGAGACACCGAGACTACATTTGTTTCCCATTGGATAGACACATACAACTGAGGAACATGGAGGAGTTTTATAGGCTTGGATACCTCCCATCTGTACTCAGACCTGTACATTCTATGTGTCACCATATGAAGCCAAGCATAGATGCACACGCTTACATCAATAGCCAAAGGACATGCACTCTAAACTTGAAGACTGTCTGCAATGCCCTACACCGGTGCTTTGATGTAGTGGCCAAGTTCCCTGAATCCTGCCAGGACTTGGTGATATCAGAACTCGCAAGATGCATCAAAAGGGGTGTTGCCAGTGGACTAGCTGCTAAATAAGATTCCCCCCACCCTCTGCCCCTGCATCCTGTCATAAATAGATAGTTCAGGGTTAATGCCTCTTTTACCTGTAAAAGGTTAAGAAGTTCACCTAGCCTAGCTGACACCTGACCAGAGGAACCAATGGGGGGGACAAGATTTTTCAAGAGGAAGGAGGGAAGTTTTCCTTTGTCTCAGTGTTAGTTTCAGTTTTGGACGGAGTGGAAAAGATCAAGGAATCAGCCTCTTATCAGAGTAGTGAGTATTAGAAAAGGAATAAATAGGTTTATGTTTATTTTCTTTTGTAACTTGTCTTGTGCAATTAGAGGAATAATCAAATTGGGATTTCTTTTGTGTAACTAAGGTTTTGCCCAGGGGAACATCCTCTGTGTTTTTGAATTGGCTGTCTGTGAGATCAGCTTGTATGCTATCTCCCAGAGGTTTTTCTTTTGCCTCTCTTTTCTTTAATTAAAAGCCTTCTTTTTAAGAACCTGATTGATTTTTCCTTGTTTTAAGATCCAAGAGGATTGGATCTAGACTCACCAGGGATTAGTGGGGAGAAGGGGGGGGGAGAGAATGATTAATTCCTCCTTGTTTTAAGATCCAAGGGTTTGGATCGGTGTTCACCAGGGAATTGGTGGAGGAGTCTCTCAAGTCTACCCAGGGAAGGGTTATAGTACTTGGGAGGGAGATATTCTGGGGGAGAGGTAGACAGAGTTTCCCAAATGACTCATAAATAATTTGGGTGGTGGCAGCAAAACCAGATCTAAGCTGGTAGTTAAGCTTAGGGGTTTTCATGCAGGTCCCCACATCTGTACCCTAAAGTTCAGAGTGGGGGTGAAACCTATGACACATCCTTACCACCTGCTTGTGATAACCCCCCCTCCCCCGCCGCCTCCCAAATGGGCAAATGGCTGCCACAGCCATCCATATTTCCAGCCCACTGCCTATCACCACAGTGCAAAACATGTATAATGCCATGTGTTATTTCCCCTTGCTTCACATGTGCCCAACACACAAAGGTCACTTTAGTTATAGGCAAACTAGGCAGCTGCTTAGGGTGACAGAGTAGACTCAGCACTCCATCATGACAGAGGAGTGACCATGCCAAATTTGAGTGGCATCGAGACCCAGTGTGCCCAGTCACAACACCACTCATTGATACTAGTCATGACAGAGGCCAGCCAGGCCAAAGCTGTCACCCTAGGCCTATGAGGAGGTGGCAGCACACTGAAAATTTGCTTAGCACCGCAGAATGTCTTGAACGACCTCTGTGCACACAGGAGACAGAGGGTACCTCCTCTCAGCCTGGTTCAAATCATGGTGCCAGCCACCCCCCTAATGCTAGCCAAAATCCCTTATAATCATGCCCACAAAACCACTTGGTCAATAATAGTGAACACCTTTTGTATGCTAAAAATGTGGTGGAGGTGTCTACATCCATATAGTGGCACACTGCTGGGATCATTGATGCAGCTACCTGCAAGTGCTGTGGAAGGAGGGATATCGAGACTTGGGTCCGCAATGGTTTCTCCCTCCGCCCTCCCTCCTTCTCCTGCTACCAGAGCAGCCGCCACTTTTTTCTCTCCTCAAGTTCCCTTCTGTGACCACCTACAACATTCAACTATCCCCTAAGTTTGTCCCATCATCCATCCAGGTCAATCACAGATGTTTCTGTCATTCAAGGACCCTTGTGCAACATCATTTAAGCCAATGGAGTGACATCAAGGATGAATCTGTTGAATTATAATCCATAGATCAACTCAGTTTTTCTGCCTGTCTCCCCACCCCCATCCTTCTAGAGAACTATATTCAGATTTCTATGCCCTATACTGAACATAATAGGCCAGATTCATCCTCAGTGCAGTTCTTATGAAACCTCTAGTTATACTAAGAATGAATTTGGACCAATTTTCCCAGATGGCCATAAAAAGAATGTGTTACCATTATCTCTCTTGATTTAGCACTAATCCTTTGCCTAGGTGCGCCAAGACCTTGTTAGCCCTTTGCAGCTGCTGCACACAGGCTTCCTACCTTCACATTATCACAGATACAATGATCACAAAGACAGATACTGCATTAGTCTTTTTCCTTTATAGTTTCCTCATCTCTATCATTATTTAAGGCAGATAAAGTTAGTCAAAAATCATGTCAGGTTTTTCCTCTATGTTTGAATCCCCACGAGCATTCCACATTCACCAGTCTTTTCTCTGTCCCGCCCCCCCCCCCCCCGCACACACACACCCTCCCCAAGTCCCTTGAGGCCTATATATACACAATGCCTACACTGAAATCTTCAAATTACAACACCATGAATCTCAGGCCTATTTCTAAATAACTTATGTACTATAAATGTTAAATAGAAATATTCCCAGAGCTGAGCCCTGGGAGACCCTGCTCATGAGCTTTTGCCAGGAAGATCATTTCCCATTTATTACTACCCTCTGTACACAGAATGTTAGCAGTCTATGTCACTAGTCTATTATTGATGCCAGCATTTTCACATGAGTCACTAGCTTCCAGTAGAATACTTTATCCAACAGCTTGCTTTAAAAAAACAAAACCCAAGATAAGTTACATACCTTCATCTATTAACTTTGTTATTCCATCCAAAAAATCAGATTGCTCTGACAAGATTTATTTCTGGAGAATCTGTGCTGCACTTGTTCGATTACCCTAATAACCGACTTTATCTTACGTGAAACTACAATCTGTGGTTCCTAGCCTCATTGCTGTTATCCTTCTTAACAAGAGGTGCAAAATTAGCCTTGCACCAGCCTTTTGGCATTGTGCCTGTGGCAGGGCAGATTCACTCCTGTCTACTTTTAGCCCACAAACAGCCCAGAGACGTTCTTCTGATAAAACAACTTGTACAGTTTATTGCAGTGTTCTTTCCAATAACCTTTACAGACTTTTCAGCCTCATACCAGCAGCAATATACACCCCTCACCTTCTGCAGCACAGCAAGGCCTTCCTCCTCTTCACATTTCCTTCTTGTGCTTTTTGTACCATCTGGGCTAGTGAGTTAATTAGTCCCTCAAGCCCCCACATCTATCAATTGGTGCCACTCCCTCAGTGGCTGGTAGGGGAACCCAAACCCACCCTCTACTCCAGGTTCCAGTTTCAGGACCCTCTGAACAGCAGCCAAGGCATGGTTCCCTGCTGCCTTTTCCTGAGTCTCTTCCTTTCCTCCCGCTCCCCCCCCCCCAGTTTACCAGCCTCTCAACTCTCTCTTCCCCAAGGAGTAACTATGGGCTATTTGTCTCTATAGCCCCCATATACTCCTTCCAGGGAGTATTTACAGATTACCTCACTACAGCCACTTCCATGTCTGCTTTTTTGACTTTATATAAACCCACACAGGTGAGTTGCTTCTAATTAGGGCTTTACTCCCAGGCTTAATTTTCCCAGATTGCAGCCTAATTGGCCCGATTCAGCTCTTGCAGGGCCAGTGTTGGGAGTACACCTCATCACAATATATATAAAGCACAATTATAAGGAAAGGATCAGTAAATAAACACTCTCAAGGCAAAATTACAATACAATGTTAATATACTACATTGTACATTACTTATTCAGGATCATGTTAGTATTCAAAGACTAAAGATTCTGGCTTGCGGGTTGGGGAGTCCTCCTTCTCTGAGCAAAGTGACCAAATTTCTAAATACCTATTCTCTTTTTGGTGCTTCTCCTGTGTACATAGTTGGTGGGGAAAAGTTTCCATTACAAGTACAGTGCATATTTTACTATATCACAATTCCATAGGAGGGGGTCACATTTTTCCAATAATGTTCAATATAAAGTCTAGCTGCTAATAAACAAGAAATTCTATTTGTCATTCTATTTAAAATGTAGACCCTTTACTGAAGCATTAAGTAAACAGGTCAGTGGATCTCTAGAATCTGGCATTTTAATTTCCTCCCCAAACCATCTAATTCCTGGACACAACCACTACATGTGCAATGCTTTATACTTTCTAATACAGGTTAAGAAAGGGGGGGGAAATGCAGGCAATGGTGATACTGTAGTTCACTGCCCAGTTCCCAAAGCCTATTGACCACTTGTCTTTTCTAGCCTTTACAGCCCTGGCTGAGCTCCCTCGGGCTTCTGTATTACACCCCAAATTTGGATCCCATGTGCTTGTAAGCTTAATGAGTCTGAGCAGTGTCCAGACATTGGCTCTATGTACTCCATGTGCCTTAAAGCCCAGACAGACTCCAATGCCGTTACCCATTCTAGGGTTGTCAGTCCCCACAGCCCCGCTGCCCTTGGTACCAAGACTAGTGCTGTCCCTCCAAGTCTCCCCAGTAGCTTACATACACTTGCTGCAGAGCTTCACCCTTGTCGGTAGCATGACTTACTGTTTAACTCTTCAAGGACTAGGTGACTATTAAAACAAGGGACATGTAGACTTTGAAAAGGAATTTCTAACCCAGTCACACTTTACTCATAGTCAAAGCACAAGTGATATGCAGATCTATTGGAAAGTAACATATCTGCACACAAGACCCTTCTGAGAGCCCTTTGGATCTAGTTGGTATAAGAAGCTTCAGGCTTAGAACCTGGAACTATGGGGTTTCTGGGCTACTGATGCCTCTGCATTGCAACTAGAGGCTTAGTCTGGGGAAGGGCCACAATGGGAGGGTGCTGTGAAGCTAGGCTTGGCAGGAAGTGCTGCCCCACAGGGTCTGAGTGGCAGCACCTCTCAGCTCACTGATTTCCCAATACCAGTATATAAATCAGGAAGCCATGATGGGGAGCTGTCTAAACAATAACAGACTGTCTTCCTCTCTGTGCTCCAGACCTTGCTTGCAATAGATCCTAGCCTATGGCTTCTGACCTTGGCTTACTCTCCACTTCACTATTCGATTGCTGTCTGTAACCTGGGGGCCTAATGCTGACTTCCTGGTATCCTGACCCGACTTGATTCTGTCCCTGCTATCTGCCTGGTGCTGCGCCTGACTTCCTGGCATTCTGACCCAGCTTGCTCCTGACCCTGGCACTTGTCTCCTAATCTCAATTTAGCAACTGACTAGGGCACACCAGCCACACATGACCTGGCCCTGACAGTTGGTGTCCTTCAGGGAGTCTATGATCCTTCTTATACTGCAACATGTGGGAGCATTCAGAAGACCAAAGTCCACCCCTAAGGAATCACAGATTGTGGGAAATTAGGAATTGTCGTGCAGTTCTGATTCAGTCAAGAGCAGGGTAGCAATACACATGCACACCAGCCAATTTACTTTACAGACTTCTCTTAACATTTAAGTAATTTTAAAAGCACAGAACCCCCTCCCCCATACTTCTTTAAAAATATAATTGAACATATCAATATTTTTTTGTGTCTGGTTTCATGCACTTTCCTAGCACTTGACAAGCCTATAGTAAACAGTAAGCACAGCTTACTGAAGCAGACTCACTGTGGGAAATAATTTGAAATTTCAAAAGAAAATAAGGTCTTTTGAGTTGATTCTTACTCAGCTTCATACTGCGCAAGGGGCCTCAGAATTGAAATCCTTTAGGAAAAAAAAAAAAGATCGGAACTCTGACCTTGTGAATATGCTGCTTGTCTTTTATACACAAGAAAAGAATATTTTATATTCTTGTGCTCTTATCCCTTTTTGTTTTCCTGCTGTGGGAGTGAGGGAGGGGTGAGAAGAAAGGGAGGACCAGTGAACAAAGTAAAAATATGACTTCAGATCAATTCACAGAAAGCTGGTAGTGCTAATATTCCTGGTACTCTAAGTCAGAGAGGGTGGAGAATGCAAACAGCCTCTTGTTCCCTTAGCTCTTACATTGCTGTGACCTTGTGAATGATACAGAAACTTTATATGGAGACAGCCCCAAATGGTGAGTTTGCTGTAGTGACACATTTTTACCTGTGCACTTTTCAGTTTATAAGGAGAGGAGAAACTCAGGGTTTGATAAATGAAGATCTGAATTTAGCTTGCCATATACTGAAACCAATTAAATCAGGTTTAGTGGCTCAAGAGACATTTTTAGTTTTCTGCTGCATAATCAGAAAGTATTAATAGTACTTGGAGCAAAAAATTACAGAAGAAATGTGCTCAAGGGAGAGAGGAAATTTTGAATTGATGGAGGTTTAAATGAAGTAAAAGATTTCAAGGAACTAAAAAAAATTACAGTACAGTTCTTCTCCCTCCCAGCATGAATTAGCATAGAATGCTTATCAAAGCTTTGATTTCAGAATTCTGATCTAATTTTTTGCACACACACAAAAAAAGAGAATGAAAAGCATTAGTAGAATTATAAGACAAACCAGAACTTGTACCTCTGCATAAAAGTCAGGGAAACAGCAGTTACCTTAATGGTGAGCTCACTGCAGCAGGGACTGCTTTGTGGGATTTTTTCTCTATAGCAGTTAGTACCTGTTTGGAGCCTATAAATATTACTAATAGTAAATGATGCAGAGGCAGCTATTTCATAAAGTGTTTTTCTTCTCTTGATAAAACTTATTTTATAAAAACTTTGCATAGAAATCTTGAGGTATGATGTTAGTAAACCAACAGCTTTAAAGAAATAACTAGTAGCTCTTCAAAATATATCCATATTATATATTTTTCACAAATGCCAGCAGAAAACTGCTCCCAAAAATGCAGCCTACTTAGTATCCTGTGTTGAGAAGCAAAAGGCTTTGAAGGTGACGGGAAATAATATGCACAATTTCATCAGACCTAGCAGATTTACTGATACATTATATACACAATACACGTGTTCCATAGTAGAAGATGCTCAGGCTTTGGAAGAATGAAATTTAGATGCAAATAAGATGAAATCAGGTAATCTCAATGCTATGTAGGGCCAACAAACCAGGCGGGGAAACAAAACCTAGTGCACTCTCATAATCTAATGTCTTTATTCACAACAATGCATGTGTATCTACCGTTCCTGTCAGTTTAATAACAAACAGATGGAAATATATCTCAGATATCAGATAGCACTGCAGCAAAGAACAAGCTTTCTAACTCCAATACATACCAGTTTTAATTAGATGCGTCTAGGACTATTTACACCTGGGGGTAAATATCCCAACATGAGTTTCAGTGAAGATGAGACTCGCTATTGAGGGCCAGATTGTGCCCTTATGGTGTAGACCCGGGTAGAAGGCCCTGCCCCAGAGGCAGTTGTGGGAGGAACAATGTATTCTGGAGCTCCCCAACAGCCTGCTCACTGGGCTACCTCTTAAAAGGGGTCAGCATGTGATCTGCTAGCCAGCAAACTGGCCACTGCAGAAGTGGGGATGGGGCCATAACCATACCTCCTTCCTTACCTATTTCTAGGAAGTGCTAACAGGGAACAATCCCTATGCAGGGCTAAACCAGAACTTCTGATCCAAACACCCATACATTTGGGGGAAATAAGAACCAGATTTTTGTGGTTCAGCCTGTATCTGTTTGTAGTCAGAAGCTAGAAGTAAGGCAGACGTTCATGCAGTGACAAATACCAGGGATAAAAGTTAACTGAACATTTCTGAATCTTCAAAAGAGTGTTGATTCCACAGGTGCTTTACTTCTAAAAATAACTAAACACAACAATCAGATGGCAATGCTGACTGTAAGGTTTATGCTATTCCCCACTTGCTGGGGAAATCCTTAATGCATAAGATCTGGTCAGTGCATGGCCCCTGTATGTCATGAGTAGCATAAATGGGCCACATCAAAGGAGAGAATCTGGCCTACAGCTTAAAAAGCAAGGACTATCCATCACCACATGCACTTTGCTAATTTACTTTGATATTTGCAGTGTAGCTTTATTTATGATCTATAATGTAGGCCCTAATATACAACAGTATGTTTTGTAAAAATAATGAAGTCTTTGTAGTATGAGGTTTCACTACCACACACCACTATTGAATCTTTCCTGAGATTTGTGGCGGGGCTGTGTGTGAATGACTAACAAGGTATTCAGATCAGAAAATGTGCATTAGTGAGGTTCCATTTTATTTACAATACAGTATGTTTTTGAGTAGACCAGCAACTGTCTATCATTTCCAGCTAGACTGTTTCTGATGTATAAAATGCAGTGCTATGTAGGCAATAGGGTGCTATAGAGAATGAATCCTTTTTACAGATTTTTTTTTTTATTAAAGCAATCATATAGAATGGTACTGCTCTATTTAATCCTATAGTGTGGTTCTGATAGAATTTTCTAGTACATTCTAGGGTACAGGCTTTTCCATCCCACAGACAAAAGAGGTAATTTTGGGAGCATTTGTGCCTGGGAAAACAGAAGCTGCAGAGATGAAGTTGTTTCTGGGACTGAGAACAGAATCAGTTGAGGTCTGTCAAATTTACGGGAATATGAGTTGAGGTTTTCAATTATAATATAATCCTGGGAAGGGGTGTGTGTGTGTCTGTGTGTGTGTGTTTTATTTTTGTTGAAGGTTTAGAGCAGGGGTAATCAATAGGCAGAGCAGGGGCCAAATACGTACCGCCAGATGCTTTTGAATGGAACTTGAAATCTTTATTTACTTATTATTTTCTCTGGAGTCTGGACCATGACTATGCCTTGACCAAGAAATTTGGACCTTGACAAAAAATAATTGATTGCCCCTGGTTTAAAGTGTGATCTGCCAAGCAAGCTTTCAGCATTGATCAATCCTAAATGCTCTGAAGTCAGTGCAAAGATCTGACTGCAGGACCGAGGCCATTACAGGACTGTAAATTCTTCACAGCAGCACCTTTGCTTCCTTATGTCTGTAAAGTGCTTAGCACACTTTGGATGATATGAACTGTATTTTCTAAAACACTCAACATAAGCCTACTCTGCTCCCATTTTAGTTCATAGTAAACTCTCAAATTTCAGTGGGAGCAGAGCCAGGCCAATGTTCAGCACTCTAGCAAATCCCTCCCTTTATAAATAGCAAATAATATCCCTGACCACTTTGGGATATTTTCCTATAAATAAAATCCCATATATCAAATATTCTACAACGGGGTGCCCAACCTACGACCCACAGCCTGTACATGGCCCGCTGGAGAATTTCATAAGTCCCATGCGATGAATCTATTTGGCCCACACAAGGTTGTGCTTAGGTTTATATGTCCCTTCTATGTAATAAGGTTGGACACAACTGCTCTACAACAGTCTTTTTAAAAGGGCCCAAGTTTACTCTTACTGAAATCATTACTATTCATATTTATTTATTCTTTAATCAGTGGTGATATTATTGTAGCCTTTTACAGTCAACAGGAGTTTTGCTATTGGACTGATGATAGCAGAATAAGAGGCTTTGAATTATAATTTGAGGAAAAAACGATACTAGATCTTACAGCAGCTTTTTATAAAACATTTAAAAACAGTTTTAATAGGTCTGAATTTGTGTTTTTAAGTATTAGGAAGGTTTCCCCTTGATTGCCATTCCTTAACATAGGACACTCATTTATTTGTTTTGCTCCTTTTTTTTTTTTTGCTATATTTATACTAATTTCAGCCTTATTCTTGTCTGAAGTGGAATTAAATTATCTCCTACCTTTGCCCTCTGATCAGTCAGGTAAGTAGAAGAGTGACTGGTAACTCAAGAAGAAGAATAGAACTTCCTTGGTTAGATGGTGGAATGCTGAAAACATGTCTCTCCTAAAATATTTACTAATCCTTTAATTTTGCCAAATATATTACTTTTTTCCCCTCAGCACTAAACCTGCAGTGTAGAAAATATCTTCCCATACATTTACAGTTACTTTCAATAGAGAGACAATAAAGAGTCTAGTTGAAGTGTGGCTCAAAAGACTTTATACATGAATGATGCGTCAGAGAAAAACCTTTTCCTCCAAACACCACAGCGGCAAAAAATTTAGCTTCTCTGCCCAACGTAGTTAAAAATTCACTTTTTAAACACCAGTCTAGCTTCCCCATCAATAACTTGCCCATTGACAGCTGAAGATTAATTTATTTAAGGGTTTAAGTCCACCCTTATGGAAATTCAGCTCATGGCAGAAGTCACTTGCTTTATTCCACAATATCTCAGACTTGGAGAGCCATACAAGAATAACAGCCTTCAGTACTTTAAAACAGTCACTGTCAAAAAGCTGTTGTCAGACTAATCACACTGAGAGAGCCCTACAACTTCCCTTCATCTACCCTCATATGTTATATAAGAAGAATATAGGGCCAGAGATTCCTCCTTTCCACCACCCTGGCAACCCCAAGGGAAGGGGGAAAAAATCTCAATGAAGATCTCCTCAGAGATGCCCCAACACTGTTTCAGCCTAGGATAGCGGTGCCTAAATTTGCCCACCAATTTTGCAGGCCTGGATTCTAATCAGCAAGCCACAGAGATATCCTCAGATCCAAAGTGGGAGGCCCTGTGTCTGTGCACCAGCTTTGGGCCCCTTTGGTTCTCTTTCCCTGCTCCCTGGCTGCAAATGCCCTTGGGAAATACTTTAAGGGGGCAATTCCCCAGCAAGGAACAATCTCATTGGAAAAAGTTATTAATCCCCAAGCTGTACTAGCTTTCCTCACAAATTTCTGGGATGTGATGTGTGTCTTCCCAGCAAAGCCCATGACCCATTTAATGCACTGATGATTTCCAGACCAGCTATTTCCCACCCCCCTCTTTGTTTCCAGTCAGAGAATGGAAATAAACTTCCAAATATTCATCCTTTTAAGACCCTTTCTTCAGGGTTTCACTTCCACAAAACAATCACAAAATAAAAGCAAATCAACTGAAAATAATTGGACAATAATAATTTCCCAAAGGTTTTAGTTGGAGAGGAGAGAATATATCCATTCCCTTTTGATTTAGCTTCCCCTTTCTTTTATAATCTTCCTCAAGCAGCTGTGTGAAAGGCCTGCTAACCCTTTACTATCTGCAATGCTTTTACCTTGTCATGGCCCCCCATCACAATCAGAGCTGATCAGCTCCCAAGTAGTTAAATAATAAAAATCTCTCTCATGCACACTCTTCCTTCCTTCCCAATCAGTAGGAGACATAGTTTGATTAGTTTATAGGGATTAGTTTGGGAGATTTTTTGGTGTATATACCAGGAATGCTGCTGCAGAACCACTGACTCTCTTCACTCCTTGCAGAAGGCGTCAGACCTGCATAATAGATTTTGGGCACACTGTTTGGGCCATAGATGTTCTGTAAATACACTAAATATTCAACTGTGAGGTAGATCACAGGAATATCCTGGAACAGAGGTACTCCTAGACCTCATGGACCGATTGCTAATCATTAGACAGCTAGTGAAATATTTGGGTTATCCCAGCATAAATTGTGGGGATGTATCATCCTTACGCCAACCTAATGGAAAGTTCCATGAGAAGGTAAGGGTCACGATGGGACACTTGCCAGGCAATGGCTCATGGCCTTGTAAAACAAAGGCGCCCCCTGGTGGTCTAGGGATTATATAAGATAAGGTAAACAAGGTAATAAATCATGGCCTTATGTAAGGCCCCCTGGTGGTCTAGGGATTATATAAGATGAGGTAAACAAGGTAATAAATCATGGCCCTATGTAAGGCCCCCTGGTGGTCTAGGGATTATATAAAATGAGGTAAACAAGGTAATAAATCATGGCCTTATGTAAGGAACGGTTGAACCAATCGGTGTGGGGCTATACATGTGATAAACGCATGATTCTCCTTCTTGTCCAATCGGTAGATGTGTGATTATAGCCTAATTGTGTTATGTAATGTTGAGAAAAACTATAAAAGAAAGCTTGTAATAAACAGGATTCGATTCAGCTTGCAACCACATTGGTCGTGTGCTTTATCCACTCTGCATGGGACCCCACAAATGGTGACCCCGACGTGATTCGGCTTGGACATCGAGGCAGCCGACTGAAGCGTTCGGTGAGAAAAGGCGGAGGTGGCAGCCGCGGCAGGAGGTACCGGAGGATACCGGCTCCTGGTCGTCCGAGAGAGACGTTCGTGAGCTCACAGGCAGCCGACTGAAGCGTTCGGTGAGAAAAGGCGGAGGTGGCAGCCGCGGCAGGAGGTACCGGAGGATACCGGCTCCTGGTCGTCCGAGAGAGACGTTCGTGAGCTCACAGGCAGCCGACTGAAGCGTTCGGTGAGAAAAGGCGGAGGTGGCAGCCGCGGCAGGAGGTACCGGAGGATACCGGCTCCTGGTCGTCCGAGAGAGACGTTCGTGAGCTCACAGGTGAGCGGCTGCATTTGATAAAACGGGCTCTGCTTTGTCTGCAGAGGAGGAGACGGTGCATGATTTTTTATTACGCATCGCTGAAAAGCGGGGAGAGAAGCTTCCCTCTGACGCGTTGTCCCGTTTGCTGAAATGGGGACAAAGACGCAGGTTTTTTGTTACACCAAATACTGTCTTTGATAAGGCAGTCTGGGAGAGTCTAGGCTCTGACCTCTGGGAGTCGGTCTCTCACGGCAACAAGGAGGCCGTGTCATTGAGCCATATATGGTGCAAATCTAAGAAACTGATAGAGACGCTTGCGGCAGAAGCCGAGGTCCAGTCAGCCATTAATGACCTCTCTTGGCCAAAAGAGGAGCCGCCTTGTGTGCTGTCGGTGGGAGCCCGTGAGTTCTTTGGGGGTGAGGACACTATCATACCACTCATCCCCAGTGCACCCGAAGTTGATTCTAGTACCGTCCCGTTACCGGACGACCCCGCGGATAGAATGGAGGTCTCGAGCCCAGAAGGGGATAAGTCACAAGAATTTCGGGCGGAAATGTACAAACAGGGCCTTCAGCTACAGGACATGCTGAATCAGTTGTCCCATTTGGCCGGTGAGAGCCATCCCCCTCAGTCCCACACATTGCGAGCCCTGAACCAGCCCGGCTTTCCTGTCACCAATAATGTTTGTACCCCAGAGTTCCGGGCGGAGTTCCAGGGGCAGGGTGAGCAGTTGCGGAATAGGTTGGAAAAAATGGCGGAACCGGGCTTATCTAGCTTTGAAAGGACATATAGGAAAAAACCACCGGATAAGATCCCTCTGGCGGATGATGTAGCTACCCCCTGTCCTCGTTGTGGGTTGTGGGGCTGCGCGATTGGGTGCACCGGACGGGATAACGTGTCCACGCACTGGCCACTGGATGTCACCAACCCGTTTGCCCCGAAGCCTCCGGCATACTCATCCGATGTTTCCACCGATGCGGGTCCCCGGTGGGTTCCAGCAAAGTGGGTCCGGCCGTGGCTCAAGACACGAATTGTTGAGGAGCCTGCCGCCGCCACGCAGGAGCCGGACGACGACCCCGCGACATCGGACCTGCACTTGTTGTTTGTCACAGCCTAGACACCTGATAATGCTGTACTTCTATTTGTTCGGACTCCTTATTATAGGAGCAGGGGTCTTTGTATGTCCAAACTCTGTACCTTTTGTTAACCCACGACAAAATGTTTGGGTCACTTGGGCGAACCAGACTGGCCAAGAAGCCTTTTTTGCTTGTCCATGGCCACCCCATCGGATCCCTTTAGAAAATGTCTTATTGGCTATCCTTATTTACACCCCGATGGTTTTCGTGGGTATTTACGTAATATTACGTTTCTTAATAGTTCCTTATTTAAGAAAAAGGGGGGAGGTGTGGGGATGTATCATCCTTACGCCAACCTAATGGAAAGTTCCATGAGAAGGTAAGGGTCACGATGGGACACTTGCCAGGCAATGGCTCATGGCCTTGTAAAACAAAGGCGCCCCCTCGTGGTCTAGGGATTATATAAGATAAGGTAAACAAGGTAATAAATCATGGCCTTATGTAAGGCCCCCTGGTGGTCTAGGGATTATATAAGATGAGGTAAACAAGGTAATAAATCATGGCCTTATGTAAGGAACGGTTGAACCAATCGGTGTGGGGCTATACATGTGATAAACACATGATTCTCCTTCTTGTCCAATCGGTAGATGTGTGATTATAGCCTAATTGTGTTATGTAATGTTGAGAAAAACTATAAAAGAAAGCTTGTAATAAACAGGATTCGATTCAGCTTGCAACCACATTGGTCGTGTGCTTTGTCCGCTCTGCATGGGATCCCACAATAAATTACATTTTATCTACAGTTAATATTTCCATTTTAGTGAATCATTAGTATTAGGGCTAATCCTCCAGCCCTTTAATCAAATGAGTAAAAGTTTCCTATATAATTGCTTAAACAGCAAATCTCTCCTAAAAGCATGTAACACAACTGACTCTTCTTATAATCCAAAATATAATGGAATTATACAAAATCAGCAAAATACCATTCTTGGGCCTCATACTAGAGCTCATACATACCCAGAATTCCAACAGGGGTCCATTAGGTAATATTTACAAATGAGAACTTCACTGGAAACACATTTTTATTTTATCTGCTAACTATAAAAAGGAATAGTTTACTCATAACACCATCCTTCTTTCCTCATTCTCAGATTTACATCCCTTCATATTGCTTAGACATATGTTTAAATTTTATACTATAAAAATCTCCATGTCCTTTTCTTCAAATGACTGTATACAAGATGCTTTGATAGTCCTTGCAGATATTTTCTAGCCTTTGTGCACACTCTGGGTAAGTATCAAGTTAATCATTATAATTCACTGCTTTCTTATAATACAAATTGATTTTCCCCAAATATACCTGACATTTTAAACTAGCATTTATTGTAAGTGTCTAGGAACCAAGAGGGAGTGGTCAAGATCTATCTTTAAATCTAGGCTCAACTACTCACTCATCGTGCAACCTCAGGCAACAAACTTGACCTCCTTCTGGCTCAGTCAATCCAGCTGGCTAAAAAGCAGGAAGTCACTGAAAACCAGATGCTGCATCTGAGCAGATCTTCCCTGGGTAAATAAATTACAAGAGAGCCACAGGGATGGAAGAATACAGTGTTTCTTATTGTCAGAGTCATGAAGATATATGGAGGTAAATTGGAAAAGAACATGAGGTCTTTTGGCCTCCAGCTTTACTTCGATATTTGAAAAATAGCATTTTTATTGCTAGATACAGATATGAAACTTCTTTCTTTTTGTGCTGCCAGCGAACTGCAAAGTTGGCCCATCTTTTCTTTTAAGTGGAGTGACTTTGTGAAGGTTTTATTGCCTATCCTCTTTGTTTTCTGCCTCACTTCTTTATGGCTTACAAACATCCGACATGTGAACACTAATACTTGATTAAATATGCATTATATTGGTGAAATGTGTGAGACCCAGGCTTTGATTGGACTGCAATAACTTGTATTAATGGAAACCAGGAGTATTTTGGGAAGGTGATCATGAGTTTATTTTCTGGAAGAGGAGAAGGATGCAGCTACTGAGCCCACTAAAGGAGCTCTTCCTCTGGCCTTACAACTCCAGTTCAATCAGAGTCATTGTAACATTATTCTTAATAGAAACTGCTTTAGTTGTTTAAGAGTGCAAAGTTAATTTAGGAAGCAGCATATTACACACTCCCTACCAAGGGAAGAGGAGGTAGAAGTTGGAAAGGGGTATATTGAGCAAACTTTACTATCCCCAGAATGACAGGTTTTGCCCATCCAGTGCCATAAGGCTTAAGGTATGTTGTATTAATTCTGATGCAATGAATAAGGCCAGAGAGTCAAAGGTGTTAACATGACCCTGTCACTGTACAACATTAACATGGTTTGAGTTTTGAGTGCAGAGACCTCTGCCTTCTTAGTACCATGGTAATACTATTAAAAATCCTTCTAACCTTTTAAAGATACAGAAAAAGGAAAAACAGTTAATGCATGTAAAATTTTAATATGAAATATAAAATGTACAATATTAAGTAATGTAAATGAAATGTAAAATATTAAGTAAGGCTTTTATTTAAACAATATTCCTTACACTCTTTAGAGGCAGAGAGTTTTTAGAAGGGAAAAAACAGTTTGACAGTCTCTTAGATGGTACTGAAGGTGGTAATAACTACAGTATTCTGGGGAAAAGAGAAGAAGTTAATTGCGATGGACTGCTGCTGAAGTTCAATTCAGTTCCCTAAAAAACAAAAGAAGACAAATACACACAAAAAGGGAGAGAAAAGAACAGCAAAGATAGAAAATGCACTTTTTGTTTTTGGTGTTCAATCTTGCTTACAGCCTCACTGCTGTACAAACATAGGTACAGCACAGGGACTTATTCTCCACTCTGAGACCTGGTAAACTTGTATCAGCACGGGGCTGTTTAGGGCATTGCTTTTAGCTAGCTCTCTGGTTCACAGACTTCAACAGTGTTGCAAAATAGACAGTTTTAGCCAGCTAAGCTAGTCTCTTGTTAAATGGAAAACAAAAGGAAAGGGATAGTATAGAGAAGAAATAAAGTGGAGAAGGAAAAAAGCACACGAGAGGACAGGGTGACAGAAACCGAAGTTCTACATTCCAGATGGTTTTGGGGATTCAGCAGGAGGTGATGATGTTACCTGGGTCCATCCCTCTCTGACCTAGTCTGGTCTGGTCAGATTGGTTAAGATATTGATAAAATGGGCTGGATAAAAGAATAATCAGCCTGGCAAAGGAGGCTTTTAAGCCACCTGGGTATTAAGTAAAATTATACAGGGAGGGATTCCCATAGTGCTCTCATATATGTGTTTATTTATATATATATATAAATATATCTGTAGCAAAGCAACAGCATGCCTTACCAATTGTGTTACACAAGAACATTTGAACTTCTAATTTCCAGCTATCCAAGCATTTATAATCACACTCAGCATGAATATATCTGACTTAACTTCTCTAGGGACTGAAATCATTCTGCCTCACACTCCAGTGGGTGTGCGCGTGTGTGTGTGCGTGCGCGCACGCATGCACGCACATCTTGCTACATATTATTATTGACATATTCCACTAATGAGCTATGGAGTTTTTGGAATATTTTTTTATGTGTTTGTGTTAATAGTCCTTAACTTTTGCAGGAATTTAATGAATATATTAACACAGCCTATAAGCACTATATAATACATGCTATAAGCATTTTAATGTGTTGCCAGTTGGTTTCTTGAGGACACAAAATAGTTAACACCAGCCTTAAATTAAATGTGTACATTTTCATTTTATAGATAATGCAGATTGATCTTTAAAGACTGCAGGCACTGGTCTTTTTCTATTTATGCTCACCTTTTAAAAAATATAAAATACGCATAGTGGAATATTAAAGAAAGGCAGGGCAGATTTTCTGAGTAAATTTCTAACATACTTTGCACATAAACCATTGAAGCCTTTTATCTACAATCATCAGCAGAACATGATCCTTTCCATTAAAGATCCAAAAACAGCTCTCATCAATATCTGTAGAATTTTTTTAAACCATAAATGCAAAATGTAATTTACCTCCTACAGCCCGTCCCTCTCACAACTCAGAATCAGGTTTTGTGTACACAAAACTGCAGACTGTGTTTTTGTAATCTACAGTAACTACCAAATTCAGTGGGTATGCAATTTTTCCATAACAATTATGAAACAGATATTGGTCAGTCTAACTCCTTATATAACAGGGTATAAGGTAAAAACGCTACGCAATCTGGCATATATATATATTACTATTTACATCAGTTCCAATTTGGTTCATCACTTAAAGAAAGGATGTGAAGAAATTGTTTAATTGCTTTGTTTTTTAATTTTGTAGCTTTCAAAGACCAATATAATTACTCCTTGTATTTGCCAATTTTCTGGAACTAATTTGAGGAAGTCTTACTCACCAACAGGAGATATTGGGGTTTATTGAATTAGGAGAGGAAAGGCAGTCTTGAGGTTAAGGTACTAGTGTGAGCATAAGGTGATTTGGGTTTAAATCCTGGCTCTATTATATATTCTCTGTGTGATCTTGGTCAAGGTGCTTGATCTCTCTGTGCCTTAGTATCCCTCCTATAAAATAGGGGATGATAATAATGCTTACTTCCTCTAAATTTGGCTTGTCTATTTAGAGTAACCTCTTGAGGGCCGGGACTATCTCTTACTTTGTGTAAGTACAGTAAGTAGCACCCTGGGACCCTGATCTTCGTTGGAACCCCAAGACACTATTGTAGTAATACATAATTATAATTAACTTCAACAAGAAAAGGAAAGTTTATAAGAGAAGTTTCAACCACCAGATACTGCATGGCTGAGACTCAAAATCATGCCCAGCAACCTCGATAAGAGAGAATCAGAGATTTCTAATCTTAAAGCACATATAAAATGATAAACCTCATTTTCTTTTCCTGTGACCAAGGTAGTAGCTAACACAAATCATTATCTTCATGCAACAGATAATTTAGTAATGCCATTAACTCTTTAGTCTAATTTCAATTTGCCCATTACATACCTGACAAAACTTAATATGAGTCTAGGGTGACCAGACAGCAAATGTGAAAAATCAGGACAGAGGGTGGGGGGTAATAGGCACCTATAAAAGAAAAAGACCCAAAAATTGGGACTGTCCCTATAAAATCGGGATATTTGGTCACCCTATATGAGTCCCACTTGCTAGATGTTCTCTAGTTCCTGGTCTTAATCCAAAGAAGGGGAGGGGGGGAGAGAGAGAGAGAGAGAGAGAGATGCTCATATTATATATGTCTTAAGAACATCTAGACCCCCTGAAAAAAGCCACAAGGCACCATTCCCTATCTGTTGTTTCCCCTGGGCCCATCAGGCTGTTCTTCAGGATCAAACATCGGCAGTGGAAAAGTAGGATGGGGAGGAGGTGGTCCAGTGTAATGCACATTGTCTTTCCATCAGCCCAGTAGAGAGAGAGACCCTAAAAAATGCAGTACAGCCCAAGGAGGTCTTGGATTGCTGCAATCAATGCTAGTCTTATAGTAGAGATTCTTCTTTAAGGGGGAGGGCCCCTTACTAGAGAAGCCCTGTCAACACTAGAGATTTACTGCCAGGGAAGGGATGAGGGGTGTCACTGAGGTCTCAGAGTTGGCACTGCGATACGTGGATGGCTCTGGATTCCTGTAGAACCTCTGGGGCTTGTGGGCCAGGCTTGTAGCTTGTTGCTATGGGGAGTGGAGGTGCCCCATCTGCCATTTCCCACATAATAGTTTGAAGAAAATGCTGTGAAAAGAATCTCCAAGAGATGTCCACCATCTTAGCCCCTTCTGCGGGTTTTCCCAGAAGAGGAGTTGTGTCCTACTATGTTTAACTCTTCAGTGTTCATGCAAGTCTGAGGGTACAAGCTGGACACTGCAAGCAAAGAGAGGAGACCAGGATGTGCATGTAACAGGCTGATGACATCATGAGAAGTTTGGATGCACAAAAAATATAGGAATGGGCCCTTCGTTTTCTGCACATCTTGAATGCTATAGGAGGACACAGATTACATACGGCTTAAATTTACATAAAATGCAGAGATTGTAAAACCTAGTTCAAAGAGAAGTAGACCAACAAGCATGAAAGACAAAAACTTAAAATGCGAATGGTCATAAAAAAACCTCACTGAGAACTGGTGCTATTAAAACAACTGAAGGAAAAATGGCAAGTCAAAGGCTAATTCAACAATAATGGTAACAGGAACAATAATGGCGATTTAAGGAAATTGTATTGTACTTTAGGCATGATGTGAAATTACATCTGAGGGACTATGCTTAAGTGAGGCATGTTGTATAAATTTAGATGGACTATATGGGCCCAAAAAATCAGAGGTATTAACAAGACCCTGTCACTATCCAACGTTCAACAGTATTAAACAAGATTCAGGGTTTGGTATACGGAGACCTCAGCCTGATTAGTACCGTAGCAAATAGACCAGTAATTTTTTTTAAAGATACAGGAAAGAAGGAAAAACAGTTAAAGCATTTGCAATGCAAAATATTAAATAAGACTTTTATTGTAGCAACCCTCCTGTTTCCTTTCCTTTTAGAGGAAGAGAGATTTTAGAACAGGGGTCAGCAACCTTCGGCACATAGCCCATTAGGGTAATCTGATTGCGGGCCACGAGACATTTTGTTTATGTTGACCATCCACAGGCACACACACACCCCCACCCCCCCGCAGCTCCCAGTGGCCGCAGTTCACCGGTCCTGGCCAATGGGAGCTGCGGGAAGCCACGGGCCACAGGGATGTGCTGGGCACCGCTTTCCACAGCTCCCGTTGGCCGGGAACGGTGAACCGTAGCCACTGGGAGCTGTGGGGGGCTGTGCCTGTGGACAGTCAACATAAACAAAATGTCTCGTGGGTCCAGCAATCACTCACACCCCCTGTAGTTATTGTCCTTTGTTCCAGTCTCTTTCAGGTACCCTTGGGGGTGGAGAGGCTCTCTCTTTAGCCAGCTGAAGACCAAATGGAGGGGTCTCCCACGGGCTTAAATAGACTTTCTTTTTGTGGGTGAAGACCCCCTCCCCTCTCCTATGCAAAGTCCAGCTCCAAGATGGAGTTTTGGAGTCACATGGGTAAGTCACATGTCCATGCATGACTCAGTTTTTACAGGCAGCCACCATTGCTTACCTGCTCCCTTGAACATCCTCATGTATACTTCTTATGTGGATTGGAGCCTCCCAAGATCCATTGTCCCTTAAGTGCTTCTTGACTGGGCACTTAATTTGTACATTCCTTTCTCAAGAAGCTGACCCAATGCTTTACAAAGGCTACTTAAAATCAAACCAGTGCCCAGCCAATATTCATAACGTCGAATACAAAAATGATACATGCATACAAATAGGATTAATAGATTCGGTAAATCATAACCTTTACAGAGATATGTTACATGGCATATGTAGCATAAAACATATTCCAGTTATATCATATATACATTCATAAGCATATTCCCATGAAGCCTTATGGGGTACACCGTCACAATGACAAAGGCCTATAGTCCCAGGAGACAGTAGGGGTGGCAGCCATAATGATAAACTCTCTGCAGCGGTTGTTGGCAGACAGCTGCTTCTTCGGCTAATTTTTCCCCAAAAGTCTTCTCTTTTTAAGAACCCCGAAGAAGAGTGATGGGCAGAATAGCCCATCCCCTCATTATTTTGTCCACAAATTAGTCCTAATTTCCAATGCACCAATATTGGTTCATTGATATCTGGTTCCACACTGCTCGTTACCTATACCTGATCTTAACACAGGCCTTGAGTTATATCAGTAGAACTTTTTGTTTGGACTAATGCAGACTCTTCTTTGAATCTTGTCCTAAGTAATATTTATTGTTGTAGGTTACTGTGACACTTTATAAACTTTCACTCACTTCCTACAGTTGAACTCACAGTTAGGGTAAATTTGTAGGCCCAATGGGCCCAATTGGCACAACGGGCACCATAAGTGGCCATTAAAATAACCTCCAAATTGTTTGTTATTTTCTAATGAAAAGAAACCACTAATTGAGCTACATGAAATTACATCCTCTTAACACTCAGTTAACAGCTTGATTCAATAATCATAAATTCAGCACCATCTTTGTATCAGATAATTAATGGTAATTATAAACTCTATAATAAGCTCCATATTAAGCTTGACTTAAAATATTTCCCATTAATTTTAAAGTGACAGAGGATTATTCATGTAGCTGGTCACTTCACTAGACAAGAGATGAACATAAGCTTAATTAACTTCATTATTTAATACAACTACCTGAAAGACTGACAATATGAAAGTCTCATCTGCAAAGATGTTAACCATATACTCTTAAAATGTTTTCTGCATTCCAGCAACACATGTGATGTCATAGTTCTGAAGAGAATCCTGATATTACATTTGCATACCCAAGCCAGCTCTGCAAGCTGTGGGAGGAAGGGCTTGGAAGTTACTTGAATATTGTGTGGAATATTAACAAGAGGCCAGATTCTAACAGTTTGTGTAAACTGGCATAGTTGAGGTGAAGTCCATGAAGCCACGCTACTATAAATGTGCTGAGTATTGGGCCCCAATATTTAAATACTCCTCTACCCCGATATAACACTGTCCTCGGCAGCCAAAAAATCCTGTGTTATAGGTGAAACCGCGTTATATCGAACTTGCTTTGATCCACCGGAGTGCGCAGCCCTGCCCCCCCGGAGCACTGCTTTACCGCGTTATATTCGAATTCGCGTTATATCGGGTCGCGTTATATCGGGGTAGAGGTGTATTCCGTCCATCATGGAAGACAAAACTCACAATAAACTTAGTGTATATATATATAAGCAAATGGCTTGGGGGGGGAGACAACAAAGTCTCCATCTCATCTCTGCCTCCCATTGGAGTGATTTGTCCCCCAGAAGACTGAGAGAGCAATCTCTGTTCTGCCCCTGTTTAACAAACTGAAATTGTGAATGGTCCCTTTAAGGTAAGGTTTAAGAAAGGGTAAGCAATTTGTTCTACCTCCCACATGCACTGACTCAATAGCCAGAATAAGGGCCCATTGGAGTCAGTGGCAAGGCATTTTATGTATCCTATAAATATTCACCCTACTATAGAACATCATGGGGGGGGGGGCGGATCCTAACTGCTACTTTGAATTCATTGACAAAGCTCCCATTGACTACAACGTAGCCCAAATTTCACTGTAGATGTTTGGTTTGAACTGACAGTAGATAAAGGACTCAGGCCCTACATCTTAAATGCCTTTTGCCTAGTTTAACATTATAGATATTCCAATATTTACTTATCTTGGGGTCTTTTTTCTCCCCTCTTTTACCACCATTAGCACTTCTGTTAAACACTAGTGAAAACCAGGTCTACAAAAACAAGACAAAATGCTGTTAAGCACTTGAACACACATCACAGGACACAGGAGTGACCCTCCCACTATTGCAGTGAAGCTTCCCACAATCATAAACTAATAGCACTGCTCTACAGCCAAAATGCTTCTGAAATAAATGTAGTCAAACTTTACTAATTCTGGGTCACTGAGAACGAAAATGATGCTTAAAATTGTTGATTGGCTCTAGTTTTCAAGATATGCTATTGGGTCAGTATATACGACCCTTGACTTGGGAATGGCGGAGGATAAGTGAGTTATAAAGGAAAGGGATCTCAATTTAAACCAGAAATGACTAAAATACATCTTTGACTGGATCTATGAATAAATCTATGACTGGGTTTGGACAGTACTTGCTTTTCGGGCAAAACAATGAACGATGCAATCTGAAGCTGGTATTGCGTTATACATGATATGAATTGCATCATGTTATTCCTAGAAGTCATGGATGATGCAATCATAATGAAGCTTACATCACTCTGCTGAACAAATTGCCCTATATCAGCTCTAGAAATCATACAGTGTCGTGCTCTCTTATTTGTCAGTGTTTGATTTTGCAAAGGGACACATTTCTGTTTAGCCAAAGTGAGCAGAAATGCCTCGTACTTGTGTGAACAGTGCAGATAACTTCTGCTATGTTTGTGGTGAAGTGACTTTTGCATCACAAAAGTGCAGTATAACCACTATGGTTAAGAAAGCCTATCACCTTTATTTTGGCTGCAAAATTGGAGATTAGGACAAGAGGTGGGCCCCACACATATGCTGCAACACATGTGCAACAAATCTTCGCCAGTGGTTGAACAGGAAAAGGAAATCTATGCCTTTTGCAGTGCCAATGATTTGGAGAGAGCCAACAGATCATACCAGCAATTGTTACTTCTGCATGGTGCCTCCAGTTGGGAAAGGTGTGTCAAAGAAGAAAAAGTGGACTGTGCGTTATCCAAACATTCCATCAGCTATACGCCCAGTACCCCACGGAGAAGGACTGCCGGTTCCTGATGCACCAGAATCATTCTCACTTGAGTCAGACGAGGAAGAGGATGAAACTTCTGGTCCTGAACCATCAATGTCACAGGACCCACATTTTCTCCCATCCTCCTCCTCTGAACCACACCTCCTAACACAAGGTGAACTGAATGACCTTGTCAGGGATTTGGAACTACCCAACAGTAAGGCAGAGCTGTTGGGCTCCAGACTACAGCAGTGGAATCTCCTGGCAGGTGATGTTAGGGTTTCCATGTTCCGTGACCGTCAAAAGGATCTTGTCCCATTCTTCTTCATGGAAGGTGATCTTGTAGCCTGCAACAACATCGATGGTGTGATGGCAGCCCTCAACATCGTTCACGATCCAGATGAGTGGAGACTGTTCATTGATTCATCGAAGACGAGTCTTAAAGCTGTTTTACTGCATAATGGCAATGTTTTGCCATCAATTCCAGTTGGTCATGCAGTCCATATGAAGGAAACCTATGACAACATGAAACAACTTTTGAGGTGCATAAACTATGACCAACATCAGTGGCAGCTTTGTGGCGATTTGAAGGTTGTTGCTCCCTTGCTTGGTCTGCAGACTGGATACACGAAGTACTGCTGTTTTCTCTGTGAATGGGATAGTCGTGCAAGAGATTCCCACTACATCAAGAAAGATTGGCCACTCCGACAGTCATTGGAGCCTGGGAGGAAAAGTGTTCAGCATCCACCACTTGTTGAATCAAGGAAGATTTTGTTACCACCCTTACACATCAAGCTGGGTCTGATGAAGAACTTTGTCAAGGCCATTGACAAAACACAAGCAGCTTTCAAGTACCTCCGTGGAAAATTTCCAAGGTTAAGTGAAGCTAAGATAAAGGAAGGTGTCTTTGTTGGTCCTCAGATTCGTGAACTTCTTCAAGATGATGCATTTGACCATGCACTGCGTGGCAAGGAAAAGACGGCATGGAAAGCCTTCCAGTTAGTGGCAATAAATTTTCTCGGAAACAACAAGGCAGACAACTACAGGTTGTTGGTGGAAAACCTCCTCAAGGCATACAAAAGCCTTGGTTGCAACATGTCACTAAAGATACATTTTTTGCACTCTCATCTAGATTTTTTTCCACCAACTGCGGAGCAGTGAGCGACGAGCACAGCGAGCGATTTCACCAGGACATTGCAACAATGGAGAAACGCTATCAGGGCAAATGGAGCCCATCAATGCTTGCAGACTATTGCTGGACAGTGACAAGAGATGCTCCATTTAATGAATACAAGAGACAAGCCAAGAAGCGCCGAGTAGACACTGAATAGGACTAAACTATGTACATAATAGTTTTTTGCCTTTTGTTTCATAATAACTTTTATTTATATAACCCTTTTGCTGATTTTTAAAGTGTTACATAAATAGGACAGGTGAAATATTATCATGTAAAGCAACCATAAACACATGAAAAGACCTAGGTTTACAATTTATGATTAAAACTCTACTATCTACACAATATACATAGACATAAAATGTAAAAACTTAAATATCTTAGAAACAGTAGCCAATCAGTTGTTTTAATTGTCATATTTGAATTCAGCACATCAAAATACATAATAAATAGCACATTTTATCTCTGAAGCAGACGACTTCTCAAAAATTATAGACCAGTGTAGTTTTCAACACCTGGTGTATGGACATATCAGTACCAAGAATGGGCATGCCTGGAGTACAAGGCACTTTTGGTGCTCTCACTGGTACAGAATAGCTAAAGATAGCTGGTACAAGACAGTCCTAGGTTGTACCAGAACCTAGCCAGAAATAAGGAGAGTCAAAAGGTAGCATAAAGCCATCTTTGTAGTCCACTGTGGTCCTGCAGTCAGTTCAGAGATTTTCTCTTGTTTTTAACTTTGGAAGCAAGTTTTAATGTGTGTATGATTCTCCACCTATTTGGAAAAAACATTCTAAAAAACTTTCAGTTATACATTTTACCCATTTTATTTAGAAGTCCAGGTAATCCGTTTGTCCTTGTTTCCACTGAAGGTGCTGATGTCAAAGGAATAAATGGGATCCTTCTCTCATTTACTATGTATTAATACTAATACATTTTTCAACAGTAATCCTTTGAACAAATTAAACATTGATAGTCTGCGACACTAATGGGATACGTTAATTGCAAACAGTATAAGAAAAGGGGATTAGCAAAATGCAGACTGGAAACAGAAAATGAGATTAAAAGTGGCATTTTGGCTGCAGTCCTTCAGCCTATATAAAAAAAAGAAGATGACTAGTCAAGGAGAAACTTGAAAGCCAATAAATGAAAAATGATGAGGGCCAAGGGTAAGCTTGGAAGGCAGATTTGTGACTGTGAAAAATGGAAGTGAATAGAAGTTTGCTATGGAGATAAAACTGGAATTTAAGGTAAAATATAATTACAGTAATTTATCACTAAGCAGCCTTATTCTTGAAAGCAGGAGAGATCACAGTAGATCACAACTAGGTCACAGATCCTGTAAACATTTAAGCACATGAGTAGTCCCATTAACTTCAATGGAACTAATCACGAGTAAATTAGTCATGTGCTTAAGAGTCTGCAAGGTCAAACCCAAAGAAACCATTTGCCAATGGGATACCAACATCGACCATCAGGGAAGTAAGGAAAAGAATGACAAAAGGAGTGTCTCAATTATAGAATCATAGAAACATAGGGCTTCAAGGATCCTCAAGAGGGCATAAATTCCCACTTCCTGCACTGAGGCAGAAACAAGTAAACCTAGACCATCCCTGACAGCTGTTTGTCCAACCTGTTCTTAAACCTCCAGTAATAGAGATTCCCCCATCCTTCCTTTGGAAACCTACTCTAGTGCTTAACTATCCTTATAGTTACAAAGTTTTTCCTAATATCTAACCTAATCTTTCTTGATGCAGATTAAGCCCATTCTTGGCCTACCTCCAGTGACCATGGAGAACTATTGGTCGTAGTCCTCTTTTGGTACATCTACATTGCAAAAAACAAAAACAACCAAAAAAAAACCCAAAACCCACATCCACACACACCATGGCAGCAAGTCCCAGAGCCTGGGTCAACTGACTCAGGCTCATGGAGCTTGTGCTATGGGGCTAAAAATTGCAGTGTTCATGTTCCCACTAAGGCTGGAGACCCATCTCTGAGACCTCCCTCCTCACCAAGTTTCAGAGCCTGGGCTCCACCTTGAGTGGGAACGTCTACACTGCTATTTTTAGCACCACAGCACAAGCCCCACAACCCCGAGTCAGTTCACCTGGGCTCTAAGAGTCACTGACGGGAATGTAGGGAAGTTTGCAGTGTAGACGTACCCTTTATAACAGCCCTTAACATATTTGAAGACTATTATCAAGTCTCCTCCTCAATCTTCTCAAGACTAACCTTGCCCAGGTCTTTTTAAACCTTTCCTCATTGGTCAGGTTTTCTAAACCTTTTTTCAATTTCATTTCTCTCCAGTTTACCCACATCTTTCCTTAAGTGTGATGCCCAGAATTGAAGCTTCACCGGTGCCAAACAGTTTTCAAGCACATAAAAGGTTGTTACAAGGAGGAGAGAGAAAAATTCTTCTTAGCCTTTTAGGATAGGACAAGAAGCAATGGGCTTAAATTGCAGCAAGGATGGTTTAGGTTGGACATTAGGAAAAACTTCCTAACTGTCAGAGTGGTTAAGCACTGGAATAAATTACCTAGGGAGGTTGTGGAATCTTCATCATTGGGGATTTTTAAGAGCAGGTTGGACAAACACTTGTCAGGAATGGTCTAGATAATTAGTCCTGTCTTGAGTGCAGGGTACTGGACTAGATAACCTCTCGAGGTCCCTTCCAGTTCTATGATTACCCTCTGTGTTTTACATACAACACTCCTGTTTATACACACCAGAATGGTATTAGCCTTTTTCATAATTGCATCACATCATTGACTCGTATTCAATTTGTGATCCACTATAACATCCAAATCCTTTTCAGCAGTACTATCACTTAGCCAGTTATGCCTTTTTGTAACTGTGCATTTGATTTTTTTTCCTTACTAAAGGAAATACTTTGCGCTTGTCTTTATTGAATTTCATCTTGTTGATTTCAAACTAATTCTAAATTTGTCAAGATCATTTTCAATTCTAACACTGTCCTCCAAAGTGTTCGCAAACTCTCCTCGCTTGGCGTCATCCACAAATTGTATAAGCACACTATTCTTTCCATTATCCATGTTATTAATGAAAATATTTATTAGCTGATGATGATGAAATGACAGTTGACAACATATTGGACCCAGGACTGACCTCGGGGATCTCACTAGATACACCCTCCTAGTATGACAGCAAACTATTAATAACTACTCTTTGAGTATGGTCTTTCAACCAGTTGTGCATCCACCTTATACTAATGTCATCTAGACCACATTTTCCTAGTTTGCTTATAAGGATGTCATGTGGGACTGTGTCAAAAACCTTACTGAAAATCAAGATATCACATCTACTACTTCTCCCCAATCCACTAGGCCAGTAATCCTGTCAAAGGAGGAAATTAGTTTGATTTTGCATGACTTGTTCTTGAAAAATCCATGCTGGCTATTCCTTATAACTCTATTATCCTCTAGGTGCTTACAAATTGATAGTTTAATAATTTGTTCTAGTCCAGAAGTTACACTAACTGGTCAATGATTTCCCAGGTCGTCTGTGTTCCCTTTTTAAAGAAAGGTACTATGTTTACCCTTCTCCAGTCCTTTGGAAATCTCACCTGTCCTCAGGGCCGCCCGGGGGGGCGCAAGTGGGGCAATTTGCCCCAGACCCTAGGTCTTGCAGGGGCCCCCATGAGAGTTTTTCGGGGCCTCTGGAGCAGGATCCTTCACTCGCTCTGGAAGCCCCAGAAAACTCTCACGAGGCCCGGCCCCCAGAGCTTCTTCCGCTCCGGGTCTTCGGCGGCAATTCGGCGGCGGGGGGTCCTTCCGCTCCGGGACCCGCCGCCAAAGACCCCAGGCCCCCTGAATCCTCTGGGCGGCCCTGCCTGTCCTCCACGTGTTCTCAAAGATAATTGCTAAAGATTCCTAGATAGCTTCAGCTATGTCCAGAGAATGATGATACTTGGGTGGGTCCTAACGTACTACCACCAGAATGCCAGAGCGGAGATCTCACGAGATGCTTACCCTAAACCCAACAAGTTATGCCCTGGGAACTGTCTACTGGATTTTGTTTCACCAATCAGAACAACTGTTACAAGTCATGCAGAAAGAAATAATTTCTGATACACCTGCATCCTTTAGGACTTTAGGACCAGTTAGGACTTTATAGAAAATATTCTGCACCTTGAGTTGCAGCTGGAAGCAAATTGAAAGCTAGTACAGAACATTGGTTTATTATGTTCTCATTGGTCTATCTTTCCTAAAAGAATATGTGCAGTACATTACAACAGTTTAGTTTGGAGGTGACAAAGGTATGGATAACCCTGATAAGATTTACATCTAAAAGGACAGGACACAATCATTTGACCAGATGAATATGGAAAACTGGCATTTCTGGCCACCATTGCTACCTGGGAATCCAGAGGAGAGATGATCCACTCAGACCCAGCGGACTATGAGCCACTTTCATCAATAGACATATGCCCTCAATTTAGGGTACAATCACACCCTTGCCAGTTGCTTAGAGGACTTCCGCTACCCACTAGCATCACCTTTGCTTTATCCAAATTGACCATAGCTTTCATCCAGATCCTTTCCTCTGCCCCCATCATATGCTGGGAAAGCAGAACCCAGGTTCCTTGAAAAATAATAGTTGTATAAGAGGTTGTAACAGGGTTCCATGTCCCGTCCCTCTTCCTGGGGCCCGCTTGCTGCCCTAATAAGGCTCAGAGAGGCTTCAGGATTGTGTAACACCCATGTCTTTATTTACTTACAGTTATCCCACCACCAGTTTCTATCTATTTACAAGCTTTACAGGATTATTCAACCTCTTTTATAGGCAGAGTCAGCCTTCAGGTAGGAAGCCTCCAGTCCCCTCCCTGACTGACTGATTGCCTTTTTCTCCCTGGCTGCCCCCCGCCTTCTGGCTCCCTCCCAGCCTTTATAGCTCTTGGCTTGTCAGGCCAGCAGGTGTTGCCAATCCTCAGGCCAGCATCAGGCCTTTTCCATCAGCCCCAATCTGTTTCCCCTGATTGGAGCTGATTGGGCAGGGGCTAATTAGGTGCTTTTGCACCAGCACCCTGCTACAGAGGTCTAGAGTTAATTATCATAAGTATATTGGTGACACTGCAGCCCATAAGATTTCAAAATCTCCCCTAGTAACCCCAACATAAATTGTACAAGAGAATATACAAATGGAACCTAACAGGACCCCATAAATGAGAACCTTCTTCTTTTCATCTCAGAACATCTTTGCAAACATAGGGAGCAGTATGGCATCACCATTCAGTCCTGTCCATGGCTGGTTCCCCATGAAGCCCAGCCTGGTCATGTCCCTGTGTATGATGTCTCACTATCTAGTCAATGGCCAGTCTCTAATATTCTTAATATTCAGTGTAAGAACATGACAAACAGGGCAGTGATTCCATGACTCCTTGTCTTACAAACTTTTACTTGAACCAGCTACTTAATTTTCCACCAAACCTTACAACACTGAAGGAGTCTTTGTACCTATTTTTTATAATTGCAATTAACGTAACTGAAATTCAATATGATTTTGCTACTTTTTGTAATGCTTCCATCCAAACTAAATCAAATACCTATACGAAATCAATGAAAACTCCTTTAATCCACAATTCTCCACTCACCCGCAAAAAAAACCCACTATCACAGCATGATTATCTGATCAGTGCAGAGCCTGCTCTGAAGCCACACTGTTCTTTGCCTACTACTTCCCTAAAACTGTCTTTAATCTGTTGACAGTTATTTTCATCATGATTTTGCCCAGTATTAATAATAATCTTATTAAATTTAGCATTCTAGATGTGCCAGATGAACGGGGAAGCTTGCAAGGCAGACTGGATATCAGCACTGAGCCACTATCATAAGAAATAGAAAAAGCAGTGAAGCAGTTAAAACATAGCACAGGAATAGACAATACCACAGCTGAGCTGCTAAAAGCTGGTGGGACACGTGCAATCAAAGCATTAGAAAAAATATATGCAAGAAGGTATAGGAGGAAGAGCAGACATCAGATGACTGACTAAAGGCAAGCTTCAAGGAAGGAGATGCTGCTGATCTGAATTATGGAGGCATAAGTCTATCAGTAAGAGAGCCACCCTAAAGCAACTCTATTCACCCCTTTTATTCTCTGCAGGCGAGTCAACATTTCAGTGTCTTAAAGGCTGCTAACAGATTCAATATCATTATATATGTCTATCCACTGCCCTCTGCCTTGAGGAGACTATCAACCAGCGAGTCTACCACAGCTGCTGCTGGAATTGCCCTGCTACCACCACCTCATTAACTTTCCCAAAAAGTGAAAATTAGACATCATGTGAGGTAATTGGTAAGGTATCCATTCTCAGGTGATAATTCCCTAATAAAAGACCAGACCATAATGAGTTTAAGGCCTGGTCTACACTAGGAGCTTATATCGAATTTAGCGCCGTTACATCGAATTAACCCTGCACCCGTCCACACCAGGAAGCTACTTAGTTCGAAATAGAGCTCTTTTAAATTCGACTTCTGTAATCCTCGAAAACGAGAGGAGTAGCGCTAAATTCGAAATGGCAATATCGAATTAGGCTAGGTGTGGATGGAAATCGACGGTAATAGCTCCGGGAGCTATCCCACAGTGCACCACTCTGTTGACGCTCTGGACAGCAGTCTGAGCTCGGATGCTCTGACCAGCCACACAGGAAAAGCCCCGGGAAAATTTGAATTCCTTTTCCTGTCTGGCCACTTTGAATCTCATTTTCTGTTTGGACAGCGTGGAGAGCTCAGCAGCACTAGCAACGATGCAGAGCTCTCCAGCGGAGTTGGCCGTGCAATCTAATAGAAAGAGGGCCCCAGCATGGACTGATCGGGAGGTCTTGGATCTCATCGCTGTGTGGGGCGATGAGTCCGTGCTTTCAGAGCTGCGCTCCAAAAGAAGGAATGCAAAGATCTATGAGAAGATCTCTAAAGCCATGGCAGAGAGAGGATACAGCCGGGATGCAACGCAGTGCCGCGTGAAAATCAAGGAGCTGAGACAAGGCTACCAAAAAACCAAAGAGGCAAACCGACGCTCCGGATCCCAGCCCCACACATCACGTTTCTACGAGGCACTGCATTCCATCCTAGGTGCGGCCGCCACCACTACCCCACCAGTGACCGTGGACTCCGAGGATGGGATATTGTCCACGGCCGGTTCCTCCTCGGAAATGTTAGGTGACGGGGAAGATGAGGAAGGAGATGAGGAGGACGAGGCAGTCGACAGCGCTTGCACCGCTGATTTCAACGACAGCCAGGAGCTCTTCATCACCCTTACCGAGATCCCCTACCAACCGTCCACAGCCCTTACCCCGGACACCGAATCAGGGGAAGGATCAAGCAGTGAGTGCTTTAAACATCTAAACATTTCATTTTAACATAAGTGGAATATTTATATTGTTAAGAATGGGCTTTTCAGTCACTCAGTTAAACATAGAAACTTTTATTAATAACAAAACAGGAATAATAACTATATCAGTAATTTGTTGTTCATGATTTAGTTGGCTTAGTAAACTTTTTTCTACTAACTATGTATAGAAAATCAAGTACTGTCCGGATATTCATGATTAGTCCACAACACGGCCCCTCCACTCTGTAGTCCGTTATGCTCAACTTAAAGGAAAAGGCGGTCAATGTGCCCGGGAATGGACAGACAGTCCTCCTGTGATAGCTCCGCATAGCTCTCCTGGAGGTACCGCTCCAGCATGCGCACGAGGTTCAACGGCAGGGCAATCTTGTTTGGTCCCCCGTGGTAGCACACGTTCCCACGCCATGAGTCCATGAGGTAGTCGGGGATCAGTGCGCGGCACAGCATGGCGGCATATGGCCCAGGCCTCTGCATGCATTCACGCAGCATCCTTCCCCTCTCGGTCTCCGAGATCCTCATGAGGGTTATGTCACACATGACGCCCTGCTTTAAATTAGGGAGGGGAATGTTAGTATTTGGACTGCTTTACAGCCACGCGGTGGAGGCGGCAGAGGGGCAGCATACAGGGATCTTTCCCGGGGACAGCCGCGAGGTGGTGGGACAGGGGCAGAGCTCATGCTTCCCTGATTGCTGCCAGCAGAGAGTGGCCTTGCATTCAGTGCGAAAGGAGCCCAGTGCTACTATTACATGTTTAAGCTGCCACAAGTCTACGGCTTACCATGTTTTCCCGCAGCAGAAGTAGAGGTGTCCTGCAACGCTTCTCTGATCGCAACTGCAGGACCCCAGACACATAAGGCGAGGGCCGAAAATTCGACCTTGTCCTGAGTGCGCATGTGAAAGGTGCAGTGCATGGTGTTGTTCACAGAGAAAGACTATGCTCTTTGTTAGCAACTTCATTTATCTGTCTCAGGAATTTACTCCCTTTTTCCCATTCCAACAGACACATCTGCGAACGTCTCCCAACCCAGCCTGGCATCACACTCCCAGAGGCTAGCGCAGATTAGAAGAAGGAAGAGAAAAACTCGTGAAGACATGTTTTATGAACTTATGGAGTGCTCACGAGAGCAGGCAGCCCAGACGACACAGTGGAGGGAGAACTTGTCACAAATGCACAGAGCAGTCATGGAACGGGAGGAGAGGTGGCGCCAGGAGGACCAGCAGGCTACTCAAACCCTGCTTGGACTAATGAGGGAGCAAACGGAGACGCTCCGGCGCCTAGTGGATGTTCTGCAAGACCGGAGGCAGGAGGACAGAGCACTGCTGCTGTCTATCTCTAACCGCCCTCCCCCGCCACCAAGTCCCACACCCCCCTCACCAAAAGTACAAAGAAGGAGGGGCGGCAAGGGCCGTTAAAACTGTCAGTCGGCCACTGCACACTGCTGCAGCAATGGAAGGCTCTCGTTCCAAAGTTTGAAAAGTCCTTTCCTACCCATCTCACACTAGCCCATGTCCAAGTTTCCTTCCCCCCCCCCCCCTTTTCATGTGCGGTTCGTAATAAAACATCGGTTTCTGTTAAGTACTGTTTCCGAGAGTGTCTTTTGGAGGGGATTCTGTCTGAAGGGGGGGAAGGGGTTTGTTACTTGGACAGGACAGTCACCTGTAGCAGGCTACAGAGGCGGGGGCAGGTCCAGCATCAGGACACATACACAGCACAGTCACCAGTTACCCTGGTCAGTCTGGGAGGCGGTTTTCTTGTTCTGGGGTGCGAGGGGGATTGATCTGTGACTTTGTGTCGGGGGAGGGCAGTTAGAGATCCTATGCCGCGGTCCTTATCCTGGATCACAGAGCCACGCAGCAGGGGATCTGTTACCCTCCGCCCCCTGCCAGAAAGTCACTTGGCCGACACATACATCCAGTCCCGCCCAGGACTGCTGGCAGGCTGCGTTGAAACAACCAATGCAGCACTGCGGAGCCTGTCATTCCCGGACTTTAGAAGCATCATTTGCATCAAAACAGTAAGCCCGCCCCCCGCCACAGTCTGCGTCCCCGGTTTAAAACATTCCCGCGAAAACAGTAAAAAAGAAAACCTTGTTCATTAACAGAACAGAACAGATTTTATTTGTTGGGAAGGTGGGGAAGGGGGTATGTAACTTGGAAGGATAGTCAACAGTAACTGGGTAAAGAAACGGGGGCAGGTTCAGCATCTGTGTCCACAAAGTAAAAAGTCACTGGAGACCCTGTTCAGTCAGGAACCTGACTTTCAAAGCCTCCCTGATGCACAGTGCGTCCCGCTGTGATCTTCTAATCGCCCTGCTGTCTGGCTGGACGTAATCAGAAGCCAGGCTATTTGCCTCAACCTCCCACCCCGACATATAGGTCTCCCCCTTGCTCTCACACAAATTGTGGAGCACACAGCAAGCAGCTATCACAATGGGGATATTGGTCTCGCTGAGATCACAGCGAGTGAGTAGGCTTCTCCATCTGCCCTTGAGACGGCCAAAAGCACACTCCACCACCATTCTGCACTTGCTGAGCCGGTAGTTGAATAGTTCTTTCCCTGAGTCCAGTGCGCCAGTGTAGGGCTTCATGAGCCAGGGCATTAGCGGGTATGCAGGGTCCCCGAGGATGACTGTAGGCATCTCCACATCCCCAACAGTTACTTTGTGGTCCGGGAAGTAAATACCTTCCTGCAGCCGTCTACACAGACCAGAGTTCCTGAACACCCTAGCGTCATGAACCTTGCCAGGCCATCCAACGTAGATATTGGTAAAACGTCCCCGATGGTCCACCAGTGCTTGCAGCACCATGGAAAAGTAGCCCTTCCGGTTGATGTACTGGCTAGCCTGGTGGTCCGGTGCCAGGATAGGGATGTGAGTCCCATCTATAGCCCCACCGCAGTTTGGGAATCCCATCTCGGCAAAGCCATCTCTGATGAGCTCCACGTTTCCCAGGGTCACTACCTTAGATAGCAGTAGCTTGACGATTGCCCTGGCTACTTGCATAACAGCAACCCCCACGGTAGACTTGCCCACGCCAAACTGGTTAGCGACGGACCGGTAGCTGTCTGGCGTTGCGAGCTTCCAGAGGGCTATGGCCACTCGCTTCTGGACAGTCAGGGCTGCCCGCATCCGGGTGTCCTTTCGCTTCAGGGCAGGGGACAGCAACTCACACAGTTCGAGGAAAGTCCCCTTCCGCATGCGAAAGTTGCGCAGCCACTGGGATTCATCCCAGACCTGCAGCACTATGCGGTCCCACCATTCCGTGCTGGTTTCACGGGCCCAGAATCGCCGTTCAACAGTATTAACAAGACCCAGTGACAGCGAGATGTCCTGGGTGCTGGGTCTCATGTTCTCAGAGAGGTCGGAGCTAGTGTCCGACTTCATGCCGTCACGGTAGTGCCGTAGCCTCCTCTCATGATTGATCTGCAGCTGCCTCTGGTACAGGTGGAGGAGAAGCTGCGAGGCGTTGAGAACTGCCACAACTGCAGCGATGGTCGCAGCGGGATCCATGCTCGCACTGCTGTGGCGTCCGCGCTGTCAGTAATCAGAAAAGCGCGCGAACTGATTTCCCGCCGGCGCTTTCAGGGAGGGAGGGAGGGAGGGCTTGAGTGACTGACGGATGACGACAGGCGCCCAAAAGCACCCTCGACACATTTTTTTACCCAGAAGCCATTTGGGGCTCGACCCAGAATTCCAATGGGCAGGGGGGACTGCGGGAACTGTGGGATAGCTGCCCACAGTGCACCGCTTCCAATGTCGACGCTTGCCCCGTTAGTGTGGACTCACAAAGTCTCACAAAGTCGAATTACTGTCCTTAGTGTGGACACACACGTTCGACTTAGTAATATCGATTCCACATAGTCGAATTAACTAAAATCGAAGTACTCTCGTAGTGTAGACAAGGCCTAAGTGTCACCAGCAAATTTTCATTCCTAATGAAGTCATTAAAAACCCATAAAAAGAGCCCCAGGCACTTCCTTCTGCCTTTCACCAGTCTGGAGCAGCATGAATCCATATCACCAGTGCTTGAAGGACCCTCTCCCATTGCAAACAAACTCTAGTTACAAGTCTAGAAGGAACTATCAGGGAAGCTGGTGTGTTTGTCCATGTTTATAACATAGGGATTGCATCATCCAAACCATAATTATGAATTTCATATTTGTAATCCAGATTATATTCTGTAATAACTTCCTAATAAAGTCAAAGATCGTATTTTAAGATTTCTAGAAGATGCCATTTCTTGTGTTGTTTCCTCTATTCTCTGCTTAATTTAACCAATCCCTTTGCCAACTCAATCTTCACTTACAAGGTCTATTTATCTCACTAGTTGGTTTTGGCTGCTGTTAAACAGGCAGCAAAGTGATTAACCTTGCACTTCCAGTGTAATTAAACCTATTTGTTCCCCGGCTCCCTAGGAAGGAGTGGAGGGGAATAAGACTGTGGGAAACTGAGCATGTAAACACATAGCTGGATATGAGCCAGCAGTGTGCCCTTGTTGCCAAGAAGGCTAACGGCATATTGAGCTGCATTAGTAGAAGCATTGCCATCAGATTGAGGGAAGTGATTATTCCCCTCTATTCGGCACTGGTGAGACCACATCTGGAGTATTGTGTCCAGTTTTGGGCGCCCATTACAGAGAAGATGTGTACAAATTGGAGAGAGTCCAGCAGAGAGCGACGAAAATGATTAGGTGGCTGGAATGCATGACTTATGAGGGGGGCTGAGGGAACTGGGCTTATTTAGTCTGCAGAAGAGTGAGGGGGGATTTGATAGCAGCCTTCAACTACTTGAAGGGGGGGTTCCAAAGAGGATGGAGCTAGGCTGTTCTCAGTGATGTCAGATGACAGAACAAGGAGCAATGGTCTCAAGTTGCAGTGTGGGAGGTCTAGGTTGGATATTAGGAAAAACTATTTCACCAAGAGGGTGGTGAAGCACTGGAATGGGTTACCGAGGGAGGTGGTGGAATCTCTATCCTTAGAGGTTTTTAAGGCCTGGCTTGATAAAGCCCTGGCTGGGATGATTTAGTTGGGGTTGGTCCTGCTTTGAGCAGAGGGTTGGACTAGATGACCTCCTGAGGTCTCTTCCAACCCTAATCTTCTATGATTCACTCTACAATCCCCTCTGTGTCATTTATAGTACCATAAAAGAAAAAAGTCTCCAAAAATAAACTTCAGCTGAAAAAGGCAATACAATCTAGGATGACCTGTACAGCAGATGTAAGAACATCTATTTTCATTCTTTTAAAAGAGAAATAAGTGATAAGGGCAATGAAACGCCACATTAACTGAAGATGTTGAACTAACAACCCACATTTTATACATCTGAAGGGATTCCACGTGGGCCAATTCAAAATAATGAAGAAAGAAAAACAGAAAAGAGAACTTGCGTGATATGTCACTGTTCTTGAATCAGGAAGGAAACTGCCCACTTGAGAGTTTTATCAGTGCAATTGGATAATTCAGATAATTCAGAGGGGTGAAAACACTATCTACTCCCAAAAGCTCTAACCAAAGGATATTAAATACTAAAGAATGCATTCTCAAATATTGCATATAGGGTTTTGGCCATTTGTCTCCCATTAAAGTCAATGGGAGCTATGCAGCCAAGATTTCATGCATCACTTTAAAAAAATGTACCTCTGAGGGACACATTCTTTCTGAAATGCAATAAGCATTATGCATATAGAGGTATATATGGCATTCTGTGAGTATAGCCCTTTAGCATATTCCCAGAGTTAATTTCCCTGTTTCGTACAATCTAAGAAATTTATCAATGAGTTAATAAAATAACTTTTCTGTGCCCCTTCTCCTGTCCTAGGTTTTTCATCACCAGGATAACTGAGTGCCATACAACACAAGGCAGTACTGAGTGTGCCCTAGATGGCAATATTCTCACAGCACTTTGGTTCCTGTTGTGTATGAGTGGGTGATTGTCTGGTTATTTCTTCTTTCCCTCTTGAACCATTCAGAAATATTGACACTGCTGTTATGCTGTGATAGTACTCAGACTTTAAGGGCAGAAGGGACCATCATGATCATCTAGTCTGACCTCCTGTGCATTTACAGGTCAGAAAACCTCACCCACTCTTGAAATAGACCCCTAACCTCTGGCTGAGTTAATTAAGTCCTCAAATCATGTATTAAAGACTTCAAGTTACAGAGAATTCACCATTTAAAACCTGGAAGCAACCCGTGCCCCATGCTGCAGAGGAAGGCGAAAAAACCCCAGAGTCTCGACCAATCTGACCCAGGGAAAAATGTCCTTCCTGACCCAAAATATGGTGATCGGTTTGACCCTGAGCATCTGGGCAAGACCCGCCAGGCAGATACTACAGAGAATTCTTTCCCAGGTAACTGAGAGCCCTGCCCATCTACTGTTCTGTCTCCAGCAGTTGTGGATTTTTGCTACTGGCAGTCATCATCTTTTGGTAAGGCTAAACATGCCAAGCTCTTTGAGTCTCCTCTCATAAGGTAGGAATTCTATTCCTCAGATCAACCTAGTAACCCTTCTCTGCACCTGTTCCAGTTGAATTAAACTTTCTTAAACATGGGAGACCAGAACTACACACAGTATTCCAGATGTGGTCTCACCAGTGCCTTGTATAATGGTACTAACACTTCCCTGTCCCTACTGGAAATACCTCACCCAATGCATCCTAGGACTGCATTAACCTTTTTTCATGGCCGCATCACATTGACAGCTCATAGACATCCTGTGATCAACCCATACATCCAGGTCTTTCTCCTCCTTTGTTGTTTCCAACTGATAAGTCCCTATCTTGTTAGTCCCTAAATACTTTGCATGATTAAATTTCATCCCATTGCTATTACTCCAGTTTACAAGGTCATCCAGATCTTCTTGTATGATAGGCTGGTCCTCCTCCATATTGGCTATACCTCCCAACTTTGTGTCATCCTCAAATTTTATTAGCACACACTCACTTTTTGTGCCAAGGTCAGTAATAAAAATGTTAAATAAGATTGGTTCCAACCTCAATCTCTGAGGAACTCCACTAGTAACCTCCCTCCAGCCTGTCTGTTCACCTTTCAATATCACCCGTTGTCACCCCTTTAGCCAGTTCCTTATCCACCTTTCAATTATCTTATTAATCCCCATCTTCTTCAATTTAACTAATACATTTCCCATGTGGAACTGTATCAAATGCCTTACTGAAATCCAGGTAGATTAGATCTACTGCATTTCCTTTGTCTAAAATATCAGTAATCCTCTCAAAGAAGGAGATCTACCTTTTTGTAAAGCCATTTTGTATTTTATCCCAATTACCGTTCACCACTATATCCTTAACTACTTTCTCTTTCAAAATTTGTTCCAAGACCTTGCATACAACTGAGGTCAAACTAACTGGACTGTAGTTTCCTGAATCACTTTTTACCTTTCTTAAAAATAGGAACTATACTAGTAATTTTCCAGTCATAGGGTATGGCCTCTGAGTTTACAGATTCATTAAAAATACTTGCTATTATGCTTGCTATTTCATGTGCCAGTTCCATTATATTCTTGAATGGAGATTATCCAGTCCCGTCCCCCTCCCCAATTTAGTCCCATTTAGCTATTTGAGTTTGACTTCCACCTTGGATGTGATAATTTCTACCTCCATAACCTCGTTGCCATTAGCCACCCTGCCACTACCAATATGCTCTTCATGAGCTTCATTAAAAACTGAGGCAAAGTATTTGTTTAGGTATTGGGCATTGCCTAGATAATCTTTAAACTCTACCCCATCCTCAATGCTTAGCTGTCCCATTTCTTTCCTTGTTTTCTTCTTATTTATATGGCTATAGAACCTTTTATTATTGGTTTTAATTTCCTTTGCAAGGTCCAACTCTGCTCAGCTTTTGGCAGTTCTCACTTTATCCCTATACTTTCTGACCTCCAAGAGAGAGCTTTCCTTGTTGATCCCTTCCATCTTCCATTCCTTGTAGGCTCTCTGCTTTCTCTTAATAACCTGTTTGAGATGCTTATTCATCCAATGTGGTCTACAACCCTTCCCTATGAATTTTTTTCCTTGCTTGGGATGCAGGCTTCAGATAACTTCTGCAACTTTGAGTTAAAGTAATTCCAAATCTCTTCCACATTCAGATCCGTGAGTTCTTTGGTCCAGTCCACTTTCCTAACTAATTGCCCTAATTTTTTTTAAGTTAGCTCTTTCGAAATCAAGGACCCTTGTTGCAGATCTATTTTTGTTTATCCTTTCATTTAGTTTAAACTGATTTAGCTCATGATCACTCAAACCAAGGTTGACCTCTATAACCAGTTCTTCTAGGAGACCCTCACTACTCACCAATACCATATCTAAAATGGCATCACCGCTTGTTGGTTCAGCAACTATTTTGTGAAGAAATCTGTCAGCATTCACATCCAGGAAGATCTGGGCCCTACTTGTCTTCCAATCTGTATCTGGGAAGTTAAAGTCTCATATAAGCATACAATTCCCATTAGTATTTATTTCATTAAAAATCATATCCATATCCAGATTGGATCCTAGTGGTCGCTAACACATCCCTAGCACTATATCAGGGGAACCTCTAATAGCTTTCTTCTGCCAAAGTGATTTTTGTCCAGACAGACTATGTCTTATCCATTCCATCATTAATTTCTTTACAGTCTACTTCATCATTAATATACAATGCTACTCCACCACTTTTGCATTTATTTCTGTCTTTCCTGAACAACACATACCTTTCAATACCTCTACTCCAGTTATGTTTACAATTCCACCATGCTTCTGTTATCCCTATTGTGACATTGCAGTCTATATGGTTTTATAAAATATGCTAATGAGTGAATATAATGTAACTGGAATATGCTTCATGCAAAAGGTCTCTTGTAAGGAATCATTACAAAGCTTATAATCTACTGAGTGTGATCATCCTATTTGTATAAATGTACCAATTTTGTATCTGAAACTAGAAATATGAACTATAACTCTGAGGGCCTATTGCAATTATGCAAAGTGTGGGCCATTAATGGTTGTTTGGAATCTTGATGACTCCCATTAACCAGGACAATTGTCTGCAGATGGCTGTGTTTTACCTGTAAGTCTTCCTGTATACGTGTGTGCTGGCAAGTGGGCAATGAAGTCTTGCAGTGACTTTTGATCATGTCACCTGAACTGGAATCCATCTTTAACCTGGTGTCTTTCCATTGAGAAGGAGGATGTGGGAACCAAGAGAGGGACAAAGGATTCCTGCCTTATGCAAAAGATATATAAAGGGGTGGAACAGAACAAAGGGAGGAGAGGAGCCATCATGAAGAATCCCCTAGCTAGCACCTGAGCTGGAACAAGAGCTGTACCATTCTCCTACGTTCTACTGTTTCTTTCTCCCTTGCTGTATCCTTTCTTACTTAATTTTCCTCCATCTCAATGTTAAAATCAGGCGTGGAGACTACATGAGCATTGCCCAGCAGTTCTTTTAAACTAGGAACTGAGTGCATTGAAATTGCATTGAAAAATGAAACATTTAGAAGAAATTGGAATGCTGATTTCACTAGGAGACCATTTTTAGATTATTTTTAATTCAAAAAATGTAATCAACCTCTACTTAGCATCCATAAACTATAAGTGAAGAAAACTGTTTTGCAGTGTTTCATTAAATTAGATATTCATTTGCTTTTAGCCATTTCAGGTCTATGTTTCTTGAATGCTTACCATGCTTCAGATGGAGTCTTGAAGAAGCTGGTCTAACCAGCCAAATCCACAGTAAAGATAACAGGATACTTAAGACCATACCTAATGTCAATTCCCTTGAGAATTTACTTCAGCCCATTAGATGTTTCTCTTTTTGGTGGGCTTTTAAAAAAAGGACAGAAACTGGGAAAGGTGAAATACAGTGCTCTCAAGATTTCAATCTGCTTCATAATTCATGAATTTATGATTAGATATCAATAGTTTTATTATTATAGTACTCGATTTGTCATTTCCCCCCTCTTTTATAGCTGATTTTGTGCTCTCTCCGTAAGGTGCAAGGAGCTGTGCATCTAACTTGATAAGGTCTGGAAACATTTTTTGAAGCAAAAATCATGGCATCTGTACCTTCCAAACCCTCTCTAGTGTTCACAATATGAAGATAGTTTCTTCTAGATCTGTTTTTCAAGTCATTCTGTTTCCCCCTTGAACATTCTAAGTTTAGGAAAGTTTCACTTTTATCCCATCTTTTCTTTTCTTGGCATTTGCCTATGCACAAAAATTGCATCAGTATAGCTTTTATCAATTTAATTAAACTGACAAGTCAAACAAATAAACTGATCTCTCAGATTAAGGATATATGGACATGAGACATTTCCCATCGATACAAGGAAAGTTGTCAATCCTACTTTTGCACATAGACAAAGTCTTCAACTCCACCACCTAGCAATGTACAGCTGATTTTTCATTGTACTTTTGCTCCATTTTGGCACACCTATGAATTTGGAGCCAAAAGTGGCTCATCAAAAATTTCAGTCTTCCTAACAAAAAGACAAATTTAAGCAAAATTTCTTTGAACAGTTTAGTGAAATGACTCCAAACTTGCAAACGTTTCTCAAACTCAAAAACAAGCAGTTTTGACCAAAAACAAAAAACTCACCCTTTCATTATGAATATTTTGCCCAATTCTACTCTCAATTTAAATGACAGACCCATCCATTAAATACCTAAATTGCCTTCAAGTGCTCCTATACATATCTAATTAATTCCTTCCCTCTTTGCCTCAGTATCTGTAATCATGATGTTCTCTCTTAGGCCGCAAGCATAGTACTAAATAAAGATAAAAAGTACACTGACAGCTGCACAAGAAGCCTAACTAGGAACCTCTTTAAGTTTATTTTAAAATGTGTAATTGATGTAGAAATGTGTATTCTGATAGCAGCTCCCTAACATCCTCACAATGTTTTCAAATTCGTTGATTGTCACATTTGTTTCAGATCATTCAAGAGATGTCATTTACCCAATCCTTTTCATCTATTTCCAGGGACACATTTCAGTTTAATAATTCATTAACAGATCCTTGGAATTTATGCCAGCTGAAATTGCTGACTGCTGATTAGCAATTTTATCCTTTCTTAGTTTTTTGTGTACATTTTCATAAATGTTGTGTCCTGCTGCTTCTATAGTACATTCTTGTTTGAAACTGCTTTGCACCTGTCCAAATTATTGGCTATACAGAGCTCAGGTTTTGGATACATTATATAGTTATATTCCTTCTAATCAATTTAGACAAAGTATATTTTCCTACTTTCTGACCTTCTTTTGCCATGGACATGAATGACCTTTTATTCAATCTCTCTGGTGTTATTATTTTAACTGTTTCTGTACAACACAAAAGTTCTTAGTGAACCATAACATGGTCTTTGGATTGTGTTATGCACGAGGTCAGACTAGATGAGCATAATGGTCAATTCTGGCTTTAAATCTATGAATTAGAGACATTTTAGTTACCTAAATGCTAATGAGTTTTGGCTTTCAACCTTATAGCATTATTCTTTAGCAAGAGTAACTCCAATTTTGTTCTCATTTACTCCCTGGCAAATCCAAAGTAATCCCATCAAAGTCAGCAGAGTTATTCTGGTTTACTCCAGTGTAACAGAGCGGAACTGTTCCTTCTGTCTTCTGAAATGTGCTATAGGAGTGATGATAAGAAATATGTCATGTTCCCATAAACAGGGTAAGGAATTAACATCAAATACAGTTGCTTGCTGTACATGCCATGAGAGACCCTATCTATGTTTGTATTAAAAGTACACCAACTTGAAATCTAGTCAGTTTTTAAAAGTAAGTTAAACAGCTTCGGGTAATGGCCACCTACCCCTCCATGAGTCTTACTTTTTGTGTTTTACAATCCTATTTTCAAAACGTTGCTGTGTGAAATCCACAAGAGAAGAAAAAGTAACTTCAAGGAAAATAGCAACACTGACTAGACTAGATGACTGGGCAGTCAAATACATAAACACACTGAAAAGCTAGGGTTTTCCCCCCTCTAAGCTCTTACTGTTTTAGGAATCTTATTTATTACTTTGAACTGTGGTTTAAAAAAAATCAGGCAGAAGTATGATTTAAGTTGACAATATCTCTTTAAGATCATGATACCTCAAGTAGTTTTAACAGTGTCCTAACCCTTCTAACTAAAAGGGTTTTGACATGATTTAGCTCACCAGACAGGTACCAAGTCATGTTGAAAAATCTGTTCAAGATAGTTTACTGTCTAAATCCATTACAGGTAACATGGTTTTAAAGCAACTATAGACAGATCTATTTGTTACCTACCTCATAGGAGTGCCATGAGAGTTAATTCATGCTTTTAAAACACTTTGTAGGTGTAAAGTGCCATATGGGGTTGATCCAAAGTCCACTGTATTCCATAAAAAGACGTCCATTGATATCATTGAGCTATGTATCAGGTCCTATAAAAGCTAAGTGTTAGCATTACTCATCTAGGATCCCTGTGTCTATAATTACTTCATTTACCTCCCTATTCAAGATACCTGTTACCTGCAAACTTCTTTGGTCATTTTTACTATTTACTATTATTATATGTGGATTATGCAAAACCCCACGTTGTGCTAGGAGCTTTTCAGGCAGACTCTACTATCATGGCTAATGTCTTGAAGAATGTATGACCTCCTAAGGTCCTGATACTGCAATTTAATTGGTGTAGGTGGACACCTCTGCCTGTGCAGATCTGACACCTGGATTAGTGGCCTACATTTTATATAAGAAATAATGAATCTTGACAATTGTGAGGATAGATGGAAAGAAGGCAAGCACAGGTTAAAAATTAAGATCAGACTTGTAAAATAAAAGTAACACTCATGTGAACAGAGAGCAGCACGTTCCAGTTTAAAATAATGCTCAAGAAAGCAAATCTCACGCTCCAGCATTTTCATATCCGTGACTATGAATATACACCATCAGTCACATTCCCAAGAAAGCTACAAATAGTTTGCCTAATATATTGGAATAAATTTTCTAGAATCTTTTGTTACATTTTTTCAACATTCAATCAGTGTCAAAACAACACTCCTTGGTCTCTAATATACAAATTCACCTAATGTATTATTCAATGAAATAGCTGCTTTTAAGAAAAATAGCAGCATGATCATTGCTTTGGATTGTACTATAGGTTTCATTAAGTAGTAATAAAATACTACTTGAGAGCTGCTTCCAGCTAACCTTGTGTTTTATCTCTCTCTCTCTCTCTCTCTCTTTAATACTAAATTTGAAAGCATTCAGAGACTGGGAGAAATTGCTAGTGAACTCTACTTCATGCTGAAGATCAGCAGGGGCCTTTTGGAGGGCTTCAATTTTTCTCAGAATGTCAGGAAATCAGATTATTACATCCAGCTGCAAGCTGTTTTGATTGAACTGAAAGTCTGATTTAATTTGGTACAAATGGAAAATTACTCCTCTATTTATCCTTGAACTACATGTAGCCATGAAGTACTATATTTCATGATATCCTTGGAAATTTAGGTAGAAATGAGCAGTTTCCAAAAATATTCTCTCCCTACATATCAGCAAACAATTTAAAAATGCTTATTCACAAGTCTAAGGGCCAGATTTCCAAAATTACTCAGAAGCTGACATTTAGACACCTAAATAATTGGACGTACTGTCAAAAGATCTATAGCCTTCTCTATACTTAAAAGGGTTTGCAACTACACCGATAGAGCTATACCATCAATCTTCTCTAGTGGAAACATGGCTTATACCAGTAAAAGTTATTTTGCCCATAAAGCTTAAACCAGTTCCCCAAATGGAATAACCTATATGGTTTTTGCTAGTATAGCTATGTCTATATTTAGCCTTTTATTGGCACAGCTATATCAGTTAGAGGGTCAACACAGATATGCCAGCATAATTTAGGAGTGAGGGCTTAAAAATTAAGTGGCAGTATTTTCAAAAGCTCTCAGGTCCCAGGAATGGCTATTAACAGATGCTTTTGTTGAGCACCTCTGAAAATCTGTCTTCTTCATTTAGAAGCTCTTCTCAAAATTTGGCTGCATTTGGGAATGCTCAACACCTTTGAAAATCTTGCCTTAAATTTTTAACTGCCTGTCAGAGGGCTTATAAGAGAGACAAGGTAGGTGAGGTAATAGCTTTTATTAAACCAACTTCTGTGGGTGGAACGTACAAGCTTTCAAGCTACACAGAGCTCTTGTTCAGGTCTGGGGAAGGAAATGGCTTGTGTGCTTTCCTTTCACTGAGAAGATACTAGTGATAGTCTACCAACGTGTTTAACTTGCCACAGGATTTTCAAAAGCTCCTAAGCGAGTTACGCACCTAAGTCCTAGTGTCTTTCAATTAGACTTAGGCACATAACTCACTTAGGTAATGGTAAAAACCCTACACAATGGGTTAATTTTATTGATTAAATACCAGAGCAATTGTTTAATACAATGCTTATGGAGGTGATTGAATTATTTGAGCCTGATTTTCTCTCACACCAACTTACACCTGAGGTAAGAAAAAGTAAAGCAGAACAAGACCAGTGTATTCAATAGAGGAAAGAGAGACTATTACATACACAACCATTCTCCAAATGACCAGGTTTCATGTTTTTCATACATTATGTTTCTTGACAGCACAATATCTTCATGCAAATATAACACCTAGCACTAAACAAACCACACTAAGAACCTGTCCAGAACCTTGAAGCCAAGGAAGAATTTGGCGATCTATTTCTTGGGCACTTCTGAAGTGGGACACTCAGATTGAAAAAAAATTACTCTTTCATCTCCTATTGTTATACAATAAACACCTAAGGCCTTGTCAACACACAATGTTGCGCAAGTTTAGCTAAAACTGGTGGGAAAACCCAGTTTAGTTACACAGAGGCAAAAGCCCTCTGGGGATATTCTGAAAATGATTTAAACCTGGCTTTTAGTGATTTTGCTTAAATTAATTTCTTACCAAATTCAGCCTTTTGAAAACTGATTGAAGAGTATTCACACAGTGTTTTGCTGGTTTAACTAATTTCTTATTCGAGAATAAGAGTGTCCACAGGGGGAGATATACTAGTAGCAGAATAATCATAGTACAGTTATGCCGGTAAATTTCTTGGTGTAGACAAGCCTTAAATTAATCTAAAAACACACCTTTAGTTAACCTGGTACAAGTTTCTGTGGAGACAATCGCTAAGATACCTATAACTCAAAGAAACTATAGGAGCATTTGCCCACACACTGGACATGGACAGGGAGAGTTCACAAATCAAGAGGCCAAAAAATACAATATACACTTTTTAAAATCATTATTTTAATTTATTTATTTGTTGATTTTTACTTTTGGGGTTGGCATCGCTCAGAAACCTCTAATCCCAAGGAGAGGGAGGGGACGATGGGGAACTGTTGCTCCCAGGCACAGAACCAGAATGTGGCTCTAGGAATGGGAAAGGACTTATAAGCTCCTCCCCTCAGTGCAAGGGAGGTAATGGGTTTCAACTGCATCCTTCAAACCAGCCAGTTTCCTAGAGAACCCTACCCTTGCTCCTCTCCCAGCCCACAAGGAAGCTATTTGTCTATGGGAGGAGAAGAGGGGAGGATTTTCTTTCCCTGTTAGCCTCTCTGATGTTGAAGGGAGGCAATCTCAGCACCTGACTATGTAGTCTGATTTTCAGAAGTACTGAGAGCCTGTAGTTCCCCCACGGATACTCAGCAATGCTGAATATCAGGCCACCTAGGCTCTAATCCAACATAACAAAATTTAAGCATGTGCCTACTTGTATTACTGGATCTGGACTATGTAGCTAATATTAGGCCCAAGTCTGAGATTTATGGCCCCAAAATGCACACAAAATGTGCTCTCAAACCTTTTGATTTGTTTTGAAAAACTGTGATACCAGCACTCCTGAAATACCTGCAAGCTACAAAAGCATCTTGATGAAAGCCATGCAAATGAGTACATCAAGTGTTCCATCATGTGTACCAGAACACACAGGGCCAAATTTTGCCTTCTGACTTTACACACTCTACTCCCATTAGCAATACCAGGAGCCAGAAGCATTCATTCAATGGCACATTTCGGCCAACAACTTTAAAAGTAGGGTCCAGCTCCTCAGCTGGTGTATATCAGATAAAATCAGAGAAGCTATGCTAATTTACATCAGCTGAGAATGTGGCCCACGGTGTGCAACTATAGATAACTGCTTTGCTTTATTAGTGGTTTTCAGTCTGGTCTAGCAATAGTGTGATTTGATGTAGTTAAAGTCAACCCCACACTCAAAAAGAATTCTGAACACTGAAAAGAGAGAACGCTTTTCATTATTCTCACTTGCAAAATACATGGTAGAAATGAATTTGGTCCAGATGCAAACATTCCCATGCAAACCTCTCTTTCTTCTCAGAGCCAAATGCCAGGCCAGCTATGAAAAATCAAAGTGTTAAAGTCAGGAGAGCAGAAGTATGTTTCATCACCTAGCACTGGAAAGTTGGTGAATTATCCATTTCTTTGTTGCTATCTCTCAACATTGCATCATAAGTCACAGGATCTGTCAGAAAACACAATTCTAAACACCATTCCTGTTTAAACTATTCAGAGCTCTCCTCTTCTCCTTGTGTAGTTTAAGTTACTACCATTATAGCATTATCAATCATAATGAGAACCATATTCCAAATTTTATATAATAATGTCAACCACATGCTATTATCAAACACAGAATAATTGACATATTAACATTGGAATACAAACTTGACACAGTTCTGTAAAAATGTTAGTGATGCAAAGGAGAAGTGGCAAATAACATAGTAATTTTTTTTAATATCAGATGCTAAATTAAGAGTGGGAAGCTAAGTAAGAGCTTTCTTATCAAAATTAGGCTTTGGGAAAGTGTTAGGTTACAGGAGCAGTCCTGTTGCTAGTGCATGTATATTTTCATCTTTAAATGGGGTTTTCTTTAAAGTTTTCTGAGTTAACAGTGGGCTTCAATACAGGCAGGCAGTAAAAGCAATGAAGGACTGAACACCACACCAGATTTATAGAAAGAGCAATTTAGAGGGAGATTTTCAAGGTCAAAAAAGTGCCTAATTCTCGTTTGTAAATCTCCCCTTTAGTAAATGTCATGAACACTTCATCAGCTATAAAAGTATGTAAATAACTAATGACTTAAAACAGTTTTTGTTGAATATAATATAAATCATTGAAGAAACAAAGGTTATAAGCATTAGAATGTATGAGAAAGTCTGAAGAGTTTCACGGTTGTTTCAAGTTCCATTATTCTAACAAGTGTATAGGGATGGGCATATATTATTCATCAAATCTACAGATTTTGCTGTTTTTGTTACATAACTTATTTCACAAAGCAATTTATGGTATTTGATCAGCTTCACCAATGTGGAAATTTCCTTCCTTACTCATGAAGCATTTCCTTTCCCAACTCAAAACATAAAACTTTACATAAAAATAAAAAAGTTAAAACCCAAAACATTAGAATGTATGGAACTAACTTTTGAGCACTTGACTTTGCAACCTTCATGTTCTTTTAATGTAGTTGTCTGTAATTATATTGTTAAATTGTTTAAATTTGTCTTTGTGTTTTTACCACTGAGAACTTGATCCTGCAAGCTATTTAGCAACAGGATCCACTCTAGCAAATCATATGCTTAACATTCCCATTGACTTCAGTGGGACCAGTCAGGTGTTATAGTTAAGCATAGGTTTAAGTCTTTGCTGGATGATGACCAGAGTGATCAACACCTTGCAGGATTTAGCCTTATATGGACAAAATGCCCACTGACTTCAGTAAAAGGTTTGACTGCACAAGGAGTGGAGGATTAGTCTCCTAGGGGATTAGAATTTGTCAATGCAGTTTTCATTTTATACAGTTCAGCTATTCTTTTTCTCTTACCTTTAACAGAAAGGTATCACAATGATAATATATTACCCATGCTTCTAGCCATTTAAGTGTTATGTAAATGACAAAATACAATGAACTAATCATTAGAACTTACAGCTCTCTGAATAATAGTGTCCACACTCTTTCTGGGGGAGACTTTTTATTAAGTATTTATATAGCATCATAAATGTATGCAGTGATTTACATAATACAGAATGAGACAGTCTTTGCCCTGATGAGTTTACAGTGCAGCACCGAAAAGAATTAACATGGAGCAATAGTTTAGGAAGGATAAACAGGTACAGGAAGATGAGGAGAGACCATTGGTAGGAAACTAATACACGAAGGATTCATAGGAGAGCTAGATTTTATGCAAGGATTTAAAGGAACAACGGGAAAACACCTGGCAGACAAGAAGCAGGACCAGAGATGATCCCAAGGATAAGGGGCAGCAGGAAAGACATCAAAAGTGGTAGAAGATACACAAACCTCCCATTTATTTCAAAATCCTGTGTTATTCAGGTCATGCTTTTCATGTGCTCCTGTTTGTCTCTCACAATAAAGATATGTTACTTTTATTATTTATAAAATGTTCACACTTAGTGCCTTAGCTTCTTTATGTCTAGCCCCTTTTCTATCATTTCTTTCATGCCCAGACTCCCCGCATCCTAAAACTCCCTTCCGTCTGCTTTGGAATCTATAATGTTGAATTATGCCAAGATGAATATCAATGGTGTTGATTTACACTGATTCATTTCCCTGATTGCTGACACTAAATCTTGTGTTGGCATTTTAGAACTGAGTTAAGAATTCTATGCAAAGAATCTAAATTATAAAACAGAGTGCTGTGTTCTCAGTAGAGGGTGTTATTAAAAGTGACTCTTTTCTCTCTGTAAATCCTTTAGAAACAGTGGGGGAAATCAGTTAAAAAGTAACATAGGAAAACGTCATTTTGAATGTTATCTTTAACAGCCAAGAAAAGACAAACATAGTAAACATCCACATTTACCCCAATTACATTCAGACAATCAGTTGCTCAAAGACAATTTCCTGAATTGTGTGTCCTAAATGGCCTCTGACTCCATCTGCTTTTAAGCATTGCATCTGAACTAGCTCTTTCAAAGCAGTGCAGACTTTGGAAAGCTTTATTGGGATCTGAATTTCAAAGCCCATATCCAATTCTCATATGAATTTAGGATGGTAAATACATCAAACTACTAATGGTATAAGTAATGATGGTGACAATGTACCTCTGTGCTGTAGTGGACAAACTTAAGTGTGTTCGTGGCTAAATCCTGCCTTGAACTTTCCACTCCCTTGCATGTATGGTTAAGCAGTGAAACTCTAAACAGATGCATCTGATACCTCAACGTGAGAAGAATGAGCTGCACATGTAGCGCTTTAAGGACAATGAAATAAAGACCTAATCTTGTGTAACTGCCGGAAAAAGACTAGAACAGGGTGAAGACAATAAAATAGGGGCATTTTGAAATGCTACTGTGGATTATGCCAAAACATTTCAGATAATATAATTAAAACTGTTTCCAAGAATGTAATATAACTTGACTTTCTCTAAAATAACTGCTGGTCACATAACACAGGTACTGTACAGAATTCTTAGAATAACTGAAAAAGAAGGAAATCATCCTGAGGCTAAGGCTGGGGCTCCTGTGAGTCATATTATATCCTCTTCTTTCGTTTTCAGTACCTAGAATTCTGAAGATACTCATAGGAAAAAGATAAAAGTTTTATATCCAAAGAGATTCTATACAGAATACTAATGATGGGAAAGGGTAGTGCATGGGCCACTTTCATTCTTGGGAAGGGAAAAAAATAGGCTCAGGTAAAAGTTGACTGGAATTTTTTTGTATAGGAATACCCAGGGCTTATCTTAGAATTTGGTAACGTTTATTAAAACAATCCCAGCTACGGTCTAGAATCATTCTTAACTCTCTCTCTCTGTATGTATACATACATACATACATATATACATACAGAGAGAGAGAGTTAAGAACGATTCTTACATACAGAGAAAGAGAGAGAGAGAGAAGGTTTGAAAGCTTACAGAGTGTTCAATAATATTGCTGGAAGTTATGCATGCTTGCCTATCACCTATTTGAATTATGATAGGAGCTAGAGGCCCCAGCTGAGATTGGGGCTCCATTGTGCTAGGCACTGTATGAGCACATAGTAAAAGACAGAGTTTACAATCTAAATAGATTAGACAGACAAAGGATAAGGGAAAGAAGTATTATCCACATTTTGTAACATCTGAGGTGCAAAGATGTTACCGGTAAATGACTTTCCCAAGTTCACACAGGAAGTCTGAGGTAGAACCAGGACTTGAATCCAGATCCCTGAGTCCCAATCCACTTCCTTAACCAGGAAGAGACTATATGCCAAGCTTACTTATCAAATCTTTAAACAAAAGATACAGACCTGATATAGACAATCTTCACCAGTCTAAATGGTCTTCCCTTCTTGATGAAAATGTCTGTAATGTGTTATCAAAGATAGTTACAGATAACCAGAATCTTACCTCCCATGTGCTATAACCCTACTTCACTTTTTTGGCTTCTTTTGAAAATTTCCCCATTCTGGAATGTTTACTTTGAAAAAGATTGGGGAGAGACATTTGTGCTTCACATAACTAAAATCAACATTACACCCCTGCCTTAAGATGCAACTGCAGTCATTCTTTCTCTTGAATGTAGTGAATTTTCCCTGTTGCTTTACAATGAGGCCTAATCTGGTACTCGTATGTATAGCTACACACTGTCTGTTCGTGGGAGGAGTTCAGTTGCACCACATTTTGATTGAGTAAACAGCTACCCACTAGATCAGTGGCTATTTCACACGATGTAGTAAATATTTCGGTGACCACTTCTCAACCTCTCTGCTATGCCTGCCCGGCAAGGAAACATGATGGCACTCAATACTTCACAGGACCTTCTAAGCCAGCAGTTCTCAAACTTCATTGCACCGTGACCCCCTTCTGACAACAAAAATTACTACACAACCCCAGGAGGGGGGGGACCGAAGCCTGAGCCTGCCCGAGCCCTGCCACCCCAGGTGGGGAGGCCCAAAGCCCAGGCCCCAGCAAGTTTAACGCCGGCCCTGGCAACCCCATTAAAACAGGATCACGACCCACTTTGGGGTCCCAACCCACAGTTTGAGAACCGCTGCTCTAAACAATCCTTATAGTATTGCCCTAGAGGTGAGCAAAAGAATGAATTTTAAGATCTGCATCTCCTCCCTTTTCCCTCTTCCAATACACCTTATTCCAGATCTTCCAGGTTTAACTGAAAATGGACAGTCAGCCTATTAAAAAAATATGCCGTTCCCATGGTATTTGCAGTGTTGTGTACTATAAATAATGAAGTTTATTTCCAAAGCTTATTTATTTGCAGTGAATTACAATGGGAACATATTGAAAAAAAATTAAAGAGAAAAACTAGCCAAATTAATTAAAAATACAAGAGAGAAAAGTGTTTAAAGTCAGAAATTGGCATAGAATGAGAGAGAAATAAAGGGGAGGAGATGCAGAAAGAAATGAAAACAAGCACTAGAAAGATAATGGCAACACAATAGAGGAGATGGAGAAAATGATGTGGAGTCAGAAAATTGCAGAGGAAAAACTAAAAAAAATATTAACAAAGAAATATAAGGGAAGAATGGAAAAAGGAAGAGACCAGAATTAAGTATAGAATACAACGGGGCAAAATCCAAATGAACTAGCATGCACAGAAGAAATCTAGTGAAATGGAGGCGTGGATAAAAATGCAAGAAAAGAGAACAGAAATAGAAATAACTAATGATAATTCCAGCTACAGCTGCATTATATCCAGTGGGCTGAACTGTTTTTTCCAAACTTCCTCACCAATACTTTGCAAAAATAGATCTAATTATTTTCCAATAATTTCCCATTACATGTTTTCCTTTATTGCATTTCTTGTTATTTTGTGTGGTTGTTGTTCACTATATGTTCTATATCAAATCTAGAAAAAAAGTGTGGAAAAGTGATATAATAGGTGCCTAATTCTCTTCTCACTTAACCAGGTTTTAGACTAATATCAACTCCATTGACTTCATTGGATTAATTCCAAGTTTACATCTGAATTACTTTGGTGTAAGGACAATCAAACCCTAGCTGTCATGTAATACACATAGAAGTGGTTCTTCCACAGTAGATTTCACATGCACACTTTATCAGTTTGCATAGGGAAGCTTCCCCTTGTACTACTCATACCCACAAGAGATTTAAGAAAATAAATTAATATTAACAGTTTTCCATCATTGCCCAATTCAACACAGCACTCAACCATGTGCTTAAAGTTAAGCACATGCTTAAGAGGGTTGTTAAACAGGCATGAGATTAATCACGTGCTCGTGTTTGAGTTCTGTGCTGAATTGGGACCTGTGATGGGTGTCTGTATATGTAAATGTTTAGAATAAATACAGTTCTATATTCCTTTGTGGTTTAGAAAGTTTTGTTCAGGTCAACAATTCCTAGCATATAAAATGTGGTTCACATAATAAGTTTATAACATTAAATGTTTATTTGGGTGTTCTAATACCATAAATATATGGTTTTGGACACAAGGCCCAAACCGTGGGCCAAATTTAGCTCTTAGTTAAATCAGATTAAGTCTGGGGTAACTCCATTGAAATTAATGGATTAACCCCACCTTTCACTGGAGTAACAGAGCAGAAATAGCCAGTAGCAATTGAGTAAATAGAATATGAAAAAATATGTGCTAAATGATGATTATGTGTGCATACTTTTAGGGCATGATTGAAGTAGCCAGTTTGAAAATTTGATCCTAATATTTCTACCTTTCTTTTTAACAGCCACTGTGTTTATTCTTAATACTTTGTTCTTCATTTTACCAACATTTTGTGTACAGAAGTGTTGCTACTCATATTTACACTGAGGTCGCAAGGCTCCAGTGAGGAACCAATGGAAGTTATACTGTAGTTTTCTTTCATATGGCTCAGTGTTCAATGGCCCTAGTTTAATCAATAAATGGATATCTTAACTATTGTTTCTTCAGTTGAACAGCAGATCTCTATCTTATTAAGTACCATGCAGAACATAAAAAAAGAAATCTAGTGAGATAGTTGGTAACAATATGGAATGTGATTTTTCTTTTAAAAATGGCTCCAGCTTGCTGCTATTCAACACATCTTTATAAAAAGAAAGCAATGCTTAAGGACTTAAAACACAAATCCAGCTATTCAACAATGTGATATTGAATTACAATTGTGATGATGATGATGCTTTCTTTTCAGTATAAAGCACAGAAACTGTGGCACCGCACTGTGCAGTGATAACGCTAGAAAAAAATCAAGTGCTGAACCTAAAGAGAATAGACACAAACAACTTTGTAATAAAATCTCAACTACTGGCAGGTCTGACAGGGCAGAACTGAGCTGCACATCAGGAACAAAAGGGGTCATTTTCCTTAGTAATTGCCAATACATTTAATCTCCTCCCTGCTACTACCAAGAAAACAACATGTATTGCCAATGCTGATGAGCACTTTGAAACATTCTGTATGATGGATTGCTGACAGACTCAGGGGAGCAGATCTGACAAGATTATCCAGAGATCCAGAGTGCACGCCTTTGGCTGCAGTGGTCTACCTTAAAAACTTGCCTGTTTTGCCTTCAATAAATAGATACGGTTACTTCAGTAGTTGCAGTATTTCCAATCCTTCCCTGTGTTTGCCATAGGGAATACCCAGCATATTGCAGATACTAAGAGAAGGCTATTGCCTCCTCTAAGGAAATTGGTAAGGTGTTAATGTTGACAGCCATAGGGGTTGTACTGTACATTAAAATAATGGAATTGCAACATGCAACTGAGGCATTAAAACAAGCGTCAGAAATTTGCTTAAAGAGGCATTGGGAAGTTATTTGGGCCCGGAATCTGAGGGGTTTTTTGTTTACGTTTTACAAAACCATTAAAAATATAATAGAAATGTACATTTTAAAAAACCACTGAAGAAGTATCAACATTCCTCTTCAGTATTTACAAACCAGATTTGTATGAGGGGAAATAAATACCCTATGCTTAGAGATAGTTAAGGTTGCAGTGAGATTCTCCCCACGCACCCAAAACCTTTAAAGCATTGAAATAAGAAGTTACGGAGAAAGATTTTTGCATTTCTTTCCACCTTCACAGTGTCAGTAAAGAATACCAATGCTTCATAAGGGTTTCACTTACATTTCCAGAAGATACCAAATAGAAATACGTACCCAAACTTCATCAAAATTGTACTATAAATCAAAGTCTTAACAGTGACTTCAGATGTTTTTATATCAATGATATGCACAGATCAGCACATCCATGTCACTCATCCTATTATTTTGGAAAGTTATTCTGCCTTCCCACTTGTTATGGCTGGGGTGTGTGCAGTCATGCATAGTAGGTGCAGAGTAAGAAGCCAGGAACAAAAGCCAGGGTCAGAGCCAGAGTCAGAAGTCAGGAACCAAAGAAAGGTGAAGGAGCAGAGTCTGTGATTGCAGCCCACTGGGGATCCATGTAGTTGCACAGACAACTTCCTGGACCTGAAAGCACTGCCAGTCAGGCCCTCTGTGGGCAGCACATCCTGTGGTGTTTGGGCCCATGTGGCTCACAGCCCAGCAATGAGTGTTCTGCCTAGCTGTTGGGTGGCCGTATGGATGCGGCAGTTGCTCACGGACCAGCAGACCCAGTTTCCAGACCCACAGATCCTTGCACCTCTCTCTGGTCCCAATTCAGGGAAAGCTACAGGGCATATGTAGTGAGGCTCTTGTAGTGTTTGTCCTCCATTAGAAATGAGTAATAGCATTTGCACCACACCTAATTTACCACCACATTGAAATTTGGCAGGTTCCGCTTCGTGTACTTATTTTCCATCACAATTTTAAAAAGTGATGCTCTCTAGACAAACACTACTGATTTTCTAGGAATCAGCACATGAGGCCAAAGGATAGGTTCCAGAGTTTTTTAGATTTCTTGCAAAAGGGGGACCAAGAAAACTCAGGAAATCTAATTAAAAAAAACACACACACAAAAAGGGATGATCTTAAAATTCTTATTAGAGCTGGGGGGAAATTCTTCTGCAAAAATACAGATTCAGCAACATCAAAACATTTAACAAATTTGAATCAACTTTGCTGGATTGTTTCAGTGAAAAAAAGAAAATTAAACACTTTGCTTTCACATTTTTTCATCAAATGTTTTGATTTTTTGGTTCAAAACAACTTTTTGTTTCAAAAGTTTGGTAGGGGTTTTTTTCTATCAAAATATTTTAAAATACTCAACATTGAACCATAGTGTTTTGTTTCAGATCAAAACTATTTTACATTTTTGGATCAACCACAAATATTTTTTCTGTTTTTCTTTTAATGAATAGCAAACTGAAAAAAATCCCTTATTTGCATAGCTCTTACTCTTATTTTCTCTGTACCAATTCATTTTTCATCAAATCACCATGACAACACTCCAACAGTACTCAGGTTTATAGTCTATGTTTTAGTTTTTGCCATTTCAACATGCTTTTGACAAAACAAAGGTTTAAAGCTCCTGTTAAAACTGAACTCTGCAATACAATCTTAACAAGAGTGCTGCTACTAGGAGCAAAAGTAGGGTCTGAGCTTTTCTGACTGTGAGGAGATAAGGTTTTATGATAATACAGATATAAAAGATTCGATTTTTTAATTCAACAGTATCTCCTTAGATAGTTCGGGAATTCAGATAGAATTAATGTGCTAGCAAGTCAAGAAAGCAAATTTTAACACTATTAAATATTCGGTCAATTGACAATTGAACTTCCAGCTGTTTTAAAAAATTGTACAGCTTCTAAAAGATCATTTTGTACATTTATAAAAACAGAATAGTTATGGCCTCAATTCAAGAAGGTACTTTAGCAATTCCCTAAGGTACCTTAACTACAGTTAAATCTATAATATCATGAGTCCTCCCAACTGGGAGACAGGGATACTTGGCCTTAAAAATGCTGTTTTCTACTAGAATGACCAGATAGCAAGTGTGAAAAATCAGGATAGGGTGTGGGGGGTAATAGGTGCCTATGTAAAAAAAAGCCCCAAATATTAGGACTGTCCCTATAAAATCGGGACATCTGGTCACCCTATTTTCTACATACACTTTTCATAACATTAGATTCTTTATGGGACTCTACCCCTGCTCTTCTTCTAAAGACTGAATCTTTTCCTCAACGGTTACAGGGGCTGAAGAAAAGTTTGTGGAACTCCAGAGGTGAAAGTAAGCTGGTACAGTCCGGTACAGCGTACCGGCAAGAACCGGTACACAGCCAACAGTACCGGGAGGGGTCAGCTTCCCCAGGTGGACAATTTAAAAGGGGCCTGGGCTCCCAGCAGTGGCCAGAGCCCCTGGTCCTTTATATCACTGCCAGAGCCCCGCTGCTGGAGCCCTGGGGTAGCAGCAGCGGTCGGGAGCCCTGGGGCTCCGTTGGCGATTTAAAGGGCCTGGGGCTCCCGGCAGTGGCCAGACCCCTGGTCCTTTAAATCGCCACCAAAGCCCCGCTGCCGGAGCCCCGGGGTCACGGCGGTGGCCGGGAGCCCCGGGCCTTTTAAATTGCCGCCAGAGCCTCGGGGCTCCCAGCCACCACTGCAGCTACCACTACCTTGGGGCTCTGGTGGTGATTTAAAGGGTCCAGGACTCCCGGCCGCTGCTACCGAAACCGGAGCCCCGGGCCCTTTAAATCGCCGCCAGAGCCCCGGGGTAGCAGCAGCGATTTAAAGGGCCTGGGGATTTAAAGGCCCCACCCCTTCTGCCTGAGGCCCCGCCCCTTCTGCTTGAGGGGACCTCCCCCCCGCCTGCTAAGGACCCCGGCCTTGAGTACCGGTAAGTCCCTTAAGTTACTTTCACCCCTGTGGAACTCCAAAACACTTGTGCAGGCTCAATGACATGATTAATTCCCTGCTCAAGGAAAACAAAATAATGCCATACAAGATAGATGAACTTGGTAATAATTAGAAATGTAAGAATTGTTGATCTTCCTCAGACTGTTGATTCCAAAGGATGTTTTATTTGTGGAAATGTAGCAAATCTTGGGTGCATACATACACCGACATCGTAGGCATTGATAGTAATTATACCAGACACATTCTTCTCCCAAAACCACAAGTCTCTACCACTAGAGCAGAAGGCGCCATTAGGGCACGGCTACACTAGAGAGTTTACATCAGTGCAGATGCACCTCTCTAGCTCTCTAATGTAGTTACTCTAAGCCAACAGGAGAGAGCTCTTCTGTCAGAATAACTACTCCAGCTCCCGTGAGCAGCAGAAGCTATGTCAGCGGGAGATCCTCTCCTGCAGACATAGTGCTGCCCACACCAGTGCTTCTATCGGTGTAATATGTCGCTCAGGGGGAGTGATTTATTCACCCCCGAGTGACATCAGTCATGCTGACATAAGCTGTAGTGTAGACAGCAGCAACCTGTTAAAGTCACAGGAGACACACTAAAACAGTTATCACATAATCCCCTCTAGACTGCCATTTTGTAACATATTGTGGCTGCATATCTATAGGCAACATGGTCATCAGCAGGGATTGAACCCCAAAGCAAGACACGTAAGCTAAAGGAAAACTATTTATGAGATGTCTGGGCGCTCCCTTTGTGCCCAACAAAAACTGATCATTCTTGCCTTCCTGACTCCCAATCGGCCAGAGAAAAGGCATCACTCCCACTAAGCTGCTGATGCCTCCCCATGTAGCACATGCCCAATCCTCTGACTTGATGAGGGTATCACAGTGTGTGACTCTGCCCTGGGGCTGCATTGTGTAACTGTGGAACTGATGAAGATGTTCCCCTCAAAATCTGAATAGGAACTCTGCTCAGTTCCACGCCAAGGGGCAAGACAGAGCTAGAATTTCAGCCACTATGAATGAGGTCTGAGCTTATTTATATATCTGACAAATATGTAATTACATACACTTTGGTACCCCTGACTGTCTGGTAGGTGATGCTGCAGGGATTTAGATATTGGCTATTTCTACTATATTTCTGATCTGTCATATCAGTTGTTAGGAACATTTGGCTCCATTTTCTGCATACGAGATGCTACTGAATACAGACTATCTCACACATAGGCTTTGATTAGAAAAGAGCAATATGAGAGGCCTGATTCTCACTGACACTAAGCCCTCTTTACACCACTTTGGCAAAGGAGCCTCAAAGTGGATGTAAGTTACACAAAGTAGTGTAAAATAGCCCTCATGTAACTGAGAATCGAGCCTGTTTTTTTTTTTTTTTTTGAATTAAACGGTGGAAATCTTTCTAATATGATATCTTACATGGAAGGGTAAGTGTCCTACTGAATACAGCACAACATGCAGCCAACAAGAAGATGTCACTACAAGCATAAATTAGAAAATAATATGTCCACAGCAATTTATGGCCCACACGAGAAAAATACATCTTCTGAGCATCCACGAGTGCCTGCACTTTTCACAACTATGAGCAACGATGAAGCTAAGAAAAATATTTAGCTTTTGGACAGCAGACATGTGAAGTGTTTTTAATGGCCTTTAATAAATCCCAGGTTGGCATTAGTCTGCTAATAATGTTAATAAGATCCTTCTTGAAGATAGAACCCAATAAACAGGTGAGTATAAGTGTCTCTTTCTGTATCAATAGAGATGCACTTCAGAAAAAAACAACATCACACAATAACATCACTAACCTAAGAAGGACAATCTGATAAAGTTCAGAGCAATTTAGGTACATCTACACTCGGAGCTAGGGGTTTGATTCTCAGCTAACATACAAATGCTCACGCTGGGTGTCATTCGAGCTAGTGCACGGAATTCTGTAGTGTAACCACAGTAGCATGAGCAGCAGTGACCAGAATGCCTGGCTAACTGTCCTGAGTAAAAACCCATCTGGAGCCTGTGGGTACACACATGGGGCAGATAGCCTGTGCCACTTCTTGCTACTATGGCTACAATACTATTTTTAGCGCACTAGCTTGATGAAAGCTAGTGCAAGTATGTCTGTGCAAGCTGGGAATCACACCCCCAACTCCAAGTGTAGACCTAGTGTTAGCCAGAAAAATGGAGAGATTTTCACAAGAAATATAAAATGTATTATTCCAATCAGTGTCTCTAGTTCAGGGGCTATCAGATTTTCGAATATAAATCTTGTCTCCAGGCTCAAAACTCATTCTAGATTGCAACTGGGTATACATAGTGAGAGAATGGAAGCACTACCAGTACACCTTGGTTTGGAGCAAATTGGAAATGCTACAAGAATACTTTTTGTCATGGTATTTTAGCATTATTGCTTCCAGTACTAAATGAAAAAAGAAGCATCAAGTGTGCAAAATATAAAGTTAGAGAACTTTACTGAAACATTTTTGAATCTGAAAAAGCAGTTGATTATAGAGCAACTTCTGACACATATTTTCATATCTAATATATAGTTATAACTATAAACTATATACACATATACACACACACAAATATACATGTATATCCATACAGTAGTAAATGGTGAGATCTGTGTAGATACACCTCTACCCCGATATAACGCTGTCCTCGGGAGCCAAAAAATCTTACCACGTTATAGGTGAAACCGCATTATATCGAACTTGCTTTGATTCACCAGAGTGCACAGCCCTGCTCCCTCCCTCCCCCCCCCCCCCCCAGAGCGCTGCTTTACCACATTATATCCGAATTCGTGTTATATCAGGTCGTGTTATATCGGGGTAGAGGTGTAGTAAAGTGAGCCATATGTTATGTACCATTAGCTGTCTCACCTGTTCTCTCTGGACAGGATTTTCAGAAGTGCTCAGTGTTGGCCTTATTCTGCTCCAGCTGACCTCACGGGTAAAACTTCAATGGGAGCAGAGCTGGACAAATGTTGAATACTTTGGAAAATCCCACTTTCCATCTCCACTGTCACTACTGTTTTCACATTCCAAACCCCTGGGAAGTTTCAAACAGCCACCATTAAAAAAATGGTCAGAAAAATGTTTACTCCCCCCACAAATGGAGAATTTCCCTGCAAATGATTGCCTGGCCTGAGGCCCAGGATGGCCAGAATTCAGTCCTATACCAGTGGCTCTCCAGACGTAGATCTCTGTAACACTACTAATTTCTTCAACACGTGTGGTATACACAAAATACATGATGCATTCCTAAAGTTTTAACACTTGTTTGGCTTGATCTGTAAAATACTCTCATAGCTTCGCCCTTCCCTAGTGATACCCTAAAGTCATACCTATAAAACCTTTAGACTACAGCACACACATTGTGTAACTGATTGCAGAGCTATATATCACAAAAACTATATTAAAAGAATATTAAGGTTGCAAAGTCAAATACTTAAAAATTGGGAAATGCCAGAATTAAGGCTGCCTTTGCCATCTTAATTCAGACCCCTTATGCATATGCATCATGAGATAATCTACAACTGCTACTGTTAAAAATTATCATTTTCTATGTGGACCAACACTAGACCTGGATGGGACACTTTGCCAGTGGTTTTCACAAGTATTTTTTGACAACAGAGGAATGGTGATACTCCAGTATCTTGTGTTCCATTCCAGCCTCTGGAGAGGAGTGTGCTCTAGTGGGCACAGACTTTGTCCAATGCCCCCAAAATTGACTCCTTCTATCCTGTCCTCTCCTTCTTGCCCCCAACTCCACTTCCCACTTCTAGTCCCAGTCTTCTTGTCCAGCCATCCCAATTCCTCAGCCCTGCCCCCGGTTCCTTTTTTTCTCATCTCCTTGACCAACCAGTCCCAATTGCCCACATTCCAGTTCCTCATCTGATCTTTCTCTCTCTCCACCCTGGCCTCCAGTCACATGCAACCACATTCCCCATCCCAAATGACTTGCAGACCCAGTCTCCCTCCCTGGGCTCCTTGTTCAAACTCAGTACCCCCTAGCTCTTTGTCCCAATCTCTTGGCCTGGCCAATCCCAGCTCTCCCCCAGCACTCCGGTTCCTTGTCAGATCTGTCTTCCCTGCTCCACCACCTCCTTCTACCTGCCCCATTGGTTCTCAGTTCCAGTCTCCTTGCCCAGCCAGTCCCAGATTCCACCCCCAGCTTCCCATCCTAGTTTTCTTGCACACATAGGCCCAGTATCCCCCACCCTAACTCCCAGAACCAGTTTTCCTCTCCCCCCCAACGAGTGTCCAGTCTGTCCCCAACACCCCATTTGTCCCAGCCTACTCCCCTACCAAATCTGACCCGTTCTCCTTCAGCATTTGAATCAGGCAGCTTCCTCCGCCACACTCCCTGAGGCCAGCAGCAGGCCATTGAGAGCACAGGTGAGACAGGCTCCCTGCTCTCAGTTCTAGTGCCAGGCCCCTTGCCAGCCTGCAGCAGCCCAGAACTACAATTCTAGAGAAAGTCTTGTTCAGTCCTATGTTGGAACATGCCCAATACACACAGAATCTTCAGGGACTTTGTCTGTGAAGTGCCAGCAAGTCTCTACTGAGTGTGTGAGAACTGCAATTTTTCAAATGCTTATAGTTTGGCCAAATTTGGGCAGATTTCCATAGGAACAGTAAAAGGCCCATCCCTAACATAAAAGCCATCCCTCTGCCAAATTTCCAGGGCCTACTTGAAAGGATGGGGGTACTAGATCTTCTCAAAGAAAAGGATGTCAGAATTTGTTAACAGAGGCAAAACAACATTTTTCTCTAGCCTGTTTTTTTGGAAATGGCTGAGACATTTTGGCTGAATTTTTTCAGAATAATTAAGCACCAGGCAGATGCCCAGCATGGACAATTTCAGCCAAAATAGTTAAAGTTTGGAAAAGTTATAGGTAACTGAAATGAGGGTCTTATAATGGGAAGTCTCAGGCAACCTTAATTATAGGCAGTGCTACCAGACCCACGTATAACATATAGGTTATATAGTTTTAAAAACACCTTTCAGGGAGAGTTAAGATCACAAGGGACTCACAAACTGACCCCAGTAAGATTTGGTTCACATTGGTTGACAGTAACACAAACACCTGCTTGTTTGCACTCTCTTTTTTCCTGACTTATGATTAGTTGTACAAGCTTTTATTGACAGCAACAGAACATATACACACAAGAAAACAGTGTGTAAGCAAAGCATGGTTGTACACCATGTTGTGCACCATCCGATATGGTCACTTGCAAAAGGCCAAAGCTGGCAACAAACACTACACTAAGTTCCATCCCAGGAACCCAATAACCAGATTTACACAGTCCCCCTCCTTGCTGCTGTTTCCCTGGCCTTCTCCCTACCCTGCTTTCTCAGGCTGTCTTTCCCCACAACTCCTCTGGTGTTGACCCTGCTTTCATTTCTAAGATCCCAGGACTCATTCTGTCCTTTGGGTTTTCCTCCTCCCCACCTCTCTGATCCCAGACAGTGACTGCAGACTCTCCCCCGTGCAGCCCCCTGCTATTATAAACTTTCTTTATATTCCTTTCCTAGCTGGGCTTTATCAGAAATTGGTGTTTATAAATCCAAGGACCTCCTGTCAGGTACAATTGTGAAGGTTAATTGGCCCCTTCTGGCTATCTTAACCCCTTCAAGGCTAGTGTGGGGTAAACATGCCATCATAATCATATGATGCATATTTTGAAGAATAAAAACAAAGATGTAATTGGACACAACTTCCCAGTTGGGCCCTAGCAATTTCTCAATACATCTATTCTGATCAATTCCTGTCACTGAAACCACCATCCCATTGTATAAGCAGTCATCTCATCCACAATTAAAAATTCATGACAAATCACGCCATCCATTCATAGCATACAGTGAGAGTCCTTCATTTACTGTAAAAAGTGCTGTACAAATACATCCATAAACATACTATATGCTTTCTTCCATTGGTCCATGCAATTCCATAACGTGGGAGCACAAAGCATCCCTGGTTTATGTTGCCTGTGTGCATCCTGCTCCAGCTGTGACAGATGCACTTTCTGGCTGAGTGTACTGGTTCAGCAATCCATTGTGGTCATAGGTCTATTCGGGGGGGAAAGATTCACCTTTGGATTCACTAAGATGGTGAAGAGCACAGCAAGCCACAGTAACATGGGCAGCTCTGGTGACACTGCAATCCAAATAGTTCTGTAAACAGCCAGCAGGATTTCAATCTGCAAAATGTACATTCAACTACCATTCTACACCTACCGAGAGTGTAATTAAACCTTCTTTTGCCACGGCCTCTGAGATCTGGATAAGGTTTCATAAGCCAAGGCAAAAGGGGGTACATGCAAGCTCCCCTAGAACAATGGGGACAGTTACTCCATTTATGACAAGGTCATTTGGTGGGAATAGTGTCCTGGTAGGTCCATGAGGGTAGATTGCTGATCAATAGAAAACCCTGGCATCATGAACTTTGCCAGTGCAGCCCACGTCGGCATCCGTACATTGATCTCTGTGGTCCACAAGGGCCTGCATAACAATGGAATAGTATCCTTTGCAGTTTGTGTACTCATGTACAGGAGGAAAAACTTGGGCACATGGGTCCCATCAATGGCCCCAGCCAGTGGTTTCCCCAGGAATTGAAATGTTCAAATTTACGGGGGGGGGGGGAGGGGGCAGGGCAAATGAGGGGTGAGACCATGAGGGCAAAGGGGGGCTGTATGGCACCATAGTAAAAACTGAAAAATGTTTCATGATCATTTTATTAGATTTAACTCATGTTCTAAAATCATCACATAAATTAAAGTTGGCTACTCAAGCCTTCTATGAAGCACTACATCTACATACTTCTTGGTTTCTTGTTATAATTTTGCACAACTCTGTTAATGAACTTCTTGAATGCGGTGTGTTCATCTTTGGTGGCTTCTCATGTGTCCAGTACTTCCATTCCTTCAATTGATATACTCACTAGTTCAATCACATGATCAGGCAGAAGGCGACTTCTTTCAGAACACAAAATTATATTCAATGATGAAAAAGAACACTCAACTGTAGCTGTGTGGGAGTAGCAAGAGATGAATTCCTACTTCTTTCATCCCAGGAAACATAGCACAAAGATCGGGTCGAGCCACTAGTGATGTTAAAAAAGAAGTTGAAGTCAAATCTTCATGCATTCGTCGTATGATATTCCACTCTGTGTTCAAATTCTCTATTCTGTCCTGATCACATGGCAGCCCCATTGCTGGTAGCAGGGCTGGCTCCAGGGTTTTTGCCGCCCCAAGCGGCGGAAAAAAAAAAAAAAGCCGCGATCGCCGGCAGCTCCACCGCGCCGCTTTCTTCTTCGGCTGCAGGTCCTTCCCTCCAAGAGGGACCCGCCGCCAAAGAACCCGACATGCCGCCCCTTCCCCTTGGTCGCCCCAAGCACCTGCTTGCTCAGCTGGTGCCTGGAGCCAGCCCTGGCTGGTAGTGCCTCACTCCACTCAACTGCTGGTGTTTTATAGGACAGGCATCTGTAAAAGCTATGTAGAGGTTGAGTAGAATCTAGAAGTCGTTGTTGTAGATTTTTAAGAATCAAGTCTGTGTACTTTTTCAGTTGTCTTAACAAACACTTCTTATCCTCTTCACTTAGGGATTCAATATAAATGCCTTCATTAGTCAACTTCTGGACTGAAGTCTTTGCTTCTTCCAGTACTTTTTCAATGGCTAACTCTCTGATTGATCCAAATGTAGCTTCTATTGCTGGACAAAGATATACTACTGTTGTAGCAGATGCCTGGATGGCATTGTTTAATGACCCAAGTGGTTTCAACCGTAGACTTACAAGAGAGGGAATGGCAATAGTCTTCTCTGAATGTAGAGCAAAAGTAATCCACCAGCCTCACTACTTAGATATATCTACTTAGATCCATCCCATCTTGGTAGATACTTTCCAAAGCCAGTAATAATGGCTGGAGTAATTTTAAGACAACAGCCAAGGATCGCTCATGAGAAAGCCAGCGGGTTTTCCCAGGTTGGACTAATTTGAACTTCAGTCCCAGTGTATCTTCTATATTTTCCAAGATATTCAGTCTTTTTGGACTCTTGCTGAAAAAAGAATATAATGAAGACATTAAATTTATAGCTTTTTTAATGTCTTTTGAAGATTCTGCAGCTTGTACTAGCGCTAGTTGGAGTAGATGGCCTCTGCAGTGTGTATAGGAGAGATTAGGGTTACACTTTTCTCTGAGCAAAGCTTGTACTCCACCATGTCTTCCAGAGAAGTTTGCAGCTCCATCAAATGCACAAGCAGCCATCTGTTTGGGGTCCAATTGACAAGCATTTAACTCTTCTAAGATGTGGGTTGTCTCAGATGCAGCCGATGTGTCTTCTATAACTTGAACATCTAGAAATGCATCTACTGACCTACCACTGACATCAAGATAACGTACAAAATAACTTAATACTTGATGCCCATTTACATTGGTGCATTCATCAGCCATGTATGCAAATTTTTTGAATGTGGTGAGAGAGTTCTTCACTTTTTCAACAGTTGAGTCTTTCACTGTTGCACTGCATGCTTCTAGCCAGTCAGTTGAGTTTCTTGCAGAAAGATAGTGAGCATTTGCTGGTCTTGTTTGGAACCAGTGTTCAACTTCAGGATGAACAAGTGACAATGCACTTAACATTGGCCTCCAGTTTGTAGTGTGTGGTATCTCTTGCTTAAATAGAAAGTAGGATGCCACAGCCATGTTTGTTCACATGAACTGTGTTGTGTCTCCAGCATTCTTAACAGCCTCATTAAGTACTTCTAAAATTGGCTTTGAAAGTGCGCTTTCTGCATGTTGATGCAGTCCATAGACCTGGTGTTTTGCTGCCTTTTCACGTAGTTTGTCAGCATTGGCATTGCTGATCAGTCTGACAAACCAAACTCCTCCACTTTTACCAATTATAGCATTGGAAAGCTTTCCTTCTTTGTAAGCTTTTTTGCAATAGGTGCACCAGTAGCCATCTTTTAAAACTTCAATAAATGGGAACACTTTGACCGACAAACATCGGAAACTGCCTTTAGGTTTTGGAGACACTGTTTCTTCAGTAGATAGCTGTATTTGTGCTTCGGGCTGGTCGGATGCAGATATGCCACTTGAACCTTCAGATGACATGTTGATATATTCTTGGTTCTTGATGTGTTCTTCACCTTGGTTCGTTTTTGAGGCCTTTGAGTGGAAAAATTGTTGTATTGGTTTTTGTCTTTTCATTTTCACTTTATAGACTCATAGACTTTAAGGTCAGAAGGGACCATTATGATCATCTAGTCTGACCTCCTGCACAACGCAGGCCACAGAATCTCACCCACCCACTCCTGTAACAAACCTCTAACCTATGTCTGAGTTACTGAAGTCCTCAAATCGTGGTTTAAAGACCTCAAGGTGCAGAGAATCCTCCAGCAAGTGACCCGTGCCCCACGCTGCAGAGGAAGGCGAAAAAACTCCAGGGCCTCTGCCAATCTGCCCTGGAGGAAAATTCCTTCCCGACCCCAAATATGGCGATCAGTTAAACCCTGAGCATGTGGGCAAGACTCACCAACCAGCATCCAGGAAAGAATTCTCTGTAGTAACTCAGATCCCACCCCATCTAACATCCCATCACAGACCATTGGGCATATTTACCTGCTAATAATCAAAGATCAATTAATTGCTAAAATTAGGCTATCCCATCATACCATCCCCTCCATAAACTTATCAAGCTTAGTCTTGAAGCCAGATATGTCTTTTGCCCCCACTACTCCCCTTGGAAGGCTGTTCCAGAACTTCACTTCTCTAATGGTTAGAAACCTTCGTCTAATTTCAAGTCTAAACTTCCTAATGTCCAGGTTATATCCATTTGTTCTTGTGCCCACATTGGTACTTAGCTTAAATAATTCCTCTCCCTCCATGATATTTATCCCTCTGATATATTTATAAAGAACAATCATGTCTCCCCTCAGCCTTCTTTTGGTTAGGCTAAACAAGCCAAGCTCTTTGAGTCTCCTTTCATAAGACAGGTTTTCCATTCCTCGGATCATCCTAGTAGCCCTTCTCTGTACCTGTTCCAGTTTGAATTCATCCTTCTTAAACATGAGAGACCAGAACTGCACACAATATTCCAGATGAGGTCTCACCAGTGCCTTGTATAATGGTACTAACACCTCCTTATCTTTACTGGAAATACCTCGCCTGATGCATCCCAAGACCGCATTAGCTTTTTTAACGGCCATATCACATTGGTGGCTCATAGTCATCCTGTGATCAACCAATACTCCGAGGTCCTTCTCCTCCTCTGTTACTTCCAACTGATGTGTCCCCAATTTATAACCAAAATTTTTGTTATTAATCCCTAAATGCATGACCTTGCACTTTTCACTATTAAATTTCATCCTATTACTATTACTCCAGTTTACAAGGTCATCCAGATCTTCCTGTATGATATCCCGGTCCTTCTCTGTATTAGCAATACCTCCCAGCTTTGTGTCATCCGCAAACTTTATTAGCATATTCCCACTTTTTCTGCTAAGGTCCGTAATAAAAAGATTAAATAAGATTGGTCCCAAAACCTTTTACTATTGGTTTTAATTCCCTTTGCAAGGTCCAACTCTACATGGCTTTTGGCCTTTCTCACTTTATCCCTACATGTTCTGACCTCAATAAGGTAGCTTTCCTTGCTAATCCCTCCCATCTTCCACTCCTTGTAGGATTTCTGCTTTTTCTTAATCACCTCTCTGAGATGCTTGCTCATCCAGCTTGGTCTTCAACTCCTGCCTATGAATTTTTTCCCCTTTCTTTGACCTGCAACATATAAAAGAAATATGAATAAATTAAATGTTTTGTTAGGATAATGCAAATTTAACATAAGGTTAATGCAAAATACACCAAAACACATAACAGGTCTAGATTTCTAAAAAAATATATACTTTTTTTTAAATTTATTTAATTAAAATTGACTTTTGAAAAGTAAGCCATCATGGGATAAGAGGGAAGCCCTCTCATGGATCAGTAACTGGTTAAAAGATGGGAAACAAAGGGTAGAAATAAATGATCAGTTTTCAGAATGGCAAGAGATAAATAGTGGTATCCCTGAGAGGTCGGTACTGGGACCATTACTGTTCAACATATTCATAAATGATCTGTAAAAATGGGTAAATAGTGAGGTGACAAAATTTGCAGATGATACAAAACTATTCAAGATAGTTAAGTCCAAAGCAGACTGCGAAGAGTTACAAAGGGATCTCACAAAACTGGGTGACTGGGCAACAAAATGGCAGATGACATTCAATGTTGATAAATACAAAGTAATGCACATTGGAAAACATAATCTCAACTATACATACATTCTGTGACAAAGTTCCTCCTCTATCTTGGTGGGTCCTGCGCATATTGGTGGATTTTCTTGCCTCAGAGATTCACCATGTGGGTTGGGGAACAGCCCAGAGACCTTCCCCTCTGGAAGAACCCACAGTCCAGGTCAATTGGGAGGTTTGGAGGGAACCCGGGCCCGCCCTCTACTCCGGGTTCCAGCCCAGGGCCCTGTGGACTGCAGCTGTCTATAGTGCCTCCTGTAACAGCTGCATGACAGCTACAACTCCCTGGGCTACTTCCCCATGGCCTCCTCCAAACAACTTCCTTATTCTCACCACAGGACCTTCCTCCTGGTGTCTGATAACGCTTGTGCTCCTCAGTCCTCCAGCAGCACACCCTCTCCCTCTCAGCTCCTTGCGCCTCTTGCTCCCAGCTCCTCACATTTGCACCACAAACTGAAGTGAGCTCCTTTTAAAAACCCAGGTGCCCTGATTAGCCTGCCTTAATTGATTCTAGCAGCTTCTTCTTAATTGGCTCCAGGTGTCCTAATTAGCCTGCCTGCCTGCCTTAACTGGTTCTAGCAGGTTCCTGGTTACTCTAGTGCAGCCCCTTCTCTGGTCACTCAGGGAACAGAAAACTACTCATCCAGTGACCAGTATATTTGCCCTCTACCAGACTCCTGTACCCCACTGGTCTGGGTCTGTCACAATACATACAAAATGATGGGGTCTAAATTAGCCGTTAATACTCAACAAAGAGATGCTGGAGTCATTGTGGATGGTTCTATGAAAATATCCACTCAACGTGCAGTGGCAGTCAACAAAGCAAACAGAATGTTGGGAATCATTAAGAAAGGGATAGACAATAAGACAGAAAATATATTGCCTCTATATAAATCCATGGTACGTGCACACCTTGAATACTGTGTGCCGATCTGGTCACCCCATCCCAAAATAGATATATTGGAATTGGAAAAGGTACAGAGATGGGCAACTAAAATGATTAGGGGTATGAAACAGGAGGTGAGATTAAAATGACTGGGAATTTTCAGCTTAGAAAAGAGACAACTAAGGGGGGATAGGATAGAGGTCTATAAAATCTTGACTGGTGTGAAGAAAGTGAATAAGGAAATGTTATTTAATCCTTCACATAACACAAGAACTAGCAGTCACCCAATGAAATTAATAGACAGCAGGTTTAAAAAAAACAAGGAAGTACTTCTTCACATAACATAAAGTCAACCCGTGGAACTCTTTGCCAGGGGATGCTGTGAAGACCAAAATTATAACAGGATTAAAAAAAAAAGAACTAGATAAATTCCTGAAGAATAGGTCCATCAGTGGCTATTAGCCAGGATGGGGAGGGATGCAACACCATGCTCTGAGTGTCCCTAGCCTGTTTGCCAGAAGCTGGGAATGGGCAACAGGGGATGGATCACTTCATGATTACCTGTTCTGTTCATTCCCTCTGAAGCACCTGGCCTTGACCACTGTCGGAAGACAGGATACTGGGCTATATGGACCATTGGTCTGACCCAGCATGACCATTCTTATGTAAAAATTAATTATAATAATAAAAATGTTTAGTACAGAAACTCCCCAACATAATGACCTCTCAAGATAGCAATGATGTGAGATAACAACCTTGGCAAATAATGCATTTTAAAAATCTTGGCCTACTAGGAAACACATTTATATAAGTTTTCATTCCCAGTCACAAATCTAGCATTCTGGAGCAAAGTCACTAAAATATAGTCCAACAAACAAATGTTTATTTAACGTGCCCCTCACTTTTCCCTCCAGCGCACCCCACTCACGGGTGTTGTCCTTGGTCAGTAGAGACTCAGAGTTCAGAGGTGCTTTCATGTGAGTACAGACACCTCCCAGGTGGGGGGCAAGAAGGCACCTTGCTCGTTCCTCCAGCTGCTCACTGTTCGCTCTGGCCACTGTTGTTAGTTGTGTCACTGTTCACTCCATCGTTCTGTTGCCAATGGCCCTGTGCAGTCACCTTCTGCTGCCACCTGCCACTGTGACCTCTGCGAGTTGGTCTCTTGAGGTTCCACCCAGCTCTCAGTGATTTCAGCTGAGCTCTCAGTGAGGGAACCTCGCTGCTAGTGCAATCTGGGCTGTCTCTTCCACAGAAACACTGTCCCCACAGCAGGACTAAGCACTTAGACCTGATTATCAGTGATTTCAGCTGAAGTGGTCACTAAACAAAACAAAAGACTATGTATGGAGCCTAATCAGCTCTGTCTTTAAACAGTGGACAGGGGCCGGTCAAATAGTACTTGTGACTCAGACAGACCATCAAGCAAAACACCTGTCCCCACCCTCTCTCTTGATGCCCTCAATCAGCACAGGCTAAGTACAGTTCTACTGCACTTTACTCATACAATAAGAACAACAACATTTCATTACCCCGCACATTCAACTGATTTGTAACCCAACCCCAGCCAAAGTCTATTACTTGGGCAACACAGCTCTGTTTGCTGGATACCTAGGTAGATTAGATATGAATGTAAATACAATCTGGTCTTGAAGCCGGGGAGGAGGGAGTAAGGGGGATGTAGGGAAATCACTGGCCCCAGCTCAGTTTGGAAACCACATTCTCTCAAGACCAGCAATTACTTCAAGAATATTGTTTATGCCCAGCACCTTTGGATAAATCACACACCTGATTGCCCCACAAACCTCCACTGCCACTTTACCCACAGTTGACTTTCCAAAACCAAACTGGTTAGCAATGGACCTGTAGAAGTCTGAGGTAGCCAGTTCCCAGATGATTATAGCAACGCACTTCTCGACTGGCATGGCCACACGCATGCGTGTGTTGTAACACTGGAGGGTCAGGGTAAGCTGCGCACAAAGCTCCAGAAGTGAAACTTTCTTCATGTGAAAGCCCTGGAGCACTGCTGGTCATCCCAGGTCTGCTTGATGATGTGTTCCCACCAGTCTGTGCTTGTGGCCCTGCTCCAATCTATCTAGAATATATCAGCTGCTACACAAAGAATCATGAACAGTAGCCAGCTTGAGTTTGACATATCTAGGTCATCCTCATCCTCCTCTGACAGGTGCCTTCAGTAGGCCAGAAAACGACACCGAAACCTCCACCAGCATTTCATGGATGCTCTGCCTGTTTCCTGAAACAGGAGTGAAAGCCTATGCAAGACAAGTTATTGAAATAGTGATTCTTCCCTGTTGTAGGCTCCGGCTACCGGGAGTGTATAGACCCAAAAGGCAGCTGAGCAGGCTGTGTTGGTGAGCTGAGAAAACTTCCTGTAAAGTGCTGCAGGATGGACAGTTAGGTTTTCCTACAGTGCATCACAAACCTGCGGCTAGAGCAGCTACAGGTAGGAAGCACACTAGGAAGCGTGGGATAGGCTGGTTTGACTCTACATTGCATAGTGCAGTGTAGATGCCTGAGCACAAGTGTGAGACCCAAGCCTGGGTTTACGAACACTGAGCCTGTAGGCTCTAGTATCAAAGACCCTGGGCATATATTGCAGTATAGACATGCCCAAAGATTCAATGCATCCCTAAAATTTCTCAAGGTACTGCTGCTGTACATGGGCCCAATGCAGGGCTGGTCTATAAGGCATGACTATACACTTACTCACTGATTTGCAACATTCAGTAATTCACAAGTCTCTCCATTGTTAGTGCAGAAGTGTGATGGTCTACTGTGTATTCTTTATATAATATATACTTATATGTAGTATTGTTCTTGTATGTTATATGTATATGTTCTTGTAAAACACACAGTTCACCAAATTACATTCCAATTGATTACTTTGCTATTTCTTTCTGGCTTCTTCACAAACTGGAGGTACTTTTCATGCAAATAGTATATAGACCTTCTGCTTCTGTTTTTCAATTACTTTGTGAGCACTTTATTTCAGACTGCTCTGAATGAGTTTCAAGAGGGTAGTAAGCAGGTTCCCTGTGGCCAATAGATGTGTGAGTCCCGCAACATGTCCACAAATCAGTGTAAATTCTTAAAGACTCTTCAGACTCATTTCATAGGTTGCTAGTCAATGTATCACAGAAGTAAGGAACAGACACAGGTTTAACATCCCTAGGGACTATTGTTTGACTATGTGTGCACAAAATAAATAAAATGCTTTGAATGCCTATGTCAGGTTGTGTTTTTTATTAACTGTGTTTGTCATGTGAAGATGCTATTTGCCTGTCAGATAAACCATATTTTCTTCACTTAAGACTCATGTAATGTATTCATTAATTTTTTGGAGGAGGGGGATTATGGGAGACTACTACAATACACAAGGATTAGAAATCTGTCAGAGGATTTATTTTGTTAAAAACATGAACCTCCAACAATAAACTGAATAACACTTATTGTCAAGCTTCTCGCAAACACTACTGTACTGAGCAGTTTGGAGCTGTTATGTTAGTTGATAGAAAGAGATTAGTCAACATGAAAGGTGAAAATATACATTTCACTGAAGATAAAGGATACACCGAAACTAGACTATGTTGGTTTAACCATCAATGATAGCAAAAACAAGGCTCTTGTCCCTTTAAATTACAGCTTCTTGATACAATATATTGAAGCATTTAATCTCTTGCAGTATCTACTTTATTCCAGTTTCCTCTTGGGGACGCTGGCATAACACTGACATTTCAGTCTAAATCTAGTGCTGATTGTTGAGCTGTGAACTCTATGCATTTTTACAGATAGCATGCCGTATCCTGAATTGTCCCCTCTTGGCAAACAAGGATTTTTTTTAGCCACATTCGTTTACAACATGTGGGTCAAGCTTATAAAATGCAAACCTTAAACTGGCAGTCTGCAGCAACTGTGCATAGCACAGTAATAACAGGAAAGTATGTAATGCAGTTTAGCCGTTGGAAATGAGGAAATCCAGTAAAATGTGACTTACCAGCTCACCAGAGACCTTCAGCAATTATTCTTCTGACCACCAGTGGTCTATAGAATGCAATGAAGAACCACCAGTCTATTGTATATAACATCCTAAAGATGAAATTATGGAAGAACATGCCAATCTCTTTTGGCGACTATGGTACCACCAAATGTGATCCGATCTGTTGTGAACACATCATTCTGGGTGCCCTTTGGATTATATTGTGGACAGTGATGGAGTACAAAAAGACAGAATCAATCTTCTTAACATGACATCCTGTTAGAGATATTGCTTAGGGATTCCGGTGGTTTTGGTTTAAGCTTATTGGTGAAAAGCCATCTTTAAAAAAGTCTTTGGAGCCATTCTGACCCTTGTCTTTTGGCTCCAAGAGGATGAAAAGAGGAGTGGAGACAAAATGGCCTCAACCCCACTTTCCCAAGTGCTGCTCAGTGTAAATGCTGCAGGGTTGGGAATTGGCCTGTCTGAGAGAAGGGTCAGTTAGAGGACTAGGTTGAGAGGACAGACACTATACTTAGTATCATCCCTTGGCAAACAGTTCCAGCATAAACTCCCATTCTATACCTAAGTTCTACAGCCACCTTCCTTGAGAGACTAATAGATGGCAGGTATGGGTGGGAAGTCAAGGACAATATGAGCTCTGAAAGCCCTGTACTGCCAAGGATTCTTGAAGAACAGGATATGAGTGTAGATACCTGGAATACTACAAGATTTTCCTATGGATCTCGACTCATCCCTGTGATTCCATAACTATGTCCCTCCCTAGTGCAGTCCTGTAAACTTCTGCTCCCTAAGAGAAGGATGAGTCAGGAACCCCATGCAGTTTCCCATAGTGAAAGTATATTTGTGTCTATACTGTTCTTTACATTTTCTGGGTGGAGGGTTCTTGGGAGAGGATGATTTAACCCTTGCTTTTTGTTTTATTTTTTCATCCTGTTCTCCCCAAAGTGCCTAAAGACTTTCAATACCTTGTAGCAGGAATGCAAGGTTTCAATAAATATATTATCTGGCTTCAGAGAGAAGCCCAAGAAGAACTAGAAACAAACAGCCTTATAAAACTAATCATTAAACCCATTTTACTTAGTCCCACCACACTATTGATGACAAGTCACTAAACTGTCACCCAGTTCCTCAGTGAAATTAGTCATTCCATTTTACAGTTAAGCATCCCTTGAAAGTGTTCTGGTGGGGAATACATACTGCATATAGAGCTATGATCCATGATAACTTCCTTTTAGTTAATATGTAGAACATAGACACAAAAGTCTTGTGCATGCAAGTAATACATGCATTAGAATGCTTTTTTTTTTTTTGGTAAACCCCTCAAGATTTTGATATTAAAACCTTTTTCAATGATGATGATGAGGAAAACAGCATGTGCATTTTCAGTACAACCACCAGAGGATGTCATTAATTAGAGAATAGCAAGAGCAGAGCAATGCACCGCCCCTTGATGAACTTCACCAAGTAAATCTATTAGGTAAGGCTCTTGGTGCTATAAAACTCACTCAAAATTATTCACTCACATCAGTAATAATTATTAAGAATAATAGTAACAATTTGCTATAATACTTCCTTCAAGACAACTGCAACAGCCAAATGTGTGTGTGGCAAATATTCTCCTTGCTGCTACAGCAATCTTGGAAAGGCTAATCCCTTGACGAGCTCGGATGTATACATATATATAGTTAGTGCAGATATAAACATACGCACACAACCCACCAGCTAGGCAGGGCTCACTCCTGCAAGGTATGAGTGCCCCCAATGCTCATTGACTCTAATAGGCATTGAGGCCACACAGCACTTTGCAGGATCAGGACCTCATAAGGCTGGAAAATGGCAGTGTATTAAAGGTCTTAAAGTTTGATGTTTAGCCATAATAAAAAAGCATAGAATCCCAACACACTGCTGCTCAGGTAAATAATTTCAGATGAAATTCTTAACAGTAGCAAAACATCCCCAACCGAGTATGCTCAGGTATGTCATCGCAGATCCTGCAAGACTCCTTGCGAAGCACTAACTAATTCCTGGTGAAGCATTAAGCATCCTCCACTGATTTCAGTGGGAGCGGAGGTCACGCAGCACTTCTTAGTAGTGCTCAGCAACCTACAGAATTGAGCCCTCTAAGAGTACAAATGAGCTAAGAATTGCATTTTAGTTTTTACAGCAATTGAGGAACATAGTCTATGTGGTACTATCAGTCTTGTATTAATGTGCACCACTGGGACTTTTTAATTTACCTTGATGTTACCAAGCATTAGGTCCAATCGTTACACCATCTCAGTACTGAAAACATGAGTTGATTTTAGTCTTAACTGAAAGATGGGGCTTTCATGTCACCAGGGAACTCATTATAAGGACAAACTTCCTGCAGTTAAAGTTACTGCTTTAATTAGACACAAAACCAGCATACAGGGGAAAAATAAATTGGGGTGGGGGCAAGTAATCTGATGACATTGAACTTTTCTTATAAAAACATATTAATAACCTCAATTACTGAAACACCGAGGCATCATAGGTCTGACAGCTAAGAGACAGCATCATGGCAAACCACAAATGTGTGCCTCAGCACGCCTGCTTTTCCGACAGCTAGGTGCAATCTGAAAGGGAAAGGCATCCACTGGCTCAGGGCTGTAATTTCGCTAAGACTGAAAGATTTATATGATATTTTTCTCCTCCAAAACTTAAACAAAACATTTCTCTGTGATGAAATAATAGTAGTAAATATCAGAGCCAATTTGGAAGGCTTCAAGGTCCAAAAAAGTGATGAATTCCCTCTAGTGCAGCTAGTTTTCTGCCTACTTGTTCATGATTAATTCTACAACGTTTTATATATTTATACTCTTCCACTCCTGAAATCCTATAATTCACCATTCGGACACTCAAATGTTCATTAAAATTCATAAAGACATGAATTCCATCTCACTAGGGAAGAGACACATACCGTGCTTGAGTTAAGTGTCCTTTCCCCTCCCCCTCCCACACACTATAACTGGGCCTACAGCTTCTTCAGCCAACCCTGAAAATATTAGCAAACATTTATCTTGTCATGCTACACACAGTGGCCTTCACCGCTCGCTCTCCCATTCATCTTTCACCTTATGAATATCGATACTCCTAACAAAATAACTATTAATGGCCTGGTTCTGAAAACCTTTCTCACAAGTAGTCCCTGAGTAAGTGCTACACAGCATGAAATGGATCCAGATCCAGGGCATGACTGATTTGGACTACATGGCCACACAGGCATACATGGGAGTAAGAACACCTCTTACATCTTTGCACAGGCTATCTGGATCTTAGGTCCAGTCACATAGGAGCTATCAGGTGCCATGTGCCCATTACTCTCACACTCACTGGAATAGTTGGGTGGGGAGGGCTGGGTAATGAATCCAGTCTTGGCTTCTCCCCACTAATACTCCAGCCAGAGGACCTGAGCTGCTGTGTGGGGATGTCATAATTTGTAGCTGCTATATGCCAGCAGCAAATCATTACTCCCTTTCCCTCAGAGTAAGGGGGAAAGAGACAAGGACTGTGCCCCAGAGGAATGCCAGAAGCACAATGCCTCTAGCACAGTAGTTCCCAAACTGGGGTTCGTGAAACCCTGGGGGTTTGCAAAATGTTACAAGGGGTTCTCAGGAAAAAAATCCCTATTGGTGGCCAGAGCTCTTCCTAGGGACCCCAGGCAGCACGGGGTTAACAGCCTAGAGCCCCTGGACTTCCAAGGGCTAAGCAGATCAAAGCAAGCATATCTATCACACTGAGGAGATTTAAACTTCAAGACTCCTTATAAGAAATGGAAAGGGAGGTGGATATTTTTTGCTGTTTTTAAAATTAAATAGGACGCTATTACTGTTTTTAAAATTATTATGAAGAACAAGTTTAAGCTTTGTTGTAACGTGCGTTGTTTGCCTGGACTGCCCAAGACCTGACTGCTTGTGTAGGAGGAACTCTTTGAGTTGGCTTCTTAAATACCTTCATGCTATTTCACATCTGATACTCCTTGATGAAACATAGGAGCCTTGTCTTATAGCAGGCTTATTCAAAGTGATACAAGCTACGAAAGTGAGATCTTGGAAGAATGTTGTCATTTTCATAATGTAATAAAAATACTGTAATGATAAATAATAATTAATAATAAATAGTGTGTAATAAGCATGTCATAAAAACAAATTTTATATTTCCAAGCTCACTGCTTTTATAATTTATACTCAGGTGAAGGAGAAAATCCCTGGAAATACTAATTTTTAGGAAGGTGTTCACAAGACGTGACATTTTAGTGAAAGGGGTTCACAAGTTGTTAAAGTTTGGGAACAACTGTGCTATCTACTCCTGAGCAGGTGCAGTTTACACAGCACTCTTTGCTCTGCGCCGAATGGCATCATGTAGCCCTAAGCATTTATTGAAGAACTTTAATAGGATTTTTATATCATTCTTATATTGTGAAAGACTAACATTCCAGATAAATACCAGGTTTAAAATATGTTACAATACTGAAATATTGTTCAACTGTAAAGCAACATGTTCTTTGCTGTTTTGTGTTACATCTGCATATGCCACTTGACTGTGAGTCTGTGGCATGCTCTGCTTCAAAGCAGCACCCTGGAACCCCCATATTCACCACTGTCATATAATTATGATATGTCTTCTACAAAATATGCCTTGTGAGGTATCATTTTAAAAGTCTTTATCTGTTTAACATGAATATCCTGTTGGATTGTATGTGCTGTCATTGTATGTGAAGTTATGAAGTTTTGCTATGTGTGTGTTACTGAAATATGTTGTGAGGTTGGGAGCACCCATAACCAGCCTTTCAGGTACAACAATGGAGTAGCCAGATATTCTGATAGCCCATTAAATAGAATCCACTTTCCCAGCAGCCATCCCAGAAAACTTCTCAGAGAGAGCACCTAGAGAACGAAGACTGCTTGACCAATTCAGGCAGACCGCACATCACAAGGATCAATCTTTCCAGCCAGCTGGAAGAAACTATCACTTGGCACCTCTCCACTTCAAAAAAACCAAAAAACCAAAAAACCTCAACACCTGAAAGAAACATCTGGAAGACAAAGAAAGACTGAACTGGGGAGAGTGGTCCCAGGCTGGAAAAGAGCCTCAGCCTGTGTATTCAAGATCTGTACCATCTGTCAGGGTAAGACACTACTTGATTCAGATCCTGTTTAATTTGTAGAATTCAGACTGTGATTTTATTTTATTTCTTAGGTAACCAGCGGAACTCAGTTCCAGGTTGCCCCCCGGGGAACCTGTCACAGAGTCCCTATGAGTGAACGACAGTTCTTCAGCACTCTGGAATGCAGGGAATTTGCTGCTGCTGCGGTATATAGGTAATTTCTTCCCAGTGTTCAGCAGTCAGTTTTTGAATGATTGGCCAACTATTATTTTTTTACAGCACTTCCTCTACTTACTCAAAGCCTCCTGTATCCGTGTAGATAGTTAACACCCCATTTCAGATGGAATTTGCTTCTCCCATGTAGTTTATATAAAATTGATATTCTTCAGCCAGCACGGGTTTCTTTGCACACAACAGGTTCCTCCAGTGGAGCTAGTTGAAAAGAAAACAGATGAGGACAAGCAAGTAAAATCAGTCTAAGGAGAGAATATTGATTCCTAGATGAAAAAAAAAGTAAAACCTTTTCTGAAAAGCTAGAAGTGTGATTTAGAAAAAATCCAAAGGATTGGTCTAGATTATACAACTGATAAATACTGAACAGAAAAACCACAATGAAAAAGCAATACTGCTACATACTGGGCAAGTTTGCAAAGTTCTGTAATTTTGAATCATGCAAACTGAGGCGTATATTATGCCTTTAAGAGACAGAGCTCAACAGGAACGTGGGGAGGAGATGCACTGTTCATGTCTCTATATATTGATATTGTTCCCACCACTGCTATCTGAAGAACATGCCAAGACAGTGCCAGGTAGCAGTGCCAAGGCACATTATGCTTGTGTAAAATATAGTGAACCTGTTCTTTCCTCTCTTACCCTAGTGTAAATCAACAGGAACTTCACTGAAATCAATGGAGTCACAATGCTATAAAGCAGGGATAAGCAAGAAGAGAATCATACCCTGTGCTTCCAGGGCCACACTGAAAACAAGTATTTTTACACCTTTGAAAAAGGATTAATATACATCCCTCTCTTCATACCAACTCTCCACCCTCAGCATTGAATGGCTTTCAGGGGTCTGGGCCACCATCATATCCTCCTACTGCAACCCAGAGAATCCCCTTCGGGAGCATCAGGCAACATTAGCCTCCAACCCCTATACTCCTCAACATAGCCAAACAAATAATGGCTGCCTGCTGTCTGGCTACAATGTGGGGAAACAGCTCCTGCGCCCTCTTCTTCCCACCCTTGGTGGGCCAATCATACTTTGACTGTGGATATTTTTCCATGAGCTTTGGGCCATATTTCATTCCACTGACTCTCATCAAATGGCTCTATAGCTAGGTCTACACTACCATGGTAAGTCGACCTAAATTACATTACTTCAGCTAGGTGAATAATGTAGCTGGAGTTGACATTGCTTAGGTCAATTTCCCAGCGCAGTGTAGATACCGCAGTTTGGCGGGAGATGCTCTCCCATCAACTTGCCTTACTCATCTTGTTCCTGGTGGAGTACCGGAGTCGACCAAGGACCGCTCTGCCATCAATTTAGCGGGTCTTCATTAGACCCACAAAATTGACTCCTGGTGCATCAATTGCAGCAGCATTGATCCCGCAGTATGTAGACATAGTATAGACTAGTCTTATTGAAATCAGTGGGACTAGCTGTGGTACCACTCAATGTAAGTAGAGGGAGAGTGGAATCTGGCCCTTTGCTCTTCTGTATTGGACTCTATCATCATGTACCTAATCATTTGCCTTCTATTCACTTAGAATCTAAGGCCCCCAAACCTGCAGTGTGTTATGTATAGGCAGACTCCTTTGCACACGTCAAGCACTAATGACTTCAGTGGGGCTTTGTGTGGGTGTCAGGGTCTAGTCACACACAAGTTGCAGACTCAGGCTCAAATTAGTACATATTGTATGACTAATTTCATATTTGCCCTTTTATGTTTTTGGGTTTTTTTGGAATGCTAAAAACTGAGCTTGCCATTAATATAGGCTGTATAGAGTCACTCGGATGAACTGTTCTTCATCAGTTATAACAGTATAGTACACAGAAATATGCTTTTCATCCTCAAATATCAGCCATGAAAGCAGCCTTTCCCACTTTTTTTAAAATTGTAAAAGCATAATTTAGGTGGAAATGCTAAGAAAATCCACTTGTGTTCTGAATTTTTCTTCCACATTTCCTGGGCCCCATTCATGGTATTTCAGGCAGAAACACCGTATGCAATTTCTTCTTTCTTTCACTGATAACATATTCTAAGGTGCTCATCAACATAGTGCTGTACTAGTTTTAAAAAGTCCATCAGGTCCCTTGACATAGAGGAATAGGACCCTTAGCCCCTCTTTGTCAAGAATAAATCTCAAGAAGAATAATCTAGCTCATGCTTCCCAGTATTCACAAATATGATCATTCCACACTTATAACTGAATTCTGACCACGACTTAACCATTACTAAGGTGTTTCTATGCCCCTTACTGATACAAATGTGGGCTCATTAAACTGTGTGTTACTTCTGGTGATGCTTACAAAGCAAAGCAGTGTTCCCAAACTATGACACTGGGCCCAAATTGGACATTAAACTGATACATGACTGATTTTTAAGGTAGGTCAGTCAATTTTTAGACCTAATATTCTTTAGTGTTTCTTTAAGACAGTTTCTAAAGGAATCATACCAGTTGCGGTGTATTGTGTAAATCAGTAGCAAAGCTTCTTAAACAAATTATTATAAGGACTTTTTAAAGTGTTTCTGTTATGATGGATTATAACAGACAGCTCTATCAGGTGTTATAGTCTGTTTGGAGTTTTTTAAACATTGAAGTTGAAAAAAGTACAAATCATTTCAGTTCTGGAACATTTTTTTAAAAATTCACTTGAAGTATATTGTATGAAAACTAACATTGTCTCAGACAAAGAACTGGTTTCAAATACATTTCAACCAAGAACAAATTGCTATGACTGAATTATATTATAAAACCTGGAATATAAAGCATTTATAATGGAAATGTTGACAGATCCTTAGCACAAATCTATGGTACTGAACTGCAATAGCTTCACTCATTCCTCTCAAACAGAACCCAGAATGTGTTGACTGCCAGCCACTTCTCTTCCCATAAGCCCTCAAATGTAGTGTTCCTCAGAATTCTATTCTGCCCCCTTTCCACATTTCTTGGCAAGGGTGTGAGATGATACCCTGACAACAGTTTATATCGCCATTTCAGCAAAAGTGACTATACTCACCAGATGTCTGCATGAGATCAGCTAGCATGGAAAACACCTGGCTCAGACTGAACCTGGGAAAGAATGAAGTGATGTTGGAGCAAAACAAGATATGTTTTAAGAAGCTAACCAAGATATTGTTCCATTGAGGACATCTGCCTCTATTTTTCAAAGTATTAGGAAGCCTCTGGATTCTGCTAGATTCATAATTAAGCCTGCATGAGTTCCTAGTCTCCATCTGGATCTCTGTATGTTCCAAACATGTAATGACTGAATAATCACTCTGCACACTCTACTATGCCAACCACACTGTCCTCAGGACTGATCAGGCTGTTAAAGAGTTCATGTCTATGGCCACAGACGCCTGTGCAGACCTTAGGATTTGGTCCAATCGCAATTTTGTTATGATGGTATTTCCTTCATCTTCCTCATTCATATGCTAAACTGATAGTAAACATGCACCTTCCAATATCCCTGATGGTGGGTTTGAAAGTACACCTCTACCCTGATATAATGCGACCCGATATAACACGAATTCTGCTATAACGCGGTAAAGCAGTGCTCCGGGGGGGCAGGGCTGCGCACTCCGGTGGATCAAAGCAAGTTCGATATAATGCAGTTTCACCTATAACGCGGTAAGATTTTTTGGCTCCCAAGGACAGCGTTATATCAAGGTAGAGGTGTATCTTAAACTGAAGATGTCATTTATAAGGAAGGGGGTTACCTTTTGGACCTATTAGCCTTAACAGTGCCCCTTTAAAGGAAAGCAGTTCAGAATTAGAACATGCACACCAAAATAAAAACCAGTTTGTATCAGATTAAAATTATATCAAGTATCAGAGGGGTAGCCGTGTTAGTCTGGATCTGTAAAAAGCAACAAAGAGTCCTGTGGCTCCTTATCGACTAACAGATGTATTGGAGCATAAGCTTTTGTGCATCTGACGAAGTGGGTATTCACCCACGAAAGCTTATGCTCCAATACATCTGTTAGTCTATAAGGTGCCACAGGACTCTTTGTTGCATTAAAATTATAGTCTCTGTGGACATAATGATGGTGAAGTTTATAAACAAAGGTTATGTACCTGATACATACCTAACCTTAGATAAAAGAGGACTTTTTCAAATCCATTTGTCTTTGTTTCTACATGTTCTGTGTGCACACATAAATCATGTACCCTGTATTTATTTATTATATTCTCATTTAGTACCACGGCTTTAATTTTTAGCATAAGCTAAGTGGCACGGCACATGAGTTCTTTGCTTGTAATGAATACTTCACATTTGATTTTTGCCACACAAAATATATTTTCTTTTTTTGTCATGTCTTGCTCATTATCAGCAGTAGTTATTCATTCAGCTCAGATGGCGGTCTGGCAAGATAATGGATTAGATAAAATGTTGGTATTTTCAAATGACTTTCCTCCATAAATGATATGTCATAGGAATATACCACAGTGCAGTGATGAAAATATTTTTTCATACATCATATATCCTCATTTCTTTTACATTTTCTTGTCACTGCTTGACAGTTTCATAAACTAAATTTGGATTAGCAGCTCACCTGGATATCTCATCAACAACTAACAATTGATTTGCCCCTGCTATGAGGTGCTGAGTGCCCTCAGCTCTGAGTAACTTCACCAGAAGTTGAGAGTGCTCAGCACTTTGCAGGACCACAGGCTAGCAGATTAGCAAGCAGAACACGCTATTTAATAGAACAGTCTCACTGCTCTGCAGCATCCTAAACATCCCTCACCAAAACACTTTCTTAGGCCATGGCTACATTGTGCCACTGTAAACTCTCTAATGTAGCCACTCTATGCTGACAGGAGAGAGCTCTTCCAGCCCCCACGAGCAGCAGTAGATATGTCGATGGGAGAAGCTCTACACCAACATAACGCTGTCCACACCAGCACTTATGTTGGTGTAACTTATGTCACTCGGGGGGGGGGTGATTTAGTCACACACACACACAAGCAACATAAGTTATGCTGACATTAGCTGTAGTGTAGACATTGCCTTAGAAGATTTAAACCACACAGATACCTGCTAAATAATGAAACTGCACGGCCTGTTGCTGGATACAAAAATTATGTGAAGGGTATATTTAAATGTGGTTGGTTAACACTTTTCATCTTTGGAGGTAGTCAAATTTAATGCCCTCTAACACAATATGCTGAGTTTCCAGCTTTTTTTCTAAGGCAGACCGGAACTTTCTATCAATGTATGGGGTATAGTCACAATTAAAGAAGTTTCCAGTTTTGCATTTATTGGTTGTGTCTATTTGGTTTAATTCATGGATGGCAAGGCTCACCAATGAGCTGGAGAGGAGGAAGATGGTACTTTATAGCAGACATTTTTTTAAAACAAATTTGTTTTATAAATAGCCGTAAATCACAAAAATACCATAAGCACCAAATTGATTAATTAGCGTTAAGGAACCTTTCCTTAGCCTAAGGGAAATTAACCGTTAGATCATGTCATCTGTGACAGAAAGAGAGAGAGGGAGTGTGAAAAACAAAAAGGGCTAATGTTAATGGGAATATTTGAAGAGAAAGGGGATTTATTATGGCTCTGTTTTAGATCTATAAGTCATCCTTAATACAAAAATGTAATGACCCTCAATCTAAAGAACACCTGATATCATTTTGTAATTAGAGGCCTTGACTTGACATGATCCACAGCCTGCTTGTGTATGGACTTAGCATAACCCACAGTCATCTTCTATGTTCAGCCACCATAACCATAAGTTGAAAACAAAAACTACAGAGTCAGGAGAATGCGGCCTTGACGTAGGCAGACAGCATAACTAACAGGGATAGATAGATAGATTCACAGAGTCATGAGAATGGGAAGAAAATGGACAAGCTAGCCTTGAGTTTCTGCAGCTTCTTCCTGATGATAAAAAGTATAAAGTTTTGCTGTTGCAAATGTATTCCACTAACGAAGCATAAAGATATGTTGACCATAAGAAGTTTTTACTAACTTTGAAAAACACAAAAGGTAATGAGTAGGTAGTCTAAGGCATGTGAATCTTTGTATAGTGAAAATGATCGGTTAGTGTTTTTGCATAACTATGCTTTGAGTAAAATAATTGGTTAGGGTATAGATAAGAGAAATCCTCATTTTAATTATATAATGAGGATCAGGAAACAAGCTCGTTGGAACTTAATTCTGGGATACAGCTCAAGACCAAAGCTGCTAGGATTTTTAACCCCTGCATGACTATGCTGTATGGAAGCCAGAGCCCCGGACAAGATCGGATCCTGACTGGCCAGTGAGAGACATCCATCTGCTTTATTGGGAGTGGTGAACATTAGATGTTTGGTGTGTGTATTCTGTTGATTGATGGTTAATTGCTAACAAATACATGTACATGTGTAAGAATATTTACTGTGTGATAATGGCTCCTTTACTGGGACAAGGTCCAGTTAACCCATAGTGGGCCATTCGGCCCTGGGAAGGGGGTGGGAGCTCCAAAATTGTGTGGGTAATGATTTGGGCTTGTAATATGTATGGGGAAATTTGCCAAAAATTTAACACAGCCTGAGGCTGTATTAGGGCCTGATCCAAGGGCCAATGAAATCAATAGGAGACCTTCCAGTTACTTTTGAGGATGTTGGACTGGTGCTTACTGAGGCAATATTCCTACAAATTCACACAGTAGATAGTCAGGTTCTCACAGGTTTAGAACTGCTTGGACTATTATTAATACCCCAAGAACCTCTCATTTGTTGGCTGATTTCCTTTTCATACATTTTGGTGGATTTCTTCCACTGGCAACCAAGCCTAACGTTTCTGTATATTGAGCAGACACTACTCCTGAGTTTAATTTCAGTGAAATCCTTATCAGTTCACAATATGCTTGTACTCCAATTGTTCATAAATAAATCATTGAAAAACTGAACATAAAAAATAGCTATTCAGTCAATCCTCATGGACTGTGATAAGCACGTTTAGACCTAGGCAATACTTAGATTGGATTGCAGTATGCAGAGTAGATGGTACTCTTCATATTGCATTGGTTCTAAATTAATACCTCAGCATGATGATGACAGGCACAATACTGTTGAAGGTGCTGGCTTTTTGCTTAGACACAAAATAGAACTCCTGACTATTTTTGGTTATTAAATATCCCATGGTACTTTTCATAGAGGCAGTGATATTAACATCAATGTCCCAGCTATATCCAATTTTGGTCTTCCTCCCTAAATTCCCTCTTTAATTTCAGATGGTTATGGCATTTTTCTTCATTTCCTATCCTAAAATGTTTTTTGTTACCATTGTTAAAAAGCTGTTGTATTCACTATCAAAGGAGGCTGTACTTCAGCTGAAGGTAATGTGGTATAAGTACAGTGGTTGAACTTAAAGTCTCTTCCATTTTGAAACATTTTACTAGAGAAAGATTTCCTATACTTAAAATAGAAGATACCACTGGAACCAGTGCTCACACTCAAATCTGCAGAAAATTTTCAAGTAAACCCACCCTAGCTATGAAACCAAGACTTTTTTGGATAGGTTAATAATTCATTGATTTTCTCTTTCCATTTGGTTTCTTAGGTGAAACATGTCTTTGAGCTAAAATAATTGGTTTGAGTCCATAATGCTTTTAAGATTGAAAGTCTATGGTTTGGTCTTTGCATGTGGTAACATAACAGGTTAAGTGAATCCTGCATCTCAAGGACTCAATCCTGTGGAACTGAACACTTTCTATAATGCACTGAGCACTCAACTTCTTCTGAAGCCAATGAGAGTTGAGGGTGCACAACACATAGCAGAATCAAGCCCTACTGTTTAACTACTTTGGGATCATTCAGGATAAAAGGCACTATATAAAAGTGAGACTTTTATTATAACAAATTTTATCCCCACATTAAAAAAAAAACTTTGAGCAAATATGTACTGTTGTATTACTTATAAGTGATACTTAACACATTTCAAAAAGAGAAGGAATACAGAGTAAGGCCCTATTTCAGGAAAGCATCCCTATTCAGGAAGCATATGCTTAATCCTGTGCTTAATCCTAATTAAGTGTATTCTTAATTTTAAGCATGTGCCTAAATCCCATTGAACAGAATCACACACGCTTCAAATTAAGTACACACTTAACTCAATGGTATTTAAGCACATGCTTGACATTAAACATGTGCATAAGGGCTTTCCTGAACAGTGATAGAATGTGCTAACACTTGCTTGAGCTGGAACCTAAACAAAATATCCACAGGAGAAGTACAATACTCATTTGTCACCTCTTAGTTTAAACAAGGAGAACTCTCAATAGAATCTAACAAACTTGTCTTTGCCCACTAACTGCCGGGGCAGGGCAGAAGGATAAAGTTTGCACACACACACAAAAATGGCTAGCATAGAAATAGCTGCAGTTATTTTAATATACTTCTAAACTACTTGTCCTTTGTCTTCCTGAAGTAGTTTCTAGTATTAGTTTTACATTCCATTTGTTTTCAATCTATCTCACTGAAATACGAGATGCTAAAAATCAAATCTTTTCATTCAAAACTGGTATTTCCCTGAGAAAAAACAAGCTATACAAAAATGACAGAAAAAAAATGATCAGATTGTTCTGCAACAGAGTGATTCAAATGTTTTCATGCAGTACACTAGTCCCAGCTTTGACTGAAAAGCCAAATGTTTGCTACACTTCCTCCCTATCCTATCACTGAAGACAATAATATTTCAGTGTACATAGCCACTGTGATAAAAGTCTCTTTGAATACATTGCCCTAGAAATAGTGATTCTGGGAACACTGTATCCATGAAACAAAAATAGCACATGTGAGATGAAAGAAGAATGTCAAAACACCAGTCCTACTCATGTGTTTATGGGTACACCGGTCCTCATGGGGATACCTGCAAATATTTTATTGAGTTTTAGTAGCACCAAAAATGTTTTCATCAAAATTAGCCTGCTATTGAGTTCACAGAATGATCATAGAAGTGTAGCAGATTTATTAAATTTCACAAAATTTGAAAGTTCCTGTAAACAATTTTTCACTCCAGAGATGCATGCAAAACTTTAGTGGCAAAGTTTTTGTATTATTTTTTCCCTAATTTCAAGCTGAGTGTGTAGGTTCACATAAGTTAGAGCAGAATTGATTTTGATTCCTTGATTATGAGCCTATGAACTTATTTTATATGGTTAGGAGGGCTAGCAGAGGCATTTAGATCATGTTTCCTCAAGAACTGGATACAGTTAGCTTTGTTCTAAGATATAGTAAATACATGTCCTTTGGTTGAAATACTAGTGGGAAACTGATTTATTTCACAATTTATATTTCTTTTTCATCACACTGACATTGTATACAGGCCGAGTCTGTCCTTTCCTAGGCATTAGCACAGGTCTTCACTCAAACATCTACTTAGGCCATTATTTTGTTGTATCTATTCTGGCAAATCAGGGATTTGACTGGACATTCTTGCCTCACCTTCACTTACTCAAAAGCCCTGTGTGATAATTAGTTGACTGAATTTTACTGACATTGACATTAATTTGCTGCACAATTTAGGCAATTTTTCAAAGCGAAGCCTATACAATTATGCATGTAAATTTGCATATGCCTAATTTGTGTGCATGAAAACTCAATTTTTTTACTTAAAAATAGGTTTCAGTCCGTCATTCAGACTCCACACAGGTGTAAACATCGGCCATAAGGATAAATGCCTTTCCAGTAGTAAGCAGAGTTATAGCCGTGTTGATCCCAGGATGTTAGAGAGACAAGGTGGGTAAGGTAGTATCTTTTATTGGATCAACTTCTGTTGGTGAGCAGGACCAACTTTTGAGCTCTTCAGGTCAGGGAAACTTACTCAGGGCAAGTCTATACTACAAACTTGCAGCTTTGTAACTATAATCCACTAACAACCCTCCCCAAGTTGCTTCCCCCAGTTCCTTTCCGCCTTATGACTTGAATGGTCCCTTGACATGTGTGTTAATTACTTATACTAAACAATCTGTCCCACCTTGTATTGAGCTGTGACACTCTGAGTAAGGCCACGTCTACACTACACTCTTACTTCAGTATAACTATATCGCTTGGGGGTGTGAAAAATCCACATCCCTGAGCAACATCGTTATACTGACCTTAACCCCCCATGTAGACAGCACTATGTCGGCAGGAGAGCTTGTCCCGCTGACATAGCTACCACCTCTCAGAGGAGCAGTTATCAGGCTGACAGGAGAGCTCTCTTCCATCGGTTTAGAGCATCTTCACCAGATGAGGCGCTGATGCAAGTTTGTAGTGTAGACCTGCCCTAAGTTTCCTAGACCTGAAGAAGAGCTTTGTGGAAGCTCAAAAGCTTGTCTCTCTCAACAACAGAAGTTGGTCCGATATAAATATTACCTCACCCTCCTGGTCTTTCCAGTAGTAAGGCATGTTAGCACCTGAGTGGCCAGGTGCAAGCAAAATACCTGATTTGTGCAGGCACAGTGGGTATTTGTGTGCATAAGTTAGGCACACAAAAATATGTGCACACAGTTATGAGTGCTTAACTTTGGATGTCTTGCCATTATTTTTTTTCAGTCACACTGTTAATAAACAGCACACCACCTGTGTGTATTTTCCTTGTCATATGTGCAGTGACCCTCTAGCTTTGATCTGAACATTATTACATTCCCACTGGTTTCATATTTCAAATTTCTCCTGACCATCATATTTAATATACTGTGTCCTAAGGGCAATTTATCTCTATGCTCTGTTCTCTGTGACTGAGCCATCTGCAGACAATGAAAAGGGGCAGCTGCAGTAATATTGCTCCTATAGTATATTGGCAAAATGGAGAGAGGTCTTCAAAGGAGGCATGCATGTCAAAGGGCAATAGCCAGATACAAGGGGCAACCTTAATGCTTCATCACCAGTGAGCACCTCTCATCCCAGCAGTCCTGCTCATAGCAGGCCATAGATACTGCTGATGAGAAATTTATTGCTAATTTGATTTGTTAAATTAAATCACTTTAGGACTGTGGATCACATTTGGAAGCAAATAGGTTACTAGTGACATTTCACAAGTATGAAAGCTTACCCAGCTTCTAAAATGCCTTTATTCGACCCCTGCTGCAAAAAATAATGGGGCTATGACTTTTCTAAAAGCATACATAGGAAACACAAGACATGCACTAGATCTTGTGTGCATAAGTCAATGTACAGTTCAGTGCATTATTGTGTGTACATTAACAGACAAAAGGAGACCTAAGGAATGGTTAAATGTAATACAAACTGTCAAAAGCAAGGAACATCTTATGGTAATTACAGTTGACATGCAATCTTTGTCTCAACCCTAAGTCCTAGAATATTTCAGTACATAGTATGCAATATTACACACTGTTCTCAGAGCCTTGTAAAGCTCAGGCATAACAGAATGCTTTCCGAATGGAGTGCCTGCCATAACTGAATTCTCCTCTTATTGTTTCTTATTGTTCGTGGGAGAGAGGGGGGGAACTACACGGAGATCTCCTACTGAATCTTGTATTGTTTACATTATTTAACTGAATCCATAACTACTTTATTTAACCACAAATTATAGACTAATAAACAAATAAGACTTCTCTCTTCCTTAAGATCAGAATGTGTTTTAGAAACATTCATGAATTAAGCTTCACAGCACCCTTAGCCAATATATAAGTATTATTCTTAGTTTATTGAGAGAGAAACTATGGCACAGAATGATTACATGACTTACCCATGGCTATACATTAAGTCTATGGCAGAGCTAAAAACAGGAACAATCCATTAACTGCCAGTCTTTGCTTTAATGACTAGAAGATGCTTCACCTCCCCTTTCATTTTTTCCTCTTTATTTGGAGAGTAATGTTATGAATAATTAGGCAAAGTCAGTGGTTGTAGATAATATCATTAGTGCAATTCTTTTAACTAACAACTGGCAATTGCTTTCCTAGCTGTTCCCGGCTTCAATATTCTCTCTACAATATTCTGGCTTCTAGTCTTCCACTAATAAATAAATATATAAATGGAGATATCCTATCTCCTAGAACTGGAAGGGACCTTGAAAGGTCATCAAGTCCAGCCCCCTGCCTTCACTAGCAGGACCAAGTACTGATTTTGCCCCAGACCCCCTCGGTGGCCCCCTCAAGGATGGAACTCACAACGCTGGGTTTAGCAGGCCAATGCTCAAACCACTGAGCTATCCCTCCCCCCATAATAAGTAATCAGAGAAGATTACATAAGAAGCACTAGCTGAATGGTGTAGCAGCACTTGCTTTTTGTTTTCTTTTTTTGTAATGAAATCAATTACATGCAAAATTTCCAGTGCTGCATAACATATAAAACAAGCCAGGTTTACTTTTGTTTTAAAGAAATGATGTTTTTAATGGAATCTTACAAAACACATTTCTTTTTAACCAATAGATTGTAATGGAACTTTGGAGCCCTTGAGAAATATCAAGCAAGTCCCCATCACCACCAGGCTTGGGGGAAATCTGCAGAGGATCCAACCATAAACTCCATCTGGAAGACACAGATGGACCTCTGGACATTCCAATCAAAATTGAATAATGTTCTCTGACTGTCTCTGCACTGGCTGTTTGCTCCAGACCTCCCCTTACCCTCTTCCCCCTCACAGTCTCTTCACCTCAGCTGCACTCCACACCTGCACCTCTTATCCTCTTCTTCCCAACCTGCCCCTCTCATGCTCTTCCCTTCCCATTTTGCTGATTCCCTTCCTAAGTAAACCCACCCTCCCACAAAGTAGTCACAGAAACAACATGATGAGTTTAATCTTGTGTGTTATCTTCCTTCCTGCACCCCATGTCTGTCTTCTCACTGTTTCCTTGTATTCCTGTCTCTGTAGCTCTTGGCCCTTGTCTTATACTTGTATTGTCAGTTCTTTGTGGGAGGGGGAACTCTTTGTTCTGTGCTTGTATAGCACCTAGAATAATAGGGCCCTGATCCAAAACTGGGACTCCTAGGCACTATGGTAATACAAATAATTAATCAAAGTAATGACAGTAATAGCGTATTGCAGTTTACATCAAGGACAACTATGGAATTCCCTATATCTGGATTGTTTACATGATATTATGGAATTGGTGCTGAATTCAGTATTTTTTCCTTTTGTTTAGGGTCTACTGATCTGGTAAAATGCGCACTGCCTCTACTGTGCTTGCACATTAGGGGCCACATTTTCAAATTTTCAAATGGCTTCACCATTTGGCTTCCCAGTTCTAAAATTGTTCCCACAATTTTGTGCATAATATGTATTCAGAAAATCTGTTTTTGCATTAAAATTGACAGTAGTATATGGCTCAATAGTATTCATCACCATATACTTTTTGACAGGTTTCCATGCCCCATTTTGGGTTTATGTCCCACCCTCTGTCCCCATTTCTGGTTCTGTACAGGTTTGGCACCATCAGCCATTAAAAAAAATTATTATTATTATGGGATGGGGAAATGTTGTGCGGCTGTGTTTTGACACGTTTGGCTGTTTTTAGAGAAAACTATGAAAGAATAGAAAGAGAGGACTTAACGATTTTTTAAAAAGAAAGATTTTTAGTTAGGTTTAGTATGGAGAGAGGGTTTTAGAGAAAAAAATTTGAAATAAAGTATCGAGTTGAGAAAAGCTTGAGAACCTGTGTTCAGTAACACAGGGCAAAGAGGTTTTAAAGGAAAAGAGTGAGGTAGCAAGCTTACCCCTGCAGTTGCCCATAGGGAAATAACTATTCTGAGGTCTGCGAGCCTTGGGAGCATACCCCGCTTCTCGGTTGGACCAATCAGAAGCTGTTCTACATCTGCGTCATAAAATGCATTCTTTTTGAACCAATCCTATCGTACCAAGATTTTAAAACAAGAGCCACCACCTCCTGTCAGAAATGGGCTAATGCAGAGTGGATTATTTTGGAAAAACTCTAGCCAATGAGTGTTTGACCATGTGTATAAAACAGTGTATTTTTGTGAGCTATGGTTTTAAAGTTGGGAGCCTAGACACAACTGCCATGTCCTTTTATAAGATGCCTACAGATGTCAAGAAGCCTGAATTGCTTTTGGGTGGTCCTGCTCGTGTTCAGAAGAGAAGACCCGCTTACACTTATTTCGCTAAAGAAACAGCCCCGATACTGAACCCTGCATTTCAGCCTGAAATTGAACCGAAGAACCAGGAAGACTTTATGGGGTCGTACTCAGTTGTAAAAGAGGAAAAGGATAGCATTTGGGAAAAAATTGTTGCCAACTTTGGAGGACGCAGACTCTAAGGTAGAGGTAAGGCAGCCTTTAAAACAAATTGTTGAAAGCATGAAATCATGAAGCATGATTTAAAAAAAAAATGTAAAAAAGTAAGGAGGTTGATCAATAGAGCTGCGAAGATGACGTTATGACTGACGTTATTAGGGCCGTTGTAGTAAAAAACTATTTACCACTGTTTCAAAAGAGAGCTTTTTAAAAACTGTGCAGCCTACGCAACAGACACTCCCAATCAACTCAGCCATGCTTGTTTGTCTTGGGCTCATTCAGAAATATTTCACCAGATGAGATATATTTCTTCTCATCTGAATGTAGTCCGGGTCCTAAACATAATTATGTCTGAAGCCTACAAACTGAAGCAGCTTAACGTGATCACTGAAACTGTAACTGGTGTTGTCAAAATGATTAGGAAGGTAACAGAGACACCAGACCCAGTGGCATTGCTGGTAAACCTTTCAAAGAAGGTGCCATCAAAAATTGGCTATTGGTGTGTAGTTTGTAAAATGAATTATACAGCTTTTTACATGCCAGTTACTTACCCTAAAGGGTCAAAAAAATAAGCCTGAATTTTTATTAAGATGCAATGTAAAATAAAATAAAAAAAGACCTGCTTAGCCGCTTCCTATATTACTTTGCTTCTGTATTAAATAAAGGGAAAAAAACCCACCAAGCTTGTGTTTTGCCTATATATCTATATATACACCTGTGTTTTAAAGTAAGAAAGCTCAGAAATGTTGGGGTTGCTAAAGAAAATTACTCCCCCAAAGAAGTTGGGAGCTTTGGGGGTGTAACACCCTTATTTCAGGCTGCTGAAAAACACGGTAAAACTGAGCAGGTTGCAGCTTGGCTTATGGATCAAGATACTTACACTTTACATAAACCAGCAAGAATTAAATTTGAAAGAAATAAAACTGTTTGTCTGATGTGAACGCGCAATGGCAGGCGGATTTGGTCGATATGTCCCCCTATTCTAACCACAACAATGGTCATAAATATATTTTAATAGTGATAGATATTTTGTCTAAATATGCCTGGGCAGTCCCCCTTAAGAATAAGACCAGGGAAAAGGTGACAAAGGCATTTATAGACATTTTTAGACAAGGCCGCTTGCCTCAAAATTACAGCCAGATCGAGGAAAAGAGGTTTTTAAACAAAGCTTTAAAGACTTTGTTTAAGCAACAAGGGGTACACCAATAACGAAGTCAAGGCAGGGGTCATGAAGAGGTTTAACAGAACTTTAAAATCAAAGATGTGGAGGTATTTTACCGCCCGTAGCACCTTTTGATATATCAACATGCTGCAGGCCTTCATAGATGGTAACAAAAGTGATCACAGAACTGTCAGAGGACACCCAATCGATGTGACACATGCTAAAGTGTTGAGTGTGTGGAAAACCATCTACGGGGATAGTTTTAAAATAAAGGTACCATGAGTGGTTTTTAAGAAAGGGGATCACGTAAGAGTGTCTAAAATGAAGGTTACGTTTGAAAAGGGATATCAGCAAACCTTTACCGATTAAATATTTATCGTGTCTGGATTGTTATCACGAGGACACCAACCTGTATACACATTAAAAGATTACAGAGAAGAGAAAGTCTCAAGGTCTTTTTACCCCAAAAAGAATTACAAAAAGTAAACCCTAACCAGGACTGCGTTTACAGGGTTAAAAAGATTCTAGTGAACAAAGGTCAGGGGAGAAATGAATAATTTATGATGAAATGGAAAGAATGGCCTGAAAAAAATCTAACAGTTGGATTAAAGTGTCTCAAGTTCAAGGCCTGTAATAAGGGGGGAAATGACTAACAGGATTTTTACGTTACCTTACCTAGCAATGCCTCCACGAGGGATTTTTCTCAAAACACTGGCTACAATTTTATAATAAAATTGGCCAAGCCTTTAAAATTGAATGGTTATTGGGATGTCGCTTTATCGGAAATTCATTATTATCACTTGTGGAACATGCTCTCTCACGATATACCATTTGTGATAGCATCAAAAAAAGAAATTCGGTCCTACAATGTAGAAGCCAGTTATTATTCAAGCATTCAGCAATTAGTAGAGAGCATCAACAAGAACATCAACAAAGATTCCAAGAAACCGAAGGTCAGCGTCATTTACAATGCGGTGATCAGACGAGTTCAATTAAAAGCAAAACGATGAAAAGTACTTTTTTCCCCACACGCAGAGAATTGGCAGCAATACTGGGAACAATTCCGAATCAACTGTGTAAGTTAGCACCCCACCCCACATACATCATGGGAGGAGGGGGTTAACTCTTTATATGTTTTCATGGACATAGTTGAACATCAGTTAGTGGGGGACTACTACATGCCGCTGTTGTGCTGTATTCCCATCCAGGGCAGCAACAACGAATTTATTACCGTTATGTATGACAAACCACATTAAGTTCCTGTGAGTAAGCAGCACATTGGTGCATCTGATTGGTCCGACTGAGAGGCAGGGTTTGCTCCCAAAGCTTGCAGCCCCCAGAATAGTTATCATTTCCCTTTGGGCAGCCGCAGGGGTAAGCTTGCTGCCTTGGTCTTTTTCTTTAATACCCCTTTGCACTGTTACTGAACACAGGTTCTCTAGCTTTTCTCAATTCGATACTTTATTTCAAACTTTTTTCCTCTAAAACCGTCTCTCCTTACTAAACCTAAACAAAAATCTTTTTTTTAAATCTTTAAGTCCTCTCTCTCTCTCTAATCTTTCATACTTTTTTCTAAAAATATAGCCCAAAGTGTCAAAACACTGTCACACATTCCTGCATCCAAAAATAATATTTTTCTCAAAATGGCTGATGGTGCCAAACCTGTACACAACCAGAAACGGGGATGGAGGGTGGGACATAAACCCAAAATGGGGCATGGAAACCTGTCAAAAAGTATTTGGTGATGAATACTATCGAGCCATATACTACTATCAACATCTAATGGGGAGGTAGGTTATCCAGTATTCCAATGTGAGAATGCACAGGTTGGATTTCTGCACGCAAAACTAACAAAATTTTAACAGGTCATTTTGAAAATTGCATCCTATGGATCTGCTCTTTCTCTCAGACACCTGGGTGCACTTCAGTATATGTCTTGCAAAGCTAGTTTACTACACTTCTATTCTACACATATATGGCATTATGAAATGTGTTGTAAATAATTAATCCAATAAGTAACTTGCTTAGTAACTCTTTCCCCTTTATTAATAGTAGTAGGCATCAAATGGGACTCAGGCATGGTGGTTAGATGAAACATCTGGTGGATGTGAAATGCAGCAATTAGACTTAAAAAAACAACATGCACAAAGCCTTGACACAACAGTGTTTATACTTAGCGCTGATCGTTTTCTCTCTGCTCGTTCTTGTACACATTGTTAGCAAGAGGACTTTCATCTGCACTGACAATACCCGTAATGTACTCAAATCACTAGACCATGTTCCTGCACTTTGGAGAGGAAAGGGAAAGGACACATGAGAAGTGACACACACAAAATAACAGAACACAGCCTAATGCTTCTAAGTGCTGCTTAAAATACATCAAGAGTGTTATCCACAGGGGGGAAATAATTTGCACCCTCATAGAAGATATACTAGTCAGCAAGATGGAAATGAAAGTACAGCAGCTGAGGCATGAAGTAGAGCACCACTCAAACACTCAAGCCTGTCTGAAGAAACAGGTGCTGTCTTATTCTTAACCACATCCTTAGAGAACAAAGAAATGAGAGACAGTGAAGGATTAAGCCTCTTCTTGTTTGTCAATATCATAAAAAAGATAGAAGACAGAGCACTGTGCCCAACACTGCATGAAATGTGACATTTAAAACTATGTAAACTCTATGTACACTGGTGACATTGAGTTTCATAGATTCATAGATTCATAGATTCTAGGACTGGAAGGGACCTCGAGAGGTCATCGAGTCCAGTCCCCTGCCCGCATGGCAGGACCAAATACTGTCTAGACCATCCCTGATAGACATTTATCTAACCTACTCTTAAATATCTCCAGAGATGGAGATTCCACAACCTCCCTAGGCAATTTATTCCAGTGTTTAACCACCCTGACAGTTAGGAACTTTTTCCTAATGTCCAGCCTAGACCTCCCTTGCTGCAGTTTAAGCCCATTGCTTCTTGTTCTATCCTTAGAGGCTAAGGTGAACAAGTTTTCTCCCTCCTCCTTATGACACCCTTTTAGATACCTGAAAACTGCTATCATGTCCCCTCTCAGTCTTCTCTTTTCCAAACTGAACAAACCCAATTCTTTCAGTCTTCCTTCATAGGTCATGTTCTCAAGACCTTTAATCATTTTTGTTGCTCTTCTCTGGACCCTTTCCAATTTCTCCACATCTTTCTTGAAATGCGGTGCCCAAAACTGGACACAATACTCCAGCTGAGGCCTAACCAGAGCAGAGTAGAGCGGAAGAATGACTTCTCGTGTCTTGCTCACAACACACCTGTTAATACATCCCAGAATCATGTTTGCTTTTTTTGCAACAGCATCACACTGTTGACTCATATTTAGCTTGTGGTCCACTATAACCCCTAGATACCTTTCTGCCGTACTCCTTCCTAGACAGTCTCTTCCTATTCTGTATGTGTGAAACTGATTTTTTCTTCCTAAGTGGAGCACTTTGCATTTGTCTTTGTTAAACTTCATCCTGTTTAACTCAGACCATTTCTCCAATTTGTCCAGATCATTTTGAATTATGACCCTGTCCTCCAAAGCAGTTGCAATCCCTCCCAGCTTGGTATCATCCGCAAACTTAATAAGCGTACTTTCTATGCCAATATCTAAGTCGTTAATGAAGATATTGAACAGAGCCGGTCCCAAAACAGACCCCTGCGGAACCCCACTCGTTATGCCTTTCCAGCAGGATTGGGAACCATTAATAACAACTCTCTGAGTATGGTTATCCAGCCAGTTATGCACCCACCTTATAGTAGCCCCATCTAAATTGTATTTGCCTAGTTTATCGATAAGAATATCATGCGAGACCGTATCAAATGCCTTACTAAAGTCTAGGTATACCACATCCACAGCTTCTCCCTTATCCACAAGACTCGTTATCCTATCGAAGAAAGCTATCAGATTGGTTTGACATGATTTGTTCTTTACAAATCCATGCTGGCTGTTCCCTATCACCTTACCACCTTCCAAGTGTTTGCAGATGATTTCCTTAATTACTTGCTCCATTATCTTCCCTGGCACAGAAGTTAAACTAACTGGTCTGTAGTTTCCAGGGTTGTTTTTATTTCCCTTTTTATAGATGGGCACTATATTTGCCCTTTTCCAGTCTTCTGGAATCTCTCCCGTCTCCCATGATTTTCCAAAGATAATAGCTAGAGGCTCAGATACCTCCTCTAGTAGCTCCTTGAGTATTCTAGGATGCATTTCATCAGGCCCTGGTGACTTGCAGGCATCTAACTTTTCTAAGTGATTTTTAACTTGTTACACATAAGTAATACAATGCTCACATGTATCTGAGGAAAAACTTTTCCATTTATGTGGATTAAGAGTTTAAACACATTTTGAAAAGGCAGGTAAATAACTGTGGGTCAAAATTCTCTGCAGTGCGAGATATGTATATATAGGGTAGCTCTTTAGGTATCAACTCAGGGAGATTCCTTAAAAATCCTCCATCACCAACATGTAGTTTGTCCCCACCCTGTGCACAAGGCAATGTGATCTGCCCCTAAGCACACAGATTGCTTGAGATCCAAGCAGATGATAGTCAGTATTGCCATCCCCAAGCATTCAAAAACCATGACTCAAGCCCTATAAGATCATAAGTAGAAATCATGAGATTTAAAAAATAATCAGTGTTGAGGTATTTTTATTTGTCTTCTGAGCCTTTAGGGTGCACTCAGTTTGTGTTTTCAGGCTGTTTTCTGCAGTCATGAAGGTTAGAATCTTGCCTTTTTTTAAAAAATGAAAGCTGAGATTTTCATGTATTAACTTGCCCCCATGAACTGGGCCTCAAAACAAATACCAAATATCATGATACTCGCAAGTAAGTTATCAGAGATAGCAACACAGAATCAGTTTGTTTTACCCAAGAGCCATTGTGGTTTTGGAGCAGGAAATAGTACCACTGACATCTTTAATGTCCAAGAGCTCCAGAAAAAGACACCGGAACACCACCAACCACTACATGTGGTTTTCATAGATCTAAAAAGGGTATTAAGGCAGGTGATGGCTGCTCAGGAAACAAAGCTGAAAAATATAGAAGCCTGGATCCAACAAAGCACTTCATGAACATGCTTAACTCCAAGCATATGAGTAATCCCATTGGCTTCAACTATTTGCTGGGCCATGGGCTTAGATTATTACAATCATCCATTCATTCAATCGATATAAATCTGACAGGAGCAGAGGGTGTCCTCTGTTTCCTTTCAGATGAGGTGAGTAACAAAGGAAGGATATGTACTTGTACTTTGCCTTTTCATTTCCTTCCTTGCTATTGCTGAAACCAGATGAAAGAACCTAAGGCCAAATTTTTTTAAAAGGTGCCTAAAGATGCAAATAGCTGCCAAAGGGGATTTCAAAAGCACCTGAACAACTAATTCCCAAAGGAAAATACAGACATTTATGAAAAAATAAAGATAATTAAATTAATTCTACCATGTCATAACTAATAATTGTTAATGGCTATTGTAGTTTGTGTTATTTCTCCCTTTCATTCGGGGGGGGGGAATCAAATGGGGATGCTGCATTATTTATGCTTTTTATCATCCTTGTAATTACTTCTGTCTCTCTTCCTTTTATTTTGATTTTTTTGTTATGAAACTATTTAATCAACTTGGGGCCTGATTCTGCAATCTTTATTTTTATTCAGGCAATTTAAACCCCTATTCATGTTTGGTTCTTCTTATGCAAACTGAATGGAGAGACCGGAAATTCTAGAGATCAGGGCCGGCTCCAGGGTTTTTGCTGCCACAAGCTGCGGGGGGGGAAAAAAAAGCCGCGATCGCGATCGGCGGCATTTCGGCGGCAGCTCCACCGCGTCGCTTTCTTCTTAGGCGGCAGGTCCTTCCCTCAGAGAGCCCAACGTGTCGCCCCTTCCCCTTGGCCGCCCCAAGCACCTGCTTGCTGAGCTGGTGTCTAGAGATACAACTGCTAGAGATAAACTATGCAATCGATTCAATTAGAATTCTAAGACTAACAGATGTGCCAAACATATCTTGGAACTGCGGATTATTAGTCTGACTTGTATACCATGTATGGAAATTACTTCAATATAAAGCTTTATTCTGAAGGATGAAAGTGCTTAAAATCATCCTTTTTGGCAGTCTCATTGGCCGAGGACTACAAGGGCATGAAGAATATATTTCTTCTACCTCAAAAGGAGGTGTCTTTATGTCAGGAGTAAAGCGCTTGGTAAGGTTGGACAGTGTGAGGAAGCTTACCCTGCCACTGCTTGTGATTGTACCTATTTTTGGAAAAACATAAGACTTCAGGAGAAGACCTGAATTTAAACCAGCTGAGGATCTGCCCCAGGCTCCATGATTATCAATCCAGCACTAAGTACACTTAAATGAATGTGTCAGGGGCACCCTACTTCTGCAGAGTCCCACAAAATCTACTTTGCTTACCTGCATTTGCGTCATATCACTTCTCATACTCCTGTCCATTCCTGGATGTACCCTGAGAAATAGTGTTAAAATGAAATACAGATCTTACAACATCATTTCTATTAAAAAAACTCCCTTCCTCAAATGATACTTCAGCATAGTGGGCAGGATGCTCTTAGATAAGTATGCAAAGAGTCTTCAATTTCCCCAGCATTTTGTATTTAAAGTAGTTTAACAAACTCCCAAATAGAAATTACATCTTTTCAGACAGAGAGCTGCACTTTTTGCAATAAACTCAATATAGTTTTTTGTAATGGAGTGTTCATCTTTTTTTTAAAATCTGCACCAATATAAATGAAATAATAAGAAAATAAACTTTTGATGGCCTTTACATAATGACACTCCTGCTAAGATATCAGTTTAGAAATCCGGTATCCTGCAGTTTAAAACAGCTGCTTTTAGCTAGCTAATCATTTATTTCCCATCCCTGCACATTAAATTTGTAATATGTGCATTTTCTGATCCACTTTATTTTTTTAGAACAATGTGACTATTACACTATTTTTTAAAAAATTTTCAGACTTTTTATTAAGTTAGAATCAACTAAGTTAGGCCTCAGAACTACCTAGTGATATGGTACAAGGAGTGCCACGATTTAGGTCTCTGTTAGTCTTTTAAAAATTTCTGCAGATAGAGACATTGCCATGGGGGAGGATCAGTCAAGATGGAGGCAAGAGAATGTCAGATATCAGAACCAATGCATTTTAGTTTTTACAGATTTATAGAAAAATATATAACAAAATAAAAACATTTAATTACTATTGTTATGCAAAGTTTCACCAGGTGACAATGTTCCAGTCTTCCAAATTAATTTTCTTAGCTAGTGAGCAAATATTTAGTCTTGAGAGGACAAGCTGTGTTAGTTTTTTACTAGGTCATGTTTTCTGTGGAGGTAGCGGACCTTGGAAAGGGAGCTGTGTGAGCAGCAGGGGAGTTCTCTCTCTGCCTTGGTTTCTGATTAGAGTCAAATTCTTGAGGCAAAGTTGCTGGGATCCCAAGGCCAAAATCAGGAATGAAACGCATTGTGCTAGACACTATACAGAGATGAAGGAAGGCACGTCTCGAAGAGCTTACAATCTAAGAAATATTTCAGTTCACTCAAAGTTTAGAGCTTCAGATTTTGTGATAGGGACAAAATCTTGTGTGAGAGCTAATCATTTTAGGCCTGAATCAATGGCCATTGAAGTCAGTGGAACGCTTCCTGGGACCTAATTTTGAGGCTGGCCAGCAGAGCACAGAGACAGTTACTGCAAATTTAATGTCTTCCACCTCATTCCAATTAGCTGAGAGGATAAAGAGATAAATGGTGAAAAAGAAAGGTAAGGAGGAAGAGTATCAGTATAATTGTACATATTGCAGTCATGTTGTCAGTATAAGTAAGTGCATTTAAATTTACCCAAACATCAGGTCTTAGCAATAAGGTGAGAAATAGCTCAGCAATAAGTCCAGACAAGTGTCCTAGGTTTACTGTTGTAATGAGGTCACTTAGGGAAATAATTAAAAGCCTGAAATGGGTGAAAAGGCTTGTCCCAGTTTTACGGTAACCTCTACCCAGCTTTACTGAAAGGTTTGTGAACCTCACCAAACCTGGCTGAAAATCCGAGCTGAGTTTTGGTTTGGTAACAAAACTGGAAGCTAACTGAGTTTTGCATGGATTTAGTTTTTCTTATATATTCACACAGCTCAAGTTGCAGCTTCACTTGTTAGGGGTTTATAACAGCCATAAAAACCCAGCAGATTTACAACAGTGAGTATAGGGAGTCAGCAGAGGACTCAATTTTAATACATTTTTGATTTAAATTTGTTTAGCTAACTAGTGCTGTGATAATCAAGTACTATGTCTTAGGCACAAACCATTGGGGGGAGGGGGGCTTTTAGGGCCTGCCAGGTAGGGGATATGGAAGCAACTTGCCAGATTCTGAGAACTACACACTTATTGTAATTGTAGTATATCAGTAGCAGCAGGACATAACAGATAATGGCTTTCCCACTCCAGCTCATGATGACTGTTCCACATGTGTAGAAGAAAACCTGGAGAGGGAGTTGTAGAGTAATCAGACTAACAGGGCATTGAGGCTGGCATCATTACTGGAGTAAAGGAGGTAGAGGAAAACACTGTCAGACACAAGGCAGCTAAGCAGGAAGGCGCAATGCTGCACAGAGTCTTGAAGATATCACAATGAGTTTGTGACTAGGGTTAGATGAAAAACAATTCTGAAGTTTCAAAATGTGTTCTGTATAAATATAAAAAAAATCAAGACCTTTCAAACTTTTTCACTAATTAACATGAAAAGCAAGAGCCCTGGTATTGAATAGCCAATAGCCCAGTAGTTAGCGCATGCACCTGGGATGTTGGAAACCAAAAACTCAATTCTGTACATGAGAAACTTTTCCTGATAAGAGTTTTGTTGAAATTGGTGTATTCCTGGGGAAAGTTTTGGTTTTGATGATCTTCTTGTCTGCAAATGATAATATTTTGTTGAAAATTTCTCAACAAGCTCTACTTTCTAATAGCTTTCAAAATGTCATCTGATGTTTCCATGCCATATTCCACTGACATTTCAGTTCTATTTTCTCAGTATGAATACGATGTCAAGGGAAGTGTCCAATAGCACTCCTGCTTCTTGTTACACAAAGAAAATAGAAAATCTAATGGTATCTGTAAAAACACATTAAAAATGTAAAGGTTCCAGCTTGCACTGAAACTGAGAAAAGCAAAGAAATTAAGAGGTTAAGATGCCATTCTGACCTAACTCTATTGTGTTTGACTACTATAAATATTAGGATATGTTCTGAAACTCCCTGATCAAGGTGTGTTCGGGCTGCCATGGTTAAACACAAGCTGAATGAAGGATAGGTTTTAGAGTAGCAGCCGTGTTAGTCTGTATCCGCAAAAAGAACAGGAGTACTTGACCATAAGCTTTCGTGGGCTACAGCCCACTTCTTCGATGCATCCAAAGAAGTGGGCTGTAGCCCACGAAAGCTTATGCTCAAATAAATTTGTTAGTCTCTAAGGTGCCACAAGTACTCCTGTTCTTTTTGAATGAAGGATGTGAGTTGTGCTCTGAATTTCCTTCTTTTGTGGGTTTCCTTAATTGTCATAACTTTATTATTTTACCACAATAGGATTTTACATATGAAAGTCTCACAAGAGCTGAAAAAACTCTTATGGCTGCAACAGAATACCAGGTATCTGCTTTTAACTGAGACATATGCCATCTATCTTTGAATGCTTAAGCACAGTGGGTCAGTGAGCTCATGCCTTTCTCATTCTTCTCTAAAAAACAGTCCACACTCTATGCAGAATCCAAACTCACCTCCAAACTGGAGGGTTTTTTTCCTGCACACAAAATTAATAATGAAATAAAAGTTCAGCTTAAACTTTCTTTCTCACGCATAGTTGCTGCTAGGTTCCTTCCTCCAGTGTGCTCAATCCACACCTTTGATCCTCTTTCTAGGGAGACATTCCCTCTTTTCATATATCTAGGAGGCCTTAGTGAATGAGCTGAACTTAGTTAACATTTCCAAGCCTGTTACAAGAGCACTTCAAGAAACTGGTTAATTGGACGGCTTGTTGTGCTTAGCTACTGAAGGTTGTGATATATATTTCATTCTGAATCTCCTTTGCATTCATGATTTTCTGTCAGTCTAAAAATGTGACTGTGCAAATTTCCTTTTTTGTAGACACTAGTTTTTGAGCCTAATTTTCCGCTGCTAGTCATCTACACCTGTGCTAATAGGGCAATGTGACTGTAGAACACTAATGTCTCAGGTGTAAGTGGTTGTACTAGAGAATCAGGCCCATTGAATCAAATTCACCTTCAATATAACCTCATTGACTTTAACAGAGTCAGATACAGCTAATGTCAATGGAGTTACACCAGGGAGGAATCTGACGCAGCACCTTTGTTCTGCAAACAGTAATTCAATGCATGGATTAAAATGCAGTAGCACGGCATCTGCTGTAGTTTACCATCTAGAAAAATAAATCCAAGTAGACAAATATTTTAGTTCATGGACTGAAATTCATTGAGAAATAAATTAGTCAGACATTAGCAGTGAACCTGAATACATAAAACTTTGGGAACATTTTGAGCAATCAAAACCACCATACATGTTCAATAGCTCACTTGTTATAAATAGAAATCCACTATTTTTTAAAAAGGGCAATGGAACTACTGTTCTCAGTCCCATTAGTGTTTATTGCTCTTCTATACAATCAATTCTAAAAGATCTTGGGCACAAATACAAAAATCATTTAAAACATCCAGATTGGTCCCTTGTTTCAGATTTTCATTACTAAAAACAGCCAAACAGGTTTTCTTCAAGAATTGTTGGCTGAATCTTTATGTGGACAAAAATCAACAAAAAATTACAGCCCAGTCCTTTAACTGAGGTCTGTCCAACCAGCGTATGTACTTGCAAGTGAGAAAAAATTATTTATTTAAAAAATCAGTAGGATGAGAGGATGCACTCGCACACGTTTTTGGTAGCAGATGCATATACATTGCATAGTCACAAGCATAATCATGCATTGTCTGTGCATCCAAGACACTCATTGATTTCAGTGACAAAGCACAGGCCCAATACCTATCTTGTGATTTTCAAAGAACATTAGAATGCATCCAATTCTCTCAGGTTTAGTTTCATTTTCATTAAATAGAAGCCATTAACCTCTGTTTCTCTCCCCCACTCCCCTGCTATTTTCTGCTTCCCACGACTCCTGCATGGCCTCAGAATATGCGAAAAACAAAGATTGCCTAAAGCTACCTTCCACCCCCTTCATCCTTGCCCAGAGAACTGAGCAACAGAGTCGGGCCCAATGGTGTCTGAACAATACACATTCCATGTAGAGTTGTTTTTCCCCTCACTTCTAAAGTAGGTGGGGTCATTCACTGACTGCAGAGGAGTTAAGTTGGGGGAAAGCACCACCTTTTTCTTTCATGCAGTTCATACCAGTCTCTCTTTCCGTGGCATTTCTGTAGCTTTTTTTCCTTTCCCACACCATACATTTGGCTCTCTCTCTCTTAAATTTGATATAAAATTAGCCAGGATTAAAATACACTTCATGCATGAATTGCCTCCATGTTTGTGTATCTGTAGAAAACAAGTGTATTGACTCATTCTTCTTATAATAGCAATGGTAAATTACTGTTTTCACCGAGCCTGTCGCACAAAGGTTGCACGTGATGTAATTTTCCCCACGGTTGTTCAGGGTCCTGGGTATCAGATTTTCTAAATCTTGCACAGATTTGAAAATGTTCTCTCATATTACTTTACCTAAACCTTGATCCTCATAACAACAACATTAATACATTTAGTTTCTTTTCATGAATTGATCTTCAACAGACTGGGACACTTATGAATCTGTACACCATTCGAGTCTGCTCAATTAATGTTTTGGGCAAATAAATTGCAGCATATGGGTTGCTGGAGTAATGTTCAATATGAGTATTCCCTTGGCATTTGATATTTGTGCTGCAATATTTGAGGTGTGATTGGTCACATGGTATTCCATGACAGACTTCCAAGGCATTGGCATGAGCACGTTGGGTGTGACTCTTCACACGAATACACATTTCCACAAGTTTTATTCACCCATACTTGTCATTATTTCTCTAAGGGTATGTCTACACTACCGCGGTAGTTCGACGGCTGGCAATCGAAGTTCCGGGTTTCGGTTTATCGCGTCTGGTGTGGACGCGATAAATCGAACCAGGAAGCGCTTGCCGTCGACTGCGGTACTCCAGCTAGACGAGAGGAGTACCGCGGAGTCGACGGGGGAGCCTGCCTGCCGCGTGTGGACCGCGTCTGAACCGCGGTAAGTTCGAAGTAAGGTATGTCGAATTCAGCTACGTTATTCACGTAGCTGAATTTGCGTACCTTACTTTGACTTGGGGGGTAAGTGTAGACCAAGCCTAAATGTGTCCGATTATGATAAATCCTGCCAATGGATTTTTCCATTGACTATAATCATGACTCCACTCACTCTGCCCAAATTGTTCTCCTGTGCAAAAATAGCATGGTATAGACATGGGTTCATTGCAGTTGTGCATGCACCAACAAGGCATATTTTCCATGGCTGCATATGTCTACGTCTGTACACAGTGGTATCTCTGTGCTTGCACAAACTCATTTTACATTTCATACAAGTGCATATGATGTTGAAAGTTGTGCAAATGTAGCCCCATATATTTGATTTCTTGTCCAAGTAGAATTTTATAGCTGAGGTCTAAGCCATTTGAAAGCAGGGGCTTATTGTAGCAATAGTATCACAAATTTATTCTCACAGTGGCTTTGATCATCCTTCTTGCAGTACAAGACTGAAGATGAAAATCTTCTGATCTCATTGCTACACCTCCCCTTTCCGACTGGATTGTTCTAATTAACAAATCAATCCAGCCAGTAGATCTGGAAATTTTAACCTAGTAATTCTGTAGAAGTAACAGTGGGCTGTTTCCCCTTACAGCATACCTTGTACTAGTCACAAAAACAAGCAAAGAAACCACAGAGGCTGCATCAGTCACTCTTAAATATACTTGTTTGCATCCATCTCATTTTTAATAGTCTGAAAATATTGACAATATGGTGAACTTTTATGAACTGGAGAAAAATAAACGGTGCTATAGTTCAACAGAAAGCGAGTGCCAGCGTTTGAAATTGCTCTAAAATTGATTTAATGAGATGCTCCTAATCCATAGTAGATTTTAAAAAAATATATTTGAAGTTTTAACATGTTTACAAATCCTTGCCATGTAAATATCAGAACCAATTCATTTTAGACACAATATAACTGCCTGCCTCTTTAAAAAAAACACCAGGGTATCAGAATCTGCCAATACACTTGCATATTCCCTGTTCTGCAGAATTAATAAAGATGATTCTCCATCAGCTGCAATGGCCCTCTGAGGCAAGGTAGGTAAGCGAGTGCATATAAACACCTGCCTGACTGAAGAAGAAGAAAAAAAAAGAATTCCTGTAACAGAGAGAGAGAAGAAAGCAAAGCCAGACACAAACCCCAGAAGACTGCGCTTTGCAGCCATTTGTCAGCAGTTTCAGTCACCTGCAATCTCAGTAGCAGAGCCTTGTTCTTGCAATTCATTAGGTAGCCAGTAATAAGAAATGCCATGGAAACACAAAAGGTGACCTTTCAAGAATATTTTAAATTATAACGCCAGTAGTTAATTTTGTTGGGAAACTTACTAATAGCTGCATAGCCATTGGGATAAAATATCAAGCAGAGTTTTATGAAAGTTTATTCTTTGATGAATTCTTGGTTAAAATCAATATGCCATGTAAAAAGAGACAAATGGATCAACACCAATGATTATGGGGCATGCTGATCTGACTAACGTGTTATTAACCCTCAGATTTATTAGTCTGATTTGAGCCACTATCTGCTTCCCTCATAGTGAACACTTTAATTACAAGCCTAGAACTCAGGCAAACTGCCTATTTGTCTTTTGTTTTTCTTTTTGATACAATGCTGCCCCCCTCTGGAAACACACACCTCGGATCCTTTGCTGTTTACAGTATTTAAACTTCAGACCTAGCAAGCCTGATTCTGTGGAGCCCACTAATAGATTTTTTTTTAATTTTCAGAAATACTATCTTCTGCTATAATATCACTGAGCAAACATACTTAATGGGTATCAAGTAGCTTTTGAGTCAAACTATATACAAAAGTGTTTAGAACCTTGAGATCTGAAAGACAATTATTCTTGTGTAACACACATTCCTGAAAGACATGTATGTGTACATAGCATTCATGTCTGTTCAAACTGAAAAATATTTCCAAACTGTAATGCAACTTATGTATTAACAGCAAAAAGTCCATTAACGTTGCACTTGAGCAAAGAGCTTTTGTGACACGAGGTTGGAATATATAATTATGAAATGTGCAGACAGGCATATATGCCACTGTATTTACCTAGAATACAAAAATGAAGTGTGATGTGCGCATTACATAATGCATCTTTTCTGAGTTATTTTATGATACATATATTTATCATTATTGGCCACCAAATATAATGAACACATCAGTCACTGAAGTTGCTCATATTTTATATAGTGAAGTGTTACTCATGTGCAGCAAAATTAAATGAAACACTATTTTAATCAATGAATAAGACAATTAAAATGAATAGCCAGTATGACTATTTACTAAAGTGATCTGGCAAATATGTATTAAAGTATCAATTAACAGCAGACATTAGCATATGAATCATGAAGCTATTTTTCCAAACAGCATATGCTCTTTTCTTTTTTATAAACTCTGAGACATATGTTCCCATCATATGATCTGGAGCACGCATCGGTATACAGATTGGAGTCTTCAGAAGGGTTTCTGCACCAAAATCTGGGTTTTAGATAACATGCTTCAAAACCAGCATCTTTTCCAGCTAGCATTCAGTATATTTGTGGCAGCAGAAGAGGCTCACCAGGGCTGTAATCAGAACAAAGCAAACCACCCGTGCACTATATAAGACTGAGGAACATGGAACAGGAGCAGAAATTCATATTGATCAGGACAGTCAGCATCAGCACATCTACAGAATAGGAAATGCCACCTACCCTGACTTCCCATCGCTTAACTGGAAATACTGGTGGCGACTAGTACTATAGATCTGTGCTCACTACGATGATCACCAGTAACAATCTTGTGTAATATGAAGGGTTACCTAAACACCTCTTGCTTGTACCCCCTTTCATCAGGCACCTAACCTAGGGAAACCTTTCTATTCACAAGGACTACCAAGAACTCTCCTCTCTAAAAATACTACCTGTAAAGCTAAACAATTAGGTCTAATCCTTCTCCCTTTGAAGTATATGGCAAAACTTCTAATAGACCAGATTCTCCCACTGTCCAAGTTCCACTCAATGTAGGGAAGTGGGGAGAGCTTTCAAGGAGCTGATTACAGCTCTGATTCTGAAAAATGATCTGTGCTAGCCCTGGAATTTGTTAGACGAGCCTAGGGACTGCTGTAATTTATGCCATTTCTGTATGGTCCCTATGCATCACGTGGACAGTGCTAAGGCTGAGATCATATTGGTGAATCTAGCCCATTGACTTTGATAGGAGCAGGAGAAAAAGTCTGCAAAAACTAAGGCCTATTAGGGAACAATCCTTCAGACCTGTCTGCATAATGTATGTCCTCTCACTGATGCCTTGTGCCTTTCATAACTGTAATGTGGTTTCATGAGTTCACAGAAACGATGGAGAAAATCACGAGATGTGAATTCTTAACACCTGTTAAATCAATACAAGTGCATTGTGTAACACTAAGCATATGTGATTTTCCATTTACATGACAAAAACTATGTGATTCATGTTTTCAGAAAACTGATTAATTGATACTGCTATGTCTGTGCGTGTGAGAGGAAAGGAGAGGAGAGACCAATGGGCATGTAATTTAGCAAGTACAAATCGTAGAGCTGTATCTTGGTAAGACCATAAGTAGATCTGTGCTCAGCTAGACAAATGCAGACATGCAAAGTATTTATGGCCTAGTTATTACCATAATCAAGACCAAGTCCCAAATTAGTATGGATGTGGAAAGCCTTTCATATAAAGAGACACCAGCCTTGGAGGGTTTGATCTGATGGATGGTCTACATATTCCCGTGTGTGCAAATTATTGCACATATTTCTGGTTTATGCAGCTTTTCCCATTCAGACACACTAAGTCCTAACAACAAACGCCCAGCTTCGAAAATAACCAATTGAAGTTTGGTATGTGCATCCGTGGACCAATATACCGTTTATCCAGGTAACGTAAAAAAGCATCCGACTGAATCTTGCAAATTTCCTCTACTGTGGCTGAACTATTGTAAGAGTATATTTATTTCAAGTCTAGTGAAACGCCAGCTTTCCATTGCCATATGTTCATTTATTATTACATTCCATAATCTACATTAAGTTTATGGCTCTTTCAGTAATACTGTGCTAAATATTGGGTGCAGCATAGTGAAATAGAAAGCTTACAAATGATAATTTTACTATCTGCTTTGCTATAATTACTTCCCTTAGGAGTACAACCTAGCCTTTTGTTACTTTGATAGCCGCTGTTATTTTCAAATGAAGCAGCAGAACAGCTAAAGAGATAGATGCATATGTGAAGAGCTTTTAATCACAGACATGACCATACCTAAAGTAGCAGCATACTTCTTGATTAATATAATGTATCTGCAGCTTCACAGCTAAGATGTATTTTTAAAAAATCATCTGTAAATTACTAGGAGTAGGAAAATCTGAAGAGTTCTGAATCTGATTTAGACAAAAAGAACCAAGACTGCAAGTCACAAATCATCATGGATTAATGATCAAATCAAAAGCAGTAGCAAAACTACAAAACAAAAACTCAGTAATTTTCCTTTTATTTTATTTTATTTTCTCCTCCCTAATATAGAGAGTGCACATCTTTTAAAATTTCTACACAAAAGACTGGAGTGAAGGTAGCATGCAGCAGGATCAGTTGCCATTCTGTCCCTTCCCCACACTGAACTCTGCAACTCCTACAATTCCCTCTTTCTCAATCCCTGTACCACTTAACACAATATAACAATGATCAACAGGTGCATCACTTCATAACTTAGGTACTCTTTTACTTGGGCTTAGGGAAGGTTAGATATCACACAACAGAAGTTTGGTACAGAGTAATTCCACTCTTCTGCCTGGGGGGGTAGTTAAGTTTGCTTTTCCCTTTTTATGAAGCTGGAGATCATAAAAGGACAACAAAGCAGCTCCGAAGACAAACTATTCTAGATAAATATCAACCTCTCTCTTTAATCAGATGGTCCTTTTTTAAACATTTATGAAGGAAAAAGATTGGTCCTAAAATCTAGAGTACCCATGTAGCATCATCATTATATAGCCTTTGGGAAAGATGCAGGCACATAAGCAGAGGGGCTGTAACTTATAGGAGAGTATAATTGGAGCTCAGGGGTTTGATATCTCTATTTTTCCTTTGAAATGAGGAATTGCATGCTTAGTTATTTCAATAAATGACTTAGTGTATTGAAATTTTAAAACACTAACTGTGTGCTCTAAATGATGCGAAGATAGGTGCTAAATAAATAAAATTAGCAATTTAAATAAATATTATTTGAGAAATAACATGTAATGATCTAATTAGAGACTGACATAGTGCATATGCATAAGGTGTCAGGATTTGCCATTTCCTGGCTTTTGTGTGCTTCATTGTGCAGCCTTAACATTGCCTTAACTTAGTCCCAAATTCTCTGTTGGTGTTGATTTCAATGGTGTTTTGCCCTTTACATCAGAGAATTGGGGGGGAAGGAGTTATTTTTTTGTTTTTCTTTCATTCTATAAGATTACTACTTACAGAAGATGTTACTGGATGAGAAATCAATTATTTGACCAGAGGGCCTTCTTCAGGATTTTCTTGAACACTGAGAGTGAAATCCTGGCCCCACTTAAGTCAATGGCAAAACTACCATTATCTTCTGTGGGGCCAGGATTTTACTGTGAATGTTGCTGAAATCTATTTTTTCAGTCACTGAAGTAACATATTGTTCAGCAGGGGCAAAAGTCATGGTCAGCAACTCAAAGGCAGAATACACCGAAGTAGAATTTAAATGCTATGAATAAACAAAACAGGGCCACATGAAAGCCAGAAATACTGAACATAGAGTCTTAGATTACTTAAATGATGAGACTAAATTTCTTTGGGTCTATGGCATTCTAGTTGATGTCAACTACACAGGAGACGAGTATTTTTCATTTGCTACCTTCACTCCAGTCCCGCATAATTAAGGGCCAGATTTGGAAAAGCAGCACTTTACTCCATGATTAGTCCCATTAATTAACTTCAACGGAATAACTGTGGAGTAAAATACTGTTCAGTGTGATTAAAGGTATCAGAATCACAGCTCAAGCTGTGGGAATCTCCAGGACTCCATTTAGATTTATTTGGATCATAGAAGGCAGGGGCATGTTATACATGTATAAACGTAACCTAATGAATATCACCAGAAAAAAAGATAATGTGAGAAGAGAGATCAGTTATTTAAACTTTTTCAACAGTGGAACATGGAAAGAGAGTGGAACATTAGTTTGTCTGTTGATTCATATCAACAGGTGACCTTTTAGACTAAGAATGCTGAACTTTTGTTAACAATGATTGCAACTAGCCAGATCCTTCAGTATGCTCCCTAACACACCAGTTATATAGGGGGTAAAAAAGTACCTTATATCTAGCATATTTAAAGTACAATGTGTACCATGGACCAAGGATATTAAAATGCCAATATTTGGCACATAGCAGTTACAGCTGTGTCGGTTCCAGGGTATTAGAAACAAGGTGGGTGAGGTAATAACTTCTGTTGATATGAGCGACAAGCTTTCAAGCCACACAGAGCTCTTTTTCAGACCAGTTCTGTGTGGCTCAAAAGCTTGTCTCTCGCACCAACAGAAGTTGGCCCAATAAAAGATATTACCTCACCCACCTTTTCTCCCCTATATTTGGCACATGAATGAATGCATCCACATTCCGCTGATGCACAGTGGCTGCACTGGAGAACTAAGCATCGTGGTTAAGATGCTCATTTCAGAGGAATGATCATATGGTTAAGGTACCAGATTGTGGGTTCAAATCCTTGCTGTCACAAACTTCTTATGTAACCTTGAACAAGTTTCGCTGTGCCTTAATTCCCCATCTGGGAAAAGGAAATACTAGTATTTCCTTATTCCCACTCGGTTTGTCTAATTAAACTGTGACCTTCAGAGCAAGAACTGTCTCTTACTAAGCATATGTCTACACTGCAATCCAAGGAGTGATTGCAACAAAGGTAGATGTACCCACAAAAGCATAGCTACAGACAGCAGTGGATGCAGCAGGAATGTCTTCAGGAGTACAAGCGTGCCGGAAACCCTAGGTACATACTCATGCTGAAGCCTGTGTCACTGCATCTACTCTCCTACTTTTAGCCATACTAGCACTGGTATGTCTCCCCAGGCTGCAATTACACCTCCAATTGCAGTGTAAACATAACTTAAGTGTTTGTGTAAAAAAAAAAAAAAACAAGCCTAGCAGGGGCCCTATTGGTCCTACTATAATAAACAACATAATTAATACAGTTTGCATTATGATGCTTGGAATTTTTATTCCTGGTGTATTTTGGATAAACATGTAAACATTACATTTAGTCACAATAGCAAAGCAAAAAGACTAGGTTAGGGTTGTTAAATGTTCCAAAAATTAAATTAAGCTCTAAACTGCAGCGCTCAATCCAGAGTTTTCCATTCAAGTCAATGGAAAATCTCCCATCATCATCTTCCATTTTAGGACCCATAGTCAATGAATGCTGACATTCTGCCTAACCCTTTTGAGGGTTCATGAAGTAGACTTGGATCCAGGACATTTTAATGTTGTAGATTTACTGACTTGCTTGTGTAGTTGACAGGTTGTATTTTCCTTAACTTTTAAAAAAATATGAACATTGAAGAAAAGAGAATTCTTTCCTGAAATCCACTAAAGCTAGCCAGGACAGTTCAGCAGTGGTGTGACAATATAAATTAATGATCCGTAAAGACCTTTCTCCCAGTTCAAGTGTAAACTTCAACACACCTCAAATAAAAAATGGGTCATCAACATTTTTCATTTTAAAACCTTTGTGTATGTAGCTCTGAATGGAATTGCTCAGATTTTCACACGGTGTTGAAGCGGGGCAGGGACAATACTTCCTGTAATAGTGATCCTGGAAAGCTTGTTGTACTTTCTAGTCAACTGTGAGCTTATTCTTTTTGAGGCCAGAGAGAATGGGGGATGGGGAACAATTAAACTCTGAGCGCACTTAACACTTCTATTCAGGTATAACAAATTTAAAATCACTAGGAACAATGAAAATTGGCAGCCCACAAAGGACTTAAACTACAGAATCCTGCCAAAATATAAAGAAATCAAGATGCAGCCAGGGTCTGCGTTTTTTGTCTTGAAGCAAATTATGACTAACACATATTGACTCTGGCACTTTTATTAAGTGCTTTATATTAAGGTCAGGGAAATTCTGCAGCTGCCAGATAGGCATTCATGTACTACAGTTATTAGTAATATTTTTTGTTTTTAAGCAGACTCAGATTTATGACCAGTTGCAGCTCAGTTCATGTATCAGCTCTTTGACAACTGAGTTTATTAAGACGGGAATGTGAATAACTGCTACAACTTTGCTTTAATCCACACAAAGCCAAAATAATGTTTTAGTTAGCAAAATAGCTTGAGAACTCATGTTCTATACTATGATTCTGGATCCTATTCTCATGGAAGTTTATAGCGAAACTACCATTGACTTCAATGGGAACAGGGTCAAGCTAGGTGTCCCTGTTCTCAAACAACTTCCCCCCATCACTTTACTTCCTCTAGAGCAGGGGTCTCAAACTCAAATGACCACGAGGGCCGCATGAGGACTAGTGCATTGGCCTGAGGGCCGCATCACTGATACCCATCCCTTGCTGCCCCCGGCCCTGCCCCCACTCCACCCCTTCCATGAGGCCCCACCCCTGCCCTGCCTCTTCCCCCCCCCTTCCCTGCCCCCATTCCAACCCCTTCCCCGAAATCCTCAACCCAACTCTGCCCCCTCCCTGCCCCCAGGGGGCGCAGGAGGGGTGCGGGGTGTGATGGGAGCTCAGGGCAGGGAGTTGAGGTGCAGGGTACGGCAGGGGGCTCAGGGCAGGGAATTGGGCTGTGGGGTGCAGGAGGGTTGAGGGGTGCGGCAGGGGATCGGGGTGCAGGGTAAGGTGGGGGCTCAGGGCAGGGAATTGGGGTGTGGGGTGCAGGAGGGGTGAGGGATGCAGCAGGGGGTTGGGGTGCAGGGTGTGGCAGGGGGCTCAGGACAGAGAGTTGGGGTGTGGGAGGGTGTGGGATGTGGCAGGGGGCTCTGGACAGGGGGTTGGGGGGCGGGCTCCGGCCCAGCGCCGCTTACCTAGAGTGGCTCCGGGGTGGCAGCGCAGTGCCCCGTGGCCAGGGCAGGCTCCCTGCCTGCCTGCCCTGGCCCCTGGCCCTGCTCCGCTCTGCTCCGCTCCGCTACAGGAAGCAGCCAGAGTCCCGGGGGGGTGGGGGGAACGGCGCCATGTGCTGCTCTTGCTCCTCCAGGTACCTCCCACAAAGCTCCCATTGGCCGCGGTTCCCCGTTCCCAGCCAATGGGAGCTGGGGGGGGGCAGTGCCTGGACACGAGAGCCCGTAGCCCTCTACTCCACACACACCCCCCGCCCGGGGTTGCAGGGACGGTAGTACTTAGAAAGGACACTAAGGGTACGTCTATACTTACCCGCTGGTTCGGCGGCAAGCAATCGATCTTCTGGGATCGATTTATCGCGTCTGGTCTAGACGCGATAAATCGATCCCGGAAGTGCTCGCCGTCGACGCCGGTAATCCTGCTCCGCGAGAGGAGTAGGCGGAGTCGACGGGGGAGCCTGCCTGCCGCGTGTGGACCCGCAGTAAGTACCTTTAAGTTCGAACTAAGATACTTCGACTTCAGCTACGTTATTCACATAGCTGAAGTTGCGTATCTTAGTTCGAACTGGGGGCTTAGTGTGGACCAGCCCTAAGAGTGCTAAAAAGCAGTAGGACAGACCTGTAAAGAAAAGGGCTTTTTTTCTTTTTAAAAGCCCCAGACAGTGCCAGTATCTAGTCCAGCTGCTTCAAGGACCGGCGCAGGGCTCCCGGCACCACAGGGTAGGCAGAAGGGCGGGGGGGCACATGGGCGGGGGGAGCTTGGCGGGCCGCATGAAAGAACCCCGCGGGCCGCATGCATGTTTGAGATCCCTGCTCTAGAGCCCCCAGTCTTGATGTGCAAAAAAGATTGTGTTTTTCAATCACATTAGCTCAACTGAGTGAGTTTAATACAATTTAAAAGCCCTGTTAAGAAGCAGGCTCACGTGTCTAAAACCATGTCAGCCAATCATGTTGTAGCCTAGTGAGGAGCCTATTAAATTATATTTAACTAATTTAAGTCAGCTAATCTGATTGAAAAACATACCTATATACCTGTGAAGACATACCCTAACTGTTTAGTAGAATGACATGTCCTGGTAATAAGCTGAAGGAGATGGAGTGACAGAAACACTGCATGAAAATTATTTGAAGCTGCTCCTTTGACATACACTTTTAATCAACATTTCACAACCATTTATGAAATACACAACAGGCAGAATGTAGCTATCACATGTGATCAAAGAATAGTAAACCCTCAGCAGGAGAGAAGGTCCCAAATCAAAATAGTCACTCTGCCTGGTGACAGCCACACTACTTTTGGTGAAAGCAGAGAACCTGAACTCAGAATACTGTGGGGTGAATGTTTGCTACACCAAACATAACATGCACACACAAAAATCCCCTCATGACAGAGATTTTATCCTACGTCTTAACAGTCCCATGGAACCACCAGGAGCAGCATCTGAGGAATGACACACCTTTCGGAAATAGGGGATGAACAGAGATGAGAACTTCATTTTGTGTTGCTGACTGTACAGGATGAAGCCACCCTATAACTACCTGCTGCAGGTCTCTTGTGCCTTCCTCTGAAGCATCTGGTACTGGCTACTATCAAAGACAGGATACTGGGCTAGATGGAGCACGGGTCTGATCCAGTTAGGCAGTTCCTGTGTTCCAATGAAGTTAACAATCTCATTGGGGTATGTGGGTAAAGGAAATCCTTCTCCTCTCTCCCAATGCGTTTTTCGTTGGGGTGAGATTCCCATGGGATTAGGGCTACTAGATATGGCCTACCTTTCAGCCTGTTTTGGATCAGTAACAACCTCCCTGACTTCCCAACCTCAATGATAACAGGAGGTTCAATTGAGTCAGGTAGGGCTTCCCTCTCATGAGGGTAGGTGAGAGATTAAGATTTAGGAAGGAGAATCTGGCCTGTGTGTGTAGGAGTGGAGTGCAGGGTACAGTGAGTAGGCAATGTGTACCTGGTACTAGATGCAGTGCAGTCCAGTGGATGGGGGAGGTGACTAAGAGACAGGGGACCTGGAGTTTATTCCTAGCTCTGCTATTGACTCACGAGGTGACCTTGGTTTAATCACTTCACCTCTATATGCCTGTTTCCTCATTCACTGTTTGTATCTTTACAGCATAAACTAATTCAGGGCAGGAACTGTCTCTTGCTATGTATCTGTATAGTACCTACCACAGTGTGGCTCAAGTCTCAGGTGCTACTATAATACAATAACATTGTAGTGGTGAAAACTCTCAGGATGTAGTGAATTCAGGTTAGGGTTCATGGGCTGGAAGGCACAGGAATATTTTTGTCCTATCTCTAGTCATTATGAAAAAGACAAATAGTCTTTCAGTGTACAGCTTTTCCTTCATTATGGCCCATTGGTCATGATTGATGTTGTTTTAAGGAAAACAGTTAAGCAGTTTAACCTCAAAGCATCACAGAGAGTTACTTCCTAAGAGGATGCAAATAAAGTGCTTCTTATTTTCATGCTAAAAAGAACAAGAAGAAGAAAGAGTAGAGACTTCTGCTAATTCAATCCAAAACACAAAAGCAGGATACATATGTACGTGCTAAAAGAGTTTCCTTCAGCGCCCTTACTGCAAAACAGGCCTGAAAGCTCACACTATATTTTATAGTATATACACATTACACATTCCTACTGACATAATTCAGCATTATAGATTAAGGTGGCAAGGGAGATGCAGGGTTATGACTACGTATACCCTCAACAGTAAGGATAAATATATTATCTCAAGCTTTATTGTGATCATTCCCTTTAAAGAATGTTACAAACAGCTGCTAACAACATTTTAGAGTTCAGTCTCTCTCTTTCAGTACTTATTTTTTTTATTAAAGTATACTCTATTTTTAATGGTAAAAATCTATTATACTAGTTCCTTAAATTGATTTTTTTATCTTCCCACCAAGCTATGTGTTTGGTGGTTGATTCTCCCCTTGGCCCAGCATCCCTACCATACAATAAAAAGCAAGAAAATAATTCACTTTTCATTGTAAACTTTTTACATTACTATTATATATATATATATATATATATATGAAACAAACGAGCAAGCTTGTACATCTCATCCAGGCTGTGTACACTTTGGAGCTTCTCAGCAGGAAGGCTATTTGTTTATAGCTTTGAAGACTGCTGAGCCCATCATACTCTTTCATACAACATGACCTCCAGTGCTCCAGTTGCACAAGATACGGGATACAGTAGTACTGTACTGGTGAGGAAAACTTAGAGGCGTTCAGTTAAAAATTAGCTCAAGATGCATGAAGTAAACAACAATTTAAAATATCTATAAATAGACAGCTGGCTAATAGTTATTACATTCAATAATTTAGCATGATATGCATGACGGCTTCGACCTCCAAAATAATTTAGCGCCTTGAGCTGCGATTAAATGCAGAACATTAATTTTTCCCTCTAGTTGTCAAGCCAACCAAGAGGCCCGTCAAATCCATTTAAATAAAGCCTGCATCATGTAATAATATTAAAGGGAATAAAATATTAATATGGGCCTGTAATAGAACATTGGCCAGAAGAGCTGCAGTAAAGGAACTTTAATTTATTACACTGACAATCTGTCTTTGTGGTGAAGGTAGCATTTAAAGGTCCACTTAAGGAATATTTTGAGGTTTATGTCTTGGGCTCATTTATAAAATGTTACTGGTTTTCAGCTGCTGAGCATATTTAGCATCGTCATGGGATCCATAATTTCCTTTATAATTTATCGCTACCAATTTGGAGAAAAAATATTGAGCAAAATTCCTCACTGGTCTAAACTGGGGTCACTCCAGCATCATAAATATAGCTGTTGCCAGTTATTGCCAATTGCAAATTTGGTCTCCAAAATTAAAGAAAGGTAATTCCCAAACCTGAGCTATTCTTTTTAGGTGACAAATCTGAAGATCTGTACCAGACTAAGGTATCATTAGATGTGGTTTTGGAAAAAAAATTGATAAATTAAACAGTAATAAGTCACCAGGACCAGATGGTATTCACCCAAGAGTTCTGAAGGAACTCAAATGTGAAATTGCAGAACTACTAATTGTGGAATGTAACCTGTCCTTTAAATCAGCTTCTGTACCAGATGATTAGAGGATAGCGATTTATAAAAAAAAGGCTCCAGAGGCAATCCTGGCAATGACAAGTCAGTAAGCCTAACTTCAGTACCAGGCAAACTGGTTGAAACCCTAATAAAGGACTGAATTATCAGACACATAGATTAACATGATTTTTTGGGGAAGAGTCAATTTAGCTTTTGTAAACAGAAATCATGCCTCACCAATCTACTAGAATTCTTTGAGGGGGTCAAAAAGCATGTGGACAAGGGGGATCCAGTGGACATAGTATACTTAGATTTTCAGAAAGTCTTTGACAAGATCCTTCACCAAATGCTCTTAAGCAAAGTAAGCTGTCATGGGATAAGAGGAAAGGTCCTCTCATGGATCAGTAACTGGCTAAAAGATAGGGAACAAAGGGTAGGAAAAAATGGTCAGTTTTCAGAATGGAGAGAGATAAATAGTGCATCCCCCAGGGGTCTGTACTGGTCCAATACTGTTCAACATAATCATAAATGATCTGGAAAAAGGGATGAACATTGAGGTGACAAAATTTGCAGATGATACAAAACTACTCAAGATAGTTAGGTCCAAAGCAGACTGCAAAGAGCTACAAAAGGATCTCACAGAACAGGGTGACTGGGAAATAAAATGGCAGATGAAATTCAATGTTGATAGATGCAAAGTAATGCACATTGGAAAACATAATCCCAACTACATACACCTCTACCCCCATATAACGTGACCCGATATAACACGAATTCGGATACAATGCAGTAAAGCAGTGCTCCGGGGGGGCGGGGCTGTGCACTTTGGCAGATCAAAGCAAGTTCGATATAACGTGTTTTCACCTAAAGACTAATAAGGGAGGGCAATATGATAGAGGTCTATACAATCATGACTGGTGTGGACAAAGTAAATAAGGAAGTGTTATTTACTCCTTCACATAGCACAAGAACTAGGGGTCACCAAATGAAATTAATAGGCAGCAGGTTTAAAACAGACAAAAGTATTTCTTCACACAACACACAGTCAACCTGTGGAACTCCTTGCCAGAGGATGTTGTGAAGGCCAAGACTGTAACATGGTTCAAAAAAGAACTAGATACATTCTTAGAGGATAATCCATCAATGGCTATTAGCGAGGATGGGCAGGGATGCACAACCATGATCTGAAGTATCCCTAGCCTCTGTTTGCCAGAAGCTGGGAATGGGCAACAGGGGATTGATCACTTGATGATTACCTGGTCTATCCATTATCTCTGGGGCACCTGGAATTGGCCTCTGTTGGAAGACAGGATACTGGGATAGATGGACCATTGGTCTGACCCAGTATGGCGTTCTTATGTTCTTAAATAGGATGCAAAAATTTTAAGGGTTGCACCATAAATGTGTGTGTCAGAGTATGTCTATACAGCAAAAAAATCCCTCAGCAGGGAGTCTTAGGGTATGTCTACACTGCCATTAGACACTTGCAGCTGTCCTGTACCAGCTGACTCAGGCTCATGGGGCTCAGGCTCAGGAGCTGTTTAATTGTGGCATAAACATTCCAGCTTGGGCTGCAGCCTGAGCTCTGGGACCCTCATACGGTCCTTGAGCCCAGGCTCCAGCCTGAGCCTGGGTATCTACACCGCATTTAAACAGCCCCGTAGCCACAGCCCTGCAAGCCTGAATCAGCTGGCACGGGCCAGCTGTGGGTTTTTAATTACAGTGTAGACGTACCCTCAAGAGCCCAGGTCAACTGAGTCCGTCTTGCAGGGCTCAGGCTTCAGGGCTGAAAATAGCAGTGTAGATGTTTGGGATCAGGCTGGAGCCCAGGCACTGAAAGCTGGGGAGGGTCTCAGAGTGTGGGCTCCAGCTTGAGCCCAAACATCTACATGGCTATTTTTAGCCCTGCAGCGCAGGCCCTATGAGCCTGAGTCAGCTGACCTGTGCTGCCACTGGGGTTTTGGTTTGGGGGTTTTTGCTGTGGAGATGTACCCTTAAAAAAAAAAAAAGTGACGACAAACTACTGTAAGTATTTTGGCTGAGAGTTCTTCAAAACAGTTTTTATAGCTGTGAATAGAAATACAGAACAAGTAGAGGAGGGGCCAAGGGAAAACAAGGCAAGGAGCAAATGAACACAGCAACTGTGCATGACATTTCAGGCTCTATTTATTTTACTGTCAAAATAAGGCCTCAATCCTGCTGATTTATGCCTATGCTTAATTTAGGTCTTCAGTGGGACCACTCACAGGCATAAAGTTAAGCATGCATGAAAGTCTTAGCAGCACTGGGGCTACGTATAAGCGTTTATGTATAGAATTTGGGTATCTCAAATGTCAGACTTTAAGAAAGTTACGAAGCTGAACTGATCTATGCATTTCACAGATCTTTTCTAAATTCTTGAACTTGTTTAGGTACAAATTTTTTGGAAGCTTTGGTCTCTCCATAAAAACCATAGATTTTCTAAAACAGAGTCAAGACACCAGTAGCCTCAGTTACCAAGGCCTCAGTACCTCACATTGAAATAAATGGGAATGTTGCTATGGGCTCAATGAAAGTAGGAACAGGCCCTATATGGCCATATATTCCTGCATAAAAATTGTTCTCTTTTACTCACTGTCAAACATGTTTTATTAGAACAATACCCATATCAGTGTAAACTCATATAGGAATCAATATCTCATTTCCAATGACACCTTAAAGAAGATTGAACACTATGGCCCCAATTGCGCAAGCCCTAAAAAACATGCTTACCTTTATGCAAGTGAGTATTCACATTGAAGTCAATGTGCATGTGTAAGTGTTTGCAGGACAGGGCCTAAGAGTGAAATACATCCCTGTAGAAGACCTATGGGAGGGCCTTTTTCATGCAGTGACCCTTTGTGATGATGGGAGGGGAAGGACACAGGAAAAAGACATGCAGAGGCCTCAGCACTCTATACTCACACCAAAAGATAGAAATTGCATCAGCTCCAGATAGGCCAACACAGAGTTCAGGATGGAAACAGGCTTCAGAAGAAGTGCTGGATCCTAATTTTTTATTTTATTTTATTTACAGATTCATTTACTTTACATCCAAGTGTAGGGGACAGAGAAGGGTAGTGGACATTATTCTAGCTCAGAGACTAAAACTGCAATCCTGGTAGGGCTTCACTACCAGTCAGATGACCTAGCCACAGATTGGAGCATGGGGTGAATTTAACTTTCCCCATGAAGTTCCCCGCACAAAGCCTGTGTAAGTGAGCTTTGCAAACCAATGGGTAAATTTCACCCGACATTAAGAATCTCATTAAAAATTAATAAGCCAAAGCACTAGATTCCCTAACATTCCCTACACAGAGCAACCATTCAGTAAGAGTTAGATCAGCCTTTAAATGTCAGGTACTAAAGCTGTAGGTTTGACTACTCAAAGTGAGCTGGATAATTGACAAAAATGTTTTCAATGAGCACTAGTGATTAAATGAGTTATACAATCTGGGAGAACAGTAGATAACGCTGCATGTTCTAGAGTGTTCAAAACAAATTTAATTGACAGTTTTTGTAGTGGAAATCCAGTGCATGAGTTCAGTGCAGTCTATCGCTACAGTTTGGGGGTTTTGATACTCTAGGAGAAAAAATAAAGTAGACAATGTCATTTATGTCTGTACTGACTGCTTTGATCCACATTTTAATTCCTGCAGAATGAGGTCCCTGCACAAACTAGTCTGATTGAACATTACTTACTTCTATAAGCCCAAAGCAGCTGTAGCTTTAATTAGAGAAAAATATCAAAAGAAAGTAAATTTAGCCCATCAGAATTCCCAACCTACTTTTGGGTCTGCACTTTAGAGGGTGAATGCTAAGCCTGGCAACCTACCAGAGGAGTGGGCACAGTACAGGTACATTGGTGTGAGAGGAGAAATCCTTCTCCCCAGACTGCAAGAAGCTGCAGAGTTCCTCCACGGGGGCTACTGCAGTTTAATTTTTTTTTAATAGCCTATATGGTGACTTCCAGAGCACCCCTGCTGGGGAATAGGATGATCCACATCGCAGGAGATTCTATAACCCCATTTTTCTCTTCCCCAGTCCCATCCATACTCCCTGTGTACTGCCACTCAAGGAGCCCCCCAAGGACAGGGCTGTGTGTCATGCAGGAAGTGTATTATCCCAGAGTGGCCACCTTATGTCCTGTCCTTTGCATAGTGTAGCTACATTGGTTTCTTTGCCAAAGGATCCTCTATAGCTGTAGCGTCAGATTCAGGCTTTGCCAGAGTGTAACAAAGAAAAGTCTCAACTTAGCTAAGACTTTGAAGGCAATGGTCTAATGGAGAAAGAGGAAAAATAGCCACCCAGTACACTTTTGTAATGGGATTCAAAGGGATATAGCTTGTGATTATTAAGAAGCATTTCTGAAGTTACAAAATAGCATTTCAGCAGAGGACACATGGGTGCTTACAGAAGATAGGCTGAAACTAAACAATCCATTTGTCAAAGCAATTGCAGTTCCCATTTCAAGGTTGATGAAACAAGAATAAATATTGAGCAAAGGAAGTTAATCTGTAGCTAAAACTCAAATAAAAAATTCTTTTAAAAATCTGCAGGGACCTGTTGGATCTTGCTGGTTTCTCTCTCTATCTGCCCTTAATGTTCAAATTTTATTTATTTAACATGCTGTAGATTTTTGATGCCCGTTTGTATTTTCCCCATTTCTTTTTACAATTACTTGTGCCTTTTACACTCTGAAATTATAGGGATAATTGAATATACAAGAGGGATTGCTATTGTTTGGTATCAGCCATGCAAAGTGGGATTTTTAAAAAAAATGTTAATATTTCAGGAAAAATTGCAATAATCCATCTGAAAACTATGGTAGAAAAATCATCCCTGTGTAAAGTTTTAGAAACATTCAGAACATAAGCTTGTTGAGAGGGAAGAAACAGAACTTTTATTAACTGCATAAGTTTACACAGACTGCTCGAGCATCTGGATATAGCTAGTTCAGAGGAATGACGCTTTAGCATAATCACTTCTACATAGATACTTGTAGCATGATACCAATCTGTATAGCTTCCCTTTTTAGCTGTTTTATTTTTTCCATAACACAACACTTTCAGCTGTTCAATACCTTTTAGAACACTTTTCAAAATCACTTAGCCAATTTTTGTTTATTTCAGTTTTGTCTGTATGTAGCTGGGATTTTTTTTTCAAGTCCAGTCCATTTATGTTGTGGCGTTAGCCTGGTAGTATGTAGACATGGCAGCTTCTGCAATGCAATTGTCCCTAAGGGTATGTCTACTCTGCAGTTTAAAGCTCGTGGCTGGCTTGTGCCAGCTGACTCAGGCTCATGGAGCTTCTGCTAAGTAGCTGTTTAATTGTGGTTTAGACACTCAGGTTTGGGCTGGAGCTTGGGCTCTAAGACCCTGCGCGATGGGAGGGTCCCAGAGCCTGGGCTGCAGCCCGAGCCCAAAAGTCTATGTTGCTAGTTAAACAGCCCCGGAGCCAGAGTCCCACAAGCCTGAGTCATCTGGCACAGGCCAGCCATAGCTGTCTAATCGCAATGTAGCCTATGGGTTCTACATTTGTTGACTCATTGATCTGTGGGTACTTTGATGAGAATGGAACTGGGCTGTGTTTTCATTAATCAGAACCTCTGTACGCTGTGACATAACATATGTAATCAGCTGTCTACTACCTGTATTTGGTCATTCTGGAATATGTATGAGTTTGCTTTTCTGAAAAAAAGTGTAGGTGATTTGCGTGTCTTGCTTTGTTTGTCTAGTACTTATGCTATGCTCACCAGCATGCTACCTGAGCACAGTGCAGTAATATGTCATCTATCGGATTCTCTCTTCTTCTCTTTCTCACAGAGAAGAAATCTATGCAAATTTAGGGTGTTTTTTTAATTATATATGATGGCAGCAAAGAATATCAAAGAGCTGGGTCTTGTGTTTAGTCTTAGAGGTGATGAGACTTGTGGGCAACTGTTCCAAGGTCATGTGCCACCTCTGAGAAAAACAACTTCTCCTCTCATGAGTTTTACCCTTGTTGTGATCAGAGTTTGTGGGATGCAGTTGTCACCAAGTGAAATGTGGACCGTCAGGTACAGTATTATTAGGAGCTTTGAAGATCAGGAACTTGACTTTGACCTAATGAGCTCTCTGTGCACCATCCAGAGCGATGTGTTCACATTGTCCTGTGATGCTGAGGAAGAAGGCTTTTCCTTATAAGTAATCATAACCCTGACCACCAATAACTTATCACCATCCTTTCCTTTCTCTCTTCTACTAAGTGAGCCATTAAAAGACTTAAGAGCTGGTAGAGAGCCAAGAAGAACTAAGGAAATGGTGGTAGCCTCTATCATCTGCACTCTTGAAATTCCAACCTAGGTAATCTACCCACCCAGTACAGTCCCTTGCATAGCATAGCTACACTGGTTTCATTTGCGAAAGAATCTTCTATGGCTGTGGAATCACTGTCAAGATTTGCCCTTAAGTGCAATGAAGTGAGGATGAGCAGAGAATCTAAAAATGTCTCTATTTTCAAGGTAGAGGATGAGCTCTGCCTGATTCAGAGTTTAATTAGCATCAATGAATGGGAATAACTCTTAACTTTCTATGATCTTCCCATACATCTGCCTCCTAGCTAGACAGTCAACACAAGCTCAAACATCTGTATGATAGATAAGTACAGTCATGTGTCTGCGGGTCAGTGAGCCATTGCTGATCCCTTTACAGATTACTATTTATTAATCATGTTAGATTATCACCAAAGTGTGCTAAACACTGTACAGACATAGGAACACAGTCCCTGCCTTGAATACTTTACAGTCTCTTAGACAAAAGCAGGTCTAAGGATTGAGGATGGTAGTGGAGGGACTGTGATGGAGAGGCTGCAGCAAACAACTTATCAGTCCCGGGTTTGAATAGTAGAATACAACTACCATCAGAGCATTTATGGAGATTCCTCTTCACAGCAGCAGTGTGTCTGCTCCTGGAGATGGACTCTGCTGCTGAGTGGGTCCTCCACTTACCCACAAATACTGCTCTGAACCTCAACTGTTTGAGACTGACCCACGACACCACACTCTTCCATAGGCCCTGATTGAGGAAGATACATGATTAGTGTTATGCATGTGTTTAAGTGACTACCCCCTGGTTAAAGCCACATATATATGTTTAAGTACTTGTTGAAATGAGACCAGGTTTAGCAATCAGATGGATCCAGGTACCAGATATTTTCATAACCTATACACTCTGACACCGAAGACACATTAATCTAGGATCCATTCAATCATCCTCTAGTGGCTGCCTTTTGGATAGAAGTTATAACTCACCTGGGACTTTTCAGAACTAAAAGGATTGTCCCAAAATCCTGGCCAGAAGCCATTCTTTCACCAAAACAGGTTATAATATTTAGGGGTGCTTATGAGCCATTAAATGAATTATTAGGCCACTTTCTGCAGTTAATCGTTAGCTTTATATTCATACGTCTTTGGATATTTTTGGAAGGTGCTAAGTAAAGACCAAATTCTACTGTATATCCACTTAAGAATTCACGTGTTTAGCTTTTTCTTGAACTACTATTTCTGATTATCTGAACCTAGTCTGCTCCATGTAGTTTTGAAGGAAATGCTGCTCACTTTTTTTCAGGGAAATGCAGTATAGTTTTTGCAGTCAAAATCCCAGTCCTGAGTTTTTCATGAAGACATCTATTAGGTTGAAAACCTCTTCCCAAAATAAACCTTAACATCATTTACTCTTGTAGCCTAAGCTAATTACTCTGGTATCAGATGTGCATTCCTGGGCATCAGTAGACTGACATTGGTTCATGTTAATTTATTCAAGCTTAACAGCTACATGGATTAGACAGTTCTGAAGCACTAGGTTTTGATGCTTTTTGCCGACTGCTCTGTTTTAATTTCAGTGCAGGTAATGACAGAAAGAAGAGACAGAATATGCTCTTACTTCACCTCAATAAAAAGCACTAACCCTACTGTCAGAGTTCGGAGCAATTACATCTGTATTCCCCCTCCGTGGTCCAGCAAGCGCACCCAGCTCCTCAGCCATCACATCTCTTAGGTAGAGACTCATGTCTCTCTCACATGACCAGGGCTTTTCTAGCTTCCTGCCTATACTGAATTCCCCAGCAAGTCAGTCTGCCTTAACTTCAGAGTTTATAAACAGCATAATTGCCCACAGTAATAAGGTGTTGCACTGCTTTTCCTAAGCAAGCATATTTATTCTTAAGGTGAAAGCATTATTGAGAAAATGTATTTAAGAAACCTTAAAATACTACATGAATGCTAATAAGCATACCAGAGATCACCCCAACTCCAAGCATGGCTCTGGCAGATGACCAGTCCTTCGAAGTCCACCAAGGGGTTTTCTGTGGTCACAAGTTCCTAATAGCTGTTAGCTCAGAACAAGCACACCCATTAATCTGTGAGTCACTCTCCTTTATACAGTTTGGGCCTCTGGCCTTGTCCTCATGTAACACATGATCAGTCTACAAAGGTCCCCTCCTCATGATGAAGCTCCAAAAAGCTGAGTTCTCACATAACTGGAGGGGGTACATTTGCATACCCCTCCCCATAGAAATTTCCTGGGAAACCCACTTAACTTTAATTTAACCCACAATATTGCATAAACATTTGCATTTTAATACAATGAAATCCTAAAATACTTAAACAATTCAATAAAGTTTTTCCAGGATATTGCAGAAAATTGCCCTGTAACATGAGGCCCATTAGGAAATGGCTTTAATTTGTGTACTGCAATAAAGTACATGGTAGACACTGGTTTCTTAAGTTCCAATATTGTTAAAAAGTTACCTTACTTTGACTATAACATTTTAATATAAATGTTAAAACATTGTTAATTGGCCATGATTAAAATGCCAAAAATTCTGGAAATGCCAAAGTTAAGATTCCAATATCACCATTTACTTTGCTGTGTTGCACATGCTATGTGGTTTATAAATCAAAATTTTTAAAACACACTTAAGTCAAAGCTGACTGTCCCCAATAAAGTCAATTGTAAAAGTTGTCAGGGCATGGTTGAATCTTTAAAAATCCCACCTATAGAGTACATTTCATAATATTAAAGATACACATTTAACCAGAGAGAAAGGAATAGAAATTACTACATATACCAACAAGGCAAAGTTACTGTTTCTATTGAAACTATTTAATTTCCTGACCATTGTAATTTTAACTATATGGCCTCAATGCATTACATTTTTTTGCATTTAATTTCCCTATTTTTTTAAATAGAATAAAACAAAAAGAAGAAATTATCTATGTTTAATAATACTAGAACTTAAATGGTCCTAAGTTGATTCTGACGTTAACACTCCATTGCAGTGAATGAGGTATAGAAGCAGTATTTTTTTCAAATGACTTTTACCTTGTGATGGCTTTACATTCACAATAGAAAAATATTAACATCTTTTAATCAGGGAAAGTTTAGAATTTGCAGAATATCAGAGTCTGCAGCAAAAATTATGAAATAGATGCTAAAAATATTTTTCCCCATACCAACAATTTTCTTCCTGTCCTAGAAATCAAAGACCTAATTTTTGTCTTAATTTATACCAGGGTATATCAAGAGTAGCACCAATGTAGTCAATGGTGAGATTAAAATCAGACTAAGCATGCAATATTTCACCGTAACTCACCATTTGGATCGTTACAAGCATGCAAAAAACAGGGAGCTATAATGAAAACAGTTTTGCAACCTTAACTGAAATTAAAAGGCCTGATCCTGCATTCATTACTGGCAAATATCCCACTAAAATCAATGGGGCTTTTTGCCTGAGTAAGGACTCTACAATTCATCCCCTTGCCACCAAAATTGGCATTTTGAAAAGTGATGTTACCTTGGTTTGTACCCACCAGCTGGCATGGGGAGAATGCTAAGTAGATGAATTACTGACTTTTGGGCATGAGCTCCAGACAGGATGATATAGTATATGGACTGCTTCAGTGTAACAGCAAAGGACCCCATGGTCATTGACCGAACACACAATCTGATAAAACTAGTTAACTGTTTCAGCACAATTACTGACTTTGGAAACAGTAATGCAGAAACATACAGCATTACTCTTCAGAAAAATAGTCTGCACATAAAGCATGATTGTTCAAGAGAACATGTCTCTTGAAAGATTTCAGAGTGATCTCCAGTGCTGTCAGTTGGCCCATAAATTCTAAGTACAATTCACAGCAGCAAATATGTGGATTGCTCCTTAGAATGGTCTTTCTTAGAGACGAAAGCTGAAAGGGAATTTGGGTTACGCTGGTGTCTCATTACAGCCATGGACCATATCTTGAAGAGCAAAGAAAAAAAAGAAAAAGTGAATGAAAAAATGAATGAAAGCAGAAATAGCAACTGAATAGTTCATATTTCAATGTGGCATCCAAAAGCTAGTAGCAGTCAAGCTTAGGCTACAGCACAAAACAAATCTAGCTGTGTAAAATATCTGTAACAATTTTAGATTTACAAAACTCTTTAAAATTAACCACTAGGGAGCTAATGAGTAATACTTTTGTGTATCCAATATCCACTTTCAGTTTGCAGAGTGAATGTTTAAAATGTCTCTGGTCTCATCAACTGATCAGATTATTTCTAATTTGTTCTTAAATGTCATACAAAATAAAAACAATATTATTAAATAAGATATTAACTATGTGATATATAAGCCACAGTTATGAGGTTTACACTTCAGCTACAAAAAAAAAAATACTTGCTGCAGCATCATCATTATAGTTAATATCCTGCTGTCACTAAAAAGGGATTTATGTATATAACTCTCCATGCATCGAGATGAGAATATACAGTAGGGATGTTACTGCAGCAGCTCCTGCTTCTGTTTTTATAGGTTCATACGTTCCAAGGCCAGAAGGGATAATTGTGACCATCTAGTCTGACCTCCTGTATAACCCAGGCCATGGAACTTTTGACAAATAATTCCTGTTTGGATTAGAATATCTTTGGGGAAAACATCCAATCTTGATTTCAGATTGGTCAGTGATAGACAATCTCCCCCAACCTTTGGTAAATTGTTCCAATAGTTAATTACCCTCCCTATTAAAATTTTGCAATATTATTTGCAGTCTGAATTTGCCTAACTTCAGCTTCCATTCATTGGATCATGTTATACCTTTGTCTTCTAGAGTTAAGAGCCCATCATTAAATATTTGATCCCCACCTAGGCCTCTTATAAACTATAATGAAGTCATTCCTTAACCTTCTCCTTGTTAAGCTAAATAGATCGAGCTCCTTAAGTTTCTCACTACAAGGTGTGTTTTCCAGACATTTAATAATTCGTATAATCATTCCTCTCTGAACTCTCCCATTGATCAACATCCTTCTTGAAATGTGGACATTAGATCTGGACACACTATTCTAGCAGCAATCGCATCAGTGCCAAATACAGAGGTCGTATAACCTCTCTACTCCTACTCAAGATTCCCCTGTTTATGTATCCAAGGATCATATCCATTTTGTCCACAGTATCGTGCTGGGAGCTCATGTTCAGCTGATTATGCACTATGACCCCCACATCTTTTTCCGAGTCACATTTTCTCAGGATATAGTCTCCCATCCTGTAAATACATTCTTTGTTCCTAGATGTATAGCTTTACATTCAGTCCCATTAAAATGCATATTGTTTGTTTTGCCCAGCTTACCAAGCACTCCAGATGGCTTTGTATCATTAACTTATCCTTTTCATTATTTCATTGATCTTTGCATTTCCTTACTTTTGCAGGTAACGTGGATGCAGTCACATGATGAAAAAGGGTGGTGTGACAATTTTACAGAGATTTGGTGAATCAAGTCTTTTCAAAAAATATTGACATGTACAATAAGGGGGACCCCTCTACTCAGCCTTGGTCCTTGCTATTTCAAATATTGCAGGCTCTGTAGGTGCAGCATACTCTGTTGCAAACATCCCTCAAGTATGTAGAATTGGAAACAAGTGTGATCTAAAAAAGGCAAATTCAAATAAATAATTCAAATCAAGAGTGAGGAATCAGTAAAGCAAAGAAGAGAAGAAAAAAATGAAACATTTCTTCCAACCTTCCACATGTTTTGAGGCAGTGAACAACTCACTTAATCTCTCTGGGCCAAGTTCAGAAGTGATGTGTAAGGCAATAAAATTTAGACCTTCTCTTCACATTAGAAAGATCAATTAATTTTAAGGTCCCTCTATCAGCTGAAATATGCCTTGTGGACACTTGCAATGGTGCTGCAGTCAAATGAAAGGGAGACCACAGTTGACTGAAATTACGTCAATAGCTTGTAGGGCTAAAGGTTCAATCGATTTGAGACCCACTTGCTTTTGTGTCAGTATGGATCCAACACACTAACAAACTATTGTCTTTGACAGCTGTACGATCTACCTTCGTCCAGCAATCTAAGCAGTTCACCAGTTGACAATCCCATGTCTGCCCTCTCCATCATACTCCCTTCAGCAATGCTCCCTCAGCTTACATCCCTTCAAATGTACCCCCACATTACACCCTAATCAGGCTCTCATCTTCACTCCTACACAGCACAAAGGCAATGGAGAATTGCTTTAAATGTGTAAAATCCCTGGTAGAATAAAGCCTGGATAGCCAACTCTATACCACCCATTTTCACGTCCTCAGGAATTTTGGGGTTGGGAGGAACCAGAGTGTGATGAGCTCCTGCAATTCCCAAATGGTGGAACACACTAGCTCAGCGGTTCTCAAACTTCATTGCACTGCAACTCCCTTCTGACAACAAAAATTACTACACAACCCCAAAAAGGGGACAAAAGCCTGAGCCCACCCCAGTCCCACCACCCCGGGTGGGGGGCCAAAGCCAAAGCGCTTCAGCCCCCAAGGTGGGGGCTGTAAACTGAGCCCCACCACCCAGGGCTGAAGCCAAAGCCTGAGCCCCACCACTCAGGGCTCAAGCCCTTGGGCTTGGGCTTCAACCCTGGGCCCCAGCAAGTCTAACGCCAGCCCTGGCGACCTCATTAAAACAGGTCGTGACCCACTTTGGAGTCCCGACCCACAGTTTGAGAACCACTGCACGAGCTGGTATAATTAAGAGCAGCACTTAGGCTATTGTAAATTACACTGGGGCCCTTTTAGCTCCCAGCTAGCTCCAGATCAGGAAAGCAGAAAAGTCTCAGAGCCATCTTCTCCCTCCACCCTCTGAGTGCTGCACCATACACAACTAAGCCAGACCTGGGTATTGGCCCAAGGATTTTCAGTGATTCATTACATCTTCAAGAGACCAGGGCAAGCCAAGGAAATAGGGAAGGAGGAGGACTGGCATGAAAAATTCAGGGAAGTGAAGCAGAAAATCAGAGCAGCAGCAGTTGTCAAGGACAGGCTGGATGCAGATTATTTATCTTCATCACCTACAACTCCCAGATCCCATCTGCTGAAAATGGAGTAATGGGCCCAAGCTGTAAATTGGATCCAGATCCAAATTTCCCACCCTCCCAATGCTTAGGAGCTGCTTGGGCAGGGGTTTAGTTCAGCTCATAATATAGACGGAGACAGACTGCAACACTCTCACTGTACTGTCCTAAAGTTCAGGGGGCTGTGTGGGGCCCATCCCTGCTTCCAAGCAGACACACAAACTGATATAAGAACAAAAGTGTTTACTAAAAACACAACTTGAAATTTATTGTAACTAAAACCACTGTTTAAAGAAAACTGCTTTTACTACTGGTTTCTGTGTACAGTGTGTTCCTTCCCATTAGCCAGGTTGGAAGCATGGTCTTGTGGATAAAGCATTGTTTTGGGATGGAGACAGGCTCAGTTCTAGGTTCACCAACTTCCAATGAAATCTTTGATAATTCACCTAATTAACCCTTTGCCTTAGTTTTCCCATCTGTAAAATGGGGATAATACTTCCCACCATGACAGGGCTGTTGTAAAGGTAAAAACAGTTAAGGATTGTGAATATCTCTGGTGCTATATGGTGATAAGAGCAAGATAGATTACTATTACCCTTATGTTGTGGATCTGACTGCCTCCAATTAGTAAGTTTTATCATTTTTAATATATTAACTATAATATTAAAAATATTTTAAATGTTATTTTATTGTTTGACACAAGACAGATTCTGAATTTTGGGGGGGGGAAATTAACCTTCCTTTAATAAAACTACTTTTTTTTTTTGTTTGGTAAAAACAATTATAGTATCATAATGACTTTTGCCATTTCTCAAAGTTGCATTATAACAAAAGGTCACAGGCTGGTTCTGCTTCCTTTTGTTCTCTGCAAAGCAACATTGTTCTGAAAGAAAGAGCTCAGCTTAAAGGTCAAAATATAAAACCTATTTTACCCCTACTATAGAATATTAAATATTTCCTTCGATTCATAGTTCATCCTTTAGCAGCATGAACAGTTTCAAAAATTCACCCAGCTAATTTGTTGTGTGTGTGTGTGTGTGTGTGTTTTTTTAATATTCTCTATCAAAGGTTTTTGGAGAAAACACTACTGACCGGGCTGAGTCTAAAGACCACAAACCCCAAGAATCTCAAACACCCCACACAAACTGAATTAACCCACCGCAGGTAGGAGTCAGACTGCTCCTGGGGACTATTTTAAACGTTTTCAGAATCCAGTAGATACAGCATGTCTTATTTTCCCCTCAGTGGAAACATTCAGTTTTGCTTAAAGGAGTTATCACAACCACGATTTCCAGGCACTGACTGACATATTCAGTCTTAAATTCATTTACCGTAAAGGGGCTACAGTTAGAGTAGACAAGAACAACATTTTGGTATTGATTGCACCTGTCCCTAACTATGACAACCCTTAAGGCATAGTGTAAGGCCCATTTATTTAGACTAGTTTTATTTTAATCTGTGTTTCTTTTCTGTTTTGTTCATTTTTTTAAATTTGGGATAAACCTTTGAGCTATTGAAGTAGGTGGATGATTGTCAGGGCAGTGGCAGTTTGAGTACCACCAGCTAAAGGCTGTCTGTTTAATTAGAGCTAGTTTGTGCTACCAAGGCATGGTCATGAATGGGGATTAGCATGGAGCCCTGCTACCCCAGAGAAGCTCACAGAGATATGGTGCTCCCTCGATGGCTGTCCAGTGTTGATGGACAGAGTGAATCGATGGCCCTATCTTCTCCCCAGCCCTTTTGGAGAGGTTATCACCCAAGGGTGTGCTATGTTTGAGAAGACTTTGCAGTCTAAGGAATGTGAAGACTAGAACTGTAGCCAACCCCTGTGCAGGGAGCAAAACATGAGGGAGGCTCTTTGAGCTATACATCCTGTAACAATGCAGTATGTTATTCAACTTCTGTATGTGCTGAATTCCAGACAGGTTTTAGACCCTGGTAACGAAGACAAAGTTTGGACTCAAGGTGTGTGGAAGGCTAATGGTGCACTGTTAAGTCTGGGGTTCCCCCCCCCCCACTTGCCCTTTATTGATAAATGCATCCTGTTTAAGATGGACTGTTTCCATATATCATGATATACTCAACTGGGGAGCAGTACCTCTGACATTTTAAGCTTTTTTTTTTTATTGCACGTAACAGTCATGGCACAGATTCATAACTGAATATAAAACAAAATGAGAAGTAGGTAACCCATAGGAATACATGGGGAAAGCAAACAACAAAAAGCAGATACACACTATGGTATTAAGAACCTTCTGATGTATCTGTCTAGAAATTATCCTGATCAGAAAGGCAATAAAAACCAGGCAGTGGCCTGGGAAGCAAAATATTTCATGTCAATAATTTTAATAAGTAGGATAACAAATGGTATAAATACAAGTTCATTAGAAGAAGTCTGCTTGTTATTCAAGCATTTGGTTTCATTAAAGCGGGGGTTCTCAAACTGGGGGTCATGACACCTCAAGGGGTGCGAGGTTATTATGTAGACGTCACGACTAGTCAGCCTCCACCCCCCGCCCCAAACCCCGCTTCAACTCCAGCATTTATAATAGTGCTAAATATAAAAAGGTGTTTCTAATTTATAAGAGGGCTTGCAGTCAGAGGCTTGCTGTGTGAAAGAGGTTACAAATACGAAAGTTTGAGAAACACTGCATTAAAGATATGAAGAGGACAGAGTAATATAGCATTGGATTGAGGACTGACTGTCCTATCCAAATTAAACACTACATCATTTGTAGTGTTTGCTATGCATGGGGTTTTCTAACATGAAACAGTTGACAAACTCATGCCAAAGGACTAGGATACTTATGCATAGAAATACTGTGTGTGTGTGTGTATGCCTACAAAATGAAAGCTATATGACTAATCAAGACAAGAATGTGGATGTGACTTTCCCCCCCTTTTTTTGTTTCTTACAGAAGGCAGTGAGTCAGACTCTCACATCCACTCTTTATACTGATGTAAGTCAGTGGTGCAAGTGAGGTCAAAACCTGACCCTATGCAGAGTATTTTTGTTTGATAAAACAGATTTTTATGGGTGAGAAAGAAACCATTTCCTTGACAGAAAAACAAGTGGCATTCTAACTTCCAGGACTTAGGAGTGAAATGAAGGTTTTCCACTCTCTTGGGTCTATGATTAGGGTACCGAAGGGTAGAAATCTCAGAGCTATGGCTAGGGTTGCACAATGGACATCTCCCCTAGGTTTGCGTTAGTTTTCCAAAGGGGAGGTCTCACTGCATTAGGGTTGCAAATGGGAGGACTCTCAGACCTAGGGTTAGGGTTCCAAAGGTGAGGTCTTCACAGGTTCAGGTTGGCGTTGCAGAGGGGAGCACTCCCTGGGTTAAGGTTGGATTCCAAAGGGCAAGCCTCTCTTTCCCTCGGGTTAGAGTTCCAAAGGGGAGGTGTCTCTGAGCAAGGGATAGCATTTCCAAGAGTATGGCTTTAGGAGCTAGGATTAGAGTTCAAAAGGGTGGGGCTCTTAGAGCTGAGTTAGGATTCCAAATGGGAGCAATCCCAGAGCTCGTGTTAGGGCTCCAAAGGGAAGGGCTATCAGAGCTAGGGTTAGGGATCCAAAGAGGACATGTCCCAGGGTTAGGCTTCTAGTGAGGAAGACTCTGAGCTAGGGTTAGGTTTCCAAACTGTAGGGCTCTTGCAACTAAGTTTAGGGTTCTAAAGGGAAGGTCACAGCCATTTAGAGTTCCAAACTGGAGGTCTCTCAGAACTAGGGTTGGTGATGCAAATGGGAGGGCTCTCGCAGCTAGGCTTAGGATTCCAAAGGGGAGGTCTCCTCAGATATAGGACTCTTGGAACTCAGGTTAGGTTTCCAAATGGTAGGACTTCTCAGGATATTGTTGGCGTTCCAAAAGGCAGGACTTCCTGGGCTTGGGTTAGGGTTCCAGAAGGTAGAGCTTTCGGAGTTAGTGCTAGGATTAAAGAAGGCAGGATTTCCCAGCCTAGGTTTAGGGTTCCCAAAGATAGGACTTCTCTAGATAGGGTTAAGGCTCCAGAGGGTAGGTCCTTCAGGGCTAGGGTTACCTTTGCAATTTCTCTTTAGACAGACATCCATCAACCATTATTATAACAAAATACAAGTAGCAACCTGACCAACAAATATTTCTACAACAATATACCAAGTTTGGTTTAGTTGTCTGACTTTCCAAACACTGCCCACTACTGGTTGTAATGTTACTATCAGGCATGCTCAAATCTACATAATAGTGTCTCACATGGCTGAAGCCATAGGCTTCAACCTACAGGTACCATGTAAGCCCCGGTGAAAAGGAGAAAGAGAAGAGAGGGGTAAGAGACAGGGTCAAGGGAAAGAAGAGCCGTCTAGAGAGGGAGAAGTAGATCAGAAGAAATGAAGAGGGGAAAAGACTAGAACAGAGAAGAATATATAGAAAAGGGGGGGAAATGAAGACGGAGAAGGAATAAAATAGTGAGAGAACAATGAATGATGTCACAATCCCACCAGCCAGTGAACACCACCTTATGGTCAGTAGTCACAAAGGCTTCTGCCAAATCTAAAAAAATTAGCACGTCGATTTCTCCAGAGATTTTGCCTTTTGTCCTGAAGATTTCCTATGGGATGACACATAGTTTCTTAGTCAGAAAGAGTTCACAAGTGAAGAGTTATTTTTTTCTCTTCACTTACGAAAGACCAGCCAAAAGAAGACAAAAATAGACTAATCTCTTTTTACATGCACATTTTGTGCTCAGCTCTATTTAGTATCATACCATCTGGGCCCATTTTATTTTTTTCATCTGACATCAGCTAAATTGGGAAGAATGAGCAGGCCACTGTGTTTTCTCCTTCATTTAGACACCCAACTAAATTCTTACTTATCTTCACCACATGCCACTGAAGAGCCAACATTTTCCCACAGAATCACCAATATAACAGACAATTGTGACAATTTTAGACAACACTTAACTATTTACAGAAAATACAATTTACTTTCAATAGTAGTGTCTTTCACAGCCAGTGGAATGATCCAACACAAAAAATATTTTCAATCAGCATGATATTGCCTTCAAGGGGTATGTTTATAAACAAAATAAAGTAAGTAAAATAGAAAAACCTCAGGTTTGACCCAGTTCTAGGACATCGGCAGTAGAGCCTGAAATTCCTGAATTCATCCTTTCTACTTTGTCTTCCCAGCAGCCCCTCTTATCAGCCTTTCCCTGAGTACCTGTAAAAGGAAAGGAATAAGCTCAGCTGAAGTTAGCCCTTTGCTCAGCAAGGACCAGGCAGTACCCCTGTTAAACAGTCACAGTTATAAAATATCAGTGAAGACCTTCAGTTTCAGTTTCAAACTATTTTTACCGAAAAAATCCCAGGTTTTACAAAAAGTATTTGTTTTTTTCCCGATTTTCCCCCTATTTTTGTATCAAATATATAAAAATAATTTATTTTATTATGAAAATACAATACATTGCATGAAATATATGTATTACAATAATACATTAGTCTCTGTGTATATGCAAATCTGTCCGTTGAAGTAAGGCTCTGAGATGCACACAAACAGGCACCCACGCAAGCTCTGAAGTGCATGAGTGCACATCTGGAGGTACTGATGAATCTCACACCCACCACGTATACATTTCAAGCTGTTAGCAGATAAAGGTTAAATATCTGACATACTAAAATGGAAAGAAAACAAAAATCAGAATATGTTTCAGAACACAAGGAAGTAGTCGGAAGTTTAAAAAACAAGAACAGGAGAAAAGGATGAAGTTGAGTGTATGTGCTGCAAAAGGTGTGGCCCAATTATTAAATGTAAATATTTATAGGCTAATAGTTCTAAGTCTACAACAGTAAATGAAAATGAAAAGTTTTATTTGGTGATTAGAAATATCTTGTTTTCTTAAACTCAGAGGTGGCATTGTGTTTTGAGTTCTGTTTTAGTTCTGCAGCAAACCACATTGAACTCCATTCAAATCTATTGAATATTTTTTTCCTGTCCACCAAAATAAACCCCGATATTTATCCAGAAAAATTATTAATAGTTTTTTCCACCGATTTTCATCTGTTTTTGTTGTAGTAATGAACACTGAAATTCCCAGGGAAAATTAAATAAAGTAAAAACTGAAAACAAAGGACCCTAAATAGTGGAAACCAAAATCCAGGCATAAAAATTACACCTACATTCTGAATTGTTGGCATCTACAAGTAGGATTTATGCAGACTATAACTATATTTATTATTATAGGCAGGACTGTTAGTCTATTAAAGTTGCCCAACATTTTCCATTATAGGAGTCTGCTTTCAGTTGCTTAGAACTTTGCTAAATTTTAATTGTATCAGGTGAAGTTTTCCATCCTAGGTGTCCACCTAAGGCTGCATTTAGGGGAGGGCGAGATTTCAGCCAAAAGGCTAGAGAAAACACATTATGCCACATTAAAAATTCTGGTGACCTTCGCTTTGAAATGTTCTAGCACCCCACCCACGCCTTGGAAGAAGGACTTGATATTTGGCTGGGGGTAGCCTTTGTGTCAGGGATATGCCTTTTACCATCCCCATGAAAATCCACCCACATTTGGCAAAATCATACGCCTTGTACAGATCTTCAAAAATTCAGTACACACTGACCATGCTCCAGTCTCGGGTTAAGCAGGATTCACCCTGTGATTGCAGCTTTAGGCTGCTGGGGGCTGGGCCAGGCACCAGAACTGAACAGAGGGGCTGTATTTCCTGTGTCTGAATGCTCTCCTCCATTGGCTTAACGTGCAGGAGGAAGCCTCCTGATTTGAATGCAGAGGGGACAAGAACTAGACCTGCAGAGGGGCAGGCATAGTATTGTAACCCTTCTGCCCATCTAAGTTGGCAGCAACAAGGGCCGGGTTCTGTATCTAGGGGTTCCATTTCAATAACGCAATGCAAAACCGGCTCGAGCCCCCACCCAGTGACCTGGGACAATTACATACCACCCCCTGGGCGCCTCTAAGAGGCAATACTTCCCCTCTCGCAAGCACGGAGTCTGAGTGTAGCAGAAAATGTTTAATAACATGAGGTAAACGACATCAGCATTAAATTGGAAAAAACACCACAAACAGGATTCCTAACACAAACCATGAGCGAAAGACCCACCCCAGCAAATTGGGCCGTGTCCTTTCCCTTTGGTTCTTGAATCCAGCAACCCAAAAATCACCCAGAGTCCCCAAAGTCCAACATCCCCAAAGTCTCTTGGGTCCAGCAACCACCCAAAGTCCCAAAAGTCCAACAACCCCCAAAGTCTCTGTCCCTGGTCAGTCCAGCCCCAGAGTAAAAGGGGGGGGCACGCAAGGTGTTAAGGGGCACCTTACGTGATCCGAGGCCGACCGGCCGTCTCTCCATGGGGTTCCGCCACAGCCTTCACCATGAGCCAGTCCATTTCCTGCCGTCCCACAAACTGCTCTGCTCTACGAGCTGCTCCGCTCACCGACCTGTGAGCCGCTCCAGACGGTCCCGCAAACAGCTCCGCTTGCCATTCCTTGGGCCACTCCAACCGTCCCCGCAAGGCTCCGCGCCGCTCGCTGCTCCTCCAGCTGTCTCCGCAAATTGCTCCACCAGCCGCTTAGCAATATAGCTTCAGGCTCCCCCACTAGTTAACACAGCACTCAGTGATCTCAGCTCTTAGTAATTTTATCTCTTTTGTGATTTCAGCTCATAGTAGGGGAGCCCCAGTGCTGGTGCACCATTGACCCAAAGTGAATTCAGCTCAGCAGCCTGTAATTAGACTCCTAATGGAATCAAAGTTAGCTCTGACATTCAACAGTGGAGAAAGGAGATGGTGCAATTGGTGTTTCAGACCCTCAAAAGGGGCTCATACCATCAGATACAAATACCTGTCCCCATCCTCTCTCAATTCACTGGGTTGTGGAACCCATGTCCCTTGTCTAGCGAGTGGTACTTAGGTGATGGTGAGATCCTCTGTCATAAAACAGTTTCATTGTCCTTGATTCACATAATCAGGGTAACAACACTTTATTCCTCCTGCCCCAATAACAGAGAAACTGGGGATCCCACCCCATCCAAAGTAACCACTATCAGTTGCTGTTGTCTCATGCCAGGCGGGTGGGTGTGCCTATGCAAACAAGATCAGCCCCTGGAGTTCTTTTCCACACTCGCCATAATTCACCACCAGATGTCAGGGTAGAGCTCATCCTGACTCTGCTTACAGTGTATTGGAGCAAGGAACCCAGGGTGGGTGGGATGACAGGACTGGGACTGCAGACTGGTAGAAGGGAGGGGAAGAGGCCAACTGGGAGCCACAGTGGATGACAAAGAATGACTGGGGGACAGGTGGGGGAGGGGGGAGTCTGGGAGCCAGAGGGATGTGGAGGATTCATTAGATCAAGGAACCATTAGATCATATCTAGTCTGATCTCAAAAGGAGACTGGGGACCAATGGGGCAGGGTGAGGAAGTGAGGGGAAACATATCTGATGAGGAGCCAAGCTGCAGCAGGAGAACTGAGACTGGCTGGGCAAAGAGACTGAGTTGCAGAAGGGGGGGCAGGGAAAGGTGATTGCTTGAGGAGCCCAGAGAGAACCTACCCCAATGGTTCCCAGTCTCAAACATAGGGAGGAGGCTGGGGGGGGAGGGTGCACAGATTTGACAATGAGCAGCCAGTGGGAGAGGTGGAAGGGGACTAGCTGTGAGGAGTGAGGGGAGGACTGGAAGTGGCAGGAACAGGTCAGAAAGGGTCAAATTTGGGAGGGAAATGGGCTGAAGAGTCTTTTCCAACTAGAGAACACTCTCCTCCAAAGCCTGGACTAGATCCCAAGATTCTGGAGTCTCACCCTTCCTCTCCTGTCAACAAGTGTGTCACATGCACACTTTGCTAGTGTATCTCCCACAAAGGTCATGAGTGCTGGTTTATACAGAGGATTATAAACCTACTAACTGATAGCTGTAGATCAAGTGGCAGAGGTCTGAGGTGGATCTAAAGGTTCTCGCCCTGCTGATGACCCATGTGTGCGTCAGTATGATGTTGTGTGATAGGCTTTGGGTTTTTTTTCCCAGTTTGATTATTAAAAATCCAGAAGTTACTCAAAGTTTAGATTTAAAGTAACAGAAGAGACTCTGAAGGTACTATATGCCCTGACTCACCATTTATACAATAATATTCCAGCAACATTACTTTAATTGTAGTGTTTTAAAAACTTAAACTGATCACTTTAATTCTATGGGGGGTTTTTGGTCCTGCCTGCAGACAGTGGGCACTGTAGGGAAGCGTGCAATCAGTCAGTTTGTAGCAAGAAGCCTAGAGTAAGGTGGTTGAGTTGTGCCTTTGTTTTAGGGAGCCGCCCACTTTGAGTGAGTTTGTATATTGTTCTAAAGTCTAAGAAATAAACGAGTGTTGCATTGCAACCTTCCAGCAAGAGTATTTGATGTTTTTATTTAATTTCTTTTTCACAGAATACATACAAACAAAAAAGAGTGACCATGTCAGCAGGAACTCAGCCAGACAGACACCTGCAAAGCCTCCTTCCTACCCCTTTGTCATTGTGGGAAGAACACTCCAAAAACCCTTTCAAACTGGTGTAATTGGCAATGTGCCTAGATAGTCATCAAATTCAGGGTATTTTGGATCAAGAAGGGGAGCAAGTTCCAGAATCCTACAGCTCTCTCAGAGAACAGCTGCCACCCCCCACTTTTTTTTTTTTTTTTTTTTAAATAATGAGAGGGATCCAGTTTGGGAGCCCCTGCTGACCACAGTATGACACAGGAAGAGAGAATTGTTCAGGTATGCCAGTCCCAGGCCATTCCACTCAGACTACTAGAGGCAGAGTTGCAAACTTCACCTATCCCTTCAGTAATGGCCTACATGAAACTTGGAGGGAGGAGCACAGGTTGCAGGAAGGAAGAGTCTGAGGAAGGCACCTGGAGTCAGTCAGTTTGCACATGACTGGAATACTAGCTGCCCTTGCACCATCTCTATAAATAGTTTTTAATAAAGAGCCAGTTTAATTTTAGAAACATGGAGTCCTCTCCAGTTATTACCAACACACAGTACATCAAACACTTTAGCTACAGCCAAAAGAAAAAGCTCTGGTACACTGTGAAACGGTTTTCTGGGATCACAGCTGGAAGTGAGCTAAGGGTCCCTTTCCTGCACTTACCAGTTGTACATGGTCAGATTGCTCAGAAATAAATACGTTTGTTAGTCTTTAAGGTGCCACAAGTACTCCTGTTCTTTTTGCGGCTACAGACTAACACGGCTGCTACTCTGAAACCTGTCAGAAAACACTGGGTCACTAATGATGCAGCAGCATTCTCAGAGAAACTGTCTCTTTCCCAATAGCATCCCATCTTTGCTAGGATCCACATAACTTAAAGCTCAGAGCTGGAACAAGCTAGGTATTGGGAGGGCAGGGTCTGAATGAACCCAATGTAGATTTTACTGGGGGGGAAAAAAACCCACACATTTCTCCTTCATCAAGCATCCTTTGTTCCCTTCTTTTCATGAGCTGTGGAACATGTGCAGATCTGGCATTCCTCAGCTCTGTCTGGTCAGGGTCCAGGCAGTAGCACTCCCAAACATTCACCACTTTCCCGAGAATATTTTACCCACTTTGTCCCCTAAAAAAAAACCCCACACTTTAAAATGTAGATACTAGGGGAGGGAAATATTACCCACAAAGGTGAAAGTTTACAGTCAATTGGAATTTGTGAATTTCACGAAGTGCTGCCAAGGGACAATTGTCAATCTTCAAAATGGTGGAGAGGAATTTTGTCATCAATTAAAGCATGAATGCCAATGGCCCAGTCTCACTTTGCAATTAATACAGCCAGTTGAAAAACTGTCTGAGGAAAGGGACAAAATATTTGAACGGACTTTTTCCCCCATATTGGTAAAGCCTCTGTAAATCTGGCCTGGAGTCCTTCAAATCAGTTAGAATATCAAGGTTAAAAGCACAAGTAACCAGCAGCAAACCCATACTGGGCAAACAATACATTTTAACAAACTCTTTTACTGAAATGTTATTTAACCAAGAATAACTACTACTGAGATTTATATCTGCCTTCTAGAGAAGGTCCTGCTATAGAGGGCCACTGTACAAGCACAAAGTCATGTTGTATAACTACAGTCTTATTCATAGACTGAAAGAACAGGGCTGAGCATATCTAGGATGCAAAATTACAGTGTACAATAAAGTAGCTAGCACATCTATAAGAAATTATGGTTAAAAAGAACCCTATGTTAATTATAAGGGCTATGTACTCACCTCAAAATGTGCATGGAACATCTATTGACGAGAACGGACACATCAATGGCAGAATGACCCTACACATCATTTGGTACTTTCCAGTGGTGGAATTTTAGGGAGGAGAAGTGTGAATTGTCCATATGCTGCAAACAGACACAAATCACACACGTACCCCCGGGGAGATGGAACTGGGTGTCTGGTCCTTCAGGTCCAAAATCACCAAGTCTGGATTACTTGATTATTAATAAATACCTAGATGTAATATCACACTTTTCATCCATAGATCTCAACATACTTAAAGGAAAACTCTTAGCTGAAAAAAATAGCATCTAACATCCTCTTTTTGACCTAGCAATTAGAGAGCAGCATTATTCACTCACACAAAGCCAGTACATTAAAGGACAGAGGTCTCAAGAAACTGGAATGCTTGACAAGTGGCAACTCAGAAGAATTTGGAATCCAAACAATGCTGCACTTCTTGCCTTCTCCAGTGCCTCAGATCCTCCAACACCATTTTGAGCCACCCTCTGTAGGAGGGTGCTGCTGGCCTCCCTTAGCATATCAGCATGGCTGCCTTAGGGATTCTACTGCTATTGGTTCTATCCTCTGTATATCTGCTTGCCTGAAGTTGGTGGAGGTATGGAATGAATATTAACCCAGCTGAGTAGCATTACCTTCTGTGGACATCTGCCCATTTCTGAGGAGACCAGCATCTATTCAGATTTCCTCCCAACAATCTCTGTGCAGCCCTGCCTCTTCATACCTTGTAGCAGATAGAATCAGAACGCTTTTTGTGATGAGGGGATTTTCCCCGTCTGACATATAAAAAGGTTCATTTGAAGCTATAATGAAAGAAGATACCAGTGACAAAATGTTGACAGGAAGAAACCTGGAAAGCAGTGATAGGGTAACACTGACAGCTAGTCTAGTACTGAGAAGCATACCAAGAGACATGAAGTCACTCACATGACAGGGAGGTAACAGTCCCTCCCTTCAAGGCTCTTGGAACACTGTGTTCTTTCTGGGCCCTTCATTACCACAGATATGCTGTCAAACTATAGGGAGTTCAGAAGAGTAACAAAAATTGTTAGGGTTCTGGAGAGATGATTTATGAGGAGAGAGATTAAGAGAGATCAATATGTGGAGCTTGGCTAAATGACAGGTACGGGGTGGGAGGGGTGAGAATCTATGAATATTTGATAGGTGTAAACACTAAGGAGAGCGGGTTTATTTAGTGTGGCACACAAGGGTACAATTAGAAGTAATTAAATTAAATCCAGAATGGGAAAATGTAGGCTGAGGAACTTCCTGACTGAGATCTACTGGCCTGTGGAATAATTTTATCCTGAAAAAAGCCTCACTCGGCACATTTCAAACTAGGGTGGATAAAACCTTCGTAAATGTACAATAGGGAACAATTCGACATTGGCAGGAAGATGGACTAGCTGACCTAATTGGTCTTTTCAATCTTTAGGTCCTCTGACTCACAATAAATCACTAAAAGTCTCCCATTTTTGTGATTTTCCTCATGTTTGCAGAATAATTATAGTGTACTAGGTCAAGCAAGGTCAGCCCAAGACAAAGACACTGACATTCTCAGTTATAGACATTCAGATACTGTGGTGATTGGTGCCATATAAGAACATAGAGCTAGATGGACTACATTCCCACACAGGGGAATAAGAAACTCCCTTTCACAGTCTGATTGGACACACAGGAATAAGCAGCCACACAGCTCCCATTTACTCCCTCCCTAGAGAATGTGGGTAGGGATTGTGAAGAGCCTCAATTATGCCCCCTCCCCCCACACACACACACCCCTGTCCCAATATGAAAACTGATTTGGCATAGGGGCTTTCATTTATTGCTATGGTTTATCTGACTCACTCACACAGACAAGGGGGGTGGGGGACATAATTGAGCCTCACAGGGATGTCCCTGAAATATAATGCCTCCTGAGGGAGTGCAGCTTATGATCACCCCAACTCAGGATTATGCCTGCCAACACAATCTAGTTGTAAATAGATGGCTATATCCCAGTAGATTAGCAGGAGATAAGCTACCTTTTGACATATGCAATTGTTACTAAAACAGCTTTTACTAGTACAGTTTACATATACGATGACACTGCCAGAGGAAGCTGCATCATGGAGACAGTTTGCATTTTGCATTCTGGGAGGAATGCAGAAATGTGGTACTCAATTACCCCAAAGACTTACACTAAGTGCCTAGTGGTCCTACAGTTCTTGGGTGTACTGCCACTTGAGTTTAGCTCTGAAGGACTAGCAAAACTTTACCCACTTTTTTTGCTGTAAAATGATGATTAGTATTGGGTGCCAAGAACATCAAGATGGCCCAAGTGGGGATAGTAGGTGGTATCCAACCCATACCAAATCTCCCATACCAATTCTGACCATCATGATTTTTCATAAGTATCAGAAGTATCATATCTAGAAGGATTTTTCTGAGATTACAAAAGTTTAGGCCAATAGCTTTGCCCCAAACTGTATTTCGTTTTGTGGGTACAGTATCTGATGCAATTAATCATAATGCCAGTGCCATAGGTCAAATAGACAAATTTCCAAAACTAGCCAGGGGACATGTATCCTATTTTAAACTATGTAAGCCTTTCAGGGAAGAAACCTTTGTAATTTTGTCCTGTATAACTCTCAGCAATTGCTGTCAATTAACAGATAAATAATGATTAGTACTCTATGCTAATTAGCGAGATACATCTGCTATGTTTCCAAAAGTAAAACATTTTATTCACAGTTATAGCTTGTATGGTTTTTAAAAGGACATTTCCAGAGTAGTTTCCTTAATCAAACTTGAAGTTTACTGGAATCTAATTTAGATTATTAGGTCCCATTCCTTCCCTAATTTACATACAAACACTGTTCTCTTTTAAACATACCATAAGGTTATCTTAAATAAGTAGTCAAATGGGAAAGAATAGAGTAATCGGAGTAATCTAAGAGGTAAAACAATTACTGCTGCCACAGTTCTGGTCCACTAATTGTCTTCGCTTCTTAAACTCTTAAGAGAAAAAGCTCCAAAGTGTCAATGCAAACATGTGTTTGCACGTGTGTACGCTCTGTTGAATAGAATATGACAAATCTAGTGAACTGATTGTCAGTATGCAACCGTCTCACCTTTCAGTAGCTAAGATTGAAACTTCCTAAGTCAAGAGTAAGGGTTATGCCTTGCAGTGTCATTTTCTCGTTCCTCCATTCATATTCCCATGTCAGCAGGAACAGTATAAGAATCTGACTAACAGAACAGACATTGCATTAGGACAGGATCTTTTCTTATATGATCCATGAGGTGGTCTTCGTGGTGTTAAAAAGGGATGTGAAACTTTAAGTGAGCCATAGTGTTTATATAATCATAAAGAATGCAAACTAGTGTGTTGTCAAGGTCAAAAAGAAACAAGCCTGAGGCTCACAAAAAACACAAGAGGGCAGAGAGAGGGAGATTCAAAATACAAATCCAAAAACAAACAAACAAAAAAAGTTCTATAAAAAAAAAAAAGAAGCATTTTACTTCTGACATGGTCTGAAAAGACACTGACATGGGAGTGTGCTCCTCTTCTCCTAATGAGGTCTGTTCTCTCAGTTAGAAAACTGCATTGATTTCTCTGTTTAACTGTATTCCAGCTCGCTTGCACTCCTCCTCCATATATATAAAAACACATACTCTTTACAGAAAAAGAATTTGATATATAAAAATAAATTGTTTTTCTGTAAAGCCTTCTTTTAATGAAACACAATATTATCTAAAACAATTTTATAGGTTATCACCAAATCTTTCTTCCAAATTGACACCTATTTTTGTCACCTAAAGTTCTTGTCTACAGAAAGCTAGGCAAGGGATTAAATTTTGCATATGAAAAAGTCGGGGGGGGGGGGGAGACCATTTTTCTAATTTTGTTCAGAAGAAACGTGAAACATCTTTGGGTGAAGAATATTCCAGTACCTGATCCATGCAAGCCCTCTTCTGCATATAGTGCATGCAAGCCTCTTCAAGTTATATATCCAGGATATTTAAAAACAGTTTAGATCATGACAATCTGCTGAGTTCTGTGGACTTGTGACATCTTTACAAAGTGATGTTTTGACATTGAAATGACTGAATATTTCCCTTGTAGAATGTGCATGTAATTTATTTAGTGAAAAATAAGTTTCTCAGACATAATTACAGTATTTTACTGTAAGTCTGTTCTACCCAAGGGGTCTGTTAATAGTGTTCCAATATGTTAAGGGCTGTTATAATGAGGACTGTGATCAATTCTCCATGTCCTTCGAAGGCAGGACAAGATGTAATGGGTTTACTCTGCATCAACAGAGATTAGGTATCAATCCATGTGGTAAAGTTAAATAGCAGTATATGCAAAAGGGAACTACTTTTATGCAGTGTAATTACTTTGTGGAACTCACTGCTGTAGGACATCAGTGAAGCAACTAATTTAATAAAATTCAAGAAAAGCATAAGTTATGTATATGAATAAATGGCTAAAACCTGAAGTCTTCATCTCAGTTTCTACTCTTATAGAATACAAAAACTGGGATTTGCATAAGTAGGGACATCAGGATTTGGACCAAGAACAATACCATCTAACTATACCGGATACAATTAAATTATACAAACTATTAAGCCTGATGTTTTAGGAAAAAATAAAAAATTCCACCCACCACTGCCTGCGCCTCCACCAGGGTAAGTATTGAACAGTTAAGTGAATTACTTGGGGTTGGCAATATGACTTCCTCTGAAGCTTTAGTATAAGCTATTGTCACTAAGCTATTGGACTACATTGACCACTGGCTGTTCCATTGTGGCTGTTGATTTTGTTTTTTGAGAGTGACTCAAGATAGCCAATATGTCCTCCTTTCCAGCTCACTCTTTAGTGAGAATGTGGAGTCTGAAAGGAAACAAGATATTTTCATGATGTCACTTTTCTAAAAAGAGTAAGAGGGCTGGGGGACAGAAGGTTGCATTGGAAGAAAGGTTATGATCAAGTGGGTCTGCCCATGTTGGAATTTGCATACTCTTGGTATGTTGTCTTCACACAACTTGCCCAGAGGTGTAGAAAAAGAAAATCGTGGGAAAAAGTCATTGTGAGCATTATCAGCATCTGACTTGCCCGGGGGAAGAGATAGTAGAGAGCAAAGCAGATCTCAGTATCTTTTGTTTTGCATGATTGGGGTTATTCACCCAATGTACAATTTGTTCAGACATGGGAAATAGAAGATGAGCAATAACAGTGGTGCCTTCTGGCAAATCTAATTACTTTGGGGAGCACCAGGCCAGGAAGTTTATTGAAATATAAAAAAAGAAACTTTACACTATATCTTGAACATCGCATTTCTAAAGACCAATTAAGGCTCACGTATAATCCCATATCAGGCATAAGTAACCATGCTGTGTTATACCAGCCTGAATCCAGTTTTTCAAGGTTACACTTTTCACCACACCTGCTAAACATTTCGAGTCCTTTCCTTCAAGGACAACACATCCAAGGCCATAGATACAGGCTATAAATCTAAAAGTTTATATTCCTTCACTCCCACATTGAATGTCCCAGTCTCCTTCAATCTGACCCAAAGATACATGCAACTATGTATATGGTAACACAGTAACCAGACAATGCCCAATTATTTACTAGAGTCATCTCGATCACCACTAAAATTCTTATGAATATCACCACCAAATGAACTAGTTTCCTCCTTAAGGTCCCAGTTCTGCAACCCTTACAGTAAGTAGCATTTCCTCACACAAGTTCAATGGAACTACCTGCATGAATAAGTAAACTCACTGAATAATAGTGCAGAATTATTTTAGGTCAGATGGGTTTCATACTGCAATGCTTTAATTAAAATGTCTTCATACTTTACTATGTGATCGTTTTTTGAAGAATATTTTAAATTTTGTACTGATTTTTACATTATAAAATGTAAACTATCGTTCACATCCTTCCAGACACTGAAAAAATAGCTAGAAAGTCCAGGGTACAGAAAGCAAATGCTACTGTACCAAATAGCAAGAAACCTATTTATCAGCTCACCTTAACTCTTGGTGAGTGAACATTGCTTGACCCATTCAGACACTTCTATCCATTGTAGTCTCAGCTCTTGCATCTGTGATTGAGAGACAATAACAGATGTAGCTTCTTAATTTTTAGAACTGCTTAATTCTAAGAACTAAAATCAAACTACCTAAACATTTCTGTGAAATCATTTACCACTCAAAACACAAAAATAGATTTCTGGTCCTTTAAGCATGCAGTGGAATCTTTCTTAAATGACCACTTAAGAGACCAACAGCTGTCTGTTGCTTAAATTAGAGATTCTCTAACAGTTGATCAAAATCATACTGAAGCTTTACAGATACCTTAAAGTGGTTGCTTGATACAGAGGGTTGCCTACTAAGGTGCTCATTGGTATAGAGTCACTATATATCTAAGTTTTCTTAGACATAGGCTCAGGGCCAGATTTTTTAAAGGAATTTAGGCCTATGGATACCGATAGGATTTTCAAAATACCTAGGCATGCATCTCCCATGGAAATCAATGGGAGTTGTATGCCTAAGTACCTTTAAAAATCTGTCCCTCTGTGGTACTATACAACTTCAAACCCATTTTTAGCATTTATTTGCAGCAACATCTCTTTTCAAAGTTTATCTATCATTAATATGGACAACTGTCTGCCAGGAATGGTGCAAGACCATTGATGACAAAACAAAAAGCTGTGTCCCATTACTAGCCTCTGAACAATTCAGTCATTCAAATGTAGTTCTTCATGAAGGGCTATAAACCCTAGTCAGCCAACTCTTCAGCTTACTGAAAAAAGATGTGCACAAAAATAAATCAAGTATTACCAAGCTGTGAGCTTACCATTGTCATTAAATAGAACTGATATTCATTACATCTTTTCCTCATTTGTCTATGTGGATCCCAATCTTACACTGTAATCACCATGGGAGGACTGCTGAATCTGCACAAAGCCACGCTGAAGTCAGTGGGACTTCCTCATACATGGTCAGCAGTCTGACCCCATGGATCGCAATGCAGAATCAGTGCCTTGGACCGTAAGCTCTCCAGGGCAGAAGCCTTCCACTCATAGCTGTCTTAAGAGTGTGTACTACGGTCTGCTCTGTATAGGATTTTATATGTAATAAAAATTAATGTGTGTAAGGTAGTAAATAAGAAGTCAGGCCAAACATCTTACCAATAAGTCAAATTAATTTTTGAATTCTTCAAAAAGGTATCAGATAAGCCATGTCAATACACAAGACTGTAAAAATCTATTCATTAAGTCCCTGATCCAACAAAGCAGTTAAGCACGTGTATAACTTTAAGCACATGAGTAGACCCACTGAGCTGAATGGGATTACTTACCTACTTAAAGTTTATACTGCATTGGACCATAAAGTCTAAGAAGATTTTTTCATTATGTTATCTTTTGTAATGAAAAAAGTGAATGACATTGCCTTGGTTATACAAGCCTCAACCCATCCTGTAATCCTTATGTATGCAAAATATGCATAGAAGTTCAATGAGAATGCCTAGGACATTTACATACTACCTACAAAGCCATAGTACACAGGCAAAACTTTAGCTATTTTCAAGGACCGAGCACATACCGGTAGGTCTGACAAACCATAATTTATAATTCATGTGAAAAGAGGATTTAGAGGGGAGAAATTGTTCAGTCTTAAAATTTTGATCTAAGCAGCACTAAGAAAATGCTTTCCTGTTAAGTAATTTTTTTTTCTGATTAGCTACAAAAGCCATTCAAGTGTAACCTGGTGGTTACGGCCCTGGGATAGAACTTGAGACTCGAGTCTCAGCTCTACAAGTGTTTTATGACCTATGCATGGGGCCAGACTGAATGATCCTAATGGTAACATGTTTTGATGCCAGAAGGGACCATTATGTTGTTCATCCTCATGCATAATAGAACCGAAGACACATTTAGGAGGGGACATGCGTGTGGATGAGCAACATACTGCAAGCACAAAAGCTTTTCTATGACCTTTTCCAATACTGGTATTATTGGGTACCGTTCAGTTAGGCATCCATTTTGTTGCAGCATAATAAATCAGGCTATTTTCTAAAAGACATATGACAATATTTGTATTTTCCTCTATGCTCAGTTGCATGTTTAGAGTATATCATTTGAAAATGTACTACACATTGCTTAGCATAGGTCCATGGTTTAGGGGCCTAATTATGTTGAATGTGTATTATCACACTTAAGTAGATGTCCATGCCCTCAGACCTAGCATTTACTTATTTCTTTACTCTCATTTATGCACTTAATAGACCCTAGACCTTGTGAGAAGAGCCTTTTAGAGCCTGCTCTAAAACAGAGTCCACACCCTACATAGAGTCAAAAATTCACTCCTTCAGGGAATATGACATTAATCAAAGGATAGCAAATCTCAGCACAAGCCCTCTCCCCAGGCTTGTCTGCTCCTGGGGTTCCTCCATCCAGACTGCTTAGCCTACTCCGCAGATATTCAACTCCAGACACCCACTCACCACCTTTATTCCAACAAGATATAGTGAGCTACTTGCATTAGAGTGTGCAGAATCCACTAAATCCATTCCCAGTGGGAACACCACATTTTAAACAGGATGGAGTGATTTCGGCAAATATTGCCAGCCTGTTACAAGTCTTTGAATACTACCTATAGAAGGTGCTAAAATGCATGGCAAATGTAATTTCATGCACAGTTACATTAGCAATTGCTATTTTGGATGTGCATCTGTTTGATAATGTAGCCACTGGAAGAGACTACCTAGGTTTATTATGCAAACCCAACTCTTCCAGAAGCAGTTGCTCTCCATTCTGTCCTCCATGGTGTTTATGGGTGGTATGGATGGAGCTGGTTTATATTCCATAAAGGCAGCATACAGTTTCCAAATTTATATTGTGCTGATTTTTCACTCTACAATACTTCCTAAAAAGCACGCAAGGCAGCTCCTGTTTTGGAGTGAAAGCAGATGTTCTGGAGGAAGACAAGATTAGTAAAGAGCTCAAATGCCAAAAACTTTCATTTTTAAATTCTAGGAAGTTTAATTGCAAGGGTCTTTCTCCAACCTATTTTTCTGTTCAAGTACACTAAAAAGTTTGATTCTATAGTCATTGCTACTATCATTTATATAAAGGAAATAGACAATGGAGGGTGAAATGAAAGCGGATTTGCGCAAAAAAGTGAATTGCCCAAGATCACACAGCTGGTCAATGGAATAAATAGTAACAGACCTCTGGTATTCTTGAGTCCTGTCCAGCACCCTAGACAATAACTGTGTCTGTAATTTTTAAGAAGTTGAAGATCCTCTGTCATTTAGTATTGGAGATGGCAACAGATAAACTACCACTAATGTTGAAATGACAAGTTTCATTAGTCCTGCAGAATACATGCTAAATCACTGGTCTCCTTGTAACCCGTACCAGTGAGTTTGTGGATGAGAGTAGGCCATATGTCATTTTTGTGAAAATTATTATTTGTTTGTGATCCTCATAATGGTTTATTGACTTGTCCCTGGCTTCTCTTTACTTCCATTATCTGAGGGAAACTATTTTCTTATAATTTACTGGTAAATGAGTTTTTGAATAATGAGGACTTGGGGAGAGATGAGGAAGGAAGTTAGAGAAAGCGAGGGGAATAATTGAAGAGGTTCATAATGCATGCAGTTTTTTTTCTAGAAATAACACCTGCTGAATTTCCTGTCTTCTCTCTGTGCTGGAGAAAATAAACAAAGCCCCTCTGTGTAGTGTTAAGATATTATTACTCCTATAAGAAGTGGCAGAGCAGCTGCTAGCTTCATTAAATTAAAGACAGTAGCAAAATTTGATGGATCCTAATTTGTACAATGATGAGTTCTGAATAAATTGCTAATTGTCCCTCTCTGTGTTGGTTATGTTTTTTTATTGCAGTTCCTCATTCCTTCCTTAATCTCAGGGCAGATATGTTACACCAAGCTAACATAATTGTCACCCTAGGAAATGGGGTTGTGGGCCTGACTAAATTCAGACTTTTATATTTTATGGAAAGCACTCTAAAGGGGGATTTTCACTCCCAAATGTGTTTAATGTTTTCATGCCTAAATAACATTTCTTGTTCATAAGAAAAAATATTTTTCCTGCAGTATTTGTAGTTTGCCTTCTAACACAGCTTGGATGTAGGAGTACATGAATTTGTTCTATTGTATAGGACAAGTTAGGGAAAGTTCCTCATTTGCCAATTTAAAATACTGGGATTCTGATCATGCTGTTGAAAAGAGTGGGAAAAAGTTGTGAAATGTATGTACAGAGGCATGCAAAACAATCTGCTGATCAACCCTGACTACATGATTATTTTTCAATGCTCTAACGCAGGGTGGGTGCTGTACAAAGAGACGAGTTGAAATCCTGACTCCCCTGAAGTCAATGGCAAACTCCCATTGACTTAAATGGGACTGTCAGGATTCTCCCTGGCCTGAGCACCATCTTGCAGAAGAGTGAAATAATGCCAGCGTTAGTGTCTGAGTTTCCCAACTCAGGCTCTTTAAAGACTCCACCAAAAGTTCTCTTGTGGTCCAATATTACCCCTACCCAGGGCTGGTTTATTTATTGCAAGCAGTCCTTGACAGCCCAAAACACACTCCGTTTATCCCACACAGCACATAGTTCATAGACTATGAAGTCCCAAAACACAGTCTACTGACATACCTCAGCTCTGGCACCTTCTGCCACACTCAGGGTTTTCTTTGGTTCCCTCCTGTTCTTTTGTCAAAACAGCCACCTCAGCTCTTCCGCCTTCAGTGCTATCCAGCCTTCTTCCTGGCTTCCAAGCCTCTGCCTGGAAAAGATCAGCAGGCTAACCCCTCCACTGGTCTTCTACCCTCAGTCTTCCCTAGGGAACTCCCTCCAGGGATCTCCTTCCCAACTGTAGTCTCTTCTCATTAGTCCCAGAGGGTGCCCCACTCCTCTTAATCAGTGGAAATTGGGATGCACTTGTGCTGGCACAGGGAAGCTGAACCCACTTCACTTAATGTGACTGGCCACCTTGAGACAGGACCAGGATTTCAAAAAGTTAAACAATCTGAATCCAGATGTGACATTTTAACGTGACATGTGGGGATAGTAAACAAACAAATAGATGGATACAGGAAAGAGGAGGGACAACTGTTATAATATCATAGTGCTACTCTATACATGTACTCCTCTTCCCTGGGTGCAATAAGAAAATGGGGGCATCAGCCGCACCTACATGCTAGACAAACAGGGCACAGGACTATTGCCAACCCTGTTGTAAAACTAACCCTGTTGTATCACACTGCTTTACAACAATATATGTCACATCAAAAGACTTGCTGATACCACTAAGGATTATGATGATAACCAATCGGTGCTTTGTAGATTGCACAAGATGGGAATAAGATGAAAGTCTCAATCCTTTGACTTGGGGGGGGGGGGGCGGCGGTAATCTCCCGGTTCACGTTTCGTTGCCAGCAAGTGAGACACTGACTGAATAAATCAATTAAAATTAAAATTCAAAAAAGTTCTTAGAAATGCCAAAACACCACCACAAAATATGCCAATGAACAAGGTGAGAGGGAGCCTCATGATCTCTTTTGCATTATAAATATTCAGCAATATCAGAGGGAATTAAAACAGTTTTGTTGCTAAGTAAAACTGGAAGGCTAGAAACCCCGGGCTGCATATTTCTGAGACTAAGTGGAATAATGCAGTTAATGTAATAGAGACCAGATTAGGTTTCCCATATATTGTAAACAGTTATAATCTATTATCAGTACAGAAAATGAATTTATAGGTTTGATACATTATATGCTCAGACATTATAAATATTCTATAATTATAATGGGTCATTCATTTAAGGCTCTGAGGCTCCAGTTTAGGGATCTGGGATTTAAAACCCTGTGTCAGGATGTAGGAAAGTAAGCCACATGGGATGGTCTAAACCACAAACCGTTTAGAAGTTTTTGCCAGTGAATCCAATTTCCTTCAAATTATTAAGACTCTTTCCCTCAATCTAAACAAGCCATTGTTTGCAAAGCTTTTATAGACAAGCTGGGGAAGCATATTTGGAAAACAAAGGACATGTCAATTGTGGGCAACATGAATGAACTCCTTGAAATAACAGCTGTGTCTTGAGATTACATTAAAAGGTATGTGACCTGGCTGTAAAGCATCCCCATAAAAATGATGCTTCATCCTCCATTCACCATGTCTGACTGGCTTCCCCAGCTTGAGAAGTTTCACTTTAACTCTTAAATACTACTTTTACATAGCTGGGTAGAGGAAAGAGACACAGGAGAGAAGATTCATATGTAGCTGGGACCTAGCTAGTTAACAATATGGTTCAAAACAAAAGCATCTAGCAGAGGAAGGAAATCTGTTGACAAAATTTTCCTAGTCTACAGTCCCACCACCAAGACTTGAAACTTGATAATATAGGACTGGCTGGTTAGCAATGACAACTGTTGAAAAGACTAGCCTACGAGACTATTTCAGCTTCCTTTTGGCCACTGAATCTATGCTGCTATATATGAATTAGGGATAGGAGAAATCAGCCAGGAAAGTTAATTGACCAACTTCATTTCATAGGTGTAAGAACTGCACTCTCTATAGAGATGGGCCAGTGCCAAATGCCCAAATCCAATGTTGGATCCAAGCTTTGCATCTCAGGCCTATTATATTAATTGCATATGGTACAAGAGGCCTTGAAGAAGAAAGAGGGAGGTGTTAGTACCTGTTAGTAAATATTAACCTTTTTAGCCTTTTACTGTATATTAAAATCAGTCTCATTAACTACTCTTTTAGAATCTTTTACAATATTAACAAGGAACATGTCTGATTTCTAAGGCCCAGAGCGTTGGTTCTTAACCTGCCAATGACCTGTATTCAGGAATTTAATGTGGTTGAGTGTTGGGCTATAGCTAATTATCCTCAGCATCTCAGGTCTGAGGGAATCCAGGGAAAGATCCCCTCAAACTAATAAATGGTGTCTCTGCAGAAGCATGTTATAAACAGAACTAGGTGATTGATAAGGGACACTTGTTAATGCAGATGGGTTCTGTAATGGATGAAATAATGACCCATTGAAAGGTGTTTAAATCATAATGTGTTGGTTATCACAGCTGTTAGTAATGAGAATGGAATTAAAAATTCCTTTTTGTTCAATCAGGTAAACTGAGGGTCATAAAAAAATTAGTAATTAGGAAAACAGAACACAAAATTAGTTGTGGAAAACCATTTTTCCCCTCTAAAAATGTGTGTGTTACCCCCTATAAATGACAGAAGTCTCAGGAGTCAGGGTGGGGAATGCAGACTGCCAGCATCCTACTATCTATGTCTACACTGCAATTAGATACCATGATTTACCTAGGGTAGCCAGGCATCCGGTTTTCAACCCGAATGCCCGGTCAAAAAGAGACCCTGGCAGCTCTGGTCAGCACAGCTGACGGGGCCACCAATAGTCTGGTTGGCCACAGCAGCCAGCTCCACATGGCTCCCAGAAGTGGCTGCCATGTCCCTCTGGCTCCTAGGTGCAGGAGCAGGCAGAGGGGTGGCTCCACGCACTGTCCCTGCCTGCACCAAAGGGGCTGCCCCGAGCATCAGTTCCACAGCGCCCATTGGCCAGGAAGCTGAGATAAGCGCCACGTGGAGCGTGCATCCCAAACCCTCTCCCACACCCCAACCTCCTGCCCCAGCCCTGAGCCCCCTCCTGTACCCAAACTCCCTCCCAGATCCTGCAACCCTCCTATACCCCTGCCCCAGCCTGGAGCCCCCTCCTTTACCCCAAACCCCTTATCCTCAGCCACACCCCAGAGCTCTCACCCCCTTCTGCACCCCAACCCGGTGAAAATAAGTGAGTGAACTAGGGTAGGGGGATGCAGTAAGCGGGGGCAGGGCCTTAGGGAAGGGCAAGGGTGTTCAGTTTTCTGCAATCAAAAAGTTGGCAATCCTAGGCTTCTCCAGTTACAGGGCTGTTTAAATGCAGTGCAGACACTTGGGTTCAGGCTGCAGCCTCAGCCTTGGGACCTTCCCACCTTGCAGAGTCCTAGAGCCTGGGCTCCAGACCAGACTAAGCCCAGTAGTCCACAATGCAGTTAAACCTCCCTGCAGCCCAAGTCAGCCAGCACAGGCCAGCTGAGGGTATCTAATTGCAGTATAGATATAGCCAAAGGCCAGCTCTTTACCAGACACCACAGATGGTAATGCATCTATTCTTTCTGTATAGTGATATATTAATCTGATCGATAATCTTGGATTAAATAATTCCATTTGAGCCTGTTAAATTCCGAGGCTTGGAGAAAAGAGGCCTGACAGAGCTAGGTAGAGTGGCATACAAGAGAGACTGACCTATCAGGACAACCCAGTATCCATCAGATCCAGCATCCTGTGATCAACGGTTATCAATGCTTGATACTTGCGAGCCAGCATAAAATATAAAGGGGAAGGAGTAGAGAATTTATTCCCGACTCCAAATTGAGATCACTTATACTATAAAGAATGTGTATTGGTAGTTCTTTGCATTTGTAGCCTAACAATAAATACAGACTCTACCCTAATCTGTACCTTGTCAAACTCACTCCTAGGCAGAGGGCAAGCACAAGGCTGCCACTTAAACTCTCAGAGTAGCCCAGAAGAGTTTTGAAAACCCAAAAAAGTTAAGGGATTTTATCCAATTTATCTTTTTATGAATTACAGGTCAATGTCATATTTATTAAGAGAACCCTACAGGTTGTACAGACTAGTCTGGGGCTGGCAAATCTGAATAGAGTACAGCCAACAATCATGTGAGAAAATGTTAATTAGAGCACAGTAGTCCAGTCTGAAGGACTGAAGAAACCAAACCCAACCTTTCTCATCTTGCTTAGAGCATGAAGAAGAGAAGACTAAGATGGCCACTACCAGCTACAGTGATGTTAATAGCAGAAGAACAGAAGGGGGAAAGTTGTTCATGGAAAACTTAAAACCTCTGTCAAAGGAATAGCTTCTTGGGTGAAATGTCATAACTCCTTGGGAACTTATTAGAAAAGTTTCCAGACTCAAGGATATCCTGGTGTGAGCAGAGATGAGAGCTGGTCAAAAATGGGGGAGGGGGGCGGGGAGATTGAGGAAGCCATTTTCCACTGAAAAAAACAACAGTGTTGAAGTCAAAATGCATTGTGCAATCATGTTGATTTTGGTCACATTTTATTCCAGATGTAAAAATTAAGGAATTCCAACATCAACACCAACATTGTAGGACGTTTAAAATTTTGTTTTGAAATGAAGTCATTTATTTTGTATATTTTTAAAAAGTTGAAGTCTAAATGTATCATTTCGACTTTTCAAAATGAACCCTCCCCCCCCAAATGTTAAACTTTTCTTCAGAGAATTTCTAAATGTTCAGGTTTTGTTCCAATTCTAATCCACATTTTGAAGTCCTCTGTGAAACACCATTTCCATCCTCTGCACAGCTTTAGAAAGTAGCAACAGTTAACCTAGACATCTACATAGCAATTAAACACCTGCAACAGGCCTGGGTCAACTGACTTGGTTTTCAGGGTTCAGGCTGCAGGCTGTAAAACTGCAGTGTAGCTGTTCAGGCTTGGGCTGGAGTCCAAACTCTGGGACCTCCCAAGCGGGAGGAAAAACTCAAGCCCAGGCTCCAATCCAAGCCTGAACATCTACACGGAAGTTTTACAGACCTGCAGCCATGCCTGAATCAACAGACCTAGGCCAGCAGCAGTTGTGCCATGGTCATTTATTCCAGTGTAGATGTACCCCAGTGGACTGCAAGGTTATTACAGGCTTTACAAGATCTGGTGAGCCTGCTCACAAGTTGTGATTGGGCTACACCCAGATACTATAGCTGGCAGATTACTCTCTCTGCCAGATATTTGATGTAACAGTACCACAGAGCCTGCTGACCTGCTATAGAAGGCTACATCTGCCCCACTTCTATCCAAATAGGAAGGGGGAGGGCAATAAACCCAGCTCACTTTCCACACAGATATGATGAAAGCCTTGTCTGTGCAGGAAGTTTAATAAAATCACTTTTTAAACTGATTAAACCAGTGCCAACTCCTACATGGAAGCAATCAATTTACAACTGACATATCTATTTATCTTACATTTATAAATTAAGAAACATCCTGCATACATCCTTCCTGTTTAGCTTTTAGAGGGGAAGGGTCAAGACACAAGTGTACCTTCTTTCAGAGTTACACGAAGAAGTTTTGAAAAGGTCAACCTCTTATTTTTGTGACAGCAAACATTTTGCACATACAGTTCAGTTACAAATGCAAATCTCAGAATTTGCACCTCCTACTACCTGTTTTCCGGTGTAATTTGGGTCATTAGAGGCTCAACTCCTCAGATTTGTAACTGCAGATTTTGTAAGCACAAATTTTGTTTGTTAAAATGGAGCCTTGGCCTCTGAACACACACCACCATACTGTTCTCCACATTGTTACAGTGCACTTTCTGAAGAAACTTCAAGCTTTCTAAACAGGAATATTCCCCAAGGGAAGAGTTATTAGAGTACTAGAGGAACGGATTTTCCACAAAGACTATTTAAAGTCCACGGGAGGAGGGGGGAGAAAATCCTATTAGCTAGCTCAAACCTTATAAGACTTCAAAAAGGTATCCTTTGAAGTTTAGGAAAGGCCTTTGAAGTGACCAAATATGTAAAGGGAAGTTTAAAGAATGTGTATTGCAGGATGCCAAAAATATCCACAGAGAATTTCTATAAATTGAAAAAAGCAACAGAGGGTCCTGTGGGCACCTTTAAGACTAACAGAAGTATTGGGAGCATAAGCTTTTGTGGGTAAGAACCTCACTTCTTCAGACGCAAGTAATGGAAATCTCCAGAGGCAGGTATAAATCAGTATGGAGATAACGAGGTTAGTTCAATCAGGGAGGGTGAGGTGCTCTGCTAGCAGTTGAGGTGTGAACACCAAGGTGTGAACTGCAGTTTCTCCTCCCTTGGTGTTCACACCTCAACTGCTAGCAGAGCACCTCACCCTCCCTGATTGAACTAACCTCGTTATCTCCATACGGATTTATACCTGCCTCTGGAGATTTCCATTACTTGCGTCTGAAGAAGTGAGGTTCTTACCCACAAAAGCTTATGCTCCCAATACTTCTGTTAGTCTTAAAGGTGCCACAGGATCCTCTGTTGCTTTTTACAGATTCAGACTAACACGGCTACCCCTCTGATACTATAAATTGAAAGATACAATGGTAACTGCATTGGACAAGTGACATTCTACCAAGCATGTAAAATTAGCACTGGACACCTCCACAATCAGAGTAAACTGTTGTGAGTTTCTAACAGGGACTGACCCTTTCAGGAGTTAGGAAGCTGGACAGAGCACCTTCTTTCCAGAGCTAGGGACAATCAGACTGAGCTATGCACTGCTTTTGATCGGTACAGAGCTGGATGATTGTGTATGTATGTTTGTTATTACAGGCACAGTCTTTAATGTTTAAGAACTTGCTGTAAGCATCCTGTTTGACACTGGCCACTGCATGCTTTATGATCCCATACAGACACAATCACTCATTCTAGTTTAGGATTCTTATTGAATGAAGCCACTTAAAGCTATTTTCTAATTGTAGGATATTGCAATTTTGGGTACTTGAATGTATGTCTGTGCTAATAGAATTTTATGCCTAAGAAAATGTGTGGTTTATTTTTTTAAATATACATTTTATAGCTGCTGTGTTTTCATAAGATTTTAATGTGATTTATTGTATTAGGAAATATTGTGCTAAATAAAGGTTATTTGTTTTTGAAGAATTACTGCCTGAGGGTCAATCCTTTGAGCAGAAAGCTGTATCCGTGTCCTCCCAAGGGTTAAGAGTTAGTCTGTTCTGGGGAGTTTTCCACAAGTTGGAGGGAAACCCGCTAATAAAACCCTGCCAATTCCTCTAGGGCTGGCCACCTCCCGTTACCTACTTAATGCAGAAAAAAAATTGACAATTGGTTTACTGGTATAGGCAGGCCATTATAGGGGTGCCATAGATCAGATTTTGGGGTAACATGGGAGCCTAAACTGTTCCCAGTGGTTCTTATCACATCTTCCAATGACTTTTTATTCCAAGGCCCTGGTGCCCACCATGCTGACGCCTGTTCCCGTTAGCCCCTTCCCCCTGTGGCTGGCAAGCAGTTAATTATGGCACAAGTGTGGATAGCCCCATTTCCCCTGTGACTCGCTCATTTACTCCAGTGACTCTGCTCACCGTGTTAATCACTGTTTCCTGAGAGAAGCAGTGTGGACAGGTCAGAGTCTGACATCTGGTAGAACATTGTTTACCTTTGGTAGGTAGAAATATACTCACTTTACAGGAGGGACAATTGAAGTGCAAACATCCCATTTTCAAAAGAGCCTAAGTGACTTGGGAGCTTAGGTCCCATTGAAAAGGCTCCTAAATGCCAAAGTCACTTAGGAAAAATGGGACTTAGGCACTTTTGAAAATTCTACCCATCAATGCCTTACTCAAGGATGCATTGTAGGTCTGTTAGAAGGAATGGGAACAGAAATCAAGAATCATAGATTCCAGCCTTGAACCCTAGCCTTGTTCTGTAAAAGTCTGCTATACTTGACTCTGTTTAGATTAATCCCATTCTGTCTGATGGTCAGTAGGGAATGCTATATGAGTTAATAGAGGCAGTGCTCACTGAACCAAAACCACATTGCTTTAGGTATGGACACCCTTGATCTTCAGCTTGGAGTGCAAGCCTGCTGACGTGCTGAACTGGAGTATCTTGTTACTTTGGGTGAAAACCTGGCCACAATCAAGTCAATGCAAAACTCCCATTGACTTCAATAGGGCCAGGACTTCACCCCTAATTTATTAAGCATCCACTAGTCAAGTGTATCAGCAAATAATTGTTAGTCCACATGAAGTTCTTTTAAGACATGAGAATGAATCCTGACAGATTTATACTCTTCATCTGTACACTACCCCTCAGCGTAGATATTCAACGCAAAATATGTCAGGCCACAACAAGTCAGTGGCCCACCTCATCTGGTGTTCTGCCTTCAATAGTGGATTATACCCAAGGCTCCAAAGAAGCTGGAAAAAACCCACACAATGCAATACAGGAAGGTAAAATGCTTCACTATGCCATCTAGTTATCCTGCCCTGAGAACCCTTTTAATTTCTGCATATACTTATGCAACTGAAGTCTTATTTGTATCGATATCTGCCTTTTTAATCTTCCTAATTTATATCACTTGATAATATCCTGAAGTTCCATAGGTTAACCACTGAGCTTTAAAAAGCCCTTCCTTTTTATCCATTTTAAATTTATTACCTTTTATACATGAAAGCAAACAAACAGGGAGAGAGAAACAATAGCAACTGCAGAGCATAGAGCATTTGATGAATGCTAAGCTACCATTAGAGTGCTGTTCATAGACTATGAGATAGAGTCAACTTCATCATTCTTACTGAAAGTGCGATTGCTTCCTCTGAATAGGTTGACAGAGTGGTACAAGTTCATAGATTATTGCTGCTTGCAGAACGGTTTATCATCTTCTAAATTCAGTGAGGTATGAAAAATGCAGAAAGCTAATGTTTTTGTAAACCACACAGTCATACAAATGAACTTGGTTGATGCTGTGTCTGAGGATTTTGAATCCTATCCCAGACAAGGCAGAAGGGAAACCTATGTGGAAGTTGTCTCAGACACCAGTCCTGAAAAATGGGATACAGCACATAAGGATACTGGAACCACAATTCAGTTGAAATGGAGAAGCAGCTATACAGAGTGACAGGAAGCACTTAGGCCTTGGGGGAGAAAGGGTTACACTACTAAGGTGGAGACAACTGTATTTGGATGTACTTGAAGAGGGGAGATGCTAGATTCAAGGTCTCTGGGGCATCCATTACTCCTGGAGATTACAGTGGGGGAGTGGAAGATTCTTAGCACCTTGCTGGATCAGGCTGACTTGGGATATGTCCACAACAGCAATAAGATGAACGGGCTTATTAGGTAGCATCCTTGGGGCAATTGTAGCTACCAAACATGTCCACCAGCTAATGGATGGGGGGGAAATGTCCACATATGAACAGCTCTGAACTATTAATAAGGAGTCATGAACCTAAGGTTGTGCACAGAGCCAGTACTCCCACCACATAAAGACAAGCTTATTACAGAAATGGACACCAGGAGCCCTACTGGTATGCAGCAAGCTAACAAGAGAGCAGCTTCATATGAAGAACATGAGGGGCAACTGGTCAAATGTGTGAGGAAGCCCATGTCCTGAAAATTCCCTTGCTCAAGGTCAGATCAAGAATGCAAAATCTGTGTGTTTTTTAAATGTGAGAGCAATGTACGAAGCTACTAAAACAATTAAAGAAATGGATAGATATTATCTTGATGTCCTTTGAATCAATAAATGTAGATGGACAGATTCCAACTATGTTAGAGAAACAAATAAGACCAGCATCTTCTCCAGGAATGTGGATGGTAGACATGAGGCTGGCTCAGAAATCCCAATGTCAAATCAAACAGAGCAGGCAATGATTGAGTGGGAAACTCAAAGAAAGAATTATTAGAGTTTGTTACTTTGAAGACTCTAGTCTGAAAGCAAGCAATCATACAATGGCACATACCAACCAATGAAAAGCCAGATGAGGAAAACAATGCTTTTTATGATTTGTTACAGGATGTATTAAGCAAGGTCCCAAAATATGATAGTGACTATGGGTAATTTTGAACACAGGAGGTTGGAAGTAACAATGGGGGTAGGATAAAGTGATGGGCAACTGCAGCAGGATATGGACCAGAATGGTTAACTATTAGTAGAAATGTATAGTGTGAGCAGCCTAGTGATAGGTGGAACAATATTCCCTCTGAAGTACATGAAGTGACACGGAACTCCCCAAATGGTATGACAAAGAACCAGGTGAAATGCAGAAGTAATCCAGGAACATCCAATGTATGTGCATATAGAAGAGCAGATATGAGCAGCGACCATAACCTTGATATCACTAAATTGAAGATCAAGTTGAAGATGAAGGTGAAAAGACAACTGCCCATCAATAGTGCACAATTGAAAGACAAGCACAAAAAATGCTTTTCAGCCTGGAGTGAAGAATAGGTTCCGTGTTCGAATAGCATTAACTGAAGAAAACCAAGAGGTTGATACTCTGTGGGAAATCATAGCATGCTGTCTAGAAAGTGAAAAGACAGTTCTATCACCAAAACCTAAAAAGGGAAGAATGGATTGGTGATACTATTTGGCCAGTAGTGGAAAAGAGAAGAATTGTAAAGCAAAAACTCATGAAAGCTAAGATGTGAAGAGACAAGCAAGCAGCAAGAAAACAGAGCTCTAGACAGAGGTAAAGAGGAGTACTTGCTAGATTAAGTTTTAAAGAGACTTGTAGATGTAGGTTTTCACTTGTAACTCTTGCTAACTTTATTTTACTTGGCATCACTTCACCTATGTCCCATTGTTAGTATATTGGTTTTATTCTTCCATTTAAACACAGTGCTGAGTTGGTTTATAGTAAAGGTATATTTCAGGGGTAGGCAACCTATGGCATGCGTGCCGAAGGCGGCACGCAAGCTGATTTTCACTGGCACTCACACTGTCCAGGTCCTGGCCACCGGTCCGGGAGGCTCTGCATTTTAATTTAATTTTAAATGAAGCTTCTTAAACATTTTAAAAACCTTATTTACTTTACATACAACAATAGTTGAGTTATATATTATAGACTTATAGAAAGAGACTTTTTAAAAAGTTAAAATGTATTACTGGCACACGAAACCTTAAATTAGAGTGAATAAATGAAGACTCGGCACACCACTTCTGAAAGGTTGCCGACCCCTGGTATATTTACTCCAGTTGAGTTAACAGCTTGTCACGTTTGTCTTTTTAGAGGAATAAACTAACTACAGTAACTCCTCACTTAAAGTCGTCCTGGTTTACGTTGTTTCATTGCTGATCAATTAGAGAACATGGTTGTTTAAAGTTGCACAATGTTATAATCCCTTATAACATTGTTTGGCAGCCGCCTCCTTTGTCCACTGCTTGCAGAAAGAGGAGTCCATTGAAACTTGCTGGTGGGGGCTTGGAACCAGGGTGGACTGGAAGCTCCCCCCCCCCCCCATCAGCTCCCCGCTCCCCTAAGTTCCCTGTGCGGCAGCCGGCCAGCAGGCTATCAATAGCCAGCAGTTCAGCTGTCCCTCCCTCCACTGCCATGTGCTGCTCCTGCCCTCTGCCTTGGAGCTGCTCCCGGGAACCTCCTGCTTGCTGTGCGGGGGGGGAGAAAGGGGTGCTAATGTCAGGGTGTCCCCCTCCCCCCTGCTCCTGCCCCCCACTTACCCCATCTCCATAGAGCAGCGGGGGACACGGGAGGGAGCTTTCTGGCAGCAGCGGCTGTCTCAACTTGCTGATCTACTTAAAAAGGCAATCCACTTAGAGTGTGGTCAGCGTACTTAAAGGGGCAATGCACATCTCTCTCTCTCTCTCACACACACACACAGTGTGTGTATCTCTGTCGGATATGCTGTCTCCCCTCCCTCAATTTGTGCTGCCTTGTAGAGTGTGAGGCTACATTAACAACAATGTGTTAATCCTTGAGGGCTCAGCCGAGTGCTAGTTCATCATTTAGCCAGTAAGGCATTCCCTGGGAAATATCCCACCCTCTTACTTCACCATCTCAACCAAGCTTCACAATCATCATCGCTGTGTACAGTATTAAATTGTTTAAAACTGTGTGTGTGGGGGGGGGTCATCATTTGTCTGGTGAAAAAAAATTCCCTGGAACCTAATCCCCCCTATTTACATTAATTCTTATGGGGAAATTGGATTTGCTTAACATTGTTTTGCTTAAAGTCGCATTTTTCAGGAACATAACTACAACGTCAAGCGAGGAGTTACTGTATAATATTTCTCTGAACTGTCCAGCAGAGAGCACAGTTTGGGAGAAATTCGGGACCGGGGCTGTCTAGGCAGACACTCAGGATGTGACATACATGCTTGCAGGCTGGTTGTGAGCAGCCCAGGCTAGGAGCTCCAGCAACAAAGCATTAAGACACCCTGGGTTACAGAGCAAGTGGTGACAACCTCTCACTGGTCAGACTGCAGCCCTGAACACAAACTGGACCCTCACAGTGGTTCCATTGAATTTCTTGGGTTTTTACTTGCATCATTTAGGCTCCTAAAACATTCTTCTGGTTTGTGTTACCATGACATACTAGCTATTTCTCTTTCCTACTTCATATGCAGTTTCACCTACTATGGCTTTTTCACTTCAAAGCCCCACTTTCTCAAAAAGTCAACCTTCTACCCATTTATCCTCTTTTTAGGCTACCTGACAGTTACCCACCATCACAACTTAGCTCATTTTCCTCAGGGCATAGTATGAAATAATTGGAGAGCATGTCCATGCCAAGGACTGAAAATATGGGGTTTATAATGTGTTGATAACAGATTCATGTTGACTACAGAAATTTGCTCCCAGAAAGCCACAATTAATTCCTTTCCACTACAGATGGACATGGGATGTGTGCGAAGGAAATCCAGCTCTCAGCATTAAAAGATCAGAGGACAAGGTAAAATAAGACAGACGTAGAACATCAGTTCAACTTTGCAACTGTCAAATTGAAAGTTAAATTTGCAGCAGATTAGATTATACAGAAAGGAAGAATGTTGTCCCCAAATTAGACATCTGCGTTAACCTTACAGTTCACACTAGCATGTGCTGAAAATTTTAAAAATAATGTCATGTATATGAAAGAAATCTAATGCTAGAGTCAGGGTAAATTTTTTTCATGGTGAGAGGCTTAATGATAAAGCAAAAAGGTAAACTTTAAAGAATTTTCTCTTCTCCAATCTGCAAAGTGCATGAGGGTATATACATGCTGAGGCAAAGTGTCTGATGCTGTCTGGAATAGGCAAGTTTAAGAGTAAGTGAAGGAATATAACAGCGTGTCTAGTCTCAAATTCATGCCTAAACATGCCTTTTCTCAGGGCATTGACCATTATGAATTGACAAGTAGTGTGTTTACTTTTAAGTGCTCCTGCCTACACTTGGGTCTCGATCAGCCTATGACCACCCCCACCCCTACGACACTTCTCTTAGAGCTTGTATGGTCCAGACCTGAACACATCTATTTGAAGCCTCTGGGAATGGAAATTAGAAACAGCATGGGAATAAGAACAGCCAGTGGGAGAGGACTAGTTGTGTACTGAACCAGAATTAACTCTGCAAGGGCTGAGCCCTGGGAATGGCACCTTTTGAAATCAAATTAGTGAGCACCCATATCCTAGAAGAGTTACAGATTAGAGTTTGCATGGCATCTCTTGTTCTCCTACAATATGCAACCAAATGACAGGGCTTAGGTTCTGTGGAACAGCATTTATCTAAACATGGTCAGGAGATTTCATTTATATTAGGATTATATTTAGGATATTAACTGGATATATTATTGATCCTTGCTCCATCCAATTTTGGCTTCAGCATCTTAGACAAAAATGTGATTTGAAAAGTGTCTGTTCTGGCTTTCTCTCAGAGCAATGCTGATAATCAGAGTTTATGAAAAAAAATCTATATAAAATATTTAGTTGTACTGGCAACTTTTGAATCAGTACAGTTTGGAATAAGACTATATTTTGAGAAAAATTCTGGAACAGGCATTCAGGATTTCTAGGTTCTATTCTTGGCTCTTTCCAGATGTGACATTGAGACAAAGGGTTAAGCAACTTGCAGGCTAAATGACCCAAATTCTACCTTTAAAGACATATTAGAGAAGTATATAAATGGTAATTAGGGCTAGTTCTTATACATAGTTAAAGCCACGTTAGATAGACTAGAGCTTTGAAATGAAAACCTGTATTGTTAGAGAATTAGAGGTAATACTAATTGTATATAGTTACTTATATCTTGTCAGATGTTAACCATGTAAACAGACAGTTCCTGTCTGTCACTATGTTACATCCAAGTTTCATCAAAATCCCTTTTGATCTTGGAATCAATGTAACAATATCATTGTCTTTATTTCTCTTTGAAATCTGTAATAAATTACAGAGTGGTACAAGTAGAAATCATTTCTTGCTGGTACTGCACTTATGGGAGGGACACAAGGGGGGGTATGTGATCTCCCTACCTGACCCTCCATCTGACTCCTCCGTGCCCCAGCCCCAGCCCAGGGCCCCCAGCTTTTGACAAGTGAAGGGAAATCTGTTCTCACTGTGAATGATGTTTGGAGTCACGTGGGCAAGCTACATGTCCATCACCATCGCCCATACTCTAGTTAGAATGTTCACAGGAAGAGTCCATTAAGTGTAGACAGGTGTTCTCCAGGGTCCACTGTGAGCTAAGTATTCCTTAATGGGCCATTCAACTTGACTTGTCCCTTTATGTTCTGGCTAAGTACCTTATGGGCATTACCACAGGAGCAAACATGTAGATGCCAAGATGATACCTGCATAGAAATAGCATAATCATAAGTACCAGCTATTTCACATACATGACTATTCCCAAGAGAGATTCTGAAAAATCACACTATGTACCTGAGCCCCTATGTGCCAGCACCATGCCCCACTGGAGTTTTGTTATCAGTTATGTAACAGCAGAGATGGAGCCAGTGACATGACTTTGTTTAGCCTAAAAGAGCAAGGTTAATTTTTAGCTGTTCAGGTGTGACTGCGCCTTTGAGCCTAGTCAGTGAAGGCATACTGGCACACATTCAGGTTAATACTTAAACATTGAGGCCAGCTGTAAAATGCAACTGATTTTTCATCTGTTGGATCTTTATTCTTTGTATATGGAAGCATAATATCTCATTTTATAGTGGAAATAGAGTGAGATTTGATCAAAGGATACATTTTTTTAACCTCAAATGAGTTTTTTGACAATGGAAAACAACAAGAAGAAAATCTTCATGAGAGAACAAAGTCTGTATGTCTCCTGATTTATGGGCACCGAGCAACTCTGGGAACAAAACAGGCAATGAGCTCTGCAGATGTGAAAAATTCCTAGAAACTGAAAGATACAATACACACAAAACCTAAAACCATCACATCTACCGCACAGAAAGATACAGAAAAGGGAAGGAGCAGAGAGGAAAGAAAGTATGAATGGAGAAAAGGAGAGGAAATATAAAGAGAAAAGTTTTATAGGAGAATCTTCCTTGATCTTTGAGTTCTCTTTCAGCCAGATATAGTGTATTGTTCCTAGACAGTGGCTTATATGCAATAAGAATTCCCCTAGTGTTTCAGTCCTATATTTGGTCTAACATAGCTCCCAGTGTTACAAGAGGAAATTTCTTTCTTTCACTACTGGTTAGCTGAGTTTTCTTGTTGAATAATTAGATTGAACTCCTTTGTATATTATTCTAGACAGAGACCTACATTTTCCCCCCGTTTTATTGTTTGGTATTAGATTCACCTTGTAATGCCAGGTTCATCATCACACATTTTTCCAAAACATGAAGGTCACATCTGGAAACAATAGCAGCAGAGGTGTCACATGCAGAATAGAAAACAATAAACCCAAAGGGCATGTAGCCAGATATGGAGGGACAGAGGCTGCTCAGCCTGCAAAACCGCAAGAGCTGCTGCCCAAAAGTGCATCTTTCATTTATCCAGTCAACCAGGCCACTTAGGTCCTTTAGTTCTGTGCCCATACTGAATTCAATCAGCTTCTTCATAGCACTGTTCGTGAGTGGAGGACACTAATGACCAACTCCTGTGCCTTTGACATGGTCCTGACCAACGTAAAACAGCAATACATATGCTAACAAACTTAAAGGCTTTGTTTAAATTTGTTAGCATATATATAATATGCTGCTATAGTGCCGTTAAGAATGAATGCAGCAGTGGTGAAAGGAGCAGAGTGCAGCTCCGCCCCCCGCAGCCATGTCCTCTGGCAGGGCTACACAGCTTTGTGGGAGCAGGAGGCAGAGCTGCCAGCATAGGGCCATCCAGCAGCCCCAAGTCTTTCCGGTACCCCTACCAGCTAGAAATCTCTTTCAGGAGTGCAAGTATGGCAGTACTCTCCATACCTGCACTCCTGAAACTACCTATAAATGGTGGGAGATAGGCAGGTGCCTTATGGTAATCCATGCAGCTAATTACTAATGGTACATAGGAAATAGGAGGTTCTGCTTCAAAGCCACAATGCTTCACCCAAGGAATGCCTGCTGTCAAGAAGCTGCCAGAGAACTATAAAAAAATTCTTGGGCCCTGATCCTGTTATCCCAGATCAGCTTAAGCTTTGTCAGGGGAAGCTTGAGTCACAAGACTGAAGTCTCCAGTTCCAATCTGGATGACCCTGATATTGGATTATAACCTATGGAACTAATTCTGAAAGAACTCTTTGCAACTCTAAAGCTCACAATCGCTACTGTGAAAGTGACGAAGAATTCTACTCAGATCTGTATGTATGGTGATCTTTTAAACAATACTCTTTTTTAATAAATCTTAGTTTAGTTAATAAGAATTGGCTGTGAGCATGTATTTGGGTAAAGTCTGAAATATTTGTTGACCTGGTGGACAATGTGGACAATCCTTTGGGATTGGTAGAACTTTTAATATGATGAAAAAGATTTTCAGTAATTCTCATTATATTTGACTTGGCTGTCTGGGTGGCAGCCCAAGGTTGGATTGTTCTGAAGGAACTGTGTTTTTGGCTAAAATCTGGGTAACTAGTAAGGTGTTGTAGAAGCTGTTTTGTTCCTGGATTGGTGAATCTTTAGAAATACCCCCCAGTTTTGAGGACCGCCTGCCCAGTTCTTTGCAGTTGGCCCTGATTGAACAATCTCAGTATTACCCTTCCCCTCCTCTCCCCAATCATACCAGACCTATCCTATTCTTGATGGGAAATGGAGCATAAAAAGGTGGCAGCAACTGCACCAGGATCTGGTACGTGAGAAATGTGTGTGTTTTCTTGCAGTTTGCACATGGGCATTTTCCCCTATTTGTGATTCCCAACAAAGAGGGTGGGAACCACTGCTGTACATCCTGCCACTCCACCCCATCTGTGTGCTGTCAGTCCCACAATACAACTGGACACAAAATGGATTACTTCAAATAGGTCCAAACGAAGAGCACCTTATCACAGCACTGAAGTAGGTTGTCACTTTTGTTTTTATTTTAAGCATTTCATTGGACATCTGTTATCAGCACCACAGTTAGCAGGGCTATTGTGCCACTATGCTTTACAACAGGGGTCGGCAACCTATGACACACGTGCCAAAGACAGCACGCGAGCCAATTTTTAATGGCATGCTACTGCCTGCCGGGGTCCCGCTCAGCCCGCTGCCGAACCCCGGTAGTGGGCTGAGCGGGACCCCGGCAGGCAGCAGCATGCCATTAAAAATCCTGCCCGACCCAGCCCACTCTTCTCCACCCCCCGCCTACTGCTCTATCTGGCGGGGGCAGAAGCAAGCTTGGTCCTGCCGGCTGCTGCTGTACGGCAGGCTCCACCGGCAGCCAAGCTTCCCCCTCCCCCGCCTCTTCCCCCAGCGTGCTGCGTCAAGCCCCAGCTCCTCTCCCTCCCTGCCACCGACGGCCGTTGCGAGGAACGGGGGAAGAGCAGCCCCAGCACCCTCGCTGCTCAGACCAGTAAGGAGGCGGAGAAGAGGCAGGGGGAAGCAGGGTGTATCCCTCCAGCCCCCTGCCATGAGCCACTCAGGGGGCAGGGAGCACCCCCCTGATCCCAGTCCACTGCCCTGACCCCCTGCATCCCCCGCACCCCCCGCACAACCCCATCCCTGATTCCTGCACCCTCCACACATACCCAGCCCCCCCACACCCCATGCCCTGACTCCTGCACCCCCTCACATGCCCCCAGCCCTCTGCCCAGACCCCTGCACCCCCCTTGCACCCCAGCTCCCTGCATCCCCCCACGACCCCATCCCTGACACCTGCACCCTCCACACGTACCCAGCCCCCCCACACCCCTGCCCTGACTCCTGCACCCCCCACATCCCCCCCCCACCCTGAGCACCAGGTTGGCAGCGGGCTGAGCGGGGCCAGTGGCTAGGACCCCAGCTGGCAAGGGGCCGGCAGCCAGAACCCCAGACCAGCAGCGGGCTGAGCGGGGGCGGTACCCCAGACCAGCAGCGGGCCGAGCTGCAGGTCTGGAGTTCCGTCCGCTGGCTCCTGCCAACCGGGGTCCTGGCTGCCGGCCCCGCTCAGCCCGCTGCCAGTTGGGGTTCTAGCTGCCGGTTCCTTGCCAGCTGGGGTCCCAGCCGCCAGCCCCACTCAGCCCACTGCCAACCTGGTGCTCAGGGTGGGGGGGTGCAAGAGTCAAGGCATGGGGTGCGGGGGGGCTGGGTATGTGTGGAGGGTGCAGGAGTCAGGGATGGGGTCATGGGGGGATGCAGGGGGCTGGGGTGTAAAGGGGCAGGGCAGAGGGCTGGGATCAGGGGGTGCTCCCAGCCCCCTGCCCGGCTCACGGCAGGGGGCTGGAGGGATACGCCCCGCTCCTACCCTGCTTCCCCCTGCCTCTTCTCCGCCTCCTTACCGGTCTGAGCAGCGAGAGTGCTGGAGCTGCTCTTCTCCCCTCCCTCGCAAGGGCCATCGGCAGCAGGGAGGAAGAGGAGATGGGGCTCGACGCAGCACGCTGGGGGAAGAGGCGGGGGAGGGGGAAGCTTGGCTGCCGGTGGAGCCTGCCATACAGCAGCAGCCGGCGGGACCAAGCTTGCTTCTGGCCCCTGCCCCCGCCAGAGAGAGCGGTAGGCGGGGGGGGGCGGAGAAGAGCGGGCTGGGTCGGACAGGATTTTTAATGGCACGCTGCTGCCTGCCGGGGTTCAGCAGCGGGCTGAGCGGGACCCCGGCAGGCAGCAGCGTGCCATTAAAAATCGGCACGCGTGCCATAGGTTGCCAACCCCTGCTTTAGACTTTTGGTAGAATTGGCCAGAGAGTTAGCCAGCAGATCTAAGAGACCCCATCCCTACACTAGACCAAACCCCGCTCCGAATTGCTAGGGAGAGCTTATGTTCTTCAGAGTCTGCTAGATCTATTTTGCTGCTGCACATTTGATAGTTTGCCTCATTTAGGACCTTCCATGCAGATAGAGTGCAGCATGAGGTCAGGATGGAAGGAAGTCTCCAGAGATATTTGGGATATTTAACATGGCTGATTTTATTCCTGTCCATTTCTTAAGATCTGATCAAGTCTGTGTCATACTTCCACTTTCATCTGTATCGCTGCTCTGATACCACCACCTTTTAAACTTCTAGTTGTTCCAGCTGCTACTAAGCACTGGCACTAGCTGGAATTAACCGTTAAGATAAAAATGCAGGCAGAAGAATAGCCCAGGCAGGACACCTCACTTCTAGTTTCATAAACTGCCTGCAGTAAAGCAATTACAATCTAATGGAATAAGCAGATAGGATTTTGGCAGGAATTTTTATTTAGTTCAATTTCATGATCACAAAATGAAGTGCACAGCTGCCATCTAGTGGTCAGTTACCATTAGTGCACAGATGTCTCTAATCTTGCCCCTTTTCTACAGGCAACATCTATACTGCTTAGCCCATGTACCACCAAATAATTCTAGTGAATTTTAACACTTCCTGTGGCACACCACAGTGCATGCTAGGCTAGGTCCTTTAATGATGGCCTATTATTTCCTATGGAACAGCATTTAGTTTGCAGGACATTCAGTGTCCTCAATCAGCCCACTGACTGCTCTTTTTTAGGATATATTTATGTGCCTTAAGTTATAGAAACGACAATGGTTCAAGTCACATTACAAAAGTAATTAAGTGTTGTAACAATCTTAAATAATCACAAAAATACTGTAGGTTGAATCTTGGCACAGTCTCATAGCAAGGGCAGCATTTTTTTGGGGGGGGGGGGGGGGGGGGAGTTCAGAAGGGAAAAAAAAAACCTACCAAACCAATCTTTATAATTTATTATATATAAATATAAATAACACTCCTTGGATTTAAACACACACACACACACTCCTGACGTGCACTGCTTTCTAGCCCCTTTGCACTCCTAATATAGGATAATTTGAGTTTAAAAAGAAAAGAGACTGGACCTATAACATAGTCCAACTGTTTTGGGATTTAAGGATGATGGGCGAATGTTTTTAAAGGAAAGAGATACTGTTCCTTAAAATGATGTGGGTCTTACACACTCAGAGAAAAATTTCTTCATGAATTTCACAAGACTTACTACAAATAGCATACACCCTATATAGCAACACAAACATCAGAATAGCTGATAAGTGACTACTCTTACAGAACGTGTAAACAAAGCATTCATTTTGTTTTGTGGTTTATAGGGTATGTAACTGGCGATTAATAAACCGCCAGAAGATCCAAACATTAAATAACCTATATTCTCTAATTTATTTTAGTTTGTTTCAATAATAAAGTACTGAAATCTACTAAGGGCCCCAATAAAGCCCACTGAAATCAGTGTAGCAGGGTTGCCAGTTTGGTCAGCAGGCCTAGCACTCAGGGCCTGCCGCCCTTTTCACCCAATGTGTCCAGGACCCCATAGAGGGGCTTCTACTCAGTCAGCTTCTGAATTGGTAAAACCCTAGTCCTGCCCATCCCAGGGCTAGGCAAAAAGGAATCTGTGGTGGAGAGGGGGATCTGGGCCCTACCACTCCAATGTTTCAGTTTGGGGCATGGCTGATTTTTGATTTAGTCCTTTCCACCAAACCCCCAGAGTCTCAGGACTGATGCAGACAACCCTCATGTCTCCATGGTTCTCTCTACTCCTGGGGTGAGATCTCAAGGTGGGGGGGGGGGAAGGGAGAAAGACTGACAGCTGGATCACCTCAATAAGAGCTTCTTCTGCTCCTGCTGCAGGGCAGCACTCTTTCTGGAAATGCTTCTCTCCTCCCACCTGCCAGGACTGCTAGAGCTCTTTTTATAATGCTCCTTTTCTCAGGAGCATGCTCAAGCAGCACCTGAGGGTATGGCACTCCGTACTACAAAGCCACACCCTGGAATCCCCATATTCAACCACTATTATAATTATGATAGGTTTTGTACAAAGTATGCCTTGTGAGATATCATTTTAAAAGTTTTCATCTGTTGAACTTTATTATCCTGTTGGGTCGTATGTGCTATCATTGTATGTGAAGTTATGCTGTATGTGTTTTACTGAAATATGTTCTGAGGTTAGGAACCCACAACCAGTCTTTCAGGTACAACAATGGAGTAGCCAGATATGCTGATGGCCCATTAAAGGGAATCCACTTTCCCAGCAGCCATCCCAGACTTCTCAGAGAGAGCACCTAGACAATGGAGACTGTTTGACCAATGTATGCAGACCCCACCTCACAAGCCTCGATCTTGCCAGCCGGAAGAAACTATTACTGGGCCTCTCCCTCCCCTCCAGCCCCCAAACTCAACACCTGGAAGACAAAGACTTTGAACTGAGGTTGGTCGTCCCAGGCTGGAAAAGAGCCCCAACCTGTGTATTGAAGGTCTGTAGTCTACTTCTACCATCTGTCAGGGTGACATACTGATTCAAATCCTGTAAAAAGCAACAGAGGGTCCCTGTGGCACCTTTAAGACTAACAGAAGTATTGGAGCATAAGCTTTCGTGGGTGAATGCCCACGTCATCAGACTCTTGCATCTGATGAAGTGGGCATTCACCCACGAAAGCTTATGCTCCAATACTTCTGTTAGTCTTAAAGGTACCACAGGACCCTCTGTTGCTTTTTACAGATTCAGACTAACACGGCTACCCCTCTGATACTTGATTCAAATCCTGTTTAGTTTGTAGAACTCAGGCTGTGAATTTATTTTATTTCTTAGGTAACCAACTTTGATCTGTACACCTGCTACTTATAATCACTTAGAAACCTCTATTTCTGTAGTTAAGATATCGGTTTTATATTTTACCTAAAACAGTGTCTTTTGGTCAACGTGCTTGGGAAACCTCAGCTCAGTGTAGAAAGGCTAGTATGTGCCTTCTCCACATCAAGGGAAGGGCAGACTGGGTAATGAACTTGCCCTGGTCAGAAGCCTGACCAGTGTAAGATGGTCCAGTTCTGGGGTGGAAAACTGGGGAGCTGTAGGGAATTTGCTGGAGCCTCTATTGTTGGCTCATGAGTGGCTGACAAAGCATTCATGTAATTCAATTTGGTGTGTCTCTGCCTGTGGATGTCTGTGTAAGTGCAGTACCTGCCAGAGGTTTGTGACTTAGCAACAGCACCACAGTGTGAGGGGGATAGCCCTCTGTCCCACCAACCTGGGGTCAGTGTTCACATTTCCCCCCAGGAACCCCATCACAGAGGAACAGAGCTTTCTCATCCAGCACCGCTCCAGCCTTTCCCCTGCCTCAGTGAGGGGTTTGTAAACACCTTAGGAGGGAGTCTTTCCACTGACTTCATTGGGTTGCAGATTGTGCCTTGGACAACACAAAAGGTTTAGAAATAAGATTATACACAGGATGACAGATTTAATTGTGTTGAAATCCAACTCACACCTGTTGAATCTAGCATTCCATAAATTCTGTATGCCTCTAGACTAATTCTGATCTGGGACTCCACAATCTCATCTCAGCATCATCACTTTTTAGCCATTATTCCCCCAAAAATACTTTAGGTGAAATCTTGGCCCCATTGAAGTCAATGGTAAATTGATTTTCATTACAACATTGCGAACACTCAAATCAAACTAAACTCTTTCTGCTCCAATGCACATTAAAAAGGTCTGGGAAAGAAACTTTCCATTTTGCATGCATTAATTACATGGAGACACTTGGCAGATATGAAACTGTACAATACCTATTCTTGATAAAGTCCCCTTTAAAAAAATAAAAAATAAATAAAAAAAATAAAAAAAAAAAAAACCACACCACACACAGCCAAAAAGGCATCCTGGTAATCTCCTCTGGCTTGCTGTCCCCATGTTGCAGTCAAACTCTGATCTTCACCTTCAGGCCTCAATACCTTCCAAATACTGGTCTAGGTAACATGTTAACTGACTAACGTGGACAAGGCAATGTGCCTTTAACCCTTGTTCAAGTGGTCAAGTTAAAGCCATGAAGAGAGCCCTCAGGAGTTCACCTGCTGCCAGGGCTACAGAGTGCAATTCAAAGAATTCCAGGACAGCTGTGAAGTGCTATAGTTGTGTAACCTAGATAAGAAGGGGATGTGTAGTAAAAGGGTCAGGAGACGATGGCACTGTTAGGAAAATGGACACTGCAAGGAAAGGTGGAGGCTGTGTGAGGGGTATTGAAGGGAGGCGTGTAGGAGCTGTGGGAGGGATGGGTTGGAGGGCTGGGAGCAAGCGGAGCTGTGTGGCAGTGGTGGTACAGCACCCCTTTCCCCTCTCCTTCTGTCTCACCTGCTTGCGCTCTCTCACCACTGCTGTACCAGGAATGGACTCACCACTGCTGTACCAGGGTTGAGTCACTGGATGCACTTGGGACAGACACTGCCTGCAGCACCATGGTTGGGCCCCACCCAGACTGGTACCACTAGAATGGGGCTTCACCTGCAAAGCTGGGCTGTGCACACAGGTGGCAGTGTGGTTCAGATTTGAGGCAGCTAAGTCCTCTCTAGTTCTAGCCACTCACTGCCTATGCTTAGAAGTAGCAGGGCCATGACTCAGGTGGCCCCACCCCAGCTCATGCCCCCTTTTATCATTTCTACCCTACCCACTTACTCTATAATGTACTCTACATTCCACTCAACTACATGCCCCATATGTCCTCTCTCACTTTGATGCCACACTTTTCAATGCTGTGCTCTACACTTGGGCCCAGATTGAGCAAAGCACCTAAACATGTGCATTGCAACCTTTTCTGTCATCATATCCTTCCTAACAGGCAACCTATTCTGGTTAGTACTACAATAGTGTTCTATACTCCTTTGCCCTTGTGACAGAGTGCTGTTGGCAGCTGTAAAATGAGCCCTTTGTAAGCCAGCATCCTGGTCACTAAGATTACCCAGGGCACTGGAAGCAATTATTGTAGTTGGGATTTGGAAAGGTAGAAGGGAGCGCTTGCACCTGTAGGGTGCCTGATGAGCTAGTAAAGTAATTAGTTTGACAGCTGGGTAGCTCTGAGAAGAAAACAAGCAGCATGAAAGGCTGAGCCAGGGAGGAAGGGGGCTCCATGGAACTACTGTTACAGTGTGATGTACCTGGAGCATAAGTAGTAACGAAGACACTTGGTGGAGGTACCTTGGTGGACTGTGTGTGTTGCTTAATTTTCAGAGAGGGCCAGCCAGCCAGCCCGCCCTCCTAAGAGCTGAAGGGGGAACCCATTCACAGTCCCACATTACTAAAAAGCCTGTGTAGGATTTAAAACAACTCAAATCATTTTACCCTGCAGGACACAAACAAATTTTAAGCACTTTAACCTTCTCTCCAACTGCTCTCCTCTTCCCACCTCCTGTATGATGTGATATTTACTATGATGTATTTACACACACTATCATGGTACTATGTGTAAATTATAATGTAAGTGCTTCAGCTCAGGGCCCTTGCTTTATCCCCGTCTGTAAAGTACAATGCAGAAAACTGCCAATAGCTAAAGAATTAAATAAAAAAAAAATATTTCAAGAATAAACTCAGAAAGCAATTACTTCCTATCACATCAGTTTTAGATGTTGAATGACGCAGGTCCTAGACTGAATCTAGAATGCCTAGCAGAAGCACAACAAGGTTGGACCAGCTACACAATACAGCTTCTGTCTCGGTTTTCCCACCTGTGTGGGTGGCATCTCTTCTACCCATCACCCCTTGGGCCACACACTTCCCCACTCCCCTTTCCAAGAAGCTCTCTTTCCCTCTGCCCACTCAGCACCCCCATAAACTCACACCCAAACCCAAGATTTTCAAAAACAGGCAACTAAAGTTACACTATGATGAAATTTTCAAATGTGTTAGTCTCTAAGGTGCCACAAGTACTCCTGTTCTTTTTGCAGATACAGACTAACAGCTGCTACCCTGAAACCTAAATTAACTTAGGAGCCCAAGTCCCTTTTTCCAAGAGACTTAGGCACCCCAATGTCCAAAACTGAGACTTCGGTGCTGACATTTATTTTATGCCCAGAATTAGGCAAATACTGAGCTGTTTTTTCAAAGTGCTGAGCACCCCTCAACAGGAGATACTGGTGCCTCTGGAGTTTGGGGGGGGGGGGGAGGAGAGAAGATCTGGCCTCTTAGTAAGGTGACTAGATAGCTAGGAACGTAATTTTAGTCTTTTTATTATTTAATCGTGGCCTGAACTCTGATCTGTCCCTCTGCACTTTCACTGCCACCTCCCTAAATAAAATAAAAAAAATAAATTAAAGGAGATATCCTTATCTCCTAGAACTGGAAGGGACCTTGAAAGGTCGAGACCAGCCCCCTGCCTTCACTAGCAGGACCAAGTACTGATTTTGCCCCAGATCCCTAAGGGCCCCCTCAAGGATTGAGCTCACAACCCTGGGTTTAGCAGGGCAATGCTCAAACCACTGAGCTATCCCTCCCCCCATCCCGCTCAGCCAGCAGCTCTGTGGGCGTTTAGCAGGGGGCTGTGACTTCAGCGGGGTTTCACTTTCCCAGTGCTCATGTGCGCTCAGCAGCATATGCCCACCAGGGCGCGTTACAGTTTGCACAGGAGCACGGCTGAAGCCGACCTTGCACCGACCGCATCCGAGCCCGAGCCTGTGCGCGGAGCGGGGATCCCAGCTGCCCGCGAGCTGGGAAGGTGCTGCGGCCCGTGACCGCGGGTGGCTCCTGCCTCTGGGAGGAAGGTCAGTGCGCGCGTCTGCCACGGAGCTAGTGCGGACGGAGCAGTGGCTGCTGCTCTCCGCGTCCCGCTGTCCGGCGCGACCTTACACACCGGCCTACGGCCTTAGACGCTTAGTGCTGCCGGAGCTCGCGCTGCTGTCGGGACAGACACGGGCAGGAGGCGGAGAGTGAGCGCTGCAGGAGCCCCTGTACGCAGCAGGGCCGGGGACGCTGGCGCCTGCGCTCTCCGAAACAGCCACTGAGCGAGCCTCCAGCCTGACCCGCCACGGCCTGCCCGCGGGAGCCAAGTCTCCTGCCAGGTAAGGATCCCCTGCTTTGCGCCCCCATTTTTACAACCAGACGCCGGAGCACTGAAATCCAGTGCAGTCCCCGCAGAGGGAAATATGAAGAGTTATCAGCTCCGTGCTGTTCAGTTTCAGAGAGAAAACACCTGCCTGCAGTGTAGACTAGAAAATCAACTACAAGCTCAGAAATCTACGTAACAGGTTTACATAGAGGTCATACAGTCAGTTACCTACCGGGTAATGCATTGCAGAGGTGGTGAGTGGAACTAGGATCAGTCCAGATATTGATTAAATTTTAATCCAGAAGGAAATTTGAACAGTTTATAGTAATTTCAGAACATGCATTTGATCGGACCATCACCGTCCAAATTCACCTACCTTTTGACTTACCCTATTACTGACAGGGTTAGTACTACTTACACTTGCTTCTGCAGTTGCATGCAATTAGATAGTAACAAGTAACATTAATTTTACTTCTGAATTCTACCCTGCTTCCTTGGATACAGTGAGTTGTATTCTTTCCTGGTGCAATACTGAACAGTCAACAGATACAGTTGGACTAGTATTTCAAAAGTGATATTTTTGTCCTGGGGAAAAGATGAATTCTAGGTCCTGCAGGAAGAGTCTATTTCACTAGCCACATACATTTCTATTTGAAATATTTTCTAGAACATACAGCAACTGATTCTGGTCTCACACTAGTGTAACCAGGAATAGCCTCACTGAAATCAGTACAAATGACACTAGTGGAAAACTGGTGGAAGTGAGAGCAGAATTAGGGCCATGCTTTTGATATCAAGTTTGCAGGTGGATTTTTTTCAGTGAATCAAAAGAAAGTCAATCATCCTAGTAGCTTTCAAAAAACAAAAATGTCAACCTGTTGACAGTGGACTTACTTGCTGACACCTCCCCCTCATGCCTGGAAATAGTATTGTATCTCTTTCCTTTCCAGAAGCTCTCTGCCAACAGTCATTCTGGTCCTGTGATGGTCTAGCAGCTCTACCTGTTCTTGTAGCTTGGCCCTCCAGCCAGTCCCTTCCAGGATAACAGACAATCCAGCATCCTTATATCTGATTCTTAGCTGCAGGTCTTAGCCCCATGGGCCTTACACCATGTTCTTCAGACTATAAATTATTCTTAACACCTTACATCAGAGGGCTTCACACCCCCTTCCCAGTAGCTGGTAGGCAAGCCCAGGTCCACTTACTATGCCAAGCTCCAGTTTAGAAGCCTTAGTATAAGTGCTATCTCCTCAGTCCCTTCATGGGCTCTTTGTAAAAATCAGCACACACACCAGGGCTTCTTCAGAGAGATCCAGGTGATACCCTCCCCATTCAGTGCTTCCTCTTTGCCTTATAGGGGCCTTCCTATGCCCCACAGACCTCTGTACTACCAAAAAGGTAACTATAGTATTTTTCTCTACAACCATCACCTACTCCAGACTGCCTCTTTTTATAGCATCACCCAACTGGGCCTCATCTTTTAATTACACCTGGGCCACCTCCAGGTGCAGCCTGGTGGGTTAATTGACCTACATTAATCCTTTCACCACCTCTGTGGGGTAGGCACCTCATCACACAGTATTCCCAGGATGATTTTTGTAGTCTGATAGGGCAGCAGGAGTTCTTAATTGCATGGTGATGACAGGAAGTTTGAGAATTTTAAGGAATACTAAAATTCTTTCTTCCAGCATTGAGGACCACCACAGTGTCCTATCTCTTTGGTCTTGGTTCTGTTCTGTCTCTTGTAAGCCATAAACACAAACAATGCAAGAGATCTTGTGAGGCTCAGACTGGCACAATATTCCATTCCAGCTGGGGGACAGTAAGATGAGATAACATATTACCCAGTTTCTTCCCCTCTCTGACAGATTAGGACCCAGCAAGTTGTAAGACTGGGCCCATCCATAGTAACATTTTCCTTAAGTTCTAGATACAATTCAGTCTGCCTATGATTATGAAAAACAATGCCTGTTGCTACACTGGAGAGCTTTGGCATGCAGAAGCACAGAGGGCATACAGGAGGTTTTCTTCTACTGCAGCAGGAGACCCTGCAGTTTGAGAATGAAAGGATATTTTAATTGGGTTTTTCATATAAATACAAATAACAGTTAGAAATAATATTACAAACAGGAAGACATTCACTAAAGCGACATTGATTGCTATGTGTTAGTAATCTATAAAATATAAATACAACTATGTACACTTGATTGCTCCAAACTTAAAATACTTTTCATATTTTTTGCCCAGTAGGTGAATTTTTCTTTCACCATCCTTACTAATTGACTTTAGTTACTCTTGTTCTCTATGAACAGATAGGTATTTCCTAACCAGGAAAAATATTGAGGTTTTGGAATTTGTTTTCTTTCTGCATTGGAACAAAACTAAAACCTTTTGAAATTGTTCACAAAACATCTAGGGAGAGTGGGAGAGAGAGCTTCCTAATCACTGGGCTATTGGCTATTCTGAATGGGTGGGTGTCTCTTTCTCTCTCCCTCCCTGCCTCCCTCCAGCCTTTTACATCTGATGGAAATTGTTTACTGTAGTAAGGTCCTTTTGGAGGCAAACGAAAAATCAGTTTGAAACATTTTGAAATACATTCTTAATTATGCATTATTTAAACCACATCTCTGTCTCCTAGTCAGACAAGTGTTGTGATACATTGTGATGGCTTGCATAAGTTAGAGAACTTAAATGCTATACCTAATTCAATTAAAAAAACAAAGCTGGATTCTCATTAGAAAGAGCTGATGGTTGCTTCATATCTGTCACTCTTCTACACTCGTAATTTGTCTTTAAAATTCTATTTCACGTAGAGAAGAAAAAGCTTTACAGTTATTTTGGTTTTTGGGACCAGTGACATAAGCGAAGTATTCAGTTCATCTCGTTCCCTCATACACCTCCAAATTATCCTGATAAATGTGACATGGCTATTTACACTAATCTTAAAATCCAAGGATTTGATCCAAATCTAACTGAAATCAATTGGAGTCTTTCTGGTGACATTATTGGGTGCTGGACTCGACCCCAGAGGAATAAATCCCAGAACAACTGGAATGTATATACTATAATTATTTAATGTAATAACCTGAAATGCTTTATAGATTCTTTTCTCCATTGTGTGGTATACTATCTTAGAAATATAGCATTTCATTCTCTAATGTGAAGTTTGTTTTTTGTCCATTTTCATTTGACAATTTTATTTTCCCCTTCCTCTCCTTGTCTTTTAAATAAACCCAATATAGAGCTGCTACTTACCGGTACTTCCTTTTTTGTGTGTGTGCATCAGAATTGTTGATGTTCCCCAAAAATGTATACAGCTCTCAAAACAGTGATGGTTAACTTCTACAGCAGAAACAAAAAGAGTGAGAGAGAGAGAGCACAAAACCACTATACATTGTTTTGTGAATGGGCTCCCCAAAATAAGAGCCACCTAAACATTCATTAAGAACATTTAAAAAAAGCTATTTTGAATCAATATGAAGGGAATTCATTTTAATTCGATTAAATTGTGAGCTTAACAATGTGATATTCCCGCACTTTAATTATCTTACTAAATGGCACAGTTAAATTGTATGTTGGAGAAGTTTTTTACTGATGGATATTTTTTATGTGTTTACAATCCAATGTCATGAACCATGTTGAAAAGTGATGTTTCCTTTTTCCTTCCTTTTTCTAGTCCGTTGTGTCCCGTTTAACTAATGATCTGAACTGCTGCTTGTCTTATAGACATGAATTACTCTCATTTCATCACTGCAGTAAGTGCAGCAAGAAAGGCATCTCCAATAAGACTTCTGAGTGAGTACACACTGGCCACCCCTCACTGACAGCTCCTAAACCATATTGCCCTGTCTTCTGAACTCAGCCATGACACTGCAGATAAATACCGGAGCAGTCTTACAAGAAAACTGTGGGCAATTATAAGCTAATACATACATAGCTAACAAATATGCTGTGTGTCTTATTTGCTTTCAGTGGATAAAGGCAGAGGTAGCTGAGATCGTTTGCCTTTGATCTATAAAATGAATATGCATTGTACCCAATGGAAACCACCCCACACAGAGAAAAGAAATGGAAATAGTAACACTGTTTAATTCTTTTAAATTCATGCCAGAAAATATTTCTGCCAATGCCCCTGCTTCTGGAGTTGTGGCCGTTAAACTGTGATTTTTATTGCTGAATTTTTATTAGTTGTACAGGTCCAATTGACTATTAGGAAAGATGAGACTGACCTTCAGGAGGACTTCCTCTTGGATTCAATAATTGACTATTATTGAATCCAAGAAGAAGTCCTCCTGAAAGTCAGTCTCATCTTTCCTCACACTTCTGATTGCCTTAGCCGGTCACTTGAAGAAGTCTAAGGCTTAAGGCCAGAAGGGACCATCATGATCATCTAGTCTGATCTCCTGCATATTGTAGGCCAACCCCCCCCCACCCCCACTCCTATAATAGGCCCATAACCTCTAGCTGAATTATTGAAGTCCTCAAATCACGATTTAAAGACTTCAAGTTACAAACAATCCACCGTTTACTCTAGTAAGTTACTCTAGACCGTACCAGCCATATTGATATGTTGAGTAGCTCCTGTACCCTATCAACTTCCTTGGCTGTTTCACTCCATTACTGCTTCTTACTTGCCCCACTCTGTGCAGCTGACTCTAGATGCATACTATACACCAGTGGTTCTCAACCAGGGGTATGCATACTCCTGCGGGTACACAGAGGTATTCCAGGGGCTACATCAACTCATCTAGATATTTGCCTAGTTTTATAACAGGGTACATAAAAAGTGCTAGTGAAGTCAGTAGAGACTCGAGCATGCAGGGGTGTAATCAGAAAGGCCAAAACACAACTGGAGTTGCAGCTAGCAAGGGATGTGAAGAGTAACAAGAAGGGTTTCTACAGGTATGTTAGCAACAAGAAAAAGGTCAGGGAAAGTGAGGGACCCTTAATGAATGGGGGAGGCAACCTAGTGACAGATGATGTGGAAAAAGCTGAAGTACTCAATGCTTTTTTTGCCTCTGTCTTCACAGACAAGGTCAGCTCCCACACTGCTGTCCTGGGCAACACAGTATGGGGAGGAGGTGAGCAGCCCTCAGGGGTGAAAGAACAGGTTAAGAACTATTTAGAAAATCTGGACATGCACAAGTCCATGGATCCAGATCTAATGCATCCAAGGGTGCTGAGGGAGTTGGCTGATGTGATTACAGAGCCATTGGCCATTATCTCTGAAAACTCGTGGTGATCGGGGGAGGTCCCAGACAATTGGAAAAAGGCAAATATAGTGCCCATCTTTAAAAAAGGGTAGAAGGAGAACCTGGGGAACTACAGACCAGTCAGCCTCACCTCAGTCCCTGGAAAAATCATGGAGCAGGTCGTCAAAGAAACCATTTTGAAGCACTTAGAGGAGAGGAAGGTAATCAGGAACAGTCAACATGGATTTACCAAGGGCAAGTCATGCCTGACCAACCTGATTGCCTTCTATGATGAGAGAGCTGGCTCTGTGGATGTGGGGAAAGCAGTGGATGTGATATATCTTGACTTTAGCAAAGCTTCTGATATGATCTCCCACAGCATTCTTGCCAGCAAGTTAAAAAATTATGGATTGGATCAATGGACTATAAGGTGGATAGAAAGCTGGCTAGATTGTTGGGCTCAATGGGTAACGATCAATGACTCGATGTCTAGTTGGCAGCTGGTATCAAGCAGAGTGCCCCAAGGGTCGGTCCTGGGGCCGGTTTTGTTCAACACCTTTATTAATGGTCTGGATGATGGGATGGATTGCACCCTCAGCAAATTCACAGATGACACTAAGCTGGGGGGAGAGGTAGATACGCTGGAGGGTAGGGATAGGGTCCAGAGTGACCTAGACAAATTGGAGGATTGGGCCAAAAGAAATCTGATGAGGTTCAACAAGGACAAGTGCAGAGTCCTGCACTTAGGACGGAAGAATTCCATGCACCACTACAGGCTAGGGACGGACTGGCTAAGCAGCAGTTCTGCAGAAAAGGATCTGGGGATTACAGTGGATGAGAAGCTGGATATGAGTCAGCAGCCTTCAAATACCTGAAGGGGGTTCCAAAGAGGATGGAGCTAGGCTGTTCTCAGTGGTGGCAGATGACAGAACAAGGAGCAATGGTCTCAAGTTGTAGTGGGGGAGGTCTAGGTTGGATATTAGGAAACACTATTTCACTAGGAGGGTGGTGAAGCACTGGAATGGGTTACCTAGGGAGATGCTGGAATCTCCATCCTTGGAGGTTTTTAACCCGGCTTGACAAAGGCCTGGCAGGGATGATTTAGTTGGGAATTGGTCCTGCTTTGAGCAGGGGATTGGACTAGATGACCTCCTGAGGTCTCTTCCAACCCTAATCTTCTATGATTCTATGATTAAAATTTCATACAGGCAAAATGAGAAAGTAAGCAATTTTTCAGTAATAATGTGCTCTGACACTTTTTTAGTTTTATGTCTGATTTTGTAAGCAAGTAGTTTTTGAGTGAAGTGAAACTTGGGGGTACGCAAGACAAATCTGACTCCTGAAAGGGGTACAGTATTCTGGAAAGGTTGAGAACCACTGCTACACACGCTACTGTTGATAGCTGATTGTTCCATATGGCAGGAAAAAGTGCTCCTGTACTGCCAGCTGAGGCCTATGTGGAGACAGTTGCAAAATAAGAGCCTAAAAACATACACCTCTTGTAACTGCTTTTAGACTACATCCCATCACCTCCTCACTGTGGTCAAATTCTTCCCTGGAGTGTAGGCTGGCAGTTGCAATTTCACTTCAGTGTGCGTTATGTGCATGACATCAGGTAAAATTTAGATCTTCTTTGTTTTTCTAGATCGGGGTGGCCAACCTGAGCCTGAAAAGGAGCCAGAATTTACCAATGTACATTGCCAAAGAGCCACAGTAATATGTCAGCAGCCCCCCATCAGCTCCCCCACCCCGTTCCCAGCGCCTCCCACCCAGCAGCAGCCCCGCCAATCAGCACTTCCCCCTCCCTCCCCACACCTCCCGATCAGCTGTTTCATGATGTGCAGGAGGCTCTGGGGAGAAGGGGGAAGGAGCGAGGGCACTGCAGGCTGAGGGGAGGCTGTGGGGAGGAGTGGAGTGGGGACAGGGCTTGTGGCAGAGCCAGGGGTTGAGCAGTGATCACCCCCGGCACATTGGAAAGTTGGTGCCTGTAGCTCCAGCCCAGGAGTCGGTACCTATACAAGGAGACGCATATTAACTTCTGAAGAGCTGCATGTGGCTCCGGAGCCACAGGTTGGCCACCTCTGAACTAGATACTCTTCATTAACCTGCTTCAAGTGGTATTTTGGTAACTTCTGAATTTATAAACAGGAGCATTATGTGGTATGTCTTGTAAACACTAAACAAACTAAACTAAATGTGTTGCTTTCAAAAATAAGAGTTTTCAACATTTTCCCCCACAAAGTATAGCATTAAGATATTAGGTGTTAAAAGTTTAAAAACTAATTATAGTTACAGAAACAGCTTGTTCTAATGATTAGAAAAGCAATCCAGACTGGAGTAAAAAAACTGTTTATAGATTGATTGATTGATTGATTGATTTTAAGAGGAGGTAACTTTCCCTGCAATTTTTCCAGTAAATATTCGGGTCTTACATACCCCATTCTGCTGGATTACACTACTGAAAACTGGAGAATAAGCAGGATTGAGATATCACAGATATCAAACAATTAAAACCTGATTAATAGGAGGTGGAAGAAATTTTTACTCAGACTATTTAAAACATTTCATTTTACCCCTATGTAATTCAAACAGCTGGAAGGAAAGCTATCTGTTAAAGATTCACCATCCATGCCTTTTCAGTTAATGCCAAGAAAGCTCACAATGTATTTTTGAGTCAGCCAAGAAAATAAATGATAAATGTTGGCATGCCTGATATCTAAAAAGACTTCATTATCCAACAAAGCGTACAAACAGGCACAAATCTGCATTAACTTTTCCTCTGCAGGTCCCCTTTAAATATTCTATAGGAAATGAAGGGACGGATGGGGGAAGGTGAAATGTTATATCTTGAATAGGCTAATGAGTAATGGAAGTTTTCTTCCTCATCTTTCACTGTAGCTGAATTGATGCAGAAGTCTCCCCCATCACTAATCTCCTTGGCTGGAGGGGCACCGAACCCCAACACTTTCCCATTTAAGATGGCCACTATTACCACTGGAGATGGAACTGCTGTGAATATTGGGGAGGATTTGATGAAGAGAGCCCTCCAGTACTCTGCCTCAGCAGGGTACTTATGAAGACACTTTATAAGAATAACAATAAATAACAGTTGCTGCTTTAATGGTTGATCTTTACAAACATGTTTTATTAATTGCTTATAATTTTCCCTGTCTGTATATGTGGAAAAAGTGACTAATTATTTGTGAGTGGAGGAATGAATTGACAAGTACCAATATTTATTGATTAACATCAAATAATATTTGAGAGGCCTGAGTCCAGGGTCAGTAACTGTGACAGTGTCCGGTGTATTGCAGCACAGTATTCAGCATATCAAAGTAAACAGCCTTGCAAAGCATTTTCTTTATATCCCCCCAAATCCTGGTTTATTTGGCTCCTGTTTATACCATTGAAAAAACACCACTTATTGTCTGGGGTAGTTAAATTAACTATGATATTTGCCACTGTTAGTACAGGAAATACTGCAGATATCACAGTAAACTCAAACATCACCATGCAGGAAACATGGCTTGTTTTAGTGGCATCCACTGTAGGGGTGTTAAAATAACAGTATTGGTTCATTATTTATGTAATATGAGGACTACTCTGAAATGACAGTGTTCTATTAACGTTGCCTCCTGGATAAAGTGTTAAACATAAAGCTAGTACTTGTGAGACAATTGTCTTGCTGAAAAGGGACTAGTTGGGATACTAACAGTTATGGGTACATCATAATAAGAAATTTTATACCTGGCTTAAAAATATTGTTTAACTGTTTTTTCTGTCATGAGATTGTTTTGCTCTAGAAACACTAGATTTTTTTATTTTTCCTAACACTGAAGTCCTTCTTCAGAGCAGAATGAAAACTCATGTACGGTCCTTTATATTGGGGTCCCTGTGCCACTGTGTGATGTTACTTTGCTAAAATGGTGTCTACCATCACAAGATTTGCAAGTGCCTCTTCAAAACACTGCTGTACTGAGCAGGAAAGCAGCTGTTTTATAGAAACTTGAAATCCATTCACTGTTTTGATTTATTTTCAGATGCCAACCACTTTTTTCCCACTTGTGTTGTTTCCCCCAGCCCCCCAATTTCGTATTGGTGTAACAGCCCAGATTGAATGCAGTAAGGAGTTAGTGCCACATTTTTAAAGGTATTTAGGTGCTGTAAGATGCATAGAGGTGCCTGGCGGGATTTTCAAAAGTACCTAGGTGTGCGCCTGGGAGTTAGGCACCTAGGTGCTTTTAAAAATCCCACTAGGCACCTATCTGCATCTTCAGGCACCTAAATGCCTTTAAAAATCTGGCCCTTAGTCTGCATAAAGTGTGTTCCAAGTGGAGCTGTGCAAAGATTTTTTAACAAAACTCCCCCCCACCCCAAAGCTTAGATTCGGGTTAACTAAAACATCATATGAATTTGTTTAATTGTTTCAGTCAAAAACAAAAAATTCTGAAAAAAATCAAAATGTTTCACTGACATTTTTTAAATGAAATGTTTTGATTTGAAACAACTTCTTGTTTCAAATGTTGCTTCAGTTTTAGTTTTAAAGGTTTAAAAAAACTCAAACAAAATGAAAATTTGTTTGAGCCAAAACAAATTTTTTTCAACTTTTTTGGTTCAGCCAGCAAACTAAAACAAAAAAAGTCATTTATTCACGCACCTCTAGCTACAGACAGAGGCCATACAAGTCACACCTGCCATACCTGGATCTGAAAGGATCACCTCAATGCATGAGACAGAAATTCAGCCTCCGTGCCCATTCAGTCCTTTGTTGACAATCTCTCTGCAGAGGCTGTCAACTGTTTATTGTATTATAGACACTGGTCCCTAAGGGCTTTTTATCTTAAATACACACACACACACACACAGTATTATGTTTCTCTCATTTCATTATCTGAGAGAAAATATTTTAAACCAGTGCTTATACCTATCTGTATTGCTAAATAACAGAGAAAGAGAAACAGACAATTTGGGTAGCAATGTACGCTAGATTTGAAGGGGATTTAAAGGAGCAGAACATAGGGCGACCAGACAGCAAATGTGAAAAATCGGGATGGGGTGGGGGATAATAGGAGCCTATATAAGAAAAAGACCCCAAAATCGGGACATCTGGTCACCCTAGCAGTACAGAATATCAGGATAATAACGATGAGACATAAAATCTGTGTTTCAGAATTCCTGAGTTGTTGTCCTGGCTAAAGGATTTACAGAAGAGTCTCCACAATCCTCCCACTGCCAACTACAGTCCTGATCAGGGCCAAATGGAGATATGTGTCACCACCGGCAGCCAGGAAGGCTTGTCCAAAGTAAGACTAAAAGCAGAATACATTGTGGCTTCTGTAAAATGTAATTACTTGTTGCTTTAAATAGATGTTTGCTTTCAATCACTTGAATTTTATTTCCTTGTATAGGAAAGGCATGCCTACTCTATGATTACAGTTGTTAAGGGTGGCTTGTTAATGAAATGATATATTAAATACCATATCTGAGAAAGTAAATGGAAGTTGGGACAAAACTTTGTCAGACTCTAATGGTCTTCCATGGCTACACAAATATCTAGGATCTTTATTATGAAAGAAAGAGAGAATATCATAAGACATTTTATTCCATTTACTTTCATAATTCTATAGCAAATGATTTTAAGAATCCTGTAGTGGAATGTAGTGGTGCAATCGAATTAGAGTTGGTTGCTGTACGGTAGTTTTTATTGTGCAATAAGATATGTTTGTAAGAAGATATTGTTCTGAGTAAGTTGGTTTTCAATTGGATGATCTTCTCTCTCTCTTTCTCACACACACACACACACACACACAGTTGACCCTTTCTATAATTGAAAAACTTTTGTATTGTGATAGAATATTGTTAAATGTCAGTATTTTTTTTTCCAGAAGACAGAGTTGTCCTGTTTGAAACTGGCATTCTTCTCCTCTGACTTGTATCTCTCTGTTTGTCTTCCAAAGTGGAACTTAAATCCATTCACTGTTTACCTAGAAGAGTTTACATTGAATTAAATGGTGATGGAAACACTAATATGTAATTAGGATGTGTAGTTCCATTAGAGCCGGCAGCAGTATGCAGAATGTCCAGTAAAATCATACAGTCTTGTAAAGTAAATGCTTCCCATTTTGTAGGTGTTTGAGATGCTTATTAACCCTGGAGACAACATCCTTTTGGACACACCCACCTATCCTGGGACTCTAGCAGCTGTGAGTAGTGTTTCAGTATGAAAAGTTGTGAAAGTTACAATGATCATCACCTTGGGACACAAATCTACATTAAAACATATGGGCTGCCTCACTATTGTAAATGCATCTAAGACCTCATCCAGACTAGAGTTTTTGAGCCTGTTCTGACTTAAATTGGTTGGCATTGATGAACTAATACAATTGTAAATGCAAATGTTTGTCCCACACAATGTTTTGTTCTGGAGCCCAGTTCACCCTAATCCTAGGTTTCTATAGAGAATCACAGTAGAGATGAGATGAGATCTTTCTGATAAAGTCAGTCTAAATGCAAGTGCATGATCAGTGAGATTCCTCCTATTTTAGATTCATGGTGCGCCTCTTTCTTAATGATTTAATGACCTGATTTAGTATTCTGTGCCTATAGTAGGATAAAATGGGGATGGGCCTGGAACATGTATGTAGGTGAGGTCCCAGGATATGAGAGCAAGTCAGAGAGGTAACTCTTAAATGACACTAGTTTTTGTGGATCAATATGCACCCTGTGCAATTAAATACAGCCCTTTAATGCTTAATAGTTACAGATTAGGAGAAATGCTGGAATAAATCCTATACCACTCAATATTTCACTTGACATCTGGGTAATATTGTTTCGTATACTATATTTTTGACATACCTTTTGATTATGCAATGGGCCCATATATTGAGGGCATTGTCGTTTCAGCAGCAATTTGTTTATAACCTAATAAATACAGGGTTAAATAGTACAAAAATAGAAATTCCACAGAAATAAAACTACAGGGACTTTTGTTAATTTTTGCTATAACTTCACACATCGCTATTGTCCCATGTCACTCATTAACATTACTGAAATCTCAGTCCCATTGCTGAACATAATACCCGTTCAGAGCAGTTATTCTTCCTCCCTTTGTCAGGGCAGAGCAGGTTATAGTTCTGTCAGTTCAACTGAAACTGCATTTCTAATTATTGCACTGTTGAGAGACCTGAAGCTTATCTGTACTTTTGCATTGGAGTGTTGAAATGTGAGGGATCCCACTGCAGTAGAATCCACAACGAACTCCTGGGCTCCTCAGATGTGATGCCATGTGCCTGATAGGCAGGCATGTAGTAATAGTTTATCTTGGACCAACCAAGACTTATCAGAGTCTATATAACTGGTTTTAAATATTGGGAGCACAAGGTGATCTAGTTAAATTACATTCTGAGGGTTATACAATGTGTTCAGAGAAACTTTCCCTTGAATCATGAGCTAAGCAAGTTTGAAATCAATGCAACTCGTTTATAACTATCTAGTTCAATCTAGATTTAAGGGCAGATACTGCATTGCTGAAGTTCTGTAACATCAGAGACATAATCATAATTTCAGAATTACAGACTCAGTGACTGAGATTTGTCTCCTATTTTGTTTGTTCCCCTCCCCCCAGCTAAGACCTTTGGGCTGCAACATAATCAATGTTCCCAGTGACCAATACGGTATTATTCCAAAAGCCCTGAAAGAAATTCTTTCCAGATGGAGCCCAGAAGATGTCAGAAAGCACAACAACAGTCCCAAATTCCTGTACACCATTCCAAATGGTGGCAATCCCACTGGAACCTCATTGACTACTGACCGCAAAAAGGAGATATATCAGGTATGCAGTGAGAGCCTGGCATCACAGCTTTCATGTAGGGAATAGACAAATGTGGGGTTTTCAGTTTGAGGAATTCCACTGCAAAACCAGCACACCTTATAAGCAACTGAATAGCAAATGTTGCTAAAAATCTCATGCCCCATTACTATATCAACCTCTTGTGTGCCCTGCCACTTCTCCCAGGTCTTCCCTTATTGGTTTTCCTGCATGATTGGGGTGATCTAGTGAGTATAGTGTAGTAAATTATAGTCCTTTGTAGCCATACCAACCATTGTGCTGACTTATATGTTGTGTTTACTCACTGGGCCCTGGTACAAGCCTAAAGAGGTGTTCGACAAGGATAAAAACCAACTCTATCTAATGAGATAGAAGTTGGAGCAACCCTTAGAACTGCAAGGGACACAGGAGGCAGATGTGCTCATTGACAACACAATGAAGGTAGCTGTCAGGATCACATGCCCATAGAGATGCAGGGTAGTTTTTACTACTCCCTATTTTGGAAGTGCGATTCTCTATAACAAGAAAAGAAAATGTATAATATAACCCTTGCACTCAGTGCATTTTCTTTTTTAATTTTTTTTTTTTTTTTTTTTTTTTAAGAAAATTACATAGAAATCAGTTAAGCTAACATTCTAAGTAACCACCTGGCTAGAGAAAATATTCAAAGTGCCATGCTTTAAAAGCATGAGATCTAAGGTCCATGCATACAAATGTGTCCAAAATTGCCATTCAAACTGGTAGGTGAGAAACACATAATTTTTCTGCATGCAGCGGTCCAAACCGTGCTCACAAATATAGGCACATTATTGCACATGGAACCCGGGCTTCAGTTTTTCAAAATTTGGCCCAATTAGAGCTGCTATTTTTACCAGTTCACATACTTTTGCAGTTACATGAGTTGGTAAATTTAGCATTTGAAGGCGACTCTTGACGTGATGTTTGTGTGCTGAATCAGCAGAATACAGAGCAGCTTACAGGGCAATGAATATAAATAACTGGGATTACATAGGGACTATTTTTATTACATTTCAATAAACCTTTACATTTTGGGGTTTAATTTCTTTTTTAGCTTGCAAGACAGTATAATTTCCTTGTAATAGAAGATGATCCTTATTATTTTCTTCAGTTTGATAAGGTAAGTTGTCATTTGTACTGATTGGTATCAATATTTCTTTGGGTTCAGAAAAGAATTAATACTTGGACAACTGTGGCTCAAACTACATGCTACTCGTATTTAGTAGATTGTCAGATTAAATTAAGGCATTACTAGTAAACACTCAGTCATGAAATTTTTAATTACATGCCTCTTCAGCCATCATGTTGCATCAGTCCTTGTCAATTACAGTGCGTCAAATTCTTCAGTTTTTAAGTGAGGAAAATTCCCATTGACTCCATTGGGGCTGTACTAGCAGATATGCCTCCGAGCCAAGGCTGCCTCAGGCACATACAGATATACCCCTTAAAAGGGCATTCCATTGTAGAGGGAATGGGATGCAAGGCATGGGAGAAGTCATACAGGCTGTATTGCCTTTTCTTTCTAATCTCTGCCTTCATCCAATGCAGCCCACCCTGCCTCCACCCCTTCTCCTTGTGCAGATCTCAACCCATGGAGATTGGTCACGGGAATAGGGAGAATAGTGCCACAAAGGCAACTGCCACCCTCCCTGACACACAGTGGGAGGGGGTGGGTGCTCAGATCCACACTTGCAGGGTCTCCTCCATACATGGATCTGGGTGGGGGCGGTGACCTGGCCCTCACTTAAGTACATAACTTCAGGATTAAGATCAGCTTTTACGGAGAGTAACACCCCTCCCTTAGCAGCTAATGGCTGCTGAGTAGGTCGATGGAATGAGTACAGTTTAATATTTTTCTTTCTGTAACAAGGTTCTCCCCTTCCTTTTGGGGGTGAGGAGGAGTCTGGTTTGCTTGGGCTAGCAGAACTGAATGCCTGCGTGGAACTCTTATAAGCATGTGGGCATGCAGAAATTGTCAGTATAGTAGCCGAACTTCTGCTCTGGGAATTAGAATCTGTGCTGAACTCAGGAGGGTGATCTTACCAAATCCCCAATTCTGAGGGATGTCCTCCAGTTTCTCCTAAAGGGAAACTGCAAGCTTAGGGAAAACATTAAAGAACATATTCCCCTCCACTCAGTAAAAGTATTTTGACAGAGAGCTGGGTATTTGGCTCTGACCTCCTATCATAGTTCCAGGTAGAAACTCCAGCACCTAGCATTTGTGCGGGGTTAGAGGTAAAGGAATTTCTGATTGACTCTTTCCTGACATTCAGGTGACCCTATCATCACACCACAGTAGGGTGCTACTCTAAACAGTCATTTGTCAGGCAGGTACTGGACTTTGATACTAGTTGTGCATCTCCAAAACCAGGATTTTGTCATATGATACATCACCCCTTGAGTCAAGAAATACTGAAGTCTGTGTTAGTAATAAGTAAAGCCTTGGTGTAAGCCTTATTAGCTACTTGAATTTTAAACTCTCATTCTTTTCTTTCAAGCCTTGGGCTCCAACCTTCCTCTCAATGGATGTTGATGGTCGAGTTATCAGGACTGACTCTTTCTCTAAAATTCTCTCCTCTGGGTAAGGTCTGTTTCAGACTGTCGCCTGCTGGTTAGCACAGGCTGCAGAGTCAAGAGACATGGGATTCTAGTCCTGAGTTTGCACCTTCACTTCGTGAAGGTAGGCAAGTCACTCAGCCTCTCTGTGCCTTGGTTTTCCCATCTGTAATATGCGAATAGTGACCTACCCGCTGTTGCAAAGTGCACTGAGATCTTCAACTGTTCACGACCTGCTCATCTCCCGTTCCCTCCATGTCCTGGCAGTCACCTATTAATCATGTTTATTACAGTAGGGCCTAGGGCCCAACCAAGAGTAGAGCCCTGCTCTGCTAGGCACTGTGCAAACACAGAGTAATACATGGTCACCGGAGCCCACTCCCCTTCTGACAGCCTCTGAAGCCACTGTCTCCTATGACAGCCTGTCCTTACACACAACCTGTCCTCAGTTTTCCCTAAACTAGAGGACCATGATGGAGGCGTTAGACTCCTCCTCTCTGGTTCTTGATGTTCTCGCCTCCCTTGGCTTTCATAGCACTGGCTTCTCTCCCTACCTCTGACCATTCCTTCAGAACTTTTTTGGCATGTTGTCGTCCTCTCTCCTACAGTCCACGAGAAATAACAGGGCTCTTTCCCTGGGCATCTTCTCTTCTAGCTTTACACCTTTCCTTCAACCACCATCTTTTGCTGAGGACTTGCAAGTCTGTTCTCCACTCCTCACAACTCCTTGCACTCAGTCCTAATTTTCTGGCTGTAGTGTACATTACTTTTAATGAATCTTAGCAAGCTACATGAATCCTCGCCTCGCAGTTAGTGAGTTGTGAGCTCTCCCTGAGACTCTAATGAAATAAAGAAAGAAGGTAATATGATGGAAATATGGTTGCACTTTGAAAAGTGACCCTACAAAAAATGATGTCATGTAGTTCCATCTTTGTCATTCAAAGACATGTGTAAACTTACTCCATTTATTTTCCTCTAACTGCAAACTCAACCTGGAATCAGAGTCAAGCAAGGATTTGTTTGAATCTGACAATATGAATAAAGCTTCTTTTAGTTCATGAACACAAAAACAATCCTGTTCATTCTCTTTACTAGCAGTGCTAAATGGAAGTAAATATAGTAAACACTGTGTTGCCAACTTCACACTATTTGGTGTTTGATAGACTCGCTCTTGTAAACTTGTGGTGATGTGAGAATCTCAGCTTGCTTTTTTTCCCTAGCCATTATGATTTCAGAGAAAAGTTTAAAAATATGACCCACGTATGCCCTAAAAGCTCAGAAACTACAAGGCAAATTGAAATAACCAAAGAACATTTTTAAAAAATCATCTCATGATTATTAAGCCAGTCTCTTCCCTTTTAACTCGAATTAGCAGATGTGACTCTGAATACACACAGGGAGCAGATCCATTAAGGTTCCAATTTTCCATAGTTGCTGTTTGGACGATAGCCATATTTTGGCTCAAATTCTCTGCTGATATAATTTCAAGGATTAGTGGACTGTATATGTAGTAATGTTCTTCTTCTTTTCCCCTAGGTTGAGAATAGGCTTTTTAACTGGCCCCAAACCACTTATTGACAGAGTTATTCTGCATATACAAGTCTCAACAATGCACACCAGCACTTTCACACAGGCAAGTGCCATCTCCGAGAATTGGGAAGGTGTTACCCGAATTGTATTTATAAAAATAAAATGGTTTCTCAAACATAGTAACTGGGAGGAGGGGCAAAAAATCTTTTATAATCCTTAGCCATTTTTTCAGCATGGCTTTCAGGAAAATTTATATTACAAATTCTTCCAAGGGAAGAAAGAACAACGCAGAGAGGAAGACCAAGGTTTGTCTGGAGGGTGTTCTAATAGATGTGAAAAACATTGCTCCAAAGTATAGGCCTCTCTTTACTTTTATGTAATAGGTTATTGAGGCTTAACGGAGTTAGGGATCAATGGGAGTTGTGTGCTCTATGGCCTTAGGCTCCTTTGAAAATCCCACCCTGAAGAGCTGCAGAATAAATGGAGAGGATTTGGAATTTTTATTTGGTGCAGTGCTTGTAAGTCAGTGTGGCGAACTGGTGAACGCTGCTGGTGCTGTATAAGTAGCATGCTATCTATTGCCCCTTCCCTTCCAGACAGTGCTCAAAGGGTGTGTTAGGGTAGAATGAAGTATATCCTCCCCTCTCCCCCTGCCTACTAGGTCATCATTGACCCATTCCTGAGCCCTGCCCTCCCCTCTATCACAGTCAGCTCTAAGGTTCTGCCCAGAGCTTAAATTAGACTTTGCACTCCCAACCCTCTTTTCAGCTCCCCAATTTCACCATGGAGATAGAATAAAAGTGGGGAGACTAATAAAGGAAATAAACATGTATTAAATTCAAAGCTGTATATGTTTCCCTCCCTTTCCTTTCCAAATTCCCACATTTGTCTTCCCCTATCCGTTCCTCTTTCCTTCAGACTCCCTAATATTTCCATTTCCTCATGGGACTGCTATAGCTCCGGCTTCCTAATGGCCCTTTGCCGGTTTCCTGGTGGACCTTTTGTATTACCAAGGGGTTTGAAGGTAAAGGAAGAGATGGCTTCAGGAGTCCAAGGATGTGACCTCTGCCCTTGCAGGATGTTTAATATTATATTAATATCATTTTTAAAAGCTTTTGTTTGGTGGCTGACTATCCTGTTTAAAGAATGGGATTTACTGTGTGGGTTTTATTTCTGTAGCTTATGATTGCACAGCTTCTTCAGCAGTGGGGAGAAAAGGGTTTCCTGGAGCACGTAGACAGGTAGTGCCCTTATATTCAATATACTATATTGTGGGGGTTTGGTTCTCTTTTAATTACTGTCATGTCTCTAAGTATAATGTTTAAAGGGAGTGTCACGCTGACTGGAGTGACTCACGACCGTTAGTGCCTGCCTTAGGTCAGACTGTCAAAAACAGGACAGACACCCCAAACTAGTGGTATGTTCTATAATTAGATTTCACCAACCCAGTAACAAATGTGAACTCCCGGATCACTATAACATGGAGTCACAAACAGTCCCTTTGGGCTTTCCAGTCTATCTTGCCACCCAGACAAGCTGGACGTAGTGTTAAATGGTCACTGACTCCAGGGCCGGCTCCAGGCACCAGCTTAACAAGCAGGTGCTTGGGGCGGCCAAGGGAGAGGGGCGGCACCTGCGGCAATTCGGGGGTGGCAGGTCCCTCACTCCCTCTAGGAGCGAAGGACCTGCCACTGAACTGCCGCCACCGATCGCGGCTTTTTTTTTTTTTTTTTTTCCGCTTCGGGCGACAGAAATGCTGGAGCCGGCCCTGACTGACACACAAACACACAAAATATTCAGGTTGCTCCCAGTCTCAAGAGACCAGTCACTTACCTCAGGTCAATTTGTATCTTAGATCTCACACCAAAAACAATGCTTATAGCTAAGGTTACGATTTTGTCATGGACAGGTCAGGGCAATAAACAAAAATTCACAGAAACCATGATCTGTCCCTGACTTTTACTAAAAACATCCCTGACAAAATGAGGTTCCAGCACACTGCCCTGCTGCATGCAGTGGCTGGGAGCTGCGGCCCCCTGCGCAGTGGCTGGGAGCTGGGGGAGATCCCCAGCCGCCCTGTAGGGCTGGGAGCTGGGGGGGGAGGGCGCTGCCCACGGTAGCTGAGCAGCTGCCGGGGTCCCTTCGCCGCCAGCTGGGGGAGCTCCAGGGTCCCCCCGCTGCCCTGCAGGGCTGGGAGCTGGGGGGACCCCACCACCTGCACGGCTGAGAGCTGCCGGAGTCCCTCCACTGCCCGCGGCAGTTGGGGGGCAGCGCCGGTGGTGGCTGGTCAGTTGTGGGGGTCCCCTGCCACACGTGGCAGCTGGGCTGCTGCTGGAGGGTCCACCGCTACCACCGCCGGTGGCTGGGCTGCAGTGGTGCCCCAATGTCACAGAGGTCTCCAGAAGTCACAGATTCTGTGATTTCCGTGACCGCCGTGGCATAATCATAGCCTTACCTATAGCCAATCCTGTAATAAACTAACTAAAGGTTTATTAACTAGGAAAAAGAAATAAGAGTTATTTACAGGTTAAAGCAAGCAAACATATGCACAAATGAGTTGCCATCTATGGTTCCTACAGATGACAGAGATGTACTAATCTGTCAATTCAAAATGTCTTTCAGGGTGGACCCAAGGGTAGCCCCTAGGGATCTCTGCCTGAGTTTAGTGTCCCTGGCCCTGTGTGTTCAAACAGTAAAGAGATGAACAATTTTCTTGTGACCATCTTTTATCTTTTACACTTAGCCTTCCAGCCCATGAGTAACTGCCTTGCATGTAGCAGTTCCAAGGTGTGATAGAGCCATCCACCAATCCTTTGTATTGTGATGTTCCTTAATGCCTGGTTTAATCTTGACAGGCCTCCTGAATGGGTATGGGGGGATGATTCCTGTGCCTGGGTTCACAAGTTCAGAGCAAACATTTTCAAAGTTATAAAGCCAAACTTACATATTTCCTTATAGCATGGGATACGGACATTACAACTGATATTAATGCATGCAGCTACTTACAGGCATTTCATAGAGTCTAAACACTAAATACATTCTGATAAGACTAATACTTATTTTGAACAAAACTAGCAAACAGATGAGCTGGTTTGGTTTTCAGCTATGACTTTGTCAGTGCTCAGCTGACACCTACAAACTTGGCAAGAGCTGGCACCTGGTTTACCAGCATCACAGGGAACTGGAACAATGTTAGGATCTGTTACCTGAAGGTCCCACAGCACTGGGCAGCATAACATAATCTGCACAGTTTTGTAATAGGCATATGGCAGTTGTATAAAGTTATTTGTACCTAACCATTTGTGGATTTAGCTCAGATGGGATCTTTCTCTATATCTATCTATAAAAAAATTTGAATTGTTTGTCTCCAGGGTAGTGGAGTTCTACAGGGCCCAGCGAGATGCAATGCTTGCTGCAGCAGACAAGTGGTTAAAAGGTTAGTGAATGCAAACACAGCTTATATTTTCAAGCTGTTTTTCTCTGACTCCTGTTAATCAACTCCATTTTCAAGAACAATCACTAAGGTATATTTGCAGAATTAAGTGATTAATAGGCAACATGGACAATTTAAAGGTGTTCTGGGTGTTTTTTTTCCCTTTTGTTTGAACTTTGAATATCCAAACCTAAGATTATCTGATGTTCCTATTTTCTAAACTATTTGAAATGAGGGAGTGCTCAGAGGAAAGCCTCCCCATGCTGCTGTGTCAGGCAGCCATGCAAACAACATTTATTTCAGTGCAGTACGTTCAGTACTTTTTTCTTTACAGTACCTCTTTCTACGTATAAAGCTGTACCTTAATGACAAACATTTTAAAAGAATTGCACAAATAGTGCATGATGAGCTGTCAGGGTTGTAACAGATTGTGATAGTTAATCACAGTGCAAAGGAGTAACATGATTCTCATAGACTTTAAGGTCAGAAGGGTGATCATCTAGTCTGACCTCCTGCACATTGCAGGCCACAGAACCTCACCCATACACTCCTCAAATAGACCCGTGACCGAGTTACTGAAGTCCTCAAATCATGGCTTAAAGACTTCAAGTTACAGAGAATCCACCATTTACTCTAGTTTAAACCTGCAAGTGACCTGTGCCCCAGGCTGCGGAGGAAGGCAAAAAAAACCCCAGGGTCTCTGCCAATCTGACCTGGGGGAAAATTCCTTCACGACCCCAAATATGGCGATCAGTTAGACCCTGAGCATGTGGGAAAGACCCACCAGGCAGATATCAGGGAAAGAATTCTCTGTAGTAACTCAGAGCTCTCCCCATCTAGTGTCCCATCTTCAGCAGTTGGGGATTTTTGCTACTTGCAGTCGCCAATGGGCCACATGCCATCATAGGCAGTCCCATCATACCATCCCCTCCATCAGCTTATCAAGCTCAGTCTTGAAGCCAGTTAGGTTTTTTGCTCCCCTTGGACGGCTGCTCCAGAACTTCACTCCTCTGATGGTTAGAAACTTTTGTCTAATTTCAAGCCTAACTTTGTTGATGGTCAGTTTATAGCCATTTGTTCTTGTGTCCACATTGGCACTGAACTTAACTCCTATCCCTCCCTGGTATTTATCTCTCTGATGTATTTATAGAGAGATACAATAACACAGTCAATATCAGTACCTGAGTCCTGATATTCAGAGCCTAGCATGGCATGGCAATAGCTATCTAAGAGATTGCCTTTCCCTTCACAACTAAGATCTCCAGCAGCAACTGTGTTCCACTGAAACCATGAACCTGTCAGCCGGTAGGGACTTGTGAGAGCAGGAGCTGAAACTGTCACAGGAGCTGGACCTAACCCATCTATCTGTGGTATTTATATGGCCCCTATTTTTATAGTATCTGAGAGCTTCACCATCTTTACCCTTACAGTTCCCCTGTGAGGTAAGGAAGCATTATTATCCCCCTTTTACAGGATGGGGAACTGAGGCCCAGAGAGACTTTGGGAGAGTCTACACTGCAAAAAACAAATAAATAAAACGGTTCTTAACTTGACTTAAAATACCCATGAAAACACAGCAATTGGGCTTTTAGCTCAGATTAACAGCTCGAGCTAAAGCCTATAGGGAAGCCTGGGATTGAACTCAAACTGCTAACCTGAGTTAAAAGCCAAGTTGATGTGTCTTCCTTGCTGCTTTTAGCCAAGTTAAGAATACATATTTTACTGCAGTGTAGACATAACCTAGGTGACTTGCCCAAGAGAACACAGGAAGCCTGTTTTAGGCCATGTCTACATTACCACTTATGTTGGCAAAATTTATGTCACTCGGGGGTCTCAAAAAACACACCCCCTTGAGCAACATATATTTTGCCGGCATAAGTGGCAGTGTGCACAGCACTACGTCAGCGGGAGAGCTTCTTCCGCCAACTTAGCCATCGCTGCTCCCGTCGGCATAGAGCAGCTACATGAGAGATCTTACTGCAACGCAGCTGCATCGGTACAGCCACTGTAAGGTCTCTAGTGTAGACATAACTTTAGATCTGGAAACTGAACCCGGGTCTCCCAGCCAAGTCCCAAGCTAGCATCCTGAGCACTGGAACATCCCTCTTCTCTGCCCATGGAACTCACTCCCTCAAGAGCGAAGAGTGACCATGGGCCTCACTGCACTCAGAACCAAATGCAAACGCCTTTTATTTGACCAACTCTTCTCACAGTTTAGTCATAGAGGGAAGTGAGGGTGAGAGAAAGGAGAAAACAAAACAAAAATACCTTTTGCAATTCTGCTACCTTTCAAGCTGCTACAGTACGTGGAGAGGAAAGAGAATTTTGTTAGTTTTCGTTGTTAATTTTGGGAGCTGCTCAGATACATGGTGGTGAGGGCCATAAGAGTATCTTCACCTTCACCTATCCAGCCAAACTAAAGAATTAAAATAAATCTGGTAAAGCCATTTTGCAGAAAAGGCTAAAGTCATGAAAATCTTCCTTTTGCTGAAGTAACTGGCTTCTTACTTTATGAAGATTCACATAACTAGCAAGTTGAGGCTTTGGAGTATTCTGTGAGAGGTCTTTATTCTATAGAGTAGTTTATAATTAAGCTGCTGGTAATGATCAAATGTACCTAATAGGAATAGGGGCAGATGGCAAGTGAAACAAACAACCCAGTATATTCATACAATGTACACATGTAATAAAGCTGGAGCCAAAAAAATCAGGAGTGTTTGGATTATTGTCCTGCCAAAAAACTATCAAAGATTGCCTCGAGGTACAAGGGAATGTGTACAGTAAAACTGCCGACTAAAGCAGTAAGATTCCTTTCTGTGTTCTTCCCTTCTTTTCTTATGTGGAAAAACATAACATTTTAACTAAAAATGAAAAAAATATTCTCTTTCTAACCATGTCTACATTATGCAACACATTAAGATTGCATTTATGGTAATTATGGTACTAAAGGAGCTGGCATTTAAAAAGGATGTTTTGATTACATGTGTTTAGTTGTTTTTTCAGAAATCAGCCTACCATTGTACCTTCAGTGCACCTGTTGGGCAGTCTGTAATCCAACTGAGAGAGAATCCAGAGCATCCATTTTCAAAAATACCATAAAACAAAGTAGTGTCAGCATTACTGAATTACATCTGTATTAATTTTGTCAGGGGGGACCTTAAATTCTGCAGGTAAAATCTTGGCTCCATTGACGTCAATGGCAAAAGTCCCACTGACTTCATTGGTGGCAGGATTTCACCCTATCTTTGTGTGTTTGGTGTATCCATTGCAGAAGGCACAGAGCGTATCTTTGTTTGATTTTTCTGTTTTCTCTTTCCAGGTCTGGCAGACTGGCATGCTCCTGCTGCTGGCATGTTTCTATGGATTAAAATTAAGGGAGTTTCTGACACACAACAGCTGATCATGGAAAAAGCTTTGCAGAAAGAAGTAGGAAAAATGTCTGCTGATCTTAAAATGTAGTGGGAGGGAAGGGTTAAATAAACTACTATTTGAGTGCAACTCCAACTGTGCATTATTAGGACTGCAAATTTTGAACAGGCATATAGTAACATATTCTAATAACTCTCCTTACTAATGAAATATCTGCATGGTTAATCTACATCTTTAATATGTTTGTTTAGTTCAGCCTCAAAACAGATACAGAGAGAGCTAGCCTAACTATCCATTGTTTCTATTTTAATAAGAGAAATTAAGTGTAGTTTATTCAATAATTTGTAAAGACAAGTGTTACGCAAAGACATCAGCTTATGAGTCAGAAAGGAACCTAGAGATTTACTTCTCTGATACTTATAAAGCACGAGAATGATAAGATAGAACCTGCCTATAGTCAAATAACTAGGTTCTGTCTTTTTGTTGTGAAATATTTGATTCCAGTTTTTGTAGTCTGCCTTCCCTTTTTGGAAGGAAGGAATGGATTAACCCTCTTTGTGAGACCATTATTCAGCAATGAGCTATTTAATATTTTTTTAAATTAAGAAGAAATTTGTAACTAAATGGCTAATCAATTTCTTTTAGGTATTACTGGTTCCTGGGGGAGCATTTAACATTGATAGCTCAGTTCCTAGTTCTTATGTCAGAGCTTCTTTCTCTCTGTCTTCTCCAGCCCAGATGGATCAGGTGAGTGCAGTATGATTTGCTGTACATTCCTGAAAAGAATATTCCTCATGCAGTAATTGTTGTTTTGCTCCCTTACTTTTTCCCTACACGTTTTAACCAGCTCTCTATATTGTATAGTTATCTCTCTCTTTTCCATTTCCAGTCGGCTTTTGTTTGTTTGTTTTGGTAAGTACTGTTTGAGCAGTACTTCTGAAACTCCCTTAACTGTTCCTTGCACATATTCTTATCTAGAAGAATTGTAGTGTGCTGAATCTTTAGTGTCTCTTAAGATGCACCTGCCTTCTTCAATTTTACTTATTCCCATCAGATCTCACTCGCTGATGCAGCTGTCACTGAAGTCAGTGCAAGTGTAGCTACTCATTTAGTGTGAATAGGAGCAACCACCTGTCTTATTTCCCAAAGTTTGCCATCCTCAAATCTAATTCCCTTTACTCCACTGTTTTCTGTGTACCGATTCCTTATTATTAAACAAGCTCAAGATGACCAGTATCAGGCTTCCCCGTTATTCTCACATTCAGTTTCTCCTGAGTAGTCAGTAGCACATTGGAGATGGTCTCTCCTCTAATTCAGTCTCTCTATACTTCATGATTTCGGAACTAATCTGTGTTATTTAAGAACATCTTGGATATAATGGTTTTATTTGTGATTGAGTACACATCATTGTATAGAGGGAGTGGGGAGCAATTAGCTGCCCAGAGTATAGCGTTCCATTGTTTCAAGTGCCTTGAGAATTTTCCCATGTCTTTGGTCTTACTTTACTTCAGTCATTAAGGTGTGTAGCTGATGTCTAGTTATGCTTCTCCTTTGTTGGTCATCCCTTCATCATTACCTAAAGAATTTCACAATCATATTGTCTCTAGTCAAATTGCATCTTGCTGGCATTGCACATGATATATAACACCTCTCTTCCTTCTTTTCTCTCTCCTGTATGAGATTATACCCCTCTGTGTTACTGTTGCAGTTATGAGAATCCTTCTGCTAGGCTTCATTAATGCCCACTAGATTATAGATGCCGTGAGGTGACATAACAGTACTCTTGTTGATTCATATATTTGTCCTTCTGTTTCAGAAGAACTCCATCTTTTCTTCTAATTTTTTATGTTGAAAGAACATGCCAGATTATTTAAGTGGAAGCTCTCCCCACTTTCTTGAACACTTAATGCACTATTAATATCAAATTGAATAGGGAACACGAAGCTTTACAATAAAGTTCTAAGACTTCACACAGCTGGGTTCCCCTGTGGTTAAAATAGTTTCAGAAATTCTACTTAAGATTTAGTATATTGCCTGCTTATCTAATGCTGGGATGTGAACATTAACCATCTTGCTTTCATTGTAGGCTTTTCAGAGGCTGGCTGAGCTTATAAAAGAAACTGTATGAAGAGAGCAAATGAAAACCATCTAGCAAATTAAAAGTCCCCTTCAAAAAATCTGCACCTTTATTAAAAGAGGATTTCATAATGACATTTAAGGAGCAAGCCACAATACAGTGTATATTTCCTTGGTTGGTATGAATGCTTTGGGTATTTAAAACATGAATAGAAGATCGCCAAAAGACCTCAGAACATGCCTTTTGATAGGGAGTGCAGAAAGCTATAGTTTAATTAGAAATTATCTCGTTCAACCTATTAACTCCTTTTTATGACAGGCAATATCATATAAAAAGACTATTATTCCAAATTGCAATGCAGCTATAGTATATGGTTATGTGCACAGTAGCAATAGTGTAGTTGAAGAAGAGATAATTCCATTCTAAACCACTCTTCATTTTCCCATAACGTCCTCAAAATTGTGCTGAATCTTCTCACACCAGAACTTTTCCAAAAGTGAATTTTAAAAGAAGGTTTGAACAAATTCTATTCCGTCATTTTGAATTATTGGCGGAGGGAATAGCTTTTCTACTTAGCAAATAAATCAACTTTTGAAATAACTCAGGGATGAACTACATAACTTTTGACTTGACATGAGACATGCGTGACAACTGCAGTCCTTGCTAAATTTGGCTGGGAAAGGACTTAATTTTTAAAAATGGTATACTTGGTATGTACAGTAAATTATCTTCTTACTTCAACTACACTATTGCTATTGTGCACATAACCATATACTATACATATGCTATTTTTAGGTGCACATTTCAAACTGTGGAAAAACTGTATTGATGAGAAAGTGTTTCACTCAGAATCCTCTTAACCCAACCCTTCCTGAACCCTAAAATCATATTGCACCAGCAAATTAACTAATGTTTGGTCAGAGTAAATTGACTTAGGCACTTTTGAAAACTTAAACCTGAGCAAATGCAATTAGACTCTGGTTACAAATAAAAGGAAATTAGTTTGCACTCTTTGCCATGGGACAGTTTAATTTGATCTGAATCACTTGAGCAACATTTTTGCTGACATAAGTGGTAGTGTAGACATGGCTTTAGACCGGGGTGGGCAAACATCTGGGTGGGGAAATTGTATGCAGGGTCGGGGCAGGGGGTTGGGGTGTGGGAGGGGGTGCGGTGTGCAGGAAGGGGCTCAGGGCAAGGGATTGGGGCAGAGGGGTGCGGGGTGTATGAGGGGGCTCTGGGTGCAGGTGGGGTTCGGGCTCCGGCCCGGTGCCGCTTACCTAAAGCGGCTCCGGGGTGGCAGCAGCGCGCATCAGGGCCAAGGCAGGCTTCCTGCATGCATGCCCTGGCCCCACGCCGCGCTGCTCCAGGAAGCGCTGCGGCCCCTGGGGGAGGGAGGACGGAGGGCTCCGCGTGCTCTTCCCTTGCCGTGCCTCCAGGTACCTCCCCCGAAGCTCCCATTGGCTGCAGTTCCCCATTCCCGGCCAATGGGAGCTGCGGGGGGCAGTGCCTGGAGGCAAGGGCAACGCACGGAGCCCTCTGCCCCCACCTCACCCCAGGGCCACAGGGAAGTGGTGCCGGCCGCTTCTGAGAGCGGCGCAGGGCCCGCGGTGCCACGGGGGGTAATCCCGGGGGCTGGATCCAAAGCCCTGAGGGGCCGGATCCAGCCCGCGGGCCGCAGTTTAGCCACCCTTGCTTTAGACTGTAAGCTCTTTGGGGCAGGAGCTGTCATTCACTACATGTTTTAATTGTGCCTACTGCAATGCGGCCCAACCTGGTTGTGCCCTTTAGGTGCTACTACAATATAAATGTTTATTATTAATAATAGAGTGAAATGTGAGGTTTTTACTCTATTTCTTTTCTCAACCACATATATTAATGTGAAAGGCTATTCTTAGAACATTATGAAATGAGTTTTTTGTTAGCTTCCAAAGGGCAAATATTTGAAATCTCAAAGCACACATGAAATTTGGAAAACATAGTATATGGTGGAATGAGATGACATACCTAGTTAATTAAAATAAATGAGTTTTATTTAACAAGGAAATAAACGTCAATGATATTTTAAACTGATTTTTCTGGATGAATTGCTTTTTTTAAACAGAATTAGAGTAAAAATGTTTGACCAAAAGTGCCAAGTATTAGTCAATTTTTTATCAGCAAGATTTTGCACAGAAGTAAGGCACATATGTATTCATTTTGCAGAATGCAAGCAAAATGCAGTTCCATTTGCTGCCTGCCTGACTTTTTTTTTTTTTAATAATAGTCAATTTAATATGAAGAGAATTTTTGTTTTCTGACTGTGATGAAACATCTAAAATGATGCTAACATCCTGACGAATGCAAAGCTGCTTGAATGAACAATGACAATCAGGTTATCTGTGTGCTTATTGTCTCACTGAGCTTCTCAAAGCATGAGTCCTCATCTTCTGGGATAGAACATTCAAGAGAATTAACGGTTCCTGGATGAAATCAGCTGGAGACGGGGGTAAAATATCAAGCAACAGCTACAGGCAGATGAACTAATAAGGCAAATGGGATTTGGATATGAGTTGGGATATCGTTTCTCAGTATTTAAATAGCTGGGGAGTTTTAAAGAAAAAAATCACTACTTTGCAGCGCTGGATTTCAACAGTTGGAGGAATTTAGCACACCCCAGTTGGTGGGGGAGCTCTGTTTCCCCATCCCCCACCTTGGCCCCACCTTTGCTTGGGCTAGCAGTGGCAAGCCCCTCCAGCAGCACCACAATGGGTCCCTCCACAGCAACTGATCTGCACTGGTGGTAGTGTAAGGTCCTCTTGCTGGATGCTAGCCGCAGGCTCAGGCAGTTATCATTCCATTGGTTACACTCGGGTTACGATTTCAGTTTCAGGTTAACTTGTTTTCTAAAGACAGCTTAGACTCTAGCCTCATATTGTGACACCAGGAGCTCAGGCCCTATGCCCAGGCCTGCATTGTTTGTGCCTTAATCCAGCCCTGCTGCCTCTTCCAGTTATACAGGTTTCATTTGCATGGTATCTCTGCTGACGTATAACTAGTTCTCCAATTGTCTTCAACAGGAAAAAGAATTAAAACTGTACAAAAAAACCCCATGTATTTCTGATGTAAAAGGACCTTTTAAAAATGCTTTAAAACCTTCACTGGATCCACATAAAAACTTTATACTGGAATTGCTATATTTTGTAAGGAATGCGATGCTGCCTCACATTGCAATGGGCCAACACATATAATAACCCTTTCCAAATCCCTGGCACAGAGGCAGTTCAACTCACTAAACAAGTCTTCTCAACAAGAACCAGGACACCCCCCAATGATTTTCTGGCTGCAATAAGAGAAAATTAAAAACTTATTTTTTGCACGCAGCCAATAAATCTTATAGTAGCCTAACTTTTACAGGAAAGATGCTTTGGGCAAGTTGCCTATGACTCAGAAAGGAAAAAATACAAAATTTTCCTCATTCTCTAATCCTATTTGTCTAATGCCTAAATTGCTAGCCTCTCTGAGCCTGAAAGAATCAAAGCCCCATTGGGTCCTTGATTTTGAGTTATCTGTTCTGGCCCTACTGTGTGACCTATGGGATCAACTGCAACAACAAAGGCCAAATAGTGAGTTTTGAATACTCACAGCAAACTATTTAATCAACTATCTTGGGATTTAAAAATAAAAGTTTGGTTTTTTTAAATGAAGTAAATTAGAATACCAAATACATTTAAGGAACTGGTGATCAGCTTTTAGCCATTCTGCAAGCAGATAAAGAGACTAAATTTGCCGAGTAAATTATTTACACAACTCTATTAATATCCATTAAGCATAATGCTCCCAATACTTCTGTTAGTCTTAAAGGTGCCACAGGACCCTCTGTTGCATTAAGCATAATACATTCCATATAGGCATTGATTTTTTCACAAATACTCTCCTGTTCCTTGGCTCCACCATTAGCTAGCCGACCATTCCATCCCTCTTAAGTTAATAGCTCCTTGATTTTAAAACCAGAATCCCACCAGCATACAGTTAAGATTAATGCATAAATCATTTATTGTGTAAAAACATTGTGCTGATAAAGTTTGAGACCACAAAGGAGATTAGGGGACAGTGTGTGTGTTTAAAGGTACAGTATGATTGTCCTCTAATAAACTGTGAGGCAAAAGGGGAGCGGGGAAGATTGTGCTGGATATTATGGTGTGTTAGATAATTCCTGATCATCATCCCAATGAGTTTCTCCTGAAGACTCATTTAGTTTTGTCTTTTTTCCTTGGGTAATTTCTAGTCTGTTTTATTTCAAAACTATTCTAAAAATTAACTTTAATACTCGTTCATCTCATCTATGTGGTTTTAAAGTTTTCATATGTAATTTTCTACATATATAGTAGCTGCAGATATCTTCAGTTACACCTTTAAAATGTGGATACAAATAAACCAGGATACATATTAAGAGCACTGATTTATCTGACTTTGAACTACTTGACTTTGTTTCCTAACTTGTTTTGTTTTCTGTTTCTGATTGAACTGTTTTTGAACAGCCCACTGGAGGAAGTATTTCAGGAGAGGATGGAGTTATTGTGTATGGTTTGGGATGTTTCAGTTCATATCATTCTGGATGAAAAGTGCTCTGTAAATGTTAGTTAATATTGCTACTATTTTGTAGTTATTCTAAAATTACTACTTGGAACGCTAAGACCTCCTGTTTCCCATGATGGCTAGTCCAAAGTTCGTATATTTTCTATATGAAGATGGCTAAAGGTCTTATAGATGCTACTCCTAAAGAGTATTCCTGAACTGCACTGACATGATTAGTGATTAAAGATCTGTTGCTTATTGTGCAATGTTTGGACACTATTTCTTTTTCAAATCTTATACACTTGTACAGAACCAGACCTGCATTAATATTACATATTAACAGGCTCTGTTATGCTCTGGGAAATTTTAACTTTAAACAGCTGTTTAGTATCTTAGCTTATAAACAACTTTGGACTATAAATTTGGGTACATATGGGAAAAAAGAAATGATCTTTGACCTCAGGTTTGGCAAAGGGATTTCTTCCACCTTCCTTGAAAACTTCTGGTCCTGGGCACTGACAGTGGTGGGATACTGGACTACATGGAGCATGGTCTGATTCAGTCTAGTAGTTCCTATGTATATTCCGGAAGAGTTTCATATTCCATAACTTCTGAGTTTACTGGTTAGACCATAGATCCACCTGGTAATGCCCAGAATGCTTCAGTGGAAGGCAAAAATGTCACAATAACTAAAAATAATACATCTAGGGAAAATTTTTCAAACCACCTAAGTGAGTTAGTTGGCTAACTCCCATTTTCCAAAATGACTTGGGCATGTAGGGCCATATTTTCAAAGATATTGAGGTACCTAAAGCTGAAGGTAGGTACCTAAAGCTGAAGGTAGGCACCTAATGGGATTTTCAAAAGCACATAAATCCCACCAGTTACCTGTCTGCATCCTTTCGTGCCTCATTGTCTTTGAAAATCTGGCCCTAAGTGCTTAAGTCATTTTGGAAAATGGGATTTAGCCACCTAACTCACTTAGGTGGTTTGAAATTATTTCCCTAGTTGTATTATACATTTTTTGTTATTGTCACATTTTTTGCTTTCTGTCGAGACATTCTGGGCACTACAGGCTCTTAGGATCCCATGTCTCATTGAAAGGTCAATGGTGCCTTAGGATCCTAAGTGCCTAAGTTAATTTTGAAAATGGGACTTGGGCTCCTAAGTCACATGGGTGCTTTTAAAAATTGTATCCCTTGTGCATATGGACACTAAGGAAAAAGATGCCCAACTTCTGCAGGAAAGTGAAGTGTTTTCTGTTTCTCTTCTTTAGCCCACTGCATTTTAAACAAAGAATCTGATTACCTATTTGCTGAATCAACATGAATTTCCACCAGTTGAGCTTTATAAAAAGTACATGAAGAATACCTGGTCCAATCAGGCTTCTTAGTGAGTATGCAATGTCCTCCATTACCTAATATCCTACACATGGTGTCACCTGCTCCTCTGTGTGCGGCAGGTACAACCTAGCTGGATGCTGAAAAAGTTCCTGCAGTGGACCTGGTGGCAGATGCTGAACTTGGCAAAAATGCATGCAGCTAACTCTAAATAGTTTATATTACTTTTATAGAGCAATATTTTTAGACTATAGTGGTATTTTTTGCCTTCATATCTCTAAGTTAGTCCTCATTGCACTGAATGAAAAACAATACAACTGAAAGAAAGCTAACAGAAAAGGAGACTGGGCCAAATTCATCTCTGCTGTAAATCAGTTGAAGTTTATGGAGTTACACCAATGCTGAATTTGTCTTTCCCAGCATAGTTCTGCTGACTTATTTCAGGAAAGATTTGTGCAATTACCTCTCGATTTGTGGCTGCCAATGGGATTTTGCTGGTAAAAAGTAAACGTTCTATATGTTCAGAGGTGCTGCTAACACTGAATGATTTAATTACTTTTTCAGTTAGGTACTCCACATGGTTACAACCCACACAGTCTCCCCACTCCCTGTTACCAGATTTGCCCGTTACTTTGGGGTACACTCATTTATTAGGGTTACTCTTCTGGGGGGAGTCTGTAATTTTATCAATGTACTGCTTGTGCTGAGGGGCTGATGATCATATCCTCCCCTAACTTCACCAGCTCCATCCAAATCATGTTCCTAAGGGTCTCCCAGGGTCGGCGCTGCCCAGGGTTGTGGGAGGTAGGGGGATTATAATTGGGAGGGTGACTGGCAGAGTGAGGACCATTATTCACAAATATGATCGCCTGTACTGGCTCTCAGGTAGCCTTTTTGCTGATTTGTCTTTTTAATACACCAGTCTCTTGCAGCAAATCCCCTGCCTGTTAGATTTTTGCCACTAGTTCATTCCAGGTTAGGTGTTCTATATCCACAGCCCCCAGGGTCATTTTTGTCTGAGAATTTAATCCTGCATAAGTGCTCTGTACTAATTCAGGTCCCTGTTAATGGGAAGTGATAATCCCATTCTCTTCTGTCTGGGATAATGAATCAGCGAGAGCTGCCAGCATCTTTTTTCAAATTAGGTAAGCTTCGGGGGGCTCTCCTGGTTTCTGCTCTTCCATTATATATAGTTGGTTTTCTCGTGTCTCAAGCGAGCAACCAAGGGATTTTTTTCAGCCATCTCTACTTCCCTTATTTCACTAATGATAAAAGCCCTTTCACACAGTCACAGTATTGCTCTAAAATCTTTACTTTTAAGGCACAACTCTAACTCCTTATTGCACAGTCCTACAGTTATTCTAAGCACGATTCTTAACTTAAAAGTTACAGGACATTACCAAATATTCTATGAGAGAGGGACCTCGCAAATGGAGTTTAGTCTGAAAAAGGAAAACAGTTTACTCAGGTCTGTGCCTCAGTTTCCCCTCTCCGCAGCAATTACTCAACAAGTACCACATGATTAGGGTCACATGTTGCCCACGTTCCTCCATCAATTTGTTGCCAGATTTGCCCATTACTTTGGGGTATGCTCATTTATTAGGGTTACTCTTCTGGGGGGAGGTGTTTCTGTAATTCTATCAATGTACTGCTTGTGTCACTTGTGTTCTCATATGGAGTTCTACTTCTCCCTTCTGCAAGTTCCCTCCCAATGGAGCTATCCTGCAGGACCTAGGTTCCCCAGGGCTGGGTTCTTCCAGCCCCAGAATCAGACGACCGGGTTAATCAGCACTCCCAAGCTGACCCCTTATGTATTCCTGGACTCAGTAGGGTGGGTTGAACAGCACCGCCAAGCTGTCACCCTCATATGCCACGGGATAGAGTACACCTGAGCAGGCTGGGTCGAGCAGCACTTCCAAGCTGCCACCCTCATATGCCCCAGGTTCAGCATGTCCCTATCCCCACTTTCATGTTACAATAGTTCTGGTACTAACCCACTTGATGAACAAACCCCACAGGATTCATCATGTCACCTGATAATGAAATCCAACTTAAATCTGGTACTTTTCCATTTAGAAGGAGAGGTGGGGACCCAGATAGACAAAAGATTCCTGCCTTGTGCCAAAGCTATAAAAGGGGGTGGAGCAGGACAAAGAGGCGGCCAGTCATGAGAAAACCCCTGCTTACCACCTGAGATGTCTGCTGGAACTAACAAGGAGTGTGCCAGGGGAAAGGATTGGGCCCAGACTAGGAAGGAGTCTAGTCTGTGAAAGAAGCTTATTGGAACATCTCTGAGGGTAAGATATTACCTGTAATCAGTTTCTTAATGTATTAGGCTTAGACTTGTGTGTTTTTGCTTTATTTTGCTTGGTGACTTACTTTGTTCTGTCTGTTATTACTTGAAACCACTTAAATCCTACTTTTTATACTTAATAAAATCACTTTTGTTTATTAACAAACCCAGAGTAAGTGATTAATATCTGGGGGAGCAAATTGCTGTGCATATCTCTCTATCAGTGCTATAGAGGGCGAACAATTTACGAATTAACCCTGTATAAGCTTTATACAGAGTAAAACGGATTTATTTGGAGTTTGGATTATTAGTTAGTTTGGAGTGGGTTATTAGTCCAGAAGCCCTGAAAAATTTCTTTACAGGTGCAAATCAGGTGGTGTTTCATTTCTGCTCAATTTGAAATACAAGGGGTAAAAATAAAGTGCTTTGACAAATGAATAATAACTGTGCTAAATACTGACAGTCACGTAGAATCTTTTATCTAAAGATTAGACATTTTAACAGCTGACTTACTCACAGGATGCAGAGCTATAGAACGTTCTACAGCCCATCTATCTCTCTGTAGTGTATTGACATTCATGGTGTATAATGTTAAATTTGCTAATCTATCAAACACCTGATAAACAAATATTATCTGGCTTATTTTTCAGCCACTATCCAATTAAAAATCATTGATAGTGGCTTGTCACTCACTTTCCTTTGTAAGATCTCTTCCAGTGACAGGCTTTTGGCATTCTGTAGAAGTGATCATTGTCATTTAGTATTTGTTGTTTCTTCAGCTGATGAAAGTAGACTAGTGATGTTTTGTTGGTACCAAATTGACACACTGCTAAATTACTCTCTACTTTTTAATCCATTGGCACCAACATTTCTTTCCCTGGATGTTGATGGGCGAGTCCACGTCTAATATTCTCTCCTGGGTAAAGTCAGCTTAAGAATTCTGTATAAGGAACACTGTAGCATGCAAAGCTGTACCTGCTGTGGGGTTCCGTATATTCTCCTCTCCATTGGTGCAAGTAAATCTTATTAGCACTAGGTCAATACACACTTGTGAACAGACACTAAAAAACAGATATCCTGGCAATTAAGAGTCCCTGTTGCGGTGCTTTAACTCTCTGGAAACTAATTCCCAAATGGATGTCAGTTAGGAACTGGCTGATTTCCAAGATTAAGAGGTGGTTACTATACCAGGAAGATCTTAGGGTTTCTGGTCACTGAGAGATGAGACTGGGCTGGATTCCTGATTGAAGTTTATTGTCTGGTCTGTTTGGGGGGGGCTGTGTGCTAAGCACAGCGGCCTGCTATGCAAGGCTGAGAGCTTCCTAACAAGGCTCTAGCCTGCCATCCTTTGATCCCTAATCCCTTGACGAGGGGACAGGGCTAACTCAGAGAGGCGGTAGCTGGGTCGACAGAAGAATCCCTCCATTGACTTGCGCTGTCTACACCAAAGGTTAGGATGGCTTAACTATGTCTCTCAGTGGTGTGGATTTTTCACACCCCTGACAATTGTAGTTATGCCAATGTAACTTTCCTTTATATCAATATACTGTGATACACACAGTCCCTTTAAATCAGGGGTTCTCAAACTTTTTCGCAGTGTGGCTGGCCCATAACAGAAAGATTGTCTCTTTGCCTTCACACCTTCTACACAATTGTTCAGCCTGTCTTCCCTCCCATTTGCTATTACATCAAATCCCTACAGCAGCTTCATATATTGTTTACATGAAAAAGTAATAGTGCAAAGGTATTTCCTGTATTTCTAGCTGTCTCTTATATAATTTAGCAGCTGGAATCAAGGAAGAGAGCCAGCAGCACTATGACTTGGCTTAGACCACTGATTTTCAGTGAAATATTTGAAGTGCTTTGCTGGATTGGCCCAGAGTGCTCAGCACCTTCCAAGTTTGAGCCACATACAACCAAAGATTGGTCCACACACCACCAGAAGCCCACAGACCACAGTTGGGAACCTCAGCTTTAGATAACTAAAGATTTGCAGTTAGATAAGAAATACCTTGGCAGACAGTGAGGTTATCATGAAGTGTAAAGTAGTACAGGGAAAATTTAAGGTACTAAAATAAGATAATCTATTTATTTTAGATAAAATTGGCACCCCTTTACTTTAAAAATTATACATGTAGGAAGCTGGGCAGTGTCCGCTAAGCTTATCAGAAGGTGGTGGTTATGAAAAGTAATGTTTAGGGTATCTTTGGGAGTGGTTGTCAGTGGGGCCTCAAGGAGAGGTTGCTGAGTTTGTCATGTTATATTAGACAAAAAACAGTTTTGTTTTGTTTTTAAAAAGCATCTTCCTGCTTTCTATTGGCAGCTCCAGCAGAATTCTGTGGTTAATGTGCTATCACCTTCATGGTCCGTGCGTAGGTATCCCAGAGAAGGATTAAGTGATCAAAGTTATATCTCAAAAGAAACAAAAAAAAGTACTAATATTCTGAATTGCCTCTTGTTGGAATTATTATTTATTATGCAGGATATTACCAGGATGATAATTTAACCATAAAGTCCTTTGTTAAATCCAAAGGCCAAATGGTATTTATGCAATTGCTCTAAACATGCCTGAAAAGCCTAAATAATTAAGCAGTTTACTACATCCAAATGGTAACAAAACATTTATAAGCATTTGATCAAGATACTTACAAATGGGCTAAAGCCAAGGGTACTTAGACCCCAGCTCCAACTTGTTCAGACAGGTATAAGCAATGACCCTTTAAGAGATTACTTTTTTATACCCTTTAACAAACAAGTGATGTCATTGCAAATTATTGGAATTTAGCTAAGACCAGATGACGGAGTTTCTTATGCAGACAATTATTTACTGCACCTGGTACCCAATTAACTGTTTTATTTCTATCACTTTAGGCCAAACCTTTCTCCAGATGTAAAAGATAAACCAAGAGAGCCTTTTAGCCCTTCTTAGCGACAAACTTTCAAAACCTGAGCTCCAAATTGCACGTGCAAAAGATATTCCATTTGAAAAGCATGTATTTGTGTGCACAAATACAGTGTCTGTTTATGAATATTTACCCAATTTGAAAATGTAAATGGTTGTTTCATGAATACAAATTCTAGTCTGCATGTCCACTCACTTTTGAGAGAGAGGCCTGAATTTTTAAAGTTTGGCCCTAGAGATCGAATGTCTCTTAGTCAGCTAGCCCAGAGTTAATGTAGATTCCAGATGAGCTTCCAAAGATGTAGATTCCTTCAGAGTGTTGGTATAATTCAAGATAACCTGCAGTCATTTTTAAAAAAATAATTCTCTCAACTGTGGCAATGTGCATCAACTGGCTCATAGTTAGGTGAAGAGCGGTGTAGGAGCATAGACCCACATTAGATTTGGGTGAACTATGATTTTAAATTGAGTTGGGATATTAGCATGAGCAATAGGCTCAAAACATGGAACCAAAAATAAATAGTGAAATCATGAGAAAGAAGAGTTGTGTTAAACTTGTAGTGACCTTTCAAAATACCAGTATTATCTTTTTTCTTAGATGCTGCTGTTCTCTGAGCAAGTATATAACACTAGTAGCTCAGATCCCAGTTTGTGTGTGAGAGCTTCTTTCTCTCCCTTCTCAAGAGCAGACAGATCAGGTTAGTGCAGTTTACCCTGTTTAGCAGCCCCCAGATGAACGGATTAATCTGATTTTGTTGTTCATATGAAGGTGTTCACATTCAGACAGCATTCTGGCTTGCAGCCCTCTTTTTCTCTCATTTTTTTCTGCCAAGGTAAAATTTGCAACTATTTATTGCACAGCATTATGCCTGAGGAATTTTTTCTCATAGGTTTAAAATCTCAATGTTAAACAGGTCCATTGGTGCAATAGTTGCAAGTTAGAGTTGATTTATGGGATGTGCATGTAATTCCCCTTTGTATTAACAGAAGTTACATGCACATGTTGACAGAAACTGCTGCAGAGTTTCGCTTTTACTTGATTGACATAACTTTCCTCCTGATGATTTGTGTCCAAATCTCATCTGGGAAGGTTAATTCACAGTATGTATCTGGTGAATGTACAAATCAGTAGCAATTCTCGGGTTCCCATCTTCAACTCCGGTTAGTCCCTGAGCACAGGCAAGTATCACATTGTAACATCTAGCATAGGGTTACCATATTTCAGCAAGCAAAAAAGAGGACGGGAGGAGCCCCGCCCTAGCCCCGCTCCTTCCCCTTCCACTCCCTCCCCACGCTCCTTGTCCCCTGACTGCCCCCTCCTGGGACCCCTGCCCCTAACTGCCCCCCAGGACTCCACCCCCTACCTAAGCCTCCCTGCCTCTTGATCATCTGCCGCCTGCCTCTGGGCAGCTCCATCAAGGTGAGGGCTCCCTGTCCCTCCCTCCCCACCCAGCCTGGCAGCCAGCACTTCCCTCCTGCCTACCCCCAGCCCTGCAGCCTGCCCCCAGCACCGTTCAAAAAATATGTAATTTCGTTTTAACGCAGCCCTCACTAGAACGCGGGACTTGGCATGGATCCCAAGTCCTGCGTTCTAGCGAAGGTCCGGTGTATTATGCAATAAGTGCCGAATTGTGTAATATAGCTGTTGTAGAAATGTATGGAAAGCCCGTGTTCGCTCACAGCATGCGTCCCCACTACTGCGGCGCCACATTACCATTGGCCCTCCTCTCCCCCTCCGACTACTATTCTAGAAATTCTGAGTGCCCAGCGCAGTGTCTACAGTGTTTGTAATCTTTGTCGCGTGTACTCTACTGAAATAGCATAATAAACCCGTAGCTTTACATTTTAATTCAATCGTCTGATACCCCCTTTTAATTTTAAAATATGGATCGGTTAGTTGTTAAGAAAAGGAGCAGACAAACTGAATTATAATGAATGTGCTGATAGTAGTGCAAACACCTCGGACTCCTTGGTTAAGAACTTACATGAAGATAATGCCGCCACCAGTTCCAGTGCGTGCAATAAACTGAGTAATGACCAACAGCAACAGACTTTGTCTCTTAGTTCAGGTCAGTGTAGTTCCTATTCAAAGCCATTAAACATTTCATCTGATGACCCGGTCTGTGATATTCCAAAAAATAGATAAGGACCTCTAGATAATCGAGACTGGCGTTCTAATCAGCCTAGATTGAGCATGTTTCCCGGAAGTAAAATAGGGAATAAACAAAGAAGTTTTCAGTCCAATTGGTATGAAAAGTATAGATGGTTAGAATATAGCCCATCAAAAAATGCAGCATTTTGCTTTTACTGCCATTTCTTCTCCTCTAATGATGCGGCAAACAAAGGTCACACTGATCCAGCATTTATTGATAAGGGATTCAGAAACTGGAATAGGGCTAACAAATGTTTTAAAAACCACCAACTTTCAAAATCTCATGTGTTGAGCTGTTCTTCAAGTTTTAATGAAGGGAAACCTATTGATGTATTGTTGGATGAGGGCAAGCAGGCTTATCTGTCTAAACAAGAAGAACGGTGCCATAACTGAAGTGTAATGGAGCGACTGATTGACATTGTTCTGTGTTTGGTGAAAGGTGGGAGACTATTCAGGGGTCACAATGAAAAAGCTGACAGTTTTGAGAAAGGTTTATTTCTAAATCTTGTCAATATGCATCAAAAATATGATCCCGTAATGGCAAAGCATGTGCAACAATCTCCTCAAAACGCTACCTATCTGAGTAATCGCATCCAAAATTATTTAATTGTGGCCTTGCACAACATTGTGCAACAAAAGATTGAGTCTTCACTAAATGGAAAAATGGTCTCAATAACTGCCAACGACACTACTGACTATGGACACCATGAACAGATGTCCATTGTGGTGCGGTATTTTGACAATGAAAAACATAGTCCAGTTGAACATTTTGTGTCTGTTCAGAGACTATTAACAGTTGATGCTCAGTCTATTTTTGACCAGTTAAATGACGTCATTGGCATTCTTAAAATTGACTGGTCATCAGTGATGTCTGTCTGTTTTGATGGCACAGCTACTATGTCTGGATGTACTGCGGGAGTTCAAATGAAATGTAAAGAAAGAAACAGTGAAATACTCTATGTACACTGCTATGCGCATTGTTTGAACCTCATCCTAGTAGATGCATGCACTTCAAGTAAACAAAACAGAACTGTCTTTGATTTTTTTGGTGTTATTCAGACTCTTTATGCCTTCATGGAGGGGAGTCCTGTGCGACATGCAGTAATGGAGAAGATTTCACAAGAAGTAGGATCCCAGTTGATGACTTTGAAGTCACTGTCAAACACAAGATGGGCATGCAGAGCAGAAGCAGTGGCTGCTGTAAAACAAAACTACTCCATCATTTTACAAGCTTTACAAGAGATTATCGAAACAACTCGCCTTGCTGATCCTAAAATAAAAGCCAGGGGCCTTATCCATGAACTAAATTCATTCAAGTTCATCTTTGCCCTTCACATGATGCACCCTGTTCTCCAGATGGTGGTAAAAGTGAGTAAGGCTCTTCAAGCTCCAGATCTCAACTTACTTACTGCAATGACAGGGGTGAAAAGCTTGCGTAACTCTTTGGCTGTGATGAGAAGTGGCCCAGAATATTTTCAATCTATTTTCAATGACAGTGTGAAAATGTGTGTAGAGAATATATCGATTCCCCCAGTTAAGAGGAGAAAAATGTCCACTCATATTGATGACACATTTGAGTCCCAGCATCACTTTGATACAAAAGAGGAGCAGGAGAGAATAACTTCATTTTACCCACTCCTAGACTCAGTGATTACCGGCATTGACCAGCGATTTGAACAGAAGACTTGTAAAATTGTGACTGCAATGGGAAAACTGCTGAGCTTAGACATTGGCAGGGACGATATGAGAATCATTGCCAACAAAATTAAAGTGTCCTTGGATGAGTTGGAAGATGAAGTCGGATTGCTTCAGGTTTATGATGGCTCTGTTCCTAAAGGTAGCACTACGAACACCACCAGAGAGTGGCTTGATTGGCTAAAGGAATCGGATCGGACTTCCATGTTCCAGGCCTTTTACAAATCTATTCAATGCTTTGCTGCAGTCTTACCTGTTACAAGCTGTTCATGTGAAAGAGCCTTTTCGAAACTAGCACATGTAAAAAACAAACTAAGAAGTACAATGTCCCAACAGCGCCTCGACTCACTCATGATTTTGTACATTGAACAAGAATTGGCTTTGTCAGTTAATTACAATGATGTGATTGAGGAATTTAAGTCCATAACACCTGGTGAGCGACGTCTCATTCTCTAGGACAGGAAGATGAAGAAACTTTAATCTGTTTTGGTCAATTTGGGTTAGCTCAGTATCTGGTTAAAGATAAAGATCATGAAAATTGACTGTATCTTTGTATACACCTGGTTATCACTACAGCAAAAATTTGGTATATTGTGTCTCATTTTTTAAGTTTGTATTTAATTAAAGTTTAGTTGTTAACTAAACTTAATTTTTTTTAAATTAAGTTTTAGTTTCTTTAGTTTGTTTGATTAAATAAAATAATGTTCTTAATGATTGATTCAATAAATGTTCGCCTTTTAAAAATAATTCCCTGGGTGCACACCCTAATGAAATGCGCTGCGCATGCCTATGAGCTGGGGTGACTCTTCTTTGTGCTATTGATAGCCTTGATCCACTGTAACACCTGCTGTGCAGAATCAGTTTAATAGGAGCCCCAGAAATTTATATCTACAACATAGGAAAAATGCTCATTCTTCTCACTTTTTTTTTTTCTTAACTGAAGTAATCATACATGCCTGTTGATCTTGGTACAATATAAACTAAGGAATCACTTTGTACTTAATTAATTTTATATTCTCTTTTATATGTTTTAAATCATATATTTACAACACTTCAACATAACTGTATTATGAATACAGAACAACATCCTCTCATCCCATTACATTTTCTTTACCTAATCATTTGGTTGTAAACCTATGTTTAAAAATGCTTTTGGTTATATTAGGAGTTTCAAAGTCAGGGCTCCTTTTTCTGAGAAGGGCTTATTTTCGGGAATACTTTCCTTGGAAGATCATTCGACAATAAAGCAAGGACTGGAGGCGTTGGATTCATTGTCAAGAAAGAAAGAGTTCCAAGGATAGTCAGCTGTGACATCATATCACCCTGGATAGCAGTTCTCACGCTTCAGACAAAACAAAGGAAAACGATTAAAATTATTCAGGTGTATGCTCCCATGCAGCAAGTGGAAGATGAAGAAATGGAACATTTCTATGAAGAGCTGGAGGAGGTAATGCAGAAAAGATCCACCTACACAATTGTCCAAGGGGACTTCAATGCAATAGTAGGTGGAAAGGAAAGCGAGAAAGAAAAGTATGTGGGAAAATTTGGTAAAGGTGTAAGAAATGATCACAGAGCATGTCTGGTTGCATTCACAGAGGCAAACCACCTCCACACAATGAACACAATATTTCAAAAAGAACAGCATCAGCACTGGACATGGAAAAGCCTGGCTGGAGTCACACTGAATCAGATTGATTATGTAATGATGGATACTAGAAGAACCTTCAATGATGTAGCGACAATAGGAGAACAAATCATTTTCACAGGCTCAGACCATCATATATTGCGCTCAAAACGATGTGTTGACAATGTCTATGAAGACTGAGTTAAGAAAAGCCAGAAACCAAAGCAAAAATGGCACTTCAATTAAGAGGTATTTGCACAGGAAGTAAGTGAAATGGACCTTGAGTATAAGGTCCATAAGAACATTGATGAGGACTATGAAGAGTTTATTTTGCAGATAATCTCATCAGCTAAAAAGGCAAAGGCATTGAAAATGCAAGCAGAGGATCAGCGAGGAAACTGAATCTGATGGCGAGGAGGGTGCGCATTAAATTAGAAGGAAAAATGGGCGAAGAATACAGAACACCATGCAAAGAAATCTGTGTGAAGATGAAAGAAGACTATGAAGACTTTAGAAAGAAGAAATTGAGAGAGGCAGCCAAAAAGAACGAGAGTCTGAAGAAGGTAAAAAGAGATGTTAGGCTGAAACAGATTATCCCAGCAGCGCTGAAAGATGAAAATGGTGAAAGGACATCGGAAAGGAGCAAGATGAATGAAATATGTACAAAATTCTACAATGACCTCTACTCCTCGCATGTCAATGTCCAGAGTACACTGTCAAGACAGCAGGTTACAGAAGAAGTTCCTGACGTTATGTGGAAAGAAATTGAATATGCAGTTCGTAACATAACGACAGGGAAGAGTCCGGAACTGGATGATGTTTGGCCGGAATATCTTAAAGCAGAAGAAGATACTCTCTTCAAAGCATTGGCACAACAGTTCACCATCTACATCAATAGCAAGCATGTTCCAGATGCATGGAAGAAATCAGAAACAATACTATTGATGAAGAAAGGTGATCCAGAAGAACTGAGCCACTACCATCCAATCACACTCCTCTCACAAGTGTATAAAGTCTTCACCTGCATCATACTCAAATTGGATTAAGAAGGATCTTGAAATGCACGAAAGCAGAGAACAAGCTGGTTTCTGCTCAGGGAATTCAACAATTGATAACATCCACTCAGTTCGGCAGCTCATCGAAAAATGCAAGGAATATAAAGTACCATTGTGTATTGCATTTGTCAACTACAAAAAAGCATTCGACTCAGTAGAGATTAATGCTGTACTCAACACGCTCAATGAAATCAGAATCAACCTGAGGTACATCGACCTGCTGGAAGAAATTAACTGCAATTGCTTGACAGAGATATTATTCAATGACCCCTGCATTATTACTATACGTAGAGGAGTCAGACAAGGCGACACAATCTCAGCAAAGCTGTTTGCAGCAGTATGGAGTTGCTGTTCAAGAAATTGAACTGGGAATAAGGAATCAGAATTGACGGAGAACAGTTAACGCATCTTCTCTTCACTGATGACTGTGTAATACTGGCAAAGGACACAGCAGAACTGGAGAACAAATTGCAGCAACTGCAAAGGCTTTCACATGATATCGGGTTGGAAGTGAACATGTCGAAGACAAAGTGGATATGGAATGAGCATTGTGCAGAAGGAATCATCACTGTAAATGGGAAAGAAATCGAGGAGGTCGACAAATATATTTACCTGCATCAGCAGCTGAGCAGAGACAACTCATTCTAAGGAGAATGCAGTAGGAGACAAAAGGCAGGGTGGGCAAGTTTCAACAAAATAAATATGTCTCTAACAGATGATGAGCTGCCCATGAAGAAAGGAAAGAACAGTTTAACTTCACTGTTCTGCCAGCAATGATATACGGAGCAGAATGCTGGTCAATGACGAAAGCGGAGGAAGAAAAATTTGCTGTCACCCAGAAAGCAATGGAAAGGTGAATGTGTAAGATATCGCTCTGTGATCGTATACCAAATTAGGAGATCAGAAGACGTACAGAGGTGACCGATGTAATGCAGGCAATGTATGACGCAAAGCGAAGATGGGCACGTCATGTAATCCGCAGGCAAGACAATAGATGGACAACCTGCATCAGTGACTGGATTCCCAGAGATCTCAAGTGACCGCTGGGCAGACCAAAAACACGCTGGGCTGATTCCATGACAAAACTCTTTGGACAGAAATGGAAAGAACGTGCTTGCAACAAAACAGAATGGTGTGGCGTCGACTTTCGTTCGTGGAGGGACGGATGAGGACAAGACGGACAAAAGTGACAAAGGTGACCTTCTTTGGTAAATAATTTACAGTATTTTCAAAATAACTGTTCGGGTAAAGTCTGAAGCACACTGATGATGTGGAAGAGTGTGAGTATGAGGAACTATGAGATTATTGTATATTTTCTTGTCACCGTATTAGGAGTAAATCTCATTGGGTTATTATTATAATTCATTGATTATTACTTCTTTGTGTTTGGTTGCTGAAGGGATGCCTCTTCTGAAGACCCTACTGTTTCTCTGGTCTTTTTTCCTACTCCACATCCCTGTTGGTAAGTTTTATTTCTAAATCATTAAAACTTTGTTTTTAAAATTGTAATTTCTTTCATTTTTGTTACATGTCACATTTTTAAGTGTTGTAGTTACCTAAAATAAGTAGTGCCCAGGTTTGTTTGTTTTTTAAATCAGGACTCTCAACAAATTCCCAAGATAGGGTCAATTTTCTCAAGTGGGCTATGAGGAAAATTTCCATTAGTAATGTTGTCTTGAAGTTGCGTCTCATTTACCCTCCTTCGTAACAATTTTCTAAAAAACAGCATACTGTGTACTGGCTACAGACTTCACTTTAATTTTCCTCAACTTCTACTAGCAGATCCTCAGATTTCATACATTGAAATTTTCACCAGCTGAGGATGTGTTCCTTAGTGTTTTCTTCATTTCTACCTCTATTTCTCCAGTCTATTTCCAACTTGCTATTTAGGTCTGTCTATCTTGCCACAAACTATTTTCCAATCATTTTTACTACCTTTCTGTCTCAGTGACTGAATTTTTCCAGAACAGCTCTTTAGCGGGTTCTTCTTTTCCATGGAGGTATTATAAGGGAGGTGCTTCAGTGTCTATGTATGGCCTGCAGGAACAAGCCTATAAAGGAAATTCTAGTTTACACTGTGTGTCTTCTTCACCAGAAGAAGATGACAAAAGTATTGCAAAGCCTCCTAAGGATTATCTTGTATAGAAGGCCTCCCCAGGAACTCTAGGCCAGCTCATGCTGGAGCCCCAACACAACACAGAGGTGTGACTGGGACATTCCAAGGCATGCTGAGGGCATGGCCAGCTTCAGGGCCCAATTTTGGGACAAGCGACCCAGGCTTGGGGTGCTGTAAAGTAGGCAAAAGTTTAACAAATGGAGGGGAGGCACCGAAGCACGTTACTATACCTAGTTATTCTGCAGTGACAATAACTCATAGGGATCGCTGCAGCTGGGGCCCAGGTTAGGGCTGTTCTAATCTGGACTGTGCCCCTTCTCCCTCATTGGGGGTAGCGCTAGCGCATAGACCATAACACTTAGCGATGCGACTGCTATTGCAATGTTCATGGTAGTAGTAACAGGTAGTAAAAACGTTTTGTTTTATAGAATATATAATCCAAGTAAAAGAGATATTGTTGCTAAATATTGAAATAAGTCCTGTAATGTTTTATAAAAGTAGAAAGTGAAGTGAAAAATAACTATGTTACTTCCTTCTGGGCATAGATATAAAGTTATGTTAGGACCTCTCATTTCTCTCCAAAGTGACCATTCAATAAAATAAAATACAAATATTAGACAATAGGAAAGGCAGGCTGGGGAGCAGAGAGAGGATCAGGCCTTGGAAGATGGTTCCAATTTTCTTTTGCCATCTAGAACAGAACGAAAATGAGCTCCTTTTGAAGCTCTGGCAGGAAACTGATGGTTGTGGTCCTTGGTAAGACACAGTGGTGAAAGACAAATGCACTTCTAGTCTCCCTTATGAAGTACAAGCTGCCTTAAATGGTACCATTTCAGAAGTGCCTCCACATTTTCCCCAGACATGCACACAAACATTAAACACACTCTAATGGGCTAACTGTAACACAACCACAAAGAGTAACCCCAGCTTCTGAACAACAGACTCTCACTAGCCATTCTAAATCCAGCAAGGTCCCTTTATTACCCTGCCCCTAATATTATGGAACCTGAACCTCCTTAGTTGCACTCAAAGAGACACACACACACACACACACCCCGCCACCTCCAGCTGTAGGGAATCAGTCCCAGATATGCGGGACCGAATCCCCCTTTAGGGGAAACCCAAGATCCAGTCTAAAATCTTCCCCAAACCTCTTCATGAAGTAAAAAACTGTGGCGACGAGAGAAGAAAGGAAACAGAACACCTGGTCTGTGGTAGCCAGAAAGCCAAAAAAAAACCCCAGGGACTTTTCCCTGAGGTTTTTATTCTTTCTACTTCCCTGCTTACAACACTTCTAACTGGTTAAATTCTTGCGCATAGAAGAAGCATACAGTGTACAACAACATAAGATAACAAACCCATATCTTGTGCACGTGAAAGCCAGCTGCGAGGGTGATGATCAAGTCAGCCAGTAAGTTTCCTAATCACAGACGCTGGGGTGAAGGCCACTCCTGCCTCGTAGCCACAGACACAGTGTGCCGCACCTGTGAGCTGACGATTCGGGAGCTATGCGTCCCTACATCCCCCCCTATTCTATTTTATATGCGGTGTTTAGACGGAGCACCCTCGCAGGGTTGCATGCACAATGCCATCAGACTGGGTATACACTAAACAAAACAGCAAAGCAAAACGCCAATCCCATAAGGCTTAACCAATTGCCAAACACCCCCCATGGGGCTTGTAAATGGAACAATTAACTACTTAGGCACAAGTGTTATTGGCATAATTTGCTACAAAGGGGGTACAAGGCTGTACCGCCTGCAAGGGGAGGCAATAAATAGCCTCTTCCCAGCGGATAATAGTGGGGTATTGTATGGCAAATTTATTAATAATATTATTAAGGCCTAACCATATATCTACTGGTATGTCGCTGGGTGGTTTGCAGACAGGAACAAGGCAGGTACTTAACAGACCTTGCATTTCCGGGGCAACGGCCAGGCAGAAATCAAATTGATTCGATACTTGTGTCAGGCGGACCCAGATGTTAAACTGCAGCCGCTGTTCCATCTGGGATTCGCCTTGGCAGCCAGGGGCCAGCAAGAAACCTCCCAATACACACAAAATAAGGAGTGAATTAGCATTAAGGCAGGCTAACAATGTCACAAGATAATTTTCCACGGTAGGTTCCAGCTGCTGCTGCACTCGCAACTGCTCGGCCTGCAATGAGAGGGCTTTAACCTGTCCCCAGGTCATGCGCTGCGGGGGCTCCCGCGGGGGCTCCCGCGAGGGGCGCTGGCGAGGACGCTCGGGATCCTGTAGATGTAGGTTGAACTGCGGAATGGGGTTCGACAGTCCCTGGTGCCAGGCCATCGCCGTGCCACGGGCGGACGTTACGCGCCGGGACCCACAACGGACCTGTAGGAAGAGAAACGGCAGCATGACCCCGTCCCCACGTTATAAGGGGCGCTGGGCCATGCCACTGAGGATCCGGGGCCTTGCGGTATTTAACAAGGGGGCGGGGCAGGGCCTGGTGGCTGCGGAAATGACATTCTGCCGCAGAGTAATTGTCAGTAAAATTCAAATGATTCAGGGTAAAAAGCACTGCAGCCAACCATTCCTGGCGGGGAGGAAGACCTACCGGAATCCCCCCTTTTTGTTTTTGGCGGGCCAGGGCCTGTTTGAGCGCACGGTTGGCCCGTTCCACAATGGCCTGGCCTGTGGGGTTATACGGGATACCAAACGTGTGGACAACGTCCCACGTGGTACAAAAGGAGGCAAAGGCCGAGCTACAATAGGCGGGGCCGTTGTCGGTCTTAAGATGGGACGGGTGACCCATGATCGCCATGGCGCGAATCATGTGATTAATGGCATGACGAGAGGCCTCACCCTTCTGGGGGGTGACCCACACATAATGGGAAAAGGTATCTACACACACGTGAAGATACTGCCAGGGGGCAAAAGAAGGAAAGTGTGTAACATCCATTTGCCAGAGCTGATTGGCCGAGGTTCCACGAGGATTAACCCCCAACTCCGGGCTATTGGATAAAGAAGCACAAAGGTCACACTGGCGAACAATGGCCTGCGCCTGATGTAACGGGAGAGTGAACTGCTTGCCAAGGGCTTTGGCAGACTGATGGAAGAAGGCGTGGCTTTCGAGCAGAGAGGAAAAAATCGAGGCCACCGATTTGACCGCCTGGTCGGCCACCGCGTTACCCTCTGTCAATAGGCCCGGTAGTGTGGTGTGACTGCGAATATGTGCCACAAACAGTGGGCTAGAGCGGGAGGAAAGGAGCTGTTGCAGGGTGAGAAAAAGGGCCAACAAATTGTCATCACAGGAGGGCGACACATAGGAACCTGGAAGAGACTTAAGAACATTAGTAACATAAAGACTATCAGTAATAAGATTAAAAGGGTCATCCTGGAAGCATCGGCAGGCCAGGATGACAGCGGCCAATTCTGCGCGCTGGGGGGAACGCTGAGGCAGGGTAAAGCGGACTTGCCAAGTGCCCTGCGCCTGCCAGCTGACCGCACCTCGCATTGGGCCGCCGTCCGTAAAGAGGGTAAGTGCATCCTCAATGGGGACGGTGGACAAAGACGATCGGAGGTTGAGGCAACGTTGTTGCAAGAGCGAGAGACGGGGGTCAGGGGGAATGTGATATTTAACTTCCCCGACATAGTCGGCAAAAGACAACTGGAGGGTGGCACTGCAAGAGACAGCGCGTTCCCAGTCTTTAGCCGGGATGGGGACAATAATGGCAGCGGGATCGCAACCCAAAAGGGTGCGGGACCGTTCCCGCACTTTAAAAATCAGCTCTGCGGCCTGTTGAGGGAGTGTTTGGATAGTATGCGGAGGGGAGTGGGTCAAATAAATCCATTCAATTAAACGAAGACGCGCTGCCGCCCCCTCCTGGGCGAGGACAGCTGTCGGTTGTGAAAGTATGGGAAGCAGAATGGCAAAAAGGGGCTGTTCCCTTTCTCGGCGGTCGACCCACACTTGGGCCAGGGTCCGGTTAATGAGGGTGACCGCTTGGCGCTGTTCCTGGGAAACGGAAATAACATCCCCGGGGAGGCGGCCCTGCCGAAGGCCAGAAAAAAGAGGGGACAGCATGGAGGTAGTCAGAGGGCAAAAAGGGCGGATCCAATTGAGGGACCCTAATAACTGTTGGAGCTGTACAAACGTAAGAGGGTCGGGCAACACCAGCTCGGGACAAACTGGGCGGGCATATGACTGGAGCATACGGTGACCAAGATACAAAAAGGGTGGCTGGCGCTGGACTTTGTCCGGTGCTATAACCAGGCCACACGCCGCAAGCTGGTGGCGCAGTTCGTCCAGCCAGTCATCAGGAAGGATGGGGTGAGCCACCAGGATGTCGTCCATATAGTGATACATTAAAGCATCCGGGTGTGCTGCGCGAAACGGCCGTAAGGCTTGCGCAACAAAATGCTGACACAAGGTGGGGCTATTCAACATGCCCTGAGGGAGCACATTCCACTGATAGCGTGGAGTGGGCTGAGAATGTTTTAAGACCGGAACGGTAAAGGCAAAACGCGCCCGGTCCTCAGGGTGCAGGGGGATGGCAAAAAAACAATCTTTTAAATCTATTACAAATAACCGGTAATCACAGGGAATAAGATTGGGATTGGGGGTACCACACTGCAGGGGACCCATAGGCTGTATAATTTTATTAATGGCGCGAAGATCCTGCAGAAGGCGCCACTTACCAGATTTCTTTTTAATTATAAACACGGGGGTATTAAAGGGGCTAGTGGACTCCTCCAAATGCCCTGCCCGTAGCTGGTCATTGACCAAGTGCTGGAGGGCCTCCAGCTTTTCCAAAGGAAGCGGCCACTGCGCAACCCATACGGGCTCGTCAGTGAGCCAACGGAGGGGGAGGGCCGTACGCCTAATCATCAATATGGATGGTGGCAGTGAACTGTGTTAATAAATCACGGCCCCACAGGTTGAGGTGAACGGGGAGAATAATAGGCCGGATACGGGCACGGCGGGTGCCCTGGGGCGCCCTAACCTCCAACCATCGGGCACTCCGTTGCGAGTCCTGCGCCCCGCCCACACCCCAGACAGCCGGAGCCTGCTCCGTGGGCCAATGGGCGGGCCACTGCGCGGCAGCGATGACGGTGACGTCTGCCCCAGAGTCTATAACACCCTCGAACGGCTGATCGTTGAGGCAATAAATGCGTTTAGGTTGGGGTGATCCAATATCTTTAACCACCGCTGCCACTTGCGGGTGAACAGTGCGCTGGCCGGTGGACCCGAAGCCTCCGGTTCGGGGAACGTTTCTTCCCCCTGCCGGAAGGGAGTAGGGCACAAGTATGAGTTGCGCCCAGGCATCTCCCTGAAACAGCTGTTTCGGGAGATGACTCCACAGCTGAACATAAATAATTCCACCATAGTCCGAATCCACCACCCCAGGCACCACAAACAAGCCCTGCTTGCTGGCGGACGAGCGGGGTAGGACAAGGCCCACCATGCCAGCGGGCCCTGGATCTGGGACGGCATGAGGAGGACCTCCCCGGGGAGAATTATATCCATATCTTCCTGATTAACAAGGTCAATCCCCGCACTGCCCCTTGTGGCAGCGGGGACGTCGTGCACGGAGAGGGGCGCGGCCTTGGGCCTCGGGCTGGTCGCAGGCCCGACTACTAGTTTCCCGGGGGGTTATCTTGGCTGGCAGCCAAGACCCGGTTGTCACCCCCGGCTGAGCGACACTGCGCGGCCCAATGGTAGCCCTTTTTGCATTTTGGACACAGCGTGCGGGGCCTCTGGTCTGTTCGGGGCTTGTTTTTGCACGCCCCCCCCCAGGGACCCGGCACTCCCGCCGAAAATGCCCGGGCTTTTGGCAGTTAAAGCAGTTCCCCTGAGGCTTCTGCCCCCTGTGGAGGGCAGCCGCCAGCAGGGCCATTTGATGGGTCTGAGTGCCCACATCAGCACACGCCTGCAGCAATTCTGCCAGGGTATACCCCGGGCGCCCAACTACTGCCTGCATGGCTCGGCGGCAATCTGCATTGGCATTTTCGTAAGCCAATTTTATCATTAGTTCAGTCTGGGCCTGCGGGTTATTAATCTGCCTCTGGACTGCCTCGTGGAGGCGGTCAACAAACTGGTGGAACGGTTCGGCGGCACTTTGCCGAGTAACCGCAAAGGACTTAGAGGACTCGCCCGCAGCGGGGACCCTGCGAAACGCCCGACGGACACACTGGCCAATGATGGGATAAGCTGCCCGGGGCGTGCCCACCGCCTGCTCGGGGATGCCCGAAAACTGCCCCGCGCCATATAACTGCTCAGCGAAATAAGCCCCCCCACCTTCTGCTGCTGCCGCAAGCGCCTCTCACTGGTACTCGCTATCCCACACAACGTATTGCGCGGGAGACAGCACCATGCGACACATGTCTTTCCAATCTTGGGGGAGCAAGAAATAACCATTTGACACACCTTCCAAGATCCCCAGGGTGAAAGTGGACCGCACCCCGGTCTCACGAACCGCCTTGCGGAGCTCTCGCAGAACCGAGTAGGGGAGAGCCTCCCAGTCCACGATCTGCCCCCCGTTACCATTATCCCGCCAAGAGACGGGGAACGCCTCGAACCCACAGCTGGATTCCTTGTTGGTCAAGAGACCGGCCTCGCGCGCTCGCCGCACCGCCACGGCGACAGCGCCCTCCCGCCCGACCGGTGGGCAGGGGGGCGCCGCCGCGGGCGGCGGCACAGGGAGGGTCAGCTGCGGGTAGGAGGGGGGTGGCCCATCACCTGGGGGCAAGAGGGAAACCGGCCTGGGACCGTCGGGGCCGACCCCCTCCAGCGCCTCCTTGCAACGCTGCCAGAGCAGCAGGTGCTGGCCGGGGCACGGGGTTCACTATACAAGGTGGTCCCAATCCGTATCCAATCAAGAAGCCGTAACGACCCGCAGTCCGGATACCAGGGGCACTGGCGATCTATCTCCCTTAGAAGGTCCTCAATATGAGAGACCGAGACAACGACACATGATCGCTGCCGTATAATCTTTTGTAACTCTCTTGCGTGCTCCTTCTGGGCACTGGAAAGTCCCCCCCCCCCCCTACTCACGAATCAGGGGCGGCAAACGGCCGCGGGGGTGCACTCGGCGTATCCAGCCGGTGAGCAGGGGGTTATCACGTCGGGGTCACCAGCTGTGGCGACGAGAGAAGAAAGGAAACAGAACGCCTGGTCTGTGGTAGCCAGAAAGCCAAAAAAAAACCCCAGGGACTTTTCCCTGAGGTTTTTATTCTTTCTACTTCCCTGCTTACAACACTTCTAACTGGTTAAATTCTTGCGCATAGAAGAAGCATACAGTGTACACATAAGATAACAAACCCATATCTTGTGCACGTGAAAGCCAGCTGCGAGGGTGATGATCAAGTCAGCCAGTAAGTTTCCTAATCACAGACGCTGGGGTGAAGGCCACTCCTGCCTCGTAGCCACAGACACAGTGTGCCGCACCTGTGAGCTGACGATTCGGGAGCTATGCGTCCCTACAAAAAACCTGCCAAAGAAACAATGTCTATCAAAAGCTGAGTAATGAGGCTAAAGCATCCAGTCATTTCTTTGTTTAACATTTGTGTATAGCCCCTAGAACTAATGACCCCTCTGTAAAAGTATTCTGCAAGGGGATTTTTTCTTTTGTTTTCAAAGTTAGCATAAACAGTGGAACAACCAAGAAGGCAAAAGCTAAACATTGTATGATTATCAGGGCCGGCTCTAGGTTTTTTGCCACCCCAAGCAAAAAAATTTTTGGCTGCCCCCCGTCCCAGCCCTGGGCTCCTCGCCGCACCCCCCTGCTGCCCCAGCCCTGGGCTCTCCCTACCCACCCACCCACACCCTCTGCCGCCCCAGCTCTGGGCTCCCTCATTCCACCCCACCATTGCCCCCCCACACACACACCTCCTGCCGCCCCAGCCCTGGGCTCTCTCCCCCCCTCCCCCACCTGCACCCTCCTTCCGCCGCAGCCCTGGGTCACTGGTAACTCGCTCCCACGGCAGGTCATTCAGCATGAATTTTAGATGTGCACAGAACACAGACAGGATTGGTTCCCATATGGTTACAGAACTGCAGTAAAGTGGAACAATTTTCAGCTTGTGTGATTGGAGGCCATCTGGATGCATATTATAAGACTGTCCTACATAAATGAGGAAAAGTTGAGGTGCCTTTATTATTCTTTTCTTCCACTCTCTTTCTTTCTATGGGGAATTTGCCAATGCAATATCACTGTCTTCCTTTAAAACAAAACAAAAACAAACAAAAAGGCAATGGCTGTTGAAAATAGCAATTCCAGTCCTAATAACCACTGGGAAGCATTTCTTGCTCAATTTTATTCTACTTTTTCTACAGCAAGCTACAGTGGATCAGTATATTTGATTTGGGAGAAATGAAGTAACAGCTGCCCAAACTGAGCTTGAGCACTCCTGAATTTTGAGGTGTTCAAATCTGGAAGGCAGGTGCTGGGGGGGGGGGCAGGGGGCTGTGGCTCCGCGGGGGAGCATGGCAGCATGTATGCAGCAGTGTGTCTGGCACTGCGTGGAGCCAGACATGCTGGTCTGAGTGGCACGGTAAGGGGGCTGGGGGGTTGGATGGGGTGGAGGTTCAGGGGGGCAGTCAGGGGACAGGCAGCAGTTGGATAGGCATGGGAGTCCCGGGGATTTGTCAGGGGACAGGTAGGTGTGGGGTCCTAGGGGGGAAGTTGGGGCGGTCTCAGGAGGGGGCAGTTGGGGACAAGGAGAAGGGAGGCTTAGATAGGGGGTGGGATCCTGGGGGGCAGTTGGGGCAGGGGTCCCGGGAGGGGGTGATCAGGGGACAGGGTGCAGGAGGGGTTGGATGGGTTGGGGTTTCTGGGGGGGGGGCAGTCGGAGGGGGTGGATGGTGGCAGGGTGGGGCTACCCTCCCTCCCAGTGGAGTGTCCTATTTTTTGAATGTTAAAATATGGTATCCCAACCCTTCAGAGTGCAGCTCTCCATTCATAGCAGGCTGCAGCATGAGGTCTCAGCTACCTCACTCCCTCCCCCTCTTTCCTGTTGGTAGTGGCCAAGGGAATGCTGGGAAATGTAGTTCTTTCCCTGCTCTAGGACTGGCTCTATAGGCAGGGAGCTAACCAAGGAACTACAGCTCCCAGGGCCCCCTGTTGGTTCTCAGCTCCCATGCTGGATCCCTGCCGCCCCTGCAAATGGGCTGCCCCAAGCACCTGCTTGCTTTGCTGGTGCCTAGAGCCGCCCCTGATGATTATTCATTGCATTTAGAAAACAAATCAGACATGTACTGAAGAGTAAAATGCTTTCCCTTTGTTTCCTTTTCTATACCAATTGCCTGATAGACCCAGAGAACTGGGTTGCTTTTTGTATCACCAGCATGGACTACTCCCAATTTCTCTCAGTAGTAAGTGCAGCAAGAGAGGAAAATCTTATAAAAGTTACAGGTGAGTACAAAATATTTCCCCTAACCTAACTGATGTCTTCCATGTATTATTGGCTTATTTTCTGTGATCAACAAGGATAACTCAGCTGAACATTGGAAGTTATATCCAAAAGATTTGAGGGTAGTGACTAGGATGCTACTTGGGGTATTTTTAAAGTCTTTGTAGAGTGCTGTTATCAGGCAAGTGAAATTTTCATCTCAAGCTTTAAATCAGTTCTCATTCCACCCAATGGAAGTCAGTGTGACTCAAAGCAGAGAAACTGAAACATTCATTCATTCTATAGTTCTAGGACTATATATTAATAGTAAGAGACATCCGCAGTTACCTCTGGAATTGGGTTTTTGTGGGTGAAGAACTCTTTAAATTTAGCAGAATTTGGAGCACCAAATAAACTGAACTAATAGGAAGCCATTTCTTTTTTACTGGAAAAGTACTGAAAGGTAATAAAGTTAAATTCTTCTTTTACAGTATACACATAGAAATTCTCATTACGAAAGTGATACTTACTTAACAAAATTGTGATGGTGTATTAGATCCTTCATTTTCCATGCTTGAAACCTGGAGAGCATCATGAAGCATGTAATCCAAAGAGATGCCTACAGTTTATTTCAAAAAGTTTGTGCTAAACTACCTGGACAAACAGTAGCTTCAACTACAGTAGCTCCTGACAGCAGTTAGTAAATGAAAATGTTCCATCCCCAAGTCAGCCTTTACACAGAGTTGTTCTTTGTAACTTTAAAAGAGTAAGATCATCTATCTAGAAATTAGTAGAGAAGGGGCTAGACCAAACCCCAGACATGAGATGCTTCCAGATTTCAGAGACGTTCAAACCTAGATCCAAATTTAGCAACTCAGTCCATCTCTAATATTTTATAGCTAATATTTCATGTATGTCCAAGTCATAGCTGACAATTTGTAAAAAACTATGATGGTATTGGCATTTCTACAACTCTTCACAAAAACATGACATTTTTATTTACTGGCAGCAAGCAAAAACCTTTAGAAGATAAATATTGAGCAAGAGAGAACAAATGAGAAGTATTGTTCTCACAGGAAAACAATGTATGACACTGTGAATCAAGAACACCACTTATTTACTTTAACATTTGACTATAATGTACTAAATAGAGTTGAACACCCTGTAAGAGTGCATTCTCTATTCCTTGCAGTGTGCAATCTCCAGTAGATGATTTCTTCCTTATGTTCACTACAGGTAATTTGGCACAGAAGAAACCCTCAGTAATCATGATCTCTGGAGGCATACCAAATCCTAACTATTTCCCATTTAAAACAGCAAGTTTCACTCTTGAAGATGGAACCACTATTGAAATTGGGGAGGCATTGATGAAGAGAGCCCTCCAGTATTCCTCCACAGAAGGGTAGTTTTCAAAAGCGACGTGACATTTCTTAATCAATTTAGTATCAGGTCCAAGATTAATAAAAAGAGCTGATCTTTTTAATACAATACCCATTTACTTGGAGAGATTGAGTTTAAGTGATTGTATTTTAATCTTCAATGTAAACTGGTTCATTGTTCATTTTTCAAATAACTTTAATCCATTATTCAATAAGGAAAACTGAATTGTTTCATTGTGTCCATCAACCTGTTTTTTTATTGTAAGGACTGAGCCAATCAAAATATAGAATTTCTGCTCCATCGAGAATTCTGATATTTCAATCTTTTCATTACAAATTGGGCAAAAAATTCAAAATATTTAACCTTTTCACAGAATGAAACATTCAGAATTTTTTCCTGTTTGGATTCAGCCACAGGGCGAGATTGTGATGAATCCTGAAAGATGAACTCTGGCAAGGAAGCCTGTCCGATTAGGGAGAATAGGGGCATAAGGGGCCTGAAACTACAGCTCCCATCAGGTACCATGGTGACATAGGCGGACACAGAAATTAATGTTCACCTGACCTGAGACAAAATACTTCATTTCAATTTTGCTGACAGATAATTCTTAAGAAAGTTTTCTTTTCCTGTGGAAAATTTCAACAACCCCCTCTTTCAATAGGAAAATGTTTCATTCCAAGCATGACCTACTTTGGTTTTCATTTCTGAACACTTATCTGTCAGATGAAACAACAACAGGTTCATTTAAATCCATGAGCGTTTTCCTTAGTGAAAACTGATCCTGCAATCTCTAGCTAATGCACAGTCTCATTTAAGTCAGTGATGGAACTACTTATAAGAGTAAAACTAATCATGATAGTAAGGATATGCAGGATCAGTCTCTAAAGTAAGCACTTCAGGATTCGATCCATAATCCTTTATATTTAACAACAGCTACACACAGGTTGTTCAGAAATCATGCTGCATCAGGGCTGCAAAGGGACGCTACTGAGTAAATGTCTCTGTACTTTATAAAGTGTTATGGATACAAATGAAGAATAAAGGAATGAAACTTGTGTTTCAGAATTCCAGAGTTCTTGTCCTGGCTAAAGGATTTACAGATGAGTCTCCACAATCCTCCCACTGCCAAGTACAGTCCTGATCAGGGCCAAATGGAGATATGTGTCACCCCTGGCAGCCAGGAAGGCTTGTCTAAAGTAAGACTGAAAAGAGAATCAGTACTGGCATGGCAATGCTACATAAACTATATAGTTTATTAATTATATCTACAAAGTTTAGTTCACAGGGAACATAGCCCTTCGTTGATTCCCTTCACTCCATTTCAAGTAATATAACCTTCCCCTAACACTGAAATATTAATAAACACAGATCTGCTACTTGTATGAAGAAGTGTGTTTAATTTGCTAGATTTTTTGTTCAATGGCACAAAAGCTTTAGACATGTTTTCACTTAAGCAACTAATTTTGAATTGAAAAAAGTGCTAGTTTATTATACATCTTTTATACAAGGGAAAAATTATCCAGCATGGGTGAAATCCTGTCCCTATTGAAGTCAATTGCAAAATTTCCATTGGCTTCCATGGGGCCAGGATTTCACACTCTGATTCTGTTTGTACTTGCCTTATTCACAGCAGTAGCCTGATTAAAATCGTAGGATAACTTGTGTGAGTGAAGGCTATATGCATGGGTAAGATAAGCAGGCCTTGGTTTCTTTTTCTTGGTTTCTATTTATATTCCAATTGACTTATTTTATAATTATATGGTAAAAATGAGAGAGTAAGCAATTTTTTACTGATAGTGTGCTGTGACATTTTTGTATTTTTAGGTCTGATTTTGAAAGCAAGTCATTTTTAAGTGAGGTGAAACTTGGGGGTATGCTGGACAAATCAGACTCCTGAATGGGGTACAGTAGTCTGGAAAGGTTGAGAGCCACTGATGTAATCAATACAGATAATCCAATCAGAGTATATAGCAATGTGTATAATATTCAGGAGGAAAGGTCAGACTGTTGTAAAATAAATTATTCTTATTGGGCAGGTGTTTGATATGCTTGTCAATCCTGGAGATAATGTCCTTTTAGAAGACCCCAGCTACTCAGGGACTCTGTCAGCAGTGAGTATTGGTTATGTCTGCAAAGCAGTGCAAAGTTCGTCCTAAAGTCAAGATGAAGAGGGAAAGTTTGCAATATGTGATTTCTCTCACTGATTTAAGTATGCATCACATGTGGGCCACATCTATGGATATCTGGCAAGTTATATATTGCAGCAGAGACAGATCTGTATTTCAGTAGTCATGGGTACATTTTGAATAGGATCTCTTTCAGGCCTCCACCTGTGCGCATACAAAATTAGGCATATGTAATATATGCATTCACTTGACTTTCAAGGCCAATGGATTTTGAAGGTGTAAGTTTAACATGTATAAACAGGTTTTTGACTCTTGAAAGCAGGGTGGATTGATTTAAAAATCACCCAATGGAAAGCCTCAATTTAAATAACTGATTTTAATCAACTTTTCCATTTGAACTTCAGTTATTTTCTAAAGAAAGGTTAATTCTCAGGGGTTGATATAACCACTAAAACATGTTAATTTACAGCTAGATTTGGTACATATTTTTGCTACATAGTACCTTGTAAGTTTTCAGATTCTTTACATTTTAAATACATTAGAAAACAGTGACTTATTTGCTTATTTACCAGATAATTAACTTCTGCTCATGATTTATGTCAAGCTGCATTAGGGTGGTAACTGGGATTTAATTAAAACACACAAAACAGCATATAACATTTAGGTTTCTTATACAAAACCACCTTTACATTCTGGGTAAATAAACTGCTCTTCTCAAAACATGTTTCCCATTTACAGCTAAATTATAACAAGTTCAAGCCTCAACATATTTTGTATTAAATTCAGATTTCATTTTAAACATGTTTATTTTAAAAGAGAAAAACCATTTAAAAACAGCAACATCAAACATTTCCAATTTAAATAACAAAGTTTTCCCCAAAAATCATTTTATCTACCCTGACTGAAAGTGTGGACACATACATATGTGCACCTGCAAAAGCATGATGCATGCACAAATGAAGCTTGGCCTTTGGAAAATGACTTTGCAATCTTAGATGTTCTTTTATATGACTATCTGAGCCTTGAGTTTTCCATGAACTGTAGGGATACATCAGGCTGCACTGAGGCGAAGAATGACCACCGCACTGCAAGGTACTCTTCATTATATGATAGCTAGGGATCCTAGTGCCTTGAGGAAGCATAACAAAACACTGTGACGAGTTCAGGGATCCTTCTAGAGAGCAGGGCCAGCTCCAGGCACCAGCTTGCCAAGCAGGTGCTTGGGGCGGCCACTCTGGAGGGGGGCGGCATGTCCAGCTATTCGGCGGACGGTCCCTCACTCCCGCTTGGAGTGAAGGACCTCCCACCGAATTGCTGCCGCAGATCGCGATCGTGGCTTTTTTTTGGGGGGGGGGGGGGGGGCACCGCTTGGGGCGGCAAAAACCCTGGAGCCAGCCCTGCTAGAGAGCCGCAGAAACAGCTACACAGCTAATGCTCCTACATCAGATATACATTTATTTGACAGCCCAGCAGAACCAGCAACTTATTATCCAAGTAAGATATCCCATGCAAAAAAACTAACCAAATGCAAAAATCAGGTTCCTACTGTAACTTACTTGAATTACATGTGTGTGTTGTCATATTATCTATATGTGCATGTATGCATATACACAAGTAATGCAAATAAGTTATAGTAGGAACCTCACTTTTGGAATTTTTCAGACTTATGCATGTCAATTCCCTACCTTAATTGTTGCATTCAGTTAGCTTGTTGCATGGAATAGCTGTGTAATATCTTTTTTATGGGGAAAGTGTTGGTTCTATTATGCAATCAAATAAATATATAGCTGAGTGTGGGACCATTAATTGGGACTATATATAAAATATGGACTATGTTGTGAGAAAGATTTTAGGACATAAACTTGAGATTTCCACATTACTTATGAGTAACCACATCAGTGGTTTTGTAATGTGCATTTAAGATTGTTTGAAGTCAGTTAATCTAGTTCCCCAATTTCTCATTTCAGATCAAATTTAAGGTAAAGAATTTTTAATTATTTTGATGAAGCATGCACAGAAGTTCTATGGCTTCACTGACTATTTCTGAACTGCTGACTGGGCTACCAGATTGTGTGTCATGTCTGTCTTCTTTCTATTAACAGCTGAAACCGCTGGGCTGTAACATTATCAAAGTCCCTACTGACAAGCACGGTATTATTCCAAAAGCTCTGAAAGAAATTCTTTCCAGGTGGAGACCAGAAGACGCAAAAAAGCTGAACAACAATCTCCCCAAGTTCCTCTACACCGTTCCAAATGGTAGTAATCCAGCTGGAACCTCATTAACTGCTGACTGCAAGAAGAAGATATACCAGGTATTCAGTAGGAACCTGACATCAGAGTTTTCATAAAGAGAACGTTTTGTTTGCTATTAACCAATTTATAATACAGAACTAGAATATTTTCCCCATGATAACATGTTGATTCTGGACCTACTGAAAATATAAAAGACCCCAGTTGCAAATATGTCTATTTCTGTTCCTTGTCATCCTACGTGATCATTTTCATGGCCTATACCTGGTGGCATGGATAATGATAGCCCCAGCGAGCCACTCAGTCGTTTACCCGGTTGTCAATGATCACACTACTGTCTTCTTCTGTATAGTAAAATATCACATAATAATTGCAGCAAATAATTGACAGTTTCAAGACCTGTTCCTCTTCTTTTAATTTGACCTCTCTTTAGCTTGCAAGATGTTATGATTTCCTTATAATAGAAGATGATCCATATTATTTTCTTCAGTTTGAAAAGGTAAATATTCACTTGTGCTTATTTGTATTCCTGTCACACATGCTGTCACTTTGACAAGGAGAAATACATTTTCAGCTGTCCAAGTTTAAATAAAAATGTTTAGGTGACCACTGTACCCAACAATCAAACATCTTGCATTTTACATATGTTTTGGCAGACAGAGAATCTCAGGTTTGAACTGGACTACTGTAATGTTTTCCTACACAGAAACAGTTGCAGATCAGTTGTTCAGTAGTTAAAGACATTTATTAAAATGTACACTGTCAAAGGTTAGAGGCCCAAAATATGACTTACCTTAAACTTTCTTTAGTATGATGGGAAAGTTGGGGCAAATGCATGCATACACATTTGAAATAGTCTAACACCCAAGTACTTGCTAATGATAGAATGTGCATCCTTGAAACCAACTTGTCCTTACGTGGGTGCAAAAATCCAACCTTGCACACATGTAGGCGTAAGAACTGCTTAAGTGTGTACATGGGTGTTTGCACCCATATAGAATGGGTGCAAACGTGTGTGTACATACAGATGGATACAATGCTAGCTCATGGTGCCATACCAAGTCTATGGTTAAGAGAGGTTCAGTCCATAGCACTCATTCTAGAGGAGCACACCCTACAGTGGGAGCACACCCACACTTTAACAAGGTACAAAATGCACCACTCCACCCACCACTGGACCCAGCCACAACTGTTGGCTAAAGTAGTGTGGAGGAGAATGGTTAACATAGATTCATCCCAGGCCCTGCTCTTATCCTGCTGCTCCCTAGCCCTTTGTGGAGACTTTATGCCACTACTTGCACTAGATTAATACAGTGCCCACTCTTATCACTTTGTACTGGCCCCTGCACAGGGATGGACACAAGGAGAAAGAAGTTGCTTGCTGTGCTCATTGCCACAAAGCCAGTCACAATATAGTCCAGAGTATTTTGTTTTCTTGTTGACAAGAGTGAGTCATATTCTAGTATCACAATACTATATTATACACACACACATTATATATATATATATATATTCTAGTATCACAATAAAATAAGGGCCATAATAAGCTACTTTTTTATATTTAAAGACTAAGGCACCATCATTTCTGTCAATGGATGTTGATGGTCGAGTGATCAGATGTGACACTTTTTCTAAAATTATCTCTGCTGGGTAAGTCCAATTTCAAAATGCTGTGTGATATGCACCATTCTACCAAAACATTATCATTCCCTCTATACAGCTCTGATTAAAAAGAGTCTCACATCTTTTACTTTTATGGCTGCAAAAATATTTTGAAGCTAGAATGTCACATGCTGTAAAGCAAACTTTGGCTATGCCATAAAGCTCAGTTAAGGACGAGCAGCTCATTAGAGTGCCCTTATGTACAAAGAATTGCTGTGTGGTCCCTACTGCCCCACACACATACACACACACCTTTTTTTTTTTTTTCTTTGCAGTGCCAAACCCTGTGAAGCACTCTTTAGGGTGCAGTGTCTTCTCCATTTGTCCTAAACATCAAAGTTGCTTTTGACATTTTTTTCCCCCTCTCTAAATTCCTTGGGATATTAGGGGCTGTCCTTTCTTGGCTGAGTTTTGAATGTCCAGCAACGAGTACCCTTTCATTGCTTTAACTCTGCAAATAAGTCTGTTGTTTTGGGAATCCTCTGCTCTCAATCAGCCGCTTTTTATCATTTAACCTGTGCACGTGCTTCCATGAAGCACTGTCCCTCAGCCTGTCAACAGTCTTAAATTCTATCCCTATGTATGTGCTAATTTATTTTGTTTTGTATTTTATTTTATTTTGTGTTGTGCTCTTTATAAATATATCAAACCAAGGCAGAGCTATTTTACACAATGCATAATAGAACTGAACAACTGGATTTGGTCAAGATTCACTCGCCACAAATTTAGTGATCTAGCAGTCATACTAACAAAGGGATAACGCTGAATTCATGTAACAAACATTAGTGGACTGTACATCTTTGTATTAATGTTTTTTTTGTTTCTTAGGTTGAGATTAGGCTTTTTAACAGGCCCCAAACCTCTTATTGACAGAGTTATTCTACATATGCAGAGTTCAACGACAGCCAGCACTTTCACACAGGTAAGTGCCATTGCACAGTTACACAATTATTTGACCGGACTGTTTTTAAAAACTAAGTGCTTGGTCCTGCTTTGCATACAGCACAGCAGGAGAAATAGCAGAAAAGCACCCATATGTATTGTGACAAAGTTCCTCCTCTACCTTGGTGAGTCCTGCGCTTATTGGCAGATTTTCTTGCCTCAGAGATTCACCATGTGGGTTGGGGAACAGCCCAGAGACCTTCCCCTCTGGGAGAACCCACAGTCCAGGTCAATTGGGAGGTTTGGGGGGAACCCAGGCCCGCCCTCTACTCCGGGTTCCAGCCCAGGGCCCTGTGGACTGCAGCTGTCTATAGTGCCTCCTGTAACAGCTACAACTCCCTGGGCTACTTCCCCATGGCCTCCTCCAAACACCTTCCTTATTCTCACCACAGAACCTTCCTCCTGGTGTCTGATAACGCTTGTGCTCCTCAGTCCTCCAGCAGCACACCCTCTCCCTCTCAGCTCCTTATGCCTCTTGCTCCCAGCTCCTCACACTCCCACCACAAACTGAAGTGAGCCCCTTTTTTAAAACTCAGGTGCCCTGATTAGCCTGCCTTAATTGATTCTAGAAGCTTCTTAATTGGCTCCAGGTGTCCTAATTAGCCTGCCTGCCTTAACTGGTTCTAGCAGGTTTCTGATTACTCTAGTGCAGCCCCTGCTCTGGTCACTCAGGGAACAGAAAACTACTCATCCAGTGACCAGTATATTTGCCCTCTACCAGACTCCTGTACCCCACTGGTCTGGGTCTGTCACAGTATGCAAGTGAGTCTACACCACATGCCTCTCAGGGATGCATTCATCAATGATGTGTGCATCGTGCTGTGCTGGGAGTTATATTGTCCAGCTGTATGTAGGCACACGAAGTGATGTGTGGCATACAAAGCACTTTCCATCAGAGGATCTTTTTACAAAGAGTAATGCATACAGCCTCAACAACATTACTACTACTAGCTATATTCTAAAGATTGTAAATTAAGGCACAGAAAATCTTTAGTAACTTGACCATGGTCGCATAAAACATGGTACAGGTGAGATTAGAACCCAGATCACCTCACCCTCAGCCCTCTGCTTTAGACACAGGACCTGCTCACCATGTGACTGGTGTTATACATCATGGACTAAAGTCCACCCTCCATTCCACCCATACAATGCATGTCACTGAGGGCAGAATTTGACACTGTCATGTCATTCAGGTAGTAGTAGTGGAAAAGAGGACAATTTTGAAAAGTGAATGGCTATAAGCCCAGTACATCTGTGGAATCCTTACAGGGACTCTCACTGAAGTCAATGGGCTTCACAGAACTGGCTCTATGGCATTTAGGTTATGACATTAACTTGGATGTTTTCCTCTCTCTCATATAGATCCTAATGTCAGAACTTCTTCACAAATGGGGGCAAAAGGGTTTGCTGGAGCATGTAGACAGGTATTATAGTAATATAGTTTGTGATTGTTTTTATTTCATACCTGGGTTCTAGTCCCAGTTCTACTGCTGCTCAGGGAAGTCACTTAAACATTCTGTGCCTGAGTCTCCTTATCTATAAATGGGGATATTATTCCTACTCTTGCAAAGTTGCCTGAGATCCGTGGATAAAAAAAATGCTACATAAGTGCTATGTATTATTATTACTATTAATAAAGTCTATATTAAACCTCCCCCTAACCACATTAAATCTCCCTTTATGATCAAGTCATGAATCCACAAAAGGAATGAAATTCTGAGCTTTATTTGTTGAAAGCAACCATCCACTGACCCTTTGTACCATTTTCTGATATATTGAACCTTTCATGAGACTTTTAAAAAAAAGTTTTTCTAGATAAAGATAATCCTATGTTATATAGGTCTGCTCCAGGGCCCACTAAAGTCAATGGGGAAAAAAACACATTGTCTTCAGTGCACATTGGATAAGGCCTTAGATTGGACACAGAAGGCTGTTTCTTACCCCAAAGTTATGCTGCTACAGACTGTACAATGTATCTGCCATAGTTATTTTTTCCATTTTAGAAAATCCACTTTTCAGTATGTCTCAATTTTTCTCATTACCTGCTCACTGCTCCATTGTTCACCAGTATTTTTCCACTGGGTTTTTACTATCTGCTCCTTGTTTTCATGGTCTTTCTTAAGTATAATGGGTAACAAATAATATCCAAGTCAAACTTTCAAACCCATGATGGTTGAGATAGTTCAGAGTCAGAGGTTGAGAGGTTTACAAGTCCTCCTTCCTGAGTTGTCTTTGTTAGGTTATTTATTTACTTACTTACATAAAAAATTGAAATGCATGTAGAAAACCATATTGATAAGGAGAGTGATCCAGAGTAGCACTTAGCACCAATTTCCAATGAAATTGTTGCTGAGTTACATAGGAGGTAGTATTTAATAGTTGTATGACTGACTCATATCCCCACTGTTCTTTAAAATAACTTACTTATTTGCTTCCAGGATAATGGAATTCTACAGGACCCAGAGAGATGCAATGCTTGCAGCAGCAGACAAGTGGTTAAAAGGTCAGTGAATGCAACACTCACTCATGAACACCTCTTTATTGGTGTTAGTATATATGCAGATAGGATATGGAACAGCACAGATTGATAGATGGTAGGGCAGAAACTCTAAGACCAGGGTAATGTTTAACTTAGAGTTTGTGAACATGCCAAAGTTTTACCATTTTAACTAAAGGTGCAATATTGCACTTATTTAGTTAAACCAAGCAACTTTGCATGTGGACACTTTACATTGGTTTGAATCTGGTTTACATCAGATAAGTTACCCCCCACTATATAACAATGGGGATAACAGGGAGCAGTTGGTTTATAAAAAAAAATATAGAGAGCAGAGTAAAGGTGCACGCATTGATTGGTATTATCTAGCCTCTATGTTCTGCTATTCATTGACTCACCTTTCAGTTCCGATTCCAACTCCTATTTATCAGCTGCACTACTTAAAGGCCATAATGTACACTCTTATGGAAAAGCTCAGGAACTTGGCAAGGTTGATTTAATGAAGTTTCTGAGGAATGCTTCACTCAACGTGGGAGTGGGGGGCAGCAGGGAATAGAGAAGAAACTGGGTACAGACTCCGAGTTCAGGGGGGTGGCCACTCCACAAAGATACAGTGAGACTGTCTTTGCTATCTGAGATGGAGCAGCCTTCTTCCTGTTCACCACCCCTTCCTCTGGCCAGTTTTCCCTCTTAACCGCCCCCCACTTCAGAACAAACCTTGCAGATGCACCTCATTGGCGTTGAACAGGCCCAGAGGAGCTCGTTAGTCTCCTCTTTGTCAGTGTGAGGGCATGCCTCTTCACAGGGGCGAGTAAGATGAATCACTCAGGTGTAAATAGCTCCAGAGAGGTACCAACCCCTGTGGAGGTTTGCATGTACTGGTTCAAACTGGTTCCAGGGACAACAGACAAGGAAAGTTTTTTTGACATAAAATAGCTGGGTTTAAACTGACTGAGGACCATCTTTCTGATCCTGCAAACAATTTCCACAGCAAAGGTGACTTTACATAATCCCTTTTTGGGGCAGAGTTTATAGTCCCAGCTCTGGACTGAATCCTGGCACCTTTACTCCACTCTGGAGGAATCAGTGGGCCAGAAACCATCTGGATCTCCCAACCAAGGCATATCCCCAGTGGAAAGGGGATTCCCTGGTGATTGAGGGCCAGTGAAATGGCACACACAGACACACATACAGCCTGTGGCACAGCAGCATGCCAGCATGTGCACCTTAGGAAAAAAGGGGCATGTTGGGGTTGAGGATATGGCTGGGAGAGTTCTGGCTATTTTGGACTGCCAGACCAGTGCAGCCAGCATGTAAGTAAAAGGAGCCCCTCAGCAGCAGGACCAGCTGCAGGGAAAATGGCACCCTGGGCAAACTTGTATTTTGGCTCCCCTGACCCCCCGCTGCCTCCCTGGCCTCCCATCACCCCTGGCCCCTTCTGCCTCCCCATACTCCCCATTCATCCCATGTGGCCCCCACTGAATCCCCAGGCTCCCCACTCCCCCTACCAGGCCTCGCTGCCTCTTCCCTGCATTGCCCCGAGCTCCTTTCCTTGGCCTCACACCCCAGGCCCACCCTGCTCCTTGCCTCTTGACCACGGTGCTCCGCTTACCACGGCACCCTGGGCGGTTGCCCATGTCATCCACCTATAAGGCCAGCCTTGAATAAAAGCATTAACTATAGGGGTCAATACCAGTTCCACGTATAATAAAAAAAACCACTTGGCAGAATACAGTTTTTGCTGTACCTGCTATGTGAAGTAAAACAATTTTCAGATCTTATACTTCATAGTGGCTTTTATATTCACTCTTTCTCCGTTTAGTCTTGAAGTGGAAGGGGAAATTTTTTGAAACTGAAAATTCATGTGATAGGAAAACCATTCCCCATAATGCCCTGGTACTAGCAGCTCCATTACCCTGGATCTCTAGACACTTCCACTTATGCTGTAAGATCAGAGCATATTCTAGACTTCATTCTGGGAAAAGAACCGGAAAGGCTACATAAGGTAAAAGTTAGGTAATGTTTATGGTCTAGTAATCTCAATATCATTTGGTTGTCATGCCTGTTTGTTTAGTACCTGAGCTCCAGCAAGACTTTAAAAAGTGAAGCTAAACTGTAACTGAGAAGAGCTAAAATTAAAACTGACTAAAACTAGTCAGTTGTAGACATTGACCATATAATCAAGAAGAATGGTGGAAAGAGGTGAATATGGAAACTGCCTATTTTTTGTTTGTTTGTTTTGAATAAAGATAATCAGCAATTAATTCCACAAACACATAGCATGGAAAAGATTACATTTTAAATTCTGGCAAAGTCAAATTAGCATAAAAATTATTATTAAATGTATATACAAGGCACCACCATAGAAGTATCTGGGTGCACTTTACATAGTTTAGACCAGCAAAGAACCATTTCCCCAATGGGAGCATAAACTCAGTGCCCCTCATAGCTATCAAGCCATGAAACAGGAGGATACCAGCAGGGAGACTGTAAAAGTAAATTCCAATTAGTAGAAAGCCTGAACAAAGATGCCTTTTTCTGATTCTTTCCAAATGTTGCCAGGTTTGGTCAGCTGGATTTCCAGTGGGTGCAAATTGCAGAGGTGGGAGCCTGCCAGTGAGTACATCACTGCTCCCAACTCCTGTGAGCTTCTCCTGTAGATCAAACAGTGAACGTGTTCTCACCAATGCAAAGGCAAGATGTAGAGGGAGAGGTGATCTGTAAAATAACTAGGGCTTAGATCTCTCACAGCTTCAAAGATTGTAATAAATACCTCCTCAAAATGTTTTGCCCCTGCCAACAGAGCATCGCTTCCATCTTATCCAGGCAGAGCAGAATATATGTAAATCAGATCGATTTCATCATCCAGAGCCACTTCTCTGACATGCACTTGATGAATAGGGACACACTTCCATTTAGGCCTAATGAAAATAAGACACAGACCTGAGTGTCACCAGTAGTACACTGATGGCCAGAAGCCTATGGCACCTCATTGTCTGCCTTAGTGGCTACTCATATACATTGAACATGAGGGGGAAAAGATTGTGTTTGTCCAGTTGTCACTATGTTACTTCATCCTGCCTGCCAGGCATTTGGCATGTGTGACCCATATGTTTGTAGAAGCATCTGAACCACGGTGCTGCTGGAGGCTAGTGTCCTTGGGCTGAAGTACTGCAATGTAGATTTTCAGGCTGTGAGCTTGTGCACATATGACTTACAGTTGCGGTTGCTCCCTCGCTATACAAAGCACAGTGGATTTGACTGATCACTGTACTGTCACAATTGCACCACTCCGTGGATCCAGCATCACATGCAGACGGCTAATGAGGCTAGGCTCCCACAACCAAATCCATACGTTCCTGTATGTATCTGAATCTTCTGTTATGTCAGGTGTATTGTGTATGTTTCCTTCCCTTCGGAGCGTGATTTTCTAGTCAGTGGCTTACTGTACAGTACAGGATTTAGACCTGTATAAACCAGTCTACAGACATTGTCATTCACTTTCCTTTGGGTAAATAAGCTCACTGGGACACATCTCAAGTACCCAGCCATCTATCTGTAACATCAATTTTCAGAGCTACTGTAAAAGGAAACTCTAGTTAACAAGATGTTTGATTGCCTCCAGTAATCTGTATGTTTAGGATTGCTTTCACAACATTAAATTAATTCTCATCTATTTGCTTGAGAGACAGGTGAAAGTGTATTATACAGGGGACAGGGAGGGTTGTTTTGTGTTTTTACTGTCCGTGTTTGGAAGTAAGCTGCCACAGAAAATGGCCTGGCAACCTAGGTCTACCTCAAGATGTTGTTTATGTTCTTTAACAATGCAGAGAAGCAGGTAATGGACAAGAATGCAGGAACTGCCAAGAAGTAAATCCTTCAGGGGATAATTATATTACCCAAGTGGCCAAGAGGGATGTCCTATTAGGGAGTTTACTCTAGAAGACCACCTAACCAGGCATAAAAGGTGAATGGGGCTTTTTTTAAACTACAAAATCATCCAAAGCACAGGACTTGGTGGTGATGGGGGATTTCAACTACCCAGGCGTGTCGAGGAAACAATACAGCAGGGCACAGATTATCCAACAAGTTCTTGGAACACATTGGAGACAACTTTTTATTACAGAAGATGGAGAAAGTGACTAGTGGTGACGCTGCTCTAGATTTGATTCTGACAAATAAGGAGGGACTTGTTTGAGAATTTGAAGGTGGACGACAGCTTGGGTGAAAGTGATCATGAAATGACAGCATTCATGATTCTAAGGAACGGTCTGAAGGAAAAACAGCAGAATAAACACAGTGGACTTCAGAAAAGGCAGACATTAGCCAACTCAGAGAATTAGTAGGTAAGATTGCATGGGAAGCAAGTCTAAGGGGGGGGAAAAGCACCAGGACAAATAACCTAGGGAGGCTGTGGAATCTCTGTCACTGAGGGTTTTTTAAAACAGGTTAGACAAACACCTGACAGGGATGGTCCAAATAATAATTAGTCCTGCCTCAGTGCAGGGGACTGGACGAGCTGACCTATTGAGGTCTGTTCCAGTCCTACATTTCAATGATTCTATGTGTGCTGGTAAGAAAGACCTTAGCTAACATAAGCTAACATCAGAACTGAATGTTCTTTGCCTCACTGTTAATGAGTTTACAGCCTACCATTAAATTAACTATACTGCTGACAGGCAAATGTCAACAAATGAAGCTGGGGAGACCTATTGCAAAAAGTGGGAGGTTACATACAAACACACTGTCTGTGAGGACTATTCCTAATGGAGCGGCATGTAATTCTAGAGACAGCACTTTCAGTGTGAGAGACTATGCAAACTGCTACTGTGCTGTAAGTCCAGATAACTTTGGCACTAAATGGTTACAAAACACAGCAATCTGCTGACATTCTGCATCATATTCATCAGTCATGTGTTTGTGTTTAACTAACCTTTGCTTTATTTTATCGTTTTCTATTATTGTTAAGTTGCCAATAGATCTTACTTTAGTTAAGGTAAACTGAACTGAGTATCTGACTTATCTGGAGCATTTACTGATTAGAAAAATATAGCTTTGACCCCAAGGAAAGGCAAGGTAACTGCTTGGATACTTGTGTAAAGGGCCAAGAAGGCCAATGTCTTCATGCAAATCAGTGCCACAAAAAAGCTGATGGAGTAAACTCTATATAATACTATGGGTGAAATCCTGTCCCTATTGATATCAATATTGCCATTTTGGAGTTTTCATTACAGATGCAAGATGTACTTTTATTCAGTGTCCATATTTTATTTACAGGTTTGGCAGAGTGGAACATCCCTACTGCTGGAATGTTTTTATGGATTAAGATTAAGGGAATTTCCAATTCATACCAGATGATCATGGAAAATGCTTTGGAGAGAGGGGTAGGGAAAGACCTAATGATGGGGAAACAGCTTTAAAACAATGTAAACTTTATTTGGAACGGAACCATGTCTGTTATTCTGACTATTTGTTACTGAATTAGTTATGACTCAGGTGACGTTTTCTTAACGGGTCATTAAAGAATAAAATTTTAGTAGCTGAAATGATGGGATCACATTATAACAAATGGGAGCTGGGTTTGACCTGTTGTTCATAATACTAACATTTTACTTTCCTTTTGAAAGTTGTTTCTAATACAATAAAACGGCACTACATGATGTGAGAACAGAGACTGGCCACAAAGAATAGTCCCACTTCGAACTAAAGTATGCACAGAAAAATGCCTTAGGCCCCAGTCCTGCAGCGAGCACTGCCCACACCCATGAGATTCCCAATTACTTCAGTGCAGCTCTGTACAAGCATCGGGGTCTAAATGCCCTGTTCTCAGGGCAGAATTGGGGTTTTAAGCTTTAGCCATATTACAATTGTTACATTAAAATTCCACATATAAGATGTACAGTATGTTAGATATGCCATCACGATGATAGTAACAGCGACGCAGCACCTAGAAACACTGTAGCCATTTCCATGTACTTTACTTGCATAATTTTCATAGTGATCTGAACACCAGAGATGAAATCCTGTCTCCATTGAAGTCAATGAGGAGTCTTGCTATTCAACGTCAAAGAAGCCAGGATTTCATTTTAAATGTATGTGTATATAAAGACCAAGTTACAAGAAACTGGTAATCATTTGAGCCTATTGACAATTAGAAAACAAAACAGAACACACTAATAAATGCTTTTTCCTTTTTAAACATCAGATAATTTGAAATGGGTTGCAGAAATTCTACAAAGAGAGAAAACTAGCAAAAAAACTGTAAAATGTGAAAATGTGCTCTGAAGTCCAAAAAGCTTAGCTGCAACTACTCTTATCTGTACTAGTTATTTGACTAGCTTATAGTTTGTACAGGAGCCCATCATTCTTGTAATCAAGCTGTTGTCTTAATTTTCTTCCAATGCAAAACTGTACACTGTTTTACTCATGATCAATATGGATCACTTTATAATCACAAGGATGAAACCTACAGTTTTTTTGAAAACAACAAGGAGTCCTTGTGGCACTTTAGAGACTAACAAATTTATTTGGCCATAAGCTTTCGTGGGCTAAAACCCACTTCATTAGATGAATGGAATGGAACATACAGTAGGGAGGTATAAATATACAGCAACTCCCATCTTTTCATATGCTGTGTATTTATACCTCCCTACTGTATGTTCCACTCCATGCATCCGATGAAGTGGGGTTTAGCCCACGAAAGCTTATGCCCAAATAAATTTGTTAGTCTCTAAAGTGCCACAAGGACTCCTCATTGTTTTTGCTGATACAGACTAACACAGCTACCACTCTGAAGTCTTTTTAAAGGCCAACATCCATTCGGCTCTACTATTATATTGTCACATAGCCCTCCATTTTATGCAGACTCCTACTATCCCCACTTCCTCCCCGTAACAGACCACAAATGCCACCTCCTTAAAACACCAGACCAAATTCACGAGTGTTGTAAACGGTGCTATACTGTTGTAAATGATCTCATGTCAGAAGCTAGTCAAAAATGGGTGATATTTCTAATTTCAAATTCTGTAGGGGCCAAGTTCAACTTCTGGCACAAAAAGATATAATCTTCATTGACGTCAATGAGAGTTATAGCTAATTACACCTAAGCTAAATTTGACGACAGGAATTTTGAGAATGTTGTGGACATAGCTAAATTTCGTGGCTGATCAGCTTTTTCTCACACCTTGCTGTATTTGCTCTGCCTGTTATTCCCTTTCCCCCACCCCCTGCTTTCTTGATCCTAGATCTGTATGTTATTCAGTTTGCTGCACACCTGCTGAATACTCAATTAGTACAAGTCCAAGTTTAGCACAGCTTGAAGTTCACCACTTACATCCATTTTCTGACTAACTCGCACCTGACACGTAATTTACACCATTGTTTACCATCCCACTACATTTGGCCTGTAGACTCCCAGGGGAGCTATATTCATTCAGTGCAGGCTGAATCGGGCCCTTAGATTTTACTAGATACTGAAGCAAAGAGTTCCCCAGTTTGATACTAGTTGTGGGTCTTTTCTGCCTATTAGCTATGTCTAAAATGAGATAAACTTGGTATAACTATAAACAGTTTCTGATACGGGATAGTGTAATGATCCTATTTTACATGCCATCCTCTCAAACTTCCTTGCATTCAAAACATTAAAGTCAGTAACTTCTTTCTTAGGTGTCTTTGGTTCCTGGACAATCGTTTAGCATTGATAGCTCAGCTCCTACTCCCTATGTCAGAGCTTCCTATTCTTTTGCTTCTCCAGACCAGATGGACCAGGTGAGTGTAACTGGTGGTGTTGTGCATCACTGGGGCGATTTACATGATCAGATTCTATTATTCATGTAAATTTGTTGTTTGCATGCAGACTAATATTGGACTTGAAGACCCTTTTTCTTGCATTTCTACCAAAGTAAAACTAGCATTTATTTTATGGAAAGTCATTAGTTCAAGTCTCATTTTAAAAGTTTGATTATTTACTAGACCCACTGGGACCAAGATTCTAATTTAAGTGTAAGTTGTCCTCTTGATGTGTGTGCATAAAATTCCCATTCATGTATCAACCACAGATCCATACACAGACAGTTGTAGGTGAGTATAAATCACAGTCTTCTTCCTAACTGCTGCAGAAAATTGATATTCTTTTTCCTCTGTTAAGATGGTTATTGGTTTTCTGATACTGAGTCTGTCTCATCTAAGCTTTTAGATTTATAATACATTCTGGTGGATGTACAGATGAGTAGCAAGTTCAACATTCTTGTCCCCCTTTTCCTGCCCACTGTGAACCACTGCCTAACATTATAATATCCAGTGTTGTTTACCCCATAATCACATTTAAAATTCTCTCCAAATTATGCACCATAATCAACTCTGTTTATTTTGAATGGTGGAATGAATCATGCAAAATTGAAGAGAGATGATGGGGAGAAAGGCAGGCAACAAGGATACCTTAAAGTACAAAGTAATTTACTGAATGGTTAACAGCCCAGTATATGAGCGAGTATGTAAGTCGTTGCTTGATGATTAGTTAGAATCCTGTCTAAGTACTAATATGGCCCCCATTATTGTCGTGCCAAAGCATTTCACAATCTATAACATATTTATCCTCACAATACCTCTGTCAGATGGGCATTATCCCCATTTTAAAGAAGGGGAGCTGATGCACAGAGAGACTAAGTGACTTGCCCAAGGTCACAGGATGTCTGTGATGCAGCAGGGAAATGAACCCACTTCTCCCAAATCCCAGACTAGCACCTGAACCACTGCCCCATCCTTCCTTCTATCTGTCTCCAACAGTGACCAGTTCCAGATGATTCAAAAGACAATGCAAGAACCCCTATGGTGGAAAATTACAGAATAGTCAGCCCACAGGGGAAGTTTGTTCCTAGCTACAGTCATCTAGAGGTTGGCTTATGCTCTGATGTGTGAGAGTTAATATCCCATCTATGTCTTTTGGTATCTAACTACGATGGTTCTTATTAACCATAGAAATATCCGATCCTTTTTTTAAAGCCTCTTAAGTTTGTGATCACTAATGCCTAGTGGCTGTGAGTTCCATGGGTTATTTATCCATTGTGTATTATAAAGCACTCTCTGGGTATCTTGCTGTAATAGATACAAAATATGATTAAGAAAAGCAGCATAGAGAGAATCTGCACCATGTTTTCACAGTTTTAGATGAATGAGCAAGATTAGTGGCTGCTAATACAATTTTAGGGTAAAGAAAGCAAAATCAACCCTCAACTTTTTTTTACATACTTCAGTACTTCCATGTGTATTTCTCAAGAAGGCAATCTTATTTTGCTTTCTAACACATTTATTGTGCTACCCAAGACACAAGAATTGCAAATATGATCATACTTCTCCCCGCCGACTACAGTAGTTTGAGACTGACCCAGTCTGCTGGAGTAGTGGCATATTTCTCCCTCTCTCTCTCTCTTCACTGGTTGGTGCTTTGTTTACTGCAGAACAATGTCACTATATTATCACTAAGCAGATGCTTGACACGCTATGAAAAAATATTTTCTGATACTGACAATTGCCTTAATGCTTAAATTCTGAAGCATAAGACAGCAACCATGGGGCAAAAGTACCAGCTCATCAAGCCATTGCAAACTGGTCAAATCCAGCTATGCCTTGAAGGTCAAATTCTCAAAGCAGTGTGCAGTGGTGAGGAAAGGGTGTTGTGTTGGGGTGTGTGTGTGTGTATATATATATATACACACACACACACACATACTTGGTGAGATATTGCTGAAATGCCTTGCAGACATAGTGTTCTGAACAACATGTACATGGAAAAGCTGTAGAATAGTGATTATTAACAGTTTGATATCAGTGGTCACTGTGTTAGTGACTGCTATCAGTATTATGTCAACTCAACCTTTTTCTCTTTTTATTTTTTCATTGCAGGCTTTCCAGAAGCTGGCTGAGCTTATAAAAGAAACTGTCTGAAAGGATCAGAACAAACTGGCATTTTTAGAAACCTGGGTTCATTGACATTTACAAATTGTGTGCCTAATTTCACTGACAAGTCTAAAGGAGTGATTTTATTTCTACTTGCTGTAATTGCACATAACTTTTAATTTTATTCTTACTGGGCAAATTTGCCATGATGCCATCAAGTACCATGATACTTGACAATAACCAGCACATAGACATATAGTAGAACATTACATTTTCAAAGCACTGTACAATTATTAACCATTTAGTTCTGATTTCTGTGAGTTAGGTAAGTAACTGTTATCCCCCTATTACTGAGGCATGAAAATGAGGCACAGTGTTTAAGAGACTTGCTCAGGAATACACATCAGGTCAGTAGTAAAGTTAGAAATTGAGAGCTCCTGACAGCCACATCCGATCCCCAGGATCTGACCACTAGACCATCGCTTCCTTTCTTCCCAGACACCACACATACATAATGAATTTGATTTTATTTTTAATAGGTGGGTTTCTGCCTGTCACCACGAGAGCTACGTACCCACTGACTGAAAGCAAGTATTTCCCACCTGTAACCCTTCTGCCAGGTGGGGTCAGCAGCAACAAGGGCTGGGTTCAGTATCTAGGGGTTCCTCTTAAAATTACAACATTATACCAACTCAAACTCCCACACAGAGATCTGAGAAAACTAGATACCTCCTATGGCCACCTCTAATGGGCAATACTTCCCCACTCGCAAGCACTGAGTCTATGTAAACAAAAATGTTTATTAAAGAGAGAGAATACAGCATTAATTTCGGAAAACACAGCAATGAGGATTCAAAAGTACACCAACACCCATCCCTCAGCATCTTGGGTGGTGTCCTTTGCCTCAGTTTCCCACCTTGCAGTGTGAAAGTCCAATGGACAAATATCCCTTCAATACACCCTTCCTCCTTTCCCTGTTCTACACTCTACTCATGGTTTGTTGTCCAAGGTCAGCGAAGATCCCAAGTCTAGAGGTTCCCCTGGAGAGGACTGACACCTTCATTGAGGACTGCTGCTCTTTCTGCCATTGCTGCCTGCAGCTGTCACTGCCACCTCTACTGCTGCTCTGCTGTGTCCTTGGTCCAGTCCGGCTCTACTGCACCATGACCAACTGACCCAGCTATTAGCAATCACAGGGCACCTTTGATGCCATTGCTGCATCTCTCACCATGCTGCCTTTAGCCACAGTGCCACATTTTTGGATTCCACCACCTCGCCTGTCTCTTAGTGATCACAGCTGTATTGATCTCACTGGATAGCGGGGAAATTCACTGCTGCTCCCTTCTCTGTGTTGCCTTTTATCACAACACTGTTTCCACACCAGGTCTAAGACTCAGTCCCTTTGACCAGCTTACCAATAACTTCAGCTTTAGTGATCACTGAAAAGAAACAAGGACTTGTAATTGAGTCCAAGCAGCTCTGTCTGAAGGAAGAAGATCATCTAGAACTGTTAAACACACTCCTCACCACCAAATAGAAACACCTGTTCCCCTCTGATTTTCACTTGGATTTTAATCACTACCCCCACACTGAGCAAGTGAGGTTACTGTTATAGCAAGCCCCTGAATTAGGACATATTAAGTATGATTCTGCTGTCCTTTAGTCATGCAGTAAGGATAACAATATTTCATTACTCATGCATCCAAGGTTTAAGTGAATTTTAACCTAAAACAGCAAAGTTGATCACCCTGGCAAAGTAGGTGTGTTTAGACACCTAAGGTCTGATCTTGAGTTTTTTCCTCTAGTTCATCAATAGGTAGCAAGAGAGATCACTCAGACCACTGACTTACATACCCCAGCAACACCATTACTAAAATAGCCAGCAGGCTTGTTAAAGAGCTAAACCCCCCACTGCCAAGAAGCTACATGCACTTTCTACAGCAATCTTTGACCCTGCTGACATGAGGTACAGAAGTTAGACATGAGGTATGTCTATGATGCAACAGAAGGTCTGATTTCAGCCTGGATAGACATACCCACACTAGCTTTAATCTAGCTAGCACAGCTAAAAATAGCAGTGAAGACACAATAGCACAGGCTGTGGAAGCCTGCCTAGAACCCTGGGTGCGAATGTGCATTCCTAGCCTGGGCTGGGGTCCATGTTACCACGTCTTTGCTACTATTTTTAGCCATGATAGCTAGATTAAAGCTAGTGCACATATACCTAGCCAAGCTGCATACACAATGAAAGGGTGTTCCCCACTCCACCAACATAAAGCATGAGTATCTGAGACCCTTAGCATAGCATTTAGGGATGGGTACAGGCCCCTCCTCTAGCCACTCAGTAAAGCCCCCATACAACCTCTGTGTAGCAGCTAAGCACTGTGGTGCAGAGGGTCTCATGCTAGTTCTCCACACCACAGGAGAACTTTACACTAAGTAAACTAGCGTTTCTTGCAGAGTAGGGTCTCTCACTAGGCTAGGCCCTAAATAATTTAAAATTAAATCCAGAAGTGATAAGTCATAACCACATTTCAGTACACCACAATGTGTTTTGCTTCAACTGATTTCAATAGAGCTATGCTGGTTTATATCAGCTGGGGATCTGACTCACTATTTCTTGTCCTGATGAGACAGGAGCACCTTGGCAGGAGTGGGAAGCCCTCAGGCAATGGAAGGCATTCTCAGAAGAGAAGGAAATTATTAGTCTGCTCGAAAGCTTAGCTTCAACAAGCAAATAAACCAGTGGTTCTTCTTTAACTGGAAACAAATTTTAAGAATCTTGTGTGATTAACATTCTCTTTGTAAAAAGTGAAATGCATCAATCTGTTCCAACGTAACCTCTTAAAATTACAGCACACAATAGAAACTCAATCACAGCAAACAGCAAAGAGCACTTCCTTCTATAAACCACAACTCCAAAACAGATAATACAAATGTATCTAAGCATTTATGTTTATATGTTGCTAATGTAGTATCCATCCACATACATCCTCCATAATCTTTTCTTTGCATATCTGAGTGTTAAGTAGAAATGTAGGGCATCATACATAAGTGCATTGTGGTCACTTTGCACTGGCTAAGCCATCATAAAAAAGCCTTTATTCTCCCCATCTTGAGAGAATACCCACTGGCACAGTCTCTCTTTACTATAGGAAGGCCTGACACTTCCCATTATAGGACCCTGTTTTCAGTTGATTATAACTTTGCCAAACTTTAACTGTTTAGCCTGAAATTTTCCATACCAGGTGCCTGCACAGACAACCTTAGTTCTGACATTGCCTAACTTGGAATGCTTGACTTTGCAACCTTAATGACGTGTTTTAATGTAGATTGGTTTGTTTTGGGGAGCTTAGGCAGAGGAATTGTATATTTTAGTATAATATATTAATATATACATACACAAGAGAGGGAGTGTGAACTGTTTTTTGCCTTGTCTTAAGAATTGCCTAATCTTTGTAAGAATAAATCAACAGTTAAGTAATCATTTAAATTCTAAATTCTATTTTTTGAATTTTAGAATGCTTTTTGATTGACCTCTTGATTGGCAAGCTTAAATGACATTTAATATGGATCTGTATTAAAGGTTCCATACTGGCACCAAGATCACCTGTCCAGAATAGAATAATATAGAATAGAATTAGAGAAGCTGACGCTTTCTGATACGACAAGTTTACTGTAATGTGATCTCTTACACCCTGGTGATTTTCTATGTTAAATTGATTTATTAAAACTTGTACACATTGTCATATCATCATTTTATAATTTATTCATCTTTAAATTGTATTCTACTTAATGAAATCCATATTAAACATATACAGAGAGACGTGAACTGTTATGAGTGTTTTTCCACCTGTCTCAGAAGATAATTCTAAATTCTATTTTTTGAATTTTAGAATGCTTTTTGATTGACCTCTTGATTGGCAAGCTTAAATGACATTTAATATGGATCTGTATTAAAGGTTCCATACTGGCACCAAGATCACCTGTCCAGAATAGAATAATATAGAATAGAATTAGAGAAGCTGACGCTTTCTGATACGACAAGTTTACTGTAATGTGATCTCTTACACCCTGGTGATTTTCTATGTTAAATTGATTTATTAAAACTTGTACACATTGTCATATCATCATTTTATAATTTATTCATCTTTAAATTGTATTCTACTTAATGAAATCCATATTAAACATATACAGAGAGACGTGAACTGTTATGAGTGTTTTTCCACCTGTCTCAGAAGATAAATCAGACTTCTGAAGTGATGATTAAATTATTCTACAGAGTCCAGACTTCAGAAACTAAACAAAAGAATGCATTTTACATCTAACAATAATATATGTTACTATCAACTTCCCCTTTCTTCCATTTGTTTTATATATTTATTAATTTATTATTAATAATAATTATTATTATTTATTATTATTTTATAGCTGCATTTAGTTCCCCTCTAAGCCCAGGTAACTTTTTTAACCATTGTGGCCTTTTTATGGGATTGTGGCTTTCTGCTCATCTGGTCAAATATTATTAAACAATTCCCAATTGCCATTCACATTTGTCTGTTTTAATTCTCTCTCACTACTAATTCAGCTCATAATTGTGTTCAGCTTTGTGAAATTGGCCCTTCTAAAGCACTAAGTATATATTTTAATGGTTTCAACTTTTTTCTGTTTGCACACACAGATATGTTCAATAAACCTGTCTTCGGTGCAAGAAGTTCCAAGTTACACAGACATAACACTATGTGCCTGATTCTGATACAATACAGTCTCTTTGTGTCACTCCAACTACACAGATATAGGGGGACAGTGGGCATAGTCTATGTCCTCTGGCTATTCCCAACTGCTAGAACAGCCCCTTCATTGCACAAAGCAATCTAATTAATGTCTGAGGCCAAATCATCCCCTGATCAGCCTCCACATTGGGGTCTAACGCTATACAGCCTCAGTGGGTCAGATCTCCTCTTTCCATAACCAAACCTGCAGGAGTGCACTTTGTAAGTGCAAAAGCATGAGGTTTCCCTAGCACAGATTTCTCAGGTTGTCCTGTCAAGAAGGCTTCTCCCTTCCCCCCCACCCATCCCCCTCACTAAAGGAGTCATGTGCAGCTTGAGGTATCAATTCGAAACAAAGGTCATTTACATGGAGCTCTGTACCTCCATACTAGCTATCTGTCCCCAACTATGTGCACATGTGCTCCCTGGAAGCGAGGATATAACAGAGATAGGCCACAGAAAAAATCACCTCTGCTGGGATAGAAGGGGAGAGGACAATGTGCAGCTTTTAAGCACTACCTTCGATCCCTTCTCCAGCCTGCTGGCAGGGCCGGCTCTAGGTTTTTTGCAGCCCCAAGCAAAAAAAATTTTGGCTGGCCCCCGTCCCAGCCCTGGGCTCCTCGCCGCACCCCCCTGCTGCCCCAGCCCTGGGCTCTCCCTACCCACCCACCCACACCCTCTGCCGCCCCAGCTCTGGGCTCCCTCATTCCCCCCCACCATTGCCCCACACACACACCTCCTGCCGTCCCAGCCCTGGGCTCTCTCCCCCCCTCCCCCACCTGCACCCTCCTTCCACCGCAGCCCTGGGTCACTGGTAACTCGCTCCCACGGCAGGTCATTCAGCATGAATTTTAGATGTGCACAGAACACAGACAGGATTGGTTCCCATATGGTTACAGAACTACAGTAAAGTGGAACAATTTTCAGCTTGTGTGATTGGAGGATATCTGGATGCATATTATAAGACTGTCCTACATAAATGAGAAAAAGTTGAGGTGCCTTTATTATTCTTTTCTTCCACTCTCTTTCTTTCTATGGGGAATTTGCCAACGCAATATCACTGTCTTCCTTTTAAACAAACAAACAAACAAACAAACAAACAAACAAAAAGGCAATGGCTGTTGAAAATAGCAATTCCAGTCCTAATAACCACTGGGAAGCATTTCTTGCTCAATTTTATCCTACTTTTTCTACAGCAAGCTACAGTGGATCAGTATATTTGATTTGGGAGAAATGAAGTAACAGCTGCCCAAACTGAGCTTGAGCACTCCTGAATTTTGAGGTGTTCAAATCTGGAAGGCAGGTGCTGGGGGGAAGGGGGCTGTGGCTCCGCAGGGGAGCACGGCAGCATGTATGCAGCAGTGTGTCTGGCACTGCGTGGAGCCAGACATGCTGGTCTGAGTGGCACGGTAAGGTGGCTGGGGGGTTGGATGGGGCGGACGTTCAGGGGGGCAGTCAGGGGCAGGGAGAAGGGGGGGTTAGATGGGTCAGGGGTTGGCGGGGCAGTCAGGGGACAGGCAGCGGTTGGATAGGCATGGGAGTCCCGGGGATTTGTCAGGGGACTGGTAGGTGTAGGGTCCTGGGGGGAGAAGTTGGGGCGGTCTCAGGAGGGGGCAGTTGGGGACAAGGAGAAGGGAGGCTTAGATAGGGGGTGGGATCCTGGGGGGCAGTTAGGGGCAGGGGCCCCGGGAGGGGGTGATCAGTGGACAGGGTGCAAGGGGGGTTGGATGGGTTGGGGTTTCTGTGGGGGGGGCAGTCGGAGGGGGTGAATGGTGGCAGGGTGGGGCTACCCTCCCTCCCTGTGGAGTGTCCTATTTTTTGAATGTTAAAATATGGTATCCCTACCCTTCAGAGTGCAGCTCTCCATTCATAGCAGGCTGCAGCATGAGGTCTCAGCTACCTCACTCCCTCCCCATCTTTCCTGTTGGTCGTGGCCAAGGGAATGCTGGGAAATGTAGTTCTTTCCCTGCTCTAGGGCTGGCTCTATAGGCAGGGAGCTAAACAAGGAACTACAGCTCCCAGGGCCCCCTGTTGGTTCTCAGCTCCCATGCTGGATCCCTGCCGCCCCTGCAAATGGGCTGCCCCAAGCACCTGCTTGCTTTGCTGGTGCCTAGAGCTGCCCCTGCCTGCTGCCTCCCACACCTTTCACTTATGCAGATCCCCAGATCAGCAGGAAAGCTGCCTGGCAGGGTCCAGTGGATGGACACCACTCTGCCAGGTTGGAGAAAGGAAGATCATATGCACAGATCTGCAGGCACAATCCTCCCAATGAGACAACATTCATTACTGAAGCACCTCCAGCAGGTGGCAGGCTTACTTCATGACAAAAATAGGTCTTTAGCAGAAAGGACTGCTGAACCAAATTCTCCAATTATAGTTTAAATGTAAATGTCTGTAAATGCAGAGTGCTGTATCATCTAAGAAGGGCGCATGCATTCTAGCTGACCTGAACTAACTTACAAAAATGTAAAATGCGGATACCACTTGATTTTAAACTCCTTTTATGAAATATTGAATCTCAATACAGCATAAAATAGATGCTCCTCAGATTACTGCCAGAAGAAAAACAGAACTGAAGCACAGTTTTCTTTTTTTTAAATGCAGAAGAAGATTATACAGGGAGATTCATTTAGCTAGTCATTTATATTACATGACTGACTAGATGGAACATTAAATCCAGGGGTCTTTCTTTTCAGCCTATTACAAAATAATCATAATATATTAGACCGTAATTTTATTCTTCTATTTGTGTTGGGTGCAGAGTTTTTAATTTGCGTTTTCTACAAACTATACATGGGGCCAAAGTGAAATCCTAGATGGCTACTGTAGGTCAAAAGTGATTATGTTTTAGTCTGCCATGAAAACTAAACCCTGTTAAAATCTGAGTTTTCAGCAGAAAACACTCTCTTTAAGGCTACATCTACACTATGAGCTAGAGTTGTGATTCTCAGCTCACTACACATCCTCACGCTAGCTCGATGAGAGCTAGTGCGAGTGTGAGTTACGTAGCCCTGGTAGCATGGACAGCAGCAGCATGGTTTAGCTGTGCCACCTCCACCGCTGCTGCCCATGCTACCACAGGTACACTAGTACAGTCAGAGCTAGCACGAGTATGTGTACGCGAGCTGGGAACCACACCCCAGCTCATAGTCTAAACATAGACTAAAAGAGAAGGAAGCAAATGGGAGGTGCAGAGATCTAATTTTCTCTCTCTCTCTCTCTCTCACACACACACACACACACATGCTTGCAGAACAAACAAACAAGCTATTTGGTGAGGATTATAATGAAAAGTATTCTTTGCAAGGAGTAATACAAAACTACAGAAGTATAATTTATGCTAATTCATTGAGGCTAATTCTCTTTCAGATTAAGAAACATGCTAAATTCCATCACCAAAGTAGTTTTCCGCAGCAGAATTCTTAGATAAGTGTATTGATCCTGAGTAATGCATCTTTTTACCGTATAGATTTTTGTTAATACTGTGAGCCAGGTCCTGCAAGATGCTGCCCATTCTGCAGGAGGCACTCAGCACCTGGCTGGACGGAGCCGTATAACTTTCTCCTGATCATTTACAAATTATGTTCTAAGAAAAGTTGTGGATAAAATTATGTTTAATATCATCACAAACATATGTCACTCCCTCTCAGAAGTAAATTATTCAACACACTTATTAAACTCATCAGGAAATGCATTTCAGCAGAGCATTTCCATTGGGGAATATAGTTCCTTGTGTAAGCAAGGTCACTTCATTGAAAATAAACCACAAAAAGTCTGCTCATTTTTCACACAAATGTCTAATATAGGCTGATAGATGAGAAATATATTTAATCCCCCTCCCCCATGGAGCACAAAGGCTGATGTACAAACAATTCAAAATATCATTATGAAAACATAATGAATTACAACATCATGTTTACAATTGATCCCCGTATCTAGGTATTGATTTGGGAAAATGAGCTTAGGCATTTGTGTCGTACAAGGAGACCAGAAGGATGGACTGCACCTCTAATCTTTAGCCCCATGGTAAAGATACTCACCTGGGATGTGGAAGACCCCCTTGTTCAAGACTCCCATCTGCCTCAAGAGAAGAAGGGAATTGGGTGGGGATCTGTTACCTCTCAGGGGAGTGCCCTACATACTGGACTACAGAGGGATCTTCACACTTTCACTGGCCCAATAATATTTAATTATTCCAATAGTTAATTCAAGTGATACAACCGCAGTAGGAGAAATGGAGAAAGATTCACACCAGAATGTCCCATAGTCCAGTGACTGGGGCACTCATCCAGCAGGTGGCAGTGCCCTGTTCAACTCCCATTCCTGTCTTGTCAGGCAGACTGGAAGCTGAACTGGGAGTCTCCTGAATCCCAGCTGATTGCCCTAACCACTGGGCTAAAAGTTTATGAAGTAGATTCCTCCTTCCCCCCACCCTCCCAGCTGTTTTGGAGTTCAGTAGCCTCTGAGCACACCTACCAGACTGGGCCCTGCAGGCAACAGGAGTGCCTGTCTTCTCCTGCTTTGCAGATCACACTGGGATTTAGGTGGGAGACAGGAGTACAGACACCTAGATTGAGGCAGAAGTGCACATGCCCAGAGGCAGAAACATAGGCACCCAGCGAGCTTTTACTGAAATAAACAGATGCTGAATGAATTTAGGCACCTACAGGGTTAGGTGGCAGCTTAGTAGGGGGTGTGTGGATCACAGTGGTGCCTAAAAATGGGATTTAGGAGCTTAAGTACCTTTGTGGATCTGGACCCAAAGGACTTGCTTAAAATTAATCTATCACTTAACTGGCTAGAAACCCCAGAATACAGAATGCTGCAGACCTAGTTATGCACATTATGGAAGGGAAGATCCAATTTTATTTCATATTTTTTCTGGATAATGTCATGCAGATACAACTGACACAAACTTCTTCTATCTAAGAAATATCCTCAGGGTATTTATTAGAAATAACAACCTGTAAAAGAGTAAATGTTTTTGATTATTTTTTGCACTAAAGACTTAGTGCTTGAAAAAAAGTTATATAAAAACAGATAATTGCTCTGTTACCAAACAAATTAATCCTTTCCTAATATCAATTTGACTACAAAAGTATAATCTGTAAAAGCCAGAATTTCTTGCTACTGAAGCCCACCTGGGATCAGTACCTGAGCCTTTTGAGGAGATATCTTTTGAGGAGAATTATCCCCAGATTTTCAAAATTAAAATGCCATCCACAAGAAAGACATAATTACAATATGTGTCATGTCAAATTTTCTCTGATTATAAACATTTTATTTGCAGCAGTAAGTCATATATTTACAAATCAGCAGGTATTTTAAATATGCTTTGGTGCTGAGGCATGAAAGCTGTACCAAGTCTTCCTAAGTGTTCAGCTTCCTTTATAAATCCCGCCCTCTCATTTACAGGAAAAAAAGAAGAATTCAGTTTGCTCATTTATCTCTGCATCATATTGCACAAGTTCAGACAAATTCTGTTGGAAACCTGACCCAACTCCTGCTAAAATTACTGATATTTAGACACTGCTGTAAATTGATCCCATACAGTCTGTAAGTCACATGAACCATACAAAGCCTTTTTTGAGAGTTTTTTCCCCTCAAAGTCCTTGTCTACTGTATATAGTATTCTGTTTTATATAGACATATAACAGCAATTGATATGATCAGTTCTGGAAAGAGAACTGCTGGGAAGTGCTCTATACCTCATGGGAGATCACTGTTGTGAAGCTAAAAGGTAATATTCAGAACTTCTCAATCACTAAAACACAGCTTTCTGTGGGTGAGATAATGTTTCTGAACAGCTAGGAATTTGCCAGTTGTAAGATTAGCAGTGAATTCAACCATACTTTTTTACAGTTGTACTCAGACATAACTACATACACGCAGGAAGAAATTATAAGTACATATTTTAAGTTTATTTAACAGGAACGCCAGGCATACAACATACATCTAAAGCTATAAGAGTTTGAGCCCTGCAAGTTGCTCAGCACTCTGACCCTGATTCTGCCCAGGCCAGCATGTGCTAAACATCAGTGGAATTACTCATATGCTTAATTTTACTACTACTCATGTGCTTAAGTGCTTGGCTCAACTGGGGTGAGAGTGCTCACCACCTTGCAGGACTGAGCCCTATATATTACGGCACAGAAGGAGTTAATTGCAATGCAGTACTGTAATTTTTTTTTAACAGGGTGTTTGCCCTCTTCCATGTAAATCTCTTGAGAAATACACACAATCACATTAAACTGGACTTCTGAAACAATTAACAAGATCTAGACAATTACATATTTTGCTGCAGGATAAATTCTGCACCCACTGTGTTATGGCCATTCAGTGGTGACATCCAGCTGTTGATTAGGTATAAAAGAAGGCTCTCTAGCCCTAGAGATACCAGTGAATTAAAAGTCATGTCCTAGGCTCTGTTTCCTATTTACAGCTGATAATATGAATCCAAATAATATATCAGCTTCCTGCTAAGTGTGGTGTGACACTAGAGAATATAGCTTTGGATTAGCTTTCTGATATTAGGCTCACACGAATCATGCAACTTCCTCAAGAGTAAATCTTTAAATTATTTTCTTTTAACATATTAAAATGTGACTAGTTTTATTCCTTTGGAAGCTTTCCTCCTGCTTTAACCATCTTATTGACAACTTATCTATCAGTTTAAATTATTTTTAAAAAGCACTCCTCTTTATAAAAAGCCCAGGATAGAAAACTGTTGTTTTGCAAGTCAAAAAAGCTACTGTTTACAAATAAACTATTTACAAATACATTTTACAAATAAATAAATCCTTTTACAAATAAATTGCAAGACCACAAATTATGTGATGTTTCTATAATGATCACTCCAAGAATAAAGTTTAAAATAACGTGATAATAATAATCTTGACTTTTCCACAGAACAATATTATTTTAGTTGGCCCAGGACCACACATTTCATCTCTGCCTCCCTGAGACTCATGAATAATTTGGCTAATTCTCCCTGATGACACAAATACTGAATCTTGTTGTAGGTCATGCAGCATGCCCTGTGTCTCTCTCATTCATGTACAGTTCAGTACTCTGTGCCTCATATTATTTTACATTCATGACATACAATAGCAGGTTGTTTCCATGGTGGTATAATGTCTGATATTCAGTTCATGCAGTGAATGGTAAACATCCCTGTTTCAAAAGCTAATTATCTATGTGGATTTATTTTTATGGCAGGATATCAGTTTACTCATCTGGTGAAATAGAGGCCAGAGAAGGGCAAAGAAAATGGTTAGAAGAATAGGCAGTGTTTCATACAAAAATGATTGAAAAGAATAAAATCATAGAATATCACGGTTGGAAGGGACCTCAGGAGATCATCTAGTCCAACCCCCTGCTCAAAGCAGGACCAATCCCCAACTAAATCATCCCAGCCAGGGCTTTGTCAAGCCTGACCTTAAAAACCTCTAAGGAAGGAGATTCCACCACTTCCCTAGGTAACCCATTCCAGTGCTTCACCACCCCCCTAGTGAAAAAGTTTTTCCTAATATCCAGCCTAAACCTCCCCCACTGCAACTTGAGACCATTACTCCTTGTTCTGTCATCTGGTACCACTGAGAACAGTCTAGATCCATCCTCTTTGGAACCCCCTTTCAGGTAGTTGAAAGCAGCTATCAAATCCCCCCTCATTCTTCTCTTCTGCAGACTAAACAAGCCCAGTTCCCTCAGCCTCTCCTCATAAGTCATGTGCTCCAGCCCCCTAATCATTTTTGTTGCCCTCCGCTGGACTCTTTCCACATCCTTCTTGTAGTGTAGAGCCCAAAATTGGACACGGTACTCCAGATGAAGCCTCACCAATGTCGAATAGAGGGGAATGATCACGTCCCTCGATCTGCTGGCAATGCCCCTACTTATACAGCCCCAAATGCCGTTAGCCTTCTTGGCAACAAGGGCACACTGTTGATTCATATCCAGATTCTCGTCCACTGTAACCCCTAGGTCCTTTTCTGCAGAACTGCTTCCTAGAGATTCGGTTCCTAGTCTAAAAAGAACAGGAGTACTTGTGGCACCTTAGAGACTAACAAATTTATTAGAGCATAAGCTTTCGTGGGCTACAACCCACTTCTTCTGATGCATATAGAGTGAAACATATATTGAGGAGATATATATACACACATACAGAGAGCATGAACAGGTGGGAGTTGTCTTACCAACTCTGAGAGGCCAATTAAGTAAGAGAAAAAAACTTTTGAAGTGATAATCAAGATAGCTCAGTACAGACAGTTTGATAAGAAGTGTGAGAATACTTACAAGGGGAGATAGATTCAATGTTTGTAATGGCTCAGCCATTCCCAGTCCTTATTCAATCCTGCGTTGATTGTGTCTAGTTTGCATATCAATTCCAGCTCAGCAGTCTCTCGCTGGAGTCTGTTTTTGAAGTTTTTCTGTTGTAAGATAGCCACCCGCAGGTCTGTCATTGAATGGCCAGACAGGTTAAAGTGTTCTCCCACTGGTTTTTGAGTATTATGATTCCTGATGTCAGATTTGCGTCCATTAATTCTTTTGCGTAGAGACTGTCCGGTTTGGCCAATGTACATGGCAGAGGGGCATTGCTGGCACATGATGGCATATATCACATTGGTAGATGTGCAGGTGAACGAGCCCCTGATGGTATGGCTGATGTGATTAGGCCCTATGATGATGTCACTTGAATAGATATGTGGACAGAGTTGGCATCGGGCTTTGTTACAAGGATAGGTTCCTGGGTCAGTGTTTTTGTTCAGTGATGTGTGGTTGCTGGTGAGTATTTGCTTTAGGTTGGGGGGTTGTCTGTAAGCGAGGACAGGTCTGTCTCCCAAGATCTGTGAGAGTAAAGGATCATCTTTCAGGATAGGTTGTAGATCACTGATGATGCGCTGGAGAGGTTTTAGTTGGGGGCTGAAGGTGACAGCTAGTGGTGTTCTGTTATTTTCTTTGTTGGGCCTGTCTTGCAGGAGGTGACTTCTGGGTACTCGTCTGGCTCTGTCAATCTGTTTTTTCACTTCAGCAGGTGGGTATTGTAGTTTTAAGAATGCTTGATAGAGATCTTGTAGGTGCTTGTCTCTATCTGAGGGATTGGAGCAAATGTGGTTATATCTTAGAGCTTGGCTGTAGACAATGGATCGTGTGGTGTGTCCTGGATGGAAGCTGGAGGCATGTAGGTAAGTGTAGCGGTCAGTAGGTTTCCGGTATAGGGTGGTATTTATGTGACCATCGCTTATTAGCACAGTAGTGTCCAGGAAATGGACCGCTTGTGTGGATTGATCTAGGCTGAGGTTGATGGTGGGATGGAAATTATTGAAATCATGGTGGAATTCCTCAAGGGCTTCTTTTCCATGGGTCCAGATGATGAAGATGTCATCAATGTAGCGCAAGTAGAGTAGGGGCGTTAGGGGGCGTTCCTTAGCTCTCGTCCCCTAACGGGGGCCCGACCTCCCCCACCCCTGGGCAGGGGGCAAACCCGGCAGCCGCGCTTCTGACTGTCAGGGCGGTCAGAGCGCGGGGCTGAGGTCGCCTTCCCCCCGCCCCCCCCCCCCCCCCCGGCAGGGGGCGAACCCGGCAGCCGCGCTTCTGACTGTCAGGGCAGTCAGAGCGCGGCGCACGGGGCTGAGGTTGCCTTTCCCCCCCCCCCCCCCGGCAGGGGGCGAACCCGGCAGCCGCGCTTCTGACCGTCCGGGCGGTCGGAGCGCAGTGCGCGCGCGAGGCTGTGAGGTCGCCCCCCCCCCCCCCGCACACGTGTCTCCGTCTCCCGCTCCTCCTGCCTGGCGTCCAGCGTCACTTCCGGGGCTGCTGAGGCGGGAAGCGCTGGGCACGAGTCAGAGCTGGTAGGTCCGAGCGAGGGGGGAGGCACCCGGCCTGGGCTCGAGCCGCAGCTCACGGGGGCTGGGGTCAGGGGGATGTCCAGCTCAGAGGGGCTGGGCTCGGAGCTGAGGTCAGGGCTGGGGGGGGGGGATGGGGTCAGGGGGGTGTCTGGCTCAAAGGGGCTGGACTCGGAGCTGGGGGTCAGGGCTGCTGGGGGATGGGGTCGGGGGGTGCTTAGCTCAGAGGGGCTGGGCTCGGAGCTAGGGGTCAGGGCTGGGGGGGGCTGGGGTCAGGGGGTGTCCGGCTCAGAGGGGCTGGACTCAGAGCTGGGGGTCAGGGCTGCTGGGGGATGGGGTCGGGGGCTGCTCAGGTCACAGGGGCTGGGCTCAGAGCTAGGGGTCAGGGCTGCGGGGGGATGGGGCCGGGGGGGTGTCTGGCTCAGAGGGGCTGTGCTCGGAGCTGGGGGTCAGGGCTGCTGGGGGATGGGGTCGAGGGGTGCTTAGCTCAGAGGGGCTGGGCTCAGAGCTAGGGGTCAGGGCTGGGGGGGGCTGGGGTCAGGGGGTGTCCGGCTCAGAGCGGCTGGCGGTCAGGGGGGTGTCCGGCTCAGAGGGGCTGGACTCGGAGCTGGGGGTCAGGGCTGCTGGGGGATGGGGTCGGGGGCTGCTCAGCTCACAGGTGCTGTGCTCGGAGCTGGGGGTCAGGGCTGCTGGGGGATGGGGTCGGGGGGTGCTTAGCTCAGAGGGGCTGGGCTCGGAGCTAGGGGTCAGGGCTGGGGGGGGCTGGGGTCAGGGGGTGTCCGGCTCAGAGGGGCTGGCGGTCAGGGGGGTGTCCGGCTCAGAGGGGCTGGACTCGGAGCTGGGGGTCAGGGCTGCTCGGGGATGGGGTCGGGGGCTGCTCAGCTCACAGCGGCTGGGCTCAGAGCTAGGGGTCAGGGCTGCGGGGGGATGGGGTCGGGGGGGTGTCTGGCTCAGAGGGGCTGTGCTCGGAGCTGGGGGTCAGGGCTTGGGGGGGATGCCCAGCTCAGAGAGCCTTACCATGCTGCTAACCCCCGCCTCCCCCGTCTCCCAGAGCCTCAGCGCGCCGCGTCCAGGAGCGGCCCTGGACAGCGCTGCAGCGGCCTGGCTCCAGCGGACGTGAGCTCCCGCTACTCGGCTGCAGCTCGCAGCCCCGCCCCCTTACCACACGGCTCTGAGCGGGAGGAGCTCAGGCCTCGCTGGAGCAACGCTGCTGCAGCGCTGTCCAGGGCTGCTCCTGGACGCAGCGCTAGGATGACCAGACGTCCCGATTTTATCGGGACTGTCCTGATATTTGCTTGTTTGTCCCGCGTCCAGAACGATGTTCGGTCGGGACACTGGACAAACAAACAATTATGCCCTCTGCTCCGGCGCACAGGCGGAGCCCGGAGGGGTTCTCACCCCCCCCCGCCCCACTCCGCCTCCTCCGTCCCCCATTGGATCCCTCCCCAGATCCCCACCCCCAGCCCCGCCCCCTCATTGCCCCATTGGATCCCGAGCCGGGCCTGGGGAGGAGATGCCCCTGTGCAGCAGCCTGGGCACACGGGCCATGGCCGGCCGGGAGCGCTGCAGTGCAGCGCGGCGGCTGCTCCAGCCCTGCAGCCCACGGGGCAGCACGGTGGGTCCGGGGGCAGCGCGGAGCGGGCAGGGCCCGGGTGGGCGGCACGGCCAGGGGTGTGGGCCGCCCATCAGAGACACGCGGCGGAGAGGGGCTGCCGGGGCGAGACTTGTCCCAGGCGGGGCGGCCGGCGTACAGGGGCGAGGAGCCAGTCAGGGTCCCCCGAACCAATAAACTTCCCCGCCGCTGCCGGGGAGCCCCGCGCCTCTCCCGCTCGGCTGTGCTCCAGCAGGCCGGGGGGCCAGAGGCTCCGCGGGGAAGGCAGCTAATGTCCCCGGACCCTGCGAAACTGCTTTTTTTTTTTTTTCCCTCCGCCTCCATTTTTTTTTTGCTCCTTTCCCCCCCCCCCCCCCGCGTGTCCCGATATTTCATCCCTGTGATCTGGTCACCTACGCGGCGCACTGAGGCACCGGGGGATGGGGGAAGGCGAAGGCAGAGGCGGGGTGAAGCCTCCAACATTCTCATGGGGGATCCTGCGGGGCCTGGGGCAAATTGCCCCACTTGCCCCCCCGCCCTCTGGGCGGCCCTGCGTGTGTGTGTGTGTGTGTGTGTTGCACCTGCCCTGCCCCGACTGCTGCCCCCTTCCCTGGTCCAGGGACCTTACCCCTCCCTGGACCCTATCACATTGCTCCCCACCCCCCCGGGCTCCCTGCGGCCCCTGTGTTTGTGTGTTGGACAGTCACATCCAATCCCTTCACACTGCCCCCCTTTCCTCTCCCTGGCTTAGTTCATAGCCCCAGAAAATCCCTTCAAACTGTGCCCATTTTCCCCTCCCCTTATTTCATGGGGTGATGACGAACCGAGAGGGTGGGTGGGCAGGTAGTGGCGGCGAGGCTTTATACTTGGGGGGAGGTGAGGAGGCGAGCGGCGAGTCGGTGGCTGGAAGGAGGCATCCATTTTCAGTATTTTAATTTTTGGTACTGCTGTGTGCAGTAATATAGTGACCCCTGGGGATTAAAGAGGGGTGTAATGGTGGGGTTGAGCAGGGAGGGGGCAGGTCCTATTCTACTGCTGTGATCTGGTTACCCTATGCGCGCCGTTTCTTTCCCCCTCTACAGGCTTCCACACACTGTCAGTGCCTTGCTAGTGTGCCACGCGCCGTGAGAGATCTCTTCTCTTTGTGTGTGACTGAGTGTTTTCCTTGTGTGTGAATTTATTCAACAAAATCTTGAGCTTCATAATGGCTACCATGAGTGAAAAGAAAAAGAGAAAAATAGAATCAGAGCACAGAGTTTTCAACACTGAATGGACAAATAAATACTTATGTACTGTTTCCAAAGACAAAATACTGTGCCTTGTGTGTCGCGAAACGTTAGCCGTTCCGAAAGAATACAACCTTTGGCGGCACTTTGAAACTAAACATCCCAATCTCGCCAAATTGAACCCAAATGAAAAAATAATTAAAGCAGCCAGTTTAGTGAAAAACCTTAGTGGAGAACAGCAAATTTTCAAGAAAGTGAGCACTGAGAATGATACAGTTACTAAAGTAAGCTTTCAAATTTCTAAGGAAATTGCTGCTGCTGGGAAATGCTTCACAGAAGGCGAGTTTTTAAAAAAGTGTATGTTGATTGCTGTATCTGAGTTATGTCCAGAAAAGAGGGGAATATTTGAGAATGTCAGTCTATCACGCATGACTGTACAGAGAAGAATAGCTGACATTTCTACTAATCTAAGTGATCAGTTAAAGCAGAGAGTCAGTGAATTCTGCTTTTACTCCCTAGCTATGGATGAAAGCACCGATTTAAAAGACACCGCCCAACTTCTTATTTTTATTAGAGGTTGTCATAACTATAAAGGGAAGGGTAACAGCTCTCCTGTGTACAGTACTAAAATCCCTCCTGGTCAGAGACTCCAAAATCCTTTTACCAGTAAAGGGTTTAAGAAGCTCGGGTAACCTGGCTGACACCTGACCCAAAGGACCAATAAGGGGACAAGATACTTTCAAATCTTGGGGGGGGGGGGAAGGCTTTTGTGTGTGCTCTTTGTTTGAAGGGGTTGTTCGCTCTTGGGACTGAGAGGGACCAGACATCAATCCAGGTTCTCCCCATCTTTCTAAACAAGTCTCTCTTATTTCAAAATTGTAAGTAAAAGCCAGGCAAGGCGTCTTAGATTTACTTTGTTTTCTCAACTTGTAAATGTACCTTTTACTAGAGTGTTTATCTTTGTTTGCTGTACTTTGAACCTAAGACAGAGGGGGGTCCTCTGAGCTCTTTAAGTTTGATTACCCTGTAAAGTTATTTTCCATACTGATTTTACAGAGATGATTTTTACCTTTTTCTTTAATTAAAAGCCTTCTTTTTAAGAACCTGATTGATTTCTCCTTGTTTTAAGATCCAAGGGGGTTTGGATCTGTATTCACCAGGAGTTGGTGAAAGGAAGGAGGGGGGAAAGGGTCAATTTCTCCTTGTTTTTAAGATCCAAGGGGGTTTGGATCTGTATTCACCAGGAGTTGGTGAAAGGAAGGAGGGGGGAAGGGTCAATTTCTCCTTGTTTAAGATCCAAGGAGTTTGGATCTGTATTCACCAGGGAATTGGTGAGAGGTTTCTAAAAGCTTCCCAGGGTAGGGAATGGTGGCAGCGGACCAGAACTAAGCTGGTAGTTAAGCTTAGAAGTCCTCATGTAGGCCCCTATATTTGTACCCTAAAGTTCAAAGTGGGGATACAGCCTTGACAGAGGTATTGATAAAAACTTTGAAATTACTGAAGAACTTGTTGGCATGTGCTCCATGATGGGTCGCACAACTGGAAAAGAAATCTCCAGTGAAGTGATAAAGTGCATGAATGATAAGTTGGGAGTAGATTTCACAAACTTGGTGGCCATTTGTACTGATGGTGCTCCAGCTATGTGTGGAAAAAATGTTGGAGCAGTTACTCTTCTTGAAGAATTTATCGGGAGACAAATAACCAAACATCACTGCATTATACATCAGCAGGATTTGTGTAGCAAAGTCTTAAAATTTGAGCATGTAATGTCAGTGGTAGTTTCCATTGTAAACCTCATCCGTTCTAGAGGACTAAAACATAGGACATTTCGAGCCTTTCTTGAAGGGGAAGACGCCGAGTGCAGCGACTTAATCTACCATACGGAAGTGAGGTGGTTGAGTCGAGGAAGAGTGCTCCAGCGTTTCGTTGCTTTGAAAGAGGAAATAGCAAAATTCCTAGAAAATGGGCCAATAAAATTCCCGGAGCTTGAAAATGAGTCCTGGAATCAAGATCTGTTTTTCTTTTGTGATATTACAGCACACCTGAATGATCTCAACATTCAACTTCAGGGAAAAAATCAACTTATATTTCAAATGTGTGCAGCAGTGAAAGCTTTCAAAATGAAATTGAAACTTTTCAGAAGTCAGCTGTCAAAAGGTGAAATGTGTCACTTTCCCACTTGTGCACAGCGTATCCCTCAACACAAACACGCTGAGTTAGGAGAAAAATACGCAAAGCACATCAATCTTTTGATTGAAGAATTTGACAGAAGACTTACTTTGTCTAAAGATGATGACACCCAGTTGAAGCTGATTGAAGATCCCTTTTCTGTGGATCCAGAGGAAGTGCCACAAGATTTGCAGTGGGAGGTTATTGAACTTCAATGTTCGGCAGTTTACCGAAATAAGCACAGAGAAAGCAGCCTGTGGGACTTCTACAAAAGTCTGGACGATGAAAAATACAAGAATCTTATTGAAGTTGCACTGAAAACGTTCAGCATTTTTGGAAGCACTTACATATGTGAACAAACATTTTCCATCATGAACATGAATAAAAACAAGCAACGTTCTTCTCTGACTGACGACCATTTGGAAGACATTATGAAAATATCCACTTCAAATATGACCCCCGAATACGACAAGCTTGTTGCCGAAAAGAGATGTAATATCTCTCATTAAATTTGCAAGATAATTATGAAAAGTACAAATGTTTTCTTTCAACGGAACAGGTGTTTTTCATTTTTCCATGATTCATAAAAAAAATTAAAATTTAAAAAATTGTTTGCTTTAATTGAAAAATTCTTAATAAAGTATCACACCCTCCCCCCCCCCCCAAAAAAACCCCTTCCTTTTCGGCCCACAGCTGTTTCGGCAGGGTGGCGCTGGGGAACGAGGGTTTGTTTCCACGGTGCGGGCGGCGCTGGGGTGGGGGATGTGTTTCGGGGGGTGTAGCAGGGTGGTTACCCCGCTCCTGCCCTGAAAGGCTTAAAACAGCCTTGGGGGAGGGCTGTGGCAGGGGAAAAGCTGAGCTGATTGGGGAAGCCGCTGCAGCTGGGCCATGCCACAATCAGGCCCCAGCTGGCCTGTATAAAAAGGCTGTGAGCCAGAGGCCCAGAGGCAGTCTCTCTCTGCTTGTAGAGAGAGAAGGGTCTGGCTGCTAGAGAGTTGAGCAGGGTACTGGGAGTGGAGCAGGGCTGGGGAAGGCTAGAGGAGCTGGGGAACTGCAGCCTGGAAAACCCCCAAGCTGCGGACCTAGCTAAGGGCCTAAGACCAGTACCAGGGCTGTAGAGGGGCAGCCCAGCTATAGAGGGAGGCAGCAGGTTCAAACCCAACCTTGCCTGTGATGAGTGGCTGATATACTGCAGTCTACCCCAGGGCGCGGGGGCTAGTTGGTGACTGGCAGTAGCCTTATACTGAAGTGAGGTGGGGATTAGAGGATTGGGGGTTCCCCAGAGAGAGGAGACCAAGAGCCAGAGTGTGGGGGTATTACCAGGGGGCAGCACCCCAGATCAAAGGGCACTGGGGTCCAGGAGGGACACAGAGCCAGCGGCAGTGGGACACCGGCCTGCAGAGGTCGCTCCAACGGCTGGATGAGCTAATTCCCGAGAAGACCAGCAGGAGGCGCCACCGGGGTGAGTCCTGCTTGCTTACACGGGGGCTGGGCGGCGCTGGGGGGGGGATGGGGTTCGGCGGGGCTGGGTGGCGCTGGGGGGTGGGGGGCGTGTTTCAGCACGGCCGGGGGGTTTCGGCCCTCAGCTATTTTCTTTGGAGTAATATGGCCCTTGCCGCTTTACGAGTTGTGCAGGCCTGAAGTACTGGGTTGCAGGGGGCGGCCCATGGGTAGGCAGAGGCAGCAGGTCCAAACCCCTTTGCCTGTGATGAGTGGCTTATACTGCAGTCTGCCCCAGGGAATGGGGGCTAGATGGTGACTGGCAGTGGCCTTATTCTGAGGCGAGGTGGGGATAGTGGGTGGGGGTTCCCCGGGGAGGGGAGACCCAAAGAGAAAGGGGTTACTGCCAGGGGGCAGCACCCCAGCTAACAGGGCACCGGGTCCGGGAGGGACATGGGGGGCCAAGTGGCAGGCGGATCACCGGCCTGCAGAGGGTGCTCTGGGCTGGAAATCGAGCTAATTCCCAAGGCCGACCAGCAGGAGGCGCTGCAGCAGTGAGTCCCGCATCGCTACAATTCTCAATATGAGAAATTAAAAGGCTGACAAAAGGAAATTGTTTTAAATTACATACCACATAATGTTATAGTGGTCATTGCCACAAGATATCATTGAGGCCAGAGCTTAATAGGATTAAAAAAAGGTTGAGATGTTTACATGAATAATAATGTCCACAGTTATTTTAGACAGGTTAAAAAAATTGTAGTCCTCATGCTTCAGGGCATGAGCCTACCGCTATTTGACAGAGCAAGAAATTTCTCCTTATGGCAGGTTATTCCAATTATCCACTGGGGGTGATGCACATACCACAGAAGCATGTGGTACTGGACACTGTAATAAACAGTATTCTGGACTAGATGGACTAGTCTTCTCCAGTATGATAATTCTTTTGTTCTGTGTATAGGTAGGTATCTGCACCTGAACAGATCCCCATTTTCCTCAATGGGGCTTCACATGGGAGCAATGGGACACTTAGTCAATTTCTGCTCTAGGGCCTACATGCTTTATCAAAAGTACTCACCTTTCTATGAAAGCAGGATACTACTCAACCAGATATATGGACCCTTACCTTAGATCTGAGTTCTGCCTATGCCACTGACACATGAGGCAATCCAGTTTCTCCCTTGATTATGGTCACTCACTAGTTGTAGTACTTCTTCCCACTGAATGCCTAAGCATTCAATATCCTCTGTCACTGTCTTCTACCAGTTCTTCCGTGACCTTCCTCGGTTTCTCTTTCCTCTCTCAGCTACCCAATTCAATGCTTGCTTAGCATGTCTCCCATCTTCCATATGGTGTACATGTCCTGATCACCTGAGCCGTCTTTCTTTGATGATATTTTCTAACATGTCCTGCTCTGTCAGCTCCCTTACTTTCATATTTTGTCTTTCCCTGAAATTCTCAATTTCTTAATGGCTTCTTGAGGTCCTTTCCAACCCAACATTTCTATGATTCTATGAAATGTGAAGTATGTTCCTCAGCCATCTGTGATGGGCAGCTTCCAATCTCTCTGTGTTAGTCACTGTCATCAGCCATATCTCTGTACTGAGTATGCTATTATATGGAGCAATCACATGGAATAATCTGATCTTTAGTTTGGTTTGAAGACCTCCATTTGACCTCAAGTTGTTCTTCCTTCCAAGAGTGGTGTTTGCTTTGCCTAATCTCATATGAATATTTTTATCACACCCACCTTCCAATGTCATCGTACTCCCCAGATAGCAGAACACTTCTACTGTTTAATTTTTTTCCATCCAAGTACACCTTTTCATCTGTTCTCCAGCTTCCTATCTTCATAATCTTGGTTTTCTTTACATTTACTTTCAATCCAATTTTTTGCTGCTTCCTGTTCTACTTCTGAGGTAAGGGCAATCATTCCGTTCCATGTCATACTTAGGAGAGCAATGTCGTCAGCAAAGTCAAGATTGTGTAACTCATCTCGGCTAACACATTTTACACCATCCACAATGCTTTTTGTTGCCTGTTTCATCACCCAGTATATTGCTAATGCACAGAGGATTAGTGATAATACACACCCTTGTCTAATTCCAGTCATAATATCAGACCACTTACCCAGGTCTGTATCCAATCATTCTGCGCATCTACTTCCATCATATAAACTCCTTATTACGTGGATCACTTTGTCTGGTATCCATAGCTTCTAGTAATATTCCACAGGGTCTCTCTGTGGACACTATTGAACTCTTTCTTAAAGTCGATAAAGTTGATTAAGATGGGTTTTAGCCAAGCCGTAGCTTTTTCAATGATCTGTCAAACGAGTGAATATCTGTTCATAACATGAACTCAGCCAGTTCTTGTAATATTTCATCCACTGCCTTCTTCATTCTATTCAGCATAACAGTAGCCAATACTTTGCCCAGGATTGATAGCAGTACAATACCACTCCAGTTTGGGTACTGAATAAGATCATCTTTTTTTGGCAATGCCACAATGATACCATCTTTCCAGTCTTGTGACACTTGTTCTTTCACCCATATTTCATTAGAGTTTTGTTAGCTGCTCAGTCAGAATTTTGCCTCCCATTTTTAGTACTTCTGATTGAATTCTGTCAACATCAGGAGCTTTCCCCAGTTTGAGGCCTTTGATATCTGCTTTAATTTCATCAGCTTTTGTTGGTCCTTCTTCTAGATGTTGAAAATGCATGAAGAACAAGCCAGACATTGGAAAGAACGTTTCCATTCCATATTAAATTGTCCATAGCTGACAATCATGCACAGGTTCAAAGATACATGGACCAATCATCTGATTTGATATGGCAGTCACAATATTCCCATATGATGACATAACTGAATTACATAGTATTTGTTTTAGGTTTCAGCTAATAAAAAAAAAAAAAAAACTTTGTTTATACACATAGGGCCCAATCCATTTAAACCAATGGTAAAACTCCTATTGACATCAATAGAAACAGGATTGGGCCCATATATATTCTAATGAAGCTTAATGAACATATTATAAGAAAGGAAGTCAATTGTTTTCTCTTTGTCACTCATGTGCAATAGTATATATCTTAAAATGTTTTTCATTGGGCATAGAGAATCTTAAAAAAAAGTTAAGATACTTAAGTACAGTATAATCTCTCTCTCTCTCTCTAAAAAGGTATCTTTCATGATCAAACACTTCCTGTCATTTTACTTTAAATGTATCTATCTATTGTCCTATGAATTTGTTTTGATCACTAAACTATCAAACATGGCTATTGTACTAAATAGTGTTTGAAAAAATCTATTGTTTTCTTCCTGGTCTTTGTTGTCAGCCTATAGTGCAGTGGTTTTCAACCTTTTTTTATTTGCAGATCCCTTTGGAAATCTTAGACATAGTCAGTGGACCCCCAGGGGTTCATAGACGACAGGTTGAAAACCACTGTTCTAATGAAACCTTTTGCAGACCGTTAGAGTCTGTGGACCCCAAGGGATCCGTGGACCACAGGTTGAAAACCACAGCTATAGTGTAATATTTGTAAGTAATACTTTGCTGCACCTGTGGTCCACTCCACCCAGTGATTGTAGAGACTATAATTAAGTGAAAAATACAATTTTATCCTTATTTTCTAAAAAGGTGATTACAAAACTGCCACAATCAGGGCCGGATTTAGAGGCAAACAACCCAGGCAACTGCCTGGGGTGCCAGACTTTGGGGATGCCAGGCTCAGAGTGCTGTAACATATTCAAAAGTTTAACAAATTGAGGCAGGGAGTACCAAAGACACTCCACTCCTGTGGCACTATTTGGTCTAGGGCTGGCCCTGTCCATGATTACACTGCCTAAATATAACTAATGGTAATACCAAACTTCTCTGCTTACACTAATGTAAAAGGCTTCTTGTGATTAAACCAGCGCTACTGGAGAAGTAAAGTATATTCACTACAGTAAATATAAACTGTTGGACTAATATAAAATGCTAGTCTTAGTTCGCAGCAGACAACATGATCAATCAACATATAAACTGTTCAGGAAGGACAGGCAGGACAGAAAAGGTGAGGGAGTTGCATTGTATGTAAGAGAGCAGTATGACTGCTCAGAGCTCCAGTATGAAACTGCAGGAAAAACCTGAGAGTCTCTGGATTAAGTTTAGAAGTGTGAGCAACAAGGGTGATGTCGTGGTGGGAGTCCGCTATAGACCACCAGACCAGGGGGATGAGGTGGACGAGGCTTTCTTCAGGCAACTAACCGAAGTTACTAGATCACAGGCCCTGGTTCTCATGGGGGACTTCAATCACCCCAATATCTCCTGGGAGAGCAATACAGACAATCCAGGAAGTTTTTAGGGGACAATTCCCTGGTGCAAGTGCTAGAGGAACCAACTAGAGGCAGAGCTCTTCTTGACCTGCTGCTCACAAACCAGGAAGAATCAGTAAGGGAAGCATAAGTGGATGGGAACCTGGGAGGCAGTGACGATGAGATGGTCAAGTTCAGGATCCTGACACAAGGAAGAAAGGAGAGCAGCAGAATATGGACCCTGAGGTCCATATTCAATATCCTTTGACTCCCTCAGGGAACCGATGGGCAGGATCCCCTGGGAGAATAACATGAGGGGGAAAGGAGTCCAGGAGAGCTGGCTGTATTTTAAAGAATCCTTATTGAGGCTGCAGGAACAAACCATCCCGATGTGTAGAAAGAATAGTAAATATGGCAGGCGACCAGCTTGGCTTAACAGTGAAATCCTTGCTGATCTTAAACACAAAAAAGAAGCTTACAAGAAGTGGAAGCTTGGACAAATGACCAGGGAGGAGTGTAAAAATATTACTCAGGCATGCAGGAGTGAAATCGGGAAGGCCAAATCACAATTGGAGTTGCAGCTAGCAAGGGTTGTTAAGAGTAACAAGAAGGGTTTCTACAGGTATGTTAGCAACAAGAAGAAGGTCAGGAAAAGTGTGGGCCCCTTACTGAATGAGGGAGGCAATCTAGTGACAGAGGATGTGGAAAAAGCTAATGTACTCAATGCTTTTTTTGCCTCTGTCTTCACGAACAAGGTCAGCTCCCAGACTACTGCACTGGGCAGCACAGTATGGGGAGGAGGTGACCAGCCCTCTGTGGAGAAAGAAGTGGTTTAGGACTATTTAGAAAAACTGGAGGAGCACAAGTCCATGGGGCTGGATGCACTGCATCTGAGGGTGCTAAAGGAGTTGGCAGATGTGATTGCAGAGCCATTGGCCATTATCTTTGAAAACTCATAGTGATCGGGGGAGGTCCCAGATGACTGGAAAAAGGCTAATGTTGTGCCCATCTTTAAAAAAGGGAAGAAGGAGGATCCGGGGAACTACAGGCCAGTCAGCCTCACCTCAGTCCCTGGAAAAAGCATGGAGCAGGACCTCAAGGAATCAATTTTGAAGCACTTTGAAGAAAGGAAAGTGATCAGGAACAGTTAGCATGGATTCACCAAGGGCAAGTCATGCCTGACTAACCTAATTGCCTTCTATGAGGAGATAACTGGGTCTGTGGATGAGGGGAAAGCAGTGGATGTGTTATTCCTTGACTTTAGCAAAGCTTTTGATACAGTCTCCCACAGTATTCTTACCAACAAGTTAAAGAAGTATGGGCTGGATGAATGGACTATAAGGTGGATAGAAAGCTGGCTTGATCATCAGGCTCAATGGGTAGTTATCAATGGCTCCATGTCTAGTTGGCAGCCGGTATCAAGCAGAGTGCCCCAAGGGTCGGTCCTGTTGCTAGTTTTGTTCAATATCTTCATTAATGATCTGGAGGATGGCGTGGAGTGCACCCTCAGCAAGTTTGCAGATGACATTAAACTGGGAGGAGTGGTAGATACGCTGGAGGGTAGGGATAGGATACAGAGGGACCTAGACAAATTAGAGGATTGGGCCAAAAAAAACCTGATGAGGTTCAAGTGCAGAGTCCTGCACTTAAAATGGAAGAATCCCATTCACTGCTACATACAAGGGGCCGAGTGGCTAGGCAGCAGTTCTGCAGAAAAGGACCTAGGGGTTACAGTAGACGAGAAGCTGGATATGAGTCGACAGTGTGCCCTTGTTGCCAATAAGGCTAACAGCATTTGGGGCTGTATAAGCAGGAGCGCCACCAGCTTTTTTGCCGCCCTAGGCGGCGGAAGGTCCCGCCCCCAAAATACCTCCGACAACTGGGGCGGCCGAAGATCCGGCCAGCGCGGTCGCCGGCCCCCAAATGTTAGTGCCCTAGGAGACTGCCTAGGTCACCTAATGGGTTGCGCCGGCCCTGTGTATAAGTAGGATCATTGCCAGCAGATCGAGGGACGTGATCATTCCCCTCTATTCAGAATTGGTGAGGCCTCATCTGGAGTACTGTGTCCAATTTTGGGCCCTACACTACAAGAAAGATGTGGAAAGAGTCCAGCGGAGGGCAACAAAAATGATTAGAGGGCTGGAGCACATGACTTATGAGGAAAGGCTGAGGGAACTGGGCTTGTTTAGTCTGCAGAAGAGAAGAATGAGGGGGGATTTGATAGCTGCTTTCAACTACCTGAAAGGGGGTTCCAAAGAGGATGGATCTAGACTGTTCTCAGTGGTACCAGATGACAGAACAAGGAGTAATGGTCTCAAGTTGCAGTGGGGGAGGTTTAGGTTGGATATTAGGCAAAACTTTTTCACTAGGGGGGTGGTGAAGCACTGGAATGGGTTACCTAGGGAGGTGGTGGAATCTCCTTCCTTAGAGGTTTTTAAGGTCAGGCTTGACAAAGCCCTGGCTGGGATGATTTAGTTGGGGATTGGTCCTGTTTTGAGCAGGGGGTTGGACTAGATGACCTCCTGAGGTCCCTTCCAACCTTGATATTCTATGATTCTATGATCAATGCTAGGAAAAGGATTGCTACTGAGTAATATATACAGCTAGTAGAGAACTCAGATGCAACTAAAAACAACATTCTGAACTTTTCCATTTCTAACCCACACCATTTTGCCTACACTATTAAATGAAATTATCTTTACTGCAGTTCTTTTAGTCTGACAAGATAATTGAAAAGAGATGTAGTGCCATAAATGCAATTTAACATCAATCTGTATTGTTCTGTAGCAGAGTTAAAAAAATAGAAGAATTTATTCCCGATAACAAATGATCTTGTAGAAGAATAGCATTTATTTGCTCAAGGTTAATGTTAAAGGTAGACAAAAGAAGTCCTATAATTCTAAATCTTCTCTAGTGCTTCAAATTCCACTGACAGCACTTTTTGGCTCCGGGATAGTCAGAATAAAAATTATTTTAATCCATGTTTTAGACGTTAGCAAAATATCTAGGATGTACGGGGGCGGGGTATGAAGATGCAAAGGTTTCAATATAAAAAATCTTCGGTCATTCGCAAAATCAATAGTAGTAAGAAGAATAGTTTATTATTTTGATTCTCTTAATCCAACTAATAATTTGCAGAATCCGTTGTCTGCCTGTTGCCAGAGGGAGAACCTGTATTTCCGCAGCTCCCATGAACGTGGGATCCCTTAATCTCTGGATGCTCCATTCCACTCCGTTTTGTGACCTTCAGTGTGGGGAGGGTAAGGAAAGAAGCTGCATCAACCTTGGGCAGCTCAATGAATTTTCACAGCAGCCTGGCTCTAGCTCGAGCATGCTCAGTGCAGCGCTGACCTACTTTTGCGTGCCGAAGTCTGGAGAGCGCTGGCTGCCGTTCAGCTGAGAAGGAGCCGCCGGTGCTGCTGTCTTCTGGGGTCGCGCTTGGAATGTTGCGGCACCCCAACGTTCCACAGCCGAACGTCTGGACACCGCCGCGTCGCTCCATCGAGCGCAGCCCGAGTTGCTGAGGCAGGCGGTTGCTTGCAACACGCTACGTAGGGAGCACGGATTACAGCCGCAGCAACGGAGCCACCTCTGTGAGCATTTCTATCGGGCTTCGGTTCAGTTTCTTCTCTGTTTTCCATCGCGGTGAAGGCGAAAGGCTCTGTAGCAACCTGAGGCGCAGCATTAAAGTAGGAGAGCATCGTGGGGAGCAGAGATCTCGGGCCCGGGCGATCGCACTGAAAGGCTAAGTGGCAAAGAGGAGGGTTGGCTCACCTAGGAGATAGGCATCGGGCTGGAGGTTGGATTTATTCTTATAACTTGTAGCTTCCTACAGAGCATTGGTGGGCTGTTTGGGCATCAGGGTCGGATTAGCCGCTGGACACAATAGGATTGACCAGGACCCCAGCTGTAGGGAGCAGCGGTGGAACAGAGACTGCCAGTCAGGGAAGGTGACCATGACCTGCTGTTGATTTTCCTCATAGGTTGGGTAGGGGACTCCCACCTGCTGATGATGATGATACTCTGGGCAGGCTGGGGCGAGGGGGACCCTCTATGCTGGAAGGGGGAGTCTGACCCACCTATTCAGGAGTCCTGCCAGCTTGAAGATGAGAAATAGTTGTGATCCCTGAACCACCACACCTGTAAAGGGTTTGGGGGGGGGAAGAGGGGGAAATTCTACTGATACCACCCCCAAAAGACACCCCCCCCCCCGCTAGGTCTTCAGGTTTTATTTGCATGACAAGCTATACAAGTGCTCCCAGAGTATAGGTAAAGGATTCCTCAGGTACAGCCTACCCAGGAGGGGGTTATACACTATGTTTGGGGGTTGATTGCCTTTGTCCATTTGCCATTGCTAACCATTGCTGATACTATGGTAAATAGATACATAGTACAATGCCATCTCTGTCATCTCTCTCTGCCCGGATCAGGCACTTTTTCCTCATCACTTCTGGATGTCTGTTATGGTTTCTGATTATTGGAGGAAATATTTGTCTCCATGTATTTGGGCCGTTGGAACAGAAAATCTCTCTGTCTCAATCTCTTCTCTGCAACATTGACTGCACAGTTGCCTTTTGAGCCATGCCTTTTTCTGGGTTTAGACTGTGCTTTGTGCCTCCCAAGCTCCATCTCCGGTTTGTGGTCACTGATTCTGTATTTGGTGAGATTCAGCCTTAGTTTTGCACATTTCACTGTGGTGCTCTGTTCCCTGAGTTCATTACTCTGACTGGGATCTGCAGCAGTCCTGCCTGTTGCTGTTTTTGATTTGCAGTATTGTCGATCCCAATTATTCAAAAATCATGAGTTCCAAAAGGATGGGGGCTGCCAGGGCACTGTGTGGGAGTGCGCCTAAGAACTGGGTTGCTTTAACCCAAACCCCATTGTCACCCATAGTAACATACAAATTGTCATATCAGACCAGCAGTCAATCAAATCCAGGATCCTGTCTCTGAGGGTAGTCAGTGCCAGATGCTTCAGAGGAAGGTGCAATAATCCAGTTGGAAAGATTACTAAATAATCCTAACAATAATGAATGCCAGTTCTTAAAGCACTGCTTCATGCAGCAGGGAAACCCAAGAGATGAATCAAATATTAGGCATTCCTAATGCACCCATCACCATACTGTCTACCTGTGGTGCTTCCAAGAACCTGTACTCCTGAGAGTATAAAGCTAATGAGGCCAAAGCCTTTTCTCTCTGGAATCTTGAACTCCAGTGTTCCCTGTTTAACTTGGAATTTTTTTATTTTGGGGAGTATGAGGTTGGACAGTAGATTTGTGGCACATTATTATACCCCTGTGGAGAGGAGGAAGGGGGGGGTATTAATTCAGCAAGTAGCACCTTTAAACAAAATAGATCTTTTAAGGAAGTTTTTTTTATTGGACTATTTTAATCTAAAGTAAAGGCAGCATGATTGTATTTTGCATTAATTAAAAGTTTTGATCAGTACAATAGTCTCATGTGATACCTATCTGAATACCATGAGTGCCTTAAAGGGACAACATTCCTACAGTCTTCAGCTTCGGAACATTCTGACAATGCCATCATACGATGTTACTTTAGCAGTACAATATAAGCAGTATAACAGGACAATCAATTGTAAATAACAAATAAGGACCACTGAGAAGTCATATTTTTAGTTCATTTGCACAGACCAGACTTTTGTACAAAGGAGTAAAAGTTTCTAACAACCTGACAACATTGACCTCTTTCAGTCAGTAATTTGCAGCTTTTCAAATAGATCTCTCTGATAAGCAACTTGCTTGACATTGTTTTAATTTCCAAATGGTCCTTCTAGACCAAGGGACCCCTCTTTTATGATACGTTTTGTTGAAAAACTGAAATGTTAGTTCACAGTGGAAAAGTGTTTTTGAACTGAAAGGTTAAAAAAAAAAATCTAGCATACGTTTTTAGTTTTTTAAAACTATACATTTTAGAACAGTTATCCTACTCATTGCAACAGGGTAGACTAGAGGTCTGCTGTACTTTGATTCGTTTTAATGGAAATCATGTCTGCAGGATTTGCATCTTTGTTTGGTTTGTTGTGTTCAGACAGCAAAAGCATATTTGTTTGTGTTTGTGCAAGGGATAAAATCCCTTTCTTTTCTCTCTATATAAGCCTTTTAGCTTAAAGTACTATATATCAACACTGATTTATTGGACAGAAAAGCTGCAGCTTTTCTTCCACCATTTTATAACCACCACAATGCTGTAAAATATTCATGAGTTTAAACAGCTCACAATAAAACAAATATAAATAAAGCTCTTCCAAATAGCAAACCATCCACCTGGGGGAGAATGGGGATGGGTGATTAATCTTTCTTCTGCTTTTAATTGTATACTTCTAGATGTGCATGGTATCACTGAAGAGCTTGCAGTTTGAGTTGAATAGAATTAAAACACAATTCAATGAAATAAAATAGCAATGGAAGAAGGCAGTAGGTATTCATTGCATGACAGTGAAGCCCTGCAAAAACCCCATATTGCACAATTTCCCACTTTAACAATCTGAGAAAGGCCCATTCTATACTATAACAACTGCAGTGTTTGGGGATGAGGTTAAAATGTGTTAGTTGTCCCACAAAACTGAAATACGATTCAGTCTTTGGCAGCAGACAGAACCAAACTGTTTTTACCATGTCCCCCAGTTGTGCTGCAGTCCTGCAAACAGCCAACACTGTAGCACAGTTCAGGAAAAGAAACTGAAAACATAGTTGGTGCTATTTACACTTCAAGACAAAAATGATTTTTATCTGCTTTCAAGGAGTACCATGTTATACCCTCTTCCCAAACTCTCTCATCATTACAATGTAGATGAGTCCAAAGGTCTTCTCCATTTCTGTAACTACCTAGGCCATATAGCTCAGAATCTGAAGACTTAGGCCAGATCTATAGTAGGAGTGCTTTGCCACCATAGCCAGACCAGTATAGTATACCTGCAAAGCACTCCTAATTTGGACAGAGCTAATGCCAGCAAAACTTCACTTTTCCCAGTATAGCTTATTCCAGTTCTCCCGCACCCAAACAAAATAAGCTATACCAGTTTTGCTGATTTAACTCTGTGTACATTGGTGGTGTCTGTCAGAGATCACACCTCATCACACCCTTAACTGACATAGCTATACCAGCAAAAGTTTGTAAGGTAGACCTGGCCCTAAATATCCCCCGTTGGATCCTTTTTTGCCAGGGCAAAACAGGTTGCAGTTTAGGGCCAGTGTGTGACTGTGTATATGTCTTGTCATTGAGTGCAATCCTAATTGCATTATCTAGTGCTTTAAACTGAAAATTCCTGCATTTAGTTAGTACAGTGTAATTTCCTATCCATGTACAGGCATGTCCTAGAAATGCCACTGCCAAACAATGGGGATACTATTACTTCCCACCAATGACCATAATTTAATTAAATCACTCATGGCCAAGTGCAGAGCATCACAATGCATATCGAATGGGAAGGCTGAACAGGGAGGACACAAATGAAACATCTTCCCCTACTGCAAGCCTGCAAAAAGGATATTATTCTTTTAAATCACAATCATTAACACACCTAAACTACAGTTAATTATTTCTTGCAAGCCACCCTAACAGTTCTGAAGTGGTCATAATCACAGTGTTAGTGCTTAACCTCTTTGTACTTTATCCTGGAGGTCAGTAAGTAAAAAGCAAGTCATTAAAATGTGGTATTACATGCATATCACAGATTACATATTTTTATATAATCACTGTGGCCCTCTGAAGGCTGGTGGGAGTTGTTATATACAAATTCATTATTCTCCTGTTACTGAAAGAGGAGCCTTAAGTTAAAATACTGTTTCTTAATGAAACCTACATACACTGCACTGCAAATACGAAAGACTGAAACTATTCAGTTGTTTAGAAGACATGATAAAACTTTAAAGATGTTTATATGAAATATCATTAGTCTTGAAAAGCCTTTACTATTTTATTTAAACAAAACCTATATTTTAATCTTGATCCCATTAAATATCTGTCCGAGCATTCTACATTAAATGTAAAATGTGGGCTTTGGGTTTTTTTAGAATGTGTATTTATTTAAATAAAGGACTAATTTCCTCCCCATCAGCTAGGAAAACCAATTATATTTTAGCAAAGTGGACTTTTACAAATACAGTTTATGGAGTGGGGAAAGAGGAAGATAAATATATTGGGCCCAATTGTCCATTGCCTTGTCCCTTGCATAGTTACTTACTCCTGTGCCAAGTGGTGTAAAACACTAACAAATCAGATTTCTCCAATTGTTTACACCCATGGTAGGATTTTACACCCACTTGATGTAAATAAGAAATGAAAGGTGTGTGAAGAAAATGAGAAATACACAGAAGCCAGTGGGATGAAGAAACTCACAGAGAGGTGATATTTGGAATCGTTGCAGGGAGATTCCATATCCCTCTCTTCTCTGCTATTCCTACTCCTTTCAACCAAAGGGATTTAAGTCCCTGATCTATCTGCATTTAGTTTGAGTGATGAAGAAGTAGCAGTGCTAAAAGCCATAGCCTAGGGTATGCTTGCAAAGAGTTAAGCAAATATCTCATAAAGTGACACAGCTGTTTCTGGAGTAATAGCTTTGTGTACCAAACCATGAAGCACAGACTGCCTGACCTCCTAAACAAATACAACTGCTAAATACATCCTGATGATTTATGCATCAGAGCTCTTTATTATTGTAGTAGAAACCTTTAAAAAGAGTATATACCTAATCATCCAACAAATTTACTGGACATGAAATTCTGGGCTTAAGAGACCTCTTCACTACTGATTCCACAGCAGATCTTTCTGTGTCTGTATAACCCACAACTCACTAATGGAACATGTCCATCAAAATGCAGCAGAAGTAAGCTTCTCTACTAAAAATAAAAATCATTCTGTTTTTATTGAGTCCTTAATTGGTAACTTGGGAATTTATTAAGCTGCTTTGTCCATGTGAAAAAATATATTCTTACAAATTGCAGACAGGAAGCCTTCTAGTTAATTTGTTCTCTAAATGTATCTGGCTAGATGTCCACTTTACATGGAATAGATCAGGGGTAGGCAACCTATGGCACCTGTGCCGAAGGCGGCACGCGAGCTGATTTTCATTGGCACTCACACTGCCTGGGTCCTGGCCACTGGTCCGGGGGGCTCTGCATTTTAATTTAATTTTAAATTAAGCTTCTTAAACATTTTTAAAAACCTTATTTACTCTACATACAACAATAGTTTAGTTATATATTATAGACTTATAGAAAGAGACCTTCTAAAAATGTTAAAATGTATTACTGGCACACGAAACCTTAAATCAGAGTGAATAAATGAAGACTCGGCACACCACTTCTGAAAGGTTGCTGACCCCTGGAATAGATGCTGGTGATACAATTTCATTTACACTGAAGTGTATCAAGGGTTTTGCTCAGATGTTTGGCAGAGGTCCTCTACACTGCCGCACAAGAGATCCACACTCAATTCCTTAGGTCATCAAGGACTGGGGGAGATTCTTGAGGAATTTAATAATCCTTCCAGATAATTACAGAGCAGCAAGCTTCATCTACTCATTTTAGGTTGAATGGATTATGGGCCTTGAGGATGGTTTGGAGAGGGGTGGAATTTAGGTCCCGATCCAGTAAAGCACTTAAGCACCTGCATTCCTTTAAGTACAAGAGGTCCCATTGGCTTGGGACTATTCATATGCTTAACTGCTTTTCAGGATTAGGATCTCAAATAGGAAGAACAATTATTGAGTGGGATTCTGCTGATCTGCTTTGCAACTGTGTAGGTATATTATAAACCTAACTGTAAAGCAGAATTTTCTTTATTGGCTGTGAATTTCCTCCTAGTTCATTCAGTGTTAAAATATGATGTGCAGCTAGTGCTCCTTAAACAAAGGACTTCATCATAAAGTATGTCACTCATTTTAGAATGACATTTATGTTCATCACATTGTATATCTTATTGCTTGGCATTTTATAACTGTAACTTCTTAGTCTGAATCTCAATTTTGAAATAAAGATTACAGAAACCTTTACAAAGGGTAAAGAAAAGAAACCTGTCTCAAAACCTCCTGTAGTGTTAGTGCTGTCTGTAACAAGTAGCTTAGAAGGGTTTCTTTATTAATATGACTCTTCTCTGTAACATAGTTTTGTTATCTCCTCAGAGCCAGTGTATGTCTCTGAATTCTCCATTTTGCTTGCTTTTGTTATTTATTGTTGTTTGTCACTTTACAAACAAAAGGACAGGTTCCTGCCTAAAGTAGCTTAGTAGGGTCTTTAAGCTATAGACTCCTTTATACATTTACTTGTAAACAGCATTCCTAGTTAACAAAAACAGATTAGTTTGCAAATACTGAATTGCCCTACTGACGGCCATTCCACCTAGTAATCCATCTCTGTCAGTGGTCAATAACACATGCTTCAGAGGAAGGTGCAAAAAATCACCGTAGTAGAGATTTATGTACATTGAAGTATGACGTTTTGTATCCCTTCCATACTTTTTTGACTAGCTTTCTTTTTTTAATCCTTATTACGACTGGATTTAACTAGATACTGTCATTTTCTATATAAATGCCCAGTCTATTTTTATTCTTGTTTCGCTCCTGGCTTTCATGTTATCTTGTGGCAATGAGTTTCACATGCTAATTGTGTGTTGTGTAAAACATTATTTCCTTTTATCAGTTTTAAATTTGCTGCCTTCGGTTTCATTAAATGTACCCTTGTTCTTGTATTATGCGAAAAGGTAAATAGGAGTGCCTGATCTATTTTCTCTATACAATATTTTGTATACTTTAATCACATCCCCTCTTATTCATCTCCTCTCTGAGCTATATAGTCTTCTAATCTTGTTCTTAGACTAGTTCTGCTTTATCCTTTTTGAGATTAAGTTAAATTGAAGAGTTTCTGAACATGAGAAACCAAAACAATATGAGATAAAAGCACAACTTTAGATTCCTACTAACTACATACAAAAGAGAAATTCTCTTTATTATTCCAACACTTACACATAGCTTCTTGGGCATGTCTACACTTGCCATTTAAAGCGGAAAAATTCCCTTTTGCGTGCAAAAACCATGGGAGCATCTACACTTGCCAATGACTTTTTGCAGTGAAACTCAGAAGCTTCACCGCAAAAAGAAAACCACCTCCACGAGAGGCGTACAGTTCTTACCGGTGATGCTTTTGCGGTGATGTGCAAGTGAAGACATGTTCTTCCTGTTTACACAGCTTTTAACCTCCGGAGGATATACCACAATGCCTAGGTGACCACTCTGGCGAGCAGCTCTGCTGCTCTGATGCCAGGTAAACAGACATCCACCCCTCCCCCTGCAAAGCCCCTGGAACTTTGAAACTCCCCTTCCACTTATCTGGCCAGGTGACAATGCTTGCTCCACGGAGCAAACAATCCCCTGCTTGGAGCAATGCTGAGCTACTGGAGCTGATCAGTGTTTGGGGAGAGGAGGCTGTGCAGGGACCCAGATGCCCCGATCACACACACACACCCCTTCCCACAAGACCCATCGTCAAACTGGAGAGAACTGCACTGTTGGATAGCTGCCCTAGAGTGCTGCTCTTATCTGCAATGGAAGTGCTGCTAATGTAAACACTCTCTGACGCCTCAGGAATTAAGCGCTTTACTTTCACCGGTTCCCTATCACCGATGAAACTTACAGCGCAAAAACTCTGCAAATGTAGACATACCCCTTGTGTACTTAGAGATCTGGCCCTTCCCACAGTTACACAGTCTTCAAACAGGTCTTCTCGACGGCGCTTTCACTCCTTTCTCCTTCTTTAGACTTACATGGTAAGGCCATAGCCAATCTTTACTGGCTCTAGTCAACATCTAACTAAACTCTTACAGTTTATCCGTCTCGTTAATCTGTCTCCTCATTCTAGAATACCACTACCCAAAATTATAAAGGAATGCTAGAGGGGAGTTGCCATGGTGACTCCAAGTATCATTTCTAGAAGCTCTTAAGGCTTAGACACAAAACCCTCATTACTTCACATGTCCCTTGCTACTCTGTTTTTGGTGTCCCTAAGGCAATTCTCATATTTGTGCCTCTCACAGGTTGAGTATGACAGGGCTAAAGACACTTGGCTAGCCATGCAGCTCTGTCAGCGCACCTAAGGCCCTAACCTGCCTGTGAACATCCCTGGTATAAGTGGCAGAATGGTAGGATGTTTGTTCTCACAGGGACCCGAGGAGAAGGTTCTGAAAGATTCTAAAGGCAACTGAAATCAGCTGTAGAGACAGAGAAACATGCATCAAGCCGGAAGCTATTAAACCAGTCAAGGAATCAGGTGCCCGAAGCTCTAAGGAAACGGTTAAGTCATGCAACAATTGCCATCCTGACACTTACTAGCTAGAGACGGTAAAGAAGGAAACAAGAGAAAAGTCATGAACATGACTTCTTAAGCAAAGAAATATCCCAGAGAGACTGAGAAGATTCTGTCATGTCCCTTTTAGGACCACTGCTTTTAGGATGATAGCTTTATTAACAAGAGGATGACAAAAGCCAGACAACTTGCTACCAGTTGTGAATGAACTGTGTTACTATTCATCTGCCTGCCTAGGCCCCAACAGTTTAATCTTTTATTGGGTGGTTCACACTCATGAGCCTCTGAACTCCCAGTGATCTTTTGACCCTTCTGAATGACATAAATAAGTCCCAGTGTCTGCATTTCTGCTCCAGTAAAACCTATTAGCTTTTGACAGTTGTCCACTGTATAAACATATTGCCTCTAAGACCAGAAAAAGGGATGGGTGTGAAGAGAAAAAACAGTAAGTAGTATTTAAATATCAGGGGTTAACTTTAACCATGATTTTGTAGTATTGTCCTCATGACTGCCAGTCAGGTGGTGGTTTTTGTGCTGTGGACAACTGAGAACAAGGATGAAACCAAAGTTCTCTTTCCTTTTTCTTCATATTTACAGACCAAGCAAACTAACTCTGGACTGTTAGTATTCCTCAAACTATAGAGACACCATTTACCCATTATACAATGAGTTGATTTCTTTTGGTTTGCTGTTGAATTGAATAACCTCATAGCACTAAATAATAGGGATACATGTTGTTATTAGAAGGAGAACAAATTAATATAGACATAGTAAGCCAGAACAAGGTATGCATCAATGTCTCTCATTTATGTACCCATGTTCAGAATGACCAGTTGATGGAGCACAAATTCAGTACTTCTGAGTGCAGTCTCTTCATCCCCTATCAGTTTATTTGGTTTTTCAGGGGTAAAACACCAGCTGTGCACTTTGGGTATGATATTAAAAATAAAAGCCCAACTGGTCAATCAGAATATAGCTGCATGCAATTGATATCCCCAACAGTCTCTGAAATAACAAGAGAAAGACCTCCCAGCTTGGACCAGTGTTTATTCCTGGGAAGGAAAATTTACAAGCCTTATAGTTCCTCTCTGCTGTATTGTGCAGATAAGAGGAAATGCCTATAAATATTGGCCATATATGACTGGGGGAACATTGACAGTGCAGCATGCTCTGGGAAACTCCCCCACATAAACAATATACAGTTAACACCCAAACAGAGTTTGTGGTCATGTCACCTGAAAGAGATGTATGCCATGCTTCCCTCAGATGACACAATTTCCAGTGGAATTCTCTAAGGAAGTTAATGCTGATTCTTGCAGTATTACTTTTAGCTGTTCAGTTTCTACCTGCTTTGTGGGGGAAGGGGAGGGCGAGAATACTAGTTCAGACTGGAGACCAATGGCAGATGTGTTGTTGTGAGAAAGGTTGCCCAAAACAGCACGTGGAGGGGCAGATGCTGCACATGTGTGTGCCAAGAGCCCTGGGTGAATGCTGAGATTCCTCATGGATCCTCAGATTCCATCCTAGTAGGTGATCATATCTTCTCTCTGTCCCAAGGAGATAACCCAGCACAGCTAAAGAAGTTCTTTCCCCTTTCCACAGGAAGGAGATAATTTGGCCATACAAGTAGGGTGTTTTGTTTTGTTTTTTTTAAACTTCTTTAGACTTGAAGTCTGATTAATTCAATAATTGGCTTATACAGATCAGGGCCGGCTCTAGGCACCAGCGTTCCAAGCACGTGCTTGGGGCGGCACTTTTCAAGGGGTGGCATTTTGGCCCTTTGGGGGTGGCACTTTTCAAGGGGCACTCCAGCTTTTTTTTTTTTTGCTTGGGGCGGCAAAAAACCTGGAGCCGGCCCTGATACAGATGTGTCTGTTCATGTGCCAAAGACAGAAATAACTACATTATTTACAGTGACAAAGATAATCATTTATAATTTTTCCCCATTCTGTGACAAAAATGCCCACATCACAGTTATTGGGTCTCATGAAAATGATGGGATTAATTTGTGTACTTAAAGTGTACTGCTTCAGCTGTTGGGATTTGGGGAGAGGTCGGAAAACATTTCAGGATGCTGGGTTTGGGCCTAATGAACTCAATGGAAACTTGGACTGAGTGAGGACTGGAGGATCGGATTCAATCTGCAGATGTGGGGGTCTCAATCAGGACCTATTTTGTGTTTCCATTCTTTGTTCCTCTCTAATAGCACTTTGGCACAGACAGAAGAGGATTTCCTGTAATGTTTAGTTACCCTGGTGTCTTTTATAGTGTCTGAAAACATTTGTTGCCCAAGCCCCAAGTCCAAAACACTGTTTAGGATTTTTCAGAAATGCCTGACCTTTGCACCCTGGAAAGTATTTAGCACTCCTCGGGAAACCTTCCGCACGCTGCAGATAGAAGCAGACCGAGATTGCTGTTGTCTCCATCCATTCTGGTTTGAGAATATCACCGGATACGCTTTTGAAAAATGGTTGGATTAATTTTATTTACTTCAAACTGAAATGCATCTATAAGGGTACTTTCAACTGTTTTAACATTGTACAATCCAGAAATCCCATGAGCGACTGAGGGTCTAAATGACTTACGCAAGGTCACACAGCAAGTCAGTGGCAAAATGAGAAATAAAATTCAGAACTGCTGACTCCTAGATCTTGCTCTTACCACTAGAGGTAAAACTATTTAATTTTAAAATGTTATGGACCATACCTTGATGATGTATTTTCAAAGTAGATATTCTTCATATTTGACTATGGACAAAACTTGGAAAAAGTTCATTGACTGAGTTTGAGTTCTGACAATACATTTACACCGTACATGCAGCCTATCAGAAAAGTGTAGTTTGGAATCTTTAGTGATGATCCATCCTGGTAAATAGAGGAAAATGTTTCGCTACTCTAACAACAATAATGCCAATTTGTGTGTAATCAAGTTAATTGTTCCGTGTTGTAGAGATGGGGAAAAAACTCAGATGAGTATTGCCAGGGAAGGACAAATTCAGTTTAGAATAGAGAAAAAGAGGCCTTTTTAATTTTATTGCTCCTTTAATATATGGAACTGACCTAGTTTTGCCAGCAGTCATATTTTTTCCTTGCTTAGATGCCACAGTGATTTCCATTGTTAACCAAAATCCTTAAATAAAATCAAACTGCTTTGCAAGGGAAAATGGAGACTTGGAAATTAATTAGATGTTTGCAGTTCTCTATATTTAGATCTCAGTTAGAATAGTTTATTTCTGCTAATGAACTAAGTTTTGCTGAATTTGAATGGCTAATCTTATGAAACTTATCAGTTGACCCCCTGTAGTTAATATTAAACCATATTGTGGTGTCTGTATTCCTTACACCATCCTATGGGTGGGATTTTCAGAAGTGCTCAGTTTTGGACTAACTCTACACCTATCAAAGTCCATGGTAAAACTCCCACTCACTTCACTGCGAGCATAGTTAGACCAATACTGAGTGCTTTTGAAAACTCCACCTTACCTGCAGAAACTCCAGCCACTTTATAGGACAGTACTCAAGAGGTTGTCAAGGGATGGTAGTGCCCAAAGAAGCCGTAGCAAGAATTACATCTCTAGTGGATATTTTTCCTTTTTAAATTTAACTTAATAAAAACTAAGTTAAATGTGTTTCTGAAATATTATATTTTAAGTATATTCCTCCAGCTTGGATAAACTCCACCATTCATACAGAACTTAAAGTCTGGCAGTAGCCTCAGCAAAGTGAATAATCCAAGATGCTTTACCATGCGTGCTGTGGTATGTAGGCACAATTGCATGTGTTAAAGAAATAAAAACCAGATCCTACAACCCTTATGTAAGTAGTCCTTACTTAAGCTGTTGACTTAAAGAGGACTGTTTATGCAAGTGCGGTTGAAGGATGATGGCATGGTATCCTCTCTCACTGAAGATACCTCTCTCACAGGTACTAGGAAGAACCAGATGATAGTAAAGCAGGATTGGATAGTTGAGTTTGTGATCACTGGGAAAGCCACATGGTAAATTGCCTCGCAGGTGCAAAGGTTGCAGATCTCATGAGACATCTAGACAGACTTATCTGTTCTGCTGGAGAGGAGTCGGTGGTCCTGGTAAATGTAAGTACCAGTGGCATAGGGAAAGGTTGGAGAGAGGCCCTGGAGGCCAAATTTAGCCTCCTAGGTAAGAGATTAAAGTCCAATACCTCAATGGTAGCATTCTCTGAAATGCTTCCAATTCCACATGCAGGACCAGAAAGACATGCAGAACTGCAGGATATATATGTGTGGATGAGATTATGGTGTGGGGAGGAGGGTTTTAGGTTTGTTAGGAACTGGGGAATCTTTTGGGAAAGGAGGCGCCAATACAGGAAAGATGGTTCTACCTAAACCAAAATGGAACCAGACTGCTGGTGTGTAACATTAAAAAGGTTGTAGAGGATTTTTAAACTAAGGGCTGGGGAAAAGCAGACAGGTACAGGGGAGCATATGGTTCAGACAGAAACATCCCTCAAGGATGCATTTATTAAAGAAGAAAGTCTATATCATGGTAAAGAAGTTGGTAAAGTACAGGTATGAGCTAGTGAGGAACAATCAAACTTGAAAGAGTCCTATTTAAATATAAACATGAAGGCAAGCAAATGAATATTGACAAAATGTACAAGTGCTTGTATACAAATGCTAGCATCTAAATACTAAGATGGGTGAACTGGAGTGCCTGGCATTATATGAGGCTGTTGATATAATAGGCATCATGGAAATTTGGTGGAATGAGCATAATCAATGGGACATGGTAACTTGAGGGTACAAAATACAATGACAGAGTAGGTGGTGCTGGTGAGGGAGTGGCACTATATATGAAACGAAAGCACAGCATCAAATAAAGTAAACATCTTAAATGAATCAAACTTTACTATAGAATCTCTATGGATAGAAATTCCATGCTTGAACAATAAGAGTATAGCAGTAGGAATATACTACCAACCACCTGATCAGGATGATGATGGTGATTGTGAAATGCTCAGGGAGATTAGAAAGGCTGCAAAGGCAGAAAACATAATAATAATGGGGGATTTCAGCTATCCTCATATTGACTTGGTATATCATCACCTCAGGAAGGGATGCAGAGAGAAATTTTCTAGACACCATAAATGACTGCTTTTTGGAGCGCAGCTTGTCCTGGAACCCACAAAGGGAAACACAATTCTTGATTTAGTCCTAAGTGGAGCACAGGATCTGGTCCAAGAGGTGAATATAGCAGAACCGCTTGATAATAGCGACCATCATGTAATTAAATTTAACATCCTTGTGGGGGGGGAATGCCAAAGAAACCCACTACAGTAGCATTTAATTACATGGGGAACTACACAAAAATGAGGAAGATAGTTAAACGGATATTAAAAGGAACAGTCACAAGAGTGACATGCCTGCAAACTGCATGGAAACACCATAATAAACATTAAAAACACCATAATAGAGGCTCAAACTAAATGTATAATCTGAATTAAAAAAAACAGAGGACCAAAAAAATGCCACCACGGCTAAACAGCAGAGTAAAACAGGCACTTAGAGGCAAAAAGGCATCCTTTAAAAATTGAAAGTCAGATCCTAGTGTTCAAAATAGAAAGGAGCATAAATTCTGGCAAGTCAGGTGTAAAAGTATAATAAGGAAGGCCAAGAAAGAATTTGAAGAGCTAAGGACACAAAAACTAGCAGGAAATATATTTTTAAGTACATCAGAAGCAGGAAATCTGCCAAACAATCAGTGGGACCACTAGACAATCAAGGTGCTAAACAAGCACTCAAGGAAGACAAGACGGGTGCAGAGAATCGAAATGAGTTCTTTACATTGGTTTTCACTGCAGAGGATGGGGGAAGATCTCCATATCTGAACCATTTTTTTTAGGTGACATATGTGAGGAACTGTCCCAGATTGAGGTGCAATAGAGGAGGTTTTGGAACAAATTGACAAAGTAAACAGTAATAAGTCACCAGGACCAGGTGGTATTCACCCAAGAATTCTGAAGGAACTCAGATATAAAATTGCAGAACTAGTAACTGTGGTATGTAACCTATTGGTTAAATCAGCCTCTGTACCAGATGACTGGAGGGTAGCTAATGTAACACCAGGTTTTTAAAAAGGCTGCAGAGGCAATGCTGGCAATTACAGGCCGGTAAGCCTAACTTCAGTACCAGGTAAATTGATTAAAACTATAGTAAAGAACAAAATTATCACACACAGAGATAAATACAATATGTTGGGAAAGAGTGAACATGGCTCTTATACAGGGCCGCCCGGGGGAGGGGGGGGGGGAAGTGGGGCAATTTGCCCCAGGCCCCACAGGGGCCCCCACGAGAGTTTTTCAGGGGCCCTGGAGCGGGGTCCTTCACTCGCTCCGGGGGCCCCGGAAAACTCTCGCAGGGCCCGGGCCCCCGCCGCTGAAGACCCCAGGCCTCCTGAATCTTCTGGGCGGCCCTGCTCTTATAAATGGAAGTCATGCCTCATCAATGTATTAGAATTCTTTAAGGTTGTCAACAAACGTGGACAAGTGTGATCCAGTCAATATAGGGTACTTGGACTTTCAAAAAGGTTTAGACAAGGTCCCTCACCAAAGGCTCTCGAGCAAACAAAGCAGTCGTGATATAAGGGAAGGTCCTCTCACGGATCCGTAACTGGTTAAAAGATAGGAAACAAAGGATATGAATAAATGGTCAGTTCTCACAATGAAGAGAGATAAACAACGGGGTACCCCAAGGATCTGGACTGGACCAGTGCTGTTCAGCATATCCATAAATGATCTGGAAAACTGGGTGAACAGTGAGGGGTCAAAATTTGCAGATGATACAAAATTACTCCAGATAGTTTAGCCCAAAGCTGTCTGTGAAGAGTTACTATGGGATCTCACACGACTGGGTGACCGAGCAACAAAATGGTAGATGAAATTCAGTGTTGATAAATGCAAAGTAATGCACATTGGAAAACATAATCCCCTACTATACATACAAAATGATGGGGCCACTTTCTTGGAGTCATCGTGGATAGTTCTCTGAAAACATCTGCTCAGTGTGCAGTGGCAGTCAAAAAAAGCTAACATAATGTTAGGAGCCAGGATAGATAATAAGACAGAAAATATCTTCATACCACTATATAAATCTGTGGTACACCCACACCTTGAATACTATATGCATATCTGGTCACCCCGTCTCGAAAAAGATATATTAGAATTGGAAAAGGTATAGAGAAGGATAACAAAAATGATTAGGGATATGGAACAGCTTCCATGTGAGCAGAGATTAAAAAGACTGTCACTGTTCAGCTCAGAAAACAGATGACTAAGGAGGATTATAAGAGAGGTCTATAAAATCATGAATGTTGTGAATAAAACGAATAAGGAAGTGTTATTTACCCCTTCAAATAACACAAGAACCCAGGGTCACCCAATGAAAATAAGCAGCAGGTTTAAAACAAACATAAGGCAGTACTTTTTCACAAAACACACAATCAGCCTGTGGAACTCGTTGCCAGGGGATGTTGTGGAGGCCAAAAGTATAACTGGGTTCAAAAAAGAATTAGATAAGTTAATGTAGGATACAGGAGTGCTGGAATAATTTTTATAGTGGGGGTTCTGAGAGCCATTTAACCAAACTGTAAACCCTATATAGAATAGAAACCACTTCAAGCCAGGGGATGCGGCAGCACCCCCTGCACCGCTAGTTCCAGCACCTATGGAACTATTGGCTATTAGCCAAGATGGTCAGGTGTCTCCATGCTCCAGGTGTCCCTAAACCTCTGACTTCCAGAAGCTGGGACTGGACAACAGGGGATGGATCACTTGATAATTGTCCTGTTGTGTTCATTTCCTCTGAAGCATCTGGCATTAGGTTATGTCGGAAGATAGAATCCTGGACTAGATAGATCATTGGTCTGACCCAGTATGGCTTTTCTTATGTTTTTATGATAGAACCAATAATGGCAACATTAATGTGACATGGCTTTTGCTTTTCCAGTTTAGATGATTGCTTAGGATTAGTTTGTATGTAGAATCTTCAGACTAAAACTGCAACTGCTGCTACAGCTAAATTGCTGCTATGTGTCCAGGTGATAAATCCTCCTCCTACATTTGTCACTTTTAGCAGTGCTATTCTTGGGGGAAATGTATGCATCTTTTTCCAGTAAGAATGGGGATGGTGATAACATTAGTCTTTGGGTAAGACACTAAAATGATGTGTGTCACATGCATTCATGGGTATCTCATTATTTTAAAAAGAACTTTTGTAATGGAATATTTATGTCTCATTTTTAAAAAATTATTTATTTTATAGGATTTTTTTTCTTAAATGTAAATCTTCGTGGATCAAGGTAAAACTTTCCTGTGATTTGCTCAGCTTAGAAGGCTGCATTCAACAGACAATTGCCTATCCCAGCTCTCATCTGAACAGCCTACTGAAGAAAGATGAACATGCTGAACAGCCACCACTTTTTGAACTTCTTGCCTACCATACGCCTTTTCATCTTATTAGCAGCTTTGACAGCTGCTGAGGATGTGACTAGTAGCACTTTAAATCACACTGACATGAACTTGGGATCTGTACCTGTGATTATCTCCATAGTTGATCATATTACAGTCAAGGAAGGGAATAGTGCCTTGATTGACTGCAATGTCGAAGGAAATCCTGCTCCACATTACAAATGGTACAATTCCAATGGTTGTTTGCTGAAGGAAGAAGAGAACAGTGGTAAGGCTTTTATGCTCTGATTAATTTCTTACAATCTAACAAGGATCTTGGCATCCACACTTTGTTTATAATGGACTTTATTATTATATATAGACACATGTGTGTAAACGTAACAACCTTATTGTGTTATGCTTTCCTGTGAGGAGGTATGAAAAAATGGCACTCTCCTGGGGTCATGGCAGCTGTAAATCCATTTGTATACACTCTGCGAGAAAACAATTACAGATTTTAATGTTTTTTGGTTTGGGGTTTTTTTTGTGGCCACACACAGCAGGAAACAAAAAAGCTGAAGAGATAATATAGAAACAAAAAGGAAAGGATTCTTTTCATCAGCAAATTTGGGTTTGGATCCTAGTCACCACTCCGTTCCCTTTGCTCTGCTCTGGTGGCAAAGAGAGGATACAAAATTGGCTTAAGAGCTAGGTAGGGATTCCCTTTCCATATAGGAATCCCAGGGTGGCATGAAAATATAGAAACATAGCCACCTCTCTGCCACCTTTGCCTGACCCCACTCCTGCCACAGTGAGAGTATCAGGGGACAGGAGAAGATATGGCCAGAGCACACTGCATTCCAGTGATCCTGGGACTTAAGAAAAGCCATAGGGGACATAGGGAGGGGAGTCTTTCCAATCACTGCAAGTTGCACTAGGACTACTCATATGCTTAATGATAATAAGTAAGGCTCTGTGTTTGTCACGGAGGTCACGGATTCCGTGATCTCTCTGATTTCTGCAGCAGCCCGTACGGATGGCCCAGGAGCCTCCTGAGCAGCTCGGGCAGCCCCTGGGCCAGTTGCACCAACCACTGCTGGGGCAGTCTTGGGCCCCCCCATCCCCCAGCAGCAGGAGTTTGGGTGTGGGGGAGCTCAGGGCTGAGGGTTGGGGTGCGGGATGGAGCTCAGCTGGGGGGGGGCTCCCCAGAAGGGCGACAGGAACTCCCCTCCCTCAGCTCCTAGCTCCATGCTCTGCCTCCGCCCTCAGGCTCTGCCCCCACAGCTCCCATTGGCCATGAGTCCCAGCCAATGGGAGCTGCAAAAATGGGGCTTGGGGCAGAGTGGAGGCCGCACACGGAGCTAGGAGCTGGAGAACGCCGCTTCCCAGGAATCAGGTAGGAAGTCTGCCCCAGCCCTGCCACACGCACCCCCAGCACCTGCGGTGCCCCCCTGAGCCGCACCCCCTCCCACACAACCGGGCCCCCCCTGGCCACATCCCCTGCCCCAAGCACCCATGGTGCACCCCCCCTTGATGCCTCCCTGAGCCTCCACCCACCCACCCCCAAGTTTTAGTCAGGGGTGTACAGTAAAAGTCGTGGACAGGTCATGGGCCTTGAATTTTTGTTTACTGCCCATGACCTGTCCATGACTTTTACTAAAAATACCCGTGACTAAAACGTAGCCTTAATGATAAGTACATGCTTAAGTCCTTTGCCAGGTCCTTTGGGACCTTCGTATTACATAAACTTATTTTTATGACATTTAAATTTGGGGATAAATGTAAGTGCACATTATTCCTTTAAGATACAAGTAAGGTTATTGTAGTTTTATGAAGAGCCATATTGTCCATGTAATAGTTTCATGCTGACCACATTAAACACATCATAATGAAATAAGGTTTTGAGTTATTCACATTAAATGCAGGATGACTTGTCTTATCAATAGCTGACCTGAGAGAAAACCCTGATATGATGCAATGATTGACCCAGCTGTGTGCACCACGGCATAATATTTCTGTAACAGCTTTCTGTATTGTGTCTTGTACTAACATATTTATCCATATGGGTACAGAAAGGAACTGACTGAGCTTCAAGCATAGTGTGTAGGAGATAAGGCAGCATATTGTAATTAGTGCTTTGGAGAGCTTTTACTGGAGCTCTCTCAGAAATAGTACTGAACAAAGCACTGTAAATTGCAGGGGTAATATTAAGGCATTATATCACTTCAGCTTAAATTTCCAGTATTACAAGTTGTTTGTCCAGGAGGAAACATACCATCTCCTCCTATAATGGGTGTTTCCTAGCACAAGCTTTTTCCCTAGTGTGTGTATTACTATATTTAAAATGTAGTGCTGAATTGTTCTCATGCAACAGGAAAAGCTCTACACAACAGTGTGGGCAATGAAAGGGGCGAAAATAATAAACAACCAAAAAATACTGTGTTATGGACAATTTGTGCTTGGAATCCACATGGTTTGGCTTAACTGCTATTAGTACTTCCCAAGGTTAAAACAAGTGGTTGCCTAAGGGAGCAAAATGAATGTTCACTGTGGGTATAACTCAGCCAATGCAGAGAATTCATGCAGGACCCTTTGCACCACTTAAGACCCATTTAAGCCTTTAAATATGAGACTTAAGTGGTACATAGGGCCAAGTGTAGGCTCTCTGCACTGTCGCTCTGTATGCCCAACTGAGAACTTTAAAGGTTGCATAATTTTCCAGTTTGTTGACGGCAGCAAAAACCTGTGTGCCAACACTAGTACCTTCTCTACACCCAGAATAGTCTTTGTTTCTCAGCAGGCTTGTGCTTTCTGCCAGAATCTTTTGGCACAAAACCAGACACTGTCTAAATGCAATTATGTCATTTGTAACAGCTGCAGCAGGAATACATCAGCAAGCCATTTTGTGATTTTACAATGAATAAAGATCCTACTGATTAAGAAGAGGTTTAGCAATACCAATGCTTTATATATTACACTATATTATAAGTGGGGCCACCTATTATGAAGGTTGCCTGACACTTCCTTTTATAAGACCCTATTTTTAGTTGCTTATAACTTTGCCAAACTATTACCATTTGGGCTGAAATTTTCCATGCTGGGTGTCTGCCTCAGACTGAAATTTTCTTTAAAAAAAAAAAAAATCAGCAAAACCAGTTTGGCTGTTTCCAAGGATGAGGTTAAAGAAAGATGTGTTGTCTTGTCCATGTTAAATTTGGCCTCATTGTAAGCTACTGAAAAAAAAACATTGCAGTTCACACATGCTTGGTAGAGATTTGCTAGCACTTCGGAGCTAAATTCTCCCAAAGATTGTGTTCTCATTGGACATGCTCTAGCTCAGAGTTGACTTTCCCTGCAGTTGCAGCTCTGTGTTGCTATGGGTAGGACCAGGACCAGGCATTGGAACTGCAAGCGAAACTGTCTCTCCTAGGCTCTCAGTGATCCTCATGATGTCCAAGAGAAGGAAGTTGCCTGATTCAAATGTACAGGGGACAAGAGCTGGATAAGGGGGTGAGGTGGTGGTGGAAATAGATTGTGACAAGGCGCTTGGAGAGTGTTGGGGGGACGAGCTTAGATGCTGGTAAGGGGGGGCGATAGAGGAAAAAAGAAAATGGGAGTTGGGATAGGCAAGGAGATTGGGTGCCAAGGAGACTGGGAGCCAAGAAGCTTAGGAGCCAGGGAGGGGGAAACTGAGATCACATCAGGAATGGGGGTAGATGGGGACCGGCTGGGCAAGTAGACTGAGACTGGGAATGAGGCGGGGAGTTGGGCTGGGGAGGGAAGGGAAACAGATGTGTTGAGGAGCCAGGATGCGGGGGGAGAACTGGAAGTGGCTGGGTAAGGAGACAGACTTGGGATTAGAAGCCTGAAAAGCAGAGACTGGGCCTGGCAAGGTGAAAGGATGGGACTGGGATAAGGATCCCGGGGTGGGAAAGAGACAGGACTGAGACATGGACAGATTAGAGGAGACAGGATAGAAGGAGTCAAGCTTATGGGGAATGGGTCGAAGGGTCTGTGACCACTAGTACACACTGCCCTCCAGAACAAGTCACCATTCCTCACCATCTCGCAATTCCTGCATCTGACCTTTCCTTTGTTGTCAGCAAAAATCCACTGGCAGAGTTTGTGTCCCATCTCCCTTTAGTGCTAGCGCATATAGAGACTGAAAACCTACAGCTGCTATCAGTTGCTCCGTTAGTTCAAGTGGCAGAGGACTGGGCGGCGGATCTACAGGTTTCAACCCTGCTGATGACCAAGCAGTATAATGGGTCAGTCTATATGGGGGTCAGTATAATGCCACATGATGGAATTTCTGTTTTAGAAATTTGCTTTTTAAAAACTTAGGAAATGAGACACATGGGGAAAAAAAAAAACCCAAACCCTGTGTTCAAAGAATGTTAAGGTTGCAAAGCCAGACACTCAAAAGTTAGGAAATGCCAGAATTAAAATTGCCTGTGCAAACTTAATGTGTAATGTGTATGCATTATGATACAGTCTTTAATTACATGGCCACATGCCGCTTTTTTTCAACAGGACCTCAGTTCCCAAGCTTCAAAATGGGATAATAATACCATCTATTCTTGCTTGACTTCACAGTCTTAGCATTCTTTTAATGTAGTGGTTTTGGGATATAATAGTATAGAGAATTCCACTCCCCAGCCTAAAATATTTTATATGGTTAGACAAAAAAACTTTAGGGCTCAGTTCTGACACCCTTACTCATGTTGAGTAGTACCTTACTCTGTAAGTTGTCTCCTTGTAATCAGCTGGGCTACTTACATAGTAAGGTACTCAATGTAAATAAAGGTGGCAGAATCAGACCATAGTTAAGATTATTTAACTAATGATACATTTATTATAATATTGTTAGAATACTAAATTAATCTAAAAAGTACATTAACTACAAAGTTCCACACTTCTTATTACTAATAACTAAGTTTCTAATGTACTAGAGAATTTATATATACGGTCGCTATGAACATAACTGTACTTTAACATTTTTGTTTTGTTTCCCTATTATTTTAATCTGCCATAGTGTATTTTATTATTTATACTGTGGCTTAGTACACAGCATGTCTAGAACTTCTTCTTTCCATAATGTTATGTACAAAGTAACACCTGTAGACATGGAAAATTCTGACTAGCTTACAATGTTTGGAGGGTGAGGTCCTGGTACTGCAGAGACTTACCCACCTGCTCATCATTACACACTTTGATTAGTATTGGGAGTTTTCAGACATTGCAAACTCCATAAGAATAAGAGTGCAGAACTAATAATGTTGGTTGAAAAATAATTAGGAACGCCAAAAAAAGTTAAGTAGGCTTATGCATAGATTTTCACTGAGGATAAATGTGCAAACTAACTATGAAACCTTTAGGATGAGCCATATTTTGAGTTAGAATAATTTTCAAAAAGAGGAAAGCCACTAATATTCCAAATTGAAGCTGGCTTGTCTGATTAATTTCAAATTACACATAATATGCTTCCGTAGCATAAGACTAAGAATCCAAGAACTAAAAGAAGCTTTTAAACAAACAAACAAATCTCTATGGAGAGAGAAGATGAAATCGGAGGGGGAGAGAATTAAATACACACGCACGCACACACACACCCCACATCAAGAGGTGAGGTTGTCAGTGCAGGCATTGCCACTGCTGTTGTGTCTGTGCCACTTTCTCTCTGTAATTGCAGATCCTGTGCCCCTGCCTTTAGCCACCCTTGTGCTGTTGTTCAGAGGATCAGCATGGAGATCCACTGTGTGGTATTCCGGGAGACACAGAAACATCCAGAATTAGTAAAGCTACACTGTCCATTTGTGCTCTACTCCCTGTCCATACTCTGGAATTTACTGCAGAGTTTAAGTGATGCGGGACCTTAAACCAGCCCTCCACACCCATGGTGAACATCATCTTTTAAGCCAGTCTTTCAATTTATCAAACCCACACTACAAACCAACGGAATAGGGCATACATATCTCCCTAGTGTCTAAATAGTGGTGTTTGTCACTTAAAGATGAAACCTAGTTATTTAATTGGGGGAGTGGGGAGGGAAGAGGAGCTAAGTCAATATCCTTATAATATTAGGATGAGCAGAAATGGGAGCAGATTCAGATTTTTAAATTAAGTTATTTGAGCTCAATTTGATGATAATCAGTCAGCTATGGTAGGGTCAAAGCATGAAAAATTTGCACTTCTAACCCTTGCAGTAGAATGTAATGATCAAATGTATCAATAACGTTGCATAAATCAGTAAAGATTGCTCCCAATAAACCTCTTCAGATTAAAAAAAAAATCCACCAACATGTGCACAAGATTTTACTGAGCAACAGCCTGATCTTATTGGTGTGGCCCTGCTCTTTCCTCTGTCGTCATACCCCTGCTGTCTTGTCACTTCCTTTGTCATGTCACGTTTAAAATTAGAGTTTGGGATGCTGTCCGCAGTAGGTAATTAGGTTTTTAACTTGTTTGACTATGATAGATATACAATACAGTTTATTGTGGATAGTGAGACATTTTTAAAATGCGACCTGAATATAATCAGTGATCTTCACAGTAGCGGAAATTGTATTGTGGTGGGATCCTAAAAGCAGACATGTTTTTGTGATGACAAGTGATTCACTCTAGTATAGTCTACATTATTGCCATTTTTCTAAATTCTGGAGCCAGTATGACAAAACTGATGATTAAAATGTGATACTCACCATATAAACAAATGTTTTGGACTGAATTCTTCTATATCTTTCCTGCAGGAAAATGGTGGTTTCTTGACAATGGGCTACTGAACATTACCAGCGTGTCTTTTGACGATAGAGGTAAATACACATGTGTTGCTTCTAACATCTATGGCACTGTGAATAATACTGTGACTCTGAGGGTCGTCTTTACCTCCGGAGATATGGGGATCTATTACATGATTGTCTGCCTCATAGCTTTTACCATTGTTATGATCTTGAACATTACCAGGCTGTGTATGATGAGCAGCCATCTGAAGAAAACTGAGAAAGCAATCAACGAGTTTTTCAGAACAGAAGGAGCAGAGAAACTACAAAAAGCCTTTGAGATTGCTAAGCGTATCCCAATCATCACCTCAGCCAAAACTCTTGAGCTTGCCAAAGTAACCCAGTTCAAAACCATGGAATTTGCTCGCTACATTGAGGAACTTGCCCGAAGTGTTCCTCTGCCACCTCTCATCATGAACTGCAGGACTATAATGGAAGAAATCATGGAGGTGGTTGGCTTGGAAGAACAGGGACAGAACTTTGTACGGCAAGCAGCAGAAGGCCAGGAGACTACTGATGGAGATGATATGTTTATGATTCCTAATGCACTAAAGCGCAGCGACTCTCCCACAGCTGACTCTGAGGCATCATCACTGCATGAACCACCACAGCAGATTGCGATAAAAGTGTCAGTTCATCAGCTGTCCAAAAAGGACTGTATAGATGACCAGTCACAAGACAGTGTGCAATTAGAAATTAAGGAAGAAGAGATTCCTCAAACACCAGCATCTCCTACTGACCCAATTCCTGAGCCTTCTACTGAACTAAACTCCAATGATATAGCATTGGCAACTGACAAAAATACGTGTTTTATTTATGAAAGCCATGTATGATAATTACTCTGTGAATCTATGCATAGCAAGAAAATCAGGTGGAGCTCCTTTAAAAATAGATATTATACTTGCCGCTAAGCCTTACCTGGAGACTATCATAGCAAAAGCATGCATGTGGATTATTTGATATTTTCTTTTTGAGTTAATTTTACTATGATGTATGACAGAGTAATTACTATTATATTAATATTAATTGCTCTTTTTGGTTTAGGAGTTTTTTTCAGAAACATTTACCTCAGCAATTTCTAGGTTGTTGTCAACTTCAGTGACCTCCTGGAAGTCATTTGTAGTGTTAAAGACATTTAGATTTACTAAACATAAAACTGTTCTTCATTTTTCTCCTTCCGCTTCCTCTCTTCCATCTGCTGCATTTTTGTGAAACTGTTCCCATGAATTTGAAACATTGCCCAGGAGGCAGGATTTCAGTAGCCAAATAAAATCCTAGTTAGATCCCATTTACCAAGCAACTTTGCCAAGCTGCATTGTGAATTAGAGGGCTATTAAAGAAGGTTAAATGTGTCTTTTTCATTTGAGACCATTTTATTTATGTTTAGACAGTGGGGAAATAGGTTTCCCTACCCCTTAGACTGAAGAACCCAATAAGTGTTCATTCACACAGATGATATACAATGTATTTGTTTCTACAGAAGAGAAAGCACTTTATTTCTGCCAGAAGGCTACAGTACAAACGCGGAGTAGATTTTTTTCATATATTTAACCATCTGTTGACTTTACCAGAAGTTTATATCGAGAAGGACTATGGGTGTCCAAAATTTATTGTCTTGTTTTGCTTACATGGTAGAAGTAAATGGAACCAGGTGATTTTATATAACCTGTCAGGATTGTGGATTCAGTAAAAGTATTGTACACTCCAGTAATTTGTTGCAGGTGAGGCTGAAGTGGTAAAAGATCCTTGTTTATCAGGATTTCCTTTTTCTGCAGTGTAATTTCCTGATGAACAAAAACAAGTGCATTCATAATCATAATCTTTTTAATCCAGCAATGAGTTAAAAAATTAGTCAAATACACCTCTCCCCTGATATAACGCGACCTGATATAACACGAATTCGGATATAATGTGGTAAAGCAGCGCTCCGGGCGGGGCGGGGCGGCGCACTCCAGCGGATCAAAGCAAGTTCGATATAACGTGGTTTCACCTATAACGCGGTAAGATTTTTTGGCTCCCGAGGACAGCGTTATATCGGGGTAGAGGTGTACTTGCTATTAAGTCATAAGGGTCACCTCAGTGCATAAAAATGGACAATGATCACAAACTGTATTATGATTTGCTATTTTAAAAAAGTCCTCATCAAATTGAGATCTCCTGGGGTGAGGGGGTTCACTGACATCTGAGCAAATGTGACTCCATCTGTATATAGCTTTCATAATCATGGCAAGTGGGGCATATGTCTGTCATTGGAGATTTTTAAGAACAGGTTAGCCAAACACCTGTCCAGGATGGTCTAGAGAAGACTTAGTCCTTCCTTAGCTGGGGACTGGACTAGTAGACCTCTTGAGGTCTCTTCCAGTCCTACGATTCTATAATATTAGGATCATGGAGTTATGCTAGGATATTAATGAACTGCAGGGGTGGGGGAGGGAAGGGGGATAGTGTCTATTTCAGAAGTACTGTAATATTATGCACTACTGGATGAGCATGGAAAGAGATCACTTACAAGATAGAAATTGTGCATGATGAACAGTATGTTATTTAATCATCTGATACACATTTCACTTGGAACTGCTGAGCAGACCATGGTCTATTCACTTTGGAGAAGGGCTACCATGCATTAGATCAAGTGTTAGAGATAACCTGGAGTCTCTTACTCCAGAGTGTTGTGGAGAGAGAATTCATTTAGACCGCTGAGAAACTGGTGAGCGCGGGCCACCCAGACATTTCCCAACAGCTGTCACAGCTAGTACAACTTTGAGCAGTGCTGATGTTTGGCTTGGAGGAGATCAGATATGTTCACCGCATAAATAGTTGGGGACAAACAAGGTCACTGAAACTGCAGCCATCAGAAAGTGGATAACAATGGTGGTGGTGACCCTGAATGGAGTGCTGAGTATCCTCAGGACCCAGTTCAGTTATAATCCACTGAGATACACTGAAGTAGCTAAGATATGCACCTGCCCCCACCCGTAAAATATGGAAAATGTCCCTTTCCTTACATTTCTACGGACAATGGGTATGAAACAAAAAAGAGGCCCAACTGGACTAATTTTTTTTAGGGTGCTATCAACTGTATGTGCAAGTTATAGCCATTTAGATGCCTAGCTATTTGACTGCACCCAGTAGTCAGGTAATTCGACATCTAAATGTGCACTTTCACAAACAGAAATATGCCGGGGCAAGGCCTCTTTAAAATTTGGCCCAAAATGTATAATTAGTTGCAGTTACATGAAACAAATCTAGACCATACTGTGCAGAAGAAGAGACAGGAGTGTGTTAGAAAGATGTTTATCATGACCTGTGAGAGTGAAAGTGCTCACCAAGTGAAACACACTGTAAGCTCTTCAGTCTGAAGTACATTTTTGTTTTATGTTCTTATTCTTTTTGTTTTAATCACTTATTTGCTCTTGGTTAACAAAAAGGAGATTTTACATAAAGCAAGGGTGGAAGTGTGCACTGAGTTCTTTTAATTTGTCTTAATTATTTATACTAAAGGACATATTGATATTCCTAATTGTTTAATGTTTAGCAAAAAATGGTTTCATACTATAAAGTGACTTGCCTGTTGCTCAGTGAAAGTAATTTTCTCATGAAGAGCCACACGGTTCTTCATAGCAGAATGCTATAAATTTAGGAAGAGATTACTCCTCTAGTTTGTGAGCAACTCTGGACTGCGGTTGTGTCATCTCTTGAGGTCATACGGGCCCCACAAAGAGGCTTAGGTTCCTAAACCCCCAGTTTTAAGCACAACTACCATCTACAAAATCCCCTCTCAGCTGCCACCTAACCCTGGAGGCAAAGAGATTTAAAAAAAAAATCAATATTTTGAAACCAAAAAAATCAAACTTATTTAAATTAGATATTTTGTATTTAAATTAAATTCAGATTTATTTTTTAAAACTAAACCTATTTAAAAATACATTTGAAAGTGACAACCTATGTTGAAGGCTAAAATTATTATAAGCTATTAAAACCATTTAAATATAAAAATATTAAGCATTACATGTTTGCTGCCAAGTTTTCAAGAAAACCATGCCCACGAACTGGTGGAAGTTACTGGAACCAGAGTTTGTTGAAATACTAAACCAGCTTCTGACAGCAGTAGCCTCTTCTGCAATTGCAGAGAGAATATTTTCCTCATTTCAGTTTATTCAGCTAGTTAAATTCAATGAGTAGCTTATTCAAAGTTAAGAAGCCAGTTGGGAGTTGAAAAAGCAGGAAAGCTTGTTTACCTTCTCCTACTTGAAGAATTAAAAACTAGGTGTGAGAGAATGAGATCTACTAGTTCTAAAATCTCAAAGGGCACGGTGACTAGAAACAATCAGTTCAATTCATTAACTACAGATAATATTTCTTTTGTTTAATAAATCAGTTTTAAATGCAAAACATGTTTTGATAAACTTTTTTCTTGTGTATTCAGCACTCTTAAGGTAGTTTTATTTAATAAAAAAGTTAAAATGCTGTTTTAGTGCACTTTTAATTAAATTTGAATTTCCATCCAAAGAGAGCTTGATACACATCACAAGTAAAAAATAAATAATCTGGTAAATAAGAGATGCATCATTCACCATTTTCTAACATGATAAAATATTTAAAAATTAAGAATCTGAATAAATGTAAATTAAGCTATATACTTGTTTAAATAAATATATAGAGATATATTACATCCTACTGGTTAGTAAAAAGAAGCACCAAAGATTATATTTAGTTGCAAATAACATGTTTTAATAGTACTAACTAATGAGAATCAACCTTTCTTTAGGAAAATAATTAAAAAGTACAAATGCAAAACACGATTTACATTAATTATTTAAATCAAGGTTTCCTGCTTGGTGATTTAAATCAATCCACCTTGCCTGTAGGCGCCTAAAGTCCTAATGTAAAAGTTCCTTAAGAGCCTGAGAGCTTGTGTATACTGCATGCTAAATTGGCACTGCTGCAGTCAATGCAGCGGCATCAATTTAGCAGATCTGGTGAATACGTGATGAGTCGATGGCAGAGCACTCTCCTGTCGACTTCAGTACTCTACCTCCCCAAGAAGCGCGATGTAACTGACATTGACTTAAGCAGCAGTGTAGACCAGGCCTAAGTTTCTGCCTCTGGGCATGTACACTGCTGCTCTAGCAGGCATCCGGACGCCCATCTCACTCCTAAGCCCCAGTGCAATCCTCAAACCAGGTGGCGATGGGCAGAGCAATCCCTATTCCATTTCAATTCCCCCCTGTGTCTGATGAGGAGAAGGGGTTTGAACAGGGGTTTCCCATCTCAGTGGGCTATGGGATATTCCAATGTGAGTCTCAATCTCTTGTTGAAGCTGTTCCACTTTGTATTAAATATTAATTAAGCCACTGGGGGAGGGAATGACTCTATAGCCTAGTTATCAGGGCATTCATGACAGAAGTAGGAGACCCCATTCAAATCCCTTCTCCTTCTCGGGGAGCAGTGGGAATTGACCCTGGTCTCCCACATCTTACCCTAACCACTGCTGGCCTAAGGGTTATGATGGAGGCCACCTCCTCCAGTTGTTTTGTTTGGAGCTAGGCAGCAGACATTCTTGAAAGAAATAGTTTAGGCACCTAAGCCACCTGCCTCCAAGAGAGAGGTTCCCAGTTGTGGATTATGAGCTGAGATAGGTGCCTCCCTCCAGTCCAGGATTAAACCATGCCCCCCATGAAGTTCAACATCTAAGACACACCCCTCTAATGGGTATCTCCCATTGGCTAGTTTAGGCAGCTCACACCTAGCATGCTGGCTTTTGAGATCACATTCTCAAACACCTATATCCCCCATGCATTGTATAGGGAGCCAAGGCCCTGATTCATGCTTTGTGGATTCCAGTGATTTTTTAGGCACCTACATGTTAGTCATTATGATGCCTCCGTCCCTTGAGGATCCAGGCCACAGTGTCTAGCACAGTGGAGTTCTGATCCTGATTAAGGCCCCTATGCTCTCCTGCAATCAGTTCAATAATAATTATTAATAAATTACAGTAATAGTATGAGGCCAAATAACCCCATGGTTTCCAGCAAAATTTCAAAATAAAATCTATACTTCAAGGAAATTTAACATATTTTTCAAAGGGCTGGACCATGCAAAGTGAATAATGAAGCGCAGGCTTTAAAGTGCACAGTGAACCAATTCTTAGCTATATTGCTTGGATCTGATGCTCAGACAGGCATAATAAGTGAATTTCTGGCCCCATTTACGTCAATAGGAATTTTGACACTGGAGCTAGGATTTCACCCAATTAAACCTTAAAGTTCATAGATGATGCTGGTTCAATCAATGTAATCTGAAGGCTTTCTTTCTCTATGCACCCAGAAAAATGTTTGAAAGGTAAATATAACTTTTGGGGGCATCTAATAGTTTGGTCATAATTAATGTGTTACTTGGTTGAATGAAAAATAGTTTTATGTGGGGTAAATGTAGGTTTGTAATAGTTCTGTTTTAAATATGTTCTCTCTGTTTTCATATAGGTTGAGTAATCTTCAGTATCTTTTTGGATCTATTGTGTTACACCTATAAGCATAATGTTTAGTAAATGCTTTTAAGCACTCATTTTGCAGTAGTGATGTGGCAAACAAGGTCTGAAGATCTCATTCCACCTCTCCCTCCTAGCCTATTTAATCATAATCTATCTAAAATGAACTGTGTTTCATAATATGATGAAAGAATAACATTTGGAAATAGCTAGTATAAATGTTTTGATGGAACTATAATTATATTTCTAGTATTTACATTATTACATAACTTTAATTTATATCCAGGATAGTTTCATCACACACCTTAAGCACTTAAAAGGAATAGGAGTGATAAATTACCTATAATTTGGCCTAGGCACACCTTTTTACACTATTATTATTTGTTAAGCATCAGTGTGTTTGGTACCATACAACACTCAAAATTGGAAAGTCCCTGTTCAGACAAAATTATGTTCTAAACATATCATGCAGACTAATCAATTTTAGAACGAAATAAGGGGATCTTGTGTTCTTAATGCAGCTACACCCTTCATGGTCATCCCTATATGTCAAGAACTGAAAGTATTGTAACATATAATCAGGGTTTCCTGACCAGCTTTGCTAAAGTAAGTTACCTACATACTGATTCAGAATAACTCGTTTTTTAAAAAGCGGTAATACCCAGTGGTAAATTCAGAGACTTGAAAGTTGTTACCAAGAATATACTGGCAAATCACTATTTAAAGTGTTGGTCTCCTTGGTATCGATCAAACTTTGTGGGACTGCTGAAACTTTCTTAGATGCAAAGAAAATGCTTGCTCCAAATTACAAGTTATATTTCAGTAATTCTGGAAGTTTTCTTTTTTTTATGTTACAACAAATGTAAAAGACCTATGAATGTGTTCTGCTGATCAGAAGCATAGTTACTGTATTTTGCTTTTAAGAACTGTCAATTCTAAGATTTTCACAGCCGTAAATCACAAAGAGAAACCAGTTCATGCTAAAGTGGCAAAAATGTGATCTAGCTTGTAAATTGATCATTGTTTCAATAAAGAATTTGCACAGAGTATATTGAGTGTGTGTTTGCTGATGTGAAAACAGCAGTGATTACTCAGAAAAATTATGGTGCTGTTGTAAAACAGCAGTATCTGAAGTTTGAAGCGACACTGTGATGGGGTGAATCCCCATCACAGGCAAGAAAGAGTTAAAGGCCAGTTAGACATTCACTCCACCTGGTGTGAGCCACAATTTGATAGTTTCTTCTCAGCCAAAGAGGCGAGACTATGTGTCTGATAATTCTGTTATTTACTATAGTTTCTACCAATTTTCCCAGCACTGAAGTTAGGCTCACTGGCCTGTAATTGCCAGGATTACCTCTAGAACTCTCTTAAAAATCGGCATTACATTAGCCACCTTCCAGTCATCTGGTATAGAGGCTTGTTTCAGCAGTAGGTTACATACTACAGTTAGTAGTTCTTCAATTTTGTATTTGTGTTCCTTCAGAACTCTTGTGTGAAACCATCTGGTCTGGGTGACTTATTACTGTTTAATTTATCCATTTATTCTAGATCCTCTTCTATGGACACATCAGCGTGGGACAGTAGGTCAGTTTTGCCACCCTGAAAGGATAGCTCTGATGTGGGTATCTCCTTCACATCCTCTGCAGAGAAGACTAATTCAAAGAATTCAGTTAGCTTCTCTGCGATGGTCTTATCTTCCTTGAGTGCTCCTTTAACACTTTGGTCATCTAGTAGCTCTACTGCCTGTTTGGCAGGCTTCCTGCTTCTAATGTCCTTAACAAAATTCTTACTGTTAGTTTTTGTGTCTTTAGCTGTTCATTTTGCATCATTATCAATGAAGGAGAATGGGGAAGCTCAAGAGCAGCACTACCTTATATGTTTGGTCCTGCCACTTCCCCCTGGGAACACTGCCTCTTCAATAGCAGCATTAAGGTTAGGTCTATCTTCTAAACTCCTTTCTGAATCCTGCAGAGGAATGTTATGGAGTGAAGTATTTCTTTCTTATTTCCTAGCCCATGCATACATCTGAGGAATGAAGAAAAGGGGAATTACTGTCTGTCCCCCAGCTTGTTTCTCCCTGGCTCTCTACAGGGGTCTTAGGGAAAGGAGACCTTCCACTGAAACAGCATCAGCTCTCTTGCAGGACCTGGGGGATAGCATGCCCAGGAGAGCTCCATGGTAAACAAAAGCTGAGACAAAAATCTGACTGTACACAAAGTGCTGTCAAATGCTCAAAGTGAAGAAATGAAATAAAACCTCCTAGAATGCTTAACTTTAGAGCTGGACTATTGTTAGTCAAAGTTTTGAATATCTACAACACATTCCATTGCCCAGGAATTACATATCACAAAATTCTTGTACATTTTGCCTGTTTCAACCAGTTCTACTTACTTGCTTTTCATCAAAGTATACCCCAAACTTTATAAATTCAATGGAAAGGGCAATTATGTTGAAAGGTATGGATACTGGGAATAGTGTCTCAGCCTATTTACTAGTTAGTATGTACTACAATGCAACTGGGAATTTAAAACAGGAATTTCACATTTTGATTTGTTGTAATGTAGTTATTTATGGGCATATCCATGTTCATGGAGCTCCAATTCCAAGAGCACTACTCATGAAGAAAGGTCAGCTTGGAAGAATCAAGCCCATAAGCAACAGTGCAAAAATCAAGTAAAGATAAATGTTCAGAAAGCTAGCTATACTGATGTATGCTTCTACTTCACATGCAGACAATAGAAGGCCTTATCTGAGAATGTACTTCCCTTCCATTTGGAGAATCAGCCTGTGATGCTGGCAAAGTAGGTGCCAGCTCTGGCCAAGAATGCAGGCATTAGGTAAGAACTAACAAACTCATAGTTGGAGACCAGACCAGTTCAACTGTATGTTAGTTTTGCTCAAAATAGGTATTAGGCATATAAGAATGTATTTAGTGTTTATACTCTATGAAATGCTTGTAAGTGGCTACATGTATTAATCCCACTTGTAATATCTATATTACATGCTATAAGAAAATATGTACGTTTGGCTTTATAACTTTGAAAATGTTTGCTCTGAACTTGTGAACCCAGGCATGGGAATTCCCTCCTCCCCCCACTCATCTAAGACTATCAAAATCAGATGGGCTGAGAAGGAACTTCGCAATACAAAGGATTGTTGAACTGACCTATTGCACCTTAGAAATGCTACATGCAAAGAAGCTAGTCCTGTGGACCTGGAAGCTGAATGGAGGAAATAAAACAAGAAAAAGAATCAGCACAGCTTTTATAAAGAGAAGTCATCCCTCACCAATCTATTAGAATTCTTTTAGGGTGTCCACAAGCATATTGATCAGTAACTGGTTAAAACTAAGGGTAGGAATAAATGGTCAGCTTTCACAATGGAGAGAGGTAAATAGCAGAGTCCCCCAAGGATAATACTGGGACCTGTGCTGTTCCACATATTCATAAATGATTGGAAAAGGGAGTGAAAAATGAAGTGGCAAAGTTTGCAGATGATACAAAATTGTTCAAGATAGTAAAGTCCAAAAACTGACTGTGAAGAGTTACAAAGGAATCTCACAAAACTCGGTGACTGGGCAACAAAATAGCAGATGAAATTCAACATTGATAAGTGCAAAGTAAAATGCATTAGAAAAAATAATCCCAACTACACATATAAAATGTGCTTTAAATTAGCTGTTACTACTCAAAAGAGAGATCTTGGAATCCCCATGGATAGTTCTCTGAAAACTTCCGCTCAACGTACAGCAGTGGTCAAAAAGGCTAACTGAATGTTAGGAACTATCAAGAACAAGATAGAAAATAAGACAGAAAAGATCATAATGCTACTATATAAATCCTTGGGCAACCCAAACCTTGAATACTGCGTCCAGGTCTCATCACCCCATTTTAAAAAGGGTATGGTGGAATGAGAAAAGGTTCAGAAATGAGCAACAAAGTTGATCAAGGGCATAGAACAGCTTCCCTATGATGAGAACCTAAAAAGATTAGGGCTGTTCAGCTTAGAAAGGAGATGACTAATGGGAGATTGGTAGATGTTTATAAAACCATGACTGGTGTGGAGAAAGTGAATAGGAAAATGTTATTACCCCTTCACATAACACAAGAACTAGGGAGTCACCCAATGAAATTAATAGATAGCAGGTTTAAGACAAACAAGAGGAAATACTTTTCACACAATGCATAATTAACCTGTAGAACTCTTTGCCATGGAATGTTGTGAAGGCCAAAAGTACAACGGGGTTGAAAAAAGAACTGGATAAGTTCATGAAGGATAGATCCATCAATGGCTATTAGCCAAACTGGTCAGGGATGTAATCCCGTGCGCAGGATGACTATAAATCTCTGACTATCAGAACCCAGGAGGGGAAGACAAGAGATGGGTCACTCCAACTACCCCATTCTTACACTCCCCCTGAAGCTCTGGTACTGGCCACTATCAGAGACAGGATACTGGGCTAAATATACCATTGGTCTGACCACAAGTATGGCAGTTCTTATGTCCTTATACATCAGCAGGGAAGCAGAAAAACGTTTAAGTATTTTGAAATAGAATGTTTTACAAATTAAACTTTAGAAACACTATTTAAAGGGTTCTCAATCAGAAAATTTTTCATTGTTTTTTTTTTTTAAGTTAACTTTCAGTCTCATGTACAGTCTTTCAGCCGGCAGGTAAAAACCCACATTTGATCTGTATAGTGAGAAAAATGCACATGGAAGTCCCAGACAGACAATGAATGTGGAATATGGAAAACCCTAATGCCATTTTTACACTCTCTGCAGACTAGAACCATATTGTGTTTTCCTATCACACTAGAGGACATCGGATACTCCTATCACTCCACCTCCACTAATGCCTATAATAATCTGATCTATATTTAAGTCAGCTAAAAATACTGATTCCTCTTTGGTTTCATTTCCTCTGCACTCTTGTCTTTTTTTTCCCTCCTCTATCTTCCCCCAGATCTCTCCACTTTCTTTAGGCATTTGGGGGTCATTCAGCTGTTACCTCTTGGATGATGAGCCCTGGGAAGAAATGAGCTTTAATGACTGTAATGAACCTTATGTTCAAAATACTCAAGTCCTAAGTCTGCCTTTCACAAGCTCACAAAGTGAACTGTCTTTCATAAATACAAGGCTTGAGTGCCAGTATGCTATATTTAACTGTACAGTTCCAGGATTCAGACTGAGCCAGACTGTTATGTTAGAAGCTGACCCATGAATCCATTGGATAATGTAAGAGTCAGTAGATTGTCATTAGACTTTAATCAATCTTTAAAACAAAAAAATGAAGTTAATTTACCAAATTACCAGTTAATTTACCATTTACCAAAATAAAATGCATGACAATAAAATGTAATAACATCAAACGTAGTATATGCAAATTGAATAAATAGAAAAAAATTACTATTTCTGACCACAGAAAAGGAAAATACTCAAACTCTTTAATCATCCCTTATAAATTGGACTGTATCTTTACTACTATTTTAGGCTTATGAATCTCTGATTGATATTCCCAGCTATGGAGCCACACAAATCTCTACACATTTAGAAGCACTCATGTGCATAAATAAGCTAGTATTAATCCATGTGTGTGTCTGAAATACAGCTGAGATTATTTTCTTTAAGGGAGTAACGTGTCAATTTTCTCACTTAGTTATGCCCTTTTTAAAAATGTGCATCTTCACATGCAATGTGAATAACCCATAGGTCTCTGGAATGACCAGAAGGCTGGTGGATCTTACGGCCCAATTACTACACAGCACTGACACCCCTTTGGGAAATACTGCACACCATTAATATCCTTAGACTTTAATGGGGAGATGCAATGCACCCTCTAGTTGAGGAGGTGTTCAGTATCTTCTAGAACAGTGGTCTTCAACCTGTGGTCTGCAGACCCCTGGAGGGCCACAGATTATGTCTAAGATTTAAAAAGGGGTCCGCACCATCATTTGAAAATTTGTAGGGGCCCGGAAATGAAAAAAGGTTAAAAACCACTATTCTAGAATCAGATCCTTGGAATGCATAAATGGAGATATGCCATGTCAAGATATATGTCAAGTACTGTTTGCTCAGGGATACATTTAGTAGATCTGTTGGCAAAACATAGCTTTCCATGCATATACCAATAAGCCTACAGCAAGGAAATGTTGCAAGAGCCTAGACAGTTTGTCATAACTATAAAGGGAAGGGTAACAGCTCTCCTGTGTACAGTACTAAAATCCCTCCTGGCCAGAGACTCCAAAATCCTTTTACCTGTAAAGGGTTAAGAAGCTCGGGTAACCTGGCTGACACCTGACCCAAAGGACCAATAAGGGGACAAGATACTTTCAAATCTTGGGGGGGGGAAGGCTTTTGGGTGTGCTCTTTGTTTGAAGGGGTTGTTCGCTCTTGGGACTGAGAGGGACCAGACATCAATCCAGGTTCTCCCCATCTTTCTAAACAAGTCTCTCTTATTTCAAACTTGTAAGTAAAAAGCCAGGCAAGGCGTCTTAGTTTTACTTTATTTTCTCAACTTGTAAATGTACCTTTTACTAGAGTGTTTATCTTTGTTTGCTGTACTTTGAACCTAAGACAGAGGGGGGTCCTTTGAGCTCTTTAAGTTTGATTACCCTGTAAAGCTATTTTCCATACTGATTTTACAGAGATGATTTTTACCTTTTTCTTTAATTAAAAGCCTTCTTTTTAAGAACCTGATTGATTTCTCCTTGTCTTAAGATCCAAGGGGGTTTGGATCTGTATTCACCAGGAGTTGGTGAAAGGAAGGAGGGGGGAAGGGTCAATTTCTCCTTGTTTAAGATCCAAGGAGTTTGGATCTGTATTCACCAGGGAATTGGTGAAAAGTTTCTAAAAGCTTCCCAGGGTAGGGAATGGTGGCAGCGGACCAGAACTAAGCTGGTAGTTAAGCTTAGAAGTCCTCATGCAGGCCCCTACATTTGTACCCTAAAGTTCAAAGTGGGGATACAGCCTTGACATGGTGGCAGAGCGGTGGGATTCGTTTTAAACCCAAAAGCCAGTAAGATTTTTTTTTTCCTTCTAGCTGCTTGGAAAGCAGAGCTGAAGGTAGATAGATGCATATCTTATCTCTCCTTGCCTGAAGGCAGAGGTGTTAAGTTTTTTTAACAAGGGGCTTTGTTAAGAGAAGGGTTCAAAGCGAGCAAACTTTGACTGGTAAAGGCAATTTACAAGCTGAATTGTTTTTTTTTCTTTTTACATCCTCGGGAGTAGCTTGTTAGAAAGTCTCTGTTAACTCAACAGCAGCCAGAGCTAAGTACATCCCAGTTTCAGTCAACTGCAGAGGGGTGTGACCCAGCACAAGAAAACAGGAAAATGACTACCAAAGAAGTAGCTAACAAAATAGAACTGGCCAAACTAGAAGCAGAAGAAAATGAAAGAAAACATCAGAGACTGCTTCAAATGAAAAAACTTGAAACAGAGGCCCATGAAAGAGAAGAGAAAGCCAAAGAGGAGGCCCACAAGAGAGAGATGGAGCTGGAAAAAGCCAAAGAGGAGGCCCATGAAAGAGAAGAGAAAGCCAAAGAGGAGGCCCACAAGAGAGAGATGGAGCTGGAAAAAGCCAAAGAGGAGGCCCACAAGAGAGAGATGGAGCTGGAAAAAGCCAAAGAGGAGGCGAGAGAAAAAGAAAGGAAGCATGAACTGGAAGCAGCAAGGGCTAAGCAGGATGCATCAGACCATCCTAGCAACTCCTCTCCAGGTACCACTTCCCATCCCAGGAAATTCCCCACCTACAAGGCAGGCGATGATGCTGAGGCCGCCTTAGAAAATTTTGAAAGGGCCTGCCTTGGATACAGCATCACTCCAACCCAGTACATGGTAGAGCTGAGGCTGCAGCTCAGTGGACCCTTAGCAGAGGTGGCGGCTGAAATGCCTAAGGAACACATGAACAGTTATGAACTTTTTAAAAACAAGGCCAGAATCAGAATGGGGCTAACACCTGAGCATGCCCGTCGGCGGTTCAGAGCCCTAAGGTGGAAACCCGATGTGTCATTTACCCGACATGCCTACCACATTGGGAAAAATTGGGATGCCTGGATATCAGGAGCAAATGTTAAATCTACGGAAGAGTTGCCCTTCCTATTGCAAATGGAGCAGTTTTTAGAGGGTGTTCCTGAGGAAATAGAAAGGTACATCCTAGATGGGAAGCCCAAAACTGTAACCGAGGCGGGGGAGATTGGAGCCAAATGGGTGGAGGTGACAGAAAAGAAAAAAGCTAGTAGCAGTTGGAGCGAATATCAGAAGGGGCAAGCCGAAACAAAACCTTATCACCGGGGACAACCCAAGGCCCCACCCACATCCCAAGGGAAACCCCAGACGCCTTCTTACCCCACCCCACCAGTCTCCACCAACCAACATCGCCCCGGTGATACCTTAGCAGGGCGATGTTTTAAATGTAATGAACTGGGGCATATAAAGGCTCACTGCCCCAAGAACCCCAACCGATTACAGTTCATTACACCCCAATCACACCAAAGATCCCCAGACCCAGATGCCTCTCTCATACCCTCGGAGCGAAGGGAAACCTTGAGAGTGGGCGGAAAGAAGGTTATCGCTTGGAGGGACACTGGGGCACAAGTGTCAACTATCCACCAATCCCTAGTGGACCCCAAACTCATCAACCCGGAGGCTACAGTGACAATTCAACCCTTCGTGTCACAGTCGGTAACCTTGCCTACAGCCAAGTTGCATGTCCAGTACAAGGGCTGGTCAGGAATGTGGACTTTTGCAGTCTATGACAATTATCCCATCCCCATGCTACTGGGGGAAGACTTGGCCAACCATGTGAAGCTAGCCAAGAGGGTGGGAATAGTCACCCGCAGCCAGGCTAAGCAAGCTTTCACCCCCATCCCTGTTCCTGATCCGTCCACCAGGGCCCCGTCTGTGTTACCAGAGGCCCAAACAAAGGTGGTGGAACCGGATCCCCTGCCAAAGACTGCAACAGCCGTAGTGGATCCAATCCCAGAGACCCAGCCAAAGCCAGTCCCAGAACCGGAACTGGCAACGCAGCCAGCACCAGAACCATTGCCAGCACTGAGTCCAGCGCTTGCAAACCCGTCTACAACTCCAATGCCAGAGGGCACCAGCGAGTCTGAACTGGTGGAAGCAGCAAATAACCCTACCCAAGAGGCTCAGCCAGAGCCTGAAATACCACATAGTGCACCAGCGGACAGCGGTTCACAGTCAATGGAAATAGGCCCAGCACCTGCATCGCTTCCAGAGGGACCAAGCCCCAGTCCACAGTCCAAGGAGGAACTGATGTCTCCAGCATCAAGGGAACAGTTCCAGGCCGAGCAGGAAGCAGATGACAGCCTTCAAAAAGCTTGGGCGGCGGCACGGAGCACCCCACCGCCTCTCAGCTCTTCTAACCAATCCCGGTTTGTTGTAGAACAAGGACTTTTATACAAGGAGACTCTTTCTGGTGGGCACCAGGAAGACTGGCATCCTCAAAGACAGTTGGTAGTTCCCACTAAGTATCGGGTAAAGCTCTTGAGCTTAGCCCATGATCATCCCAGTGGCCATTCTGGGGTGAACAGAACCAAAGACCAGTTGGGGAAGTCCTTCCACTGGGAGGGAATGGGCAAGGACGTTGCTAATTATGTCCGGTCTTGTGAGGTGTGCCAACGAGTGGGAAAGCCCCAAGACCAGGTTAAAGCCCCTCTCCAGCCACTACCCATAATTGAGGTCCCATTTCAGCGAGTAGCTGTGGATATTCTGGGTCCTTTCCCAAAGAAGACACCCAGAGGAAAGCAGTACGTACTGACTTTCATGGATTTTGCTACCCGATGGCCGGAAGCTGTACCCTTAAGCAACACCAGGGCTAACAGTGTGTGCCAGGCATTAGCAGACATTTTTGCAAGGGTAGGGTGGCCCTCCGACATACTTACAGATTCGGGAACTAATTTCCTGGCAGGGACCATGAAAAACCTGTGGGAAGCTCATGGGGTGAATCACTTGGTTGCCACCCCTCATCACCATCAAACCAATGGTCTGGTGGAGAGGTTTAATGGAACTTTGGGGGCCATGATACGTAAATTCGTAAATGAACACTCCAATGATTGGGACCTAGTGTTGCAGCAGTTGCTTTTTGCCTACAGGGCTGTACCACATCCCAGTTTAGGGTTTTCACCATTTGAACTTGTGTATGGCCGCGAGGTTAAGGGGCCATTACAGTTGGTGAAGCAACAATGGGAGGGGTTTACGCCTTCTCCAGGAACTAACATTCTAGACTTTGTAAGCAACCTACAAAGCACCCTCCGACACTCTTTAGCCCTTGCTAAAGAAAACCTAAAGGATGCTCAGGAAGAGCAAAAGGCCTGGTATGATAAACATTCCAGAGAACGGTCCTTCAAAGTAGGAGACCAAGTCATGGTCTTAAAGGCACTCCAGGCCCATAAAATGGAAGCGTCGTGGGAAGGACCATTCACGGTCCAGGAGCGCCTAGGAGCTGTTAACTATTTCATAGCCTCCCCCACCTCCAACATAAAGCCTAAGGTATACCATGTTAATTCTCTTAAGCCCTTTTATTCCAGAGAATTAAACGTTTGCCAGTTTACAGCCCAGGAAACAGATGACGCGGAGTGGCCTGCAGGTGTCTACTACGAAGGAAAAAGGAATGGTGGCGTGGAAGAGGTGAACCTCTCCACGACCCTTGGACGTCTGCAGCGACAGCAGATCAAGGAGCTGTGCACAAGCTTTGCACCAATTTTCTCAGCCACTCCAGGACGGACCGAACGGGCATACCACTCCATTGACACAGGTAATGCTCACCCAATTAGAACCCCACCCTACCGGGAGTCACCTCATGCCCAAGCTGCTATACAAAGGGAGATCCAGGACATGCTACAGATGGGTATAATCCGCCCCTCTAATAGTGCATGGGCATCTCCAGTGGTTCTAGTTCCCAAACCAGATGGGGAAATACGCTTTTGCGTGGACTACCGTAAGCTAAATGCTGTAACTCGTCCTGACAACTATCCAATGCCACGCACAGATGAGCTATTGGAAAAATTGGGACATGCCCAATTCATCTCTACTTTAGACTTAACCAAAGGGTACTGGCAAGTACCACTAGATGAACCCGCTAAGGAAAGGTCCGCCTTCGTCACCCAGGCAGGGGTGTATGAATTCAATGTACTCCCTTTCGGGTTGCGAAATGCACCCGCCACCTTCCAAAGACTTGTAGATGGTCTCTTAGCGGGACTGGGAGAATCTGCAGTTGCCTACCTCGATGATGTGGCCATTTTTTCTGATTCATGGACAGGACACCTGGAGCACCTGGAAAAAGTCTTCGAGCGCATCCGGCAGGCAGGACTAACTGTTAAGGCTAAAAAGTGTCAAATAGGCCAAAACAGAGTGACGTACCTGGGGCACCAGGTGGGTCAAGGAACTATAAATCCCCTACAGGCCAAAGTGGATGCTATCCAAAAGTGGCCGGTTCCAAGGTCAAAAAAAACAGGTCCAATCCTTCTTAGGCTTGGCCGGATATTATAGGCGATTTGTACCACACTACAGCCAAATCGCCGCCCCGCTGACAGACCTAACCAGAAAGAAACAGCCAAATGCAGTTCAGTGGACTGATGAGTGTCAAAAGGCCTTTAACCAGCTTAAGGCAACACTCATGTCTGATCCTGTGCTAAGGGCCCCAGACTTTGACAAACCGTTCCTAGTAACCACAGATGCGTCCGAGCGGGGCGTAGGAGCAGTTTTAATGCAGGAAGGACCGGATCAAGAATTCCATCCTGTCGTGTTTCTCAGCAAGAAACTGTCTGAGAGGGAAAGCCACTGGTCAATCAGCGAAAAGGAATGCTACGCCATTGTGTACACGCTGGAAAAGCTACGCCCATATGTTTGGGGACGGCATTTCCAACTACAAACAGACCATGCTGCGCTACAGTGGCTTCATACCGCCAAGGGAAATAACAAAAAACTTCTTCGGTGGAGTTTAGCTCTCCAAAATTTTGATTTTGAAATACAACACATTTCGGGAGCTTCTAACAAAGTGGCTGATGCACTCTCCCGGGAAAGTTTCCCAGAGTTAACTGGTTAACAATTGTTCTTGGAATGAAACATATTGTTAGTTTTTATATAATCAGTAGTATGTCTAAAGGTACATGTGTCTTGTTAACTCTGTTTTCTCCTAGAACTCCAGGGAGAAATCACAGCCAGTGTGGAACCGAACGTCCAACACTATCTGTGATTTGGGGGGCGTGTCATAACTATAAAGGGAAGGGTAACAGCTCTCCTGTGTACAGTACTAAAATCCCTCCTGGCCAGAGACTCCAAAATCCTTTTACCTGTAAAGGGTTAAGAAGCTCGGGTAACCTGGCTGACACCTGACCCAAAGGACCAATAAGGGGACAAGATACTTTCAAATCTTGCGGGGGGGGAAAGGCTTTTGGGTGTGCTCTTTGTTTGAAGGGGTTGTTCGCTCTTGGGACTGAGAGGGACCAGACATCAATCCAGGTTCTCCCCATCTTTCTAAACAAGTCTCTCTTATTTCAAACTTGTAAGTAAAAAGCCAGGCAAGGCGTCTTAGTTTTACTTTATTTTCTCAACTTCTAAATGTACCTTTTACTAGAGTGTTTATCTTTGTTTGCTGTACTTTGAACCTAAGACAGAGGGGGGTCCTTTGAGCTCTTTAAGTTTGATTACCCTGTAAAGCTATTTTCCATACTGATTTTACAGAGATGATTTTTACCTTTTTCTTTAATTAAAAGCCTTCTTTTTAAGAACCTAATTAATTTCTCCTTGTCTTAAGATCCAAGGGGGTTTGGATCTGTATTCACCAGGAGTTGGTGAAAGGAAGGAGGGGGGAAGGGTCAATTTCTCCTTGTTTAAGATCCAAGGAGTTTAAATCTGTATTCACCAGGGAATTGGTGAAAAGTTTCTAAAAGCTTCCCAGGGTAGGGAATGGTGGCAGCGGACCAGAACTAAGCTGGTAGTTAAGCTTAGAAGTCCTCATGCAGGCCCCTACATTTGTACCCTAAAGTTCAAAGTGGGGATACAGCCTTGACACAGCTACTGAGCAAATCTTTAGCTAACTAATACCTTGTAAGGCAAGCAACAGAGTTAATTCTGCATTGTTTACTCAGGCCATTGATTTCAGTGGGGAATTTTGCCTAAGCAAGGCATACCAGAGCAAGGACAAAAGGTTGATCCTCCTAAAAAAGCTTATTAAATGTTGATGTCCTGGTAAAATTAGTTATGAGATGCTGAAAGCCTAACAAAGTAAGAAATCTCAAATAATCAATCAAATTTTGTAAAACTCTGAATATGAACAAAATTAAACTAATCTTAAACCAGACCAGGCTGCAGTGCTGACATCCTACTAAATGTTTCTAGGCAACAGCAAGAAAACACTTAAACTAAACAATTACAGAATGCTAATAATGAGCAAAGCTGACACCAAATTAAAGCCTGATCCATTATGGGGCTCGGTGCCTCCTGAGAGATGCTGAACATCTTCAACTTTCATTCTCTTCACTGAAAGTAGAAAACAGTCAGCACTTCACAGACTAGCAGCCAGGACATCTTATGGAGTGTTGATTTGTGTTGTTTTAACAAAGGATTCTCTTCTAAATTCTTTTAAATGCTTTGGTAGATAATAGCTTCCCATTTCAATCAACCAAGACCACCATCATAGAATCTCCAGAGAGCTCATCTTTGAATGGACTAAAATGTCCATTTTTGGTTGAAATTTATTATTTTTTTAAAAATTAACATTTTGATATTTCAAACAGTAAAAAAAATTGATTTTCACAAAACTTTTTTTTTTTTTTTTTTTTTAAGAAGAAACCAGCTCTACCTAGGGGTGCTTTTCTCACCTGGGTGCCAAGTGAAATAGCGTCTCTAAACCTATGCTGCCAGAAGCTGGAACTGGACGACAGGGGATGGAACATTCAAAATTGCCTTTCATTCCCTCTGAAGCAGCTGACATTGGCCACTCTCAGATGACAGGATACTGGGCTAGATGGACCATAGGTCTGACCGAGTATGAGCTAACATGATAGTCTTAAGAGTCCAAGACTGCAAGCTGACTGATAGAAGGGTACTGTGATGGGGGCAGCATGTCACACCCTGACCTCTTCCATGACCACAGATCGCTCTGAGACCTTCTTGCTTGTAAACACCACTCTGACTTTTATTTACAGTTCCTCCACCAACACATATCAGTGTCTCCACACCTTTACACTGTATCTCAACTTTCTAACCCCTTCTTCAAAAAAAAAAGTCGGGGGGAAGGGAGATAAAGTCTACTCAGCGGCCTCCCTTTGTCACACTTGCTAGCCAATCCCCCCTTCCTGTGCCCTTTTATACAGCTTCCCTGTTAATGAGCTAATTTGACTCATTGACTCACTAGCCCCAAGCTGGCCTGGTAATCAGGTACCACCGTGTCCAATGAGGCCTTCTCTGGGAAACCTAATTAGTACTAAAAGTGACCAGAGTGTTGGCTCAAGTGCTATTGCTCAGCACTCTGTTACAGGTGCCCAATGTATATATTTTGATATGTTATTTGGTTGGGAGTCAAAGCAGTCCAGAGAACTTAGATGCATGTAATTCTTTACAGGGTAACGTATTATGTACCAGCCCTCTAATAATCTTAATTCTCTGATGGCAAGGGATCATGTTATAAATAGCCTGTCCCACATTTTGAATTCACATACAACAGTTTTTGGAACACAGTGAAGGCAGAAGCAGTTATATTTTTTAAACTAAAGGACAGAGAAAGGTAATGGGGGAACAAAGAAACAGAGGCAATAAGAACAATAGTAAACACTGGGAAAGCATGTGCAGTGTAGCAAAATGGGACTACTCACATATTTAAACTTAAATTCTGTGTTTAACTGCTTTATCATCAGGGCCTATCCATCCAGCCTGATCTCTTTCAAGTGGAAAGTAAATGTAAGAAAAAGGAAAAAAGACAAAACTTTTTCTCAGAGTTCTTTGGGGGCAGGAGATATTTCAGGCCCCAGTATCACAGAATCATTAGCACTAGAGTTGGGAAGGAACCCAGAGCATTCAGGCTGGAAGAGACACTTTGTTCAAGTAGCCTTTAGGTAATAGTTCCATGTCATGTGTTGTAAGTTAGAGTCTGTGCCCACCTGGCATTGCTTATGGCTAGTAATAACAATGTAAGGATTAAAAGTTGTTTATTTGGTGATTTCCACCTTATTTTCTGTTTTCTGCTAATAACCTTTGCTTTTACTTTAAATAAATGGAATTGGATGTGATGACTAAATCTGGGTTAGCCTCTTTTTGGCTGCTGCTGAGATAGAAAAATAAACTAAACTCTGATCTCAGAGGAAATGAGTCCTAACTCCGGAGTGAAGTAATATTGTGAATGCTTGGGTCAGGAGGAAGAGGGACTGGGATCCCCTCCCAAAATGGTGCTGCTAGGAAGCTGGCTGGTCACAGGGACTGTCAAAAGACATCAAGGCCACCAGGCCTGGTTACAGATATCCAAACAACCTGAGTACCCAGCAGAAGAGAGCTGAAGCTTATTGGCTATTATAGTGTTTCTGAATTATGATAATATGCAGGAAGTAGAACACAGCAAAGTTCATCCACCGGATGGGAGACCCTGCTACCTTGTTTAGTTTGCTCTATTGTCAGGCTGCCAGCTGGTAGACAGAACACTGCACTATGTATTTGCTTATTTTTAATGTTCTCTCTATAACAACCAGGGACCGGAAAGAGGAAGACAATCTCTTTAATATGATCCATTTCAAGTAGAAAATCCATAGCTTTTTTATGTATGAATTTTCCTCTTTCAAACACATAGAAGCAGAAATGGCATATATCAGTCACTGCTATATGAGAGTTATCTAAGGTTATGATGAAACAGAAAGACTATTGGATTAATATGTTTAAAAAAAATCGATACCAACTATTTTAACAAATGTGACACTGTCTAATATACCAGGATGTTTCTTTAAATGAGTGTAAATAAAACCTCACAAGAGGCATTAGAGAATGCAGTGCTTTGTACTGCAGAACCTACATTCCTATTCTAACCACACATCCATAATTGTAAGTCATTCGTGATAAAAATCAATGATCTTAGTTTTCTGATAGCTTTTGTTCACTGTTCCCAGGAACTGCTATCTCCTCTCAAGAGAGTATTTAGATTTTTAAGCTCCCTCGCTTTGCTTATTTATTACATACAGTACCATTCATTTGAAGAGCAACCACAGTGCCAAGTTCCAGCTTGGCATTTGTGGAGCATTTTCCTTTCAGTCTCTTGAGAATATTTAACTGTCTCATGACTCTCGGAATTCTCAACAACGCAGTGCAGCGGTGATGAGCCAGGCTGAAGTGGGCAAAGATGTTGTTGGCATCTGTCTCTGTTGCTATGGCTGCAGTATTCCACTGAAGCAATAATACTTTTTCAAAGAAACTAAATAAAAAAAAGTTCTTGTTTTCTTTTCTTCCATTTGAACAGAAACTACTTAATATTGTAGCTAAAATGAATCATATGTCTTATTTATTTAACAGCTCACAGGACATGGTTTTTAAGCTTCCTTCCTACAAAATAATTTCTTCTTTTTGGACTCACAAAAAACAAAAACCCATCCAAGCAAAAAAGAAGTTCACCCCAACCCTGAAATGAGAACTACCGGATAGAGGAAGATCCCTGTGCCCATAAGGAGCCCATTGACTTCCTGCATTTAGCCAATTTTCAATGCAAGATCAAGGCTGAGGACCTTAAGTAATTTAGAGGAGTTGCTGTACATAGAGAAGATGGATGGCCAGTGCTCTGTTTAATATTCGCTATGTGTATAGAAGTTCTGATAGATTGTATTCTGGTCACATGCATGGATAAGGTCCTGACAATATATCAGAACCACTATAATGATATATGATCTATCTGTACTGAAATAGAGATACAGCCATTCCAAACTCATGCTGATAAAAGCTTTATATTTACCCCCATCTTGTGTTTCTCCTTCTCTGTTCTCTCTATCATTACAATTATAAATATATGAAAGGTTCAAAACATTTCAAAGGTGATCATATGTATTTTTGTACCCTTTTCTTCATAGAGTCATAGTCTCTACAGTCAGAAAGGATCAGCTAGTCTGACTTCCTGTACAACACAGGGAATGGAATTTCAGTATGTGTATCTGAGCATCCACATGCATAGAAGAGCAGGTCCATCCCACAGTGGGTTGGAAATTTTATTTACCATACTTATATCACTAACTCAGAATGAATAGTCACTGCACATCAGTCTACTATTCTTGTGGGGCTCTGAAGCTAAAAGTAAATCACCAAATCTAGAAAAATACTTTACTATGTATTACATTGTACAGCAAACTTTTAATTCTGCACATTTTTCTTCTGTGATAGTCTTTCATGAAACTGGCATTAAGTAAGGTTATTCTGCACCCAAAAAAAAAACCTATTTGCAATTTACTACAGTAGGGTACATCAATATCAAGACAACAGGTATCTTCCACGAAGTGGAAATATTTGTTGTTCAAACAAAGCTATTTAGCTGATCAATGGCACTTATCAACAGTGCTAATTGACAGGGATCAAAACAATTTACACTATTCTCTGGGGACAAGCTTTACTGTAATGGAGAAAACATTGATTTTCAAAGGTGTTAGTTTTTTTGCAAACAGCAAATAAGAGACAAATACATATTTTCTTTTTAATTGCTGCTTGGAGACAATGTTGTTATCAAGTTTGGGAGTTTTGTTTTCTTAGTCCCTCACTCCTGAAATTTCACAATTAAAAAACAACCAAATAACATTTAAGATAAAAAATGTTTTTTTCTAACCCAGTGTGTCAGAGCCCAGTGGCCTGGTCACAAAATTCACTGTGCAAAGGCCCAACCTCAGGAACAATTTGGTCTGCAGCATACCACTATGCTCTAGCATGTGGACCCACTACAGGAAATGAGAACCAGAGCACATGCCATCACTGATTAAATAATACAAAACCTTTAGCAATCAGAGATGAGAGCTGTACATACCTTTACTGGTCACAGTATGGTCCACAGGCCCCTGCAGAGTTTATATTCTACATTCAGCACCATGGTATTTAGGAAAACTGGCCCCTATTCTCAGCTATGGCCAAGGAGAACAAATTTAAAATTTTTATTAAAGTTAATGTTTAAAATCAAATTTACACAAGTTAAGAAGGAAGGTACTGTACATCTGGGGTCAGGCTTGGGTTATGAGGGATTACAAGTGTCGGTTACAAGGTTCATAAAATATATACATAGTACGTAACCAGCGTAGACCCAGATTGGGGTGCAGGAGTTTTTAAAACGACAGTGTATAAATGATCTCGGGTACGCCACCCATAGAATGTATTTAGAGTCCAAGTCAGTGATGGTGTAGTGAATAAGTACATGGGTGGGGTGCGTCCCTGGGTTCATCAGGGAAGGAAGGAAGTGTGTTATTTCCCTGACCGACGATCTTGATTACTCAACCTGGTACTGATGCTGTCCCGTGATGTGCTCCGTGTATATGTCTCTGGACCACCTGATGGTGTCAGACACCATGAGCTGTCTCATGAGCCGGGCGTAGCGTCGACCGACTCCGCACGCTCTCAGCACCGGCTCGTTGTGGGGGTCCCATGCGCCAAGGGCTCCCATGATCAGGGCGTGGATCTGGACCTCGTAGCCCTGGGCTCTCAGGGTGACAGCCAGCGGGGTGTATTTCAGCACCTTCCAAGCTCAGGCCTCGTGGAAGGCCGGTGACCTGTTTTCGGATGGCACCATAACGTCCACCATGAGAACCTTCTTCTTTTCTGCGTTGGTCATGAAGATGTCGGGTCGCAGTCGGCTGTCCGTTCCAGGGATGGCGGAGTTGACGGTGATCTGCCCCAGGGACGGCGGGATGGCTTTCACCAGCCGGTTCTGGATGGCGTTGTAGCAGTGCCGCCAGGCTCTGGAGTGGTGCTGGCATCCACACAGGACGTGGGGCAGGGTCTCATTGGAGTAGCCGCACTTCCTGCAGCGCTTGTCCCTGTTGCCATGGCGGACTACTACTGCTCTGGAGTGCTTGTTCAGACATGGCCTTTGCACACTTGCAATTCTGGCCAGCTGCATGCTGGGCTAGTTCATGGCATAACAGAGCAACCTGACCCTGCTTTAATTCACACCAGCTGCCCCATGAGAACAAAATGGCAGCTGGGGAGCACTAGGTCATAAGAAAGCCCTAGCCACACGTCCTACCTTGGCAGGAGAGAGATAGGCGTTGGATGGCCGCCGGTGTGGCTTTCCTGCACTAAAGGATCCCTGTATGCTGAGGAGATCCTCTTGTGACTGGATATGGCATTTTTAGAGCCATTTTGTGTGGTGCTGCCAACATAGAATCGGGATAGCACATTGCAATTTAGTGCAGCACTTACATAATGTTTCTGCACATATTTCAGTTTTGCAAGGGACAAGGTCCATGAGTTGTAGGTTACACTTTTATTAGGGGTTATTAACATCTGCTAAGTAAGGCCTACTGACAGGTTACACCAGCTGATATCAGAACCCAGATCTCTACTATGGTAGACCCAAGGCTCATCCATTTAGCAACACTGCCTCTCAGAAAGAACCTCCCAAATCTGTGTAATTGGTTATGCTGTCCGTAAAACAGGGCAAGTCCTGTTGTATATCCTCGATTGTATATCCTCTATTGGAAGGTCCACATAGAATAATAGCCTACTCCTGCTGCCAGATATTGTAATTAATCCTTTAGCTCACGTCGGAAAGGTCTGCTGGTGTGCTTTAAAACGGTGCTGTCTGAAACATAGGAGCCTTGTCTTATAACAGGCTTATTCAAAGTGATACAAGCTACAAAAGTGAGATCTTGGAAGAGTGTTGCCATTTTCATAATGTAATAAAAATACTGTAATTATAAATAATAATTAATAATAAATAGTGTGTAATAAGCATGTCATAAAAACAAATTTTATATTTCCAAGATCACTGCTTTTATCATTTATACTCAGGTAAAAGAGAAAATCCCTGGAAATATTCATTTTTAGGAAGGGGTTCGTGAGACTTGACATTTTAGTGAAAGGGGTTCACAGGTTGTTAAAGTTTGGGAACCACTGTATTAAAGGAAGAAGGCTTTGCAGCAGAAGCACAGAGATGCAGCCATTCTAGGGGGCCACCTTCCTGCTTCTGCACATCACAGGATTCTGTTAACCATAGATCCAGGATCCACAGCATTTACTGCTCTCCCTGCCTGCTCCATCTCCCCCAAAACCCTGAAGGGACAACAGCTAGGAGACCCTTCTGAAGTTCCTTGTTTTCTCTGCCTCCCCTTCTGTATGTATGTTTTGGGGGAAGGGAAGAAGAGAAGAGGGGTTCAGAGGAGAGATGGTTTAAATCTCTGTGTACATGTTTAATTGGGTCTAGATTCATTTTGCCGGCAACATGTTAGGGCTGTCAGAATCTATGGGTGGGAAGACCTCTATGCACTATGTTAAACTTTTATGAGAGAAATCACATGGGCATGATTCGCCTTTATCGAGTGTAGTCTCAAAGCAGCTAATTGAGTAGGGTCAGCTGAATTGGTCCTGCAAACTAAAGCTTACTCTAATAAAGTCAAAATATTCATACAAGACCAGAATCCCATATTTATCTTGAAGCAAAAAAACTAACACTAATTACCAACTCCCAGGAGTAATAAAAAAAATAGTGTAGTCTCATAAAAAAATCTCTCCCAGTTTCAAGAGCAGCTACAGCTGAAATTTTACCAAGTGACCTTTGGGGTGTGAAACAGTGGCTGGAGTTCTGTACACGTACATGTGTGTAACTTCACAAACATGATATTCCACATAATGATTTCTTCAGGCTTTGGGTGTGTGTCTCTTCGAAGGTGTAAAAATCCTTTATATTTATTGTGGCAGAGCCCAAAGGCCCCAATGTGGCTCAGGGCCCCATTATAGTAGGCACTTATACAAACACATAGGAAAATGTAATTCCTGCACCAATGATCTTAAAAAGACAAAATAGATGAAGGGTAATGGGAACATATACACCTTTCAGGAAAACTGATGTGGGTGATGGCAGGCACATGGCATACTGGCTCTATTGTTTGGTTTGCTTTGGGGTGGTTGATATATTTGTTTTATTCATATTACAAAAAAATTGGTTTTAGAAGGCACTTGGGTGGAACTGCCAAGGGATTGGTGGAGTAAGAAAAGACACTGGGCAAAGAGAAACTATGGATAGGCGAAGGAGGCAAGTAGCATAATGATCAGGAAGAAAGGAATTGAGGGTTTGCAGTGGTTGAAAAGGGGTGGGGTGAACGGAGACTAATAACCGATGGCAATACAGAAACTAAGGGTAAGGTGTGGGGAATCCAGATTAACTCTTAAATCGAGTGAGGGATGATGTCAGCGAACTATGAAAGCCCCTTCCAGCTGTTGCTGTTCCCCATATGGGAGAGGAAGTAATTGGGATTGGTGCCCTAGGCAAGTCCCTCTGGGTCTGATGGGTTGGGCATTAGGGATCAAAGGCCCTGAATTACTGCCTGAACTCTTTACAGTGCAGTACTGATACTATTTCTAAGTTAAATTTCTCCCAATATATCAAAGGCACATGCCCTCCTGTGACACAGAGGCCCATTGGTGGTTCACTACTCTGCACCAGCAACTCATCAGGACCGACAAACTCACTACACCTAACACATTGCTGTCATAGTATTTATCTGTGAAGATATCAAATCAAATGAAAGCTAGTGACAGACTGGTCATTATATTACTGTGAAATATAAGTATTAATACTAGATGAGGAATTATGTATACCTATTGATATTATGCTTTAAAATCCTTAACAAGGCAGAGTGGACAAACAGGTCTTATGGCAGACAAAAGCACCTCTATTCAGCTATCCCTGTCTCTTATGTAAATTAAGTATTGTGAGCCAAATACAATAGGAGTTACATCTGCAAGTGAAGTAAACAGGAAGAACAAATTAACCAGGGGAGGGGAAAATGTGAAGGCAGCATGGGGGGAAGGGTCTTATCCAGGAGTACACTTCAAAAGGATACATTTTAAAGGTTTAATGGCCTATAAGAAGGGGAAAATAAACCTTTTGTTATCCATGTCTAAGAAATCCCCTTGCAGAGTGTAGGGGAATCATGAAAAATCTGGATCATGGTATGAGTGAAAACCTGCAAGCACAACAGAAAAGGTTTTAAATGAGAAACTACTTTAGATAAGATTAACTTGCTAGAGTTAAGACTTAGTTTTGTAGAAACATGCTATCTTTTGCTTCTCATTATCCTTGCTCACTACATCTTTGAATCTCTGTTCTTTGTTAATAAATTTACTCTTTTTATTATGAATTTATCTCAATGCCTTCCTATTAAGTAGGTGTGCATCCTCAATTGAATCAAGCGTGTACACTGGCTCTTTAGAACAGCTGACTTGATAATCACTGTGAGTGTCCAGTGACAGGGGCTGGACACTACAGGGAGATGCTTCTGAGGTGCTTGGGAACTGAGGTACACCAAGTGTTACCCGCAAAGCAGAGTAAAGGCTGACAGAGTTTCTGAGGAGATTGTTTGGGTGGCTAATAGACTTGGGTGACAGGGAGCTGACACCCAGTTTATCACCAGAAAGTTTCTCTTTCGCTGAAGGCAGGAGGGTAACTAGGTCACTCAGGGTCCTGGGTGCCATGAGAAAGTGTGACGCCTCCAATCATGAAAAGTCTGAAATCTAAAGGTTTAGTTAAGCTATTGTTGTGTTAATGGGCTTTAAGGATTTACTTTTATTCCATGCTCACATAGCTCAAGATGTCAAACAGCAACATGGCCAGCTCCCCCAAAAGTCATCTTTCAGTTCAGAATGAAAAAATTCTGCCCAAGGGGCAAATTTCTGAAATATTGAATACCAAAAAATAAGGGTGTAGAACATCAATAGTGCTGCCTCAACTTTACTACAGTGCTGTTAGTAAAACTCAGACCAAAATATAATAGCTAAATAACTTTATGGCCTGAAGCAATTTTGTATATATTTAGGACTAGCTTCCTGCTAGATGGTCTTGTTCAACAATGGTAAATAGAATCAGCAGAGACAAATGTGTGCCATGCCATCATGTGTAAGACATGCCACGTGTTAATATATATATTATGGCTGGATAATGGAAGTGAATGTTAATCCCACACTCATGCACTGTCCTAAATATATAGTTAGGAAAGGCTTGATTCAGCCAAGAGTTCAGTCCAACACATACAATATTAATTACAGTCAACAGTATTAACAAACTAAGCTTCTGTTAGAACATTACAGTTTTCTGGCAGTAGCTATCAGTTCTATAGTTAGAGTTCTAAACCAAAATAATCCATCTTTAGATATGTAATGTAGTTAGAAATATAATCAGTACTATTGAAGGAATATATGTGGCAATTTCAGCATTTGTTTGATTGTGGATGGTTCTAACCTAACCCTGTGGAAGCTATCATTGCCAGGAAGTAAGGGCAACTAGGCTAGGATGGGTCTGTCACGGGTTATGCTCACTGCCAGCAGCGCCTCCTGCTGGCTACCCTGGGAATTAGCTCCACCAGGCTTGTGCTCTGCCTCCAATGGTATTTTCCCCCATCCTGTCTTACTCTGCAGCCCCACTCACTCTCAGATCTTCCATCTCCTCTTCATGACTCAGCCCTCTGGCCAGGTCAATAAGATCCTCCCCTTTCAGGGGAACTCAAAGTCCTTCTAGACCTGCTATCTAGCTGGTATTTCAAACACCCTTGCCACTTCCCAGTGGCTAGTAGGGAAACTCAGGCCCATACTCTACACTGGGTTCCAGCCTAGGGACTCTATAACAAGCAGCCAAGGTCTCTGCATGGTCTTACTCCTTTACTGCTGTTTCCCTTGGCTTCTTCTTACTCATCTGATTTTCCCCCACCCCTTGCTAGCCTCTCCACTCAGGGAATTACTGAAGCCTGCTTTCCAGTTACCTACCACTCCTGGGCTTTATATTGGTCCCGCCTGTTCTGCCCAGCTTAGCCTACTCCTAATTAGTGGCATGCTCCCTGGCTGCTCCTCTAGGTGCACCCAGTGGAGTTAATTGGCCTGCCTGGCCACCTCAACCCCTTTCAATCCTGTGGGGGGCAGATGCCGCATCACAGGGTCAAAACTCACTTTCTATAGATGTCAATGGGAAAAGCAGACAACCTTATTCCGAGGTAAATTTCAACACTGTGTTTGTTAAAAATGACACATGCCACCTCTCAGAACCTCAGGGACTTATGGTTAGAAGATGTGAATTCGTTTAGACTGGGGCTCTCCTGTGTCAGCTAGGTGTCGTTGGAGCCTCACAACAGCCAGAGACAAGGAAATGAGTAAAAATAACAGGAGTACTTGTGGCACCTTAGAGACTAACAAATTTTTCAGAGTAGCAGCCGTGTTAGTCTGTATCCGCAAAAATAACAGGAGTACTTGTGGCACCTTAGAGACTAACAAATTTGTTAGTCTCTAAGGTGCCACAAGTACTCCTGTTATTTTTGCGGATACAGACTAACACGGCTGCTACTCTGAAAGGAAATGAGTGGGTGTTCAGATGAAGGACTGCTCACCTCAGTTTGTGCTCTTGAACTTCTATCTCCCCTCTAGCTGGGGACTCCTCCCAATGTGTGGAATTACATCTGGGACAGCATTATTTTTTCCATAGAGCCCCTTCAGGCGTGAGAAGCCCTTCAAGGGGGTTACCTAAAGCTAAGGGAAATCCTTATTAGCAGGGCTTCATTAGTCACACAGCTGGGGTGGGGATGGCTGGGTCCAGAACTGCTGTGATAATACAAGGCTTCTGAACTAATGGCTCTGATCTTTCATTAATCCCTTGGGAAACCATGACTTGCTCTTTCTGCAGAGGGGCAGCCATCCCCCCTCTCCAAGAAATGATGTGGGAGAATCTCTGCAAAGGCAATCTCTCAGATTTCTACCCTTTCTGTTTTACCATGGGAAGGGGCTATCTGGCCTATTTATAGTATAAAGACAGTGTTTGGCTTCTGTGATTTGAAGTAGTGGGGGAAGAACACCTCAATGGTAGATCTGCACTATCCTCACTTTATACATTGTTGGCAACACTTGCCGGTTGATGCTATTTTTCATTCCAAAAGCAAAAAACTTGCGTTTCTGGGATTTTACTGCATAGATAAATCAGTCCCTGGCAGGATTATTTGACAATAGTCAGAGATTGATTTAACTCCCGTAGAGGTAAAGCAATCAACCCTCAATTCAATTTGATGGCACAGTTTTAGCAAGGGGTTCCCACAGGACCCAGAAACCATCTCCTGCATGGAATCCAAATTGATTGTAGTGTTATCCCTGCCACCATGAGAAACACGGGGGCTGTTTCAAACTGATGCGCAGCTTGAAGCCCAGAGCTGAGCTTCTTTCAACAAAAATTTTCTTTTCCTGCTGAAGAAGTCATGAATCCCTTGTACTGTTTGGGGAATCTTTGCTTGCAGGGCTGGTAGGGAGTTTATTACATTATCAGTATTAGCCATGCTTTCTGAATTTCCATTGGTTTTAAGGCATCCTAACTAAGTTTAAAAAAAAAAAAGCAGGGGGGAGGGGAGAATACCAAGAATCTCTGTAAGAAGCTGACTCTCCTGAGTGAAGTTAATGGTGGAGATTCACTGAATCGCAATAATTCTCTCAAAGAGGTGGTTAAACCAGACTGTGCCTCAGGACAGCAAAGCTCAGAAATGAAGAATATTCTTCAACAGTTGACAAATTCACTCAGCATCTCTGCTCTCGTTTAGAGTTTAGTCATTTACTCAGGATGCTTTTAAATCACATTTAAAAGTGAGTAATAGGTTGCAGCAAACGTCTGAGTAGAGGCTATGAATTAATCACAAAACCTAGAAAAAATTACTAATTTATCTGGAACGTACATTGATTTTCACAAACTGAGCATTTTTTTTTCACTTCAACTCAAAGTACAGACAAATATAAGAGGTGTAGTGCAATGAAGTTTGGATTTTGCTCCCCACTAAATTACTCAAGTGGACTCAACCCAAAGCTCCTAATGGATGTTTTACAAACAACAAAACCACAGTGCAATTTGGCAGAAGCAATGTTTTTCTAGAAATGGGTTTGAATGCTTCTGCAATCAGGGGAGTTACTAGTGAAGCCTTAAGTGATAGTCTCAGACGTTTGAGGGACTCTGCTATTATTATTTATATTGTGGAAGTGCCTGGGAGCCTCAATCATGGACCAGGACCCAATTGTGCTAGGTGCTGTACAAAGACAGAACAAAAAGACAGTTCCTGCCTGCAAAGAGCTTACAATTTAAGTATAATTACACCCTGGACCAAATTCAAGAGAGATAAACAAGCAAACTCCCATGGACATTTGTGGGTGTTACACTCAGATGCACCCCAGAACAATAATCCCCAAAAACAAAACGTGTACACACACTACCAGGAACTGAAACACTGAGTTCAGGGAGCAGGAAACAAACAGGAACAGGAAACAATAAGCAGGAAAGCAACAAGCTCATACACCAGTCATCACATGGGCCAAATTCAGCAGTGTATACGGTGGCCATAACATAGATAGAAGTAGTGTAACTTACAATGATTTGGCATTGGGTGGGTATGCAGAGTAGGCCCTCTTTTTAAAATGTACCTTTTTGCTCATTGCTTTTCCAGGTTTGTACATCCCTTGACTTCAGTATGTAAGTTAACCATCTTGCACCTCTAATAAACAGCAAATCATTGCAAGTTTCCTGCTTTAACACTGGTGCTCACATGCATTTTCTGACTAACATACAGTGTATGCTTAACTTGCACCTCATTGCTGCTGAACGTAGCCCCCTGCAAGCGCAAGCACTGAAGATGAATGAGGTGCATCAGCTGAACTGTGTGTTAATCCCTATTACTCTTTCACTTTTATAACCACTCAGTTTCACTAATTTTTTTTAAACTATCTGGGCTTATATATCTGCAACAGTTTATTTTACAGTCACAAATAGGAAAAATAGGGTGTGGATTTATATACAAACAACCTTTGAACATTATAACAAAATTTTGCAATCCTATAACAATGGAAAAAAGAGTTCATAGTCAGTTTTCTCTGTATCAAGATGTCCTTATTACGAAGAAGTGATGAATTTGGAAACATTGAGCATAGATAATTTCAGTATAATAGAACTGCTCCCTAAATGGTAGCACAGCATATAAATTGTCTTTTTTAATCTAGTAGCTGCACAAATTATTTAAACGTTTCGAATGTTTATGCTCTCATTTACACTGATTAACTATATTTACTTCGGTGACATTACTCACTTTACACCAGCATAAGAGAGTAGAAGCACTCTTTACCTGGGTGTGTTGGGGAAAAGTTATTTTGTTTTGTCTCTAGCAAGACGTTGTGTATTCTTGATTACTTATAATCAAAAATCATCAGATTATAGAGGATAAATAATGGAATTAAAAAGCTCACTGTAAACGATATCCAAGTATACACTTATGGATATAGTTTCAGGGGTAACGTTTTTTTTTTTTTCATTCAGTAGTAGAAGAGTGTGCATTAGAGGTAAAAATGCATTGCCAGTAATCATTTGTCACTGATATTAGACGCCTTGGGGAAAAACCTGTCACAAGCTCTTTACCAGCCTCTTTTCTTTCCCACCCTCCAAAGAAGAACAATTTAGCCAATTTTCTCTGCAAATGTTATATCTAGCTGACAATGTAAAATTAGTTCTGACAGACACTGCATTTGTCATGCACTGAACAGCTATAAACTGAAAATTGTCACAGAAGGCCTAAATGCTTAATCGAATCAGAAAGAATCCTGCTGAGGAGCTTCCCGGGTCAAATCTTGACTTTGATTAAAGTGAGATCCAGGTTACTTCAGACTAACAACACAAGTCCAAGTCAAACACATTTCTAAGACGTGGGGATACTGGAGTAAGAACATCTTCCTACAGGTAACATTTAACTTAATTTGAGTTGATTTAACAAAATAACGTAGTTATTGGTCATTTGCAGGGTCTCTTCTTGGTAAATCAAAACCTGGGATATGATGCAGTGTATGGATGTTACAGTAGTGACCATGAGTCCCTGAGAACCTGGAATGTCGCTGTTGATTTTATAGAGTTTATCCCAGTCTCTGTAAAACTGGCAGACAGGCCAACTGAAGGAGCTGCCAGTCAATGAAGCTGGTGAAAATGACTGCAGGCTGCCTGAGTGCATACACACTAGGCCTGTCGCACATTGAGACGATGCCATCGGTTCCAAATGAACCCCTGTGTGCACAAGTCCTGGAACAAGCCTGTCATAACTATAAAGGGAAGGGTAACAGCTCTCCTGTGTACAGTACTATAGAATCCCTCCTGGCCAGAGACTCCAAAATCCTTTTACCTGTAAAGGGTTAAGAAGCTCGGGTAACCTGATTGACACCTGACCCAAAGGACCAATAAGGGGACAAGATACTTTCAAATCTTGGAGGGGGGGGAAAGGCTTTTGTTTGTGCTCTTTGTTTTGGTTGTTGTTCGCTCTTGGGACTGAGAGGGACCAGACATCAATCCAGGTTCTCCCCATCTTTCTAAACAAGTCTCTCCTATTTCAAACTTGTAAGTAAATAGCCAGGCAAGGCGTGTTAGTTTTACTTTGTTTTCTCAACTTGTAAATGTGCCTTTTACTAGAGTGTTTATCTTTGTTTGCTATACTTTGAACCTGAGGCTAGAGGAAGGTCCTCTGAGCTCTTTAAGTTTGATTACCCTGTAAAGTTATTTTCCATCCTGATTTTACAGAGATGATTTTTACCTTTTTCTTTAATTAAAAGCCTTCTTTTTAAGAACCTGATTGATTTTTCCTTGTTTTAGATCCAAGGGGTTTGGATCTGTATTCACCAGGAGTTGGTAGGAGAAAGGAGGGGGATAGTTAATTTCTCCTTGTCTTAACATCCAAGAGGTTTGGATCTGTATTCACCAGGGAATTGGTGAAAGGTTTCTCAAGGCTTCCCAGGGAAGGGAATTAGCTTTGGGAATGGTGGCAGCGGACCAGATCTAAGCTGGTAGTTAAGCTTAGAAGTCTTCATGCAGGCCCCCACATTTGTACCCTAAAGTTCAAAGTGGGGAAGCAGCCTTGACAAAGCCCTTCTCTACATGTATAGTCAAATCCACACTGTGGCAGGGAAGATGAAAACGTGGAGCTGGCCAGGGCCGGCTCTAGGTTTTTTGCCGCCCCAAGCAAAAAAATTTTGGCTGCCCCCACCCCAGCCCTGGGCTCCCCCCCGCTCCTTGCTGCCCCAGCCCTGGGCTCTCTCCACCCCCCCCCCCCAACCTGCACCCTCCTGCTGTCCCAGCCCTGGGTCACTGGTAACTCGCTCCCAGGGCGGGTCATTCAGCAGGAATTTTGGATGTGCACAGAACACAGACAGGATTGGTTCCCATATGGTTACAGAACTGCAGTAAAGTGGAACAATTTTCAGCTTGTGTGATTGGAGGATGTCTGGATGCATATTGTAAGACTGTCCTACATAAATGAGGAAAAGTTGAGGTGCCTTTATTATTCTTTTGTTCCACTCTTTGTTTCTAGGGGGAATTTGCCAATGCAATCACTGTATTCCTTTTAAACAAATAAAACTGGGGGGGGGGGAAGCAATGGCTGTTGAAAATAGCAATTCCAGTCCTAAAAAATCACTGGGAAGCATTTCTTGCTCAATTTTATCCTACTTTTTCTACAGCAAGTTACAGTGGATCAGTATATTTGATTTGGGAGAAATGAAGTAACAGCTGCCCAAATTGAGCTTGAGCACTCCTGAATTTTGAGGGTGTTCAAATCTGGAAGGCAGGTGCTAGATTCCCTTTCTGAATATTAGCTATATCTGGAAAGGAAAAGTCAATTTCTGCTTCCATGGCTCAGAAGTGGAAATCCTCCTACGTGCCTAGTACTGTATCTAAAGCTGCCCAGGTCCTAGTAGAGCCTCCCCTCCCTTACTTTTCATTTTAAATTCTAGTGGGATCCACGTACCTCCCTTGCTAGGCTTCAGATAGAGAGGTGCACTGTCCCTTTAGTCCACCCAATTCCTTCTTTGGGGGCTGCAAGGTGAGGTCACACCAGTATCCCTAATCCAGTCTGGGGAAGTCTTCTGAAGGGGATATCTGGGGCAAAGCCTTCTACTCCTTGGGCTGGGCACACTTGTCCCCCACTCACAGTGCCACCCCGTTCTAGCAGCCAGCTCTCCATTCACAGCAAGCTGCAGCATGGCTCAGCTACCTCACTCCCTCCCCCTCCCTTTCCTGTTGATAGCTGCCAAGGGATTGCTGGGAAATGTAGTTCTTTCCCTGCTCCAGGGCTGGCTCTATAGGCAGGGAGCTAGGCAAGGAACTACAGCTCCCAGGGTCCCATGGGTTCTCCGCTTCTGCAGCGTTGCGAGAGGGGAGGAAGTGAGTTTAAAAAAAAAAAAAAAAAGGATGGCTGGAATGCCGCCCCCTGCAAATGTGCTGCCCCAAGCACCTGCTTGTTTTGCTGGTGCCTAGAGCCGGCCCTGGAGCTGGCACTTCCCCCTACCCCTCAGTTGCCAGAACACTCCCATGCACACTTACCTGACCCCTGCCAAACAAGTCTGTGTGTGCCTACTGCCCCTCAACAGGTGAGGCTTCCTTTCACTATGATAATCTGGTCACAGTAGGCATGCTGAAATATCAGCATACATTAAAGTGTCACTGCATTGAGCAAATGGATTTTCCTCCAAAGGGTCCTCTCACATCCCTCAGGAGGATCTGAGAAATAAAGCTACTTTTAAAAATGGCGTACCCTACTCCTCATACTTTTACTTCCATTCAGAAGATCCAAGATCATTTTCTGTCTGGACACTTCTGGGACAACAGACTAGGGGAAAGAGTTTATCATGGTTCAACTTCATTGACAATTTCTTCAGAGGATACCGCTGCTGGCCTCTCAGCTAGGAGAATAGCAACACTACTGAACTGAGTGCGGTCCAGAAGTGAGACAACACTGGGGGAGAGGTGAGGAATTTGTGGTCTCAATAATGGCTTGTTTTTAAAGTTGTAAGTCTATAAAGCTCCTCCCAGAAAAGTTATTTGGAACAGAAAATTGCACTTTGTTTCTTTAAGCATGAATTATAAAAGCAATTTCCTTTACACTGTAATAGCTTTTAATGTTCAGCTGAGCACTCTGTCAGATAAAACCTGTAGTAGCTTTCAAGAGGGCAACTGCTTCAAGCAAAGGTGGCAGTAAACTGACCATTTTAAGCAGCCCCTGAAATGGAATAAGGGTAGTCCCTGGAGCTGTGGGTCCAGACCACATGCAATGTTTCCACCAGCTGTAGTAATGCAACTATGTTTGGATCAGCATAAGCCTATAATGATCAAGACTATCACTATGTACTTGAAACTAGTGGGAAACATGGCTTGTAGATCAACAAAAGTTTTTAGGGCCAAATTCAGGACACTTCTTCCATGTATGCAGGATAAGAGGCAGCTCATACAAAGGAAAACATTTATGCTCCATTTGGGGCTCCCCCCAAATAACTCGGAGGCATTTTCATCAGTAGTGTAGCTCCAGTGAAGTTAATGGAATTACAGTAGGGTTTCATTTGGCCATGGAGTTAACATGCCACAGGCTGTCTGTGGCATGGAGTCATAAAGGGAGGTCTTGGGGCTGAAAGACTTATCCAGTGTGTCTTAGTCCAGGAATTTCCTGACCAGATGGCTGCACATCATGCCTGAATTGCTTCCACTTATGGCAAAAGTCTTTGATAAAGATGTAATGACACCCTTAAATAAAAGTAAAAACCTGTTTCTAATCAAAATTAAAGTAAACAAAACAGTATTGCTAGTCCCTAGTGTTCAAAACTTATGAGTCAGCCTCCAAAAACCATGGTATTTAAAAAATTGGGGTTCTTTTCATTTGCTTTCTAGTGCTGGATTATTTAGGGTTCATGTTTTCAAGCTGCTCTCCACAGCCATGAGAGCTAGAAATTTAAACAAACAAACAAACAAAAAAGCTGAGATCTGAGGTAATAACCTGATTCCAGTAGCTAAGACTTTAACACCAAATATTATGAGACTCGTGATAAAAAATTATGAATAGGCAACACTGAATGTATTTTGTTGTTTGTTTGTTTGTTTGTTTGTTTGTTTTAGGTAGTTTGCAATCATGAAGCAGTGATTGTGCTGGATGTCTGCAATAAGGAGCAAGGTGTAAATTATAATTCCCGTCACCCTGCAGAGTGACTCCAGCTATACAGTGATATAATGGAGCAGAAGTTGGCCAATTGACTCCACTTTATTAATAAAGCTGTAAAGCAAGAAACACTGGCTGTTACTAGATCTTTAGAATGGATCAGTTAGGGCCCAGTCCTCCATGCCATTCTCAAGCAAAACTCCCATTCGTTTCAGTGGGAATTTCCTTGAGAAAGGAGGACAGGAATTGGCCCATGATGTAGATGTAATTTTCATTCTACAGCCTCCTGCAGAGATTTGCAATGTCAGAAGTCAAAATGAAATGACCTTTCCATTGCTCTTGCCATGTTAGTTGATTTATAATATTGAACTGAAAAAAAAAAAAAGTCATTCTCATTTTGCTGCCTATGAGTAGCTTTTTATTTCCCATTTGTTAACATAAATCTCTGATTTATGCACCTTCTGTATAGTGGCAGGGTGCAGCATTAAAGCTGGTACCATGTAGCATTTTATTTTGGTAGTGAATTAGGCTGATCTAGCAGGGTACTGTAAGATGAGGAAATTCTGTCCTTTCAAAAATTCAGTCTATTGACTCGATGGGCATTGCCTAGAGATAAACAAGAGTCTAATTTGATCCAGATTCTGCAATACTCCTGTAGGAGTGCCAATTAAAATGTCCCTCCCTCTGCTCCACACTAATCTTTGAGACACTATTTCAATACTTGACAATTACATTTGCAATAGCAACCCACCTTGCTGTGTCACCACCACCATAGTTGCTAGTTTCCTAATTTATAGTGTTAATGTTCTGTGATTGTCTTCCTTTCTTTTTAGTTTGTGAAGATAAATTGCATTATATTGCAAACAGATTATCCTAACAAAAAATAGCTCATTTCTTACTGCATGTCCTGTGCCTATTTCGAATATCCTATGCTTCTGCTTCAACTCCTTGTTCTGACGGTATCAAGAAATTAACCAGTTTTAGTTGGTTAGAAAAACTTCCAAGTTATTGGCACAAATTCACTTAGGCTATTCAGAACCTGAATGAACTCCAAATGGCAGCTGGACTTTCACCGAGTACTACCTTATTAGTATTCAGCGCCACTACTACTTGAGGAAAAAAGCAACATGAGAAGAGGAGATTAAAGGAAGGAGAGAAATATTTCTTTGTTTGTGACCATTCTTTCTAATATTATTAATTACCTTCCCCAGCTTCCCTTATGTGAAGCTGCTGCCATGTAGCATATACTGCAGCTGGCTCCTGGTCTGGATCAATGACCCCGCATGTATCTGGCATGCAGGTATCTCATTTTGTGCTTGCCAAGAGAGGAAAAGTAGTTAAAGGATCACACAAAGATGTTACACAGCAAATGTAGTCCAATAATCTTACTCCACCTGTGTATCTATGTATGTATGGTATGTAGGTCTGATTATGTTCTCACTAGTTTTACACCTGTGTAAATCCATTAATTTAAATGATGTTACTCCTGATTTACACCAGTGTAAATGAGATCAGAATCAGACTCTATGCTAGATGTACACCCATGCAAAATATGCAGCAAACAGTAGCATGAGATCTTTAATTACGACAATCATTCAGGACCTCAGTTGATGTTAAAGCCCCAAAAATGACCAGTACAAAAGCTATAACACTTTAAATCTGCTTGGTAGAGAAATAGCAGCTGATATACATTAGAGAAGGAACAGTATGTTTACTTTCTGTAGCATTTACTAGTAACACATCAGCTGTGCTATTGAACAAATTACACTAAGCCTGAACATAGGACAGCCTAGCATGAAACAATCAGAGATACTTGGAGTGACAACATAAATGAAGTATTCCATATGCTAAACATTAAAGCCAGCCCAACTTTCACTGAAGGAATGCAAATTTTCCATGGAAGCTGGATCAGGCCTTTAAACAAGCCTTATTCTTGCCAAGTTGGTGAGTGCCAAAAGCACATTTCCTTCTTACTCTGGCTTTGATTCTTTCTGAAGGAGAATGGAACACTAGATGAAAGTGAAAGGCCCTAAATATTAGTGGTGGGGAGAGCTTTATCAGCCACACATGTACTTAAGGAATAGCACTTAATATTACTTGTATTATTTTTAATCACATAGTAATAACATGATGGGCAGGCTAGTATGAACACATTTACTTGGCACAATGACAAATTGCTGTGTGACCAAGCCAAAGTCTACTCTAGCTTTGTTGTCATTACTGGTGTTTTATCTGGTACGTTCCTTTATCTCCAAAAATTGGCCCTTCCTCAGGGCTTCATACTGCTGCCTCTCACACTCTCATTATTTATTGACAATCTGCCTGAAGCCTCCATTCACATACACGACAGTTGTATTCTTACTTACTGCTTCTCTTCTCTGTTTTAGAAAGCCCAGCACTGGCGCAAACTGATACAGGACTATTTTTGTAAAACAGGTTGAAAGTCACAATTAATCCAACTGTTACCCACATGAATATTTACCTGACTAAAGACTACTGGTCCACGTGGCCCATGACACACAAAATGAATTGACCAGTGTGTATGCATGTACCACTACCCTCTACTGACTGAAGTCAGAACTGTTCAACTGGGCGTCTGTTGGCCAGGAAACAGCTAAGACACATCAACTATAGAAGGCAGTCAGGGCTGTTGGACTGCACATTTTTCAGACTCTTCCTGCTGTGCTTAGTATCAGAACCTTAACAACAATTCCCCAAAATACCACAAAGCATGAGACCACACTACTCCGTGACAATATACAGAAGGTGCTCACACCTAGTAACAAAAGATGGACTCAAGTGAGCATGCTCAGAGTTCATTAACATAGGAGAATAGCTTTTGGAGAGTGGCTGTTGGGTCTGCAGTGGACTGCTGGACAGTAGAGTGGATATAGCCATTTGGGCATAGGAGGCGCTGCTATGTGGTGACTAGGAGTGTAGGGTATTCTATACCTTCATCTTTCTGCTTTACAATACAGCAGAAGGTCTCAAACTGTGGGTTGGGACCCCAAAGTGGGTTGTGACTCAATTTTAATGGGGTTGCCAGGGCCAGCATTAGACTTGCTGGGACCCGGGGCTGAAGCCTGAGCTCCACCCCCATCCAGGGCGGCGGGGCTTAGGCTCAGGCCCCCTCTCCTCCTACCCAGGGTGATGGGGTTCGGGCTCTGGCCCCTTCTCCCCCCATCTGGGGCAGCTGGGGCTCTGTCCTCCTCCTCCCCTCCAGGGTCATGTAGTAACTTTGCTGTCAGAAGGCGGTCGCAGTACAATGGAGTTTGAGAACCCCTACAATACAGTATACCACAGAGGTACATAAGACTGCACCCCCACATGAAGAATCCTTTCCTGTATTGCCTGGTCTGTTACAGTTACAACTGTTTCTGGATTACATCTGTTTTTCCACAGTTTTCCCCCTGGAGTCCCTCTCCATCAATGTGATTAGGAATCTAAAGCTTTCAGAACATTCAGGATTCCCCCTTGCCTTTGTATATCCTTTTCCCTTCACCTTCACACACGGTCATTTTAATCACCTGTGGCAATAATCAGTTCTTGTCAACACATCTCAGCCAGGGCTTTCTCCTGTGGCCCAAGCAGCCTCCAACTCCCTCAGCTAAATAAAGCTTGTAATCTTTCTCTTAAATGAGAGTCTGCATGGACCATTCTTCCTAGGTAGGCTTTTGTAAGTGCTGTACATTGTTACCTGTTTATACTGTGCCCTTCATTTCTCCTTTACTGCTCAGCATTGCTGAGGACAGATTACAATTTATTAAGTGTCTGGATATTTTTGGTAGCCAGTCAGCACCTTTGCGATTTCATTAAACAGTCACTTACCTATGCCTGTCACTGAAATCACAGAAAAATATGGGGTGGGGGAACAATAACAATGAATAACGTACATAATCCCAAATGGGAATGGAAATTTCTGCATTCACATTTTTTAAAAGCCATTCAAAATGTAGCAATGATTGTTTCCCTGTGTTTCTATTGTGTGTACAAGTTAAGTTTAACTCTGCTCGCTATAAAAAACAGAATCCTTCACACAGCTTTGGATTTCTCCTAAGGGGCATAATTTCAGCACAAGAAGGCACAAGGGACATAACAAGGGAGAGTGGGCAAACTGCTATTTTTACAAAGCTTCAGTATTCTAGTTTCTTCTGGCAAGTGCCTTTCAGGTGCTCACTCACTTCGAGGCAGAAGTAGAGATGGCTCTCAGCAAAGTTCAGGTCTGGGTTTGGATCAAGATCTGAACTTCTCCAGAATTCAACGGGATTGCAGATCGGGGGGTTTCATTCAGGCCCATCCCTAGCAGACGAATGTGTACATACTGCACTGCTTTTGTGAGCAACTGCAAGCAAGTAACACATATTTTAAAATGGCAAAGCATTTTAAAAACCAACCTTTTACTAGATATAAAGCCTGAGGGATGTTTGCAAAAGGATAACAGAAAACAGCTGTAAAATGACTGAAGTTTCAACAAGCCATACAGATTAAGTGTTTGTGATGCACTGCTCTGGTCAGCAGGCCACACCTCCTCCAACATTTTCTGTACTCCCAGATAATCATTAATTCTACTGGCTTTGTACTTTTGATAGCAGGCCCAGTCTCTGGTATTTCATATGCAAATTAATACAGATACAACAGCAACACAATGTAAAAAGAAAATAAAGTTTAGTCCTTCCAAGAGCTTTTGTATAATAGTGAATAGTCCTCCAAATGCATATTTTCTCTTACAGTAGCTAAGTTTTCTTGTCAGGAGCTTTCTGGGATTTGAGGCCCACCAAAAGAAGCAGGACTTTAATGCATAAAAATAGGTCATAATAAAACAGACTATATTTATATGTAGGATATATACAGTATACATATACAATTCCATATATCTCCCACTACACATGGTTAGTGGGACTCAAGTCAGCTAACCTGGGTTAGAGAACTCAGGACTTGAGCATCTACACTGACTGTTAAACTTTCTAACCCAGGCTCAAACCTGGGGCTCCAGCATCCACACCGTAGTACACAGACCCTGAGTCAAGCCAACCATATCAAAGGGCTGGTCTACACTGGGGGTGGGGGGGGAAATCAATCTAAGATACGCAACTTCAGCTATGCTATTTGCGTAGCTGAAATCGAAGCATCTTAGTTCGACTTACCTGGCCATCCTCACGGCGGCAAGTCGACCACCGCGGCTCCCCCGTCGATTCCGCTTAATGTTTCTGCCGAGGTGGAGTACGGGTGTTGATTAGGGGATCGATTTATCGCGTCTAGACGAGATGCAATAAATAGATCCCCGAAAGATCGATTACTACCCACCGATCCGGCGGGTAGTGTAGACGTGGCCTCAGGCTCCCTAGCACCTTCCTGAATGCGGCTGCTCTAGTCCTTTGACCGTGGTGCAGTGGGAAAATCTGACTGTTCATCCTGCACGTTACAGGAAGTTTGAACAGCTCACCAACATAGCCAGCCGAGCCGTCATTTTGGTCTGTATGCTCCCAGCTACTGGAGCCAGCAACATGGAGGAGGCACCTTTTGAAGAACTTCTCTTGTTTGCACTTTCATTCTTGTGTCAGGAAATGGGCAGAGCTTCTGTGTGATGCTGGTGGACATTTCAGTGGCATTTTCTGACCCATTAAAAGCACCTAACAGAGCTTATGCTAGAGGAGGAGGAGGAGGCAGTGGAGGAAGAGGAGCAGGAGGACACAGACATGGCTGATTCTGTTCATGCCACTCGCTACAGCTGTAGATTCCCCCTACATAAACTGCAGGTTGCCACGCCAGCTGACTAGGTCAACATGCACCACTGTTGGATCCATGCTCAGCACAATACCCAGCACCAGGTTAAACTCCTTCTAAAATGGGTATGATGTCAGCGAGTTGCCCAAGGTGCAGTTCTGATCCCTGAAGCCGTTTAAATTACTCCCTGCACTGGTCACCAGCTTGGTAAATTCACAACGCTGCCAACTTCTTCACTATTTACTGGTATGCATGATCATTCCTAGTACTCTTACTAAAATCCACTGTTTTGCTGGCTTCGCACCAGAAATTTACCAAAATCTGGCTGTGCCCCTGCAACCAGGAACCGACATGCTTTGCAAAAGACTTCTTCTGGTCAGTCTGCATTGTAAACACAGAAGGCTCTCTGGTGGTATGTTTGCAGCTTGGCAGTCAGAAGACAATGGAAGGGGTCATGGTGACTCACTGAGCTGCTGCACTACACCAAGGGGTGTTGCTTCCATTTCCCTGGAGTTGGTTGCAATTCTTGGGAAAGAGAGGACACAGGAAGTTGGCCCATGGGATACTTTTGGCAGACTCCCTGGACCTGAGCCAGGGAGGCTGCAACTACACTGCAAAGCAATAGGGCTCAAACCCTGGGTCCCAGCTTGAATCAGGTTTGAACCCTCCACACCTGCAGGGTCCTAGGACCCTAAGTCTGAGCCTGAGAGATTTATGTGTAGACAGAAGGGGAAGTTGGGGCTCAAGCTTGAGTCTGAGCCCAGCCTTACATTGCAGTGTAGACATACTCATAGAGTCTAGAAGAGAAAATGAAAGATGTTATTCAAAGGGGGAAGAAAAGATGCACAGCTTTTAAAATAGCAACAATTCTGTTTTTTCATTATTTTCTACGTTTTTTCTTATATTGTCTCAAGTGCAGCAACTTCCCTCATGAAAAGGAATCTCTCTCATCACCTGATCTGCATGCTATGAGCAGAGATCCTATCAGAGCCATTGGATGCAGTAAACCAGCCGTTGCTTGGTTCATTGTTTAGCTACACCTTACAGAGCACATTTCAAAAGTGGTACATGAGGAGTTGCATTCAGAACACCACATTAATAACATGATTTATTGGTATTACTGTCCATGCGCCTCTTTGAGAATTATCCCTAACTTGTTTATGAGTGAACAAACACTTGCCATTCCCATCTTTCCATCTCATAAAATCCAGCTGTGTCTTTATTCCTTAGCATCACATTTGCCAATAACCACAAGGCTTTTGTGAAGGCATAAGGGGTACCATTCCTCTGGGATCAGAAGCCTGCAGCTGGCTGGCTGGCTATTTAGCCCCACCTGCTGCTCCTGGGAAAAGACCTGCAAACTTAATTGGCTGATCCTCATAAAAGCAGAAGCAGGAAATAGAAGGGGATGACAACCCCTCAGTCCCAGCCCATAGCACCCTCCTGCACCCCAAACCACTCATCCCCAGCCCCACCCCAGAGCCTGCACCCCTAGCCAGAGTCCTCACACACCCTGTCATAACTATAAAGGGAAGGGTAACAGCTCTCCTGTGTACAGTACTATAAAATCCCTCCTGGCCAGAGACTCCAAAATCCTTTTACCTGTAAAGGGTTAAGAAGCTCAGGGAACCTGATTGACACCTGACCCAAAGGACCAATAAGGGGACAAGATACTTTCAAATCTTGGGGGGGGGGAAGGCTTTTGTTTGTGCTCTTTGTTTAAGGGGTTGTTCGCTCTTGGGACTGAGAGGGACCAGACATCAATCCAGGTTCTCCCCATCTTTCTAAACAAGTCTCTCCTATTTCAAACTTGTAAGTAAAAAGCCAGGTAAGGCGTGTTAGTTTTACTTTGTTTTCTCAACTTGTAAATGTACCTTTTACTAGAGTGTTTATCTTTGTTTGCTATACTTTGAACCTGGGCTAGAGGGGGGTCCTCTGAGCTCTTTAAGTTTGATTACCCTGTAAAGTTATTTTCCATCCTGATTTTACAGAGATGATTTTTACCTTTTTCTTTAATTGAAAGCCTTCTTTTTAAGAACCTGATTGATTTTTCCTTGTTTTTAGATCCAAGGGAGTTGGATCTGTATTCACCAGGAGTTGGTGAAAGGAAGGAGGGGGGGGAAGGGTCAATTTCTCCTTGTTTTAAGATCCAAGGGGTTTGGATCTGTATTCACCAGGAGTTGGTGAAAGGAAGGAGGGGGGGGAAGGGTCAATTTCTCCTTGTTTTAAGATCCAAGGGGTTTGGATCTGTATTCACCAGGAGTTGGTGAAAGGAAGGAGGGGGGAAGGGTCAATTTCTCCTTGTTTTAAGATCCAAGGGGTTTGGATCTGTATTCACCAGGGAATTGGTGAGAGGTTTCTCAAAGCTTCCCAGGGAAGGGAATGGTGGCAGCGGACCAGAACTAAGCTGGTAGTTATGCTTAGAAGTCCTCATGCAGGCCCCCACACTTGTACCCTAAAGTTCAAAGTGGGGATACAGCCTTGACACACCCCCACACTCCAACCCAGCCCAGAGCCCCCTCCTGCACCCTGAACCCTTTGGCTCCACCCCTCAGCCCGGAGCCTCCTCCTGCATCCCAATCCCCTCATCCCCAGTCCCACACTGGAGCCTGAACTCCCAGCTGGAGCCCTCACTCCCTCCCGCACCCCAACCCCCTACGCCAGCCCAGTGAAAATGAGTGAGTGAGGGTAGGGAAAGTGTGCGACAGAGGGAGGGGGATGGAGTTAGCAGGGGGTGGGGCCTCGGAGGGCGGGGCGGGGCAAGGGTATTCTGTTTTGTGTGAGTAGAAAATTGGCAACGCTAAGAGGGTGCTATAAAGGTAGGCCCCAATCCTTTACAGGTTTAAGGAGAATCATAGGGATATAGTGTCCTACAGTATACTATACTGTAATATTTGTGAGTATAGTGCACTCTTCATGATGAGAAGCTGAGCAAAGCCGGTGTAAGTGTATGCTATTTTGATAGTGTTCTCTGAAAGACTTCCATTTCTATGAGCAGGGCCAGTTAGACTGGCAGAACTGCTGGGGTTCAATGCATAAATGACACAATGGTGTTTGTAGGAGGGATTGAGGTTTTTTAGGAACTGGGGAACGGGAACCTTTTGGGAAAGGAGCAGCCCATGCAGGAAGGATGGCTCCACCTAAACCAAAATGAAACCAGGTTGCTGGAATGTAAAATGAAAAAGGTGATAGAGGAGCCTTTAAACTAAGGGTTGGAGGAAAGCTGACCAGTGCAGAGGTGCACACCATTCAGACAGAAACATCCCTTATGGGAAGATTTATTAAAGGGGATTCTCAATATCCTAGTGAAGTGAAGAGGACAGAAGTTGATAAAGTACAGGTAGGAACTGAAGAGAAACAATCTAATGAAAGAGTCCTATTTAATTACATCACATGAAGGCACACAACCACATATTGACAAAATGCAAACGTGTTTATACACAAATGTTAGCTTAAATACTAAGTTGGGTGAACTTGGATGCCTGGTACTAAATGAGGATATTGATATAATAAACATGACAGAAACTTGGTGGAACAATGATAATCAATGGGACATGAGAATACCATGGTACAAAATATATAGGAGTAACAATGAGTTGTGCTGGTGTGGCAGTGGTGCTACAAGTGAAAGAAAGCATAGTCAAATATGGTAAAAATCTTAAATGAATCAAACTGTATCATACAATCTCTATGGATAGAAATACTTGAACAGTAAGAGTATAGCAATAGGAACATGCTATGGACCATGTGACCAGGATGTTGATGGTGACTGTGAAATGCTCAGTGAGAGTAGAGAGTCTACAGAAATAGAACTTAATAATGGGGATTTCAAATATCCCCATATTGGCTGGGAACATGTTACCTCAAGATGGGATGCAGAGATAAAATTTCTGGACACCATTAATGACTGCTTCTTGGAGTAGCTAGTCCTAGAACCCACAAGGGATGAGGCAATTCTTGATTTCGTCCTAAGTGAAGCACAGGAACTGGTCCAAGAGTTGAATATAGCTAAGCACTTCATAATAGTGACCATAATGTAATTAAATTTAGCATCTGGGTTGGGAGGGGAGGGGTGAAATACCAAAGAGACCCACCACAGTATTGTTTAACTTTAAAAAGGGAAACTACTCAAAAATGAGGAAGCTAGTTAAATGGAAATTAAAAGGAATAGTCACAATGTGAAAAGCTTGCAAGCTGCATGGAAACCTTTTTTAAAAACACCATAAGAGAGGCTCAAACTAAACACATACCTCAAACTTAAAAAAAAAATCCATTTCAACACAATTTCCAGTCTTAAGGGCTTTTAGAATCACATTCAAGATTTTTCTCCATTTGACAGTGAGAAGCACTGTGGTGACCAGATGAGTGTCTCAGGAGTGGGTGATCTTTAAGGCCTTGTCTACACCTGTGACTTTCAGGAAATCTCTCCTTGTTGCATGACTTCTGGAGCTAGAAATGGTGGGTGCACTAATATAGACTATCCATTGTGTTTGGGGTTTTTTTTACCACCATTTTATCTAGTCCTGCTCATCCCTTTTTGTGGAATCATTTCTTTCCTGTTGACAATTTTGCTAAATTGAGTTTGGGAGGCTCCCTCAAATCAAAAATTGTCTTGAAAAACCTGTTTGACTACTTCTATTTAAAAATGCTTCCTTTTATATGTTCAAAAGCAAAGGGAAACACCTATATAAACAGAGACACAGATATTATCAGAAAATCCAGCAGCAGTCCCTGATGCAAATGGTATTCCTTCATGTTGTATGTCAGCCTACTGAGCTAACACTGCCCCAATACACTACATGGGTTTAAGTGTGAGTCCTGGGTCCACTGATTTACTCCAATGCATCTTAATTATAAGAATCACCCAGGTGCCAAATACCTTTGTGCTGATTCAGTGATTTTTCTGAGACTGAGGTTTCAGAAGAGGTGCTGAAACAAATTAATCATTTAAAAAACCGTAAGTCAACAGGCCCAGATGGTACATTCAAAAGTTCTGAAGGAGCTTAAGTAAGAAGAAGCTGGCTGCTAACAAAAATATACAATCTCTCATTAAAAACAGCTACTGTTCCAGATGATGGGAGGGTTGCAAGTGCTGTATCTATATTTAAAAAGACCCTAGCCTTACATACATACCTGGCAAACTGGTTGAAAGAATACTTAATAACAGAATAAACAAAACACCAAGAAGATCATAATATGAAAGTTTTGCAGTTTGTGCAAAAGAAATCTGTGTCACTGATCTCTTAGAATTCTTTAAACATGGCTGACCATGTATTTAATTCAATAAAATAGTGGCTAAAGGAAAACTGGCTGACCTAACTTATTAGGTCTTCAAAAAGGCCTTTGACAAGTTCCCACACAAGAGGCTACTGAAGAAGCTAAGCAGTCAGGGGGTGAAGAGAGAAAGTAGTGTCACCAATCAAAAACGGACTAGACAGAAAACAAAGAATTAAGTGGTCAGTTTTCATAATGGCAAAATATTAACAGCAGGGTGCCTCAAGATTCTGTACTACATCTCATGTTTAATATGTTAATTACATCTCTACCTCGATATAACGCTGTCCTCGAGAGCCAAAAAAATCTTACCATGTTATAGGTGAAACCGCGTTATATTGAACTTGCTTTGATCCACCGGAGTACGCAGCCCCCTCCCCACACCCCCCCCCCGGAGCACTGCTTTACCGCGTTATATCTGAATTCGAGTTATATCGTGTAGCGTTATATAAAGGTAGAGGTGTATCTGGAAAGGCATGTGAGTGAAATGCCAAAATTTGCAGATGACAATTATTTTGGTTAGTCAGGATCAGGGTGCACTGTGAGGAACTTCAGAAAAGGCCTAAACTAGCTAAGTAAATAGGCAAAAAAATGCCAAATGAAGTTCAATATTGATAAATGCAAAGTAATGCACACTGGAGGGAAAACTGTAAACCAATCATACACTTCATAGGGTTCTAAATTAACCATGTTATTGTAGGCAGTTCAAAACATTGCAATCAAAAACAGAAAATGATGTTAAATTGCATAAGAAATGGTCTGGAGAATAATGCAGAGAATGTTATGCCTTTATAAATCAATAGTGCAGCCTCATCTGGAATATCATGTGCAGTACAGGTGACCCCATCTTAAAAAGGATATTGCAGAATTAAAGGTGGTTCAGAGAAGGGCAATGATGATCAAGGGCCTACAAAAACGCATTTGAAGAGAAGTTGAAAAGATTGGAATTGTTTACCTCAAAATAATAATAATACCTAATTCCTACATAGTGGTTTTCATCAGTAGATGAAGAAGAGGGGACATCATAATTTTTTTATATATAAAAAATAAAATAAATGGATGGTCTAGAGAAGCTATATAAGGAACACAGAAGTTCCCTATCTCATAATACAAAAGGGTATATTCAATGAAGTTAAAAGATGGCAAATTCAAAAGTGATGAAAGGAAATACTTTCACACAATGTGTAATTAGACTGGGGAACTCGCTGCCACAAGATGTCATTGAGGCCAAAAATTTATCAAGATTCAAAGAGCAATTGAACATTTCTATCAGAGGGGTAGCCGTGTTAGTCTGTATCCACAAAAACAACAAGGAGTCCGGTGGCACCTTAAAGACTAACAGATTTATTTGGGCATAAGCTTTCATGGGTAAAAACCCCCACTTCTTCAGATGCATGGAGTGAAAATTACAGATGCATGCATAAATATACTGACACATGAAGAGAAGGGAGTTACCTACAGGTGGAGAACCAGTGTTAACAAGACCAATTCACTTAGGGTGGATGTGGTCCACTCCCAATAATTGATGAGGAGATGTCAATACCAAGAGAGGGAAAATTGCTTTTGTAGTGAGCCAGCCACTCCCAGTCCCTTTCAAGCCCAAATTAATGGTGTTAAATTTGCAAATGAATTGTAGTTCTGCAGTTTCTCTTTGAAGTCTGTTTTTGAAGGGTTTTTTTTGTTGAAGGATGGCTACTTTTAAATCTGTTATTGAATGACCAGGCAGATTGAAGTGTTCTCCTACTGGCTTTTGTATGTTACCTTTCCTGATGTCTGATTTATTCTTTTGCGGAGGGACTGTCCGGTTTGGCCAATGTACATGGCAGAGGGGCATTGCTGGCACATGATGGCATATATCACATTCGTAGATGTGCAGGTGAATGAGCCCCTGATGGTGTGGCTCATGTGGTTGGGTCCTCTGATGGTGTCGCTAGAGTAGATATGGGGACAGAGTAGGCACCGGGGTTTGTTACAGGGATTGGTTCCTGGATTAGTGTTTCTGTGGTGTGGTGTGTAGTTGCTGGTGAGTATTTGCTTCAGGTTGGGGGGCTGTCTGTAAGCGAGGACTGGCCTGCCTCCCAAGGTCTGTGAGAGATCGTTTTCCAGGATAGGTTGTAGATCGTTGATGTGCTGGAGAGGTTTTAGCAAGGGGCTGTACATGATGGCCAGTGGTGTTCTGTTTTCTTTGTTGGGACTGTCCTGTAGTAGGTGACTTCTGGTCTCGCTCGGTCAATCTGTTTCCTCACTTCCCCAGGTGGGTATTGTAGTTTTAGGAGTGCTTGATAAAGATCTTGTAGGTGTTTGTCTCTGTCTGAGGGATTGGAGCAAATTTAGTTGTATCTTAGGGCTTGGCTGTAGGCAATGGATTGTGTGATGTGTCCTGGATGGAAGCTGGAGGCATGTAGGTAAGTATAGCGGTCAGTAGGTTTCCAGTATAGGGTGGTGTTTATGTGACCATCACTTATTTGCACTGTAGTGTCCAGGAAGTGGTTCTCTTATGTGGATTGGTCCAGGTTGAGGTTGATGGTGGGGTGGAAATTATTGAAATCCAGGTGGAATTCTTCAAGGCCTCTTTCCCGTGCGTCCATATGATGAAGATGTCATCAATGTAGCACAAGTAGAGGAGGGGCGCTAGGGGACGAGAGCTGAGGAAGCATTGTTCTAAGTCAGCCATAAAAATGTTGGCATACTGTGGGGCCATCCGGGTACCCATAGCAGTGCTGCTGACTTGAAGATATAAGTTGTCCCCAAATCTGAAATGGTTGTGGGTGAGGACAAAGTCACAAAGCTCAGCCACCAGGTGTGCCATGGCCTCATCAGGGATACTGTTCCTGACAGCTTGTAGTCCATCCTCATGTGGAATATTGGTGTAAAGAGCTTCTACATCCAGGGTGGCCAGGATAGTGTTTTCAGGAAGATCACCAATGCATTGTAGTTTCCTCAGGATGTCGGTGGTGTCTCAAAGAGAGTTCGGAGTGCTGATAGCGTAGGGTCTGAGGAGAGAGTCCAAATAGCCAGATAATCCTGATGTAAGAGTGCCGAGGCCTGAGATGGTGGGGCGTCCAGGATTTCCAGTTTTATGGATCTTGGGTAGCAGATAGAATACCCCTGGTCGAGGCTCTAGGGGTGTGTCTGTGCAGATTTGTTCCTGTTCTATAGCAGGGAGTTTCTTGAGTAGATGGTCATGATGAACAGGTCAGATTATGAACAGGAGGCTGCCAGGCAACTCTCCAACACCACATTCAACAGGCCACTATCCTCCAATCCCACTGAGGAGTATCAAAAGAAACTACACCATCTGCTCAAGCTTCTTGGGGCAGGGACTGTATCTTTCTATGTACAGCACCTAGTGCCATGGGGTCCTGATTCTGATTGGAGCTTTACCACAATATAAAAAAGAATACGGTCAGATCCTCAGCCATTGTAAATCAGTGTGACTCCATTGACTTCATCAAAGAAAATAATGTGGCCTTAGATCAGAGGAGTATTTCATGAGGAAGTGATGTTTCAAACCAGCAGTGGAGTGAACAATTTTTTTTTAAGCAGACAAATGTGATTGTAAAACAAAAAATTGGGAGGAAGATAGAGGGCCAGGTGCACTATCTGAAACTACTTTTCTTTTCTAAACTGACAAGATTTCAAGTTGACAGTGTCCCTTGTATAAAACCCATAACTGACTCTGTTTTTGAGCAGTGGATGCTGGTGACCAATATACATTACTGATTGCTGAGAGTAATCATGAAGAACTGTCTTGTCTGACCATGAATGGTTGATCAGAGAGGTTATCTGCAGTGCTTAATTTGTAATGAAAGAGGTGCTGGAGTTTAAGCAATTTTTAAAATTTCATAACTGACATGCCAAGCCCAGAGGTGCCGGGGCTATGAACTGCCAAGCCTAGAGGTTTTGTGGGTCAGCCCTGACAAGCATTGGCACAAAGTAAGCACTTAGTTATCTGCTGTCATAAATTGAATCCAGCAATCACTTTAACTAAAGAGATAAGACTAGCCTGAGGATAGTCCCCTCTTAAAAAATAAGCAGTTCTTTGTAAGAGGGGAAACTCTTATTTACAGACCCTTCAAGACTACTATTGAGCTATTTCTGTTATAGCTTGTGAAGCAACTCAGAAACAACCTAGGTCCAGAACTGTTTCTTTTCCCACTGCTTTGCCTTTACTATGTAAAAGAAATATGCACTATAAGTACTTTAATGGGCAGAAAATACTGGATACAAACAGGATCTTAGCTAGTGGTGACAGGCCTAACAAAAACCAATGCCTGGAAGGTGAAGCCAGACAAATTCAAACTAGAAATAAGGCACACATTTTTATCCGTGAAAATGATTAACCACTGGAACAAACTACCATGGGAATAAGTGGATTTTTTTTTCATATCTTCTTGTCTCCAAATCAAGACTGGATGCCTTTCTGGAAGATCTACTTTTGTCAGACAAATTGGGCTCATTACAAAGGTAACTGGCTGAAATTTAATGGCCTGTCATAGACAGAAGGTCAGACTAGATAATTTAATGGTCCCTTCTGGTCTTAAAAATCTTTCTCTTGCAAATTCATAGGAATAGATGAGGCCACCAATCTCTGAATCCCTTTGCACTGTTTACGTAAATAAATGGGTATGTAAGAAGTTGATGATGTTTAGATCTGGAGGACCAGCCCTTGTCACAACTTGGGACCAAAACAAGAGACTAAAACTATGAATCCGCTAAGAAATCAGCTCTACATTCTTTTTCCACACACTGTAGGTTATCTTCTGTTTGTTCCCATTGTACTAGATTTGCTGGTGGGTTTTGTATATCCATGTAACATTATTTGGTGTTGGTGATTATTTATAAGAACTGGATCATGAGACTAGAAACAATGGCCCAGATCCTCAAAGGTATTTAGGCCCTGAAGTTCCATTTATTTCCATGGAAGTTAGGAGCCTAAGTACCTTTGAGGATCTGGGTCAATTTCCCACCAGAAAATTAAGCAGAAGGAGAAGATTAGTTACACAAATATTCAGCTATCAAATCTTCAGATTTGCCCAGCATTCTGTTTTATTAGTCTGTTAATGCCTACCTTCTCTCATTGCTGTGTGTGCAATTGTGCTTGCAAATCTGAACCATTTAAATTTCTCTTCTAGGGGAATCAAGCATAAATAGCTTTAGAAAATCAGCAGGCTTTTAAGCCCTTCCCTCCTCCCCACAATAAAAAGCTCCTTTCAAAGATGATGGACCTGATTCTCCATTCTCCAGCAACATTTACTTCAGCACAGTTACTCTTGATTTACACCAGTATGAGTAGAAAATCAATTCTTTTAATTCCAAAACATAGCTAATAACACTTAGTTATAGCAATTGATTCAACTACCTGTTTGTGCTGTTAGTATATAGTCAGCAACTCCTATCTTCAGGGAGTTTGTAACTCCCAATATAAAAATCTGCTCTTAGAAGCAAATTGGTATGCAAGCTCCAACCCTGGGGATTATTTTCAATTTGCTTTTAAATTATCAGTTTGGCCATTTTAAAAAAAGAATGACAAATACATTCTCGCGTAGATGAGCTAAACATATGCGCTGAATGCCCAAACAACAAAAAGATTAATTACATAACTAATTTTAAGCTAGCTTTTACTGTTTTCATTCCAGCGCCACTGAAGTTCTGCCAGCCACTTTCCACTCTTCTGAGACAACAGCATATAGCCTGCCACAATATCACAGCTCCCTTGGCACCCTGCCAGGCTACTGAGTCAGTGTATTATGGTTCAGCTCGCTGTCATATTTTTATCATACAGAATGATCTTGAATGCTTTTAAAAAAATTAACTTTCTATTAGCCCGAGTGAGCAAAATACCACAAGCTGCACATCAGGTATCATTAAATTATCCCTAAATGGTGAGGCTGGTCACCCATGCGCTTATTTTAGGCATGTAGTTCACTTTGAAAATTTGAGTCCAAGGCTTACCATGGTGTTATGGAGTCTCAGGCTATTAGACATCAATTAATATGGATGGTAGTAATTTTGTGGGGGGGTTGTAAAAACATAACACTGAATGCTAATTGTCCTCAAGCTTTACTATTTATGATATAAGTGCCACCAATGTGCTGAGCACTATACAAGACACATGAGACAGCTCCTGGCCCAAAGAGCTTATATTTTAAGACCCACTTCTTTGGGTTGGTTCCTTGAAATGCAAGGTCTTGGTGATCTTTAGTCAGAGTGAACCAATTTTCCAATAACCACTTTTCAATGGTTATTCAGGCACTTGTGAATCACTGGGGAAGTTAACGTAGGGTGGTAAGAGAAGGTGCATGACACTTGCAGGAATCAAGATAGAGTCTAACAGGGTGTGATATTTTTAGCTGGTACAAACAGACCTATAATCTATTGAATATTAACTTCTTTCAGTTGTGGTCTTAAAAGACCACAAATTCAGCTGTGCAAAACAGAGTATTTTCCATTCCAAAGGGCTCTGCCAAACTCATCAAAATCATGAAAACTTCAAGTCTACAAATCTCTCATGAGCACCTGAAACTTACCCAAAGCATGACGCAGGGTAACTTGAAACTCAGCCCAGATACACCAACATGTTCCATTACAAAAGTTTTATATACAGCTCTTTTCCCATTTAATTACTTGTTCTGAGGATCCCTTCCTAGTATGTGCAGCGTTTGGGACAAAGGAGTCCTACCCTCATAATACAGAGGTAAAGCAGAGCATGTAAATAATTATATTTGTGTTAGGATAGTCCCTAGGTGCTCTAGTCATAGACCAGGACCCTATTGTACAGTGCTAGGCACAAAACAAAAAGATGGTCTGTATCCCTGCATTGCATTAGCTTCATATTTATGGTGCTAGCTGGTGGCTGCTCAAAGTAACAACGCTGTACATTATTTATATTAAGAAAGAGCCTTAGAGGACCTGCACAGGATTGGGTTCCCATTGTGCTAAGTGCTGTACAAACACAAGTTAGAGACAGTCCCTGAAGAGCTTACAGTCTAAGAAGAGATGTAGCAAGTGGGTATAAAACAATCAGAATCGGGAGAGGGAACTAGGGAAACACCTCATGTAACATTCTTACTGCTATCACAGTACCAAAGGATAGCCACAGCATAGTTAATGGAAAAGATTGAGAATGAGGAGGGGGGGATGAGAATGGTGAAGAAAGGAGAACAGAACAAATGTAGAGAGTAAGGAAAAACAGTGTAGGAGAGAGCAAAAGGAGCAGTTGAGATAGGAAAAATGGGTGAACCTTCTGTGGTGGGGAAGGCAAGGAAGTATGGAGAGCAGGAGGGACACAGAAAGGGACAGTAAAAGTGTTTGCTGGAAGATTATGGAGAACAAGAGGAAAAAGTGACTGATTAGGAAAGTCAACAGGGATCAAAGGGACAGAGAATGTGATGGGAACAGAAACACAGAGGGAAGGGGGAGGGCAGGGAAAAGTAAAAGAAGGTGCATTGTAGTAAGAGAACTGACAGAGTAACAACAGGGCACACATGAAGTGGGGAAAAGAGATATTGACTGGGGAAGCAGGGGGAGTAGAGTGGGGAGAAAACTGAAAAAAACAGAAGGGAGAGGGTTTTAAAAAAAAAGAGTGAGGAGAGGTAGAGACAGAGAGAAGTTTATAGAGAAAAGCAAGTGAGAACATCCTACTGGTCAGAAGGAAACCTCTGAATAGCCAGGAGCATCAGCTACAGTTGATTCACCTGGCCTAAAATGGGAATATTTATAACTCTTTTAAAAATTACAGGAAAATAGAGAGAATGGCAGGAATCAGTTGTGTTGTGCTGCTGCTGATGTCTTCAAAGGAGCACGATGGACAGGGCTGTAAATGTGGGGAGTATGAAGGAATGCTATGAATATGCATCATTCAATTCAACCATGCAACAGGCAGAACACTACACTCTACAATGCATTTTCAAAGCATCTTTTTAGTCTCCTCCCTGAAAGAGTAAACGAGTCTGTCCTGCTCCTTTGAATTGTTGGCATAACCATGGCTAATTAACAGAAGAGGATGTCAGGATGTGTGTCCTGCCAGGTTATTTGTTTTAATCTGCACGACTGCCCTGCCAACAAAATTCACCACCAGATTTCCTGCTAGCCCCACCCACTGCCCTGGCATTAGAGATGCAGAGGAGAGGAAACATGATCCAATTCCATGCTCACACCCAGCAACAGGTTGGAGTCCTGCCCTTGCTTGGCTTCCCATAGGCCCTAAGGCAGGCCCTGGTACAATGCTGAGTTAATACATGGTTTTATGTCTGTGTCCAGTGAAGATGCTGAATATGGGGCTGTTTCTATGGGTACATCTACACCACAAATGATAGTGTGATTGAAGTACAGGTAGGCATAGCATGGGTAACTATGGCAATGAAGGCGCAGCAACACAGACCCCAAGTCTGTACCCAGCGTTACCTGTGGGCTTGTACTGGGGCAGCGAAGCCATGCTGCTATGTCCCCACTACCACTGTTACTTGTGCCAGCTAGGGTAACACTAGCACAGATATGCCTAACCATACTGCAATCTCGCCTTCATTTGCAATGTAGACATAACCTATGTCTAACCTCTTTGAGGTAGGGAGTGTCCTTTTGTTGTGTGTACAGTGCCTAGCACAATGTGGCCTTCATTCCCAACTGGGCCCTCTAGATGTTACCACAATAATAAATATGGAGAAAGTGTTTGTGTTTGGCATGTCTATACAACACAGGTTAGTATGTGTGATTTGATTGTGCTAATTAGTTGATCTCTGTAGAGCATCTTAAAAATCTCTCTCCATTCTCTGGTTTGAGCTTGGCACTCTGTACAGGTGGAGGTTTGCATGTCCCCCTACTGTTTGATGCTGTTAACTTTCAGAGTTATGTGTGAGCATGTTAAGGATTTGCTCAGTCACCAGAATCCTGGTATTATTCCCTGTGTGGAGCACAGCCTCAAAGGGATAAACTAGAGTGGATGTGCCAATACCTGAAAGAGGAGTTAAGGCTAAAATCCTTCTGCTGTGCAGAGTAAAGCCTCTTTGTCTAAATCTTGGTGTTTCTGTGTAAGCTCCCCACACTGGATTATAGCACTACCTGAAATGATGCAGATTAGGTCTCTTGCTACCCTAAAGTCAGACATGTTGAATTTAAAATACCAACAGAGAAGTCTAGATCTGAAAAGTGATTTATTTCAATTATTTTGAAAGTGATTGGACAAATGACCAGGGAGGAGTATAAAAATATTGCTCAGGCATGCAGGAGTGAAATCAGGAAGGCCAAATAACACTTCGAGTTGCAGCTAGCAAGAGATGTTAAGAGTAACAAAAAGGGTTTCTTCAGGTATGTTAGCAACAAGAAGAAAGTCAAGGAAAGTGTGGGCCCCTCACTGAATGAGGGAGGCAACCTAGTGACAGAGGATGTGGAAAAAGCTAATGTACTCAATGCTTTTTTTTTTTTTTTTTTTGCCTCTGTCTTCACGAACAAGGTCAGCTCCCAGACTGCTGCACTGGGCAGCACAGCATGGGGAGGAGGTGACTAGCACTCTGTGGAGAAAGAAGTAGTTTGGGACTATTTAGAAAAGCTGGATGAGCACAAATCCATGGGGCAGGATGCGCTGCACCCAATGGTGCTAAAGGAGTTGGCGGATGTGATTGCAGAGCCATTGGCAATTATCTTTGAAAACTCATGGCGATCGGGGGAGGTCCTGGATGACTGGAAAAAGGCTAATGTAGTGCCCATCTTTAAAAAAGGGAAGGAGGAGGATCCAGGGAACTACAGGCCAGCCAGCCTCACCTCAGTCCCTGGAAAAATCATGGAGCAGGTCCTCAAGGAATCAATTCTGAAGCACTTAGAGGAGAGGAAAGTGATCAGGAACAGTCAGCATGGATTCACCAAGGGCAAGTCATGCCTGACTAACCTAATTGCCTTCTATAAGGAGATAACTGGCTCTGTGGATGAGGGGAAAGCAGTGGATGTGTTATTCCTTGACTTCAGCTGTTATACCAATAGAATAAAAACCAGCAGGATCTTATTAAGAGGGATAAGGCAAAGATGCCACATTTACTGTAAATATAATGATAAAGCAAAAGATAAAAGTAAACAACGTTGTTTGACTACTTATTCCTATCACTACTTATTCCTTATACACACACACACACACACACATATATATATAGATAGATAGATTCATTCACACAATCATTCATTCAAGTTCTGTATAGGTGTTATAGTTACCAGCCTAGAAGTTGCTCATGCCAAGTTACTGGCCAGGTATCTTGGTCATGAGGATGGAGCCGAGTCTGTGTCAGATGCACCTGATGCTCCTGGAGGCTGGCAGCAGAACCAGAGACTCAAAGTCCTCAGTCTTGAGAGTCCATTCTTATAGGATTTAATTCCTATGTTAGTCTATGGGAGCTGTTTCATCCTGCTGTTGCTGACTCAATCAGCAGATGGCACATTCCTGTCCAAAGGGGCACATTCCTGGTGGCTCCACACTGTCCAAAGTTTGTGTTTCTCATCCTTCCAGGTGATGGGGTGGATCCCAGTTTACCCTCCGGGGGTTTTCTGGTCATCCACTTGACACATTCTTCGGCCGATGGATACTCCCTTTCTAGGCTGGCACCTCCCTAACCATTCATGTATATCAAGCATTCATCAGCATACATTCCATATCTTAACCATATTTTAATTTACTGTCTCCATCACTTTCAGGGTGTGTGCTAATTCATTTGAGACTCCCGGCCCTTTAATCACAGAGGGTGGGGGTCTGTCCTAGGAGCCGTTGAATGAAGTGAAAGTCACTTAACGGCTTATAGTGTTTGTTTGCATTGTATCAATTACTTCAAGAACAAAGACAGTTAACTTGTTTGTAAGTTTTACATAGTAGTAAAGTATCTTTCACAGGATAGATATAATCAATGGTTTCTACAGACAGTAGCTTACAAGTTTTAACAGAAGACCCAAGAGATTTTTGTACTTGGTGAAACTGTTGGATTTTAAAGTGTGAGGGACAAATTATGAGGGGGTCACTGTCACTTGGGGGAATCACTGTTAGTACCTTCTTTAATATCCCTACACAGCTAAGCTTTTGATACGGTCTCCCACAGTATTCTTGGCAGCAAGTTAAAGAAGTATGGGCTGGATGAATGGACTATAAGGTGGATAGAAAGCTGGCTAGATCATCGGGCTCAACGGGTAGTGATCAATGGCTCCATGTCTAGTTGGCAGCTGGTATCAAGCGGAGTGCCCCAAGGGTCGGTCCTGGGGCCGGTTTTGTTCAATATCTTCATTAATGATCTGGAGGATGGCGTGGACTGCACTCTCAGCAAGTTTGCTGATGACACTAAACTGGGAGGAGTGGTAGATATGCTGGAGGGTAGGGATAGGAAACAGAGGGACCTAGACAAATTAGAGGATTGGGCCAAAAGAAACCTGATGAGGTTCAACAAGGACAAGTGCAGAGTCCTGCACTTAGGACGGAAAAATCCCATGCACTGCTACAGACTAGGCACTGAATGGCTAGGCAGCAGTTCTGCAGAAAAGGACCTAGGGGTTACAGTGGATGAGAAGCTGGATATGAGTTGACAGTGTGCCCTTGTTGCCAAGAAGCCTAACGGCATTTTGGGCTGTATAAGTAGGGGCATTGCCAGCAGATCGAGGGAGGTGATCATTCCCCTCTATTCAACATTGGTGAGGCCTCATCTGGAGTACTGTGTCCAGTTTTGGGCCCCACACTACAAGAAGCATGTGGAAAAATTGGAAAGAGTCCAGTGGAGGGCAACAAAAATGATTAGGGGGCTGGAATACATGACTTATGAGGAGAGGCTGAGGGAACTGGGCTTGTTTAGTCTGCAGAAGAGAAGAATGAGTGGGGATTTGATAGCTGCTTTCAACTACCTGAAAGGTGGTTCCAAAGAGGATGGAGCTCGGCTGTTCTCAGTGGTGGCAGATGACAGAACAAGGAGCAATGATCTCAAGTTGCAGTGGGGGAGGTTTAGGTTGGATATTAGGAAAAACTTTTTCACTAGGAGGGTGGTGAAGCACTGGAATGGGTTACCTAGGGAGGTGGTGGAATGTCCTTCCTCAGAGGTTTTTAAGGTCAGGCTTGACAAAGCCCTGGCTGGGATGATTTAGTTGGGGGTTGGTCCTGCTTTGAGCAGGGGGTTGGACTAGATGACCTCCTGAGGCCCCTTCCAACCCTGATATTCTATGATTTTACACCCTTTGGAATATAGGCCTGATTCGGCAAACTGCTTAACTTAAGACCATGCTTAAATCCCGTTGATTTCAATTATAAATGTATTGACTTGTGCTTTACTCCCAACATGCTCCTTAAAATTTTACGTGCATTCCAGGCTGCACAATGACGAGCTACTGGATCAGCTGGGCATGGCCAAATATATTACCACCATAGATTTTAACAAAGGGTACAGGCAAATTCCACTCATGCCAGAGTCTAGAGAAAAATTTTGATAAGGCATTGACTTTCCTGAAGCGGATGCAAAATCAGGTGGTCTCATCCAGCTTAGGGACCAACACAATTGGACTTCACCAGTCACTATAGGATTCCTCAATTACCCCAATGTCCAGCATAGATTGTAATTCTTGTTTCATAGCCTTTGTCATCTTCAGGGGAGTAGCCATGAGTCTGGGCTCAGTTTGGATGTTGTGGGAAGTAAGATGGCTACCCAGACTGGTAGAAAATAGTGTTTAGAAGACAACAATCAGCTGTTGGACTTGGAAACTCTGCTCTGGCTTGAAGTTGTCCGCAATACAGACCCTCCCGAGGACCGATGTTGGACATATGTGGCCCTAACTCCAGTTCCAAAGGCCAGAGAGCAATAAATAGGCCCTCCAGGCCCTGCCACAGCTTTAGAAAATTGACATGGTAAACTTGTTGGGCTTTCCTTTTGTCTGGCTGCCTGATTTCATGATTCACTGGCGCCACCTGGCAGATAATCTCATAAGGACTCTGCCAGTGGCCCAACAGTTTTGACTATGAGCTAGGAAGCAACAAGAATACTTAATTCCAGACTTGAAACACTCTAAGGTGGGCCCCTTTATTATACATCATTTCTTGGATGTTCTGTGCATTTAGGAGTTTCTACCTGGAAAAGGTGCCTAAAGCCTCTATTCTCTCGTGAAGAGTGAGGATGTATTGCACCACACTGTCAGTTCCTCCCATATTTTTCATATTAAATCCAGAATCCCCCATGGTTGTCACTTCAAATAGGGAGAAGCTTGTAGATGACTTCAGCACCTCCTGCACTGAAGATGGGAAGTAGTTGGTCCCAGTGACAGGTATGTGTGACAACTATTGTTTTTAACAAGACTTTTAGTGTCCGATCGAAATGTCTTACCAACCTGTTCAGCTTGGGGATGGTAGATGGAGATTCAGAGGGACTTAATCTTCAGTAGTCAACACAGTTCTCTTCATACCTGGAACATGCAGATGGTTTCCTGATCCATGAGACTCTCCAGTGGGATCCCAAGGCAAAGATCTTCATTAGCTCAGTTGCGGTAGCTTTGGCTTTCATGGAACATAATGATACAGCCTCGGGATATCTGGTAGTGTAATCCACGATTACCAAGATATATCAATACCTGGCCATACTCTTCTTGAGTGGCCTGACCACATCCATTCCAACCCCCAAGTGGTATGTCACCCCATGGGAGATGAACCAGTGGTGCCTTCAACTCTCTTCAGGGTGCTGTTAGTTGATGCTCCAGCCAAGACGCACAGAAGTTCAAGACCTCCTTCAATATCACATCCAGAAAAAATGGTCAGAATCCAAGCTAGGGTTTTGTTCCTTGCCCAGGTGCCCAGCAAATGGTATGGCATGGGCCAAACATAAATTTCTCTATGGTAAGGTCAGGGAACCAGGAGTTGGGTTTGGACCTCCCCTGTTTGGCAGTCTCTCCCTAAATAGTACCACCACTTGCCCTGAATTTCAAAATAGGCGAGTACCTCAGCTTGATGGCTGTCCACTATCTCTCCATTAATAACAGAGCACAGGCCCAGCTCAAAGTCTCATCTTTCTTTTGCTCTTCAATTGGAGAACCTAGCCAGGATTTTCAATTAGGGTACGGGGGTGATCCTCAACAATGGATGGGACTGGGGTTCTAATGGATGGGACTGGGGTTCTAAAGATGCATCTCGCTGCTTAGAACTCCATTCATCCAGCTTGGTGATGTCTCCTAAACCTGAAAGGCTTCCCAAGCAGTCAGCTGAGAGAACCCAGGTGGTGGGGCTTCCTGTTCTAGGAGAATCACAAGAACTCTCTCAGGAGGTCCCCAAAATATTCCTAGTCTCAGAAAATGATGAGGCAAGAGATGCAGCCAGGCTGACCATAAGGGGTCTTGTATGTTCCCCCACAGTGAGCTGAATTTGGGTGTGAGGATACGGCTTTACATCCCTATGCCCACACTTTAAGTAGATGGTGCCCCAGGGTGGTCCTGGAGTTGGCACCATGGAGTCTCTTACATGGGTTTGGCTACACCTTAAGTCCACAAGACCCGTTACTTCTATCCCATTTACTTTGACTAGGGTGGTTAGTTTAATTGCTCCAGGCCATCATGCTCAAGCATTGGCAGTCCAGACTTGCCCATAACTGCATTCCACAAATGGGTACATAAAAAGCAAACATCCTACAACTGGTTGTTGGTATCGGACCCTCCCCTCAACCTCTGGATAGACCCTTCTCCATGGGTCCTCCTTGTTCCTGACCCCAGGGCTTTCCCTTTTTGAGACCAGGGTGAGTCAGAGGATTATCAACCAGGGACCCAGCCAGGCTGCTCCAGTTGTTTGGTCCAAGTTATCCATGATCTCCCTGGATCTCGCAAATCCTGATGAGGAAGGACCCAGGTGGGGCTCCTCAGAGCACTGGTTATTCAGGCACTTGTGAATCACTGGGGATGTTAACATGGGGTGGTAAGAGAAGGTGCACGACACTGCATCTTTAGGAATACTGGTCTCTTTGAAAAGATGCAAGCAGGGAAATTTTCCCCAGACCTGCACAGTCATATAGGTGGGGATGATTCTCAGAGACCTCATCTATCCTCTGCTTCATTGGCTCATGAAGCCATACACTGGGCACCTGGACAGCAACAGGGAAAGATTTAGGTTTAGTCTACACTACAAAGTTTTGCTGGCATAGCTATGAGACGTGTGAAAAAAATCAACCCTCTTAGCTGTCATAGCTGTCTCCCAACCCCGCTTTTCCTCTACGTACCCACCACTATGCTGACTGAAGAGTGCTTCTGTCATCTTGGCTAATAATTTTTGGGGAGGTGCTGTGTTACTATGTTGCCAGAAGAACTCCTTCTGTCAGCATATGCTGTCTCCACTAGGAGGGATTGGCAGTATAGCTACACCAGCAAACCCTTCCTAGTGTAGACAAGGCCCTAGTCTTGTGCAGTGGGGATGTGAAGAAAGGATTTACCACAGGCTGACACAGCCTAAACTTTAATAATATTTGAAGTTTGTGATGCTTTTTGAAAGCTTGGCTTTCTGCTCTAATAGGAACTGCAGATCAGTATGGCAATGATTTTCTCAAGTGAGGACTACCCTGGAAACTTTTGCCAGTATCTATTAGGGGTGTGATTGCTTGCTTGTTTGTAACATTTCGATGCTGGCAAATGCCCTACTGTAGAGTTATAACAGCATAAAAGTGCTTTTGCCAATAGAGTTTATTTCCCTTGGGGAACCAGAATAAACTATCCTGGAAAATGCACTTTGCATCTACACAGGGAGGTTTTTCCAGCGTAGGTATAGCAGGAAAACTTTCAAGTATAGCCTAGGCCTCAGATGCAAAGGGAAGATGAACATGGGCAATGGGTGAATCCCCACTTTGGGGAGGCTAGCCCACTGGCTGTGCCCATTCCGCCTGAGCCACTGCCCCCCCCATGCCGGAGCCCCGACCCTACCCTCCCTGTAACAGGAGGAGCCCTGAGGGCGCCCCCCTCCAGAGTACCAGCCATGCAGGGCCAAGCCCCCCCAGCCAGCCACGCCAGGCCAAGCCGCGCCCCGGACGGGCCGAGCTGCCCCCCGGATGGGCTGAGCTGGGCCAAGCTGCTGGCCACGCCAAGCCGAGCCACCTCCCAGACATTTCCAATAAGGCCAGGCCGAGCCGCCAGCCCCCCCGAGCGCCAGGCCAAGCCACCGGCTACAGTCACAGCCACACTGGACTGGGCCGAGCCACCGGTCAGGTGTACCCAACCAGCCTCCCCCCACACCTGGCCAGCCCCAGCACACGGCCAAGCAAGCCACCAGGCCTCACTCCCCCACCAGACCCTCCCGCCCACCGCTGGTTCACCACGTTCCCTCCTCACTCCCCTGCCCCCGAGGAGGAGGGACACAGCTAGCCGCAGCGGACAACAGCAGATGGTGGGGGCTTCGGGAAAGGGGCAGGGCCACCGCGGCCCAGGTGTCTGGCGGCAGGTCAGCGGCAGCTGCGCCAGGGAAGGCTTAGCCCCTGGCCTATTATACCCACCGCCCATGAAGATGAAGCTTGCATCACCACCAAACAGAGCTTCCAAAGAGATTAAGGATCACTGGTATGATTCCTGGAATGCCTTATGCAGCCTTGCCAGCTGCAAGATATTGCTGTGGTGTGCAGCTGCATATGAGAGGACTAGCAATGTTCCTGCTGGATGGATGCTCATGCATTCTCTTTGGTGCAGCACAAGAAAAAGAAAAATACAATCTGATTAGAAATTTAAGACCCGGCCAGAACAAAGGCTCTGATGACTCAGAGCAGTGTGGGCTCATATCCTGAGTCACTGGCTGTGGGAGATAACAATCTGGTGTCTGGGATCTGGAACTGGGAGTGGAGAAACCAAGACATTTTAATGTAACATATTGCACCATGTATTTGCAATCTAAGAATATAGTTTCTTTAAACAAATCACATACCATGTAGCTGCATTAAACTTCAGCATGGTATTAGAGGGAAGTTTGTTGTTTCTGGCTGAACAAATGAAAGTAGTGTTTCTAATCTGAATCCTGTGGGGTACTGTTTATAGCCTTCTGCTGACACACTGACTTACTGTTGCATTTACTAATATTAATCCAATTTCAAGTGAAACTAAATCCAAAAATATCCTCCCAAGAGCATCAGTACAGCAGAATGACTATAGCTTACAGCATTGCCCATATAAATTCAGCAACAGAATTTCTCACTTTCTTAGAAATTTAGGGAAATAAGAATACTTAGCAGATGGAAAGGAGATTTTGAAATATAAAAAGAGGGAAGCAAAGAAGTAGATGAACAACCAGAGGAGAAAGATGGGAGATGGAAAATCAGGGAAGAATAGAAGAGAGAGAGGGGTGGTGAAGATTTTTGAGACGAGGAGATTAAGAAAGATAAAATAACAGGAGTACTTGTGGCACCTTAGAGACTAACAAATTTATTAGAGCATAAGCTTTCGTGGGCTACAACCCACTTCTTCGGATGCATCCGAAGAAGTGGGTTGTAGCCCACGAAAGCTTATGCTCTAATAAATTTGTTAGTCTCTAAGGTGCCACAAGTACTCCTGTTATTTTTGCGGATACAGACTAACACGGCTGCTACTCTGAAGAAAGATAAAGGAAAGCAATAGGATAGAGATTAGTTCATTTACTACCGCATTGAAGGAAAAGCTTTATGGTTGCTTGAGTTGATCAGCTCTTTAGATAATGCTGTGAAATTCTTTCCATAGCATTGCTAACAATAAAGCTCTTTCAAAAATAGATTACCTTTAAAATGTGAACTGAATAACTCATATTTTCCATTCAGGATAAATGGAAAACTGACTTGCATTCTCTTTCACCAGAAATTAATACGGTGTCCATTGTTCAAGTACAAAAGAATCTTTCTAGTGTCAGGATGTAGTTCATACATAGGACCCAGACTATTTAACAGAGTGAGGTATGTGTTCAAAGAGTGAGTAGGTTGGTCATCTCTGTCCACAGAGCTATATGGGTTCTTGTTCCTGGATGTGAAGACATTTATTTCAGGTGTTGAAACCATGCACATATTCTAGGTTCATGCCCATGTAAGTAGGGTCTGAATGAATGCTTCCCTGACAGCTAGCTGGGGGGGGAGAGACTTTGGGTGTGTTTATGTAAATGCAGTTTGCTTTTGCTCTGCTTAGATATTCAGCACATAGAGCAATGTCAAAGTAATCAATTTTGGCTGGTGCTGGATCAAATCCACCACCCAGCATGCGCAGTGGGCCCAGTGGGGCTATTCCACCCTTATTTAGCACATCTGAGAGCGAGTCTGAAGAGGAGGACACTACCATGGAGTATCCTAGAATGGACGCCAGATTCCAGACTCCATCAGCTGAGCCCGAAGAGAGCTCCACGTCTTCAGCTCTAAACCCAATCGCTGAAGCATTTAGGCCTGTTGCTGGCAAACCCCAGTCAACAATGAGACCAGCCTGGGATAATGAGCTTGTCCCACCAACATTCCCAAACCTCCTGGAAGAAAAACAGGCCTGTGATGACACATCTAGGTTGTTGGACAGAGGGGACATACAAGTGGAAAGTGTCCCTGGCGCCCTGGACATCCCAGTACCAGAGCAAGAGATGCAGGGGCCTGTGCCAGTAGAGGGGGGTACTCTCAAGGGAACCTTCACCACCCCTAGCCCCAGAAGAAGTCCCCACTGCCCCTGCCATGCCCACTCTCAATAGGTGTGACAGGGTTATAAGGCCAGTAAACAGGTTAACCGATGATGCACCTAGAGTGGCTAGTGAGGAAGTGATATATTTAGCTCACAGGCTTGTAGCAGCCATAGTGGGTTTCCTTAGACCCTTTGAGGAGAACTCATGTAGTTGGTATAATATGGATCATGATTTGCTGGGACGACAAATTCTCAGTTGGGGGGAGGATGTCAATAGGGTCTGAATGAATGCTTCCCTGACAGCTAGCTAGGAGGGGGAGATACTTTGGGTGTGTTTATGTAAATGCAGTTTGCTCCTGCTCTGCTTAGATATTCAGCACATAGAGCGGCATCAAAGTAATCAATTTTGGCTGGTGTTGGGTACAAATCACTTTAGTACTGAATACAGAGGTAGTGAAATGCTGTTACCAAAATGTTGTAATTAGACCGTGCTTAACCTGTTCCAAATGAGGGGAGTCACCTTCAGCTGAAAGGACCTCGTTAAGCCAGGGGCTCAAATGCCAGAGCCCTGTGACAGTAAGAGGGATGGGTTCAGGTGTCCCAGCTAGGAGGCCGTACACCCTCACCAAGGGTCCTCCCTGGATTGGTTTAACCTATTCCTCCCCACTGTTTAAAGACAGCTAAATGGGCTTCATTAGGAACCTCTTTATTTTAAATGCCCCATCAGAACTAAAAATCAGTTGTGTGGGAGACTGTGTCCTGCCCAGAGCAGACAATCACTGAGAGTGAAATCACTTGAGATGGGGCAGTATTTCTGTCCAGTCTGAAAAGACCTGAAAATCACAAAGAGACTGATGTGCAGAGGTTACAGCAGAGAGGCAGGTGGCAGCAGAAGGTGATTGACAGTCAGCTGGCAAACAAGCAGCTGGTGAGGCAGCGAGCAGGATGAGCAGCTGGCAGGGCAACTAGGTGGCACAGCAAACAAGCAGCTGGCGGAGTGAGTGGTCGGCGAGGGGCCGCGGGGCGAGTAAGGTGCCTCCTTGCCTCCACCAAGGGTGGGAGGTAAACTCTGCAGTTGCACCTCTAAACTCTGGGTCTGCACTGACCAAGGACAGTGACTGTGAGTGGGGTACAGAGAAGGGACAGGTATGTTAAAGGGACTTTTGGATTGATGCACTTAAGAACCTGAGGGGAAAAGGACACTGCCCAACTTACCTGGGAGTGGGTCTTTTGCTCCTGGTTTGTGTTTATGAATCCTGTTTGCGGTGTTTTCCCAAATTAACACTGAGTTACTTCCCTCCTTTTACTCAGACTCTGTGCTTGCAAGTGGGGAAGTATTGCCTCTCAGAGGCGCCCAGGGGTGGTGTGTAATTTTCCAGGTTACTGGGTGGGGGCTCGAGCCAGTTCTGTGTTGTATTTATGGAAAGGAACCCCTAGATATTGAACCCGGCCCTGGTTGCTGCTGGCTCTGCCTGGCAGAAGGGTTACACACAGAAGTTGCTTAAATAATAAATTAATGGAAAGTGGAGATCTTTTTTAAGAAGTTGTATTGAGGTATACAGAATTATGGCTTGGTGATAGTAGCTTTATACCATATGGTTGCAATTCAGATTCCATTATAAACTCAATTATTCTGCACCCTTTCCTTCCTCTACTTCCCAACATCTCCCTAAAATCCACAATAAAGTTCCATTGGCCTTGAAATTGGTAGGTGAGATCTAGAGATGAGGGAGAATTTTTCCAGCCCTGTAATTTGAAGTAAATCAAATGAAGGAATTAATGAATTGTGCATCATAAAAATAGAGGCGTTCACCAAAGTCACAAAATATCTAGCTTTTTTACCACTTTGTAGCATACAAAGTGAAAGGAGAAAGAGAGAGAGACAGTGCGTGGACTTAGTGGACAAACCTACCTGAGTCTAGTATCCAGGATCAAACTTGCATCAATTCAAGTCTCATTTCAAAAATATTAGCCTCTGGAACAGTAATGTTGCTGTCTCATTCATTCTTAAAGGCTATTTGTGTTTACAGGACAGGATAGTCCAGGCCAGGGAGGAGCAGAAGGCTGCAGGGGAGGGGAGGTGTAATAAAGTCCTCTGAGGGCCAGGTGGTCTAATGGGTAGCTATAGTGAGGCAGAGCAGCCTCACGCCAAGCCTGATGAGGAGGAACCACCCCATGGCCCTAGGTGGGTGGAGCCAAGCCTGCTCACCCCCCACACCAGAAGTGGAGGGGTGGGACAGGAAATATAAGAGGCGGGCCTCCAGATCAATTGAGCTAGAGTCAGACATCTCTGCCTCACTGAGGAACTCTGGACCAGGGACCAAGCTGTGCAGCATCTTGCCCCCGGAGGAGACTGACTGCAGTGAGGAGTTGCTCAGACTGCCATCTGCTGTTTACCCTGACGAGACTGAGGACTCACAAACTACAGAGCCATGCCAAGGAGGGGTGGTGGGAAGTAGCCCAGGGGAACCAGACATTAGTCCGTTTATATTGCTGAGAGATGAGTCACCGTGTTTCGGGTGGATCCCTGCTGACCCAGTGGCGGGACCACCCACCACTGTCAGGGCCCTAGGCTGGGACCCGGTGGAATAGGGTGGGCCCGGGTCACCCTGCCACCAACTCCATCCCTGGGATGGCAGCCTACTCACCACAGACAGGAAGGCCTGCTCCTTACCTGTTGCTTGCCCCAGCCAGGGGGCTGTGGGCCCCAGACTGTATTGTGAGCAGTCTGCCTTAGCCAGGAGGTTTGGGCTAAAAGCTGCTTCTTGCTCTGCCTTGCCCAGAGGGCCAGAGCACCTGACTATATTTGCTATCTGCCCTAGCCAGCAGGCTTTGGACTAAAGACTGCTCCCTGCTCTGCCCTGCCCAGGGGGTTAGAGCACTAGACTGTGGTCTTGTCTACACTACACACCTTTGTCGACAAAAGTCAGCTTTCATCACCAAACAATGGAGGTGTACACACTGCAATGCTCCTCACACCTATTTAACTCTCCTGCTACGCCAACAAAATAAAACCACCTCAATGAAAGGCAGAGAGCTTTTTTGCGACAAAGTAAGAGCAACAAGTGTCAGTGTAAACACTGTGCTTGCTTATGTTGCCCTAAGTGGCCTCCAGCAGGTGTCCCACAATGCCCATCATGACCGCTCTAGTCAGCAATTTCAACTCTGCTGCCCTGCAGCCAGATACCCAGGCATGTGCCCCTCCCCCTTTAAATCTCCAGGAATTTTTGCAATTGCACATCCTGTTTGCTCAACATGGAGAGTTCCTATGGCATCTTCCCAGCTGACCATGCCGGCTTTCTACAGCAAATTGCTCCTGCCTGGAGTACAGCAGAGTTGTTGGATCTGTGGGGAGAGGAGCCTATGCAGTCGCAGCTCCGATCCAGTCATAGGAACCTTGATATCTACGAGCAGATTGCTCGTGGCATGGAGGAGAAGGGGTATGGAAGGGACATGCAACAGAGCCATGCTAAGATCAAGGAGCTGAAGCAGGCATACTGAAGCCCTGCACTCGAGGGCCGCTGTATGAACTCTGGCCACTGGGCTGGGTGGCCCTGCACTTGAGGGCAGCCACTTTGATTCTGGTCATTGAGCTGCATGGTCTTGAGTCCCAGGACAGTCTGGTAGACTGTAACCACGGTGTCACCACACCTACAATCCACTCCAAAGGGGGATGGGGTGTGCATACACCACCACAAGGACCAAACAGAGATGCTAAGGTCCCTGACTGTGCCGCAGTCGAAACACATCCATGCTCGACACTCTCTGCAGTCCATACAGAATTACGTTCCATGCCCTCCCCAAATTCCCCACACACATTCCTCTCATGTTCCCAGCCCATTGCAGTACCCCTTGCACTCCACCCCAGTGACATGTTCCATAATGACAGATGGACTTACACACAGCTGTGAGAGCCTCATTTGAGAGAGTACTCCTCAGTTTCATGTCCCTTGTAAGAAATGGAAATCTGTATTGCTGATTAATAAAAAATTACTCTTAGAAATACGATTCTTTATTTGTATCCTCCACAGAGCGATTGCTGCAGAAATTCATTCACAGTGGCAATCGGCACATTTGCAGACTACAATTAATGCTCAGGCAGCAATCATTACAAGGGTCATTCAAGATGGCATGTAAACAATGCCTGCCTGAATGCATTACTGGAGCTCATTGTCAAAATGCTGCTTCAAAGCCTCCCTGATTCAACTAGCACCCTCCCTCCGTTGAGCTCCTCCAATAGCCCTGGTATCTGGCTGCTCAAAATCAGCTGCCAGGTGATCCAGCTCAACGCTCCACCCCTGGGGAAACTTTTCCCCCTTAGCTTCACAAATGTTATGCAGAGCACAGCAGGTTGCTATGACCCTGGAAATATTTTCCTCATTGAAGTCTAACCTGCCAAATCAGCAATGGCAGTGACCCTTTAATCTGCCAAACACACATTCAACAGTCATTCTGCACCTGCTGAGCCTGTTGTTGAAGCACTCCTTGATCCTGTCAAGGTTTCCGGTGTATGGCTGCATGAGCCACGGGAATAAAGGGTAGGCTGGGTCTCCCAGGAACACTATCGGCATTTCCACATCTTCTATTGGAATCTTCTGCTCTGGAAAGAAAGTCCCTGCTTGCAGCTTTCTATACAGGTCAGTATTCCTGAAGATGCTCATGTAATACACCTTCCCTGACCACCCCACGTTCATGTCAGTGAAACCACCCTGGTGATCCACCAGCACCTAAAATACCATAAAGAAGTAGCCCTTTTTGTTAATGTACTCACAAAATGGTCTGGGACCAAAATTGGAATATGCATGCCATCTAGCTCCCTCCTGCAGTTAGGGAATCCCATTGCTGCAAAGCCATCCACTATTTCCCGCACATTGCCCAGAATCACAGTCCTTTGTACCAGGAGGCGATTGATGGCCCTGCACACTTGCATCACTGACACCCTCACGATTGACTTCCCAACTCCAACATGATTTGCGACTGACTGGTAGTAGTCTGGATTTGCCAGCTTCCACGCAGCAATTGCCACTTGCTTTTCCACCATGAGCGCAGCTCTCATTCTGGTGTCCTTGTGCCACAGAGCAGGAGCGAGCTCCGTGCACAGCTCCGGAAGGTAGTTTTCCACATCCAAAAGCTCTGCAACCACTACTCATCCTCCTATCCCTGCATCACGATCCAATCCCACCACTCAGTGCTTGTTTTCCAAGCCCAATAGCAACAGTCCACCGTATGCAGCTGCTGTGTGAATGCCAGCATCAATCTTGAATTGTTTCTTTTCATGGCACACTGCAGGGCAGGCACCACAGATTCATTTTCAGATTCGCAGCTCATTAAATACTGCAGGGTCAGCCGTGTAGTGTTCATAATGCTCATCACAAGATTGGAGAGCAGTGCAGGATCAGGCAGAGATGGCGGGCGCACAGTTTATGGGGAAGTTGGAAAACTGTGCGAAATGTAGTTGGAAGCCCATGGAATGATGGGACAGAGAAAACTGCATCATGGAAGGGTGAGCCCACCCCCATGATGCACTATGATCCATTCCCAGAACTCCTAGCTGCAGAAAGTGGCAATTTGCACAGTAGGATAGCTATCCACAGTGCACTGCTCTCTCTGTCAATTCTAGAGCACCAACTGTGGATGTGCTTCGCTGACACAAGGAGCATTGTGTGAACATATACAAGCAATGTAATTACAGCAGTTTATGATAGTCGACATAACTTAAGTCGACTTAATTCTGTAGTGTAGACATGGCCTATGTTTGCTGTCTGCCCTAGTCAGGAGGTTAGGCTAAAGACTGATTGTTGCTTGGGCCCACCCAAAGGTCCAGGGCTATAGACTGGCAATTGTAGCTAGGAGCTGCTAATTCCCCAGCTAACTGACTTTTGATCACTGTACCATAGTGAGACAGAGTTATCTCCCTTCAATTCTGATGGGGAGGGATGACCACCCACCCATTACAGTAGCACACCCAATATCTAGCCTTGCGCCCCAGCAGAATGGCTTTTCAGTCCAATTCCTCACCCATGTATGGGCTTAGCTCCACCTCATGTTTTCAATGTCCTTGCCGTCTCCTTTCCACCAAGGGAGTGGGGTGGGAATGAAGCTTATGCCCCTCCTGTAGCAAGGACAGTGGGTAGGGAGCCTGGGCCCTCCCATTCCACTGGGCTCCAGCCCAGGGCCCTATGAGAGCCAGAGTCCTGCACACTGGAATGCCCTTGGCGTTACCCTCCCTTCCTACCAGAGTCACTTCCTACCATCCATCTCTCCAAGTCCAATATAAGCTTCTAAGCTTCCTCTCCAGTTAGAACATGCTCTGTACGTCTGGAAGGGCGGAGCTACCTGGGCCCAATATTGTCCTTTAATCTTGGGGCCCAAATGGTTTAATCTTCTCCCAAATGGTGCAGCAGTCCAGAGGCTGAAGATCACAGTCAGGCTCACAGGTAGTGAGGGTTAGGAGAGCTGAGAAGGAAACCTTCACTTCTTTTTGCTTTATTTTCAGTAAAACATATGCGGCTGTTACATAAATGACTTGTCATTGGGGGTTTTTCAGCATCTGTGCAAATGGTTGTGCAAAGCCACTCCACGAGACCACTCTAGCTATTGTTTGGCCAGCACATCTTTTTCAGTCTTTACAAACAGTAACATGTGGCTATATTCAAAGGGAAAAGAGGCTAGAATTACTCAGAGTCAATTTCCTATACAGAGCCATTTGCCAACCTGCTGTAACATTGTTACAAAAGAAGGTCAAACAGATATAACCATTTCAGTTATGTGAGAAAGTGTGTGTGTGGTATGTGTGTGTGTAGTTATGTTACATTCACACACACAGAGCATAATGTTTTTATGGATATGAAACTGGTTTGCTCTAATTACACACGTTATATTGGTGCTATTTTTGGTATATTGCTGCCTTAGTACTATGAGTCCATGTGTCCAGACCTTAGAGGGAGAGAGAAAATCTAAAAAAGACCTAAAATCTCTTTTCCATTCATTATGTTGTAATGTTAAGGTCTTATCTCAGAACATTCCAGGTCTAGAAGCAATTGTTGTGTAATCCCATTGGAAAGCTGGGAATATCCTCGTTCCAGTGGTATAAGTCTTTCATTTCTATCCTTTATGGGTCATGAGAGATTGGACCCTAAACCTGTCACCTGTCCAGGATTTAATGTCTATCCTGGACCTTAGACCCACCTAATCTGGGGAGAATTTCCATACCGGAGGGGCAACAAAAGTACTTTTTTGCTTTATTTTAAAGAAAATGACTCTTGGACTGTTACTGTGAAGTATCATTAAAATGGCAACTCTCTCTGAGTGTTACAAGAACCCCATTCACTAATTAGAGAGAGTGCACAGTGATAGGAATTGCTAAAAACTACATTATGTTGCTGATCTAACAAGAAGGAAGTAAATTTAGAGAATTTTCTCATTGCTATGTTGGCTCTGCGAGGCTAAAAGCAGTAACAAGGAATGCAAACAGTCTTGTCACAGAACTAAACAGACATGATGAAATACACATCGAGAGCAGGTTGGTGAGAAAGGTGTCACTTTTCAGAGTGGAACTGTGCTTTAAGTAGATACAGTAATAAAGTGAAGGGAAAATAAAGTTGGGAATCTAAATTGAGCACTTGAACTGTATAAACACAGAGGTACTGGACACTAGCCATATCATGCAATAACAATGAGCTACAGCTATATCTTTCCATATTGAGAACAGGATCATTTATGAAAAATCTATTTGTACCATGGCTGATATTGAAAGGATAAATAGGTGAGCTAGGAATTGAAAGGGAAGTAGACGACAGAAGAAGAACACAAGTCCTAATTCCTATCAAGCTAACAAATCACTCGATCCTACAGCCAGATGCAAATATTGCTTAAGCCAGAAAAGGTGACTTTACCTATTATTGTCATTATAACCATAAAGCTTCCCATCACATTTATTTCCCAGATGAAAAATGCAACAGATTCACAGCAAGAGCAGACAAGCTCCCATTGAGAAGAGGATTTGACTGCTAGAGTATGAGACAGATGTCAGGCAAGACCATTTCATGGGGACAGGAGCTGACCAGTTATTTGTACAATTTGGAATAGTGAAGAATTAATGCAGAGTAGTAGAAAACAGAATAGAGGGATGTATTTACTTCTGTCATTTTACCTTTGGGGAACAATTTAGGTCAACAATTCATGGGCCTTCATTAAGGCTTTTGATCTCAGCTGTTCCCCAGAATATTGATGTCCTGTCTCAGAATAGGATACCTTCACTTGCTAGTTAAAAGTCTGTTAGCATTTCCATTATAAATGTCTATTTCCAGGGCTTACCTTAAAGTTAATAGTGTAACTCATCATTTTAAGGTTTTTTCAATGCATTGTTCAAGGAGTTGGTGAAGGAATACTGGGCCTTTCACCTGTAGGCCACTGACTCAAATCCAGACCAGTAGCACAAATGCTGATTAGTAACAACTAGCAGAAAGTCATTGCCCTCTCATGGCTGTTCATCAGCCTACCTATGTGAGATGAGTTTGCTATCAATGAAGTTCCTAATGAACAAGTATCCACATCACAAAAATTGCCATCACAGTTGGCCCTAATTAGCATCACTATTTATAAAGAAGCTAAGGACTTAAATGGACATAGAAAGTAAGCTATGCTCTCTCATTCCTTGAGAAGTGGTCTCTCCAGGATGAACTTGCAGAACATGGGCAATGCAGTGCAGGGAAGCCTGAGCTACTGCTGTCTTTGTTGTACTTACCTTTGTGGATCAGCAGGAGACAGCTTTCTCTAGGACTGTCAGTCCAGAAGGAAACACGTTCCAAACCTTAAAAAAAGAATAAAAAAATAAAGGCATTAACAATTATTTTAAATATAATAATGTATGGATCTATTGAAATACTATTAATACTTTTATGGCACCACTGACGTACATGACACTTTACAAACTGATAAAGATGAATCCACAGTCAAAAAGAGATTCAATTTTCCTGAATAATGACATAAAGGACATTTGTGGGGGAGGGTTTTAACCCTCCCATCAAGGTGTTCTGATACATAGTTTATTCAGGAATGTCACAAGATTAAAATCTAATAAGTGTTATCAATATAGAGACTTTCTTCTTGTCAGTAACAATGTTTAGAAGTCATTCTAGTCCAGTCTGCTAATTGATGTGAAATTATATCTAGCTCATCTTTTTGTATGGTGGTTATTGAGAGTCAAATTGAAATATTCAACACACCCCAGGTAGTTCTTTGAACAGGTTAACAACAACAAAACTGTAGAGCTTGAACAGTCACAGTCCAATTACTAAATGCTGCTGTTGAACAGTCATCCACTAACTGTATCTGTTTACTGGAGATATCTGCCCACCCCCACAGCCCTTAGCACAGTTTATATAACACAGATACATATTTTGTCGTCATTCGAATAGCACTGCAATCTGTTAAATAGTTTTATTAATCTAATTATTTAACAAAAGCATTCATTCTCAAACGCCACTCCTGTGTATTCAAAAGAAAAGCTGAAATCGGTAGAATGATATTTTAGTGACTAGAGGAGCAATAAGCTACTATGTCACAAAGTCTGGCAACTGCTTTGCTTTCTTTTGAGTATGCATTCTTCTTTTGTGTGGAAACAACATTTACAAATTAACAGAAAGATCTGGGATCCATTCAAGGGCTTCACGAGAGGCAGAGGACACTTTTGCTATACCTCCTGGAAATGACATATGGGGCATTTGTTCAACATGTGTTCAACCGTTTGGAAGTCTCCACATTCACACTCAGGCAAATCCTTGATTCTCCATTTGTACATCAGGTGCACTCATTTTCCAGATAGCTTCCTAATATGGTTGATGGTCATCCACTGTCTTTGGTGGAGCAAGAAACCATGTAGCATGAGACAGAATAAGAACTTCCTCTTCCTTATAATTTAAGGACAAAAGGGGCAGATGCCCAATCCAGCTCCTGGTGAAGTCAAGGGCTATACTTCCATCAGATTCCATAGCTCTACAGGGATCCTACAGATAAATTTACTTTAGGTGGCTCCACCATATATAGGCCAATTATATCCCCGTGGTTTGCACACAGAAGAATTTGTCCACATGGAGATCACACTTTCCTCAAAAGACAGAAGGGACAGCTGACTTTGTGGTAGCATTCCCACCTTTGACCAGCATCCATACAGGGAGCTTCACAGGTCAGTTCCAGCCCCGACCCTACCTCTTGCATGATTCCTTAGGAAGGTTAAAATAGTTCCCTTCTTCACTCTGGTCAAATGCTTATGTTGGGGGATGCTGAGCTCCACCCTTCCACAAAATTTACACCTGCATAAATGAAAGGCAAGTCAGAGTATTTCACCTCCAGTTACTGAATTCCTGCTTCCCACAGATAGTAAGGGGTTCAAGTAGCCTAATATATCCCCCCAGTTGAGTAGTAGGCACTACTTGGCAGATACAAAAGGGAAGCTGTCCATTTGAAAATATGACTCTAGATAAAGCTACACTTGCATTTTTTCAGTGTAGTGGGGCAATTACCCCGCTCCTAGGGAAAAAGGTAGGCTGATTGGAAGAGGCAGCCACAGTTATGGCCACACCCAATCAGCCCTGACAGAAGGGCTAAAGGAGGAGCTGGGACAGTCTCACTCTCGCCTTAGAGTGGGAGGGACCTAGCTGCCTGCAGGAGCACAGGGTACCTGAAGCAGAGCAGTGCTGGGGAAGGGCAGGCAGAGCTGGGGAGCTCTGGTCTGGTGAGTCCCCAGGCTGAGGCCTTGCTGAAGGCCAAAGAAGGTACTAGAGCTGCAGGGAGACAGTGGGGCCTAGAAAGGCAGCAGGTCCAACCCCCTTGCCAATGATGACTGGCCATCACAGACTGCAGTTTGCCCCAGAGAAAGGGGGCTATATGACAACTGGAAGTAGCCACTGAGGCAAGGTGGGAATAGGGGGAGGGGGTTCCCCTGGAAAGGAAGACCCAGAGTGGGGGGCACTGCTGTGGGCAGCACCCCAAGGGAAAGGGGCACTGGGGTCCAGGAGGGATATGGGGCCTGAGGCAGGAGAAACACCAGCCATCAGAGAGTGCTCTGAGGCTGGAAAGAGCTAATTCCCAGATGACCAGTAGGAGGTGCTGTGCTGGTGAGTCAGTGCTCTGCTACATTCCTCCAAAAACCTGTGAACTGTGTCATATATGGCAAATAACATGAGAATGGTTTGGTTTGAACTTCCAAAGTAACAGCCAGCAATTTTGAAGCTCACCAGGAGATAGGGTAAATTCCCATTTACTAACCCTAATGATCCAATCTAGTGTCTGATTCACCACTACCTTGCACCTTGTATAGTCATTTACGTCTGTGCAATGTGGGTGTAAAACACAACCGGCAGTGTAAATGAGTGGAGAATTCTACATTGTTAGTGATTTACTTTGCACAGGTGTGAAGAACTACACAAGGTGTGAAGCTGTGGCAAATCAGACGCCTAGCGTCCAGTTAGCAAGATCAAAGTTCATTTCTTCTCTACCACCATCTGGTGTCTGCTGGGAGAACAACATGGAAACATGCAGAAATTAGCCAACTGCTCTAAAATTTACATCAAGGAAATTTGTGAGATTCTGGAGTTTTAATGTCTTTGCATAAACAAAATAATCTTTGACTCAGAGGACCATACAAAGTCTCAAGACAACCATCTTGTGACACAGAAAGCATTGATATAACATATTAACATTTTTTAGCCACAGTCAGTTGGTTATTTCAGCACTTTGTACTTTAATTTGAATATTTCACAGTTCAGCAGGGTCACATCATACAACTTGAGGTCTAAATTACTCTGTCAGATAATGGAATGGAAATTATATGATAAGGAGGGAGAATTTATAGCAAGAATACAATATAGAACAAAGCTTTCTCTAACTTCTATAATAGAGCTCCTCTAAAAAGCTTTAGAATGTAGCTTCAATTTTCACAATGGAATAATCCAGTGTATTAAACTGCCAATTGCCTCTGACTGCAAGAGAAAAAAATATATTTATAGCTCATCATAATATCCCCCTAGAGCAGCCTTTCTTTAATCAACTGATTCTGCACTTTTTCCACCACAAAGAAAACCAAGTCCTCCTAGGCTAAGCCTAAATGGCTACCTGATTGCACAATCCCCTAGGTATTGTTATTCTGATTGGATACTAATGATCCAACTGAGGTTTCCATGACAACTTTCTTTGCTCAGGATAGACCCCAAGTAGAGCAGGCCATTTAAAGTGATAGGATACATTACAGCCCAACTTCAAAACTAGGTTTGTGTATCTTTCAGTACACTTTCTACATTCCCTAACTACTCTGACTGTTGATTCCACTGAAGAGAGACTCAAACTTCTTTGCCACATGTGATATCCCCCGGTGAGTTAAGATGTTAACAAACTCTAATTTTCCTTTCACATGTAGAGCAACAAAATGAAAGGCAATTCTATGTTCAAAAAGCTATGGATTAATAAATGGAAGCAGAAAATAAATTTTATATGCAGAAATAAAATTGCATGAATTGACTATCTCTATAACAAGTACCAGATACCAATGTCACACACCACTTATTTATCCAAACAGCACACATCCTCATCAATCAGCTACACTACATCCCATTGGAAACCCATTATTGTTAGTAGTATTGCCATTGTGCCCAGGAGCCCTAGTCCTGGACCAGGACCCCTTTATGCTAGGCACTGTACAGAGAACAGAAAGATGATCCTGCCCCCAAACAATCTATTCTAAGGCAAGAAACAACAGATGGCTAGAGACAGACAGATGGGGGCTACAAGGAAACAATGAGACAATATTGGTCAGTGTGCTAGGCTCTGTTATTGATCCATACAGCATCAAAAGCCATTTCAGAGAATAATTTCTGAGAAATACATGGCGTTAACAATAAGCTAAAAACTGCAAATATTATTACCAAAGAATAAAGCACTTCTATGGAGGAAACCAATTAATCCCAGGGTAATTGACTGACGGAGGAATCACTGTTAGGTATTCATTTACCAAACTTTTCTAGATCAGCTTATTTAATCCAAAACATTGCCAGATAGTGCACTAACAGCCTTGACTGTTCTGCTCCCCCAGAAAACAAGATTAGAATATAAGGGGTTAATACTCAATGTGTTCCACAGAGACTTAGCTGCTATTAACATTAATAGGAGTCATATGGTTAGATCCCTGTGTTCCATGCTGAAAAAAAAATCCACTCTTTAACCACTTCACCTCTGAGTTATTTGATCTCACATGCAAAACTCTCCATTTCATGTGACTTATACACTCATAGAAAGACAAGGTGGGTGAGGTAAAAGACAGTTACCTTTTTCCGTAACTGGTGTTCTTTGAGATGTGTTGCTCATGTCCATTCAACTTAGGTGTGTGTGTGCTCGCCACATGCACCGGTGCCAGAAGTTTTTTCCCTCAGCAGTATCTATAGGGGACCAGCTCTGGCGCCCCCTGGAGTGGTGCACACATGCCATAGTATGTAGGGTGCCGCTGGCTCCCCCCACCCTCAGTTCCTTCTTGCCAGAAATTTGTCTGGAGATTGCCAAGGTGTGCCCCCCCAGCCGGGGTCCGAGGCGTCCAAAACCAACTCGACTGAGTGAGGAGTGCTGTCGAAGGGGACTCCTTCCAGGACTGTCCCGGGGTCAGTCCACCATTGCAGTGAGGTAAATATCATCAAGGGGATGGCAATGACCTTTTCCAGATGGTCCCTGGACTGGGAGTAGACAATTGCCACCCATTGTACAGGGGTGACATCCGGAGCCTGGCATGGTGCACCACATATGTGCACGCTGTCATGTGACCTAGTAGGCGCAGGCAAACCCTGGCTGACAGGGGAAACATGGAGACTTCCGCGATGAGGTCCGCCAATGCCCTGAATCTCTCCAGCGGCAGGAACGCCCTGGCGCAGGTCGAGTCAAGCACCACTCCAATGAGCTCTATCCTCCGTACCAAAATTAACATGGATTTTTTGTCATTTACCAACAGGCCAAGGTGACAGCATGTGGCTATCAGCATCACAACATCCCTTTGCACCTGAGACCTAGAGCTGCCTTTGACTAGCCAGTCGTTGAGGTAGGGATAGATCTGGACACCCCAATGTCTGAGGTAAGCAGCCACCACCGACATGTACTTGATAAATACCTGCGGTGCTGTTGCTACGCCAAATGGGAGGACCGCAAACTGATAGTGGTTGGGACCTACCGTAAACTGGAGGAAGTGTCTGTGTCCCTCAAAGATGGCGATGTGAAAGTATGCATCTTTCAGATCGAGGGTGGCGTACCAGTCTCCCAGAATCAGGGAAGGGATGATGGAGTCCAGGGAGACCATTCGGAACTTCAGCTTTGCTAGGAAGCAGTTCAAGTCTTGCAGGTCCAGGATAGGTCGCAGACCGCCCTTGGCCTTAGGGATTAAAAAGTAATGGTAATAGAACCCCTTGTTCCTGTACTCTAAAGGAATGACCTCTACTATACCTAGCTGCAGTAACCCCTCTACCTCCTGCGCGAGGAGACTCTCGTAAGAAGGGTTCCTGAAGGGGGATAGGGAGGGGAGTAGGAAAGAGGGGTAAAAAGCAACTGAAGAGTGTAACCCCACGCCACCGTACTGACGACCCAGCAGTCCGATGTTATATATGCCCATGCAGGGAGGAAGGCAGAAAGGCGGTTGGCAAAAATAGGGGTGGAAGGATCTTGGGAACAGTCCTCAGGTGTACCCTCAAAATGAATGCTTGCCCATCTGCTTATTACGGGTCAAGCTTGACTGAGGAGCCTGAGGAGGCTGGTGGTTAGGACGCCACTGGATTTCTTATGGGGAGGCTCCCGGCAAGGGTGGCTCCCCTGGCCCTGAGGCTGCTATGATTTGAACCGCTTGCGGGCAGGGTCAGGAACGTACAGGCCCAATGTTTTCAGGGTCGTGCGGGAGTCTTTGAGGCCATGGAGCTTGTCTGTCTGTCTGTTCTGTGAACAGGGCTTGCCCGTCAAAGGGGAGGTCTTGCATCGATTGCTGAGCCTCCGTGGACAAACCGGAGAGGAGCAGCCAGGATGCCCAGCGCATAGTGATGGCCGAGGCCATGGTTTGGGCGGCAGTGTCCGCTGCATCCAACACTGCCTGGAGGGTCGCCCTGGCCACAGTCATGCCCTCCTCTATGATCGCCTGGAACTCGTTCCTAGAAGCCTCAGGAAGGGAGACCCCAAACTTGGCCATGGCTTTTCACATGTTAAAGTCATAGCGTCCCAGGAGGGCCTGATGGTTGGTCACCCTCAACTGGAGACTAGAGGACGAATAGACTTTATGCCCAAACAAGTCTAGTCTCTTGGAATCTTTATTCTTAGGGGTAGCTCCAGGTTGACCCTGTTGCTCCCTGTGGTTAACTGCTTCTACCAACACAGAATTGAGGGCAGGGTGGGTGTACTTAGATGGCACAAAGTACTTGCGCTCAGCCCTCTTGGAGATGGTGGGCAAGGAGGAAGGAGTTTGCCACAGGGCACTGGTGATGTGGAGCGGGACCGGGAATCGGAGCAGGCCCAGTGCCAGGAAGGTGCATCCACACGAGGTGATCCCCTTCTAGGGGATCGGTGATGGTCTGAGGAATGGTAGCGTCGATCCCTTGACCGGTCTCTGGAGCAGTACCGGGGTCTTGGAGATACCAGGTGCTGAGACCGGTACTCCTGCCAGGAGACGCGTGCCTCCAGAAGTCTGTACCTGGTCACTGGCGAGCTGCACCTCGAGCCTCTCTGCCTGTGCCCAAGGTCAGGGACCGAATGGGGCTGTGCTGAGTCTGCTTTTCACAGTCAGAGGCATGGTGGCTACGGGAGGGCAAGCGCTTGCAGGACATCCCCTGCGATGGGCAACAGTGCCACTGAGGCGTGGACCGTGACAGTCCGAATGCAGGTTTACCCTGTGCTGGCTGCAGGGCCTCCAGCATGGATGGTACCCGGAGCTGATGGAGTCCTCTGCTACTATCTGGGGTGGCCAGCAGGGAGCGGGCTGGGCTACAACACTAAACCAGAGCTGGGGCCCGAGTTTCAGACGGGGGTGAAGAGCTGCCCAGCATGGGACCTTGCTTGCCCCCAGTCTTATCCTTTCCCTTGCTGGAGGTTGGAGACCGACCTCACACCGTCTTCTTGGGCTTCTTGGATGGAGTCATGGAAGGGGACCAGTGCCGGCCAGTGGATGGTCCCGGTGGGGCACTGCATACCGAGATCACGGTGCTCGGCACCGAGTCAGAGCATTGCTCCAATGCCAGGATGAGGTCAGACTCCATAAGGAGTGCCCTTAAGTGAATGTCGCGTGCCGCCTTAGTCCTGGGCTTGAAGGACTTGCAAATTTTGCACTTATCATTAATGTGCCCTTCGCCCAAACAACGTAGACAGCTGCTGTGTGGATCACTGTGTGCATTGGCCTCTTGCAGCGATCATAGGGCTTAAAGCCTGGGGACTGGGGCATGCCCTGTCCTGAGACAAAGTCCGGTTCGGTACCTCCAAAGTCTCTAACTATTAGCTAAGGGATACTAACACTAACAAGAAAACTATAGACACTATAATACAAAGAATCAATGAGTTCGTACGAATGAGAAAGCAACAGCGCTAGCTGAAACAACAACAGTTCCAGCACCATCACTAGCAGCAAGAAGGAACTGAGGGTGGGGGTGAGCTGGTGGCACCTTATATACTGTCGCATGTACGCACCAGTCCAGGGGGGCGCCAGAGCCAGTCCCCTATGGATACTGCTGAGGGGAAAAAAGTTTCCGGCACCGGTGCATGTAGCGAGCACACGCACCTAAGTTGAATGGATATGAGCAAGCACTTGAAGAAGAATATCTTTTATTGGACCAACTTCTGTTGGAGAGACAAGCTTTGAAGCTTACACACAACTCTTCTTCAGGTCTGGAAAACTTATTCAGCATGTCACAGCTAAATACAAGGTGGAACAGATTGTTTAGCATAAGAAGTTAACATATATTTCAAGGGACCAGTCATGGTGAAGTGGTCCGTTAACACCCCTCCAGCCATAGCCCTTGTCTACACTACAAACTTATGTCAGTTTGTGGTGTAGACAAGGGCTATGAGTGGCGCAGTTATACTTACCTAACTCCCAGTGTAGACAGTTATGTCAACAGGAGGGATTCTCCTGTCAACATAGCTACTGCCTCTCGGGGAGGTGGAGTACCTACACCGATGGGAGAAGCTCTCCCATCAGCATAGGTGGTGTCTTCAGTAAGCACTACAGTGGCCCAGCTGCACCAGTGCGGCTATGCCACTACTGCACTGTAAGTGTAAACAATCCCATAGACTCATAGTCTATAAGGTCATAAGGACCATCATGATACTTAGGGTTTATGTCTCTGCACTAAAAGAAACCCTGCAATCTTACAATGTCCTTGATTTTAGCACACAATCCCAGTAAGATGAATGTGAGGTCTGTCACTGTTTGAGGGCAACACATGCCCCTACTATGAACTATACTGAGTATTGCTTTTAATATGCATCTAAAAGTCTTGATATTAGAGGGTATAATGTCTTGGCCATTTAAAAATGCATCGTGTTGAAATGTGGCTCAGTCAGCTCAGATCATGCACATTTTTAGAAAAATTATGTCACCCAGGACAGCTATTTTATATAGATTAAATATTTACTGAGTCACTGTAAAGTAATGCAATAAAAAGGGAAAGAAAGGAGCAATGGTCAGGCAACAAGGGAAAAACAAGTTAATGGTCAATCCCAGACAGGGAATTTATTATTTAATCAATGGCATAACACAAAAACTAATAGGCTTGTGTACATGCCTCTTATTTCCACAAAGTAAACGCCATACTGACCTGGTTGAGTGAGGGATGGGGGGCGTCTGGCACAATGTGTCACACAAGTGACTCCCCACTTGCTCTGTGGTCTTACAATCAGAGAGTTTAAGGCCAGAAGGGACCACCAGATCATCTAGTCTGACCTCCTGTCTATCACAGGCCACCAATGCCACCCAGCATCCACATGCTAAACCCAACAACCAAAATTGGAGTAAAGTATTGCAGCTCACAGGAGACTAAACTATTATATGCAACAGGGAGAGAATTGATGATCCTAGCACGTGACCCATACCCCATGCTGCAGAGGAAGGCAAAAAAACTCTCAAGGTCACTGCCAATCTGACCTGGGGTATATTCTTTCTGGACCCCACATGTGGCAATCAGACATTGAGCATGTGAACAAGAACCAGCCAGCTAAGCACCTGAGAGAGTGAAAGCTGGGTACCACCGCAGAGCACTGGCCCACCCCATCCAAGGTCCTGGCTACAGAACTGGTCATCACTGATGCTTTAGAGAAAGGAGACCAAAAAAAACTTGGGGAAGGGGAATCCCTTCCTCAGTGGCTGAAGCCCTGAAGCATGAGATTTTAGGAACATAAGCCATAAACTGGAAGGGCCTCCCAGGGCTGCTGAGCCCTGCCCCCTACGATCACAAGCAACCCTGTCATACAGTCGCACTCATAAATTTGTCCAGCTCTCTCCTAAAACTAATTGTTTGCCCTCACAACTCCCATTGGGAGGCTGTTCTAGCACCTTCTTCTAATTTCCAGCCTGAATTTGTTAACAGCCAGTTTATCCCCATTTGTTCTTGTGCCAATGTTGTCCCTTAGCTTAAATAACTCTTCCCCCTCCCCGGACTGTTTGGCTCTGTGCCCGCTTGGTGTTTGTGTCAGAATTTGGGCCCCTATGAAAAGTAAGTATGAGTCAAATACACCAGTGTCAAAAGTCCTTATAACATTAGAACAGGGGTGGGCAAACTATGGCCCACGGGCCACATCTGGCCCACCAGCCGATTTACTCCGACCCTCGAGCTCCTGCTGGGGAGAGGGGTCTGGGGCTTGCCACACTCCAGCCGGGACACGGGATCGGGGGATGCTCCGCGTGCACATGCTGTGGCTCCGCGCAGCTCCCGGAAGCAGTGGCGTGTCCCCCCACCTGCTCCTATGCATACGGGCAGCCAGGGGGCTCTGTGCACTGCCCTCGCCCCAAGCGCCATCCCCACAGCTCCTATTGGCCGGGAACTGTGGCCAATGAGAGCTGCAGGGCGGCGCCTGCGTACGGGGCAGCTCGTAGAGCCGCCTGGCCACACCTCCAGGTAGGAGCCAGAGAGGGGACATGCCACTGCTTCCTGGAGCTGCATGAGGTAAGCGCTGCCCGGAGCCTGCAGCCCCTCCTGCGCCCCAACCCCCTGCCCCAGCCCTGATCCCCCTCCCAAACTCTGAACCCCTCAGTCCAGATTTCAACACCCTCCTACACCCCAAACCCCTCATCCCCAGCCCTTACCGCCCCCCGCACCCTAACCCCCTGCTCCAGCCCCCTCCAACCCTGAACTCCTCATTTCTGACCCCACCGCAGAGCCCACACCCCCAGCCAGAGCCCTCCCCCTTCCTGGATTCCAACCCCAATTTCATGAGCATTCATGGCCCACCATACAATTTCCATACCCAGATGTGGCCCTCGGGCAAAAAAGTTTGCCCACCCCTGCATTAGAAGGACTAATCTGTGAGATCTACTAGAAGCAATTCTTTCTGAGGCAGCCAGTACACTCATCCCAACGGCTTATGATTCCATTCGAGGGAATAGGATAGACTTCCAAATGTGCAGGGTGTTTTTTTCTGTATCAAGAACTACACAGATGAGCCATTGCCATTTATTGGTGCCTTTCACTATGTGTTACTCCCATAGAAACACATCATGCAAGAACTGACCCCACCCCAGAAGAGATGACAGTTAAGACTGTTGTAGGCACTTCTACAATAGCTATACAGCTTTGTGCGATATTTGTCAGCCCTCACAGCATAAGTAGGGGCAGGCCAGAGCAGCATTTGTATGGAAGACCTCCCAGGAAGACCTATTATACATCCTGCAGGAAGTGGCAAGTCAGTAGAAGGCACGTTTCTCTTTACTTCATTATGAACGAATGCCTAGAATGGTGCTAGGGAGCACTGTGCTGCTGGATGGGCTATTTTGGGGACGAACAGGAGCGCCGCCAGCTTTTCTGCCGCCCTAGGCGGCGGAAGGTCCCGCCCTGAAATGCCGCCCCCCCACAGAGGCGGCGGAAGGTCCCGCCGCCGAAATACCGCCGCGGTCACGGCCCCCCAAATTGTAGCACCCTAGGCGACTGCCTAGGTCGCCTAATGGGTTGCGCCAGCCCTGGGGATGAATCATAAAACTCAGGGTCTGTCCACACTGCACACCAGGCTCTGACTCAGGTTGAGCCCCAACCACCCTTCCATCCACATGAAAATCAGCCTGACTCAGGTCAGGAAGCACTCAGGACTCAGTTCCTAGGACCCACCAGGGGGGTGGGTCAGAGCCTGAGTCCCACTGTGACTTGGGGCCAAGCCATATTATTTTATAGTGTGAATGCACGTCAAGCTGCAGATCCTAGTCAGAAAGTCTGCGTAGTGCAGTATGGACATGTTAGCACGTCTGTAAGTCCCAGGTCTGTTAGGAATTATCTGCCATTTTTGTTCTGTTGTTTGCCATCCTCCATATTGTCTCGCCTTCTTGATGCTTGGTTTGGCACTCTTTCTTCATTCCTTATTTTTGATTCAGCGTGCTTAAAAGAGTTCTGCCTAGTAACAGAAACAGAGGCTGGAAAACTTGGGAAAGGCAGGAAAGGTCATCTGACCATGGGAGAAAATCTGCCTGGCAACAGTAGATTATATATGGGTTCAGCACAATATACTGGTTGCTGTCTGTCCTACAGGCAGCCAGTGCTCATTCGCAGTAACATCAGAAGAAGACGCCTACCTGTTCCTGTCATCAAGAGGTTCCGGAACAATCCCACGGTCACCTGATCCAGTGGTGGCGTGTTCTCCTGAGGCTCCTGGTTCCTGAAAGGTTCCTGGGTTCGCTGATCTTGTCTGGTCTTTGGTTGTCTCCTGCAACAGATTGAGTAATGTAGAAAATTTTATGATATCTGAAACCCATTTCTTTGGTTGGGACCTGGGCTTAATGCCTATTTGTATGTACCAAACCACCGAGCTATTTTGTTAATAAACCTCAGTTGTTTTATTCCTTAAAATGACTAGTGTAATTCTTAGTATGGCCATAGGTGATGAATACTAATTCAGGATAAACGGGCCTGTCTGGGAGGGGGTCCTTTATAAAGATATCTCACATCCTAAGTTTTCTGGTAACAGGTCCAGTAATTGTAAGGTTTACAGTGTGGGTGCTCAAGCACAGGCTTGGAAACACCAGGTCCACAAGTCCAGGTCCCAGAGACCCAGGCTTAGTGTGCAGAACAGACAGACCATAATGTGCTCAGTCCTGATCTCATTGAAGGAAATGAGAACTTCCACTGAAGATAGTAAGAGGAGAACCAAGCCCAAGTTTCAGACTATTTGTGGTCCATAGCATTTTTTGCAAGAGGACGAGTGTTCTGGCCAAATTTAACTTCTGTGATAAATTTAACTTTTTACTATATTTGATAAAATAGTAAAAAGATATGAGCATGGGCGAGTATTACACTTTCCAAATACACACAGTATTTTTGTGTGTATTTTGCTGTGTGCAGAGTGTTTAGTTTTATTTTCAATGTACTTCACATATAGTATATTGTTGGTACTATCAAAAAGTGCTGGAGGTCTCGTAAGGGTACCAGTTTGTTCACAAAGAACCTGATCCTGAAAGGTACTGTGTACTTGGAATTCCTCATGAAGTAGTTTGTTTTAAGAGCTCTCCACACCATACAGTATCAGGCTCAAAATGTATTACAAGCTGAAATATATGCATCTTGGGGGTAGGGATAGCTCAGTGGTTTGAGCATTGGCCTGCTAAACCCAGGGTTGTGAGTTCAATCCTTGAGGGGGCCACTTGGGGATCTGGGGCAAAATCAGTACTTGGTCCTGCTAGTGAAGGCAGGGGGCTGGACTCGATGACCTTTCAAGGTCCCTTCCAGCTCTAGGAGATGGGATATCTCCATTAATTTCTATTTCTTTTTCTTTTGGAAGAAGTGTTCTGCATTTTGCAGAATTGAGTCCTTAGTGCTTAGGGATTCCAAATAAAAACATAGTAAATTTTAGAATATATTTGAAATATACCGGATTACTTTCATAACGCATATTATCTATTTAAACACTGAAATCCAGGTATATTAGTTCATAAGCACTTAGCATATGTCATTCAACAACAGAGTTTCTATGATTCCTACATCCTAGCCATGTTTGTTGTGCTCAATGCTTCCCTCACTTTATTTTCCTTAATTCATTCTTCAGAGCTAGCTGAATCACAGAATCACAGAATCAATAAGAGTTGTGCGTCCAACTTCTGTTAAGCCAGCATTGCCTCTTTTTAGTCATAAAGTAAAGACTCTCTAGCTCTCTGGCCACAACAGATTTTCCATGACTATTATTGTTACACTAGCCCTCTAGTCTGGGAAGGAACCTATCCATAATTGAAGAAATCTCTGCAGAAGCAGTTAAATTCTCTTTCTCTCCTTACTTACAGACAGCATGAAAGAGAACAAGAAAGTGAGAGAGAAAAGGAGAGAGTAAGGGACAGAGGTGAAAGTTGGAGAAGGAAAAAAGAGGCCATGGTGGGGTATACTGTCTATCTGGGTACTGGGAAGTCTGTGGGAAGTGGCATCTCAGGTGGATCCAAGTTGCCAAATCTCATTTTTCCCATCACATCTGCTGGGGTTGTGAACCTGACATAAAGGGGTTAAATTACTGGGGAGCAGGTGCAGCTTGGACTCATTAATCTCCCAGCTGCAGCTGACACCCATAACATAGGGAAAACATGAGGCTAAACTGCATTTAGCTCCATCTCTGAGGGGGGAAAGATGTCCTTCTGAGACTGCTGGCCAAGGAGGACTTTTTATGTGGCAGAATGGTGAGATCTTTAAGTTGGAGCTTGTATCCAGGAGATGGGGATGTTTCATTTAGAGTTTATGCCTGGAAAGGGGATGAACCTTCTTGGGCTCTGTTTTGTGGGGGCTACTTGCACAAATGGTGAAATTCAATCCTGTGACAGGAATCAATATAGAGAACATTATTTTCCTCTTTCTGGGAAAGCTGTACCTAAAAAGCCACAAAAGGATATGATGTTTTGGTTATTTTCAGATCCAATGTTGGGGCCTGAATATTTGATTAACTTCCCAGTTATCATTCCTATCTGAGAGAGGGCTAATATTTGGGGGCGAAAGGGAGGTGAGGACCAGGGCAGGCAAAACTAGGAGGAAAGTGGGTCTGGTTTACATAACCAAAACCACAGGCAGTCTGGATCTATGTCTCAGTGTTACCTTTATGCTTTGTCTAGTTGGGTATCTGATAAATGGGTTCTAGCTTTGGTCCATCTCTAGTAAGAATATCTTGTTTTGAGCTCTGACTCTTCCAATGTGTCCACCTTGAAAAATTCTGCCCTCTAATTCTCCATTGGTCTAGTTCAGGTGTTTTATCCCCACTCAATTAACTACTCTGAGCAAAGATAGGCAAGTGACAAGCTGGTAATAATACCTAAGCGTTGTCTAAACTACTGCTTCCACTGGGTTCTAATGTAGACAAACCCATAGTGTGCATCTATATTAGCAGATTGTAATCTCTTTGGGGCAAGGTTATGTGTTTGTACAATAACTAGCAAAATAGGGCCCAACCTTGCCTTCAGGTGCTACTGCAATATAAATGTTGATGATTTATCATTATTATTGGTATTTCAGAAACTGCTAGCACTGGTGCAAATGCACAGTTGCTGACACCCACTACTATCTGGAAAAGCTTGCATATTGTTTTGCCATCAGGTCACGCAAACCTGCTCAAAATCTGTGCCTCGTCTATGTTAGCATTTACAAAGCTGCTATCCCTGCTGGCAATTGCTGCAAAACGGTTACTGAGCACTTACAAATCCCACTGACTCCAGTAAGAGCTGTGGATTCTCAGCACTTTTGAAAAAACAGGTGATATTGGCACAGACAGCACAGTTTACTTAATAAGACCTTGTTGGTGAACTCTGGATTCCTTCTTCATTGTCTTGAAGAAGTAATACTAGTAAGAGAAGGAAACATTTGTTTTGAAAACTGTAACATTTTTAAAACAAATGTAGAAGAGTGTAAGCAATGTGTGTGTGTTCTAAAACTTCTATTTTTAGATATTTCCATGTAGAAAATTGTGGATTAGGGGAGTTATACCGGGGACAAATTTGGCCTTGGAAGTCTAGCAGACATGTCCTTTCTTCCAGCTTCTAAGGGTGTGCCTTTCAAAAATGTTCACTGACTTCAATGGGACCAGAGTTAAGACAATGTGAGTGTGTTTGTTACTCTGTTAGAAACAATTTAGGGTGGAACTTTGAAAGCATGGTTTCCGTCATCACTTTGCACTTCTGTTCACGTGTAAAGGTAAAATTACACTTTAGTGCTGTGGATGGGAGTTATTCAAAATCCAGCTTAGCATTTCTTTTCCTTGTTACTTTCAATTCACTTTGCACTCCTGGGGGCAGGTAAGAAATGTTGGCAGGCATGTGATTCTTATGGAGGTTGCTAAACGTAATTGGATTGCTTACACTAAACTAGATAGTAAATCGGTTGGAATTTAGGGAGCCTTTCAGTTGATAAGTACGTGGACAATTATTACTGTGAGTGGTTTAACTAAAATTGTAGACTTGCTGAATCTTGAAGTTTAGTAAATTCACGTGTGTATTTAAACAAGCTCTTGAATGAGTACAAGGTCACAGAAAATCTCTGGAGCAGTGGATGGCTCAGGGGATTGGTAATGGGGTTCAGACCAATTCCTGCTTCATTTAGTCACTTGACTAGTCCCATGTAGACTGCAGTAGAATTACTTGACTGAATAAAATTAGTGGAATTAGATGCATGTAATCTTTGACCTTTAGGTCACTGGCTCAATCCAGCCCAGGTTGGAAATGACAGTCATGGCCCTTCAATGGATGTTGGGTGATCTCATCTGTGTAAAACAAATCGGCATTTTCAATTCAGTTCCTAGTGGATAGGTGTCTCTCTTGCAATGGGCACTAACTTTCACCCTAACGGGGTGTACCAGCGGAGAGTCCAATGAGCTACTGTGCATAGAAACTGAATTATCCCCTCACTCTACAGGTGGTCCCTCCAGAATGTGGTTGAGCCAGGGGCATGACAATGAGAGGAAGCAGGCATTGTTGCTGCCCATACTACACCTGTTTTATGCAGAGGATTTCAGACTCTAAAGCTGTTAATCCAGCACAAATTGTGCTGGTTTCTGAGGTGAAAGTACTATCAAGTGTCTGAAATATGCTACCTGACAATCCATGAAGTTACGAGAATAGCCCATTAATGGTAAAAATATTCTAGCCAGATGAACTTCTGTGTAAGATGTAGGTTCAATATCTTGGTTTTGTCACTTGCTTTCTTGGCTTGCACCTATGCCTGAGTTATGGTTTATGCATGGAACCACAAAGGCTATATTTCAGTTTGTGCATATATAAAGTGCTTTGTCCAATTTAGTTTTTAAAAGCTGTCATGATGGGGTGCCCACCACTTTGCTTGGAAAACTATTCAACAACCTAAAATCTCACTGTTAGGTCACTTTACTACTTGGATTGAAATTACTCTTGTTAATCCATTTGTACCACCCTATATAAGTACTCTTCCTTCTCCAAGTACTTGATCCTCTTGCATGGAGGGAAGAGTGTAGGTTGGGAAGAAGCTAAGGATGAAGAAAGAGGTACAACTCACACAAATGAGCAAAGAACAGTTCATGAATGAAAAATGCATCCTGTGCCAAATTGCCAGGCACAGAGATTTCTAATTATCCCAATAGAAATGAAGATGGGTGAGACTTGCATGTAATTTTTCAAGTGTTACTTTTCTCGGGGGGAGGAGGAGAATGCATCCTCTGCTTCCATGCCAAAAAACTGGCTACAGAAAAGAAAACTGTCTCAGGAGCAGAATCTTACACACAGACCTTGATATCCTTCATGTGAGATTTTAGGCCTTGTTTAAACTACTAGAGTAAGTTGACCTAAGTTACGCTACTCCCGCTAGGTGAACATAGCTGAAGTCAACGTATCTTAGGTCGACTTACTGTGCTATCTACACCATGCTGCATCGACAGGTGCTCTCCCGTCGACTTACCTTACTCCTCTCATTCCGATGAAATACCGGAGTTGACCAGAGAGCACTGTGCAGTCGATTTAGTGGGTCTTCACTAGATCCGCTAAATGGATCCCCGGGGCATCGATCGCAGCAGCCGATCCCTGGTAAGTGTATACATGGCCCTAGACCAGGGGTCGGCAATGTTTGGCACGCGGCTCGCCAGGGTAAGCACCCTGGCGGGCCGGGCCAGTTTATTTACTTGCTGACGCGGCAGGTTCGGCCGATCACGGCCCCCACTGGCCGCGGTTCGCCGTCCCGGGCCAATGGGGGTGGCGGGAAGCCGTGGCCAGCACATCCCTCGCCCGCGCCGCTTCTTGCCGCCTCCATTGGCCCAGGATGGCGAGCCGCGGCCAGTGGGGGCCGCGATCGGCCGAACCTGCCACGTCAGCAGGTAAATAAACTGGCCCGGCCCGCCAGGGTGCTTACCCTGGCGAGCCGCGTGCCAAACGTTGCTGACCCCTGCCCTAGACACATGGCTGAACTGGTCTTGACTAGTGCCTTTAGTGTATTGTATACAGGCCTGCTTTCTAGTAACATTAGTCATATGCATGGTGGTGTGCTGTGTATTAGCATTTGTAACCATCTCCCCCAGCAGCAACTGGTAAATGGCTTCACTTAATGGCAATTCTTCAAAGCCTCAGGAGTCAAAGACCCTTTTAAACAGAGTCATGAATTTAGAAGAACAAAGTAGCTGTAGGAGTAGGCTATTCAGAGACTTATTTTTTTTTTTTTTTTTTTTTTGGTGTGATCAAAATGGTATATTTCTCTATTTGGATCAGAGCAGAGGCAAGACTTTGGTTTGGGAGTGGACTTGTACCTTAATATGACTTTCTCCCATCTTAAAATGAGAACCTTCAACATCTTAAAATAATAGGACTTCAGACCACACTTTCCCATATGATTTGGCTTTACTCCAGTACCTTGATTTAAATGACAGCGTAGATCTTTTGGATCAGAATGCTGAACCTATAGGAAATATACAAGTAATTCTGAACTGTGAGTTAACTGCTCTTGAGTAATACACTTGGTGCAGACTAGTAATTACAGGAGTTGCCAAAATGGATGCTAAACCTATACCAACTGGTATACATAACTCAGAGCAAAGTATGCAAACCTTCACAATGAAAGATGAACCTATTTCCTCACATCTCCATTTGAGTTCTTCTATTTAAATATTTAAAATAAGGCAATCTGAAATGTCAGCTTGAGTCTTAAATTTTTCCAAGGGCAGATGTCTTGCAGTATCCTGATGAGTCTTCTTTTGGGATGACATCATTTTTATTTTTTTCCCCCCTCCTCTGCGCTTGCTTTCTTTATTCAGATGGAATTATACAGTCTGCTGCAGAGGAGGCTGGGCAGAGTTCCAAAATGATAGGTCAGATTAGTGTGAGAAGCAGTGATGTGGTGACTCAGCAGAAGCCCTGTGCCTTTGCAGTTTCACTGCAGTGCTGTTCACTCACGATCTTCCAGGATACCAGTCTAGTCTCTGACAATGGCTATCTCCAAGTCCCTCCCGTATTCTTATATTGATATCAGACCAGGGCAGTGGAAGGGAGAGGAAGAACTCCATTGAAACTGAAAATGTGAAATTGCCCTGCAAAGATAAAAAAATATTTTGATAAATAACAATCCTAGTAGCAGAGTTTGCCTACTTTGTACAGTTTTTGATTACCAGGCAGGTCTTCATTTGAAACAATATTGTATTTCAAGACATCTTATTTCATTTTGCGTGTTTGTAAATATATATTCTGGCAGTACAATGAAAGCTAACTAAACAAATTGTATTTTAAAAAAACCTCAATAGCTTTAGTTCTAGTGGCACTTTTTAAAATCTAAGCATATGACTATGAAATGATAGGCAATTTAATCTATTTTGGTTTAAAGGCAATAGGAAACCTACTGAATGCTTCAAATGGAAACCCATCTGTCTGTCTAAACACCTGTCAAAATACCTTTTTGTATTCAGGTCTTAAACTTTTTAATTTGCTAATCCCTTACAAGAATTGAAATGGCTCCCTCTTGTGGCAAAAGAAAAGCAGCAAAGGCACTTCATATTTCTTTGAACAGATGTGTTCCTTAGCCATAAAACTCTGATCCAGATTTGAATCGGACACTTCATCCCCGTCCAAGATTCAAGGGTTTGGGGTTTGGCAATGGTAGAGGGACAGGCCACACTCCCTATACCCATGTGCAGAGGGAAGTTCCCTGTTTGGTTCTGTCATTCCCCACATGGAATGTAGGAAGGTTATACCCCTCCATGTTCCTGTCCCCCATGGTCTTCAGTAAGGGTATGTCTACATTACGGGATTAATCCGAATTTACAGAATTCGAATTTTGGAAACAGATTGTATAAAGTCGAATGTATGCGGCCACACTAAGCACATTAATTCGGCGGTGTGAGTCCATGTACTGGGACTAGCGTCGATTTCCAGAGCGTTGCACTGTGGGTAGTTATCCCATAGTTCCCGCAGTCTCCCCCACCCATTGGAATTCTGGGTTGAGATCCCAGTGCCTGATGGGGCAAAAAATATTGTCGCAGGTGGTTCTGGGTACAGCCTCACCCCTCCCTCCATGAAAGCAACGGCAGACAACCGTTTCACGCCTTTTTTCCTGGGTGAACACTGCAGATGCCATACCACGGCAAGCATGGAGCCCGCTCAGCTCAAGACAGCAGTCATGAACATTGTAAACACCTCGCGCATTCTCGTGCAGTTTATCTGAACCAGGACCAGAAAAACGAGGCGAGGAGGAGGCGGCGATGGTAGCGCAGCAACAAGAGTGATGAAGACATGGACATGGACACAGAATTCTCTCAAACCGCGGGCCCCGGTGCTTTGGAGATCATGTTGTTAATGGGGCAGGTTTTATCCGTGGAACGCCGATTCTGGGCCTGGGAAACAAGCACAGACTGGTGGGACCGCATAGTGTTGCAGATGTGGGACGATTCCCAGTGGCTGCAAAACTTTCGCATGCGTAAGGGCACTTTCATGGAACTTTGTGACTTGCTGCCCCTGCCCTGAAGTGCCAGAATACCAAGATGAGAGCAGCCCTCACAGTTGAGAAGCGAGTGGCGATAGCCCTGTGGAAGCTTGCAACGCCAGACAGCTACCGGTCAGTCGGGAATCAATCTGGAGTGGGCAAATCTACTGTGGGGGCTGCTGTGATGCAAGTAGCCAAAGCAATCGCCGAGCTGCTGCTACGAAAGGTAGTGACTCTGGGAAATGTGCAGGTCATAGTGGATGGCTTTGCTGCAATGGGATTCCCTAACTGTGGTGGGGAGATAGGGATATGGGTTCCATCTATCTTGGCACCGGAGCACCAGGGTACCCAGTACATAAACCACAAGGGGTACTTTTCAATGGTGCTGCAAGCACTGGTGAATCACAAGGGACGTTTCACCAACATGAACGTGGGCTGGCCGGGAAGGGTTCATGACGCTCGCGTCTTCAGGAACACTACTCTGTTTAAACGGCTGCAGCAAGGAACTTACTTCCTGGACCAGAAAATAACCGTTGGGGCTGTTGAAATGCCAATAGTTATCCTTGGGGACCCAGCCTACCCCTTAATGCCATGGCTCATGAAGCCATACACAGGCAGCCTGGACAGGAGTCAGGAGCTGTTCAACTACAGGCTGAGCAAGTGCAGAATGGTGGTAGAATGTGCATTTAGACACATTTAAAAGGTCGCTGGCAATCGTTACTGACTCAGTCAGACCTCAGCCAAACCAATATCCCCATTGTTATTGCTGCTTGCTGTGTGCTCCACAATCTCTGTGAAAGTAAGGGGGAGACCTTTATGGCGGGGTGGGAGGCTGAGGCAAATCGCCTGGCTGCTGATTACGTGCAGCTAGACACTAGGGCGATTAGAAGAGCACACCAGGAAGCGCTGCGCATCAGAGAAGCTTTGAAAACCAGTTTCATGACTGGCCAGGCTACAGTGTGAAATTTCGGTTTGTTTCTCCTTGATGAAAACCCGCCCCCTTTATTGACTCATTCTCTGTAAGGAACCCACCCTCCCCCTTCGATCACAGCTTGCTTTCAAGGGAAATAAAGTCACTATCGTTTAAAAATCATTTATTCTTTATTAATTGATTATAAAAAGAGGGAGAGAACCCGGGTGGGGTTTGGGAGGAGGATCGGCGGGAAGGAAAAGGCCACTAAAAAAAGGTTTTAAAAAATGACACCCTTTTGCTTGGGCTGTCCACTGGGGTGGAATGGGAGGGTGCACGGAGCCTTCCCCCCCCCCCCCCCCGCGTTCTTACACGTCTGGGTGAGGAGGCTATGGAACATGGGGAGGGGGGTTATACAGGGGCTGTAGCGCCAGTCTGTGATCCTGCTGCTGTTCCTGAAGCTCCACCAGACGCCGGAGCATGTCTGTTTGCTCATGCAGCAGCCCCAGCGTTGCATCCTGCCGCCTCTGATCTTCCTGCCGCCACCTCTCATCTTGAGCGTCTCTCCTCTCCTCACGTTGGTCCCTCCTGTCCTCACGTTCACTGGCATCTTTCCTATACTTTGAAACCGTGTCCTTCCACTCACTCAGATGAGCTCTTTCACTGCGGGTGGATTCCATGATTTCTGCGAACATCTCGTCTCGCGTCCTCTTTTTCTGACACCTTATCTGAGATAGCCTTCGGGACAGAGGAGGGAGGCTTGAAAAATTTGCAGCTGCTGGAGGGAGGGGAAAAAGGAGAGAATTTTGTAAAAAGATACATTTTACAGAACAATGCTTATACTCTTTCATGGTAAAAAACACTATTCACATTACATAGCACATGTGATTTCTGTGCAAGGTCGCATTTTACCTCTTAATATTGAGTGCCTGTGGCTTTGCTGCTAGAGATCACAGACGCAGGTCCAGGCAACAGAATTTGGCTTGCATGCGGCCATGGTAAGCCACTGTCTTTCGGCTTCTGCGCCCTCCTTTCCCACATACCAAGCAAAGCCCGTTGAGTGCTGCGGTTTTCCTGTTAACCTTCAGCAGCAGAAAACAAACTAACCCCCACCCCATCCAATTCTCTGGATGATCGCTTTATCCCGCCCCCCACCGCGTGGCTGGTATCAGGGAAGATCCCTGCTAGCCAAATGCAAAAAGCTCAGGGCCAATTTCTCCCCCCCTCTCCCCCCCGCCCCCGCGCTTGGCTAACTGCAGGGAAGGATTTCTTTTCAGCCACAGGCAAACAGCCCAGTAGGAACGGCCGCCTCTGTCCCCTTAACTAAATTCCTGTATTTCAACCAGGTTACCATGAGCGATATCACTCTCCTGAGGATTACACAGCGAGATAAAGAATGGCTTGAATGCCAGCAAACACCTGGACCATACGCTGCCAGGCTTTGTCATGCAATGATACCAAATTACTTGCTACTAGCATGGCGTGGTCAAGTGTCCCACCATGGAGGAAGGAATAAGGCTGCACTGCCCAGAAACCTTGTGGAAAGGCTTTTGAAGTACCTCCAGGAGAGCTTCATGGAGATGTCCCTGAAGGATTTCCGCTCCATCCCCAGACACGTTAACAGACTTTTCCAGTAGCTGTACTGGCCGCGAATGCATCCCAAGTCCTCAGGGCAAAGTAATCATTAAAATACGCTTGCTTTTAAAACAAGTTTTATATTTTAAAAGGTAAACTCACCTGAGGTCCCTTCCATGGGGTCATGGTCTTGGATACTGGCTTGGGAGGGTACTTCAGTCAGGCTGAGAAAAAGATCCTGCCCGTTGGGGAGAACGGAGTGCTGTGTGCTCTCCGCAAGCTCGTCCTCCTCCTCCTCTTCCCCGTCTGCAGAATCCTCAGGTGTGGCTGATGAGATTACCCCCGCCTCGGAATCCACGGTCAGAGGTGGGGTAGTGGTGGCGGCCCCCCCCTAGAATTGCATGCAGCTCGGCGTAGAAGCGGCATGTCCGCGGCTCTGACCCAGAGCGACCGTTTGCCTCCTTTGTTTTTTGGTAGGCTAGGCTTGTCTGAGCTCCTTGACTTTCACGCGGCACTGATCTGAGTCCCTATTGTGGCCTTTCTCCATCATGCCCTTGGAGATTTTTTTCAAAAGTTTTGGCATTTCGTCTTTTCGAACGAAGTTCTGCTAGCACTGAATCCTCTCCCCATATAGCGATCAGATCCAATACCTCCTGTACGGTCCATGCTGGTGCTCCTTTTAGATTATCGGCCTGCATGGTTACCTGTGCTGATGAGCTCTCTGTGGTCACCTGTGCTCTCCACCCTGGGCAAACAGGAAATGAAATTCAAATGTTCGCGGGGCTTTTCCTGTCTACTTGGCCAGTGCATCCGAGTTCAGATTGCTGTCCAGAGCGGTCACAATGGTGCACTGTGGGATAGCTCCCGGAGGCCAATACCATCGAATTGCGGCCACACTAACCCTAATTCGAAATGGCAATATCGATTTAGGCGCTACTCCACTCGTCGGGGAGGAGTACAGAAATCGATTTTTAAGAGCCCTTTATTTCAAAATAAATGGCTTCGTTGTGTGGACAGGTGCAGAGTTAATTCGATTTAATGCTGCTAAATTCGAATTAAACTCATAGTGTAGACCAGGCCCAAGTCTGGAGGCCTGCATGTTGGGAGGAAGAGGGATAGAGGATACCAAAAGTGTTCGGGTTTCATTATGTGTAAGTCCACCCAAGAGCTAATGAAGCTCTGGCTCTACTATATCTTGCAGAGAGCCCACTCTACATTGGGGAACCTCCTCTTAAATGTGTGTCCCTGGGACCAGCCACAAGTACAGAACTTCCTGGCAGTATAACTACAGTTGAGTTATGATGCCAGGGAGCCATGTGATTTGGTGCTTCTTCCCAACCTACACTCAAACATCATGGCCGAAGAGTTCAGAGGAAACCTGGTGAAAGAAATCTGAGGTTGTGGATGATCCAAGTCAAAGATAGTAGGCAGATACACAATTCAGACCAGAGTTTGGATTACAACTTCTGCCCCCACTACCCCAGATCTACCAAATTCAGTTAACAGCCATAGGCAAAGGTTTGATTCAGGCCCCTCTCAACTCTTGAAAGGTTTCTCCAGAGAACCTGCTGTAATGATCTTCAGGGAAAGGCAGAATTGTAGCATAGAATTGTGTTAACTCGCATCCAAAGTATCACACCCCAATGCTGTGTACTATGAAAATTCTTTTTTTTTTTTTTTTTTTTTTTTTTTTTCTCAGCACATATCACTGATCTCGGCCAAGATGCTACAATGAAAAGAAACAGATTCCTAGTTAATATTTTTAATAAGAATGACTGTTCAAAATAGCCTTTAGGAAATGTAGTGATTCTAATAGAAACTCCTCCTTTTTGTTTCAGTATCTTCACATCTCCTGTGAATGTGACTTGTCCCTCACTGGAATCTCTTAGTGTACTGACACTCCATAGCAAAAGCTCCAGACTGGCCATTCAGAGTAGGATTGAGTACAAAGGTTTTCAATATTGCTATAAGATCAGTTATCTTGACAATAATCATTTCTGAATCAGTATAAATAAAAAATGCAAATTTCATTCCCTTAAATCTTGCTACATCATCAGATTATTATGGATGGCATTTTCTTAGATTTGTGAATGATCCTTTTTTAACTGTACTTAAGAAATCTAAAATGTTTTTGTGACTTATCCTCATGAACAAGATCTAATAATTAGAGTTTACAACAGATTCATCTTTACTAATTTCTCATCAGCCTCAGTGAGTCAAAGCCATAATCTCATTGTTACTCCTCCCCAGATTCTAGCCATATAAAATTGGTATTCTTCTTAGAAACTGGGATTCTAGAGATCAGAGCATTTTGATTGATACAGATGGCACTAACACTTCTTGTTGACTTGCTGCCCAAAAAACAAACTGCTTTCCAGAGATCGTGCTGAATGATCATTCAGTACAGCCCATTGATCTATTTTAGATACTTATTACCATAGTCATCTCACAATGTTTTTAATGTATTTATCCTGGCCTCATTCCTGTGAGGTAGGGGAAGTACTACTATCTCTAGTTGACAGATGGGAAGCTGAGGCACAGAGATCCTAGGTGACTCACCTAAAGTGACTGGTCATACAAGAGGCCTTTGGCAATGCAGGGAAATGAACCTGGATCTCCCAAGTTCTAGACTAGACTTTAAGAACATAAGAATGGCCATACTGGGTCAGACCAAAGGTCCATCTAGCCCAGTATCCTGTCGACCAATGCTAGGTGCTTTGTCTCTCACTCTCATCCTGTTGCCATATATTGTTTGGAAAATGTAATGCATAGGAATTGTACTCTTCCACTTTTTTTTTTTCTTTATAAGGAGGCAGTGTGGTACAGTGGACATGGGCCTGGCCTTGGAGCCAGGAGATGGCAGATTCTATTCTTGCTCAGCCACTGACATGCTGTGTATCCTTCATTTCTCCACTTAGACAATGGGGACAATGACTCTATGGAAAGCATTTTAAGACTTGCCACTTGTATGGCATGTTTTGCCTAAGTGTTATCCATATGCAAATAAAAAGCACTTGTGCCTTACATCTTGTGTAACTACTATAACCAAAACAGAGGAAATAGCTAACAGAAGAGGGCTTTAGTGAAGACCAAAACTTTGAATTTTCTGACATCTGTGGAACTAAGATCTCTCCGCTTCTAATATGGTAGGAAAATACATTCTAAAAGGTATAGGACAGATTGTGGGCCATGCCTAAGCTAACCACAGCACAACTCAGGAAGGTGCAAAGATTGTACATTTTCCTAAAACTAGCCATGCAGAATTAGAGGGGGTTCAGAGAAGTGCAGTGAGCACATTCTAATGTAAATAATCCCAATCTTTTCATTTGAAAGTGGAATAAGAGGGGACATGATAAAAGTACTGTAGATAACATGACTGGTACATCTGTCCCTGACCTGTAACATAAGAACAGGGGATGGGGGGGGGGGGGGAGGCTGGTGCAGCTGAATTAAATTATAGGTGGAAAATCAAAACTGGTAAAGAACTAATGTTTTCAAACCTGGACCTAGGCTGTGGGACCAGGGCCGGCTCCAGGCACGAGCTTAACAAGCAGGTACTTGGGGCGGCCAAGGGAGAGGGGTGGCACATGTGGCAATTTGGGGGCAGCAGGTCCCTCACTCCCTCTAGGAGCGAAGGACCTGCTGCCGAACTGCCGCTGCCGATCGCCGCTTTTTCCCCCCCCAATTGCCGCCGCCGATCGCGATTGCGGCTTTTTTTTTTTTTGCTTGGGGCGGCAGAAATGCTGGAGCCGGCCCTGTGTGGGACTCATAGACCCTAAAGCTGTAGGGCTGGAAGGGACCGTGAGCGATAATCAAGTCCAGCCTCCGCCCTGAGCCCCCTAGCGCCGCCTGGCGGAGACCAAAGGCAGGGCCGGGCTCTCCCGCACCCCGCAAGGAAGGGGCGGTGCCCTCGCGCTCTGACGCGGTGACGTCATCCGGTCATGCCCTCGGAAGTGCCCGGCGGGGGCGGGGCGGGATGCTGCCGGCAGAAACATGACAGGAGGCGGGAAGCGGCGACCCCGCGCCGGGGAGCAGGTACCGGCCGCGGGCGGCGAGCTGGGGCAGCCCTGCCACGGGACGCGTGGGAGCCGGGCCTGCTCCAGGGCACAGCCCAGGGAGAGCGGCCCGCGGGCGCTGGGAGGAGGCGGCTGCTGTCACTGGCCGGGCCATAGACGGGGCTCCTGAGTCCTCGCCATGGCGCTGTCGCTGCTCGGAGTAGGTCTCGGTGCCGCCGGCGGGGCGGGAAAAGGGGCACGGCGGTGGGGTGGGCTGATCTGCAAGGCCGCTGCTCCAGGCTGTGCCATGCAGCCCCGCGCCTGCTACCTGCTGGCCTCTTCCCAGGGTCTTCCGCGCCCTGTCAGCGGCTGTTATGAGGTTGCAGAGGTGGGACGAGAATTTCCCGGAGTCCATTAGACCTACTTCTGCAGGTCCTCTGGAGCCTTTACCGTCAGCGTGCCCTTGACCCCCCTCTGTGTGCGTCTGGAAACTTGCACCCAACCTAAAACCTGTGAAATTCCTAACCTGTGCGTACAACGCCTTTTTAATCCCCAAAGAACTCACTCGCCTACGCTCCGAATTCGCAGAGTCCTGTTAACTCACTCCCTAGAGTTAACGTGTGTGCATTTCGTTGCTGTTTACTTGCAGTGTGAAAAAACTAAAGAAGTCAAGAAGAGACGGTCCAACCAGGCAGATGTTCCTGATCAGCTGCGTCAAGAAGTAGAAAGTTGCTATCGGCTCAGGATGCCTGAAGACTTTTATCAGTTCTGGAAGTTCTGTGAGGAGCTGAAGCCTGACAAGCCAAGTGGTGGGTTCTAAAAAAGAGAACTTCTGCATGCTGTATGGCTTAACTTGAGTTTTCAAAAGCAATCTGAAGGCCGTTTAGTGACAAAGGCAAATGGGAAGCTTTTGGAATGATTTTTCCAGTTTAGAGACAGGCTAGTGTTTCCCCAACTTTGGTATAACTTTAGGCTGGGCAAAAGGTGTATCAGACTACAGAACACATCTCTATTTAAAGCTGTGTGTGCACATGTGTTTGTCCCCTTCAATTTGCAGATTGTTATGAAACTGACCTATTTGAGCGTGAAGAAGTTAAGATTAATTCAAGAACGCTCTTAATAATCTGACCTTGAAAAGAATGAGTAAATTTATTTTTAATGTTTAGGATTTACTTGTTAGCTTTCAGACATGCAGCCTTTTCATAAATATTTTTTTCAGGTTGGCTAGGGGCTGTTTGGGTATGGGGGGAAAATCTGTCTCCTAAAACAGACTGTGTCTAGATGTTTTGGTCTAGAAACAACAGCTTAAAATAAATCAGTAGAGATTGCTAGAGGCAAATAAAAACAGGTTATTTTTGCAAAAAAAGTATTAGGGCAACATATCTTTGTGAAAGGAAAGCTGTCTGAATCTGAGTACTAAAAGCTTTAAATGCACAGGTTAGAGCAGGGGTCGGCAACCTTTCAGAAGTGGTGTGCCAAGTTCACTGTAATTTAAGGTTTCCCGTGCCAGTAATACATTTTAACGTTTGTAGAAGGTCTCTCTCTATGTCTATATTATATAAATAAACTATTGTATTTAAAGTAAATAAGGTTTTTAAAATATTTAAGAAGCTTCATTTGAAATAAAATTAAAATACAGATCTGATCAATTTAGTGTGATCCTTGCCTGGGATCCTTGTCTATGGTTCCAGCCACCAGCTGGCGGTGGGCTGAGCGGGGCTGGAACCCCAGACAAGGATCCCAGCCCCTACTCAGCCCTCTGCCGGTCTGGGCTGAGCGGAGCCGGCGGCAGGCTGAGCGGGGCCGGCAGGGACCCCAGACTGGCAGCGGGCTGAGCCGCTCAGCCCGCTGGCAGTCTGGGGTTCCGTCCACCAGCTCCTGCCAGCCGGGATCCCGGCCGCCAGCCCCCCTCAGCCCGCTACCACCCTCGGGTTCTGCTCACCCAGGAGGCTGAGCGGAGCCAGCAGCTGGGACCCCGACTGGCAAGGGGCCGGCAGCCAGAACCCTAGACCGGCAGCAGGCTGGGTGCTGCTGGCAGTGGACTGAGCCACTCAGCCCCCCACCGGCCTGCTCAGCCCACTGCTGGCTGAGTGAATGGAACCCCAGGCTGGCTGCTGGCTGAGCGTGGCCAGCGGCTGGGACCCCAGACTGCCAGCGGGGGTCTCAGCCGCCGGCCTGCTCAGCCCGCTGCCAGCCTGGGGTTCCTTGGGGGTCCCCAGGCCAGCAGCGGGCGCTGAGTGGGGCCGGTGGCCGGGACCCCGGCTGGCAACGGGGCAGCAGCCGGAACCCCAGAGTGGTGGTATGCTGAGCCGCTCAGCCCGCTGCCGCGTGCCATCAAAAATCGGCTCGTGTGCCATAGGTTGCCGACCCCTGGGTTAGAGTATCTTGTATGAGGGAGAATAAACATGAGTTTGGAGTCTGATTATTTGGCTTTTAGACTTGCTGTGTGATACCTAAGCAATGTGAATTTGAAATGTGCTATAATAAGCACAGCTTCAGTTTTGTTCATGTCAGCTTTCCATTTGGAAATGGAAATGCCTTATGGCTGAGATCTTGTTTCCTGCATGCACGAGAAAATGTCACAGTTGATGATTTTGTTTTGCAGAAGCACTCCTATCAAGTACTGGACTTCAGCTAGTTGGACCATATGATATTCTTGCTGGAAAACATAAAAAAACAAAATCAGCAGATCTGAACTTCAACCTTCACTGGAGGTTTTTTTATGATCCTCCTGAATTTCAGACTATAATTGCTGGGGATAGCAAAACTCAGTATCACATGGGATATTTCAGGTATTGCATTTTATATATGGTCCTTATCTTTTTCTCCATTTCCATTGATGTATGTAATGTAAGAACTCTGCACCATTGTCAAATGATAGAACCTCTACTTACTACCTCCCTCAGTCAGATAGATGACACTTCAGTTGTCATTTTTAGTAGCTAACATTATAGGGCAAAATGTATTGGAAGGACTGGTGATGAGGGTTAAAGACTATCTTACAAACCAAACAAACCCTGTTTTAATCATAATGATGTTTTTAACTACTGCCACGATGTCCTGGAGCAAATGGTTATCTGCTCCTGGGGTTGGACAATGGGGAAGAGAACTGTGTGTGTTTTTGTTTTTCCTTTTCTATACTTGAGTCTACCTGGCAACACTGGAAATATATGCTTCTGCCTTATTTCTTCTGTACAGAGCCACTTCTTGTCAAGATCTCTTTGCTGCTCCAGCTAAAGAAGTGGCTCTAGTATAATTATTCTGTATTCAAATACTTAAAGTTGTGCATGTGAATCTAGTGTGATTCAATACTGTATTTAAGCTCTTGGTGGTCTCTGCTGTTTGTAGTGAAGAATTAATCATTCTAGCTGGCATTCTCTGAGAGACAAAGGATTGTAGACTGAAGTGTGGGGGGGGTGTGCCTAGAAAGGCCCATGGAAGTAAGGGGAGGTTACATTTTAACTGCCCAGTGATAAATGTAAGACTTCAGGCTCCAGTGCTCCATTCAGCATCTCTTGTGCATGCTAACTTCACTTTAAAGAGAAAAACCCTACTGTTTGTATACATTTTGTTTTATAGGGATGTGCCAGATGAACTTCCAATGTGGGTTGGTGCAAACGAAGCAAAGAAAAGCTGTGTAATTTCTCAGATTGGTGACAATGTATTTGCTGCAGTCAAGTAAGGTTTACAACTTCTGTTTCCTAACTACACCTCTACCCCGATATAACGCTGTCCTCGGGAGCCAAAAAATCTTACTGCGTTATAGGTGAAACCGCGTTATATCGAACTTGCTTTGATCCACCGGAGTGCGCAGCCCCGCCCCCCCGGAGCGCTGCTTTACTGCGTTCTGTCCGAATTCGCGTTATATCGGGATAGAAGTGTAAATGCAATTCGTTTTCCTCTAAACCACAAAAAAGTACTAATGTGAAATACCTTAACTACTTGTTTAAGTACATTTCTGATTGACTGTTTCAACTCTCTCCTCGTTTCTGCCCCCTTCCAATTTTCGACTATTTGGAAAGGGTCAGTATTCTAATCTTCCTCTGCTTTTGAAGGTTAGTGAGTTGTGGCAGCTGGCACTGTTCTTCTATCTTTCACTCACTCACACACCTGTGTAGGTTTTTTACTTTGAAAATAATACTAGAGAAACCTCTACAGATATGGATACCTTTCATAAGATTACTAGACCCAGAGTAAATTGGCTGACCAGTCTGGAACTTCGTGGTTGTACTAAAATAGCCAGGGTTGCTTTTCTTTATAAAGTCCAGTATGTGTTTCTGTAGGAATAGAGCATTTCAGCAGAAAATGATGATAGAGGCATTAACAGAAGCCATGATTTTAAAAAAAGATTGTAGTTTGTCAGAATGATTGCAGGTTGCATTTTGAAATGAACTTTTGAAGGGGGATGAAACACAATGGTGAAAAGAATTCATATGAAGAACATTTTACTAAACCAAGAGTGTCCATCTCTACCTTATACAAGTGACTTTTACATGTTGGCGAGGACATTTGTCATTCTAAAACAGAACTAACAAATAAAAACTGTCACTACTAAGCTGGGACAGGATAGCTTTCTTTTGCAATTAATAGGAGATCCACAAGGTTTTAATTGCTCTAGCATAATATCCACAAGATGGAACTGTAGATATCTTCTGACCTTCCTGAAATAAAAGTTAGGGAAAACTAGGTAAAATTAAAACTTAAAGCTTTATAGGCAGTGGTGCACATCGGCAAGAAGTATAGGTGTGTACTGAAAGGACACTGTTCCTCAGACACCTAAACAGAACACTTAGCTTATGCAACAGATGCTTGGGCAGGGACGTATCCAAATGAAGATGTATTTTGTGTTCTGGCCACACTTCCTCCAAAGTCTTGGTAGGTTCCCATTCTTGGGTTAGGAGCTTACTTTGCTTCAGAGCTCTGAGCCTTTGAGGTTGCCTTTAGTTTTTCAAATGTACTATGCTTGGACTATAAACACCTTAGTCATGGTTCTCCCTTCTGATATGTTTCAGACATCCATGTTCTTGTTAGTTATTCTGTTTCTAACTGATTACAGTGTGTTGAGTTCTTTAGCTGTAAACTATTATTGCAGTGTGGGTTTATTTGTGCATTGTTCTATTTTCACTTAATTGAATGATGACTTGTTTACTCATGCTCATTAACTTTAAATACCTTTTTAATGGCAACATTTATTCTAGATGTTAAACACCATGACTTATTAATTAATAATGCTTAAAAATAATAGCCAGTCTTTTTTTAGAGAGCAGATGCAGTGGTAAGAATCCACATATGTAAAGCATCCTGAAAATATATTTTTAATTTAAAAATAGATCTTAAATTTTATACTTCTGTAGATACCTGTCTTTTATATTTTCTTTTCTGTGGGGTTAAAAATGGTATGACATGGCTTGAAGAAAACAGGACACCCTTTCAGCCACCTTTAATTTTTCTCACTAGAAGCCTTTCTTTGCTGATACCTGTGCTCATGGAATGAGTTAGAAATGCTACCAGTATATTGTGTCTCTGAAAAGGAAGAGACTCCTTTAGGTCACCACATCAGAGATGGCCATAGCTGGAGATGGGACACTGAATGGAGTGTAGCAGTGCTCTGAAGTGGAACCAATCATTCTTTTTTTCTCATGCATGGCTGGCTGGGTCTTGCTCACATGCTCAGAGTCTGATTTTCCCTATGTGGGGTTTGGGAAGGAACCAGATTAGCAGTGGCCTTGGGTTGGTTTTTTTTCCACCTTCCAATGGAGTGTGGGTCACTTGACAGGATTATCTGGGTATATCTCACTTAACCAATTCCCTGCCATTGCAGGGGCCTCAGGCATTGGTGCATCTCAGTTCCTCCTAGTCTCTCCCTGTGACACATGATAGGTTAGTCTCCTGTGAGCTGTAATACTTCAGTTCTTGGGGTTTATTGTGCAGGGGCTAGGTGGTGGTGGCCTGTTTTATATACAGGAGGTCAGACTAGATGATCTGGGGGTTCCTTGAGCTTATATTTTTATATAATAATTTAAATGAAATAATGTACTTGAAGCAACACACGGGGACAATAATGGCTAAAATGTTATAGGGAAAGCCAGCAGTGATCCCTGTGTTTTGTTGCCTAACACTTTCTGTTAAATGGTCTTGTGACCTTTTGCAGCAGGGCTCCTGTCTTTGGCAGGGGACAAAGCCATGAATTACTGTTCAGATTTGGCTGACAAACTGTTGAAAAATCTCCATTTCTGTGCTATGTCTTACATTGTTACTGTTTAATTTTAGCAGCATACCAAAACCCCTAAACGTTTTAAGGCTGGGTGGCTACTTTGGCAGCAGCATATGCTGCACTGGGAACTCTCCAATGCAGAGACTCAGCTAGCTGCTGCCAAAGCAACTGCATCGGTTGGGTGGGGAGAGGTGAGGCTTCTCTGCCCACATCACCTTAGTCTATTGGGTTACCGGATGGAACAGAGGCCCCTTAAGCTGCTCAGAGCTAAATGAGACCTCTCGAAGAGAAAGACAAATGTCCTGGTTCTCAGCTAGCATGAATGCTAGACTCATTTCTGTTACTGGTGTTAAGTCTTCACCTGTTGCAACTTTTGTTAATATCAACACCTCATACCTCACAGAGAGTTACATATTCTGAAACTAGAATCCAGTTCTCTACTATGGCAGACCCAAATTCTATCCATTTAGATGTATTGCCTCTCAATCTCCTGTCTTTTGTCCTTGACTATGATTTATTTTAAATGAGGCTACTTATGCAAAAATAACCCACTGTTTCATTGTCATGCATGTTCTTCCTAATGGCAGGTTCACTGAAAATAGCCTTCTCCTGCTGTCAGCTAATAAAGTCCCATAGCTCAAGTGGTAGAAGTCTGTGCTGAACATCCATGGTTCAAACCTTAGTGGCAATGCATGATGGCAGCATTTTTACAGTTGTGCATGACAGAATTTGCATTTCATTTCCTTTTAAAGGAAGCTACATTCAAAAACGACACTTAAAAAAAAAAAAAAGTTCTTTAGTTTGCACAATCAAGCACTCAGGGGAGATAATGCCAAAATGAAGGTTGCATTCACAACCTTCATTTGGCCCCTTTGTGTGCATCATGATACTGTCTCTATATGATCATGTATTACCTGTATTTTTTTCCCCACGAAAATTCTGCCTTACTCAGTGGACAGGATAGTTGGAGCTCAGGGACTGAATCTCAGTTATGGACTGAATGAGGCTGTCTGAATGTCTCCTGCTTCATTTACTCTAGAAGTTAGAAAATGTACAGAGGATGAGGCAGAGGACTGCAGGAAGAGATAGGATAGTTTTGTTGGCTGAGGAAAATGAGAGCTCAATGGTTTTTGGCTGTAGTGTGTTAACTTGTGAATGCCACATCCAATCAATTCTGAAATTTCAGGGAATGTTTTTATGTATTGATGAGCAGAACCCTATTAAAGTGGGAAGCTGAAAGGGAAAATGGGGGACATCTGGTTAGCAGACCCAGCAGCTTCAACCACCTCTGTGTCTATAGATAAACAAACCCATTGGTGGCATCCATTAACACCTTCCAGCATAAGAATACCCCATCTCAGCTTGCCTTTCCTGCCAATGCCGTTATAAAATGGTGACACCTTGAATGACTTGTCTGTCCGACAAAGAAAAATACCATCCATTCCCCTCCCACCACCATTCTTAGAGTCAGAACCCCTGGCATGGAGGGAGAAAGGGGACACAACCCCCAGCATGTGGCAGAGAAGGGATTGGGGAAAGACCCTGGTATGAGGGGAGGAAGAAAACGGGGGGACAGAGCCGCTGGCATGTGGGGAAGGGTGAGGGGGTTACAGAGAGAAGGGAGTTGGAGGAATGGAAGGAGCCTCTGGGGTGTGCAATGTGCTCCGCCTCCAGAAGCAACAAACTATGCCACCCTCTGGTGGCTAAGGCAGGTGAATGCAGCATAAGAAAATTCAGTTCTGGCCTTGCATCTGCCATCAACTTCATATGATGAGCAAGTCACTTACATAAAATTTTTGTCCGGTTACACACCAGTTGTGTGTTCTTCATTTCCTGGATAATCAGCCTGAGACACTTAGGGCCTCATTTTCAGGAGCACTCGCAACTGCAAGGGATGTCAACACCTCTGGGAGAGAAGGAAAAAAAAGTTAATGTTTGTGAAGCACTCTGAGCCAGTGATAAGCATCATAGAAAAGACCAGAAGAAAATGCTTAATTTTGTATTCCAGACAGGGTTTGGATTATATGTAGCAAATAAGGCATGAAGCCACTCATTGAATGATTACAATAAAAAAAAAATCACAGCTGCCTCAGTTGATATGCACTCTCCGGCCCCTGTGCACCTATAGGAACAGGTCCTGTAGAAATAGTATGAGAATATAACTGAAGACATGCATCATAATACATGTGCACAAGACTATACAGGCAACCTTAATTCTAGCATTTCCTAATTTTTGAGTGCTTGAATGTAACCTAATAGCATGTTAAAGCTATCTTGTGTATGAAATGGTCATACACAATCATTGATTAGCAAATTTTTTGGCTAAGAGATTAGGGGACTAGATTTTTTTTTTTTTTTTTTTATTTAAAAAACAAAACTTTCTAGATCCTGAGACAGGTGACCTGCTGTGTAATGAGTCTTCCTTTGTGTTTCAGATTGTTTTTGTCAAAAAAGCTTAAGGAATTGACAGATAAAAAGAAAAGTGGTATTTTGAAAGACATAGATGAAAACCTTACAAGAACAGCAAAAGAATTGGGTTATTCGCTGGAACAGAAAACCATGAAGATGAAACAAAGAGATAAGAAAGTATGGCTTTTTTTTTCTTTTTCTGACCAACTAGGTAAAGTTGCTCTCGCTAAACTAATTCACTTTAGCTTTCTCTCCTGTTCAGCTAAGACACAATCTCCAGAGCATTGACTAAGGGGTGATATTGTCTGAAGAGTTGCTCCCCGTGTTCCTTCCTGTGCCTGAAAGGTGGAGGCTGTTGGCTGAAGTTTTCAACAGTACAGGAAATCAACTCAATCCACTTCTAATACTACACATAGTGGCTCACTGCTACCAGATTGCTCAGGCAGCATGTAAATGTCCTCATGTGGACATCATATGATGTCACCATTATTCTAAAATGGTTGTTTGGTATACACTTATTTTGGAGGAGAGTTCTAGCATTCCTGTATGGCTGGTTTGGTCACTGAGTCCTAACTCAGTGATTTATTTATTCTAGATGGGCTGCATAGATGGCAACCTTTCCTATGAAATGTTATGCCATGTAGTGTTACAGGAACCTCTCTGTATCATGGTGGCTGCTTACTGCCTCCTAAGCACCCTCTCCTGACCAAGAGTGCTACTGCTGCTCCCCACTCCAGTTTTCTCCTTCACAAGGTGCCTTAAACTCTACACAGTCCAAAGATTAAACTGGATCCCAGCTGGGGAATGTTTTATTCAGTCCTCCAGTACACACTGGCCCTTCAGGCCACAACTCCAGTTCCGTGTCTCTCTCCCCTTAGTTAAGGGGGTTCCCAGCCTTGTTTCCTAGAGCTGGCTCACAGTTCAATTTTTCTGCAGGAGCCAGCCTTACTCTCTGCAGCTGCTTCTTCAGGCAGCTACAGGCTTTTTCAGGCTTCTGTCTTCTGAGCATTTCCCAGCTCACTATCATGCCTGTTGGCTCTGGCAGTATCAGCTCCTTCTCTCAATCACACACATACTTCCTGCTGCATTTTAAGTTGGAATCATCTGATTCCTTTCAGATAAGCCTCAACTTTAGAGCCCTGCAAATATCGCTTTATCCCTGTGGACCATGTTTGTGGATTGGATGCGGATACAAACTTTGTATTCGTGCAGGGCTCTACTCATCTTGTAATCAGCGCTGGTTTAGCCCCAGGCTCTCCAGCCCAAAGACAAGCCAGCCTGTTACATATTCCAACCTCCATACTACCAAAAAAACAAACTCAAATTCCCTGTGCAATCTACCACTAGCTCAAGGAGGAGTAGTGCTGAGGTCATTCTTCATCTGATGTCTACTGGATGGCAGGATCTGACCCATCTAAGTAAACCAGCCAACTACCCACCTTTTTTTTGTTTTGTTTTGTTCTTTAAGCGCTATATAAACTTCCAGTGTTGGGGAAACAATGCTAATGTCCCTTTTGAGAGAGTACCTGCTGCTTAAACAGCCACCAGCACCTCCATGTGTAGTTCCTCTGTCAGTGAAAGGAGGATCATATTACAATTTAAACTTGCCATTTTTAAAAGCAGACATTAACTTTTAACTGGCATTTACTGAAGGTTGCACTAAGAAAATAAAGTGTAGAATTACTGAAGTACAACAGCAATTTTTAATATGTATATCTTCAATAGGCCAATGATGAAGAGCTACTAACATGAGTAGAGAACTTCTAACTGGATCCCTGCTATCTGTATGGGGGAAGGGATAATCTCAAATTTGATCAATTTTTCCAAGTACTACAGATGAACTAAATAATATAAAATCATGTCTGTTACATGTGTAAACTTGAAATAGAAAGTATATCCACCAGTGTGTCAACTGAAAATAGGTGAACACTATAAAACCACTGGTCAGCAGTCCCTCAGCTTTTAGACAAAGTCAAATCAACCTCCATTATTTAACAAGGAAATTCTTAGACCTCTCTTTATTTTGAGAGGCAAACTGCCTTAAGGCACATGCTGTGAGAATACTTGGAAAAGTCAGTTTGACTAAGGATGTTTAGGGGCAGAAATTAGGTATAGATTAAAAACTCTTCAAGTTGGAAACAAGCTAAAATTAGCATACCTGATGGGTCAGTTTTTGGATCAAGAGGGTAATAGTAATTTGAGGATACTGCAAGTGAGATGTCAAGTTTGCAAAAGACACTAGAAGTGGAGGCAGACCAAATGAAGAACAATGCACATGGATTTTGATTATTTAGACTGAGTCAGCACGGTATAGCAATGCAAATGTGGAATGATGTAAAACAGCCTGGTTTCTTGCTTCTAGTCTAATGGAGACAAGAAGTTCTAAATTGAGCTAAAGAGCACACTGAAAAGAAAAGGCGAGGGAGTCAGGATGTTTGTACATGTTGATGGGGTAACTGATACTCACCCACGGCTGTAGAAAAAAGGGTCAAATTGGATACCTGGTAGTTAGGAGAGAACCTACAAAACAAATGGTGGTATTACCTGAAGAACTTGCTAAGCCTTCTGGAATAGCATGAAGTACCGGTCTCTATTTACCCAGGGTCAGGTATTCTTCCCTTAGAGCAGTGGTTCTCACTCTTTTTTGTGGACCACTTGAAAATTGCTGAGGGTCTCGGTGGACCACTTAATGATCTTTCCAAATGTTGTTTGTACCATTAGCTAACTATTGTAAAGCACTTTAGATAAAAGCGCTCTATTAAAAAAAAACACCTTAATAATAAACATTTATTTTGGTCTACAAATAAAAGCACACAGCTCATATTTTAATCAGTAGTCTTACCTTTCTAATGCGATAGATGTGCCACCTCCTCCCTGCCGCACCAGCCCCTGAGCTGGGGCTGGGAAGGGGGGGGGGGGGGTGTCTCTTCCCTGCCACGGTAGCTCCTGAGCTGGGGCTGGAAAGGAGGGGGATCTCTCCCCCGCCACAAAGCTGAGGAGGGGAAGGAGGGACGTCTCTCTCTGTCTCTGGCAGCTGCAGCCCTGGAGCTGGGGAAAGTTGCCTCTTTCTCTGGCTGCCGCAGCCCTGCACATCCCAAATTCCCCCCACCCTTTCTTCTCACCCCACTGCCCCCTCCCAATGATAGACTGAGCAGTACTGACTTTATGAAGCCTTTCTCCTGACACACCCCTCCTCACCTAATAAAGGTTTAAGAGCTAGGGTGCACAATCAAGAAACTGGGGTAACAAAGTAAATTGAGATACTGGAAAAAACTTAACAAATACATACATAGACCTGGTGGTCATTTTTCTTTTAACAAAACTGAAAATGCCTATAAGGGGATAAGAGCCAGTAGCAGTGTGGCTTGTTGTATAGTCTGTCAAAAGGAACAAATTGTTGTAGCATGCATTTAGATTAGCATTGCCTTCCTTCAGTGATTGTAAGAATCCCTCCCTGCTCCCCCCACCCCAGTCCACCAATTAGAATGTTCCATCACTGTAGGGTTTACAGTTGGGTAGATGTAAAATGCTGCAGGGGTTGTAATTATTAGATTTGGAGGCAAGAGTGAACACTATGTGACTTAGTATCTGGAAATTCAGGCTCCAGGACACAGTTAGTTTATCTTCTGGTTGACGATCGGGGGTGATGTGGGGGTATAGCAGGAGCAAGGTGGTATCTTATGTAGCTGATGTTACTGTGTTCTTACCATGATGCACCATTTTTCTTTCCTTTATTCAGGTAGTGACTAAGACATTTCATGGAGCAGGTCTGGTTGTGCCTGTAGATAAAAATGATGTTGGGTACAGAGAGCTCCCTGAAACAAATGGTAAACTGTTTTTTAAATTTTTTTAAAGTAAAAGCATCCTTGTTCAGCTCCTTCTTCTGTTTTAGTCAAGTTGCACTCAAACACTTCTGCTGGCTGATGCAAAATCTAGACTGCATTTATACTAGGTAAGAGTATTAACAATATTGTGGGGAACAGAAAACAGCTGATCTTTTATTGTCATAACACTTGAATATGTAATTTTGGTTTGAATCAACATTGTTTTAATTGGATGAAAACCATAGTCCAGTGAATACTGAAAACTCTCCTGAAACAAGCAATTGAAGCTGACTGCATCATAAATGTATTGCTGAGGAAACCATTTAATTTCATCTGATAATAAACAAGAGCAGGTTTAAGTGCCATAAGACTTCTTTATGACACAAAATTTCACTCAACATGTATACTGAATCTTCAAAAGGCAGCACCTTGCAGTATTGCTCTAACTTCTGAGAATAACCTGAAGTACCCCTGTTCCAGAGCGAGTAAGTTCTCAACTGTTTCCACCCACAACTCCAAAACCAGACTCTTTTCCTACAACCCTGTATTTTAGGATTCATTGTGCTGCTTGAGTGAAAAAGATCATTGTGCTTTCTATGGCCGAAGTTGGTACATACCTAATTCAGATGCAATGAATGAGTTCACATTTTAAATAACATCAGTGTGGAATTTACTTTTCTTTATTTATAATTACAGCTAATCTTAAAAGAATTTGTAAGGCCATTGTGGATGCTCCTAGCGATGACCAGAGACTGAAAGCCTTTGCACCCATTCAGGAAATGATCACTTTTGTTCAGTTTGCTAATGATGAATGTGATTACGGAATGGGGTATGAACTGGGAATGGACCTCTTTTGCTATGGGTCACATGTAAGTACTAAAACGTACACTTAAAAGTTGTGTTTTGGGGTAGAACAGGACTTAATTTGGGGGGCTTTATTCTTGTCAAAAAACCTCAAGTTGACATCATTGGTTGCTATGTTACAGAAGATACAATAGGCCCTCAGTTTGTAGTTGCTTAATGGCTTATTCATCTTCAGTGAGGCCGTCTGGTGTTTTTGTTTGAAAGTGTGTTCTCGCTGTCCAATATCACTAACTTAGCAAATGTAGTACATGTGACTTGGCAATATATACAGTCATTGTGCAGATAGGCACCTAAAAATGCAGATAGATGGGATTTACAAAAGCACCTACATCTTTAGGTACCTGAATGCCTTTGTAAATCTAGCCCACTATTAACACCAAAATTAGCATTTCTTCTTAATTGACTTTTTTTTCCTAGCACTAAGGCAGTGGTGCCCAAACAGAGAGAGAGAGTGAGTGTGTATGTGTGTGTCACACCCATCCCTTACCAGTAATGGAATCTGTCTGCCTCCTGTCCCCTGCCCCTCCATTACAGCACAGTTGGCTCAGCAGAGGAGCCTGGGTTGAAGGTGGAGCTGGGGGCAGAACTGGGGATGGGGGAGGAGCTGGGGCTAGAGGCAGGTTCCTGGCAGCTGCAGTTCCCAGTATACCCTGAGGGAAGGAGAGGATGGCGTACAGGAAACTCTGTGCAAGCTTGGGACCGAGGATCAGGCTCTCTCCCTCTGGATCCCTGAGCTGTGCCTGTCTGGGAAAGGAGGGGGCCCCATAGCTGGGCTCTGGAGGAGAGGGGGTGCAGGTATCTGGGCTGGAGGGAGCTAGAGGGGAGGGGTTGTGGGTGTCTGGCCCCCTAGCTGGGCTGGGGGGGAGGGGACAAAGAACCAGGAACTTGGTTGACATAGGCATTTATTTAAGTCTACTTCTAGGGGAATTTGTGTCTCTCTACTGTTAGACATACTTGCTGACAGGTATTCTGGTAACTTATTTCAAAATAATTGAAACTGGCATGATTATGTAGTGTTGTTTTGTATACAGAATTTTTCATTTTTTAGGGCAGAATGCCCACAGGAGTAAACTGTGTTGAATTGTGTTGTCCTTGCCAAAGGGAAACGTCTATTCTTAATATAGATGTGACAAAATAACAAGTGTGCTAAATAAAACTCTGATACCCCCTTTACTAGAGTGAAGTTCCAACTGGATGGACAGAAATAACAATGCTTGTGAACAATAGTGTGAAGTCATAGTTTGGATTTTGCCACTTTAAATAAGTGTCACTTTGAACAAGGGTGGAGGTAGACAGGAGCAACCTTAACCATAGTTCCTTAGCTTGTATTCAATCCTGCCTGATCTAGAGGAAAGCTACATGGCTTTCATTGTGTATGACAAGATTAATAGTTCTTGAAGATGATAGATTAGGGCCTGTGTTCACAGTCAGAAGAGATGATTGTTGCTGTTCTGTCTGCCAAACTCTGCTCACTCACTCACTTTCCCCCCTATAATTTGCAGTATTTTCACAAGGTTGTTGGTCAGCTGTTACCGCTTGCATACAACCTGTTGAGAAGGAACCTCTTTGCTGAGATTGTTGAATCACATTTAGCTAACAGAAGTGAAGAGAATGTGGACCAACTAGCAGCATGATCCAAAGAGAAGAGGGCTTAAGTATAATGTTTCAAGTATTAGTGATGTTAAAATTGTTTTTGGCATTAAACTGATGTAGGGGTTTTTCCAATAGTAATATAAAGTAATGTTTGTGTGGTAAATAAAATGTTTTTTAAAATTAAACTAGGCTAGCTTTCTTTATGTATCCCAAGAAAATAACAGCATTTTTAGCTCTGGCAGAGTTAAAACAGCAATTCCTAAACTTTACTCAAGCCTGAACCATGCTATGGAAAGTTAAAAAAAGGTACCCATGTCCAACCTGACTTCTCCATTAGATGGGGGTATAATGCACATCTCATAACAGCAGGGGACTGTTTTCCATCATGTAACAAATGTTTTAACCCTTTCTTTCAAAACAATGTTGAATGTTTTGTGATAGTCTAAGAACAGTATCTACATCTTGTAGCAGAAAATTGTTACCCTTAGTATTCACTTACCACCATCAGCAAGGGAGCTGGGTTTGTCCACTCAGTAGAAGTGTCATGCTATCCAAGGAGTTGGTACTGTAAGTTTGTACATAGGCAATTTGATTCTTCAGTCTGTACAAGATTCCAGTATAAATGGACAGTTGCCCTAGCTACTGCATAGCCATAGCCCAGAAAACAACATACTCTTCTCCTTCAAAGATCCAGACCCTTTCCCTTTAAGGTCTGAATGTTCCCCCATGCTGTCATTGATTCCCTGGTTTCATCTGCTTCTCTCCTCCTTCATCTGAGGGCAGTTTTAGGAAACAAGACTCATGGGAGAGCTACTGGGGATTTGCTATGGCACTGTGTGCTGGCTGTTGCTGCCTTTTCTGAGCACAGCACCCTGGCCCCTTTAAAGTTAGGAAAACTAACACCATGACTCACTAAAGGCAGGGGTAGGTTAGCTGCCAGTCAATTAGGAAAGCTTTCTTTCTGATAATTTGCCACAACATGGGGGGGGGGGGGGGGTTGTTTCCCTTTGGAGAGGTGTACGCCTGGCCCAAGTTGCGGTGACTCTGTGCTGGTGTTGCTTACCAGGGAAGGTGCTGAACTCACTCTAACCCCACCTTGTGAAACTCATTGTAGTAGCAAGAGTTTGTGCAGGAGCAGAAAAAGTGTAAAATGAAATAGCACTAAGTCAGACATTCATCCAGGAATAGTATCTACAGTTAAACCATCCATTTCAACAGAGATTCTGTTAGTGATGGTTTAGAACTGAGTTTCTCAAATATAACACCAGGGGGTTTCCCTGCAGCCAGGGCAGTTTCGTGTGGGGGGGGGGGGGGGGGGGAGAGAAGAGCATCAGCTCCTCCCCTTCTGCTGTTGCTCTTGCATAGGCCACCTCACTGGAGACACAGGTGGGACACACAACCCTTAAGGAGCAAGGTTAACTGCAAGAAGGAGGGTGAGGTGATGAGCAGTGAGGAGGCAAGAGGATTGGGGCCTGGCAGAGGAGCAAGGAGGCAACTGGTGAGCCAGCTGCAGGAGAGAGGCTGGCTGCAAGCAGGGGGGGACCCCTGGCAGAGGAGTAAGGAGGCAGGCAGGGGGGGAGGAGGGGAAGGTCTGGCTAAAAGCAGGGGACTGAGGAGGTGAGCAGTGAGCCCACCTGCAAGTGGGAGTTCTCACTGCAGGCAGCAGGGTACCTGTGGCAGGGGAGAGAGGAGGCGAGTAGCAGGTGGCAGGCTGTGGAGGGACCCAGAAGATGGGCAGGGAATGAGGTGGTGAGTGGCAGACACATGGGCAGAGCCCCTCTTTGTGGAGGCTAGCCCCCACCTCCACCCCTTCTGCCTGTGTGTTCTCCCCAGCAGCCAGAGCCCTGAGATCCCCTGTACCTGGAGCCCCCTGCCCAGAGAAGCCCTGAATTCCCCCCCCCCCACACACACCAGTCCAGTGGAGCTCTGGGCTGGCTGAAGCCTAGAGTGCACCCCCACATCCAGAAGAGCTACAGGCCTCCCTTCCCCAGACCCAAGCCACCCAGATGTTTTTCATTATTATTTGGATTTCTATTATGTCAAAGCATTTTTAAATTTACTTCAGAATTGTTGTACAGGCAACCATTTTTACAAAAAAAGACAAGAAGGTGCAAAGCATCTTAGTTGTGTTTCTATGCTGTTAGGTCAAGTCAAGAATAGAGATAACTGTGCATTATTTTTGAGTCTGCAAAAAATACAAACCCAAAACCTTGCATACATAAATAAATTACAATGATTTGGATGTATAGATGTGCATATTACTTTATTAACTTTAGGAAAAATAAATAATTTTAGGAAAAAGTGTCAGTGGAAAAAGCAAGAGTTGGTGGCTGCACTCTGAGGCCACCAAAAAAATGTATTGTGAGAACCCCTGGTTTAGAACCAACACTTAACATTTTTACAATTCTAATGTCAGGAACATTTCTTTTCCTTTGCAATATCCAAGTCAAATGTCCACTCCTTTCTTCCAAAACCCTGTGATCTGCTAAAGGCACACGCACAGTATGGTTACTACAGTACAAATGCGAGGTGGTTGTCTTTTCCCAGTAATTGGACTGGGTAACTTACAGAGACACAGGTATCAATCCAGCAATCGGAGCCACTTCTGTGGATCCTCACTTCATTGACTATGCAGGTGCACAAATGTGATTAGAATTAACTTTTGCCTCATCTGCTTATATGGTAGGGTTTCACTATTGTAAATAAGCTGAAACCTTTTAAAAAAGAACACAAATACAAGAATAATTATGTTTGAATCTACAGTATTTGGCAATGGCAACAGAGAAAGCACAAGTTTACCAGTAAAGTCTATTTCAAACACACTACTGGGGTCAATGCTAAAGCCACACTACAACTTTAGTTAAGAAGTAGCCCCAGTTTGCCAAAACCTATTATAAAATTCTCTAATTAGTTAAGTTGTGACTAAAATAAGTTTGTACTCTTACCTGTGTCAAACCAATGCAGCTATGAGGGAGTGAGAAGGATCCTAGAGCAGCTTGCACATCATTGATAGAATCTGTAATTAGAAAATTACTTAGTACCATGATAATGTGCTAGTCAGCAAAAGCAGCTCAACTTTCAGATTGCAAGATGAGTTTTGTGCACTAGGAAATGTAACTGTTTCTTTCCTAAAAGTGAGAATTTTATATGGAAATCACTAAGTGAACATGGAACATCAATTTTTGTATGGTCACTTGTCAACATATAAATATACATCTTAAATATTCATGTGTATGCAAGTGTTCATGGGCTTCTGCATGGGGTCAGAATTGTTCATTTTGTGCACACACAGATGATGTAAGACAGGCAGACTTTGGCTGACTTTTCAGAAAGGTACATTTCAGGCTCCAATTCTGAAAAAGATTTACTCAGATGCTTAACTTTACATACTGTTCAGTGGGACTACACAGTGTGTAAAGTTAAACATGTGCTTAAGTCTTTGCGGGAGTGGGCCTTAATATACATTTTCCTATTTTCTTTATGGTAAAATTAATTAATAGCCCTAAATGTTTGTTGTACAATAAAGTATATTGACAAAAGCTTTGCCCTCAAGAGGAATAAGAAACATCTATAAAGTTGAACCAATAAATTAAAATTGAAAATTGAAGAGAAGTAATAGTTGGTTAGCATGGCTGAATAGCAGATGCCCCAGTTTCTGCCACATGATGAATACTGTAATTAACGTAGTTTAAAAGTGAAGTATTGAAGCTGCAGTTATTTAAATACAGAATTGTGGCTTTAAGCCATCAGTTAAAATTAGATGGTTGCATAGTAAAGCAACAATCAGGAACCAAAACATTCTACCACTTAAAAGCAGAAATTACTTTTTAAAAAATGAAAATTTCAAAGAAAATCCATTAGTGTTTAATTGTTTGCTAGCTGAATCATAAGCAATTGCAAAAGTGCAACAAGCTCAGATGAACTGTGCTGCTGAAATCTTATTTTCGTGGCCTTTTTGTTTACAAATTAGTTGATGTTTGTCTATAGGTAAAATTGCTTGCTGCTAATTTTCCTTTGGTGCAGAGGTAGACTCCCTACATAGTCACATAAATTTCAGAGGGGAAAAGCAATGTGAATAATATTTGCTAGCACATGAATTAAAAGTCAAACAAAAAATGGTCATACAGAAATTTTTAATATGTTTGATTGAATCATCACAGTAATCAGTTTTTACTGTAATGATATGCAACTCTACCACACTATTATAAATAAAAACATTAAGATCAATATTAAATACAGCTCTAAGCAACATCACAGATTAACAAACTATGCATTCTTCATGAACCAGTAACTGAACAGTTTAAAAACAAAAAGATGCTGACACCCTCACCCCATCTACCACATCTGCTCAAATTAGTAACTGTAATAAGGCGCTGGAAATTTTACATTAGAAAACAAACCATTTTGTTGAACAGCACAGGCACACTTAGTCAATATCAGAATTTCTAATGTAGGATGACTAGATAAGTGTCAAATATCAATGAAGAAAGCATAGCAGGTAAGAACAGTGAACAGAGGTGCATGAGATCAGCACAATACAAATGTTGCACTTGGATCTACAGTTAAAACAAAAAGACAGCAGGGGCATGAATTGTATTGTTTCACTTCATGCAGTGTGAAAGCAGAACTAGGTCTGAATTTATACAATACACACACTGGTGTGTCTTATCGTAAAGTTAGCAGCAGGGGTGGGAGTGGGGTTTCAAAGTGATTAAAAAATTTGGGTTGTTTTTTTTAAATAAAAGCATGTTATGTTTATATCCTTCAACTACAAGATAGACCAACAAGTTTTAGCTGGATGATGAAAGGCAGCATCACAGGCAACCTCCTGAACTGCCTTCTACAGGCAAGCCAAATCCTGTGCTCAGATCAGTTGAAATCAGGACTAGCCAGAGAAAACTAGTACACTGCTTCAGACTCATGTAATGGTTCAACAGCTGTAATACAGCATAATTTGACCCATTACATATTTGCTTCAATTAGAAAATTAAAGTTAGTTAGTTGCAAAACTGCCGTTTCAATAGTAGCTTGGTTCCCTGCTTTAGTTCCAAACCAACTTTTAAAAAGGGGCTGACCATAGTGAGCACACAATAGGCACTGCAGAAAAGTAGTATGTTTTCTACTGGGACCAGAGGTCAGAGACAGCAGAATTTAAACATTCATTACAGTTTTATAATCAGTCCTGATTCAGAGAAGCACATAAACACATGCATTACTTTTAAGCATGGTACTAGTCCTATAGGCTTCAGTGGGATTACTTATGCTAAAATTAAGCACTTATTTAGTGCTTTTCTGAATCAGTGCCCTCAAAACAACAAGTGCTAAAAGTAGCGAAGTTTGATAGACATTTTTTTAACCTGTTATTTCGTAGTTTTAGGGGAATATTAACATTAGGAGGTCATTGTCCCTAATTTCAAGTTATAAATGTAATGAACATACCAAAACATGAATTTAATCTACCCATCAGATTTTAACTGCCCCATCACTACTTTATAGTTTTCCTTTTGGGGACAATACTTTCTTGGGATGTTGCCTTTTCTTTGTGTGTGGTATTTTTTTTTTAAACCTGATAAACATGTTCAGCTAATGATTAAGATAGGTTTTCTCAAAAGAAAAAAAAAAGTTCTGAATCTGTCAGCCTGCTAAAGTGTGTGTTGCTGCTGGAGTTTAAAACCCACTCAACATTTCAAGTAAGTTTTTGTTTTGTTTTCTAAAAAGCTACATTTCAGCTGATGTTTCAGCCAGTACATTTCTAGATTCTTAAACAAGAGTCAGTCACAACAGCCCTAATAATTAATTCTATTATTGTTAAAACCCTGCAGTGTTTAAAAAGAGTATTTGTAGTTTTATTCTGTTTTGTAATAATAAACAAATGGACACCTCAAGGTTATGGCAGTGAAAGGGAGGCTTGAAAATGTTATTATGCGTGTGTTGGATCATGAAGAAGTCATTACTTTTTTTAAACCTTTCATCAAGTTGTAAACTTCTTCCCAACCCTCCATTATGTGTAGAGGATTTTGAATTACTCTATAAAAATCAATGGAAAGGTAGAATTAGTTACGTAAGATATTAACTGATTTGTATTTAATATATTTTAATCCATAAAAATATAAATAAAGAATGGTAAAATTTCAAGAAAAAATATACATTTAGTGCAAGTTATGAATTACATTTCTTTCTTCAGTGTCAGCAGTGGAACATCTTTTTGTGGAAAAAAACCTAAAGATGATTGATTTTAATTTAATGTAAAAAATATGTCCAGTGTTTCCGCATGCAATTACCATCAGATGGTACAGAATTGTTCCTGTTCTTAGTTATCAGAGTAGCAGTACTTTTTCCTTAGTCTGCACAACGTTGGTATATGTCAGTGTTTTCAATACAAAAATTGCATAAGACCAGGTCACATTATTGATATATTCTGCAGCAAAAAAATTTCCTAGAAACTCGAGTTTCATCTATTTTTAATTTTTCTGAAATCGCAGCACCTAAGACTGCAAAATTTACACATGCTTCATACAAGGTATTACCTATTCAATCTGCTTTTGCTGAAGCAGATCCATACTGCCCCAAGCATTTCATGATGTACAAACTACATGTTTAATGGCACAAAACAACTCCCTTCTTGTGATCAAACCTTGGTAAGTCACAGTACATCTCAATATGAGAAACTACTGCTTCCGAAGGGCACACCAATTTTAAAGAGGCTTTGTTACGACTCAGGAGAGAGAGAGAGCGCGAGAGGGAGAGAGAGAGAAATAAAAGCTCTTCTGGAGGAATGTAGAAAGGTAATGTGTAATAACTATATATTTCATGAGTTAACACAACAGTTTTCAATGGTAAAAAGGGCAAGACCTTGCAGTCTTCAAAAGATGGCTCAATTCAAGTGATCCCTCTGGAAACAGGGACTAACAATGCATCTCTTCAATACTAGGCTAGGGGTTGGAGAATTCGGTCTTCTGATCCAGCTTTCGCACTGCACTATCATGGCAGATCTGTCATCATGGAACGCATCCAGTGCAGGATAGCAGAGGTTCACTCTCCCCGTGTTACAGTGGGGAAATCACTCTTCCTCCTCTCCACACTCCCCCAGACCAACTCTTGAATGCCAACAGCACTGTTATGCAAAAATCCAGCTCTCATTTCCAACCACAGAAGAATCCCTCAGGCTAAAGCGTTGTACTGTTCAACAAATGAACCTCCTCTTCAGTTTCCTCTCTCTCCTCAGCTATGGGGTTCAGTTGAACATTATTGACGCGGGGTCTTGGTTTGCCGTCTGGGCCATATGACGGAGGATATCTTTTTTTGTTATAATGCCAAGGAGGCGCCTGAAAAGGATAAATAGAAAATGGCTATTACTCTAAAAGAGAAAAGAAACAGAACTAAATCTGTAGCCAAGTCCTTTTTGTTGACAGGAATAGAGCAAATAGCCTGATTTTCTTGTTTAAATGAAAACATTTTATGAATAAAAATATCAAGTAACCATCATTTTGTTAAAAGAGAGCAGTGTGGAGGCACCAAATAGGATGGTCACTAAGCTGTAATCCATTTTTCATGATATGCAAGTAATGCAAGCAGAGTCCAAGCCCATTTATATTTAATTTTTGTTTCTACAAAATGAAATTTTGATTAACGTATGCCAACAAAAAAGTAACAAAGAACAAAGAACGAAAGAGGTATGAATAGGAAGTGATATTGATCCCATTTCAAAAAGAAAATATGCTCCAAACTAGCCACCAAAAGTCACAAATTGCTTGATGGCCAAAAACCTTGACACCAAATCAAACTTTTAAAAAAAATTAAATTTAGAGGATCTTTCCAGGCTAACATATTGGCTTAGTCTGGTATCTTCATAAGAGCACAAACAGTTGAGAGCAGAATTTAAGCAAAATAATCAACAGATGTTCTGTTTTCAAGTTTAGAACCTTACGAAGTAAACTGATAAAGAAACTACCAATTTTAATAGACACATTTAATAGTTTAAATTACCAAGTTTAATAGTACACATTTTATAATTTAAATGTTGTGCTCTTATGAAAAGGTCTTAATAGTGATTAAGAATATAACTGTGTGTTATATCAAAAAGAGTGAAGCTGCCCTAAAGGATAATATCACAGGAGAAGCAGAAAGCAGAAAGAATGAGCTGCTGATCTTGTTAATCTGTTAGTACTTTTTGTTTTGTTGTTTTAAAGGAGGCATGAAATACTTGTGAAATATTAAAATAAAATGTGAAAACAATTAACATGTTTTGCACATAAGCAGCTACATTTGGAGGGCAGGTTTAGTACAGATACAACAACTGCGGAGCAACGAACGTCCAAATTAAGATATTTTCTAAGTTATAACTAATGTTAGATCACAACATCTTAGTGTAATACTATATTTAGATTAGGAAGCCACTAGTAAAAATATTAACAAGCCATTCAGCGGCTTAGGACATAACTAGACATCTTATGAAGGGACACTGATTGCTACAGATAACAGCAGCAAGACATACAGTGCATAACAAAAATAAAGGACTGCTCTTTAGAAGCATGCAGACACATGGGGCATAGCAGAGGAAGGTCTAATGCTACACTAAGTACAAATTACATTCTGGTTTGGTTGTCAGAAAACTAAATAGATTTTTTTGGCTTGATCAACTATTTAAAGCTGCCAAGATCTGACAAAGGAATATTTTAAGTTTTAATACAAAAGCATCTTAATATGTATTAACAAAAAAGGAAAAGGAAAGAGTTTCCGAGCTCGGCCTTTTCCCATCTGACATAATATAATCATTTCCCATCCTTTCAAGAATATCAAATCAAGTTTCTGATATTTGATCTCTCTAACTTTCTTTTAATGTTGTGATTAACAGCAAATTTTTAGCTGGTGTAGCAGTATGTCTGTATTAACAGCTTAGTTTTTACAAATGTTTTACATTAAAATCTCCTTAATACAAATTATTGTATTTGTTGCACAGGAAGATTTTTGTTGTTCAGCTGATGTCATTGTAAGAGAACACTGAACAGTTCACAAGTTTCATGCTTCCTGACTTCTAACATGTCTAATTAGGAGATCTGATATATCTAATCACCAAGGGTTCGACGTGCTGCTTTAGTTGCTCGAGATGCTCTAATATGTTCTTCTTTGTGATGATCCCCAAGACAATCCTGAAACAGATCATGTTATGCTAATAACTGTGTGAATCAAATGAAAAAAAACTTCCAATCATAATGAGAAAGGTTTAGAGTCGAGTAAAATGAAAAAACATGGACTGCAAGAATGCTAATAATGAAGTAGTTAAATGAAGAGTGATTTGACAATCAGTACCCTTTCACAGAAATTGTTAGTTCATTTTCTACATGGCACAAAAAATGCATCTTTAACCTTAGAGTATTATATTCAAATATGGATGTAAGTTTACCATTATCACATTCACCTGCCTGAATATCCATTCATATATCTCCCAGTTATAAAAAATATTGGAACTGAAATTTACTTTAACTTCCTTCTTTCAGCAGTTACTTCTAAGCTTGTATAAACATTGGGAGCTAAAATTTTAGCCTGTCACAGTAGATGACCAAGACTAAAATCAAACTATGGATTTTAGAAAGTCAAAGAAATAGTGCGTTTGAAGCTACCCTATGCAGTAAAATCATTCTGAGCTGTAGCCCAGGCCATAGTGGGCCTAATTCTCCACTCAAATCAATTTTTAATCAGGAGTGGCTCATTGAATCAATTCATTAGTGTAAATCAACAAGTTAAACCTACTCTCTATGCACTTCCCAATAGTCCTTAATTTACTATCACAACTATCAATTAATGCAAGCTTCCTAGTCCAAACTGTAACATGCAACAAAGAGTCCTGTGGCACCTTATAGACTAACAGACGTATTGGAGCATAAGCTTTCGTGGGTGAACCCACCCAATACATCTGTTAGTCTATAAGGTGCCAAAGGACTCTCTGTTGCTTTTTACCGATCCAGACTAACACGGCTACTCCTCTGAAACTGTAACATGTTATTATTGCACAAACTTGTTTTAATAAAATGGGAGGCTGCCTTTTGAGACCATATTTGATTTACAGATTCTGTTACCAGTTTTTCTTTTGCCAAAATTTAGAGTACATTAGCCCTTTCTGTCTACCTGACAATTTGCTACTCCCATTACCCGAAGCATCACAAACTAGGTTTAAAATTTGACCTGTAGTGAACACTGAGCTCACAAAGTAACAAGTTTACAAGCTGAAGCAAGAGGACAAAAATGGTTATTGTTACAACGCAGCTGATTAGTGAAGCATTCCACATTTTCCACTAATTTATGCTGAAAGCAACCGTTTAAAATTCATAATAGAGTTTGACTTTATTTTTGCGTGGTTAACCTTTCTTTATAATTAACAACTATACCAAAACAATTATTAGGTTCCTGTATTTGAGCTCTAAGCTGCAGTAGAAGCTACTTATAGTACTGAACAGCTCAATATAAATATTTCTCCCAGAAATTTTAGCATTGCAGATTTCTTTCCCCAAATTGGGTTCCAGGAATGTAATTAGACACGTACACTGACTTAAAATTGATAGTGAGAGAGTCCCTTGCCCTGAAGTAGAAAGGCTTTTAGGAAGCTATTTAAGTTTCAGAAAGTTCCCACTATTCTTTCAGTACATGCATGTGTTAAAGAACAAATTTGAAGCAAATGCATTTTAATCATGCTTCCAAGCTGGCATCATCTGAATAATGCAATTTAAAAATAAATAATTCATAGCAGCAGTCCATTTGCCAACAACAAAACAAATAAACCCTCCACCCAAATATTTTAGTTCTCTAGTTTATCCTCCCACAGTCATTCATGCTAAACAACATGAAATTAGTAAGGAATACTCCACTTCTTAGGTGTCTACTAAATGTATACTAAAGGGAAAGCATGACAACTGTGTCAGAGATCGCTACATTTAATTATATTTCATATATTTCACAGGGAAGGTACGTGAAAGCAAAGTGTAAAGTAAATGAACAGTCCCTCAGAAAGAGGAGCAGTTTATTTTAGAAAGTAGGCAATTATAACAAGCCTTTAAACAGTGCAAAAGGAAAAGTTTATTATTTATTTATTTAGCTGGCAGATCACAATGTGATGACAAGCCCCCATAGTCCCACTCATATATACATTCTCATTCTTAAAGTTATATTTTTGAAGTATGTTTTGAAATTCAGAAAACAAAAATGGTTCTGGCTTGAACTTTTAAAACTAAGTAATAGCTACCTGGCTCCTAATATGCCAGAACCAAAGCTCTGAGGATATTTTAAACCACAGGCTTTTAATCTCCACTGTGAAACGTGCAGATATTGATGATAAATGGGCACATTTTCTCTTAAAAGTTTGAGAGCCTTTTTTTCCCCATGCATTTGCAGATCACATATCTACAGCTAAAGCATTCAGCACAATGTGAACACAAAAATACAAACCTGAAAATCTGGGCCTCCTATTGTGCCTCACAGAAGACCCAATTTGTTCTAGACAAATTCTGTCTCTTGCAAGTGCAACTGAATTAACTGTGTGTGCAGAACTGGGGGCACTGATTGAGAGACTATTTAAAAAAATGTGTCTATTAATACCTGGTATGTCAACGCTGCAATTAAAAACCCATGGCTGGCCCATGCCAGATGACGGGCTTGGGTTAAGGGCTATCTAATTGCAATGTAGACACTGGGGCTCAGGATGGAGCGCTGGACCCTGTGAGATGGGAAGGTTCCAGAGCTTGTGCTGCAGCCCGAGCCTGAATGTCTATACTGCAATTAAACAGCCCCTTATCCTGAGTCAGCTGGCCTGTCTAATTGCAGCCTAGACATACACTTGGGGCATGGGGAAGAGAAAAACCTATAATGAAAGTGACAGAACTCAGACCCTCGGTGGCTTATGGGTATTGCCCTTATTTGCAGTGCCAGAGGGATCAGTTCTAATCCCATGGAACTCCCTGGTCCTGGGAAATATTCCATGGCCTGTGTTACACAGGAGGTCAGACTAGATTATCATAATGCTTCCTTTTTTTGGCCTTAAAATCTGAAAAAATATCCTATAACCATTTTGTATTTTCTTTAAAACAAAGCATAATGGATTTGGATTTATAGTGTTTATGGAACAGAATATAGATATTTTTACATGGATGGCAATGGAGAATTACTTTTTACTTATTGGTTCACAGTAGAAAGAGGAAGATGCTGTAGCTCATTACAAGCTTTCAGTGTAATAAGTTAGGTATTCCCATCCCCTGCCTCACGAGGAAACCAGTGGGAATAAAAGAAAACATCCCATTATCATGCATTTTATACCTGTTACTTCAAAATAGAAAAATAAAAATAAGGCTGTATAAAGGTAAAATAAACCAGTTTGATTTTTTTTTTTTTTTTAACTATGCTTTTGCTCTCCGCAGTCCATTTTTGACTGGTCGCAAATGGACAATGTCAGAACAGGGGTACAGAGAAGAGGGGAGGAAGAGAGATGAAATGAGTTTTTCCCTTTAATTTGCATGCAATTTTAGTTCTTAATGGTTATTTGTCAAACTATTTACTATTTCATTCTGATAGAATTTTTTGTTTCAAAGTTATTCGTGTTGGAACAATTGTAGTGAGTTGCAGCTTTTTAACTGGCATTTCCAGTCTCTCACCAGCAACTGAAATTGACCAGAAAAGTTCAACTTCTGGCTCAGCTACAGGCTGTCCATTGCTGAGGTCAGACTGCAACGAGGTCATTAAATGTGATAGGCCTGAATCACATAGGAATTAAATTTAAGTTGTCAGCATGTTACACTAGTCACCAGTATTACATCTGACCAAATGAACAGTGTTTCTGCTGCTGTACTCACCCATTGTGTGTTACAAGGCATTGCCTCAGACCCAGCTTGCGGAAAATATCCACCACTATCTCCATTGGTGTGTGATCTGTCACGGTGAACGGGCTCATATCAAGAATGCTTCTAAGTTTCAAAGGCCGAGGACTTTCTGCTGGAAGTGATGGAGTATGCTGGGCAAAACAGACTCTGGAACTGCCAACAATACCTTCCTGCTTCTTTCTAGCACTTTCTATAATAAAAAGAGAAAAAAATCATTCTTGGATTTAAAGGATTTAGTGCAACTTGCAAGTTCAGTGAATGGCATCAGACTCCAACTAGATTTCATCCTGTTTACTATTCTGAAGTTTTGTTTTCACAATCAGCTCTTTTCTCTCCAATACATGCACTTCACAGAGACCAGCAGAAGAGACATCAGACTATATGACTTTCAGTCATACTCTGCCTTTAATGTAATATAGTGAAGATCTCAAATATGCATCTTGGCATGCAGTGGAACAAATCTTTACCACCATTTGGACAATATACATGCTATTTAATAATGTCTTAGGCAGTAGGCAGCCACTATCTGTGTAGTGCACAGAAACAGATGGGTTTCATAAGAGTCAGAGGACTGACTCAATAGTGTGCACTCACATTGATGGTCCTATTGTTACCACATCCCTCCGCTGCTGAAGCCAAAGCACATTCCTATGAGGGTGCCAAGGAGATTGAATGGGGTGCTCATATGAAACATGGGGAAAGTTCATTTCAGTATTCCAACGAACAAACTATTTGTATGGAAAGTCATAAAACACCATCAACTGAGCTTCAAATCTGGAGTAGGGAGGGTACATTGAAAGTTTAGAACATTCTCCTTCCCTGTCACTCCGAGAGAACTTTTGGAAGCCTAAGGAGACTTAATATACAGTAAGTGCCATTAAAAAAAGTAAACAAATGACTTATTTCCTATTGCTTGTTTACTACACTGATATATTTGTGCCATACCATGGGAATGTTTTTTTGTTTTGTTTTTAAATAGTGGCTGCTGTATACATTGCGTGGGATTTCCCTCAGTACAATAAATAACTTTCATTTACAATAAAAGGGAGGAGGAGAAGATCTATTGTGGAAGAAGCACATGTCTGACCACTGCACGGAAGAAATTGCACTCACGTGGTAACGCTGCCAAGGTTTGTCATGTAATGTTGGGTATAACAGGGGTTTTAGAGAGCATGTCCCCTTTAAATATTTTTCCAGGGGGGGAAGTGCTGATTGCTCCAGAAGGAGGACGTGCTATTGGTGGGAGGGGGAGCAGGAGAGGGGAGAGCAACAGTGTGTGCGTGTCTGGCGCTCCAGACAGAAGGGCTGCAGCAAGCAGGCCCTCACAGAGGGAAGCAGCCAAGAACCTCCCGAAGCCTGGGAGGGACACAGCTGCCGATCAGGGACACCCCATGACAGGAGCCAGGAGGAGCACTGTGCCACGGAGGAATCGCCCGACAAGGACAAATCAGAGCTCTTCCTGTGTATGTATGGTCACTCTGGGGGGTTTGGAACAGGTGCCCGGAGGGTGGAAGGGACTTTCCCTGCATGCGCCTTCTCTTGGCCAGAGCTGCCTGCAGAGCAGACTCCATCTTGACCACGAGGGCGCTAAAGTTACACACGTTAAAACTGATCAAATGTTCTCTATTTGTTCCTATGAATCTGTGTAATTTGCTTATTTGTGCCAAATCTTCCTTCCCTTTTCAGTCTTCCCTCATTTTTGGACATAAGCTTCCCTACTCACATCATTTCCAAGAGTAGTTCTTTTGATATACAAATTTAAGACTGAATAATTTCCACTGTGTAATTTAGATGGTAAAATGAATCTTGCCTGAAAAAAATATTCTTATAAAGATAAATATCTTTGCCTGTAATCTAGTATTAGGTACTCCAAAACGTAAATGAAAGACAACAGTTTGAAATTAAACTTTCATTTACATTTTGAGGTACCTAGTCCTAGATTACCAGCATCTTGGTAAGAATCAAATATATATAGAATTTGAATTCTGCCCCTTGCACAGATGAATTTCACTTAAAGTGAACAAATTGAAAAAATTGTTTAAAATAACTTATTTTCCTCTAGTCTTTCAGTTACAGGGAGTATTTGGTGTTGACTATAATAATAATAGGTACAACAGTTTCAGGCATAAGTGTTATGTCTCTTTAAATGAATAATTTTGCTATGTTCCAATTTACGGCATGTACACTCAAAAATACTACACATCAAATCACTATATTTAAGCGGGTTCAAGCAGAGTGTGGTGTTCTGACATGAAACTGACTAGAAAAATCAATTACAGTATTAGACATTTACTGACAGTACACCTTGTTACTGTAAAAAAACCCACCTGTTTGACATGGCTGTAATGCCAAAACTGGTCTAACCTTTCTAACTTTTGAATCAAACTTCATAAAACAGCCGAGGGGTTTATAGTAACGTATAAAATTTTATATTAAGTTTGAAGTCAGATTCAGGTGGCCTTAGAGGGGTGACTCAGGCAATATTTCCCAGAGAACTCTGCAGCATGAAAATGATGATAATGGGGCTGTGACGAAGCAGAGAAACCGCCAGCCAGCACAGCAGGGGTTCAAGAAAGCCTTTGGGCCCAGTTAGCCCCGCCCCACTATACCTGCAGCCAGTGCCAGGCCTGGAGGGGATAAAAGAAAGAAGCCTGGCTCAGTTAGGGGCTGACTGATGAAGTGGCAGGAGCTAGCTATCTTTCTGCCTGAAGGGATGGAGGACTGGTTTCCCGGCCAAGGGAGACTGCAGTGGAAATCCCCAGTACGGGAGGTAACTGACTGAGTGAACCCCAGAGACAATTGTGGGACTTGCCCTCACCAGCTTGTGGCTGCTCCACCGAAGGAGCCTGGGACCACAGCAAGGTGCCATCCGGACCCCAGAGGGAATCCTGGGGGATGCAAGCCGCCCGGTAGACAGACTAGAGGGGCCACACCCCAAACTGAACAGACTGGTAGGAAGTAGCCCAGGGGAGAGGATTCTGACTCCCTGCCAGGAGGGACACCAACCCCCCTGTTCAAGGGTCCTCCCTGGGCTGGGACCTGGGGGAGAAGGTCCCCTGCCTCCCACCCCAGCCTTAAAGGCTGAGGCCATTCAGCCAGCAGGGGCTGAGAGCCAGGCGATCTCACCACTAAGCCACCCAGCCACCCAAGCCCCTGTTACAGGGGTACTGAAGACACGTTCTAACAGTTTCATCTCAGATGAGGACATGTTGGCACAAAGCCACAAAAACTATGGGAGTGGCAATAAATGACATCTTTCTTCCGTCCATGGTATTATATTGCACAATTAGGTCCATTGTTTCATAATTTCTTCTGAAGCATCCAGCACTGGCCATTGCTGAAAATAGAGTATTGAACTAGATGGTTTATTGGTCTGTTCCAGTGTGGCAACTGCCATGGTTTTTATGGAAGTGTGCCCTGTTTCAGAACCTATTATTGCAAGACACCACTGTAAAAAGAAGTTCTAAGCATCCTGATCAAGGTGATGGGAGAGGAATAAACAGTCTGTGCTACATATCTGGACTATAAAACACACGAAACATTCAGGTACAAAATTAAGACATACATAATAAATTCTGTTTTAAAGTATTAATGCATTTGAGTGAGAACGTATGATCTTATAGAATTGTAAAATAATTACCTATTGCAATAGTTAAGTCTCTCCTTAAAGCAAATCCCACTAGTCTCTGAGACTCTTTTGACATTATAACAGGAAAACCATTATAGCTGGTTTCATTGATCAGGTTTTCTATATCTTCCACCGTCATGTTATCCTGTGTCAGCACTGCCAAGGGTGGATCACTTCTTCGAGGTCTCATAACGTCAGCAGCCAGTGTTGTGTGAGTGAATTCTTCTTTAGCATCCAAGAAAGGATAGCCATTCAGCCGGATGTGTGCTTCATAGATGCCTTCCCTACCAAAGGCGTCACCCACCCACTTACTGGTCATTACTGCAGCCATGAGAGGTACAATGTACTCCAGCCCACCTGTGAGCTCAAATACAATGACCACTAGGGAGACAGTCATCCTTGTCACACCACCTGCAAGAAAAAAGGAGCCTATCAACATGTTAGTATGAGAGAATATCCCAGCTAAGGAATTTCCAGATCTCCTGTCAACTGCCAAGTACCGACCTGTCAATAAAGACATCAACAAATGATTAGTCTGTTAATAGCAACGGGTATAGCAATCAATGCATGCTAAATCTCAAGAAATAATTGAGGACATTTGAGAGACCCCTGAAAAACTGAACATAGATTGTCTTAAGAAAGAAAACATATGCCTGATTTTGTCATATAAATTAACTAATAACCCAATACCTTGAAATAATCCTTATAATGATGGATTTATTTTTGCCAAGACACTTTACTGAGTTTTTTAAAGAAAATAATGAAGGAGAAGGTTAAGGAAGCCCACAAAGTTCAACATTTGGCAAAAACACTAAAACTGTTTGTAAAAAGGCAACCCGTGGTAAGCAATATAAGAGCTGCACATTTAAAGGGATTACTAACTGAATTTTTTTTTCTTTCAAGTGAAAACTCTAAAGAGAACCCTGAACTGACTAAAATTACCTCCTCTCTGAACAACTGGTGAAGATGCAGTAAATAGCAATTTTTCCTCTCTTGTAAATCATGAGGGTCCTGCTGGATAACAGCATCAACAGTATATACATTTATGAGAACATCTGAAATATTCCCTTCCACCTAAATATTAACTGATAAGATTTTTGCTTCCGCAACCCTGTGGTAGCTAATATTTCTTCATTTGATAGAACGCATTCAGGAAGAACTGGAATTATATCAGATTCTTTCTACAGATACAAGTAAAGAGGTTCAAAGTAAATTTTGGATTTTTTAAAATAAGATTACGATGAGGTTGTTGTCAGCCTGTCAGTTTTGTCTGACCCTGCTCATCTGATTATTTACTGGTATGATTTCTTTTTTAAAGAAACTGTACAAATGGCTTTTCAAAAGTTTAATTAAAGCCAATCTGTTCAAAGTCTGTACTTATTTTGGGTGCCCAACTCGAGATATTGTACCATCAAAGGGCCTTATTTTCAGAAGGTGGTTGATCAGCATTTTCTGAAAATGAGCTCCTTAATAGCATCTCAAGTTGGACCCTTCAAATCACTAGACCCTCTTGAAACTCTTTGCCTACCTTATTATGTATTCTCAAGAAAACATTTTAGTAACAAATACAGAAACAGCAGCAGGTACAAATCTAATACTTCTAAATAATTCCAACAGCTTTTAATTTTCAAACCTGTAACTATGGGGAAAATTACATATCATTCCGAGTAAGAGCTCAGTAACATCTCAATGCCCCAAAGAAAAAGTGGACTGCAGTATTTAAAGTCTTATATTTCACAGCATATAATTAATCTATATATTAAAAGCGATTTAAACTTTGCATTTAAATCCAAATCAGACTGCAAAGAGTTACAAAAGGATCTCACAAAACTGGGTAACAAAATTCCAGATGAAATTCCATGTTGATAAATGCAAAGTTATACATATGGGAAAGCATAATCCCAACTATACATACAAAATGATGAGGTCGAAGCTGTTGCCACTCAAGAAAGAGATCTTGGAGTCACTGTGGATAGTTCTCTGAAAACATCCACTCAGTGTGCAGCGGCAGTCAAAAAGAGCTAACAAAATGTTAGGATCCATTAGCAAAGGGATAGATAATAAGATAGAAAATATTATAGTGCCACTATATAAATCCATGGTATGCCCACACCTTTAATATTGCATGCAATTATAGTCACTCTATTTAAAAAAAGATATATTAGAACTGAAAAAGGTAAAGACAATGGCAACAAAAATAGGGGTATGCAACAGCTTCCATATGAATAGAGATTAATAAGACTGGCACTGTTCAGCTCAGAAAACAGACGACTAAGGGAGGATATGACAGAGGTCTGTAAAATCATGAATGGTGTGGAGAAAGTGAACAGAAAAGTGTTATTTACCCCTTCAAACAACACATGAACCAGAGGTCACCCAATGAAATTAATAGTCAGCAGCAAATGCTTTTTCACACAATGCACAATCAACAGGGACATGATTCAGGTTCAGGTAGGGCTTTAATCTCGGAGACTTGCCTTGCTGAAGAGAGAGCCACAAGGAAAGCAACTTTCCCCATCAGATGTGAAAGAACAGGAGGCTAGAAGCTCAAAGGGAGGGCCAGGGAGCCTCGAGAGGAGTAAGTTGAGGTCCCATTGGGGCACTGGGTCCTGTACCGTTGGAAAAAGTCTTTCAAGGCCCTTAAGAAACCTGATTTTGATTTCATGCGAGAATACTGACCTGCCCTGGATGCGGGGATAGAAGGCCGAAATGGCTGCCAGGCACACCTTGATCGAGGAGAAGGCCAGGCCTTGATGTTTTAAGTGAAGCAAGTAGTCCAGAATGCAGAGAAGACTGGGTCAGGGAGATCGTCCTTGTCCCTGTAGAACCTCCAGGTGCCGGGCACCTCTGCCACTACCCGGGGTGGTTGGTGGGTCCCTAAGATTGCTGGATAGCCTAGGCGGCGATGGAGGTGTCTGGCTGAGCTCTGGAGACATGCTGCCCCACGCGCCTATGCTCCTCTCTGGACTTTCCCTTCCCAGTATAAGATGTCGGGGAGCACCCTCTCCTGGTGTGCTTTCTCTGCTTTTTAGCAGATACTGGAGACAGGGACCGGCATCGGGGGCCAGTGCTAGAGGCGCACTTTGCACCAATGCCATGGTGCTCGGTGCGGAGTCCAATCTCAGCGGCTCAGAGATCGGCGCGAGGGCCGATTCCATGAGGAGAGCTCTGAGTCTTATGTCCCACTCTTTTTTAGTTCTTGGCTTGAAGTTTTTGCAGATGTGACACTTATTGCTAATGTAGGTTTCCCCAAAACACTTCAACAGCTTTGATGAGGGTCGCTGACTGGCATAGGCTTTTTGCAGCAATCACAAGGCTTGAAGTCCCTGGGCTAAATCCCTTAGGGGACTAACTTTTCTACAGTACTGTTAAGCTAACTATTAAGAGAACAATGCAATCTAAGAACTATTTACACAATGAGCAATAGGAAAAAAAAATAAACACTGGGTAGAGAACGCTTGCCGAAGCAAGGAGATGTTCCAGCACTGTCACTGGCGGTAAGAAGGAACCGAGGGAGGGGGGAGCCGGCAGCGCCCCGTACACCAGCGCATATGCGTGCCACTCCATAGAGTGCCAGAGCTTGTCACCTACTGAGACCACTGAGACACAGAAGACCACTGAGGGAAAAACTTCCGGCACTGGTGCATGTGGCAAGCACACACACTTAACACGGAATGGACATGAGCAAGCACTCGAAGAAGAACTAGGTAAGTTCATGGAGGATAGGTCTATCCATGGCTATTAGCCAAGATGTTCAGTGATGCAACCCATGCTCTGGGTGTCCCTAAGCTTCTGCCTCCCAGATGCTGGGGCTGCACATAGGATGGATCGCTTGATGATTGCCCTATTCTGTTCATTTCCTTTGAAGCATTTGGCCACTGTTGGAAGACACAATTCTGGGCTAGATGAACCATTGGTCTGACCCTATATGGCTGTTTTTATGTTCTTTTTTAGTATTCAGCTCATAATGATTTCCTGTAAAGATATGCACATTTTCCTATTAAAACAAAACATATGTATGCTTCTATGTAAGAAGCTCCTCTAATATTGTACTTGGTCTTCAGTAAGTACAACTTTTTTCCTTCACCCCTAAACTTATCTAGTTCAATAACAGAAAAGAAATCAGGCTCTTATTTGTTGTGTTATAATTTAGTTACCTAAGCATGCAGCAGCACCAACCATGGCATATAGGCCCGGCGTGATACAGTCAGCTCCAACTTCACACCACTCCTTGAAGATAAACCAGTCATGGTGATAATAAGCCAACTGCTCCACTGCAATTCCCACAATCCTTCCTGCTATTGCTCCAATTGCCATACTAGGTATGAACAAACCTGATGGAACCTACAACAGAAACAAAAGAACTGCTAGCATGGTAAAGATTTAAAATACATGGGACTTGTTAAAGTCTTATTATTGGAGAGCTACTTCACACAAGACAAGTACATGGAAAAAGAACTTATATATGTTTGGAAAAGTAAAGCTGACCGGAAGTTTGAAAATGAAACAGACAGAAACACTCCAATTGCCACCTACGGGGTAGTTGGTACATGAACTCCCATTGTAAAGCTAGTAGAATTTAACATAAAAAGATACCCAAATACTCATATAATTGAAGGTTCAGTATGTTTATCTTTCCTTTACATTTTATGTATTTTTTATTTAAGGCTCAATCTGTCATTAAGGTAGAACCAGGAACTTGGTTCTCCAGGCAAACACCACAGTCCATCCTACAGTCACAAACCTATTGTGATTTTTGTTGCTTCCTTCATTTAAGTGCCGATTTTCCTATTCGTTACCAGGACCTAGAGATGCAGGTTTGTCTGGCACTGTGTGATTCATAAAAGAAGCAGAGAAAAATCTTACTTATGCCAGCAGCATTAAGAACTGTGACGATTCAGCAGCGTAACTGCTGTTGTTCATCTTTTCTCCTCTCCGAGGAGCAAATGTTCTCTCTGAAAAGACATACTTGTGTCTAAATGTCTCATTAAACTCTGGAAATGCACTGCTACTGCTCCTTAAGGCTGTCAGCAATGCTGGAAATGTTACACATATTGGCTGAACTACAAATCTTACTATACATATATCCCTCCCCTCTTGGCTAAAATAGGATATATTCATTTAATTGAACCCTCCTAATGCTCTGGGGTCTATCTGACCCCAACACACAAACAAAAGTGTAAATACAAATTTTCGTGCCAAACCTGTGCCTCTTCATACATTAAGTTGTCTCAAAGATAGTTGAGTTGAGTTGAGACTCAAGATAGTTAAGTCTCAGGCAGACTGCGAAGAGCTACAAAAGGATCTCTCAAAACAGGGTGACTGGGCAACAAAATGGCAGATGAAATTCAATGTTGATAAATGCAAAGTAATGCAAACATAATCCCAACTATACATATGAAATGATGGCATCTAAATTAGCTGTTACCACTCAAGAAAGAGACCTTGGAGTCATTGTGGATAGTTCTCTGAAAACATCCACTCAATGTGCAGCAGCAGTCAAAAAAGCGAACAGAATATTGGGAATCATTAAGAAAGGGATAGATAATAAGACAGAAAATATCATATTTCATCTATATAAATCCATGGTACGCCCACAACTTGAATACTGTGTGCACATGTGGTCACCCCATCTCAGAAAAGATATATTGGAATTGGAAAAGGTTTAGATAAGGGCAACAAAAATGATTAGGGGTAGGGAATGGCTGACATATGAGGAGAGATTAATAAGACTGGGACTTTTCAGCTTGAAAAGAGATGACTAAGGGGGGATATGATAGAGGTCTATAAAATCATTACTAGTGTGGAGAAAGTAAATAAGGAAGTGTTATTTACTCCTTCTCATAGCACAAGAATTAGGGGTCACCAAATGAAATTAATAGGCAGCAGGTTTAAAACAAAAGTAAGTATTTTTTCCACACAATGCACATCAACCTGTGGAACTCCTTGCCAGAGGATGTTGTGAAGGCCAAAACTATAGCAGGTTTCAAAAAAGAACTAGATAAATTCATGGAAGGTAGGTCCATCAATGGCTATTAGCCAGGATGGGCAGGGATGGTGTTTGTCAGAAGCTGGAAATGAGTGACAAGGAATGGATCACTTGATGATCACTGGATGTTCTGTTCATTCCCTCTGGGGCAGCTGGAATTGGCCACAGTCAGAAGACAGGATCCTGGGCTAGATGGATCTTTGTTCTGACCCCGTATGGCTGTTCTTATGTTCAAACTAGGATGAGGTCAATCTATCCGCAGTGGTTTTATCATCCCACTGGTTGTGGTTTTTGTATAGCAGAAGAGTCACTAAAAAGGTAATGGTGTCACAGTTAGACCCCTCAATGTTAGTCACTGGGGAAAATGAAAGGTACTTCTCTTCTAAGGTGGGGTCTCTTGGACCCCAAACACACACAAAAAATTAAATAAAAAACATGATAGGCAAACCACCACTGCTTCTTTCTTTAAGTATTCTCATACTGATGACAGGACCACCTGATATCGCCTGGCTAAAGGAGAGAAGATATTTCATATAGTTTTAATTAGACCACAACTTTATTATTAGATGTATGGGACTATCCGACAGATAGAAGTGTACAGAACAGGTAACCCCATGTTCATTCAATATGTACCTGGGTGTTTCCACCAGCCCCCCTCTTTTTCCATCCAGGTCTTCCAGACAACCCATTGCTGGGACCTTACCATCACCCCTCTTGAACGAGGGTTAAGGTGGGCTATAAGGAAGGGGGGTTGGCTTGCTGCTATGCCAGTCAAGGAGCCCCAAGCCTCCCCACCCCCGATTCCACTCCTTTAACAAACACCTCCTTTTTAAGTCCTTTACCAAGGAATCATAATACTCAAAATCCAGTGGGAGAACACTTTAACCTGTCTGGTCATTCAATGACAGACCTGCGGGTGGCTATTTTACAACAGAAAAACTTCAAAAACAGACTCCAACGAGAGACTGCTGAGCTGGAATTGATATGCAAACTAGATACAATCAGCTTAGGATTGAATAAGGACTGGGAATGGCTGAGCCATTACAAACATTGAATCTATCTCCCCTTGTAAGTATTCTCACACTTCTCATCAAACTGTCTGTACTGGGCTATCTTGATTATCACTTCAAAAGTTTTTTTTCTCTTACTTAATTGGCCTCTCAGAGTTGGTAAGACAACTCCCACCTGTTCATGCTCTCTGTATGTGTGTATATATATCTCCTCAATATATGTTCCATTCTATATGCATCCGAAGAAGTGGGCTGTAGCCCACGAAAGCTTATGCTCTAATAAATTTGTTAGTCTCTAAGGTTCCACAAGTACTCCTGTTCTTTTTATCTGGTCACTGTATCCCTTCACTATGGAGTACCTGCACTGGACATCCGCCCCACACTTACATCATGAGTTGTGACATCATAGCTTAACTTCCTTCCCTATTCACCCTAGCAAAGCCCCCTCTGAGGAGAAGGCGGGGGGGGGGGGGGGGGCAAAAAAAAAAAAAAAAAAAAAAAAAACCTACCTTGGCCAATCTGGTAGGCAGGGAAAAATTCCTTCCCAGCCCCCCTAGAAAGGAATGACTAGTGTGATGCCCACAGCAGGTCCTGTCTAAACCTGGCATTTTGCCACCTCAAGGGGAGGGAGGGTGGGTGCTATTTTGGCTGGTCCAGGGAAAAGAGGCTTCCTTCCACTAGGCTTGCCCCTTTTCAACTCCCCAGCCCTTCTGGTCCCTGGGGATGAGTCAGCATTACCATGCTGACCCACTCCCCCTTTTGCAGCAACCTCTGAGCCTCTTCCCCCGCACTGCCCATAAAGCGCTATTGCCCTTCCCCTGGAAAGCTGGAGAATACCCCCCTGCCCTGCTGAAGGTGTGGTGTGGTCATTGGCTTTGTATACCTGTTGTAGTGTTAGTGTCGTGAAAAACATCACTCAGAAGGTATTGGAGTCAGTGAGAACCCAAATTAATTGTGCAGGTATTCCTGCATGAGATTATATTATAACTGCTGCCTCAAAATAAAAACAATATTAATCTTTCAGCATTATTTCTATCATCGTAGTTTCAATAGTTTTTGTTTTTCATTAAAATGAACTGAAAAGGTCTTGAGAGACTGAGACCCCAGATAACATTGGTCTCATATATCACAGTTGTCCAGGAAATTGAGTTTCTTTGAAGATGACACTGACAAATTGATTTTCTGGGACGCCTACAACACTTGCTAGTTGCTAGGAAGAGTTTCTAGGGAAGCCATGATTGTCAGATAAATTTTTTGGCAAGACCAGACTTGGCAGATGCTGTTGCTGGGGCAAAGACTCAGCGTTGCATTACATGTGCACATTGCATGTCTGATTGCAGATATCTGGAGCTTGTTGAATCCCGCATGCCATAATAAATCTTTGAGTAAGAGATGGATGTTTCTCAGTGATCTAGGTACAGAAATGGTGAAACCACTGGTGCAGGAAAGAAACACTGCTGCCTTGCTGTAGGGAAGCAGCGTCTAGCATGCCGGATACTGATCCGGAGCCTAAGAAAGAAGAACTATGTAATATCTTTCCTCAGAACGAGAAAAACACATAAAAATGTGTGAAGTCTAAACACTTTGTATATTCAGAACATATATCACCTATTTGCTCCATTTGTTCAAAGCAGTAGGCCATTTACTGCCACTTTGCTGCATTTGTGCCTTTTATATTGTTATTGTTGATCTGTTGCTATCTATTTTCATTATATAAACCTAGGGTCAGTTAGACCCCAACACAAGCACTGTGTAGCATGCTTTTGAATCTAGGAAAATTTTAAATTGTTCATAGTTTTAGAGTTCACGGGTGACAAAGTCAGTTTTAAATGCATCCAATGTGTTTTTTTCCAATTCTGACATACTCCAAAAACAGGTAGGTGATTTTTGGTCCAATACAAGGTTTAAAAGAAATAAGTAACAAGATTTGTACGTAATAAAACATATCACTTGATTTTTTACCATGGCATCCTGAGAGCTCTGTGTATCATACGATTGCACAGCCACTAACTTCGCTGTGAAATCTAATTCCTGCTACAGAACTCTCTCTCAGAATTTATTTATTTTAAAGTTACATTGTCAACATTTATAGTTGTAAATATAACTTTTGAAAAAAGTAAACCAAAGGCAAATCAATTCATCAAGCTCTGTCTGAGTCTGCAAACGGCCAGAAACCAAAGCTTTTAGAGAGGTGTTTATTGTTCCATTCATCTCAAAGTATTGTCAACTTTGAAACCTACCCCAATGATTTAACTGCTGTTAGCTATTCACTGCTTATCATTTTAGCAGCAACATCCAGTTAAAGTGCTTGTCCCACAGTGCAAACTGTCTCCCATCACCCTCCTGAGTCCCCAGCCTAGCTGTTAAAACCTCTAAGCTTCCCCCCGACATAATTCTTTCCAAGACACAGCTATGGATTGTTATTAAAAACTGGCAGCATATTGAAAAAATTGAGAATCAAATATAATAAAGAAAAACCTTTGAAGTTGCCACAGAAATTTCCAGCCTGCTGCACCAGTGTGCTGCAGAAACCCTGGGGTCTTGCCACTGAAGATGGGAAACTGATTTAGAAAAACAGCTGAAAAACATGTTTTTTGGTGACTGTAGATGGAACATTTTACACACACACATGCACACAGTCCAGGTCCTATTTATGTCTTTCAGTATAGAAAATGCCAGAAAAGCAAACAGCAGTCAGTGATTTTTCAAGCTCCCTATTGATTTAATTTGTCAGCTTCTAGTTGTTACATGTATTTGGTAAATTAATCTAAGATTTCTGATACATTTAGAAGGACTAGGCAGGGAATGTGGGGGGGAGGGGGGCGGGGCAGGTGCAGGAGTGCATAAAGGCAGACCGTTAGCATCACATAATGGAGTTGGTGGACATGATTCATTTCATTTTCCTGAAATGGGCTGAGCTCAGTAGTTTGGGAACACGACCAGTAGTTTGGCACACACCAAAGATCAATCTCTGGTTTCTGCACTGCATAAAACTCAATGTACATTTCAACATATCCCTCAGCTATATGAACAAAATGGTAGTTTAAAGGTAAAATCAAAGCAGTGTTCTAGGAGGTTTGTTTCAATAATCCTCAATAAAGAGAAATACAGAAAACATTACTTTTGAAATAGTATATTTATAAATAAAAGAAATTGTTTTTTGGGGTGAAAGACGGAGAGGCAGAAGAGCAGTAATTAAACTATCACAGCTAGAAATCCATTACATTAAAACTTACCTTGATACCAAAGGTGAAGACTGTCATAATTATTTTAAATATAAGTGCTAAACACAGCTGCCATATAGCTGAATAAACTCCAGTGCCTGCTGGACGATCAGGAATATCTACTATTTTACTGGCATTCATGTCATTTCTGTAGTCACAAAGAGAGGAAGATTCTAATGGCCCACAGTCTGTGAAGAGCTCTTTAATAAGCTCACTGGTGTTGAGCCTTGTGTATGGATTAGGAAAGGCAATGACAGCTGTAATTGCTGCAACAATGATGACCTCCAGGACAGGATATTTCCCAAATTTTGTTGATTTGCGTCGGCGACACCAGGCGATGTTTGCACGGATGAAAAATGCTCCCCACAGCCCGCCAAACACCCCCAGAAGAATGAATGGAAACAGTTCAAAAAGGTACCAAGGGGTGTGGTATTCCACATAAAAAAGGACAAGACGGCTGTTACCAAAAGGGTTGATGGACCTCAAAACGAATGCAGCCACTAAAGCAGCAAAAAAGGACCTCCATAAAGTTTTCAGTGGGAAATAATAACTGACCTGCAATGGGGACAAGTTAGAATTACTGGCAATTCATTTTAAAAACACTTCAAACTATTCTAAAATGAACCGAAAATACTAGCATATTCCATTGTTGCTCAGGGGGTTTATGCTAAATATGTGCACATTGTGTTATCAATCAATTGTAATAATGGCATTTATGTTCATCTCTTTACATTTTTAAAGTGCTTTAAAACATTTCATACTCCTATTGTGTCACCCTCACTGAACATTGCGAAAGCAACACTGAAACCGCCAGCATTTTAAGACTGAGTTGGGCAAAATTCCCAGTAACTCTTACATTAAAACATTTTTAAAGTTGCTGTGTTTTAAAGTATTTTAACAACCACAACAATGGTCTCTATGCTCTCAGCTTTGGTCTTGGGCATGCACAATACTTGACTATGTGTCCACTAGTCTTTCTTCTCTAAAATTTACTGCTATTGCTAACACTGGGTCAGCCCCACTGGAGGTAGCAAGAGTGGAAACGCTAATGTAGAGAGGTCTTCAGGTAGCTACTGACATTTTGAGCACTATGGCCAAGATTTTCAAAAATGGATACCTAACATTTGACTTGTAAACCCATATTTAGGCATTTAAATAAGTAGCCTGATTTTCAAAAGCGTTCATTACCCAAAACCTGCCAAGTTGATCTTTTTTTCTTTTTTAAGACTAGAGAAGTTCTTAGAATCTTTTAGCAACAAGGTAGAAAGATCTCTTGGCTTCTTCTGTCCTTCAGGACAAAGGTTCTCAGAGTTTTCAGTAAAATACTATAGCAGCATTCAGACTCTGGCTATGTCTTCATTTGAAATGCTACAGTGGGACAGCTGCAGTGAACTGAACTACTGTAGCACTTTAGTGTAGACACTCACTACAGTGACGGGGAGGGGGGCTTGCCTGTCAGCATAGTTAATCCACCTCCCTGAGAGGCAGTAGTTAGGTCAATGGAAGAATTTTTTCGTCAACCTAGCACTGTCTACACCAGGGGTTAGGTCGGCTTATGTCACTCATGAGAATGTCACTCATGAGAATGGATTTTTCACATGCCTGAGTGACGTAGCTGGGTTGAGCTAACTTTTGAGTGAAGACCTGGCCACAGGTTCTTTAAATTAGATGTAAGGAGATAATCAGAAAGATAATAATGATCTAAATAATGCTCCTGCATCTCCCAAATACATATTTCTAGATTGGTATTCATGGTTTGTATTCTTGAGAGAGAGAATTTCATTGGCTTCGCGGTTAGTTTTATAGCATACTTGGTTTGTGATTATAATGTACTCCACTGTATGGAGGGTTTAAAATCAAATTGAACATTTAAAGCTTGTTTTAACTAAATTGGCAAATGAGTTTTTAAATGGTCTGTTGGCCCAAGGTAAGCAAAATAAGTAGTAGGAACCAAACCATTATTCCCCCCTCCCTTTTCTTTTAAATTAAACATGATATGTTCCCAGTGTCAGGAAACAAGAACATTAGAAAGACATTAATAGGAAAGGCATAATTGATGCTAATCTGCACTATCTATAACAGACTAAAATCAAAAAGGCTCTCACATCAGCAGTTTTTTTTAATGTAAACTGTAGGGGGGAAAAAGCAGGAAAGCAATTGCATGAAAAACCTAGTCAATTTCAAGTCCATATAGGTACTTATTTTCTTTTTCTTTCTTCCTTGGGAGGGGGGAAGGAAGAACCTGACTTCTGAATTGTCAACAACAACATTTAATTTAACTCTATTCATTTGTGAGCTATAAAGCTGCAATAAAGGAATCTGCCTTTCTCCAGAAAAAATAAAAAACAGTAATGAAGAAATGTTGGCCTACAACAGTCACCTGAAACAAAATGCTTTACGGGGTTTGCCCATGCCAGAACTCATAATACTGAATCGACTTAATCGACGCAATACATTTGATGAAGAAAAATTTCCAGAATGACCAATGTAGGTTAGTATCCAGACCATAGTGTAAAAAAGTACTTCTCAAACTGTGGGCCAAGAAGCTCTCCTTAAGGTGCTGAGAAAGTGGCTTCATGAAGAGCTCACTGCAGGATCAGGCCCACAAGAGGAGCTTCTGTTACAAAAGGCTCCACAGAAGAAAAAGTTTGAGACTACAGCTGTTAAAACATTCATTTTTAAATATATTTCCTTCTGTGCTATCTCTTTACATACCTCCTCCAAACTAAAAAGGACGCCACCAATTGGGGCACCAAAGGCTACTGATACTCCTGCTGCTGAAGCAGCTGATAACACCTAGAAAAGAAGAATGGCGTAGTTTTATTTTTGTGTTTGTGATGCATTTTTAAAACAAAAATAGAAATTTATTCTTATGATATATCACTAACTACGGTCAACAGATTTATATGACACTAAAGACCAAAGAATCCTAATATATGGACTGATTACTTTCTTCCCATCTTCCTCTCAAGGACCCATATGCTGCTTCTCTCTTCTTCACAGTTGTACTTCCTCCCAACTTTTCATGAGACCACAGCTATCTGTATTGCCTAATTGCCTATCTGCACTGCCTGTGGGAGTGGAACCAGAGATGAAAAAAACCACAGAGAGTTGCAATCACATGAGCAACTGTGAAAGGCAGGTAGGTTCTGAATGCAATAAATGTACACTAGGAAATCTAGCCAGTGTATAGCCATAATTATGGAAGTACAACTATTTTAATTAATAGCTCTTGACCTAATGATTGGCTAACCGAAATTAACAGACACCCAAGATGGAGGAAGTTGACTGCTCAGGTCTCGGAGTCCAGCAGCGAAGTTCAGGAATGGAACAATGAGCAAGCCCTAGTATTAAAATAAATTCAGAATAAAATGTGGGAGGGAGAGAATAGTAGTAACAGAATTCACTGGTAGTAAATCTAGATGAGATTTTGGAGATGGCAGAGGTTCTCTGATACATTTGAAACATTAATGTAACCTAGAAGGCACCGTCCCCTCTCTTTCAATTTGGTCAGATCAGTTAGACCTTTTCCATCAATCCTGCACTTCTGGATGCCTGAATATTTTGCCCCTTCAATCTGCTAGACAACATGCTGATAAAACACAGTGTATTTCCTTCATTTTTCTTTCTTCTGTCTACTTTTTTCCCTGACTTCTGTTTTCTCTCCTTTTTCTTCTTATGCAGTTTCTCTTCTCTATTTCACTTCACCTATTTTCTTTCCCCTTCCTCTCCAGTCCCACCACAATATCCTCCAACCTATTTCCACCCTTCCCTTATTGCCCATTCTTTCAACCTAACCCTCTCTGACAAACTGGTCCCCCTCTCCCACACTTCACTGTTCACTCCCTCATTGTGTCCCCCAAAACTAAAGTCAATCAACCCAGCCCGTTAACCCTCCACATCTCTAGCCCTTCCCTACTCCCAGTCCTGACTCTACTTCTCCTTTTCCAATTCTTGTACATTACCAGGTCTGCTTCAAAGGTCCTGTAGTACTTACAGTATAATTAGACAAAACAGACGAAGAGCGGGAAAATTATGCCCATTTTTACAGATGAACTGAGCCACGGAGAGATTAAGTGACTTGCCCAGGGTTACAGAGGCACTCTGGGTTAGAGCTGGGAATTGAAGCCAGATCTCCTGAGTTCCAGACCAGTGCCTACTCCACAAGACTAACCTCCTCCAGTGGTATGGGAGCTAAACATACAGAACTACAGCATGGGTGGGCAGAATTTAGAGAATTTTTTCCTGTTAAAATATGGGAGATGCTATTGAAAAGTAGGATTATGCTGAAAAAAAAAAAAAATCGGGATATCTAGCTACCTTCTGACACTGAACTTGCTTCTGTTAATATGGCATTAGCTGCAATGCAAGTTGGTTTCTCTCATTTGTTCCATGGCCAGCAGGGACCGGAAGGGGTGCACAAGACTGTGGTCACCAGAGCAAAGGGGGAACAAGTCTTGAGTAATTTCATCTACTCCTCTGCCTCAGCAGTTTGTTAGCGAGTTCAGAGGTAAATCCATTGTGCTCCTCATTGTCTAAAAGAACAGTTGTTATAATGTGGGGTCTAGAAGATGGAGTGTAAAGCAACACTAAACGTGGATGAGAGAGAAGGGAAGGATTTTTCAGGGCTCTGACAAAAGTGTAGAAAACTTTTGGTGGGGTGTGATGATCCCTGATCTGAGAATATAATGATTAATAATCCAAACCTATACAACAGCTAAAAGAACACATGACATGTTTTAGGCTTTGTTTTAATCAAAGGATTTTCATGCTTTACCAATCTTTTGATTATGGGAATTTATTGTAAAACTGTATCCTTTTTTATGCAATAGGTAAAAGATTTTAAGAGGAACTTACCTCCCTTTTTTTAGCTTCATTTGTACTGTACTTTGGAAAGAGGTAGGAAAAAATATTCCCACAGCAACAGGCAACATGTACCAGAGGACCCTCCTTTCCTAAACTCAAACCTGATGCTACAGCCAAGACTAAAGTGATGGTTTTTATCATCAAGGTCCATTTGCCCAAGTAACCTCGGATGATGAAGCCACTCAAAATAGTTTTAATCTAAAAGGAAAAAATACTCCATGTTAGACTTCATTTTTCTTAGAATACATGCTACTTTTATGTTTATAAGCTATTATCTATAATTTTAGAATCACAACTTAAAAATTACTTGATTGGAAAGAGGACTTTTACCTGCAGAACTTTAAAACTTTAAAACACTTTAAACTTTTGAGTGCTATTTGCACTCAGTTTGTTTGCCAGAAGCATACCATTCATATTGCATACAGTACAGTTACACTATACTTGAAGGAGATAGATCTATACCTAATTCAGCAAAATATAACAACGCTATTCATTATACTGAACAGAAAATAAACCTGCAGTAAATTACAAGACTGCATTAATTAAAGAGTTTTGTTATGTAACCTGACAAATGCAGACCATAAAATTCCTACAACAGAAACAAACTCACTCTGAGAACTATACTCAGAGATACCAGTTAATTATTTACAGATGTTTTAATTACAATATAATGTCACCCTTCCCTATATTCTCCCGTTTTATTCTAATTGCACACAATATCTAAGAGCAATGGCTTGATATACTGATAATGAGGAAGACCATCTGTTTTCACTAGAAAAGAGTTTATATTTTTCTAATATATTACTTTGCCTAATTGCTTTGTCATCATACCTAAAAAAAAAAAAAAAAAAAAAAATCTATATTGTCTATTCATCACCGTAAAGAAGAATACATATATGACTGAGCACTGCAAAAAATTCTGGTCAGTTGTGTACATAAAGTAAAGGTTTGTAGAGTAAATTTAGAGCCTGATTTGGAATTTGGCTTTTGGACCTCAAATCCGTACATATTTGAGGAAATACAGAACACTTAGAAACAAACAAATACAAATTCTCTTAGAATTACTAGAAGGGTCATGCTACTGACCAATTTTTATAATTCTGAAGTTAGAATGGCAAAGAATAGTTGTAAAAAGAACAAGATTTCACTATTTTTGACCAAACATTTTTACCTTATGAAATGACTTTATGTCAGTTTATGTTACTAAAGAAGATTATAGCCATGCAACAAAAGATGAACTACTGCATCAAAGGACGTCATACTGTGACAATTAATTACTGTTCTATCATTGCTAAACTGACAAATGGAAAAAAAAAAAAACCCAATCACTCTTCGGAGGTTTTCAAAAGAAACCAAAGGTTTCTTGTAAAACTAGGCCAACCAGAAACTGATGGCAAAACCTGAGAATTCAAGCAATATTCTGAAACCTTTAATATCTATTTCAGTAGTGCTTAATAATGTCAATATTATTTCAATTTTAATTCTTATATTAACATACTGCATCATAGATACAGTATTCATTCTTGGCTTCCCCTTTGCCCAGAATGATAAGGCAACAAGACTTTTTATATTAGCCTTAAACGTCCATTATGATACAAAGACTTCAGACCCTACCTCTGGAATCCCAGAGCCGCAGGCATAGGGAGCAAACACTTTCACCAGAGAAACTGCTAGGAAGGCAAAGCTCAAGGCCCAGAAAATGTACATGATGTAGTTCATAATGTATGAACCTGGACCCTAAAAGTAAACAAATAAAAAACACAATATCATTTGATTAACGTATAAACTAAATGTATTAGACATTTCTAAACAAAAGTAATCTGGAAATACTCTTGCTGCAAAAACTCTTACATATATATTGCCACACTAACAAAAGCAAAATGTTACTATGGCAAGCAAATATTAGTTTTGTTTGAAATTCCCTGAAGTCATTACATTAAGTAAACTGTAGTAAAGCCTGAGCTATACAAGTTTTGGCTGTTATAACAGTCTGTATCAAAATCAAACTATGAGTGCAACAATTAAATCTAGAAGCCACAGCACAGGAGGTTTTTGCAACTCAAATGCTAAAATCTAATGAATACAGTATATAAAAATCTATTTTTGTAAGAGGTATGCTGCTAGAAAAGATTAATAAAACCAACTCAATTTTAACTTTATTAATATAATACAAGTCTTATTTTTGTTTATTTTCAATAAAAAGAAAATACTGCTAAAAATTTAGCATATATATATATATATATATATATATATATATATATATATATATATATATATATATATATATATATATATATATATATAAAAACACAATCAGAAATACAAATTCTCATGATCTCATTTAGAAGATGAGCCTTTTATTTCTTTATTAAGAGACATTTCTATTGTGCTTATCACTATAGTATCCGAGCAGTTCACAAGTATTAATTAAGCATCATAACTCCCCTGTCAGTTGATTAATTATTATCCCAATTTTACTGATAAGGAAAATGAGGCAGAGGGAGGTTGAGACCTTGATCCTGTAAGCTGCTCTGCACAGGAAGACCCCCTACACAGCCCCACTGAAGAATACTTGCATAGAGCAGCTTGCAGGATCAGGGCATTTGGCCCTGTTTAGACTAAAGAGATTTTGCTGGTAAAGCTAGATCAGCAAAAATCACCTAGTGCAGATACAGCTATACTGATATAAAAGTGATTTTGCCAATATAACTTATTCTGGTTTGGTGAGTGAAATACCCTGTACCGGCAAAAGCACTTTTATGCCAGTATAACTACACTGGGGCTTTTGTCAGCACTATGCTGAAAAAAAAAAAAAAAAATCACAACTTTACCCAACACACCTATGTCAGCAAAACTTCAGTGTAGATCTGCCCTAAATGATTTGCCCAAGTTTACACAGAAAGATTGTGACAGAACCAATAAAAGAACCCAGATCTCCCGATTCTCAGTTTAGTGCCTTACCTTAAGACCACCCACCCTTCCTCCCTGTCTCTTAATCCTCACCAAAACAACTAAACAATGCCTTCACTAAAGGGTTGTACTTACTTCTGCTTGACCAATTATTAGTTCCGCCCATGTTTTCCACTGTGGACATTTGTCTCTCTCTTCAAATGTTGTCTCATTTGATCCCCAACAACACTGTTCATGGTTAAACCACAAAGCACTAAGGCAAATGCCTTCCTTTAAGTCAGTCATCCAATCAGCAGCAATGTCTATCAACCCTGCCAATGCCCCTGTTGAACAAACAGTTATGTATTAGCTTCTGGAAATTTTAAAAATTCAAGAAAAACAGTGACATCCATTGACATACCCTAAAAGAACAGGCAAACAAAGTAACAGAAATGAGGGAAAATAGAAATCTAGACAATTTGCTGTCAAATACAGTTGTTAACTGAGTTTGTGTACAGATCCAGTTTGCAATGAGGATAAGCTAACTTTTGCTCTAGAATCCAGTATCAGATAAATTACAAATACTCAAATTAAACAAATAATTTCCGATGATTTAAGGCACAGTTTTTCAACAGTCCAAAAAATTAAGGATGTAAAGAGACAGATGGGACTGATGTATTTTTCTGATAAAATATTTTATCTTGTGAACTGAACCATTTTGTATCTCAACTGAATCATAACAGCAACCACAAACAGCAGTAACATAATTCATTCTTATCTTACCAAAAATATCATTAAAACACAAATGATACGCCAAATAAAGCAACGTATTTCAAACACACTGCTTGAAATAATCAACATGAAAAAACATAGCCTGATCCTGGGAAGTGCCGAGTACCCACAATTCTCACTGAAGTTAATGAGAGATATAGATAGTCAGCACCTCTCAAGCTCAAGCCTTTAGAGACAGGAGTCTCTGTTGCGAATGCAAGCTGAAAACTCCAGCCAAAATAAGCTCTTGAAAAACAGGCATTATTTAGTTTCAGGAAACTGCTTAAAAGAAAGAGTTAAAATGGCAATTTTACAAAAGAAGGATGGCTTCTCACGTTAGCAGTTAGTTAGAAGTTGCAGAAGAACCCAACAGTTCACTGATCACTAATCTCCCGTAACAAAACTATTTTATTTTTTAAAATTCATACATTTCACAACTGGAAGTAGTGAATTTTGATCTAAAGTGGAAAAGAGCTTCATCCAGTATCTCTAGAGACAGACAAACAGGCCCACATGGGTAAAGCTGTTTTAGGGAAATACTAGTAATATTTACTAGCCCTCTGGTCATAATGAAGTCAACTGCAAAACTTTCATTGACTTCAACAGGGCCAGATTTCATCCTATACGAAGATTCAAAACATACAAACATAAAATCATGGTTGGAATTAAAACTGCACACTGGTTGTTCAGGATGAGGATGGAGATTTGTGGGATGTAGGTGGCAGAAGAAGGTAGCTGAGATTGAGAAGAGGAACTGACAAGAAGCACAGACAGAGCGCAGAATGCTTAAACTTTTAATTTGCTTGCTTTTTTAGGATGTGTGTTGGTGAGATATCCAGTTTAGCAATTTTAACCATAGCTTCAAGTTTTTTGTAGAGATAATGACTTCATTTAGACTTTATGTGGCATTTTTCACCCAAAAGATCCCAAATGCTTTATACTAATTATACATACACATTTCATCTATATATACACGTGTACATATATACATGCATCTGCGTATACACACACATTATATATAATGAAGATACACTCATTTACATGTGATTATGCACACACACACGGTGATTATAGCCATTACATATAGCTATTACTCTTTGACCACCTCATCTACACTCTGCACACTAATTCAACCCTCCTGGGATTTATTCTAGTATTTATGTAAAGCTTGTGTAGGATAATTGGGCATGATGATTGTCATGGCTGCACATTCATAAGCACTACAGCTTTTTCAAATTATGCTAATAAAAGCCTAATAAGTCCCATAGCATCTAAAGGTGACCATACATGGTCAGGAGGACCTTAGTTTTGTGTCTTATCCTAAAAATATATGAAAAACAAAAGATGAAATTGAGGCCAAAGGACAACAGAGTTTACTTGTTACAGCTAATATCTTGCATTAGGAACTTAGATTTAATTCATGGACATCAATCAGAAATGTTAGTTAGACTAGTCACAACTGAATGCAGCTCATGGCCTATGAGAGTGTATCTGTCAAAACTGGAAAGTTCTAATAACTTCTCATTGGTCTATGTGAAATGTGCTGATGGACTCAATCACGTTCCTAGTGAGACATGCATCCACAGCAGAAATCCCACCATCCTAGGGTACATCTATACAGCAAAAAAAATAATTAAATCCCAGTGGCAGCAAGTCTCAGAGCACACGTCAATTGACTAGAGTTCACACTGTGGGGCTAAAAATAACAGTGTAGATGTTCAGGCTTGGGCTGGAGACTGAAACCCAGTGAGGGTCTTGGAGCAACCTGAGTAGGAATGTCTACACTGCTATTTTTAGCCATGCAGTGCAAGCCCCATGAGTCCTCATCACTTGACTCAGCTATGAGGCTCACTGCCACAGGACTTTTTTTTTTTTTTTTTTTTTTTTTTTTTGCTGTGTAGGTGAACCCATTGTGAATACTGACACTTTGTTGGGAATCTCAAGGAAGGGAGCTAGAACTGAATGGACAGGAATAATGAACTACCACATGACCCCAAAAAAGTAAGGCTCTTCCAGGCCAGGACTGAGGTACATAGTTCACTGTGAGGGAAGTTTCACCCTGGATGAAATCCTGAACCCACTGAAATCAATGACAAAACCCCCACTGACTTCACTGGGCCCAGAATTTCCTGTTGTGTGGACTAAAAAAGTCTCTAAATCTCTGAAAGCCTAACATTCTGGAACTTTTCACAAGAATTATATTACTCACTTGATTTTTAACCTTGCTCCCCTAAAATGAGATTACACTATTAGCCTGATCCTGTTCTACTGTTATATGAAAATAATTTTCTCCTCATTTATGCATTTACAATAATGGGGTTTTGGACAGATATCAGAACAATATAATGGTAATTGTTAGTACAGGGACACATGTACTATGGAAACTCAGGAATGATCAGAAAAGATTGGAAAAGTTATGAAATTGTATTCTATTGTCTTTACCTGATGCCAAACCAGTTAGTGTGACTACTAGCCATCCTGACCATGCATCATACAAACTTTTTGTCATCTCCCAGGCTGATTCTTTCTTCTTGCTGTTAATCTGCAAATAGAAATCATCATGTCTGTATCATTTTCTTCCCCTGTTCTTGTGGAATTTTCACATTGCAAAAGGAGTGAGAAAAATGTGTTATAAACAGAAAATATAATTGTAAAGCACAAAAATATAAAAGCCCTAAAATTATTTTGACTATAGTTTTAAACATAGATTTCAAATTAACAAGATTCCTTTAAAATAAAAGAAACAGCATACATTTTGGCACCCTCATAATAGACATTCAAAGTGTCCTATAAACTAGTCTTTTACTGGCTTTTTTTCCCCTTCTAAACACTGTGGTACAAAGGCTTACACAATTTACAGTAGCTATATAAATTCCACAGTTGTTCAGTGGCAATAAACTCAGTACCCTCTGCTCTAGCTTCTCAAGTCCCTACCACTGAACCTAAAGAAACAACTTTTAGTTATCAGCAATATTAGTTTCAATCCTCTAGACCAGGGGTAGGCAACCTATGGCACGCGTGCCAAAGGCGGCACGTGAGCTGATTTTCAGTGGCACTCACACTGCCCGGGTCCTGGCCACCGGTCTGGGGGGCTCTGCATTTTAATTTAATTTTAAATGAAGCTTCTTAAACATTTTTAAAACCTTATTTACTTTACATACAACAATAGTTTAGTTATATATTATAGACTTATAGAAAGAGACCTTCTAAAAACGTTAAAATGTATTACTGGCACACGAAACCTTAAATTAGAGTGAATAAATGAAGACTCGGCACACCACTTCTGAAAGGTTGCCGACCCCTGCTCTAGACCAACTACTACTGTGAGATCATCTTGCAGTTGAGCAGGTCTGGCACTCCATCGAATGGCACGTACTAGCCAGTACATCTTCAGTAAAAAGATGAAGTTGTGTTAACTATCCACAGAAACAGATAACCCCCATGCAACTCACACAATTAGATTGCACACATGTTCTCAGATCCATTGCAAACACACCTATTTATCTGAGAGGGGCACTAGATACTACAGTTATGGTTTGGTTGGTTTTTTTTAAAAGCAATGTAGGATTTGCAGAAACAGATCAAATCAGTCTACACAGTCTATCTTGTTTCCAAAACCAACAAATACGTAGTGCTTCAGAGAAAGGACTAGATGACCGTTCAGTGTTGAACATAGAAGGAATTTCTTCCTGACTCCTGAAAGCAGGCAGTTTAGCAGACTGATGTTTAAGATTTAGTTACCCTTAGTTTTTAAACAGTTTCTTTAGATCAGTTAAAAAAAAAAAAAAAAAAAGATTTCACATCTTCAAAATGCTTCCTTTTACAGGTACATTAATGGGGGTCTTCCAAAAGCACAGCAATGATCTTTAAAACAGCTTACTTTCTTTTAGAGAATACAGTTTTGCCTTATTTAGAATAAAATTATACCTCAGATTAATGGCAGTATCTAATATGTCACTGAGAAATGGGCACTGAGATCCCAATTCATGAAAGCATCTGTAAGCAAAAAACGTATGTCCCAGGGCTTAAGTAAGTGCTTATGTGCTTTCCTGATGAGGCGCCTGAAGGATTAAGATTTTCAGAAGAGCCCAGTACAAAAAGAGAAAAGATAGGTTTGTGGGATGGGGCAGATTTGGAAGAGGGAAGTGGCAGAGACACTTTCCATTTAAACTAAGGCCTGGTCTACGCAATTTTTATATTGATAACTATTTTGGTTAAGTGTGTGATTTTTTTTAATCGAAATAAGTATACCAGTACAACTCCTAGTGTGGATGTAGTTATACCAGTGCCTTAGGGTATGTTTACACTACAAAATTAGGTCGATTTTATAGAAGTCGATTTTATACAGTTGATTACGTATGTCCACACTAAGCGCATTAAGTCGGCAGAGTGCGTCCTCACTACCGTGGCTAGCATCGACTTACGGAGAGGTGCACTGTGGGTAACTATCCCACAGTTCCCGCAGTCTCCGCCGCCCATTGGAATTCTGGGTTAAGCTCCCAATGCTTGATGGGGCAAAAACATTGTCACGGATGGTTTTGGGTACATGTCATCAGTCGCCCCTCCCTCCGTGAAAGCAGCGGCAGACAATCGTTTCGCGCCAGACACCAGGGCAATTAGAAGAGCACAGCAAGGCGTGCTGCGCATCAGAGAGGCTTTAAAAACCAGTTTCATGACTGGCCAGGCTTCGGTGTGACAGTTGTGTGTGTTTCTCCTTGATGCAAACCCACCCCCTTTGTTGATTTTAATTTCCTGTAAGCCAACCACCCTCCCCACTTCGAAATAAAGTAACTATTGTTTTGAAACCATGCATTCTTTCTTTAATAATTAAAAAAAAAAAAAGAGAGATAACGGACAAGATAGCCCGGGTGGGGTGGGGGAGGAGGGAAGGACAAGGCCACATTGCTTACTGTAGCCACACTAAAAATCAAACTGTTTGAATGACAGCCTTCTGTTGCTTGGGTCATCCTCTCCAGTGGAGTGGCTGGGTGCCCGGAGCCTCCCCCCACCCACGTTCTTGGGCATCTGGGTGAGGAGGCTATGGAACACGGGGAGGAGGGTAGGCAATTATACAGTGGATGCAGCGGGGGTCCGTACTCTTGTTGGCTTTCCTGCAGCTCCAACAGATGCTTCATCATGTCCGTTTGCTCCCCCATTAGCCTCAGCATCGCGTCCTGCCTCCGCTCTTTGCGCTCACTTAATTCTTTCCTGGCCTCTGCCACTGAATGCCTCCATGCATTAAGCTGTGCCCTATCAATGCGGGAGGACTACATGAGCTTGGAAAACATGTCATTGCGAATGCGTTATTTTTGCCTTCTAATCTGCGGTAACCTCAGGGACGGAGATAAGGGGATCGTAGAAACATTCTACGCTCTACAATTCTGGGGGGACTCCATGGTCACCTGTGCTGCGGAGTTCGTCACGCTGACCAAACAGGAAATGAAATTCAAAAGTTCCCGGGGCTTTTCCTGTGTACCTGGCTAGTGGATCGGTGTTCAAAGTGCTGTCCAGAGCGGTCACAATGGAGCACTCTGGGATAGCTCCCGGAGGCCATTACCATCGATTTGCATCCGCACTACCCCAAATTCGACCCAGCAAATTTCATTTTAGCGCTACTCCCCTTGCCGGGGAGGAATACAGAAGTCGATTTTAAGAGGCCTTTAGGTCAATGGAACGGAGTTGGTTGTGTGTACGCATTCATTTTTAAATCGACCTAACGCGACTAAATTCGACCTAACCCCATAGTGTAGACCAGGCCTTATACAAGTATAGTTTATTTCCCTTAGTGTATGGGAAGGAGCTATACTAGTATAAAAGTGTATACTGGTACAAATGCATCCACGTTTGGAGGCTGAAGGGGGGGTTGTTGTGGACATGGCCTCTGTTTTCACTGCCTTAAATTACTGTTTGCCTTCCGAAGATATAATGCTATCACAGAAATATGATATTTCATTGACTGAGACTCCAATCCAGCAACACACGTAAGCACGTGGGTGAGTTTAAAGCATGTGACTGAAGCCAATGGAACTATTCACGTTTAAAGTTATGCACATGGTTATGTGTTGCTGGATCAGACCTTAATCCCAATACACAACATTAAGTAAATTCCAATGAGTGTTATTGATCTCAAGTACCCGTCTGTGCCTTTCTCTGTCTTTGCACTTCTCTCGCACCCAGTCAATGGTGTGGAAGTCATCGTATGTTCCAACTCCAGGAATGGGTTCATCCAAGAGGTCCAGTAAGTGTGTTGAACTATTAATGCTTCCTCCATTTGTCATTGTATAATGAGTTCCTGTGGCAGAGAAAGGATGAGAAATTATTACAGTCTGCAATAGAATAATTGTCTGTGTAAACCTTTCCCTGTAAGTGCTTTAATTATCAAAAATTTGTGTATATACAATCTCCATTTGGGAAATTTCTACATATTAAAGTTTTTGATTTGGGGTGGGGGGTATTTCCCCCCCCCCCCCCAAATCACCACTATCTTTCTAGACATTTTTTCAAATTAGTAGCTTGTTCGAATATGTTAGTGTAAAAGACTAAGGAAACAGAAAATAATCAATAACTCCAGCAAGAATTCAGCTAGTTTATCATTCTAATGTATTTGTACGGCAACAGCATCCAAGGCTCTAGCTCCAAATCAGGCCTCACTGTGCTAGGAACAGTATGAACACGCAGCATGAGACAGGGTCTGTGCCAAAAGCACTATACTTTGCCTTAGCCAAAAGACCACAAAAGTTTATTATTTTAAATGTGCACATTATACATCACTATCTTAAGCAGGTTTAAAAAAAAAAAAAAAAGACAGCTGTTTGGAATACCTGTATTCATTGAATTTTCTCCTCCGAAGGGGCTTTGCTTAGGCCCATGGCTGTTGCTGTCAGTATTTTATTTCTGGTGTTCAGCTGCAATCTGAATTTCAGCATTGCTGACTTAATATTTCCATTGGTTAAATATTCATCAATACAGTCTGCAAGCTACTTGATTACTCTTTGTGTGGGTTCTTGAGCAAGTTTGGTAGCACACTGTGAAAAATGAGTAGCTCTCACTATTGTTTTACTACACGTAATGGACTAAATTTAGGAAAACTTGGCTGTAAAAAACAAAAAATCACAAAAACTGGTAGAGGTGAAGCGTGTTGTCTAAAACTACTTTTAACTCACTGTTGAAACAACTAGATTTCAAGTTAATAATAATAATATATGGAGATATACCTATATCTCATAGAACTGGAAGGGACCCTGAAAGGTCATTGAGTCCAGCCCCCTGCCTTCACTAGCAGGACCAAGTACCAATTTATGCCCCAGATCCCTAAGAGGTCCCCTCAAGGATTGAACTCACAACCCTGGGTTTAGCAGGCCAATGCTCAAACCACTGAGCTATCCCTCCCCCATTATTGATGATGTCCCTTTAAGATTACCATTATTTCTTGCCTACATCCTTGATTACAAATGTCTCATAGCCACTGGTTATTGTAAAACAAGCATAAGCAGCGATAAAAGTGATTAAAACAGAGAGCTGACCTAGCAGCTATATAGCAACACAGGACCCAGAAAGCAGTTTATCCAAGTTTTGCATAATTTGCACAATATTAATGCGGAGATTGAACATAGGATCCATTGTGCCAGTGTATCCTTTGGAAAAGTTGCTCCGTCATGTCTTTAGAGATCAGCAGATGGAAATTAAGATCCTGGTCTATAATGCAGTAGTCAGCCCCACTCTTCTTTATGTGCGAGACATGGGTGCAAGACATGGGTGACATACTGAAGACATCTTAAGTGTCTGGAGTGGTACCAACCTCGCTGCCGTAGGAAGATTCTCCGTATCAGGTGGGAAGACCACTGCACCAAAGCCAGTGTTCTCTCTGCAGCTAACATCACCAGTGTTGAGGCAAAGATTATGAAACATCAACTTCACTGGTCTAGTCATTGAGTGTGGATGGCGGATACTTGGTTTTGCATCATACATCAAGCCTCAGCCTGTTTTGAAGAGAATCGCCTTGCTCAAGAGGTTGAGAAATGGCAGAGGAGGAAGGAAAGGGTACAGCATCCCGGCCAGCAGTTGTGCTTTCTTTAAGCAACCACCTGTCACATATGTGGAAAAACCCGTAAAGCACGACTTGGACGCCTCAGTCATTTTAAGTCTCATCAATGACCACATGGCTTTTGTGAAAGAAAATGCAAGCAAGCCAGAGCCAGCAGAACAGCTGCAGAAAGCAGTTCAAGACTAGCTGAGCCAGGGCCACTCCTCTTTCCTCCCTCTCTAGACCCAAAACTATGTAAGGAAACCCCACCACTGGGGAATCAGAACCTATGTGGAGTTACTTGTCCCCATTGTCACATGACATTTGAGAAACAAGCTGAAGGAGGAGCTGGTCAAAGATCGAAGGCTTCTCTGCACTTGAAAGTTACTTTGGATTGAGTTTTTTGGGGGATAAACTGCCTTGCCTCCACACAAGAGATTTTTTCCTCAAATTATCTGTCATTTCATTTCATATTACAGTAAAAGCTGTGTTATCTGGCACATTACCAACCGGAAAGCTCTAGAAACCAGCATTTCTGATACCTCCAAATACAAATCTTCAATAGGGTTGCCAGGTCCGGTTGTCCCTGCTGCTCCTAAGTGGAGGAACGGCCGCGGGAACTCCGTGTGCTGCCCCTGCCCCAAGCGCTGGCTCTGCAGCTCCCATTGGCCGTGGTTCCTGGCCAATGGGAACTGCGGGGATGGTGCCTGCAGGCGGAGGCAGCACACAGAGCTGCCTGGCCATGCCTCCGCCTAGGAGCCGAGGGACATGTCGCTGCTTGTGGGGAGCTGCCCAAGATGAGCGCGGCCCACAGCTGGCATCCCAAAACCCCTCCTGTGCCCCAACCCCCAGCCCTGAGCCCCCTCCCGCACCCAAACTCACTCCCTCAATTGGTAATATAACTCTTAGTTAACCGGAATTTTTGACTAACCAGCACCCCCTCCATTCCCCCAACATGCCGGATAACAAAGCTTTTACTGTAGTTAATCCACTTTAAAAGTAGATTTACTCTAATATGGAATGAGTTACCCCCACAATAAGTTTTATGTGACCACATCCCCATTTTGAACTAATTGTTTTGCTTCTGGCAGTCCTCCCACTGCTATCCCAAACTGCACTGCTGCACTCCTGGGCTGCAGTGCCTGTTTACTTATGTGCCCTCGTGCTCTAATTCTCTAGGGTAATCTTGACTGGATGTCATCTCCCTGATTAAACGCTGGTGTATAGCCAGATGTACCACCTTGCGATTCCAGCTCATGGTGAGTTCACAAACCCAGAGTCACATCCTGATTATAGAAACCATGCTCTGTGTACAGATATGCACTTCCTTAGCCTTTGGGAAGAGGAGCAGGTTCAGTCCCATCTAAGAGCAGTCACCAGAATGCCAAGAGGTACGAGAGGATATCAAATCAAAGGCAGGAATGAGGGCACTCCCGGGTGCAAGTACAGTACCACAACAAATGAAAGCCATTCTGGCAGTTATAAAAATTCCAAGCACAGTAACAAGATATTGGGAGATATGCACCTATGAGGAGCTAGACTGAATTCTTGCAAGGGAGGCCAGCACTGAATCCTGGCATGTTCTGCACAGCACTGAATAAACCCAAGTAGCTGAATAGCACTGTGAATATGTGGGGATTGCCATGGATAGCCAGGATCTCATCAACTTGAAAAGCTCAGAGGCAGGCCCAGCACTGGAGACCAGGGAGAGCCCTGAACCCAGACAAAAAAAAAAGTCTGACAATGCTGGGGAGGGGACCTCTTCCTTTAAGTATTGTGTGTTTTATAGGGGGATTTAAACACCGTGTTCTTGGTACTATCATGGTGCCACCAAGTTGGGCAAATATGAGCTAGGAGCTTCTCTCCACCTGCTTGTCTTATTTGCCCAACCTCCCCCAGCGTGCAAAAAATAACATCCATGCCAGAGAATTTAAGCTCCAAAGTGTTTATTTCTCTGAAACATTAAATCCCCCAAACATGTGCCCCACTACCACCACCTTACTGTGCTGCTTAATGTTCCCTCTCGCTCCTGGTCAACTGTCCTGCCCCTGCTCAAGATGGCCACACAGTGGGGGGGGTGGGTTAAAAAGAATCAAACATATTGCATGGCAGGCATGTTTACTGTAGTATCAGATACAGAATAAGAAAAAACAGTAAGAAAAGTACTTTAATTCACAATTTGTGAGCTTTTAGCTACCTTTACATTTTATGAGGTAAATTGGGCAACAGACACATTTCAAAATATATAGGACTGTAAGACATTCATGGTTATTTTTAATCACAATCTCAGCATTGTTAATCCCTTGAGTTCAGGACCATTATCAGTGCCTGAATGCCTGACAAATCTTTTGGGGATGAGAAAGAGGACACAAGAGGGCACGTTTAGTGGCCTTGTGGCTGCATCCCAGAGAAGAGAGAAGAATACAGAAGAGTGGAAGGGTGGTTTCCTTCAACATGATACCAAGAAGAGAGAGAAGATGCTCTCACAGATTCTGGTGATGATGAACAGGCAGACAGCTCTGCTGGAGAAAATGGTGACACTATGTTCACAGCCATCATGCTAACCTAACCATGTCCTGCAGCCCCTTGAAAACACTGTATATGCTGGAAGTACTTTATCCCTTCCCCAACTACAAGGAACTGACCTTTCCTCACTGCAGATCCCAAGACAAAGAGAATAGTGGAAATTCCTACAATTATATTGCTTGCCATGCCACATCCCAAGATATGGAGAACTGTTTCTACCCCACCTACATGTTTGTGACATCATCAGCACAAACATGTGTGCACTCAGCACTTGCGTGTCTTGCCACAATTCCATTGGTTTTAAATTTGACCTGTGCAGAGATCAGTAAAAGTCTTTATTATTTACAACTCAGTTGAAAAATGTAATAAAATCCTTGCACAAAGCATAATTAAAGGGACAATAAAATCAACCTAGCCTTAAAGTAGGAACACAATGGATCCTTGAGCTTGTGTCCCTGACCAATTTTAACCTTTAGCAGAGGCAGTCAATTTGGCTGTTCAGAAAGTCTCACAACCTTTGCCTCCCACCCACCTATGAGGCTCTTTCCCTTTCTCTCATAAATGTGCAATACGCTGCAAGCACCTATCACACGAGGCAGCTATTCCTCAGCAGCCTCCAGTCACGAGGTACCCCCACCTTCCCTGCAGTCTTCCAAATGTACACACCACTGTCATTCTGCAGCTAGTTAAATAGGTCCTTTCTCCTAACCGTCAGTAAAAGACTTCATAGGTCAGGGAAGCAGAGGATAAGACGAGTCTCCAGAATGACAATAGAAATCACAACACAATTAATGTCCACAGTGGTCCTGGGAGCAAAAGTTTAAAAAAAAAAAAATTAATGGAGATATCCCATCTCCTAGAACTGGAAGGGACCTTGAAAGCTCATCGAGTCCAGCCCCCTGCCTTCACTAGCAGGACCAATTTTTGATTTTGCCCCAGATCCCTAAGTGGCCCCCTCAAGGATTGAACTCACAACCCTGGGTTTAGCAGGCCAATGCCCAAACCACTGAGCTATCCCTCCCCCCCAAAGTTCTATTTCTCATTGCAGAAAACAGGCTTGAGTGTCTAAAGATACTGGTACCACAGTCCTTTCCAAACCATCCCACATTAATATTAATGAACCTGCCATGGTGACCAGCCAGGCCTTGCAGCACCATGGAGAAATACCCCTTTCTATTGATGAACACTGAGGCCTGGTATAGGGGGCAAAGATAGGCACATGGGTCCCACCAACGGCGCCAATACAATTTGGGAACCCCAACAATACAAACCACTCAATAACCTCCTGTCTATTACCAAGCTTTATGATCAGGAGCAGCGGCACCCTCTTGATAGAAGCACAAACCTCCATGACAAAAGCCCTGACAACTGATCTACCAAAACTGGTAGCAATCAGGTGTGTTAACCTCCTAGGCAGTGATTGCCATGTGCTTCACCCTGTTGAGGGGAGCTCTTATGTAGGTTTTCTGCCCTTGCAGCTCCACGTTGAGCTCTGCACAGCAGGCTGTTTTATAATCCTTCTCATGCTGTATTTCCATTACACATTTTTAATGCTTATTTTCTCACTGCTCCATGAATATCTCCCACAGGGTTGTTTCATTCCCTCCTCAGGAGCTCAACCATCATCCTCTGTTGTCCTTTCACAGCTCAGTACAGTTAAAAATTGCCATCATGAGGTTTGGAAAGCATCCGTGGACCATTTCTAGATTATGGAAATAGGTTATTTTTTAAAAAAAATATGTCAGCGCTAATAAGTTTTAACTTATGGGATAAGCCCTCAGTGGAGGAAACTTGTGGGCTCCTGCCCATGAATGCCAGGGTGTGAAGGCTTCAAGGGAACTGCTGTCCAGTGTTTTTTTGGGGGGGAAGGGGAGTACATGGCAGGTTCCTGCCCCCACATTCCATGACATGAAATCCCACAGAAGGCACCAATGCATTCTGTTTAAATTGATTTACAAGTCTGAGCCGGGGGAAAAAGGTTTGCACACATTTCAGTAAATATTATTTTAAGCAGAAGAAAGTATTTTTATAACATACTTGCCACTCCCAATCGCCACACCACAAGCATTGCAACACTCCTTCCTTGCTTGCCATACTCTTTCTTGGCTCAGATAACAATGGTGAGCAGAGGGAGGCTAACACCTAGGACACATGCAGTATTCTCTTTATAATCAATCAATGGAAACTATCAATTTATCTAGGTGTTTGTAACATTACCCATCACTGTTGTATCTGAGCAGCTACCCAAAAATATCACTTATGTGCATCACTTACAGGTACTGAAAGATACCCCTCTTATTACCCAGTGAGGTTCAGTAAAAAAATACAGACAAAACTTAAGGCTGGTGGTCTACACAGGAAAGTTAGGTAGACCCAGCAACATCACTCATGGGTGTGAAAAATTCATAGTCCTGGGAGACATAACCCAACCTAAGCTCCAGCACAGACAGCACTAGGTCGACTAAAGAATTCTTCTGTTGACCTAGCTACTGCCTCTTGGAAAGCTAGAGTTACTACAGTGACAGATTTACCACACAGTGGAAGAAGCCACTATACTAAGTGTCTATGCTACAGCGGCACAGCTGCAGCTGTGCCACTGCAGCATTGCTAGCGTAGACATAACCTCAGGCAAGTGTGGCCTGTGGAGTAAACAAGGTCCAGGGAATTCAATAATGAAACCCAAGGTCACCTCATTTTTAAAACTGATGTATAACCTCTGATGACCACACATACCAGAATGACTCGGTCCATCTCAGTCTTAATGTATGCAAACTGGATATATCACTCAAACTGTCAATACATCTCTCAGCTGGACAAAGTTTGGACACACCTATACCAGTCACAGGCACAGTCAGACAGGAATGATACTAATAATGTTTAGCACTTATATATTCACAGAACTCCAAACTTTCAAGAAGTGGATGTGTTATATCCATTTAGAGATGGGGAAACTAAAGAATGGACAACGTCACACAGTGAGTCAATGGTAGAGCAAGGAAAAGACCCCAGGTGTCCTAAGCAAAAGTCCAGTTACTGGACACACTATCTCTTATAGTAAGGACATGCTTTAAGAGTCTACCATGCTACAGTTATCACTGCTCAGACATCCCTATTTTCCAGGGACAATCTCTAATGGGAGTACTCTGTCCTGCAAAATGGCTAGTTACTACTGTTCCAGCTGTTAGCATTGGGTGGCCAACAATGCTAGCCCTCTCCTAGTGAAAAAGGAAAATATTTTGACTGCGTGACTCGCTGGCCATTCAAAATCAAGCTAATAAGTCTATACTGGAGACAGGGATTAGCCCTCCCTAACATCATCATCAAAACCTGCTGAGTGCTAAAATTAGAAGGAAGAGGGGCTTTTCAGAGGCAGTATACTGACCCCAGGCCTTGCTTCATCTTTGTGTCCCTTGTCAGCAAGTGACAGAGGGGGGTCTCCTGAAGTACAGTGCACATGGTTCCGGGTCATTTAAAATAGAAAAAAAGTCCACAAAAAATAGCTATACATTTGTGCCCTTACATATGTGTATTTCTATATCAATCCAACGAGATAGCGTTAAGCTTCTGATTAAAGCAGACAAAAGTTTGTTTAAATTTAAGAAATAGCAGTAATGAAGCACTTAAAAACAAAATCTTTGTGGTATGTACACAGGTTGTCATTCTACTTGAGAAAGAGTACTTAGTAAGCCTGATTCACTGGGACAAGGCTTGGAGAATAGGAAAAGCCAGAAGTAAACATGTGACAAACACCCACAAAACAAAAACAAAAAACCTAGAGTAAAAAAAAAAAAAAATTCAAGGGCAGTAGGACTAAAAAGAGGGGTGAATGGCAGCGTAACAAACCAAAAGCCTTTTGGAGAATCACATCCTCTGTCTGTAAGACTGCAACTACATACCCAGAGGCTGTGCCCTCCATTTACCTCCAGTGAGTCCATACAACCTACTACTACGGGGTGCCTGGAGGTGAACATAAGGAGATGAGGAAAGAAGGGGTCAATACTGGAAAGGTTAGTCAAAAAAAAACCCTTCTGTACATGGTAGAGCACAAAAATGTAAACCAGGATTATTCAATGTTTGATATTTAGGTGAGGGAAAACACTCACTTATACTGTCATTTTGATGCACTAGAAAATAATTGTTTGTGTGTTTTATTTTTCAAACATGGGGGGAAATGTTTATCTGAAGGGTAAATACATGATTAGGAAGGAAATAACTATTTATCTAGTTCTCACACTGTGCTCAGCACCTCACATGCATATATGAGAAGCCATACATGGGTCACCACTCTAAAGAGTTTATGGTCTAAATAGACAAAATGCAGACTATGGATTGGGGGAAACAAAGGAAGATGTAAATAGTATGGAAAAGATTTCACAGATTCATATATTCCAAGGCCAGAAAGAACCACTGTGATCATCTACTCTTCCCTCCAATATAACACCATCCGTAGAACTTCCCCAGAATAATTCCTACAGCATATCTTTTTAAAACACATAAAATAAATTTAAAAAATGTCAGCGACCAGGTTTCAAAGCATCAGACCAGGTTTCAAAGCATCACATGCCACATACATATAGCCTACTACACAGTACATATTTATTTACTGTCTTGCAGGGCCAAAGCCAGGACCCAACAGAGGAGAGATCTATAAATGAGCTTATGGCAGTCATGACATTTGACTACATGTCCAGGCCAGATATACCTTCTGAGTATGGGGATACCTATTATAAATGCTAAACATAAAACATTACCAATCACATAGGCAAAGCATCCAGATAAACTATAACTAAATACTAAAAGAATTCTGGCTAATAGATTCTGTCAATTGGCAAAGTCAAATTTGATGAACTTATAGCATAAGAGCCTCACCCCCCTTTTGTATCCTGGCAAAGGAGGGGGCATGTTGGGGCTGAGGGCAAGGCCATAGCACATAGTGCTTGGGTCCAGAGGGCAGCCCAAGCAAACTGACCATTCAAAATCTAAGCCAGACCAGTCCCCCAAGATCTGTAAGTTACACTGGAGACCTCTTCAGTCACAGCCTCTCACCACTCATCCTGGCTCTGAATTTGTCATTTCATCCATGGTCAGCCTAAACAACTCTTTTTATGACTCTTCTTCCATTATAGATAAAATCATCCAGGGACAAATTCTAGCTTTGGATGGGTGTGTGCACATATCTCCTACACACATGAATATGGAAAGTCACAATGTGGCCTTAAAGCTCTGTGGTAGCTAGCTTCCAGCCCACCCACTCCGCACCAGACATTAGATGTGCCTATAATCAAGAGCCCCATGCAAGGGTAGAGCCTAGCACACACAAGTAGATCTTATTCTGTTCTGAGGTTTTGTACATATGTATGAAGAATGTGACTCAAGTTCTTCTTAGATAATAATATCCTCTATCTGATATCTACAGGCAATAGAGCAGAGGTTCTCAAACTGGGGGTCGGGACGCCTCAGGGGGTCACGAGGTTATTACATGGGGGGTTGCAAACTGTCAGCCTCCACCCCAAGCCCCGCTTTGTCTCCAGCATTTATAATGGTGTTAAATAGCTACAAAAGTGTTTTTAATTTATAAGGGGGGTCGCACTCAGAGGCTTGCTATGTGAAAGGGATCACCAGTACAAAAGTTTGAGAACCATTGCAATAGGGGAATTTGTTGGTTTTGCTCCCTTTATGTGAATGCTGACCATACAATTAAAGCCATGTAAAATATACTTAGGTACCATGGTGATGGGTGCCTCAAATATACATAGCATTATTATTTACTATCAGTTACTGTGCTGTCTTTCATTGGAAAAACGTTTCCCTAGATTTATAAAAACACTGACGTCATAGGTCAAATTTGAGACCTTACAGTAAGACAGACACTTTTAACATACACAGTATTCAAGTAGATACCATAGCTAGTAAATAAGTCACACAAGTCAAATGCTAGATCTCTTAAACAGTTTTGTTTGAGAACTTCAAACACATTTTAAATAAGTTGCTGCACATGTGTTCTGTGCACACAGAGCCTGATCCAATGCTTACTTAAGTCAATCTGAGTTTTTCACTGATTTCAGTGATCAGGCCCATTATGTGCATTGCCTTTGTTTTTTTTAAAATTAGGAATCTGAGTAAATGGTAAGGATGCACACTCCCCTTCAGAACCACTTGGAAACATCAAACTCGGTGAGTACATCTGCGACAAGCTGGCAGGCAAGAGAACTCCTGATACTTTGGAAATATCGAAACAGTCTGACTGCCAAAAATGGTGCAAAACTGAGCTCAAGAGAAAAAAGTGATGTAAATTACCAATAAAAATCTTCATGTTGGATAGACTCAGTATCATCTTATAATTCAGTACTGTAATACTTCATGTAAAGCTCCTTCCATTATTAATTGCATATGACAGCTAGGGGGAAAATTAACAGTAGTCAAGTACTTAAAGGGATAGCTTTCCTAAGAAATAAACCAAACACACTGTAGTCTGAATTTTTTTTAAAACATTACAGATGAAAGTAACACCTAAGATTATTAAAACTGAAAGATTAGATAAAAGAAAGATTTTTACTTGTGCACTTGACAGTACTTTGCATAGTCAGTTGGCCATGATCCATCAAACACATATGCACTTTACTTCACACACAAGAGCGGTCCCATTTCAGCATCTAAAACACATTTTTCTGACTGCAATATTTTTAACCCTTTTTTTGAAATTGGCTGGATTTCAAATTGACAATGTCTCTTTAATGTTAGATTAGCACAACATGGAGCACAAGAAGAATTGCGGATGAGTCGGGCATAGTGTATGAAGAGTACAGCCTAAAGTCAAGTTAAAGGAAGTTCAGACCACATATTCACTTTAACATTTATATTTACTATAAAGCACATTTGTTCTGAATGAAGAAGGTTGTGGACCACAATCAGCAATTGAAAGATAAATCATCATAAATGTTTTTTTTTATTTGATATATGTCACATGGTATATTTGGATTGAAATAACCAAAGCTGATAGTCCTTGCTTTTGTAAAAGAGCCTAAGGAAAATTATTGGGTCTGATTATACTAATAATGATATAATACTTGATATCTCATTTCATCAGGAAATGTCAGTAAAGACCTTTGTTGAACTAACTAAGCCTCACAAGACCCCACTAAATTAAATCATCACTTTATAATTGCTCAAGTGCAGCCACTTTTGGGGTGAGCCAATGAAGCTGGTTTAACAGTACTCAGCAACACTACAAAGCAATTTTGCAATGTGGATATTAATTTCGTCTCCATATGCACATATAGGCAATCTTTTTGTCTTGTCACTAAATCGTTTTTTATCTTGTGTGTTAGTTATGAAAAAGTCCTCCCCCGCAACACATCATTTAAGAAACTTGCTCTCCGTATCAATAAGTACTTTTTATTAATTTGTTAAGAGTTTATACCATTAAAAACCATGCAGGGTAAGTTTCCTGGTACTTTCCCCAGAGATACAGTTAATATAAAAATGTAAGAGTTTGGTGTATGTTTCCATTTTTGCTGTTAGCATTTCATGCCTCATTTTTATCTCAAGATGACAAAAACATGAAATATATCTTTTGTACTGAATCTCAAGAGAAAGGAAGCATATTTTTGCCAACTGTGTGTGGCATAAACTTTACATTTGAGGCAAGAATTTTCTACTGACTGTTTTTAGGTAGCATGAATTAACCAAATGAAGATTTGCAAGAAGTATGATCTATTATTCAATGGTAAGCCGATCTTTCAATCTAAAGTCACTCCAACAAACTGAAGTATCATGCATATTGTTCAAGATAATTTGATCAAAAGTTATAAAATGACTTGAATCACACTTGGAGCTTTCTGGTTGGCTGCAAGTGATGTCACCATCTTGTCAATACTCACTACAGCCCCGGGTGGTTTTCTTTAGAGGGTGTGCAGATTGTGTTTTGTAAGAGCAATAACGACATACCAGACAGAGCATTTTACAGGATTACTGCCCTCAGTGGGTGCTGCAAGTTCCTCTGCCTTTGGCTTTATGCCCTATATCATCATCCTAAATGTGTAAATTACCTAGAAAACTACAGCCTATTCTGTTAAAATGCTTAATTAAAATGCACAAAGGTAAAACAAATTATACTGAGTGTCTTGAAGCTTTCATCTTTATTTCCTCTTTACAGAATTATTGCAAAACTACATTCTGTGATGTCAGGCAACCAAAAAAGCCAAACAATCTGCAGCGGAACAACAAAATATTGTCAGCAAATTTTCACAATTGATTTCTATAAACCAGCCTGCAAAATTATCCAGCACAAAGGCAATTTGGTCAGAGAACACTTGTGTTCAAAAAGTAATAGTTAAGACAAGCACATTTTAATTTCTCCAGACACACACTGTACAAGAGGAAAGGCAACTAGTTCTAATGTAGCTTATTGCACATTATCTAAGGAATCACAAAAGCTGCTCATAACAAGCACTGAAATACAAGCTGCAAATGCTGAATAAGCAAATGCACGGCCTAATTACTTCTCTGTAGAAATAAAAGCTTGAGTGGAAAGATTAAAGAACTTAGAATTTCCATACCATCCAGAAAAACAATTCATTTTATGTAAATCAAGCTATTATTCTCAAGCTATCTGTTCTCAAATTCCATCACAAAACATGGTTTTCTAAAGCAACAAATATTGACAACATTTCAATGTTACGTTAACCAACTTCAAGAGGAAACTAAATTGAGAAAGGCTTACAGTACTTAATTAGCAGAGATACCTTTTTGAGCAGAAAAGTTCAACCTGACAGACCTAAGAGAGAACCAATCAAAGGAGCCTTTTTTCCTGACTTGGAAGGTATGATTTTATTCTATTTCCACTGTATTAGAATCTACTTCTCTCCTCAATACTACACCAAATCTTTCACATATTTTGCTTTAACACCTACAATGTATTCTAAGAAATAAAAGGCTGTGCCCAGGCACATAAAAAGATATTTTTATCAATGTTGGGAATGACATTACATTCATTTTAAAATCCTGATATCCTGTGAGCAAGAGAATCATAGAAATGTAGGACTAGAAGGGACCTCGATAGGTTTAGTCTAGTCCCCTGCACTGAGGCAGGACTAAGAATTATCTAGACCATCCCCAACAGGTGCATGTCTAACCTAGTCTTAAAAACCCCCAATGACAAATATTCTACAACCTCCATAGGTAAGTTGTTCCAGTGTTTAACTACTCTTACAGTCAGGAATTTTTTCCTAGTGTCTAACCTAAATCTCCCTTCTACAAATTAAGACCATTACTTCTTATCCTGTCCTCAGTGGATATGGGTAACAATTCACCACCATCCTCTTTATAACAACCTTTTACGTACTTGAAGTGCAAATATTGAAAGTATCAACTGCACAACCATGTATTTCTTTAAAAAACCACTGACGTTGATTTAATTAATATATTGCATTTTGATACTGTTTCTTTTAAATCTCAAACATGCCAGGAAGGAGTTAATTCTGAAAGCATGTACAGAAACTTCCAAGCCCAAGGTAATCAGTATTCCCTTTAAGTTATCTAAAAGGATGAAATTGCTTCCTTTACAAATTTCTACCAGTTTGATCATGGTAAGCTACAAAAAAAATTGATACATTTATTTTCTTGGTGAAATGGAAGAGAAGTTTAGAAAGGCTATCGCATACCGAAAATGGAGTCACTAGCTGATGTGATGTGAAGCAGGACTAATCTGCCCACAGAGAAAACAATCAAGGACAGTACAAGGATCAGTAAGGGCTGGATTCTTTTCCTACAAAAACAAGCTAAACAAAGTAATGCAGCAATTAAAAGCTCTGCTTCAAATTTGAAAACAACCTACCACACAGACATGCAAACACACAAGAAATTGAATCATACCATAAATTCATTATACCTCTTTTATGCAATTCTCTTAATGGAATGTTGTCTCCTCCCCCATCGTATGGTAAATAAGGATCAGAAGATACATCCATGAGCGTAACAAACAAAAAGAGTGTTTGTTAGTTCAGAACAACCGAACCATTTCTTACACAACAGCAGCAGGCTGCAAAGCTGCCATATTTGATCACGATTTGGACTGTGTGCTGGCTTGTTGCAGCAACTGGGTTCTTCCACAGTCGATGATGTCATCAAAGGGAAATTATTGCAGCCCGGTTGCTAGTGGCTACAATCTAGCAGTGCTTAAAGGCGGAACAGCAGACTTAATCAACGCAGCCTGCTATGCCTGAAGGTGACTAAGCTTAAAGTAAAACAGAATGAACTGGTTTTAAGAATATAAAATGCACCAGGCCACACAAGTTAACACTGAAGATACACTGCAACATTACAGAAAAGGCAGCCATTTTTGCCCTGGGGCTTGCTTTCTACAGTAAAATCCAAACAATACCCCCTAATTACTTAGAATAAAGAAATGCTTACAGTTCATTTAAGTTATAAGAAAGATGTACACAGTGACAGAGAAATCCAACTTCACTCCTAGTTCATCAAATGTGCCTTTTGAATACTAGGATTTAAATATAAACACCAATATGAACTGTAATAATGGCACAAACGTCTGAATGACAGCTCAAAGGCACTTCCAAATTTTAAGACTCAAAAAATATGAGCTTTTCTCACAAAGACAAGTTTACATTTCAAAGTATAAAACACAGGACAAAACAGATACCATCTTGCAGCTTTTGTACTTGTTTCATCCACATTTCTACTGACATCCCAGCGAAGGTGTTTAAACAATCAGACATTTAGGGTATGTCTACACTACAAGAGTAGTTCGATTTTACTTAAATCGAATATGTGGAATCGATATTGCAAAGTCGAACGTGTGTGTCCACACTAAGGACAGTAATTCGACTTTGTGAGTCCACACTAACGGGGAAAGCGTCGACATAGGAAGCGGTGCACTGTGGGCAGCTATCCCACAGTTCCCTCAGTCCCCGCTGCCCATTGGAATTCTGGGTCGAGCCGCCAATGCCTGCTGGGGAAAAAAATGTGTCGAGGGTGCTTTTGGGTAACTGTCGTCATCCGTCCGTCACTACCGCCCTCCCTCCCTGAAAGCGCCGGCGGGAAATCAGTTCGCGCACTTTTCTGGTCAGTGACAGCGCGGACGCCACAGCACTGCAAGCATGGAGCCCGCTGCGACCATCGCTGCAGTTGTGGCCGTTGTCAACACCTCGCAGCTTATCATCCACCTTTCCCAGAGGCAGATGCAGAGAAATCAGGCGAGGAGGCTACGGCACCGCGGTGAGGACCTGAAGTCTGAGAGTAGCACAGACCTGTCAGAAAGCACGGGACCCAGTGCCGAGGACATCACGGTGGCAATGGGTCATGTTGATGTTGTGGAACGGCGATTCTGGGCCCGGGAAACAAGCACGGACTGAAACCAAAGCAGTAGCACCCCCACTTCCTACTGGGAACATCTGAGAGAGGCTGGAGCAGTCTCCCCCTCCCCCAACACCCAGTTTCCCACCTCTTCTTTCCCACCCCATAAAGAACAGGAGTACTTGTGGCACCTTAGAGACTAACAAATTTATTTGAGCATAAGCTTTTGTGGGCCCACGAAAGCTTATGCTCAAGTAAATTTGTAACTAAGTACTCCTGTTCTTTTTGCTGATACAGACTAACACGGCTGCTACTCTGAAACCTTTCCCACCCCATGTTTCAGTATCAGTCTCCATCCCACCCAGGCTCCTTATCTCAATTTACTCCCCCTTCTTTCATACCTCCAGCTCTTAGCTCCTCAGCATTCCAATCAGACAGCTTCTTCCGCTACCCTGAAAGAAGGGTCACTGAAAGCACCGGAAAAAACAGATTCCTGGCTCTCCATTCCAGACCTAGCACAGCCTAGAGCTGTCAGAAGCTGCAGTCGAAGAAAAAGGCCTGTTTAGCCTCCAGCAGCCGCAGGGGAGACAATCATGGTCAGGGCCGGCCCACAACATTTTGGCACCAGAGGCGGGGAGTTCAAATGACGCCCCCATGCCCCCTTGCTTGGGCCAAAACTTTGAAAGGTCTCAATTCTGCCTTCTTCCTGCTCTACTCCGATGGTACTGCTCTGCTACCTACCCCAATATAGGAGAACTAACAACTTAAAATGCCTTGTTCAAAAATTTTAAGTAACACTTAACTTTCAAACACCTGAACAACAAATGTAACTTTTCTTGTCTGCATACTAAACACTAGCATTTTTAACTGTTTGAACAATCAAAGTGGTGCTTTCCCTGCCTTCTTGGTTGCAAAGATTTGAACTGCTTCCTCAAGGTCCACAGTCTGGGCCAGCTCATGCTCTAGGGAGATGGTTGCAAGGCCGACCAGCCTCTCCTGTATCATTGTGGAGCGTAGATGTGTTTTTATTAACTTCAGCTTGGAGAAGCTGCGTTCTCCACTGGCAACTGTTACAGGAAGTGTTAGAAGTATGCACAGAGCAACAAAAGCGTTTGGAAAGAGGGTGGGCATCTTATTTGTGCACATATATTCCAGAACAGCCTTTGGAGTTGATCCTGCTGAAATGTATCTTGAAAGGGCTTTCAGTTCATCACCTAAATCACTCGGATCAATATCGTGCATGTCATCATGTGTCAACACTGTCTCTAGTGCCCTGCATTGCCGGTGTAGGTCTTCTTCAGGTACAGTGAGGAGTTTTGGAATATCATACAACATCCCAAATATACTGCTGTGTTCCTTGAGCTGCATGAAACGTTCAACTGACTGTATTGCACAATCTAGAACCTGGTTAAAGAATTCAACTTTGAATTGTTGATTGGGGTCTCTTATGGGATTATCCCATGCCTCGTAATCAAAATGTCATCTTCTTCGGTGACTCTTGTATTCTTGAATGGGTGGGAAAATAGCTTCAGTGTGAAGTTCCTCTGCCAACTTCTGTGCACTCTTCAGAACGTTTTAAAATCCCTCATCTGACCGGTAAGACTGTAGGTATGACTTTGCTTTGTCCAGTTGTTCCATTGCTCCAGATATATCAAGGTCAACACCTTAGAGTCTCTTGCTTACAACATTTATTTCAAACAATATGTCATGCCACAACACTAAGCCACACAGAAATTTGAAGTTATGTATGTTTCTGGTGATTCCATTTCCCTCTGCCACTGTTCTCCCACAAACAGTTCCTGTCATAGCATTATCCTCCATAATGGCAACTATGGCATCATCTATCTTCCGAATTTGGTGTTTGATAGGCTTTATCACCTCCACTCGACTTTCCCATCATGTGGCACTCTGTGGTTTCAGTGTCAGAGAGGATGTTCCCAGATGTTGCTTCAAAATTTGCCATCAATGAGTTGATGCAGAGAAAAATACATAGATGCTTTGAATTACATTAAAAAATTCAGCAGCCTCACTAGAAGCTGATGCTGCATCACTGACCACCAAGTTCAATGAATGAGAACTGCATGGGACAAAAAAAGCTCGAGGGTTTAACTCTCGGATCTGTGTCTGCACTCTGTTCTTTCCTCTCATGTTGGCACCATTATTGTAGTCCTGACCTCTCATGTCAGCTATCGCAATTCCCGTATCTACCAGCTTTTTAAGAAGCACATTTGTCATACCAGCTCCTGTAGTATCATTAATGTCAATAAATTCTAGAAAATGCTCTCTGACAGTCACCATTGCAGGGACATTTTCACTAGGTTCTGTTGTTGTTACAAAATGCACCATTAAAATCATTTATTCCATATGGTTGATGTCAAGTGTGCAATCCAGAACAACAGAGTAATATCTTGCTGACTTCAGATCTGCCACAATCTTGTTTGACTTTTGTTGCCAGTAATTGTATGATCTCATTTTGAATTGTTTTTCCAAGGTAGTGGTGTGTACACATTTCTTGGGTGGTGACTCTTCGTAGATGCTCCTGGAGTACAGCATCAAACTCAGCCATCAGCGCCACAATTTTAAGGAAGTTTCCATTGTTTGGCACATACAGCTGATCTGAAGTGCCATGCAGTGCTAGGTTTTGGGTAGCAAGCAATGAGCCTTTTCAGAACATTTTACCAGTAAAGAGACTCTGATGAAATCTTCTCTTGATGCTGATCATTTATGGTGGTCTTTAACCTTAGTCTCATCTCAAGCTCTTTCCACCTATGGAATGCTCTCTGGTGATTTGCTGCCTTCTCATGGCATGCCAGATTTCTAACCAGATTTTTCCAGTCCTTTGTTACTGTAGAACCCAATGTGGCTGGAACATTAGACTGGAAGAGATTGCAACAAAAACAGTATGCAGCATTCTGGGTTTTTGAGTACATAAGCCATGGCTTCTTCACTTCGTCACCATTGGGGATTTCACGCCAGTAATGTGTTGGATGGAAACTTCTATTTTCATTGTCTTTGGGGAACATGAAGTTTTTCACTTGCTGTGGCCCATGCAATACAAGGAAGTCCCTCAGGCTACTGCTCAAGTGGGTCCACAGTCCTGGATCATCTAGACTTAAGGAACTAAACTCAGCAGCAGTTGTTTCTTGCGCCTCCACCACACTCTTCTCTGATCTACACTTTTCTTCAGGAACGTGCATGGTTACATCCATTTGAGATGGAGATATGGATGCTGCAATAGCTGCCAGGTCACCTGCACTCTGACTAATTGGAAGATCAGGCATCTCCTCACCACTCACATCCTCACTGGGGCCAGAAGGCTCACCATGAACATTTGTGTCTATGTATCTCAGGAGAGCTCCTTCCTGCTTAGATAGAAAAGCTTCCTTTGCTTTCTTTCTTTTTCTGAATGCTGCCCCAGAGGGGCGTTTTCTTCTTTCACTCATGACTGCTGTTCTGTGCCAGCTATAGTAGCTCTCAACACTCAATTGAAGGGGACAAATAAGCAGGCTGGTAGCAGGGCCTGAGTGAGGGAAGATATCAGCGTCTTAAGGGCCTAACTGGCTCCTACTACTTCAGTTGACTGCCTCTTCTCCTCAAGTGGGTTCAGGGAAGCAGCAGGAAACATGAAGCTCCCTGAGAAGCTGGTGTTAATCAGTCCAGGCTAGAGAGGTACATAAGAGGCTCCTCCTCTCTCTCCCTGCAGCTCCTGCTTTCTGTTATTCCCTCTCACTTTTCTCCTGCTGCCTGTTATGTCTCTTATGCCCTCCTTCCTCCAGCACAGCACTCCACCATCTCTGGGCATCTAGAGCAGAGAGAATACATACGCACCAGCAGCAGACAATTTTCTACACTCTGGGTCCTAGTGGTACCCCCCCACAGTCCGGCATCTGAGGCAGCCACCTCAGTTCGCCTCATGGTAAGGCCAGCCCTGATCATGGTCAGGGGAGACAATCTTCAGAAACTTTAAATGGTTAACTAACAAGCCTCTACTGAGTATACGCCAACTGTGATTTTTCAAAGGCTTCTAAATTAGCCAAATTTGGGTGGGTTTTTACAGGAAAGGCAAAGGCACATCCTTGACACAAAGGCAGCCCCTTGCTAAATGTTAAGTCCCTGCTGCAAAACCAAAGTGTTAAAGCTTCTCAAAGAGAAGGTCACCAGAATTTTTAACATGGGCAAAACAATGCATGTTTCTGTAACCTTGTCAAAAACAGCTGAACCATTCTAACTGAAATAATTTTAAAAAGCCTGACCCAGACACCTGGTATGGAAATTTTCAGCACAAATGGTTAAAAGTTTGGCAAAGTTATAAGCAACTGAGAGCAGGGTCTTATAGCGGGAACAAAACACAGTAGCACTAAAAACACAACTTAAAGTGGAAAATCTGTGTTTGACATTAAAGTATGTCACACTGCCAAAAGTTGTGTTCTGATATTTATTATACAAACTATAGAAGCTGATGCAAATTTGTGGCTTGGGGGGGGGGGGAGGAGGGGTGTCAGGTGGAGTCATAGTAAAATTTTTGTTACAGTACTTTGTTTGTATTTCTTATGTTGATTTAGTCCCCATCAACCAATCACACGGCCATTGTGCAAAATCAGTGTGGCATAACCAAGAACTTTGTTTTAGGCCCAGCCTGACCAGGGTGCCCTGACCCAGGAGCCACTCAATAGGCAGCTTCTCCTCTGCCCCAACAGTTCCTCCTTGTTTATAGGAGCCTGAATAGTAGTGACAATATAAGACTCCTCAGCAACTGTTTCTTTTGCTCCCACTGATCAGCTGTGGAAGAAAAATGAAGTCAGATCTTAACTAGCAAGGGAGTGGGGCAGAAGAGTGTATGAAATTCCAACATACAATTAATATTTAGACCCCAACAAGGTAGTTGCATCTTCCCTGTATTTCTCTGGGCTATGGGGAAGAGGCATGTTTCTCTACTGCCTATCAGAACCCTGAATACAGGGGGAGAGAAATAAGAGACAAACAAACTAACAAGGGAGAAACAAGGTGGAACAGAAGAGGTAGAGGAAAGGAGGACCATTAGGCTTCTGGGGGGCTTACTTTTACAGCTTGGCCCAGACCTTATAACTAAGGCTGCGTATCTGTCACGGAGGTCACAGATTCTGTGGCTTTCCATGTCCTTCATTACTTCTGCAGCGGCCGGTGCGGCTGCCCGAGCAGATCAGGTAGCCTCCGGGACAGCCGCATCAGCTGCTGCTGGGGCAGTCTCAGGCCACCGCGGCTCCCCCACCCCTACAGCTGTAGTTCGGGGCAGGGCAGGGGTTGAGTGCGGGGTAGCATGGGGCGGGTTTCCCCAGAAGCAGCCAGCATGTCCCTGCAGCTCCAAGGCGGAGGGGCCAGGAGTCTCTGTGCGCTGCCCCTGCAGCTCCCATTGCCTGCGGTTCCTGGTCAACGGGAGCTGTGGAGCCGGAACTTGTGGTGGGGGCAGCGCGTGGAACCCCCCTGGCCTTCCCTCCTGCTAAGAACTGCAGGGACATGCCGGCCACTTGCGGGGAGATGCGCAGAGCCGGGTAGGGAGACTGCGGGGTTTACGGGCCGCGCGCCACTGCCCACTCCCCTAGCACCTGTGGCGCCCCGGACTGCCCCCCACACAGAGCATCTGCAGCTCTCCAGCCCAAGTTTTAGTTAGGGGTATATAGTACAAGTCATGCACTGGTCACAGGCCGTGAATTTTTGTTTACTGCCCGTGGCCTGTCCATGACTTCTACTAAAAATACCCATGACTAAAACGTAGCCTTACTTATAACTCCTGGCTGCAGCCCTGCTTGCAATTAAATAATAAATTTTCTCTTCATTGCTGCTCTCAGGAGTTGTCCAAGTTTTTCTTCATGTCTAGCCTGGAAGAAAGAAAATCCCTGAGATTAGCTGGATGCCCAGACCTATACGGCAAGTTTATATTTTTCAATTACAGAGGGTCCCCTGTATACTTTGGGGTTGCGTTCTTGAAAAGGGCAATGGATACTGAAACAACATATACAGGGGAATTTTTCCCCATAAGAAATAATGGAATAAGAGGTGAGGGGGGATGCGTTCACAACTTCACCACACTCGCCTATGACAATGCTCTTTTCGCCTAAACAGTGTACCTTTTTACAATGACAGGTTATACAGTACACATTTTACACATAAAACATTATTTTATTCAATGTAGAACCCTACTAACACGGTTCAAATACAGACCATTTTAATACAGTAAAAACAGTACAGTAATACAGGATAAAACAATGTCAATTATGTTAAACTTAGAGGGGGTGGTGGCTCGGTTTTCTGTGGCTGGCTTTTTGACTGAAGAAGACTTAAAAAAGGATTTTACCAACATCTGTTCTCCTTCATGAAGCTTTGAACAATAGATCTCCCAGTAGCAAGCCACTGCATCGAGAGTCCTGGAGACTTTGGCAGACTGTTCACAAAAAGGATCACTGTTCTCTATGATTTCCATCATCTCATCCAGCAATCCAAAGAAACAAGAGAGATTCTTTGTCATCAGACTCCTGGCTTCCTGCCCTACGTCATCATCGTCCTTCCTTTCTTCGGATATCCGTTGTTGGTGCAGCTCAATCAGTCCCTCATTTGTCAGTTGCTCAGCATGAGACTCGAACAACTCCTGTACATCCTCCTCCTCGAAGCCGACATCCTTCACCAGCTTGACAATTTCTTGCTCGAGAGCAGGAACGGCATCAAACTCCACGAAGCTGTGGACCGCATCTGGCCATGCATGGCACCAAATGCCATTCATAAATTGCACAGTGACCTCTTCCCACAACGCGTCAATGTTTTCCACGCCGTTCAAGATGCTGTAAGACTACCAAAACTCTTTACACTGGGCTTTCCTTCACCTCCTGTCTCCTTAATCAGCATGGAGAATGTCCTCTGTAGGTAATAAGCCTTGAACGTGGCCAGCGGACACCACTACTGTACAATAGGAGAACATGTTCCAATTAACATTGGTCCCAATCCGTGTAAACGATGGATATGTGGATCAGGACCAACATAAATTGGAACACGTTCCCTTACTGATGAGCGACGGATATCCGAAACAACGGATAAGGGGGAGATGTATACGGGGACTTCCTATAATAAAATTAAGTGAGGTTAGCTTTTACGCTATTAAAATCACTTATTTTCTCAATTTTAATTGGGTGGAGAGAATGTTCCTTTCATTTGAACCATTAAGAAAAAGTAGATGTTCTGTTAATACTCTTGTCTCTACATACAATATACTGAGCTTGGGAGTCTCACTGGGCCATTTAGGGTATGTCTACACTGCAATAAAAAACCCAAGGCTGGCTCTGTCAGCTGACTTGCTCTTACAGGGCTTGGGCTGAAGGGTTATAAAATGACAATGTGGATGTCTGGAACTGGGCCGAAGGCTGGGCTCTGAGACCCTTCTCCATCTTGTGAGGTCCCCCCCAGAGCCCAGACACCTACACTGCAATTATATAGACCTGCCCCAACTCAGCTGACGGGGCCAGTCGCGGGTATTTTATTGCAGTGTATATATACCCTTAGTATCTTTTTTGCTGCAACCTCCTATTCCCTGGACTTCCTACCTTTCCTTTCTTCCTTCTCTTGGTCTATCCAAAATTCTGCTATCAATATAATCTTCCTCTTTTGCTGTTCCGATTATATCCCGATCCTTCTCTGGCTTCTACATACTTTCTGCATCAAGTGCAACCTCCTAGTCCTCACTTCAAAAAACTATACACAAATCTTCTTTCCTCCTATATCTTGCCTTCATCGTCCACTATACCTCTTCCCATTTCTGCCCAGGCTTCTGTCAAATGATCCCAATTGTCTCCTTTGCCTATATATAACTTTGTGCATTCTTTCAGTGCCTCTTCTTGCATCTAAAACAGCTTCCCTAATAATGTATTTGTTTGCCAAATGTCTTCAGACAGCTTTTGGGCAACAAGGTTTAGATTTTTGGCCAGATAACTTTCGGACGGAATGGGTATAAATCATCACCCATTTTGTTCTATATTGCATTTCACTCACTTGTGACTTTAAAATATAAGCTCTTTTTCTTATTGTCTTCCTGGTATTTACATTAGCAATGCACTAGGATTACAAGTTTTTTTGCACACCTTTGGTCTGTGTATTTTATGCTGATAGCTCTGGGAGCCTGCTGAGCATATGTCAAAGAAGTACCATATATACTCGTTCATAAGCCAATTTTTTTTTAGTAAAAAAGGGATGCACCAGAGAAGGGGGTCGGCTTATGAATGGGTATAGAGAGGGAGAGGTGGACACAGCCCCTCCCCCCAACAGAGGGAGCAAGGAGAGGAAGCACAGTCAGAAGAGACAGAAGGGAAGAGACGGGGCCAGAGTCTCTCCGCTTCTGGCCACGCTGCTCTCTCCCCAGCCTCCGAAGCAGCTGCAGCTCCGGGGCTGGCAGGCTGTAGCTGTGCCTCTCAGCCCCGGCCCCCAGAGCAGACGGTGGCCGTGCCACCCGGCCCACCAGAGCATGCTGTGGCCGTGCCACCTGGCTCAGCTCACTGGAACATGCTGCGGCCGTGCCACCCAGTCTGGCCCGCCGGAACATGCTGCGGCCGCACTGCCCAGACTGCCAGAGCAGCTCCAGCCAGGCCAGAGACATCCTCCCCGGCCCTCCCCAGATAAGGAAGAAAAGGATGGGATGGGGAGAGTGTGGGGGTCCCAGGCTAGGGGTGGAGGTTACAGGGGTTACTCCCGACTCCCAGATTCTGCCCCCCCAAAAATTTCCCCACCAGTTGCTGTCCCGGCCCGTCAGGATAAGCAGCTGGCGCGCCGGGACACTTTGTTTACTTAGGTTTACCTCCGTGCCTGCGGATGCTCGAGGTTAACAAACCATCTCGGCTCACCAGAGGCTTATCCTGATGGCCTGGGAGCCAAAGTTTGCTGACCCCAGAATTATAGGGACGGCTTATGACTGGATTATAAAAAATTTCCATTTTTACTTATCCATCTTGGGGAGTCGGCTTATAAGCGAACCGGCTTATGATTGAGTATATTCAGTAGTTTATTGTGTGTTTGTAGATAATTCATAGTGCACTTGTAACTATTCTGGAACATATTTAGTTAAAAAAAGGCTTAGCAATATAAGATCTCAACTGCAGTACTTTATTGTGTATTTACTGAGAAGTTGGCCTTTTGTGCATGTGAATTATAGGATATATGGGTTAGTGATGTGTGATTAGCAAAGTTTTGCTGGAAAATAAATACTCAGAGGCTTCACTGTAGCATTCTGTGCTGCCACCTTGGAGGGAAGTCATGCTTTCTCAATGACTGGGATTATTTATCCTCCAACTCAGCAGTAAAATCAGCTTTTGGAATGCTGTCACATCACCTATGGAATGATAGGGGGCATCAAAATGAGCACTCTAATCTAAATTTCTATCAGGCAGTTGTGCTTACAATCCTTCACTATATAGTTGTGATACAGACAACATGGCCGCCACATTAGAAAACTGGACCAGTTCCCTATGCATGGTCTTCAATCTGTTTGCAGGGTCAATTGGTGGGACAAGATTCACACTATCAAAATCCTTTATCATTGCCTGATGTCTGGCATTCAAAGCATACTTGTGAAAGCTCAGCTACATTGGTCTGGGAATCTTGTTGAGATGGCCAACTCAAGAATACTCAAGGCCATATTTTATAGTCTGCTACAGAAAGGTGTTACAATGTATCAATGTGGGGGGATAAATTAAGGATGTTATGGACCCCTTGCTAAGAAGTCACAGGTATGGCTGTCCCTGAATTAGGATCTATCACCTAATTGATCTCAGTGCAAATAAGGATAAGAGACAAAAAAAAGTAAACTAAAAAGGTGATTTAACATAAGGTAAATATATGGACAAATATGTCAGTTGCTTGCATGGGCATGAAGCCCAGAACCTTCCCTCTCTACAAATGAGGGACAAAGGTACTTATACTTTACAGATCAAAGTTCACCTAATCGTCTGCCTCGGCCTCTAGATATTGGATCCGGACCTACCACTGTGCTTGGGAATGACAGGCGGCGCAGGAGGGTCTCGGACCTTTGATAACTGCTGGACCAGGACTAGGATCAGGATCACTTCTCAGGTAAGTGGCTGTGGTGGTATCTCTCAGACATCTTCCGGCTGTTCTTGATCCAATGACGCGAACGTGGGCTGCCGCTAGGGAGAACAGCACCCTAAAGCCTGCGTGTGTGGCTTTTATATCCTCTAGGCCAGAGGTTCTCAAACTGTGGTGGTCCGCAAGCTCTATTCAGGTGGTCCGCGGATAGTTCCTTCTAAAGTGAGCACCTGTGCAGCCGCACACGAGAGAATGAAGGGCCACCCACCTAATTAGTGGAGCCACACAAGCATGGCTCCACTAATTAGGTGCCTGGACCCTGGAGAAGATGCACATGTAAAGGTGAGGTGGTGGCCTTGGGGGAGGAGGGGGGAATAGAGGGTAGGTGGGAGGGGGCAGTGGGGTGAGGTGGGGGAAATAGGAGGTAGGTGGGAGGGCAGTAGGATGACAAGAGGAGGTGGGGGAATTTGGGACATGCAGGGCTGCGGCAGCCAGAGAAAAAGGCAACTTTCTCCAGCTCCAGGGCTGCGGTTGCCAGGGAAAGAACCCCATCCTTCCCAGCCCAGTTCAGTGGCTGCCACAGCAGAGGCAGAGAGACTACTGATATTAAAATATGAGTTGTGTGCTTTTATTTGTAGAACAAAAACACATTTATTATTATTTAGGTTTTTTATATAGCACTTTTATCCGAAGCACTTTACAATAGCTAGCTAACGGTACAAACAACATTTGGAAAGATCATTAAGTGGTCCAAGACCCTCAGCAACTTTCAAGTGGTCCACGGAAAAAAAAGTTTGAGAACCACTGCTCTAGTCTCTATGCAGATTAATGACCACCTGACCAGTCCTTTCCCCGCCTTTCCACAAAAGAGTGCCAAACTCAAACTAAAGGGTACCAAAGTTCCAAAGAGAAGGGCAGCCAACATGGCTGCCAAACAACAACTACTAGACACCATTCAAGATGGTGATTTTAACAAATTTTTGACATTACCATTTCCCAGGTAAATAATACAAGATACCACATAGACATGAATCAGAGCATGCATATTAAATCAAATACATGAATAATACTGTAAAAAAAAAAAGGCACCTGTTCTCATGGTGGCCAGTGCACAAACTATAAAGACACAATGAAGTCAAACTTGGACGCATATCAGGTTGACCCCAACGATAGGGAAGCAAAGCGGTGGCAGATCACACCATTCTTCAAAGCGGTTAATGGTGTATTAACATCTGATGTGAAAAAAGCGAAAAGAGCAAAGCAAGGATACAACAGCATGCAATGGTCATGGACAATCTTGCCTATCCCACTTGGAACTGTGCTTGTGGTTCTTGCATTGGTCTGACCTTGCATACGTGTGTTCACCAACAGCGTTGCTAAATCCTCATGTGTCAACATCAGCGTGAGACTCAATCATCAAAAGCACAAAAAATAGAGATGCTGATGGTCCTGGGAAAGTGCAGAACATGTGATGTAAGCCCTGTCAGCAGAGTAACATGCCAGTGAAAGGAAATGGAGTCACACAATCTATTAAGAATTACCTGTACAACAAGAAACACAGCTCAGCTTCCATTATCCAAACTTTAAACTCCCTATTAAACAAAACAAAATCATGTTTCGTGACATCTCTTACATTGAAAATTCCCTGTTACCTGCAAATCTGATTATATGAAACTATTCTGTAGCTCCTCTGCCCCACCTGATGACATGTAGGTAAACTCGGCTGAATTGCACATAGTTTCACAATCCTCTTGCAACACAGATCTATTAGCCAAATCCATGCCAACCACTTCCAGTTGAACCAGTTATCTTCTCATTTATCTTAATCACATTCTTCCAGAGAAAAAGCATTTATATATACACCTCTACCCCGATATAACGCGGTCCTCGGGAGCCAAAAAAAATCTTACTGTGTTATAGGTGAGACTGCCTTATATCGGGGTAGAGAGAGGAACCGCTCCCCGCCCCAGCTCACCTCCGCTCCCTCCCCTGAGCGCGCCGCCACCGCTCCGCTTCTCCCCCCGTCCCTCCCTTCCAGGCTGCCACGCCAAACAGCCAATTGGCGCGGCAAGCCTGGGAGGGGGGAGAAGCGGAGCTGCGGCGCGCTCGTGGGAGGAGGCGGAGGTGGAGCAGTGAGCTGGGGCAGGGGGGCCGCAGCAAGTAAGCAGGGAGCACAGAGGAACGGTTTGCGGTAACACGAATTTGGATATAACGAGGTAAAGCAGCCCCGCCCCCCGGGAGCACTGCTTTACCGTGTTATATCCGAATTCACGTTATATCGGGGTAGAGGTGTATAATTTCTTCATTAGTTGCCATGGGTCTGCATTCAGTTGTACAATTGGTGCCAGTTGGATGTAAGGTGGGACAAACCAAAGGGAAACAGATCAAGGAAAAATTGTTAAATCTTTGGTGAAAAATCCATTTAGTCACCATTGCCTTGATCTGCTTTATTCACTGTTTTAAACTCGTATCTGTTTTTATATATCTATGTGCAAACCATTAATTTTCTCTGCTTTCATTCTCTCATCTTAAACTATTACTTTAAACAACATGCCCTTTAAAATGCTTATGACTTGTGAATCCACTACATAGTATTACCTGTCAATAAGAAGTGCCTCCACCACATTGCATGATCTGTTATCTATGGAGACACACTTTAGATAACAGACAGGAGCTGAAGCAGCAGACTGACACTTACATTGAACCAGTTGCCGGAGAAAACTGACTAGCACTGCATGATATTGTGAAAAGAAGAAAAGTAAAACACTGGACTTACTAAAGCTGTAATTTTTTCCCCTGGACTTTTGTCTGTGGTTCTAGCTTCAAAGATGCAAGTTTGCCACAACCAAACAGATGCCACACTACTAGTCTCTGCAAAATTAGATATCATGTATGACAAGGTAGTATATTCAGAGAGAGGAGGGAAACCTTCACTAGTAAACATTCAATTTCCAGAAAAATTTGTGAGGCATTCTACTGGCAAATGGAAGATTTACTTTTGAAAACACTATAACCAAAACAAACAGTGACCGGTGTGTACTATATTCTTTATGCAGTTTAAAAATTAACAAGTCTTCAAAAGGTCACTACCTCCTCCTCATGGAATTTTCTTTTGGAGACCTATATTCAGAACTGTTTCAACTTTCAATAACATCTGCACTACTATCCATCTAGCTCAGGAACAGTTGGGTGTGTTTTCATCACATGTACTGGTTTAGTTGAAACTCTGGAAAAGGCCACCTGCTGAAAAAGCAAAAAATATAGATCCAAAAGAGTGCTAGGCCTAACTAGGTAGTGGACTCTGGAGGCAGATATATCTTATTTACAGAACAACAAGTTTTTGATTCTGGACAATGTGTGCCTTTTTATGTTTGAGAAATAAATGTTTTTGAAATGAACCACATAGTATACTGTACTTTTTTGTTTCATATCATAAAAGCTTATGGGTTATCTGGGGATGGGAGGTTCATGTTGAGGAACAATCTTAGAAACCATGAACAGAAGAGGAAGACAAGCAATTTCTATTTAAAACACCTGCAATTCACAGCTGCCCAATTGATTTAATCAAAGCATGTATTTTCCACCTAATTTTCTGTTCATAACAAAATTACAAGTTCTGATGGGACTTTTAAGTCCAGAATAGAGAAAAAGAGGCCTTCCAACTTTGCTCAGCCAGCAGCACAGCCCAGTAACTTTATTAATGTACATTTGATACACAGTAGCTCATGCTCTAGACAGAAACCCCATTACCTGACTACTAATAAAACAATCACAAGGGGACAAACTTTCCTGTACTGTCACCTTGCAGAAGATCCTGTACTCATATACATATACTGTTCACATACAGCGTGTGTAGCGCAAACTGTAGTATGTGATACTAGAAAAGAAATGGGGATGACAGTCAGTTACTGACAACTTTAGTATCCAAATATAGACTAGGAGTTCTAATTCTAGTCGCAGATGTAAATTCTGTGACTCACTTTGGGTCTTTTTTTTACTTCACAATAGGGATGAGAGACTTAGTACATTAATGTTTGTAAAAGTCTGAGATCTTCAGAAGATGGTACAGAAATGAAAGGTGTATTATACACACAAAATAACCTATTTACAGAATACAGGTAGCCTTAAAGTTATTTTATTGTTTGTATTCCAATAGTGTCTAGAAGACAGAATCAGGAATCAGATCCCCATTCTGCTACGCAATGTTATATACACAGAGCCCTGCAAAAAGAGGTCACAAACAGCTTATATAATTTAGTAAGAACTTGCAATCAGCAAATTGCTAAGTAAGGAAGCATACTGGAGATAAATACTAATCTTGGTTTCAAATTTTTCCAATATTTCATCTCATCTAATGTTTATTAACTTCTCTACTTCCTGGAAGCAGGACCCACAGCCCTCCTCCCCCCAACCCCCGCCCGCCACCTTTTTTTGGGGTCCTATGATCACAGGGGTGTTAACAAGCCACTGCATCTTGAATAAAAGAACAGGAGTACTTGTGGCACCTTAGAGGCTAACAAATTTATTTGAGCATAAGCTTTCGTGGTCTTGAATGGTCTCTTAGGCCTTGGCTACACTGGCGCTGTACAGCGCTGCAACTTGCTGCACTCAGGGGTGTGAAAAAACACACCCCTGAGCGCAGCGAGTACAGCGCCAGTGTAATCAGTGCCTGCAGCGCTGCACGCTCGCTTGCAGCGCTGCAAGCTACTCCCCTCGGAGAGGTGGAGTACATACAGCGGCAGCGCTGTGAAGTCCCGAGTGTAGCCAATACCTTAGAATATGTGCTAAGTACTTATGCTAAACTGTTGGATTGACTTTGTATTTAGTTGTGACATTCTGAGTACCTTTCCCAGACCTGAGGAAGAGCTCTGTGTAGCTTGAAAGCTTGTCTCTCTCATCAACAGAAGTAGGTCCAATAGAAGATACTACCTCACCTATCTTGTCTCTCTAATATCCTGGGATCGACATGGCTACATACAACAATACTGCATACTGTTTATTAATACACATGTGCAAAATGTAGTGTAGAATTGAGAATTTTGAAGCTCTAGTTACACTTCAGTTGAGACTGTGTAGGGTTGCAGAGTTCATATCCAATGCAGTCAATTCAGGAACATACAGTCTGATTTAGTTGGGGTTTGTCCTGCTTTGAGCAGGGGTTTGGATTAGACCTCCCGAAGTCTCTTTCAACCCTAATCTTGTATGATTCTATGTTTAGAGGGCAGAAAAAAAGGCAATTTATGACTGTACTAGGAAACTGATTGCTTGACCTTCCGCTTTCATTTAAGTTTAACCTACAAACCTAAACAATCTACAATCTCTTTTGTATGCAGTGTTCTAGTATTACCTCACCCACCTTCTCTCTCTACAATCTTTTTTAGAATTTATTAACTGTTGATGTAACCCATACCTGCTTGGTGTGGTGCTCTATTCCCCTCTAGTGGCACCTAGACCATCTAGAGATTGATGCGTCTGCTATAGCCTTTGCTAAGAGCCACATAGCTTTTAACTCATGCAGTAGAGGCTCATGCATTTAGCTCCAGAGGTCACAGGTTCAATCCTGCCCACTGATGACCAGAGTCTGTTGGCGTTACATTTTGTGTTGGTGTCAATGTAACTGAGGCTATGTCTACACAACAGCTATGTCAGCCAAGGGTGTGATCCCTGACAGACATAGCAGTCCCATCGGTAGCCCCTAGTGTAAACACAGTTATACCAGTAAAAGTGTACTTTTACCAGCACAGCTTTCTTCATTTAAAGATGGTTGAATGAGCTATATTGGTAAAAGCACAGCTTTGCTGTTATAAACTATATTCACACCAGGAGGGCTTTGCTTGTATGGAATATGTATATTAGTAAAGCACTCCTAACATAGACATGGCTTTAGTGTCCACGAGAGAATGCATCCACATCTGTGGCAGAGAAAAACCTAACAAACACAGTCTGCGTCTTGTATAATCAGTTATCCTAATTTGTATGTGATTTTCTTAGGCCTGGTCTACACTAGGCGTTTATGTAGAATTTAGCGCCGTTACATCGAATTAACCCTGCACCCGTCCACACCACGAGGCTATTTAGTTCGACATAGAGGTCTCTTAAATTCGACTTCTGTACTCCTCCCCAACGAGGGGAGTAGCGCTAAATTCGACATGGCCATATCGAATTAGGCTTGGTGTGGATGGAAATCGACGCTAATAGCTCCGGGAGCTATCCCACAGTGCACCACTCTGTTGATGCTCTGGACAGCAGTCCGAGCTCGGATGCTCTGACCAGCCACACAGGAAAAGCCCCGGGAAAATTTGAATTCCTTTTCCTGTCTGGGCAGTTTGAATCTCATTTCCTGTTTGGACATCGTGGCGAGCTCAGCAGAACTGGCAACGATGCAGAGCTCTCCAGCAGAGATGGCTGTGCAATCCCAGAATAGAAAGAGGGCCCCAGCATGGACTGATCGGGAAGTCTTGGATCTGATCGGTGTGTGGGGCGATGAGTCCGTGCTTTCCGAGCTGCGCTCCAAAAGACAGAACGCAAAGATCTATGAGAAGATCTCTAAAGCCATGGCAGAGAGAGGATACAGCCGGGATGCAACGCAGTGCCGCGTGAAAATCAAGGAGCTGAGACAAGGCTACCAGAAGACCAAAGAGGCAAACGGACGATCCGGATCCCAGCCCCACACATCCCGTTTCTACGAGGCACTGCATTCCATCCTAGGTGCGGCCGCCACCACTACCCCACCACTGACCGTGGACTCTGAGGATGGGATATTGTCCACGGCCGGTTCCTCGGACATGTTAGCGGACGGGGAAGATGAGGAAGGAGATGAGGAGGACGAGGCAGTCAACAGCACTTACCAAGCTGATTTCCCCGACAGCCAGGAGCTCTTCATCACCCTTACAGAGATCCCCTACCAACCCTCCCCAACATTTAACCCGGACACAGATTCAGGGGAAGGATCAAGCAGTAAGTGTTTTAAACATCTAAACATTTATTTTTAACAAAACTGGAATATTAAGAATAAGAACAATGTGTTCTTCATGATTTCTTTACCCTGGGCGCTTAAGTATTCAGTTCCAACTATTTAAAAAAAATCTAACAGTGTCCGGTTGTGCATGATTCTGCTGCCCAAGCTGCTGCACTCTTTAGTCCCTGCCAGTGCAGCTATATTAAAATGCGGTCTATATGTCCGGGGATAGAGCTGAAATCCTCCACGGACATCTCGAGGAAGCTCTCCTGGAGGTAATGGGAAAGCCTGTTCATCAGGTTCCTGGGGAGAGCGGCCTTATTGGGTCCTCCGAAGTAGGAGACGTTCCCGCGCCAGGAGATCCTCAAGTACTCCGGGATCATTGCCTTGCACAGCATGGCGGCATAGGGCCCTAGTCTTTGCAGGCTTTCCCGAAGCATCCTTTCCTTATCGCTGTCTGAGATCCTCATTATTGTTATGTCGCGCATGATGACCTGCTTTGAATTAGGTAGGGGACTGTTAGTATTGGGACTGCTTGCAAGTTCCTTTACAGAACTGTAACCGCTGGTTTACAGCAACGCGGTGGAGGCGGGAGAGGGGCAGCATACAGGGATCTTTCCCTGGGACATCCGCGAGGGGGTGGGACAGGGCCAGAGTTCATGCTTGGCCGATTGCTGGCAGCAGAGACTGGCATTGCTTTCAATGTGAAAGGAGGCCAGTGGTACTACTAAAGTTTTAAGCAGCCACAAGTCTACGGCTTACCATGTCTGCCTGCTACAGAAATTCCGGTGTCCTGCCCCGCTTCCCAGATCGGCAGTGCAAGACCCCAGGCACTGAAGGCGAGGTCCGAAAATTCGACCTTGTCCTGAGTGCGCATGTGATAGGTGCGGTGCATGGGCTTGTTCACAGAGAAAGACTATGTTCTTTGTTCACAACTACATTTATGTTTCGGAGGAATTCACTACCTTTTTCTCATTCCCACAGCCACATCTGCGACGGTCTCCCAACCCAGCCTGGCATCACACTCCCAGAGGCTAGCGCACATTAGGCGGAGGAAGAAGAAGACGCGAGAGGACATGTTCTCAGAACTAATGGGCTGCTCCCGAGCCCAGGCAGCATAGCAGATCCATTGGAGGGAGAATTTGTCCCAAATGCACCAGACACACATGGAACGTGAGGAGAGGTGGCGGCAGGAAGACCAGCAGGCGACTCAAACGCTGCTTGGACTTCTGAGGGAGCAAACGGACACGCTCCGGCGCCTTGTTGATGTTCTGCAGGAACGGAGGCAGGAGGACAGAGCCCCGCTGCAGTCTATCAGTAACCGCACTCCACCCCGCCACCAAGTCCCATACCCCCCTCGCCCAAAGTCCAAAGAAGGAGGGGCGGCAGAGTCCGTGAAAACTCTCACTCGACCCCTGCAGACTGCTCAAGCACCAGAAGGCTGTCATTCCCCAAAATTTGAAAAGTCCTTTCCTGCCCGCCTCACCCAAGCCCCCGTCCAAGTTTCACCCCCCAGTTTCATGTGTGGTTGTTAATAAAAAATACGTTTCTGTTCATTTCTGTTTCAATCATGTTCTTTTGTGGGAGAGTCTGTCTCAAGGGGGGGAAGGGGCTTGGTAATTGGACAGGACAGTCACCTTTAGCAGGGTACAGAGGCGGGGGCAGGTCCAGAAGCAGGGCACATACACAGTGCAGTGACTAGTTACCCTGGTCAGTCTGGGAGGTGGTTTTCATGTTCTGTGCGTGGGGGGGGGGGGGTGTTGCTCTGTGACAGTTACAGATCTTATGCAGCGGTCCTTGTCCTGGATCACAGAGCCACACAGCAGGGGATCTGTAACCCTCCTCCCCCTGCCATAAAGTCACATAGCCCCCACATACACGCAGTCCCGCTCAGGAGGGCTGGCAGGCTCCGTTGAAACAACCAGTCCGCCACTGCGAATCCTGTCATTCCTGGAGTTTAGAAGGATCATTTGCATCAGTACACTACACCCGCTCCCCACCACAGTCTGCGTCCCAGGTTTAAAACATTCCCGCGAAAACAGTAATCAAGACAACGGTGTTCATTAACAAAATAAAACTGATTTTATTTTTTTGGAAGGGGGTGGAGGGGGTCTGTAACTGGAGAGGATAGTCAACATTAACTGGGTAAAGAAACGGGGGCAGGTTCAGCTTCTCTGTACAGAAACTTAAAAGTCACTGGTTACCCTGCTCACTGTGGAACCTAGCTTTCAAAGCCTCCCGGATGCACAGCGCGTCCTGCTGGGCTATTCTAATCGCCCGGCTGTCTGGCTGGGCGTAATCAGCAGCCAGGCTATTTGCCTCAACCTCCCACCCCGCCATAAAGGTCTCCCCCTTGCTCTCACAGAGATTGTGGAGCACACAGCAAGCTGCTATAACAATGGGGATATTGGTTTCGCTGAGATCACAGCGAGTCAGTAAGCTTCTCCATCTCCCCTTGAGACGTCCAAAAGCACACTCCACCACCATTCTGCACTTGCTCAGCCGGTAGTTGAACAGTTCTTTTTCAGTGTCCAGGGCGCCAGTATAGGGCTTCATGAGCCAGGGCATTAGCGGGTAGGCTGGGTCCCCAAGGATCACTGTAGGCATCTCCACATCCCCAAGACTTATTTTGTGGTCCGGGAAGTAAATACCTTCCTGCAGCCATCTAAACAGACCAGAGTTCCTGAAGACGCGAGCGTCATGAACCTTGCCCGGCCATCCGACGTTGATGTTTGTAAAACGTCCCCTATGGTCCACCAGTGCTTGCAGCACCATTGAAAAGTAGCCCTTTCTGTTAATGTACTGGCTGGCCTGGTGCTCCGGTCCCAGGATAGGGATGTGAGTTCCATCTATAGCCCCACCGCAGTTTGGGAATCCCATCGCGGCGAAGCCATCTATGATGACCTCCACGTTTCCCAGGGTCACTACCTTTGAGAGCAGTACCTTAACGATTGCGTTGGCTACTTGCATCACAACAACCCCCACGGTAGATTTGCCCACGCCAAAGTGGTTCGCGACAGACCGGTAGCTGTCCGGCGTTGCAAGCTTCCAGAGGGCTATGGCCACTCGCTTCTGGACACTCAGGGCTGCTCGCATCCGGGTGTCATTGCGCTTCAGGGCAGGGGACAGCAACTCACCAAGTTCAAGGAAAGTCCCCTTCCGCATGCAAAAGTTTCGCAGCCACTGGGATTCGTCCCAGACCTGCAGCACTATGCGGTCCCACCAGTCCGTGCTTGTTTCCCGTGCCCAGAATCGCCGTTCCACAACATCCACATGACCCATTGTCACCGTGATGTCCTCGGCGCTGGGTCCCGTGCTTTCTGACAGGCCTGTGCTACTCTCAGACTTCAGGCCCTCACCGCGGTGCCGTAGCCTCCTCGCCTGGTTTATCTGCATCTGCCTCTGGTAAAGGTGGATGATAACCTGCGAGGCGTTGACAACGGCCACAACTGCAGCGATGGTCGCAGCGGGATCCATGCTCGCAGTGCTGTGGCGTCCGCGCTGGCACTGACCGGAAAATTGCGCGAACTGATTTCCCGCCGGCGCTTTCAGGGAGGGAGGGAGGGAGGGCGGTAGTGACGGACGGATGACGACAATTACCCAAAAGCACCCTCGACCCTTTTTTTTTTTTACCTAGAAGGCATTGGCGGCTCGACCCAGAATTCCAATGGGCAGCGGGGACTGCGGGAACTGTGGGATAGCTGCCCACAGTGCACCGCTTCCAATGTCGACGCTTTCCCCGTTAGTGTGGTCTCACAAAGTCGAATTACTGTCCTTAGTGTAGACACACACGTTCGACTTTGCAATATCGATTCTACATTTTTGATTTAAGAGAAATCGAACTACCCTCGTAGTGTAGACATACCCTTAGTTACATAAGAGCTGTGGCTGAAGAATTATTATATGACATTTTATTATTTGGAGGAGTAGAATGATCATATTTAAAAGTCACAAACTATTTTATCTATGTTACTATCACCCCATAGGCACTGTGCCAATATAGCGCTGTAGTGCAGACTTGCCCTATGATTCAGATTCAGTCAGCTGCTGTGCCAGAGACATTGCTACAGAATTTAGGTCCAGCTGGCTGCAGAATAAACTGAGCCTTTATCATAGGTTTTGAGAGCGCTTGTCTTCACAAAAACTATATTTGGGGCAAAGGCTGAGAATATTATGCATTCTATCTTCTAATTTATATTTCCCTTACTTGAGTGTTTAACAGAATAATCTTCACATTGCATCAAGTTATCAATTCTGGAGACTCCAGCTTATATTCAGAAAATTCTAATTCTTCTAGTGAAAAAAACCTAGATTTTACAAACTCTTGCAATGTAATAACGTATTTTAGTAACATGGATACATATATTTTGCAATACAAATTAAATATGGTTTTTAAGTGGCATTGTCCCTTTAACAAATAGGAGAATGGATTTCCTCCTGCATGCTTTGAAATGCTGACGCAGGTGGTATAATATTTTGTAGCAACAAATGATACAGATGGTCCCCAACAGCAAATATGCCAAATTCAGAGTACATATATATTAATTCAATTTAAGCAATAACTAACTAACTAGCTAACTAAATGGGGGAAATCCCTAATGCGTCAGCATAAAGCTGATATCTGCAGAAGTACTTCTATAGAAAAACGTGCATTTATAAATTTTTTCCATTCCTAAAGATGCAGGTACTTCTGATATTCTAGCCTATCAGCTTATAACATATCCTCTTACTTCTCAGCAGATATTAACTCAAACAGAAAAAAAATATAGTAAATGTAATTTCTACAAATAGATAAGCTTTAACAGGCAACAAAAACAGTTATTTTTTAATCACAGTTGACAAGCCAGTGTTGCTCCAAGGCAGATATGTGATTCAAGGCATCCAAAGCCTACACACATACAGCAACCTAAGTCCTTACCCTGTTATAACAGGATTTCTGAGAGAGTTTACCAAGAACTGCCAGTGGTTTTCCTCCACTACCAGTCTCCAGGCACTCAAAAAGGATTCACAGGTTAGTGACGCTTACTGGCCCTCCCTAACACCACAATCTTGCAGACCTCACTTGTACCACTGAAGTCAATGAGATTTGTGTGAACAAAATGGCCACAGCATCAGAGTGTAAAATAAATTTACACGTGTAAGAGTTAAGATTAGTGAAAATGCCACCATATCTGGCCAGATAGTTTATATTTCACCCATCACCATGGTATCTGAACTCCTGTGATAGATGCTTTCAGTTGTTAATTACAGAGACAGCAAAGAGTGACAGAATTACCTAAACAAAACTATCCCACAGTATTAGGTATAGAAAAAAGGAGAAATCCATGAGGAGCTGCAGGAATCAATTCAAACCATTTAAAAGAGTTTGACACCAAAACTCTCAAAAGGTTTTTCTGTACTGAGCAAACTCCATCCTAAGGATGCAGAGGCTGAGCAGCACTTGGCCTGCTAGTGATCCTCTGGCTGCCAAGGGCCACTGTGGTGCCATGAATTGGAATGGATAACCGTGCTCTCAATGCTCTGCCTGCTAGTGCCCAGGAAGTGTGGTGGTGAAGGAAACTACCATACTAGAATACAGCGGAGGGCTGGGCACAAAACAAAAGAACGACGGGGACAAAGCCAGGGTGAAGGGGAAAAGGGAAGCAATAGGGGTTGGAGAATACGAATCTGTAAAATGAGGACAATAATACTTCCCTACCCCACATAAGTGTTGTGAAGATGAATTCATTAATGTTTCTGAAGACCTCACATCTAGAGTGATGAGTGGGATCACTTCAGTGCCCTTTTACTTGTGATCATAGCTTTCTTGAGTAGCAGCTGATGGAAGATGAAAATCTCATCTGTTCCAAAGTAGTCTGAACAGAAATTGCAAAGTTCACATTTACAGTTCACTCTGCTGTTGCTGATGGGACTCTTACAAGCAACAAAGATATTACTGTCCCCATTTTACAGATTAAAACCTGAGGCAAGCAAAGAGAGCTGCTGACATTGCTGGAGATACTCGGGTAGGTACAGACACAAAAGAGATTCCTCATTTCTGCCCACAAGGAAAGGTAGAAGCACAATAAAACTTAGAAGACACTGGTGAGTTTCACAGCTGCTGCTCAAATGGGTCAGGCAACAGTAGAACTGACCCGAATCATGGTTTTTACACTCTATTGCTGATGGATCTCTTCCCCTTGCCAGTGTTTGCTATTCACCACCATAGAGTGCATATTTGCTCTAAATTGAGTAAGAGCTCTGTGTAGCTTGAAAGCTTGTCTATTTCACTAACAGAAGTTGGTTCAATAAAAGCTATTACCTCACCCACCTTGTCGCTCTTAGTCATTTAGTGACAATGTACTTTTCCTGGGATTCTTGGTAGTACGGTCACCAACTACAGAAGAATCATCACTCTATTCTGATATGGAAGGGAATAGTGCTAAGAAGCAGATTACAGTAAACAGTAGGAAAAATAGTTACACCCAGTCTAATTCTACTATATAGGATAATAAGCTAACTATTCTCATGAGTTGCTGTTCAGATATGAGAGCTAACTTTGCAGCCTTCTCACTCAAACAGCCAGATAAGAAAAGAGGAGGTGGCTTTTATGACTCTCTTCCCAAAGAGAAAAGAAACTTGACAAAAGATTTTTTTCAGCTTTGTAAGCAATGATAGAAGGCATAAGATTATCAGAAAAGTTAGCATTTGTCGGGCTCCACTGTAAGTCTAATATAACTGCTTAGCAAGAGAAACCTTAGTAGACACTAATATACATTTTTCAGTAACAGATTTGCTGACAAGATCTAGAAAATTTTAATTACTGCTTCAAAAACTGTTCCTTTCTAGACTCAAATGAAATAAAGATTATAAACCAAAAAGCCAAAAATAAGAATTACTAACTTACCAATTGATGCATCACCATCTAACAAATTGTCATCTTCAGAAGTTTGAAAGTCCATAATGACACCTGCTCCATCTAAAAGTTCCTCATCGCTGCTTGCACTGGTTATACTGTTGTAACTATTTCGATAGTAGCCTCTATGGAACAGCTGTTCAGACTCCATTTAGCTGCTTTATAACCTAAGAGAAGGAAGAACACTGTGTTAGGAAGCAGCTTTTAAGATACACAATATAGAACAGATAATTCATATTAAATAAAGCAAATACGCTTGAGCTTCGTTTGATAACTCAGATCATACTATGTAGAACAATGTCTAAGTACTATATTTTAATACTTTTTATTAGTTACATATTGGTATAACAATACTTACAATGTAGGACCTCTTAAGCAAGGAAGAATTTCTTTATGGCTAATTCTCCCTCATCCCCCTTCCCACGACCTTCCTACTTCAATTTCAATTCTCCTGTAACTATTCCACTCTGAAGAAATATAATAGTAATCCAAATAGGCTCCCTTTGGACAGATGCCTAGCCAATATTCATCTCTAAACAAGCACAAGGAAGGTCAATGGCATAAACAACACTCAATGTTAATATACTCAGGGTTGGGAGGTAAATGAAAAAGTAAGCTTCCTTAGCCACTAAGGCAGATCAGTGGGTCCACCTATGTTATATAGTCTACTGTCATACCTACCTGAGTCAGAGTTCAGAGTATAAAGCAAGTTTTAAAACAGATTTTTAAAAAAATCACCTTAACTGTAGTGCATAAAATAGTTAAGTCTGAATTTACTTAAATGGGGCTAAGTTGTAAATTACTGAAAGACTTTTATTAAGAAGTTGGAAACCAAAAATAGACATTAAGAACTGGTTCTAGTGTAATATAAGTCAATCAACATGAACTTCATTTTTTAACCACACATTCATAATCAAATAGGGTAGCAAAGTTTATCCCTTTGCTAACACGGAGGAGTCTGCAAGTTGCAGTGGCTCACCTTTTTGCATACTATATAATATGGCAACATTGGTTATGAAAAAGAGGGATGGACACACAAGATTTGCTTGTGTTTACTTCATATTCACGCAGGGAGAGGCTAATTAGTCTGTACTTTCGATATTACCAAGATGTGAGCCAGTCATTTCTATAGGCCTATCTGGAGGGAAAATGCTACTGAACCTTGATGACTATCTTCCCTGCTTCTACTCAGAAATAAACACACACACACACGGTTACTAACTTTTCTGTAACTGTTGTTCTTTGAGCTGTGTTGCACATGTTCATTCCAATGTAGGTGTGTATGAACCCCGAGCACAGTTGCCAGAATTCTTTCCCCTAGTGGTATCCATCGGGTTGGCTCCAGTGCCCTCTGGTGCCATGCACTCATGCTGCCGGTACAAAAGGTCCTGCTGACCCCTCTCCCTTTCAGTTTCTTCTTACTGACCGCCTCCGATAAGAGGGGGCAGATGGTGGGTTTTGAAATGGCAACACATCTTGAAGAACAAGTTACGGAAACATTAGTAACCGTTTTTCTTCTTCAAGTGCTTGCACATGTCCATTCCAATGTAGGGGACTCTCAAGCAGTTGTACAGGAGGTAGATTCAGAGTTCAAGGACAAGGTGACTGCAAGACTGTGCGGCCGAAGCTGGCATTGTCTCTAGCTTGGTAGGTGATGGCATAGTGCGTTGAGAACATGTGCACTGACGACCAGGTTGCTGCTCTGCAGATGTCCTGGGTAGGGACTTGTGCTGGGAAGGTGGCAGAGGAGGCCAGAGTAGTTTAGCGCAGAATACCGGCAGAAAGATTGCTTGACTGTGGTGGAATTGTGAAACCACCTTTGGGAGGAACGACAAGTATGGGCACAGCTGGACTTTATTCCTGACGATGACCATATATGGGGGCTCTGATGTGAAGGCCCAGATCTATGAGACTCTTCTGGCCAAAGCGATGGCCACTAAGCCCTGGTCTACACTGTGGGGGAGCAGGAGATCAAGTCTGGGTGTAGCAGAAGCTATATTGGGGCTGCCACTGAAAGCCCTAAGAGAGTAGTGAACCAATGTTGCCTGGGGGTTATGAGAATGACCCATGCTTGGTCCTGCTTGATTTTCATCAGAAGCAGCAGGGTAGGAGAAAATGCATAATACAGGTACTTTGTCCATGACAACAGGAATGCGTCTGTGACCTGGGCTGTGGCCTCACAGAGAGAACTGATGACATTTTCTGTTGTTGCGGGTAGCGAACAGGTATATAAGGCGAGTCCCGCACCATTGGGGGATGTCCCTTGGGATGTTCACTTGGAGAGATCACTCATGGTTAAGGCTACGAGTCTGTCACAGAGGTCACGGATTTTGTGACTTTCTGTGACCTCTGTGACTTTTGCAATGGCTGGTGCTGGCTCGGGGCTGCCTGAGCCGGGCAGCCCCTGAGCTAGCAGCAGCAGTTTGGGTGTGTGGGAGGGGGCTCAGGGCTATAGGCAGGGGGGTGGAGTGTGCGGGGGGAGGCTTACCTCAGGGTGGGGGACCCCCTGCAGTTACTAGGCAGGGGAGAAGCCAAGGGGGGGTCTCCACGCCGCTTGCAGGCCCCGCCCCTCCTATTAGCTGCGGTTCCTCGTCAATGGGAGCTGCAGCAGCCGGCGCTTGTGGCGGGAGCCCCTGCCCTGGCCCCTGCCTCCGCCACCTAGGAGCCGCAGGGACGCGGAGCCGGGTAGGAAGCCCCGCCAATCCCCCTCCCCCAGTACCAGCAGGGGTCCTGGGCCACATCCCCCAGCACCCACAGTGCCCCAGACATCTCCCCCACAGAGTACCCACTGCCCCAGCCCAAGTTTTAATGAGGGCGGGTATTTTTAGTAAAAGTCACGGACAGGTCACGGGCCGTGAATTTTTGTTTATGGCCTGTGACCTGTCCATGACTTTTACTAAAAATACCTGTGACTAAAACGTAGCCTTACTCATGATGAGAGGAGAAAGACCTGCTGAGGTGATATGCCAGCTGGTTCTGCGTTCCCAGAAGGTAGGACACTTCTAGACTGATAGAATGAGCTCCAACAGTCGGATTGCTTCTTGACACAGAGGGGAAGAATGCGCACTGCCCTGTTTATGTAGAACATGGCCATTGTATTATCTATGAGAACCGATACAGTCCTGTTCATAGTGTGGGGTAGAAACCCTGGCAGGCAAGGCATACTGCCCTGAGCTCCCTGATGTTGATATGGAGGGAAAGTTCTTCTTGAGACCAGAGGCCCTGAGTCCTGAGGGATTCTAGGGGGGCTCCCCAGCCGAGGGCTGTTGCTTCGGATACTAGAGACATCAGGAGTTGAGGCCTTGAGAAGGGTACACCTGCATATACCATGCGGTGGTTCAGCCACCATGTTAGTAAGTTGAGGAACTGAGCAGGCATCATGAGCACTGAGTTCAAGTGATGACATGAGGAGGAGTATACCATGGCCAACCAGGCCTTGCTTGATGCACTATGTTTGTCCATGAAGCCATGTGGCACAGAAGGCTTAGACTCTTTCATCCAGTTATGATTGGATGAGCCTGGAGGGACCTTATCAGGGATGTAATCAAACAAAAACTATCGCCTGGAAGTAAAGCTCTCACATGGAGTTAAGAACTGCGCCAATGAATTATGTCCTTTGGACCAGGATAAGGGTGGATTTCTGGTCATTTATCAGTAGTCCCAACATGCTAACGGTCGATTGGATGTGAGGGAGGTTGCCTTCCACTTGAGCTCTGGACCGGCCTTTGACCAGCCAGTCGTTGAAGTACGGGAATACATGGACTCCCTTTTTCCTGGGAAAGGCTGCCACCACTACCATGCATTTAGTTGAAGACCATTCGGCCTGACATCCGCACCAAAGGAAGGACCACAAACTGATTATGACTTTGGTTCGCTACAAATCTTAGGAATTGTCTGGTCTCAGAAAATCAACATGCGTCTTTTAGATCGAGGGCAGCATACCAATCCCATGGATGCAGCGAGGGAATGACAGAAGCCAAGGAGACCATGTGGAACTTAAAGTGTTTGAGATAGCAGGTCTAAAATTGGTCTGAGACCACCCTCAGCTTTCAGAATTTGGAAGTAATGGGAATAGAACTCCTTTCCTCTTAGGTGGAATGAAACCTCCTCCTCAGCTCCCAGGAGCTGAAGGAGGGATTGGGCTTCCTGTTCCTACAGTTGCTCATGAAAAGGGTCCCTGAAGACGTACAAGAAGGGGGGGTTGGGAAGGTGCGGTAGACAAAAAATTGGATGGTGTAACTCACTTCTACTGTGCTGAGAACCCAGCAATCTGAAGTAATCAAAGTCCAGGCTTCGAGGAAGTGGGAGAAGTGGTTTGAGAACAACGGGGTTGCTGGACTCGGCGTAGAGGGGATTGCTATGTCAACCTTGAGTGTCTCTGCAAAATAAGTGCTTTAAGGTCCCCAAGTGTCTGGAGCTGGTCTGCATAGGTCCTGCCAAGGAGGATGGTAGAGAGGGCCTACATTTGAACCCCCTGCTCTTCCTCTGTTGATCTTGCTTGGCTATTTGGGCAAAGTAGCAGCCAGTCTGTTGGGGCCTGTAGTGCTTCCTCAATATTGCTGATGGATACAGCCCCAGCAATTTCAAGGTCTCCTTTGAGTCCTTGAGACCATGCAGCTAGCGTCCGTTTGCACAGAGAAGAGCAATGATCCTTGAAAGGGAAGGTCTTGTAAGGTTTATTGCACCTCACGTGGGAGCCCAGAGGACTGCAACCATGAGCTCCTGTGCATAGTTACCGCTGTGGCCATTGATCTGCCCGTGGAATCAGTGACATCCAGAGCTGCCTGAAATGAGGCTCGTGCCACCGTCTTCCCTTCCTCCATTAAGAACGATAACTCCTGTCTAGAGTCCTGGGGACAAGGTCCTTAAATTTTAACACACTCCCACATATTAAAATCATAATGGCGCAGCAAAGCTTGCTGCTTCACTAGGGGGAGCTGTAGCCCCCCCCCCCCCCCCCATGGAGTATTCCTTCTGACCAAACAGGTCCAGTTTCTTTGGATCTTTCACCTTGGGCATAGGACCTGCTTGTCCTTGTCAATCCCTTTTGTTGGCGGCTGCTACTTGCCGGGATCTCGGGGGAGGGTGTGAAAAGAGGAATTTGTACCTTTTAGCTGGTTCAAAGTACTTGTGTTCTGTATGCTTTGCTGTAGGAGAAAGGGAGGCAAGGATTTGCTACAGGATCTTGACCGGGTCCATAATGGCTGCTACTCTAGAATGACCTGCAACCGAGAGACCGTAGAGGTGGTCAAGGAGACAACATACATTTACTCCCAAGTTCAAGGCTATCTGCTACAACAAGTTCTGGTACACCTTGTGGTCATCTTGCGGCGGGGACATCCCTGCTGCTGTACTACTGCCTCATCTGGGGAGCAGGATGAGGAGTCTATAATGGGCTGAGGAGCCTCCATCACTTCCTCAATGTCCGCCGGGACCTGCGGGGCTTCCTCCTGAGGCTTGATGCTGGGTTCGGTACCAGAGTCCGAGGTCTCTTGACGCAGTACCAGGTGTGCCCTATTCTCTGAGGCAACAGAATATGATCACCCCCAAGGATTCCAAAACAGTCATCGCATAGGTGCAAATCCCCATGGACCCAGTGGCCAAGAGTTTGGAGGCACCCCTGTACATGGGGCCGCAGTTGAATAGGAATGGCCCAGGGAGCAGCACAGGTAGCTGTGGTGATTGGGGAGGGGGTGGGGGAAAGAAGAGGAGTAAGATTCCCACTTCCGAGTCCAAAGAAAAGGATGAGCTGTGGTGTGGAGACCAAGGCAGTGCCGTTCTCTTCAGTGCCGGTGATTGACGTTGTGAAGATCTTGAGGAGATTGCCAATGGAGGTTTCCCTCTAGACAGTGGCAGTGGTACAAGGCAAAGTCCGGGCGACATCTCTGTACCGCTCAGTGGCACTGGCAGTACCAAGTCCTGACCCTCTGGGGACGCCAGTAACGGTAGGGAAAAAAGGTCCCTGGCTGCTGCAAACACCTCTGGAGTTGACGGCACTGTAAACTGGCCAGTACGCTGTTGGTCCACAGGAGGTGTCTCCTGTACTGGTATCAGTAGGGTTTGCAGCTGTACTGGAGTTGCTGACACCTGATGCTGTAGTGCTGGCTCAATGCAAGTCTTGCTCTATCATAGTCCCCCTGTCTGCTTGCCTTCGGCACCGGGGATTGGCTCTTCTCTTGGTGTTTATGGTGCTTCTTCTTAGGCACTGGAGAAGAAGATCGGTGCTAGGATTCCCGATCTGTGGGAGGAGCACTTCACACTACAGCTGAAGTGCTTGGTGCCGAGTCCAAGTGTGGCTCCAAGGCAGGTCTTAAGGCTGCCTGCATGAGGAGGACCTTCAGTCTTGCTGCTCAGTCCTTTTTGGTGTAGGGTTTGAAGTCCCTGCAGATGTATCAATGGTCTTTCCTATGAGATTCTCCCAAGCACTTGAGACAAATTGAGTGCAGGTCACTCAAAGGCATAGATTTATCACAGGAAGCGCAGGGCCTGGTAACCGAGGCATGCCCTGGCACCGGGATGTGGACGACTCTGCTAACTAAACGTGAAGGCACCCAAAAACTTACTATTAAAAACTACCAACTACAATAACTATTTACACTAAAGTAGAAGAAAAGTCACTCAGAGAAAATTGCCTAAGCAATGGGGGTGGGAGGGAAGGATAGCTCAGTGGTTTTGAGCATTAGCCTGCTAAACCCAGGGTTGTGAGTTCAATCCTTGAGGGGGCCATTTAGGGATCTGGGGCAAAAATCTGTCCAGGACAGTACTTGGTCCTGCTGTGAAGGAAGGGGACTGGACTCGATGACCTTTCAAGGTCCCTTCCAGTTCTATGAGATAGGTATATCTCCATATAATAAGAGTTCCAGCAACCATCATGGGTGGTAAGAAGCAACTGAAGGGGATTGGGTCAGCAGGGTCCTTTATACCAGTGGTACGAGAGTGTGGCACCAGAGAGTGCTGGAGCCAGCCCAACAGATACCACTAGGGGAAACAATTCCGGCAACTGTGCTCGGGCACACACATGCCTACACTGGAATGGACATGTGCAAACACTTGAAGAAGAATGATATATACGTGCATTAGTCTCAACTATTTTACTAGGTCACACTAGCACACAGGATTGCTCACCATTAGAGATTACTATAGTAACTATACTCTGACATGCTTTACATTCAGTGGTTTTGCTCAAAAGGAAGGATGCTATTTTTGTACGCCAAAGGTTAATGCAGCATACAAAACTATCTTAGCAAATAAAAATATATCTGCATAGTGGTTTATTGGCACTTCCACAGTGTAAGAGAACTGGGTTTAGAAGGCTGGTGAAACTGAAACAGCATGGAAAATTGTGTGTGTATGTATGTATGTGTATTTTTTAAATATATAATATACACACAATATATATATGGTGCTTATGCACATGGGAGGTAGGGCACATAGTGGGAAACTTTGGGATTCATGTAGAATTCACAGTAAAATGCCAAGGAAGTGAGAAGAGAAGCTGCAAAAAGGAAAATAGAAGAAAATTATAGTAGAGCTGTTTTCAACCATCCTCAGACACTTCTATTTTTACATGGTACTTCTGGATACCTCAAGATAACGTTCTAAATGCCAGCTAAAGACCTAGTCTTTCTATTTAAATATAAAGATGGTCTCAGTGGAAAAAAGGACACACTAAAACTATTACAAAATTTATATAATCTGTTAAACATTTCCTCTCCACAAACTATTGTTGGTGTCTATCAGACTTGCCTTATTCCATAGTAAAACCATATTATTTGTCCATCTTTTCATGATGAATATCAGAATGAAAAAAATACATCACATACTCTAATATCAAGTGCTTTTGGTTGCCAAGAGGTTTCATTGCTTCTTTTATGCCCCAAGATCAAACACTGAATTATACTTACTCACATATGACAATGTCAAGGGTGACATGGCAAAAAATGAGTTCTTTCCCTAGTAACTGCATGTTCAATTGCACATTAGAGACAACAAGGTTGTGATATTAGCTTAATATTGATCTAATTAACACAAGGAACTCTATTACACACAAAAAATGACCGACTAATTTGGTGTTGATTCCTGAATGAACACATGCATCAATATGCACCCTACAATGCATTACTTTGTGCATTTCTGTTTTTTAAATTTTACATCTTATTTCCACTCTGAATGTCTAACTTCAACTTCCAACCACTAGATCTTGTCATACCTTTGTCTGTTAAACAGAAACCCTATCATCCATTATTCATTATGCCTATTTTTCTGTTAGACTAAAGAACCATCTATTTTCAGAAATCTCTTCCCCTCAGAGGTATGTAGACACCATGATCAAGTTATCTGTTAACATTCTCTTGGATGAACTAAACAGATTGAGCTTCTTAAGTCTCACTGTATGGCATGTTCTCCAGACCTCATATTCTTCTCTATCTGTTCTGAACCCATTCAAATTTTTCCACATCCTTTTTGATGTATGGACATCAGAACCAGCTACAGTACTCCAGAAACGATCTTATCATATAGAGAGGTAATACCACCACCCTACCCCTAGTTTATATTCCCTTGCTTATACAGCCAAGGATATTAACCCTCTTAGCTACTGCATCGCACTGGGAGCTCATTTTCATGTGACTATCTATTGTGACTCCTAAATCCTTTTCGGTGTCAGTGCATTCTAGGATACTCCCTTCCATCTCATAAGTGACACCTACATTCTTTGTTCCCTGATGTTTTTTTTATTAGAGACAAATAAAAGGTCATACATGTTGCTCAAATGAGCCCACCTTACCAGGTGATCTAGATTGCCTGTAAAAGTAACTTGCCCCCATCATTATTTACTTCTCTACCAATTTGTATCATCTGCAAATTTTTCCAACAATGATTTTATATTTCTCCAGATCATTGATAAAGATATTGAACAGCATTGGGCCAAGACAGATTGCCATAGGATCCCATTAGAAATACTCCCATCAGATGACAATTCACCATTCACAATTACTTCTTGTGCTGTATCAGATAACCTGTTTCTAATCCATTCAATATGGACTTCACTGATTTTGTAGAGCGCTTTTTTTTTTTTTAGAATGCCATACAGGAATAAATATATAATATCCCAGTTATATTTAATAACCAACCTTGTGACCTGATCAAAAAGCTACATCAAGTCTGACATCTATTAATGATCCATTAAACCATGCTGAATGGCATTAATTAAGCTATCATTCTTTAATTTTTCACAGATTCACATATTAGCCTTCCCATTATTTTATGTGGGACTGATGTCAGGCTAAGAGACTACAGTTACCCAGGTCATTCCATTTACTCTTTTTAAATACTGAGAAATTAACTCCCCCCCCACTCCTCTGGAATTTCCTCAGTGTTCCAAAATGTGTTTAAAATAAACACTAGTTGACAGAACTTCTCTGTAGTTTTTTTTTTAAATACTCTAGTGTACAAGTTACTCAAGTCCTACTGATTTAAAAATGTTTAACATCCTCCCTAGTTATTGATGGAGTTAGTGGCAGAGTAGAGTCAAGAACACAGATGCTTACCTCAGAGTCCTCGTATTCAGAACAATGACCACTCTCCCTCTCTCCCAACAACCATCCTCAAAAGTTTTAGGATACCATACCAGTAAAAGGTACATTTTCTAGTTTTAATGCTTCAAATTATAATTTATTCAGTGGAATAATGTATAGTACAGTTATAGTCAAAATGGTTATATAAAAATGGCACTCTTATTCAGTAGGTATTTATTCAGTGCTATATCTGCATATGTTGCCAGTAAAATAAGTTTTTAGATTTATTAGCATTTCAGAGTCAATACCGATATCAGAGAGTAAGGTGGAATCTATTGTCTTTTGCAAGTCAACAAGACTGTTAAAGCCCTGCTCCTGCAAAGACTTACACAGATGCTTAACCTTAAGCACGTAAGTAGTCCTAATGCCCTCAGTGGGACTACTCATGTACTTAAAACTAAGCCCTTTTGTAAGAATCTGCAGGGTCAGGGTCTAAGTTTCAAATGCAGAATTAATCTACTGGTGATGTTTCACAGGGAAAGATAAAGTACAACTTGGCCTTCAGATTTAAGAGGAGTTTCCAAGACTGGTAATCAGAAAATTTGACTTGCACATGGAGCAAATTCAGTACAGACATCACATACAAAAAAATGGAACCCCACAATGCCATTTGTACAGTCATTTTTTCAAGTGCAATTTAAATTGAAATACAATACATTATGCTACTGAAATTTAATATTGTGCTTCTACAGGAAGAACAATGAATTACTAATGGTTTGTTTTCAGTTTCTCCTGCTGAACCAATAAAGCTGCCAAGTTTTTCCCAATGATTTACAATGTAAAAGACACTGATTTAAGGAAATTACACTTCTACCATTATATGGACTGAAGACAATGTCATACTGAAAGCTAAGAATACTCATTGATTATTTTAGTCATATTAAAATATGCTCTGTTTGAGGGTGCATTGTTATCACAAGTCAATTTCTCACAGGCTGTTTAATCTCCATTTTCCCCTAGAATGCACCTGAACATAATTGGTACGATTTATTAAGCAGCTCTACTTGAACTTCTTAAACAGGCATTATTTGTCAAATACATGATCTTGACATTCCCTGTAATAGTGCAACCACCTAGAACATTTAATTTACGAATACTGATGATGGCTTGGTTATGGGATGTTTTCTGTATGACTATGTCAGTTATACAATAGGAGACTAGAGGCAGGGATAAAGCAAAGAATGGCTCAAGATAGCCAGCACTCCGCAAATACTTGAGTGCTAAAGGGACAATGCCGGAACTACTAACTTCAAAGATTTTGCCTCCTCTGTAGGTATCCTGCAAAACTGGCTTGAATCAGGGTGGAAAAACTCCTAGAATGGAAAAGAACAAAACGCTGGCTGGAACTCTCTCAAGAGAGCATGGGGGTTTGTTGGGGGAACTAGACAGACATGGAGGTCCGAGGGGGGTTTCTAAAGAAGTTAGGCCTGCCGAGGTTACAATGAAACCATGGTAAGCCTTTAGGTAAGACAGCCATGGAGGCAGACTGTTTTAAAATCCTTATTCTCTAAAAGCTTTGTTCCTACTGCTAAACAAACAATACTATTGTTATAAGAAGGCAGTTTGATCACTGTACACTGCTGGAAGTGAAGAACGGCAAGTACCTGAACTCAGTCAGACCTGTTGGGTAAGCATGGCTGATACACGGGATATTGTAGCCCAAGACAAGCGTGGATAAAAATATATTATTTTTTTAAAAATGGATTTTTATTTAAATTGAATTTTTTGTCCAATTATCGAGCGATCCATCCCATCATCAAGTCCCAGCTTCTGGTAGTCAGAAGTTTAGGGACACCCACAGCATGGGGTTGTGTGCCTGACTACCTTGGCTAATAGCCATTGATGGACTTACCTTCCATGAACTTATCCATTTCTTTTTGGAACCCAGTAATACTTTTGGCTTTCAGAACATCCATTGGTAACAAATTCCACAGGTTGACTGTGTGTTGTGTGAAGTACTTCCTTATGTTTGTTTTAAAACTGCTGCCTATTAATTTAATTGGGTGACCGCTGGTCCTTGTAGTTTACACCATCACATAACATACTTCCTTATTAATTTTCTCCATACCATTCATGATTTTACAGACCTCTATCTTATCCCGTTAGTCATCTCTTTTCTGACCTGAACAGTCCCAGTCTTTAATCTCTCCTCACATGAAAGCTGTTCCATACTCATCTTTTTTGAAATAGGGTGACCAGAACTTCACACAGTATTCAAGGTGTAAATATACATGGATTTATATAGTGACATTACGATATTCTCTATCTTCTTGTCCCTTTCCTAATGGTTCCTAACATTGTTAGTTTTTTTGACTGCTGCTGCACACTGCACAGATATTTTCAGAGAACTATCCATGATTAATCCAAAATCTCTTCCTTGAGTGGTAACAACTAATTTAGACCCCATCATTTTGTATGTACAGTTGGGATTTTGTTTTCTAATGTACATTACACTTCGTGTTTATCAACACTGAATTTCATCTGCCATTTTGTTGCCCATTCACCCAGTTTTGTGAGATCCTTTCTTCTCTCTTCAGAGTCAGCTTTGGACTTCTATAGCTTGAGTAACTTTGTATCATCTGGAAACTTTGCCACCTCACTGTTTACTCCCTTTTCCAAATAATTTATGAATATGTTGAACAGTATTGGTCCCAGTACAGACCCTTGTGGGACCCTGCTATATACCACTCTCCACTGTGAAAACTGACCATTTATTCCTACCTTTTGTTTTCTATCTTTTAACCAGTTATTGATCCATGAAGGATCTTCCCTCTCATCCCGTGACTGCTTACTTTGCGACCTTGTTGAAGGCTTTCTGAAAGCCCAAGTATGCTATATCTACTGGATCATCCTCGTCCATATGCTTCTTCCCATCCTCAAAGAAAATTGTAATAGATTGGTGAGGCACGATTTTCCTTTAACAAAAGCCTGGTTGACTCTTCCCCAACATACCATGTTCATCTACATGTCTGATAATTCTGTTGTTTACTACAGTGTCAAAAACTTTGCTAGTACTGAAGTTAGGCTTACTGGACTGTAACTACCATGATTGCCTTAGGAGCCTTTAAAAAAAACAAAAAAACAAAAAACCCACCAGTGTTACACTAGCTATCCTCCAGTCATCTGGTAGAGAGGTTGATTTAAGCGATAGTTCCACAGTTAGTAGTTAAACAATTTCATATATGAATTCCTTCAGAACTCTTGGGTGAATACCATCTCGTCCTGGTGACTTATTACTATTTAATTTATCAAAATGTTCCAAAACCTGCTCACTGGTTTTAGTCATGATTTAAATTAGCAAGCAGGAAATCTTGATTTAAATCTATTTTAATCATGTTTTGCATTTTAACATTTTAGTTCTTTTCCTAAAGAAGGGTTAATTCTCACTGGTTGGTAATTAAAGCATGTTGATTTGCAACTAAATATAGCTCTTATACTAAATTTGGTGGGGGGGGGGGGGGTTGCTAATCAGGAGGATACATGATATGTTTACACATTTGTTTAAGCAATTATATAGCGTAACTTTTGACTAGATCAATTTTGCTTGATTTGTGTCTAGGTCTATTTGGATGGAAATTCAAATTCAATTAAAAATGGACAAACAGCATTTTTTAAATTGAACTACACTTCACTGTTGAGCTTGAAACTGTAGCAAGAGGAACTGAACCCATGGTAATTTAATCCAAAATTACTAAATTAAAATTAATTTTAAAAAAGGGCTACAAACGGCCTTACTCCACTCCTTAAATTTGAACCCGCTCCAGAGGCTTATAGAAAAAGGTTTCAGGAGATTCAGAATAAGGGGATGATTTATATGGAAGTGGTGACTCATCTGGGGGATTACCTCCTCAAAAGGGCCAAAAGTCAGAGAATGACTACCTTAGACAGGCTGTATGAAATGGTTTGGTTGGAAAAGTTTTATGATTTGTTTACATGATCTTAAAACATGATTAATGGATAAGCTTCCAGGAGACCATTGGAGGCTGATGAATATGTGGATAGCAGGTTTGGTTCTGAGAAGAAGCATAAGGAAGAATGGCACATGGATGGCACTCAGGGTAACACCTGGATCTCCACCCCCCATACACAGGTTCTGGTGTTCCTAACAGGCACAGAAACAGTAGATCCCCAAAATGGAGGCAGAAAGTAGAAGTTAAAGGGTAGATTCCAGGAAGCACTATTCTAGGCGGGATAAGAGATAAGCCTCTGACACAAACTATCAAAATCAGAATAAAAGAATGAGGGACTCGGGCTATGCCAATTTTTCCTGAATTTTCTAATGAGGGGTCAGTGGTGGGAAAAGAGACCACAAATACCACACATTAGGACATTTAGTTACTAATTAGTGCAGCCCTTACTTGTTCTTCTCCGCGTAGGTACGAAACAACAGGCATAACTAGGTATCTAGACCTGAGGAAGAGCTCTGTGTAAGATCAAAAGCTTGTCTCTTTCACCAACAGAAGTTGGTTCAATAAAAGGTATTATTACCTCACCCACCTTGTCTCCCTAGAGATAACTAGGTTATGCAGTCAGTTTCCTCTAAAAAGTCTTCTATTGCTGATTTGGATGGGGGGGAGGGATAGCTCAGTGGTTTGAGCATTGGCCTGCTAAACCCAGGGTTGAGAGTTCAATCCTTGAGGGGGCCACTTGGGGATCTGGGGTAAAATCAGTACTTGGTCCTGCTAGTGAAGGCAGGGGACTGGACTCAATGACCTTTCAAGGTCCCTTCCAGTTCTAGGAGATGGGATATCTCCATTAATTATATTAAATTAATTTATTATTATTATTATTTCTGTATAGCGAAAGACCAAAGGCATCTAGATTGTTGCTATTCTTATTCAAAACCTACAGATGAACGGTCAGGCATTTGCAAAGATTTACTGATGATCTGAGTCAGCTAATAAGGCTCTCTACAGAGTGGTGTGGACTACACTGGCCTCAGGAGAATGAGAGCCCTGCTTTTGCCAACGTCCATTCCTATAAACTCCATAGCAAAGGTTCCCAGGATTGCTCAGTACCTGTGTCCTCCATATAAGGGTATACAGCAGAAAGAAAGCCAAATTGATACAGGGAAACTGGCCCTTTCTTGGAAAATAAAAATGTAAGTTTTAGAAAACAGAGTTCACATAATTAATAAAATAACAGGAGTACTTGTGGCACCTTAGAGACTAACAAATTTATTAGAGCATAAGCTTTCGTGGGCTACAACCCACTTCTTCGGATGCATATCATCCGAAGAAGTGGGTTGTAGCCCACGAAAGCTTATGCTCTAATAAATTTGTTAGTCTCTAAGGTGCCACAAGTACTCCTGTTATTTTTGCGGATACAGACTAACACGGCTGCTACTCTGAAACCCATAATTAATAATTCACTCAAGTCACTGACTAACAATTTCAGCTCTGTATTTTGTGTTTTTGCCTCTGTGCAGCATATCTACAAACTTTAAGAAAAAAGCTCAGCACAGTTGAATAAAATGGCAGCTTATTCCCAAGCCATCAAAAATGCAAAACTTGGTAAAGGCAGTAACTAGTCAGCACAACTGAATACAACAAATTGGGTATTACAGATCAAAACAACTGAAACTTAAGAGTGGTAGACCTCTCTTTCCCCTCATTGCAGCACACATTCCCTCCAATGCCTGTAAGGGACCTCCCTCTGAGAGAAACTTTCAGATGAAAGAAGGCTAAAATAGACAATGTTTACAATACCTCAGATATAAACCTGAAACTTTTCATTGTAATTATGTACACACACACTTCATTGTAATTATGTACACACACACTTCAGTAAAATAGAGATGAATTATAGATATTTGCTGAAAATCTGGAAAATACCAGAATTCTAAGGGAATGTCTACACTGCAATTGGAGGTGCAACTGCAGTACGTGTAGACATACCCAAGCTAGCTTTAATCTATCAAGCTCAGGTATCAATAGCAGTGAAGCTACCACAGCATGGGCCTCAGTCTGGGCTGTATAAGGATCCTGCGTACATAATCACATTCTTACTTCACCCTGAAATCTGTGCTTCTGTGCCTTCATGGTTATTGATTCCCATACTAGCTTTAATCTAGTTAGCTTGGAATGCAGTCAAACCTCCCACAACTGTGCAGACATATCCTAAAAGTTAAGATTCTTACCAATTAAAATGGATGTTCTTAACACCATATTTGCTTGGTAACAAATGCAGTAATTGATGTTGTCAAACAATTTCAGTTATGACCCTAGGATATTACATCATCATAACTTTGCAACAGTAAAACTAATTTTTCCATAAAATAAATCTAGACAGAATTCCCAACCAGTTCTACTTATCCAATCAAGGAGCTGTCTGGATTAAACAGACATCCTTTCCACTGTGTTAAATACAGAAGGGAACAGTAGAAAGAGCTGTAATAATTTAGTACCTCACCCAAGATAGAGTCAATGGGAAAAAGTGGAGTAGCCAACATCATACATGGGAGGTAAATAAAGCATCCTTCTTTCCCCCTACCAACACAGCCAGCTGCACCGTTACTCCAGTCAGGCAATGCAGGAGCACTTACCGTTCCCCCAGCCCTTACCAGATACCAAAAAAATGCTCCTTTAAGGCTTGACTTTGCTACCTTTACTCATGCTAAGCAGCATCAGCAATTTCAGCAGAACTGCTTGCAAAGTTAGGTTCTACTAAATGAAAAAGGGGTGGCAGAATTGCATTTGTAATTATTTCAGTGTCAGAAGCACAAAGAATGTAGGACTCAGTCTGATTAAAACAAGTAAATGATCTGGCATACAGTGGTAATGCTGTGCTACTGTAATGTTAGGAGTCATATGATTTGGAGCACAACTTTCAGGGTATGTGGCAGGGCCCATGTGTTTTGCCTGACATTGAGGAGAGTTAAGGGAGGCTAGAACATTCCCTAGTGTGTTGGGGAATTATTTGCATTCACAGCTTCTGTTTCTTGAAGGAGTGAGTTGACTCAAATTTGTATTTGATTTTATAGTTTTAAATAATTGGCAGGGCACTAAGAGTTTGTGTACAGATGCTTTTTATAGTTCAAACTAAGAGGAAAAAAGTTACCCTGAAAAGCCTTCTACGGACATATGAGCCATTGAAAACTCCTATGTCTCAAGTTGCTCAAAAGATCAAGTAGATTATGTTAGTGGTACACAGTGTAACATCATAAGAAAACACACCACGGTTATGTACGACATCCAGTAAGGAAAGGACAATAGCTGTAACAATATTAAGTACCAGGGTGGATTGATTTAAATCACCAAGTGGAAAGCCACAATTTATATCACTGATTTTAATCAACTTTTCCATTTGTACATCAGTTATTTTCTAAATAAAAGTATATTCTCAATGGTTTATATAACCATTAAAACATGCTGATTTATAACTAAAGAGAACCTTTTGACTAGATTTGGTACATTTTTGCTACCAGGAGAGTACACTATACACATTTATTTAAGCAATTATATAGCTTAATGTTTTCTGATTCTTATTAATTGTACATTTTTAGTATGTTAGAAAGTGGTGAAAGATATACAGCTCATTAACTTTCTGCAAATGATTTGTGTCAAGCTGCATTAGGATGGTAACTTGAATTTAATTAAACACAACAGTAAATGTATTCATTGTTTAAATGTTTTAAGAGATTATAATAAGTTTAAGCCTCGACATATATACAATTAAACCTAAATCAAATACAAAACAGATTTATTTTTAAAGTAAATGTTTTTGAGGGAGGGATAGCTCAGTGGTTTGAGCACTGGCTTGCTAAACCCAGGGTTGAGAGTTCAATCCTTGAGGAGACCATTTAGGGACCTGGGGCAAAAATCTGTCTGGGGATTGGTCCTGCTTTCAGCAGGGGGTTGGACTAGGTGACCTCCTGAGGTCCCTTCCAACCCTGATATTCTATGATTCTATGATTATTAGAATTTAAGTAACAAAATAAAGTCCAATTTAAATAAATTCATTTTTTATTTTTTCAAAAAATAATGTATTTTTATCCACCCTGTTAAGTACTGCTAATAGTAACAGGAAATTGCCATCTGTCATTTGCACTTAATGACAAAAAACACATCAAGACAAGTTTTCATACCAGTTTTAGATAGGGTGACCAGACAGCAAGTGTGAAAAATCAGGACGGGGTGGGGGTGATAATAGGAGCCTATATAAGAAAAAGCCCCAAATATCGGGACTGTCCCTATAAAATTGGGACATCTGGTCACCCTAGTTTTAAACCATTTGATAAAGGAGGAATACAGCTATGTTCCCCATATAATTTGACTTAACTTGTTCTAAAAAACACATCAGGCAACATGTAACATTATGAAAATATCAGGCAACTTCCAGCATAGAAGGGGAATACAGTTAGTGCTTTAAAAGTACATTAAAAAACAACAACATTACAGATCCATTAAGTTCTACTTGAAAGAAATGAAATGAAAGCCTCCTGCAGAAAAAAGGGATGTACAATAAGACAGCATTTAAGTACACACACTCTAGATTGGAAAATCATTATATAGGGAAGTTCAGAAATAAATAAGTAGAGCTGGAAGTTTACCTTTGTGGTATAATGCACACAATTAAATATCCACAAAACATGAAATACAATATGGTATTTTTCACGTATGTTATAACTTTAAGCAGAAGCTAGTATACAGACCTAAGTTATAGATTCCATATTGTTTTCTCTTACGACTACATTTCTCTCAGACATTAAATCTACTGAACTTGAGTTAAAAAAAGGCTAAAGGACACAGAATAGTGAAAAATATTGAATGGTACATACCAATACAGAATGGGAATTTTACCTCTATATTGAACGTTCTTGTCCTCTTGAAAGCAGTTACAATTAAATACTCCTCTCTGAGGGCACTTCTTATGCACTCACTCAGCATTTAAAATTCTGAAAAAGCCACTAGCCTACTTATGATGAAAACTGAACTCGTGCTCTAAATCATATGACTCCTAATGTTAGAGTAGAACTGTAGTGCCATTATAGTTAAGGATAAGCTATACTTTGAAAATTTCAGAAGTGCTAAAGTTACTTAGGAGCCAAAGGCCCATTTTCAAAACTGACTTAGGCACTTGGGATTGTAAATCTCACTGCAAGTCAATAGAACTTGGTCTTGTTTACACACAAAAATTGTACTACTTTAACTATATTAGTTTAGTTAAGCAGCACAGCCCAATTAGCGTAGATAATCATCTCAGCGTAAGAGTGCTTATACCTGTATACTGAAATCCTGTAAAGCAGAGGTTCCCAAACTTGGTTTGCGACTTGTTCAGGATAAGCCCCTGGCGGGCCACGAGATGCTCTGTTTACCTGAGCGTCCACAGGTACGGCCATTTGCAGCTCCCAGTGGCCGTGGTTCGCCGCTCCCGCAGCTCCCATTGGCCGGGAATGGCAAACCGTGGCCACTAGGAGTTGTGAGCGGCCGTACCTGCGGACATGAGCGATAATACCAACACAAAAATATGTTTAGAGCAATTGATAGGCTCCTTTGGATATTCTACCCTCTCTTACCTATCTGATATGGGAGTCAGTAGCTTTGCAGGGTCAAAATAAATGTGGTTAAAACTCAGCACACACATTCTCAGCTTGAAAATATTTGTAAACAAGAAAGTTTACACCTACTTGGCTATTTAAGTCCAGCGAGGGGGGGGGAGATTCCCTCACAACCCCACAAAACTCTAACTTAAAAAATTAAGTTCCTTTGAATCCTTCATGAATAGATATGCATGAAATCTCAGTAATCAAATGTGTATGGGTTTTATGGTCTTTAACAGTAGGATATGGGTAAAATCCACAAAGCTAAATCAGATTAGAGATGCACACAAAGCATAATCCTATGGCCTGAAATGAATCTTAAAGGGTATACTACCAAGGGGGGAAAAAAACGTTGGAAGTTTAATATACTGTGTAAGACCCATCTAGAAACTCGAAATCCTCTGCATCAGCTAGCTGGAAGTCTTTATTCAGTGTCAGCTTTAAGTAACAGACAAGGTTGGTGAGGTTATATCTTTTAATTGATCAATTTCTGTTTAAGAAATGGCATACAAGCCAACAGCACTTATCTTTTTTACTTTCTTAGTTTCATAAGTACCATTAATGATGGTGGAAAATTTTTGAGAATAAGGTTAATTGGTTAATTTGTACTCCCTCTCAGCAGATGCCTATGTAGCAATGAAACTAACAGTGGCTACTTAGAAACAATATATATTTTGATAGTGAAATGTAACATTTTTAAAAGTTATTTAATTCCCACCAGATGATATTTTACAATATGTAACATGCCTTTAAAAAGAGTTATATTAGTGAACACCAACAACCCCACCCCCAAATCCTGATGTAAAAAGTAACGGCTAAGTTGACCTAAACAGAAGTTAACTGCTAGAGATATACATTTGTAATGATAAAAAAATGTTTAGCGATTTTGAAAGTAATGATAGAAGATTCAGACAGCTATCCAAGGGGTAAAATGAATATTTTAAAGGGACAGAATGAGAGCAGCCCAGAGAGATCATGGAATGGAATTCAATGGAATGTTGTTAGAAATGATCAATTAAAAGGCTTTTGTGAGAAGACTGAAGGCAATTCTTTAAACATATGCACAAAGAATTAGTTTGTCAGGTTCTTGGTCTCTTGGTATTAACAGAACAATTGCAAAATTCAACTTACCCACATGCCTGTAGAATACAAATGTGCTTTTTTTGGTAAGAAAAATAAAATACTGAGATTGATGACAATTAAACAATCATGGGGGGAAATTGTCCATGTATCGGCAAGTTTTCATAACAATTTTGCAAAGTTATTGTTTCACACAATATCCAGAATTTGCGTTATGTCTGAGGAAAAAGAAAAATGTACATCTAACGACTCCCCATTATGGAAGACAACTCAAGTGAAAAGTCTGTGGGACACAATTATTAAATATTCTATTCTGTTCACAATTTGATTTTCCGATGGTAAAAATTCAGTACACTTACTCATTCTTTTAAAATTTATATCCAAAATAAATGGTAAGAGAGGCCTTCTGCAAAGCAAGCAGCAGAAGCAATAAATTTAATAAAGAAAAAAAAAAAAGAAATCAGAGAAAAGAGGGAGACTTCTAGAAACAAAACCTATATTTGTTAGTTCATTTTCACTCACTGGTTCTGTAAAGTTAGTGGGAAACAAAAGGGGAAGTCATTTGACATTTACAAAAGCGACGGCTGATAAAAGAGAACCTCAGGAGAAGTGTTATAGTAAAAATAAAGAGTGCTAAGAGAAGATCTTTGTCTTTTATTAAATGAATAATGTTAATGTTGAGACCAACAGAAAAATCTACTGAGGAAATAATGATTTTGAGAGGAACTTACAGGAAAAGAACCTGGGTATAAGAGTATCCTTTAGGGAGAATGGGTATTTGAAATAAAAATTTTAACTGGTGGTATGTCAAGACATTTGAACACCGCAATCACCGGATAATTAGTACTATTAAGGTGGTAGAAACTGTCCAAGACTAAGGTAGAGAAGTGATTTTAATTATGCAATTTTGACAGCTACTGTAGCATATCAGGGTTTTTTTAGATTAACAGCTAAAGGACAATTAAGTTTTAGACATTACCCATTCAACCTCTTATTGTTGAAAGAAATAAAACACGTTACAGATGCTGCATATACAAAATGAATTTCCTGACTTGTGACTAAGGTGTCAACCATAATAATGAATTAAAGTAATTTTTATAGTGATTCAAATAAAAATTCATTTCTTCAAGTATTTCTTCCACAGAAAATTAGGTTTTCAAATATGCATAGGTTCATTTAATTGTGTCATTTTATTACACATCCACCTGCAATTTGGAAATCCACACACACGCAACAGCTTTCCAGAAATTTTAACTGACTTTTAAGGAGGTTTTTTTTCAAACATAGTTCTGCCAAAGTTAGCCAATCAGACTGACGTAATTTATTTAAATGTGCTATAAATCGTTGGATAATTTAAATGAGGCTTAAAATGATCTCTACTTTCTTTTCACTGTTCCTGCTATTTACTTTTTGCATTTCTTTCAGCTTGGAGAATAAATATGGCAATGGTTTGAAAACACAGGAAACAAATAATCATTGTTTCCATGAGAAATTGTTAAAATAGTTCATGAAAATATTTCTAACGGTATTCGTTCTTTTTTTTAAAACAAAATTTGGGCAAGCGAGGCCCCTTAGTGGCCCTTTAATGCATATTTGGGGTAAAGCGTACATGTGTCACCAAGAAATAAGTTAAAAAAATAAAGACATGTTTCTTGTGTTTCACACAAACATTCTAGGTGATTTCTACTTTATGGGTTATGTGATATTTTAAGAAGTTCTGCATGGTAGTCAGGGCCTGCATGCCGTGGCCCCACGCCACTCCCAGAAACAGCCAACGGCTGGCATGTCTCTGTGGCCCCTGGCGCAGGAAGGGGCGGAAGGGGGAGGCTCCGCGCACTGCCCCCGTCCCCAGCACCATCCCCGCAGCTGCAGGGGCGGCACTGCACACGGAGACACACTGTCCCCTTCCCCCCAGGAATGCACAGAGATGTGCCAGCAGCCGGCCGCTTCCGGGAGTAGTGTGGGGCTATGGCAGGTAGGCAGCCTGAGCCATGCCGCTCTGCTGGCCGGGAGCCACCTGTGGGGAGTGCCTCCTGGCCAGAGCCTGCACCTTGCACCCCTTCCTGCACCCCAGATTCTTAAATATGTAAAAGGTATAATATTTAAGCTGTGTGAAATGAATGAAGCCTTAACTCCAGTGGAAAAGATAGTACAGCAAAACTTTTTGGTACTCAACTAGAATTACTGCATCTCATGACTCATCTGTTGATGAATACTACAGACAATTTTGTTTTGTGCACATAACTCAACAACGTGAAAAGCTAAATAAAACAGTTAATAAGGAACTTCAGGAGGGCTAAGGGTAGGGGTTTGAGGTATTGGAATGAAGTTGATGGCTATGTTTATTGTCTGGAATATGAATACTCCAATGGTATTAAGCTATTTTAATTAATTGTACACTTAAATGCTGTTATACCTGAACTCAAGGTGCCCTAAGCATGGTTTGTGTTTTTAATCAAATGTATAAATAATAAAATCTATCTTTACACTTCCCCCATTTTAGAATATAAATCTCAAAATACAACAGGAGGCAATATTCTTACTAAATTATTAAAAAACTATTTTAGAAATTATATCAAAAGACAAATATCAAATAGACAGTAATGCATAACTAACATTGAGGCATGAAACCATTTATATTTCACTTTTGTATTCTTTTTTTTATCATACCTGCTAGTTTTTGATTACGTTTATTTAAAAAAAGATTACTCTTGTAGTAGTGTCATAATGCCATTTGTGACATTAGACCATGGAAATGCAATTCAACAAATTCAGCATTACGACTTCACTGCAGGATCAAACAGAAGGGGAACTATGAAGAAATTTCCACATAACTCTTGGAAAGGGAACTGTTTCCACCAACTGATTTATTTCAGTCTTGTGACAAAGCTCAAGTTACTAACCAGCAGTTATATTTTACAAGTCACTTAGAGTTCAAGATTTAAATTTACTATAAATTAAATTGGATTTACTAAGGCGTGGTCTACACTAAAAAGTTATATCAAACCAGCTATATCACTCCAGGGTATGAAAAATCCACACCACTGGGCAACACTATATCACTAGAATTAAAGGCAACAATGCTTTTCCCACTAGCATATTCCCAGATTCCTCTCAAATCTTCTACATGAAAGTAAAACACATAAGGGTATGTCTACACTACGAGAGTAGTTCGATTTTACTTAAATCGAATATGTGGAATCGATATTACAAAGTCGAACGTGTGTGTCCACACTAAGGACAGTAATTCGACTTTGTGAGTCCACACTAACGGGGCAAGCGTTGACACTGGAAGCGGTGCACTGTGGGCAGCTATCCCACAGTTCCCGCAGTCCCCACTGCCCATTGGAATTCTGGGTCGAGCCCCCAATGCCTTCTGGGGAAAAAAATGTGTCGAGGGTGGTTTTGGGTAACTGTCGTCATCCAACCGTCACCACCGCCCTCTCTCCCTGAAAGCGCCGGCGGGAAATCAGTTCGCGCACTTTTCTGGTGACAGCCCGAACGCCACAGCACTGCGAGCATGGAGCCTGCTGCGACCATCGCTGCAGTTATGGCCGTTGTCAACACCTCGCAGCTTATCATCCACCTTTCCCAGAGGCAGATGCTGAGAAATCGGGCGAGGAGGCTACGGCAGCGCGGTGAGGACCTGAAGTCTGAGAGTGGCACAGACCTGTCACAAAGCATGGGACCCCACGCCGAGGACATCATGGTGGCAATGGGTCATGTTGATGTTGTGGAACGGCGATTCTGGGCCCGGGAAACAAGCACGGACTGGTGGGACCGCATAGTGCTGCAGGTCTGGGATGAATCACAGTGGCTGCGAAACTTTTGCATGCGTAAGGGAACTTTCCTGGAACTTTGTGAGTTGCTGTCCCCTGCCCTGAAGTGCAAGGACACCCGGATGCGAGCAACCCTGACTGTCCAGAAGCGAGTGGCCATAGCCCTCTGGAAGCTTGCAACGCCGGACAGCTACCGGTCAGTTGCGAACCACTTTGGCGTGGGCAAATCTACCGTGGGGGTTGCTGTGATGCAAGTAGCCAACGCAATCGTTGAGCTACTGCTCTCAAAGGTAGTGACCCTGGGAAACGTGGAGGTCATCATAGATGGCTTCGCCGCGATGGGATTCCCAAACTGCGGTGGGGCTATAGATGGAACTCACATCCCTATCCTGGGACCGGACCACCAGGCCAGCCAGTACATTAACCAAAAGGGCTACTTTTCAATGGTGCTGCAAGCACTGGTGGACCATAGGGGACCAACATCAACGTCGGATGGCTGGGCAAGGTTCATGACGCTCGTGTTTTCAGGAACTCTGGTCTGTTTAGACGGCTGCAGGAAGGTATTTACTTCCCGGACCACAAAATAACTGTTGGGGATGTGGAGATGCCTATAGTGATCCTCGGGGACCCAGCCTACCCGCTAATGCCCTGGCTCATGAAGCCCTATACTGGCGCCCTGGACACTGAAAAAGAACTCTTCAACTACCGGCTGAGCAAGTGCAGAATGGTGGTGGAATGTGCTTTTGGACGTCTCAAGGGGAGATGGAGAACCTTACTGACTCGCTCTGATCTCAGCGAAACCAATATCCCCATTGTTATTGCAGCTTGCTGTGTGCTCCACAATCTCTGTGAGAGCAAGGGGGAGACCTTTATGGCGGGGTGGGAGGTTGAGGCAAATAGCCTGGCTGCTGATTACGCCCAGCCAGACAATTAGAAGAGCCCAGCGGGATGCGCTGTGCATCCGGGAGGCTTTGAAAGCTAGGTTCCTGAGTGAGCAGGGTAACCTGTGACTATTAAGTTTGTTTACAGAGAAGCTGAACCTGCCCCCGTTTCTTTACCCAGTAAATGTTCACTATCCTCTCCAGTTACATACCCCGTTCACCCCGTTCCCCCCCTTCCAACACACGTTTAAAAATAAAATCACTTGAAATTTGTTAATGAACACCGTTTTCTTTATTACTGTTTTCGCGGGAAAGTGTTGAACCTGGGACGCAGACTGCGGTGGGGAGCGGGTGTACTGTAGTGATGCAAAGGACGCTTCTAAACTCCAGGAATGACAGGCTCCGCACTGGTGGACTGGTTGTTTCAACGGAGCCTGCCACCCCTCCTGTTCGGGACTCTGTGTGTGGGGGCTATGTGACTTTGTGGCAGGGGGAGGACGGTTACAGATCCCCTGCTGCGTGGCTCTGTGATCCAGGATAAGGACCACTGCATAAGATCTCTAACCGCCCTCCCCCGCCACAAAGTCACATAGGCCCCCCCCACAGAACATGAAAACCACCTCCCAGACTGACCAGGGTAACTAGTGAATGCAATGTGTGTGTGCCCTGCTGCTGAACCTGCCCCCGCGTCTGTACCCTGGTAAAGGTGACTGTCCTGTCCAATTACCAACCCCCTTTCCCCCCTTCAAACAGACTCTCCTCTAAAAGAACATGATGGAAACAGTAATTAACAGAAACGTATTTTTTATTAGCAACTACACATGAAACTGGGGGATGAAACTGGGACGGGGGCTTGGGTGAGGCGGGAAGGAAAGGACTTATCAAATTTTGGGGAATGAGAGCCTTCTGGTACTTGAGCAGTCTGCAGGGGTGGAGTGAGAGTTTTCACGGACTCTGCCGCCCCTCCTTCTTGGGACTTTGGGTGAGGGGGGTATGGGACTTTGTGGCGGGGGAGGGCGGTTAGAGATAGACTGCAGCGGGGCTCTGTCCTCCTGCCTCCGGTCCTGCAGAACATCCACAAGGCGCCGGAGCGTGTCCGTTTGCTCCCTCATTAGTCCAAGCAGCGTTTGAGTCGCCTGCTGGTCTTCCTGCCGCCACCTCTCCTCCCGTTCCATGTGTGATCGGTGCATTTGGGACAAGTTCTCCCTCCACTGGGTCTGCTGGGCTGCCTGGGCTCGGGAGCAGCCCATAAGTTCCGAGAACATGTCCTCCCGTGTCCTCTTCTTCCTACGCCTAATCTGCGCTAGCCTCTGGGACTGTGATGCCAGGGTATTTCGGGAGACAGTCGCAGCTGTGGGATGGGAAAAAGGGAGTGAATTCCTCAGCAAGATAAACTTTTGGTTGAACAAAGAACATAGTCTCTCTCTGTGAACAAGACCATGCACAGCACCTATCACATGCGCACTCAGGACAAGGTCGAATTTTCGGCCTTCGCATTCAGTGCCTGGGGTCTTGCAGTGCAGATCAGACAAGCGGGACAGGACAGCAGAATTTGGGTAACAGGCTGACATGGTAAGCCGTAGACTTGTGGCTGCTTAAAACTTTAATAATAGCACTGGCCTCCTTTCACGTTCAAAGCAATGCTCCCAGAGTTGGCCAGTTCCTGCTGCCAGCAATCCGGCAAGCATGAACTCTGCCCCTATCCCACCCCCTCGCGGCTGTCCCAGGGAAAGATCCCTGTATGCTGCCCCTCTCCCGCCTCCACCGCATGGCTGTAAACCGCCGGTTACAGTTCTGTAAAGGAACAGGTAAGCAGTCCCAATACTAACATTCCCCTACCTAATTCAAAGCAGGTCACCATGAGCGACATCACTCTGATGAGGATTTCAGAGACCGAGAAAGAAAGGATGCTTCGGGAAAGCCTGCAAAGACCAGGGCCGTACCCGGCCATGCTCTGCAAGGCTATGATCCCCGAGTACTTGCTTGTCTCCTGGCGCGGAAACGTTTCCTGCCACGGAGGACCCAATAAGGCCGCTCTCCCCAGGAACCTGATGCAAAGGCTTTCCAATTACCTCCAGGAGAGCTTTGTGGAGATGTCCCAGGAGGATTTCTGCTCTATCCCCGAACATATAGACTGGATTTTACTGTAGCTGCACTGGCAGGGACTAAACAGTAGAGCGCCTAGGGCAAAACAATCATGCTAAACCGGACATTGTTAGTTTTTTTTTCAGTAGTTGCACTGCCAAGGACTGAAACGTGAAGCGCCTAGGGCAAAGTAATCATGAAAAACCCATTGTTAATATTCCTGTTCTGTTAAAAATAAATGTTTACATGTTTAAAACACTTACTGACTGATCCTTCCCCTGATTCTGTGTCCGGGTTAACGCCTGGGGACGGTTGGTAGGGGATCTCTGTAAGGGTGATGAAGAGATCCTGGCTGTCGGGGAAATCAGCGTTGTAAGCGCTGTCGACTGCCTCGTCCTCCTCATCTCCTTCCTCATCTTCCCCGTCCGCTAACATCTCCGAGGAACCGGCCGTCGACAATATCCCATCCTCAGAGTCCACGGTCAGTGGTGGGGTAGTGGTGGCGGCCGCACCTAGGATGGAATGCAGTGCCTCGTAGAAACGGCATGTCTGGGGCTGGGATCCGGAGCGTCCGTTTGCCACTTTGGTCTTCTGGTAGCCTTGTCTCAGCTCCTTGATTTTCACGCGGCACTGCGTTGCATCCCGGCTGTATCCTCTCTCTGCCATGGCTTTAGAGAGCTTCTCGTAGATCTTTGCATTCCGTCTTTTCGATCGCAGCTCGGAAAGCACGGACTCATCGCCCCACACAGCGATCAGATCCAAGACTTCCCGATCAGTCCATGCTGGGGCCCTCTTTCTATTCCGAGATTGCATGGCCATCTCTGCTGGAGAGCTCTGCATCGTTGCCAGTGCTGCTGAGCTCGCCACGATGTCCAAACAGGAAATGAGATTCAAACTGCCCAGACAGGAAAAGGAATTCAAATTTTGCTGGGGCTTTTCCTGTGTGGCTGGTCAGAGCATCCGAGCTCGGACTGCTGTCCAGAGCGTCAACAGAGTGGTGCACTGTGGGATAGCTCCCAGAGCTATTACCGTCGATTTCCATCCACACCTACCCAAATTCGACATGGCCATGTCGAATTTAGCGCTACTCCCCTCGTTGGGGAGGAGTATAGAAGTCGAATTTAAGAGACCTCTATGTCGAACTAAATAGCTTCGTGGTGTGGACGGGTGCAGAGTTAATTCGATATAACGGTGCTAAATTCGACATAAACTCCTAGTGTAGACCAGGCCTAAGTAGTTCGTGATCAACCCAAAGACACTATTTATGCCACTAACCTTTCCTTGTCAGCACCAACATGGGTCTTGTCCAATCTAGAATGTTAAAGACCAAATTAAAAATATCATCTTTGATAAAAAAAACTGAGATCAGGTATTAATGTTTGACACAGAAAATTCTCAGTCTACATTTTGCTTCTACATAAAGATGTGATACATTTAGAAAAGAAAATCTCAAAAGATTTGTGTCAGAATATTGTCTTTATACATGGGTTTCATAGCTTAATTCATGAAGTTAAGATGTTACATCATTTCAAAAAACTACAGTACAAATATCTTTTCAGTGACTTGTATAATTAATATGTATTCAGCAAAGTAAGATAAGAAGTCAAATGAATGTGTAACAAACAAAAGGTTTGCAATCAAGAATATTAAATCTACTACAAAAGGTTGGCTTGCAATGCATATATACAACCATAGAGTGTGGCAAGGAAGTTTAAGTTCAAAATAGATAAAGACACACTATGAAAAAAGTTTACATGAACTCAGGCTGAATCACAATTGAGCAGTCACTGTCCACATGGATTAAAGCCCAACATTTAGGTTACAATTTAACAAATCCCAAAAGTAAAGTATTTCCAGTGATTCTTTTTTTAAACTAATTTTGTTTGAAGTTAAGTGTTCCCTAGGAGGGCCATGAACTAACACAATTACCATTTTGTGAGTGCATGAAAACCAGAAAATGAAACTGATCAGTCTAGTTCAGTGGTTCCCAAACTGGGATTTGTGAATCCCTGGGGGTTCGCGAAATGTTACAGGCGTTTCTTGGAAAAAAATTCCCTAATGGCAGATAGAACTGTCCCTAGGATCCCCGGGCAGCATGGGGCCAGCAGCCTGGAGCCCCTGGACTGCCAAGAGCTAAGCAGATCAAAGCAAGCATATCTGTCAATTATACAATGAGTGTTTCTGTTTAGACACGTAGAACAAATCTTTCTATCTGCTGGCTCTCTTTAAACTTTCCGCAATGCTAAGCCTTTTTATTCTGTTTAAAATATCTGTGATGTAAGAAGAACTAGCAACTTAAAGGCAAAAGCAGTCTTTGAAGTCTTTAAACCATGATTGGAGGACTTCAATGGCTCAGACACAGGTTTGATACAGGAGTGGGTGGGTGAGATTCTGTGGCCTGCATCGTGCAGGAGGTCAGACTAGATCAGGGGTCGGCAACCTTTCAGAAGTGGTGTGCCGAGTCTTCATTTATTCACTCTAACTTAAGGTTTCGCGTGCCAGTAATACATTTTAACGTTTTTAGAAGGTCTCTTTCTATAAGTCTATAATATATAACTAAACTTAGTTGTATGTAAAGTAAATAAGGTTTTTAAAAAATGTTTAAGAAGCTGCATTTAAAATTAAATTAAAATGCAGAGTCCCCCGGACCGGTGGCCAGGACCCAGGCAGCGTGAGTGCCACTGAAAATCAGCTCAGGTGCCACCTTCGGCGCACGTGCCATAGGTTGCCTACCCTTGGACTAGATGATCATAATGGTCCCTTCTGACCTTAAAAGTCTATGATTCTATCACACCGAGAAGATTTAAACTTCAAGACTTCTTATAAGAAATGGAAAGGGAGATGGATATTTTTTGCTGTTTTTAAAATTAAATAGGCAGCTAGTATTGTTTTTAAATTATGAAGAACAAGTTTAAGCTTTGTTGTTTGCCTGGACTGCTCAAGACCTGAATGCTTGTGTAGGAGGAACCTGAGTTGGCTTCTTAAATACCTCACGCTGTTTCACATCTAATGCTCCTTGATGAAACATAGGAGCCTCAAACAGGCTTATTCAAAGTGATACAACCTACGAAAGTGATATCTTGGAAGAGTGTTGCCATTTTCATAATGTAATAAAAATACTGTAATGATAAATAATTAATAAATAGTGTGTAATAAGCATGTCATAAAACAATTTTTATATTTCCAAGATCACTGCTTTTATAATTTATACTCAGGTAAAGGAGACAATTCCTGGAAATATTCATTTTTAGGAGGGGGTTTGCAAGAATTGACATTTTAGTGAAAGGGGTTCACAGGTTGTTAAAGTTTGGGAACCACTGGTCTAGTTTCATTGTCCATGTAAATAAACAAACTACATAAACAATTAAAAGCTAGATTGCTAAAATATAGTTTAAAAATCTCTCACATTGAGACACATAAGGGGATTTATATATTATTTGTATACTGTTAGTATACTTTAAAGATTTTCCTAAAGGTTTTGCACTTTTGTTCACTCCAGAACCTAGGCTTACTTAAATTTAACAACAATTAAGTTTTTCATTAATAGGGTATTAGACTGGAAGCTTAATCAAAAGACAACTCCCTACCTTAATAAAAACCACAGAAGGAAGTACATAATCCACTGGATTTGACACTGGTTTAAATGCGGAATTAGAGTTTGGGACCTTGCAAACAAGATACGGAGAACTCAATGTAATCCTCAACTACTTTCTACCACCCTCTTGGTAGAAGGTGATCAGATTCTCTCAGACCCAATCCAAATCTCTTGCATTAATCCTTGCTGGCTCTTGCTCAATTGCTCCCAGCTCTGACAGAAAAAACAAACCATTTAAAAAAAAACCATTTAATTCTTACTGCTGTGATCCTCTGCCAGCATTAATCTGCTAGAACACAAACACCACTTTTCTTCACGAGCAACAGTATGCAACAGAGAACGATTCTGTGTACCAAGGCCAACAGGACAAGTAGACTAATGTCACAGACAACTGTGGAATTAACTTTTTTTTTTTTTTTTTTTTTTAAAGCTTGTTACTTTATTCAGTCCACTGAAAGGTAAAAGTATGGGCAAGTGTGGACACATTTTAAAAAATTAGTTAAATATATTATGCAGTACCCAGAATCACTATGAACTCAGGGTAAATGATTTCATACCTACAACCTTAAGTAAAAAGCTTTTCATTTTAATTCTGCATTTGATCTTTTCTTTTGACCCCTAACTTGCTAAAAAATATGCTGCTTCCCATCTGAAGTTTCATATAAATTTTCTTCTGCCTAGTGAGAATGTATGTGGCAAAAACTTAGATTAATCTGAAAATATCTTCAGATACAGGAGTTATAACATTTCCCAGAATACCATATTCTCAAAAATAGCTTGGTCTTGATTAACTAAATAGATTGAGCTCCTTGAGTGTCTCATTGAAGGTTTGCAAAACCTCCTATAGTCATTTTTGTGGCTCTTCTCTGACTCTCCCCAAGTTTTCAACATCCCTCTTGAATTGACATGAGAATTTGGACACAGTATTCCAGAAGCAGATGCACCAGTGCCAAATACAGAGGTAATATAACCTACCATGCACAACACTCAATGTAAGAGTTGCACCCTTCAGTACAGGATTGAGGCACACTGGCATGGCTGCATATGAGGAAGCATTTATCTATAGATATATACCATTTTGTATCTATAGATGAAGGATTTCAGTCTTGCCTCTTTCATAAGCAATAAGGGCTAGACCTACAAAAGGGGTTTAGGCATTGCAACACACAGCATTACAGCACCCAATGCTTTAAGGCTAAGTAGATTTAGAATGTTTAATTAAAACCTTGAACCTTGGGGGGTGGGGGTCCTCTCCTAACCCACTCTACTCCCAAAGCTGTGTTCTCTCCTCTTGACCTCCTCAAACAGTTGCTACTCAACAGAGCTCATGTTTCTGTACTGGCCATGGACACTTTGGTATGCACATCCCTCCCACTGGGAAGGACTGGTGGCGTCTGTCTTTATTCTCTACCTCTGCTCTCCAATTCAGCAGCTCCACTAGGAAAAAGTCAGTCCGTCCCTGGGTCAGCATTACTTTCTAGATAGTGGAAGTAAAATCAGCTAAGCTTCTTATATATGGGGGGGGATGCTGCACTGCCTATGACAATTCATTTGTTCGGTTAAAAAAAGGAAGTCATAGGACTCAAAATGTAAAATAAAGAAATCCATGAATGCCATGAGCCCTATGACAATCTTAATTCTCTATCAGTCGTGTATAAAAGGCTGTATGGCAGCTGGTGGCAGAAGAGCCCCACAGTCAGCTAAGCTTCAACTTCCTTTAAGGAAGAGCCCACAAGATGCAGAGGTTTTGGGAAGCTGAATGAGTAAAGGCAGGCCAAGCAACTAGAATATTCAAGGAGAAAAAGATGACAACTGGAAGGACAGGTAAGGGTAGTAACCATCTTCAAACAATCTAAGATCCAGAGAAAAACAGAGAATGGTACAGCTCACAATTCCATCCCTTTCTTTCTATTCATTTCCAGGTATCTGTGCCAGATTACATACTAGACAGCAAATAGAGGGCTATATTTACTGTGTGTCTATCATGCATAGCAGAATGGGACTCTGACTGCACTTAGGGACTCCAACCACATTATAAATGAACTGAAGGATTGCAAGTGCAATCCTCCAACACTTTCCTCTTTTAGTTCTTAACAGGTCTCAACCTGTCAGTGCCCAAGTGCAAACATCGCCTTTTATTAATTTGACAACGTAATCTTATTGGTGCCAGAATACATACCCCCACCAACTACCTACGACCCTTCCGATCAACCATAGTCAGTTTACATTCTCTATTACCAGAGCCAAGTTCAAAAAAACTCATGGAAGAAAAGACTCCTTTATATTACGTACCTACATCAATATTTTAAAATATTTGTTTGAGAAAGAGTTCCAAAACAGGCTTTACGATATACATATTTATTTAAAGAGTCGTCAATTTACAACTATAACTTTATAACAATGTTTTTAAAGTAGAAAGTTTGAAAGCCAGGAAGCTTGTTCCACAAACAAGTTTAACCCCAACCCTGTAACACGCATCCTCCTCTGCCTATTCACCACCAATCTCTTTATTTTCAAACCGTTCCTTAATCACTAAGAACCACCTTCTATCAACTGAAGACTCTCTTCTAGTCCATGCAAACGTTATGGCCTGACACAGTCTCACCTCCTATCCATATGTAGTACAGACACACTACTCTCTCCCCTTTATTATTCCACTACAACAGAGAGAATCCAAATCTAATCCATCCACTTTATATAAAGATTAAAATGATATTGCCTCTAACTCCATAGGTTTACAAGACCCTACCCTACAGGAACAGGCTTCATATGCACCCTATTCACAATATGGAAGTTGGTTGGTATAATTACATCTGCAAAATCATCTTAACATAATAAGGAATGCAAGTAGTATTATTTGTAGTACGACAGTGCCTACAACATCCCAGCACTGTCAACACAAATGCATATGAAGCCAGTCCCACCTCCAGAGAGTTTACAGTCTAAGGCCCCAATCCTGCAAACACACCAGTGGGACTAGCCACAGGCTTAAAGTAAGCAGTAAATATTTGAAGGATCAGAGCCTAAGACAATATATGAAGCATGGTAGAAAATTACAATCAGAACATGTACATTATATAAATGTTCATATATAAATTGGATTTGTGTTATTAGAGGAATGTACATCAGTTACAACGGATTATGCCATAGCTTATCCATTGGCCAATGTCTTATAGGCATTGAGGGAAACATTTCAAGGATAACGTTCTATGCAAAGAAAGCAACACAGACTAAAGTGCAAAATGATTGTAGATGAGAGTCAAAAATGTAGGCAACCAATGAAAGAGTAGATGGGATGGAGGGCAATGCAACAGGTCAAGGGAAGAGTTGAGAGAAACAAAGTTGTGAATGGCTTAAATAGCATGGACAATAAATTTGAACTTGGTATGGGAAAAACTGAAAGGATCAAATGGAGACAAGAGCATTCAAATCCCTCCACTAGGCTTTTACAGCGACAGATAGCTGACTTGAATCAGTTATTTCACTATACATATAAGCCTGGTTTCTGGCAGTGAAGACATAACTGAAGATACTCCAAGGTTATGGGCTGGGTATAACAATATCACCATCAATCCCGATCAGTTAACAGTGACAGAGAATAAGGGTATTCAGGAAGGTCTGGCAAGAAAGATAAGGAGTTCATGTAACTGACTACAAGTGAAAATGAAACGAAGTTTCAAGCTGTTGCAAATACACGATATGTGTCTAATCCTCATTAGGTAGAAATATATTAATCTTTATATTGTGGTCATACCTAATGGCAAACCAGATTGGGCCCCATTGGGCTAGGTGCTGCACAGACATAGAAAGGGGCACCTTCTTGTCCCAAGGTCTTACAATCTAAAACAGGAAGCATCAGAGTTAAGGTTGTTTGCAGCATTTTTACTCCAGCATTTTTTAGATTTCTATGTTTATAGAAATTAGTGCTGGCTCTAGGCACCAGGGTTCCAAGCATGTGCTTGGGGCCGCCCTTTTCAAGGCGGGGCATTCCGGCCCTTTGCAGGCGGCACTTTTCAAGGGGCGGCACTCCGGCTTTTTTTTTTTTTTTTTTTGCGCTTGGGGCAGCAAAAAACCTGGAGCCGGCCGTGATAGAAATGTTTTCAATTAACGGATAGTTGTACTTTGTAAAACAAAATTGGAGCAGAGGGGAGATTTGGGAATTTTATATTCGAAGCTCTACATATATAATTCCCACTATTACATGAAGATGCATTTTTTAATCTTTACAGTATAACACCAATGACATTCCTAGAAAACAGATACAATATCAATACCATTTCTGAATTTCAAGTCTTAAAATGAATTTACCATTCCATTAAAATCAGTGTCTATACTGAATCATACATGTTGCCTTGGGTTACATGTCATGATGCCATCATAAACGTCTGCTAAAGGAGAGATAAGCATTAGCTCTAATGCACAGGTGCCCAACCTATGGCCCGCAGCCCATATATGGCCAACCATGAGGCCCGTGGCCTTTGTTAACACAATATATTAGCATTTTGTCATCATGTTTACATCATGTAAGTTATGTGTCCTATATGTTTTCCCCGTTTTCTATAATTCTGATACATGTTTTATGCACTGATTATTTTGTTTTTAAATAGACAATATTGTACATAGAAACAACCTATCTAAATATACACGAAACAGAGTCTATTTGGCCCTCACAAGGTTGTGTTTAGGGTTATTGGCCCTCCTGCGTAGTAAGGTTGGACACCACAATGCAATTGAAAACTGACGCTCTGTACCTCGGGAGAACACACTGTACCCCCATGTTCATCCTTATAATATGATTGTGTGGTATCCAATGCAAAGTTTGTCATGTCTTCAGAAGGATCATGATGCACTGAGCATTGTTGTTATAGTAATGGTATAGGTTGTAATTTCATGTATATAGTTATGAGGCTGAAAATGTGTCCTTAAAACAAGTCCAGGCAAAACTCTCCAGGAGCAAAGGGGCAGTTCACACCTCATCAGGGCATGTGTGGGACAAACCCAGTCCAGCCTCACAGGAACAAAGGCACTGGCCTAGGCAGCAACAAAGGATCCGTTGGACCCTCGAGTGAGTTACCCCCCCCCCTTGGTCAGTTTGGGACTACGATGAGGTAATGCTCACCTGAGTCTGAAAAGCGGGGGGGAAGCCAAGAGGGAAGAAAGGAGATGATAAAAGGGAGAGACGTTTGCCATGCTCTCTCTCTCTCTCTCTCTCTCACACACACACACACCTCCATCTAAAGACACCACACCAAGAGACTGAAGCGCTGGTCAAAAGGGAGAACCTGGCTGAAGGGCAACCAGCCAGCCTGTGGTGAGAAGCATCTAAGTTTGTAAGGGCACTGAAAGTGTTAAGATCAGCTTAGAATGTGTTTTGCTTTTATTTCATTTGACCAAATCTGACTTCTTGTGCTTAGATTTTAAGTGATTATAAATCAATCTTTTGTAGTTAATACATTTATTTGTTTATTCTACCTGAAGCCGTGTGTTTGGTTTGAAGTGTGTCAGAGACTCTCCTTGGGATAACAAGCCTGATACATATCAATTTCTTTGTTAAATTGACAAACACATAAGCGTGCAGCATCCAGCGGGCATAACTGGAGACTGCAAGATGGAGATTCCTAGGGTTGCGTCTGGGACCGGAGATATTGGCTAGTGTCATTTGGTTGCACAATCCAAGAAGCAGCTGGCCAAAAGTGTTCACTCACATAGCTGGGAGCAGCTTACATGCTAGAGGCTGTGCAGGAACTATCCGGGAGTGGGGGTTCTCAGAGCAGAGCAAGGTAAGGCTGGCTCCGAGAGTCGAGGACTGGAGTGACCTATCAGATCATCGGTCCAGATAACACCAGGGGAACATCATAAAAACAAAAAGTACTAATGCAATTTGAATATGGTACCTCACATAATGACTTAGTTTCCCTACCCAAAGTTTTCCCCATAAACTTCAGAGATCTCACACCTTGTAAAAGAAATGTGAGTACAGATATTTTCCAGAAGGCTTCCATCTTTTACTTATATTATCTTGACTATTTTAAAATCATATTTGAAGTTTCTTTTCTAAAACAACTTAGTACCAGAAGCTTCAAAAACTTGAAAACGGTAAACAATACATTTATTTGCTTTCTGCCCTGTTCTAATTTTTGGGGTTGTACCTCATGACCTAGGACTAGTACTTCACAGAAGAGCATGAGAGACCTGCTGTCTCTGGAAGAAGGGTCGGAAACTGGGAGGGACCATGGGCCGTTATAGCAGGGATAAGGGAGAGACAAGAGAGAACACAGGGGGGAAATCAAATCAAATCAGTATCTTGGATGTCTGTATACTAATGCAAGAAGTATGGGGAATAAGCGGGAAGAATTTGAAATGCTAGTTAATAAACATTACTATGACATGGTTGATATCACAGAGACTTGGTGGGGTAATACGTATTACTGGAATATTGGTGTAGATGGGTACAGCTTGCTCAGGAAGGACAGGCAGAGAAAAAAAGGGAGGTGGTGTTGCCTTATATATTAAAAATGTATACATCTGGACTGAGGTTGAGATGGAAATAGAAGACAGACTTGTTGAAAGTCTCTGGTTAAGGATAAAAGGGCTAAAAAAAACAAGGGTGATGTCAGGGTAGGTGTCTACTACAGATCACCTTAACCAGGAAGAAAAAGTGGATGAGGCTTTTTTTAAACTAACAAAATCATCCAAAGCACAGGACTTGGTGGTGATGGGGTACTTCAACTACACAGACATCTGTTGGGAAAATAATACGGCAGGGCACAGATTATCCAACAAGTTCTTGGAATGTATTGGAGACAATTTTTTAGTTCAGAAGGTGGAGAAAGCTACTAGGGGAGAGGCTGTTTTAGATTTGATTTTGACAAATAGGGAAGAACTGGTTGAGAATGTGAAAGTGGAAAGCAGCTTAGGTGAAAGTGATCATGAAATGGTAGAGTTCATGATTCTAAGGAATGGTAGGAGGGATAACAGCACAATAAAGATAATGGATTTCAAGAAGGCAGACTTTAGCAAACTCGGATCTCCTCGGAAACAAGTCTAAAGAAAAACAGTTCAAGAGAGTTGGCATTTTTTCCAGAAAGACATGATTAAGGGCACAAAAGCAAACAATCCCACTGTGTACGAAAGATAATAAGTATAGCAAGAGACCATCCCTTCTTAACCAGATCTTCAGTGATCTGAAACTCAAAAAAGGAGTCCTACAAAAAGTGAAACCAAGTCAAATTACAAAGGAAAAAAAATAAACAACACAAATATGTAGAAAGAACAGGAGTACTTGTGACACCTTAGAGACTAACAAATTTATTTGAGCATAAGCTTTCGTGGATACAGACTAACATGGCTGCTACTCTGAAACAAATATGTAGGTACAAAATTAGAAAGCCCAAGCCACAAAATGAGATTAAACTAGCTAGAGACATAAAGGGTAAAAAAAAAAAATTCTATAAATACATTAGAAGGAAGAGGAAGACCCAGGACAAGGTAGGCCCATTACTCAATGAAGGGGGAAAAATAGTAACAGAAAATGTGGACATGGCAGAAGTGCTAAATGACTTTTTTGTTTCGCTTTTCACCAAAAAGGTTAGTAGCAATTGGATGTCTAACAGTGAATGCCAGTGAAAATGAGGTAGGATAAAAGTCTAAAATATGGAAAGAACAAGTTAAAAATTACCTAGGCCTTGTCTACACTACAGAGTTTTGTTGGCAAAAGGCAGTTAAGGTGCACACACTATAATGCTCCTCCCGCCAACAAAACTCTCCTGCTTTGCTGACAAAATATAGCCACCTTGACAAGAGGCGCAGAGCTTTTTGCGGCAAGGTTAAATCGACAAAAAATCAGTGTAGACCCTGCATTCATTATGTCACCGTAACTGGCCTCTAGGAGGCCACAATGCCCACCGTGACTGCTCTGCTCACCGTTTTGAACTCTGCTACCCTGCATCCAGCTATACAGGCACACGCCCCTTCCCATTCAAAGCCCCAGGAAGTTTTGAAATTGCTCAGCATGGAGAGCTACTGCCCAGCTGAGCACGCCGGCTCCTCGCAGCAAACACACTCCTCCCTGGACTACAGGGGAGGAGGTGGATCTCCTTGGTCTGTGGGAGAACTCAGATGGAATCATGGAATCAAAACACTAACACAGAATCCTGCTCTCCCTGGCACTAGGACCACAGTGGCAGGCAGGGTGGGCTGCTGTTGGGGAGGGGTGGAAGGAAGACTCCTGATGTGCTGTGCAGAGCCAGGGAGGGAGGTGGGGGCTGATGTCTGAGTGTCCCTCTCCTCCAGCCCCTGTACCCGTCTCTGCTGAGTTGTGTTGAAGGGACAGGGGGACAACAGCTGTCTATGCACCAGCTTATGTCTCAGGATTGATTGCTTCCAGCTGCTGTCTGAACAAGTGTTCACGCTGGTGAATGCTATACTTAAAGAGACAGCATGCCAACATACTCACTCCCCCCAATACACACACACACACACACACACTCTCTCACTGTCTCTCTCTCTCTCTCACATACACATGCACTCCCTGTCACAAACTCTCCCCCTCCCCTCCCAACCCTTCTGGGGGCTTCTTGTGTTAGTGTTCAGCAATGTCACTTTGGTCATATTTCTGTGCTACTTTCAAAAGCGATTTAAAATGTGTTACTTTTCAGGCACACACAGCAATCTTTACAAGGTTCATAGCACGGTGCAAACAAACAATGCCAGGCTTAGCACACTACAGCAACACACATTACTGTGGCGCAGTATTAATATGCTCCTTCAAGGCATCCCTCAGCGGAATAGCTCCCCATTGGGCTCCTCTTATAGCCTTGTGTTCATAACACATGGCACAATGTGAACAGCAATGCAGGATCCATGCTTTATGACAGATCACTGGGTTGCAGATTACCAGGGCAGTTGAAAAGCAGCTGGCAATCTAGCAGGATGCCCATGGAATGATGGGATTGAGAAACCTTCATCATGTGACACTATATCTGCCCCCGTGAGGCATTGCAAACCCTTCCTTAACCACCCTGCACCCAATTGCACAGTGGGATAGAGAGCAGTGCAGTGTGGGAAGCTGTGTCAATGCAAGAGCTGCTATTATGATGCACTCCACCAACACAAGGAGCATAGTGTGGACATGCAACAGTGGTTTAATTACAGCGTTGGCTGTACATCGGCATAACTTGCGTGGACAAAACTCTGTAGTGGAGACATAGCCTTAGATAAGTTAGATGTTTTCAAGTCACCAGGGCCTGATGAAATACATCCTAGAATACTCAAGGAGCTGACTGAGGAAATATCTGAGCAAAAATGAGCAATTATCTTCAAAAAGTCATGGGAGAGTTTCCAGAGCACTGGGCAAGTATGTAGTGCCAAAAGGAAAATAAGGACAACCTGGGGAATTACAGACCAGTCAGCTTAAATTCAGTACCCAGATAGATAATAGGGGCAAACTATTAAGCAGTCAATTTAAACACATCTAGAAGATAAGGTAATAAGTAAAAGTCAGAACAAATTGTGTGAAACCAACCTAACAGCTTTCTTTGACAGGGTAACAAGCCTTGTGAATGGGGAGGAAAACAGTAGATGTGGTATAACTTGACTTTAGTAAGGCTTTTGATACGGTCTCACATGACCTTTTCATAAATAAACTAACAGAGGGTCCTGTGGCACCTTTAAGACTAACAGAAGTTAGTCTTAAAGGTGCCACAGGACCTTCTGTTGCTTTTTACAGATTCAGACTAACACGGCTACCCCTCTGATACATAAATAAACTAGGGATATGAAACCTAAATAGAGCTACTATAAAGTGAGTGCATAAGTGGTTGGAAAATGGTACCCAGATAGTTATCAGTTGTTCACAGTCAAGCTGGAAGGGCATATCAAGTGGGGTTCCACAGGGATCAGTTCTGGGTCCAGTTCTGTTCAATATCCTCATCAATGATTTAGACAGCGGCATAGAGTACACGTATAAAATCTGCAGACAATATCAAGCTGATAGGGGTTGCAAGTGCTTTGAAGGACAGGATTAAAATTCAAGATGATCTGGACAAACTGAAGAAATGGTCTTAAGTAAATGGGATGAAATTCAATAAGGACAAATGCAAAGTACTCCACTAAGGCCTGGTCTACACTAGGAGATTATGTCGAATTTAGCAGCGTTAAATCAAATTAACCCTGCACCCGTCCACACAACGAAGCTATTTAGTTCGACATACAGGTCTCTTTAAATCGATTTCTGTACTCCTCCCCAACGAGGGGAGTAGCGCTAAATTCGACATGGCCATGTCGAATTTGGGTAGGTGTGGATGGAATTCTACGCTAATAGCTCCGGGAGCTATCCCACAGTGCACCACTCTGTTGACGCTCTGGACAGCAGTCCGAGCTCGGATGCTCTGACCAGCCACATAGGAAATGGCCCGGGAAAATTTGAATTCCTTTTCCTGTCTGGCCAGTTTGAATCTCACTTCCTGTTTGGACATCGTGGCGAGCTCAGCAGCACTGGCAACGATGCACAACTCTCCAGCAGAGGTGACCATGCAATCCCAGAATAGAAAGAGGGCCCCAGCATGGACTGATCGGGAAGTCTTGGATCTGATCGCTGTGTGGGGCGATGAGTCCGTGCTTTCCGAGCTGCGATCGAAAAAACTGAATGCGAAGATCTACGAGAAGATCTCCAAAGCCATGACGGAGAGAGGATACAGCCGGGATGCAACGCAGTGCCGCGTGAAAATCAAGGAGCTGAGACAAGGCTACCAGAAGACCAAAGTGGCAAACGGACGCTCCGGATCCCAGCCCTAGACATGCCGTTTCTACGAGGCACTGCATTGCATTCTAGGTGTGGCCGCCACCACTACCCCACCACTGACCGTGGACTCTGACGATGGGGTACTGTCGACGGCCGCTTCCTTGGAGATGTTCGCGGACGGGGAAGATGAGGAAGGAGATGAGGAGGACGAGGCAGTCGACAGCGCTTACAACGCTGATTTCCCCGACAGCCAGGATCTCTTCATCACCCTCACGGAGATCCCCTACCAACCCTCCCAAGGCGTTAACCGTGACCCTGAATCAGGGGAAGGATCAGTCAGTAAGTGTTTTAAACATGTAAACATTTATTTGGAACAGAACAGGAATGGAATATTAACAATGGGGTTTTCATGATTACTTTGCCCTAGGCGCTTAACTTTTTAGTCCTTGCCAGTGCAACTACTGGAAAATTAGGTCAATATGTCCGGGGATAGAGCAGAAATCCTCCTGGGACATCTCCACGAAGCTCTCCTGTAGGTAATTTGAAAGCCTTTGCATCAGGTTCCTGGGGAGAGCGGCCTTATTGCGTCCTCCATGGTAGGAAACTTTTCCGCGCCAGGCTATCAGCAAGTACTCTGGGATCAGTGCCTCGCACAGCATGGCCGCATACGGCCCCGGTTTTTGCTGGCATTCACGCAGCATGCGGTCTTTCTCAGTGTCCGAAATCCTCGTCAGAGTGATATAACTCATGGTGACCTGCTTTGAATTAGGGGAATGTTAGTATTGGGACTGATTGCCTGTTGCTTTACATAAGTGTAACTGGCGGTTTACAGCCATGCGGTGGAGGCGGGAAAGGGGCAGCATACAGGGATCTTTCCCTGGGACTGCCGCGAGGGGGGTGGGACAGGGGCAGAGCTCATGCGGGCCGGATTGCCGGCAGCAGGAACTGGCCAACGCTAGGGGCATTGCTTTGAACGTGAAAGGAGGGCACTGCTATAAATTGAGCTTTCAGCAGCCAAAAGTCTACGGCTTACCATGTCCGCCTGCTACCCGAATTCCGCTGTCCTGCCCCACTTGTGTGATCTGTACTCCAAGACCTCAGGCAGTGAATGGGAAGGCCGAAAATTCGACCTTGTCCTGAGTGCACATGTGATAGGTGCTGTGCACGGTCTTGTTCACAGAGAAAGACTATGTTCATTGTTCACAAAAATGTATCTTTGTGAAGAATTCACTCCCTTTTTCCCATCCTACAGCTGCGAGTGTCTCCCGACCTACCCTGGCATCCCAGCCTTGTAGATGTTCTGCAGGACCGGAGGCAGGAGGACAGAGCCCCGCTGCAGTCTCTCTCTAACCTCCCTCCCCCGCCACAAAGTCCCATCCCCCCCTCACCCAAAGTCCCAAGAAGGAGGGGCGGCAGGGGCCGTGAAAACAGTCACTCCACCCCTGCAGACTGCTCAAGTACCAGACGGCTCTCATTCCCAAAGTTTTGATAAATCCTTTCCTTCACTCCAAAAGCACCTCACCCAAGCCCCCGTCCCAGTGTCATCCCCTACCTGTGCAGTTGTTAATAAAAAAATACGTTTCTTTTAATTTCTGTTTCCGTCAGGTTCTTTTAGAGGAGAGTTTTCAGAGTAGCAGCCGTGTTAGTCTGTATCCGCAAAAATAACAGGAGTACTTGTGGCACCTTAGAGACTAACAAATTTATTAGAGCATAAGCTTTCGTGGGCTACAACCCACTTCTTCGGATGCATCCGAAGAAGTGGGTTGTAGCCCACGAAAGCTTATGCTCTAATAAATTTGTTAGTCTCTAAGGTGCCACAAGTACTCCTGTTATTTTTAGAGGAGAGTGTGTTTGAAGGGGGGAAAGGGGGTTGGTAATTGGAGAGGACAGTCACCTTTACCAGGGTACAGACACGGGGGCAGGTTCAGCAGCAGGTCACACACACATTTCAGTCACTAGGCACCCTGCTCAGTCTGGGAGGTGGTTTTCATGTTCTGTGTGTGGGGGGCTATGTGAGTTTGTGGCGGGGGAGGGCGCTTACAGATCTTATGCAGCGGTCCTTAGTCTGGATGACAGAGCCATGCAGCAGGAGATCTGTAACCGTCCTCCCCCACCACAAAGTCACATAGCCCCCACACACAGAGTCCCGAAAAGGAGGGGTGGCAGGCTCCGTTGAAACAACCAGTCCACCACTGAGGACCGCTCTAGGAGCGAGCCTGTCATTCCTCGAGTTTAGAAGCGTTCTTTCCATCACTACGCCCGCTCCCCACCACAGTCTGCGTCCCAGTTTCAACCCTTTACCACGAAACCCTTAATAAAGAAAACGGTGTTAATGAACAAAGTTCCATTTATTTTATTTTTAAAGGTGTGTTGGAAGTGGGGAAACGGGGTGAACGGGGTATGTAACTGGAGAGGACAGTCAACATTAACTGGGTAAAGAAACGGTGGCAGGTTCAGCTTCTCTTTAAACAAAGTTAATAGTCACAGGTTACCCTGCTCACTGTGGAACCTAGCTTTCAAAGCCTCCCGGATGTACAGCGCGTCCCTCTGGGCTCTTCTAATTGCACGGCTGTCTGGCTGGGCGTAATCAGCAGCCAGGCAATGTGCCACTCTCAGACTTAATGTCCTCACCGCGCTGCCGTAGCCTCCTCGCCCGATTTCTCAGCATCTGCCTCTGAAAAAGGTGGATGATAAGGTGCGAGGTGTTGACAACGGCCATAACTGCAGCGATGGTCACAGTGGGCTCCATGCTCGCAGTGCTGTGGCGTCCGCGCTGTCACTCACCAGAAAAGTGCGCGAACTGATTGCCCGCCGGCGCTTTCAGGGAGAGAGGGCGGGAGTGACGGTTGAATGACGACAGTTACCCAAAACCACCCTCTACACATTTTTTCCCCCAGCAGGCATTGGGGGCTCGACCCAGAATTCCAATGGGCAGCGGGGACTGCGGGAACTGTGGGATAGCTGCCCACAGTGCACCGCTTCCAATGTCGACGCTTGCCCCGTTAGTGTGGACTCACAAAGTCGAATTACTGTTCGTAGTGTGGATGCACACGTTCGACTCTGTAATATCGGTTCCACTAATTCGATTTAAGTAAAATCGAACTACTCTCGTAGTGTAGACATACCCTTAGAAAGGAACAAGCAGTTGCACACAGAGAAAATGGGAAATGACTGCCTAGGAAGGAGTAGTGTGGAAAGGGATCTGGGGGTCATAATGGAGCACAAGCTAAATATGAGTGAACAGTGTAACAAAAAAAGTGAACATTCTGGGGTGTATTAGCAGGAGTCTTGTAAGCAAGACACGAGAAGTAATTCTTTCGTTTTACTCCACGCTGATTAGGCATCAACTGGAATATTGGGTCCGATTCTGGGAGCCACATTTCAGGAAAGATATGGACGAATTGGACAAAGTCCAGAGGAGGGCAACAAAAATGATTAAAGGTCTAGAAAACATAACCTATAAGGAAATACTGAAAAAATTGGGTTTGTTTAGTCTGGAGAAGAGAAGACAGAGGGGACATAACCGTTTTTGAGTACATAAAAGGTTGCTAAAAGGAGGAAGGAGAAAAATTGTTCTCCTTAACCTCTGAGGATAGGACAAAAAGCAATGGGCTTAAATTGCAGCAAGGTCGGTTTAGGTTGGACATTAAGAAAAACTTTCTGTCACCGTGGTTAAGTACTGGAATAAATTTCCTAGGGAGGTTGTGGAATCTCCATCACTGGAGATTTTCAAGAGCAGATTAGACAAACACCTGTCAAGGATGGTCTAGATAATGCTTGGTCCTTCCTTGAGTGCAGGGGACTGGACTAGAAGACCTCTCAAAGTCCCTTCCAGTCCTACAATTCTAGGTCAATTCCTATTACCAATCTATTCCAATAAGTTATTTAAGGGGCAAATTGGCATGCTCCAAAGCGAGTGTCTCTAACCAACCTTCCTTCCTGATGTGAGGTGAGCAAACACAAGCAGATGGGGTTATTCCTTGCTAAAACAGGGAGCCTGTGCACCCAAGGAACAAATATTGCAGATAATTAGACAATATTCAAGATGGGGAGTTTCTAAGGAGAAAGCCCTTTTCCTATGCATGTTGAGACGCCAGCAAAAAACATTGTAATTTCTGAAGCAATGAAGTTAAAGCTTTAGAAGAGAAAAATCAGGAATTCAGCTACCTCACTTCAACCCACTGCACAGACGGCAGCCAACCTGCCCCGGGGCCCAGGCATGCACTGGGGGCTCAGCGGGGAGTAACACATGCACAGTGACCCGCTCCCCGCCGCACAGCGCTCCAAGGCAGGCGCAAAGGAGCCCATAGCCCCTGCCAGGCCAGGGGAGCGTGGAAACAGGCACAGCATCACTACGGCCATAGGCGCCACATCCCCGAGGCTCGGGGAACACTGACACCTCCCTCGTCGCCTCTAAACCCAAGAACTACCGTCCTCCCCACCCCTGAGCGTTGACTCCCGACCAGACTCTCCCCATCTCGCAGCCCCAGGGCTCGGGCTGCAACTACCGTCATGTAGCTGCCCCGTCCCGTGTCCCTCCGCCGGGCCCGCCGTACCTGGCCGGGTAGCGCCGCCTGCTGCTCCCCGGGGAGGCGCTCGCGCATTGTCCTACTCCAAGTCCTGGGCAGGGCGGAGAAACCTCCTCGGGGCGGGATCCAAGAGCGATCGCGGCCGCCGCCGAGCTCCCTCTTCCCCCAGCCAGCACTCGCTTAGCCGGCCCGGCCCCACCCCGCGTGTGGGCGGGGCTTCCTCCCGCACATGCGCACAGCAGCCATGACACTTCCGGCACGCCGCGGCCCAGTTCCGGTGCCTATGGCAGCTGGCGTACTAGCGCTGCCCCTCCGCGCAGTGCCCGGCCCCGCCCCTCGCTCTAAGGGGGCGCCCCGCAGCAGCTTGGCCCCGGGGCACGGAGCAGCGCAAGGTGAATAAGCCCTGGCGCCTTGTCTGGGTGGGGCTCAGCGTGGTCGCTAAACTGCGCCGCCCCGCACGCTGGGGCCACTCACCCGCCTGTAGTGCGACGGTGACCTCCCTTCCTCCCTCTCTCCGCTCCAGCACTCGCTGTGACAGCATCGCAGCTGCACAAAGCCCTGGCGCTGGCCCCGCTGGGGTGTCCTAACCGCAGCTGTGCGTCCTCGCTGCCTTATTAGCTCCCGCATTGGCATTTCCCCTGGAGCCCAAGCCGCCTCCAGGCCAGCTCACGTTTAAAACCCCTTCTGTCTCCAGGTGGAGACATTTCGGTGTGGATGGAAGTTGGATTAGGGATAAGACTGGAGTTATACCTAAGCTAATGCTACGGGAAAGATGAGCTTTCACAGCAACAGCAGGACTAAAACTAGGGCCCTACTAAATGCAGGGTCCATTTTAGTCAATTTCATGGTCATAGGATTTTAAAAATTGTAAATTTCATTATTTCAGATATTTAAGTATGAAATTTCACAGTGCTGTAATTGTACCAAAAAGGAGTTGGGGGGTCACCAGGTTATTGTTGGGGTGGGGGTTGGTACTCTACCTTTCTGCCTTCAGAAATGGGCAGCTGGAGTGTGGCGGCTGCTGGCTGGGAGCCCAGCTCTGAAGGCAGAGCCACTGCTAGCAACAGCGCAGAAGTAAGGGTGGTATGGTAGTGCCATGCTTACTTCTGCATTGCTGCCTTCAGAGCTGGGCCCTAGCTCAGCAGCCGCCACTCTCTGGCTCTCCAGCTCTGAAGGCAACAGTGTAGAAGTGAGGGTGGCATGGTATGGTTTTGCCACGCTTACTTCTGCGCTGCTGCTGCTGGGGCGCTGCCTTCAAAGCTCGGTGCCCGGCCAACAGCCGTCGCTCTCTGGCCATGCAGCTCTGAAGGCATTGCAGAAGTAAGGGTGACAATACTTTGACCCCCCCTAAAATAACCTTGCAACCCCCCTGCAACTCCCTTTTGGGTCAGGACCCCCAACTTGAGAAATACTGGTCTCCTGTGAAATCGGTATCGTATAGGGTGCTGGTTCTGGCTTGTTTTATTGGAAAAGTTCTGCCCCAGGATGTGGGCCAGGTTCTGACCCTGCCCCCACTCAGGCCCAGTAGCCTGCTTTCATGAGAGTGTCCACGTAGCATGAGCTGAGACTGCGCCTACATGGAGTGCAGCTATGTGCAGGCAGGCAAGAAAGCTGGGCAGGTAAACTAAGCTTGGCCAAGCTGACCATCCCCATCTAAGTGGATGGGACTGAGGTGACAGGCCTGGTTGACTTAGGGTGTGATCAAATCCTCTCCAGGACCACTTGGTAGGGGACACCCTCTGCCTAATTCTATTGTGACAGATGCAGTGAACTCCTGGGGCCAGCAACATCATTCTAAGTCCATCCCTTATGACAGGGATTCGAAGTCCCTTGACTTATTTGGACAAAAGGCCTACTCTTCTGCTACTCTGCAATTTAGAATTGCAAACTACCAAGCCTTAAAAGCAAAATATGATTACATGAACTATACCAAACTTAATGTCTTTATTGACCATCTCCTGGGATCACAATGGGAACAATTTTGAGCCATTATCAACAAAGGGCAGTCGGTGGCCAAAACAGCACTCCAGATGGTGCTTGATGCAGTGGCTTGGTCCATCTCAACAGTGGTTGTGATGTGGTGAGCTTCATGGTTGCATCTTTCAGGCTTCCCAAAGGAGGTGCAACCAGCTGTCGAAGACCATCCCTTCTAAGGCTCTACACTGTTTTCTGAGAAGACCAGCATGTCACTCCACACATTTAAGGACTCCAGAGCCACACTTTGGTCACTAGTCAGAGGACTAGCAGAGGACCTCACCCTCCCTGATTGAACTAACCTCGTTATCTCCAGACTGATCCCTGCCTGCATATTTATACCGACCTCTGGAAATTTCCATTACATGCGTCTGACGAAGTGGGTATTCACCCACGAAAGCTTATGCTCCAATACATCCGTTAGTCTTAGAGGTGCCACAGGACTCTCTGTTACTTTGGTCACTGGGGATCTGTACGCATGGACAAAAGAGAAAATTTAGTCCTCAGTCTTCTCACAGACTGCATACACCACAGTTACTATGAGCCACAGAGAAAGAAATCCAAATTCTAGAGCACAAACCATTAGGCCTTCAATTTTTATCATCACAATCTGCCACTTCAGAACATCAGTTTTGACATCCTGGTTGAGGCCCCGAGAGACTACGCCCTTTGACATCAGCTGCCACTTCCCGACCCATTGCATCCCTTTGGATGCTACCTTGCTTTGTTCTGCCATAACTGGAGAGACATAACATCTGACAGATGGGTTTTGGAGTTTATGTCCAATGGGTGTTCGATCCACTTCACCTCTCTCCCTCCCCCTCACCCCTGTCCCCCTCCAGCGACCCTTCTCACAAGAGACTGTTATGATAGGAGTTCTTGATAGGGACTCTGTGGTAGAGAAGCTACTGAGGGCAGTTCGCCTGTGCAGCACTAATTAGCCTTGAGGCAGAGCATGAGGAGGGGAGAGCACATGTGCAGGCAATGCTACCAAAGATCTCGGATCAGAAGCACAGGGATGCATATACACCAACAGTGGAACACCCATAGGGGAACACATCTTGAAGAACCATCATTACTGCACAAGGTGAGTAACTTCTTTTCCCTCTAGCCAACCTCCCAATTGACCTGCACTCTACCCCCTCCCTGCCCCCCAGCCTGACACCTACTGCAGGTATAGCAGGGTGGGGCTGATTGAGCCCATAGTAACTCAACCCTTTCCTGGCTATTGTGCAGTTTGTATACCTTCTCCCAGTGACCAGCTGTCAGTGCTTGTCATCTTGGGCTTTGGAAACTCCATTCCTGAGGCGATTTATTGAGAGAAATGGGAAGAGTAAGGCCTGGTCTACACTAGGAGGTTATGTCGAATTTAGCAGCGTTAAATCGAATTAACCCTGCACCCGTCCACACAACAAAGCTATTTCGTTCGACATAGAGGTCTCTTAAATTCGATTTCTGTATTCCTCCCCAACGAGGGAAGTAGCGCTAAATTCGACATGGCCATGTCGAGTTAGGGTAGGTGTGGATGGAAACACTGGTCTACAATTTTTGAGAAGTCGTCTGCTTCAGAGATAAAATGTACTATTTATTATGTATTTTGATGTGCTGAATTCAAATATGACAATTAAAACAACCGATTGGCTACTGTTTCTAAGATATTTAAGTTTTTACATTTTATGTCTACGTATATTGTGTAGATAGTAGAGTTTTAATCATAAATTGTTAACCTAGGTCTTTTCATGTGTTTATGGTTGCTTTACATGATAATATTTCACCTGTCCTGTTTATGTAACACTTTAAAAATCAGCAAAAGGGTTATATAAATAAAATTTATTATGAAACAAAAGGCAAAAAACTATTATGTACATAGTTTAGTCCTATTCAGTGTCTACTCGGCGCTTCTTGGCTTGTCTCTTGTATTCATTAAATGGAGCATCTCTTGTCACTGTCCAGCAATAGTCTGCAAGCATTGATGGGCTCCATTTGCCCTGATAGCGTTTCCCCATGTTGCAATGTCCTGGTGAAATCGCTTGCCGTGCTCGTCGCTCACTGCTCTGCAGTTCGGTGGAAAAAAATCTAGATGAGAGTGCAAAAAATGTATCTTTAGTGACATGTTACAACCAAGGCTTTTGTATGCCTTGAGGAGGTTTTCCCACCAACAACCTGTAGTTGTCTGCCTTGTTGTTTCCGAGAAAATTTATTGCCACTAACTGGAAGGCTTTCCATGCCGTCTTTTCCTTGCCACGCAGTGCATGGTCAAATGCATCATCTCGAAGAAGTTCACGAATCTGAGGACCAACAAAGCCACCTTCCTTTATCTTAGCTTCACTTAACCTTGGAAATTTTCCACGGAGGTACTTGAAAGCTGCTTGTGTTTTGTCAATGGCCTTGACAAAGTTCTTCATCAGACCCAGCTTGATGTGTAAGGGTGGTAACAAACTCTTCCTTGATTCAACAAGTGGTGGATGCTGAACACTTTTCCTCCCAGGCTCCAATGACTGTCGGAGTGGCCAATCTTTCTTGATGTAGTGGGAATCTCTTGCACGACTATCCCATTCGCAGAGAAAACAGCAGTACTTTGTGTATCCAGTCTGCAGACCAAGCAAGAGAGCAACAACCTTCAAATCGCCACAAAGCTGCCACTGATGTTGGTCATAGTTTATGCACCTCAAAAGTTGTTTCATGTTGTCATAGGTTTCCTTCATATGGACTGCATGACCAACTGGAATTGATGGCAAAACATTGCCATTATGCAGTAAAACAGCTTTAAGACTCGTCTTTGATGAATCAATGAACAGTCTCCACTCATCTGGATCGTGAACGATGTTGAGGGCTGCCATCACACCATCGATGTTGTTGCAGACTACAAGATCACCTTCCATGAAGAAGAATGGGACAAGATCCTTTTGACGGTCATGGAACATGGAAACCCTAACATCACCTGCCAGGAGATTCCACTGCTGTAGTCTGGAGCCCAACAGCTCTGCCTTACTCTTGGGTAGTTCCAAATCCCTGACAAGGTCATCCAGTTCACCTTGTGTTATGAGGTGTGGTTCAGAGGAGGAGGATGGGAGAAAATGTGGGTCCTGTGACATTGATGGTTCAGGACCAGAAGTTTCATCCTCTTCCTCGTCTGACTCAAGTGAGAATGATTCTGGTGCATCAGGAACCGGCAGTCCTTCTCCGTGGGGTACTGGGCGTATAGCTGATGGAATGTTTGGATAATGCACAGTCCACTTTTTCTTCTTTGACACACCTTTCCCAACTGGAGGCACCATGCAGAAGTAACAATTGCTGGTATGATCTGTTGGCTCTCTCCAAATCATTGGCACTGCAAAAGGCATAGATTTCCTTTTCCTGTTCAACCACTGGCGAAGATTTGTTGCACAAGTGTTGCAGCATATGTGTGGGGCCCACCTCTTGTCCTGATCTCCAATTTTGCAGCCAAAATAAAGGTGATAGGCTCTCTTAACCATAGTGGTTATACTGCGCTTTTGTGATGCAAAAGTCACTTCACCACAAACATAGCAGAAGTTATCTGCACTGTTCACACAAGTACGAGGCATCTCTGCTCACTTTGGCTAAACAGAAATGTGTCCCTTTGCAAAATCAAACACTGACAAATAAGAGAGCACGATACTATATGATTTCTAGAGCTGATATAGGGCAATTTGTTCAGCAGAGTGATGTAAGCTTCGTTATGATTGCATCATCCATGACTTCTAGGAATAACATGACGCAATTCATATAATGTATGATGCAATACCAGCTTCAGATTGCATCATTCATTGTTTTGCCTAAAAAGCAAGTACTGTCCAAACCCAGTCATAGATTTATTCATAGATCCAGTCAAAGATGTATTTTAGTCATTTCTGGTTTAAATTGAGATCCCTTCCCTTTATAACTCACTTATCCTCCGCCATTCCCAAGTCAAGGGTCGTATATACTGACCCAATAGCATATCTTGAAAACTAGAGCCAATCAACAATTTTAAGCATCATTTTCGTTCTCAGTGATCCAGAATTAGTAAAGTTTGACTACATTTATTTCAGAAGCATTTTGGCTGTAGAGCAGTGAAATCGACGCTAATAGCTCCGGGAGCTATCCCACAGTGCACCACTCTGTTGACGCTCTGGACAGCAGTCCGAGCTCGGATGCTCTGACCAGCCACACAGGAGAAGCCCTGGGAAATTTTGAATTCCTTTTCCTGTCTGGGCAGTTTGAAACTCATTTCCTGTTTGGACATCGTGGCGAGCTCAGCAGCACAGGCAACGATGCAGAGCTCTCCAGCAGAGGTGACCATGCAATCCCAGAATAGAAAGAGGGCCCCAGCATGGACTGATCGGGAAGTCTTGGATCTGATCGCTGTGTGGGGCGATGAGTCCGTGCTTTCGGAGCTGCGATCGAAAAAATGGAATGCGAAGATCTACGAGAAGATCTCCAAAGCCATGACGGAGAGAGGATACAGCCGGGATGCAACGCAGTGCCGCGTGAAAATCAAGGAGCTGAGACAAGGCTACCAGAAGACCAAAGAGGCAAACGGACGCTCCGGATCCCAGCCCCAGACATGCCATTTCTACGAGGCACTGCATTCCATTTTAGGTGCGGCCGCCACCACTACCCCACCACTGACCGTGGACTCTGAGGATGGGATTTTGTTGAGGGCTGCTTCCTCGGAGATGTTCGCGGACGGGGAAGATGAGGAAGGAGATGAGGAGGACGAGGCAGTCGACAGCGCTTACAACGCTGATTTCCCCGACAGCCAGGATCTGTTCACCACCCTCACAGAGATCTCCTACCAACCGTCCCCAGGCATTAACCCGGAGCCAGAATCAGGGGAAGGATCAGTCGGTAAGTGTTTAAAACATGTAAACATTTATTTTGAACAGAACAGGAATATTAACAATATTAACAATGGGTTTTTCATGATTAGTTTGCCCTAGGCGCTTAACGTTTTAGTCCTTGGCAGTGCAACTACTGCAAAAGAATCAAACAATGTCCGGTTTATGATGATTAGTTTGCCCTAGGCGCTCTACTTTTTAGTCCTTGCCAGTGCAGCTACTGGAAAAGAAGGTCTATATGTCCGGGGATAGAGCTAAAATCCTCATGGGACATCTCCACGAAGCTCTCCTGGAGGTAATTGGAAAGCCTTTGCATGAGGTTCCTGGGGAGAGCGGCCTTATTGGGTCCTCCGTGGTAGGAAACTTTTCCACGCCAGGCTATCATCAAGTACTCTGAGATCATTGCCTTGCAGAGCATGGCGGCATACGGCCCTGGTTTTTGCTGGCTTTCACGCAGCATGCGGTCTTTCTCTGTCCCAGAAATCCTCAGCAGAGTGATGTTGCTCATGGTGACCTGATTTGAATTAGGGGAATGTTACTGTTGGGACTGCTTGCCTGTTCCTTTACAGAACTGTAACCGGCGGTTTACAGCCACGCAGTGGAGGCGGGATGGGGCAGCATACAGGGATCTTTCCCGGGGACAGCCGCGAGTTGGGTGGGACAGGGGCAGAGTTCATGCTTGCCGGATTGCCGGCAGCAGGAACTGGCCAATGCTAGGAGCATTGCTTTGAACGTGAAAGGAGGGCACTGCTATAATTTAAGTTTTAAGCAGCCAAAAGTCTACGGCTTACCATGTCAGCCTGCTACCCGAATTCCGCTGTCCTGCCCCGCTTGTCTGATCTCCAGTGCAAGACCCCAGGCACTGAATGCGAAGGCCGAAAATTCGACCTTGTCCTGAGTGCGCATGTGATAGGTGCTGTGCATGGTCTTCTTCACAGAGAAAGACTATGTTCATTGTTCACAAAAAATTATCTTTGTGAGGAATTCACTCCCTTTTTCCCATCCCACAGCTACGACTGTCTCCCGACCTACCCTGGCATCCCCCTCCCAGAGGCTGGCGCAGATTAGGCGTAGAAAGAAAAGGACACGGGACGACATGTTCTCAGAACTTATGGGCTGCTCCCGAGCCGAGGCGGCCCAGCAGACCCAGTGGAGGGAGAACATGTCCCAAATCCATCGATCACACATTGAACGGGAGGAGAGGTGGCGTCAGGAAGACCAGCAGGCGACTCAAACGCTGCTTGGACTAATGAGGGAGCAAACGGACACGCTCCGGCGCCTTGTGGATGTTCTGCAGGACCGGAGGCAGGAGGACAGAGCCCCGCTGCAGTCTCTCTCTAACCGCCGTCCCCCGCCACAAAGTCCCATACCCCCCTCACCCAAAGTCCCAAGAAGGAGGGGCGGCAGGGGCCGTGAAAACTGTCACTCCACCCCTGCAGACTGCTTGAGTACCAGAAGGCTCTCATTCCCCAAAATTTGATAAGTCCTTTCCTTCCTGCCTCACCCAAGCCCCCGTCCCAGTTTCATCCCCTAACTGTGTAGTTGCTAATAAAAAATACGTTTCTGTTAATTACTGTATCCATCATGTTATTTTACAGGAGAGTGTGTTTGAAGGGTGGAAGGGGGTTGGTAATTGGAGAGGACAGTCATCTTTACCAGGGTACAGACACAGGGGCAGGTTCAGCAGCAGGTCACACACACATTGCAGTCACTAGGCACCCTGGTCAGTTTGGGAGGTGGTTTTCATGTTCTGTGTGGGGGTGGGCTATGTGACTTTGTGGCGGGGGAGGGCGGTTAGAGATCTTATGCAGCGGTCCTTATCCTGGATCACAGAGCCACGCAGCAGTGGATCTGTAACCGTCCTCCCCTGCCACAAAGTCACATAGCTCCCACACACAGAGTCCCGAAAAGGAGGGGTGGCAGGCTCCGTTGAAACAACCAGTCCAGCACTGCGGACCACTCTAGGAGCAGGAGCCTGTCATTCCTCAAGTTTATAAGCGTTCTTTCCATCACTACGCCCGCTCCCCACCACAGTCTGCGTCCCAGTTTCAACCCTTTACCGCGAAACCCGTAATAAAGACAGGTGTTCATTAACAAAGTTCCACGTATTTTATTTTTAAACGTGTGTTGGAAGGGGGGGGACGGGGTGAATGGGGTATGTAGCTGCAGAGGATAGTCAACATAAACTGGGTAAAGAAACGGGGGCAGGTTCAGCTTCTCTTTAAACAAAGTTAATAGTCACAGGTTGCCCTGCTCACTGAGGAACCTAGCTTTCAAAGCCTCCCGGATGCACAGCGCGTCCCGCTGGGCTCTTCTAATTGCACGGCTGTCTTGCTGGGCGTAATCAGCAGCCAGGCTATTTGCCTCAACCTCCCACCCCGCCATAAAAGTCTCCCCCTTGCTCTCACAGAGATTGTGGAGCACACAGCAAGCTGCAATAACAATGGGGATATTGGTTTCGCTGAGATCAGAGCGAGTCAGTAAGCTTCTCCATCTCCCCTTGAGACGTCCAAAAGCACACTCCACCACCATTCTGCACTTGCTGAGACGGTAGTTGAAGAGTTCTTTTTCAGTGTCCAGGGCGCCTGTATAGGGCTTCATGAGCTAGAGCATTAACGGGTAGGCTGGGTCCCCGAGGATGACTATAGGCATCTCCACATCCCCAACAGTTATTTTGTGGTCCGGGAAGTAAATACCTTCCTGTAGCCGTCTAAACAGACCAGAGTTCCTGAAAACACGAGCGTCATGAACCTTGCCCGGCCATCCGACGTTGATGTTTGTAAAACGTCCCCTATGGTCCACCAGTGCTTGCAGCACCATTGAAAAGTAGCCCTTTCTGTTAATGTACTGGCTGGCCTGGTGCTCCGGTCCCAGGATAGGGATGTGAGTTCCATTTATAGCCCCACCGCAGTTTGGGAATCCCATCGCGGCGAAGCCATCTATGATGAGCTGCACGTTTCCAAGGGTCACTACCTTTGACAGCAGTAGCTCAACGACTGCGTTGGCTACTTGCATCACAGCAACCCCCACGGTAGATTTGCCCACGCCAAAGTGGTTCGCGACTGACCGGTAGCTGTCTGGCGTTGCAAGCTTCCAGAGGGCTATTGCCACTCGCTTCTGGACACTCAGGGCTGCTCGCATCCGGGTGTCCTTGCGCTTCAGGGCAGGGGACAGCAGCTCACAAAGTTCCAGGAAAGTTCCCTTCCGCATCCGAAAGTTTCGCAGCCACTGTGATTCATCCCAGACCTGCAGCACTATGCGGTCCCACCAGTCCATGCTTGTTTCCCGGGCCCAGAATCGCCGTTCCACAGCATCAACATGACCCATTGCCACCATGATGTTCACGGCGCGGGGTCCTGTGCTTTGCGAGAGGTCTGTGCCACTCTTAGACTTTATGTCCTCACCGCAATGCCGTAACCTCCTCGCCCGATTTCTCAGCATCTGCCTCTGGAAAAGGTGGATGATAAGGTGCGAGGTGTTGACAACGGCCATAACTGCAGCGATGGTCACAGCGGGCTCCATGCTCGCAGTGCTGTGGCGTCCGCGCTGTCACTCACCAGAAAAGCGCGCGAAATGAAATGATTGCCCGCTGGCGCTTTCAGGGAGGGAGGGCGGGAGTGACGGTTGGATGACGACAGTTACCCAAAACCACCCTCGACACATTTTTTTCCCCAGCAGGCATTGGGGGCTCGACCCAGAATTCCAATGGGCAGCGGGGACTGCGGGAACTGTGGGATAGCTGCCCACAGTGCACCGCTTCCAATGTCGATGCTTGCCCCGTTAATGTGGACTCACAAAGTCGAATTACTGCCCTTAGTGTGGATACACACGTTCGACTTTGTAATATCGATTCCACATATTCGATTTAAGTAAAATCGAACTACTCTCGTAGTGTAGACATACCTTAAGACTGACAGAGAGGAAGGGACATCTGGTGGGAATTAAGCTGAAGAGCAGTTTAAGGAGAAAGGGAAAAATACAAAAGCAGATGAGAGCAAATAAGTTTGTAGACTTATTGGGAGTGATTCTAAATGATGGAAAAAGTAATAATGATACCTGTCAGTATATCAGTACAGAAGTACCTTAAAAGAAGTAGAGGTATGAACAAGTTAGCTGGAGATTCAAGGAAAAGAATAGAATAAGATTCCATGAAAAAATGACACAATGAATATTAAAGCAGTTGTCTTTTAGATGTTAACAATTGTTAGTAGATTAAAAATGTAAGTAACCCAAACCCCATCCTCCTCCTAAATCATCTCTCCAGCAGGCACAAAGGAATAGAATGAGCTCCATCTCAAATGTTTTTAGGCCAGGTTGGGGAACTTGTGGGAGTGTTGCTGAGACTTTATTTGGACCATTGTGAGTGCTGTAAAGGGAAAAGAGCTAGCCTGTAACAGTCTAGAAAGAGACATATCAGCAGCTTGAGATAACAGCAACTGCCAGGCTTTTTGTCTTGTAAAATATAAGAACATAACATAAGAACATAAGAACGGCCGTACCGGGTCAGACCAAAGGTCCGTCTAGCCCAGTATCCTGTCTACCGACAGTGGCCAATGCCAGGTGCCCCAGAGGGAGTGGACCAACAGGCAATGATCAAGTGACCTCTCTCCTGCCATCCATCTCCATCCTCTGACAAACAGAGGCTACGGACACCATTCCTTACCCATCCTGGCTAATAGCCATTAATGGACTTAACCACCATGAATTTATCCAGTTCTCTTTTAAACGCTGTTATAGTCCTAGCCTTCACAACCTCCTCAGGTAAGGAGTTCCACAAGTTGACTGTGCGCTGCGTGAAGAAGAACTTCCTTGTATTTGTTTTAAACCTGCTGCCTATTAATTTCATTTGGTGACCCCTAGTTCTTGTATTATGGGAATAAGTAAATAACTTTTCCTTATCCACTTTCTCCACATCACTCATGATTTTATATACCTCTATCATATCCCCCCTTAGTCTCCTCTTTTCCAAGCTGAAGAGTCCTAGCCTCTTTAATCTCTCCTCATATGGGACCCGTTCCAAACCCCTAATCATTTTAGTTGCCCTTTTCTGAACCTTTTCTAGTGCCAGTATATCTTTTTTTAGATGAGACCACATCTGTAAGCAGTATTCGAGATGTGGGCGTACCATCGATTTATATAAGGGCAATAATATATTCTCAGTCTTATTCTCTATCCCCTTTTTAATGATCCCTAACATCCTGTTTGCTTTTTTGACCACCTCTGCACACTGCGCGGACATCTTCAGAGAACTATCCACGATGACTCCAAGATCTTTTTTCTGACTTGTTGTAGCTAAATTAGCCCCCATCATATTGTATGTATAGTTGGGGTTATTTTTTCCAATGTGCATTACTTTACATTTATCCACATTAAATTTCATTTGCCATTTTCTTGCCCAATCACTTAGTTTTGTGAGATCTTTTTGAAGTTCATCACAGTCTGCTTTGGTCTTAACTATCTTGAGCAGTTTAGTATCATCTGCAAACTTTGCCACCTCACTGTTTACCCCTTTCTCCAGATCATTTATAAATAAGTTGAATAGGATTGGTCCAAGGACTGACCCTTGGGGAACACCACTAGTTACCCCTCTCCATTCTGAGAATTTACCATTAATTCCTACCCTTTGTTCCCGGTCTTTTAACCAGTTCTCAATCCATGAAAGGACCTTCCCTTTTATCCCATGACAACTTACTTTACTTAAGAGCCTTTGGTGAGGGACCTTGTCAAAGGCTTTCTGGAAATCTAAGTACACTATGTCCACTGGATCCCCCTTGTCCACATGTTTGTTGACCTCTTCAAAGAACTCTAATAGATTAGTAAGACACGATTTCCCTTTACAGAAACCATGTTGACTATTGCTCAACAGTTTATGGTTTTCTATGTGTCTGACAATTTTATTCTTAACTATTGTTTCGACTAATTTGCCCGGTACCGACGTTAGACTTACCTATCTGTAATTGCCGGGATCACCTCTAGAGCCTTTTTTAAATATTGGTGTTACATTAGCTAACTTCCAGTCATTGGGTACAGAAGCCGATTTAAAGGACAGGTTACAAACCTTAGTTAATAGTTCCGCAACTTCACATTTGAGTTCTTTCAGAACTCTTGGGTGAATGCCATCTGGTCCTGGTGACTTGTTAATGTTAAGTTTATCAATTAATTCCAAAACCTCCTCTAGTGACACTTCAATCTGTGACAGTTCCTCAGATTTGTCACCTACAAAAGCCGGCTCAGGTTTGGGAATCTCCCTAACATCCTCAGCTGTGAAGACTGAAGCAAAGAATCCATTTAGTTTCTCCGCAATGACTTTATCGTCTTTAAGCGCTCCTTTTGTATCTCGATCATCAAGGGGCCCCACTGGTTGTTTAGCAGGCTTCCTGCTTCTGATATACTTAAAAAAACATTTTGTTATTACCTTTGGAGTTTTTGGCTAACCGTTCTTCAAACTCCTCTTTGGCTTTTCTTATTACATTCTTGCACTTAATTTGGCAGCGTTTATGCTCCTTTCTATTTGCCTCACTAGGATTTGACTTCCATTTTTTAAAGGAAGTCTTTTTATCTCTCACTGCTTCTTTTACATGGTTGTTAAGCCATGGTGGCTCTTTTTTAGTTCTTTCACTGTGTTTCTTAATTTGGGGTATACATTGAAGTTGGGCCTCTATTATGGTGTCTTTAAAAAGCGCCCATGCAGCTTGCAGGGATTTCAGTTTAGTCACTGTACTTTTTAACTTCTGTTTAACTAACCCCCTCATTTTTGCATAGTTCCCCCTTTTGAAATTAAATGCCACAGTGTTGGGCTGTTGAGATGTTCTTCCCACCACAGGGATGTTGAATGCTATTGTATTATGGTCACTATTTCCAAGCGGTCCTGTTATAGTTACCTCTTGGACCATCTCCTGCGCTCCACTCAGGACTAAATCTAGAGTTGCCTCTCCCCTTGTGGGTTCCCGTACCAGCTGCTCCATAAAGCAGTCATTTAAAGTATAGAGAAATTTTATCTCTGCATTTTGTCCTGAAGTGAAATGTTCCCAGTCAATATGGGGATAATTGAAATCCCTCACTATTATTGGGTTCTTAATTTTGATAGCCTCTCTAATTTCCCTTAGCATTTCATCATCACTGTCACTGTCCTGGTCAGGTGGTCTATAATAGATCCCTAATGTTATATTCTTATTAGAGCATGAAATTTCTATCCATAGAGATTCTATGAGTTTGAAGATTTTCTTTTTTCTTAAACATAAATAATTATTTTATTCCTATTAGCCCTTTGCCATTTGCTATTTCCGTATCTATTTTATCAACAGGTACAAAATGTTTTTTGATATTGGGGTTAACACTCATACCTATAGTACCAGATACACATCCACATGTAAAATCCACAGTGTATCTTACTCTGTCTTTTAGATCGCTGGATAAGCTTAGTGTAAGATAAAATGTATTAATACTACATTCAGTACTGCTCAGAAGCTCATGCGCACACGCATAAGTACAACTCACCATGCATCCCTATTTATACTCCGATGCATTAACACACACACTTACATGCATAAGCCCATATACAAAAACCTGTTTATATGCTGACAATAATATAACACAGCAAGCAGTTATCTGCATACATATACAGGAACATACATATACATGCACCAATCCCTATACTTAAAGGCATCCAACACCTAGGGATTCATATGAATGGAATTACAGACACACATGCACAGCCATGTCACACGTAAACATTTATGCACAAGCACAGAAACATGGGTGGCCACTCAGAAACAAGCATGGAAAGAGACATGGATATATGTGGTCATACAGACGTAGCGATATGCGCAGAGACAGATAGCCTTACACCCTTATATGCATGTAGACAGACGCCATGCACAGATGTCCATTCAAAGGCACACATCTGCATGTATGGGAATGCATGCAGACACATGCTCATTCATGAACACATGTGAACAGATACATACAGAGATGTGTGCATGCACACACTTACTCTGAGGCACAGGTATGCATACACTACATAGGGTTGCGAACTCTGAAGCTATTCAGGAAGATTTTTTTTCCTACATGAAGTAATATCATTTTCTTAAAATATCCTATTAAAATCTCCCAGATTGCTTTCAATAGTCACTGGGAGATCGATGCAGATTGTGAGAGACTCCAGGCCAATCCTGGAGGGTTGGCAACCTTAAATGGCTGGATGGACTCGCACGGCCATTCACAGACACCGATGCAGCACAGATACGCAAATACCCTCCTCCATCAATCATCTAGCCCCTGAGCCCCGCCTTGCCTCGCCCCTGGGCGCGTGGAACCTGCCTCTCTCCGCTCTTTGCTGTCACGTGCTTCTTTTCTCCGCGTTACCACGGTGAAGCCACAATCGCTGCCCCGCTAGCTAGGAGGCGCAGCCGAACTTGCTTGGCTCGCATCATCCAATGGGAGCCGGCGTTGGGACGCGCTCACCCATTACGGTGCGAGAGGTGGGTCTGTAGCTAAGTTGGATTGAGCGGAGAGAGCGGTGGCTGCTGCTGCGGTAGTAGTAGGGGAAGGTGAGTTGGGGAGGGGGCGCGGCGATTGTCGGGTCCGGCTGCTGGGGAGCAGCTCGTCTCCTCTGCCGAGGAGGCGGTGGCGCGGGGTTTGGCCGGGGCAGCGCCTGTCCGCCTCTGCGGTGGGGGTCTCCGGTGCAGTTGTGGGCGCTGCTGATCGAGGCTAGTGGGGCTGGTGCCGCGGGCAGCGGGAGCCGGTTCTGGGGGCGGGCGGTTTATTCGTATCCCTGGGGGAGGGCGGTTCTGCGGCTGCCTGTCCTTATGGGGGTGGTGGTCCTTGGTCCGTAGGTCACCGCTACCGATGTGGGAGCTGTTTGTGTCCATACACCGGCTCCTCACATCGGCTGCCTGTCTGCTGCTGGGGACAAGTGTAACCCACGGGCACCGGAGTCTGGCTCTGTCTCCTGGGTCTTAGGCCTTCACCGGCAGCCGCTGACCTGCGAGGGCCCCGTGGGGGGGCAGCGCTGTTTGGCGTAGCCTGGCCCCTCCCCACTCGTGTCTGTTTCCATCTCTATTTTCCCTCCACCTAGCCGTGGTGCCAGCCACAGTGCGATCTCTGACCCTCTCGCCCATAAATAGCTTTGTCCCTCAGCGCTAGCTTCCATCATGCCTTTTGTGCACCCCAATGTCTTTCCTGCACAGATCAGCAAAGCCATCACTCTCCCTGGTTCAGATCCCTTCTTAAGACACCTGTTTACCATGATATCTACAAGAAACTAAGCATCTAATTAGGACCAAACTGTGGTGCTTGCCTTTGGTTGGACTGTGCTTAGCCTCAGCTCTTCTCCTCCCAAAAGCTTCTTAGGGTACGTCTTCACTTACATCCGGGTCCGGATGTAAGCAATCGATTTTCTGAGTTCGATTTATCGCGTCTGGTTAAGACGCGATAAATCGATCCCGGATCGATCCCGGAAGTGCCCCGGATCGATCCCGGAAGTGCTCGCCTTCGACGCTGGTACTCCAGCTCGGCGAGCGGAGTACGCAGCATCGACGGGGGAGCCTTCCTGCCGCGTCTGGACCGCGGTAACGTCGGACTAAGGTACTTCGAATTCAGCTACGTTATTAACGTAGCTGAATTTGCGTACCTTAGTCCGAAGTGGGGGGGTTAGTGTAGACCAGCCCTTAGTCACTAAAGGGTAGTTTACCTCATCTTGGGATAGCTCCCAGCAATAACCTTTAAGTATAGCCAATAGCTCCAGATTAGCTTGACTAAAAACAAAGCTTATTAAACTTAGATGATGAACTACAGAAAGTAATAAATGGAAATCTTCATACTGCAGTTGAAGATCACTTCTGTACTATGCTGGGTTGGTAGAAAGGTACTACTTGCAGCAAAGAGTCTAAGAAGAAAATTCTGAGTTTGAACCAGTTCCTCTTTCTGTTATACATTTTTCTCTTGCCCAGCCCTAGGTGGGTCTCCTTTCTCTTAATCTGACCACACTTAGGCCTGGTCTACACGAGGGGGAATCGATCTAAGTTACACAACTTCAGTTATGTGAATAACGTAGCTGAAGTCAACGTACTTAGATTGACTTACCGTGGTGTCTTCACTGCGGTGAGTCGACTGCTACCGTCCACTCCGCCTGCACCTCACACGGCAGTGGAGTACAGGAGTCGACAGGAGAGTGCTTGGGGGTCGTTTTATCACGTCTAGACTAGATGCGATAAATCGACTCCTGCTGGATCGATCGCTGCCCGCTGATCCGGCGGGTAGTGTAGACATACCCTCATTTGGTAGATCTCAGTTACTTCCCTTTGGTAACTCTGGCTAGTTTGTCTGACTGCTTGAGTTTGATCAAATGTTCTTCCTACCCTTCTGAGTTATTTTAGTCTATATCAGGGGTGGGCAAACTTTGGCCCGAGGGCCACATCAGGGAATAGAAATTGTATGGTGGGCCATGAATGGTCACAAAATTGGGGTGCAGGAGGGGATGTGGGCTCTGAAGTGGGGCTGGGGATGAGAGGTTTGGGGTGCAGGAGAGTGCTCCGGGCTGGGATCGAGGGGTTTGGAGAGTGGGGTTGGGGCATGGGGAGAGGCTCGGGGGGTGCAGGCTCTGAGCGGCGCTTACCTCAAGTGGCTCGTGGAAGCAGTGGCATGTCCCTTCTCTGGCTCCTATGCGGAGGCGTGGCAAGGCAGTTCTGCACCCTGCCCCATCCGCAGGCACCACCCCTGCAGCTCCCATTGGAGCACGTAGGAGCCGGAGCGGGGCCACGCCACGGCTTTCAGGAGCTGCATGGTGCGACCCCTGACCCAGTGCCCCGGCAGGAGCGGGGCTGAGCCATGTGGTGCGGCCCCCGGTGGGAGTAGGGCAGCTTAAAACGGCTCCTGCCCGTGGGCTGTGGTTTGCCCACCCCTGGTCTATCTCCTTTCTGTCTCCATTTCTCAGGCTAAGATTATCTTTCAAACTGGGTTCTGCTCTTCTTTATATATAATGGTAAGTGAAGAGTCTGTAAGCCAAGTCATGCTAATTTGGCCTGCAAAATCTTTATTACTGGTGATTATATGGGAGAGAAAACGAGAACTGACTTTTGGAGCCTAAAGTTGAGTGCAGGCCTGGCAGTTAGTAGATTATTTCCTTACTTGTGAACTGTGCAAATTTGATATAGAGTTACCAAGAGACAATAAACATATAAAACTAAGCCTTTTTTTTTTTTTTTTTTTTTACGTACTGCAGTTCTGAAGAGTGACACAAAAAAGTTAGATTTGTTTGTTCCACTGTTTGATCTTAACTTTTGTGAGGTACCATTAGGTAGGGCATAGGACTTGGAGCTCAGGTGACCTGAGTTCTGTTCCTAGCTCCAGTACTAACTTGCTTTTTGACCTTGGGTTAGTTATTTAATCTCTTGACACATCTCTCTTCCATTCTTTAAAAATTTATCTAATTACCGGTATATTTTTTTGCAGAGCATTTTAAGAGCTGCTGATGAACATTGGTAAGTACTATTTTGATTTAAAAAAACATGGATTCTAACACACCAACTTTTCACTCTTTGTCTTGAATACTGTTAATGTACAAGTTCTAGGTGAACTTGGTAAAAGACTTAGGGTGGGACTGTCACGTGCTATGTGTACATTTCTCTTTTCTCAAAGATTTAGTCATAATGGAGGCTTTTGGTGAACTCCTTGCTCTGAAGTAAAAGCAAAATTACTGTTGACTTCAGGATTTCAACTTCAGTCTTGAAATTAAAAATGTAAAGTCACTACATTTTGTTGATGAAACAATATATATAAGAAACTTATGTTAGAATTTTTTCAATAAACTAGTAATAAGACACTTGTCATTGACTGTTTTGATTTGCACAGTGTGTAAGATAGGGCTACATAGTGAATTAGACCTGGGTCTTGTGGATCTGTGCCTTAATTTTGGCCGAAATCAGTTTGCGTTTACTGTGGTGTTACTAAGTGCACAGTTGAGTCCTCCACAGAGTGGACAATAAGGGTAGTGAGACAGGAGTGTGCAGTGAATGAAGCAGGGCTACATTCTGTGAACACTGAAAATAATATTGAACAGCTGCCTCGTGTTGTGTCAAAGTCAGACTCAGGACTCACAATTTGTCAGACCACTCTGTTTAGTAGCAAAAGCGCTCTGCTAATACACCCAGAAAATGTGAGCGCCATACAAGGCTCAAACCACCTTATTTATACAGATAAAAGGGCGTGAAATTAACAAGATTACAAAGGGAGCAGAACTGATAAGTTTACCTGGGGCTAGACACATATCTCATGTCCTTATTAACTCTCACCAATCTCCTGTTAATGTCCCACCATCAGTTTAAGTGGATCCATTGTTCAATACCTTAATGTTCCTCTTCCTGACAACTTTATCTCAACATTCCTCATTCCTGCTTAAAGGAACATACAGCATTTCTTTAATTCATTCTACTTCTACAATATAATTCATTCTACTTTCACAGTTGCATGGCACCCAGCTTATATACTGAACCAGGCAGCTCTGTATATTATAATATAATTATTCATAGGAAGCAGAGTTGAGAATTTGTAGACAATCTTAACTTTTCTACTTCCAAACTTTTTTGAGGGCTTCACTTTTCCACATATTCAAAAGTACACAATAAAAGAATGTTTAACATGTTTTTTTGTCTGAGTGTTGATGTAGGAAAATCCAGTCATGGTCTCAAAGGAGTTTGCTGTCCAAATAGACAGATAATACAGTGCAAACACATATTGCACTAGGAGACCATAAGATGACTATATAACAAAGTGGTGAAGATTTGAAAAGTACATAAATGTCACATGTCTTTTTAAAGAGGATAAGTGATTAAAAACTTCACACAAGTCTTCTGGAAGGTTTTGATGGAAGTGAAGACAGGCTAAACTTCAAGGCCCAGTGCCAGTTTATAGCTAAATAATTTTGCCTAATTTCCAGCATAGGCATTCTGGTGCTTTTTAATAAAATGTATTTAAGTATTCCCACTCTCTTCCTGAAGTGATCTTCCCCAATAATATTAAGGGAGAGGTAAAGGAAGCTAAGTGCTGTAGATCTAAGTGATGCTCACCTGCTAGATGAAGCAAAAAGTATGGCACTGAATACTGACTTTACTTGGAGACTGAATGGACTCACTTTATTTGGTATTTTCTGACTGTCTACCTGCATTTCATCAAGATGAAAGAGCTGAACTGTGTATGACAATATAGTCCCCTTTCTAGACCATTCAAGTGGTGTGGGTGAGAAGTTGAGATTTGGATTCACTGACTTGCAGAGGAGAAATCAAGTTTCTTATGGAATTGAAGAGACAAATGAATTGGAAACTAAAGTGAAATGCATAACTTGATCTGGCAGACACTAAACTTTATTATTCAGTTAACAGAGTATGCTGTGTTTTTTGCCCAGCCCTTGTGTAAGGATGCCTTAGAAAAAGAACCATGGAGAAATATATTAAGGTGCAGAAGATTGGTGAAGGATCCTTTGGAAAAGCAATTCTCGTCAAAGCTAAAGAAAATAGCAGACAGTATGTTATTAAGGAGATAAACATCTGTAAGGTGAGTGATGATATTACGTATCAGTATGTTGTTTTTTTGTAGTCCTGCTCTCAAGAAAAGTGTCTGGGTTTTTTTTTTTTCTTTTTTAAGATGTCCAATAAAGAGAGAGAAGAATCAAGGCGAGAAGTTGCTGTGTTGGCAAACATGAAACATCCAAATATTGTCCTGTATCGGGAATCATTTGAAGGTAAGATTCAAAACTACATAATGGAACCTGAACTAGTGAATGTACAGTAATATAAAAATACAAGTGATGGTCTATGCTTTATTTTTTAAATTATACATGATTTGAATAACAAATCTTCCCAATATTTTCCCCTCATCTCCTTAACTGTCTATCTCAGTTCCTTCTGGTCTGTAATTTTGTAAGCCACTGCTTCCCAAAAATAACCAAAACACCACCACCGGCCATATGTTTGTTTCAGTTCCTTCCCTTTACATGTCTAAACATTTGTTTTTGGATGAGGTTTAATGTAAGTGAAAAGTCCATGAGTTCTTGTTCCTGCTGGGAAGGTCCAACCAGATTTTTTTTTTTTTTCTTCCAATATGTATGTCTATCCTAAGTTCTACATGCTTGTACTCAAACTAAAGTCAAATATGACTGACCCAGCTGACTGACCTCTGCCTACAAGAAATCCATCAGTCCTCAGGACAGTAAGCTACCCTACACCATCACCACAGAGCTTGAAAGATGCATGAAGCGTGTAGCTTGCCCTGATGGCTTTTGATTGACTTGGGGATGGGAATTACTTTCAAAACCAAGGATCCTCAGGGAAGCTGTGAATATCAACTGGCTTGAAAAGATTGAAGGTGTTGGTGATAAGCTGTTTTAGAGCACTGCCACAATGGGTATCACAGGAATAAGCAGTCCAGATAAGGAGCCAAACATGCTATTGTGAAACAACAAGGAGTCTGGTGACAGATTGACAGAGCAAGACGGGTACCCAGAAATCACCTAGTACAGGACAGGCCCAACAAGGACAATAACAGAACACCACTGGCCATCACATACAGCCCCCAGCTAAAACCTCTCCAGCACATTATCCACGATCTACAACCTATCCTGGAAAATGATCCCTCACTCTCACAGACCTTGGGAGGCAGGCCAGTCCTCGCTTACAGACAACCCCCCAACCTGAAGCAAATACTCACCAGCAACTACACACCACACCACAGAAATACCAACCCAGGAACCAATCCCTGTAGCAAACCTCGTTGCCTACTCTGTCCCCATATCTACTCTGGCGACACCATCAGAGGACCCAACCACATCAGCCACGCCATCAAGGGCTCATTCACCTGCACATCTACTAATGTTATATATGCCATCATGTGCCAGCAATGCCCCTCGGCCATGTACATTGGCCAAACCGGACAGTCCCTCCGCAAAAGAATAAATGGACACAAATCGGACATCAGGAATGGTAACATACAAAAGCCAGTAAGTGAACACTTCAATCTCCCTGGTCATTCTATTACAGATTTAAAAGTCACTATCATTGAACAAAAAAACTTCAGAAACAGACTTCAAAGAGAAACAGCAGAACTAAAATTCATTTGCAAATTTAACACCATTAATCTGGGCTTGAATAGGGACTGGGAGTGGCTGGCTCATTACAGAAGCAGCTTTTCCTCTCCTGGAATTGACACCTCCTCATCTATTATTGGGAGTGGACTACATCCATCCTGATTGAATTGGCCCTGTCAACTCTGGTTCTCCACTTGTGAAGTAACTCCCTGCTCTCCATGTGTCAGTATATAATGCCTGCATCTGTAACTTTCACTCTCTGCATCTGAAGAAGTGAGGTTTTTACCCACGAAAGCTTATGCCCAAATAAATCTGTTAGTCTTTAAGATGCCACCAGACTCCTTGTTGTCTTTGTAGATACAGACTAACATGGCTACCCCCTGATAATTGTGAAACAGTGTTTGAAAGCAGCTGAAAATATGAACGTAACCTATATGCACATCTGGGGTTCCCCATGATTTAAACAGAATAATCACACATTCCTTGTGATTGCTTTCTATATTCATTTATTTTGTAACTGTAAAAGTACAATTCCATGCAACAATAACTTCATTGAAATGTAGGGCTGGAAGGGACCTTAAGAGGTCATCTAGTCCAGCCCCCTGTGTTGTGACAGGACCAAGTATACCTACACCATCTCCGACAGATGTTCTAACCTGTTCTTAAAAGCCTCCAATGATGGGAATTACACAACCTCCCTAGGAAGTCTTTTCTAGTGCTTAACTGTCCTTGTAGTTACTGTGTTTTTCATAATATTTGACCTAAATCTCCCTTTGTGCAGATTTAAGCTGATTGCTTCTTGTCCTACCTTCAGTGGACATGGAGAACAATTGATCACTGTCTTCATTGTAACAGCCCTTGGCATATCTGAACACTGTGTTATCAGGTCCGCTCCTCAGTCTTCATTTCTCAAGACTAAACGTGCCCAGTTTTTTATCCTTCCTCATAGGTCAGTTTTTCTAAACCTCTTGTCACTTTTATTGCTCTTCTCTTGACTCTCTACAGTGTGTGCACATCCTTCTTAAAGTGTGGCACCTGGAACTAGACACAGTACTGCAGATGAGGCCTCATCAGTGCTGAGTAGAGTGGGACAATTACAGTACCTCCCATTTCTTATGCACGACCCTCCTGTTAATACAAGTTTGAGAGATCTCCTGGTACCCAGTACAGTATCACCTTGTTACCCCTGCCTCTAGCAAGAGGGAATATTGCCCGTGGTGGCTGGTGTTGGCCTGCTAACACAACCATCCTGTCAGTTACTCAAGCACTCTCCTCCAGGCTATGCTAGCCCTTTCTTTGCTTTGCAGGTTTACAAGAAGTGCACCTGAGTCCCTTGGAAGCATTCCCCTGTTATGTCCTGTCCAACACTGGCTACTCACAGAAATCCCAGATCCCCTGCTCCCAGAGGAACAGTGTAACCTAATTTACCAGTTTTACCTTAGATTATCACTTTGGTAAAATGCACAGCACTTATGAATAAGGCTGTGTGTTCGTCACAGAGGTCACGGAAGTCATGGATTCTGTGACTTTCTGGGACCTCCGTGACTTCTGCAGCGGCTGGTGCGGCTGGCCCAGGGGCTGCCTGAGCAGCTCAGGCAGCCCCTGGGCCAGCCACACCGGCTGCTGCTCGGGCAGTCTTGGGCCACCATGTCTTCCAAACTCCTGCTGCTGCTAGCGGGGTGGGTGTGGGAGGGGGCTCAGGGCTGGGCAGGGGGTTGGGCTGCGGGAGGGGTGAGGGCTCCGGACAGCGTTTACCTCAAGGGGCTCCCCAGAAGTGGTGACATGTCCCTCCCTCAGTTCCTAAGCGTAGGCGCGGCCGGGCAGCTCTGCGTGCTGCCTTCACCTGCAGACGCTGCCCCCACAGCTCCCATTGGCTGCAGTTCCTGGCCAATGAGAGTTGCGAAGCCTGTGCTCGGGACAGCGGCAGTGCATGGAGCCCCCGGCCACAGAATTGTGATCCTTCTGTAACCCCAGATCTTTTCCTGCAATACCGAGTTATTTGCCATTTTGTAGTTGCGCATTTGATTTTTCTTTTCCTAAGTGTAGTACTTGTCTTTATTGAATCTCATTTAGGAAGATAACTTGAGGTATTCTGTTTATAAGATAACATTTCTGCAGTCTTTTATAGCAGTACTAAGAAAACAGATTGTGTGGTCATCCATGAAGTAATTATTTAATCCACAGTAACAAGACACTGTGCTACATCTTTCTACTTGAAACATCTTGATTACACATACTGAACTGATTTGAGGGAATCAAACAATTTATTTAAGGGACCATTCTGCACAGTGGTGGTAACTCCCATTTCTTTTCAGGATCAGACCCTAAATGATTATAATAGTTTATATTGAGCCTAGCCCTTGGGATACGAGACTGTAAATTCAAATGAACTTTAAAGAAATTTAAATGAAATCTGATATTGCTTAAACTTCTTCCATCTTGGAATGTTTTTAAAACTATTTGGTAATCTAGATATGTGCTTGCAATACTTTGATGTTTTATGGCAAATTTGTGGGTATCATTGTTACTTGGAGTAGAAAACATTAATGGCACTTTTGGCTAAGCATTCATGAAGTATTAGAAAGTTTTGAATATGCTTGTAATTTCTGGCCTAATACCTTCCTGCTTCTTTAATCTTTTTTTATTGTACAGTAACTTAAGTTCTGCATCAGGGTCATAAGCATGACATTTTATTGTATGTCATAATTCTGTAATTGTACAGGGTGTGAATGTTTGTAAAGCATTGCATTTTATAGATCTCAAGCTTCTTGAAGAATTATCTCCATACATGAATTTTTTATTTTATTTTTTATTCTTCTACTCATCACTGAAATGGAAGGACACACTGGGATGGCCCAGTGGCCCCTAACATCATATTGAAGTGTTGGTTTATGTGATATGGAGGGAAGAATGCCACCTACTGAATCATCAATGCCAAAAATGGAAACTGCAATATAAGCAGTTTGCCTGAAGCTTGGCAAATAAATAATTTATAACTGTTTCTTCATTTGTAGATTTAGTCTTTGCACTTACTGTGTCTTTGCTATGACCTATACAAAAAAAAATTCATATGTTAAGGTTTTCAGAAAGCTTTTACATCTATATTTGTCATGAAATATTGTATCTCTTGTTTTTACAGAAAATGGCTCTCTCTATATAGTGATGGATTACTGTGAAGGAGGGGACCTGTTTAGACGAATAAATGCTCAGAAAGGGATCTTGTTCTCAGAAGATCAGGTAGTGGGAATTTTGGGGTGTAATTTACATTATACAGTTTCTGAGCAGAAGAACACTTAAATTGAGTAGTTTTGGATCAGCTTGGTGAATATGGTTATTTTAATATAGATAAAAGCCTGACTGGTATAGCTATAGAATGCTAAGAACTTCATACTACTTGGAACATAGACCAAATGTATTAATGGAACTACAATAAAGGAGACAATTTAGGTGAATCAAACATTAAACCTGTTGGCTTTTATGACTCAAGATTTTCTCTTACATATTTCGATTTTTTTTTTTGGACTGGTATTATGATGTTGGGCTTCTGATACGCATTTTGTTACTTTAATTAAATCAAGGATACAAAACCAAACTTTAAGGTTTACATCATATTAAATCCATTAACTCGAAAGTTCTTCAAAATGGAAAATTTCAGTCTTGGAAATGTGTAAACGGGATCTTTTTCTTCATGTGGTCATACGCTGGGACATTAGTCAAGGAGTTGTGAAGTCTCTGAGGATTTTGTCTTCATGCTACAAATAAGCAGAGAAGAGAATCTGGCAATACTCTTGGCTGGCAAGGGTTGGGAATACATTGGGCTTTTGCTGGCAGTATGGAGAGAGGCAGAGATGAAAAAGAAAATCACGTGTCCGAAAAACACTTTTTAATTTATCTTCTAAATCCTTACCAATTAATTAGGACTACTACTAGGAGAGATGCTAAATGTCGAGGTGAAAGTGATAACAGAATTATAGCACAAAACTGATGTCTGTATGTATTGGTAATTTGAAAAGATGAAGTGCTTAACTACAGTACTTTTAATATTTTTTAAGGATGGAAAAGTTTACCTTTTTTGTTAAAATCGGAAAAGCCATGAAATGAGAACTATCAAACTCAGTTTGGCTTGCTTGGCTCCTAATTTTATGCTGTTTTGTCATTTCTGTAATTAAGATCAGATCTTCTTTTATATAAAAGTGAAGAATAGCATAATATAAAATTGATAAAAGTATAGATGCTAGTAGGAGAGCTTTAGCCTTTATGTTTAATTTCTTAATGGACTATAAGAAGACACCTTTTTTTTTATTATTATTCTTATTATTTTGGTCTGCCGTTGAGGTGCTGTGTTGCTGTAACTGAGAGGTATTCCCACAAAAAAAATGGAATTTTAAGGATGAAAGGCCATGTTCTAAAAAAATTATAACCCAATTATATGTATACACACAGCTTTATCATAACTTTTAAAGATTGTAAATGGTCTAGATTAGTAAAACTTGAATAAGGTTAATCCTTGTTTTCTTTTTAACAGACTTGAAAACTGCATGTGGGTGTATAAATAAATACAGAACACTAACTCTACCTTTCTCTGTTACTTTTAGATCATGGATTGGTTTGTACAGATTTGTTTAGCACTAAAACATGTACATGACAGAAAAATTTTGCATCGAGATATAAAGTCACAGGTATGCTGGATGGTATCTTCAAGTTGAATTACAGTAGAGTGATTATACTTTATTTTATTTTATTGATTGATTGTTATCTCCCAACCAGGTAGGGGAAATAACCTGGTCTTATGTAAAACTACCCAACTCCCATTGACTTCAGTGGGCCTTGAATCAGACCCTGTTGTCTGCTGCACAAGATGTGCTGCACAAATGAACACAAACAGAATGCCACAGGGTACCTGTGTTCCATCTATTTTTAAATCTAAATATACAAAACATTCCTGTGGTAGTTAAGTACAGTTTGGCTAAATCCCTAGTTACATAACTTTTTTTAAAAATAGTTTCATTCTGGAATTTTATATTAAATACTAAGATAACCAGTAGCACCTGCTCAATGAAGATTTTTGGGACTGGATTTTAGCTTTGAGTTATTTATGACATTGTTTTTTACAATCAAGAAAAAGAGCTGTTAGGAACACTTTCATGCTTGGGTTGTGTGGGTTCTTCTGCTCTACAAATACAGCTGCAATGGGACACAGTTACTACATGGCTTCTATTTGTATAGATAGGACCTTAATACAGTTATTTATTTAAAAAAAAAAAAAAAGTTAGGTATATAGGCTCTACAAAATGAAGACTGAAACATCTTTAAAGTCTAGTCTACTATGGGTTACAAACCACCACCAACACAATATGCATGTATATTTTATTGTCTCTCCCTGCTCTCTGCCAGTTTATGCTGGTAAATACACCTCTACCCCGATATAACGCTGTCCTCGGGAGCCAAAAAAGCTTACCGCGTTATATCGAACTTGCTTTGATCTGCCGGAGCACGCAGCGTCCCCCTCCGCTCCCCCCCCGGAGCGCTGCTTTACCGCGTTGTATCCGAATTCATGTTATATCGGGTCGCTTTATATCGGGGTAGAGGTTTACTGAAATTTTATCAGATTCCTGCTTTCTGAATCTTTCAGAGCAGGATACCTGTATATTTCTAGAAGTGCCTGCTTACAAGAACAGAGCAGGCAGAGAAGGGAAAGCATTAGAAGGATGAAAACATTGGTCATAAAAAGACTGAGGCCTGGTCTACACTGCCACTTAAGTCAATTTATATTGCTCAGGGGTGTTGAAAAAATCACCTCGGTGTCTACGCTATGCTTTGTCAGCGGGAGATACTTTTCCCACTGACTTAGTTTCCGCCTCTCAGGGAGGTGGAGTACTGAAGTCAACAGAAGAGCGCTCTGCCATCAACCTACTGCGTCTTCACCAGACCTGCTAAACTGACACTGCTGCATTGATTGCAGTGACGCCGATTTAGCATGTCAGTGTAGACAAGGTCTAAAAGACATTTGCTTATCCCCTGACGTGACTGTATTTGGAGAGTACAGTATATAGAACTGAAATGTCTTGACTCTCTTTGTGATACAGTGAAGCGGATGCTTAATATTAGGCATCCCTTCAAACCACCTACACCCTCCCCTCTCCCCCCCAGTCAAGTAATAGGCAAAGATGTCAATTTTTATTTTTATTTTTACATTTCCATGTGTAACTTTTTTGTACAATTAAATACTTTTGTTCTTGCACTTGAGTTGTAACTGACTTTTCTCCCCCTCTCCCCCTGTATTTAGAATATATTTTTAACCAAAGATGGAACAATACAACTGGGAGACTTTGGAATAGCTAGAGTTCTTAACAGGTAACACTCATTCAGTGCTGCTCTATATACATTAATATGAGTAGATCGATCTAGCAAAAATGGATGCTACATGACTATGTAACTTACGTAAGTTAGTTAACGTTCATTTTTAGTTTTCCTTTTTTATTCTAGTACTGTAGAGCTGGCTCGCACTTGCATAGGAACACCATACTATTTGTCACCTGAAATCTGTCAGAACAAACCTTACAACAATAAAAGGTACTGTAAAACATTTGACTTAATAATTGACTTTTTTCATTTTGATTTATTTTATTTAGAAATGTAGAGCTATTCTGTTCATGCAATAGTAAAGAGTTCAGTCTTGATCTCCAGCATGCTGTGCACTTTACTACGTGGGTTGGAAAAATCTGAGTGAATGCGCAAGCACAATAACGGACTTCATTAAACATATGAGGGTCTGTGCTGTAGCTCACTGATAGTTACTAGATTGGGTCCGATGTAGTGCTGTCTTATTCCATAGAGGCCGTTTTCTCATGCCACCATTGTTAGAAGCAGTAGCTTCTAAAACTGTCTAAATAACTGAAATTAAAAAAAAGGAAAAAGCCCACAGCACTTTTAAAATACACCTCTACCCCGATATAACATGAATTCGGATATAACGTGGTAAAGCAGCGCTCGGGGGGGCGGGGCTGCGCGCTCTGGCGGATCAAAGCAAGTTTGATATAACGCAGTTTCACCTATAACGCGTTAAGATTTTTTTGGCTCCCGAGGACAGCGTTCTATCGGGGTAGAGGTGTATTTAAATACTTTAGAAATTTCCAATTGTGTAGGACATAAAATCTGTGGTACTTGCATCTCTTAAAAAAAGATTTCTCCCACCATTCACTTATCCAATTTGTCTAAATCAGATATCATGGTGATAAGTGTGGTATTGATTCCTACATAAAGAGAGTCTGGAGCCGAAATATCTGGTGCTGTCTTTGTTTGGAAGAGACACACATTTGTTTTTTAAATAGATAGGAAGCTAGTACATCTTGCAAAATGCACAAATGCTTAATTTCTATCACTTGGTTTCAAGAACATACATCTAGAGCAGTGATACTCAGACCTCAGTGGTTCAGGAGCCAAATTTGGGATCAACATTACCCCCAGAAGAGCCATAGTAGCGTGAATTTGTTGTTTCATTTACTATAGTACTATTCATATTTAAACAGTATGACAAGGGAAATATTTAGTTTGTTTTATTTATTTATTTATATATGTATTCTCACGGCAAATATTAATAACTTAGTGCAAGTTGATAACTTGATTGGTTAATAACATAGTAAAAACATTCTGATTTGGTTAATAATTAAATCTCACAATGGTTTTTATATATTGTGCTGCAAAGAGTCGCAGGAGACGCATTAGAGAGCCACTTGTGGCTCGCGCACCACAGGATCACTGTTTTAGATAATTTGGTATTTTTGGAGTAAAAACTAATTTTTCAGGTCTGTTCTCTTTGTTTAGTGACATATGGGCTCTTGGTTGTGTTCTCTATGAAATGTGCACACTTAAACATGCAGTAAGTAAAACTTTAAAATACTTTGGAGTTATTACTCTGTTTTACAAACATACCTCTTTCATTATTTTGTCCATTGCCAAATTTCAGACTGATATATTGTATTTGAGCTGATGCAGGGCTTATCATGGTATGTGATTAGTTTTGAAATTAACTTTACTATTGTAACCATCTCTCCCCCACATTGCTGCTGATCTTTGTTGGCCAACCTCCCTCACTTTTTTTGTTTGACTGCTGTCCTGCACATCTGTGCAGTATATTTAGCAACACATTTTTTTCCCCTTCCTTTCAGTAAACTATGTTTTTAGCAACAAAAGTAGCAAGTATGATAGCAAAAGTGCATTAAGCAAAGTGTAACGTTCCTTTCCTAGCAATATTGTGAACTTTACATTTAATTAGTTATTGGTGAATTCAGTCTGTATCTCTGGTGCAGTAGCATTAATGAGCTTCCTTTGTAGCATGCAGAAATGGTAAAAAGGACAGGCAAGTGTCTTCTGTTTCCTAGTTTTTTTTGTTTTGTTTTTTTAATATTCTACCTTACTTGCAAAGCCTCTAAAGAGCAGTTTCTTTTTTGCAGACTATCCTTTTCCTGTTAGTGTATATTGCTCTCTTCCTTACCTTCCCATCCCACTCCACCCCTTTATTTTAGATAAAATTGAAATTAATATGTTTGATTTTGTTTGGGTATTGTCATTAAAAAAATCACACTTCTGTCTGAAACTGTTTATCTAAAATTACTGTAACAGAAAGAGATTAGAGGAAAAATATTTTTCAGTTAGCTTGTGTAATCCATCACTGTTTCCCATGTCTAGTCAATCAGTTTTCCCTGTTTGGTGGGTCACTGACATGACAACAGTAGGGAGAGAGACATTTTTAAAAATAGGAAAATATAATTGTAAAATGACAAAATTTGGAAAGGGGCTTCAGAGGCAGATGTGGTACTGGAAAGTATTTACCGTATATACTCGTTCATTAGCTGAATTTTTTTAGTAAAAAAGGGAAGCACCAGAGAAGGGGGTCGGCTTATGAACGGGTATAGAGAGGGAGAGGTGGGACACAGCCCCTCCCCACAACAGAGGGAGCAAGGAGAGGCAGCATAACCAGCAGAGCCAGAAGGGAAGAGGCGGGGCCAGAGTCTTTCTGCTTCTGGCCACGCTGCTCTCCCTCCACCTCCGAAGCAGCTGCAGCTCTGAGGCTGGCAGGCTGCAGCTGTGTCGCTCGGCCCTGCCCCCCAGAGTGGGCTGTGGCCGCACCGCCCGGCCCGCCAGAGCATGCTGTGGCCGCACCGCCCGGCCCGCCAGAGCATGCTGCGGCTGAGCTCCCCGGCCCAGTCCGCTGGAACATGCTGCGGCCGCGCCGCCTGGTCTGGCCCACCGGAGCAGCTCCAGCCAGGCCAGAGACATCCTCCCCAGGTAAGGTGGGAAGGGATGGGATGGGGAGAGTGTGGGGGTCCTGGGCTAGGGGTGGGGTCATGTGGGGGGTGGTCACAGGTGTTACTCCCCTGACCCCCAGCTTCTCTCCCCCGAAAAATTTCCCCACCAGTTGCTGTCCTGGCCCATCAGGGTAAGCAGCTGGCGTGCTGGGACACTTTGTTTACTTAGGTTTACCTCCATGCCTGCGGATGCTCGAGGTAATGGCCCGGGAGCCAAAGTTTGCTGACCTCTGAATTATAGGGTCGGCTTATGAACAGGTCATAAAAATTTTCCATTTTTACTTATCCATCTTGGCGGGGGGTTGGCTTCTAAACGAACCGGCTTGTGATCGAGTATATACGGTGTGTATATATAATTTAATAGACTGGATTTCAAGTGATGTCCCTTTTTAACCGTTGTTCATCATAGTTTGCTTCCAAACCTGGGGTCTAATTAGTATTGTTGATTAGAGTGAATTCCAGAGAGGTGCCAGAGTACCTACAGCTCATGTTGAAATCTCAACACTTCTCAGGTTTTGGCCCTAAGTGAACACAGACCTTTTACTATTATTTTGTTCCTAGAGGTATTTTACTATCCTTTGTTCCTAGCGGAGTTTTCATAAGAGGATTGACAATCTTGTGAACTAAAAGGAAGGAGGCTAGCAAACTATATGCATCTTACTCCAAAACATTGTTTTGCATTACCATTGACTGTTGCCCAGCTCTGGGAACAATTTTTATTGGTTAACTGTAGATACAGAGCTAGCAAAAAGCACAAAACACTTTTAGAATCCAAAAATTAGTCTTATTCTTTAGTGTGGCAGAATTGTATAAAATTAAAGTATTTAGCATCAGATTACTCAATACAGAGCAAATTTGAGATCTAAAAGACCTTTTGATAAGGGCCCTTCAAATATTTAAATAGAAGTACCATAATTTTTTTTATTTTTTATTTTTTATTATTTTGGTATGTTTATGTAAATTAAGTCCTTTGTGGTTGTGCCAGTATGACAGTATAAATATTAATGTATGCTAATTTCTCTCTTTCTGGTAATTATAGTTTGAAGCTGGTAACATGAAAAACCTGGTACTGAAGATAATCTCTGGATCTTTTCCTCCTGTTTCTCTGCATTATTCTTATGATTTACGTAATCTGCTTTCACAATTATTTAAAAGGAATCCTAGGGATAGACCATCAGTCAACTCCATATTGGAGAAAATCTTTATAGCCAAACGGGTGGAAAAATTTCTTACACCACAGGTATGGAAATTATTTTAAAATAGCTTAATAATTCTGCTCCTTTTATTTATTGTGCAGTATTCAGCCATGTGCACTTTTTATTATAATAAGATACAGATTTAGAATATAAGATACTCATGAGAAATTACTTCCAATAATACTACAATAGAAAGTAAAGAACTTGTATCTATTTTGATGAAAAATAGTTACTGCTATATTTAGCAAACAGTCATACTCACTATACCAGTAAAATGAACTACCAACAAATTTCATTTCAAGATGTTGAAGTATTGTTTCTATTCCTGAATTTCAGTAATTCAGTTGTTTAATTTAAGTGCATCATGTCCTGTGTGAATGTATAGTTAAACTTGTAGTTAATCTTTGATTTATCTGATCATGTGGCTATCCATGACATGGGACTGACAATGAATTCAGTAACCTACTAGTAGCAAATGAACTGCTTTGTGACTATTTAAGACTTAACCAGGTTTGGAGGGGGGGGGGTGAGGAGGGTTGGTTGTTTTTGTTTTTAAAGCAACCAGGAAAGTTTAAATCAGGGGTCTCAAACACGCGGCCCACCAAGCAGCCCGCCCCACCCGGCCTACCTCCAGGCCAGGGGTGGGCAAACTACACCCACGGGATTGCCCCCCTCAAGCCCCGCGCCGCTCCCTGAAGCGGCTGGCATCACGTCCCTGTGGCCGGGGGGAGGGGGGAAGCAGAGGGCTCCGTGTGTTGCCCTGGTTTCAAGGCACCGCCTCCCTGCAGCTCCCATTGGCTGGGAACGGGGATCCGCGGCCAATGGGAGCTTTGGGGGAGGTACCTGGAGGAGCGGCAAGCAGCGCGCGGAGCCCTGCATCCCCCTCCCCCAGGGGCCGCAGGGACATGGTTCCAACTGCTTCGCGGGGCCGGGGCAGGCAGGGAAGCAGGCAGCCTGCCCTGGCACCGGTGTGCGCCGCTGCCACCCTGGAGCCGCTTTAATAAGCGGCTCCGGGCCAGAGCCCGAAGCCCTCCTGCACCCCGCCCCCCAACTCCCTGCCCTGAGCCCCCTGCCTGCACCCCAATCCCCTGCCCTGAGTCCCCGCTGCATCCCACATCCCTCCTGCACCCCAACTCCCTGCCCTGAGCCCCCTGCTGCACCTCACATCCCAACACCCTGCCCTGAGCCCCCTGCCTGCACTCCCAACCCCCTGCTGCACCCCAACCCCCCGCCCTGAGCCCCCTGCCCTGAGCCCCAACACTCTGCCACACCCTGCACTCCCTCCTGCACCCTGCACCCTGACCCCCTGCCCCGACCCCCTGCCACACCCTGAACCCCGACCCCCTGCCGCACCCTGAACCCCGACCCCCTGCTGTACCCCTCACCCCTCCTGCACCCCACACCCCAACTCCCTGCCCTGATCCCTCTGCCGCACCCTGCACACCTCCTGCACTCCCTGTCCTGAGCCCCTGCCGCACCCTGCACCTCAACTCACTGCCCTGAGCCCCCGCTACACCCCTCCTGCACCCTCTGGGGGCAGGGAGGGGGCAGAGTTGGGGTGGGGACTTCGGGGAAGGGGTTGGAATGGGGGCGGGGAAGGGGTTGGAATGGGGGCGGGGCAGGTCCTCATGGAAGGGGTGGAGTGGGGGCAGGGCCGGGGGCAGCGAAGGGGGGGTGTCAGTGATGCGGCCCTCGGGCCAATGAACTAGTCCTCATGTGGCCCTCCTGGTCATTTGAGTTTGAGACCCCTGGTTTAAACGGACATAGGAGTAAGTCTAAGGAAATTGTTCAACATGCCTCTGTCCATGTGGAATTCCATGATCGATTTGGGTGATAATCTTTATATTGTTGTTTTAATATAATACTAACAAGAATAGCAGATGGCAAACAATACTGATTTAATTTATTTATATATTTTTTGGAGATGTGTAAATCTAATTCGTATATAAATTGAAATTCCAAATGAACTTTTTAAACTTGCATTCTTACAGGAGTTGAAAATTCTCGTGGAATTTCTTTTAGAGCTAAAATGGGGAGTAGATCCCCATTGGGAGCAAATATTGTAAATAGTTTTTTAAAGAACTGTTTAGGGGCTTAACTGTCTAAGGGTTACCCTGTTTGTTCCTGTGATCTGACTTTGCTTCCTGAGGCCAGCATAGGTTTGGAATTTTCAATGGGGGTCTGAATAGCCATGAGTTAATTAGCAGTAATTTACCATATTCTAAAGGCAGTATTTCCTACTGGGTCCATTGAGGGGACTGGATGATGGGACTCCTTCACTGGAAGTTGTGCAAATCAATTGAAGGGATGTCGAATTTAAAAAAAAAGTATCTGAAAAACTTGTACCAACACTAGTAATTACTAATATCTAAAGATCTGAATGTATAATTTTTCTCAGTTTGTAAGTGTATTTGTGCATTTGACAGCACTTTGCGTAATCAGTTTTGCTGTTTTCCCATGTATAGTCGGGTTTTTTTTCCTTCTTGAAAAGACAAGACCTGTATAAACAACAAGGAAGCAGACAGATGCCCATAATGTTTTTAAAGAAATAATAATTTAAAAATTCCTTCCATTTAAAAGTACAGCAGAACCTCAGAGTTACAAACACCTCAGGAATGGAACTAGTTGGTAACCCTGAAATGTTTGTAACTCTGAACAAAACATTATGGTTGTTCTTTCAAAAGCTTACAACTGAACATTGACTTAATACAGCTTTGAAAATTTACTATGCAGAAAAAATGCTGCTTTTAACCATCTTAATTTAAATGAAACAAACACAGAAACAGTTTCCTTACCTTGTCAGAGCTTTTTTAAACTTTCCCTTTATTTATTTTAGTAGTTTACGTTTAACACAGTACTGTACTGTATTTGCGGGTTTTTTTCCTTTGTCTCTGCTGCTGCCTGATTCCATCGCACAGTATATAATGTTAGGCATGTATGTAAGTTTTAACAGAGTTAAGACCAAAGTTTGCAAATAAAGTTGAATTACAACCTTTACTTTCACGTGCATTCCCTATGTTTTTTCTAAGAAGGCTTTATCTGTGTGTGTGTTTTCCCCCATTTATGTAAGGAAAGTGAAGACTTTTGAAACACTTTAATCTTTTGCAGGTGCATGCATAAAAATTGTAGTAAAATAACTTTGCCTTTTGTTTAGCTTATTGCAGACGAATTCAGTCACAAAGTGTTCCACAAGTTTGACGCCCCTGTAGCACCAGGTAAATATGCACTAGTGCTCTGCAGTTATCTTCAGTTGCAGTAGGATAGATTGTATTCAGATATGGGATTTATTTTGACCTGATACCAAAACAACCTGGAAATAACTATAGATAGCTTTTTAGGAAAGCATGTATGTGTAACCTACATATTAAAACTAAAAATGAGCCTCTACTTTTAAAGATACATTTTACTCTTGCCACGTTATTTTCAAAAGTAAGCAGATTGCTAATATTGAACATCAATCAAGGGATTAATCAGTATTTCTGCTGCATAGGTTCTCTCCTCATTCATAACAAATTGGTAATACTTTACACTTGTGAATTTTGGAGGTGGTCCAGTGTTGTTGCTTGGAGGCTCCAGGTCTGAGCCTTTCAACTCAGGACACCAGAGTTTCTGCCTCTGGCAGAACAAGTTGGTGATTCAATTTCTCCCAACTGCTTTTTGTCTTACAACTTCAATTTTTATTTGTTTTTATGCAGTAGTGACTTGACTTCATCTTGCAGCTCCCCTCCCACTCTCTCCAAATGAGAGGAATCACTGCAGCATTGAGGGTCTAACCCTCTAGTTTCTCTGGTACAGCACTGTTACCAGAACAATGTAGGGCATCTCCCCCTTCCACGGGCCTGGTGGCCCTCCGTGGGTTAGCTGGACCTTTTCCCTGTGAAAGAGCCTTCACACAGTAATACCCTTAATCTATATTTATTAGCAATTAATGAACCGAATACACATGCAAAGGATCTGATGCTCATTGCTCCCCATAAAACAGACTTCTCCCAATGGCCAGTCAGGATTGGATCGTCTGTGGTTCCAGCTTCTGCACAGTATGGTCATGCAGGGTCTCCGACATGTAGCAGCTTTGATCTTAGGCTGCATCCCAGAGTTAGGGTCCAACAAACTTCTCTTCTGACTCTCATTATATAGTTAAAATGGGAGTTTTTCTTTGAGCAGTGTCCTTGTGGATGCTCCACTTCAGGTGAATCTGCATCCCTGCGATCAGAGAATTTCAGTAGCAGTGCCTGGTTGGTTCGCACATGCACTGGCCCCATCTTGTGCCGTCCCTGGCTGTTACATAGCACTGTGGGACCAACCCTCGCTCAGTTCCTTCTCTACTGCCCTTGGCTTGAGATGGAGCAATGGCAGTGCCTCCGAGTTTACCTTTATCTTAAGAATTAGTCTAGATTAGGAGTAAGTGGAGATCAGAGTTCCTCTGAGGCAATGAAAATCATGTGCCAGGCAAAGAAGAATCTACTGCCTTTCAAGGCAGTCCACATAAAGTAAGAGGTTAAATCATGCTTCTCAGGCCCAGAAGGCCAGCTTTTTGTACTCGATAAACAGCCAAGGAACCTCTGCTGCATCTGCAGAAAGAAGACTTTTTGAAGCAGAGATTCCTTCATTTGCACCTGGTCCACCTATGATTAACAGCTTAGGCCTTAAAAGTGAAGTGTAGTTCAGCAGGGACTCTGTTGTTCTCATTAATATACTTTGGTAATGAGACCAGCTCAATGAATGAAATTTCCTGGATGAGTTTTGTCTCATTTTATTTTTCCTTTGAAGGGAAACAGTAAGCACTTTGGGGCATAGACTGTCTGTTAAGTTTGTACTGTGCTCAACACAGTGGCCCTGGCCTGTAATTATTACTACTACTAATTAATAACAATCAAAGTTCTGGTCATCTGAGCTACACTAGTTTCTCCAGGATGGCTGATTGGAGTCATACAACCAATCACCCTAAAAAAACAAATACCCAGCCCTAGCAGCTTTTTATACAGGTATATTGGACTCCCCATCTTAGTATCAGATGTCAAAATTCATCAGACTAGCCAGATTAGGAAAGACAGGTGCAGATTTATCTAGTCATCATTATCTCCAAAAGACAGGGTTTGGAATTAGTTTCTTTGTCTACGTATTAACACTGTAGTTATCATGATAATAAGGTTGTTATTTTTCTAGCTCCAGGAATCTTTCTGCACAAGGTAAGTTTTTCTTTACACAATTCTTGAGAAATAGTTCTCCCATCATTTGGTTCCAATCTTAAGTACTCCTTTGGGAAGGTTACACAAATGGTCATTCCTAGAGCTCTAAAGATATCTCAAGTAAGCACACGCCATTTGTATCCTGTTCATGCTGTTCCATACAAAATGCCAGTGGCTTAAGCTTTCAAAGTTGCTGTAGGCAAGATGTTAAAATACTGCACTAGTTTGCATGTCAGGTATCTGGGTGACCATTCATAGAGGGAATTAAGGACCTTCCACATGTTTCTAATGGTATTGTGGGAAGAGACTCATCCAAGGAAGACTTGCAAAGTAGGTGTCCGCTTCTCTGTGAAGGTATCACTTGGTAGTAAGGTGCTACAGAGTTCCTAAGTAATTCCTTAAATTATGAGACTTTTGCTTTATATGGGAAAACTTCTATTTCTCCTTATTATTCTATTGTAGTAATTAAAATTTTGCTTTTTCCTTCCCTCCCAACTTCTGTGAATCACATCTGCTACTTGACATTTGTTACGATTTGAGGGGAGAAGCTGTTTACCAGAATGAGAATTTTTGTACATGATGATTTTCATTCTGTTAGTAGTCTCTGTCCTCGTTTTAGCCCACCCTAGTAATCTGATAAATGACAGGAATACAATTATAGGAATTCCGTAGATGAGAAGCATTACCCATTTGTTATGAATGAGGAGAGAAACTGCAGGTAAGAAATTTCTTTCTGCTCGAAATTTTGTGTAGTTGAAATTTCTAAACTTGGTAGAGTTTAAGGGGCACTTTTGAGTCTGAAGAGACCTAGATAAGATCATCTCTCTTTCCCACCAAACACATAGCAAACACAGCTCTCTTAAACTATGTGTTTGGTAGGAAAAAGAGATGATATCTGGACCTCTTCAGACTCAACTTTTAAAAAAGTGTTTTTAAAAAAAAAAAAAAAGACTTCTATACAGTGTTGCAATAAATGTTGAAAGAAATTATATCTCAACCAAAGCATATTTTGACTGTTGGCAAAATAGTACATGTTCTAAAATATATTCTAGTATTGGTCCTGCATACAAGCCCAACTACTGTAGAGACCAGTGTAAGTGAGTATCCTATGGGCTTCATACAGTTGCATCTAGTTTATTCAAACAACTTAAATTGCTGGAGGGGGAGAGGAAGACTTGCGAAGACACTACTGGAGCATATTTGTGTCCTAGGCTGGGCGTTTTGGGTATTTGAAATTTCTCTTGCTGTGCTTCTGTGGGGAGAGGAGATGATTTTCACTTTTTGGAGGGGAAATATCAACTGGGAAGAAGATGCTATTTTGGTAGTTGTCTAATGAAAGTGGGGAAGGCTTGGAGTGAAGTTGTGCCCCTTTCTCAAATGAATACTCTGAATGTAGTCTGAGACTTTTGTCTTGATAACAGGTCAGGTAACTTGAGACACAGCATTGCAACAATATCCAAAGAAGACCAGTTATGTAAGTTTAACTATGAGACAAACAATTCATATTTCTTCCTTTGTTGTTTAGTAAAAAGACCAGCTCAAGGACAAATCTGTGCTTCAGCTGTGCCAGCTCAGAAAATTACTAAACCTGCTGCAAAATATGGAGTGCCTTTAATGATCAAGAAATCTGGTGACGCATCTAAAAAATTTCATGAGAAGAAACCATTAGCTAAATTTAGACAGGTGAGGACACAGGAGTGGTAATAATGAAGGTACATAATTCCAGAAGTTTGTTTTCATTAACTAATTTGATTTACCTTACTTAAACTACTTAAAATACTAGTCCACTAATATCCTATTATAGTTGCTTTTCATTTACATCTATTGTATTGACACACATCTACACAGGAAATAGTTGCATTTAGGTAAACCAAATATATGCCTTGTTTTATTTCTTCTTATTTTGTAAGCAGATGTTGCAGAACTTGGGAGAATACCAAGAATGTTTGGTTTGGAATGCTACTTAAGTTGGCTGCAGCTTGAATGGTTTCAGTAACCTCATTTTGTGGTAGACAGTCTTAGGAATACAGTAACTTACAAGTGAAGTTTGCAGAGCCCCTTGAACTATTTTTAATAGTCACTATTCAGAGTATTCTCTGTGCCTCTATTTCTTCATCTGTAAAATGGGGATAATGATACTGACCTCCTTTTGTAAGGCCCTTTGAGATCTATTGATGAAAAAGCACTATATAAGAGCTTGGTATTATTACTTATTAGATATTTTTCTGGTTAATCCATTTGATGTTCAGATCTATTTCTGTTAGTAAGTTTACTTGTTCCATATTTAGCACTTTCAAACTTAAACATACAGTGTGATCAGTAGATAAGAACATAAGAATGGCCTTAATGGGTCAGACCAAAGGTCCGTCTAGCCCAGTATCCTATCTTCTGACAGTGGCCAATGCCAGGTGCCCCAGAGGGGGGAATGAACAGAACATCAAGTGATCCATTTCCTGTCGCTCATTCCCAGCTTCTGGCAAACAGATGGCACATCTAAGCAAATTGTCTGTGTTACTACACAATACATGCCCATAATGTACTGGGCTCTTCAGAGAATGCAGAAGTTGAACTAGACTGAGGAGGAAGGTACCTCTAAATGAGTAGATCCTCTTCTAAAGCAACTGCATTTGTATGGAGGGGTGTAACAAAATCCTGGCAAAACAAAATTAGGAAGCTAGTTAGACTGTCCTTTCAACTGATTATTCTTTAAAAGGTTCCATATGTTTTGAAGGGGGTACCACTGGATTTTGTGAACAAAACCAAATTCTGTGTATGAAATTTTAATGGAATTTGTGATCTTAATAATGGATTTGAAAAGTAGAAGGAGGATAAAAATGTGTTTCGAGAAGAAAATTGGCAATATGGTGTGGAATGGGGCCAGAGTGATAGATACATCTGGCAAAGCCATGCTGTTTGAAGACTCAATCTATTCAAGTTTCACTTTAAAATAAAACTAAAAGTAAAACACTACATTGTGTATACAAAAGTGAAGAAATTCAAAGCAATGGTGCCTGCAATAAGTGGAACTCTACCATATTGTTCCTGCTTCTTTCAGTGATTGACTGTGGCCTTGTATAAAGTGACAGGCAAAGTATATGTTTTAAATATCTGCTTGCCTGAACAGAGGGAGCCAAGGGGACAAGATTATATCACAAAACCATGACCCTTTTCCAACAAACAGAAGAGCACATGTCTCTAAATATAGTAGAATCTCAGAGTTAAGAACACCTCAGGAATGGAGGGTGTTCGTAATTCTGAAATGTTTGTAACTCTGAACAAAACGTTGTTATGGTGGTTCTTTCAAAAGTTCACAACTGAACATTAACTTCATAAAGCTTTGAAACTTTGCTAAGCAGATGAAAAATGTTGCTTTTAACCATTTTAATTTAAATGAAACAAGCACAGAAACAGTTTCCTTACCTTGTCAAATCTTTTTTTAAACTCTCTTTTTTAAGTTTGTTTAACACAGTACCTTACTGTATTTGCGTTTACTTTTTTGTTTTTGTTTCTGCTGCTGCCTGATTGCGTACTTCTTCGAGTGATTGCTCATGTGTATTCCACAATAGGTGTGCATGCTTGCCACGTGCACCGGTGTCGGAAGTTCTTCCTTTAGCAGTACCCGTAGGGGAGCCCCCTAGTGACCCCTGGAGTGGCGCCTCCATGGCGCAGTATAAAGGACGCTGCGCACTCCCCCCACCCTCAGTTCCTTCTTGCCGCCAGTGAAGATGCTTCGGAACTGCTCTGCTCCAGCTTGTCTGAAGCTTCCCTCCAGAACTCTTGTTCATTCAATGTAGTAGTGCCTGTAGTTGAAGTAGTTAGATTAGTTTAGTTTAGTTCACCCAGGCCGGGGCATGCCCCGTGCCTGAGGTTTTAAGTCGTGTTACACTTGTAGGTGGCCGATGCCAGTGAGTGATCTGTACACGGACTTTTTACGCTGTTTGGGTGAAACCCATCTCAGTGATCGCTGCAAGATTTGCAGGTCTTTCAAGCCTCAGACCAAGAGAGAAAGACATTCGCCTCGGGGCTATTCTGATGGAGTCGGCGTTGAAGGCTAAGAAGAGGCCTTCTCCGCTGCAGCACCAGAGCAAAACCCCAGGAGAGGCTAGACCCATGTTGGGCAGTCCTCAGTCCCCATCAGCCTCTAGGCCTCCGACTCAGGTCGAGCGGAGTAGCCTGGCCCATTCGGAGCAGGCTTCCACAGATATCCGGATGCCCTCCACGCAGGAGGCCCTGCAAGTGGCCCAGGATGTTATGTCCATGCCTGTACCAGGGGCACCGCCAACACTGGCTCTGCGGTCCAGACGCAAGCCACCACTGGGATCTCCACAGTTGCCCCGGCTCGGTATCGTTTGCGGTCGAGGGAATGTTCCCGACGCTGTTCGCCGCTCAGCGACTGTCCCATGCGTAGTCCACACCGGTCACCGTCAACCCACACCAGGTAGTCGGAACCCAGACAGACAGACAGGGGCTTCAGGAACCGCTCTGCCTCAAGGAGCAGGCCCCGTTGAGACCGAGACAGATGACACTGAAGGTCTTTGTCTCCGAGGGGCTACCGTAGTCAGTCGCAACACGAACCTTGATGCCGTTCCCGTTGGTCATCTCGCTCCAGGACCCTGCCATGGTACTGCTCCCGCAGTCCTGGGCATTGATCGCCGTCACAGATCTGCCCGCCGGAGCCGATCACGGAGCAGTTGCTATTGGTGGTACCATTCGTCCACATCGGGATCGCGGTCTCGTGGTCAGCACCGTTCCCGACGACGCCACTCCTCCTGGTCCAGGGACAGCGGCAGGTCGTACGTCAGCCCAGCCTCCCTTCGTAGTCGTCGATCGATGGGACAGGCCAGTCAGGCTGATCAGCCTCCTCCCCCGGTGCCACAGCAGGTGCAGTGGCACCGGGCTCCGTGGCCAGCACCGTGGTACCAATGGGCCCCGTGGCCCCTGACGCTGTCCCCCGGGGGGGCTCACTCGGTGGCCAGAACCTTGGAACGGCCGTCGGCCTCCCTGTCCTAGCCTCTGAGAAAGGAGTCGGTGGAATGCGCATTTTCGGTGCCGTGCCCGGAGGGCGACCAAGTGGTGGGTTCTCCGGTACTGGTGGACATGCAAAGTACTGCGCCCACCTCCTCACCCTCCTCTGATGAGGTGATTACAGCCCCTCCCCCCTCTGTTCCGCAAGAGGACTCTAAAGCCCACCAGGAACTATTGAAAAGGGTGACATCAAGCCTCAACCTTCAGGCCGAGGAGGTGGGGGAGCCCTCGGACTCCCTCTTCAACATCCTATCCACCTCGGTACCGGGCAGGGTGGCCCTTCCACTCCACGAAGGGGTGGCAAAAATTTCAAATGCCTTGTGGCAAACCCCGGCTTCCTTGCCCCCCATCTCTAAGAGGGCTGAATGCAAGTACTTTGTGCCCGCCAAGGGGCATGAATATCTGTACACCCGCCCTGCTCCCAACTCCCTGGTGGTCAAGTCGGTCAACCACAGAGAGTGGCAGGGCCAACCAGCCCCTACTCCAAAAAATAAAGACTCAAGGAGGCTGGACTTATTTGGGAGGAAAATTTATTTGTCCTCGAGTTGCCAGTTACAGGTGGCAAACCATCAGGCTCTCCTGGGTCGGTATGAGTTCAATCTGTGGGGCTCTCTGCCCAAATTCAAGGACTCCCTCCAGGAGCGTGACAGGAAGGATTTCAAGGCTCTGGTGGAGGAGGGTACAGCGGCTGCCAGGGCAACCCTGCAGGCAGTGTCGGATGCGGCAGATACGTCTGCACGGTCCATGGCCCCCGCAGTGTCCATGAGGAGGGCGTCGTGGCTCCTGTGCCTCACTGGACAGCCCAGACACCAGAACTCCTTGCAGGACGTCCCGTTTGATGGAAGGCCCTGTTTGCGGAACAGACGGACGTGAAGCTGCACAGCCCGAAAGATTCCCGCACTACGCTTAAGACACTGGGCCTCTATGTTCCGGCTCCGGCTAGACCTAAGTTTAAGCCGCTGCAGGCTCCCACCCAGGCCACCCATTCTAAATACGAGCCCCCTTATAAAAAGTCATGGGACTATAAAAAATGCCCACAGAGGCAGTCCCGGTCTGCCCCCCTGCCTGGGCCCTCCAAGGGCAAACAGGCAAGAAAATGGCAGTTTTGACAGGATGCCCGGGGGCAACCTACCAGTTCACGCCAGGGATCCACCAGCACTAAAGCTTCCCTTCTCCAACCAGTTGTGTGCTTTTCTCCCAGAGTGGTCGCGGCTGATTTCGGACCGTTGGGTCCTCAACACCCTCTCCCGGTGCTACACCCTCCAGTTTACCTCTACCCTGCCCATCCACCCTCTGCCCCCGTCCCTCCTGGGGGACCCTTCTCACGAGGCCCTGCTCGAGCAGGAGGTGGGGCGGCTCCTTGGCTTAGGAGCGGTGGAAGTGGTGCCAGTGAAGTTCAAAGGCAAGGGCTACTACTCCTGCTATTTCCTTATCCTGAAGGCCAAAGGGGGGCTCAGGCCCATGTTGGACCTGCGAGGCCTGAGCCAGTACATAGTAAAGCTCAAGTTTCGCGTGGTCTCTCTGGCCTCGATCATCCCCTCCCTGGATCCCAGGGACTGGTACACCGCCCTTGATCTGCAGGACCCGTACTTCCACGTTCATATATTTGAGGGGCACAGGTGCTTCCTCCATTTCATGGTTGGGCAGGAGCACTATCAATTTATGGTCCTCCCATTTGGCCTGTCCACTGCTCCCAGGGTATTCACAAAGTGCATGTCTGTGGTGGCGGCCTACCTCAGACTGGTTGATCAAGGGCAGCTCCCAGTCGCAGGTGTGGGATCATCTCATGCTCCTCCTGTCCACGTGCGCCACTCTGGGCCTGTTAGTCCCGGTACAGCGCATAGAGTTTATCGGGGCAGTCCTGGATGCGACATCGGCTAGGGCCTCCCTCCCACCAGACATTCGAGTCCCTGATAGGACTCATTGACACAGTCACAAGGTTTCCTGTGATGACAGGCAGAGCGTGTCTCCAGCTCCTGGGTCACATGTCAGCGTGCATGTATGTGGTTTGCCACGCCAGACTCAGGATGAGGCCCCTCCAGCTCTGGTTGGCCTCGAAGTTTTCCCAGGCCAGGGACAGGATGGACAAGGTCCTCACGGTGCCTGAGCCAGTGCTCGCCTCCCTACAATGGTGGTCCTCCCCGGGGAACATGCTCCATGGGGTCCCGTTCAGGGGCAAGCCCCTGTTGGTGGAGCTGGTCTCCGACGCATTGGACCTGGGGTGGGGAGCCCATGTGGGGGACATTCAGACCCAAGGTCTGTGGTCTGCACAGGACCTTGCCTTGCATATAAACGTCAAGGAACTCAGGGTGGTCTGGCTGGCGTGCGTGGCCTTCCGCTCGCACCTGAAGGGCAGAGTGGTCAGGGTTCTCACAGACACCATGGCCTCAATGTTTTACATCTACAGGCAACGCAGGGCCCGCTCCTCTGCCTTCTGCCAGGAAGCCCTTAGGCCTTGGCAGCGTCCGTGAGACTTCTGTATAGCCCACAACGTTTGCCTACCACCTACAGGGCGCCCGGAACTCGTGGGCGGATCGCCTGAGCCGAGACTTCTCCTCTCAGCACGTGTGGTCTCTACACCCAGAGGCGGTGCACAGGCTTTTCCAAGAGTGGGGAACTCCCCAGGTGGACCTGTTTGCGACTCGGCAGAATCACCGGTATCCTCGGTTCTGCTCCAGAGGGGGCTGGGAGTGGGCGCTATCTCAGATGCCTTCCTCCTATCCTGGTCAGGCCAGCTTCTCTATGCCTTCCCCCTTTTTCCGCTGATCAGCAAGGTCTTAGAAAAGATAAAGATGGACAGGGCCAGGGTCCTCCTGGTTGCCCCAGCATGGCCCAGGCAACATTGGTACAGGACCTTCACAAACCTGATGGTCGCCCCGCCGTGGCCGTTGCCGTCCCGCCCGGACCTGCTCTCCCAGGACCAGGGCCGCCGCCTCCACCCCGACCTAGCAGCACTCTACCTCACGGCGTGGCTGCTCAATGGTTCAGCTGGGAGGAAAGGATGTGCTGGAAGGGGTTCAGTGCATCCTCTTGGAAAGCAGGCAACCCTCCATGCACCGGGCCTACTTGGCAAAGTGGTCTCGGTTTTCCCAGTGGGCAGCTCAGCAGGGCGTTTCCCCTGTGCCTTCCCCAATCCAGCTCGTTTTGGACTATCTCCTTCACCTTAGAGCCCAAGGCCTGGTGCTCTCCTCCGTCAAGGTGCACTTGGCGGCCATATCGGCCTTCCACCTGCCGGTGCAGGGGCACACAGTATTCTCCCATGCTATGACTGGCTGATTCCTTAAAGGGTTGGATCGTCTCTTCCCGTACGTTAGGCCCCCAGTCCTGCAGTGGGACCTGAACTTGGTGCTGGCCCAGTTGATGGGTCCCCCTTTTGAGCCGTTAGCTACTTGCTCCTGGTCGCACCTCTCGTGAAAGGTTGCCTTCCTGGTGGCGATCATGTCAGCTAGACAGAGCCCCCGTACACGGTGTTCCATAAAGATAAGGTCCAGCTCTGCCCGCATCCTTCATTCCTCCCAAAGGTGGTCTCTGCCTACCACATGAGTCAGGATGTTTTCCTGCCGGTCCTGTGGCCCAAGCCACATGCGTCCAGCGAAGAGCGCCGCCTCCACACGCTGGATGTGAGACGGGCTCTGGCCTTTTACCTGGACTGGACTAGGAAGTCTTCGCAGCTGTTCATTGCCTCGGCCGAACACATGAGGGGTCGGCCAATCTCCACTCAGTGGCTCTCCAACTGGATCACCTCGTGCATCTGTACCTGTTATGACCTAGCGGGAATCCCTCCGCCCTCAATTGTGAGGGCACACTCGACTAGGGTGCAAGCCTCGTCAGCTTCCTTTTTAGCCCATGTCCCCATTCAGGACATTTGCAGGGCTGCCACATGGTCTTCAGTTCACACTTTCACCTCGCATTATGCGATCATCTCCCAGACCAGGGAAGATGCCGGGTTTGGCAGGGCTGTGCTTCGTCCTGACAATTTGTGAACTCTTACCCACCTTCAACAGTTATAGCTTGGAATCACCTATTGTGGAATACACATGAGCAATCACTCGAAGAAGAAAAGACAGTTACCTTTTCCGTAACTGGTGTTCTTTGAGATGTGTTGCTCATGTCTATTCCACATCCCGCCCTCTTTCCCCTCTGTTGGAGGAGTTTGGCAAGAAGGAACTGAGGATGGGGGGAGTGCGCAGTGCCCCTTATACTGTGCCATTGATGCGCCACTCCAGGGGTCGCTGGGGCGCTTCCCTACGGCTACTGCTAGGGGAAGAACTTCCAGCACTGGTGCATGTGGCAAGCATGCACACCTATTGTGGAATGCACATGAGCAATACATCTCGAACACCAGTTACAGAAAAGGTAACTGTCTTTTCCGGTTCCAAAGCAGGTGTGTGGTTGACCAGTCAGTTTGTAACTCTGGTGTTTGTCACTCTGAGGTTCTACTGTACATAAATACCAGTTAGCAGTGTTATTACATAAGAATAAAGTATTAACTATAGTTTGAACAAAATCTGTAGTTGGAAATTTCGAGGCCAACTTGTTTTCCCAGTGAGCACTGTGATTGACATCTCCAGGGACCTTTAACTTGTTAAGGAGGAGGGCATAGAGGATCAGTGGGCATTGATATTCTCAGGGAAGGGAAATAAACAGGAAAGATAAAATTGAGCTTTTAAAAGTATTTGCTCATTTGTTTTGACCAGATAGAACCTCACCCTAGATCTTAACAGCATCTTCTGTTTCAGGCACGCTTCTGAATAATAGATGAAGCTGCATTGTGAAATATTGTTCCTTTTTAAATTATTGCTCTCTCACTTCCTGACTTTCACTTTCCTGTTATTTTGGGATCTAGAAAGTACCATGCACTGACATACCTAATATGTAGTTTTTACCTTTTATCTAGGTGCATCCAACTCCAATGAAGAAAATGAATCCAGGAGAAGAAAGGAGGAAAATGTTTGAGGTATATAGACGCCCATCTACCTGTTTTCAAGCTACATCAAAAACAAAAACAAAAAGATTTTTAAAATGCATAATAAAACCTCCAAACCTTTCCTCCTTATTTCTTTCCTCCAAACACCCTCTAACTTCTTAATTTTTGCCTTCCTGGGCATGCCTCTGCCACTGGAGTACTAACTTTCTTGATCTAAATTTGCTGAAAGTAGTGTTCATTGATTAAATTGAGAAATTCATTCATTCTCTCTCTCTCTCTCTCTCTCTCTTTTATATATTTTTTTATATATATACACACACACACACATTTTTCAGGAAGCTGCAAAAAAGAGAAGATTCGAATTACTTGAGAAGGAAAAGCGACAAAGAGACCAGGTAGACAAAATACTTTGGCTTTTTTTCTATTTACAATGATGTTTAAATAATAAAATGTTCCCTTGTGAAGTATGTCATAAATTACCTCAGAATATATAGTTTAATATTCCAACTGTTCAAATTTTCAGATCAGTTTACTGAAGGCAGAGCAGATGAGAAGACTGGAAAAGGAAAGGGTAAAATATGTTTAAATTTTATTTTTAACGGTGAAATTGAATTTTTATTAGAAAAATGAATCCTTGAACTTTTATTTCCCTTTTTTTGTCTTCTCCAGATGGAACGGATAAACAGAGCCAGGGAACAAGGCTGGAGAAATGTGCTTAGTTCAGGTGGAAGTGGTGAAGTTAAGGTTGGCAGCAGTTTTATTTATCTTCCATAGCATGTTGTTTTTTCCAGAACAGATAGATGCTTATCTACATGTGGGGCTACCCCCAGTACTAATCTATGAACAGTCTTAGCGATACTGAATAATGGCCCCCTTCACATACCCAACTTCTTGGCATTTGAGTACACTTTTCTGATTTCTAAGGTGTTCCATCAAATTTTTGTATCATCTTTCACACACCCCATTTGTTTCCTTCCTTCTCCCATTCCTCCCTCTTGTCCTTGTTCTATACTGAATCTATGCATGGAACAACCACCTTCTCTTTGTTCAAATGCCTCATAATTTTCTGTCTAGGTATTTTTATGGCTCCCAACAACATAGTATCTGAGCCCCTCCCCTATGAGAGATTTGTGTTGTTCCTTTCTGCCTTTCGAGTCCATAGGAAAAATAGTTTGCCTAATTTATCAGTAGCAAGTGTTTGTGTAAATAACGTGCTGAGAGAAAGTTGAGAGTGAAGAAAAAAGTTTTTTGCATTAGTTCTGAAAGAGGTGAGGTCTGTTGTATTAATTTAGATGGAATATAGGAGATTAAAGATGCTAAATAAATTTAGTTACTGTTTAACATTGAACAGTGTTTGGGGTTTGGTATGCAGAGGCTGTAGCTTGCTTCCTATTATGGCAAATACAGTCTTAAAAATTCCTTTAACTTTTATTAAAGATATAGAAAAGAAAGAAACAGTAAAGCATTTGAAATGTCAAGTATTTAGTAGGGCTTTTATTTTAATTTTTTGATACTGGAGTTTTAGAAGAGGTTTGTTTAGGGGTTTTTGGTTGAGATGAGCTGGAGCTGCTGTTTAAAATAAAACAAAATCAGACATTAGGTGATGGTTAAGAGCTGGTAGAGTGGCCATCTTGTTTGGATTTTTATTTTTATTTTTTTTGGCCTAGTTTGGTTAGGACACTTTTTAAGATTAGGATGAAGGTCTGGGGTTTTAGGAAATGATGGAGGAGGCTGTCATGATGGTGAAGCTTATGTTAGCGCCTGGTATTTTATTTTTATTTATTTTACTTTTTAAAAAAAGAAGTGATGTTGGTGGAATAGCTCATTTCCCTCATTATTTTGTCAACTAATTAGGCTAAGTTTTTGATGCACTCATTTTAGTTGATTAATTTTTGGAAAGTTCTTCACTCTTGTAAGAGTGACTTATGTAGTCTACATCCGGAGAAAGTTCTGTTTTGCATGCTTGTGGGGCTTTCCTAGTGGGTGGTAGTTACCTGAGAACATTATTGTTGTGGGAAGTCAGGCACACTCTGTGACTGTCTCTCAGTGCATAGATCAAAGTAGTGGAGAGGTGTTCATGGCAATTTATATTGCTAAACAAATGAAGGGCTGTATTTTCTACTAGTTATAGCTTGTTCAGAACACAGAGGCTTCACTGCTAGATATGAGACATGGATGGATCACCGTGATCAGGTTTTGTGTGTTTTGCTTTTTACAGAACAAGAATGTGAGGAAACTGCATGGGCACATCTTCGTCCCACATGACTGTTTACTCACTATATGCAAACATGCAAGGCCTAGCTATATACATGCTGGTACTCTCATTGCTGGCCTCTTTCCAAACCTAAAAAATGGTGAGCACCGCTAGAGGGCTTACAAACTATTTAAAGAAATACTGCTGTTTTCCTTTACACTACTTATTCCTGCCCCCTTAAATGTAAAAGGACATAAAGTTACAAATCAAATATTCTTAAAATATTAAGAAATAAATATGTTAAATGTACAACATGCTACAAAATAAGTCTGAGAGGTGGTTTACATCTTCTCTCTAGATAACAGCTCATTGACATTACATCAGGGTCTGGACTTGGTGATGTAACTGAATCAGAAACATCTTCCTGCTTTGTAATGCCAAGGTCACTTGTAGTAGAAACAGGGACATGAGCCTCACTGGTAACATCACAAGTCGCTGTCTACCGTTGTATTGTAGGCTTGGTGCTTGCAATAGGCATTGCTGGTGTAGGACATCTTGAAAGCTGGTTGACATGTTTGGTGGCACTTCTATTCAATAAGACAGAGGACCAGTCTGTGATGTAATCACTCTGGGTTTCCATTAATTATCTCAGTAGTCTTTTAATAAGACACTTTTCCACATGAAAACCTTGCATCTGGGTGTGCACAATTTGGCTTTTGATCATTGTTCCTTAAGAATCTCTCTCTGTAGATTGAGTTTAATGAGTCCAGATGAAACCTCAAATGACGTTCTACAAACAATGTTGGTACTGTATCTGATTTGTAGTGGCATGCACTTCCTTTCTAGAAGCCAAGAGAAGATTTGCAATCGTATGTTGTAAACTGCTCTTATCCAGAACCATAGCATGTATCACTTGCTTGAATATTTGGATAAACCAAAAATGTGAATTGAAATAATCCCTTTACATGTGCTAATTGTGAGGTACTTCTTATCACTGTCTTCAGTTTCCATTTGTTGTAGGTAGGGTTGGGCAGTGTCTTACCACCAGTTAAGGATGCAAATGTATGGGTACTTTGAAATAATCACAGCTACTGACTGCCCTGTTTTTCCTCATTACTGGCACTATAGAGGTGCTCCATTAACTCCTTACTCTTGGATAAAATTCTAGAGTACTATAAGTGCTGTAGTTCTGCTTCTACTTTTGGCTGTATCACAAAAGGTACTGGCTGTGCTTTGAAAAATTTAGGAATTACTCCCTTTTTAAAGCACAGTTTTTGTTTTCTTATGTTTTAAAGTTCTGAAACCATCCTGAAGGATATCAGCTGCCTTCTCCAACAGTTCAGCTGATTTTTGATTTGTGCTGGAGTCTGGTTAGTTGAACATGCAGGAATTTTATACTTTGCTAGTCTAGCTGAATCTCAGACATCCTCTGCTAAATAGTGCATGATCCCCTCGCTTTATATCATTGAAGTTTGCATAAATTACAGTAGCGTTTCTGTAATAACAGCTAGGGCTGGCCTTTGGCGGCCTGCCCAAGGGGGCACTGTGCACAAGGTTTGGATTCCCACCTGACCTGCTGGCGAGAGGCAGCAGCAGCATGGGGGAGGGGGAAGAGACCCGAGCTGCAGGGCGCAGTTGGATGACCAGACATCAGATCCAGTTGACTCCTCTGGAGCAGGGGTGCCCCTCCTCTGCCCTGCTCCACATGTGCAGCTGCTGCTGTTCCTGTCCCCTCACCCCCCCGTTCCTCCCTGGAGTTGCCCCTGGCCACTCTGGACTGGGAGCGTCCTCCTGTCTGCTCTGTGGGGGAGCTGATGGCGGGGTCTTCCTCTCCATCCCACCCGTGTACCCAATTTCCACTAAGTTGGGATGACGGGACAGGGGGAATCTGTGTGTGCTGCTGCCTCTCTGGGTCTGGAGCTGCTGGCAGCTGCTTGTGTCTGAATGTGTGTGTGCCTGAGTGAGTGAGTGAGTGCACTGTCTTTTTAAGAAAGCACTCATGGTCAGGAGTCTGAACTACACACTCCCCTCAACACCCCTTTTCCCCCCCCCCAACACAGTCCCCCCCCAACACACACCAGTGCTCCCTGCATCCAAGTCACTTCTCCAACTGGGCTGTGCTGAGGCATCCAGAGCTGCTGCTCTCCTGTCCTCCCCTTACACAGCCCGCAGGGAAAGTGACTTGGATGCAGGAAGCCCTGACATTGCTCCTTGCTCCCCCCCTCACAGCCCCCTACGACTGCACGGGGAGGAGAGCAGCAGTCCAGTGGGGGAGCAAGCAGCAATGCCAGCTGCTTTGTGCATCTGGTCAGTTTCCCCACGTGGGTGCAGGAAGGGGATGTAAGGGTTAGGGGCAAAGGGGGTACAGTGCAGGGGTTAGGGGCACAGGAGGGGGCAGGTGTTGGGGTGCGGGAGGCAGGGGTTGAGGTGAAGGGGGCATGCACAGGGCAGGGGTTAGGGGCTCAGGAGGGAAGTGCAGGGGGTAGGAGTGAAATGGTGCAGGGATTGGGGCACAGGAGGATAGTGCAGAGGTTGGGGTGAAGGGGGTACAGTGCAGAGGTTGGGGGCACAGGAGGGGGGCAGAGATTGGGAGTGAAGGGGGTATAGGGATTATGGGTGCAGGAGGGGGAGCAGGCATTAGGGACAAAGGGAGCACAGTGCAGGGATTAGGGGGGAAGGGAGGGTGGGGAGCCCATGGGGGGCCAGGGGCAATGGGGGGCACCACACTCTCAGGGGCCAGGGGCACCAAAATGCAAGTTTGCCCAGGGTGCCATTTTCCCTAAGGCCGGCCCTGATAACAAGTCAGTTGAGCAGGATTTCCACTGTGTATGGCTTTTACTAGCACTGAGGTTTTCTGCAACTTCAGTTGCTTAAGTAGTCTGTGATAATGCTGTGAAATTGCAGAAACGGCAAACCTCTGACCAAACTACATCAGTCTTTCTCCATCCACTTGTAATTAAATCCAAATAACACTTTTTTTGGTTTTTGCATACTGAAAATATATATCCTACTCATGGTGTGTCGGCACCCCAGCACTGCAATTTGGAATATTTTCACTAGCCGTGTACAACAGAAGTTGCACATGTGCTTTTGATGCCCTGGCGCTCCCTCTGCAACATAAAGAACGTGGTGACCCACTTAGTTCCTTCAGACCACCTTAAGTTGAACAGCTGAAACAACCCTAGTGTCTCTTGGTTACTTTATCCTGATCTGCACTTGAAAGTAGGTCGACATTGGCAATTATAGGCTAGTGTGACCAGATGTCCCAATTTTATAGGGACAGTCCCGATATTTGGGGCTTTTTCTTATATAGGCTCCTATTACCCCCCCACCCCCCTCCTGATTTTTCACACTTGGTGTCTGGTCACCCTATTATAGGCTAGTAAGCCTAACTTTAGGATCCAGCAAATTGTTGAAGCTATAATAAAGAACAAAATTATCCGGCATGTAGATAAACACAAGAAGTTTGGAAAGAGTCAACATGGCTTTTGTAAAGGGAAATTACATCTCACTAATCTATTAGAATTCTTTGAGGACATCAATAAGCATATGGACAAGGTTGATCCAGTGGATATAGTGTGCTTGGATTTTTAGAAAGCCTTTGACAGGTTCCCTCACCAAAGGCTCTTAAGCAAACTAAGCAATCATAGGATAATAGTTACTTGTTGAAAGCTAAGAAACAAAGGGTAGGAATAAATTATCAGTTTTTACAATGGGGAGAGGTAAATAACAGGGTCCCTGTGACAGGGTGGATCAGCCCCTCACTGGTGCAGCAGGGGCTAACCCATCTGTCTTTGCAGAGGAGGCCACGCCCCCTGGGCTCTGCTGGGCATGCTCCAGCTGGAAGCAGGATATAAAAGCCAGCAATATTACTGACTTTGGCACTAGGCCACACTGCCCTGAGAGCAGGGGCCGTATTATTGACTCCGGCCGCTAGGCCGCACTGCCCTGATCGCAAGGGTCATCTGACTAAGGCCACAGGGCCATGCAGCCCCGAGACCAAGGGCAACCCTACAGACGCAACTGCGGGACTGTAACGCACCCCGCCCCTGCCCCCAAAAGGGTGATGGGTGTATTAGCCCCGTGACAGTGCCCCAAAGATCTGAAGTGGGACCAGTGCTCTTCAACATATTTATAAATCATCTGGAAAAAGGGGTGAACAGTGAGGTGGCAAAATTTGCAGATGATACAAAATCACTAAATATAGTTAAGTCCAAAGCTAACTGTGAAGAGTTACAAAGGGATCTCACAAAACTGGGTGACAAAATGGCAGATGAAATTCCATGTTGCAAAGTGCAAATTAATGTATGCTGGAAAACATAATCCAAACTATACATCCAAAATGATGGGGTCTGAAATAGTTGTTTCCACTCAAGCAAGCGATCTTGAAGTCCCTATGGATAGTTCTCTGAAAACATCTGCTTAATATGCATCAGCAGGCAAAAAAGCTAGCAATGTTAGGAGCCATTAAGAAAGGGGCAGACAGGAAAAGACAAAATATCATAATGCCATTATATAAATCCATGATACAATTACACCTGCAATACTGCATGCAGCTCTGGATGGCTGGTGTCAAAAAAGATATATTAGTAATTAGTATTGGAAAAGGTGCAGAGAAGGGCAACAAGAATGATTAGAAGTATGGAAGCTGTTCCATATGAAGAGATTAGAAAGGCAGGGACTGTTCAACTTGGAAAAAAGATGACTAAGGGGAACCTGATAGATGCCTCTAAAATCATGAATGGTATGAAAGTGAATAGTAAAGTGTTATTTAACTCGTAACATAGTACAAGAACTAGAGGTCACCTGATGAAATCAATAGGTGACAGGTTTAAAGTAAACAAAAGGAAATAGTACTTCACACAGCACACAGTCAGCCTGTGGAACTCATTGCCAGGGAATGTTATGAAGGCCCAAACTATAATGGTGTTTAGAAAAGAATTAGATAAATTCTTGAAGGATAGGGCCCATCAATGGCTATTAGCCAAGATGGTCAGGGATTCAACCCCATGCTATAAGTATCCGTAAACCTCCAAATGCCAGAAGCTGGGACAGGATGAAAGTGCATGGATCACTTGAAGTTGTTCTGTTCTGTTCATTCCCTCTGAACGATTTGGCAGAAGCCATTGTCAAAAGACAGGATACTGGGCTAGACGGACCATTGGTCTGACCCACTGTGGCTGGTCTTATGTTTTTATGTTCTAAAGGAGTCACTGACGCCACTCAGTGCCTGAGCTTGAATGCTACATCTACATAGAAACTGGAAAGATAACTATGCTAAGCCTGTGACATGGCAGTTACTATCACTGGCTATGTTGGCACTGGTACATCAATCACGGTCTGTTCCGGCACCATCTCGCTTGAAAGCTTTGCTTATGGCGCTGTCAGTTTCATCTTCAGTAGCACCTTCAAAGCAATTAGAGGAGGCTCCAGATCCCTCAGCCCAGATACCCTTAAAGAGGGGTTTCACAGCTCTGAAAGAATTTTGTCTCTTCTTTGGATCTTAAGATCACCTCAGAGCATGAGTTTCCATTATTAGAGACTTCTCCTATTAGTGTCACCAAAATCTCTTTGAGAAAGATCTCCGGTACTTGTACTGAAAGTTTATCTCCAGCAATGTGATAATGAGACTGAGAACAGAAGTGTTACCCAGATATTCAAATCTCCAATTGTTACCCCATCAATGGAGGGGCTTTTGTCTTCTGAGTCCAGCTCCTCCTCAGAGTCCGTCAGGAGTCCTTCACATAAGAGGAAAGCAGGTCAGCAAACAAATAAAATAAAACCAGACAAGACAGTATAAATGAACCTCATTATTCTTGGTTTCCTCCGAATTGAGTGAATGTCTTAACCATTTGGTCTACAGTTTTGGCCACCATGGCCTCAATATGCACAGTATTCAGGACAAGTTTCCCCCCTACCATGTGGGGAATCATTGTAAATCACTTACTCCAAGTGTCTCATAATTCTCATGTTTTGGTTATGGAAACAGAAGAACATCAAAACTCTGGTGGTGAGAAAACTCTGCTTCAAGAAGATTCATCTGGACTCCCACATGTTTCTCCTCCTTCACCTGATTGACACTGTTTCATCTTCTGTACCTATGGCAATGGACAACTTAAAAACCTTTCCAAAAGTATTGATACAGATAGCACAAATACTGCGAATCCCATTGAAAATGGTACAGGAGAAGGCATATAAACTTGTTTTTTGATATTTTACAACTGGCATATAACAATAGAGTTGCTTTTCCTATAAATGTGGGAATTTTAGATCTGGTAAAGACCTTTGGGGTACTGCTGGCTTGGTTGTAATTACTTCAAAACATGCTGTTGGTGGACATCAAGTGCCGGCCATAGGTTTTGAGTACTTTTATACTCATCTGACTATCTTCACTTGTCTGTGTTGCCAAAGAAGAACTGAAACAAACAGGAAAGTGAACTCCCAAAGCGAGAGAACCAGTGAGACTAGATATCTTTGGAAGAAAAAATTGTCACGCCTGTCCCCCTTCAACGGAGCAGTCTGCTAATTTTAGAAAAAAACTACCCTTAGAATTTAGGAATAAGGCTAGCTCAATGTGTGAAGGTTTATTAATTGTTGAAACCTTTCGGGCTGCACTGGATGCAGCTGATACCGATGTCCATTCAATGGCTACAGCTATTGTTCTGAGATGTGCATCATGGTTGTCGGCATCAGGGTTGCTTGCCTAAGGAAGTTCAGTCAGTTATTGAAGATTATCCGTTTGATGGACAAAATCTATTCAGTGCTAAAATGGATGAGTCTCTTTATTCATTGAAAGACTCAACATTCATTCAGATCACTAAGTAGATATATACCCACTTTTAAAAGGAAGCAATTTCTTCCTCTTCTTTCTTCCTCCAGATATAGGAACACTACATATTCCTTATATTTATATCAACAGAGCTCTTCTGACCAATGCAAGAACGTATTAGAATATCCAAGAAGGCTGTCAGCTCCATCATGCTCTTTGGTAATATTGCAATCCGTATAGACACAGCAGTATCAGACTTGATATGATGGTTGAGGGTCTTGGAGGGAGACAGTGGAGTGATACAGAGAGAGCGGTGATGTGTTCAAAATGATGGGCTAGGAAAATGATCTTTCTAGTGATATTCTGAATGGATATGAGAGGGACAAGATTGCATTTGTCAAAAACCGTGTAAAGGATGTTGCTGTAGTCAAAACATGAGATAAGAGGTGGGATGAGCATTTTAGTTGTGTAGATGGATAGGAAAGGCTATATTTTAGAGATGTCATGCAGAAAGAATCAAAAAGATTTAGACACAGCCTGGGTGAGAGGACCTAGAGAGAATTTTGTGTCAAAGATACAGCCCTGGTTATAGGCATGAGTGATAGGGAAGAAGGTGGTGATGGTGGTGTCCGCAGTGATTGAAAAAGGAGTTAGTGGGGAAGACTTGGAGGGGGAGAGGAGATTAACACCTCTATTTTAGCCATGTTGAGCTTGAGCTGACTGCTAGACATTCACAAGAAGATTTTTGGATTGACTGAGACTTTAATTTGGATAGGAGACAGTTCTAGAGTAGAGAGAGTGATCCATAGAGAGGGTAGTTGGAATTTTTGTTTGCAGATGAGATTGCCAAGAGATAAGGTGAAAAGGGAACCGAGGAGAGAGCCTTGTTGAAAGTTGGGACTGGATGAGGCTCATAATCAGAAAGAAACACTGAAGGACCAGTTGGAGAAGTAAGAGGAGAACCAGCAGAGGACAGTCACAGAAGCCAAGGGAGAAGAAAATTTTAAGAGGAGTATGGTCAACTGTCAGAAGTGGCTCACAGGCCGAGGATGAGGATGGAGTACTGGTTCTGACCATTAGCTAGGTAGAGGTCATTAGAGACTTTGGCAAGAGCAGTTTCAGTGGAGTGCAAGGGACAGAAGCCATATTGGAAAGTGTCTAGGATGAAATTGGAGGAGAGGAACTCCTGACTGATTGTAGGCAGCATGTTCAGTGATCTTAGAGATGAAAGGGAGAAGAAAGATAGAGCAGTATTTGGAGAGGCAAGTGGGGTCAAGGGTGGGCTTTTTTAAGATTGGAGAGACTAAAGCATGCTTGTATTTTGAGGGGGGAAGAGCCAGAAGAGAGCAAGAGGTTAAGGAGGAGCGTAAGGGTTGGAAAAAATGTGGGGCATGAAGGAGATGGGACGATTAACTTAGGCATCTGTGATGGGAGAAGGAGGTGAGATTTGTAGGAGGGGAAGGCAAGGCAAGCTATGGGGAGCGGGGATAGTAGTAGTAGCATCACATGGTACTGACAGCAGTAATTTTCTACGTTGGCTCTTGAGCACAAATCTTTTAAGTAATTTAGAAACTGAATGATCATCTCTTCAGTGAAATACTAGTGTTTTATAGATATGTCAGTAGAAATTCACTGTAGAAATGTTATTGGTGTGATGTTTCTCATCAGGGAGATTGTGACAGGTTGGGTCACAGAGACCCCATTGGGCCTGCCACCTGATGTGCTGAGACTACCTCTGACCCCTTTTTTTCCTGGCAGTTTGGGACTTCAGTACCCTGTCTTGTTGAGCCAGACACAAACACAGACCCAGGCCTGAACCACATCCCTCACAAGCTGCAGACTTAACTGAAAACAGCTTAAGAAGTGCTCCTGTCTCTAGCACCCAGACACCCAGTTCCCAATGGGATCCAAACCCCAAATAAATCCATTTTACTCTGTATAAAGCTTATACAGGGTAAACTCATAAATTGTTCGCCCTTTATAACACTGGTAGTGAGATATGCAAAGCTGTTTGCTCCCCCAGGTATTAATTACTTGCTCTGGGTCAATTAATAAGCAAAAAATGATTGTATTAAGTATAACAAGTAGGATTTAAGTGGTTCTAAGTAATAACAGACAGAATAAAGTAAATTACCAAGCAAAATAAAACAAAAACATGCAAGTCTAAGCCTACTACAGTAGGAAACTAAATGCAGGTAAATCTCACCCTCAGAGATGGTCCAATAAGCTTCCTTTACAGACTAGACTCCTTCCTAGTCTGGGTCCAGCAATCACTCACACCCCCGTCGTTACTGTCCTTCATTCCAGTTTCTTTCAGGCATCTCTTTGGGGTGGAGAGGCTATCTTTTGAGCCAGCTGAAGACAAAATGGAGGGGTTTCCAGGGCCTTTTATATTCTTTCTCTTGTGGGCGGAAACCCCTTTGTTCTCCTGTGCAAAATCACAGCAACAAGTTGGAGTCTGTAGCCACCTGGGCAAGTCACATCTCTGAATGATTCAGCTTTTTGCATTGTTTACATGTTAGTTTGAACGTTCCCAGGAAAGCTCAGATGTGGATTGGCATCTCCCAAAGTCCATTGTCAGTTAAGTGTTTCTTGATTGGGCACTTACTGAGAATAGTCCTTTCTCAAGAAGCCGACCAAATACTTCCTTGAGGCTTCTTAGAATCAAACAAATACATAGCCAATATTCATAACTTCAAATACAAAAATGATACACACATACAGACAGCATAATTATAACCAGCAAACGATGACCTTTCCATAGACACCCCACTTGGCCTCCTCTGTACAAAAACTTGTGCAACCATAGGACCCTGGTTGCAACAATGATCAATACGGTCACAGTTTATGTCAATAACGTCACAGAGATATCCCCATGTATTGCAAAGGAATATTGAAAACTGCTGCCAGTTTTACACATGACCTGCAACTTTAAAGCTACCCATGTGTATTCTCTGAAGCAAGAACTCCAGAGGTGTCTTTTTAACTGGCATATTAATTGTAATATAAATGGACCCTTTTTGTCCAATAATTGCAGGAAAGAATTCACGTCATTCTGGGATTCCAGTTACTTTATCCACAATAAAATGACTCTTGCATCACACAGACACCAAACTTTCAGAATATGCACAGGGTTAAACCACTACTGAAGACTTTAGTGAAAAACAGGGTTTATTTTAAGAAAAAGGCATATGAGAGAGGCTAATTTTTACCACTCTTTTACTTTTATAATGATAGTACTGTCCGTCTTTTCTTGATGATTCAATTCCTTCACTGTGATAAACTACTTAGCCTTTGATAGGGTAGCTTATCGATTTTGAAATGGGATGATTTCCTTTTATAGTAGAGGGTCAGCAATACTGTTATGTGATAGATATAGCACATATAATTTAACTGCTGACGGAGGATAATAAAATATTAATGTTACATGAGTGTAAGAGTTTAAATCCTCCTCCTCTGTGTTAAAACAGGTACATTTTGGGCATATTAAACTTTAGGAAGAAATCCTGATTTTTTTGTTGTTTTTTATTAAGAGTAGTGGACACTGCCAGGGTTTATTAGGACAAGGATGTGAGAGTTCTTTCTTTAATTCCCAGGCACCATTTTTTGGTGGTGGAGGTGGTGTTGGGCCTTCCCCTGTGCCTGCCAGAGGACAGTATGAACACTACCATGCTATCTTTGACCAGATGCAACAGCAAAAGGAAAATATTAAAGTAGGTGAGGAGAGAGAAACCAGATGGAGAGCAGAAATACGAAGTCGGGAAGCTGTTGAAAGGTATGACTACCTTCCATTAGAGTTGCATGTGCTCTGCTTTGATGAAAGTAATGAAAGTTACTGTACATATTTATCTACAGAGGAGTTCCACCTGGAGTACGTCCAGGATTTCCTAATGGGCCTGATGGTCATCACCATTTACCAGATGCTGATGCAATTAGGAAAAAAATCAAAAGATTGAAGGAGGTGTCTAAACAAGCCAGTGCAAACAGGTTGGACTGTGATAATCTGTGAATGCATCCCTACGTGTTAGATTTTTGTCCTATGTTGTGTTTAGCTTAATTCTAGACACTTCTAAAAAACGTCTTTATCCATTGACGCTGTTTTGTCTGTTCATGTGTTGGTTTCTCACAGAATGCATAACCCTTTGAGAACCGTTGGTGCCTTAGTTCCCACTGAAGATGGCCAATGTGTTATGTATCTTATCGTGCTTGCAGCTGATTGTACCATTTCTTCCAATGCTTATGGGTGAAATCATTAGTAAATCTAGCTACTATCTATGCTGACTATTTGCTTTGGTAAACTCAAGTTGCTAATGGTTATAAATAATTAGTCTGGTAACTAATTACTAGCAACCCTTAAGAGTGCTGTGCTTTTGGTTAAAGCCCCAAAATATAAATTACTAATGAAATGACAGCCTGGACTAACCCATAAGCCTCTTTTTCTGCCAGCTGTCCTGGGGTATTCCCTCCTTTTCCCAACTCTTCCTGTTACCTGACCTGTTTGATTCTCTAGTGTGGAAGTGTTCTTATAAAACTCATCACTAGCCTGCTTCTACTACTGTATTTCCAGTTGCTTTGCTTAAAGCATGTTGCTCAGGAGAAGATTTTGGAGGAGCAGGCTGGGGATGAGTGTAGCTTTCCAACGCTGCTGACCAGAAATGGAAAGACAGGGTAATATAGCTAAAAAGAGGGTATGTCGTTGTATGATAACAATGTTGTTGAATTGTGGAAGAGTGTTGTCATTACTACTTAAATTGTGTTTTTTTCCCCCTTTCAATTACTGTAAACATTTTTAAAACAAATGCCCACTCCCAAGTTGAGCTTCTTTTATGCTACCCTACTTTTTCCTGGGAGATCTGCTTGGTATGACCTCAAAGGCTATGTCTACACTAGTCAGTTGTGACAGTGCCTTTTTAGCAAGAACAGTGCTCAGTCATAGTTCATTAACCTAGTTTCCCTTGCTAAAGCAGACAGAGGCAAATCCTCTCCCACATCTTTACCTAAATAGCTGCTGCAGGGACGAAGGGCTGAAAAATGTGTTCCTCAGAACCTAATTCCCCAGAGATAAAACTGAGGAGTAGCAACAGGTGGGGATGGGAGAAATAGCAGGGCAAAGGTTGGGCTGGAGAACGAGTCAATCTTTAGATAACTAATTTAATTGTATTGTATTGAAAAATGTGTGAGATAGTTTGAGTTATGCAATCATAATCAATATGTCTAAGGGGGCAAAGTTAAGCTTGTACATGCAATCTTAACTTTCCCTTTCTGGCTTTTCAGTCCTAAAAATGTGTAACATTAATATCATATTATAAAATCTCTGTTATTGAAGTCATTTACCATTTTGCACATTAGCACATAATCACTATCTCTGAATTGTGGAAGACAGGTAAGACTGTTGTTGTACTGTGACTGCATAGGCTCTACCAGACCATCTGGCACACTATCTTCATCCTTGATGACTGGAAGAAAGGTGTTTATTCTGCGTCTGTTCAAAAAGAATACGGCTGAAAAGAGCAACTACAGCAGGGGTTCTCAAACTGGGGGTTGGGATCCCTTGGGGGTCACAAGGCTATTACATGTGGGGTCACGAGCTGTCAGCCTCCACCCCAAACCCCGCTTTGCCTCCAGCATTTATAATGATGTTAAATATATAAAAACATGTTTTTAATTTATAAGGGGAGGGGGTCGCACTCAGAGGCTTGCTATGTGAAAGGGGTCACCAGTAAAACAGTTTGAGAACCACTGAACTACAGAGAGATTATGCTGTTGACCTTCCCTAGGACCGACTTTACTTCTGTCTTAATGTTTCAAATCAACAATGCACTTCATGGCAAGTGCTGGGATACTCAGTGCAGCTTTAGACTTGGGTGTTCCTTTGTTGACCAGATCTTTACTTTGATGCAGTGCTTTGAGAAGATAGTTGAATTTAATAAGTTCTGTGCAACATTTTTTATAGACTTCAGTCAGGCCTTCGATTAATTGCATTGAGCAAATTTGTGGGATATGATGAGGTGACTTGGTATCCCTTGGAAGATAGTGTCATTGAGGGAAGAGGCCTATAATGGAATGGAAATCTGCCTTTGAGTCAGTAGCAGATATGTGCCATGGTTTCCTATCTCCACTGGAGTTTGGCAAGGCTGCGTTTTGTCACCGTCGTTCAATATCTGCAGTGACTGGTATAGTCCTGGGGCAATTCTGCGCCAAAAACCTAAAACTTCTGCGCACAATATTTTAAAATTCTTCAAAATTCTGCATATTTTATTTTGTCCAGATAACATTTATATAATCAGGCCAGTTTAAATTAGTTTGGTAATTTATTTCAAAATACCTCTCAGCAACTATGTCTGTAACAATACAGATACAAAAAATTTCCCCCAGCAGTAGAGAGTTAAAGAAACCCGTTTCTCTGCCCCCTCCCGCTCAGAGACCAGCAGAGGGGCCAGACATCTGCATCCCCTACCCCCCAGAGCCCAGCTGCAGGGTGCCCCCCAGCCCAGACACCCACACCCCCTAAAGCCCAGCTGCAGAGTCATCTCCCCCTGCCCAGACACTCACATGCACCCCTTATACCCCAGAGCTCATCTGTGGGCCCCCACCCCGCCCAGACACTTGCACCCTCTCCCCACCAAAGGCCAGCCATGCCCGCCCCCAGTGCCCAGTCACAGGGGCCTCCCCAAGGCCAGACACCCGCTCCCCGTAATCCACCCACAGAGCCCAGGGATCCAGAGGGAGAAGCAGCCTGATGCTGCATCCCGGACTTGTGTGGAGTTTCCTGCATGCTGCCTCCTTCCTTCAGGGCATGCTGAGAACTGCAGCTTCCCGGAACTCTCCAGCTCCTCCTCCCCACTAGCAAGCAGCCTCCAGCTCCAGTTTACACCCAGCTCTGTATTAACCTGCTCGGATAGGACATCAAGTATGTGGCAAGTGCCAAATATTTGGGCAGCATCATTGCTGGTGCTTGAGGATGCTTGAAAGATAGATGTGGTTCTTCTTTGAGAGCTAGTCCATATACATATTCCATATTAGTTGAATGTATATCCAGTGCATGCACATAGAAGAAATTTCCAGTCAGTTGTATCTAATGGGATGATGCATGTGTCCTTCCCTTCCTTGTACACTTGGTGAAGGTGTAAAGGGTGGAACTTTCCTGCGAGAGACAGTTCCTTCTCTACCAGTGGTGGTACTTGTTGGAACTACTCCCTCCAACAAACTTTTTTCCTTCAGCGATTTACAGCATTTTTTCAGTAGTTATCTCTTCAGGATGTCTTAGAGGAAGAAGAGTTCTCTTCCTCCGTCGCTGGTGATGTTGCGTACCATGGTTGACCATGGGAAATCCCTAGGCTTTAAGAACCGCTCATCCTGCGAGGTGTCTGTTCTGCCTCGGTAAGGGGCATGTTGCGGAGTGCTGTGAAATTTGTAGGTCCTTCTCAAAGCAGACCCAGTGCTCAAGAGAGGCACACCAGAGGGTGTTTATTATAAAGCAGTGATGACCCTGGACTCCAAGTGTCTAGGCTTTTGAAGTCCAGAGGGCTTCAACTTCTGCCCTGGTGTCTGCCTAACACTCTCCCAAGCTGGTGCCTTCCTCATCCAGAAAGCATAGACATGTTGCATGTCTTCTAAGGAGAAAAGGTGAAAATTACCCTCTCCAGTTCTGACTGCAAGGCCTCAGACCACCAGGCTGTTGGTCATTAAAGGTGTTTCAAAACTTAAAAAAAGTTCCTTGAGCATTGGAGCCTGTACTAGCAGAACAGAACCACCATACTAGAAGCCCTGGCAACTGCGTCCATGGTCATTTTAGTGTCCTTGGTACCAAGGCATCAGAGTGGCCACCGGCAGCCATGGTACTGGGCAGAAGCTCTACCCTGGTACCAGGCATAGCATCACCTAAGACTACTTTGCCAGGCCTGGCACCACTATGCCTTTTAGAACTGTACCCTCCTCTGATTCCACTAAGGTTCCTGGATTCAGTAACCTTCTTGCCCCTGTCTTTGGGCCAAGTGCCCCTTATGCCTACGGGAGGAGCACCCCCTTTTCAAGAAGTGGTTCCCTCTTGTCTTTTGACTCACAGCGAAGTTGCCAATCCTCTCCAGGAAGGTGTTGGGGCTCTGCAGTATCAGTTAAACTGATCTTGGCCTTCTCGATGAATCTATGGCTGTTGCCAAAACCCAGTACTGATCTAGCCTGGTACCAGGACTGTTGGTGCCAATCCCTATGGAAAAGACTCTACCTATCAACATCAGCCCTTCTTCCAGTATAGAACACTCAAAGCCCAGGGATGCAGACAGTGGCCCTTGAGAAGGAAATCTGCGGGGGGGCAACCTCTCTGTTACATCTCCCAGAATGGCACTGACCAGGTAGCATACTTGACTTGGTGCTTGAGGACAGCATACCAGTTATTCTATGTTCTTTACCCTCTCTTCCTTTTGACAACTGTCTGGCTTGCTTTCAACAGACCTGATCCAGCATCTCCTCAGATGGTTGTGTTTTGGATGTGGTCCAGAAAGGCGCTGCCATCCAGTTCCTTCCTGACCCTCTTCAGGGAGCCCTCCCTTCAACATGAAGCATAGCCACTTCTGGTTCTGGGTGCGATAGAAGTTCCCCCTCAATGCAAAGGAAGGGGCTTCTAGTCAAGGTATTTCTTTACTCCCAAGAAGTCAGGGTGTTTCGTCTGATTCTAGATGTCAGAGCTTTCAATACTTTTATCAAGCTCAAGTTGGTCTCCCTTGGATCCATCATTCCCTCTCTGGTCCAGAAGGACAAGTAGTTTCTCTTGACCTCAAGGATGCATACTTCCACATCGTGATTCCCCAAGTGCACAAGTGTTTCCTGAGGTATGTGTTGAACAACAAATATTACCAATATTGGGATGTGCCCTTCAGGCTTTTGACAGCACCTTGTGTTTTCACTGAGTGCCTTGTAGTGGTCGCAGCTTACTTAACAAGGGTGGGCATTCAGGTGTTCCCAGACTTGGTTGACTGGCTCGTCGGGGCCACATGCAGTCTCAAGTTTGGAACCACATCGTGTCCATCCTACACTTGTTCGCTTGTCTAGACCTCCTTGGGAACAAAATGAAGCCTATATTTAAATCCTATTTGATAAATAGAATTCATTGGGACTGTATTCGGCACAGGTCTTGTGACTGCCAACCTGCCGCCTGACAGATTTCATATAAAATACTATATCTGCTCCCACCTGCAGTCCCCACCCCCTCACATGGGTAAGGATTTGCCTCAGGCTTCTGGGTCTCGTGGCAGCATATATATTTTGTTATTTCATACACTGGACTCCGCTTCTGGCCGCTTGAAGCTTTCTGGCCAAGAAGATGCCATCCAGTCAAGGTTATCATAGTTCAGAGCAACTGAAACTTTATTCCCCCTTGGTCATCCAGCCATCACCTCTGTTGGGCAGAGTCCTGCATCTTCCTCCCTTCTGACCGGGGTATTTCCAGATTGAACAGTTCCCTGCCTACACTGTTATTCCCCAAATGATAGACTGCCTAAGCAGGCCTGATTTGCTTCTCTCAGAGATGGTAAGCTATGTAATGCCTACAGTTAAGTTACCACACAGTTCTTTCTATGCAAGCACTTGTCGTCTTAAGGTAAAAGCATTACAGAGAAAACATATTAAAAACAATACATGCTAATAAACTTAACAGAAATCTCCCCCCCCCCCCCCCCCCCCGACTCCAACAAGGGCTTTGTTTGGTGCTTAGTCCTTCAAACTTCACTCTGAGATTATTTTTTTCCCTGTAGCTACAAGTTCATCAAAACAAGCACCCAAATGGGCCAAAGACCTATCCCTTCCCTGACTGGTGCCTCGCTTGGATCAGAGGTCCTGTCTATTTGCTGGATCAGAAAGAAGACCCTGAGTCAGTTTTAACTCAGGCTGTTGAACCAACAGTCCTTTCTTTGTCTGATGGCCGTGAAGAATCCAGTTTAAACCAGCATACCCTCTCCAAATAGTTGTAGCCCTCTGGAGGTGTTAAACTCAAGTGAATTTGCCTAACCACACCCACCTTTATTAGTTCCTGGAGGGCTGTAGTCCCTCTCCCCCATGGAAATACATACAGTCCCTCAATAGTAGATAAACACTTTGCATTTTAAATACAATGAACTCCTAAATTTCTTAAATTCAGCCTTGCTGAATTCAAGTTTAATTCAGTAAGGTTTATTCAAGATATTTGTCACACCTGTCACAGCATCTCCCCTTGTCAGTCCTTCAGTCACTGGACTGGGAGAAGGACCAGTGCAACATTTGCAAGAGGGTTCCTTACAGCCCAGTTCACCCTGAAGGACTATCATCACTGTTGCCTCCTTGCTTGGATGTGGGACTCAAATGGAGAACTTTAAAACTTAGGGCCTGTGGTCCATCACAGAACGGGCCCTGCACATCGCTGTTCTAGAAATCATGACTATGCCCACAGCATGCATAGCCTTCTTTCTGGACATTCAGTGCCAATCAGTCTTGGTGATGTCTGACAACATGGCAGCTGTCTTATTTAAACAGATGAGGAGGGGTCAGGTCCTTGGCCTTCTGCCAAAAGGCCATTTAACTCTGGGTTTTTGTCACACAACATTACCTTGTCAGCCATCTCCCAGGAGTGGACAACATGAGGGCAGATGGCCTGAGCAGGCATTTCTGTGACAGCCACTAGTAGTTATGCCACCCAAGAGTCCTTCAGCACACCTTTAACCTTTTGGGGGACTCCCCCCACAAGGACCTCTTGGGGAAAGCAGAACAAGTGTCCCCACTTACGTTCATGGGGAAGCCACATTCCCAGCTTTTTTTCGGATCCCTTTCTCCTCCCTTGAATAGAAGGCCTAAATATGTTCCCTCTCATCCCCCTGCTTCCCAGTGTTCTGCAGAAGAACAGGCAAGAGAAAACCAGAGTGAAGGAACATAAATCCACACCGTGTAGAGGTCAAGCATAGGAGTTTATTACGTACAGAGCGGCCGGAGTGTCACCTTGCTTGCTAGGCTCAGAGACACTGTTAATCAATTGATTACAATAGAATATATGGATTTTTTTTTATGGGCAGGGGAAAGTGACGGGGTAGGCAGTTCCCCAACCCCGGATAGGTCTAGCAGCAAGACAAGATAGCACAGCAGCCGATGGTTAAAAGGTTACATAATGTCTCCGCCCATGGTCTCAAGTTAACGAGTTAAAATTTAATTAATACTTTGATAAATGTATTAGTATAAAATAAGTATATAATAAAATATGTCAAATTCTGATTTGGGGTCCATAGGAATGAAGCAACTCCTCTGATTGTCCAACAGATACATTCCTAGGGGTTAAAGCAAAGAAACAGTGAAAGTATATGGCAGTAAAGATTGTCTCCTTTGTGTCTTAAGGCAGGCATTGGTCCCTGGGAAAGGGAGGTGGGAGGAGGCCATATTTTATACTGACATGTTCTAACCTTTCATAAACTAAAGGTTGGATATGTGGGAAGAACATTTCCCTACAAAAGAAACTAACACAACAGAAACAGGGCTGCTTTGTTCAATTTGCAACTCTGAATAAGACACAATTATTCAGTACTCAGACCCAACACCTGGCAATTTGCTGGCTAGGCTTATTTTAGCAAAAGCAAGGTTATCTGTTTACCCCAGCTTTCTCGTAGCTGATCACTATTTGCTAGGCCTCTGGTCTCTTGACCAAACTCTGGACTTTGGGTCTGGAAAAGAGCTGGCACAATCCATATGCCAGGCTGTTATATAAAATGCACATGGATTTTAACCCTTCACAGAGTAATCCTCATAGCGTTGTGACTGACGCAAATGTGGTTCAGGGACTTCCACAACCTCTCCCTGGTCCCATCAGTCCCCCTAGACTCCATCCTCAATTTTATAGTCCACAACTGGGGATTGACCTTTTGCACCCAAACATGAGTGCTCTCCACCTGGTAGCATGGATGCTGGCTGGTTGACACTAGTGGAGTTGGTCTGCTCACAGGATATTTAGAAAATCCTTACCAATAGCAGGAAACCTTCCACTAGGTCCACATACTTCTCTAGATTTACAAATGGAGATTTACAGTATCAGTCTTCCCGTATACTGAAGAGCATCTTGAGGCTATTCTTACTTGTCAGAAGTCCGGCCCCAACTTGGGATCTTAACTTTGTCCTTCTGAAGCTGGTGGTTCCCCCCTTCTAGCCTGTGGTTACATGCCCTTTGCCCTACCTTTCTATGAAATTGGCCTTCCTCTTGGCAGTCAAGTCTGCTAGAAGTTGGAGAATGCAAACCCAGATAGCAGAGCCATCTTATACTATAAATCTTATACTATCATTCATAATGACAATCTGGGATGTGGTCTCAGAGACTTCTTCCTGAAGTTGGTGTCTGAATTGCACACTAATGAAATCATCCACTTACTTGTATTCTTTACCAAGTGTCATGCTGGTAGAGCAGAGCAAAGATTGTGTACTCTTGATGTATGTAGAGCCATTTTATTCTACCAGGACAAAACAAAATCCTTCTGGAAGTCACCCAGGCTCTTTCTTGCTTACACAGGGAGGGTCAAAGGGCAAGTTGTTTCTACGTGGAGAATTTTTAGTTGGATTGTCCAGTGCATTAGATCATGTTACCAACCAGTGGACATGCAGTCGCCTAACAAGCTGTATGCCCACTCCACCAGGGTACAGTCCACCTCTATAGCTTCTCTAGGGAACCTTCTGTGAGGCTGACAGGCCAGGTGCCAGTGCATGTCAGTGTCTCAGGACAATTCATTTGTATGTGAACATTAAAGAAGTGTTAAGTGTTAGTATGCATTCAAACTAATTAATTCGTATGCTAATAGAAATGAAAGGAGATGTTGATTGTATTGTTTTCATCTGCCTATATCATGCGGTTTTTGCTATTACGTTATTTCTACATTTAATTAAATAACCCTAGATCAAAGGAGTGTTAATGAAGAGAGTATTCAGGTGTTAGAATCGAAGTGAAACGTGGGCGCTGAGCAAGGCTGAAGAACACCAGATTGATGTGTGCAGTTCTTCTCGTTTTCATCAGCTTCATATCAAGTGGCAGAAGAAGATCAAAAATGAAGCCAAACCCAACAACTGCCTCCACTAGCACTGGTTTGGTTCCAGCAGCTTTCTTGTATGGATGTTAGTGCAACACAGCTGAATTTCAAAACATTTGTATCAGAGTGCCACTGCATGGCCAGCAACCATGTTGGGCACCAGAAGTTTCGGTGTCACAGTAAGCATTCCAATGTACTGCCAAGATCACCTACAGCACTTTTGCCAGAGATTGAAGTGGGTGGTGTTTGATCTGCAAGGAGGCCATTTCCTTTTAGGATTGCCATAATGATGGTAATGACATTCACTTTTTTGGTTACTGTTTCCTATGCAGTAACTTGAGCCTTTGTGATGTAGTTAACGTTTTTCCTGCTGCACCCAGTAACTGAGCATCTACTCAGCTTAGGGTGACCAGATGTCCCGATTTTATAGGGACAGTCCCGATTTTTGGGTCTTTTTCTTATATAGGCTCCTATTACCCCCCACACCCGTCCCTATTTTTCACACTTGCTGTCTGGTCACCCTAACTCAGCTACATGTGCTACCATCTGACTTAATTTCCTCCATCCCCGCTCCCCATTTCCCTCCCTCCCTCTCCCCAGGCCATGGTTTCTAAAAATGCTGGTTAAAACATGTTAGCTAACATATTTTAACCAGCATCTTTAAATACTAGTGTGAATATGACCAGCCAGAATATTTTAAAGGTTTAAATCCTGTCTACATTAGTGCTTAAAAACATGTCCGTTAAACATCTCATGTTAACTAATATGGTTTCAAACGTTACCTATTTTTTCAAGTCTAGGTAGGGCCAAAAAGATTTAAAGAAATTAAGGCCAACCAGGGTGGGGAAAGAATAGGGTTGAATATGATCTCTTCTAGATCTCACCTTTTCAGAGTGTTTTCATTTACAAATTGGATCATTTTTGGACTTAAACCATGATATTATCCTCAAAAATGTGTGAAATATTCAGTGTATTGCCTATAAGCATTACAGTATTTAACTTAGTAATAGTTCCCTTGTGTGTGATGGTTTCAACTAAAGGTGAACTGCAAGGATATGAGAGTAGACAGTTGGTTAAAGCAAGAAACTTGCTAAAAGAACAACAGTAGTTCAGTTGTATTTATTTTTAAATTAGTTCATGCACATATCTAAAAGTGACTGAAAAACCTTATATGTAGTTTAACAGAGCCTTTCACTAGATCTTAAAACTATTGTCTTTGTATAATATATTCCATTCCTGCAGCGCACATTGTGGGTATAAATGATTACAAATTCATATTACTAGTGATATTTGAGTGAACCTTGCTGCCTGTCAAATATAGACATTTGTATACAATATATGATCGTAAACAAGCTTCTTCTGGTTGGCTAGATGTAGTTCTAGAGCCTCATAAAAATGACATTTATTTTTAGTTAGTTTTCATCATGCTTACAGCATACCGTAAGTAATGATCTTTGTGTGCACTAAAACTTCAAAAAGACTGAACTATACCACATGGGTTTTGGAGCTCAAGATGCTTACTTTTGTAGTAGAACAATGTTTATTTTTTCTCTGGTATTGTATGTTAATGATCACTTTGGCTGTACACAGTACTATTGTACACTAGATATGTACTTTATTTGATTATGGAATTTGTATTTAGTCTAATTGACAGTTTTCTAGTAAAAATATAACATGCTCTAGTAAAAATATAACATTAGGGATCTATTATCGACCACCTGACCAGGACAGTAATAGTGATGATGAAATGCTAAGGGAAATTAGAGAGGCTATCAAAATTAAGAACCCAATAATAGTGGGGGATTTCAATTATCCCCATATTGACTGGGAACATTTCACTTCAGGACGAAATGCAGAGATAAAATTTCTCGATACTTTAAATGACTGCTTCATGGAGCAGCTGGTACGGGAACCCACAAGGGGAGAGGTGACTCTAGATTTAATCCTGAGTGGAGCGCAGGAGCTGGTCCAAGAGGTAACTATAGCGGGACCGCTTGGAAATAGTGACCATAATACAATAGCATTCAACATCCCTGTGGTGGGAAGAACACCTCAACTGCCCAACACTGTGGCCTTTAATTTCAAAAGGGGGAACTATACAAAAATGAGGGGGTTAGTTAGACAAAAGTTAAAAGGTTCAGTGACTAAAGTGAAATCCCTGCAAGTTGCGTGGGCCCTTTTTAAAGACACCATAATAGAGGCTCAACTTCAATGTATACCCCAAATTAAGAAAAACAGTAAAAGAACTAAAAAAGAGCCACCGTGGCTTAACAACCATGTAAAAGAAGCAGTGAGAGATAAAAAGACTTCCTTTAAAAAGTGGAAGTCAAATCCTAGTGAGGCAAATAGAAAGGAGCACAAACACTGCCAACTTAAGTGCAAGAGTGTAATAAGAAAAGCCAAAGAGGAGTTTGAAGAACGGCTAGCCAAAAACTCCAAAGGTAATAACAAAATGTTTTTTAAGTACATCAGAAGCAGGAAGCCTGCTAAACAACCAGTGGGGCCCCTTGACGATGAAAATACAAAAGGAGCGCTTAAAGATGATAAAGTCATTGCGGAGAAACTAAATGGATTCTTTGCTTCAGTCTTCACGGCCGAGGATGTTAGGGAGATTCCCAAACCTGAGCTGGCTTTTGTAGGTGACAAATCTGAGGAACTGTCACAGATTGAAGTATCACTAGAGGAGGTTTTGGAATTAATTGATAAACTCAACATTAACAAGTCACCGGGACCAGATGGCATTCACCCAAGAGTTCTGAAAGAACTCAAATGTGAAGTTGCGGAACTATTAACTAAGGTTTGTAACCTGTCCTTTAAATCGGCTTCGGTACCCAATGACTGGAAGTTAGCTAATGTAACGCCAATATTTAAAAAGGGCTCTAGGGGTGATCCCGGCAATTACAGACCGGTAAGTCTAACGTCGGTACCGGGCAAATTAGTTGAAACAATAGTAAAGAACAAAATTGTCAGACACATAGAAAAACATAAACTCTTGAGCAATAGTCAACATGGTTTCTGTAAAGGGAAATCGTGTCTTACTAATCTATTAGAGTTCTTTGAAGGGGTCAACAAACATGTGGACAAGGGGGATCCGGTGGACATAGTGTACTTAGATTTCCAGAAAGCCTTTGACAAGGTCCCTCACCAAAGGCTCTTACGTAAATTAAGCTGTCATGGGATAAAAGGGAAGGTCCTTTCATGGATTGAGAACTGGTTAAAGGACAGGGAACAAAGGGTAGGAATTAATGGTAAATTCTCAGAATGGAGAGGGGTAACTAGTGGTGTTCCCCAAGGGTCAGTCCTAGGACCTATCCTATTCAATTTATTCATAAATGATCTGGAGAAAGGGGTAAACAGTGAGGTGGCAAAGTTTGCAGATGATACTAAACTACTCAAGATAGTTAAGACCAAAGCAGATTGTGAAGAACTTCAAAAAGATCTCACAAAACTAAGTGATTGGGCAACAAAATGGCAAATGAAATTTAATGTGGATAAATGTAAAGTAATGCACATTGGAAAAAATAACCCCAACTATACATACAACATGATGGGGGCTAATTTAGCTACAACGAGTCAGGAAAAAGATCTTGGCGTCATCGTGGATAGTTCTCTAAAGATGTCCACGCAGTGTGCAGAGGCGGTCAAAAAAGCAAACAGGATGTTAGGAATCATTAAAAAGGGGATAGAGAATAAGACTGAGAATATATTATTGCCCTTATATAAATCCATGGTTCGCCCACATCTCGAATACTGTGTACAGATGTGGTCTCCTCACCTCAAAAAAGATATTCTAGCACTAGAAAAGGTTCAGAAAAGAGCAACTAAAATGATTAAGGGTTTAGAGAGGGTCCCATATGAGGAAAGATTAAAGAGGCTAGGACTCTTCAGTTTGGAAAAGAGAAGACTAAGGGGGGACATGATAGAGGTATATAAAATCATGAGTGATGTTGAGAAAGTGGATAAGGAAAAGTTATTTACTTATTCCCATAATACAAGAACTAGGGGTCACCAAAAGAAATTAATAGGCAGCAGGTTTAAAACAAATAAAAGGAAGTTCTTCTTCACGCAGCGCACAGTCAACTTGTGGAACTCCTTACCTGAGGAGGTTGTGAAGGCTAGGACTATAACAATGTTTAAAAGGGGACTGGATAAATTCATGGTGGCTAAGTCCATAAATGGCTATTAGCCAGGATGGGTAAGAATGGTGTCCCTAGCCTCTGTTCGTCAGAGGATGGAGATGGATGGCAGGAGAGAGATCACTTGATCATTGCCTGTTAGGTTCACTCCCTCTGGGGCACCTGGCATTGGCCACTGTCGGTAGACAGATACTGGGCTAGATGGACCTTTGGTCTGACCCAGTACGGCCTTTCTTATGTTCTTATGTTCTTATGATATTACTTTGTCTTGCACAGCATCAAACAACAATGAAATTTCGGACTTACACTATATTTCTGGAGATAGTTGGAACACTATTGTTTCCAATGGCATGATTTCAAGCTTGTCTGCCACCAGAGAAAACAAGGTTACAGATGTGTCAGGGGGTGTTGAAACCTGACATTTTGCAGTTTGATATTACAGCCTGAGGTAGCACAGAGGAATGAGGGAGAAATGCAAACCCAACTGGAAAACATGATGCAACCATAATTGATTCACTTGTAAAATCCTCAGGAATAAAACCGAAATATCTTTGCATTACAACGTTATTTCATTCACCTTTTTAACATTTCTAATGTGTGATAAATCACCAGATTGGTACTGTAACCATTATACTTTTTGTCATTTTTGTCTAAATTCATACTTTTTCTTTTAAAAAAATATTTTATCATGTTATTTTCTATATCTTAATATCTGATTGCTGCCTTTGCCATGACAACCTTGTTGTCTTATTTTTAGTCTTTGGAAAAGTAGTTTCCTGTTTGGGAAAACATCTGTGCTGCAAAATTGTAATATAAGCTAACATGATTGAGTGATATAGTATTGAGGCAGAATTTCTTTATCTCACAAATCAGTTAATATGAAGTGAACAGTAGTTATCAAACTTTACCATGGGATAGACCACATGTCATACACCATTTCCTTTCCAAGTCAGACTTGCATGTGCCACCTCCCATTTGCAGTTGCATACCACCCCTTGGCAACTACAGCAATTGTGCTTACACATTAAACTATTGTATCTTTGGCCGTCTTTTAATGACGTTTAGCAGCTGGAAATAAGGAGCAGTCAGTGCCAAGTGACCAGCCAGCTCTCTGCAGACCATCTTCAAGTATTCTATGGACTGCTAGTGATCCACACACTACAATTTGAGAACCTCTGGAATAACTTCACGCTCTAGTAAAAATAACCACATTAGCGAAGTTGTAAGACCCCCCCACTGTGTGGATGGAAAACATTGTGGGTTGTAATTGCTTTTTCAAAAGTGGGGACAAACCAAGTGAGCTTGAAATGACTATGTTTTGTTTTGGCTGGTAAAAAGGTGTTATTAGATGGTGCCTTCACAGAATGTTGACTTCTTTGTTCTCCTGTTATTGTATGTGAATACATTCATTTTGAATGTGGCATTCAGAAACTTTTAATTGGCATATGTTCCGATTACTCAGGCAAAGAGGATGGGTAGCAGCAGAAAGAGCAAAACAAGTTGAAGAATTCTGGCAACGAAAGAGGGAAGCTATGCAAAACAAAGCTCGTGCTGAAGGACATATGGTATGGGCTTTGGTCTTCATATTTATTTTACTATATTAATAATGGTTAGTTATGAATATACATCCTTTTGAAAAGTGAGATGTAGTGTTTCATTGTCAAACATTTTACTCTCTGGTTTTATGATTAATCGTCAGATGACGTTTTAAAAAAGTACTTTTAACTGTTGCTGATTATCTTATAGTAACAGTTGCATATTGAAGGAGTTTTAAAAAATTTATTTTGAAGTTATAAATTTAAGTAGATAAGAACTGGAAAATAATGTTTACATTGATAGGCACATTTAAAATTCATTATGTTAACTGTATGCATTGTTCAGCAGCTTGCAGTTTATGATAGTTTGTCCACTATGTCTACATTCGCTTGATTTACAATAACCTAAGTACATTAAAATAATTTTTACTAGATATACTTTAAACGTATGTATAAACTCTCAACATCAAAGTTAAAATCAACAAATAGTTTTAACCTGTCATGGAAGTTAAAACTTTTGAACAGTGGTTCAAATGAGTTACCTTTTTGTGTCCAACTAGTTGTTTCAATTATGAATGTAATACTCCTTTGGAAAGTTTTTCGCAATACTGCAGCTTCACTGAATAACTTTTATTTACTTAAGACTGTTCCATTGTTCAGTTGAACTATGTTCATTTTTGAATAGGCAGAGGGATTTGTGTTTTCTAACACCAGTCAACACCACAAATACAACCAAGTCAGGGGTCCCGTTACAATATTATTGTCCTTTAGACCCAGTTGGAGCTGGTTGTAGTCTTGTTGCGGTTGAGTCAAAGGGACAACGATGCTGTAAATGAGTCCCCTTACTCAGGTATTACTGAATCTCAGAGTATTCTTTTACTGGCCACTTCTTCATTTCAGGGCTAATTTTGCTGCCAGCAGGCAAATTCCTTATACATCTTATTTGTTTCAATTCTGATGATTGCTACACTCCCCTTTGCTGATGTGTAAGGTAGTGAAGCATCCTTAAGAGGCTTCTGTCAGTGTCTTTGTCTTAAGGTGGCATGAAGACAGATTACACCTTTCAAAACCATAACTCAGATCAACAAGTGACCTTCATGACAAAAATGGTCTACATTTGTTTAGGAAAAGGCTCACTTTCAGGGATGAGTTCAGTGTTTGATATCCATTCAGTCCTTGGCTTTGGTTGCAATTAATGTAATATAATAGAGAAGAAATCACCAAGATTGCTTAATTAATGTGTGAGATTTAATGATGTGAACACTGGCTTTTTAGGAGTTGGACTATGACTCAAATAAAGATACCAAACCAGACCTCAGATAAATGTAGTAGACCTAGATTGTGTTTTAGCTAAAAGTCTCGAGGCTCAATAACTGAACTGACAGACCCCTCAACCATCCTTACTGTGAGTAATGTGTTTCTGGCCTAGACTATTAATGAATTTGCATTGCTATCTTGCATTATAAAATCCAAATCCTTGCAATACAGGGTTCTAATATTCCTATTCTGAGAGGAACTCAACTATGAAACACTGAATGAAGTATTATTGAGTGTGTCTAATTAGATACCTAAATTCTTAAAGCTTTTACTTCCACTTTCTCACTTAGAGACCACTTCTAATCTAAAATGCCATGGCTCCAAAGCCGCCAGACATAATTTTAAGCTAATTTAAATATAAACATGAAAAGCAGACTTAAGCAATTTGAGGTGACAGTGAGCCTTTTTGTAAAGCCAATAGGTACCATGTGTTACCCAGCTTTATAAGAGTTGGGAATTTAAATCCCCCCTCTCTCTTCCCCTCTCCCCTTCCCCCATTGTGATAATATTTGGAAAACTCTCCATTCAGCTCAGCTATTGTAGTTTGAAAGGGTTAACTGTTAGAAACATTCCTATCCTACTTTGAGAGACTCTTATCAATACTAAATTGAGATCAGAATTCCATCTGGTCATGGCAGATCTTATGTAACCCAGGCTTCTTGTGCTGTGCAGTCCTTCTCTAGTAATTGGATCACTACAGTCTGCTGCAGTCTTTGAACTACTTGAATCCAGATGTCTCAGATCTGATCTTCCTCACCTGCCAAAAACTTACCTGTGAAATCACGTTACAAGTAGTGACCTCTATAGGAATTTGAGCTGTGTGGACCTCTGTTTCCTCAGCCAGTGGGAGCATGTAACTTGTACCCAGCGTGGTGCTATATTCCTTTCTAGTGGTTGGACCACATAGAGATTTACAAGTTAGTTACTGACTTTATGTTAACAAATATGGGTTTTTTAGCTCAAGCTGTAGAGACTTATACTTTTAGAACCAGATGTCCCGGATTTGATTCCCCATGCTGATGACCCACTCAGGGGCATCTCATTACATGCACCTCCGTTTTTTTTTGTTTTGACTAATGGGACAGTCTTGAGTGAATTGGCTGTCTGTGCAAATTAGAATTAACTGTTCAGGTTTTTTTCAAATTTCAAGCAGAAGTAGAAGTGACTGCCACCTCACTGTTGAAAAATGTAAACTTTTAAAGTTTTTGTGCAGTTGTCTTGAAGAGCTTTATTATATTGTGAACTCCCTTGTGCTTTTAATTATTGGCTTCCTTAGTTTTTGGTTGTGTGTGTGTGTGTGTGTGTGTTTGCAAAAGTTACTATCATGAAACCCTTTCTTGCACAAGTAGTCTGATTTTGGTGTGGTGTGAATAAAGGGTCGCTAGTTTGGGGCTGCAGTTCCGTAAGAACTGGTAATTAAATTAAGGAGTTTTAAACTTTTGTTGGTAACAGTTAGGCAATATGTTCCCTGGATTTGTCTGTGCAGTCCAGGCAATTTTACTGTATTTCTTATTTACAGTTCAAAACATTTACTTTCTCTTTCACAGTTGTGACTTTTCTGATTTAAAATAGGACTTCATATTTGTTGTAGCCAACATTGATACTGGTTGGATTGGTGGAAAAACCAGTGTTCATATATGCTCTTTGTGTTTTTGTTTAACAAATGTCATGAAACCAAACATTTTAATTGGATTAGAAATGATGTTTTTTTAACAAGAAATACCTTTCTTATTTTTATTTATTTTTTCTGGTATGAAAACACTTTGGAAGTGCAGGGAAAAGCAAAATATGTTTCTAGTGGTCAGTTTACAATACAACTCTATTTTTAAATCTAGTAAATGCTGTGATGAGTACTTAGATTAGTATATATAAATAGTTGAACTTTTGATATGAATAAAATTTCCATGAGCTATTGTTAATATTTTACATTTAAAACTAAAATAAAAATGATTAGATATTCTAGGTTTAGCTGAAGAATGCATTATTATTGTCACCTGTGTGCTGAAGATGGTGCAAAAGACAAGTAAAAAGAGAGCCCATACCCCAGAGAATTTATAATATAAAAGATTTAGCTAGAGAAGACTAGACACACATGGAGATCAGAAGAGGGAGCTAAATATGTATAAAAATCTAATATATTAGAATGCTCTGAGGCTTTCTCTTTGATTACTCAGTGGTTTTGATTATTACTATCAAATGTTTCTTGTAAATAAGACTTTTGTCAGGGAAGTTCATAAGAGCTGAAAGTCATCTATGTTTCCAATAAGAAATTTAGTGCAGTTATTGTTGGATAAGGTAGATAATGTTCTGGCCCTAGTCATTCTTAAACTTGATACATTAAATGGTGAACAGGGTACACTGCAAAACCTGGCAGCTATCTATGGAGGCAGGCCCATTTCTGCAAGAGGAAGGAAATCCAGAAACAAGGAGGAAGAGGTATGCTACCCGCATGTTTGCCACCTTCATCACAAAATAGCATCACTTTGACTTTGCCTCTGCCTTGTTTTCCTGCATGGTTTATAATTTATAACAAATATAAGAACTTCATAGATCCCCAGGAATTAATGTGTATATAGTCCTAGAGTTTGTTGCTCAATAGTCTTAGTAATAGCTGTCTACATAAGTCAGTAATAGCTGTCTACATAAGTCTTCTTTCAAAAAGAAAAAAAACATTTATTTTCTTTTAAATAAACACAAACATCCCAGACAAAAACAAAATCCCAACCCCTATCTTCATTCTTTTTGTAATAAATACAACTACTCCTAGTTCCCCAGATCTTACCAATCTTAATAACCTTAAGCCTACCAAATTTAATATTGTGGAACACTAGTTATGGTTTTCGTTCATTTCATTAGAGAAGAAATCAGCTGAATTTCTTTTAGAAATTAATGTTAATTTAGCAATAGCAGTAGTTTTTCCTTTATTTGACCTTTTTGTGGAACCATATGAATTTAGATACAAAATGCAAAACTCATTGTTTCCTTTTAGTTGAAACTTTTGCTTCCTTTTTCGTATAGGAATACTTGGCAAGATTAAGACAGATCCGACTTCAAAACTTCAATGAACGCCAGCAGATTAAAGCTAAACTTCGTGGAGAAAAGGTTGGACAAAAATAACTCTTAAAGGCTTTGAGGAGCTAGTAGTGAAAGGCTCTAGACTATTGTTTGTGAGATCTTTTTATGCAGGTGTAATTCTCCCTTTAAAAAAAAAAATACACCTTTTAGGCTGACATTTTCCATGTTGAGGCTTTATCTAGAAGTGAATCTTTTTTCATTAAGTATGAGCAGATCCATATAGCCCTTGTGGAGTAAGAGTGCGAAACTTTCTTATTCTTAAAAAGTAATGGAAAGAGAAAAAACAACCCAGGAACCACAATCTTTTAAAGAAGATTCTACAAAAAAACTGCTGAAGTTTGAAAAAATACAGCTGATGTGCTCTTTGAGTACTAGTACTTATTTTTTCATTCTAGTCTGGCTTTGCCTTCTTGCTGTATCCTTAATTTGTGTATTTTGTTCTTTAATCCAGCCTAAGGCATTGAAATGCCATCAACAGATTTAAAATGGAAATTGATTTGGATCAGTTTAAATGGCCAAAAAACTGCCATGATACAGGGTTACAACCAAGGAACCCGGGGGAATCCCGAGGGCCAAGAGGGGCAGAGTACATATTAAGAATTTTTAAACTGCTCTTAAGGCTGTATATTTATGCAGGTATGAAAATGTTTGATTTTGCTAATCAATCTTTTACTAACTAGTGAATGTTAAAGCTACAAGTGTGAAGCTTACCAATTATGTTGGTAAAGCACTATTTACATTTGTTGCCTGTTGCCTATTAGAACTGGGGACTCTTTCCTTTAAAAATACTTGCTACTTTTAAAACTCCATAGAAATGCTATGTGAAAGAACCCTGCCAATGAAGTGTTAAGGTTGTACAGTTAAGCACTCAAGTCATAAAATCTAAAAGTTAAGACTGAATGCTCAATCTGAACTCTGATCCCTTGTGTGTATCTATTAGAATACTGTCTTTACTTATGCTAACATGGCTTCTTCAAGTAATTGTTCATATGGCTTCTACTTTTGATATGCTTGTGCCTCACGCATATGAGATCTGATTCTTTTGACCAGGATTGTTTTTGGGGCCACAGCTGCACCCTGGATGCCTTCACACCCCTTTTTCCTCATAAGGCATAAAGAGCAAAGGAGGTCCCAGTTGTCCCTCAGTTCCATCTTATTCTCTGTATCACTGAAACAGAATTCTCGTGGTGTATTCATACTTCTCTGCCACTCTAGTAGTAGTTAGTTTTCTGTTAGTTAGCTTATCTTTTAGTTGCCCAGTGGTGCATACAGTTTTTCTCCTAGTTAGTAGGCCTGGCGCCCACTTCCATTACCAAGACTCTAGCTATGATGGCAGAAGCTAAATTCCTGAGGTTTAACATATGCCTCTCCTGTAATGCTTGTGCGTCACTTAATGATGGGCACTCTGGTGCTTGTTGTGCTTGGGCAAAGGGCATACAGTATCTCGGACTTTGCCCAATCTGCTGCCTTTTTCATAAATAGTTTTATGTTAAATACAGTCTAATAGTATGTGATGGCATAATTAGAGATGGCTTTGTAATGTATACAGGCAGAGTTAAAGTTGTGCATTCATGCTTAACTTTCTGATTTCATGAGTGCTAAGCTTTGCAACCTTAATATTGTGTTAATGTGGTTATTGATCTTAATAGAAACAAATTCTGTATGCATTTACAGTGTAACTGGTTTAAAGGTAAAAAGAACAGGAGTATTTGTGGCACCTTAGAGACTAACAAATTTATTTGAGCATAAGCTTTCGTGGGCTACAGCCCACTTAAAGAATTGTTTTCTTTTGGTTTGTAAAAATTCCAAACTTTCAATTTAAAGACTGGATTTGTTCATAAAAGATGTGTTCCAGTTCAACCACAGGAATTACTGAGTGAAATTTTATGGCCTGTGTTATGCAGGTAATCAGACAAGTTGATCGCCGGGCTCCCTTCTGGCCTTCAGGTCTGTAAATCTGTGAGCTAACTATGACTTGCTCACTTTTAAGAACTCTTACTTTGTAGAATGAAGCTGACATTTCTGATGGACAAGAAGCAAGTGAAGAAGCAGAATTGAGACGCAAAAAAATTGAAGCACTAAAGGTAATGGAAAAAAAATGGTTTAGAATAAATTCTTTAAAATCCACTTAATATTCTTCTATTTGGATTGAATCAGGCGGTAGAATAGGAATACAGTGTCACAGTTTTAAAATTGTACATTTGTTATTTGCAGTAGCTACACTACATTACCATATATTTGGTATTTTTCATTGTAAGGATAGATAAAACATTAAATACTGTAATGCGTGAATCTGTGTTTTAATGACACCCTCTCTATATAGGAAGAGGAGTTGTATTTTTCTGTAGCAAAACATACATTCTCTAGAAGTATGCACTATGGACCATTCTTCATTTAGCTTCAGGTTGTTGTGGAGAAGTCTGATGGACATGTAAAAGTAAGTTTAGTCTGAGTAGTTTGAGTTTAAACTAATCATTTAACTTAACACAGACAATAGGTTTGTGTACACTTTTGTGAAAGAATTATAAATACTTCGAATTGTATTGCAGTAACAAAACTATAAAGTTGACATGTTGCACCTCTACCCCGATATAACGCTGTCCTTGGGAGCCAAAAAATCTTACCGCGTTATAGGTGAAACCGCGTTATATCGAACTTGCTTTGATCCGCCGAAGTGCTCGGCCCCGCCCCCTCGGAGCGCTGCTTTACCGCGTTATATCCAAATTCGTGTTATATCGGGTCGCATTATATTGGGGTAGAGGTGTACTTCAATATTAAAGCTTATTTTTGGTCACTTACACTATGACCTGTTCATTTAAAAAAAAAAAGCTACATTTTGAGTGAAGCTTTTCTCACTGTTAGTCTTGGTTCTGAAGACAGTTTGGTGTGGGTATGATGGAAATGCTGTGATGTGGAAAAGGAGGAAGACTGAGTGCACCATGAATAATCTGTCTATTGTTTTTTGTGGGGAGAAGGGAAGGGTTGAGTTAATTGAATACTGGCAAGAAAAGACTTTCCAGATGCTCTTGTATGCTTTGTCTTCAAGCCTGCCATAAATGTAGTTGTGAATAAGGCCTCATGGCTTAATTTCATAATTATATTTCTCTAGCAAAGTTTTTAGCTTTCTGTTCTACAGGAGGTCTACAGAGTTCAGAGCTTTTAGTCTGAATTCTGCTCCATGGTCTCTTGTAACAATAACTATATCACACTAATACTATGTATGTGTCCTTTAAAGTTGATGGGGGGAAATGTGCATTGTGAAAACAAATGTGACTGTTCTATTATGATTAAAGCAACTAATTTTGGTCTCTTCTGTATATGTATTATATACAGAAATGCAAAATGTTTCATTTAATGTTTATTTTAACATAGTTATGGTTTTCTGTAGAAACCATGACCTTGAACTTCTGTATTGAAAATTTCATCTTAATGCTGCTTTATTTCAAGGTTTTTATTTCCATTTTGTTTGTATAAAAAGTGTACAAGGACATTTTGACATTAGAATCACCTTTTAAAAAATATACTTGGGGCAGGATGGATTGTCTTGAAAAGACTTATGTAGTTCACCAACTTTTATGTGGAACTATTTTGTATTATTGGGTGTTTTCTGAGTATGACATTAGTTCTCATATTTGACATGCAAAGTGTCACATGTTGAGAATTGAAGAACTGAGGATCTGGGACAGAGCTGGGCGAACTATGGCCCACGGGCCACATCTGGCCCAGAGGACCGTCCTGCCCAGCCCTTGAGCTCCCGGCCAGGGAGGCTAGCCCCCGGCCCCTCCCTGCTGTGCCCCCTCCCCTGCAGCCTCAGCTTGCGTGCTGCCAGTGCTCTGGGCGACAGGGCTGCAAGCTTCTGCCGGGCAGCACAGCGGCATGGCTGGCTGTGGCCGGGCAGCGTGGCTGCCAGTCCTGATGCAGCATGGTAAGGGGCTGGGGAGCAGGGGGCTTGGATAAGGGGCAGGGGGTTCTGGGGTGCAGTCAGGGGGCAGGGAGCGGAGGGGTTGGATAGGGGGTGGGGTTCCAGAGGGGCGGTTAGGGGCAAGGGGGTCCCGGGAGGGGGCGGTCAGGGGACAAGAAGCGGGGGGGGGGGAGGTGGATGGGTCGGGGGCTCTAAGGAGGGCAGTCGGGGTGGAAAGTGGGAGGGGGCCAGACTGTTTGGGGAGGCACAGCCTTCCCTACCTGGCCCTCCATACAGTTTAGGGACCCCGATGTGGCCCTCAGGCCAAAAAATTTGCCCACCCCTTATCTGGGATGTTTCATTTGAAGTGGTCTGCAGAATGAAGAAGTTGGAGAACTGCTTATGAGATTGGATTGAAGCCTATTCTTTTTTCTTATTTGCAGGCCCAAGCAAATGCGCGAGCTGCAGTTCTGAAAGAGCAACTAGAGCGAAAGAGAAAGGAGGCATATGAAAGAGAGAAGAAAGCTTGGGAAGAACATGTAAGAAGAAAAAAAGCTTTCTTACACAGTATTGGTTTTATTTGGCATGACCACTCCCCAGACTTGGTCTCTCAGCCAAAGAGTACAGTGTTAACTTTTTCTTCATATGACTAAAATATAAGGCCAAGATTTTCAGATCTCTGTAACTGTAATTTTGGCTTCTAAAACTGAGCTGTGCGTCTCTGAAAGTCAGAGCTCTCTTATTTATTATCTTAACTTCAGGCACCAGGTATGAAAATCTTGGCTTTTAGTTTGAAATGTACACTGAACTTAAAAAAAAATCATTAGGATCATGTTAAAATATTTACTATTGTTCATTTGTTATTGAAATCCACATAACTGTTCTTTTAGTCATAAAAACTTTGGAGTGAAAAATCAGATTGGTAAAATAGCAGCAAAAGAGAAAAATGCTTTGATGCTTTTAAGTAGGAAATACTGAAAGAGTACAGCTAGTGATCTTTTTAGGCAGCATGAAATGATGTGTGAAATTATTTGTCCCTTTTCATGGTACATAGAAGCTTGTCAGGTGACAAGCTGTGCTCAACTCATAAAAACTTTAAAGAATGAACAAATGGTGATTTATAATGATTAATTTTAACTGGTTTCTATTGATGCAATGAACTGCAACAGTGGCAAGAATGAATGATGTAATTTATACTTGTTTTCAACATATGACAGGCTAATAGTGCTATTTTCAGTCTTTCACTTGGTGTCACTACTGTTGTGAATTTAAAACTAAATTAAATAATGAAATTACCTGAAAATGCTAAAGGCAGGTTTGCATAAAAATCTAACACCCACAAACACTACTCTTTTTAAAATAGGCCAAAAAAAAAAAAGCATTTTGGGCAAAAATTCAAGGAGGAAAAGTACAAATAATATTTACTGTCGTCTTGTTCCCCAGCAGTAAGTGTAGAAGCTTCTAGTCTTGTGGTGTGATTTCACCACCCCCCTCCCCCAAGTCTTTTAAATATTTCATGGGTATATACAGGGTCTTTTTAAAATAGTTCTCATTAACTATTTTTAAAGATGTCCTGTCAAATTAAATCATGTAATTTTAAAAAAACCTACCTGTGAGTACTTGAGATGTCATTGAGCCATGTTTTTTGCATGTCTATATTCTGAAACTACCTTATTTTCAAGGGGTTTTACCATCAAACTTTGGATCAGCAGTTTATCATGCCTTTACTATGGTAACTCTTTGGATGCTGAAATCTATCTGCCTTCACCTCAATCTGGCTAATTTCCCATATTTCTAATTGTTTAACCTTTTTTTTTTTTTTTTTTTTTTTTTTTTTTTAAATTATGACCCCTGTTAGTGCATACATGCAGAACCTTTTATTTCTCCATTCTAATACCCCTTTCTTTTTGGGTTTTGCTAAGTTTAGAAAGTGCCTCTCTACTATATTGCTGCTTTATTTTACATGAGTTAAGCCTTCAGCATAAAGTGTTGGTCTTTAATAATAAATTAAGAATCTAAACCTGCCTTTACAGAGGGAAGATATTTACCACTTACGTTTAGTTCCTCAAAAACAAAATTAATAATGCTCGACAGTTTAAGGGGGGGAAAATCTTTTTCTGTCATAGGATTAAATGAAACTGGCAATCTCACTTTAGATTCATGGTACATTGATAACTTTGTGCTGTTTCTGTTGGTTTATGTTAACATAGAATGGCTTTTTTTTTTTTTTTTTTTTTACACAGTTGGCAGCAAAAGGGGTAAAGAATCCTATGGTGCCTTTTAATGTGTCGGCAGCTGGGGTTAGTCCTATGCCTGGGCAACAAGAACCTGGAGGACCGCCTGCCAAACCACAACTTCCATTGAAGCCCAGTACACCAGTTATCTCTATGACTTCAGCTTTGAAGGAAGTGGGCGTGGTAGGTATTCCTCTAAAATCTAAAATGAACAAAAATCAGCTGACCTGCCACAAGATTTTAGAAGATATATTAATCCAAGACCGTTCGGAATCTATAAACTTTAAGAACACCACATGTTTTTAATGAAAACTGGATACCTTAAAAATTGATGGAATTAGTATTGGTATAAATTACAGATCTATCAAGTTAATCTCCACAGAGATAATCAATTTATAATTTAGATTGGTCAACTTCATTTACAATCAATCCAAATACTAAAAATCCAGAATATCACCACTTGAGCTAATACATATATTGAAGTCCACTGAGGCCGGGATTTTGCCCACAGTCTGGAAACTTCTAGGGAGGTCATTGGGAAGCTGGAGCATCAGTTCTTCTTCCCCCCTCCAGCCCACAGACAATGTAATGGTGGTTGCAAAACAATTTTTGAACTTACAACTATTTTGTGTTACAATCTTCTAAAACTTCTGACATAGTTAGTAAACTATTTAAAACTCTGAAAAAGGAGTAACTGTTGTCACTATTATTTTTGTTGTCTGAGACAATAGCAAAGACTTTCATATTGCTCTTTTTTCTGTATTTCAGGGACTTGATACTGCAAACACTTACATATGAGCTTAACTTTATTATTGTGAGCGTCCCATTTAATTTCAGTGGACTAATGCAGGAGCAAAATTAAGGATGTTTAAGTGTTTGTAGAATTGGGGCTCTGGATAGTATCTTTAGTGATTGGGACACAATATCCTGCAGGATTTTTTTCAATCATGTATTCTTACATATTTCCATTGATTATATTTTTCCTCAATATGGATAGTTCTCATCATGTCTTCTCCTATATTCAACCATCCATCTTGCATTAATGTTACTGTTGATTCCTTTGATTTTTTTCCTTTTTTTTTTTTTTTCACTTGAAACATCTATTTATAGAGCTTTCTTGGGTCTACTCATCTAAACAAATTTAAACTCAATAGTTCATATTTCTTTAAATTGTTCACTTTGTGCCACGTTAAAAGCTGTAACTTTTTTAGCAAGTTCCAAGTCTCTGACTGACTTGCAGTTGTTTTTATGTTGAAGATGAACAGACACGCTAAAATGAAGCTTAGATTGAATTGCTGGTGGAAGGCCTGGAAAAAAGATTTAAATTAGGGCTGACAAGCGATTACAAAAATTAATTGTGGTTAATCGTGCAATTAAAAAAAAAAAAATTAATCGCGCTGCTAAACAATAGAATGCCATTTATTTAAATATTTTTGGATGTTTTCTACATTTTCAAATATATTTATTTCAATTACAACACAGAATACAATGCTCACTTTATATTTATTTTTGATTATCATTTTTACAGTGCAAATATTTGTAATCAAAAGATAGTATTTTTCAATTCACGTCATACAAGTACTGTCGTGCAATCTCTTCATTGTGAAAGTGCAACTTACAAATGTAGATTTTTTGTTGTTGTTAAATAACTGCCCTCAAAAACAAAACAATGTAAAACTTTAGAGCCTACAAGTCCACTCAGTCCTACTTTTTGTTCAGCCAATAGCTAAGACAAACAAGTTTGTTTATGTTTACAGGAGATAATGCTGCCTGCTGCTTGTTTACAGTGTCACCTGAAAGTGAGAACAAGCATTTGCATGGCACTGTTGTAGCCGGCGTCGCAAGATATTTACGTGCCAGATGCGCTGAAGATTCATATATCCCTTCATGCTTCAACCACCATTCCAGAGGACATGCGTCTATGCTGATGATGGGTTCTGCTCAATAACAATCCAAAGCAGTGCAGACCGACACATGTTCATTTTTATCATCTGAGTCAGATGACACCAGCAGAAGGTTGATTTTTCTTTTTTGGTGGTTCGGGTTCTGTAGTTTCCACATGAGTGTGTTGCTCTTTTAAGACTTCTTAAAGCATGTTCCACACCTCATCCTTCTCAGATTTTGGAAGGCACTTCAGATTCTTAAATCCTGGGTCGAGTAGTGTATCTATGTTTAGAAATTTCACATTGATATCTTCGCATTTTATCAAATTTGCAGTGAAAGTGTTCTTAAAACGAACAACATGTACTGGGTCATCATCTGAGACTGCTATAACACGAAATACATGGCAGGATGCAGGTAAAACAGAGCAGGAGACATACAATTTCCCCCCAGGTAGTTCAGTCACAAATTTAATTAATGAATGACTTAAGGAAGCATGTCCTCTGGAACGATGGTCGAAGCATGAAGAGGCATATAAATCTTTAGCACATCTGGCATGTAAATATCTTGCGACACCAGCTACAACAGTGCCATGCAAATGCCTGTTTTCACTTTCAGGTGACATAATTAAGAAGTGGGCAGCATTGTGTCCTGTAAGTGTAAACAAACTTGTTTCTCTTAGTGATTGGCTGAACAAGAAGTAGGACTGAGTGGACTTGTAGGCTCTAATGTTTTACATTGTTTTGGTTTTGAGTGCAGTTATGTAACCAAAAAACCCTACATTTGTAAGTTGCACTTTCATGATAAAGAGATTGCTCTACAGTACTTGTATGAGGTGAATTAAAAAATACTATTTCTTTTTTTATCATTTTACAGTGCAAATATTTGTGATAAAAAATAATATAAAGTGAGCACTGTACACTTTGTATTCTGTCTTGTAAGTGAAATAGATATATTTGAAAATGTAGAAAAACATTGAAATATATTTAATAAATTTCAATCGGTATTCTGTTGTTTAACAGTGCAATTAATCGTGATTAATTTTTTAATGTCAATTCATTTTTTGAGTTAATCGCATGAGTTAAATGCGGTTAATCAACAGCCCTAATTTAAATGAATACTGTGGCTACATTTCAGTAGCTTAAAAAAAGGTCTCATCAAACTTGACAATGATTTGCTCTTCCATTTCAATAGATAATTCTATTCAGTGGCACATTTGATCCTGAAAAATACCCTCCCAAAAAAACACCCTGATTTAATACCCACATTTTTGTGATAACCCTAAATCTTTTCTCTTGCTGCTTAGTAACTGTTGGCAGGACGTACATTTTACTTTACAAGAACTCTGTTTTCATTACATCATTCAGTTGCTTATTTCCTTCTACTTCTTTCAACTTTTAAGCATGTTAAGTCAGATAAATTCATGCAGTGATGTTTGGTAATGCTTATCACTCACTTGCGATATTAATGAATAGTTGTCACATTTACTATAGCAAGAAACTATCATTTAGTGAAATCAGTACCCTGAATTTTTAAAAATGAGCTTCCTGAGTTTATATAGAACCTTACTATCACATATCCCACTTACATTCCAGGATTTTCTGTATTCTAGCAAACAATGCTCCTTAGTGCATTCGTCTCTCTTCAACATCCATTGGCAGCTGATTGTACCAACAGCAGTCGCCTTTTTCCACCCACTCTTTTTCCCCTCTAGAAAGTTGTAATTTTCTTGTTCCTAGTCACCATAACCTGAACTTTGATGTTATCACTTGCCTTTCAGTGTATTCTAAACATTTTCATTTCACAGATTGAAAATGTTGCGTAATATTTCTAATACCAAAACCTTTCAAATATTTAAGCTCCTATATATGTTTCTGTGTGACATAAAAGTTCAGAAATACTTGATAAAAATCTCAATGTAGCCATAAATAAGGAGCCACCATAAACTGGTGTTATATAGTTGCTAACATAATAGCATTTGTACTTTTTTGAAACAATTGTGGATCCATTTTTTTCTCTTCCTTCCTTCTTGATCTGGGTGACTACTTTTGATACTACTGATTACTTTGTGCTCAAATATTGAGAAGATGATGGTTTCTCTCATTCTTCTCCGTACTTAAATCCAACCACTCTCTAGCCACTCCGTTTTTATTTGTAATGAAGATTTTATGTCTTCCCTTCCCTTTTCCTTTTTGTATAGGAGTACCTTAACTCTTTCCCTGCCCTTTATCTGTTCTTTCAGGAGTTACTCAATCTTAACTTCAGGCACAGATGTGAGTTTTCATAGATAATGCCCTACTTTATCTCCCCCAGTTTATGTTCTAATCCTTCTTTTTACCATCTGCTTATACAGACTCTTGGCTTTTTAATTGTTAACTTCCAGGTACTGAATGTTTCAAAGACAAAATTTGTCCTAGAAATTCTCTGAGGGAAGCTACGTAATAAAAGTATTGTACAAGAATAAAAAGAGTGAACAGTTATCGGACAGATTTTTAGAAACCTTCTCCCAGTACAGACTATAAATATTCTAAAGATATTTTTCTGACTTCCTTTCTTGCATTGAATTTCGTGCTTCCTGGATCTATAGGATGAAAATACAACTGCTATCCAGGAAACCACAGAGGAAACAAAGAAGGCAGATCTTGCTGTGCAAGTTAGTCAAATTACATTTGGTTTTATTTGATTTTCCTGTTCCTTTCCCTTCAGAATTTAGAATAATTTAACTGGTATACTTTTGCCCTTTTTCAGAATAAAAGAGAAATACTAAGAAGATTGAATCAAAATCTTAAAACACAGGAAGATGTAAAAGGAATAAAGGAGCCTAAAGACACCTGTGAGACAGCTGTGGCTGAAGAGAGTAAAGAAGAAGAAGAATATCCTCTTCTAGTAGATCGCAAGAAATGGGAGGTTGCAGCAGCTGAGCTGGTGGTTCCTCTTGCACAGCTAACTATGGAAGAATCGTTCTCGGGGACAGAGAGTAAGGGCTTGTCTTCACTACCCGCCTGGATCGGCGGGTAGAAATGGATCTCTCGGGGATCGAATTATCGCGTCTCGTCGGGACGCGACAATCGATCCCCAAATCGACGCGCATACTCGACCAGCCCAGGTAGGAGTAAGCGCCGTCGATGGGGGAGCTGCGGCGGTCAATTTGCTGCCGTCCTCACAGCGGGGTAAGTCCGATCGGATACGTCGAATTCAGCTACACTATTCACGTAGCTGAATTTGCGTATCTTAAATCGATCCCCCCCAGTGTAGACCTAGCCTAAGCAAGCTTTCTGCTTTGCCTACCTGAGAATTTCCATGACTGATATCTAGGTGCCAATCTGTTGTGTATGGTATCAGTTCACCAGAATGAAAGTGCTCCTAATTATAACCTTTTCACTACCTAAATGGTTACTCTGCCTCTCGGTCCACATCTTTCAAAGACTTGAAGATGACTATATTCAAGGGCTGTCAAGCAATTAAAAAATAATAATTGCGCGATTAATCGCGCTGTTAATAATAGAATACCATTTATTTAAATATTTTTGGATTTCTACTTTTTCAAATATATTGATTTCAATTACAACACAGAATACAAAGTATACAATGCTCACTTTATATTTATTTTTGATTACAAACATTTGCACTGTAAAAGAGAAAAGAAACAGCATTTTTCAGTTCACCTAATACAAGTTTAGTAGTGCAATCTCTTTATCATGAAAGCTGAACTTAACAAATGTAGAATTATGTACAAAAAAACTGCATTCAAAAATAAAACAATGTAAAAATTTAGAGCCTACAAGTCTACTCAGTCCTACTTCTTGTTCAGCCAATTGCTCAGATAAACAAGTTTGGTTACAATTTGCAGGAGATATTGCTGCCCGCTTCTTGTTTACAGTGTCACATGAAAGTGAGAACAGGCTTTCCCGTGGCACTGTTGTAGCCGGAGTTGCAAGATACTTATGTGCCAGATGCGCTGAAGATTCATATGTCCCTTCATGCTTCAACCATGCAGATGACGGGTTCTGCTCGATAACGATCCAAAGCAGAGCAGACTGACGCATGTTCATTTTTATCATCTGAGTCAGATGCCAGCAGCAGAAGGTTGATTTTCTTTTTTGGTGGTTCAGGTTCTGTAGTTTCCGCATCGGAGCGTTGCTCTGTTAAGACTTCTGAAAGCATGCTTCTCACCTTGTGTGTCTCAAATTTTGGATGGTACTTCAGAGTCTTAAACATTGGGTCAAGTGCTGTAGCTATTTTTAGAAACCTTCTTTGCGTTTTGTCAAATCTGCTGTGAAAGTGTTCTTAAAAAACAAACAAACATATGCTGGGTCATCATCTGAGACTGCTGTAACATGAAAGATATGGCAGAATGCGAGTAAAACAGAACAGGAGACCTACACAATTCTCCACCAAGGAGTTCAGTCACAAATTTAATTAATGCATTATTTTTTTAATGAGCATCATCAGCATGGAAGCATGTCCTCTGGAACAATGGCTGAAGCATGAAGAGGCATATGAATCTTTAGCGCATCTGGCACATAAATACCTTGTGATGCCAGCTACAACAGTGCCATACGAACACCTGTTCTCATTTTCTGGTGACATTGTAAACAAGAAGCAGGCAGCAGTATCTCCCTTAAATGTAAACAAACTTGTTTGTCTTAGCTATTGGCTGAACAAGAAGTAGGACTGAGTGGACTTGTAGGCTCTAAAGTTTTACATTGTTTTGTTTTTGAGTGCAGTTATGTAACAAAAAAAAAATCTACATTTGTAAGTTGCACTTTCATGATAAGGAGAGTGCACTACAGTACTTGTATGAGGTGAATTGAAAAATACTATTTCTTTATCATTTTTACAGTGCAAATATTTGTAATTAAAAATAATATAAAGTGAGCACTGTACACTTTGTATTCTATGTTGTAATAGAAATCCATATATTTGAAAACGTAGAAAAACAATTGGTATTCTATTGTTTAACATTGCGATTAATCATGATTACTTTCTTTAGTCAATCGTGTGAGTAACTGATTAATGGACATCCCTACTATGTTCTATTTTGGTTAAGAATTGATGTACAAGTCAAGGGATTAACTAGTTTTATTGAGTTTGCCTCAAAGGAGTTAAGTTCTACTGTTAGAACAAATAGTTAACTGAGCTTGAGAGTTTGTATAAAGTTATGCTGACTAACTCCCATTGCAGACTATCACTACAAGAATCTTTTTACACATTTATTAATCATACATAAGAAGGTAAAGCAGTTAAGGCATTTAAAACTTAAAAAGTGAAACAAAACCTCACCATTAAAATTTCCATGGTACCCTTTTCATTTTAGATGGTATTGAAAGCCTTTGTTAGGAAAAAGAGACTCAGTTATAGGATGATTTGTTGTTACTCAGATCTGAACCCGTTTCTTTCTAAGAGAAGACAAAAAAAATTACAGAAGGAAAGAAACAGTATCAAAGATACTACAAAGATGCAGTTTCTGTCTTTTTCACTTGCATTTTAGCTGCTGGAAAATTTTCAGGCAAAACTCTTGCTTTTTTATGTATCTGGCTAAAACATTATTTTTAGTTTGCCTCCTTGGTCACATTTTTGTTTTTGGAGGGAGGTGATGGATATATCAGCAGAAACCTTCAGTTCATACTTCAGATGTTCAGATGTTGTTCAGTATTCAACCCAGTGGAGCTGGTGATGTCATCTGGCTTCCTTCTTCAGTGTGTTTAGAATATCTTTCAGGATCAGGAAAACAGTGTAATGGCAAATTCCTGGGTCCCAGTATATGATGGTGAAGCATATTTCCTCCTATTGTTCCTTCTCAAATAAGCTACCAAGTACACCCCAAAAAAACAGATTTCATTCCATTAAAACTGATCATCTGGTGGTCTCATGTACAGGCACTTATTTTCATTTTAATATCATATTGGCCTGTGCTATAGCATTTTTTTTACTTTTAATCCTTAAAGTTTCCTAATTATAGATTTTTAGTTTATATAATCTGACTCTGATCTGTGATCATTTTTATAAAACAATTTATATACTGGTCACTATGGCCTCTTTGTTACCTTTTAGCCCCACCTCTTTGGACAGGCTAAAATTCTAGCCCAGAGTATCAGTCTCCACAGAGTTAAACTATCATTCTTCTTCGAGTGCTTTCTCATGTCCATTCCATGCTAGGTGTGTGTGCCCACACTGCATGCAGAGTTGTCGGACATTTTTTCCCTTAGTGCTATCCGTAGGACTGGCTCTAGCACTCCTTGGAGCTGCACACGCATGCAGTATAAGGGGCTCTGCTGGCTCTGCACCCTCTCAATTCCTTCTTACCGCCTGTGATGGTTGCTTGGAATGATCCCTCCTGCTCTTGCAAGGCTTCTTTCCCAGTGGCTTGGACTTTTCTGTCATATATCATATAGTTATTGTAGTTAGTGTATATAGTTCTTTGCAAGTGTTTGTGTATATAGTGTGGATAGTGGTCCTTCTCATTGAGGGACTTTCACCACTAGGGCTGACTTCAAGCTGTGTGCCTGCTCGGGCAAGCCCATGCCTGTGAGTGACCCACACTCTAGCTGTCTAAAGACCCTTGGGAAAACTCAGATTTAAGAGAAGTGCCAGATATGCAGGTGCTTCAAACACGCACTCAAAAAGATAGAAACATTTGTCTGAAGGCCTTCCTCATGGAGGCAGCCTTCAAACCAGCCTCAGAGCTGAGCAGCTCCGAATAGGCGCCAAGCAGTTCGGCTTCTGTGTGAAGTGCTCCATTGGTTCCATGCTCCTCCTGGCACCATTCTCCATCCCTGGTGCCAAAGAAGAAACATAAGAAACAGCGTGCCGAGAGAGGGTGGTCTCCAGTGCCGAAAGGGGACAAGTGGGGCGTAGCTGGCATCGTCAGACCCACACCAGGCCACTTGTCCTCCCAAGAGCCACTATTGGCTCCTGCGACTCTACCACAGCTCCAAGTCCAGTCTGGGATCCACCTCTGACTCCAGGGAGCAGTCATGGAACCTCATGCCTGTGGGCCTCTTCGACTCCAGAGGCTTTCCAGGCGGCAAAGAATCTGATGTCCCTCCCGATCCCGTCTACCCCGCAAGTTCCCTGCCAGCCAAGGCTACCGGGGATAAAAGGGATCCAGGGGTGGTGAGCTCCATCATGGCACAGACCATGATAGCACCATCCAGAGGAAAACTCTCCATGGTACTTTTGCAATGGTCTCTGACACGTCATCAGTCACTGGTTCCCCGGCACTGCCTGGAGGCAGAAGCAGGATACTGCACTGTCCATGGTCTCTGAGGGAAGAATCTAGAATCCAGTTACGTATCTCTAACCCGCCAACGCTGTTGGGGAGGTACAATTTTAACCTGTGGGATTCAATGGCTAAAGTTAGTCTCCCCGCTACAGGAGTCGAGGCAGGAGTTCATGGCGATCCTGGAGGAAGACTGTGGCCAGGACCTCCCTCCAGGCAGTGCTGGATTCTGCCAACTCAGCAACCAGAACGATGGCGTCAGCCATGAGGCACAGTTCCTGGCTCCAATCATCTGGCCTCTCTTGGATGCAGCAGTCCATCCAAGACCTCCCTATTCTCTGAATAAATGGACTCCAAGCTCCCTGGTCTCAAAGACTCGAGGGCCACGCTTTGCTCCCTGGGCCTTTAGATGCCCCAGCCTCCAGGAAGCATTTTAGGCCCCAGCAGCCTCCCTGATTCCCTGAGCCGTCCAGGCAGGAACCCTACAAAAGAAAAGGAAAGGGCTATAAATGTTGTCAGCCCCTCCTTTCTGCCTCAACTTCCCAGTTGGGCTCACATAGATACTCCATTGGGGCCAGGCAGGCCTTTTGAAGGTATGCCAGAGGATGGCATACCAGTTTTGACTCCAGATCCATTCCCCGTTTTGTTTTGGATCACCTGTTGCTCTTCCTAATATTTCCTAATCCCGAAAGCCAAGGTGGGGTCTACTGCCCGTCCTGGACCAGCATCGCCCCAACCCATATCTCAAGAAACTGAGGTTCCAAATGGTCTCCCTGGCTGTTGTCATTCCCCCCTTAGATTCAGGAGACTGGTACGCTGCCCTTGATTTGAAGGATGCTTATTTCCACTTTTCCATCTTCCGCAGACACAGGAGATTCCTTAAATTTGTGGTGGGTCATCTACCAATTCACCGCGCTTCCCTTTGGTCTTTCAGCAGCTCCCATGGGTTTTCATGAAGTGTATGATGGTGGTTGCAGCCTTCCTCAGACATCTAGGCATACAAGTCTACCTGTACCTCGACAACTGGCTGATCAAAGGCCACTCACAGGCTCAAGTCCAGCACAGCATCAGCATAGTATAGGCCACCTTTCAGGCACGGGGCCTGTTAATAAATGTACAAAAGTCAACTTTGGTCCTGGTTCAGAGAATAGAGTTCATCGGGGTAGTGCTTGACTCCATCCAGGCCAATGCCTATTTACTGGAGACCAGATTCCCAACTATGTCGGACCTGATCTCCTAGGTTGCAACCCACCCTCTTACAACCACCTGGGTTGTCTCAAACTGTTGGGTGACACGGCGGTATGTATCTATGTGGTGCAGTATGCACGGTTATGCCTCAGACCCCTGCAGATGTGTCTGAAATCAGTCTACTCCCCAGCAGACACCACTTGGACTCGGTATTCATGATTCTGCCGCCTGTCCTTTGCTTAGTTGGTGGAGAGGCCCAGGTTCCATAATGAAAGGGTACCTTTTGCTGCCCCATATCCATTGGTAACCTTGGTTTTGGGTGCATCGGACCTGAAGTCGGGACCCCACTTCGAAAGTCTCAGAACCTCTGATCCCAGGAAGAACTCTCCCTGCACATAAATGTCAGGGAACTCAGTGGTATGTTTGGCTTGCCAGGTGTTTCTTTCCCAGATCTCATGCAAGGTGCTGCAGGTCTTGACGGACAAAATGGCCTCGATGTTTTACATCAACAAGCAGGGAGGAGCTCGATCTTGAGCCCTGTGCCAAGAGTCTGTAAGACTTGTGCATGAAACATGCCATTCACCTTAAGGCGTCACTTCTCCAAGGAGCCCAGTACACACAGAGGGATCACCTCAGCAGGTCCTTTTCCTCTCACCTCGAGTGGTCTCTTCACCCGGAGGTTGCCAGTGTTGTTTTCCAGAAGTGGGGGCCTCCCAAGGTGGACTTGTTTGCCACCAGACAGAACAGGAAATGCCATCAGTTCTGTTTGCTGCACAGGCTCAACAGGGGCTCCCTCTCCAATGCCTTCCTGCTCTCTTGCCAGGAGCTAGGATTCACGATGTGACAGACTGCCGAGACTCATCAAGCCCTCAGATCACTACCCCTTCCTGCTTCTCCACATGGGCTCCAATGATACTGCCAAGAATAACCTTGAGCGGATCACTTCAGACTACGTGGCTCTGGGAAGAAGGATAAAGGAGTTTGAGGCACAAGTGGTGTTCTCATCCATCCTCCCTGTGGAAGGAAAAGGCCCGGGTAGAGACGGTTGAATCATGGAAGTCAACGAATGGCTACGCAGGTGGCGTCGGAGAGAAGGCTTTGGATTCTTTGACCATGGGATGGTGTTCCAAGAAGGAAGAGTGCTAGGCAGAGACGGGCTCCACCTAACGAAGAGAGGGAAGAGCAGCTTCGCAAGCAGGCTGACTAACCTAGTGAGGAGGGCTTTAAACTAGGCTCACTGGGGGAAGGAGACCAAAGCCCAGAGGTAAGTGGGGAAGTGGGATACTGTGAGGAAGCACGAGCAGGAGGGCGCAAGAGGGGAGGACTCCTGCCTCTCATTGAGAAAGCAGGACAAACAACGAGTTACCTTAAGTGCCTATACACAAATGCAAGAAGCCTGGGAAACAAGCAGGGAGAACTGGAAGTCCTGGCACAGTCAAGGAATTATGAGGTGATTGGAATAACAGAGACTTGGTGGGATAACTCACATGACTGGAGTACTGTCATGGATGGATATAAACTGTTCAGGAAAGACAGGCAGGTCAGAAAAGGTGGGGGAGTTGCATTGTATGTAAGAGAGCAGTATGACTGTTCAGAGCTCCGGTATGAAACTGCAGAAAAACCTGAGAGTCTCTGGATTAAGTTGAGAAGTGTGAGCAACAAGAGTGATGTCGTGGTGGGAGTCTGCTATAGACCACCAGACCAGGGGGATGAGGTGGACGAGGCTTTCTTCCGTCAACTAACCGAAGTTACTAGATCACAATCCCTGATTCTCATGGGAGACTTCAGTCACCGTGATATCTGCTGGGAGAGCAATACAGCGGTGCACAGACAATCCAGGAAGTTTTTGGAAAGTGTAGGGGACAATTTCCTGATGCAAGTGCTGGAGTAACCAACTACGGGCAGAGCTCTTCTTGACCTGCTGCTCACAAACCGGGAAGAATTAGTAGGGGAAGCAAAAGTGGATGGGAACCTGGGAGGCAGTGACCATGAGATGGTCGAGTTCAGGATCCTGACACAAGGAAGAAAGGAGAGCAGCAGAATATGGACCCTGGACTTCAGAAAATCAGACTTTGACTCCCTCAGGGAACTGATGGGCAGGATCCCCTGGGAGAATAATATGAGGGGGAAAGGAGTCCAGGAGAGCTGGCTGTATTTTAAAGAATCCTTATTGAGGTTGCAGGAACAAACCATCCCGATGTGTAGAAAGAATAGTAAATATGGCAGGTGACCAGCTTGGCTTAACAGTGAAATCCTTGCTGATCTTAAACACAAAAAAGAAGCTTACAAGAAGTGGAAGCTTGGACAAATGACCAGGGAGGAGTATGAAAATATTGCTCAGGCATGCAGGAGTGAAATCAGGAAGGCCAAATCACACTTGGAGTTGCAGCTAGCAAGAGATGTTAAGAGTAACAAGAAGGGTTTCTTCAGGTATGTTAGCAACAAGAAGGTGGTCAAGGAAAGTGTGGGCCCCTTACTGAATGAGGGAGGCAACCTAGTGACAGAGGATGTGGAAAAAGCTAATGTACTCAATGCTTTTTTTGCCTCTGTCTTCACGAACAAGGTCAGCTCCCAGACTACTGCACTGGGCAGCACAGCATGGGGAGGAGGTGACCAGCACTCTGTGGAGAAAGAAGTGGTTCGGGTCTATTTAGAAAAGCTGGACGAGCACGAGTCCATGGTGCCAGATGCGCTGCATCCAATGGTGCTAAAGGAGTTGGCGGATGATATTGCAGAGCCATTGGCCATTATCTTTGAAAACTCATGGCGATTGGGGGAGGTCCCGGATGACTGGAAAAAGGCTAATGTGTAGTGCCCATCTTTAAAAAAGGGAAGAAGGAGGATCCGGGGAACTACAGGCCAGTCAGCCTCATCTCCAGTCCCTGGAAAAATCCTGGAGCAGGTCCTCAAGGAATCAATTCTGAAGCACTTAGAGGAGAGGAAAGTGATCGGGAACAGTCAGCATGGATTCACCAAGGGCAAGTCATGCCTGACTAACCTAATTGCCTTCTATGACGAGATAACTGGCTCTGTGGATGAGGGGAAAGCAGTGGACGTCATATTCCTTGACTTTAGCAAAGCTTTTGATACGGTTTCCCACTTGTATTCTTGCCGACAAGTTAAAGAAGTATGGGCTGGATGAATGGACTATAAGGTGGATAGAAATCTGGCTAGATCGTCGGGCTCAACGGGTAGTGATCAATGGCTCCATGTCTAGTTGGCAGCTGGTATCAAGCGGAGTGCCCCAAGGGTCGGTCCTGGGGCAGGTTTTGTTCAATATCTTCATTAATGATCTGTAGGATGGCGTGGACTGCACCCTCAGCAAGTTTGCAGATGACACTAAACTGGGGGGAGTGGTAGATACGCTGGAGGGTAGGGATAGGATACAGGGGGACCTAGACAAATTAGAGGATTGGGCCAAAAGAAACCTGATGAGGTTCAATAAGGACAAATGCAGAGTCCTGCACTTAGGACGGAAGAATCCCATGCACTGCTACAGACTAGGGACCTAATGGCTAGGCAGCAGTTCTGCAGAAAAGGACCTAGGGGTTACAGTGGACGAGAAGCTGGATATGAGTCTCATAGACTTTAAAGTCAGAAGGGACCATTATGATCATCTAGTCTGACCTCCTGCACAACGCAGGCCACCGAATCTCACCCACCCACTCCTGTAACAAACCCCTAACCTATGCCTGAGTTATTGAAGTCCTCAAATCGTGGTTTTAAAGACCTCAAGGTGCAGAGAATCCTCCAGCAAGTGACCTGTGACTCATGTTGCAGAGGAAGGCGAAAAACCTCCAGGGCCTCTGCCAATCTGCCCTGGAGGAAAATTCCTTCCTGACCCCCAAATATGGCGATCAGTTAAACCCTGAGCATGTGGGCAAGACTCACCAGCCAGCACCCAGGAAAGAATTCCCTGTAGTAACTCAGATCCCACCCCATCTAACATCCCATCATAGATCATTGGGCATTTTAACTTGCTAATAATCAAAGATCAATTAATTGCCAAAATTAGGCTATCCCATCATACCATCCCCTCCATAAACTTATCAAGCTTAGTCTTGAAGCCAGATATGTCTTTTGCCCCCACTACTCCCTTGAAAGGCTGTTCCAGAACTTCACTCCTCTAATGGTTAGAAACCTTTCTCATTTCAAGTCTAAACTTCCTAATGTCCAGTTTATATCCATTTGTTCTTGTGTCCACATTGGTACTAAGCTTAAATAATTCCTCTCCCTCCCTGATGTTTATTCCTGTGATATATTTATAAAGAGCAATCATATCTCCCCTCAGCCTTCTTTTGGTTAGGCTAAACAAGCCAAGCTCTTTGAGTCTCCTTTCATAAGACAAGTTTTCCATTCCTCGGATCATCCTAGTCGCCCTTCTCTGTACCTGTTCCAGTTTGAATTCATCCTTCTTAAACATGAGAGACCAGAACTGCACACAGAATTCCAGATGAAGTCTCACCAGTGCCTTGTATAACGGTACTAACACCTCCTTATCTTTACTGGAAATACCTCGCCTGATGCATCCCAAGACCACATTAGCTTTTTTAACGGCCATATCACATTGGCGGCTTATAGTCATCCTGTGATCAACCAATTCTCCGAGGTCCTTCTCCTCCTCTGTTACTTCCAACTGATGTGTCCCCAATTTATAACCAAAATTCTTGTTATTAATCCCTAAATGCATGACCTTGCACTTTTCATTATTAAATTTCATCCTATTACTCCAGTTTACGAGGTCATCCAGATCTTCCTGTATGATATCCCGGTCCTTCTCTGTATTAGCAATACCTCCTAGCTTTGTCATCCGTGCCAAGGTCAGTAATAAAAAGATTAAATAAGATTGGTCCCAAAACCGATCCCTGAGGAACTCCCGTAGTGACCTCCTTCCAGCCTGACAGTTCACCTTTCATTACAACCTGTTGTTGTCGCCCCTTTAACCAGTTCCTTATCCACCTTTCAATTTTCATATTGATCCCCATCTTTTCCAATTTAGCTAATAATTCCCGATGTGGAACCGTATCAGATTCCTTACTGAAGTCGAGGTAAATTAGATCCACTGCGTTTCCTTTGTCTAAAAAAATCTGTTACCTTCTCAAAGAAGGAGATCAGGTTGGTTTGGCACGATCTACCTTTTGTAAAACCATGTTGTGTTTTGTCCCAATTACCATTGACCTCAGTGTCCTTAACTACTTTCTCCTTCAAAAAATTTTCCAAGACCTTGCATACTACAGATGTCAAACTAACAGGCCTATTGTTACTCGGATCACTTTTTTTTCTTTCTTAAAAATAGTAACTATATTAGCAATTCTCCAGTCGTACGGTACAACCCCTGAGTTTACAGATTCATTAAAAATTCTTGCTAATGGGCTAGCAATTTCATGTGCCAGTTCCTTTAATATTCTTGGATGAAGATTATCTGGGCCCCCCGATTTAGTCCCATTAAGCTGTTCGAGTTTGGCTTCTGTCTCGGATGTGGTAATATCTACCTCCATATCCTCATTTGTCATCCTACCATTATCCGTAAGCTCCTCATTAAAGACTGAGGCAAAGTATTTGTTTAGATATTGGGCCATGCCTAGATTATCCTTAACCTCCACTCCATCCTCAGTGTTTAGCGGTCCCACTTCTTCTTTCTTTGTTTTCTTCTTATTTATATGGCTATAGAACCTTTTACTATTGGTTTTAATTCCCTTTGCAAGGTCCAACTCTACATGGCTTTTGGCCTTTCTCACTTAATCCCTACATGTTCTGACCTCAATAAGGTAGCTTTCCTTGCTGATCCTTCCCATCTTCCACTCCTTGTAAGCGTTCTGCTTTTTCTTAATCACCTCATCCAGCTTGGTCTACAACTCGTGCCTATGAATTTTTTCCCCTTTCTTGGGATGCAGGCTTCTGATAGTTTCTGCAGCTTTGACTTGAAGTAATTCCAGGCCTCCTCCGCCTTTAGATCCACAAGTTCGTCAGTCCAATCCACTTCCCTAACTAATTTCCTTAATTCTTTAAAGTTAGCCCTTTTACAATCAAAAACCCTAGTCCCAGATCTATTTTTGTTTATCCTTCCATTTAGTTTAAACTGAATTCGGTCATGATCACTCGAACCAAGGTTGTCTCCCCTACAACCATTTCTTCTATGAGGTCCTCACTACTCACCAAAACCAAATCTAAAATGGCATCCCCTCTTGTTGGTTCTTCAACTACTTGGTGAAGGAATCCATCAGCTATCGCATCCAGGAAAATCTGAGCCCTATTGTTATTACTAGCACTTGTCCTCCAGTCTATATCTGGGAAGTTAGTCTCCCATGATCACACAATTCCCATGGGTGTTTACTTCATTAAAAACATTAAAGAGGTCTCTATCCATATCCAAATCGGATCCCGGCGGTCTGTAGCACACCCCAAGCACTATCTCAGGGGAGGCTCTAGTAGCTTTCTTCCCCAATGTGATTTTTGCCCAGACAGACTCCTTATTTCTTTACAGTCTACCTCATCATTGATATACAATGCTACTCCACCACCTTTGCCTTTATTTCTGTCTTTCCTAAACAGCACATAGCCTTCAATACCTGTACTCCAGTCATGACTACTATTCCACCAAAAACAACAAGGAGTCTGGTGGCACCTTAAAGACTAACAGATTTATTTGGGCATAAACTTTCGTGGGTAAAAACCTCACTTCTTCGGATGCATAGACCAATTCCCAACTAAATCATCCCAGCCAGGGCTTTGTCAAGCCTGACCTTAAAAACCTCTAAGGAAGGAGATTCCACCACCTCCCTAGGTAACTCTATGCATCCGAAGAAGTGAGGTTTTTACCCACGAAAGCTTATGCCCAAATAAATCCCTTAGTCTTTAAGGTGCCACCAGACTCCTTGTTTTTGTAGATACAGACTAACATGGCTACCCCCTGATACTATTCCACCATGTTTCTGTTATCCCTATAATATCTGGTTTCACTTCCTGCACCAGTAGCTCTAGTTCCTCCATTTTGTTACCTAGGCTCCTCACATTAGTGTACAAACATCTTAATTTTTGCCATTTGGCTTCACTGACATTCTTTACCCGATTAGGCACAGACATTCTACCGCCAGTATCACCTATTAGACTGGTATCTACACTACCCTTCCTCCTTATGTCCATTCTCATACCCATGGCTGTATCCTTTCTTACTTTGTTTTCTTCCTTCTCAATGTTAAAATCCAGCGTGGAGATTACCTGGACATCTCCCAACCATATCCCCCAAATTCCTAGTTTAAAGCTCTCTTAATCAGTTGTGCCAGCCTCCATCCTAGAAGTCTATCTCCCTCCTTACTCAGGTGAAGTCCATCCCAAGAGAACAGTCCTCTGTCCATGAATGCTTCCCAGTGGCCATACATCCCAAAGCCCTCCTTATAGCACCACTGCCTGAGCCATCTGTTGATCGCCATAATCTTGTCACACCTTTGTTGCCCTTCTCTAGGAACAGGCAGAATCCCACTGAAGATCATCTGAGCCTCGATTTCCTTAAGCGTCTTCCCCAGCCTGGCATAGTCTCCCTTGATACGTTCCAGCAAGAATCTAGCTGCGTCATTTGTTCCCACATGAAGGACAATCAGTGGATTCTTTCCCGCTCCTGTTAGGATCCTTTTCAGCCTGAGGTCCACATCCTGTATCTTAGCACCCGGCAGACAGCACACCTTTCTGTTCTCCGGATCAGCTCTAGTTACAGGCCTGTCTATTCTTCTCAGTAAGGAGTCCCCAATCACGTAGACCTGCCTTTTCCTGGTGATAGTGCGATTCTCCGGTCTATCCCCTGCTCCCTCTGGCTGCAAGTCCTCTCGATTTCTATTGTCCCTTGCAATCCTCCGCAACCTATCCCGTATCCTCCTGGGGCTCATATTTGATGTTATCGCCATTGACTCTTCCCCTCTTCCTATAGGACTAGCTGCTCTTCTCTTCTTCCTTGCCCTCTCACCTTCAGCAACCACCTGCTGTGCCCCTTCTTCATTTTCCAACTCTGCAAACCTGTTCCTGAGCTCTTTTTCTCCTTCACTAGCCAGTTTTTTCCTCTGCCGGGTTCTCTTAGTCACATGCTTCCACTGTCCACTTTCCTCACCCAGCAGTCTCCCCTTAGAATTTTTTGGTCCTGCTTCCATCTGCAAGTCTGAGCTTTTTCCTTCAGCCTCCTCATGTCTTTGCTCCATCATCTGCTCAAACCCCCTTCTAAACTCAACCAGAGTTTCCACCTGCATCTCCAATCCTCGGATCTTTTCTTCCATCAGCTCTATCAGGCGGCACTTCATGCAGACGAAACTCTTTTCAGATACCCCCTCCAGGATCATGTACATGCCGCAGCTTCCACATCCAGTCATCCTCATTGTGTCTTCCATTGCTTGGATCACTACCACTGCTGCCTCTGTCTGAGTCGACAGTATGCCCTTGTTGCCAAGAAGGCTAACGGCATTTTGGGCTGTATAAGTAGGGGCATTGCCAGCAGATCGAGGGACGTGATTATTCCCCTGTATTTGACGTTGGTGAGGTCTCATCTGGAATACTGTGTCCAATTTTGGGCCCCACACTACAAGAAGGATGTGGAAAAATTGGAAAGAGTCCAGCGAAGGGCAACAAAAATGATTAGGGGGCCGGAGCACATGACTTATGAGGAGAGGCTGAGGGAACTGGGTTTGTTTAGTCTGCAGAAGAGAAGAATGAGGGGGGATTTGATAGCTGCTTTCAGTTACCTGAAAGGGGGTTCGAAAGAGGATGGATCTAGACTGTTCTCAGTGGTAGCAGATGACAGAACAAGGAGTAATGGTCTCAAGTTGCAGTGGGGGAGGTTTAGGTTGGATATTAGGAAAAACTTTTCCACTAGGAGGGTGTTGAAGCACTGGAATGGGTTACCTAGGGAGGTGGTGGAATCTCCTTCCTTAGAGGTTTTTAAGGTCAGGCTTGACAAAGCCCTGGCTGGGATGATTTAGTTGGGAATTGGTCCTGCTTTGAGCAGGGGATTGGACTAGACGACTTCCTGAGGTCCCTTCCAACCCTGATACTCTATTGTATGTGGGTAGACCTTCCCACTGATCCCCTTGGTTTACAAGGACCTCCTAAAGATCAACCGGGACAAGGTGAAGGTTATCCTGATAGCTGCGGCATGGCCACACCAGCTTTCGTTCGGCAAGCTTCTGGACCTCTCAGTGGCAGCTCCACTTGCGCTCCCACCCCGTCCAGACTTGATTTCACAAGACTACGGCCAATTGCTTCACCCGAATCTCGCCTCCTTGTACCTGTACCAGCCTGGTTGCTTCGTGGCTGAACTCTGAAGAGCAGGCCTGCCTGAACAAGTTTTGACAAGTCTTGCTAGGTAGCAGAAAGTCTGCCACCATGGCCACCTACTTGGCTAAGTGGAGACATTTTCACTTTTTGGGCCTCCGAACGGAATCTTTCTCCATCCCAGTCTTCTCTGTAGTCTGTCTTGGACTATCTGCTCCACCTAAAGCATCAAGATCTGGCGCTTATCTATTAAGGTTCACTTGGCAGTCATTTCTGCCTTTCACCCTCCAGTGCAGGGCAGATCAGTGTTCTCCCACAAGATGACAATCAGGTTTCTCAAGGGCTTGGAAAGACACTATCCTCAGGTTCATGAACTGATTTCCACAATGGGACTTAAACCTGGTCTTGTCAAAGCTCACGGGGCCTCCATTTGAGCTGCTAGCATCTTGTTCCATACTGCTTCGCTCTTGGAAGGTTGCCTTCCTCTTGGCGATCACCTCAGCCAGAAGGGTATCTGAGATCAAAGCCCTGTTGTCAGAACCCCTTTATATGGTGATCTTCAAGGACAAGGTCCAGCTACACCCCCATCCGGCCTTCCTACCGAAGGTGGTGTCGCAATTCCACAACAACCAGGACATTTTTCTTTCGGTCTTCTTTCTGAAACCTCACAAGACCACCGAGGAGCATTGGTTCCATACATTAGACATTTAGCAGGCCCTAGCCTTCTATAACGAGAGGACTAAGCCCTTCTGCAAATCTACACAACTCTTTATAGCAGTAGCAGGAAAGATGAGAGGGCTGCCAATGTCATCCCAAAGAATCTTATCCTGGATATCTGCCTGTATCGGGGCTTGTTACGAGCAGGCGAAGGCTCCGCCTCCAGCCATCATTAATGCTCATTCCACAAGAGCTCAGGCTTCGTCAGCAGCATTCCTCTCACAAGTACCAGTCCAGGACATTTGCAGAGCTACAATATGATTGTCGGTCCATACCTTCGCGTCCCACTACGCCATCACCCAGCAGGCCCGTGACGATGCCAGTTTCGGAAGAGCGATGTTGTAATCAGCACATCCATAAACTCCAAGCCCACCTCCAAGGGGTACTGCTTGAGTCACCTAGCATGGAATGGCCATGACCACGCACTCAAAGGAAAAAAAAAAACAGTTACTAATCTTTTGTAACGGTTGTTCTTCAAGATGTGTTGCTCATGTCCATTCCATGACCCACCTTCCTACCCCTCTGTCGGCAATATCAGTAAGAAAAATGGTGAGATGGTGCAGAGCCAGCGGTGCTCCTTATACCGGTGCATATGTGCATGGCTCCAGGGGGCACTAGAACAAGTCTGAGGGATACCACTAAGGGGAAAATCTCTGGCAACTGTGCATGCGGCACACACACCTAGCATGGAATGGACATGAGCAACACATCTTTAAGAACAACAGTTACGAAAGGTTAGTAACCATTTTTTCTTCTGATGGGTGTATGCCATCTCAAAAGGACTAGAAGAAATTTTTCAATTTACATTTATTACTTTTATTTTAGTTTTTTATGTTGGACCCTTTCTTAGTTTAAGCTTGATAGAATTCCTGATATTGTTGATCAAGCCTAATGCTCTTAAATTCTGTCTCCTCCATGTCTGATGGTCTTAAAAAGTGGGAGTTCCCCTTCGCCCTAGCAACTGATTTTTTGGCTCTAAACTAAAGTGCAGGACTGCTGTTCAGGAAGAATGTTGCAAAATCCTCTGCTTTTAAGCATGCATAAAATGGGAGGCTCAGTCTCCCTTTGCAGCAGAGCCTTTCAAAAGATTTTTTTTTTTATTTAAACTGAGTTTATCTAATTTTCTTTATTCTGTTGGGTGCATTTCTCAAAGTTATTTTCAAATAAATATTTTTGGAGAGTTTGAGGGCTTCTGAGGCAGCACCTTCCTTTGTGTCTCTCCCCCCCCCCCCCCCTTTTCTTCTGAAATGGCAGACACAGACTGCAAAATAAGGGTAAGAAATGTTCCTATTGTCCCTTCCTTCCCCAAAAGGCAAGTTCCTTGGGGCAGAGGTGAAGTTCTTGGTATGAAGTCCAGGTCTGCATAAGCCAGTTGAAAAGGCTGTGGAAAATTCCCCTCTTTGTTTGGCTTACCCACATTGCCTCAGGTACTGAAAACTAACAAACAAAAAAGACACCAACTCCTTCTGACTAAAACATATTGGTGGGTCTGCTGTTACGATTAAGTGGAAATTTCAGGGGAAACTTTTTAAGCTGGTGGCCAGAGAGAGATTCTTCCAATGTTTAGATTTAATCAGGGATCTATCTTTATAGGCTCGTGTGTTCAAAATAAAAAGCAATATACATAGTCGTTCCTTGATTTTATAGGATTGTGAACAAAGATGATAAACGTATTTGTTCTTCATGATTCCCAACAGGGCAGACCATGGGGGAGGTAATTAAACTAGATGTTGGTGAACCCCAGAGGAAAGTTTGGGGCAAAAGCCCTACTGATTCAGTGCTGAAGATACTGGGAGAAGCAGAGTTACAGCTTCAAACTGAATTACTGGAGGAAATAACTATCACAAATGGTAAGCAGGAATTGCGGGTTGTCTGAACTGCAGGGTTAGAAAATTACCTTGCATTGGGCTTATGAGAGTAATGTTTTTTCCTGTTGAACTACTTATCACAATATAATATCATGATTTGGCTAGTTCTTCTTCGAGTGATGGTCCCTATTGTATTCCACTGAGGGTTCACATGCACCTGGAGTCAGAATTTGAAAGAAGTGTCCATTGGTCCGCACGTATGCCTGGCTCGCCTTGTGCTTCTATCGAAGGGGATAAAAGGTGGGGCGGGCAGACTGCGTCTCCAGTTCCTTCTCCGCAGCGCATGGTCTGGATCGGAAGTTCGTGTCCTAAGCTCTGACGCACTTCTAAAAGATGGTTGTAAATAGTTTGATTTTTTTTTTATAGCAGTTTTACCAGTTTTGTTTTCCTTTTAGTTTTAAAAGTTAATAGTTTTAGCAATTGTTTTAGATAAACTTTGGGCTTTCACCCATGCCTCCCCCCTGCACCCTCCTCCATATCCATGCACAAGAACTACACTATGACCAGAATTTTGGGCTTCAGACTCTGTGCCTCTGGTCCATGATCCTTCTTGGTCAGTGGTGACCACCAATGCTGTCTCTGCTGCCTGGGAGAAGATCATATTCATGTCCAGGTGCAGTATTTGCTAGTCTTTCCCCAGCTGCGCCTGAGAAGGCTGGGCACTTAGCCTCCAGAAGCATCTCATGGAACTTGCCATGAAACCACATTCAGACCCAGGCCAGAGGAACCCCTGCCCTCCCCCGCAATATATTGGTCTGATTCAGCAAGGAGCACGCTTCCCGCTACTATGGCTGACCCCAGTGCTGGTGGAACCACCCCCTGAGACTCCAGGGTGGGATCTAGCCGGGAGATGAGGAAGCACTCCCATAAGCATGGGACTAAGTCTTCCTCCACTAGCTTGGCTCAAGGGGATGGAATACTTTTCAAGTCTCACAGGCACGAGAAAAAGACCCATAAACAATGAGATCCAGTGGTTCCGGACGGTACTGATGATTCATTGCCATCTGTGGCATCCCCATAAGATGTGGATGAACATAGACTAGTTTCAAATTCTCTGACTCCAGGTGCATGGTGTGCATGCATAACCCCCAGTGGGAATACAGATAAGGAACACACATCTCTAAGAACTTCCAGTTACAGGTAAGTAACTGCCACTTATTTTTCAGGTAGTATTTTAATTAACAAGAGCGTAAGTCCACTATTCAGCAGAATTCTTTTCAGCAGCTGTTGTTCAATACGGACCACTTGCTTTTGTGTTGAGGACTCCTTCCTAGCAATAGAAATTTATTCTGTCCCTGTTTGTTCCTTCCTCTTTCATCTTCTCCCTCATTCCCACTCTCATATATCAATTGTGATAAATACAAAGAAACAAAATGAAACTTGACAGAGAAACAGGATGCTAAAAAGGACTGTGAAAGGCGGGAAATTTAATTTTGTTGAAGCAAATTTGAAGTTGCTTCAAAATATTAGACTATCTGGACCTGTGGGGTTTTTTTGGTTGTTGTTTAAATGAATAGCCTCCATTGGACAAATAAAAATCTATTATTATTTAGCACCATAATCTTCTTGTCTCTCTCAATTCAGGATTAGACGTCTGGCAAAGTGGAATAGTTTGGACAAAAAAGTAGGAGTCATTCTTTAAAACCCGTATCTTGGCACGCTTGTGTTCTAATATTAGATAAATGTATTGAGCTCCTCACCTATCAATCCTGGCACTTCCAAAGCAGCTATCTCTGATAGGATTAATATCTTTCCCCTCTGTTCTTTGGCCTCTGGCTTTTTATTTTTATTTCCGCCCCCCCCCCCCCTCGCCGCTTCTGCTTCCAGATGCTGATAGTGTTTCAACATCTACTGTTAATTTCTTTCCTTGTGATTCTCCACTGAGACAGTGGACCATGCTGTCTTGGCAGAGAGACACAAATCAGTGTAATTGTACTGGAATTTTCAACTCTTAAATGTAATCCCATGCTCTAAAATGAACTGAATATGTCTAACTTTTTGGAATGGTACATTGGTGTATTAAGGTTGTAAAAGTTTAATAAATCTTAAGAATTAGGATTTGACAACAATTAATTGTCTTTTGCAGTTGTGCTGGGTAGATCATTAAATACCAATAGTTATTCTCGCCTAATCAAGTAAGCAGAAAATTCATTCGGCATAATATTAAGGCACATAAATCATATTATCATCTTACATAAAAGTCATTTGTAACAATGTCAGTTTTGTGTCTTTTGTGATCTCTTTTCATCCTTTCAGGGATATGTGAATTCATGTATGTTTCCAACCTTTGTACTCTTACAGTTCCTTAGATTAGGTAAAAAGATTCCTTTGGTAAAACTTGTAATACTGCAAAATAGTATTTTATATTAGTCCAAAGCATACAGACTTAATAGAGCAAGTTGTTCCATTTATGGGCAAATACAGTTTTTTTTATTTCCCTGCAATTATGAAAATAGTAATAAATAAACCCGTTACTATTTTTAAAGCATAGTAGATTCACCTTTCCTCTTTATGATTTTTTAAAAGTTTGTAAACACGGTGTTTTCCTTACTCTTGGTACGGGTAGTTGCTTATATTTAAAATGCTTATCAACTCTACAGTTTACCCTTTATCATTACCAAAACAGATAACACTCACTTTTTAAAATTGTATAATAAATTTGTATTATTTGATACTATAGAAGTTCCTGAAGAAGGTTCTCAGCCCTTAACAATGAAAGAAAACAGCGAAGTAAAAATTGCTTCTTGTATTGGAAAGAAATCTTCAGCTCCAGTTGTTGGTATCCTAGAATCTGAAAGGACAATACCAGAGGAGTCACAAGCATTTGATGCCACCCAAGTGCCATCCAGGCCTGTTGTGCTAGATGGTATGATTTTCATTACTAATTCTAAATAATATAAACATTGTCTTAATCAGTAAGGAATTAAAAATAATGTAATTGATTATTACTTTTTTTAAATAAAAAATTGCCAAAACTTTGATGTATACCAATAAGTTAGTATGTCCTATTACAGTTCTAATACATTAAATGCCAAAAACTTGTAGGTAATGTTAAATTGAGATACTGGGGATAGAATTAAGGAAATGCGGAGTTTTCCTTGGAGGTGGCCTCTCCATATTCCCAGTTGTGGGTTGGGCACCCTGGCACTGCTGTGCTTTGGGAACCTACTGGAAAGCAGTGCCTTTTGGGGCTGCAAAAGTGTCTTCGGTTAAAGTCCAGAAGTCACTGAACCTCCAAGAATGTAAATGTAACCTTTTCAGACAAGAAATATTTTTGTGATTTTTTTTCTTTTCTTTCATTTGAGCATCTGACTGTGATGCTCTTTAGTTGTGATCATGATTTTATTTACTTTAGAGCTGGATGATTTGGAAGAAGAAATATTGGAAGAAACTGAAAAAAATAAGTGCAAAAGTGACCAATTTATCATCACTGTTCATGATGTGTGGGTTAAAGAAAGGGAAGCAATAACGGAGAATGAGTAAGTAACAATTTTCACTTTTTTTTTCTTGGTCGCTGTCTGTAGAGCCATTCAAAACCATAGCTAGGTTTTGACGGACTAGTACTTTACATATTTCACTTAATTAAAATGTTATACTTGGCTTTAGTGCTGATGCTTCTAATTGTCTTGTTAATGTGGGGTATATCTACACCTGGATAAAAAACCCATGGCTAGCCTGGATCAGCTGACTCTGGCTCTGGGGATCAAAAATTGCTGTCTAGACATTTTGAGCTGGGCTGGAGCCAGAGCTCTGGGAGCTTGTGAGGGTGGAGGGTACCAGAGCCCGAACCCGAACATCTACACAGCAATTTTTAGCACATGAGTCTGAATCAGCAGATCTGACTCAGCTGCGGCCATGTAATAGGGCTTTTATCCCTGTGTAGACCTACCCTTGATGGCTGGCTGATTTTCTCTGTAGATGAATTGCATTAATGGTGATTTTAAATTGTAGGCCACAGGAAGATACTGCCTGTCAGAAAGATGGTGGTGGTGATGAAGCAGCTTTGGAGAAGGAAATGCCACATAATGCGCAACCGCATGATGAAGTTTCTGCTGGTCAGTGAGCAGACAACTAAATTTTTTTTTTAAATAGTAGCATTGGTTATACAGTATATTGGTATTACCTTTTAAATCCAAAAGACAAATCTGTTCTGTCCTATTGCCACTTTCACTCTGTAGTTCTAGAAAGTTCATAAGTGGATTCTGCTGATAGATTAAGAAAGCCAAATCTTGGACTTCCCAATCAACAAACTTTTTTTCTTCCCAAAAAAGTGCCATTGTTTTTCTTTTCAGAAAATACTTTCCATGATTTTATCACTGTACATTAGATATTAGTAAAAGCACTGTTGACCTGAAGTTAGAAAAAGATACTTATCTCTAGCTTGGATAACTACTAATAATTTCAAGTATTGCTAGCTGATTATAACCTTCCTTCTCTGTAGTTGCTAGAAGAATTTCTTCTACAAGGGTTCACCGGGTGTCTACAGACTCTTCCTTTCATGTTGAAGGGGCTGTCAGCCTATGAGAACGACAGCCCTGTAAACTGTAATGCAGTCCGGGACTCTCTTAGGGTTTGCATTGCCTTTGTCCGACTAGTTTGAAAATCTCAAGCACCTTTCTGTCTCCTTGGGATTTGCTGCAGGTCTTCTTTTGTTAGGTGTTCTTGTTGGTGTAAATCAGATTTGCAGATGACACCAAAATTGGAAAAGTAGCAAATAAACAGGACAAAAGATTTCAACTGCATAGGGACTTAAAGAAATTGGAGCAGGAGGGATGTATAGACAACTAAGGGATAGTCAGTATCATGAAATGTAAAGACTAAATCCAAACAAAGAGGAAGAAATAAATGGGTGAAAGGGGAATGTTAACAATCTGCTATGCCTGTAGCATCAAAGCAGGTTTTTTATATCTGCTCTTCTTAATTGTCCTAATATTTTTTTCATATAAGCAAACAAAAGAGAAGCCACCGGGAAGATGATCACTTTAAGACTTTTATCTGAAGCAGTTGTTCCAATTTTGAAAAAAGGGAAACTGCAGTGTCTGATTCATACATACAAACCTATTCCTTGACTGAATGGTACACTAAGGGCATTATGCAATTCAGAGGTCTGCAGTGATGTAGAACTTCTTTACAGCCATGGGCTCATTTCTGAAATTCTCCGTTAAAAATCCCACAAATTTAGGAGTCAACTTCCATTGACTTCAGTGGGAGTTAGCATAAGCAAGGATTAAGACTCTAAGATTGGGCCTTTTAAGAATTACAGAGTTAATTTGTCTTCCCTTATGGCCAAGTTGCTGCTTTATTTATTTATTTTGGCAAATGCCTCCATCAAATGAGGTTTGACCTTGTGCACTCAATTCATCCATGCTGATCTGAGGTGGAGTTGTACATGTCCCCACCATGACAGCAGAGGCAGCGGTACTACAGGGTAATTTTGGCACTCTATGCTTGTATCAGTTTCCTGCTCTGGGGCATCCATCTGGGGAGAACAGGTTGAATTTGCAGACAAGGCTTCACAAGTCACATTATCGGAGGCTATCTAGTGTATCACTTGGATGCTCTTAAGCACATCCCCTACATGGCTAATGCCATCCATTCTTGGAGCATGACTGTCTAGATCTGGATTTCTAGTGTTAAGGTGGGGTGTATGTATCTTCTTCCACTGTGCTTTGGCATTCTGTTGAAGGGGACATCCTCCGTCCTGGGTTATTTCAGCAGAAATTGGTAAACTCTTGGGGAGAACGGAGGTTTCTGTTGCATTTTTCAAACAAACAAAAACCAGAGAAAAAACAAACAAAAAACCCAAAAAGTCTTTAGGTGTTTTTTAGTGGAGGTAGAGTAAACATAGATTTGGAAATATTTTTTTATATTTCTTCATCTAGTAAGCTGCTCAGGGAAGTGGCCTGTCTTTTTAGTGTCTTCTATGAAGCACAGGTACACTTATGCCACTATAAAATAATAAGTAGTAGTAGTAGTAATAATAATAAAACCTTTATAGATCCAGGATAGAGGAAGCTTTAAGGAAATTCTTTGCTCCTATGAAATTTAGGGCTCCAATTTATATGGTGCGCACACAAACACAAAATATTGTATTTTTAATAGCTAGTTCCACATTTCCCATAATGGGTATTTGTCTTATAATATATTGCATACAAGACTAGAACAGGACAAAGTAGAAATAAAACTATCAGAATGAGTGGACTGTGCTGCAACAGTTAATACTATTAAACAAATATGTTCTCACTATCCACACATTTTAGGGATGATTCGGTATCCCTGACATAAAATGAATATTTCAGAACATGTATAGTATTTTACATGATTGTTTCTATATTAAGATTTGTATTGTGATAAAATACTCTGTCAACTAATTACACTTCTAAATTTCATCAGACTATATATATTAGACTTTTTGTGCTTTAAGGTTTTAACATAATGTACAAGATTTTATATAGTAATTTACAAATTAAATGTGGTTGGTCAAAACTTTCTTGCAGTAACTCCTTATGGGAGCTTCTCTGTAATAAACTATAAGCAGTATACCCTTCACAAATATACCTTACACTAATGAAAATGAACCACCTTAGTTTTGTAAGATACAGTTAAGCAGTGTGAAACCAAGTAAAAACATGACAACAGAGTATACGTTGTAAACTATTTCTTTGCATATGGCCAACTTACACAATTTTCAAAAGTTGAATATTGATTAATAAAAATCTTTATACTGCAACTTAGTAATATTTTGCATCTATGTTTTTAAAGGTCTTGGTAAATAAAGGAGGGGCGAAACTTGAATTGCATTGCCTAGCATAAACATTTTTGACCATTTAAATTAAAACAATATATTAAAGCAAGTGAATCTCAAATGTAGAAATTAGCTGATATGACTCTTTTTATGATATAATTGGACTATCCTAATTCAACCCTTGTTGCCAGTTGCTCAGAGGCTTGGAGTTTTTGTCTACATGGATTTGTAACCTTATTTCTCTCACCACCCCCAGACACTTGTCTCAGTGACTCTATGCAACCTGAACCCTTTTTCCAGAAGGTGCCACAACCACAAGCCATACCAACAACCTCACCAGTTCTGTCAGCTCAGTCTTCACTGGAAGAGCCTTTTCCACCTCGTTCACGATCTGTATCGCCAGCAAAAAGGAAAGGCAAAAGTTCATTACTGATTGGGCTCTCTACTGGCCTGTTTGATGCAAACAATCCAAAGGCAAGTACACAGTAATGTTACCTTTTATTAAACTAAATCTTATCTTTTCCAGAGCTTATCTACACTAGAAAGTTTTATTGGGAAAAGTTCTGCCAGTATATAGCTACAGACCTAGCTCTTTAAGAAGAGAGCATTCATGAGGGCAGGGGACTGGACTCGATGACCTCTCGAGGTCCCTTCCAGTCTTAGAATCTATGAATATTTGGCTGCCTTAGCTGGTGCAATCTCTCCTCACAGCACCAGGTTACATCAGCTGGTTGTGGTACTATGGGTACGCATTCTGGTGTCCCGAACACTACTGACCAGTGCACCACCTTTTGGGAAATTTCTTCAGTGTACTTTAACTCCCGCAATTCCCTGAGAAATGTTCAAATTCCCTCTTGTCCATCCCATAATCTACTTCTTCACACTGGATTTTCAATCTCAGCTATGTCACTCTCAGAAGCTGCACAGATTGTTGGAGCTCTTTTTGTATTTGCGGACCCACAACTGTGTAGCCAGCTGTGTAGCTGGGATATTGAGATTACTGAGGAGGAGTGGATGATATAAACAGTGAAACTGGTGAGCTGCTGCAGGTATTACTTCCCAGATGCACATGGTGGAGCACTGGTTGTGGCCCTGTGAAACGAGCACTGAGTGATGGGATCGAATCATGGTGCAAACTGGGGATGACCAGTAGTGGCTTCAGAACTTTTGGATGTGGAAGGCCAGGTTCTTGGGTGAGCTTGGTAAACAACTCCCAGCACTGCAGTGCAGACACACCAAAACAAGAGCTGCTCTGACAGTGAAGAAATAGGTGGGAATCACTCTCTGGAAGCTTGTAACCTTAGATTGCTGTTGATCAGTGAGAAATCAGTTTGGTGTTGGAAAACCTATGATGGGAGTGGTTGTCACCCAGGTGTGCGAGGCCATTTAAGCGTGTCCTACTGCACAACGTTGTGACTCTGGGCAATTGCAGGAAATAATAGATTAATTCCCTGAATCAGTGCCCTGCCCTTCCACCCACACTCTTCTTTCTAAGTAGAGAAAGAGAAAAGGCTACTTTTCCATGGTTTTACAAGTACTGGTGGATCACCATGGATGTTGTACTGACATGACATTGGGTGATCAGGGAATGTACATGAAGCTCAAATCATTAGGAATACAGGTCACAGATCTAGTTGAGCTTTCCCTCCAGAATGTTGAGGGAATCCAAATGTTGAATCCCCATATGCTTTAAAGCTCCAGAGTCTGAACAGTGTCCAGGTACTGCCCCTAGGCTTGGGGTGTTTAGGAACACTCTCGGGTTGCAGCTTTCTGTCTAGCACCCTGAGATTACCTGATCCCCTCTGGAGGACAGCTGACGCATGTACTTGGTGACACTTTATCTGGTACATTTGCTGCCACCATCCAATACTCTCACCTTGTCTCTTTTAGACTTAGAGTTAAAAGGTGTTAGCCTTTTCTCCCCAGGGACTGGAAACTCAAGAGATTACACTCTAGCATGTGGTAATTTATTACATAATGTCACTTCAAGAAGCAACATTCAGGTGTCTCAATAACTTAATACAACATATCAGGCTGAGGCTTAGATTTAGTGAAAATAAATTCTTATTTATTAAGTAAGAACAAATATAATATAACATGGAAGTGGAAGCCTTAAAAATAGTTCTATACACATAAACCGCTCATCTTACCCTGTCTATGTAAGTCTATCTTGAGCTTTTTATTTATTTACAAATATACATACGTAGTGTGCCATAACTTGTCTGATGTCACCTCTCAGTACCAAGCCTTGTTGTTGAGTTACTGGGATGACTTTGGGAATCCTTCACCTTCTCTGAGGAGTATCTCCCCTCCAAAGGCCACCATGATCTGCCTTTGTGGGAAGTATCTGGGGATAAGGACACCAAGCTGAGATCTCTTCAGGCTCCCTCCGCAGAGGTCTAACTTTTCTTTAGTTAGCCCACTTCTCAGGTAAATCTAGCTAGACCTTTTGTCTGGTCCTCCAACTCCCAGTTCCCTGTGACTGCCCTGTTACAATTCCCAGATTGCCCTCTCTTGAGCTCCACTCTCCAGCTGTCACCCTGACCAACCACTCCAAAGGTTCCACTCCTGGTGATGTCAACAGTCTCAGCAGTTCCTTCACACACACTCCTCCTGAGAGCTGAGGCTTCATGGTCCAACCACCTAGCCCCTGGACCCAGTGCTGACTTCTCAGACTTCCCCATAGTTTGTGCATCCTTTTAGATACCCCTTCGCAGAACTCCACCCTTATAGGCATCCTGGATTCATAGGTTAACTCTTTAGGGGCCCGAGGTAGGTTTAGCACATAACATGCACATGTGTACAGTCTGTATATAGGATTCTAAAACATCATTGCTCTTTACTTGAGAGAAAGCACAAGAAAATACAGATCATTTAGAAAACAACAAAAACCCTGAATATATGTCAAAGACCCCAAAGTAGAACAACCCCTGCTCTTTCATATTTTCCAGTCCCCTCTGTTAGGTGACTCCTTGATCAGCTTCCTCCAGTGATCAAACCCTTACAGGTAACCTCTTCACTGACAAATGGTTCCTCGGGGTGGGAGCCAGCCTGTTGTCTAGGATGTTTTTATTTGAATTGAGGACGTCCTGATTTAACGATCCTCTATTGTCAGCGCTGTATCACTGCCCTTTGGAATGACAAGGTGGGTGAGGTAATATTTTTTTATTAGACCCACCCAACTTTTGTTGATGAGAGAGACAAGCTTTCGAGGCACACAGAGCTCTTCTTCAGATTCGGGAAAGATACTCTGAGCATCACAGCTAAACGCAAGTGTTGTGGAAAAGGTCATCTATGCATTGATTTTAGTTCACAGACTCAAGCCTGAGGCCAGTTTATTGCAATACATACCAACGCGTTGGGGGTTGCAGTCAGAAACTACACCCACGATCACAGCTCGCAGGTTGCTTTTATTCTTACAAACCGCAAACATAGTACAAATTATACATCAATAGGAAAATAAAAGAGTTGGGGTCTGTTCCCTTTTTTCGGTACCTTCCTCATTATTCTTCCGAGAATTGGGTGCATATTGGGTGGGGGGCTTCTCGAGAAGCCTGATGCAGTCAAAACTTGGCACCAGCTAGGGTACATTCTCGGAAGAGTGCATGGTACCTTCCGGGGCGTTATGGTCAGTGTACCAGGGAGGGGTTGACAGGACGCCTAAAGAAGGTATCTAATTAGTCAGTTTGTATTTAGCTAGAAATTCAGGGAGGTCACAGAGCACCCAGAAGAGAACCATGATTGGCTACCTTGCATTTAGCTGGAATCACGGTGGGGGTCACAGATCACCCAAAGGAGAAGCTGCATTTAGTTAGTTTGCATTCAGCTAAAGTTACCTATTGCTTCACACAAGCGGTTATTATATTTCATCAGCCATGGACATATTTCATTAGTGCTGCTGCTGGGGCTTTTTATTCTTTCCCTCCTTGCCCCCTCCACCCCCCACCCCCCCCGCTGGTCATGACCCTTGACCGAGTTTGGCAGGAGTCTGTGTCACTTAGCCTAGTTCAGGCTTGTGGCCTGCAGGGCGCACCTATATGACGAGTCTTCACCGATGTTCTGATCGGTGCAAGGGAGGCCAGCCGGGCCTATTCCCCCACACAAGGTGGAACAGATTGTTTAGCAGAGTAGTTAGCACATATTCTAAGGGACTATTCAAGGTACAGTGGCTCGTTAATACCTCTGCAGTCATAAGACAAAAAGAGGGGGTTAGTGGGTTGCAGATTGTTGTAATAAACCCTAAATCCAGTGTGTCTGTTCAGTCCATGATTTTTGGTGTCTAGCAGAGTTATGAATTTCAGCTCCTAGGCTCATCTTCTGAAAGTGTTGTTCAGGTTTCCTTTGAGGATGTGGACTGATAGGTCAGATATAGAGTGATCACTTTGTGAAAAGTGTTCACCTACAGGTGATGGGGTGTTTTTTGTCTTTTATCGTTTTCCTCTGAGAGTTCATTCAAAAGCGTAGTGATTGTCTGGTTTCACCCACATAGTTGAGACATTTCGGGCACTGGATGAGATATACCACATGTTGTGATAGGCATGAATAGGATCCAGGGATTTTGAAAGGTGTGTTATGTGGGGTGTTGGTCATTGTAGCAATGGAGATATGGCTAAAGGTTTTGCATCTGTTTTTGTGTCAGGGTCTGGTGCTCCTTTGAGTTGGTCTGTGGGGAGCTTGCTTCTGATGAGCTTGGTGAGGTTGGCGGGGGGGGGGGGGGTTGTTTAAAGGCCATAGTGGGGGTTCAGGAAACCTTTATTTCAGGATGGGGTCGAGTATGGGTTGTAGTTGTTTAATACCCCATATGGGTTCCAGTGTGGGGTAGTAGGTATCAACTAGGGGGTCTGTGATTGGAGGGGGGTTTATTTCTCTTTTGAAGCAGGTTCTCTTGCAGTATTTGGGTGGCCTGTTCCATGATGCAGTCTACTTTTCTGGTGGAGTGTCCTTGTTTGGTGAAGGTGGTTTTGTGTGTGTTAAGGTATATATCCTGGAGGTCCTCCTCCAAGCGTATTCTGTGATATCTGAGTGCCTGGCTATAGATAACTGATTTCTTGGGAGGATGCGGGGTAGTTACTGGATCTGTGAAGGTAGATGTGGTGATCTGTGGGTTTCTTGCATATGGTTGTCGGTAGAGTTCCTTTATTGAAGCTGATTGTAGTGTCCAGGAAGTTGGTGCTAGTTTGAGAGTGTTCCAGAGAGAGTTTAATAGCTAGCTGGTGATTGTTGAACATCTATGAAGGCGTTTACGCAGTCTGTCCAGAGGAGGAAAATATCAGCAATGTGTCTTAGGTATGTCATTGGTTTTTGGTGCATTTGTTCAGAAATTCTTTTTCAAGGTGGTCCATGAAGAGATTGGCATATTGGGGACCCATCCTAGCACCCATGGCTATATTTATGGTTTGGACAAAACGTAGTTTGTTTGGTTTAGACAAAATGTTGTTTGTTTGAATGTAAAGTTGTTATGGGTGAGGATGAAATGTTTGAGTTTGGCAAAGTGTTTGGGGTGGAATATCTGAGGGTTGTCCATTGTCTTGAATGGTCCCTTAGAATACGTGTTTAGCATAAGTAGTTAGCAATCTGTTCCACCTTGCATTTAGCTGTAACGCTTGGAGTACCTTTCCCAGACCTGAAGAAGAGCTTTGTGGCTCGAAAACTTTCTCGCCAACAGAAATTGGTCCAATAAAAGATGTTACGTCACCCACCTTGTCTCTCTAATATCCTGGGATCAACATGGCTACAATTGCAATGCGTATCCTTTGGAATGTCAGCTCAACATGGAGGTGAAAAGACAAATAGCTGCACATTCAAATGAAGTTGGGCCCCCCATTTTCATTCTGTTGGTTTTGCCTAGTACAGCTAGTTCATGCTCTTAAAATAAACTGGTTACTTTAAAATATAATTCCTTTGCCTGCCTGCCTGCCTGCAGTCAGCTACCATTTGAGGGAGTGGGGGAATGTTTGGTGCTCTTGAGAAAGTGGTTCATTGGTTGGATGGTTTGTTTTTAAAGAGCCACATAAATGGGAGTAAAAAATGCTGTCTTTCTGAGTCCTCTTCCTCAGTGATTTAGTTCGCTATCTGGGCGTCAGAGCTTCTGGCTCTCAGTTGGCTGCGTACCGTCCACATCCCCCGTGCATCATCCATGTCCCCCTCCTCAGTGAGCTCCTTTTTATTCTGCAGTTCTGGGGTGCCTTCCTCTGGAGCTCATGGGTGTCTGTTGTCAATAATAGGAATCCCTCCTCAGAATGGCATTGAGCTCCACATAATAGCAGCAATTCTTGGGAGCAGTTCCAGACTTTTTGTTGCCCTCCTTTGTCTCCTGGTAAGCCTGCTGTAGCTCCTTCCCATTTGCCTGGCATTGAAACTTGTCCCTGTTGCACTTACCTTCCATGTCTCCTTTGTCCAGATGGTCAGCATAAAACGCTGATCAGAGCTTATCTTACCATTTGTTGAGTCTTTCTGTATCCTCCCTAATTTCCCAGCGTTTTTACAACCTTGGTGGTTATAAGTCTCGTTAGGAACATTCCTGAGGTGGGGGTACTTTATCAGCATCAGAACGTTCCTTTTTTCAGTTTCACCCAAGACTGGTTTAATATTGGGGTGGGGGGTGTTGATCAGGTCTCAGGCCTACAAGGGGGGTTGCTTCTGGTCATTATGACTCCAGGGCAGCAGACTTCTTTGATCAGAGTGGTCACTGCAGTGGAAACAGTTGCATTGTGGGCTTGTTGCTGGAGTACTGTACTGCTGGTACGTCTACTTCAGCATTCACACTGTCATTGTGCTGATAGAATGGTACTTATGTCACTTGGGGAACTGGTTTAACTTGACCAGCAAAAGTTCAGGGTTTTGTCAGGAGGATTCAAAATTGTGTTGATATATTTCAAGGCTGTATTTTCAGAATGCCATTTTTCTGGTAAACTTCATAGTGTAGGCCTTAGAGTTCTTCTTCGAGAGATGTCCCTGTGGGTGCTCCACTCCAGGTGTTGGTGCGTCCCTGTGCCTTTGCTCGGAGATTTTTGTAGCAGTACTCGTACCGGCCACACATGCGCAGAGGCTGCCCCCGCACCCTGAGTCTAGCTTAATAGTACGCATGCATGGCCGGTCTCCTCAGTTCCTTCTCTACCGTCCCCGGCCTGAGATGGAGCTCAGCAGACTCGTTTAGAAATCCTTTCATCTAGTTACAATTGCCTTCTAGTTAGTTAGTTTTTTGTTAGTTTGTTGTTAGTATAGTTAGTTACCACTTCTATCTATTACAAAAAATATATATATATTTTGTTCCTGTCAGCCGCAGCCGCTTCGGACATGCCTGGCTCCACAGGCTTCAAGCGCTGTTCTACATGCAAGGAGGCTATCCCTCTGTCAGATGGCCACTTACAATGTTTGGGGGAAGCCCACATTCCCCAAAGATGTGCCCACTGCAGCAAACTTAGTTCCAGGGCACGGAAGGACAGGGAGTTTAGACTCAAACTGCTCCTCCTTCAAAAATCTCTGGACCCAGGCGCTGATTCCAGCTCCGCTGCCCAACACAGCCCTCTCGCCTCAAAGAAGCTAAAAAAATATACAAAAAAGGGCAACCTTCTGCACCAAAGAAGGTTATGAGGCACAAGATTTTTTAAGGCAGATCAACAGTTTCCCTGCCTGTGCTTCCCCACCTGAGCACCTTTGATGAGCCGGGCTCCTCTGGCACCGCGTGAAACCCGCCTGAGGCTGCGGCGCGAAGCTCCGGTGCCGAGGCTTTAGGCTTCCAGCTGCCTGCCTCTCTTCTGGCACCGTTCGGCACCGCGACGGATGCGGTGCCGACATTCCACAACCTGCCTGACCCCCTACAGACTGATGCTGCCCTCCTGGCACCGGCACCTGCGGAGCTGATTGGCAGTGAGCCAAGAATCAAAACCCCGGCTCATAGGAATGGTCCCTCACTGCAACTTCCTCCTGCACAGCCTTCACCTCACACAGGAGCCTCAGCGCTTCAATTTACTCAGGCAAGAGATCTGTTTGTATCACCTATCCCGCAGTCTCCCCTGCTGAATACCTATTTCTCTCCAATGGCTGAGTCAGGATCTGAACAGCCTTCCTCCAGTGAGGAGGAAACTGAACCACAGGGGGATTTGTCACCGTATCAAGACTCCCATCCCCAGACCCCAGTCAACAGAGGTTATAGAAAAATTACCTCATCCTATTCTCAGGATCCTGCCCCCTGGGGGGTGAACCCCTGGATGGCACCACCTATGCCCTACCCACCACCATGGCAATATTGGGCACCATGGGCATTGTACCCTCAAGAACACACGCGCTACTCCACCTCAACCAGGTGCAACACCGGTCTAGCACCACCACCTGATGAATCTGCCAATGACACAAGACACCAGGCAGCACCGTCACACTTGCAGGATCAACCAAGTCCTGCTCCTATTACAGTAGAGCTGGAGGTAACGCCTGAGGAAGCCTTACTTCCCCCTCCTCCAACACCATCGGATGACTACGCAAAATTCCAAGATCTTTTTAAAAGAGTTGCCAGTGACTTGAGAATTAACTTGGAGGAAGTCCCTGAACAACAGCATGAGTTAATGGACATCCTACAGCCCTCTTCTTCCTCTAGGGTTCCATTACCAATCAACGTAGCCCTTTTAGAACCTGCTAAGTCCATCTGGCAGACTCCAGCTACAAGCCTACCTACCTGTAAATAAGCGGACCGGAAGTACTTCATCCCTTCTAAGGGTTCTGAATTCCTTTTTACCCATCCAGCGCCAAACTCATTGGTGGTAGACGCAGCGAACCAAAGGACCAAACAACAGTATTCCCGCTCCACCCTGGCCAACAAGGAAAGTAAACGCTTGGACCTCTTTGGTTGTAAAGTGTATGCAACCTCAACGTTACAATTTCGTATAGCGAATTATACTGCAGTTCTTGCAAAATATGACCACAGAAACTATAATAAATTCATGGACTTTATTGATGACATCCCAGAACAGAAAAAAACAACAATTCACAGCTCTGGTTTCCGAGGGACAAATCCTATCACGTACTGCTCTTCAAGCAGCCCTCGATGTAGCCAATACTGCAGCAAGATCGACCGCCACAGCAGTGGTCATGCGCCGAGGTTCCTGGCTCTCTTCCTCTCTCTTTCCTTGAGAGGTCCAGAGTACCATTGAAGATCTTCCCTTTGACGGTGAAAAACTTTTCGCTTCCACCACGAACGACGTGCTTCACTCAATGAAGGACTCAAGGGCAACACTCCGGTCCTTAGTTCTCCAGACACCTACGACCAGGAGACGACAATATAGATATCAACCTTACCAACGCCCACGCTACCCCGCATATACACAACACTTCCATAGAGCACAGGAGCAACAATAGCAACGCCAGAGACCGAGATTCCAGCGTCGTCGTCCCAATTCTGCGGGGGCGCCTCAACCCCCTCCAACTAATAAGCAGATTTGAAGCCTTAGTCAAGGGTTTAGAAAACAGCGTTCCCACTTCAGCCAGCACACCTATTTTTGGACACCGCCTATGCCTATGACCATTCTCCCATCAATGGCAGAACATTACCTCCAACAAGTGGGTTATAGAGGTCGTTACAATTGGATACGCCGTCCCCTTCCTCTCCTTGCCTCCCACCCACTCACCCTCCCCATCCCTCTTCAGGGACCCTTCTCACGAGCAACTACTCCGCCAAGAAGTGCAACATCTCCTTCAACTGGGAGCAATAGAAATTAGAATGACACAAAGGGAAGGGTTTTTACTCCCATTATTTCTTAACAGAAAAGAAAACTGGGGGATGGCGACCAATCCTCGACCTCAGGCGGCTCAACAAATTTGTCAAAAAGCAAAAGTTCAAGATGGTTACTCTCACCACCATAATCCCAGCGCTGGAGCAGGGCGATTGGTTTTCAGCCCTCGACCTACAGGACGCCTATTTTCATGTGACTATACACCCGGCCCACAGACGCTTCCTACGTTTTACCCTTGGCTCAACACATTTCCAATACAGGGTTCTCCCCTTCGGACTGTCCACGGCCCCCCGTGTTTTTTCCAAGATCCTAGCCGTAGTCACTGCCCGCCTCAGGAAACAAGGGGTCGTAATATTTCCTTACCTCGACGATTGCCTCCTCAAAGCCTCAACGTTCGACGAAGCTCTCCGATCCACGCGGCTTACCGTCGCTTGTTTCCTATCTCTAAGCCTGCAAATAAACAAAAACAAATCCACATTATGCCCCACCCAACATCTGGAGTTCATAGGAGCATATCTCGACTCCAGGACGGGATTGGCATATCTCCCACCCGACCGCTTCAGCTCCATAAGCCTACTGGCCACGAAACTTCGCAACGGTCCCCAGGTGACTGTCCGAGACTGTCTACAAATACTGGGTCACATGGCCTGGTGCACTTTCGTGGTCCAAAATGCACGACTCTACATGATGTGCTTCCAAGCGTGGTTGGGCACGGTTTACAGACCGAATGTGCACGTTCTAAACAAGACTCTCCATACCTTTCCGAGTCAAAGATTCTCTACTGTGGTGGACAGTTCACTCCAACCTCTGCTCTGGAGTTCCCTTTCTTCAAGAGGCTCCATCCCTCATAATGACTACCGATGCATCTCTGACAGGCTGGGGTGCACGCATGTCTCACCACACAGTCCAGGGGCTATGGTCTTCAACCGAAACCTCTCTGCACATAAATGTCCTAGAACTTCGAGCTATACGCAATGCGTACCGTCACTTCCTCCCACTAATCAGGAATCACCATGTACGCATAATGACAGACAACATTGCATGCATGTTCTATGTAAACAGGTAGGAAGGAGCTCGCTCCCACTTGCTTTGCACAGAGGCTATGAAGCTCTGGAATTGGTGCCTTGCGAACAACATCCGGGTATCAGCTGCCTATCTTCCCGGAGTGATGAACACCACAGCGGACGAACTAAGCAGACGCTTTCCCTGGGATCACGAATGGGAGATAGACGAGAAAACCATTCACAACATAGTCCGCATATGGGGTCACCCAACCATAGACCTTTATGCAACTGCGAAAAACACGAAATGTCCCAATTTTTGCTCCAGAGCGGGACTGGACAAACATTCCCTGGGAGACGCATTCATGATCCCCTGGCACCGAAACTTACTCTCTGCATTTCCCCCGATACCGGTTCTCAACAGGGTCCTGATAAAAATAAGAACAGACCGTGCCAAGGTCATCCTGATTGCCCCGGCGTGGCCCAGACAACCGTGGTTTCTGTTCCTCACCAGAATGTCTATTTGACCACCAATCTCGTTGCCTCTCATCCCGAACCTCCTATCACAACAACACGGCCGATTTCTCCACCCCAACCTGTCCATGCTTCACCTCCAAAGCATGGTTCCTACATGGTTCTCCCAAAGTGAACTAGATTGCTCTGAACAAGTTCAAAGAGTGCTCCTACATAGCAGAACACAATCTACTCGCACCACTTATCTACGAAAGTGGAAATGATTCACACATTGGTGTTCAGCTTAACAACTTTGTCCCACATCGGTATCTCTCTCGCTCATACGTGACTACCTATTGGACCTTAAGCGATCTGGCCTTTCTTTCAGCTCCGTCAGAGTCCATTTAGCTGCTTATTACAACCTTTCATGGCAAAATTGATGATACCTCTGTTTTTGCTCATCCAATCACCAAGCGTTTCCTCAAGGGACTCCAAGCCCTATACCCAGACATTAAACCACCTACCATTCCATGGGACCTTCATTTAGTACTATCTTGCCTAACTCAACAACCATTTGAACCCCTAGCCACGTGCTCCCTTTTAAACCTTTTGATAAAAACAGCATTTTTAGTGGCAATTACCTCTGCCAGACGGGATGGAGAAATAGCAGCTCTTATGGCAGACCCACCATATACGCTATTTTTCAAGGACATGGTTACCCTCAGATTGCACCCTAAATTTCTTCCAAAGGTGCATTCATCATTCCACATTAATGAGCCGATACACCTACCAACCTTTTTTCCGAAACCACGTGCCAACTCGTTCGAAGCCACAATGCACACATTAGATGTACGCAGGGCCTTGTCCTTCTATTTGGATAGAACCAAACCTTTTAGAAATTCTTCTAGACTCTTTGTCTCCATCACGGAGCGTTCCAAAGGGACTCCTATTTCCACCCAGAGACTTTCAAACTGGATTTCTCAGTGCATCCGATTGTGCTATCAGATGAAGAAGGTTACATCTCCAGACGGCATCAGAACTCACTCCACTAGATCTCTGGCTGCCTCTGTAGCTTTCTTACGCAAAGTTCCCCTGGCTGACATCTGTAAAGCAGCCACTTGGTCCTCTGAACACACATTTGTTAAACATTATGCCCTTACTCAAGGCCCTCTCTCTGATAGTACCGCCCTGCCCAAACGTATATCTACGGTATTCCTATCCGAGCCGAAGTCCCTACCTCCTTGAGACACACTGCTTTTAAGTCACCTGGAGTGGAGCACCCACAGGAACATCTCTCTCTCTAAGAGGCGGTTACTCACCCTGTGCAGTAACTGACGTTCTTCGAGATGAGTGTCCCTGTGGGTGCTCTACTACCCACCCTCCTCCCCTCTACTTCGGAGTTGGGGTAGCCTACGTTGTAGAGAAGGAACTGAGGAGACCGGCCACGCATGCGTACTATTAAGCTAGACTCACAGCGGGGGGGCAGCCTCTGCGCATGCGTGGCCGGTACGAGTCCTGCTACAAAAATCTCCGCGCAAAGGCGCAGGGACGCACCAACACCTGGAGTGGAGCACCCACAGGGACACTCATCTCGAAGAACGTCAGTTACTGCACAGGGTGAGTAACCTCCTCTTTTGTTTCAACAAGAATGTGTGTAATGTACAGTATGGTTTCTAGAAACCTAATTATCAGAACCATATCCTTCTTGTTTGAGCACAGAGCAAACAATTACTTTGTTCTATTTTTTTTAAATTTCTGTTGACAATAAAATCAATGTTTTTAAACAAATAAATATTCTTTGTTTACCACTAACATTCCAAAACACTGCTGTCAATGAGAACCTGACTTGAATGAGAACCTGACTTAAATGAAACTGACTTGAAATGTACTATTAAAAAAACTGAATTGACTTGTGTTTATTTGCTTTTGCATCGCTCCGCTTAAACACCACAGATAGTGCAAAATAAACTGACATTTAAAAAAATTCTTCCAATTTTAATTATACAAGGTGGTTTTAATAAGTTAATTGAGAAATTTGTTTTGTGGAGGTGGTTTTAAGATGGTAGTGAGCTGATAATGACTTTTTTAGGAAATGTCTGTACTTGACCTAATATATGTATATATCATTTGTCCAATGTAATTAGATTTTTACCTCAGTAAAGTTCTTATTTTTTAAAAAGATAATTAGCGAGAGAATGAACAGTCTCTTATATAAAAAGAATATTAATCAGTTTACATGTGTTCTGAGTTTCTCAGACCTTCTCAACACTTAAGGAACATTTTCCCATTTTAGTGGAAAGGCAAAACATGCAGTCTCATATGTTCCATACTTAGTTTACTAACTGTGTAGAGTTTTTTTTTTATATAATATTTTAAATAGGGCATCAAAACAGGTATTCCTATTTTGATTTGATCTTTAATTTCCAGTTCTGTTTCTTGTTAGTTGTTGAATATCCTAATCTGAAGTTTTTTATGACCTTTTCAGATGTTAAGAACATGTTCACTCCCAGATCTTTCCAAGTTGTACAGAACACTAGTTGATGTTCCCATTGTAGCAGATGTACAACATCAAGACAACCTTGAAATAGAGGATATGGACGATGAGCATGTCAAAGAAGGGCATTCTGATTCTGAAGACATGTAAGCATAAAATATTTATCAACTACTGCAAAAAATATAAAGACCTCTTCATTTAACTGAAATACACTAGAAAATAACTATTAACCTCATCCACCTATACTTCTATTTTATCTCTTTTATTGGACCAACTTCTGTTCGTGAAAGAGAAGGTTTCGAGCTACACAGAGCTCTTCCTCATGTCTGGAAAAGGTACTTAGAGTGTCACGCCTAAGTACCAGGTGGAACAGGTAGTTTAGCATAAGTAGTTAGGTGAAGTGGTCCTTGAATGGTCCCTTAGTTTAGCATAAGTCATTAGCACAAATTCTATCTGTTCAACCTTTTACCCAGGGGGTCTCAGCTAAATACCTTTCCCAGACATGAGGAAGAGCTCTGTGTAGCTCAAAACCTTGTCAGAAATTGGTCCAATAAAAGATATAACCTCACACACCTTGTATCTCTAATATCCTGGGACTAACATGGCTACAACAACACTGCATAAAAAAGAGAGGTACGTTTTAGTCTCTCCCATCTTAAACAAAAACCAAAACCCTACCCTTAACACCTCTTGCCTCTCCAACTACCACTCCATCTTTTTTCCTTTCATCTCTAAGCTCATTGAATGCACTGTCAGCAACTGTTTTCTGGAGTTCATCTCCTCTAGTTCATTCCTAGATGCTTTTCAGGCCCCTTGCATGTCACTAAAACCAAACTCTTGTTGACACTAATTACTCCTTTCTAGTTGAAGTTCAGAACCCAGTACTCCATCCTTGTTCTCTTTGACCTGGCAACCACCTTTGACATAATTGACCATGTTCTTCTTGAAATCTTGTCTTCCATTGATTTCCATGGCTCTGTCCTCTCCTTGTTCTTCTCCGATCTGTCTAATTGCTCCTTTAGCATGTCCTTTGAAGGATCGCCTATACAGCTCTGTCCTTGGTCGTCTCCTCTGCTCCCTCTACACCTTATCTCTGGGTAATCTTATCTGCAAACACAAAATTCAACTACCATTTCTATGTGGAAGATTCATGGATCTACCTCTCTATTCCAGACCTGTCGCCTTCTGTCCAAACTATAATCTTTGCCTGTCTCTTTGTCCTCTCCTAGTGGATATCTAGTTGTCAGCTCAAACAGAACATGGCTGAAACAGAGGTTTTTAATCTCTTCTCCTCCCAACCCTCCCACTGCAATTCTATCTGCAACTTCCTTTCTTGATCACCGTGGACAACACCAGCTGCCCGTCTATCACTCAGGTCGATAACCTAGGTGTCATCTTTGACATGGATCTCTTTGTAGGTCCGCTCACGTTATGTCTAAATCTTGTTGATTCTTTCTGCACAATGTATTTAAGATGCAGCCTTTCCTCTCCACCTACAGAGCCAAAAATCTCATCTAGGTTTCTCATCATCTTGTGTTTTGATTACTGCAACATCGTTTACTGTGGTTTTGACAAATGCAATCTTGCCCCACGCATATGCATCCAGAATGCTGCTGAAAAGATTATCCTTCCCCATTGCTTCTACTGTGTCACGCCTTCTCTTTGCATCGCTACCTTGTCTCTCCCCCTTCTCTGTTGCATAAGAACAGCCATACTGCATCAGACTAATGGTCCATCTAGCCCAATGCTAGATGCTTCAGAGGGAATGAATTGAACAGTGCAATGGAGTGATCTATCCTGTTGCCAGTCCTGGTTTCTGGTAGTCAGAAGCTTAGGGGGACACACACAACATGGAGTTGTCCCTGACCATCTTGGCTAATAGCCATTGATGGACTTATCTTCCATGAAATTGTCTAATTCTTTTTTTAACCCAGTAATACTTTTGGCCTTTACAACATCTCCTGGCAATGAGTTCCACAGGTTGACTGTGTGTTGTGTAAAGAAGTAATTCCTTTTGTTTCTTTTAAACTTGCTGCCTATTAATTTCATTGAGTGAACCCTGATTTTTGTGTTATGTAAAGGGATAAATAACACTTCCTTATTCGCTTTCTCAACATCATATCATGACTTTATACACCTCCATAATAAACCCCCCCTCCCCTTAGTCATCTGTTTTCCAAGTTGAACAGTTTGTCTTTTTAATCTCTCCTTATATGGAAGCTGTTCGATACCCCTAATCTTTCTCCCCTACCCCTTCTCTGTACCTTTCCCAATTCTAACATATCTTTTTTGAGTGGAGGTGAGCAAAATTGCATGCCCTTTTCAAGGTGTGGGTATACCATTGAATATGGCATATTTTCTGTTTTAGAAACTATTAGGAAATGAATACATACTAACATTGTTAGCTTTTTTTTCACTCCTGCTGCACATTGAGCAGATGTTTCCAGAGAACTATCCGCAATGACTCCAAGATCTTTTTCTTGAGTGGTAACAGTTAATTTAGACCCCATCACTTTGTATGTATAGCTGGGATTATTTTTTCCAGTGTGCATTAATTTGCACATCTGCTATTTTCTTATCCGGTCACCCAGTTTTGTGAGATCCCTTTGTAATTCTTCACAGTCTGCTTTGGACTTAAGATAGTTAAGTAATTTAGTATCCTCTGCAAATTTTGCCACCTGTTTACCCCTTTTTCCAGATCATTTCTGAATATGCTGAACAGCACTGGTCCCAGTCCAGATCTTTGGGGGGAACCCCACTGTTTACCTCTTTCCTCTATGAAAACTGACCATTTATTCCTACTGTTTCCTGTCTTGTAACCAATTACTGATCCAAAGATGACCTTCTTTCTTATCTTATGACTGCTTACTTTGCTTAAGAGCCTTTGGTGAGGGACCTTGTGAAGGACTTTCAGAAAGTCCAAGTACCCAATAGCCACTAAATTACCCTTGTCCACGTTTGTTGACACCATCAAAGAATTCTAACAGATTGATGAGGCATGATTTCCCTTTACAAAATCCATGTTGACTGTTCCCCAACAATACTCCTGAGGGAATTCTGTGCCAAAAAATTAAAATTCTGCCACAATATTTTAAAATTCTGCATATTGAATTTGTCAAAATAACACAATGTAATCATGCCATTTTCAATTATTTGCTGACAAGTATTTTGAAATAAATTACCAAAATAATTGAAAATGGTGTGATTATATTGTTGTTTCTGTTGTTTTGACAATTAAAATATGCAGAATTTTAAATTTGTTCAATTTTTTTGGTGCAGAATTCCCTCAAGAGTACCAGGGTTCTGTGTGGCACAGTCTGGGTGGGGGGGTCTGGGTGGAGGCGGAATAGGACTCTGCTGGGGAGTCCAGGTGAAGGTGGTTGGGGCTCAGTGTGGGGGGGGAGCTGGGGGAGTGGGGCTGAGGGTGGTCATGGTATAGCTGGTTGGGACTCAGTGGGGGGGTCCTGGGTATGGGGAGCTCCTGATGCAGGGGCTGAGGCTCGTGGGGTGAGGATTTGGGGGGCTTGGTAGGGGGGTTCTGAGTGAGGGGGGCTCCTGATGCAGAGGGGGTGCGAGGGGTTTCTGGGTGGGGGGGGCTCCTGATGTGGAGGGAGCTTGGGGGGAGGGGTTCTGGGTGCGCAGGTGGGGGAGGGGTCACTGTACAAGAAGCTGTTCGCCCCCCCTCCCCCCCGATCCCAATGCTGAGCCTCCTACTGTCATCCTTCTCCTCCGCCCCCTCCTCCCCTGGCGGTGCCAAGCTTCCTGCAGCCAGGGAAAGTTTCTGGGGCTTGATCTGACCAGCCCCGTCTGTTCCATGCAGGGAAGGAGGAGAGGGAGGGGGAACTCCATCTCTGTCGTCCTCTTCCTCCCTCTCCCCCACACCCCCCAGCTGGTAATGTCCCTGGATGACCAGGACCAGACCCCTCCCCGCCCGAGTGATTTACCTCTCTTCCCCAGCTGCCCGAACAGACACGTCTGTGCTAGGGATGCCAACTTTGTTTGCAGAAAACTGAATGCCCCAGCCACGCCCCTTCCCCGAGGCCCCGCCCATCGCTCACTCCATCCTCACTCACTCCTTCTTATTGGGCAGGAGGTTGGAGTGAAGGAAGGGACTCTGGCCTGGGGCCGAGGGATTTGGAGTTCAGGCTGGGGCAAGGGGTTGGGGTGCGGGCTCCGGTAGGGAGCTTGGGTGCAGTACGGGGCTGGGCAGGGGATTGGGGCACAGGAGGGGGTTCGGGCTCCGGGTGGTGCTCACCTCCGGCAGTTCCTGAAAGTGGCGACATGTCCCTTCTGCTCCTAAGTGCAGGGGCGACGAAGGGGCTCTGCGCACCACCCCCAGCCATAGACGCAGCTCCCATTGGTCACATTCCCAGCCAATGGGAGCTTCGGAGCCAGTGCTCGCGGTGGGAGCCTCCCTGGCTATCCCTGCACCTAGGAGCCAGAGGGATATGTCACCTCTTCCAGGAGTGGTGTGGAGCCAGGTAGGGAGCCTGCCTTCACTGCAACCGGACATTTATCGGCCCGGTCAGCGATGCTGACAGGAGCCGCCAGGGTCCCTTTTCCGGGTGTTCTGGTTGAAAACTGGACATCTGGCAACCCTAGTTTGAGCTGCTGAGGAGGGGTGAGTTGAGTACTGGTGCAGTTTCTCTTTGCTTCCTCACAGGAATCATTTTCTGCAAGGAAGCAAAGGGAATTTGTGGGGAGGGAGCATTTTTCTGCTGCACCATAGTGGCACAGATTTTCTCCAGGAGTACCAACAATCATGTTCAGCTATTAGTCTGATAATTTATTTGATAGTTTAAACCAATTTGCCTGGTACTGAAATTAGTCTTACTGGCCTGTAATTTCCAGGGTCACATCGGGAGCCTTTCTTAAAAAATAGACATTACATCTGGTATAGAGGCTGAATTAAGTGGTAGGTTACATACCATAGTAAGTAGCTCTGCAGTATCATATTTGAGTTCCTTCAGAACTCTTAGGTGAATACCATGTGGTCCTGGTGACTTATTTCTGTTTAATTTTATCAATTTGTTCCAAAACCACCACCAACAACTCAATCTGCAACAGTTCCTCAGATTAGTCACTTAAAAAGAATGGCTCAGATATGGGAATCTCCTTCACATCCTCTGCAGTGAAGACTGATGCAAAGAATTAATTTAGCTTCTCCACAATGGTCTTGTCTTCCTTGTGTGCTCCTTTAATGGCTCCACTTATTGTTTGGTAGTCTTCCTGCTTCTGATGTACTTACAAATATTTTTGCTGTTAGTTTTTGTATCTTTTGCTAGTTGCTCTTCAAATTCTTTTTTGGCTTGTCTAATTATATGTTTACATTTGACTTGCCAGAGTTTGTTCCTTTCTATTTTTCTCAGTAGAATTTGACTTCCAATTTTTAAAGATAACTTTTTGTGTCTCACCACCTGATCAGTTATACAGGGTTTGTCTTCACTTACAAGGCCCTTCACAGCCTATTTCCACTCTGCCTATCATTTTTCATTCCCTATCAAGATGTTGCCTCCTGCCTTCAATTGTCCCACTTGTTAAATTTTCAAATAAGCACCTTTGTGCTTTCTCCCATGCTGCCTCTCCATGCTTGGATGTAAACATCTGCAAAGTTACCTCAGAATCCTCCTTTGCTGTGACTCCTACAAAAAACTTAATAGTTAGGATGCTGGTGTGCTGAGACCACTGCCTATCATGCTGACCAATATTGTTTCCTTGTATTCTCTATCTGTTGTGTCTTGTTGTGACGTTTCCCTCTGGTGTTATCTGGACTAGTGATCTGCTAGGTCACTCCAGTCCTTGACTCTGGGAGCCAGCCTTACCCTGCTCTGCTGTGAGAACTCCCACTCCCGGGATGTTCATGCTCAGCCTCTGGCATGTAAGCTGCTCCTTGGATTGTGCAACTGAATGACATTAGCCAGTACCTCCGGTCCCAGACACAACCCTAGGAACCTCCGTCTTGCAGTGTCCAGTTATGCCCGCTGGACTCTGCAAGTTTATATGAGTTTGTCAGTTTAACAAAGAAATTAATATGCACCAGGCTTGTTATCCCAAGGGGAGTCTCTATCACGCTTCAAACCAAATGCACTGTTTCAGGTAGAATAAACAAACAAATGTATTAACTACAAAGATAGATTTTAAGTGATTATAAGTCAAAGCATAACAAGTCAGATTTGGTCAAATGAAATAAAAGCAAAACACATTCTAAGCTGATCTTAACACCTTCAATGCCCTTACAAATTTAGATGCTGGTTGCTCTTCAGCCAAGCTCTCCCCTTTGATCAGCACTTCAGTCACTTGGTGTGGTGTCTGTAGATGTAGGTGGAAGAGAAAGAGAGCATGGCAAATGTCTCCCCTTTTATCATGTCCTTTCTTCCCTCTTGGCTTTGCCCCCTCCCCCTTTCAGAGTCTGGTGAGCTTTACCTCATTGCATTTCCAAACTGACCAAAGGAAGGGGGGTGACTCCCTCGAGAGTCTTTTGTTGCTGCCTAAGCCAGCACCCTTTTGTTCCTGTGAGGCTGGGCTGGGTTTGTCCCATACCTGCCCTGATGAGGTGTGAACTGCCTCTCCGCTCTTGGAGAGTTTTTGCCTGGGCTTATTTTAAGCCATGAGGATACGTTTTCAGCCTCATAACTACATACATGAAATTATAACCTATAACATTACTGTAACAATAATGCTCAGTGCATCATGAGCCGTCTGAAGACACCCGACATGACAAATTTTGCATTGGATACCACACAATCATTTTACAAGGATGAACATGGGGGTGTAGGGTGTTCCCCCGAAGTACAGATCATCACACTTGTCTTATACTGGGGCCATCTTTTTGTTCAGTGTGTACAGTGCCTAGCACAGTGGGATCCTGTGACTAAGGCTCCTAGGTGGTACAAATAGTAATAGAATAAACATAGCCAAGCTGCATTCCTAATTGGGGACAGTGGGTGCGTTCTGGGGAAACGAATGTGCTGGCCTTTTAGCTGTGGGGAACACTGTCTTCAAGAAAACCAAATGTATCAAATTGTTTCAATGAAACTTCAGTTTGAACATAAGTTATGGCAAAGCATAAAATACCACCAGAGGCTGAAGACTTGTGGAAAATATTCTGCTAAGTCTCTTACAATTTAAAAACGGTTCAATAAGTTACTGTCATGAGCTGCTTCTAAATTTAATTACTTCTATATATTTTACAGTCTAAATGTATTCTTCCAAGACTGGGGTGTTTTGTAGTGTATTATATAGGTATAGAAAACAGATGTGGTACTGTCACTGCTTATCAGGTACCTTACCACCATGGCAAATTAAGTTGTACTATTACAGTGAAGGTTCACTCAGGATAAGTGTAACTCTGTATCCTGGCTTCTTCCTCAGCGAGAGACAGCTGGTTTGCCCTTCTATTTCTGAAAATGTCAGAGGCAATTCACATTGTCCATGGGGCTCTAGGACTTGTTTGCTTCCCTTTCATCCTTACCCCAGTTTCTCACTCCAGCAAACAAACTGAGCAGTGGTACAGCAATCCTGCTTTATCCATTGCTATCTTAATTTGGGGGCAGCAGTGAGAGAAACCTTTTTTCCCCCCCACTCTCCTTCTGCTTAGTGGCCCAAAACTTAAGGGCTTTATTCATGAGACAGAACTAATGCCGAGCTGTTTCCCTTCTTCTCCCACACACTTCATTGTGGTGTGGGACAGGCCAAATGGAGCAACCCAAAGACCTAGCAATGCTCCATCTGCAAGATGATCCTCTCAGATGTCTCAGAATGGGAATTCTGCCATGACTGCTCCCAGCTCAAAGGGCAGGCTCTTGCTATTCATTGTATTCAAGCTGCAAAAGAGAGAGAGCCCATCAGTCTAAGTGAATGCAAGATGTTTTCTTTAAGAAAAAATGGTAATGTATCATTTGCCAGTGTCATAGTCTAACTGCCACACAAGTATAAGGTTTGGAATGACCTTTCTACCTAAGATAAGGAGGGGAAATATCACCCTCTTTCAAAGAATATGCCTAAACATTTTGGTTCAGATTTAGGGGAACTTGAGAACTGTCTGGATGGTGTTACCTTTATATATTATTTGTGTATATTTCTCTTCTCCCAGTACATTTGGTGAGGCAGATACAGACTTGCGGGCGCTTCAGGCCTCGATGGAACAGTTACTTAGGGAGCAGCCTAGTGAGGAATTCAGTGAAGAGGAGTTGTCAACCTTAAAGGCAGATACTGCAGCACGCATAACAAATGGTACAGAGCTGGATGATGAGGATGACAACAACCCCAGCAGTGAAAGTGTACTTAATGAAGAATGGCAGTCAGGTATAAACTTTGTTACTTGTAATTTCTCTTACTGATGTTAGTGATATAAATACAGAATTCAGTAACAATTCTATGAAGGGCTTTAGCATACAGTCTGTATAAAAGACATTATACAGAATTAAGCTTAATTTTATTGCAAAACTTGGAAAAATCATATTATGATTAGATTTTATTTAGGGTCATAGCATATAACCAGTGTTGAAGGGAAATGTTTAGTCTTCGGTGGACAGTGATTACAAAAGAGTATGAAGTAACTTTGTTATCTAGAACTGTTACCTTCAGGAAAGGTCCAAGACTATGTACTGCTCACATAATCTTTTTCCACCTACTGTGTATGATTGTGTCACATAAATGTGAACAGGGAATATTAGCTGGTGTGACTGGAGTAAATGAGAAGCTGCATTAGGATAAAGCATACAAGAGACATGAGATTTTTCAACCTTGCCATTACTAGAAATATCTATTAATGCAGTGGAACTGAAAATATGATTTAGTAAGTTTCAGAAAATCCCATTACCTTGCTGCTTTTAGGATGTGATGATAGCAGCATAAAATGCTGTGCTAAAGTCTTAATCTTACACTTTAGGTTCTAAAATTCTGGTTAAAAGCTGAATATTTTAGTACTGCTTAAAAAGGCAAACATGAAAATTTAGAAAGTGGTCAGAATAAATTAATGAATTTTAATGAGTTCTACGTTGTGTGGGAATATAGTATAATTTATGTAAGTGTAAAAGCATAACCGTATTCAAGAAATGAGGTTGTATAGATCTCTATCATTCTTGGATTGATGTAGGGTACGTCTCAACAAACCAAAGATATGTGATGTCCTTGTAGTATACTACTTCGATTTATAATTAGTACCTTTTTATGAGAGATCTCAAAGGCTTTTCTAGAAATTAAATGAGCCTCACAAACTACTACTTCTTTTCTCCTCCTAGTTCCCACTTGTCTCTATAGATATCCCCATTTTACAGGTAATTAAGTGTTGCACACTCTTGAATTTTTATCACAAGTCTCTCACTATTGGTGTCTTCTTAACATGACTCCAGGAGCTGGGGCATTATTTCATGAGAATCTTAGCTTTCATTTTTAATGAAAAAAAAAAAAGTTTTTTAGACCTTATGATACAGAGAAAAGCTTGAAAACACAACTCCTACATGCTCAAAATCCAGAGGGCAAAAAAACCCCGTATAATATAGTGCTTTAAAGATGTCATGATTTGAAGGTAAGCTTATGATTTTTGAACACTTTAGGTTGGCAATACTGGATTAAGCTTGTAATTTGGTCAAGACTGTAATTTACCACAGTCATGGAAAGCGTTAGTGGTAGAACTGGCAATTAAAATTTGGTCCTGGAAGTTGAGATTTCTGGGTTTTAACTACTAGACAATGCTACCTACTTTGCAAAATTTGTTAATGTAAGCTTTATGACGGTACTGCCGGGTTTCTATTGGCAATTTTAAAAAATGCACAATAATAGGTATGTGCTCCCTACATTAAATTGGAAACACAAATCTCCTCTCGAAGTCCATCCACCATGTTGCACAGATCTCTGAGCTGTTGTCAGAAGTGAACCCAAGGGTTGCATGCATGTTGTTTTAGGGGGAGACTTAGGACAATTAGGTACCCATCTTTGAAAATCATCCCTTAATGATAAAGATTGTATATGTTCTGCCTAAATCAGTGGATGGGTACATTTTATTAATCTGTTAGAGTAGAACCTCAGCGTTACGAACTGACTGGTCAACCACACACCTCATTTGGAACCGGAAGTATGCAATCAGGCAGCAGCAGAGACGAAAAAAAAAAAAAAGCAAATACAGTATAGTACTGTGTTAAACATAAACTACTAAAAAAAGGGAAGGAAACTGATCCTCTGCTTGTTTCATTGGAAGCAGCATTTTTCTTCTGTATAGTAAAGTTTCAAAGCTGTATTAAGTCAATGTTCAGTTGTAAACTTTTGAAAACAACCATAACATTTTGTTCAGAGTTACGAACAACCTTCATTCCTGAGGTGTTCATAACTCTGAGGTTCTACTGTATATAAAAATGCTGCTTAACGTGTACAGAGCAATAGAGAAAGTGAAGACACATTTGCTGTTCCTGTTTCCTACTCCTGTTGAAAGGTCTCTGAATTGTTGGTTTCTGACCAGATAGCATGTGGTTTTCCGTAGATGAGGTATTATCTTGGTGTCCTTAATGTAAAGAAATTCCTTAATAAGGCTTGGAAGCTCACTCGTGCTTAATAGCTCATCTCTCGTACGCTAATTCTCTTAGGTTATCTCTCGACTCAAAAAATAAATTGTTTTTAAAATGTGTTGGCTAACAGGATTTAAAATAATAATTTCTATCTTGTGCAGGCCAGGCAAATAATACTTTAAAAATATATATTTTATCTGGTTGTGGTTCATTCTAAGCTCCCACTTGGGTTGACCATGACCAGCTAACAAGTTTAAAAACATGACTTGTCTTCACTATGTGCAAAGTCCATCTGTTTTTCTTCCCTACACACTAGGGCACACATGGGCTAATTTTGCTACCAAATCAGGATGTGAAGTGAGAATTTGGGAGTTACCTAAATTACGACTGGGTCTTCCCAGAAGCCACCTAAATTTATTGTGGTTCGAGAAGCACCTACGTTAGCACAGAAGGAATCCAAACAGATAATTCTTTATATCAAATCTTTATCTGCAGATGGAAGATTAGATGCCAGATTAAGGACTTGTTTTGTAGGCTTTTGCAACCTACCATGGTGTTTTAGACCCATCTTTGAAATTTATGGAGTGGTTACGTGGAACTTTACCCAGCAATTCTGTATCAGTGCCAAGATTAAGTCAGATGTCTGCTTTGGGACAGCTGTTTTATTGAATTGTTGTGAATTGTTACTGCTGGTTAATCTACAGCGTGGGGTGTATGGAGAAGACAGCTACATAACATCACTCCGACTGTATTGGTTCCACAGAGCCACATTCATTCACCTTCTTTCCTCACAGTTTCTTCAGACCATCCAAAGGAGAAAGGGTCTATTACTGCTTTTAATTAGTGTCTCAGTGCTGTTGTGAATGTGTGGTAGCATGTGGCACACTCTTGAGGTGAACTGCCTTCAATTTGATTCAAAGGTCTGGGTGGACTTCAAAAGTTCAGGTACATGGAAGCAATATATTCAGAACTGAACTGGGATTAAACTTTGAATTTTCTCCTGTTGTATTTTCTTTTCCTAGACAACAGTGATGGGGATATTGCCAGTGAATGTGAAGCATATGACAGTGTCTTCAGCCATTTGGAAGAGTTGAGATATAATCTGGAGCGGGAAATAGGCTTTGATAAATTCATTGAAGTTTATGATAAAATAAAGGTTTGTGGAGTGCTCTAAGTGAAAAATAGATCAATCTACCTTGAGTTGCTTATTGCTGCATAGTGTTATGTGACTAGAATTTATGAACATTCCTCTTTGTATTCTGTTCAGCATATTAATGCTAATACAGAAAATTTCATTCTATGTGACCTAAAAGATAAATGTTTTGTGCTAATCCACGATTCTTTTTATAAATTTGTAAATTGTTTCACTTTATGATCACTTCAAATTTTAAATTGGACCACTTGCATTGTCTACTCTTATAGGCAATACATGAAGATGAAGACGAGAATATTGATATTTGTTCAACAATAGTTCAGAATATTCTGGGAAATGAATATAAACATCTGTATGCCAAGATTCTTCATTTAGTGATGGCAGATGGAGCCTATCAGGAAGGTAATGTTCTTAACACTTTACTGCAATTGCATACTATTTCTGTATTATATTCTCCTACCTGGATAATCTCATTTGTAGTAGTCTCTGACATTAATAATATTTTTTCTAAAACAAACAGTTTTAAACTCATTATTGCATTAATTACTTGGATTAAAATTAAAATTCACAAAGGATATTGAAAAAAATTAATCCTTACAGCAAATAGTAGCTAAGGAAATTTATCAGATTTCTCACATTGAACATTTTTGATTACTATGAACATTCCTTTTGTAGCTAATCACAGATATGCTCCTAAAGGTAAAGTTGGTTATTTAGCTCTGGAGCATATATGGATCAGAGCAGAAATGAGGGAGATGAAGAAATAAATAGCCGAACCCAGGCTACTAGAGGTTCTGCCTGAAAGAGATTTGTGTTATCAGACTGTTATCCCTTTGATACCTATACCATCATCCTGTACTTCTGCATCGGTACCAATGGAGTATGAGAGAGATCTGGGTCAAATCAGGCATATGGGTTCTGTACCATCGGTACCGAAGGTGGCCTTCATCATCTAATTCTTATCTATATACCACTGGTGCCAAAAGAGTTTAGATATGCTAAAAACCTCCATGTCTCCACTAAGCCAGAATCTCTGTTACTTAACCGAACCGGTCATCTTGGAGTACAACAATCTGCTGAATCACCAACTCCACATCTGTCATTGAGGCCATTTTACTCACACTCACACTCACACCCCACATCCACCCACCCACCTGTTCTCACCTCCCCCTGAATATGTTGAGGAGGACTCTGACTCTTAAATTTTAGTAAAGGGTTCTGTATATTCTAGGAGGCATAATTTGCCCATATGTACCGACTCTATGGAAGAAACAAGACCTCAACTCCTACCCTCTGAGTATGACCAGTGGTTGATATCTTTCCCTATGCCCTTTGGACCCTCCCTCAGTGGCCTTGTTGGGATCCTCTGGCAATTTACCTCTTCCAGTTTAGGTCAGCATCTACTCACTTCCAAAGGGAGCATACACAATGTCATTCTTCTCAACCTCCTCTCTCACCTTCCCAAACGGGAGGGGAGACTTTTGAGGAGCAGGAGGCAAGGGCTGACAAAGAGGTGACACCTGCTATTAATATTTTGTCGTCATTGCCTGATGAAGCCATCATGCCTTCACTATCTTCCATGGCGGATGACTTCAGCTGATGAAATATGTTGCCAATATGCTTCAGATTCCATTGGAGGAGGTCCAGAATTCTAACCATAAACTCCTGGATGTTTTGCACAGCTCAGCCTATATGTGGGTGACCGCCCTTGTCAATGAACTTTGCCAGAGCCTACTAAGATTATCTGGCAGACTTCAGTTACCACACCACCTACTTGTAAATATGCAGCTAAAACGTACTATGTCCCACTCAAGGATTCTGAGTTTTTATTTTCTGCCCTATACCTTTTGGTAGTGGAGGCCATCAATGGATAAGGTAGGCAATACAATTCTAAGTTTGCCCTTTACTCCAAAGACCACAAGAGACTTGACCCCTTTGGTTGTAAGTCTTACTCCTCGGCCACATTACAGTTTCAGGTTGCAAACCACCAGGTGTTTATGTCAAAATATGATTATTTAAACTACAAGTTTAATTCTCTTATTCAACACTTTCCAGCTGAGCATCAGGAAGGTCAACTTTTGGCAAAAATATAATTACAGACATGCCTCCTTAGATGCTGCTTATGCTGCAGCACAGTTCATAACCACCATGACTGTGATGCGATGAGAATCTTGGTGGCAGCTGTTGGGTTTCCCTAGTGAGGTTCAGAGTACTGTTGAAGACATTCCTTTTGACAGCCACCAAACTATTTGCCAAGTCTACCACTGACTTTCTTCACCCTCTGAGGGACTTAAGGACCATGCTCAAATCCCTCGGGATCTATACACCTGTGAACAAAAGAAGGTTTAGCATGTCTCAAGATTTCAGAGGTCTCTTCTACACCATTTTTCTAACTTCCATAGGCCACCTGAGTTACCAACCAAGAGACCTAGATATTCGAAGAAGCCAGCTTCTGCCACAGCTACTTCGTCCCACCATTCGCATATTCTAAGCACCAGTTTTGATGGCTTGGACTGGAGTCTCAACCGATTAGTCAACAGGTCTTACTGCTATTCCGTCCTACAGTCAATCCCCCTTTTGGATACCGTCTTTCTCAATTTTAAGCTGCATGAGAGAACATAACATCGGACAAATAGATATTGGAAACCATAACATCTGGTTACACCATTTCATTTCAATTCCATCCCTTGCCCGCCACCCCATCCCTTTTCAGCTACCTATCTCATGATTAATTGTTGACACAAGAGATTGCCTCTCTTCTGTGTTTAGGAGCCATAAAACCGGTTCCTGTGTAGCACAAGGGAAAGGGATTCTACTCAAAGTACGTTCTGGTTTCCAAAAAGAACAGAGGATGGAGACCAATGCTAGACCTCAGACATCTGAACAAATATGTGAAACAAAATAATTCAGGATTGTGACCCTTGCAGGCATAATTTCCTCTCTAGATTTTGGAGGTTGGTTTATGACTTTCAGCCTACAGGAATATATTTTCATGTGGCATTCCAACCTTCTTACAAGAGGTTTCTTCTATTCCTGTTGAACCATGACCATTACCAGTACCAGGTGCTCCTTTTTGGCCTCTCCTTGGCCCCAAGGATATTCTCAAAGGTTATAGCAGTCAGCCGTACACCTTCATCATGGAGACATAATCATCTTCTCCTATCCAGGCAATTAGTTGTTCAAGGCAGACCTTATCGGAAAGTATTATCAGCGGTACAGGTGATACAATCCCAATTCTGCAGCCTAGGCCTCCAGGTCAATCTCAAGAAGTCCATTTTGATACCACTTCAGTGTCTAAATTTTATCGAAGGTTTTCTGGATGTGTTGGCAGGCAGGGCTTGTCTCCCTTCCAACAGATTTCTCACCCTCAAGAATCTCATCTCAAGACTTCAGTGCATTCCCCAATTGTTGGTAAGAAACTGTCTTCAACTGCTGGGGCACATAGCAGCTTGTATTTTGTATTTCAGCATGCCAGGTTACATCTTCGGTGTCTCCAGTGATGGCTTTGGATGGTCTACAGACTGAACAAGCACAGTCTGGACAAGCTTGTATTTGTTACCCAGTGGATTCTGCAGTCACTCAACTGATGGGAAGACCCTGTGAATATCCGTGCCAGAGCCACATTTATCCAAAATCGCTCTACTGTCATGATAACATCAGATGCATTATTCTTGAGATACGGGACACAGCTGGGACCCCACACAATTCAGGGCAAATGGTCACTGCAAGAACAGCTCTTCCGCATCAACTTTCTGGAGTTGAGAGCAGTCAGAAATATTCATTTTCTCCTTCTAATAAGAGCCAATTCAATCAAGATAATGACAGACAGCATGGCCTGCATGTATTATATCTATTGTCAGGGAGAGACACATTCCCCTCTCTCTGCACCAAAGTGATAAAACTCTGGAATTGGTGCATAGCCAACAATATAGTCCATCTCAGCTGAACTGCCCGGTATAAAAACACCATGGTGAATGACCTCTGCAGACATTGCTCCATAAATTACAAATGGGAGCTAGACACCTAAGTCCTCAAAAGACTATTCTTAGCTTGGGGATTCCCAGAGGTCCATCTTTTTGCCCCAGCAGCCAATACGAAGTGCAACAAATTCTGTTCCAGGGCAGGTTTTGAGCCTTAATCTCTAGGAGATGCCAGTCTCATTTCATGAACAGGGAGGCCTCTTTTTAAGCGCATCCACCATCACCACCATTGCTTCTAAAGGTTCTCAACAAGATCAAGCAAGACCGCATGGTAATCATTTTGATTGCTCCACCTTGGCTAAGACAGGTTTGGTATCCTTATCTCATCCAACTTACCTCTTACCCATCTGTTGTCTCAGAATGCTGGTCAGACACTTCATCCCAACCTGGAGGTTCTGCGGCTCCTTGCATGGCTTCTCAGTGGTTCTCAAGGTTAGAGATTTCCTGTTCATTAGAAGTGCAACAGGTATTAATGAATAGTAGAAAGGAATCTATAAGCCATAATTACCTCCAGAAATGGACATATCTTTGGTGTAATAGGTGAAAGCTTTCACCTGCCCATTCTTATCTTTCCAGAGTCTCGGATTACTTGTTAGAATTGAAAAGACTGGTATTTTTTGAGAGTTCCATCAGGGTTCACTTAGCAGCAATTCCAGCTTTTCACTCTCCATTAGAAGGTTTTTCGATCTTCATCGATCCCATCATAGTGAGATTTCTGAGAGGTCTAGTGAATCTCAGCCCACCAGCTAGAGATTCTTGTTGTTAATTGCCTCATGAAACATCCTTTCGAGTTACTAGCTATGTGCTCCTTCTTACCTGTGAAGACAGCCTTCTTGGTGGCCATCACCTCTGCCCTTAGGGTCAGGGAACTGGGGGCTCTAATGGAAAACCCTCTATTCACAGAGTTCTCTACAAAAAGGTGTTACTTTGACTCCATCCAAAACATTTTTATCTAAGGTTTCTTCTGAATTTCATATTAATCAGGCCATTCACCTTCCAGTTACTTTCCCAAGCCACATCAGACTAGATAAGAAACTTCTTTCCATACCTTAAATGTGAGGAGGCTGTTAGCCTTTTACCTGGATAGAACTAGACACTTTAGAAAAATCTCCTAGGTTTTTTGTGTCTATTGCAGACAGATTTCAGTGATCGCCAGTCTCCATGCAGAGTCTCTCAAGATGGATCTCTGGTTATATTTATATAACTTGGTATGAGTTGGCTGATGCTCAACCTTCCCCTAGAGTGATAGCTCATTCTACAAGATGACAGTCTACATCCGTAGCTTCTCAAATATGTTCCAGTTGCTGAAATCTGCAGGGCTGAAACCTGGACATATGCTTGGAGAAAGTAGGTGCACTATGGTTTTGGGTAATACTGCTAGATCAGATGCTGCAGGATCAATGCAATTGTCTCTTCAGTCCTGAACTCTGCCCCGAAGCTCCCTCCTCCTTAGGGAGGTACTGTACTGGAGTCACCTGAAGTGGAGCACCCATAGGGATGTAATAGAAGAAGGAGCGATTACTTACCTTGTGCAATAACTAGAGTTCTTCAAGATGTGTCCGCCAAGTGGTGCTCCACTACCCCTCCTCCTTCCCCTTTGATTCATATCATCCCTAGTGGAGCTTTGTGATAGAGAAGGAACTGAGGCCGGTTTGCCCATGCAATGCTTTATATCCTCGGTTTGGGGGCACAAGGATGTGAAGGGCACATGTGTTGGCTTAATGGGCACTACTACCAAAAATTTCCTATCAAAGGCTCAAGGGCATGTGCACATTTGAAGTGCAATACCCATAGGGACATGCATCTTGAAGAACTCCAATTACTACACAGGGTGAGTAATCTCTCCTTTCTTAGTAGTGAAAGGATTTCATTGTGATAACAGCTTAAGTTGAACAGGCCATATAGAATGCAAGAATCTTAAGAAGTTTATTAGTCCAGTAAAGATGTAATGTTTTTTGCTTTACAGGCTTGTATGCATAGTGCTTTCAGTGTTGTTTTGAAATCTGTTTTAAAAAAAAAAAAAAAAAAAAAAATTAAAGTTCATTTCAATCTTATTTTGTAATAGAATTTTTATCATATATGGTTGCTTACTTAACTATTTATCTTATTAAGTTTTACTGAATCTGCTAAACTTGTCTTTTTTCCCCCTCTCCTCAGATAATGATGAATAAATCTGACTCGGGAAGTGTGATATGTAGGTGTCTGGATTCTGTACAGCAGAATTGCGAGTTACAATGGAAAATGTAATAACTGAATAAGGAGCAGGAAAGTGGGAGACATAAGAAAAGCATGCTGATTGCATGAAGATGGAAAAACATGCCTATATTTCAGATGAGATGTTTATGTATTTCCTTTTATGTTTCCTCATTTTTAAAGTTACGTGCTGCAGAAATTACACTTTATCTTAAAAATTTCAACCAAAGTATACAGAGGATGGCCCAGAAGATGTTTGTTTTTTTAAATCAAGATAGATTTATCATGTAATAGAGGCCTTGCCATATTAACTGTTGGCTGTTAGGTGTAAGGAGTTAAAAGGATTACCATGTTTTGAAAATACCTGCTTCTAGCTCTTCACTTACACACTAAAAATAATTCTATTTATCCCTACTAAAGATTGTATTTCATTTTCAGTAGACCAGTTAGACTGTATTTAAATAATCACATTGTATCAGTGGCCCAAGTTTGAATATTTCACATTTTTTAGAATAAAACTGGTAGCATGTTGAAGTTTCAATTTGTCACTTTTTAACCAGTGTCACCTAAACTATCTTAATAGTTTTTTCAAATTGAGGCAAACTGGTCTTTATCATATCATTGAAAAAAGTTAATTTTTTTTTTCAAAGGAGTAATGGAATTCATTTGGAACTGGAGAGTTTCTGCCATAATCTTTCTAGCAGAGACATTACTACTTCAAATTTTGCTACCTTCTCTAACTATAAAGCTGTGCAAAAGTTAAGGCTGCTCTTTTCCCCCCCTCCTGCCACACAGAGAAAAACAAAATGGGATAATTTATCTGTGTTAAAAACTTAAATACCGTGTTACTGTTGTCATTTTGACACTGATGATTTGTTGTGTGATTTCCCAGGACAATATAAACCTAGATTTTCCCTGTACTCTGTTCCTCTGTCAGAGGGAGCACCATACTGGCAAAATAAGGTGTGGTTTTTTCCCCCCAGAGACAATGACTAGAAAGTGTTACTAGTCTGTGTGTACAACAGGTCAAGTATTACAGATCAAATGAAACTTATAATTTTCAGTTACCCTATTGGAGAGAGATGGATTTTCAAACCCTGAGTAATAGCAATCTCAGTTGGAATAATTTAAAAGTCAAATTATTTTAGCACTAAGTGAAAGTTAATGTGTACATTATTTCTAATCTTCATAAATAAATACTTGATTTTTGTATAACTGTTTATTTTTATGGTATTATTACTATTAAAAATTCCTTTCTTGCCCATTGCAGGGGGTAGGGGGTAAAACAATGTTAAATACTTTTTGCTTCTGTGGAATTGTTTGTTTCTTTACATGTTTTAGAACCAGAGTGTCAAATTAATTGGAGGAAGAGGGTCAAAATCCATTGTTCCCTTAGCTGAGTTATAAATTTAGGAATCCACAGTGATCAGATCCCACTGATGTCAGTGGGAGATTTGTACAAAGATCAGAGGTAAATGGTTGTGATGTATTACCTAAACTTTCAGTTATTATTTATTCAGTACCTTAATTTTTCTACTGAATCAGACAATACTAACTTCACCTTTACGATCCATGCTCTTCCTTTCTTGTGTTTCTCTTCTTTCCCCATCTTTTCTGTGTTTCTCTTTGGCCTGGTCTACACTAGGAGGTTGTCGAATTTAGCAGTGTTAAATCGAATTAACCCTGCACCCGTCCACACAACGAAGCTATTTAGTTCGACATAGAGGTCTCTTTAAATTGATTTCTGTACTCCTCCCTGACGAGGGGAGTAGCGCTAAATTCGACATGGCCATGTCGAATTAGGGTAGGTGTGGATGGAATTCGACGCTAATAGCTCCGGGAGCTATCCCACAGTGCACCACTCTGTTGACGCTCTGGACAGCAGTCTGAGCTCCGATGCTCTGACCAGCCACATAGGAAATGCCCCGGGAAAATTTGAATTCCTTTTCCTGTCTGGCCAGTTTGAATCTCATTTCCTGTTTGGACATCGTGGCGAGCTCAGCAGCACTGGCAACGATGCAGAGCTCTCCAGCAGAGGTGACCATGCAATCGCAGAATAGAAAGAGGGCCCCAGCATGGACTGATCGGGAAGTCTTGGATCTGATCGCTGTGTGGGGCGATGAGTCCGTGCTTTCAGAGCTGCGATCGAAAAAACGGAATGCGAAGATCTACGAGAAGATCTCCAAAGCCATGACAGAGAGAGGATACAGCCGGGATGCATCGCAGTGCCGCGTGAAAATCAAGGACCTGAGACAAGGCTACCAGAAGACCAAAGCGGCAAACGGACGCTCCGGATCCCAGCCCCAGACATGCTGTTTCTACGAGGCACTGCATTCCATTTTAGGTGCGGCCGCCACCACTACCCCACCACTGACCGTGGACTCTGACGATGGGGTATTGTCGATGGCCGCTTCCTCGGAGATGTTCACGGACGGGGAAGATGAGGAAGGAGATGAGGAGGACGAGGCAGTCGACAGCGCTTACAACGCTGATTTCCCCGACATCCAGGATCTTTTCATCACCGTCACGGAGATCCCCTACCAACCCTCCCAAGGCTTTAACCGTGACACTGAATCAGGGGAAGGATCAGTCGGTAAGTGTTTTAAACATGTAAACGTTTATTTTGAACAGAACAGGAATGGAATATTAACAATGGGTTTTTCAAGATTACTTTGCCCTAGGCGCTTAACTTTTTAGTCCTTGCCAGTGCAACGACTGCAAAAGTATCTCAAAATGTCCGGTTTTTCATGATTAGTTTGCCCTAGGCGCTCTACTTTTTAGTCCTTGCCAGTGCAGCTACTGGAAAATTAGGTCAATATGTCCGGGGATAGAGCAGAAATCCTCCTGGGACATCTCCACGAAGCTCTCCTGGAGGTAATTTGAAAGCCTTTGCATGAGGTTCCTGGGGAGAGCGGTCTTATTGCGTCCTCCATGGTAGGAAACTTTTCCGCGCCAGGCTATCAGCAAGTACTCCGGGATCAGTGCCTCGCACAGCATGGCCGCATATGGCCCCGGTTTTTGCTGGCATTCACGCAGCATGCGGTCTTTCTCAGTGTCCGAAATCCTCATCAGAGTGATATCACTCATGGTGACCTGCTTTAAATTAGGGGAATGTTAGTATTGGGACTGATTGTCTGTTCCTTTACATAACTGTAACCGGCGGTTTACAGCCACGCGGTGGAGGTGGGACAGGGGCAGCATACAGGGATCTTTCCCGGGGACAGCCGCGAGAGGGGTGGGACAGGGGCAGAGTTCATGCTGGCCGGATTGCCGGCAGCAGGAACTGGCCAACGCTAGGGGCATTGCTTTGAACGTGAAAGGAGGGCACTGCTATAAATTAAGCTTTCAGCAGCCAAAAGTCTACGGCTTACCATGTCCGCCTGCTACCCGAATTCCGCTGTCCTGCCCCGCTTGTGTGATCTGTGCTCCAAGACCCCAGGCAGTGAATGGGAAGGCCGAAAATTCGACCTTGTCCTGAGTGCGCATGTGATAGGTGCTGTGCATGGTCTTGTTCACAGAGAAAGGCTATGTTCATTGTTCACAAAAATGTATCTTTGTGAGGAATTCACTCCCTTTTTCCCATCCCACAGCTGCGAGTATCTCCCGACCTACCCCGGCATCCCCCTCCCAGAGGCTGGCGCAGATTAGGCACCGAAAGAGAAGGACACAGGACGAGATGTTCTCCGAACTTATGGGCTGCTCCCGAGCTGAGGCGGCACAGCAGACCCAGTGGAGGGAGAACATGTCGCAATACCAGCGATCACACAGCAAACGGGAGGACAGGTGGCGGCAGGAAGACCAGCAGGCGACTCAAACGCTGCTTGGACTAATGAGGGAGCAAACGGACACGCTCTGGCGCCTTGTAGATGTTCTGCAGGACCGGAGGCAGGAGGTCAGAGCCCCGCTGCAGTCTCTCTCTAACCGCCCTCCCCCGCCACAAAGTCTCATCCCCCCACCTCACCCAAAGTCCCAAGAAGGAGGGGCGGCAGGGGCCGTGAAAACAGTCACTCCACCCTGCAGACTGCTCAAGTACCAGACGGCTCTCATTCCCAAAGTTTTGATAAGTCCTTTCCTTCACTCCAAAAGCACCTCACCCAAGCCCCCGTCCCAGTGTCATCCCCTACCTGTGTAGTTGTTAATAAAAAATACGTTTCTTTTAATTACTGTTTCCGTCAGGTTCTTTTAGAGGAGAGTGTGTTTGAAGGGGGGAAAGGGGGTTGGTAATTGGAGAGGACAGTCACCTTTACCAGGGTACAGACACGGGGGCAGGTTCAGCAGCAGGTCACACACACATTGCAGTCACTAGGCACCCTGGTCAGTCTGGGAGGTGGTTTTCATGTTCTGTGTGGGGGGGCTATGTGAGTTTGTGGCGGGGGAGGGCGCTTACAGATCTTATGCAGCGGTCCTTAGCCTGGATGACAGAGCCATGCAGCAGGGGATCTGTAACCGTCCTCCCCCACCACAAAGTCACATAGCCCCCACACACAGAGTCCCGAAAAGGAGGGGTGGCAGGCTCCGTTGAAACAACCAGTCCACCACTGTGGACCGCTCTAGGAGCAGGAGCCTGTCATTCCTCGAGTTTAGAAGCGTTCTTTCCATCACTACGCCCGCTCCCCACCACAGTCTGCGTCCCAGTTTCAACCCTTTACCACGAAACCCTTAATAAAGAAAACAGTGTTAATGAACAAAGTTCCATTTATTTTATTTTTAAAGGTGTGTTGGAAGGGGGGAAACGGGGTGAAGGGGGTATGTAACTGGAGAGGACAGTCAACATTAACTGGGTAAAGAAACGGGGGCAGGTTCAGCTTCTCTTTAAACAAACTTAATAGTCACAGGTTACCCTGCTCACTGTGGAACCTAGCTTTCAAAGCCTCCTGGATGCACAGCGCGTCCCGCTGGGCTCTTCTAATCGCCCGGCTGTCTGGCTGGGCGAAATCAGCAGCCAGGCGATGTGCCTCAACCTCCCACCCCGCCATAAACGTCTCCCCCTTGCTCTCACAGAGATTGTGGAGCACACAGCAAGCTGCAATAACAATGGGGATATTGGTTTCGCTGAGATCAGAGCAAGTCAGTAAGCTTCTCCATCTCCCCTTGAGACGTCCAAAAGCACACTCCACCACCATTCTGCACTTGCTCAGCCGGTAGTCGAAGAGTTCTTTTTCAGTGTCCAGGGCGCCTGTATAGGGCTTCATGAGCCAGGGCATTAGCGGGTAGGCTGGGTCCCCGAGGATCACTATAGGCATCTCCACATCCCCAACAGTTACTTTGTGGTCCGGGAAGTAAATACCTTCCTGCAGCCGTCTAAACAGACCAGAGTTCCTGAAAACACGAGCGTCATGAACCTTACCCGGCCATCCGACGTTGATGTTGGTAAAATGTCCCCTATGGTCCACCAGTGCTTGCAGGACCATTAAAAAGTAGCCCTTTCTGTTAATGTACTGGCTGGCCTGGTGGTCCGGTCCCAGGATAGGGATGTGAGTTCCATCTATAGCCCCACCGCAGTTTGGGAATCCCATCGCGGTGAAGCCATCTATGATGACCTGCACGTTTCCCAGGGTCACTACCTTTGAGAGCAGTAGCTCAATGATTGCGTTGGCTACTTGCATCACAGCAACCCCCACGGTAGATTTGCCCACGCCAAAGTGGTTCGCGACTGACCGGTAGCTGTCTGGCGTTGCAAGCTTCCAGAGGGCTATGGCCACTCGCTTCTGGACAGTCAGGGCTGCTCGCATCCGGGTGTCCTTGCACTTCAGGGCAGGGGACAGCAACTCACAAAGTTCCAGGGAAGTTCCCTTACGCATGCGAAAGTTTCGCAGCCACTGTGATTCATCCCAGACCTGCAGCACTATGCGGTCCCACCAGTCCGTGCTTGTTTCCCGGGCCCAGAATCGCCGTTCCACAGCATCAACATGACCCATTGCCACCATGATATCCACGGCGCGGGGTCCCGTGCTTTGCGAGAGGTCTGTGCCACTCTTAGACTTAACGTCCTCACCGCGCTGCCGTAGCCTCCTCGCCCGATTTCTCAGCATCTGCCTCTGAAAAAGGTGGATGATAAGGTGCGAGGTGTTGACAACGGCCATAACTGCAGTGATCGTCGCAGCGGGCTCCATGCTCGCAGTGCTGTGGCGTCTGCGCTGTCACTCACCAGAAAAGTGCGCGAACTGGTTGCCCGCCAGCGCTTTCAGGGAGGGAGGGTGGGAGTGACGGTTGAATGACGGCAGTTACCCAAAACCACCCTCGACACATTTTTTCCCCCAGCAGGCATTGGGGGCTCGACCCAGAATTCCAATGGGCAGCGGGGACTGTGGGAACTGTGGGATAACTGCCCACAGTGCACCGCTTCCAATGTCGACGCTTGCCCCGTTAGTGTGGACTCACACAGTCGAATTACTGTTCTTAGTGTGGATACACACGTTCGACTTTGTAATATCAGTTCCACTAATTCAATTTAAGTAAAATCGAACTACTCTCGTAGTGTAGACATACCCTTTGTCTTCACTACATGTTTTTTTTTTATTCCCTCTGCATTTCACTTTCTGCAACAACTCTGTTCTTCCCTCCAGGCTTTATTCTCTTCCTCTTCCCCATTTTGTCAACTAAAATGATCAACAGTGAAGCAGTTAAGCTTGACATTTCAAATGTCTATAGAGATAACTGTACAAAAAAATTAATTGGGAATGGGGGAACTCGCACCTTTTAAATTCATTGTTTCAAGCTGTCTGCAGACTCAGATGCACTCTTTGACACTGGTTCTAGTTCATATTTTCAACGTTATCTTTGTAATTGTTTAGAAACAAGATTTAAAAAAAAATCCCAGATTCTTCTGAATATGCCATTTAGACCACAAATATACATCAAATTGGCTGTTGGATGCTTTTGTTCTAGAATCTTGAACTTCCACAAAATTCCTGAGATGAAATCCTAGCCCAGTGACGTCAACGGAAATTTTGCTATTGACTTCAGTGGAACCAGAATTTCACTTAAATGTGTGTTACTTCTCACACACAACCTACACTAGGCATGGCTTGCTTCCTATAAGAGTAGGAAGTAAGTTTGGCCATACTGAGTGGAATACAAGCTTTTAAGATGATAGTACTTTTATCAGTTAACTGTTTGTGCAGAATACATGCATATTTTTCACATTTAAAAAAGAGAATAATCTTAAGGCCTTCCAACCAATTCTGAGTTCTCCTAAATCCCTCAAGAGCTAATTTAAGTTTGCATGAAATAGCAAATAAGAATATTATTCAAGTGTGGGAAAAATCAATCTCTCCACATTTTAAAAACTATTAATCTGTCTATTTGTACACTAGAAGAGGATCAATACCAATGTTTGCAGATTTCAGTCTGTGTAGAATAATGAAATTTTTATGTCAATTGTTTAAATACTTGGTTGGCAATTAACATAAAACCCCAGGCAATTATAAGAGGAGGTTGTCCATAGCATGTGTAGTATTTTGAATGTAAGTTATGGCAATTTATTTAAAGAAACACTCTTTAAGTCCCAGTAAGTTCTGAGCCTAAAATTATTTAAGGGAAAAGATCGCTTGTTGAGGATCTAATTTTGCAATGACTTTCCATTGTAGAAAAAAATAAAAATAAAAAATTAGTCCACTGTGGGTCTGATCCTTAAGCCCTGTGCACTCAAAATTCCTATTTACTGCAAACTGAGTTTTGAGCTTCTTTCCTCAATTTCTTCACTCCTTTCCCCCACCAGAGCAGAGTAGGCCAAACCTAGCAAGCTGAAAGCCAAGAGGTGCTTCGTATGCAAAGAAACTTTTAAGAGCAGCAGAAAGAGAGTTCTCCACGACTGCTTCCAGCATGGGGACCATCAATCTACCAGGCAAAGGCGTTCTGATTCAGGACATATTGTCAGAGCCTCTGGTCCCGGGTACTATCCAAGCTGGAGACGCTCCAAGTGGCACGAGAGATTGTCCCTCCTGGTGCTGCCCACTCTGGCCCCTGCGGGGCCCCGGTCATGGTGTAAACCTGCATTTGGTCCACCACAATCTCCACCTCTACGGCAACGCTTCCCTTTGCAGGGGAGGTCTGGCCAACGATCGCCCTCTTGCAGCCGACACGTGTCTGACAATGATAGGCTCGAGGTGTGGCTCGCCGGTAACCAGGTGCAGACATCTGGAGGCATGTGCCCTGCAGCAGGAGTTTCGGAGTTGGCGCCCAGAATCTCCACAGCACTGGTACCACTCCAGGGACAGGTCAAGGGACCGACGGTACCGTCGCCAATCCCCCAGGGCGGCGTCACTGCATGCAGCTGCATCTTCATGACACCAAGCCCGCTCTGGTTCCCGGTCCCACTCCACATTAAGCGTGAGGCGTAGATCGCTGGCCCGGGGCCATTGCGGATCCGCCGGTCCAGGCACTCTTCGAGGTCAGCCAGATCCAACTCCGGGAGGAGTGGCCAGTACTGATTGGGACAGAGCCACTACTCAGCCCAGTCTTGGTCACAGGGGAGCTACCACTCGGGATCTAGCTCAGGTTCAGAGTGAGGTTCCCTAGCTGCAGGACAAGCTCCAATACCTACATTGACAGCACCACAGCCGGCTACGTGGCTGGCACAGTGGTACCCAGGAAACCAATGGGGATTCACTCAGGCCTCCTGCTCGGTATCCAGAGCTTTGGAGAGATCGGCTACCTCCCTCTCCTGCCCCCCTCCAGCTACAGGCACAGGAGGAAGTGGGCGAGCAAGCCGCCGGACCATCTCTGCTTGTGGAGGACCTCTTGGTACTGGCTTCCTCCTTGTCATCGCCAGACAGGAGAACCCTCCACCGGTTCCCCAGGATGATGCTAAGGCACATCAGGAGCTGTTAGAGGGTCGCCGCCAAGCTGGGCCTCCAGGTGGAGGAGTTAGAGGAGCCCGCGGACTCCCTCTTTGATGTTCTCTGCCCCGTAGCCCCGGCCAGGGTAGCTTTGCCCCTACATAAGGGGGTTGCAAAGATTACAAAGGCCCTCTGGCAAACCCCCTCCTCCTTTCCTCCAATCTCCAATAGGGCAGAGCGCAAGTACTTCATGCCATTCAAGGGTCATGAATACGTTTATACCCATCCTGCTCCCAATTCCTTAGTGGTAGAGCAAGTCAACTACAGGGAGAGACACGGTCAATCTGGGGCTACCCCTAAGAGTGAAGACTCCAGGAGACTAGACTTGTGTGGGCATAAAGTTTATTCATCCTCCAGTCAACAGTTGCCGGTGGCCAACCCTCAGGCCCTACTAGGCTGCTATGATTTTAATATGTGGCAGGCCATGACCAAGTTGGAGAGCGCCCTTCCTGAGGCTTCTAGGAAGGAGTTCCGGGCGATCCTGGATGACAGCTCGACTGCAGCCAGAGCAGCTCTCTAGGCAGCGTCAGACACGGCGGACACCACTGCCCATACCATGGCATCGGCCATCTGGTTGGCTGCTCCTCTCTGGTCTTTCCTCAGAGGCTCAGCAGTCAATGCAACACCTCCCTTTTGACAGGCAGGCCCTGTTCACAGAACAGACGGACAATAAACTCCATGGCTTGAAAGATTCCCGCACGATCCTGAAAACACTGTGCCTGTACGTCCCCGGCCCTTCCCGCAAGCGGTTTAAGCTGTAGCAGCCTCACAACCAGGGGAGCTGCCCATGCCAGGAGCTTCCCCACCAAAAAATCCAGGGGCTACAAGAGGCGCCCTGGCCACCAACCCCCATCTACATCCTAGTCGGGCTCGACCCGCAGTAAGCAGACAGGCAAGCGCCTGTTTTGAGGTTACACCCGAGGGTGACCTAACGGACTGTTTCCCAGATTCTTCCTCCCCTCTATTTACCAATCACCTTTCTTCCTTACTCCCTGTGTGGGCGTCTATAACATCGAACTGATGGGTCCTCAATATGGTGGCACAGGGTTACACTCTTCAGTTACTTTCTACCCCCCCCCTTCCCAACCCACCTCCCCATCCCTCTTCAGGGACCCTTCTCATGAGAATCTTTTCACGCAGGAGGTAGAGGGTCTACTGCAGCTGGGTGCAGTGGAGGTAGTTCCTGTGGAGTACAGGAACAAGGGATTCTATTCCTGATACTTTTTAATCTCCAAAGCCAAGGGTGGTCTGCGGCCCATAGTAGACCTGTGGGGCTTGAACTGCTCCTCAGTGAAAATGAAGTTCCGCATGGTCTCCCTGGCCTCTATCATCCCCTCCCTGGATCTGGGAGACTGGTATGCCGCCCTCGGTCTGAAAGATGTGTACTTTCACATTGCCATCTTCGAGGGACACAGATGCTTCCTCTGGTTCACAGTACGTCCCGACCACCGTCAGTTCACGGTCCTTCCGTTTGGCCTACTGACAGCACCGCGGGTATTTACCAAGTGCACATGGATGGTGGTGGCTTACCTCAGATGTCGGGGGTATCCAGATCTACCTGTCCCTGACGACTGGCTTGTCAAGGGCAACTCCAGGTCCAAGGGGATGTTGTGGTGCTACTGGCCATGTGCCTTTGCCTTGGCCTGTTGGTGAACGACAAAAAATCCACGTTGGTTCCGGTACAGAGGATAGACTTCATCAGAGCGGTGCTCGACTCAACCTCTGCCAGAGCATCCCTGCCACTGGAGAGATTCAGGAGACTGACTGACCTTATCGCGGAAGTCTCCGCATTTCCCCTGACCACGTCCAGGTTTGCCTGCACCTACTAGGTCACATGGCAGCATGTACATATGCGATGCCTGAAGCAATAGCTGGCAACGGTCTACTCCCAGTCCAGGGACCACCTTGAGAAGGTGGTTACCATCCCTGCAATGATACTTACCTTGCTGCGATGGTGGGCCGACCCCGGGAAAATCCTGGAAGGCGTTTCCTTCATCAGCACTCCTCACTCAGTTGAGTTGGTTTCGGATGCCGCGGACCTCAGCTGGGGGGCACACCTCGGCACCCTCCAAACCCAAGGTATGTGGTCCCCAGGGGAATCAACGCTACACATAAATGTCAAAGAGCTCAGGGTGGTGCACAGCGCATGCGCAGTCTTCCTACCTCACCTATTGGGCAAAGTGGTCAGAGTCCTCACAGACAACACAGCCTTGATGTTCTACATCAACAGGCAAGGCGGAGCACGATCCTCGGCCCTCTGCCAAGATGCACTCCGTCTCTGGGAATTCTGCATCAGCCACGCAATCCATCTAGAAGCGTGTCACCTTCCGGGTGCCAGGAACATGCTAGCAGATCACCGAAGCAGGGACTTCTCCTCTCACCACGAGTGGGTGCGCCACTTGCAGGTAGCCAGCACGACCTTCCAGAGGTGGGGAACTCCCCAAGAGGATTTGTTTGCCACCAGGCAGAACAGGAAGTGCCACCAGTTCTGCTCCAGATAGGGTCTGAGCAAGGGCTCCCTCTCCGATGCCTTCCTCCTGCCGTGGGCAGGAAGCCTGATGTACGTGTTCCCTCTGATTCTGCTCATCAGCAAGATCCTAGCAAAAATCAAGAGGGACAAGATGCGGGTTATCATGATCGCTCCAGGGTGGCCGCGCCAACATTGGTTTGGCATGCTATTGAGCTTGGCAGCGGTCCCCCCGTGGCCCCTGCCGGACTGACCATACCTGCTGTCACAGGACCACGGTCACCTCTTGCACCCCATCCTCGCGTCTCTCCACCTTGCGTTGTGGATACTGCGTGGCTGAACCCTGAGGAATGGACCTGTTCGGAGGGGGTCCAGCAGGTCCTCCTGGGAAGTACAAAACCCTCCACTAGACAGACCTACCTGGCAAAGTGGACGAAGTTTTCCCACTGGGCAACCGAACGGGGCATCTCCCCTTTGCATTCTTTGGTGCAGTCGATCTTAAACTACCTGCTTCATTTGAGGAACGAGGGCCTGGCACACTCCTCTATCAAGGTGCATCTGGCGGCCAACTCCGCCTTTAATCTACCCGTCCAGGGGCAGACCGTGTTCTCCCATGACATGACTGTCAGGTTCCTCAGAGGTCTCGAGAGACTTTTTCCTCAAGTTTGGTCCCTCAGTGGGATCTCAACTTGGTTCTGTCTAGGCTCACAGGCCCGCCCTTTGAGTCGTTGGCCTCGCACTCCCTATCTCACCTATCATGGAAGATAGCTTTCCTGGTGGCAGTGACATCGGCAAGGCGAGTTTCCGTGCTGCGTGTCCTGACCTCAGAACCGCTGTACTCGGTCTTCTATAAGGACAAGGTCCAGCTCTGGCCCCACCCGGCCTTCCTTCCCAAGGTGGTGTCCACTTTCCACATGTGCCAGGACATCTTCCTTCCGGTCTTCTGCCCTAAGCCCCATGAGGCTAGTGAAGAGAGACGCCTCCATGCTTTGGACATAAGAAGGACCCTGGCTTTCTATCTAGATCAGACAAAGCCTTTCCATAGGTCGAATCAGCTTTTCATCTCTAAAGCTGATAGGATGAAAGGCCTCCTGGTGTTCACGCAGAGGATTTCTAACTGGATCACCTCTTGCCATAAGGGCTTTTTACGAGCTGGCAAGGACCCCGCCACTGCCGATCATTAGAGCCCACTTGACTAGAGCGCAGGCATCCTCGGCGGCCGCTTGGCACACATTCCAATCCCGGACATCTGTAAAGCCGCAACGTGGTCCTCCATGCACGCATTCATGGCCCACTATGCCATCACTCAGGAGGCCAAGGACAATGCTTGGTTCAGCAGAGCTGTGTTGCAATCTTCATGTCCGTGAACTCCTTACTCACCTCCATGGGTACTGCTTGGAGTCACCTAAGTTGAATGGACATGAGCAATCACTTGAACAAGAAAAGACAGTTATTTTTTTCTGTAACTGGTGTTCTTAGAGATGTGTTGCTCATGTCCATTCCACAACCCGCCCTCCTTCCCCACTGTCAGAGTTTCTAGCAAGAAGGAACTGAGCGTGGAGGGGGCTGGTGGTGCCCTATATGCTGCGGCATATGCGCACCACTCCAGGGGGAGCCAGAGCCAGTCCTCCTATGGATACTGCTGAGGGAAAAACTTCTGGCACCGGTGCATATGGTGAGCACACGCACCTAAGTTGAGTGGCCATGAGCAACACATCCCGAAGAACACCAGTTACGGAAAAACGTCCATAGCCCCATTAAACTGACTTCAGTATTTATAGACACAGCCCTAGACTCACAGAAGAGTGAAATGGTCAGCTCTAGAAAGGAAATCATCAAGTTACAAATCCTCCATTTCTACTTTTTAAGAAAATACTACAGTAAAGGGATTTAAAAACAAAATATCCCAAATCCTCATTTTCTGTTTACATTGGGCATAAAGAATTGTTACATTAATAATCGATGCTATAAGCCAAAAAGGGATGCTTTACTACTTCTGTATGAGATTGGACAAAATGTAAAGCACCATGTGAAATTCTGGACAATATTATTTTGTGCAAAATGTTTTATGGTTTTTTAATGTCTACTAATTGTAAAGAACTTTAATTTATAACCTCTTTACAAACTATACACTGGCAATACCACTGAAATGCCACTACATCTAACAGCAGCTTCCAAGTGCTGTACTTTACATTGTTCGACTGTCTGGGGGGTGAAAACTTGGGCCAACAACTTTGAGAAATCCCTACTTTTACATGCCCCTCCCCCAACCCAGCCCCCAAAAAGGTATTGAGATCTTCATTGCCTATGCAGAGGAGTTAGGACCTATGTCATAAGACCTTATCTAAAAGACTTCCACATACAGTGAACTGCAGGAAACTCCTTTATCTACCACTAAAGAATGAAAGGGCTGATTCTCTCCTGTTAGGATTTCAACCAATGTTTCCAAAAAGCCTAGGTATTTCAAACCAGAGGTTGAGATCATTACGCTATCCTCTTTCTTAATTTTTGAAATAATGTGAGTTAAAAGATTTTTCAGATAATACAAACATACCCACTGCCTGCCTTCTGTGACTCAACAGAAAACAATTACAATGACAATTTGTTTTTTGGGGGCGGGAGGGGGAGGGGAGAGAAGTGGCTTTGGATAGTTGACTCAGTTGTTTCTCTCTACTATGAAATCTGTAATATACTTCCCTGTAAATACATCTTGCTGTTGAAGACACACTTGCCAGTAGAAAATGCAAGTTCACTGCTTTTGCAGTGGCTTGCACTGTAGCTACTGTTGGAACTAAGATGTTGATGGATCTGATGCCAGGTTGTCCGAACTGCATTCTAATAGCTATGCTTTTCTGTCCACACCAAGCATTGTACTTTTCCCAAATAAAACTGGGTGATATCTTCAGTTCCACACTCTCTCAAGCCTCAGACATCCAGGCTTCTTCCTGCAGTGTCTTCACGATCCTGCCTTTTTGCTTTATCCACACCTAAAACCTTGTCCAGGTTCTCATCTTCACCTTGACTTCTACAGTCGCCTCATCTCAGGCTTTCCTAACATGGATTTTGCTCCCAACTCACGTCCTTTTAAAACATTGCTGCTAAAATATCTTCCGGGCACATTATTTTGTCACCTCTTTTGAGTCCCTCCACTGGGTCCCCCTTTCACCATCTCAAGTTCAAGTTTCTTGATATTACCATTCAAGCTCTTCACATCTCTTCTCCCTACTTACCCATTTTTATGCCTTAGGTTATTCTGCCTTCTCTGCTATGCCAGTACTTGATAGCATGTTTTTTACTTCTCCCACAAGCACCCTTGCACCTTCTCCCATGCTGCCTGTTATGTGTGGTAACACACTCACCAAACTAGTTTGGAAAGCCACTATTCTGTCATAATTTGCTAAATTTAAATCCTTTCTTATTTGCATCATGCTACATCCATTTGTTTTAAAATTAATACTGTTGCATGCAGCCCACTATTCTTACTCTTATTTTGCAGTTTGGTTGTATTCTGTATTTGCTGACCCTCAGATTCTAGTGGTGCTGGAAAAATGTATTCATGGCTTAACTTTACATCTCCCTCTAGATTAATAGAGAACAAAAGTAGTCCTAGCCCTGAAGTTTGCGTTTCCTCACTTTATAATTTCCTGTGCTGAGGTCTTATCATTAATGAATCTTCCACAGCCACTCTTAAAATCAACATGGATTAATTTAGGTGGGTAGATTATACAATTTCTGAGTTTTTGAAATTATACCAAATGCTGTAGTGAGATCAACAATATAGTTTCATTCTTTCTAGTGCCTTTCTGAAATCAAATGTTCTCATTGTAATTAAAGTGTGCGGGATTGAGGCTCCTCAGAAGCATTTGTTAAACAATAAAACCTTGGTTAATTATTGCACATCTGATCTTAGAAGTATAATGCCAACTAACTTCAGTTACCAGAGAAATTAAATAATTGCTGATCACCAATCTCTCTAGCATCTCCCATTACTTTGATGTCGGCTATTCCCCTCCTGCATGCAGTTTCCTGTGATAGTTCAAAGATGCAGCTCAGCCTGTGTTAGCCATGTCTTCTCCTGCTAGCTGCCAGATCTTCTTCGTCCACCGCGGTAGTCCAGTGGTGGTTCAGTTTGCTCCCGTCCTTCTCTTTTAGATGTTATTTTTAACCATTTTGGGGGCAGTTAGTGTTTTGCTTGTGTTTCAAGCCTCTTTGCCTCCTCCTGGTCAGGGATCACATCAGCATGGTGGTTACAGACACCCGAAGCCTCTGGTGCAGTACCTCCCTGGCAAGCTCCCCTGCCCTGTTTCTGCAATTGCTGGGGAAAAAAATCAAAAGGAGCTCTGTGTCTGAAGCGGCTTACTCAAGCTCAGCAGAAGATTTAAAAAAAAAAAAAAAAAAAAGCCCAATCTTCACCCAGCCGCCCCTATCTCTGCTAGGGCACAGGGCTTCCTGCAAAACCTGGAGAGTCCGGGTCCCAAAAAGGCAAAAGCAAGTGCATCCTTTGTGAGGCCGTTATTACTATTGTTAATGAGCAAGTGGGGTGAAAATCAGGGGTTAAACCCCTTCACCTTTGCCTTCTGGCCCTGAGTTGCAAGGGTTTATTTCCTACAGAGTGTCTTTCTCAGCAGTCACCACCCCACCCTCACCCTGTAGCATGTCTGGGCATGCAGAAAAGCCTGTGACACTGCAGCCTAATGAAAATTGAGTTTGTCTGGCCTGCAGTCCAAAGACTGTTGCTATGCCAGGGAAAGGGGTAAGATTTGAGGCAGCAGAAGAATGGGAATTGTGCCTCTTGATAATCAATCATAAACTCTTGGGCTGCCAGGGAAAGGAGCTCTGTCACCCCTCCGCCCTCCCACCACCTGCTGACTCCACTCTAAAGCCTTGTGCACTTCAAGCAGCCTGTGATCAGAATGGAGGCTCGTGAGGATTCACTCCCCATGGAGCTGCACCTTCATGAGATTACAGAGGGGTGAATGATAAATCCCTTTCCATGTTCAAAATGATCCTGATTTCCTGAGTAAAGCTCCAAGTAATAGTAGGTTACTCCTACAGTGGGTTTTAGCCAGCCTGGGGAAGCAAGCAGGTAGCCTTTCAGGCTCCTGGGAGCATTAACAAGCTACTTTCACAGTTGAGTCCTCGGTTACGTGGCCTCCAGACGAGGCTGAATTGTATACTATCTCTTCCTGTATGCAGCCAGGGAAAGACGTATCACACATGCAACAACCACCATCACCACCTACCGAACTTTTCCAAGACAATATCAGTCAGTGGGCTGCAAGGAATGTATTAATATTAATAATAAAATATTTTTCCTCCTGCATTATTATGAGCTGTTTTCCTGTTGTCTCCTTTGAGGGCATCATAAGATCCAAATAGGGACACCTGATTAAACCAAATGTTAAATTAAAATGTTATATAAACAAAGAAATTCCATAAATTTTTGGGAGCCTAAGGTTAGTGCAACAGTAGCTCCACCAGTGAAAGACAGTCATACCTTCAGAAGGGGACTTCTTTCCAAGACACCATAGACCATAAGAGTGATGATTCACTGCACAGCAATTTCAAAGCCTCAGCAATATCTGTTCAGAGCAAAGTTTTTTTCATATACTTAGTGGGAAAGCTTACTTTGGGGTAAACATATCTAGGAATATGACCCTTGCTTGAAGTGAGATGTCTTGGGCCTTGTCTTGGTGAAACCATTGATGTGATTTGTGACAAGTAATGGATTCTAACTTGGTGGCTACAATGATGTCATGTTACACCTATGAATAGCAATCATTCAGCCTCTCTGGATATCTAGTGCATCCAAACTTATGGGTGAGGAACTATTGAGGGAAACATTAGAGAAATCAATAGCTGAGGCTAGGTCTACACTACCCGCCTGAATCGGCGGGTAGAAATCGATCTCTTGGGGATCGACTTATCGCGTCTCGTCAGGACGCGACAATCGATCCCCGAATCGACGCGCTTACTCCACCAGCAGAGGTGGGAGTAAGCGCCGTCGACTGGGAGCCGCGGCAGTCGATTTTGCCGCCGTCCTCACAACAGGGTAAGTCGGATCTGATACATCGAATTCAGCTAAGCTATTCGCGTAGTTGAATTTGCATATCTTAAATCGACCCCCCCCTGTAGTGTAGATGTAGCCTGAGACTGCAGAGAGGCCTCAATCCTCTGTTAAACCCAGCACAGCAATCCATTGGTTGCTACCAACACCAGGGCAGAAAAATCTGGAGTAGAAGCTTCCAAGAAAACCGAGATGAATTTTCCTCCAAACCAACAAAATCTTTAGTGTAACAAAGACTCTTCTTTCTGATCCACCTATCATACCCCGAGCCTTAACTAGCTGGTGGTAGTCACAGCAGGGCACAGCTCACAGGCCACAGTATGCAGTGCCACAACCAGACTCTGGATTGCCTCCAAGCACATGGCTTTGCAATAACTCTAGGAAAAGCTCCTTGATTACCCTTCATAAACTTCATTCACCTGGTAGTGGAGGTAGATACTTTGGTGACATATCTACCCATCACTAGACAGATTCCAGAAAATCCAGGATCTGATATCCATGCTGGACAAATCCATGAGGCCAACCATAGCTCAGTATCTCTAAAAACTGGGCCTGCTGATTTCACACATGGGAGAGGTCACATATCAGGTGTCTCCAGGTCTCTATTCTGGGAGTATGGGACCATTCCCTGGAGCAAATGCAAGACCAGGTACTAGTTCCCAACCATGTGCTGAATCCCCTAAGATGATGGACAGTCCCAGAGAATGTCAGCAGCGGTCTTCCCATATGCCCTCTAGTCCTGCAGGTTCTCACAACAGACACCTGTCTGAAGGGAGGGTGAGCCCTTCTTGGGACCCAGAATGATGTAAGGTAGCTAGAGCTCCAGGGCAAGAACCATAGCATCAAGCTCTTGGAGCTCACAATTATCAAACTATCTCTACTGAGATTCCAGAGCTCCCTAGAAGGCATCTTGGTCCAGCTATGCAACATGGCCCCTTGGTTGCATACATAAACAACCAAAAAGTGGGTACAAGGAAGGTAGCTCTACATGGAGAAGCGATGGAGACAATGGAATGGGCAGACAAGACTCTCACTTCCTAAAGACAATACATGTGAAAAGAGAGATGAACCAAATGGCAGGCTGGCTCTGCAGATGCAAAGTCAACTATTCAAAATTATGCTTGAACCAGGAAGTCTTCATTCTGTCTTTCAGACATTGTCTCCCCTCAGAGGGGTAGCCGTGTTAGTCTGAATCTGTAAAAAGCAACAGAGGGTCCTGTGGCACCTTTAAGACTAACAGAAGTATTGGGAGCATAAGCTTTCGTGGGTAAGAACCTCACTTCTTCAGATGCCATCTGAAGAAGTGAGGTTCTTACCCACGAAAGCTTATGCTCCCAATACTTCTGTTAGTCTTAAAGGTGCCACAGGACCCTCTGTTGCTGTCTCCCCTCAGTTGACCTCTTTGCCAATCACAAGAATGAAAAACAGTCAAAATTCTTCATTTGGGAAGCAGACACCAAGTCCATAAGGACAGATGCTCTACTGCACAGATAACCAAAAGTCCCTCTGTACGCATTCCCCCCCTTCCCTTTCCTAGGGAAGATGGTCCAAAAGATAATGTGAGAAGAAGCAAGGGTGACAGTGGTAATTCTATATCGACCAAGGAGAGAGTGGTTTTCTGATCTGATAAAACTGAATCTGGAAGCACAATTTTAGCTTCTGACAAGACCAGACATTATTTTCCCAAGTCTCACTCCTCAGTCAGATGCAGATAGGCTTCAAGTGACAGCCTGGCTACTGAAAGGAAAGCATTAGCTACACTTGGCCTATCTTTCAATGTGATCAGGACTCTGCTCTCCTCCAGGAGAATTGTCATGCAAAAAACCTACTCCTCCATGGGGACCAAGTTCAGTTTGTTGTGCAAAGCGCGCATCACAGATCCAAGGGCTCCTGGGATTCTGACCACTCCAGACTTCCATCAGGAAGATGCGGATAAGGGCCTTCAGCCCAGCACTATAGCATGCCAAATATCTGTCCTCAGAAGTGTACTATTTGCAGGATCCTCTGACTCCTTGTCAGAATGCTCAGGTATCCAGATTTCTCAGAGCAATCAGACTGGCCAGATTGCAGATCTTCCCTAAGTGTGACCTATCACTGATGTTGAAAGCCTTAACCACCCATCGATGCCCTTGAGCTTCTGACTGCCTTCATTCTGTCCAGCACCAGAGCCCCAACCAAGAAGCAGTGGCACACTCTAGATGTCAGAAGAGCACTGAAAACTTATAACAAGCATACAGAATCCAAAATGGCTCCCTGTTCATTTCCTTTCATCTTGAGGTGCTAAGGGCTTACAGTATCCAAGCTATCCCTTACTAGATGAAACAGACTATGCACTGTTGAGGCATGCAAGCTATCCAGTGCACCTATTCAAGAAGGAGTCAAGGTGCATGATCCCTGGCAACCTCATGGGCCAAAAGAGTGTGTGCTTCCACTGCAGAAATCTGCAGAGCAGTCATTTGGCTAACACCACTGTCATACATTATAAGACGGACTTCCTGTTTCCACCAAGGCCTCTTTGCTAGGAAGGTGCTGCAGGTGGTAACATAACTTTGCCATTTCAGCAGTTCAAAAAGGGGTGTGTGTTCCTTCCTGATATCTCAAGAAAATAATGGCCATACTGGGTCATAACTGTGGTCCATCTAATCCAGTATCCTGTGCCAGATTCGTCAGAGGAAATGAACAAAACAGGGCAATTTCAAGTGATCCATCCTTTGTTGTCCATTCCCAGCTTCTGGAAAGTGGAGGTTTAGGAACATTTAGAACAAGGGGTTGCATCCCTGACCATCTTGGCTAAGAACTACTAATGGACCTATCCTCCATGAACTTATCTAATTCTTTTTTTGACCCCAGTTATACTTTTGGCCTTCACAACATCCCCTGGCAGTGAGTTCCACAAGTTGACTCTGCATTGTGTGAAGAAGTACTTCCTTATGTTTGTTTTAAATCTGCTGCCTGTGAACACAAGAAATAGGGGCTACTTGATTAAGTTATGTGAAGGAGTAAATAACATTTCCCTATTCACTTTTTCCACACCATTCATGATTTTATAGACCTCTATCATAACCCCCCCCCCCCCCCCCCCCCACTTAGTTGACTCTCTTCGGAAATGAATAGTCCCAGTCTTTTTAATCTTCTATGCCCCCAATTTTTGTTGCCATTGTCTGTATCTTTTCCAATTCTAATAAATATTTTTTGAGATAGGGTTACCAGAACTGCACATAGTATTCAAAGTGTGGGTGATTTATATAGTGGTATTAAGATATTTTCTGTCTTATTATCTATTCCTTTCCTAATGGTTCCTAACATTGTTAGCTTTTTTTCTACTGCTATTACACATTGAGCAGATTCATAGATTCATTCATAGATTCTAGGGCTGGAAGGGACCTTGAGAGGTCATCGAGTCCATGGCAGGACCAAATACTGTCTAGACCATCCCTGATAGACATTTATCTAACCTACTCTTAAATATCTCCAGAGATGGAGATTCCACAACCTCCCTAGGCAATTTATTCCAGTGTTTAACCACCCTGACAGTTAAGAACTTTTTCCTAATGTCCAACCTAAACCTCCCTTGCTGCAGTTTAAGCCCATTGCTTCTTGTTCTATCCTTAGAGGCTAAGATGAACAAGTTTTCTCCCTCCTCCTTATGACACCCTTTTAGATACCTGAAAACTGCTATCATGTCCCCTCTGTCTTCTCTTTTCCAAACTAAACAAACCCAATTCTTTCAGCCTTCCTTCATAGGTCATGTTCTCTAGACCTTTAATCATTCTTGTTGCTCTTCTCTGTACCCTCTCCAATTTCTCCACATCTTTTCTTGAAATGCGGTGCCCAGAACTGGACACAATATTCCAGTTGAGGCCTAACTAGCGCAGAGTAGAGCGGAGGAATGACTTCTTGTGTCTTGCTCACAACACACCTGTTAATGCATCCCAGCATTATGTTTGCTTTTTTTTGCAACAGCATCACACTGTTGACTCATATTTCGCTTGTGGTCCACTATAACCCCTAGATCCCTTTCTGACGTACTCCTTCCTAGACAGTCTCTTCCCATTTAGTGAGAACCCTTTGTGACTCTTTGCAGTCAGTTTTGGACTTCACTATCTTGAGTAATTTTGTATTGTCTACAGCTTTTGCCACCTTACTGTTCATTTTTTCTAGAACTTATGTTCATTTTTTTTATCCCTCCCTACACCTGTTCACTGCTTGCTACTTCTCATGTATACTAGAATTGTGGGAAAGACCCTGGGCTGCAGAATGGAAAATTTCTTACCAGCTAATTTCCTTTCTGCTAGCAGCATCTCCCACAATTGTATCCGGCCTGAATGGCTTCACAGCCATGGGGCAGCATTTTATTTTTATCACATAGGCAGTGGCCTACTGTATGTACTTAGTATTATTGTTGCTAATCATTTTCTAAGAGTTTTTTCACTGCTTTGGAATGAATCATCTGGTAGCAAGCAGTGGAAGGGGTCATAGCTAGCATAGGGTGTGCTGCAACTTTGAATCACCTCCAGAAACTGCAGACAGGAAAGGAATAGCCCATATGTATCAGAATTGTGGGAGATGTTGCTAGGAGAAAGAAAATTATCAGGTAAGAAACTTTCCATTCCTCCTCAGTTTGTAGGGACTGTCTCTTACTATATCTAAGCACAGCACATTGGGATCTCTGATCTTGGTTGGAGCCTCTAGGTGGTATTCTAATAATTTAGAATTAAAATTTAAAATATACTTTGAAAGGCAAGTTTCTATATAATATACATACACACATAAATACTAGTGATACATGTTGCCAGATAATCTGATCAGATTCAAAGTAGCCAGCCAAAGTTTCAGAGCTTTTATGATAAGAAGTCAGTTAACGAAAACAAAATCCACACATCAAATTTACAGTGTTCTTTACAAGGTTTTGTATTCCTGTAATGTATAACACCATTTGTCAATAATTCATGTTCTAGCTTCTCATGCCCCTTTAGGCTGGCTCTCTCCCTACTCTGCCTGCATATTGTATGTTTGCTCTATATGGATGTTCTCAACTGCCTTCCTTCTAAAATTTACAAACGAACCTTGGACACTGGTGATGGAAATTTTTGATCATAGTCAGACTTCTGGCAGGGATGTTTTCCATGCTTGTTTGCAAGAGAAATGATCCACTATATTAAAAAGCTTCTAGAGGAACTTTAACTGTAATTGAGCTGCTAAAGCTCCTGTCACGGTGCTCAGATGATACCCTTTGCCCTTGGTTAGTTTTGTAATTAAAGTATTCCTAATACTTGCTTTAAATTAAGCATGCAATATACTGTACTTTGGTACACTTCATTGTAATTTTTTAAAATATAGTCCATTAAGGCTGTAACACAGAAGAGAAAACACATTTTGCAGTGGTCAAAGAAACCTGTTATAATTAAAACTGAATAATGTTGTGGCTGATATTAAACAACATGCTTCTACAAACATGCAGTGCTTAGCTTACTGGTACACATTTTAACTTCTCTTACACCATCTGGGTGCCAATAAACACAATACTATATTTGATGCAGTTCTCCCAAATTGGGCAACTCTGAGATAGGGACAGCATATATAAGCAGAATGCTGTCCTGCCCCCATATATTATGGAACTAGGGGATGCTGCATGGAGATCATGCAAATATGTATGAACAAGGGAAGAGGAAAGTAAGGGGAAAATACTACTACTCTGAACTGTCGAAATCATTGAAGTAGAACCTAAAATGTTCATACAGGGATGGAGGTAAGACCACTTAATCATAATTGCTGAATTGAACTTGTCATGATTTCCAAGAATCAAAAAATACATCTAGTAAATGAAATAGCCTCAATAAAATTACTATAATTTTGGTAAGATAGATTATTTAATTGTAGGTGATTTGTGGCTTAAAACATTAGCTTAAATCACATTTCATGAACATGTTAAACAGGATAGCCATTCTTGCTTTTAGATCCTTCCCCACAGTCATGTTAGAAATGCATTTTCTTGTCTTTTTAAGGATGATATTGAAACACTGGGACTAGTATAGATAGTTGCTTCAGGCTTCCTTCATAAAAGCTCTACGGTTAGCAGATAGTGTCAGAGGTCAAGACTAACACAGAGGAATGTTCTGCATTTGAGGGAGTTATATTCCCAAAGCAGAAGTGTCTAAAGTATTTAGTGATTAGAGAGGACACAAAGCATCCTACTTAGCTGTTCCTCAGATACTTTTAAACACCCTCATCTCTCATACTAAAGTGCCTCCAAGGCATTTAAAATGAATCCAACTATTAAATTGATGTAATTTCCTGCTAAACTAGCTATGCCCTTATGGCTGGGGTCCAACTCAAAGGCCAGTTGTTCATTTCCAGTACATTCTTAGAAGTAGCATAGTTGATCATTCATGGGAATAAAATGCTAACAAAAACTAAAACTTGCTTGTCTCTGTTAAACAGCTGGGTCACAGAAAAGGAAGTTAAAGTACTGCCCATGAACTGTATCACGGTATTCAACACTCCAGCAGAAGTGTTCATGTTTGCCACTAAACAGCAGTAGCCGTAGTTCCCATGGAACAGTACCCATGGAATCCATAGATACAGACCCTTGCTGTGTGATCAGGTACAATCTTATATAATTCTGAACCACACCATAGTGGTCAGGGGGTGGGGGGGGGGGGGGAAGCAGTCTCTTACCAGTAATCCTGTTTGTCATCTTACATCCCTGGTATTGTATTGAAAAGTGCCAGTCTCCACCTCCACTGCTACCATGTGTTTGTATTGCTTAAAGATGGGCCATGAGCTGAGCACTGAAAGGAAAACAAAGATGCATTTTGCATAAGGAAAATATGCACGTAACCCACCACCCAGGTGTGAAAAATAGCATGCAACTTAACTTACTTAACATTGTCAGGATGTCCAGAACGGGTCACAGCTGAGACAATTTCAGGTCAGACTCTCAGAAAACAGGGTAGACACCCCCAAACTGGAGGTATATTCTATAATTAGATTTAATCAAACCAGCAACAACTGTATGCTCCTGGATCATTATACTAGCTTACCATGGATCCACAGTCAGTCCCCAGACACTTCAGCCTATATTACCATTCAGACAAACTGGACTTAATTATGAAAGGTTATTAAAAGCAAAAACCATCACACATTTGGTTACTCCCAGCCCAAGAGAGCCAGTCACTTACCCCAGGTCAAGGTATACTTCAGATCTCATAGACCTTAAGGTCAGAAGGGACCATTATGATCATCTAGTCTGACCTCCTGCACAACGCAAGCCACAGAATCTCACCCACCCATTCCTGTAACAAATCCCTAACATATGCCTGAGTTATTGAAGTCCTCAAATACTGGTTTAAAGACCTCAAGGTGCAGAGAATCCTCCAGATCTCCCCAAAGACAATGCTGAAGTCAATTCCTTTAATAAACTAAACTAAAGATTTATTAGTTAAGAAAAAGAAATGAGTTATTGAAAGGTTAAAGCAGCTAAAATACATTACAGGTGAATCAAACTTTGTAAGTCCAATATGAAGGCAGAGGGGTAGTAATTTGCGGGGTTTTCAATAGTCTCTCAGGGTTACCTAGAATGGCTCTAGGGATCTTGGTCCAACCACTCAGAATTCCACCCTGTCAGAATTCATCAGTCCAGAGATGCAGAATCATTCAATTGAATCAGTATTTATAGATCAGGCTCACATAAGGCAAGCTGACAAGCCTCTTGACCCATCTGGGTGCTTCCTTTGCTGATGAAGATTAGGAAATTCAGACTGGGACTGTGAACCCCATTGAATGAAACAATGGCTCTTGCTTTGAAGTCAGCAACCTTCTTCATTTACATTTCCAACACTCCAATCTTGCATGGGTAAACATAATATAAACACAATGTGATAGCCAGAAACAATTCTTCATTAGTTTTCATGCAGTGTTACATATCAAGTACATTTACATCTAAACGCTAACACATATTTCAATTTAAATCTAATTAAGTACAGGATAGCAATCACAGGAAACAGATTGGTGAAGACAATAACATTACCATTTCACTAGCTTTCATGCATTTAAACAAATGTAATTACTGGGCACCTGTCAAGTAAATTGTAATGTGATAACATCCCCCTTTGTTCTATTCTAACAAGTGAATTGGCTTGAACATATGACCTTTTAGCATTTGTTTGATATACATACATAAGTGAATTGTCCTGTTGCTCTCATCTGAGCTGGTCTGTCTGCGTCACAGAGCTGGTAACCTGTTTAGACAGCATTGCAAGCACATACAACCTTCTCCTTTACACTAAACCTGAAAATAGTTCAATTTGTGGGTAATGGGTCCATTTCTTGCTCTATCACTCACTCATTGTTATGGTAGCTTGCACTGCTCAGTCAACCTCTTTGCCATAATGTTTACCTATTTGTATAATGGTATAACAACTGTTTTGATGATGGAATTTAGAATCCTAAACACCAAAATCCCTTTTGAAAATGAGATTTAGGCTTCTAAATCAGTTGGATTTGTGATACTAAGCACAGCAACACCTAAATAGCTTTAAAATCTGAGTCTTAAACTTTGTGTCTCAGTTCCCCATCTGTAAATGGAGATGCTAATATTCCGTACTACACATGGAATGTATTTCTATACACTGACAAATGTGATGCACTTAGATATGATGATAATATAAATACCTTAAGATAAGCTATAAACGTTTATTTTTCCTCTAAGGAATAAGATGCTGTAAGCATGTTCCTAATGTAAACCATTTTCAAATGATACACACATCCTACAATCACCTTTTCTGAGTTTCAAAATTACCCTCCTACTTCTCAAGTTTCTGGGTATGCTGCATCCTATCTTTTTGGTGTACATTCAGCTGCTGAAAGGGATAGATGACAAGACAGAAAATGTCATAATGCCTCTATATAAATCCTTGGTACACCCACATCTTGAATACTGTGTGCATATCTGGTTGCCCCATCTCTAGAAAGGTATATTGGAATTGGAAAAGGTGCAGAGAAGGGCAACAAAAATGATTAGGGGTATTGAACAGGGATTAAAAAGACTGGGACTCTTGAGCTTGGTTAATTTCACGGTCATAGGATTTTAAAAATGGTAAATTCCATGATTTCACCTATTTAAATCTGAAATTTCATGGTATAATTGTAGGGATCCTGGCCCAAAAAGGAGTTGTGGGGTGGTCACAAGGTTATTGTAGGGGGGGTTGCAGTACTGCTGCTGGCAGCGGCCCTGCCTTCAGAGCTGGGCAGCTTGAGAGTCGTGGCTGCTGGCCGGGAGCCCAGCTCTGAAGTCAGAGTTACCGCCAGCAGCAATGAGGCCAAGAGGATTTTTTGAAGGAAATTTTATTCCACGGCCAGCCTTCAGTTCAGGGTCGCAAACCACTAGGCTCTTTTGGGGAGATATAACTTTAACTTATGGGACTCCCTACCCCAGGACTTAGCCCAAGAATTTGGGGCCATTATTTAGGAGGGTATTACAGAGGCACAGTGCTCCCTCCAAATGGTGTGGGATGTAGCTGATTCGACGGCCAGGCTGGTCGCTTCAGCAGTGGTCATGAGGTGCAGTTCTTGGCCTGAGACTGAGGGCTTGTCCCAGGAGATGCAGTCCTCAATCTAGGACCTCCCGTTTGATGGGGTTGGAAAGATGCGAGGCTGTATGGGCTAAAGGACACTTGGGCCACCTTCCGCTTGCTGGGTCTCCATATGCCTCAGTCAGCAAGGAAGCAGTTCTGGCCACTCCCATCGCCAAGGCTGTGGCAATCTTAACAGGGGTCTGAAAGGAGAAGGGATAGGGACACGAGTTTTAGTTGTCGCCGCCCTTCCTCCTCCCACTCACCCACACAACTTGGCCTGGCAAAACATCACGGGGTCCAGAAGCGCCTCATTCTTTTCTCAACCGTCTTCGTCCCTACTGTTCGGCCTGGTCATGGGTCACCTCTGACCATTGGGTACTAGAAATTGTATTTCTGGGCTACACTCTACAATTCTTGGCCACACCTCACCCCACCCCATCCCCCTTCCCTGTCCCTCTTCAGGGACCATTCTCACGAGTAACTCCTCGTTCAGGAGGTCAACAACCTCCTGCAGTTGGGGGAGGAGAGGAGGACCCTTGTGAAATGAGGGGAAAAGGCTCTACTCCTGCTATTTTCTAATCCCAAAAGCAAAAGAGGGCCTAAGACCCATTCTGGACCTGTGGCGACTCAACAAATATCTCAAAAAGTTGAAGTTCCGCATGGTCTCCCTGGTCTCCGTCATTCCCTCCCTGGATCCAGGAGACTGGTACACTGCTCTTGACTTGAAAGACACTTGATTTTGTATTTCCCTCTTCCAAGGACACAGACGTTTCTCTGTTTTATGGTGGGCCAGCATCGTTTCCAATTTATGGCACTGCCCTTTGGTCTCTCATTGGCCACAAAATACATGGCCCCGGTAGCTGCTTACTGGAGATGTTGAGGGGTCCAAGTCTATCCTTATCTCGATGATTGGCTCATCAAGGGCAGATCACAGGATCAAGTGCAGAGAAGTCTTGATCTGGTGTCTTCTACCTGTCACGACCTGGGCCTATTAGTAAACTAAAAGAAACTGGTGCAAGGGATAGAGTTCATAGGGGCGGTCCTCAACTCCACGCAGGCAAGAGCCTTCCTTCTGGAGGCCCATTTCCGAGCCATGTTGGACTAGATCTCCCATATAAGGGGCCACCCACTCACTACCGCCCGCTCCTGCCTGAGGTGGTTAGGTCACATGGCAGCTTGTACTTACGTGGTCCGTCATGCCCGGCTCCATCTCCGGCTGCCGCAAGTGTAGCTGACGTCAGGTCTACACCTGCAACAGGCATGATCTAGACCTGGTAATCAGATGCCGGACCACATCCGGTTGTCACTGGAATGGTAGTTGGACCCCAAATCAGTGTTGGAGGAGGTTCCCTTCACGGCCCTGGCCTTGTTGCTGACCCTGGTTGGCGATGCCTTGGGCCTGGGCTTGAGGTTGAGCTCAGCATGCAAGGTCGCTGATCATGGGACAGTCGCTCCCGCCACATAAATATCAGGGAGCTCAGAGCAGTTCGTTTGGCCTGCCGCGCTTTCTGGTCCCACTTGAAGGGCAAGGTGGTACAAGTCCTGATGGACAACACTGCTGCAATGTTTTATATCAACAAGCAGTGCGGAGCCAGATTGACAGCCCTTTGCCAGAAAGCTCTCCAGCTCTGGGACTTCTGTGTGCAGCATGCCATTCATCTCGTGGCCTCCCGGGGACCAGGAACATACTAGCAGATCACCTCAGCAGGACCTTCTCGTCTTGCCATGAATGGTCACTCTATCCCGATGTAGTCAGTGTGATCTTCCAAAGGTGGGGAACTCCTCAGTGGACTTGTTTGCGACTTGTCAGAACAGGAAATCCCACGCATTTTGCTTGATTTGGGGGATCAACAGAGGCACCCTGTCAGATGCCTTCATTATTCCTGTGGTCGGGGGCTCTGATGTATACCTTCCCGCTGGTGCCGTTAATAGACAGAGTGCTCATGAAGATCAAACAGGACAGGGCAAAGGTAATCCTAATAGCCCCAGTTTGGCCTCGCCAGCACTGGTTTGGCACACTGCTGGACCTCTTGGTGGTGGCCCCGCTGCAGCTGCTTCTCTGGCCAGATTTGCTGTCCCAGAACCACGGTAGTCTTCTGCACCTGAACCTGGTGGTGCTGCACCTGCTGGCTTGGCTGCCACATGGTTAAATGCAGAAGAGCAAGAGTGCTCGGCCCATGTCCCAGGTACTGTCAGGCAGCAGGAAGCCCTCTACCAGGGCAACCTCCCTGGCCAAATGGAAACGGTTCATGTGCTGGGCCTTGGACCAGGGTATTAGGCCTGAGCAGGCCTCGCTGCAATCAATCCTGGACTACCTTCTACATCTTAAGCTCCAGGGCTTATCCCTTTCATCAATTAAGGTCCACTTGGCCATTATATCAGTCTTTCACCCTCCAGTCCAGGGCAGCTTGGTCTTCACTCACGACATGACAGTCCGGTTCTTGAAGGGTCTGAGTGACTCTATCCCCATGTCCAGGACCCCATCCCTCCTTGAGACCTGAATCTAGTGCTGGCACAGCTCATGGGTGCCCCATTCGAGCCATTGGCTTCCTGTTTTCTTCTTCTCTCCTGGAAGGTGTCATTCCTGGTAGCAATAACATCTGCTCGTAGGGTCTCTGAGATTAGGGCGCTTACCTTGGAGCCACCCTATATGGTGTTTTTCAAGGACAAAGTCCACCTGCAGCTGCACCCAGCTTTCCTACCCAAGGTTGTTTCACGTGAGCCAGGACATATTCTTGCCAGTCTTCTTCCCAAAGCTTCATAAGTCTGAAGAGGAGCGTAGATTGCACTCTCTGGACATCAGGAGAGCAAAAATCTCTGACGACTGTGCTCGGAGGCACATGCACACCTAAAACGGAATGGACATGAGCAACACATCTCGAAGAACAACAGTTATGAAAGGTAGGTTTCATAAAGGTTACCCTTCCCTTTATATTTATGTATGCAGTAATGTCAAATCCCTCCCGGCCAGAGGTACAGAATCACTTACCTGTAAGGGGTTAATCAGTTCAATTAACCTAGTTGGCACCTGACCAGAAGGACCAATGGGGAAAGAAGATACTTTCAAATTGGGGTTGAGGGGAGGAGGTTTTGTTTGTGCTCTTTGTTTTTGTTCCCTCTTGGGACAAAGAGAGAGACCAAGCAGGTAACCCAGCTCCTACTGAAATGATACATCTAAAATTACAGAAACTGTAAGTAATAGCAAGGAAATGTTAGATTATCTTTCATTTTACCTTGTGAATTTTCCCTGTGCTAAGAGGGAGGTTTATTTCTGTTTTGTAACTTTGAAGTTGAGCCTAGAGGGGAATCCTCTGTGTTTTAAATCTTTTTATTACCCTGTAAAATGACCTTCTATCCTGATTTTACAGAGGTGCTTCTTTTACTTTTTTCTTTATAATAAAGTTCTTCTTTTAAGAACCTGATTGGTTTTTAGTGTCCTAAAAACCCAAGGGTCTGATCTGTGCTCACCTTGTTTGGGATAGCTATGCATACCAATGTTTGTAACATGCTTTCTGATCTTTGGACAGAAAACATTGCAGAAGTGCAAATTATTTTTTTATAATAAGAATGTGGGATTTCGGGTGTACTAGGAAAATAAGTTTGATCCTTAGTTTTTTAGTTGGAGAATAGATTTTCTAATGAACACACTTTCTGTGACTCAAGTTTTACTATTTATTGGGCATAGAATTAGTCAACCAGGAAAAAAAAGGAATATTAACTGGAACAGCAGGGAGGCCAACTCTCCGTCTCTGGCTCCCATCCCTTACTGTATCACTTTCACGTTCTCTTGCTCTCCCTTTCTAATGCAAGCTTGGGAAACAGTGACTGGCTCAGCGGTAGTCAGATGAAGAAAAAAATTAAAAGCAGCATGCGGGAAGGCCATGGTTTCAACCCCTCTCCCTTCCTTGCTCAGGAAAACATCACCTCTTGACATGTCCTATGGGAAGCAAATTTTGTGCTTTTAAATATTATTAAATTGACACGAGCATTTGCCAAATAAATACAGAAAACTATATTAAAATAGCATTGTTTCTGTCTTGAACACACAAAAGTCATGGAAAGTCTGAGTTAAGACTCCCACAGCACCCATAACATGCTAAGCCCCTTCTGAACAGTGATTGCAGCAGCACAAATGGATCTGTATCGAAGGATTTCTAATATATGTTTTCAGAACACTTCATAGCCTAGCAAAAACCTTTTTGGAAATGAAAAATAAAAGTACCAAAAGTAAGTTATGGCCTGTCCCTTTTTTAGTGTCCCAGAAGACCTGGTGTTCTGGCTACAACTACCTTGTTCAATGCTATGTAACTCTATTTATGGTCAAAACAGGTGTCTGCCTGTTCAAATCTCTTGTGAAAATAAGAAATTAAGGTACTAAAAGGAAATTATAGCCTGGAAGTTTACTCTTGTTTTGTCATCCGATTGCTGGGATGGCTCATTACTGAGTGAGTGTTTAGGTTAACACAATATTAGTTTTATTTTCTAGCCCCTGCCACAGTTTCTAACTCTATTTTCCTACTGGTTTGGAGCAGCATCCAGTATTGTGGTATTCTCCTTTTTTTTTTTTTTTTTTTTTGGACATTTGTGAAATTTACATGCCCTTTTCATGCTCTGGGGACCCTTATCTAATTTAATTATCACAATAACTATCTTAATAGATTCCTCAATCTGGTCCAACAGTAAATTAAATATACAAATATGTCCCAACAGACATAATAATAAAATAAAATAATGCTCCCTCCATAGGAGGCATAATGATGTGAGCTACATGCATTTTTTCCCTGACTGAAGAGTTCCTTTGAAATCTTGACACTGAATTTCCTAGCTTCTTTGAGCTTAAGTCAGTCATTATTTCCTTAATAAACAGGGAAAGGTTTTTTTTTTTTTTTTTATGACTAAAAATGTAAAGGCAATAGTCTATTCTTTTTAAACTAACAATAATAGTGGCAGTTAACAGAACAGAAAAGGAATTAATGGCAGCTGGGGATAAATATTTATATATACACCTCTACCCCGATATAACGCGACCTGATATAACACGAATTTGGATATAACGCAGTTAAAGTAGTGCTCCGGGGGGGCAGGGCTGCACACTCCGGCGGATCAAAGCAAGTTTGATATAATGCAGTTTCACCTATAACACGGTAAGATTTGGCTCCCGAGGACAGCATTATATCGGGATAGAGGGGGGGGGTGTGTGTGTGTGTATGTGTATATATATATATATATAAAAAAAAAAAAATTATATATAATTTTTTTTTTTTTTAAAGCAGAATTAGCCCAATATGCCAGTCACCACCCTGTCCACTTACTTGTATTCTGTATTCCTTTCTGCTACCCGCTGTCTTCATAGATTTTTAAGGTCTTTTTAAGGCACAGACTGTGTCACCCTATACATCCAAATAGCTCATTGCATAACACACAAGTAAACTATCATAACTAGGAAGGAGCGCTTACTCACCTTGTAGAGTAACTGGAATTCTTTGAGATGTTTGTTCCTATAGGTTCTCCACTTGAGGTGTGCATGCACCTTTGATCAGAGGTTTTCGGCAGCAGAGCACATTTGGCCCATGCATGCGCTCTAGCTATCCTCATGCCCTGCAATGAGGGCATATAGGGCTGCAATGGACGCGGTTCCTTCTCTATGGCACAGTCTGATGGAGATGAGACTCTGAAGGAGGGTGGGTAGCGGAGCACCCACAGGGCGATGCATCTCAAAGAACTCCAGTTACTGGCCAAGGAGAATAATCCCTTCTTCTTTGAGTAGTTTCCCTATGGGTGCTCGCTTGTGGTGACCCCTGAGCAGTATGCTCTGAAGGAGATGGATCTAGAACTGTTTGCAGAACTAAAGGTAGCGTCAACTCTAGAGGTATGCACTAAGGCCTAGTGCCTCAAGAAGGTGTGAACTGAAGCCCATGTGGCAGCTTTGCAGATTTCAAAAGGGCAACAGATGTGGACTGAGCTCTGGTAGTATGGGCTATGACCCTAGAAGGGCATGGCAGTTTACCAGCTGCATAGCAGGAGAGGATGCAGCCAAACACCCACTTAGAAAGTCTCTGGGTGGAAATTGGTGTCCCTTTAACTCTGTGTGCGATGGACACAAATAGCCTTGGAGAAACTCAAAAAGATTTAGTTCTGTCCCAATAATATTTTAGCACTCTACTAACATTTAGGGTGTGAAAGGCAGCATCCACCCTAGTCTGATGAAGTTTAGGGTGGAAAACTATCAGATGAATTGTCTGATTGATATGCAAGTCCAAGATAACTCTGGGTAAGAACCATAGGTGTGATTCAAGGGATACCTTATCCTTGAAGAAGACCATGGAAAGGGGCAGTCATCCCTTAACTCTTTAAGAAGAGGTAATTGCCACTAAAAATTCAATTTTCATTAAAAGGTTTAAAAGGATACAAGTAGCTAGTGTTCAAAGGGAGGTTTCATCCGAAAATTAAGAACTAAGTTCAATTTGCAAGTTGCAGTGGGTTCTCTGACATTCAGGAAGAGGTTCAATGACAATTTGATGAATCTGGAAGTTGTAGGGTGAGCAAATAGCAAGAAACTTTCTAAGGGAGAATGAAATGCTATGAATGCTACTGGGTGAACTTTAGTGGAGGTCAAAGAGAGACTCCTTGCTTCAGAATGAAAAGATATTTTAGAACAGTGGTTCTCAATCAGGGGTACATGTACCCCTAGGGGTATGCAGAGGTCTTCCAGGGGGTATATCAACTCATCTAGATATTTGCCTAGTTTTACAACAGACTACAGAAAAAGCACTAGCGAAGTCTGTACAAACTAACATTTCATACAGGCAATGACTTGTTTATACTGCTTTATATACTATTCACTGAAATGTAAGAACAATATTTATGTTCCAATTGATTTATTTTATAATTATATGGTAAAATGAGAAAGTAAGCAATTTTTCAGTAACCGTGTGCTGTGACACTTTTGTATTATTCTCTGATTTTGTAAGCAAGTAGTTTTTAAGTGAGGTGAAAGTTGGTACACAAGACAAATCAGACTCCTCAAAGCGGTACAGGAGTCTGGAAAGGTTGAGAACCACTGTTCTAGTACCTCCAAGATAGGAGAGTTGAAAGGAAATAGGCAATGGTGATTACACCAGTGGTAAAATCTTTTCTATTTCGGAAGGTAAGTTTTCTTGGTGGATTCTCTTCTTGTTCAACAGGACTTCTTGAATTCTCTAGAACAGGAGAGTCCTAACCCTGAGAGCCATCCAAGCTCTGAGTCATAGTGTGTTCAGGTTGGGTGGGGTCACAAACATTCCCCGAATCCTGAGTGAAGAGACTGGGCATCAGCAGGAGATTGATGGCTGGCTGGGAGAAGAGGTAAAGTAGGTAAACAAACTACACTTGTTTTAGCCATATTGGTGTGATAAAGATGACCAAGGCTTTGTCCTGTCTAATTTTGTTTAGAACCATGAGGATTAGCAGCGTTGGAGGGAAGGCATCTAGGAGACTTCTTAATCAAGATAGGAGAAAGTCAACCCCCCTTCCCCAGGAATGGTGACCAAGACATCCCCTTGACAAGAATTTTGCACATTTCCGGTTGATAGTGCTGGTGAGGTGGTGTATGTTTGGAAAACACCAGGTAAGCAATATTTGCCTGAGAATGAATCTGTCAAATATCCACTTGTGATCTTGAGTGAAGTGACTGCTGAGGTCATCAGCTATAGTATTTTAGAGGCCAGGCAAATAATAAGGATTCAATGGGCTATGCACCAATTCTATAACCTGATTGCATTTGAACAGAGGAAGGGGATCTCGCTTAGCCTTGTCGATTTATGCAGTACATACTGGCCCTGTTGTCTCTCATTATGCAGGTGGGTTGACTTTCCATCACAGGATCGGATATGGCGGCAAGTGTATCTCCTGGCTCTGAGCTCCAGAATGTAGGACAGACTCCTGGTGGACCATCTGTCCTGGATAGCATTATACTGTCAATGTGCTCCCCATCCTAGGAGAGACGAGTCTGAAATGGGATAGTTGAAGGGAATTCCTGAGCACACCTTGTCCAGATTCTTCCACCAGTCAAGAGAGATCTAGCACGAGGCTGGGAGCAGAGAGTAATTTTTTCAGGCTGTCTTTGTTGGGAGTATAAACTGTCCTAAGCCAGGCTTGGAAGCACTGTAGGTAAAAGTGGGCATGTAATGTGAAGGTAAATGCTGTCACATGCACGAGCAGCTGCAGGCACCATCTGGCAGTGATCTGTGGGCTCACTTGAACTTGTGCGACTAACTGTGTTTGAATGAGAAATCTGTCCTCTCATAGATAGGTTCTGGATGTCGTGGTGTAGAGAATGGCCCCTATAAACTCTATCCATTGCAGAGGTAAGAGGGAGGACTTTGCAGTATTGAGTTGAAGGCTGAGCATGTGAGAGAGACAGTGTTCTTTACTGCTGTTTGAACTTTGATGTAGGAACACCAATTGCTGAGATAGGAGAAAATGATTACTTCCCATTGGTAAAGCTGTATAGCAACTATCGTGATAACTTTTGTAAACATTGTAGGGGTGGTAGAGAGTCAAAAAGAAGGACTTGATACTGATAGTGGTTCGACTCCTAACCAATGACAAAGCATAGGAATCTCTTGTGAGAGAGATGTAGCATGATATGTAAGTATGCTTCTTGAAGGTCACAGATCTCAAAATAGTCTCCCAGATTCAGGAATAGAATAGTATCTGTGAATGTTGCCATCTTGAATTTCTGCACCATGATGAAGATAATCAGCATTCTGAGATCAAGAATTGGCCTCCACCCACCCTTCTTTTTGGCAACCAGAAAGTGTACTTGGAGTAAAATCTGCTTCTTCTGCACTGATGTATTGACTTAAATGGAATATGTGGGTCAAATGTGTTAATGTAACTCAATCACTGTCCAAGATTAAATAGTGTTAAATAAGGTTTGGGGTTTGGAATTGAGAGACCTCAGTCTGCTCAGTATCCTGGCGCAAACACCATTAAACATGAGGCAGAATAGCCCATCCCCTCATTATTTTGTTCACCAATTAGGCCTAGTTTCTGATGCATGAAATTTGGTTCACTGATGTCTGGTTCCCCTTTTCTTGTTTACCATGCATGGCATTAACACAGTCCTTGAGTTATATCAGTAGGCCTTTTTGTTTGGACTAATTAAGTCGGTCTCCCTTTCATACCCTTTACCATCAATATTTGTTATTATAGGGCTTATAAACTTTCACTTACTTTTTACTGTTGAGCTCACAATTACGGTAAATTTGTAGGACCAATTATTACAACAGTACTCAGTGGGAACTATTTCCACAGCTTGGAGGCAGAGGGAAAGAATCTCTTGTCTCAGCTGAGGGAAGAAAAGGGACAAAGAATGTGTTTAAGCAGTTGGATTTGTCTTGATTTGTTTGAGAGTTCTGGAGAGAGACAGAGGCTGCTCTCCATGGAACAGGGTAGTAGTGCCTTATGTGAGGTTTCTGTGAATGGGAGTTGTCTGGGTGTAGTTTATTACCATCTCTGTTTAAGGAAACAAGACTTGAGCACATTTTGTCAATACACAAATTACATAAATATACTTGATGCTTCGTCACTGATTTCTGTTCCAAATGTAAAATTGACTTGCCATGCTCCAAAATCTGCTACCAAAAGGCATAATACTAATAACTTACAATGTCCCCTTACAATCACTGCAATACCACTCATATTCACATGCCCAAGTGCTTCCAAAACAAAGTTCTTAACACAATAAGCAGCCTCTTCATCCATCAGAGTAGAAATGACAGAACGAAAGGAGAGTGGCTGACTGCTTTGGACAGAAGGTGGGAATTATACAGACTGTGTAATACATAAATACAATGATCCAAATGCCACTGTCATCTATACTTGGTTATCAACCTGGAGTGCTTCTATTGACACCAGCAGGTCTGAATTGTGCAATTTGTCCAACAGAGGGCAGTGGTACACACACTAGCCAGTTCATTCCGTACATTTGTTTGAAAATTATCTCTTGCATAACTGCTGTTCATGAATTATTGTATTATCTTTATGTATGACAGCTCTTCTGTGTGAGGCTCTTTATAACTTTAGCTAATATATCAAGATGTGTTAATATTTTAGATACTTTACTTATAATGTATTGGAGCAACAGTCCTGATACAAACAAATAAATAGGAGATCCTCCTTCCTGCTTCTCTGAACTTTCACCTCACTTCTCTTGCATGCCTTCCTGAACATCAATGTCCTTATTGCAATAACAAACTGTTTACAAAACTGCAGCTATGTTGCCTACAAACTATTAAATACTAAGAAAGCTCAGTACGATGGTACTATTCAACATTTTACCTTGAAAAGGATCTTTTGAGAAAGTTATGGTTGATAAAGAAGTCTGATTGTGGGATGCACTTCATTATAGCAGATATAATAGGAGCCAATATTTTAATCTGTTGATGATCCTCTTCCTTTTTTGTTATGGTGGTGGGACAGGAGGAGAAACAATGGTGAGATAGAATATTCCTAAATGTGTTGTTTATTCTGCTCTTCTATATTATTATTGCTTATATTTATTACAGTTGTACCTCGGAGCCCCAGTTATGGACAAGACCCCACTGTTTGATCTAGTTTAGCACAATAACAATTGAATACAGACGCTCCCCGACTTACGCAAGCGTTCCGGAACGCCTTGCGTAACTTGAATTTTGCGTAAGTCGGAAACGTATTTCTGACCATTGCACAAAAAACCTACAAAACCTCCTATTTCTAGCTTATGGAACTTTTTCCGTAAACTCAGATTTGTGTACGTTGGGTTTACGTAACTTGGGGAGCATCTGTAGGTGTTTTTTAATTAATAGTGTACATGTACATGGTGTTTAGCATTTATAATAACAAAATTAAATGTGTTCTATTCAGTATTATTGTGTGTATTCAGAAATGTTACAGTAATCATTGTTTCCTGTCATTTGAGTATTGGGTAACTAAATATTTTGTGTAAAAGGCAATTAAAAAAGTCCTAGGAATTGTCGGATGTGATTTTGGGGGGGGCGGGGCGGGGAACCCTATGAAACTGACTTGCAAAAATACATTTAAATTTTAAGGTTGCACCAGAAGCCAATAAAAACTAACAAAAAAATTAAAGATATATCTCCCAAACCTAGGCACAATAGGTCCCTGGGGGGGGTTCCTTATTGCATCGAGGCAATCACAGTAATTTAAAACTTGGAATCTCCTCCTTCATATCACAATCTTCATGTTCTTGTTTTGGTTTAAAAAAATCAATGCTTTTCTGTTTTCACGTGATATCTGATTTTATGGAAGCCTCAAACTTTGTTTCCTTTTTTATTTTGGTTATAGTTAATTGTTTAGAAATATTTTACAGGCAAGCTTCCTGTGAGAGAACCACTCAGCATTCTGAATCCTCAATGTGTTTAGAGTGTGAGGTGTGTGTTGGAGGAAATACACAATATGGAGAGTTTATTTAACCTCAGGTTATTTAACCTAGTAACATTAATTTAAAAAATTCCATTTTATTTTTCCTTACTGACAGACGTGCACACACACTGGGGTTTATCTCTTTGTGATACACTTGTCTTTATTATCCAGACTGATGCAGAGAGGTAAAGAGGAGACAGTATCTTGTTTCAGAGGTTGGTGCCATAAACCTTCCCTCGGGCTGGAACGCCTCCCACGGACTCCCTAACCTCATCCTAGTTTCCCAGGTATCACCCTAATCCTCCCGTTCCTATCAGCAGTTCAGGCTGAAGTCCCAGTTCCAGGTGTAGTAACTTTATCACAGGTAAATGTCTGAAGGTAGCTGGGCATTTAAGGGAACTGCCCTAGCCAGCTTTCACAGTGCTCTTAGGTTAGGTAGTGTGTCCAACCTGTCGCACTAGCAGGTTGCCACATGCTGCCTGACTGTATCAGGGGTTGGGGTTTTGTTCCGTGAGTTCCTTTGCTATTGTCATTTTCTGACTGAGTGGCAGGTTAGTACCCACCACAATACTGTCTCTCAGCAGCTTGCCTCACTGCGTTAGCGGGAAAAGGCTTTTCATTGCTCATTCCCCGAGGCCGTGTCTACCTCCCGCTTGGTTACTGGAGTGGAAAGTGCCTCCCTTCCGGCACGGAGCGGCTCAGCCCCTGAGCGCGGCTGTAGCGTTGTACCGAGCCTCTCCCACCTTCCCCTAGTTCCGGGGCTCGCTCCCGAGATGGGCGGGGTGGGAGGCCGCCTGAGCTGTGCGCCTGGGCGAGGCGGGAGTTTTACCTGCGGGGCGCAGGGCCGGGGGCGCTCGCTGCTCAGGCTCTGCACTGACTGTACGCGGCGGTTGGTTTCCCCAGGCGGTACCTGGCGTGGCGGGAGCGGGGCTGCGCCGGTGTGAAGGGCTGGGGGGCTTTGGAGCCGGGGTCTGGTGCCTAGTTCCCCGCTTGTTGCTCTTACCCCCCACCCCCCGGGGTACCAGGCGGAGTCGGCTCCGCCAGCTCGCCGGGCGGGGCGGGCTCCACCCCCAGGGCCGCCTCCTCCAGCCCCGAGCCCGGCTCTCTCTGCGGGGCGTTGCGGTGCCGCCCCCCGCGTCAGTCCCGCTCGGGGAGGGGGTGAGGAGGAGGCTCCTCGGTGCCGCGTCGGGAGAGAGACAAGCGGGGAGAGCGCGGCGGCGGCGGCTACTCCCGGGAACAAAGAGGGGAGCGCTGCAGCGAAATGGTGAGTGACGGCGCCCCTGCCCCGCTCGCCGCGGCGGGAGGGTCTGGATCGGAGGGGTCCGGCTGGCGGTGCAGCTGAGCCCAGCTCCCTGCAGGGCCCCTGAGAGAGGGCGGAGAGGGCCCTGCGGAGCCCCCAGGTGGTGTGACAGCCTCACCCTCTGGGACAGCGGCCCTAGGGACTGTCGCCCCTCTCCCAGACGGTGCCACCCCCCCGAGTCCGTGTCACCCTCTCCCCAGACGGGGTGCGGTGCCACCACACCCCCGAGTCCCTAGCGCTGCCACCCCCTCCCTGGATCTGTCACCCCCTCCCCAGACGCTGGTGGAGTACTGTCTCCCAGGGACCCTGTGATGCCCCTTTCCAGATGTGAGTACAGTTCCACCCCACCCGGACTGTCACCTCCTTCCTAGACAGGGATACACTGCCTCCGCCTAGACACAGTGTCCTTTCCCTCCCATAGGGATACGATGTCCGTCCCGTCCCCCTCCCCAACCCAGTCACACCCATATACCCCAGACAGGGATGCACCCTCATGCCACTCATGCACACCCCCCCCCCCCATACATGGATACAATATCACTCCTCCTGATAGAAGGTATCAGCGCCCCCCCCCCCCCCCGGATACATCACCACATGCCCTCAGAGACAGGAGGCAGTGTATCTGCCATCCACAGGCAGTGATATATTGCTCCCCCAAGTGTGTCCTTCCTCCACAGAAACAATGTCACTTGCCAAGAGTGTTCTCCCCCCCCCCCGCCAGGGTGTATCACCTCTCCTCCCCACTATGTATCCTCCCCCATACATGGAACAGAGGTACACATGCACAAATATGTGCCAAATATATAGCGTTCCTGCCATGTATATGTGTGTAATAAAATATATTTTATCTCCGGAAATATCTAAGTAACTATAACTTTCATAACAAAATCCAGAGAATAAGGTTATTAATGTTGTATGTGCAGATGTATGTAATATATCCTATACTCATATGTCTTGTATGAAAAGTGAATATTCTCCAGGCCTGAAATAAATTTTGAAAGTAATTTTTAACTCTGTTCCTGAGACAGATTGTGTGTGTCCGTTTTGTGTCTCTCTCTCCCGCTAGCCTCACAGTGAACTCTAGAGAAGCCCCATGCAAATAATAAAAACCTATATTATGTGTCTAGTAGTATTACACCAAACAGCTGTGTTTCTTAGCATCAGTTACTGGAAGCTTTCTGTGACCAGCTAGCCACTCAAAAAGTTTGGGAGGAGGGGAGAGGAGGGAGAGAGAGAGTGTAAATCTCTATGTATACATATTATATATGTATGTAGCAGTGAAGGATTATGAGCGAAATAAGTGATTTTCTTGTTGAGTGTCCTTGGTGAGCTTCCTGGTGGTGGCATGTTGCCTTTGCTCCTGTTACTGGATACATTGCATTCATGTTTTACTACCAGTATTCCAGCACTCAATACACCATAAAATTATTTTGGTAATAGTTTTGTGGCACTTCTTGGATATAATACCAGCACTGCAATCTATCATTTTGTCAACTTCTTCAGTAAACTTAAAAGCTTGTGAATTAGTTTCTGTTTTCAAGACTAAAATGCTCAAACAAACAAACAAAAAACAAAACAAAACCCTTCCTCTTTTGCTTCTCAAAAACTTGACAACTTAGATTTTTTTTTAGCTCATTCTAGACTTACACCTGACCCTGCTAACTACTCTCTGGTGGTGGACTCTTTAGTCCTGTAGAACAGCTTGCAGAATCAGTCTTATTTTTATTCTCTTTTGTTTGTTTTCATTATGGAAAGGGCAGATCTGTCTAATAATAAACAAATTGTAAAAAATATAAATTTGTCTATTAAGTGTGTTTTCCACAGTCATTTATTAATCTATCCTACAAGGACAAACTTATTAAACTCTAAAATGGTTTAAGAATATTGAAGATAGTTAGCAGTTAAAAGCAGACAGAACTGCAGTTTAAAACCTTAATTGTTACTCTTGATCACCATGCTTGAGCTAAGTAGCTCACTAATGTAGATAAGATTGCCACTATGATGACCAGAGATAATTCTCTGTTGTTATTGCCTTTCATAAATTGTTCATATTTACAGAAAACTTTTAGCTATATGTTTTAAATTATTATTAAACATTTATCCACAAACTGAATATCTGTAGGGATTTGTCTTGAATTAGACTGGAGATCTTTTAATTTTTCATGTTGCTTAGTGCAGAAATCTTGTTAGAGGAAATATTTTTGTGGACTCATTTTAAAAAAGCTAATTATTTTTTCCAGATTATTAATGCTTTGTTCTTTTTCTTTGTTTTCTAAACAATTTCAGAGCAAAGTCTGAAGAGGCATGGATGTAACATGAGTCCCTTTAAGTACTCAGAACAGATATGAATTTTGCAAAAGTTTATTTTTTGGTAAATTAGATAAAAATGGATGAATCGGCTTTGTTGGATCTGTTGGAGTGTCCTGTTTGCTTAGAACGTCTTGATGCTTCTGCAAAAGTCTTGCCTTGCCAACACACATTTTGCAAACGTTGTTTGCTGGGCATCGTGAGTTCTCGAAATGAGCTTCGTTGCCCAGAATGTAGGACTTTAGTTGATTGCAGTGTTGATGAACTTCCCAGTAATATTCTACTGGTTAGACTACTGGATGGCATCAAGCAAAGGCCCTGGAAACCTGGCACTGGTGGTGGGACTAGTTGCACAAATGCATTAAGAGCCCAGAGCAGCACTGTTGCTACTTGTGGTTCAAAAGACCCACAGAGCTCGCAAGGTGGACAGCAGCAAAGAGTACAAGCACGGAGTCCCCCTGTTAGGGTAAGTATCCACTATAAATGATAAGTCATACCTACAGGTAGCAGTTTGTTTTGTTGTTGTTGCAATTATATCTCTTTCTAGACTCTTTCAGAACAGTTGAATAACAACATTTGTTGCTTCAGGGGTTAAAAAAGGGCAATCAAATGGGTCCTCTGCAAAAGCAAAATAGTATCTGTTCATTCACAGTTATGATTTAAACCAATTTTTCTGTGTAACAAAAGCTTTGAGCGACTGTTGCTAGCACATTTCCAGGGAAAAGGTCAATATTTATCACATTCTTATATTATATACTCTTGGCTTTAGTCTTCATTTATTTATATTGCTAGTTACTGATTGCTGGGGAAAATGTTTATAGCCAAAAGGTAGGATGCATTTTTCAGTTTAAAACTCTTAATTGTTGAATTTAAAGTAGTTCAGGGGGAAGAAAACCAGCACAGGCCCTTAATATTCCCATTGACACTAAAGAGGAAGCTAAATAACTTGAACAAGACAGTTTGTATGAATTGATTGGTTGCATAATGAACAATTATTCAGTTTTGCTAAGAATATTTTAAATTGTTTGCTACTCGTTAACTCTAACACTAGAAATTGATTTTATTCTAGGTTGCTCTATGTTCTATTGATTTTTCTGTAAGAACAAGTATTGCAATCAGATTTTCATAAATTTTCTATAATGGTTGTTTAGCTCTTAGGGGGAAATTCTTGCCTCATTGAAGTCAATGGGGATTTTGCCATTGACTTTAGTGGAGCTAGGATTTCACCTCTATCTCAGAACCCTAGAATTGGTGGTGGTTGATAATTTCTCTCTACTTTTTCACTTTATTTTTAAAAAGGCAGATTTTCTAACTATCTTTCATAAATTGTTCTGTCACTTAATGGGTTGGCTACTTCCTTTTGATTTTTTTTTCATTATTTTACTTTTGATTAGTACCATAAGGATCATATTCATGCAAGTTTTCTGTTTCGTTTTCAGTAAAGTAGATAGATTAGCTAAAGTTCAATTATTAGGAAGTGTTGTATTGGTGAGTACATGGAAAATTCTCTTGATTATCGTATTTAATATCTCTGTATGATAATATTTTAACTTGTTTTTTATGTATGAAATCCGTGCACTGAGAATTGAGCTTATTGGCTCGTACCTTTTGCTTCTGTTTCTTCTTGGGATTCATTCAACTTGTAGACTCTTTCATGCCTTATACTCAAAACTTCAATAGCTTCATTTATTATGATTTTTTCTAGAACCAGAAATTGAGATCATTTTATGAGCTGATTTGACCCATCTTTGTTTTATCTAATGACAGACCAGATTAGCTTCTTTTAAAAGCTTTTGTGGCACATTTAATGAAACTTGTACATGCAGAGCTTCTGGGTATGAAATGAAATTGGCTTAATAATTTAAGTGCTTTACCTGTTTGAAGAATGCATTGTATTTTGAGAAATGGCCTGATGAAGTTGAAGAAAGAGATGCAAGTATTAATTTTAGAGAGCTATTCTTTACCTCAGGTAAAACATCTATATATTTACTTTTCTTTGTGGCTAAGGAATCAATGACTTGCACTGGATAACTTAAATAATTACTGCTTACCTGAATTACTGGTATTTCTCAGATGCCACTTATGTACATCACATACGTCAAACTGTGTCGAGAATATAAAATGTATGGATTCTTCCACCAGGTTTTATATTTTGGCCTTTATATTCTAATATTCACACTACAATTTTCTTTAGAAATTTAAAAAAGTAATTTGTCATGTCATTCTCTGTAAAGTGTCTAATGCAGTGGTTCTCAAACTTTTGTACTGGTGACCCCTTTCACATAGCAAGCCTCTCAATGCGACCCCCCCCTTATAAATTAAAAACACTTTTTTATATGTTTAACACCACCATTATAAATGCTGGATGTAAAGTGGGCTTTGGGTTGGAGGCTGACAGCTTGCGACTCCCCATATAATAACCTCACGACCCCCTGAGGGGTCCCAACCCCCAGTTTGAGAACCCCTGGTCTAATGACTTGTATTGAGTATGTCAGTAATAAGTGCAGATATTGATGGGGTAAAAATATCCAAAAGGGTACATCAATTTTTGTTTAAAAACTGAACTTTGTGAAGAAATAATAGCAGTTACAAAAAGGCCCTCAACCTCTCCCAGAACCCCCATAGCAATTTAACATTACCTCCAGCAGCTAGCAAAAATCTTCAATTGCAAAAATACAAAATACCAGTATAATTTCAGTACGTGTTATCCTTTAGAGCTTTCTAAACACATACTTTATAGAAATTATTACCTTTTTAAAAATGTAAGATTGATGAAATATAAATGTGCTGTGAACTTATTCAGGTACTCTTCATAACTTCTCAGGTTTATGGGAAAATTAATATTGAATATTCCCTTTTGAATTCTCTAGGTTTAAATGTACTACAGTATTCTGATGATGTGCAACATTTGTGTTTCCATGTTGTGCAGAGCAGAAACTGATAACATATGGCATGTTGCATCAGTTTATTAGTTATGTTATACCATGTGCCAGTAGAATTGTGGCCATGTGGTTCCCTCATGTAGTTAACTGACATTGAATGAACATTAACAGCAGACTTGAACATTTACAATATGCTGCGCACATCTTTTTCCAGAGATCTAAGGCCATAATATAGACATTCCTGTTTTATCTTTGGTGTGGGGGTGGGGAAGGGTGACCCACAACCACTTACCCATTCCGGCCTGTCGAGACTCTTTTGGTGGAGGGGAGGAACATGAAAATCAGGTGCTTGTTTTGTGAAGGGAGCAGCTACCTAACTTCTTCATCAAAAGAATTAAAGAACAAAAGTAGAGTGAGAGAGCGCAGAAAATCTATCAACAAAAAATAGGAAATGGCAATTTTTGTTGCTACAATTTTAAGCTGAATGCAGCAGTTGTGTTAAGAACTGTAAAATAGGGGTGGCTGCGCTACAAATGTATCAGATGGTTTCTTTACTGGACATTGGGTGTAGAAGAGGCTTTCAAGATGAGTGGCAGAATCAGTAGATTTGTTGAGCTATGAAATTTTGCTAAAGGGGAACTAATAAACGAATGTTGCTCTTAAATTAAATGAAGTGAATGTAGGTGAGGATTGCCAAGTCATAAAACATTCCGCTTGTACCTTAAGGAAATATTAAACCAATACATGCCCTTTCAGAAGATGTTTTATTTTTCAGAAAAGGTATGTCATGTACTGTTGCATGAATTCCTGAACTGTGTCAGTGGCTGTGGAATTGCTAGCCCTTTTATTACACAGTGCTGTGTACTGCATTCTTTTTGTGTATATGAACACATTGTGCAATAAGCAAAAAAAATGTACTGAGCTTCTACAAGATTCATGATACGAACATAATTTTGAGAACAGTTGCAGATTGTTAAGAAGTCTATCAACAGTTTTTAGTTAGTTTTCATTTGCAAGAATCTGAAACTGGTCTTTATAGCAGCAGTTGGGAAGGACTGGAGATGTTTCAGGGAATATAAACACTTCAAAAACATTTTTTCACTTTATATAATTTTAAAAAAGTTTCTTGAATTTTTGTATGCATAATACATATGTACACACGCTCCTTTCTTCATTCTCCAAGGTATTTCTATTTTAACCATTTTCCTGGTGGAGACTATAGCCTTAGCTAAAGTTTGTTGCTATATTTCCACTATAACATATCACATGCCTGTGAGTAACATTTACCCTGTAGCCAACAGAAAAGGTGCTGTTTTATTTGAAAATGGAGGGGTATCTGCATGGCAGTCTGGGAGCACTGGTCTTTGTATTCTCCATATTGTGGGACAAGGAACATTCTGAAAACTAGCAGGCAATGAAAATGCTGTTGTTGGAAGATCTGTTCGTGATCTCCTATGTTTAGTTGCCTGTAGATTTCTGTTCTTAGGGAAATTTTTTTTTTTTGACACGTTCTGACGTCACAGTTATTTGCAGCAACTCTTTGAATTTCACCAGCAGTAAAGCTCTTAGATGCAGAAGTACCTTTTGTTTGTCCCATTAAGTTTCATTCAGGTTTAGCTGAGCTATAAAGTATTAAATTAAACCCTATCATTTCCGTTCTCTCTTGTGTTCTTCAGGAAAATTTTGGCAGCATGCTAAAATAATAATGAACACAAACATTCTGAAGTGCTGGGCCCATACCATTGCCAAAGCATCAGCAGCACATGCTACACTGAGAATGCCTGGGAGCTGCTGGAGCTGCAAGGGAGGGAGGAGAGTGAGGCGAGGATCTCCCTCCCAATCACACTCTCTGGGAATGGCACACGGCCCAGCATCCCCATTTCCCCCTCTGGGGGCACCACATAGTGAGGGAGCCCTTCGCTTTCTGGGAGGTCGGGAGGAAAGACTCAGGGTGTGCGGGCCAGTCTGGGCTTCCCTGACAGCTAGTTGCACTCAGTACACGACACCAGCAAACCATGCACCCCTCCTTCCTGTATAACCGCTTTCTTATTCTGCCAGCTAATATAATTTAGTCCTGTGCAGGATGGATTTGATTTAAATCATGATTTAAATCACTACTCAGGAAGACTTGATTTAAACATGGATTTCTACATAAAAGTGCATTCTTGTTGTTATAACCTTAATACATATTCTTCACAACTCAGAGATAGATTTAGGTTTCATTTTTAGAAGGTATACACTATACATTTGTAAGTGACTTATTTTGAAAACGTTTCAGATTAGTTTTACAGCTATATCAGAAAATGAATGATTGTTTGGTTATTTCATTTACTTTGCAAAGGTAATTGAAGCAGATATTTATGAAGTCATTGGGAGGTGAGCTATCTCTAGTTCAACAGGTTAATCATTATTTGAGCAGTCCTGCTTTGAGCAGGGGGTTGGACTAGATGACCTCTTGAGGTCCCTTCCAACCCTGATATTCTATGATTCTATGATTTGGAGGATTTTCTTGCCATGCTGTATTAGGAGGAGAACATCACGAGACAGATTTTTAAATTGTTTTATTTAACTAAAACAACAATGTTATATATTCTGGATTTTTTTCTTCAACAGCAAACATATAACATTTTAACAAAACAGCATATGCATTTTTGAATTTAGTTTTTTAAAATCAGGTTTGTTTTTGTTAAAATTGTTTTTAACTAAAATAGTTAAATGAAATTTTTTTTAAAAAACCACAAAAATTAAATTGACTATGTCAGCCAGGTCAACATGAGAAACTTAAAATATTGGCTTCTGCAGCTAACTCAGTCGTCTTCACCTTCATTTTCCTGTTTGTTCATAATCTGGAAAAGAAAAACAAGCTTTCCTGCTTTTTCAGGTTCCAAATAATTTCTCAATTTGGAATGAATTAGTCCAAAGGAAGAAAATATTCTTTCTACACTGGCAGAAGAAGCTACTGCTGTTAAAAGTGAGATTATCACTTCAACTGTCTCTGAATCCAAGGGTATGTCTACACCCAGCCGCTAGTTCGGCGGCTGGGAATCGAAGTTCTGGGTTCGACTTATCGCGTCTTGTCTGGACGGGATAAGTCGAACCAGGAAGTGATCGCCGTCGACTGCGGTACTCCAGCTAGACGAGAGGAGTACCGCGGCGTCGACGGGGGAGCCTGCCTGCCGCGTGTGGACCGAGGTAAGTTCGAACTAAGGTACTTCGAACTTCAGCTACGTTATTCACGTAGCTGAAGTTGCGTACCTTAGTTCGAATTGGGGGGTAAGTGTAGACCAAGCCCAAGTGTTTAAGGGACTTCCACCAGTTCACTGGCGTGACTTCCTTTAAAACATCATCAGCAAACATATATTTCTTGCCTGTTGCCATTATAGGTTTTCCCTTCTAGTGAGAAAATGGTATGATAGATCTCAAATCAATGAAGGCTACACTCAGAAAGACCTCAAGACTTCTGGACTATGCTGCTCAAACAGTTTCACTTTTGTTTCTACTGCCTGTCCCTCCCTTCTCACATTTATCTCCAGACTTCTTCTCCTTGTCCAGATCTATTCAGCCCCCAACAGTCTTCTATTCATTGAACTTTTTGAAACTTTGCACTTTTAGAGAGAGGTAAGGGATTGACTCTGTGCACACAAATTTGCAGAGGGACAATAGGGTTGAGGTCTGTTATTTCTTACCTCTCTCTATATATATTTATTTATTTAAAAACATTTTTGCTATTAACAAGCATGTTATCTCTGGAGACACAAATCCACAGTCTGAGAACTGCAAAACTAAGCATCTCTGAATTTATAATCCCTATTCCATGATGAGATATGTTTGAGCTATAATGTATCTTAATTAAAACTATCTTTGGATAGGTTTTTTCCTCAAAAAGCATTTTATCAAAAAAATCTTTTATTTTTTTTTATTTATTTTTTTTAAATCATTGATTTTTGTCCACCTTGGTCCTGTGGTAGATGACTATTCTGAATGCCCAGGCGTCAAACCCTGATAATGACACAAGTTTGCAGGGAGGAGGGGAGGTTATATTGTACATAATATAATTTGTTTTTGCCTATTTCTTTTAAAAAGAATATCCTAGGAAATCACATTAAAAAAACTACATTAAAATAATGTTGTTTAGGTGGCAAAGTGCTTGAAATTTAGGAAATGCCTGATTTCTGGTTGTTCATGCAACATTAATCCCCCCGCCTCCCCAAGCACACATGCATTATGATAGTCTTCAATTGCAAGATTATATACAATGTTTTTCCACAGGACACTTGCCTCATTCAGTGCAGATTTTGGTTCCGCAACAGGACAGAGTTTAGGTTACACAAGCAACCATAAATTTGGTATTTCCTAACTTTTGAGTGTGTGACTTTGCAGCCTAAATAATTTGGGTGTTCATAGTGTGTGTGTGTGTGTGTGTTTTAGAATGTGCGGGGTGTATGATGGGGTAGGGACAAAGCTGCAGTGTGTCCAAGTTATAATTTAAAGGAGGCTGTGACAGATGTACATAAACATTCAGAAATGAAAATTACAGAACATTTGACAAGATTCTGTTTACCAATATATGCCTACTTTTCTTTCTCACATGCTCTTAAAAAGAGTAAAAACAGTATATTTCTCTTAAGGTTGCTTGTTAGGTATTTATGAATTCTGAAATTGAGTAAGATAATATTTTAACTGTTTCTGTATAACAATTCTTCGTCATGTTATATTCGATTATACTTTAGTGACAGTGGTATATGTAGCAGATTAATCAACTGTCTCTTGTGTTGTCACTGTGTGTTTTCTAAATAACTATGCAAAGGAGGAGGAGAGGGAAATGATCTTTATGCTATGCCAGTGGACTGGCATTCAGAACTTCTAGATTCAATTCCTTGGTCTGACACATACTTCCTTTATAACCTTGCACAAGTACTCAGGTTTCTTTGTGCCTCTGTTTCTCATCTATAAATAGGAATAATACTTCTATTGTCTGACTCATTGTTTAGCTTGTTATGCTTTGTGGGGCAGGGATTGCATCTTACTTTCCAAATTGGGGCCACTGGGCACTACGTTAGTAAACACAGTTCACACATTCAATGTTCAGATTAAATTTCAGTGTAATTTACAGATTGCTTCAGAGAGATGTTCACAGTACATTTTCTGTGCCAAGGATTGTCCTATGGCTTGTGTTAAATCATTGGAGGGATTTCACATTGGTTTTGGACAATTAATAGTAAATTAGATAAATAGCTCAGCAAGGGAGAGGCAGACTTTTTTTTTTTTTTTTTTTTTTTAATCTTTAGAAGCTACTATATTTTTTGGCTTGAGAAATTTGTGTCTGACTGCAGTACTAGTAGTGATAGATCATTGTTTTTTTGAAAATGAATAAAGAAAAAATATATACACCTCTACCCCGATATAATGTCCTCAGGAGCCAAAAAATCTTACCGCATTATAGGTGAAACCGCATTATATCGAACTTGCTTTGATCCACCGGAGTGCACAGCCCCGCCCCCCCCGGAGCGCTGCTTTACCGTGTTATATCCGAATTCATGTTATATCGGGTCGCGTTATATCGAGGTAGAGGTGTACTATGAATGCTACTGCTAATACAGAAAGGTTTTATTCATATATTTTGACTCTTGATAGCAAACTTGAACCGTCTGCTAGTCTTAATTAGTACTTTCTTGTTGAAACAGCTGAATAATTAGTGTTACCCAATCATTTAGAAGACAGTTAAGTTCTGAAGTAATTTTTTAGCGTAACTTCACAATGCAGGTTATTTTGTTTGAAAATAACATACTGTGTACGTTATATTCAAAAACATTATATCTTTGTTGTTGATAAATTGTTTTTCTGGATATCACTGGACAGATTCTGTTGCCTGAACAAGCACATCTCACTGGCTGTCTTATTCATTATCTTAGTATTTCTCTATCTCTCGAGACTATATCAAGAGCTTCTGTGAAACAGGAAATAGTTTAGACTGACATGAAATAGTATTTTTGGTAAAAGCAGGTGCAATAAATTGGCAAGTGTGGTTACTGCTCTGTACAAAAAGTTTTGAACATTCAGAAAAAAAGTGTCACTATCAAAAAGGAGATTTAAAAGTTATACTTTAAACATATCCATGAAAGGGACATTTTGTAAAAATAACCTTTCTGTGTTTTTGCTTATTACCATAGAATTTAGGCACTATTAAAATACCTGGATTGACAAGAGACTGGTAAAATACCAGTTAGTCATGTAATTGAGTGAGTTATTTTATGTGTGGTGTGTAGCTTTTGTTTGGTACCTCTTATTTCAAAATGTGTATAGCTGTAGGAGCAGTGGCAGAAGCAACCAAAGCAGAGACTGATGCACTGGGGGTGAGGGAGAAAAATGGTGCTTACCCAATGCCATCTATGCCACCGCACCCAGAATTGTGCAAGGGAGACACCCCCCCCCCCCCCAACACACACACTCTGGGTCCTGGGTGGTGCCTCAACCCTTACCCCCATGTGGCCTTGGAAAAAAACTGCAAAGAGGAACTATCCAGAAACCACCTTTTTAAGAGGAGCTGCAGAAGCAGCCAAAGCAGAGACCTTCAGACATTCAGAAAACTTTCTACAGTTTTGACTGAACTTTCTCTGCCCTGTGCTGATTGGCTGTTTGTATCAACTCTCTCTTAACTTTACCTTTACTCTTAACTTGCCCCCTCTTACACTTTTCTTCCTTGCCCTGTCCCCTTCATCCCCTTCCTTTCAATTTCCCCTCTCTCTTCACTTTTCATTTAGTTTTATCCCCTCCTAACTAAACCCACCAAAATAAATACATTTAAAAAATCATAGAAATAACATGAAGGTTGCTGTCATCACGTTGTTCAATCTGTTATGTTATTTCTTTTTTTCTACCTTGTGTTTCTTGTCTATTCAACCTGTAAGCTCTTTGGAAAGGTACTGTTTGCTATTCTGTGTTTGTACAGATCCTAGTACAATGGGGACCCATGTATGGTGGTCCTTATGCTCTAACACAATAAACATTATTAATAATTGATAAAATAAGCAGAGTATGTTTTTGTTTCTTGGTGTTTCAGTAGATGGATATGGGAGCCTCCCAGTAAAATTTAGAGGGTGGTGTCAACTGTTGTATGGATGAAAAGCGCTGTATAGAGTTAACGTTGTTTAATATTTTTGTCTGTATTGCATATTTTGTTTCTTCATCCTGTTCTTTTTTTGTTTGTTTGTTATGCCTGACTTTCTCTTCAAGGGGAAACCTATCCTGTTTGACAGGATGTGAATCTCTCAAAATAGTTATTGGTTAAATAGAAATTGGTTTTCTAGGAGCTTTGGAATTATCCAGTCCAATTATCAGAATATACTAATCTCTAGAGGGTGAACGTCTGATACTGTAGAGTGTAGAAAATAAAATGGCCACTCACCCATCTTCCTCAAGCAACTTGTGACTGCAGCACTCATGGCATGACTCATGACTGCAACACTATTATCAGAAGTTAAATTATTGTGGAAATCTATGTACATACTTTTAGCAGTACTAAAGAAAACCAATTCTTGTTTAAGTCATGGGTTTTCAGATTTAGATCAACTGTTTATATCCGCAAAAAATAGACATTTGTGTAGTCTGAAAATTGAAACAGCATACATCTTGCAAGTGCTTCCAAAATGGCCATAAGACTTTTTTCACATGATGCATTGATAATGTTTGAAAAGGTGCTTTGACTATATCTAATCAGCTGAAAGGTTGAATATGACTTTAAAATATGAAAATGGGTTTATTTTGATATATGAGCTCTTAGTTGGCATGTGTTTGTCTGCCCTTTGCACTTTATAAATGTGTGTGATTCTTTAGACTCTAAAGTTGAGAGTTCACATACAATATACCACATTCATTACTCATGCAGACGTGTGAAGTAAAGTTGAATAATCTCCAATACAGACATTTTTGTTATGCATAAGTACATTTTGATAAAAGGTCATAATTTGAAGAATATTTAGAAATAAATAGATGTGCCTTTCTCTCTTTGTAGTTACCCAGATTTTTAATCTGCTGCTAAAAATAAAAACAAACCAAGCCTAAGACAGTAAAAATGTCCACTGGGCTGCATATACCTGAAGCATTCAAGAGCAATGGAGCAGTTTTCTGTACAGATGGTGTTCTTTTGTAGGAGAAACCACCTTTGTTCTATGTCACTGATTCATTTCTTACAGGTGAGGTCACTTTGCTCTGGGTATGTTGTTCCTTTTTATAAGAGGGAAATGGATGCTGCACCCTTCACATTCCATTTGTCACATCCCCCAAAAGAAGTTTAAAATGTATATTAAAAGCTTTTTCAATAATTAAAGCCATTTTGTGCAGGTTCTGTGAACCATAAATTCACAAATATTCTCTAAAAAAACCCTATTCACTACTACAAGACTTCCAATTTTTTTATATAAAGGAAAGGAGACTGGTCCTCTTGTTTAAGCATAGATGTAAGAACATCAATATTGAATAATTTGAAACAACAGCTCCCAGTTATTTCTCACCAATATACTAACTTGATTGTTTAAGTACACACAGTATAAGATGCATTTTCCTATTTATATCTGGTGTAGAAAAACTGAAAAGTTGAGACAGTTTTAGTTTTGTTTTTTTTATCAAGGAAGTCTAAGGATAAAAAAGGTATTCAAAGAATATCAGATGAGTATCTAATTTGACATAAGTAGGGCATAGCTGTTCTAGAAGCTTATTTTAAATAAACACAGTAAAGACAAAGGTACTAGGATAGTAATATGGTTTTGAAGTAGATGTAGCTTTTACACTGGATCTTTGAGTTTGCAAATAATAAAATAAAATCAACTTCATCTGGTGGGCATCTCTCTCTCTCTCAATATTTAAATAAAAATGCCATACTATTGCATGCCTTCTTTTTCTTTTCTTTCCACATACAAACAATCGGGCGAATCCTGTGGCTCTAATGTTACTGGAGTGGTGGTAGGTCTTTAGAGGAGTCTGTGAATCCCTATCCATACTAGCACAGTTAAGCCATTTAAAAAAAAAAACACCCTTTTTAACTTAAAGCAAGTTTTAAATGCATAACCTTTGTAAGTTAACAAGCCTTTAGCCATGCTACAATGTTGTGCTACAGGAAAAGATGTTGACTCTGTAGGCTGCTTTCTGGAGTCCCTATGGTGATATTTTTCTTAAAATTTATCATTTTACCAGTGATAGCAATGGTGGAAGTTGTGGTATAGACCAGGTGTCAGTGGTTTTGTATCAGTGTAGTGTTTAACCCTGTTTAGAGGAAGTCTAGATGACACAATGGGTAAAAATGCTGGCAGTCACTGGTACCTTTTCCACACTAGAGCTCCCACCAGAGATACTTCTCATGGTGCTGGAATAGGGGAAAATGTGAATGAAAAGGTTAGTGTAGATAAGGGGTTAAAGTTAGTGCCTGACCAATGACTCAGCATGTTGTTAAGGATTATTGTGCTACAGAAAGATGAAAGATATGAAACCTAGGATCTGTAGCCTAATCTGTAGTTTTAAGGTTAACTTTTATTTAGTTTGCAGTGGTCTGAGAAGAATGTTCAGCCCCAGATCGGCTACAATATGAGGTTGTCATTAGAATGTGGACTTTGAGGAGCACACAAGAAACAATTCAGTGTTTTTATTAGCAGTTTCATTTACAAGACCAACAAGTTAAAGTTAACTATAATTTAGCATTTTGCTAACAAGACAAACACAATCATGCGCACTGCAATATAGCAAATCAGAGAGAGCGAATATAGAATGTCCTGTACTTGGATTACTCAGATCATCCCTTGGGGAAACTCCAAAGTAGGAGGGTGATAAAGTTTCAAATATTAGTAGATAGTCATCATCGTGGTGTGTCTCTCAGCACACAGGCTGGGTAACATCTTTTATAATGTGTTACATTGATGCCCCCTGTATTTTATACATATTCATGAGGTTTTCAGATCTTTTCTCCTTATCTGAACGTCCACACTCAGCTTTTGTTGAGCTTCCCCAATTTCTGTAGGTTAATTAATTATTTACATCCAATTTATTAGCATTTACATCAAATAATTGCCATGGTATTTGTGGTTAATATCTATAATTTTGGTTATACTTATTCCCTAAGCTTATCCTAAAATACCAGTAACCTTTATTTGCGGTTTCACCCTTCATACCAATCAACTTTCCTATGACTAATCTTAATCTTGTGACTTGCTGTCACTCTCCACTTAGTTTTTTATATCAAGCTACTCATGTCAAACTAGGACTTAGTTATGCTAAGCAACATATCATACTTGCTTTTGGCCTGCTATTTGTCACTTACATCACTTTTCTTACTCCATCTAATCTAACCTAATTATCTCTTTAGTGATCATAATTGGTCAGATCTGTAGCTTTGCATATATATACATGTATATTGTGCTCACTAAAGGGGCACACTCAGATCAGATTTTGTCCAAAATGTAGGTTCTTTAGAAATAAAATTTTGCAAAACCTAATAGTGAAAACATTGTTCGAAATAAGGAATGGAGTCTCCTAGTCAATCAGAGCTGGTACAAAAGAGTTACTTGTCCATGTTGCTATGTGGGAACTCAGCATCAGCAAGAAATCGAAGGGTACTCTTGGACTACGGACTGAATTGACCAATTGTGGGTGTGTATCTTCAGCCAAACATGGTTGAATTTGTATTTATGGATTAGATTACCCAAAGATAATGTGTAGTTGGGGGAGAGAAGAGGACCAAGGACAGAACCCTGTAGAACCTCCACAGAAAGTTGGGGGCAGGGTTTGAGGAGGGTCCTTCAAATGGCATGCTAAAGGAGCAGTTACAGAGAGGGAAGAGGAGAATCAGAAGACAGTGTCATGGAAGCCAAGGAAGGACAAGATTTCAAGAAGAGAAGAGCATTTTTGACAGTGTCGAAGGTGGCCGACTGGTGAAGGAGGAAGAAGATTTGGCTAGAATAGGTCATTAGAGACTTTGGCGAAAGTGGCTTCAAGGCAGTGCAAGGAGCAGAAGCTGGATTGGAAAAGGTCTAGGATGCAATTGGAGAAGAACTCCAGACAGCAACTGTAGACAACACATTAAATGAGTTTAAAGATGAAAGGGAGAAAGGAGATGGGTGGCAGTTGAAGAGGCAAGTGAGGTGAAGGATGGGTATTTTTAATATGGAAGAGATGAAAACATGTTTGTTTAGTACCAGTGGAAAGTAAGAGGTCAAGAAGAAGAATAAGGAAAGGGATAAGTGTGGACATGAGAGAGATCAGGGGATAGGATGGGATCACTGGGGCAATTGATGGGGTTAGAAGAGTAGAGCAATCAAGAAACTTCTGTATCTATGACAAGTGGGGAGGAGGAGAGAGTTGTAGTAGGTAAAGGGGGAAGGTCACAGTATATTTTGACAATTTTCTCTTGGAAGAAACTGATGGGATCCTGTGCAGACAGGGCAGGGGAGCATTGGAGGAGTGAGTTAAGAGTTGGTGAAAAAGTGGGAATGTGGGGATGGGATTCAGTTGAGTTAGTTATTTAGCTAGGTATACTGCAGAACTGAAGAATGAGAGAATTAATTTGTAGTGGAGGAAGTCAGTCTGGTCAGGGGACTTCCACAAGAGATGCTCTTGCAGAGTGAAAGTAGGAGTGGAGGAAGCCTATGTTGGGAGTGAGCCAAGGCTAAGTGGTGGTAGGGTGGACCTTGTGATGGGAGAGAAAAGAGTTAAGGTCTCAGAAGAGTAAAGCATGAAGAGAATCAACAACCATTTCGATGGAAGAAATGGAGGAGAGGGCTGAGAGCAAACAAAGTTATCAATGTTGATGGATTGTCAGTCTTGGAAAAGTAGAGTTACTGCAGGGAAGGTGGAGGGGCTGATGAGCAATGCTGAAAATGATCCAGTTACAGTTGGAGAGGGAGAACTCAGCAACGGAGAAATTGGAGAGAAAGAGAGAGAAATACTTGGTGAAGACCAAGTCAAATGAATGGCCCTTGTGGTGATTGGAAGTATTGAACCAGGGCTGTAGGTCAAGTAAAGAGGTGAGGGCAAGGAATCTGGCAGATAAGGGGCCAGATGTATCATCAACATGGAGGTGAGGTCACCGAGGATTAGTATAGGAGACTGCAAGAAGAAGAGAGCCAGGAATCAAAATCTTATAGGAAGACTGAAGGGGCAGAGTTAGGTGGATAGTAGATTACAACAATATGAGTTAACTCTAGTTAACTTATACTCAAATGACTAGCTAGATTCCCCCATTATATTTAATTATGTGCAGTAATCTTCCTGTTTTAAAATATTGTATAATATTCTATGTACTTTTAAACCTCTGCATTTCCCTTGTGAGGAAGGTGAAGAGTTCTCCTTGAAGGTATATAGAGAATTAAATGAATTAATCCTTAAAGTGCTTTGAAATTCTTTGCTGAAAGGTGTTACAAAAATGTAAAGTACTATTGGAAATCATTTATATAACTCTTACAGCAGCCATAGGTTATGTTCTAGTTGGATTTCATCTAAAAAGCAGCTCAAACGTACTTTATGTAATGCATAGAATGAAGAGACAATACAATGTAGTTCTAGGCACCTTGAAGTTGCTTGCATTAACTTGGATTTTATTATTGTGAAAAGGATACCCAAAGAAGTGAGGAAAACATGCATTAAATGATGACCCTGGCTTTGTAACATTTTCTAGCATCCTGCTTCCACATTATCTTGAATCAGTTTTTCTTTCTCCCAGGTCACTTTGCACTCTGCAGTGGCCATACAAGGATGGAAACATTCCTTATGGCTTACTGGAGAGAGTCACAACTTTAGAGAATGTACATTTGAATCTAGTCCTACATAAAAATAAAATGGAGGTTGTGGCCTAGGTTCTCTAAGCATACTTGCAGGAGTATTTTCACTGCATTTCCAGTTTAGCTCACTGCAGCTCAACTTTCTATGAAACACTGTATGGGAGACCTGTCTTTCGAGGATTAAATTTCCCAGGAATGTGGTTTGTACAATTCCATACACTTTAGCGATGTAAATATCGTTTTAAAAGTTAACCGTTTAAACAGAATTGTAATAGTTTAAACGGATAACCAATTAAAGGGAGAGGGGCTGAGGTGGGTCGGCAGGGCTGGGGGCCTAATGCTTTACCGATTAACGTTTTACATCCCTAATACACTTTTACAAATAAATGGAAATATTTTCATAAGAACCACTTGAGTGACTAGTACAATTGGAAGAGAGAGTCTTTGGCATTTGTACACAGAATTGTACATCTCACTGAACATAGGATTGGATATGGGTCTGAAAATAGCTCAAAATTTTACATGAAAGTTAAAGCTTTCAAAAGGTTCAGGGTGGTCTGTTACACAAACTGCACATTGATCAACATTTTATGTTCTGAAACACATGTGCTCCTGCTGTCTGTCCTTTACTTCCTTTACTGTCCTTTACATACCTGTTTTTAAGCAATGTTTTTCTTTTTTTCATACTGCTGTCTCTGCACCCAGAAAGAAGAGCCTAGTTGCAAACTTATTTTTAATTATGGCTCATGGTATATATCCTTTTATTTAGTGAGGTAAATAAACCTTCTCTCTCATTTTTATGCATAACGTACGATTAAAGCTGGTTGTTTTTTAAGGCAAAAATGAAAAAAATCACACCTCCGTGATTGCATCATGGTGCACACCCCTAGTTAACACACACAAAAAAAGAGAGGGAAGGGGGAAAACTAGACCAAAGTTAATTTTAGCTGGTTAGGGGAAAAACAAACAGTTAGCATACACATTTTTTCTTATACAACCAGTATTTTTTATTTATAATTATTTAATAATTTGTCCTATGTATTTAAATAGGAAACAACATTATGTACCTGTATGGAACCCTGTTTGTTCTGGTAATATTTCATCCACTACCTTCTTTATTCTATTCAGCGTAACGGTAGCCAATACTTTGTCCAGGATTGTTAGCAGTACAATACCTCTTCAGTTAGGGCACTTAAGGGCTTGTCTTCACTACTGGGAAAACAAGGCTGCTGCAATCGATGCAGTGAGTGTCAATTTAACAGCTTTAGTGAAGACCTGATAAATCGATGGCAGAGCGCTCTTCGGTTGACCCCAGTACTCCACCTCTCCGAGAAGAGTAAAGTAAGTCAACCGGACAGCGTCTCCCGTCAACGCAGCGCCGTGAAGACACCGGGGTAAGTTGACCTAAGTTATGTCGACTCCAGCTACATTATTCACGTAGCTGGAGTAGAGTAACTTGGATAGACTTACCCCAGTAGTGAAGACAAACCCTAAGATCACTCTTTTTTGGCAGTGCCACCTTTCCAGTCCTATGGCATTTGTTCTTTCACCCATATTTTATTACAGAAATTTGTTAGCTGCTCAATCAGAATTTCACCTCCAGCTTTTGGTATGTCTGCTTGAATTCTGTCAACCCCAGGAGATTTCCCCTGTTTGAGGATTTTGATGTCGTCTTTAATTTTGTCGGATGTTACTGGTCCCTCTCATATTTTTAACTTAGCATTGACATTTCTCTAGAACCTGCACATGATCATTGGCTCTAGACAATTTAATATGGAATAGAAATGTTCTTTCCATCATCTGGCTTTTCATGCATTTTCAGCATCTGTCCATGAGAGTTCCTGATAGTCATCAGCTGTGTCTTATTCTTTCTGTGAGGTCTTTCACTATAGCTGCTTCAAATTTCTCCTCTGTGTTGCTGCTTCTGACTTTGCAGCCTTCACCTGAACCAGACATTTCTATTTTGCCTGCATCTAATTTTTATTTTTGTCCTTTTCTCTGTATCTTACATCTGTCTCTAACTGCCTGTCTTGCACTGTTCCCTTTTTGTCTTTCCACTCATCGGTTGCTGTCCATGTTTCAGATGCAATCCATGAATCTTTCTTTCACCCTCTTCAGTGGTCCACTTTTTCCTCTGCTGTCTTGACTATCATTGACCATCTTTCTTCCAGACTTTCATCAGCTTGGTCCTATAAAACGCTGGAACGATTGTTAAGTGCAATCTGGAATCTGATTTGCACTTCTTTTCTTTGTCCTTGAACTTCTCTAATGCTATAACACTCGTTTTGTCTGATATCCTCATATTTTTGAGTTTAAGTTGTAACATGGCATTGAACTCACCTATTATCAGCTTGATGTTATGGTTGGGCACATCATCCAATACTTGCTACACCTGCTTGTAGAATGTATGCTTTTCATTGTTGCATGCTGCATTTGTTGGTGCATATGCTTGGATTATTGTAGCATTTGACATATCTTGTTTGCAGCCTGGGTGATAGTGTTCTGTTGTTCTTTGGCTCCCAAGCCAACAGAGTCTTTGCTGTGTGATATTATCCAGCATAATTCCTAAACATCTTTTGTGCATTCTTCCTCCTGCTTATAAGATTGTAGCATCATCTTGCCACTCCCTGTTCATCTGTCTCACTGTTGCCAAGTATGTTTATATAGTATTTTTTAATTTCTTATGTGATCTGTGCCAACTTTCCTGTACTATACAAAATATATACATTCCACATGCCTATTCTTGTTACAGGTTTGATCATCAGGATTCCATATCTAGAGACCTCAGCTTCCTTTTGGCTTTCACTGTCATACATGGTTTTGAGCCCCATTTGCACCTACTGTCTTCAAGTATTGGTTTAACTGAACTGTCTGTTGCAGTAAGGTTTTATCTGAGTGGGTTGCAAACCCAACTGCAGAACCCTCCTCTTTTATCCAGGCTTGAGACTACTACTGTTGCTAACTGTGGCAGAGCTGGGATAGGCAACTCTAAATAAGAATAAAATTATTTTTATTTCTTTTATTATTATTATTAACACCATTTTTACACTTGCATTAGGAGAGAGAATTTGAATTTGTGGTACTCGAAGGCTCAATTCTGTGAATTAATACACACAGGAAGACCTGACTCCTGCATCTATATGAAGCACTGCTGATTTCAGTGTGACTGCACATAGGTGCAGTAGGGTCAACTTGGAGGACTGGACCCTAAATTTGGTTATATTAATAAATATTAGTGGCTCAAACAGGGCTAATAATTAGGGCCCTACCAAATTCACATTTTGGTCAATTTCACTGTCATAGGATTTTTAAAATCATAAATTTCATATCATCAGCTATTTAAATCTGAAATTTCACGATGTTGTAATGGTAGAGATCCTGACTCAAAAAGGAATTGTGTGTGTTTGTGGGGTGGGGGTTGCAAGGTTATTGTAGGGGGATTGCGGCTCTGCTACCCTTATTTCTGCACTGCTGCTGGTGGCGGTGCTGCCTTCAGAGCTGGGCAGCTGGAGAGTGGCGGTCGCTGGGTGGGAGCCCAGCTCTAAAGGTAGAGCCGCTGCCAACAGCAGCGCAGAAGTAAGGGTGTCATGGTATGGTATTGCCACTCTTACTTCTACACTGCTGCTGGCACTGTGCTGCCTTCAGAGCTGAACTCTTGGCCAACAGCCGCCACTCTCCAGCCGCCCAGCTCTGAAGGCAGTGCAGAGGTAAAGGTGGCAATACTGCGACCTCCCTAAAATAACCTTGTGACCCTCCTGCAACTCCCTTTTGGGTGAGGACCCCCAATTTGAGAAATGCTGGTCTCCCCTGTGAAATCTCTATAGTATAGGGTAAAAGCATACAAAAGACCAGATTTCACGGTCCGTGACGCGTTTTTCATGGCCGTTCATTTGGTAGGGCCCTAGTAATACTAATACGGATATTATATATAATAACTGTTAGGCATACCTTACACTTTTAAAGTATTTCTACATAGCAGTATTTTGTGGCCGTCTTTAACTTTGAAAAACATTTGCTAAAAACATTTGCTAATAAGTCTGCCTTTGGCAATTTGAGCCATAGGAAAAGGAGAACCAAATAGTACAAACCATGCTTTTAAAACAAATCCTAATGAATTGTTTTGATTGATTCTGTTTGGGGAAGCAGTTAGATGTCTAATCGTGTTGAAAAAGCAGCGTCATGCTTAAACAGATGACTATGCCCCCTGGGCCTGCATATTTGCTGCAATCTCATTTAGAAATGCCATGGATTCTTTCCCTTTAAACATCATCTACTTCAAATGTTACTGGGTGCAGTTGGGAACAAAAAATATTGGGCTCCATTTGCTGAAAATTTGGATCCTACTATTGGATTCCTACTGTCCACAAAGCTGGAATGTTAGTAGATATTTGTAAGAGTTATTATTTAAGGTAAGCTCAAAGCAAACTGGCTCTACTAATTTTCCAACATTTTGAGCATAAATGGGTTTGCTTAAAAATACTAGCTTTCCCCATTTTTAATTTTGTGAAAAAGGTGTAGATAGATAAATGCTAGAGTCAAGGTTATGAAACTATTGGTAAAATATATATTTCTCCTTTAGTAAAAACCCGTTGTATTATAAGAATGACAGACCATCAAACTGCAATTGCAGAGTTCAAGGAGTTCAAGTGGAAGTGTCATCAATAGCATTGTGATACAGTTGTTTTAGGTGCACTCTCAACCACTGCTGTTTAAGTTGTGTGTTCAGCTGCTGCCGAAGTCATGGTTTTCTTTTCAGCTATGACAGTTGAGTTTTATACAGGTAAATGAATATGGATATTTTGTAGCAATACTAAATGAATGAACTTGGCATTTGAAGTATACTGAATTTTGTTTAAAACATAATTTGACTAATTTTTCTATTCAGCATGTTAGATTTTACTTGAAGCAATCCATCCAAGAGGGTCTTATATAAATACCCATTGCATTTATATTTCTTCATATAGGTCTTATAGCATTAGAAGTAGAAATGCAGTTTTGCAATTCATTGTCAAAGTGTACTGTGGAAGTTATGATACTGTTAAGCTGGATGTGTCAATGACTTCCAGGAATCACTGACCTTGTTAAAGTCTATGGGTGTACTAAGCACCCTTCATTTAGGGTAAAGGAAGGATAGTTAAATGTCCCTTTTTGTAGCGATAGTTGGAACAATAGGAGCCATTGCCCAAGTCACAAGCAAACATGGCAGGAGCCTGAGCAGAAGCTAAGCCAAGCTTTGTGAACTGAGGGGTTTCTCTTGGCGGCTCATTGAAAATGTAGGGCATAGATTAGTTGCACCTGTGTCCATGTATCAGCAGGAGAAAGAGAGAGAAAAGGGACTGCGGACAGAAGAAGTTGTGAACATAACCCTGAGAGGGAGCAGAAACAGAGGTTCTTAGGGCAAAGATTTGCTGGCAAGGCAGGCTTGGAAATTGTGAGCAAGGAAACTTCCTCCTCTTGTTGTTCCTTTTGTGTTCAGGGAAACAGGACTTTGTATACATCCTCTGTAAATAAGATTGCACCAAAGAATATACTTGACTCGTATAAACAATTCCTCCTTGTATTGGAAACAACCTGGCAAGGCCCTGAATATTGGGTGACTCCTCACACCAAGGGACAGCAGTACCCTGGGTTGTACTAAGACCTATGAATTTTTTTCTTTTCTTTGAATTAAGTGCTTTCAAAAGATGTCAGAGTGATGCTAATAAAGAGTGAGAGAGATGTTTGAGGTTCCATATCTTATTTTAAATACCTGTTGGCCGTCTGTTTCTTTGTATTTGGTACAACTTGATTCAAGCAATAAACTTTTCCTCTTCTGTATATCTTGACAATTTAGTACAGGTTTTAAAATGAGTTACTTTTCTTAAATATCCTTCATGGCAATAATAATAATCATTAGCATTTATTACTTTTTCTTTACAGAAAGAAAGGGTTGCAAGTGCTTTGGAGGATAGGATTAAAATTCAAAATGATCTGGACCGTCTGAAGTAAATAGTATGAAATACGGACAAATGCAAAGTACTCCACTTCGGAAGGAACAATCAGTTACACACATACAAAATGGGAAATGACTGCCTAGGAAGGAGTACTGAGGAAAGGGATCTGGGGGTCATAGTGGACCACAAGCTAAATATGAGTCAACAGTGTAACTCTGTTGCAAAAAAAGCAATCATCATTCTGGGATGTATTAGCAGAAGTGTTGTAAGCAAGACATGAAGTAATTCTTCCACTCTACTCTGCGCTGATTAGGCCTCAACTGGAGTATTGTGTCCAGTTCTGGGTGCCACATTTCAGGAAGGATGTGGACAAATTGGAGAGAATCCAGAGAAGAGCAATAAAAATAATTAAAGGTCTAGAAAACATGACCTGTGAGGGAAGAGTGAAAAAATTGGGTTTGTTTAGTCTGGAAAAGAGAAGACTGGGGGGGGTGGGTCATGATCATAGTTTTTAAGTACGTAAAAGGTTGTTACAAGGAGGAGGGAGAAAAATTGTTTTTCTTAATCTCTGAGGACAGGACAAGAAGCAATGGACTTAAATTTCAGCAAGGGAGGCTTAGGTTGGCCATTAGGAAAAAGTTCCTAACTGTCGGGGTGGTTAAGCACTGGAATAAATTGCCTAGGGAGGTTGTGGAAACTCCATCATTGGAAATTTTTAAGAGCAGGTTAGACAAACACCTGTCAGGGATGGTCTAGATAATACTTGGACCTGCCATGAGTGCAGGGGACTGGACTAGGTGACCTCTCGAGGTCCCTTCCAGTCTTAAGATTCTATGAATATTTTAATACACAATCCTTTCAAAATTATGTTCTCAGAACAGAACTATCCAGCTTTGTCTACAAGAGAAAGTTGCACTAGTTGAATTTAAATTGGTTTTAAACCTGTTTCCAACTGAATTAAGCTAAACTGAAATAAGCCAGTCTTAAACCAAATTAAGAATCCCTTCACAGAAGATTTGCACCAGTTTAACTATATTGATGTAAAATAACACCTTTAATTAAACCAGTCCAACTTTCTCATGTAAATAAGACCTCAAATATTTACTCTGATACAGGTATTCCATATTATAATTTTTACTGATAAACTGCAAAGTAATGTGCTCATACCTTAGTTGATTCTGGGGATCATTTCAAGTCAGTGGTGTGAGAGAGTTAGATATTCAGGAAAAAGACACATGCTATAGACAATTTATGGTATACATGACGTAAAAGTTTCTTTGACCTGGAATGAGACATATGAAAAATACTCAGGAAAGAATGGTATAATGTCCTTGGTGGCGTATGTGAATTGATGTGATCTGCTTAATTCATGCAATGTTATCTCATTGTGATGGATGTATAAACCCCACACTGGGCCCGAAGGGTTAAAGGACAATACTGGGCTCAGGTAGCACTGCCCCTACAGAGCATGCTCCAGTTGGATAGCAAGCTTAAAAGAGAGCAACTCAGCTTAGAAGAGGCTGTGGAGAAGACAGACCTACCTTGAGGGCTCCTGAACAAGGGTACCAAAGGAGCCTACTTGTGAGGAGGAAGACTACCTGTTGAACCCAGTTGGGGCTGAAGGTTGTCTTTTTGTTGTTGTTGTTGTTGCCTTATATTGGACTAGGAGCCATGACGGGAGATGGATGGTAGGAAGTGACCTGGGGAGTAACTCCAAGGGCACTCTAAGGTGCCGGACATTGTTGGCTCTCATAGGGCCCTGGGCTGAGCCCAATGGAGTGGGAGGGCTTGGGCTCCCCTTCCAACTGCCTTTGCTACAGAGGGACATAAGCCTCATTTCCACCCCACTCTTCCTCTAGTAACAAGTGGATAAGGATATAGAAAACCCCTGAGGTAAAGCTAAGCCCCATACAAGGGTTAGGAACTGGACTGAATGTCCTTCTTGGTGGAAGGCGAGCCTGAAAACTGGGTGCATTACCCACTAGATCATCTGGCCTCTGAGGACTCTATTACATTCGTACATCATTCCGTCCGCGTAATATGTTTTATTATACAGGCTGTACACACTAGTTTATTGTAGTTGCTTATAAAGTTACTGTTACTAACAAGGGTTGTTTTTCCTTTCCTCCCTGTGATCCTGGTATATGTGCACTGGTCTTAACCCAAGGAAAAGTTATGGCTTCAAGTATGTTGATCCCAGTTATATAATAAAAATAGAAGAGACTTCAGGGGTGGTACAATGAAGGGGTCAGATATTTTACAGTGGATTCTTGAATCCACAAAAATGTCTTGAGATACCAGTCTGGGTAGGAAGACATCAGCTGTTGTGTTCTTAGTTTTGTAGAAAGCTCTTCACACCTATCAGAAAGGTTTGTACATAATCATCCAAGCTCATTTGTTATGGAGGTGTTTCCAGATTTTTAAAAATTAAATCAATGGGCACCAGCCTGGCACCCCAGAAATATGCCTCTTACACTGCTCAAGACCCCCTTGATGAGAGTAAGCTCATTAATTAGTTCATCATTTTATCAAAGGAAATGATCAGGCCACAGTCTCTGTCAACCTGAACAGAGAATTCCAAGATACTCCAACCAAAACATACTGTTTTAGATAAAACATTAAAACAAGTTTATTAACTAGAAAAAGATAGATTTTAAGTGACTATAATTGATAAAGGCATAAAAGTCAGAATTGGTTACAAAAGGGAAAAAAAATAAAATTGCAATCTACTTCCTAAATTTTTCCAGGGCTAATAGTTCTAAAAGCAAAAGTGGTTGTCTCATCATCATAAGCTGCAATACTGTCTCCTTTCAGCCCAGGACCATCCCTCCCATAGTTCAATGATGCTTCTCTTTATTTTCCAAACAGTCTTGCTTCCATATGTCGAGATGGGGGAGGAGAGGTAATGGGGAAGCTATTGTCTCTTATTTTTGTACACTCCCTCCTCTCCTTGAAGAATACCCCCTGCCGAGGGCGGACAATCAGTCTGTGGGGTACATGAGATTTGAAGAGTCTTTCAGGTGAATTGTAAATTTCTTGCTTGCACCGTCTGTGTATGTGACATTTGAAGCATCTTCAGGGATAACATTCAAGGCCTTTGTTTACAATACTTTTGTTATCTTTAATGACCTAGTCTGTGAGTGTTCCCCGGACTCTCAGCATGTTCCAGTAACAAACATATAATCTCATAACTCCATATACAGTGATGATACACACATGTTAACAGGACACAAGGCACGCTTTGTACAAAATATATCATAACCATATAAAAGTGTTGAACATGGGGTACAGATGGGGAGCAGGGTGTCACTTGGGGTACAGTGTGTCACAGTACCTACTCTGGAGAACACACGTGGAAAACTCAAGCCTGGTGATAAATGTAACGAGGAAAATGGAGAAGATGATGATGGCTAAATGTGAAGGGGTGTGTGTGTGTGTGTGTGTGTGTGTGTGTGTGAGAGAGAGAGAGAGAGTGTGTGTGTGTGTGTGTGTGTGTGTGCACGCGCATAAATCTCTGTAAGACCGTGTCATGATCTTTTTTTTTTTTTTTGGTAAAGGTTCACATTCAATGTGAGCGTAGTATTGAATACTTAGTAAATGAAGATATCTGGGGGTTTTTTACTTAAAAATAAAGAAATGCATAAGAGAATAATATTTGTACAAGTGTGGTTCTGGTTACTTAAAATGTTTGAAATTTGGTTCATGTTTGTGAGGGAGTTTTTAATGGAAAAATTTCAGTTTATGCCCCTGTAAGTAATGTGGTATTCTAGAAACATCTTTTGGGATGAACATTTTTCTGATGGATTTTTTTTATTTTTTTATATATTTTTTTTGAGTTTGAAGAGAATTGATAGATTCCAAAGCCAGAAGGGACCATTGTGATCATCTAGTCTTACTTCCTGTCTGACACAAGCTGGAGAACTTCTCCCCCAAAATTCTGAGAGTATAGCATCCAATCTTGATTTTAAAATTTGTCAGTGATGGAGACTCCAGTATGACCCATGGTAAATTATTCCAATCATTTAGTTGTTTTTATCAGCGCATGAATAAATGATGACTTTTCACTAGCTAAAGCACTTTCATTAAAATATTTTCTTTTGAGCTCAGTAACTTTGGATTTAAAACTTCAGACTTGCTATGTTTATAACCCTTGATCTTTTACTAAGTTTGAAAAAAAAATGTTCTATTTAAAAAAGTGATGAATGAGTGAAAGTTAATATGGTGGCTATATTATCCTCTTAGCAATTATAATTGCACTCAGATTATAGGCGCTTACATGCACAGGAGTAGTGTATGTGTCTCTATGTAGCCATACGCATCTCTTGATCTTTCCTGCATCCTGGCAAGGTTTTCCTACTCTGCCATTTTCTTCAACTCAAATTTCTACTTTTCCTGCTTTAAAGATGTCACCTGAAGCAGCCCAGTGTCAAGTATATCCTACCAGCTGGGGTGCCAGAAATAGAATATTAATTTTTGAATCCTTTAGATTGCAGTGCATGCAGAGGGCAAACAGTTTGAACTGAATACTAGAACTTGCGTTGAAATGTATTGGTCATGCACAGTCAAATGCTAGTTTCTAACACCCAAGAAAATTAAAGAACTAAAGCTACACAAACACTGTAGTGTTGTTGAGAATTCAAAATCAAGGTAAAAAGTCAGAATTATGATTCTGTTGAACTGTAACTGTTCTTCTTAGAGTGCTTGTTCATGTCGATTCCAATCAGGTGTGTGCGCGTGCACGTGCACGTTGGCAGGAAGATTTTTCCCTTGGCAGCATGCGTCGGGTCGGCCTGGGCGCCCCCTGGAGTTGCACCCTCATGGCGACTAATATATAGCCCTGCCGACCCGCCACCCCTTCAATTCCTCCTTACCGCCAGTGACAGTGGCTGGAACTTCCCTTGGCTCTTTCTTAGCAAGTTTCTTCTCTGTTCTGTTGTATATAGTTAGTGTTCGAGGTATTAGTTTAGTACAGTTTGTGTACTAATAGTGTTTGTTGGGGATTTCTCCCCCCCCACACTCCGGTCCCGGCGCTGTGGCATGCCGTGGTCCCCGGGTTTCAAGAACTGCGTGGCCTGCGCCAAGCGCATACCAAAAAGTGACCCGCACTCGTCATGTCTACAGTGCCTGGGGGAGACCCATCAGAAAGATTGTTGTAAGATTTGCTGCGAGTTCTGCCCGAGAACACTTAAAGAAAGGGAACAGCGGCTCAAGGTGATCCTCATGGAGGCAGCCCTACACCCCCACTCCGACCCGGGCTCGAGACACCCGACCCCTACGGCACCGTCCTTGATGCAGAGTGCCCCAGCACTGTCAGCGAGTTTGGCGCTGAGGAAGGAGTCCTCCAGGGACGGTTGGCACCGCCCTGGCTCTTCACGGGGCCCGTCTGACAGTAGGCACCACTCCCACTCGCCGGTGCCTCAAAAGAAGAAAAAGCCTGATGATCATTCTTCTCCGGCTAAGCCACGAGTTGTGTGACCCCAGGTGGGCCACTCCTCCTATCACTCGGGTAGGAGCAGAAGTCATAGAGCGAGGTCGGTAGAGACAGAAGAGAGCATCAGGCGTGGCCTCCGCAGTGGCAGAACCCGCCTCAGTGGCCCTTCTGGACCCCCTGGGCTCATCACCAGGGCCAAGGAGGAACCCGGGGCCCACCTTCAGAAACATCTTCAGTGGCCTTTGCTACTTTCGTACCACCTTCCACTGTGCATCTGCCCTCGGCGCCTACGGTCCCGACGCCTTTGCTTCTGGCCCCATCGTCAACTGCGGCACTGTGGTCGGCTCCAACTTCGGCACTGGCCTTCATGGCGTCGACGCACCCGTCTCCCACGCCTGCACCGTTGTCGATGTCGACCTTGATGCAGGCAACTATGGCCCCAGTATCGATGTCGGCATTGGGCTCCCCGACCCCGGCAGCTCCTGTGAGCATGTAGACGCAGCTCCCTCCTGTGAGACTGATGCCGACGCCTGTTATGATGCCTATGGCCCCGGCACCGTCATCAGCACCACTTCCTCCAGTGCTGCCACGGGAGTCACGTGACCCCTCTGGGGCAGATGGTAGGGAGCTTCCACTACCGACACACGCTTCCTCCTCCTCATCGCCGAACTAAGCATTGGCAGGGACAGCCATAGCTCCTGCGTTAGAGGACAGCAGAGTCGGACAACAGAGTCCTACAGCAGTTGCTCTGCAGGGCTGCTCAGGGTCTCGGCATCAAGGCTGAGGAGGTGGTAGAGGAGGCGGATCCCATGGTGGACATCCTAGCACCCTCGGGACCTTCACGGGTAGCATTGCCCCTCATAAAGACGTTGTGGACACCACTAAGACCCTGTGGCAGATGCCGGCATCCCTGCCACCCACTGCCAAATGCAATGAGTGGTGGTATTTCGTGCCCTCCAGAGGCTTTGAGCATCTGTATTTCTACCCGCCTCTGGGCTCACTGGTGGTAGATGCGGCTAAGCAGCGGGAGAGACAGGGCTTCCAAGGTCCTTCCCCAAAGAATAGGGACGCTAAACGCCTAGACCTTGTGGGTAGAAAGGTCTACTCTGCTGGTGGTTTGCAGCTCTGTATTGCTAACCAACAGGCCATTGTGAGCAGATACTCTTATAACACCTGTGCAGCAATGGCAAAGTTCACGGAGCTTATCCCTTTGGATTCTCGGTCGGAGTACACCGCCTTGATGGAAGAAGGGAACTTAGTCTCCCGGGTCCCCTCCCAGGCAGCTTTAGACGCTGCAGACGCTGCCACGAGAGTGATGGCGACAGGGGTGGCTATGCAGCGGGGGGCCTGGCTGCAAGGGTTGCCCTACGAGGTTCAGCAAACCATTCAGGACCTCCCGTTTGAGTGTGAGACTCTGTTTTCAGAGAAGACGGACAAACGGCTCCACAGCCTAAAAGACTCCTGAGCCACCCTCAGATCCTTGGGCTTGCATAGCCCCGCCACACAGCAGAGACACTTCCGCCCACAACCTCCTCAAAGGTTCCAGCAGCAGAACTGCCAGGACAGTTCTCGGAGGAGGAACTGGAGCGGCAGGAGGAAGCAACACCCCTCCACTAATCAATGCCAGCCCAAACCGCCCTCTGGCCCTAAACCAGCCTTTTGAAGGTGAGGTTGAGGATGGCGCACCAGATCAGAGACTGGATGTACCCCACCTTACCTTTTCTTCCCAACTGTCCCCTTTCTACCATGTATGGTCCTGTATAACCTTGGACCACAGGGTGCTTCGCACAGTAGAGAGGGGATACTCCATCCAATTCTGTGCCTTCCCGCCCTTCCACCCCCCTTCCCCGTCCCTCTTCAGGGACCCTTCTCACAAGCAACTTCTCATTCAGGAGGTGCAGTCACTCCTAGCACTAGGGGCAGTGGAGGAGGTTCCACTGGAGCACAGGGGTGAGGGTTTCCCGCTATTTCCTAATACCGAAGGCCAAAGGCGGCCTCAGGCCTATCCTGGACCTGCACGACCCCAACAAGTTCATGAGGAAACTTAGGTTCCGCATGATGTCCCTGGGCTCCATCGTCCCTTCCTTGGATCCAGCAGACCCATATGCTGCCCTCAACTTGAAGGGCACGTATTTTCACACAGCAGTCGCGCACAACCACAGAAAGTTCCTCAGGTTTGTGATCAATGGTTCCCATTACCAATTTACTGTCCTACCGTTCGGTCTGTCAGCAGCACCTCGAGTACTCACCAAGTGCATGGCAGTCGTCGCTGCCTTTCTGCAGAGACATCAGGTACAGGTGTTTCCGTACCTCGATGACTGGCTGATCAAAGACCGCTCCAGGGCTCAGGTGGAAGCTCAGGTGGCATTTAGCAGAGCCACCTTCGAGAATCTAGGCCTGCTACTGAACGAAGCCAAATTGACTCTGTCCCCAGTCCAGAGGATAGAGTCCATAGGGGCGGTACTGGACTCAACTCAAGCCAGAGCATTCCTCCCACAGGCGAGATTCCAGGCCCTCAACACCATGATCCAGGGACTCATGCAGTTCCCCACCACCACCGCGAGAAATTGCCTGAAGCTTCTCAGGCACATGGCAGCCTGTACATATGTGGTACGACACGCCAGACTCAGGCTTCATCCGCGGCTTGCGTCAGTGTACAGACCTGCCAGGGACAGCTTGGACAGGATCGTGACCCTGCCTCGCCCTAGCCTCGCCTCGCTCCGGTAGTGATCGGACGTTCAGCAGGTATGCTCAGGAGTTTCCTTCGCTGCTTTACAGCCATCCCTAGTGCTGGTGACGGACGCATCAGATTTGGGATGAGGAGCTCATCTAGGGGACCACAGGACTCAGGGCCTCTGGTTGCAGACAGATCTCCATCTTCATATCAATGTCAGGGAGCTCAGGGCAGTACGCCTAGCGTGTCGGTCATTCTGCCCTTATCTAGCAGGTTGATGTGTATCAGTCATGATGGACAATACAACTGCGATGTTCTATATCAACAAACAGGGGTGCACGCTCCTCTCCCCTGTGCCAAGAAGCTCTCAGGCTATGAGACTTTTGTATAGAACACTTAGTCGATCTACAGGTGTCATACCTTCCCGGGGTCCAGAACGAGCTGGCAGACTGCCTCAGCAGGTTATTTCACAGCCACGAGTGGTCCCTTCATTCGGTCGTTGTGCGTTCAGTCTTCCAGAGATGGGGCTGTCCTCTGATCGACCTCTTCGCCACGCGATGCAACAGGAAGTGTCAGCTGTTCTGCTCCTTCCAGAATCACAGTCCGGGCTCCACAGCGGACGTGTTCCTCCTCCATTGGGGGGGACTGCTTCTATACGCCTTCCCGCCCATCCCGCTCGTCCACAAGGTCCTGCTCAAGATGCGCAGAGACCGTACTCAAGTCATTCTCATAGCACTGGCCTGGCCGCGCCAGCATTGGTACACATCTCTCCTAGACATGTCCGTGGGAGCCCCGATTACGTTGCTGCTCTTCCTGGACCTTCTCACTCAAGATCACGGGCGTCTCCAGCACCCGAACCTGCAGTCGCTCCATCTCACAGCATGGAGGCTCCATGGCTGAATCTGTTCGAGCTCTCCTGTTCAGAACAAGTCAGACAGGTCCTTCTCAGCAGTAGGAAACCCTCCACTAGGGCCACGTACCTGGTCAAGTGGAAGAGATTTTCAATCTGGTCAGCACAGCGTGACTTGCCCCTGGCACTAGCCTCAGTGCCCCAGATTTTGGATTATCTTCTCCACTTGAAGCAGGAAGGTCTCTCCTTGTCTTCTATAAGAGTGCACCTAGCTGCCATCTCGGCTTTCCGTCAGGAGGTACAGGGACATTTGGTTTTTGCTAACCCTAAGGTCAGCTGCTTCCTGAAGGGCCTTGACAGGTTGTACCTGCACGTCCGCCAACCGGTTCCTGCTTGGGACCTCAACTTGGTCCTCTCTAGGCTCATGAGGCATCCCTTTGAGCCTTTAGCAACATGCTCCCTTTTCTACCTTTCTTACAAGGTCATGTTCCTGGTGGCGATAAGTTCAGCCCGGAGGGTGTCTGAGCTCAGGACTCTTAACGTTGGAGCCGCCCTACACCGTATTTTTTAAGGACAAGGTTCAGCTCAGACCCAATCCAGCCTTCCTACTGAAGGTTGGGTCGCAGTTCCACATCAACCAAGACATTTTCCTCCCAGTTTTCTACCCTATACCTCATTTGAGTATCAGAGAGCAGAGGCTCCACACTCTTGACGTCCGGAGTGCTGGCCTTTTACATCGAGAGGACGAAACCGTTCAGTAAGTCAGTACAGCTCTTTGTGGCAGTAGCGGACAGGATGAAGGGTCAGCCTATTTCGTCCCAGCGCATTTCATCATGGATTGTGGCCTGCATTACAGAGTGCGACAATCTAGCAGGGATTCCAGCGCCCCCAATAATGGTGCACACTACAAGGACGCACGCTTCATCATCAGCATTCCTGGCTCGAGTCCCCACCCAGAAATCTGCAGGGTGGCGACGTGCTCATGGATACACGCTTTCACCGCGCACTATGCGATTACTAGGCAGGCCAGAGATGATGCGGCCTTTGGTAGAGCAGTATTCCAATCCGTGGACAGCTCCGACCCTACCTCCTAAATTTGCTTGGGAGTCACCTGATTGGAATCAACATGAACAAGTACTTGAAGAAGAAAAAACGGTTACTCACCTTTCGTAACTGTTGTTCTTCGAGATGTGTTGTTCATGTCCATTCCAATACCCACCCTTGTACCCCTCTGTCGGAGTAGCCGGCAAGAAGGAACTGAAGGTGTGGCAGGTCGGCAGGGCTACATATTAGGCGCCATGAGGGCGTGACTCCAGGGGGCGCCCAGGCCGACCCAACGGATGCTACTAAGGGGAAAATTCTTCCAGCCAACGTGCACATGTGCGCGCACACACCTGATTGGAATAGACATGAACAACACACCTCGAAGAACAACATTTACCAAAGGCGAGTAACCATTTTTTCTACAAATGACTCCTTGTGTGCTGCTTGTTTTTATTACATCTTCTGTTTTCTAAAAAGCTGGGGGTGACATTTTGTGTATTCTTAGCCACAGTGGTTTCTAAACTCGTGGCTTTGTTGCAATTTGCTTTGCAGGTGGCAACTATTTTATTGTCGTATTTAAGTGTTTGGATTTTTGAATTGTAAATGATAAGTAGAGCACACACAAAAAAGGTTGATGGGTTGGCTTGAACTCCCTAGGATGTTATCTACTCTAGAATAATTAGTATGGTTATTGCAGCAATTTCCAGCAAGGCTGTATTTACTCTGATAATTCTCCCACCATTGTCATAACCAGGCTAACAATGGTGGAAGCAGAGCATTGTTGTAGGCTAGCCACTGGCATTTTTACCTAACACTGATCAGAGCAAATCTAGATGGCACAGTGATAAAACATATTGGCATCTGCTCTATAGTAATACTCCCTCCATTGCTAGTACTGGTGGAGTTTCAGTACAAGTCTGAAATAGCCAACATTTTGGGCTTGTCTACACTGACAGTTTACAGTGCTGCAACTTTTTCGCTCGGGGATGTGAAAAAACACCCCCCTGAGCGCAGCAAGTTTCAGCACTGTCAAGCGCCAGTGTAGACAGTGCACCAGCACTGGGAGCCGCAGCCCTCATGGAGGTGGGTTTTTTTGAGTGCCGCGAGAGCTCTCTGCCACGACCACACAAGCCACGTTAAAGTGCTGCCGCAGCAGCGCTTTCGCATTGCCAGTGTAGACTAACCCTTTGTGTCCTTCCAGGCACACTGCAAAAGACATCTGTTTGACTGGGTTTTTGGAGAAGGCTGAGGGTATACCTCCAGATGATGAAGGGGCGGAAAGGAGTTTTTGTAGGTGTCTGGCAGGTTGAGTTCCTGTTGAACTAATCATTTAAAGTTGCAGAGTTTTAATTGTATTAATAAAGTACTCGTGCACCTAGACCCTGGAGTAGGTGCCTTTTCATATATTTATTTGGATTTAATTTTTTTCTAGTGTAGTTGCTCATTAGGATGCTTTCCCCTGTCCTCAGAGCTAACAGCTTAGATTCCCTGTCAGGACTTCACCTTATAATAAGGCAACTGCAGCAAGGTTTCAGTCCTGCATCAACTTGCTGTGTGTGGTTCCATGGAACACAGAATGTGGCTTTCAGTCATGGGGCTTCTTTTGCCTTGTCCATAGTGTTGATCAAAAGCAAACATTAACTAGGCAGTGGTAAGAGGACAGCCCAAATACCTATCAAGATGTTTTCCTAATTGTGTTGTCTGCACAATATGTCTCAAGAATGGGATGGGGATTGGAAATGTAGAAACAAAATTGGTTGTTCTGATGAAAAATCCAGAAACTGTATAAAGACTACAAAGAACTGTAATTAACGCTAAGTTGCTGTTGAACTCAATCTGTACGTGTATGTGTACGTACACACACACAATGTCCAATGAAAATACAAAAAAATACATTTTTTGTAATGAACTGTCCTTTTCCTCTAAGATGCATCATAATACATTCCAGTTCCATGGTGTCTGTAAAGAATGGTTGTCATTATGTTTCTTGGGCAGAATAGCGGTTTATTCAACCAAAAGGAAAGACACAATAATTAAGAGGCATTTCAGAGGATGTCTTTTAAAAAATCTGAAACAAAGATGACAATGGGGGGTGGGGGGGAAGAAGTACATCAACTATATTCCTAAAACATGCCCTAAATTCAAAAATATAGCCAAAGTCAATTTTTTATCCAGCAATGCCCCTCTGCCATATACATTGGCCAAACAGAACAGTCTCTACGCAAAAGAATAAAGGGACACAAATCTGACATCAGGAATCATAACATTCAAAAAACCAGTGGGAGAACACTTCAATCTCTCTAACCACTCAGTGACAGACCTGAAGGTGGCTATTTTGCAACAAAAAAACTTCAAAAACGTACTCCAAAGAGAGACTGCTGAACTTGAATTAATATGGAAATTAGATACAATTAACTTAGGTTTGAACAGAGACTGGGAATGGTTGGGTCATTACACTAATTGAATGTATTTCCTCATGTTAAAATACGTTAAAATATCCTCACACCTTCTATGGGTCATCTCGATTATCACTTCAAAGGTTTTTTTCTCTCTCCTGCTGATGATAGCTCATCTCAATTGATTGGCCTCTTACAGTTGGTATGGCTACTCCCACCTTTTCATGTTCTCTGTATGTATAAATATCTTCTCTCTGTGTGTTCCATTTTATGCATCCGATGAAGTAGGCTGTAGCCCACGAAAGCTTATGCTCAAATAAATTCGTTAGTCTCTAAGGTGCCACAAGTACTCCTGTTCTTTTTATCTTATTGAACTTTTTAATTTTTTTTTAAATTCCAAATCCTTTTTCTAAAAAAAGGTTAAAAATCATTGTGATTGACTATTTAGAATAAAATTCTGTAGTTTTGCTTTAATTGGGTTGGTACATGTAAAATATTGGATTGCCTTTCCTACTGTGTTTTATATATAAAATGTAGCTAACAATACATCACAGAATGGGGCTCAGGAAAATAGAGTAATTGCAAGGACTTTTTGTAATACTGCCAGGATCCTTTCATTTTGAATTCAGAACTGTATCCAAAGTGTACTAGGCTCTTTTTCTAAATGAAATAACATAAGACTAATTCAAAAGCAAAAGTCCATACCGCTTGTAAATATCATCAGGTTATATTGTTTCTAAAGAATGTGGTAATCTTACTATGTCAGGTAATCTAAAATGTTGGTGAGATTAGATGAAGGAACTGTTAATGAATAAACAGTAGTACATTTGAGGGTATGTGTAATAATAAACTGGTTAATTTAAAAACTGAACACCTATCTGTGATTTGTGTAGGAATTCTTGATAAGGGAGAGAAAACTAATCTGGGAGACTGTTATGCTGCCCTCGAATTAAAAGACGCTTGTTTCCATATTCCCGGGTCACAGGCGCATCCTCCGTTTCATAGTGGGAGGATGCCATTTTCAATTCATGGCACTGCCCTTTGGCCTCTCATCAGCCCCGAGGGTGTTCACAAAATGTATGGTGCCAGTGGCGGCTTACCTGAGACGCTGAGGGGTCCAGGTGTTCCCGTATTTCTACGACTGGCTTATCAAGGGCAAGTTTTGAGAGCAAGTGCAAAGCAGCCTCGATCTGGTGTGTTCCATATGCTGCGATCTGGGCCTGTTAATAAACATAAAAAAATCCATCTTAACGCCCATCCAGCACATAGAGTTCATTGGAGCAGTCCTTGACTCCATGCGAGCCAGGGCCTTCCTTTGGGAAGTGCATTTTCAGGTCATGTCAGACCTTATCTCCCATATAAGGGACCGCCCGCTCACCATGGCCCACACCTGTCAGCCATGCTCGGCTCCATCTCCAGCCTCTGCAAGCGTGGCTGGCTTTGGTCTGAACAGGCACGACCTGGACCGGGTAGTCAGGATGCCGGACCACGTTATTATTTTTATTTATTTATTTATTTATTTTTAAATGGAGATATCCCATCTCCTAGAACTGGAAGGGACCTTGAAAGGTCATCGAGTCCAGCCCCCTGCCTTCACTAGCAGGACCAAGTACTGATTTTGCCCCAGATCCCTAAGTGGCCCCCTCAAGGATTGAACTCTCAACCCTGGGTTTAGCAGGCCAATGCTCAAACCACTGAGCTATCCCTCCACCCTTGGGTTGGTGGTTGAACTCAGGGTCGGTGTTGAAGGGAGTCCCCTTCGCGACCCTGTCCCTGTCGCTGACCCTGGTCTCTGATGCCTCAGACCTGGGATGGGGAGCCAACTTGAGCAAGCTGAGCACCTAGGGCCACTGGCTGCGGGATAATCTGGCCCTCCATATCAATGTCAGGGAGTTCAGAGCAGTTCGCTTGGCCTTTCTTGCCCCACCTGAAGGGCAAGGTTGTGCAGGTCCTGATGGACAATACCCCTGCAATGTATTACATCAACAGGCAGGGTGGTGCCAGGTCCTCGACTCTTTGTCAAGAAGCTATCTGACTTTGGGACTTTTGTGTGCGGCATGCCATTCAGCTGATAGTCATGCACCTACCAGGAACCAAGAACGTCTTGGTGGATCACCTCAGCAGGATCTTCTCGTCTCACCACGAGTGGTCGCTCCATCTGGAGGTGGTCAGCATAATCTTCCAGAGGTGGGGGACTCCCCAGGTGGACCTGTTTGTGTCCATGCAGAACAGGAAATGCCACATGTTCTGTTTGATCAGGGGAATGGACAGGACGCCTTCCTCATTCCATGGTCAGGAGCACTGGTGTATGCCTTCCCACCAGTGCCGTTGATTCACAGAGTCCTTGTGACGGTCAAGCAAGACAGTGCGAGGATTATCCTAATAGTCCCCGCCTGGCCTCGCCAGAACTGGTTCGGCACGTTGCTGAGCTTTTTGAAAGCCGCCTCGCTGCAACTGCCTCTTCGGCCAGATCTGCTGTCCCAGAACCATGGCAGCCTTTTGCACCCGAACCTGGCGGCACTGCACTTGATGGCTTGGCTACTGTATGGCTAAGCGCGGACAAATGGGCATGCTCGGCCCGTATTCAGCAGGTCTTATACCCTCCACTAGGGCAGCCTACCTGGCCAAATGGAAAAGGTTCACTCTGGGCCTCAGAACGGCATATTTGGGCCGAGCAGGCCCTGCTGCAGGACATTCTATGGTTGCACCTTAAACTCCAGGATTTGTCCCTCTCATGGATCAAGATCCACCTGGCTGCCGTTTTGGCTTTCCAGCCTCCGTTCCAAGACAGGTTGATCTTCACCCACACCATGACGGCATGGTTTTAAAAGGTCTGGAGTGTCACTATTCACACGTCTGGTATCCGGTCCCTCCCGGGACCTGAATCTTGTGCTGTTGAGGCTCATGGGTTCTCCCTTTGAGCCTCTGGCTTCATGCTGTCTCCTGGAAGGTTTTGTTCCTGGTTGCGATAACGTTGGCCTGCAGGGTGTCTGAGATCAGGTCACTTACTTCGGAGCCACCCTATACAGTCTTCTACAAAGACAAGGTCCAGCTGCGTCTGCACCTGGCATTTCTGCCCAAGGTCGTTGCCCATTTTCATACTGGTCAGGACATATATTACCCGCCTTCTTTCCAAAGCCTCATGCATCGGGTGAGGAATGCAGACTATACACCCGGGATCTCAGGAGGGCGCTGGCCTTCTATTTGGAGAGAACAAAGCCGTTCCGTAAGTCAGCACAATTGTTCGTTGCGGTGGCAGAAAAGATGAAAGGTCGTCCAGTGTCTACTCAGAGGATTTTGTCATGGATTACGGCCTGCATCTGATACTGCAATGAGCTGGTGGAGGTGCATCCACCGGCGAGCATAATGGCACACTCGACTAGGGTACAGGCATCATCAGCGGCCTTCCTGGCACAGGTGCCACGAATCCAAGAGATCTGCAGGGCAGCTACCTTAACTTCTGAGGATAGGACAAGAAGCAATGGGCTAAAATTGCAGCAAGGGAGGTTTAGGTTGGACATTAGGAAAAACTTCCTAACTATCAGGGTAGTTAAGCACTGGAACAAATTGCCTAGAGAGGTTGTCCAATCTCCATCATTGGAGGTTTTTAAGAACAGGTTAGGCAAACAACTGTCAGGAATGCTCCAGTTATTATGTAGTCCTGCGTTGAGTGCAGGGGACTGTACTAGATAACCTATTGAGGTCCTTTCCAGTCCCACACTTATATGATTCTGTGATGGCATCTCTAGTGCCACTGCAATATAAATGATGAATTTAGGTTTAGGTAGAGAAAAATAGATTCCACGAAGGATACAATATTCTAGAAAAGGCTTACTAAATTCATTTATGTTTCACTTATTAACTGTGAAATGTGCTTCACAGGGTGAAAGTTTAACCAGGAAATCAATAAAGTGAATAAAGTACTGGAAACAGGTCTTAAAAGTAGTCCATGTGTATATGAAGCAGGTAATTATACTGTTAAAATATGTATAACAACAGATCAGTAAATTGGGTTTAGCTATAAAACATAAAACTTAAGTGACTAATTATAAGGAAGGGAGTGAATAACAGAAGTACCAGCAACTCTGGTTCTGGCCCCGGGGCATCCGTTGAGTCTGGTTCCGATGAGGATGATGCTGGCACTGACTGTTTCCACACCAGCGGCTTACCAGCCAGCTATGTCTCTGCCTTTTCGTCCCGACCTCTCCCTTGATCCATAACTGCCAGGGCTACATCATTGTACTGTTGGCTGGATGGGCTGCTGAACCTTTGGGCCCATTGAGACTGCACCCCAGTGTTCCCCTTCTGCAGTCTGTGGAAGCAGGGTTGTTGCTGGGATCAGAGAAAGGGACCACCTCCTCAACACTGTTGCATTCAGTACCACTGATGTTACCATGGTGTCTCTCACACCCTCCACTTCAGCACCGTCAGCTACTTTGGTGCCTTTGCTGACTTTCAGGGTCAATGTAGGTGTACTTGGTCCCAGTGGTACCATTTCCACCATACCAGTCCCTTCTTTATTTTGGGTGACGGATGAATCAAACTGGTTACTCGCCCCCTAAGGATTGGCTCCACCTTTATCCCTGGAAACCAAGGCTCCATGGTGTCGAGGTCGGACTCTTCCTCCTCCTGCTTTCCATCACCTGACCCACATCAGGGGCCATTTATGGAGTACCCTGAGCACCAGGATTGGCACTCATTTAGCAGTTGGGACAGGGGCCCCTGGACTGGTGCCTACTGGCCACCAATGCCCTATCCTTATGCCTAGTGATCTCCATGGAATCTTTGGGATGCTCCTCGGTCACAGAGGTCGCACTCTTAAGCTCGCCAGTATCCAAGATATCTTGGAGTAGTTGCTGCATCTTCCGTTGTCAGGCCTTGTGCTTTTTATCCACCCATCCATGGAAGATTGGTATTTTCGAGTACCATGGAGGCGAGATTTTTAAAGGGAATCCTTCGTCTCCATCTACTGGTGTGAAAACTGGTTCCCTTGTGGAACCTTAAAATGGTTAGTGGCGCTGATGAGACCTCTGTTTGAGCCTCTGGCATCCTGTCCCTTTCCTCTCTCTCATATCAAAAAACTGCATTTCCTGTGGTGATAACATCTGTGAGGAGACTGTGAGAGTTGCGGGTTTTAATGACAGAGCTTTCATACATGCAGTTCTCCAAAGACAAAGTGACATTGTGGCTGCACCCGAAATCTGTGTCTAAAGTCATCTCTCAATTTCATTTAAACCAGGCGTTATATTTGCCTGTGTTTTTTCCTTAAGCCGCATTCATCACTGGAGGAGCAGTGTCTTCACACATTAGAAGTCAGACGATATCTGGCCTTTTATCTGGACAGGACTAAACCCTTTCGGCTTCGCTTCCTCTGTTTGTGTCTAATGCAGACCATATGAAAGGACTGGAAGTCTTCTCACAGATGATCTCTAAGTGGATAACTTTCTGCATCCAGACTGCATGCATAATAGCTGTGGCTGCACCCTCTGGGTGTGAGCTCATTCTATGATAGCACAAGCTACGTCAATAGCGTTCTTAAGTGACATCTCAATATTGGATATTTCTAGCGTTGTCACATGGTTGTCGATACATACTTTTACAAACCACTTTACCGTTACTGCAGCATCCAGCGCTGACACAGACTTTAGGAAGGCAGTCCTGCAGTGCTTGTTTAAATAGATTCCGACCCCCACCTCCAATGGGTACTGCTTGTGAGTCACCTAAGTGGAATAAACGGCTGCATCTACTCAAAGAAGAAATGGTTACTTACTGTAACTATATGGTTCTTCAAGATGTGATTCAGATGAGTATTTCACGACCCACCTTCTGTCCCCTTTGCATCAGAGTCTTGTCTATGGGCGTTTGGTGCGCACGAACAGAGGGGGAGGTCGGGGCTGCGCTTCCTCATTTAACCAAGGGTGGGGCTATGGCCGCGAGGCAAAAGCCCCGCCCCTCTATGGGTACTTCTAGACAAAATTCTTCAGCTCAGCTCTGATGCTCTGAGTATGCACGCACCTAAGTGGAATACATGTTTGCATCACATTTCGAAGAACCACAGTTACAGTAAGTAACCATTTCTACTATTGTTTGAAAAATAATGTGATCACATACTATTAAATTATGGGACAGAGGCAAGTTTGTGTACGCAGCCATAATTTCATTTTCTGACTTTTGAGTGTTTAGCTATACAATCTTAACATTTTCTTCATTTAATTTGGGATGGCATTTCCTAAGTTACACAGTATTTTTAAGATAAAGAAAAAAAATAGGAAAAATCCAAATGTGGAAATATTTGGTGAGCACCACTTTAAAACCATCTCATGCACTTTCAAGATCTGCAGGATGAAGCCCCATATATACTTCACCAAGTCTTCAGGAGAGAATAATTTGCTTGCAAACCTTAAGAGCTGAGCATTTCTACTTTGCAAGAAGAGCTGGCAATCCCCTTCCCTTATTGACTGTGTGCCTTTTGTTAGTATTTATTAAAATTAGCTGTGTGTACATTCAGAGTGACCTTCCTCAGCTGAGCATTTTATGAGCATAGTGAGAATTCCTTGCAAAACATACTGTGTGTGCCGAGTGCGATTTGTTTAAATGGCTCGTGATTCAGTTAAATCAAACTCAATTCCCCAGAATACTCAAAGGCACTTCACTTCAGTGAGGATTATTGCAATGTTTGGCCCCAGTTGTTTAGATACTAACAGTGTTTTACAACATAATCAACCAAGATTTATTTTTATAATAGTGAAAGTATTTCTTTTCCACACTTAATGCCTGCCAAAGTGTGTTTGCTCTGACAAAAAACAAACAAACAAAACCACCACACCCACAAACAAAAACCAAAGCAAATTAACAAAATTGAACCTTTATGCTGAGAGCATGACTAGAAAAAATCCAGGCAAAAGGTGAAAGCAACAGAATGTGGAGTTAAATGTGGAAATGCTTACACAATCGAATTATAGCAGTCAGGACAGTGCATCAATTGTACTGTCATCTTCAGTTATAAAAAATCCACTTTTTAAAACACATATATGCATCATTTCTCAAGTTGGATGCCTCTTGAATTCTCTTATTATACTTTGAACAAAATTTTGGTTAACAGTCTGTTTAATGTAGAGTTTAATGCTGCATTTTTATGATTGAAGATAGAAAGCAGTAGTTGTGGGAATTTTCTGATTTCGTTGCTGTGGAATCCAGATTTTGAAAGTGGATCCAAATCCGTGACAGCATTATGAAAGAACAGCAGGTTGATTGTCTAGCATGTTTTGTCTTAGACACTCATTTTGCTATTCAGATGTGGTGCTTTGAGATGCTATTCTGAGTTCTGTCCACAAAGGCTGTCAGAAAAAGCCAAACACAGGAAATGTCGTCCTCTTTCTCTGCTGTTAATCATATGATAGTGCTAAAATTTATAAAGCTTTGGGTAATCTGATGAGGTCTAATTGTTAGCTTCTGATATTAATCTTATTAGGAATTATGAATATATAGGGAAAAGAGCAATGTTTTGAGTTGTTATAGGCAAAATTTGCTACAGAAAATGTAAACCGTGAGCTTCAACATCTAATTAGCAACTCTGATTTTGTTTAAAATCAAGTTGTATTTAAACTTTCCCGCAAACTGAGGTACAAAAAACAAAACAAACCTCCTCCCCAAAATATAAAAACTGTATCCTATCTGAAATCAGTGGGTTTTTTTTAATTTAGTGAATTTAAGCAATCAGAAAATTAAAAACTCCCTCTCAGTTAAAATCATAAAGTAAATCAAGAGTGAAGGGCAGGGTTTAAAACAAAAAAATAATAAAATATACATTTTGCAATTTATAGCCCTCCTAATACTTTCTTGTAGCCTGACTGCTTGCTTGCTAGTCTTGTTCCATTTGTTCACTCGTTATCTGGAACAATTAGTAGACAGGACTGAAGTTAGTTAATTTTTTCAGGATTCAAATTTTAAACATTTAACTATAGTAGAATTGTTTGGAATGACACAATACATCATATTTATTCATCTGCCCAGCAGAACAGTTTCTTTCTCCAAAAAAGAAACCAACTTCAGTACGTGAATAAGCCAAACTGAAGTCAGTTCCATAGTCAAATTTCTTCATAAGTAGAAATGCTGTGTTTTAGTTGTATTGTTTGTTCATTTGTATTTCAGTAGTACCCAAACGCCCTCTATTGTTAGACATTATGGTAGGCATGGTCCTTGCCTTGAATAGCTTATTGATGATAAAACACGTTAATTGCTTGCAGATTTTGCAATCTAATAAATTAAGTGGGAAGGTAGTGAGGGCAATTACTAGTGGTAACTTCTAATTATTTGTTTGGTGTGAATTTCTGAATTTTAGAATGACTAACAGTGGGTTGCTGCTTGGGATTGTGCAGTCCCTCTCCACCTTAATTTTTTTGAAAAATAAATACCAGAGGAAAGAAATTATTTTCTGGAGGAGGAGGTGAAACATAATTCATTTCTGGCAGAAGACAGCCGTAGCATATAGTCGGTAACAGAGTTTGTGAAATGTAATATTATTCAAAAGGAGCACACTTTTTCTTGATCTTCATGCCTGAAGGATTTAAGCTTTATTCTGGCTAGCCAGTAAGACTTTACTGTTAGTTTTAAGGGGAGATGCAACCCACACACAGTTTATGCTTGATTAGCTCACATTAGCTCATAGATATGTGTCTATGGTAAAACTTGAAAATTTAATATAAAGTTTACAATGTAAAATCTGTTGCTATAATTTAAAGATATTTTAATGTGCCTGTTAGTCTCAGAAAGTGAATAATAGCTTCAAAGAGAGTGGATTACATTTAATATCATAGTACTAAAATGCAGCAACAGTTTTCCAGAAGAAAGACTTGCAGAACAGCAGTTTCTTTATTGCTGACACTTCAGCTGCAGAGAAGATGCATATGATGTTTGTTAGGCCATTCTCTGCTTCTATTCTGAAGTGGCTTTGGCTTTAAATTATTTTAGCTAAAAGGTTAAATCTAAAATAATCTCAAGGTCTTGTGTAGTCCCCCATCCCCCAAACACAGTAGTTAGAATGTTTGTGCGTAAATGGAACCACTTCCCTTTTTTAGCTTGCTCTCTTGGTTTTTTTTTTTTGCAGTCTCATGGATAGGAGAAAATGTGAGAAAGTAGATGAGATTACCTACCTGAATAATCAACAGGAAGGCAAAAGAGAACTGATTGTTTTTAAATAGGAGGAAAAAATGCAATGTTAAGAAAAGTAGGATAAATACCATTCTGCGAACTGTTAAATGGTTACCTGAGTTCATCTTTGTCCTTATTATTTTTAAAAACAAAAATATTATCTGATCAGAAAATCCACTGGTGAAAACTATCTTAGTTTCTTAACAGCAGGAACCCGCTAGCAAGGTTATTTGAGACTGAACTAGTTGAGTAGTCAAAGCCCATGGTGAATGGTACTTTGCCTACACAAGATTGAAGGAAACAGAAAAGAAAAAGGATAAAGAAGAAACAAACACAACTTTCAACCTACCATATGCTCTTAAAGATATTTTTGAAAAGTCCGAAAGGAAGGACACCAGTTTTCTGCAACATGGAGCTTTGAATGGTGTGGAAATAACTTCACTAAATAAGATAAGTGTGTGTGAGAAAACCCATACAAGATAATAGTAATGTTTAATGTTGTTGCTGACAATTTTCAGCAGTGAAACATGAAATAACAGGCCTTTGTAGGCAGGGAAACAGGAGGAAAAGGAATAGAAAGAATTTACTTGCTACCATGAAACACTAGGGGAAGTATTTGGTGAACTAAAAGAAGGAGGGAAGAAATATTGTTGCTTCAAGGGACACTGCTTCACAAAAACAAATGTACTCTTAACTATCCCTTCAGTGCCTCTTGATCCATTTCCTCTAGAAACATGTTTTTCCTGTAGTGATTTTAAAATTCCATCTTGTTTGGTTGACCGATCTTGTGCTTATATTCTCTTGACAGCACGTAAAATCTAGCAGTCTGGACAGCATTGTCTAGCTAGCAATATATTTTGTGCAGCTTTGATGCTTTTGTCATAAGAATTTCTATTTATTTTTTTGGTAGGTAGGGGGATGCTGAATGTTCATTTTTAAACACTTCAGTGCACATGCACTTAAAAGAGGTCAGAGTCAGTATGTTTCCATGTTATGCTTTTTATACATAAGGTTCCAGGGACTTTAAAACTTTTAAATTATGAATATTGCAGTTTGAGATACTATACGAATCTTGATATTTGCAAATGTTCTTATTAACCTCTTAACTACTCTTGTACTGGTGATCATGGCCAAGGAAAGAGGTACCATATGCCACAACCTTAACCCCATTTTTTGCCATTCTGCCCACATGGCTTTAACAGATTATTTTGTCCACCCCACCTCCCAGCATTAGTAGTGGACATGCAGTGTGTAGTAGTTGATTGTGTTGGGAAAGGGTAGTTTGAGTAAAGACTATGTAAAGAGTTGTGCACTAAGTGTAGCTCAAGTGGGTCATTGAAGGCTGGCATCCACTGGGGGTAGAATTAAGGTTACAGTGTGTGATCTAAGATGTACAGTACTTATGAAATTTGAAAGTCAATGGGACTTAAGTACTTTTAAAGTAAAATTTTCAAAGCAACTGGATATTAAATGCCTGTCATATGCCTGGCTACTCTAGGGAATTATTAAAGAATACCCACCATTGCTAACATGGCTCGTCTACATTAGTGTTAGGAACACTGGGATTCCTGCTGCAGGAGTTCTCTGATTGTGGAAGCTTTTTTCAGTACTGTACTGATTAAACTTGCTTGTTCTGCAAGCTCAGTGCAGCTGAAGAACTAGTCAGCAATGATAGAAATATTTTGTGAACACTTCTTTGTGTAGAGACGGCTTAAGTCTTAAACAAACTGATAGTTTCTAAGTAAAATGGGTGTTTATGTGGCATGTCACATATTCTTCCCCTCCTTACAAAAAACATAATTGAATGTTAATGGAGATAGGAAAAAATTGAAATATTTTTCTCTGTTAAATGTTTTTTTTTTTATATATTTTAATGTGATATATTCTATTATTTTTAAACCGGGCATGTTAAACCACTAGTTGAATTCACTTTGTATATTTGTGGTAGATTTGTGGTCAAATTGTTTCAGGCTGAGTTGGAGTAAAAAATCAACAAAGTTAGGCATTTAAAGTCATTGACTATTCTGTCAGACAGTAACTATTTCCTTTGCCTTTTAAGAGAGAGTATTTTCTTTTTTTAAAGAATAGAACAAAAGTGGTAGAAGAAAATAAGGCAATAATGAGTTGAAATATGTTACAAAAGGATGAATGACATTCCTAAGGGAAACAAAATAGGAGACAGGGCAAAGGTCATTTGAACTCTGGACAGTAGCAGCTATTGTCTTGGAGAAAAATGAAGGCCAACAAAAGAGCATATTTTCTTCTTAAGAGCCTAGATTCCTGTAACAAGTAAATCTAAATGGAACAAAACAAAAACCAACCCCATTAAAATGCTAAATGAGCTTCTCTATTAATAGGCACTCAGCTATTAACACATCTGTTAAATCTACAGAACCTTAGAAACGTTTACATGAGGGTAAGCTATCCATGTTGGACCTGCATATTGCGGTTTGCATAGTATATTAACTACACACTGTTCTAAGAGCTAATAATGGAGAACTGTATATCCTCACCAGGTGAAACACCGAAGCATGCAGTCTTCTTCTTGTGTCCGCAAGACACCCAGTACACACCTTGCAAAGTGGCCCTTTCTAGGTCATTCCTTTTCTCATTTTCCAATCAAATTGCTAATAGTATGTTGCATGTCAGGATTTTAGTAAGTACTGCTATTTGTTCCTGTAGCAGTGAATGTTCTGTTTATATTCTGATATTATGGGACAAGTCTTAAAGCTTAACTTTATTTTGATTTTTGTATGCTCAAAAATATAGAGTGGGTGAGAAGCTGGAGAGTTCAGTACAGTCTTTAGAATTTATATCTACTCAATGAACCTTACTGCTATTTGTGGAGCTTTCATGGTCTGTTGTACAAGAAAAATGTTCAGAAGCTTTTTTTTTTAAACAACATATGGTATCTGTTTCCTTGTCCCCTGCTGCCCTTTTTAAAACAGGTGACATGTAGGCATAAATTACAATTGGTTTGGGGTAATATGTAATTAGGGTTATTTTAACTAATGGCATTAGGATACTATTTTTTGTTGAATTTTTTTTAAAAGTATATATAAACATCCTCATGAATTAAATGGACAAAAACCATTGAACTATAGTTTTTATTTAAACTAGTACTTTATATTCCCCTAAATTACTTTATATAGCATTGCCTGTGACATAAAAATGGAAATGTTTATATATAAAGTTTGAGTATTTTTAAAGCATACACTGTGATTTAAAATTAGGGTGACCAGGTGTCCGGTTTTCGACCGGAACACACGGTCTAAAAGGGATCCTGGCGGCTCCAATCAGCACCGCTGACCGGGCTGTTGACTGTCAGGTTGGTGGCACCACGCAGTGGGGCTGGCAGGCTCCCTCCTAGCCTCTGCACTGCGCGGCTCCTGGGAAGCAGCCGGCATGTCCCCCCTCCAGCTCCCAGGTGTAGGGGCAGCCAGGGGGCTCCACACACTGCCCCCACCCCAGGCGCCACCCCCGCAGCTCCCATTGGCCGGGAACTGCAGCCAATGGGAGTTGCAGGAGCGGCACCTGCGGACAGGGCAGCCAGTGCGCTTAGCCACATGGCCGTGCCTCTGCGTAGGAGCTGGCGTGGGGACATGCTGCTTGAGGTAAGCGCTGCCTGGAGCCTGCACTGCTGACCCCCTCCTGGGCCCCAGCCCTGATCCCACTCCCACCCTCCGAACCCCTCGATCCCAGCCCAGAGCACCCTCCTGCACCCCAAATCCCCCAGCCCCACCCCAGAGCCTGCACCCCCAGCAGGAGCCCTCACTCCCCCGCCCCCCGCGCCCCAACCTGCTTCCCCAGCCCTAATCCCCCTCCCGCGCTCTGAACCCCTCAGTCCCAGCCTGGAGCACCCTCTTGGACCCCAAACCCCTCACCCCCAGCCCCACCCCAGAGTCTGCACCTCCAGCCAGAGCCCTCACTCCCCCCCCCCGCACTTCAACCCCCTCCCACACTCTGAACCCCCCAGCCCGGAGCCCCCTCCTGTACCCCAACCCCTCATCCCTGGCCCCATCCTGGAGCCCTCCCCCCCTCTTGCATCCCAACCCACTGTCTCAGCCTGGAGCCCCCTCCTACACTCTGAACTCCTCATTTCTGGCCCCACCCCAGAGTCCGCACCCCCAGCCGGAGCCCTCACCTCCTCTTGCACCCCAGCCCCCTGAGCCAGACTGAAAATGAGCGAGTGAGTGAGGGTGGGGAGAGCGAGTGACGGAGGGGGGATGGAGTGAGTGGGGGTGGGGCTTTGGAGAAGGGGCGGGGCAAGGGTGTTCGGATTGTGTGAGTAGAAAGTTGGCAACCCTATTTAAAATAGTAGTTTTCAAGTGATTGTAAGTTATGCATTTACTATCACATTAGGTGTTTTATCAAAGCACTTATCCGTTTTTTTTAGATTTGGTGGCAGAAATCTGACAGTTTTCAAATAACGGGCACAGTTGCTTCTATGAGTTAAACATCTGGTGGTAATTTTGATTTCTAATTAATAAATCCTTTGAAATGCTAATATATAAACAGTATGCATAAAACAGCTAGGCTGACAGGCATTAGCTTTCCCATTTACAGTTGCCAACTTCAGAAATACTGTAATCCTTGGTAATAGTCAGACTTCAAAACAGTCTGTCAGAATTTGAAGATATTGGATCTAATGGATCTGAATGGTCCATTTAGTGTGACCATGTTCTTTTATAATGTTTTAATACTTGTTATCATGATCACTGTTGGGCTTCCAACACAAGAAAATAAATTTGCAAAACAGATTTTTTCAATCTTATCTATTTACAAACGTAACTATATGGGTGAAGCTGACAGCAGTGCCGAATGTGGCCTTCCTACAGGCCAGTGTCTTGTGATCCAAATATTGTTTCATGTTAATATATGCCCCCCCTCCCTGTTTTCCCCCAAAAAAAGTTTCCAAAAGAACTTAAGGCCCATTTTCAAAAGAGACTTAAGCTTTTATGTCCCGTTGTCTTTAAATGAAACTTAGGTTCTAACTACCTAAGACATTTAAAAATGGGGCTTTGGCTCCTAAATCAATTAAACTCTTTAGGAATTTTTACCTTTAATTTCAAGTAACCTTTAATATAGGCAATTGTATTAAAATGGCCTTTTTTTTTTTAAAGGGCTTTATACCTGCACTTCCTTTCATCACTTTTATTGAGGTGCTGAAAATATGGAATTAGAATCTCACTCTTCAAAATTATGGCCTTCATTTAATTCAGGGTTAAAGTTGTATCTAATATAATGATGAACATATTTTTATATTTTGTGTGTTTGTTTCAAAATACCTCTTCCTTTTCTTTAATGAAGTAGATCTAATTAGTAGTAAACTAAAACATTTCAGCAGCCATTCTGGTAAAATCAAACATATTAAAGAAGCAACAGCTTACAAAACAGGAATGACAGCTTACAAAAAGCAAGCTGGAATGATAATATCTTGCAGCAGTCAGCCTTTATAATAGTTGGAATTGGTAGCACTATGTATTATTTAGGCTGCCTCATGGTTTCTATTATAAGACCCCTTTCACTTGCCTTTAATTGTACCACACTTTAGCCATAAACTTCAGCCAAAGCAACTGAGCTATTCCTGAGAATGGGCTAGGAAAAAATAGGTTGTTTTTCCTATGTAAAAAAAAATCTGGTGACCTTTTCTCTGAAATGCTCTGGGCCCCCTATGCTTTGTCACAGGGACTTGCAATTTTGTAGTGGGTTAGCATTTCCATGAGGGAAGTATCTTTTGCCATTCCCATGAAAATTCACCCAGATTTGGCCAAGTTATACATTTTTTTAAAAACTGCAATTCGGATATGTTCAATAGAGACTTCTTAGATTTTAGCAGCTACATTCCCCAAAGATTCTATCTGGGCTCTAGCCCAGAGATGAGCAGGATTTTGCCTGCAATTGCAGCTCTGGACTGTTATGGACTGTGTCTGATCCAGATCCGGGCACTATTTTATGTTGTGTTGTGTTGTGTTGTGTTGTATGTTGTATGTTTTGTTATGGAGTGGGGTTTGTTCTCCATGTAGGTACTTAAAAAATGTGGTCAAGTCACCTCACAACCTTCTCTTTGTTAAATTAAATAGATTGAGCTGCTTGAGTCTTTTTCTATAGGGCATTTTTTCCAGTCCTTTAATTATTCTCGTGGCTCTTCTCTGAACCATCTCCAATTTTTCAACCTTCTTGATTTTAGAATTCAAAACTGGACACAGTATTCCAGTAGCGATCGCACTAGTACCAAATACAGAAGTATAATCTGCCTACTCTTCCTCAGTATTGCCTTGTTTGTACATTCAAGAATCTCATTAACCCTTCTGAATTGAATAACTGCTTGTTAAATGAGAGAGTCCATTCTGTGCACTGAATGAGTCAGGGGCCTTTTGGAAAAAATAGTATGTGATTATGTAGTTAAAAACTGTATCATAAAGCAAATAGACAAGGGGGCTGAATTAAAGTTGCGTAGACAACCTTAATTCTGATATTTCCTAATTTTAAGTGCTTGACTTTGCAACCTTAGTGTGTGAGAGTGAGTGAGATACAGTATATAACTTACTTGAGGGAAAAACCTGGACATGAAAAAAGAAGTGGAAAACTGATTCATGTTTTGTTAGATTTAAATTTGTCTTGCTAGTTAAGTTGCAGGCTAGCTTTTCTGATTTTTTTTTCTTCCTTTCCTATAGAATTGTTCACTTCAGATCCAATAACACCACCAATAGGGTGAAGAAACAACCCTACTATAGTACCTTTTTTCTCCCGTCCCCAAACAGGGAGCTTCTCATGCTATTAGTCAACTGCTGTATCTGAACGATGTGAGATTACATTAAGGACTTCTTTCTTGGTTATTGTTTTTTTTTTTTTTTTTTTCTTTGTATAAAGGGTCATCCAGTCTAAAGAACAGTCAGGCCAGTTGTCTGGCGCACACAGATCCGGAAACTTGTCAGTCCAACTCATTTCAGTTAGTAAAACAAATTATTATGTGATCTGTGTTTGATTCTGCAGTCAGATTTCTGATCTGTGATTAGTTTACTGGCTTGATAACTCATACTAATGCCTCTTTTTCTCAGGTTGCAGAGAACTAAAGATAACTGAATGTCTTATGATGTTGTTGTTGTTACAATGCATCTTGTCACCAGCCCTTCTCCTGGGTGTATATATATAGATATATATCCTCTATCCTTTTTCCAACCTTGAATTCACCAAAATCAGGTCTTCAGTAATCCTGTCAGATTCTTAAATTTCCCTGATCACCTTCCTGGTTTGCTCAGATGCTATCTGATCACTATCTGATTGGTCTTTCTGTCAGTGCTGCACTTCGGTCAACCTGCTGTGTGTCTGCAGCATTGTACCCCATCATCGCTAAGAGCAAGAAACTAGGACAGAGAGACCTGGTTTTGGCTAGCATTTGGAAGGAACATATTAATTTCTAACCGTTATTTTATAATGATAATTATGTGCTAAAATCATCAGAAATTTGATTTGTCATTCACTTTAAATGAAATTCATATACTGGACATGGAATATTGTTTGTTGTGGTTATGTTTGCCTTTTCAAGATAATTTAATTTCCTTAATTAAGATTAAATCTACCTAGTCATGTGGAAATAGAAGTAATTTCCGTAGAGTGAAATAAACTATAATTTTGAACAAATACCAGATAATATTTTTAAAGGGCCAGTAATAAGATGGACCCATGCAGAATCATCTTTGCCTCTTGTTGGAATGAATTAACTACTGAACATATACATATCTTCATGAAGAATCTGTTTAGTAGACATTGCAGAAAATGCCAGCCTTTGAGGATTAAACTAGTATTTTTATAAGTTAAAGTATTTTTTTCTCTTGTCCATCTGTAAACTGAGTCAGAAAGGTGTGTAAAGAGAGATTAGAAGGTGTTAGTGCTATTAAAAGATGTTAGTACTAATTATGCCAGTAATTTAAGAGGAAACTGAGTTCTGAAGATCTTGGAAACCACTAGTATAATCTGTAGTTATATTGACTAGGAAAAAGAACTGTTTACAGAAAGGAAATGAGAGATATTGACTCATATTTGTGTCTATATTCATGAGGATCTCATACACCCATATTTATATTGTAATTAAATTTTCTTGTAGTTCAACATATATCCAATATCTGCAGAAGGTAAAATCCTTATTATTGAAATAATGTCATTATAGACCTTTTTATTTTTTTTAAAAAGACACAGAGATAAGAAATCTTCTTATCCTTCACTTCAAAGGACAAAAGTTCAGTTTTTAAATTGCCTCGTTGAGGTTTGCAAGTAGATCTAGTTGTATGACCATATACATATGAATAAATTATAAGAAGTAGAAAATTAGATTAAAGGCAACATGTTGATTTACTTTGGCTGTGAGAGGATAAAATTTAATAGTTCTGCTTTCTTTTTTTCACAGCCAAATAGAGTCCTATGTCAAAATGTTATATTCAATCTTATTTTTTCTTCAAAGTGCATTTTATTAGACTGATTTCAAAGGATTAGAGATTAGAAAATGTATTGTTACACATTAATTAGTGCAATCATGTCTGCCACTATAGTTAAGGGTCTCTCATTTTTGAATTATTATTTTTATTTACAGGTTTAGTGGGCAGTACAAATATTGGTTGAGTCCAAAATGTATCATTCTCATTCTTGCAATCACTTTGTTTGCACAATATGAAATTAAAAAATAAAAATACTGTTTTAATAGAGAAGTGCAAAAATTCTAGGCTAATTTAAAGCAAATAGTTTAGTAAACCCTTCTCTATAACTCAACAACTTTAAAAAAAAAATGAAAATGGAAGCTTGATCATAATGTTAGCCATAGACCCCATCCTTTTCCAACTGAAGTCAGTGGATGTTTGGCAACTGACTTCAGTGGAAGAAGCAGGATTGTGTCCCGTGTGGGTTTTTTGGGGGCAGTGGTGAGTGTGTGCTATTTTTAAAGAAGGAGCTTGAAATCAAGGAAGTAGTCAATTTTCAGAAGAATTGTAAGTATGTGGATTTTCTACTCATAGTCTCTACCATCACTAACATAATAGAATGTAACAGTTTAGAAAAGGCCATCATAGTCTGTCTGGTGTTTTTAGCATGTGGACTTGCTGCATGGATTCTGTAACCACTCTGACCTAATAGAACATAACATCTCAGAAGAACAGTCTCAGGTACATGAGCTGCAAATCTAAAAGCCTCCAGATACATTTGTAGAAAACTTGATAGAGTAGAGTGGTTATAGTGTATTTTGTACCATAAATGATCTGGTGGACTCATTATATTCTAATGCATCAAGAATCCTCCTCCTCTTTAAGGACCTAATCCTGTGAAATGCTGAATGCCTCAACTCCTGTTGAGTTTAGTGAGTATTGATGGACCCTCAGCACCTTGCAGGTCTAAGATCTATCTAGATCTGCCTTCCAACCTGTGGAGGCTCTCAGATCAACTGTACTCTTCAATGAGGAGTAGTTATGGATCTGGTTTCAAAGCTGAGATGTTTATTGAAGTATGTGTGTGTAAAACATTCATACTTTTTTTGAATGGGGAAAATGTTCTCTTCTCTCTCTTGCAGAATTCAGACAGCAAAGAAAAAAATTTCCTTTTGGCCAAATACCAAGGATTGGAAGCTTTCATCCAAAATGGGATTTTTTTCTGATAGTCATGATCAAAGAGCAGGGGGTTATCATCCAAACTGTTCAGAAATGTTCACTATTAGTGTGTACTTGAACACTAATAATGATACTTATAAACTAAAAGAATTGGATACTTTTGAAACACCCTCTAAAGGTTTATTTTAAATTTATTACTATTATAACTTTACTATGTTAAAGTAAAATGAATATTCTGATTTAAAAAGACAAAAGCAAGGAAATTCTGAGCGAATGTAGAGCATTTAGGTTGATAAGTGTATTCTATTATGATGGATGTTTTTCTTCTGTACAGTAGTATTAGTTAAGATTCATGTCTGGTCTTTCCATTACGAAATGGAAGAGTTTTATGTGATTGGGTATACTGGTAGTCTGTCAGCATTACCTGCAGATAGTTTTAGTACACGTATTTGACTAATTGCAGGTAACTGTTATAAAAGGTGATTGAATTATCTGGAAAGAATATCTGGAATTGTTGTGTTCAAGTAACATTTATACAGAGGCACTTGAAGCTTGCATTGGCTGTAGACAGAATTATGAAAACCAAAATATGCTTCATCCTACACATCTGGAAAAGCTTTTATTCTAACTGGTTAATGCTCTGTTCAGAAAAAACATTTAAACCTAAGTTATTTTTACTAGCACAAGACAGTTTAATTGCATCCTCACAATGTTCTCTCTCCATTTTGAGGGGAGGGGCGCGTTGTACTACAGTATCTGAGCTGTTAAAATGTCAGTGTGCCCAAATAATTCCATTGAAAAAGTCAGCTACAAGTGATATGTTAATAAACTATTTCCTTAGTGACAAAGGCACCAAAAAATTAGGCAAGAAAAGAGCATGTGTTTAATAATCCCAGATGAAAGCTTGAAGCAGATTAAAAAATATAGATGCAAGGAGCATTGAAGAAATCCTCTTGCCAAGTCTGGCCTCTTCTACACAAAGCTAGTCATTTAATAAGCATATGTGGAAATTTAAACTAAGTTTAATTTGTTAAATTAATGTCTAAGACTTTAAGTTTCGGACAAAATGTTTGATTTCTTTCAGGTAATCTGATGTATTTGTACAATTAAAGCTGTAATTTGTAGATGATTAATGAGAAGTATGGAATTGTATGCCTGGGTGGTTTGAGAAGGAAGAATGTTGTAATACTCTGCATTTTTGTAGTTTAGATTTGTATTTATAGTAAAAAGGCAAGATAAGTAGAATCATAGACTTTAAGGTCAGAAAGGACCATTATGATTGTCTAGTCTGACTTCCTGCACAACGTAGGCCACAGAATCTCACCCACCCACCCCTGTATCAAACCCCTAACCTATGTCTGAGCTATTGAAGTCCTCCAATTGTGGTTTAAAGACTTTACGGTGCAGAGAATCCACCAGCAAGTGACCCATGCCCCACGCTGCAGAGGATGGTGAAAACCCCCCAGGGCCTCTTCCAATCTGCCCTGGAGGAAAATTCCTTCCCAACCCCAAATATGGCGATCAGTTAAACTCTGAGCATGTGAGCAAGACTCACCAGCCAGACTCCCAGGAAAGAATTCTCTGTAGTAACTCAGATCCCACCCCATTTAACATCCCATCACAGGCCATTGGGCATATTTACCGCTAATAGTCAAAAACCAATTAATTGCCAAAATTAGGCTATCCCATCAAACCATCCCCTCCATAAATTTATCAAGCTTATTCTTGAAGCCAGATATGTCTTTTGCCCCCACTGCTCCCCTTAGAAGGCTGTTCCAGAACTTCACTCCTCTGATGGTTAGAAATCTTCCTCTAATTTCAAGTCTAAACTTCCTGATGGCCAGTTTATATCCATTTATTCTTGTGTCCACATTGGTACTGAGCTTAAATAATTCCTCTCCCTCCCTGGTATTTATTCCTCTGATTTATTTATAGCGAGCAATCGTATCTCCCCTCAGCCTTCTTTTGGTTAGGCTAAACAAGCCAAGTTCTTAAAGTCTCCTTTCATAAGACAGGTTTTCCATTCCTCGGATCATCCTAGTAGCCCTTCTCTGTACCTGTTCCAGTTTGAATTCATCCTTCTTAAACATGGGAGACCAGAACTGCACACAGTATTCCAGATGAAGTCTCACCAGTGCCTTGTATAACGGTACTAACACCTCCTTATCTCTACTGGAAATACCTCACCTGATGCATCCCAAGACTGCATTAGCTTTTTTTCACGGCCATATCACATTGGTGGCTCATAGTCATCCTGTGATCAACCAATACTCCGAGGTCCTTCTCCTTCTCTGTTACTTCCAACTGATGCGTCCCCAGTTTATAACAAAAATTCTTGTTATTAATCCCTTGGACTTTTCACTGTTAAATTTCATCCTATTAGTATTATTCCAGTCTACAAGGTCATCCAGATCTTCCTGTATGATATCCCGGTCCTTCTCTGAATTGGCAATACCTCCCAGTTTTGTGTCATCAGCAAACTTTATTAGTACATTCCCACTTTTTGTGCCAAGGTCAGTAATAAAAGGATTAAATAAGATTGGTCCCAAAACCGATCCCTGAAGAACTCCACTAGTAACCTCCCTCCAGCCTGACAGTTCACCTTTCAGTACCACCCGTTGTAGTCTCCCCTTTAACCAGTTCCTTATCCACCTTTCAATTTTCATATTGATCCCCATCTTTACCAACTAGCTAATAATTCCCCATATGTGGAACCATATCAAATGCCTTACTGAAATCGAGGTAAATTAGATCCACTGTGTTTCCTTTGTCTAAAAGATCTGTTACCTTCTCAAAGAAGGAGATCAGGTTGGTTTGGCACGATCTACCTTTTGTAAAACCATGTTGTATTTTGTCCCAATTACCATTGACCTCAATGTCCTTAACTACCGTATATACTCGTTCATTAGCCCGTTCGTTTATAATCTGACACCCCCCCCCCCAAGATGGATAAGTAAAAATGGCAAAAAAACCTGTATGACCCTTTCATAAGCCGACCCTATATTTCAGGGGTTGGCAAACTTTGGCTCCTGGCCCGTCAGGGTAAGCCGCTGGTGGGTCGGGACATTTTGTTTACTTGGAGCGTCTGCAGGCATGGAGCCCCTCAGCTCCCTGTGGCCGCGGTTCGCCGTTCCCAGCCAATGGGCCACAGGGAGCTGAGGGGCTTCATGCCTGCAGACGCTCCAGGTAAACAAAACGACAATGTATTAGATATTCAATTCAATGATTCCATAGAGTTTAAAATCATCAAATTTTGGCGTAGACCCGTTTATAAGCCGACCCCCGCTCTTTGATGCGTCACTTTTTTACAAAAAATATACGGCTTATGAACGAGTATATACGGTACTTTCTCCTTCAAAATTTTTTCCATACTACAGATGTCAAACTAACAGGCCTGTAGTTACCCGGATCACTTTTTTTCCCTTTCTTAAAAATAGGAACTATATTAGCAATTCTCCAGTCATACGGTACAACCCCTGAGTTTACAGATTCATTAAAAATTCTTGCTAATGGGCTAGCAATTTCATGTGCCAGTTCCTTTAATATTCTTGGATGAAGATTATCTGGGCCCCCCGATTTAGTCCCATTAAGCTGTTCGAGTTTGGCTTCTACCTCGGATGTGGTAATATCTACCTCCATATCCTCATTCCCATTTGTCATCCTACCATTATCCCTAAGTTCCTCATTAGCCTCATTAAAGACTGAGGCAAAGTATTTGTTTAGATATTGGGCCATGCCTAGATTATCCTTAACCTCCACTCCATCCTCAGTGTTTAGCGGTCCCACTTCTTCTTTCTTTGTTTTCTCCTTATTTATATGGCTATAGAACCTTTTACTATTGGTTTTAATTCCCTTTGCAAGGTCCAACTCTACAAGGCTTTTGGCCTTTCTCACTTAATCCCTACATGTTCTGACCTCAATAAGGTAGCTTTCCTTGCTGATCACTCCCATCTTCCACTCCATGTAGGCTTTCTGCTTTTTCGTAATCACCTCTCTGAGATGCTTGCTCATCCAGCTTGGTCTACAATTCCTGCCTATGAATTTTTTCCCCTTTCTTGGAATGCAGGCTTCTGATAGTTTCTGCAGCTTTGACTTGAAGTAATTCCAGGCCTCCTCCACCTTTAGATCCACAAGTTCGTCAGTCCAATCCACTTCCCTAACTAATTTCCTTAATTTTTTAAAGTTAGCCCTTTTGAAATCAAAAACCCTAGTTACAGATCTATTTTTGTTTATCCTTCCATTTAGTTTAAACTGAATTAGCTCATGATCGCTCGAACCAAGGTTGTCCCCTACAACCATTTCTTCTATGAGGTCCTCACTACTCACCAAAACCAAATCTAAAATGGCATCTCTCTTGTTGGTTCAGCAACTACTTGGTGAAGGAATCCATCAGCTATCACATCCAGGAAAATCTGAGCCCTATTATTATTACTAGCACTTGTCCTCCAGTCTGTATCTGGGAAGTTAGTCTCCCATGATCACACAATTCCCATTAGTATTTACTTCATTAAAAACGTTTAAAGAGGTCTCTATCCATATCCAAATCAGATCCCGGTGGTCCATAGCACACCCCAAGCACTATCCCAGGGGAGGCTCTAGTAGCTTTCTTCCCCAATGTAATTTTTGCCCAGACAGACTCTGTCTTATCCATTCCATCCCTTCTTATTTCTTTACAGTCTACCTCATCATTGATATACAATGCTACTCCACCACCTTTGCCTTTATTTCTGTCTTTCCTAAATAGCACATACCCTTCGATACCTGTATTCCAGTCATGACTACTATTCCACCATGTTTCTGTTATCCCTATAATATCTGGTTTCACTTCCTGCACCAGTAACTCTAGTTCCTCCATTTTGTTACCTGGGGTCCTCGCATTGGTGTACAAACATCTTGATTTTTGCTGTTTGGCTTCGCTCACATTCTTTACCCGATTAGGCCCAGTCCTTCTACCTCCAGTATCACCTATTAGACTGGTATCTACACTACCCTTCCTCCTTATGGCCATTCTCCTACCCACGGCTGTATCCTTTCTTACTTCATTTCCTTCCTTCTCAATGTTAAAATCCAGCGTGGAGATTACCTGGACATCTCCCAACCATCTCCCCCCCCCCAATTCCTAGTTTAAAGCTCTCTTAATCAGTTGTGCCAGCCTCCATCCTAGAAGTCTATTTCCCTCCCTACTCAGGTGAAGTCCATCCCAAGAGAACAGTCCTCTGTCCATGAATGCCTCCCAGTGGCCATACATCTGAAAGCCCTCCTTATAGTACCACTGCCTGAGCCATCTGTTGATCATCATAATCTTGTTACACTTTTGTTGCCCTTCTCTAGGAACAGGCAGAATCCCACTGAAGCTCACCTGAGCCTCGATTTCCTTAAGCATCTTCCCCAGCCTGGCATAGTCTCCCTTGATACGTTCCAGTGAGAATCTAGCCGTATCATTTGTTCCCACATGAAGGACAATCAGTGGATTCTTTCCCGCTCCCGTTAGTATCCACTTCAGCCTAAGGTCCACATCCCGTATGTTAGCACCTGGCAGACAGCACACCCTTCTCTTCTCTGGATCAGCTCTGATTACAGGCCTGTATATTCTTCTCAGTGAGGAGTCCCCAATCACGTAGACCTGCCTTTTCCTGGTGATGATTCTCCGGTCTATCCCCTGTTCCCTCTGGCTGCAAGTCCTCTCGATTCCTATTCTCCCTTGCAATCGTCCGCCACCCATCCCGTATCCTCCTGGGGCTCATATTTGGTGGTGGTATCTCCATTGACTCTTCCCCTCTTCCTATAGGACTAGCTGCTCTTCTCTTCTTCCTTGCCCTCTCACCTTCAGCGACCACCTGCTGTGCCCCTTCTTTATTTTCCAACTCCGCAAACCTGTTCCTGAGCTCTATTTCTCCTTCACTAGCAATCTTTTCCTCTGCCTGGTTCTCTTAGTCACATGCTTCCACTGTCCACTTTCCTCACCCAGCAGTCTCCCCTCAGAGTTCTTTGGTCCTGCTTCCATCTGCAAGTCTGAGCTTTTCCCTTCAGACTCCTCATGTCTTTGTTCCATCATCTGCTCAAACCCCCTTCTAAACTCAACCAGAGTTTCCACCTTCATCTCCAATCCTCGGATCTTTTCTTCCATCAACTCTATCAGGCGGCACGTCATGCAGACGAAACTCTTTTCAGGTACCCCCTCCAGGATAATGTACATGCCACAGCTTCCACATCCAGTCATCTTCATTGTGTCTTTCACTGCTTGGGTCACTATCACTGCTGCCTCTGTATCTGTCATAGGCTTCCCACCTAAAACCTGTAAATCCGGGAAACACAAACCAAATCACACTAATGCCTGACCAGTATTGAGACAGGATATCAGGAATGTGTCTAGCAACTTCATAGTTTTTGAGGTCCCTGAAGAAACTGTGACGTGGATGCATACTTTAGAAACAGTTTGTCTCATCCTACATAGGCAGGTATAATCTTAGTTCTTGCTGCAATTTACAGACAAGTGAAATGTTGATTCTAGAACACGTATTAAATAATTGAATATATAACAAATGGGGAAAAGGGGGAAATATAGTAATCAAAATAAATTAGAAGTTATGAGGGATAGAAAATTGATAAGGGGAACTTAAGATATCAGGGAAAATCCACGGCCAGCAGGGCTTAGGACAATAAGGAATATAAATATTTAGGAACAAAAGATATCTTAGCAATGGTTTAGGCCTGTTACTAGATGGAGATGGTAAAATTGTTGTTAATGACAATGCTGGAATGCAGAAGTGTTGTATATTTGGAAAGCATATACTTAGTATATAAAGATGATGAAGTGAGCTGTAGCCCACAAAAGCTTATGCTCAAATAAATTTGTTAGTCTCTAAGGTGCCACAAGTACTCCTGTTCTTTTTCCCAGTCAGTAGTAACCAAGGAGGATGCTAAACAGCATATATTTAGGAATCCTTTTTTTTAAATCTGGAGGACCAAATAAGTTTCACCCAAGATTTCTAAAGAAGCTGGCTGAGGAGATCTGTGGCTCACTGATGATTTTTAATAAATCTTGCAATACTGTGGAAATTCCAGAAGATTGGAGGAAAGCTAATGTGGTGCTGCTATTCAGAATGGGGAAGCAGGATGATCTAGGTAACTATAGGCCAGTTAGTCTGACGTTGGTCCCAGGCAGAATAAAGGGAAAGCCGATATGGGATTCAGTTAATAAAGAATTAAAGGATAAGAATATAATTAATGCCAGACAGAATGGTTTTATGGAAAATAGATCTTGTCAAACAAACCTGACTTCATTCTTTGATGAGTTTACAAGTTTGATTGATAAAGATAACTGCGTAGATGTAATATACTTAGACTTTTGTAAGACATTTGACTTAGTACCCAATGATTAATAATTAGCACTGTACACTATCAATAAAGCAAACAATAAATGGATCTCAAAAAGTAAGAAAATAGTCATCGGTGGGGAATCATCACATGAGCATGTTTCTGGTAGGGTTCTGCAGGGATGGGTGCCAAGTCTGATGCTATTCAACATGTTCCACAGTGACCTGGAACAAAATATAAAATAACTGCTGATAAAATTTGTGAATGACACACAGATTGGTGGAATGGTAAATAATGGTAAGGACAGGGCAGTCCTACAGAGTGACCTGGATCACTTGGTAATCTGTACTCTTTCAAACAGAAAATGGTTTAATATAGCCAAATGCAAAGTTTTGCATATAGGAACAAGAAATACAGGCTATACCTACAGAATGGGGGACTGTATCCTGTAGAGAAGAGACTCTTAAAAGGATTTTAGGGGTCAGAGTGGACAAACAACTGAACATGAGTTTTCATTGTGATGCTGTGGCAAAAAGAGCTAATGTGATCTTGGATATATAAATGGAGGAGTTGTGAGTAGGAGTAGTGAGTTAATATTCTCTGTGCATGGCACTGGTAAGACTGAGGCTGGAATACTGCATCTAGTTCTGGTGTTCACATTTTAAAAAGGATGTTGAAAAACTGGAGAGGGTGCACAGAAGAGCCCCCAAAATTATTTAAGGGCTGGAAAAAATGCCTTACAGTGGGAGATATAAAGAACTCAACTTGTTAATCATATCAAAAAGAAGATTGAGGAGTGACTCAGTTACAATGAATTAGTACCTTCATGGAACGTAAATACTGAGGGCCGGTCTACACTGGGGGGGGGGGGGGATTGATCCAAGATACGCAACTTCAGCTACGCGAATAGCATAGCTGAAGTCGAAGTATCTTGGATCGAATTACCTGGGGTCCGGACGGCGCGGGATCGATGGCCGCGGCTCCCCCGTCGACTGCGCTACCGCCGCTCGCTCTGGTGGAGTTCCGGAGTCGACGGTGAGCGCGTTCGGGGATCGATATATCGCGTCTTAACGAGATGCGATATATCGATCCCGGATAAATCGATTGCTACCCACCAATACGGCGGGTAGTGAAGACGTACCCTGAGTTATAACGGGCTCTCCACTTTAGCAGAGAAATGTGTGACAAGAACCAGTGGCTAGAAAATGAAGCCAGACAAATTCAATTCAGAAATAAAGCACAGTGAGGCTGTTTAGCCATTGGCTCAAACTGCAAAGGGAAGTGGTGGAGTCTTCATATCAAGACTGGATGTCTTTCTGGAAGATATTCTTTAGCCAAATGCAAGTTACTGGATTCGGGGGGGGGGGGGGGGTAACTCAGTGAAATTTAATGGCTTGTCATATACAGATTAGATGATCTAATGGTACTTCCTTGCCTTAAACTCTGTAAAGTATACAGGAGATTGACAACACTTAAGAAAATTTTTATATAATACTGAATAATGTAAGAACAAACCATAGTTATGGATAAGTGGATTATATCCCCTCCCAAAATAGTGTAAATACCTTTGTTAGTATGCTAATTACAAAGGATATTTTTTACCTCTGGAATGCTAATGGGCAAAATCACACCTTTTACTTGAAAGCTGCTCAAAGTAAAACAAGGAGGGGAGAAACTGCAAGAGGGGAAAGTGAGCCATTGACAGTAGAGCTGGGCTTCTGAGAGGCTGCAGTGTTCAGGAGAGATGGCAAAAGCACCTTAGGGACTTACATCTAAGAATGAAGATGGTAATCTAAGTGCATACTTGATTAAAGTACTGATTTATAAATTTGTGTTTTATTTAAATAAAGGTGTTACCCAATTTACCTTATCTATTTTTATTTTAATATAATTTTCTTTTTTCTAATAAATCTTGTTTTTAATTAAAATCCTTTTGATCTTTTACTATTTTGAGGAAATTCACACAGCCAACCAAGAAATAAACAAGCTTTCTTGCTCTGAAGAGAGGTACTAAAATAGGGTGTGGAGCTTAAGCCCATTTAGGAGTCCTGGTCACAGGCATGGACCAAGGAGTACTCTATCATGAGGTACAGTTCATGTCCATGCTGGTATTGGCACAACACATGGGTAAATAGAGGAGATTAAGGTAGCACTGCTCAGTTCTGTTTTTGAGGGAGATCCCAAAAACTTTGGTAGAATCAGTAGTTCAGAGAGAGGGATAAAGAGCCTTCAACTTTTAGTCCTTAACCTGTTTTAGCTTCAGTCTCTCATTGTCATGCATCACAGTTGGGTAGTAGAATTAAATACTTTTTTTTCAAATTAGAAATAAGTACTTCAGACAAGTGGTTTTCTCAAACAAATTCTCAGGGTCTAGCTGTTCTGTCCACTCACTATTAATGTCAGAATGATAATTAATACTCTGCTTCCTAGAAAATTCAAAGACAAGAGGTGCAAATGCTAGAATTTGTCAATGAGAATTTATAGACACTTATGAAGAGTAGTCAGAAAAATTAAAGGTGCACAAAATCTGTTTGGGCATCTTCCTTCCAATGCAGGGTCAGAATGTTTCCTTCAGAAAATTTTCTAGTCCTTAGTTCATTCTAGTCGTAAGTCATTTTATTCAAGCCATTTCATTATCTGGTGAGAACAGGTTTTAGAAGAGGTCTGAATACAGTGCTGGTACCTTTTCTTAAAGTTTCAGAGTTTACTTACTGTAGTGAGAAACATTTTATTGCTTCACAGAAAGTGTTGAGAGCACTGGGGTGTTCCATTTTTCAGCCTTCTGGGACTCATGTAAAATGAAATATCTAAATACAAAACATTTTAATTAGTCATCATGTGGATGGAAAAGCTGGGGGCTTAATTTACCATTCTTAGAGGTTACAAGTTCTTTGTAAAACTGAAACTTCACAGTTCCATTTTTTCTTAAAATTGTCAGATTATCACTACGTTTTGAGATTAATCTAAAGCCCTGAATGAGTAATGACTTACTAATGGAGCCATATAAACACAATCATATTGAGTATGCTCTGTGCATCCTGAAATATTAACATTTTTAGGACCATACCTTTTAGGAAAGCTAATGAACTCACTATCTATCCTTCCAGCAAGCAAACTGGGGATAAGGGGTGGTATCTGTTTATATGGTCCAGGGAATTCTCCTCCCTGCCCTCCCCCCCCCCCGAAAAAACCCACAAACAACAAAAAAAAAAACCAAAAACCAACACCCTCACAAGTTAAAAATAGTTTATGGCACAAAGGTCATAACTTTAATAAATAAAAAACAATGTAAACAAATGAAGGTGGGAAAGAGTTTTTGCAGAAAATTGTGACTGTAGCTGCTCCACCTTAACATGAGCTACAATCTGTTCTGATTAGCAGACACCCATGTCAAAAGAGCTATCCAGATAGCGATGCTATCTGGCCACCCAGGGAACAATACGCAGTTTGAACCACAAGACCTATTCCATCAGCATCAAGATAGAGCCACCATGGAGATAGACTCCAGCCCATCTCTGCTAGTGAGTCTTTCAATCCCCACTCTACACCGAATCCCACAATTCTGAGAGAGAAGTACCTCTCCCTACCTTCTGTCCAAACTCAAACAGCAATTAAATTTCCATTCTTCAAAATCAGCATTCACCAGGAGCTGTTTGGTTGGCATCCCACCACACACACAGCCTTCTGCTATTACTGGAACCAAATAATATGAGTAAGTTAAATACTGTAACCAATATAGGTAAATACACACCATTCAAAAGGAACAAATCTGGGCAATCATAAGTAATATTTGGATGCTCCAGAATGCCCCCCTTGTAATTGACAGTGTACTTCCCGACTCCTCAGTCAACACCTCTACTAGATCTATCAGTCTCCAGTGCTGAGGAGGGTCCCTTCTAAATCGCACTACAGGTTTTTGTTTGACCAAACCACCCTGGCTACAGGAGTGTATACCCAAAGTATGTTCAATCATGTTTCATCTTAAGAGGACATTCAGTGCTAAGGGAACACCTTTGAAAGGGTAAAAAGACTCCATTAGGGTGAGTAACCTGTTTCTCTCTTTGTTTCATAGTTACGCACAAGCTGTAATAACCTTTTCCAAGAAAAAACAGACTGTTGATTAAACCATTTCATCATGCTGCGCTTGACCAGAACCTACAGCACTCAAGTGTCATTCATTAGGGTTATAAACTTTTTTCTGTTGTATGAACAAGTACAAGAAAAATATAAGTACATCTGGCTTTGTGAACAAGATAATACAGATTAAGTGTGATGGATCATATTTTTAACTGCCTATTGCAACAGGAAAAATTATGCTTTTAGTTGGTTCTCCCGTTCAATGTCTCATTTGTGCCTTGGTCACAGCCAAGAAGAAGAGAGTTGCCCCCTTCATCCTTATTTCTGTGTACAGTTTGAGAATAAAAATGTATTAAATATTTCTTGAACAGAGTGTACAGTTTGGTAAATATAATTTTGGAGCTTCTGAATGCAACAGTGACCTATATTTCAGATGTAAATTATTTTATGAAGAGAGCACCAAACTCTCTGATGGCATGGGGGGGGGGGGAAACCTTTAGGAGAACTTGTCTGACAAAATGCTAAAAATGACAAGAACTGCCTTCTGCAGTGAGAGAACTTGTGTTTGTGTAAAGGAGGAAGCACTTGTCCAGATGATGTTGAAAGACTGAAATACCATATTATAATTAATGTCTACTATTTTGAGGCTATTTAAGTGCAGTATGAGGCTGTCTGTCTAATCAAAGAAGAAAATCCCAGATGAAAGTATCTGTAAACAGAGAAATTTAATCTGTTAGAACTGCATACTAATTGTTCTTTTTAAAAATTCATCTTCTTTCAGGAGTACTACAAACATAGCTGGTGAAAAACTTTTTTTTAAGTAGTTAAAATAGTTTCTAGTTTTGGTGGCAGTGTGGATCTGTTCTGTTTACATAAATTAGGCAGTTACAAAAAATGTCAGCATTTGAAATGAACTGTAGGATCAGTATTTATGTAAGCAGTGCAAACTGAGCAGGCTGTCTCAGGAACTAAGCTTTTGTGATTTTTCTATAGCAGGAACAGACAACAAGCCCTTCTCTTGAATGTAAGCTTCCTTTTTCACATCACTTTTTTACCCTTGTTCAGATGTGACACTGAAAATCTTGTTTGGAAACAGGTAAAATTTGAAAGGAAGTAGGAAAAGTTTTATAACACTTCTGTTCAGATGTGTTCTGCAGTACCTACCTCTGCTTTATCTACCCACTGTGCACATCTCCCCTGCTCAGACCTGTGCTATAGCATTACAAGGATGAGAAAAATTAAGTGACATGACTGAAGTATTTGAACTAACTGTTATGGTAAAACATAAACATCGTGATCCAGTTGAGCCTATTGGACAGACCAGAAAATGGCAACATATTTAAGAAAAATATAAAAGCTAGATTCTGCCAGCCTTAATGAGGTTGAGTGGTACGTTGAAATCACTGGAATTGTTCATGGAGTAAGATACTAATCAACATAAAATGAGCAGAATCTGGTTCAAAGGAAGTATTACTTTACTGAGAGAATGGTGAACAGATGCAAGTTACTACAAGTTGAGGTAATGGAGTGTTGTAATATTAATGTATTTAATCAAGATTACTATTTGGATTTTAATAAATTAATGGGATATCAATCAGGGTTTTTTACTTGGAAATATTTTGACAATCCTTCCTGGAGGTCAAGAAAGCATTTTTTTGCTGATCATTCCTTTTGTTAATCCAAACTTCTGATTTTTTTAAAGTAGTGTTTTTGCCTTCTTCTTGCATAAAATTAACAAACCTTTTCTTTTTAAAAACTGATTATTAAAAAGGCTACGTTTTGAAAGTGTTACACGATAGTGATGGCTGAGTTGTCGTCATATCATTATAGACATGAGGAGCCCATGGCATGCTCTGAGCCCTATACAGTTAAGTTGTGTTCTCACACACTAATATCCCCAGGCTCAATTATGCCCTTTTGAGTAGTGCAAGAAAGATTTATTAGAATGACTGGAATGTAGTACACTGTTTCAATATACAGTACCAGATCTGAGTCTGCTTTAGCAGCTTCCCACAGAAGGATTATCTTAGCCTGGAAATGGAGTAATGGTTTTACAGCCTGGCTGACCTTCGTGTAAGGTGCAAATTTGAACTGTTCTGCACAAGGAAAAAACGTCAATATAACACTCTTCTGTGTTCACCTAGTCTTTTGTTATAATGAGTGCACAGGAATGTATATTTGAGGGGAAATACGTAATTCAGTTAGAATTAGTTGCCTTTTCAAAAGGCCAACCAGCTGCTTGAAGTAGAATACCATAAAATGTGTTCAAACAAAATTTTATTTCAAGCAGTCTCTCACTTTGAAGCATAGGGAATTCAAAGAACAAGAAATAATAAATATCAAATGGAGCGTGTCATTTATTCTATGCACATAGAGTATGTACATTTATGTATAAAGTAATGAGAGCTAAAATTTGCAACTTTTCCTCTCCACAATAGGCAAGTGGGTTTTTCTAGCTCTGTACTTCACTGTAATGTTAACTTTGTTCCAAGAGGGACTCCAAGGGAATGAAGACAATCCCACCCCACAACCATGTCTCCATGCAGATGTCTCATGAGGAAAGACTGGGACTTCCCTGACTATCACTACCAAGCTCCTGTAACTCCCAGTCTCAGGCATGGGTCCCAGAAAAAGGCATGTTCCTGGATCCCAAACTTGAATTAGCAAGAGCTTTCCTTCTATTTTTCTCGTTAACCCCCTCTTAACCTGGCGGTCTGGCAAAGAATTTACATATTCCCCCTTGCCCCCTAGATCAGTGATCTTGTGAGCAATGTTTGTCACAGCTAAGGGCAACTGCACCTGTATTTTCCTTCAGTGATCCAGCAAGGGGACACACACTCAGGCTTCCAGCTCCCCAGCTGTTGCTTCTCCTGGGTGGAGATACAAATCTCTCTTCTTTCTGACTAGGGTATCTCCAGGCTGAACAGTTTCCTGCCTTCACTGTGTATTTCCCAGCAAAGACAGTCTGCCTAAACAGATGTGCTTCTCTTCTCTTCAGAGACTGATAACAGAGTGATTGCTACAGATATGTTATCATGTAACACTTCCTATGCACGTCTCCTTTATTCTTAAGGTAAAAAGCATGACAGAGAAAACATTAAAAACAATAAAAGAACCTGCACATATTCTAATAAGCTTACCAGTCATCATCCCCACTAGGGGTTTCTTTATGGTTACCAGTTCATCAGAGCTTCAGCTCAGAAGAAGCACACAGTCTTAAGAGGCCCCAGTAGGCTAGGTCCTTGCAATCCTCCCCTAAGGATTGTGGCTGTCCATGGACTTGTCCATTTGCTGGATCAGGAAGAAGACCACGAATCAGTCTAAACTCAGGCTTTGTATCCGAAAGTCTTGTCTTTGTGGGTCTCTGAACAATCCAGTTTGAACTAGTATATGCATATCTCCCCCAGGGGGCTTCAATGGCTGATAACTGACCCTGCATTCCCCCCTCCCTACTAGAGACGGTACATACAATTCCATAATAACACATACACAATTGTATTTTTAATAGACTCTACTCCAAAGGTGTAAACCCTAATGCAGTAAGGTTGAACTTGACTCAATAGGTAAGGCCTTATCACATTCAGGGTTCATTCTGGTCAATTTCACAGCTATAGGATCTGAAAATTAGTCAATTTCACGTTTTCAGATGTTTACATGTGAAATTTCATGGTGGTGTAACCATGAGGGTCCTGACCCAAAAGTGGTTGGGGTTTTTCCCCCCAAAAGCTATTGTAGGGGGGGTCGAGGGATTGCCACTCTCATTTCTGTGCTGCCTTCAGAGCTGGGCTCTGAAGGCAGCAACCCCGGAGCTAACTGCAGCTGCAGGATGTTCCCAGAGGTACTTCCCTTGCATGGCCACTTCAGAGATCAGACCCACTTCTAGGTACCTACTCCAGCTGCAGGGTGCTCCCAGCAGCGGGGGTGGGGACTGGAAGGGGGAGGAGATCAGACCCATCTCCATCTCTGGCAACATAATGGGGTTGCAGGAAGCTCCATGACTGGGCAGCAACCCCGGAGCTTCCTGCAGCTGGGCTAGGTTTTTGAAGGTGGGTCTGATCTACCCCCCGAAAGCAGCTGTGCAGGGGGAGAGTAAGTCCTGGCCCTCCCAGGCTGGAGGGGACTAGCAGTTGGAGCTGGGGGCACGGTAGGAGCCCCAGGCTGAGGCACCCTTATTTCTGCTCCTCCCGTCTCCTCCAATAGCTAGATTTCACAGGAGGAGGTCTGATTTCACGGTCCGTGACATGTTTTTCATGGCCGTGATTTTGGTAGGACCCTATCAATAACTGATCTTAATTCCCTAAAGTTTGTTCAGTATATTTTGGGATATGGTCAGTCTGTCACAATATTGTTATACTAGTGTAAGAGGCAGGAAGTGCAACTGGTCATTAATAAAATAGCAAAAATGACTCTGCCCACAGTAAAGAAACGGAGGAGACTTTTCCTCTTTAAGTTATTGAAATCTCAGCAGTTATTTTATAACAAAGTTTGGTTTTAAAAAGCAAATTCAGACAAGAACAATTTTTTTTCAAGTTGACAATGTTCCTTTAATTTTGGTTGTTGCAGGCTTTTGAGGGGAATAAATTAACTTTCAAAGACAATGGAAAATAAAATATATAATGCTTAAGCTACTGTAGATAAAATTTTGTCCTGTCATCCTTGATAGTGTTCCTTGGAATACTGCAACCTCCTCTTCTGTAGGCCTCCCTTCTAGGGTTGTCAATCCTCCAGGATTGTCCGGGAGTCTCCAGGAATTAAAGAATAATCTTTAATTAAAGATTATGTCATGTGATGAAATCTCCAGGAATTCATCCAACCAAAGTTGGCAACCCTACTCCCTACCTCCCCTCTTCCCCCACTCTCAGCAACAGCAAGTTAGAGAGACTACAGAGACCTTTTTTCACACGACTCGAACCAATTCACTCCCTTGTTCAAAGACTTCCAGTGGCTTCCTCTTACTTTTTGCATCACGTTCAAACTTTACATTGTTATTTAAAGCTCTGTGAGAGTTTGCTCATGGTTGTATCTCCTCTCATGTCTTCCTTCTCCTCCATTTTCTCACTTGAATCTACCTAAGCTTCCAGCCTACCCACATCTTTGAGTTCTTCTGCCACTCTCATCTTTGCCCTTTTTCCATACATTTTCTTACACCTGGAACTTACTCTGTCTCCTTTCATGCATGGAGCAAACTCTAGCTCTTTCAAATTACTTCTTACAAAATGCATTTTTATGAAGTTTATCAGTGGTAATCAGCCAAAGACAACTATGCTGCAGAAACACCATCTTCTGTCCCATCAGCCATCCTTCTTTAAGCTACAGATCCCGTGGTCCCGTGAGTACCTTGGTAAAATAGGCATGACACCACTCTATCCCACTCACCCTCCCAGTATAAATAGAATTAAATAAATCTGTGCTTTGTTTATGGATATTATCAGCCCATCTGCCCTATGAACTGAACAGTGGCCTCAATAGTTACCATCTGCATAGATGGACCTTATTATAACCTTCAGCAAAGTCATAGTGAAGAAAAAATATTCATTCAACAGGACATTCACAAAACACCATACTGCTGTAATCCACATACTCAGCAGCACAGATTTCAATTTCAAGTGACAGCTGGTGGGAATCTCTGCAACATATGTAGTGGCTGGATCACATCAACCAGGGGACCCCCACTAGAGCAGGGAGCCATCATACAGAGGACAGATAAATTCACCTTTATTTCCTCTCTCTATTTAAGTCTTCTGCTCCTTTTTTTTTTTTTAATACCATAAAGGCTAACATTAGAAGGTGGGAATAAAAGGGAGCTCACAAAGCCCTTATAGGGTGGTTCCGTGCTCCAGCAACAGTCCCGTGATTAATGAGATCTAATCAGCATGGTGCATGACAAGGTGTCGTACTGTAGCAGTGGCAAGAAACAAGTGTGAATGTATAGCATCAGATGCCCCCCACCGGTCTTAGACTGACTAGTGGGTGCAGTCAGCACAAAGGGTTCATGTTTGAGAAAGTGACATTTCACTTTCCCAAGGCCGATTTAAAGTTGCTTGTCTGAAACCCAATCTTTGTGTCAGGCAGCAAAGCTGTTTTGTTGTTTTTTAAATTGAAAAAAATTATGTTAAGTCTTCCTAATGTAACTTACACTCTTAGCAAAGTTATATCATAGAAGACACTGAACATGTGACTCTTTTATTGATCACTGACATTGGGCTATACATTCAGCAGACAGCCCTGCCTCTACCTCAAGGAGTTGACATTCTAAAGCTGACAGAAGAGCAGAAGGGTTTATCACAAAAAAATGTATAAGGACACAGCAATATTACTTTCAGGTCTCTGTGTGAAGACTAACATTCAAGATACAGTCGTATCTGGATTTTAGGGCGAGGGTAGCTTGCATCCCATATATGTAGTAGTTGTTTAGCTGTTTGTAAGCTAGCATGGATGGTTTTGACAGGGAGACCAAGTGCCAGAAATACATAGGGTATCTGAGAGCTGTGGCAGTAGTAGAAGGGGATCTTCACAACAGATATAGAAGGCATGTATTATTTCTAGTTCATGTGGCAACTAAAATAAAAATGTACAAATGAATAGGAAGGCTATGGGATGGGCAGGGAAGAAGTGGTTTTGGGAAACAATCTACTATGGCCTCCCTATATGATAATTATTTCAAAATCTTTGTACGCTTTCTGTGGTCAGGTTTTTTAAAGTTTGCAGTTCTAGTATGGAGGTAAAAATTGTCCAGAAAAATTGAATGATGCTTAGATACATGTACGGCAGTATTTATCATCCTCAGCAAATTAGTAATGATGCATTTAACTCCCTGCCGAACCTTTGTGGTGGAAGGAACAGTTGTTAGTAGCACTTGCAGGGTTATTGCAGTGCAACTGCATTTCTTTGAAAATGTTTGTGTGTGCAAAATGGAAAAATAGCCTCTGGTCGTTGGTAATATCGTGGGTGCTGGAATGATCCAGTAATTACATAAATCACACTGGCAAATCACTTGGTATGATAATTTCAGACTCTTTTCCAGTTCATTGAGAGACTGTTAATTTAGATGTATTCGTTTTATATAACAAAATTTTTTTGTGCTTTATATACAACCATTTCCATCTCCACGTTCAAATCATTCTTGGATCTACTTCTTTCAAAAATTGTTACTGGCCCTTTTGGTTGTAAGATAGATCACACTGGGCAGGCTAAATGAAAAACCAGTGCAGCCCTGTCTTTCTGATTGTGCAAACAACACAATAGCTGTTGCTCATAGCTTTGCCAAGTATCCATCCAAGCAACTCAAAGCCCTTTGCAAACATTAATGATTTAGGCTTCACACCTTTCCTGAGATATAAGTTTGTATTATTTCAATTTTTTATATGTGGATTCCCATTTTATAAATGGGGAAAGTGAGAGAGGATGAGATTTTCAAAACAGATGTCAGTAGGGGTTTTACCACTAACTCCTTTGGATGCAGAGTTAGACCAAAATTGACAACTTTTGAAAAACCCAGAGAGGTTAGGTGACATACTAGAGGTCACACAGCTCGCCAGTGACAGTGTAATAATGCCTGCAAAGCTAGTAAGTTCCAACCTGCCACCCAATGACCTACTAACTGTTGTCACAATAGGAGCTGGACTCTGACAGATGACCTAGTTCCTTGAGCTGATTGATGGAACACTCACTGGGTGTCCTGAATGGTCCACATCTCCTATTTAAACTCAGCACATGAACAGGAAGTTGTCCGTGCAACTGGGTTCTTTCTGCTTAGGACTGAATCCCCCTGCAATAACTGCTCCTACTACCTGGTGCTGATCTCCTGGTAACCTGACCCTGCTTGCCTCCTGACACATGACTCCTGGTTTGCCCTCTGGCCTGTCTCGGACTCTGACCCCCTGGTATCTGATCCAGCCTGACTCCAGACTCCTGCTCCGACTGCTAGGTCAGACTGCTCACATCCCAGGCATGACAGACACTGATCATCCATGCATGGTAAAGGGCCTGTAGCACTCTTGCTTATGATTGAGTTAACTGCCGTAGCAAAGGGGTGTTGAGTGATCAGCTGTGGTGTAACAGCCCACGCTACAGGAGTGAGATTCCTCTCCAGAATATGAGCAGCCCTTTGAGTTGGGGCAGCTTGTTGTTTTCTGTCTGAGAATGGGGCATCAATTAACTAGCTGTAATAGGTTGGTTTCATCTCTTGCCACTTTCCAAGCAGATGTAACAGTAATGGCATCTCGTCAAAGATCTGGCAGAGCCATGTGTGCATACAGACCGGAGGTTGGTGTATAGTTCAGACAGCCATTAATTATACCAAATTTCAACATGATGTCAACAAGCTGTGTGTGGTGGCTGTGCCCCCAGACTGCAGAGAAGTATCAACTGGAGCAAACACCAGGGCCAGTACAAATGTACAAAGGACCGAAGTGGCTGCTCCCCAGGAAGTTCCCCAATAGTTTTCATATCGAGGCAGTACAGGAAGAAATCTTCATTTTCAGGTGTTCTGGGTGAGGCGGTATAACAGGCTATGGTCAAGTTTTACTCCCACCTATGTGACACTGGACAGAATGGCAGTGGCCATCCTTGGACTCAAGTTATGACTTTCACTGTAACAGACTTTCAAAGCAAATATACTTTGCTGTTGAAAAGAGTTAGTGTTTGAGGACCTTAGCTCTACTCAAAATACGCTTTAGGGTTGCTTTTATATTCTTGTAAAGGATTGTATTTCAAAGCAAAAGGATGTTGTAGTAAGTAGTGATTTGGGGATCACTTTTTCAAATTAACAAATTGGAGTTAAGCATCTAACTCGTTGGCTTCCCCACTGAAACATCAGTGGGATTTAGGCACCTAACTCCCCTTTGTGCCTTTGAAAATTTCCTGCTTAGTCCTTACCATGTATAAAATGTGATTTTTGGATCCAGTGGTGGTGGTCTTTTAAAGGGCAATTTTTGCACAGTGACCATAGTAATTTTATTTGGCAGAAGTGAAAGTAATGAAATAAAATATTACGAGAGATATGTAACTTATTTCCGTTCTACTCCCCTGCCCCAATCTTTCTGCTTTGTATGGTGTGGGTTGTGAGGCTGATTTTAGTGGAAAGTGTCCAAAAGTTTCTGTGCCTCTCAAAACTGCAGAATCCTTTATATAGTGGAGAAATCTGGCTCTCTGGTGGGCTAATCAGTGAGGCTGGCCTTCTGTGGAAGCTCATTTATTTATTTTTAAATAAACAAAAATGTAGTTATAGTGTGGAAAGCTGTTGAGCTGGCCACAGTGTAAAAGGCTTCTATAACTGAGCATTCCTCTAAACTGCTATGACGTTCAGGGTACATCAACACTTGAAGCAGTAATTTCCAGCTCGGGAGATGTGCACACGATAGCTTTGCTTCAAGTAGTATGCTAAAAACAGAAGCATAGCCACGGTGGCGAAGGTCGTGAGATAGGCTAGCTGCCCAAATAAGTAGCTAGGTTCCCTGGTGGGATTGTACTTGGGGCAGGTAGCCCATCCTGCTGCCTATGCCACCATGGCTACACTTTTATTTTTAATGCACTAGCTCAGTCAAAACTAGTGTGCATACATCTACTTGACCTGGAAATTACCCCTCCAGCTTGACAAGTAGCCATACCCTCATTTTCATAGAATCATAGAAGATTAGGATTGGAAGAGACCTCAGGAGGTCATCTAGTCAAACCCCATGCTCAAAGCAGGACCAACCCCAACTAAATCATCCCAGCCAGGGCTTTGTCAAGGTGGGCCTTAAAAACCTCTATGGATGGAGATTCCACCACCTCCTTAGGTAACCCATTCCAGTGCTTCACTACCCTCCTAGTGAAATAGGAGGTTTGATTCTTAAGCCTTCATGTAGCAAATTCTGAAGTGCCTTCAGATGCCTTCATATCTTTAATGGCTAACTTTTACTTCCAAAACACCTTTGGGCCACAGGCTTTTTCATAATTGTATTTGGCAAACTTTGGCTATGTCTACACTAGGTGCACTTTACCAGTGTGCTATATCAGCAAAGCACTCCTAGTGTGGCACAGTTATTCTGGCAGAGCTATGCTTTGTACCAGTATGTTAAACCTCTTCCCATGAGCAAAACAGTAAAAACTCAGTAATGTTGGTATAACGGCATCTATGTTAGGGGGTTCTGCCAACACAACTATGTTGGCATGGGATCATACCTCTTCACACCCCCTAACTGATGTGGCTACACCAGTTGAAGTCTGTAGTGTAGACTGACATTCCCTTTCTGAGTCCAGCCAGGGAGAAATGGTAGCAAGACTTTTCCATGCATATCAGATGCAGCAGAGGCAAACAGAACAACACAGGGCTTTGGCAAACTGATATCCTAGCTACACTGCAGATATCACATCTGTAAGTCAGGACAGGGAGAATTGACCTCACAACTTCAGACCATGATTCCCCCCATTAAAGTGCATCCCTGACTCAGTGAAATCAGTTCCTTTTATCTGCAGGGAGAGTGTCTATCCTTGTGTTAGGGAACCCCTAGATATCCTATGTCATGGAGTTCCTCTGACGCTATCAAGAGCCAAGTTAACTGATAATAGTGTGTGTGTGGCAATCAGACCTGTAATGTCATCTAGCCACAGGAATCCATGGATGCTGACGCCTGTCATGTGATGAGAGAATTTAACTTTTGTAACCCTGTGCCATGTCAGGTGATGGCGGCCAAGAAATAGCATTTCTGTATGTCACATCCACATTACATTTAAAGTTAGTGGTATAAGTTGTCAAATGCAGTGGTATACTGGAACACAAACATAGAGAAATTTTATTATTTACTTTGAAGAATCAGGTTAGGTGGAACTAAGAATCCCATCAGCCCTACACAGAAATTTTAACCAGCAATCATTGAGACTTTTCTTTATCTGAACTGCGTAATAATAAACAATGCCTGATTTTCAAAGATAGCGGTCAGCTACAGTTTTCATTGATTGGAGCTGCAGGAGCTCAGCTCCTTTAAAAAACTGGCCAATGGGGTTGGTTTTTATTTGTTTATTTCTTATGCTGCCTCCTACTTTTTTCTAAACTAGGCTTTCCACAAATGACTGACTGCTGTGCACCATTTGAGAATTTAAATAGCCATACAGATACGAATTTTGATTAAATTAACCTAGAGCTTCAAACCAGGTCTCACCTGATTTACAATTATTTTTTCATTAAGACAAGTAGTCTCCATTTTCTAGTCATTTTTTTTCTGTACTTGCTAATAGAGTTACTTCTGTTAAACACAGTAACGGTAATCAAAGTAGTGTCCAAAGAAATTTGCACTCCTTAAGACTCCTACACATTTCTGTAGAACTGGTTAAAAACATGGGGAAAATATTCACAAACCTTTCATGACTTTTCCCCACTCTTTGCCAAATTTTTGTTTGGTGATCATAGAGAAACGACGTACAATAGTCACAGAGAAGGGTACCTTACGTTGGTCAGTTATCAGAGGTGTTGATTGATAGTGTATTAAGTTGCTGATAGGCAACTTGTATATTAATAGTGTATTAAGATGGTGATAGGCACACTTGCACATATAGGAAATGGGGAAGGAAAAAGTTTAAAGTCAATGATCAGTCCAAGGTTATGGAAAGAGGAGGCACGTGGAAGATCTGAGTCAAGAACAGAGTAGATAAAAAAGACTGGTGTGGTAAGAATGCTCAAGAAAAGCACTACTATTTGTCAGGCATTTTGTTGAAGGAGCTGGAGCAGGGGATCAGGCTTTGGATAAGGCTTTGGATACGGCATGTGGAATTGCCACCCCCGTGGCACCGCGGGCCCTATGGCACTGCGGGCCCCGTGCCGCTCCTGGAAGCGGCCATGTACCTGTGGCCCCGGGGGAGGGGGAAGGGGAGCAGAGGGCTCCAAGTGCTGCCCTTGCCTGCAGGCACCACCCCCCCCCCGCAGCTCCCATTGGCCAGGAACGGGGAACTGCAGCCAATGGGAGCTTCGGGGGAGGTACCTGCAGGCAAGGGCAGCACACAGAACCCTTTGCCCCCCGCCTCCCCCCATCCCCAGGGGCCGCAGGGACGTGGTGCCGGCCACTTCTGGGAGCAGTGTGGGGCCAGGGGAGGCAGGGAGCCAGCCTTAGCCCCGCTGCACGCTGCTGCCACCCTGGAGCCACTCCAGGTAAGCGGCGCCAGGCTGGAGCCCGCACCCTGAACCCCTCCTGCACCTCAACCTCCTGCCCTGAGCCCCCGTTGCACCCCAACCCTGAGCCCCCTCTTACACCCAGCACCCCTCCTGCACCTGAACCCCTTGCCCTGAGCCCCTTCCTGCACACCGCACTCCGTCCCGCATCCCATCCCACACCCCTCACTCCCTCCCGCACCCCAACCCCCTGCCTCAGCCCTACATTCATGGCTTTGCATGCAATTTCCCCACCCAGATGTGGCCCTCGGGTCAAAAAGTTTGCCCACCCCGAGCTAGAGACAAAGTTTCAGGTTTACTTGAGCAAGATAGTGTGGATAGGAAGGAGCCACTAAGGCCGGGTCTATGCTAGAAAAGGTTTGCTGGCATAGCTCTACTGGAATAGCAATACTGGTAAAACCTCCTACTGTAGACACAGCTTATACCAGAAAAATGCTGCTTTTGCCAGTATAGCTTATTCTGCTTCCCCAAGTGAAACAATCTATACTGACAAAACCAGTTTTATCTTGTTATAACTGCACCTACACTGGGGATTTTGCCCATATAGAAATGCCATAAAAATCACACCTCTAATTATTATACTGACAAAGTTTTGAGTATAGCTTGCTTTAAGGTTATAAAAGGAACATACAATTGCCAATTATCAATTTAAAAATGGTAGCTAAGAGTAAAGGTAAAGATAAGATGACTTAAGAAAGATGGGGTAAATATAAAAGTGGAAAATCTGTGAACCTGTAGGTTCTATAGACAAAATATATGAGGTTGGAGAGGGAGCCTCTGCCAGAGAGGTTTTACTATTCAAGATTTTATTCTCTCTCTCTCTCTCAGACAATACATAACAAATACAAATAGCATATGATAGGAGTCTTTTTATGATGTCGTAAAGTTTCTGTTTGTATTTGTTATGTATTGCCTTAGATTACTTCTTTTTCCCTTTGCTTTAAAGGCTTGGGTACATGTAATGTCCATTTTACTGTCTTGGTTAAAAATAATTAAAATAGTTTGTATAATATAAACTATAGCGTAGAAATTCAGATATTGTTATTTTAAAAAAACCTGAGGCAATAACAGTAAGAAACCTGTATTAGGTACAGTATCTTAAAAAAAAAAAATTAAAATGCATTTAAGACTATTTTCTTTTTTGCTGGTAGGGGTAAATGGCAGCTGCAAACGTATGGGTAGACTGCAGAGATTTTTTTTCTTAAGCCCTCCTTTCATGTTTAGCCATGTGAAAGACTCAGTGAAATGCAAACTCTGGCTCAGCAGATCTTCAGAGCTCTGTAGCCTGATGAACAACCTCTGAGAGTTTAGAGGGTAGGCAGCAGTTCGTAAAGGTTGTTAAAGGCAAAGGCCAAAAAGGCCTCAGCCGTGACTTGGATCTCAGATCATCCATATGAGAGGAATCTGGTTATAGTGCCCTGGTGGGCCGTTGATATATTACACTCAAAGGAATAGTGCTGTGCAATCAAAACCAATTGTTCTGACTTTATCCTTCAGATGTTACAGAAGGAAAAGGCATTTGCTTTATTACTCTTCCGAGTCGTTTAACCATTTATCCTTAATCACTGGCTGTCTGAGTGAGAACAAGAACTTAGTTCATTGAACTTTGTTCTTTTTGAAATTATAGAGTAGAATCCATTTTATCCAATGTGGGAAACCTCCTTTTGAGAAACTTGACGTACAAACTGGCCCACTAAGTCTTTGAGTTTCATTGAAAAGGAACATCATACAAAAAACATAGCCAGATGTTTGATTGCAGATTAATTTGCATTAGCCTTTGATACACTCTGTAGTATATGATTCATAGTTCCAATATCCTGAGCAATCCAATTAAATAATGTTAAATTAATGAGTCAGTTGCAATTACCAAGACATGATTTCAGCACAACCACTGTTGAGTGGGAGGGCAGAGGGGGGCGAGATAGGGGAGGAGAGGAATATTTGCCACTTGAATTTTAGAAACACTCTTCAGTGATTAGTAGTAGTGAGAAAACTAATACTTGGGTCAAACTACCTGAGTACAAAGAATATGCATTAACCTTAATATAGTAAATTAATTTATCATAGATTAACTATTTTTGCAGTTTAGGTGTGTTCAGATTTCTTGAAAGATCTATTCAAGAATGCTTTCTTCTGAGTTTCTAAATATTGCATCTCAGTGTATTTTGGACATGGTGGGGGTGTTTTTGGTTTTGTGTTTCTGTTTAATTGTAATATGGTTGTTGTGATGATATGGGGAAACTGTCCATGTGCAACTTCTGAATTCTGATTGATATTATGAAGTTGTTTGTTATATCAGGGAATGCCTCTGTTAAGTGACAATATTCCTTCTCTGCACAGTGTATCAAGGGATGGCTCTCCAGGTGAGGTAATTTTACATAAATCATCCAACGAATAGACACAGAATGGTCACCTGTCTTAAGAGTTTCTCAGTAAGAGAGGGAAAACTGATGTAAAAAAATGTGAGGGAGCTGAAAACAAAAGCTAAATGTGTAATTTCACTCTCCAAGTTCACATACATACAGTGAGAACAAGTCCAAAGCTCTAAAAAAGGATTTGGGGATTATACTGATTCACAAATTGAGTATGAGTCAACAATGTGAAAAAGGCTAATATAATTCTGGAGTGTATTAACATGATTGCCATATCTAAGACATGGGGAGGTCATTCTTGTGTCTACTCAGCATTGGTGAGGCCTTGGCTGGAGTACTGTGTTCAGTTTTGGGCTCCACACTTTAAGAAGGATGTGGACAGGTTGGGTCCAGAGGAGAGCAACAACAATGGAAAAGTTGGAAAAAACCTGACCTATAAGGAAAAGTAAAAAAAAAAAAAAAAAAAAAAAAAAAACTGGGCATGTTTAGTCTTGAGAAAAGAAGACTGAGGGGGAACCTGATCAGTCTTCAGGTATGTTAAGGGCTGTTATAAAGAGGATGGTGATTAATTATCAGGCCCACTGAAGGTAGGAGAAGAAGTAACAGGCTTAGTCTACAGCAAGGGAGATATAGGTTAGATATTAGAAAAAGCTTTCTAACTATAAGAGTAGTTAAGCTCTGGAATGGGTTATCAAGGGAGGTTGTGGTATCCCCATCATTGGAGGTTTTTAAGAACAGGTTAACAAACACCTGTCAGGTCTAGGTCTGCAGGGTCCTCCCTCAGCACAGTGGAAAGGATTAGATGACCTCTCAAGGCCCCTTGCAGCCCTTCAGTTCTATAAGTCTATGAAATTCAAAAAGATTTTGGAGTGGTTTGAGTGGGGAAGCCAGGTTAGTGACAGTTTAGTGACAGTTTTTTTCAGATAAGTGCATGCAGGCTTTCCACATTTTTTTGCATTAACCCAATAATGCTGAAATACAACTAAGTCTGAAATATCATCCTTTATTATACTATGCATGCCAGTGAATTTATGATTTTGTCTGTTCAAATGGATTTTGCCCTGAAAAAAGTCTCCTGTTACAAAATCGTGCTTTTAAAAACTCTTAATGTATAGAATGAATACATATCAAATTTGCAAAAAGAACAGGAGTACTTGTGGCACCTTAGAGACTAACAAATTTATTTGAGCATAAGCTTTCGTGGGCTACAACCCACTTCATCAGATGCTCATCGGAAGTGGGTTGTAGCCCACGAGAGCTTATGCTCAAATAAATTTGTTAGTCTCTAAGGTGCTACAAGTACTCCTGTTCTTTTTGCGGATACAGACTATCACGGCTGCTACTCTGAAACGTATCAAATTCGTAATTGCTGTGTGAATTCAACCAAGAGAAGAAGAAGAAAATCCAGCTGCAGGGTAACAAATCTAATGTTAAATGTTCTGCTTTAGTGCTGGACAGATTCACATTAGTTGCCTGCAAACAAAAATACTTGCTTTATTTATTTTGTAAAATTCTGGCCAAATTATGTTTTTTTGAGTCTTTGAAAACTCATTATTATTTCTAATCTTCAGAGTACTGGCTGTTAATGACTCTGATTCACTGCAAGCTGCTTTAGTGCTGAATTCTTGCAAAAAAAATGATTTGTATATTGACCACAATTTTTGTTGAGGGATAAGTTATATTTTTCCCTCAAACTCATTATGCTAGAACATTTAACTCTTTAACTTAGCATATTGAAATTCTGTTAGAATCAGTAGTGTAAAAATTGACCATAGTTTTATTGTAGATAATAAACTGTGCTTTATTATATACACCTCTACCTCGATAGAACGCTGTCCTCGGGAGCCAAAAAATCTTACCGTGTTATAGGTGAAACCGCGTTATATTGAACTTGCTTTGATCCACCGGAGTGCGCAGCCCCGCTCCCCCGGAGCACTGCTTTACCGCGTTATATCTGAATTCGTGTTATATCGGGTCGCGTTATATCGAGGTAGAGGTGTAATTCTTTTAATCTAGCAATCTCAAAGCACTTTTCAAATGTTTGGACAGCATTATCACACCTATGTACAGATAAAATACTAATTTTAGTATTTTTCTTCTTTAGGGTATACCTCAGTTACCGTGTGCCAAAGCATTGTATACCTATGAGGGAAAAGAACCCGGAGATCTTAAATTCAATAAGGGTGACATCATCATTTTACGTCGGCAAGTGGATGAAAATTGGTACCACGGAGAAGTCAATGGCATCCATGGCTTTTTTCCTACCAACTTCGTTCAGATTATTAAACCTTTACCTCAACCTCCGCCTCAGTGCAAAGCACTTTATGACTTTGAAGTGAAAGACAAGGAAGCAGACAAAGACTGTTTGCCATTTTCAAAGGTAAAAACATGTAGAACTGACTTCTAAAAAAGAGAGGATTTTCTTTGAATAATTATTCATTGACTTAGAATATCTTATATTGTTTCTGTTCTAAAAGTCTTGCCTATACATTCTTCTATAGCTCTGATATGTTAAGAAGCCAAGGATATGTAAGTTCACAGGACATTTCTTCAATATATAGCACTTCTTTTCCGCACTTAAACCACAGACATTGTTTCCCCTCTCAGGATTTCACTGTCGAAATTGAGAGCGCAGTTTTTTTAACTGCTTTAATATACATTCTGAATTTGAGAGAGAGTCTGAATTGTGAATTTTAAGCATTCCCAGTCCAGAGGAAACTTTCACTTATTTTTAGTTGTCAGAGTTCATACTAATTGTCAAGTTTTCGTTTAATCCAGGACATTTTTAATACTAACCACAAGCTTTGTGTCACTACATAAGGATAAAAATTGCCTTTTGGAAAAGAGTCAATTCCTTTTGTTCCTATTTGAGTTATTTTTCTGTCTTAAAAGGTATGAAATGATGTGAAATTTTAATAGGAATACTAGGATTATGAAGAGTACTCTTAAAAGACACTCAACCATAGCTTGGGGCTGGTTTTTTCAGTTGCCTACAAATTTATAGTACATTAATTTTGCCTGACAGCACAAAAAATGTTACAAGATCAGACATGTGAACTCGTTAGATGTCTTTACAGCCCTCAACTATTAAAAATGCAAAGGGCACCTGAAACTATAGAAGTAGGAGGCCTTAAATATTGAGCTCTCCTTCTTACGAGACCGGTGCAACTACATATGAACAGAAAATAGCTTTTACTGAACAAAATGTTAGTGCTCCTAAGGATAATTAGCCTAGTTATTATATTGCATTGCAGCTTTGATTTTTAAGTAGTGTGTGCATTGTTTGTAATCTTCAATTTTATATCAGTGCAAGTGTTTCCTGGCACTTCTGAGTCTTTCAATGAAATGTAAGTTAATGATGTTTCTAGGGCAAAATAAGTTTAATGAGCAAATAACACCTTCTTTGCAACCATGCTTAAAACTAAAACTCTGTATTTCAATGGAGATGTCAGTTATGTTTTCTAAGTTTGCTAATGTTCTTACATGAATAGAAAAGCAACAGCTAGGAACAGAGGGCAACAAGCTAGCTTATAAGTAAGAAGAGTTTGAGACTCAATTCAGGGATTGATGGAATACACTAGAGTTGGCACAGCAGGCAGTTTTTTGCTCAGGAGAAGCCAAAATAACTGACTGAGATTAGTTCTTGGGCTGTTGTGCAGGACTTAACCAAGATGAGGAAGCTCTACTGGAAATTATTTTAATTCCAAAAACTTCAGGTTCACATTGTGAAAATGAAGCTCCTTCTATAGAATTCTTCCTCATGTACCCCTTTGTCTGATGATGCTTGTGTTGTGGAGAGAAATTAAATGAATAGCTTAATTTGAGCTGGGAGTTACAATTACTTCATGTGTGTACAGGACGATGTGCTGACTGTGATTCGCCGAGTAGATGAAAATTGGGCTGAAGGAATGCTGGCTGACAAGATAGGGATATTTCCCATTTCGTATGTTGAGGTGAGTAAAGTTGTGCCATCCTATAATAAGCCTCATAAGAAAAGTACTTAAAATAAATATGTCTTTCTAAAACTGTAAATGCTGACGATAATTCTAAAACATATAATATTAATCCAATATATGTACATGAGTAAACTGAGTAACCTCATAAACTTGCTGATGCAATGAATGCGCATCCTGACCATTTTCTCTCCCTACTGTTTGTTGCCTTTGTTCATTATATCACATTTAATATTACATTGTAAACCCTTTGAGGCAGGGACTTTGCCTTCTTGTGTGTCCTGCGAGGCGCCTTCCCAACCAACACTTGCTCACAAAATAGAAAAAATGAATGAATCAGGTATAAAATAAGCTTCCCTTTCTCCCTAATGCCCCACCACACCTAAGTAAATGAGCATCATTGAAGGTCAGCAAATTTAGGCTATTGTGGACCAAACAAGGGAGTGAATTTCAAAGTTGAGAACCCTTTATGTAAAACAGCCTGAAATCTCTCTTTCAGACCTTGGAGCTGAGAGTGTCGCTGGTTGCAAATGTGGTAAGTTTGAACAGGGAGAGAGGTGGTTTCTTGGGTATATAGGCCCAAACCAGTTAAGACTTCATAGGACAAAGCCAACACCTGAAATTCCAGCCAAAAATCATAATGCAACCAGTACAGGCTATGGAGCACTGGTGTAATAATCATTGTTTGTATTGCAGAAGTGCCTGGAGATCTCAACTGACATTAAGACCCCATTGTGCTAAGCTGGTATATACACATGATAAAACATACTCCTTGCTGTGAAGACCTTACAGTCTACGTAGAGCAGACAGAGGGTGGGAGAAAAGAAATGTTATTCCCATATTACAGATGCGGAAATGAGAGGTTAAGTGATGTGCCCAAGTACACAGAGGAAGTCTGTGACTCAGCAGGGAATTGGGCCCACGTCACTGCTTAATTTCATTTATTTATACATTAGCTTTTCTATGGTACTCACCACTGTAGTATCTGAGCAGTTCACATTAATTCAAGAACTTAGCTTCTCAATACCCCTGTGAGTATTATCTCCATTTTACAGACAGGGAAACTGAGGCATGGGTTAAGTAATTCACATAAAGTTACACAGAATATGGCAGCACCATGTAACTCCTAGTTCTTGTTTGAGTGCTTGTTCATGTCAATTCCAATCAGGTGTGTGCGTGCATGGTAGCCGGAAGATTTTTCCCCTAGCAACATCTGTCAGGTCAGCCTGGGTGCCCCCTGGAGTCGTACCTTCATGGCGCTCAATATAGAGCCCTGTCGACCCGCCACCCCATCAGTTCCTTCTTACCGCCAGTGACGGTTAGCTGGAACTTTCCTGTGCTCTTGCCTCGACAGGTGCATTTAGCAGTTTCTTACATTGTTCTCCATTAGTTTTCCATTGTTCGTTAATAGATAGTAGTTCGTTAGTGTTAGATAAGTTTCCTTTTGGGTGGGGGGGGGAGGAATCCCCTCCTACGCTCTCCCGACACCGGGGCATGCTGGGGTCTCCAGGCTTCAAAGCCTGCAGCAAGTATGCCCAGAAGCAATCCTCATCTCGTGTCTAAGGTGTTTAGGAGAGGGCCATCAGAAGGATCATTGTGCCATTTGTAAGACCTTTCGGCCCAGGACTATAAAAGATAGAGAGCAGCACCTGAAGGTCCTGTTGATGGAGGCAGCACTCCTCCCCCAGTCCGACCCTGGGTCGACAGACCCTGCACTGAGTACCTCCTCCTCAGTGCAGAGCTCTCCAGCACCATCAGCATGAGCACTGGTGCTGGGTAAGGATAAGGACTCACGGCACTGTCCCGGCTCCACTCACAGCTCACATGCCGCACGCAGGCACCGTTCGCAATCGCCGGTGCCACAAAAGAAGAAGAGGCCGGAGAGGGTTCACGCTCCCCATGCTAGGCCTAAGGAGTCTGCTGCTGTGAGAACCATGTCAGGCCACACTAGTGCTGCTCCGCTGGTGTCGGTTGCGCTGACTCCTGCCCTCGTGGAAGGGCGGTTGAGTCCAGACCCTCCTCGCTCGCCAAGCCCAAGCCATGAGCTACACCTCCCTTCGACACCCGAGGCATTTGAGGCGGCCCAAGAACTGCTTCACCTCTCGGCACCTTTCTCTCCTTCCAGATGGGACAGGTTGTTGGCACCGGTCATTCCCCAGGCTCCTTCAAGGGGAAAGCCTGCTATAATGGCCCGCCGATCTCCGACCCCAGCACGCCACTTCCTGACACTGGAGCACATTCAGTAGCCATGCCGATCCCTGAGCCCTTGGCGCGAAAGCTCAGTGCCTAGAAGTGCCACTCTCCCGAAGTCATCGTTTTCAGACACTTCGGAGTCGGGCTCCTATCGGTCCCGGAGGAGTAGGAGCAGATGGTCCACCTCCCGGCACCATGACCCAGTGGCAGCCCCCATCACAATAGCCTTTTTGGACTTCCTGGGCTTTTCATCAGAGCAAAGGTCTCAGCCAAGGGTCTCGTTCCAGGGTGACGTCAGAGGCCTCGGCCTTGTTTGTACCCCCGCCAGTACCACGGGGGTAGACCCATTACCACCCTGTGCTATCATCTCGATGCCTCCGGCGCAACCGGGCTCAGGGATCCTGGCAGCCCTGGCACCGGCGACAGCGTCGACTCCAGCACTGGCGTAGACTCTGGCACCAACGGCCATTCCGGCGTTGAGGATGACATCAGCGCCGATGACACGGCGACAGCCCCGGCCCAGGAGGACAACAGGGTTCTGCAGCAATTGTTGTGAATGGTTGCCCCGGGCCTGGGCATTCAGGCGGAGGAGGTAGTGGATGATGCAAATCCAATGGTGGACATCCTCGCCCCCTCTGGACTTGCTCCTATTGCCCTGGCCCTCATAAAGATCATCTCTGACACCACGAAAACTCTGTGGCAGACCCCAGCCTTGTTGCCCCCTATGGCTAAGAGCAACGAAAGACGCTACTTTGTGCCATCCAATGGTTATCAGCATTTATACACGCATCCCACACCTGACTCACTTGTGGTCGATGCTGCCAACCAACGTGAGCGTCAGGGCTTCCATCGACCCTCCCCGATGAATCAGGAGGCGAAAAGGCTTGACCTTTATGGGAGAAAGGTCTACTCCGCTGGAGGCTTACAACTGCGCATTTCAAGTCAGCAGGCCATTGTCAGCAGGTACTGCTTCAACACATGCAGGGCAATGGCTAATTTTGCGGCGCTGTTGCCGCAGGACTCCTGCGCCAAGTTTTCAGCTCTCATGGAGGAAGGGAAGCTCATTTCCAGGGCTTCGCTAAAAGCCGCACCGGATGCAGAGGATGCAGCTACTTGTGTGATGACCACAGGCATAGCTATGAGGTGGGGCTCCTGGCTCCAAGTCTCAGGCTTGCCATAGGAGCTCCAACAAATGATTCAGAACCTCCCTTTCAGGTCTGTTTTCCGAAAAGACAGGTAAAATGCTGCAGAGCCTGAAGGATTCAAGAGCCATTCTCAAATCGCTGGGCCTCCATACTCCAGCTACACGGCATAAACATTTTAGGCCACAACCTCCTCCACGGTTCTACCATCTGCAGAACCGTCAGGACAGCTCATGGAGGAGGAACAGGAATGGCAGAAGGCAACTTCACCTGTCCTCAGGCCAGGGCTCTGACCAACCTAAACCAACCTCTGGGCCAAAACAGGCCTTTTGAAGGTGCTGTCAAGGATGGTGTACCAGATCCCCAACTGGATCCACCCCACCTTACCTTCTCATCCCGACTATCCCCTTTCTACCATGCATGGTCCCGTATCACCTCGGACCGTTGGATGCTTTGCACGGTAGAGAGGGGATACTCCATCTAATTCCGTGCCCTCCCGCCCTTCCATGTCCCTCTTCAGGGACCCTTCTCACAAGCAGCTCTGTATCCAGGAGGTGCAGTCGCTCCTATCTCTGAGGGCAGTAGAGGAGATTCCTCAGGAGCACAGGGGCGAGGGTTTTTATTTCTGGTATTTCCTTATACCGAAAGCCAAAGGCGGCCTTCAGTCGTGGTTCGCGTCAGTGTATCGCCCAGGCCGGGACAGCTTGGACAGGATCATAACCCTGCCTCGCCCAGTCATCGACTCCCTCCTGTGGTGGCTCAACCCTCAGGAGGTGTGCTCAGAGGTTCCCTTCGCCACTCCAGAGCTGTCTCAGTCGCTAGTGACGGATGCATCAGACTTGGCTCGGGGAGCTCATCTGGGAGACCGCAGGACCCAAGGTCTCTGGTCTCAGGCAGACCTGGCTTTCCACATCAACGTCAGAGAGCTGAAAGCGATGCGCCTGGCATGCCAGACCTCCTGTGAACACTTAATGGGACATTGTGTATCAGTTATGATGGACAATACAACAGCAATGTGCTATATCAACAAACTGGGGGTGCATGCTCCTCTTCCCTGTGCCAGGAAGCCCTCATGCTGTGGGACTTCTGTGTGAAACATTCAATACACCTGGAAGCGTCATACCTCCCCGGGGTACAGAAAGAGCTGGTGGATCACCTCAGCAGGTTGTTTCACGCCTACGAGTGGTCCCTTCGCCCGGACATCGTGGTCTCAATCTTCCAGAGGTGGGGCTTTCCCCAGATAGACCTATTTGCCACGCGACACAACAGGAAGTGCCAGCAGTTCTGCTCCTTCCAGAATCTCAGCCTGGGCTCCCGAGTGGACACGTTCCTCCTTTCATGGGGAGGCCATCTCTTTTACACCTTTCCATCCATACCACTTGTTCACAAGGTACTCCTCAAGATCTGGAGGGAAGGAGCTCAGGTCATACTGATAGCACCAGATTGTCCCTCACAGCACTGGTACACATCTCTCCTAGACATGTCAGTGGAATCCCTGGTCACCCTTCCACTCTTCCCAGACCTTCTGACGCAAGATCACGGTTGTCTTGAACATCCGAACCTTGACTCACTTCACCTCATGGCGTGGAAGCTCCATGGTTGAACTCGATGGAGCTTTCCTCTTCAGACCAAGTCAGACCAGTCCACTTTGGCAGCAGGAAATCCTCTACGAGAGCCACCTACCTTGCCAAGTGGAAGAAATTTTCAATTTGGTCGGCGCAGCGCCATTCGACCCTGATGCTAGCCTCAGTGCTGCTCATTTTGGACTACCTCCTCCATCTGAAGCAGCAAGGGCTTTCGTTGTATTCAGTAAGGGTGCACTTAGTCGCCATATCGGCCTGCCATCTGGGTGCGAGGGGCCGCTCAGTGTTTACTAACCCTATGGTCAGCGGATTTTTAAAAGGACTCGACAGACTGTACCCTCACGTCCGTCAGCCTGTCCCCACCTGGGACCTCCTCAACCTGGTCCTCTCTAGGCTCATGGGACCACCCTTTGAACCGTTGGTGACATGGTCCCTGCTGTACCTCTCTTACAAGGTGGCGTTCCTGGTAGCGATAACATCAGCCAGGAGGGTGTCTGAGCTCAGGGCCCTAACATCAGAGCCTCCCTACACTGTGTTCTATAAGGTTCAGCTCAGACCTCATCCTGCTTTCCTCCCAAAGGTTGTGTCACAGATTCACATTAACCAGGACATTTTTCTCCCCGTGTTCTACCCTAAGCCTCATTCCAGCAGCAGGGAACAGAGACTCTACTCTCTGGATGTCTGCAGGTCACTAGCCTTTTACATCGAGGGAACAAAACCATTCAGAAAATCGGTCCAGTTATTCGTGGCAGTGGTGGACAGAATGAAAGGTCTGCTGGTATTGTCACAACGCAACTCGTCATGGATAGCATCCTGTATTCATGAGTGCTACAACCTGGCAGGGGTTCCCGGACCTCCAATCACTGTGCACTCCACCAGGGCGCAGGCTTCATCAAAAGCGTTCCACGCGCAGGTTCCCACTTAGGAAATCTGCAGAGCAGTGACGTGGTCCTCCATCCATACTTTCGCCATGCACTATGCGATTATCCAGCAGGTCAGAGACGATGCGGCCTTCGAACGAGCAGTACTCCAATCAGTGGACAACTCCGACCCCACCACCTAAATTTGGGCTTGTGAGTCACCTGATTGGAATCGACATGAACAAGCATTCGAAGGGGGAAAAAAAAGTTTCTCAACTTCTCATAACTCTTGTTCTTTGAGATATGTTGTTCATGTCCATTCCAATACCCACTCTCCTACCCCTCTGTCAGAGTAGCTGGCAAGAAGGAACTGAGGGGGTGGCGGATCGACAGGGCTCTATATTGAGCGCCAGGAAGGCGCGACTCTAGGGGACGCCCAGGCCAACGGATGCTGCTAGGGGAAAAATCTTCCAGCTACCGTGCACGTGAGCGCGCACACACCTGATTGGAATGGACATGAACAACACATCTCGAAGAACAAGATGAGTAATCGTTTTTTCACAGTCCAGTGCCTTAACCCCAAGAAACTAAGATTATCCTTCTGTAACAAGTAGGTTCCTACATTCTACACTAGTTTAAGTTCTGAATAGTTCTAATGTGTCACTCCACACAGAGTATGTTGTTGCAGTCTGATCTTGAGGGGAGGAAAAACAACAATAATTGTAGTGAAGAGACCATCCAAAAGAAAAGATATCACCTTCCTGCCTATGAAAGATAGAAAATCTTGGCCACAGCTACGAACTGTATATCCAGGAGCATCTTAGATCTAACTACATAATTGTAAACTTCAAACTTAGCACATTTGAGTACTTGTATTTTCCCTAACATTTGCTTTTGAGGTGTTCTCAGCCTTTCTGTCAAATAAATAATGAACTTTAACCTGCACTAATTGAGAAGTCTATCTGTCTGTATTCAAGAGATATCCACGAGCTTTGGCCAGGTGGGTGTGTCTTCTCTAATACCAGTCAATTTCTACCATCACACTCAGATCAGCTTATGACAAAGTCTTTCTGATGGCCTTTAGCATATGGTATTTGCTGTACCTGGATATCTACTTCCACCCATCCCTTATCTAACTTACATAAATAATTGACAGGTTTCAGAGTAGCAGCCGTGTTAGTCTGTATCCGCAAAAATAACAGGAGTACTTGTGGCACCTTAGAGACTAACAAATTTATTAGAGCATAAGCTTTCGTGGGCTACAACCCACTTCTTCGGATGCATATAGCTATATGCATCCGAAGAAGTGGGTTGTAGCCCACGAAAGCTTATGCTCTAATAAATTTGTTAGTCTATAAATAATTGAAAACTTTTCTTTCCCAGTGGGTTTTTCTATGTTGATCGCATTTTTTGTCCCTTGTATTAGCCATTCCCTTGCCCTGCCCTCTTTTTAAAAAAAGTTGTCTCTTGTGTTTTCATAGTATTTGTTTTATGATGTTTTAATTGTTTCTTTTATTTTAACTGTTGCACAGTTCTCAGACGGTCTCTGTGAGAGTGTTTTATATATTCATCATTATTATTACTGTTATATGGTAAGCAAACTAAAGTCAGATGGGAGTTGAGGATGCTGAACATATCACAGAAGATGTTCAGGGTCTTGCAGGTTCTGGCCTATGGCATGTTACAGCATGAATTGATCCAAAATGTGGTATAATGAGGAGCAGTGGGATGTGCAGAAAGCTGTTAGCCTTCACCTTGAATTACTTTTTTTCTTGGATTATATAACAATTCTCATATCACTTTAAAAGGTTTAGGTGATTGATACAAACAAAATTATGTTAAACTTTAATATTATTAATATTATGACAGAATATAACAGCTTCTTTCAAGACACTAATGTATGCAACATAAATACATATTTTTGGACATTTGCTTTTGTGCTTAAAATGTCAAAACCTCCAGATCCTAGGCATCTTTCACAACAAAGGCTGTTCGCTCAGTCAACGTCCTTTTTGGAGAAATAGGAATGGTTTTATTTGCACCCAGTTTTACAAACAAGTGTCTGAAACCAATAACTGAGGTGTAATTAGTGCTATAATGGGATTTCTGTTGTTTTTATTTATATAAACACCATTGGTTTGTTCGTATTGTGCAGACATAGGGTGAAATCCTGTCTCCACTGAAGTCAATGGAAAAACTTCTGTTGACTATAATGGGACCAAGTTTTCACCAGTAAATGTATTAGAAGACATGGTTGTTACATGGTTAAATTTGGGGCACTCTATTCCACTCTTTTGGATCATTTATATCTGATTAATTTTGCAAAATTAAACTTATGATATAAAAGCAAAGAGTAAATCAATTCTGAGAAGTGTTTTAATGGCAAGGGTGTCCAGTCATGTTGTAATTGGGTCTCACCCAAGCTGTTACATTTTTTAACTGTAGATAAATTGCACTGAAATTCTTTCTTGCCTCTGAAAACATCAAAGAAAACAAAACAAAAAAAATTTCAATTTGAACCTTGCACCAATTTTTTTTTTTTTTTAAATCACTGCTTGCTACAGAGGTAAATGTAAGCACTGGCTTTTGAAAAGTAAGATTTGTTCATTGTAGCTTAATAATTGCTACATGTGGTGACCACTAATATCAGATTCCTCTTTACTGCACATTAAAAACAACTAAACTACTTTCTTGCACATTGAAGGGGAAAAGTTATTTTTGAGCCTAGAATTGTGTGTTTAGTTTCATAACTTTTTTGATTTTATGTCTTCTTATAAAAAAACTTTCAATTCAGAAGAGTAATCAGAACACCAAAGTTATCCAGTCAAGACCAATCAGTATGCATAGACTATAGTGCTGAGTACAATGTACATTCCTAAATAAACTCCACATTTGATCTTTCTTTCTTTCTTCAACAATTAATGAAATCCACATACATTTTCCTCCAAATCTAAAGATTTTTTAAGTCTCCAGTAACAGCTAGAAAGTAAAGTGGGCACATATAATGGAGTATAGAGCTTTTTGGGAAACACTTTTCAGTTATAGGGCATATAGAGAGGAAAATATTATTTTCAAATTTCTGTAATGTGCAGTACCCTGTTGAAACTGCAGTGGAATGAATGGCAAGCATTCTTACAATAATCCACCAGTAGTCTTTTAAAAAGGGAATCTATACCAAATGCACAAAACATACAAGTATTAACAATACAAGTGAAATGTTCATTTTGGTAGAATTTTAAGAAGATAGTATAATTTCGTAGCATTGCATCCATCCTTCAGTTTGTGAGTTTAGTCAGTGAGAACTCAAGATTTACCTACCAAATCAGTCATGTTCCTTACTAACCCTCTTCTTCCCGCCCTAGCCCCAAACCATCAAAAAAAGTAGTTCAAAACATGTTTCATTTTTTAATTATCTCCATTCCTTTAGGGAGCTTGAATTCCTGACTCAGTACTTTTTGAAATCTTGCATTTATTAGGCTAGACTTGCTGTCAATCACCATTAGACAAAGTAGTCTTAATTATAGTGTTGGGGGGGAAATTAGAGTCTCTTCTAGTAATATTAAATCAAGAACAGTTGAATGAAACGTTTTATATAAACTTGCCTTCACTTGTCTTGTCAGCCTGGAATGTACAATGGAAAAATTATGCAAAAGTCAATGTTTTTCATTGCTTTCAAAAAGAGCACTTCATGTTCTTAATGGAAAAATCATACTCTGGTACATGTCAAATTTATTTAAAGAGAAGTATTCATTTTAAATAACCTTCTTTACATTCACATTGAAAAGAGTGTCCTCCAAATAGATAAGCCAAGTGAAATAAATGGGTCTTGAAGTGTGCCCTAAAAGTAGCCTGTATGGGAATTTCACAATCAAGGATCCTTGACCGAGAGAGACTTAGCCCCAGCCTAATGCTGAGTCAGAGTTCGTGTGCCATTAGTATTCAGGTTGAAGGTGGGCTGTGGGTGGTAGATGACAGGTAGTTGAGGTTGAGAAGAGGGAACTAATAAATGGAACATAAATGTGGTACAGCTTATTTCCTTGTGCTTTGTAGTTAGGGGTGGGGATATATGCTTCACTGATCCTCTGATGTGTCTGAAGCTCATGCACACAAGAGAGCAGATCTGATGAGCTCTCCCTTTCCTATCCCAAGGAAGAAATGAGCAACTATACTCTGCAACTGTTACTGTCTCCAGTTCCTTTTGAAGGAAAGGCCAATAAGCAGTGCATTCCACTGTTTAGCCTATATGCCACTCTTTCGTGTGGAGAACCTGTAGGAGAACACTTCAACCTCCCTGGCCACACGATAGCAGATGTAAAGGTAGCCATCTTACAGCAAAAAAACTTCAGGACCAGACTCCAAAGAGAAACTGCTGAGCTTCAGTTCATTTGCAAATTTGACACCATCAGATCAGGATTAAACAAAGACTGTGAATGGCTAGCCAACTACAAAAGCAGTTTCTCCTCCCTTGGTGTTCACACCTCAACTGCTAGCAGAGGACCTCACACTCCCTGATTGAACTAACCTCGTTATCTCCAGACTGATTCTTGCCTGCATATTTATACCTGCCTCTGGAAATTTCCATTACATGCGTCTGACGAAGTGGGTATTCACCCATGAAAGCTTATGCTCCAATACATCTGTTAGTCTTAAAGGTGCCACAGGACTCTCTGTTGCTTTTTACAGATCCAGACTAACACGGCTACCCCTCTGATACTCTTTCGTGTTTGTTTCCCTGCCTAAGAGAGTTCAGCAGATTCCTTATGCTTGACTAAACTTGGATTAATCACATAAACATGCCAAAATCTTTCTCTAATTTGGGGTTCCCTGTGTATAGCGGAAGCAGATCCTGCAGGCATTATTAGTTTCAGAAAGTAAACAAACATAATTAAGTGGAACAGTTACCTGAGGGAGCTTTTCGCAGTGGATTTTGAGACCCTTGGGTAAGCCTTTCACTCATTTAATTGCTCTTCCCCAATAGGTGATTCTTGCTTTGTAAATGAAGTATTGGTTTTCTTTCTGTAATTCTGGGTCATCTGGGAACAAAATCTTTATTACATACATTGCAGACAGGGAATAGAAATGGATGGAAACTTAAACTGTCGTTGCCATTATGTAAAACATGTTTTCCTAGGAGCTAGGATGTGCATATTCTTGTGAATGATAGGAAGAATTTTAATCTGAGATGGAAGAATAAAATGGATAGGAGTACCAAATCTGCAGTATGTCTAATCCTCACAGTGCCTAGCTACTTATTCAGTCTGCAGGATAGAACCATGAGAATTCAAGTGTCAGAGCAATTTTCTTCAGCTTCTTGTTAACATTTTTTTCTTGCTTTGTGTCCTCCAGCCCACATATCTGGAATTTAATCAACTTAAAGCTCAATAATAAATTAGCATAAAATGTTTCCCTTAGCGTCTTAAAAACATGGTTTTAATCTTTTTATAAAATGTTCAATCTCAATACTAAATAAGGAGCACGGTTTTGAAAATTCATTGGCAGAGCTGTGTGTATAACCATTATGGTTAGTCTCTTTCTACAATGGAACAGGAACTGCACTAGGTTATTTTTGGCCTTGCCTGCACTAACAGTCTTCGAAAGGTATAATTCACCACCAGTGGTAGCAACGGGAAGTTGTAGTATACACAGGTCTTGGAAATGTTTGCCACCATGTTGTTTAATCCTGTGCCTTCTGTGAAACTCATATTGCTCTTCTCTACTCCATTCCAAACACTAAAATCATCTTCAGGATTATTGCACTGGCCACGTCATCCCACTCTTTTTGAATGCCTCCTCTGACTTCCCCTTTCCATGGCATTAAGTTCAAATCTTTTGTCCTTGCCTTCCAGGCATTGCACAACTCTGCCCTTTCCTGCTTATCTGCTTTTGTCTGTTTTTATGTCAATCCTCCACTACTCTGGCAATTCCAGCCTTTACCCCCATTTGTCTGTTTCTCCCACATTTGTGGGGGGGTTTTCTACACACTCCCGCTGGCATTGAGTTTCCTCCCTGAACGGATCCTTCAAATCCCAGTTGAAGACCCATTTGTATTATGAAGTCTACATGAAATTTGCCAACTAATACTGGCTAAAGTAGAAGGCAGTTGGGGATAGTTAATTTTTGTTAATGAAGTCTGTATATGTATACAAATACGGGCATATTTGTACACACATTTACACGCGCACACTATTTTAACAGTATGTTTTATCCCTGTCTCCCACCTTTTGTATAGTACTTATCTTCTTAGATTGTAAACTGTTCAGGGCATGGGCTGGCTTCCTTTGTGTGGACAGCACCTAGCTCAGTGTGGGGGCTGCCAGAATACAAATAATACAATAATTATATAGTGAGGTTTTGGTGAAATAAAGCATTTTTTAAACTTCCCCTAAACATAGCAGGAGTCTTATAACTCCCAGGAAAATGGCTAAGGTAAATAAAGAAAAGACTATGCTGAGGTTAAAAAAACAGTGACTCCTTAGTAAGCTATCCTATATTTTCCTCTTGATTGTTCTTAATTGGTTCTTCATGAAAAAAATCGCTCCTCCCCCGCAAAATACAAACAAATTTTCCAAATAGAGGTTATTCACGTTAAAAATGGGCATTATTTTTAATGTGGATTAATATGTCTAAAGAAGCACTTGCTGTCTACTTGTATTGATGTACTTTAGTTCATGAATGAATGTGTCTCCCTACACTGTTTCTTACAACAGTTTAAAGCTATAAATAGAATTTCCTGGCAGTTGTTAACATGGTTTTATGAAGAATAAACTCTTACCCTTCTAAATTTTATTTTATTTTATTTTATTTTATCTAGTGTTAATCTGCTGACTGTCAGAAGATTAAAATGCCTAAGATTCTTTACTTCTTTATTGCAGAGACAGGATTTAGTTGCCTACATAATATAATGTAATTTATCATAATGGACAAGATATTAATGGATAAATTATGGATAAATTAAAACAAAAAGTCTGTTGCTTTTATTACTGCTGATGCTAATCAAACATGCAAGAGTTGTGAAATCCATTAGCAGAAGTGACCACAAAAGCATTAGGTCTTCAGGCTTGTGTCACATCTCTTTGGAAAAGCTCAAAAGTCTTACTGTGGAATGGACATTCACCGGGACCATATCAAACTTCACTTAAGTAGGTTATAGTGAAAGACTTGTACCTGTAGGACATCTAGTTATAGAGTGAGTTAGTACATCATAAAGAGTTCTGAATTCCATAGTTTTCAGTTTGATTCTTATTTATGAATAAAAGTAAAGTCTAGAAGTGTTTCCTCTGTCCAGTCAACTACTTAATTATTTTTCTTAAATTAAAGATTTCTAAAATCGTTTCTTAATGTGTTGGTTGTTTTGCAGTTTAATACAGCAGCCAAGCAGCTTATAGAGTTGGATAAGTCCTCAGGTTCTGCTGTTGACTCTGGAGAAGGTACCTCGGGGGCATCCCACAACAATTCAGTCCAAAAGCACACTGATACAAAGAAGAACACCAAAAAACGGCACTCCTTTACCTCCCTTACCATGTCCAACAAGTCCTCGCAGTCTTCTCAAAACCGTCACTCGATGGAAATTAGTCCTCCTGTCCTCATCAGTTCCAGTAACCCCACAGCGGCTGCCCGTATAAGTGAACTGACAGGCCTCTCCTGCAGTGCTCCTTCTCAGGTAAGCTACCTGAAATTAAATACAAAACATTTCATACATTTTAATGAATATTCTAAAGCATTTTTGTCATAATAAAGGCTTCTGATCCTTTCAGACTAAACATATGTAATACATTATATGTAAAGGGATGTTTTCAACTAGGTTAGGCTCCAAATTCAGGGGTTTGGGGAGATTGTTTGTTTGTTTGTTTGTTTTTTGTTTGCAAAGCCTACTGTGTTGTGAATAGAAAGGTTTTTCAGTTTAAGCATTCTGTTGAAGTTCTGTAAATAAAAGAAAACCATCAGCAGATTTATTATAATATATGGAAACCAGAAACTAGACTAGTCAGTTTAATTTTTGTTCTCCAAATTGAATAAAATACTGAAAATTAACAAAGAGCATACATGGTAAAAGATAAATTTGACTACAGAAACTCTTGGACTTTGAACAATCTCTGATGTCATTTCTGATACTGATAAGGGAGAGTTTTAGATTATATCTGATTCTATTTTTTAAAAACCTCGAGTGTTCCTCTAAAGCAGGGGTGGGCAAACCGGATGTGGCCCACAGGACTGTCCTGCTTGGCCCCCGAGCTCCTGGCCCAGGAGGCTCACCCACAGCCCCTCCCCTGCTGTCCCTCCTCCCCCGCAGCCTCAGCTTGCTCGCTCTGCCGCCGGCGCAATGCTCTGGGTGGCGGGACTGTGAGCTCCTGGGGCAGCGCAGCTGCAGAGCCCGGCCTGACCCGCTGCTCTGTGCTGTGTGTGGTGGCGGCAGCAACGTGGCCCAGCTCTAGCTGGGCGGCACGATTGTAGTGCCGCCAGCCACCGGTGCTCCAGGCAGCGCGGTAAGGGGGCAGAGAGCAGGGGGGATTGGATAGAGGACAGGGGAGTTTGGTGTGGTGGTCAGAGGGTGGGGGTGTGGATGGTGGTCGGGGGGGGGAGATGGGGTTGAATGGGGGCAGGGGTCCTGGGAGGGGGGGCAGTCAGGAAGGAGGGGGGGGTTGGATGGGGCGGCAGGGGGCAGTCAGAGGCAGGTGTTCCGAGGGCAGTCAGGGGACAGGGAGAAGGGGTGGTTGGATGGGGCAGGTGTCCTGGGGGCACCATCAGGAGTGAGAGGAGGGGTTGGATGGGGCGGTGGGGGCCAGGGGCAGTCAGGGGCCAAGGAGCGAGGGTGTGTGGATGCGGTAGGGGTCCCAGCGGGGCCGTCAGGGAACGGGGGGGGGTTGGATGGGGCAGGAGTCCCGGGGGGGGGGGGCAGATAGGAGGTCGGGGGCCGGGCTACGACCCCCTCCCCTAACCGGCCCGCCATACAATTTACAAAACCCGATGCGGCCCTCAGGCCAAAAAGTTTGCCCGCCCCTGCTCTAAAGTCTTGATTACACACTACTGTGTTTGATGAACAGTCTTCTGTATTACAGTACTTGTAAAGTTGACAGTTGTGGGGAGAATATATTAATGAAAGCTATAAAATGCTGAGAGGATTTCACATGAAGTTTACAAACTAATTAAATGTTTTATATTTAAACTCATTTGCTCTCTGCTATTTAGAGAAAAATAAACATATAGTGTTTTTTACCCAGTTAGTTGCATGTATAGCTCCCAATTTTTCTGAAAGATTATTTCTGGCTTATATAGAGCCTGAAAAATGAGCAGTGTCATCTAATACAAATATTCTATGTAAATTACTATCAGAAAGTCAAAGTAACAAGCTAAAGTTGCTGATGATGGTATTCACAGAAGAGTGCTGGTAGTACATTAATCAAAAGGTTAATCTACCATGACAATCTATTGTTTTAGGAACTACCTAAAACTGACATCATTCTTTTTTTTGACAGGTTCATATCAGTACCACAGGGATTATTGTGACCCCGCCCCCTAGCAGCCCGGTTACAACTGGGCCTTCATTTACCTTCCCATCTGAGGTCACCTACCAAGCTGCTCTTGGCGTAAGTAGCATTTGACAAAACTGAGGCTCCTTGTGCATCTTTTGTCTCCATCGTTGTTCTCCTTTCTGCAATTCTGGTAAACTAGTTAGAAACTTCTGGGTTGTTTGATGTGATTAAATCTGTGATAGGCAGTAGCATACATTGAACTATGGCAAAAGTTTGGCACTAAAGATCCTGAACAGCATCCTATGCCTTTCATTCCCCAGTCTTGCTCTGCCTTGCTATGGATTAAGTATGAGAAGCATACTCCTGCCCCTTCCCAAGAGAACAAAATTTTTACTCAACATGAGTCAGAAAGCAGATAAACTAAGAAAAAGGGGCAAGAAATGTCTCGTGAAGAGCAACTTGCTTGAATCCTCAACTTCTCGATCTTTGTCCTTCCTGCATTCAGTACCCAGAACTATCATGGAAGAATCCGTGAACTATCTGCTGTACCTGGGTCTTCTATTTCTAAATCAAATGAGTCTATTTTGATTATCTTGTCTGCCCTCTCTGAATATCAAATACTATAGTCGCATTTGCAGCAAAGTCTGTTAGCTCTCCTGTTTTCAGAGATTCCGTTTTTAAGGCCAAAAGGGACCATTCTTATAATTTAGTCTGACCACTGCATAAAACAGGCTGTAGACCTTTCCTGACTTAATTCCTTTTGCAAATCCAATAGCTGTGGTTGAACTAGAGCATATCTGTTAGAAAAATATCCAATTTTGATTTTAAAATTTCCAGTGATGGAGAATCCATAACAGCCCCTGTCAGTTGCTCCAATGGTTTAATTACCCTCTCTGTTAAAAATTTGCACATTATTTCTAGTCTCAGTTTGTATATCTTCAACTTCCAACCATTGAATCTTTTTATACCTTTGTCTGACAGATTGAAGAGGTCTCTATTTTAAATTTTCTGTTCCCTATGTAGGCACTTGTAGACTGTGATTAAGTTATCCCTTAACCTTCTCTTTGACAAGTTGTGACATACCAGGGTACAATCCAGACTAATGAGTAGCTGAATCACTCCTGCCCTGTAACCTACAGTGCCCTTTACAATGTCTTACTGCTGTGGCCCCCAACCTAGACTGTTCACAAACCGCCTCCAGCATGTATGTCACTCCCAGCTATGTCTGTGAGTGTTCTGCAGCCAGCCATCCACACCTTGGCGCTTACCAGCCTTAAAAATTATCGCAGGGTGACCCCAACACACTCCCAGTCCCATATTTTCCCCCAAAAATGTAAGGCCTTATGAGGCAGGGTCAGTGCAACAGTGTCCCCTTGGACAAACGGGGCATGGCTCTGGATCACTCAGCTCAGCAGGGCTGTCAGTCCATTCTTGGTGTCCAGGAATCTGGAAACTCCATCTGTTCTCAGATCTATCATGGGGGTTGGTAATGGAACTTAGGCCCACCCACTCCTCTGGGTTCCAGTTCAGGGCCTTCAAGCTAGACAAGGAGAGTCAGCATTCACCAACTCTGACAGTGCCCTGAGCTCCTTTCTACCTTCCCTCAGGCCTCTGTAGGCTCTTCAATCTGTTGGTCGCTTTTCAGGGGTGTTGTCCCTGGGCATGTCTCTAGCATAGACATTCCTTTTTCCAGTTTGCTCACTCCTCCTCTGTTAGCCTCCCCGCTCTTCTGCTTCCCAGCCCTTTTATTCTCCCAGCTGCTGTCAGACTGCTGATCAGCAGTGCCTATATTAACCCTTTGGTTGCTGGGCTAGCATGTGGTACATACACCCCATGATAGTCCTGTACTGCCCAGCCCGTTTCTGGACAGTACAAATATATTAAGTCCATTATTCCTTTAAGGGAATAATATGCCCACAATTTGTTACTCCAAATGACATCACCCAGCACCTCAGTTTGAGCACACTGGATTAGATAAAACAATAAAACAAGTTTATTAACTACAAAGAGAGAGATTTAAAGTGAAAGTAATGAGGCATAAAAGTGAGAAATAGTTACAAGAAAAATAAAGATAAAACACTTACTGGTGCCTAGCTTAAGAAACTATATAGATTCATTAGCTTAAGAAACTATATAGATTCAAAGCAAAGTTTTCTCATGACATGCTTTCAGCAGTCTTACTGACCAAAGTCTTTAGCTCAGGACCTCTCCCACAGAGTCCAGTGGCTGCTTTCTTTTTCTCTTCAGGTGCAGTGAATGCGATGGGCAGGGAAAGAAAAAGAGGTGCCATGGGATGTTTGTCCCTCCTTTTTATAGTTTCAGTCCCCCTCTTGAAAAAATTTCCAGCTGAGATCCAGGAGTCTCATTCCCTGCTGTTTTTTTCACCTGTTTGAACTTCCTTTGTCTTCCCTTCCTTCTTGATGACTCTGTTTACTGCTTAAATGCAAATTAAGGCAAGCACACATTTCTTTGTTTAGGACAGATCGGTTTGCCAGCTTCTGTTTGGGCAGGGCTATGGGGTTTGGAACGTGTGTTAATAACACCATACAGGGGGATCTTTTAACTTCACGTACAGTGTTGCCACACATATTTTACCAGGACAATACTGACCAGCAGATTATGAGTTTTCAAATGATACCTACAGGCATACTTTGTACAAAGATTATTACAGTAGCATATAGGATGTGAATACAGAGTATATTCCATCATACAAGCTAAATAAATTCAGCTCCTTGCATTTCTCTCATTATAAGGCATGTTTTCCAATCCTTTACTTATTCTCATGGCTCTTCCAGTTTTTCAACATCCTTGAATTGTGGACACCAGAACTGGACACAGTATTCCAATGGTAGGTGCACCTGTGCCAAATACAGAGGTAATATAACCTCTCTACTCTTATCTGATATTTCTTTGTACATCCAAGGACCTCGTTAGTCCTTTTGGTCATAGCGTTGCATTGAGAGCTCATGTTCAGTTTATTATCCAACATGATCCTCGAGTCTTTTTAAGTCACTGCTTCCCATGATAGCCCCCCTCTCCCCCCCCCCCCCCATTCTGTAAGTATGGTCTTCATTCTTTGTTCCTAAAGGTAAGATCTTATATTTGGCCATATTGAAACACAAATTGCTGATTGTTGAGATCCAGATCATGTTGAACCAGTGCCTATCCTCTTCATTACTTACCAGTCCCCAATCTTTGTATCATTTGCAAATTTTACCAGTAATAATATTCTTTTAACTACTTCTGTTCTATTCTATGAAGATTCTTACACCACTCTCATCACTGTAGTATCTGAGCACCTTCCAGTAGTGCATAAAGTTACATGATTAATATATGTCATGCTTTTGTTCTCTCATCTGTTCTCCCAGAGGGAGAAGTGTATGCAGTGGAGGGTTTTTGTTTTGGGAATATTTTTATATTCTATAGTATTATAAGATTATAATATATAGATAGATATAGATATATGGGCTGTAAGTCACAGTTAACTCAAACAGTGAACCCAAAACAAATTAACTCGATTAAAAAAATTAATCCCGACTAGTCACAGTTTTAGCCGCACTGTTAATAATAGAATACCATTTATTTAAATATTTTTGATGTTTTCTACATTTTCAAATATATTAATTTCAGTTACAACACAGAATACAATGTGTACAGTGCTCACTTTATATTATTTTAATTACAAATATTTGCACTGTAAAAAAGATAAATAGAATCATAGGACTGGAAGGGACCTCGAGAGGTCATCTAGTCCAGTCCCCTGCACTCATGGCAGGACTAAGTATTATCTAGACCATCCCTGACAGGTGTTTGTCTAACCTGCTCTTAAAAATCTCCAATGATAGAGATTCTATAACCTCCCAAGGCAATTTATTCCAGTGCTTAACCACCCTGACAGTTAGGAAGTTTTTCCTAATGTCCAACCTAAACCTCCCTTGCTGTAATTTTAGCCCATTGCTTCTTGTCCTATCCTCAGAGGTTAAGAATAATTTTTCTCCCTCCTCTTTGTAACAACCTTCTATGTACTTGAAAACAGTTATCATGTCCCCTCTCAGTCTTCTCTTTTCCAGACTAAACAAACCCAATTTTTTCAATCTTCCCTCATAGGTCATGTTTTCTAGACCTTTAAGCATTTTTGTTGCTCTTCTCTGGACTCTCTCCAAGTTGTCCACATCTTTCCTGAAATGTGGCGCCCAGAACTGGACACAGTACTCCAGTTGAGGCCTAATCAGCACAGAGTAGAGTGGAAGAATTACATCTTGTGCCTTGCTTACAAAACATCTGCTAATATATCCCAGAATGATGTTTGGTTTTTTTGCAACAGCGTTACACTGTTGACTCATACTTAGCTTGTTGTCCACTATGACCTCCATATCTCTTTCCGCAGTACTCCTTCATAGGCAGTCATTTCCCATTTTGAATTTAAAGAAATAGTATTTTTCAGTTCATCTCATACAAGTACTGTAGTGCAATCTCTTTATCGTGGAAATGAACCTTACAAATGTAGATATTTTTTTTGTTACATAACTGCACTCAAAAACAAAACAATGTAAAACTTTAGAGCCTACAAATCCACTCAGTCCTACTTCTTGTTAAGCCAGTTGCTAAGACAAACAAGTTTGTTTACATTTACTTGAAACAATGCTGCCCGCTTCTTATTTACAGTGTCACCTAAAAGTGAGAACAAGTGTTTGAATGGCATTTTTATAGCTGGCGTTGCAAAGTGCCAGATATGCTAAACATTCGTATGCCCCTTCATGTTTTGGCCACCATTTCAGAAGAGGTTATGTAAAAAAAAATAATAATAATTCTACATTTGTAAGTTGCATTTTCATGATTGTAACTACAGTACATGTATGAGGTTAGGTGAAAAATACTATTTCTTTTGTTTATCTTTTTTACAGGGCAAATATTTGTAATAAAAAATAATATAAAGTGAGCACTGTACACTTTGTATTCTGTGTTGTAATTGAAATCAATGTATTTGAAAATGTAGAAAACATCAAAATATATTTAAATAAATGGTATTCTATTATTGTTTAACAGTGCAATTAAAACTGTGATTAATCACTATTTTTTAAAATCAAATTAATTTAGAAGGTGAGGTCAAAGACACGCGGAAAGTGATGAAGTTTGTGATGGCCCTTTTTTCCATAGTCTTAGGCCAGCCTCCAAAATAGCTCAATCTCCTTCACAGATAATCTTTACCCTTATAGTTGAGAGTTCAGTTTTGCCAGAGGAGTGTAGTTGTCAACCACGATCTTCATCCCAGAGCTTTCTTTAGTCGATCTTTTAGGCACCCTTTGTCCACTCCATAAAATGTCTCAAAGATAAGGACTGTGGTCTTGATCTTGCTTAATTTTTCTATGGGAAACCAGTGTGGGGAGTGGGGGACAAATTTGATGTGTTCACGGTAGCTAGTGTTGCTGAGAGGAGACTGCAGCATTCTGTAGCAGTTGGAGTTTCCTGAGTTGTGAAGACGCCATACCCACATTGCTGTAGTTCAGCTGAGAGGCAACAAAGGTGCGAATAACTGAGGCCACATCCTCATTTGGCAGGATGGGATTGAGTCTTCTAACCACCTGGAGATGGTAGAAATCCTATTAGGTGAGATCTTAGAATTAATTCACTTTAATCCAAGAGCACTCCTAAACTACAGACTGAATTTTTTGATTGTGGCTCAACCAAAGGAGACTGCACTGTGGCTATGAACTTTTCCCTCAGCCCACAAGCATAAGCTCTGTCTTGCACAGGTTGAGACAGGTCATTGATAAAAACATTACTGATCCCTGTGGGACCCTACTAGAAACACACCAACTCAATGATGACTCCCCATTTACAAATACATTTCGAGAGCTGTCAGCCAGTTTTTAAATCCATTTCATATGTGCCTTGCTGATTTTGTATCATTCCAGTTTCTTAATCAAAATATTTTTACCAAATCAAATGCTTTACGGAAGTTTTAAGTATACTACATCAACACTATTATCGACCAAATTAAATAGTCTCATCTAAAATTATATCAAATTTAGTTTGACAAGATTTATTTTCCTTAAACATACACTAGTTGACATGAGTTATATTATCCTCCTTTAATTCTTTATTAACCAAGTTGCATATCAGCTGTTGCATTGTTTTGCCTGGAACTGAAGTCAGGCTGACAAGTCTATAATTAAGTGGGGTAATCCTGATTATCTTTTTAAAATATTGATACAACATTAGCTTTGTTCCAGTCCTCTGGAACTTCCCCAGTGTTCCAAGACTTATTAAAAATCAACTATATCAGTCAGAGAGCTTACTGGCCTGCTCTTTTAGAACTCTTGGATGCAAGTTATCTAGTCCTGCTGATGTAAATATGTCTAACATTAGTAGTTTTGTCTCTAGTCCATGCCCTGTACTCTGAGGAAGGTGCTTTCAGCTGTTAGAGACATCTTGATATGGAAGACAGTGCTAGTGAGTACAGGCAACACAACAGTAGTTGCCTAGCTCAGATAAGGGGCACTTAGTGTGCGTTTTCTGTGTTTGGATCCAGCTTTATCTTATCGACATAAAAAAATGTATCTTCTGAGACAAAACATTTCACAGTGAATTTAAGTCACTGTGCAGTCAGTACTGCAGAGCAGTTCTTCCAGGAGAGAAATCCAGATATAGGTGTCTCTACTTAGATTTGTTAGTATCTTTTTTTAATTCCATGCTGCCCTACTATTGCACCTACTGCCACTCTCTGCAAGCTATTCCAGAACATGCCTTTGAAATTTTGGGGCTTTTTATTCTTCTCTTTCTCTCCTTCACAAGGGTACCTGTAAGAACTGGCAGACAAAGTCAGTACCATAATCATCTGTACCATGCAAGATGAGACGTTGCAGATGTCCACTAGTAGGTCTTGTTTTTGGCTCAGGTACCCAATCTCAAAAAGAAGTGTGTGATTCAACATTGTGATTTCAAGAAACTTGTCAGAGTTGTGTGTTAAGGTTTTTTCCTCTGTCATAACCAGTACTCTTCTTTATTCTATGAGATCCAGTAGCTCCATGTTTGTTGCCAAACATGCAAGTCACTTTATTTTGCTGTTGGTGAAAGTCATTAAAACTACCCGGTTTCTTTAGTTATATTGGAGTTTCTTCAAAAATGCCTGACAAAGGCCTTGGCATCAATACCCATAAGAGTTAAACCACAGCAGTAAGTGTAACCCAGATGGGGAGAGACATCATTGGTTCTTCTTCGAGTGCTTGCTCATATCGATTCCAATTAGGTGTGCGCGCACCGCGTGCACGATCGTCGGAGAATTTTCTACCCTAGCAACACCCGGTGGGTCGGCTGTGGAGCCCCTTGGAGTGGCGCCTCCATGGCGCTGGATATATACCCCAGCCGACCCAGCGCCCCCTCAGTTCCTTCTTACCGCCAGTGACGGTCGTTGGAACTGTGGAGCGCGGCATAGCTGTTCTCCACTCTCCCTAGCTTTACTTGTTAGTTCTTGTAGATAGTTGTTGGTTATATTCTTTAGATTAGTAGTTTGTTGTTAATAGTTTGTAGTTATAAATAGTTAGCTGGGGTTAAGGAGGCTATTATCCCCCCTTTTTCCCCCCGGCGCGCAGCCGGGCTCATGCCCAAGGCTCCTGGCTTTAAGCCGTGCGTGACCTGTGCTAAGCCTATGCCAACGGGAGACCCTCACGACTCTTGTCTGAAGTGTTTAGGGGAGTCTCACCAGACGGACAAGTGTAAGATCTGCAAGGCTTTCAGGCCCAGGACCAAAAAGGAGCGGGAGTTTAGACTTAAGCAGCTCCTTATGGAGGCGGCACTTAGCCCAGATCCTCCTTCGGCGCGCCAAGTTCCGGCACGGAGCGCCTCGGTGCGCAGCACCCCAGCGGCACCCTCCGGTACTGCACCGCGAGCAGACGCGGATAAGGCCCCACGGCACCGTCCTCCCTCGGCACCGCATCCACCGCAAGCCCCTCGGCGCCGTTCCCTGTCTCCGGGACATAAAAGACCCCGCAAGACCCAGGACGCTGCCGTCCAGCAAGCACTGGCTCCCCCCGCACCGGTGGTAGAGCCGCATTCGGCTTTGGAGTGCCTGAGGGTGCAGGCATCGTCAGCACCGTTGACTCCGGCACCGGGTGTAGGGCCGTTGAGTCCGGTGCGAACTGGCTCACCGCTGCGTCCTGTGGTTGAGCCTTGTCTCCCTTCTACACCGGAGACTTTTGCAACGGCAAAAGACCTCATCGCCCTCACAGAGCCGGCGCCGTCTCAGCCTGCGGCACCGCATGCCCTTCGTGCTGTGCAATCCAGGGGCAAGCCTGCCCTTATACGCCCTCCATCTCCGAGCGTGGACTCGCGGCACCGCTCCCGGTCTCGGAGCAGGTCCCGACGCTGCTCGCAGTCCCGGCACCGATCTTCATCTTGGCGCCGGTCGTACTCGCAGCCCAGATCTTCCTCCCGGCACTGGTCTACTTCTCGGCACCGACCTGAGCATCGGTACCGGTCGGAGTCCAGACGCAGTTCCCGGCACCGGTATGAGCGCCGCTCCCATTCGCGAGGCCGCTCCCGGCACCGAGTCTACAGACGGTCTTCGTCTTCGCGATCCAGATCTGGATCCCGGTACCGCCATGGCCATCGGCACCATTCTCGATCCCGGTACCGCTCACCGGCACGGCGCAGAGACCGCTCGCCTGTGGACGGGCACCGCTCGGCACCATACCAGGACGAGCCCCTGCAACCACGCTCGGCACCGCCCTGGCCCTCAAGATCGGCGTCTCGCTCATTGGAAGGAGCTTCCCGATCAGCATACCCTGCTCAGGGTCAGGCGGCAGACGACTTGGGTCATTGGCAGGAGGGTGCAGAGGACCCTAGACAGGACCCTGCACATTGGTCTTTCTGGACCCCATGGGCATATCACCAAGCTCAAGGGGCTCCACCAGCGGCCTCTCGCTCGGCACACTCTGAGCCCAGGGTTCCTGAGGCCACCATCTCCCGTCCTCCCCCAGGGGGCATGGAGGCTCCAGTGCCGACTCCCACTCAGGCCCCAGACCCCGGTGCAGGGGATCCTGCACATCAGGGACCCTTGGAGCCAGACCCTCATATGGATCCTTTACCCCCTGAGGCGTCGTCCTCATCCTCCCCAGATGAGGCGGTGGCGGGTACAACATCCTCAGGCCCACCTCCAATAGACCTCCGTGCCCACCAAGACTTGTTGCGTAGGGTGGCACGGAACATGGACCTACAGGCTGAGGAGATAGTGGAGGTGGAGGACCCGGTGGTGAGCATCCTCTCAGCTGATGCCCCAACCAAGGTGGCATTGCCCATCATTCGTACGATCCAGGCTAACGCTAATGCCATATGGCAAACCCCGGCCTCCATCCCTCCCACTGCCAGAGGTGTAGAGAGGAAGTACTTTGTCCCCTCTAAAGACCATGAGTACCTCTATACACACCCTCCGCCGTGTTCACTGGTAGTCTCCTCAGTGAACGCAAGAGAGCGTCATGGTCAGCAGGCGGCAGCGCCCAAATTGAAGGACGCCAAACGCTTCGATTTGTTTGGGTGCAAGGTTTACTCAGCGGGGGGTCTCCAGCTCAGAGCCGCGAACCAACAGGCGCTCTTGAGTCGGTACAATTACAAGTCATGGAATTCCATGGGTAAATTTAAAGAGTTGGTCCCCCAGGACTCGAGGGAAGAGTTTGGGGCCCTAGTGGAGGAAGGTAAAAAGGTGGCTAGGACCTCTTTGCAGGCCTCCCTGGACATAGCGGACTCTGCCGCCAGGACACTAGCGTCTGGGATAGCCATGAGACGCGTCTCCTGGCTCCAGGTTTCAGGGTTACCGCCAGAACTGCAGCAGACCCTGCAAGATCTGCCGTTCGAGGGCCAGGGGTTGTTCTCGGACAAGACGGACTCTCGGTTGCAGAGCCTCAAGGACTCCAGAACCATCATGCGCTCCCTGGGGATGCATGTCCCAGGACCCAAGTGCAGGCCCTTTAGGCCCCAGCCACAAAGGTTCTACCCTCCTCCTCCTCGTCCGAGACAGGACTTCCCCAGAAGGCGGGGACGAGGTGGTAGACGGAGGTCGACCGGCCCCCAACCCGGTCAGAACCATGGCCCTCCTAGACCACCTTCAGGACCTAGGCAAAATTTTTGAAGGTGCGCTCGAGAGCGGCGTGCCAGCCACTACCCAGGATCCATTTCCTTTCTTTCGGGATCGCCTCTCCCGTTTCCACCGTGCTTGGTCCCTTATAACCTCGGACCGTTGGGTCCTTTGCACGGTGGAGAGGGAATACGCTCTCCAGTTTTCTTCGTTCACCCCCTCTCACCCCCCCTCCCCGTCCCTCTTCAGGGACCCTTCTCACGAGCATCTCCTTACACAGGAGGTTTTTGGGCTCCTCTCTATGGGGGCCATAGAGAAGGTTCCGCCAGAGTTAAGGGGCAGGGGGTTTTACTCCCGCTACTTCCTGATCCCCAAAGCAAAAGGGGATCTGCGACCCATTTTAGACTTACGCGGACTCAACAAATTCATAGTAAAGTTGAAGTTCCGCATGGTCTCCTTGGGGACCATCATCCCTTCCCTGGATCCTGGGGACTGGTACGCTGCCCCCGACATGAAGGACGCATATTTTCATATAGCAATCTACCCCCCCACACAGGCGCTTCCTTCGATTTGTAGTAAACAATGTGCATTACCAATTTGCCGTCCTTCCCTTCGGCTTGTCCGCGGCTCCGAGAGTGTTCACCAAATGTATGGCTGTCGTGGCAGCATACCTTCGTCGACAAAGGATACAGGTGTTCCCGTATCTAGACGACTGGCTGGTGCGCGACCACACCAGGGAGCAAGTTCAAGCTCACGTCCAGATAATACTACAAACATTCCACGAGTTAGGCATTCTACTCAACAAAGAAAAGTCCACTCTGGAGCCAACCCAGAGAATAGAGTTTATCGGGGCAGTCTTAGACTCCAGACTTGCCCGAGCTCTTCTGCCAGACACTCGGTTTCACACCATCACAAACATCATCCACGGACTCCAGGTCTTCCCGATCACCACAATAAGGACGTGCCTCGGCCTGTTGGGACACATGGACTCTTGCACTTACGTAACCAGGCATGCCAGACTTCGGCTTCGCCCACTTCAGGCCTGGGTATCGTCGGTGTACCATCCTTATCGGGACAACCTGAACATGGTGGTCACGGTTCCGAACTCGGTCTTGACCTCTCTCACCTGGTGGCTGGATCACAAGGCGGTTTGCGCAGGAGTGCCATTTCACGCCCCACAACCCTCCCTGCACCTGGTCACGGACGCTTCATCTCTAGGTTGGGGCGCTCACCTCGGGGAGCACCATACCCAGGGCCTGTGGACCGCATCCCACAGGCAATGTTCGAGAGCTGATGGCGGTGCGCCTAGCCTGTCAGGCATTTCTCAGTCTCCTACATGGCAGTTGCGTGTCAGTCCTCACAGACAACACCACGGCCATGTTCTACATCAACAAGCAAGGAGGAGCCCGGTCGTCTCTCCTATGCCAAGAGGCCATTCGTCTGTGGGAGTTCTGCATTGCCCACTCGATACATCTCATGGCATCGTTTCTCCCTGGAGTCCAGAACACTCTAGCGGACCATCTCAGCAGATCCTTCCAGACACACGAGTGGTCAATTTGCCCGGATATCATCCATTCCATCTTCCAGAGGTGGGGATTTCTCCAGGTCGACCTGTTCGCCTCACAAGCCAACAGGAAGTGCCACGTGTTCTGCTCCCTCCAAGGGTGATCTCCGGGCTCCCTGTTGGATGCTTTCCTCCTATCGTGGAGAGACCAGCTGTTCTACGCTTTCCCTCCATTCCCACTGGTCCACAGGGTGCTGCTCAAGCTACGCAGAGACAAGGCACGTATGATTCTAGTCGCTCCAGCTTGGCCAAGACAGCACTGGTACACCACGCTTCTGGAGCTGTCGGTACAAACTCCAATCACGCTTCCCTTGTGCCCAGACTTGATCTCTCAGGACCACGGCCGACTCTGTCACCCCGACCTGCAATCGCTCCACCTTACAGCGTGGATGCTCCATGGCTGAATCGGACAGAGCTACGATGCTCACATTCCGTGCAACAGATTCTGCTGGGAAGTAGAAAGCCCTCTACACGGACCACTTACTTAGCCAAGTGGAAACGGTTCTCCTGTTGGTGCGAGCAGCGGGACACGCCCCCCTTGCAGGTGTCTATTCCTCTTATACTTGAATATCTCCTATCCCTAAAACAGCAGGGCTTGGCGATATCTTCGGTCAGGGTTCACCTGGCCACTATATCGGCGTTCCACCCAGGAGAACACGCTTCCTCGGTCTTCTCTAACCCGATGGTCATCAGATTCCTCAAGGGCTTAGACCGACTGTACCCACAGCAACGCCAACCCGTTCCCGCGTGGGATCTTAACCTGGTTCTCTCCAAGCTCACAGGGCCCCCGTTCGAGCCATTGGCTACCTTCTCACTCCTTTACCTATCTTGGAAGACAGCCTTCCTTGTAGCCATCACTTCAGCAAGGCGTGTTTCTGAAATCAGGGCGTTCACGTCTGAGCCTCCATACACAGTCTTCCATAAAGACAAGGTGCAGCTTCGCCCCCACCCTGCCTTTCTTCCCAAGGTGGTATCAGCTTTTCATGTGAACCAAGATATATTTCTCCCGGTCTTCCATCCTAAGCCGCACGCCACCCGTCAAGACCAGCGTATGCACTCCTTGGACGTACGCAGGGCCCTTGCTTTCTATATTGAGCGTACGAAACCATTTAGGAAGATGACGCAACTCTTCGTTGCAGTGGCCGACCGGATGAAAGGCTTACCGGTCTCCTCGCAGCAGCTCTCCTCTTGGATCACGTCCTGCATTCGTGCTTGCTACGACCTGGCCGGTGCCCCAACGCCGCGCCTCACCGCCCACTCCACGAGGGCCCAAGCCTCCTCGACTGCCTTCCTGGCTCATGTCCCGATCCAGGACATTTGTAGAGCGGCGGTTTGGTCATCGATCCACACCTTCGCCGCTCACTATGCGCTTGTACAGCAGTCCAGAGACGATGCTGCATTCGGATCAGCGGTTTTGCACACAGCGATGTTTCACTCCGACCCCACCGCCTAGGTAGGCTTGGTAGTCACCTAATTGGAATCGATATGAGCAAGCACTCGAAGAAGAAAAAACGGTTACTCACCTTTGTAACTGTTGTTCTTCGAGATGTGTTGCTCATATCCATTCCAAACCTGCCCCCCTTCCCCACTGTCGGAGTAGCCGGCAAGAAGGAACTGAGGAGGCGCTGGGTCGGCTGGGGTATGTATCCAGCGCCATGAAGGCGCCACTCCAGGGGGCTCCACAGCTGACCCACCGGGTGTTGCTAGGGTAGAAAATTCTCCGACGATCGTGCACGCGGCGCGCGCACACCTAATTGGAATGGATATGAGCAACACATCTCAAAGAACAACAGTTACAAAGGTGAGTAACCATTTTTTCACAGCCTCTAGTAGTGCTTTCTTTTTGACCAGGTTCCTGATTAGGCAAGGCATGTAATTCCTATGGGGAATCTGAATTTATTCTCTGCTGTTTGCTTTGAAGTCCTGAGCTGTATGCACTGAAGTCTGTTGACTCTTAATGTTTTTTTTCTTGTTACCTTATTTTCAGTAAGAAGAAACTGTGAGCTGGCAGCTTTATTCTTTTTATGTATACAAGCTGCAGTCTTGTGGCCCTTGTATTCTTTTACTGTAGATGATGATAGACACTTCTTCACATCAAGCAGCCTATGATCACAGAGTGCACTGTAGTTCTTTTAAAATTCCCCTTTCTCTCCTGCTTCATAACCTCCTGTCTTATTTGTAATAGTGTGCTAGACAGATCCTAACAGTTCCAGATGGCTGTTTTGGAGTTGCATAAGGTAGATTTTGTATCTGTAAACAATGTTTATGCATCTCTGGACTGATGAGTCTGAAAGGTACCCTCCCTGGTATCTTGGATAATATTAATATCAGTGATAGGTGCAGTTGGTTCTTGACATTCACAACCTGTTAACCATTGCTGTCTTAATTTATTTTTTTGTATTTAGAAGTGGGAACTAGCTCACTGATTTTTATTTATTGATTTTTTTTAAGGCTCTCCCTTTAACTTTCCTCTTTGATTCTGAATACTATGGAAATTGCTTGGGAATCTGAACGCAACAGGGAGTCTTTAATCCCAAAACTTTTGCTACACTTTGATTGGTGTTTCTGGTTATCATCTGTGATGACCATAAACAACCCAGTAATTTCAGGCTCGTGTTTCTGATACGTTACTTAGAGGTAGTGGCTATTGTTTTAGCTATGGACTAACCCAAAGATGGCACAAGGTTTAGTTCACTTAATACAGCTCCTTTTATGTTACAACAAACTGAGCTGAGAAGAAAAAGGAGGAGGAACTGAAGAGTCAGAACAGGAAATCCCAACCAACTCCTCTAAGTAACAAGAGTGTCTGTCTTTAAAGAATCTCTGAAACAATGTATCTATCATATATCAGTGGGGACTAATGGAGAAAAAGTTAGTCTTGTTCCATCCCCTATAGGATAAGAGGCACTCTTATTTTCTAGGGAGGGTATGACAAGCCCTCTTGGTTGAACTGGGGAGCAAATGGCTCCAGGACAAATCTGAGAGAGTTCCTGGAGCTAAGGATCCTGTGGATCTTGTAGCTGTGCTCATGTTTAAGGCCCTACTATGATTGAGTGGTTGCACTCTCCTGTCTTGGAAGGTGATACACACATATGGTCCAAAGAATGTCAGGACTGCTATTCTTATTCCCTTTGTAATACTCCAGTTGTGGATGCTGTTTTGACCAAAGCCAAAAGTTCTATGAGGTGTGAAATTTATGACTTTGGGCGAAAATCCTTAGAGATAAGCATTAGGAATGAGACAATTTTCAAATGGCAGTAATAGCTACATGCATTGTAAACTACTTGTACTGCATGGGCAAAATTTAATTTTATATTTACAAGACCTATAATTTCACTGTTTCTAAAAGAAATTCAGAATATGGTTTTAAAAAAGTTGTACCTGGAATGATAATTCAACAGGAGTTCTCTCTCTCCACACTAACAGCAACAAAATAATAATTTAGGTATAATTTGTATGGTATAACTTCTAATAGTAGAAAGATACTTGCCATGGTTTTCACTGAAAAATGCAGATGGTTAACAGGTGTTTTGAAGGAGGTAATTTGCACTAGTAGAGTGAGAGAATTCCGTTCAGAAGTAGTAGAGGAAGAGAAATGTAATGTGACACCGTCATATTGGTTGCCTCATGATCATTCTGCCTTTAGATTTTGGTATAAAACTGAAACTACATTGGTGGGTTTGGGCAATGATTTCCTATCCAGCAGTGTCCATGCTGCTGCCTTTTGATACTGCTGAACATGAAGTGGTGTTAACAAGTTTGCAGTAAATAGTAGCACATTGTTTTACTTTGGAGGACTCTGAGGGAAATCAGAGGTATTTGTTAGCCCAAAGGGGGAACTGCAGGATTCTATCCTGGTCTCACACACAGCTTGTGTGATTGAATATGAAGCTGTCTGGTAAGGAAGCACAGACTGTCATGCTTTAGTGTGCTAATGACATTTAGCTCTGTATCTCCTTCATGTCGAACCAGCCGATTCAATGGTACGAATAACTCTGCAGGAGGGGGCATAAATAAGAGGCTAGCTGTCTGATGTTTAGTCTTTATAAAAGGAAGATAATTTTGGTAGGCTGGGGAAAACAACCAGAAGTGATGAGGGATTATATTAGTGTGGCTTTTGTTAGTAGTTCAGGTCATAGTTTAGGAATTTTGTTAGACCTGAACCTTTCCCTGCTGCTGGAGCCTTTCTCCGCTGCCACCCCCCTACCAGAGCCTTTCTTTGCTGCCAGAGCCTTTCAATATGGCAGGGAAAGGTTCCAGCAGTGGGGAGGTAGTGGGATATTACATTGCTAAAAATATGTGTAGATGTTTGATGTACTTCTTAGGCTTGTAGAGACCTATGTAGGGTATATTGCCTAAGAGTCAAGCATGGAGGGCACTCTACTTATCTATTCTGAGCCATGCCTCAGCATCTACACTGTTATTTACACCCGTGCAAGCTGGGCATGCAATGTCTGTACTCTACACTCCACCATAAGTCTAGATTTACCTTCAGTTTAAGTCAAGAAACAACAGATGGAGACAAAGGGGATACAAGGAAACAATGAGGCCATGTCCATGCTCCGGAGCTTATGCTGGCATAGCCCTCTATTGTAGATACTGTGTCTGCTGACAGATGTTTTTCTATCAGTATGGTAATACCATCTCCCCAAATAACATTAGCTCTGCTGACAGAAGCACTCTTCTTTCAGCATAGTTGTGTCTACACCTGGGCTTTTTCGGTGTAGCATGTGCCCACCACCCCTGCAATTCTTGTGATGTAGCTATATCAGCGTAACTTTGTAGTATAGACCAGGCCTGAGACAATATTGGTCAGTGTGATATGCAGTTGTGTCAATATGCCAGCAGTCTAACTGTTGTCATAGTTACTTAAGGTGTTGAACTCCATTAGTTTCATTTCATTAACCTTCTTCAGCAAAGTACTTTCCATGGTCTGTTTTTATTTAAAAACAAACAAAACAGAGATTCTGTACTATGGTACTAGTGTGCAATTAAGTATATTAACAGAACAAAAAAAGTACAAGAGATATCTCACCATACACTTCCATGCCAGTGGTATTGTAACATCTGTGGATGTTACAGTTCAAGTGTTAAGAAAGTAACTGAATTTGTAAATTCCAAATGATCTCTTGTCCTTTATATAACTGGACTATAAATAACTTTGTCAACAAAAATAATATAAAGTAGTTTTGATAGTTTTGTTATCCAGTACCAAACATTTTTTAAAACCTTGGGGTTTTTTGTTTCACTGGTCTAGAATCCTAAATGTATATTATCTGGCCAATGTAAATAGCTGTTGCTAGCATAGCACATATTACATTCTTCTGGGAGGTCATGTACGTTCTGTCTTGGGTACAGTTGGTTTATTTGGAAATCACAAGGCTGTATATATAATCAGAAGAAGATTTAAATGAAAATAAGGTATAACTGTTTCACAGCTTACCTTACGGATCACACCATTATTAAACATTTTGGAGGAATAAATTTTAATTATATTGTGCTTATAAGGCTGAATGATATGTGACCATTTCTGCTAGGTTTTGAAAACTATGAACGTGTAGTTCATTATTGAATACTGAAAGTGCAAGATTGTCTTTTATTAATACATTGAATGCAGTATGATGATAATCTCACTATGTGTGGTGCTACGGCATCTTGTAGGAATATTTTCTTAGAAAAATGTGAAAGAAGAAACTTAACAAATCAGTGTTCAGCCAAAAAATCTGATTGAATGTAATTTTAATTCTGAATGTCATGGTAGCAATTTATATTTATGTGCTGATGTATTGGAACAGAGAGGCATACAATACATTTTGTCAATGTATATTTTTAATTTGGGGTCTTCAAAACTGAATGAACAATGGAATGGTTCAGAAATTTGTTTAGAAATTAAGGGATTGTTTTACAGTAGAGTTGATAGGTAAAAATAGTTTATGCTTTCTGTATCATATACTGGGAGGAGGGAGGCAGGGTTGTTTTGAGTTCTTACATGGTATGGTTGAAAGAGGGTTTGGGGGGGGGGACAGTGCCCCTTTGTGAGCCTGTTTTCCCAAGAGTGACAGTACACAGGCTCCTAAAGAATTATCTGAGGTTTTATAGATCAGAAGGTAACAATTACTCTATTGATTTTCAAAAGGAATGGAATCCTGTAGGCAGAACCCCCGTTAGGATCTGCCTGTAAAGGAACTGCAGCTTTTCATTGGTGTGCTTGTTAAAGATTACCAGTCTTGATAATACTGAATTTCAAAAGCTGGCACTTCTAAATAGAAGAATAAATGAAAGTGGCAACAATAGCACAGTGACTGTGGTCTACTATTGTCTTGCTTTTTGTAGCCCACACATCAAAGGGAATTTTCCACTAGAAGGAGTGGTTTTGGGTGAACTGCAGCTGAATTGTGTATTGCATTTCAGCTTCAGGCGACAAAAACAACCAGGGATTGAAGTCTATTCAACAGTAGGATGTAAAACCTACCTCTTGGAAGGCTTCTGGATTCTTGTTAAGAATTCTCATGAAAATGTTGTTTGTTATAATTAGAAACAATACTTTCAGCTTCCCCTGTGCTGGGAAATTGCTTATCTGTTTCCTTAACTGGCTATGGTGAATTCAAGAACTTAAACTGGAAAAAGAGAGACAAACCTAGTTGTCCAGTTATGGCTTACCAACCGATGGTAGAATGCTGTGCTCAACTAGTTTACTGTTAAAGATCTTTTTTCAGTATCTTAACACACTCTATTTTCTCTTGCTCTTTTTATTCTTTTAATACTAGAATATGAATCCCCCCCTTCCGCCACCACCTCTTTTGTCTGCCACAATCATTGCTTCAACATCTTCAGGGCTGCCTTCTTCGGGAGTAGTACAAAGGCCTGCATCAGGAACAACTGACCAAACACCACATTTACGGCCACAGTCTCGACCAAGTGTGTAAGTGAAATTGAAATGTTACCAGTTGTGAGTTTGGGGAGTGGGCAGAAGGGAGGTGTGAAGGGAAGGGGAAAGAGGAGAAGAAAATATAGTAAGACAAGTCATTTCAGGTATAAATTGGAACATGTTCATGACTCCCCAGCTGGCCTGAGTCCTGCTAAAATTCCCAGAAAGCAGTGTGTATAATTAGGAAACAAAAGCAACACAATGGAGTTGATATGTGATCTCCCCTAACAGTCTTCATGCTGAAGGCTATTTATAGCATAGGTAAATATAATAGCATGTTGCTGCATTGTATTATGTGGATAAAATACAAATATATGGAATATTCATCATGTAGAGAGTGAATGTACTTTTCTTTTCCTTGAGTTAGGGGTGAGGACTACCTAATTCACAAGTGGCAATGTCCTGAGTGAGTTTCTTCAATGTCATCTACTATGAAAGGAATCAAAAGACCATCCCCATGTAGAATAATTTATGCTAGAACACAGAAAGCATTGTATCTTGTTTGGCATGTTATATTATCATCTCATTGTCAGGCTGCCTGTGCAGGTTACAAGTGCAGTTCGAATGAGGATTCTACAGTTAAGTTAATTACTGGGTGGCAGTTTGGAACGAAGACAGAAAGCTGCTAGCTAGTGTTATCCAATACAATAAAATAGGAGTAATATTGCCAGGTGAAAAATATTTTATATATAACATGTGGTCCTGACAACATCTCTCTTCCTGAAAATTTCATTGTATGAGCAATCTGGAAAAGTAGATTATGCAGGTGAGGGACTGCACAAATTGCTGGACCGGTGGAAGCAGTAAAGGTTTGATATAGGAAGGAAGGGGACAAAAATACCCGCTTCATTTAGTCAGTGCACATAGGACCAATTTTGCCAACACTGAGAACATTTTGTAAAATCTCCTTTTCTCCTTCCTTTCTTTTGTCTATCCCTGAGAATGAGAGTGGAAAGATTTGTTGACTTCCCAGCCAGTGTATGCAGTGATGGGCCCTTTTTCAAAAGGGGGCCTTTGTATTTTTGAAAAATGCTATAACCTATGTGTAGATATTATTTCCCATGGTTCTGATATAAACACACATATTTTAAAGTAAAAAACAAACAAAAAAAAGCTTGCTCTTCATTTTATCCTGGTGCAGAGCATAGAAGAAAGGTGGTGAGCGGACAGTTTCTCCCATTCTAAAATGGCAATAAGAAATCCTGCAGTACTGGGAAATGTCCCTAATAATATCCAGCACAGAATTGTAGAAGTATCTGTTTTATTTTTATTTTCAAAAAGCAAAGTTTGGAAGTTGTAAAATACATCTTTAAAAAAAGAAGCAGAAAAGGAGAGGACATGACTGACACTCCTCCCTCCCTTCCTCCCCCAGTCATGATTCCATAGTTTTAAAAATTTTATTAAGATGATGTTAAAAAAATAGTGAACAGAGTTTGAGCATAGAAGTTTCTGGTTATCAGGGAATAACATACAGATTATCGAGGGTGCAAAGTTTGGTTTAAGATCAGGTGGCATGAGGAATACATAATCTGCAATATCCCCGATTGGGGGTAAAAGGTTGATGAAGCTGTAGCTTCTCAGGAGGAAAACAAGTGGGTTTTAAAAGTGAAACAGCAGCCACTCTGAAGGCGTAAGCTTCCAGCAACATAGCACATCTCCCTCCAGCACTTCAATTGCACTGTAGGGACCCAGTTCTCTGATTTAAAAAGAAAAAGTTGATTCAGAAGTATTTTGTTTATTTCTGAATCTGGTCTTTCATTCCCAAGTATAAATACTCACAGAAAGGAAAAGAAGTGGGGAGGCGGGGGGGGGGAGGGGAATGCGTGGAGAAGAATTTAATGGCTAGGAAACCCAGAAAAAGAAACTACAGTAAATAACAAAATTTACAATTCGTATTTTCAGTTAATTTCTAATGTACATTAATTTTAATAACATACACTAACAGGGAACACATAATAACTGATTAAAAATTTAACATAATACTTTTCCCTTAATAGCACTTCTTTTTATAGTTGCCACAGATGATTGGTGGTGTGTCATTAGATGGCATGGGCATTTCTTGGGGTTATGATATCCCAGCACCTGTCATGCTATAGTCTTTAATTGTTGCCCTTCACTTTGAATTCTTACCCAGTCAGGAAAGTGGAAGAAAGTGATTTTGTACCTTTTTATGTTTAAACTAGGGCTGTGAAACAATTAAAAAAAATAATTGCAATTAATCATGAGATTAAAAAAACATGGAAATCACAGTTTTAATCACACTGTTAATAATACAGTAGCATTTATTTAAATATTTTGGGATATTTTCCACATTTTCAAATATATTGATTTCAAGTACAACACAGAATACAAAGTGTACAGTGTTCACTTTATATTATTTTTGATTACAAATATTAGCACTGTAAAAAAGATAAAAGAAATAGTATATAATATATAAATATAATATATATAGTATTATATATAATATAATATTTATAGTACATAGTAAATAAGAAGCGGGCAGCATTATCTCCTATAAAGGTAAACAAACTTGTTTGTCTTAGCAATTGGCTGAACAAGTAGGACTGAGTGGACTTGTAGGCTCTAAAGTTTTACATTGTTTTGTTTTTGAGTGCAGTTATGTAACAACAAAAAAATCTACATTTGTAAGTTGCACTTTCACGATAAAGAGATTGCACTACAGTACTTGTATGAGGTGAATAGAAAAATATTATTTCTTTTGTTTTTTACAGTTCAAATATTTATTTAAAAAAGTGAGCACTGTACACTTTGAATTGTGTGTTGTAATTGAAATCAATATATTTGAAAATGTAGAAAAACATCCAAAATATTAATAATAAATTTCAATTGATATTCTATTATTGTTTAACAGTGCGATTAAAACTGCGATTAATCGCGATTAATTTTTTAAATTGAGTTAATTACTTTTGAGCAAATTGCTTGAGTTAACTGCGATTAATTGACAGCCTTAGTTGAAACATTAGATAAAGAGAGATTCATGTGCTTTCCTTTCTTCTAGGTATATTGCCATATATCCATACAGTCCTCGAAAAGAGGATGAACTGGAACTGCGAAAGGGGGAGATGTTTTTAGTCTTTGAACGTTGTCAAGATGGCTGGTTCAAAGGAACCTCCATGCATACAAGCAAGATTGGTGTTTTCCCTGGCAATTATGTGGCACCAATCACAAGGTATGATTTTTTTTAAGCAAGTGTCTGAATAGTTTACTTTGTTTCTAGTTGTTCACATTGATTTGTATGTTATACTTAAACCTAAAACCAGTAATGATATGAAGAGCATCGCCTTTTAGTAACTACTTATGTTTTGGGTTTTTTTTTTTTAAATAATTGAATCAAAGGGCTTTTTAATTTTGGCAGGACAGTGACAAGTGCTTCGCAAGCAAAAGTCCCCATGTCTACTGCTGGCCAGACAGCACGAGTGATGACCATGGTCAGCCCTTCCACTGCTGGTGGAACATCACAGAAACTTCAGGGGAACAGCATGACAGTCCATTCCAATGTGGTCCCAACTGCTGTCGTTTCTGCAGCACATATCCAAACTAGTCCACCAACCAAGGTTCTTATGCATATGTCGGGGCAAATGACCGTCAACCAGGCTCGCAATGCTGTTAGAACAGGTAAAAAGAACTTGTGCTTCACACCGAACATAGTCAGCCTGTGAAATTTACTGATGCAAGAGGTCAGTCAGATAATGTGGATTTTTATTTTTTTTTAAGCGGCAGATAATTTCTGAAACTCTAATACACCTTTCTGGAATTGCTGAGTCACTTATTGTTCTCATATGAATGCAAGGCAGAAAAACCAATCCAATGTAATAAAAAAAATTTGGTGCTGCAGAGTCCAGGCCAGGCCCTGTCTCTCCTAAACTTCCCTGTTGAAGCTTTCATAGTACTACAGGAGACGTCGGGGTGCTGGGAGGCAAAGACGGTCTATTAAAGTAGAGCTATTAAAGTATACATATCATTTAGTGACCGTTCCTTTCCTAAGTGAGAGAAAAGACATCTGGCTCCTACCCTAGGTGCTCTTCTGTGTTTGAAGAGCTGTATCAGATTTGTGAATCATGGCTGTCTTAGCCAGGTAAGAGCGAATTGCTACAATGTTGACTCAGTCTGCCCAAATTGAAAGAAGGGGGGGAACAGGGGAATCAAGAACTAGATGCTGTGGTTACATAGTGTTGCAAAGGGATCCCAATAAGCAGCCTGAAAATGTCACTAGTAGCAGAAATACTAGAGCAGATTGGTATTTGAGGAGAATGTGAACCAACCTCAAAAGTCTATCTGAACTTCAAGTTCCAGAACACTGAAGGAAGGAAGCTGCACTCCACTAGGAGGATTGCACTGTGGCTAGGTTTGTTCACTGTGTGATTATTTCATGTACAGCTTTGCTAGGTGCAGTTATTAGTCTTCCTATGAAATTTCAGATGTTGGCCAATGCAAGTGGGTAGAGTACCGGGCTTGGATTAGTTCTTCTTCAAGTGGTTGCAGATGTGTATTCCACTAAGGTGTGCAAATCTCTAGCATGCCAAGGCCAGAGAACTTTGCCTAGCAGTACACTTAGGGGCAGCACGCATGCTTTCTGGACTTCATAGCCCCTCCCATGGCTATTTACGGGCAGTGCCACCTAGACCCCCTTCAGTTCCTTCTCACTCCCTGCTGCTTGAATTGAAGCGCTCTGTGTGGTATCTGTCTCATGCTTTACTGTCATGGTGCTTTGCTGTGAGCTTGTGTATTTAGCTAGTTTTAATGTACCCTTAGTATTTAGCTAGTTAGTAGTAATTTAGTTAAGTAGGATTTAGTCTGGTTTGATGCCCTTAACAGGTTTGAAACACTGCCCATCATGTGGGGTGACTATCCCTAATAGTGGCCCCACACTCTGTGTTTGTGTCTTGCAGAAGTGCCCCATTTGTAAGTCTCAGAAAGAGAATGCAGGTGGCTAGAGACCTGCACCTGAAGCAACACCTTATGGAGCAGGGCATGAGGCCTGTTTTGGGGAAGGGTGCATCCACAGATCGTCCAGCCCCTCAGAGAACTTTGGAACCAGCACAGGTTGTTGTTGCGTGGCCAGATTCTGATTCCTCTCTGAGGAGAAAGAGAAATTGTTCTCCTTTCTCTGGTCCTCTGAGGAGAAGGACTCTCAAAACGGATCTGGGCCAGTCTAGAGCTTGGAGAGATTCCTCCTCCTCTACTAAAAGGCGTAGACTGGCACAGGGATTCCTTCAGAATACAGGACAGAGTTAGGCTATCTAGCTCCTCTCTGGTACCAAGACGATTGGACACCATACTGCTGATTCCAACATCGTCTGTGGGACATTCATTGAATCTGGTGATGTCAGCACTGACTGTTTCCGTTCCACTGGCATATCTGGCAGCATCAGACTTGCTCTGCCTTTCTGTTCCTGACTCTCCATTAATTCAGGGGCACTCAGTTGTGGTGATTTCTTTTGTATACTAAGCACTGGCTGGACTGGTTGCAGAGTATTCCCTGTGCCAGCACTGTTTCAGTACTATTTAAAACTCAGCATGCAGAGCTGAGTTCAGCCTTCTGTTCGGTACTTAAAAGCTCATCATGGCAGGTACTGACTTCAGTACTGACGATGGTTTCGGTGTAGACCAAGCCTGACGTATTGGTACCAGCCTCATCTCCAGTACCAAAGTCCATTCCATTGCCAAGCATATGTGCAGTGCCGCAACCAGTACTCAAGATGCCAGCTACCCTAGTGTTGGCACTGATGTGGCCTGCATATTGGGCTTCAGAAGAGGCTGGATGTTTGCTTGCTCCACCTGAAGTGGCTCCTCCGTTGCCACCAGGCTCTGGGAAGGTTCTTCAAGATTGAGTTTGGGGACATCTTCCACCTCTCCTTTCCCTTCCAAGTACCAGTCTCAAAAATATTTGAGACTTCCTGGGGATCACCATCAGTACTGAGATTGGCATTATTCCAGCAGTAGGGATAGGGGCTCTTGGCCCAGTTCCTGCTGGCCACCAATGCCATATCCTTATCCTCAGTAGCCTCTTTGGAACCCTTGGGATGTTCCTCAATCTGCGAAGTCCTGATCATGTGCTCAGTCCAGGGCAAGGTCACCAGTCCCTTTGGTAGTCTCCCCTTTTGAGCCACCTACACTGCAGACAGACTGATGCTGATGATCTTCTCTTCCTTCCTTTTTCTCCTCACTGAATGATTCCACAATCCTCTTCTCCTGGGCCAGAGGATTTAAAGTTGTATCAAGATATCCTGAGGTGAATGGTTACAGCCTAGGGCATTTAGGCTGAGTTTGTTCAGCAGAACATCCATACATTGGTGGACCTTCTCCAGCTGTCAGTTTCAGGAAGGGTAGCTCTCTCTCTGTAAATGAAGTGCTTTTGGAACCTATGAAGACTTTGTGGCATACTCTAACTCCCTTACTGCCCACAGCGAAGTGTACTGATGAAAGGTATTATGTTCCTCTGCAGGGTTTCAAGTGCTTTCACTCACCTCCAGCCCCTAACTCTCTTGTCATTACAGCATCAAGCGAGAGGCTGTGACAAGGGAGGTATAAGTCCATGCCTAAAGACAAAGAGGTTAGATTTAATGGGAAGGAAAATTAATTCAACCGTGTCTTTACAAATGCACATTTCTAATCAGCAAGTGCTGTTATCAAAATATAATTTTGTAAATTAGGAGGCTATATCCAAATTTATGGATAAGCTGCTAGAAATCCTTCAGGGAATTGTTTAAAGCTTTCATTGCAGAAGGCCATCTAGTGGCAAAGATGTCACTACAGTCAGCACTGGATGTGGTGAACACCACTTCTAGGATTATGGCCTCAGCTAGCTCTGGCAAAGTTCCTGAGGTCCAACAACGCTTAGAGGACTTACCTTTTGAAGATCAGTTTTTGTTTTATGAGAAAACAAATGAGTTCTCCGAGTCCTGGTCCCTGTGTGTATTCCATACATGGATACGCATCTGTGCCATGCACCCAAGTCCAGAAATTCTAACAAGCAGTGTCCATTGGCCCACACATGCGCAGTAGATCTCCTCGTGCTCCCGACCAAGGACATAAGAGGCAATGCAGTCCTATGCCTCGCCAGTTCCTTCTTACTGCCACATGGCCTGAGTCAGAATCCCTGTGCCCACAGATTTCTGCTGCTTTTTCTCTTGATAGAATCTGCAAATAGATTTGTAAACAGTTTTTATACTTCATAGTTTTTATATTACCATATAACTGTGTACTATCGTTAGTATGGCTTGTTTTTCCCCATTCTGGGGACTCCCTCCCCATAATTAGGGACTATGCCCAGAGTCCCGGGGTTGAAGAATTGTATCTCTTGCCCTCACTTCTTCTCTGAGAGCAACCATCACCAATGTTGCTTCTGTGGCTTGGATGATATGCATATTTCTACTAAGTGCAGTATTTGTGTCTTGTTTCCACCAAGAACGCACAAAACTTGTGAGTTTTGTCTAAGGAAACACCTTATGAAGAAGGCTGAGGCCCCATTCTGAACTGGGCAAGGGAGACCCTCCATACATAGGACCCAATAGACGTACTGCATCCTTCCAAGCATGAGCTTAGGAGCAGAGTCTGCAGCTCCTAAGCCCAAGGACTCTTTCTCCAAGGCTTCCCATGAGAGTACAGTGCACTGGTCATCCTGGAGCCGGCTAGATTGGTATGACACACTCCAGCATCCTGCAAGCACAGATTACTCACAGACCAAAAACTATGATCAGAATATGCCTCTCGCTTTTAAGCCATATGGTCTTGTGCGCTCATGTGAAGCTTTCAGAGTAGCAGCCGTGTTAGTCTGTATCCGCAAAAATAACAGGAGTACTTGTGGCACCTTAGAGACTAACAAATTTATTAGAGCATAAGCTTTCGTGGGCTACAACCCACTTCTTCGGATGTGAAGCTGTTCGCCAGGCTTCATCTATGATGTCTACACCCCTGGCTCTGGTCAGTCTATCACCAAAGATCATATCAACACAAAAGTGACCATTCCCACCAGATTCATCACCTCCCTCACCTGTTAATCAAACCCAGAGAGAGTAAGAATGGATGTTCCCTTAAACACTCCTAGTCCCAGTGTCACCATCATAACAGACACTTCCCTTCTGAACAACCACATTGCATAAGGACCCTCAACGAGGCCAGAGTGCACATCAGTATACTAGAACTGAGAGCAGTCCACCTGCCTTGCAGAACCTTTCTTCCACTTACACATTTACATCATATCCAAGTGATGTTAGACAACATCCCCATGGTCTTCTACATAAGCAAACAGGGTAGAGCAAGATCTCTTCCCTTTTGCCTGAAAGCAATTAGGCTTTGGAACTGGTGCATGAGAAACCATATCACTATCTAACTATGTCTACACTGGCAAGTTTCTGCGCCACAAGTTATACCACTTTTATTAAAACGCTGGAATTAAACCACTGTTGCGTGTCCACGCTGTGCTCCTTGTGGTGCTGGAGCGCATCCACATTAGCGGGAACAGTTTGAAATGCCTCATGGGGCAGGCACAGCATCACATGATGCAGGTTTCCCAATCCCATTGTTCCATGGGCATCCTACTACATTGCCAGCTGCTTTTCAACTGCAGTGTGGGGGAGGAAGTGTGTGTGACAGGGAGTTAGGTTGACCAGATGTCCTGATTTTATAGGGACAGTCCTGATATTCGGGGCTTTTTCTTATATGGGCACCTATTACCCCCACATCCCGGTCCTGATTTTCCATACTTGCTATCTGGTCACCCTACAGGGAGTGAGTGTGTGTGTGTGTGTGTATGGAGGGGGGGGGAGAGAGACAGTGTGTTTTGGGGGACAAAGAGTGTGTCAGCATCCTGTCTTGTAAGTTCAGACAGCGGGAGGAAGCAACCAATCCTGAGGCAGGGGGAGGGGGAAACCCCGACATCAGCCCCCGCCTCCTTCCCTGGGCTCTCTGCACAGCAATATCACACACACACACACACACACACACACACACACACACACTCACACACACACACACACACACACACACACACACACACACACACACACCTGCCTCTGTGTTCAACATTAATGGTTTGCTTTGTGTCCCTGAGCAGATCAGCACAGCATGCAACGGCTGTCCGTCAGAAACGGTGCTTTGAAAGGGGAGGGGTGCATGTCTCCAGGGCAGCCAAGTTCAAAACAATGAGCAGAGCAGTCACTTGAGGCATTATGAGACAGCTCCGGAGCCCAATTACAGCGTAGAAAGCAATCAAGTGTCTACACTGGCAATAGAGCACTGGAGCCTCTGTGCAAATAGCCTTATGACTCTCGTCGATGTGGTTTTTTTGCAGTGCTGCAACTGAGGAGTTTCTGTGCACAAAGTGGCTTGCAGTGTGTGCATATTTGCGGTTTGAGCACAAAAAGCTGCTTTACTGCGCAGAAACTTGCCAGTGTAGACAAGCCCTAAGCCACATACCTCCCAGGTGCTCAGAACCCTTTAATAGACCACCTGAGCAGGCACTTCTCTGCAGACCAAAAGTGGGAGATTCACCACTATGTCCCAAGTGAAATATTCACTCAGTGGGGTACACCTCAATGGGATTTCTTTGTGTCCCAAATGAACAAAAACTTCCCCTATGGGCAATGGCTCCCAAGACGGCGCTCTCTTGTTGTCATGGACAAATGATCTCAGATATGCCTTTCCTTCCATTCCCCTGCTACCACAGGTCCTGAGAAAGGTCTGTCATGACGGGGCCATTATCATTTTCCTAGAAACCAAATGGCGTAGGCAATTTTGCTTCCCAGAGCTCCTGAAAATGTCACCTCCTCCCATTTCCAGATCTCAGGGAAACAGGGATTAAAATCAGACACCCCAATCTGGACTCGCTGTATTTCATGGTCTGGTGTTTGGTTGGGCATTGGAAGTAGAATGCTCTTGTTTGACACCCATTCAAGCTATTCTTTCCCAAAATAGGAAAGGTTCAACTTGGACCTGCTGTCTAACTTAATGGAGATGTTTCTCTATCTAGATGCAGCGTAATAAGCCTTCTCCAGGCATTGCAAATATTCTGATCATTTTCGATGATCTCCTATCTCTTAAAAACCCAGGCTTTTCCATTAGCTCCCTGTGGGTCCATCTCACAGTGATTAGTGCCTTCCTGCCTCCAGTGGATGGATGTTCTGTACGTACGTACGTACGTACGTACGTACGCACGCGCACACACTCACTCTCTCTCTCTCTCTCTCTCTCTCTTCATGAAGGGCTCAGGACCTTTCCACCAGTGGTCAAACCTACATCTCAATGGGACCTCAATTTCATCCTGTCAACACTCACCAGAACACCGTGTGAACAATAGCTGACATGCTCCATCTCCCAGCTGTCCATGAAAATTGCATTTTTAGTTGCTATCACTTCATCCAGGAGAGTGAGTGATTTGGGAGCCCTCATGGTAGACCCTCCTGATACACTTTTTCCACAAGGAAAAGGTATCCCTTCATCTCTGTCCTAAATTCTTCCCCAAGGTTATTTCTGAATTCCATGCTAACCAAAGTATCCACTAATCTGTCCTTTTCCCAAAACCCCACATTTTTGCTGAAGAGAAAATACTTCCTTCCCTCAACCTCAGATATGCCCTGGTGTTCTATCTGCCAAGGACCAAACCTATCAGAAAATCAAGACTTTTTCTCACCATAGCAGAAAGGCCGCAAAGTCAAGCAATATCCTCTCAGAGAATCTCTAAGTGGGTGCATCATAAAGTGATACAGATTAGCACATACACCTTCTTCTAACACAGGAGGGCACATGCCATCTCTATAGCTTCCCTGCAGGATGTACCCATAGGAGGTATATGAACAGCAGCCACTTGGAGTGCCATCCACACATTCACTAGACACTATGTGCATATTCAGGATGCACCAGTGGGAACTGCAGTACTGCAAGCTTCCTCACATAGCCCTTCAGTCTGAGCATTGCTTGTCAATCACCCATATGTGGAATACACATAGGCACCGGCACTCGAAGAAAAAATGGAGGTTATTTACCTGTAGCTGGAACTTCTTTGAACTTTATGGTCCCTGTCTGTATTCCATTACCCTCCCTCCATCCCCTCTGTTTTGGATCCGATTGGATTCGTGGTCAGAAGAACCGAAGAGACATTGGCTCACACTACCTCTTGTGCCCTTGGCTGGGACACAAAATTAACTGTGCATTTGCAGGCCAGCGGACACAGCTTGTTAGAATTTCTGGAGTTGGGTACATGGTGCACATGCATACCCACATATGGAATACAGATAAGGACCACACATCTCGAAGAACTTCCAGTTACAGGTAAGTAACCTGCATACATTACATTCTTTTAAAGACTCTCAGGCTACTTTACGTTCAATGGGAGTTTATACCCAGTGTCAGAGATGGCAATATGGAGATCAGCAACAATAGCAGCAGTATTTCTGGCAGTCTGCTTATCTGGCTAGACAGCAGGATTTCTCTAGAAAGAGATATAACTCACAAAGGAGAAGGTCTTCTGATTCAAATTTCAACAAACTGGCCTATTCTTCATCAGCTTTGGGCATGCAATTAACTTGACTCTCCTATTGAGGACAGTATTCCAGTTGTGATTATCCCCATGATATTTCCTCCATTTGGGGACAGGCTCACCCACTTCTACGGTGCTTGGGAAGCAATAACCATGGACAAGCAGGTCTTAAACACTTTGGATTGGGTATGCCATCCAATTTCTGTCTATCCCCGCTTCCCACCATCCTGACCCATTTTTTTTTCCAGAGACCCCGCTCACAAGTCACTGCTCCTTCTGCAGATCCAGACTCTTGTTTCACAAGCTATAGAGGAAGATCCCCTTCAGAATCAGGGAAAGGGCTTCTACTCATTACTTCCTGATCCCCAAGTCAAAGGGAGAGGTGAGACCCATTCTGGATCTTCAAGGCCTCAACACATACATCAAATATCAGATTCCATGTGGTAACCTTAGCTATAATTGTCCCCACATTAGCATATGACTGGTTTGCTGCCATCTGTCTTTAGGATGCCTACTTTCATGTGGCAATTTTCCCAAGCAACAGGAAGTTTGAGATTTGTAGTAGCATGTCAATATTATCAATACACAGTTCTTCCCTTTGGACTATCATCAGCCCCATGTGTGTTTACTGAATGCATGACAGTAGTGACAGCCTATCTCAGAAGGATAGGAATTCATGTCTTTTCTTACCTGGATGATTGGTTACTGAGGCACAAGTCTGAAGCACAACTGTTGTAACCCAGGCCCTAGCACTAGCACCTGCTCCAGTTTCAACCAAGATGGGTAGTATTAGGGCCTGCAGCTATGATGCAGCAGCATAGAATGCTATCCTGGCAAGCGAGATAGCCAATGAGATGGCAGCTCGAGCTGGGGAGAAGACTCAGAAAGTGCCATAGAGGCAGCTGAAAGGCAGTTGAAGAAGGAGGTTAAAAGAGAGCAGAGCTGGGTAAAAAGAGGATTTGCCAGTACCTAGAAGGGCCAAGAACAAGGAGCCGGGCAACAAGGGACCTAGAGTGTATGAACAGTGAGATTGACCACTGGGACGCTAACAGAGGGAATGCAGTTTGGGTGCAGTAGGTCAGTGGGTGTGGCTCTCCAGGTGAAGAACTCTCTTTCACAGATGAACCGTTGGAAAGAGGTCTGGCTCTTTGTAGTGTCAAATGAAGAAACGTTGCCAGGCTGGAGAGAGGTGAAGTCGGGACACCAGAGGTGAATTCAGACTTTGCAGCCAGGGAGAGAAGTAGCCGATTCCCTCTTGGGGGACACAGCGTGGTGTTGACAAATTTATTTTATTGTGATGGTAATTTACAGTTTATTATTCTCGTAAGTAAGTATTTGATGTTACTTCATATTATTTATGTTCTTTACAAAGGAAAACCCAGAAATTCGTTAAGTTTAAAAATTTAAGGTTTGCCTCTGCCTCTCCTCACAGTAGGCATAGCCTAGCTGAGGCCTGGGACACTGCATTAGTCCTCATTCCTGCCCAGTTAACACTTCATCTCTTTGATTTACTGGGGCTGATTTTGAACAAAAGGAAGTCAATATTAATTCCAGCAGAAATAATTGAGTTCACTGGAGCCCTACTGGACTCTGAGTTCAATGACTTTTCTACCAAACTATTGTTTTCAGACAATTCGTCACCTATGTCTGTCCCTCCAGTCTCACGCTTGAACTACGGTTCATGTTTGTCTGTTGTTACTAGATCATATGGCTGCAGTAGTCCAGCATGTGAGATTGCGTCTTCATTCTCTTCAATACTTGCTGAAGTTAGTCTGTTTCCCAAGTTGTCAGTCATTAGACAAGCTTGTCTGAGTGCCACTGGTGATCGTTGAGTCCCTAGAGTGGTGAGCACATCATGTCAATGCATGTGAAGATGTTTCATTTGCCCATCAGGACCAGACGTCCTGATAAAATCGGGACCGTCCTGATATCTAGGCGTTTGTCCCGCGTCCCGACCAATATTTGTCCTGATATTTCGCGGTACTCCTTTTTTTTTTTTCTCCGCCGATGACCCCCCTCCCCCCCATGTGTCCCAATATTTTCTTCCTCTCATCTGGTCACCCTACACCACAATAGTTTGGGGAGCACATCTAGAGACTTTGAAAGGTTAGGGTTTGTGGACAAAATAGGAAGCTCCCTTCATATAAACATCCTGGAGTTTGAGCAATTTACAATGCATGCTGGACCTTTTGAGCTCGATCAAGGGCACAGTGGTTCACCTGCTTATGGACAATACCACCACAATGTATTATGTGAACAAGCAGGGAGGAGCCTGCTTCATCCAGCGCTGTCAGGTAGCAATATAGTTTTGACTCTTTTGCATCAAAGAAGGCATCACTTATCCAGCCACACACTTACTGGGGGCTCAGAATCAGATGGCTGATCACCTCAGCAGGAATTTCTCCCAGAATCATAAGTAGTCTCTGAAGAGCAGCATTTGGAGCTGCATCTTCAGAGAATGGGGCATTCTGTCTGTTGACCTGTTTGCTACAAGGGACAACAAGAAGTGCCATCAGTTTTGCTCCAGATCAAGTCTCAATCCAAGATCTTTAACTGACATCTGTGATTTGAATTGGAGATCAGTCCTGGTGTATGCTTCCCTCCCAGTCCCACTCATCTCTCAAGTTATTCACAAACTGAAGCTAGATCATGCTAACCCGATTCTTGTTGTACCAGCTTGGCCAAGACAATGTTGGTTCTCCGACCTTAAAAGTCTATCTGTTCAGTCTCCCAGATCTCTTCCCCTTCTTCCTGACCTACTGATGCATCCTCTTGGATGCTGTATGGTTAGATGAGAAGGAAGGAAGATGTTCAGACCCAGTTCAATGAGTCCTACTTAATAATAGAAAACCCTCTACTAGGTCTACCTATTTTCCAAGTGGAAGCATTTTCAGTTTGAGCACTAACTCAAGGAGTCCAGCTGATGCTAGCCCGCATTCATTTTGGATTACCTGTTAGATCTTAAGTCCTCAAGTCTGTCTCTCAGCTCAGTGAAGGGTCCACTTAGCGGTGGTTTCGCATTCTACCCTCCGATCCAAGGGAATTCAATTTTTCCTCATTCCATGGTATTTAGATTTCTAAGAGGTATTGTCTGTCTTTTCCCACCTATAAAGAAATGGTTCCCTTGTGGGAGCTTAGCGCTGTGCTGGCTGCCCTCATGGGACCTCCCATCTGAGCCTTTAGCAACTTGTTCTGTCTCCTTCCTCTGTCAAAAGGCAGCCTTTCTTATTGCCATAACGTCCACAAGAAGAGTAAGTGAACTGCAGACCCTAATGGCAGGGCTACCCTATACACAGTTTTTCAAAGACAAGTTGGCCTTAAGACCACACCCCAAATTTTTGTCTAAAGTGGTTTCACTGTTTTACCTTAAGCAAACAATATACTTAAGTATATTTTTCCTAAGCCTCATTCAAATGCAGATGAACAGCACCTTCATTCACTGGATGTGAGATGATCATTGGAGTTCTTTCTGTAAAGGACTAAACCATTCAGTGCATCACCTCAACTTTTTGTGTCCTGTGTGGATTGGACGGGAGGTTAGGTGATTTCGGCACAGATCATCTCCAGATGGATTACTTCTTGCATTTACAGTGGCATATGAGGTAGCTCAAGCCACACTGCCACAGAGACCAGTGGCTCATTTGAGCAGGGCCAAAGCAACTTCAGTTGCATTTCTCAATGACACATCTATATTGGACATTTGCAGGGCTGCCACCTGGTGTTCACTGCATACTTTCATCACACACTGTGCTATTATAACTGCATCTAGATCAGGTGCAAGGTTTCGAAAGGCAGTTCTATGGTCATTTTTAAGTATACTCCAAACCCCACCTGCTGGTGTTTTTGCTTGAGTCATCTGAGTGGAATATACATCGGCGACCACTTGCAGAAGAAAAAGCAGTTACTTACCTGTACTATAACTGTTGTTCTTTGAGATGTGGGTGCAAACGTATTCCATGACCCACCCTCTGTCCCTTCTGTGTTGGTGCAAAGGTACTGAGGGGGTCAGGGTGGCACTGCCCTTAAATAGCCATGGGAGGCACTACGAGGCACCAGAAAGCATGTGTGCTGCCCCAACGGTTACTTCTAGACAAAGCTCTCAGGCTTTGGTATGCTGGGCACATGCACATGTGAGTGGAATATATATCTGCACCCACGTCTTTTAGAACAACAGTCTCGGTACAGGTAATTTTTTTCTCTGTTCTGGTTTGGTAAATCTAATGTTGAGATATCTGTGTCATAACACCCACATATACTATTACAGTTTTCATGGTTGGAGGGGTGATGGTGGGAGGGAAGCTTTTTTTAATAAGTTGTTATATCACAGTGACTAATGTCTCAGTGTGTATATGTCTTTGATAATGATATTTCCTCCCCTTATCTTAGTTGCAGTACACAGCCAAGAAAGACCTACAGCAGCAGTGATGCCGATACAGGCTCAAAGTTCAGCATGCCTTATACCTGCAGCTGTGATCATTCCCCACCATGCTGTTGCTTCCCAGCAGCTCCAGCCTCAGCTTTCAAATGCTGCTGCTTATGTCACTGCTGTGAATATCAACCGATCAAATGTTCCACTGGCTTGTGCAGCAGCTTCTTTAAACTCTTCCAGCATCACCTCTGCATCTTTGGATGGAGACCTGAGTGGGAGAGCTGTGAGTGTTCACCCTGGGGCTCCTGCTTCTCCTGAAAATGCTTTAGCAGCTGGTGGGAATACTGCAGTCAGTAAACCAGACAAGGATAGCAAGGTGGGCGTGGCATTCTATTTGCATCCCAGGCAGTGTCTCACTTCTATCACATGAACTTTTTAAATAGACTTATATTCATGTCTTTATATGATTTTAGGAGTAACATACAGTGGGCTTTTATGGAAGATTGAGCAAGTTGGGCATTCGTTTGAATAGCTGTATGTTAGAACAAGTCCATACTTGTGAGAATAATTTAGGGTGGTGGGTGAATATTGGAGCAGAGTTGCTATGGGATAAAGAGTAGAATACAGGATTAGGAAAGTGAATTGCTGCAGGTCAGAGGGATCAGTTGCTCTGTTGTTGGAATTCTTTATATTTCATGTATTTCTTTCTGGAGCTGTAACCTGATTCCTGGATGCTTCAGGGGACTCTTGCATGGTCAGCAACTCTAATCAGTGGGCCTCTGTAAGTTGATAGGTGAGCCTGTAAACACGAATTTATGGGAACATAAATTATTCAATCTAATAAAATAAAGTTAATATTTAATAAAAATCAATATGTATTTAGTGTGTACAATTTCCTTCAAAAAATAAGTCAGAGGTTTTTTTTTTCCTGTGAAATATTAGTCATTTCCCTCATTATGTTAATACCTTAAATGAGAAAATTGAAGTTTATGAAAAGTTTAATTACTGTTGAACAAGAAAAAGGTAGTGAACTAAAATGTCAGTCGTAGGCGCACGGCTCTCTTCCAGATTCTGTGTTGAGTAGATTCTCAATTAATCCATTTTCTTCCCCGTGCAGAATTGCTCCCTGCAGTGTTCTCCAGTACCACTTTCAATTTTAAAGTCAAGCTTTCACCTTTCTCCATGGGAGTGGTTATTCCTGCCTAATTGATCTTGCTATTAGGCTGCATTTGAAGCAAAATATACTAAGTTTTCCTTTTAACTGTAGTATATTATTTGTAGTTTATACCCCTTTTGACCACTTCTTTTAACTCCTAGGTTAAACATTTGTAGACATTTGTCTTGTAACTTTTTCCTCACAGGTACTGCTTTGTCAAGCTTATACATAAGTAGTAGTTGTAATATTTCCCCACAGGCTAATCTCTGCTTCCCTTAATCATTTTTGTTGTTCACCTTTAAATTGAGATACCCGGTACTCTGCATTCATGTAATTACTTCATTTGCAGCCAACTGCGATTAGACTGAAATGTCTTTTAGGCTGAAGTTTTATTGAGCATCTACTGTTTTGGGGGTTCTCTCATACATATCTAAACGTATTCAGTCAAAGGGTTTATGTAAGAAGATCACTGCCAGACTCTTTAAAAAGGGAAGAAATACAAAAGCATTGTGAACAAATCAGTGCTGAAAAGGCTCTGGGGGTTATAGTGGATCACAAATGGAACGAGTCTACAATGTCATGCAGTTGCAAAAAAGGCTAACTTTGTTCTGGGGTGTATTAACAAGAGTGCCGTATAAAGTGTTGTTGTAGCTATGTTGTGTTAATTACTTATGCTAAACAATATGTTCAAACCTTGCATTTAGCAATGACATTTTGACTTAGTTTCCCAGACCTGAAGAAGAGCTCTGTGTAAGCTCAAAAGCTTGTCTCTCTCACCAACAGAAGTTAGTCCAGTAACAGGAGTGTCATATTTAAGACATGGGAGGTAATTGTCTCGCTTTGCTTGGCCCTGGTGAGCCTCAGCTGGAGTACTGTGTCCAGTTCTGAGTGGCACACTTAGGGTATGTCTACATTACGAGATTAATCCGAATTTACAGAATTCGAATTTTGGAAACAGATTGTGTAAAGTCGAATGTATGCGGCCACACTAAGCACATTAATTCGGCAGTGTGCGTCCATGTACCAGGGTTAGCGTTGATTTCCGGAGCGTTGCACTGTGGGTAGCTATCCCATAGTTCCCGCAGTCTCCTCCGCCCATTGGAATTCTGGGTTGAGATACCAATGCCTGATGGGGCCAAAAACATTGTCGCGGGTGGTTCTGGGTATATCCTCCCCCTCTCTCCAGGGAAGCAGCGTCAGACAACCGTTTCGCGCCTTTTTCCTGGGTGAACAGTGCAGATGTCCTACCACGGCAAGCATGGAGCCCGCTCAGCTCAAGACAGCAGTCATGAACATTGTAAACACCTCACGCGTTATCGTGCAGTTTATGCTGAACCAGAACCTGCAAAACCAGGCGGCGAGGAGTAGGCTACAGCAGCACAGCGGCGAGAGTGATGAGGACATGGACATGGAATTCTATCAAACCGCAGGCCCCGGCGCTTTGGAGATCATGCTGTTAATGGGGCAGGTTATAGCTGTGGAACGCCGATTCTGGGCCCGGGAAACAAGCACAGACTGGTGGGACCGCATAGTGTTGCAGGTGTGGGACGATTCCCAGTGGCTGCGAAACTTTCGCATGCGTAAGGGCACTTTCATGGAACTTTGTGACTTGCTTTCCCCTGCCCTGAAGCGCCAGAATACCAAGATGAGAGCAGCCCTCACAGTTGAGAAGCAAGTGGCGATAGCCCTGTGGAAGCTTGCAACGCCAGACAGCTACCGGTCAGTCAGGAATCAATCTGGAGTGGGCAAATCTACTGTGGGGGCTGCTGTGATGCAAGTAGCCAAAGCAATCGCCGAGCTGCTGCTACGAAAGGTAGTGACTCTGGGAAATGTGCAGGTCATAGTGGATGGCTTTGCTGCAATGGGATTCCCTAACTGTGGTGGGGCGATAGATGGAACCCATATCCCTATCTTGGCACCGGAGCACCAGGGTACCCAGTACGTAAACCGCAAGGGGTACTTTTCAATGATGCTGCAAGCACTTGTGGATCACAAGGGATGTTTCACCAACATCAACGTGGACTGGCCGGGAAGGGTTCATGACGCTCGCGTCTTCAGGAACACTACTCTGTTTAAACGGCTGCAGCAAGGGACTTACTTCCCGGACCAGAAAATAACCGTTGGGGATGTTGAAATGCCTATAGTTATCCTTGGGGACCCAGCCTACTCCTTAATGCCATGGCTCATGAAGCCATACACAGGCAGCCTGGACAGGAGTCAGGAGCTGTTCAACTACAGGCTGAGCAAGTGCAGAATGGTGGTAGAATGTGCATTTGGGCGTTTAAAAGGTCGCTGGTGCTCGTTACTGACTCAGTCAGACCTCAGCCAAACCAATATCCCCATTGTTATTGCTGCTTGCTGTGTGCTTCACAATCTCTGTGAGAGTAAGGGGGAGATCTTTATGGCGGGGTGGGAGGCTGAGCCAAATCGCCTGGCTGCTGATTATGCGCAGCCAGACACCAGGGCGATTAGAAGCTCACACCAGGAAGCGCTGCGCATCAGAGAAGCTTTGAAAACCAGTTTCATGACTGGCCAGGCTACGGTGTGAAAGTTCTGTTTGTTGAAAACCCGCCCCCTTGATTGACTCATTCCCTGTAAGCAAACCACCCTCCCCCCTTAAATCACAGCTTGCTTTTAAAGGAAATAAAGTCACTATCGTTTAAAAATCATGTATTCTTTATTAATTGATTATAAACATAGGGAGAGAACCGACAAGGTAGCCCGGGTGGGGTTTGGGAGGAGGATAGGAGGGAAGTAAAAGGCCACTGAAAAAATTCAATATAATGACAGCCTTTTGGTTGGGCTGTCCACTGAGGTGGACTGGGAGGGTGCACGGAGCCTCCCCCCCCCCCCCGTGTTCTTACACGTCTGGGTGACAAGGCTATGGAACATGGTGAGGGGGGAGGTAGGTTATACAGCGGCTGCAGTGGCACTCTGTTATCCTGCTGCCGTTCCTGAAGCTCCACCAGACGCCGGAGCATGTCCGTTTGATCACACAGCAGCCCCAGCGTTGCAGTCTGCCACCTCTCATCTCGAGCGTCCCTCATGACCTCACGTTCACTGGCATCTTTCTTGTACTTAGATACCGTGTCCTTCCACTCATTCAAATGAGCTCTTTCATTGCGGGTGCATTCCATTATTTCCGAGAACATCTCGTCTCGCGTCCTCTTTCTCCGCCGCCTTATCTGAGATAGCCTTCGGGACAGAGGAGGGAGGCTTGAAAAATGTGCAGCTGCTGGAGGGATGGAAAAAAGGAGAGAAGTTTTTAAAAAGATACATTTTACAGAATAATGCTTATACTCTTTCACGGTGAACAACACTATTCACATTACATAGCACATGTGATTTCAGTACAAGGTCGCATTTTGCATCTTAATATTGAGTGCCTGTGGCTTTGGTGTTAGAGATCACAGACGCAGGTCCGGGCAACAGAATTCGGCTTGCATGCGGCCATGGTAAGCCATTGTCTTTCGGCTTCTGCGCCCTCCTTTCCCACATACCAAGCAAAGCCCGTTGAGTGCTGTGGTTTTCCTGTTAACCTTCAGCAGCAGAAAACAAACTAACACCCCCCCCCCCATCCAATTCTCTGGGATGATCGCTTTATCCCTCCCCCCACTGCGTGGCTGGTATCAGGGAAGATCCCTGCAGAAACCAAACTAACCCCTCCCCCCCGCCCGCCCCCATGAATTATCTGGGATGATTGCTGTACCCCTCCCCCCACCGCGTGGCTGATATCAGGGAAGATCCCTGCTAGCCAAACGCAAAAAGCTCAGCGTTTCCCTTCCCTCCCCTCCCCCCCCCCCTCCCCGCGCTTGGCTAACTGCAGGGAAGGATTTCTTTTCAGCCACAGGCAAACAGCCCAGTAGGAACGGCCACCTCTGTCCCCTTAATTAAATTCCCGTATTTCAACCAGGTTACCATGAGCGATATCACTCTCCTGAGGATTACACAGCGAGATAAAGAACGGATGTTGCTTGAATGCCAGCAAACACCGGGACCATACGCTGCCAGGCTTTGTCATGCAATGATACCAGATTACTTGCTACTAGCATGGCGTGGTCAAGTGTCCTACCATGGAGGACGGAATAAGGCTGCACTGCCCAGAAACCTTCTGCAAAGGCTTTTGGAGTACCTCCAGGAGAGCTTCATGGAGACGTCCCTGGAGGATTTCCGCTCCATCCCCAGACACGTTAACAGACTTTTCCAGTAGCTGTACTGGCCCCGAATGCATCCCAAGTCCTTAGGGCAAATTAATCATTAAAAAACACTTGTTTTTAAACCATGTTTTATATTTTAAAAGGCAAACTCACCTGAGGTCCCTTCCATGGGGTCATGGTCTTGGGTACTGGCTTGGGAGGGTACTTCAGTCAGGCTGAGAAAAAGATCCTGGCTGTTGGAGAGAACGGAGTGCTGTGTCCTCTCCGCAAGCTCGTCCTCCTCCTCTTCCCTGTCCGCAGAATCCTCAGGTGTGGCTGATGAGATTACCCCTGCCTCGGAATCCACGGTCAGAGGTGGGGTAGTGGTGGCGGCCCCCCCCAGAATTGCATGCAGCTCAGCGTAGAAGCGGCATGTCTGCAGCTCTGACCCGGAGCGACCGTTTGCCTCCTTTGTTTTCTGATAGGCTTGTCTGAGCTCCTTGACTTTCACGCGGCACTGCTCTGAGTCCCTATTGTGGCCTCTCTCCATCATGCCCTTGGAGATTTTTTCAAAAGTTTTGGCATTTTGTCTTTTCGAACGAAGTTCTGCTAGCACTGAATCCTCTCCCCATATAGCGATCAGATCCAATACCTCCCGTATGGTCCATGCTGGTGCTCCTTTTCGATTATCGGCCTGCATGGTTACCTGTGCTGATGAGCTCTCTGTGGTCACCTGTGCTCTCCACCCTGAGCAAACAGGAAATGAAATTCAAATATTCGCGGGGCTTTTCCTGTCTACCTGGCCAGTGCATCCGAGTTCAGATTGCTGTCCAGAGCGGTCACAATGGTGTACTGTGGGATAGCTCCCGGAGGCCAATACCATCGAATTGCGGCCACACTAACTCTAATTCGAAATGACAATATCGATTTCGGCGCTACTCCGCTCGTCGGGGAGGAGTACAGAAATCGATTTTAAGAGCCCTTTATTTCGAAATAAATGGCTTCGTTGTGTGGACGGGTGCAGGGTTAATTCGATTTAACGCTGCTAAATTCGAATTAAACTCATAGTGTAGACCAGGCCTTAGGAAAGATGTGGACAAATTGGAGAGAGTCAAGAGGAGAGCAACAATATGAGAAAAGGTTTAGAAAACCTGACCAATCAAGAAAGGTTAAAAAAAATGTGCATGTTTATTTTTGTAGAAAAGAAGACTGAGGGGAGACCTCTTAGTCTTCAGATATATTAAGGGCTGTTACACTGCTCTACAGCCAAAATGCTTCTGAAATAAATGTAGTCAAACTTTACTAATTCTGGGTCACTGAGAATGAAAATGATGCTTAAAATTGTTGATTGGCTCTAGTTTTCAAGATATGCTATTGGGTCAGTATATACGACCCTTGACTTGGGAATGGCGGAGGATAAGTGAGTTATAAAGGGAAGGGATCTCAATTTAAACCAGAAATGAATAAAATACATCTTTGACTGGATCTATGAATAAATCTATGACTGGGTTTGGACAGTACTTGCTTTTTAGGCAAAACAATGAATGATGCAATCTGAAGCTGGTATTGCGTCATACATGATATGAATTGCATCATGTTATTCCTAGAAGTCATGGATGATGCAATGTAAGCCATAACGAAGCTTACATCACTCTGCTGAACAAATTGCCCTATATCAGCTCTAGAAATCATACAGTGTCGTGCTCTCTTATTTGTCAGTGTTTGATTTTGCAAAGGGACACATTTCTGTTTAGCCAAAGTGAGCAGAGATGCCTCGTACTTGTGTGAACAGTGCAGATAACTTCTGCTATGTTTGAGGTGAAGTGACTTTTGCATCACAAAAGCGCAGTATAACCACTATGGTTAAGAAAGCCTATCACCTTTATTTTGGCTGCAAAATTGGAGATCAGGACAAGAGGTGGGCCCCACACATATGCTGCAACACTTGTGCAACAAATCTTCGCCAGTGGTTGAACAGGAAAAGGAAATCTTTGCCTTTTGCAGTGCCAATGATTTGGAGAGAGCCAACAGATCATACCAGCAATTGTTACTTCTGCATGGTGCCTCCAGTTGGGAAAGGTGTGTCAAAGAAGAAAAAGTGGACTGTGCATTATCCAAACATTTCATCAGCTATACGCCCAGTACCCCACGGAGAAGGACTGCCGGTTCCTGATGCACCGGAATCATTCTCACTTGAGTCAGACGAGGAAGAGGATGAAACTTCTGGTCCTGAACCATCAATGTCACAGGACCCACATTTTCTCCCATCCTCCTCCTCTGAACCACACCTCATAACACAAGGTGAACTGAATGACCTTGTCAGGGATTTGGAACTACCCAAGAGTAAGGCAGAGCTGTTGGGCTCCAGACTACAGCAGTGGAATCTCCTGGCAGGTGATGTTAGGGTTTCCATGTTCCGTGACCGTCAAAAGGATCTTGTCCCATTCTTCTTCATGGAAGGTGATCTTGTAGCCTGCAACAACATCGATGGTGTGATGGCAGCCCTCAACATCGTTCACGATCCAGATGAGTGGAGACTGTTCATTGATTCATCGAAGACGAGTCTTAAAGCTGTTTTACTGCATAATGGCAATGTTTTGCCATCAATTCCAGTTGGTCATGCAGTCCATATGAAAGAAACCTATGACAACATGAAACAACTTTTGAGGTGCATAAACTATGACCAACATCAGTGGCAGCTTTGTGGCGATTTGAAGGTTGTTGCTCTCTTGCTTGGTCTGCAGACTGGATACACAAAGTACTGCTGTTTTCTCTGCGAATGGGATAGTCATGCAAGAGATTCCCACTACATCAAGAAAGATTGGCATTCCGACAGTCATTGGAGCCTGGGAGGAAAAGTATTCAGCATCCACCACTTGTTGAATCAAGGAAGATTTTGTTACCACCCTTACACATCAAGCTGGGTCTGATGAAGAACTTTGTCAAGGCCATTGACAAAACACAAGCAGCTTTCAAGTACCTCGGTGGAAAATTTCCAAGGTTAAGTGAAGCTAAGATAAAGGAAGGTGTCTTTGTTGGTCCTCAGATTCGTGAACTTCTTCGAAATGATGCATTTGACCATGCACTGCGTGGCAAGGAAAAGACGGCATGGAAAGCCTTCCAGTTAGTGGCAATAAATTTTCTCAGAAACAACAAGGCAGACAACTACAGGTTGTTGGTGGAAAACCTCCTCAAGGCATACAAAAGCCTTGGTTGCAACATGTCACTAAAGATACATTTTTTGCACTCTCATCTAGATTTTTTTCCACCGAACTGCGGAGCAGTGAGCGACGAGCACGGCGAGCGATTTCACCAGGACATTGCAACAATGGAGAAACGCTATCAGGGCAAATGGAGCCCATCAATGCTTGCAGACTATTGCTGGACAGTGACAAGAGATGCTCCATTTAATGAATACAAGAGACAAGCCAAGAAGCACCGAGTAGACACTGAATAGGACTAAACTATGTACAGAATAGTTTTTTGCCTTTTGTTTCATAATAAATTTTATTTATATAACCCTTTTGCTGATTTTTAAAGTGTTACATAAACAGGACAGGTGAAATATTATCATGTAAAGCAACCATAAACACATGAAAAGACCTAAGTTTACAATTTATGATTAAAACTCTACTATCTACACAATATACATAGACATAAAATGTAAAAACTTAAATATCTTAGAAACAGTAGCCAATCAGTTGTTTTAATTGTCATATTTGAATTCAGCACATCAAAATACATAATAAATAGCACATTTTATCTCTGAAGCAGACGACTTATCAAAAATTGTAGACCAGTGTTATAAAGAGGATAGTAATCAATTGTTTTCCATGTCCATTGAACATAGGACATGAAGTAATGGTCTTAATCTACTGCAAGAGAGATTTAGGTTAGATTTTAGGTAAAACTTTCTAACTATAAGGGTAGTTAAGATCTGGAATAGGCTGCCAAGGGAGGTTGTGGAATCCCCGTAATTGGAGATTATATAAGAACAGATTGGACAAGCACCTGTCAGGGATGGTCTAGGTTTACTTGGTCCTGCCTCAGAGCAAGAAGCTGCACTTGATGACTTCTTGAGGTCCTTTCTATCTCTACGTTTCTACGATTCTGTAGTCTTCAGGGGTTTCTGTCTGAGCAAGTAAAAATAATGTTTACAGTTCTTCCTTGTAACAAGGATACAAAACGCAAACAATTCCCCTCCTGGCAAAATTCTGCTAACCATTCGAGATCCCCTGTATGGGGAATAAGGGAGGAAAAATTGGAGGCACTCGTACAAACTACAGGCTGTGGTGCAGATTACTTGACTGGGTTATTTTTCTCAGCTAAGTGAAGGAGTTTAGCCCATTTGTGGTCTTGCTTGAGTGAAGGTGCATACATTCCTTTGCAGCATAAGTGTTTTTCCTTTTTGGTTACTAAAAAACCAGTACTGTATTCTTACAGCAGAAATTAGAAAAAGACATTTCTTTCTCTAGTAATTTTTGCAGCCAAAGGCATTTATTTAATGGAAACAATTTATAACTCTACTTAGTTTGCTAGATTAAATCAAAATGATGACTTTGTGGAGGTCTCAAAGTATCTGTCCTTGTTAACTCAGTCCTCTGAGATCAAAATGACCATATATTTTAAAAAACTGTATTTCAGCTCGTCATTGTCCTCCAAATATCTCTTGTTTTAAAATGACTTTAATTTATACTCTTTATTTTTGCTTAACAGAAAGAAAAAAAAGGTTTGCTGAAGTTGCTTTCTGGAGCATCTACCAAACGCAAGCCCCGAGTGTCACCTCCATCATCACCAACTCTGGAGGTTGAGCAAGCAGCTGTAGAGATGGCCCTGCAGGGCGCAGTAGGGCCTGAGGTTCCATCAGCTGTCAGCCATGGCAGAGCTGGATCCTGTCCTGTGGACAATGAAATCTCTGCAGCAGCACTAGCACAGGAGACTCTGCATCGGAAAACAAGTTCTTTGGATTCCAGTATTCCTATAGCACCTCCCCCCCGGCAGCCATGTTCCTCATTGGGCTCAGTCCAGAATGAATCCAGGCCTGTTGTTTGTGAAAGGTAAATCATCGCATATGGCTAAACTGAGATGAACCGGCAGCATTCAACAATATTTATTAGAGCTGGCAGAAATTATTCAAAATTTTGTTTACATTTTGAAAATTTTAACAAAAAAATTTGACAGTTTTCATGGGGTTTTTTTCTGGATTTTTAACAAACTGTAAAGCCATTCATAATGTTTTGATTTTTTTAAAAATTCCAATGATGTTTAAAAAAAAAATCTTGATATTTTTTTCTCAGTTTATCAACTGGCTCTAATACATATATATTTTTACTTTCTTTACATTATTTAAAGATTCTGGGACCTATAAGCACTCAGATACTATAGTGGAGGGCAAAGTATAAAAACCTTGACAGATAACTTATGTATATGCTTAACTTTATCACTATGAATAGTCCCATTATTAATAGTGCGTAAAGTTCAGTATAAGTCTTTGCGGGATCAGGTCCTTGCTTGTGAATAGACTTAAGCCGGAAACGTGTTAATAAGCTGTTGCAAGGTATTATCATTGCCCTAATGTCCTACTACTGTGACTCTGAATCTCTTCCTCTGGGCAGTAGCTCCAAAAATGCACAAAACTATCTAGATTCTGAAAATCCTCGCTAGTTACTCTGAATCCCTGTCATTCTTAATTCACGCCCTCCACTTTACCACAATATACCCCCATAGCTTCACACTTCTGGGGTCTCAATATTACCCAATGGCTATGAAGTGAGTAGAGGCTTTTCCAGTGCTAGAATACTGTCCGTTTTTATTTCCCTCACACTATTTGTGCTAATATTGCACCAGTGACATAGGGTATCTTCTCCTTTGAGACACCCGTACCTACCTATTTCTGTAACATCTAGAAAAAATATAATATAGTTGCAGTATTTGATTAATAGTTCTAGGAATGAAAACTTGTCTTAATGCAAACTCCAATGGTGTTAGCCAATGTTGGGGGAAATAATTGATGTTTGGTAGTAAATGCTTCACTGTCTGTGTATAATTTTAAGCTTTGACCTGATCCTGTAATTCACTACATGCGGGCATGCCACTGTGTCTACACAGAGCCCCATTGATTGTAGGCTACTAAAAACAATACACATTACCTGGTGGTCTACAAGTTCCCATTTCTTCTGTTGTCTGGCTTCTGTCTTAATCACACAGTTAAATTTGTGAAGAGGTAATTATTTATTCTGTGTAACTTGAATCCATAAAAATGTCTATTTCATACATGATTCAAAGGTAGATTTACATTTTTCTGTTAGAATATAAATAGATACATTTTTAAACTGTTTTAAAATCACATCCTTTCATTCTAATTTCTCCTAAATCTACATGGAACAGTAATGTATCTTAATCTGAAAATCACACCAAACTCATTCCATGTCTCAAGTAGATATTTTTCATGGGCCTAAGTGGTTCTCCAAATGCAGGTTTTCCAAAAACATCATTGTCCTCTGTTCTCAAAGCTAACTCATGGAATACAATGCTGAACATTTTTTTAAATTAATATTTACATTAAATAACACATTTTAGAAAGATCCTATCTAATCTTATGTACTCTTATTCTATAATTGGTACCAGACTAAACTGCTATCCCAAAACCATGCCCCTTCCAATCATACATTTATTATCTTTCATCAAATGTACTTTAAATGAAGTTTCAACCTTTATACTGATTTCTCATTGTCCCTTCTTTTGAAGGGTTAATTTCTCCCTCTCTCTGGCTGCTCTAGTCAGATGTTTCCATTGCTCTAGGTCAGGGTACTTGTTCGCTATTTCATAAGAATACATCGCTTACATTGCACTTGAAGTCTTCAGAGTATTTGACAAGCTTTAATTAAACTTTCTAAACCCTCCGTGAAGTCGGTAAATTGTTACCTTGTGAGGAGAACTGGATGACTGGGGAGAACTAAATTGTTGATACAATAACATGTTTAACAAAAAAGGAAGAAAATGTATTCTTGAAGATAAAACAAACAAAACCAAAATGTAATAAACAGTGGAATATCCAGCAAGATCATACTTTCTTCTGGTTTACAATTCCAATCCCAGGTGCCAAGCTGTTTTAAAAAGACCTAGGCTTTGGGGTAAAATTATCAGAAGTGCCCAAGACTTTCAGTGAGACTTAGGCCTGGTCTACATTACAAAGTTATGCTCCTAAGTGCCTCAGACCAGGTCTATGCCTAAAACTTAGGTCAACATATCGACATAGCTCAGAGGTATGAAAAATTCACTCCCTCAAGAGACCTAGTTAAGCCATTGCAAAGTCTAATGTACACTCCGATAGGTCAACGCAAGAATGTTTCTGTCAATTTAGCTACTGCCTCTTGAGGGGATGGATTAACTACAAGGTTGGACAAACCCCTTCCGTTGTTGTAGCAAGTGTCTACGGTGACGTAGCTGCAGTGACGTAGTTGTGCTGTGGTAACATGTCTAGTGTAGACATAGCCATAGCCACTTTTGATAAATGGGACTTAGACTCCTTTTTGAAAATGTTACTATTTATGTTTTAATCAGATTTCCCAATAGATGTGCCTTGCTTAAAGGCACAGTAATAAACTCCCACTGTAAATCCATAGCTTTTACATACACTAAGACTATACACTTTAATTACGCCAGGAAACTTTTCCCATCTATCCTACAGAAAGAAATGGTTTAAAACAACAACAACCAACTGTACAATTAGAGAGAGAGAAATTAAATATTGCATTCATAAAGAGTAAGTGGTTCAGCACACTTGGCATCAAACCAAATCAAACCTACATGGTGAGGGTTTGCAGACAACCCTGCTTGCTTTGGCATCCCTAGCTGTCCCTGGGAAGGAAGTGACAGAAATGAGACTACTTCTTTGAGTGCTTGTTCATGTTGAGTCCAATCAGGTGTGTGAACACGCATGTGCACAGTAGCCAGAAGATTTTTCCCTAGCAGCAATGATAGGGTCAGCCTGGGCGCCCCCTGGAGTCACGCCTTCATGGCGCTCAATGTAGAGTCCTGCCGCCCCCTCAGTTCCTTCCTACCGCCAGTGACAGTTGCTGGAACTTCCCTTGCTCTTGCTCTGACAAATGACTTAGCAGTTCGATTCCTGTTGTACTCACCTTGTTTATTCAGATAGTGTAGTTTAGTATAGTTAGTTAGTCAGTTGTAAGTTTCATTTATGGGGATTTCCCCCCATTTCTTCCCCTTATTTGTTGCAACTGGGGCATGCCACAGTCCCGGGCTTCAAGACCTGCAAGGACAGTGCAAATGCCAAAAAATGACCCCCACACACATCTCCTGTTTATGGTGTCTGGGCGAGGGTCACCAAAAAGACTGCTGTGAATTCCAACCAAGAACACTGAAAGAGAGAGCAGCGGTTTAAAATCCTCCTCCTGGAGGCAGCTCTTCGACTGCAGTCAGACCCCAGTGCCAGGGATCCCACCATCAGCACGTCTTCTTTAGCACGCCAGCGCCATCTTCAAGAGACCAGGCGCCGAAGAAAGACCCAGCCAAGGACTTTAGGCACTGTCATGGAGCGTCTCGGGGACACTCCAGCCTTCGGCACTGGTCCCAATCACCAGTGCAGAAGAAGAAGAGGGTCGAAAGAGGCTGATCCCCTTTGCCTAGATCCAGAGACCAGCCATCAGTGGCACCACAGTCGGGCCACAGCTCCAAGACTCAGGGAGCAGCCACGTCGACTTCTGCCCAAGTGAGGCAGTTGAGTCCAGGCCCATCCCACTCGCCGAACCCCTTGGAGAGCCTGCCGCTTTCGTCCATTCCTGAAGCATTTGAGGCAGCACAGGACCTGCTCAGACTCTTGGCACCACTCTCGCCCCCGAGGCAGGAGAAGGCGTAGTCACTGCAGGCTCCATCCCACACTGTGCAGTCAAAGGGAAAGCTGGTTATGATGTCGCGCCGCTCCCCATCACCTCGGCAACCACAGACGCCAGCGCCTCCATCCAGGGAGCGCAGTCGGTCCCCAGGCTCCCGACGCTCCATATTGAGAGGTGCAGCGCCACCCTGGTCCTCGAATTCAGAGACTTCCAAATCAGAGTCGGACTCGTACCGCTCCGACTACAGCAGGATCAGAAGATCAAGCTCAAGGCACCACAGGAGGTCCCAGCCGATGCAGTGGGCCCCTCAATGGCAGAACCTAGCACAGTGGCCCTTCTGCACTCCATGGGCTTTCCACCAAGCTCAGGGTCGGAGCCGAGGATCTCGCTTGGGTGCTGCTTCAGTCACGTCTGCAACCTTTGTCCCACCACGTCCAGCGGCTGAGCAGTTACCTCCGGCGTCGATGCCAGCAACCGTGGCACTGTTGCCGACATCGGCGCCAACTGCGGTGCTGCCTTTGATAATGTCCTCGACTCCGGAGGTGTCAACAGCTCAGGTTACGGCACCAACCGCGCCTTTGGCACCAACTACGCCGCCGGCGCCATTATCGACGCTGCCTGCACTGACGTTGATTACCACCATGGCGCAGACACACCATCAGACAGCACCGCCGGCACTGGAGTGGGGGCTGGCATCGACGGCTGTGCCTGCGCCTTTCACGGCGCTGAGACCAGACCATCCCACCACTGTCCCCACCAGCTCAAGTGATCCCTCCGACAGGGATGGAAGCGAGCAACCACCTCCCTTGGTGGCCTCCTCCTCCTCATCTTCCCCAGATGAGGCGCTTGTAGACGCTGCTATTGCCCCAGCTCTGAAAGACTCCGGGGTGTAGCAGCAGTTGCTGCGCCAGGTCGCACAGGGTCTGGGCATTAAGGCGGAGGAAGTTGTAGATGATGCAGACCCTATGGTGGACATCGTGGCCACTTTGGGCCCTTCCTGTATCGCTTTACCACTAATCAAAACTATCACTGGCATGACCAAGACCCTGTGGCAGACCCCAGCCTCTCTGGCGCCTACCGCCAAGCACAATGAACGGCAGTACTTTGTGCCCTCCAAGGGCTATGAACATCTATACGCTCACCCACAACCTGACTCTCTGGAGGTGGACGCTGCTAACCAGCGAGAGAGGCAGCGTTTCCAGGGCCCTTACCCCAAGAATAGGGACACAAAAAAACTGGACCTATTCGGGCAGAAAGTACGCACCACGGGGGGACTGCAACTCCGCATTTCCAACCAACAGGCCATCGTCAGCAGGTATGCCTACAATACCTGCTCGGCATTGGCTACCTTTACAGAGTTACTTCCCTCGGACTCCCAGGCTGAACTCTCGGCTTTGGTTGAGCGGGGGAGATTGATCTCCAGGGCATCTCTGCAAGCAGCGCTTGATGGGGCAGACGCTGCCACTAGAGTCATGGCCAGGGGTGTAGCCATGAGAAGGTGCTCGTGGCTCCAGGTCTCAGGTCTCCCCTTTGAGGTCCAACAAACCATACAGGACCTGCCTTTCGAAGGTGAGACTCTGTTTTCGGAAAAGACAGACAAAAAGCTAAACAGCCTGAAGGACTCCAGAGCCACCCTCAGGTCCCTGGGACTCTGCATGCCTTCTACTCAGCAGAGACACTTCCGGCCGCAGCCCATTCAGAGGTTCGGTCAGCAGAACCACCAGGATGGCTCCAGAAGGTGGAACGGAAGTGGCAGTAGAAGGCCGCGTCAACCTTCTGGCCAGGGCTTGGGACAACCAAAGCCATCTTCGGGACCTAAGCCTGCCTGTTGAAGGCATGGTCAAGGACGGTGTATCACACCTGGAAATGGATCCACCCCGCCTTACCTTCTTGTCCTGACTATCTCCTTTCTACCGTGCATGGTCCCTTATTACCTCAGACCGATGGGTGCTCGGCACTGTAGAGAGGGGATACTCCATCCAATTCTGTGGCCTCCCACCCTTCTACCCCCCTTTCCCGTCCCTCTTCTGGGACTCTTCTCACTAACAACTCCTTATCCAGGAAGTGCAGTCGCTCCTCTCTCTAGCGGCAGTGGAGGAGGTTCCTCAGGAGCACTGGGGCGATGGTTTTTACTCCCGGTATTTCCTAATACCGAAAGCCAAAGGTGGCCTCAGGCCCATCCTGGACCTGCAGGAACTCAACAAGTTTATAAAGAAACTCAAGTTTCACATGGTCTCTCTGGCCTCCATCATTCCCTCATTGGATCCAGCAGACTGGTATGCCGCCCTCAACTTGTAAGATGCATACTTTAATATTGCGATCACTCAGCCCCACAAGAAGTACCTCAGGTTCGTGGTGAACAACACCCACTATCAATTCACAGTCCTCCCGTTCGGCCTGTCAGCAGCACCTCGGGTTTTCACCAACTGTATGGCAGTCGTCGCTGCATTTCTGCACAGGCACCAGGTTCAGGTGTTTCCTTACCTTGAAGAATGGCTGATTAATGGCCGCTCCAAGACCCAAGTGGAGGCTCAGGTCAAATTTATCAGAGCCACCTTCGTAAACCTGGGTCTCCTTTTAAACAAAGCAAAGTCCACTCTGTCCCCCGTTCAGAGGATAGAGTTTATAGGGGCAGTATTGGACTTGACCCAGGCCAGGGCATATCTGCCTCAAGCCAGGTTTCAGGCCCTGACCGATACCATTCGAGGCCTCAGACAGTTTCCCACCACCACAGCAAGAAACTGCCTGAAGCTTCTGGGCCACATGGCGGCTTGTACCTACGTGGTGCAGCATGCCACTCAGACTTCGACCTCTTCAGTCATGGCTGGCATCAGTGTACCACCTGGCTAAAGACAGCCTGGACAGGATAGTGACCCTACCTCGCTCGGTCCTCAACTCCCTCCCGTGGTGGCTCGACCCTCAGGAGGTATGCTCCGGGATCCCCTTCGCCAGTCCGCAGCTGTCCCTCTCTCTAGGGACGGATGCATCAGACGTGGGCTGGGGAAGCACATCAAGGAGAACACAGGACTCAAGGTCTTTGGTCTCAGGCGGATCTGGCTCGCCACGTCAACGTCAGAGAACTGAGAGCATACTTAATGGGACAATGTCTATCAGTCATGATGGACAACACCATGGCAATGTTCTATATCAACAAACGGGGGGTGCACACTCCTCTCCCCTGTGCCAGGAAGTCCTCATGCTGTGGGACTTCTCTGTAGAACATTCAATACACCTGCAAGCGTCGTACCTCCGAGGGGTACAGAATGAGCTGGCAGACCACCTCAGCAGGTCGTTTCGTGACCACAAGTGATCCCTTCACCTGGATGTCACGATTTCAATGTTTCAGATAGACCTATTCGCCACGCAACACAACAAAAAGTTGTTCCTTTCAGAATCATAGCCCAGGCTCCAGGGCGCACGCGTTTCTCCTCCACTGGGAGGTTGTCTCCTACATGCCTTTCCGCCCATACCACTCGTTCACAAGATACTCCTCAAGATCCAGAGGGAACGAACACAGGTTATATTGATAGCTCCAGCATGCCCCATCAGTACTGGTACACATCTCTCCTAGACCTGTCCGTGGAAGCCCCGGTCACCCTTCCACTCTTCCCAGACCTTCTGACACAGTGCTGCTCATTCTGGGCTACCTCCTCCATCTGAAGCAGCAGGGGCTTTCGTTGTCTTCAATAAGGGTGCACTTAGCCGCCATATCGGCCTTCCGTCCGGGTGGGGGGGGGGCGCTCGGTGTTTGCTAATCCTGTGGTCACCCGATTTTTAAAAGGACTCGACAGACTGTACCCTCACGTCCAACAGCCTGTCCCATCCTGGGACCTCAACCTGGTCCAATATTGAGCGCCATGAAGGCACGACTCCAGAGGGCGCCCAGACAGACCCTATGGTTGCTGCCAGGGAAAAATCGTCTGGGTACTGTGCACCTTCGTGCGCGCACACACCTGATTGGAAAGGACATGAACAACACATCTTGAAGAACAACAGTTATGAGAAAGTGAGGCTAGGTCTACACTACCCGCCTGAATCGGCGGGTAGAAATTGATCTCTCGGGGATCGAATTATCGCGTCTCGTCGGGACGCGACAATCGATCCCCGAATCGACGCTCTTACTCCACCAGCGGAGGTGGGAGTAAGCGCCGTCGACTGGGAGCCGCGGAGGTCGATTTTGCCGCCGTCCTCACAGCAGGGTAAGTCGGCTCCGATACGTCGAATTCAGCTACGCTATTCGCGTAGCTGAATTGGCGTATCTTATATCGACCCCCCCCCCCGTAGTGAAGACCTACCCTAGTAACCGTTTTTTCCCTCCAACCCTTTCACAGATGCTCCACATATGAATCCTCAAAATGACAAATTGGTCTACTTTGGTAGACAAATTGGTCCCACTTAATTAGGTCAGTGGTACATGCACCTTCATGTATCTTTCATTTAAATCTGGAAGGAATTGAAGGTATGTCTATACTAGAAACACTTCCATGGCACAGCTGCGCTGCTGCAGTGTAGACACTACAGTGACAGAAGGGGTTCTTCAGTCACTGTAGTAAATCTACCTCCCTCACAAGGCAGTAGCTAGGTAAACGGAAGAATTCTTCTGTCAACCTAGCACTGTCTTCTCTGCAGCTTAGGTCAGCTTAATTGCATTGCCCAGGGTGTGAAATTTTTTCACAGCCCTGAGTGATGTAGTTCAGCTGACCTAACTTTGTAGTGTAGACCAACCTTGGGACACAAAGAGGTTAAGTGACTTTGCCAAGCCTTGCTGCAAGTTTGTGACAGAGTTTGGAATGATATTCAGGAGTTTCTGTCTCCTAATGAAATGCTTTAGACCGTGCTGTGTCCCTGTCCACAGGCTTTACTGTGGGTAATAAATCTCCTTTTTCCACTCCGCTGCACTTTAAGGCGGGGAGTGAGGCACAAGTACCTCACCGATGCTGTACACTGCTGTTTCTCTCAGACTAACACAGTTCCTTCAGGTGCATCATTTTCCTGCTTATTAAAAAAAACCCACAAAACAGAATCCCCGAAATAGTTTTCTTGCTGTTTTAGCAAGGCTTATTTCAGGGAAGCCATGTTGTACCCTGGTATAAATACAAAGAGAATTTAATTTAGTCAGCAGAATTTTGTTTTAGTTACTTGCCAATATTTTCTTTAAAAGTTAAAGCGGAATTTCAGTGTCCAATTTTTTTATGGGACGGATGGGTTAAGTAAGTTTTAGAGTACTATAATTACAAACTCACAGATCCTGCAGTGGTGAAAAAGGCCTGATCTTGAACTCAAATACACGTCACTGCATATCCCAAATTATAATACAAGCAAACTCTTTCATCCAGATGCAGTGCAGGACAGCAGTAATTTTGTTCTGTGATTAAAGTGGCTCCAGTCATTTTATTCGCCACAAAATGACTGGTGTGACATCAACTTTCTGAACATACAAAGCGACCTTAGCTGGCAACAGTTTTCACTAAGGATGTAAGAGCAGGTCTGACAATGTAGAAAACTGTTGAGGAATTAGTCAGCTCCTGAGGGGAGTTGATATCCATAGAGGGAGTCAAGAACCCCATTTAAGGACTGATTGGGAGGAAGTTATTCGAGACAGTGGGGCAGGGGTGAGCCATGAAGGGGTGTCAAATAATTAGCAGAACCAAGATTTTGGCCTCAGTTGGTGGGAATTGAAAATAAAGCTTAATAAATTTGTATGATGTTAACTTATAATAGCAATATCATCTTTGTCCTGTTTTCTTGCATGTGAGAAAGTGGGACATTTATCTATTTGGATATAAGATTACTGATTCAGAAAACAGAGGGGTACAGATAATATTGCCAAAAAAATCTGGTACAGTTAGCTTGGAGGTAGATCCATGTTTTATGGCTAATGAAACACAGTAATAAATTGGGCGGTAGAGAGAAAAGATGCAAGAAATTTCTTTTTTTCTTATGATGCTGACCGTAGAGATTTAGAAAAGATCAGGAATGTCAATATTGCAAATGAAAAGAGGACAGAAAAACTGTGAAGACAAAAATATTTCACAAATACAAAGTGCCATGAAGACTGTGAAATGAAACAAGCTCTTTTAGGGACGTTGAAGGGAAATGTATGACAGGTTGCATGTTTCTGGGAAGTTTAAAAGATTTTTCATCATTGACTGATTAAGAGAATGATGAAGACATTCCAGAAACAGATAAATTTCCCTAAGGGGGTCAGAAAAAAAAAAAAGAAGGAAAGGAAATGTAACAAAGAAACGGGTTGGGAAGGGAAGCAGGGGACAGTGTTTAAAGGGCAAATTAAGTCAGGTCCCAGGACCAGATTGCTCATATTCCAAAATTCTAATTATAGTAGAGAATGAATTAAAACACATCAGACCCTTCATTCACAACAGAAGAGATATTCACAGGCTGGAAGCAAACTAATATAACAGCCATAATTTAAAAAGGGACCAATGGAGACCCAGGGTACCACAGACCTGTAACTCTGGCTTTCAAACTGGGAAAGATTTTAGAGTTATTGAACAGGGACAGGCATTAGGACAACACTTGGAAGGGTTCAAACACATTAAAGTAGACATACTTTTCCAAAGGGGAGATCACTTTTAACAAATGTAATTAATTTCTTCAAGGAATTGACAACGAACTGATGGGGTGAACCAGTTGACACAGTGTAGTTGGACATCAAGAAGTCTTAAAAATTAACAAGTATTTCATAGATGATTAAATATTTAACTTGAGCAGAGCCTGCCATTCGTGCGAAGTAGCTTACAGCTTATCATTTTCCCTAGTGGAAATGTGTCCATAAACAAATGTTCTCTTGTTATGTCTGTGATGCTTCCTAGGAGTACCCAGGGTTGTGAAGTACCTCACTACCACCTGCCCTTAGCGTGAGGAATCCTTGACTTCCTGGTGAGGGTCAGCTCCCCAGCTTCACTGGCCACTGGCAACACAAGCCCACCCCTCTAGGCCTACGCAGGCCCGGCTATCTCTCTACAGATTAGCGATAGACACATTCCAACCCCTGAGCCTTCTGAGTGTCTCCCCGGAGTGTCCCGCCCCTGTTGACACTCATGGCTTGTCTACACTTAAAAGGTTGTAGATGCTACATAAATGAACAGGAAGGCTTCTCCTGTTGGCATAGATAATTCCACGTCCCCAAGAGGTGGTAGCTATGTCAAATCCCACTCCTGACATAACCTTTTTATGGGGGGAGGGATAGCTCAGGGGTTTGAGCATTGGCCTGCTAAACCCAGGGTTGTGAGTTCAATCCTTGAGGGGGCCGTTTAGGGGTCTGCGGCAAAAATATGTCTGGGGATTAGCCTAGATGACCTCCTGAGGTCCCTTCCAACCCTGATATTCTATGATTCTAGTGAATGGGAAAAGCCCTCCCAGCAATATAGCACTGTCTATACCAGGAGTTAGGTTGGTATAACTGTGTCGCTGAGGGGTGTCGACTATAAGCCTTATAGTAGTTACAGATTTGCTGCTTCCAAGAAGCAATCCACCCCAGCATACCAGTTACACCTCACACCACAGTCTGTTTAACACACAACACTTAGATACATTTATGGTGAAAACAAATAAAAGTTTATTTAACAAGGTATAGAGATTCAAGTGATGACATGTAGATGTATTGGAAAAAATTATTACATATAAAATAGAATCATAACCCACATTCTAGAACCTAGAGTTACTTAACTAGGTACTTTCTTGTCTTATAGAGCAATGCACAACCAAAGTCTTCCCAAAATTTTACAGCCAGGCTTGGCTGTGATCTTCTGTTCATGGGGAAAAGTCACATTCTCAGCTTGCCTCCTTGGTGAAAGATCCAGGGTAGGTCTGTCAAGCGATTAAAAAAATTAATCACGATTAATTGCATGATTAAAAAAATGAATTGCGATTAATCGCACTGTTAATAATAGAATACCATTTATTTAAATATTTTTGGATGTTTTCTACATTTTCAAATATATTCATTTCAATTACAACACAGAATACAAAGTGTACAGTGCTCACTTTATTTTTGATTACAAGTACTTGCACAGGTTGATTTTTCTTTTTTGGTGGTTCGGGTTCAGTAGTTTCCTCATCGCAGTGTTGCTCTTTTAATACTTTTGAAAGCATGCTCCACGCCTCGTCACTCTGAGATTTTGGAAGGCACTTCAGATTCTTAAACCTTGGGTCGAGTGCTGTAGCTATCTCAGATTAGTACCTTCTTTGCATTTTGTCAAATCTGCAGTGAATGTGTTCTTAAAATGAACAACATGTGGTGGGTCATTATCCAAGACTGCTATAACATGCAATATATGGTAGAATGTGGGTAAAACAGAGCAGGGCACATACAATTCTCCCCCCACGGAGTTCAGTCACAAATTTAATTAATGCATAATTTTTTTAACAAGCATCATCAGCATGGAAGCATGTTCTCTGGAATGGTGGCTGAAGCATGAAGGGGCATATGAATGTTTAGCATATCTGGCACATAAATACTTTGCAGTGCCGGCTACAAAAGTGCCATGCAAATGCCTGTTCTCACATTCTGGTGACATTGTAAATAAGAAGAGGGCAGCATTATCTCCGGTAAATGTAACAAAAAAAATCTACATTTGTAAGTTGCACTTTCACCACACAGAGATTGCACTACAGTACTTGTATGCGGTGAATTGAAAAATACTATTTCTTTTATCTTTTACAGTGCAAATATATGTAATCAAGAATAATATACACTTTGATTTCAATTACAACACAGAATACAATATATATGAAAATGTAGAAAAACATCCAAAATATGTAATAAATTTGAATTGGTATTCTATTGTTTAACAGTGCGATTAAAACTGTGAGTAATCATGATTAATTTTTTTTATTTAATCGCGTGAGTTAACTGTGATTAATCGACAGCCCTAATCCAGGGTTCCTGTTTGCACTACATATATTTCCAAACAATCCATTGTTGTTGTTCAGAAGCAGGATGCCCCCTGTAGGTTGTTTTTTCCTGTATATTCCTTTCTTATAGATTTTGCAATCTCTTAATCAGCATCTGTCTCAGAATGCAAGTAGGGCCATGCACTGGGGGACACAATACACAATGACCAGACAGGGAGATAATCTGATTACCTGCCTTAAGAACATGTTTTCAATATAGACACAATTGCTTAAATATTATCTCTACATACATTTTGCAATTATTATCATGACTAGTGGGCTACTAGCTCTCAGTAAAGACCTCACATGCCACCCTTTAGTGAATTATTATGCATATATCCAAACCAGGGGATCCCAGTAAAACTCTACGCATCCCTGTGCTCTCTGCCAGTTGGCAGCAAGAGGTTCCTGGGTCACAGTGTCATAAGCCATGATTTGAACCCAAGTTGACAGAAGTGAAAGGTAATGCATAAACCTGTGGTACTTTTTAGCCTGACTGAATACTTTTCTTTATGAAACTTTCCAGGGTGGATTTAAATCACTAGTCAGGAAGACTCAATTTAATCATGGATTTCTACATAAAAGTTCATTCTTGTTGGTTGTTATAACGTTAATACATATTCTTCAAAACTCAGAGATAGATGTAAGTTTCATTTTTAGAAGGTACACACTGTACATTTTTAAAGTGATTTATTTTGAAAACTTTTCAGATTAGTTTTACAGCTATATCAGAAAATGAATGATTGTTTGGTTATTTCATTTACCAAAGGTAATTGAAGCAGATATTTATGAAGTCATTGGAAGGTGAACTATGTCCAATTCAACAGGTTAATCATTAATATTTGGAGGATTTTCTTGCCGTGCTGTATTAGGAGGAGAACATCACGAGACAGATATTTAAATTGTTTTATTTAACTAAAACAACAACGTTATGTATTCTGGGTTTTTTTCTTCAACAACAAACATATAATATTTTAACAAAACAAGCATATGAATTTTTGAATTTAGTTAAACATTCAAATTTTTTAAAATCAGGTTTGTTTTTGTTAAAATTGTTTTTAACTAAAATAGTTAAATATTTAAAAAAACACAAAAATTAATTTGACTATATCAGGCAGGTCAACATGAGAAACTTAAAATATTGGCTTCTGCAGCTAACTCAGGCCTGGTCTACACTACGAGTTTAGGTCGACTTTAGCCGCGTTAAATCGAATTAAGCCTGGACACGTTCACACGACGAAGCCCTTTCTTTCGACTTAAAGGGCCCTTTAAACCGGTTTCTTTACTCCACCTCCGACGAGGGGATTAGCGATAAAATCGGCCTTAGGGGGTCGGAATTGGGGTAGTGGGGACGGAATTCGACGTTATTGGCCTCCGGGAGCTATCCCACAGTGCTTCATTGTGACCGCTCTGGACAGCACTCTCAACTCAGATGCACTGGCCAGGTAGACAGGAAAAGCCCCGCGAACGTTTGAATTTCATTTCCTGTTTGCTCAGCGTGGAGAGCACAGGTGACCACGCAGAGCTCATCAGCACAGGTAACCATGATGGAGTCCCAGGATCGCAAAAGAGCTCCAGCATGGACGGAACGGGAGGTACGGGATCTGCTCGCCATATGGGGAGACGAATCAGTGCTAGCTGAACTCCGAAGCAGTAAACGAAATGGCAAAATATTAGAAAAGGTCTCCAAGGCCATGAAGGACAGAGGCCATAACAGGGACGCACAGCAGTGCCGCGTGAAAATTAAGGAGCTAAGGCAAGCCTACCACAAAGCCAGAGAAGCAAACGGAAGGTCCGGGGCAGAGCCGCAAACATGCCGCTTCTACGCGGAGCTGCATGCCATTCTAGGGGGTGCAGCCACCACTACCCCAACCGTGTGCTATGACTCCTTCACTGGAGAAACACACAGGGAAGCGGGTTCGGGGTACAAGGAAGATGAGGATGGAGAAAATGTAGATAGCTCACAGCCGCAAGGAAGCGGAGAAACTGGTTTCCCCAACATCCAGGATATGTTTATCACCCTGGACCTGGAACCAGTAACCCCCGAACTCACCCAAGGCGTGCTCCCAGACCCTGAGGGCACACAGGGGACCTCTGGTGAGTGTACCTTTGTAAATATTACACATGGTTTAAAAGCAAGCGTGTTTAATGATTAATGATTAATTTGCCCTGGCAATCGCGGCCAGTACAGCTACTGGAAAAGTCTGTTAACGTGTATGGGGATGGAGCGGAAATGCTCCAGGGACATCTCCAGAAAACTCTCCTGGATGTACTCCCAAAGCCTTTGCAAAAGGTTTCTGGGGTGGGCTGCCTTATCCCGTCCGCCATGGTAGGACACTTTACCACGCCAGGCCAGTAGCACGTAGTCTGGAATCATTGCATAACAAAGCATGGCAGCGTATGGTCCCGGTGTTTGCTGGCATGCAGACAACATCCATTCCTTATCGCTCTTTGTTATCCTCAGGAGAGTGATATCATTCACGGTCACCTGGTTGAAATGGGGCAATTTTATTAAGGGGACATTCAGAGGTGCCCGTTCCTGCTCTGCTGAACAGAAATATTCCCCGCTGTTAGCCACGCGGTGGGGGGGAGGGGTGAAGTGATCATCCCAGAGAATTGGGTGTGTGGGGGAGGGGAGTTAGTTGGGTTTGTGCTGCATGTTAACCCTGAAACCGCAGCCCCTCCTTTTACATTGCAAACCCATTTTAAATGGCCAACCCAACGGGTGCTTGGTATGGGAAATGAGAGCACTACTGTTTGAAACCATTCCCACATGTTAAGAAGGTTAAAAAAGCCAAAAGACTGTGTCTTACCATGGCTGCCTGCAAGCTGAAATCTGTGGCCTGGCACTGCGTGAGTGATCTCTCACACCAAACCGGCAGGCCCTCAATATAAGAGGAAAAATGCGACCTTGTAACGAAAGCACATGTGCTGTGTAATGTGAACAGCAAAATTTAACGTGAAAGAGTGTACCCATTGTTCTCTAAAATGTGTCTTTTTTAACCACCTCTCCCTTCTCCTCCACCAGCTGCAAATGTTTCTCCTTCACAGAGGCTAGTGAAGATTAGAAAGAGAAAACGTAGGACGCGTGATGACATGTTCACAGAGCTACAGATGTCCTGCCACGCTGACAGAGCACAGCAGAATACGTGGAGGCAGTCAATGACTGATTACAGAAAAGCACAATATGAACGAGAGGAGAGGTGGCGTGCTGAATCGCGGGCTGAAAATGATAGGTGGCGTCAGCTTGCAGACAGAAGGCAAGAGTCGATGCTCCGGCTGCTGGAGCATCAAACTGATATGCTCCAGCGTATGGTTGAGCTGCAGGAAAGGCAGCAGGAGCAGAGACCGCCACTACAGCCCCGTGTAACCAACAGCCCTCCTCCCCAAGTTCCATAGCCTCCTCACCCAGACGCCCAAGAACACGGTGGCGGGGCCTCCGGCCACCCAGTCACTCCACCCCAGATGATTGCCCTAGCATCAGAAGGCTGGCCTTCAATAAGAGTTAAAGTTTTAAACGGCAGTGTGTCCTTTTCCTTCCCTCCTCCCCCACCCATCCCGGGCTACCTTTGCAATTATCCCCCTAGTTGTGTGATGAATTAATAAAGAATGCATGAATGTGAAGTAACAATGACTTTATTGCCTCTGCAAGCGGTGCTCGAAGGGGGAAGGGGAGGGTGGGGTGGTTGGCTTACAGGGAAGTAGAGTGAACCGGGTGGGGGGGCGGAGGGTTCATCAAGGAGAAACAAACAGAAGTTTCACACCGTAGCCTGGCCAGTCACAAAACTCGTTTTCAAAGCTTCTCTGATGTGCACCGCGCCCTGCTGTGCTCTTCTAACCGCCCTGGTGTCTGGCTGCGCGTAATCAGCGGCCAGGCGATTTGCCTCAACCTCCCACCCCGCCATAAATGTCTCCCCCTTACTCTCACAGATATTGTGGAGCGCACAGCAAGCAGCAATAACAATGGGGATATTCTTTTCGCTAAGGTCTGAGTGAGTCAGTAAGCTGCGCCAGCGCGCTTTTAAACGTCCAAATGCACATTCCACCACCATTCGGCACTTGCTCAGCCTATAGTTGAACAGGTCCTGACTCCTGTCAGGCTGCCTGTGTACGGCTTCATGAGCCATGGCATTAAGGGGTAGGCTGGGTCCCCAAGGATCACGATAGGCATTTCAACATCCCCAACGGTTATTTTCTGGTCCGGGAAGAAAGTCCCTTCCTCCAGCTTTCGAAACAGACCAGAGTGCCTGAAGACGCGAGCATCATGTACCTTTCCCGGCCATCCCACGTTGATGTTGGTGAAATGTCCCTTGTGATCCACCAGGGCTTGCAGCAGCATTGAAAAGTACCCCTTGCGGTTTATGTACTCGGTGGCTTGGTGCTCCGGTGACAAGATAGGGATATGGGTTCCGTCTATCGCCCCACCACAGTTTGGGAATCCCATTGCAGCAAAGCCATCCACTATGGCCTGCAAGTTTCCCAGAGTCACTACCCTTGATATCACCAGGTCTTTCATTGCCCTGGCAACTTGGATCACAGCAGCCCCCACAGTAGATTTGCCCACTCCAAATTGATTCCCGACTGACCGGTAGCTGTCTGGCGTTGCAAGCTTCCACAGGGCTATCGCCACTCGCTTCTCAACTGTGAGGGCTGCTCTCATTCTGGTATTCTGGCGCTTCAGGGCAGGGGAAAGCAAGTCACAAAGTTCCATGAAAGTGCCCTTACGCATGCGAAAGTTTCGCAGCCACTGGGAATCGTCCCACACCTGCAGCACGATGTGGTCCAACCAGTCTGTGCTTGTTTCCCGGGCCCAGAATCGGCGTTCCACAGCATGAACCTGCCCCAGTAACACCATGATTTCCACATTGCTGGGGCCTATGCCTTGTGAGAGGTCTATGTCCATGTCAATTTCCTCATCACTCTCATCGCCGCGCTGCAATCGCCTCCTCGGCTGGTCCTGGTTTTGCTTTGGCATGTTCTGGCTCTGCATATACTCCAGGACAATGCGCGTGCTGTTCATAGTGCTCATAATTGCCGCGGTGATCTGAGCGGGCTCCATGATCCCAGTGCTAGCTATGGCGTCTGGTCTGAAAAAAGGCGCGAAACTAGTATCTGACGGACCAGGGGAGGGAGGGAGGGAGGGAGGGAGGGGCGAGTGATGACATGGCGTACAGGTACAGGGAATTAAAATCAACAAAGGTGGCTGTGCATCAGGGAGAAACACAAACAACTGTCACACAGAATGGCCCCCCCCAAAGATTGAACTCAAAAGCCTGGGTTTAGCAGGCCGTTGATTTGACGGAGGGAGGGGGAAGCAAATGAATACAGAACAAATCTATTTTTTACATCTTAAGACGACGGTGCAGCATGACTGATAGCCCTCGGCATCTTCTGGGTGCTTGGCAGCAAATACTGGGCGCTTGGCAGTTAGTGTACTAAGACTGATAGCCACATTTTTCCTGTATGATGACGATGGCCTTCAGGCCTATTGCACGATCTGCTGCTCAGGGAAGACTCTGCTAACGTGCGATGATTCAACTTGTAATAGGAAAAGACTACAGTTACCAGTCGTAATACACCATCTACTGCCAGAAGGCAAAAGGCTGGTGCAATGCAGCCCTACGGCTGCCAGCCCCACGGCTGCCAGCACCCAGATCGCCGATGAAGGCTACCAGTCATGCTGCACCGTCTACCGCCAAAAGGCAGTTAGCTGCTGCTGCTGTGTAGCAATGCAGTCCCACGTCTGCCGGCACCCAGATGACATATGGTGACGGTGAGCTGAGCTGAGCGGGCTCCATGCTTGCCGTGGTATGTTGTCAGCACAGGTAACCCAGATAAAAAGGCGCGAATCTATTGTCTGCCGTTGCTCTGATGGAGGGGGAGGGGCCTGACGACATGTACCCAGAACCCCCCGCGACACTGTTTTGCATCATTCGGGCATTGGGATCTCAACCCAGAATTCGAATGGGCAGCGGAGACTGCGGGGACTGTGGGATAGCTACCCATAGTGCAATGCTCCGGAAGTCGACGCTAGCCTCGGTACTGTGGACGCGGTCCGCCGACTAGAGCACTTAGAGCATTTTATGTAAGGACACACAATCAGCTATATACAACCGATTTCTATAAAACCGGCTTCTATTAATTCGACCTAATTTCGTAGTGTAGACATACTCTCAGTTGTCTTCACCTTCATTTTCCTGTTTGTTCATAATCTGGAAAAGAAAAACAAGCTTTCCTGCTTTTTCAGGTCCCAAACGATTTCTCAATTTGGAATGAATTAGTCCAAAGGAAGAAAATATTCTTTCTACGCCGGCAGAAGCTACTGCTGTTAAAAGTGAGATTATCACTTCAACTGTCTCTGAATCCAAGTGCTTAAGTGACTTCCACCAGTTCACTGGTGTGACTTTCTTTAAAATATCATCAGCAAACATATATTTCTTGAATGGTTCACCCTTAGCTCTGAAGTTTATTATAGTTGGCATTATGGAGGGATGATTGCTGGATGTCCATATCATAGCCAACTCCTCTTCTTCAGCAGTTAAGGTTTGACCCTGGTACCGAATATTGAGAATATTTGCAAGAAAATGAGCTGGAGATAGTGCTTGTCCCCTTCGTTTTTTTAATGCTTGTAATTTAACTCTCTCATTGCATATTTCTCTTTTTAAGATCTCACTCAGTTCCTTCCAAATTTCAACAGCGTCAGCAATAAAACATCTGTTTCCCTGCATTTTGTTCAAGGCTACAGAAATAGGCTTCAGGGTATTCAGCATGTGTTCAACATTTTTCTTAAAGCCAATGTTGAGAACTTTGGCTGTGGCAGTGCCATCTGTTTTTTCACAATTTTGTTCACAAACTGTCATCAGATTAGGCCAGTTCTAGATATAGTACTCAAAACAGTCCACTACTGAATTCCATCGCACGTCTTGTGGGAGAGTTATCTTGGTTCCGCTCACTTTTTTCAGAGCAGCTGCTGCTAAGTGGTTGTTACAGAAGTATTTTGCAATTTTAACAACATTAATCTTTATTTCTGGAACACTGAATTCTTTGGCTAGGAGATGCATCAAATGAGCACTGCAACCGTATGTTATTAGCTTAGGACTCTCTTCACTCTCTTCTAAATAAATTCTTCTAATCTTGGATACATTTGCAGATTTTTTTTTTTCTTTTTGCTACAGGTGATATACTGTGGCTATGTGATATACAAGACGTGACTGAAACATTATTATTGGCAGATAACTCTGAAACTATAGAAAATGGTGGTGCTCTTGAAGGCGGATAGTCTTCAGAATCCTGTATGTTGAGGATGGATTCTCCTAAACAAAATAAGTCAATGCAGTTATTTAATTATTATTACCATAGTGCTCATTTAGTATTACTCGTTGCATTCACTGACGCTCAGTACTACTTAAAAGGTGAAATTGTAAAAGGAAGATCTGCCTATTTCAGCTATTTATTTTTTATCACAACTGCATCTAAAATGATAGTACCATAGAGTAACTACTATATTTTTTGCTCAAACATGAGAATTCAAGAATAGTCCAGAAGGAAGACAGGCAGTCCTTAAGAAAGAAGTATGAAACAAAAAAGTTTATCAACCTGAAGATCCTGCATGTTCAGACATGTTCCTTTCATCATCTTCAACGTAGCTTCCTCCTGAGAAGGAACACTTCTCAGGATGTAGTTTCAGTCGGGCACCCAGGCCTTGCATTTCTTTGTTGCACTGTTTGCATTTTGCACGCATGCCTGTTTTACCCACAGGTAGAGGAACTTCATTAAAATATTCCCAAACTAGGTCTCTTTTACAGCCTGCTGCCATTATATGTTTTCCCTTCTAGTGAGAGAATGGTATGGTAGATCTCAAATCAATGAAGGCTACACTCAGAAAGACCTCAAGACTTCTGGAATATGCTGCTCAAACAGTTTCACTTTTGTTTCTACTGCCTGTCCCTCCCTTCTCACATTTGGGTCCAGACTTCTTCTCCTTGTCCAGATCTATTCCGCCCCCAACGATCTTCTATTCATTGAACTTTTTGAAACTTTGCACTTTTAGGGAGAGGTAAGGGATTGACTCTGTGTACACAAATTTGCAGAGGGACGATAGCGTTGAGGTCTGTTATTTCTCACCTCATTTATTTGTTTAAAAACATTTTTGCTGTTATCTCTGGAGACACAAATCCACAGTTTGAGAACTGCAAAACTAAGCATCTCCTAAATAACCTAAATAATCTATACAGAATCCCCTGGAACTCCATGAGATTGGGTCCCTAATCCATGAACTATTGGAACTCATTTATAAAACTTTTCTTACACATTACATGAATATATTGTCTCATACTATAGAATTAGAATTTATAATCCCTATTCCATGATGAGATATCTTTGAGGTATAATGTATCTTAATTAAAACTATCTTTAGATAGGCTTTTTCCTCAAAAAGCATTTTATCAAAAAATCCGATTTAAATTTTAAAAAAATCTGATTTATTTTTATTTTTATTTTTATTTTTTTTAAAGTATTGATTTTTATCCACCCTGAAACTTTCTCTTAGCTGCACCTGGTAATCTTGCTCTGGTTAAAACTTCATTAGAGTTTCTATTTTAAGCCTGTTTTGCCAGCGGGTTATAACTTAACAATGAAAATGTGCTCCAGTTACAAATATGGCATATGTGGTCGCATCCAAAGCAATTGTTTTCCCAAACTGTACCACAAAATTGGTTTGGCAAATTTTATATAATCCAAGTACTAATACAATAAATCTGCAGTGTTCTAACAGAACCATTTTGGGTTGCTATAACTCAAAGATAGCTTTGATTTATTAAATCAGTATATAAATAAAATTTGACAAGTGATTAATTCCTAATATGATCTTCACCACATACAAGTTTTTATTTAAAGCAGTAAAACTTTGCCAAAAGACTTTAAAAAATGTCTACTGTGCTGGTACATGTCCCTGAATATTTTGACTGTATCCATATATTTAGTTTATATATAATAAAGCTCCTTCAGTGGTTTTTCTTTTTTGTTTAGCTTTTTTAAAAAAAGAATAAAATATACTCAGACAAATAGCATACAGGTAACATGAGTCTCTCTCTTACAGTGATGTAGCATATAGTGTATTGCTTGTCAAATTAGTCCTTATGCTGTGGCTATTAAACATAACAAGGTGGGTTGTTGCAGGTATTTCATCTTTACTCTGAATATTTTGGCATTTTCTGTTTGTCAGACCTTTAACATATTATTGTATTTCTATTTAATAGTCTTTATGGTTGCAAATTCTATTTATTTTTGCTGGAAATTCCAGATGCTTTTTGCCAAACATATGGCCTAGTAGTGCACTTAGCTATTTTTAAACTGGAAGATTGAGAGTTCTGCATTCAGTGATGGGCTATAGTTGTATCTGACTTTAACATGAGGACATGAATTGTATAGATAGGGTTGGAGTACAAAACAGTCCTGTGAAACTGACAGAGATTAGAAGCACAGCTGTCTGCAAAGTTGTAACAGATCTAAATTGTAGGCCTTTTTGAACTGGAACTACTGTAAGGGTATGTCTACACTGCATACTTCTTTCAGCAGTGTGTAACGTACATACACACGTAGTCCCCTTTGAGACAGGTATAAATAACAGCGTAGACCACAAGGCACAGCTTAGGCAAGAAGAGTAAGAAGGGTGTGGGTAAGTACCTGATAACATACCCTGCATGATTCTCCACTTGCCCAAGCTGTACCTCCTTGTCTACACTGCTGTTTTTAGCAGTGTAGTGTCCTGCTGCCTCCCCCCCCACCCTGCGGGAGCCCTCCCCTGCTGTCTGCTCTCTGCCAGAGTCTTTCACTGACTTATGTAGCTCCACTCCGCAATGTGGATGCACCCTGCCTTTCACTGCAGCATGTAGCTACAAGTATGCTTAGGGTGGCCATACGTCCAGCCCTAGCCACGGGTGTCATGGAGCTTGGGGGCGGGCAGCCCCAGCTGCAGGCAGCACAGGGCTCGGATGCTCAGCCCCAGGGGAGGGGGTGTCCCATTTTTACTGTAGGAAATATGGTCACCTTACATATGTTACATACCGCTATCAGTGATGTATAGTATAGACATAGCCCAAGATGGCTGAATGGTCCTATATGTGCTTTAAACAGATTTGGGAGAAAGTGAGTTTTAGGAAATGTTTTTAATTTGGTATGTAACTTGTGAGTGTAAGAGTATTAATTTTATATTACAGTGAGATAATTAGAGCTTTTTTCTTATGGTATTTGAAGAAAATGTTTATCTTCAACAGTCCATATGCCAGAGGAAAATGCTGATCTACACGTTATGTACAGTAATAATTTATTATTTGTGTTACAGTAGCCCCAAAACATGCTAGGCACTGTCTAAACAAATAAGGTAGCACGCTTCTTACTCTGAAGATCTTATCATCTAGAAAGACAAAAATAATAAACATGCAAGCAAGTACATGTCTTGTTAGTTACTCTTTTAAAATATGTCACAACATGATCATGCAATTGGAAAATGAAGTACAGTTACTGCTGTGCAATTTTTAAGTCTGATTATTGTTAAGTAACTGTAGCTGGAAGAAGACAGCACATATATATCCAAAAATGTGTTTACATTTCTTTCCCATTGCCTGTCATAACCCCCTTATATATTTTTACAGGGATCTTAATGAAAGACCATAAGAGGTATTTTATGTACATTTGACTTGGATTCCTTATGTTAACATTCTGTTATTTTCTGTCCAGGATACGTTTATTTTTCAGTTCTTATGAGCTCTGTAACTACACCTCTACCCCGATATAACGCTGTCCTCGGGAGCCAAAAAATCTTACCGCGTTATAGGTGAAACCACGTTATATCGAACTTGCTTTGATCCACTGGAGTGTGCAGCCCCCCCCTCTCTCCCGGAATGCTGCTTTACCGCGTTATATCTGAATTCATGTTATATCATGTTGCGTTATATCGGGGTAGAGGTGTAGTTCCAGGAAGCTTCCTGTTCTGATAAGTTGTAACATGTATAGGAACTTTTTTGTAAACAGTGCAATATTTTGTAAAAAATCCTAAACTAAAATGCTTTTTTATTGTACAGATACAGGGTTGTGGTCTCCTATCCTCCTCAGAGTGAAGCAGAACTTGAACTTAAGGAAGGGGACATTGTTTTTGTACACAAAAAACGTGAGGATGGCTGGTTCAAAGGCACACTGCAACGAAATGGAAAAACTGGCCTTTTCCCTGGCAGCTTTGTAGAAAACATCTGAGAAGATCCTTTTCAACAGATGCAAATCACACTACACTATAAAATAGCACAAATATATTAGCAAAAAGAGTGCAGTCATGGAAGACTTTCAAATGACTGTAATATAAACAAAATTATATATATTTCTCCAGTGTTCTATAGCACAATTGCAAGCGAACAAAGATGATGAAGGCATCTGCTATTTTTATCACTTTGGATTCTTAAGTGTAATGTGTGCCTTGTACTGTCTCATTTATTATACAGGGGAACTCTTTTTTCTTCAAAAATGTTACACAAATGAACCATTGTTTACAAGGCTGTAACTAATTTATTCTTTCTTTAAAACTTGAATTTTGTGTAATAGCTAAATTCTTGTGATTATGATTTTAACAAATTATTAATTTATGAAATGGTAGCTAAGGGGAAGCTGGATTCTCTCCTTATGAGTGAGTGATTATCTCTAACATAGAGCCTCCCATTTTTCCTCCTGACTTTTTTTCCCACTGTGTATGACAGTGGAATTAGTCTTTGTTTTATGGGTTAATGTTGAGTTGTGGTGTCAAACTGAAATTGCAAACTGGGGGGAAAAATGGAATTGTGTGGTTTTTTACTTAGGACAGAATATATCAGTTGTTCTTGAGTCTAATTCTATTCCTTAATAACTGCCCAAGCAGTGTAACATTTCTGGAAGGCAAAGGCATAACAGTGCAACTGAATAAACCTCAACAATCTGAAGGATGGGAAGGAAGAAATTGAGAGGATGCCAATAAGAAATTCCCTGTAGGTTCTGTTTGTCCAAGAATTTGGATAGCTGAACAAAGTTTAACTTTGCATATTTGGCTAGTTCTTTGGGCATTTAGTACTCTCAGGATGTAACTGAGATAAAACGAATGTTAAAGCTCAACAGTAGAACAAATTATATTTGGGAAACACTTCTAGTTTGCTAACAGCGACTTATTTCCTAGGGTTGAAAATTTGAGTAAAATTCAAGTTGTATTCAATGGCTAAAAATGCCTAAGAAATATAATTTGCTTTGGGTTTTTTTTGTTTTTTTTTCAAAGTGATCTGCATGGCCAGGAGACATTTTAAAATGTTTGAGCAATAGTGATGGTAAGTGATGCACTTGTGTTAAAGTAAAAGGCTGTAAAGAGACACTGTGAAAACTTTGCTAAATTTTTAACTGTTGCTACTTTGATACATTCTGACTTTTTCATTGTCTTGCATGTATTACTGAAGTCTCACAGTAATGTAAACTGTGCATGATTTGTATTTTTAATTCCAATTTCCTGTTGTGGGTTATTTTGCTCTGGAATTTGCCCATTGCAGGGGATATTAAGTAAACCAGAATTCTGTTGTAGTCCAAAATCCACTGACCAAGACTAGTGAGTGACTCACTCTCAACACAGTAGGTGCCCAGTGTTTGAGTCAATAATAAAACATTTTTACATCACTCCAGATGATAGGTATAAAGAAGAAATCCTGCAAGGAGAACACTACTTTTACTCTTTATGGGTTTTGTGAGAGGTTTGATGCTGGTGAACCCACAGCATATAGCTGGGACAGCATCCAGCTGAGCTTGTCTTTTTTACTGTTGCTTAATTATAATGGTTTCATTGCTCTCACTTGTAAGGTACTAAACACCATCAATTCCCATAAAAGTCAATGGAAGTTGAGGATGTTCAGCATCTCACAAAGTGGGGCCAGCAGTGTGATGTTATGTTGTGCAACACACAGAAAGGAATATACTAGCTGGTGATGAATTAAATCGTTGGCATAACTTCTGATTAAAATGCAACTGAAATTTTAATGTTATAAATTACAAATGGAAGAATAATAAACATTAACCGTAAGGATTTCTTGCAATATCAGGTAGTGTCATGATGGTCTTAAAAATAAATATCTATAAATATATATAGCTGGAAATGACAACATTCCTAAGCTAACCATCTGTATGAAACACTGTACAATTCAATTCTTGTGCTTTTTAAATATTTTTAAATAATTTACTTGAATATTCATGTAATATATTAAGGTTTTGTGAAATGAACTTTAGTTAGGAAGAAGCTGTCATCAGCTTTCATCAGCATAAATTGACACTAATGTGTCAAAATATTCTTATTTTGGGAAATTAGTGCATTTTATATTTAAAAAAAAAAAAAGACTACTAAAGGTTTAAAAAAAACCTTTTTTTTTTTCTAGCTCTCTACTCTCCATACTTTGTGACTAAAGTACCTCTATTCATAAGGTGTAAAGTCAGTTAAAATATCAGCTGTTACTAGTTCTGTTAGATTAAATACATTTTCTATTGACTTTTTAAAGACACTAAATTAATGTTTTGTAACAAGGGCTTGTTACACAACAGTGCAACAATGATTAAAAATGCAGTTTATCATGCCTTTCTTGTGATCTTTGTAGGGTTGGCTTTTGTTTTTCGGGATTAAGTCAGCGTAAAAACAGACAAACCCTGTGCATATGTTTTGTGTAATTCCATAAAGAATTTTTGTAAAATATTGTGTGTCTATCTTTGTGGTCCAGGAAATGTTAAGTATTGATTTACTGTGTTAAGCTTCTATTCCTAATAAATATTTTCTTAGCAAACAGCTTAAGCAGAAAGTGTATGCAAAAATTAAATAGAAATTACTTATAACAAGTTTACAAATAAAACTAACAAAACTTAATTTCAGAATTCACAGGTGGATGTGTGTGTTTATAAAGAAAAAAATTATTCATATACCATAAGATGCATTTCAAGGGGAAGTTCAGAAAAATATAATGATGTAGCAGCAGGGAGGACTAGATGACCTGATTGATCTTTTCCATATTGATGATTTTGTCAATAATCTCACCACAAGAAGATTTCCAGGTGAAGCTGAACATGTCTAATTACATCAGTTTAAGACTGGCAGAGTATCATCAGGTACATATGAATAGTAAAGTGTTTCCCTGGAAGGATAAGTGTCTGGTATATTTGGATAGTCATTTTCAGATTACAACAGCAGGAATTCTTTTGGACTTTATTGCAAAATTCAGTGTCTAAAACCACAAGAAAAGAGGAAGTTAACATTGTTTTGTATATGTGTGAATGAGGGAGGTCAGACCAGCATATCTCTCCATTTTTAGAAGCATTTGAAGAAATTATGTACCCAAATCATACTGACAAAATAATGTGATTTGTCTGCTTTGTTATGAATTTATCACCACAATGTTATTACAGAGAAGTGAATGTTATTTACAGTCAGAGCAATATTAATCACTGGTGTAAGTAGGTGCAACTCAATGAAATCAATGCACACTCTTCATCAGTAGTCTATTCAGCTCTGAGTGTCTTAATCTGACTGTATGCATGCACTTTCTAATTTTGTCTATAAATATCCCCCCACGCAACTTGACAAATGTTTACCTTGCATGCTGTTCTGCCCTTTGGACATTGAAAATGTACAGATAATTACAAATATGGGATGGAATTTCAACCCATATTTAATAGTTACTGCTAATTCTGTTTACATGACTTAATAGCTATACAGATCTTAAAATGTAATATACGCTTTAGGCAAATGGAGAGGGATTGTTTTATATTCAGGGTAGAGGGGAAAGGAGTATGTTTTAATGTAAAAGGGACTGTCTATGGTAAGAGACTGGTTGAGAAAAGGTAGAGAGGGAATGAGTAGAGAAGAGGGAAGAGAGGCAAGATGGAATGGTGTTGAGACAAATGAGAAGGAGCTAGAAGAGAACATGAGATGGGGACCTCAGTTTTAGGGATGGCTTGAAGGATGAGAGGGTAAAGGGAAGGGGGTATGATATGCATTCTATGGTATGCATTTCCTTGAACAAAGTGCAATACAAACCCCCTGTCTGGCTGTGGTTTAGCACCAAGCTTTACCATGAGCTGTCTACTCTCAATGCCACAGATTAACAATATGCCTGCCCTACCTTTGCCTGCAGCAATAACTGTATCATAATCTGCAATGGTCTGATGCTTAGTATAAGCATTTTTTGTTTTCCTTCTCTTTTATGCAGAGTAGTCTCAGGATGGCCAAATTGCCTTGCCTAATGTCAAACAGTTCACTTTGACTTCACTCATGATGAGTGCTCCTTTTTACCTTTGAGGGTTTCAGAGTGCTGTTCTGAGATATTTGGATATTACTTCCCATTTAAGTACCATGATCCATATGGGAGCTGCACTACATACGGCACAGTCTTCCTGTTTGATTTCTTTGCATTGGAACCAAATTGAGATATTGTCTGTTTTGTTGTTGTTGTTGTTTTTTGTCTTATAAATTGCTTAGTCTTAGAAAAACAAGTTCTTTTCTCCCCCTTCTCTCCGGTGCATTTGATAAATTACTGTGGATCCCCACCCTATTTGCATAATTTGAACACGAGAGGCACATTATACCACATTAGTTCAAGGGATAAATAAACCAAACTAATTGGGGCATGCAATAAGTGGGCACAGACTAGGGTTTGTGTTTGGTTTGTGTGTTGTAATCAACTCCAGGCCACGGCCCCTATTTTTTTTAATAAAGAAAAAGTCCTCCTTAATTTATATCACCAAAAAGAATATGGAATTAGGCTTTACAGTGGATGTACAATACATGTTAAGTTTTTCTTTTCTTGCAGCTGAAGCAAAAGCAAGCCCTTGCTGTGAAATATTGCATTAGGAACACATTTGGCTCATTAGTGCTTAATAAATCTCTAATGTCATTTTTGTGCAAATAAAAATTCAAGCCTTAAAATTATTTATTTTATACATGGCATTTAAGGATGTCATGAGAGGGTGAAACTTTACATAACTATCCTAGTAGAACAGACCAGGTTTTACAGATGAATTTAGTTTTCTTATTTAATGTATATTCAATGATCTCCCTAAAATCAGGAAAGTCAGAAATAAGGTAGCTGCTCTAGCTTTCTTTCATAGTCATGGAAATGCAGCACTTGATTAAGAGAAGATCACTTGCTGTTTGGAGAACTTCCTGTACTACTTAAGACACAACATGTCAGATTGAGAATGAAAATTTCAGCACTGAGTTTTCCAGCTTTTGTGGTTAGTTAAACCTTTAACGTTACTTGTGAATGTGATTTTTTTGTTATGGTTAATTTCCTGTCAACTTTCATGAGGATTTTAAAATAGGTGACTATAGTGGTTATTTATAGCATAGTCATGGGCTATGGATGATGGACTCTATCTTTGGGCTCAACCTAAATAAATAACACCCACAACTGTTCCTCATACATAGAGAAGAAAAGCTTCCTCTATCTGCTGCAGGATTCCATAGCTACCTAGGAGCCACATTTCCAAATTTTGCCCAACCCAATGTGTTCCAAGGTCACATAAGAGTACTCTTTCCTCACCAAGTGACCTCATCTGTTCTTATAGTTCATTACTACTTCTCTGTTGATGAGTCTCAAATATACCTCTCCATCTGCTCACATCTCTTCTTTATTACTTTTATTTATTGGATATATTTCTAAAAACAACCTCTGAGAAGTAGAATCAAAGGTTCTTCTTCGAGTGATTGCTCAGGTGTATTCCACTTTAGGTGTGCATGCTCGCCGCGTGCACCGGTGCCCAAAGTTTTTCCCTTAGCAGTACCCGTACTGGGGGAGCGCCGCTGCGACCCCTAGAGTGGCGCCTCTATAGCGCTATAAGGGGAGCTGCCCACTCCCCCCACCCTCAGTTCCTTCTTGCCGCCAGTGAAGGTAGTCGGAACATCTTGCTCCAGCCTTGCTGCAGCTTCTATAGTTGACCTTAGTGGTACAGTTTCTTCTAGTAGTCTTTCGAGTAGTTAAGAGTGGGCTTGGGGCTATGTTAGTCCCAGTTCAGCGTATAGAATTCATTGGGGCAATGCTGGACTCCTTAAGGGCCACAGCCTCTCTTCCTCTGGGCAGGTTAGAGACCCTCAGGGACCTCATCGCCTTGGTCACGGCCTTCCCCGTGACAACGGCAAGGGCGTGCCTTCAGATACTCGGGCACATGGCGGCATGCACGTATGTAGTCTGCCATGCCAGGCTCAGAATGAGGCCCCTCCAGCTCTGGCTGGCCTCTCAGTACTCCCAGGCACGAGACGGGCTGGCCATGGTCGTCATGGTACCGCCCCAGGTGGTTGCCTCCCTACAATGGTGGTCCCTCCCTAGCAACATGCTGCAAGGGGTCCCCTTCCGGGAACCCTCCCCGTCATTAGACCTGGTGTCAGATGCCTCGGATCTGGGATGGGGAGCTCATACAGGGAATGTCCAAACCCAAGGGAGATGGTCGGCCTCGGACTTGTCCCTCCACATAAATGTCAGGGAGCTCAGGGCGATACGGTTTGCGTGCATAGCCTTCAGCATGCACCTTCAAGGGAAGGTGGTCAGAGTCCTTACGGACAACACCGCTGCCATGTACTACATCAACAGGCAAGGCGGGACTCATTCCTCCGCCCTATGCCTGGAAGCCCTGAGCCTATGGGAATTCTGTATAGCCCACAATATCTCCCTGTGAGCCTTTCACCTGCCCGGCGTCCGCAACGTGTGAGCCAATCGTCTCAGCAGGGTTTTCTCTCACCAGTACGAGTGATCGCTCCACTCGGAGGTCACACTCCTCTTTTGAGAGTGGGGAATTCCCCGGGTTGACCTCTTTGCAACCGATTAGAACTGGCACTGCCTCCAGTTCTGCTCCAGGGGAGGAGTGGGGAAGGGGGCGATCTCGGATGCCTTCCTCCTTCAGTGGTCAGGCCAACTCTTCTATGCCTTCCTCCCCTTCCCCCTGATCGACAAGGTCCTGCAAAAAGTAAAAACAGACAGGATGCGGGTTATCCTCATAGCCCCAGATTGGGCCCGACAACACTGGTACGGGACCCTCTTGCACCTCTTAGCGGCCCCCCCGCAGAGGCTGCCGCTTTGCCCGGACCTCCTCTCCCAAGAAGGGGGCCGCCTCCTCCATCCCAACCTAGCCACGCTCCACTTGACAGCGTGGTTGCTCAATGGTTAGATGAGGAGGAGGGGAGGTGTTCGGAGGACGTCAAACGAGTTCTGCTGGAAAGCAGAAAGCCGTCCACACAGCGGACGTACCTGGCAAAGTGGTCCAGATTCTCTAGGTAGGCGGCGGAGCGGGGTACCTCCCCATTGTCCGCACCGCTCCAGATCATCCTTGATTACCTCCTGTCCGTTAGGACTCAAGGGCTAGCTCCCACCTCTGTCAGGGTGCACTTGGCGGCCATATCGGTCAATCGGTTTTTTCTCATACTATGACCTCCCGCTTTCTAAGAGGCCTGGATCATTCATTCCTATACGTTAGGTCCCCCGTTCTGCAATGGGACCTAAACCTAGTGTTATCCCGTCTCACGGGACTTTCTTTTGAACCCTTGGCCATGTGATCCTGGTCTCACCAGTCATGGAAGGTAGCATTCCTTGTAGCTATCACATCAGCCCAACACGTCTCAGACCTCAGGGCTTTGACCTCGGAACCCCCATATACGGTCTTCCACAAGGATAAGGTCCAACTCCGCCCACACCCCACATTCCTTCCAAAGGTGGTCTCCGCCTTCCATATGGAACAGGACATTTTCCTCCCAGTGCTCTGCCCTAAGCCCCATTCCTCCAACGAGGAACGTCGCCTGCACACGCTCGATGTGCGTAGAGCGCTGGCCTTCTACCTCGACCGGACCAAGCCATTCCGGAAATCCTCGCAACTGTTCACTGCGTCGGCCAAGCGTACGAGGGGGAAACCAATTTCCACCCAGCGCCTTTCCCGCTGGATCACCTCGTGCATACGCACGTGCTATGACCTGGCAAAGGTTCCCCCGCCACTGATCGTCAGGGCACATTCAACGAGAGCTCAGGCCTCGTCGGCTGCCTATGTAACCCACGTCCCGATCCTAGACATCTGTAGGGCTGCCACGTGGTCCTCTGTCCACACGTTCTCTTCGCATTATGCGATCATTTCCCATGCGAGGGATGACGTTGGGTTTGGTAGGGCGGTACTGCATCCCGAAAACCCTTAAACTCCTACCCGCCTCCATCAGATATAGCTTGGAGTCACCTAATGTGGAATACACATGAGCAATCACTCGAAGAAGAAAGGACAGTTACCTGTTCCGTAACTGGCGTTCTTCGAGATGTGTTGCTCAGGTGTATTCCACAACCCGCCCTCCTTCCCCTCTGTCGGAGTTGTCCGGCAAGAAGGAACCGAGGTGGGGGGAGTGCGCAGCTCCCCTTATAGCGCTATAGAGGCGCCACTCTAGGGGTCGCAGCGGCGCTCCCCCGGTACGGGTACTGCTAAGGGAAAAACTTCCAGCATCGGTGCACGTGGTGAGCACGCACACCTAATGTGGAATACACCTGAGCAACACATCTTGAAGAACGCCAGTTACGGAACAGGTAACTGTCCTTTCTTCCCAGCCTGTTCTTTGCATATGGGAATTCACAGATTATGGCAGAGGAGTCTGGGAGTCTACTTACATAAGATCTTCCTTCAGCATCATTCCTCTTGCTACAGCATTAGCATCCATGGACTTTAGTAGCATGAGTGACTCAGAAACCCATAAATGCTTTCTGAGACTGGAGCATAGTAAACATTTAAAAAATTCTCATTAGCCCCCTTGAGCTGTATAAATACTTTCTAAAAATGTTTTGTCTTGGTCCAGCCTTCAGAATCATTAAGTCATCAAACTATGCTAACAAGCTACAATAATGTTAACCCTGAGACCAGCCTGCACCTTCTCCTTTACACTACCGCTGTCAGACTGTAAAAAAATGTCTAGGAAAAGTCTGTTGAACTATGATTAAGCATGGATGCACCTCAGATGGTTTAAACGGGGTTTGACTGGTCTGCATGAGCTGGTAGAGCAATGGCAGCATACACAGGGACACTTCAGGCTTCCCTGCCCTATTCCACTACTGTGTGTCATCCTTAAACTAGAGGAACCGCTAAGGTAATAAGCATCCAAGCTTAACCATAGTTCAACAAACATTTCCTAGACATTGAAAAAAGATCTCATAACTTTTCATATCATTGGAAAAATAAAAGCATTGGTTAGAGCTGAGTTATCCTTTTCTTAAGGATCATATTTTCCATACTAGCATGGGGAAGGCTGTAGATCAAAGGTAATGGCATTTAGCAGTATCCAGTGACACATGGGAGACTTGGTCATGTTTCAATCAAAACCATGTATGTGCAAGTCCAAAATTGCAGAGTGGCATCTGGTTTGCTAGCTGCTGCTAACCCATAGCTGTCTTGTGGTTAGTTATTGCACGGTTTTCTCGTGGTATATCTGTGCACACATGGGAGAGGAGATGAGTCAGCAGCTGAATCACTTTAAAGTGGTGACCTTCTATGTATTCCACAATGAGGGACATGCCCTAGGTCAGATTTCTTATTCCAGCTGGATGAGATTTTCAGAAAAACTGAAGAACTCTAGCTCTAAAATGTTTAAATGTAAATAAAAGTTTAAAGGTTTTTGCCCCACTCCCCCATTTGGTACCAGGCAGTCTTGCTCTCTTTTAAATATAATGTGATCAGGAAAAGCTGGCAATTTATTACTCCTTATCAAAGGTGGTAGTTTGTGGCTATATCCAGTTTTTAATCTCTAGTACTGTGGAATGTAGAGAACCTCTACTCCCTATAGATCATTCAAATCATCTGACTTCAATAATTCATGAATCACTAGAGTCCCATAGGCAACATGCAGTGTAACTTCCTTATAAGTATGGCATAAGTAAGTCTTTCTTCAGGCTATTTGGAGACCAAACCTTCGTGGGTCTCCAAAAAGATACATAATTTAAAAGCTTAACAAAAAGGAGAGTGTGAACACCCTAGATGACTACCTGGTGCCCTAGAGATTGGGGGATGGTGTTTGTGCCTAAGGGTATGCCTACACTGCAAAAATAAATCCGCAGCAGCAAGTCTCAGAGCCTGGGTCTACAGACACAGGCTTATGCACAGCGCTAAAAATAGCTGTGTAGACATTCCTACTCAGGTTGGAACTTGGGCTATGAAACCTTCCCCACACCCAGGCTTCAGAGCCCAAGCTCCGGCCTTAGTACCCTGTCAGGGTTCCTTCCCCACTCTGAACTCTGGGGTACAGATGTGGGGACCCGCATGAAAGACCCCCTAAGCTTATTTTTACCAGCTTAGGTTAAAAACTTTTCCAAGGCACAAATTTTACCTTGCCTTGAACAGTATGCTGCCACCACCAAGTGAGTTAGACAAAGAATCAGGGAAAGGACCACTTGGAGTCCTATTCCCCCAAAACATTACCCCAAGCCTTGCACCCCCTTTTCTGGGGAAGGCTTGAGAATAATATCCTCACCAATTGGTACAGGTGAACACAGACCCAAACCCTTGGATCTTAAGAACAATGAAAAATTAATCGGGTTCTTAAAAGAAGAATTTTAATTAAAGAAAAGGTAAAAGAATCACCTCTGTAAAATCAGGATGGTAAGTACTTTACAGAATAACAAAAGATTTAAAAACACAGAGGATTTCCCCTCTAGGCAAAACTTTAAAGTTACAAAAACAGGGATAAACCTCCCTCTTAGCACAGGGAAAATTCACAAGCTAAAACAAAAGGTAATTTAATGCATTTTTTTGCTATTACTTACTATTTTTGCAAGACTAAATGCCTAGTTTAGATATGGCTTAGGGAGATGTATTTTCCCTGCCCTGTTTCCTTGCTGACTCCAGGAGAGACAAACAAAAAACCTTCCCCCACAGATTTGTAAGTATCTTTCCCCCTTATTGGTCATTTTGGTCAGGTGCCACCCAGGTTATCTGAGCTTCTTAACCCTTTACAGGTAAAAGAGGGATTAACCCTTTACAGGGTAAAGAGGGATTTTATGCTACCCTTAGCTGTATGTTTGACATACCCCATTTGTAAAATGGGGATAATAGCACTTCCCATTCCCTACCTCACAGGAGTCAGGTGAGGATAAATTCACTAGCGATAGTGAAGCACTCCAGGTATTTTGGTGAGGGGGCCACAGAAGAACCTACTAAGTAAGTGTTCATGAGTAAGGCTATGTTTTAGTGACGGGTATTTTTAGTAAAAGTCATGGATAGATCACGGGCAAACAAAAATTCACAGCCCGTGACCTGTCCATGACTTGTACTATATACCCCTGACTAAATCTTGGGGCGGGGGGGGGGGGGGGGGAGGTGTACCATGGGTGCTCAGGGGAGGTGGCCCAGGGGCATTGTGGGTGGTGCTGTGGGGGAGGGTTGGTGGGGCTGGCAGGCTCCCTACCTGGCTTCGCACCTCCCCAGAAGCAGTGAAATCCCCCTCTCTCAGCATCTAGGGCCTAGGCGGAGATGTGGCCTGGCAGATCTGTAGCTCCCTCTGCCAAGAGCTCTGGCTACACTGCTCCCATTGGCCGGGAACTGCAGCCAGTGGGAGCTGCGGGGGCGGGTGCCTGCAGGTGGAGGCAGTGCACAGAGTTGCCTGGCCACGTCTCCGCCTAGGAGCTGAGGTAGGGGGATGTCGCCACTTTAGGGGAGCCCCCCCAAGGTAAGCGCCGCCCAGAGACCTCACCCCATCCTGTGCCCCAACCCCCTGCCCCCTCCCAAACTCCGGTTGCTGCTGGAGAAGGGTGGCGTGGTGGCCCAAGACTGCCCCAGCAGCAGCCAGTGCGACTGGCCCAGGGACTGCCTGAGCTGGTCAGGCGGCCCCCGTGCCAGGCACACCGGCCGCTGCAGAAGTCATGGAGGTCACGGATTCAATGACTTCTGTGTCCTCTGTGACAAACTCCCAGCCTTATTCATGAGTCCTAATGTATTACTGACTAGCACTGATGAAGTTGAAATTTTCCAAGCTACCTTTTCCCTTCTTCCAGTAAAGACTGCATCAGATTCAGCTTTTGAATGTAGAATGGCATGCTCCTACAATTAAGATTTTGAGATATACTGGTATATCAGTGATACAGCTTCTATTTTTCTTTAATAAGAGCTAAACCTACTTTTAAACAGTTCTGAGATCTTGATGTGCCAAGCACAAGAGGCACTTGAAAGAGCACTTTGAGCAATCCTGCACTCTTGATCTTACACAACTACTGTACGTTATCATTAGTTAATGCTGGCAGAGGTTTGCAGATAGAAAATCCGTTTGTGTGTGTGAGAGAGGAAATCGCTATTTGAGTCTGACCTTATCAGAATGATCCACTCCATTTGTTTCAAAACAAAATGTTGTCAAAATTGATATGTTCCCATGAAATGTTTCATTTTGATGAATCCACATTTTCCAATGGAAAATTTCCAAGTGCCTCTAATTGTTTTATTATTTATTCACTATTTGATGCCACCAATATGCTTGGTACTACACAAGACTGAAATTTAAAAACCGCTCCTGCCCCAAAGATTCACAGGCTAAAAGTGTTTTAACTGGCACTGTACTGATTTTCTCGTTTTATTTAATACTATAGAATATTTCTGGAAGAAAATGTGAACTATAGATGCTTTCATAGTGAGCCCATAAATAAAAGAAGTCTCTAACCAATGTATTTCACATTCAATTACTTTACTTTGAATGTTAGTGGCAACATGTTTAAGATTGAGTCTGATAAAACATGACATCAGCTCTCTCTGCCTACAAATGCGAATCTTTTAGGCCTTGATACTGCAAGAAATTGAATGTGCTTATGCTCTGATTCAGCAAAACCCTTGAACGCATTCTTAAGTGTTTTACTGAATAGGGATGAACTTAAACATTTTTGGAAAGCTAAGCATGTGCTTACGTGCTTTGCTAAGTCAGAGCCTTCATTCCTATTGAAGTCAATGGACCCAGTCTTTAGAACAAAGCCACATGAAGAAACATGCACTGAAAATGCAACTACTTATATGCATCGGCTACTTCCAGCAATCAGTGTAGGTATATTAAATGCAAAAATAAATTCCACCTTTTCTCTAATTAAACAAAAACAATAAGTGTGACATTTCACATGCCATGTCCCCAGGTTGTGCTTACAGTGTTTTCACCAGCTTTTCAACATGAACTCAAAAGCCAAACAAACCCTGAACTAAAATTTCTGTCCCTATTTATAATACAGTACCCCTCAGTTATTCAGTGCTGTGCTACTGACTGATTACCACACTCCATCCCAAAGATGGATACAAAATCAGTAGAGCTGTCTGTATGTACAGTGAAAACTGTCTTAAGTTACCACCTGAATGCTCAGTAAAAATCAGTCATTCTGTAGAAGTGATTGTTAAATAGAGGCCAAGCAACATTGTACTAAAAACTTTGGTGATAACATGTAAATGGTTGTCAGACAGTGGGTTGTTTGACAGATGCTGTCCCTAGCGCAGTTTGTGAAACATCTTGCGGTGAAAGGTGCTATACAAACAAAATATTATTAACAAATAGCAAGAGGTGTTTCAAATCTATTCAGCTGAGGCTGTGATCTGGCTATGGAAGTGAGAGGAGGTGAAGTGCATTGGGGAGCTCAGCAAATATTTTCCATTTTCTAGCTTTAGTGTTAATGGTTATGGCTCACTGAACTCACCTAAACAAAATTAAAATCTGTATGTTCATCATTGAGGCCCTGTGTGACAGGGTGTTCACCTCACAATAGTCTGGAAAGGTTAATGTGGCCCAGAAAGGGTAAACTAACTGATAGGGCACACCTGAGGGAGAATTAGATTTCATAAGCAATCCCTAATTGAGGCTGCAGCACCAGCTGAGCAGGAGCAGGCTGGGCTGGTGTAAGGTTAGGAAGAAAGGGGGTTGTAGTGTGGAAGCTTACAGTTAAGCTCTAGGCTTAGCTGAGTGAAAGGAAGAAGCCTAGGGGGAGAGTAGAAGTTCTGGGATCCTGGCCCTGAAGGAACGGTTTACCAAGAAGGGTGGTGGATGAGGAAACCTGATAGAGATGGAGTAGGAAGCAGTCCAGGGAAATAACAACAAGGTTTGGGATGGAGCAGAACTTGGTTGTTGATTGTAGGGTCCCTGGGCTGGAACCCAGAGTAGTGGTTGGGCCTGGGTTCATCTACCAGCCACTAAGGGAAGTGGCATAGCTTTGACTTAGAAGACTTCTAGGAATGCTACCTGGATAGTCAGTCTGACTTTGAAACCCTGGAGAGCCCAGCAATGGAAAAAGGACCGTCTCAACTCACAAAGATGAAGCACTGCAACTCCTGCAGCATGTGAGGGATTGCAGAACAAGGAAGAAACCAAAGTGGGTGTCAGACTGGGCAGAGCTTTTCCCCAGATGCAGCTACAAGGAGGCACCCCAGTGGTGAGTAGAGAACCCCATGATTGCCTGGCTCTAGCAAGTGCTTTAATACATGTTTAAGTTCCACTGATGTACTAAGTGCTCTGACTGAGAGAGAGCAAAAATAGGGGCTTCCGTAGGACTTTTAAAACATTGTTTGCTGATGCAAACAGTGAGAGCAGAAGGTCTGACTCAGCCAAGCCCTTTGGTTACTGTAGCATGGCTGGGTACCTCAGCATAGGCAGTGAGATGAATGCTAAATGTGACTGATTCCAGGAAATCTGGCAACACTTTGATCAGCATATGTCTGTCTGGCATTAATCATGTGGAGACTCATGTCACTAAGGCGGGCAATCTGCTACAGACTGTGTTGAGAAATGTATAGACATGGAAGGTGAAAACTGAGGAAAAACCCAGCAGCTGCTAGCAATGTGGGGAAAGGAACTATACTGCTTTGGGTATAAGCTGGATGTTGGAACAGCAAATCTGATCTAATAATGTGTGAGCACACTGGACCTCTCAGAGAGAAGAGGAAGGACCACTACATATAATTTAACAGAAGAACAGAGTCCAAAGGTCTCACTTTGGCTGGTTATCAGATATATGTAGGATATGCATATAGGGTTGGTTTCTGGTGAGAACTCCTACAGGAACTGGTAGAACTGTTGCCATCCAGTTATCTAGCTTGAGAGATGGGTAAAGCTCTGTCTCAGATTCATAAGGCTCTTATTCCAGGCTAAATAAAATGTAAATTATATTGACTGGGATTTACCCATAGTTTAGGACTTGCCATAGTGTGTTGAGAGGACTTTGTCCAGGAGGATTAGGATTTGGGTTCAGGCTCAAGGAACACTTAAGGTGTTTTTCTGTGGCTGTGATTTCCTCTCCTAAATTAAGCTTAAGGCTGTCAGACCCACATACGCCCATACCTGCAAAGTTGAGTAAATTGGTCATTTCAGGGACCCTGGGCTGAAATAACAATTTGTTGCCATCCTCTAAAGTACATATCAAGAAAGCCATGTCTGCAGCAAAAACAGCTAGGTCCCCAAAAGGAATATGGTACAAGTAAAATGTAGACTAGAGTGCCAAAATCTGAAGGTTTTCATATACTACTTTTTGAAATGGCGGCTCTCCAGTGTAAATCATCCAAGCACTGGAGTAGAATAGCTGTTGTCAAGAAGGGTTTTCGGAAGGCCAGCCAAAGGAAGCAACTATGTGGGAACATAAGTTGGTAAACATCTTCCCAAAGGGGCTGGGGTGGGGGACCACAGATCCACATGTTCCTTTCTTCCTTCTTCCCCTCCTGGGACTCCTGGATACGTGTGGGGCTCCTGGATATGTGTGCGCACATGCATGTGGTTTCTCTGCCCTTACTAAAGTGTTTAGAGTGGGTGCACTGGAGAGTGTATTCCTCTTCCTCCTTTCCTACTGGCGGACAAAGAAGGGTGGTTGGTCTTCAGGAGTGGGGAGAAGGAGAGTTGTTCCTCTTCTCTTCCCTTCTCATAAAGGGGTGGAGCAGAATTTGGGGCAGTCAGGGGCAGGGCCGGCTCCAGGCACCAGATGAGAAAGCACGTGCCTGGGGCGGCACATTGTAAGGGGCGGCATTCCGGCCAATCTTGGGGCGGCACATTCTGGCTGCCCTGCCGTGGTTCTTTTTTTTGCTTTGGCAGCCCGGTCCGCAGCGCCGGAGCCCCCGGCCGGCTCCCCGCTCTCCGCCAGTTCCAGCCCAGCCCTGCAGGGGCACGGACCCCGGCCCGGGGGGGGCAGGAACTAGCGATCACCGCCGATCACCGTGCCGCCGGGCTCCCCGGGACGCGCCACTCCCTGCTGCCTGCACCGGCCTCCGCCTCCCGCGCCGCTCTGAGCCCGGCCCAGCGGAGCCGCCTTTAAAGGAGCGGCTGAACCAGCACCTCCTGCAGCCCCCGGGGGCTCCGCCTGCCCGACCGGGAGAGGCACTCCAAGGCCGGAGGGGGGAGCCCCTCTCGCCTGGCTGCGAGGCGCCACCCTTCACCCCCCTGCGAGTTGCCTTGACCGCCCTCCACGTGCTCCCTGCGGCTGCCGGGGTTTTGTTTTTGTTTTTTGCTTCGGTAGTCCGGCCGCACTTTTTTGCTTGGGGTGGCAAAAAAGCTAGAACCGGCCCTGGTCAGGGGTGTGTGTTCCTCTCTCTGCTCACAGTGGTTTTGTGAGGGGATGGGACTGCAGAGGGAGGTTGCATGCATGAAAGAGCTAGAAGTACATCAGCACTCTTCTCGCTCAGCCTAACCTAAGATTGGAATAGATGCAGGGGCTGATGAAGTCCTAGATCTGTGATACGCGGATTGAGGCTTGTGAGCACAAATGTCTCTTTAATGTGTGTGCTGCGGCTCTTTGCAGCACATATTTAAAGCACTGTGTGATATTAAGTATTAACCAATCTGGGTGCTTTTACTATGTTATTAACCAATTAAGTTACCAACTCGCACTAAGTTATTAACTTATTTGGTATGAGAATACAATAATTATATAACTAGATATAATAAGTACTACAGTAAATGAAAACAATGAATTCACACTACTGTGTCTCTTTTGGGTAATGTTGATTGCTAATTTGGCTCCTTAACCACTGAGGTCTGAGTATCACAGTCCTAGATCATCAGCAGCAGCAGATTAGACAACTGGAAATAATTTGAGTGAATTTGCTTGGTCAAATATTCATTTACTTATATAGTACAAGTGCAGCAATGGGCTCTGTCTCCCCTGAAATTGCATGGACTCCGAAAATGTCAAGCAAAACAGAGTTTCTTGGACAGTGCTAGAGATGTGATGACTAAGAAGGCCTAAATCTAAGCTAGATTTGATAATGTCCAAAACCTATGGAATGAGGTTATAAACAAAAAATTGAGAACATATGGAATTTTATGTCCTGATCCTGCAAAGAGAACTATATGGACAAACCCTGTACCCCCTGACTTCCACAAACAGAGGCAATGCATAGGAGGGGCATGTGGGGTCAAGTGTTCCCCCCACCCCCAGATTAGCTTGCTGGGGGGGGGGGGAAGAGGGAGAGGGTGTCTATCCTCCCACTGCTCCTGGCCCCAGCATGCTTGGCCTCTGTCCCTGGCAGCGGGGCCATGCGGGGAGCGAAAGAGTCAGGACCAGCCACTTCTAACACTGGCCACTGGGTCACTGCTCCTTGCAGCTGCCTGATAGATCCTGGCTGGGGAGGTGGCAGCCACCACCTGCCCAGGACAGGGGCCAAGTGAGCCTGAATCCCCTCCTCTCTGCATGCTCAGCCCCTGTCATCAACAGCCAAGCCCGGGCAGGGAGCGGGCCGCCACCGCCTCCCCAACCAGGCTCTCTCAGGCAGCAGCTGCACTGCACAGAGCAGCGACCCAAAATGGCCAGCTTCAGTTGTGAGAAGCAGCTCTGTCCTGCTCCCTGCCTGGGCCCAGCTGCCAGGGAGAGCTGCTGTGGGGGCAGGTGCAGTGTGTGAAGGACAGAGCCCCTGGCCCTGCAGGTAACATGGGCAGGGAAGAGGACAGTGGCCTAGGGGAGGGGGTTGGGGTTGTTGCTGAGCAGAGGAGACACATGGGGTGGTCACATGTCCTCCCCTTTAGATTTGTGCCTTCCCATACTGGATGGACACAGTCATGTGTGTCAACAAGGCTCTTTGAGAGCATGAGGGTCCAGGTGCACTGTTCTCTTTCCAGGGATAGGCCCATCCATTGACATCTCTGCCTCAATTAAGCATATTGAATGTGTTTTCTTGTAATATACAGATAAAAGTGTTCTAGACAGGAGTTCCTATTGCTTTTGATTGTGCCAAAAATTATGAGGCAAAAGAATGTTTGCATTCCAATGAAATACCAGTATTTTTCTCCTTCAGTTTATTTGCATTGGTATAGCTGAAATTGCCTTATACTAGCAGCCTTATATTACAATAGATGACAGATTGTTCCACTATAACTTGTGGCCTGAATTCATTGGTTACTGTAACAGGGCAGCTGCCTCCCATGTGCCCTGCCTGCGTTTCCCCATCCTCGGGTCTTTTTAAGAACTGCACACCGCCAGTCCAAAGGTGATTTAAAACATTCTCCTTCTGGGGTCCGCTTTATTCAGTCCCTATGCAATCTGGCCCCCCAAACTCCTGTTCAGTGTCTTTCTCCTCTTAGGAGGGCTGGAGACTCCCTATCTAGCTCAGGTCTCAGGAGCTTTTCCTCAGTCTCTGCCACAACTACTAGATCTTTCCCTCTTCTCTGCAGTGTCCTGTTGCTCTTGTAATCTTATTTCTCTCAGGTGTCTCTCCTTAGGCAGTGTAAGCCAGGGGCTCAGCCTCAGGCTGGATCCCAAGCCACCATTAGTTCTACACACAACTCCATCTGACTCTGGCCTCAGCCCCAGGACTCCACAGGGTGGGTTCGAACCCAGGCCTTCCAGCCCTTAGATACAAGCCACCCTGTTATAGCGGCATTAAAGAAAATACAACTATATCTGAAATTCTGGTGACTTTGGTGGAAAGGATGGAGTAGTGGCCCAGGTTTATAAGTATTAGCTTTATGAGTTTGTATTGTCTTGACTTATTTTTTCATGATGCTGCCTTGTCAAGCAGTTTGCTGTTCTACTTGTTTATTTTCTAAATCTTCATGAAAGATTTGTAGAGAACATAATTATCTTTATTAAAGCTCCATAAAGGATAAAGACAAGCATAAGTGGGAATATTACTATGCATGGTTTTTTTATTCAATCTAATAGTAGAATTGGACTACTGTATCATAACACACTTAAGCAGACTGGAGGACCAGTGTCAAAATGTTAAGATCAATAAAGAGAAAATTATCTTGTGTGTTTGCTTTTGACAGAACAGATGAATTCGCAATTTATTTGTCAGTTTGGTACAATACATAGCAGTAGTTTCTGTCCTTTATAGAAGAATGTTTAGATTTGATTCTTTTTGAATCACCAATTAGTGAACTATATACTACATCCTGCTCTTTATAACTTTTTGATTTTTATCATCAAATGAATCTTAACATGGCTGCTTTGCACATGGCAATTGATGTTCATTAAGAACAATTACCCAGCAATAACTTGTCTCTATGCTGGCACATTTATTTGAATCAGACAGTGCACAATGACTTCATGTCCGCAGGTTCTCTTCCCTCAGGGAGTAGTCTCTTTTATCAGAAACAGAATGACCCTCTTGTCAATGTAACAGATTTGTAAACTCATAAGAATCTTGTTTTGGAACCTCCTGCTGAAGTGCCAAGTTCCAGATGTCAAAAGACAAGGGCACTGTAGCATTTATATTTGTTTCCAACCCCCCTTATTGGCTGGTTTGTCTTTTTAATCATTGTATGTGCATGTTCCAGATATTGAAGGCTTAGAGTAGAAAGGCTTCCTTTGAATGGCTAAATAGCTGCATTTAGTGCCTTATTCATGTCAAAGGCCGGATTTTTTTTTCCTTCTCCCTAACAAACATAAAGAACCTAACTAGCTGGAACTCTAAAGGATGCTGCTTCTGGATGTAAGCATTACAGTGCAAATGGGATATAAATAAGTTAGAGCTTATTTAGCTACACAAGAGCTACGCAATCAGTTTGAGGGAAACAGACAGGGGCTGGACTCTTGTAAGGTCAGTTTAGTAAAAGAACTCTTCCCTCCCCCAGTCATCATCACAAAGGGGACTATTCATTCTCCCATGCTCAGAACCTTAGTAAGAATGGCAGTCCTGCTATTGACTTAATGGGAGCTGAACTTGGACTTTAATATGATTCTTCCCCAACCTGGTTTGTTTATCTGTTTACTTTAACTTATTTATTGTACCATGTTGTTGTTGGGGCCTGGTTTCTGTATACTAGCAATTCATACTCTTGTTAATATTTATACTAGGGTAGCACCACTGTACCAGTCACTGTACAGTACAGACACACAGTAAGTAGAGTTGGTTGATATGTTTGACAAAAACATTCTTTGAGAATTGTTTTTTACCTAAATGCAAATTATTTTAGAAAATGTTCATTTTTGTCAAGCTTTTCTGTTTGTTTGTTTTTTATGAAAAACAGAAACTGAATTTTTTTTAGTAAAAATATTCATCTTTTGGTTAAAAGAATTGGTTTTGGGTTCTGAAAATTATTACAAACAACCTAAAATTATTACCAAAACCTTTTTGGACACGGAATGAGATTTGGTTGGTTGGTTGGTTTGGGGGTGGAGAGGGGGAACTTTCCACAAGAAATTTAGAAAATACAAACAACAAAAAACCATTTTTCCTGAAGAGCCCATGAAAAATATTTTTGGCACTTTTTGACCAGCTCTAATAATAAAAGACAGTTCATTCCCAAAAGTCCTTACAGTTTAGGGGCCTGATCTGCAATTTCCATTATGTGAGAGAACTCCTGCACCCTTACAGATTCCCCATGACTTCAGTGGGGTGCTATGGGGTCACAGCAGTGAAACCACACACACAGTGAAGTGAGGGGTCAGTGGACAAGAGAAATAAAAGAAGTATTATCCCCAACTAAAGATGGAAAACTGAGGTTCAGAGAGGTTGTGACTTGTCAAGTTACACAGGACATCTCTGGCAAAGACAGGGATTGAACTCAGGTCTCCTGAGTCCCAGGTCTTAACCACAAGGCCATCCATCAATTAGTTCTCTTCATATTTTTTGCTCTACCATTGACCTTCCTCCTCCTATTTCCTGCTTACTGCTTTCTCATCCTCACTCACGTCACATACAAAACGTAAACTCTTGGGAGTAGGGCCTGTGTCTTTCTCTGTTCTAACGCACTTCTGGCAGTAGAAATGAAATGCTATTAATAAAAAAAAATTCTAATTGTAAGCACTTACATACTTCCTCTTGTCTGTATCCTCTATAAATAAATTTCATTTTTAAAAATGTGAGAAGTGCTGTTAGCCCACTAACCATTTGTTTCGATAGATCTAATGAGAGTTTGGGATCCAGATGGCATGCCATATTTTTTTCAAAAACATTTTAAAGTCAGTGACAGACAACTGTGTCATGCTGAAGGAGCTCTTCGCCCAGGTTACTGTAAAGCAAATGTGTTGCTTGTTTCTATTAGAGCAGAATAGTTCTTTATGAAAGAGTGCCTGTAACTCTGAATAACGATTTGATCAAGCAAACAAGAATGAGTTTTGTGTACATAGACCATGCACATTCCATAGGCATAGTGGAGATGGTCAGCAAGTCCTGCAAGAGTTGCCTGGAGCTGTATGCATGGCATATGTGATGCTGTAGTGCTCACTGAAAGCGGTTGCAGGTGTTCAGGGATGCCCATCAGTGTGTGAACAGAGTTACAGAAAAAGCTAGGGCAATGGGTGGCTCAAGAGACTGGAAGTAGCTTTAGTTTGCCAGTACGACTATAGGCCTGGATGGTGGAGAGCAGGAGTTTATTGCATAGCTGAGGTCTGTTCAGCGGCCTATCTGAAATGAATCTGGTGACCTCGTTCTGGTGCCTGGTAGACAGGCCTTCATGTATCTCCACAAATGGTAACTTGTAAATTTGCAATCTCAGGTAGCAGTTCTAACACTGAAAGGAACCCTGAAGACTGAACTACCCTCTTATCCATATTGATGGCCCCTTTGGGTCAGGGTTGAGGTACAAAGGCAGAGCAATGTAGGGAAATCTTGCACTGTTGCTTTTCATTCCATGCCTGCTCTGTAACTAGATAAAGAACGTCAGTCTCCAGTGCTCTCCATCTGGCATTTGCATATGTGCTAAAATTCACAAGAAAAGCAAAAACAGAACAATCTAAAGTATGATGATATTTAGAAAATATTGTATAATACAAATAATGTAAAGCTTTTAGCAACCAGTGTTCTACATGGACAGGTGAATAAAAAAGAAAACAGCATGTTACAGTTCAAAAATTAACTCATCTGTATCCTTGCGGAAGCAGCCTCAAAACAGGAAGCTGCAGTGTGCTGCCAGATGTGCAACACTCTGAGCAACAGTCTGTTTGTTCTACTTGATGTTCCATAGGACATTGCTTCTCCTGAAATGCATGTACACTGGGTGAGTCATGTGACTTTAACTCTAACCTTCAGTAAAACTGTAAGGAGTGGGTTTTTTTTTTTTTACAAAACATGTTTTCGTTGGAAAACATTGATTTGTCAAAACTTTTTGCAGAAATATTAGTTTCAATGATTTGTTTGCAAAATGGAATTCTTGTTTTCCAGCTAACCCTTTAGCACAATTGACTATGGAAGCACCAAAGAAACTGGTGGGATTTTAGTACTGTACGTAGCATCACATATGTGCCTATGATGCTCTAAACTGGTCATTTTTGAAGGTGCAAGTTTTAAATATCTCAATTAAATAAAATGAATAAAGGGACTTGTCTGTGACTGTGACATTACCCAGGGTACAATCTGGATTGCTGAACTGCTGTGTCCCCTCAATTCTCCATCTGGGGTGCCTATTACACCGCTTCGCTGTGAGAGCAACCACTTCTGGCCTTGCTCTCACAACGCCTCTAGCATGTAAATTACTCCCAGCTGAGTTATGCTTCTAGCCAGCCATTCCTAAGTTGTATTGCAGAGTACACCAGCAAATTCCCAGTCCCAGACTTGTCCCTGGAAATGTGCGTCCAGCTCTTTCCTTCTGAAAAATACAAGCTCATAGAAAGTCTGTCATTTCATTAATAGAAAATGATATGCACAAATCCTATTACCTTAAATGGAGTTTCCCAAACTCTTAAATCATACTGGCTTAGATAAAACTATAAAATGAGTTTATTAACTACAGAAAGATAGATTTTAAGTGATTACAAGTAATGAGGCAAAAAAGTCAGAAAAAGAAATTAAGGTAAAACACAAACTAATATCTAACTTAACAGCTGAGTGAATTTAAAGCAAAAGATTTCTCTCACCATATGCTTACAGCAGTCTGGCTGGATTCCTTCAGCCAGGACCACTCCCCCAGTTCAATGATGGTTCCTTTGTCTTTCAAATGTTAGTGAGTAGAGATCAGTGCGGAGAGGTGACTTGAGATCTCAGTTCCTCATTTTTATATTTTTTCCTCCTCTTTGAGAATCATCTCCAGCAGTTGAGACCCTTTGCCAAGATGTAAATGTCTCACTCATCCTTCTTCCTGACAAAGAATGGCCCCTTAGCCAGTGGAAGTCCATTTGATTTTGTTGACACCTGGCTGACGCATCAGTTTGGCTTTTGTCTCTGAGGAATTGGTCTATGCCTGCTTTTCCAAACTTGGAGCATGTCTCACTCTTCTGGTGTCACTTAAATCAGTCAAGTTGTCTATCTGGGAAATTCAAAACTTTTTATGGGAACTAGAAAAACAGATCTGACTTCCTGGCAAAGTGGTAGTTAGCATTTTAAAATTAAAATACCCCACTCTGCCAGAAACCAGATGACTATTTAGGATATTAAGATTCATCCTTGATGCAATTTATTTGACCACAGTGGATGTAGAACAGGAATTAATTTGGCCTATTATTGAAATTTCCACCAATGTAAGATGTTTGTATATAATCAATTATGTCTTAAACTATTGCACTGTCTAGATTATTTCAGATTAACATCTTTGAAAAGTGTTATCACTTTTGATAAATCCCTGAAGGGAGAGTATTCACTGATAGATGCATTAAAAACTGATCCAAGCAATCTTCTTCAAACGTCACTTCTCATTTTTAACAACCTACTTCTTACCTTGTTAAGCCAATTGACTGGATATTTTTAGACCATTATCATCATGATTTACTGCTCTAATACATTAGGAGGAAAACAACAATAAAGGCTTCTGTTTCTTATAGAGAGATGAAGTCCTCAGTTGCTCAGTTACATAAACAGCAGAGTGAAAATGTATTTCTGCTGCTGTTAGGAGGCAAGATATAAAACTAGATAGGTTTGAGACAATCTGATAGAGAAAACTGATTCTTGGAAATTGAGTTTCCTGAAAGCCGTCCAAGTGTTACTGTATGCTACTCAGACTGCAAAATGGATAACAGCTGCTTTAAAAAAATTGCCTTTGACATTTCCTATAGCACTGGTAAAGATAAGGGAGGTGAATGGCCTGTGAGATGTGTGAGTGTCACTATTACTCCTGCCACAGTTACTCTTTACATCAGCTCTTATTACTCAGGCAAATCACCCACTGACATTTTGCCAGAGTAAAAAAGTGCTCAATAGGTCCCTATACAAGTTAGGGACCAGTCTTGCAAATACTTAATTGAGTAGTCCTTACAAGAAGTCAGTGAGACTTCTGCTGAAGTCAATGAGACAATTAGGATGAGTTTGTGGGATCAGGGCCTTATAATTTCCCTTCACCCTCACCCCCTAAACTGTTTTTAATAATTCCTTTGCTCTTTTCTTTATTTACTTATTTGATATCAGACCATGTTTATACTAAATAATAGAAGGAAACAAATATACAACACTACTTTTCCACATACTTTAATTTAAATCTACTGCATTTCCTGCGGGCTGACCACCACATTTATTAGACACCGCCCTTACTCACATGAGTCCACAGGGCTGCTCACATGAGTAGGAGATGCAGGACCAGGCCCATGTATGTTGTTAAACATAAATTCTCCTACTATATTTCACTTTTCAATGCAAGCCCTCCAGTGAATTAGACGTAATACTGGATACTATCCTGCCTTGTTCAGGTCAAAGGCAAAATAAAAAGGTTAAAATTTAGTATCCTTTTGTGCCGTTACTGTAATGTATTTTTCATTTTTATGATTAAGAATATATTCATAGTTCATAAAATTAAGTTCTGCTAATCAGACCACTGCAGGAAAGAACATCAAATTAAGGGCAAGATTAATTCAACACAATTAATCATGTCCATCATAAGGGAAATAAAAAATAATGTGCTTTAAGCAGGCAATAGCCCATAGTTTAGTATGTGGTTTTTTTGTTTGTTTGTTTGTTTTTTTGTAAAAGCATCTGTGTATAAAGTCACAACTAGTCCTGACTGAAGTAAAAAGCATTGCAGTGTTACCAGCTACACATCAAAGTGGTGAGTGAGTATGCTAAGTCATGCCAATTCTCATTTCAATAATCTACTTTGCTGATAGAGTAAAAATACAGTTTTGCACTAGAAGGTGTAAATCTCCAGTAGGCTGGGTCATAGGGCACAGAGAGAGCAACACTCCAGAGATGTCTATAGCATCTGTGAAGATCCGGTGTTTAAGACTGAGATTAGTGACATAATAGGCTAGTAGTCTGCTGACACTTGCTGCCAGTACTTTAGAACAGGAAGGAAGGAGATGGGGCTAATGTTAGGCTATTCACAGCTTTGTTTTTCTATGTCTAAATACTAAGAGAACTTTACTTTCTATACTACCGCTCAGCACAAAGCAACAATATAATCTTGTAATGTTTTCTGCTGTATTGTGAAACTCTATTTTAAAAAAAATATTTATTAGATTTTATTCTAATCTTAATAGTATCAAACATAAATACTATGGGCTAAATTATCCTTGGAGTCACATTCTGTAGGCCTGATCTTGCAGCACTTCTTCACGTGTAATAAGTGGGACTGTGTGTGAGAGTGTAGATGGCAGGATTGGACCCCTCAGTTATAGTTGGGATTGCATTGCAATGATACATGAACTGAAGCTGTAGAAGCCAGGTGGACAGAATTATTATATAAATATCTAGTAGTTCAAACATGCTGATGATCTCTGGGCTACATGAGTTCTTTCTAGGTATGTGATGAATAGGTAGCTGACTATTTTCTGAGTGTTATTGAGGCTGGTAATCTCTATTGTGAGTACATCCTAGATCTTAAAATATATCTGTTCACATCCAGGAGAATAAGATTAAGCTGTTCTTCCATGATTACTCAAACTGTCCTCTTAGTGATGGCAGTAAAGTACCTTCTGATAACTAAAGCCATGATTTATCTTTAATAACTTGAGCAAAAACAACCAAGTGCTTTTTAAAAAGTCCTCAGCCTTTCTAAAGCTGCCTTCAAGTCTCCAGTATCCCAATCTGTCCCTTGCTTTCTAGCAGCTATAGCTGCCTTGAAAAAAGGAAGGTATTTGAAAGCCAATTTACAAACTACATCACTGGAAAGCAGAAGTCCCCCTAGTTGCAGTATTTCATTTTTTAAAAAAGGCATCCATGCAAAATGCTTCTGTAGAGCTCTAGAATTTAGTAGTACCAAAACATTTATGGGATATGCTTATCACTTACAAAATATTCTACACACCTAAGATACCAACCTTGTGCATAAATAAAAAAAAAAAAATCTATGGTGGGTCCCGGGAGAGAGGTAGGTCCTGTCCATTTTTCAAAATCTCCCTGGGAGTTGACCTGGAGACAGATGACTTTATGTGGCTCCTTCAGGGGTTTATAGAGGCTGCTCAAGTGTATATCAGCAGGTGTCCTTGTCAATATTACAAGGTGTTGCCTCCCTACAGGCTGATGGTGCTGCATTCTCAGTGTTCTCGGTCCCTGTTGGCTCAGGCATGAACACACAAGCTGAACTCTCATACCTTGTTTAGCAGTATAGTGTTCAAATAGAGGGTTTGATAGATCAGTGGAAGCACAGAAATTCCAAGACTGAAAACACATTCTTAATTCACCTTTCTGTATGTCTGAATATTACAGGATAAAATATGTGAGATTGCTCACTGGTTGTGTTCCACTCCCATAATTAGTAGGCAGAACAAAATATGTATTAAAACTGGAGTTTCAGCTAGAACCCTGAACTTCCTGACTTGTGGGAGTTAGGGCAATTTATATAACTTGAAGATATTTTTGTGGTTAATTTTGCATTGTTTTAAAATGTCCATGAAATTGCCAAGTGAAACACTGGAAACTGAAATCCTCTTATTAGCCACAGATCAGGCAGCAACAGTGCAAGCTTCACTTCACCTTTACCAGTATACCTTACCTCTCACTGAGTGGAAAAATTAGTGGGGTCTCCATGTGCAGTCAAGCCCAGGCCACTTTGCTGAGGTTGTGAGTTAATGCCAGTTGTAATGTGAAGGAAGTAGATGAAACCAATTTATTTGACACAGGCCCTCTACTTGCTTTGTTTCTTTAGTTTAAAAGGCCTCTCCTGGAAGCTGATCTATAAAATCATGAATGTGTTGATTTACACACTTGTTAAAAATACATTTTATTGTAGAGTGACAAGTAGAGAAAACTGGTGTATAGATATATGGTTACGGTTGTGTTATAATTGTGAATACCATAGTCAATGGAAAGTAATGCGGATTTGGACAGCCAAGGGGGAAACAATAGACCAGTGAAGAATAACAGGATGGTAGTTTGGTCACCTAAGTATTTGAATCAGAGTGGCTGAGGAAAGTTAGCCACATTGCAAAATACACCTCTACCCCGATATAACGCTGTCCTCAGGAGCCAAAAAATCTTACCGTGTTATAGGTGAAACCGCAATATATCGAACTTGCTTTGATCCGCCGGAGTGCGCCGCCCCACCCCCCCAGAGCGCTGCTTTACCGCATTATATCCGAATTCATGTTATATCAGGTCACGTTATATCGGGGTAGAGATGTACTGCTAATTTTTTAGTGATTATTACATCCCATACTTTACAGCAACAGTTGCCCAAAGTGAGAAAAGAGGAACTAAGTCATTAGACTACCACAGGAGATCTGAAGTATCTGATCTGAGGGACTTTAGGTATTCCAATACTAGTGGCCCATAACTAATGATTAAAAGGTTACCTTACTTTGTTCTGATTTGCATTTGATGCTTTTCAATACATTAAATACCTTCAACTGCTTTGGTGAGTTGCAGTATGCTTACTCATTTTTTCTATAAACTTAAATTGTTTTTGAGAAAAAGCTATGACCTTTTCACATAATGGGCTGAAATCGTTCAAAAAACTGTAGTTTCTAGCACAAACTTTTTGGAGTGCCTGTATGCAGTAAGTTTGAGTAAAGATAATTTTACTTTTATCTTGTAAATTGTCAACAAGTCCCGAATGTGTCTATACACCGTTATATAGAGAACCATATGTGATTAATTTGCTTGTAATTCTACAGTCATAGTAAACCAGACATAGAAACACCCAATGTTGTGCTAGTTGCTATAGTTTTATCCATTAGGGATAGAAAAGATCTATTAGATTGAGTTCATATATCAGAGTAGGACACAGTCCCACAGGGAGAGGATATATCCAATATTAAACTGATTCTTCACTTCAACACAGTCAGCTCATCCTTTACAAAATTAGGAAATAACTAGGGGTAAACTGGCTCAGATTCATTGCTTGTGTATGCTTTCGGCCATGTGCTTAAAACATGTAAAAAAGAAATCATTGGGAGAAAGGTTAACATAACTTTTGCAAACATCTGGTTATTCTGTGGCCAATAAGTGATCTCTGATTACACATCTAAGTTTAAATAAGCATTTACTAGACCAGAGCTGAACACAATCTTGTCTGAACCATGGGAAAGAATGTTTTGCATTGTTATTTTGTTCACTACATGATGCAGTTTAAAAAAAATGTAGAGAATTTCCTGCTTTTGTGTCAGAGTTCCAGTGTGTACAGGGAAGACCAACTTTTTATCACTTTCTTAAAGCATTATGTTATGCTGCCTTTCTTGATGAGGGATCATCAGACAATTATTAAGCCCTAATTTATGTCACATGAATTCTGGCCTGTTGCTCTACTCATACCATGTCATGGAACCTAGAATTATTGTGTCTTTAGTCCACCAGCTTTAGCTAATTAGCTATATCCCTTTTCATTGGGGACTGATTCTTTCTCTCTCCACCTCCCACCCCCCCATGCCATTTTGCTGCTATCTATTTCACCAGAACAAAATGTCCACATTTTCCCCTTTGTGAACACTCTTTTGTATTACAGAACTAAGTCTGTGCTAAGGACTATTTTGAGACCAAATGGTCAGCTCTCTAGTTATAAGTTATAGCTGGTTAATGGTGTGTCTGGAACCCCAAATACATCTTTCCCTATCATATATAAAGACTGGCCCATTGTAAATTATATGTTAAAATTGATAACTTCACTCTCAACTCTAATCCTGGAGCTCTTAGAAACAGTCTGAAATCCTCATTACTGAGGTTTACAGCAGAAGGTCAGAACCTCAGCATAGCACATTTCCCCTGAGCTTATAACTCTACAACAATTATATCAATAGTAATTTGAGAACTTTGAATAATTTTTATTAGCCCAAACAACTATGAAAATTGTCCTGCACATAAGTAGATACTAATCTCTAAACTTTAATTATTTCTCAGCTGAAGCCATTTAGGCCACATTTTGGATAGGGTTGCCAAACCTCCAGGAATTAAAATTAATCTTTAATTAAAGATCGTCATGTGATGGAACCTCCAGGAATACATCCAACTGAACCTGGCAACCTTAATTTCAGACTAATGCATAAAAGAAAACAAAACTATGTAGTAGAGCTAAACAAATAAAGTCTTACAATGGGAACGTAGTCACAAAACCATCAACTCCAGGCACACTTGCACTCTCCCTCATCATGGGGGAGACCCCGGTTTAATTCCTTGTCTATTATGTACACAAATTTCAATGTATCACTGCCAAATTAATCCGGTCTGGTCTACACTTATAAAGTAGCTTGACCTAGCTATGTCACTCAGGGCTATGAAAAATTTCATGCGCTGAACATTCTAAGAGCATAAGAATGGCCCCACTGGGTCAGATCAAAGGTCCATCTAGCTCAGTATCCTGTCTTCTGACAGTGGCCAGTGCCAGGTGCCCCAGAGGGAATGAACAGAACTGGTAATCAAGTGATCCTGTCGCTCATTCCGAGCTTCTGGAAAACAGAGGCTAGGGACACCATTCCTGCCCATCTTGGCTAATAGCCATTGATGGACCTATCCTCCATGAATTTATCTAGTTCTTTTTTGAACCTTGTTATGGTCTTGGCCTTCACAACATCCTCTGGCAAGGAGTTCCACAGGTTGACTGTGCTTGTGTGAAGAAATACTTCTTTTTATTTGTTTTAAACCTGCTGCCTATTAATTTCATTTGGTGACCCCTAGTTCTTATGAGAAGTAGTAAACTACACTTCCTTATCTACTTTCTCTACACCAGTCATGATTCTATAGACCTCAATCATATCTCCCCTAGCCATCTCTTTTCCAAGCTAAAAAGTCCCACTCTTATTAATCTCTCCTCATATGGAAGCCGTTCCATCCCCCTAATGATTTTTGTTGCCCTTTTATGAACCTTTTCCAATCCCAATATATCTTTTTTAAGGTGGGATGACCACATCTGCACATATCACAGTTAGGTCAACCTAACCCTTGGTGTATATGTGGCTAGGCTGATGGAAGAATTCTTCCACTGACCTAGCTATCCTCTCTTGGAGAGGATTAACTATGTTGACTGGTGAGGAGTGGGGAGGGGAGAGGGGGAAGAGACCTCTTCTGTTGATGCAGGAAGAATCTGTACTACAGTGGCACAGCTGCAGCACCATAGCTGTGTCTGTGTAGCAGCTGCAGTGTAGACATTCTCTCTGTAGAGGAAAGGAGACCTTGTCACTCAAAAGATCCTCCAACTTATTACTGAATGGCTGATGAGTTGTGTTGTCCCACTCAGTATTATATCATCTATGATAAAGGTCTGGTCTTCTACACTTAAGAAGTTTTATTGGCATAACCATGTCAGAAGTATGTGGGGGGTGGGTTTTTTATGATATGATTATTCTAGTAAAAGCCCTAGTGTAGATGCAGCTATACTGATATACAGGGCCGGCTCCAGGGTTTTTGCCGCCCCAAGCGGCGCCAAAAAAAAAAGAAAAGAAAAAGCCACGATCGCGATCTGCGGCGGCAATTCAGCGGGAGGTCCTTCGCTCCGAGCGGGAGTGAGGGACCGTCCGCCGAATTGCCGCAGAATAGCTGGATGTGCCGCTCCTCTCCAGAGTGGCTGCCCCAAGCACCTGCTTGGCAAGCTGGTGCCTGGAGCCGGCCCTCCTGATATAAAAACCTTATCCTGGTGTACACTGAGGTGGAGAGAATACCATTTTAATTATGCCAGCATGGTTAAAGCAAAAAACACATAAGTGTAGAGACAAGCTGATAGATCCATGGGGGGAAAGGGAAATATACTAAGAGGAAGGGAAAAAAAGATTCTTATATATCCAATAGAGATATGCTAAAAAGAAAATGGCAGCAATTTTCAGTGTAAATGTGATGCAAGACAAGTTCTCAGCACACTTGCATGCCAAATCATTTCTGGCAACAGATTCTTCGGGACAGGAGCAGGGTTAGGTTAAAAAGTGCAGTGTCAAAATAGTTGATAGGTTAATTGTAAATTACTGCTTCTAGGTGTAAAACTGAGATTTCAGTTCAAAATCCTAAAACCTCTGAACTAAGATAGAAAGAGCAAAATTGTCTATGTGCTGGGGTCTGGGAGTGAGAGAGAGAGGTAGATGCTGCATGGCACATAAGTAATAACTGCATGTCTGGGGGCGGGGCATGCAGGGGTGACTAGGTTTGCCTGCAGCATTGTCAATAAAAAGCATTCAAAAATCATGAATAGGGTCCCCAAAATTGAGACTGGCTTAAAATCATGAGGTTTAAAAATATTGATTCTTTTATTGCTTATTTTCAGCAACTCTGAGGACTAGATTTACTCAATGTTGGCAACTCTTGTGATTTCACAATCTCATGATACGTGCTGTTTTTCTTAAAGATCTGGCTCCTGGAGGCAATGGAGTAGGCGAGACGCTCAGCTTTTGTTTAAAAATGAATTTCTGGTCCTCACAGTTGTAGAGAGAAGCTCGAGAACATGACATGAATGCACCTGAAAGGCTCAGTAACCAGAAGACAAATAAAAATCACCTAAAATGTAGTAGTAAAAAAAAATCTGCATGATGTATTGATTGAGCTTAGCATTACCAATTTTTGTTTAAAATGAAAAAGATTCTCATAAAATAATCATAGAAATGTAGGGCTTGAAGGGACGGTGAGAGCCCAGAATAGCTGCTGTTTTCACAGCTGCATCACGGTATTGACTCCTATTCAATTTGTGATCCCCTAGAACCACCTGGGGCTTTATCGCACGTGATAAAACTGACGAAGCCTGGGTTGTGAGATGGCAGCTGGGGCAAGGTGTCTGGGGGGCTGCCGTGAGGCTTTGGGTGGTGTTTAATTACTGGAAGATTATTCCTAGTCCAACGCAAATATCCTGTGCGGCAGGGCGTCTTCGGTCTGCGAGCCCGCGCAGCAGCAGCCGGAGCTTCACCTGGGCACTCCTACTACAAGTTCTAGCATGCACTGCTTCCTAATAATGCCGGCAGCTACAGGCACTCTATCTGCAGCCCGAGCAGCCTGGCCGCATTGCATGCTGGGACCGGTAGTCTCTGGCAGGATCTGCATAGCGTTTTATGAGAGGCGGTGCAGTCTCCGCTCATGCGCCACAACGAAGGAAGGGCTGCGCGCGCGCGTTTTTCCAAGCGAGGTAGCGGGAGGAATGCAGACGAGTGCTACAGAGCTCGGCGTGGTCTCCGTGGTAACCGGTTACTGCTGAACCCCGAGTGTAGCTGCGCCACTGTGACAAGCGCCTGAAATAGCGCGAGGCCAAGGGCGCTTGCGGTGGGGGGGAGCACGAGGCTCCAACGCTTGCTCCGCCTCAGGGAGCCGGTTGCCACGCTGAAACCTGGCCCCGAGGCGGGTTCGCCAACTGCTACTCTCCCTAGGGGAGGCTGGCGGGAGGCGCAGGCGGAGCTGGGGAGCGGGGGTGGGTGAACGCCCCGGGGGCGCTGCCTGCCAGACTGGCCGCCCGCTCTCTGCCGGGTAGGGTCTGCGCCGCTCGCGTGAAGCTCCGGCAGGTGGAGGGGGTCCGCGGGAGGCTGCGCTACAGTCACCTGGAGCCGAGGCTGAAAGCGACTCCTGGGAGTTGTCCGAGCGCCTCTGGGTGTTCGCTGTTCCGGGCCGAGCCCCCTAGTGTTCTCCCCACGCTGCCCCTGCAGGGCGGGTGTGCACATGGAGGAGCCCTGCAAGCCTGTGGGCCTCCTTGCATGAAGAGTTAACAGTCCCGTTCATTCCCAAGGTGTGAAACTCAGGAGAACAAGTATCAGAGGGGTAGCCGTGTTAGTCTGGATCTGTAAAAAGCAACAGAGTCCTGGGGCACCTTTAAGACTAACAGATGTATTGGAGCATAAGCTTTCGTGGGTGAATACGCATGTGTCTGACAAAGTGGGTATTCACCCAGGAAAGCTTATGCTCCAATACATGTGTTAGTCTTAAAGGTGCCACAGGACTCTCTGTTGCTTTCAGGAGAACAAGTCACCCCGCGTGGGCATGGGAGAACAGTGATGTGGAAACATCACTGGAAGGAGAAGGCATGGCTGAGACATTGTTGTGTCCTGGGACTGAAATGGTGTATAGCAGCTGCTGCATCCAACCTCGGTGTCTGAGCAGATATTAGTGCTGTTCAAACTTTGACTAGAAGCCAAAATGGCCCCAGCAGCCCCAGTAGTAGAAAAGGTGCAAGACTCTGCCCCTTCACTAGTCTCAGTACCACTACAGGGATAGATTTTTCTCCCTAGGATCCAATCCAACAGGCCTTTTTCATGTGAGTAGTTCCATGATGGCCTAGAGTTGGCAAAGCATTTTGAAATCCTTTGATAAAAGGTGCTGTGGTATAAAACAAATGTCTGGAAAGATGGGGGTTCTGTAGTGTCTCAAAGGTGAGAATACCAACCTTGACCTTGTGGTAAAAGACAAAGTGCAGTGATTCAGTAAGGGGGAATGACCTATAAAATATTATTGATTCACTTCTGGGCTACTCTCTGTTGAAACTGCCAGTTGTGATGGTCCTTTGTGGACTGACTATTTATTTTTCTTAAAGGGTATTATCAGATTTAGAAATCTCCCAACAGATTGTATAAAACTGCTAAGTGGAGTCTATGTAGTTCCAGAATATTTTCATGTTAAAAACCTATGTTCATAATTTCCCTTGACGTAACATGGCAGTTAACTGAAAAGATACCTTTGGCATTCTTTCCATAACCAGCAGAAAAGAAACTAGGCCTCTTTTCTACCTTCACCTCTCCCACAGGAAGCAACATTATAATGGCAAAGTGACAAATTCTAGCACCCTTATTCTGTCTTTACTAAGGCACAAGGTTTTGGCTTGAAGTTAGGTACATACCTGCTCAAGCATCATTTCAACTGATTAAACAAGCTTTTTATTTAAAAGCAGAAGCAATTAACAAAATACTGTTCGGTTAGTGGCAATGTAAACACAGTAAGTGTTACTAATAAAAATAGGGTATGTTATGGTGTCATAGAGATGCTTGGGATGAGTTTTGAGGCCAAGGTCAAAAGACTGAGTGGCTTTAATATCAGAAGTGCTAATACCGTAATCACATTTAGTTCTTGAGTTGGCTTTGAAAAGACTGAATTATAAGCACTGACTTGAGCAGGTATATAATTATCTTTTTATAATTATATTGCCTGCAAACTTTATCACACTCTTAAAATAATAGTGAATTTGTAGTTCATGATTATCTGACTGCAAAATTGAAGATTATCTGTAATTCAGAAATTTTAGTACACTTATTTCTCAACTGAAGATATTCCGCCTTAACACACAGCTAATAGTGGTTAGTTCAGCTGTTTGATAAAGTTTAAATAAACTCGGTATGAATACAGTAACACTGAAACAATCTGATACGATAGAGTGCTGTATTGACTTCAGTGGGAATGGAAGATAATTGGCATCATAAAGGACCAGTTCCTAAAATATGTGGTGCCCGTCACTGTTGATTGTAGATTTATTTGCTGTTTGTGAATTATTCTTTGGAGATGGCCAAAGTTTGTGCCATTTTTGGAGGATCCCGAGGAATTGGAAAAGCTGTTGCACAACTGCTGGCATGGAAAGGATACCGCTTGGCTATTATTGCTAGAAATCTGGAAGTAGCTCAAACTACTGTGACTCACCTTGGGGGTATGTATATTGCTTTGTTACTGTTTATTCATGCCCTGTCCACTGTTAGGTAACTGGTAAGAGTAATATATTAATATATCTAAACTGAGCATATTCACAAATGCAGGTGAAAGTAAAAGGCGGAGCATCTATTTGAGAATTAAGCCACATATAGCAAAGCAGATGGAGGATTTACTATCTGAAATAGTGTGAATAATGGCCTGGGTCTGTTCTCATGATTGTCAATGGAAAAGTTCTCATTAACGTCACTGGAAGCAAGATGGTCTATTTTGTTTTTAAATTTGTGTAGTTTTCAAAATGAATGTCCAGTGAATTTTGTGTATTAATTATAAAGTGCATTTAAACTATTTCTGAGCATAGTAGTGTGCATTACTGTTTTGAAACATAAGCCATGAAATCTAGGGCCTGACACTGGCAGGGTTTGTGTTATCTGCCAATACCATTTTTTCAGTTAGGAAAAGTGTGTAAATTCCAAGCAGCATTTAAGAACCATCTATTCTTTCGGGAATTTTATAGTTATAATATTTTATAACAATATTTTTGCATTTAAGAGCAGTTCACACAGCACTTTACTTTTCCCCCCAAATATATAATCTTCATAACACTCCTACCAGGAAGGTGGTAAGTAAATAATTGTTACAGACACCCTTTTACAGATAGGGTAACTTGAGATTAAGGCAGTCGTCCACGGTCATGTGAGTTGGTGACAGAAACGGTGTTAAAACTTGGCAATTCTTGGCTTCCAGCCAGCCTAGACCTCAAACTGTTCTAGACCACATTGATTCCAAACTTGAAAAGGGCCAAAAAATTCAAAACACAAGAAAGTGTTGTAACTAATCAGCAGACTTCTTGAAACGTGTCCTCATTTAACTCTCCTTTGAGGTGGAGCAGATTTCTTAAGTTAGAACTAGTTCAACATCTGTTTTTACTATTATTTTGCTATTTATATTTACTATTACCCTAATGCAACTTCATTTCAATACAGCAGGTCATATGGCACTTAGCTGTGATATAGCCATGGAACAAGATGTCCAAAATACACTTGAGGAGGTGGAGAAGAATTTAGGTCATGTTAATTACTTGGTTAATGCTGCTGGAGTCAACAGGTTAGTTTTATGTTGAAAGTAAGAGTAGGGTATGCATTCTTGTTGAAAGGTACTAAATATACTGAGAGAATAATTGCAAAAGTAAACACATTGTTAATGGCTCTAAAAATGAATTGAAGTGTATCTGAAGACTGTGTATATTGTGGTCAGTGTTGTTGTAGCCAGAACAACAGATGCAAAACCTGTAGACATAATTACTGCTATGATGATCAACATCCTCCGCAACACATTTTTCAAGATCCATGGATCTTGTACATGCACTAAATATCCCAATAACAACTGTGGGAGTGAAACAAGATAATCACTATGCTCTCAAATGAACTCTCACAGAAAAAATAAGACAAAAACACCATATCACCTGTGGGTGAACAATTTTCACAAGGCAGTTACTTTAGGTATGACCTCTCAGTTCTCATTGTCAAAGGAAACCTGCACAACACTTTCAAAAGATGAGCTTGGGAGCATAAATTCATAACTTTGCTAGACACCAAAAAACATGGACTGAATAAAGACACTGAATTTATGGCTTATTACAACAATGTGTAACCCTTCCCTCCCCCACACGACTTGAGAGGGGCCAGCAGTGCAAGTAGGCCAGTACACTGTACTAGCAAGCCATTTATAGCCAGTACGGTGTACCAGAAAGACACAGCAGCAACCTTGCCAGAGGAGAGGGCTGGGGGGGGGGGGCGCGAGGCTGGCGGTTCTGCTCACTTCCATGCTGGGAGGGGCAGCAGGGAAAGGAGCAGAATGCTAGCAGTTCCTCCGGTGACTGTACCGCCCCCAGCCCTATCTCAGGAGGGCTGCTGCTGTAGTATGAGGAAGGATGGAGATGCAGCTGGGAGTTCTGCTCCTTTCCCCACTGGGAGGGGCAGCAGCAGAGAAAGAAGCGGAATGCTGGCAGCTCTTCCGGCCGCTATACCGCCCCCCCCTTCCTAGCCCTGTCTCCGGCACAGCAGGAGGAGGACAGAACCCCGTAAACCCCCCACCACCCGCCCCAGATAACATGGGATGGATATGGGGAGGGGACAGTGAGAGCATAGGAGCCCCGGGCTGGAGGCGGGTCGGTGAGGAGTCACATGCGGAGGTCACGTGCCCCCACTTAGTTGGTGCCCCCCTTTCCCTCCCCCGTACTGGTAAGACATGGATTTTACTAGCACCACTGAGAAGTGCTAAGGGGCTATTTCTCCTTTAATAATCCCATGAAATATGTGTTGTTTAGCGTAAGTAGTTAATATGTTCCACTTTGTGTTTTAGCTGCTACACTAAGGATATGTCTACACTGCAATTAAATACCTGCAGCTGGCCTGTGGGTCTGTAAAAAATAAAATACACATTAGGGCTTCGTGTGGAGCCTGAGCTTTAGGACCCTCCCTAGTGTCCCAGAGCTCAGGCTCAAGCTATACCACAATTTTATGGCCTTGTGAGCCTGAGTCAGCTGACATGGGTCAGCTGTGGGTGTCTAATTGCTGTGAGGATATACCCTCCAAGTCCACTTCCTAGACCTGAAGAATAGCTCTGCGTAAATTCGAAAGCTTGTTTTTCTCTTCAACAGAAGTTGGCCCAGTAAAACATATTACTTCACTCTCCTTGTTTTTCTGTTGTACTCAAAGATATATTATTTTCAATGGAAGTGAAACTCCAGTACAAATATATATAATTTCCGGTCTCTTCATGGCCAAAAATAAATTGATCCATTAGAAATTAGTGTTTGACAGTCCTCTGAGCTAGAACATTTGACCGCTTGTCATATACTATCAGCAAAATGGCTGATGCGGGCCTTATGTCTTATTCCTGTGCATAATTTTTCAGTGTTATCAAGAACAGTGCTAGTATATGTAGGGTCAAATTCTTCCCTGGTGTAACTTCATTCTCGTCAACGGAATTTGACCGGGATGACTTAAACCAATTTTTCAGGGTGGTTTTTTTTTTTTTTTTTTTTTTTTTTGACAGGGATGGCTTGTTGCTGAGAACCACATCTGAAGATATGGTATCCCAAATTAACACTAACCTTCTGGGAACGATGTTGACATGCAAAGCTGCTGTAAGGCATATGCTTCAACAGCAGGGAGGTGCTATTGTTAACATAGGTGAGTCTCCACCTTAGGCAAGTTGAAGGTGGTTAATTATATTTCATTGACTTTCTTAGACACAGTCTTAGAAATTTCATGTTAAAAGGTATACCTCTAAAAACGTGTAGTAAGAATCCAAAATTGAAACACAATTGTAGGAAATGCATAATGTCCTGAAATTAATATTTTATCATTGGGTCCAGTTACTTGTAGAGGGGCATAATCAAATAATAAATTCTCCACACATCATTTTGAAAATATTCTGCCTATTGTTATTATCCAAGCCTGGAATGCGCTTCAAATGATTAGACCTCTGTGCCCATTTGAAGCTAATTGTAAGATGAAAACCAAATATGCCTACAACTGAAAAATAAGATATTTCCCCCCCCTCTATTTTCCCCCAGTGTATTTACCTGTCACTATTCATAGCATTTGGTGTAAAGTTAGCTTGGTTGTTTCATCTGGACAGTCTGATAGATTTCTCTGTTTGTGAAAGACAGGAATATGTTAAAGAATTAGGAAAGTGTGTGTGTGTTTTTTTTTTTTTTTTTAAACCATAACAATTGGGAAGAGGATTCAAAGGCAGGTGTAATGTTTTATATTACTTTTAATTTTAAAAAAAGACTAGATTGCAGATTTACAGTGCCTTTTTAAAGCAGTCCACAAGTAACACACACTATGAAAGGCTGAAGGAGTATTATGTGTTTTTTCAATTATGATGAATTTTGTGTGTGGTTAGCTTTTTTTTATTCCTAGTCCTGCAAACCCTTATACAATCAAGTAACTTTATGCACGTGTGTTTTCTCATTAAACTCATTGAGTCACTATTTTCTTAGCCTTTCTTTTGTGAACACATTGTTCCTTTTTAAACTTTTTCAGCAACCTCTGAATGTAAACACAGCTCATGTCCATGATAAAGTCCTTATAAAACCTTTAGTCTGCATTTCATCATGCTTTTATAATCTTCCCGTAACTTCTGCCAATTATTGCAAGCGTTATTCTTAATTAAAATCAAAATAGAGAAAGGCATGGCTTTTTTTCTCTCTAGGAGGGTATTATTCAGGGAGCTTTGCCACAGACTTACCAGTACTATAATTTTCTGGTGCATATTTGTATGAACTGTACATAGATAGCTGAGAGATTTGCTGTCAGTGATAAGTTAATATTCAGGAAGCAATCTTATTTTCATTACTTTAGTTGTAATCTTAACTGTCTCTCCAATAGTTAGGCATGTATTCAAGGGAAGATTTTAGTTCTAACTTGCAGATGGGGACGCAACATGCATATCGAGCTCTCATTGCTGTTATTTAAAAGGATAGTGATTAAAAGTTCTGACTTCAGTAAAGCCACAACTGAAGTTGTAAAAGAATAAATTTAGCCTGTCATTTGGCCTCTGTTTGCTCTTCTGTTTGTTTTAGGAAGTATTGTTGGACTCAAGGGCAATTCTGGTCAGAGTGTGTACAGTGCCAGCAAAGCAGGGTTAGTTGGATTTTCACGCTCTCTTGCTAAAGAAGTAGCAAGAAAGAAAATTCGAGTCAACGTGGTTGCTCCAGGTTAGTTCATGATTAAGATACTAAATCTCTGTACATTGTTTGTGATTACTTCAGTTATAGATCAGCAAGGTTGGAACAAAGAAGCGCTTACTATTTGCTTATTGTACTCTGAAAGTAAGAAACTATTTATAAAAGTACACTGATGGAAAAACACTACTAAGTAACAGGTTTTAGGCTAGTTTCCAAACAGAATGGTAATCTTTTATTTTAAAAGTTTTCTTAGACAAATTTTTTTGTCTATCTTATTACTCAGCCCATTCCCTTAAGCATATGAATGTGCTTAAGGGAGTAAATGGGTGTTCCTTCTTGAATATCTAATTTAATTTTGTTTGCTTATCCTTTGCTTCTGTGAACTAACCCTGTGTAGAAAAGGAAATTTAAGAAATGCTGTGTGAGGAGGAATTTCTCTTTTATAGGAGATTCCTTTCTATATCTGCATTGTCCTTAATGTTTCAGACTCTTATTAGACAAAAGAAAATGGATGAGAGAGGGCGTATTGTACTATTTCCTAATGGGACTGATCTTTCAATTTCTTAAAGGGCCATATAGTTGTAGGGGTAGAAAGGGGTAATTTTAAATTGTTGGATGCCAAGTAATTATATTATTATAAATTACTAAAAATGTTTAGAGAAACTACAATTAGTAAGAACTGGCTTACTATTTCTTTCTCTTATTGCCAACTACAAGGTCAGATTCTTTACATACCTTTGGGTACACCATAATTGAGATCAGGAAAAATAATCAAGCTATTGATCTTGGCTATTTTGTTAAAGAAAGGAAAAGAAAACATTAAACAAAGCAACACAAGTGACAGAACCCAACTAATAAACCGGTTACAGAACAGACTGTAATGGAAGTATGTCTCTCTCTGGAGAGCTTTGAGCAGAGTTACGTCTCTGAGGGTATGTCTACACTATGAGGGTAGTTGGATTTCACTTAAATCGAATATGTGGAATCGATATTGCAAAGTCGAACGTGTGTGTCCACACTAAGGACAGTAATTCGACTTGGTGAGTCCACACTAACGGGGAAAGCGTCGACATTGGAAGCGGTGCACTGTGGGCAGCTATCCCACAGTTCCCGCAGTCCCCGCTGCCCATTGGAATTCTGGGTCGAGCCGCCAATGCCTTCTGGGTAAAAAAAATGTGTCGAGGGTGCTTTTGGGTAATTGTCGTCATCCGTCCGTCACTACCGGCCTCCCTCCCTCCCTGAAAGCGCCGGCGGGAAATCAGATCGCGCACTTTTCTGGTCAGTGACAGCGCGGACGCCACAGCACTGCGAGCATGGATCCCGCTGCGACCATCGCTGCAGTTGTGGCCGTTGTCAACGCCTCGCAGCTTATCATCCACCTTTACCAGAGGCAGATGCAGATAAACCAGGCGAGGAGGCTACGGCACCGCGGTGAGGGCCTGAAGTCTGAGAGTAGCACAGGCCTGTCAGAAAGCACGGGACCCAGCGCCGAGGACATCACGGTGACAATGGGTCATGTGGAGGAGAGCCGTTGTGGAACGGCGATTCTGGGCACGGGAAACAAGCACGGACTGGTGGGACCGCATAGTGCTGCAGGTCTGGGATGAATCCCAGTGGCTGCGAAACTTTCGCATGCGGAAGGGGACTTTCCTTGAACTTTGTGAGTTGCTGTCCCCTGCCCTGAAGCGCAATGACACCCGGATGCGAGCAGCCCTGACTGTCCAGAAGCGAGTGGCCATAGCCCTCTGGAAGCTTGCAACGCCAGACAGCTACCGGTCAGTCGCGAACCACTTTGGCGTGGGCAAATCTACCGTGGGGGTTGTTGTGATGCAAGTAGCCAACGCAATCGTTAAGGTACTGCTCTCAAAGGTAGTGACCCTGGGAAACGTGGAGGTCATCATAGATGGCTTCGCCGCGATGGGATTCCCAAACTGCGGTGGGGCTATAGATGGAACTCACATCCCTATCCTGGGACCGGAGCACCAGGCCAGCCAGTACATCAACCGAAAGGGCTACTTTTCAATGGTGCTGCAAGCACTGGTGGACCACAGGGGACGTTTTACCAACATCAACGTCGGATGGCCGGGCAAGGTTCATGACGCTCGCGTCTTCAGGAACTCTGGTCTGTTTAGACGGCTGCAGGAAGGTATTTACTTCCCGGACCACAAAATAACTCTTGGGGATGTGGAGATGCCTACAGTGATCCTCGGGGACCCAGCCTACCCGCTAATGCCCTGGCTCATGAAGCCCTATACTGGCGCCTTGGACACTGAAAAAGAACTGTTCAACTACCGGCTGAGCAAGTGCAGAATGGTGGTGGAGTGTGCTTTTGGCCGTCTCAAGGGGAGATGGAGAAGCTTACTGACTCGCTGTGATCTCAGCGAAACCAATATCCCCATTGTTATAGCAGCTTGCTGTGTGCTCCACAATCTCTGTGAGAGCAAGGGGGAGACCTTTATGGCGGGGTGGGAGGTTGAGGCAAATAGCCTGGCTTCTGATTACGCCCAGCCAGACAGCCGGGCGATTAGAAGAGCCCAGCGGGACGCGCTGTGCATCCGGGAGGCTTTGAAAGCTAGGTTCCAGAGTGAGCACGGTTACCAGTGACTTTTCAGTTTGTGTACAGAGAAGCTGAACCTGTCCCCGTTTCTTTACCCAGTTAATGTTGACTATCCTCTCCAGTTACATACCCCCTTCCAAAAAAATAAAATCAGTTTTATTTTGTTAATGAACACCGTTGTCTTTATTACTGTTTTCGCGGGAATGTTTTAAACTTGGGACGCAGACTGTGGTGGGGAGCGGGTGTAGTGTACTGATGCAAAGGATGCTTCTAAACTCCAGGAATGACAGGATTCGCAGTGGTGGACTGGTTGTTTCAACGGAGCCTGCCAGCCCTCCTGAGCGGGACTGCGTGTATGTGGGGGCTATGTGACTTTATGGCAGGGGGAGGAGGGTTACAGATCCCCTGCTGCGTGGCTCTGTGATCCAGGAAAAGGACTGCTGCATAAGATCTGTAACTGCCCTCCCCTGCCACAAAGTCACAGAGCAACCCCCCCCCCCCCCCCCAGAACATGAAAACCACCTCCCAGACTGACCAGGGTAACTAGTCACTGCACTGTGTATGTGCCCTCCTGCTGGACCTGCCCCCGCCTCTGTACCCTGCTAAAGGTGACTGTCCTGTCCAATTACCAAGCCCCTTCCCCCCTTCAGACAGACTCTCCTCCAAAAGAACATGATGGAAACAGTAATGAACAGAAACATATTTTTTATTAACAACCACACATGAAACTGGGGGGTGAAACTTGGACGGGGGCTTGGGTGAGGCGGGAAGGAAAGGACTTTTCAAATTTTGGGGAATGACAGCCTTCTGGTGCTTGAGCAGTCTGCAGGGGTGGAGTGAGAGTTTTCACGGACTCTGCCGCCCCTCCTTCTTTGGACTTTGGGCGAGGGGGATATGGGACTTGGTGGCGGGGGAGGGCGGTTACTGATAGACTGCAGCGGGGCTCTGTCCTCCTGCCTCCGTTCCTGCAGAACATCAACAAGGCGCCGGAGCGTGTCTGTTTGCTCCCTCATAAGTCCAAGCAGCGTTTGAGTCGCCTGCTGGTCTTCCTGCCGCCACCTCTCCTCACGTTCCATGTGTGTCCGGTGCATTTGGGACAAATTCTCCCTCCACTGGTTCTGCTGTGCTGCCTGGGCTCGGGAGCAGCCCATTAGTTCTGAGAACATGTCCTCTCGCGTCTTCTTCTTCCTCCGCCTAATGTGCGCTAGCCTCTGGGAGTGTGATGCCAGGCTGGGTTGGGAGACAGTCGCAGATGTGGCTGTGGGAATGAGAAAAAGGTAGTGAATTCCTCCGAAAGATAAATGTAGTTGTGAACAAAGAACATAGTCTTTCTCTGTGAACAAGACCATGCACTGCACCTATCACATGCGCACTCAGGACGAGGTCGAATTTTCGGACCTCGCCTTCAGTGCCTGGGGTCTTGCACTGCCGATCTGGGAAGCGGGGCAGGACACCGGAATTTCTGTAGCAGGCAGACATGGTAAGCCGTAGACTTGTGGCTGCTTAAAACTTTAATAGTAGCACTGGCCTCCTTTCACGTTGAAAGCAATGCCAGTTTCCGCTGCCAGCAATCGGCCAAGCATGAACTCTGCCCCTGTCCCACCCCCTCGCGGCTATCCCAGGGAAAGATTCCTGTATGCTACCCCTCTCCCGCCTCCACCGCGTGGCTGTAAACCGGCGGTTACATTCTGTAAAGGAACGGGCAAGCAGTCCCAATACTAACAGTCCCCTACCTAATTCAAAGCAGGTCATCATGAGCGACATCACAATCATGAGGATCTCAGACAGCGATAAAGAGCGAATGCTTCGGGAAAGCCTGCAAAGACCAGGGCCGTATGCCGCCATGCTGTGCAAGGCTATGATCCCGGAGTACTTGAGGATCTCCTGGCGCGGAAACGTCTCCTACTTCGGAGGACCCAATAAGGCCGCTCTCCCCAGGAACCTGATGAACAGGCTTTCCAATTACTTCCAGGAGAGCTTCCTCGAGATGTCCCTGGAGGATTTCAGCTCTATCCCCGGACATATAGACCGCATTTTAATATAGCTGCACTGGCAGGGACTAAAGAGTGGAGCGGCTTGGGCAGCAGAATCATGCAAAACCGGACATTGTTAGATTTTTTTTAAATAGTTGGGACTGAATAGTTAAGCGCCTAGGGCAAACAAATCATGAAAAACACATTGTTCTTATTGTTAATATTCCAGTTCTGTTAAAAATAAATGTTTAGATGTTTAAAACACTTACTGCTTGATCCTTCCCCTGAATCTGTGTCCGGGTTAAATGCTGGGGACGGTTGGTAGGGGATCTCTGTAAGGGTGAGGAAGAGATCTTGGCTGTCGGGAAAATCAGCTTGGTAAGCGCTATCGACTGCCTCGTCCTCCTCATCTCCTTCCTCATCTTCCCCGTCCGCTAACATGTCCGAGGAACCGGCCGTGGACAATATCCCATCCTCAGAGTCCACGATCAGTGGTGGGGTAGTGGTGGCAGCCGCACCTAGGATGGAATGCAGTGCCTCGTAGAAACGGGATGTGTGGGGCTGGGATCCGGATCGTCCGTTTGCCTCTTTGGTCTTCTGGTAGCCTTGTCTCAGCTCCTTGATTTTCACGCGGCACTGCGTTGCATCCTGGCTGTATCCTCTCTCTGCCATGGCTTTAGAGATCTTCTCGTAGATCTTTGCATTCAGTCTTTTGGAGCGCAGCTCGGAAAGCACGGACTCATCGCCCCACACAGCGATCAGATCCAAGACTTCCCGATCAGTCCATGCTGGGGCCCTCTTTCTATTCTGGGATTGCACGGCCATCTCTGCTGGAGAGCTATGCATCATTGCCAGTGCTGCTGAGCTCGCCACGATGTCTAAACAGGAAATGAGATTCAAACTGCCCAGACAGGAAAAGGAATTCAAATTTTCCCGGGGCTTTTCCTGAGTGGCTGGTCAGAGCATCCGAGCTCGGACTGCTGTCCAGAGCGTCAACAGAGTGGTGCACTGTGGGATAGCTCCCGGAGCTATTAGCGTCGATTTCCATCCACACCAAGCCTAATTCGATATGGCCATGTCGAATTTAGCGCTACTCCCCTCGTTGGGGAGGAGTACAGAAGTCGAATTTAAGAGACCTCTATGTCGAACTAAATAGCCTCGTGGTGTGGACGGGTGCAGGGTTAATTCGATGTAACGGCGCTAAATTCGACATAAACACCTAGCGTAGACCAGGCCTGAGAGTGGACTCGCCTTTGGTGTGGCGCTTTTTTCTCTTTATAAACTGAAACTAAGGCCCTATTTCCCAAAATTATTATGAAACCAGACTTAGTCTATCCTTAGAGAACAAAGAATGTTTGTGTTCTTTACAAAATAATTTCAAGAGCAGGTGTATCCTGTTTGGGGGGTGGGTGGGTGTGTCTGTCTATCTATCTATATTCATATATAATAAAAATCATTGATAACCGAAACATGCTATCATTGGGCAGAGTAAGCAATTTTCACTAAATTCCATGAAATCCAAGAAAATATTTAAATCACTTACTTAGAAGAAACCATTTAAGGAGCTGTCTTGAGACTGGCCAGTTAAAAATCTTGTATCCAATTAAATCCCACTGTTTATTTACCGATGTTTAGCCCCATTTCTTCTCCAAGAATACACAGTTTAACCTTTTGGTGAATATCAAGAGAAACTATTAATATTTTAAGTTATTGCATTTCACTATTCCAGTAAAATAAAATAGTTTAAAATCTAATCCTTTGGCAGTGTCTTAGTTAACTTTATCTCACCATAGTTGAAATCTTGAGGAGGTTTTCTTGGGTTGGGTTTCTTTTTGAGTCTTCTGTGTTTTTTAGCTGCTGTGGCAGCTTGCTTGTAGAGGTGGACTGGATGAATTGTGTAATGCTTGCTGTTTTTAAGCAGGGTAGAGAGGATGTGCGTGAGGGGCTCTCATTTCAGAGGGGTGGTTTATTTTTTTATATCTCCCTATTTCCATGAAATTATAGGACAGTAAGCCTCTTTCAGACATGTTTAGATTCAAAGTTTGTTGCTGTCTCTTTCATTGGCACCCTGCTTTCAGGGTTAGATTAGGTGACACCTTTAGCTCCTGAATATGCAGTCTGCTTAATGACTATGCAACATTTCTCTAAGTGCCTTTGTTCTTCTTGGATGGCAAAAGCATCAGATAACTTTAAAAGTTAAAATTAACTTTTTTTTTCTTTTATTCAGTCCATTTTCTGAAATTTTCTCACCCTAGGTGAGGACAAGCGTTTTCCCTGGCCCATTGTCTTTGCTGATGGGCCATTCATGATGTGCTGGCTAGCCTGAATGCAAACAAACCTTTGGGTGTTACCCAGGAGTAAACACATTTGAAATACAAATACATAGTCAATATTTGTAACTCTAGATACAAAAATGATACATGCATACAAATAGGATAATCATATTCAGCAAATTAAGCAGCTCCAGCCAGGTCAGAGACATCCTCCCTTGGCCCTCCCCAGATAAGGTGGGAAGGGATGGGATGGGGAGAGTGTGGGAGTCCCGGGCTAGGGATGGGGTCATGTGGGGAGTGGTCACAGGGGTTACTCCCCTGACTCCCAGCTTCTCCCCCCCCCCCCCCAAATTTCCCCACCAGTTGCTGTCCCGGCCTGTCAGGGTAAGCAGCTGGCACGCCGGGACACTTTGTTTACTTAGGTTTACCTCTGTGCCTGCGGATGCTCGAGGTAAACAAACATCTCGGCCCACCAGCGGCTTATCCTGATGGCCCGGAAGCCAAAGTTTGCTGACCCCTGAATTATAGGGTCGGCTTATGAATGGGTTATAAAAATTTTCCATTTTTACTTATTGTAGTAGTTTTGGGCCGCGGTTCGGCCCTCAGCGGGGCTGTGGGGTAGCCCACCGCCTCGCTACAGTCAGAAAAGAGCCCCGAGCCCTCAATCAGGGTGGGGCAGCAATCACACAGTCAGGCAAACACCCAGGCCCTTAAGCAGGGGCTGGGTCGGAGTTTGTGGCAGCCCAGGCCCTAGGTCAGGGCGGGGCAGCAAACCAATAGTCAAGCAAATACCCAGGCCCTTAGGCAGGGGCTGGGTCCGTTTGTGGCAGCCCAGGCCCTAGGTCAGGGCGTGGCAATAATCCAATAGTCAAGCAAGTACCCAGGCCCTTAAGCAGGGGCTGGGTCCGTTTGTGGCAGCCCCGGGCCCTAGGTCAGGGCGTGGCAATAATCCAATAGTCAAGCAAATACCCAGGCCCTTAAGCAGGGGCTGGGTCCGTTTGTGGCAGCCCAGGCCCTAGGTCAGGGCGGGGCAATAATCAAGTAGTCAAGCAAATACCCAGGCCCTTAAACAGGGGCGGGGTCCGTTTGTGGCAGTCCAGGCCCTAGGTCAAGGCGTGGCAATAATCCAATAGTCAAGCCGGCACCTAGCCGCTCTAGGCCAGGGAAAAAGGGGGAGTCTGCCACCCAAGGAGTGGGTGGCAGGGGGGACGCAGGCCCTCCCACTCCTCTGCGTCCCAGCCCGGGGCCCTAGCAGCGACGGACGTTCGCTGCTGTCAGTGGGGATCCTGGCCGCAACACACTGACATCGGCTCTGGCAGTGCAGCAGCCAGACTGGGGTCGGCTGCCCCCGGGCTACTTCCACACTCCCCCTCGTATGGTACCTGGGTCGTCTTGATGTCGTCGGTGCTCTCCACCAGCATTGGCTCCTCTGGGTAGGTAGCGAAGGGCAGGCTCGGCTCCTCCTCGGGGTAGCTGGCACGGGGCAGGCTTGGCTCGTCCTCTTCGGGGTAGCTGGCACGGGGCAGGCTTGGCCAGTCCTCCTCGGGGTAGCTGGCACAGGGCAGGCTCGGCTCCTCCTCGGGGTACCTGGCCCGGGGCAGGCTTGGCCAGTCCTCCTCGGGGTACCTGGCCCGGGGCAGGCTTGGCCAGTCCTCCTCGGGGTACCTGGCGAGAGGTAGGCTCGACCGGCCCAGTGAGTCAGCAGGCTGCTCGCGGCCTGCGGCTGTCTCCCAAGCGGGAGCTCGACCAGGGACGTCTGCTCTCTCTGCCGGCCTGGGCTCCACTGAGCTCTGCAGGCGGGCTTTTATACTTCCGGGTCGGGGCCGTGACCTCGGAGGGGCGGGCGCGGGACCCGGTGGCTCCGCCCACGTTGGTAGTAGGGGAGGTTCGGCCCTCAGCAGGGCTGTGGGGTAGCCCACCGCCTCGCTACACTTATCCATCTGGGGGGGGGGGGGGTCGGCTTATAAACGAACTGGCTTGTGATCGAGTATATACGGTAAATATTTAAAAAAAAAAAAAAAAATTAAATTGACTATGTCAGACAGGTCAACATGAGAAACTTAAAATATTGGCTTCTGCATCTAACTCAGTCGTCTTCACCTTCCCAGGGTTGTGAGTTCAATCCCTGAGGGGGCCTTTAGGGAACTGGAGTAAAATTCTGTCTGGGGATTGGTCCTGCTTTGAGCAGGGGGTTGGACTAGATGACCTCCTGAGGTCCCTTCCAACCCTGATATTCTATAAATTCATTTTCCTGTTCATAATCTGAAAAAGAAAAACAAGCTTTCCTGCTTTTTCAGGTCCCAAACGATTTCTCAATTTGGAATGAATTAGTCCAAAGGAAGAAAATATTCTTTCTACACCGGCAGAAGAAGCTATTGCTGTTAAAAGTGAGATTATCACTTCAACTGTCTCTGAATCCAAGTGCTTAAGTGACTTCCACCAGTTCACTGGTGTGACTTTCTTTAAAACATTGTCAGCAAACATATATTTCTTGAATGGTTCACCCTTAGCTCTGAAGTTTATTATAGTTGGCATTATGGAGGGATGATTGCTGGATGTCCATGTCATAGCCAACTCCTCTTCTTCAGCAGTTAAGGTTTGACCCTGGTACCGCATATTGAGAATATAGTGCTTGTCCCATTCACTGGTTTTTTTAATGCTTGTAATTTAATTCTGTCATTGCATATTTCTCTTTTCACTCAGTTCCTTCCAAATTTCAACAGAGTCAGCAATAAAACAGCTATTTCCTTTCAAGACTACAGAAATAGGCTTCAGGGTACTCAGCATGTGTTCAACATTTCTCTTAAGACCAATGTTGAGAACTTTGGCTGTGACAGTGCCATCTGTTTTTTTCACAATTTTGTTCACCAACTGTCATCAGATTAGGCCAGTTCTTGATATAGTACTCAAAACAGTCCACTACTGAGTTCCATCACATGTCTTGTGAGAGAGCTAGCTTGGTTCCTCCCACTTTTTTCAGAGCAGCTGCTGCAAAGTGGGTTGTTGCAGAAGTATTTTGCAATTTCAACATTAGCCTTTATTTCTGGAACACTGAAGTCTTGAGCTAGGAGGTGCATCAAATGAGTACTGCAACCGTATGTTATTAGCTTGGTACTCACTTCTAAATAATTTCTTCTCATCTTGGATACATTTGCAACATAGTCTGTGACCAAGCTGCATACTAGACATTCAAATTTTTTTTCACAGTTTGTTATAGCTTTTACTGCTACTTCTTGTAAGTATTCTGCTGTGTGTGCATTTCCTGATGTATCAATTGTTTCTGTAAGGAAGACATTCCCTTCTTCTGTTGTCACACAAGCACATACAACAGGATCGTTGTGGACATAGCTCCACCTATCAAGATTCACGTTAACAATTTCACCCTCTAGACCTTTTGCACACTGCTCAATTTCTCTTTCATATACTTTATCCAACAATTTGCCTGCGACATCTGCTCTGTTGGGTAGACTATATCCTGGTCTTAATGACTGAACCGTGTTAATGAAGTATGAGTTCTCAATCATACGGAAAGGAGAGTTTGTTGCATAAGCAAATGGGGCAATTTTTTCATCAATTACCTCTTTTTGAAATCTGCTGGTTCTTATCACAAAGTTATCTATAGTTGTTTCTGGATGATGGAGATTTTTTTTTTTCTTTTTGCTACAGGTGATATACTGTGGCTATGTGACATACAAGACGTGACTGAAACATTATTATTGGCAGATAACTCTGAAACTATAGAAAATGATGGTGCTCTTGAAAGCGGATAGTCTTCAGAATCCTGTATGTTGAGGATGGATTCTCCTAAACAAAATAAGTCAATGCAGTTATTTAATTATTATTACCATACTGCTCATTTAGTATTACTCGTTGCATTCACTGACGCTCAGTACTACTTAAAAGGTGAAATTGTAAAAGGAAGATCTGCCTATTTCAGCTATTTATTTTTTATCACAACTGCATCTAGAGTAACTACTATATTATTGCTCACACATAAGAATTCAAGAATCGTCCAGAAGGAAGACAGGCAGTCCTTAAGAAAGAAGTATGAAACAAAAAAGTTTATCAACCTGAAGATCCTGCATGTTCAGACATGTTCCTTTCATCATCTTCAACGTAGCTTCCTCCTGAGAAGGAACACTTCTCTTGATATGGTTTCATTCAGGCGACCAGGCCTTGCATTTCTTTGTTGCACTGTTTACATTTTGCATGCATGCCTGTCTTACCCACAGGTAGAGGAGCTTCATTAAAATATTCCCAACCTGGCTCTCTTTTATGGCCTGCTGCCATTATAGGTTTTCCCTTCTAGTGAGAGAATGGTATGGTAGATCTCAAATCAATGAAGGCTACACTCAGAAAGACCTCAAGACTTCTGGAATATGCTGCTCAAACAGTTTCACTTTTGTTTCTACTGCCTGTCCCTCCCTTCTCACATTTATCTCCAGACTTCTCCTTGTCCAGATCTATTCTACCCTCAACAATCTTCTATTCATTGAACTTTTTGAAACGTTGCACTTTTAGGGAGAGGTAAGGGATTGATTCTGTGTACACAAATTTGCAGAGGGACGATAGCGTTGAGGTCTGTTATTTCTCACCTCATTTATTTGTTTAAAAACATTTTTGCTGTTATCTCTGGAGACACAAATCCACAGTTTGAGAACTGCAAAACTAAGCATCTCTGATGGTATCTTCTAGACTGAGCACTGAGTCCCATTGGGTAGACAGAAAGATTAACCTAAATAATCTATACAGAATCCCCTGGAACTCCATGAGATTGGGTCCCTAATCCATGAACTATTGGAACTCATTTACAAAACTTTTCTTAAACATTACATGAATATATTGTCTCATACTATAGAATTAGAATTTATAATTCCTATTCTGTGATGAGATATCTTTGAGCTATAATGTATCTTAATTAAAACTATCTTTAGATAGGTTTTTTCCTCAAAGCATTTTGTCAAAAAAAAAGATTTAAATATTTTTTAATTTTTTTTTAAATCATTGATTTTTATCCACCCTGATTCCTGTTCGTGTTATAACTGTTTACAGATTTTAAGTTAGTTAAATAATTCTTATAGTCTAAGCTTACATAATTATTTAAAAAGTCATTGGGTTTCCCCCCCAAAATATGATCATGTCAAAAAGGTGGTGATTCTTGTCTTCCTAAGATGGATGAGAGAGTTGCTTGAGCAATGCCAGTAATTTAATGGGAAAAAATAATTATATAAATATTCTATACTTAAATGGCTTCTCAGAATAGTAATTAGTTTAGCAAAGTCATTAGATTCCATGTTGGTACACAAAACATTTTACCATTTACATAGCAATGATATGGGAGCTTTGCATTTAGCTAAAGTATTTGCAAATATGTGTTTCACAAAAGGGATTTGCCATTTCAACATTAAGAAATAAACAAAAGGTTTAAAACCTTTCCAGCCGCACATGGTTTTTTCTAGAAGCTCTTCTGAATAAAATTTGTATAGTAACTATAACATTCATTTCAGTTAGGATATTTATAAACTTCTTTGTGTGGGTTTACTTAGAGGTAGCCCACTTTACCTCTACTTTTTATACCTTTTGATAATTACTCCTGAGGGAATTATGCACCAAAAATTAAATTACCATATGTACTCGTTCATAAGCTGAATTTTGTTGGTAAAAAAGTAAAGCATTAAAGAGCTGGGGTTGGCTTATCAAGGGGTCTACCCCAAAATTTGACTATTTTAAGCTCTATTGAATTGAATATCTTAATACATTGTCGTTTTGTTTACCTGGAGTGTTCGCAGGCACAGAGCGGTTTGCCGTTCCCAGCCAATGGGAGCTGCGGGAAGTGGTGGCCAGCATGTCCCTCGGCCCGCTCCGCTTCCTACAGCTCCCGTTGGCTGGGAACGGTGAACCGGGGCCATGGGGAGCTGAGGGGCTTCATGCCTGTGAACGCTACACCTAAATAAAACGTCTCGGCCCCCTCGTGGCTTACCCTGGCGGGCCGGGAGCTAAAGTTTGCCAACCCTTGAAATACAGGGTCGGCTTATGAAAGGGTTATACAGTTTTTGTTTGTTTGTTTTTTGCCATTTTTACCTATCCATCTTGGGGGGTCGGCTTATAAATGAACGGGCTAATGAACGAGTATATGCAGTATGTGCCAAATTAAAAATTCTGCACGCAATACTTTAAAATTCTGCCAAATTTGTCATTTTTTATTTGTCAAAATAACACACTATAATTACACCAGTTTCAATTATTTTGGTAATTTATTTCAAAATACCTGTCAGCAAGTATGTCTGTAACAATACAGACAACAAAAAAGATTCAGGAAACGTTTTTAGACAAATAGATTCCTTACTAGGCATATTAATACATAACTTAGAGTAATGATTCATTTAAACTACAGTGCAGAACCGTATTTCCTGCACTCCTCAGAAGCAGTGCAAAGGCTTGGGGCGGGGGCGGGGGGGGGGGTGTCAGGGGTAACAGAGGAGCTGAGGTAGAGGGAAGTAATTACTGGGAAGGAGCCCGGTTGTGAACTTGGACAGTAGTTGGGTATTGTTCCATATTTTTCCCACCAGGTTTTTTTGGGGAGGGATTGTTAGGGAGTTTCCCCCCCATGCAGACTCTGGCTGACCCCTAGCCTCTCCCATTCAGTCAGGCACATCTGCCCCATCCTCATGTGTCCTTACATCCTCTGTCCACATGTCCATCTACCCCTAATCAGACATCCTCCCCTCCCCACCCATCCCAGAGCTACCTCTCCCCAAGTCCTGGACCTGCTGCAGCACCCCTCCCCCAGCCCAGCCCTGGACCTGCCGTGGTCAGGGGAGCGGCACCTCTCGCCCCCAGCCCAGCTGCTGCTTTGGGGGGGAAAGAGCTGGTGGGGGAATCCTCTCTCTCCCCACCGTAGCCCCGGGGAGCCCCACTGCACTCCAACCCCCTCAGCACCACCCCAGAGCACGCAATCCCAGCTGGAGCCCTCACCCCCCCACACCGAAGCTCTGAGCCCCTTCCCACACTCCAAACTCCTCAGTCCACCCTGCAGCATTAATTTTGTTAGGTGTACCAAGATGGAGGTGATGTGTGACACATCACCTCTGTATTGGTGCACATAACAAAATTCATTCCGCACATGGGTGGGAAAAATTAGAGGGAACACTGCCCTGCGCCCCCTCCCCCCTGTTCTTATGTCTCTGTGCCCCCACTCAGCTACCCCCTCCACCATCCCCATGTATCCCTGTACCTCTCTGTACAGTGCAAGCTCATTAAATTAGTCCGCTTCCCCCTCAGTGTGGGGAAGATATGCAACAGCCCTTGCTAACAGAGCCAAGATTCACTGACAGTTCACTTAAAAACACACTGGTTAAAATAAAACCTAAAACAAGTTTATTAACTACAGAAAGATAGATTTTAAGTGATAGCAAACAGATCAAAGCAAGTTACCTAGGAAATCAAACAAAATCGCAATCTAAGTCTTATACAAACTAGATAGATTTGAATCAGCAAATCTCACCCTGACTGATGATACAAGCAGGCTTGCAAATTCTTGAGGCACAAGTTGCATCTGCTTTGCAGCTTGGGGTCTCCTCCCCCATTCCGAGTCCTTTGTCTTTTGGAGGTTCTTTCAGATGTTGAGCTGTGGGGGAGTAAAGACAAGTCATGATGTCACTCCCCACCTTTACATAGTTTCTCTGTACGTCAGGAACCCCTTTTTTCCAAATCAGGTTCCCAGCCCAATTTGTGGAAAAATACAGGTACCAAAATTGAGTTCAGTATTATATGGTCTGGTTGCATGCTCTTGCATGCCTCGCATAGTCATAGCAGCCATTATTCATAGACTAGTTGAAGCGTCCCTAGGTGAGGACGAGCGTTTTCCCTGGCCCATTGTCTTTGCTGATGGGCCATTCATGATGTGCTGGCTAGCCTGAATGCAAACAAACCTTTGGGTGTTACCCAGGAGTAAACACATTCGAAATACAAATACATAGTCAATATTTGTAACTCTAGATTCAAAAATGATACATGCATACAAATAGGATAATCATATTCAGCAAATTAAACCTTTCCATACACACCTCACATGACACATTTTGCACAAGATGCATCATAATTGTGTCATAACTATATCATAATTATACCACAATGATGAATATGGGGCAGCGTGTCTCACTATACATAATGTGTTTTCGAGGATCAGCTTCTGAAATCTCTCTTTATTGTGAAAAACCTGATATGATTAAGTTATTACAGGTTTCCATTGACATCAAACCACTCTAATATATGTTGATTGCTGTTGCAGGAGGGTGTGTGTGTGCATGCATACAAATACATATATATTACTCCTGGGGAAATACTGCGCCACTGTGCAGGTGCAGAATTCATGCCCCACAAATTTCTTTGCTTCCCCACAGAAAAATGATTTTCTGACAGGGAAGCTGCAAGAGCAGTCACGCACTACTCCCTAGCAATGCAGGTATATTGGAGCAGCCGGCCGAGAGGTAAATCAACGTGGGGCTGGGGACACCTCAGCCAATGGCTCCTACCATGAGCTGGGATCAGCTGCTAGTCCGGCTAGGCTGGAGGCAGGAGAGGACTGGACTTATTCCCCTGCAAGGAGTGGCTGGGGCTGTGTCAGACCCACCGCCAGAAACCTCCCCTGCTTCCTGCCCCCATAGCTCCTCAGTTGCGCGTGAGGGATCACTGTATGGGGAGCTGCTCCCCCATGTACCCAACTCTCGTGCATCTGAATCTCCCATACCCAGACACCCCCGCCAAGCTTCACCCCATACACCCAAAACCTCCCTAACCCTCCATATCTGAACTCCACCCCACTGAACCTCAACGCCCTGCACCCAGACCCCCTGCCTCCAGACCCCCGCCCCCACCCCCAGACCACCCCCCATTGAGCTCCCTGCACTCAAACCCCCATACTGATGAGCCCCACCTCCTTGCACCACCCTGAGTCCCCACATCCATACCCTGATGCCCCTGACCCCAACTAGCTGTACCCAGACCCCTCCGCTGAGATCCAACCATCTTCACTTGGAAGCCCCCCAACGAACCTCTGTGAATCCAGATCCCCCCACATCTAGACCCCCCACTGAGATCATCCCACACAGAACCCTCTCACCCCACACTTGGATCCTGCCTGGTTGAGCCTGCCTGCCCCACACTTGGTGCGCCTGGCCATTTTCAGAGCTCTAGGGATTTTCTGGGGCAGGTCCAGGCCTTGTGTTGGGTCAGAGTAGGGTGCAGCCTCACCGCTGAGTCCGTGTCTCAAGGGTGGGTGGTGATGGGGGGCTGCAGGGTGATCTCTAACCTTCGTGCAGCCAGTGGCATGTGCTCCCCACTGCCATGCTGGAGCCTCTGCATTTATTTATTGACAAATAAAACTTGCAAAATTTTAAAATATGGTGCGCAGAATTTTTAATTTTTTGGCACAGAATGCCCTCAGGAGTAATAGTGTGTGAGTGTGTACACACACACACACACACACACAAAATGTATTTGTACTGAGGTTGGATTGATTCTCAGTGAAATAACTGTTACGTTTTTTCATAAACTTACTTTACGTTGGATAAGGATAGGACTCAAGGATCTTACAGAGCCACTGTATCATACTAGGATTTCTTCCAGACTTCTACAGTTACTCTCATCAATTCTGCTTACATTTTATGTCACAAACATTTTTTTTCTCTTAGGCTTTGTTCACACAGAGATGACTGCACATTTGAAAGAAGATCAGTTGAAGAAAACTATTCCTCTTGGAAGATTTGGAGAGCCTGATGAAGTTGCACAAGCTGTTGTCTTTCTTCTGGAGTCTCCCTATATTACAGGGCATATTCTAGTTGTAGATGGAGGCTTGCAGCTTCTAATTTAAATTCCACAACAGTACTTATAAAATGACTTGAATGGAGGGAAAAATAAACTTGGCTGATGAAGATTCTGAGGTGTGTAATCAAGATGATGCTTTCATGAGTTAGCACTTTTTAATCAAAACAGTAAAATAATCATGTATAAGTTAAATAGTAAACTCTAGAATGTAAGGTTGTAATGTAATATGTACATTGGTCAGTTAACTAAAGCCTGCATATATGATGCCAAATGAGGAAATGCGTGGTGGATTCATTATAGAACTTTTTTTCATAACTTCTATGAAGAGGTGGGGAAATGGTAATGATACTAAATCACACATTGAAATTAAGTACATTTTTTCTGAATGCCATTCACATTTTATGATTTGGGATAGAATGGGAGCATCACTCTGAAGGTTCCTATAGCACAACAAGTCTTATAACATTTGTAAGCCTGTTCACTGGTCAGTGGTGGTGGTTGCTTAGTTGACCAAATGTTTCTTTTCAGAAGAAATGGCATCATGTGTAATGAAATGGTAAACTCCTCTCTAGGAGGAAGGTCCTCACCTTTTGTTTTTATTCTCCTACCAAATATTTCCTAATCAATACATTTGTTTAGTGCTATCTAATACATGTAAATGGTTTCTTTTATTTCTTGTTTGCAGCTGAGGCAATGGAGCTGGAAGTTTCATAGCTCTCCAGCATAACTGAACTGCCTTCGGGGGATTGAAATAGTGTGCAGTGAAAAGTATTAATCTTGTGTAAAACAAAAGTTTCTGAGTCCTGTTCTAAAATATGTATTCAACTACCATTGAAATCAGTAGCAGTTGTGAGTGCATGTTGAGGTCATTGCTTGGCCCTTGGAGTGTGAGATGCCACTTCTGTACAATGATTCTATGACAGTATTGTAAATCTGAACTGAAATTAGTAGTATAGCTGTGACCCTTTCCACATTTTCCACAGGGACTTCATTTACAAGCCAGAATTTCTGACAGAAAAGTGTGTAAATGGTACTATGTCCTCTCAGTGACTGAAAAAAATAGTTTGATATTTAAAAAACAAATATTTCCAAAATATGAAGCCAAAGCATGTTGATCCATAGCTGCCTTTTTACCAGTCTGGCAGAAGAATCAGTAAACTGGCTGCTATCTATACCTTGTCCTTAGTATCTTGCAAGAAAATTGGGTTATGTGACATGTGGTGACTGTCAGCCCAACTCCCATTTTCTTCCAGTGACTAAAAATTACTTGTTTTGAGTGAGCCCTACACCCCTAATTATTATCATTTGTTTCAGGAAAGTATGGGACCTTTTTCCAATTGGTTGGTTTATTAGCAATAGGGTGATGTTTTTTGTTACTTTTGTGAACAAAGTTTCAGGTTACATTTTTCCTATTGATGGATATAGTGGTGCTCTTACATACGTCAGAACGTCTAGTTATACATCGTTTTAGGCAATGTGACTAATAATAGTTTTATTGCCTATTCCAGTCAGTTCTTAATTTCCCCTTCATTTTCCAAATTAACACTCTTGCATGTCTCAGTCCTCAAAGTTAGATTCCTTCTGCATCTCCTTACTGCGTGTCCTCCAGTGACAGAGGGTCTAGTGTGCTATTTATACTCTCTGGTTCTTTGTTAGGATAGGGTTGTCACTGGAGCCCTATGTTATCCATAGTTGGCTCTTGGGGGTGTGTGTTCAACATGAGACTCAGTGAGACAGGCTATGTTGTATAGATCCCTTTTTCCTTAACTACAAGCTCACCCTGATTCTTGTAGTCACAGAGTTTATCCAGTCTTTACTCTTACCTCCTTGCCTGACTCATAAAAAGAGGTAGCTGCAGTGCTCGTGACTTTTCGTAGCTTTTGGAAGCATAGTGCCATTCATATTCCATCAACAAGATCTTCAGGTAGGAATCATGCACTGTACTTTTCAGACTAGCATGTACTCTTCTGCCAGGAACTGCAGCAGGAGAGCAGTGGACAGGCTTGCTTCCACACTGGGGAAAAAATACACAGGAAATGTGTTAAGCAGCTGATAGATAAATTATTCAATACAATAAACTATATTCAATGAAGGGACTTCTTTTTTGCCGCTTGAGGGCAGTATAACCAAAGGTATAATCGTATGGGAAATTGAATGGTTCAGATTAAGACATTTGTATAATTCCAGGAAGGTAGAGATGACTGCTTTGATTAAAAAGTTGATACCTATAATATTTCCACCAGTATTCTCAACTCCATGTAGACTGTGTTCTCTTGGGATTTATGCTGGGATTTTGAAAGAGGTTGAAGGAAGCTAGGCATCCAATTCCCATTCAAATTCAATGGGAATTCAATACCTAAGTCCCATAGGTTCTTGAAACTCCCAGCCTTCAAGCTCATCTCCATGGCATTATTATTGTCCATTGTTAACAGTGTTTCTATAACTCAAACTAAAATTGCTTTTGTTCTATCTTTGCATATTTTCTAAATTACAGACTATGGTGAGTACCTGTTCTCCTCACTTGTTCCCTTAACACAGGATGAGGTCTATTCCATGAGGTTGAGATGATTGTGTTTTACCTGTTACTTAGCACAGGTTTACTTTTTTTTTTTTAAGTGCAGAATGCAATTCAGTTAAGGGAAATTAATCACAGCTGACCTTCCCAAAGCCAAACACAAATACTTAATATTAGATACAAAATCAGGATGAAATGAGCTAAACTAAAAAGCATGTGAAAAGGTGTGAGGCGGGAGGGAAGATACCTTTTAATGTGCAGGGGCTGAGCACTATGCTCAATGCTTGTATAAGTGCTCACAACTCTATTGAAGCATGGAAGTATTGAGTACATTTGCTTTTAGCTTTAGTAGCAGTATAGGGGTTCAGACTCTGAGGTCCCTGAGCCCCATCTCCCCTCATTCCATGAAAGGAGCTGTCTGGACTGCAGTAATTTGATTCTGCCCAGTCTATTTTATCATTTGTGTGTACACATCAGATCAGGTCAAATAAATTACCTTCTCTTGACTGCTTTTACTCTCACACTTTTCTAGGGTTTTAATGGTTTAATTAGCAATGCATAGGTTAGCCAATAAGAATATGAAACCTTTGATACCAATGCAATATTATTTTTTGAGAGACTTAATATACCCCTATAGATTGCCAGTGGTGGGTCTGATGGCACCACCATGTGTGCTTGGACATGCCAAATGAGAGCCATTGATTTATTTGTATCAAATAGATGTGGCATTTATGCCCGCTTTGGGACTGAGTGGTGCTGAGCACATATGACTCCCAGTGTAGATGGTCAGTTGGGGATCAGGCCCATAGGAAGCAACTGGAGTTATTTGTGACTCAGTATCTATATTTATTAGGGCTGTCGATTAATCACAGTTAACTCATGCGATTAACTCAAAAAAATTAATGGCAGTTTTAATTGCACTGTTAAATAATAGAATACCAATTGAAATTTATTAAATATTTTGGATGTTTTTCTACATTTTCATATATATGGTATTCTGTGTTGTAATTGAAATCAAATTGTATATTTTTGCTTGCAAATATTTGCACTGTAAAAATGATAAAACAAAAGAAATAGTATTTTTCAATTCACTTCATACAAGCACTGTAGTGCAATCTCTTTATCATGAAAGGGCAACGTAAAATATAGATTTTGTTGTTGTTGTTACGACTGCACTCAAAAACAAAACAATGTAAAACTTTAGAGCCTACAAGTCCACTCAATCCTATTACTTGTTCAGCCAATCCCTAAGACAAACAAGTTTGTTTACATTTAAGGGAGATAATGCTGCCTCTTCTTATTTACAGTGTCACCAGAAAGTGAGAACAGGCATTTGCATGGCACTTTTGTAGCCAGCATTGCAAGGTATTTCCGTGCCAGATATGCTAAATATTCGGATACCCCTTCATGCTTTGGCCTCCATTCCAGAGGACATGCTTCCATGCTGATGACGCTCATTAAAAAAATAATGCATTAATTAAATTTCTGACTGAACGCCCTGGGGGAGAATTATATATCCCCTGCTCTGTTTTACCTGCATTCTGTCATATATTTCCTGTTATAGTAGTTTCGGATGATGACCCAGCACATGTTGTTCATTTTAAGAACACTCTCACTGCAGATTTCACAAAACACAAAGAAGGTACCAATGTGAGATTTCTAAAGGTAGGTACAGCACTCGACCCAAGGTTTAAAAATCTGAAGTGCCTTCCAAAATCTGAGAGGGACGGCGTGTGGTGCTTGCTTTCAGAAGTCTTAAAAGAGAAACACTCTGATGTGGAAACTACAGCACCCGAACCACCAGAAAAGAAAATCAACTTCCTGCTGGTGGCATCTGACTCAGATAATGGAAATGAACATGCGTTGGTCTGTGCTGCTGTGGATTGTTATCGAGCAGAACCCATTATATGCATGGATGCATGTCTTCTGGAATGGTGGTTGAAGCATGAAGGGACATGTGAATTTTCAGCTCATCTGGCATATGAATATTGTGTGACGCCAGCTTACAACAGTGCCATGATGAGAACGCCTGTTCTCACTTTCAGGTGACGTAAACAAGAAGCGGGTAGCATTATCTCCTGCAAATGTAAACAAACTTCTTTGCCTGAGCGATTGGTTGAACAAGAAGTAGGACTGAGTGGATTTGCAGGCTCTAAAATTTTACACCGTTTTATTTTTGAATGTCAGTTTTTTTGTACACAATTCTACATTTGTAAGTTGCATTTTCATGATAAAGAGATTGCACTACAGTACTTGTATTAGGTGAATTGAAAAATACTATTTCTTTTGTGTTTTTACAGTGCAAATACTTGTAATCAAAAATAAATATTAAGTATATTTATATAAATAAATATAAACATTTTGTATTCTGTGTTGTAATTGAAATCAGAATATTTGAAAATGTAGAAAACATCCAAAAATATTTAAATAAATGTATTCTATTATTTTTTTAACAGTGCAATTCATTTTTTTAATCGCTTGACAGCCCTAATATTTATATTAGTATTCATTGTATTTTTGTAGTTACTTGTCGTTATTTGACCTCATGATGGATTCCTTATATCTCTCAATTTAAAAAAAATCACCTCTAACTAGTGTACAATGATAGTTAGCAGGGAACAAAGCCATACTGATTTTAGCATACACCAAATACAATGATACTGCAGTATTATGAGGGGCAAAATTACATAGAGAAATCATCAGAGTAAATCTCGCCAGGGCAGTAGTGAAAAGCCTTTTGTTGAGTGTTTGCAATGACTTGGTTGCTGCTTTCCATTTCCTGTGGATTGGTGTCCGTATTGTAAAAATCTGAATCACAGCTGCCATGGAAACCATGTCACAGCAGAGAAGCCACTTCATTGCTTTTACCACTAGTTATGGTCTCTCTAAAGCACAATTGGAAATATTGGTGGGTTAGCAGAGACTGCTACTCGCAGTGCAATACTGGTTCTGAGGACTTTGGTGTCCAGGCCTTTGAATGTGATATGTGATATGTGAGTGCCAAATTCACAAAATCTATATGTTCAATCTGGATGATGATGATGATGACGAGGCCTGCTAACAACCTTAAGTTACAGTTCTTTTGCACTATTAATGGCAGTCTGCTTTTCCTTTTCATACTCTTTGGGTGTGGGTGTTTCCACTGAAAATAATTTCCTATAAGCCTGGGGAAAGGAAAGGAAGTTACGTTTTCCTGGAATCTTTCCCCCCCCCCCCCCTGTAGATCCCACTTATGTGCATGTCTCAGGCACTTGAGTTGGAAATGTCCATTAGGGCCATGTCTGCACCTTGCTAGTCTTCACCAACCACAGGCCTAGTTGGCAGAGCAGCCATGACTGCTTCTCTGTTTGCTATTGCCACCTGTGGCAGCAAGACAGAACTCTGCAATGTCTGTCTACTACCATGTAGCACCCTTACAATTTGTAAATACTAGGTTAGAGAGTTTAGTGACAAAATTCTAGCCGATTGGCAGCCCATTGTTTGTTTCTATTCTTTAAAATTTCTTTTCTTCTTCTTGGCATGAAAGTGCCTTCCTGTGTAATGGCTGAGACCAAATCATTCAGCTTCAAGCCATGCCCCACATGTGATGGATGTATTATTTTACCTGATGATGCTGTTGGTGTGTCCTCTCTTTAGATGAGAGCCATGTTCTGGACCATTGACCCATATGCTAGTCTTTCTCTAGCAGAACTCATTGCTCCAGTGATATCAAGCTAAAGCTCTACCTTGTGGAGTAGTCCATGAAGGTATCAGCTGAGTTGGAAAGATAATCGGACTCCAAAAAGGAGGACACTTCCCAGAGATCCCATTCCTTCAGCATCCCTTTAAGAAGGGACTCTACCTTAAAGGCTCTCACCAACAGTATTGAGAGAAGGTCTGCTACCCCTTCGGTCAGCTGTCCTCTGGCTTCCAGAGTGAACTCAGCATTGGTTGGGAGCCCATCACTAAAGCGTGATATTACTTCCACCATGTTGAGGCAGATCTGAGCTCCTCTTCAAGGATGACTCTCAGTGCTGATCTTCTTACCCAGAATGATAAAGAGCAAAGAAGTTAAGAATCATGGGCTTTCTGTCTTAAACCATGAGCTTAGAGGCCTGACCCCCCTGTGCAGCCTAATAGTGTTGATTATTTGTCTTACCTGACTTTGAAGTCTATTCTGATGCTGAAGCCTAGCACTGGCAAAGATGCCTCATCAAAACCAACACTCCTCTGTACTGGTACTCTGGGGCAGAGTATCACCATTTATTGACAGATTCCCACAAGGAAGAGAGGGCTGAGTGGAGATCCATTATTTTGGAGGGAGAACTAATAGCCAATACTTCATTCCAGGCAGTCCTGGATACCTCTGATACAGCCTATTTCATGGCCACAGCCATCACCAGGAAGAAGACAGCCTGGCTGCAGTCCTCAGATTCCCAGAGAAATACAAACCACTGTAAAAGATCTCTTCTTTGAAGGACCAGATCTGTTTTAGCTTCTGCACAGATGAATTGTTTTGTACTCTGAAGGACTCTAGATCTACACTGAGATCCCTGGATATATATAGTCTTACCCCCCCCCCCCGCCCCATCAGCAATAGAGACCTGCTAACTACACTTGTGAAAGTAAGTCTTGATTCACCCACTCGAGAGCCCCCTCCTTTTTTTACCACCCACCCTGCATCATCTTCCATGCAGTAGGTTTGATGTGCAAGTTGAGAGCATTGTACCAATCCACCTGAGTTTCCTTCTCTTCCCCACCCCCCATCCCCCATACACTGTTTTTCCTTCCTGTCTTTACCATTGTTTTCCAGCATGGGCCAGGATTACTTTCAATCAATGGGTATTGGAGACTTATCAAAGAATATTCCTTGCCATTTCAGGCCTTGTCTCTCCCCCCGCCCTTCCCCTGTCTCTCTTCAGAGACCCATCTCAAGAGGCAACTGAGGGAAAAAGTGGACTAGTTACTTCATCTGGAGCAATAGAAGTACCTTAGGAGTTCAGAGGGAGGGGTTTCCAGTCTTTAGACTTTTTTCTCCAAAAGAAAAGAGGAAGTCCTGTTCTGGATTTGAGGCAACTAAATGAATTCATAACTGGACACAATTCAGAATGGTGATGCTAGCCTCCATTGTCACCTCTCTAGAATGTCAAGATTGGTTTGCAGCTCTTGATCTTAAGAATACTTATTTTCATATAGCAATTCATCCAACCCACAGAAGCTATCGCTGCTTTACGGTGGGACAATGCAGGGTACCAACTTGGGCCTGTCTTTATAGCCACAAGAGTATTCACAAAATAGCTGGCAGTAGTGGCAGCCCATCTGAAATGACAAGGACTTGGATGACTGGCTTTTCGGAGAGAAATCCCCACAGGAAGTGTTCAGCACCCTATTTTGTTTCACTCTTTAGGACTGAGTGAATTACAAGTCATCCCTCACTCCTTCTCGGTCAATAGACTTTATAGGGGCCCTTCTAGATTCCAAGTCAGCAAAGGCATACCTGCTGGTAGACCGACTTCAGACTGTCTCATTCCCTGATCTTCTGTCTCCGGGAGAGTGCTGCAAAAACAGCAAGAATCTGTCTCAGACTGTTGGGTCACATGGGTGTCAGTACTTACATGACACTTCTTCCCAGAATCGACTTCTGCCCTGTCCAAGGCTGGCTGAAGTCTGTTTACTGACCTACGAGATAGCATATAGACTCTCATCTCGTGGTCCTGATTCCTATACTATTTCTTTGAACCGGTGCCTAAGTTCCCAAATGGCCTGCAAAGGAGGGGTACTGTTCTGCATCTCTCTTCCCATGGTGATGCTGAGTATAGATGCTTCTGCTGGGTGGCCCATCTAAACCACCTACAGATCCAAGGCACATGGTCACAGAAAGAGTCCTTGCTCCATATCAAGGTTCTGTAACTCTGGGTGATCTGAATAGCTTCCAGATCCTTTCTGCTGCTCAAGAGAAGATCTGAACTATGGTCCCTACTAGACAACAGCTTTGCAAGCAATCAATAGGCAGGGGGGTGCCTGCAGTAGGCCTTTACTTTCACCATTACCTCTGGTTTTGGAATTAGATCCTGTATTTATGCAAGAACCACACTGCTGCTTGTGCTGCACACTTGTGAAAGAAAATGTTATTCTTACAGCTCCAGAAACCTCTCAATTTAAGGAAAGTTCTTCTTTCCACAATTCCTGGGAAATAGTTCTCCCATAATGTAGTTTGAACCATTGCAATTCTTTTGGAAGGTTGTGCTATAAATGGGCATTGCTAGTGATCTGAAGATGTTTCTCAAGCATATGGAGTACTATGCCAGTTGTATCCTATTCATTTCATACTCTCTCAATGTCAAAGCTTTGGGGCCTCAATGTAGCTGTAGGCAAGACATTAAAATGTTGTACCAGTTGGCATGCTGGGCATCTGGGAAAACATTCCTAGGTGCATAGGGGGAAAAGCTTATGCATGTCATCTGTGGAAGATTTGCAAAGTAGGCTTCCTCTCCTTTTCAGAAGTATCTATTGGTAGGAGGGAGCTGCTGGCTTGGTGCCTATATAATTCCTTATTTTGCTAAGATCTTGCTTTTTACGAGGGGAACTTCCTTTCCATTCTGTTCTACTGTATTAATTAGAAGTCTGCTTATCCTTTCCCTCCCTCCCTCTCTTACTTCTGTGATTCACTGTTTGCTACTTCCCATTGGTGGTGATGAATGAGAAAAGCTGTGCAACAGAATGAGAAATTTACCTGATTTTTCTTTTAGCACCATCTCTCCTCATTCAACCCACCCTGGTAGTTTGGTAAATGACCAGAATATAAATTGAAATTTTTCTCTAAAGGGACATGTAGATATAATTGAGTTAAGGTTTTTAATGCATTAGATCAAGTTGCCTTAAGGCTAATAATTGGTTGCTGGAGCATTTCTTCTGGTGGCCTGAGCTGAAGGGCAGGGGTTAAATCTGGAGCCTCTAGCAACATTGGATTGCCTCTGCATTCCATAGGGGGAGGTATTTAACCATTAGTCATGAATGAGGAGAGAAGATGCTAATAGGAAAAAATTAAGAAAAAAATATCTCATTACTTTACAGTAACTATGATTCGTAGAGAGATCTTGTCTGTGTAGATCCCTTAACCCACCTCCCATTCTTACTGGGACTCTGAATTAGCAAGGGAGTTGAGAGGTGGTTGGGGCCTCTGTCCTATATGCACTTGGGAGGGAAGGGGACGTGTGATGTGTAGACATGATTGAAACAGGTGCTGCTAGTGAAAAGATTCTGATGTTGGGTGCATGTGTACCATAAGTGAGATCCACATAGACAAAACATCTTAAAGAATCACAGTTACAGTAAGGTAATTAATTGTTCTTTCTATGGTATATAGAGTTCCTCCAAGAAAGTCTCAGGTGTGTGCTTTTTAGAAAATGTTGCATAAATAACTGAAAGTCAAATTACATTGAGAATTTGCTACAAGTACTTTCACATGCAAGAAAATTTTACTTTGTTAGTATTTGATCAAAAAAATGGTCAAATCATACTCCTACTAGGTTGTCAGTAACTGGGCTTGTAGCCCTTGAAATTATGTTAAAATTTTAAAAATCAGTTTTGGTGATTGTATGTGCTGAGACAAAATTACTGGTGTTCCAGGTCCCTCGGGATGTACATGAAGATTCTTCTCTGAGTGATTGCTCATGTGCATTCCAATAGGTGTGTGCGCGTACAGTACATAAACATTTAAGGAAAGCCTGATGGACAAAAATAGAGTTGTCTTAGTGAAAAAACTGTTACTTACCTCTTATAACTGTTGTTCTTCGAGATGTGTTGCTCATGTCCATTCCAATAGGTGCGTGCACGCGCTGCGTGCACAATCGCCGGAAAGATTTTCCCTAGCGTTGGGTCGGCTGTAGAGACCCCTAGAGTGGCGCCTTTATGGCGGTGTATATATGTCCCTGCCGACCTGCCGCCTGCTCAGTTCCTTCTTACCGCCCATGACAGTCGTTGGAACAGCTCAGTCTCTTGCTTCTGCAAGTGCCTTACCTAGTGGTTCCCTGGTTTTTCTGTGTAAATAGTTCAATAGTTGTTAGTTAGTTAGTTAATAGTGTAGATTAGTTTAGCTTACTTGGGGGGTTTCCCCCCACTCTTCACTCCCCGGCGCCGGGGCATGCCTCGGTCGCAGGGGTTTAAGGCGTGTGAGAGGTGTGCAAAACCTATGCCAACAAGCGATCCGCACGCCTCCTGTCTCAAGTGCTTCGGGGAGGGCCATCAGACAGATAAGTGTCCTATTTGCAGGAGCTTCAGACCTAGGACTAAGAGGGAGCGTGACTATTGCCTGAAGCTCCTTCTGATGGAGTCGGCCCTTCAGCCACAGCCAGAGCCGACACTGGCATCCTCGGTGCACAGCGCACCGGCCTCGGTGCGGGATGTCCCGGCACCAAGGAAGGACTCCGCCAGGGAACACCGGCACTGCTCCCTGGCCCGCAAGGCCAGTGCCATGCGGCGGCACCGTTCACAGTCCCCGGTGCCACATAAGAAAAAGAAACCAGACGGGATGTTTCCCTGTCAGGAAGCCGAGGAGAGATTCCAGTGGGGTGCGTCCTTTGGCGGGACACCCTCTGTCTGGTCCCCAAGAACAAGTGCCGTTGACTCCGGCCCCAGTTGCAGAGCCGTTGAGTCCAGCGAGAATGGACTCTGCTTCCCGGGACGATTTGGAGGACGAGCTTGACCTCCCCTCTACTCTGGACACATATGAGGCGTCTCGAGACCTCATTGCCATGACGGTGCAGTACCTGGCCCCGCAGGTGCGGGGCCTGGCTTCGCAAACTCAGGCAATGCCCGTAGCACCAGCGACGGCATTGACTGCGGCGTCGTGCCCGGCACCCTGGACGACTCCGACACCCGTCACGGCACCGATGGCGGCACCGCCGTTGATTCATCATCGGGGGAAGCCCATCATGTTACGGCGCCAATCTCTGTCTCCCCGGCATCGCTCCCCGGCTCCACTCCCCCGTGGTCGGGTACAGAGTACTCGTCGGAGTCAGATGTAGAATCATCTGTGTCCTGACACAGCCACCATCTATCCCGGTCCCGGCACCGATCCCGGCACTGTAGGCCAGTGGAACAACCGGCACCGGCCATCACTTGGCCACCCTAGTGGCAGGGCCCAGTGCAATGGCCTTTTTGGACCCTTTGGGCCTACCACCAATCTCAAGATCAGGGATCTAGGCTGGCATCGGTTGTTTCAGCCCCCCATGACCCTCCATCCGCGACGTCGATGGCACGCTACATCCTTAGGGCCCCTGAGGACCCTGTACGGGACGTGGCTGTTGAGCGGTCACAGACAATCACAGCCCCTCCTCCACCAGCGTTGGTGACACCTGATCCTCCGGTTGCAGGCAGCTCCGAGGTACTTGGCCCGACCTCTAGAGAACCCAAGGGGCAGGAAGACCCAGTCCCAGGAACCTCTTCCTCCTCCTCATTGGACAAGGCGGTGGCAGGCACCTCCACCACTCTCCCACCAATGAACAGCAAAGACCACCAGGACCTGCTTAGGAGGGTGGCAGTTAACCTCCTTTGCCTGGCAGTTGAAGTTATGGAGGATTCAGATCCGATGGTGGACATGCTCACTCCCTAGGGTCCTTCTAGAGTGGCCTTGCCCCTCATAAGGACAATTCAGAACACCACGAAGGTGCTCTGGCAAACCCCGGCCTCTATACCACCAATGGATAAAGGAGTCGAGAGACGCTACTTTGTGCCGCAAAAGGGCTATGAGCACCTTTTTACCCACCCCCAACCGGGGACGTTGGTGGTTGATGCGGCAAACCACAAAGAGCGACAAGGACAACCGGCTCCCGCACTTAAGTCACATGATGCCAAGAAATTGGATCTCTTTGGCCGTAAAGTCTATTCGACTGGTGGGCTCCAGCTTCGGGTAGCGAATCAGCAGGCAGTACTTAGCCGATACACTTTTAATTCCTGGAGCTCGTTGGCTAAGTTCCAGGAGTTAATCCCAGCCAACGTGAGAGAACTGAGGGCGGTTTGCCTGGCATGCCAAGCGTTCCAGGCCCGGCTTCAGGGCATGTGTGTATCAGTGCTCATGGACAATACTGCAGCGATGTTCTATATAAACAAACAGGGTGGTGGTCGCTCCTCTCCCCTCTGTCGGGAAGCCCTCACAGTGTGGGACTTTTGTATTGCCCACTCCATTCACCTGCAGGCGTCGCACCTTCCGGGGGCACAGAATGAGCTGGCCGACCGCCTCAGTTGCTCGTTCCATGGACACGAGTGGTCCCTCAGACCGGACATCACTCACTCGATTTTCCAGAGGTGGGTCTCTCCCCACATGGACCTGTTCGCGACACGGAGCAACAGGAAGTGCCAGAGATTCTGCTCCTTCCTGAACCACAGCCCAGCCTCCACCACGGACGCCTTTCACTTGTCATGGACAGGTCCCCTGCTGTACACATTCCCACCATTCCCTCTCATACACAGAGTGCTCCTCAAGACTCGTCAGGAGAGAGCTTCTTTGATCCTCATAGCGCCAGCGTGGCTTCGCCAGCACTGGTTCACCATGTTCCTGAACCTCTCAGTGGACAGACCAGTAGCGCTCCCTCTCTGTCTCACCCTAATCACACAGGACCACGGCCATTTACAGCACCCCAGTCTGGAGTCCCTCCACCTCATGGCGTGAAAGCTCCATGGCTAAACCCTCTTGAGCTTCAGTGCTCGCACTCAGTGAGGGAGGTCCTGTTAGGAAGTAGGAAACCCTCCACTCGAGCCATGTACCTGGCTAAGTGGAAGCGTTTCTCCATTTGGTCTCGACAAAGGGGAACTGAGCCATAATCAGCCCCAATTCCTCTTATTTTGGACTATCTTTTATATCTCAAGCACCAAGGGTTAGCAACATCATCCCTGAGGGTAAACCTTGCGGCTATTTCGGCCTTTCACCCGGGAATGGCGGGGGTGGGGTGGGGGTTCAGTGTTCAGTAATCCCATGGTGAGCAGGTTTCTTAAGGGCCTGGACAGACTCCAGTACGTCGGCCCGTTCCCCCCTGGGACCTCAACCTGGTCTTGTCCTCACTCATGGGGGGCCTTTGAGCCCATGGTTACATGCCCTCTGTCCTACCTTTCCTGGAAGGTGGCTTTTCTGGTGGCTATAGTCTCCGCTAGAAGGGTATCCAAACTCCGAGCACTGACCTCCAAACTGCCTTATACGGTATTTTATAAAGACACGGTGCAGCTACGCCCCCACCCTGCGTTCCTGCCTAAGGTTGTCTCCCAGTTTCATGTGAACCTGGATATATTTTTACCTGTGTTCTTTCCTAAACCCCATGCCACTAACAGGGAGCACATGTTCCATTCCTTGGACGTTAGACGTGCCTTAGCATTTTACGTTGAATGCACAAAGCCGTTTCGTAAGTCACTGCAGCTCTTTATTGCTATAGCTGAAAGAATGAGGGGACTCCCGATGTCATCACAGCGCATCTCGTCATGGATCACGTCCTGCATCAGGACTTGCTATGACCTGGCTAAAGTTCCAGCCCCCCAGAGCACAGGCGGCATCCGCAGCATTCCTGGCGCAGGTCCCTATCTAGGCCATCTGCAAGGTGGCAACCTGGTCTTCAGTTCACACCTTCACTTCCCACTATGCCATTACCCATCATTACGCCATGATGCTGGGTTTGGTAAGGCAGTCCTACATTTGGCGATTAGGTGAACTCCGACCCGTCCCCCGGGGTAACTGCTTGGAAGTCACCTATTGGAATGCACATGAGCAATCACTCGAAGAAGGAAAAAACGGTTACTTACCTCTCGTAACTGTTGTTCTTCGAGATGTGTTGCTCATGTCCATTCCAAATCCTGCCCGCCTCCCCACTGTCGGAGTACTGTGGCAAGAAGGAACTGAGCATTCAGCGGGTCAGCAGGGACCTATATACACTGCCATAAAGGTGCCACTCTAAGGGTCTCCATAGCCGACCCGATTGGCACCGCTAGGGAAAAGCTTTCCGGCGATCGTGCACACGGTGCGTGCACACAGTGCGTGCACACAGCTATTGGAATGGACAGGAGTAACACATCTCGAAGAACAACAGTTACAAGAGGTAACAGTTTTTTCACTGACAACTCTACTTTTGTCCATCAGGCTTTCCTTAAATGTTTATGTAATGTACATTACTTCTGAGGGAACTGACAGCAGAGAATAGTGTAATATTACATATGTACTTTTATAGTTAGAAATCCACATAGTATACAAGCCATATAACTGATTATTTTGGGTGGAACATTGGAGAGAGACAAACTTAGTTTCTTCTTAAATCTTTCATTCTCCGCTTCATAAGGGAATTGCTCTTGTGGTATACACTATTGTGATTACCATTCCTATGCTCTGTATAGAATTTGCTACTTGGTTATTAGATGGGTTACACCAATGAAAATATTACTGACATGTTTGTGAAAGTCATTGCAGGATTCCACCTACTAAAGGAAATTAAACTATTTTTGGTCAGACTGAAATATGTGAATTAATAGCTGACAAGAGGCTGAATAGCAAAAGTAAATACAGAATTAATGGAAGTTGCTTTATCTGTAGTCTCTCAAATTCACTTAGTGGTTTGTGTAGGAAAGTGCTGAATTCTAAAGACTTGTGGGAGAAGAAATGTATCAATTAGGAAGTCATAGAAGGCAGTGGTGAAATATTACGATGCTGTGTTTCTTCCAGTCTTTTTCATACAAAATGATAATCCTTCGTTGGGAACTAAGGAAAGTACTGCAGATAAAAACCTGTAATTTTAGATATTTAAATAGTCTCTTAAAATTTGCAAAGAATAAGCAAATATGCTGTCTATCATGTGGGAAGGGATATCTTAGAGTTCAAAAGTGGAAAAGAGTTGACAAGTATAGTTCTGTTTCAAACCACTGTGGATAGTATTTAGAACAATGGCAGAGGGCTTTAAATTGAGCGATTGCATAATAGAAATGAGGGAATACCATTCCCCCTTTTAGCTGTACTTTGGGAGAGTTGTTCTTTGCTAACTTTAGGTCAAAATTTGACCCAAACAATTTTAACAGCATATTTAGCTAAATGGTTAAAAAATGGAGTCTGGCAAAATCTAGCCTGTTCTGTGTGATGAGATTTTATAGCTTCTGCTGTAATTGATCTAATCAGTCTGAGCAGTGGCCATCTACTATTCTTTTTCCCCATCTCTTGTGCTGTGGAGATGTTTCTGGCTTAGTTGTACTATTACAGAAGTAGAAGGTGAGGTCAGTAGTAGAGTCTGACCCTTCACCAGTGTTTTATATATGGCACTGCAGTCACTTTAGAGTCACTGCATCCAAGTTAGTCTCAGCTCTTCTTTATGCATTTATGAGGTCATTTCCCTGCAGGTATTGATGCTTCTTAGTCTGGACTTTCTCCCTAGGAGTGCACTTGAGCCTTATTTTAAACCCCCAGATCTTTTAGTAGGAACATAGTGCAGCATAGGATTTAATCAGTTTATTTTGTCTTTGCACCTAACCTTTAAGTAATGCTTGCCTTATCCAAATTCCAGCTTACAGACCCAAAGAATGGGCATACTGTATGATATAGATTGTGAACTCCTTGGGTTCCAGGAATATATCCTCTTCTTTGTATTGAACCATGACTATTTAAGTCACATGATAAACAGCAGAAGGGTGCGGAGGGGAAATGTTTGTTGCCATTTGAGAACTAGAATAATGTGGGCAAATCCGGTTTATCACATGTGCAGAATGATCAATAAGGAGTGAGTCTGGGGAGTTGGTGCAGGTGCTCTCAACTGCAGCATGCTGAACTCTATCTGCACCATAAAGGGTGGGAATTGATAGAGGGGGGAAAATGCTGGATGATTAATCTAGTTGGATTAGATGATTCCCTCCCCTCCCTAGGTGAGGCATACACATAGAAGCATTATAGCCTATTATGACTTGGAGGCTGCACTGGTAGCAGTGGAGCAGATCCTCTTCTCAAACGGGGGGTCAGCACCCCACAGGGGATCGCGAGGTTATTACATGGAGGGTTGCGAGCTGTCAGCCTCCAGCATTTATAATGGTGTTAAATATATTAAAATGTGTTTTAAGGGGGGGGGGGTCGCACTCAGAGGCTTTCTATGTGAAAGGGATCACCAGTACAAAAGTTTGAGAACTGCTGCTCTATTGAGTCAGGGGAAAGTTTAAGCCCCCATGAAGTACTGGGCACAAAGGCTATTTACCTGGGCTGGAGGCAGAGATAAGATGTGTTTTTAAAAAATTGAGGTGTTCATTACCATACAAATTGCAGAAAAATGTTTAAAAGGTAATGTATCTGAAAAAGTTAAACTTTTCAAAGCCGGGTGTTCCCAAATTGTGCAGTTTGGTTCATTTGCCTTTGCTCCAAATAGCTGTGAAACATCATGAAGTGCTGGATGTTTGTATCCAGCTATTAAAAGTAGGTAAAACTCCTATATAGATTATGTAAGCAACTGCTGTAGGTGCCACCACGTTTTTGTAATCAAGAAAGTGAAGGTAGCTGGTCTGCAAGACGCAATGTATTAATATGTGGTCCATAGACTAAAAAAAACAAAAATCTGAGAACACATTCTATGTAAAATGGGTGGATTCAGCCACTTCATTCCTATTGCTGTTAATGGGAGGCTTCCTCCTCCCCCCAATAGCTCTTTGAAACTTTAGATGCAGCCACCTTATGAAGTAGTCTTGAATTGTTTTGTAAATATGCTTGAATGGAGAGGGTTTCTAACACATTTTAAAAATGTAATTGCAGAGGACTTTGAGACAGTGGAGAACTCTTTGGTCTAAAGTAACTAGTTACAGTATCAATTATACAGAGAGTGTCAGTGGGTAGCCTCAGTTGAGTGTAGTTGGCTGGGAAATTTAAATTTCCCTCCATAAAATGACCTTGATGAGTCAGTGAATTTCACATAGGTTTGTAGCCTTTTGGCAGGCACATATGTTTCTCCCTGCTTATGCTACACTGATTTATTTTTCTGCATTGGTAAACCCACAACATCCTCAATGTTTAAAAATAGTAATTAAAAACTTGGCTGTGCTGTAAACAGCCTTACTTTTTAGTTAAAGACCTGATTTTACTATTTGTGCTAGGGATGTAAAAGGTTAACTGACCTTAACCGTTAACCCCATCGCCCTGGCTGCGACCTTGGTTAACCGGTTAACTTTTTAAACAATATTTACATCCCTGATTTGTGCATGGGTATGTATAAAGAAAGTCAAGGATAGACATTTTGTCTGAGAAGCAAAATGTTTACATAAACTATTTGATGGGAGCTACTTTTAACACACCAATAGCAAATTAGAGGGACAAGCTGTTTTATAAAACAAGTACTCAAGCCTCATCAGATTTAATTTACTGTGCCAAATACTGCTGTAGTAAGTAAGCAGGGGCAACACCATTGGTCTCAATGGCATTACTATCACTTGTGTCAGGACTCTGTCTGTTTTGCTGAGTGAGTTGCTGTAGGGTTAATTGTACGGAACTGTTCCTAAATATAAACCAAATAGTAAATTAGACCTTTAATGAATAATTTGATTCTCTACATGGAGGGCAAACTTGCAACATATGGAGTACAACATTGTTTTCCTTCTTGGATTTAGTGTTTTGCAATTTAGAGTGAGGACTGTCTTTCTTTGGGTAAAGTCTGTTCTTACACTAGGATAATGGTACTTTAAGGCAGCTAAATAACGTGTTAGAAAATGTGGCCGTTTGCCAAACAATTCTGTGTACCTACTAAATAGTTGTGTTTTTTTTAAATAGAAACATAATCAAGAACTGATCTTAATCACAAGATGGCCTCTAAAACACAATTACAGTCCCTCTTCTACTGGGTAAGTACCATGGTTTGGGTATTATAGACAGTTCAAATGCAACAATGTGTGCAGGATGAATGGAGATACACATTGAATATGAAACATTTAAAAAACTAAACTATTACACCGTAATAAAAGGGTCCTTCCCCCACCCCCCAGGTTTAAATCAGCGAAGGAGATTCCCTAAACCAAATCTGACCCTTCTTAGAAACTTCAAAAATCTCTTTATTTCCAGCTCACTACCCTAATCTTGTCAGTCTTGTGTTAAATTTCCAAATTCTGTATTTGGATACCTTTATAGAAATAGCTATGACTACTTTTGCCCAGAAAAAGACAATTTTCTATTTGTGTAATATTTATTGATGCTAAACCCACATTATGTCAGCACAACAATCCAAAGTAATGATAGTACTTTTTTTATAAATACAAATAAAAGGTGTCAAAATAATGCTAGTTAAGCTAAACAAACAGTAAATTAGCAGTCAAGAAAAACTTGGCAAATAAGACATACTTTACTCTAAAATATAGGTAGGATATTTCTATATGACAGACTGTATGATATTAATTTAGATAAGCAGTGCCTGTAACTGTGGTCATAACCTGCACCGATCTGCATAGAATAGTACTATCTTCTGTGCTAAAGTTTAGTCACTAAAAAAAACTTGTTTTGTATACTTACAAAGAGGTATGAAACAATATATGTATAGCAGTAATGCAAAATATATGGTAGTACACAAACAATAAACTAATAATGGACTTGAATAACTGAGCTGAGATAGATTTCAACACTTTTTATTATAAATAATGAAAGATAACCATATGTGCTTCATATAAGGAATACAGCATGTTCCTTTTATATCAAAGTACTCTCGTACCATTAATACCTCAATTTTTTCCCCATTAGGCCCAATTAAAATTCTTCTGCCCTCTCAACTAAACTAATTGGTTCAGAGTCAAAACTGCCTAGTACAGTAGACTAGGTAGAGTCCAGTTTGATGTGGAATTGCTTTGCATTCTGAAAGTAGCCTCTATTCTAAAGTCTTCACCTACTGCACGCAGTCCCTAGCCACAGCATGGTATCGTACACTAGGGAAGAAAACAAATATTTATCATTCACCACCTACACATGTTGTCTTAAGAAAATAATATAATGGCACATCTGTTTTTCTCCACCTTCATTCTACTAGCCTACCCCCTATGATATGTGCTTGTCATTTAAACTCCGATTGCAGACTCAGTCCATTTTTTTCCACTTGCTCTACATTCCTAAAATCCTCATACATATTCACAAGCTCTACACAATCATAAATGTCCACTACATAAACTCCATAGCTTTCTGCTGACCTGGGAATTTCAAATGTGTGAATGGCAGTGTTCTGTTAGTTTTCAGGATCTGTTTAAAAAAAAACAACCACACTAAAAACATGTATAGTTTTCCCCCTTTTTGCTAACCTTATGTAGTAAAACTATACTGTTGGCATTTTTCTCTCTCCCAAAAGTATCCCTTACTTGGGTGCTAGGATTTATAGTCTGTAGTAGTGTATTATGCCTCAGCTCTCATTATTTTGACTAGGTTCAATTATTTATGCTTAAATTATTTATGCTTAAATTAGCCTTGTAGCATGGTTGTAAATAAGCCTCCTCGCTGGCCAAAAAAAGAGAAAAAAATAACTTTTTTTAAGAACAAAGGTGTCAGCCTTGCTATATAGTATTGGCAGTTCTAACATTTTAAGGCATGTATTTCCTTTCTCATTGTAGAGACAAGGTATTCGTTTGTTTTTCCTTCTCACTTCCTGTTTTATTCTTACAATATTGCACTTGTTCTCTGTAGCTATCACGCTGCATTGCCATTTTGAATTGTAAAAAGATAACCATACATGTTAATTTCCCTTATGGTCTAATAGCCTTAAATGAAACTTCTCACACCATTAATACCATGTAGCATCTACATCTTGCTTAGGAAGGAACTTGGTGATAAATACTGTACTGTTTACTTCTGAAAAATCTGGTTCAGTTCAGTATTTTGGCCTTTATGAAAAAGGTTATTCATAAGAGTTCTAGCAATATAGGCATAAGGAACTGAACAGTGAATGTGATTTTCTGTGCAATGTGAACATTTCTATTAATCAGCTACCTATCCTAATTTGGTAGGAATAAGAAATATATGGTTAAGGTGGGGATTTTTGTACTTGAAGGTGTCTGGCTTTACATAAAGTGACATAGAAGAATCATTGGTCAAGGCAATGGCTTTCAGTGTTTCTGCTTTGAAAGAAAATGATGGATCTGGCAGCTCAGGTCTACAGGTCATCGCTCTCTACTAAGCCAGACTGCAATGTCAGATGAACTGGGTTTGCTTCAGGCTGGAATGCTGCCTTGATGTCTAGTCCTTGGTCAGAAAGTGCTGCATATCGACTGGCTGAGGGACGCACCTTCTTTGGCTTGGTGGTTTGAGGTTGTTGTTGCCACTGAGCTACAGATTTGAAAAAAAACAAACAAATTAGGTTCACCCTTCTTAACTCAGATAACAGAAGTACTATAGGCACACTCCTGTACTGTTCAGTTCTTTATAAACTCCCGATAAATTTTTTCACTTGAATGGCAGGGAATTAGCAACTCTAGATTTTTTACTTTATGTACTGATTTACATAACAGCCAACCCTGTTCTCTCCTCCACTGCTCTCACTTTGTCATGTCCTTACTGCACAAGAAAAGACTGTAAATTGTTTGCCTCCACTATTTTGCTGTGTAACCCACCAGCTAAGCCTTCTCAACCACCTCCCACCCTTACTTCTGAAAGATGTGCATTGTGACTACATTCCCCCTGGCCAAGTACAAAATTTGCCATTACTGCTCCCAAGATGTCCAGAAAAGTTACTGCAGAACACCGTAAGACATTCCTCCCCACCGGGGTGAAAATACCAGGCCAGATTCTAATCTCCCACTAATGTAATTGATCTCCAGTGGGTGCCCCATGGAACAAATCAGATTATCTTTGTCCCCCTCTGCGATGTGGTGTGACAAAGCTAGGCAGAGAGTCCTGTTCAGAGCTGTTGCTTTGTAACAAGTTACACCATCACCACCCCATTATTGTGTGAACTTAACAAGAACAAACATTTTGCTCAGAATGATAAACAGGTCAGATTGCTGTCCAACATTATCTAATTTTGGTTTAAGATCAGTTCACAATAGGGAAACTGTACTGGTCTAAGTAGTAAACTACAACAGAATCTGCCATTGGCACCCATCTCAAGTGTGTTTAGGTAATACTAATAAAGATTAAAAGCTGATGCTAGCAGAGCATTGTAAGAAGGACCAAAAGAAAAAATGTCATGCTGCTTTCTAGAGTTACTGATAAGGATGCATGTGTAAATAAGCTAGATGTAGTATTCTAAGCAAGTAAAGAAACCAGCATGCTTGGTTTGTGTAAGTATTTGAAAGGTGGTGAAGTATACTTTGACAGAGTATTTGCTGTCTTGATGAGGATCATTATTATTGTGAAGAAACTATAAACAAAAGAGAAAGAGATCAGTGTAAACCTTTGTGGTATAAACTAAAGTTTTTAGAACTGCTGGTTTTTGGGAAGATTGGTTTAATTTAACTGCATATCTCAGAATAGAAGGCACTTACTATAAACATCAAGCCTGGCAGTGCAGGACACAATCCCAGCCTCATTCTTAGCTGACACAGTATACCAACCAGCATCTTCTTTTGTAGCTCCCTGAATAAGCAGGCAAATGTAGCCATGGTTATCCTGGTGCATACTAAATGGGGGAGAAGAAAAGGTTATTAAAACTTAAATTACATAACAGCCAGTGTGGACATGGTTTATTGTGTTTAAACATATCATTACAAGCACAAATTTAAAGCAGCACATTTAGAGATAGTAGGTTATATTTCCTCTTAACGAACATGCAGCTCCCACTAAAGGAATGAGAGAGATGTGCACAGCAAGTGGAAAATGAATCTGAGCTTAATTTTTAAGTCTGTCATTTTTAAAAAATTTGGTTTTTTTGCTAATTTTTAAAACAAGTCAAGATGCACAATTAACATCTGGCTAATATCTCAGTAATCTTTTCTTTTTTCTTGTCCACAATTCAAGACACTACTTTAGAGCTCAAGTTTCAATTGCATTTCCAAGTCAAAACTTCAAAAAAGAAACTTTGGGGAAGAATAACAAATTTGACCTTTAAGGAATGAGAGAGAGATATTCATAGTTTTGAGAAAGTCATGTGCCTCATAGTCCCCTTTTGTAGATGAAGACATTAACAGGCCTCCTGTGAGGATTACTTCGTGTTAAGAGTACATAATAAACACTCAGGGCTAGATTCACAAAGAAGCCCCTAAAAAGTCACTGGGGTTCACAAAGCCTGAGTTCAGTGTCTAGGTTTCCTATTCACAGACTTGTAGAATCCAAGGGCTGGTCCAGACTAACCCTCCAGTTCGAACTAAGATATGCAACTTCAGCTACGTGAATAACGTAGCTGAAGTCAAAGTACCTTAGTTCGAACTACAAGGTACTTACCGCGGGTCCACACGCGGCAGGCAGGCTCCCCCGTCGACTCCGCGTACTCCTCTCGCGGAGCAGGAGTACCGGTGTCGATGGCGAGCACTTCCGGGATCGATTTATCGCGTCTAGACAAGATGCGATAAATCGATCCCAGAAGATCGATTGCTTACCGCCGAACCTGGAGGTAAGTATAGACGTACCCCAAGGCCCGAAGGGACCAGTGTGCTCACTTAGAGCCTATGTGCTATACAGGAGGACAGACTAAGGGTTATTTGGGGAAGATCTGTCTTGCTTTAAAAATTGTCAGGGATGGAGAATTTACCACAGCCCTTGGTAAACTGTTCCAATGACAAAATGTACATCGTATTTCCAGTCTGGAGTTGTCTAGCTTCAACTTCCAGCCATTGGATTGAACATTTCCTTTCTGTTTAGATAGATGAGCCATTGTTAAATATTTGTTCCACAGTAGTACTTACAGACTGTACACAAGTCATCCCTTAACTTTCCCCTTATTATGCTAAATAGCTTGAGCTCATTGAGTATGTCACTATAAGGCATGTTTTTTAATCCTTGTAGCTTGTCTCCAAAACCCTCTCCAATTTATCAGTAGCCTTTGTGGACAGCAAAACTGGATAATCCAGCAGCGGTCACACCAGTGTGAAGTACAGAGGTAAAATAACATCTCTACTCCTATGCGAGATTCCCATTTATGCATCCTAGGATCGTCTTTAGTTCTGTTGGCCACAGCATCACATGGGGAGCTCATGTTCAGCTGATTATCCACAACAGTTCCCAAATCTTTTTCAGGCACTGCTTCCTAAAATACTTACAGAATGGGGGACTATGTCCTATATTCTTTGTTTCCAGATGTATATGTTTACATTTACACAATGATTGTGGGAAACAGTCACCTTGGAATGGGATTCACAGAAGCCACTGACAGGCACCTCCTGCTGCTTGAATCCTCAACTGCAAACCCTCTCTTAGCATTAGGCACCCATGCTGGGTTGGGGTGGGGGGAAGCAACCTCATACTCTCTAGCCCAGTGGTTAGGGCATTTGCCTGAAGGAAACATCTGGTTCAAGACCCCCCCCTCTACTTGAAGGGGAGAAGGGATTTGAACTGGGATCTGCTGCCTCCTAGGAGAGTGCTCTAACCATTGGGCTATTCTGACATGGGGCTCCTTCAGCCTCTGCTGTTGAATCCTTCCCACTGTGAATAAATAATTAAATTCATTGGAGTAGGCACACTGGATACTGGCTCTCCCACATCCCAGTTGAGAACCCTCACCCTTAAGTTCCAAGAGAGGTCATCCTCCTCCTACCCCCCCACTCATTTTGAGTAAGTCCCCCCACAAATAGCTCATTTGCTAAGTGGGCTCAGAGTTTACCCTACAGGCTTGTGAATCTTCCCCTCATGGGCGAACCACTGGGACTTAAGTGTTTGTATGTCTGCCATGGGGCAGCAGTGCTCATGCTCAGAGGCAGAAACATAGGGAACTTTCACTGCAAAAATTTAAGCATAGAATGAGTTTAGGTGCCTACAGGGTTTGGGGGTAGCTGAGTGGGGATTTTGTGAATCCCAGGAGGGTCTGATTCTGGGATTTAGGTAGCTAAAGTGGCAGTTAGGCACCTTTAGTCCCTTTGTGAACCTTGCACTAAGTATTCTTACAACCTCATAGCCCCTGAAGGTTATTTCAGTCATGATTTACTTTGATCTTTGTCAGTGAGATTAATTATATAATACTAAACTGCTCTAACCTCACTCTTTCAGTGTTGTAAGTAAGTGACTCATTCTCTTTCTTCCAAAATATCTGAGGATATGGCACCCCAGAGACTCGGCACTCCAGTCGCACGGGATATCCATCAGCCACTCCTGTGTTCTGTAGCTTCTCTATAAACACAGGTGGCTTGTGTTCTTCCTTAGCTGTGAAAACACCGTAGAAATGGCAACAATATTTACAGTGACAACATTCTCTTACCATTCAGCCTCCATTGCAGTTATTCAGTTAAATGGTAGAAGATTTTAAACCACTACTTAGTGGCAGTAAACTTTTAAAAATAATTGCATTAGACCCGCACCTGCTTCAGGGAAGTAAAACTTGTCCTGTCTATGACTTTAATAGGAGAAAGATGGGTTCTAATAGAGCAGGGTGAAATGCTTAAATTCTCAGTTCAGCTGAACAAGGCACACTCAATATTGTCAAATGAAAGGGGCTTCATTTTTGGGATCCTATGAGGTGTGCCCATTAGCTGGCAAAACTGATCTCATACAGATATTATTTGAGCTCTCTCTTAGTTTGGCAATCTAGTCTGGTTTGTGGTCTCCATTATTGCCTCAAGTTTACTTCAGACAAATGTAGTAGCATATCTTTTGTCTGATTGTGCACATACACAAAAGGAATTTGGGATAAAATTTCTTCTTTGCCCAGCTGACCATCAGCATATGCTCTGCACCGTGGCTAATTGTTCACCAATAAAATATTTTAACATAAATAGTGTCATTTCAACTTATTCCTCTTCCATATAGTCTTTTGAATGTCCTGTGACCATGGGCTCCAGGAGCTGATATGACCAACACCCCCCCAATATGCAAAACAAAAACACCCCACTAAGACAAGACAGTCCACTACCCCCCCCCCATCCTATTTTGTATAGATGCTTAGGCTGTGCTCCTCACCATAGTATCTGAATGCTTTCCATTAGTGCATTAAGGGATATGATTAACATCTGTCACATGATTTGTTTTCTCATACCCTCTCTGGAGGAGGAAGGACTTCATTTTATCCTTTTTAAATGTTACCTTTTAGTTTCCTTGCTGTCCTATTGAGTTTCAAGCTCTCCTTCTCTCAATCAGCCTGATAGGCTGCTACATACCTATCCGATCCCCAAGCACTTGCTGTATCCCTGCAAAATACAGTGTTAATACTGGAGCTATTGCAAGGAGCTGGCTGAGTTGTGTTTAGCACAGAACTCAAGAGACGGGGGCAAACTTAGCTAAATGTTTGGGCTCCATTGCTTTCCCAGTATCAACTGGTAATGACTATTCTGCTGGCTGCAGTGCCTTCTGGCCCTCTCTCTCTTCCCAGCATGCCCCCTATTCTTGAGTGGCAAGTGGAACAGAGCCAGAGTTTTCTTCCTACCAGGAGTATCTTCATCTGTCAGTTTAATGGCAGTTTTATTGCCCCTCTGTGTTTCTGGAGAGGCACAAAGGGGTCAGAGCATTGACAAGGATCTGGTTCAAAGTAACAAATGCAGTTACACATCTCTTTTCACATTTGTAACCATGCACTATATGCATTTATTTGAACATATGATAGTTCAAACACTCACCTCCTAGAATTAATGAGATACTAATTTTAGTGGGTAATAATTCCATAGTCTTTCCTAGAGAACTTCAACTTACATTTTCAATATTTCATATACGCCTCCAACAATGTTCAACATGTAGTCTTAGCATGAAGAGATTACCTGCAACAATGAGCTCCAGGCTGAATGTGTTTTGACCAGCTCGATTGGTGGCAATGCACGTGTAGATTCCAGAATCCCTAGCCGTGACTGGCTCTATGATCAGAGAGTGTACACCGTTCTCACGCACCAACATTTTATGAGAACTGTCAGGACGAATTGGTCTTCCACTGAGTTGCCAGCTTAGATCTGGAGTTGGTAATCCACTGACCTTAAATATAAACAGAATGGAACAGAGTCTTAGCAATACAGAACAGTAGGGAACTCCTTATTTCATACCGCAGAGAAAAAGGAGGAATGTTTCTGCAAGAAAATTTATGTGTCTGACAAAATACAGTGGACCAAATGTTGCCCTCAGTTACACACAGGAGCGCAACTGGGTCAAATTACACCTTGTACAATGCCATAGGTTTCAATGGGATCCCAGGTATGACTGAATAGATATAAGCATTAAAATATATCTTGAATCTAAGTAACAAAGTAATAGATTACAGAACAAAAGGTTGGATATCACCTGTCATCTTTTTGGAATGTTGCCCTTGATTCTGAATCAGAAAAGAAACTTTCAGAATTCTTTTCTTGTGGGAAATTTACAGACAAAGGACGACAACTGGTTTGTGAAGCAATTCTTCCTTCAAAAAACCAACCCATTGGTAATCTGTTATTGAACTCCAAATTCGATTCCAGTTATGTATTGCTTATTATAGACAATGCCATCTACAGAACTTTGTATTCAGATGGTTTGAACCATCGACAAACTGTTGAAAGATGTTTCATCAACAATACGTATTACTTAGGAAAATAAGAGTAAGATATTGTATTATGAGAAACTAATTATGTTTAAAAGTAAACAGCTGAAGTCTCAATTTTAATTAATTATCTTATACAAAGTCACAAGTCTCTCTACCAAGCTAAGTTTCGGTCCTACCTTTGTAAGATTTCAAACAGACCAAAATGGGCTAAAAGGATTGGTAGCCAACAGGCATTGTGTGTTTGTTAGATTCACATCTCTGTTCACATGGACGTGCATGTCCAGTTTACACAACTGAGTTGTAGAAGTCATTCTCTCTGAGCTAAGAGAGTGGCTCAAAGTGCCTCTTTCGACTCAATGTTTAGGCCCTCATTCAGTCTCTTCGAGAGAGTCCATTTTCCTTTTACTAGCAGAGTCACTTCACATGAGTACACAGAGAACTGACCCTTAAGCTGTACACTGGAAAGATCATTTGGCCTTTGTTTTTATAATAACAGTATGGAGGTAATATTCTCAACTAACACATGAAAAGGGGTTAGGAGAATAACACTATGGTACTGCTGTTATTGGAGGGAAAAGGTTATCTCCTTTCATGCTTAGAACCAAATCAAGGTGAACTGGTTCACTGAAATGGGTGCAGCTGGACAAGAAACTTTCTTAAAAAGGAAGAAGTGATTGAAACAATCTGTAATTTACAAAGGAATACTTCACAATGACACTAATTTATATAAGTTTTTAACCCTCTGGGACCTTCAGGATGAAAGCCACTACAGAAGGGATGAATCAGGCTAGATACTATCTAGCAGCAGTTCTCTCCACTAGCCATTCTGTTCATTCATGTTTATTTTTCTTAACAGGGCAGGTGACCTGTGTAGGAAATGTCTCTCTTTTTCTATATACATAGGCACATATACATACAGAGTAGTAGGTTGAAAATAAGTTTTATAAAGGGAAGATGTTGAATGCTTTAATGCTTGCTTGAAAAAAGAGCAAAAAACTTCAAATTACCGTGTGTACTTAGAGCAGATGATATCACTGAAACCTGCTGTCTCACTCTCAGTTAAAAAGGGCCACTGAAGTTGGTTAGTACATATTATATATAAAATATTATCCTATGTGGTGAAGAATGTCCCTTGGAGCATTCAAAGTCACAGTCATTGCTTATGTAGGCTCTACAACTTGTGAGTCTTAGGGCAGGTCTTCACTATGGGGGGGGTCGATTTAAGATACGCAAATTCAGCTACGCGAATAGCGTAGCTGAATTCGACGTATTGGAGCCGACTTACGCTGCTGTGAGGACGGCGGCAAAATCGACCTCCGCGGCTCCCCGTCGACGGCGCTTACTCCTACCTCCGCTGGTGGAGTAAGCGCGTCGATTCGGGGATCGATTGTCATAGGAGTTGATTCTGTTGCAGTCTATTAGCCAGGAAGGAACTCGTGCCATGAGTACAGCAAGGTGGCATTACCCTAGTCACTAACTGACTTGCATTCCTTCTAATAAACTGAAGTATGTTTAGTCATGGTTTTCATGGACCTCAAAGGCCAGCTGTGGGCTGTAGGAAATGCTGTGACTCACCTTCACCTTTTGGATAAATCAATAATACAAACTCACATGTTTGAAATTTTGTCAAAGTATCACTTAACTTTCAAGCTGGCTTTATTCTAAGAAGAAATACTGAGATTCTTCTTTACATCTTAGTCCCCTCCTCCCCCCTCCACAAGGGTGGGCCCCAATTGGAGGCTTTGCCAAAGGCCAAGTCTGAATCCTGTGTTTAATTCTGCCTCCTTTGTGTACCTAGAATTCCCACTGAAATCTGAGGTGCATGAGTATTACAGGATACAGCTGAATTTGAACAGAGTTCCCTCTCTGGTTCAACAGAAATACTAATTAAAACAAACTTAATACTTGCCTTGCAGTCCATTCTGCAGAGTTTTCCTTCTTGAACAATCAGGTCTCCAGGAGCCTGCAGGAAATGAGGTCGGAAGAATCGTTCCTGAATTGGTTCATTTTCATCACCACTGTCCCTTGATCGAGATCGAGGTCTTAAAATAATATATGAAATACATTTGTTTATTAGGCATTTCCCCATGTTTTCTGATGAAACTGAAGAACCAAATTCAGATGTCAGACTGCTATAAATGTAGCTTAACTCCATTGGATCCCATTGTAATAATTCCATATTTACACCAGCATAACAGAGCAGAATTTGGCTCAAAAATCAACTAAATGTGACTCTCTCTATATTTATTAATTTGATTCAGTCTACATTTTGTAGCAAAGATATGAAGTAGAAAATTATCTCATTCACACTGAATATCATGTTAGGTAAGTCAGTTTGTTTATATACATAGTAATATGTTTTAGTTTTCATTTATTCTGTAGTTTAAATCAGTGAAAGAAAATGTACAAGAATTTTGGTAATACTTTATATTTACAGCCACAACTCTGCTTTAGTCTTTCATACATCTGAAACCCTCTCTATTACTGATTAAGCCAGAAAATCTGTACTGTCAATAATTACATTTACCTTTAAGAAAATAGTAGAAGCTAAAGACTATCACAATTCACAAATATATTCGGTTCCACATTAGATTTTCCATTATTATCTTCTCTTATTTGTTACTAGTTAAAGACATTTATTTTACATTTACATTAATGTGAATTAAATTTTATTCATCGGTTCTGGAGGATTATTCTTCACTAAACAGTTATCTGTTTGTGATATTTATAATCATTTCCAAAGCAACTCATTCTGCTGTAAGAAGAATGAGAATGTAGCTCATAAGCAACACAAACTAAAGAACAAAAGATCTTGTGACATTAAACTGTTCTTAGTAAAAATAAAAGAACATGGGAAGAAAAATGCAGAAAATATGACCAATCAGCAGATTTCCTCCACCCAAAATACAGTTTTCTGTAATTTCTGTGATCAGCAGTTCTTGCCCATTAATTTATTGTACCCTTGTCTGTGGCTAACCAGTTCCTTTTCAATTGAAAGTAACAATATTTCCATTATATAAGTAACTTATTTAGCAAAAAGTTCTTTTTGCAATCTCTGTAAAGTCCTATTTTACTTACTAAATTTAAAAATATGTAATTAAAAATGAGATTTGTGGCCAGTTTCTGTCCTCTGCTACAGTCATGCAGCTCCAATGAATTCATTTCTTCTATGGCCAAACTCTGCCCACAGTGACACCCTACTGCAACAAACTGTAATGGAATTCATTTGGCCAATAATATTTGCATGGCTCTGAAAGTGAAATTCTGCCTTCAGTTAGCATGTACTAGAAGTTTATTTTGCATATCAATCTTCATATCTGACTGTTTCCATTTCTTTTTGTCTTGGAGAAATACAAATATTTTTGGACGGGCTCAAAAACCAGAGAGCTCTTTTAAAGAACATAGCCAGACTGATCTCTGTTGCTTAGTGTTCTCTGTTTCTTCGTTTCCTCTTTTCTTTCCCTCTCATGCATCTGCATGTTCCCTTCTCCCTAAATTTTAAGTGCCCCCCAGCCCCTCCAAAAGGCTTTTACACTGTCTTCTCTAGAAGTTAGTGACCTGCAGGCTCCTTGCAGCTCTGACCCACAATTCCTAGTGGCAGCTCTTCCTGTCACAGATGAATAAGGGGCTTTTAATTGCAAAGGTGCTGATTCAGTGCAACAAGGGATATTGAATATCAACCTACTGATGAATCAGTGACTGTGCAGTCCTGAAATAGCTCCTCCACTGCATTTACTATGCAAAATGAACATAAAACTCGCTTTTGTGGGCTTAGTGGCCTAATGACAGTGTGCAACACACTGCTGTGGAAAGGGTTTGAATTCAGGCCTTGATATCAGCTCCTTGTTATTCCTGGGCCTGGAACTTTATGGAGGCAGTTTGCATAGCACTAGGTGAGGGTGGGCGAGACGTGCTTTTCAACACTTGAGTGACCGCCTTTTGGCTAACTCAGGAGTGAGGCTTATGAGAGAAAAATGCCTCCTTGTCCAGAAATAAGGATTAGGTAACATGCAGAATTCTGAGAAAGGAGGAAATAAAGTGGAGAAATAGGGTGGGGAATCTGAGAATCATCCTCATAAACAACTGACCACGGTTTTATCAGGACTTTTTAGTATCTAATTTAATATTTAGCAGGGCTCTGTTTTCCGTGCAGTATTAGCAACTGAGGAAGTATATATGGTACAAACTGTTCATGTGAGCAAAAAAATCCATTAATTTCATCCTGAATGTAGTAATTAGTGCTGTCATATCTACACTCTGTGTTGTAATTGGCAGCTGATGGCAAGATACTGCAGAGGGCATAACCAATGAACAGAACGAATATATGCCACCACAGCAGACACGTGAACTGGGACCCTCTACTTGGTTAACCAAAATGGAAGAATTCTTTCATCGACCTAGCTGCATATACTGTGATGGTTAGGGTGACCTAGCTACTTCGCACAGGGCATGACATTTTTCATAGCCCTGAATGATGTAGCTAGGTTGACCTAAGTTTTAGGTGTAGACCAGGACTGGGACAAGATGCAGCAAGTGAACATGGCAAACAAGGAAGGGAGGGAGGACAAGGGTTAAAAAATTAAGATTCCACGATTGTATAAGTTGCCTGTTGTACATCTGATGGCGCCAAAAGTTATAGGGATTTTTGGATACAAGAGAAGATTAGGTTTCTTCCTGTGTGCCATATTGCACATATACTTTCTTCCCAACTCTCTAATCTTGCCAGCACCTTTGTGCAAAATATGTTTAGCAGCTGCAGTGATGAATGTGTAAAGAAAACATCTATGGTACCTTCTGATATGAGGCTGGCTGGGGGGTGTTCGAGGACTCCGTCCTCTCTGATTGACAGCCTGAACCATCAACCTTCCAGTACAGCTTATTCTGCCCTGTTACAAACATTGAGGTGGGGAAAAACCAAATTATTTTATTAAAAATAAACAATTTTAACAGAATAGATTTCCCCCAAAACACTAAACAAACATGTTAATAAATGCCCAGAGCCTGAAGTTCACTTGTTGGTGCCAACTTTTACAGATGCCTTGCTTTCAAAATCTTTTCTTCCATAAAAAGGCAGTTCCCATCAGAATTAGTTAACATACCAACTGCCAACAATACTTTCCCTGTTTTTACAGCTAGCAATCCAACTCTGAACACACTGAAGCAACTCTATGGTTACAAAAAATGATCAATAAAAAGTTATGAGGTCTACTTTATTGTATCCTACAAGGTAACCCTTTGAAGAGGGGGAAATTTCTGCACTATCTGGAACACAGCTTGTACAGATAGCAGTGAGGTACCTATTGCCTGTAGAACAAAGTATTTAGACATATTGCCATTTTCCTTTATGCTGCTAAATGGTCCAGCTGCTGACTCTGCTCTCGCTGATGGACCATTTAGTAATGCTGCTGACTGTTCTTACCATCAGCATAACATTCACATTGATTCTTAGTTATCTAGTAGTAAAATTATCCATCTGCTCCACCGGCTATAAGTCACACCCAAAATATACCTAACAAACTTTATATGCAGAGCTAAGAGCTTGTGGCAGCTCAGTCATTGTTTTGTTTGCACCACTGATGTCTTCACATACAGAAAAGAAGTTGTATTGCATAAAATCAGAAAGCAGGAGGAAAAAAAAGCAGTCACCTTGAAATACAATTATTATTGATAGATAACATGTATACGTTGTGCTTTACAAAATGTACCACACAAGGAATTTTATTTCCAGTACTCATGAAGCAACATCTCTGTGAGAAAGGTTGTTACCAGTAAAAAATATGGATTTCTGGACAGCTGTCTGCACATTTCACAGCACAGTGGGAAATCTAGGTGTTGGAGTGTCCATTCAACTTCGCTAAACAGAGGTAAGTAGCTGTTTGGGCTCTCAGCCATAGATGGGATGAAGACAGGATTTCAAAGTAACCAAAAAGCTTCTAAGTTTTTGAAAGATTTTAGTTCACTAAAAAAATAGAATACATATTTGTGCATTTCAAGTGCTTTTTTGTTGATTGTATTAAAAGCCGATTCTCCACCAGTGTCTACAATCTTCAACAAGACCCCTAAGCACTAAGTATCTGCTTATCCAAGTTAACAGAAATTGCTGAAATTTCTCATAGACCTCGCATAAATATATTTGTTTGGTCCAGTGGGTAAACATTAATGTTCCCAACTACCAAACAAGAGACTGCTGATGTTCCAGCAGATAGCAGCATCCGGCCAGGATAAGGATCGGACTATCACTGAGGCAGTAAATTAGGTGATAACGGTAAGACATAACTTACTCCTTTCCCTCTGAAATATCTATAGAATTGCAGGTTACAAAGGAGTAGTGGCAAGGGGAGAAACCTCAAGTTCTTCCAGAAGAAGGGCAGGATTTAATATATCTTAGGAGGGATAGTTCCTGCGGTGGGGCTTCTAAGGCCTAGACCTCCTCCTTCCTGGACTTTTTCTGAGGACACTGCTGTTGTGGACACCCACATGGAGTGCTAGAAATCATATTGGGAATTTCTGTGCTATTCCAACATCTTTCCTGTGCAGTAAACATGGTACATAGCATCCATTATGATGTGAAAAGTGTGTGATATTCCTTTTACATTTCTAATAGTTGTATGAGCTGTGACAGATTTGGAGGTGCCCTGTGATAATTAATGAATACAGTATGTTGGTCTGGGTATTGGGGTGTTTTTGTAGGACTTTGGTTTAACTCAACAGGAGTCTATCTGGAAAAATGGCAGGAAAGAGACCACCACCTCAAGATAAGCCACTGTACCAGGGCCTCCTTGGTCCTGCTTCTGTCTCTGTGTACAAACCACGCAGAGACCCTGGTGCTGGTCCAACACCCAGTGCAGTTTATTTATAATTGAGTCCCACTATCTTCACAGCGTACCTAGCGCCTTTACAAGCAGAGGGAGAGCAATCTCTCTCTCACTGCCTGCTTTTTCCCCTTTTCACTTCCTTCCTGTGCCTATTTGTGGGCTCTGGCTAATGGCTTACTTAGCCTTACTGCACTGCAACATCCACAAATTAGGCACAGGTCTGCCTCATCAGCTCCAGAGTGCTGACTTCATACCTAGCACTCCGTCACAGCCACCCTTTCAGCAAACACTTGAGAGTTGTTAAAGGACAATACCAGAATCACTGGCTCTGAGTACTCGTTTGGTCTACAGGACTTGTTTTGACAAGATGGGTCAAAGCTTGGGGACACAGAAGAACAAAAGAACTATAGCATGGTTTGAAAAGAACCTCCTCTCCAGAGAGGGGCTGTAGTTGTTTGGGAGAAGCAGACTGAGATACAGGACCCTATTGGGGCTGTTTGAACAAGTTAGACCCGTCTTCATTACCATCAGGTAATGGTAAATGTTTAGGTCACAGGCATATGTGTAGACAATTTTAAAAAATCCTTTCCCCCTTACGCTTTATTCCTACTACCAAAATAAACAATGCCTTTGTTTTAAGAAAGCTGTCTGATCACTATATACACCAGGAGGGTCAGGGCAAAACTGGGAGGCAAGATCAAATCAGTATCTTAGATGCCTATATACAAATGCGAGAAGTATGGGTAATAAGCAGGAAGAACTGGAAGTGCTAATAAATAAATACAACTATGACGTTGGCATCACTGAAACTTGGTGGGATAATACACATGATTGGAATGTTGGTGTGGATGGGTACAGCTTGCTCAGGAAGGATAGTCAGGGGAAAAAGGGAGGAGGTGTTGCCTTATATATTAAAAATGTACACACTTGGACTGAGGTGGAGATGGACATAGGAGACGGAAGTGTTGAGTCTCTCTGGGTTAGGCTAAAAGGGGTAAAAAACAAGGGTGATGTCATGCTAGGAGTCTACTACAGGCCACCTAACCAGGTGGAAGAGGTGGATGAGGCTTTTTTTAAACAACTAACAAAATCATCCAAAGCCCAAGATTTGGTGGTGATGGGGGACTTCAACTATCCAGATATATGTTGGGAAAATAACACAGCGGGGCACAGACTATCCAATAAGTTCTTGGACTGCATTGCAGACTTTTTATTTCAGAAGGTTGAAAAAGCTACTAGGGGGGAAGCTGTTCTAGATTTGATTTTAACAAATAGGGAGGAACTCGTTAAGAATTTGAAAGTGGAAGGCAGCTTGGGTGAAAGTGATCATGAAATCATAGAGTTCACAATTCTAAGGAAGGGTAGAAGGGAGTACAGCAAAATAGAGACAATGGATTTCAGGAAGGCAGATTTTGGTAAGCTCAGAGAGCTGATAGGTAAGGTCCCATGGGAGTCAAGACTGAGGGGAAAAACAACTGAGGAGAGTTGGCAGTTTTTCAAAGGGACACTATTAAGGGCCCAAAAGCAAGCTATTCCGCTGGGTAGGAAAGACAGAAAATGTGGCAAAAGACCACCTTGGCTTAACCACGAGATCTTGCATGATCTAAAAAATAAAAAGGAGTCATATAAAAAATGGAAACTAGGACAAATTACAAAGGATGAATATAGACAAACAACACAGGAATGCAGGGGCAAGATTAGAAAGGCAAAGGCATAAAATGAGCTCAAACTAGCTACAGGAATAAAGGGAAACAAGAAGACTTTTTATTAATACATTAGAAGCAAGAGGAAGACCAAGGACAGGGTAGGCCCACTGCTCAGTGAGGAGGGAGAAACAGTAACAGGAAACTTGGAAATGGCAGAGATGCTTAATTACTTCTTTGTTTCAGTCTTCACCGAGAAGTCTGAAGGAATGCCTAACATAGTGAATGCTAATGGGAAGGGGGTAGGTTTAGAAGATAAAATAAAAAAAGAACAAGTTAAAAATCACTTAGAAAAGTTAGATGCCTGCAAGTCACCAGGGCCTGAGGAAATGCATCCTAGATACTCAAGGAGCTAATAGAGGACGTATCTGAGCCTCTAGCTATTATCTTTGGAAAATCATGGGCGACAGGAGAGATTCCAGAAGACTGGAAAAGGGCAAATATAGTGCCCATCTATAAAAAGGGAAATAAAAACAACCCAGGAAACTACAGACCAGTTAGTTTAACTTCTGTGCCAGGGAAGATAATGGAGCAAGTAATTAAGGAAATCATCTGCAAACACTTGGAAGGTGGTAAGGTGATAGGGAATAACCAGCATGGATTTGTAAAGAACAAATCATGTCAAACCTATCTGATAGCTTTCTTTGATAGGATAACAAGTCTTGTGGATCAGGGAGAAGCGGTGGATGTGGTATACCTAGACTTTAGTAAGGCATTTGATACGGTCTCGCATGATATTCTTATCAATAAACTAGGCAAATACAACTTAGATGGGGCTACTATAAGGTGGGTGCATAACTGGCTGGATAACCGTACTCAGAGAGTAGTTATTAATGGTTCCCAATCCTGCTGGAAAGGTATAACAAGTGGGGTTCCGCAGGAGTCGGTTTTGGGACCAGCTCTGTTCAATATCTTCATCAGCAACTTAGATATTGGCACAGAAAGTATGCTTATTAAGTTTGCAGATAATACCAAACTGGGAGGGATTGCAACTGCTTTGGAGGATAGGGTCATAATTCAAAATGATCTGGACAAATTGGAGAAATGGTCTGCGGTAAACAGGATGAAGTTTAATAAAGACAAATGCAAAGTGCTCCACTTAGGAAGGAACAATCAGTTTCATACATACAGAATGGGAAGAGACTGTCTAGGAAGGAGTACGGCAGAAAGGGATCTAGGGGTTATAGTGGACCACAAGCTAAATATGAGTCAACAGTGTGATGCTGTTACAAAAAAAGCAAACATGATTCTGGGATGCATTAACAGGTGTGTTATGAGCAGACACGAGAAGCCATTCTTCTGCTCTACTCTGCGCTGGTTAGGCCTCAACTGGAGTATTGTGTCCAGTTCTGGGCACCGCATTTCAAGAAAGATGTGGAGAAATTGGAGAGGGTCCAGAGAAGAGCAACAAGAATGATTAAAGGTCTTGAGAACATGACCTATGAAAGAAGGCTGAAAGAATTGGGTTTGTTTAGTTTGGAAAAGAGAAGACTGAGAGGGGACATGATAGCAGTTTTCAGGTATCTAAAAGGGTGTCATAAGGAGGAGGGAGAAAACTTGTTCATCTTAGTCTCTAAGGATAGAACAAGAAGCAATGGGCTTAAACTGCAGCAAGGGAGGTTTAGGTTGGACATTAGGAAAAAGTTCCTAACTGTCAGGGTGGCTAAACACTGGAATAAATTGCCTAGGGAGGTTGTGGAATCTCCATCTCTGGAGATATTTAAGAGTAGGTTAGATAAATGTCTGTCAGGGATGGTCTAGACAGTATTTGGTCCTGCCGTGAGGGCAGGGGACTGGACTTGATGACCTCTCAAGGTCCCTTCTTCCAGTCCTAGAATCTATGAAAACCACTGGTCACAGATTCCCAAAGGGAAAAACTGCAGGCACATGAGCCCTGTTGGGCCTGCTGGATAAGAATGGTGGATACATTGGGCACTGTAGACCAGGAGCCAATATAAGAGTGGGACAGTTGCAGAATTCAGTCAAGAAAAGGCAGAAGCACAAGGCCTGACACCTAAGGGGGTCCCCTCAGAGACCAGAAAGGGGACAGAGATGCAGCTAGCCCTGCAACCATGATAAGACGACACCAGGAGCAGATGATATTCACCCAAGAGTTCTGACAGAAGTCAAATGTGAAATTGCAGAACTACTAACGATAGTCTGTAACCTTTCATTTAAATCAGCTTCTGTACCAAATGACTGGAGGATTGCTAATGTGATGCCAATTTTTAAAAAGGGCTCCAGAGGTGATCCCGGCAGTTTCAGGCCAGGAAGCCTGACTTCAGTACCGGGAAAACTGGGTGAAACTATAGTAAAGAACAAAATTGTCAGACACATAGATGAACATAATTTGTAAGGGAAGAGTCAACATGGTTTTTGTAAAGGGAAATCATGCCTCACCAAGCTACCAGAATTCTTTGAGTGGATCAACGAGCATGTGGACAAGGGGGATCCAGTGAATATAGTGTACTTAGATGATTTTCAGAAAGCCTTTAACAAGGTCGCTTACCAAAGGCTCTTCAGCAAAGTAAGCTGTCATGGGATTTGAGAGAAGGTCCTCTCATGGATCAGTAACTGGTTAAAAGATAGGACTTAATGGCTAGGAATAAATGGTCAGTTTTCATAATGGAGAAAGGGTCTGTACTGGGACCAGTCCTATTCAACATATTCATAAATGATCTGGAAAAAGGGGTTAACAGTGTGAGGTGGCAAAATTTGCAGATGATATAAAACTACTCAAGATAGTTAAGTCCCAAGCAGACTGCAAAGAACTACAAAAGGATCTCACAAAACTGGGTGACCGGGCAACAAGATGGCAGATGAAATTCAATGTTGATAAATGCAAAGTAATGCACGCTGGAAAACATAATCCGAACTATACATATAAAACGATGGGGTCTAAATTAGCTGTTACCACTCAAGAAAGATCTTGGAGTCATCATGGATAGTTCTCTGAAAACATCCACTCAATATGCAGCAGCAGTCAAAAAAGAGAACAGAATGTTGGGAATCATTAAGAGAGGGATAGATAATAAGACAGAAAATATCATATTGCCTCTATATAAATCCATGGTATGTCCACATCTTGAATATTGCATGCAGATGTGGTCACCCCATCTCAAAAAAGATATATTGGAATTGGAAAAGGTTCAGAAAAGGGCAACAAAAGTTATTAGGGGTATGGAACGGCTGCCTTATGAGGAGAGATTAATAAGAGTGGGACTTTTCAGCTTGGAAAATAGACAACTAAGGGGGGATATGATAGAGGTCTATAAAATCATGACTGGTGTGGAGAAAGTAAATAAGGAAGTGTTATATACTCCTCATAACACAAGAACTAGGGGTCACCAAATAAAATTAATAGGCAGGAAGTTTAAAACAAAAGGAAGTATTTCTTCACACAACACACAGTCAACCTGTGGAACTCCTTGCCAGAGGATGTTGTGAAGGCCAAGACTACAACAGGGTTCAAAAAAGAACTAGAGAAGTTCATGGAGGATAGGTCCATCAATGGCTATTAGCCAGGAAGGGCTGGGATGATGTCCCTAGCTTCTGTTTGCCAGAACCTGGGAATGCGTGACCAGGGATGGAACACTTGATGATTACCTGTTCTGTTCATTCCCTCTGGGGCACCTGGCATTGGCCACTGTCGGGAGACAGGATACTGGGCTAGATGGACCTTTGGTCTGACCCAGTATGGCCGTTCTTATGATATAAGCATGTATTTTTCCTGTCATAACCACAGATAAAAGATTGTGCCTTACACTATGCACAGTAATAAAACACAAAGTGTAATGTTGCTAATGCAAACCAGCTTCATTCTTGTGATTGTAATTTCATTTGTGTTATATACACATCAAGCTCACTGCTAATTTTTCTTGTTTTGACCTGTTGGTAAACAGTTGGCTATGTAATAACTGTAGAACTTGTTTTGTCTTCTTGAGTGCCTGAAATACCTGGCAAAAAGCTTACATTTTATTAGAACATTTGATTTAATCTAAACAAGCAGTGAATTCCTATGTTCAGAAGGCTCCATTACAAAGGCCACAATGAAGTCAGCGTGTACAGTGTTGTTTTTAGAAGCAAATTTGCAAAACAACAATTTTGTATTTTGTATTGTGTGTTAATTTTAAATGTATGGCTTTCATTATCGTACAGGACTGAGCTACAGAGTCTAGATCTCAAACCCAACCACACCAAATCAAAATTATGCAGGTCAGACCAGATTATAATAGTTCCTTCTGGCCTTTGAATCCATGAAAACTTAGCCATGTTTAGATATGGGATTTTGGTTCATCCCATGGTTCAGGTATGAGAGGTTGAGTTGTATCAAATCCCTCTCAGTTTTATTGCACATGATGAATCTGTATTTTAAAAGTAATTTCTGTTGTTCTAATATTGCAGTGTTTGCACTTTTTGGCTGTATTCTAAATTAGCGCTCCTTGAAAGACACTAAATATTTTCCATGAAACATTTTGAACAGAAAAAATTGTTTCATTCAAAATTTTTCCATGGAAATTTTCAACAAAATAACTCAAATGAGAATTTTTAATTCTTTCAGTTTTCCCCCTCCTTTTTCTCTTCCCTACTATTTTTCAGTGGAAAATAGGACAAAGGGGAAAAACAAATAAACAAAAGTAGATTCTAATCAAAACTAAATGAAAATGTTCATTTAGACCTGATTTGTTGAAAAATCAAAATATTCTGAAAGAAACTATTTTTGGGAGGGGAATAATTTCTTTTTAAAAGTCATATTTTTGGTTAAAGAAAAATTTTGTTGACCATTTTCTACCTGCTCTTAGGTAACTGGAGCATATACAATACATAATATACCAAGCAGCTAACAAAGACAATCAAGTGATAGTTCAGGCTCACACTACATCCTTTGTGCATATTGTTTTGAGGGGAAGACACCGCAGAAGATGGTAAGGACAGAGAATTAATTTTAACTGTAGTTATCAGCTGTGAGTGCTTTGTGGTGTAATGATAACAACAAAACTGTTTTGTAGTTATTTTCACTTTCATAGGTTGTATTTGCTCAAGAAATGAGAACAGAGTATTTGTAGAGGGTAACTTTTCTATTTGAGGCAGTTTTTTAAAAAGTGTGTTATGTAAATGCTTTTGAAATATGTTATTAACGTCATAAAACAAATATTTATAGCAGAAAAATGCATTATTTTAAAATATATATTAGCGCAACTTTAATGCTCCTGAAAAATCATGGATCAGGTGCCCTAAAGAGTGAAGTTACCTTGATCTATTGAATAACTACCACATGGGCAGCAATAGTGCCAAGCATCCCTGCATCAGTTTGCAGATGTACCTGAACTTTGGGCTCCACACTCATGTGTCTAGTAACATGGGTAATAAAAGGTGCCAACCACAATGTGGGCAGCCACTCACTAGGAACTGGATGGACTCCCCTAACAAAATTTCACATCGGTCACTAAATAGCTCTCAAAGGGTAATGAACTTTTAATTACTGCAGAGATTAGAATTGGAGAGCTAGAGGTGAAAGTCTCTGTATCCCCAATCCTCTGACCTATTTAGTCCACCAGACAAATACCTGTGTTACAATAAATTACTGCACATGGCCTGTGAAAATGTTGAGTTATAAGACTATAAAAAACATCTGGAACCAGTAAGCCTCTATTTTAGGCATTATTATACATTAACTTGTTGCTTGTGGGTAGTGAATTAACTCATTTCTAGCTAAATTTACTGGGATGTAGATGCAAGAGGGCATCCAGAAAGGGAAATTTAAAGGACAGGAAAGAATCTAGAATGGAAAACACTAACAGGAGGGTTAGGGAACTTGACAGTTTATGGAATTGGGAAGTGAAGAAACCATCGGTGAGGCATGATCTAGGACAAGATGGCCTGGAAAGTGGAGGGAAGATGGTAGCAGCAGAGGAAGGCCAGAGGGATAGCCAGTCAGATAGTGAGGGGGCACCTGATTGCTACTCCACTTTACAAAAGAGTGAAGGAGAGAGACGCAGTAAAAGGAGGAAGAAAAACAGGAAGGAGTGAGAAGGTAAGGACCCACACCCACACTTACTGGCATTGGTAGGAGGCTAGCCGTTGGGAGGTTACCAATATGTGTAAAGCAATGTTGAATGGGATAAAACACACAAAGCTGAGTTATTGGAGAATTTGCAAAACAAAGTTTGCTCCTCAGTTAAGATGTTCTATGCCAGGCTTTACAGTGAACCCAGTTTGTTGCCAGATTATAAATCCCAAATTTCAGGTTCCTATAGTGTAGATGCTTACACAATATTAACTACAGTATATATATATATATGCAAGAATTGTATATTTCCTTTTTCTTCTTCCAAGATAAGCTGGTAAATCCTACATGTGTAAATTTCACAATATCAGTCCAGCTGGCATAGCTCCTTTATATCAACTAACTATATCTACATCATCTGAGGATTAGCTTCATTGCCTTTTATTTCTAGATTTGTTTGGCACTCATAAAATGAGGGGCTAATAGCACTGGCCAGAGTCCAGCAAAGTGCAGCAGCACTGTGTAACCTGTACTGACACAATTCTGCCAATCCACTAGAATCCTGTTTTGAGACCCACCCTCTGTACAGTGCTTTAATACATATTCATGTACTATGCTTTTCCTGGAAAGAAGCTGCTAATTTTGCCTATGTTTGCGGTAGCTTTGAGATGTGGACATATTTCCATTAGCATTAGGAGGACAAGCCAAACTTATTTCCATGTATGATGACTTAACCAGCCTGGAATCCAAGTCTTCTGGTGTGAAAGGCTAGTGCATTAATCCACTGCTGCTCTTTGCCTCCACTGAACTGCTAAATGCATAGTAGAAATAAACTAATGCTGGGAGACCATTATATTTACTTGGGAATTACATTGTGAAGAAAGAACATAAAGGGCTGGGTGAACCATTCAGATGTTTTTCTATATTGCGTAATAACAGAAACTTCCAAGTTTTCATCCAGGGGATCCAGAGGAGGATGCTTCTGGTTCTTGTCCAAAGTCAAGCAAACATGAGCCCAAGATTTTCTCATTAGTTCACATAGCTGTTTTCTCAGACTCCAAAACAGGGAATAAAGCAGAACTTTTTACTGTATTAAAAAGTAGCATTATTAAATGCCATCCGTTGCCAATGATGATTGTCTGGGTCACATCTCTGTCATCAAATTGGTCAGTAGCCTCTTGGTGATATTCAGAGAAATAAACAAAAGTAGGTACTAAATGAACTTGTAAATCTCATCTAGTGACTGATCCAAAACCCCCCTAAGTTAATGGGAGTCTTTCAATTGACTTGCTTGGGTTTTGGATCAGGCCTCAAATGCTGAACCTAGGAGTTCTCAAGATGATGTTTCTACCTTGGTGCAGAGGAGTGTGTTATTTTTTTTTTATTCCAAACAAACCTGCTATCCGTTTGCATTATTTATCACGCAAATGGGTAGGTGTATTACTTAGTTATTGTACAGTGCTTTCTGTATGAAGGACGTTTCCAGCTTGTAAAGATTATCCAGGGACTTGTGAAACTATTTATATAATGTGGAAATAACATTTACATTTGAGAGTTTTATCCAATACAGTTTGTGGTATCAAGGTCTAGCTTAAAGCTACCATTTGTATATATGTTGCAACTTGAGGAGGTATTGACAGCTAAAAAGCTATGCAAAAATGGAAGTGTCATGCTAAGTAGCCTAGCAACGTGCATAACAGAGCACAACACTCCTGTTTAGATTAAGTTGTGTCTTAATGATAGAGTTTGTTATTTTACAGTGTAACTATTTGAGAGTTTGATCTTGGCAAGGTCCTCGGTGCTGCAGAATGCAATTATTCATTATTTCTCTAAGTTATGGCAATGCTTTGGTCTCTCATGGCTTGAATTCAAGCAGTGTTGCCTTCAGCTTGCTAAACTAGGAAAAAGTGGGTTGAAAAAATGACTTCCAGTGTTCTTAGCCTGTGACTTCAGGCTTTATGTCCACCGTGTTACTTTTTCAATGTGTGTGATAATAGGTTTCTGTTATGCACCACAGCTTTAGTTTATTAGCTACTGCATATGTAAAGAATCACTCAGATTACAAAGCAATATCATGTGAGTTTCAGAAGAACATACAGTGAAGACCATGGGATGTTTCCTACACATCAGGCTGCCATATTACACATACTACATGCTATAATCCTTGGCTTTTGTTAGATTGCATTTCAGCCTTAGTATTTTCATGTAGTTTTAGGTCCTGAATCGAAAAGCCTTACTCATAGTGAGAAGCACAACTGATCCACATAGTCCCATTGGTTTCAGTGGGACTAATTGTGTTAATAAGTGCTATCAGCGGAAGTGTAACCAACAGCTTAGCTGTGTTGAGTTACTTCTGCTGGGAACCTTGCCTATTTTACCTTGCATAATATTTACTTAAGGCATGCTCTGTCAAGACATTTAGACAGCGTCAGCTGAAGGCAAAGAAATGACAATGAAAAACAAACAAAATAACCATTCCATAGCATTCTCCCTAAGCATAGAGGCACAGTGGTCCCACCCTGCTGATGAAGTCTAAGTATTACATACTTTAAGATGACTTCATCTCTAATTAAATTGCACAACTGTTAGAGGAGAGAGTTTACAGGAGCATGCTTATTCTGCAGCCAAACTTCCATTTACCTGGGGGTTGGCAGCCATGATAGTGTAATTCCCATCATCATCCAGGGTGGAGGCTGTAGTGTGGAGAGAGCAGGTCCCATCTGGTTCTCTTTGAATTTTGTAGTGATCACTCCTTTTAGAGATCTGCTTCCCATCTTTGAACCAATAAATCTGTAGAAGAAAACAAAGGGTAGATGATCAGAAGTAGGTGGGTATTGTCGTCATTTCTCATTTAACAATGGTAGCAACTCTCAACTGTTGAAAACCTCACTAGTGTGGATAGAAAGAAAACCTCTTCCTATCCACTACTAAAAGGAGTACAGAACTGGGCTGGGTCCTGAATCCATGAACTGGATGTAATAAAAGTTTCAGTTACAGAAGTCTAATCTTCAGAAGGGAAAGCACAAACATTTACACAGGGAAGTTAGATCGGAGGGTAGTATTCGGTTTCCAAAAAGCAAGTGACAATTGAGCACTTACAGAAATGTTCCAGATCAAATAAATTTCCTGTATTTTATTTAAATCTGAAGTTGGAAAAATAATTTAAGAATATTAATGCTTTTTTTCCTAGTGGAATAAAACCATGATGGTTACAGGAATGATTATTCTGATGAGTCAGTATAAAAACAAGTGATAATTATATTTTATAAGTCACACTTTTATTAGATGCCCATTTATGACCGTAAGCACCCCATAGTCACGCCCCACACAATTCTGTAATAATTTTTGTACAAAACATGCCTTGTGAGGTATCATTTGAAAGCTAATAACTCACTGATCATTAATGTTCTTGAATGATGTATGTACATGGTGGGTTTTAAGAGTTATAGGTACATGCTAGAATTATGACTAACGTGTGATTAAACCAGGCATGTCAGGGGGAGTTGGTGAACAGGTCTGCCTTAGACAAAGAAATGTAAATTTGATTGTCTGACCAGCCCAATCTTCAGGAAAAGACAATGAAGGTCCATATTTACATATAAGCAGTAAACAGGCCCATCGAGACAGCAGGGGGACGAAAGAGCATGGAGCTTCCTTCATCACCAGATTCCATGTCGTCTTCTTCACAGCTTGAATAAACTTTACTTTGAGGGGAAATCCTCAGAAGAATCCATTTCAAAGGTTTACTGGTCTATCAAGGCAGGGGGGTCTGAACCTCAAGTGATAAGCAATTGAATCAACTGATAGTATACAATATTACTGTGTTATTTGCTTGTAACCCTTTCTAACATTATTCCTTTAGTTGGCATCACATAACCTATGCCCTATTGTTAATAAATTTGTTTTATTTTTACTATAAACCAACTCAGTGCTGTGTTTAAAGGGAAAGGTGTGTATTTACCTCAGTTAAGTTAATAGGCTATGATGTGCTTGTGTCTCTTTAAAGGAACAAACAGACATTATTATTTCTCTGAACTGTCCAGGAGAGGGCTGGCCATTGCAGCACACACAGTTTTAGGAAAGTCTGGGACTTAGCGTGTGTTGGGGTCACACTGCAAGTAGTAACCAAGGCTGGTGGAAGCCAGAGTGGGGCTGTAGACAGGCTGCTGGGTTCAGGGCTTCTGAACCAGAGCTGTCTAGCACACAGGTATTTCAGAGTGCAACCTGCATGCTTGTAGGCTCATTGTGAATGTCCCACACTAGAAGATACAGCAGAAAAGCACTGTAAGGCATCTAGAGTTTCAGAGCAAGTGGTGACACAATCTCTCGCTGGCCTGGATTGCCTCCCGAGGCTCATCATACCCTTACACTGACCAGTCTGAACCAAATAACCATGAAGAGGCATGTTACTCAAACTCACACTCCCCAGTTCAATATGTAATGTAACAACTTTTCTCTTTAAATTTTAATTGTTGAATAACATGCTTAATCATTCCCCAAAGAGACAGATATATCCCACCTTAATATAAGTGTAGGACTCACAATAATATTTAGACAATAATAGAGTGTTATCAAAATTTAATAGGCTTCTATAGAAATACTCTAAAAATTTCATAGGAAATACCAACATTTTAAATCAAAGTATAGAACTTTAGAGAACTACATCCCAATTACACCTCTACCTCGATAGAACGCTGTCCTCGGGAGCCAAAATATCTTAATGCGTTATAGGTGAAACTGCATTATATCGAACTTGCTTTGATCTGCCGGAGTGTGCAGCCCCGCCCCCCCGGAGCACTGCTTTATCGCGTCATATCAGAATTCGTGTTATATCGGTGTATATAATGGCTTAAAGTTCTACAGAATGGTTAACTTCTCTATTAAAGAAGAGAGGACCTTTCTATAGGGTTTTAAATAGTTATATATTTTATTCTCAGGCTAATATGTAAGACCTGGTTGTAGTGTAGCATAAAAAGGGCCCTACCAAATTCATGGCCATGAAAAACATGTCACAGACCATGAAATCTGGTCTTTTGTGTGCTTTTACCCTATACTATACAGATTTCACAGGGGAGACCAGCGTTTCTCAAATTGGGGGTCCTGACCCAAAAGGGAGTTGCAGGGGGGTTATGGTATTACCACCCTTACTTCTGTATTACCTTCAGAGCTGGGAGGCCAAACAGCAGCAGCTGTTGGCCAGATGCCCAGCTCTTAAGGCAGCAGCCTGCCAGCAGCAGCACAGAAGTAAAGGCAAGACCATACTATGCCAACCTTACTTCTGTGCTGCTGCCTTCAGAGCTGGGTGGCCAGAGCATGGCAGCTGCTGACTGAGGGCCCAGTTCTGCAGGCAGCAGTGCAGAAGTAAGGCTGGCAATATCATACCATGCCACCCTTACTTCTGTGCTGCTGCTGGCGGCAGCGCTGCCTTCAGCGCTGGGCTCCCGACCAGCAGCCGCTGCTCTCCAGCTGTCCAGCTCTGAAGGCAGCACCACCGCCAGCAGCAGTGCAGAAGTAAGAGTAGTGGTACTGCCAACCCCACGCCCCCAACTCCTTTTTGGGTCAAGATCCCAAGGCTTTCTTCCGGCAACTAACAGAAGTTACTAGAGCACAGGCCCTGGTTCTCATGGGAGACTTCAATCACCCTGATATCTACTGGGAGAGCAATACAGCGGTGCACAGACAATCCAGGAAGTTTTTGGAAAGTGTAGGGGACAACTTCCTGGTACAAGTGCTGGAGGAACCAACTAGGGTCAGAGCTCTTCTTGACCTGCTGCTCACCAACAGGGAAGAATTAGTAGGGGAAGCAAAAGTGAATGGGAACCTGGGAGGCCGTGACCATGAGATGGTAGAGTTCAGGATCCTGACACAAGGAAGAAAGGAGAGCAGCAGAATACGGACCCTGGACTTCAGAAAAGCAGACTTTGACTCCCTCAGGGAACTGATGGGCAGGATCCCCTGGGAGAATAACATGAGGGGGAAAGGAGTCCAGGAGAGCTGGCTGTATTTTAAAGAATCCTTATTGAGGTTGCAGGAACAAACCATCCTGATGTGTAGAAAGAATAGTAAATATGGCAGGCGACCAGCTTGGCTTAACAGTGAGATCCTTGCTGATCTTAAACACAAAAAAGAAGCTTACAAGAAGTGGAACATTGGACAAATGACCAGGGAGGAGTCTAAAAATATTGCTCAGGCATGCAGGAGTGAAATCAGGAAGACCAAATCACACTTGGAGTTGCAGCTAGCAAGAGATGTTAAGAGTAACAAGAAGGGTTTCTTCAGGTATGTTAGCAACAAGAAGAAAGTCAAGGAAAGTGTGGGCCCCTTACTGAATGAGGGAGGCAACCTAGTGACAGAGGATGTGGAAAAAGCTAATGTACTCAATACTTTTTTTGCCTGTCTTCATGAACAAGGTCAGCTCCCAGACTACTGCACTGGGCAGCACAGCATGGGGAGGAGATGACCAGCCCTCTATGGAGAAAGAAGTGGTTCGGGACTATTTAGAAAAGCTGGACGAGCACAAGTCCATGCGGCCGGAAGCGCTGCATCCGAGGGTGCTAAAGGAGTTGGCGGATGTGATTGCAGAGCCATTGGCCATTATCTTTGAAAACTCATGGTGATCGGGGGAGGTCCCGGATGACTGGAAAAAGGCTAATGTAGTGACCATCTTTTAAAAAGGGAAGGAGGAGGATCCAGGGAACTACAGGTCAGTCAGCCTCACCTCAGTCCCTGGAAAAATCATGGAGCTGGTCCTCAAGGAATCAATTCTGAAGCACTTAGAGGAGAGGAAAGTGATCAGGAACAGTCAGCATGGATTCACCAAGGGCAAGTCTATTTGCCTTCTATGGTGAGATAATTGGCTTTGTGGATGAGGGGAAAGCAGCGGACGTGTTATTCCTTAACTTTAGCAAAGTTTTTGATACGGTCTCCCACAGTATTCTTGCCGGCAAGTTAAAGAAGTATGGGCTGGATGAATGGACTATAAGATGGATAGAAATCTGGCTAGATCGTGGGGCTCAACGGGTAGTGATCAATGGCTTGATGTCTAGTTGGCAGCTGGTATCAAGCGGAGTGCCCCAAGGGTCGGTCCTGGGGCCGGTTTTGTTCAATATCTTCATTAATGATCTGGAGGATGGCGTGGACTGCACCTCAGCAAGTTTGCAGATGACACTAAACTGGGAGGAGTGGTAGATACGCTGGAGGGTAGGGATATGATACAGAGGGACCTAGACAAATTGGAGGATTGGGCCAAAAGAAATCTGATGAGGTTCAACGAGGACAAGCGCAGAGTCCTGCACTTAGGACGGAAGAATCCCATGCACTGCTACAGACTAGGGACCGAGTGGCTGGGCAGCAGTTCTGCAGAAAAGGACCTAGGGGTTACAGGGGACGAGAAGCTGGATATGAGTCGACAGTGTGCCCTTGTTGCCAAGAAGGCTAACGGCATTTTGGGCTGTATAGGGGCATTGCCAGCAGATCGAGGGACATGATCATTCCCCCCCCCCCCGATCTGGAGTACTGTGTCCAGTTTTGGGCCCCACACTACAAGGAGGATGTGGAAAAATTGGAAAGAGTCCAGCGGATGGCAACAAAAATAATTAGGGGGCTGGAGCACATGACTTATGAGGAGAAGCTGAGGGAACTGGGATTGTTTAGTCTGCAGAAGAGAAGAATGAGGGGGGATTTGATAGCTGCTTTCAACTACCTGAAAGGGGGTTCCAAAGAGGATGGATCTAGACTGTTCTCAGTGGTACCAGATGACAGAACAAGGAGTAATGGTCTCAAGTTGCAGTGGGGAAAGTTTAGGTTGGATATTAGGAAATACTTTTTCACTAGGAGGGTGCTGAAGCACTGGAATGGGTTATCTAGGGAGGTGGTGGAATCTCCTTCCTTAGAGGTTTTTAAGGTCAGGCTTGACAAAGCCCTGGCTGGGATGATTTAGTTGGGGATGGGTCCTGCTTTGAGCAGGGGGTTGGACTAGATGACCTCCTGAGGTCCCTTCCAACCCTGATATTCTATGATTCTGTGATAATTACAACACTGAAATTTCAGATTAAATAGCTGAAATCATGAAATTTACAATTTTAAAAATCCTATGACTGTGAAATTAACTAAAATGGACTGTGAATTTGGTAGGGCCCTAAGTATAGGACAAGAGTTCAAGACAGATGTAACCAGAAAAAAACATCCATTTCATTTTTGTATCCATTCCATAAATCCAGTTTTTAAAAGCCTCCAGCACAAGCAAAAAGGAGATTTGGAAATTGTGACCAAAGTTTAAAAGTATAAAATTTTCAAAAGTGCTTTAGTCACTTAGGCCCAGATCCTCAAAGGTATTTAGGCCCCTAAATCCCATTGATTAATTGCCTAAAAACCTTTGAGGATCTGGGCCTTTGGTGCTTTTGAATATTTTACCCACGATGCCTAAAGTTAGAGGCCTAAGCCCATATTTAGGCTTCTAAATACATGGCCTCTTTTTCAAAAATGCTGACCGCTCAGCAGCTTCTGTTGAAGTCAATGAACGCTCAACATTTCTGAATAAGAGGTCACTTAACTTAAGTGCCTGAATATGGGTTTAGGAGCTTAACTTAAGGCATTTATTTCTGAAAATTGTTCGCCCCTGTATGTGGCCTAGTTTTATTACAAAATGCCACTCACCACTAAATTTCAATTACCCATAATTAGGGCTCCATGTCTGTCCTGGAGGTTGTGGAAGTCACGGATTCTGTGACTTTCCGTGACTTATGCAGGGGCCAGTGTGGCTGACCCGAGGGCTGCCCAAACAGCTGGCTCTGGGGCCAGCTGCTCAGGTGGCCCCCGGCACAGCCACACCAGCTGCTGCTGGAGAGGCCCTGGGGACAGGGGGACTGCCCAGTGGCCTGGGCAACGGTCCCCGGACCCTGCCAACTGGTGCCGCTGGCTCCAGGTATTCCCCCCAGCAATGGCACGTCCCTCCAAGATTTAACAACAGGTATTTTTAGTACAAGTCATGGACAGGTCACAGGCCGTGAATTTTTGTTTATTGCCCATGACCTTTTACTAAAAATACCTGTGACTAAATCGTAGCCTTACCCATAACAGACCAGTAGCAACTGGTAAAAGTAATAAATGCCAAAAGAGAGCAGGAGTATTCCATTTACATAAACATTTCAAGAAGTTGCAATTAGCAGACTTACCATTAGGGGTCTGTGCAGTTGAATCTAAGGAAATGAGAAAGCTCCCTTATGTAAACCTCTGTCATAAAAAGATGTACAGGTAAGTAAAGGAATTGTGGAATTACACAGAGGAGCACTGGATAAAGTAGATCAAGATAGGAGGGGAAGCTCATTAATTCTGATGGCTGCCATTACCTGTCTCCACGTTAAGCAGGAATGTAGTGCTGCATCATTTTGTGGTGATGAGAGGCAGCAAAAAGAAGAGAATTGGGTCAAGAAAATAAATGCATTTGACAGGGGTTCTTATCCCACAAAGGAGTCAGCAGCAAGCTAAGTAAAAGTGTGCTGGGATGCGCTACATCCCTGATGCTCCTCAGTGTCTGCTAGGATGGAGAATCTGTACTGATTCAAAAACAAAAAGGAGAGGGCCTTGAGCTCTACCCTGAAATATATGCTGTAAAAGAGATTTTATGTCAAATCTATGATGTATTTGTGTTTCCTTCCCTCTCCCTCCTCAAGGGAAGAGGGAGCTGCTGGGGCAATTACCTTCCTCTGGAGCTAGCCTGGAGAAATATCTTTCTTTGGAGAGGAGGCGAATAGAGAACTTGCATCTGGGGCCATAATTCTGCCATTAGGTGCTCCTCTGACTGGTGGGAAAAACTGGGAGCTCCAGGAACAAGCTCCTCTCATGGCTAGGCAGTCCTCTCTTCATCAACCAGACAAGAAGGGAGGGGAAGTTCTCCCTCTGCTCTCCCTTACCTTAATGTCTGTAGAAAAAAGTTGGGGGCAAAGTAAGTCTAAAACCACCTATCTTATCTGCTTTGACTTTTTCCATTTTCTTTCTATGCCTGACAGGCTGCAACAGTGAGTACAAGGAGTATAGATGTCCTTGGAAGGCAGTTCCACCAACCCAGACAAAGGGTTTTGTGGGTTAATTCCCAGCTGAGGATCAGAAGGAGCTGAGGGAAACACTAGTGGCCAGAAGCAAATCAGGAGCAGGTTAGCCTATGCACATACCTTACACAGGGAGGTCAAGAAGGCTGTGCAGACCAAAAGCCAGGCCAGGAAGCTCTAGGAAGAATAGAAGAGCTACCCTGTATGCCGCCTTCTTTTGAGTTTACTGCTTGTATAAGTGCATGGATGGAATGCAGCTACAGACTTACCAAGTTGGTGTCAATCTGGGTTTAACCAGAACAACAAAACCCTATCAGGAGAGGGTGATTTGTGTTCAAACCTGAACCTTTGGTCAACTCTCTTTCTCTCTCATTGTTTCTCTCTAGGCCCTGCCATACAGCCTGTATTTCCATTCAAAGAACTTTCCCACTTAGAAGAAAATATGTGTGTTCACAGTGTTATCACTGCCTATGAGATGAAGGAAAAAGGGCTACATCCACTTACTATATGTGGGCTGATGTGTTAGAACAATAAATGAATATGGATTTCTTTTTTACAGCACAGTACATATAGAGTGAAATTTTTCTTCCCCTAGTCATGAAACCAATAGGATTATTAGCATAAGGCAGGCAAGGTTGTCAGGAGTGTTATTTCTGTAGTGAGAACTCAGTGATTTAGTGAGAAAAATGTGTTCGGAAGTTTTCCAGCAACAGTCAAGCGACAAAGCAGAGCAAGATTCCAGTTAGATTACAATCTTCCAGGTTCTTCATATTTGCCAACTCTTCAAAGCCAATAATTCATTCATTTAGGGGAGTGAATGAAGGACACTTTTAAATTTCACTGAAATACAATAGACTAGGAAAACTGAGTGGAAATTTCCTTTAAAAATAGTTACCATGTCTGGTTCTTGTATTGACAGGCATTATATGTCACTATAAATGATTTCATTTCCTCAATAGCTGGTTATACTAGTTTCCCATTTTGTCTGTCAGCAGACTTGCAGAAAATCTATGGTGTTAACAGATTTGGTAATGTTTTCTCATTTGCTGACAGAGCTTTTACTGGAGACAAAAGATATTTGATCATTTATAAACATATGCTAATGGTTCTGAACAAGGACATAGCTGCAAAAATGAGTTTTAACTTGTATGCTTCACATGTCTCATAATGTTACTTGACATTAGTTGGGCTTGCATTAAGTGGTAATTATTTTGTAACACACTTCTCTCATCACAGAATCAAGAGACATGCCAAGAATTATTAAGCAGAGGCACCTATTAACTGTACCTGTTGTCCCAACTTGATACACTGATTGCTTAATACTCACTTCCACCAGGTAGTAACAAAGTTCCCATCTATGGCTTTTTATTCTGAGTGAATTTTTAATGTAACCCTTATCTGTTGTGGGTTGATAAGTAATGGTACCATCACTATTTCTACTGGAAACAAGGGCCACCTGTATGGTAAAATATTTTCCTCATATGATAGTACCTTTTATTACAAGGTACTATTATGTAGTCATTGACCTTACATTTGGATATTGTATATCTTTAATAAATTTTCAAAAACTGTGTAAGTGAATGTATTAAAAAAATGGTAGTGATTTTTGACCATGTACTGCAGATTCGGTTATTTTTAAATTGTGAATGACATCCACCCCTGTGCAGAGAGGCCAGCACAAGGTCTATGCACACTCACGTCTCACTTAACCCCTATTTTGAGGTGAATATTTCTCTGTATGGAATTATCATAATCATAAAGACAAATATCCCTCAAAAAGAACATTTCCTCTCTCACACACATTGATTCCCACTTTAACCAGAAAACAACTATCATGATAGTTATAACCAAAGGAAATTCAGATTTTAGAAACATATCTAAAGACAGAATTTTCACATCAGTATTCAACTTACATGGCATGTTCAGAAAAAAGAAAAATCAAACCAATAATCCTATTTACAAAGATCCCTTGTAATGAATGCCACATTTTAGAAACACCACAGTTCCTCCCAAATCTATTCTTTCACAGACTATTTGGGGAAAAGGTGATTCAAGTTGAGTAAATAGTTTCCAGGCTTTCATTTGCCAGTGTCAACATTTCCAGCATCAGGAAATGGCAGTATAGGAGCTCATCTCAACCATCAACCGTTTCAAAATTGCCATCTTGACATACTTAAGCAGATAAGGGAAAGAACATGTTCTGGTAGTTCCAGAGAAGTCCAGTTGACAAGAAGTTACCCAACAGCAGTGGAAATGATTCCACCCCTGGCAACTGAGCAAATCACACATGAAGCATCTCCAAGTAAACTGAATAAAAGGTCATAGCCCCAGCAGTGAGGATGACAGACCACTTTCAATTTATATATTTTTAATATAATGGAGAAATGGAGCATAATATCCCTATCACAACATACTCATATCAAGTAATGCACTAATTTAGAATGCAGTGTTTTCAGGGAACAGCCAATTGAATGCTCTCCAAATATAGGGAATGACCACAGTTCACTATGGTCCACCCAAACTGTGATTCGTAAGCTGTGGGCAAAAAGCACACTTCTCCATCAGACCACACACCCAACTACAGTAACCTAACGTAGTTGGAAACTTTTCTGTCCTGATTCATCTTCCCATCTTAATCAGCGCCCATCAAAGTCAATAAGAATTGGATCAGGCCTGAAGTTAGTTCTGGCTCCTTAATGGACTAACCCATACCACATTGAACTTTGTACATTTTAGTTTAGGAAACAATTTTTTTAATACTACCTGTGGTTAATTAAAAACTCCCTCTTTGATCTCTTCTATGTGCAGTGCTGCCCACTTGTTTGCATCACTGTGTTTCTCATTCTGTACACACATAAGTATTGCCCAGAAAAATTAGATTGAGGAAAGCCAATTCTAAGCATTGTTCTCAGCCTCCCAAGGTCCAAATGTGGGACTAAGCTGAAACGAAGTACAAGAATAAATAGTACACAAACTGAAAAGGCTATGGGATTATTTTCTTCAACATAAATAACCATAAAACTTTTTATGATTCAGCCATTCTAAAGTCAATCTACACTAGTAAAAAGTGCAGCAGCATCAAGTACATGAGGTGGAATTAAATTTGAGTTTCAGAGAGAGAATACAAAATTAAAAGAAGCCTGGGGTCCATGGCCTGCTGAGTTGGTTCTTGAGATCCAGTAACATCCCCTCAGTTTCCTAAGAATTTAAGCTTTTATTTTATTTTTTTATTTAAGTGAGATTTCAGCAGTGCTCAATGTTGGCTTAATTGACTTCAATGGGAGCAAAGTGTTTTTGGAAATCACACACTAATATTTAACTATGATGGTTGTGAAGAAAAACATATCATTATTCTCTATCTTCCTGAGTCCACAGTCTCACAGCCTGAATCAAGAGCTCAGAGATATAACCTTCCACTAATTTTTCAATGGGGTGTTGAATCTGGTGTCTAATTATATCAATTTAATTATGTCACTATGGTTATCTGGTTACTGCAAGAAGGCGATGTCCCTTTGGAATTTGCCATGATGACAACAATGACGACTACAGTTAACTATAACATGGAAATCCAGTGTGGACTGCACTTAACCACCGGGATACATTCTTTAGGATTACATAAACTATTAGAGATGGAAAGGTATTAGGTCTGTGATACACAATCTGTGGCTACTCATTTCAATCTTTTTCTAGAGAAGCAGACTACCAGTAAGAATAGGTGAAAAAGTAGGAAACACAGGCATGTTCTAGATAAAATGAACAGATCAGAAGGTTTCAGGAGCAGCAGGCCAGGAAAGCTTTTGTAGGTTACATAAAGAGGGCTGCTATTTGTAAAAGTCTCTTTGGACGTACTTATGTTTGTGAACAGATATTTCTTCTATTTGGACTCTGCAGGGATCAAAGTGACCACAACATTGCGTAACAGACTCAAACTGTTCAAAAATAAAGCTCAGAAATAAAGCTGAACATCAAGAAGTTGCTTTCAGAGAAGCTGCGCCAGTTTTCCCAACTCTAGTCCTTCCCTGGTAACACTCCAAACACATTTGGTCTTTCTATAATTTTGTGTAACACTGCATGCTAATAGCACTCTATAAACACATTTTAAAAATGTATAATTTTCCTCAAACTAAAATCCTAATACATTTATTATGTAAATTATGTAGCCCCTTGCATTTCTGGCAATTTACCAATCTGGCCTTCACTGCTGTGAAGGCTGGGCTTCAATGGAATAATCTAAATGAAAAACAGTATCTAGCCACAAGGGGACACTGTGACAACCTGCCGCACATTACTGCTTTCCTCCCATCTTCCCCTACCCAGCAGGACAATTATGAAGGTACTTGCTTTATGAATGAAGCCAACAAGGAACCAGTGCTGCTTTTGTTTTCCAGTTACCTAAATAGGTCAGTAGATTACTGGTTAATCATTAAAATTACTAAGCACAGCCTACTAAACAGGACATTTTCCTCCACACTTATTACCTAGTATCAACAGAGATTTAACATTTTCCTCAAAGGAAACCCATCCTGAGTGCTGTGCACCAAACCAGGAGATGCTATATTGTTATTTTTTGAACTTTAAAAATCTAAAAGAAAACAGTGATGCTTGGCAGAAATCTTTGCCCAGTCAATGACAGTTTCCTTTGACAAGACTTCACTGGAAGGTATGGTGGCCTTTGAGAAGATTTTCAGATGAACAACAAGCTTCTGTCATTAAAAAATAAAAATTACAGAAACATGAGGAGCACCATTACAATGTATCAGAAACATATGGGACAATTTTTGTAAGTAACCTAGGAATCTAAGTCCCATTTTCAAAAGTGACCTAAGTCTCATTGACTTTCAATGACAATTAAGCTCCTAAATCACTTTTGAAAATGGTTTTTAGGTGCTTTGGAAAATTTTACCCCCATTATATATGGCTAAGGTGACTGGGAGATGGTTAGCTGTGCATCTTTAGAGATAAACCCCAAGATGCAGACCCTCAGCTGATGCAAATCACCATAACTTCACTGGCTTCAATAGAGCCATGACAATTTCTGCCACCTGATTGGGGGGTATGGATCAGCGTTCACGTTGCACTCCCCATCAGTACCCAGCTGCCCAGGCTGTGGACGCTAATGATCCAACCAGTGGACCAAATTTGGTGATGACCTGAGGCAAATTGCACATATGCTAAGAAGAAGATGCCACCTGAGGACCTGCCCCCAGACAGAAAACTTAATATTCTTATAATACATAGAACACTTGTTATTACAGAGAAAACCAATACAATAATCAGAAGTTTCCGCACTTCTAAAGAGATTTCCTCCATCCTCTCACCTTTGCCTTTGGATTTCCAGCTACTCTGCATGTAAATGTGACTGACATTCCTTCAAAGATTTTGTAATGTTTCAGCTTCATCTCAAAATATGGTGCCACACTGTTATCAGTGGGCTCGTCTCCATGCTGCACCTCATCATCCGATTCCTCCACAGGAGACCTCTCCAGGCGGTATTCAATCTCACTGATCAGTCTCTGCTCAAAGCTGGAGACTTTATACTCCTACCGGACAAGGAAGGTTCATGTTAGTATCTGTCATCATTTACTACATAGTATGATATGATTCTAATGAATTTCTTTCCCTAGGTCTTTGACAATTGGTTAGGATCTTACATATAGAAGGAAATCGTATTTTGTAGAAGAAAAACATAACAATTTGTGCCCAAAATGAGTTCGTTATAAAACAATGAAAACATCTGGTACTAGGCATACATTTTATTTTATGTTGTCCTAGGGTCTAATTCATAAGAAAGAAAGAAAGCCATTGGTTGCTTTCCTTCCTCTCTCTTTTTTTTTTCCAAACACACAAAGCATAAAATCATATATTCTTAAACAGTTCACAAAGAAAAAAACACTGATTTTTCCTGTAGGGTGTAGGCAGATTTAGGGTGGGGTTTGTCTCCAGATGGCCAGGAGACCATATGGTTCACAGCTGGAGTTTGTGAAGAACCTTATTGCAAGTAGTACAATAAAAATACCATTATTTTGTTTACATTCTCCCTGAGCAGTGACAAAACTACGTTACTCGCATATGACGACAACTGCCATATTTTTCTCACGTCTCCAGCCCCAACCCAGTTGCTGCCACAGATTGCCCTTGCTTAAAAAACAGTGACACACACACAATACAGTATATTGTTTATTTCACACTAAACATTCCCTATATATATATATAGGGAATGTTTAGTGTGAAATAAACATATGGCATATGACGACAACTGCCATATTTTTCTCACGTCTACTGATTTGTACCCATACTCTGCATCTAGACATATTTGAGGTGGGCTTTATGGTAAGTGAACTGAAGACTAGAGAGCAGCAGAAATCTTTATTTATCATTGATTTTCTTAGGCTGTAGAAACTAGAACACCCTTTTGTAGGTTTTATATTCTTTCTAACCATTCTTTTTCTTATTACTATTGGTATCTCATGTAAAGTCTCCTTACACAGATCCTCCCTCTACAAATTAATTTGATCTGGCTGATGACATTAAGCCCCTCATCGCTACCCCCTGACTTGGTTATAGAAAATAATGATCACTTTGTGCAGGAAAAAAGTGAGAGAAAAGTTGGATTTTGGTTATAACAAACATTTTTACCTATTTCTTTACAAATTTCCCCATGAAATTTTATCCAATTATCTCATTCTACATTACTTAGATGAGCCAATGCAGGATGCAAAGCATCTTGCGTCAATGGATCTCAGAATTACTGGGGAAAGACATTTGTACAGAGAGCTATAATGGTAGTGTTGTTAAAGTTAAACTGTCTGCAGTTGCTTACTAAATATTAAATTAAACACCATGTGTGTAAATGCACCCAGAAATAAGTTATTAATGTTTGACCACTGCAGTGTTATTAAAGAAGGAGGGTAAAGGTGAAAGGTACAGGAGACAAAAAGTCAATAGATAAAAAAAGCAAGAAAGAAGAAAGATGAAAACCTTTTGATTATCCACAGGACTCATTATAGAAGCATCAAGAGAGCAAGCTTCCTGTAAGGGCAAAAAGAAAATGAAGGCTAGCAGTAAGAAGATCAAGAGGAATCCACTACAATTTCTGGGAGTTCTTTCAGAAGAAAGTACTGCATGTGGTAACATAAACAAATGAATGGCTGAACAGCAACACTGGCAACAGAGCAAAAATGGAAAATGGGTTACTTGGCTTTTTAAACAGACTTTCTGCTACACTTCTGATTTTGGTTTGCACACAACAGTACAGATTACATGCATAAAAGACAAGTTAGTCTCAAGATAACAGAGGATGTATTTTTGCCTTGAGAAACTGAAGGGTCAGGATAGGATAGGATAGGATAAAAAGAAATGAAGCTCAAAGTGGGAAGCAGACATTTGAGAACCCTTTCATCTTATTCAGTGTGGAAAAACTGAGCAATAAGCATGGCATTCTCCACTTGATTGCTTTTGTGTATAACTCACAACTTCTTTAGTCAAATCCGTCCTGTCTTGTGTGTAGCTATCCTACCATATGGAGCTCTCTAGTAGAATGTTGTCTGAAAGGAACAATGAAAAGGAAATGATTATTTTACTGTGCAAGTGCAGAGTTATGTAGCACCTGTGTAGTGGGCTCTTCGTCTGGTTCCTGTATATTAAAGACAGTTGCAGCATTGTCAGCACCCAGTAGTCGACGTGCCATCTTCTCCTCATATGTTAACCTCTGAACCAAAATAAAACAAAAAAAGGGGGTGGGAGGAAAGGAAAGTGGAGAAGGGGAAGGGGAAGTAAAGGAAAGTTATTTTTTCTCTTTTAAAAACCACACAGCAGGTAACTTAAAGAACAACCAGTGTTCCCATGGGAAAATCTGAGAATCATTCAGTTTAGCAATAAGTTAGCTTCTGTGTCATATTTTCTGTACTGCTCAAATGTATTGCTGAGATGAAAACAGGATCTTTATTTCTTAAAAATCCATCTCCTCTTAAGTTATTACTCTTATTTGTGTCATCAACATAATTTCCACAGAAAGCAATTACACTCCCAAACACAATTACCACCTCAGAGGAGAAACAAGCAGGAACAGCAGGTCTCAAAGCCCAGGCTCCAGCCCAAGTGAGAACATCTACACTGCTATTTTTAGCCCCATAACCTGAATTGACCTAGGCTCTGAGACTCGCTGCCATAGGTCTTTTTTTTTTTCCAGTGTAGACATACCCCAAGAAACCTAAGATCTGTTGATTATCAATGAGATTTCAATGACTTCTATATCACTTAGACGCTTTTGGAAATTTTGCCCCTCATTTACAAAATGGGGATGATAATCTACAGCATTTAAGTAACCTTCATTATTTAAAATAAATCACAAGAAAGATGTCAATAGCTGATTCTTAGACTACTAAGGTTTCAAAGACATTTAAAACAATCCCTTAACTGAAAAATTCACACAAGGTTTGGGAAAGTTGGTGTGTCTGAACAACAGGTGAACTTTCTCAAAGGTAAATTAGAGACTAATTTTATTTACGTCTTACAATGCATAGAGAAATAATTGGCTCAAAACCCTGTAGATGTGCACATGGCTAATCTGTAACCACATGCTTCCTATCAGCATTTCTTCCAATTGTTTGTTACACCCACTTGTTTTGTCTTGTCTTAAAATTAGATTGTAAGGTTTTTGAGGCAGGGACTATGCCTAGTGCAATGGCCCTAATCCTGATGGAGCCTCTGGGCACTATTGTAATACAAATAATAAATTATCTGAGAAACTATGCCCAATGCCCCAGTTACATGTTAGGTTTAAATACCGGCTGGCCATTGTTCAAAAGTTCTTCCTTGAAACGAAGTTTTCTTTCCAGGTCTTGTATGACAGCATCTTTTGTCCCTTGAATCTCTTCGTCAGATGCTATCCTAGCAGTTCTGCCTGTTTTCTTTGGAAATCCCCTGCAACACAATACAAGAAAGTAATGTTTTTTATTAAACCATTAAAATTTTAAAATATCTGGGTAAAATCCTGCCCTTACTGAAGTCAATGAGTTTTTGACATTGACTTTAGTAGGGTCAGGATCTCACCTACCCTGTCCAAACTCATGAAATTCAAGCTGTGAACCTGATATTCTAATTTTTTTTTTAACTATATTCTTCGTGTTGTTACCACAGTTGTTACCACAGTTATCAATAATAATGCAGAAGCTTAGTTGAAGTCGTACAATTGTTCTTCTAACTCACTTTGTTGTGATCTGAGGGTCAGTTCTATGGCAAAAGTTTAAATGTTTGTTTTGGATTTTTTTCTCAAGCATTAGTTCAAATAGGAGTTGAAATGGTGCTGAAGTGGGTGCCAACATAACACATACACAAAATAGCAAGCAAAGTTAGCGATGACAATACAACAAACATGATAACAGCGCCTGTAAAGAAGGCATGACTAGTTGAGCAAGAGTGAAAGGGAAAGGGGGGTGTGCACTGTACATATTGTTGCCCCTTTTCGACCTGAATGGGTGGTCAAATTTCAGGGCCCTGGGGACATTCCAATTGGAAGTACAAATTGATGGAGTCTGGTATTTTTTTTGATGCAACTTTGTTTATTTACAAAGAGGTATCAAGTTCTGCTTCTCCAAATGCAGGAGAAACCAAAAACAAAAGGAGCAGTTTCTTAGCTTACAGCCCCCAGCCTCGTTTTGTCTTTGATCTCTAACTTTTTCTCAGGCCATTCCTCTGGGTCAGAGCGAATGGTAGTAAAACAAGATGAAGAGCTTGCACATTTCAGCACCTGTAGGGTTGGCAGAGTAAAGATATGTATTTAACAGGACATATTGGGGCCCTGCTGAAAGAGGGCCGGGTTGAAGGTTTTCAGAAGTTTGAGTTTTACTTAACTGAGCATTCTGCAAGGTGGTGACATACCACCAAGCAACTTTAACTCTGTGTTAATGTAGAGTTTTGCCACTGAATTGCCTAGGAAAAGATACGTTATTGGTAGAAGTTAGTAGTCATTTAGGCAGCTGTTCATATCATGTCCCACAATTTGCATACTGAAACAGCCAGCACTGCCTCTCATAGGCTGGGCACCACCAGCCCGGCTTAAGTGGTCCCCCCAAGCTATGGCTCTGACCCATTCACTGTGTTCCCCCCTACAATTTAGCTCCCCCCCCACACACACACACTGCAAGCAGAGGCTAGTAAAGTACAGATTTTCTCAAAAACCACCAATCCAAGGCTTGCCTACCACCTGTTTCCATTTCCCACCCCTTCTGCAGCTGCAACCCCTCTCTCTTTCCCGGTCCCTACCTCCCCTCAGAAGTCCTCTAGCTCCTCCCCATAACAAAAATGTTGGTCAGACTGCCTGCTGACTATTCTACTGTGTTCACAGTAAGCCTCCCCATAAATTAAAAACACGTTACAACAGAGAACTCATGTATCAAGCAACATGAGTTATTAAATCTTTATTGTACAGGTGTACAAAGTTTGGATTAGATACATCAACGGTTGGGTGTTCACGGGGGCAAAGGCATTAGCATGTTCCCTCAAACTACCCAGGCAAATATAAAATAGCTGCATAGAAATGCTATCATGTTTTTTTTCTTTACTGGTGCATATGCACTGTAATCCCTCCAGACTGCACATCTGCGCAAGCAAAGAAGTGAACATCTCCTTAAATACCATGCTCAGTTTAATCTCCCAAAGATTTAGTGGATGCCATGCACTGCCTTGGGTAAAACATGACAGATTGAGCCCATTTTGACTCACACCACATCAATAGTTTGACCCCTTGCTCTGCAAAAAAGAAATTTAAAAACATTTTGGAAAATGTTTTGGAGGATCGTATGTCTCTTTAACCCCAGTTTATATGATCCCAAATTAGGATCACTAACCATATCCCGTACTCTCCTGAGGCACACCAAATATCAAAGGAATCTGACTAAGCATGTTGATTTTAAAGGACTTAGGGTATGTCTACACTGCAATTAAAAGCCCCTGGCTTGGCCCATGCCAACTGACTCAAGCTCACAGGGCTCAAGCTAAGGCTCTGTTTAGCTGCAGTATAAATGTTTGGGCTTTGGCTAGAGCCCAGGCTCTAGGACCCTGCAAGGTGGGAAAGTCCCAGAGCTCAGGTGGCAGGCAGCATGAGCCTGAACGTCTACACCACAATTAAACAGCCCCTTATTGTGAGCCCAAGTCAGGTGGCACAGGCCCCAGGTGTCTATTTGCAGTAGAGACCCCTTAGAAAGTCAACATTTAAGGAGAAGTTATGATGCAATCTTAACTAGAGTGGTGTAGCCTCAGCACTATAATTAACCCATGTTACTGTTTGTGAATACATAGTGTGTAACAAAGTTTTCTCTTCCTTGCACAGCTGGAAAATGTCACGGCAATACTGTTTCTGAAAGACTAGTCAGCCCCAGAGCCTGCTTTACACTGGGAAACTGAACCAGCACTGAAAGCACTTTTCAACAGTGTGGCCTCCTGATGGGAAAACAACTGTTTAAATGCTGGTATACAAAGAACAAAGCTGTTCTCCATACCATTGCAGAAAGCATGATCACACTTTCAGAAAGTCTCAGTCCCACTATCTGGAGTGATTGAAAATGGTTTTGTCTAGTCTGCACTAGCATCAAAACCATTTTCAGTACTTGTACAAGGGATTCACTACTGAAAATAATGGTTAAATTTTCTAGTGTAGACAAGGATATACTTATTCAGTTCAAGCAGTGTGGAACTGAACACTTCAGTCAGCCTCTGCATTTTTAAAACAGTAGCATACCAGGGTTCCCATCTACAGCCTGATGAAGTAGCATAATGCCACTGTAATCTCTGATACTGGCTCAGTGCTGGATTTTCAACACCCCAGTTTTTGAGGGTTTTTGGATCTCTGGTTTTGGTGTAGCCCATTATAAAGAGAAACGCTTTGCAAAATACGTAACTGGATCCAGGTCAGATTCCAAACATCCACACACTTTGGGGTGTTTAGACCTGGGGTTTTGGTCCAGACCCATTTTTATTTAAAAGTGAAACTTTTCTCCTATTGTGAAAATGTTAATGGGATGATAGAAAAAAATCATGCTCTCCTGGTTTGTGCTCTTGCTAGGAACATTTAAAATTATTTGGAATTTAGGATTCATAGATGATAAAGATGGAAAAAGATTCCAATTGTGTTAGAGCATCTCAGTCCATCTTCCTGTCAATACATAACTAACTTGTCAACTGCTGGTGCTGGATCTTTTAAAATTAATAATAAAATGGAGATACCAAGTATCAGGTAGTTACCTGAAAATATTTCTATCAACTGCAGTCATGTTTCCAGGATAGGGGCAGGAGGTCATTCCTTATATATAGTCTTGTACTATAATTTTAGTGTTTATTAAGCTGATATAGTAGAAATGAACTGTCAGAAACCAATACGAAAACAAGTGAATTGATGCAGAAGACTATAATTGGACTCTTTCTGCTTGAAACATTTTATATTCTGTTACTGAAAGTAAATTAATAGAGTGGGGAAATGGATAGGTTACTGTTTAAAAAACTAACATTTTCCACATCAGCTGGTGACATACAGGCTATTTTGAGAAGCAAATCACAACTGACTAATATACAACAATACATTAAGAAACAAAGCTTTCATATCACATGCTACAACTTCATATTTTAAATCACTAAATTCAAGAAGCAGCTTAGCAAAATATATCTAGGTCCCAATCATCCCATGCACTAACTGGCACACAGATGTCCAAAAAGGTATAACCTACAATAAGCCCAAGAAAGTTATGCAAGTTTCATGGAAAGAGGGGTGTTATGCTGCCACCGTGCCAGCACTATTTCAGTTTTGCACAGCACATGGGAGCTCGCATGGAAGGACTGTGGTCACCCAAGGCTTAGGCTTGGTGAGGTCAAGGCAAGATAACATGTAACCGCCACCTTTCATTTAAGATAGTGGTAAGAAATACTATAGCACTTCTATAAAACAATAGCAGCCCCACCCAAAAGACAGGCACACTTCCCAGAACAAACTCATACATTTCACTGCCCAAAAACAAAGGCACATGTGAGACCGCTCAGGAATTCAAACTATACGGGAGAGAGGGTTGGCTGAGTATTGGTTTTAATAGAGATGTGCATGTCAGAGAGAATGAGACAGAGAGAGAGAGAGAAGCAGAAAGAAAAACACCACAGAAACAGACAGAGGCCCTGCGTACACTACAGGCACTACAGCTATGGCACTGTAGGAACTCTACCTCCGTAAGCAATGGTAGCTAGATTGATTAGGTTGACATAGCTGTGGTGCTGAGGGATGTGGATTTTTCACACCCCTGAGCACTGTCGCTATGTTGACCTAACTGTTAAGATTGGACCAGGATACAGAGAAGGAGCAGAAAGTCAGTGACAACCTGAACAAGCACTCAGAGCATAGCCCTGAGAAAATCTTACAGAGAGCTTTTGGGACAAGGCTGATTGAAAAGGGGTTGGAGCTGTGAGCAAAGAAGCTATCTCCTATTTGATTCCTCCAGTGTTCAGAGAAACAGGCCTCTGTACATTCTTTGTAAACAAACAGAATTGCATCACAGATACCCATCTCACTCATCAATTTCTACTCCTAACAGAAACAACCTCCAGGGCCCCGAGCTTTGGCCACACGCTTGAGTCAAAGGGGGTAACAATATGTTTATAAACAAAATTTATGTAGATTTACAAAACATGAATCAAACAATGGAGGTAGCTACTTCAGGCAACCTGCCTTTGACATATAACTATAAAAAAATGTATACAGCTAGCAGCCCTCAAAAGCCTTAGCAAATAGATATGCCTTGTAACAACTCTGGACTGTTTTGGACTGGGGCTGGAGAGAGAAGGGGAGATGGGAGAGCTGTGACCCCTCATGGAGATGATCTATTCCTATTCCAAAGAGGATGGAGCTCGGCTGTTCTCAGTGGTGGCAGATGACAGATCAAGGAGCAATGGTCTCAAGTTGCAGTGGGGGAGGTCTAGGTTGGATATTAGGAAACACTATTTCACTAGGATGGTGGTGAAGCACTGGAATGGGTTACCTAGGGAGGTGGTGGAGGCCCGGCTTGACAAAGTCCTAGCTGGGATGATTTAATTGGGGTTGGTCCTGCTTTGAGCAGGGGTTGGACTAGATGACCTCCTGAGGTCTCTTCCAACCCTGATCTTCGATGATTCTATCCCCGTTTCTTAAATCACACTTAGGTACACCAAAAGAAAGTTACCTTTTCAAACATACATTTTTTGACATGAGCTTCAATATGGCTTCAAGAAAATGGAGATAAATAGAAAGACATTGGGTGTGTATGGTCATAAGGGTGGTCATGCTATTATATAGCAAAGACAGAAGAGAAATAACACTGCAGGGACCTGAAAAGTGGGCCCTTACGGAATGGGAGAGATTCAGGAGACAAAGCTTTGGCCCCATCAGGGATTACATATGCCATTGCCACAATCTACCCCTTCCCAATGGAACTCTGCCATTGGCCAGTGGTGCCCACTCATCTCATTCACCGTTGGATTTACAATTTACCCTCCAAGGCATGGCCCCTGTAATGAGCAACACCAGTTCCCTTCATGGTTGTTGCAGTCAGTTCAGACCACCACCTCAAGTGATTACCATTCTACTGCTTTGATTGTCACCCAAACCATCTATTCACTGGCTTTTGCAGTGGTTTCACCGTCGCTATGCACTTATCTGGACACACTGTGTCCTGAGCATTTTCTTCTTGTTCGTGGCTGCTCCCATGCCTATGTTTAGCCTATTCTAGGGAACAATAAACAAAATGCTGCTAATTTATTTGTGCATTTGAATGTGAATTTTTTGTCTAATGTGATTTTCAGTGCACAGTGGGAGGATTAAAGCTGTAGGACACAATAAGAAAAGGCAGACTTAAAATATAGGTGCAAATAACTGTCAGCACAAAACTGTGGCTGAAAATTTTATGCTGTCTTTCAAAATCAGGCCGAAATTTCCATTGACTTCAAAGGGAGCTTCAAAGGAACTCAGCACCTCCAAACCCCCCTCTTATTTAGGGGCCCAGATCTGGATTTAGATGCATAACTTCAAGCATATACATTTGAATTCTTTTGGCCAGAGAGGGCACAGGGAAACTGCCCATAGACACTCCACATATTTTACTTTTAATTATTTCACATGCAGAAACTTTTGACAGCAGAGAATTTTGGAACCTTGGCTCAATTCCAGCCTGTTTTGAATACTCACTGTAACATTTATTTAGAAAGCAGGCCAAACCAGCAACACTTTTCATGCTTTGATTACAGTGTGCGCATTGGATGGGATTCTTTCCACTCCTCCTTCCCACTGTTCTGACAGAGTAAACAAGGGCAACAGGCTGGCGGTTGTTACAGTCCCAAGGATGTGTTCTTTTTTGCCATCAATGTTGCTCAGTTTCACAGAAATCCAAATGAACATTAATTTGATTCTCCTTTTATAACCAAAGCCTTACAAAAGTCTGTTCTGGCTTCCAGCACATGGAAAATTCCCATCCATGTAAAGTATTTTCAATTACTTTAAAATGAGGAATTATGGTAAGCATGGGTCACAAGCTTTGAAGCTGCAGCTGCACATAAAGAACAAATGTTTTTAGTTTGGTCGTCATACATACTATGAGGTTTTAAAACCCCAAAATTCAGCTCCTCTCAGTAGTGCTAATTAAATGCACTTGGATTAATGAAGGACTGCCTACGGCAGAGTCTTGACTAAGGGATGATACCCTCAAAATGAAACAAAGGTAACAAAGTTCACCTACTTCCCCCAGGAAAGTATCTTAACAAGAAAAAGGCAAGAGACTGATTAAAAATCAACCTTACCCATAGATCAGCTAGGATGAAACCAGGTATGCACAATACATATTTCCCAGCATGTTTGATCCTTTTTTCAGAGATTCAACAACAAAGAGGGAGCCACTCACCTAAAAACTGGGTTCATATCACCCAAGACTGTCATTTCTGCAAGGCATGCAATTAAAATGCATTTTCACCTAATAAAAACCACAACCATCTTTTTTTTAGTTTCAGATCAAGCCCACTCCACTTGTGCAAATTACCAACTTATTTAGGTTTTCATATTGTCATTCATCACCACAAGTATCTGAGGACCCAATCAGTAAAGATATTTAGGCACCTAAATATCTTTGAAGATATCTTTGAAGATCTGGGCCTGAGTGCCTCCTGGCTCCTATAATTGAGATTATGTCATATCCATTGTGAAACATTTTTCCAAGGATGGGCAGGCACATTTGATTTCAGTTTAAAAAAAATCCAGCCCTTTCTGAAATTCTGGTAATCTAGGCAAAATAAATCTTAACGCATGCCCCCCACCCATACAATTATTGTAAAGGTTGTGTTTGGAACAGATAGTCATGAAAATGAAGAGATTAATATAGCATTGACTGGAGCCAAAGTTAGAGAAGAAGGACACACGCGAATTTCCCTACTCAACACAGCCCATGGATCTTAGTCTGAAACACTCTAGTTATTGCAGTCCTGGGTCTCTCTTGAGCAGTGACTGACAAACGTGCCAAATACATGTGATGTGAACAAACATCCACTAGGGACTGAGAGGAGGCCAAACTCAGTCGTATTTGTGATTTATCCAAAATCAACCTTGGTCTCCAATTGTTGAAAGGCTAGTGCACTAAGCACCCCTGCCACCAACACACCATAACTTGTTTTTATATACAAAATCAATTAATATCTGAATAAAAAGAAAAGAAGCTTCTCTGACTGATTTACAGACATTTATGTGACATCCCTTCAGAAATTATTTGTCTGAAGTAAAGTTCTGTGCTTTGGCCAACAGGGACAACATGTATAGGATACTAGCCAGGTTGGTAGGCCAAAAAGCTACAAAACAAGGTAAATAAATCAGTACACACTCCCTCTCTCCAACAGAGTGCACGTGCATCACCAGTTTGTTTAGATTAGACTGACAGTAAGTCACTGGTTATTTTTAAATGTTTTGCATATGCATCTTCAGCAATCATTTGGAAAAAGAAATGGATAAAAAGCATCTGGAAAATAAAGCCTTCCAGATGCAACCACGGTCAAGATGCAGGAGGTCAGGATTTTGGCTACTGCACCAACCTCGAGTGTCTTTCCACTTGATGTAAAATTCTTGGTCTGTACTTTACTTAGCCTTGAGTAACTCACAAGTAAAGTAACTCTCACACTGAGAATAATGGATGTTTTAGTTCACCAGCAATTAAAAACAAAAACAACAACAAAACAAAAATAAGAAAACACAAACCAACACCACATTTCATTTGGGTCAAACCGAAAATGAGATTTTTTGGAATTCTCAGAGTATCAAAAAGTAAAAAAGTTTAATTTTGGGTTGAATGAAACATTTTATTCAACCCAAAACAAAACATTTTATTTCATTTCAACTTTGACCATTTTTTAAAGGTTTTTGTCTGGATTTTTTTTTTATTCAATAAAATTGAAGGAAATTTCAAAAAATTATCTAAAACCAAAATCTCAAAATGGTTTGACATTTTTGGATTTTTTTTTCTTTATGTGAACAATTTGGCAAAACCAACACAAATTCACAAAACATTTCAGTGTAACTGAACCTGCATTTTTTGCCACAAAAGTTTGCCAAAATATTTTTGGACATCATTATTCACACAAATATTTGGTTTATATTTGTGACTTGGGCACAACTTGGCATTCAAAGTTCAAAAGCATGTGTAAGGACGGGTGATTAGAACCTAGATCTGCAGAGCCTGTGACAGCTGACAGTCCCACAGTGACACCAGGAAACAATGCAGAGGCACAGCCAGCGAGCACTGTGGAGAATAAGCGCCGTAGGAAGTACCACCCAAAATGACCCAGAATGACAGTACCCTGCGGTGATTGGTGATTGGCCAACCACCGTATTTAACCCTGGAGAGTGCCCCAGGAGATTGCCTGGACAACAAAACAGACTTTGGGCCTGATGCAACCCCAGACTGGTCTCTGACCCCAGCCTGATCCTGAGCCTGACTCTTGCCTCCTGATTTTAGCCTGCTATCTCTGATCTCCAGTCTCCAACCCTGGCTTGACTTTGACCCAGCTCTTGCTTACTGAACCTGGTCTATAGCAATCCCTCTGACCCCTGCTCAAAGACTACTGTCCCTGATGTGTGGACCCCAGCCCAGCTCTGACCACTAGGCCAGACCACCTATGCCCCAGTCCCTTACAGTATGGATATGTGGTGGTTGTATTTAGTCATTTTCTTTTAAGAAGAATGAAAAGAAGATATTTTCGGTGGTAACTCGTGTGCAAATTTCATTAAATTTAAAATTTCCGTTTAAAAAAAAACATATGGATGTTTCATAGGACAACCGAGGAGAATCTGCTCATATCCTTGATAGCCATACAAGACTTAGCTTCCTAGAGAGCTATACGTGGAGCTCAAGATGAAGGACACAGGGAGGACAATAGGGCAGGAAGCTTTTAACAATAGGAAGCTGTGTGGTCTACTGGGAAAGTCATTGGGTGAGGAGTCAGGAGAACTTGGTTCTAATCCTGGTTCTGCCACTGAATTGCTGTGTGACCGTGGGACAGTTACTTCACTTCTCCGTGATTCTGTTTCCCCTCCCACCCTTTGTCTTGTCTATTCACATTGTAAGACCTTTGGGAAAAGAGCTCTCTCTGTGTTGTGCAGTGCCTAGCCCAATGGGGTCCCAATCTCTGCTGAGGCCTCTAGGTGTTACTGTAAGGCAAAAGAACAATGGGGTTCATTAGTTTAGCAGAATGATAAATTGTCATTTTCATAAAGGGCTCCTATAGAAGTTCTCTCCCTTGGACCTGTGACAAATCCTATGACTGCAAACTAGAAAACTAAAAAACAAAAACAGCCAAACCTGACATTTGCTGAAATTCAGTTCATTTCAATGGCAGAAAACTTTCACTTCAGATGTATTTTCATGAGCCCCAGAGATAAGTTTGGCAGGGATGAATGAACATTACAGAGATGAGATGAGCTCCCTCAGAGGCAGGGAAATCACCTTAATCTTTACCCTCAATTTGGTGGTGGGATTTTTAAGCAAGGGGCTCTCAGAAGCCCCATCCAACACATGAATGTTTTGGCATAAACCACACTGACTATAAACTCAGTTTGAGCAAACTGTGATAGTCAGAATTCACAACACCAGGAAAATAAATGCCAGATTTATATAGGACAGCAATAAATTGTGTTCTAAAGTGGGGGATGTCCTTCGTAATGAGGGACTGAGAGTTATATGGTGACAACACGTACATAGGTGGCTGTCCCTTATGATGCTCACCATCATCACTGACAGATGCAGGGAACCTGGAGGTCAGTAAAACATTTGGCTTATCAGTAGTTACTGAGGCAAAGTTCAATGTACAGAATAAGTCTGGAAGAGCAGACCAGCTGCTTTGGCTCAAGTAAAGGCAAAAACATTGCACTGTTCTCCCTGCATTGTTCCTTATCCCCATAACGCTTTGATTTACAGTTTTGAAGAGCATGGAAACAGCAATTAAAATTAGCATCAGTAATTATGAAAAATACAGTTTGTTAATTTTACAGACGTGTTCCAAAGTGATGTTTTCTTTTCTCTTTAAAAGGTTTAGTTAAATAGGAACAGCAAGTATGAAGTTAAGTCAACAGTCATGTCCTTTTAAAAACTCTGTGCATCATGATATTCTCCTCTGTTAGTGACCTAGGCAACATTACTGAAGAATGCAACTGCTGGAAGGAAAGAATTAGATATGTCCTACAGTCAAGATCCTTTTAAACTGATATATTCATAACTGAAAATGCATGTTTATTCTACTTTGAAAGGGATGCCATCTGTCATTGTCAGACGACTAATTCCATGCTTTCTTTCTAGTGGTTTACGCTTTGCATTTATAGAATCGCTCTGTGGGCCAAAATTTTGCTGTCAGTGACACCCATCCAAACTTACTGACGTGCATGGGTGCAAATCAGAGAAAAATCTGGGTTTGTATCAAACTTTTGTTGTGATGGCTGATGAAACTTAGGTTCTAGCCTCCATATATTTCTGTCAGAAAACAAAATGGGCACAATTTTGGATTCTGTCACATGTATCGTTCCCCTTGAAGTTAATAGGGTTATCCTCCACATAGCTGAAGGCTGAGCTGGACCAATAAATCTACTAATACGTAGAGTTCTTTAGAATAGGAAAAACAGAGACCCCCAAGTACAAGGATTGAGCCATAGGATATTGGCCAAATTCCAACTCAGAAATAAACAATATTCAGCCCCCACTATTTCTCTCTAAAATGTTAATTGACTACAGCATTCTTCACTTCCTCTCTAAATGTTACTATACGGTGGTAAAAACTACTGTGTTCCATCCCAAATGTGGCTGCATTTGATGGATGGGTAAAGTGATCCCTATGTCCCTTACTAATCTCACTAGGTGAAAGTGTTAGTGACTGTAAAGTGACTTGACCACCCTGGCAGTACTAAGTATTTTATTCAATTGCCATTTTTTCTCAGTAAAATTGTGCAAATAAATATTTAATGATGAACTAGTACGAGGTGGTCCAACCAATGGCCTGAGGGAAGGGGAGCCAAGTTGGGAGGAGGGGAAGTGTGGAAGGGGAGCCAGGCTGTGGGAGTGTAGAACAGGGAGAAGAGATGGGACTGTATGAAATGGGGAGTAGAGCTGAGGGAGGGGAGTGTGGAAAGGGCTGGGACTGCATGGAATAGAGAGCAGAACTGGCGGAGTGCTTGGGGCTCCCTTGAGGGCTCTGGGAGGGTCAGGCTGATGGTGGGGGGAAAATATGAAAACATTATTGTTCAACTGCTGTTGAAAACAATTTGATTTTTGTTACTTCAAGCACTGCCCTTGCTTAATACTTTTGTAAAAAACAAACAAACAATTTCTACCATACAGAATGCCAATACATGGTAGATCATAGAATCATAGAAGTTTAGGGTTGGAAGAGACCTGAGGAAGTCATCTAGTCCAACCCCCTGCTCAAAGCAGGACCAACTCCAACTAAACTGCAATGTTTCTCACTCAGATTTTTCCCAGGGGTCGACCAGGCCAAGCTTGCCCCCACCAACTTTTTCAGTTCTTCCAATGCCACTGACTGTGCAGGGGAACCAGTACCACATAGCCCCCTGCAACCCAACTCCTCATGGAAAGCCCCAGCATACAAGCTGCAGCCCCCATCCCTGTAGCTGCACCACCTGGGGCTGGAAGCTAGGGAAGTGCTGAGGCCTCCAGTCCCCTCCCCTCCCAGCCCACAGCACCAGGACTCCAGTAGGGGCTCACCTGTTGGGCAGGGATATGGGCACCCCAGCCCATCACTCCCAGTGAGGGCGGCGGGTCCCTGGCCATGGTCTGCCTGCACTATTGTCCCAGGCATTGTCAGGAGGGGAGGCGGCAGCTGCTGGGTCTGTGCAGCCTGAGAGCTGGTTGGGTGGGGGGGAGAGGTTGGATTCCCTGTCCTCTCACCTCATGGCTCCCTGTTCCTGCCTTCCCTATGGTTAGTGCAGCTGGCACCCCATCCCTTCCCGTAGGCAGTGGAGAGGGGGAATTTTACCTCTGCAGAGACAGTGCACTGACCACAGTGAAGCCCTGGCCAGAGTCTCCTCCCTGAGTTGGGACGAGTAGGGACATGTGTACCATTTGAAATATTCCTGGGGGCACCCTTATCTTGAATAGTCTCCTATTTAATTTTATTACTTCTTAACCCTACATAGAAATGCTTTAATGGCTAAATCCCAAATCCTAAAAAAAGATCGGATTCTAGAATCTGGAATGATATTTCTGTATGTGGCCCACAAAGGTGCCCCAAAAGTAGCATCTGGCCCACAGCATTGAAAAAGTCAGACCACTCTGAACTATTATATCCAGAACTGTTCTTCATTTTATCTGAATGTCAGACACTTGTGAAGTAGACCCAGAAATCTACTCAATTAGGTTTTTGTTGTTTCTCATAGTTCTGGACAGTCAGACTATAAATCTATACACTGGCAGCAAACTAGCTCATCAAAACCATCCAACTAGAAACCATATTGAACAAACTGGTTCAGACGCTGTTTCCAAACCCATAGCCTCTGGGGGCTCCCTAACTCATGGGAATCCTATCCCATTGTCATTTCAACCCAGTGTATTACTTCTTGCGCATATTTCCATGCCACTTAATTCATTCCTAGATTCATAGTTTATATGGCCAGAAGTGACCACTGTGATCATCTTGTCTGACCTCCTGCATAAAACAGGCCATAGGACTTCCGTGAATTAATTCCTGTTTGAGCTAGAGCAAACAGGAATTAGGGTGTGGAATAAAAGTTGCTGTATGCTGACGTCAGACTCATGAGAGATCAGGATGTCTCCTTTGACACTTTGACCTTATGTGGGCTACTTCAATCACATGTTTCTCTTGCCTTCTGTTTTACAGGAAACTTCCATCCTTTTTGTCTGTAACCAATGTTTAATTTGTGCCAGGGTTTGACAGGGCTGAGCCTTGGCACCTCTAGGCTTGGCAGTTCATAGCCCCAGCACCTCTGGGCTTACTGCCTCAGTTATGAATGTAAAAAAAAATTTTTTTGCTTGAGTCCCAGCACCTAATAACTTGAGCCCCAGCACCTCTAACTATAAATTAAGCACTGTCTGTAACCCTATCCAACCCCCCCATCCCCAATCTAGACACATTACTTATTCTCTAGTCCATATTTGTACCCAGTTGGCATGGCAAATCCATTATGGGGAAATGGAGAGAAGGCTGCATGCTCAACTGTGGGACCCTATGAAATAGAGTTGTGGGGGGCTACATGCTTTGCTTGAATCTTGGATAGAGCTGGTCCAAAACTAGTAAGTATATTTCATGAACATTTTTTTTAAATAAATGATTTTTTTTCTCATTTCATTCAACATTTTTCATCATATTTTGGCTAAATAAATTCCAAAACAATTTTTTGAACATTTTTCAAAAATTTTCAATTGTTTTGTTTCAGTGGGGGAAAAAAACCACCACTTTCCGAATTTTATATTCCCCATTCACAATCTTTTTTCCCTAGTGGAAAATAAGTTAAAAAGTAAGAGAAAGTAGGATTTTGCCCACCAAAATGAAATAAAAAATTCCTTTTTTTATTTTCAATTTTTAAAAATTTAATACTAAGACCTTCAACAAACATGGAACTAAATTTGTGAAAATTTCAATTTAATCAAAAAGTCATTTTTTGATGAAAAAATGCCAAAATAATCCAGCCAGTTCTGAATCTGAATTAATATAATATTTCTTCATTACATTCAAATGAAGAGAGCATCAAAGAAATATTACAAATATACAATATATACTAATGTAATCAGAACACCAAGAAGTATCACTTTTAAAAGTATTCCACGAGAATTCCAACTCATCTGGGTGACAAGTTATTTAGGTTATATTACAGATTTATAATAATAATTATAATTAATGGAGATATCCTATCTCCTAGAACTGGAAGGGACCTTGAAAGGTCATCGAGTCCAGCCCCCTGCCTTCACTAGCAGGACCAAGTACTGATTTTGCCCCAGATCCCTAAGTGGCCCCCTCAAGGATTGAACTCCCAACTCTGGGTTTAGCAGGCCAATGCTCAAACCACTGAGCTATCCCTCCCCCCCATTCTGACACAAGACTAAGCAGTTCAAAAATCCCCTTTTCTTTTTTTCAGATCTTTGACTACCATTGTCACAGGAAGCCAGTACAGAGGCAGAAGAGAGTGAACTATCATGTGAAGACCATACACACAAACATGAGCTGTGAATATCTGATGTGGATATCTGTGGACAAATTGGAGAGAGTCCAGGGGAGGACAATGAAAATGATTACGGGGCTGGGGCACATGACTTATGAGGAGAGGCTGAGGGAACTGGGGTTATTTAGTCTGCAGAAGAGAAGAGTGAGGGGGGATTTGATAGCAGCCTTCAGCTACCTGAAGGGGGTTCCAAAGAGGATGGAGCTAAGCTGTTCTCAGTGGTGGCAGATGACAGAACAAAAAGCAATAGTTTCAAATTGCAGTGGGGAAGGTCTAGGTTGGATATTAGGAAACACTATTTCACTAGGGGCTTGTCTTCACTACCCGCCTGGATCGGCGGGTAGAAATCGATCTCTCGGGGATCAAATTATCGCGTCTCATTGGGACGCGACAATCGATCCCCGAATCGATGCGCGTACTCCACCAGCCCAGGTAGGAGTAAGCGCTGTCGTCGGGGGAGCCGCGGCGGTCGATTTGCCGCCATCCTCACAGCGGGGTAAGTCGGATCGGATACGACGAATTCAGCTACGCTATTCGCGTAGCTGAATTTGCGTATCTTAAATCGATCCCCCCCCCCAACTGTAGACCTAGCCTAGGAGGGTGGTGAAGCACTGGAATGGATTACCTAGGGAAGTGGTGGAATCTCCATCCTTAGAGGTTTTTAAGACCTGGCTTGACAAAGCCCTGGCTGGGATGATTTAGTGGGTGTTGGTCTGCTTTGAGCAGGGGGTTGGACACTAGATGACCTCTTGAGGTCTCTTCCAACCCTAATATTCTATGATCCTCAAGTATACTAGGAAAGTGGCAAAGTAATACCAGCAATAAAAAGACAAGAGAGAGGGGAAGGCATTGAAAGTGACCATAAAGTTTGCTGCAAGAATGCTCTCTCTCTTAATAAAAGCAGTTGGTAAGAAAGGTAGCTAATGTAAAGTATTTAAAAAACAATCAAGGATCCAACCCTACTCCCATTGATGTCAATGGTAGTAAAAATCTATTTTAAAGCTGAAATTCCATTACTTTAGACCGCAGCTTATGCTGGACTCTCCAATGTTGATAAAGATACTGCTCATTTCCATCTACAGAATGCATTCCACACTTTGACTAGTTCATTTTCAGCAACACATAATGTATCATTTGTAATCCCATTTAATAGATTGGGAAATGGAGACAGAGAAATTAAATGACTTGCTCATGATGCATGTCAGAGTTGAAATTACAAGTGCTCGATCTCAACTCCAAGTTCAGCATCCAGACGACCACACTACAGTGTCTTACCAAGGAAACAGTGTCTTCCTTTTAGAATCAATGGACATCAATAGCAAGGCAATAGGAAGGAGTATAGGCCAGGATTAGACTGCTGATTATCCAGGCTTTTTCCCTTTTACAGGCTGCAGAGCTGACCAGCTTCTGCTCCTCCTACATTGCTGGAGCTGATTGGCAGTCAGTTAATTTTGCTCAGTCTAGTCTCATCTATACTACTAACTGGCTCTGTCTATGGAGACCCATGCAGGCAAGCAACAAACATGTACTGGAGTGAGTGGAGGGTGAGAGCTCAGAAAAAAAGTGAGTAAAGCGAAGAAAAGGGATAGGAGAGATGGTCTAATTGTTGTGGTGTTAGCCTGGAACTTGGGAGACCTGGGTTCAGTTCCTCCCTCCACCACCAACTTGCTGTGTGACCTTGAGCAAGTCATTCAGCCCCTCTAGTGCTTGAGTTCTCCATCTGTAAAATGGGAGATATCCTCACAGGGGTGTTGTGAGAATAAATACATTAGAGTACAGGTGCTCATGTACTACAGTAATGGGGATCATAGAAAGATAGAGATGACAAAGAAGAAGGAGGAGTGAAGGGGAAACGGAGGTGGCAAGAAGGGATGGGACAATAAATTAGAAATTTTGGGAAGACAAATATGGAAAGTGAGAGATTGAAAGAACTTGGGGGAAAGAAAGACGAGAAAAAACACAGGAAAGAGTGGCAGCGTAGATAGAGGATGATGAGAATGAGAATACTGTTAAACAAGACAAAGGGGAAACAGACACTGAAAAAAACTAAGAAAGGATATGATAACATACAGTAACAGGAAAGAAGAAATTTGGTAGGAAAAGAGAAAAATAAAACTAAAAATTAAAGAGACAGAACAAGTTGATTTTTGAATTATGTAATAGATCTTTTAACATCACCAAATGTTATAATTAAAATTACAATGTTTTGTTTACATTGCAGACAAATTCATTACTATCTTTGAGTTACTGACAGAATTTTTCCAAAAGTGCCTTAGGAGGTCACACACAAACAGCTACACTGAGTTCTGGTAAAATACCCAGGGCAGCTTGGGACCTTTGTGGGCTGCACCAATCAAAAAAACAAAACAAACAAACAAAAAACACTATTCCAGGGCTGCATGTACCTGCAAACCTGTTCCTGAACAAATACTAGAACTGAGTATCACTAGAGGAATGGAGCCAATGGAAAGGAGGAGACAGGAAGGCAAACAAAACAAAGTTAGAGTGACTGCAAGAGTGAATGAAACTATTCATTTTCTCCTTAACTCTGTTTATTTTGTGATCAAATATCATAAGACGACACAGGATGTAAATCTAGAGAAACACTTTTTAAAAAAAACTTATACCAGAATTACTACTCTGGTGTCCATCTTATCTCTCCCTTGTCTTCCATCACATACCTTGGAGTGAAATAACAGAAGTTCCTACTGCACCAAAACTATAGCTGAGCAAGTTATCTTGATACGGTGAACATGTTTAGAAAGCCCTTAAACAAAGTTATAAATAAGCCTTGGAGCCAGCTATTCTCATTTTTTGTTCTTTAGCATTTCTCTTTGTTCTCCAACAATGGAATGAGAATCTAGTGCCAATGGAAAGACAAACTGAACTGCTCTGGGCTTTTGGCATGCTCCAGAACAATATTTTAGCCTTGCGGGGAGACAAAAGGGAGAGAAAATATCTGGCGCTGATGTAGTCTGTGGTGTTTTTCCTGTTTTTTAAACACAGTTCTTCCAAATCCCCAGCACCACGTCCTCTCTTCCCCACCCTGAGCAAAAAAAAATAACCAAATATCAGTAGGCCATTGTGCCCCTTCATTTTCCATCTCTGCAGCTTTGTTCCATAAGCAGAATACAGCATGATATTTCTCATCAGTGTCTTCTTCCCTGACATTCCTCCATGTACAGAAATCACTAGAGTCAGAGGCCAAGTATCACCTTATGAAAGTGACTGCAAGACCTCTGGCCCGAAGGGAGATTTCCTTGCAATTCCTTCCACTGATTCAAGAATTAGTCATTCCCCCACCCCCTCTCAGTTAGCCACAGTGCAGAGAGCCCAAAAAGCTATAAAAATGGAGAAGCAATAAAATTAATAAACAATAAAATTAAATGTAAGAAGTTCATTAGCTGTGTATACTCACGGAGGCATAACACCTTTTGGAAGTCCTAGTGCATTGACAGATATAGGCGGTGGCTGGGATGGTAACATGGAGCTGAGGAACGCTGCTGGAGACTGGCTGGAGTTAGAGAATCTAGCAGTTGGAGAAAGACTGCGGGAAGGTGAGGAAACTGAGGAAGGGAGAGGAGGAGGAGGGGGTGGGGGAAGTGGGAAGGAATCAGAAACGGAAAATGTTGCAGTTGGACTAAAGACTGGTGGAGGAGGGGGAGGGGGCGAAGAGGAAGATGGAGACCACAGGTACTCCCCTTCCGGAGCAAATGGCTGGGAGAAAGGGGGAACAGGTGCTCTGCCAAATTGTTTCTGAGAGGCAGTTGGAGACATAGGGGATGGAAGGCTGGATGTGGAAGACCCAGATGAAGGTGTTACATAACCTGAAGCAGGGCTGATGTTCTGAGCAGCAATGAACTGTTTAGGCCGGGCATAGTTGAAGGTGCTGGATGACTGCATGGTTGGGGAAGTGTGGGAGTTGAGAATGCTCATTTGCACAGGAGAAGTGACAGACTGGCAGGACACCAGCTCCTGGAAAGAAGGGGGAGGAGGAAAAGGAGGAGATGGGGGAGGGTTTTGATGTTGCTGGTGGTGATGGTACCGCTGGCCACCTTCTTGTTCCAGACGAATTTGGTTCTGCAGTTGTTGTAGTTTTAGAGGGTCCCTGCATGAGAAGAAAGAAATTTAATCAGAGGGATGGTGATGGGAGAGGAGAGGATTAAAATAAAGAGACAACCTCATTATCTAGACACTGAGCTCTATTTTGTCACCTGGAATTTTAGAAGCCAATGGAACTCAGAGCTATTTGCATATCTGATCCTTAAGTCTATCCCCTTGCCAGCAAAGTCCCTGCAAGAACACACATCAGATATTAAACTGTTACAACACTTAATTATAGCTAAAGGACCATTTGTAAGCTCTCTAATTAATAAAGCCATGAATCCCTGCTGGGATGGAAAACCTCAATGAAGTTGGGAGATTTGGTTTGGATACTTATTTAAAGCTTTTCCCAACGGATTCAAACCTTTTTGGTCAGGAGATTGGGATGGCAGATTTCCTGTAGTTCTCTATTTCATCAGACCTGCAAATACTGCAAGTAAAGTCCTTTTTGTGATCTTCTTAGTACTCTTATTTTCAGCTGATGCCACAATAGAAATTAAGACTCTTGAATTTTAAAAAAGTTTGATTTTTATTTGGGTGCCGGTGGATCATTTGTTAATTTTATTTGAACTTAAAATATTAATTGCAAGAGTCCTAGTATTAAGGGTCACTTTTTTTTTTAAAAGGGCCTCAATTCTGTCTCTCTTATTATGGTGTTCAAATATCTAAGCAACTGCAGCCACAATCAGGTTGCTAGAAATCTAAATGCCCTAGTTTGTGCCTGCTGTTAATCATGTGTCATTCCCGTGAGGTGACAGACATTTGACAGCTCTGTCAAACCTTCCCCCACATTTGTGAGGGAGTGAATGAAACTTCCCCCATAATTTTCTGCAACCTAGGGAAAGGTGAACTAAGCTGCGTACCAGGAAACCATGAGTTTTAATCCCAGCTTTTCCACTGACAGCTGTTAATATAGCTGTACTCTTTACAACTTTTATTCTTAACCAAGCCTCAGAACCCTACCATACCAGGAGGCAGCTGAGGAACTGAAGCTCTAGGGCTCTGCTAACTGGACTCATAGCACCACACCAATGGGAGTTAGGCTTATTTACAATAAAAATACAGAACTTCTTCACATTCACATAACTGTAAAGACTGTAGGTTTGACATTCAAAAGCGCTGAGCACCCAGAACTCCAAATGAAGTCAATAGGTATTATAGACACTCAACATTGATGACAATCAGATCCTGTACATATTTTTCCTTATTGTACAATTGCTTAAATGACCATTTACATTGCATATTGAAGGAGCAATTAACAGGAAAGCAGCATTTCTATAAAAAAATCTTGAGACTAAGGACCATTAAGGTAGTTTGTGAATCTCCTTTAACAGTCCTGCTTTAGCAGCACTATAACCTCAATAAGGCCCCTATCAAAGCAGAGATCAAACTTTGCTGTGTGTGGTCTTGATTCTAAAACTCATCTGTCTTACTGGCTTAACAATTGTCTTGTCCCAGCTGGGAATTGTAACTTTGTCTCAACGCTCCAGATGTCTTTGTGATTTTATGTGCAGATGCACCTTTTCAGTATATTTCACATATAAATACTTTACAATATTATATACAGTGTGTCATTCATCACATAATTTAGGTCATTATTTAACCAGAGATTTTACTGCAGAGTCTATTGAATTCATGGAATATGTATGTATGACAAACACCATAATGGATGCATACTTTTGGTATTAGAAATGATCATGATATCATAGTTACATTTGTAACCTACTTTCCATTATAAGATTTATTTTGATACTCCTGCTCCCCAAAGTACTCTGAAAATATTTTCTGCCTGAAATTTCACGTGTGGTGTCTAGAAAAGGAGACTGTTTGGCTGTAAAGAGGGGGACAGAAGTTTAAGATTAATCACACAAGGTATTTTGAGACACAGTACTGAAAAAAAAATCAATGTTTTGAAGGCTCTGACTATTTTGTAAAACCATATCACAAAGATACTTTGGTCTAGAAATGAGAGTTACCCCACCTACAGTAGTAGCAGATTAGCTCTTTTTTACCAGACTATTTTCAATATAGTTGTGTGAAACATTTTGGAGTTATTCACTACAGATTTCTGAATATTCATTTTTTGAATGTTGACCATATAGTTTCCTCCTAAGTTCAGATTGTTTTGATGTTAGGTTTGGGTTAAGGCTGGTCTTTAGTTTTTATTATACCCTTTGAACGTCCCTTACCCTGAAAGAGCTACTGCTTGAGCTATTTTGCATTGAGGCTTTCTTTTTAGCCCATACAGGCATCTGACCCTCCCAGTCAATGGCAGAGTTCCAGCAGCAATACCAAATCATCTTGGATAAATGAGTAAAAAAAAAATTTTTTTTTAATTTTGGGTTTTCCTTTTTAAGTTTGTCCCTTCCAAATTGTGCATTTGAACTATTCTTGGGCACATTGTCTAATGGTCATGGAAGTGTTAACATATTTTTCATACCAATTTTACTTCATTTCCCCCATCATTTGTATGTATTATAGTGAGACTAAGGCCAAAAAAGTAAATAGAAATGTACCTAACTATATATGCTGTGCCAGGTATGGAAGAAGTTTAGCAATCTCAAACACAGAGACTTTTCACCAAGCATGTGCCATAACAAAAGGTATCCTGTGCTGTGTTGAAACTTTTCTATTTTAAATTACAAAGTCACGTGTTCATGTTTCAGACAGTGGCACAACGTAGCAGTGACCATCTAGGGCCTGGTCGATGCTAATTACGACCTGTTTTACAGCAACTGCTGCTAAATGATGCAGCTATATCAGTGTTAGTAATGGCGGAAGTGCTAGTGTAGACCAGGGTCAGGCTTTAAATCCAGGGTGTCATGAAAATCTACATGTTTGGTAAAGGAAAGATCCTACTCTGAGCAGGTTTTCATGACACAAAGGTAAAAATGCATGATCCCTGTATTAGGCATCTTTGCAGCTATTCTGTTGCTGTAAGACAGGTACTAAGTTTTCTAGTGCTAGACACATCCTAGAGTAATGTCATCCAGCATTTTAAAAAAAAAATCCCATTGTTGCTATTGCACTGGTGCTAATAATGGGAGCGTGGGGGTGGAGACGGGGCACTGGTGTTTAACACTGTTGCACCACATCATCTAACCTTACTCAGTGCAAAGCTAGACACAGTAGTTAAAAATACTCCGCCTGTGGCCAATCTGTACCAGTGCTTCTTCCTTTATTAGCAGCAATAGTGAAGCAACTACGGAGATAAAGAAAAACTTCAGGGACTAGGAGGACACACAAACAATACTAGTTTAGATATAACAACATGATCCTATCTCAGCCAACTAAGGTGTGTTTAGTAATCCAGGGTGATAGACAGACACACTTTCATAGAACCGGTCACATTTATTTTACACCTACTTCTTTAAACACAGTGGAAAAAAACCATAACATTTTCACATACTTATTTTTTATTACTTATTTGAGGTTTACCTACAGTTTTATCTAACAATTAATTACAGAAACTGAAAAATCAAAAGTAACTTCTGAATAAAATTCACTCAGTGAAAAGGCCAAATCAACTATAAAATAATCACATTGGAGGTGGAGGGGAAATGGAGATTCAGGAAGTCATTTGAACTCCGACACGACCATTTATAAAGGGATTTCAACAGCTTTATTCTGATATTTGTCAGTTATTTCCTGCCTACTGTTGGAAATTCTTGCTATAGATTTGCACATGTATATATCTCTGCCTATGCTCCAACAGCTATGAAAAAAAATAAGACTTATAAGCCAACTGAAAAAACATATTTACACACACACACACACACACACACACACACACACACACATACACTGTAACAGTGAGAAGTAGTAATATTTTAATATGAACAAGGGCACAGGCCTAAACAACAATAGGGAAAATCTGTAATACATTATGAAGGTTATTCAGTTCTTAATGTGAATGCGCATATTATTACCCTGTCCACAATACTTAATTTTTGCCAATTTACTATAGACATAGTGCAGTAACGTTACGACTTTTCTATATAACACGTATAAACTACTGTTCTATTCTACAGGACCTAGTTTCTGCTGTATCTATCTCAGAGCCATTTGGACAAGAGGTCTCAGCTCTTAATAACGGTGTCTAAAATGACAGCAGAAGGCATGGTCCTTTTTCACCTCCATTACTATGTCTTTCCTGGATTGTCTTTCACCCGCTGTGCAACTCTGCCTTGAAAGAGAGAGACTGGGGGAGGAAGAAACTCAGCTTGTATTGCTTCTAAGAATTAGGATTTATGTTCTTCACACCACTAGTAGTTTCTAATGATAGAGGATGTGATCATCTTGAGGCTGGAAATACACTTGCTTCTGGGAGAACTGTGTGTGCTGCAAGCTGTCACTTTTTTCTTTTATACCTCTGAGTACTGAAGAGTTATAATTAACTGTGGGAATTCTTACATTCTCTGTAACTAAGCAATGCTTTATTTAATGTACATATACCGAGTTTCAAGAAGAGATTATTATGTCTCAGATATTTCTACAACTTTGTTTTCCTCTTTGCCCCTTCCAAGACAAATTACAGAAAAGAAAGAGACATCTAACTTATAAATAAGTATAATTCTTTTATTGCCTTGATTAATGAAAATTTGTAGCCGCAAAGCTTATGGGATCTGGAGTCTGACAACTCTAATTGCCTAGGAGGACTGTTTTCCCATTATGAAGTTAGTGAATCCCTCGTGCCACCATCAAAGCCTTCTTCAGACAACATATTAACAACCAAAATATACATACCAATCTGCACCAACTATTATAAGTGGCTCAATACTGATCTCAGGTATTTGGGTGATTGTTCCTTATAATTACGTATGGTCAGCTCACTACCTGTGTACATTCATGCATACTGGTAGTAGGTGGTTGAATACAATATGACAAAGAGCATCAGACATCAAAAATGAGCTTTATGTATAGAATCTTTGGTTCAGGAGACATATATTGACTAGAGGCCAAGCTTAAACTAGTGACTAACACGAACAGTGGGGAGGCAGTATAGCCTAGCAGATAGGGCACTGTAGTAGGACTCAGGACAGCTGAGTTCAATTCCCATTTCTGCCAGTGGCCTGCAGGGTGACCTTGGACAAGTCACTTCCCTCCATGTGCCTCAGTTTCCACATCTGGAAAAAAATGGGAACAATGATACTGACTAAAGTGCTTTGAGATCTACTGATGAAAAGTGTGATAAGAGGTAGGTACACCTCTACCCCGATATAACGTGACCCGATATAACACGAATTCGGATATAACGCGGTAAAGCAGTGATCCGGGGGGGTGGGGCTGCGCACTCTGGCGGATCAAAGCAAGTTCGATATAACGCGGTTTCACCTATAACACGGTAAGATTTTTTGGCTCCCGAGGACAGCGTTATATCGGGGTAGAGGTGTATTATTATTACTACATGATGTAAATGAACTGTGCACAAATGATAGGACAGTACTTAACCTGGTAAGGCAGCCAGCAATTCTGCTTTGCCTCCTCCCTCTCAGAAAAAGAACAGTTACTGACCCTACAGTAGCTGTGGTTCTTTGAGATGATGTAATCAGTGGGGGTGCACATGTGCCTTATGCATGCGAGATTAAACTCTTTTGCACAGCAGGTCTGATGAATAGATATTCCTGAACAATATCTTCCTGCTTTGTTTCAGGATTTCCTGGACTTGCCTAGAGCAGTCTTTGTCTGTGGTACTGAGCCAGCCAACAGCCACGCTGATACACCTATCAGTGACTTTGGGTCTGTGTGGAGTATCTGTTCAAGGTGCTGTGAAATCAGATCTGGGCAGTTGGAAGCTGGACAGGTGTTTGGGTGGACTTCTGTGGCCTGTCTTTCAACCAGAACTGCTTTGGACAGTAAGGACTACAAGGATGACTGTGGCTTTGTCTCATTTGATCTTGGATATTATCTTGGGGAATCAATGGAAAGGCACAGAGAAGGCCTTGAGACCAGTGTAGAAGATAGGCATCTGGTATCTATTCAGGTTTGTGCCCCTCCAGAACAAAAGTTTTGGCACTTGGCATTGTTGATGATGGTAATCAGGTCTATCATGGGAGATCCCCAATGAAGGAATATTGGGTCTATAATGGACCTCCATAGCAACTATTCGAGGGGAAGAGCTGTGAACAGAACCCCTTTATGTACATTCTTGGGTTCCTGCAACCATCTCAGTGACAATGTGAGGCGGGATCAGATCTTTCTTGTTCATTTGGTGTTTTGCTGGGGAATAGATTGTTCTGAGCCAGAGTTCCATCATAGAGTCAATAGAAGAAGTTTGGCAAAGGGTATAATGTAAGTGTATGCACACATATGGCCTAGCTGCCCCAGATGAGTCCATACCATCACGGTAGAGTCTGATTCCATTTCACGTACTATCGATTGCATGAACAAGAACCTGTCCTCAGGAAGATATGCTCTTGTGGACCTGGAGTCGATCAAAGCTTCTATGAACTTTATCTTCTGTGATGGGACAAGAGATGATTTTTCATAGTTCACCAGGAGGTCTATCTGGGAGAACAGGGGAAGAGCATATTATAGGCTTGATGCCATCTTCTGCTGCTTTATGTAACAGAAATAGGGTGACCCTCTTCCAGGTGAGAAAATCATATATAGTAAACAGGGCCTTGTACTTTTCATCTTGGAGATGCAGTGAGGCAAATTAATATACCTTGCATCCAAACAGACCCAACTTCTTAGGATCTCTGTTCTTAGATAGGCTTTTTGTGGACTCAAACTTTTCTTGTACTGCCAAAACAACCAGAAGCCCTCAAATTGGGTGGGCATAGAAGTATTCAAAGCCTTTTGGAGGCATCTGTACCTCTTCTCCACTCGTTTAGAAGTAGGAGGAAGAATGGCCAGGGTTTGGTCAGCTGCAGGACCCTCTGATTGAAAGAGAGTGAGACCCTGGGCTGGAGTTGCAGTGCTTAAAATATAAAAAAGTTTGTGGGATTTTTCCTGTATCAATGTCATTTCAATGTCTGGGGTCTCTGCAATATGAGACAGAAGATCCTGGAATGCCTTGAAGCCATTGATTGCTGGCTTTGGGACAGGCACCACCACTTCATCTGGTGAAGATGACATCTTGTGTAGAGATAGGGGTCAGTTGTTGATGCCCCTCCATTACCTCTTGCTCATGGGGGCCATTGTCCAGCTCATGTGGGTGGCCTGGCTAATGATGCCATTAAGGAACGGGATCTCCTCCTCTTTCTGGATGTATCAGAGGGATATCTGCTCCTGGACCCGAATTATGATAGTTCTCAGTAGGACCGATACAGTCCTGGTGGCATGCTATAGGGACACTAGCCTGCTAGAAGCCGATTGGTTTGGTGCCACTCACCCCCCAGCTGAGATGGAACTCTAAATGAAAGCCACCTGGTATGCTCCTTAAGATTGCTTTCAAAAGGCAAGGGTCAGGGATCCCTACTCAAAACTGGAGAAAAGGAGTAGGATGGTGAAGTGAAGACCTCTTCTTTCAGTGGTGGTGCTGTATGCTGACACAAAACTAGTATTGGCCCTGGTACTGGTTATTGCTTGGTGTGGAGGATGTCTCTGCAGGGAACACTGAGTCTTGCAGGATGCATCTCAGCTCATTGCCAGGCTCATTCATGGGTATCAGTAGTGGGTCTCATTTCTGCTGCATCTCTCCAGTTTTGGTGGAGGGCTTGGAGGCTCTGCCCTTGGATGAATCATCTCTTCGGGACTATGCTCCCTGTTTGGAGCTATGTTTGAGCTCCCTCCAGCTCAGTCTCTCAATGTCAACTTTTCGTGGCCAAAGGTCCTGATTTTGCTGCCGAGGTTGTCAGCTGGCAGCCTGTGACAGGGCTGCTAGCATCATGACTGCCGATGCTGAGACTATCAGTGCTGAGTTGGTCAGTGTGGAAGTTGCCAGTGCTGGCTTTGTCAGTGGTTCCTCTTGCCCTCTTTTCTCTGCCTTATCCTGGGGTATGGTGTCTGTTTGAGGCAGAATTGGTTGATGCTGGTTTGTCTGGCCACATTCTGGTAGTTGCTACCCTCTCTGGGCCCAAACTGACTCACAAGGACTGCTCTAGCAGGTGTAACTTGAGCTGAACATCCCTGGATTTGTAGGTTCTTGTGGAGATTGACTTGCACACAGAGCACCTATCTGAGATGTGGGTCTTTCCAAGGCTGAAGAGGCATTGGCTATGTCCATCATTGATGGGAATCAGTCTGTCATAGGACAGGCAGGGTTTGATGGTTTAATTCTAGTTCTGCAGTTTCTCATTGAAGTCTGTTTTCTAAGTTTTTTTTGTTGATCTACAACCTATCCTGAAGGACGATCCCTAACTCTCACAGACCTTAGGAGACAGGCCAGTCCTCGCTTACAGACAGCCCTCCAACCTGAAGCAAATACTCACCAGCAATCACACACCACACAACAAAAACACTAACCTAGGAACCAATCCCTGCTACAAACCCCATTGCCAACCCTGTCCGCATATCTATTTAAGAGACACCATCATAGGACCTAACCACATCAGCCACACCATCAGGGGTTCGTTCTCCTGCACATCTACCAGTGTGATATATGCCATCATGTGCCAGCAATGCCCCTCTGCCATGTACATTGGCCAAACCGGACAGTCTCTATGCAAAAGAATAAATGGACACAAATCAGACATCAAGAATTGTAACATTCAAAAACCAGTAGTAGAGTACTTTAATCTCCCTGGACACTCAATAATAGACTTAAAAGTGGCAATTCTTTAACAAAAAATACATCAAAAACAGACTTCAACGAGAAACTGCTGAACTGGAATTAATTTGCAAACTGAACACCATCAAATTAGGCCGGAATAAAGACTGGGAGTGGATGGGTCACTACAAGAAGTAATTTTCTCTCTGCTGATACTCACACCTTCTTGTCAACTGTTGGAAAGGGGCGACGTTCACCTTGATTGCATTAGCCTCGTTAGCATTACAAAGGTAATCAACTGTTGAGAACAGGCCACTTCCACCCTCGTTAGCACTACCCCGCACTTGGTAAGGCAACTTCCATCTTTTCATATATACATACACACACACACACACACACACACACTGCTTACTGTATTTTTCACTCCATGCATCTGATGAAGTAGGTTTTAGTCCACAAAAGCTTATGCCCAAATAAATTTGTTAGTCTCTAAGGTGCCACAAGGACTCCTCGTTGTTTTTGCTGATACAAACTAACACGGCTACCACTCTTAAACTTGTAAAGGTTTTTATGAGTTTTATCAATGATGCAATACTTCCATTTTTAAAATAGAAAAACTACCCTTCTACTAAGGTTGCATGAGTTAACAGCTGTAGTGAGCAGGATGGCATCCAATTACACTGTGGATGGTAAATTAATATTTTCACATTTTGAAAAAGACGTGTATAAATTTAAAATGGTTACATGACAAGGAAGCTTGACAAAGAAAGGGGAAAATATAAAACAACGGTGCAACATTTCCAAAACTGGACTGTGCTCAATGCAGACAGAGCCCTTGGGCCATATTAGCGTAAACATTTTTATACTAAAGCACCAAGCCTCTTGATCTTGAATTATACCCTTGTGGGGGACTAGATGTGGCTGACCCCCCTTTCGCCGAACAAGACACCGGCGAAGACTGAGCCTATAGGCCGCCCTATAGGCCACAAGCCTGAACTATACTAGGAGTCATGTTCTCTGCCGGTCTTGGTCATGACCAGAGGAGGGAGGGGGACCAAGGAGAGAAAGAATAAAAAGCCCCAGCAGCAGCACTAATGAAATATAATGGCTGGCGAAATATAATAACCACTTGTTTGGCTGGCAAAATATAATAAACCGCTTGTGTGAAGAAAGTAATTGTAGTTAAATGCAGCTTCTCCTTTGGGTGCTCTGTGACCCCCCCCCCCAGAACTTCTAGCTAAATGCAAACTAACCAATCACGCTTCTTCTTTGGGCATTCTGTGACACACCCCCCCCCAGGTGCACTATCGGTAACACCCCGGAAAAGTAATTTACACCCTGCCGAGAATACACCCTAACTGGTGCCAAGTACTGCCCATATCGGAAACCACCAAGAAGCCCTCCACCCAATATGCACCCAATTCTCAGAAAAATAATAAGGAAGGTGCCGGGAAAGGGAACAGACCCTAACTCTTTATTTTTCGTAAATGACGTGTAACTTCTAATATGTTTGAGGTTTGTAAGAATAAAAGGAGCCTGCGAGCTCAGTTCTGGGGAGTAGTTTCTATTGCTACCCCCAACGCATTGGTATGTATTGCAATAAACGGGACTCAGGCTTGAGTCTGTGAACTAAAATCAATGCGTGGGTAACTTTTTCCACGACACCCTGCATTCCAAGAAACAATCACAGCCTGTTTAATTTTCCTAGAAAGGCTCCTATCCCGATAGGCTTTGAATAATAAATGAAAGATCAATAGCAATGTACATACTAAAATGAAAATATTCAGGGTTAAATTTTGTCCTTACTTACACAGACTTCAATGAAGATGCATGGATATAACGGAGGGTCAAATTTGGTCCTCATTCTGGACAACTAGAAACAATCCCTACAACTGAAACTTTCCAGATTTGTTTTGCCACACCAACCTCTGTCTCTTCAACACATAAAATTTGCTGGTAAATATCTTCAAATGCAATTGAACAATACTTTCCATGGATATTGTATTAACTGGATTATTGTTTATAAACAAACAACCAATTCAGTCAAAAAAGAGAAACAGAAACAATCTACTCAAAAGAAACACAGAATGTTCTACTATTAATACAATGCACTGTAATAGAGGATACTTTGAAAATAAGCTTATTCCTCATTAGGCAAAACCTCAGACAACAAGACAACAAATGTAAAACATTTGCATAGTAGCGCCATTGTTTGTGAACTCTCTTATAAGGAAATTCTGCCCTAGTTTGACTATTAAGGACTTTCCCAACTTGTCCTAAAAAGTGGTATTTGTACTCGTGCCCATTTTCCATTTTTGTTTGGTTATCTGTCAAAAGGCGTCAAGTTAATTTCTATCCGAAGGAAACCGGCAGTAGTGATATTGCCAGTACTTGCTGAGACACAAGACGTAGCCATACAATGCTCTCACAGACAGGAACCATTTTTCATATCTCTAACACCACAAGGACATTTTTCAAAACATGTACCAGTAAGATAACAAATTCAGCCTGGATTCAGAAAGAGAGGAAATTGTGCTCCTGTGTGCATTCATTGTTTAACAAGTCAAAGACACAGTATAGCTTTACTAGTAATACTGAACTTAATGCCCCTGTTGGGACTATAATCAGAAAATTGAGTTTGGCACCTTACATTGCAGTCTGAACTGGTAATTCAAGAGTGTCACTTACGCAATGCTATGAGTCCCTTACAATTGAAATATAATGTGAAGAATTGAGCACGAGGCATTAAGTGATACTGTTGAGGGGAGAAAAGCATAACTTATAGATAGGTGAGGCACTGTTATTGGTAATAGAACCATTGCTTGAACTTACAACTAGATTGCACAAAACATTACAGAATCCTGCATTAGAACAGCAATGGACCAACAGGTCTTCTGCATCTTTAACATCTATTAAAGTACAAGGACAGCTAAAGACAGTGTCTAGTGGTATGTCCGTTGGATTTCATTTTCATGTATCGTAAGCAAGACCAGGAGGTAGGACTGCTTTCTTCAAAGACTTATGCAGAGATTTCTTTTCTTTAAATCCAGAATTAAGGCTTTTAAAAACTGCAATAGCATAATACCATACACATATAAAAATGAAAAAAAGAGGCAAAAGATGGCTACTATTTTTCCTAATTAAAATCAGATATCCTAATATCTGCATATAGTACACAAATTATCTAATGCTGTAGTACCATCCAATTTATATAGATTTAGTGGGGCAAATTTTCATTATGATGCACAGAGAACTCATTAAAATTATATAGTGCTTGACTAAGTAACAGGACATCCAGAATTTACCAGATTCAATTTAGAGATGGGCTGGTGTTGCCAAATTTCTAATCACAGAAAATGGAACACCGTTGCCCCACCTCCTTCCTGAGGCTCTGTCCCTGCCCTGCCCCTTCTTTGAGGCCCTCAGTAGTTTGAGCATTGGCCTGCTAAATCCAGGGTTCTGAGTTCAATCCTTGAGGGGGCCACTTAGGGATCTGGGGCAAAATCAGTACTTGGTCCTGCTAGTGAAGGCAGGGGGCTGGACTCAATGACCTTTCGAGGTCCCTTGCAGTTCTATGAGATAGGTATATCTCCATATAATATTATTAATTATTATTATTATTATATTATTACTACAAACCCCCTCCCTCTGTTGCTCGCTCTCCCCCACCCTCACTCACTTTCACTGGGCTGGGGCAGGCGGATGGGGTGCAGGAGGGGGTGAGGGCTCCAGAATGGGGCCAGAAATAAGAGGTTCAGGGGGGCTCTGGGCTGGGGCCAAGGGGTTTGGAGTGCAGGAGGGGCTCAGGGATGGGGCAGGGGTACGGGAGGGGGGCAGGGATCTGGGATGGGGCTGGGGATGAGGGGTTTGGGATGCAGAAGGGGGATCAGGGCTGGGGTAGGGGGTTGGGGTGCAGGCTCTGGGAGGGAGTTTGGGTGCAGGAGGGGGTGTGGCCTCTGGGAGGGGGCTCAGGACTGGGGCAGGGGGTTGGGGTGCAGGAAGAGGTGAGCGCTCCGGCCGGGCGACGCTTACCTCAGGCGGCTCCCAGGCGGCAGCGCAGCGGGGCTAAGGCTCCCGGAAGCAACCAGCATGTCTGGCTCCTAGGCGGAGGGGCCAGGGGGCTCTGCGTGCCGCCCCTGCCCACAGGTGCCGCCCCTGCAGTTCCCATTGGCCACGGTTCCCAGCCAATGGGAGCTGCGGAGCCAGCGCTTGGGACAGGGGCAGTGCATGGAGCCCCTATGGCCACCCCTGCAAATAGGAGCCGGACATGCTGGCTGCTTCCAGGAGCCGTGCAGAGCCAGGCCAGGCAGGGAACCTGCCTTAGCTCCGCTGCACCACCAACCAAACTTTTAGCAGCCCAGTCAGCAGCTGCCAGGGTCCCTTTTTGATGGGGCGTTCTGATCAAAAACCAGACACCTGGCAACCCTAAGATGGGCTGATTAACGAAGTTAGTTGATTATCTCAATTCCATTGTCTTTATCTTTAAAAAGAAGAAATGAAATGAATATCTCTGTAGAGATGTAAGAAGCTTCTGATAAATGGAATATACACTGTAGCCGTAAGTTTGCATCTGACCTAGTTGATAAGATAACTTAATGAAAACAAATATCTGAGATTAATCTAATGGCTAAGAATCTAGTTCCAAGCCTTTGTGAGAAAGCACTATAACTCATTACCTCCTCATCAGACTGCCAGTACCCAGAGATCAGAGCTATTCTGGAGCACCTTTATTTGCTGAGGATCATTGCCTCATGTAAGGCCATGTCTATACTAGCGAGCTTATGGTGGCACAGCTGTACCAATGCAGCTGTGCCGCAGTAAGATCGCTTGGGTAGCCACTCTATACTGATGGGAGTGAGCTCTCCTATTGCCATAATTAAACCACCTCCAACGAGCGGCGGTAGCTATATCAGCAGGAGAGCATCTCCCACCAACGTAGCGCCAGTGTAGACAGCGCTTCTGACTGTGTAATTTATGTTGCTCAAAGGGGTGTTTTTTCACACCCCTGAGCGACATGAGTTATACCAACGAAAGTGCTAGTGTAGACTAGCCTTAGTCTCATATATCTGGTAGAGACAAGGTGGGTGAGGTAATATCTTTTACTGGGCCAGCTTCTGCTGGTGAAAGAGACAAGCTTTTAAGTTACATCTCTTCTTCAGGTGCGGAAAAGGTAATCAGCGTGTCACAGCTAAATACAAGGTGAAACAGACTGTTAAACATATGGACATAACTCATGGTGCAAGAGATCATGCAAGATGAAGTGGGAAACTAACCTCTGCAGTAATAAGACAAAGGAAGGTCAGTGTGGAAGTGATGATGTAGTAATGAAACAAAGCCAGTGTTTCCACTGAGTCCATGATTTTAAGTGTCTAGCAAAGTTATGAATTAAAGCTCCCAGGCTGGTCTTATCTTTCCCAGACCTGAAGAAGAGCTCTGTGTAGCTCAAAAGCGTGTCTCTCTTACCAACAGAAGTCGGTCCAATAAAAAAAAAAAAAATTACCTCACCCACTTGGTCTCTTTCATATCTTGGGCCCAATATGGCTACCACATCACTGCAAACAACATCAGATATTTGGGGAATTTTGAACAGCTGACAGGTTAAACTCATTTTTTTTTGGAACTTTTTGTAACTGCAGGAGCATTCTCTCCTTAAAATAACTTATGTAAACAAACCATTGAAAATGAAATTAAAGTAAAAAAAAGAAATAATTTTTAACAATTATATGTGGTTGAGGTTTTCTTTTTATGAGAATGTCAGCTTATTCGTGCTGGATGCCAGAACCATTTTAGAATCATGCCCTGCAGTTCCAATCAATCATATCACCCTCTTAAAAGACTCCTTTTATAAACATAAGAATGACCCTATCAAAAACATGTACTTATTTCTAGGAGAGATGAAAAGGAGAGAGAAAACAAGAATTAACAATGAACTTTCAAGATCCTAACGCGTTCTCCACCTCACTCCCCAGAACATTGGGATTCCTAGTACTGATGTTAACGCTATTGTCCTACTTAGTATTTTACTTTCTTAGAATTCTTAATGACATTTATTTAAACAACTTTGAATTTTAACTCAACCAAATCTTGTGTCTGTGTTACACGTCAGTGATGGGCCTTGTATTTCCTTCCCGTAGTAGCCTGGCTCTCCACTGGGCCCAGCTGATCCCAAGAATAGTTGGTTTTGGTGCAAAAAGAATCAGCTTGTGCTTTGAGTGTATACAGGGTGGAAAAAGAGACGGCAGAAGATAATGCAGTCCTAAACCTCTCATCTGGGCCTCAGAGGTTACTGCAGCATTAGGGACTGGAGCTTTCCTGCTGAGGCTTTTGAAGATCCACAGGGGAGGCTTTTTTCTCCCAGATTCCATTTTGATGTCCTTTAAGAGTGCAGTTCATTGCCTCCTCCAGTTGTTCGTTATCTGAGGTGGATGTTGCCTCCTGCATGGAGCTGAGAAACACTGCACACCTCCCACTGCTTCCCTAGCATTCTTCTCCAATATCTGAAATGGTCTGGATTACAATGTGGTTGCCCCTCTGGACAGAGTAGGCTTCTTTAACCTTAAAGCCTGACTGAACCCAACATTCCAATGGGCTTTGTGTCCTGGATAACCATGAAGTGGACAGGGAGCTGCAGACAGGGGAGTTTGAGAGGGAGAGCAAGAGATCCCGCTGCTGAACAGGTTACCAGGTGAGAGTGAGAGTACTAGCTGTTGGTGTGAGTGAGTTTGCTCGACTGTTTGAATTTTAATTGTGATTCTGATTTCAGGTGACTTCAGTTTCAGTTACAGCTGCTGTGGCAGTTGGGACTGAGTGCCTGACCTTGTTCCCTTGATTGTTCCCTTTCTTGCCTTTGACTGGCCTTCCCCAGTGTGATTCACGAGGGGGTGGGACTGACCTAGGCAAGCAGGCTTTAAAAGCCAGAGGAAGAGTGACCAGGGGGCTGCAGACAGGGGAGTTTGAGAGGGAGTTTGACAGAGGGAGGCCTACGATGGTTAGGAAGACCTGCAACACCTGTGCCAGCACTGCTTCGGTCTCCTCCACCTGCGCCTGTAGCCAGACAGAGCGCCTGAGCATGGATGCTTCTACCCAGATCCTGGTGTGGTTGTGCAGGGACTGTGACTTGCAATTCCCACTTACTGACATCCAGGCTGGGGGGACTATCCAATGTGAAAGGTGCCTGCTGGTGGAATCTCTCAGGCAGCAGGTGGGGGAGCTACGGGAGGAAGTGGCTAGGTTGAGGAGCATCCGAATCCACGAGCAATTCCTGGACGGTGTCGACGTGGAGACAGCTGAGGTAGCTGTCCCAGTACACAGGACTGCTGACACACCACTGGTGGAGAAGGAAATGGCTCAGGGTGGACACTGGCAGCTGGTTACTTCTGGCAGCAGGCAGTGCACCACCCCTGCTCCGAACCCCCCCACCGTGGTAATAGGTAACCATTATTCTCTTCTTGATACAGGAGAGAAGGAATCACCCCCTACAGTAGAGGAGGAGAAGCCTCGTACCCCTAAGGCTGGGAGGTCTGCTGCCACCACTGCGGATAGGAAACGTAGGGTAGTGGTGGTCGGAGACTCTCTTTTGAGGGGGACGGAGGTGCCCATCTGTCGCCCGAACATTTCATCTCGGGAGGTATGCTGCCTGCTGGGGGCCCGTATCAGAGACGTTACGGAGGCACTGTCGAGGATTATCCAGCCCTCTGACTACTACCCCATGCTACTCATCCATGTGGGCACAAATGATACTGTGAGGTGTGACACTGAGTGGATTAAGAGTGACTACAGGGCTCTGGGAGTACGGGTGAAGGAGTTTGGAGTGCAGGTGGTATTCTCTTTGATTCTTCCTGTCAAAGGTAGGGGCCCGGGCAGAGACAGGTGCATCGTGGAGGTGAATTCCTGTCTGCAAAGATGGTGTCGCCAGGAGGGCTTTGGCTTCCTCAACCACGGGATGCTATTCGAGGAAGGACTGCTAGGCAGAGATGGCGTTCACCTTTCGAGAAGGGGAAAGACCCTATTTGGACACAGACTGGCTAACCTAGTGAGGAGGGCTTTAAACTAGGTTTGACGGGGCCCGGTGTGCAAAGTCCACAGGTAAGTGGGGAACATGGAGACCTGGGAGATGGGTCGGAAATAGGAGGGAGCGTGGGCTATAATGGCAGAGAGAAAGGAGGGTCAGGGCAAAACTGGGAGGCAAGATCAAATCAGTATCTTAGATGCCTATATACAAATGCTAGAAGTATGGGTAATAAGCAGGAAGAACTGGAAGTGCTAATAAATAAATACAACTATGACATTGTTGGCATCACCGAAACTTGGTGGGATAATACACATGATTGGAATGTTGGTGTGGATGGGTACAGCTTGATAGACAGGGGAAAAAGGGAGGAGGTGTTGCCTTATATATTAAAAATGTACACACTTGGACTGAGGTGGAGATGGACATAGGAGACGGAAGTGTTGAGTCTCTCTGGGTTAGGCTAAAAGGGGTAAAAAACAAGGGTCATGTCATGCTAGGAATCTACTACAGGCCACCTAACCAGGTGGAAGAGGTGGATGATGCTTTTTTTAAACAACTAACAAAATCATCCAAAGCCCAAAATTTGGTGGTGATGGGGGACTTCAACTATCCAGATATATGTTGGGAAAATAACGCAGCGGGGCACAGACTATCCAATAAGTTCTTGGACTGCATTGCAGACAACTTTTTATTTCAGAAGGTTGAAAAAGCTACTAGGGGGGAAGCTGTTCTAGATTTGATTTTAACAAATAGGGAGGAACTCGTTGAGAATTTGAAAGTGGAAGGCAGCTTGGGTGAAAGTGATCATGAAATCATAGAGTTCACAATTCTAAGGAAGAGTAGAAGGGAGTACAGCAAAATAGAGACAATGGATTTCAGGAAGGCGGATTTTGGTAAGCTCAGCTGATAGGTAAGGTCCCATGGGAATCAAGACTGAGGGAAAAAACAACTGAGGAGAGTTGGCAGTTTTTCAAAGGGACACTATTAAGGGCCCAAAAGCAAGCTATTCCGCTGGGTAGGAAAGATAGAAAATGTGGCAAAAGACCACCTTGGCTTAACCACGAGATCTTGCATGATCTAAAAAATAAAAAGGAGTCATATAAAATATGGGAACTAGGACAGATTACAAAGAATATAGGCAAACAACACAGAAATGCAGGGGCAAGATTAGAAAGGCGAAGGCAAAAAATGAGCTCAAACTAGCTACAGGAATAAAGGGGAACAAGAAGACTTTTTATCAGTACATTAGAAGCAAGAGGAAGACCAAGGACAGGGTAGGCCCACTGCTCAGTGAGGAGGGAGAAACAGTAACAGGAAACTTGGAAATGGCAGAGATGCTTAATGGCTTCTTTGTTTCGGTCTTCACCGAGAAGTCTGAAGGAATGCCTAACATAGTGAATACTAATGGGAAGGGGGTAGGTTTAGAAGATAAAATAAAAAAAGAACAAGATAAAAATCACTTAGAAAAGTTAGATGCCTGCAAGTCACCAGGGCCTGATGAAATGCATCCTAGATACTCAAGGAGCTAATAGAGGACGTATCTGAGCCTCTAGCTATTATCTTTGGAAAATCATGGGACACAGGAGAGATTCCAGAAGACTGGAAAAGGGCAAAAATAGTGCCCATCTATAAAAAGGGAAATAAAAAACAACCCAGGAAACTACAGACCAGTTAGTTTAACTTCTGTGCCAGGGAAGATAGTGGAGCAAGTAATTAAGGAAATCATCTGCAAACACTTGGAAGGTAGTAAGGTGATAGGGAATAGCCAGCATGGATTTGTAAAGAACAAATCATGTCAAACCAATCTGATAGCTTTCTTTCATAGGATAACAAGTCTTGTGGATAAGGGAGAAGCGGTGGATGTGGTATACCTAGACTTTAGTAAGGCATTTGATACGGTCTCGCATGATATTCTTATAGATAAACTAGGCAAATACAACTTAGATGGGGCTACTAAAAGGTGGATGCATAACTGGCTGGATAACCGTACTCAGAGAGTAGTTATTAATGGTTCCCAATCCTGCTGGAAAGGTATAACAAGTGGGGTTCCGCAGGGGTCGGTTTGGGGACCGGCTCTGTTCAATATCTTCATAAACGACTTAGATATTGGCATAGAAAGTACACTTATTAAGTTTGCAGATGATACCAAACTGGGAGGGATTGCAACTGCTTTGGAGGATAGGGTCATAATTCAAAATGATCTGGACAAATGGGAGAAATGGTCTGAGGTAAACAGGATGAAGTTTAATAAAGACAAATGCAAAGTGCTCCACTTAGGAAGGAACAATCAGTTTCACACATACAGAATGGGAAGAGAGTGTCTAGGAAGGAGTACCGCAGAAAGGGATCTAGGGGTTATAGTGGACCACAAGCTAAATATGAGTCAACAGTGTGATGCTGTTGCAAAAAAAGCAAACATGATTCTGGGATGCATTAACAGGTGTGTTGTGAGCAAGACACGAGAAGTCATTCTTCCGCTCTACTCTGCGCTGGTTAGGCCTCAACTGGAGTATTGTGTCCAGTTCTGGGCACCGCATTTCAAGAAAGATGTGGAGAAATTGGAGAGGGTCCAGAGAAGAGCAACAAGAATGATTAAAGGTCTTGAGAACATGACCTATGAAGGAAGGCTGAAAGAATTGGGTTTGTTTAGTTTGGAAAAGAGAAGACTGAGAGGGGACATGATAGCAGTTTTCAGGTATCTAAATGGGTGTCATAAGGAGGAGGGAGAAAACTTGTTCACCTTAGCCTCTAAGGATAGAACAAGAAGCAATGGGCTTAAACTGTAGCAAGGGAGGTTTAGGTTGGACATTAGGAAAAAGTTCCTAACCGTCAGGGTGGTTAACCACTGGAATAAATTGCCTAGGGAGGTTGTGGAATCTCCATCTCTGGAGATATTTAAGAGTAGGTTAGATAAATGTCTGTCAGGGATGGTCTAGACAGTATTTGGTCCTGCCATGAGGGCAGGGGACTGGACTCGATGACCTCTCGAGGTGCCTTCCAGTCCTAGAATCTATGAATCTATAATTATTAAAAAATAAAAATAAACAAACACCAAAACTTATATCAGCAAAATTTCTGGGCACAGACAAATAGCAACACAAATGGCCAATTAGCTGCACTGGAATCAAAACTCTTCTTATACCCAGAATAAGCCCTTCTTCTGAACAGGACGTTCTGCATAATCTACAATCAGAAAGGTAAATACTATATATTGAATGAATATGCACTTGGACAGGGGCACTCAAAATGATTCAATTTCCTTTTAACATCAGCGATAAATAATTTAAAACAGGATTGTCATGGCAAATAAGTGAAGATCTTTTGCAGTGAGAATTTAAATTATGTTTTTCTCTAGTTACTAATTATAAGACCATTCATTATCTTGTTAAAAAGATCTCATTATCATGTGGGATAGCAAGATGCAGTTTCTTTTGTACCAATTATTAAGGATAAAACCCATTTCATTGCAGATGATCCACATAAAATATTACTTACCACTTAAGCCATTAGCTAAGCTTTCAATAGAGGGCTTATATGGTGCAGAGGCCCTGTTACAAAAAGTGGAATAAATTGCACAATAGGGGAGCTGTAATTCTGGGAACAGTATATTTAAGGTATGTTTTTTTTGTTTTATTGGCACAAACAAGCTTATGATGAAAAACACAAATGTTCATTGTGTTCATATAATACATAAGCGGAACTGATTGGCTTTTCACCTGTGGAAAACCGATCTGGAATCTATTTAGCTGTAAATTAAACAAATCCAGTTTGTGGTCTGGGGAGAGTAGTAGAAGCAAGTGAATTTCTCTTCTCTTCGCCCCCTTCCTCCCCCCCCCCACCCCCATGCAGTGGCAGATATAACATGATGACTGGCCTAAAATGAAGAACCAGACACAACACAGACAGAAGTTTCCCCTAAGGAACACCCAGGGACAATAACTTGTATTGAACAGCATCAAAGCTTCATCGATTCCAAGGCCAGAAGGGACCACTGTGATCCTCTAATCTGACCTTTGGTATGACACAGGCCATAGAACTTCACTAAAATAATTCCCAGACCAGATCTTTTAGAAAACTAACCAATCTTGATTTAAAAATTGCCAGTGATGGAGAATCCACAAACAGATGGACAGATTCTAGCAATATGCCATCTAACCTTTTTAAAATTTTTGTCCAAGTTGGAACTTGAATATTGGCTGGGCTGGTCAGGTTCAAAGGACTAATGCTTATCCCCTTGAGCTATCCAGCTGGTGTAAAGCTCTCAGGTAAGCCACGTGACCTGGAAATATTTGAAAAATGGACTAGACAAAGTACACACACACACACACACCCCAGAAGTGTTTATTTTAGCACAAGAGGGACAGACTATAAATTTGTGTTAAATTATGTTTAAGGCTGCGAGTCTGTCACGGAGGTCATGGACTCCATGACTTTCCAGGAGCTCCATGACTTCTGCAGCAGACGGTGCTGCTGACCCCAGGGCCACCCGAGCAGCTCAGGCAGCCCCAGGACAGCCGCACCAGCCACTGCTGGGGCTGGCTTGGGCCACTGCGCCCGCCCCCCCCAGAGCAGCAGCGGCGGTCTCAGGTTGCAGCCCCCTCCCCCCAGCACTAGCAGCAATCTCAGGCTCTGCCTCCCCCCCCCCCCCCCCCCGAGCACCAGTGGCAGTCCTGGGATGCGCGCCGTTGGGCCGCCCCCTGCCCCAGAGCACCAGTGGTGCCCCCGGAGCCCCCGTTCCAGAGCACCTGAGATTTAGTCAGGGGTATATAGTACAAGTCATGGACAGGTCACGGGCAGTGAATTTTTGTTTACTGCCCGACCTGTCCATGGATTTACTAAAAATACCCATGACTAAATAACCTTAATTATGTTCTTACTACTTTTCAGTGATTTCTGGGCAATAATACTGTTCATGGAATGCTTTTAAAGAAAGCTGAAAAACTATAAATATTGGAAAAAATAATGAACAGCATTCCCCCCATTATTCTAACATGCTGTATGGAACAATCTTGCATTACAATGAGTGGACTTTATAATCTAGTATGAATATAGCCGACGTCTATAATTCTATTAACCCCAGCAAAAAAACCAACCAACCAACCCACCCACAAGCCGAGTTTTATTAGCCTTGAGTTTGACTATGTGAAAGGGTGTTTTGTAAGAAGCTTATTTTTAAAAAAATATATAAATTATGAAACTCATGCTTCGGGGCATATTCCAACCATAATCTGACAGGAATGATGAAGGAAGATTAATCCACGTCTAGGGAGACTATTACTGAGTTTCTTGTACCTTCCTCTGAAGCATCTGATATTTCTCTCAGAGACAGTATATCGGACTTTGTCTTTACTCCACAAAGCATATTCATACATCAAGAGGTCTCTCTTGCTGTAATTCCTAGTGGAGACAAGGCACAGCTAGGTTTTACTATAGTGTAGCTAGGTGAGGTAAACCTCAGTTGGTACAGGTTTGACCTTGACTACTTAAATCAAGGTAAAAACTAGCTGTGCCTTGTCTCCACTGGGACTTTACAGCAGGAAAGCTGACGATGCAAAAACACACCTTTTGTAGTAAAGCCATGGTCTTCTATTCCATAGATGCACATCCTCTCTTTAAATGCCATGACAATTACTCTCAGCAGTTGCCTACCACCTTAAAAATAGCTGAGGCGGAGAACAGAAGAACCTTACAAAACTGCCCTTTGATAAGCAGCCCACAAGTCTATACTGAAAATGGAATTTTAGGTTTGCAGGATACAGAAGACAAGACTAAAGAAGTTATGGGGCTGTACCAGAGTGCGGGCTAGCCGGGATGACAATGTCCTTCCTCCATGTGTGCAAATGGATAAGCACCAAATCACCTTCTGCCCTTTCCAATGGTACTCTGGAAACTTTAAAAGTTAGCTGACCTTTATTTTAACCTTAAAAGACGTTTTAGAGTTGGGTTGGTTTGAGCTAAACAAATTCAGAGCAGTTCAAAACTGGTTTGTCCATTCCTCCATATAGTGGTATTCTGATAATTTTATGTGGAACAGAAAAATCATCAAGAGAAAGGCACCAGAAAAATCACAGAGAAATGGGGGGAAGGGTACACCTTGAAGAGTAAGGGTGCTGTTGACATCAGATCTAATGCTTTCAGCAATAGCTCATTAATTAATTATTGTTCTTACAGTAAGGAGGATAAAATAAGGAAAGGCAAAGAAGCAGTTGTCCTCCATAATGAGTTCAGTTGTACATCCTGAAGTGTGTTCGGACACCCAACTTTGATGACAAATTGCACTGATAAGTATTTTTGTTCGGTTGCAACTACATTTATTTCTCCACACTTCTTCTATTTTGCATGCCAGGATTCGAATGAGTCCATACACTAAGACTTGTCACATTAATTGTATTCTCACTCCAAAAGACAGTGCTGTTTGAGGCCATCATTTTTAGATCATTTTTGAAAACACCAGAGATTAAATCAATCCAAAAATATTCAGATTGATTCAAGAATATTAAAATGCCAAAAACCCTATTTTTGTCTAGTTAAATTCAGAAAAAAAATTGCTAAATGAGAAGTGTTAGCACATCATCCTCACTGTCCATGCAATACTTCATACATTAGTTATGTCTGCTGTTTTATCCTGGGGGAGATATTTGGTCCTCTGGAGCCTGGTGCTAAGAAATACCAAAGAACCACTTTCTCTTACATTTTAATTTTGGTATTTGAAATCAACAACAATTCTTCAAAAAGGGAAAGCACAGATTGATTACCATACTTCTAATTAGAGGCAATGTTTTTGACCTCTAGCTGACCTAAATATTCTCTTGTTATTATTTAGCAGCACGATCCACTTCCCTAATGAATTACTTAGAATGACTGAGTAGGAAAAGATCTTCAGCACACTTGGAAATGTGCTACAGTATCTTGCTATCACAGTTGGAACACCTTTTATGTATATTAAGCAGTTCCACAGTTCTAAAACACTTTCCAGATGTGAAGAGAAACACGAAGCTTGATTTGCAACAGTCCTAAGTGATCACTTTGTGTTTTTCTTATTTTTCCTGTGCCACACGGGTCTTGCTGCGATTTTGCCCTACTTCTGACTAGAAGACTGTACACAGTGTAGCTTTCTCAGTAACCACCACCAAGGGTTCACTCTAAAATGATTAACAGGAAGGCGTTCAGACAGCTGTTCACCCTTTCCTTGGAACCTAACTATACTATCAGACATATCAGAGATATACTAACAGACATATCCAAACCTCATGGACCCAGATCTGAGAAATCATCTGGTAGCTCTTGAACCAATTCTTTGTCCTATAGCAGTATATCACATTGCTTCACAATCACACTGGGGTGATTCTCAGCAAATAATGGGCTCATTTAGATGTATTAATAAAAAACTCTATCCTATATGCCATGTAAGTAACTGATGTGAATTCTGTTATGCATCAGATAATTAACTGAGACACCAGCTTTTGAGCTTACACAGTGCTCTTCTTCAGGTCTTCAGCTCTGTGACCACTTGAAAGCTTGTCTCTCTAACAGAAGTTGGTCCAGTAAAACATACTACCTCACCCACCTTGTCTCTCTAATATCCTGGGACCAGCATAGCTACTACACTGAATACATAATTAACTGACTTGCAAATGCAGTTTCCTCATTATAGCAAACCAATGTACACCCAGCTACTTTAGATGAGGAATGTTCCTTTGGGCAGAATGAGTGGCAGGGAGGATCCATGGTTTCATATTCCACCCACCCAGCTAAGGTCACCATATGGGTGTGAAGTTAATATAAAATTGGTTAGCAGCAGCATGCAGCAACATTGTTACAGTTGGGAAGAAATCTTGTGATTATCTATCAATGCCATCAACTAGAGTACATGTAACAAACAAAAAGCCAGAAAACAAACAAACATGTAGCTCATTAAATGGAGGACTTCAGTAGTTTAACAAAACCACAGAGAAGATAATCAGCACAATATAGTTGAGGGACCCAGGTTAATTTTATACATCACCAAAAGATGCATCATATTAGGGACATATAAACACGTCAGATTAGATTACTGTATTTGGGTATATAGCTGAAGTTTCTGTTTTAGCTACATAAGCTAAATCTTAGGACATTTATATTCTATCTATAATATTTTAAGTCTACTAAGATCGTATCTATTCATGTTGTTTCTATTACTGGCAGCTAGAAATATGTACCCAGTAATACAGTTAAATTAAAATGTTAATCTTAAACATTGCTTTTCAGTACAGGAGTAAAGCAAAACTCCTGTCCTAAAAACAAATAATAGACGGTACCCCAGAGTTGTTGTGTGTCTCAGGAGCTTGTCTTGTAACATGGGTTTTCACTTTCAAACTTGCTCAAACCTGTTTTATGGAAATAAGATGCCCTGAAAATCTTTTTTATAATTATTTCCATTGCATAGAAACAGAACCTCCTGGTATTTCTAAGATAGCCTGGCTAAATATAGCAAGCAGCTCTCATGTTTTGTGGGGCATTTTCCTCTGGTATGCAGCTAATATAAATAAAATGAGTGGAGAGAAGCTGGCAGTGTTCCACTGACATTACATCACTCTTCCTTAATAGGAAGCCTCCCTGCAAGTTAACATCTTGCTTTAAACACTCAAAGGTCCCCACTTAGTTCTCAGTGAGGATCATCATATAAGGGTGATGTTTTAATTTGAAGAGCAATGGAACGCAGCAGGGGCCTGGTAATCTTACTCTCATTACTTTCTCAATGATGGAGCATTAGTACAACACTGAAAAATCACTTTAGACTTTGCACAAATTTCAGCAGAGCAAGAGTGTTTAATCAGAGTACAGAGAGTCATGATCTAGTGGTCTGAACCAGGGTCGGCTCCAGGCACCAGCCTAGCAAGCAGGTGCCTGGGGTGGCCAATGAAGAGGGGGGCGGCACGTCCAGTCGGAGCGAAGGACCTGCCGCTGAATTGCTGCCGTAGAATGAAGCAGCGGTAGAGTTGCCGCCGCTTGCGATCACGGCTTTTTTTTTTCTTCTTCTTCCTTCTTCTGCTTGGGGTGGCAAAAATGCTAGAGCCAGCCCTGGTCTGAACATTAGACTAGGAGCCAAAAACATTATGCTTTTATCCTTGGTTTGATACTGAGACTCTGTGGTCTTGAGAGAGACAAACCTTTCTGCTTCAGATTCTCAATCAATAAACAACCACCACCTAATCTACAACACTAGGTTATTAGGAAAATAAATTAGTTAATGCTCATGAAGTGCTATGTAAGTGGTATTATTATTAATTATTTTTACTAAGGACAGACAATGTACATTCATTGTACTGCAGATCAAAATCCTGCTTCAAGACTGCATGCAGTAATTTATTTAGTTTGCATAGCATTTCATCCAGAGTGAACATTTATCTACTCAGTGCCATGCAGATAGTATACCGCCTGGAGTATGAAAAGCCAAAGTAGGCCATTATCTTTGCCAAAGGGGCTTGCAATGATTTAACTGAATGACTCCCAATGTCTTTAATGAGAATTGTGCTACATACAGTGCTTTGAAAATGTACAGGAACTGAAGTCACAGCAGAGAGAAGTGATTTTAAATTGTATTATTTATTGATCCCACCTGAAGGCATCTGATGAAGAATCTCTGTGGCTGGTTAACCAGTTTAATTGAAAATGAGGATGTTTGACTTAATTTGTGGCTTAACTGTCAGAGTAACAAACCGATAAGGAACAATATTCACAGGGCCAACTTCATCCTTGGTGTAATTCCACTGATGAATGAAATTAGCTCAGTACTGAAAAATTTTTCTTCATCCCAAAACTATACAGAGAGTTATTAGCCACAGCCAGTGCTTATTTTTTAGAAGATTTTTTTTATTGTTTTCAATCAGTACCCGGACCTCCTTTCCAGGGACTAGAAAGAAGAATAGTTTTAAACTCAAAACATAGATGTAAATAACAATGCAACTGTGTTTATAGCAAACACTAAATCAAATGAAAATTGCAATAAAACTTGACCTAAATAGTTGATGATCACTGGATGACGCAATTGCTGTTTAGTAAGTTGTTGTTTTAGTTCCCTATTGAGTTTCGAGTATTGTCCCATGGTACGTTGTCATTGTGGAAACAGAGAAAACATCTGTTAAAATGAGCTTTAATGGAAAAAATTCAACTGACATTCTCTCTCTCTCTCTCTCATCTATTTTAACAATGTATTACACAAGTTAGTTTACTATATATAGCAGCCAGAAAAGGAACTGTCATTTGACCTATACTCTAGCTGGACATGGAGTTGTGTCACATTTATCATCATTTTATAGTATCATATAAAAGGGAAATGCCAACATTTTCCGAACTTGTGCAAATGCAGTTAGACACCTAAATCAGTAGCTTGATTTTCAGAGCACATGCATCTGCCACTGAAGTTATATAGTGGGAGCATTAGGTAATCTACATCTCTTAAATCAGGCTACTTATACAGGTGCCTAACTTTCTTCACACAAGTTTGAAAATTTGGACCTAAAAGTGCAATAATTTATTTTAAGAATACTTTTCACATTTCAGCTGTTGCTTTTGGAGCAAGCTTGCAGCTGAATTCAAATATCTTGTTAACTTGTGATTACTCAGATGGTAAGGATGGCACCTGGTTTTGGTAATGGGATGTGAATTGCTTCACTCTAGATCAGTGGTCTCCCCAGAGGGTGCGCAAGAGGATCCTTGGGGGTGCGCGGCAGGAGTTAGGTGATGATGCACATTGGTGTCCAGAGGTTTAATTGGTGAAACCAGGTCAATGTATCTTCAGAAAAGAAATTCTGTTTTAATACTGTGTAGGGCTTTTTATGAAAAACATCAGTCCAGGAGGGTGCTAACTGATGGCTGCTAACTGATAAGTCTAAAAATGTAATTGTATATAGGAATCATCATCGAGCACCTGTTTTTCCAGTGGGGTCCTGAAGGACCAGTTCTTGGCCCTATCCTATTTAATATTTTTATTAACGATATGAAAGAAAATATAAAATCATCACTGTTAAAGTTTGCAGAAAATTTGGGGAGTTCTAAATAGAGGAGGATAGGTCACTGATACAGAGCAATCTGGATCACTTGGTAAACTGCAAACAAGCAAACAATGTGTGTTTTAATATGGCTAAATGAAAATGTATACATATTGAAACAAAGAATGTAGGCCATACTTGCAAAATGGGAGATTCTATCCTGGAAATCAGTGACGCTGAAAAAGATTTGGGGGTCATGTGGATAATCAGCTGAATATGAGCTCCAGACACCCTGGCCAAAAGGGCTAATGGATGCATAAACAGGGGGATCTCAAATAGGTGTAGAAAAATTATTTTGTCACTATTTGGCACGGGTGCAACCGCTTCTGGAATACTATATCCAGTTCTGGGGTCCACAATTCAAGAAGGAGGTTGATAAACTGGGGAGGGTTTGGAGAAAAGCCACAAGAATTATTTTGGGGAAGTTCTCTGGCCTGTGTTGTACTGAAGATCAAACTAGATTATCACAATGGTCCTGTCTGGCCTCGGAATCTATGAAGAGTTCAGAAATCTGTGATTTTTGCTAATCAAATTCTCTCTCAGCCCTCAAGGTACTATTTGCATTTCAAATGGCTGAAGCAAGGCTTGTCTAGTATCATAAATGAACATCTTGTCCTGCAGTAATCAAATTAGGGTTACTTTCAGTGTTGCTTTGCAAATACATTGGTCTAAAAAAAACTAAGGAACATGGAATCAATTGAAGTGTGGGTGCGTTGTGCATGGTGTTCTCCTGGTTTAACCTATGTCATGTCTGTTTAAACCAGATTATGTGGCTAGAAATGATGACAAAAGCAATTTTAAAAATGTTTAAAGGGTTCTAATAACCTCAGTTTCCCAATCCAAAATAGCCGAAGAAATTTCAAGACTGGCAGTACTGAGGCAGTGAAGATGCTGCTGAAAATTAACATTGATAAGTCTTGAGCCACAGCCAACTAAACTGTAGTTGGTAGTATTCATTTGAGAGAAATTATTTTTTTAACTGCCTGTATTTAAGATGTATTCCTTATCCTTTTATAGTGGCTGAAAATGGGTGAAATCCTGACCCTGTTGAAGTCTTTGGGAGTTTTGCCATTGACAGGGCCGGCTCCAGGCACCAGGCAACCAAGCTGGTGCTTGGGGCGGCACCTGGAGGGGGGCGGCGCGGTGCTCGGGCCGCCCTCCCCCCCGCGCCCTGCCCCCGGCGCTCTGGCCGCTGGGGGGAGAGCCGGGCCCCCGCCGGGGCTCGCCGCCCTGCCCCCGCCGCGGCTCGCCGCCCTGCCCCCGGCGCTCTGGCCGCGGGGGGGGAGAGCCGAGCCCCCGCCGGGGCTCGCCGCCCTCCTCCCAGGGCTCCGGCCGCCCTCCCCTCCGGCGCCCTCCCCCCGGCCGCCGGGGGGAGAGCGGAGCCCCCGCCGGGGCTCGCCGCCCTCCCCCCGCGGGGAGGGGGCGGCGGCCGGAGGCTTCTTTGCCTGGGGCGGCAAAAAAGCCAGAGCCGGCCCTGGCCATTGACCACAGTGGGGCCAGGATTTCACCCAAGATCTTTGGTATTTCTGTTTAATAATGACAGCAGTATGTGGTGACATTCTTCTAGCCATTTCTCACCCTTTGGTGACAATTTCTGTCACAGTTTCATTTATTTTGGCCTTCAGTCTGTCCTATGCGAATGTTGCAAAGCAGAATTCACATCTAAAGCTAAATACACTCACTTTACTAGATTTCTCTAGGTCCTAAGTACTTGGCAGAAATTTTTACTGTCTCTTTCATATTTTCCCCTTAAAGGCAGGCAATTAAATTGTTGAATAACAGTAGTAAAATGAGAAGTTCAAACAGTGTGAACTATGAAGGGAAAAGAAGGTGTTTGAATGTCAGTGAAATTGAAGTATTGTTTTTGTAAACGTACACTGGTCCCAGAATGTTCCAGATTATAGAAAGGCCTTTGTGGCATTTAGCTAAAGCATGTGATTTTTTTTTTTTTAACTATCCAATGGGAATAAACTACTACCTTGGGTTTTTTTAAACAAAGGGATTGAAAACCTCTCATCTCAAGAAATTAAAAGAAATCTGGAGACTTGAGGACAATGTCCTGGAATGAGGAATATAAGTGATATCAAAATCAGGTTATGATCCAGCATTTTCACTAGTTGTTAGCACCAGGAGCTACATCTACTGAAACTCGGAGGATCTATGTATTATCCTATAGCTACAATATCAATGTAAATACCCTACATTTGGACCTATTGTAACAATATTAACCCTTTGCTCCTCAGATAATGAAGCAGTACCTTCAAACAGTTGAGAGGGTTTGCATGGCTGATTTTGCTTTTGGAAAATTACATTTATTTGTTGCAATAGCAAAAATGCAAATAGCTGTCACTAATTAGAAAAAAACATGTTTACATCTACTACATAATTAATAAAGTGATGTTCATGCTTTCAGAATTAATGTAGAGGTACTTTGTTAGGGATGGAGAGTGCAGATACTGTATTTTGTGCATATACATAACAGAGCTCACTCTTGCCCCTACTGAAAGCAGTAGTAGTTCTGCCATTTCTTTCAACAGGGGTTAAATTAATTCCTTTCTCTTTCATATGATTGAGACTGAAACAAGAGATCTGTCATTCATCTCCATTATTTGTTATCTGTTACTGTACAAAACTGCAAGCGCTCATTCAGATTTGTATATGAAGTTAATGCTTGTGAAAGATGCCAGAGTAACACCTCTGAAACCAAAATAACCTATCCACAGAGCAGATAGTGGCAGTGAAAGATTTCCCACACTGTCCTGCTGTTATGCCTCAATTTTCACATAGAGAGATCACTTCCAGGGGTGACAGTTTCTGTCTTCCCTGCTGAGTCTGCAAAGACGGGTGATGGTATTTTTAGCTGTTGAGGCCACTCTTCTGGGAACTGAACTGAGAGTGACTCAGTTCACATAGGGTACCAAACATTCAGCAGACGTTTGCCACTTCTGTCACTACTTACTGGATTTAAAGTGGTGATCTAGAGCAGTGGTCTCCAAACTTTTCTGATCGCGCACCCCTAAAAAAAAAAAAAAAAGCCGCTCGGACTCCTGCCCAAACTTTGGAGACCACTGACCTAAGTGACAGAAAAATGTACACTGCAACATTTGATATTAGATAAGGAGGGTGGAGTGTAGTCAATAATCCATTTCAAACCTGCTTCATCCAGGCCAGGATTTAGACATGTTAACACTGCAGCACAAGTGGTGTTTCTCAGTCTGAGATAGGGAGCTGCTTGTGTTTGTGTGTGCCCAGCATCCCAAAACCCCAGAATCAAATACAGCACTCTTCCACGTCCCATGCTGAAAAAAACCTTTACCAACTACCAAAAGTAAAGCCTTAAAGTCTTTCCACAAGTTTTGCCTTACCTAAGGCTCACCGTTCTACAACACGAGGCCATTTATTGAGACACTGAAGATAGCTTTTAACCCACATCCTTTTATAGAAACTTATGTCAAAGGCACTTTAATTTCCATCCAAAAGCACGGACATTCTGCATCAAGAAGAGCAACACATTTCATGGTCCCCTGGGAAGAGTATCTCAGCTGTAACCCTGCGATATGGGAGGAGGGTCCCAGTATGGAAAAATAAATCTGGTATCAAAAATGTTGAATATCACTGCACTAGCACAACATTGTTGTGTTTGGTTTCTAACATTATAAGCAACTTAAAAAAAATAAAAATTTTCATCAATGAAAACTGGGTAACGTGTTTGACAAATAGATTTCAAACCCAAACTATATTATGAACTTAATTAGCTGACACTTATTATCAACATCACACCCTCACAACTGGAGAATTTAATAGAGGGACAGAAATGTTTTGAAGAGCGAGAGATGTCCTGTAAGAATATTTCATATAATTGTATTTATTTATTTTTTTTAAAATAAATAACTCATCTGACCCAGATCAGGCAACATTTTGCATACAGGCATTACATTTCTATTCTTCTCTGCTGTTTATCAATGAATGTGTTACTTTAACTATTATCATGTGTAAATATGTAGTTTCCCCAGTTCAGTACATTCCAGAATCCACTCAGTAAACAGGATGTGTCTTTTCCCTTGGTTGGCATTAGTGCTCAGAACATCATGAGCTATTTGATTCATCCTAAAAAAAGATTTACCGTAACCATAGAGCCTTATTTGCAAACTTGTCTTCCACCCAACTGCCAGATGGAGCTCTTTGGTAATCCATTAGAACTCTGCTGTCCCTAAGTGGCTCCTCACATTCTTAGATATAATCAATCACCAAAAAAACCTCCAAAGTTTGTACCCAGCAAGAATGTTAATTGCACAACACTGTAGCAGTGCTACGAAATCCGGTTATGTTCAAATAGAAGAGGAAAGATGTTCATCTTCATTGGAAGTGTTTAATAACTAGAGCTGTGCGAATAACTAATAAAAGCTTCTGAAAATTTTTAAAAAATTTGTTTTGGGACTAACAAACCAAAATGTTTTGAATTTTTTGCAAAGTGAAAAAGTTGGAAAAATGTTATTCAGACTTTGTGCATTAACTATTAAAAAAATAAAGTAAAGGAAATGAAGAGCTGAATTCTCGAATCTGGAGGAGGAGAACAATGAGGTGGTGCAACCGCCACCCCCTGCCATTCTACCCAATATCAGTGGTTAAGGCACTCCCCTGGGATGTAGGACACCCAGGTTCAAATCCCCACTCTGGAGCAGGGACTTAAATCCAGGTCTCCCCCCTCCCAGCCGAGTGCCCTAGCCCCAGGCTAAGAGTCATTCTCTCTCTCTGGCCCAGTGAATAGTCATACAAAGTCAAATAGCTGCATGAGGAAAAATTGAGAGAGACTCATCCCAGAATACCCAGTAGCCACCAAAAATGGTGCTTAACTCCTGTGGTGAATCTAGCTCAATGTGGGGGAGAAACTTTTCAGTAAATTTGCAAATAGTTTTGGTGGATCCAAAACTGCATTTTTTGGTGCATAACTCTTAGAAAAACTGTGGCCCGATCTATAAAAACCTTGATCAGCTTCAGATACTGTGTGTGTGTAGACAAGGCCTCAAGACAAGGCCAGAGGATGTGAACAAGCCACTTGCCCAGTAGCCAGAACCCCATGGTGAAAGGCATGCAAAGATGGCGATTTTGAGTAACAATTCAAGCACGTAGTCTTTCTAACGAACTAAAGTAAACATGTCTGAAGTGGAGTTGAGTCAGTCACATGTGGCAGTTTCTTGAGAGAAGCAGCAAACATGAAGAAGTGTGAGTGGGGAACGTGAAAGCAGAACTGTTTTGATACAGCTCTGAAAATGATGCTAAATCGAAGTAAGCTTTGCTGTTGCTTTGCAGAGGTAGCTATCCTTTTTCAAGGCAATGACAGGAGTTATGTGCATAGTGTAAACAGAGAGAAACTAGAAAAGAATCTTGATCTGTGTACATCTATTTTCTCTTTCAGCAAGAAAGTAACTCCAACATTAGTTGCTCGAGCTTTTTCTTACTGGCACTTAAATTAGGCTTTGTTCATATGCTTTGCCAGATATCAGTTATGTCGGTGTGTTATAAAGGTAAGATGCATCAGGGTAGGACAATAGCTCAGGTAACATTAACCCATCTCCCTGATCCCCCAAACCATCAACATTTTTTTTCTGAATCAAAATATTTATCACAATAAAGATTTTCCCTCCTACAATCAACAAGCCATGCCCACATATTATAACAATTAAATCTTCATGAAAAAGACAACACATGAGAGGAATCCAGTCCATCTCAGTTATGTTTCAGTCCTCATAAGGCAACACAAGACCATCTTACAATAGATTCACTAGCACAGTGGGTTACTGCTTCAATCTGTGGCAAACAAAGATCCACTAGCTATGTTTCTTTTCTTAAGTCTTTAAGCCTTCTTGACACTTTTCCACCAATGTACTGAAATACCCAGCTAATTTCTCATTGATCACATTAACTCCCATGAAGTGTCACACACTAGTTGTGTAAACTGAAAAATAGAGAAGGGAATCAGTAGAAAAACCTAGACCTTTTAAAATGACAGCTCATATCCTAGAAAGAGTTAATTTCTTTTTTAAACAGACTTGCTCAAATTCTAGCTTAGGCCCTTCATCTGGTGTTAACTGTGACGCTATGTGGTCAGAGCTGAGTTTTGCCATCTTGAGAATGTCTCCACATTGAGGCCAGGTTTCTTATATAATGATCTGATCACTGTTAGACAGGCCTTTATGACATCAAGATTGCGTTACTGCAATGTGTATACTGTGGGCTACTTTAAAGGCTGCTCTGTTGTCTGCAGCTCGTGTAAAAAGCCACCATACAATTGGGGGTGGGAGTGGGTTGGTGGAGAGCACAGGAGATCCTGCTTTCTGACTGTTGTGCTCATTTTTCTGGCTTTCTATTTAAAAGGGATTCAGTGCAAAAAAATTGGTATTAACTTTTCAAAGCATTCACTGGACTAGGTTCCTGTTACATTGTGACTTCCTGCTCTCCCTCTACCCTCATATCATCATGTCTAAAAAGTCATGGAATTGAAGGAACCAAGAACCTTTACAGGTAGGAGGACTATTATTGTATCTTTTCTTCGGATGCCCTAGGCATACTATGGAATGTTCTCTCGTGACCTATGGACAGCCACAGAACGAACCTAATAAATAGCAGGTTTAAAACTCTTTCTTTGTTTCAGAAAGCCTTTGATATGGCAGTTCGGTTTTTTATATTATATTTAACTGTTGTTTTAATCTCAGTTTTGGTCTTTCAATCTACATAGGTAAATGTGCATGCACATGGCCTATAGAACTCAGTATCTGAAAGCAGGATATAGCCGTATGTCTCTTTTCTTGTAAATCCCTTCTCCCCAAGGATATGCTTCAAGTTCAAGCATTCCTTAAATACAACTTATATTAAAATGTATATTTTCTTTTGATTTTAGAAACAAAAATTTAATAAGTAGCAAAAATGGAAGTGATCATTTTCCTGCAACTCCAGATGAATTACTAAAAGAAGGTTAAGCTAATAACCTCAAAAGCTCTAGTAGAAATTCCAAAAGCCACTAAAGATAAAAGAATGGGAACCACATGCAACATACTGGGGACTCACGGTACAACAGAACTATCTTTCAATATATTTTGAACTTCCATGGTCTCGTTTTATAGTTGGATTCAATAATTCTTTTTAAATGGATAGAAAAGGTGCACCTTTATCTTTACACTACATCCTGATCTCCAGTTTTAGTACAGATTTAAAAATTATGACTTTTTTCCCCCTAAGGAAATAAAAACCTTTTGCAGCATATCATTTGACCTCTCTCAATAGGCCAAGAGTATGGCTAAATTCTTTTGTACCTGAAAAATTCAGGAGTACAAATGTTATATTTGAGAGAGAAAGCATAGTATTTTGGTTAAAGCATTGGGCAGGGTTTTAAGAAGTCTATGGAATGGCCAGAATCCAGATCTTCTATGTGCGGTTGGATATGTCACTTGAGTATTTTGATCATGTCCATTAATTTTGGATACCTCTATCTTTGAATGCCCAACTCTAGGTACCTTGGACTGATTTTCAGGAGTTTCAAGCCCACAGTTTCATTGGAAATATTGATATTGATCTCTGTGCCTCAAGTTTCCTCATCTGTAAAATGGAGATAGTAACACATGGCCACAACACAGGGTATTGCAAGGATGAGTATCTGAGGTGCTATAATGATAAGCATACTAGACAAGACTATTATTTTAATATTTATATTGAATTGAGATTGCCACAATCTCAGCTAAATACAGGATAATTTTACTTTGTAAATAAATAAAACCAATACATTAAATAAAGGAAAATTAAGGAAAACTACATGATATTGTACTGCAGATAGATAGCCCAAACAGGAAGTGTTTTTTAGCAATACATGGAATGGCAATGCCCCTGGAGGATTCTCTCTCTCAATAATATGACTACCGCTATAAACGAGTGTTTAACAGCATCACTTTTAAAGCATCACAACTGATAGAATTGGCCTTATGGTTGTCAGTCTACAAAAAAAGGCCAACGGATGGATGGCTTTGGAAACTAAACTAAACAAAGCTTTCCCCTCGCCTCAATCTTCTTGTAGCTTAAAACAGTTTTACAAAAAAGTTCAAATCTGGTCCCCGATCAAATGTAATTGTTCCCCCCCCCCCCCCAGAAAACACACATCTTTGTGAAAACTAAGATACAGAAGTGAAGCCATGACTCCCTCCTGAAAATAAACTATGCAAGAAATGTTATGTAAAGAAAAAACCTAGCATGCCTGCTTGATAGTTCACCAGCTTCTTGATGGGGTAGTTGAGAGAGCCATGCTTTCCTTTCAATTGGATGTCAGAGAGATTTGCAGTCTAATGCACTAAGACCCCTGGCAACCACTGGGGATACCTACACCCTTATTAAACTTTGTTTAAACTATTGCTTTTAAACATGTCAGAGCTGCACTGAAGAAAAGCAGCGCCATGGCATCCTCTTGCAGCTAATAGATTTTTTTGGTCCCTAGTAACTGAACTATCAAGAAACTGATGTTCTCATTTAACCCTCTGAAAACAAGCACAGGAAGCACGTGTCACCAACACATATATAAAGAGTGCATGGAAAAATCTCATCCACAAAAAATGACGACCACCTCTGAGGTTTTCAAAGCTCCACTTTCACTGGAAAATTCACTAGATCTTTGGTAGTTGTGTACTACAGTCATAAATCAGGGTGCCCTTCTGATACTTTCAGACATTACAAACAAAGGCTTTATATTTTAGTGCCAAAATAAGTACAGTGAAGTGGGCTGGAAGAAATACAGCACCACTGGGTTTCTGTGTCAGGAAGCACTCCTTCAATTTGTTCAAAACTTTGTGTTGCCTTGGTGAATCTGCTCTGTTAGCCAAAGTTGGACTCATTAAAAGTTTTGTATGTAAATAATGAAAGATGAACTGCTTTAAACAAATCATCCCCATAAATTAGATACTGATTTTACTGATACTTTATATGTACATGTTTAGATGAATGTACATTTATACACGCACATTTATTCTATCCTCTTTTCTTTTCTCTAAAGAGAAAAAAAATCACATGTACTTTCATTTTCCTTTGTTACACTGTATATATATGTAAAATGTGTTATAGGTGTATAATATAAATTGACTTTGAAGTCTAAAAAGAGCATTTTTTATTGCTAGTGATTATTTTCATACAATTAATGTTCAGCATAATTAAATATTTAGCTCAATAGGGACAATAGGTCAACATAGAATTTAGAAATGAATTCTCCCAGGCTGTGACTAAGGTGCAGGAAGATTACTTCGAGGGGCAGGCCTGATTTAAGGTAATCTGGACTCAAAACAGAAGGTTGGTTCTCTTGAGAAGTCACTGTATGACATGCAGCTCTCCCATTGATGTAAACTGGATATATGCATGCAGAGTGGTTGAAGAACAAGGACCATATTTTTTATGATTCTGTAGTCCAAGAATCTCAACTAAGTAACAACTCATGCCCTGACTATTGACTAGAGGTTGCACAAGAACTCATAATAAAATTTCCCCAGATCCCTGGATATCGTCTGAATGCCCCTCCTGCTGTTTGAAATGGACATTTCTCCATAACAAGAGAATTTTTAAATTGGGTTTTAAAAATAAGTCCATATTTCATTCAACACCTTTTAATGACATTTAGCTATTCAGATTTAAATCAAAGAATTAAAACAATTCCGGCAACTATGTTTCAGTAAAATACATTGTGTTTCCTTCAACTGGTTATATTACACACCAACAAAAGCAAGGAAATTCAAAGTAAATGTGGATGCTCTATCCTTAACTCCCCCATGGTGTCTCATTATTCACAAGGATCTCAGATCCTGTGCTATAATATTAGGCACAACAGGGTATAGACCTTACGGTGTCAGCTTTCACTTTGAATTTGATGGCTTTTGTTGGTCAGTATCAATGTTAACATTACTTAAACTTTTTTGTGAGTTAATCTATTTTTACACTTCATTTTGGAAAAAAAATGCAAGGATTTTGCCAAGGAAAACCAAAAACCTTTCCTGTACATTTCTGCTGGCTGACACATCATGTCTACAAAGGAGTGCCTCTCTAGAAATTCTTTTCATTGAACAAAACCTCTAGGACTAATGAAATATATGCCACATTGTCAGGAGTGAAAGTAACTGAGGACACTTATCGGTACGAGGTGGGGTGGCTCCTTCCAGGCCGCCTGTCCCGTGCCGCTCGGGGCTCCCGTGTTGATTTAAAGGGTCTGGAGTCCCGGGCCCTTTTAAATCACCAGCCCCAGGGCAGCTGCTCCCTTTGCCCCCCCCCACCCGTCGGTGGCTGGGGGGGAAGGGAGAGGGGGGCAAAAGGGACAGGGGTTAAGCGCTGCAGGGTCCTTTGCCACGGCAGCGCTTTAACGTTGTTGCACCACCACCCCCCGTCGGTGGGGGCGCAGCAACATTAAAGTGCTGCCACAGCAAAGGACCATCCTTAAAGCGCTGCCGCGGCAGCACTTTAATGTCCCTGCCCCTTTTGCCTCCCCTGTTGGCGGCTCTGCCGGTACAGACCCTACCAGCAGGGCCACTGACGGGGGGAAGAGGCAGGGACGTTAAAGCACTGCCACGGCAGCACTTTAAGGATGGTCCTTTGCCGCGGCAGCTCTTTGAGTATCCTTAAAGTGCTGCCATGGCAAAGGATCGTCCTTAAAGTGCTGCTGCGGCAGCGCTTTAACGTTGCTAGCCCTTCCTCCCCCCGGTGGCGGTCCTCCCGGTACGGACCCTACCAGCAGGGCCCCTGACAGGGGAGGCAAAAGGGGCAGGGACATTAAAGCTCTGCCACAGCAGCGCTTTAACGTGGGCTGGGTATGGGCAGGTGCGGGTTCTTACCGGTACGGAGTATCGGCCCGTACCAGTTCACTTTCACCCCTGCACATTGTGAACATTTACCAGAACTAGGTTGCCAGTGTGGCAGCACATAGGCAACATGGTACAGTAGCTCTTTATAGACAGACTCTGGTCTTGGATTAATTTCCTCTTTCACATTTCCAAGACTGCAGTGTGTATTGAAAAGTTTACATTGTCTTGTCCTGGTTAAGATCTTCCGAAAGGAACCAGTAAGAAAAGAAGTGTGGCTTTCCTGCTTGCTACTAGAACATTGTGTAGAAAGGGTCCATTCTGAAAACAGATATCAGGCACAATCCTGAGTCCCACTGCTGCTCCTTTGTGCTGTTCTGGTGACACAAAGAAGCCACATAACTGTTTTAAACGCTAATTGGGCTTCCTCCTCCCAGTGTAGGAGGAATTCCCAGGAGGCAGACAGCTAACACTACCTAACCCCCTCTGCCTCAGCATAAGGGGTGTGGAGGAAATGGAGTGGCCCCATTTGGGACACTGCAGCCAGGGAGTAGTTTAGAGCAGCCTTAAAGCTAATCTAAATTATGCCGAGTGTCAAACCTGCCTCCCATCTGTTCTCAGTGGGAAGGCGCTGTGAGCTGCTTTGTGGTCCCCTTAATTTTGCGGAACCAGGCAGAGACTGGGTGCAGCACTGGATTGAGACCATTGTACTTTTAGAAAAATTTAAATGTTCTTCAACTCCCTTCCTTTTGTGGTGAAGGAAAGCTCCAGGATTAACCATTCTCTAATGTCACACTATGATCCAATAAAGGAAATGCAGACTTCCTCTCTTGGCACAGGTTGGAGTGCCTCAAGCAGGTCAAGAAGTGACTGTATAAAGTGTCTAGACAGCAAAGTGGAAGAAAATATTTTCCAGAAAATGCAATTCTTGTGGTAACCCAGAAATTACATTTTGGATGCTCAGCCATGAATTACCTTATTTCTCTACTGCTTTGCTAGTATACTGATGGTGAATGTGACAAAAAATGTAAATCATTTTTACATCTCATAAAATCCCAAAATATTGGATGAGATCCTGATACTTAGGGTCATGAAAGAGCCCATCATGTTTTTTACAAAATAAAGGTATTAGCCTGAGTATCCTGGCCAAGTTCTAACTTGGGTAATAACATGTATACCCAAGTTCTTCCCATTTCTAAATGAATATAGTATTATTCCTTTCCCGGCCATAAAAATAACTGTTTAGTGTTGTCATTATAGAGTGGTAGCCCCACTCCACTCCAGAAGTGGATGCAATGAGAGAGAGAGAGAGAGAGAGAGAGAGAGAGAGAGAGAGTGTGTGTGTGTGTGTGTGTGTGTGTGTGTGTATACTTCATCACTGAAATGCTATCTATAAAGTATATTGGAATGTTTCAAGGTGGAAGGTTATTTATGAATATAAAGTTACATACACATATAATGATCCGAGATTAGTCTTGTAATGAGACAAGTGTGTATGGCTATTTATTAGATTACCACAGATGAAGTCTACCAAATATTCAATGTGCTGCACATGTGACACCCTGAACTGTTTGTCACTTTATAATAGAAATTAATGTCTTTGGGCCATCAACCCTTCTTTACTGCTCTACTCCCTTGATAATTCCTGCAAAACAGTAATTTATTACTTATTTAAAACAATTCAGCAGGAAATCCATCATTAGAAGGTTATTTCCCCATCAAAATAGGACAAAAAAGTGAAGAATAACCACAAGAGGTATTATGTTCATGATGAGCTAATCTTTGAAGCTTAATGGTTTGCTAAAATGAAAAAAGTAAAAATTTAAAACAATGAACTACAGTATCAAATTCACCTTTTGGAGAATAATCTCTAACACCTATCCTCTACTCTTGATTCTTTCTCCCTTTGCCCCTCTGCTGTCCCCAAGCCGTAGAGCTTATCTTTTCTCCAGGTCTCTCCCTCATTCATTTCTGGGCCTTCTTCTAAACCAATAAGCCTGGAACTCCTGTCCTTCCTCAGTCTCCCATGCCTCCACACTCTCCTCCAAGACTCTCTGAAAACAGATTTCAAAAGGCCAATAAATCTCAGATTACTCCTCTGAAGCGTAAACAAACGGAAAAGTTTAAACCCCAAAGCATAAGATATTCCATTGAAAAAATATGGAACTAATCAGATGTGTACTTCAGCATTCAATTATATAGCTTTTCATTGCTCCCATTCCCATTTTGTACATTTTCATCTTAGATATTAATATTTCGGGGGCTAGGTCTTTGTCTTCATATCTTTCTACATAATGCCAATTCATCATCTACCAATAATTTAGGTGCACAGAGATCTACACAAGTAACCCCATGTAGACTGATGCTACACAATACTCCTTGGTGTCTGAAAACTTTTGGTGTGGATAAAAATCACAAGGAATGCATGGGATGTCATATTCAGAGCTACTGAAGAATATAGCTGGTTGAATGCTATTTGGTGAATTCCTTATTTGAAGCATTTGGTTATTTTTCTTCAAATTATTTGACAAATCACTTTCCTAGTATTCCATCAGCTCTTATATTTAACAAGGTGGGTATATACTGGTGCATAAATAAACCACGCACACTTATGGAGTGCTTATTCAATCACCATCCTTGCAGTTACCCTTTTGCTCAGCTGAAATACAATTAATGCTGTCTGTGAACATGTACTTTATTTTGTTCATTTAATTGCATGCCCTTTATGAGCAAGGTGTAAAATTAACTGCTAAAATATCAAACACCTTACTCCTCTGCCTTCTCTATTACTTGCTCAGATGGTCATACATTCACACAGGATGCAAACCTGTATCAGTTTAGTCATTGTCAAGATATTGAACTATTTCCCCCCCCCCCCAAGGCCAAAAATTGCATACCACCCTAATGGACCACAGACTTGCATGTAAAGAATTTGTGATGGGAAGAAGCCAATGCTGGACCAAAACTTTTGGCTATGCTTTATCATGGAGCTAAAAAAGCAGCTTCACTTGTTTTCACTCTTTTATAGCAAGATTTTTGAAATACCACTTCTGCAAATTAGCACAAGAACAAAACAACTGGGGAGTTTTGTCTGAGTTCATATTTAGTGTTGAAATATGTAGTTGTATTGATGATTAGTTCTCATATTACTGATGCAGCCAATATTTTGGTGGTCACTAGGAAAGTGAATACACAATGTATCTTCATAACGAAGCTTTCTATTATAAATTGGTCCCTAAGGCTGCCTAATACCCAGTTCTAGTGAAGTCCATTTTAAAACACTGCTGGTCCACTATCATACTTAGGAACAGATTAAATGGTTGAACAAAACAAGACCCTAACCTTCCAACCAAACTTAAAATGAGCATTTCTGGGGAATACATACCCCAGCTACCTGCTCTGGTCCCTTTTATCAGCCCACTCCTTGAGTTTTTGGTTCCAGCCAAGAGAACAAGTGTGGAAATACCATGTCAAAGGCAATTCTTACAGTATTCCTTGCCCAACCAAATGTAGGAAGTGACAAAATCTTACTTTGAAAAACTGGGCTAAAAACTTGTGAGAACAGATTACTGACTCAAGTGATTTACATTAGGTTCAGGACATTGTGTGGATTGATCAAGTTGACCAAAACCACTGAAATGGCAATGGTTTGCCCATCCTTCATATTATCAGTTTCAATTCTTAATCGTTCCATGTCTGCTATTTGTACAGTGAATCATAGACTAGATCTGGGTTCCTGGTGGTTATTGGGGCTCCAATTAGAGCAACAGTATAATTTATATTATATTATATTAGATAGACAGACAGATCGACCGACCAAACAGGGCCTTCAGTGAAGTATGGTGTGCACAGACCATAAACACAATACTTTCCAGGTGGCAGTTGAAACAGCACACCACAGTACAAATAGCACACCCCATGAAATCCATGCCAGAAAACATATTTGCTCCTCCAGACCAGTGGTTGCAGTTCAGTACAACCACAAAATATTGAGAAGAGTGGCTCCTTGACCTCCGTATCCAATCAAATAGGAGATGTGTCCATTCCTTTTTTTAGATGTGAGCTGTGCAGCAGCACCATATTCCTTAACCTAACATTGATCCAAATGTTCCAACGGCAGACATTGGTTTCTCTTTGATAGCCAATGCATCTCTCTGCTTTCCAAGTTCCTATAAACACATCATTATAAGGAAGGCAAGTCTTACTTTTCCCAGCATCCTTTCTAATTACTTGCCTGCTGCCAGGAAACTTTCACATATTTTTGTCTTCACAATCAAAATTTAAACAAATGTCTGCTACACATTATTAAAAAAAATAAAAAATAAAATAAAATAAAATTCAAGCAGCACCAAAAGCAGTTGCTGTGTAAATGACAAAGTTATTAGGTAACACTGTGACATTCCTTTCAACACTGAATTATAAACATTTCAAAAAATAAACTAACAGCAAGAGAGTACATAAATGATGGGAATCCACATGCATTTTGCATACAGCACAGACTCCAAGCAGCATACAAAGGTTATGATTTTGATAACAAACCATAACGTTTTGGGTGATAAGCTTTCTAAAATATCTGGAGTCTCCTGCCTGTGGCTAACTCTGTTTTAATCCACAAGTTCTTTCATTAAGTTGAGAGAAATCTCCTACAAAAGAAGGCTGCAAGGGCCCTCACTAACAATCGGTTCGCCAATGTTGAGACACACACACAACACACCCTGCAGCTGCTGCTGCTGCCGCCGCCACACTAACATCCCAAATGCACTTAGAAAAATGAATCTGATGCCAAAGACTGCAAATAAAGTGCATTTCTGAGCCTGGCTGCAGTTACAGAAAAAGTGGCTAACACTGTAAGAGATAGTAAATATTAATAATAAAAAAACTACTTGCAAGAGCTGCAATCACCAAGATCACATTTAAAAAAGACTTCAGTTGCTCTGACCTTTCATTCTCCATCACTATGTTTTAGTCATGGGTTTACCTGATCAAAAAAAGGACGCAGCATACATAAACAGCATCGTCGCACCTTACCTTTTCAATGCCTACTTTATCTATTATCACAATGCCAGAGTACAACTTTTTCAGATAAAGAGACAGGCAGATCCGTTGTAGCAGTAAAGCCAGCACTTTGGGACTGAAGTGGAGTCTAGCAGGTTCTCAATATTATATACAGATTAGTCAGAGAGAAGAGAACACCAACTTCATGACTCAGTGATTCTTCACTAACGTTTTCTAGCTCTAGCAACTTCATAATAAGAGTCCTCCAGAGTTACTGAGAATTCCTCAGTGTGATTAATAAAAGAATTACCATATTTCTGAAAACTGCAGTGAAGTTGGTGTTTTTCCTATGGTTTGTCACCTTTGCTTTTCAGGATATTCTTCTGAATCAATATGGTCTGCTAAGTTTTAAATTACTCTCTCCTTAGCACGCCAAGGGTTTGGATTTTTTTTTTAAACTTTTGCTCAAAAAATCTTTAGCTGCACGTTACCATGGTGCAGCAATACCCTCTTTTTCCAATACTTTTGTGTCCATTTCCATTACAAACTGTGCAGACATCTCTAATAAATGAAGAAAAGCTGCATGTGAGAGGAAAGGAAACAGTCTGGATTCTCTGGAATTAACATATTCCTGAAACGGCAGCAGTTAGAAATTTTTCCACTGGAGCTGGGGTTAACCTTCCTGCAAAACACACACAGTTTATTTATATTTCCTAGCCTGCCACATCACTTTCACCCATAGTGCACAACGGCAGAGTATAGTAGCACATCCACATATTTTAATGAAAATCTAGAATGGGGGGAGTTGTGCTTCAGTTGATTTTTTGTGTGTGTGCTTTAAATGATGTTTATACTTATCCCTTGGAGTTGAGCAGCATTCCAACCTTCAGTGTTCCTGACTTTTCAGATTAGAACTAAATTAGGGGCTTTCTTCAGAACATTTATACTGTTCTATTAGGTGCCTCCGTCACATGTTTTATAAACATTCTATTGTGCCTTGTTGACCTACTGGAAGATGGTGTCAGAGTTCAGGGAACATCTACTGATGCTGTGTGTTGCCAGCAAGTTATTTTGTTATTTAATTATACTTTCAAAATGTTAAATATTCCCAGGATGACAAACATGTGTTCTTAAAATGTTATTACTATTACATGTTCCACTGAAAACACCAGTGGGATGTCGATGCTTGTTTTTGTGGAGAGAGGAAAAAAGTGTGGAGAATGGGGAGCATCCACCAGGTCCTTCTGCCTCTCACCTTTCTATTACTCTATTTAATTTGAATCAACCAAAAGCTTTCCATGTGCTGATGTGGAAGTTTGCTTCAGCTTTGCAAGTAAATTCAGAGCAAAGTTAAATTATCAGCAACATAGCAGCAGACAAACTCAAGATGAGTGAGGATTCAGGGTATGTATACAATGCAATGGGAGGTGTGACTGCAGTATGTGTATACATACCCAAACCAGCTTTGATCTAACTAGCTCCAGACTCCAGTAACAATAGCAGGGAAGCCACAAAGCATGGGTGGCAGCACAGGCTAGCTCAGGGGTGGGCAAACTTTTTGGCCCGAGGGCCACATCGGGGTTCCAAAACTGTATGGAGGCCGGGTAAGGAAGGCTGTGCCTCCCCAAACAGCCTGGCCCCTTCCCCCTATCTGCCCCCTCCAACTTCCCACCCCCTGACTGCCCCCCTCAGAACCCCCAACCCATCCAATCCCCCCGCTCCTTATCCCCTGACTGCCCCCTCCCGGGACCCCCTGCCCCTAACCGCCCCCCTGGGACCCCACCCCCTTATCCAACCTCCCATTCCCTGTCCCCTGACTGCCTCTAGCCCATCCACACCCCCGCCCCGACAGCCCCGCTGGGACTCCCATGCCTATCCAACCGCCCCCTGCTCCCTGTCCCCTGACTGCCCCCCAGGACCCTCTGCCCCTTATCCAAGCCCCCCACTCCCCGACCCCTTACCATGCCGTTCAGAGCACCAGGACTGGCAGCTGTAAGTAGTACACCGTAAGTAGCACATTCCTACGGGGAGCAATTTAATACACTACTCCTGCGGCTCTCGCAGCCACGCTGCCCAGCAGGAGCTCGCAGCCCCGCCACTCAGAGCACTGGTGATATGGCGAGCTGAGGCTGTGGGGGAGGGACCAGGGGCTAGCCTCCCTGGCTGGGAGCTCAAGGGCTGGGCAGGACGGTCCCATGGGCTGGATGTGGCCCGTGAGTGGTAGTTTGCCCACCTCTGGGCTAGCTGCTGGAGTACATATCCAGAGTATATCTACACGGCAATGTAAGTTTAGGTTTTAAACCCAGGCTAACCTGGGAAAGCCTAACCCCCTTTCTGCATACACACAAATTATTCTAAACCAAGACTTGGTCCCAGGACCCATGGAGGTGGAGCCTGAGTCAAGCCGAACCCAGGATACAAGCTCTATTGCCTTTGCAATGTAGACGCAGCCTCACTGGACGCATGCTCAGACTCCACCAAACGTATCCCAGAGCCCCCAGGCCAATTTTCTTTGTCTCTGGACAGACAAGTTTTCTCACACTGCACCAAGAACAAAGGACTAGAGTTGCCACATTTTGGAAGGGTGCTAGGATGTTGGGGATATTGATGGTTGGACTTGGGCCTGCATCAAGCAGTGTATGGCATGTCTATGTAAGCGGGGTAATGGCCCCACTATTGTGGGGAACTTTCCTGCCTTATAGACTACCCCAGTGAAATGGGCTAGCGAAAGGATCTGAGTCCTCGCTCCCACTTCCTTTACCTAGAGGCCTGCCTGACCTCAAGGGCTCGCCTTCCACTCTCCTGTGTGGTAGAGTCCTTGTAACCCAAACAAAGCTGGGCCCAGGATTCCTGGGGGGTTCGACCCCCAACCTTGTTGTGGTCACTTAAGGCAGGGGCTAGGAGAGAGCAGGGCAAACTATGGCCCACGGGCTGGATCCGGCTCATCAGGGCTTTCAGTCCGGACTGCAGGACTGCCAGCCCCGTGGCACAGCGGGGCTAAGGCAGGCTCCCTCTGCCTGCCCTGGCCCCACGCCACTTCTGGAAGCGGCCGGCACCACATCCCTGCAGCCCCTGGAGCCGGGGGCAGAGGGCTCCATGCGCCGCCGCTCCCATTGGCCGGGAATGGGGAACCACGGCCAATGGGAGCTTCATGGGTGGTACCCACAGGCAAGGGCAGTGCTCGGTGGAGCCGCCTGCCCCACCGCACCCCCAGGAGCCACTGCCAGACATGCTGGCCACTTCTGGGAGCAGCACGGGGCCAGGACAGGCAGGGAGCCTGCCTTAGCCCCACTGTGAGCTGCTGCCACCCCGGAGACGCTAGAGGTAAGTGGCACCCCAAACCCCTCCTACACCCTGCACCCCAACCCCCTGCCCTGAGCCCCTGCCGCACCCCGCACCTCTGCCCTGAGCCCCCTCCTGCACACTGCACCCCTCCCACACACGCCACTCCCTCCCAAACTCCAACCCCGTGCCCCAGCCCTACATTCATGGCCCTGCATACAATTTCCACACCCAGATGTGGCCCTCAGGCCAAAAAGTTTGCCCACCCCTGGGCTAGGGTGATCCCACTCCAGGGTGCTCTCTCTGCACTGGATGCTTCCCTGACCCACTGATCCTTACATACAGTTCAAAGCAAATACAATTTTTTCAACAGCAATCAATTTTAAAAAATAAGGAAAAAATGAGAAAGGAAAGCACATAACCCTGCTCTGTGGAACGGGGACATCACAACTAGCATCTCTGAAATGTAAGGGAAGTTTGCAGTCTATTCCTCACAAGTCGCAGGTTGAGTTTTAGTAAGGGTACAACAACCCCCTTACATCTATACAGAAATAAAAGAACTGAGGCATGGCTAAGGCTGGCCTGGGTCAGCTCACTCGGGTTTGTGGGGCTTGGGATGTGGGGCTAAAATTCACTGCATAGACGTTCAGGCTTGGGCTGGAGTCTGAGCTCTGGGACCCTCCACCCTTGCAAGGTTCCAGAGCTCAGGCTCAGTCTGAGCCCAAATGTTTACACAGCGATTTTTCGCCCCGGTGCCCAATCCCAAGTCAGCTGACCTAGGCCAGCCAAGGGTTTTTTATCCCTGTATAGATATACCTGTACTGTAGACGCTAGAGCCCCAGATTGAGACCTGGGTTCAACAATTCCTAATCTTGGGTTACAAGTGACTGTAGATGCTCAAGACCTAAGTTAACTCGAGTTCTACTAATCCTAGGCTCACATTGCAGTGTAGACACACCCCCAGTGTCCTGGGCAGGTTTCTACAGCCTGTGCTTCAGCAGCTTCACTACTATTGTCATTTAAGCTAGCTGGATCAGAGCTAGCTCAGGTATGTCTACAGGTGTTACAGTCACACCTCTGATTGTAAGATAGGCATGCCCTCAGAAATGTTCACCTAGGAACTCCTGTTCTCATCAATACCCACACCTGGAACAGAACTATGTTTGGCTTTAGGTTGGTTATACTTACTGAACATAGCATTTTGCCCACTCACATTAAAATAAGTAGTGTAAACTGTCAGCCAGTAATGGCTGTAGATAGGCAATCTGCATGACACTAAATCCCTACTTCTGGATAGTACCACTAAACTGCTTTGCCCTTAATTATACCTTCAGATTATTATTTACTAATAATAATTAAACAAATTAACAGCAGAGGAGAGGAAATTGGTAGAAACCATGCCAGTGAGCTCAGTGAGACCAACTGTGTTGCACTAAAAATTTTGGAAGAGAGCTTTGGGGGAAAAAGGAGGAATGCCATTTAATGAGTTTGGAAGGCAAAGGCAAAACAAAGGACACTTTCACACATCAAGTTATCATGAGATACTCTCCCAACTGTGATTCAACAAACATAATTGTGACTAGGAGGTGCACATGAAGCTCACCATGGCAAGGCCCAAATAATACCTTGCTCTTCATCATTAGATCTCAAAGTGCTATATAAATAAGGTCAGTATCGTTACCTCCATTTTACACATGGGAAAATTGAGGTACAGGAAGGTGAAGAGGCTTGTTTAAAATTCGCCAATGACAGAGCCAGGAACAGAACCCAGGTCTCCTGAGTCCCACTCCACTGCTCTATTTCTGCCTCCCTATGTGAGACACACTACGTGTCAAAGATCCAAAAAAGGAGGATACAGAATTATTTATGTAGGAAACTTGAAATGCTGTTCCATTCCTTCCCTTAGTGTAAATAACTCCTCCTATACCCCCTGTTACATTATTTTTATTTCTGATGTAAATCATTTTCAGTAATAAATGTGAGGAGATACCCAATTTGTGAGGAACATAAGTAATTTTGGGACTTGAGAGATATAAAAGTGAATCAGGTAACTCCTACCCACATTAAGCCAATGAACAGAACCCGATCAATATAGTGGCAACTATAAGACAAACAAATCCCAGAAAGACATACAAAAGAGCAGGAAGGAATCAGTAAGTAATTTGTATCCACTGTTGGGATATTGATGATAGGAGCCATTAATAGAACAGAGAATTCTTGGAAGCTGATAAAAGTTAAAAAGCCATTCTTTTTAGTTGGTATGGGTTAGTATTTTGAATACCATTGTGAAACTCTTTAGCAAATGAAGACTTGATTTGACACAATTTTGGGATAAATTGAGCTCAATTAACAAAAATTAACTGATTTGTCAATGCAGAACTCTAAATTGACACTTGAAGACTAGACTGAACTACACCTTTACCCCGATATAACGCGACCTGATATAACATGAATTCGGATATAATGCGGTAAGCAGTGCTCCGGGGGGGGCGGGGCTGCGCACTCCGGTGGATCAAAGCAAGTTCGATATAACGCAGTTTCACCTATAACGCAGTAAGATTTTTTTGGCTCCCGAGGACAGTGTTATATCGGAATAGAGGTGTACTTACAATAATTATGTAATTGACAGTATCGATCAATTTTAAATGGTACTTTAAAATATAATCTCCTTTGAAAAATAATTATTTTAAAAAGCCAGTTTTAGGGTGAATATTCCAAGGAGATTAGGAACAGTTCATCAAAGTGTACGGTGGAAGGGAGATTCGGATTCCACTTGTAGTATCTACTACTAGCTCCAGAAAAGTCATATGAAAGTAAATATCCATTAGTTATGAAGCCATTTATTCATCTTGTTGATTTTTACATTTTTTGTAAGGGCTGGGAAAGGAAGTTAAAAGGCACACACTTTGTATTTTTTGGGGGGGGAAATTATAAAAACTAGCAACTAGTCAAAATTAAATTAATACTGTGTAAACTGGAGTATAACCACCACAGGTCTGCAGCATGTAAGAAGAGATCATGAACTTGTAAATGCTGGAGAAAAGATCTGATATAGAACAGTAAGATCTATAGCAATCTGACTGAAAACAAATGACTGGAAAACAGTACAACTGAATGATTGAGTCTGAAAAATTAGAAAATGCTCTTAAAGCACTGAAACTACTATAGAATTGATTTCAGGGTCTAAATATAGTTCTTTAAATGTATATTTCATCTTTAGGGCAGAAACTGTATTTTAATGTGTCTGTACAATGCCCTGCACAATGACCCTGATTGTATTACAGTAGCACTAGAAGCTCCAAATAAATGTGTATTTAAGTATTATTCCAGCAGAAACTTGAAATTCCTTCAAATACTGGAGATAGCTGGCTTTCCTGCATTGTGAAATACAACATTTTGAGATCCTGGGCAATGACAGTTGCTATACTAAATGGAAGGCATTATTACATGCTTTATTACAATGTGCAGTTTCTGATTAAGCTGATTAAGACTGGATTTTTTTCTTGAAGTCTTTTCATCAACGCTGGATGTCCGTCTAAACATACGCTATAGCTGAAACAAAATGCTATGAACTTGATGCAGAAATTACTTGGTGAGATTCCATGATTTGTTTTATATTGGTGAAGGGGGTTGCCACACTAGAGAGGTACATACAGATGGTCATAATGGTACCTTCTGGCCTTAAAAATTTAAGAACCTTCAATTCAAAACTGAACGTCAGTTCAGGATTATAAAATCGGTTTTAAATTGGTCCAGCCCAATGGAAACTGTGCATCATGCCATAGTTCCAACAGGAGTAAGCTCAGCTGGAGTTGCCAGTAATGAAACCACCATTGAACAATTTGCTAGTGTTCAAGCTGATTCACACAATTGGCTAGAGTCATAGGGCTGGTCTACACTGGGGGGGGGGAATCGATCCAAGATACGCAACTTCAGCTACGCGAATAGCGTAGCTGAAGTCGAAGTATCTTGGATCGAATTACCTGGGGTCCAGACGGCGCGGGATCAATGGCCACGGCTCCCCCGTCGACTGTGCTACCGCCGCTCGCTCTGGTGGAGTTCCGGAGTCGACGGTGAGCCCGTTCGGGGATCGATATATCGCGTCTTAAAGAGACGCGATATATCGATCCCAGATAAATCGATTGCTACCCGCCGATATGGCGGGTAGTGAAGACGTACCCATAATGTGCTCAATTCAGTTATCTCCCAAAGGAAATAAACCTTATTTACACCATTACTGTAAGATGCTCAGAATGAGGCCTGCAATGCCAACAATTGCAAAACTTTAACCTTTTCCCAACTAATTACAATCAATAAAACTGCTTCCTCTCCCATACTGCACCTGCCAACGTTTGAGAGCTCTGAATAGCGACAACTGAGGAGAGGAACACAACACATTTAATACTGAAATGCATTGGAATTAGAGCTCTTTTTGGAAGGCCAGAGTGGAAAAAGTAATGTTTTATGCCTCTCAAACAGGGGCAGCTGGCACGTACATCCTCCTCCTGGAATTCATAGCATGATCTTGGGATAGCCCATTGGATTTTACAGTACAGGCATCCTGCTCTACTCAGCTTCTCTGCTTTTGAGAGATGACGACAGTGGATTATAGAATATATTTTTATTCTAAATTATTTCATATTGGAGAAGTCCACAATAACAGAATTAACCAGTTCCTAAAAAAAAAAAAAAAAAAAAATCTAGAGAATAAATCATCAGTACTCTTAAAGACAAATAATTTAAGCACACAAGATCTCTTATTTATATCACACCTTACCATCACCAAAGATCCCAAGATAGCATATTAAGGATATGCACTTTACAATGAGAGAAAGCCAACTATCTCCAGCATTTGAAAGCCAAATATGATTTCCAGTCCTTGCTCTACTAATGTGATAAAATAAAAAGTAATCAAAACAGAGCGATAGCAGCAAGAGATTTTTTCCCAGGCTACTTAAACTAGTTTAAATTGTGTCACACACACACACACAAAAATTGCTTTTGCTTAGGTAACAGGCACAGCTTTAGAAAAATAGACAGGTAGCCACCCTTAAAGTAAATTGCATCGGATTAAACTACCATACTAAAGGAAGTATTTACAGCATGTGAAGCATGGCTCAAATGACTGGACATTTAAGCGTTCTACACAGTAATGTTAATTGATTCACTTTTCTGACTACAGGAAAGCCTTTTGGTAATCGAGCTATTAAATGATATTAGACTTGCTATTACATTGCCATTTTGATTATAAAGAGACTATGGAAGAGAAGGCAGCTAAAACACTGGTGCCTGAGGCATACTTACAGGTTTTTAGAACCCTTGGATTCAACCACACCCCTATTTGTGTGGGAAGAGAGTAGAGGGAGCAGCTAACAGGAGGGGAACTAAAAGGAAGAAAATATCTGACTTTTTTCCTCATGAAGATTTCTTGCAAATTGTTCCAAGTGGGAGGAGAATGGAAGATGTTAGCACCTTCCCACCAAGCCTGCTCACCTAACCAGTGGATCTCTCAGAATGACACAAGGGTCCAGGGGAAGAGATAACTCCTGGCAAGAACTGGAAACAGCAATGGTGGACCAACAGGGGTGAGGCCCAGCCAGGCTTCCCCACTAACAGCTACTCTCCCTCTTTCCCCACCCACCCCATTAGAGCCCATGGATGCCAGCATTGTCAGTAGACAAACTGCACTGAACAGTTTGAATGCTGGATATTCCTCAGTCTGCTGGCTTCTGGCTTCCCCCAATCACTTCCTTCTCCTCAGCTGCTAGTCTCAGTCTGCCTGTACTCTCTGGGTAAAATGAGGGTTAAGAATAGCATGTCCTCCACCAGTGGCTACAGTTACCAGGAAAGGGAATTTCTCCATTAGCTCAGGGGGTACAAGCCTATGTTAAGGTGCTAAAGATCTGAATTTCAAACCTCACTAATAACCCACAGCAGGTTATTATATACGTGTTCCTCTACATTGTTCTTTTCTCTCTCCAACTCTGCTTCTATCCCGTCTCAGTGTCCTTCTTCCTTTTGTCTTTTTATTCCATTTCCTGTTGCTTTGCATTTATTTAACCTTTCCTGCCATTCCCCCTCATTCCATCACGGTTACCAATCCATCTATATTTATTTTTTATTATTGTGTGAGATTATAGTTATAAAAGCAATTGTATTATATTCTTCTGCTCAATCAGCATGCCAGGACATTGGTGCTTGCCCTTAATTTGTTTAGCACTCTGCATTCCCTTATTAGTCAAAGAAAAAAGTCTCTTTGCACTTATCTGCTATCCTACTTCTTTATAAGCAGCATCTTGCCACAATTGGCTTTTGGTTTAATTCACTTATCTAGAGGATATATTTTAATTCAAATTTATTCTTAATAGAATTTAAGGTCACCTGATGTAGAGTGTGGAGGGTGCCATAGGGCTTTAAGGGTCAAGAGAAGGGAACTTGAGAAAAGAGTAACATGGAATTGCAGATGTCTTGTTATGGCTTACTCTGATTGGTTTCAAGAGTGTCCCTTATACCAGTGGTTCTCAACCAGGGATACGCAGAGGTCTTCCGGGGGTACATCAACTCATTAAGATATCTGCATAGTTTTACAACAGGCTACATAAAAAGCACTAGCAAAGTCAGTAAAAAACTAGAATTTCATACAGACAACTTGTTTATACTGCTCTTTATACTGTAGACTGAAATGTAAGTACAATATTTATATTCCAATTGATTAATTTTATTATTATATGGTAAAAATGAGAAAGTGAGCAATTTTTCAGTGGCTGTGACACTTTTGTATTTTTATGTCTGATTTTGTAAGTAAGTAGTTTTTAAGTGAAGTGAAACTTGGGGTACACAAGACAAATCAGACTCCTGACAGGGGTACAATAGTCTGGAAAGATTGAGAACCACTGCTTTATACTGTCGCTTCTTTCATGTTGATTTGTAATAATAAATTTTGAGTAGTGATCTTCAGCAGTGGAACTCAAAGCATATTGACAAACACTGATGCAGCTTTCCAACACTGCTCTAAGCCAGACAAGTATACCTACGTTTTATATGGGTAAACTGTTTGGTGACTTGCCTAAGATGGTGACAGCCAGAAGTGTAGCCCCTAAATCCTGATTCCCAGTTCCTGGCTCTAGTCCCTGCCCATATTCCCCTTACCCCTTAACTCCATTGGTATTGTAATGCTGTGCATGTGAGTCACATATTGGTAAATTACAGCTGCTGGAATAGTGAGGCCTGTCAGGAACTACACAGAAGCTTGTCTTCTGAGTCAGGCTTCACCCCCCTTTGCTCCCTCAGACTTGAAAATACTTCCCAGTAACAGTCCATGAGCAGATCTATTCTCAGTATTTAAAGGATAAAGGAATAAGTTCTTACCTTTTCTCAGGATGACAAGCCCAGAGTGCCTTTAACTGTTTATCATAAAGGAGGACGAGATTTTAACAAACATCCTCTTGCACGCATTTTGGAACCAGAACAAAACTGCAAGGTGATGTGTTAATTTAAATGTTATTGCTGACTTTTGTGTCCACAACCATTTAGTTTTCTGTGTTCCAGCTTCCTCCAGGGCTCACTCTGTATTGCAGCTCCTCCTCCATCCGAACAAAGCTTTATGTTGCCTTAGCAGGCCTGGAGAACTGGGGGAGGGTGTTCTGTATCTCTGTCACTGGTAGTGCCTATTTATCAAATCCGGTTACTTTTTTTAGTTTTCTCACAGATATCAGAATAAGCCCAAATCAAAACTTTGGATCCAAATGCTCTTTGGAATTGGGCTGGGATGCGTGTGAAATGTAGATCTGAGTCCAAATTCTGTAGCTGAAGCCAGTTTCTGATATCAAGGAACATTCTCCCATCAATTTGATTATAAAAAAAAAAGTTTTCTACCAGGATTTTTTGGGGGCTTGGATATGATTATTAGAAGGTATTGAGGCTTACAGTCCTACTCTCCCCTTCCCCCCCCCCGCAATACTTCCCCTCTCCTCCCAAAAGCAGATTCAGTTTCTCAATAGTATCTGTATCCTTTCTACATTAATTCAGTTTGACTTTCTTTTCATATGGACTCTCTAGTAGGGTGTGCCACAAATGTGCAGAATGCTTGCAATTTAATTTTGGCTTTTCTGTCAGCAAAGAAAGAAATAATTTGTCTTCAGGCTGTTAGACAATGGTGTCTATGATCACTCTTTTTAAAACTCAAATCCACAAAAAGTTTTCAGAAAAAATGAGAAAAAGGGGACAAATCCATCTTGAGCTTTGCTGACAGAGGATTAAAGAAGGATAAAAACATTCTTGAGTGCATGATTCTCCATATTTACCATGCCTGCCATTAAAAAAAGAAAGTGGATTGCTGCACAAGTACTCATTCCTTCCTCCAGCTTTCCTAAAATCCCTGAAACGCTTGTATTCTGAAATACTCCAACTCGGACTTCCTTATTTGGTTGCTGGAGCTGTTCTTTGTCTTGTTCAAACATTCTGGCAAAACTGCACGCCTCCCTCTATCCCCATGTCCTCCCCCAGTTCTATAGATATAGTCTGACTTCAGCAGGTCACCCTGACTCAGCCTCCTTTGTAGTTCGCTAACCAATCACACATCAGTTATGCCCATTTAAGGAGTACCTTTCCTTTTGGAAATCATCAAGGCAAGAGGGAGTTTTCAGCTGTTTGGAAACTTTGCTTTGTTACAGACACTGAAGTCAGCATAAAACAGGGATTTCACAGAATTATTTTATCTGCTCAGAAACTAGAGATTGCTGCAGAACATGTTAATTTTTTTAAAAAGCCGCACTGCAACTCAATTTGAGATCACTTTTTATTCTTCAGTTGTTTGCGGCTTAGGCTTGTACTTTTTAAATGTGCAAACACACAGTACTTAGAGGTTAGTCTAAACAGTAAGAATGTTTAATATTCTATAGCACTGGGTGAGAATTACAGACAAGGTGACAAAGAGAAATTATGCTCTGTATGTTAAAAATAACTCCTCAAAGTAAACATTTTTCTGAACTTTTTCACTATACTCTGGAACTGAAATGAATCAGGCATTTAAAGTGACAGTGAATCATTTTAGGATTTCACTTCTTGTCTGAGCAAAAAACCCATCTCCTAATAATGTTAGCTATCTCAGAAAGAAAATGCAGTGGTCAAGTTGTTCTATTAGACCAGTGACACATATAAGACTAGACAAAGCCCTAGAAAGTATACTGTAAGGAACAGTCGTTCACTGTCGGGTGCTGGAGCAGATGATCTATCAGAGCATTTCCCGAGTATTATTGTTGCGTATTATTTACATACTGCTACCAGCATGCCATGTATTCAGAAGACATTGTAAGAATTGACATGCTAACATAACATGAAAATATAAGACAGGGAAACAGCAAGATAGAGAGTGTAGACGTATGATTCTTGCTGGTTCCATAATTTTCATTCTGATCTTTTATGTTTAATTTTCTCTGAGTGTAGAATTATGGGCCTTTTTGAACAATCATTCTTCAAACCCAGGCAGAGGGAATCTTTCAAAATGAAATGTGAGAGTATGACAATCGTATTTTAAGAAGATATATACTGAATGTATGTGATTCTGCAATGAAAGTTGAAACAAATCAACCAAATTCACATGATCTTGGAATTTATCTCTAATTGGCTGGGGAAATTCTTGAAGAGCTGTGACTCCTCACAAGGAAATACCTTCTATTACAGGGGACGGCAACCTTTCAGAAGTGGTGTGCCGAGTCTTCATTTATTCACTCTAATTTAAGGTTTCGCGTGCCGGTAATACATTTTAACGTTTTAGAAGGTCTCTTTCTATAAGTCTATAATATATAACAAAATTATTGTCGTATGTAAAATAAATAAGGTTTTTAAAATGTTTAAGAAGCCTCATTTAAAATTAAATTAAAATGCAGAGCCCTGCGGACCGGTGGCCAGGACCCCAGCAGTGTGAGTGCCACTGAAAATCAGCTCGCGTGCCGCGTTCGGCACGCGTGCCATAGGTTGCCTACCCCTGTTCTATTATGTAATGTTTCTTATTAAACAGGGCTCTGAATGATAGTACTTTGTAGATACTATTTGGTAGATGATAATGCTTTGCAACAAAGTGAAGAAACGGTTTTGACTAAAGGCCATATTTTCAAGGACATAATAAAGAATAAAGGGGCAAAACAATATTAAGAAGTCTGTGTGGGCACATCCTTAGTTCTCATTAAGGTTCCTTTGCAAAAAGTTGTACAAAGGATCTTAGCTCAGCCTTAAAGGGGGGCTTGTGACCTGGGGATTACTTGTGGATGAGAAGCTGGATATGAGTCAGCAGTGGGCCCTTGTTGCCAAGAAGGCTAACGGCATATTGGGCTGCATTAGTAGGAGCATTGCCAGCAGATCGAGGGAAATGATTATTACCCTCTATTCGGCACTGGTGAGGCCACATCTGGAATATTGCATCCACTTTTGGGCCCCCCACTACAGGAAGGATCTGGACAAATTGGAGAGAGTCCAGTGGAGGGCAACAAAAATGATCAGGGGGCTGGGGCACATGACTTACGAGGAGAGGCTGAGGGAATTGGGCTTGTTTAGTCTGCAGAAGAAAAGAGTCAGGGGAGATTTGATAGCAGCCTTCAACTACCTTAAGGGGAGTTTCAAAGGGGATGGAGCTAGGCTATTCTCAGTGGTGGCAGATGACAGAACAAGGAGCAATGGTCTCAAGTTGCAATGGAGGAGGTTTAGGTTGGATATTAGGAAACACTATTTCACATGGAGGGTGGTGAAGCACTGGAATGGGTTACCTAGGGAGGTGGTGGAATCTCCATCCTTAGAGGTTTTTAAGGCCCGGCTTGACAAAGCCCTGGCTGGGATGATTTAGTTGGGAATTGGTCCTGCTTTGAGCAGGGGGTTGGACTAGATGACTCCTGAGGTCTCTTCTAACCCTAATCTTCTATGATTCTATGATTGTGAGAATTATTCCACCATGAGAGTCTCCTGGAGAAGGGGAATATCTGGAGCAGGAGGGAGGCAGAGAAACATACTGGGGCAAAGGAGACAGAATTGGATCATGTGGCATTGCACCCAGTTTTGGCTTGTGGAGCAGTCCCTATGGAACTGCTCCTGCGAGTGCAAGTTGAGCAGCCCCTCGTAACCCAAAAAAATCAGTTTGGGTAGGTGGAAAGATGACTTAAAACCAGTTTCCCCCACCACTCCTCAACTGTTCCCAGTACACATTGTACTGACCATGAGTTCTGTGCAACTGAGGATCTGTTCTTATGATTTTACATCACTTGTATGTTTCTGTCAGTGGCATGAACATTTTTACTTGCTCGTATAGAGCCCTCAATCCTCAATAAGAGGAAGCTACTGGATTAGCTGAGTAAGAAATACATTAACTGCATCATACTTTACACAGCCTACATATGTGCTGTTAATGTTTTGCCTCCCCAGGAAAAAAACCATTTGAAGTCTTGTGTCAAAAAATAAAATAAAATAAGGTTATGACTGCCAACATATCAACATTTAACTAGTAACATTTGTGTTATGTTTACAAAAACAAATCTGCTCATTTAAGTTTTCCCTTTCTAAACCAATTTAAAAAAAAATAAACTTAACTGACAAATATAATGCCCAGACCAAGTTAAAAAAAATGGTGAATTGCCAGAGTTTAACAGCCATGCATTTATTATAGAGGAATGTGTATATATAGGTTGTACACATATATACATATTGTGTTTGTACATATACACACACCATATCCTAACTATGGCAATATATGACCAACATGTGGGTCACAAAATCTGATTAACTTCTGATTGCTTTTGGAACCTACTGGTCAAGAATGGTTCATTCTGAGGAAAATCGTGATAGTCCTTGATCCATGTGAATTGTTATAAAACATCCCTTACAACATCACCGAGCACTAAAAATGTTTTAACTTAATTATATATAGAACAGCAATATATCAACCATGACACCTTCATTTTACACCCATTTCCATACAGTAGCAGAATCGATATTAGCCAAAAATACTTTGTCTACTCAGATGCACTCCGTACATTGTATTATCCCTGATGTGCTCATCAGGAAGTGAAAATCTCTATTTGGAGTAAGAATGCATGTGGACATATCCACATTGCAACCAAGACAAATTAGTTGATGCCAACCTCGGATCTGTCCCAGGAGTTTCATGGGAGGTTATGGGCCACAGACATCAAAATACCTTGCTATCCATGGAGTGGATATGCCAGGTGAGCAATCAAGTGGGAGGTGACAGCTTGAGAATGCTATATTCATAGTTAAAGTTTAAATGCTTGGCTTAACTGCACTATCTGGGTGGCTCCTTGATATTTTACTTGTGAAGGTTAAATATCATCAGTTTAATAGCTCCACATGTAACTTTATAAGGTAAAGCATATTTGCCTGGGCCCACAGGTTGGCACAAAGCATAGATTCTTTGACATAGGAAAAGGAAAAAGAGGCAAAACAGAGTTGGCCGTGGATGGGAAAAGGATACTATTGACTTTACATTGTTACATTCATATGTCTGCATCTTATAGTCAAGTATTGAACAATTAGGTATGATAGCAGGGAAAAGAATTTTAGTACCAAATAATTGTCATACCATTTTTCAAAAGAAGATTCCCCCCCACACCTCCACCCCCAAATTCATTTGAAGCCACTTGTGACACATAACTGGCGTATAAATGAAACATCACATGCTGTTTAAACAAAAAGATACTTTCTTAGTATCCTCAGGCTACCAGGAAATATCTATATTTACATGCTGATACTTTTGAATTAATAAACGCTCAATTTGGTCAACAACATTGCAGTGCTATGGATCAATTTGTTGTTTCAAAAGAATTCTTATTCTTAAACTATGGCTTTCTGAGTACAAAACTACATGAGCAACACTATTCTTATGTGCTTGAATGAAAACCATGTGCTTTTGTGGAATAATCTTCCAAAGGAAGTACACGTCTACCCTGATATAACGTGACCCGATATAACACGAATTCGGATATAACGCGGGAAAGTAGCGCTCTGGGGGGTGGGGCTGCATCACTGTTGGCTAAGAGACAATGGCGCTGCTTGGCAGCACAGTTCAGCTAACAAGTTCCAGTGCGCAAGCCAACAACCTTCCCCCCCCCCCCCCCAGTGAGGATCAGAGAGCGGGCAGATACAGGACGCACCAGCCAGCCCGAGACAGCCGGGAGTGGAGTCCTCTAGGTAACAGCCCATCAGCCCCCTGAGGCAAGGCCCCGGCACACGTGAGCAGACCCATCTCTACCTGCACAGAGCTCGTTATTTTGCCACCATGTCGGACACGCTTCCGGAGTGGCCACCCGCAGGGTCAGCCTCACCCGGCTCCCGCATCTACTGGCGATCCTGGGTGGCAGCGGCAGGGCGCAGCAGAAGGGCACAGTGGGAGAGACGTGGGAGCCACCAGCGTAGCGCCCCGCCCAAGCCTCGCCCCACCCCACAGGGCCCAGCTCCCCATCGAGGAGTCAGGCCACACAGTCCCTTCTGCCCACATAGCAAAGGCCGCGGCCAGCCGGCGCGGCCCTCAGCAGGGAGGCAGGACCGAGGAGCCACCTCACCCAGCAGGGAGAGGAGAAAGGACAGAGACCGAGCCCTTGCATGGGGGGGATCGCCAGGGGCAGGAAAACAGGACTTCCCTGTTCCCTGCCTAGAGCGAGATTGCAGCAAACAGCCCGGGGGTAGCCGCTGTGTAACTCAGACCCACTGTGGTCACAGCTGCCACCATGCTAGCCCCTCAGCCTAGAGTAGGGGTTGTAAGAACTCTGAAAACTAGCTGGGGACCAGAGAGCTGGGGATCGATGTCTGCCAATCGAAGGCCAAAGCAAGTTCGATATAACACGGTTTCACCTATAACGCGGTAAGATTTTTTGGCTCCCGAGGACCGCGTTATATCGGGGTAGAGGTGTAGCGTGAGCTGCATGGATTGGGGCATTTAAAGTTAGAACGGAAAGAACATTAGAAAAAATAGTATACAGAATAATCCGGCATTTGTAAGCAGGGCCGGCTCTAGCGTTTTTGCCGCCCCAAGCAGGAGAAAAAAAAAAAAAAAAGGCGCGATCGCGATCGGCGGCAGCTCTGCCGCTTCATTCTACGGCGGCAATTCGGTGGCAGGTCCTTCGCTCCAAGAGGGAGTGATGGCCCTGCCGCTGAATTGCCGCCGAATGGCCGGACGTGCCGCCCCCCTCTTCATTGTAAGGAGACTGACTGAATGATCTAATGTACTTTTTCCAAAGCTGTCTTCTAGTTTCAGCTATTCTAATGTGACTTTCTTCCTCGGTTAGGATTTATACCTTGGCTGCTGAGGGTCAGAGTACAGCATTTGGTTGCCACTTTGCTCTTGACAGATCAAAAACTGATATGATGGATGCCAGAAAGCTAAATTCCATCTCCTATGTAGAGTCCTAGGCTGTCAGAAGTCAGCAAGTTACAACAATGTGTAATGCCCTCTAGGAACTAGTGCCCATATCCTCAAAGGTATTTAGGCTCCTAACCTCCATTGAAATCAATGGATCCTGGCCCAGTTTCCTTCATCTAAGACATAGTAATATGTTACCTTCCACGGTTGGCAGCAGCTTCAAACAGTAATTTGCTGCAGCTAGTCCAATAGCTAGGATACCACAGTGGGATTTTAGAACTGTCCTAGACAGTTGGAACTGGAGGGCAGTGATTCTATGTTCTATTTACATTTTCAGGAGCGCTCACTAGAAACAGCTTGAAACAAGCTGTAACTAATATGCTAAACAGAAGTGAGGGAGGGTGCCAGACTTCTTGGGGAAGACCCAATATCAACACCAGTGTCAAGGTTTTGGCTTGAAAAAAAGAATTTAATTGTTCTGGTCCACATTGTATCCTAAAACATGTAGGAGTACTGGTGCTTTGAGTGACTGTCTCGTCAGCCACTTCATGTTTCATAATGCACAAGATACATGAGCACTAAAGTGCTCTTTCAGAGCTGCTTCAGACCTTCTACTGGGGTTGTATAGAATGCCACTGTTTTCTGATGCTACATATAAGGAATAAACATTGTGACATGGTCGCATAACTCCTGTGAGGTTGATTATTTTCTGGCAAGCCCATTGGTCTCTCCCTGCTCAGGAAGGGGGAAGGGCATTTAGATACAATGCCATTTGCAACAGTGACTCCAGCATCAAATCTGTCCCTAAGCCTTCTGATACATGATCCAAGGAGCAACCAGAAACACTGATCCTAGGGTCCCAATGTTAATTCATCCTTGTAACAAACTTTGTTACATTTAAAACTGGGAAATGTTAAAGTACATTCACATTCTGTGTTGCTGCAAACTGGCTAGGGGCATTTTCAATTATGATTTTCTTCTTTATTGATGAATTGGCATAGGCTGTTGTGAAAACAATCATGCCAATTAGACCTTATTGAAAGGTCAAAAATTCATTGTGCTGACCATTTATTCCTTGAGTTATTTTAGTAATGCACACATTAAAGAACCTAATGTTCAAATTCTACATCAATCAAACAAGAGCACTACTAGCCAAAGGGGAGGAGCAGCTCATGCTGTGCTCTGGAGAGGAACTGTATTGGAGGCACAATGTCTTGCAGAGCTATCCTGACTCCACACCACCTCCAATGGAGGCCAGTGGCTAAGTGCTGCAATCTGGCCCTTTGTGTATGTGAGATATTGTACTGTTCAGCAGACATGCCCCTTTCCAAATCACAAGAACCATTGCTGCTTTATTAAAACTCAAACTTATCAAACCTATTTAATGAGCTCCAACTACTGTGGAAAAATTAAAATGCCTCCCTAAACTACATAAGCTACACAAGTTGCTTCTCAGGTCCCACCATTTAGGATACCCAGAGGTGGTTTCAATTACTTTGGTACTTACATCCCTGCCTTTTAATTTAGTTTGAAATTTCATTTAAAAGTGGAACCTACTCCACAGCTGCATTAATTACTGAAAGTCATTGCTGTGAGTTGCTTAACATATGCATGTTGGATGCCTCCACCATGCCATGGTACCTTGTCTATGGGCCAGAACCTCTTTAGGCAGCAATTCCTCTGTCTGTGGTTAACTCTAGAGAAGTTCAAAACCAGCCCAACTGCCAGAAGTGCCAGACATTCCACAAAATCAACTACAGACTTCATTATCACAATTTAATTATGTGGAAGGTGCTCAGATAGCATGCTGATGAGTGGTGGTATAAAACCCTAAGATATTGCATCGCCTATAGCTATGGTTACCTAACAGCTGCCATTATAAAGACCCTATTTTCAGTTGCTTATCACCTTGCCAAACTTAAACTGCTTGTACTGTAATTCTGCATCCCAGGTATCTGCCTCAGGCTGGATTTATTTATTTATTTTGTTTTGAAAGGTTCAGCAAAATAGTTTAGCTGATTCTGAGAATGAGATTAGGGAAAATGTGTTGTTTTGCCCATGTTAATTGTTCTTTTAAACAACTGTTCTGTTGAGAAATTCTAGTGCCGTCCTGCCTACTTGAAATTTGGCAGGGTGTTCACCCTGGTATTAGGGAAGTGCCTTTTGATCTCTCCATGAACATTTGCCCAAATTTGGCCAAGTCATAAAATGTCACATGCACAGCAGAGACTTAGAGTTTGGCAGCTAAATTTTCTGAAGATTTCATCTGTAGCAGGTATAGTACAGCCCAAGGCTGCAAGAACTGAGCAGGATTTCCCTGCAATTGTTGCTCCAGGCTGTTGAGGTGATAGGCACTTGAACTGAGAGGCTGTCTTTCCTATGCTGTCATGCTCCCTCTGCTTTTACCCAGGCAGCAAGGTGATGGAAGAGGAGCAGCCTGACTGAAATGCAGGGGGAACAAGAATGGTGTGTGTGTGTGTGTGTGTGTGTGTGTGTGTGTGTGTGTGTGTGTGTGTGTGTGTGTGTGTGTGTGTGTGCGCGCGCGACCTTAATTTTGTCATTTCTTAACCACTGAGTGCTTGGCTTTGCGACCTTAATATGTATAATGTAATACAGAGAGTGGCAAACACCCTCCTCACAATCACAATGCTTACTGTATCTGGCAGTCTTCCCAATACTTTTGCTCTTTGACCAGCTGTTGTCTTTAACAGCAATGCAGACATCTGATGCACAGGAATACTTAAAGGGTTTGCATCATACATCTCTCTGTGGGATAGTTATCAAGGTTCTGGAGAAGCATAAGGTTTGGCAAACAGCTATTCAAGTGGGACAAAAATAAAAGCAAAGGATTCTGATAGCATAGAATTGCATTGGACAGCAAAAATGCATTGTTTAAGACAGCTTTGATCATCCTTCAGGAAAGCAGCATATCAAAATGCTCTATTTGATACACCTTTGTGCATATGGAATTCTGAAATTATTTTACTGAAGGTCATGTTTAGAAACCACCATGTTCTATAAAGAAGGATGATTCTAATAGAAGATTACACATTTTGTTGCCTCCTTCAAAAGAGTACAGTTTTATATTCACAAAACTGTTTAGATTGCACATCATATAACATTTTAACTACAGAGACTAGTTCCCAGACATATACAGTATTTCCTACTCCACCCTCCTGTTAACTGGATAAGAACCGGAGAAGATTGTTTTTAGGAATCATATTTTAGAAAACTGGAATTGTTCTGTCTTGGATTTTGTTTTGTTTCGTTTCTCTATGCAATTCCATGAAACAATGTAACCTTCAGCATTTTGAAGCAGCTACAGCATGTATTGCATAAAACTTCAATACAATTGTATACTAAATATACAAACATGGAAACCCAGAACAGTCTGAACAGCTCCAGAACATAAACTGTAATGCTTTAAAGCTTCCTCTTTTGGGTATCATTTTCTGAGAAAAGAACATTTTGTCCATTAAAATGTAAAGCTTTAAAAATGGCACATTTTGGGGACTTTTTTTCAAGCCAACCCGGAGAGTGGTTAGTTCTAAATGGAATCAAAGTGGTATGAAACTGAGAGAGTAGTATGAAAATATTTCTGGCTTTTTAAGAGTATAAACTGGTATTTATTGGTATAATTTTTCTTTAGGTGCAGCCACTTTGAAGGTCTGATAACCCTTCAGTGTAAGCGTATTATGCCTTGTGCAATCCACCACAATGCAGTCATGATTTTGGATTTCTTGTGCGTCAGGCAAGGAATCCTGTCAGGTAGCATTTTACCTTTACAAATACTGCATTAGTTTTAAGAGGCTATTTGGATTCACAAATAGGCTTTAAGATGAAAATTAATGTTAAAGGAGAGATTGTCGGAAAAGGCACAAAGGGGAGCTGCCTTTTGTGACTTTGAAAATCTCCTGAGAGTTTCACATCTGACCATGAGAATTCAATCCTTTGAAGAAAAAAATAGCACTCATTGGTGGAGACTCTTATGCTAGTTTAGATAGTAAATGCTTATTCATGTACAATTGGCACATTACCACTAAAAGTGAATACTCAAAATATGGCTGCAAAGGATTTGCTCCTTAGGGGAGGAGTCCTAGGGGAGGAGACGGCTATGTCCAATTAACATTGTGTGTAACACTGCAAATCTCCAATGGGATGCTAGGAGTTTGTCTATCGAGAGCAATATATCAGTAAATAATAGCTCTTAAAACAGCAAGTTTCATATAGAATAGTACTGGATTTATTTAGCATTTTCAGTAATTTTACTGATAGCAACTTATCGTGGGAAGAAAATACTTTGATAGAAGTGTTATAGTTAGAAAGGATGATTGTTATATCTTAAGTTTCTTGATGATTGTTTATGCTACAGTTCCTAAAAATGCCCTTGTCTGGCAGAGGTACTTTAATCACAATTTAGCTACATCTAGGACATGCAGTCTGACAAAACTGAGTGTTTTCGAAGATCAGAACATGAGTCTGTTTCTGGCTTGAAAGGGATAGCATTGCAGACATACAGTTTGTGTTAATGTATTTATTCATGCTCTATGACCAAAACTAGACTTTTAAGAACAAGTTAGACATTTTCCAGCAATAGGTTGGATGCCAGTAAAGAATGACTGATAACTGTATATTTTTCCTTAGAATTCTTTTACTTTGATTAAACTGAAAACAAAATATGTGCACCAAGCCTTTCACCACAGTACTAATACACATGGTTCATATTTGCAGGGACACCACACCCCTTATTAAAATATAGTCCCCAAAACTTAGCATAGTGATTCACATGTCTGCTAACTAATGGCATATTATTACTACATTAAAAACTTCCAGAACATAGCCACAGATACAATGTATCCTTTAAAACAGAGAGAGAGAGAGAGAGAGAGAGAGATCTGTGCAGAGCCAAAAACATTCCTCAATAATTTATTTGCCAAATCCAAAGGAAGCCTCTTTCTGGCTGGGCAAAAAGAAATCCCCACAGGTATCCCATTACCAAACATTATAATGAAACATTGTTTACTGCTCTGCGGGGTCCATTCAGCCCATGGAAAATCTATTCTGAAAGACTACTGTGTTCATTTTACAACTTCACACATTGTCATGCTGCAAAACCCATACTTGTTCTTATATATTGTGAGGGAGACAGCTCCAATCATCTCCCCTACCCCATAGAATTTAAAATAGTTTGTACTGGTAAAGACATTTTTGTTAATATACTGAAATCAGCAGTTACACCTAGAGAAAAGATACGAACATAAGATGGATGTACTGTCAAGACCAATACCTGAAAAGGTCTGTGTGCAGGAGAGTGTTATGTTGCCTTTAAATGAAATTAGTCTATATCATTCATAGATTTAGGTGTCAGAATGGACTGCTATGATACTCCATTTTGACTACCAGTCTAACAGGTCTATACAGTAGCTCTCACTTCAAAATAATCAATATAACAATGTTAATATCATTTGTATTTGTCAAAGTTGCAGAGAAAAAGACATTCCAGCTGATACACATTTATACAAAGTCCTCACACCACAGCTATATTTGTAATTGACCATTTATTCTCACATTAAATTTAATGAGAAGGCTTTAAATGTAAAATTATCATAGATCCTCACTCAAATGTCTCACTGTAATAAAATGTGTTATCTCATGCAAGTTCTTTTGCCATTGACAGCAGCCTTAAAGAGTTGTAGCAGAAGGAGTGTAATAGCACTAGGAAGAGGTTTAGCCATATTTATTCATATAGGTAGATAGAGAAATACTTTGCAAAAAGGACTCAGTCCCTCCACTCCAGTCCCTAAATGCTGCTGCTGCCTCACAATGGGCCAGAAGGCAGCCACATTCCTTAGCTATAGATTCTTTGAAGATAAAGGTGGTTCCCAAGCCAACCTCCTGTTACCCCTAAGCATAGGGGCATGCCAGGTGATTTCTAGGGAGGGATAGAATGACTGCAGCAAACTGCACTCTAGCAATCCCTGCCTAGCCAGTATCCCTGGGGGCCATGTTCAGCCAGTGTAGTTTAGGTGGACAAAATATGCTGAGGGGCTGAATGGTCCTCTAGGTGCTGTAATAAAACTAGACTCTCTCCCCTCAGGGCTTTGGATCCGGCCCGCGGGATTGCCCCCCATGGCGCTGCGGGCCCCATGCCACTCTCAGCAGCGACCGGCCCAACAACCCTGCGGCCCCTGGGTCCTTGCCTCCAGGCACTGCCCCCCGCAGCTCCCATTGGCCGGGAACGGGGAACCACAGCTTCGGAAGAGGTACCTAGAGGCGCGGCAAGGGCAGCGCACGCAGAGCCCTCCGCCCCCCCCCCTCCTCCAGAGGCTGCACCACTTCCTGGAGTGGTGCGGCGCGGCGTGGCACGGGGTGGGGGACAGGGCAGGCATGCAGGGAGCCTGCCCTGGTCCTGGTGTGTGCCGCTGCCACCTCAGAGCCTGAACCCCTCTTCCACCCTGTCCCTCAACTCCCTGCCCTAAGCCCCCTGCCTGCACTCTGCACCCCTCCTGCACCCCAACCCCCTTCCCTGAGCACCCTCATACACCCTGCACCCTCCTCTGCCCCATCCCTTGCCCTGAGACCCTTTCTGTACACCACACCCCACACTCCCTTCCGCACCCCAACCCCCTGCCCTGGCCCTGCATACAATTTCCCCACCCAGATGTGGCCCTCAGCCCAAAAAGTTTGCCCACCCCTGTTATAGAGGCTTAATATGGATATGCTCTGAAGTGTCCGTAGCCTCTGTTTGCCAGAAGCTGGGAATGGGTGACAGGGGATGGATCACTTGACGATTACCTGTTCTATTCATTCCCTCTGAAGCACCTGGCATGGGCCACTGTCAGAAGACAGGATACTGAGCTAGATGGACCATTGGTCTGACCCAGTATGGACGTTCTTATGTTCTTATAGTTAACATCATCAGCCTTCCCTGTTAAAGCTACAGCAGTTTTTCTTTTATGGTGTAAGTCAGTGGAGTTAAAGTAGGGGGGAGTTTGGCCTATGAGGTGTAAAGATTAGTTGTGAGGCATGGGAAAAAGAGGTCCCATTTCAAGGACCACTCAGTATCTTCTGCAGGAAAGAAAGACTTGGTATGCAGAGCTGCATATAAGCCAGAACCCAGAAGAGGATGCTTTGGCAAATAACACTAACAAAGCCATATTAAGAATTCAAACTAGGTTTGAAGAGAAGGTAAAAGCACAAAAATGAAAAGGAAGGGATTAAATGTGACTGCAGTAAAGGAGTAAACATTAAATACTTTATATTAGGAACATAAAAAATCTGTTTGGATTGGCAAGTTTTGGAAGAACTAAACTGCAGAACAGCATTTGACAGTCTAAAAGCACAGAATGTAGGGAATGAACTGGAATTGCAGGTTTGTGCTGGCTAAATGCAGCCTGCTTTACTAGGGAAGATTTAGTTGTAAAATAACCAAGACGAGCAAACCAGATACAATGTGACTAAGGGTCTGAGCTCACAAGATGCTAAACACCCTGACGGACTTTCTAGACAGCTGGGGACACTCAGGCCCAGATCCAGTAGGTGGCCTCCATGCACTGCTACCAGATTGAGGGACTCTGCACACAAGATAGGTAGGTGAATGCCTGTTTTCCCCTGGTTCGTGGACCAGTCTGGCACTTAGGCAGGAGATAGGTGCCTAGTCATCAAGAGTGATGCAGCACTGCACATATCCAAGGGCAGAAATTCAGGTACAGAATGAGTTTAGGTGCCTGCAGGGTTAGGTGTGAGTTTTGTGAATTGTTGTGGAGCCTAAAACAGGAATCTAAGAACTTAAAAACTTTTGTGGCTTTGGCCTCAGGGCCTTGCAGGAAGGCAATCAGCATCTTGTAAAAGTATGTACAAAGTTAAACTAAAAAACTGCTGTCCAATGGTGATCTTAGTCCTAACCAAACAAATGCACTTCTGAACAGCAAAGAAAGCATGCCACAAATAGCACAAACAGCAAAGCAGTATGACTGTCAAAGTGACATCAAATTGGGATGTCTCTAGAATGAATGGGGCAAGGCAAAGAACTCTGATCATTACAAATACATCCTTCGTGTCCTATAGTATCAGACACACTACTTTTACCAAATACTGCCTGGATGCAGTCTTACATACTGAAGCACAAGATATAAATAAGATACAAATAAAGACTCCACTTCTTGAATCAAGTAACTCATTATATTTACTGGGCTGGGAAAGAGGGGAAGAGCCCCAATAGTCACTAAATCAAAGATGAATGATTTCAGACAGCAAACTTCAAAACAAAACCTCACAAAGCCTGGAGGAACCAAATGGCCCCAGGCCACGCAATGTTAATGGAATGTATATTATCTAAGAAGAAATGGAACAAGTTTCCAACAGTCATGGAAATCCTTAAAGATAAATATATATTAGGCAGAAAGAGCAAACTGTACTGAACAGTTTTCTAGGGGCCTGATTTTACATTCCTTGCACACTCCAAATTTGCCTTAAAGTCATTGGAAGTTTAGGGTGCATGCCAGGATTAGGCTTCAGTATAAATGATCACCCATGGTGGCACTAAGAAAGAATATATATACACACTCACTCAGATAAGAAAAACAAATGTTCATTGCAGTTAATACAAAAACAAAGCAAGATACTTAAAAAGAAAAGTCTGATAGAATGTGGCTGAAGATGAAGTATATTTCTAATCCCGTTTCCCAGAACTGGATGGCATTAAGGAGGAGGAAATAAGATGCTAAGAGGGTGAAATTGGAAAAGGTTAAACAGCGTTGTCATATAGCTGAAATATTTAAGGAACATTTCCTAAACTACTTTGAAAGGGAGTATACTAACCAAATGCTATCTGATCCTGGCTGGGTGCCCATAACTTTAGTTGGGTTGGGGCTCTATGAGGCAAAGGACAAAAATCAAGTGGAATAGATGGGATTTATTTATAGGACAGTCAAAAATGCAAAGACTAGAACCCTGTGGACCTATACTGCTGTTATAACTTAGAAATTCTTCTTGAGCATGAAAGTGTTTTAGAAAACTAATGACTTAAAGAAAATAAAGTCAGATTGATCTATGCTAAAGGAAACACAATTGTGCTAAGCTGAGGATGGAGTAATGTTTCCCATAGGTATAGGAGTATGTTAGCTTACTCGGGCTAGAGCCCTATTTGGACTTATTTCCCATACAGATTGATAAACAGAAATACCCATTTCCTTATGTGGTAACCTCACTGAATTTTCATTGCTTCTTACACCCATGACCATATCCATATATGGAGGAAGTCTGCCATTCTAAACTGACCAGGAAGATCTAAACTGTTTCTCTCCTCAAGGCATCCCTCCCCTTATATATTTTTGGATTAATTTTCAGATAATGTCATTCATTCATTCATGTCTGAAGTTTAAAAGAGTCCTGAAAAGCTTTTGAGAAACTCACCAATTCCAATGTTTTTATTCTAAAAGAAGTCAGGGTCAGAAATAATACAATAAAGGTTACAGTAAAGTACTCATAGCTAGCATCTTATCTTACAAATAGTTTTCTTTGGGACACGTACTATTGGGGACTTAGCCAAATGTCCAGAGTGTTTTATTTCAGGGATTCTTATTTCTAACATAACCTAGACACTGGAAACATTTCAAGTTATTTTGTTAAAGGGATGGTGACAGTACTACCCACACTGAGTAGAATGTGAAGGTACTTGACACTACTGCATATTTCATTAAGACACTAGTTTCCAGCACCATGCTTAGTCCAATAGTCAAACAGTCTCTCTCTCCCTTCTCCCCTTCTCCCAATGCAAGCAGTCTAGCAACAGGAGTTACTTAAAAAACCACTAGGGGATTACCAACAGAGTACACAAATTATAACAAAATGGTATATCTTTTTATTATGTGCATAAAAATGATACTAACATTGGTGGAAACTAAGCAAGGATTGAGAGGAGAATACGGCACTTCAAAATTATAATATCCTAACATGTGTAAAAGGCTTTGAAGATATGAACCTAAGGGTTCAATATTCTTTATAGACTTTCTTACAGTAATTCCTAAGGATGGATTGTAACTCTTCAATTCAGCCCAGGTAAGGGGTAGCATGCACAGCCCCATGAGCAGGGCAGGAGCCAGACAGTGACGCTGCAACAACCTACCTCCGCACTACTCTAAGGGGAAGTAATCTACACCACTGCTTTTACTGCACAGATTATGTCCCCATTTGCTCGAGTGCATGGGCCATCTGCCCACTCCATACCTTTGCATGCCCATTTACATAGGAGGGAAATAGTAGCCTGGCTGCATCTGTTCTTGACTCGCTGTGCTGAAAACACTCCAGCAATGCAAGTAACTTGCCAGAGGCATAAGGGGTCTCCTTATAACCCTTACAGATCTGCATGGGCGTGCAGTCTTAGATATTTATATTTCTATCTTATTTTTTATCCATTACTGAGTTAATATGTTTTCAGATGTTTTAGAAGCGCTCCTCAGGATTCAAAAATATTACTCACTCACAACATAAATATTTTTTCTTCTCACTAGTGTGCAGCTGACTAAAATCTAAGCCCCACACACCTCAAACTTTGAATCACTGGAGAAGGAGAGCTGGGAAGCAGCCTGTCTGGCAGAGAGTTTTACAAGTTTTCTGTCCTCACGAAAAGCTGACTTAAAAGGCTTTCAAGAGCCTCTCAAGTTTTTCCAGCCACTTGGCAAAGAAACATCTTCATGACAATCTTAGACTAAAAACTATCAAACTGGGCGAGTTCAAAAAAAGAGTAAAGCTTCCCACAAACAAATTTCAGGGATGGTGCTTTGTACTTAATCCAGAACCTAAATCTATGTAATATGTCAACCTCAAATACTCCAAAGGATGCTGTTGAACATTTTAGACCCCTTGATTTTCTTCTTTTGCTTTCTTTAGAGTCCTTTCCTAAATGCTTTGAACCATGTCTTTCAACACTCTTCCTGTGAGGCAGCTTGAACCTGTACCATACTGGTACAAGTTCATTGGCTCATCTTAGAATGGAAAAAGATTAAAGAAGATTTTAATCATCATCATCCACAAAGGGAAATGTGTCTGAACCAAAAGCACAGCTCTTTATAGTCCTGAATTTAGAGGGAGTTAGATCGAAATTTTGCATTTCTAGTCACAATGCAGAGAACAAATCACAGACAAAAAAAGAGGAGAACATGACTATATTAATGAATCTTACAAAACATTGTTTCTCCTATTGGAAGCCACTGGGTCACCCCTTGAAAACCATAAATGAGACGGGACAGGTTGAGGAAGGAGAAAATGGTAAATAGTTGTCAAGAACTTCTGTTTTACAGAAAAGTGACCACTCCTAGTAAACAATCTGAGGGTTTCAGTTTGAGAAATGCCTGCAAATGCAAAATGTGACCTGCAGGTTCCAGAGAACTATTTTTATTCTTTATCATCCCAGGAACCACCCCATGTTACCAAATGTTACCTGCCTCTGATTTTTTATCAACTTCCGTGGATGTATTTGGTGTGGATGAAGAAAAACAAGAGTTGGGAAACTGCCAGTTTAGCTATTTGTTCTGCTTCTTACAATCACAGGAAACAGGACTGATTGGTGCACGGACAGGATATATTCCTAGACCCTGAATCTTCACTTGAAATAATGTGCAGTACAGGATTTCCCTCATTGCCCATGGGCTGAGGAACGATAAATTAGATAATTATAAGACATTTTCTGGTTCTTGATAGAATTGTTTTTGGAAGAAGGATTCAGAACTGCACTGGAAAGAGTAGTGCTGGAATTTTGATTTTCAGCATTGAGCTTTTGCATGTAGTTGGAGTTGTGAGTGGCCCAGCTAAGAACTTTCCAAAGAACTGTGAGCTTCAGAGATTAAAAAAGTGAAGCAAGAAGAAAACCTGATTTAGTATTAATTCATCATCAGTTTCAGATACCACTGGTCAAATTCATCTCTGGACTAAACCCACTGAAGTCGATGAGGCTACATAGAAACAATTTTGTTTCTACATAAATTGGAATCTAAGAATTCCTATATTTTTGTCTTATTTTTAAAATTATATATACTATTGAACATACATTTGAAAAGACTTCAATGATAATGTTTCATTTTTAGATATTTGGGCACAACACTGTTATGATTTAAACATTTATCCAGATGTTCCTGATTTGTACTTGCTTTCTGTCTTTTGCAAACTGTCAATGTATAGATACTTAAACAAGATCATAGAAATGATGAGGCCAATATCACTTAAACAATTTAGAAAGATCAAGATACTCCCGTAAATTACTAAATTCAGTTGACTTCACTTTGCCAATGCTAACAGATGCAGTTCTGTGTGTACATAGACAGTCATTTTCTACTCACACTAAATATATACCTGTGCTATATGTATCTCAATGCAGTTTTTATTTAATGTAACATTAATGCTTTCACTTACTGTACAATACATCCTCTTACAGCAAAGGAATTCAGTATTAAGGCAGACACTCTGTTCATTGATGTGGTTACATTTTGCAGCTCATATGACCTGCAAAGGACACTCAGAAAAGCGAGGGCTATCACAAACTGCGACACACAATAAGGTGGAAGATGAGGACGGAATAGATACCATCATTCTTAGTTTCCTCAAACATATGGATTTTAGTCAGACTGGAGAGGTTATTTCTACAATACTTATTTTATGGTTTAGAATTTTGAAAATTTCACATACAAAAGTTTGCTACTTTATTGTAACAGCGATCTGGGTTAAAATCTACAAGCCAAAAATTCAGGTATGGTTGAGATGCTTTCTAACTAAAACACACAACATACAACGTCACCCGTATTCCTGAGAGAATCCCATGAGTTTAGAGTTGCAATAACCAGAGTATTTAGTTAATACAGGATTTTCAGCTTTTATTCTAAAATCTTCTAACATTTGTATGATTACTTTAAGTCCTTACTTATTAATTGGGCTAGATTTTCAATGACTACAAGCCCAATCATGCAGTTTTTTGTAAATAATAAATGAGAAATTCAACCTTGGCATAAGCAAGAGCAACTTCCATTGACTTGCATTCTAGTACATACATACCTATTTTATGGTGCTACTGTAACCCACTGGTTATTGTATGTTATGGATCCCCCCCATAAAAGATATGGGTCTATTGCAGTTCTTAGCTTCAGAATCTGGTTTATTAGCACAAAACAGAGATTCATGCTTTTAACTCTGGATGTCCCTTGTTCAATCCCTGCTGTCAGCCAAGTTGACAATCATACTACAAGCTGACTGCATCCTGTTTTATACAATATGATGTTGTTGTAAAGAGTCTAAGTGCATTGGTAGAAAAGCATAGGTTCAAGACAAGAACTGCTATCTAAGACCTCCTAACTGTTTCTATTAATCTATGAATCAGATTTTTGTGAGGGATTACAGAGGGACATGCAAGCTGTTTATCTGAGCTATCCAAAAATCTTCCCTCACTTTGTCCTGCATGTCGAGAGATTATGGTATATAATTCAAAGGCAAAAGGTGCAGCCTTACTTTAGGATCAATGTAGCCTTTGTCAAGACAGTATTTTAACTGTTTAAAGTTAAAACCACTTTCGTTACTGAATATTTGGACAAGATTAAAAGAAACAAGTCAATAACGTTCTTTGGAAGCTGGTAAGAAATTTAATTCTAAAACTTCTGTAAAAAACACAAAACAACACAGTTCCTAGATTTTTTCCATTATATCTTTGCATTTTTCCCCTGCAAGCCCTTACATTTAATGAAATGTATGATTTCAATGAATAATAAACTTAATTGCCATGTCTATACATGTGAATTTTATACTTAAATGGTATTAAAATAGTTAGATATAATTACTTTATTACAACCACTGAACATTTTAGAAGCTCTTACAGTCATGCATTCACACCAGGTCAGAAGAGCAAACCTCTAATCTCAATGTTCAGTTTTGCCTACAGCATTGTACATCAAACTCTGGGGAGCCCATGATCTCTCACAATATGCCATCTTCTCCTGGTGAAGGATGGGACACATCTTTCCAAACTGTATAATGAAAGCTATGTACATGTAGTAGACTAGTCATTATTTTACAAACTCTTCCACACAAGTGATTGGTGAGCAGAAAGGTATCTCTGGAATATTTGGGTAGTTAGTATTTGATAACAGTCCCTGTTACAAGTGAGCAGAATTTCAACAGTTTTCAGATAGCTATGGTGGTCACACTACACTTAGCTTCTTGCAATCCAATGAACAAATAGAAAAATACAAACTGTGAAACTCCTGTTTGTAAAGACTAAGCAGAATGGAGGAGACCCAACTTTGCTGTGCTGAATATAGGAATATATCTATAAACATTTGTATTATTATGTAATATTCAGCATTCTTCCACTTGTGGAAGATCAAATTGTTTTTCTTTAGACCAATCAGCAATGTTATTTTCAGCAAACCTGGTGAGAATCTTCCTTAGTTGCATTCCTTAATTGAGGAATGGCAAAGCAGCACAGCAGTCTGTCCCCCGTCCCCTGCAGCAGCAGTCTGCCTGCTGCTGTGTTCCTAGCGCAGGGCAGAACAGGAGCATTCCAATTATTTGCCCTTTGTTTGTTCCCCAAACGGAGCAGCACACAGATACTTCCTGGAGCTTTGAAAGGAGAGGGGTGCATGCTGCAGGGCAGCTGAGATCAAAACACTGAGCAGAGCAATCAGGGCAGGCATTGTGGGATACTGGCGGAAGCCAGTTCTGTCCACAAAATAATCAGCAGTGTCTACACTGGCTCTTTGTCGACAATAAAGGGAGGGGAAAAGACAAAAGTCTCTCGTAGGAGTGGAAGATTTTGTGGAAGATTTTTGTCGCCAAAACTGGGTGTTTTTCACGACAAAAGTCCCACTGTAGTGTGTATGCTCTTGCTGTTTTGTCACCAAAAGGCAGTTTTTGGTGACAAAACTTGCCAGTGTAGACAAACCCATATTCATACATGGAATCACAATGTTTGCAGTAATACACAACTAAACGCAAACAACCTCCACCCCCCCAAAAACCAAAAACCTGTTTTCAGATAACAGTGCAAACCTCCCATGTACCATTGAAAAAAAACCCATGATCTTTACATATCATCATCTGTGTGAGTAAGAAAGCATCACTCACAGACAATTTCTCATGTGATGCCTGTTAGCTGAGAACTGTGGACCTGAACACATTCACATTTAGATCAATGGCAAAACTAATTTGATTTTGAAGCAATCAGGCCAGGATCTTTTAAAAATAGTACAATTTTAATGTACCTTTGGCTACTAAACTTCTTCTCTCCCTCCACTATTTGAAAAGGTTTGGTGTTAATTTTGGAAGCACTTGTCCCTTCAGACCTATCACTAGCATTTTTACAATCTGATTAAATTTAAAATGCTCCATGGGTGGCGATGAACATAATATACATGATTATGTGGGAGAAGAATAGTCTGACAATCAAGATATTACAACAAAGCATGGGCTTCTGGATTAAATGGGAGGATTAAAATGGGAGACAAGGAATTATAACATTCTTCACCATTAAACAGGAGCCTGGAATTTTATCTAAGGAGAGAGGAACTAATGATTTACAGTGTGTGCAAATGAGTAGGCAGAGAAAACTTTGAAGTCGTCTTTTCAGTTTACTGTAAGTGGTTGTAAGCTTCTGTAGGTTACGCAATATGTTTTCTTTGTATAAAAAAAAAAATCATTCAGCCTCTTCTCTAAAAGGCAATGCTTAAATGTTTCTCATTCTGTTTCTAAGCAGACTGGTAAATAAATGCAAACAGATACACGCCCACAGGCAAATGATTCTGGTTCAGCATGTTTGTATGATTCATTCTGAACTGCTTAAGTGATCCAGACAGAATAGTGCACCTTCCACATATACCAGGGAATAATCCTATCATTTTTTAAAAGGCAGCTATTGTGAAAGAAGATTATTACAATAAGCATGCAGTCATATTTTTAATGCTTTAATTTTTGTGTGAACAACAATTACAGGGTAAAATCCTGAGAAATGTGTAAAACCAATTGCAATGTACAGTTACCATAATTGCTCTTGGATGCATACTGTAACTACCCATAAACACCCAACTGGTATTCCCCAGTACCATTTGTATGGATATTTAGGGCAACTGCATGTGTAAACAAGGCACAGAGTTGCTCACATATTTCTGAAAAATATGGCTCTTACTGACCAGAGATAACAAATGATGACAAATTTGTGACTGGATCCTAAGGACAGGGTGTTTCATAATAGGAATACTGGATCCTAAGGACAGGGTGTTTCATAATAGGAAATCCCTGACATGTTAAAAGCAAAAGTAACAAAAAGTTATCCTAATATTTTGCATATGCAAAAAGCTTTTGTTCAACATTTCAGTTGATTCTGCTCTTATTTTATCTGAACTAGTTGACAACCCTTTTCTAATTGAGACACAAACACATATTGGTGCAAATACAAAATTTAGAACAAGGACTAGAAGTTATATCCATAATTAGCAGGCTGTCAAATCACATTTTTGGGGAAAATGCCATTCCCATAAAATTCCATATGGTATCCGAGTACTTTGGCATATCTATTATCATTAGAGTAAATCCCTGTTTGATGTGATAGGCTTTGTCCTTTAGAATAGATTTGCTCTAATAGGAAATCTATGATAGATATTATATGTGGTAGGTGTCTAGTATTGGGCCTATATTATTTTTGAGTCAAGATGGACATAGTAAAGCTATGAAAAACCTTGATATGATACTAGAGAGAGCTGAGCCACACAAAATTAGTGCTTCCTACAATATGATCTTCTAAGGTATCCAATAGCACTCTGATTGGAGTGGCTTGTTGGGGGTGAAATCAAACCATGCAAGGCCCCCTGTGCGACTGAACCCCTGTGGTACTAGTCCAGCATAATGGGGGGAAAAGGTAAAGTAGCCCTGAAGGAGGCCTTACTTTTTGTATTTATTTCCCTACTAAGGGCTCCAGGCTGGCTCTGAATAAGGTGGCACAGAGTAGAGCACTAGGGAAGGGCCAAGGAAGTCTGTAACTTTACATAGATCTAGGGTCTGGTTACTCATACATATCATGTGTGTGCATGTGGCAGGCAGGCAAGGGACTGGACTAGTAGACTCAAAAGCTAAGGGGCTATTTAATTGTGGTGCTGACATTTGGGCTTGGGCTGCAGCCTGAGCTCTGAATCCCTCCCAACTCGCAGGTTCCCAAAACCTGGACTCCAGACTGAGCTCAAATGTCTGCATCACAATTAAACTGACCCTTAACGCAAGTCCCGTGAGCCTGAGTCAGCTGGCACAGGCCAGCCATAGGTTTTTAATTACATATAGACATACCCAAAGGGGCTGTGCTGACCTGTATGCAGGTTTTGGAGATGAATTCCATCACTCAATCCCAGTGGAGTCTTTTACATCCCTCCCCTCCCCCCAAACAACTAACTAGAAAAAGGTGAAATTCACTTTAAAAGCATACGGTGGTCACAAGCTGTTGCTCCTTTGGAGTTTGATTTTATAACAACTTTTGTCTCAATCAGACTTGTTTCTTCAGTTATCAGACACAAGAGTTTGCAACTTCTTGAGGAATAAGTAAACAAGGAGAGGAGAAAATGAATTAATGGATAAAAATTCTGGGCCCAATTCTGTTACATCGAGGCCCTCTTATGCCACTCTGGCAGAGCAAAGAGACCTTAAAGGGGCAGAAGCAGCCATCCCAGAGTAGTTCTTGAGCCATGGGCCTCCCTGGCTGGCCTAGAATAGCTGTAAGAGTTCCATGCCAAGCTTGCTCACAGCCTCTAATTTAGGGGACCTGTAGAGAGTAGACAAAATCTGAGGAGGGAGATAACTTTAGCAGCGTGTGCTCCAGGTCTTATTTGTTTCTGAGAGCCCATACAGAAATGGGAGCAGCACAGTACAAGTTAGAAAAGCCCTGACTTTTCTTGATAGGTCAGCTGCACCAGAATAAAGGAGAACTAAAGGTGATTTCAAACCACTTTTCCTCCTCTTGTTCCTGAGCCAAGAGCAGGGTCCTCTGCTCTCAGAGTATTTTCAGTACTAAATATCCAAGGGAAGAGCAAAACTATATATATATGTATGTTTTTCTAAACTTTCCATTTGGTATCAGTGGGTCATTAGGTTATTACAACCACCCACTAATAATGCTGGCAGCAAGTGCGTATGCAATGGGCCAAGAAAGAACTACTGTCTTCAACTTTTTCTCAGACTATGTTTACAGAGATTTTGCTTTGTTTTGCTTTGGCAGTTGTGTTCACTAACTGAACCGAACAAACGAATTTTAAAGAAACAGCTTTATCTGAAACATCTACAGGCATTTTGGTAATAAAATGAAAGCATATCGAACATTGGTTGCATCTAAATTCACGCAATTGCTTTGGTTAGGAATATTTCCATAAGAAAGTGACAGCCACAAAACAATTTGGGAGGCATCCAACTGGAAATTAAATATCAGTATAATTTAGTCCCTTTGGAAAACTACAAATGTGATCTTCTAGTTCTAGCTTTTTGCAGTGCTATAGCAACCTTACTTTGTTGTACTGATGTGAAAAGCCAAAGACTGAATTCAGTTCAGAAAGCCTAGATTCACATGAATGTACAGGACTACTAAAGTATAGGAGACATTGTAAGAAAGTGATAAAAGACCATGGACTGAATGTATTAAAAAGTACCATTTCACTCCAATTCAAGATCAAACTGCTGGTTCTGTTCAAAGGACTCCTTGCCACCTTCATAGATAGAATGGTAATCAAATTACTTTTGTTTGACAACTTCTGAAGTAGAAATAATTCAAAAAAGTAATGCACACAAGAATGCTTTCTCCTTTTGAAACCTTTGTAGAAAATTAAAGGGAGTTGTAGCCTGATTTTAGGAGAGCTAGAAGGTTTAGGAGATTAATAAGAGAATATGCAGCCTTTACGTCTAGGTCACTTTTTCAAACTCAGCTTGCAGTAGGGTCAATAGTGACCAAGTCAATATACTTTGCACAGTGTACTAGACATTCCTCCACGTGAAAGGAGTTGGTGGAATCAGTTTCCTAATAGACATATGCTAATGACAAAACCCACTATCAAAATCAGTAGTAATTAGAAACACCCTTTTTGACAGTGCTTAATTTGTAATGAAAGAGGTGCCGGGGTTAGAGCAATTTTTTTACATCCATAACTGATGCAGCAAGCCCAGAGATGCCAGGGCTATGAACTTGCCCATGCCTAGAGGGGCAGCCCTGACACAAATTAAGCACTGCTTGTTGGCAGTCAGATACAAGAGGAGACAGACAAGGCTAAGGAGTTTGAACTATTCTCGCCCTGTGAGGCAATCCCTCCAGGTCAGACTGACTAGAGGCACTCTGCTTGAGTAGTGCAAGGAAATTTGTACTGAAGTTCCCTGTGCTGAATTCAGGACTGTATTAACCCATCACTGGGCCCTAGGCAAATATACACTTCTGGGCCCCTATCTTCTAATAAGAATAACAAAAAAGAGCTGATACATGGAAAAACAGGAAAAATACATGTCAATGATGTTCCCTCCCATACATGCCACTGCAGTAAATTCCCATCACAGCCTGTTTACTTACGCTGTTGGAAAAGTAGTTTCTGTACCCAGAGCCCTTCTGTCTCCTTAGCTCTGTTGGGAATGGCAAAACTGTTAGTGCCTACTCATTCACTGATGCAGATTTGCATGTGAATTGACAGAACTTCATTTAAGTGAGTAGCACTGCGACCCTCTGCCAGGTCACACCACCACTCACTCAAGTGAGTGAAGTTCTTCCACTTTGTGCACAAATCTGTGTCAGAAAAAAGAAAACCCACTACAAACCCAAAACCATTTGGGGTCCTCCCACCACAAACCTGGGCCCTAGACATGTGCCTACTTTGCCTATGCATTAGTCCAATCCTGGCAGTATCTGTTTTATGAATAAATAAAGGGTCCTCAATTTTCAGGACTGTCCATTCAGCACTTCAGTCAAACACTAGGGTCATTCAGAATAATTTGCCCTTTCCAAATAAATACTACAAAACAGCAAACTTGACTTAAAAAACTGACTCTACAGTACTAGACACCCCAAGCAGTCACTATATGACGACATGACACTTACAAGGTGGGAACAGTGAATCTTTTCATAGAATCATAGAAGATTAGGGTTGGAAGAGACCTCAGGAGGTCATCAAGTCCAACCCCCTGCTCAAAGAGGACCAACCCCAACTAAATCATCCCAGCCAGGGCTTTGTCAAGCCGGGCCTTAAAAACCTATAAGGATGGAGATTCCATTACCTCTCTAGGTAACCCATTCCAGTGCTTCACCACCCTCCTAGTGAAATAGTATTTCCTAATATCCAACCTAGACCTCCCCCACTGCAACTTGAGACCATTGCTCCTTGTTCTGTCATCTGCCACCACTGAGAACAGCCTAGCTCCATCCTCTTTGGAACCCCCCTTCAGGTAGTTGAAAGCTGCTATCAAATCCCCCCTCGCTCTTCTCTTCTGCAGACTAAAGAAGCCCAGTTCCCTCAGCCTCTCCTCATAAGTCATGTGCCCCAGCCCCCTAATCATTTTCATTGCCCTCCATTGGACTCTCTCCAATTTGTCTACATCCTTTCTGTAGTGGGGGGCCCAAAACTGGACGCAATATTCCAGATGTGGCCCCACCAGTGCTGAATAGAGGGGAATAACCACTTCCCTCGATCTGCTGGCAATACTCCTACTAATGCAGCTCAATATGCTGTTAGTCTTCTTGGCAACAAGGGCACACTGCTGACTCGTATCCAGCTTCTCGTCCACTGTAATCCCCAGGTCCTTTTCTGCAGAACTGCCACTTAGCCAGTCGGTCCCCAGCCTGTAGCAGTGCATGGGATTCTTCCTTCCTGAGTGTAGGACTCTGCACATGTCCTTGCTGAACCTCATCAGATTTCTTTTGGTCCAATCCTCCAATTTGTCTAGGTCACTCCGGACCCTATCCCTACCCTCCAGAATATCTACCTCTCCCTTCCAGCTTAGTGCCTCCTGTGAACTTGCTGAGGGTGCAATCCACCCCATCATCCAGATCATTAATGAAGATCTTGAACAAAACTGGCCCCAGGACTGACCCCTGGGGCACTCCGCTTGATACCGGCTGCCAACTAGACATCGAGCCGTTAGTCACTACCCGTTGAGCCTGACAATCTAGCCAACTTTCTATCTACCTTAAAGAAGTATGATTTGGATGAATGGACTATAACTTGCTGGCAAGAATACTGTTGGGGGCCATATCAAAAGCTTTGCTAAAGTCAAGATATATCACATCCACTGCTTTCCCCATATCCACAGAGCCAGTTATTTCATCATAGAAGGCGATCAGGTTGGTCAGGCATGACTTGCCCTTGGTGAATCCATGTTGACTGTTCCTTATCACCTTCTTCTCCTCCAAGTGCTTCAAAATGGATTCCTTGAGGACCTGCTCCATGATTTTTCTAGGGACTGAGGGGAGGCTTACTGAGGTGAGGCTTACTTTTCCAAGCTTACTAGACAATATATTTTTAAAAAAATGTTTGTCTTTTTAAAAAGCTGTTTTTTCCCCTCCATATCCTACTCTAGACCTAAGCATTTTAGATTAAAGAGAATTTTAAAATATCATTTTTATCAAAACCACACCTATTATTTCCTTTTGTTAAAAGGTCTGTGAAATATCACAATGTCCAGAACTGCAGAGGAATGCATCTGGGTTCTACTCCAACTAGCACAGGAGAAACACACTAAAGTAACTTTCCTGAACTCAAGCAAAGATAATTACTATGGCCTGCAAATGTTCAGAAGAGATTAAATCATTACTATGTTGAAAAAAATCCTCTTTTCTTCACTTGTTGGCTCTAATTTGTAGCTTTTTTCAAAGGCACTTGTGGAATTGTATCTCTTTCTAACAGGAGAATGGAGGGGATTTAGTAGTTTCCAAGTAAGAACAAAACCGGTCTGAACTTTTGGCTAACATAAACTAGGACACTGCATGTTCTTAGAATCTGCTTCCAAGAAGCCACATATGTAGAGGGAATTAACTGGATATCTGAGTATAAAGCATACAAAATAGGTGTTCCGGATATTGCAACTGTACATGGGAGATTTGGAGGGCCTAGCCTCAGATACTTTTAAAATTCAAAATTGATTAGTAAAGTGGCACTTAATAACAAAGTCTTACATATAAAGAATCTTCATTTTCTCAGATTTGTTTCTGCATTTGCAGCAAAGCTACAGTACTCTTGGTAATTTATGGTTAAAATATTTTTCTCTGAAGAAAGGCTTTGTCACACAGCACTCTGAAGTTCATTAAATGTTGCTTTGGTTACTGCAAAAGAAAAATAATCTTGCTTCCAAACACAATTTAGGGCAGTTAGATATTTATGTGTCAACAAACAGTTATTTTGATAGCTTAAGCTAAGTCCTTTGACAATCACTAAAAATAGGTTCTGATTTATGCAGAGTATTAAGTGGTATGAAAGCAATTAACAAAAACTAGATACAAAATTTTAAAAGCATATGCATTTTGATGCGGCAAGAAAGAAAAAATGGGACCAGAGAACTGTAAAAGGACTTGATACATATTTTCTTCACAGTCAGCAACTAAAATCAATGGTAAACACAAAAAGCAGACTTGTTTCACTAATTCTTTAAGCTATGCACGTTAGGAACAGCATAGCATTATTATTTTTTAAATGCGACACTAAATTTTGCCTTGGCAAAAGAGCTGCAATAGTTGCTGGTATTTTTTTCTCAAACATTCCATGGTTGTATAAACATCGGCTTTAAAACTGGATACACAGAAAGTGAAGCAGAAGCTTAGGAAATAGTTGTTCTATATTTCCATAAGGAGAGTTAGATTTAAGTTATGACCCGATGTGAAGTCACAGATTCGATAAGACATTGAAATTAGTACATGTACCAGAGTATCGATCCCTTATTACACTTCAACCTCAGCACCACTGAAAGACTCTCACAATCCTTTGCAGAACTTTTTTTAAATATCCTCTGACAAAGGAAGTCACCCCTTCCTTATTAAAACAAGAAACATGGTAATTTAAGCCCTGTTACTGTACTATTTAATTCAATGGGAGTTTGGCTATGGACTTCAGAAGGAGAAGGAGCGAGTTCTTAAATGCATACACATATAGCTCAGCCAGGAGGTAATGCCCTGCATCTTTCAAGTTGTGGGTTTATCTCCCTTGAAATTTAGTTAGCTTGCCAGAAAGGAGAAACCCTAGCACACTGGAAAAGTTTCTACACCTGAAGCTATTTATAGCAGTGTGATAACATTTCCCAAACCTAAGATTTTAGTATTCACTCTATTATTCTCACAAGTACGATTCATATTGGTAGAGCAAAAGGATTTTAAAAAAACATTTGCATGTACGTCACATTTTTACCAATACCTTAGGTTTTTCTAACATATAATTTCAAGATCACAGAGAATTGTTTTTTCTTGGAGGTTAACTGACTTTGACATGTAAAATATATCCTGATGACTAGAAAACCCATTCACAGCTCTGGGGTAATCTTATCTCAATTTGAGAACAATGGAATCATTTACGTAAGGACTTGAGCCAATGTAGGCATGTTAGGAGCTTCATTTGTAGTCATTACAAGATTATACTGGTTGCATAAAGATGTTTTTTAAAATAAGGGTTAACATTGGCTTGCTTCAACAAGATTGGTTCTCTGGCAGAAAACGGAGGGACTTGTTTGGAAAAGGATTTTACATACACGCTCTCCCCTGATCAGAACCGGCAGAGCAAACCTAAAATTTAAACCCTGCCACATCAAAGGCTATGAAGTCTGATCCCTTCAATTTTATTTTTTTAAACTTCCTCTGTGCCCTTTGGCTGTGCTTGATGAAGTAATGCAGTACACCACAGGTCCATACCAGTACTTACAAACTCTATGCAATATACAAGCAAAACCTCTACGTCTCAGTATTTTTTTTTTAAACATAGTCCCCATGCTAATTTTGGAAAACATGTCTCATTTAATTTCAAGTTTCAAACAGGCTGAATGTGTACATGTAAGTTTGAAAAAAGCATCAAAATACCTAAGGGATGAAGGTTGTAGAATTTTGACCCATGTCAATAGGTCAATAACCCACTACCTACTTTTCACTCTGGCTGCAGAAAAATGGCTGTCAATAACCTCCCCATCCAAATTTTGCTTCCTTGTATCAGCAAGTGAGAACTAACAGTTCAATTTCCCCCTATGTTGCTGGTGAGAATTTCAGGGAAGACTGCTGGTGGCAGTTTCTCTAGACAACTGGAGCAGAATTCAAATAATTATTTTTCATGCTGAAGATTGGGATTAGGCTTCTCATGAAACCAGGCCTTGAGGTAGCGTGGAACAGTCTGTGTCCTGATAATTTTTTAGAATGCATCTTGGAAGAACACAGACTCTCAAAATTATCCTACAGTTTCATAATGACTGTCTTCCGTACAGAGTTTACAGCAGGAATCCTTAAATTAAGTGTTATAGTTCTACTGTAAGAGGAGTCTGTGATGAGACATTAACTAGTTAGAACTAGAACAGTTGGCTTTAAATGTCCGGTTAGGATGTCTGATCAAAAAGAGTTCTCATATCTACATTCAGTCATTTTACTGTGAGATAAATGTGTTATTGTAGTAGTATATTCATACCTCTCTTCTGCTCACCAGTCCTCTAGTGCAGTGACTCTCAACCTTTCCAGACTACTGTACCCCTTTCAGTCTGATTTGTCTTGGTACCCCCAAGTTTCACCTCACTTAAAAAACTACTTGCTTTCAAAATCATACATAAAAATACAAAAGTGTCACAGCACACTAATCCTGAAAAATTGCTTACTTTCTCATTTTTACCATATAATTATAAAATAAATTGACTGAATATAAATATTGTACTTACATTTCAGTGTATAATATATAGAGAAATATAAGCAAGTCACTGTCTGTATGAAATTTTAGTTTGTACTGACTTTGCTAGTGATTTTTCTGTAGTCTGTTGTAAAACTAGGCAAATATTTAGATGAGTTGTTGTACCCCCAGGAAGACCGCTGCATACGTATCCCTGGTTGAGAACCACTGCTCTAGTGTATCCACCCCTGCCCAAGTGATTCAATCTTACCTCTTCCGTTATTCTGGCCCTTCAGAAGATTTTACAAACACTCCATTTTCTGTTAATTATATTCAACAGACTTTATTCAATAAAGCTCATTTAATATGCAAATACCTTGTATCTAGATAGGTGTTATGGAAAGGCTAGAATTGAATGAACAAAATCTTTGATCAGATACTTCCTGGGCAGATGTTGGCAATAAAAATCTACAGAAGAGAAGCCTTCTCAACCCTCCATCCTCATGCAATGTTCGTAGCTTCTTCTGCGGTTTCTTCTTCTGTTGCTACATATTGTCATGGAGGTTTCCCACTATGAATGAGGTAATTAAACAGAATGGATTCCTCAACATATAAACATTCTTGCTTATAAAAGCATGGATAGAAAGCATCACAACTTCCAGAGTTAAAGCAAAGTACTCTTCTAAAATAACAGTAGCTGGATTTTTTTCTTATTAAAATACAGGAATCATTAGAATTTAAGGATTTAAACACAGTGTGAAACACCACTCTGGGGCATCAGATCACATTTTTATTTAATTCATCAATGATGATGCGTTTGTAACACAAATGGTTCATCGTTTGCCAGTGTTACCAAGAACAGAAGTTAAAAAGAGAATGATTCAGGCCTGACTGAAGCACAACACTGATTCAGCATGTCCTTCAATAATGCTTTGCAAAACAATATATGCATCACTAGCCACTGATAGTCCAAACAAAAATAAAGCCCTTAACAACACTTGGCTTTTTGTGTTTGTCCTCAGAATACACGCTACGGGAAACATTTTTATACCCAGTTACCTCATATCAATTTCAAACCATTTTCAAAATACTATGAGATAAAAATGTCACTTTCAAAAATATTTCCAACTTTTTGGTAAACTTTCAAAACACTATAACTTAAACAGAACAAATAAACATAAACACAAAAACCAAACAAACCAAAACAACCCACACCACGTCCTCTTCTGATTTTTCCAGCTTTCCAGAAAACCTGTACCTTTGGCATGCAGTATTTCAGTAAGATTGGGTTAGTTGTGGTGTATATGAAGTGCAGCTTGAAAATGGGGATTATAATGGGAAATTAGTTTTAACCTTAAATGCTGCTTATACTGCTATTGTGGCTCCACATGATTGATTTTATATATATATATATATATATATATATATATATAGTGATATAAAATCTTGTAGTCCTTCTTCGTTATTATTATTTGCTTCTATTGCCTTTATTCTGTCAGTAAATGAATGCCAACTGAGAAATAATTTGGTGAGACCAAGAGACTGGTATTCAGAGTTAGCAATAGAACCCAGGAATCCTATCTCTGACACCGAAACAACTATGTGATCTTTGATGAAGTCAGCCTCTTTAAATCTGTGTTCTTATCTATTGAAAGGGTATATTACTACATTTACCTACTTCACAGGAATGTTGTGAGATTTTATGTTTTGAAAGTGATCCGAGATCCCTGGATAAATGTGCTATTGGCCCAATCCTGCTGTCAATGGAGTCAAAACCTTCATTAATTTCAATGGGAGCAGGATTAGGCCTTTTAAGTACTATTTTATGGGATGAAGAGCTAGGGAAACTGATGCCAAAGTGAAATATTTGAATTTATTAAATTGAACATTTTATACTATACATGACCTGGAAAGTTTGTTGTATTGACACCTATTTGTGTGCATACAATTTATAATGGTATGCTAAGGTTATTGTTTTATGTCTACAGTATTCACTCGTAAACGCAGAGACTGATCTGGCTAAGTGTTGCTCAAGACAAGTATTCACATTATAACAAGGTCCGCAAATGTCACTTAGGCTATGTCTACAGTGCAATTAGATTCCCTATGCCAGCTGACTCGGGCTCATGGGGCTTGGGCTAAGGGGCTGTTTAACTGTGGTGTAGACATTTGGGCTCCGGCAGCAGCCTGAGCTCTAGGACCCTGCAAAGTGGGAGGGTCCCCAAGCTAGGGCTGCCTCACAAGCCTGATCATCTACACAGCAATTAAACAGACCCTTAGCAGGAGCCCCCAGAGCCCAAGTCAGCTGGCACTGGGCAGTCAGAAGTATTTAATAGCTGTACAGACATGCCTCCCTACAGTGTCTGAAATAGGAAAGTAAATATGATTGTGAAGAGGGAAAACAGTCAACCATGCTACAGTGTATCTCCATTTATTATGGATAGCATTGTTTATCCTGAATCAGTTAAAAACTGAAGAGTTTAGTTCCCAAATGAGCACAATAAAAGTAAATTACTATACTTACTGCCCTCAACTCAAAAGCCTAAACAAAGTTACCTAACAAGAAAGCTCACCAAATCAACCCAAACAAGACCTGTCTGACCCCTACCTCTGAGGTGTTTTTTTTTTTTAAATGACTGAATTCTGAATTGCCAGAAGTTTTCATCACATATGTTGAAATGAAGCATTTTTGGAACATTTCACTTGGATATAATTTCTGAATATCCATTTTTACACCATAAGCACTCATGAAGTTTTAATATACCGTAATTATAATGATAGAAAAAATTATTTGGACTAATGAATCTACAGAAAATAAAACTAGACCTTTACAGCATGTGCTACCTTTCAATAATGCCGGCACTGAGTATTTAATAACAAACATCAGATTTTTTAAAAAAAAGCAATAAAAGGAAATGGATTACTGAATCCTGGAAAGCAGCACATAAATTTTAGTCTTGAATTTTCACTGTAAGTATTGATAGTAAAAAAAACAAAACAAAAAGCAAAACACAATTTCATGACCCTCTACTCCCCCAAATAAGTATTGTAACATTGTTATCCATTAAGCACTGCCAGTGCTAGACCAATAGAAGTCCATGCTGCTTTGCTTCTTAGGGTTGGGAGTGTTGTTAATGCTCTAGCACAACGGCTCTCAAACTTCATTGCACTGCGACCCTCTCTGACAACAAAAATTACTACACGACCACAGGAGTTGGGACTGAAGCCTGAGCCCTCTCGAGCTCCTCCACCCCAGGTGGGGGAGCCAAGGCCCAAGGACTTCAGCCCCAGGCAGGGGGCCTGTAACCTGAGCCCTGAAGCCCTCAGGCTTCTGCTTTGGCCCTGGGCAGTGGGGCTCGGGCTTTGGCCCTGGGCTCCAGCAAGCCTAAGTCAGCCCTGGTGACCCAATTAAAATGGGGTCCCGACCCACTTTGGGGTCCCAACCCACAGTTCGAGTCTAGCTCATTGATCTTATTAATGCCACACACACTGGTGCCAAACCAGTTAGGCCCTGATTTGGCAATCACGGTTCGCCGTTCCCGGTCAATGGGAGCTGTGGGAGGTGGCGGCCAGCACATCCCTGTGGCCCGCGCCGCTTCTCGCAGCTCCCAATGGTTGGGAACGACAAACCACGGCCACTGGGTGCTGTGGGCGGCAGTGCCTGCGGATGGTCAATATAAACAAACTGTCTCACGGCCCGCCAGCGGATTACCCTGACGGGCCGCATGCGGCCCGTGGGCTACAGGTTGCCCACCACTGCAATAGACCTTGTAGAGGTGCAGACATCTTCTCATGCAAATTCTATTGCAGAATCAGAATCTCATAAAATAACTCACTGATGAGCAGGTAGAATGTTACTGGCCATAAAAGAAAGTTGCACCAGCTTCATTTTGCTGGCTTGTCCATCCTCCTTCAGCTAGAGGAAATGTGTTGGGCCTATAGCTGCCACCAGTCAGCAGGGAAAGAATGTTAATTATTTTTCTCATTGTTCCTTTTGTAATAGAACAGTGGGGAAGAACAAAATGATTCTTAGATTAAGAAAATGGATACAGATTTGAATGCAAAAAAAAGTTACAAAGGGAGCCATGTAATGCACTTATTGAGAAGTTCATGTGACAGACACAGATGTGTTACCTCCCGAGTGCGGTCTGTTGTTAATCTTTGCCAAGCACAGTGCACACATCAGATTATAAACCAGTCTTTCCTTTCAGTCTCCTGGCCAGACAGAATAAACAAAAGATAATTAAGAGAAGCTAAAGAAAGTAACGTATTGAGAACAGTGTCAGAATTCCAGTGATTATTTGATAGCTCAGTGCAGGATCAGGATAATAATCAGCAAAGCTGGTTTTGCAATCCTTCCTAAATTCTTTACTTATATGCAGAACTTGCACAGGGCTAAGCATATCCGAACAAAGTTTTATGCAATGTTGTAGCCATGTTGGCAGGGCCGTCTCCAGGCACCAGCTGAGCAAGCTCGTGCTTGGGGCGGCTTCCCTCCAATCCCGCAGGTTTTTTTTTATTTTTTTTTTTGCTTTGCTGCTCCGGCCGCCCCGCAGGTTTTTTTTCTTTTTGGTTCGCCGCTCCGGCCGCCCTGTAGGGGGTGGTGGCGCGAAGGAGGGGAGCGCCCTGCTGGGAGTGGGCTGCGCACTCCGTCTGCCCCAGCCGGTGCCAGGTCTGCAGCAAGCTGACCGGAGCGGTGCAGAGCCCTCCCAGCAGACAGTGCAGCGGGAGGGGCTGCGTGGCGAGCGCCCCGCTGAAGGAAGCCCTGGCCGCCCCCCTTCTCTCTCTCCCCTCACCGCTCCCTCCCCCCCGCTAGCCGGGGCGCGCACTCCGCTGCCCGGGGCACGTCTGCAGCGCAGGGAGTCCCCCTGCACCCTGGCTCCAGCCGCCCCACACAGTTTTTTTTTGCTTCGCTGCTCCGGCCGCTCTGCAGGTTTTTTTGGTTTTTTTTTGTGCTTGGGGCAGCAAAAAAGCTAGAGCCGGCCCTGCATGTTGGTCCCAGTGTAGCAGAGAGAAGTGGGTGAGGTAATATAGTTTACTGGTTCAATAAAAGATATTCCCTCACTCACCTTGTCTCAAAACAAAGTTTTAACAAATTAATTAAAGCCAACACTGCTTCATTCACAAGTTATCTTCAGCCCACTATTTGTGTACTAGCTGCCCATTGGTTATACCAGTCATATGAAATAGCTGGTTTGTTTGCAACCAGAGTATGACTCCTGTTTTGCCTCCAATGACATCACAATTATTGGGGCATATTTGTGGTGGTGCATAAGGAATTAGCTCCAGTCCTGCACACAGAACTGCATGGGTAAACTCATGCACTTATCCAAACTCTATTGACTTGAGTGGGGCTCTGTGAGGGACAGTGGGACCTGCATCCTGAAAGATCAGCAACTTCTGTTGCTGACAATAAAATGATCTCTTTTAAGATTAGGAATTGCAAAGCCACTAACACAAAAGAGGAGGCATTTGATTGACCAAGTCCTTAACCCTGGCAATGTTCATTTAAAATTGTTTTTCCATTTTAATAGGGATGAATTTAAACTGATCACATATTCATGGTCGCTTAACAGTGACTGACTGTGTTTGAAAATGTATTTCCATTAATTGTTAGATTTTTAAAAGCACTTTCTTAGTGGTTTGTGCCAGAAATATGACACACTTTGAAATTAGTTCCAACTATATGTCATTTCCTTTCAGGGTCAATTCTTAAAAAAAAAAAAAAAAAAAATTAAGAGTTTCCATTAGTGCATCTGTTTGTTTTAATTTCTCAACATCATGTCTTTTTAATGTATTAATGTCAAATCACAATATGATAGTTCTTAAAAATATCTGTTAGTGGTTTAGCAATTCCTAATCTAAATCCCATGCCCTGGGAATTTAAAAAATTGTGTCCATTTTACACATCTTGAGTAACACCCAAACATTTGATTTCCATAAAATGGAAAATTGAAAGCTGTGGCTGGACTGTAAGCCAGAAATTATGAGCAAGAGGAGGTGTTCCTTAAGGACCTACAACACTATTTCATTTAAAATGGAAAATAAACTGCCACTATTTCTTGGACTCTACTATGAAAGTTTCAGGGCCTCATGAGAACGTGAATTCTTCCATATACTAGCACAATTAACACAAAACAGTCCTGATGCTGTATGCAATTATTGTATTTAGACTTCCTGAGAGGAACACTACCAATGGCTTGTTGAAGGGCTTTTATACACAAATGAAAAAAGTCTCAACTCTGGCTGGTTCTTCTCCTAGGATGCAACAATGATATGAAATGAAATGAATTCCCTTCACTGCAATTTAATGCTATGTATACATGTGCCTCACTGATATGGAAAATAAGTAGAGCTAATTATCAACACAATTTCTCCAGACTTTCCTTTCCCCCAAATAGTCGTCCATTGCTCAAGAGATTCATCTGTTTGAAAAGGTTCCAATAAGGCAGAACAGAGAAGCAAAAGAGCTACCTCATAATCCACTTATTTTAAAATATTTTTCAAACTAAGACTGTTAGAAGACAACTATTTTTAACAAACATCTTTTAAAAAGGCACACAGGAAGGAACAATTTCTAGTAATTTGACTTTCTGACTTGCTCATTAGCCAAAAGAGCTACTTTTCACGCAGTAAGATTAAACAAAAGTATTTGTTTTTCCTAGATTCTCACTACTATAGTTGGTATTTCTTCCATTTTTGGTCTTCAAGAAATATGTCAACAGCTACAACACATCAGAATAAACTGCCATCTGGAGTTTGATTTGGCTTTGTTGAAGTGAACAATCATGGGAGTTGAACACTGAAATTGACATGAAATCAAACAATCTAGGGTAAAGTTAATCAAACCCAGACTACACTTTTTTTTTTTAATAATTAAACAAAGGTCACTTCCTTCAAGATATCATTTTCTGCAAACTGATTTGTACAATTCTGTAATACTGATGTTAATTAAAGCACACCACAAGATTGAAAACAGATGTAACTGAAAACGTTAAACAAATTTTAATGGCATTCAGCCCATTTTCTTAAACTCATTTTCAGTTGCCGCTATTGTCCTTTGCACTTAATTAATGAGTTGCTACAATGAGATGGTTTACATCAGTTGTATGAAACTCACAAAGGGATAGCCACTCAATACAATATACAAACTGGGACTCTTAATTGTAGAGTGCAACAAACCAAAGGGGATCTTGAATATACTGTCAGGCATTTGCAAACAGTCTTTCCTTTTCTTCTTCTTGTTAACTTTCTTTTCCTTGCACTAAAGTTTTCAAGCTGTATTTTACTGGTAGCTTTGCACCACCAAAGCAACAGTAAATATAAAAAGTGCTAATTATGAGGGATGCAAGAAAACATTTAGAATTAAATAACTATTATGTGATTTCATTCTAGACATCATTATTTTTCAGTCAGTGCGAGGCAGACCTGATAGCACTCCCTCTTTCCCCCTTCCTTTCTCTCTCTGGTGCCTGAACCTCCAACAAGTACTTTTAATTATTGTTCCAAGTATTAGCCAATAAACATTGGGTCTGTGACCATGTCCATTATCTATCATAAATAAAGATCATGTGAGGTCCAGAGAAAATAGAGTTTAAAAAAAAAAAAAAGTACCATAAAAGGGTTCTTTGTGGTGTGTCTATAGTTTTTTTTTCTCTCTCAGTTAAATAGAAAATGTATCCACTTCCAGTCTCATTTCCTCATTTCCTGGGGTTTTAGTGTGCATGAGGGAAGGTTCAAAGTAACTACAGTATTTAAAAAAAAAAACCAAACAAACACCAAGGAGCTCCACTGCCTATTTTTTGCAGGTTTTACTCTCTCACCAATTGCAAAACCCAAAACAAAATGTATTGAAAAAAGTTGGTCTTCCAGAGAGGTCTTTGGTTTTGCCAAGAATGTAGGCCATTTAATATAGCAGAGATTGTTACAATACTGTGTTACTGAAAGTACTTAATATAAAGGGTAGTAGGATCCAGTGAGCTCAGAGTTATGTAGGGGAAAGAAAGCGAGGCTGTTTTTGTTCTCTCAGCATATCATCAAAAAAATAAATAACTAAATAAAAATTGTAAAGCCATACATTTAGAACTCAACATAAGAAATCTCCCATACTACTATTTCAGAGTGTTTGATTTTTCTCAAGATTTACCCACATAAGTCCTGCTTGCATCAGAGTGTTGGAGAACACAGTTTGAGGTAAGTGAACAAGTAACTTCAAAACAAACCCCATTTAAATATTTGATTTATTTTGGCTTTTCTGAGCTCCAGAATGATGTATAGACACTTTTTTCTCTAAAAGTAACATGGGAACCAGGACCACAGGTCTGGTACATTTTTCTTTTTTTAAATAAATGTACTTACTACTGGCCTAATCCTGCTTGGTGCTGAATGTCTCTTGCAAGGTACTAAGTGTCCTCATCTTTCAATGGAAGTTGGCCCTGCAGGATTAGCTTTATTAAGCAAGTTTTCCCAAATTCACTTGCTGCTAGCACAGGTGCAGCTTTTTTCCTATCTATTGTCAAGCAGTGTGCTTGTGAAACCTCTGAACAGCTGAGAGCACTCTAATACTGTTAACAGTTAATATGAGTGTGTGTGTAGATTATTGTCGTCTGTGAAGAGATGGAAATGAGTTTAGAGAGGGAAAGTCAGAGCTGTAACCAAATTCCAACTTCAACTCCATGATTTAAGATGTGTATTCCAAACAGGGTGACCAGACAGCAAGTGTGAAAAATCGGGACGGGGGTGAGGGGTAATAGGAGCCTATATAAGAAAAAGCCCCAAATATCGGGACTGTCCCTATAAAATCAGGATATCTGGTTACCCTAATTCCAAATCAGCTAAGCAGGACATGAATGAGCATATGAGGCTTGCCGTTGACAAGAGGCTGGCTGCAGATTCAAAAATGAATGACAACAGAGGAAGAGAACCAACTGTATGAGTCTCAGAATGACAGTTGGAAGCACTGGGGTGGGGAGAGATGGAAAAGGCAATAATGAGTAAACTCAGAGAGAGGTGGAATGGAGTGAGGGGGAAGCAGTAAGTAGATGAAGGAAGAGTGGTTCCCAGAGTTTTCACTGGGAATGAATCGAAGAGATTATAAATGTATTTAAAATAATTGAAAGAAAAAGAAAGGTAGGGCTGCGGGAAGGTAAAATGGCCACGGACAACTGTATTTGTATTCTGTATTAGACATACTAATGTAATAATCACAATAATAATCCTAATTACAAGTATAACAAGCAAGTTAAAATTATTACTAATCAATAATGTATCAATATTTTACTTCCCCCTCCCCCACCAAACTCCCCTCCCCCAAAACAACCACCAGAAACACAAATAAGTTACCAGCCTGAGGGAACTGAGTGAATAGAATTTTATAAGCCTGCTCTATGTACATAGATGGATTGGATGAGAACTCAGTCACAGCACAAAATATAAAAGTTATCACTATCCAGGAGAATAACTAGAGAAAACTATATGGGTCACAAGGAAAAACTACATATCTCCATACTTTAAAATTGCATACTTATAAAGAAGTTTGGCAAAAAAGGCATATTATTTTCATTAAATTCATTTACTGCATTAGTTGCCTGTGTGTCCTCCTGGCACCTCCTCTCTCCCAGTAAGCTCTCATAAATGAATAATACAATGCTCTGAAAAGGTCTTTGGTAAGTATTATGGGTAATTATAATACAATACTCCAAAAATGCTTTTGTAACATGTTTCAGAACTCTCCTATAATACTGTGTATTCATTCATTATAAGTATATTTATTAATTTAATTGCAAAAGAAAAGCTGAGGGATTGTAAAATAGACAGACCAACTGTATTTCTGTACTGTATGAGAACTAAAACAGAGATGTGTGAAGTATTAAAAATCCATCAGTGGATGAAATTTAACTAATCCCAGAAAAATCTAAGCAAGGAAAACACAACATGGCCCACCCTGTGTTGCTTGAATAAGGATGTAAAGAGTAGTGTAAGCAATGAGAAAAGTTATTTTTTAAAGAAATATAAACAATGCACAATAGCAGGGAGAGTGGCTAGGAAAATGTCTAAAAAAGCCAGTACAGAAACAAAGGAAAAATCTGAGGAGAAAAGTTGTGAATGCTGGTTTTGGAGTCTATTTCTACTAAAAAGACAAAGTTTTCTTAAATAAATTCCTAGCAGACAAACAAGGGGCTCCAATGTCACAGTATGAAAACCAAATTAGAGAAAGAGGCAAGAGAGATATTGGTAAAAGAATTGGCTCCAGGAAGAGTGATAGTGGACAACTGGAGAAGGAATAAGGGAACAGATTTCTTTAATGGATGCTGTATCAAGGTTTGTTTATTGTGTTCTTGATCACAAGTAGTTAATATATGTAATGCTCAGCATTATGCTTGTCTGCTTTATTTTGCTATACAGGCAATAAAGTGTGGCCTAATGGATATAGCACTGCACTGGCATGTAGGAAACCTGGGTTCTATTCCTGTCTTTGCCACTTGTTTGCTGAGTGACTTAGTCACATCACTACTCCTCCCTGTTCCTCAGTTTCTCCAGCTGTAAAATGGGGATAATGATACTGACCTTCAGTTGGAACCTGAGGGTCTCAGGACTTCCAGACTCCTTTCTCCCTGCAAGTGGCCTAGAAGCCCCAACTCAAACTGGAGCTTAACTCCCAGCTCTGCAGCAGGAAGCTTAGAAGACCTGGGGTTTCTCCAGGCTTCCAGGCACAGTGCCATGGAGTTGGGAGCCTGGAAGCAATCCTATGGCTTGTGGCTCCATGGCAGCCCTGCAATGCAGACTCTCCCAAGGCTTCCAGACTCCCAAGCGAGGGAACTCCCCAAGAGTCTGGAAGCTCTGAGGTCCTAAGCACCAGGGCTGCCCACAGGGGGAAGCTGCTTCAGAGCAGGTGCTGTGTGTGAAATTGATGAGAATGAAACAAAACCAAATTTTGAAAGCCAAAATTTCTCATGAACCAGAAATTGAGATTTTTGACAGCTCTACTGCTCCCTCAGAGTCTCTGATTCTCTCCTAGTCCTCTCTGATCTCCTGATGTTCTTTTTTTCAGTACTCTAGAGATTATGGAGCCCTCTATTGGCTGAGTACTGAACTGTGTAATACAGTGCTCTCCACCAGAGCATTTCCCTCCAGCTCAGCTGGGCTGGGGGGAAGGTATCTAGTAATCAGCCAGCAGGCAGAGGCTGCTCAAGCCAAGCTGCCATCCAAAGCAAATTTCCACATGCTGCCCCACCCCTACTCTCTCAGAAATTTGCAGCAGGGACCCACTCCCCCTCCCCCACCCCTCCAACTCATTCCCAGTCTCCTCTGGGTCTAGGTACCCCTGTGCTCCCTTAACCCTTTGTCTGGAGCTGCTCAGCTCAACCACAATGGGACCCAGGCACCCCTCACCCCATGTACTCTGCATCCCCAGCCCATAGGCAAGGGAGTTTCCCTAGCAGAGGTGTGCTTCCTGCTTCTTTGAGCCCTTGGGGAGGAGGTGGGACTGCTTCCCCAGCAGGCTAGCTGAGGGCTGCTTCCTGCTCCTCTGAGCCCCAGCCAACAGCCTCATCCCCTGCTGCCCATGGAAGGAACCAGCTGGCAGTCCTGAAATCTGCTGCCCTAGGCAGCTGCCTAGCTTGTTTATGCCTAGAGCGGCCTTTAACAGCAGGTTCTCTACAGTTCCTTACTCCATGAATAGTCCCATTGATATCAACAGGACTGGTGGAGAGACTACTTAGCATGATTAAGGGTAGTAGAATCAGGGTCTCCATTTTTACTCAGTGACTAAAAAACTCAATTATTTAAACTCTGGCACATCTATCAAATAGCTATTGTACCCATTCTACAGTGAGAAAAATGAAGTACAGAGACATATGTTGCCCAGAGTTACATAGCAAGTAAAGAGAGCCAGAAATAGAACTGAGCACCCAACTCCCAAATCCTTGTTTTAAACACTAGAAAACATTCCATAATATGGGACAGAAAATGGACAATACAGTTTAATGTAGAGAAATGTGAAAGATAATGAATGATAAGTCTGTGGGCAATGAACCAAACTAGGGACTACATAAATGGAAACAAGTCTTGTACTATTATGACTGTGGAAAAAGCCTGGAAGCTATCAGCCCATTATCTGGCTTCAATAAAAACAGGATACTGGGGTATCTCAGGGAAAGAAAAACAAAAAACAAAAAACAGACTTTTATTATTATGCAAGGTTCTGATTAAAACTTCATAGACTACGGTGTCCTGCCTAGAAATTCCTCCTGACCAAATTTGACGCCTAAATTTGCAGAGCTATGCTGGAAGATGCGTGGGTGGGGTGAACTGCAGGTTGGCTTATCTGATATTTTCTATTTTTGCAATAAGCTGAACTTTCCCAATAAGTTTTGTTAGACAGAGACATGAGACTCTCAACAGGCATAGTGATTCTGAAGAGAGTACACATGGGAAAAAATAAAATCAGTGAATTTCAGATTATCTATTTTTACCATATAGTATACATTATACAATAGAACATACAATAGATACTTACAGTAAAAGACAATGCAATTTATTTTAATTATTTAAAGTTAGTTTTAAAAGCTATTATCCAAGACTCTAGGTGCTTGTACAAGCTTAAACATATAAAACCTATAATAAAATAAATAAAAAACAATAATATCAACCAATACTGAGTAAAAATGGTGCTCTTCCTTTCTGAGAGATCCAGAGGGTAGTTATGGCTCATTGGTTCCTAGGGTGTTCTCCTGTGGCATGCCACAGGGTTCCAGCATGTAACCTCTACTGTTTGATATCCATCGGAGGCTTATAGGAAGGTTATTGAAGAGAAGTGGGCTATGATGACAATAGTACGCTTATGAAACACAGTTCTGTCTCCATCTTAACTGACCTAGCTAAGAAAGTTGCCTGACTGCACTAATATCTAGATGGTTCAGGGGCTTGGAGGAATGCTAGCTTGACTGAACCTTAACCAGGAGAAGACTGAGATGATACTTCTAGGAAGAAATGACACACTCGATGAACCTCACTGATAGGAATTCAGCCACTACTCAAGAAATTGCTTGAAGACAAACTGTAAATAAGTTTATAAAAATATAGTGTTTGCAAGCACTTCACAAGTAGCAAAACGGTCTAAATTCTAATTAACTTTATTCACAATGCTGAGTGAAGCAGAACAATTAACTCCATGTCTTATATATGAAACTCCTGTTAATACATTCCAGAATGACATTTGCTTTATTTTTTTTTTTTTTTGCAATAGCAATTCACTATAACCTCCAGATCTTTTTCTGTAGTATTGCTGCCTAGCCAGTTATTCCCCATTTGGTATTTGTGGATTTGATTTGTTAAAAACTGTCAGTTCATCTTAAATTATTTCCTTTTTCTTTCCCTGCCCCTTCCACTGAAAGTCAGCACATTTTACTACACACGGATCATAACTAGCAAAATTAGGAATAAGGTGCCAAGTTTAGGAGCAGACTTTTGCTGCAGTCAGATGTGGCTTTGCTGAATATAATTGGCATCTGTTTTGGCATGATAGTTCATCATGTGCTTGAAGGGTTCGTCAGTTTCTGTCTTGGCCTCTTAAATTGAAGTTTAGTTTGATTAGCCTTTCATCCTTAGGAATTTTTTGATCCATTTTTCATTTAAAATGAAGGTTCCATCAGAAGTGGCCTACCTATCTGCTGTGTACTCTATACAAAAGACACAAGATGCAACACTGAGGCCAAAAGAGTGAATGTGATCCTTGGATGCAGAAACAGAGAAATAGGGTGGTTTTATTACCTCTGTATTTGGCACTGGTGTGACTGCTACTGGAATACTGTCTCCAGTTCTGGTGTCCACAGTTCAGGAAGGATGTTGATAAACTGGAGAGGGTTCAGGGAAGAGTCACAAGAATGATTAAAGGATTAAAAAACATGGCTCAGAGAGAGAGAGAGAGAGAGAGAGATGCAAGGAGATCAATCTGTTCTGCTTAACAAAGGGAAGGTAAAGAGATGACTTGATAACAGTTTATTAATTTCTACATGGGGAATGAATATTTGATAATGGATTCTTCAATCTAACAGAAAAAGATATAAAAACAAGATCCTACGGCTGGAAGTTGAAGCTAGACAAATTCAGACTGAAAATAAGGCATACGTTTTTAACAGTAAGAGTAATTAACCATTGGAACAATTTACCAAGGCTCTCAGTGGAGTCTCCATCACTGACCATTTTTAAATCAAGATTCTAGGTTTGTCTAAGAGACAGGCTTTAGTTCAAACAGGAATTATTTTCGGGGAAGTTCTCTGGCCTGTGTTATACGGGGGGTCGGATCAGATGATCACAATGGTCCTTTCCGGTCTTAAAATATATGAATCTATGAACTGCAGGGAGGCCCAGAATGGCAGCTCCTGCTCCAAAACTTCAGCAGCTGGGCTGTCTCATATATCCACACTCCCTGCTGCTCCCAAAACAAGCCCAAAAGGTTCGTCTCTCATGCTGTAGCAGGGGATTTATTTCCTGTTTTGGGACCAGAGACAGCTGGGAAACATAACTCCCTCATCTCTCCAAAAATAGTGATAAGCCTGTATAGTCTAAATGACATGCATGTTGGGTGATTATGGAGGGTTGGGAACAGAACAATACTATGAAAAATCTGGTGGTATGAAATATATTGAAATCTATGTAAATACTTGGAAGTTTGCAAAGCTATTAAACCCTTTATGTAGAAGCATTTTTGTCCCTTACATATTAAGGAAATCTGTTATTAATGTCAAAACGTCAATCCTGAGATGTGCTGAGAACCAACAAAATCCCATGGATTTCAATAGGAATTCAGGAAACTCAGCAGCTCACAATGTCAGGACACAAGTCAATGCTGCAGAAGGAAAGGCTGCTAAATAGAAATAGATGTAGAGGCATACACACAATCTTCTCTCAGGAAATGTTTTGTACTGAAGAGCTGTACTGTCTCTGTGCTTCAGTATAGTGTCACGAACCCCAATAAAAAAAAAAAAAATAAAAAAAAAGGGACTTTGACTCTCAGTGTATGTATATGGCCTAGTATAATATTCTGGTTGGTGATCTTTGACCCTGATCCTGCATGGTGCTGGGCACTTTTGCCACTCATTGAAATTAATGAGGGTTTTCGGCACTTTACAGGCTTGGCCCCCCAATGAATATTTGTTGGGGCACTGAGAGTTAAGGGAGAAATCACTACTCTGATGTACAGTAACTCTTACTATGCCTAACTATATTCAAGATAAGCAACTTTCTCCATTTTTCTTCTCTCACCCCTCCCCATCTTGTATTACACTAAAAGTTTTCAGTGTTTGATACAAAATAAATCTGTCGTCTTTCTGTGAATATTTTGCCTTTCCAGGTTTGACAGGCCTCCCAGGTATACTGGGATAGAGCTGACTGTGCCCAGAGGAGCTCTTTAACCTCTTCCTGACTGGAATGGGAACCTGTCCCACCATACTACCATTATGTTGAAATAATATGGAACTTTCATTAAAATTATTTAGCTTTTATATATACTACTCCAAGTCATCAAATTATCCCAACAAAGTTATGGGAACCTACAAGAAAGAAGGAGCCTAAAGTTATCTGGTGATTCTCTAGATAAGAGATTTCTTTGTACAGCTAACAGACTTTAGAACTTTCAAGACCCAATGACCTGAATGGATAACACACATGCTTGAATCATTTTTTCCATATGATGATAAAATATCCCAACATATTCAGCAACCTTGTTCCAATATCTATTTTTTTGTAAAAAATATTAACATACCTTCATAGCAAAATATGGACCCCAGTAACTAGGTATGAATTTTCAGACACTTATGTGAACATGCATTACATATCACAATTACCCCTTTTGACAGTGAGATGCTAACACAGCTTTTCATGGTGATCCAATGTCAAGAATCATTATTTTAGTTCAAGAAACACTTTAAAATGACCTTTGACAATCAATCATTTTCTTGATAGTTCTGTTAGCTGAATGTAATCAGTTAAGTATTCCTTGTAAAATATAACCTAGTACTTATACAACTGCTGTATGTTGATTAGTAACCCAAGTAACAGAAATTCTACATACTTAATCAAGTACTGCAGCATACTTTGTGTCTCTAGTTTTGTTAAAAATTACCATTAATGTGGAAGGGAGAGAAGAGGAAAGGCAAAAACAAAACATGTGTGTTAATCAGTAAAGGGTATTTAATTGAAAGGAATTTGTATTGTAAACAGATCGAGTGATCAGGTTAGTATTCAAATTGTTTTCCATTTCATTTGAACCCCCCTCAAGTTTTGGATCATTATTCTTGTTATTGAACATTATATTGCAGTAGCACTATAAGTAAATCAGGTCAGAGCCCCACTGTGTTAAGATAGTAACATATAGTCAAAGAGTCGCTGCTCCAAAGAGCTTGCAGTCTAAAAAGGCAAGACATAACAGATGGATGAGACAAACAAGCAGACCGGGATAGAACATTATTTTTGTATGTAATGTTGTCTGTTTATCATGGTCATCATTTCCATGTAATTAAAAGGATTTAGTATTTTCCCCATAAAAATGTCATGTCTTTGTCCCCATGGTCCACCTGCTACTGAACAAATATTCCATAAATGTTTACAAAATTTGACTCCAGTCCAGTGCAGTGGAATATATGACCTGGGTTACATACTGCTTTAGACCATATAACCTCAAAGAATTTCATGTTTTATCAAAACAGAGCACACTAGTCAGTGTCCTATTTGCTATGTGTACTTTGCTGTCTTTATTGGCTTTCAAACTATTAATAGTTTGAATCAAAACATTGTATAGCATGCATTTTAAATTAAAGAAAAATATGATTTTGGTATTTTCTGCTCAAGAAAAAGCCACCACTTCTCCCACTTTCTGCCTCACCAAATAAATCTTAAATGAGTAAACTATGTACAAAGTACACTGATTGCCACATATAGAACTCACTTCAGGGACATGGATTTGTTTCAAACAAGATCATACAAGAGATTTGGGACTGACATCTTTGTAATAGTTAAGAATCATTCAGATATTTGTATCATAAAAATAAGGGCCCTAGTCCCATTTGCTAGGTACTGTACAAACATATGACACATGAGGAATGTTCTGGGTGGCACGGCAGGGCTCAGGCCAGCCCCCACGAGGGGCAGGAAGGGAGCACCACCCAGCCTTGCTCTGCCCGCAGCTCTGCTCTGGCCCTGCCCCCAGCTGGGGCCCCAGCCTTGGACTCTGGCTCCCAGCCCAGCCGTGGCACCGGCCCAGCTCGTAGCTGCGGTACCAGCCCCATGGCCCCACTCGTGGCCCCGGTCCTGTTTTGGCCCTAACTCTTGGGCCCTGACCATGGCCCTGCTCCCAGCCCCGGGGGGGAGGGGGGGGAGGGGCGTGAGTGTGTGTGTGTGTGTAGATAGACAGGGGTAAAGGGGGCCGCGATCTAAGTAGTTTGGGACCATTGCAGTAGGCACTACCATCTCTCTTATCTAACTTCTTGCTTCCTACAGGATAGGATATGACCTGTGTTTAGTAATAGCTTCTGCAACATCCCAGGTGTGAAACTTAACCTGCACTGTGATTTTTCCCAGCAGCAACTAATAGGTGATGTATATTTTATCTCATTAAGCTCCATTCTAAATACACTTGACACCAGACTGATGCAACTGCTATCATCATCATGCTTTAGGATTACATTTCTTAGAATCAGTTACTATGAAAGCAAGCATGTTGTAGCAGCTTTTAAAACACTTTTCTATACAGAAGACACCCACAGTAACTCTCTTTGGCATGACAACTCTTGCTTTGGACTCAGCTTGGATAAGTTAGTATTATACACTTATATGCCTCTTTTCATATGCAAATTATAGAAAACTGGTCACACATCCATAGTTAATGAGTTCTGTTTTGAACCTAAAGCAGGGATTCAACCTAATTGTTTTCTACGAAAAATGCAATGTATTTTTCCCAAACTTACAGCGCTTACTCTGAGTGCAGAGTAATAATGGTTTGCCTGAGAATTTACAAGTAAATGAGTTAAGATTAATTAAAAAACTGGGTTCTTTAAGAAATTTAACATCTGTGTCAGTCTTTTTTTTTGCCCAAATGAGCCTAACAGAATAGCGCAGACACTTAGAATCATAGAATATTAGGGTTGGAAGAGACCCCAGGAGGTCATCTAGTCCAACCCCTTGCTCAAAGCAGGACTAACACCAACAAAATCATCCCAGCCAGGGCTTTGTCAAGCCAGGCCTTAAAAAACCTCTAAGGATGGAGATTCCATCATCTCCCTAGGTAACCCATTCCAGTGCTTCACCACCCTCCTAGTGAAATAGTGTTTCCTAATATCCAACCTAGACCTCTCCCACTGCAACTTGAGACCATTGCTCCTTGTTCTGTCATCTGCCACCACTGAGAACAGCCTAGCTCCATCCTCTTTGGAACCCCCCTTCAGGTAGTTGAAGGCTGCTATCAAATCCCCCCTCACTCTTCTCTTCTGCAGACTAAAGAAGCCCAGTTCCCTCAGCCTCTCCTCGTAAGTCATATGCCCCAGCCGCCTAGTTATTTTCGTTGCCCTCCGCTGGACTCTCTCCAATTTGTTCACATCCCTTCTGTAGAGGGGGGACCAAAACTGGACACAATACTCCAGGTGTGGCCTCACCAGTGCCGAATAGAGGGGAATAATCACTTCCCTCGATCTGCTGGCACTGATCCTGTTAATGCAGCCCAATATGCTGTTGGCCTTCTTGGCAACAAGGGCACACTGCTGACTCATATCCAGCTTCTTGTCCACTATAATCCCCAGGTCCTTTTCTGCAGAACTGCTGCTTAGCCAGTCAGTCCCCAGCCTGTAGCGGTGCAAGGGATTCTTCCTTCCTAAGTGCAGGACTCTGCACTTGTCCTTGTTGAACCTCACCAGATTTCTTTTGGCCCAATCCTCCAGTTTGTCCAGGTCACTCTGGACCCTATTCCTACCCTCCAGCATATCTACCTCTCCCCCCAGCTTAGTGTCATCTGTGAACTTGCTGAAGGTGCAATTCATCCCATCATCCAGATCATTAATGAAGATGTTGAACAAAACCGGCCCCAGGACTGACCCCTGGGGCACTCCTCTTGATACCGGCCGCCAACTAGACATCGAGCTGTTGATCACTACCCATTGAGCCCGACAATCTAGCCAGCTTTCTATCCAGCTTATTGTCCATTCATCCAATCCATACTTCTTTAACTTGCTGGCAAGAATACTGTTGGAGACCGTATCAAAAGCTTTGCTGAAGTCAAGATATATTACATCCTTTGCTTTCCCCATATCCACAGAGCCAGTTATCTCATCATAGAAGGCAATCAGGTTGGTCAGGCATGACTTGCCCTTGGTGAATCCATGTTGACTCTTCCTGACCACCTTCCTCTCCTCCAAGTGCTTCAAAATGGATTCCACTTCAAACTTTTCATATAGTTAAAATTAATTGAAATCTTATGCACAGGTTATATTTGAAGAAATTAGGTTATTAAAATAAACCATTAACAAGTGAATCCAATTGCTATGATTATATAGGTTAGCCAGACAGACAGGTCAAAAATGTAGATCAATTTTAAATGGAGCTATTGTGACGCCAGAGGTAACTACCAATCAACATCATGCAAATTAGCTGTAGAGGAAGGAAGTGATTCTATGAAGGAGAGTGGTCACAGGTAACCAAAGTACTTATTGACAGAATACTGGGCCCAATTGTCATTGCTCTTCAGAGATTCTGTGACTGCATACTAGCTTGGATATCAGTTCTTGAAAGACTTCCTGTAGCACTACTTCCTCGGCACCACTGCACACTGAGGTAGTACTGCTGGAGAAACTGAGGCAGGAGCCATGGGGAGCCCTTACTATCTCGAGATATTGGGACTCAGGGACTGAGCTCTCTCCTACCTCCCCTTTAACATAGCACCAGTCTTACTAATATAGATCTTGAAACCCATAAGTCAATTGCAAATTAAGGGCCAGATTCACCAGTACACTTCGGCTGCTTTGGGCTTCCCTGGTGACGCAAAGCAAGTGTAAACCTAAATCAACTGGCTTGGTTTACTCTGGCTAGTTTATTGTACTGATGAATCATTTCTCAAAAGTGACATAATAAAAAACAACAATTTAAGATTAATACTACATATCATCAAGATGTTAAAAATATTGCAGGGTAGCATACTCTTTGGGTTTCTTATTTAGTGCTAGTGTATGTCATTTTCAATAAATTTAAACACATTAAGGAAATTCCCTGCCAAAAAGCCCCCACACAAACAAAAACCTGCATTAAGGTGGTGTTGATGTTGAGAGTATGTGTCAGTAACATAGAATAAAAAAACATTACAGGGATTCTGTAATTATCCCAAACCCAAGAGTTACAAACCCAGGAAATTCAGAGTAAAGGTTACACTTAAAAGAAATCCAAACATATTAAGGTAAGAAATGCACAGCTAAGATACCCAACTCTGTCCTGTAGTGATATCATGAAGGAGAAAAAAAAAAGTGTCTTTTAATGTCAGTGCCTTAATAGTGTTGTTGTACCCATGTTGGTCCCAGGATATTAGAGAGACAAGGTGAGTGAGGTAATAGCTTTTATTGGACCAACTTCCAACCAAGAGTTGCTTGTTTCTCTCACCAACAGAAGTTGATCCAATAAAAGCTATTACCTCACCCACCTTGTCTCTCTTAAGAGTGCATTTTTTATATCTTGTTTGGATTTCTTTTAAGTCTGAATTTCCTGAGTTTGTAACATTTGGTTCTAGGATAATTACAACATCCTTGTAATGAGTCGGTTATTCTTGCATTATTGATACATACTCCCAACCTCATTTTCATCAGAACATTTCTTTTTCTGGGAATATATATTGGGCTTCAGAGAATGTGAGATTTTTGCTTGTGAATACTATAAATCCAACGGCATTGGAAAATGAAATAATCATGTTAGCTGTTGGGTAACAGTTTTGTAGAATTAATTTACTATAGTGCCACAAGCCCAGGATATAAGACAGGGTGAGATCAACTCATCTGGACTGGAGAAATGGGACATGAATGTAAGGGGGAAAAGCTATAATTCTGGGAAAGCGTTTTTCCTCACTGCGCTCTACTAATCTCTGGTATTTCTTGTATTTCTGTGGTGGTTAGTTCCTCTCCAGTGGCACTGATGTTGAATGCGGATTAAAAAAATGCACAGTCTGCCCAAAGTAGTCATTTGAATACAATTATTTCAGATCTGAACAATTAAACCATACTTTTCGGTGTGAGGTTACTGATTAGACACAGGTTTTTGGTAGTCTGGATTTTATTTATGGTCTACCTCTATTTAATTGAGGTGAAGAGGGATGGGTGCATAAATGCACAGGAGAGCCCAGTATCTCAGGAAATATTAATCTTTAGTGAGCAGGGCAAGGGCCAAGAGGGTGGGCCAAATTCCTTTGGGCAGTGTCAGAGCTCCTGGAGACCAGTTGTAGCTCTGGGGGCTACGATTGATCAATCCCAATATCTCTAAGTAGCGCAGCAATTGTCCAGGAGGTGGCCGAGTACTGCTTGTAAAAGGTGGCACCAGCTGGAAATAGGCCTCTTCCTGCAATGCTCCCCTTCCCTGGCCATGAAAATATCACCTCTCTCCCCTTTTCTTTTGGGTTATTGCATGCTGACTTCTATTGCCTCATTCCTCTCTGTTTGTGTGTGGTTGCAGGTTGTACATCACGTTACTGTAGCGTGTTATCTGTTTGTGTCGGTACATTCTCACTCCCACTCTGACCCTTGTATGCTGGGTAAAGGAGTTGGAGGGATGTAAAGCGCTCTAAAAGCCCTGAATCTGACTGGTGGAGAATTCTCCCTGTGCAGAAAGCAATGCAGCCAGCTGCAGGCTGTTTTTGGTGGACGCTCTTGCAAACCCTGGTGTAGGAGCCCGGATGGTAGGGGCATGAAGACTGTAGCTGCAGAATATAGTGCTGCACAGATTCTAGGGTGCACTGCCGCCATAGGCAGCTCCCAATGCTGTCTAAGTTATGCTGGGGACCACTTTGGCCCCCAGAGCAGGGCAGAATCAGCAGGGTGTAAAGGTGTCTTACAGCCACTTTAGCCCCTCCTCTCCCCCTACGTTGCAAGATCTCTGCTCCTCTCTTAGTACAGCACAGCATCTCATCCAGGATTTAAAAACAACTGCACACATTCACATTGCACAGGCACACTTGGACTTTAAAGCAATTGTGCTGGTTTCCTCTTTCACAGGTACAGCCTATTTGCTCAGTATGCCTGGTGTCATGGTTCACTGACTTGTTGTTTGTTTCACAGGGTCACAACTTTAGGCACGTGGCAGTGGCAGAAGAAGTTCTATCCCTGCTGAGGGGAACTAAGTATTGGGGGATGGCACAAATCCAAAGTTAAGGGTAATACTTTTTCCTCCACAAATGAGACAATCTCTCTCTTGTGGAAGAGAGGGCTGGATTCAGAAGGCCTAACCTCTGATGGCTAGGCTAGGTGGTTTCTTCTTGCGGTAGCCTGCTCTGGACTGTAGGCATTGGAATAACACGGGCCTGGTAGGGTCTTGAGTTTAAACAGGATGTTTAAGCCCGGGACACTTTAGCATGCTCTGGGTTTGAGCATGAGAAGGTGTGAGGGAGCAGCTCAAGTCTGCTCTTACTTTTTCACATTTCATTTCGGGCAGGACAGATTGCCTCTAATGCTTGTCTCTGTCCTCAGTGGATCCTGCCACTTACAAAGGAAGGGAAACTAGAACAATGGAAACTATACTGTAAACATATGAGGAGATGTATGCTGAGAACATATTTCATAAGATGAAGGATTTATTTTAGTAGGCTTACAAAAATTTTAGATTTAACAGAAGTTTTTCTTATAATGACTTTAAATTCCTGGATTTTGTATTGATACCATAATGTGAATATTCAGTTAGAGTCTGCAGCTAGAACATGTCATCTTCTGAATTTCAGTATAGCCCTTCCCTCCTCCAAATACATATCCACAAGCACACCCACACCAATTAGTGTGTAACTGTAAAAACAAAAAGCCAAGTTCTTCTGCACCTGAACTGTGTGATGAAATTCTGGCTCAAAAAAGAATCATGATGTCATTCTAAAAACTTGTGCCTAAGCCACTCATCCTCCTTTTAATGACCACAGAACTGTTTTGTCTGCTTTTCATAGACATGCAGAAAATAATTAGGAAGATTATGTTTTTAATATACCAGTAATAGTTCTGACCATGAACTAAATACTGAAGGATTTTAAACTTCATTAAGGTAAGAACAGCTGTTGTAGCCTGCTAATCACTAGTGCTTAAGTTTCTCTTACTTACAGTCACCTGAAAACAGTTAACACACATTATTTTGGACAAGCCACTACAAATAATGTTATCAATATTTCATTGAAGCAGTAAGTCTCCTCTGCATTCATAAACCACTGAACCACATCATTGCTACTTCTTTTTAGCTGTATCATCTTTATAGTTAAATATAAATTTATCGTTTTTATAGACTATTGAACATAAGCAGAAACCAAATATCACTCACTTGATTCTACCAATGGTTCTCAATGCGTTACTTCTCCTCATTAGTACCTTGTTACAGGCCATTGATGAGAATGGTTCTTTTGGTTTTGGCCAGCTGTAAATTCACAAGTCACCATACCCATTGTAGCAAAAAACCTATGAAACACAGCACCCGGTAGACACAAGGCTTTGCATGGCTGATGAAAACAGACACACAATTGGAAAAAATTTGGACATTAGAACAAGCCCTGCAGCACTTACCCTGGAAAACTCTCACTGATTTCTACTGAAGTCAATAAAATTTTTCCCCGAGTTTAGGTACAATTAGGTACACGTGATTGAATAAAAGGACTAGAACACCAGCCATTAACCTGAATTTCTTTTGTTTTGCGGCTTTAACGTAATATACCAAGAATAACAAAAGTTGTAATATCCTTTCATTTGGTATGATTTTAAAATGAACTACATGGGTCTTCTTGTACTCAGCTGCTTGGAATTTAATCCATATCAATGAGAAAGACACATTAATCGAGGTATAGTCACAGTTCTGGCCATTATTTGTTTAAACACACAATGGTTCTAGGGCAGAAGGTTTGCTTTCAACAGCCAGCAATTTAGAAAGGAAGAATAAAAACCATGCAGAAATACTCACAGCTTTGGTTTGGCAAGGACTGGTGGTGGTTCCTTTGTGGGTGAAAGCAGGACATCTGGAGCTGGGGCAGATTTATCACTACTAGCTTTGCTGTTAATCACTCCATTTGCTTCATGACTGGGATGGATGCCATTGGTTTTCTTCTCAGCAGAGTTGAGCTGTAACTGAACGGCTGCTATGTTGGGTCTAAATTCTGTGTTGTTCACCTGTTGGCTCTCTGTATGCTTCTTTGGAGGAAGCTCAAGAGAACTAATCTCAAGAACTGGAGGGGGAGGTGGGAAATGTTGGAAATCATCACTGTTGGATTCTCTTGTTGACAGCTCATGGCTAGAGCTTTCAGAGTTGGCTAAAACAAAAAGGAAGATAATCCCTGTCCAACAAGTCATATTCAAACTACATAACAGATACTTCAACACATATGCACAGTGTGCTTTTAGTTCATTAACAGTGAGATCACTTCACTTTTGTTATATATCATAGCTACGCCAGCTGGATATTCTTTCTGAAGCTCTCACAAATATTCACGCCAAATTAGATATGCTACTGACTATTCATTTCCTAACTACCCATGATGCAGGTGGAATAGTTGCTAGTTAAGAATGAATGATTTACAGTTATTCAAGGACAGCCACCTGAATGAATTGCCTGCGCTGGAATTTTGTTAGCATTCACTGCACATATTCAACAACATACATGTGAGTGGTTAGTATACTCCAAAACTTAACTGCCTGCATTTCTGTTTTAAATTTTACACAAAATATAAGGATTTTATTTTCATTTTTGTCAGCATAATTTCATCTATTTTCTTTTTGCTTCTGCTGCCATCTAGCCTCAGAGTTCTGATGTTAAGGAATCTGTCTAAATTTGGTTACATTATTTTTCTAAACCTATCTTGCATAAATAAAAATTATTATTAAGAAACAAACTAAAATTTTGTTCCATTTGGTGCATTCCATCAGAGTATGGCAACACACTTCGTAATATAGCTTCATCCATCAACTAGGTAGATATTTTTCCCACTTTATGGATGAGACACATTAGCCTCAAAAATGTGTGTGATTAGCCCAAGGTCACACTGGACACCAGTGACAGAGCTGGAAATAGAACTGAGGTTTCCTAGCATCTCAGTCATTTGACTTAGTTGCAAGAAAAAATTCCCTACATGACCCACTAAGAAGCGTGCTCTAACAGGGGGGTAATAAAGATGGTATGGATTGGATTAATTTTTGTGGGTTGCTGGTTTTAGTACTGAGAACTTTTCAATAGACTTAAGTTTAAGTTCCTTAAAAAAAAATTATTTCTTGTATCAAGAGAGTAACAGGCACATTTTAATGAACATAAATCACAGAATCATAGAAATGACGAGAGGTCATCCAGCTGAGCCCCCTGTGCTGAGGCAGAACCAAGTAATCCCTGACAGATATTTATCTAACCTGTTCTTAAAAACCTCCAGTGATGGGGATTCCACTGCTTCCCTTGGAGCCCTATTCCAGAATTTAACTACCCTTATAGTTAGAAAGCTTTTCCTAATATCTAACCTAAACAAATAACAGCCTTTTGACCAGTTTGATTTCTGGCTTTCACACATTTTACTCCAGCTATTTATTCTTTAGGGTTCTATTTATTCAATCCCATTTCTACTTGATATTTTCTTCATAATTCCCTTGTGATGTTACTTTTTCATGTTCATATTGCTTTATAATCATCCCTTTCATTAACACTTTGGCTGCTTAAATAACATCTTTTTGTTTATTTTATTCCCCTGTGTTTTTTTAGGCTCACTAAGCACATTAAAAGAGTGTTCACATGTCTGTCTGCATTGCTGCATGAAGAGGCAACTCTGATTCAGCTGCAGCTACTTGATAGTACTTGACCCTCTCTATTAGCAGCTGGATTTCTGGAAAAGATTTATAGGAGTCCGTATGGCTCCTTTTTAAATGTCTTTTGAGGATAAATGCAATAGCCTTCCCACATCTCCATTAAGGACAGCTTTCAGACTCAGAACATAATCAGTCAGTGCTGGAAGATGTGGGAAGACTCACACAGAGATTGAACAGGAGATGCAGCAAGAAGTTGCCTAAACAAAATCTCTGTCTTGCAGCAACTATTTTCTACAAAGGAAGTAACCAGATAACTGCCCAGATGTCATATACGTTAGACTAGCTAAGAACAGCAATATACAGTTCTTCTGTCCTTTTGACACATACCTGAGCAGACGGTAAGTTGTGCACTGCTTGTCACTGACCCATATTCATTTGTTGCTGTGCATGTGAAGGTTCCTGCATCTTCAGGAAAAGTCTCTGCAATTACTAATGTACATATCTCTTCTAGAAATGAATAGAGAGGAACAAACCAATGATCAGCTACGTAAGATGCTGTACACGGAGATGTGCATTTAAATATTTCAGTGCATTATGAGACAGACAGCTAAGGCTCAACCGCTAATCACTCAAAGTATATTGCTTTAAAAATGGTTGTACATCCTAAACAGATAGCTCAATAAATCTGTTTTCAAAGGGGCCTAAATCTAACCATTTTTCATGCCCAAAGTTTTTTCCCCACCCATATCTGTGTACATAAAAGCTGATTTTTGTCCACAAATTGCCTTTGCATATGTAAATAATCTAACTATCCAGTTTCCATATGCAAACACAGCTTGCATACTTTAATCCAAGTCATATCTACGCTTTTTTGCTTGCAGATTGCAATACGTGATTAATCACGATTAATTTTTTTAAGTTAATAGCGTGAGTTAACTGCGATTAATCTACAGCCCTAATAATTCTACAATAGTTTCTGGAAGCAGATTTAAATAATCCTGATTTTGCACAGTTCTCATGGATAGTTTCATTCTAAGGCTGCTCTAGACAATTGGGGCAGGTCTACACTTAAAATGCTGTGATGGTGCAGCTGGATAGCTGTAGCACTTCAGTAAAAACACTATTACGCCAATGGGAGAGCTTCTCCTGTCGGCGCAATTAATCCACCTCCACGAGAGGCAGTAGCTATGTGAACAGGAAAAGCTCTCCTGTTGACATAGTGCTGTCTACAGTGGGGATTAGGTTGGTATAACTGCATCACTCAGGGGTGTGGATTTTTCACACCCGTGAGTGACAGAGTTGCTTATACCAAAATAAGTTTGTAGTGTAGACCCAGCCTTAAAAGCTTCCTTTCATAACACCCATTTTATAACACCTCCCCATCCCTCCACACAGGTCATCGACTATTAAACACATACCACATTTTGAAAAGACCCTGCTTCAAAGGAAACAATTTTACACTCTAATGTAGAACTCTGTATATTCATCTGATTACCAAATACTACAACTGACAACCCACAGAGTTGGAAAAAGCAGCAGAATATTGAATTTCATATGGGAATTAGTGTATGGAAAAGAGCAGTAAGGCTGGGTCATTTACTAAAGCCTTCTCTTAGGTTAAATAATGAAGCTTTGGGAGTCATTCTTAAAGTTTCATTGAGGGCAGCAAACCAACGTCTCAATCAAAATTAAATGATTTTTCCTTTTTAAAATTATCATGTATCCAAAGACTTCCTGTGTTGGAGACAGGCTGAAAATGAATGACTAATTAAAAGTTTGGCATAGAATTTTATTTTTATTTTTCCAGACAGTAGAACACTTTTTTTTTTTTTTTGGCAGCACAGAACAGTCATTCTGTGTAATTGTAGTAAAGGTGTCTGGTTGTACTGTAGCATGCTGGATTTTATCTTACCCAGATGAAGATTAATGACTCATGAAAGGTCTTATCAGGTAAGTAATGGGTAACACAAGCGTCGTTTTGAACTTCTGAGGTCAGACTTTTCCGAGTCTTGGTATGTTTTAGGAAGTGAACAGTCTAAGTAACTGTATGCTATATTGTTAACTACACATGAATCCAGAAGGATGTAACAATCCGTTGGAATGGAATTTGATATGAAAACCATGCTGCTTAGTTTCCTGTTAATGAACAGAAGAATTCCAAGTACTGAGTATTTCGGTATAACAAATGAAAATGGCAAACACCACATTTGTCACTCATGTGTTACTGGACACAAAGATACTAGCCATCTAGCAGAATTATTTTATTTCTGTAGGTTTCAGAGTAGCAGCCGTGTTAGTCTGTATCCGCAAAAATAACAGGAGTACTTGTGGCACCTTAGAGACTAACAAATTTATTAGAGCATAAGCTTTCGTGGGCTACAACCCACTTCTTCGGATGCATATAGAGTGAACCATATATTGAGGAGATATATATACACACACATACATAAGACAACTCCCACCTGTTCATGCTCTCTGTATGTGTGTGTATATATATCTCCTCAATATATGGTTCACTCTATATGCATCCGAAGAAGTGGGTTGTAGCCCACGAAAGCTTATGCTCTAATAAATTTGTTAGTCTCTAAGGTGCCACAAGTACTCCTGTTTATTTCTGTAAGTGCTTATATAACAATACAATTTCTTAAAGTGATTAACAAGGGAAGCACTGAGAATTTACTTCTCAATAATGGATTGATTTAGTTTACTATGTATTCTACCATGATACATTTTATCTATTTCAGTAAAATATTTGCAAATACTATATTGCATTAATAATAAATCTCGTATAAGGTAACAGTAATTACTATATTTTACAAACTGACTATTTCTAGGCTGGGTGATTGGACAGTCAAATAGAATTGTGTATTTTTGATGTTCCATTATGACAAAATCATGAGAAAACTGACCAAAGCTAGGTCACAGTAGCTTCAAAAATCTCTAAGAGCATCTGTCTAATTAAAAGATATTTGAGGGGTAAGCAAACTGCCATTGGTGTCAGTAGATTTGTTCCCCAAAACCACGACTGTTTTTGTCCCACCAAGAATTCTTGCAAAAGGTTTTATTAGCAAATATTTGTATAAAACACTGGAGTAAAATATAAGTTCATTGTATGTAGGAATTAGGCAAATAACTCCCATAATAGAAGCTGGATAGCTAGTTCTCTGTGTATTTAGTTAAGTTTTAAATACTGATCTTGTGCAATTATTTCTTTCCCTGTTGCTGTGTTAAATAAAATCCGGTGATTTGAAGTAAATAATGTCTGTTCTATTTCCAGCAATCATCAGCTGACAAATAATTTCATCACAGAAATGTGTTCCAGACAGCAGCTCTGAAATGCTGTTCTCAAGGCCTTGAACATATTTAACACTTGACTAAATGAATACAAAAGCATTCTGTTCGCTGAAACATGTAAAATGCTGAGGCAAGCAAGCACTTGATTATTTTGTCAGTTGGATAACAAGAAGGGTTGTATTTCACAGGTTGATCTTTTTTCATTTATTGCTTGTGAGACAGAATCGTCATAAGGGAGAACTAAATGTAGCTAAGAAACCCCTCACCTCTGACCACCATGTCTGCAATTAGTATATTTTCTATTAGATCTTTAGGGAACAAAGCTCTACCCACGTCCATGTTGGTATTTCTGTTTTTAGTGTTCTGGTTCTGGAGCATTTTTACTAATTTCTCCCTGATGTAGTGTTTTTCAGAGATGAGCATTTACTTCCCAGAATGTGTGTGCGCGCATCACATGAAAGGTGACACTTTTCTTTGATCTGCAGCTTTGATTTTCAACTTTGATCTTCAGCTTCCTCCATTGTGATGCACACGTAATCCTGGGAAACAGAGTTTTTGGCCATGATGCAATGTATAGAGCAACAGCTCTATGGATTTCATAGTTCCAAAGCCACAACAGAGTTTGCCATTTAAAAAAAAAAAAAAAGAGTGGGTAAGCACAGTGGTCATTTTCTGCACTGTGAAAAACCTGTCAGATGTAAACCTGTCTCCTATTTCTAGTCTTGGTCCTTTATGCCCTGAGCCACCGCAGATTAAGAAAGCAATGCACTCAACAGGTCCCCTCTAGTAAATTGGGAATCTGTCTGGAAGGCAGGGAGGAACAAGTAAGTGTAGATCAGAATTAAATTGAGTGTGACGAGAAACCACAGAGTTCCAGCAGAGACAAAGAGGAGCCTCAAATAAAAACAATAGATAATATCAGCTCAGTCTTGTGAAAACTCTGAACATTTGGTAATGAAAATAATGAAAAAGTTAGTTGACGCCTTCTCTTTTATGTAGGGAATTCTGATCACTATTGCTGCACCTCACTCCCACCTACACAGCAGTTCCAGAGAGTGATTTCAGCCTGTATTCTCATGGGCTCTAAAATTAGAGATTAAAGCTTTACACCAGTTGAAAGATGTAGTGTTAAGATTTCAGAAGACATGCAGCACTGACTAACTCTGGAGATAGTTCATGGGATAGGAGCCACAAAATATTTGGTCAGAACTTAACTGAGGAGAGGTGTGATGGTTAGCAAAATGGTATAGTTTAGGGGCCTGATACCTTATGAGCACCAGAATGAGAAAACGGCTGTTCATTCTGAGAAAACTGAGAATACAGATTCTTAGTGGTGTTGGGCTCTTTACCAGATAGGACAATATGTTTTAACCATGCCAAGCATCCTCTGCCAAACTACCCCTGGAAACAACTTAATTCATGAATATTTTAATCAAGACAAAATAAGGGTTTTTTTTGGTGGCAGCATAGGAAAAAAAAGTCACCCCCTAGGAATTAGCCACCAATGCTCTTGCGATGATCAGTTTTTGGGTGAGGAGAAGAGAGTTTGTTGTAAGATTTCTCTCTCCTACTTTGCCACTGTCTCAACCTGTGCAGAGAGTAACTCCATTATGCCTAATGTGCATGGGGATGGAATAATCTTACATTTTTGGATTTCACAAAGAGTTGAGAACATTCTGAAAATACAGAGCTGTACATTTGTTATACAAAACTAAATATATATGTGTGTGTCAGAGCCTGTATTGCAGCATAACTTGTAATTGACAGTTGACTATAAAAACATGCTAACAGGTTATAAATACTTTACAATAATTGCTATAACACGTATTTCCAATTATAAAGTCCCTAAGAATATAAAGAACTAGTGAGCTAACCTGGGACTGGGAAGCAACAAAATGCCAGCACAGCCTGAGCAGTATGATAAGGACAAGGACAGAATACAAAATACTGCAGATATACTGGGGTAGCAGAGGACAGCTGACAGAAGAAAACTGAGGTAGTGTAACTAGGGAGGTGGATCAGAGTAGCAGGGAAAGCTGGGCTTCTATTATCTCTAATCCAATTATAGTTTCTCGCTCTAATCTAGTGATAGCTTTAGTTTATTTTACATTTACCTTTCATTTCTGAATGTCGAGTTACCCCTCTGAATTTAGATGCTGTTGACCTCATGTTCTCTTTTCTTTTACACAGTGAAGAGCCAGAACCTTAGCTGGTGTAAATTGAGATAGCTCTTTCAACTTGGGTGGAGCTACTCCAGCTGAGATCTGCCCTATAATGTGTATACTTATTTACTGAGAATTGGTTGTATTTTAAGTTTCACCAACTATCAGAAAGAAAAGGCTGAATTTTGGGGCAGTACTGTTACATTTGCATTACCTTCTCAGTTTCAAACTTAATGCAGCCATATTTGGAAATGTTGTACAGGGCTATTTCTTATCATGCACCCTTGGGCTACTGTAGCAAAACATGAAACCTAGAATGCATGATCCAAGATAAGTGATGTCTATCTTCTCAGAGGTTTTTGGTCAAATTATGCAGCATTGTGCTTTGAAAGATTTTATGTGCAGCAATTTTCTGGAAATGTAAGAAATTATTTTATATAGTTTTCTTCTTACATGCCTTTAGACAATTGTCTTACAGTAATTCAATACAGTTTGTGGCTGGCTCCAGACAGCTGAGTAATGACCAAAGCATCAACAGCTGGCAAATGCCTCTATGGGCTTTTTTTTTTTTTTATCCCCAAGCAGACTGTTCTTTGAAGGATTCAATCAGCATAAAGTCAAAATGTCAAAGAAAGAAGTACAGAGCAGGTAATTTGACAAACTGTGATGTTGGCCCTAAGTAATCTGACTAGTTATTAATTCACAAAACAGTCTGAAGAGATTTGTGATGCAGCCTGATTTCCGTCTAGACAGAGAAAGGAGTGTAAAACACATTAGGCAGATAGAACAGAACAGTGACAAGAAAAACCTGTTTCACAGTCTCTCAGCTGTATGAATTTATGGAGATCTCTGCTCCTATTTCATTATTATTGACCTATAAACATCTAGGACTCACTGAATTTGCATTGTAAGGTTTTTAGTCACAGTCGAACACTAGCTATATAACACATAGGATATGTGTAGCATCAAAATATTTCAATACATTGCTGAAACTGCATCCACCTCAAATTTTCGAGTACCCCACATACTAACACAGGTTTTCATAGTTTGTCAACTTCCTCACACTTTACTCAGTTCTTGTGCATGTTCTGACTGCCTGCATTCAGCAGCAGTTGAAATTTGCTTGCTTATGAGCCATTTCTTTCACAGGTATTGGTTTATCTGGTTTTCTAGAATCTGCATTGCAACACAAAGCAACAAGAAGGATCCACTATATTTCTGGAATCAATTCAGCTGCTCATTGTAAAAAATGCAGTACGGCTCCTCAACTCTCAAATTCTGCTCCTCACACAACAGGCAAAGTTAAAGTTCTCCCTATTTGGGCAGATTCTGCTAATTTGAGTCATATTCTCTATACACATATAGTGTTTGATGCTGCACGCCTGAAACCAGTGGAAGCTTTATCATTAACTTCAGTTGGTGTAGAATCGGACTCACTGTGTGGAATATCACTGGGAATAGTAGAAACTAGAAAAAGCTAGTTCAACAATGGTACATGCAGAGAATCTCACATGGACACCAATGGGAGGGTGTTCCATGAATAAAGCTGCCCAGACACGGAAATGAGAGCATTCTGCACCTTCAAAGTGATGGTGTAGTACATTCCAGAGAGCTGGGGAAGAGACCGTCTCCTGAGTCAGAATCTCTCCTACTATTTCCCCATCTTTGTAAAGGTAGTAGTTTTAAAATAATAATGACAGTAAATCAGTATTTATTTTTAATTATTACAGTATTAACTTCCTTTCGGTTGTACTCTACTTATATTTTAGCTATTAATAATGCCACCACCACCTAGCTCTTGTAGAGCACTTTACAAAGGAAGTGAGTATCATTATCCCCATTTTACAGATAGGGATATGGAGGACCAGGGAAGGGTAGTGACTTTCACAGGCTCACTCGGCAACTAAAGGCAGAGACAGGAGTTGAACCAGTTCTCGAGTCCCAGTCCAGTGTCTGTCTTATCCAGTAGATCACACAGTCTCTTAAATATAAGATAATTAGCTCATGTAGCACTATTCATCTTCAATGAGTGGTTAAAATTGCTAAAATATGCAGAGACTATCACATCAATGAGAGTTAATTCTGACAATTTTAACTGGATGTGAAAAAAGCAAAAGGGAGATTTGTTGGTGAGCTGTAGACTTCCTAGAAAACTTTGCTTTAAGTTTTACTTGCTTCAGAAACCTTGAGATGTGCTGATGGGGTGAGTGAATAAAAGCTACATTTAGGAGATACAAAGCAGATGACTTGGTAGTAGAGAAAAGGGAAGCTACTTATCATGTACAGTAACTGGAATTCTTTGAGATGTGTTATGGTTTGCACATTCCACTGATGGTGTGGCATGCACCTCACGTGCTAGAGATTGGAGTCTTTTTGGCCAGCAGTACCTAAAGGGAGTGCATGCACTTTTCAGTTCTTGTGCTCTGCTGCGAGGGCATATAAGAGCAAAGGACGACCACCCCCTTTCAGTTCCTTCTCACTACAGAATCTCTTACGATAGGACTCTGAAGAACGGATGCAAGGGTGGGATGTGGAATGTGCATACAGACAATACATCTTGAAAAACTCCAGTTTCTGTAAATGTAAGTAACTTCCCTTTCTACTTCAAGTGATTGTCCATGTGCACATTCCACTGATGGTGACTCCCAAACAACTATTATATTACGGAGGTAGGAGCTTGAAGTAGTTAAAACAATTATGGAAGGCTTCTGTTAAAGGCACAGTGTCATGAACGTGTGCATTGACACCCAAGTAGCAGCCTTTCAAATGTCTGATATGGGTAAGTTTCACAGTGATATGGGCTGACATAGCTTGCGCTCAGATGGAGTGAGTTCTGATCATGGATGGTGAGTCTACCTTGACCACCTCATAGCATATTTAATGCAACCAGAAATCCAGTCAGATAGTTTGTGAGATGACATTACTGAACCTTACATCCTTTCCATAATACAAACAGTCTTGGAGATGTTCTAAAAAGTTTCATTCTATTTAGGTAGTAAGTAGGCCATGGTTCTCCTCACATCCAACACATGCAGTGTTGCCTCTAATTTGGATGTGTGAGATTTTGGAAAGAATACTGGTAAGTGTATTGGCTGATTGAGATGGAAATCTGCCACTACTTTGGGAATGAATTTATGATGTGTCCTCATTCCTACTCTATCCGGGTGGAGTACTGTAAACAGTCATTAGCACTTGAATCTCTCCTCTTCCAGCTGAAGTTATCACTATCAAAAATGCCATTTTCATTGACAGGTGCAGCAGGGAAGAGGAGGCCATTGGATTGAAAGGTGGTCCCATGAGGGCTGCAAGCTCTAGGCTCAAGTCCAAGGAGGAATTGGTTCTTTGATAGGTGGGGATTCTTTAACTAGGCCTTTCAGGAATCTCACCACTGTCATATGACAAAAGACTTTATAATCCTCTACTGGTAGATGGTGGGTTGACTCTGCCGCTGAATGTACCTTGACAGAGCTGAAAGACAGGTTCTTGTTTTGAGTTCAAGTAAGTAGTCAAGAAACTGAAGGATTGAGGAGTGATGTGGAATCAATTATTTCTGATTACCCCAATGAGAAAATGCTGTCCAATTTGAAAGATAAGTTTGTCTCGTTGATTCTTTTCTACTGCTTATCAGAACTTCTCTAACTGGAGAGGACCAAGCCTGCTCTACTGACAACATCCATCCGGCCTCCATATGAGGTGCAGGAGTGGTATATTTGGGTGTTGGATCTGACCCTGGTTCTGAGAAAACAGATCAGGCAGCAGACATAAGTCCTGTGTTGAGCTACTGAGAGTTCACTAGATCTGTTAACAAGAAGTGTCTGGGCCATGCTGGAGCTATGAGGATTAGCTTGGTCAAGCCCTGTTTGAATTTGTGGAGCACTTTGGGAATTAATGAAGTTGAAGAGTAAGCATACATCAGAACTCCTGATCATGGTACCAGGAATGTGTCCACTATAGATCCCTGACTCTGTCCTCCTTTTGAGCAGAATTGGACAGCTGCATTTGCATAGATTGGCAAAAAGGTTGTGATGATGTCTGCCAGTATCCTCTCTTTGATTTCCCACTCATGATTTGGGAGAAAGCGTCTGCTGAAATTGTTCACTCTGCTGTCCAAGTAAGCATATTGCCGGTAGGTATATTCAATGGTTGATGTACCAATTCCAGAGTCTGACTGCTTCCTGGCAAAGTGAGGAACATCTGGTCACATCTTGTTTGTTGATGTAAAACATGATTGTTATGTTGTCAGTCATTATTGGACCAAGTGTCCTGATACTAGGGAGAGAAAAAACTCACAGGCCTTCTGTATGACTCTAGGAGATTGATGTGCATTCTTTGCTTTCTCAGGGACCTATGTTGTTAGTTCATCTGTACAAGCACCACATCTCTGTAAGGAAGCATCCATGACTACTGTTGTGGAAGATACAGGTACTCTGAATGGGACCCTCTGCCTGCATTTGATGGGTCCTTCCACCATTTCAGTGAGAATAGGATCAAGGGTGGGATGGAGACAGGCTTGTCCAAGTGATGTTTGGAGGTTGTGTAAACAAACTTCAGCCAATCCTGCAAGCATCAGAGGTGAAGTCTGGCATGCGGAGTAGTGAATGTTCAGGAGACTACGTAGCCTAGGAGGGCCAGGCATTACTTTACATTGGTATCTGGATTTCTTTCTAGCTGAAAAAGAAAGGGAAGACAGTTTCTCAAACCTGTCTTGAGGAACAGGAGGTGGCAGAGTCCAGGATTGTGCCAATGAATTCATTCCTTTGGACTGGGGTTAAGCTCAGTTTCTCTTTGTTGACTTTCAAGCCTCACCTCCTGAAAAGATTGAGTGTGATGGAGATGGCTTTGGGGGGTCTGAAGAGGCAATTTCCCCCATAACAGCCAATTGTCTAGGTAAAGATACATGTTGATGTTTTGTCTCAAGTAAACTGTTGCTAGTGATAGCACTTGGTGAATACCCTTGGTGCTGTGGAGTACCATCTGGTATTGCTAGTGGTCCTGTACCACTGTAAATCTCAGGTACTTCCTGTGGGGCAAAATGATGGAAATGTGAAAGTATACATACTGAATTTGAGAGATGCAAATCAGTCTCGTGACTTCGGTGTCATGATTATTGATGCTAGGGTGACGATCTGGATTTTTAATTTGTGAATGAAGGTGTTGGTGTTCTGCAAGTCTAGGATGGGTTACCAGCCTCTCTTTCTTCAGGATTAGGAAACTGTTGCTAAGGAAACCTTCCCTGTAAGGAACCCTTCTATCGCTCTGAGAGAGGGGCGGGAGGATCTTGTGACATAGTAGATCCTTGTGAGAAGGATCTCTGAAAAGAGACAAGGAAGGAGGTTAGGGGTAGGCACTGTAGAAAACTTGATGGAATAGTCATGCGTTATTGTATACATATTGGTAAGAGACCCAGTATGCCTGAAGTGAGCTAACAGTTTTCTGAAGGGGAGGTCATAAATTTCTGGAGCTGATGGAGGAAGGACATCTCTTGACCATCCCATCAAAATGAATGCTTCTGGAACGGAGAAGATTGGGAAATTTGTGGTGGAACAGTGGGTTGTCTTCTCCTATGGAGATGCTGTGGTTTCCTGGGTTGTTCTGAAGACCTTTGGTGGTAAAAGAGTTACTGGATTGGTCTCCATGAGGGATACTTCTGTTTCATTTGTTTCCCCTTAAGAACTTGTATGTACTCTGAAGGAAAAGAAGGTGTCTCATGAGTCCTTCAGTGCGCTGAGGGCCAAGTCAGTTTTAGAGCTGAGCAATATGACTGCTTTTAAAGGTAAGTCCTCCACCACTGTTTGGACTTCTCCATGATGCCAGATATATGACAACAGCCATTGCCATTGAGCTGGCAGCCATATCTACTGCATCCAGTGCTGCTTGAGACTCTTCTGGCTAGAAGCTAGACTGCATTATCTAACAGCACAGTCTTTGTGACTGTCACTCAGAAGGTTGTCTGCGAAGCAAGCAGTCTTTCTTGTATGCAGAAATTATATTTGGCTAATAGGACCTCATAACTGGCTACACAGAACTGTAGGATTGCTGAGGAGTAGGCTTTCTGGCCAAGTAAATCTAGTTTCTTTAACTCTTTTTCATTTGGTGTGGATCAGAATTGTTTTGCCTCTTTGTTTACCACAGCAATTACAAAAGAAGATGGAGCATGATGCATGTTAAAGAATTCCACACCCATAGGTAGGCAACTGATACTTTTTATCTGTGCTGGGGGATGTAGTGGTACAGAAGCAGGTGTCTGCCACAAGATTCTGGCTGGATCCATGATGGTCTCATTAATTGGGAAGGCTGACTTCCCTACTGCAGAGGCTTGATGTATGTGCACCAATTTATATGTCTGTTCTTGTCCCTTTGCCATATGGATTTGGATGGTCTCTGCCATCCTCTTTAATGTGTGTTGGAAACCCTTATAGTTGTCCATTTGTGGGGGTGGGTGCCACTAAGACCTCATCAGGGGATGAGGAGGAAAGAATGCTTGGTGCTGGCAGGTTGTCTTCCAGTGCCTGCTCTTCCATTACCTCCTCCTCTGCCTGTGGTTGTGTAGGAATCAGAAGGGTTGTTAGGGCAACTAAATGTGCAGTGTCATGGAGGAAGCAGACTTCTGGTGGTGAGGTGGCTTCCTGGGGTTGAAGTTGCTGTGAGCCAACCAGGGTCCCTAGCGAGGCCACATGGGCATCAGTGTGTAAGAACCTAGAAGCCAGGGGATTGGGAACTATGAGCGTGGATTCTGTGGGTCCCAATATCTTTTGCGTGAGCAGTGTCTGGATCCTCTATAAGTTGTTGAGGGCTGTGGAGACAGGCTGGGTAAGTAACTCTGTTGCTGAAGTAGAATTTCTTTGTCCTTCAATTCCAAAGAGGAATCCCAGAAGACTGTATAACTTGGATCCATGAGATTTGCCCTCAGAGATTTAGGGATCGAACTACAAAATAGATCATTGTGTGGAAGACAACAGCAGGGACGATTGTGGTTCTGGGTGAATCTGCAGGTCCACTGGTGCCAGTATCTAAATAGTGCCAGGCAGGGTGGCGTGTTCAGGTGCACGGGAACTGATTTTGTCAGGACATTATGGCAATTTCTGCCACAGTGATGGTGAACTGTCCTGATTGGCTTGATTCCAGTGCCAAAAGAGTCAGTGCCTGGACCACTGAAGTAGGCAGTGCCATGGTTGGTGCTGTACTCTTTCCTGACAGTCTGGATTTTGGTGCCAGATGCTTCAGTGCCATATGGTTTGAACAGTCTTGAGAATGAGCTTCAGTGGGAACCCTTTTGGGTTGCAAAGTCTCAGACAACATTCAGTGCCATGGTGAGGTTTTCCTCTTAGAGGAAACTCTGTTGAGCAACCTGCCTCGAGGTCTTCTAGCTCCCTGCAGTCTAAGGACAATGCTATTGTCATGTTTGCAATTTGAGTCGGAGCTCTTGAAGGCCAAGAGGTTGCATTTATACCAGGCTTGGAAGATCCCTGTACATTGGAATCTAGTGAGCCTGGTTCAGAAGTGAGTCTCATTGACTTGATCATTAGGAAGACCTAAAGGCAGCCCTCCCTGTCCTTTCTAGCTTGGGAGCTGAAGGACCTGCATATTACGCATTTACCGGGAATAAGTGATTCTCCGAGAAAACAGAGGGACTTCAAGTGTTCATTTGAAGCTGGGATAGTTCCCTCCCATGAAGGGCAGTGTTTTAATCCCAGCAAATCAGATGACACCATACTACCCGGGTGAGCTCTAAGAACTAAAGATTGCAACAGGCAACCAAACTATAATATAAACCTATTAGCTAAAACTACAAGAAGGGGCTGGCAGTTTCTTGGACTGTTGGGCTCCATCTCTAAACCATGAGAGGAACGGAACAGCAGCAAGCACACCTCTCCTTTACATGCCCTTGCAGTGGAGCACAAGGACTGAATAGCACATGCATGCCTTATGGATACTGCTGGCCAAAAAGACTCCCACCTCTAGTATATGAAGCACATGCACACATCAGAGGAATGTGTATATGGACAATCACTTGCGGGAGCACTGCTGATACTATTGATATAGATATGCCAAGGGCTTCTCTCATAACACCAAGTGTATTAAATCTAGAAACAGAATTTGAAACCGTTCTTATTTTCAAAGAATACTAATTTCCATTTTTTCAAAGGAACTTATCACACTGATCCGCTTTGTTTTATAACATCTAAAAAACAATAACTTGAGTAGAGTCACTTTGCTACAACAAGACATAGTGTGGGGGAAGTTTTCAGTAGTGCCACAGAAATTTAGGAATACAGCTCCCATTGACTTTCAATGGAATCTGGGCTCTTAAACACAGCGGGGCTAAATATTTTATGCAAAATCTTTTTTCATCCCAAAATGCAGTCTTTGATTGGCTAAAACAATTATCAAATTCAGGTAGACTTTGGCAAATTATTTTGGTTAAAAAATTTGGAAATGTCAACACAGTTTCAGCATTTCTGAAACTAAACATTTCCACATTTTGTTTTGGAAAAACATTTTATTTTGGAATTTCCCTCAATTTTATTAAAAAAAAATTGTAAATTAAAAAAAAACAAAAACCACAGAATCAAAATAAAATGTTTTGTTTGGCACTGACAAACATTTTCGTTAACACAACGAAATTTTTCTCTACATATTGGTTTGCCAAATATTACTAAACATTTTCATTTTGGGTCAACCTGAAACAATTTTCTTTTTCAATTTTTTGGATCTGCACACAAACCAAATAATCAGATATTTGTACAGCATTAGCATAAAATCCCTTAGTTACTTTTGAATATCTCCTTCTTTAGCCCAATTTATCTGACCACCATATAACCAAACTCCTAGTTAACCAACAGTCAATTACAGCCCACAATGGCAATGCATACCATATGTTACTCTCCTGCATATCCAAAGGCTTCAGAGGTCTCTGAAACACTTAAGAAAAATTGGATTGTACTGTAATTTGACATCCTTAACAAATATAGACTAGTGTATAATTATAACCCAAACCCCATAGTTAATACCTGGGCTCACTGTTAAACCTTGTGAGAGGCCAGTTTGAGCAAATATACTGTTTTCAACTTTCTTTTAAGGTTGTTACCTAGCACATCTCACATTTCAGGCCTCAGTAAACCAGGTGGGGCAGTTGCAATATAAAAAAAATAGGCACATATGCAAGTTTTGTATTTATTCCCATGACAACTGATGCCCAAAATAAGTAATGGGATTGCATGCAGCAATCTGCACACCCATCTCTCCACATCCTCTGCTAATCAATATTTTCAAGGTCCAAAACTGAGGCACTGTGTCTGGGGGCACAATAGGCAAGTGTTTTGCTGGGGGGATAAGGGAGGTTGGTGGAGAAGTGAGGTGAAAAAAGGAGCACCCTCCTTCTCTCTTCCAGCTCAGTTTCATAAAAGACATGGTGGAAGATCATAGTTATCCATATTAGCCCTTCACTGTTTTTTCCTAGTCCCAAACCCTTCCTCTTCAACCTAGATTTTACCCTAGATCCCTCATATGCACACCACCAATTCACCTACCCAAATCCCCAGCTGACGCCGTTCCCCCGTATTCAATCCCGCCAATTCACCCCATGCCCACCAGTGCAGCATCTCAAAGCCCTTAGGCTCCTCTAACCAAGTCCCTATCAGTTCAGAAACATCCTACACAACACCTACGTCTCAGGCAGAAATTCTTTTCCTCTGCCCTAACTTCTCCACATCTGAACACTTGTTTATTTATTAGTTCTGAGCCATCTCCTGTCTCTTACCCCAAGGCTCAGAACACCCCACATTCACACACAACCCTCTATGTGCAGAAAACCAGCCCCAGGCTAAGAGCCCTTTACCTTGCTACCTGTCATCCTCTACCACCAAGCTAAGAGGCATCCCCTACCCCATTTGTTGTTTGTTCTGGGAAAGTAGGAGCACAGGCAGCATATGAAAACAGCCCTATACTCTGCTTATGTGATAATGAACAGAAATAACCTTGCTCTGTGCCTCCTCTCTGCTATCTGCCACTTATGTGCTGCAGGGCCAGGAGTTACATGCCAGTCAGCCAAGTGTATTACATTACAGTGGCTGAAGCAACTCTAGTCATAGCAAGAGTTCTCACTGGCAGCAAGTAATGCTACATTCTGTAGTTTGAGCCAGAGAATACAAAGTTGGGACAGTAGTGGTAGTATTTAGCCACAGTAGTTCCTACTAACTAGTTTTCCCCTTGACTTAATCTCTGGAGAAAAGGAGGAGGAGGAGGAGGAGGGTTGGCTGCAGTGCTCTTATAGGACATTTGCCAAGCAATCTATGCAAAAGCCTAAACAATTGCTTCAGAAGAAGCCATTTTCTTTCACTCTCACAGAACTGGAGCTAGATGGTGCCATGCTGGTGATTTTAGTGATTTCATGCACAAACATAAAAATGGTATGGCATGGGAGAACATATGTTCCAATTCCTACAACTTCCAGCTGATAGCCCAAAAAAGTCCATAACACAATGTGTGAAGAGTGAAATAAGGAGGTAGAGAGAAACGTGCAAATGGACGGACCATTTTTATGCCTGCTGAGTTCCAAGAGTCATACCTTGTGAATACACTGGAAAGGCTCACTGGAACTAAAGGTGCTTATTTTGAGCCAGCTCTGCTTACATTTAGTACAGCTTGCATCTGAGAAGCTAGACTGAGGAAACCAGCATTTAGTGGTCTGGTGTTACAAAACTATGCAAGTAGAATTTGGGTGATGGAATTTTGTGGGGATTGTTTTTCCTCATTAGCTTGCAAGTTGCTCATTTTCTGAGAATAAAGATGGTTTAAAGGTTTTGTCAGTGGGGACCTCCATATTGGTCCGAATGGAATTTACTGTTTAACGAATACAGGAATGGATGTAAAGCACAGTGCAGAATATGAAGCCTGTGATAAAAGAATAGATTGTCTTTAAGGGGGTTTCATGTTACCAATGTGCTCCAGAAATATTGTTCTATTTATGGCTTCAGTGCAAACACAAAGAGCTAGTGAATCAAAAGATTATTTTTTCATATGATTCTTACCAGGTTCAGCTGCAGACCGGGGCTCTGGATATCACATTATCCAAGGAGAAAATAAACAAGAAAAATGTATTAGAAAGAGGTTACATTAATAAAAATAATAGAAGTTCTGTATAGAAATACTACAGGCAAGTACAGTATCTATGCAGATGATACTGGCAGGAAAAATCAAGGATGACATTCATATCACCTGCCTATAATAGTTCTTCTGGAATTAATTTACTTGGTCTGTATTACTATTACCCAAATAAGTGGATAAGAGGTTTTCCCTTTATCCAGAACTCAATCCTTATGGTGGAAAGTGACTGCTTTGACTGACTGAGGCTAATTCCATGGTGCTTTCTTGAGAATACTTGAATATTATTGGGCTAGCCAAAGGGCTATTTCTTACTTTTCTGGAGAATTCTGAAATCTGGAGAATCTTGGATTTCAACATCCTGTCGAAACCACTCGACGTGCAAGGGAGGAGCTCCCCTGACTCTGCACTCTAGTACAACAACCTGTCCTTCAGATGCTGTGGAGTTTTGCAGCTCCTGAAATGTGACAAACATACTTTAAATTAACAAAAAAACCCTACATACTTTAAAACAATCAAATCAAGCTTCCCATCCTCAATTTATTTCATTGTGTCATAACATTCTGCTGATTTTCTCTTCCAAGAACAGTGTTTTCAGTTGGAATATGTTTAATACAGGGTCTATTTTTGAATACATTCTTATCATGGTTACAGAAGTAGTGCACTGCTTGTTCTCTAGGGGGCTGATCTTCTGAAAGCAACATCATTTAGGAGAAAGTGGAAAATGGTTAACTCCAAACATCCACAAGAGGTGGATGTCAACAGATAGTCTTCTATCTTATTTTTTACCCCATGGTGTGAAATGAAGAATTTTCAGCTGGCACACATCTTTTGTTAACTACATATTGGCTAATCTGGACATGAGAGAATAAATTGTTCTTGTTAGTCAATACATATACTGTATGTTAAGCACAATATTAATATAAGTGTTGGGAAGTTATGTTAACTGAATGTATTATACCCGCCTCACAATTCTGTCCAGCCATGTCAAGTATACCATAACACCTTGCATTAGCTGAAGTAAGCTTTGGCTTAAGTAGACAGGAAAACTGTTAGCATCAGGACACGAGTGTGTTACCATAGCAACAAGTAGGGAGTTACTCTCACAGGTTAATAGTAGAATGTCCCAAAGGGAAAAGGACAAGATATATGAATGTCCTATCCTGGTACAAACCTAGAAGGTACCTTCATGGACCAGTACCTGAAAGGCTAGTACCCAAGACAAAGATAAGGAAAGGAACAGAACAAGTAATTAAGGAAAATTGGAAAAACTGGTGGTTTGAATTTTAGTGACATGTAAAGAGTTTTGTAACTTCTACAATCATCCTATAAATACTCCTAGCTAAAATATGTACTTGGTGAGCACATCCATTATTGTTAAAATAACTTCAAAACCATTAGATTTTATTATCCAGGATGCAATGATGGGAATGGGTCTTTCTTATTAGCATGTGTTGCCAAATGTTTTGTTTTTAATTTTTGTAGCCATGGCCAAGTACAACAGTGATAGGTATGCTACAAACACATTTAATTCTTTAAAACATTTCAATAGTGCAGAAGAACAGGAAATTCACTATTACAATGTAAAGCTGCTTTTCCTAAGTGGCCACTAGTACCTACCCATAACAAACTATATAAAGTATATGTTTTAATGTGATTAAAGGATTCATGCATTGTTAGAGACTGGAAAGTAAAATGTAGACTGTATATAATGATAGAGAAAACAGACCTTTGTAAAAATGGGTGTGGAGCAGACAGGCTTGGATCCATCTAGTCGGTACAGATATGACGTAGGGCTTTGGACCTAGAAAATCAAAAATGACAGTCACTTGAAGCGCTAAATGTATTATTACTGTAAAGTTTGAATATGCTCTGATAATATGATCAATATAGATCTAATGCAAATCCAACTACATAATCCTGCAAAGGAGTTTTTATTATAGTACAATCATTGTGCAACTTTACTATTTCACATGTGTACTTCTGCAATCAAAATACAAGATTTAAAGGTTTTGATTTTAAGTTAAATAATATGAAGTATGATCCCTCACCCCCCAAAATGGCAATTCCACCCCCCCAATATTTAATTTTGAGAGAGATATTTAATATATTTGACTGACTTAACATGATATCTGAGTACCTGCTGAATGGGTACAGAGATAGGCTGAATTACAGCTGTGGTGACTCCAGCATTTGGAGTAGAAGATCCTATTGTTAAGGAAACAGAAGTGGTTTTCTTCTGGGCCCTGGAAAAAAAAGGGGGGGAAAAAACCATTTTTTCAGATCATATAACAGTTATCGAATGTGTTACTTTGGAACCAATGTAAAATTCTTACAGGATTTGAAAGGGATGACACTATATTTTATTTGCAGTGTTGTTGTAGGTACATTGGTCCCAGGATATTAGACAGACAAGGTGGGTGAGGCAATATCTTTTATTGGACCAACTTCTGCTCGTGAAAGAGACAAGTTTTCCAGCTTACACAGAGCTCTTCCTTCAGGATGTCTGAGTTCCTGCTGTAAGGTACTGAGTACCTTCAGGAAGAGCTCTGTGTAAGCTAGAAAGCATGTGTCTTTCACCAACAGAAGTTGGTCCAATAAAATATTACCTGAACCACATTGGTCTTTCTACTATATTTTATTGTCTATCCCCCTCCTACCTATCTTTGTCTCTATGCAATTTATAAACTCGTGCTGATCACACTGCCAGATTAAAATTACAAAATCAGCTTCCATTTTAGTCCATGCTTATAACCTTCCAAAATATTAACTTTGGGCAAAGATAGAGAATATCAGCCCAAAGGGTGAATATGTTGGAAGGTTTGAACTCAATCCCTTCATCAGCTGCTTTTCAGTTATGGAAGTATTTAAATTGTAAAACAAAACAAAACATTTTATTTAAAAACACAAATTTGACATCCACTCAAGTCCTCTGAGGATTAGTGCTTTTGCTTTGGTTTGGGGGATAGATTCTAGAAAAATTATAAAAATCAATCAATCATGGTTTAAGTGATATCACTTCTGAATGTGCACAGCTGACATCTTCTAAGATTTCATAAAGTTAGGTCCAGCCTGTACCACCCTTACTCACAATGAATAAATACCCACTTTTCCACAAGTAGTCAATTTTCTTCAGAGTGACTACTCAGAATAAGCATGGGCAAGGATGGTAGATCTGATCCTTAATGATGCCCACACTTGTAACACTGCACATTTTCTATACCTAATCAAAGAAGGAGACTCGACAAGGACAGGAGATGCAGCACATACACTGTTGCTAGCACAATATGTTTGACAGAGATTATTTCCATGAAAGAAACCAATAAAATAAAATTCTGAACATCCAGGATAGGAGAAAGTGTTGAACATAAACAATTTAAGGCTTCTTGCATTCTAAAATACTTTGCAAATTCTAAGATTTAATCTGGAAAATAAGTTTCTCTCTTTTCACATTGCAAAGAAACAGTTATCACAATATAAACAGATATATTACTGCCAGGGCCGGCTCCAGGCACGAGCTTGTCAAGCAGGTGCTTGAGGCGACCGCTCCGGAGAGGGGCGGCGCATCCAGGTATTCGGCGGCAATTCGGCGGACGGTCCCTCACTCCGCCTTGGAGCGAAGGACCTCCCGCCGAATTGCCGCCGCAGATCGTGATCGCAGCTTTTATTTGGGGGGGGGGGGGGGGCTGCTTGGGGCGGCCAAAACCCTGGAGCTGGCCCTGATTACTGCTTGTTTAAGTTTCAGAGAAAACTCTCATCACTACATCCACCCTTCTTCTCTCCTTCTGGGAACATCCAAAAACTTAGAAACTAAGGAAGATATTGGATACAGGTGAGTAAGCAACATTTTGTTTTGGAAAACAAAGTTGTAAAATTGTTCATTTTGCTTTTTAAACTTTCAAAATTTTACTTTTTCAAATTTCAGATACATCTTTTAAATGGGAACATTGGTATACATATCGTTACATGAATGCTTCCCCCTGCCCCAAAATGTTTATTCAAATTCAGTATTGCCAAAGTATTTCCAAATATAAATTTGGCTCAGCTAAACTACTGGGAAATTTACTCCTTTGTCACAGAAATGTATGTATTATATATACTTGGGCTGTCAAGCGATTAAAAAAAATTAATCACTATTAATTGCGCAATTAATCACACTGTTAAACAAAAGAATACCATTTATTTAAATATTTGTGGATGTTTTCTACATTTTCAAACATATTGATTTCAATTACAACACAGAACAGAAAGAGTACAGTGCTCACTTTATATTTATTTTTATTAGAAATATTCACACTAAAAAACAAAAGAGGTATGAGGTGCATTAAAAAATACTATTTCTTTTGTTTATAATTTTTACATTGCAAATATTTGTAATAAAAAAATATATACACTTCAATTTCAATTACAACACAGAATACAATATATATGAAAATGTAGAAAAACATCCAAAAGACTTAATAAATTTTAATTGGTATTCTACTGTTTAACAGTGCAATTAAAACTGCAATTAATCACGATTAATTTTTTAAAGTTAATTGTGTGAGTTAACTGTGATTAATCAACAGCCTTAATATATATAGATAGTAATTTTCTAGCCTATATTAAACCTTCTTCCACAAGGAAGTTAAATTGACTTTGTTTTTTAAGAAATTTCCTTCACTAGATGTTCTGTGAGTAGAGCCAAGTTAATCTAGGTATAGCTATTTTCTGCATGCATTATACATCAACATATTTTCTTTTAAACAGATGTCCATTAGTCTAAAGTTATTTTCTGTTTTGATAGCTCTGAGCCTACAATAAAGCCTGCATGTAGCAAGTCCCAGGATCAAGGTCCAGTATTGTACTTTAACATAACTTGATCATTGATTAACACCAGTTAGCCTCTTCTTTCTTTTGGAGTAACCTCAGCAAGGACAGATGTAGCAGAACAGTTTTGCTACCATTCTTATACAGTTATATAGAAAATTTGTATATCATTGGTGTTACTGAGCACACTTACTGTGGCATAGCTCCAGATTTTGACTTGAAAACTAAACTTTCACTCTCAGAATCTGTTGAGCTGACACCTGGGGGGGAAAAAAGAAGAAGAGTATATTCAGTGCTGTTATACACTCTCCAATCTCCACTACACTTAATTTCAAAAGTAAATACTATACTTCTTTAGTATTATTCTGAAAGCATTACACTGAATTGACTTATAGGATGTAGTATAAGTGAAATCATTTCAATGCAGAGCTGGAAATTCTTTTTTTGAAAAATATTGTAGCTTTTCTTTTTGCCTGACATGTCTTTATGATCTTTAAACGGTTTGGGAGTCATGACTGTGCTGATATATATTATTAGAGGTTAATTGCTAATTTAATCACAAATTGTTTTTCCTGGGGTTTTAACTCCTTCACATTAAGGCAAATTAAGCAAAAAACCTCTGGTTACCTACATGCATACCATTTTTCCGTAAAAGATGAGTTAATGGGCTATATTCATTCCTACCTGGTTTAACATCATGGAAGTCTTTGGAGAAGTGGCAACACATGGGGGGAGGGGCATGTGGGTCACATGTCTCCCCTCCCCCCTGGATTTGCTGCTTGGCTAGTCCTAAGCATGCTCAGTAACATTGCTGAAGCTGGCTGCCCTCACTCTGTCCCTCCTCCCCCCACTATCAGCAGGTATGAGTCATCTCTGCTTTAGAGATATACCTACAATGAATTTGGTACAGTCAGATTAATTGTTTAAGGGGATGCATTTTTTTAATCCATTCCAGGAAAGGGAATTTAAGGAATTTAAGAGCTTGAAGGAAGCTGAAGCTGTATGCTACTTAAAAAAAATAATACTATGCATGCTAGACAAGATTCCTGAAGGAATCACTTACTGTGCTATTAACGTATGTAAAAAAAAGTGATGTGTGTGACTTTTCAATGTCTTTGTGGGTCAAACAAATGCAGACTGAAATCCATAGGCTGCTAACTAGAGGTTTTCCTAACAATTCATCTGGGATTTCCATTGTCCCCAGTTCATAGCAAGAATGATAGCAAATGATACACTGTAGCTATTAAAGTTGTATTAAATAAAACTGCCAGTAGAGAGGAGGAAATTTCATTCTACTTAATTTAACGAAGAGAAAGTTAAAGGGTGACTTGATCATAGTCCATAAGTATTTACATGGGGAACAAACATTTGATAGCAGGCTCCTCATTTATCAGACAAATGTGTAAAAAGATCCAATAGTTGGAAGTTGAAGCAAGACAAATTCAGACTGAAAATAAGGTACATATTTTTTAACAGTATGGCTAATTACCTTATAGAAGAATTTACAAAGTGTGTGTTGAATTCTTCATTGCTGGCAATTTTTCAGTCAAGATTGGATTTTTTTTTAAATGTTGTAGTTCAAAAGGAATTATTTTGGGAAAGTTCTTTGGCCTGTGTTGCATGGAAGATCAGCCTCGACTATCAAAATGGTCCCTTTTGGCCTTGGACTCTATTAATAGCTATGAATAATTAGCGTGGCTATATTTTTGATAGATTAGAGAAAGAGGTGATAATGGGGCAAGATCTGGATATACACAGACCTGGATTTCACCAGAGGCTCCATTTGATCTCACAATGAAAGAAAGTATATACCTAACATATACTGTGTTTTTTAAAATTAAAATGTCAGCATTAATTCAAGATTTCCAGTAAAGCATTGTGACAGTCTGTATCTTTATGTTCACCCTTTTTACAAGACTATTTTGTACAAAGTATGCCTTGAGAGTTATCATTTGAAAGCTCATAATTTGATTATCATTATTGTTCTTGTAAAATATGTATGAAAACATTGTATGTAAAGTTATAAAATTCTTGTTTAAAACATGCTCCAAGTCTGGGGAAACAGCTTCAGACCAGTTCCCCAGAGACAACAGGCTAGCCAACACCTCAGCTAGGTGTCAACATAATCAAATGGACCACCACCTGGTTAAGCAGCTATTCTTTGGCAGGAAAAAGGGTGTAAGCAAGAAATTTACACGTTGGCAAAGAAACAGACTGGCTGTTGCCTGAACCCCAGCTGGAGATGATTTTCAAAGAAGAATAATGCTATAAGGAAGGGGAGCAAACTCCTCAGATTACCTCTCTCTCCTCACTGCATCAACACTTGAAAGACAAAGGAAACAACATTGAACTGGGGGAGGGGTTCTGGCTGAAAGGAATCCAGCCAGACTGCTGTAAGCATGTTGTGAGAGAAACCTTTTGCTTTAAATTCACTCAGCTTGTTAAGTTAGGTATTAGTTTGTGTTTTACCTTTTATTTCTTTGTAACCAATTCTCACTTTTATGTCTCATCACTTGTAATCACTTAAAATCTGTCTTTCTGTAGTTAATAAACTTGTTTTATCTAAACCAGTGTGTTTGGGAACTTCATTTGGGATAACAAGATTTGTGCACACCATTTTCTATAAATGAAATGACAGACTTTCTATGTGCTTGTATTGTCCAGGAGGGTACTGGGCAATACGAGATGCACATTTCTGGGGACAAGTCTGGGGTAGAGAATTTGCTGCTGTCACTCTGTAATATAATTCATGGCTGGCTGGCTAGCTAGCTATAGCACTCATTCAGTATATCTGGCAGTCATTTATATGCTGGAAGCTGTGCGTGGGCAGACCAGGAGTGGTTGCTCTCACAGTGAAGCAGCGTAAAAGGCATCCCAGATTGGAGAATTGAGGGACACAGCTGTTCAACAGTCCAGACGGTACCCTGGGTAATGTCACAAGCATGTTTAAATAAACTGGTCATAATGCCCAATGCATTGTTATTGCATCAGGTTGATTTTTAAGCTTTCATCTGTCTGTCAAGTAAGGCTTTACACAGTAAATATAAAAATATTTGTAGCAATGACACCATCCTTTTATATCCACATACTTATACTTGTTACAGAGTGGCAAAGAGGCTTATCCTCCTGCTGGTTTAAGTGAACAGGTGCAGCTCAGACATTTATAGATAAACTTTAACCTTAACTATAACTCAGTATAGCATAACATTTGCTTGGTAAACTGTCCACACTCAGTTCAGAGGCTATTTATATTCATCTACGTGCATTATACTCATCACCAAACTACTGCTGATGACCCTGCATAGCCTTCTGAGAAACAAAATGCTGTCTTTAATTCCCATTTACCCCCTTCATTAACGATTGCTTGAGATTCTGGTTATTATGTGCACAGATTTTAGTTCTTCCTTTAATGGGAAATTTGAAAGAAACTTAATACTTTGAAAAATATCAGAATTGGGGTTCAAATTTTGATGTTTTCCATTTATCACACACAGAATTTAATCGGGGCATTCTGTGCAACTGGAAGTTTTAATATAATCTATGTATCTAGAAACATCTTGAACATGGGAATAAAGCTTTTTCATGCTCTTTTTAAAAAACAAACAAACCGCAACTGATGTTTCATAGAAAGTAATTTTGTTTAGATCCAAATCTTCGATATACCTGGTGGGGGTGTATGGATTTCTTCCTTAGAGATGTGTGAAAATGAGAAATTGTCGTTGCTTATTCTGCACGTAAACTCCAAAATTTCTGTTTGATATAATCATAAGCAACTAGTTATTAGTACATCACAAAGACTGACTTCTGGGGAAAGAATCATGCAGATACCTAAATATTCAGTCTATATTCAATGTTGCTAGGCTATAAAAATTAGGAGGTAGGTGTGTTGTAATAACTGGGCCTACAAATTTACCCTAATTGTGAGCTCAGCTGTGAAAAGCAAATGAAAGTTTATAAAATGTCACAATAACCTAAAACAATAAATTGATGGAGAAAGGTGCAAAAGGGAAATGAAAGACTGAATTAGTACAAACAAAAAGGCCCACTGATATAATTCAAGGAAGGACTGTGTTAAGCTATTATGCTGAGTAAACAAGAAAAGTACGGGACCAGAAATTAATGTGTGTCAGAAATTAGGGCTAATTGGTCAACAAAACAGCAAGGGTGATGAGCTATTCTCCCTGACTCCTTTTTGTGGTTCTTAAAAAGAAAAGACTTTGGGGAGAAGTTAGCAGAAGCAGCAGCTGTCTGACAACTGTTGCAGTGAGCTTTATCATCATGGCTACTATCCCCAAAATGGAGTCTACGTGAAAGTTTCTATGGATACACATGAATGAAGGAGAAAGTGGTCTTCGGTGGGTGGGGCTTTAGCGAGAAGAGTGTTTGAGGAATGGATGTTAACAGGACAACAGCATGCTAATGTATCTCAATGCAGAATAACAGCTCTAGATCTAGTAGAGACTATACGTTCATTGGAATGGGGATTTTCCTTTGTATTTAAGTACTGAATATTGAAAATACAACACTTAGAGAATGATAAAAAAAATAGTACTAATATTAAATTATGCATCTCTGTTTAGTTTCTAATTACTAATGAAAAGTGGATTTTTTGTTGGTCAAGAGCTGATCCTTCTAATATGTTGATATCCACACACATATGTTACAAGTGTTTACTATATCCATCTATTTTTACATATTTAACTGTTAAAATAAATTTTACCGGCTGCATTTATGAACTGAAACCTCCAAAAGAAATAAATGCCAAAAATGGTTGAAAGAACAATAGTTGCTCAAAGGAAACAATTAGAATTAACTCAACTACGCCTTTAAATATTCCATAATTAAAAACGCCTTTAAGTGTCTTTCCACAATAGTTTAACTTCAGTTGGTTAATACCGTACTTGAACTCTGAGCAATCTTGAATTCAAAGAAACATGAGAAGAATTATTGGTATTTGGTTCAGGACATGCCTGTATTTTAATCTCCCTTAAAAGCTTTAGAGAAGCAAATATTTAAATCATGCAGGCCAGATTCTCACTGCATTCATTAGGTGACTATCAGAATTTTTTTTGTTTGATTTAGTACATTCAATTAGAAATTAAGGCCTCAACTTCGCAAACAAGTGAGGCACTTTACATCTGTGAGTAGTCCATCTGAGTTTATTCTGTTTGTAGGATTGGAGTCTAAGTTTGGATCATGACACTACAAAAGGTTACAGTGTCAAAATGGCTTTCATGCCAAAATAATCCTAAGTAGAGGATCACACAATTTGTTGCTTCTGTAGGCCAGGGCTCCTTTCATTCTTCCCCACTCCAAGCAGCCTATGTGGCACCTTCTCATCCCCTTCTATTCCAGGGACTCCCAGGAAGCCCCACGGGATCGGTGTACACCCCTCCATTCCTCATTTCCCCCCATAACAGATTCCTCCATTCTCCCGCACATTCCCTCCTTCTTCCCCACACCAGCATCTACCATCCATCCTCTCCCTATGCCAGCATCTGTGTGAGCCCCCAGTCCACTCTTCCTCCCATTATTTTTATTTAATTTCTGTCTGGAAGATACTTCATTCAGGGGGTCAATGTTTTAAAACTGTACTGGGAGGATGGGCAGAGCTGAGCTGCCACGATTGGTATGTCAGAAGATGTTAATGGGTGCCATCAACTGGTTCTTTGATCTAAAGACTATTGGAGCCCTAAGCTCTCCTAAGCAAATGCCAAAGTGCCTGTGTCTCCCCCATTTCCTCTTTCAGTTTACCAATTTTTGCCAAAATCAATATGGTTCTCCTCATTGATGTCTAGAAAATTCCCGGAATTTTTAGAGACACAGAAATGCCACCAAGTTGAGCGTAAGGCCTAGCTTGACTCAGCGAAAATCTCGAAGCAACAAAATCATAAACGAAACCTAACGTGCAGTATCTAAAGTCAGCTCCATTTTTAAAATGAGATTTTGGCTCCTAGATGCCTACATCCCCTTTGAAAACAAGACGTAGGCCCAGATTTGTAAAGGTATTTAAGTATTGCCGAGCTCAGCATTGCAATGCCTAACTGATTTAGGAGCCTAAGTATTTTCATTTTACCCTTTTTCTTACCTTCAATGAATACTTCTGCTGAAGTACTATCAGAGCCAACAGAATTTGATGCCAGGCAAGTGTAACGTCCGGTATCGTCCTCAAAGGCTTCTGCTATGACTAGTGAATGAAGGCCTCCACTTTCACAATGGATCTGAATATCAGGGGAATTCTGCAACTCTTTCCCTTCACAGAACCATCTGCAGTTCACACATGAACAGGGACAGAATACAAAGAGGAAAAAAAAAGTGTTGATTTGCATCTACCACTAACAAAATGGTATGAAAAATTGTTGCAAACTCTAAACAGCTGTATACATTAAGGAAAACTTATTGTTTGTTTTTATATTTCATGGAACCTACAAAGAAATACAACTTTCTAATATAAGATGTATCTCAAGCTTGCTTAACAAACGTACATATTTACAAATTGCTATTAATAATTTCCTTAACTTCCCTTCGGGTACAATTAACACATTGTACATTTTTAAAAAGTAACCTGCATTAAGCACTTGGAAATTAAGTTACAATTTAATCTCTTGTTTTGAGAGTCAAAGGCAGTATGTGTAGGCAAGCAAACTCCTTTGTGTTCATTACAAATCCTCCATCTAGAATATGTGATTTTTGTTATCAAATTTGCAATCAAAATAGCAAAGCCATGTCTTATGCCTTCCATATCATTAATGTTTTTAAGGTTCCTACTAAAATATGACCTTAGTGATTCCAATTCTGATACAAATGGTATAATTCACTCTTGACAAAGTTATTGCTTTCCTAAACACCCAGAAGTCTGATGTGGAGGGCTCCAAAGTGATTTGTTTATCAATACCAGTACATACACACTCTCCCTCCCGACCTTCATCCTTATGAATAGATTTTTTTCATTATACAATTATGAAAATACATTGAAAGCCTGATTTACTTCAATTAAAAAGAGAAAAATTTAAGGAATTTTCTACTTCAGACCAACAAAAGATTCAAAATCCCTTTGACAAGATTGTCCCCTTAGTTCTTAACCACTTCTTAGCATTTGTCTGCAATTCTAATCTTCCATTAATTGCTTCCATCTGAAACTTTTTGCTTTGTTGGCATCTTGTCCTGAAAACAAAAACAATAGAAGCCATATCTGTTGCTTTTCCTAAACTTAAAAAAAAAAAAAAAAGTGATGCAGTGTTAGGGTATCTTCCATTCCTACTTAAGAACAGTTTGCAATGCATCACACAGTGCTAGAGATGTCAAATAATAAAGGTCAATTAGGAGCCTTTACAAATGGACCGACCTGTTCCTATTTCATTCTAGCCAAATGGATAGAATAAAATTACTTTGGTTTCCTTTTCATCTAGGATTAGCAAAACAGGAAGATACTTGGACAATTTGCCTCTAAAAATATTAAATCTGAATGACTACATTCATTTTTATTTTATACCCTAGAGTAAAAAATGATACCTTCCCCATTCAATATCTAATGGATTTACACATGAGGTAACTCCCATTAACACTAATGAGAACTGTGCACACAAGTCCCCTGTGCAGATGAAGAATAGACACAATATTCCTCAAGGCTAGGAAATGTTGATAATGGAACTAAAATCCTATACCATTCTGTTTTGTAATTGAAGACTAACAAGCTCCTTTTGTGTGTCCTATTGTGCCCAGAGCTCTACACACACACACACACACACACACACACACAGTACCAGTTAGGCAAGAAACAAATAAACTTCCTTTTGTTTACTCAATAAATAAATTGGCCTAGTTTTACAATTATCTGGTTTGGGGACAAATTTATCCAGTCAGTTCACATGCCAGTTCCTCCCCATCCCCTCCTTATTCTGCATGAGGAACTTCAACTACTACATCTGCCATTTAGACTGCCAGAGTCCTAGACTTTGATCACCTTTTCTATAGGCTAAGAGTTTGATAATATAGAGGAAGGAAAGGCTGATCCAGAATTTCTGGACTGATAACTGTAGCCAAGACCCTATAAAATGGGGAATCGGAAACCTAACTAGCCATCCTATTCCTCTTTCCGGAAATATCTTTCAAGGCAAAGACTCCATTCATAGCCTAATTACTTTCTCAGATAGGGTCCAGTTTTAGTCTTGTGCAGGTTTAGACTTCTAATAAGTCTCTATTGTCGCCCAAATTCCTTTTACCCCAAATATTTATGGTACTATGATTTATATGGTCATAAAATGTCTGCTAATATAGTTTGTACCAGGGAGATTTATCCGGTGAGATTTAAACAAAGTTATTTTCTTAGGAGGGTCAGTTTTATTTTCTTCCCCTGATGCGTGAGATTTATGTGGCTAGCAACTAGCGACCTCAATGGGAGTTATTGCAAGTAAATCTTTATGTATTCTGTGACTTCTAGTTGAGGTTGGGAGTCACCATCAATGACCTATCATTAGAAAAAAGAACATGAATCCCAACCTTCCACATCAGACACTGCCTCATTTCAGTAGCTGAAGCCAAAGATCAAAATATAGTAGTAAGCAATTCAGTACAAAATTACCTCAATCATCTTTAATGTGATGCTTGATGAACAGGAAACAGGCCTGATTTTTGACTACACTCATCACTGTTATCAAGAACAATTCATTCCCCCATTTCTGATTGCAGTTGCAACCTAGTAATTGCTGTTTCATGAAATGAAGAGACAACGTTGGAGATGTTGGTTACATTAGCTACGTATGTTTATTTCATAACATTTTCAACTCAGTTTTCTTACAGGAAATTCAGGGTATTTATTGTGAATTCCTCAGGGGAGAGCTGAAAATTAAGTCTACTGAATGAATGCCTCACTGAAGTTTTTGTTTTTCTTGCAATGAACTTGGTAGGTGCCAGTTCAGTTCACATGAAGTACCACTAATGTAATGGATCCATTAGCCACCCAGAAAGGTGTTTTTCAGCTTATAAAGCTGGATGAAGTGTTAAGACTTGCATGCACTTAAAGATGGAATTTACGTTTAAAGCAAACTAGCTTTTATACAGCATAGGATATTCCATGGAGCAGATTGACCATCAATAGATTACACCTTTACACTATGGGCTTTGTCATCCCTATTTAGCTGTTTAGCGTGGAAAGGTTCAGAGGAGAGGAATTCACACTCAAATGGCCCTAAAGATTAAAGAGGAAAGGCAAAGGAGGCCTTCTAGTATCATTTTCCCTTTCAGGTGCTACTGGCATTTTGGAATCATGACTGATCAGAGAAGAACAGTCACGTGAAACTTATGTGAAAATTCCTCTGCAAGTTTGCACTAGCTAGGTCAGCATTTCCTCCTTTACAGTCCATTTCATAGGCGACTGGTAACTGCTGATGGGGGAGGGCATAATGGTCCCCCCCCCACCACCACCGTCACCTTCCTGGTGACTGCCAAGGCACCCTCCAGCAACACCCTCTTGACCACGGCACCCCTCTGACCATGGCACACTGGTTGGTCGCTCACGTCGCCTATTCTTAAAGTTCACCCTGTCATGATTGGCCTTAGGGAAAATGGCACCCTAGCACCCTGCCCCACTGCCTTCCTGGACTCCCCAACCCCAATCACTCTTGGACCCCGCTGCCTCCTCCAACTCCCTCCCATCGCCTCTGGCCCCCACTGCCTCCTCCAGCTCCCACCCATTGCCCCTGGGCTCACTACCTCAGCTCCCGCTGCCTCCCCCCCTCAATGCCCCAACTGACTCCCTGAGCTCCAGGCAGGGGAGTCCAGACACATACTCGATCAGGTAACTGGCTGCCAGCCAGTGAGGAAGGGATGTGACTCAGCAGGCCCCCCTGCTCCCCTCTGGCAGAAAGTGGTTTCAATTCCCTGCTCTGGGCACCAGCTAGTGGGGCTCAGCAGGGGCACTCACTGCTGGTGTCTTTAGTAGGCACGACCCTTCAGCTGCGCTCAGCCCACCCTGGCAGAAATCGTGCCCCCCCCCCCAATGTGTCGCCTATAGCCCATTCCTTGCTATTTATTCCCTTAGGGGGGAGAAGGATTATGACCCAGGTGTGGATGTGGAAGGCGATGGCAATTTTGCTCCTGAGGGAGGCATTCTACTAGAAAATTATGCCCTAAAGAGTAGCATGGAAGAATGGGCCCACAGTCCAGATGTTCTGAGAGAAGGAGGATTTCTCTGTAGATCTCAGAGTGAAACAAAATTTTGTACTTCATATGTTCAAAGCACTGTGTGCAAACATTAATTAATTAGTTCTCACACCACCCCTCTATTATAGATATATATTATGTCACGTGTATACATTGGGTGGTGGAGGAGGGGAAGTACACAGGCAGGGGGTGAAATGACTTGACTAAGATAACACAGCGAGTCTGTGGCAGTTCTGGGATCAGATGTTCTAATGCCCCCCTTATGCTCTTTTCTTTAGAGCAGTGGTTCTCAATCAGGGGTACACAGAGGGGTCTTCCGGGGGTACATCAACTCATCTAGATATTTGCCTAGTTTTACAACAGACTACAGAAAAAGCACTAGCGAAGTCAGTACAAACTAAAATTTCATACAGACAATGACTTATTTATACTGCTCTATACACTATTCACTGAAATGTAAGTACAATATTTATATTCCAATCAATTTATTTTATAATTATATGGTAAAATGAGAGAGTAAGCAATTTTTCAGTAAAAAAGTGTGCTGAGACACTTTTGTATTTTTGTAAGCAAGTAGTTCTTAAGTGAGGTGAAACTTGGGGATACACAAGACAAAAATCAGACTCCTGGAAGGGGTACAGTAGTCCAGAAAGGTTGAGAAACACTGCTTTAGACCATGCATCTAAAGAGAATTGGCATGGTCTAAAGTAGTGGTTCTCATCAATTCCGGACTACCATATCCCTTTCAGGAGTCAGATTTTGACACCCCTGTGCCTTAGTATCGTTACTTCATTCATTGCACCCACTGAATTTCAATGGCACTTTTGCTCCTAAATCACCTGGGCTCAGTTGAAAGTTCCACCCTTAGGAGGCTAACCTCAGTCACTAGTTTAAGGATCTTGGCCAAAACTCCTTACTTCTTCTCCAAAACTGCTGTGTACAATTGTTGTGGGTTAGTGAACCATTTCTGTAGGTTATCCCAATGGTGACCACATTTCAGTAGTCTCTGTAATTGATCCCTGCATATAGTTTCTATTTCAGTTTGTTAACTTTACTAAATCACTTTGGGATCCTTTGTAGTGAATGGTATTGTATTAATGCACGACATTATATCCTAGTCAGGGCACGTAACAGCTCAGATAATTTTTTTAAAAGGGTGAGAAAGACTAGCACTTTAACATATTTCAAGTGACAGGGAAGTGAATTTTGACTGCTGTGCACTCTTCCATGCTCTCGTATAAGTAGTTCCACTCCTCTCCCCCCTGCCCCCCAAGCTTTTTTACTGGCTATACTTAGCATCCTAATTTTTACTGTGATATGCTTACATGAAAGAAAAGAATGATAGATGCCAGCTGTGAAACAGTTTGTATATCATGCATATCATGACATGAGTTAGTCATTCATACCATTTGTCTAGCTCCTTCACTCCTCTTTCCCTCCTGCCCTGACAATCCTCCGTTTATGGAAATGCATGTGTGTCTGGGATTTTAATGACTCTGAACAAAATATTAACATTTGAGCAGCACAGTGACTGACCAAATACCAGGGCCTTAAGAAAAACAGTTCAAGCTTTCCTCTAATGCATAATCCTGCTGTAACCTATGTTTAGTAAAAGTAACTGAGGAATAAGGAGCGTTTCCTTTCCACACACTCTTAAAAGTTAATTTAAAATGGCAGCTGAAGTGAAATTTAAAGACATAGCCTGAGGGAAGAATTATAATAGGGCACTCCGACCCCTACAAAATGTGAAGTAATTTTATCCTTAGTGGTGTTAACTATGGCCAGCAAGAAATGCTAAAAGGAAACAATGTAGTATTGCTTTAGTGGTATAGTCAGTGTTTCCATTATACTGTATAAACTCCTATTTTGTAATTTCCCTATAAAAATTAACCAGTCTCACACTTCCAGCCTGCAAAACATCTCCATTTGCAAACTTTTTAGTTTACAATTTAAAAAAGAAATCAGTTTCACCACATCAAAATTAGAGTATATTGCTATAAAGAAATTAATTTATGTTTCTAGTGTAAGCATAACTCAGTTTTACACAAAAAGTAATTTGTGAAGCAATTAGGACACGTTTTCATATATAGTCCATATTCTTAGCGTTATAGATTATAAAATTACTACAAATAATGACAGACTCTTGCTACCTATATTTTGATATCTTTTAAAAATCCATCAAGATTTTAACCTCTGAAAACAATAGAAAAATGTGTAGCTTCTCTCTGAATGCCTAGCTTAGTGGGTCCAAAAATGAATTTACAGGGCTATTGTGGTCAAGCTAGTAAAAAAAAGTACATAACATTGGATGATCTCTCTCATTTATTCTGGACTGATCTCTTTAGTAATCTAATTGTGATCTTAAAACTCTCCCCGACCTGAGAGTGTCATATTCAGTGGAACAATTGCAGGATTAGTCTCTCAGGGTATGTCTATACTGCAGTTAAACATCCACAGCTGGCCCGCATCCTCGGGCTTGGGCTATGGGGCTGTTTAATTGCAGTGTAGATGTTCAAGGTTGGGTTGGACCTTGCAGCGGGCAGGGTTCCAGAGCCCAGGTTCCAGCCTGACCCCAAATATCTACACCGTGATTAAACAACCTTGCAGCCTGAGCCCTGTGAGCTGGAGTCAGTAGACATGAGCCAGCAGGGGTGTTTAATTGCAGTATAGACGTACCTTAAGGAGGCAACAGTCTTTCCTCATGCAGACCAAAAAACCGCTCTGGATTTGCTGCATTTTCACTGTGTTGTGGAAGGAGAGAGGTATAACATTTGTTCAAGAGAATTCTGCTCCCTGGAAGCAACATAGAAGCAGAGAGTGGGAGGAAAGGTAAGAGATGGGGCCGGTTGATTTAGAAGGAATGCAGTGCACCATGGCCTCTACTGCTGAGAGTAGGCTGCGGGAACTCCACAGACTGTCTTCACTAGTCTACTCCGGTTTAGAGGGGAAAATGTGTTCCCTCCAACTGTCACATAGTTCCTCACAATCTTTTTGTGAGAGCTGTGTTTATGAACAAGGATTTGGCTGTAAGTAACTATTAGGAATTTGCACTACAGACTAACTACTGTTTATAGTCGTTCATAAGCCAAATATTTTTGGTAAAAAAGTGATGCACCAAAGAACAGCTTATAAACAGGTCTAAACCAAAATTTGATGATTTTAAACTCTATGGAATCATTGAATTGAATATCTAATACAGGGATCGGCAACCTTTGGCCCGCGGCCCGCCAGGGTAAGCACGCTGGCGGGCCAGGCCGGTTCGTTTACCTGCTGCTTCCGCAGGTTCGGCCAATCGCAGCTCCCACTGGCCGCTCCAGGCCAATGGGGGTGGCAGGAAGCAGTGGCTTACCCTGACGAGCCGTGTTCCAAAGGTTACCGATCCCTGATCTAATACATTGTAGTTTTGTTTACCTGGAGAGTCTGCAGGCATGGAGCCCCTCAGCTCCCTGTGACCACAGTTCTCTGTTCCCAGCCAATGGGAGCTGCAGGAAGTGCCGGCGAACTGCGGCCACAGGGAGCTGAGGGGCTCCATGCCTGCAGATGCTCCAAGTAAACAAAACGTCCCGATCCGCCAACAGCCTACCCTGACAGGCCGGGAGCCAAAGTTTTCCAACCCCTGAAATATGGGGTTGGCTTATGAAAGGGTCATACAGTTTTTGCTATTTTTATCTATCCATTTTGGGGGGTCGGCTTATAAACGAACAGGCTAATGAACGAGTATATTGAAGTTGATACACACACTGAAAAGATGTAATAACTTAAGGAAAAGAACTGCTAAGTTAGTTTTAGGTATTGACAAATCCAGACAAGGCATTTGAAGTTGTAGCTGAGACTGTTCTTAGCTCATTTCATTGCGTCTGGGTATTGCAGCGGTTTCGCAGCCTTGTATAGTACTATATGCTAAATGCACTATAGTAACTAGATACCATAGAAGACCAGTTTTACCAACCCTGAACGTTCAAAAATCATGAGTCCACCCTAAAAGATCATGGGATTGGCTTAAAGCACCCAAGAATTAAGATATTAAAACTGGGTTATTTGCCTCTAGTTTGAGTCTTTCAGGATTCGTATTTCTAGACTTTTCTCTGTTACCTTGATACATACAAGTTTCCTTTAAAAAAAAAGAAACATCAGAGATTATCATAACATGACTGCAGGAGTTGGGACTAGGAGAAAAACACCAAAACATGACAAGAGCTGTGATAAAATCATAGATTGTCAAAGTTTTACCTTCAGCTTACTGGTTTTTGTCAGTTTGTGTTCAAACCTAGTATTAGACATATTGTACCATCAGGTTAAAATTGGCAAAAAAAGTTTTTTCTAAAAACTGTTTTATTTATATCTTAGATTAGGAGAGCTTTTAAACCTTATTTACTTATCTTTGTTTACCATTTGCACTTTGCTCATCTTGGATCATGAAATTCTGCTGGCTTCAACTGAGTTACCAATGATTTAAACCTCTGTAATGCATCAGAATGCATGTCACAAAATGATAGCCCTGAATTTCAAATTCACTAGTGCCCTCCAAATTTATTCATATGCCCACTTCATCTTATTTGAAGATCTTCTAAACTGTTTCAACTTTTAGTTATAATTATAAAATATTATTCTGAGAGACATGGGCCTGAATCAAAGCACTTAAACATATGACTAATCCAAACCTTTTCAGCAAAAACATTTGGAACTATGCCTTACACTCTGAGATTTACCCCATTAAGTTAAAGTTAGAGACACAGCAACAGATTTGGCCCAGATCATCATTCTTTAAAAAAATAATAATAATGAAACTTTAAAAATAATGCAATGGATAAACTTTTGTTTGGATTTAAGTGTTTCTCTAGGTGGTTTATAAACTTAACCCTGCATCTTTGTGGTGGTGGATGAGAACTGTGAGGGTGTGTAAATTTGACTAAAAACAAAAGTGGAACTAACTAGTATCTTTTTGTACTGGTTTTATAACAGAGCAAAGTTTGACTCTATATATTTATGGAAACCTACCATATAGATAAGAGCCAATAATAAAAAAGTCTGATAAGATGAGACCATTCTATTTCAGTAAAATTTCATATGTAAACAGGCATTCCAAGACACAATGAATCATATTCCAGATGGTTTCTGTATTAGTCCACATGCATAGAAAATAAAAATCTAGGAGAAATGTGTGAACTCACTGATTGATGGGGTATCTGTAAATTCAGTTTTCCCACCATGGCTCAAATTAATTGAAGGCAGAATGAGGAAATAGGTTTTGCTTTTCAAACTGTAACAAGTTAATTTATTTTCAGTATTAGCATATGGAAATGCAATTAACACTAGATCACAGAGATTATTTTCCATATAGAAAAACGGCCCTTAGTAAATACAGAATTTTTGGGATGCATAGTCAAGGTTATCTAGAAATATTACTGTCATGCAGGTACTGATGTCTTCGTTGCAAGAGCTCAAGGTAATATCCCCTGCTGATCAGTCCCTGCTGGTGTATATTAATATTTTCAAGTGACCTTGACTGTATGTGTTTTTCTAGACCTTTATAATTATTAAAATATGTATTACTTATTTGAAGAGTTTAACAGGAGGACAATTATGCTTTAAAAGTGAAAATCTGCCAATTTTCTCTTTGGTGAATCTGGTTTCAGGTCTCATGGGTACATTTATAACATGAGAAGATTAGAGATAACAAAGAAATGACTCACTGTGAAAGCTGATTTTTCCACAGCACAGTGGCAAATGATATAGGTATCATACTTTAAGTAATCCAGTTTTAACAGTCATCCTGCAGAACAGGAGGCAACTGTGCAGCTGTTATTAATTCAGTAAGAATAGGAAGCAGATCAGGCTCTTTTCTATGCCAGTAAGAAAAGGATGGTCTCCTCACATTGAGAAAAAATAAGAGTGGAAGATTCTCTCCTTCAGTCCAGTCCTCTGCTTAGAAGGATGAAAGATTGGCCTAAGAGTGGACTATGTAGCAGCTTTATCTCAGATCAGATCACTTACAGCATAAACCCCTTTCAAGCAGGGGAGAAGGGAGTGCTGGATGGCACAGTGGATAACAAGCCTTTCACCTCTCGAGACCGAAGTTTAAATCCTACCTTAGGTCACAAGATAACTGTCCGTTCTTGCTCTTATTTATCCACATCACAAAACCACTACACAGTTTACTAAAAATGACCCCAATCGGCATGGTCTGCTGAAGTACTGAAAAGTTATAGGTGTGGATTAAACTAAACTACATTTGGAAGAGCTGCATGTGAAACCTTGTGCAGTGTTTTCTGCTCTATATTTGGCTCAAGTCAGTAGTCTAAATCCTTCACTTTTATAAGCAGTAACATAATTCACAAGTCGGGCTGAGTAAATATTTTAAATAAGTAATATTTGCAAATATTAATTCAAATTAAAACAGAACTTGTGTTGTCTGTATTTGTGACCTCTTATTTACATAAAATTGTGTGAGAAGTTTTGTTCACAAGAATGTACTTGGAAAGAGAAAGTGTCAAATTCTCATGCAAATATGTATTCATACATTAATATGTATTTACAAGAGAAGTGTTTGTGTGGTTCTTCAGAGCTCTTTGTGGGTTTGGGCGATGATCAGAGCAGGGAACAGAAACACTGCCAGATGCTGTAGGGTATGTCTGCACAGCAGCTAGGAGTGAAACTTGCACTAGCAGGGCTTGAACTATCATGCTAGCATGGACGTTGCAGTCCACAGAGACTTGTGCTAGCTACCTGAACTTGACAGCCCACTCAACAATATTGATAATAATAATATTCAACATTCAATAATATTCAATATTGATAATATTCAAGCTGCTGCCTGAACCACAATATCCATACAGCTATTTTTAGCATACTATCTTGAGTCCTGCTAGCACGAGTCTGTCTACCCATGCTCGGAGACTCGCTCCCAGCTGCAGTGTAGACAGACCCTTAATTATCCTGTAAGGGGCACTCAACTGTTGAGCACCTCTGAATGTCTGGATGTGATAACAGAGTCAATTTCTCTCCTCTGCTGCCTCCTGCAGGCTGCCAGCTGATTTTGATGCATCTTCAGTGGCTTGGCCCTTCAGCCAAGTCACAAAGCCCTTTTCGAGTATTAGAGTCCAGCAAATAAACAGTCACTATCCTCACTAGGGTCTTCAGCCCTGGCTCTGAGCCCTTTAAATTGAGTCCTTTTTTGGGCTCCCAATTAAGGTCTGTCCCCTTTTGGGGTTCATGCAACTTTACTGGGGTCTGGTGGGGGAACCTGGGCCTGCCCACTACTCCAGGTTCCAACTCAGAGACTCTATAAACTTCATTCTTCTGCTGCTGTTTCCCTGGGCCTTTTCCTACCAGGCACTTTTATCTCTAGCCCTGCCTCAGGGCTAACATCCTCAGGTCCTTCTATCTCTGCACTCTCAGCTATGTAAATTCAGTCAGCCATAGAATTTATCTGATTGCTGGGCTCCTTTGACGAGAGAGGAGCATCTTGTCCACTCCTCTGGTCCCAGCCAGGAACTGCACTGTTAATCCCCACCAGATCCTTTTATCTGGACCAGCAGGGCCCTTATTGGCCATTGCTAGCCGCTCTAGCCCTTGGTGGACTGTGGTTTCCAAACTGTCTGCTCCAGAGAGGCCTCTTTAGGCAGACCTGGAGGACCCACCTTCACGACTCTCTTCCTCCCACATTGCCCCTTCCTGGTACGGGCTGTAGTAGGAGCATGGGGCCTCCTGTAGGGAACTGCAAAGGCCAGGTATACCCTGTCACAGGCCCACAGTGAGGATTTAAAACTTTCAGAACTTCAAGCTGCAAAGTTGTTTAAAAAGTCAAGATTTTTTGGAGCTATTTTATTTCTTTCCTCCTCTACAAAAACAGGTGAACTTACTTTTTTCAAACTTAAAAATAAAAAAACAACCCCAAAACAAATTACCACAGCCAAAAAGCTGAAAGTTTCAGAAAGTTGCAAATGACTGAGGAAAAGGGATTAGGATGGAAACAAATAAGAAACCCGATCTGTAATGGGATGGAACTACCTCATAGCTACAAAACCTTTTCTGAAAAATGTAGAAAAACATCCAAAAATATTTAATAAATTTATTTGGTATTCTATTGATTAACAGTGCAATTAATCACGATTAATTATTTTTGTAGTTAATTGCGTGAGTTAATTGTGATTGCCAGCCCTAATACCCACAAAGCAATATTGTTTCCCCCATTTTGGTCTCAAGGAAACAATTATTGGAAACTGGACACACTCTTAAGCATCATTCATAGTCACAGGAAAAAGCTGCAGACATTTTTTGGACCTCATGCCGTTTTGAACCTTCTACAGACATGGTTCATGATGACCGACTAGAAAAAAAATAAGCTGTGAATACATAAAGGAAAAAACACTAAATAGTTACGCAGTATATTTCTGGGTACAACATTTAGCAGACTGCAGAATATTTTATGTTGTAATCTAACTGCTATGGGCAGAAGATAAGTTGTTGAATGGAGGAAATGGTGTTTAACTTTTCAAAAAGCAAGAAGTATAGCTAATAAGATGTCTATCCATCATTACCCTGATCACTTTACTTGTCCAGTCTGCTCTGTCCCTTCTCCCACCCTATAGCAATCTTTGTCTTTTTAGACTTCATGATCTTTGGGGCAGGTTTCTCTTCTTCTGTTTAGAAAGCATCTTGCACATTTTGGCCACGATTGAAATACCAACAAACGCTGGTTTCATAGTTACCCCTACTAATGTCAATAGTTGTGCTGACCACTTCCAAGTTATCAAAGTATAAAATACAGAATGGTTTATAAATGTTGAGAATGAGAAATTGCAGTCAAAAAGATGGGTAGAGGTGCATACTCAGCTAATTTCAAGCTAAAGTTAATGTAGGTAGTTAAATTACTCATTGTTTAAACCCAGATTACATACAAGAATGAATATGGTGTACTTTATTGAACAATTCCTTCATTCTTCCACACGGAGTTTTTATGTTTCTATGTAATGATTATCACAGAAGTGTGAAACAGTAGCTATAATACCAACTTCTAACATAGGGAAAACAGGGGCAGCTGGCACATACAGCATTTTCAGCTAACTAAAGTTACTGCATGTGGAACCCCCTGTAGTTTTAAGTATGTGAACTCCCAGAAACCGAGCAGTAATTTTTTCCCTTTTGACAGGTAATTAAATTGAATGTTTTTGTACAACTTCCTCCTGGGGACTGGAACATCTTACCCTGAAGTCAAAGTGTGGTAGACATTATCTACATCTGAAATTGTTTCACTAATTCATTTGTCAGTATGTCAAGCAGCCCCCTTCTGTCGGTCTGCGTTGTTCTGCCAGCAGCATATGATTTATTTGCTGTTTTGCTACGTAAAAGGATTAACATCTCTCTTTAAAAGGTTGGATTATTAGATTTCTAAATTAGAGATACTTCTCCATTCTTTATTCACCCTATCTTATTCACACTATATAGAACTGGCTACACAGTCTCTCAGTTTGTTAGCCACAACATTACTTGTGCAACTACAAGAAACATGTTCAGCACATCAGGCTTTTTATTTTCCTGGATGATAAAGACAATGCAGTAAGTATAGCTCACTTCACTGCCCTGGGGTCTTCCCTAAAAGCCCTCCTATAATGGGAGGCAAGATAAAGTTTCCATATATTTTAAAGAATAGCATTCAAATGCAGTCAGCCCTGTCTCTTGGGAAACATAAAAAATGCATCTCAAAACAGCTGCTGGTTAGGAGAGCAGAACCAGTACAGGAGTAAGCTGTACGGGAAGTAGTTTTCCCACTACTAAATGGGCAACACGCTTGGTTTCTGGGGAAGCACTGAGAGGGCTAATTAATTTTGTATATACAAACATATATAAATAGTTTACAAAATCAAATGGGTCTGATTCATAACTGTATTACTCCAAGTTTTATGTCCATGTAACTCCACTGAAATAATTATTGATTTCATTAGGAGTTAGTATTTCAATAGACTTACATAGGTGTAGAACTGGAATAATGCATGAAGCAGGCTCTATAGCTATATAAAACTACAAGCCTGGCACATGACTGCATTACTCCAGTTGTGCATCAGTGTAACTCCGCAGAAGTGCACGTATACACAGCAAACCCCTTTGCTTGAACAAATGAATATATTTCATCAAAATATTATGCATATCAAAATGAACTTGAACAGATGTTTTTATTAATATTTACTATCTGTTAAGAGTTGACAATGCACTCCACTCTTAAAACAAGAAAAAAACCATTCCTTTAGGATAAATGGACACAAGTCAGATATTAGGAATGGCAATAAACAAAAACCTGTAGGAGAACACTTCAATCTCCCTGGACACACAATAGCAGATTTAAAGGTAGCCATCCTGCAGCAAAAATACTTCAGGACCAGACTTCAAAGAGAAACTGCTGAGCTTCAGTTCATTTGTAGATTTGACACCATCAGCTCAGGATTAAACAAAGACTGTGAATGGCTAGCCAACTTCAAAAGTAGTTTCTCCTCCCTTGGTGTTCACACCTCAACTGCTAGTAGAGGGCCTTATCTTCCCTGATTGAACTAACCTCATTATCTCTAAACTGATTCTTGCCTGCATATTTATACCTGCCTCTGGAAATTTCCACTACATGCATCTGATGAAGTGAGTATTCACCCACGAAAACTTATGCTCCAATACGTCTGTTAGTCTACAAGGTGCCACAGGACTCTTTGTCGCTTTTTACAGATCCAGACTAACAGGGCTACCCCTCTGATACTTCTTGAAGTTGTGTGTCAGTTAAGGTTGCTTGATGTAACCTCCTTTCTGACACTGGTCTGTATGCATCCACAGCATCTATTTACATCTTCAAGCTCAAGGATAGTTGAGAGCAATGCTGTGCTCTATGACAGTGTGTCTGCTACTACCAGATTTTTTCCAGGAACATAATTAGTAATTGGGTTAAAATCACAATAACTTTTTCAATAGGCTTGATTCAGGTCTTTTCCGTTGATGACAGTTACAAGTGGTTTATGGTCTGTTAGTGCAAAAGCATCCAATCCTCACCGATTACTGTAAAAGTTCTCACATGACCATATACATTCCTTTTCAATCTGTGCACATCATTTTTCTGCTTCGGTGAGTGTGCAAAAGCAAAATGCACCTGACATCCACTCAGCTCTATATTGACGGAACAATACACCACAGCTGCTTGCATTCTCACTGATCATTGGGGGTTTGTTCACATCATTGTACTTGAGAACTGGCGCTGTTAAGATTTCTTTTACCTTTTTGAAGGCAATTTCTTAATATGACCCCTATACCCACAATGTGTTGAACATTAACAGTACATTCAGTGGTTTTGTCACTGTAGAGAGATCTCATAGGTATTGATCAAAATAATTTACTATCCCCAGCATACCTCTCAGTTCTGGTACATTTGTTGGTTCACTGAATTCTTGAATTGCCTTTACTCTCTGGGCTAGGATTGATTCCACCTTTGCTTATTGTCTGTCCCAAAACTCAATTTGGGGTAGGCAGAGAATGCATCTTTTGCTTGCTTAGCTTCAGCCTAGACTGAATCATGAGGATTAGAAATTTGCTGAGGATTTTGTTGTGTTTTTCTAATTGAAGAACCATATATCGAATCATCATCCATGAAAACTAACTCCATTTGTGTTCGTTAACAGTTCTGCTAACTTTCTTTGGAAGCTTCCAGGTAAGCTTGGTAATCTCAAAAAGTAATCTTCTAAAGCAAAATCTCCCAAAGTGTGTGATAAATGAAGTCAGTTTACAACTCTCTTTGGCTAAGGCAATTTGCCAGAACCTGCTCAAGGTATCCAGCTTTGAGACTACTATAGCTTTTTTCACTTTGAGGAGGAAGTCATCCAGTGTTGGAAGATATATTTTTTCTCTCACAACTGCTTCATTAAATCTTGAAATCCAAAGATTTGTATTTTTCCATTTTGCTTTATAATTGGCACCACTGAGGTGTTGGCTTAGAGATTTTCTCGATAATGCCAATCTGTTCCATTTTCTCTAATTCTATTTCCACTTTGAGAAATCTTGTGAAGTTTATGTACGCTATATGGTTCAGCATAGTCTCTTACGGTCATCTGTACTGCATCTCCTTCCAAGAGTCCAGTATCACCAAATACTACATCGAGTTCTTCCACCTTTCTCACTAGGACCATCATGGCTGCCACACAGCAGCTCAGAAGGTTGTTGGCCTTTGATCCTTTGTTCACATACAGAAGACAAAAGTTGTTTCTGTGGCGAAATGGCCCAGGGCAGTTCGGAATACCTTCAGGGCTAGTCAGAGCTCCATTAGGTGACTTCAGCTCTGAGAGGGGTTAGGGTGATTGTAAGTCCCTCTGATAATCACTGTCACATCTGCTTGAGTCAATTTTTGAAGTCAATAATCTTTCCATGAATAATCAGTTTCATTCTCCAGGCAGACACTGCAATAGATCCCAGAAACAATGGCTCTTGACTGTCCATTATCATAATTAGCTCTCACTGCCTTAGTTTGGCAAACAGCTGTAAAATGTCTATACTTGTGCTCTTGGCTGGACATCTGTTGGGATATGAATTTTTCCACATCTTGTACATTTAGTCTAAAAGGTTTTGCAGTTAACCTGGAATTTGTCCCCCTTAGCCTCAGGGGTCTTATGATGAATTCTTGAAATCCCTCCCAGATCCTATGATAAATTACTTTTAGCACTCATGCCGAGTCTGTTTACAACTTCTAAGCTAGTTTTTGGTTTGGCAAATTTGTTTTGCTGCTGCATCACAAGTTCAGAGTGCTTTGGTATCAGTGTGTAGATTTAAATTGGTCTTTAATTGTAGTTCCTGAGAAATATTTTTATCTCTAAGTTCAGTGATTAGTCGGTCTCTGATACTTTTCTGTTTTGCAGTGCCCCTCACCTCAAATAGTTTTCCGGACAATGCATGTAGAGCTCTTATAAAAGATTCCTGGTTCCTGTATTCTCTGGTATAAACACGCTCTTTCATAAACCACATTTCTCTTAGGTAGGAGGTATGCATCAAACATACCCAGATCCCTTTCTTAGTCATCTTTGAGCTGACTTCAGTAACGGCAAAAGATTTATAGCATAAATTCAAGAAGATACCGGAATATTTCCAGTTTCCTGGTGGAGTTTTGTAGCAATGAAACATCTTGTAAAATATTGCTTCTACTCTGTCTATCCTGAAGGACAATCAAAGCTGAAGAGTGGCATGTTCATGAGATTTGATCCTGCAATCTTTATTAAACATGCAACCTTTTTTACTTTGCTCCTGTTCGCAACTTTTGTTGCTGTTTTCCTTCTGTTTCCACTCTTCTCTGGCACCACTGAGGCTACATTTACCAGGGCTGCTACTAGGAGGCCAGACTCTTTCACCAGATATGGACTGGCTCTAGAGTTTCTTTTATAGACAGATACTAGAGATGCAGAAGGCCACTTAGAGACCTAGTTTCTCTGTTCCCAGAATTTCCTAATATATCAAAGACAAATATCATCCACTTTGCACAGTGTTCAGAAGAAACTGTGCCAAATTAGGTACTTCTGCAACCCACACTAACATTGCGTCTCTGTGTCTCCCTCTACCAGCTAGACCACTTATAGATGGTTTATGATTCTATTTTGGTTCCTTAGCTCAAGTACTAGAGGTTTCAAATTCAGTCCCCATAGATTACACAAATAGAGGTGTTGTCACATTTGGCTATGCTGTTTGTAATCAAGAATCCTGGTGCTCAGTGTTCCAATGCTGTCTCACAAATACCTGTGCAAACCACTGGCAATGTGTATGTTCTATATGGGCTGGCCCACAAAAAAGAGCAGCATGCTTTCATTTCTCCACCAGTTACTCCTATAGCTGAAATGGAAGAAGTTTATACTATGTCTTTGAAGGTTGCATGTTCATACACTGCTGCTGACCTCATGTGAACATGAAAACATATTATAGGTAGGCTTAGCAGCATTCAGCTATTTTTTAAATATTTATATCTCTGTAATTGTGACAGCTAATATAGTTGTTTATTTTTATTAATTGAAATGTTCACAGTTGCAGGACATTATTGGGGGAGGGTCAGACAATTATATAATGACAGACATTGGCGTTCAAAAAGTTAAAGGTTTATAAAACAGCTAAAATATAAACTGTCGACATCACATCTCAAAATATATAATGTAACTACCCTTAAATCAAACTCTAATAAGTTCTTAAGCAGCATTTTTCTTACTTTGCCTATCAATACATTTCAGTTATGAATAGAAATATTATTTCATATTTGTGTGTGTACAGTAAAAAAAAATCAATATTTACCAACATTTTCTGATAAAAATCTAATCCTTCCAAGTCTAATTAGAGGCAGGGCTGGGAGTGTTGCCTATTAAGGTTGCCAGACACTGCTCAGTATAAGACCCTGTTTTCAGTTGCTTGTAACTTCATCAAACTAAAACCACGTGGGCTGAATTTTTTGATGCTGGGTGTTTGCCTCAGGCAGATTGATTTGTTTGTTGTTGTTTTTTGTGGGGGAGGGGGAGATTTCAGCTAAACAGTTCAACCATTTTTAAGAACAAGGCTATGGAAAAATATGTCATCTTACCCGTGTTATATTTGGGCAACTTTTTGTTTGAACACCTCTATCACCCCTGTGCTTTGGGGCTGGGACTTGAAATTTGACCAGGGGTGGTCTTTGTCTCGGGTCTTTGCCTTTCCATTCTCTGTGACTATCTGCCCAAATCTGGCCAAGTTATAAGCCTTTGAAAAACTGCAATTTACATATGCTCAATAGAGACTTCTTTGATTTTAGCAGTAAAAATCTCAGAAGATTCCATTCTCACTGGGCATGTTTGAGGCCAACTCCTGCATGTGCCAGGACTGCACATGATCATCCCTCACAAAGCAACCGAGAATGCCTCTCTCCAGCACAGAACTACGGTGGCAAAGCCAAACTTCCCTTTAATGGCTGCTCCCAAATGCACTGGTGGCCAGGCATTAGCACTGAGATCAGGAATCCTGCCTCTCCCATCCTCTCAGTGACCCCATTTGGCACCCAGGCCACATGGAGGAGGCAGCAGTCAGATTAGAATGCAGAGGGGACAGAAGTTGGATAGGTAGACTGGGACTGGAAGCCAACTGAGAGAGTGATGGGGGGATTGATGCCAGTTGGCTGACAGGGTGGGGAGAGACAGAGTGAATGAGAAGCAAAGGGAGAAATGGAAATGACAAAAAAAGGCAGAGGACAAGGAGCTAGGGCATGGGGACAGATTGGGGAGGTGTTGGGAGAGAGACTGAGAAGGAATGAGGAGCCCACTGACGGAGATTAGGATCTTTTCTCCCTCACTCTCTTCCCTGCAGCTTCCTTTTCTGCTCTGAGCTTTCCCCTGCTGTCCTGGGCCCCGAAGGAGCCTTATTGCTCCCTGCAGTATGTCTATAGGCCTAGCTGAAATTTCCTGGTCTTCCCTCTTTAATGAAACCACCTTCTGCTCTTTATGGGGAATTGCCGGATTCCTCTCAGGTGCAGCTCATTCTGTAATCAGGTTGGTTTAACCCCATGCTCTCCAGCCGTTATAGTTGGCAATACTGGAAACAGTAAAGTTAGATTACTGTCCAGCAAAACCAGCAGCATTCTTGCTGGGAATGATATCTAACTTACAGCAATTGTACAACATGTTTTATTCCAATTTTACTTTCCTCTTATCCACTTTGGTTTTTTCCCTTTTCTAACTAGGTCACTTATGCCCTCTTCCAGCAAAGAAATTGTGTCCAGAAAGCTCAGCAAATAGCATTTGCCACATTGGATCTGACCATTGGTCCATCAAATGTGGTATCCTATCTCTGGTAACAACCTAATCAGGGACATAAACAGGGTGGGGCAAGCACAGCAGCTGCCAAGGGTGCAAAGCCACAGAGGTAGAAAATTGGGGCATGGCAAGGGTCGGTTGAGCCAACCACAGGCAGAGATTGGGGGGGCCTGCAAGGGCATTGCCTTCCCCCCCCGCAACTGTATACTGGTCCCAGCACTCCAGAGCCCACTAGCGTCACTCCCCTCTCGGCAGCAATGCACATGGGATCTGCCTACCTCAGCCAAGTCCCCTCAGTGCGCGAGAGGCTCCCTCCCCCAGCTGGGTGCTCTTGCTCCCCTGCATCCCCAAGCACTGGGGGGGGGGGGGGGGGCAAAGAGGTTTCCAAGGTGAAAGAAACTTCCCCATAAGGACTGGATGGCCAGAACCTTCCTGGGAAGTCCGGGCAGGACACTGGTGGCTTACAGGGGAGCAGCTGCTGCAGCCTGAGAGCAGGAGCGAGGGGAAAGCTTGGCCTCAGGCTGCCCCAGGCCGGGTGCAAGTGCCAGGAACCACGTGACGGCCCTGAGCAGGGAGACCATCGCCCAGAAGCTGGAGGGTAAGCCACTGGCTGATAAGCTGTGGCTGGGAACCTTGGGAGACTACGTGAGGCAGGATCAGGTGCTGGGAGAACATACCCTGCTGCCATCCCTGCTCACAAAATCCCCTCCCTCATCCTCTGAGGCCCCTCTAGCTTTGTTTCTAAAATGATGTTCTATTTAGAAATTTAGCTAGATTTAACAAAAAAGGTAAAAATATCACCCAAAATTGAAATAAAATGTTTCCTTTCATTGGACCTGAAATGAAATTATTTTTGCCACCAAAACAACAACAACAACAAAAATCATTTGCCCAGCTCTACTGCTGTAGAACTTTTTCGATGTTTGAAAATGATAGATTGCCATTTTCTGTTTATTTCCCTCTATTTTCCATTTTTGTTTTCCTCTGAGTTCTGTCCTTCACAAGCTGTTATTTACAGCAGTTGTTTTCCAGCTCTTTCCTTAGGTAGGCAACTTCATACAAGATAAAGAACCCACTCATCTCTTAAATGCTCAATTCCCCAGCATGTGCTTCTTCAAATACTTTGTTCTGAGGGCCACTAAGAAAAGGTCAGTGGATCAAATTTGAGTTTGGTGGGTTGAGGGTAATGCTGGTGGACTACAACTAAGAATTATAGGGTGAAACTGAGCAAAGGAAAATTTAGGGTGAATGGAGAGATCTATTACAGTGCTGAATAGCATCCAAAAGGCAATGGAAAGAGCCCTACCCCTCATGAAATTGGTCTAGATAAAGAACATAAGAATGCACTGGAACAAAGTCACTCTCCTGTTCAGTAAGGGATAAACATAACTCCATAGGTCTATTCCACTTCTAACTTCTGATTTTAAATAGAGTTAGTGAACAACTTATTTAGCAAGTGGAGCCACGTTTTTCTGTTTGTGGGATATACACAGGCAGATCATAATTTCCTCAAATGTATTCAACAAATACCTTGTCATAATGTTTGCATTCTGTATTGCCCAATATTAAAAAAAAAATCAAGTTGTTTAATAATGAATAGTCTGATAAATCATACCACACTGGGTGAATGTGCAACCACTTCATCATAGACACACATTTGTGTGTTTAACTTCCATATTCTCTATCGACAAACATTTTTATTAAGCCCTATGCCCCCCAAATACAGAAGTCAAACTCTGCCTATAGGGCCAGTCCCACTTTTCTGGCCTCGGTGAGGGAGTGCCACCTCCCCTCCCCCCCGACTCACCGCAGCAAGCCACCCAACCTGTCTGGGTTGCAGGGGAAACAAAATATCTGGGGGGCATGTGACCCCCACATGCTACCCCACCCCCATGGCACCTCTGGTAGGGGGCGCAAATATGGTTATAGCCCTGGGCAACAAAATGCTTAGTTTTGGCTCTGAATCTAATGTTTCAGAGGAATGCATCCCTCCCATCCACTGTGTACCTGGCCATTCGTGCAATACTGTTTATGGGAGGGAAAAAAATCCAGTTCCTCAGGTAGTCAGAGTAATAAAGTGCTCTTTTTGAATATTTTATACTTATAATTAAAATAAGTAATCTGTGCCTATATATTAAGTTCTGTCAGTGCATCCTGACATACTTCACAAACGTTAAGTTTCAACACTCCTATGAGGTAATTAACCCCATTAAACCAGTTGAGAAGCTGAGAAGTTAAGCAATTCATCTACAGTTACACAGGTAATCTGGGTGGAGAGCCAGAATAGAACCCAGATTCCTGTGCTTTAATCACAAGACCACCCTCCTTCTGCTGATTATGCTGTACAGAATAAGATTGGATTCTGAACCTACATAACATATATTATTGATCGTAAAGTTATTCTGCCCTCTTAAAAAGCCAGCACATTTAGATCAATAGACCTCTGAGTGTGGGGTGTGTGCAAATTATTGTACTGCACTGCATGGCAATAAAGTATTGGAGTTTAAAGCTTAGAGGTCTACTCACCTATTGTTGCACAAGGTTTTTATGTGGGTGATTCCTGTTAACATAGAGTGACGTTATACATGTAAATCTCCTGTGCATTAACCAAATAAACCCTATGGTAACTATATTCATTTCACAAATTGCAGAGACTGTCACATTGGTTGACATGGGCCTGGGCTTCTCTAATATATAGACTGCCACTAGTTGCTACTGTCTCCTAAATGGAAGTGGAGAAACTGGGAATAGAGTGGAGGGGAAGAATAAAAAAGGGGAAAAAAACAATGAGGACAATTGCAGCAGACTTAAAAAAAAAATATTGACTATTTAATAGTGAAATGTGAATCACAAAACATTTTTCAAACCTGAAACTCTGTTAAAACTTGTGGGATTAGCATTATTATGCTCTCAGTTGGCCTGGAAAGCATATTTAAGTACAACTCCAACTTAATATAGCGCTACATAACTTTATACTTTCTTTGGCCACAGAAGGTTTCTGAACCAGTTTTCTGCAATTATTTTGTCCATTTGAAAAAAAAAATCATCTTGCAGAACTGCCAAATGTGATTTTCTACTTGAAGAATTTTTTTTTACTTTGGGAGACCTTTGCAGGGGGTTAAAGTAGTTAAAAAAAAAAAAAGGTGGAAAAGTAGAGGGATAGAATTACATTCATATAGTATTAAAAAAAAAATCCAGCCACAGGGTACATGCAATATAATCAGCTTTGTTAGAGAAGAGTGGGTCATGGCTGGCTATACAGAGTTCAGATGAGGAAGGGGCAGGTGCTACTTACTTTCAAAACTTTGGTACTATTCAATTTAGTTTTAAATGGCCCAGTCCTGCAAGGTGTTCATTAGCATCTTCTACTCCCCATTTAAGTCAACCACAGAAGAGGAACCTAACAGTGCGTATTGTTTCTTTAAATCACATTTAGGAAGTCAGGGAGAAAAAGACTGAAGAAAGTTCCAGGCAGAAACACTACAATGAAGCATGGAGAATATATTTAGAGAGAATACCTGTATTATGCCATGAAATAACTCAGGTTGTATAGACTGAAATACTCTAAGGATTATCATCAAGGCATAATATTGTTTTATTGTAACAATGTCAGAAGAAAGCAATTTTCTGTTAATTACCATGACCATTTTGCCAGCTCTCACAATTGTACTCTGATTCTTAAGACATTTAGCACTTTTCTTAAAGCTCCAGCTCTGTGTCATTAATTATGTGACAAACTCAGTTTTCATTTTTTGAAAAATAAAATTTTCTGGCTCTCTTGGGTGCAGAGAAAGACTTGAAAACCATGAACCTTAGAGGATCAAAAACCAGAGCCAAATAAAAAGATGACAATATTTATTATTTAAATAATTGCACAATTTTTAAGCCAATCCATTTTTGGGGCCTAACTCATTTGTTAACACTCTGGGTTAGCAATACTGTGAAAAGTACACTCTGACCCATCCAGGATTAGGACCAATACTGGCAGATATTTCTCTCAAATTCAGAAAGATACTAGTGAAATTTAAAAGCTCAGCTCTTTTGTGCAGGAGAATTAATGACACTTACAGGAGATGGTTGGTTACCTAATAGCACCTACACATCAAAATGATTTTATTTGTACCTAACAAGATTACAGGTCTGAATATCAGAAACCAAGTTAAGAAAGAGTGGAAAATGAGACCTAGGTATCCAAGATAAAAAAATCCTGCAGGGTAAAGCTTTTACTTGTGTACAGAGAAAAGTATTAGGTTATTGATGCTGTTGCAGACACTGCAAATGTCCTTATCCCTCTATAGATTTCTTCCAAAGGCGATTCAGTAGGCATCCACATAACTTTAATGACTTGGAGATATTTTATCTACACAGCTCTGCAAGTCAATAACTGTGCACAACAAAGTAAGGAGGTTCTCAGCTTTATATTAAGTAAGACTGCAATAGAAGATGCTCAGTTAAGTTCAGTCAAAGCAGTCACACCAGAAAGAGGAGCTTCCCCTCTGCAAAGAATACCAGGATCAAGCGAACAAGCTGATTTGAGATTGAAGCACATACACACTATTGCACTCAAAGAATTCCATTTTCCAAAGCAGCAGTTAATCAACTGGCAATTCCCCATCAGTGTCGAAATGCATCCAAAACATTAATGATTAAAATTACTTGTGTACTACACACACAGCCACAGAGGTGGTGATGATGCAGTATTATGCAATAGCAAAGTCAGAATTACAGCAAAGTTAGACCACCTTATCTGGTCCCCAATCAGGAGCCCTGCATATTATTTTTAAAATATGCAGCTAAAGCATTACTGAATCCCACACACTTCCAGACAATAAAAGTATTAATTAATATAGTTTTCAATTACTGTTGGGGTTGAGATAGTGGCATGTAGCTTTGATGTTCTACATAACCATTTCAGTTAACCTTGACCACAATTTTCTTTTGTTGAGTTGTGAACCGCTTTCCATAAGCTTGTCTTCTTTTCTCATTATAGTAATTCTTGCACTGTCCCAGAACCATGAGGGGGGAGGGGGAAAAAAAAACACAACCAACACAAGCAAACCCTAGTATAAACATTACCAAAGTGTACAAAAGAACTTTTAGTAAGTCAGCTTCACTGTAACAAAAATACACTAATTGTTTGAAGTTTTTTTTGCATATCAGCTGAGGATTGTCTACATTACAAGTAAGTGAACAGCAAGCCAGGGTGTCAGTCTACAGTGCACCAGCTTGCACATGCAGCTCTTCAGAAGTTAATATGTGGCGCCTTGTATAGGCACAGACTCCAGGGCTGGAGCTATAGGTGCAAACTTTTCAATGTGACGAGGAGTGCTCACTGCTCAACCCCTGGCTCTGCTCCAGGCCCTGCCCCCACTCTACTCCTTCCCTTCCCCTCCTCTGAGCCTGCCATGCCCTCACTCCTCCCCCTCCCGGTCCTGAGCCTCCTGCATGCCACGGAACAGCTGATCGGGAGGTGTGGAGAGGGAGAGGAAGACGCTGATTGGCGGGGCTGCTGGTGGGTGGGAGGCGCTGGGAGCGGGTGGAGGAGCTGATGGGGGGCTGCTGATGTATTACTGTGGCTCTTTAGCAATGTACATCGGTAAATTCTGGCTCCTTCTCATGCTTAGGTTGGCCATCCCTGCAATAGAGAATGCTGTAAATGGAACAATCCTACTTTACTTGAGAGAGAGATTTTTATCTCCAATAAGTGTAGCAAAATGCCCTTTTTTGCAGCTTATTTCAATTTTATTACAGAGAGGCTCAAGCCACAAAATATAAATCTTGATTTTTAATTGTCCCACCCCCAACCCAAAGTTTAGCAGTGCTTTGATCAGGGATTTGGTTTGGGTCCATCTCTAGTTTTTAATTAACAAAGACAGATTATCTTTCTCCTCATTCTGCATATAAGTTTCATGTTCCCGCGAGTGAGGAAATATTGTTAATATTATCGTAGCACCTAGAGGCTTCTACTTATTTTTGCTCTTTTTCCATTTTTCACAGTTACTGTAGGCCTGAAAACATAGGAACAAATAGGAATTAATAGTCACTGTTTATATGGATCTAACTGGCAATTTTTTGACGTGACATAGTCAGCATGACAGGTTTCAGAGTGGTAGTATTTCAGGAGGAGTCCACGCAGAATCCTTCTTTTTGTAGTGTTGGTAGGAAGGTTTCTCTGGGTTAGTATGCTGTTCAGAGGTGTGTTGGAAATATAATTCTGTCCTCTACTTAAAGCAACACCTCTTGGGAAGAAAACTGAAATCTGCTCTCTTATCAGTTGGTTCCCCCTATACCATATGGTCATAAAAAAGTATTATGGCATTATTTTTTAATTCTACTAGGTCAATGGCATTGACGTCTCTTTTTAAATACAGACAACACAAATATTTACAGTGGAACAGTTTAAGGAAAGATTGAGCAAACTTTCTTTCACTAGTCTGTTTATTCTCTTAAATAGGCCATTAAGTTTTGGATAATATAAAGAAAACATTTTGTACTTGATACCATTGCTACTGAAGTAGCGTTGCATATCAGGAGAAGTCAATTGCATTCCATTGTCCATTACCAATTCCTTGAGAAATCTTCTCAGGCTAAGAATGATGACATGAACTTAATCACTATTTCAGTGGTAATCTTTACAGTGAATGTAACTTCTGGCCATTTTGAATGATAGGTAAAGGTTTGCCATAGTAATGGTAGACTAACAGACTGACCTTCAAATGGTCCCATTAGGTCTACAGCCAGTTTCTTCCATGGGCAGTTCAGACAGTCAACTAATTGACAGGGTGTGATGGAGTAGGGAGTATTAACTTGGTAGTGTTGCATGGGAGTTTTACTAGTTTTCCCTGGGGTACTGCACTAATACGAGATGGTGATGGGAAATAAGGGTGTGACTTCACTGAGGGATGATACTTGATGGCCAGCATGTAAATGATAGCGGCTGCCCTTTGTAACCTGAGCTCAGGAGGGGGTTGGGGCCAGGTGACACCTTCTGCCCGGGGAAACTGGACAAAGGCTGGAGGAGGGGCAGGGGGGTGGCTGGGTGAGGGAGCAGAAAGGGGGTTGAGTTTGGAACTGGCTGGGGAGATGTGGGAAGGCCCAGAATCTGGGTCTGGGCTCCCCATCCCACAAGAGGGACCTGACTGAGGGGTACTGTTTTCTGTACCTACAAGCTCTGTTTTAGATTGTGTTCCTGTCATCTAATAAACCTTCTGTTTTACTGGCTGGCTGAGAGTCACAGTGAATTGCAGGAAGTAGGGGGTGCAGAGCCCTGACTCCCCCACACTCCATGACAGAGGGATGCTCAAGTTTTTTCTGTGACTTATCACTACTTGGACAAGTTATGCAATTCTTGAATTCCTCAATTTGCTTGTCCATCCCTGGCTACCACAAGTCTTGATGCAGTTGTCTTTTGGTTAGACTCATTCCCAGATTTCCTTCGTGTGCCAGGTGAATCAATCATTCTCTCAGTAGTGTTGGCACAACAAGACTGTCAATTCTCAAAATCCATGATAAACATGTCTATACGGTTGCAAGTGTTCTAGTATCATCGTTTTGCAAGGCCATGCATTGACAATCTAAGTCCTTAGGTCCTGAAGTACTTTGTCTTCTCTCATGGCTGTTGCCCACTCAGACTGTGATCACTCCTTGAGTTGTAGCAGTGATTTGTGCAATTACACTCTTCATCATCTTTCTCTATTGCACCCTCATAAGGTCAGAGACCATCTGCAGCGTGTTCTTGGCACTTAGAAGATACGCAGTCTGGAAATCAAAGTCCATTAGTTTGGTGGCCCGTTTGGCAATTCTTGGTATTGCTGATCCAGAACCTTGTGTGGTGAATAAAACTGAAAAAGAGGTTTGTGATCAGCTCCCAAGATAAATCTCCTACACCACAGGTAGATTCTGAAGTGTCAGAACTTCCTCAAATGACAGAATAGGATTTTTCTGGTTCAGTCAGTGCTCTGGAGGGCAGTGCAAGAGTGACTTCTCACCATTTTTTTTAAGCTGAGTCAAGACAGCACCAAGACCATACTCACAAGCATCTGTTGTGACAATTGTTTTCTTCTCTGAATCAAAGAGGGCTAAGAGGCAGGCTGGTGGAAATTGCATGTTTTACCTCATTGAAGCTGTTCTTTCACACTTCATCCCATTCAAACCTTACATCCATTTTTAGGAGGAGATGATGCAAAGGTACTACTTTCATAACAAATTGCTGTACAAACTTTGAATAGTATTCACACAATCTCAAGAAGGATTGAAGTTTGACCTTGTTGTCAGGCTCTGGTACAACAGAATTGGTTTTCACCAAGACTGGTTTTGGCTGTATGTCATTCTGAGAGATTGTATGTCACTGAGTCAATATGGAATTGACATTTCTTTTTGCTGATGGCAAAATCATGTTGTCAAAGTTTTTCTAGAACCTTTTATAGGACGACGTTTGGATTCATCTTTGCCATACACTAGAATGTCATCTTAAAAGTAAAACCCCTCATCTGTCTGAAGATCCCATGCATCATTCCTTGGAATATAGAAGCTACAGAGGCTTACAATTCAAATGGTGTTGTTTGGGCATCAAACCTTCTGGAGTGAAGAAAGTTTCATATTTGTGGAACTTTTCCATTAAGGTGATCTGGTGGTAAGCTGAGGATAAATCAAGGGTTGTAAAGACTCTTGCCTCCTTCAAGGGGAGCAGCATTTCACTGATATTGGGTAGAGGATGATAATCCATAACAGTGTTGGAGTTTAGATCTCTCAAGTCCACACACATGCAGATAGCACTATTAGGCTTCCTGCTGAGACCAATAGGGGAAATCCATTCGGATGAATCAGCAGGCTCAATGATATTTGTTTTGCATCATTTCAGAATCTCCTCCTTGGCCAGTTGTCTCAGTGCAATTGGAGCATTTCATACTTTATGCTGTATGGCACAACATTGTTTTTTTAGCTGGATCTTATGCTTGAAGATTTTTGCAACGCCTGTGGTACAGGTGAAAACTTCTGGAAAGTCAAGGAAGATTCCTGGTTGTAGCCGATCTTCAGTTTGCAGGACAGGCTGTGTACTATTCAGATCCAATATCATCTGAAGATCTCTTTGATGATTCCATACTAAAATAGAAACTCTCTCTTAGGCTACATAGATTTTCCCTTGGGTATTACGGAGCTTGTATTTGAGAGTAGCTGTAAAATACCCTTTGGGGTATCTGTCTGGAAGATGCAATTCAAGTTGGGAGCTGACAAATAGCACAGTGTAGAGGTGGTTGGGAAATTATAGTTAGGGCCCTATCAAATTCACAGTCATGAAAAATACGTCACGGATCGTGAAATCTGGTCGCTTCCTGGTCTTTTGTAAGCTTTTACCCTATACTATACAGATTTCAGAGAGGACACTAGCGTTTCTCAAATTGGAAGTCCTGACCCAAAAGGGAGTTGCAGGGGGGTCGCAAGGTTATTTTAGGGGGGGGTCACAGTATTGCCACCGTTACTTCTGCGCTGCCTTCAGAGCTGGGTGGCCGGAGAGCGGTGGCTGTTGGCCGGGTGCCCAGATCTGTAGGCAGCACCCTGTCAGCAGCAGCACAGAAGTAAGGCTGGCAATACCGTACCACGTCATCCATACTTCTGCGCTGCTGCTGGCAGTGGCTGTGCCTTCAGAGCTGGGCTCCCAGCCAGCAGCCACTGCTCTCCAGCTGCCCATCTCTGAAGGCAGAGCTGATGCCAGCAGCAGCGCAGAAGTAAGGGAGTGGTTGTGGTACTGCTACGCTACAATAACCTTGACACCACTGAACAACTCCTTTTTGGGGCAGGATCCCTACAATTACAACACTGTGAAATTGTAGATTTAAATGGCTGAAATCATGAAATTTATGATTTTTAAAATCCTATGACCGTGACACTGACCAAAAATGGACCTTTAATCTGGCAGGGCCCTAGTTATAGTATAAGGTGAACCAGAATCCACTAACATCCTCATCTCATGACCACTGACTTGCACTTAGCAGTGTGCAGTGGTGTGGTGATCTCCTGTCATATTCAGACCACCACTGGGATTCAGTTCCCATCATCATTATCTGTGAGAACTAAGGATACTACATTGATAGCAGACTTACAGACTACCAAAATATCCTTTTTTTTTTTTTTTTGCGCACTTCTTGTATACAGATTTCTTGGCAGGACACCTTTGAAAGTCTGTCTTGTGACCTGCCTTCTGCTGCACCTGTAGCACTGGTAGCAATGTGGTATGTGGGAGGGTAAAGCCACTGTGGATGTAGACTTAGGAGATTTGCAGATTGCAGTCTTGTATTGAACTGCATTAACCTGTGCAAGCTGGGAGACATCTGATGTTGTGGAAAGTGATTTAGCACAGTGGATGGTGCTTTCCACTCATTGGGCAGGTTCAGTGTTTTGTCCAAGGTAAGGCCTTTTATCATGAGGAGTCGTTCATGAATCTTGGAACTGGCCATCTTCATGAAAATTTGATCTCTGATCATTTTTATCTGTGAAACTAGCAAATCTACAGGTTGCACTCAACTCATATAATGCAGCTACATAGTGGTCAATGGGCTTGTGAGGCACCTGTACATGGGAACCAAATTTGAAGTGTTCAGGACAATATTTAGTAGAGGATTAAAATGATCATCCAGGGCTTGGAGAGCAGCAGCATCTGCAGTTGTATCTTGCAGTAAGTCAGTAATAGGAGAGAGATGCTGGGCCTACCAGCCTTGACAATAACCTTAAGGTTTTGGAGTCCATTTGTAAGGTTGATTAGAGAAACAGTAGATCAACAACACTGATACCTTCCTGCTCAAGATGTAATTTTTTAAAACCAGATATGCATATTCTGCAGATTAAGTTCAAACAGAGCAATAAAAAAAATAAAAATCAGTAATAAGAAAAGGACCTTTCACAAAATTGGTCTGAACTGATTAAGGGTTATAAGAATGATACTTTGCCCTTGCTCTATGTAACAGCTTTCACCTGTTTATTTCAAGCACTTTTTAAATAAATTAAGCCTCCTGAAGAAATACTATACTCAGCTGCAAAATGGAGTTAACTAAGAGGCAGAATAAACGGACTTGCTCAAGACTGTAGAGCAAATCAGTAGCAGATTTGGGATTAGAACCTAGAAATCTAAACTCCCAGGCCCAGATCCACCAAAGGATTTATGCATTTAAATTCAAACTCTAGGATCCTGAGATCCTCAGGCCCTCTGCTAAGCTACTACATAAACCTGGAGGTGCCTAAAATACCCCAGCATCTAAGAGTCCAACTGTTAATGTCCCCTAGTTGCCTCAGCTTCTGAGCATGCGTCGTTCACACAATGCCTTATTCTAGGCTCTCAAGTGCCTAAACCCCAGAAGGATTCTCAAACCAGGTGAAGAGAGGCATTGCCCCGCCTATCTTGCCTATGTGGCCCAACCCAGTAGCATGCTTTCAGCAAGCCTGACTCTATACAAGACTGCTGGGGGGGGGGGGGGTGTAGCGGAGGGAAGTCTCCCTTATAACCTTTAGCCCAGTAGTTAGGGCACTCATCGGGGATGTGGGAGACCACAGTTCAATTCCTTTCTCCACCTGATGAAGAGAAGGGATTTGAACTTTACTATAGAGTTGCTCTCTCTCTTTCTGACCCAAAGAATAGTTAAATTATTTATTCACAATGGAACAGCTTCAACAGGAGAGACAGAGAGCCACATCAGAGTAGCCCAGAGGTTCAGGCACTCACATGAAAAGTGGGAAACCCTGTTGAAATCCCATCTCCTCAGCCAGCATCTCCCACATCCCTGGTTAGTGAACTAAACCACAGGGATAGAGATTATAAGGGAGACCTCCTCCCTCCCCTACTCTCCCAACTCTTTTGTGAAGTTAGGTATCTGCAGCTGCTGTTCTTGCAAGAAGCTTATTGGGTGTAGGATGGAGGTTTCCAGCTGTGGATCCCATGTGAAGATAGGCACCTAACTCCCTGAGAGGGACAGGGATAAGGAGAGGGGTGTGTCCTCAGCATCTGCTATTGCTAGCTTAGGCATCTCCCAGCCCAGCGTGCTGTTTTTTGTTTTAATTCCATTCTTAGGCGCCAACCTCTCCCCATGCATTGAACAGGGAGCCTAGACACCTAATTCAGGGTTTGTAGATTCCACTAGGTGGCTAGACTCCTAAGTCCCTTTGTGGATTTGGGCTCCATTCCCTATTTATATCACTAAATCACACTTTCTCCCAGAGTTAATATTTGTGTTTACTAAAAGCAATATCAGGATCAGGACTGTTTGCTTCTGTTCCTGTCTCTGCCACTGATTTATTGTTTACCCTTATTCAAGTCACTTAACTGCTCTGCCTCCATTTATCTATCTGCAATATGGTTAGAATACTTACCTAATAGAAATGCTCTGATAATACTTGCAAAGTGTTTAATGATCTTCAGGTGGAAGGCGATGTCCTATAGAATTGCAGAGAGTGGTAGTGCTACATGGTACTAGACATGTTAATACCTGCACTTCCTTGTTCTTGAAAATAAGTATTACATTGCTACACCTACTATATAGTTATTACCTTATAATTATATTTTCATATGGAAAGCTACAAACAAGTCGGCTCAGGTTGGCTTATTAATACATGCTTTAATATTGTGGAATTGTGTGATTGTTCAGATCCTAGAGTTTAAGTGCCCTGAGACATATCTAGTGTTTTGGTTAATGTTTAGTGGATATTGAGAGGTACTAATAACTTCCACATATGTATTGTGCACTTCATATTTAGAACAAACTGCAATTAAGTTTTAAACAATGTAGTTTATGTGTGGCAGAAGTTAATTTCATAGATTCTGATTCAAGGAGTAAGGGTAAAGTTTCCTTATGCCTTTTATAAGTTAAGAACAAAGTTCACTTGTGTCCTGGAGAGTATTCACAAACAAGTGGGGAGAGTGGGGAGGGGGGAGAAGAGACACAAAAACCTTTGGTCACAGTATGTGTCAGAAGGTATTATTGAAAATTTATGCACAGATATGTGATCAATGCTCCCCCATCCCCTTTCAGCTTGTTGACCTAAACATAATCACCTCAAAATAATATTCCAAGAAAGTCCAAAAAAAATCTTCAGTATAACTGCTGTTTATTGGTTTTGCTACTGGATAGTATAATAGCACTGAATAGTGTACTGTGTTTTGCTCTCAGCAAAACTCAAGTTGTATAGTGATTTCTCTAAGGATTGTTCTCTAAGTTGGTGTTCTACCATCTTCCACAAAAACCAATTAAATTTGAAATAGCAGTACTGTATGTTGCAAAATTTGAAGCCTAGAACACAAAGTTTAAAAAAAAAAGAAATCTAATATTTGTTTACTATAGCACAATTGATGTGCTTGGTGCTTTCTAAACATTCACGAAGGGACAGTGACTGCTTGATGAAGTTCACAATCTAAGGACAGACAGACAAATCATTATGGGCTGCTATTTCTCTCTGTTTTAAAAAAATATAGTTAAATCTGAATTGGGGATGAATTTTCCAGAGAAGCAATGGCTTCATCAGTGGATGATGATCATAAGGGGGTCAGAATTAGGAATGGTCTCAACAGGAGTAACGAATCACAGGGATGTCTCAAGGGAAGGGTTGGCCTAAGAGAGCTGCGGAATCTGAGATCCAAATGAGATCTTTTCTTTTAAGCAAAGAACTCTACCCAGATGGTGTACAAAATGGGAGACAAATGGGTTGGGATTGGGGGACAGAATAAAGAAGAAATCTTGAAAGAGTAAGAAAAATATTTTAGCATACTACTTCCACCCTGTAATTTCATGGTGACTATTCAATGAACATAAATGACAAGTGGTTGTTCATTCTCCAACACATATTAGATGAACAAACAAAAAGAATGCATCTGCCATTTATTATATATGTAATATGTATAAGGGGACAAATATGTGAATTATGATGTGGTTATTTTAAAAATATCCTTTATTTTAATTAATTATCCAGTTATTTCGCTCCCCCATGATAACTATATACAGAATTCAGCATTTTTTGGCTAAGGTGGACAACCTCCTCGCAGGTCTGCATTCCTTGTTGGGAAGAGGATGATAACATCTGGTGTTATATGGAGACCATCTCCAGTCTATTGATTGTTTTTTTGTTGTAACTATGCCTCCAGTTCTCCTACTAAGTCAAAAGATTTCCCATTACATTTTTCTCCCCCTCATATTGAGGCAACGTAGGTTTACATGCTCTGTGAAGTCCTCCAAAAGAAAACCCCGGTCATTATATGTGGAGAGCCTTAGAAACTATTTGATTTTAGCTTGACCTGACCATTAATGCCATAATTCCAACTCTCAGCCTCCAGGCAATTAGAAAGAAAGAAAATTGTTTGACTAAATCCAGCCAGCAATTTCCATGTTTTAAAAAAAAAAGTGCAAGCTGGAACCATGTGGTCTCAATAAGGCTGTAAAAACACCCCCCCCACACCACCATCTTTATGTTCCTAAATGTACATTGCAGTGTACCCATAGCCTCTCTTTTAAATCATCTTTAACCAGATCTGAAACATTCTGACCACAAATGAATGGGTGACACTGGAATGTGCTTGAGTAGACAGTCGCTCAGAAGTGGACTTTAGGGCATTTTCCATTTCCAGTGTTAAAGGGCCTCATCCACAGCAAAAATCTTTAAAGGTTAAAGCCTTGAAGATAGAAAATGACATCAGTGTTTAATCATTCAGAAAAAAAAATGCAACTTCTGCAGAATAAGTCAAAGTAATGTACCACAAACCACAGTGGGCAGATAAAGCCAAAGAACAGGTTTTCTTACTGAGGCATACAGATACCACAAGCAGCTGGCAGATACATGTTTAATTGTATTCACAGAAACCTATTGTATCTGTCAGCACAGCCATATTCAGAGCGGCCAATCAGTACGCAATGTCAGAATAACCACACTTAGAACAACAAATTGAATTCTGCTTTCCCATTTATACTGTACTGCAGTCCAGGTTGTGGGCTACCAACATTTTTGGCACAGGTATCAAATGTATCTGGCAATATCCTTTAAAGAGTTTTAGACAGATCATTTAAGGCCCAATCCTGTGAGGTGCCTAGCTTCCACAAGTCCCACTGAAGTCAGCAGGACTTGAAGGCACTCAACACCTCACAAGAGTTAGAACAGAATTGTGAAACATATATGAACACGATTTGCTGGGGAAGAGACAACATGTTTTTTTTAAAAGGGAAATCATGCCTCACCAATCTACTACAATTCTTTGAGGGGGTCAACAAGCATGTGGATAAAGGGGATCCAGTGGATATGGTGTACTTAGATTTTCAGAAAGCCTTTGACAATATCCCTCAAAGACTCTTAAGCAAAGTAAGCTGTCATGAGGTAAGAGGGAAGGTCCTCTCATGGATCAGTAACTGGTTAAAAGATAGGAAACAAAGGGTAGGAATAAATGGTCAGTTTTCAGAATGGAGAGAGGTAAATAGTGGTGTCCCCCCAGGGATCTGTACTGGGACCAGTGCTATTCAACATATTCATAAATGATCTGGAGAAAGGGGTAAACAATGAAGTGGCAAAATTTGCAGATGATACAAAACTACTCAAGGTAGTTAAGTCCAAAGCAGATGGTGAAGAGTTACAAAGGGATCTCACAAAACTGTGTGACTGGGCAACAAGATGGCAGATGAAATTCAATGTTGACAAATGCCAAGTAATGCACATTATGTTTTCCAATTCCCAACTAAACATATAAAATGATGGGGTTTAAATTAGCTGTTACCAGTCAAGAAAGATCTTGGAGTCATTGTGGATCATTCTCTGAAAACATCCACTCAATGCGAAGTGGCAGTCAGAAAAGCGAACAGAATGTTTGGAATCATTAAGAAAGGGATAGATAATAAGACCGATCATATCATATTGCCTGTATATAAATCCATGGTATGCCCACATCTTGAATATTGCGTGCAGATGTGGTCGCCCTATCTCAAAAAAGATATACAGTAACTCCTCACTTAAATTCATCCTGGTTAACGTTGTTTCGTTGCTGATCAATTAGGGAACATGCTCGTTTAAAGTTGTGTAATGCTCCCTTCTAAAGTCATTTGGCAGCTGCCAGCTTTTTCTACTGCTTGCAGGAAGAGCAGCCCGTGGGGGCTTGGAACCAGGGTGGACCAGCAGCCCCCCTATCAGCTCCCCGCTCCCCTAAGTTCCCTGTGCAGCAGCTGCCCAGCAGGCTAGCAATTGCAGCTGTCCCTCCCCGCACTGCCATGTGCTGTTTCTGCCCTCTGCCTTGGAGCTGCTCCCCAAGACTCCTGCTTGCTGTGCAGGGGGGAAGGAAGGAAGAGGGGGGCTAATGTCAGGGTGTCCCCCTTCCCCCTGCTCCTGCACCCCGCTTACCCCATCTTCCCTAGAGCAGGGGGGACACACCAGGGCTCAGGACTGAGGGAGCTTGCAGCAGCTGAGGTCTCAGCAAGCTGATCTAATTAACAAGGCAGTGTACTTAAAGGGGAAATGCACATATCTCCCTCATTCCTGCTGCCTTGTAGAGTGAGAGAGTTAACCCTTGAGGGCTCAGCCAATTGCTAGTTCATCATTTAGCAGTAAGGGAAATATCCCATCCTCTGACTCCTCCACCTCAACCAAGCTTCACAATCATCATCACTGTGTTTCAGTATTAAATTGTTTGTTTAAAACTTATAGTGTGTGTATATATATAAGTCTTGTCTGGTAAAAAATTTTCACTGGAACCCAACCCTCTCATTTACATTAATTCTTATGGGGAAATTGGATTCGCTTAAAGTTGCATTTTTCAGGAACATAACTACAACATTAAGTGAGGCGTTACTGTATTGGAATTGGAAAAAGGTACAGAAAAGGGCAACAAACATGATTATGGGTATAGAATGGCTTCCATATGAGGAGAGATTAACAAGACTTGGACTTTTCAACTTGGAAAAGAGACGATTAAGGGGGGGATATGATAGAGGTCTATAAAATCATGACTGGTGTGGAGAAAGTAAAGAAGGAAGTGTTATTTACTCCTTTTCATAACACAAGAACTAGGGGTCACCAAATGAAATGAATAAGCAACAAGTTTAAAAACAAACAAAAGGAAGTATTTCTTCACACAACACACAGTCAACCTGTGGAACTCCTTGCCAGAGGATGTGGTGAAGATCAAGACTATAACAAGGTTCAGAAAGGAACTAGATAAATTCATGGAGGATAGGTCCATCAATGGACTATTAGCCAGGATGGGCAGGGATGGTGTCCCTAGTCTGTTTGCCAGAAGCTGGGAATGGGCGACAGAGGACGGATCACTCAATGATTACCTATTCTGTTCATTCCCTTTAAAGCACCTGATATTGGCCACTGTTGGAAGACAGGATACTGGGCTTAGATGGACCTTTGGTCTGACCCAGTATGGCCATTCTTCTGTTCTGTAAGTATTCAGCATGTCTCAAAAGGAGTCCCCAAATGCAACTTACCTTTAAAATTATAATAGGAGATAAACCTACAGTGAATTAGTTCCTGTGAAAGTCAAGTTTAGGCACTGAATAATAAAAGAAGCTACCTAACAAACAAGCTCTCAGCATAGGTATCACATCAGCTATCAGAGCAGAGAGGCCCAGGTTTAATATTTATCGATCAGCAGCACTAAGTAGCATGTTATTTTTAAGAATATAGCCATAGTTTGAATAAGCTTCCCTCCCCCTTCAAATGGCAAATTATACATACATGTAGCCAAAGTGATGTGTCTTTAATATGGATAGGCCAGAGCCAGAACCTTTTGGATCCAGATATTAACTTTCCCATCGTTCAAGAATATCTGGATCCAGAGTTTTTGGTTGAGGCCCACCTCTAGTGTCTAACTGCTAAGCTTAACACTCATTCCCAAAATTCACAGACAGTACCAAATGATATGTTAAAAAACATATTAAAGCAGGAAAAGTAACAAAAGACCTCAGGTTTTTCCTTGCATCAGTGAGAAATTATAGCACCTATGGAAATTGTGAAACTGAAAGCATTGCTGATGAAATCTGACATGATGCCATCAGAGGGGGGAGCACAACTCTAGAAAGCACTATTACAATTTTAGCTCCCAAAAGGAATTTTTGCTAGTTCGAGTGTCCCATTCCAAACAAGTGAATAATACTCTTTTTATAGACTAAACAACAGCATGCAGAGGAGATGTGAATCCCAGTGCAGCAAGGACAAAAACTCTTTTTGAACATATCACTAAAAAATGAATGAGGCACTGAATACCATCTGTAGTCATTTGGAAATTCAAATCCCCACTCAGTCAGCTGACCAGGTAGCAGGACATTTATTCACCAACCAGACTATTCTTTCCAACAAAAAGGGGAAAGTTAGAACTGGACAGTGTTGGTAAAAATTTGAGAAACTGAACGAACAAAAAAAGCTGCAGCCATTGGAGCAAACAGGTAACTGACTGCATCTGCCATATTTTGCACAATCAACCAACCATTTGCACCTGCACACAACTACATATTTTGTATGTGACTAGATTCACTCTCACATCACCTGTGACAAAACAAAAGTAAACAATTGCCTTTTTGCAAATTACTACAGGGTTTTGGAATCACTATTTTAAGTATAGGTACAACCACAGGCCAGGGGAGAGAATCTGTTCCCCTCCTCAAGTTTATTTACAATCCTGTTTATAACCCCCTGATAGTTACATGGCAAATGCATTCACACTACAGGTCTTCTCCCCTTCCCCAACTTTTTAACATAGTTGAACTACTGGTTTTCAAAGCTTCATCATCATTTTGTCAAGACAGTTCAACTAAATCTTGGCAAGATCTAGTAGCATGCTGACTGCATTATTTATCAGTAGCTTTAAGACAAATGGTCCCTAAGGTGGGTCCCTTTCTGACAGCCAGATGAGATCTCTGGAGGCATCTGGATCAATATCCTGGAGCACTGTTCATTTTAAGTATTTCTAGAGACCAGTCAGAGAGAAGGGGAAAACAATCCCTGTAAACACCGTAATGGGTGGTTCTTCGGTAGCAAGTTTAAGAAACAGTATGGGATAGGTACAAAAACAAGTATAGCAGCAACTGTATGTTTACTAGAAGAAAACCAGGTTTCATTTTGCCCAGTTCTTGTCCTCTCAATGACAGACAAGTCTCCAAGAACATATTCCTTTCTACTGTATGTTGGCTTCCACTTGTTTCCCCGAGAACAATATTTGCTAACTGATTGCTCTTTATGTCAAGACCTGAAAAAGTGGGTTTTTAAAAATGAGATTCGTTTCCTAAAATGAGCAAAGGTGGTTTGAATGAATTAAAGCAGGTAAATCAAACCTATTTTTTGCTCCTATGAACCTAAATAAATCTTTCCCCTCCCCCCATTCCTTACATTAGTGACCGACATACAAACAACTCCACTGTATCCTGCCTCTGTCTGACAGTGCTAATTTCCACTTCACAGGTTCAAACAACAAACTAAGCAGTTCCTATTCTGTAGTTACTCTATTCTACTTACGAATGGTGATTGAACAGATTTTCAGCTAACCTAGTCATGAAGCCCTATGGAAATCTTTCCAACATCAGAATTTGGCTAAAGCCTATTGAGTCTTGTTAGGGCTTTCGGGGGGGGGGGGGGGGGGGTGAGAAAGATCAGGAAAACTTAACTGCACAACACTGTTCCGAGGCAAACTATGACTGAGCATATACACTGCGATTCACTCGAATGCGTTGCCATTGCAATGAAATTACTAAAGCACCTCATTTTCTCTGCTTCTTTATACGTATTTAATGCTGGCACTTACCGTCGTGGAACAAATGGACCCCCACCCCCAAAGAGGTTGACGGTCTCCGTGTCCCTTTACTCCTTGACTATCTCCAGCTCCCAGCTTTGCTCTTCTAAAAATCAGCCTAGTTTGCAGAACAGAACAGAGGAAATTAATAGACCGCCGAGTTGCCAAAATTCCGACCACTCACGAGCGGCAGTGAAGACGTCCTCCCGGGGTTCCGACTGATTCCAAAGAACAAAGCCTACTGCTGGCAGTGAGGAAGCTGAGTGTAAGTCCCCTGGCTTCAATCCAACTGTTGCTCTTGCTTTTGCTTCAGAGTACGTGAGTGTGTGCTTATGTGCGCCCGTAATGTATGTGAGAGAGGAGGGCTGGGAAAAAATAGGGTGGGTGTTGGGGGAGGAATGCTGGTGATGTCCAGAAATAAGACCAAAGAAATGACTAGGGTGATCCGTCTCCCCTCACTTTCTCCTCTTATCACATGTGCTGAGGCTTTTTCCTTGCCGGGGATTTTGACCTCAAGACAGAAGGTAGAGAGCAAATTCCACCGGGGCTTCCTAAAACCGATCGCTGGTTGGACGGCACTTTAAACCACAACGGAGGGGCTCTCTTCATCCCCTGAGCGAGGAAGCTGCCAAGACACGTTGGGAATTGCGGGCTTAGTAGCAATCTAACGTTAGGTTCACAATAGTTCTCTCTCTCTGCCCCTCCCCCCCAATTAAAAGTTTACTCAATTTCCAAGATATATACTGCCGTTGCTTTCCTAAGCTATTTCAGATTCCACTCCCTGGTATCTATGGATGTTGTATAATATAGATTTTGTTTTTTTAAATTTCGACTATGTATTTGCCTATAGCACAACGCACAAACTATGGCAACTTACCCCACACCACCCTCTCATTACCTCTAGTGAATTCTGTTACTCCACGCTTGGAAAGGAGCTTGCTCTGTACCTAAAAAGAAATAAGAAGTTTCCCCAGAGGACTTCAGAGCTACAAGTTAACTACTGTGGTTACAATTGGACCAGGGATGCCAATGTCAAAAATAAATGGTTTTTTTATTCTTCACCACTGTGATGGGTTCGGTCACAGAGATCCCCTTGGGACTGTCATCTGACATGCTGAGATTACTTCTGAGCCCGTTTTCCCTGCCAGCTTGTGACTCCAGAACCCTGTCTTGTTGAGCCAGACATGCTAGCCTGGTGCAACACAGACCCAGGTCTGGTCCACACCCCCAAAGCTGCAGGTTTAACTGAAAACAGCTTAGCAGGTTACCTAGCTCCAGCACCCAGACACCCAGCTCCCAATGGGATCCATACCCCAAATCAATCCATTTTACTGGAGAGGGATAGCTCAGTGGTTTGAGCATTGGCCTGCTAAACCCAGGGTTGTGAGTTCAATCCTTGAGGGAGCCATTTAGGGATCTGGGGCAAAAATCTGTCTGGGGATTAATCCTGCTTTGAGCAGGGGGTTGGACTAGATGACCTCCTGAGGTCCCTTCCAACCCTGATATTCTATGCTTCTATGCAGGGTAAACTCATAAATTGTCTGCCCTCTATAACACTGACCGAGAGAGATGCACAGCTGTTTGCTCCCCAAAGTATTAATCACTTACTCTGGGTTTATTAATAAACAGAAGTGATTTTATTAAATACAAAAAGTAGGATTTAAGTGGTTTCAAGTAATAATATACAGAACAAAGAAAGTCACCAAGCAAAATAAAGCAAAAACATGCAAGTCTAAGCCTAATACATTAAGAAACTAATTACAGGTAAAATCTCACCCTCAGAGTTGTTCCAATAAGCTTCTTTCACAGACTAGACTCCTTCCTAGTCTGGGCCCAATCCTTTCCCCTGGTACAGTCCTTGTTAGTTTCAGCAGACATCTTAGGTGGAGACTAGGGGTTCTCTCATGACTGGCTGCCCCCTTTGTTCTGTTCCACCCCCTTTTATAGCTTTGGCACAAGGCTGGAATCTTTTGTCTTTCTGGGTCCCCACCACCTCTTCTAAATGGAAAAGTACCAGATTTAAGATGGATTCCGGTATCAGGTGACATGTTCACATGTCCTGTGAGACCCCAACCTCCATTCTCCCAGGGCTGGCCTATGCATACATAGGGAGGTTTGTAAGTAAACAGAGCCATTTACAACCAGTTGTCCTAGTCAATGGGAGCCATCAAGATTCTAAACCACCATTAATAGCCCACACTTTGCATAATTACAATAGGACCTCAGAATTATACTTCATATTTCTAGCTTCAGATACAAGAATGATACATACATACAAATAGGAGGAATATATTCAGTAGGTTATAACCTTTGTTATAATACCTTACAAGAGACCTTTTGCATAAAGCATATTCCAGTTACATCATATTTACCCTTATAAGCATATTTCCATAAAACATATGGAGTGCAACATCACAACCCCCATGTACTCAGAGAACAATTTCTTGTAAGGAATAGTCTTTTAGGTAATGAAATGAACAGGGACAATTGCACTTGGCAACCTAAGGAAGAATGTCAGAAAAGACTTTTGGAATTAGTTTTTGTGTCATACAGAAGAATCTGGCAAAAGTATTTCAGTTAGTCATAGAATTTAAGTCTAGAAGGGACCATCAGATAATTTAGTCTGACCTCCTCTATAATCACAGGCCACCAACACCAATCAGCACCCATGAAGTAAACTGAACCACCATAATTAGACAAAGGTATTACAGCAACAGCCCTCAGGAGACTTAACTGTTATGTGCCACAAGTTGATAATAGGAGGGACTGAGGTGCAATGTCCAAGGCCCCTGAACTGGCAGGGAATTAATTTAGCAAAATATATCCACATGATCCTAGTAAGCACCCACATCCCATGCTGCAAAGATTGGCAGTGAACTTGGAGGTTTTAGCCTATCTAACCTGGCAAAAAATTCCTTCCTGGTCTTACAGATAGTAATCAGTTAGGGTATGTCTACACTTAAAACAAAAAAAAAAAACCAAATCACACCCTGCTACAGAGCATCTCAGAGCCTGAATCAACTAACTGCTTTTGGGGCTCATACTACAGGACTAAAAACAGTTCTGCAGATATTTCTACTTGGAGTCCCCCTTGGTTGGGTTTCAGAGCCCCAGCTCCAGTCCAAGTAGTCATGTCTACACTGCTATTGCTAGCTACATAGCAGAAGTCTGAGTCAGTTGACACAGGCTGTGGACTTGCTGTCATGTGTGGGTTCTTTTGTGGTTTTGTTTTTTGGCTAGAAAGACATACCCTTAGATCAGGGGTGGGCAAACTTTTTGGCCCGAGGGCCACATCTGGGTGGGGAAACTGCATTCAGGGTCATGAATGTAGGGCTGGGGCAGGGGGTTGAGGGGGTGCAGAAGGGAGTGCAGGGTGTGGGGGGGTGCAATGTGTAGGAAGGGGCTCAGGGCAAGAGGTTGGGGTGCAGGAGGGGTGCAGCAGGGGGCTCAGGGCAGAGTGCAGGAGGGGGCTCAGGGCAGGTTCTTGACAGAGTCTATATTGCAAACACACCTCCCTCCTCTCAGGGAGTGACTGCACAGTACTTCCCTTTCAGCCCCCTTCTGTTCTCAACTTACTGGCTTTGTACCAGCCCAGCCTACACCTGCTCAGATGAGCATCATCTTTTATTAGGGCTTGCATCTCTAACCTAACTCTCCCCCAGGTGCAGCCTATTAGGTTAATTAGCCCCTTCCCACCTATCTTAACCCTTTCATATGAGGTGTGGAGTGAACACCCCATTACAGTCCTCTAAAATCAACATGCTTAGTTGGACTTCTTTGAAATTTGGTGTGCTTCAGAAGGATGCAGGGTAGGGATAGTGACCCCAGGTTCCAGAGATATAAGCTTTGGGGGGGAAATAGCCATTTTAAAAAAGTTTAGATTTTGGGGGGTTTTTTTGCCCAGAGCTAGAGTGTAAACTATTGAGGCATGCAATGGTTCTCACTCAGGAGTTGGTTGGGAAGTGTGGCCTAGTGGTCAGGCTGCAACCTGTAACCAGCAGAGGGTTGTTGGTAGGTGAGCCTGGGTCCTCCCATTCCATTGGGCTCTGAGCCAGGGCCCTTTCGGCTACCAATGGTTTGGCATGTGGTAGAGTTGGGATGATGTTTGCCAATGTGCATTACTGTGCATTTACCAACAGTGAATTTCATCTACCATTTTGTTGCCCATTCACCCAGTTTTGTGAGATCCCTGTGTGACTCTTCACAGACTGCTTTGGACTCAACTATCTTGAGTAATTTTGCATCATCTGGAAAAAGGGGTAAAACAGGGAGGTGGCAGAATTTGCAGATCATTTATGAATATGTTGAACAGCACTGGTCCCAGTACAGATCCCTGGGGGACACCACTATTTACCTCTCTCTGTTCTGAAAACTGAGCATTTATTCCTACCCTTTCTTTTCTATCTTTTAACCAGTTTACTGATCCATTAGAGAACCTTCCCTCTTATCCGATCACTGCTTAGTTTGCTTAAGAGCCTTTGGCGAGTGACCTAGTCAAAGCTTTCTGAAAGTCCAGGTACACTATATCCACTGGCTCATCCTTGTCCACATGTTTGTTGACTCCCCTCAAAGAATTCTAATAGAGTATTCTAATAAACACCCACCAGTACCACCTGTTGTTGAAAAGGCTGCAGAAAGAAAATAATTCACAGTAATAGGAGAAGACCATCTGCAAATTAGCAAGTGCACAGTTGGAGTATATGACAAACCCATTCATAACTAAGGACATTTATAACTTATTCCAAGTGAGGAAGAAAAATTGTAATGGTTGGTGTTAGTGTTACAAAGGTTTCTGCAAAATTAAAGTGTTTTTGTCTAATTATTCAGTAAATTATATAAAGACATATATCAAATTATACCTCAGTGAAGACTGCACATAGTAAATAGAACATAACATCAGCATCATTAATGATGTACTCAATGGCAACCGCTACCCCCCCCCCCGTTAATACAGAATTAAGGTTGCTCTGTAGTATGTTATCCCCTTGCAGAATGCTGAGTTGAGCAAAACTCAAACTTTTTAAAAATCAGGAAAAGCACAGTTAAATTTGCACAAGAAGATGCCCTCTTTCAGTAATGCCCCAATACACCCCATCCAAGGAAGTTGTGCTGGGCTCTTTTGTGCTGGTTGCATAAAGAAACTACTCTGCTTCCTGCTCCCCCTTTGATATTTTTGATGCAATGATTAAATAGTCTCAAGTGGGGGGGAAAAAACCCTTATATCTGTTCCTTTAGATCAACTGCAAGGTGTGTGCTCATAAGTCATAGCCCACCTAACACCAATGTCATGTACTTGATAAATACAAAACCCTACATGTACCTTCCATGTTTCATATATGATGTTGGCATTCATCAATACAGGTCATTTACAATATAGTGCTTGAACCTAGGGAGAGGAGGGCTCCAAACTGAAAAGGGAAGGGATTGGGGAAGAAAGATAAAAAACAACCAAATATGGAAAAATGAAGAGCACCAATTTATGAACTAGAACATTACAGGTATGTCCAGTTCAGCTAATTTATGCGGGAGGTACTTACTTGATTGGTGACCCATTTCAGGCATCGGCTTTAGCTAGGGAAATCTTTACCAAAGATTTAGCATATTCTTGCAAAACAACTTCTCATGCCTCAGTGAGCATGATTTCTCTGCACATAGGTAGTAAGGGTCATCTTCTCTAGCCCCTTCATCAATTTCCATAGACTTGAATTCTTTGTTTTGAAAGCTGGGATCAATCTAAGCTATCCATGATGTAGATATTGTGACAGACCCAGACCAGTGGGGTACAGGAGTCTGGTAGAGGGCAAATATACTGGTCACTGGGTGAGTAGTTTTCTGTTCCCTGAGTGACCAGAGCAGGGGCTGCACTAGAGTAATCAGGAACCTGCTAGAACCAGTTAAGGCAGGCAGGCTAATTAGGACACCTGGAGCCAATTAAGAAGAAGCTGCTAGAATCAATTAAGGCAGGCTAATCAGGGCACCTGGGTTTTAAAAGGAGCTCACTTCAGTTTGTGGTGTGAGTGTGAGGAGCTGAGAGTGTATGGCTGGAGGACTGAGGAGCACAAGCATTATTAGACACCAGGAGGAAGGTCCTGTGGTGAGAATAAGGAAGGTGTTTGGAGGAGGCCATGGGGAAGTAGCCCAGGGAGTTGTAGCTGTCATGCAGCTGTTACAGGAGGCACTATAGACAGCTGCAGTCCACAGGGCCCTGGGCTGGAACCTAGAGTAGAGGGTGGGTCTGGGTTTCCCCCCAAACCTCCCAATTGACCTGGGCTGTGGGTTCTTCCAGAGGGGAAGGTCTCTAGGCTGTTCCCCCAACCCACATGGTGAATCTCTGAGGCAAAAAAATCCGCCAATAAGCGCAGGACCCACCAAGATAGAGGAGGAACTTTGTCACAATATATACAGGAAGACTTTCTTTGTGAAGATAATGGATGAAGTTTTCAAATGTGCCTGACTGTTTTAGGAACCTAAATCCCATTTTCAGAAGGGTCTAAAGCATATAGGCTTAAGAACAAGAATGGCCATACTGGGACAGACCAAAGATCCATCTAGCCCATTATCCTGTCTTCTGACAGTGGCCAATGCCAGATGCCCCAGAGGGAATGAACAGAACAGGTAATCATCAAGTGATCCATCCCCCTGTCACCCATTCCCAGCTTCTAAGGCCAGGTCTACACTACCGCGGTAGTTCGACAGCTGGCAATCGAAGTTCCGGGTTCGATTTATCGCGTCTGGTCTGGACGCAATAAATCGATCCCGGAAGCGCTCGCCGTCGACTGCGGTACTCCAGCTCGGCGAGAGGAGTACCGCGGAGTCGACGGGGAGCCTGCCTGCCGCGTGTGGACCGCGTCTGAACCGCGGTAAGTTCGAACTAAGGTATGTCGACTTCAGCTACGTTATTCACGTAGCTGAAGTTGCGTACCTTAGTTTGAATTTGGGGGTTAGTGTAGACCAGGCCTAAGTGACTTTGGTGTTTTTGAAATTGGGATGTAGAAATTTTTGAAAATGTTACCCTGTGGGCTGATTCTCCTCTCTCTTGCCAGTAACTCAAATTTAAATTCAATACCAATAGCTAAGTAAAAGGAAAAACATTTTATTGAAATATAATGTAATATGTTGGGACAAATGCTACACAAATATAATCTAAAACAAAAACAAGTTTATCAGAACCTATTTCATGTATCAGAACTTTCCATTTTTGTATGGACACAAATAAGGAAGGAAGGAGGATTTAAAATGCAGAAGCTATCCAAAACACTAGAAAACAGACAAAAATATGAAATTCAAAGCAATAGTGTGGACTGCACAAGCAAGACTTACCATATGATCAAATATTGTCTTATGTTAATCACTGATGAAGTCTCCATACATTCCATTAAAAGAACCATCAAAAAAATCAACATGTAAAAAGAAATATCTAAGCAGCACAACAAACTTCTCAAACTCTGTATCCGTTAAGTCCAAGTGAATAGTTCCTAAACCCCACAGCCTCAAAACAGACTACCCCTAAATTCAGCATCTGAATCATACTGATGATGCATATATTCAAGCAAGTCTGACTTGCATTCACAAATGTGACAAATATTCTTGGATGCATCCTAATCCTGAACTGATGGAAAGCTGCATTTACTGGGGTCTCAGAAGAAAGTCATTTCCCACTTGCCTCCCAAATCATGCTTAACTCTGCTCACATCATATTACTGTATTCCTGAGTAATAACAGAATGTAGGACATTGTTCAACATGTCTTTTTTTATTTCAACAGGATCCCACCAAAGGCTGTAGTGCCAGAGAGCAACTAGAAGAAAATTTTTACTTTCTATGCTAGCAGCTACATCTGTTTTCAACGAAAGCTAGGCTTCCTACTTTTGGCACATGTGTAGACCTGAAGGTGCCCATATAAGTCAAACAGATGAAGCACACATTCATGGACTGTCACCTACTTCTGCTTGCAAAGATTTAATGGATATGCTCTAGGACTTTCTTTAAGCTGAAGTATATTAATATATATTTATATAATCTTTTGTACAAAATTCACCCTTAAGTTTTTGGAGCAGAGGGGGAAATGTGATTTTGTGTGTGTGTGTGTGTATTTAAAAACAAACAAACAGGTGTTTTCTGAGTGCTACTAAACTCAGTATGAGACTTAACCTTGGATGGTTTGTTATTTAGTTTGCTGAATGGCTGTTCTAAAACTGCCTAAAATGACAGGACAAATTCGTCAGGACAAATTCGTTTCACACAAATTCGTTTGTGGGAACAGGAAAATATCTAAGAAGCAAAAGGAGGCTAAAAAACACAACACATTGGCAGGAACATTAAAAATAAGCATGAGTATGTCAACAGGACTATTCATGACAAAGATCCTTCCTTATCCGCTGTCTATTACACTATTGATCCAAGTAATCCTGTCCAGTCACTAGAGACATTTCCTAGTCAGAAATGATTTCCACAAGGAAATTAGCTATTTCTGAAAATGATTAAGGAAGATTCCTCTGTAGGGGAATACAATGGTTGGGTGGGTTGCTAGGGCCAGCTTTAAGGGGGAAAAAAAAGTTTCCTTGCCTGTGCTTAGAAGAAAAGGGAGTTCAGTTTCACCATCTGAGGATATTTTGGATGTTCTCCCTGAACTGGGATTTACTACCCAAAGCCAGGAGGAGCTCCAGAAGAGATGTTGCCTGGACACAAGCATGTAACTTTTGGTGGCTACACATCATATTACCAGAACAGCAACAACTACTGGTAAGCACAGTTATACAAGGAAGGCCCTTGTTCAGAAGCTGGGAGTATTGACCAGCCTCCATTTCCACCACTCCCCACCAGCTCTCTGGAAAAGTTGGAGTCCTCCACTTTGACTGCTCCAGACAGGGTCTCTAGAACAGCCATTGCACCTTCCTGGACTGAAACAGAGATACCCAGATGTATCCACAGATATCACTGCTCCTTCCTGTCTGCCATAGTTATTTTTATGCTATTATAAATTTCACACATCTTCATGGTCATTCACTTTTGGGTAAATAAGCACACAAGAAAACGTAATCAAATGGCAACATGACAAGAAGTTTGTAACCTACACAGCTCAACTCTAGCCTAATCCAGAGGCAAACCCAAAGGTGATTTTAAGAAAACTCCCCGGTCAAGTTAGAAAATATTTCTATAGTAGTGATTATTTTGCAGAACTTGTTCACCACATTTATTTTGTCTGCCATTCTGAGAATCTGTAGGGAGGGACAGACATTGGAAGAGTAAACACCAGGTTATACTAATTCTCAGGTCACTCATCTTAAGAAAAATTGTAAAACGAGCTAAGGGTTCCAGTGCTTTGGTCAAGTAGCAAGTAAGCAGCTTACAACAAGATTGAGATGTCTCTGCTTACAAGTTTATGGTGCCAGAATTATACTAATACAGTTGTGCCGCTGTAAGAGTGCTCGTATAGCTGCATTATGCCGATGGAAGAGAGCTCTCCTGTCAACATAATAAAACCAGCTCAATGAGTGGTGGTAGCTATGTCTGCGGGAGAGCATCTTCCGCCGACATAGCGCTATGCACACAAGCACTTATGTCAGCAAAACTTGTGTCAGTCAAGGATGTGTTTTTTCACACCCCTGAGTGACAAAAGTTTGAGGAAATAAGTGCTAGTGTAGACATGACCAGCAGTGCAACAAGAGACTGATGGGCCCGCCTTTGTAACATGGGTCTAATGTTACTTTAACAAAACTGTCCTTGCACAAAAATGATTGTTGTGAAATTAAGAAAATACTGTTTTTTAAATATAGCCACCACCCAATGAGCATCTCAGCTTGAGCTTGAAAAATAACCTTGAAAGTTAAGGTGCGTTTTTGTTTTGTTTTGCACTATTGAAAGAAATATTAAATGGATGAATGAAGCAATCCAGATTTTGTTAAATGTCATGCAATTGCAAAGATTTTTTTTTTTAGGAGATTTGAGCAGAGACAAATATATTGCAAAAAATAAAATATAGCCCAATGATGAGGAAAGTCCATATTTTCTGTCATGTAATAAATGTTTACTTCTTGAACGAAGACCAAATTCTAAACTGGCAGCAAGGTGAAGATGACAAATTAGTGGAATTTATTGAAAGATGTTATGACAATGATAAAATATTAAGTAGGATTGCTTCAAATAAAAACCGTTATAATGCAATCATCCTTCTCTTTTCACCATATAAATATTTCTATTCCCAGCTAACAGCAGCTTGAGAAAATGCTTTTCATGTATAGCTGTTATAAAGCCTATAAAACAGGGCAGAATACACTTATCAACTTTTTAATGTAAGACAGTAGTTAGTTTAAGCCAAAAGACGATGCTGCATTTTTTGCATGATGGATTTACTGAGGCACTGGAAACATTCAGAAAAGCTGACAACCATTTATAACCCTTTTCAAAGAGTTATAATAGTTACAACTGAATGAACAAACCTTGCCTGAGACTAAAAATAGAACTATTTTGAACATTATAAAAGTTCTTGCACTTTGATCCTAGGATTTTTAGTTTAAAAAAAATTCCCTCTCTCCATTGAAACTGGTAACTCATGGGCACATATGTTTTATGTTAGTTAAGCAAAGTGAGTATCTAAAGAAGCCAAAAATTTATGTCCATTTGAAATGCAATATTCACTACTATTTAGTAGCTTTCCTTGCCAGTAAATGGACAGTAAAGAGCTCTACAGTATGTAAGAAGAGATCCTATTTGTCTATCCTTGTCAATGCTTTCCCTTGTGTATCTGTCAAGATCAGAATTCATTCATGATCAGCAAATCCATGTGTGAATATGAGGAATCATAAACCAAACTAAAATTATCTCCTGGAAGAGGCCACAAATTCTCCTTTTCATAAAGAAAGCTTATATCCTATGTTCTGAGAGGCAGAGGAGAGAGATAGTTATAACTTTGTTTTCAAAAAGCACTTGTTACAGCAATTTTGGATGGTTAAAAATGATTTGTCACCCTGTGACCCAGAAAATCAGACTGCTAGTTTGGAGGACATAAAATATGAATTTAGGAGCTTTGCCACCATTTAAAAAAAGCTTGGTTGGTCACAATGTTATTTATTTAGAACAGCTTAATGGTATAAGCCACATTATGAACAAATAAGTATACAGTCCCTACTCCAATGTAGGGAAATACAATATGATAAATATTAAGCCTAAAAAAGAAGAGCAAATGTTTGGAAGTAGGGATTAACAGTGACAATGAAGTCGATTTTAAGAAAGGATCTTAAGGAAGTGGTGGTGGCTGCTTGCTGCTGAGGAAGCACTGAGGTTCATAAAAAATAAAAGCTAGAAATAACAAAAAACACCACACTTGTAAAAGCACAATACTTGGTATGTTTTAAATAAAAAATCCCATTTGTTTATATGTGCTTTAAAGCATTCCACATTGGAGAAAGCAATTTCAAACAAAATGTGCAAGGTCTGTAAAAATGATTTCCAGATAAGATATTCTTGGCACAAACACCATGGACTAGGTCAGCCAATGGGAAATCTTCCCTATAGATCACCTGTTAGAGACTGCTGACTTGACCATGGGGGTCTCAGTTCACGCACCAACTGCAGTGGGCCTCCCATATACATCAATCAGTTTTTTATACAGAACTAAGTTCACTTTGGCTATTTGTATAGCTGTGGAGTGAAGGGTGAGTTTCACCAGGCCGCCTGCCTCATCTACTTCTGGGACAATCTCCTTTCATCATTGGGGGTTGGGGGGGAAATCTTAAAAATGCCATTCAAGAGGATTAACTGTCAACAGTAATTCTTCAGAAGTAACTGAAGTAAAAACCACATTTCTGGTGCTGCTGAAGGAAAAAAAAATCAGTTCAGGAAATTAGCTAGTAGATGTAGAGAATCACTCTACACCGAGAACGATGATCTATCTGTCACACACTCACTAATGTAACCTTGGAGGGGTATGCATTTGCCCAGGCACCATGTAAAAACAGTTCAATAGATTGCACATAGCCCACACCAACTGAAGTTATTCACAGACAAGATTTTTTTTTCCAAATTGAAATTGAAAGTTAGGCTTCTTAAATAGAGGCTCTGATTTTTAATCGAGCTGAGCACCCATCAGTTTCCACTGATTTGGGTGGGAGTTTCTGGATGCTCAGTGTTTTTGAAAATCAGGCACCTAACTATAGATTTTAGAGCCTGATGTTAGGCTCCCATTAAAACAAAAAAAACAAAAAAAACCCAACAACAACAACAACAAAAACCCACTCTTATTCCAAGCTCCAGTATCATAACCATGTACAAGCTAGAAGAGTGTTTTACAACAGCAGCTGTGGTGTTGCTTAGATTTCTTTCCACAATGCCAGTACAGACTTAAACCCATGTTTGCTGTTTTTTTTTTTTTTTTTAAATTACAGATCCTCCCATCTTCGGGCCACCAGTCCCAGCCACCTCTTGGGATTCCACATCTTCCACAGCAATTGAGTTTGCCACAGCAACTTCCTATTTCCACTTGCTTGGAATACAGACAAATAACCCTGATGTATTTCAGTGAATCATTTAGCAATTCCATTTGTCATGAGCTTGGTCTTCCACAGTGCCCTTTTCAGGTGTGACAAGGCCTTGTATTCCTCCATCCTCCAGTTCTCAGTGTCCGGGCAGTTGGCAGAACATCTCCACTTGTGGGAGACCACTCCTTCTGGGGTCACCAAAGGTCAAAAAGGCAGGAGGTGAGAAAGCCAACTGATGCCAAGCCCACAGCATCCCTCCCTTCTTTCAAGGGGCCTTTGGCAGGCCATAATTCAGTCCAGCTCCCGCAGGCAAGTCTTTTTTTTTTTTTTTTTTTTTAGGGAAATAGAAACCTTTATAGAAAATCAGGATTGTAACCGCCTCTGTGCAGTTGGGAGCAGACAAGAGGGAGAAAGGAAGTCCAGAGCGGCCCCTAGTGGGGGTGAGTCCTCCAGGATCTCTAGGGTTCAGAACAGATAGTGGGTAGGGGTAAGGACCCCAACACAGACACCACCCGTAGTCAGTCCTCCAACATCTCTATGCTTAGGCGCCAACAGGGACATAAAAACTCCACAGCACCCACTCTGGCATTCAGTCCTCCAGGATCTCTATGGGTCAAAGCAGATGCGGGCAACACCCTTCTTAGTAGGCATTCTAAAGTAATTGTTTGCAGCTCACACTACTGTCCCAGCAGGGAGCTCTGACGGGCAATGCAAGCAGTGCTAGTTCTCAGCCATACTCTCCTCTGGGAGCAGAGAACTGAAGGTCTGGTTCTCTCCCAGGGCTTCCTTTTCTTGTTGTATTGTTTTCTGCTCCACTGTTGAGGGACATAAGCACAGCTATACTGGGTCAGACCAATGGTCCATATAGCCAGATATCCAGTGTCCGGTCTTCTGACAGTAGCCAGTGCCAGAAGTTTCAGAGGGAATGAACAGCACAGGGCAATTTCAATTGAGCCATCCCATTGTCCGGTCCCAGCTTTTTGCAGTCAGAGGTTTAGGGACACTCAGAGCATGAGATTGCATCCCTGACCATCTTCACTAATAGCCATTGATGGATATCTCCTCCAGGAACTTAGCGAATTCCTTTTTGAACCCAGATATACTTTTTGCCTTCATCATCCCATGGTAATGAGTTCCACAGGTTGTTTGTGCATTGTGTGAAAAAATACTTCCTTATGTTTGTTATAAAACCTGCTGCCTACTAATGTTATCAGGTGACCCCTCGTGATGGTCAGCGCTCATGGGAAGCATCACCTAGTGGTCAAGGGGTTAAGATCCTTCAAAATGCAGAAGGCAGTTTGGTAGAGGGAAGCCCAGTGCCTCCCACTCTACTGAGCTCTGGCCCAGAGCCCTCAGAGGTCTACCAAAGGATCTAACACCCAAGAGTGCCTTAAAACTGCTCTCCCCGGGCCACTTCCTACCACCCCTCTATTGTCTAAAGTTCACAGTCTGTAGCAAGAAAGTGAAGGGGTCAGCTCACAGCTTGGCACCTCCTTGTAACTAGCTGTGGCATGGTAGCTCTCTCCCTCTCTTGGAGGTGGTGACTCCCTCCTCCAGTGACTTGACCCTCCAGCTCAGTCAGTTCCAAGTCTCTTCCCTTCTGTGGTAGTCCATAAACAAAATAAGGGGAATTAACACAAACTGGGTTAGTACATGAGAGGGGGAAATGCCTCCCTTTCAGGGTGTATCAGAAACAGGTCCTTTCTTCCCTCAGGGAGGGACTTTCAGGCAGTTGGTGATGGGAAAGATCCTACCTTCCCCCTCAGTCCTTTCCTCAGGAGCTGCCGGTTAAAAGGTCCATTCTCTTCCCTGGTCTGCTTACAAGTAAGCTGGTCTGCTTTCCTTTTAACTCCTCTTCCAGTCTGTACATCTCATACAGGTGTGGTGGGGTAGGGCTGGCTGAGCCAAGAACAGCTCCTAACCCCATGTTGCCTTGTGTGGTGTTTGTATACCCCATCACACCCCTGGGTCTTGTGTTATGTTAAGGGATAAACAATGCTTCCTTATTCCCTTCCTCTAACCATTCATGATTTTCTAGACCTCGATCATATTCCTCCTCCCCTCCCCCCCAATCAGTTTCTTTCCTCCTATCCTATCTCAATCTCTTGGTGTTTCATCAAATTCTGGAGTCAACTACACCTCTACCTCGATATAACGCTGTCCTCGGGAACCAAAAATCTTACTGCGTTATAGGTGAAACCGCATTATATTGAACTTGCTTTGATTCACCGGAGTGCACAGCCCTGCCCCCCCGGAGCACTGCTTTACCGCGTTATATCCGAATTTGTGTTATATCGAGTTGCGTTATATCGAGGTAGCGGTGTATATTGCATTCATCCAAACCGGTCTTATCTAAGTAGAAAAGATCCAACCAGATGATGGCCATGAGCGGATTGTAACTAACCAGGGTCCAAGAAGCAGGTGTCATGGTCAACTTGCAGCCAAAGCATCTACTTGTAACTAACCAGCAGTCCAAAAGGTATCAATAAATGCCATATTTCATTGTGTTTTCTATCCTGTCTCTCTTCCATCTGGTGTGGGGGTGTTAATAAAAGGTTAAATGAATGCCCTTCACATCAGGTGTGAGTAAAATTAACCCTATCCTTTTAATCAAAGAAAGGTTGCTCTGAACATAAGAGACTGCTATTTTGACTCCAAAAGGAGACAGACTTCAAAAAGGTCTGACTAAGTCGGTTTTGCATATTCACTCAACCACACTTTCAATACAAGTGCTTGTTTTAATTTCTTGTTCTTTGTATTTCATCAATAAACTTTCAATTTGAATTAATGCTTTTCAATGTTTGCCAAGTAACTGAGTAAAACCAACAGCTCTGTTTAAAAATAACTCTGAATCTGTCTATTACTATTTCATGTTGGACAGTGAAAGCGTTTATAAATGTCTTTAACTCTTTAGACCTTTAAGATCAATACAACACCCTCCCATCCCTATTTTTCCTGAACATGAAAAAGAGCTATGCTTATGACATTATATGAATAAAACTAAGTTATATAAAGAAATATAAATTTTCTAAGTGTACTCCCAGGGCAAAACCACATTTCCCACTTTATACCTTTCTGCAAGTTTTATGAACACTTCAAGAGTTAGATTAGATAAGTTTCTCACAGCTTTAGCTATAGAGATGGCTAATGCAGTTTGATACTTGAACTTGAGTTGAAGAAGTTGAAACCTTCCAAAGGAAAAGGATTTCCCCCCCCCTTCTCAACGATAATTCCTTTGGGGACACTTTAAATTATGACACAGCCCTGTTAAGAATGTGTAACCAGTATGTGAAAACACAAGCTAGAAAAATCAGTACGTAAGTTCCAAGACAGGGCTGGATCACACCATTTCACATCACTCTGCAATGTAGGAGTCAAACACGCCTGAGCTAATTGCATGGTTGACGTAAATAGGATGTATGATGAGAGATGGATAATCCATGCACACAATATTTCCAAATGTCTTAAGTAGATATCCTGCTGCTCACCAGTGCAAACCTTACATTTCTCTGCACATCTTCAGCTATGGTTTCATGGACTGAAAAGACCAGCTGTCCAAGCAGATCTGGAAATGTTTTCTGGAGGTCTCTCTCCTGCAGCATTTCCAGCTGCTTTATAGATGATGGTTTCTGAACAAGTGTAGAAAATGCCCACACAGCATTCAGAGGCGCATTTTGCTGCCTTGCTGTTGCACTGTGCAAAGAGGGTTAAACTGCAAATAATTCAGACAGAGGAGTAATGAGCAACACAGCTGGGAACAAGTTTTCTTTTCAGAAGGTTTTTCGTTTTGTATTGGACTCACTGAAAAATTGGCTTATTTCTGCATTCAACTGAGTGAACTTATGCAGCAATAACTTTTTGGCAAATCCAGGTTTGTTAAAGCTGTACACGAGTATTGCTGAGATATGAAGACAATGCTATCAAGTTTTTGATTTCTTCACATATTTATGTCATTTAGAATGGTACTATCGTGCCTGCGAGAGGTTTTGCATATCATGGAGCCCATACAGCTCCAGGCTTTTCAAAAGTCACATTCTAGTGCCATATACCATTTAGGGCTCTCAGCCCAACAGAGCATAAAGTACATGCCAGAGATCAGCTGTGGCCTTCTTCTGGGCAAAGCTGAAGAGAATGATTCACCTTTTAAAATGAAAACATGTTTTGTTTATTGCAATTTTGGGGTGAGTTGCTAATAGATTTTTCTTCAGATTGATCTTTTTTCTCCACCTACTCCTATGGTAATTATGGATCTATTACTGCCCTTTTTATTTACAGGTAGGAAGGAAGGAAAGGTGTGCAAAGATCTGTACATGTGGGGATCCTGATTGTGAACTCTATGGGGGTAAAGGCTGTTATTTAATATTATATACACACACACATATATATATATATAATTTACACACACACACCCCTACATATAGTGTATAGATATATGTATATACATATGACAGAATAAGAAGCAATGGTCTCAAGTTGCAGTGGGGGAGGTCTAGGTTGGATATTAGGAAATACTATTTCACTAGGAGGGTGGTGAAGCACTGGAATGGGTTACCTAGGGAGGTGGTGGAATCTCCATCTTTAGAGGCTTTTAAGGCCCAGCTTGACAAAGCCCTGGCTGGGATGATTTAGTTGGTGTTGGTCTTGCTTTGAGCAGGGGATTGGACTAGATAACCTCCTGAGATCTCTTCCAACCCTAATATTCTATGATACACACATACACACGCTATCTAGCGCAAAGGGACCCTGATCTAGTTGAGGCCTCTTGACATTATTGCAATATAAATAATGATGGTGTGCTATATACAAAGAGCAAAATTTTTCAGACTAGAGGACTTATTTTTATTAATGAAAAGCAAAAAGCAGACCTAGCGACAGAGTCAGCACTGACTCACTAATACACCGCCTCTGAATTGCAACATTAAATGGCAGCTGTCTCATCAGCACAGAGAGTCATCTGCATTTAAAGATACAGAATACTCAGAACATGACAACATCTACTTTCAGTTACATGGCTACATATAACATACTTTTAGTTCGCAATTGGTCAAATCTCCAAACCTTGGATTATACCCTAATTTTGAGAAAGTCCAGTGATATTTGGACTTTGACCCATTTTTACTATTTATATTATTTATAAATATCTGCTTTCAGGGTCTTTTTAAAAAGCAGGACTAAAACTTAAATTGTCAATTCTAAAAAAAAAAAAATCTGATTACATGTTAGTTAAAATGCAATGGCTAAAATAGTCTGTTTCAGACATTCAAATAGTTCAAATTCAGGAGAAGAGGCAGTTTTAATTTAATTTTTTAAAGCACTCATATGCTACTATAGTATCAAACTAAATTAAAGCGTAAAGAAAATCTAAATAGGGGGAAAAAAGGCAAAAGTAGTCAGTTGTGCTAACCCAAATAAAAAAGGATTGCATCAAGCCCTGATGGTGGCTGAAATGTGATTCTGTTGGCCATCTTCAGAAAGGGAGTTTCACTGAAGGAAACAATAGCCTCCATTTCATTTCACTCTGAAGTTGAATGGCAATTTACAAGACAATGTTAACTATTTCACTGCCGAGCAAAGCACACAAGAAACAAGAAGGATCATCATATGATGGACATCTTCTATAAATATAGCTTTGTTTCGGCATGTCATTTATACATCTCAAGTGGGTGCAGCTTTGGGATAAGACCACTAGCGTTGACTTCCAGTTGATGACACTTTAATAGTGAAAGATGAACAAAACAACACCTCAGCATAAGTTTTGTTTAAATGATCTTAATATAGGCATCTTTCTTACACTTATATGAATACACGGGGGAAAAGTGGGTTATTTTGCCTGGCAGGTAACCACATATTTTCTTATAAGTTTTTGTTGTTGTGCATCAATGCAGTGTGTTGATGAGTGATAAGAAGAGTCAACTAAACTTCCTTCAGATGCTAGTTACCAGTGACATGAGATACCTTTCTAGTTTAACAGCAAGTAGATCAGTATGTATAATACTTACATAACATACACAAAGCTCTTTTATGAAAATTGTCCACATCTAAAGAACAGTATTTTGATGCCAACATATATGTTACAACATACATGTTGGTCCAATAAAAATTATCAGATTAGCTACCTGTGTAATTATGTGCAGTAAATGTATTAGGCAAAAGCTATGAAGCCTTTGAACTTTTTATAGTTAATGATGAGATCTGCTTAAGCATCTAGGATCCCAGGGGTCTTGGTCAGCTTTGCAAGTGTCATCCCATCTGTTTACTATACATTACAGGCCTTCCCTATAAATACACTTTCAAAAGTAAAGCGAAGTTTCTGGTTTGTTTTTCATGTTCATCAAAATAAATGAGAGCAGAGAAGAGCAAGAACAGACTGATGTCAACAAATGGATGATCTAATTCACATACTTCAAATTTATTATTAGAGAATGAGTACCTTGGAGTAAAAAAATAGTTAACAAGCTAGTTTTATGGGACATCATAAGCCAAATGTTCAGTAAAGAACAAACAAAGGCAACTAATTAAAAAAGATTCACAAAAAACAGGTGTTCTGAGATTATATATTACATTATGTAGCTTCATGGTAGCAACACCATAGTTAAGGTTATATTCCAAAATTGGCCAAAATTCCCATTTTTCTCTAAAGGTAGGGGAACACTGAAATTTCATACAGGATTAGAAGATTCAAAGGGGATAAAAACTAGGAAATTGGTTTGGTTTCTCCTCCCAAATTGTTAGTAGAATGTCTTTGAAATAGGGCTCTGATTCCCCCCCCCCCGCCCTTGTAAATCCTACTTTTTATTATTAATAATAATTATTAGTATTACTGGATCAGGACTCCATTCTGGTAGATGCTGTACAAAGAGTACAAAAAAAGATGGTCCCTGCCCCCAAGGAGCTGACAATCTAAATGTAAGACAACAGACAAGGGAGTACAAGGAAACGATGAAACAACATTGGTCAGCATGATAGCTAGTGATCTCTGCACACTAGCAGCCTCACCCGTGGCAAGTTTATTGAGCGATCTTTTAAAAAATTGTCTATCTACCCAAAACTTGGTAGAGTGGTAGATTCTGAGAAGCTATTCACAATGATAATTGAGAGTTTATGTGCAACACACATAAGTCTGATTAATTGATTGGGGGCTGGAAACAGGCAAGACTGAGTGATGGGTATGGGCATACATAAAACTGTCTCCATCAGGAGCAACACTTTTCTATCAGATCATACCCTATGATAGGGCATTCATGCACAACTGCTGACAGACAAAACATTCTTTTGAATTTGAATTTTTTTTATTTGATAAATGCTTTTCTAGCCTTTCTGTGCAAATGCACTAATTTTTGAGGAAAAATCTAGCTTTCGTGCACAGCTGATATTAAGCATGGTGAGCCCATTCAAATGCTCTTGTCCCATAGTTGAACAGTGATAGTTCTTTACCTGCTTCAACATGTTGAAGGTGCGTTCACCTGAAGCCACTGATGCAGGCAAACTGACAAAAATACGCAATGCAATTGTGATAATAGGAAACACCCCAGAGAGTCCAAGTTTGAGTATTTCTTGAAGCAATTCCTTTGGCTTGCAATCCAATTTAAAGTTCATGGAATATATTCGTTTGAGGAAGATGACCTCGTCACCGAGATCTTTTGAGATTTCTTTGTTGTACTGTTGCTGAAATTGTTCAGTTGCAGAAAGCAGATCTTCATTACTCAGTTTGTTGAAGTGCCAATGAAACCCCAAAAGGATTCAAATTAGTCACAGTGACTCAAATCAACATGTAAGACCTGATTGAATAGAGTCAATGATGACAAGGAAGACATTGACCCTATAATGCTGCTCGGCATCAGATTCAGTAGGTAAATTGTGATTGGTGCAGAACTCAGATGAAATGCCAATATTCTGTGCTACTAATTTGGACTCAGTCAGGCTCGCATCCCATTGTTCACGAATCTGTTCACTGTCATTGATAAGACTTTCAGTGTTATCCCTCTCAACATCAAGTGTAGCATTGTGTGCTTCAATTACCAGATTAGTTTGGTGGATCATTGTAAGTAGCTTCATCCACAAAGATGACATCAGAATGCATTCAAATTTTGACATGTGCTTCTGAATAGACTGAAGTTCAGTTTGAGCCTGTGCAGTGAGATTAAATGAGCTTGAATCTCTCAAAGCCTTTCTCACTGAATTCAAATGCTGCGCAACTGGTTGAACACCATCAAATTGGTGCAGACCATCTAGTTTTGGACATCCCATGCAGTGAAACGGGAAGATATTGCTTCAGAATTTCCCACCTTTGTGAACTGCTACTGAAGAGATTAGAACTGTTCAGCAAATGTACAAAGTAAATAATTGCCTCCTTGCATGATTCAGCACAGTCAACACCTCCAAGGTTTAGTGTGTGGTTTCCACAGCTGGAGAAAATACAGTTTGAATTATGCTCAAGCAGAACTGCTTGTACACCTTCATACTTCCCAACCATATTAGAGCCATTGTCATAGGCCTGACCAATTGTTGTTTGTACGAATGACCCACATAGCTCAATAAACTCATTTTGTATGCGTGTGGAGAGATAATGTACTTGCATGCGCTTTTGACTCTCTTGCAATTCTCGAACATGTTTAACATGCTCTGATAAAAGGGGGGTCATATTTGATGAGGAGCTCAACTATGCCTAGAAAGTTTTCATTTGCACGATCACCAATACGTTGACTGGAACCAAAGAAAGCCAATCCCTGCTCAGAAAGAAAAAGGGTGACATTCAGGATGCGCTCAACAAGTTTTTTCTAGTTATTAGGTTTCTGTAGAGAATTCAGTCAAGAGTAAATTCTCAACTGAACTTTAAGCTGATGCTGCCCTACTGTCTGATTTCCATGCAACACAGTTTTCTTTGTGTGACGTTGAACTCTCATGTGATGGTATTCGGTCTTTCAACTTCCTCCAACCTCTGTTGCAACAGATGTATTTGCAGCACTTTTGTTCAAAATGAAGCAGGGTGCACAGTACAGAGATTAGAGGGGTAGCCGTGTTAGTCTGGATCTGTAAAAAGCAACAGAGAGTCTTGTGGCACCTTTAAGACTAACAGATGTATTGGAGCATAAGCTTTCGTGGGTGAATGCATCCGACGAAGTGGGCATTCACTCACGAAAGCTTATGCTCCAATACATCTGTTAGTCTTAAAGGTGCCACAGGACTCTCTGTTGCTTAGTACAGAGATTGTTTTTCTATACTCCAGCATAACCAGTCTCTTGTGCAGCGCTCACCTTAGTCAACTAGACATAAAACTATAAAGACACTAAATGTAACAATTCTCTACCTTTCAACATGCACTTGATCCAGCACCAGCCACTAGTAGTGGTTTGTTTATATAATCAGCTGATCTGAGAGGACACGTTCATCATGGTCTAATCTTGTGCCATCAGAACCAATATATTTTTAATTCTTTAATATGACAAAATCTATATCAGTTAACAAAAAAATTATGTCTTTTACCAAATCACATCTCTTATTTACTTACATTTGCAGCTCTAAGCTGAAAGAGTATCACATTTTGGTCCAATAGGGATGTGCATGAAAACAAGTTGCAAAACTTATCCAATGCCAAAAAATTAACAAGTGTCTAAATTTGAAGCCCCCTTTGAGCTTGAGGCCCAGGCCAACTGGTCCTCTTGGCCCCCCATCTGATTGGCCCTGGTTAGGTAGCTTAACTTTTCATTTCTTTGTTTTTGCGGGTTTGTGTAAAGTGTGTGTTTATTATACATGTATAAAAATAAACTCAACTTGGTGCTAGTTGCTTCCCAACAAAACTTTTGGTGTGTTAATTCTTGTATGTGTTTAAAACCAGTTGATGTTTAGAGCACCAAGTTAAGTTATTCAGGAAGTTAGACTATTTAAGAAAACTCACTGAGAAGATTTCGGCCCTGCTCCTGCACACACTGACATGCTTAAAGATACGCATATAAGTAGTTCCATTGAAATCAATGCTCCTAAATGATCAGTTTAAACAAGACCCCCAAAAAGTTGGGCAAATTTTGCAATTATTTCTGTTACTAGTTTGAGACAGACCCCTTTCATTTTCCTGAAGTTTTCTATATAGTTTATCAACTTTTGTTTACTTTTTATTTTCTTTGGTTGTTTTTATTTTCTAGTTAAATAATTTTGGACAATGAGAATTCTGGATTTCAAAAAACAGAAAGATTTTCCAAAAAGTTTCCCCTTTGGTAAACTTAGACACTTTTTTAGTCACAATTGCCAATGATATCTAGTAAAATTTAGATGAAGCAGTACGGCAGTGATGCAGTATTGTTTAGTAGATAGGGCACTGGACTAGGTGTCAGGAGACCTGAACTGGATTTTATTCCTTTCTCTGCCACTGACCTTCTGTATGACCCTGAGCAAATCACTAAGTTTTTGCTTGTTTCCCCTCCCAGCCTTTGTCTTGTCTACCTAATTGTAAGTACTTCAGGACAAGGACTTTCTACAGCTTTGTTCCTCGATCGTGCAGTGGGTGGGTGAACTGCTGAGCCTGCGTGTCTACTCAGTACAAGAGCTGAGCCTATCTGTACAGTACCTCACACTGTGTGCTCCCATCTCATGTAAATGTCATCCCCCAAAATTCCACCCCCTCTAAATAAAAAGAGATGGTGACAGAACACACACACACAAAAATGCATGAACACAGAAGAAGAAATGTATTGTGATTGACAAACAAAACCGAGAAAACAGAAGGGGTCTAACCATAGGATAAGAAAAGGATGACAGTGACCACAATCAAAAATGAAAAAAATAGCAGGCTAATTTGTAGCTTTAAAGTTTGTCAATCCCCCTACATTTTCACAACTTTGATTTTGAAAAAGGCCATTTTTCGATTAAAGATATTTTGTTCAAGCATCTGACCAACTCTATAAGTAAGGGCCAACTTATTTTCCCCTCCCATCCCCCAAACCAGGCTATATTAACTGCGTACATGGAATATCTGAATTGGCTAGTGGACCAAGGTTGATACTAGCATTAAATAAGCCACTAAAACAGAACAAGGCCCAGACTGTAATAGAAAGAGTTACAAGGAAAGATAAAGATGAAGATTTTCATCATATCCTATACCTTAGATTTTTGCCTAGGGAACTAACTAGTGGTAAAGGGATGGACTGTTCCCCACAAATCAAAGTTAGTTGATCCAGTGGCTGCTCTTCTAGCCTAACTCTCCACTCCAGATAGGCATGTTAAGCAGAAGCAGAGAGCTCATTATTATTCAGGACATTTCTCTTCCTGTACAAAACTCAACTTCATCCTCCTCCTGAAGGATACCTGCAGGGATTCTATGGCAAAGAGAACTTTCTTCAAGCCCTCTCCAGCAGTCTATTTGAATCTCAGAAGAACAGATTTTCAGTGCTTGGAATTGTCAGAGTCATATACCAGATTCTCCTCCAAAAAACCCCTCAGGAAAACACACTCCAGTTAGGATTATAGCTATTCCAGTTTTAAGCTTTAAACATTTTTGTTGCAGACCTAACAGTATGGTTCCAGATTTTACTATAGGAAAACTATTCCTCCTCCTTCCTCAAATGCACACTTTCCCATAGTTCACGGATGGCTGAAGAGGTTTTGATTAGGGCTGTTAATTAATCACAGTTAACTCACGCGATTAACTCAAAAAATTAATTAAAAAGAACAGGAGTACTTGTGGCACCTTAGAGACTAACAATGCATCCGAAGAAGTGGGCTGTAGCCCACGAAAGCTTATGCTCTAATAAATTTGGTAGTCTCTAAGGTGCCACAAGTACTCCTGTTCTTTTTGCGGATACAGACTAACACGGCTGCTACTCTGAAACCTGTCAAAAATTAATTGTGATTAATCACAGTTTTAATAGCACTGTTAAACAGTAGAATACCAATTGAAATGTATTAAATATTTTGGATGTTTTTCTACATTTTCATATATATTGCATTCTGTATTGTAATTGAAATCAAAGTGTATATATTTTTGATTATAATTTTTACAGTGCAAATATTTGTAAACAAAAGAAATAGTATTTTTCAGTTCACCTCATACAAGTCCTATAGTGCAATCTCTGTAGTGAAAGTGCAACTTACAAATGTAGATTTTTTTTTGTTACATAACTGCACTCAAAAACAAAACAATGTAAAACTTTTGAACCTACAAGTCCACTCAGTCCTACTTCTTGTTCAGCCAATTGCTAAGACAAACAAGTTTGTTTACATTTACGGGAGATAATTCTGCCAGCTTCTTATTTACAATGTCACCTGACTGCAAGAACAAGCATTCACAAGGCACTTTTGTAGTCGGCATTACAAGTTATTTACATGCTAGATATGCTAAACATTCGTATGCCCCTTCATGCTTCGGCCACCATTCCAGAGGACATGCTTCCATGCTGATGATGCTCGTTAAAAAAATTAATGCATTAATTACATTTGTGACAGAACTCCTTGGGGGGAGAACTGTACATCTTCTACTCTGTTTTACCCGCATTCTGCCATACATTTCATGTTATAGCACTCTTGGATGATGACCCAGCACATGTTGTTCGTTTTAAGAACACTTTCACTGCAGATTTGACAAAACACAAAGAAGGTACCAATGTGAGATTTCTAAAAATAGCTACAACACTTGACCCAAGGTTTTAGACTCTGAAGTGCCTTCCAAAATCTGAGAAGGATGTGGTGTAGAGCATACTTTCAGAAGTCTTAAAAGAGCAACACTCTGACGTGGAAACTACAGAATCCGAACCACCAAAAAATAAAATCAACCTTCTGGTGGCATCTGACTCAGATGATGAAAGTAAATATGTGTCGGTCTCGTTATCGAGCAGAACCCATTATCAGCATGTATGCATGTCCTCTGGAACGGTGGTTGAAGCATGAAGAGACATATCAATCTTTAGTGCATCTTGCGTGTAAATATTTTGCAACACCGGCTACAACAATGCCATGGAAACACCTGTTCACACTTTCAGGTGACATTGTAAACAAGAAGCAGGCAGCATTATCGCCTGCAAATTTAAACAAACTTGCTTGTCTGAGCGATTGTCTGAAGTAGGACTGAGTGGACTTGTAGGCTCTAAAGTTTTATGTTGTTTTATTTTTGAATGCAGTTATTTTTTGTACATAATTCTACACTTGTAAGTTCAACTTTCATGATAAAGAGATTGCACTACAGTACTTGTATTAGGTGAATTGAAAAATACTTTTGTTTTTTACAGTGCAAATATTTATAATAAAATAAATATAAAGTGAGCACTGTACACTTCGTATTCTGTGTTGCAATTGAAATCAATACATTTGAAAAAGTAGAAAATATCCAAAACTTCTTAAATAAACGGCATTATATTATTAACAGTGCAATTAATCGCATGATTAATCATGATTAATTTTTTTAATTACTTGACAGCCCTCGTTTTGATCAAACTTAAATGATACACCTTCAGAGATAGACTAAGCAAGGAATATTACACCCCAAAAGATGAATGTTTCAGAAAGTTGTTAGGGATATGTGAAAACTGTTTTGCAGGCTTTTCTGAACTATTCACTGGTAGTAGCTTCTTATTCTATGTTAGCTTCAAGTCATAGTCATAACTGGAATCGTAGTTTAAATAATTATATATAAATTGTGTGTGCGCGCACACACACAGAGAACTGAACTGCATAGCTACAAATACAACAGTGTTAGAAAAACTGTTTAAATGGTCATGTTTAACAGGACACAATTAAATCAAACCTGATGCCTCTGTGTTTGAGTCTGTGAATCCTAGCAGGGGACCAAGTCACTAATATGGCCGTAACAATTAAAGCAGTCAAGCTTTTTATGTGACTGTTTTTATAAATATTACTTCTAAGATGTATATACAATATACACACACACACAAAATGTTTAAACATATTTTTTCCATTATATATATATATATATATATATATATATATATATATATATATATATATATATGTGTGTGTGTGTGTGTATATATATATATACACACACACACACACACACACACAAACAAAATGTTTAAACAGCTATTTTTACATACTGCAAGTTACAAAGACATTACTGGAAACAATGGTACGAGAGAATAATCGTATCAAAAACTTGTCACAAAACATCATAGGAATTATCATACTGATTCAGACCCGAGGTCCATCAAGGTATCCTGCCACTGACAGAGGTCAGTACCAGCTACTGAAAGGAAGAAACTGTGCAGCAGACAGTTATGGGATAACTGTAAAAGCTTCTTAACATCACAGAGGTGACGAAGCATGAGGGTTTATATCCCTTCCAAAAGCTCTTGTTTATATTATTGACTATTACAACTGTGGGTTCTAACTCTTGCAAGCCTTACATATGTCTAGTCTTTTTTTAATCCTGCTAGGTTCTTGGCATTAGTGTTAACTTGTAATGAGTTTCATAGGCTAATTGCACATTATGTGAAAAAATATTTTCAATTTGCTACCTTTGGATTTCATTGACTGCCCCCTTTGTTCTTGTATTGCGAGAAAGGGTGAATACGAATTCATGATTTATTTGTAAGCCAGCTGCAGCTAGGGTGACCAGATGAGAGATGTGAAATATTGGGACGCAGGGGTGTGTGTGTGCCCATAGAGCAAAAAAAAAAAAAAAAAAAACACAACAACCCCAAGAGCCGGTGGTGGAGGGAAAAAAAAAAAAGAAAGAAAGAAAAGCCGGAGCATAGAAAAATTGGTGGGGGCTGAGCACCCACCGTCAGCTCCATGCCCCCCCCCCCCCACACCAGCTCCACTCCGCCTCCACCTGCCCTGAGCTGGCTGCCACATCCTGCTTCTCCCCCCTCCTCCAGCACTTGCGCTGCCATACAGCTGATTAGTGCAAGCTTGGAAGGGAGGGGTGAGGAGGAGGAATGCGGCATGCTTGGGGAAGAGGCGGGGCCAGGGCGGGGATTTGGGGAGGGATCCAATGGGGGAGGGAGAGGGTGGAGTTGGGACGGGGGGGGCGCAAGCCCCCTCTGCCTGTGCGCCGGAGTGCAAAATATCGGGACAATTCGCGTCCCAACTGAACATCGGTCGGGACGCGGGACAAACAAGTAAATATCGGGACAGTCCCGATAAAAATCGGGACGTCTGGTCACCCTAGCTGTAGCTCTGAGCTGGGTACACCCAGCAGATCCTTTAAATCAACTTCACCCATCTCCATCCTAGGCTGATGGCACAGTCTAAGAAGTAAATGAAATCTGGAAGAAAAAAAAAAAAAAAAAAACCCTGACAAAACCAAAAGCATCCATTTCCTGGGATCCCTTCCTCTCCTCTTAGGTGTTTCCGAGATGACAGAGGAGAGTCAGGGAGGTAGAGGTAAAACAGTCTCATCTCATCTTCCCTATCCCTAGTTGCTAGCCCTCTTCCTACCAATATTCTGCCCTCCTCTGTATGGGGATGGAGGGAGGCAGGTTATATGCTGCTTTCTGCTTCCCAGAACCTGCTATGGTTGGCTGAGAGACCAGGAAGGCCTCTTTTCTACACTACAAGATTTCTGTTCTCAAACCCTAAACAGAATAGTATCTTGAAGTTTTTTAGACTGTTATCCTGCAACCATTTCCTCTTGCTTAGCAACAGCCTTTGTTATTTGACGACTACATCTGAAGACCACCACCTGGAATGGGGTAGTTGTTTTGTCTCTTGGTCATTCTAGTTTTCCTTAATATACAAGATAGTGTCATTTTAAACAAAATACTGGTCTTGCTCTTCATTAGGCAGCTTTTCAAAAAAAAAAAAAAAAAAAAAAAAAAAAAAGGTAAATATCCAGCTGCTCCATGGGAGAACAATGCCAGCTGTTGAGTGCTGAGCATTTTTGAAAATCTGGCCCTTGCATATGGAAATATTTTGTTGTGTGCAAAATTTAGGGATTTTTCTCTAGGAAAGCGAAAGTTGTGCTTAATGAGAGAGCAATTCCTAGATTTTGAAAAATGTGTTCAGTACCTTTCGCAAAAAAGGCAGAGGCAGAATCCACCAGAACCTAACAAAGTGGTAGTGTATATATGTAACTTGGCCTTTTATGTTTGTTTATTGTTTGTAAACAGTTATTTGGAACCCAACTAGATCTGTGTTGTTTCCTCGCGTTCTTAATGTTGTATAAAAAGCAAAGACAGCATTTCTATAATGATTTTTGTTTGAATGTTTCTTTAAAGGAGGTCCTTTTGCAAAGCAAAAAGAGACGATTTACATTGTAATTGTAGAAGTATTCTTGATGTAAGGAAAATACTTGATATGTCTCTTGTTGGACTGAGAGTTTATTAGCTTTCAGGACATCATGCAAATCCCATCTATGCTTTCAGGCTTTTGGCTACATATTTGGGTGATGTTTCATACCCCTGTTTTATGATGGCAAGTAGAGTTTATTTAAGGTTTGCAATATTAAACTTTGTTTTTTTAAATGTACAAGAACTTAAAATATTCATATGATCATGTTTAACACTGAGAAATATCAACAGTCCATGATAGTGCTGATTGTGATGTTTAAAATTTAAGTCTTAGATTCTGTGACTAAAACAGGAAGTATATTATCTGAGGAAAGCAATACATCACAATGAAAAGGGAAGGTTGTATTTTCCATCATCACTTTTGTTCACTTGAGGAAGGATGTCATTCTGCCTCCCCCCCCCCCCACCCCATCATACTTTTCAACACAGTAAGAGTAAGTGGTATGCTGGATTCAGGGCTTAAATTTAGCTGGAGCTGTCCAGAGTGGAGCTCCAGTAAATATTTTCAACTCCCCTGGAGTTTTCATAGCTTGTTGAGGAGGCGTGGCGCAAGCGACTCTGAGAAACACCAAGAGAACTTAAGCCCTGCCTGAACTGCTTGTACCTTTTAAATATTTGGACTGGCTGGCCATTCTGCTTGTGAGACTGCAGAGATGAGAGACTACAAGTGACTTGAGAGACTACTGTAAAGATATTAATAACAGTACACAACTGTCAATAGAATGAAAGGTTTTAAAACCTTGTGTGAGACAGATTGAGAAAGTTATGGAGCACACCCCACCCATATAATTATCAGATTTCATCTAGATAACCAGCTGGTAATTAGGATATTGGATTTGATTTTATATTTTAAATTAAATACCCCCCATAACTGAGAATTCCACACCCCTCCCTAATCCCACCAGTTTTTCCCATTTTACATACTTAAGGTCTTATACTGCAAACACCATCCTTCTTGCTTAGTAGGACTGATAAAACCTTCCTTCAAAGGCCTATCAAAAGTTTTCCTGAATAACCCAGCAGGGTTGCTGCTGAACAATACAATGTACACCCCTTCCCTTCAGGGACTAAGTGGGCTGCTTCTAACATTGCCAGCCTAGGGAGCAAGACTTGGACTAGAAGTTGAACCCTCACCCTATCACCCCATTAGTTAGCAGGTGGGCCTAGAAATGTTTCCATTATGATGCATTGCTTAGAAGGAACCTGAATCACATCTTACCAAAAAGCCTATAAGAAATCAAAGCTTGCCTGGGTCCTTACCCTGTCAATACTACTAAATTATTGATACTTATGGTGGACTCCAATACATCCCGGTGTTGCCCTTCTCCCCCATAGATCCTTGGAGACCAACTTTGCGGGTCCATGGGTGCCTTCTCACGCCAGGGCCTGGATTCACCTATTGATGGGAGTCTGACTCAGCCAACGGCAGACTGTTCTTCCACTCAGCAGCCCAAGTTTGGGTCCTCATCTCAATTCTGAACACTCCATGCCAACAATGCCTAGACATTCTGCAGGGGCATCATGCTGGACTCCAGAAACTGCCACATTTAATTAACAATTGATAATTTCCCTATCAGCAGAACAGACTCTATTGTAATCATTTAATTCCTTCAAGCCATAGCTGTGACTTTCTTGCCCATGTGCCACATTTATTTAAAGTCATGCTGTGTGTGCAACAGGGTGCCTGTGTGCAGACAGGACAACCTCTGGTGGTTAGTTTTCATGATAGGAAAAAAATCGTTACAACTTTAAGTAGAAAGTAGTGCTACAAAGTACCGGTATATTTAAGATACAGCAACAGCAGGGTGAAATGCAATTGAAGGCAGTAAGGAACACCCATTTATCTAGCTCCACACTTTCAATCTCGTATAAACTCCACAGAGACCTTACTTTTTAACAAAAACCAAGAGAATCTTTTCATTAAAAAAAAAATTGGATTGAAGTGGGAATATATGAATGGCTGTTTTCCTTATCTGACTTCAGTGGCATTGGAGCCTGCTATAGCTGTGAAGCTACTGCCAGATCATAATGGAAGTCAGAATATAGACCTATGGTAAATCAAAATAAAAGACAACTTCTGAGACCTGGAGGTAGATAATGGATGACTTGCAGATAAGAAAGATTGAGTCTTCCTGTCTTTGTAACAATCAAGGGAATAGTAGCGTCTGGAATTCTTTCCTTCTCCCTCCTCATGAAATTGCATAAAGGCAATCAAAAACTTGTCTATCTTTTAAAATCTCCTTTTGTCACTCTGATGGTATGCTAATCTGTCAGCAAGGGTGGGAATCAGAGGCTATAAAATGTTAATTAAAAAGATCCAACTGAATTTGGATTCGAAAGAAGCCATTAAGTTGAGGGCCTGAATTCTAGTAAGTGTTATATGGAAGAGTCAAGATCAAACATGTATAGCTGCAGTATACAAGGATTTCATATTTGCCCAGTTACAGTGAAGTGCTGGAAACTTACCACTGTAATAATGCATTGTATATAGAGGGAGGCAGTTTACATTTTATTTCATAGCCTATTGATTTATTGACTTGCTCCTGAAGTTGTGTATGCACTTGCTTAAAATTTGCTACATTTGAAAACTCTCCTGAAGCTTGTATTTACACAATTCTTGGGGAGGTATAGCAGCATCCTTACTTGTGGCATACCAAAAGGAGAGGGAGGAGAGTGTTTTTCAGTGAGCATGAACCTGAAATACTGAACTACTCTAACCATTCAATGGTGTCAAGAAATTTTGCCTCCTTTCTCTGCTCTGCCACATGATTTGGTGGGAGCCTCAGAAAGCCGCCCTTGCTGAGCCTCCATTTTCCCATCTGAGAAGTGGGGATAATACTATGTGTTGAGGCGTACATTTAGGTAAACCTATCAGTCACTCATTTCTATTCTGAACTCAGATTTTATTCCAAAAATTGAGTGCTAAACGTATCAGCATAGTGAAAATTAAGAGATGACTTAGTTATTCTTGAAGATACATCTGGATGAGAATATGCACCATAGAGCCTATGACTTAGAACTTGAGGTTTGGATCCACCAGACAAAACCCATGAAGTCATAGGGGTTTCAGGGGGGATAATAGAGGCCAGAATTTGGTCCTTGGAGTTCAATTCTCCAAAATAGCAGTCTAGTCAAACTCCTGCTCAAAATGCTGTTCAGTGAGTTTCTCTGCATCTCTTCTCCCTTAGTGAAGGGCTCTTGCAATAACCAGAATTTTTTTTTCAAATCATCCTGCTATAAGAGATAAGGAAGGAAATACAGTAGAAAGTGAAGGCAAAACAAAACAAAACCCATCAGAGTCAGTATTACTTGAAAAGGGACTTCATCTAGTGGCAGAATACTAGATAACTGAATAAATGGTAAAGTATTACAGATTGTATTAGTCTGAGAGGAGGGAACATTCACCCTCAAGATCAGAGGGTAAGAAAGCTACAACCATTATTCAAATTATAAAAGACCCTCTAATCTAGCAAATTTTCCCGGCAGAGTAGCTGTCAATGAGCATACACTACTAGTCAATCAGGCAAAACACTGTATGATGGATGCATTCCTGTACAACTTCTGCCCACCAAGACTTCCTATTTGCTTCTTGGTAGTTCATAAAATTGTGGGAAGTGAAGTGGGGGAGTGGAGAGGAAGAGGGTTGTTCAAGGTCTATCCACCACACTGTGGTAAGTACTAAGTAAATGAATTTTAACATTTTAAAAAATAGAAAATTCCCTTCTGAAATCCTCTGCCACTTATGTGCTCTCCAAAAAATATCCTAGATCCATCATTTTGCAAAACTACTGGTATTTATTATATGATGGTTTTGTTAAGTTTGGCAGATCAGAAGTGAAAGCATTTCATAGAGCAGAAAAAACAGAGACTTTAAAATGTTTTAAACATCAGAGACAATTAATATTCAAACAACAACATGAAAGCTAATCACCACCTCTGGTAAGAAAAGAGTAAATGGAATGTTATATATATTTTATGCTTCTCTATTATTTTAGATATTAAGTGTATGATAATGCTTCTTGTAGACCAGGATAATATGGACATTAGAGTATATGTTTTTGGACTTAATCCAATTTTAAATTTAACTTTCTAATTTCCCTTTAATATTACTAGTAGAACATGTGCAGAAGTCAATATATCACTGACCTTTTGGGAATTGTTATGCTGGTGATGAATGCAAATTACTTTGAGAGGCCTATAAAATGGACTATCAGCTTCTAATGAGCAGGAATCAAAACATATCCCATAAACTATACTAGAGAGACTGTGGGAGCATCAATATTTTTGAACAAACAAGATAAGGTATATCTGAATTAAAACACCACAAGGACCATGAATTTGTTGCTTCTTTCAAGGGCAGTGGCTTTTAACTTTTGAAGTTATTTTTTTTTACATGCATTCATTTCAACTTAACAGTATACTGAAATAAAAGTGAAAGTGACAATTCTATGGCAAAGGAAATCAAAGTTGTGGGAAGTACATGTGAACGACTGTTCCTTAAGATTTTGGACCTTTTAAGATGTTTCCAAAATATGGTTATAAAAATGGGTCCCACAAGTCTTATTTGCTTTCTTAATGTACAGTGCTTCTGGGTTGGATCTTTGTATGGAAAAAGGCATCCTTTGTCTCATAAAAAGCTAAGAAGTTACAGACACTGCTGTGTTGAAACACTTATTTTATGTCAATCTCAAAATGATCTCTTAAAAAAAATCATTTTCATTCTAATGTTTAGCATCTGTTTAGGCTCAACATAGACCTGCAACACGTTCCAAATTCAAAACCTAAAAACAGCCCAGAATTGTTGGACATTTGTTAGTTTTTAAAGACATGTATGAACCAGTAAATTAAGACAGACTTCTAAACTCCCTCTAGGAAGTGTGACCATACCAGCTTGAATACATGAGGTGGCCTTGTTCCAAAAACTGGAAGCAAATAGAAAGAACGTTCTTGGTATGATAACATTTCCCCTGGCTGTCATCCTTTTTTGTTTTGATAGCAGTATCTTCATATAATATTTATGAATAATGCATCATTTCAATTAGAAACCAGGTTCTCTAATACACTACAAACAGAGCAAGCACTAAGACAACACACTTCCATACTAAACACTGGAATACAGACCCTTGATACTGTAGTAAGAAGTTGCTCTAAATGTGTAGCAAGTACTGTAGTGCTGCTCCCCTAGAATCTCCTTTTCATAAGAGTCTCAATTGAGAGACAGTCAAACTTTGTTTGTATAGACTGAGAATCCATGTGCATTCTAGGTAACTTAGTAAGAGTTATACCACATTAAAATAGAAATGGAGGGAAGAGGCAGAGAAACCTACTTACAATATGCTAAATTTTAGTATGAACTATTATTTAGAATGGCAGAGGAATAAAGGTTTCTAACCGTCAGAGGGGTGAAATTTTGGAACAGCCTTCCGAGGGAAACGGTGGGGGCGAAAGACCTCTCTGGCTTCAAGAGTAGGCTAGATAAGTTTATGGAGGGAATGGTTTGATGGGATAACGTGATTTTAGTCAATTAGGCATTAACGAGCCATCGCTGGTAAAATAAGGGTCCGGCTGTAGAATCTTGCCTGTATGCTCGGGGTTCTACTGATCGCCATATTTGGGGTCGGGAAGGAATTTTCCTCCAGGGTAGATTGGCAGAGGCCCTGGAGGTTTTTCGCCTTCCTCCGCAGCATAGGGCAGGGGTCGCAGGCTGGAGGATTCTCTGCGACTTAATTTAAAGACTTCAAGAGAAAGTGGGTGGGTCAGCTTTTGTGGCCTGCATCATGCGGGAGGTCAGACTAGATGACCATATTGGTCCCTTCTGACCTTAAAGTCTATGAGTCTAAGTCAAATTTTACAGTCTAAAACCTGGCTAGCTGAGCTATGCCTTATCCCTGCAGATGCACATCTTTTACATTTCTGATACAAAAATCTAGAAGGGGAAACATGCATCCTTCAGTTTTGTTCTTCTATTAAGAAGGAGTTTAAAGCTAGTGCGGCCACAGGTTGAATAGCTAAGGAAGGGTATTGCTAGATGACAAAGGTTCATTTTATTAACTGAAATATGTTAGGAACAATAAAATGCAACTGACTCAGTTCCATCAAGAGGCTCCAGTGATAATGTGAATGTCAAATACACATGTTAAAGGGTTTATCAAAAATCCTAGACTGTGAGGATATTCATTAGAGGACTAGAAAAATATACATCCCTAGTAATTGTCATTACTTGGGATATTTTTAGGCTGTTTCTGAGAACTTCTCAGGCATAATGCACATTACAAGCTCTTACTGAAGATAAGGTAACTTCTCTTATTACTGTTAATTAAAGATTGTACCTTTTTGACAGCACATGCACAAATATTTACAAGTTGCTAACAGTAATTAAAATGCATCTCCTACCTAAATTCTTCATGAAGCAAACTGCAGCAGTTTGTAATATTTTCCCTTCATAAAAGCCCCAAGTATTTACTGTCTGCAGATGAGATCATACTCTAGAAATAGTAATACTGAGAGAGGGGAGACAGAAAGAGAGAAAGGCATTGACGAATGTTATTCACACTAATACTACTTGAATTGAAAAAGATCTGATCTGCAGTACCTTGATTCTCATTTGTTACTCAGCAGGGCTGGAACAATATTTGCCCAGTTGCTATGTAGATAGGGGTGCTTGCCAGCTCAGTCCATTAACACCACTGAACCTGGTTCTTGTTGATAAGAAGAGTTCTTGTTTGAATAAAATGTGCTGATAAGATGCTCTCCAAGGCAGGTAAAACAGATATTTCTTGTGTGTGCGCTTGAACAATGTTGAAAAGCCAAAGTCATGCCTTGTAACCACTCCTCATTAACAGAAGTTTTCATTTGACTAGGCCAGAATATCTTTTCGGGCAGTCCTTAGGCTTGCTGAGGTGGGATTTTGGCAGCTGGGGGGAGAGCGGGGAAGGGGAGGGACGTGACCCATGCCGACACTCCTGTATTTCAAAGAGTACAAGGAGTTGGTTGAGTGTTTTAATAATTTCTACCAAATGGACTAAAACCAATCATTCTAAGAGTTTATAAAAATGTTAAATACTACCCATGATATTTATATGCATGATCCCGCTGCCTTTATTTAGCTAACTGTAATTCAGAGTAAGTATTGACTGAGGTTTCAGAGCTTGTATATCCATTTCAATATGGAGTTTTTAAGTCAAACACACACACACACAAAAATACATTATTAGGTTAAAAGAACATTAAGAACACAAAGTTACATACTCAAAAGTCAGAGTGCCAGAATTAAGGTTGCCTGGGCAACCTTAGTGACCGCTTGTGAAAAGTTTGGTTTAAGAGACTTGCCCAGCATCACACAGGAACTCTGTGGTACATACTCCAAATTCTCCAATGCAGCATTCAACTGCCCTAATTATGAGGCCATCCTTCCTCTACATCACTGACTATCCACCTTCCAGTTTCTGCAACAAATGAAGCAAGGATCCTACAGACAACAGTCTCCTTCACTACACAACTCTGGTTTATCCCCAGAGCAGGTCTCTCCTGTGCAGGAGGGAAAATAGTATGCAATCATGTAATTAAAGACTGCATCATAATGCATACTCATAAGGATGCTGGTGGCAAATTAATATTGCCCCACTCTCCTTACCCAGCCAGTCCTAGTCAGTCTCCTTCTCCCTGCATCCTACTTATCCCCATCTATTCTTCCCTACCCCACTCCCCTCTACAATCAAATCAGGCATCTTCCTCCTCCATGCTGAATGAGACCAGCAGGGGAGGGGGGCGGTTTCATTGAGAGCATAGCAGACAGTTTTCCTGCTTTCATTTTCAGTGCCCTGGCACAGACACAGGCCAGTCCACAGCAGCCCAGATATGCAAACTGCAGGGGAAGTCCTGTTCAGGTAGCCCACTGCAGTCACAGCCTGGACCATGCTTACTATAAAAAAAAAATCTTCAAGGAATTTGGTTCTGAGGCTCTAGCAAGTCTGAGTATGTGCAAATTGCAATTTTCTCACGGGCTTATTGTAACCCACACACCTCCTGGGTTTATTGTAACCCACACACCTCCTAGGTGTGATGTTCTGTCCCATCTAGTGGCACCGAGACCACTTAGAGTGTTAAATAAGTCTGCTCTACAGCCTTAGCTAACAGCCAGTTGGCTTTTAGCTCATGCTGTAGAGGCTCATACACTAAACTCCAGAGGTCCCTGGTTCTTCCCACTCGCCGATGCCGGGGTGTGTCGGTGTTACATTATCATAACTTGGTCAAGTTTGGGTGGATTTTTGTGGAATGTATCAGGCATGTGACTTTGGCATAAAGGCACCTCCTGCCAAATTTCAAGTCACTGCTCCAAAGTGGGGCCAAGGGGGGAAACTAGAGCTTCTCTAAGAAAAGGTCACCAGAATTTTTAACATGAGCAATAAAGAGAGTGTATTTTTCTCAACTCATTCTCTGCAATGGCTAAACCAGGTTGGCTGAAATGAAGGCTGGGGAAAAGTCAGCTTGAAGCAGACTCCCAGATGTATATTTTCAGCACAAATGGGTAAAATATGGCAAAGTTACAAGCATCTGAAAACAGTATCTTATAATGGAAAGTGCCAGGCAACCTTAGGCAGATTTATTACAAATAGACTTAATTACTTCTAGGCTCCTTACAATAGGTTGGCATAAGCACCATGGAATGAGTTGTATAGATCCCTTGCACAATAAATGTAGTGAAGCGGTTTATCCAGGATCTGTAGAAGCCCCAAAAGGGGCTTAGTGAGATCTTTTTATTTGCACTTTTGAGACTGACTATGATTTAGATTATAATGAAGTGTAGGTGAAGGGAACCACCCAAGGAACTAGCAGAGAAATCCACTCCATGAACCACAACTAATGGCCCAACAGATCTATTTAAAGGAACAGGTTCAAATAAGAGAAGGAATCACTGACTGATTGTCCACACACTAATTATACATTGAATGCAGTATGTTATTTTCCATATGCACAATTATGTCAGTTAAAATATTTAATCTACAAATTGTTTCAAGCATTTTAATAAGTTACCTATTCTATATATAAATCTATTCTAAACTTGAGGATAGAATAATGCCTAGGTTTGAAAAATAAACAATCAGTCCATGGCTGGTATTAACAAGAACATATTCCACTATTGCAGTTTCAGTCTATTTTGCAGCATATACCCTTTCAGAGAAGATGTGTCACACATGCATACAAAGATATATGAACAAATCTAGTCACTTATTTGTATGGTGGTAGCAGCTAGAGACCCAAAATCATACATCAGGACAAGGTGCTGTATAATCATATAAGATGGTGGCCCTTCCCCCAAAGATCTTACTATTTAAGTGTAAGACAAGAGATAACAAGCGGATACAATAGATGGAGGAAATTGAAGGTAACAATGAGCCCCTCCATTCTATTTTGGATTTGTCTTTGCCACTTTCCTTGACCACTGGCAGGTCACACATACGGGATTGCTATTGACACTGGTAATGACCATTCTAGGAATCAACTCTTAACAGATGTCCTGTGAACAAGTTGCTCTAAAATTTCCTTTCACACCCACACATTTGGATCATGAATCAAGTATCAACAATTGACCAGGAACACAATTAAAAGAAATGAATGTGCCTTGTTTAAAAAAAAAATCTGCTGTAGTACCTTCTATTGGAAAGTGGGTTGCTGTTTTTAAACACACCCTCGGAATGTAAAGACTGCTTTACAAACAAGAATTTTGTTCTCTGCAATGACAGTCTAATTTAGAAAGCAGTGTGAAGTGAAACTAGTGTCTGAAAATATGTTATTTTTTAAGTTACTGGATACCATAGCTCTCCCAGAGAAATTTTCCAGCTCTGGATGATGGCCAACAAGATTAAACAGTAAGAGGCCATATCCTTTGCCTTACATTATCGAGGATATATTTTACACTATTACAATGTAATCAAAATACTTCCTTTGTAGCCAATATGTGGTTCCAGAACAGGTCAACATTTTTTCCATAGGTATTTTTAGGTAACATTCCAAAGAACAAAAACTGAAACACTTTGAAACTTCGACATTTTCCCTCACACTGTGATAAAAATCAGAAGTATTCTGTTAGATGTACGATGATCACCCTCAAAGGGTTCTCAGGTTATTAGGGTTCACAAGGCATAAAGTTAGAAAAGCAAAAGGATCACTTATCTGTTTTGGGCTGAAAAAAATTATCATTTTAAGGATTGTTTATAAAAAAGAGGCAGAGTTCACTTGTGACCAGAAGATTCTTAAGATTTTAATTAACATTTTTTGCAACAATTATTTTCTTTATACTTTGTCTCCATGTTACTGTTTTAGTAAAGGAGAATTGTGTCCAGAACACAGTAGCAACTAGGCTGCAGTCCTACATTCAAAACAAAAGAGGAAAATGTCTAGTGAACCTGCTGTCCCCTTTAGAACGACCTGAAGGGAAAGAATTGGGCCTCAAGTTATCCTGGAAGGGACAGGACCTCAAATCATCATCTAACCAGTAGAGAGCACTTTGAGCGATACAGCGTGTTATGGAACAAGCAGCAATAAGACTACTGACCTCCAATGGTGAACCACTAGAGGGGCATGTGACACACTTTGCCAGTGGTGCACAAATATTTTCTAGACAACAGTAGAATGAGACGCACAGGATTCCTGGACTCTAATACAGGATCTGGAAGGATAGTGTGGATTAGTAGTTAAAGCAGGGGTTACAAATAGAATAACCAAAACCAGATTTGTCAGTTAGTATGGCTAAGATTTGGTTCTTCCATATTAAAAACTAGAATTTTATTCAGAGCTCTACCAGAAGAAGTGAGCTTGTGAAACCTCTCAGTTACCTTACCTATAAAATGAAGGGAGTGATATTTGCTCTCTCTGACAAGACGACCTTGCTCAGTAGTAAGAGCTGTGATATGTATAGATTACTTCAGTCAGTAGAAAAGGTGAAACTGAATTCATGGTCTCCTGGCTCTCACTTTATTGCACTTTCTCCTGTGAGAAAAGGTGTTTTGAAATATGAGGATAAACAAGCATCCAAGTTGCTCATCAAGGCTTAAGAGATTAGACAGTGCAGTTCTAGAATGTGGGGATACTTAGGAAACTACTCTGTCCTTGGACTGCTCTCTTGGCCCAGTCAGATGCAAAGGCATCACCTCTGCTGACAGTTCTGAAATGCAGCGGCAACCTACCTCCTCCGTCTGAAGAGTGGCGCCGCAGTGTCAGATCCATTCTTCCAGCTCCCAGTGGCCTAAACTTGTCCTTTGCTGTCACAAATGCCTGACAGGAACTAAAATCCAACAAGACCAGTATAGACTGGGACTTTTAACTTCCCTAGCACTTAAGGTAGGACTGTTTAATTTAGGAACCATTCCATTAATTTCAGTGTGGTAGCAACCCTACCTGCGGGGGGGTGGGGGGGGGGAGGGGAGGAAGAAGAGGGGTCTGGATAAACATCTTACACTGGTTACAGCCTGTCAATCCTCTTCATCTCTCTTCTCTGACTCACCCTTCCCCTGCATGTCAATTTCAAGCTCCCTGTTGTTGCATTGGAAGCCCTCTTCATTCAAATGATCTCCTCTCAATATCCCTCTTCCCTGCCATTTTATGCCCCCTTTGGTTCCCTTCTCCTACTTTAACTTCTGAGCCTTCTTCCATGCTGCTCCTATTGAACATTAAACCCTCCTCAAACCAGTTCACCAATTCACCTTCCTTGCCCTATTCAATTTCCAACACAGAACTGGATGACATTTGCAAAAACCAGATCAATTTTTTAAAAGTATGTTAGCAGACTCACAGGATGTGTACGTGCCCTCCTGACCAATAATGTGATTTTATTGCTACCCTGGTCTTTTCTCTACCCTTTCCTCTTCATCTTTTCTGTCTGTTTAGGACCCTCAATTGAATGTGGATTGTGAACTCTTTAGTTCAGGAACTGTTTTGTGTTTGGGAGACACCAAGCACAATTTGGGGCACACAACAAAAGTAATGAATAGTAGCAATAGTATAAAAATATCAGTTGCCACATGTGTGGCACCATCATATGTAAAGATCAGTTCAGCAAATATTGCCTGGTTTTGGTTGTGTTTCAGATTAGTGTGAACTTCTCTGTTGAGCATTCCCTAACAGTGCAACTGGCTTACTGATCTTGATGTCATTGAACTACTCTGATTCAGCCTATCCCAGAAGATTTGTATTTAGAATGGTACCAGATACCAGAACGTTCCAGTGGCCTCAATTTTTCCATTGTAACACCAGTTCTTTTCCTCTTTTTGCCCATCCTATAGTCTCTTTTCAGAGGTTCAGAAGAGATTAAGTGTGCCACATTCAGTACTTTGCAGTTGTATGTTCACATAGTTTTGTACATTTAAACATTTCTGAAATACAGTAGTCCTTTGAGCTTCCTCACAGGACTTACAGTGGTTATCACATGACACTCATCCTCGGTTGTTTATTCATTTTGTTTATTGCAATAAGTACTATTGGCATAAACTATAGTTTGTATATTTCTGAATCTACCTGGTGGTGGACAATGTAAATTATTAATTCAAGAACTTGTTAGTCACCTCATCTAGTCTTGCAACTGTAGGAAGCAGATATAGCTCAAAATACTGATTAGGCATGAAGACAAGTCCAAATGTATTATAGTATAGTTAAACCTAACTGCAGTATAAAATAAAAACTAATAAAAGCATGGAGCTTGAGACAGGTGCTTGGTTAGAAATCAAAATAAATGAGCTGCCATGCCAATTCAAAATTTAGGACTCTTTAGAGCTGGAGTTTTGGGTTCAGCCTCATTGCTGGAAGAAATGGATGGGCATTAGCATTCCTATGTTCTTTATTCATTCAAAGAAGGAGGATAGTCCTATTAGCTCAAAGCCAAGTAAATTTTACCAGCTATTACACCAAAGTTCCATATTTTGTTTGACTTTCAATCCATGTAATCAGTAGACAATAGCAAATAGGAGAAGGAAGAGAAGCAGTTAAGGTTTTCCTTTAAAAATCTTAGGCTATACTTTTACTGGGAGAAAAAAAAAAGTGTGTGGGGAGAGGTTGTTAGTTATCCCCTTGTTGCCTTTAAAAAGAATACAAGTATTAGGTATCCCACTGCAATAGCCTAGTGGAGACAAAGCACCTGTAGTTTTTGCCACATGACTGCTAGGTTAAATCAGTCACAGATGGGGAAATAGCATTGACCTCACCTAGCTACCTTCTGGTAGGAACTACAGGGCCTTGTCTCCACTAGGATTTTATTGCTGGAAAACTAATGCCCATTACCTATCCCACTATACACACACACTTTTTTTAAGTAAGTGCAGACAGAGTCAGCCCTAGGTCACTAGATGCAGGATATATTAAAACCTGTCTACTACAAGGGAAGAAAAGTACTTCTTGAAACCAACAGATATCACCTCAAGTGGTCCTCTTAATAGATTTCAGAAACATTTGCTGGTTTAGAGTGTATGTGGATGAAAAATTCTCTAAGGAAAAATCTAAATGCCAGAGGAGATTGTTGGGGATTCAGTTTAACAGGAAGAGACTGATAGACCAGTTAATATACTGAACAAAAATTGCCATTGTGATACTAACCACCCAAAAGGAAAAATATATAAGGTTTATTAATGTATATTATTTCCATTAGAAGTACAGACCATTGTACGTGACTATTTGAAAAAAAAATTACTCTTTTTGTGACATTCTTGAAAACAAGAATTGTTATTTGTAACAACTATAATAACTAATTTGTAATAAACTCTGTCCTATAGGTTTTTTTTTTAAACCTTACTTCGCCATAGTATCCAAGCACCTTCCTGTAGTGCATTTAGTGACGTGACTGCACATTTGTCGTATATGTGTTCTCACTTCCTCTCCCTGTGCAGTGGAGCGTTGAAATTTTTAATAAATATATATTTTGTGTGTGTATTTATACACACCTGTGCATTTATGTTAGAGAAAGCAAGGGGAGAGAATTACCCTTGCACTTGGAGCAGGTGATGGTGAGGTTTATGATGGTCCTTCATTCCTGGGGGAGTCGGGGGGGAGGGGGGAAGAGAGGTAATTGCACAGTCCTGAGCCAGTCCCTTACAAAAGCTTAGCATGAGACAAAAAACAAACAAGCCTTACCTTAATCTGTCCATTGTACTGTTTTTACAGCAATATATATTCAAATGTAAATATTCCTAGGACACTATGAGTAGAAACAAATGCTGAAGGGGAACAAAAAACAAAAAAACAAAACAAAACAAAAAAACCCAATCCTCAATTCCTGTCACCTCAACTCAGTGTTTTCCCCAGGAATTGAAATTAGGGGTGGTGGTGTTTGAACTTAGGGGGCAGGGGAGAGAGGATCAGGACACACCGTGAGGGTGAAGGTGGGCTGTATGGCACCATAATAAAAACTGAAAAATGTTTCATGACCATTTTATTAGATTTAACTCATGTTTTAAAATCATCACACAAATTAAAGTTGGCTAGTCAAGCCTTCTATGAAGCACTACATCTACATACTTCTTGGTTTCTTGTTATAATTTTGCACAACTCTGTTAATGAACTTCTTGAATGCAATGCGTTCATCTTTGGTGGCTTCTCGTGTGTCCGGTACTTCCATTCCTTCAATTGATATGCTCATTGATCAGGCAGAAGACGACTTCTTTCAGAACACAAAGTTCTATTCAATGATGAAAAAGAACACTCAACTGTAGCTGTTGTGACTTGGAGTAGCAAGAGATGAATTCCTACTTCTTTAATCCCAGGAAACATAGCATAAAGATCGCGTCGAGCCACTAGTGATGATAAAAAAGAAGTTGAAGTCAAATTTTTATTCATTCATCATATGATATTCCACTCTGTGTTCAAATTCTCTATTCTGTCCTGAGCACATGGCAGCCCCATTGCCGGTAGAGCCTCACTCCACTAACTGTTGGTGTTTTATAGGACAGGGATCTGTAAAAGCTACATAGAGGTTGAGTAGAATCTAGAAGTCGCTGTTGTAGATTTTTAAGAATCAAGTCTGTGTACTTTCTCAGTTGTCTTAACAAACACTTCTTGTCCTCTTCACTTAAGGATTCAATATAAATGCCTTCATGAATCAACTTCTGGACTGAAGTCTTTGCTTCTTCCAGTACTTTTTCAATAGATCGATCTCTGATTGATCCAAATGTAGCTTCTATTGCTGGACAAAGATCTACTACTATTGTAGCAGATGCCTGGATGGCATTGTTTAATGACCCAAGTGGTTTCAACAGTAGACTTACGAGAGAGAATGGCAATAGTCTTCTCTGAACGTAGTAGCAAAAGTAATCCACCAGCCTCACTACTTAGATCCATCCCATCTTGGTAGATACTTTCCAAAGCCAGTAATAATAGCTGGAGTAATTTTAAGACAACAGCCCAGGATCGCTCATGAGAAAGCCAGAGGGTTTTCCCAGGTTGGACTAATTTGAACTTCAGTCCCAGTGTATCTTCTATATTTTCCAAGATATTCAGTCTTTTTGTACTCTTGCTGAAAAAAGAATATAATGAAGACATTAAATGTATAGCTTTTTAAATGTCTTTTGAAGAATCTGCAGCTCGTACTAGTGCTAGTTGGAGTAGATGGCCTCTGCAATGTGTATAGGAGAGATTAGGGTTACACTTTTCTCTGAGCAAAGCTTGTACTCCACCATGTCTTCCAGAGAAGTTTGCAGCTCCATCAAATGCACAAGCAGCCATCTGTTTGGGGTCCAACTGACAAGCATTTAACTCTTCTAAGATGTGGGTTGTCACAGATGCAGCTGATGTGTCTTCTATAACTTGAACATCTAGAAATGCATCTACTGGCCTACCACTAACATCATGATAATGTACACAATGACTTAATACCTGATGCTCATTTGCATTGGTGCATTCATCAGCCATGTATGCAAATTTTTTAAACGTGGTGAGAGAGTTCTTCACTTTTTCAACTGTTGAGTCTTTCACTGTTGCACCACATGCTTCTAGCCAATCAGTTGAGTTTCTTGCAGAAAGATAGTGAGCATTTGCTGGTCTTGTTCGGAACCAGTGTTCAACTTCAGGATGAACAAGTGACAATGCACTTAACATTGGCCTCCAGTTTGTGTGGTCTCTCTTGCTTAAATAGAAAGTATGATGCCACAGCCATGTTTGTTTGTATGAACTGTGTTGTGTCTCCAGCATTCATAACATCCTCATTAACACTCACCGGTGTTGTCCTTGGTCAGTGGAGACTCAGAGTTCAGAGAAAAGAACAGGAGTATTTGTGGCACCTTAGAGACTACCAAATTTATTAGAACATAAGCTTTCGTGGGCTACAACGCACTTCTTCGGATGCATATAGGTGCTTTCACATGAGTTCACCTCCCAGGTGGGGGGAAAGAAGGCACCTTGCTCGTTCCTCCAGCTGCTCACTGTACACTCTGGCCACTAATTGTTGTGCCACCCTTCACTCCATCGCTCTGTTGCCAATGGCCCTGCGCCATCACCTTCTGCTGCCACCTGCCACTGTGCCCTCTGCGAGTTGGTCTCTTGAGTTTCTACCCAGCTCTCAGTGATTTCAGCTGAGCTCTGAGTGTGGGAACCTCACTGCTAGTGCAGACTGGGCTGTCTCTTCCACAGAAACACTCTCCCACAGCAGGACTAAGCACTTAGACCTGATTATCAGTTATTTCAGCTGAAGTGGTCACTTAACAAAACAGAAGCCTATCTATGGAGCCTAATCAGCTCTGTCTTTAAACAGTGGACAGGGGCAGGTCAAATAGTACTTGTGACTCAGACAGACCATCAAGCAAAACACCTGTCCCCACCCTCTCTCTTGATGCCCTCAATCAGCACAGGCTAAGTACAGTTCTACTGCCCTTTACTCATACAATAAGAACAACAACATTTTATTACCCCCCACATCCAAGTGATTTGTAACCCAACCCCAGCCAAAATCTATCACTTGGGCAACACAACTCTGTTTGCTGGATACCTAGGTAGATTAGGTGTGAATGTAAATACAATCTGGTCCTGAAGACTTTCCTCCCAGCCCATCATTAGCTGTCAAGGAGAGCTCATTTAGACTTTGCTTACAAATCATAATTTGAAATTATTAGGTTGGCCAACATCACTGAAATGAATGCACTGACATTGTCATAAAAAAACAGTTGTATAAGGAAGCTAGTCTATGTTCATACTTTTCAAATCTATTATAGTTTTTCAGATACACGTATTTTATCATACACTTTATATGCTTTTAAAGTGTGTATTAATGTTTCAATTTCAATTCAAATTTCCAAACAATCACTAAATTGGCAACACTGCATGTAACTTGTTCACAAAACTGGGCGAGGGGGGTGTTGGGGAAATTCAAGGGGGCGGGTAGGGAAATCCCTGCTTCAACTGATCACTGTTTGCTCTGGCACCTTATTAGCCACAGCCAGAATCCCAGCTGTTTCTCCTGAGCTGGGGCAGTGTTTTACTTTATGGCTGCCTTTCAGGTAAGGTACCACTAACAGATACTTTTGTCTTTGAAGGCAGGCTATAGTGACTTTTGTGAAGACAATCCTAGACAAAGAGGACTTAAAAAATAATATTAAGTAGAAATAAAAAGTACAGAACACCCCTAAGGATTAGGCTTACCTAGGTTGATCTAATCTGAGGCCACTTGTCCATTCTGCCGTATCAGAGGTACTTTTAAGTTATACTCTACACTTACATGGCAGAATTTGCTGAGATAGTGTACTGCCTTATTAGCTGCGGAGTTATATGTTACAAGTGCATTGAGACAATGTCTATTCAAGCATTTTTATACAATATTTTATGAAAGCATTCCAGTCTCTCTCTGCAATCGTTGTTTTGGTCAGTTTCCTCTCATGTACCAATTGGCATCCTTAACCACTATGGGGTTAACATTTCTTTTCATACAGCTTTGTCAGGTAAAGTTTGTTTGCATGTTTGTTATCCCTTCTTCCCTGGCAGTTATCAGATGTATGTGGGAACATGAGATTTTTTTTTCCAAACCAAGCATTATAGAACATTACTCATCAACCAACCAGGGTAAAACTTCAGCTAAGCCTGCCAGAAAGAACAAAAATGGCAGAGAAGGAAACATCTCATTGGATCAGGAATGGAGACTTAAATATCTAGAGGGAATCGCAGCCCAAACAAAGCCAGTACAGATGGGGTCTGCTTCTTTTTTACACTTTGACAAGCTATACAACTGTTGCCATGCTACTAACATTGCATTGGATTGTTTTTCCACAGGAGATGGCAACTCCCTTTTCAGCCAGCCTTAAAGGTATTATGGCTAAATTTTCCTAATATGTTAATCTGTCTCAGTAATTCTTATCTGTACCGAGAGGATTTCTTGAAGGTGAGAAGAGAAACAGCACAATATATAAGAAATGATCATATCCTAGAATCATAGAAGATTAGGGTTGGAAGAGACCTCAGGATGTCATTTAGTCCAAACCCTGCTCAAAGCAGGACCAACACCAACTAAATCATCCCAGCCAGGGCTTTGTCAAGGCAGGACTTAAAAACCTCTAAGGATGGAGATTCCACCACCTCTCTAGGTAACCCATTCCAGTGCTTCACCATCCTCCTAGTGAAATAGTTTTTCCTAATATCCAACCTAGACCTCCCCCACTGCAACTTGAGACCATTGTTCCTTGTTCTGTCATCCGCCACCAGTGAGAACAGACTAGCTCCATCCTCTTTGGAACCCCCCTTCAGGTAGTTGAAGGCTGCTATCAAATTCCCCCTCACTCTTCTCTTCTGCAGACTAAACAAGCCCAGTTCCCTCAACCTCTCCTTGCAAGTCATGTGCCCCAGCCCCCTGATCATTTTCATTGCCCTCCGCTGGACTCTCTCCAATTTGTAAACATCCTTTCTGTAGTGGGAGGACCAAAACTGGACACAGTACTCCAGATGTGGCCTCACCAGTGCTGAATAGAGGGGAATAATCACTTTCCTCGATCTGCTGGCAATGCTCCTACTAATGAAGCCCAATATGCCATTAGCCTTCTTGGCAACAAAGGCACGCTGCTGACTCATATCCAGCTTCTCATCCACTGTAATCCCCAGGTCCTTTTCTGCAGAACTGCTGCTTAGCCAGTCGGTCCCCAGCCTGTAGCAGTGCATGGGATTCTTCTGTCCTAAGTGTAGGACTCTGCACTTGTCCTTGTTGAACCTCATCAGATTTCTTTTGGCCCAATCCTCCAATTTGTCTAGGTCACTCTGGACCCTATCCCTACCGTCTAGTGTATCTACCTCTCCCCTCAGCTTACTGTAATCTGTGAATTTGCTGAGGGATCTATCTCATTATCCAAATCATTAAAGATCTTGAAGAAAAACGTCCCCAGGACCGACTCCTGGGTCACTCCGCTTGATACTGGCTGCCAACTAGACACTGAGCCATTGATCACTACCCATTGAGCCTGACAATCTAGCCAGTTTTCTATCCACCTTATAGTCCATTCATCCAATCCATACTTTTTTAACTTGCTGGCAAGAATATTGTGGGAGACTGTATCAAAAGCTTTGCTAATGTCAAGATATATCACATCCACCACTTTCCCCATATCCACAGAGCCAGTTAGCTCAGCATAGAAGGCAATCAAGTTGGTCAGGCATGACTTGCCCTTGGTGAATCCATGTTGACTGTTCCTGATCACCTTCCTCTCCTCCAAGTGCTTCAAAATGGTTTCCTTGAGGACCTGCTCGATGATTTTCCCAGGGACTGAAGTGAGGCTGACTGGTCTGTAGTTCCCATGTGTCACCATTGTTTTAAAATGAAGGTAGGATTTTTAATAGCATAATATTTCTCTCTACTTCTAGTACTGAAATAAAGGGCTAGCTTTGCCTACTTAGGAAGAATGCACAGTGTGACTGTCATTTTAAGGGAATTTTATGTGTAGTCCAATAGTGGGGTGTTCTGTGATGTTGCACTCTATATGATTTTATGAAAGTATGCTGATGAGTATGACTATAATGTAACTGGAATATGCTTCATGCAAAAGGTCTCTTGTAAGGTATCATTACAAAGCTTATAATGAGTGTGGTCATCCTATTTGTATAAATGTATCACTCTTGTATCTGAAACTAGAAATATAAAATATAACTCTGAGGGCCTATTGTAATTATGGAAAGTGTGGGCCATTAATAGTGGTTTGGATTCTTGATGGCTCCCATTAACCAGGACAATTGTCTGTAGATGGCTCTGTTTTACTTGTGAGTCTTCCTGTATACGTGTGTGCTGGCAAGTGGGTAATGAAGTCTTACAGTGACATGTGGTCATGTCACCTGAACTGGAATCCATCTTTAACCTGGTGCGTTTCCATTGAGAAGGGGGGGAAGGAGTAGGAACCCAGAGGGACAAAGGATTCCCACCTTATGCAAAAGATATATAAGTGGGTGGAACAGAGAAAAGGAGGCAGACATCATGAGAAATCCCCTAGCTACTACCTGAGCTGGAACAAGGGCTGTACCAGGGGAAAGGATTGTGCCCAGACTAGGAAGGCGTCCAATCTGTGAAAGTAACTTATTGAAACATCTCTGAGGGTGAGATTTTATCTGTATTCAGTTTTATTAGACATAGATTTGCGTGTTTTATTTTATTTTACTTGGTAATTCACTTTGTTCTGTCTGTTACTACTTAGAACCACTTAAATCTTACTTTCTGTATTTAAGAAGTAAAAAGTGATTTTATTAATTAACACAGCGTATGCATTAATACCTGAGGGGCGCAAACAGCTGTGCATCTCTCTATCAGTGTTATAGAGGGCGAACAATTTATGAGTTTATCCTGTATAAGCTTTATACAGGGTAAAACAGATTTATTTGGGGTTTAGACCCCATTGGGAGTTGGGCATCTGAGTGTTAAAGACAAGAACACTTCTGTAAGTTGCTTTCAGTTATGTCTGCAGCTTTGGGACACGTGGTTCAGACCCTGGGTCTGTGTTGGAGCAGACTGGCATGTCTGGCTCAACAAGACAGGGTGCTGGAGTCCCAGGTTGGCAGGGAAAGCAGGGGCAGAAGTAGTCTTGGAACATCAGTTGGCAGTTTCCAAGGGGTTTCTGTGATCTAACCCATCACATGTTCTACTTTTCCTCACCTCCAATGCTGTCTTTAAATTGAAGAGTTGTAACACGATATCATGTTAAATATTATACAAAACTTTGTGCTCAAATAACAAACATTTGATTAAGGAGAAATCCTGCTATGTATATAGGGCAATTTTCCCACTCTCTCCTTTTTGATTCAGTTATACGTAGCCACAATGGAGTTTCAGAGAAATGTGTTTGAAGTAAGCCTTACTTCCATCGTGAGTGGTTATCAAGAATGAAAAAAAACAAACAAAAACTCATAATGAATGAGACATGCATTTAAGTTTTATTTTTTCTGAAGTATATATATTGTAAGTTTGATGAATAGAAGAAAGTGACAGTGTCCAACTAGTCGGGAACTGAAGATCACAAAAGTTAGGAAATTCTAACAATGAAATTCTGTTACCACCTAAGCTTAGATTACCCTTATGTTGAAAGGGACATTTTGTGAGGGAATCTCAGGGCTTGTCTTCACTATGGGGGTAATTTGACCTAAGTTACGCTACTCCAGCTACATGAATAATTTAACTGGAGTCGACGTAGCTTAGGTCAACTTATCCCGGTGTCTTCACTGCACTGCATCGATGGGAGACACTCTCCGGTCAACTTACCTTACTCTTCTTGTACAGCTGGAGTACCGGGGTCGACCAGAGAGCGCTCTGCCATCAATTTAGCTAAACCAGGGGTGGGCAGACTTTTTGGCCCGAGTGCCCCATCTGGGTATGGAAATTGCCTAATACATGATGTGGAGCACTAGCACTCATGACAAAGGCCTATGAGCCTACTTAACCTATTTTGAACATAGAAGTGAGTACTTCTAGTAGTGGGACAGGGAAGTGACGAACATTAACAAGTTATTAATTGAGACAATGAGGGCAAAAACCCAACCCAACACAGAATAGTGTCAAACACCACTCTCATTGTTTTCAAAACACTTTAAGAGTTTTGCACAGATACCTCCAATAACTTTTGTGGATCCAATACAGAAAGAGCCCAACTAGTTATTGCCTTATGGTCAAATGTAGAAGTGATGTAACATGGTGTAAATCAGACCCTTTACACAGAGTATTTTGTATTTATTTTCCCCATTACTATCCCATTATTGTACTTTAATTTACATCTTTGTTCTGCTCTGCAGTGTGAAAAGCAGGGAATGGAGGGGTTATTTTAAATTAAAGCCTTCTTCCAGCTATTTGGCATGTAAATTACATCATTTTAGATTTTACACATTAAGAGACCAAGGAGGTTTAACACTGCCTAACTGGCACTACCTTACACATCAACTCTGTGGTTGGCTTAAGCAATTGGATATTATGCGGGTGAAGGTGTCCATAAAAAGTATTTGATACATGGAAAAAACACACCACTGATTTTATAGTCTCAAAGAAGAGGAGGGAAATGCAAAAAAAATGGATAACCATGATAAGAATCATTCAATTTTAAACATTACATTCTAGTGTACAAGCTATGAGTTTTATATTAACTATTACTGTTATTTTGGCTTGATCACACTGAGCTAACTGTCTCCAATTTGGCAAGTGTTCACATTTCAGATCCATACAAAATAAAAGCAAAGCAAGTAAAAACAAGCTCTCTGGTAATTTTGCCTCATTCGTGTTAAAACTGGGATGGGAATAATCCAAGAATATAATGTCTTGTGTTCAAAGAGTTACTTGGGCTTTTATCACTTTATCCTGAATAAAGGAAAGTTCTCATAGTTGCTGCTTTCATATTTTGTGTACATTTGTGTGTTGTGTCAATTATATATTTTCAGAACTCCTTAAATTGGCAAATAAAGTGTGATAGTGCATACAAACGTTATCTAGCTTGGTTCCTGGTCCTAAATTTTTAGACAGCTCTCAGACACAAAATTTATGAACTCTGAACCTACTACAAAATTTAAGGCAGGGCTTTTCAATTAATTGCACTGGAGTTTGGACACCTAACTTTGAGGTGCTTTTAAATATCTTTGCTTAAGAGAAGACCTATACAATCAAACAGCTATATACATCTGTGTAATACCAATGTGTATAAACAGATTAAAATAATGATTCTCAAATGGACTCTGATAAGGATAGTAAGAGCAGCAATATGCCAACTCGGTCCTTTTCGGTAACCCTCTTTTTAATCTTTCAGCAGCACCGAAGCTATATAGTTCTATCAAAATGTAGGAATTTCTTTTGGCCAGAAGTAGCACTCAATATCTAATGGAGGATTATCTGGTTTGATTTCTAGTGCCTTATTCTATCTGGGATGAGAGCAGTAGATTTGTTATGCAGGCAGACCATAGGGGATAAAGCAGTGGTTCTAACTCTTTTTCATTTGCTGGCACCAAAAAAATTTCGAATGGAGGTGCAGACCCCTTTGGAAATTTTACGCATAATCTGAAGACCCCCAGGAGTACACAGACCACAGGTTGAAAACCACTGTTGCATAATAATGACAACCTTTCACAGACCCCTTAGACATAGTCTGCAGACCTCAAAAGGTCCATGGACCACAGGTTGAGAACCCTGAGATAAGGGATGTGCATTCCCCCAGAATTAAACAGCAGTCTCTAGCTGGTTAAAGAGCAGGGTCAGTCAAGCCTCACAGGAGTTCACTCTCCATTTCGGATCATCCAGAGGGATGATGGACATATGACTGAGCCAGTGACATGTGTGCTAGAAGTTGGCTCAAAAAGTTAGGAAAAGAAAGAAGGATCCTCGGAGCTATCGCCTCCTCCCATGCCCACCCTTTCAGCGGGGAAAAAAAAAGATCTAGGAATGCTATAACTATTTTTCAAACTGTTCTTATATTGCAGTGTGCACTTAACTGTTGCAAAATCTCATGTATACAGGTTTTCCCCACCATTTTGTTATTACTCTACCCTTCTGAGGTAAACTGTAATAAAGTACAATCCCGTGCTTACAAGAGATTTAGGTTCAAAATTTGGGACTGATTTTAGAGTATTACTGTAAAATATTATTTAGAATTTCAGCAGTCAAAAAACCTCCGCATTTGCCAACAGTTACAATCCATTTAAACCTATCCATAATGGAAGAGAACATAAAACAGTATTAGATACCATATTTAACTGTTGGCAAATGTTGAGATTTATTTCTTAATATGTGGTCTATTGTCACTGGAAAATCCTAGTTTCAGTTAGATTGTCAGGCTTGGAGCTCAGAGATCTGATATAGTTTGACTGTAAAGGGCTATACAGGTCTTTACTTTTCAGTGTAAGACATCCTGAGTTTACAAAGGGTGTTCTCCACAAAAGGAATTATTGTAAGTGCTTCTATTTGAAGAAAAATACTGAATATTGGCATCTCTCTTCTCCACTATTTACACAACACTCCGACTCCTGGTCTCAGCCCACTGCTGGCATTATCCACCCAACAGTGAAACCTTTAATTTGGCAACACTCTCCAACTTGATAACTATGATCTGCAACACACTTTTAACCTTTGTACACAAAAGAGACAGTGTTATTAATTTTGCAGATGCTTGACTAGCCATATTTTGACCATATATGAATTCTACATTATTTTAACAGGTATTTTTTGACATGAGTTTACTTTATTACCTTGCTTCACTTACAGATATCTGTGTTTTTAGGTATGCTCCGTACTCTTGTTTTGTTTTTTTTTTCCTTGGGAAAGCTGGTTCAAATCCAGTTTGTTATTCTGAGAGGAGAAGTATGCCTTGACATTTAGATTAGTTCCCAGGAGGCAGCAAAGCCTATCATAAAACAGCATCACTCCTGACTGAGGAGGCCCTGCTTCCCCTTCAAGTCAGCCTTCTGGAAAACGTACACGGAGATATAACTGTGTGTGGCAGCATCTAGCATTATACCTGGCCTCTGGATATTAGAATTCTTCACTGCACCGGAGTATTATACATTATAGAAAAAGAAAAGCTACATACTGGACTAATTATCTCATACTTCTCTTACACAATGCTAGTGGACTAGTCTGAGGTTATATGTTAAATAGTCTTTTACACAGTAAGTCCACAAATTGTCAGCATTATGACCAGTTAACATAGGTTATCAGGCCCTGGAGTTCAGTATGGCACAATTAAAATGCAAATACATGCACAGCTTTCCTAAATGGCAAATATTTTCAAAAAGCCTCCCTGTGAAGATGTCTCAGGTCTCCCCTACAAGGCAGTTATTTCCCCTGGGCCCCCTTGCTCCCTCTCTGCAACTTTCTTTTCTATGATGTACAAAAGTTATAACTCAGCAGCTTGCCAGGTAATAAGGAAGGTGTTCAACTGGTATTTAACTGTTCCTGGGACAAAAATGGAACAACGAGTACTGCCCTCTCTCAACTTTTCTTCCCCTCCCCTTCTGACAAGCATAGCCATATAAAACAGAAGGAAACAAACCAAAGCTGCCAATATATGACCCAAGCTCTCTATAGAGCACTCAGATCATCAGATGAAAGGTACTGCAAAGTATTAATTATTTTTATGGCATCAGCACATACATACACTGCAGGAATGCACGATTACAGTTCCCTGATGTTAAAAGGTACTTTGATTTGAAGCACTACATTAGTCTTAGCAACTAATACAAACATCTCAGTAATGGCCTTGCTGCACAAGGATCTTTAAAGTCATCTACTTGCTTTGACCTGCAGCTAGCTGAAAAAACAACTTTTATGGGTGATTCTACTTGGTAATTACCAGCAAAACTTTAAATGTTCAACACACTGCCTTTTCCCTACAGGAAACCAGACTGATGTCAATTTTAAACCAACATAGGGTCAGATTGTGCCACTCTTACTCATGTTGAATTGTACCTTACTTAAATGCAGAGTAAGGTGCTATTTAGGGTACATAAGGCTCTCAGTATCTGATCCATAATTAGCGTTTGTTGGATATCCAGCTCTTAATGCATCAGATAAGATACCTCCTTCAGTGATATGTAGGTACGTAACCTTTCTTAACTGAAAAGCCCTGCATTTATACAATTTTAAATGTTCACTAGAGCTGGGTGAATTATTCCTCATTAATTTTAAAAAAAAATGTTAAAAATCTGTATACAGAAAAGTGCTCATCTGCTCATTACTCAATTTGTCTATACATAAGTCAGCCTATGGATTGCTTACAAACTATTCACCATGACTTCCATCAATTATTCCCTGTTCTTAATTAGCTAGTTATATTTTGTGATGTGGTAATATTTCAGCTGGTTAACTTGATGACTTCTATACCCACAAAGCTTCTAAGATGGCTGCATACAAATCTAATACAGAGCAGCAGGAGTTATGTTCGACATTGTCTCCCCACAAAAATGTCTGTAAAAATGTGCTTATATAAATATTCACAAGAAGTCAAATACAAGAGTCCACGCATGCTGTAAAAAACAGTTCCGAGTTTTATCTAAGAATGTTTGTAATATTAGAGCAATATTTGGCCACTGTCACAGTCTGCTGCTTGTATTATTGGTTCCCATTGACTGTTCACAGGTTTGTGGGAGGTCTGCTATCAATTCAGTATCTGTGCCCCTTAAAAAGTAATTTTATATGTGTACGAATGGATATTACAATACAGTGCTTATGTCACATACGAGATTTTATTTTATTTTAAATACCAACCCTCAGAATAGAGGGCAATTATTTGGTTTGACAATTTTGGCACTGATTTAGAAGGAATGTTCTTGCTGATCAAGATTCTGGTTCATGAGTGCGAACACCCTAAATAACACAGAAATAAGGATAATACAATGGGTTCAAAAATGCAAGGCTACCAGTTTGTTACTGTGTTGCATCCAATTTGGAACTACTGCTATGCTAGTGTCTGAAATCCTAAAGTAATTATTAGCAACCATTATATTTAAAGTCACAAGAGTTTCTATACAACACACTTTTCACTGTTCATAACTTTTCTGAAGTGTATTGGTGGATTAAAGTTTCCATGCCTAAATGTGTGTATTTTTTTTTAAAAGAATTTCAGGCAGTTGTGCTCAGCCACTTGAGTTATCTGAAGATAAACAAAACAAAACCTCACACTAATTCGTCTTTTGAAGGCAAGCCTTTTGTGCAGAAAATGAATAAGTGAATGAACTTTGGAAGCTCTAATTTCACATATAAATAGTTTTCACTGAGGTGTTGTACCTTTAGTAGCTTTTGATTTTTAGCGTTTGCCTTCCAGAAGGCTCTTTTGTGGATTAATGGAACCAACAGGTCTACTTGCTGCCGTCTGACTGTGTCTCACACCACTGTAAAGGCTAATAGAAGATCGCATCATATAAGCATTATGAGATGTACGTATGGGTGTCATTCAAGAAATTGTATAGATGTACTACCAATGTTTAAACTATGTTTATCAACCCTGCCTAGTTACAAAGTTCTCCCAGACAAAGGAATACTGATTTACCTATCTGCCAGGATCTCTTATGTAAATTAGTCAGGATAAGCCAAATACAGTGGAAGTACAGGCAAAACAAGTTAATAGGAGGCCTTGTAAACAGCACAGCTTCACCAAACCAGAGCACAGAGCAGTGGGGAACAAAGATCTTTTCTGGAGGTACACTTTGAAGCGTATCCTTTTGAAGGTTTGTTGGACTACAGGAAGGATAAGAAGGGGTTTCCTTTCCCATCACTGAGGGAACAAAAAGGACAGCACTTCTTGCATCCATGAAAGTTGGATCCTGACCCTGAGGGCTGGTGACACAGAGGTTGCTTTAGATGAGAAACTTACTGTGGATATAGGTCTAAGCATAACTTTTAACAGGCTTTAGTCTTTTAGAAGTGTGTTATACTTATGTTGTATCTGTAACATTACTGTTTCCATTATTCTTACTCAATACTCACTTGAATCTGTTGTTTATTAAATTTATTCTCCTTTTACTATAAAGTCATCTCAGGGTATGTCTATGCAGCAAAGAAAAACCCACGGCTGGCCCTTGCTAGCCAACTCGGGCTCATGGGGCTTGGGCTGCGGGGCTGTTTCATTGCTGAGTAGACTTCTGGGCTCAGGCACGACTCTGAGCTCCGGGACCCTTCTACCCCACAGAATCTTAGAGCTCGGTCTCCTGCCTGAGCCCAGAAGTCTACACAGCAATGAAACAGCCCCACAGCCCGAGCTCCGTGAGCCCAAGTTGGCTGATACAGGCCAGCCGTGGGTTTTCCTTTGCTGCATAGACATAGCCTCAGCACTATGATATTAAGAAGGGTGTGCCTTCTCAGTTGAATCAAGTAAGCTTGTATGTACACTGTCTCTTTGGAGGCAGTGGACTTGGCAATTACTGAGAGTGTCCAGTGATAGGGGGCTGAACACTACAGAGGGACACTTCTGGGAAGTTCAGGAACTGAGGTATACCAAGTGTTAACTTGTGAGACAAAGTAAGGGCTGGCAGAGTCCTGAGAAGCTTGCCTGGGATGGCTAAAAGACTGGGGAACATCTCTCTCCGAGTTTAGCACCAGCAAGTCTCACCCACCACCTCAGAGAGAGAGAGAAACACAGTGACCTATGGTTCTGGATGCCTTAAGAAATATCACAAGACCCATGGAGATGATATTCTTTTGCACCACTATCCATGGTACATGTAGTAGGTGAAAGGAACGAAAGGGGAACCTTTCACCTCTTTAATCTCCCCTGCATTGGCCTCAATCTGGCCCAAAGCTACCAAGCTACCTAGTTTTGGTCTAGTTAACGCTGCCCTATCAAACTAAACTGCTTATAAGAAAGAAAAACAGATTTTCCAGATGGCCTCTAAAACTAATAAAATAAACTCAATTTTCACTGCTATTTAACAGTATTTCTTCTATGCTAGGTCTACTATAAGTCATTAGAGTATAGGCTGCTCTGCCTCCCCCAAGGTCTTGTCAACTCTAATTGAATAAACTGAAGTTAATGTTTTCAGTCATCAGCTATGTACATTTGCAAAAAATCCCATTTACTCAGTTTTGTAGTCCAGTTCAGTAAAATTAACTTCCATGCTGTCTTGAAAACATTTACAGAGTGCATTTCAGACATGGCAAACAGCTTTGTGTCTTTCAGCAAAGAATGTTTCAAGCGTCAAGTTTCAAAGTGATAATTGTATTTACTGCATTCATATTTATAAAGCAATGCAGTGTATCCCACAAAAGTATGTGCTGTCTAAATAAGATTATTAAATTGCTGTAATTACCCCTAACATTCTTAAACAATCCAAGATGTGGTATTGCCCTAAGGCAAGTAAGCAAACATGTCAAAAAAACACTAACATAACTATTTAGAAATTATTTGGAACAGCATTACGTACTTGTTGAACACTGATAAGCAATGACTGCAATGAAGCCAAATATATTGATTCCAAATGCTGTTCTTTATTGAACACTCATCCCCATATTTTCAGCACCGATAAGATCCTCCACTTTCAATACGCTTTACCCTTGCACCTCTGCAAGCCACACAATACAATATTCCACTTCACATAAGGCTTCTGATTGACAGTACTGATCTGACAAAAAACAAACAAACAAAAAAATACCTCCAACAAATTAGCATATGCTGGTCAGATTACTAATATATTTCCTTTTTGCCAAAACCTTTGACAAGAGGTGGCTAAGGTCAAAAGCTTGTAGGAGGCTAGAAAAAACAAGAGACCATGTTTTGAATTTACACAAGCATGAACTCAAATAAATAGTAAGTGATACAGAGAGCTGAGTCTTGGTTCTATTTTTACAGTGTAGTTTGTTATTAATAATCTGATTTTAAAACTGAAGTCTTGTTGATAATCTCTAGTCTGCTGAAGACTTGAGTGGATACATTCTCATCTGAGAAAGTTTGCCTATGCTCTCAGCCAAGCACAACACTTACATAGCCACTTAAAAAAAAAAGTGTCCTTATAAACTTATTGTATAAAGAGAGAGACCCATTTTCTTCACATTCCATTCAGGAATAGCTTTTAAGAATTAGAGTGGCTATGAATACACTTCACATCAAGCCCAGAATATTCAAAATACAACTGTACTTGATAACACTATTGTCTATTCTTTGGATTTCTTTTGTAAATAGTAATTAAGATGCTATTTATCTGGGAGTGTTAGTCAGCAATTTTAGATCTGCATTTTGTAACAGAGGAAGACAAAAAGGGATAACTGTTAAAAAAAATGGATCGTCACTGTTAGAATATTCATGATGTAATTAGAAATACATCAGGACAAAAACTTGTATTCACAAATAGCTGCTGAACAATAAACTGACTGAGCTGGGATTCCTGCCTAAATCCAATTTAAGACAGAAGTCCTAGTTTTTTTTATTATTTAAAACAATTGCCCCATTATCTTGATATTGCCTCTCATAACTTCCATCTTTATGCACCTAACTTTTTTTTTTATTTATGCTGTGAAATTTCATGGTAGAACACAAGTTTCTGATTTTTTTTAAAAGGTCGTTCAGTGAAAGGTACTAGACAGTCTGCCTGAGGACAGAACTCCTCTTAGTGCACAGAAAAATAACGGACAGCAGAAATGCATCATCTGTCTAACAACCCTCAAACATATACCAGAGGGACAAGAAATGGGTGAAATTAGTAGTTTAAGAATCGCTCAGCATCCCTGCCTCTTCTGTCCTTGGAGTCTTTGTACACACAAGCTTGTTTCTAGGTCCCTGAACAGCCATTGTTAACAGACTAAACCACATTTGAACCAGTGACTGTTGTTCAAAGTTACATAGGATAAAGTATCCTATTATCAACACCCAGTCCCTGTGAAGGGTCATTTCCCAATGACACTGTAGGTGCCTGACTCTCCTCACACCAGTTTATCACTAGTGTGACTATTTGTATAAATTTGACCATAAAGTGTGTGTGTGGGGGGGAAATAAGACATTTACCTGCAATGACAATGAGTATTCACACACTGCATCGGTTCCCAGGCACTTATGCACAAATAGTATCAACAGACAATCATGATGTCCATTCAACACCCTCTTGGTTCTTAAAAGGAAAGGCATCTTCCTAACAAGTTAAAGAAAACTACTGCTCTATCCTTCAGCCAAGCAGAGGGGAGCCTGATCTAAACCATCCTGGCCACAAGGGAATACTGCATCCACAGCATATTCTTCTCAATTCCACAGAATCCCTACTGTGAGTGTTCAGCACACAAGCTGGGTAGGGAGAGATCTCTGCCAGATCTCTCATCCACCCTAAAATCCACAGGGCATATCAGCACAAATCACTGCAGGCAGAATTTGCAGTTTGCTCATTGGCATCATGGAAAACCCTCCCCTCCAAAAGGAGCTCCCCAGGCAGAGTTGGCTAGGAAAACCCATTTGCCCAAGCACTGTTCAGAGAAGTGACCAATCACAGTATGCTTTCCAATAAAAAAAAAAAAAAGCAGGAGAAGTGATGAAATAATCACATCAATCACTGAGAGTGCTTTTTCAATACATATGAACTTTCCTGTTGCAGCCCAAAGATGCTCAGAATTTCTGCAAGAGAGGTGCTCCCTGGGCGTTCAGACATAGAAATACATTATCCCAAACGAGGGGTGAAGTAGGAAGAGAGATTTCAGAAGGGAAAAAGAGAATGGCGATACAGGCCACAGAATAGGAAAAAGAGGACAACAGATAACCGGGGGGAGACACCGAAATAGGAAAGGGATACTACTCTGATTTCTAAAATTTAACAAAGAGAATTCAACAAGGAGAAAGCAACAGAGGAAAGAAGAATATAAATCAAAGGCAAAACAACAAAAACAAAACAACGCCAAATGATTGAGAAAGGGTAAAAAAAGCAAATTAGGAAAAAATGAAAAGAAGTGATGTAACATCCAGAGAAATATCTCCTTGGACAGGGATATTATTTCCTTACATTTATATATAAGCTACCCCATATCTTAATTAGGGATAGGTAAAACAGCCATAACAGTCTACTGTTAATAAACAGATTTGAAACAAATTTTAGCTTCCTGTAGTGGGCATACTGGTAGGTTAAAAATAGCTACTATAGTTTCTCCCTTTGTAATCAGGCTCAGCAACACACACAAAAGTTCATATATTATTATTTATATTTTAGTAGCACCATTCATAGGGTAGGTGCAGTACCAACCTATAAGATGACAATGCCCCTACCCCAAAAGAACTTACATACGAGGAGTACTTTGATACTGCAGCAATTTTACAAAAGACAGAACTTGTGGAAGATAATGAAGGAATACAAGTTAGATAACGAGTCCTCTATTTAAATACCCTCCCTCTTCTTAGGGCTTTAGCACTATGATATAATAAGTAGAAAAATATTTACATATTTTAGACACCAAATACACTATACCAACAGGCTCTAGGAAGACAGGGGAGCATGAAGGTTAATTTTAGCAGAAAAGTTGTTTCTTAGAAAAAGAAAAAAAGTTTGAGTAAATCTATGGTAGGTGTTACAGCAATAGTAAGATACATATTTGTAGGAAAGATATATATGAAAAAAACTTTGCTACAATTTCAGCATCAGTAACAAACTTTCTGAGGTTTTAAAGGCTTTATAGCCAGCATGAGCCTTTAAAACAAATATTTTTCATTATAAGCTTTAATGCTAGAATAAAGCAGCAATTCTATGTCTAATGAGCTTAGGTAATTATTGCCTTGTCTAGCCTCTTCTGAAAATTGGTGTGACAATCATTAATGTTAAAGCATATAAATCCAGTTTTTAAATTTGTGAGAACAAGTTAATCCTGATTATGAAAACAGGTTATAGAATACAAGATAATGGTTATGGGCATGCCATTGAACTGTAGTCTTTTCTACAAAAGCACTTCCTACGATATTCCTATAGCGTGCATTACTTCTTTATATATTTTTTATAAAAGACTTCTCTAACCATTGAAACAAACACCTACTATTGTTAATTGCCTTGGTGATAATGTTGCTGGTTGTAGAACTCTATAGGTATCACTCATTCTCCAAAAAGAGAATTCTCCTGTTGACTCTTCCCATGAAAATCCATGATTCCTAAGAAGAGGTAGCAATACTGGGTTGGGAAATAAGGGAAGGGGACAAGTTAAAAGGATGAAACTGGTAGGTAAATTAGAACTATTCACAATAAAGGGCTTGTGTCAAATAAGGGCCGGATCCTCCAAACATTCACACACATGCATAAAGTTGAACTCATATGTAAGAGATCAGGGCTTAAAGCAGCACTTGTGAAGAGGGAGGGGAATTCTTTGAGGTAACTAATTTAGAGATAGGATTCTCAGCAAATGATGCAGATGTTACTGGGAGGATCAGAACTTTAGGTTCCTGCGAGGCTGTGTGTATTTTGGAGAGATTGAAATTTGTCTGCTTACTAGGCAATTAAGGGCCTGATTCTGCACTGCCTTGAACTGTATGAGATCACTCACAGCTGTGCAAAGTGCTGTTAAATGCTACCTAATGCGAGTGTCAATGTTTTCCATTTGCTTTACACAGCTATCACAGACTACAGAAGGTGCAAGACAGGGTAGAATCAAGCCCCTCAATTTAGAAAATTGAATGCGGGGTTAGAAGTGTAATGTAGTCTTAGGTTTTAAACTTATCAGAAGCCTTGGAATAATTGGGACATGGTAGGGAAGGGGAATCAAGCTATTGGAGGCTCCTCAGGTGCTCTGAAAACATAAAGTACACTATAAGTGCAGGATTATACAGTATTTGCTTTATTTGCTGTTGAAACCAGACTCTGAGCATATCTTTACATATTAATTTTGCTTGCTCACATTTAAATGTCATTAGTGTCTGCTGGCAGGGCTGTCCCTAGGGGGCTGCAGGGCCTGGGACAAATCAGCCCCTGCTGGCTTGGGGGCCCCACTCTGCATCAGCGGCTGGTTGGCAGGACAGACCCCAGGCACGCGGGGAGGCAGCTGGGACCTTGGGTGCAGAGCTGGCAGCCAGGAGACCAAGGGTGCTGCAGCACCCCCCCGCACTCCTAGTTCTCACGCCTATGTTTTCTGGGACCGACCGCACCAGCCAATCGCATGGCCTATGGGGCCCCCCAAAGTGCAGGCCCAGAGCAGTTGCCCTGATTCACCCTACCCAAGGGATGGCTCTGTCTGCTGGATCAGGTTAGAGTCCAGGTACATAGTAGTCATGAAGGGAAGTAGTTTGTAGTGAGCAAAAGAGGCATGTTGTTTACATGTACATATGGGATGTGTATAATACAAAATAAGCATGGATGCCTAAAGATAGGCTTCTAAATATATTTTTATGCACCTAAATAAGCAATTGATTTCAAAACTTCTGAACATCCAGCAACTACTTTTGAAGTCCAGGGGAGCTGATGGATATTCAGCACCTTTTAAAACTACAAACAGTAATTTGTTTCAGAGTAGCAGCCGTGTTAGTCTGTGTGTGCAAAAAGAAGTACTTGTGGCACCTTAGAGACTAACAAATTTATTTGAGCATAAGCTTTCGTGGGCTACAGCCCACTTCATCAGATGCACAGAATGGAACATATAGTAAGGAGATATATATACATACAGAGAACATGAAAAGGTGGGAGTTCCCCTACCAACTCTAAGCCTGGAACACTGGTGTTTGTATCTTTGAGGTTCTACTGTACTACTACTTCAGCATGGTTTCAGGGCAGTGGTTCTCAAATTATGGGAGCATCATGCTAACAACCACACATCCAACCCCATTCAGCCCCCAGTCCTGCTCTGTCTCCAGGCCCAGTTCTGCCTCCAGACCAGTTCTGACCCCACTGCAGCTCCGCACCACCCCCAGCCTGGATCTGCCCTCATTCCCTCTCCACCCCAGACCAGCTCTGTCTGTAGCCCCAGCTCCGCCCCCATCCCCAATTCTGCCCTCAGCTCTCTGCCTTCAGTGAAGCTCCACCGCTGAGGAAGGCTTGGCTGTGCAGTAATTGGGGGGAGGGGCATGGACAGATTCTGTTACTGCTAAGGGGGGATGCAACTGAAAAAGTTTGAGCATCACTGTTTTAGGGGATATTATACTATTGGTGTTGCTGCCTTTCAGATGAGATACAAAACCAAGATTCTGAACACTCTTAGTCACTAAAGATTGATAGCACTTACCATAAAAATATTGCTGTTTGGCCCTGGTATTATGGTCAAATTTCAGCTTAGGGAGCATCTTTAGTTTCATACAGTTAGCATGCTTAGTTTCTACAGGTATGAAAGTTTTCACTGCTTCTACCATTATTCCCCTAATATTCAAGATTTTGAGGAAAAGGGTGTCCAAAGTGAGGCTTCCCCAATCCATATATTTAGGTCCCAAATAAGTGGCCTGGTTTTCTAAGGTAACACATACCTAGAAATTCCCATTTAATGTAATCAGTAGGATCTCCTGAATGTGTAGCACTTCAGAAAATCAGGCCACTTATTTAGGTGCTTAAATATGGATTGGGAAGACTAACTTCAGGCATCCATTTATAAAAGTCTAGGCCTATATACACATTATATTTTCTCTCACACAGGTGCAGAAATCTCTCTGAAAATGGTAGGAAACATTTTAAGTTCAGCTATTGCACATTTTGCCTACTCCGATTTACTTCTGCAATTTCATCTGGATTCACTATTTTTTCCTTCCTGTGTTGAACTACTGTGTGATGTTGTTATGGGCTGTTACACAGTTCCATCCTGAAGACGGCTGCTTTTCAGTGTTGGAGGGAGGAAGAATGGAGGTGAAGTGATTCTTATGTGCACAATGTACAGTTCTTTGGAAGCCTTCTTAATGAAGCAGACTATACTAATGTTAGATAGTCTTATAATATAATAGTTGTGATTTCTCTTAAAATAGAGACTTAAAATACAACTTGTGATTTGTTTTAATAAATAAAAACCTGGACAAGATTTAGAGATGGACTCTGGGTCTGGGTCCAAACTTCCACAAAGTCTGAGAGGGTTCAAATTTTTGCTGTTACCTGTGTCTAACAACAAATTCTTAATAACTGACTGGATAATAGTACTGCTTTCACGGTTCACCCTGAAATACGTTTAACTAAATAAATATATTGAAACTGCTTTATACTGCCCCCTGGTGTTATTCACTAAAGAGAAATACTTTGTCAAAATTCTCATTGCCTGACTTGTGATAGGGTGACCTCTTCAGTAAAGTGGATAAGATTACAATAAGCCCCAGTGAAGAATTTTATTGGCATTGAAAATAAATTGTTATTGCAAGGTGGGGCACATTTTCCAAATCTTCCCCCCCCCCCCCCATCTCTAAAATCACCATTCCATTCACATTAAAGGAAAAAGCCACCGTTTCTATGGTATTCACACAAGGGAGCATGATTTGTTTTTTCATAAGTGCCTCACATACCATAGTCCAGGAACTGTGCTGACAATTTTTTGCATCTCTTCTATTGTCCCTGAATGAAGAGTAACAAAGAGATATCACCAATCAAAGATATAACCACATAAAAAAAAAAACCAATTGGGGGTAGACCAGATTGTAAGTTAATGAGTACTGCAATATTAAGGGAATTTAAAAAAAAAAAAAAAAAAAAGGCATGTCAGTTAAAGTGAAGAACTTGTAGCTTCTTTGCACACACCACTAACTGGATGAATGCAATAGCAATGCAAAAATACTATGAAAGCATCTAAGGTTTTTGCACACATCTTTCCATTGCTGTGGGTTTTTCCATGGATGACTCCACAGCTGTGGGTCAGAGTAATAATAAGACTGCTAGACAAAATAATAGCAATGAGATACTGTAATGTTAATATAATGATGTATCTTTGCTTTCCTAATATTGCATCTTCATTGAGGACTTATAATATCATACACAGCATTTCACTTTTAGGTCACTGGTTTGATTCCAGTTCTGCTCAGCAGTTATCTAAAGTTATTACCAACTGATGATTATATGCTATATGCATTAAATGCACTTAGAATATTTCACCATTTTCAGAGATTTTACTGGTATGAGAAAGATTCCATATACATATTTTAGGTTATAATCTTTGGATAGGTACCCATAGCATAGGGTAGGTGCCTATACTTATACTTTATAATTCTGAAGTGTTAAATTAACAGGCATATTAGGCTAGAACTGGTAAAAATAGTCAACTCAGTAGAAACGTTGAGTATCTCTATGACCTGTTTCATTCTAGTAGATTAATGTAGTATACAACTTGACTATCAGTTCTTTCTAATCAAGCCAAAATAAATCAGTTAAAGATTAAGCTTGTTTTCTGGCGTCAAAGATTTTCACATTCCCTTCCTTATTAAGGTCTGCTATTTTTAGACTATTCATTCTTACTTGCTTTCAATTTAAGGAAGTACAGCTGCTTTGTAATACTTTATAATACCTGAATAATTGTATTAAAATCATGTCGAAAACATGTTGCTTTGCAAAATAATTGCTTTGATCTGTCAATTTCTTTTCTTGTTAAAGATGTTTTCTTAAGCATCTGATGTCTGCCAATATTTTGTCTTAAATCTTTCCAAGAAATGCCCAGGTCTGCAAGTTGCAATTGCCCTCAACTTCCATTGGCTTCAAAAGGATCTGAAAGCTCTCAGCACCTTTCAGATTTTGCTGACAGGGCCGGCTCCAGCATTTCTGCCGCCCCAAGCAAAAAAAAAAAAAAAAAAAAAAAAAAAAAAAAAGCCACGATTGGCGGCTGCAGTTCAGCGGCAGGTCCTTCGCTCCTAGAGGGAGTGAGGGACCTGCTGCCCCCAAATTGCCGCAGATGCTGCCCCTCTCCCTTGGCTGCCCCAAGCACCTGCTTGTTAAGCTGGTGCCTGGAGCCGGCCCTGTTTGCCGAGTTCCCTTAATAATTGTGTTTATAGCTTTTAGAAATGTAAAATTTAGAACTCTCATAATAGCTAACAAGTATGATTTAACAATTAAGAACATTGTGAAAATTGTTATTACAGTAGATATTTCAGTATGCCCATCAAGCATAACAATACAGGTTCAAAATTCCAACGACATACTGGAGGAAATGTTTTGATACAGGGACCATCTTGATATCTTCTGAGAATGTCTCAATCTGAAAGACTTCTGGCTAGAGGTGACAAAATTATTAGAAAGTTTTTTCAGGTTATTTATCCAATGTTCTGACTGATGGAGAGAAATGCAATGTATACACTTATTTACTGTCTTTGTGACTGCAGCATTTAAGGACCAGATTGTGAATCCCTTTACTCACATTGGTGAGACACTAGTCTCATAAGTAGTCCCACTGAAGCCAATTTTGGGCCTAGTTCTGCCACCCTTACTTGGACTGAGTAGTACCTGTAGTAAGATGAGGCCCTGAGACATAAACCCTTGGTATCAGAGGCCTGGTATGAGGCCTAAGGCCTGAACGGAAGTAATGGTCAAGACTTTGCTAACATAAAGCAAAGTTATGCTGTGAGCCAGAGGCAGGCCCTACTCACAGATGTTGGCAAGAACAAGGCTGCTAAAAACACGTATACACATACAAGCACTAGTAAGATGAACGTGTGCTAGGATGGCACCAGAACAGCCCGGTACAAACACATCTCACAGAGATAAAAAGGAACCCATCCTAAAGACAGGGTCAAAAGGACAATATGATGGATAGACTTGTTTGTTCAAACCAACCTATACCAGGGGAGAGGCAGCACCCTAATGCATAGAGGGGCTGTACCTCAATGTGTCAGGAGTGATGTGTAACCTGTTTGTACCGGTGTATAAGAATGCATCCCTATGTGGACATCTTTGTCTGGCCTAGGGGGCAGTGGCAAATCCTGCCACTGACTGAGCTGGTCCATTGTCAGGAAGCACATATGTACTAGCAGAACTGTAGACATCTGATCCGGGGAGCTAGAGACTGTTTTGTTTGACAATAAACCTGGCTGGGTGCCTTCGTACCTTATTAGAGTCTACGGTCATTGGGCGGTTCGCTCGAGATCTGCTATTCCAGCTATGTGCGCAGAGCTGGGACAGCACACTGGGAGAACACACATACACGCAACCGACCGTTATCATCATTGAACGGAGCAGAGCACCACACCGGTGACGTCTGACGACAGTACCTTACTCTGCAAGTAGAAATCAATGGAAATATTCGCGGAGTAAGGAACCACCAAGGTAATGGTGATAAAATCTGTCACTTCATGACTATATTAGTAAAACCACTTGGCTGTCAGCACGCACTGTTAGAATTTTCTTGTACATTACCCTTGAGCAGGTCCATGGTGATACTCTTCCACAAAAGAGAAATTAGAAGATATCAGCCATTAGAAGATATCACCCTGACCATTTTAAACTGCCATACACCTACCTGACATGAGGTGTTGGGTTTCCAGCAACTCTGCACTCCAGCAGCACCTTGCTTCCTTCAGCCACTTCCTGGCTCCGGAGTTTCTGAGTAAATCGAGGAGCTGAAGACTGATAGCTACCCTGATTGGTGAGCTCATGGTGGAAGGCAGTTTCACTTTCTTGAGTGACATACTTCCTGTCAGGGAAGGGCTCTCCATTGTGGTGAGTCTCAGGTAACTTTGCCTCAGGTTTGGTCTCTGGATATGCTCTACCAGGGCTCTGATTCACTGAGGCATTTATCATGGCTGACTGTTTCTTTTTAGGAGACAGGTATCCACTATCTGGAGAAGAGGAGTCCCCATTGGGACTCCTGCCTCTTGCCTTTGCTGCTTCTCTAAATATGGAAGAAAGTTCTTCAATGAACATGGCAGCCTTGTCACAGAGCTTGTTCCTGAAAGGAGCATCTCCCTGGGACATTGATTTGGATTTTGGGCTTGTCTTTTGCGTATTTGGACTACATCTCTCTGCATTTCTTAGACTCCGAATAAAGCTGGGGCTAGCCGTTAGCGAGGGCGAGATGCTGCCTTGCCTCCCAGGAACAGTGCAAATGCTGCTTGCTGCCTGAGGGGATGTAGGTGGTTGCTGTTTCTGTTGCTCTGGGAGAGTTTGAGCTGTGCTGAATAGTGAATTTGGACTGCTCAGCTGAAGCGTCCCCAAAACTTCTTGTTCGTGGACTTTGGTCTTTCTAGAAGAAGCATATTCTGATGAGTTTGGATAAGTGTTGAAATGATGAGTGAACTCCTGCTCTACATTCTGATTCTCCTTCACTGAATTAGCAATAGCTTCTCTGGCAAGGTCAAGGCTTTTACTTATCTCCTCCTTGCTGAGAAATGCAGATAGCTCATTTGAAACCTCTCCATCCTGTATGCCTGATAGGGAATCATAAAAAAAGTCATGAAAGGAGGAAGCCTCTGACATGTTCTCAGAGTAATCCTCGTGGGCTCTTTTCTCTGCTGAGTAAGCCTCCTTTAGCATTAAGGGTAGAGACACCACCTGCTCATGCCTTCTGTCTTGCATGCTGGAAGAAAATGCACATAATTTCTATCAGCAGTGTGACAATAAAACAAACACGTTATATGCTTGTCATATAACTGTAGATTCATTATTTACAAATGACAGGATACAAAAGCAGGTGGGAAAAAGTCAAATCCTAATGATGTAAGAATTATTTGTAGCATGATCATTCACTTTGAGTTAGAATAGGCCTGACACTGAGCAAGAGAAGGCTAGTTACAAAGTAAGTGTTTCAGGAGTGGGTCCTCTACAGGCAGTCCTGTTATGAATTTGTAAGGGGTTTGTTTTGTTTTAACCCTGCATGTTGGCTAGCACTAGCTCATCTCCTCCAAATGATTTTCAGTGATTTATTGGTTCCCATTAATCTTACCCATTCTATTATTATATGTTTAGGTTCATGATCATTTCCATGATGTACCTGCATTTCTTTCCCCACAAAATTGCCTTCAAAATCATAACGTATTGCAACATTAAATCACAATAAGAGAACACTGAAGTGATTTAAACAAATGATGATTATTATTAAGAATCTGAATGAGTAGGAGTCTCTAGAATTCCCTTGATTAGAATTGCCATGCTTTCTCCTGGTTAATATAAAATTATTTTTAATCATGTTATTTATGATCTTCTGGTTGTTAATATTTCATTTCCTTCACTGCTGTTGGAACATGCATGTTCCTTGGTAGCATTATGATATACAGTGATCATTTAAATTAATAGAACATCCGACTACCATGAACTATAGATACAGTAAAGCAATATTGAAGGGAGTGTGATTCATGCATATATCTTGCAAGTCACATTGTACCAAGCAGCTTGTGTACAAAGATAAAATTGTCTATAACCCCCCTCAGTTTTTCTACAGCATTTTTAAGCATCTCATTCCTTGCTTGTTCTGTGGGGGCAGAATAAAACCTGTTCCCCAAATGGAATGATATGCAAGAAGTTCCATGAGTTGAAGCTTGTTTGGTTTCCTGGATGCTACATCGGTGACAACTTGGCTCCAAGAATGATAACTGCTTCTGCTGAATATTAATTCAGCTGAACAGTGATTTAAATATCCCTGATTGTCATGACCATATATATATTCTCATTTCCATGGGAGTTTAATTTCTTAAAACTAGATTGCTTAAAACTTTGCATGTTCACATTATTCCCAGTGCTAGCTGGCTTGATAGTCATGAGATGCACTCAGACGTATTTTACACTGGCTCATGCACACTCCAATTACTTCTAGTTACTTCACTGGGGTTTACCCAGCAGATAATCATTAGCTGTTTGACTGAATTGAATTCTTGGACTAGTATATGCCTCTCTTGATATCTCTTTTTTGTGTGCTCTGCCAGTGGATTATAGCCAAGCACATACAAGGGAAGTACAGGGAAGCCAAAGAGTTTGTTTTATGGTTCAACATTTGAAGCATAGTTTTATAGAGTAGGTTGATAGGGGTAGTCCTTGCTTTAATTAGGTTGTCTCTTTCCCTTTATTCCTATTTACAGGGGAACAAATCTAGCAATCATGCCAATATATTGTCAACAAAATCTAAAAAAGTATATACAGCATAACTGGCTACAATTTAGCAGTTTTAGAAATGAACCCAACCTGATCTAGAGGTGCAGCTGTTAAGGCAACTGGATGAATGCCAGGGAATCAAGAGTTAAATCTGGAGAATTTGTGTCGCTGGAACAATTAGTAATTTTTTAAAACGTCATATTCAAACGAATAAATATGCTACTGTGTACGGATAATTTCTGCTTTAAATCATATTGTGCATCACAAGCATATCTTTACATGACTCTGATTCACACAGTTTCTTCTTCCTACTGAAGCTTATCTCAGTGTGAAATGTATCATAATAAGCTAAACTGTCCTGACTTTCACTCTATGCTATTCTGTTGTCTGACTGGGATATGGCTCAGGGCAGAATTTGGCCCTTTGCCACTCAGCATAACAGAGAATGGTTAGTTTTTAGTAAAATGATTATATTGTGAACAATGTTACAATTATTTGAGCTTTATATCATTATGTATCTTATTAGATAAAAAGAGTGGTTTACACATGACTGAAAGTTATAATTTTCAAAGTCTGATGCCTAAAGTTAGGCATCTAAATCCATATTGAGTTATCTAAATAATTGGCTAGATTTTCAGAAGTGCTGAGCATTTCTGAAAAATCTGATTACTTATTTTGGTGCCTAAATATGGATTTACATGTCTGTCTTTAGGCATCTAAGTTTAAACATTTTGGTCTAAAAGACACTTTAAAAACTTATATTGTAATGTATAAATCCACTGTAATTCAGGGAATCCAAAATTTCATTTAGAACAACTTGCTTCTTTAAGTCACAGCTAAATGAAGTTAAAATAACACTAACCCTATCAAATAGCACATAAGATCATAATTAGAAATATCTAATGCTATTTCTAGCATCTATTGGTTAGACAACAGCATATTTATAATGGTGCTTTGCACTTCTACCTAATGAGTGTATTCACCATTATTAATGCACTGTATTGTTTTAAAGACAACATGGAAAATAAAAATTTTGCATATATATTACTTGGAATGTTTAACTTTATGGAAGATATATTATGCACAAATTATTTCCATGGTACAATTTGATATTTATCTTGTCATATAAAATCACAGATGCTATACCCATTAGCATGGTAAAATAATTAATTAAAATCTATTTTATTACAGTGGCAATAATTTTCACACTTTTAGAAACTACATGAATAATTCATCAGTTTAAAGCATTACATGATTAAACAGTAAGGAACAGAGTACCATGGAAAGTAATTTTACAGATCTCACTTTCTCATTGTAATGAAAAGAGTAATACTAAGGAAAAATACAAATATCTTTAAAATTTGTGAAAATTGTGCTAAGAAAAATCATAGATTAAAAAAAATCAAAATAAAATCAAGCCCACTCAAATGAGTAACAGAGTTTAAGGGAAATTTCTAATGGTGTTTCAAAAACAAATAAATACTTATTTTGCTATGGATTTTGAAGCCCTGAGCTATTATTCCCTGAGAACAATTAATTGAATTCACACACACACACACAAAACACACATTACAGACCTTATATATGTTAGGCCAGTTTGAAGAGTCTCACATATAATTAATTTCAGGAAAGGCTGCTTTTTCCTTCTTTGCTTAAGAAAGCTGAAAGTTGCTTTAACTATTCAATAAAGATTGCTTGGTCCTGAGTAAGCATCAAGGCGACTGTGGCCTGTGAATTATATCTGTCCTCTGTGACTATGTATTCTTACCCCACTCATCTATATTTGGTAACTGAACTCATGTTTCAGCAGACTGCCACTATCTGGAATTCCAGCAGAAGGGATGTTAGCCCTGGAAGCCACAACAAGTTCTGTGCACTTGGTGCTTAGAAACTCAAGTAACTTAATGTTGAAATGTTCCATTTTTGTTGTATTCTAGACAGGATTTCAGTCTCTTTTACAGTATTCAGGAATTTTAAAATGTGACACTTGTTCACAATCAAAGTGCCTCCATTCACCAGAAATAGAAAGTAAGGTCTGTGATTTGATTTACAGGGGTAAAAAAAACAAAACCTCCTTATAAGGAGTTTTATCTTAACATTTGTTTTTTATTTTTACCACATTAAATTAAAAAAGCTTTTGTATTAAAATAATGGTAAATTAGTCAATATATGTTATAGAGATACATATGACAACAAAATATTCTAACGAGAAAAATATTATACTACATTTAGATATGTGATTAGAAATAGTACCTTATTTCCATGCTAAGTTGTTGGTGGAAGATTGCCAGTCTTGAACAGGACAGTTATTATCTTACTACTAATAATGTGGCTCTATCATCAGAGGACAAACCAATTTACTATTGTAATAGTTAACACTCAAAAATGATACTGATGAAAATCTTATACATTTACCAACAAACGAAACAAGTTGCACAACGAAAATATAGTTGATACATATAGCATATTAGTCTGTAGCGTGCTAAATGATCCCAGTTCCACTTTCTCATACTGACCTTGCTCAGGAAGAGGTTTTGCCTGATTAAAGACTTCAGTGAGAGTTTTGTCTGAGTTTTCTGTCAAAAAAATGCACCTGTACCTTTCTAGCATTCATATACTTCATTTTTATTTTGGTTAATTTGGTACGTTTCTTTTTATCTTCTTATCTACAATCCATTACTTTTAACTAGAGATGCAGTAGCTAAAGTAATATCTATCAGTGGATTCACTGAGATTTCCCCCATTAGTTTGCAGTGTTGTGGTAGCCGTGTTGGTCCCAGAATATTAGAGAGACATGGTACATGAGGTAATCTCTTTTATTGGACCAACTTCTGCTGGTGAAAGACAAGCTTTTGAGCTTACACAGCTCTGTGTAAACTTAAAAACTTGTCTCTTTCACCAACAGAATTTGGTCCAAGGAAAGAAATTACCTCACCCACATTGTTTCTCTCATTTTTCCCAGCGTCATTTTGACTGATAACACTACCATGCCTACCATGGGAAATTAGTTTGTCTTCTGATGATAGAGCTGCATCATTGATACGAATATTAACTATTAATAATATCTTATTGTACACCTTTCAACAGGAAAGATCCTAAAGCGCTGACAAGCTCTATATAGTAACCTCTTCACATACCTCTGGAGCGATATATTGTAGCTTTTAACAGTTGATAGTGGCATAACAAACATTTTAGCACAGGAAATAGTATATGGATCTTGGTTACTACAGTTAATTGTGTTCATTCTGTACTATGATCCCATTTTGGTGCATCAGGATCTTCACCTTGTTGTGATTACTATTAAGAAAAATATAATTTATATAGCACCATTAGATGTTTGGGCCATTTTACAGTAGGTTGAGTGGACCAAACACAGAACAGAAATCCCACTCTGAGAAGTTTACATCCCTGGTCCTGCATTCACTTGCCCATGTGCTTAATATCACAGATGTGAGTAGTCTTGTTGAAGCCAATGGCACTGCTCATTTGCATAAAGGTAAGCACATGTGTAGGTGATCGCAGGATTGGAGCCAAGACTTGCAAAGCATAGGTCCAATACAAGGGTCCAATCCTGCAACCACTTATCACCATGTGCAATGCTTACCCAGCACATTGCTTAAAAACTGGGTTCTGTATTTAACATGAACAAGTGCTATAGCAGAGCTATTTCATTTTGAAGAAGCATACTGGGCTATCATTTCCTTTTTAAAAAGTAGGTGCAGTCTTTCCCTCACTTTAGCTTTCTTCCCCATTTTGAATTTACATTGATCATACCATAAATGCAACAGTGTTTGAATCCATTTACAGTTCTGTTAAGATGTAAGATTTTGACCTCATCCACACTATAACTTTTAATTGAGTTTTTAACTAGTTAGTGGCATGGCTGGCTCTAAACATGGTCTGCATCCATATACAATAATTCAAAACCAAAAAACTTCAAGTTCCATTAGTTAAGGTCCAGTGGTTCTCAAACTGAGAGTCAGGACCCCAAAGTAGGTTGGGACCCCATGGGGTCACCAGGACTGGTGCTAGACTTGCTGGAGCCCAGGGCTGAAGCCTCAGTCCCAGCACCCAGAGCCAAACCCGAAGCACGAGCCCCACTACCCAGGGCTGGTGACTTCAGCCCCGGATGGCAAGGCTCAGGTTACAGGCCCCCCGCCTGGGGCTAGAGCCCTTGGGCTTTGGCTTTGGCCCTCCTGCTTGGGGTGGTGGGGCTTGGGCCCCCTGCCCAGGGCAGCAGGCAGGGCTGGCTCTAACTTTTTTGCTGCCCCAAGCAGCAAAAAAAAAGTGCCGCCCCCTGAGCCCCCCCGCCGAGCGCCGCGCTGCCGGAGCCCGCCCCCCCCGCCGAGCGCCGCCGGAACCCCCCCCCCCCCGAGCGCCGCGCCCCGCACCGCCCCCCCCGCCGAGCGCCGCCGGAACCCCCCCCCCAGCCCCGCGCCGCCCCCCCCGCCGAGCGCCGCCGGAGCCCGCCCCTGCCCCCCACCGAGCACCGCTGGAACCCCCCCCCTGCGCCACGCCGCCCCCCCCGCCGAGCGCCGAACCGCCGGAGCCCGCCCCCCTGCTGGAGCGCCCCCCCCGCGGAATGCTGCGCCGCGCTCCCCCCGCCACCCCTTACCAGGTGCCGCCCCAAGCATGTGCTTGGTTGCCTGGTGCCTGGAGCCGGCCCTGGCAGCAGGGCTCAGGCGGGCTCAGGCTTTGGTCCCCCCTCCTAGGGTCATGTAGTAATTTTTGTTGTCAGATGGGGGTTACAGTGCAATGAAGTTTGAGAACCCCTAATCAATAAACAAAACCATAGAAAATAAAGCTAAGGAATAAAAAGGATTAAATGTTGAAAGTCAAGCACTCCCAAATTAGGAAATGATAGAATGAATACTTAATTTGGTCCCCTTCTGCGGTATGCCTTATGGTACAATCTTTAATTACATGGTCCAATGTTTATTATTATTAATTATTACACAGGATGCCTAACTCATTCAAAGCAGAGAACAAATGTGCTCTGCGGATGAATTGGAACTCTGTAGTGAAGGACTCTGTTGTCTGCAGGACTCTTGCTTCCTTTGTTGCAGAAGCTGGAAGGTTTGTAATGAAGGAGGTAGGAGACTGCAGGAAGAGAAAGGATGGTCTTGTCATTAGGGCAGTTGAATACCACCATTAAGACTAGGATTTGATCCCTGCCATTGCCACTGAGTTCTTATGTGAGGCTGGGCAAGTCATTTACCACAAACTTTTCACAGATAGTCACTTCTACATGTAATTAAAGACTGTATCATAATGCATTCATACAAGGAGGCTGAATTAAGCTTGTCTGGGCAACTTGAGAATGCATGACTTTGCAACCTTTCAATCCTTAACTTTGTATTTCCTAATTTTTACAGTTTAAGTCAAGGTTGTTCTCATCAATGAACAAGGTTAAACCAACTTTTCTGTTTATGAATTTCCTTATTTTTTTAATTGAAAATATTTCTATATCTATGCCGAATTTAAAGAATAAAGCACTTACACAATTGTTGTCTTCAATGCATTTTTTGCATTGTTTATTTTTGTGATGCTTCATATTTCACCACTTACTGCTGTGTTGACCAATATGTTGAAGTTAATAAATTAAACTGCCATCAAATGAAACATTTGTTTTTTTTAATGCAACTTTGTTTTCCCACAACTTCTAAATGAAACTGTTTTTAACTGTTCTCCACTTGTGAGGTAACTCCCTTCTCTTCATGTCATTATATAATGCCTGCATCTGTAATTTTCACTCCATGCATCTGACAAGGTGGGTTTTTTACCCACAAAAGCTTATGCCCAAATAAATCTTTTAGTCTTTAAGGTGCCTGTGACAGGATTGGGACTCACCACTGTGGCGCCTCCTACCGGTCGTCTCGGGGAATTGGTTTGATCCAGTAGAGCGCCCCCTTCTGGTGAAGTCCCGCCTGTCATCTCACCTTCAGTTGGCGTACGGACTCGTGTTGCTCCCAACGCTCAGCGTCCTCTTCTGGAACACTGTCCTCCAACAGTGTCCCCTTGTTCATTCACACCCCCTTCCGGGGGAGGTTGGATGGCCCACAGTCTTACACCTTCAAGTCCGATCCCCTCGGTCAAGGATCTGGTGTAGTTTCGGCCGGCCGCTCCCTGCGGCCTATGGCTGAGGGTATGGCCCAATAGAACAATAAAGGGGAAAAGGGGGGGGGGGGAAGACTGAGGCCCGTCCACTACTCTGAGTCCCAGTCCAGAGGCCCTCTGGCGACAGTCTTGCTGTCCTCCTTCTCCTTCCTCCTCTGACTACTCCTCTGGACCACTTCCCCAACGGCCCTTCTCCGTGCTAGGCCTTCTCCTTCCCGACCTGCCGCCTGGCAGGCTACGGAGTAGGGCCTTCTCCTACCCTCTAAAGCTGGCCTGCACTGCGCTGTCCATGGTGCTGGCCTCCCAGCTCTGGAGACAGACCTTCCCCTCTGAAGGCCTGGGACAGACTGACTGCTCTCGCTCTGAGCAGTCTTTTATATGGCTGAGCTGGGCCCTGATTGGCTGGCCCCAATCTGTCCTCTGATTGGCTCCCAGTAAGCCCTTCTCGGATTGGCTGCGTGTCTACGCAGGCGCCCAGGCCTGCCGCAGCCCACCCTCTCTCTGGGCGTGGGGCAGCTGCTCCACCACAGTGCCACTGGACTCCTTGTTGTTTTTGTGGATACAGACTAACATGGCTACCCCCTGATACTTGTTTTTAACTGTGTAACAACACTAAGTAGGGACTCATAGTTATAATTCCCTGCCTATTTAAAAGGTTAATTCAGAAAGTCATCCTCCTCCCATTTTTAAGCAGCACATACAAAATGCCACCTCCTTGTCATGTAAATTGTTTCTTATTTCCATGTAACCCTTTTTGAGGACAGTAACAATTATCCTTTGAAAAGAAACAGTGTAATTTACCCTAGTTCAAACCTAAAGGAGCATTGCAGGAGCTTATCCAAACCCAGTCAGCTCTTCCTGGGACCCTTCTCTGTGAGAATGTTCCAGTACCTGAAGTAAATCAATAATCAAAGGCAGCTGTTGCCATGACAACCAGGGCACTCTCTCCAAGTCTGAAATGGAACTGCAGGGGAAAGAGTGATAAATGGCTGACTATTTCTGATGTCACAATGTTACTGCTCAGGCAGCGAGGGTGGCGGGGAAGGGGGAAATCAAGTTTTTCCAGTATTCAAGTTTTCTCAAATTTCCTAAAAACCCAACATACAAACACAAACTACATACTGGGGATCATTCCACACATGTTAATTAGTGGTTGAAATCTGGTTCAAATTTCCCATGGCATGTTTACAAAAGAGGGTTCCTAACAAAGGAGAGGCACTGAGGTACAGACCCTGTAAAACAGAAAATTCTTTTGCAACCTTAACTATAATCTCTTTACTGCAAGACCATAGTACTGTTGTTGCTTCTATGCTCAGTGGTAGCAGAGGGCGGGACCTTACAGGTCAGCTTTCATTGGAGGAGAAATCAGTTACATGGAATCTGAGTATATTCTGAGTGCAACTGGTTTATTTTACACATACAGTCCAGTCCTTGAACAGAGAAGGTCACAAGCAGCACACAGGCAATCCCCTCTTTCAAGTATCTCAGCCCAAATACCAGAGCTTGAACTCCAACCCCGCCTCAAGAATTTATTCTAGTTAGTGAGATTGAGGCAGAGAGTAAACTTCTTTGCTGCTCACCATAGATCCCCCTAAAGAATTTGCATCACAAAACTAATAACATGGCCTTTTCTTCCAAGACTAAAAACTTGCTCTCATGCTAAGCAAAAAGAGCTCCTAACCTAAGTTTATCAGTACCATCTGATGACCTCTGCCATAACAATACCTATATGTTGATAACTGGCAGCTGACAGTGTGACAACTCTGCCTGGGACTTAAATTAAGAGAGTTTATTCTCATAAACAGTTCAGCATACTGTTTTTCCCCAGTGCAAATGGACAGGGCCGGCTCTACCATTCTTGCTGCCCCAAGCAAAAAAAAAAAAAAAAAGCCGCCCAAACTGCCGAAGCAAAAAAAAAGCGGCCTGGACTGTGCTGCCCCAAGAATGGACGGAATGCCGCCTCTTAGCATGTGCCGCCCCAGGCACATGCTTCCTGCACTGGTGCCTGGAGCCGGCCCTGCAAATGGATCCCTTACCATATCTGTGTAATCAAGTTAGCTGGTCTTCTTTCCTCTCATCTATCTGTAATGTAGGCTATCCCTGAGTGCAGTTCCTAACAAACTGATAATGCTGTTCTGTGGTTAAATCCTTCAGGAACTCTTTACTCTGCTAAAGCACTATGTGATGGCTGCTTAGATTTTTTTTCCTGAATGCAATGATACAAACATGCTTAGGCAGCATAAGAACATAAGAACATAAGAAAGGCTGTACTGGGTCAGACCAAAGGTCCATCTAGCCCAGTATCTGTCTACCGACAGTGGCCAATGCCAGGTGCCCCAGAGGGAGTGAACCTAACAGGCAATGATCAAGTGATCTCTCTCCTGCCATCCATCTCCATCCTCTGACAAACAGAGGCTAGGGACACCATTCTTAACCATCCTGGCTAATAGCCATTTATGGACTTAGCCACCATGCATTTATCCAGTCCCCTTTTAAACATTGTTATAGTCCTAGCCTTCACAACCTCCTCAGGTAAGGAGTTCCACAAGTTGACTGTGCGCTACGTGAAGAAGAACTTCCTTTTATTTGTTTTAAACCTGCTGCCTATTAATTTCTTTTGGTGACCCCTAGTTCTTGTATTATGGGAATAAGTAAATAACTTTTCCTTATCCACTTTCTCAACATCACTCATGATTTTATATACCTCTATCATGTCCCCCCTTAGTCTTCTCTTTTCCAAACTGAAGAGTCCTAGCCTCTTTAATCTTTCCTCATATGGGACCCTCTCTAAACCCTTAATCATTTTAGTTGCTCTTTTCTGAACCTTTTCTAGTGCTAGAATATCTTTTTTGAGGTGAGGAGACCACATCTGTACACAGTATTCGAGATGTGGGCGAACCATGGATTTATATAAGGGCAATAATATATTCTCAGTCTTATTCTCTATCCCCTTTTTAATGATTCCTAACATCCTGTTTGCTTTTTTGACCGCCTCTGCACACTGCGTGGACATCTTTAGAGAACTATCCACGATGACGCCAAGATCTTTTTCCTGACTCGTTGTAGCTAAATTAGCCCCCATCATGTTGTATGTATAGTTGGGGTTATTTTTTCCAATGTGCATTACTTTACATTTATCCACATTACATTTCATTTGCCATTTTGTTGAATTTCATCACTATGTGATGGCTGCTTAGATTTTTTTTCCTGAATGCAATGATACAAACATGCTTAGGCAGCATGATAAACATAGAGGCACAAACATGGCTGACAATATATTTGTGACTAAATCTGCTGTTTGGATACATCTAACCTGTGTTTGTTATAAATGGATCAGAACAGAGTGTCACAAAATAGTAAAAAAACCATGGTTGCTGTATGAAGATTAAATAGCACCTGTGGTAGTAAATCAATTTCCCTTAAAGTCTCCAGACTTTCTGTGGCAATGCAAATAACATTCGATTTTAATTTCATCAGTTTTATTGCAAGTCTATAATGTGTGATGATGCCATATGACTAAGGGTACCCCAAGACTGTGATTGCAGCATGAGCCAACATACCCAAGCTAGCTTTAATCTAGTTAGCTCAGGTCCAGGAGCTCCGGTGTTGGAGCACCCACAGGGAAAAAATGGTGGGTGCTGAGCACCCATTGGCAGCCAACTTACCTCCGGCACAGTAGAAAGTCAGTGCCTCTGTGAAGCAGTATGAACTTGAGCACAGGATAGCCCCACAAGTAATTAACCAGGGCTCTACTTGGATTTGTACAGACTGCACTGGTGTCCACACTGCTGCTGCTTCCTTGCTCTGGGACTCATGCTAGCTAGATTACAGTTAGTTTGGATATGTTGGCTTGAACTACAATTGCACCCGTTATTGCACTCTAGATATAGCCAAAGAGATAGTGAGGGTTTCCAGTGTCCAGAAACCAAATATAGGGCCAAATCTTGCCATTCTTTTGCACACAGAGGTTCCAGAATGTCACTCGGTGTTTTGGATGTGGCAGAAATGTAGGATGGGACCCACAGTAAAATCCAAACAAAGTTAAAGCAAGTTATGTTGAGATTAAAACAGCAAAAAGGAAACTAAAAAGCTGTTATAATAATGTTAAAGTTCTGCTATAAGTAACAAAGCAAAAATTGCAACAAAAGTAATAATGACAATTTTATTTACAGAGCACAATCACTGACAAATTTCTTAAGTGGCTGCATGTAATAAAACAATTTTAAATAAACTGAAAACAAATACTGACAATTCTCAGTCATAACAAATAGGTCAAAGGGTTCTGAAACAAAGAGGGTCAATAAGCTGAAACTGGGAAAAGAAAGCTAATAAACATATTGTAAAGGACTTAAATTCTCTCTTAAAAATGGGGAGAGCTGGAATTCATGGGGAAGAAGACTTCTCAGTCCTAGGAAAGGCCTTGCAGAAGCCATGGTGGAGCTACAGACCCCTGGCCCAGCCTTTTTTATCCCTACTACCAACACTGGAGCATATGTTGCTTTTATCCTCCCTCAGGAAGCTTCATTGTTTAATCTATTATTAAACAGAAACACTACACACAATTGATAGACAAATGATTACAGTATATTATAGTAGCTTGGCTTTACAATTACTGGCATATCCTGAAGCCCCAGAGCATTATTTTGTAAGGAATTAGAAATTTTCTTCTTGAATGATTTAATATCCCTTGACAGATAAAAAGCAAAATGAGGTCCCACAGATTTAGACTTAAGGTGAAGAAATGCAAACTAAAGCTGACCTACTAACTTTCTTGCCGATGAAATGCACGGAACTTCCTGAACTGAGGGGTGAAAGTAATACTAAGGAAGGCTCTGCACATGTACATCGTAGATAGATAGCATTAAGATTGGAGGGTGACCTGGAACTCCTCTGGGCTTTCCATCAATCAAACCTTTATGTATTTAAACGCATTATGTTATTAAGTTTTACTGAAATTCTCCAGAGAAGTTAAAAGCAAGGGAGCCAGAAATTTAGTAAAATGAAATCTAATTTTATTTTACATCAGTTTCAAACAAGTAATATCTTCAATTATTTAGTTTTAAATGAATTATTGTTAATTATTTTGTAAAGAAAAAACAATGTGCTTGGTGTTGTATAAGATACAGAATACAGACAATTCGTCTCTTGAAAAGTTCATAGTCCAAACAAGACAGACTGGGCTAGTTCCACTGAAGTCAATAGGACTATACCAATTTACAACAACTGAGGCTCTGGCTCAGGACAGAGAGGGTGCACTGAGAAGCCCAGAGAAGGGAATGGCTAGGATTGTTTTTAAATTATTAATATTTTTATAATGAAAGTGCTTAGTTAATTTTGAAGGAAGAAATTCACTCCTGTGCAGAGGGCACAGACAAAACCTATACACCACTTAATCCCATTTAAATGTCCAGAGGACACTATAGATTTAAAAAAAAAGTGCCAAAAAAGCTCAGTGGAAATTAGTAGACCTTTCCTAAAGAAAATGCAAGCCCGTTAATGGACTTAACTGCTATATCAGCAGTTCTAGACCATCATTGGGGTTGAAATGTAAGTGCAATTCCAAGTTTCAGAATTTGGGGATAAAAATATATGAATGTATGCAAATATATAAACATTTATGCAAATTTGTTATCTGCTATGTTTTTGTTAGAGAATATTGGCAGCTATTGGTGGGAAAAGGAAAAAGAAAAAAAAACCAAGAGGCCAGTTTGCCCCTGGAGTCAGAGATACTTGGAAGTCAATAAAGATGATAAAAGACAGGAGTTATATGATGAGAGAAAGCGAGACAGAGAAAGCGAGGACAAATTCTGGCAATGTAGCAACCTGGGGATAAACACAGAAGAAAGGTGTTCTGTAGGAAGAAAAGGAAAATCTTAGTATAAAAAAAATGCAAAATATCAATGTGAAACCTTGGCTGCTGAACTAAGATTGGTAGTCTGGAATATAAAGATATTGTCTTACATTTCTTTTTTTAAAAAAGTTACATCAATGTATATTTAGATTAACTACTTTTCTAAAAAAAGAAACAAAATGATATCTGTTCCAAAATCTTACACATGTGAAAAAACCCAAATGAGAAAAAGAACAACTCAGACATAGAATCATAGAATCATAGAAGATTAGGGTTGGAAGAGACCTCAGGATGTCATCTAGTCCAAGCCCTGCTCACAGCAGGACCAACACCAACTAAATCATCCCAGCCAGGGCTTTGTCAAGCCAGGCCTTAAAAACCTCTAAGGATGGAGATTCCATCACCTCCCTAGGTAACCCATTCCAGTGCGTCACCATCCTCCTAGTGAAATAGTGTTTCCTAATATCCAACCTAGATCTCCCGCACTGTAACTTGAGACCATTGCTTCTTTTTCTGTCATCTGCCACCAGTGAGAACAGCCGAGCTCCATCCTCTTTGGAACCCCCCTTCAGGTAGTTGAAGGCTGCTATCAAATCCCCCCTCACTCTTCTCTTCTGCAGACTAAAGAAGCCCAGTTCCCTCAGCCTTTCCTCGCAAGTCATGTGCCCCAGGTCCCTGATCATTTTCATTGCCCTCTGCTGGACTCTCTCCAATTTGTCCACATCCCTTCTGTAGTGGGGGGACCAAAACTGGATGCAATACTCCAGGTGTGGCCTCACCAGTGCCGAATAGAGGGGAATAATCATTTCCCTCGATCTGCTGGCAGTGCTCCTACTAATGCAGCCCATTGGCCTTCTAGGCAACAAGGGCACATTGCTGACTCATATCCAACTTCTCATCCACTGTAATCCCCAGGTCCATTTCTGCAGAATTGCTGCTTAGCCAGTCGGTCCCCAGCATGTAACGGTGCATGGGATTCTTCCTTCCTAAGTGTAGGACTCTGCACTTGTCCTTGTTGAACCTCATCAGATTTCTTTTGGTCCAATTCTCCAATTTGTCTAGGTCACTCTGGACCCTATGGCTACCCTCCAGCATATCTACCTCTCCACCCAGTTTAGTGTCATCTGCGAACTTGTTGAGGGTGCAATCCATCCCATCATCCAGATCATTAATAAAGATGTTGAACAAAATCGGCCCCAGGATTGACCCCTGGGGCACTCCGTTTGATACCAGCTGCCAACTAAACATTGAGCCGTTGATCACTACCCGGTGAGCCCGACAATCTAGCCAACTTTCTATCCACCTTATAATCCATTCATCCAATCCATACTTTTTTAACTTGCTGGCAAGAATACTGCGGGAGACGATATCAAAAGCTTTGCTTAAGTCAAGATATATCACATCCAGCGCTTTCCCCATATCCACAGAGCCAGTTATCTCATCATAGAAGGCAATCAGGTTGGTCAGGCATGACTTGCCCTTGGTGAATCCATGTTGACTGTTCCTGATCACCTTCCTCTCCTCCAAGTGCTTCAAAATGGATTCCTTGAGGACCTGCTCCATGATTTTGCTGGGGACTGAAGTGAGGCTGACCGGTCTGTAGTTTCCCAGGTTCTCTTTCTTCCCTTTTTAAAATATGGGTGCTGTATTTGCCTTTTTCCAATTGTCCGGGACCTCCCCTGATTGCCATGAATTTTCAAAGATAATGGCCAATGGATTTGCAATCACATCAGCCAACTCCCTCAGCACCCTTGGATGCATTAGATCTGGACCCATGGACTTGTGCATGTCCAGTTTTTCTAAATAGTCCTTAACCTGTTCTTTCAACACTGAGGACTGCTCACCTCCTCCCCATACTTGTTGCCCAGTGCAGCAGTCTGGGAGCTGACCTTGTTTGTGAAGACCGAGGCAAAAAAAGCATTGAGTACTTCAGCTTTTTCCACATCATCTGTCACTAAGTTGCCTCCCCCATTCAGTAAGGGTCCCACACTTTCCCTGATCTTCTTCTTGTGGCTAACATACCTGTAGAAACTCTTCTTGTTACCCTTCACATCCCTTGCTAACTGCAACTCCAATTGTGCCTTGGCCTTCCTGATTACACCCCTGCATGCTCTAGCAGTATTTCTATACTCCTCCCTAGACATCTGTCCAAATTTCCACTTTTTGTAAGCTTCCTTTTTGAGTTTAAGCTCACCAAAGATTTCACTGTTAAGCCAAGCTGGTCATCTGCCATATTTGCTATTATTTCTGCACATCAGGATGGTTTGTTCCTGCGCCCTCAATAAGGCTTCTTTAAAATACAGTCAGCTCTTCTGGACTCCTTGCCCCCTCATATTAGCCTCCCAGGGAATCCTGCCCATCAGTTCCCTAAGGGAGTCTAAGTCTGCTTTTCTGAAGTCCACGGTCCATATTTTGCCACTCTCCTTTCTTCCTTTTGTCAGGATCCTGAACTCAGCCATCTCATGGTCACTGCTGCCTAGGTTGCCACCCACTTCTACTTCCCCTACCAATTCTTCCCTTTTGACATATAAAGGTATAAGACGCACGTAGGGTGGGGTGGGGGCAGAGCAACATTAGGAAATGCTGAGCAGTTTAAATGGTCAAATTACACAAGACACAAGTAGAACTAATGTGGTTTCCTCTCCTCAGTCCAGAGCTCCCTTCTGTGGGTGCAGAACACCTAGAAAAAAGGCAAAGTTAGCTTTAACTTGACCACTTAAATAGCTAATGCTTTTCTAATTTGGCATTTTTCAAATTACATACAATTATCACATCTTCATATGGATTAACTGTTTCTTTTCATTTCTTTTCTTTTTTTGTAAATTTAATTTAATTTGTTTCTCTTGTCTGTACCATATATGAACTGCTAAGGGCCTTGATTCAGCAGTCTATCCCTATTCAGCATAGTATTTAAGTATGTGCTTAACTTTACGGATGTGCTTAAATTCACTAACTTCAGTTGACTCCCATTTGCTTCAATAGGGGAACAATTAAGCTAAAACTGAGTGCTTTTGAAAATCCCACTCTTTGTTCATTAAACATGTCCTAGGATTCTGACTGCTGGGACTTGAGACAAAGTCACCTCTTACTGTGCCTTTTGTTGTTCTATATTTCTAGCATTTGCCAGTATAATTTATTCAGATTTTCCCCCTTTTATTGGGTGGATAGTATATTAGGGAAATAATTTCTGTTAGATTAATTTTAGCCTTAAGTCTATGGTGGATATTTATGTTTTTATATTGACAGCCAGCCGTGCTTTCAGATCATGGACCCTGTAGATACTGTGGCTTTAAAAGACTGACCTGTTCTTTTCAGAACATATGAAGGGTGTCAGAGCAGAACTGTTAAGAAAGGATAAGATATGTTACATGGACACTATCCTGAAGCTCAACAGCTGTTCCAAAGCTCCTGCTTCATACAGTGGTTTAACTCTGAAAAGTGAATGTGCCTTTTAGTGCTTTGTTGCACTAGCATTGACATGATGATCTCTGGATAAAATACATTACTTTCGGTTCCCTTTTTTAAATTATAGCTGTTAGTAATTTTGTTTTTCTAACCAACTATTTCAAACCACTATGTCTTTTAATAGTGCATATTGAGTTTGTGTGGCCTGTATGAGGAAATCCACCTTGCAAGTGAAAGACAGTTGATGCAAGATAAGCGTAGACAGCTGTATAATGATACCAGGAGCCAGAGTGCTAAACAAAGACAAATGTGAAAGGATGTCACATTCCCTGGGAAAGCAAGGGAGTGAATACTGTCAAGGGAATATGCCAAGGGAAGAAATCAGCTGTTCAACTGAAATAGGATGAAATTGTTTTAAAAGAATCAGTTAGTAGAACACAGTTGGCCAATTAGTGTGAAATACAGAGGGATGTGTCAGTCACTGACTCCTAGTAGGCAGGCACTTAGCTCAGGACTATTTTTGGAAAGAGTTTCCATGGATGTGAAGAGTGTTCAGGCCCTTTGCTTTTTTCTGATTGGCTAACAGAAAGGTGCTGAAAAAGGTGGTGGCAGAAATATCCCAGACCTCGTAGATATCACATATACAGGCACTAGAGGCTGTTACTTTTTGTTTTATGATTGGCTGTTATGTCAAAACAATATAAATGTCCTTTCTATCTTACACACATAGGAGAAAAAAGAAGGGTAACTAAATAGAAAACTAACATATGTCAATTGAAAATATGAGAAATTTCTTTATAACTTGGGAGCAGGAACTCACTCTAAGGCGATCATATAAACTCTTAGAAGGAACACAAAACCTTTTTTTCCCCACAGTGGGAAATATTGTAGATACCATAATTCTTAGTAAAATTTGCAAATGTATCAGCTTGATGTGCAAAGGTTACATATCCTGCAGATGGAGAAATAAGTGTTGTTCCCATAGAAAAGTAAGTTGTCTGGCTTTAGCAATAAAACACATATAGAATAAATGATTTCTAAAAATATCAGGCATTAGGAGGTATTGAGACTGGGCCCTGCATGGCATTGAACTAAGCACCAAAGGCTCAGTTAAAAATTGCTTTCCTATTACCTCATTAATGAATAATACAGTCTCCCATGTGAGAATGAGATAAAAGAAATGGAAGAAGTTGTGTATTGTGTGTACTACAGTGCTGTGCTTTGCCATAGACCATTCTATGTTATCTACTGTGTATCTATATCATGCCTGTCACTGGGCTCTCCAGACATCTGCTCTGTGCTGAACATGGTGGCCATACCACTCCTTTCATACACATTAGCAAAACTGTAAACCGTGAGACTGATATTTTAGTGTTTTAGATCAGAACAAAGTAAGGGAAGATCACAATACTGAAACATAGCAAAGTATTAAAAACACTATGTATTTAATAAGCCCTTGAATGTTGAAGCATCTATACAAGAAAGATTGTAAAGGGGCTGACTGCGCGAAATTAAATTTAGATTGCTCTACTCAGACAATGACCAACTCAGCCAAACACAAAAGGTTCCATTCACTCTGATTGTATACTCTATCTCTCTTTCCCACAATGTATCTATCTTGTCTTTTAGACTGTATGTTCTTTGGGGCACTGTGATAAATGAAAGGGGGGGGGAGCTCCCTTTTATGGACACCCAGCCAGCCAGTAGCTATAAAATCCCTCTTAGTAGATGTTCTCTAATTGCTCTACCTGTAAAGGGTTAAAAAGTTTCACTGATATGCATAGATAAAAGGAAGTGAGTGGCCAAAAGACCCAATGGGAAGGCTAGAACTTTTTAAAATTGGAAAAAAACTCCCCTTTTGTCTGTGTTGTTGTTCTTCCAGAGAGAGGCAGACAGGACAGCAGCTATACTGTAAGAAGCTTGGGCCAGGTATGAAAAAATGATCAGTATCATACCTAGAAACTACTCATTTAAAACCCCAGATATGTAAGTAGATCAGGAAATGTCTAGGAAGATGCAATTAGGTTTATCCCTTTTATTTCATTATGGCTTGTGGATTCCTCTGTGCTAACCCCAGGTGCTTTTGTTTTGCTTGTAACCTTTAAGATGGACCTCAAGAAAGCTATTCTTGGTGCTTAATCCTTGTAGTTGCTCTTTTAAAATCTAGCAATAGCCTGAGTTCCCAGATGTATTTTCTTTTTTTTTATTAATAAAATTTACCTATTTTAAGAACAGAATTGGATTTTTGTATCTTAAGAGGTTTGTGCACATGTTGTTTAATTAGCTGGTGGCAACAGCTGATTTCCTTTTTTTTCTTTCTCAGCTCTTCCCTGGAGGGGGTGTGAAAGGGCTTGAGGGTTGCCCACAGGAAGGAATTCCCAAGTGTGCCTTCCTGGGCTCTCAAAGGGGTTCTGCATTTGGGTGGTGGTAGCACTTACCAATCCAAGATCAGAGAAAAGCTGTAACCTTGGGAGTTTAATACAAGCTTGGAGTGGCCAGTAGTAATTTTTAGAATCCTTGCGGGCCCCCACCTTCTGCACCCGAAGTGCCAGAGTGGGGAATTAGCCTTGACTTGGTGGCAGAATGGTGGGATCATTCTGAACCAGAGGCACAGACCTCAGGATTTTGAAAAGGACACATTTTTCCTTTTGGCAGCCTGCGAAGCCAGGGAGGTTTTTTTCTCCTTCTTTTCTTTTCTTTGCTGCCTGAGGGGAAACAGGAACGCAGAGGGTTCAGCTGCAAAGCCAGGGAGTTCAACAAGCAGTTTATTTTCTTCCCTAGCTTCATGGCAACAAAATAGCTCGGCTAGAGTAAGGCATCCCCGTGCATGAGGTTGTAGTCAGGCACTGAAACCCTAGAGCAACCAGTCTTCCCAAAGCAGCACGCCACGGAGAAGACAGACCCAGATCAAGCCCAGACATCCAGCTCCATGACAGAAATGCAGGGAGGGGATGGGGGACTGGAGAATTCCCCGAAGGGAATGGTCAGTCCTCCCCAACCTGAGATTCAGGTGCCAAGATAGAGGGATGTCCTTAACCCAGACCGAGTTCTAACTGCAGAAGACAGGAATTTCTTCCTAGAAGATGAAGCACTTGGAGGCAGAAGCAGTGGAGAAGTGCTTGGAGGCAGAAATAGAGGCGAAGCCTTTAAAAGCAGAGACAGAGCTGAAGCGCTTAGAGCTGGAAAGGGCTAAACTGGATCAGCCAGGTAGCCCTAATGGTCCTCCTCCAGGTACCACTCCCCATTCCAAAAAATTCCACACATACAAGGTCAGAGATGATAGAGAGGCCTTCTTAGAAAATTTTGAAAGGGCCTGCCTTGGGTACAAAGTCCTTACAGACCAGTATATGGTGGAGCTGAGGCCACAACTCTGTGGACCGTTAGCAGAGGTGGCAGCTGAAATGCCTAAAGAACACATGAACGAGTACAAACTTTTTAAACAAAAGGCCAGAATTAGGATCGGGTTAACACCCAAGCATGCCCATCAGTGGTTCAGAGCCCTAAGGTGGAAACCATTTTCCCGACACACCTACCACATTGTAAAAAATTGGGATGCCTGGATATCAGGAACAAATGTTAAGTCTTTGGAAGATTTGTCTCTCCTAATACAAATGGAGCAGTTCTTAGAGAGTGTTCCTGAGTCAATAGAAAGGTACATCCTAGATGGGAAGCCCAAAACTTTAATTGAAGTGGGGGACCAACCCCCAACTAAATCAGCCAGGGCTTCGTCAAGCCTGACCTTAAAAACCTCTAAGGAAGGAGATTCTCCCAGGGGACCCTGAGAACCAGGGCCTGCAATCTAGTAACTTCTGTTAGTTGCCAGAAGAAAGCCTCGTCCACCTCATCCCCCTGGTCTGGTGGTCTATAGCAGACTCCCACCCCGACATCACCCTTGTTGCTCACACTTCTAAACTTAATTCAGAGACTCTCAGGTTTTTCTGCAGTTTCATACTGGAGCTCTGAGCAGTCATACTGCTCTCTTACATACAATGCAACTCCTCCACCTTTTCTGCCCTGCCTGTCCTTCCTGAACAGTTTATATCCATCCATGACAAAAAGTACTCCAGTCATGTGATTTATCCCACCAGCTCTCTGTTATTCCAATCACATCATAATTCCTTGACTGTGCCAGGACTTCCAGTTCTCCCTGCTTGTTTCCCAGGCTTCTTGCATTTGTGCATAGGCACTTAAGATAACTCGCTGATCGTCCTGCTTTCTCAGTATGAGGCAGGAGTCCTCCCCTCTTGCACTGTCCTGCTCGTGCTTCCTCCTGGCATCCCACTTTCTCACTTACCTCAGGGCTTTGGTCTCCTTCCCCCGGTGAACCTAGTTTAAAGCCCTCCTCACTAGGTTAGCCAGTCTGCTTGTGAAGATGCTTTTCCCTCTCTTCATTAAGTGGAGCCCATCTCTGCCTAGCACTCCTTCTTCTTGGAACACCATCCCATGGGCAAAGAATCCAAAGCCTTCTCTCCGACACCACCTGCATAGACATTCATTGACTTCCACGATTCAACGATCTCTACCCGGGCCTGGGTTTCACAGGCCAATGCTCAAACCACTGAGCTATCCCTCCCCCCATATAATATATGGAGATATACCTATCTCATAGAACTGGAAGGGAACCTGAAAGGTCATCGAGTCCAGCCCACTTCCTTCACTAGCAGGACCAAGTACTGATTTTGCCCCAGTTCCCTAAGTGGCCCCCTCAAGGATTGAACTCACAACCGGCAGTGGCATAGCCAGCTTCTAAGAGGAGGGGGAGCAAACATAAAAAAGGTGCCCCCCCTTGGCTCCTCCTCTGGCCATGCCCCCCTTGGCTCCTCCTCCGGCCGCACCGCCCCTCCACCCCCCATGGCTCCTCCGGCCCTGCCTTGCCACCCCCGTGCCCCCCCCCCTTGCTCCTCCGGCCGCGGCTGCCGGCCGCCATGCTGCGCCCCCCCCCGCTCCTCTGGTCACACCCACCGCCCCCCCATGGCTGCCGGCCCCCTCGCTCCTCCGGCCGCGGCTGCTGGCCGCGCTGCGGGCCGGCAGCCTGGGCCCCCCCTCGCTCCTCTGGCCGCGGCTGCCAGCTGCGCTGCGGGCCGCGTGCTGCGCCCCCCACTCCTCCGGCCGTGCCCCCCCTCGCTCCTCCGGCCGCGGCTGCCAGCCGTGCTGTGGGCCGCATGTGCGCCCCCCGCTCCTCCGGCCGCCCCCCCCCGTTCCTCCGGCCGTGCCCCCCCCTCGCTCCTCCGGCTGCGGCTGGCGGCCGCGTTGCAGGCCACATGCTGTGCCCCCCGCTCCTCTGGCCGTGCCCCCCGCTCCTCCGGCCGCGCTCGCCGCCCCCCCATGGCTGCCGGATGCGCTGCGGGCCGCCAGCCTGCGTCCCCCCTCACTCCTCCAGCCGCTTTTGGAAAGGCGCCGCTTATGGAACATGTGCTGAGGGGAAGCAGCTGCTTCCCCTGCACCCCGCTACCTACGCTACTGTTTAGCAGGCCAATGCTCAAAACTCTGAGCTATCCCTCTCCAGGAAGGTACTACTATAGAGATCTTCTCTGACTGCAAAGAGATGCAAGCTCATACTTGCTAAACTTGCAGATCAACAAGAGTCTCTAGCATGTGTGTTTGGAGGCCAGAGAAGCCCTATTATGGCCTGGTGCATCTCCCTCTCCTTTTCCTTCTGGGACTTTCTCCTGTCTGCTCTTTGCTTCTCCACACTGTCTGAATTATTCACCCTCTGTGCTCTCTGTTCAAGGTCCAATGCAGCACTGACTTGCAGGATCTCTGAAAACATGTCCTCCAGAGTCCCCTTCTTTCTCCTCTTTCTCAGAGTCAGGCATTCCACACAATAAAATTTTGGCCCCTGTTTCCCAGGGTAATAGCACAGGGCAACGGTGCACTACTTTCCAGAGGTGGTGGTGTTTTTAGCTGTTATCTCACTCCTGAAGGTAAGAAAGGCACAGAGAGCACAGCTGCTGCTGGTGTCCAAAAGCCACCTGGGCCCATATCCTGCTAGCCAGTTCACTCAAATGATGCCAGCCAAACTCATTGTGGAATGGCATGGGAAAATATCCTACTGTGGAGGAAGAACTAAGGCAGCCATCCCTAGAAACCTTCAGGAGAGGATTGCAAAGTACTGCCATGAAAGTTTCATCGAGATATCTCAAAAGAATTCAAGGGACTTCCCTATAAACATAAACAAACAGCTCCACATGTGTCGCCTCCCTGCCTAACCTTACAGGAGAATGAAAAGCAAATGATAATTCTGCTTCTGTTTGTTGTACTGCTACCTCTTCTTGTATTAGGAAATGCATGGGAAGTCAGTACCTGAGTCCTGATTAGTTTGGGGTTGGGCCCCATCTGTACATTTAGACATTCCAAAGGAAAAGGCATTCACACACTTACCTGAGGTTCCTCCCCTTACAACAGGCTTGCCTGTGCTCAGCTGACGGGACTGACTAAACTGCAGTGGAATTTCAAACAGGTCTTGACTCACAACATAGCTGCATCCCCCAGTCACGTGTCCCCCATCCTCCTCCTCCTCCTGTCTGTTCATGGCAGGGGTCTCTGTCTTGGGCTCCATCGAGGTATCTGCAGTGCTCTGTGGACTGCTTGTAGGGTCTCCACCAAGTATGGCATGCAGCTCATTATAAAAGCAGTAAGTCTGCAGCTTGGCACCAGATCGACTGTTGGACTCCCTGGCCTTGTGGTATACCTGCCGGCTGCCGCAATTCCTTCACTTTCACATGGCACTGCTGCTGCTCCCTGTCATTACCCTTTTTCTGAATCCCCCATGTAATCTGCTCAGAGATGTTCATGTTTCTATAGCTGCTCTTCACAGCCTCTTCTCCTCATAGACCCAGGAGGTCCAATACCTTCTGTCTACTCCAGGTCAGAGCATATCTAAAGCATGTAACTGGCAGGGCTGACTGGGCGGTTGCACACAACAGTGGTGAGATGCCAGGTGTGCTCACCAAGCTGGTGAATCACGAAAAGGCATTTCAGAATTATGGGGTTTTTAAAGTGGGGCCTGGCTTCTGGTTTCTGTGACCCTGGGCAGTGGAATTCACAATTATGACTGGACCTGTCAGTATCAGGCATTGTGGGACAGCTGCTGGAGGACTGTTAGGGTAGACATAGGTCACACAGTATCCACACACACACTGTGTCGACCACAATATGTTGACCATGGCTTCATGTAGTTCGGGGAGGTGAAGTTACTGTATTGCCATAATGGAGCACTTACATCAGTGAGAGACAATTTCAGTGAAGACACATGCACAATTAGGTTGGTGCAAGGCAACTCACATAAACTTAGCTTTCTAGCATAGACCAGCCCTCAGTTCCTGAGCCTACTCCTCCCTCTGTCAAAGATCCTGCTCTCTGATGCAAGGAAGTCTCAGACATGGATCCTAGGTTTTGTTCTTTTTTTGGAGAAAAGTAATGGAAATGATAAATCTGAGAATGTCGGAGTTTTCCATAGTGCCTTGGGGTTCCTAACCCAGTGCCGGAACTGAGAGGGGAGGCTTTAACTGTGCTAGATGGATCAGATGCTCGGGGATGGATCAGCTCTGCATATTAATTTAGATAGAATATAAGGGAAGAGGAAAAGAACACAAAGATGGCGAATGGTGGGGGGAGTGCGGGACAAAGTTTCACATCCCAGTTGGTATTTGGGATTTAGACTGAGAAGTGGATGTGGCAATGTCATCTAGCTCTCTCTCTCTCTGGCCAAATCTGGTCAGGACATCTCTCAGGATTAGGATGAAGAATCCAGGATCCCAGTAGATGATGGGGGGGTGCAGCCATGATGGTGAAGCTCACTTCTTCCCCTTCTCTTGTCTTTCAGTTAGCCAGTGTCATGGTGCCAGCTCCCCCCCCCAAGTCCTTTTTTGAGGACCCCAAAAGGAAATGGTGGGCAGAATAGCTCATCCCCTTATTATTTTTCAGGACTGCATTGGCCATCCCTCCTCCTGTCCAGATCACTCTGGTGCCAGGGGATTGTGTGGAGATAGCACAGAGCTGGTTCTGCAACAATGGTGGGAGCCTGTTGTGCCAGGCCAATTCACCAAGGAGAGAAGGGAACCTTGTGGCCAATTTTGCACCAGCACAGCCTTTACACCACTTTGCAAAGCACAGCTAGGGTGAAGTCACCTCTACAAAATGTCTCCCAGAGGTAAACCAGGTAGTTTCAGTGTCAGCATCTTCTCTATTACAAACATTTTTAAATTCCAGGGAAATTCAAAACCATAAAAAACACCAGAAAAGCAGGATCATTCTAGTAGGCAAGGAGTTTGGAGCCATAAATTGGCTGGTCTGAAAAAGATTTGGGTGCCAGATCTGGGATTTTCCAGCACTGTCATTTTGCGATATGGCCTGGTCTGAATTTCATTGGTACAATAGGGATGTTTAAACTTGTTTTCTATTTAGATATTAGAATTTGGAGAATTGGGACCAAAATATTGTCAGACCCACAACAGGGTCTGAAGTTTTAAGGTGCTTAAAAGTTTTAATAGGAGCAGCTAAATATGTACTCTAGCCAATGAAATTTGGGCCATTGGGACCAAGTATTGCTTAGATCCAGTGGGATCCACATATTGGATATGGGTTTTGCAGCACTCTTGTTCTGGGATCTTGTGGTTTCTTATTGGTGTAGTTGGACTTGTTCTCCTTGTAGGTAGTGGAATTTGGGGCTTGGGTACAAAGATCAGCAGAATCCCGGAGGATCCATGCTTTTACCTTTTTCCTGGGTGGGGAAAAGTGGTTGTTACTGTGCAAAAATTCCCTTCAAGTGAATCCAAATTGAGCTGGAATTTAGAAAGCTATTGAGTCTGGACTACATGGAGTTTTTATTGGGGAATAAACTATATTGAAATAAGCACCTTTATAGCCATATAACTGCATCCACTGCTAGGAGTTGTACCGCTTTAACTATTGGGTATGTCTACACTGGCAAGTTTCTGCAGCACAAGTTATACCACTTTTATTAAAACGCTGGAATTAAACCGCTGTTGCGTGTCCACACTGTGCTCCTTGTGATACTGGAGCGCATCCACATTAGCATCTCTTGCAACGGCAAAGACACCAGTGCATTGTGGTAGCTATCCCACTGTGCAACTGGCCGCATGGTGCTTTGGGAAGAGTTTGCAATGCCTCATGGGGCAGGCATAGCATCACATGATGCAGGTTTCCCAATCCCATTGTTCCATGGGCATCCTATTATATTGCCAGTTGCTTTTCAACTGAAGTTGGGGGATGGGGAGAGGAGTGTGTGACAGGGAGTGTGTGTGTGTAGGGAGCGGGGAAGAGAGACAGTGTGTTTTGGGGGACAGAGAGTGTGTCAGCATACTGTCTTGTAAGTTCAGACAGCGGCAGGAAGCAACCAGTCCTAAGGCAGGGAGAGGGGAAAACCCCAACATCAGCCCCCATCTCCCTCCCTGGCCTCTCTGCACAGCAATCTCTCTCTCTCTCTCTCTCACACACACACACACACACACACACACACACACACACACACACACACACACACACACACACACACACACACACACACACACACACCTGCCTTTGTGTTCAACAGCATGAGCATTCCACATTAATGGTTTGCTTTGTGTCCCAGAGCAGATCAGCACAGCATGCAAGGGCTGTCAGAAATGGTGCTTTGAAAGGGGAAGGGCCAGGGGTGAAAGTGGGCCGGTACGGGCCAGTACGGTGTACCGGTAAAAAGTGGCCGCTGGTACCGGCCTGTACGCAGCCGACGTTAAAGCACTGCTGCTGCAGCGCTTTAAGGACCCTGCTTAAAGTGCTGCCGCAGCAGCTCTTTAACATCGCTGCCCTTTTGCCCCCCTCCCCGACCGGCAGGGCCGCCGCCGCGGGGCGGGGGGGGGAGGGCGCAAAAGGGGCAGCGACATTTAAGTGCTGCTGCGGCAAAGGACCCTCGTTAAAGTGCTGCCGTCATTGCCCCGTTCCTCCCCGGGCTGCTGATGGGGGGCGGGGGGAGACCGGCCGCCGGCACTACTGCGGTAGCAGCCGGGAGCCCCAGGCCCTTTAAATCGCCGCCGGAGCCCTGGGCAGCACAGGCCAGGCAGCGCGGATGGGCTGGCTGGGGGAGGCTGACCTCCAGCCCCGCCCCTTCTGCCTGAGGCCCCCATACAGGTAAGTGCTTAATGTTACTTTCACCCCTGGGAAGGGCGCATGTCTCCAGGGCAGCCGAGTTCAAAACAATGAGCAGTCACTTGAGGTATTATGGGACAGCTCCGGAGGCAAATTACAGCGCAGAAAGCAATCAAGTGTTCACACTGGCAATAGAGCGCTGGAGCCTCTGCGCAAATAGCCTTATGACTCTGGTGGAGGTGGTTTTTTTGCAGTGCTGCAATTAGGGTGACCAGATGTCCTGATTTTATAGGGACAGTACTGATTTTGGGGTCTTTTTCCGATATAGGCTCTTATTACCCCCCACCCCCCGTCCCGATTTTTCACATTTGCTGTCTGGTCGCCCTAGCTGCAACTGAGGCTACGTCTTCACTACAGGGGGGGGTCGATTTAAGATACGCAAATTCAGCTACGCGAATAGCGTAGCTGAATTCGACGTATCGCAGCCGACTTACCCCGCTGTGAGGACGGTGGCAAAATCGACCTCCGTGGCTTCCCGTCGACGGCTCTTACTCCCACCTTCGCTGGTGGAGTAAGAACGTCGATTCGGGGATCGATTGTCGCGTCCCGATGGGACGCGATAAATCGATCCCCGAGAGGTCGATTTCTACCCGCCGATTCAGGCGGGTAGTGTAGACCTAGCCTGAGGAGTTTCTGCACACAAAGTGGCTTGGCAGTGTGTGCATATCTGCGGTTTGAGCACAAAAAGCTGCTTTACTGCGCAGAAACTTGGCAGTGTAGACAAGCCCTAAACCAGCATCGTTATAGCAATATAAACCTGTGTGCATTATGATGCCCTCAGTGCAGCCTTATCTCCAGTAGCTCAGAGTATCAGCAGTAGAGGGGTGCGGCTCTGGTCCTGAGTTTACATACCCGCTCCCCTCCTGCAGTAAATCGAAAGAAATCCCTGTTACGAGTTTTCTGAGAATCGAAACTTATCCGTGACAGCGGGGAGGCGCCTCCCACTCCATCCTGTCCGATCATAAACGCAGCAGCCGCAGTTGTTCCCAGGTGCTCTCCCCACTGGTTTCGCCCCCTGCCCAGGTACGGTCTACAGAGCGGAGCATCTCCTGCCTTCTCCAGTGCCGCTGTTGCTCTATGGGGCGCGGAGCTGGCGGCTCGGACCAGGAAAGCCCGTGGCTGCTAAGGACTGGGATGCTCTTCTCTTCTTTGGGGCGCTAGCAGGGACGGCGCAGGGATGGGAGGGGGAGTGAGCTGCCCCGGCAGGGGTCTCTTGAGGGGCACAGGGCTTACAGGGCTGGCAGTGTGAAAGTCAGGATGTGGGGAGAAGGGGGGCTGTGGGTAGTAGCAGGGTGTGTGTGTGTTTGCAAGTCCCTCCAAAGCCCTTGGATTCTTGCTTTCTAAAAGTCTCAGCCAATTTCCTACTGAGCAGAACAAGTTATTTTGAGTCCTGTCTTTAATTGTCCCACCCCTAAGGTCTCTTAATTCTACCTGGTGCAAGTCCAGTTATGTCAGTACAGTTGAAAGTGAAAGGAGAATTTGTTCCGTAGATTGTACTAGGTTTGGGGAGAGAGAGGGTTGTCTGAACAGTGGTATGCACACTGATGGCATCAGAAATTATATCAATTATTTATTCTAATTATTAAAGCCGCTCTCATATATATTCAATACTGGTTCAGGGACAGATGCCCCCACAATTCAGCATATTTATAATAGTTTCATTCTAAAGCAGCATTGATTTTGCTTTGAGCCACCTAGAATATTTCAAATATCTATGATTAATTACTTAAGGGTCTGATTATGCCATAAATTCTTGTTGGATTCAATGAAACATAGTAATGTGGTATGTAGTATGTTTGCTTCTAGGTGCCAGAAACTGTTCTTTATGAAGCAGGTGTACCAGGTTACCTTAAAGGAGATCCTGATAATTTTTAGGCTATATTTAGCTGCTGTTTATAATCCTGTAAAATCAGGATGATAACAAAAGGGTAATTTTTTTTGGTTTTCATCTGAAGGCTGTAAGAAAATGTAGAAAATGTGGTCCAAGTGTTAACACCCATCAGGGATAAAAATCATCAGTAACCCACTTTTCTTGCTTCTATCCTGGATTCTGTTCTTGCAGGATGCAAATAATTTTGATTTTTAGTTTATTGGAAGCAGAAAAACAGTAAATTCTTCATTTGCTATTCTGAGCTGCCTGCACACATGAAACCAATATTATATTCTGGCACTGTAGTTTATTATATTCTGGCCTTAAAAATGGTGGCATTGCTATGTCTCTGGGTTAGGGTGGTTCATGTGAAGTCACAAGCAGGAGAGATTTTGGCAAATATCTTCATAAAAAACACAGAAACCTGAGGATTTCAGTGACACTGAAAGAGAAACTCAAAGTCTTAGGTCCCCAGTGCAAATTAATTTGAATTTCTTCTCTTTGTCATTAGTGGATATCTGAGTCCCCATCATAAAACTACTGCATAACTGGCAGATGAAGGGAATGAATTTAAGGATTGGAATAACTGGGGTAGAATTATGAAGCAGGAGGAGTAAACTGAAAACCAGGGATCCTACGAGCTCTTGGAACTTGGAGGAATCATGTGAATTAAAAAAAGTAGTGTTTCTAAAACCAAAATATCTTTTAAAATCACTTCTGATAAGTGTCATTTGGGGCCACTGTCTTGGAATCTGTTACACCGGAATTTAAAGAATCTTGCAACATTCTCTGCTGACTAGTTTTCTTTATTTCCAAGTGGTGGTTTGATTAGTTACTCCTGCACCAAAAAAATTAAAATTATGTGCCAAAAAATTAAAAATTCTGCACACAATACTTTAAAATTCTGCAAATGTTATTTGTCAAATAAATGTGGAGGCTCCAACATGGCATTGGGGAGCACAGCCACTGGCTGCACAGAGGTGGGAGATCACGGTGCAGCTCCCCCCTAGAACATGGACTCAGCGGTGAGGCTGCACCCAACCCTGACACAACGCAAGGACTGGGCCTGCCCCAGAAACACCCCAGGGTCCTGCCCCTCTGTGCCAGGTGCACCAGGTGTGGGCAGGCAGGCTCAGCAAAGTAGGATCCAAGTGTGGAGGGGCTCAGTGTGTGGGGATTTAGGTGTGGCTTGAGAGGGTTCTGTGTGGGGCAATCTGGGTGCGGGCGGCTCAGTGGGGGATCCGGGTGTGGGGGGAGATCTGGATGCTCAGAGGCTTGTTGGGGGGTTCTGGGTACAACAGTAATTAGACTCTGCAGGGGGGTCCTGGTGAAGGTGTTTGGGGCTCAGTGGTGGGGGTCTGGGTGTGGGGGGCTCAGTGGGGGGTCCAGATGCTGGGGGAGTGGGGTTCAGTGGGGTGGGGATCCGGATGTGGGTGGTCCAGGTGCAGGGGGAGTGGGGCTTATCGGGGGGGGGGATTCTGAGTGCGGGGGAGCGGGTAAGGCTCGGCAGGAGGGTCTGGATATGAGGGGGTCTGGATGCACAACAGTTGGGGGAGCATCTCCCTGTACAATAATCCCTCCCCCTGCAGCTGAGGAGCGATAAGTGCAGGAAGCAGGGGAGGGGGGAGTTTCCAGAGCTTTCTGCAGCTGGGGGAGAAATCGGGGGATGGGTCTGACCTGGCCCTGGATGCCGTGCAGGGGAAGAGGAAGTCCTGTCCTCCCCAGCCCAGCTGGGGACTAGCAGCTGACCCCAGTGCAAGAGTAGGAGCCACCAGTTGGGTCTTCCCCAATCCTACCCCCTGCTCCATAGTGATTTACCTCTCTGCCAGCTGCCCTGGGAACCGAAAACATACTGCTGGGGAGGGTCGCTTCCCATTGCTTCCCTGTCAGAAAGTCATCTTCAGGGGTGAATAAATTCTGTGCATGCGCAGTGGTGCAGAATTCCTGCAGGAGTAATTAGTAAACAAAAACATAGTAGAGAAGCAGTTATATCTCTCAAAACAGCACTACAGGTAAGTAGTATGAGGATTTGATGGGAATTATATGTTGTCTTTTTTTTAGTGGATCTGTGTAGTTACTGAGCACAAGTGTGCAATAACAGACTCGATATCTAAAAACTAATTATTTCTGTTTAATTATCTAGGTTTTTATAATGTATACATTCCTTCCTTTGTCATAAGTCTAATATATTATTTTCTTTTGTTTAATATATGAAGTAAATTAGTAAATATTGTTGGCTTGGGCTCATGGCATTTTACTAGCTTTCTTCTTCCAAAGTTTTCAATGATTCTATAGACATTGAGTTAGTTAATAAGGCCCATAATCTTTCCCTTTACAGAGAAATGTATGTTTCTTAAAAGGCATTTTGAAGACTAATAGTACATCTAATAAGCATATGTAAGTTGAAGTGTCAAGAGTCAGAATAAAACCGTCATGGCTTCTGGAGGAACTGTTCAAGATGGCAGTGATGATGATGGTGGAGATCTCACAGCCCAAAACCTTGAAGAAAAATCTGTGTCTTTTGAAGATCAAGTAGAAAATAAAAGTGGCTGCATTGACTTTTCAAATGTATTTTGTTGGGAAAAGGAGATACAGCAGGTATCAAGGGTCAGTGATTATAGCAGACAAGACAACTATGATTTCAGAAATCCAGGTGAGAAGATACTTTCATTTTTGTTCATAATCATATCGCTAGCTTACATGGTTTTGACAGGAGGCTTCATTGAAGATTTCATCATTTTCACTGATTAACACTCATCTTGCAGTTCTGTGGTTATTTCTCAGACTTAGACTAGACTGCATGACCCTGAGCTGTTTTTCAACATTAGACCAAAGTTCAGAAGTATGTTTATTTTACAAATTTCCGTATTTGTTTTTAGTAGAGGCAAACTTTAAAAAAGAGAATATTTAAATGTGATGGGATACAGTTTGAAGCAGGGGAGTACTAAATCCTCTCCCATTTCTTTGGAAATTTACCACAAAGTTTTCTTCTAATAATTATGCCATTATTGAAGCAGAATGGAAACCAACTTACATTCTCTGACACAACTTGGTGGTTTAAATTATGATGGGATAAATAAATTATGTCACTCATTTGACACTAATATGATGTGTAGAGCACAAAGCTAAGATTCAAGAATGATTATTTTAATCAACCACTTCAATTTTGGGTTAGGGAGTAATAAAGAGCTTAGGGGATCTTTCAGATGAATGGTGCTAACTCAAATATAAAATCTTTACAAACACACCATGATTCTTGGGTCTGGCCAACCTGTATGCCACCATTGTACTTCTCCAATCCCTAAATCTGGTTCCATTCATGATGTAAATTATATTAGCCTCATGTCTGGCTAAGGATCATTTATCACAATGCTCTCTGGCCATGCCTGATCTTGCTGTTGGCACACTCCCAACATGCCCCCTATGCTGGCTTTATGTCATACCACATCCACAATAGATGTATCTCCAGATACCATATTAATGCAGCTTTATGGCCCCTTCTTGCCACTGGAGGATCTAGCTTCAATTGTTCAGACTGAAATTTTCTATACTGGGTGCCTACTTCAAACTGAACTCTTTTTTTGGAAGTTTCACTAAAAACAGTTAAACCATTCAGAGAATGAAATTAGGAAAAACATGGGGTTTTTTTATATGTTAAGAAATTCTTAGAATACCTTGTTTTATAAGCTGGGATGTGTGCGCGCATGTGTGAAGATAAGCTGCAAGGAGAGGGGAGGAGCAGAAACTAGCTGTGGGGAAATAGGGCAAAGACAGATTGTAGGGGAGGGAATAGAGGCAGAGACAGACTGTGGGGTGTATATATTAGGGGCATATGTGCAGGGACAGGCAGGGTAGATAGGGAAAGAAGGGTCTGTGCCCAGGGCTGCCAAGAGCGGGTTCGGGCCCCGGTGAAAAAATTTTTTCGGGCCCCCCAGCAAGGGCGGACGGGCTAAACAGGGCCGACGAGGCGGGGGGAAGCCGGGGAAGCTGGGCCCCGGGCCCCCTTCCGGACCGCCGGGCCCTGGTAATTTGTACCGGCTTCCCCCCTCTCGTCGGCCCTGTCTGTGCCCACTAGAGCACTCTCCCTTCCAGAATCTGTATGGAACCCAAGATTCTTGAGTTGCTACATTCCTCTGCTCTCAGCAAATAGCTGTGAAATCCACTAGCAAAGTGTGTGCCTCATTCCCATTTAGTGTCTGGTCTGGTCTACATAGAAGGTAATAGCCTAATACTGCTCAGTTACTGGATTAACTCAAGTGGTAGAGGTTTGTGTTTTGTACCTAAAGGTCCCAGCATTGCTGGTGACATATGACCCATCAATTTGTTTCCATATGATGGACTTTCTGTTTTGTCAGGTTTTTTTTAAACTTAGGAAATTATATTTAAAAGAACATTAAGGTTGCAAAATTGAGCACAGAAGATATAGGAAATGCCAGAATTAAGGTTGCCTCTCCTGGTGCATATGCATTATGATACAGTCTTTACTTACATGATTACATGCTATTTTTTCCCATGAAAAACCTTAATTTTTGCATTTCCTAACTTCTGAGTGCTTGATTTGCAATCATAATGCTCTTTTAACAGCTTTTTCACATGTAATACAATAGAATGAGAGAGTGATTAGATATAGGCTGACTCTTTGATCATATAACTCTTGTGACTGATTGCTAAGAAAAATGTTTTATTAACTTTTTAGAACTAAACAAACATATAGGACTTCTGGAGAAAATATCTGACTTAATTTTGAACGACATACCAAAAGCTGAGTAAGTATGGTGGCAATTACTTGAGCTGAAAAAAATGCAAAGAGAAATTGTTAATCAAGAGAAGAATTTCAGTAAGACTCAGAATATGGCGGTGCTACTTAACACATTATCTACAGTCCACACAGCTACATTTAGACAGTGGCACCCAAAATTTGCATACCTGAGGACCATATTGAAAAGTGTTCAAGGGCTGCATTCAAGGGTTGCACCTAGCTTTTCCATCTCTGATCTACAAACATCCTAGATACCACTTTCCCTCAGATTATACGAACAAATAACTATACTATGATTCCAAGTAGAGCTGGATGGTAATTTTCAAACTGAATGTTTTTCCATCAGAAAATGTGGAGTCATTGAAATTGAAACATTCTGTGGGAACATGTCAATTTCAACAATATTTTGTTTAGAAAAAAATCTTAAATACAATATACAATATACAAAGTAAGAAAAATAAAATTACAGAATACAAATAGTAAATGAAAATATATGAAAATAAAATGAAAGTCAAAATCAAAATGAAATGTTTTGATTGACCCAAAATGATTTTTTTAAAATTTGTATTTAAAAGGACATCTGGAAAAAATCATTATGATTTGGAATGAAAACAAATTTTGAAATCACAGAATTTCATACAAAATAGAACTTCTGGTCCTCAGTCAGCTTTTGTTCCCAGTCATATGACTGATGAAGCAACCTGCTTGCTGAGTGAAAAATAGAAAAAAATCAAAATCAGCCAGAGGTAAACCAATCTGGCAAGTTCCTTGAATATGGAATCAGGGCAGGGCTTTATTAATATACTCCCTTCCCAGCTGACAGCAGTGGCACATAATGCCTTTTATCCAAGTCTGGCTCAAAGGCTGCAACCATTCTTCTGGTGTAGACTTTGCCAACATTATCCATTCATTTGCTTTTCTGCAATGCATTCTACTAAGGGTAGTACTTGTAAAGCAGCTAGGGACTACAGCCCTTGAGTAGAATGGACCACTGTAAGCAAACCAGTGACCTGTGGTCCTAGAATATGATATGATCCAAATAGCTTAAATAGATTCATTAGTTAGCAGAGATGAAACCAACTGTTTTGGCATTGTACAAGAAAATATATCAACTATTTTGCTAGACACTTCAAAAAGGGTCCCTATGAAGATAATTTTTTTATCTTGGTGACGTGGTTTGTAACTGTACTTCGGAAGCCCAGTTTTCAGAAGCAGACATTTAAACTGTATATTCTGATCCTATATTTGCATATTAAAATAGGCAGTTTTGCTTTCACGTATGTGTTTGGAATGGCACAGTGCTTTTTTTCAGCAAATATTGGCTATGTGTAAATGGCTCAAGTTGTTCAGTTTTCTAAGTTACACCCTACACTCTTTATCTATTTAGTTTTATGTGAGTCACTCAGTTGATGACCGCCTGGAAAATTTCTGGTTTCAGAGTAGCAGCCGTGTTAGTCTGTATCCGCAAAAATAACAGGAGTACTTGTGGCACCTTAGAGACTAACAAATTTATTAGAGCATAAGCTTTCGTGGGCTACAACCCACTTCTTCGGATGCTGATGATGCCCTTTTCTGTTTTTTACAAGGTGTGTAGAAAATTCATAACATACAAACATTCCTTATAGCAGACGATAGGAATTTCGTTGTAAATATAATAGGAGATAACATGGTGACAATGTTTTTTACTGAGTTATTGATCTTATTTTTCTCATACAGAACTGGAACATAGTGTTTAAGATTTTTTTTTAAAACTGCTACTTTTTACATTTCCTCAAGTACATTGTATTGTTTCCACATTGATGTTAAATTGTACTGTTTGTTGCCATATGCATTCTTTGTTCCAGGTATGTCAGCTTACTCAATGATTACGTTGAGTCTGAGTTTTTTCTGATTGATGGAGATTCATTGTTCATCACTTGCATAAGTGAACAGACATTACTGCCGGGACAGAACCTGCACTTCTTTTACCTGGTAGAACGTTTTCTACTGGATTTATCAAACAAAGGAGCAAAATACGTCATTGTTTTCTTCAAGGTAACAAATACATGATTTTTGAAATGAATGGTTGCACTATATTTCTTCACTAGAGAAAAGTGTTCATTCATAATATATTAGGTAGTCTTTAAGCAATAAGACAATAAAGGCCAAATTCAGACCTTTAGCCAATTTCTCCTCCAAAAGGTGCACAATTAGCCATGAAAAAGTAGTTTTTAGAGCTTGTTGCAAAGTTTTCAAGGAAACAGTTATTTATCAGAAAATGCCTCTTCATCAAAACTGAAACTTTTTGCCTGAATATACCAGATTTGATGAAAATTTTGTCAGGCAAGATTTCTCAGTTCCAGGATGAAGAGCCTTTGTGTGCTTAGCCCAGAATAGCCAAATGGCTGGGGTACTCACCTAGGATTTGGGAGGCCTAGATTCAACTCCCTGCTCTGCCTGATTTAGATGAGAGACTTGAACCTGGGTCTCCCACATCCAGGTGAGGCACCCTAACCACCAGTTATTTTGGAAGTTTGGGTTCTCACTTTGATGAAAAACTTTGAAAAGACTTGGTTCCATCCTGATTTTTTGTTTTATTGTGAGCCTGAGAGTGTACTCATGCAAATTACTCATAACAAATGCATCTGTATTCCCAGCAGGGAATTCCTAGATGTTCACAGGAGTATGTGATAAAATACATAGACTACTACCCAAGCCCCGCTACTAAATGTTCATGTTATATATCTGGCTTAGGAGGATCTTTAGTTGCATCTCATGGTCCTCAGTCAGTTGCATCTTTATGGGCAAGCACCTGTGGACAGTTTGAGTTCTGAATTTGGGCCTGCAAGTATTCTCTCTGGTGTTTGATTAATATATGTGGCTGATTTTTTTTTTGGCACTAGGTAACACGATATTGTTTTTTCTTTCCTACTTCTTTCAGAAAGGAGTTGGCTTAGGTTAATTTTAGTTTTGTGTGTTATCCATGGGTTGAAATGGAACATACCTATGGAATGTAGTACTGAGCAAAGATTACTGTTCATTTCTGTTCCTTGTGTTAATTTTGTTTTTGCTTCAGCATTTTTTGAGAGCCACATACTATTTCCAGCCCATGGCAACAACAAAAAAATAACATTGTGAGATTAAGACAAATTGGAAACTAATTGGAAACTTGAGGGAGTCAACAAGCATGTGGACAAGGGGGATCCAGTGGATATAGTGTACTTAGATTTTCAGAAAGCCTTTGACAATATCCCTCACCAAAGGCTCTTAAGCAAAGTAAGCTGTCATGGGATAAGAGGGAAGGTCCTTTCATGGACTGGTAACTGGTTAAAAGATAGAAAACAAATGGTAGGAATAAATGGTCAGTTTTCAGTATGGAGAGAGGTAAATAGTGGTGTCCCCCACAGGTCTGTACTGGGACAAATCATGTTCAACATATTCATAAATGAACTGGAAAAAGAGGTAAACAGTGAAGTGGCAAAATTTGCAGATGATACAAAACTACTCAAGCTAATTAAGTCCCAAGCAGACTGTGAAGAGCTACAAAAGGATCTCACAAACCTGGGTGACGGGGCAACAAAATGGCAGATGAAATTAAATGTTGATAAATGTAAAATAAAGCACATTATGTTTTCCAATACCAATTCTACATATAAACTGATGGGGTCTAAATTAGCTGTTACCGCTCAAGAAAGAGATCTTGGAATTATTGTGGATAGTTCTCTGAAAACATCCACTCAATGTGCAGCGGCAGTCAAAAAAGCAAACTGAATGTTGGAATCATTAAGAAAGGGATGAATAATAAGACAGAAAATATTATATTGCCTCTATATAAATTCATGGTATGCCCACATCTTGAATACTGCATGCAGACGTGGTCACCCCATTCAAAAAAGATATATTGGAATTGGAAAAGATACAGCAAAGGGCAACAAAAATAATTAGGGGTATGGGGCAGTTTCTGTATGAGGAGAGATTAATAAGACTGGGACTTTTCAGCTTGGAAAAGAAATGACTAAGGGGGGATATGATAGAGGTCTATAAAATCATGACTGGTGGAGAAAGTAAATAAGGAAATGTTATTTACTCATTCTCATAACACAAGAACTAGGGGTCACCAAATGAAATGAATAGGCAGCAGGTTTAAAACAAACAAAAGGAAGTATTTTTTCACACAACACACAGTCAACCTGTGGAACTCCTTGCCAGAGGATGTTGGGAAGGCCAAGATTATAACAAAAAAGAACTATATAAGTTCATGGAGGATAGGTCCATCAATTGCTATTAGCCAGGATGGGCAGGGATGGTGTCCCTAGCCTCTGTTTGCCATAAGCTGGGAATGGGCGACAGGGGATGGATTACTTTATTATTACCTGTTCTGTTCATTCCCTCTGGGACACCTGGCATTGGCCACTGTCAGAAGACAAGGTTCTGGACTAGATGGATCTTTGGTCTGACCCAGTATGGCCGTTCTTATGTTAACCTTGGTGATATTTGGGATCTCAGTAGTTTGAGGGTGTCAGTAATGCTTTCGCTGAATAGATTTGCTAACAAAACATTTTTCTTTCTCTATCAAGACATTTAAATGGTAAATTAATGACATTTTAAATTCACTTCTTTCTTTTACACAGCCTAATATCTTTCAAATTTGATTATGAAGTCAGAAAAAATTACTGTAAAATTAAAGCTTCTATATATGTTGACTTGCTCACATAGGCCCTAGTAATTCCCCCCCCCCAACTCTGATAAAATATTGTGTGCATAATAGTATGAAATTAGATTAAGGTAAAAAGAAATTGTAGAGTGTAGCTCAGATACTCTTCCAACTGTGAATTTGTAATTAATTTCTTTAGTCAATATCAATATGGAAATGGATAAAAGTTGAAATTCATATCCTCTTTTTCTTGCATCTGTACAGAGAAAATAAAAGCGTTGACTATTCTAATTTTACTTAAATATTGTACATCAGGTTATATTATAGAGCAAGCACAATTTTAAAGTAAATTAAAAAGGGGATAAGTACAGTGATAAGAGACCCATCAAGTGAGGAATAAAGTAGTGAAACATCTACTACTGGACATCATCCAAGATAAGATACTGAGCTAGAATGGCCACTGGTCTGATCCAGCTTGGCAATTTCTAGGTTTTTAACTACAGTGTGTTTAACTCTAATTTATGCACATTTTCGGAATACTTTGAGTCTCTACCTATATATTGGTATTCTGGTAATGTGAATAAGATGCAGAGGATCCAATTCTTGAATCTGAGAAGTCTGGTTTCCACCACTCTCCCTGGAGCAAAGCAGATTTAAGCTCTATAATTCAGGTTGGTGGAGGATCTCCCAGGCATGGGGTTGCTCTAGTGCAGAGGCTCTCAACTTTTTGAGACTACCGTACCCCTTTCAGGAGTCTGATTTGTCTTGCGTATCCCCAAGTGTCACCTCACTTAAAAACTACTTGCTTACAAAATCAGACAAAAATACAAAAGTGTCACAGCACACTATTACTGAAAAATTGCTTACTTTCTCTTTTCTACCATATAATTATAAAATAAATCAATTGGAATATAAATATTGTAGTTACATTTCAGTGTATAGTATAGAGAGCAGTATAAACTAGTCATTGTTTGTATGACATTTTAGTTTGTACTGACTTTGCTAGTTCTTTTTATGTAGCTTGTTGTAAAACTAGGCAAATATCTGGTGAGTTGATGTACCCCCCCGGAAGACCTCTGCATACCCCTGGTTGAAAACTACTGTTCTGGTGGCTCCTGTTTTGGCATCTACACTTGATCCATGGTGCAGGGCATGTTCCCAGTGGAAAGGGTGTATGACCAAGCAGTCCTTGCACTCCAGTGATCCCTAGAACCACCCTGGTATGTGTAGTCCCAGCCTGAGGAACTGGCCCAAACCACTCACACATAAATCCCCAGCTGTACCAGTTGCTCACTAGGCACAGCCAAGAATCTGACCCACAAGCTTTTGCTTCCACTCTTTATGTCAGCAGAATCTTTTAATGTCTCCTTATGTTTTCTGTTTAGAAACTGATCCTGCCAATGCTTATGCACACAAGTAACCTTGAACATATACAGCTCTCAATGGCACTGATGTAAATCCAGAGTAACTCCATAGCTGTGCTGAAGCCAATGGAGATTCTATGGATTTACACCAATGTAAGCGAGAGCATGATTGATCCAATAAGACTATTCGTGTGGCTAAAGGTTAGCAGGACTGGGCCCCCAATTTAAATTATTGTCTTATTTGGAAGTTATTAAAATTACATAATGTAAAGTGTTATTTTCATGTCCTGTTAATTCAAAGTAATAGCTCCAAAGCAGATACTATGGAGATATATATACAAAATATGTCTTTACTAAGAATTAACATGTTTATACTCATTGCAGCTAATTGAAATTGTTAATCTGTATAAAAATATGATAGAATTTTACTTTATTTTTTTACAGGATGCAGAGCATGCATATTTCAGGCATCCGACTCTCCTGTCCCTACGTACTGCACTGATTCTCCATCTTCAGCACAATACTGATGCTGTCATTCACACTGAATTTTCCAACTTTTTAGAAGAGAAGTGGCAATCTTTCCTGCAAGAAAGTTACCCATATTTTATAATAATCTCTGATGATGGACTGACTAAACTACAGACAAGCTTTCTCAATTTATTTATCATTCATGCCTTGTCAAAAAGAATCAACGTTGTCCTTACTTCTGGACAAGAATCAGATTTTATCAGAGTTTATGGATATCACATCCATGGCATGTACAAGCACAAGGACTTTTTCTCAAAGGTAAACAATATATTAAATCATTACTGATATTTAATAGAGAAATTTAATATTTAAGCAGTGTAGTAGATCTTGCCCAAAAATGACTTTAAGAGCTAAGGCCTTGTCTATATTTGAAAACTTACAGTAGTGTAATGAAAAATTGACTTAGAGTTAGACTGTAAACTCTCTGGGACAGGGACTAAGTTGAGTATGCACACAGAACATGGCATTAAATAAATATCAGACAAGGAGAAATGAGTGCATGAGTAGATTATGGCATAGCTAAAATGGTATGGGATGTGTCATGTGACTTCCAAGTTATTTTTTCTGGTTTTGCATTAATATTTATTACTATTTACTGTTATTATTATTATTATTATTTATTTATTTTATACTTTGTAGTTTGTGGGATTGTGTGGGAAGGCAAGTTTTGAGGAGGTATTGAAGAAGCTGTATTGCATATAGGTTCAATGAGGATTTTCTTGGAGTAGGGGGTACTGTGGGGAAAGGCATGGAAAAGGAGACAATGTGTGAGAGGCAAGTGGTGGGCAGTAGGAGGAATCTAGAGAAATGGAAAAGGCAAAGCACAGAAGCTGACTGGTAGAGTGGCAGTTAGCAAGTGAGAAGTTGTAGGCTGGGGCAGAACCTTTACATTCAGTACAGAAAGCTGCCTTTATTTAATGTATGCAAAGCCCTTTTTGAGCTCTACCCTCTCCACATTTAAGCCCCTCTGAAAGACCAATTGGTTGTAATGCCTGTACAAAACTTGCTGATAGACAATACCATACTTGAGGAGTAGTTTGGAAATTCGTGTATATTTGTTAGCTAAATTTGTGGTGCTGTTTCCCCTTGCCTGCTCTTTGTGTTTAGATTGTGAGCCGGTGGGGCAAGGATTGTGCTTTCTTCACAATAAACTGCTCACTCATGAGCTACAGGCCAAAAAATATTAGCATAAATTACTCCTCACATAATTTTGAACAAATATACTCAAGAAAATCACACTTCACAGAAAATACATGTACAGAAAAAGGTGAAATTCATCACAATATTCTCTACTTTGAATATTGAGTTCTATAATATGTACCCATTATAACATTTTTTTTTGGAGGAACTGTATCAGTACTCCAAATTGGTATTAACGTGCGTATTTTCCATTTTAGCCTTTTTGAATGACCTAAAAAAGTCATAATGTTCTAATAGCATGTACATTTAAAAATAAAATGGCTGAATTTAGAAGATAAAAAGCTTGATTTAAAAAATAAACTATATATTTTTTAAGCACCGAAAAGAGATTCAGTGTGTTTTCCAAACACTGGTTAAAGACTTGCAGGAATCCAGTACAGCAGCATTACTTTCTCTCTCTGGACATTCAAGTGTGAAGGACATGGAAAAAGAGGTACTTCATTTTGTTACTTCAGTCAAAAACTTGAAAGAATTTCTATCAAAATCCTACATTAGTTTTAGTTCATATTGAACATATATAATTTTGGAAATGTCTTAGGAATGTTGTAATTTGAAAAAAAAAAGGTAAAAAATTGAAAGCTGAAAATCCATTGTGAGGGTTCCACATTAAAAATATAAACTGGAAAGTATAAAAATGCACACAGTTATGTTCAGGAAAGATCTAAGTAGATCCCCCTATCAGCTTCAAAATTAAATGTATTTTATACCTTCAAATCTGCCCTATTCTAAAACTGTAATATATAGTATTGCTGTATTACTTTTTTACTAAAAATTCCTTTTTATGGTGATTGGCATATCATTTGTTTATTCTTAAATACTACATGTATCTTATTTAGCATACATGTACACTTCCTGAATGATATATTATTGCTAATGAGTATATTTGATTCCCTTTTTATCTGGAGGATAGACTACAAATATAGGTCCCGATCTTTTAAATACTTAAGTATGTTAAAAACTTTGCTCAAAGTTAAGCACATGGATAAGTGTCTGCAGGATTAGTGCCTGATTCAAAGACTATTTAAGTCAGTGGAATGACTTCCATTGACTTCAATGGTATTCGGATCGGGATGGATAATATGTGCATCTGATTAGTGATTACAATTCAATAAATTTGCCAGGGCACAGCACTTCTAGAGGTCAGGCCTTAAAATCAAATGATTAAATCTGGACTTCCCAACACACAGAAGTCTCCCTCATTTATGTATGCCAAATGCTTTCCCTCTTCCTCTCTTCCTTTAAATTCCCTTGTTTTGGCTAAGACCAAATCCAAATCCCTCTTCCATTTGCAACTCCTTATTCTTGCACCTGAGCAGGATAATTAGACAACAATTCAAATAAAAAGAAAAATGCATTTCCAAGATTTCTTCTCCTTCTTCCCTTGTTTATTTATTACACTCCTCTAACCTCTCTCCTGCCATGTTGTGATGTATAATTTGTATAATATAGATCTCAATACTGCAAGGTGTTGGCAAATCATCCTTCACCTCTACAGGGAGGCATCATTCTTATTTCCCTAGGCCTGTGACTAAATATTTCATTCATGTGATTTTGGTCCCTGTTGGCTTCTTTGCCCATTATATTTTTAAAAAGAGAAAACTCTTCCTTTAAAATCCTCCTCATATATTTAATTATATATTTCATGATACCAGGTTTGTGAGACATTATCCCAGTTCAAGCATATTTGGCCATTAATATCTGATGTTCGACACATTGTCTGCATTGTCTCATGTGCACTGGGGCTGAGAATGTACAGTAGGTTACAAAAGAAACACCAGGCTACCATTGGAAAACAGGTAGGATTTTCATTTAGCACAAACTCTTGCTTTTTTCTTTTCATTCCCTCACCTTGACAGGTGTGATATTTTAAAGGTATGCATTTTCCCTATGGCATATGTTCAGTGTGTTATCCATCTACTCCTATAAACTATCATTACAAAATATTTTTACATAAAAGCCTGTTGGTAGAACACAAATAATTTCCAGAAAAGCAGCAATTGACATACATAGAAATAAATATCTCTGGAGCTACAGTATTTCAAATACAGACTAGAATGTTTTATTCTACACATGATGTGGAGCTCTGTGCCATTATATATGCCTTTTTAAAGATTAAATGGAATGAGTCAGGGCATTTAATAACCCCAGTGTTGTCAAATTTTATCATGACTCTCACTATATCTGATGTTTCACTTAAAGTTCCAGCTTTTGAAGACAATTGATTATGAGAGTATCTCAGCTTTCTTTCAATGCAAAGTGAATTTCTAGCCCTCATGGTTGCAGAGAAAGATTTAAAAATGAGACTAAAGCGCAGCCTGAAGGCTCCAAAACTAGAAAGCAAATTAGAAGAACCTAATATTTACTCGTATCTAAAAATTTGAAAGATTTTCTGCCAAGCTCATGATTGTGAGGGGGTCTTGATTTTTGAACATTTGGGGTTAGTAGTACTGTTACCCTGAGCACTATACATCACAGACCAGTCATGGCAACCTTAACTGTGCCCCAATGTATACATCTGGGGTAAGAGGTGCTTGAAGTCTGGCATCCTCATAGAGGCAGAGTTAAGGTAGCAATGTGCAATTTACGATGTATGCTGGTTGTGCTACTGGTGAAGTCAGTATCTCCTGGTAGAGGTGTAGAGTTAGATTTCTTAATTTTTCATGTCCTTGCTTGTGTTGGGTATGTTATGTGTAGACAAACCTTTACTTACATATAATATGGTCTTTTATACCTCTGGCTTTAACAAGTATTGACCAGAGCTTTAGATTTGGCCTTGCATTTTGCACTCACAGTTTTTGAGGCACAAATAATTTGAGACAATGTTGTAGATGCAAAATAATTGTGGATGGAACTGATCTCATTAATAAGTGTAGCTACTTGATCATGCCAATAGATGAAGTCAGATTGAGTGCATTCACAAATCAGATAGTCTAAAACAGGGGTGGGGAACCTACAGCCAATGGGCCAGATCCAATCCACTGCTTCATTTCATCCGGCCTGCGGCAAGTCTTCGTGCCATGGCCCGGAAGCCCTGAGCCTCGGTGCCCCTACCTTGCCCAGGGGGCTGGAGCTGCGAGCACTGGCTTGCCGGGTTGCCAGAAGTCTGGTTGGCTGCGTGCAGCTCCTGGAAGGGACTGGCATGTGCCTGTGGCCCCTAGCAGCAGGGGCGATCAGGGAAGCCCCGCCCATGCCCCAGCACTGGCTCCGCAGTTCTCGTTGGCCAGGAATTGCGGTCAATGGGTGCTGTGGGGGCAGTGCCTGCAGGCGTGGGCAGCACGCATAGCCCCCTGGCCCCTCCACCTAGGGGCTGGACATGGCGGACACTTCTGGGAGCAGCACAGAGCCCTGACAGGTAGGAAGCCTGCCTAAGCTCCACTGCATCACCGACCGGAGCCACCTGAGGTAAGCGCTGCCCGATCGGAGCTCGCACCCCAACTGCCCTGCCCAGGTAAGAACCCCCTCCCACACTCTAACTCCCTCCCAGAATCCACACCCTCACCTGCACCTCAACCGCCTGCCCCAGCCTGGAGCCCCCTCCCACACCCTGAACCCCTCATTTCTAGCCCCACCCTGGAGCCTAGGGGAAGCCATGAGCCTCTGCGCACCCCCATCCCCATGGGGCTGGAGCCACTCTGCTGTGGGGGGAAGTGCTGAGCCTCCACCCCCCCCTGGGGGGCTGTGTGTGGCCTGCGACTGATTTTTTCTGTGGGTCAGTGGCCCCTGATAGAAAAAAGGTTCCCCGCCACTGGTCTAAAAGATCAATTCTATATGTCTGTAGTTATGTCTGCAAAACAGCAGATGCAAAATGGAAGATCAGATTGAAGCTCCTTTCAAAATATGAATTGCAAAATAGGTTGCATGTAGGCATGATACTTTTTGTTTGTATTTATACAGGAGAAGAGTAGGGAAATAACACCAGAAGAAGCTGAAGACCTAATCAGGATGTATTGCCTGAGTGTGGTTTTTCTTTTCCATTTACCTCTTTCACAACGAGCTCGGGTTAGATCAATCAGTTACCATTGGAGTAAACAAACTTTCACATTTATACAAATGGTAGGCATTGCATTTTCATTGTTTGTACTTTTAGTTCTTATTTATTAACAATAGACACAAGGGGTGGGATCCATGAAGGAACTTAGGTGTTGTAACACTTGAGGGCAGGTCTACACTATGGGGCTAAGTTGACCTAAGTTACGCAACTCCAGCTATGTGAATAACGTAGCTGAGTCGACATACCTTAGATCGACTTATTGCAGTGTCTACACCGCGCTGGGTCAACGGGAGGAATTCTCCCGTTGACTTACCTTATGCTTCTCATTCCGGTGAAGTACCGGAGTCGATGAGAGAGCGATCAGCGGTCGATTAGACCCACAAAATCGACCCCCGGTGGATCAATCACCCCATGTCAATCCCCCAGTAAGTGGACACAAGCCTTTAGTGTCATAGAGTCTCCCACCTCCCAAGTGAATGCCCAAGCCCCTGGACTACAGAGTCATTCTTTTGCTCTTTGGCCCAAGGATTGTTGAAATATTTAGCCACAGTGCACATGCCCAGACGCAAGAACACAGGCACCTAGGGAACTTGTACTCTGAAAGCTTAGGCACCAAGTGAGTTTAGGCACCTACAGGGTTCGGTGGGAATTTTGTGGATCACATGAGAGCCAAAACTGGGACTTAGTCATTTAAACCTGAGATTTAGACACCTAAATCTGGGATTCAGGTTCTTAAATACTTTCAGAGATCCTGTCAAATATGGCTTTTAAAATAAAGGATTGGCTACCTTTTAAAGTGGTTTTAGCATGCTATCCATTACAATAATCACTATCACGAGTGCAAACCTTTGTGTCCTAAGGTTGAGCATATTTAATATTTAAGTCAAGCTCTTTGCAAGCCTACATTTTCAAATAGAAGATGAGGTCAGACCATTTAACCTTTAACAGTTTCTAAAAATTATTTGCCAAAATGTTCCAAGTAAGCATTTTAAAAATGTCTAAAATTTCAAATAAAAAACCTAGGGAAAAATAATGAAATTAATGAAACATCTTAACTATCTTGTGTGTTTAGTTATTTGTGAAGCTATGTGGCTCTTTATAGCAAAAATAAATTATAATGTTTTGCGCACTTATAGCACTTTCCAGCCAAATATCTCAAAGTGCTTTACAAGTACTAACAACTAAATCCTGCAAACACCAAAACCTGTGTATAACTTTAATCTCATGCGTAATCCCATTGATTGCAATGGAACCATTTACCTGAGTAAATTATACACGAGTTTAAGCATTTGCATGATCAGATACTAGACCAGAGGTGGGCAAACTACAGCCCACGGGCCACATCCATCCCACGGGACCCACCTGCTGAGCCCCTGAGCTCCTGCCCTGGGAGGCCAACCCCCAGCCCCTCCCCTGCTGTTCCCCCATAGCCTCAGCTCGCCCTGCCGCCGGCGCAATGCTCTGGGCGGTGAGCTCCTGGGGCAGCGCAGCTGCAGAGCTGCAGCCTGACCTGGTGCTCTGTGCTACGCGGGCGGCGCGGCTGCCTGTCCTGCTGCTCTGGGTAGCACCGCCAGCCACTGGTGCTGCAGGCAGCGTGGTAAGGGGGCAGGGAGTGGGGGGGTTGGATAGAGAGTAGGGGAGTTCAGGGTGGTGGTCAGGGGGTGGGGGTGTGGATAGGGGTCGGGGCCATCAGAGGGCGGAGAACAGGGTGGTTAGTCAGGAAGGAGAGAGGGGGTTGGATGGGGCGGCAGGGGGCAGTCAGGGGCAGGGGTTCCAGAGACGGTCAGGGGACAGGGAGAAGGGGTGGTTGGATGGGGCAGGGATCCCGGGGGGCAGTCAGGAAGGAGACGGGGGGTTGGATGGAGGGGTCTAGAGGCTGACAGGGGGGTTGGATGGGGCAGGAGTCCCAGGGGGGCCGTCAGGGGACAGGGAGGGGTGGTGATGGATGGGCCAGGAGTCCCGGGGGGTGCCGTTAGGGGGCGAGAAGCGGGGAGGATCAGATAGGGGGCGGGGGCCAGGCCACGTCTGGCTGTTTGGGGAGGCACAGCCTCCCCTAACCAGCCTTCCATACAATTTTGGAAACTGGATGCAGCCCTCAGGCCAAAAAGTTTGCCCACCCCTGCACTAGACTCACAACGTCCCTTTGAGAGTCAGACATGCACTTAAGATTCCTTCATTTACTGCCAAAATACAGACCTCTTGAGTGGAGCACAGCAATTACTTAATAACACAGTGAAATTATGCAACAGTTCGGGAACGAATGAAAAAGAATGCTGTAGCAAGTAAAGATATGAAGACTGTCCTCATTGACCTAAAAAGTTCCTTATCCAATCAAAGTTGTTGACTTCTGCATTATATTTCTTATATTTCAGTCTATTGTGTTTTTACTGTACAAGCATCTTTTGCAAATTTAAGACCCAATTTCACCACCTTTAGCTATGTTGAGTAATGCAATTACTGCCTGAATAGTTCAATTGAAACCAATGATACTTTTTGGAAGTAAAGTGCTACTCAACATGAATAAAGGGACAGAATCATGCCCTTAAATATGTTATGGCCAGTGTTTCACTACTGTCTCATCAATGCCTTATCTTCTCAAAATGGCACTGGAGTTTTCATAATATTACCATTTAGAGCTTACAATGCACTCTCCTGTCAGGTGTAATGGTGACCTATCACCATTCCCTTTAACTTTTCTGAATCTGTGCTTCTTTCCTACCACTCTGCTTTACACTTTTTCTCCAAATGGTCTAAGTGCATGGATTTGTTTAACAAATATTCAGACCTTTGTGGTCACCAAAAAATCAAGTTGGGTAATTAAGAAAAAACTTCAAGGTGTGTTCAGCATCTGATACTGGAGCCAAAATCTTAAGGAGAAAAAAAGGTTTTCTTTGTGTTGAGTATTGATACCTTGCACAGAAGTTAATCTAGTGTATTCATCCTATTTATCTTTTTTCCTTTTAGCATAAAGGTTGCGAATTTTTTCTTCTGAAACACCTGACAACTGAAAAGCTGTGGAAAGTGGATTTCACTCACTTGCCTGATTTAAGTGATGATCTTTTGTGGAAGAATGTTGCATATTACTATGAAGTAGAAAATGAGCAAGGTTCTACATTCATATTTGTTTCTTCACTTATTAGTTTTTAAACCTAATCTAGATTTTAATCTAACGATAAAACAGCAGTTCATGTCACATTAATTAATATTAGATTCTGACATTAGGCATATACCTGAGCAAGCTGGACCTATGTAGGAACATCCCTGGGATGCACTATGACATACAGAGACACCATTGTCACAATTCCTCCCCTGCTTCTTCCTCATTCCTCAGATAAATCAGTGGATGGGGTAGAAGATTACTATTGCCTATATCAGCAGTAAACTACTGTCCTTACCCCTATTCCCAGCATCCTACACTGCTTCAGCTAGCGAGTGATGGGTGTAGTCATGATTCCACTCATTCCCCTCTCCTTGTCCACTCCCTGCCTGCCTGGTTCAAGGAAGGAATAAGTGGGCAAGGAGCCCTGCTTACTTCTAAATGCTTGAACACAAGGCTTGGAGTGCAAGGCTTGTGTGAATGTGTATTTCAAGTTGATATCTCACCCACTGTTATTATTCTGTAATAGACATAACTGTTTTCTCTTTTGTTACTTTGATGTTGTGTCTTGTACTGTATTTACAAAGGTCCTCAATTCTGCCACTCTTATACTGAAGTGTGCAAAAAACTCAAGAAAGCTAGTTATAAAATAAATATTTTCTAGCAAAATAGTAGTTTCCAGTTTACATTCCGTTTTAGGGTTAAACTTGGATATGGGGGAAAAGATTAAGAGACAGTATGAATATCTGTGGAGTATCATATCAAAACTAGCTGGAAAGGATGATGATGGAAAGTCTTTGCCTCTGAGAAGAACTTCTATATCTTTTCTTGAAAAGAGAGCTTCACCAACTAAAGGTACCATAGTAACAATCTTCAAAGTTACACTATGTTATTATTTTAACTCATGATTTTAAAATTCCTCCATGAACAGAACAGTCTGCTTAATCTTTTGACATATTTCAAAGAAATCTTACTGCTTAGTAGAAACAACAATCTTTTAAAATATTCCTCCTTTAGTAGGAGCTATCGAGTTGACTAAACTCTTGCCTACATTTCATCAGAGGCAACAAGTATGGAGGGTTTCATACACAGCTGGGCAAATTCATTTAAAAATCCCAATCAATTTTTTTAAGTATTTGTTCTGACTATTCAGACCCTTTTTGAATTCAACTCTCATAAATGTTCTAGCAAATTGGTTAACTGGCAGTCATGTTAACAGTCATGTCTGTGAAAATGGTGATTTCAAAGAAACTGAAATCTGAATTAGGAAAGAAATAGTCACACAAGAAACATTTTAAGAACTAGGCCCATTCAGTTATTGGGCCTGTGGCGGGGTGACGACTCACTGGCACAGCACCTCCTACTGGTCATCCTGGGAATTAGCTCATCTCACCTGCCACTGGCTCCCATGTCTCTCCCAGACCTCAGTGCCCTTTTTTCCTGGGGGTTCTGCCCCAGCAGTACTCCCACTCTGGGTCTCCCCTCCCTGGGGAAACCCCCCACCCTCTATCCCCACCTTGCCTCAGTGGCTATTGCCAGTCATCATCTAGCCCCCGCTCACTGGGGCAGACTGCAGTCTGTAAACCACTCATCATCGGCAAGGGGGTTAGGACCTGCTGCCTTTGCCTATCTCTGGGCTGCCCCTCTGCAGCCCCCGTACCTTTTCATAGGCCCTTTTCAAGGCTTGCAGCCAGGGTTTTACTAGGCTGGAGCTCCCCAGCTCCCTCTGCCCTTCCCCAGCACTGCTCCACCTCAGGTACCCTTCTCAGCTCCCAGGCAGCCCAGTCCTTCTCTCTTTAGAGCCAGAAATAGACTAACAGCTTCTGGCCCAAAGCCCTCTTATAAGGGCCAGCTGGGCGCTGATTAAGCTGTCCACAGCCTTGGCTGCTTTCCCAATCAGCCTACCTTTTCCCAGCCACCACCCTCTCCAGGGCTGCTTTTAACCCCTCTTTACTGGAGTGGGGCAGCCGCCCCTCGACAGGGATAAAAAGTATCATATGACCCACATATCCAAACAAAACCAACTAACAAATCTAATCATTCTGGATATTCACAATGACCTGCCCCTAATTAATGAACTTGCAAAGTGTTGTTCAGTCCTATGCAATCAAGAAAATTGCAGGATGACTACAAACCCCTCATGAACAGAAGAAGTAGTAAAATGTGTCAATTTATCTGCAACTAGTTTTGTACCTATCTCTAGTTTCATCAGTCAGGAAACAGAAGCTGGAGAGATAGTTCTGGGTATTTTGCAATTAGGAGATACATTGAGGATCACTGTAGCTAAGCCTTGTCTTCACTGCTTAAAAAAAAGTGTTTCTTACCTCAGGGTAACTAATTCATGTGAGCCATGCCAAGGTAAAAACACAGTGAAGATAAGGTACTTTAGCTTTACTGTGAGGTAAACTAGGTGAGAGAAGGGGGAGGTGTAGTGCTGACCTCACCTGATCTCTTGAGATTCTTCCCAGCCCATTTCCATGATTTTATTATAGTTTACCTTGCTATAAAACTAATGCGCTTTATCTTCACTGTTTTTTCCTTGGGATAGCTCACTCACATTCAGGCCTGCTGACAGTAATTTTGGCCCCCAGGGCAGAACAGTCAATGGTTCCCCTGGAAAGGGATGACTGAAGTTTTCGCGCAGTGCTGTGCCTGCACTGACTGGTGCCCAGTGAGCTGTTGCCGGCTGCGCTGCTGGTGCCCAGCGAGCTGCTGGCTGCGCTGCTGGGTGTGCTCTTCCGACACGGCCAGGGTTTCCACATGCTCACTTGGCTGTCTTCACCGCCGCCAGCACCACCCCAGACACGCCTAGGAGACTTGCGGCCCACCTGGGCGATTTAAAAGGGCCTGGGGGCTCCTGGCCGCCACCGCCTCTACCGGTGGGATGGCTGTATTCCTTTTATTTACAAGGGAGGTCTGTGTGACATTGTGTGCCATGCTCTACCCAGAATAATAACTAAAGGACATAGTCCTGTTCATAGTATTTATTATTTTAAGTAACGGTAATAACAAGGGTACAGAAAAGAATGGTCAGAGAGGAATGCACACATTCTCATTCACTTTTTCACCTTTGGAAATCATAATAGCACCACAATTAGATGCAGCTACAAGTCAGGATAAGAATCTTGGCAAATATTAAAAGACCTAGCAAGAAAGGAAAATAAATATGAATTGAAAGAAACAACGGTGAGAAATTAATTTGGAAAACAACAGGTAATTAATTCAACCTATAGTTACATTATTTACATTGCATGTGTTGCAAGAAATAAGACAGAAGCAACATAAATAAATTACTACATGTGGGGAGAGGACAGCCTACTTTAATGCTATATTAGGTTAAATTACGAGAACTGTTCTACTGGTTAAGTTTCAGTTTTTCTTTTGCCTTTCCTAGTATAAAGTCTCATAATTGTTACTGATCATTTATAAGTGACACAGATTGCTGCTTCTCTCTGTGCTCAGTCAAGCAAGAATGTAAATGATAGAGGCCAAAATTTTCAAACCTGAGTGGCTAAAATTAGGCTCCTACATAAAAGTAGCCCAAGATGCTAAGCAGAACAAAGTGGCTTGATTTTCAAAGGTGATGAGCATCTATAACTCCCATTGCAAACCAGGCCACTTTTATTTGGGAGCCTAAGTATGGATTTAAAAGCCTAATTCTTAGGTTTGAAAACTTTGGCTAGAAGGAATTAGTTCTGTAAATTACAGAACCTTCTGTTAGCAAGTTTCACAGAGCAATAATATGAATCAAAACTCTGCCTGGATATTTTATTCACTAAATCTGAGCTATCAGTAGAGGCTTGTTTTAGTATTGCTTTCTCTTGAATGAAGGGCGTTGTGACTTTGCTTTACTGAAATTGCATTTGAACATTATTCTAAGATGTTGCTGTAAATATGTTACTGTAGCAGACTTTTGAAGAACTGTCTTTTTTTTTTTCAAATTGAAAAGAATCCAAGAATATTCCTAATCTAGGGCTGATACCCATGACATCTATGGTGGTGGATGAATTTGCTGGAGATATTTTAAGTAGCCTACCATTTTTTAAAAGGTATGTGTGTTTTACTTTTTTTTATTTTTCTGAATATATATAAGATTAAATCATTGGGTATTGTGGTTTTGTCATGTTCTAGGAATTTTCATTGTGATGACTATTTTTGTTTTCATAATTTGGTATCAAACAACCCAGGCAACATTTTCAAAATATTAATTAAAAAATGTAGGAAGTTAAGAAGTAAAAACAGTATGCATTAAAATGTAAAAGCAAACAAACAAACATATTGGAAAAACAGAGTAGCCTGTAGTGGCGTTTCTATATATTACAGGATGTTCTTGGATGCTGTTCTCTCATAAACATGTACATGTGGGTTTCATGTATGTGTCTCTCTCTCACACAACACACCCTCCCACCCACCAATTTATAATACCCCAAATCTCTGGAATGAAGACCATGATCAACAATTCTACTCTTGAGGCATAATGGAACTTTCTACGATAAGGGTACAGCTTGTCTGTGCAGAAGATGGAGCTTTCTCAGGGACTGAGCTGAAACTATGGAATGCATTTCCACAGGAACTAAGGACCATCAGAAACCTCACCACCTTCCATTCCAAGTATAAGACACATTTCTTTGAACTGCCTTCTCTGCTATAAACACATAGCAGTCTGTACATTAACCCCCTCAAAACTCTCCAAACAATAAACAACGTCCCTCCAAACCTTTCCAAAACAAATCACTACATTGCACACACAAATTTCCCCCGGTGGAGACCATATGAGAGAGGGAACAAAACACAAGTGACAAATGTTAGTCACATCACTTAACATACTACTAGAAGGTGCTCAGATATTATAGTGATGAGTGCAATATAACAACTGATATAGAATAGAACCACATTATTAAAATGTTACACACAACAGGACCACAATCCTCCATTCTCTGACCATCCAAGACACCCGCTGAATTCAACTTGGGTTCAAAGAGTGCCAAATAGGGTTGCCAGTGTGAACCACACTGGGAGTTTTAGCTTGTCAATTAGACTTGCTCCCAAGAAGGTACTGTAGAGCATGGGGGGAGGGATAGCTCAGTGGTTTGAGCATTGGCCTGCTAAACCCAGGGTTATGAATTCAATCCTTGAGGGGGCCACTTAGGGATTTGGGGCAAAATCAGTACTTGGTCCTGCTAGTGAAGGCAGGGGGACTTGATGACCTTTCAAGGTCCCTTCCAGTTCTAGGAGATGGGATATCTCCATTTATTTATTTTTTATGTCAGCTGCCAAAATCATGTCTATACTTGGACTCCCATTGCTACAAAAATCAGTTCTTTTAAACCAGAGTTAGCAACAAGGGGAACATTTTCTAAATATAGACAGACCCTGAGACCACCTGGGATGGGAAAGAGCCAGTTAGGTGGTGTGCAACAATTTGTGTAGCACTATGGCACAGGGATAAATTTCACACATAAGAGGGATATGACATCACCCCAAATGTTTTCTAAAGTAAGTATTCAGGTGTTGATTAAAGTAAGCAGATGGTTATATATCTTTGCTTAATTGGAACTACAGAGTGAAATCCTGGCCCCACTGAAGTCATTGGGAATTTTTCCTTAACTTCACCAGGGCTGGGATTTTACCTACAGACTCTAAATATTTTATACATTTACAATGGCATTTTCATAATTTTATATTATTCCATGTAGGTTCTATCAGGCCAACAACCTACTGATGTGACATGTATTTTAAAATCTTTATTTTTGAAAATAATGATATCATAAATAGTATACATTATCAATGTTGTGTCTTTTGTTGTTAGTGATGACTCTGCTGTTACTTCCCTTATTAAACAAAAAGAATTTGATGAAATTCGACACTGGCATTCAGGAAAGCTTCTCAGTGATGATTATGACAGAACAAAGTCCAGTTCTCAAGGTAAGACCCTATTCAGATGAACCCTATTCAGAAAAAGCTAAAGTATTGTCAGTGTGGGTAGTTTTATAGGTTCAGAAAATGATTTAAAAGTTGCACTAATTTAATGAAACAATGTGTATTGGGGTAGAGATAGTCTTTTCGGTGTGTGTAGTACCTAGCCCAATGGGGTTCCAGTCCCTGATTGGGGCACACAGGTGCTATTGTAATACAAATAGCGATAATTAATATAAAAAAGCAACTTGGGTCTGGAATAATGTTTTCTCCATTTAGAAATAATGGGAATTGCTGAGATTATTTTAGTAAGACTACTCACATGCCTAAAGTTAAACATGTCTGTAATTGTTTGCAGGATCAATGCCATAGTTAATGAACACTCACAAAAGTGAAAAGTAGCCATTTCACAAAACTGTACATATTAGAAATAAAGCAACAGCTAAACAGTTTTCCTTTTCATATACTAAGCAATCAATAGTCGATGGACAAGATTTATTATTTTTTTTCACAAAAGGTCATCATTGTGTAGGGCAGGCTTTGATTCACTGTTCTGTAGTACAATTCCACAGTATGTTAATAATATCACTTTTTCTTCCTTTTTTTGTTTCTGTTATGCTGAATAATTATTCTGAGCTTATCAAAATTTAAGGCTAAATTATGCCTGCCCTTGCATGGGTGTGCTAGAGAGGAGGTCTCACTGGAGTATTGTGTCCAGTTCTGGGCGCCACATTTCAGGAAAGATGTGGACAAATTGAAGGAAGTCCAGAGAAGAGCAACAAAAATGATTAAAGGTCTAGAAAACATGACCTATGAGGATAGATTGAATAAATTGGATTTGTTTAGTCTGGAGAAGAGAAGACTGAGAGGGGACATGATAACAGTTTTCAAGTACATACAAGTCTGTTACAAGGAGGAGGGAGAAAAATTGTTCTTCTTAACCTCTAAGGATAGGACAAGAAACAATGGGCTTAAATTGCAGCAAGGGAGGTTTAGGTTGGACATTAGGAAAAACTTGCTAATTGTCAGGGTAGTGAAGCACTGGAATAAATTGCCCAGGGAGGTTGTGGAATCTCTGTCACTGGAGATTTTTAAGAGTAGGTTGGACAAGCACCTGTTAGGGATGGTCTAGATAATACTTAGTCCTCCCATGAGTGCAGGGGACTGAACAAGAAAACCTCTTGAGGTCCCTTCCAGTCCTATGATTCTATGATCTCCACTCAACAGCAGACTTGTAGCTCCCTGGGGAGAGAGGAGAGAGCAATGAGTGCTGCTGCTTCACACCCAAGCTCTCCTGAGCCTGGGACTGGCCTGTTTCCTTCCTGAATTCTCCTGAAGCACCTTCAGAGGGGGGAGTCTGTCCACTCACAACCTTCTGAGGACTCCTCGTAATCACCCAACCCACAGGCTAGCAAATTGTGACTTAGAGTGATGATATCCTAGGCCTGTATTGGTGAACATGACATTATAACAGAGCCTTGGTACTTCTTACTTGGCCCATACCTTTATTGTGGCCCTGCTGCTGCTCTGAAATGCAGGGGAAGACAAAGCCTTCATGCCTCACAATGCGAAAATTGAAAGGAAGGGCAGTATGTAGGCAAGGAGGTGAGGGATATGAAAAGCATGCATGTGTGTGTAACATCATTTGTGTATTCTGAAGCAATGTGCAAAGATCCATGGGCCCTTCGAAGCAATCAAAAGTTGCAGTCTTTTCTACGCTTTTATGGATCATCACTGGAAGGCAACATTTCAAAAACAATTGTAACCCAATTGGATACTCCAAAGAAGGCTTATTCTGACATGAAGAACAGCAAAAAAATTCATGTAAGATCTGTGAAGTATCTCCATAAGATCAGAATGATTGTTTTATGCATGTATTGCACAGTAGTGATTTTTTTTATTTTGCTTTAAACCATCTAGTACAGGAATTTCTACCATTCTTTTTCTGCCATTGTAAGTGTTCTGATTTGGGATTTCCATCTTTTCAGTAATTACGGGATCTAGATTTTATCTCATTTCTTACTGAAGGAGTTCCCTCCTGCCTCATTACTCCATTCACCCTTCCATTTTATTAATGGCACAATCTTGGTCCCACTGCAATCAGTATGAGCTTTGCTGTTGATTTCCCAATCCTGCATTGAGCTCTGTCTGGGTAGATCCCCTCTCCTTGTGTAAAGATCACTGCAGGATAAGGGACTAAGGCAATAATTGGTAAGGGAAGACCAATTTTTGTTTTATTGAAGAGATTATTTTACACTGTCATATTGCTGCTCTCTGCAAAGGCTATGTAGGTTTATAACTGTAGGTAGACAGATCCATTGGTGACCTCAGAATCAAATCAGATTAACATTTATCTCACAGGTAGTGCTCGCAGTAGGGAACATTAGTATTTTTTGTACAAGAAATCACACAACCAGGACAAGAAGTGATGGCTATATTGATATCAAACATTTTAATGTAGTAGATAGTGGACATTGGGGAAGAGGTGGGTTGAACAGCTAAAGGATATGAGTGGGTTACTGGAATTGTATTAGTATGTTGTAGATTTTATTCTGTTACAATATTGTTTATTCTAAACATTGTAAAGCTCCTAGAGCTCTGGATAGGGTTGCCAGCTGTCTGGTTTTCGAATGGAACGCCCCAGCACTGCTGACCGGGCCGTTAAAAGTCTGGTTGGCTGCCCACAGAAGGACAGGCAGGGTGCCTGTCTGGCTCCTGGGAAGAGGCTGGCATCTCCCTCTGGCTCCTAGGCATAGGGATGTCCACAGGGGCTCTGCGTGTTGCCCCTGCCCCGAGTGCCGGCTCCACAGCTCCCATTGGCCAGGAACCGTGGCCAGTGGGACCTGTGGGGGTGGCACTTCAAGGCAGGGGCAGAGCACAGAGCCCCCTAGGAGCGGGACATGCTGGCCGCTTCTGGGAACCACCTGAGGTAAGCGCTGCCTGGCCGGAGCCCATACCCCTCATCCCCTCTCACACCCCTACCCCTGCCCCTGTACCCCAAACCCCTCAATTCCAGCCCCACCCCAGGGCCTGCAACCCCACCTGGAGGTCTCACCCCCTCTTGCAACCTCTGCCCCAGCCTGGTGAAAATGAGCGAGTGAGCGAGGGTGGGGGAGAATAAGCAATGGAGGGAGGGGGGATGGAGTGAGTGGGGGTGGGGCCTCGGAGAAGGGGCGGGGCCGCGGGGCAAGGGTGTTGCAAATGGAAAGTTGGCAACCCTAGCTCTGGATAGATGCTGGCAAAAATGTGAATGAATAAATAAATGAATAAGATACTATTGTTTTTAAAAATATTTAGTAGCAGAGTTGGAAAGAGTGGCAGGCACAGGGGTGGGGAGGGTGTCATAGGGCGAGGTGTTGGAGTGCTCTTCTGTACATGTTATTTAGTGGTCAGTAGGCCTGTAGGGCATACCTATCTACAATGAAGAACTTGTACAGCCTGCAGACAGAATTCAACATATTCAGCATTGAACAAAGACTGGTCTTTTCTTTCCAGACAATCAAATATTTACTAAGATGTAGCTGCACTGAATTCAGTGGAACTAGGCCCATTTATACCAACTGAGAATCTGGCCCCCAATCTTTAAATAATAACTTCAGGTGAAATTCTGGCTCCACAAAGCCAATAGAGAAACTACCAGGGTCTAGTTTTGTAATCTCTGCAGTAACAAAAAGTGCACTAAGACCCAGATTGTGATGCGTGCAGGTAAATGTATATCTAAAAATGAATGACAGTTTGTAATCAAATACAGTCCAGAGACAGCAAAGTAAAAATGTTGACTACTCTTCTTTGCCCTGCCTTGCTACTTTGGAGCCTGAATCTGCAATCTTTGCGTTGAGTAGTACTTTACACACAAGAGTAATCCTGTTGTCTACAGCTGGAAGATGGCACTTGTGGTGTGATTTTATTGCCTTGCACCTTGCACAGTTTTCTACACCTGTGAAAAATGGGTGTAATATATTACTATTCTGATCTGTTAGCATTACATTCATTTTCCTTCAATGGAAACACTCTTAGATTGCAAATTTTTTAAGGCAGGGGCCATCTTTTTTTTATATATATCTATGTATACTAGCTAGAAAAATATGGTTCCAAACCCAGGATTAGGGCCTCTAGATACTATTGCAATACAAATAAATAAATAACTACATAAATTACAAAACAGCTGTGAATCAAGCAGTGTGTTTGGTGTTCAAGGCAATTGAAATACTAGTATTTATCCATGTATATTAACCGTTAAAATAACTTTAAAAATCATAGTTATGACATAATGTGAAGAAAATACCCATCAGATAAAGTTATTGACAATATCACAAAATATATTGAGTAACCAGAATAAAAAGTCATGGAATTTCCATTAGTCCACTGACTACTGATTTATTTTGAAGATGTTTTATATAAAAGCCAATTTATAGGTGAATAATAAGCAATAAGTATTTTTAAGCAGCGTTATTTAGTGATGCTCACACGTCAATCTTTGTTACATTAGATTACTTGTAAGACATTAGCATTTGTTCTTTAAAATTTCACAAAAGTGTAAAGTTTTATGTATGTAGTATATTTATTTTATTGGCAGAAGACTAAAGCAGAAATAATTATTGAGGAAAACCAAAAGAGAATGAAAGCTGAAGAGGAAAAAAAAGAACAGAAACAATGGGATGCTCTTTCCATTGAAAAGCTAATACATGAGAATTTTAACTTGGGAATAAGAAAACTAGAGGATTTTCTCAAGAAGTGTCAAAGTAATTCTGTGAAATGTACTGCAGAAATGGCAGGATTGAATACTTGCTTTGAAGTGTGGATAGAACAATGCAAAGACCAAGGTATGTGAAAGTATGCTTGGGTCTTTTTTGGAGGGGTTGGCAGTCATCATTTAACTGTAGCAAGATTACAGAAGAAAATCCTAATAAACTTTACCTGTTGTAGTGCCATGGCTAGCTGGTATAAGTGTTCAGGGGAGGGGCGTGCAAAGGACCCTGCCTGTCACCCACATGCCTCCAGCACAAGAAATATGTGCAACTGGAGTATCCTTCAGGGGATTTGTCTGGCTATGGAGAAGGGAGTATGTACCTGCCATTGGTATTTTAGCTCATCATTTTGGTTTCTTTTGTGTACTGTAATAGTTTTCCATAATCAGGGTATTCCAGATTTTGTTAAATCAGTTTTGTAACACAGGGCAAAGGATCACTAATTGGCTGCTGCTTCCAGTTGGATAATGACACAAAGGAATTGTACCATTTTTTAGGTGTTGTGTACCATATCAGGTCTGTGGAATTCTATGCAAAGTAGAGAATCAGGGGGTAGCCGTGTTAATCTGTATCCACAAAAACAACAAGGAGTCCGGTGGCACCTTAAAGACTAACAGATTTATTTGGGCATAAGCTTTCGTGGGATGCAGCTGAAGAAGTGAGGTTTTTTACCCACAAAAGCTTACGCCCAAATAAATCTGTTAGTCTTTAAGGTGCCACCGGACTCCTTGTTGTTTGTATGCAAAGTAGAGCAAGGCTGACTTTCACAGTAATCTGTATATCCAGGGTCTGTGTTATAAAGTGGAATATTTCATGGCATATATATTGGAATATTTTATGCCAGAGTCTGAGAATCAAAAGGAAAATCAGCCACAAAGTCTTTGGTTTTGCCATTAGTTTTCTGTTTTAAGGTAATTCATATAAAAAGAGACATTTTGGCACTCTCTAGCAAAGTAAATTTATACTATAATAAAGAACCTACCAGTCCTAATTATTGATGAATTACACAAATAAAAAACGAATCAAACTAATCATATACAACTACAGTACATGCAAATTACATGATCAAACTAAGAAATCCTTTAAATTCCTTAAGAAAGAACACAGATCAAACTGCAAAACAAATATGAACACAACTTCCACATTCACTTCTAAATACGTTTTGCAATATAAAATCATTCTGACAAGTACACTAGGTCCTTACACTAACTTTTATACAAGCATGTATATTGTTTTTCACTGTCATCAACAGAGTTTGATCCCACACATCCACACCTCTTCCATTTCAGGTATAGATGCAATTGGTGAGAATTAGCATTAAGTTATCCTCTCTGTTGCCCAGCCCATACAGGGAGGCTCAACACATATCTTACCAGTTTTGTAAGACCACAACAGAATACTGAACATCTAGATTTTTGGTTTCTCTCCTTGGTTCTGGGAGCAGATTGTGATGTAGTAATTACAGGCAGCAAAGCTGCATGTAACACCACTCCTGTGCAGGCCAGGTGCAAGGATGTTTCACGCCCTAAGCGAAACTTCCACCTTGTGCCCCCCCCCCCCGAGCCCTGTGGCAGCTCTCCGCCCCCCCTCCACCCTAAGGTGCCCCCCTGCGGCAGCTCCCCACCTCCTCCTCTGCCCTGAGGCACCCCTCCTGCAGCAGCTCCCCCCCCCCCCCCACGGCAGCTCTCCCCGGCCCAGGGAGCCATACAGCAGCTCCCCGGCCCAGCTCACCTCTGCTCCGCCTCCTCCCCGAGCACGCTGTCGCCGCTCCACTTCTCCCACCTCCCAGGCTTGCGGCACCAAACAGCTGATTGGCGCTGCAAGCCTGGGAGGGAGAGAAGCAGAGCGGGGCGGTGTGCTCAGGGGAGGAGGCAGAGCAGAGGTGAGCTGGGGCAGGGAGTTCCCCTGTGTGGTGCCGCCCCTCCCCTTACTTGCTGCAGGCGGCCCTCCCTGCGCCCCCCTGCCCCAGCTCCCTCCGCCTAAATGCCGATGACGACCAGGGCGGCCGAAGATCCGGCCGCCGTGGTCGCCGCTGAAGGACCTGAAATGCCACTCCCCAAATGCTAGCGACCTAGGCGACCACCTAGGTCGCCTAATGGGTTGCACTGGCCCTGCTCCTGTGTAGGTCATCTGTGGGGACTGATACTGGGACCTCAGTAAAAAGCAGGAGCCACTATTACTTGACCTAAAGAACCATGTCACTTAGCACAGGGGTTCTCAAACTGGGGGTCGGGACCCCTTAGGGGTCACGAGGTTATTAGATGGGGGGATTGCAAGCTGTCAGCCTCCACCCCAAACCCGCTTTGCCTCCAGCATTTATAATGGTGTTAAATATATAAAAATGTGTTTTTAATTTATACGGGGGGGTGTCACACTCAGAGGCTTGCTATGTGAAAGGGGTCACCAGTACTAAAGCTTGAGAACCACTGTCTTAGCACCCTATAGCCGAGTAGTAAATTTAAATATGTAGGCAGCTGCTAAAGGCTGACAGAGAGCCACACTGCATTAATAAGGGGGGAGAGGTTAGACAAACACCTAATTTGACATATCACTTTTAAAAGACTATGTGGCAAAGTAGAAGAGCTTTGGCTCTGTTATATAGTAGTGACATAGTAGTGACCTGGGTTCTAATTCCAGCTCTCTCTGAAATGCCCTTGTGCAATCTCTGTTACTTTTTCTGTTTAATGCACTGTAAGGGGTCAGACTCATCCCTGCGGCACCTCCTGCTGGTCTCTTCCGGGAATTAGCTCATCCCAGCTCCGGAGCGCCCTCTGCAGGCCAGTGATCCGCCTTGCCACTGGCCCCATGTCCCTCCCAGGACTCCAGTGCCCCTTTCTCTGGGTGCTGCCCCCTGGCAGTACCCACACACACTGGATCTCCCCTCCCAGGGGAACCCCCACCCACTAACCCCACCTCACCTCAGTGTAAGGCTACTGCCAGTCACCATCTAGCCCCACTCCCTGGGGCAGACTGCAGTATCAGCCATTCATCACAGGCAAGGTTGGGTTTGGACCTGCTGCCTTTGCCTACCCCTGGGCTGCCCTCTGCAGCCTCCAGTACCTGTTGGCCCAATGCTGGGCCACAGCCTGGGGCTTTCCAGGCTGGCGCTCCCCAGCTCCTCTGCCTTTCCCCAGCCCTGCTCCTCTCAGGTACCCTGTCTCTAGCTCCCTGCAGCCAGGCCCTTCTCTCTCCAAATGCAGAGAGTGAGTGTCTCCTTGCTCCTGGCTCAAGCCTTTATAGGGCCAGCTGGGCTCTGACTGGGGCATGGCCCAGCTGCAGCTGCTTCCCCCAATCAGCCCAGGTCTTTCCTTCCACAGCCCCAGCCCTCTGCAAGGCTGGCTTTAACCCTTCCCAGGCAGGAGCGGGGGACCACCCTGCTACATGCACAAATGATAATAACTACCCAGCTTATAAAGCCTTGGTTCATAGTAAGGATTGCAAAAAGTACAGAAATATTTTCAGTGCAATAGCTGGGACTAGAACTCACAGTCTCTGGTCATGTAGTTTAGCATATCATTTACTAGGCTAATCAAATACTCTGATCTTGCTTCCTAAAAATGGTGTGATGGCTGGAACTTTTCATGCCATTGTGAAACTACATGCAGCCAGGACCCAAACAATGATTTTCATGATCAGTTTGTGACAGCTGGCAACACTGGTGTAATAAGTGACAGGAGAAAAGGAAGAATACCAAAATGTTGAGAGGCTCATCATGGAAAACACCCGTGTTTATGGTAACATCAAACCAATGTTTCAGAACCCTGTTCTCCACTCTCCAGCTCTCTTTCTCGCATCCCATGGTGTGGATGCTAACGTCCAAATACACTGCAGTATCATATCCCCCTGTCATTTAATGCAAGAACTGGATACCAGAAGAATATATTTTTAAAGCAGTACGCATGTTCTAAAATGGCAATGAGGTGTAAACAGAAAAGGATTAAAAAAAAAAAGTCCAAACCACCATCTACATACACTGGCCATGAAAGGAGGCCGATGTGTAAAGCATCTGAGCATATTTATTATTTTGTGCATTTTGATTTATACATAACATTTAAATGTACCTATCCAGAGCTCTAGACAAGCCAAGTAATACAAACAAAAATAAATGTAGTTTCCTCCCCGAGTTGATCTCTAGCCATAGATCCCAGCTCTCAATGCCCAAATCTCAGCCATCAGTTCACATACATTTGCATAAAAATGTGTGAAGAGGTGGGTCTTGCAACATGTCCTGAAGGTCCATAGAGCTGAACTATTTTGGATGTGTCCCTCATCACACAGCCTGGGATTAAAATAAATCATAAATTGTCTGCAACAGTAACCCTTGGTAGGACTGCTTCTTGGCTAGTCATTTTCATCCTGTTGCATCCCAGAAAATCTCTACAATGAGGCTTTATGTTATTGGGAGCTTGCTGATGCAGGGCTTTCCAAGCTGACATCAAAATCAGAGTCATTGCACATGGTCTCATAGGATACAACTACACTGCAATAAAAGAGCTGCAGCACACCCGTGGCTGGCCTGGGTCAGCTGACTCAGGCTTGCAGGTCTCAGGCTGCGGGGCTAAAAATTGTAGTGTTGATGTTTGGGCTCAAGCTGGAGCCTGAGATCTGAGACCTTCCCTCTTTGCACAGAGCCTGTGCAGCTGTGAGGATCATTTGGCCCTTGTGTGGAGAGTTCTGCCACTTCTCAAATGAACAAAAAATATTTTTAAAATAAAAAATACTTAATGAGATTATCAATATAGCTGAATATTTTGTTTTTCAAGGAAAGAGACTGAAAGATATAAATGCAGCTGTTGAAGTAATGAGAAGAATCCATTCCTTGCTGGAAAAATATAAAGATTTAATGGAGAAGACAGATTATCAAAAGATTGTCAGATGTCTTAGATACTTTGGATTTGACAATTTAGCATGTACTTTAGAATCTTCCCAGGTAATGTCTGTATAACAACTGTACTATTCTACATGCATATAACTTAATCTCTGCTATAGTTTTTGTCATACGATTTGTATTATTATTATTTTTCAAAACATCTACAATTGCATACAAAAAAACTATGTTAAAAGAAAATTATTTAGTTTGCAAAGTCAAGCACTTGAAATGTAGGAGATACGAGATTTATGATTGCCCATGCAATTTTATTTCTGCCCCATTGTATGTACATCTTGTGCAATTAAGTAAGGCAGAGGCCCGTGGGAAAAAAATGTGTGATCATGTAGAGGCTGCATTGTGCAATATATGAACAATAGGGCCAAATTAAGATGGCACAGGCAACTGTAAATCTGTAATTTCTTAACTTTCAAGTGCTATTTTGCCACCTGCATAACGTTGTTTTAACACAGTTTGATTTTTTAAATATTATTTCCTAAGTGTGTTTTTAAAGAAAAAGGTAAGAACAAATTCAATTATGTGCAACTGGAACAAGCACACCATTGTGCATCATCAGTTCACACTCTGAACTTTCAGCATTGCAGCATACTTTTATCACCTAACCTACAGGAATAACAACATTAGCTGGCAGTTGGAGAAGGCAGTTATCTTAGAGGGAGGTTGGATCGCTGGTTCCAGGAGTGATCATGGAGGGAGCTCGGCTTGATATCTTTCTCTCTCTCATTCCCTCCTCTACCCAGGAGTGGGAGAAGCTCTTGCCCCAGTTCCTACCTTCAGAGAGGATGGACTGCAAGAGGGGCTAGGACTAGGGACTATAGGTGAGGAGAGCTCAGTTTGGTGTTTCCTCTCCCCCTACATTCCCTACCAGATGGTATGTAGGAGAGCTACATGCTAGGTCTGGAAGGAGCAGTGCAGCCTGGCTCTCTTCATCTCCAACAGCTGCTCCAGCAGCACTCAGATACTTTAGTGGCTGCCCCACCTTAGAATGTTCATGTTTAGTTATTATTCTGGCAGGCTCACAAAATTTTCCTGAGGAACAAAAATGAGAAAAGGGAAATGGTGATTTTTAACAGATATCTCAGTAAAAGATTAATGAAATTTAATGGGCAAGAAAAGGCACTTTTTCTCTTTGATAGCTCACCCTCTGTATAATAATATCAAAGCCTACTGCAAACAATGCAGGTGTTAGAGATTCTCAAAGAAATGGTCACAAGAATCTTTTATAAAGGGAAGTGTTAGGCCACCTAAATATAGGACTTGCTACAGGCTCCCTCTGTAATAAAACTAAAGGCTAGAAAACGAGGAGTAAGAAGGGGGGGGACATTTTATAATGAATACGTTAAATCTTTAAAACAAAATTTAGAAACTATTATAATTTAAATTATTTAACCTTGGTTCCATGTTATAATATCTAGAACATCACTGCTACACCTAGACTTATCCCATGTATTGCATTTGTCTGAGTAATGACCTGATCCTGTGTGGTGCTGCGTGCCTCTTGCATTCAGCACTATTTTTACCACCTCCTGAACTCTTCATTACCATCAACACCAAACGATGGCCAAAGGAGTTTCCAGGCTTCTTAATGCTACTGTTTAAGGTCCTGATCCTGCCATCACCTGCAGATTTCTTAACTTCTTGCTATTGTGAGACCATAATAATTTGATGCTTAATTGGAACAAGAAAACCTAACATATTTTAAATAAATCCTTTTCTTTATTGTTGGAAATAAATAACTAGATATAATATTGCTACTTCACTGCGAAGTGAAAAAAATTAATTATGATAATATAAACAAACAAGCTGCATCAAAAATTCTAAATGTTTACAGATTCCAGAGGATGACAGAAAAGAGAATAAGGCAAAGATTTCTAAATATGCTGTTGGCATGGGAGCAGCTCGGTTTCAGCTACAGTACATGGGTCATTGCCTGTTACGAGAAGAGAGAACAGATCGAGATCCCAGGATCCAGCATTTTATTCCAGATACATGGCAGGTAATACCGTATACTGTGAAATTTGACCTACTGTTTTCATAGGTAATCGTTGTTAGAAGAGCCAATATTAAAATATAACAGAAAAATTCTACAGCTGTTCACAGCCTCTTTGAAAAGCTGATTTGGGGAACTTAATTTTCAGGAACCTCCATTTTCACCTACAGTGGGTGAGAGGGTTGTGGTAGGACAATAGCTTATATAAATATACAGACCTTCTATAAAATATAAACTTTCATATTTGAAATAGTTTTCTTCTTGATTAGCTTTCAAGTAACTTTTTAAAATCCAGATTTAGATTTCAGAATAAGCTGTCTGATCTCTAGTCCAGTTCTAGAAAAGGAAAGTTTATTGTAATTGCCTTGTCTGTTTGTAGATTAGTAGAGGAGAAAGTGGAGATGATGAAATGTATCCATAAGTCTGAGTTTATTTTTGATTTGCTGATGAATGAATGTTGTATTGTTTGTTTGCTTTTTTTGTGACAGGGTTTTACCTATTATTTATGTGTATTGGGGTTTTACATTGAATTTTCCATAAACTGGTGACATAGGGTCTTAAAAAATTTGACCCATATAAGATCACATCAGCTTCCTTGTCTGGATGTTTCATGTTTTTGGGGGTCATAGACTAACAGTCCCTATGCTATGGAAAATAAATAATATTTTTTAAATTGCTGGCTTACCAGGATTTTTTTTCCAAGTAGATGCTCATTAATGTGACCTAATTCAAACGTAACTGGACTGAGTTGGAGGGCTCCAAAGTCAGCCTTCCATGTGATTTTCCAAAGCTTTGGAGAGAGGTGCCGTAAGGCAGAGCAAGCAAACTTCATACCCCATAAGAATCAATAGTAAGGCCAAGAAGCCTCTCCTTTTGGGACCACAAGCCACCTGAGGCAAGACTGACATTCCAGAATCCCACTGTCTGGAGGGGGAAGTCACAACAGCAACGAGCATGCTACTCCAACTTTTTCACTAGTCTCTCCATGCACCCAAAGAAGGTCCACTACTGAGAAGCACTGAGCCAGCAAGACATGACCTTATGCTCCTTGCCTGTAGTTCTAAGTCCTATTCTGTTCTCTCTCCACAAGACTCTTTGGGTATGGAGTAGGTGGAGTTTGTTCAGGAGGAGAAGGCCCCTATTGGGATGAGACAGAGGTCTATGTGGAAGCATGGCCTTAGGGAAGAAGGCACTGGAGTGAAATGTTTTTTCTATAGCAGGGCAGCATAGAATTATGCAGTGGTAAAGAGAAAAGATGATTGTGTGCTGGTGAACTGAAATGGGTTTAGTTGTATCATAACATCTTGAACTGTACAAAAAATATATTGTCTTGACATACAATCCATGTCACTATTTATCTGCAGCGAGACCTTCTTGACATTGTAGATAATAATGAATCTGCAGTGATTGTAGCCCCTACCTCATCAGGGAAAACATATGCCTCCTACTACTGCATGGAGAAAATCCTGAAAGAAAGTAACGAGGGGGTGGTTGTGTATGTTGCTCCAACAAAGGTATGGCTTAAATGCGTAGAAGGCATAGTTTAATGAAAAGTGATTTACAGCAAAATAAAACATATTTCAGTCAAATCCTCAAAACCTCAACTACATTGACTTTGCTGGAGTTAGTGATTTATACCTCCTGAGGATCCTGAGGATCTGGCCCAAGTGAATTAAAACCTTAAGCTTCTATTCAATGTTGAAATCAGTAACTCTTTGCCTAAGTAAGGACAGAAGAATTTAGCTTATTTGATATTGTCTTGTCTTCTTACACCTGACACTATTTTTAGTATGATGTTAGCAGTTTTATAGCACATGCTGTGTCTGCGTCTATTATAAAACTTGGTAATAAATATTCACTGTAATTTGCATTCAGGATTGACTTTAATGTATTTACACTGGTATAAAATTGGAGTAATATAATGGTGAAATAGCCTATCTATTTATATTTTTATTTTCTTAGCTGTCTAAATTTTATTGACGTGTTACTGATGTGTTGCTTTTCTTTAATAATCAGGCTCTTGTTAACCAAGTGTGGGCGACTGTTTATAATCGATTTAACAAAACACTGCCTGATGGCATGGTAGTATGTGGTGTTTTCACGAGAGATTACCGCCATGACGCTCTGAACTGTCAGGTATACTCTGTTATTTCAGATTTGTTATTATATGATACATTTCTTTATTTAAATAACAAAGTTTGAACTTCTGGTAGACTGCATCTCAGAAAGTTCATCATGGTACTGTTTTTTAAACTATGAACTTCCAAACACATCAGAATATAACAGAAGAAAAATCTAATATTGTAGAAATCTTCACGAACAGACCTTTCCTGATGTTTGAATCTCACTTCATTTTACATGAAGTTCCAATAGAGATGATAGATTTTGTGTGTACAACAAACTGGTTTGCTTACTTGCCAGTTTTCTAGATCAGTGGGTAATAATATACACTGAAGTTAACCATCTTGAAAACCATCCCGCCCTTTTTTTTAACAAGTATGTTCTCAATTTCATCTCTCTCTCAAGGAGTAAAGCAGATAAGCAGCTTAATTTAGTAGTGCTATTTCTGCAGCTGCTCCTACCAACTGGAGTCTCTGATGGGTTCCTCTCTGCAGTTTTTCCCCCAGGGGAAGGCAAGGCGGCACCTGGGCCCTAATTTCCCAAAATGGGTGTGTGTGTCTCCCCTGCACAGTTCTGGATCTAGGAGGGTGCTGGGGTAAGAGGTGGCACCAGCTGGGCCCCATTTTACCTCCTCCCTGCACTACAGCCAACCCTGCTTTGGCTGTCTATGGATCTCCTCCTACTAGCTGCAGTCTCTGGGATCTTGAACTATTTTCTAAACTAAATCTACATCTTGCATTTAAAATATAAGTGCATTAAGTGTCATCATCAGGTTAGCTTACTTTCTAAACATAGTAATTCATTCCTGGCACAAAAGGGTAATTGAATTTTGGTTCTTATTAGAGAAGATTAATATAGTGTTCAAGAATGGCGATTTGTACTGTGGGACTGTGTACTCTGCAATCTGGAGCTTTTTGGCCCCTAAGTGTTAAGTTACCCCTGCAGCAGGGTGAGTATTCTCTTTTTTGGTGAGAAATCTATTAGAAGAAGAACTTAAGAAGAAAGTGAATAGGGTTTATAATGGTTTGGCTAGTTCGGCTAATATTTAGATTATCTGGAATTTTGGATGCTTATCTTGGACATATCCAGATTCTGAACCTTTGAGGAATCAGCCACCTCTAGCTGTTATTCACTGAAAATAAAAAATGTTTATTTACATTATAAAAACTATGTCTTATAATAATGTCATTTGTCAAAAGGTTTCAAACTAATGGGCTGCAAACATTTTTTCAGGTACTAGTGACGGTGCCTCAATGCTTAGAAATCCTGCTGCTGTCACCTCACCGCCAGCAATGGGCCAAAAGGATCAGATATGTTATATTTGATGAGGTAGATTTCTACTGTCCTTCTTTGCTTCTATTGGAATTATTAAAGGGCATTTAATTAAAATGTCAGGAGCTAAGTGAGTTTGGCATGTTTATATGCACATATTCTATTTTTTTTAAACAAGCTCCACTCCCTCTTCCAATGGCACTTAGTCAGCTGTCCGTGCACCTTTTTCTTTTGGTACTATCACCCTCACTCATTTTTTTTAAAGTCTCCTGTTCATGGCAATTCTCAGCTGGTCTGAAGCACTGGAATTTGTTTCTCTCCACGTCTAAAGCAAATGCCATTTGTGATTCAATTATGGGGGATGTTTTTAAGTGCAATATTGAGCTATCTTCTTTCACATGGACTAGGGTTCTGCTCATAGGGGAATCAGGAGCACACTGTTTCATGCTGTCTGGAGTGGCTCACAACTGTGAGTGCCTACATCAGGGCAGACTGTCAGAAAACAAGGGCAGACACCCAAAACTGGTGGTATGTTCTATAATCAGATTTCACCAAACCACTAATAAATGTGAATTCCTGGATCACTATACCAGTCTTACCATGGAGTCACAGACAGTCCCCCATAGACTCTCCAGTCTATCTTGCCACCCAGACAAACTGGGCTTTGTGATAATGGTCACTTTAACCAAAAATCACACTGCATCAGGTTTCTCCCAGTCCCAGTAGACCAGCCACTTACCCCAAATCAATTGGTACTCCAGGTCTGACACCAAAGACAATTCTGGCAGCCAATTCCATAGCAAACTAACTATAGGTTTATTAGCTAAGAAAAGGAAATGAGAGGTATTGAGAGCTTAAAGCTGAGAAAATATATTAGCAGGTGCGTCATAGTTTGTCAGTGCAAATTGTAGCAGAGATGCAGTAATCTGCCAGTTTCCCAAAAGCCTCTCAGGGCTACCCAGAATAACTCTGGGGATCTCTGACTTCTCATTCAGTTATTCTGCCCTGTTAGAATCCAAACAGTCCAGAGTAAAGGATCTTTCTTTGAATCCATATTTATAATATCTTCACACACAGAAAGCAAGCTGACGGTGTCTCTACCCACATGGGCTTTTCCTTTGATAAAGATGAGTGAGGAATCCACTTTGAGTCTCTGACCTCAGGTCATCACCACAATGGCCATTTGCTTTGGAATTAGCAAATTCCTTAAATCCTTCATTAGCATTTCACAAGATTTCTTTGATGGGTTATTTAATCACAGGGTATACACCATGTAAATGTTTGCCATTATATTATAACAGGAACAGATAAGTGAAAACAATACAAGTAACATTACATTAGTTTTCATGAAGTTTAAACATTTGAATACACACGTATATTACTCACTTTGATCTATACCAATACACAAGCAAATTGGCCTATGGCCCCGATCTGACCTGGTTTGCCAGCATCACACCCTGTCTCTAAATAGTAAATATTTATCCCGGAGAACTTTATGGAAGTGCAATGTGATGCTATTTCCCCAGCTGTGTGCTGGAAGAGTCTAATTTACTTTGTTAGGACTTGGAAAATTGGCAGGACAGTGGGGAAAATATTGTAAATCTACTGTACAGTATAGAAAGTAAAAAATTTAGGGTTTTTTTTCTAATGTGAAACATCCATTTTTAAAAGTGAATATTATGTCTAATAACAGGTCCATTGTCTTGGTGGTGAAATTGGAGCAGAAGTTTGGGAACACCTTCTAGTTATGATTCGATGTCCATTTTTGGCTCTCTCTGCAACTATTAGTAACCCAAAACATCTTACTGAGTAAATATAATGCTTTATTTTCTTGAAAGTGCAAAATGAGTTGCCTTATTTGATTTGAATGGCTTTACTTTTTTTTAATCTCTGTGTATTTTGAACACACATCTTTAGGGCCCTACCTTGTTATCAAGCAATTTACATGATCTTGGGCTGCATATCCTGCCCCCTCCGCAGTCCCACAGAGTTTTTCACCAGGAGACAATAAGAAGGGAATTCAGCACCGTTCACTGGATATAGTTTCTGGAATAACTTTCCACATTCTGTGGGTTGTGTCATGGGAGGGGATGATTTAGGTGACTTGCATTTATATAAGGGTCAATCCTTGAACCTAATGCATAAACCAAGAGGTCCATCTGGGTCAAGGGAGACAATCCACATCGCAGACCGTGTAGAAGCTCGAGAGCTACTCTGTAGCTGCTATTATAACCTTAGTTGCTCTAGGGGCATTTAGTTAGAGGATCTGTATGTTTGCGGATCTCCAGCTCCTCCTCTTCCCCCACTCATCTGGCCAACACCCCATCTGCCAGGGCATAGGGCGGCCCTACAGAGCTGGGGTCCTAGCCTATATTAGGTGTTAAGACCCTAGCTGCAGGCTTCCCACTGCCTGCTACCCAACAGAGTGAAATTGCATCAGTTCTACTACATTCAAGGCTTTCCTCACATCTGAGGAATTTAAAAGGGAAGAATTTATTCCATAATGACACAATGTCTTTTGTTCTCTTATTCTTGGTATTATTCTACTAAAAGGGATTTTTTCATAGTATTTCCAGAGTATCAGAGAAGTCTGCAGTTTGCTTTTGCTAGTTTGAAGAGTTTACAATGGTTGGTTTATTAGAATATCAAAAAAGGAATTGTTTATGCAGGTATGTTACATTGCACTACTTTTCCAGCAAATGCATTATTTTTTGTTTAGGTGGCTACAGTCAGTAAAGAGGTACTGGCAACATGTTGAAAGTGTAAGAGAAGAAAGCCTTAGATCTTCTACAACTACCAAGAAAGGAACTAAAAAACAAAAGAATATCAAGACAGTAAATAAATCATATAAAGTTAAATTGGGTATGTATCAGAATGCAACATTTAAAAAACCAGATTAGTCCTTTATATCTGATTTTTAAAAAGCATATGGTGAAAATCAGCAAATGTGAGTGTCTAATAAAATGAGATTTTTCAAAGGCTCTGAGTACCCACAACTACCACTGACTTCAATGATAACTGAAGGTTCTCTCTGCAACTATCAGTAACCCAAAACATCTTACTGAGTAAATATAATGCTTTATTTTTTTTTTTCCTAATGTGAAACATCCATTTTCTTTGACAATAAGACCATTTGCTTAGATGCGTAAGTTTAGGTACTCAAGTTTGAAAATGGTGGCCTTTTGGTTTTAGTTTTAAACTATTATCAGGTAACTTGCTTTAGATTTAGAAACGTATTATTCTGTTTACAGTGCTTTATGGAGAGAGATACAATGATTTGGAAAAATATGTGTGTTCCCTAGAGGACAATGACTTCAAAATTCATCACTATCACCCATGTGCTGCCCTAACTGTGGACCATGTAAGTTTAATGGTATAATAAACAAAACAATTTTTGAAATGAACCATAAAATTAAGAAAACATACTTTCATGACATCTTGCAAGGAAACCAATTTCCCTGCCCAGGTTAAAAAAAGGCAGGGGTGATGCAGAAACAGGGATTGAGCTCCTGTAGAAGGAATCATGTTGTGTCATTTTTGCAGCATTCATGTTCAAAGACAAATTCTATGCTGTCTTTCTATCTCTCAAGAATGGCTACTGCAACACAAGAACCTAAGAAAGGGCAATGTAGAACAAGATGGGAAACAGTTGTCCACTGAAGAGAAGATGAAGAGGGACCCTCCCCTACATACACACACACACACAAACCATAAATCCTCTCTGCTTTCCTTTTTCTGGTATTACAGATAGATAAATATGGCTTCCCTTCAGACATGGCTTTTTCTCCGCGAGAAAGTATTTTACTGTATGACTCCATGGTACAAGTCTGGGAAAACTGGCCAAGAGCTGACGTAAGCACTCATCACTTATATATTTTCACAACTAGTCTGAGCAGTTGTTTGTAAGAGGCTGTTGCATGTTTGCCAGACGACATTGTCTGAACATATTTTGTAACAACATAGTTTTTCTGTTACCTGTTTTTAAGGAGCTAGATCCTGAGAAGTTTACACATTTTAAAAATAAAATAGTAATCACAAAAGCAGATGCAAGAAAATATGAAGAAGAATTGAAGGAAGAGCTAAAAAATTGGATTGTACATGACAACAGAATGAAGGTAACTACAATGATCAAGTTATGTGACAGTCTTCTCAGGTATGACTAGAAAGCTAGATTTAATACAAAGCAATTATAATTCCTTCAGTTAGAGTTAATGCATGTCATTTTTAAAAGCAGATTTTAGTTCAAGCGTTGTAAAAATTATGAATATTTTTGGAACTTTTTAGGTTTTTGATCTCCAAATACCATATTACTTAGGTTTTCCTGAACTTGACGACTTGACCTTAATCTGAGTGTCTGACAAGTTATGGACTAGACTTTGCAGATATATTGATGAATGATGATCTTGATGGTCTTCTAGGCTTTAGAAAAATCTCAGGGTTTACATTAACACTAAACATGGTTATCAAGAGACTTATTGGCAAAAACTCAGGAAAATATATAACATAGTAGAGTAGAACACCACAGTCTCTGTGTAGTACTTGGTAGATTTGAGAGTTAGTTATAACGTTGTCCATTTTAATGAGTATTGCTCTAATTACTTTGTTGACTAGGTCTGTACAATAAAAGATTAGTACAAATTGAACTTGTATCTGTGGTTTCTAAGGTGCTTTTGATTATTAATTTGCATAATTGCTTATCTTCCTCCTGCCTTCTGGTTCTCTTTTAAAAATATTTAAAAATTTCAAAACCTGTTCTTTTAACAAACAGAAATTTTGTGCTAAGCAGTCTGTTATCCCACCTACAACATCTTGAGATGCAGTGTAATCCTGTTACTTACCAAAGTCAAGGTTGTAGTCAGGCTAGAACTGATAATCATTTTATATAACAAAAACCTGCAGCCTTATTAAAAAGGTACTCCAGAATGAACCTTGCGTACTCTTCATCTAATCATTATCTCTGTTTCTAGGCTAACAGGGTGCTGAAGTTACTCAAACCCCAACCTCCCTATTGTTCAGAAAAAGACATGAAGGACAATTTCCCATGTTTTGTTGAAAAACTAAGACAGATGGATAAACTGCCTGCATTGTTTTTTCTGTAAGTCACACAAATGCAATAAAAAAGTTACAATTTATATAGTAGAGAAATATTGCACATAATATTGCACATGGGCTTAAATTGCAGGAAGGGAGATTTAGGTTAGACGTTAGGAAAAACTTCCTAACTGTCAAGGTAGTTAAGCACTTGAACAAATTACCTAGGGAGGTTGTGGGATCTCTGGAGGTTGGAGGTTTTTAAGAACAGGTTAGACAAACACCTGTCAGGGATGGTCTAGATCAGATGTGGGCAAACTACGGCCCGCGGGACCATCCTGCCCGGCCCCTGAGCTCCCGGCCTGGGAGCCTAGTCCCCAGCCCCTCCCCCACTGTCATGCCGCCACGCTCTGGACCGCTGCTCCAGCTGGGCAGCATGGGGAGCACAGCTGGCTCTGGCCGGGTGTTGCGGCTGCGAGCTCCTGCTGCTGGTAAGGGAGCGGGAGGTCCTGGGGGGCAGTCAGGGAGGAGGGGGTGGTTGGATGGGGCGGAGATTCGGGGGGGGTGCGATCAGGGGATGGGGAACAGGGAGGGTTGGGAGTGGGAGTCTCGGGGGGCCTGTCAGGGGGCGGGGATGTAGATAGGGGTTGGGAGGGCAGTCGGGGGACAGGGAGCAGGGGGGGTTGGATAAGGGGGTGGGATCCCGGGGGGAGTTGGGGCGGGGAGTCCCGGGAGGGGGTGGTTAGGGGACAAGGAGCAGAGGGCGGTTGGATAGGGGATGGGAGTCCTGGGGGGGCTGTCAAGGGGCGGGGGTGTGGATAGGGGTTGGGGCAGACAGGGGACAGGGAGAAGGGGGGTTGGATAGGGTGCAGGGGTCCCGGGAGGGGGCGGTCAGGGGACAAGGAGCAGGGGGGTTGGATGGGTTGGGGGTTCTGAGAGGGGCAGTCAGAAGGTGGGAAGTGGGAGGGGGCGGATAGGGGGTGGGGGCCAGGCTGTTTGGGGAGGCACAGCCTTCCCTACCCGGCCCTCCATACAGTTGCGCAACCCCGATGTGGCCCTCGGGCCAAAACGTTTGCCCACCCCTGGTCTAGATAATACATATTCCTGCCTCAGTGCAGGTGACTAGACTAGGTGACATATTGAGGTCCCTTCCAGACCTACATTTCTATGATAATCAAAGAAAATGTCATGAATCTAAGGAATTTACCAAGGTATAGCAATATTATGAAACATGTAACTGGCATAGAATAGTTCTCCCATTAAATCTGAAATATTTTAGACTTTAAAAATAATCACTCTTTAACCCTTTTGCCACAAGTCCATCACATGTGTAAGTGAATAGCATGATATTGTACCTAACTGTGTGGAGAAGCTTCTGTTCTTATGACAAGTTGTTGGGTGTGGCTGGAGTGTTTAAAGGGTCACTTTTTACAGTGTAAGGAAGAGCTCTGAATGCTTGTTGCAGCTAACAATAAGTACAGAGTTGTGGGCTGTCAGTTGTTTGTAAAATTAAAATAAAAACAAACAAAAAACAAAAAGCAGCTCTCCTTGGCTAATATGAAGATCCAGTACACCTTCCACTGTAAATTCTCAAAACTGATAATTTGAAGAAAAGGTCATTGTTATTTATTAAATGTATTTTTTAATTAAAATATTGTTTACATTCATGAAACTATTTCCACAGATTCCCTTTCTTAGATGGCCTGAGACACTATGTTATGTTAAAAAGTAGTTAGTCTAAATGGGTCAGTAAACCTCATAGCCTATGCAATATTGTACTTAGAAGCTTTATAGATGTGTGAGTTCCTGCATATATCCAGTTCTTGGGGATTTTTTTTTTTTGTACCTGCAACCAAATCTCTAAACTTAGTGGTTTTAACTAGATTTCTACCATTATCCTTTTCAAGCTCCAACTCTTCTCTATTTGGATTTTGGTTTAGCTATTTCAAAATATTAAAAGGAGAAGATATGTTGTTGCTTCTGCTGTCTTCCTAAGCACTCATTTTGAGTCAAGATGGCTAATGACAAGTCAGATTGTAAATTCAGCTCACATCCTCACAGGATCTCTCTCTTGGATAAGGTGTATGTTGGTGTGGGGAAAAAGGGCACTGACAAAAAGTGCCCAGCCTGTTCCTTTTCTCTCACATCGTTATTAAACTATACTCATCACCCTATCTGAACACTTTGACCATGGCATTGTTCACTCTTCACAGTCAGGATGAATAAGACAGATGGCAAAAGTTCTCTTAAAACAGGAATGGTCTTGACTTTCATTCACAAAGCCTTGACTTTGGCTTCAATACCTTGTTGGTTTTCTGATCTGTTGCCTCAGATAATGTGAATCAAATATGCATCTGCCTTATCAGTTCTGAAGCACAGGAAAAAGAATAAATTAATAATAATAATAATATAATATAATAATGAAGAGGTCCTTGAATCTAAAGGCTCAGCCATAGAGATCCAGTGTCCTTGTGTGCATTCCTGGAGCAGCAGCTTTCAGCTCCATCACTACTAGTATCAGTGCTTTCAGTTTGGGGTCATACCTTGGCATTGCTGTCTGGACACATGGCTTCTGTGATGGGGGTCTACAAACCCCCCACAAAACATTGGAAGGAAAGGGCTGAGAATCCTCCCTGTCTGCAGACAAACTAGTCATGCCCCAGCTCAGCTGTGAGAAATATCAGTTATGGAAGGAAATTCCAACAAATATGATGACTAATGAGGGAAAGTCTAATTATATAGAGGGAGGAACAGGAAGAGGAGCTTGGGATTGCTAAGGAGCAATAATTCTCTATAGCAGCGATTCTAAAACTTTAGCAACCGGAAGACCCCCATTTTTATTTAAATGTTTTTGCGGATGTTGGCCTGATTGGGAAATTCTTTTAGAAGCCTTTTACTCTCTATGGAGGATATGTTTCCTTACACTTTCCTCTTTTTTCTTTTGTTTCCTGAGATTGTGCATGATCCTTCACAACATACCCAATGCTGAAATGTGTAGCATGGCTACACAAAGTTTGATAGATACCTTTACCTTCACCCAGCACTCATCTCTTGATTAGGAAGCTATATCAGACACCCATTTCATGAAGGTGTAGTGCATTACTTTTTCTGGTTATTCCAAGGGTGCAGCTCTGTAGCAGCAGTTTCATGGGGAGAAAACTATGTTTCTTTCACAGATTCATACCTGCCCTCCCTCCTCTCTGTATGCTTCAGAATCTAAATTCTGGGAAGACAGATAAGAAATCAGGGTGGCAGGATCTTGCATCTTGTTAGAATCTTGCTCAGAATATGGCTTTGCACATTTACTGAGATATATGACTCCAGCCAGGATAGTTGGCCATCTTTATACATTAAGAAGTGGAAACAGCACAAAGATATTCCTGCATGAATGCATGCACAACAGTGTTCTACAATACGTAGAGGCAATGTATTTGAGAAATCTAGTTACTAGTAAGTTACCTAGTTTTTAAATTCTATTTTAAAGATTCGACATTAAAAAGGTGGAAAAATGGGCTGAAAATATAAAAAACTGTCTGGAGAAGAAGCAAAAGAGTAAACAAATACCAAAGACTGAAAAGCAAATACATTTACTAACAAATAGATTGAAAAAAAAGGAAAAGTCCATGCAGAAGAATCAGACTGTGTAAGTATTACTTGCATTTGAATCTATTAAAACGATTTCTATTAGGTTCATTGTTTAACTTCTTGTACCACATCTATATGAAAGAGACCTTTCTAAACTAAAAAACACTCGATTTTTCTCTTACTCCCCCTTCTACCTGTAGTCTTTCTCTAGGACTGTCAAAAGAAAAACTAGCCAAGGTTTCAAAGAACTTTCTTCAAAAAAATATAATGCTTACTTGCCTACCTCTCCAGAGAGCCCGTGAGCACAGCCTAGCTCCCTGATTGTGCAAAAAAACCAGTTTTTATATTTTTCCCACCATGCCTTGTTGAGGCTAGGACTATAGTCTGGCTGCTCTAGTGCACTAAATATCCCAGGTTCAGAGAGAGAGAGAGAGAGAGAGAGAGAGAGAGAGAGAGAGAGATGGAGTGGTTGGAACCACCAGGAGCCAGTCAGAGTCAGTCTGATCCCTCATCATTAAGGGTATGCAGTGCTTAATTTGTAATGAAAGATGTGTCGGGGCTCAAGCATCACACTAGCAGCAGTGCAACATTTCAGGGATGTTCCTCTGGCAGCTGTGACATGTGAGTGGAGGCAGAGTGTTGCGCTGCTGCTTGAATCTCTTACACACATAAAAGAACTGATGTGGCAAGTCCAGAGGTGCCGGGGCTATGAACTGGCAAGCCTAGAGGTACTAGGCTATGAACTGCCAAGCCTAGAGATGCCCAGGCTCAGCCCCAGCACAAATTAAGCACTGAGGGTATGTCTACCCTACAGCAGCATAGCTCCAGTGCTGACCCTTCCTACATTGATGAAAGGAGTTTTTTTATCAGTGTAGTTAATCCACCTCTCCTTGAGGTGGTAGTTAGGTTGACAGAAGAATTCTTCCATCGACTTAGCTGCGGGGGTTAGGTTGACCTACCTGCATTGCACAGGGTGTGAAGTTTTTCACAGCCCTCAGTGATGTAACTAGGGTAATGTAATTTTTAGGTGTAAACCAGGCCTAACATGAGTGGAGACCAGAGTTCCAGCTCACCCTACTCAGAGCTCTGTTCTTGGGCCCTAAACCAGAGTTAGTAGTTTAGATTTTCCTCAAACTCCATGTTAACTTTCCAAGACCACTTTCTCACCCCCAGTGACTGTACCCCCGTACATCATTTATTTCTTAGAAGAAAAACCCTGGCATGGAGTAGGGCTGATCCCTAGAAGGTTCCTTCACCATCCTTAAAGGGCCACCCTGTTACACAACAAACGTTTTCTTCCTGATTTTTCAGGTGTATCAGACCAAATTCATACAAAAACTAAATACAAATCAAAACTGAATACAAGTTGGAGTGTACAATTTTTTGCCCCCCTGTGGTACTTCAAGGCTCTGCCCTCATATCGTTTTTCAGTTGAGTCAGAAGTGGAGTGTTTGATCAACACATTCATATTTTTTCATAGACCTAATCCTGCTCCACTGGCATCAGTGGACTTCTGCCATTGACCTCAGCAGGAGTAGGTCCTGTATCTGAAAACAAACATCAGCCTGATGGTGTATTATATACAATCTGGCAGAAGGATTGGTCTGGTGGTATCTCAAATATCTCAAAACAAAAACAAATAATAAAATGTAGTGAACTTTTAAAACACCGATTGCAGATTTTCTTAGATAAAGGTTCAAACTAACAACTAATGTGTATTTTGTATAGTGGCATGAAAATTACATCAAGTAAAACTGATAAAATGATACTTGAGGAGGCTGAGCATGGAAATTTGATGGAAAAACTTGGGAAGATAACTGAAATCCCTCCGGATTGCACCTATGCAAATAGCCAAGCTGTTGATACAGAGGTAAGAAAAAAGCAAAAGTGCTGCTAATTCTACATTCCAATAATAAATGCTGGGCCCTGAGAAAGAACTTATTCTGCAAAGGTTCTTCTATTGCCCTCATCAGTGTAGTATCTGAGCACCTTCCAGTAGTCTTTAAAAAATGTGACTAACATCTGTCATGTATGATTGGTTTTCTCTCTCATTGTCTTCCCAGGAGGAGAATTGTGTGCAGTGTAGCCTCTAATGTTATGTTTCTTTAAATGTACCTGTTGATATGTGTTTGCTAGAAAAGACAAGGTGAAAGAAGTGCACCTTGCACTTGGAATGGAATGTGGTGAGGTTTGTGATGGCCTGTAGCTCCCACAGTCTGAGACTGGCTTCTGAGAAAACTCCATCTCCCGCACAGACAAGCTTTATTCTTGTGTTGGAAAGTTCCATTGTGCCTAAGAAGCAGAGCTGTGAGCCATGGTCTTTATCCCGAAGATTTAGATGATATTTTAGATCTCCTAAGCCCAGGCTAGTCCATTGACGATTAGGACCGAGACCTTGAATTTGGCTTGATGTTCTATGGAAAGCCAATGTAGAGAGTGGAAGACAGGTCTGATTTGCTCAGGATAGCCAATGTTGCTGAGTATTTTCTACTAGTTGGAGTTTCCTAAGGGGAATGGCTTCATGTCCAAGTATATTGCATTGCTGCTTTACTTTTATTGGTAAAACAATTATAAGGGTAATTAAATATTAATCAAAATGAAACACTGTATCTAAGATTAATTGCCCCCTTTTACTTTGAAAATTAATATGTTTTAAATGTATGTGCTATATATTTCAAAAATACATCCCAGAGTCTGAAATTCTCCCCACCATTAGTTACTAGCAGGGCCGGCTCCAGGCACCAGCTTACCAAGCAGGTGCTTGGGGCGGCCACTTCGGAGAGGGGCGGCACGTCCAGCTGTTCGGCAGCAATTCGGCGGACGGTCCCTCACTCCTGCTGGGAGCGAAGGACCTCCCGCCGAATTGCCGCCGCAGATCGCGATCGCGGCTTTTTTTTTGTTGTTTTTTGGTTTTTTTTGTTTGGCTGCTTGGGGCGGCCAAAACCCTGGAGCCGGCCCTGGTTACTAGAAAACTTAAAATCAATCTGTCTTGATTGCTATTACATATTAGCTTTATTAGACCTAAAAATGTATTTGTCTACTTTAAAATATATATGCCACACATAAACATTTACTTATCCCCCAGTTGGTTTCTTGCTGGCCCTGATTTCATTTTAGGGACAACAGGTTGACTCTTTTTCCAGCTACTTTTTACCTTAACTCAAGGTCAATTTCAGATAGCCATACTCATGTTGAGTAGCACTATATACCCTATTGGATTCAGTGGACTAATGGAGGAGTAAGGTACTATTCAATGAATAAGAGTGGCAGAATGTAGCCCTTTATCTATTTGTTATTGCTTGATTTTCTATGCTGGAAAAAAATGTTACAGTGATGAGCACTATAGAAATTTCTGCCACTCTTACTCATATCAAGTAGTACCTGAAATCAATTAAAAATGCTCACGTAGGTAAGTTTTACTCCATGTAAAGGTGGAAGAATCAATTGCTTGAACGGGGGGAAAAAAAAAAAAAAAGCTTGACTAAATTCAATTAATCAGATCTCAGAAAAGAGGTTTAACCAACGTGTTATTTGGTTTGAAATGTGTCACTGGCAGCCCACAGGACTATCTCTTAACCCAAGCAGTGTTTTAGGCTACATCCGCATCTCTTGCACATTGGTAGTAACAGATTTCCTATTGAGAGCACTGTTTGGCCAAAGCAGGCAATTTTAGGACAATGCATTACTCAATTGTATTCCATTCTGGCACTAGCTTAAATGAATGTAAATAAAAATGAAAAATATCTAAATTTTTTCATTTTCTTAGATTTTGCAGAAGGTGATTGATCGAGTGAAGTTCATGAAAACAAATACAACACTGAAAACACTGGCACTGAGAGGAATTGGATATCATCATGCTTCTGTGCCACAAAGAGGAAGACAGTTGGTGGAGATGCTCTTCAGGATGGGATTTATCCAGGTTCATTGTTTTTCACAGATTTTTTTTAAGTATCTGCTTTGAGAATTAAATATTTTTTACATGTAATGATCTCCTTTGAGTATGCGTTCACTTATTGAGGGCAAATGTAAGTGCAAGCACAATCCCCACAAAATGTACATTAAATGTATTCCTTAGTGAACAAATTACATGGCATATCTATGCAGTTTACCAAACTGACACCATTTTAGAATACCTAAGAGAAAATACAATAGAATCTTAGGCCCTAATCCTGAAAATACTTACATATTTACATGCATTTGTGCATGTAAATAAAGTTAAGCATAAATGCAGGATCAGGGCCTTGTTTTGTATGTCTTTCAATATAAATTGTTTAAAATACTTTACAGTGTTTAATAATAAAAATACTTGGCTCTTTCATACAAACTTATTTCAAGATCCGAAACTGCTCAAATTTTTTTAAGCTAAAGATAAGCATGGTAAGTAAGATTGGGATATTGAGATAGAAAAGTCAATTGACTTTTTGTGAGAGCCAAGACAATCCTTCTGCGCCTCCCCACACCAAAAAACAAACAAACAGCAACCACACACCAAACCTTAATTAAAACAATGTGCAACCAGGGCACAACAAGACAGAAGAAGCCACATAAAAATGGGCAAAATACGTTAGGGTAAGCAATTATGACTTATCATTGAGGAGGGAACCAAGTTGTACATTAACTGTTAAAGGCATTATGCTGTTAATAATTTAAAAAATCCAAATAAAAATGAAAGTGGCAGCAGTAATCCCTTACCTGTGTAGCAATGATTTTCCACAGCTGCTACATATTGTCTGTTCACCAGTCAGGATAATTTCTCTTCCCCCTTTCACTTGTTGAGCTACTGCCTGTACCTAATTTACTCTGTTTATAATTCCATCATTTCAAGGGTGGAGTACCTGTTGTGGGTGCCTGTTATCATCTTTGCCTGGAAGTAATAATGTACAGAGGTGGATTAATTTTCTATTTAGCATTTCTATCTTTAAGGTTATCAGAATGGAAACACATTTATAAATATAATTTTCAATACTTATGTTTATTTTCCTAGGTGGTTACAGCTACTGGAACACTGGCTTTAGGAATCAACATGCCATGTAAATCAGTTGTCTTCACACAGAATTCTGTGTATTTGGATGCTCTGAACTATAGACAGGTATTGAAATACACAGCCAGTTTAACTAACACACACATCTGTACACACGTACATAAATTTAGACAGAAAAGTTCTGGACAGCCGTATATATATGTATATATAAAAAGCTGGTCAAAATATTTCTGTCTAAAAAGTTTGATGAAAAAGGGAAAACACACACCACAAGTGAAGATTTTAGGCATATGATTAGGGCCCTACCAAATTCACAGCCACGAAAAATGCGTCACGGACCATGAAATCTGGTTTCCCCCCGTGAAATCTGGTCTTTTGTGTGCTTTTACCCTACACTATACAGATTTCACGGGAGACCAGGGTTTCTCAAATTGGCGGTCCTGACCCAAAAGGGAGTTACAGGGGGGGTCACAAGGTTATTTTAGGGCGGTTGCAGTATTGCCACCCTTACTTCTGCACTGCCTTCAGAGCTGGGCAGCCAGAGAGTGGCGGCTATTGGCTGGGCACCCAGCTCTGAAGGCAGTGCCCCGCCAGCAGCAGCGCAAAAGTAAGGGTGGCAATACCATACCATAACACCCTTACTTCTGCACTGTGCCTTCAGAGCTGGGTGGCTGGAGAGTGGCAGCTGATGACTGAGGGTCCAGCTCTGCAGGCAGCAGAGCAGAAATAAGGATGGCAATACCATACCATGCCATCCTTAATTCTGTGCTGCTGCTGGCGGTAGTGCTGCCTTCAGAGCTGGGCTCCCAGCTAGCAGCCGCTGCTCTCCAGCTGCCCAGCTCTGAAGGCAGTGCCGCTGCCAGCAGCAGTGCAGAAGTAAGGGTAGCAACCGCAACCCCCCCTACGATAACTTTGTGACCCTTCCCAAACTCCTTTTTGGGTCAGGACTCCTACAATTACAACACCGTGAAATTTCATATTTAAAAAACAGAAATCATGACATTTACTATTTTTAAAATCCTACGATCGTGAAATTGACCAAAATGGACCGTGAATTTGGTAGGACCCTACATATGATCAATTTCCAAGTCATGAAATAAATCAGTCTATTCTGCATTTTCTACCTACCTAATGCAACCTACTTACATAGCCCCCATCAATTTAGTCTGAGTGCCTCACAATCTGCAATGTATTATCCTCACAACACCTGTGTGAGTTAAGGAAGCACTATTATCCGCATTTTACAGATGGAGAACTGAGGCACAGAGACAGTATGGGTATGCCTGTACTGCAATTAAACACCTGTGGCTAGCCAATGAGAGCTGACTTGGGCTCATGGGACTTGGGCTACAGAGCCATTTAACTGCTGTGTAGATGTTCAGGCTTGAGTTGGAGCCTGGGCTCTGGGACCCTTCCCTCTTGCGGGGTCCCAGAGCCCAGGCTCAGCCCAAGCCTGAATATCTATACCGCAATTAAATAGCCATGTAGCCCAAGCTCTGCGAGTCCAAGTCAGCTGACTTGGGCCAGCCATGGGTGTTTAATTGCAGTGTAGACATACCCTATGTGGCTTGCCTAACATCACACAGGAAGCCTGTGGCAGAGGAGGAACTTGCATGTGGTTCTCCCAAGTTCTAAGCAAGTGCCTTAACCACTGGACCATCCTTCTTCTGCTTTGCCACTTTACCTACCCTGTGCCCTCTACCCATTCACCCCTGGACTTATTCTAACATTTTTACCCCTGAGGAGCTTCAAATGGTTGCCATTAAAGTAAAAATCAGTGTCAGAGAGATGTCTCCTTTTTCTCTTCCCAAATGAGGAACTCCACCCCCATCCAACCAAATTAAGTGGGCTCGAATTCCAGGATGGACAAGACTCAGTTCTGCACCTCTGACAGGTTTTCCTTATATAAAAATATCACTACTTTAAAAAATGGAATATCAGAAAAATAGAATTTTGTACCACTGTCAGCTTCCCAAGGAGTACCAACATTTGCTTCCAACAGAAGGTCCTGAGATATCGGACCTTAAAAATATCATGATTCTGGGTACCAAGAAGTTATTTTAGAGGTTTATTAAATTTGCCTCTAAGGCCTAAAAGTTGGACTCATGGCTAAAGCACCTGGCTTGACAGGTGGGAAGGATACAAAAATAGTCCCAATAAAACTGTTAAAACTGTAAAATATTCTTACATTGTGTTTTGTAACATGTGTTGCATATATAGAATATATTATAGTGATTTATTGGCAGTAATTTGTAATGATCTGCATAATTTACACATGGTTTCATCACTGATAAACAATGCAGCAGATTTTAGACATGGCTTGGATGCATAGAGCAAAGGACAGAGAAGAATGAAAGATGACCCCCAGGTTTCAGGCTAGAGCGATAAAGAAGATGGTGATGGTGTTGATGGTAAAATAAAGGGAACTGGAGAGGGCTTGAGAGACAAACTCAGTAGTTTGGTTATGGTATGCTTAATTTCAGTGTGACATTTAAGAGGAAAGGTCAGAGACACAGGATGAGATGCAGGATTGGAGAGGACGGAGACAACTCAGGAGTAGAGAGGTAGATTTGTAAATTGTCAGAATAGAAGCAGCAGTTTAAACCATGAGAGCAGATAAAATCAGCTAAATAGATGATGTAAAGGGAAGAGGAGGAATGCAAAGACTGAGCCTTGCAGAATCCCAACAGCCAGTGGATAAAATGGGAGAGACCCAGTGAAAAGCCTTTATGCTATTCACCATCATCACGTACTCTGGTTCTGCTCCACAGCTTCAGCACTGATTCTCTGTGGATAAGTTATACCAAGAGCTGGTCAAACAAAAAAGGGGGAAATTATTAACAAATTTTTGCAAAAGAAATAGTCCATTTTTCCTCAGACATGTTGGAATTAAAAATATTTCAACAACTCTAATTCTTCCCTGTGGCATTTGGGAGTCATCCTGTGTTGTTTCTGGGGGCCCAGTATAACCAACGCTGAATTTGAACCTAAGTGTTTTACAATAGATTATTTTATTACACACATTTTTATTTAATTGTGATGAGCTATTGCAATCCAGGGCCCCGGGTGGTGGGAAGATCACCTGGAGGCAGATTGCACAATAAAATGGTATATCTATATGGGACAGCTGTGGGTGTTTTATTGCAGTGTAGACATACCCTTTGGTACTTACATCCCTAAAGGCCAAGGAGAGAAGAGCTGTCTGAGAAGTGGCCCTGGCCAGGAAGGTGGGAGGATACACCAATTCTACCTATCCCCTGGATAGCCTTTGCTGGCAAGGCTCCTATGGAGCCCCAGCTGTAATTTAAAGTTGCCCTCATCTGACAACCATTGAGGGAGGTGGTAGTACAATCACTGCAAGCCTCCTCCCCATAGCCAGGCACAAATCTCCCCATTGGCATAAGAAGTTGACTATAGCCTTCTGCATTCTTTTCTGCTGGCCACATAATAAAGATTGCAGCATTCTTGGAATGTTCTAACCATCTAATCTTACAAAACTGGTCAAGGAACAGCACATCCTCAGCTCCTTTTCTCCCCCCATCCTTTTTTCTTCCCCGTCTTGGCTGTGAGCTGGAAAGGCAGGCAGGGAGCAATAGGTGCCTATTACCCCCCACCCCCGTCCCGTTTTTTTCACAGTTGCTATCTGGTCACCCTATTCAAACCAGAACAACTGGCATTACTGCAATGACTTTGTGCAATCATGGAAATGAGAAAAAAAATGTTGGCATTGCTTCTCTCTAGATGTCTGGACGTGCTGGACGACGTGGTCAAGACTTGCTGGGAAATGTGTTTTTCTATGATATTCCATTGCCAAAAGTAGACAAGCTTATAAAATCCAATGTACCTCAACTGAGAGGCCAGTTCCCTCTGAATATTTCCCTGGCACTGAGACTTATGCTGTTGGCTGCAAAAGCTGATGACAAAGAAGATGCAAAAGCAAAGGTATATTATATGGTTGTAGGCTATCAATGCTCAGTTAGATAATGGAACCTTTATATATTTTTAGATCACATGTTGAAGAATTTTTATTTAGTTCAACACCAAATTACTAAATATGTATTTTTGCTAACCTGAAAAATCTAAATGTTTTTAATCAATGGGGGGATTTCCGATTTCTAATACACATTAAGTAATACAAAATAATTATGATCTTTCCCTTTCCCTATACTGTTCACATTGTTTTCAGTGGAATCCAATTTTATTAAGTGATATATATTTGGATCAAATATAGCTATGCTATTTATATATATATCTTACGATCACAGAAATTAGATGAAAAGGCCCTATAAAATCCTTCAGTACATTTTTAGTATTTTGTGCAGTTTAGTTTTAAATACATCAAACAATGATCCTAATAGATCTCAATATCAAGTTTTCCTGATAGTCATCGTAAATTTTCCCTTTTTTAATTTCATCCTATTTTTTTTCCAGGAAACTCTTTGTACTAATCTCAGCAATTCCTCTCCCTATTTGGTGTTTACATCATTCAAATGTTTGCAGATTATTACATTGTCACACCCTTGTCTGCTCTTAGACAAGTTATATTTATTTAGTTCTTTTAATCTTTCATCAGTCAATTCCTCTAGCACGCTGATCTTTTTTTCCACTTCTCTGAACTCCCTCTAATGTTGTCAGTCTTTCTGCTAGTGAGGTGTCCAGAAACAGATGTAATAGGAACAAAACCATCCAGAGGGGCATGGACAGATTTAAGGGGCAATAGGACAGTAAATGCCACCGCCTCCTCCCCATGTTGCAGTGTTCCTGGAGTGGTTTAAGCAACGAGCTGTCTCTGATATCAGTAAGAAGGCAGAGGGAAAGGGAAAAGGAGCAGAGAAAGGGGACTCAACTGCCTAGGGAGAGGAAGTTTATCTTATTGTCTTTATAATACACCTTCACTTCTTCTTCCCTTTTCTCTTTCTTATGTAGATTGCATCCAAGAGTAATTTTGTCCCCAAAGTGAAATGGGGAATGGACACACAGACCCTCCCCATGGTACCCTGAGTTCCCCAACAGCATAATTCCTCCTTCTCCCAAAACATCCCCAGAGCATTGTTGTATCATAAGCAGGGCATTCCCTAGCAAGTTACTAATTTAGACATTTTTGAGAGTGATAAATTGAAGTATTTTTCCTCCTAAGGTTTTGTCACTGTTGAAGCATTCGCTTCTCTCCTTCAACCAGCCAAGAGTCGTGGAGATATTAAAGCTGTACTTTTTATTTTCTTTGCAATTTCTTGTCAAGGAGGTAAGATTCCACCTTGTCTTTCTGTTAATGAAATGGTTTATCTCTACATTTAGTCTTTGGCCTTGATCCTGCAAAGAACACCACATGAGCTCAGGGACGTGCCCATGAACATGCTATGAACACTATTATTTTATAGATCAAACCAGCTATCCTGGTTATTATTGTTTGTGCTGTACATGTACCTCAGTTCTTCCACACAAGCCTGAGGTTTTCACTGAAAATTACTTATATCAAAAATGCTGAATCATGATATTTTAAGAAAAAACAAATTGTGCAAAAGAACTAAATTTCACATGATTCCATCTTTCTATTTTTTTTGAGTGGGGGGGCTCTGTATCTCATTTGAGATGTTTATTACATAATACATAATTTGAAGGGCACTGTCACATGTTTTATCCTTGGTAGGTTGAGAGCTGAGCCTAACAATCTAGTTGGTAGGTACCACATATAGGGTGACCAGATGTCCCGATTTTATAGGGACAGTCCCGATTTTTGGGTCTTTTTCTTATATAGGCTCCTATTACCCCCCACCCCCGTCCCGATTTTTCACATTTGCTGTCTGGTCACCCTAACCACATATGATACCACCATTCTTAATAAACGCCTGCCAGTACAGCTAAAACACTCAGGAACTGTAACCTCTGATTTTACTCTTTGTCACAGTTTTCAGGGGCAATATCTGGTTGTTATAATGCTCCATTGTAATTAAGTTTATATTATATCTCATGCTACCAGAATGATCCACTGTATTGCAAGGCGTGGAACAGAGGAGAATGGTTTTCTATGTAACTCCCCGAGTCACAGAATTCTCCACAATGGTGGCATGAGCAATATTTAATGTTGAACAATATCATGGTCCAAATGACAAAAATTACAGTCATTTGTAATTGTAGATTAATACAAGGTCCAGTCATAGTTTAGTAAATTGTTTAATTCTTTAGGGATATTTGGATCAAGAAGGTAATACCATGGGATTTGCTGGACTTGTAACCCATCTGCATTATCACGAACCTTCCAATCTTGTCTTGGTCAGCTTTCTTGTGAAGGGCTTGTTTCACAAACTATGCCAGCCGAGGAAAGGTAAGTTCATGTTCACTAGCTTTTTACGTAGTTAAGAAATTGACACTAAATTAAAAATAATTGTTAAAGAGTAGAAGACAAGTTACATATATAGCGGAAAAAATTACCCAGATATATTCCATCTCTTCTGGTTATTTCCTCCAATCAACCAACATCACCTCTGTCTTGGCACAACTGAACTTCAGCCAACTAGCCATCATCCAAACCCCTATCACAGCTGAACAAGCAGAGAAACTGCACTGTTCTGATCTGATGAAAAAGATGAGCGAATGTTGCAGTTTTGGGTAATTGCATCTATGACCTCTCTGTGGTGTGCTCAAAGGATGCTCCATTAGGTCTCACACCTTCAGTGTCACCTCTCTCTGGTCAGGGACTTGCATTTATCTGCCTCCAGACATGGCATGTAGGCTGCATCCCCCTACAATTCACTGTGATTGTTCCAGCAGGTCTGATTTGTTCAGCATTTGCCGTTTCACACTCTCTCAAGGGCTAAGACAGTAGTTTACTAGGGACCAGACAGCTTTACATAGAGCACAATGCATTTATTTTAGATAAAGAGATTACAAAGAAAATATAATAGAAGACAAACACATACACCTATCCGTCCTATGGTGACCCTGGCTGGTTCCAGTTCTTCCAACCCTTCAGCAGGATTTGCCTCTTCCCCTCCTCCACTTTGGTCAAAGGTTCATGTCAGTTTATTGGATCAAAGTGAGAGCCCCCTTGAATAAGTTTAAACTCAGCCTTTATACCCCAAAGCCCTTCTTTGTCTCCTGGTCTCTTGAAGCTAGTCTGAGCCAGTATGTGCAATTCCCCCCAGGGGGTGGTACTTATGTGTCTCAGGGTCTGCAGTAACTGCCCCCCACTTATTTTAGTTCCTGAAAGGAGTTCTGTAACCCTCCCCAACCAGCCTACATACAAGCCTGGGTTCACAGAGATACAGATAACTTTATAAAGTGGATCCAATAGTCTCAAGATATGCCTGCATTAGTCATAGCTGTCTGTCACAGTCAACAGCATGCTTATGGCGCCACGTCTGAAAATTCCTCACTATCTCACACTGTGGCCTTACATTTACATTGAGCAAGAGGGGTAACAAAAACACAAGAGAGAGAGACTCCTGCGGGTAGATGTTCAGTTGCTGAATAGCACCCTAGGAATCTTCTCAGAGAGAATACAATAGAGCCACTCCATCATGGTTCTTTCTATCCTTGCCAGAATATGCAACTTTCTGAACAATAGCATCAAAGGCAACTAACAGATCTAAAAGAATCATCACAGATATTTAGTCTTTGTCCATTGCCAAAAGGAGATCGCTGATCAAGGGGACCAGAGCTATGTTCAAATTTAAAACCAAATTTGAAGAAATCAAGAAAATCTGCACACTCTTGATAAAGCCAGAGCTGCCTCAATAAAATTTTCTCAATAGGCTTCCCTCAAAATATTAGACACACAACATGGCATCTTCTAGTTCCTCCCAAGTCCATGTAGTGTAATGGAATTTGGACACATTACCCACATTATATCATAAGCGGCAACATTATGTATGTTTGCAGCATATTAGAGATTTTTTTTTTCTAGAATTAAAAAGTTTGCTACATGAGTTTTTCCAAACGCTTACAATATTGGCTAATTTAGGCTTTAATCCCAGCATCCTTGTTCTGACTGTCTGAGTTTTCTGTTTTGAATAGACTCAAAGACATTTTCTAAAGAGGTGATGGAACAGCTAGTACTAGTACTGGCAAATCTGTTTGGAAGAAGATATATCCCAGCCAGCGTTATTAAATCTAAACAAAAGTTTTACCAGTCAAAGGTAAGATGAAATCTCTTGTTTTATTTTTTTTTAAAATATTTAGTAAATAATGATAAAATAAAACAGAGAGGTAGGCTAAGTGATTGTTGATAATTTGAACAACAGATCTACAGGAGAGATAACCTCTCTTTTGATGTTAGAGTATCACATTGTGTAACTGTAGGCTGCTAGCCTGAGCCCTCAGTTCAGAAAGCGCTCACACCATGCTGGTTCTAGCCCTCTTTCTCACCTGGTTCTAGCCCTCTTTATTTGTTCACAATAAAACCGTTCAACATAAGATCCATATATAAACCCAGTATTTTCCCTTGACCCAGGGTCTTCTTCAGGGGCCTATCTAGTCCTAACATGTTTTAGTCTACCACTCACTTGCAGGCCTGCCAACAAGAGAGGCAAAGGGGGCAACTGCCCAGGGGCCCAGGTGATTTAAAAGGGCCCGGGAGTCCCGGGCCCCTTTAAATCATCTGGATGGGCCGCAGGGCACCTAGATACGCAAGACCACTCCGGGCCCCATGCTTTGCAGGGCCCCATGGGCTGGTGTGGGCGGTCCCGAAAGTGGCGGATTCATCACTTTCACCCCGGACCCCGTTCCCTTAGGGACAGCCCTGGCCTAGAATTTCTGTTGATGGGCCTGCTCACTTGCCTGAGAGTCACTCTGCTCCAAGGCCCTCCACAGGCACCAACCTATTTCCTGTAAGATCCCCTTGACCTAGGAGCTTCCTAATACAGTCTTTCTACTCCGAGCAGCTATCTTCAATACCTGGCCCCCTTGCTGGCTTTTATAATCAGCTAGTCTATCTCAGCTGTGAGGTAGCTGATCAGTCACAGGTGAGGCTCGGTGTAACTCTCCTTAAGCAGCCAGTCACTTTCAGTCAGTGATGAAAGCCATATACACAACCCTTAATTTAAAAGAATCATTATTAGATGCAAACATAAAGGTTGGAGATTTGATGATCTTTAGATGAGATGAGCTCTTTGCAAGCCCAATGTTGTGAACTCAATTTTAAACAGGAAGATCATCTCCCTCTCTTGAACTTGAAGATTTCCTCTACAACAGCTAGAAGCCTCTGCAAAACTTTTTCACAGTTTGGACTCCAGTTTTAGAAACTGTTTCACAGACTACCTCCCCTCCCTTTCAAATAACATCCCTATGGCAGTTAATTGCTTACATGGCAAAATAATATTGGAAATGTTTCAATATACTTTTTTTTTGACTTACTTTTAATGCTGTTTAAACTATGGAAATGAGATAGCTTTCTACAGACCACAAGCTGCTGCTCTATGGACCACAGTTTGGGAACCTCTGCTCTACTATATTTTAATTGAGTAGGGGAAGATGTTGCCTGATCTTTAGATTATGTATTAATTATATTGATTACTTAATAATCCCCAGTTATCATTTTGAGGGTTGCCAGGTTCTTGCCCCAAGATCAGGCCCAGTATTATTCAAATTATTATATAGTTGGGAACCCCTGATGTGCACAGTTGCAACACTCACACTATGGGAACTCTTTTATATTTACAAATATAGTTCATTAATACATTTAGCACAGTCACAACCACCCCAACTCAGTAAGGTAGATAAAAATACTACAGAATGTACATCTGCACACAAATATACTCACACCATCTCCTGTAGAACAACCTGAACTGTTAGCCATCATCTTCCTCATCACCATCACCTTCCCCATCATCACCAATGGCCATCATTCTGGCATCCCCCAAGGACTACAGCTTCTCTCCTACCATCCCTAAGCTGGGATGCCACTTTTATAATATGTTACGCTGACGCCGTTATGTTTGATGCATATTCAGCAGGGGATTTTTTCCCCTTTTCCTTATTTGTATTTCCTCACCTTACTAATGTTGGAGTATCTTTTTCCTATAGGTTAGTATATCAATGATCTCAACTTATTATCATATACGTCCATTCATGGCCCTTTTGTGGTTAGGCATCACATTTGTTATTTCTGTCCTAACTGGTTATTTCAGTTCTTTCCAAGTTCCAAGTTGTGGTGTACCCGTTAAGTTTAAAAGGGTATGCACTTAGGAAAGCCCCTATGCCAACCTGCTTTAACACATCCTCTATGTTAAAGGTCGCAGCCACACATGGACCTTATGCTTTAACTCTTCACCATCTATCTAGGTGAAAGGTCCCAAACATATGTATGCTAACTTTGCCTTAGCTCACCATACAGGATGTGGCCTGCAGGTCCCTTGTGTTACAGCCCAAATATACTCTAATAGAGACTTATAAACCTATTCTAATAAAATAATCAAACCCATCAGAAAATAAGAAATTTATAAGAAAAGATATATAGGCAAGCAAGCAAGCTAGTCTTAAATGTATCTCATGTACCTGTTGTGTATGTCAGTTTGTTGCCAGGACACTTCTGTGGTTGAATTATTTACCTGTGGTCAGAACTTCCCCTTAAACTCTATTTTCTGCTCCCCAAATACGTGAGGTTTTCTGTTGGGCCATTTTTCTGTGCAAAGTCTATCTGTTCAAAGTTCATAGGTCTCAAGCCTTATGCTAACTTGCTGAAGCTAATGTCTTACAGGATACAGGCCTGTAGGTTTTTTGCATTACTGCTGAATACAATGCAAAGCAGAATACAATACAAAGCAGTAAATATAATAAAGGCAAGCTAGCACACTGGGCTACAGATGTTTGTGTGGTGGGATAACATCTTTCCTATGTAACCTATAATGTGTACAGCATAAATTACTGATTTGTGCCTAGCAGAGCTGCTGTTTCAATCTGTTTACAGGCTCAGGAAGAAATTTTTGACATTTTCAAGCACTAGAAACTTAAAAATGAAAGCTTGAGATTCAGCAAAACAATTCTGTGGCAATGGGTGGATTACCAGGCAAATTCTGTAGCCACAAAATTGCAGACTACAACATAGGGTTTGACTTATTATGGAGATAATCTGTTCTAAAGTCTTGCTTTTAGAAACAGTGACTTCAGTTGGAAATATCTAACATCAGATATGCTAAATATTGTCACTGCAACATCATAATGATGTAAAAGTATAGTATACAGCTCAGCTTTTCTGTACCCTTTTTGTTGCTCAGAAAACTGGTAAAACTCTAGACTGAATGTAAGTGTTCTATCCCACAACATTTGTATTGTTTTAGGTGTTCCTTGAAGATCTCCCAGAAGACTTTGCTGTTGCATTACATGAGTACAACAACAAAATAGAGGAGAATTTTGGCCATTTTTTATTGATTATTTCCAAGATGGCTGATATGAAACAAGAATACCAACTTCCTCTTTCAAGGACTGGTAAGTGAATGCTACATTTATACATTCATATTCACTGTGGTTTGCTTCATTGAAATATTGTGTTTTGGGCTATTAGAGCCTGGTCTAGTGGTAGTGTAATGTGGAAGATAGGGGCTCAATTCCTTGTTCATAAGTCAACACACGCTAGAATCTGTATGAAAGCAACAGTCCTCTGAGGTAGGAAATATCTCACTTTGATATCTTGCAATTTTCTTGCCAACTAAAGAATCTGCACTGATGGACTCTAAAAAGGATTTTGTCAAAGCCTCATTAGAAGGAGGGTAATAATAATGGCCTTCAATGGGAAAAGAGAACAGGAGGAAAGTGTGGGTTCAGACTGCAAAAAAAGACATAAAGAACCCTCTGAGTAGAAAGAAATATGGTATGATAGTGTAACAGGTTGGCAGTGTTTGCCTGAAGCACCCATCTTGTTAGCAAGATCCTTGCTGCTCTAGCTGAGACTACAAATCCAGTTATCGGAGTGGCTTCCAGCCCTGTACATCTACATCTAGACCAGAGGATATACTGCTACTGCACTTATGTCCCATCTATAGATCTTACTCTGTGAATATCACATAGTAATTGGAGGGGGTGGGGAGGTAGGTTGGAGCTTGCTCAGTGCAGATGGAATGTTCCCAGATTGTAGCAGCAGTCTTCTAAATTCTACTGAGCATATGTAAATGGTGATCAGGTTCTTTTAAGTCAGCAAAATCTGGGTAGATTTTGTCCTGGGAACCCCAGAAGATACCTCTCTGATTACAGGACTAATTGCAAATACTGCTTCACCCCCCGAAGGCATTTCTTCAAAGAAATTGATGGAAAATGTTTTAGTATTGGCTAATCAGCCTATTTTCCCCTAAACTCATTCTCAGAAATGGCTGAACCGCTTTTGCTGAATCTTTAAAAAAAAAAAAAAAAAAAAAATCAGCCTCAGGAGAAACCAAGCATGGGAAATTTCAGATCAAGTAGTTAAAATCTGGCAGAATTATAAGCAGCTGAAAGCAGAGGCTTATTATAGAAAGTGATAGATAACTCTAATTATAAGCATTGTCTATAAGGTCAAAATTATAAAGAGAACTATTAAGTCAAAAAGAGTAATAAAAATATTTCTTGCATTATCTGATCCTTTCTCAGAGGACAGTTGTGTTGCGTATGTATTCTTAAACTTTTCATTTCACATCTTGTTCCGGTTAGATTTTTCAAGTGAAGAATGCAATGACTCTAAACTGGTGTCTCACTTGATGAGCTGTAATGAGGGAAGAACTGCTGTTTCACCTTTTGCATGCCTGTCTGGAAATGTGGATAGTGATTTACTTCATGCAGAGACTGTCAACAGTGTAAGTGGGGGAGATTTGTAAAGTATTAATGCAGGTTCACTTTGTCTATACTCCAGAATAAATATATTCAGATACTCCATATGAAAAAGGAATTGCCACTCTAGTGATAACAGTTTGTACTTTTTATTTACCTGGTGTCTGAGGATATCAAAGTGCTTGACAAACATTAAGGAATCTAGCTTCACAATAGCTCTGAGGTAGGTATTATGCCTATTTTACAGATCAGAAGACTGAGGCATATGGAAATTTAGGCAGCATTCTTCTGCTAAAAGAGAAGACAGTGATCTATTGCTATTAGGAAAGAGGCCTCTATCCTCTATTTATAGAATCAAATTCTACCTGACCTACATTCACACTGATTTTAGTAGAGATGCTCAGGCAAAATTTGCTCCATATTTTGTATTACTTCCAAGGAGTATATATTCCTAACAAGGAGCTTATTTAATGTTGTCAAATATAAGGAATATATAATGCCTGTTTTCTAGGGCTCAGCTGGCTTCCTGTTCACTTTTGGTGCTGATTTTGATCTAATGCCCTATATAGTTTGAAATCTGTTAAGGGAGAGAGATTCTCTCTACATGTACTGCCACTGTAATTGAAATTAGTTGTGAAGCTTTCAGGGATTTAACTATAGAGGTAACTATCTGGAGGCCTGTCATTTTCAGCAGGTAACATTTAATTATGGAACACAGTCCCTGCATTTGTTGATCAGAACCTGAGTCTGATGGGGGCCTGGTATAATGCTCATCTATTTACTCACGCTTTTGTTTGAATCAGGTGATTGTAGGGGAGGCTATGGAGCTGTTTTTGAGAGAATGTTAATTTAGTCTGATGGAGTTGATTGTGTTTTCTTTTAACTTAGAGCTTCTTGGATAAGCCCATTTTTATAAACAAAAAAATTTTAAAAAATGTATCGTAAAGAATAAAACTACTTTTAAAAATTGGTGTAGGTGTTTCCTTCCTAGAATCCATAATTAGAAAAGAGACACTCACTCACCAATTTTTTCAGTCGTGTACCAAACCAGCAGAAGCTTTCAGTTATCATTTTTAATTCCTTAATATGCTTTCTTTTCTACACTACTAGTAATCTAATAAGATGAAAATAAGTAACAATTATAGGAAAATAATTTTGTGGAATATTTTAGTAATAATATTAATTTGTCTTAAAATGTAAAACTCTCCAGTAAATAAGAGGTTTCATTGATGGTTACTTTTTCCTTGTCTTTCCATCCTCCTGATAGGAACTCTGTAGTATTTAACAGACTAACACTTTGTGCAGTTATTTTCCTTGACTCTGCTTAAAAAAAAAATCTCATTTTGTGTGTCTGTGCTCTTGGGTTCCATTTGCTACATAACCTTCTTTGCATAAATTTGGAAGAAAGAATTTCAAAAATAATCTAAACTTAAGCTCCTAAATATTTAGGCACTTTAATAAGAGGCCTGATTTTTCAAAAAACATATTAAGGGTCCAGCTAGGGTGACCGGATGTCCCGATTTTATGGGACAGTCCTGATTTTGGGGGCTTTTTCTTATATAGGCATAGGGTGATCAGATGAGATCAAGAAAATATCGGGACACCGGGGGGGGGGGGGGGTGAAGGCGAGTGCTGCCGGCCGGCCAAGAGCAAAATATTGGGACAAAAATTGCGTCCCGACCAGAGATCAAATATTATCGGGACGTCTGGTCACCCTATATAGGCACCTATTACCCCCACCCCCTGTCCCGATTTTTCACATTTGCCCTCTGGTCACCCTAAGTCCAGCAGATCCCATTATTCAATAGGAGCTGCTAGGTGCTCAGCATTTTTGAAAATTTGGTCCATTTTTTACGAGTATAAATAAGGATTTAAGAGCCTAATTTTTAGGTATGCTTGGCTGGGATTCTTTAAGAAATATTAGTTTTCATAAAATAAATTAACCATCATTCTAAAGTGATGACTACTTTTATTAATGCTTTATTTCCATCAAGACTGCCATAAGGGCTTTGTCCTGCAAACAAAACTACCCAATAATGTCAATGGAATTTCTACTCTTGGGCTCCAGTTCAGCAACGTACTTGATCATGTGCCTAACTTTAAGCACATGAGTAATCCCACTGACTTCAGGCCTTGCTGAATTTAAGCTTCCAGGATCAGATTTAAGTCTGGCACTCAGACACAGAAACCAAAAAAAACAGACTGTCTAGGTAAAACAAGATGGGTGACAACCCTACTTAAGTGTTAAATTGACATGTAGATGAGTAACGTCAAAACATGAAAAACCCTGGATAAGCATGCAAAGAATTTATACAGTAAACCTGAAAGATCTGAATCTTAAAATTAAGTTGCACTGTTTCCTCAGGTCATATTACGCACAGTTGGTATTACTGCTAGAAATATTCCTGTACTTTGTGCAAAGAAATTTGATAATCGAAGAAGAAGAATGCCACTTAATGCTTATGCACTTGACTTCTATAAACATGGTTCTTTGACAGCAATGGCACAAGATAATGGGTAAGCAACTGATGTTTCTTTGATTTAATTTTTCAGCTTAAGCAGAGTTATAACCCTGATAGTTTAAGAGGTTAAAACGTTATGCATATTGCATCATCTTCTCCCCAGCCCCACTCATCCATTTCAATGAGTGAAGAACATACAATCCTAACTTTTGACTGTGAACACTCCTAACACTACTGTATTTACTAGTGGCCCTCATACCCTTAGATAAGAGGTATCCCTGGTGGGCTAAATGTTTTGATTATATTTATTGTCCATACATATTTTTTTATGAATCACTCTTTAAACTCTAGGAGAAAAATACAGTTCAGTGCACAGGCAACTATCTAATGTATGCTAATACCTGTGTGTTTCACAGAAGTCTTTCAAGAGACTTTTCAGTAATCTACTATTTTCAGTGTTCTGATATAGTCTTACTTAGGGTGAAATTGAGCTCAGTGCAGAGTTCTTGCACAAAGTCCTATGCACCACTTAAGCATGCAAGTAAAGCTTAAGTGCAAAAAGCCTGCTGCCCTTCCATTTACTCTAGGTAAAATTCAACCTTGTGCAGAGTGCAAGTTACAAGGCTCACTTAAGCCTTTTTTTTAAGGACTTTAGTGGAACTTAAATGGTGCATAAGCCTTCTGTGGACCACCTGCACAGAGATTAATTTCATCCTCTAAGAATGTCTAGGAGAAATATTTTACTTTTTAATTTAATTTACCTTTTTTTGACTGTTGGGCATGCTTAAAAAAAAGATTGAGCTTGAAATCCTGGCCCTTAAAACTAGTGGGAATTTTACCACTGACTTCAGTGTGGCCATGATTACCCTGAATATATACAAGTGAAACACCTGTAAAACACCTGCATCCGAAGAAGTGGGCTGTAGCCCACAAAAGCTTATGCTCAAATAAATTTGTTAGTCTCTAAGGTGCCACAAGTACTCCTGTTCTTTTTGAGGATACAGACTAACACGGCTGCTACTCTGAAACCTGTAATATACATACTTAAATACTTCTAGTTATTTACATTTGGAAATCTTTTCTTTTTCTAGTATACATGAAGGAGAAGCTTATCTTCTGCTGAAAGATTTTTCACTCACTATTAAAGCTATCAGGTATACATATGCTGGTGACTCTATTTAAACAAGAAAATGGACTAAAAGGGAAGTTATTTTTTGTAAATAATTTAAGATACTTTTTAAAATGTATGGTACCTGAAATGAAAAGAAAACTCTGTTTTCACTTGCCTTTTGAAAAACGTGTGATTTTGATAATTATGTCCTGTACAAATAATTTCTATCCCTAGTAAAATAGTGGATGAAATAGTAAGTAGTGGGAAATTCACTAAACATCTACAGGATAACAGTACCATGTTCATGAGTTTAGAATAGCATGGGTTTAGAAAGATTAAATCTTGGCAAACAAACTTTAGTGTTTTCTTAGTTAGACCTACAAAACCAGTGAGTGAAAGGAAGGCAATAGATGTACTAGATTTGGGGCTAGATTCCTCAGCTACTGTAAATCAGTGTAGCTCTATTGAAATCAGGGCCGGCTCTAGGATTTTTGCCGCCCAAAGCAAAAACAATTTTGGCCGCCCCCCCCGTTTTTTAATTACCCCCACCCCCGGCCCAGCCTCAACTCCACCCCTTGCCCAAATCCCCAGCCCTGCCTCCTCCCCGCAGGCTCTCAAGCCTGGGAGGGAGGGGGAGCAGCGGTGCGCGAAACAGCTGTTTCGCGCGCCGCGGCCGCTCGGGATCTCCCCCTCCCTCCCAGGTTTGAGAGCCTGGGAGGGAGGGGGAGACTCCGAGTGGCCGCGGCGCGGTCGCCGCTTCTCCCCCTCCCTCCCAGGCTCTCAAGTCTGGGTGGGAGGGCGAGTAGCGGCGCGCGAGCGTCAGCGGAGGTGAGCTAGGGCGGCCAGGGCACATTTTTAGGGGCGGCATTCTGGCGCCGGCCATGCCGCCCCTAAAAATGTGCCGCCCCAAGCACCAGCTTGTTTTGCTGGTGCCTAGAGCCGGCCCTGATTGAAATAATGGAGTCAATGGAACTACACTGATTTTAGCTAAGAATGTGTCCCTTGGTTTTTAGTAACACATTTAACACTGTCTGTGAAATCATGTTTGAAAAATTAATTCAAATTAACTTGGTTAAGTACACTTTTATGTTGACTGATAATTAATGGCAAGACTATAAACAAAGGATAATGATAAATCTCAATATAGGTCTTTTTTCTGAGAAAAATGCTGAGCGCACTGATCCAGCGAAGCACTTTAGAACATGCTCAATTTTAAGCATGTGAGTAGTTCCACTGACTTCAAGAGAGGGGGCTCAGGGAGAAGACAGCTCTCTAAGGATCCCCTTGCAGAGCTCCTCTCACATCATTCCATTAGGAAGAGGCTAATACAGTATAGCATTCCACAGCTTCTTGCGGCTCTGATTTAGCAGTCCTCCTCTGTTCAGCAAAGCAATTAAGTATGTGCACATCTTTAAGCATGTCTAAGTCCTATTCAAGTCAATGAAGTGAAACACATGATTAAGTGCATTGCTGAGTAGGGATAAACTTAAGCATGTGAGTAAATACTTTGCTAGGAGCCAGAGTAAGGAACTTCCTGTTGGAGTAATGGTGACCTATAAATGTAGAATTGCAGAATCTAGAATCACAGAATCTAGAACCACAGAGCTTGAAATAGTAGAGGACCTGTTCCATGAGAGTGGCCTCAAAACTCAACCACATCCAAGAAATTTGACTTCAAAAACTAAACTGTGTCATAGGACACAGCACTACATGTTGTACAGGTTGATCTGCTGATTAATTTGAGAAAAACAGGCACATGACTCTTCATTTTAAGATTAATACACCCGGAGCTTCAGTTTTTAATAAATCAAACAAAATAAGGAGGGAAATAAAAATGAGTTGGTAAACATATTTAACTCTAACTATAATTGCTATAAAATAAATTAAATCCACAAACTGGGAGCTACCTTAACATTTAAACTAAGAAAATGTTCTTTCTTTACATAAAAGCAACTTTACAATTAATCATTTTCCCTTCTATTTTGCAGCGTTTCTCTAAGTGAACTCTGTGATGATGATGAGGACAACGTTGTGCAGGCATTTAGCCAACTCAGTGACAGTTACTGGGAAAAACTGCAAAAAGTCTAAGGCTAAAGATATAAAATCATCTATGTGCTGAAGCAACAAAATTCCAAAACTATGTTTCCTCATTTGTTATAACTTGGAAATGTTATTATTTTCATAACTGCTTTAGGATAGTAATTTAAATTTGTTTCAATTACATAAAGTTTTGAAGTCTGTCAACAATTTAATTCCTCCACAACTCAGTTTTATTATGTATTTTATTGGTGTGGCTATAAGATGTGTTGATTTTACACATTTTGTGACAATTATGGTACTCATGGCTCTGCTGTGCATAGCAAAACATGTTTAGCTTGCCATGCTAGACCTTTTTTATGTAAAAAGATTGAATTTAAATTCTTAATATTTAGCACAATCTCTCAAATACATACTTGAAATTAAGAGATTATGTACAAAAACAACTTATGCTCTGTTTCTTTTATTAATCTATTAATAAAAAGTAACTAATTCAGGGAATAACTTTCATTATACTCTAAGAAATAAATGTTATAATTAAAGTAATGAGTGCCATGACTTTCCTCTTATTTTTAAACTAAAATTATTACTTTTCTATTTTTTTTGTTTATGTCAAACAGCAAGCTTTTAATGATGAACTAGTAGACTGAAGAAGCCATGACTGATATAAAAATCTGGATCCACAGTTTTGAAAAGGGAGTTGAAAAACTGGAAAGGGTGCAGAGAAGATCCACAAAAATGATTTGAGGATGAGGGAAAAAATGCTTTACAATGAGAGACTTGAAGAGCTGAATTTGTTTATCTTATCAAAATAGATCAAGAGGTGACTTGATTATTGTGTAAAAGCACCTTCATGGGGAGAAATACTGGGTAATACTGACACTAATGTACCAAAGAAAGGCCTAACAAGAACCAGTGGTTGGAAGTTAAAGCCAGACAAATTCATATTAGAAATAACCCGCACATTTTTAAGGTGAGAGTGATTAACTGTTGGAGCAAACTACCAGGGGCGGCTCTAGCTTTTTTGCCGCCCCAAGCATGGCAGTCGGCGGCACGCCTGCAGAAGGTCCGCTGGTCCCGCCAAATTGCCGCCGAAGCCTGGAGCTGCCGCTGGGTATCAGGAGGGTTGCAGGAGAAGAGGTGCAGGGGAAGGGGGGAGGTGCGGGAGGAGAGGGCTGGGGGAGGGTACAAGGGGAGAGGTGCAGGTGAAGGGAGAGTACAAGGGGAAGGGGTACGGCGAAGGAGCGATGGGGGGAGGTTACAAGTGGAGGGGCTGCGAGCGGGATGGGGGGGGGTGCAAGGGCTGAGAGGGGCAGGCTCTGACAGCTGCTTCCCCAGCCCCGTGCAGGCAGAGCCAAGAGGACGGACACTGACCCCCAGGTGCCCGAGCCGCGGGGGTCCCCCGGCGGGGCAGTATCCCCTGCTGCCCCGCTCGGAGCCGGGCTCTGCCTCTCCCCGCTCAGGGCAGGCAGCGCGGGGCTGAGGCGGGGGAGGTGTGCGGCGGGCTGGGTCCGGGGGCAGGAGAGGGCGGCGGCAGCTCCCTGGCAGCTCGGGCTGCCCAGCCGCCCGGCGGCATCCTGCACAGCCTGGCGCCGCCCTGGGGAGACTCAGAGCAGCAGCAGCAGCAGTGGTAGCAGCAGCAGGACCCCTCCTCCCTCCCTGCATCCAGGGCCCGCTTCCCTCCCTCCCCAGCTCCTCACACACTTCGGGAGCCCCTCTCACCGCCGCAGCCCAGGCTCGGCTCCAGGGGACGATGCTCTGGCTCTCCAGTGGCAGGACTCTGGCCAGAGCCGGCTCCTGGCTTTTTGCGCCTCAAGCAAAAAAAAGGGCCGGAGTGCCGCCCCTTTGAAAGTGCCGCCCCAAGCACATGCTTGGAGCGCTGGTGCCTAGAGCCGGCCCTGCAAATTACCAAGGGAAATGGTGGATTCTCCATTTCTTGATGTCTTCATATCAGGACTGGTTTCCTTTCTGGAAGCTATGCTTTAGACAAACATAGGTTTTTGGGCTCAGCATAGTGGTAACCAGATGAAATTCTATGGCCTGTGTTACACAAGAAATTAGATTAGATGAGCTACTGGGCCCTTCTGGCTTTAAAATCTATGAATTTGTATAAAAATGGTGAAGGTACAATTTGATCAATCAGAAGTTAGGTAAGGAAGAGAAAATATTTATGTATACTTTTATCATTTAGAGTAAAATTCATCCCTATGCAGAGGACCAGACTATACAGTTCCATCCAGGACTTATGCACCACTTAAATCCTACTTAAGCTCTCAAAATAGGTCTTAAGGTTGATCCTGACCAATGGGAAATCTTGGCAAGTGATCGTAACAAGTGGCGCCATCGTCTCCATCAGGGTATCAAAGTCCATGACAGGAGCTGGCTCCTACAGCTTGAGGAGAAAAGAGCCCGTAGGAAGCAAGCAGCTCCGAACCACGATACATACATTTGCAATAACTGCCAAAGATCATGCAAATCTCAGATTGGCCTATTCAGTTACATGAGACATTGCAAACCATCTACATCATAGGCTGAAATTCCCACCCTCTCTCACAGACAAAAGGATGCCAACCTATAGAAGGCTTGATTTTTTTTTTGGTCAAGATTTTTCTTGCTTGTTTTTCATCTTAGAAACAACAAGACTGTAAAGTCTGATCTTCCCTGATTTTGTTGGACAGCCAGTAACACATTTTAAAATATGCTCTTCTGAGCTCTAAACACCTTACTTTAAGAGATTAAGAGGCTGAATCTTAGGCCTTGTCTACACTACGAGAGTACTTCGATTTTAGTTAATTCGACTATGTGGAATCGATATTACTAAGTCGAACGTGTGTGTCCACACTAAGGACAGTAATTCGACTTTGTGAGACTTTGTGAGTCCACACTAACGGGGCAAGCGTCGACATTGGAAGCGGTGCACTGTGGGCAGCTATCCCACAGTTCCCGCAGTCCCCCCTGCCCATTGGAATTCTGGGTCGAGCCCCAAATGCCTTCTGGGTAAAAAAATGTGTCGAGGGTGCTTTTGGGCGCCTGTCGTCATCCGTCCGTCACTCAAGCCCTCCCTCCCTCCCTCCCTGAAAGCGCCGGCGGGAAATCAGTTCGCGCGCTTTTCTGATTACTGACAGCGCGGACGCCACAGCAGTGCGAGCATGGATCCCGCTGCGACCATCGCTGCAGTTGTGGCAGTTCTCAACGCCTCGCAGCTTCTCCTCCACCTGTACCAGAGGCAGCTGCAGATCAATCATGAGAGGAGGCTACGGCACTACCGTGACGGCATGAAGTCGGACACTAGCTCCGACCTCTCTGAGAACATGAGACCCAGCGCCCAGGACATCTCGCTGTCACTGGGTCTTGTTGATACTGTTGAACGGCGATTCTGGGCCCGTGAAACCAGCACGGAATGGTGGGACCGCATAGTGCTGCAGGTCTGGGATGAATCCCAGTGGCTGCGCAACTTTCGCATGCGGAAGGGGACTTTCCTCAAACTGTGTGAGTTGCTGTCCCCTTCCCTGAAGCGAAAGGACACCCGGATGCGGGCAGCCCTGACTGTCCAGAAGCGAGTGGCCATAGCCCTCTGGAAGCTCGCAACGCCAGACAGCTACCGGTCCGTCGCTAACCAGTTTGGCGTGGGCAAGTCTACCGTGGGGGTTGCTGTTATGCAAGTAGCCAGGGCAATCGTCAAGCTACTGCTATCTAAGGTAGTGACCCTGGGAAACGTGGAGCTCATCAGAGATGGCTTTGCCGAGATGGGATTCCCAAACTGCGGTGGGGCTATAGATGGGACTCACATCCCTATCCTGGCACCGGACCACCAGGCTAGCCAGTACATCAACCGGAAGGGCTACTTTTCCATGGTGCTGCAAGCACTGGTGGACCATCGGGGACATTTTACCAATATCTACGTTGGATGGCCTGGCAAGGTTCATGACGCTAGGGTGTTCAGGAACTCTGGTCTGTGTAGACGGCTGCAGGAAGGTCTTTACTTCCCGGACCACAAAGTAACTGTTGGGGATGTGGAGATGCCAACAGTCATCCTCGGGGACCCTGCATACCCGCTAATGCCCTGGCTCATGAAGCCCTACACTGGCGCACTGGACTCAGGGAAAGAACTATTCAACTACCGGCTCAGCAAGTGCAGAATGGTGGTGGAGTGTGCTTTTGGCCATCTCAAGGGGAGATGGAGAAGCCTACTCACTCGCTGTGATCTCAGCGAGACCAATATCCCCATTGTGATAGCTGCTTGCTGTGTGCTCCACAATTTGTGTGAGAGCAAGGGGGAGACCTTTATGGCGGGGTGGGAGCTTGAGGCAAATAGCCTGGCTTCTGATTACATCCAGCCAGACAGCAGGGCGATTAGAAGATCACAGCGGGACGCGCTGTGCATCAGGGAGGCTTTGAAAGCCAGGTTCCTGACTGAACAGGGTCTCCAGTGACTTTTTACTTTGTGGACACAGATGCTGAACCTGCCCCCGTTTCTTTACCCAGTTACTGTTGACTATCCTTCCAAGTTACATACCCCCTTCCCCACCTTCCCAACAAATAAAATCTGTTCTGTTCTGTTAATGAACAAGGTTCTCTTTTTTACTGTTTTCGCGGGAATGTTTTAAACCGGGGACGCAGACTATGGCGGGGGGCGGGTTTAGTGTTCTGATGCAAATGATGCTTCAAAACTCCGGGAATGACAGGCTCCGCAGTGCTGGATTGGTTGTTTCAACGCAGCCTGCCAGCAGTCCTGGGCGGGACTGGATGTATGTGTCGGCCAAGTGACTTTCTGGCAGGGGGCGGAGGGTAACAGATCCCCTGCTGCGTGGCTCTGTGATCCAGGATAAGGACCGCGGCATAGGATCTCTAACTGCCCTCCCCCCGACACAAAGTCACAGATCAACCCCCTCGCACCCCAGAACAAGAAAACCGCCTCCCAGACTGACCAGGGTAACTGGTGACTGTGCTGTGTATGTGTCCAGATGCTGGACCTGCCCCCGCCTCTGTAGCCTGCTACAGATGACTGTCCTGTCCAAGTAACAAACCCCTTCCCCCCCTTCAGACAGAATCCCCTCCAAAAGACACTCTCGGAAACAGTACTTAACAGAAACAGATGTTTTATTTTGAACCGCACATGAAAAGGGGGGGGGGGGAGGAAACTTGGACATGGGCTAGTGTGAGATGGGTAGGGAAGGACTTTTCAAACTTTGGAACGAGAGCCTTCCATTGCTGCAGCAGTGTGCAGTGGCCGACTGACAGTTTTAACGGCCCTTTCCGCCCCTCCTTCTTTGTACTTTTGGTGAGGGGGGTGTGGGACTTGGTGGCGGGGGAGGGCGGTTAGAGATAGACAGCAGCAGTGCTCTGTCCTCCTGCCTCCGGTCTTGCAGAACATCCACAAGGCGCCGGAGCGTCTCCGTTTGCTCCCTCATTAGTCCAAGCAGGGTTTGAGTAGCCTGCTGGTCCTCCTGGCGCCACCTCTCCTCCCGTTCCATGACTGCTCTGTGCATTTGTGACAAGTTCTCCCTCCACTGTGTCGTCTGGGCTGCCTGCTCTCGTGAGCACTCCATAAGTTCATAAAACATGTCTTCACGAGTTTTTCTCTTCCTTCTTCTAATCTGCGCTAGCCTCTGGGAGTGTGATGCCAGGCTGGGTTGGGAGACAGTCGCAGATGTGTCTGTGGGAATGGGAAAAAGGGAGTAAATTCCTGAGACAGATAAATGAAGTTGCTAACAAAGAGCATAGTCTTTCTCTGTGAACAACACCATGCACTGCACCTTTCACATGCGCACTCAGGACAAGGTCGAATTTTCGGCCCTCGCCTTATGTGTCTGGGGTCCTGCAGTTGCGATCAGAGAAGCGTTGCAGGACACCTCTACTTCTGCTGCAGGAAAACATGGTAAGCCGTAGACTTGTGGCAGCTTAAACATGTAATAGTAGCACTGGGCTCCTTTCGCACTGAATGCAAGGCCACTCTCTGCTGGCAGCAATCAGGGAAGCATGAGCTCTACCCCTGTCCCACCACCTCTCGGCTGTCCCCGGGAAAGATCCCTGTATGCTGCCCCTATGCCGCCTCCACAGCGTGGCTGTAAAGCAGTCCCAATACTAACATTCCCCTCCCTAATTTAAAGCAGGGCGTCATGTGTGACATAACACTCATGAGGATCTCGGAGACCGAGAGGGGAAGGATGCTGCGTGAAAGCATGCAGAGGCCTGGGCCGTATGCCGCCATGCTGTGCCGCGCACTGATCCCCGACTACCTGATGGACTCATGGCGTGGGAACGTGTGTTACCACGGGGGACCAAACAAGATCGCCCTGCCGTTGAACCTCGTGCGCATGCTGGAGCGGTACCTGCAGGAGAGCTATGCCGAGCTATCCCAGGAGGACTGTCTGTCCATTCCCGGGCACATTGACCGCCTTTTCATTTAAGTTCAGCATTACGGACTACAGAGTGGAGCGTCCTGTGGTGGACTAATCATGAATATCCGGACAGTACTTGATTTTCTATACATAGTTAGGAGTAAATAGTTCACTATAAGCCAACTAAATCATGAACAACAAATTACTAATATAGTTAATATTCCTGTTTTGTTATAAATAAAAGTTTCTATGTTTAAATGAGTGACTGAAAAGCCCATTCTTAACAATATAAATATTCCACTTATGTTAAAATGAAATGTTTAGATGTTTAAAGCACTCACTGCTTGATCCTTCCCCTGATTCGGTGTCCGGGGTAAGGGCTGTGGACGGTTGGTAGGGGATCTCGGTAAGGGTGATGAAGAGCTCCTGGCTGTCGTTGAAATCAGCGGTGCAAGCGCTGTCGACTGCCTCGTCCTCCTCATCTCCTTCCTCATCTTCCCCGTCACCTAACATTTCCGAGGAGGAACCGGCCGTGGACAATATCCCATCCTCGGAGTCCACGGTCACTGGTGGGGTAGTGGTGGCGGCCGCACCTAGGATGGAATGCAGTGCCTCGTAGAAACGTGATGTGTGGGGCTGGGATCCGGAGCGTCGGTTTGCCTCTTTGGTTTTTTGGTAGCCTTGTCTCAGCTCCTTGATTTTCACGCGGCACTGCGTTGCATCCCAGCTGTATCCTCTCTCTGCCATGGCTTTAGAGATCTTCTCGTAGATCTTTGCATTCCTTCTTTTGGAGCGCAGCTCTGAAAGCACGGACTCATCGCCCCACACAGCGATGAGATCCAAGACTTCCCGATCAGTCCATGCTGGGGCCCTCTTTCTATTAGATTGCACGGCCAACTCTGCTGGAGAGCTCTGCATCGTTGCCAGTGCTGCTGAGCTCTCCACGCTGTCCAAACAGAAAATGAGATTCAAACTGGCCAGACAGGAAAAGGAATTCAAATTTTCCCGGGGCTTTTCCTGTGTGGCTGGTCAGAGCATCCGAGCTCGAAGTGCTGTCCAGAGCGTCAACAGAGTGGTGCACTGTGGGATAGCTCCCGGAGCTATTACCGTCGATTTCCATCCACACCTAGCCTAATTCGATATTGCCATTTCGAATTTAGCGCTACTCCTCTCGTTTTCGAGGATTACAGAAGTCGAATTTAAAAGAGCTCTATTTCGAACTAAGTAGCTTCCTGGTGTGGACGGGTGCAGGGTTAATTCGATGTAACGGCGCTAAATTCGATATAAGCTCCTAGTGTAGACCAGGCCTTAAAGACTTCCTTGATTCAAAATATTAATTATTCAATTGTTAATTTTTCACTGAAGGCATATAGTTACAATTAAAACCAATCGAAACCAGATAGGATTTTTAGTCATACTGTTTTATACTTTCTCCTCTTAATAGCTGTTGCTGGAGAAGGAGGAGACTATGAGTTCTAGACTCACTTTTTCTAAAGCAATATCTAAAATGGGGGGGGAGAAGGGCCCAGGGTTCACTCTGATTAGCTAAATCAAGGTAAAACTACAACTTGGCCCTCTCTATACTAAGATTTTACATATCAGCAATCATCTGTTAACTTTCATGTAAAACACACCTTTTTCCTTAGAGTAAACAAGCTCCGTTGTGCTAATAGGCCTTACAGTTCACACAAGTTGTGAAAAGAATGCAGATCTCTAATACGGCAGACCGAAGATTTGGCCACTTAGCCTGTCTTTCAGGGTCTGTCCAATCTCTATCCTTGGTAACAGAACAGTGCTATTTCTGCATCTGTAACTCTCAGTCTCAGGGCAGGTCTTCACTACGGGGGGGGGGGGGGGGTCGATTTAAGATACGCAAATTCAGCTACGCTATTCGCGTAGCTGAATTCTACGTATTGGAGCCGACTTACCCCGCTGTGAGGACGGCGGCAAAATTGACCTCCGCGGCTCCCAGTCGACGGCACTTACTCCCACCTCCGCTGGTGGAGTAAGAGCGTCGATTCGGGGATCGATTGTCGCGTCCCGACGAGACGCGATAATTCGATCCCCGAGAGATCTATTTCTACCCGCCGATTCAGGCGGGTAGTGTAGACCTAGCCTCAGTGTGTTGAATCCCGTACTAGTGGATGGTTCACAGAGGATCTATTGCCAGCTAATGTAGTTAGTTCTTTAGCTGAAGTGGTAGAGGTTTGTGACGCTGTACTGAATGTTTTGTTGGAGAGGTTGTTATAACTGCACAAAATAGAATTTTGGGTCTTTTTTCACTAGGAAAAACATACAAAAACTAGCAAAAATTGTGTGCTATCAAGTATTTAAAGATTGTATGCTCAAAGACCCAAGAGTAGTGAGCCTTAAATCTGGCATTTACTAAGAACCTTAAATTGGGCAACCTTAAATCTGGCATTTATTAACTTTAGAATGCTTGACTTTACAACCTAAATAACATTCTGTGACATGGTACACAAGAGCAGTCCCTAGCCCCGGCCCTAAATGATTAATGCAGCAACCAATTAACCCAATTCCAGGTCCTCCGGTTAGTGGAAATTTTGATAATATAATATCATCGGAAATGGGTTGAGTTGGGTATCATTCAGAAACGCTTTCTCCCAAAAACACAATGGTACTAATCATGACAAACCTAGAACAATTACGTAGCTATATATTCAATAAAATGTTTAACAATCAACATTTTTAAAATTATATTTTAACTCAGTCATGTCAAACATGCAGTCTTCAGAAAGTTAAATGATGACCCTTGACTGACAGTACTGTGTTATCAGTTAATGCTGAGAACATGATTCCTGATTAATTTTTTTAATGTTACAGACTACTATAAATGGAAGGAGTGCTTCAAGTTGATCTGCCATCACTGGCAAAAAAGACATGGTTCAGTGGTATTGATTATAAACTTTGTTTATTATAAGAGTTATAATGAAGTACTGGTTAAGACATCAGCATCCAGCTAGAAACTACTGGAATCCATCCACAAACATAGTTACATAGCATACATTTCATAACAGAATTAATTACAGTCCAAAAATAATTTATTACAAAATCCTTGATAATGTTTAGGTATCAATGGGGAGATAAAAAGTACTGAGTAGTAGCTGTATCATTGGAGAACACCACCACAAAGTGTTAGGATATAGATATTCAGGCCTGTCTGTAAAGGCCTATACTTTAAGAATTTAGGTGTATTCTTATCACTTAGCTAGTTATAGAGGTATAAAAGAAAGAATCAAAATCACTGTCTGTGAAAGGGCCTTCTCGTACTGCGACAGTCTGAGGCTCTGTTCTTAGGCTAAGTAAGGCCTTTGGCTAAGCAGCAGAGGCAGCCATAAGCTGAGAAGTGAACGGTCACATCCTCACATTCCAAACTAGTCACATGGAAATAAGGTGCTATTGGGCTGTTAGGAATACAATTCTGTCCTGATATTCCTATCACCTCCAGATAAAGGGAAAAGCCTAGAACATGTAAAAGGAAATTTAGTTTGATAGTTTTCTGTCTGGTAAGAACTTACTTATCAATAGACACAGCTGGAAAACCCTTATGTCTGTATAGATGTAGTTGTGAAATCCTCACTTCTGTATTGTTTTGTATGTTTATTTGCATGGTCTCTGTCTGGTTCTGTAATTGTTTCTGTCTGCTGTATAATTAATTTTGTTGGGTGTAAACCAATTAAGGTGGTGGAATATAATTGGTTAAATAACCATGTTACAGTATGTTAGGATTGGTTAGTTAAATTTCAGTAAAATGATTGGTTAAGGTATAGCTAAGCAGAACTCAAGTTTTACTATATAGTCTGCAGTCAATCAGGAAGTAAGGGGGGAATGGGGGTGGGGAAACTGGAATCATGTTTTGCTAAGGGGGGAATGGGAACAGGGATGGCTCTGTGGTGTCAGAGCTGGGAAGGGGGACACTGAGGAAGGAAACTGGAATCATGCTTGCTGGAAGTTCACCCCAATAAACATCGAATTGTTTGCGCCTTTGGACTTTGGGTATTGTTGCTCTCTGTTCATGCGAGAAGGACCAGGGAAGTGAGAGGGTGAAGGAATAAGCCCCCTAACACAAAGGACCTGGTTAAACACAATGCTCAGTGTCACCTTGCATGCTATAAGAAATTCACATATAAAACTGAATTTGGCAAGGCTGGGGAGGAAGTACGTCAAGCATTGGGAAAAAGTTGAAAATGCCAGCACAACCTGGCAAACCCAGATGTAGGTGGAAAATTACAAGTTCCATTTTGTTTAGGCACTTTGCTATTTTGTTTGTAAGGAGTTGTTGTTTGTCCACCATGTTGGTGACCTTCTTCTTGAGACAATTGGTGCCTTTTTCTCTCTAAGGTGGGAAAGAGCAAGGGTCATATGGCCTGTGTTCTACCTAGTAACAGGAGAGCATAAAAGACTGCTGCACCCAAGAGGAGAGGCTGTCCTTCCTGGTGGCAGTGCAGTGCATGTCCTAGCCAAGACTTCGAGGGATCTACAGAAGACCACAGAAGAAGATCCAAACTCCATAGTTCCAGCTATCAGTTCCTGATTGATTCCTATCTTACCTGTATCCTGAACTTCTGTGTTCTCACCTTGCTACCGTGATGTCTTTTGTCGTGGGTCCATTCCTCTGAACCTGGTGTAGTATGCTGTGTACCTCTGTACTTTACCTGTAGTAAATTCCCCTTTGTCCTCTTGGGTTTGGTACCTTGACTTTACGTCAGTTTGTTGTGCCAACCTGTACCTGTATGCCCTTTGTGTATTGTTTTGCTAGGGGTCCGATAAGTTACTGTTTCCAGTTTCAGTCACTGTTTAATAAACCAATTTGCTTTATAATTAATCTTGTCCTTAGTTTTCTCTCCGTTGATACATGTGGTTTGGGGGAATGAGTCTGCTGGGTGGGGACTCTGAGGTGTGGAACCTAGAGCACATCCAGTTATACATAGGCAAGATCTGAGTTTCTGGTTAACACAGAGCTCTATCGAATTTTGAACAAAACATTAAGCGTGATTGGGATGACTTCCCTAGAAGTAACCAAACACCGTTTAGACTCATTAGATACTGTTAAATGCCAGGAAGGGACAATTTTAAAGCTACAGGATGAGCTTACTCGCACTGGTAACCCATTCATGTATGATGGACCGGAGCTCATGATGAAAGCAGTCTTCAGTGGTAAGATAGCTAAAGATATCAGAGTGAAGGTGGCAGGGACTATTTCAGAGCTAATTTCAGACAGGTCATTGTTCGCTCCTGGTTGTGTCCAGATCTCAGCATGACATTGATCTATGTGAGACTTCGGGAAAGTATGAGTTCTCTGTGATACCAGATATGATTGATGTTCAAATGCGATGGATTAATGCATATGTGCCAGGCAAAAAGCAAACAAATCCACATCTTGGATGGTCTTCCTAAGCCAGCACCTATTAACAACATGACCAGTACCTTAGGCCAACAGAGGCCTTTCAGCACAGTAATCAAGGATGGTATGGCTGAAGTTCAAACTCTCGACAAACTAGAAACTAACACTTGCTGAGATTTGGCAGAACACTTTATTATGAGGCTATAGAGAAAATTCTGGTGCTAAGATGAAGTCCACCTTGTGTTTGACATGTATGCAGAGGAATCAATTAAAATATTACATGAAAAAAAGAGACTCAATGGTATTGCACCTATCCAATACAAAATCATTGACTCCATGAACATTTCCAATGTCACAATGAAGAAGCTACTGTCTCATATTCTCACAAAAGACAAGTTAACTGTGTACCTCACAGGAAAAATGCTTGAGCATGCCAAGAATTTCTTGAAGAATTTCATGATTGCATGGTATAATGAAGCTGCTGCCTCGCACTGTTTAGTGGAGTTTCTTCATAGTTCCCATGACACTAAAATTATCTTGCATGCCATCAATGCCACAGATAGGCGTGCTACTAAACTTTGGATTTTTGCACAAGACATAGCTGTTCTACTGTTTTCTGTGAGATGCTACTCAAGACTTGCTCAAGATTCTGTTTTTGTGCCTGTTGCTTGAAAACAGAATTACTGTATATTCCTCAGAGATGCGTTGCTTTCATTTGTACAATTAAAAGCCATTGTCCTGCCACTACTGACACTACTGGAAGGTTGACTGGATAGTATTTGATTCAGCCTTCAAAGACTCTCTCCTCGATCTGAAGGTGCTCCGAACCATTGAGACAGTCACTGATGAGGCCATAAATGGATGGGAGGCATTCATATGCCAAGTTCACCATTTGAAGACCAGTATTACAATACTTGCAGAGCTATGTTGGTGGATGTTCTCCAAGAAGCAGAAAAACGGAGAAAAATTGTCATCAACAAGGGGTACACTTATACCTCCTGTCAATAGGACAAATTATCAAGCAATGGAATGGCTCTGAGCTGATTGAGTGCATCCAAAACTACCCTCCTCTATCAGGTATGGATGGGTCTTGTAGGACGGACTAATCACACCAGTTATATGGGAAATATCAATCCTTCAGCTAATCAAATGCTTGTGTGCAAAGACCAGATGCTCAATACCATGGAAATGTTTGACAGCCTGCCTTATATGGACATGTGTGATTGTGAGATCAGTGTGATGTGTGGAGATGACACTAATGATGACTTTGATGAACACATTTTTTCAGTCCTACATATCAAGGTTAATTTCCCTAGGATTACCACAGATCAATCCGTTTTTATGTAAGCAATGCATTCCTGAGTTAAAGAATAATTTAAAAAGTTGATTTTTAAACACTTTCTCAAATATATATACACATAATTATTCTAGGCCATATTTGGTACATTGTGTTCGTGGGACAAAGGTATCCAAAAACCTAACTCAACCCATTTCCGATGACACTGTATTATCAAAATTTCCACCAACTGGAGGACCTGGAGCTGAGGGGACAGCAAATCCCTCTATTACACCACTGAGGGTGACACCACTGAAATTATGATTCTGTAGATTTTTACGAATCAAATGACTCCTCTCTTACCTTTCTATCACTAACTTGCCCAATACAATGAGATTTAAAAATTTTATTAGAGTGAATGTTTAAAATGAAATATACATGAGTTAAGAGGCAAGGTACTGTACTTCTGGGGTCAGGCTTGGGTTATGGGGGGTTACAGGTATCGTTTGCAAGGATGTAAAGATACATACATATCACATAACCTGCATAGACCCAGATTGGGGTGCAAGAGTTTTTAAAGAGTCAGTGGATAAGTGGGCTCGGGTACACCACCCATGGAATGAATAAGGAGTCCAAGTCAGTATCGGTGTAGCGGATAAGTACATGGGTGGGGTACCCTTGGTCTGTCAGGGAAGGAAGTGGGTTATTTCCCTGGTCGGCGGTCTCGGTTACTCAGTGTGGTATTGACGGTGTCCTGTGATGTGTTCCGTATAAATGTCTCTAGACCAACTGATGGTGTCGGACACCATGAGCTGTCTCATGAGCCAGGCGTAGCGTCGATCATCTCCACACGCTCTCAGAACCGGCTTGTTGTGGGGGTCCCAGGAGCCCAGGGCTCCCACGATCAGGGCGTGTATCTGGACCTCGTAGCCCTGGGCTATCGGGTCTCGGCCAACGGGGTGTACTTCGACGTCTTCCGTGCTCAGGCCTCATGGAGGGCTGGTAGCCGGTTTTCAAAAGGCACCGTGACGTCTACGATGAGGACCTTCTTCTTTTCTGCATCCGTCACGACGATGTCGGGTCGCAGTCTGCTGTCTGTCCCGGGGATGGCGGAGTCGAGGGTGATCTTCCCCAGGGACAGCGGGATGGCTTTCACCAGCCGGTTTTGGATGGCGTTGTGGCGGTGCCACCAGGCTCCGGAGTGCTGTTTGCATCCACACAGGATGTGGGGCAGGGTCTCGTTTGCATAGCCGCACTTCCTGCAGCACTTGTCCTGGTTGCCGTGGCGGATGCAGTTGAGTTGGGCCCTGTGGACGAACCGCCAGTCGGCGAACCTGGTGAAGCTGCCCCCGAGGAGGAAGTGGTTGCTGGCGTCCTACTTGCTGGACACCTCGAACACCTTGCCCTGGTCCGGCTTTCGCTTGAGGTTCTCGGTGTAGTGGCAGAGGATGGTGTCCTTCAGGGTCCTTTCCAGCATAGCTCTGGCGGTCGGGGTGACGATGGTGTGGTCCGGGGTCTTTAAGCGTGGCACCAGTATTCCCAGCTCCCGGCGCTCCTCGCACCACTTCCAGCAGCAGCCGATCCTCTTACCCAGGTGTCTCGAGGCGTTGTGGGCGCGGGACCAGAGAAACGACAGGTCTCTCCCCTCTCTTCCGAACTCAGCCTCCAGGGAGCCGCTGAGGTAGGTGGCGATGTCCTGCTCGGAGGGGGCCCTGGCGATGCGTTTCCTGACCACGGCCCGTACGGCTTCCTGCGCGATGCTCCTCACCGTCGGCTCTGGGCACATCAGGAGGCGGAAGGCGTGGGTCATCACTGCCACGTCGCACAGGTCACCCATCCGAGGTACGTTGGCGCCGCTCTGCCTGTGGGAAATGTAGATGATGTCCGTGCTGGCCCTCTGGGGAAGGTAGGGCCACTTCTTCACCAGCTGTCTGATGGTGCTGTCGGCCTTGTTCAGGGGCACCTTGGCTACGGCCGATCCCCTGAGGACAAAGGAGATACGGGGGACCAGGAAGGTATTGAGGGCGTTGATCTTTTGCCAGGGGGCGAGCAGGGAGGAGTCGATTTGGACCGCGTCTCGCAGGATCTCCGCGATGGTGTCTTCGGGGGTCTGTTGGACGCGGACTCCTGTGGGTGTGCCGAGGTGTTGGTATACCTCTCCCTCTTCGAGGGAGGCCATGGGCTCGCCCTGGACCAGGAATCGTGATGGCCGGACCAGCGCCCTGTCGCTACCGTCGATGTGGAGGGAAGCGCACTTGTTGGGGTTGAAGCGGAGGCCCATCCACTCGGCGGCTTGGCTGGTGACGTCGAGCATTTGCTGGAGGCTTTCCGAGCTGTCGGCGACCAGGGCCAGATCATCCGCGTAGGCCAGAATGCTGATTTTCTTGCCGTGCAGGTCGAAGCCGGTTGGGCCGCTGGAGATGGCTCGGATGAGCGGTTCCATGGCCAGGTTGAAAATGATGGGGCTGAGGGGGCATCCTTGTTTCACACCGTGGCGGATGGGGATGGCGTCCGTCTCTCCGTTCGTGGCACGGATGGTGGTGGTGCAGTCCTTGTAGAGGTCCCAGAGGATCTGGATGAAGGTTTCTGGCATCCCAAACTCTCCCAGGGTGGCAAAGATGTGATGGTGGGGTATGGACCTGAAGGCGTTGGTCAGGTCAAGCCATGCTACAGTGCACTGCCTCTTGGACCTCCTGGCTTCCTGGATGGCCATCTGAAGGAGGAAGTTGTGCTCGTAGCATCCCTCGCAGGACATGAAACCCTTCTGTTTCGAGCTGACAGCGCCCCCGCACACTGACAAGTCTGTGATCCTTGCCGCGAGGCAGCTGGCATACAGCTTGTAGATGGTGGAGCAGAGGGAGATGGGCCTCCAGTTGCCAGGGTCGTCTCGCTTGCCTTTTTTGTGGATGAGCACAGTCATGGACTTTTTCCAGGAGCAAGGAACGTGATGAAACTGCTTGCATTTGGTGAAGATGGCAGCAAGCACCAGGCAGCCGGGGTCTCGCTTCTTCAGCAGGTGGTAGCGGATGCCATCTTTTCCAGGGGCGGTGTTTTTGGTCCTCGTCAGTCTTGCCTGCACCTCCTGCGGGGAAAAATCTCGCTCCAGTTTATCCGTGAGGTCGATCCGGGGTAGCGGGAGAAGGCACTCTGGGCGTTGCAAGTTGGTCTGGGCCTCGTGGTCGAACACGAAGTAGGAGTAGAGTCTCTCGGGCTGGATGGCACAGTAGGAGGAGGTCCCGTCGAGGATCTCCCTCATGGCTTTCGTCTAGTTCGTCCTGTATAGTTTCTGAATACAGGATGCAGCCGCTGGATCGTAGCGGCAGCCAACGTCCCCTCTCCTGCCTTCTCTGGCAGTGTTGTTACGGGTCGGCACAGGGAATCTGCGCATGGCCCGTGAGGCCTCCTGGGGTTCCCTCCTTCTGGCTGTAATTTCCGCAGACAGTTCTGCAGTCAGTCTGTCCGTCAGGGTGTCGAAGGTCTCGAAGTCCTCAGCCTTTGCCAGCTCCTCCATCCAGGCGGATTGCCACGGCGTGGGGACCCTCGCTCGCGACCATCGTTCCTCCTGCTGCATTGTCTCTGCGGGTTCAGGTGCTGCGGAGACAGTCTGCGGCCTGGTTGTCCCTTGGACTGGGGGGCAGTGTTCAGGTGGGTCTTGAGGCGGGGGTCCTGGTGCGGTGGGGGGGGCAGCTCTCGGTGTCTCCGAGGTAGCGCTGGATCTTCCGGGAGGGAGTGGAGTTCTGGAAGCACCAGTGTTGGACTTTGTGGGGGCGTGGTTGTGTTTGGAAGCGCTGGGGATGGTTCTGGTTCTTCTGAGGGTGGTATCCGGCTGGGGGTCTTCGGTGGGGCCTGGGATTTTTGGCGGTCGGAGGCTCGTTGGGTAATCTTGGAGGAGGTGTTGGGTCTCCCGGGGGCGGAGTCTGGCCGTGGGATCCGGGGGCTGCGGGAGGCTCCTCCGCTGGATGGGTCTCGCCGTGCGGCCTGGGGGACGATGCTAGTTGCTCCTACGGTAGGGCGGCATGAGGTGACCTGTGGGGGAGCGCTGCAACGTCTCATATCCGTGTTGTGCCGGATGGTTTTTATGAGGTCGCTGAGGCGTCTGGTGAGGTCGTTGACCTGGGAGGTGGCGGTGATCCCCCTCACAGCAGGGTCCAGCGTGGGGATTCTGGAGGCAGGACTGGTCCTTTTGGTGGCATCGTCAGTCCTCGAGACGGGGGTTGCGCTTCCCTCGGTTGGCGGTTGGTCCCCCCTTACCTGCTGTGACTCTGGGGATGCTGGCTGGGGTGCTGAAGCCGGACCATCGGTGGGGGTCGGGGTTGGAACCCACAGAATGTCAGTGGGGTTCACCTTTGTGGTTGTGAAGGGTCCCTTGCATGTGGCGTGATGGGACTTGCATTTCTTTTGAGTCTCAAATGGTGCATTGCAGCGGCTACACCGGAAAGCAATCCGTTTGTTGTAGGTTTTATGAACGTGTTTGCTGAGGGCCCCGAGGGTCTGGACTCCATGGACAGGGAGGCAGAAGGGGCAGAGGAGGAGACCTGTAGGGAGCGGGTACTGGAGGTAGATGCAGTTGTCTTCCCCTGCCTCACCCTCTGTGGGGCGGACCTCTGTTGTGCCTGCCGACTTGGCAGCTGATTCCTCTGGGTCTGGTAGAGAAGCTTGAGGAGGTGAAGTCGCTCCTGGGGGGGTGCTGGACTCACTGGCCACGATGTCTCTTTGCCCGGAAGGACAGCGTGCAGCATTGAGATCCAGGGCTCTGGAGCGCATTCCCCTTTGAGCGGCCCTCCTCCGGACAGGGGGGTGGTAAGTGGTTTCCGGGTCTGGGGTTGAGGGGGTGGTTCCTTCTGGAGTATCCTTCTCTGAAGCAGCAGGGCGGCGGTCAGCAACCTGGTCCCGGGTTGTCGGGGGGGCTCCTCCAGCGGCATCCCTCCCAGCGGGGCAGCGATCAGCATCCTGGTCCCAGGTCGTCGGGGGGACTCCTCCGGCGGCATCCTTCCCAGCGGGGCAGCGTTCAGCATCCTGGTCCCGGGTTGTCGGGGGGCTCCTCCGGCGGCATTCCTCCCAGCGAGGCAGCGATCAGCCTCCTGGTCCCGGGTCGTCGGAGAGGCTCCTCCGGCAGCATCCTTCCCAGCGGGGCAACGGTCAGCAACCTGGTCCCAAGTCGTTGGGGGGGCTCCTCCGGCGGTATCCCTCCCAGCGGGGCAGCGGTCAGCATCCTGGTCCCGGGTCGTCGGGGGGGGGCTCCTCCGGCATGCTCCCAGACTATCTCTGAGGAACTCTTCATGGCACTTGCAACACTACTCCCTGTGACTCCTGATGCCTTCATAGAGCTGCAGACTCAGTGTTATAGGCTGCAAGTTACATTACATAGGCCTGGTCTACACTAGGAGTTTATATCGAATTTAGCGCCGTTACATCGAATTAACCCTGCACCCGTCCACACCACGAAGCTATTTAGTTCGACATAGAGCTCTTTTAAATTCGACTTCTGTACTCCTCGAAAACGAGAGGAGTAGCGCTAAATTCGAAATGGCAATATCGAATTAGGCTAGGTGTGGATGGAAATCGACGGTAATAGCTCCGGGAGCTATCCCACAGTGCACCACTCTGTTGACGCTCTGGACAGCACTTCGAGCTCAGATGCTCTGACCAGCCACACAGGAAAAGCCCCGGGAAAATTTGAATTCCTTTTCCTGTCTGGCCAGTTTGAATCTCATTTTCTGTTTGGACAGCGTGGAGAGCTCAGCAGCACTGGCAACGATGCAGAGCTCTCCAGCAGAGATGGCTGTGCAATCTCAGAATAGAAAGAGGGCCCCAGCATGGACTGATCGGGAAGTCTTGGATCTCATCGCTGTGTGGGGTGATGAGTCCGTGCTTTCAGAGCTGCGCTCCAAAAGAAGGAATGCAAAGATCTACGAGAAGATCTCTAAAGCCATGGCAGAGAGAGGATACAGCCGGGATGCAACGCAGTGCCGCGTGAAAATCAAGGAGCTGAGACAAGGTTACCAAAAAACCAAAGAGGGAAACCGACGCTCTGGATCCCAGCCCCACACATCACGTTTCTACGAGGCACTGCATTCCATCCTAGGTGCGGCCGCCACCACTACCCCACCAGTGACCGTGGACTCCGAGGATGGGATATTGTCCATGGCCGGTTCCTCGTCGGAAATGTTAGGTGACGGGGAAGATGAGGAAGGAGATGAGGAGGACGAGGCAGTCGACAGCGCTTGCACCGCTGATTTCCCCGACAGCCAGGAGCTCTTCATCACCCTTACCGAGATCCCCTACCAACCGTCCACAGCCCTTACCCCGGACACCGAATCAGGGGAAGGATCAAGCAGTGAGTGCTTTAAACATCTAAACATTTAATTTTAACATAACTGGAATATTTATATTGTTAAGAATGGGCTTTTCAGTCACTCATTTAAACATAGAAACTTTTATTTATAACAAAACAGGAATATTAACTATATTAGCAATTTGTTGTTCATGATTTAGTTGGCTTAGTCAACTATTTAGTCCTAACTATGTATAGAAAATCAAATAATGTCCGGATATTCATGATTAGTCCACCACAGGACACTCCACTCTGTAGTCCCTTATGCTGCACTTAAATGAAAAGACGGTCAATGTGCCCGGGAATGGACAGAGAGTCCTCCTGGGATAGCTCGGCATAGCTCTCCTGGAGGTACCGCTCAAGCATGCGCATGAGGTTCCGCGGCAGGGCGATCTTGTTCGGTCCCCCGTGGTAACACACGTTCCCACGCCATGAGTCCATCAGGTAGTCCGGGATCATTGCACGGCACAGCATGGCGGCATACGGCCCTGGCCTCTGCATGGTCTCACGAAGCATCCTTCCCCTCTCAGTCTCCGAGATCCTCATCAGTGTAATGTCACACATGACGCCCTGCTTTAAATTAGGGAGGGGAATGTTAGTATTGGGACTGCTTTACAGCCACGCGGTGAAGGCGGCAGAGGGGCAGCATACAGGGAGCTTTCCCGGGGACAGCCGCGAGGTGGTGGGACAGGGGCAGAGCTCATGCTTCCCTGATTGCTGCCAGCAGAGAGTGGTCTTGCATTCAGTGCGAAAGGAGCCCAGTGCTACTATTACATTTTTAAGCTGCAACAAGTCTACGGCTTACCATGTTTTCCTGCAACAGAGGTAGAGGTGTCCTGCAACGCTTCTCTGATCGCAACTGCAGGACCCCAGGCAATGAAGGCGAGGGCAGAAAATTCGACCTTGTCCTGAGTGCGCATGTGAAAGGTCCAGTGCATGGTGTGGTTCACAGAGAAAGACTATGTTCTTTGTTAGCAACTTCATTTATCTGTCTCAGGAATTTACTCCCTTTTTCCCATTCCCACAGACACATCTGCGACTGTCTCCCAACCCAGCCTGGCATCACACTCCCAGAGGCTAGCGCAGATTAGGAGAAGGAAGAGAAAGACGCGGGAAGACATGTTTTATGAACTTATGGAGTGCTCACGAGAGCAGGCAGCCCAGACGACACAGTGGAGGGAGAACTTGTCACAAATGCACAGAGCAGTCATGGAACGGGAGGAGAGGTGGCGCCAGGAGGACCAGCAGGCTACTCAAACCCTGCTTGGACTAATGAGGGAGCAAACGGAGACGCTCCGGCGCCTAGTGGATGTTCTGCAAGACCGGAGGCAGGAGGACAGAGCCCTGCTGCTGTCTATCTCTAACCGCCCTCCCCCGCCACCAAGTCCAACACCCCCCTCACCAAAAGTCCAAAGAAGGAGGGGCGGAAAGGGCCGTTAAAACTTTCAGTCGGCCCCTGCACACTGCTGCAGCAATGGAAGGCTCTCGTTCCAAAGTTTGAAAAGTCCTTTCCTACCCATCTCACAATAGCCCACGTCCAAGTTTCCTCCCCCCCCTTTTCATGTGCGGTTCATAATAAAACATCTGTTTCTGTTAAGTACTGTTTCCGAGAGTGTCTTTTAGAGGGGATTCTGTCTGAAGGGGGGGAAGGGGTTTGTTACTTGGACAGGACAGTCACCTGTAGCAGGCTACAGAGGCGGGGGCAGGTCCAGCATCAGGACACATACACAGTACAGTCACCAGTTACCCTGGTCAGTCTGGGAGGCGTTTTTCATGTTCTGGGGTGCGAGGGGGTTGATCTGTGACTTTGTGGCGGGGGAGGGCAGTTAGAGATCTTATGCCGCGGTCCTTATCCTGGATCACAGAGCCACGCAGCAGGGGATCTGTTACCCTCCGCCCCCTGCCAGAAAGTCACTTGGCCGACACATACATCCAGTCCCGCCCAGGACTGCTGGCAGGCTGCGTTGAAACAACCAATCCAGCACTGCGGAGCCTGTCATTCCCGGAGTTTAGAAGCATCATTTGCATCAAAACACTAAACCCGCCCCCCGCCATAGTCTGCGTCCCCGGTTTAAAACATTCCCGAGAAAACAGTAAGAAAGAGATCCTTGTTCATTAACAAAACGGAACAGATTTTATTTGTTGGGAAGGTGGGGAAGGGGGTATGTAACTTGGAAGGATAGTCAACAGTAACTGGGTAAAGAAACGGGGGCAGGTTCAGCATCTGTGTCCACAAAGTAAACAGTCACTGGAGACCCTGCTCAGTCAGGAACCTGGCTTTCAAAGCCTCCCTGATGCACAGCGCGTCCCGCTGGGATCTTCTAATCGCCCGGCTGTCTGGCTGGACGTAATCAGAAGCCAGGCTATTTGCCTCAAGCTCCCACCCCGCCATAAAGGTCTCCCCCTTGCTCTCACACAAATTGTGGAGCACACAGCAAGCAGCTATCACAATGGGGATATTGGTCTCGCTGAGATCACAGCGAGTGAGTAGGCTTCTCCATCTCCCCTTGAGACGGCCAAAAGCACACTCCACCACCATTCTGCACTTGCTGAGCCGGTAGTTGAATAGTTCTTTCCCTGAGTCCAGTGCGCCAGTGTAGGGCTTCATGAGCCAGGGCATTAGCGGGTATGCAGGGTCCCCGAGGATGACTGTAGGCATCTCCACATCCCCAACAGTTACTTTGTGGTCCGGGAAGTAAAGACCTTCCTGCAGCCGTCTAAACAGACCAGAGTTCCTGAACACCCTAGCGTCATGAACCTTGCCAGGCCATCAACGTAGATATTGGTAAAACGTCCCCGATGGTCCACCAGTGCTTGCAGCACCATGGAAAAGTAGCCCTTTCGGTTGATGTACTGGCTGGCCTGGTGGTCCGGTCCCAGGATAGGGATGTGAGTCCCATCTATAGCCCCACCGCAGTTTGGGAATCCCATCTCGGCAAAGCCATCTCTGATGAGCTCCACGTTTCCCAGGGTCACTAGCTTAGATAGCAGTAGCTTGACGATTGCCCTGGCTACTTGCATAACAGCAACCCCCACGGTAGATTTGCCCACGCCAAACTGGTTAGCGACGGACCGGTAGCTGTCTGGCGTTGCGAGCTTCCAGAGGGCTATGGCCACTCGCTTCTGGACAGTCAGGGCTGCCCGCATCCGGGTGTCCTTTCGCTTCAGGGCAGGGGACAGCAACTCACACAGTTCGAGGAAAGACCTGCAGCACTATGCGGTCCCACCATTCCGTGCTTGTTTCACGGGCCCAGAATCGCCGTTCAACAGTATCAACAAGACCCAGTGACAGCGAGATGTCCTGGGCGCTGGGTCTCATGTTCTCAGAGAGGTCGGAGCTAGTGTCCGACTTCATGCCGTCACGGTGGTGCCGTAGCCTCCTCTCATGATTGATCTGCAGCTGCCTCTGGTACAGGTGGAGGAGAAGCTGCGAGGCGTTGAGAACTGCCACAACTGCAGCGATGGTCGCAGTGGGATCCATGCTCGCACTGCTGTGGCGTCCGCGCTGTCAGTAATCAGAAAAGCGCGCGAACTGATTTCCCGCCGGCGCTTTCAGGGAGGGAGGGCGTGAGTGACGGACGGATGACGACAGGCGCCCAAAAGCACCCTCGACACATTTTTTTACCCAGAAGGCATTTGGGGCTCGACCCAGAATTCCAATGGGCAGCGGGGACTGCGGGAACTGTGGGATAGCTGCCCACAGTGCACCGCTTCCAATGTCGACGCTTGCCCCGTTAGTGTGGACTCACAAAGTCTCACAAAGTCGAATTACTGTCCTTAGTGTGGACACACACGTTCGACTTAGTAATATCGATTCCACATAGTCGAATTAACTAAAATCGAAGTACTCTCGTAGTGTAGACAAGGCCATAGAAAAAGCTGTTTTCAGAAACTCTGAAAAGACTTCTGCTTGGGAGAATTCTTATTAAGAAAAAACTTCCTTTGAGGTAAAAGTCTGGTTGGGCAGGACCCGGAGAGGACTTGAGGTGGGCATACCTGCCAACTAGGAATACATTTTTTCCTTAAGACTAACCTTTTGGCAATAATCCCAATACATGAGTCAATAATAATTAATATATTATATAAAAGTACTTTTAATTGAACCATCAGGAAGAGTGCAGGACTAAAACCATGAAATTCCATGATCTAATTGCTACAACCTTTGTCCTTCCTTCCCTCATTACTTCTCTACTGTTTGCTATCCTCGCTCACATAACAATAAACTATTCACGGCAGGGCCCTTATCTATCTTTACTAGGGCACAGAAGAATAATTAATAGCACTAATAATAGAGGTGGTCCAAAACCAGACTACTACTGAAAATCACCCAGATCTGGGGTGATTCTTAATCTGAACCCCAATCTGGACCTGAATTTTGTAGTCGGCCCTTATTTCTATAGGGTCATATCGTGATATCCTTCCACATGTTGAACAGTACCTTATAGGTGTAAGATTCCATTCAATATGTGGAAGGATATCACTATCTGTAGGGGAAAGGTTGCGGAAGATTGGCGAGGAGCTAAGTGGTGGACCGAGTATGTGACTGAATGGGAGTGGAAGATGCAGGCTGTGCAGTTGAAGGCCGTGCAATGAACCTTGTCCGGCAGATCCTGCCAAAATGTAGTTTAGTATAGTTCAGCATTTTTTTGTCCTGTAAACAAGTCAGCTTATATAATATGTATGATTTATGAATGCAATGAATGTAGCCAGCTGTTGACCCCATGTAATCTTGAGATAAGCGCGGGGGGATATAGCATTGCAGCGGACTCCCTTCAGTGGAGTCCTGCCTGGCCAGCTGTCCTGAACGGTCAGAGTTCCCTGCAGCCCTTCTGCGCACCCTGGGACTCCCCGTGCAGCTTGGAGTGTAAGTTCTTCCTTCAGTAAAGCCTTGCTTTTTACTCTCAGGCCTGAGTGTCATTCTTTCACTGGTATCACGGCCCCCCTTGCGGGCAGACTATCTAACTCATAATGGGTAGAGCCTAACACTATCTCTATATTGGCACCAAAACAGTGCTTGAAAGACTGATGTGCCTTAGTTGCATGATTCTTTTCCTTTTCTTGGGAGCTGTGAGACCATGCATTACTTAGAAAGTTTAGGTGTAGAGAGTGTTCCTCCATGACATGCAATTTCCCCACAATTCTTAAATCATATATGCTAAATGTTACTACTGTATTTAGGCGTGACAATCAATATGAGTTACAAAAATACTTTTTTAAACTCTTTTCTTCAGAAAGCTCGTCTTCTCTTTCAATGACATTAAAAATACATGCTCTTGTTTTTTCTCCCCATTTGTTACCATTTCCCTATCTCAAATGTCGGCAGGTAGACATGGTCTGGAGCTGTAAAATTCAGATCCTGAACCAGAAACACCCTGAAATCAGGATTCAGTCTTTTGGTTTGGCCTATTATAGAAATGTGGAGGAATAGCTGCAACATACAGGCCTACTATCTAATCCACATAGCCATTTACACGCACCATACTCACTCACTTCATGAAATCTATAGGTTGGTCCATGAGGCTCAGCACTGCGGACCAAGACTTCGGATAATATTGGGCTCTGATGTTTTGTTTGGGCATATTATAGAAACAGAACCATAAGGCATAATTTTGGTCCAAGTTTTGACGCCCCCGCAGGTCCGGGGGATCCGGCTCTGATTCCGCCTGCTGTGGTAACAGGGCCGGCTCCAGGCACCAGCCCACCAAGCTTGTGCTTGGGGCGGCACCTGGAGGGGGGCGGCGGGGCGCTCCGGCCGCCGGGGAGAGCGGGGCCACGGCCGGGCTCGCCGCCCTCCCCCCGGCGCTCTGGCCGCCCTCCCCCCCGGCGCCCTCCCACCGGCCGCCGGCGGGAGAGCGGAGCCCCCGGCCGGGGCTCGCCGCCCTCCCCCCGGGGCTCCGGCCGCCCTCCCCCCCTTCCCCCCGCTGGCGGGGGGGGGGCGGCCGCAGGCTTTTTTGCCTGGGGCGGCAAAAAAGCCAGAGCCGGCCCTGTGTGGTAAAGAAAGGGAGAGCGGCTGAGCATCTCAGGCCTGGGTCTGAGTTCAGAGTCTGCCCAAGGTTGGGGGAATTGGGGGCTCGTGCGGGCTTTGTCTTGCTGTCTTCCCCCGGGCGGGGCGGGCGCCTGCAGCTGCAGGGAGCGGCGTCAGCGGACCAAACTGGTCCCGGGTGCTTTCCAGAGGAGTCGGAGCAAAGGCCGCGGCAGCTCGGTGGGGGCGGCGACAGCAGTGGCTATAAAGAGCGCTCGTTCGCCCTGCCCGGGCTCGCCGCGTCCTCAGCCGCTTGTCGCGGGGAGAAAGAAGTGTAAGGAGTGGGCGCGAGGCGGGAGACAGAGCGCAGCTGAGAGAGGCAGGACCTGTGCCGGGGGCTGAGCCGTGGGGCGCCGGAACCTGCCTCCTGCGCTCGGGGAGGGGATGCCCGCACCTATCCCTGACTGAGGCGGGGGTGCCAGGACCGCTCGCTTGAGCTCGGGCTGCCGATGGAGGGATGTTGGGCACAAACTGAGCCGGCCGCTGCCCATTCTCAGCTGCTGCTCCTCACACGGAGCAGGCGGGGCTCGCCTCTCCCGTGCCTTTGCTGAAAGAGGGGCTGCGATTAGTGGGCCACGGTGGCTCACTCTTTAAAGTTGCGTTTAGCAGCATCCTCAGTGCTGTAAAAGGCAGACCCCGACCGGGGTGCACAGAGGGGCCTTTTGTTTTGGAAGGTCAGGGCTGAAGTTATTTACGATATTAGACAATGATGCCTAATATCCTGGTTTGTTTTCAGCGCAGTTTGTTTAAGAGAGCAATAGGTACTCTGCAAACTCATCTAGTTGGCATGCATAGGCTGCCAAGCTTGCTGAAGTTGACTAGATGCAACATTTATTTGACCCACTTGATTTTCTACCTTATATTTGTGAAAAAGTCCAGATAATTATTTATATGAAGTTTATTAGTACCGTTTATTTGTTTATTTATTTGAAACCTTCCCCCCCCCCTTTTAGATTACACCGTGGTGTTATATGTTTCTTGAATCTGCAAGCAGGCAATACTGTATTTGGTACTACTTCTTTCCATAATGGAATATTTGTAAACTACAGTAGAACCTCGGAGTTACAAACACCTCAGGAATGGAGGTTGTTTGTAACTCTGAAAAGTTTGTAACTGTGAACAAAACCGTATGGTTATTCTTTCAAAAGTTTACAACTGAACATTGACTTAATACAGCTTTGAACTTTACTATGCAAAAGAAAAATGCAGCTTTTAACCATCTTAATTTTAATGAAACAAGCACAGAAAGTTTCCTTACCTTGTCAAGTCTTTTTTAAACTTTCCCTTTATTTTTTAAGTAGCTTACGTTTAACACAGTACTGACTATACAGTATTTGTTTTTGGGGTTTTTTTTGGTTTGTTGTTTGTTTTGTCTCTGCTGTCTCATTGCATACTTCTGGTTCCAAACGAGGTGTGTGGTTGACTGGTCAGTTCGTAACTCTAGTGTTTGTAACTCTGAGGTCATACTGTATTACACTGCTCTACAACCAAAATGCTTCTGAAATAAATGTAGTCAAACTTTACTAATTCTGGGTCACTGAGAACGAAAATGATGCTTAAAATTGTTGATTGGCTCTAGTTTTCAAGATATGCTATTGGGTCAGTATATACGACCCTTGACTTGGGAATGGCAGAGGATAAGTGAGTTATAAAGGGAAGGGATCTCAATTTAAACCAGAAATGACTAAAATACATGTTTGACTGGATCTATGAATAAATCTATGACTGGGTTTGGACAGTACTTGCTTTTTAGGCAAAACAATGAATGATGCAATCTGAAGCTGGTATTGCGTCATACATGATATGAATTGCATCATGTTATTCCTAGAAGTCATGGATGATGCAATCATAACAAAGCTTACATCACTCTGCTGAACAAATTGCCCTATATCAGCTCTAAAAATCATACAGTGTCGTGCTCTCTTATTTGTCAGTGTTTGATTTTGCAAAGGGACACATTTCTGTTTAGCCAAAGTGAGCAGAGATGCCTCGTATTTGTGTGAACAGTGCAGATAACTTCTGCTATGTTTGTGCTGAAGTGACTTTTGCATCACAAAAGCGCAGTATAACCACTATGGTTAAGAAAGCCTATCACCTTTATTTTGGCTGCAAAATTGGAGATCAGGACAAGAGGTGGGCCCCACGCATATGCTGCAACACTTGTGCAACAAATCTTCGCCAGTGGTTGAACAGGAAAAGGAAATCTATGCCTTTTGCAGTGCCAATGATTTGGAGAGAGCCAACAGATCATACCAGCAATTGTTACTTCTGCATGGTGCCTCCAGTTGGGAAAGGTGTGTCAAAGAAGAAAAAGTGGACTGTGCATTATCCAAACATTCCATCAGCTATAAGCCCAGTACCCCACGGAGAAGGACTGCCGGTTCCTGATGCACCAGAATCATTCTCACTTGAGTCAGACGAGGAAGAGGAAGAGGATGAAACTTCTGGTCCTGAATCATCAATGTCACGGGACCCACATTTTCTCCCATCCTCCTCCTTTGAACTACACCTCATAACACAAGGTGAACTGAATGACCTTGTCAGGGATTTGGAACTACCCAACAGTAAGGCAGAGCAGTTGGGCTCCAGACTACAGCAGTGGAATCTCCTGGCAGGTGATGTTAGGGTTTCCATGTTCCGTGACCGTCAAAAGGATCTTGTCCCATTTTTCTTCATAGAAGGTGAGCTTGTAGCCTGCAACAACATCAATGGTGTGATGGCAGCCCTCAACATCGTTCACGATCCAGATGAGTGGAGACTGTTCATTGATTCATCGAAGACGAGTCTTAAAGCTGTTTTACTGCATAATGGCAATGTTTTGCCATCAATTCCAGTTGGTCATGCAGTCCATATGAAGGAAACCTATGACAACATGAAACAACTTTTGAGGTGCATAAACTATGACCAACATCAGTGGCAGCTTTGTGGCGATTTGAAGGTTGTTGCTCTCTTGCTTGGTCTGCAGACTGGATACACAAAGTACTGCTGTTTTCTCTGCAAATGGGATAGTCGTGCAAGAGATTCCCACTACATCAAGAAAGATTGGCCACTCCGACAGTCATTGGAGCCTGGGAGGAAAAGTGTTCAGCATCCACCACTTGTTGAATCAAGGAAGATTTTGTTACTACCCTTACACATCAAGCTGGGTCTGATGAAGAACTTTGTCAAGGCCATTGACAAAACACAAGCAGCTTTCAAGTACCTCCGTGGAAAATTTCCAAGGTTAAGTGAAGCTAAGATAAAGGAAGGTGTCTTTGTTGGTCCTCAGATTCGTGAACTTCTTCGAGATGATGCATTTGACCATGCACTGCGTGGCAAGGAAAAGACGGCATGGAAAGCCTTCCAGTTAGTGGCAATAAATTTTCTCAGAAACAACAAGGCAGACAACTACAGGTTGTTGGTGGAAAACCTCCTCAAGGCATACAAAAGCCTTGGTTGCAACATGTCACTAAAGATACATTTTTTGCACTCTCATCTAGATTTTTTTCCACCAAACTGCGGAGCAGTTAGCGACGAGCATGGCGAGCGATTTCACCAGGACATTGCAACAATGGAGAAACGCTATCAGGGCAAATGGAGCCCATCAATGCTTGCAGACTATTGCTGGACAGTGACAAGAGATGCTCCATTTAATGAATACAAGAGACAAGCCAAGAAGTGTCGAGTAGACACTGAATAGGACTAAACTATGTACAGAATAGTTTTTTGCCTTTTGTTTCATAATAAATTTTATTTATATAACCCTTTGGCTGATTTTTAAAGTGTTACATAAACAGGACAGGTGAAATATTATCACGTAAAGCAACCATAAACACATGAAAAGACCTAGGTTTACAATTTATGATTAAAACTCTACTATCTACACAATATACATAGACATAAAATGTAAAAACTTAAATATCTTAGAAACAGTAGCCAATCAGTTGTTTTAATTGTCATATTTGAATTCAGCACATCAAAATACATAATAAATAGCACATTTTATCTCTGAAGCAGACGACTTCTCAAAAATTGTAGACCAGTGCATTACTGTATATCATCTTTTTAATTTTACATTTATTCCACTTCAAACAAATACTCAGTGAAATATATTCTTTTAGCTCCATGATGCTAAACTTTATAGATGTACACCAACCTCTCTGTGTGGTATCATTTTTCAGTTAGACAGAATAGTGAGTAGATGGTGCTTAATAGTGGGTGGTCCCTGTTCAGAAGGCTTGGTGCAGGGTGCAGTCCTCCATGCCATACTCAGGCAAAATTTGACTGCCAAGTCAAAAGGAGTTTTTCCTGAGTAAACAGGAGGTGGGCCCACGGTCTAAAGACATATACATAAAAGGCCACATATATGGAGTCAAAATGTTTTGTGGAGTAGTTGAATATTCTTTGTTTCGGTTTTCACCAAGAAGGTTAGTAGTGCTTGGACGTCTAACATAGTGAATGCCAGTGAAAATGAGATAGGATCAGAGGCTAAAATAGGGAAAGAACAAGTTAAAAATTATGAAGACAAGTTAGATGTCTTCAAGTCACCAGAGCCTAATAAAATGCATCCTAGAATACTCAAGGAGCTGACTGATGAGATATCTGAACTATTAGTGATTATCTTTGAAAAGTCATGGAAGACAGGAGAGATTCAGAAGACTAGAAAAGGGCAAATATAATGCCTATCTATAAAAAGGGAAATAAGAACAATCCGGGCAATTACAGACCAGTCAGCTTAACTTCAGTACCCAGAAAGATAATGGAGCAAATAATTAAGCAATCAATTTGCTTAAGGTAATAAGTAACAGTCAGCATGAATTTGTCAAGAACAAATCTTGTCAAACCAACCTGATAGCTTTCTTGGACAGAGTAAAAAGCCCTGTGGATAGAGGGAAGCAGTAGACATGCTATATCTTGACTTTAGCAAAGCTTTTGATACTTGCATGACCTTCTCATAAAAAAACTAGGGAAACTAGATGGAGCTACTATAAGGTGGGTGCATAACGGTTGGAAAACCATTCCCAGAGAGTAGTTATCAGTGGTTCACAGTCACGCTGGAAGGGCATAACGAGTGGGGTCCAGCAGGGATCAGTTTTGGGTCCAGTTCTCTTCAATATATTCATCAATGATGTAGATAATGTCATAGAGAATACATTTATAAAGTTTGTGCATGATACCAAGCTGGGAGGGGTTGTAAGTGCTTCGGAGGATAGGATTAACATTCAAAATGATCTGGACAAACTGGAGAAATAGTCTGAAGTAAACAGGAGGAAATTCAATAAGGACAAATGCAAAGTACTTCGCTTAGGAAGGAACAATCAGTTGCACACATGCAAAATGGGAAACGACTGCCTAGGAAGGAATACTGTGGAAAGGGATCTAGAGGTCATAGTGGACCACAAGCTAAATATGGGTCAACAGTGTAACACTGTTGCAAACAAAGCGAACATCATTCTGGGATGTATTAGCAGGAGTACTGTAAGCAAGACACGAGAAGTAATTCTTCCGCTCTACTGACTAGGCTTCAACTGGAGTATTGTGTCCAGTTCTGGGCACCACATTTCAGGAAAGATGTGGACAAATTGGAGAAAGTCCAGAGAAGCACAACAAAAATGATTAAATGTCTAGAAAACATGACCTATGAGGGAAGATTGACAAAACTGGGTTTGTTTAGTCTGGAAAAGAGAAGATGGCGAAGGGACATGAGAACAGTTTTCAAGTACACCTCTACCGCGATATAACGCGACCCAATATAACACGAATTCGGATATAATGTGGTAAAGCAGCGCTCCGGGGGGGCGGGGCCGCGTGCTCTGGCGGATCAAAGCAAGTTCGATATAGTGCAGTTTCACCTATAACGCAGTAAGATTTTTTGGCTTCCGAGGACAGCGTTATATCGGGGTAGAGATGTATATAAAAGATTGTTACAAGGAGGAGGGAGAAAAATTGTTCTTCTTAACCTCTGAGGATAGGACAAAAAGCAATGGGCTTGAATTGCAGCAAGGGTGGTTTACGTTGGGCATTAGGAAAAATTTCCTGTCGGGTGGTTAAGCACTGGAATCAAGTAGCTAGGGAGGTTGTGGAATCTCCATCATTGGAGATTTTTAAGAGCAGGTTAGACAAACACCTGTCAGGGATGGTCTTGATAATACTTAGTCCTGCCAGGAGTTCAGGGGACTGGACTAGATGACCTCTCGAGGTCCCTTCCAGTCCTATTATCCTATGATTCTATGATTGTATGCTTTGCTCACAGTTACCATAGTTCAGTGGGCAATTACTAGTATTTTGTATTTCAGTAGCCCACAAAGTCCTAGACAAAATGGGGGCCCCATTGTGCTAGGCACAGTACAAACAAACAATGACATTTGCAGGAAAGGTTGCATGTAAGAAAAAAAATTCAGCAAAGTATTTAAACTTTCTGAAGTTAGTGGGACTACTCATGTACTCATGCATTTGTTTAAGTGCTTTGCTGAATCGGGACCTATGTTCTTCCGGCAAAGTCAGTGGGAGTTTGGTGTGCAAAGAATTAAGGATCAGTCCTCAGAGGGCGATGATAAAGATTTTTTTTAAAGATTACTAAAAACAGCTTTTCCACATAAATGAAAAAAGAAAAAAAATCAAAGCTTTTCATCTACTTTCTGCCTTTTATTATGACCAAATACATAGAATGTTGTGAAGCTCTTTAGTTATGAACTTTGTACATCTAAAGATGATGAGTATTAAAGTTCATATTTAAAATTGATAATCACCACATAAAAATGTAGTCCTTGACTTGTATGATATCTTAAAAGTAGTTATAACAGTACAAATTCTATGTACAGATTATAGCTATTAAAGTTCAAGTTTAATGTTATGATAACCACATAAGATATAGTACTTGACTTGTGTATGATATTTTTAAAATAGCTGTAACAATGCAAATACTGTATACAATATGTTTTATTTGCTTTTATCTTTCATGTAGTTTTGAAAGTACTGTTTTCTTGTATTTGATTGTTTATTTGAAGCCCTGAGCATCTTGTCTGGAGATGGGAGCTTTATTAATGCAAAACCATTATAAATGAAATTTATATTTACTAACCATTATTTGTAAGATTATTTTCCTTTCACTTTTGTTTTATTTTGGTAACTAAAATAAAAGAGACAGTGATATCCATTTTTTAAAATTGCGGACACTGAACAAACACATAACAAGTGGTGTCCATACCTTGTGCCTACCTGCTAGGTGAATTTCAACCCTGTAAAGTAGGATGGGCATCTATAGTTATTTTTATCAATTTAAATACATCTATCAGAAAATAATAACTCCCACATTAGGTACTGGGATCAATAAGGTGTGATATTCTTTTGCTGTGGAGAAACTCACTGCACCAAATCCAAAAAACCTTATAATACAGTACTCCGCTATCTGAGAATCATATATGACAGACACTGAATCCATCACTTACGCTACTGGATCTCAGTGTGTTATATTTTCACAATTATTGAAAATGTTGGCTGTCCTCTTTCTTCTTCTCCTTCTTATAACTGGAGTTAGCCTTGCATTTTATTTGTAAGTTATATTTTCTTGTATAAAAGTATTGTCATTAAATGTTTGCAGTAATAAATGTGCCACATATTCTCCTTACTATATTTGTAGTGTGAAACTTATTCTGGTAACAACCTTCAAAAATTAAAATAAATATTAAGATAGGTCAATAGGGAATTATGTAAGATAGGATGGGGCTGGATAAGTCTTTGGTGTGTGTAAATGAAATGTAATCACTGAGATGTTGGCTATGCTGATATGTCAGCATAGGATGAATTGGAAGATATTCTGCGAACCCTTATTTATAGGAGCAGTCCTTACTCATACAAGTAGCTCCATTAAAGGCAATGAGAGTTTTAGTAATTTAAAGCTATTTGTGTTGATAAGGCCCCAATCCTGCAAAGAAGTGCATGTAGGCAGACCCCTGCTCTTATTCAGAGCCCCGATGGTCCCTGACCAGCACAGGATTGAAAAAGCTGAAAGATGGTGCAGAACCATCTTTCCCTTATTCTGGATTTACATTTGACATAGCTGAGCCCATTGACTGCAGTGGGAGTTCTGTGTTAGTAAAGCAAGCAAGATTTGGTGCTTTATTTTTCTCCATATTTCCTTAGGTGAATAAGCCATGGCCCTTTGTGGAGGGCAATATAGAGATTAATCATCCCGGCAACAGTTTTGTGGGATATTGTGCCTGAGGACAATGCCTCCTAATTCCCTGGCACTCTGGAGAAGGAAAGCTACTGCAGCACCTCTTTAAAAGGTGCAAGATTAGAAGAGGTTCCTTGCACCTTTCCTCCCCTTCCCCTTTTGTTCACCCATTGAAGGGCCACACAATTTTTTTCTTGTTGAATAAGGATGACTAGATTGATGTTAGAAGAAAAAAGATTTGACATATTTTAGGAAACTGAATTATATGAAAATATTGAGTAATTATTGCAGAATATAAGTAATAGTGAGTAGAGTTTGTTGGAAAATGGAAAAAATTCTCACAGGGATATTCACAAAATGTTTTCTTTTTTTATTTGATGGAAATTTTCCAGCCACCTCTAATAGAAAGGTGGACAATTTAATGAACCAAGTCTAAGAGCATACCATAGTTACTGAAAATTAATTACTTGCGATTAAATACATTTTTATTTTTAGAGACCAGAAAGAAAGTCTGATGGCTTCTGCACAAACTGATCCTGAGGAAGATGGGAGTGTGAATGGGAGTGAGAGTGACAGTAGTGCTGATGAAGAGAGCGAGACCACGGATAGTAGTCTGGAGCATTATTCTTCTCCATTTGATGGAGAAGAAAATGGAGAAAAAGAAATTGAAGAAGATAAAAGCCATCTTAATTTTTCAGGTGTATTGAGAGCTGAAGAAGAGTCACAACATGTTTCAAAAGCTGATAGAGAAGATTCCAAAGAACTTAGGGACAGCCATGATTCCCAAAATCCTGGTGAGATGTTAGCTGCTTATGCTGTCTAATTTTTATAGTGTTCTTTTACCACATGAATCCCTTGTAACTGTTTGAGTAAAATCCATATGTTTATTTTAGAAAAAAGAGAATGTCTTGGATTTCTGAAGAAATTGTCTTTATTCATTTGGAAATCCCTGTCACAAGCTAAGTATGTACAGTGAGCTTCACTGAAATAAATGTAAAAATAATTTGTTAGGAAAAAGTTTCCATTAAATCCAGTAGATGGCATTGTTAGCGTAATATAATACCTTCTACTGTGACTGTCCACTATTCATCCAGGTATCAGAAGGGTAGCCGTGTTAGTCTGGATCTGTAAAAAGCAACAGAGAGTCCTGGAGCACCTTTAAGACTAACAGATGTATTGGAGCATAAGCTTTCGTGGGTGCATGCATCCGACGAAGTGGGCATTCACCCACGAAAGCTTATGCTCCAATACATCTGTTAGTCTTGAAGGTGCCACAGGACTCTCTGTTCCTTATTCATCCAGGTTTATTGAAAATCAGGAGATCAGGGCTGTCAAATTTATTCTGTGAAGGAGGCTGAATTCCACTTTTAATTATGGTCAGTGGGCTGGGCATTTAGGACTCTATACTCCCCTCAGTCCATAGCAGAATGCTCACTGACACCAATGGGAGGTTTACACAAAGAACACAGCAGGGTTCCCCAGCTCTAGCCAGTCCCCCCCAACATCTTTCTTCAGCTTCTATTCTTCCCAACAGCTCTTGTTACTAGTTCTCATCTCGGTTAGCACCCTCTCTCTCCCAGGTCTCCTATAGCTCTCTCCCAGTAGCTCTTGCCTGTTCTCCACTGCTTCTCTCTGTCTCCAGCAGCTCTCCTATGCCGCATCCTATCTGTCTCTGGGGCTCTCCTTTCCTTTTTGGATACCTCTCACTTGCCCTTCCTATCTCTCTCAGGCAGCATTCCTCCACTGCTTTCCTGGCTCTTTATACAGCTCAGATGCCATCTCTTAAGACCAGTTGGCAGGCAGATGACTAGTCACAGGTGCACTGAACATGATCCCTCTTAAAGAGGCCAGTCACCCTGTGACAAGGCTTCTACTGAGATTTTCAGAAGTGCCCGGGTGCCATCTTTTCCTCATTTCCCTGTGATCTTCAGTGGGAAGGGGACTGGCTCCAAGTCTTCTTTCTGGCGGGGCTAAGGCAAGTCTTATAACTTCCTGACGTAAGTAGCCTCCATATTAGGGGTAGAGTGAAGAGAGAATCCCTCTAATTGTTGGTTTGCTGGAGGGGACTCACTATGATTGGATGCTTCTTGCTAATAGGATACACTGACATTTCTTGGGCTGAGGAAAGGGGTAATATTCAATATCTTTTCATCTCCTTTTAAAATTCTTCCCTACTTGAAAGAACCCATCTTTTTAAGATGTTAAAAGAACTCCCTGAGCTCTCTGAAATTATTGGCATGAACATAATTGTTATATATTATAACTGGGGCCTCAGGCAAGAGGGTGCCCAATATACATTCTGTGGTTGTATCCAATGGGACACTTTTCTTTGAGAATCAGGAACAGCTTCCACAGCAACACATATGAGTGATAGCAGCCATGAAATTTGATTTGGGCTAGATAGCATCCACAGTGTTGAAGAGTGAGAAAATTTCCATTACATTGAATGAATGAAGAGCAATGTTGGCAGCTTCTGACTGACTTTAGAGCCAAGAAAGATAGCTTACTTCTGAATTGGCCTCTACTAATCAATTTTAGTAGATTTTAAAACAAATTTTCTAGTGAATTAAATGTTTTAGCAATCAAATGTCTCGCCCCCTCCATTTCCATTTGTGCAAGATTATGCTTATACTATTTCTCTTTTCATTCAGGTATGTCAGTGTACTAAATGATTTTGTGGAGTCTGAATTTTTTGTGATTGATGGGGATTCCCTACTTCTCAAGTATTTATGCAAGAAAAGACAGTATCTGCCCTTCTTTTACTTAGTTGAATGCTTTCTACTTGATTTCACACAAAAAGGAGCAAAATATGTAATTGTTTTCTTCAAGGTACTGTAACAACCAACTCTTATTTGCATACTGTTTAAACCACTGCACTATTTCAAAAGGAATTGTTTGATTGTAAGAAAGGAGATTTCATCACTAGATTTAAAAAAAATACAGTCTATAATAATTACCAACCCAATCTTACTCCCCTACCCCGAATCCATATGCAGAAGGGACCTGCTTATCTAGACCTCACATCTCCCGGGCACGTCTCCCTCAGCAACAGTTGGTTTTCTGTCCCAGGACTCTGCTGAGGAGGCAAACAGTGAGCAGTTCTGAAAGATTCACATTGTTCCCTCACTGGTCTTGCAGACATTGGCCCCAGGCTTCTGTCTGTAGTAGCTATCCTGTGGCATTGGAGGATGGCGAGCGAATGAGGCAGTAGAGTCCCTGTGCAGATCCTGGCCGCCTTTCAGCCCTCCTTTCCCATCCGTGCTATGATCTGTGTGGCTCTCAATGGACGCAGGAGGTTTGGGAGTAGGCCCTGCAGCCTGTTTCCATGGATTGGATAAGCCATGCCACTCCTGATGGACTGATTAGGAAACAAATTGTCACAATGAAAACCTTGCAGAGATTTCCTTTGCTCTGTGGGTTTTCCCACAGCACAAGGTTATTGGGCCAGAGTGTAAGAAAGGCAAATCTGTTTATTTCAGTTATATGTGCAAAGAGATGCACAATAACCCCCAGGAAACACATCTGAACCTTATTTTCCTGACTTCTTTTTTGTAAGAATTGTTTTGCAGAAGCTTCTATTGAAATTGTTTAGTAGTGTATTAAAATGAATGTATAATCATGTAGCTAATCATTAAAATCCATTTAGAGATACGCAACTATATTCACTTTGATGAAATTTTTAACAGTGCATTCCTAGAATTTTATAAATCTTGATCATTTATAGTAAAGAAGCTTACCTACAAAATAATAGCAGCGTGGGCCCAATGTTCCCCTAGAATGGAGAAATCCATGGGAAGGGGGAAAGTCTGCTGGAAACTGCAAAATTGCTTCTGTAAAATTTTCCTCATATCCATCACTGCAAGTGCAGAGGATTACAGAAAAATGGAATGGGGAAGAGATATGCTCTTTAGACAAGGTGCAACTGAGTGGGCCCTCAGTTGCCAGTGGAGACGGCCTGCCACTTCACCCAGTTTCCCAGGGCTCCTTTCCCACATAGCAACCTGGATCCTTTAAGAGTCTTATTTTGTTTTCTGAATCCCTGGTGGCTGTACACTACCTTCTTTTTCATGGGGAATAGAGGAGCCATGGATCAGTAACTCCCAGGGGAAATTCTAGGTCCTGAGAGCACATGTTGCAAAGTGGCTGCTCCATGGCTCCATCCATCCTTGGCATATCTACACAGAGCTTGAGGCCTTAGCCCACAATGTGCCTGTAGAGCAGAGGATCTCAACCTTTCCTGACTACTGTGCCCTTTTCAGGAGTCTGATTTGTCTTGCGTACCCCCCAGGTTTCACCTCACTTAAAAACTACATGCTTACAAAATCAGACTTAAAAATACAAAAGTGTCATAGCACACTATTACTGAAAAATTGTTTACTTTCTCATTTTTACCATATAATTATAAAATAAATCAATTGGAATATAAATATTGTACTTAGATTTCAGTGTATAGTATATAAAGCAGTATAAACAAGTCACTGTCCGTATGAAATTTTAGTTTGTACTGACTTCACTAGTGCTTTTTATGTTGATGAGTTGATGTACCCCCTGGAAGACCTCTGTGTACCCCCAGGAGTACATGTATACCTGGTTGAGAACCACTGCTGTAGAGGGACTTTTGCAGCTTCCTAGTGGGGATGGAGGAAGAAGATGATTGTGTCTTCTTTATTTGGACTATTGAAATAGTTATTACATTTCTACTGGGGCTATAGTAATTATGGGTGGAGCTAGTAGCATTGCCTATGCTTAAAGTTAACTGGCACTTCTCATTGTAAGACCCTGTTTTCAGGTGGAAAAAAGTAGTATATGATCACATAATTAAAGACTATCATAATGCATATACACTAAGGAGCCAAATTAAATTGCACAAGCAACCTTTATTCTGGCATTCCCTAACTTTTGACTTTGCAACCTTACTGTTCTTTTAACATATTTTTTAAAAAAAATGCAATGGATGTATCAATGACATCTTTATATATATGGAAATTTTTTATTGCCTTTTACCCCATGAAATATTTAGGAACAAATATATCATTCTGTACAACATTACTAATAGCATACAAGTAAACAGCAGTGATACACAGACAAATATAATATTTTAGTGTTTTTTATTGTATGCTCTTAGGGGCAGGGACCATGTCTTTATGTATGTTTGTACATCACTAGTCAAAAGAGTTCTGAAAAGGGTCTATTGGAATATAAATGTGAAATAATAATCTCTCAATTGTTTTCACTTTCTACAGGATGTGGAACAGATGTATTTCAGTTACCCTAATTTCCTTTTCCATCGTACTGCATTAATACAACACCTGAAGTGCAACACTGACATTGTCATTCATACAGAGTTTTCCAACTGTTTCTCACCAGAATGGCTGATTTTCCTCAAGGAAAGTTATCCATATTTTGTGATAATCTCTGACATAGGACTGACCTCTCTACAAGAAGACTATTTACATATATTTATCGCTCATACCTTGTCAAAGAAAATCAGTGTTGTGCTCACTTCAGGACAGGAGTCTGATGCTCTTACAGTTTATGGATATTATGTCCAGAATGTGTATGAACACAGGTTATTTTTTCAGCAGGTAAATTGCAATACATCTTATTTATGGATTTTAAGTAGGAAAAATGTAGAATTATATTTTTAATTAGAACATCTCAATGGCAATTTTTGAATCAAGGCTGGATGTTCTAAAATACATGTTCTAGGAATTATTTGGCGAAGTTGGCCAGTGTTATACAGGAGGTCAAACTAGTTTATTACAGTGGTCCCTTCTGGCCTTGGAATCAATGAATTTGAAAACCAGGTTTTTATACATTAAAATCGTGATGCAGTTATAACATTTGGCTTGTCTATATGCTTTTCATCTGAGGATCTTAAAGACCTCTGCATACATTAATTCATTTGGGGCAAATTCTTGAGCCCTTCTCCATAGCAACATGCTAGGCTATAGGATTCAGTGCTGTGTGGATCTTCCAGTGCTCATTGCCATGGGAATAAGGGGAGGGTAGGGGATGAGAGAGAGAGGCACAACGTATTACTTCAGTTTGCAGTAACCTAGTCCAGCTAATCAGGCTGGGTTGAGGATTTGGCACTTAATTACTGTACCTTAAATGGTCCGATCCTTCTTTCCTTACACTGAATAATACCATACTCTGTGGGTGATCTGATTGAAATCCATGGGACTGCTACTAAGTTATACTCACTGTGGGTAAGGATGGGAGAATTAGGCCCTATGTTGTTATCTTCATATTGCGGAGTGGGTAAACTCGGGTTATAGAGTGGCTAATGGACTTGCACAAGTTTACATAGTGGGTTAGTGATGGCCAGGTGTAGATTACAGATTTCATGACTCCCGGTCCTCAGCTTTAATTTATTTTAAACAGAAACAGTTCTGGTTCCCTGGTGCCTATTTGCCATGAATTTGTCCTTGAAGAAAGCTTATATGAGGAACTGTAGATCATATTCATTGTCACCCTTAAGTTCCTAATGGCCTGGACTTCCCAAACACCTGTTGAAATACAGTTTATTAGGCAGCCTCAGGAATTTATGAGCAGCACGTCTCTTTTCCTGTACTGTTCATTTAGGGCCTGATCCAAAGACTTCAATAGGAGCCTTTCTATTTACTTCAGTGGGTGTGCATCAGGCCCTGATTTTGTTTAACATATATAGTAAGTGATAACACTTGAGTTTAGGTCTTGGGCATGTGGTTTTTACCCTATTGGGACAAAGGAATTTTCTTTACAAGTGATGTTAGTTTTAGACATAAGCAGAGTGCCCATCTAAACTTATTTTCCACTAGTATTTGAGCTTAATAAACTTTGGGTAAAATTTTCAAAAGCACTGAAGTGACTTAGTCACTTAAGTCCCATTTTCAAAAGTGCCTATGTGACTTTTGAAAATGGGACTTAGGCACTTAACAAAATTTTCCCTTTGACTTTAATGTATAACTTTGACATGTATACTTTTATTCTCATTTAGCATGAAAAGGATCTGCAACATACTTGTGAAGCCATGGTCAAACACTTACAAAAAACCCAGAATACAGCCTACCTGTATAATTTAAAACTGAGCTTGAGAAACATACAAGAAGAGGTAACGTAACTATTTTACAATCTTTTTTCTAGTTACACAGCTCAGTAACAAAAAGTGTGTTCATGTAGCAATCTGTCAGTTGTGCAGTAGAAGTCAGATAATGGTCTTGTGGAAGAGGCCATGGGACCCACTCCCAAATCCCATGGATTCCTTTGGAATTCCAGTGGCCTCACTATGTACTAAACTATTCACAACAAAGGATATTTTTTGGGAAAGAGATTGCTTACAGGGATATTTCATAATAATAATATTTAGCACTTACACTGTGTTTTCTTATTCAAAACATTAGACAAATATTAATCTGATATATTGATTTTAGGTTACTATATAGCAGGGGTGGCCAACCTGAGCCTGAGAAGGAGCCGGAATTTACCAATGTACATTGCCAGAGAGCCACAGTAATATGTAATGATTATATAAATACACCTCTACCTCGATATAACGCTGTCCTCGGGATCTAAAAAATCTTACTGCGTTATAGGTGAAACCGCGTTATATCGAACTTGCTTTGATCCGCCGGAGTGCACAGCCCCGCCCCCCGGAGCACTGCTTTACCACGTTATATCAGAATTCGTGTTATATCGGATTGCGTTATATCGGGGTAGAGGTGTATATGTATATGTGTGTGTGTTGATAATGTATATTTATTATACATTTATAATGTATAGTTAATAATAACAACTTAATCTTTTACTTAGAGGGACTTCTGGCAATCTTTGCTTTCAACAATTCCCTTGAAGTTTGGTTTGTGTTCAGTTGGCTCACATGCAACAGTTCTCTTAAGTGGCTGTCTGTCAAAACAGATCGGTGCTTGGATATCACATGTTTGAGTGTCAAGAAGACAGACTCACAAAGATAGGTCAAGACAAACATCGAGATTAATTTTAGGGTTGCACCTCTGATGTTGGGGTATTTATCCTTTTTTTATCCCCTCTGTCTTCTGGACAGATTTCAATCTGTCATCTTCGAAAAGTTCTATTATTTCCATCTGGGATGTTGCTTCATCAGTGACTAAAGGGGGCTTCAGACAATCGGCTTCAGCACTAAAAGGGTCAATCAGAAATCTGATTTGAGGTCTTTTCTGCTGCAAATCTTGGAATCTTTCCTCAAAACTGTCCTTAAGATCTTTAATCACGCTCACATACCTAGTTGTGCTCCATTTTAGGGGTTCTGCTGCATCTTCTTTTGATCTGGCTTGAAGTTGTAACATTGAGGGAAAGTGTGTCAGCTCTCCCTCAAGCATTTGTCTGTGAAACAACTGCAGCTTATTCATGAATGCAAATACGCCTTGCACTAGATCAGACAGCAACTGGAATTTTCCTTCTAAGTCCACGTTTAGTTTATCCAAATGCAGCAGCATGTCTGCAAGAAACGCCAAGTCTAGAACCCATCCAGGATCTGTAAGCTCAGGGTGTATTGTGTGCTTCTCCTCCATAAGCAATTTTACTAGTTGCAGGAGCTTGAAAAAACAGGAAATAACTTTACCTCTTGAGAGCCATCGATCTGCACAGTGAAATGGCAAATTGGCAGGGGAGTCGTCTTCATCCAGATTTCTAGATACCAGTTGCTCCCGATGAATAATACAGTGAAATGTCCAAAATTCAGGAAAGCTCTCGTCAGACTTATAAAGCCCTACTAATCCATTCGCAGACCCCACATGGACAGAGCCCCGCCCGTTGCAATGGCAGTGAGCTTCTGTGAAGGCAAGTGGCTTTTCGCAACTACCAACATCAATGCCTCCTTTAGATCTTGTCCACAAGTTCTGTACTTTAGTGACACGATATCGAGGAGTTCTTCCCTTACAACACAGTCGTCAGACACAGTGCGGACAAATACCGATAATAAGGTTTATCATGTGCATGGCACAACTCATCCAAAGCAATGTTCAAATACTCACACTGCTGAAGTTGCGAGTGCAGTTGCGATTCGATGTCACTGTTCAGGTCGGAGATTCTGTGTTCTGTTGTGCAGTGTGAAAGCTGCAGGCCAGAAATTTTCTTCTGTAGATTCTCATTCTCTGGTCACAGGATTGAAATCACATCAGTGAGGCACGTTTTTATAAGCTCTCCTTCAGATTAGGGCTTTTTGGCACAGGCTATGTGCCAGGCCACATAATAGAAGGCTAATGTTACAGTCTGCGATCGGTTGGCAAATCTGGTGAAGAACTGGGCTTCTACAGCTGTTTGTTTTTTCAAAGTTTTCAGTTTTAAAGTGCGGAGTTCAGAACCTTGTGGGAATTCTTGATCCATGCATGGCTCAAAGCGAAATGATGCAAGTTTGAAGATTTGGACTGAGAGATACACGTCTGGCAAAGAAGACACATGGCCTTACCATTACATTCAATGAAAAAATACTTATTCTCCCACTCCTGTTGGAAGCCTCGATTTTCATCTGTGTATTTTCTTTTCTGTTTGCACTTGCCTTCCATTGTTAGATGGTGTAAGAAAAATGTCCACACCAGCTAGTCACCATGTGCTTTATTCAAGGAGACACTTGTTCTGGCCAGGGGGTGCTGGACCCCTGGCTCTGTCCCAGGCCCCGCCCCCCACTCCACCCCTTTCCCCAAGTTCCCACCCCCACCTCCGCCCCGCCTCTTCTCACCCCCCCATAAGTGAGCCGTGTCCTCGCTCCTCCTCCAACCCCCGCCCGAGCCTCCTGCACATTGCAAAACAGCTGATTGTGGTGGGCGGGAGGCACAGGGAGGGAGGAGGTGGCGCTGGGGGAGGGAGGAGGCTGTGCACCATGTCCTCTCTCTTCCCCCTCCCCCCAGAGCCTCCTCAACACCGTGAAACAACTGATCGCGGCAGGCAGGAGGCACTAGGGGAGGGAGGGGGGCTTTACGCCGCATCCTCACTCCTCCGCCCTCCCCCCCAGAGCCTCCTGAACGCCGCCGCGAAAAGGCTGATTGCAGCGGGAAGGAGGCATGGGGGAGGGAGGAGGAGGCGCTGATTGGGGGGATGCCAGCAGGCGGGAGATGCTGGAGGATGGAGTTGGGGCTGATAGGGCTGCCGGTGGGTGCTGAGCATCCACCATTTCCCCCCAGAGTCGGCTCCTAGCAGGAGCCACATATTATCTTCTGAAGGGCCGCATGTGGCTTCAGAGCCACAAGTTGGCCACCCCTGCTATACAGAAACATTGTAAATCTTCCTTCATGAGCTTAAACAATAATTTTCAACAATTACAAACCCTCTGCCACCCCGAGTATAAATTCCCCTGTCAGAAATCAATTGGTGGCACTAGCTTAGTTGAGGACCACCAAATCCAAGAGTTTGAGGGTGCATTTTTATGATTAGTTTTCCCATTCCGTTTTTTAAGTATTAAATATGCCTACTATGCCATTGACCTTCTTATAGTCCTATCGAAGACAATAGCAAAGCTCCCATTGACTTCAGTTGGAGCCAGACCAGCTGGCTCCAGAAGCTGATATTCACCCCCCAAACTACTGGCTTTTTCCACATGGGGCTTTATTGAAAGTCTCTTGAAGTCAATAGAAATATTTAGTGGGCTTTGGATTGTAGTAGAATTGCTTTTAAAAAACTAAGTTTTTAATAACTCACTATCCCAGGAGCAGAAAATGAAACTATTTTAACTAACTTTTTTTCCCTTCTGTATATCTTGATGTACTGCTTTTCTTCATTGATTGAGTTATATAAAGATAAATGTATATGTGTCCTTTATAATCTTTTCATTATAAAAATAATAATATTAACACCTTATGATTGTAGGTATGTCGGACTATTTTGCTGTTGAAGCACCTGTGGCCAGAAGGATCCGACATTAGATGTATTGTTTGTGTTCTTACATGTATAGTGGGATTAAAAATGTACAGTAACATGTTAGAAAATGCAAACGTCCCTGAGGAAACAAAGGAACAACTAACAAAAAAATTCAGTCAAAAGGTGAGATTTCTTCATAACTTCTCATCACCTGTTCATTCTCTTAACATAAGTATTTTGGTCATGTTGGAGAGGATTGTCCCCCAAGATCCCATGCTGAAGAGGGTCCCAGTGGCTTCTGCAGCACCATGTCTTGCTTCCTCTGTGTATCTGCTGGTCCAGAGAACTGCATGGAAAGGGAACATCGACTGGGCGGATTGGCAGAAGAGTGAGTGGACCGGGGGGTGAACTTCATCCTACTACCACCCCTCTGACTAAAAATGATGTGGATTGGGGCTGTATTATCTTTTCTACAGAATCCTCTCTGTGGATGAGATCCCCACTTAAGGGGATCCCCACTTAAAAGTGGGCAGTCATAGCCAGAAAGAGTTCCTGGCAATGGTGCTCCAATGGAGTTGCACCATAGGTAGGGATGGAGCTGCTCTGGGCCATAGTTGGTGTGAAGGAACAGGGCATTATGCCACCTACTGAAGCCCCTGGAATCCCCAAGGAATCCATGGGGTTTGGAACTGGGTCCCATGGCCTCTTTCCTGAGAAGTTTTACCTTAGGAGGCAATCTTGCCTATTACTCTTTTTTCCCGTTCCTCATACACAACAGTATAATAACCACTGTAGAGGAATATAATTTTTCATATTTTTTGTGTTCAGGGAAAAAGTCTCAATTTCTTCCTTGCCATATGTAACCCTTCATCAATATGTAACCCTTTTTAATATATAATTATGGTAAAGACTATGTTTTAATTAGTCTAAGATGGAAGCAGTGTAACAGCATATATGTAGAGTAGCACATATGGTAGATCGTAGGAACATATTGAAAAAGTAACTATGATAACTATCTCAAAATTAATTAATAGGGTTTACAAAGAGAAAAAACCCACATAGGACTCTATTTAAATATTAGCTTCTCATCTTAAAATAATGTAATTTCTATCCAGACAGATTGATAATTGGTTTACTAAATTCCATATGATTTTCAATGGTCACATTACTTCCCTCTTGGATTTATAATGAAAGTGGAAGTGATAATTGATCCTCAGTTATCTAATGCTACAATAAAAGGCACGTGATGAACTAAGTATAGCCAGAAGTGATTGTAACATACAAAATGTATAACAGTAAAGTTTTAGCTGAACTGACAAAGTGAAAAATCACTGAATTATATTTTTAATATTAATTATGTTCACCACTAATTAATATTTATTATTGAGGTACTTAGTGAACCATATATTGGTTATGTCCCAATAGGAGAAAAGTGAATCATTAACACTGGAAGAAGCCGCAGACCTGTGTAGATTGCAGTGCCTCAGTGTGGTTTTTCTTCTCCACTTGCCTCTTTCACAACGAGCTCGGATTAGGATAATCAATTCCTGCTGGACTAAGCAAGTTTTACCATTTATAATCATGGTAGGTGTACCAGGGCCTTGCCTCCTCTGGCATCGGGTGCAGCAAATGCCTCCGTTTTCCTTTTCTTGGTAGGGTACTCTAGCCCCCTGGCCAGGGCCGGCTCCAGGCACCAGCTTACCAAGCAGGTGCTTGGGGCGGCCACTTCGGTGAGGGGCGGCACGTCCAGCTGTTCGGCGGCAATTCGGTGGACGGTCCCTCACTCCTGCTCGGAGCGAAGGACCTCCCGCCGAATTGTCGCCGCAGATCGCGATCACGGCTTTGTTGTTGTTGTTGTTGTTGTTGTTTTTTTGTTTGGCTGCTTGGGGCAGCCAAAACCCTGGAGCCAGCCCTGCCCCTGGCCACACCATACAAATGTATTGTACATAGTACAGTGGCAGCCTGGAAGGTCTTTAGATCTTTTAAAAGCAAGTGGAGTTTGAACAGCTTGCCGTTGAAGCAGAGTGGTCCAGTAGGTAGTCTGGGAGTACAAGACTGACTTTATATTCCAAGCTCTGCCACTGACCTGCTGTGTGACCTTAGACAAGTCACATCACCTCTCACTGCTTCATTTTACCAGTCTGTAAAAATGGGATCGACATAACTTCTTTTGTAAAGTGCTTTGAGCTCTTCAGACAAAAAGTGCTATGTAAGAATTAACTGCATTTTTTTAATAGCAACAACATTGTGACTATTTTGTTCTGAAGCAACTAAATGATGAAAGTGACTGGAAATTGGATTTAACTCACCTGCCTGATTTAAGGGACAATTCACTGTTAAAGAATCTTTCACATTACTATGAAATAGAATACTGCTCAGGTATTTATCTTTGCACTTGAATAATTTGCTTTTTTAATATCTAATTTTATTAAGTTTATAAATGAAAAGCAAAAGTATTAGCTAATGAGTATGTGTGTGTGTATGTATTATATTACTATTATATATAGTAATAAAGTTATTTTATGGAATAGTGGAAAAAGCATTTTCAGTACTGAATCCAGAGAATTAGATGCATAGCTCCTGTCACTTAACAAGAATCTGTTCAGTCCCACTTTCCCTGGTCACACCCATGCCGCTATGAATATGCAAAAGCAAGGAGGGGAGGTGGTATAGGTTAGACTATAAGGACTCCGTGCCACTTCAGGATTGCCTTATGTTCATAGAATTGTAGGACTGGAAGTGACTTCAAGTGGTCATCTAGTCCAGTCCCCTGCACTCATGGCAGGACTAAGTATTATCTAGACCATCCCTGACAGGTGTTTAAAAATCTTAAAAATCTCCAGTGATGTTGATTCCACAACCTCCCTGGGCAATTTACTCCAGTGCTTAACTACCCAGAGAGTTAGGAAGTTCTTCCTAGTGTCCAACCTAAACCACCCTTGCTACAATTTAAGTCCATTGCTTCTTGGCCTATCCTCAGAAGTTAAGGAGAACAATTTTTCTCCCTCCTCCTTGTAACAACCTTTTATGTACTTGAAAACTGTTATGTCCCCTCTCAGTCTTCTCTTCTCCAGACTAAAACCCAATTTTTCCAATCTTCCCCCATATATCATGTTGTCTAGACATGTAATAATTTTTCTGGTGCTTCTCTGGACTTTCTCCAGTTTGTCCACATCTTTCCTGAAATGTGGTGCCTGGAACTGGATACAATACTCCAGTTGAGGCATAATCAGCGTGGAGTAGAGTGGAAGAATTACTTAACATAAGAATGGCCCTAGTCAGAGCAAAGGTCTATCTAGCCTAGTATCCTGTGTTCCGACTGTGGCAAATGCCAGGTGCCCCAGAGGGAATGAACAGAACAGGTAATCATCAAGTGATCCATCCCCTGTTGCTTATTCCCAGCTTCTGGCAAACAGAAGCTAGGGAAACCATTCCTGCTCATCCTGGCTAATAGCCATTGATGGACCTATCCTCCATGAATTTATCTAGTTCTTTTTTGAACCCTGTTATGGTCTTGGCCTTCACAACATCCTCTGGCAAGGAGTTCCACAGGTTGACTGTGCATTGTGTGACGAAATACTTCCTTTTATTTGTTTTAAACCTGGTGCCTATTAATTTCATTTGGTGACCCCCTAGTTCTTGTGTTATGAGAAGTAGTAAACAATACTTCCTTATCTACTTTCTCTACACCAGTCATGATTTTATAGACCTCAATCATATCTCCCCTTAACCGTCTCTTTTCCAAGCTGGAAAGTCCCATTCTTATTAATCTCTCCTCATACGGAAGCCATTCCATACCGCTAATCATTTTTGTTGTCCTTTTCTGAACCTTTTCCAATTCCAATATATCTTTTTTGAGATGGGGCGACCACATCTGCTCACAGTATTCAAGATGTGGGCATACCATGGATTTATATAGTGGCAACATGATATTTTCTGTCCTATTATCTATCCCTTTCTTAATTATTCCCAGCATTCTGTTCACTTTTTTGACTGCCGCTGCACATTGAGTGGATGTTTTCAGAGAACTATACACAATGACTCCAGGATCTCTTTCTTGAGTGGTGAGATCTCTGCAAGCTGCATGGAAACTCTTTTACTTACTTACAGCAATTTATTTACTCACAGCAATTGTCTTCCTTACAACACTTCTGCTAATACATCCCAGAATAATGTTTGCTTTTTTTGCAACAGTGTTACACTGTTGACTCATATTTAGCTTGTGATCACTAGGACCCCCAGATCCCTTTCTGCCGTACTCTTTCCTAGGCAGTCATTTCCCATTTTGTATGTATGCAACTGATTGTTCCTTCCTAAGTGGAGTACTTTGCATTTGTCCTTATTGAATTTCATTCTGTTTACTTTCTCCAGTTTGTCCAGATCATTTTGAATGTTAATCCTATCCTCAAAAGCACTTGCAACCCTCCAGCTTGGTATTGTCCGTAAACTTCGTAAGTGTACTCTCTATGCCATTATCTAAATCATTGATGAATATATCGAACAGAACCGGACCCAGAACTTGTCCCTGCAAGACCCCACTTAATATGCCCTTCCAGCTTGGCTGTGAACCACTGATAACTATTCTCTGGAAATAGTTTTCCAACCAGTTATGCAACCACCTTATAGTAGCTCCTTCTAGTTTGTATTTCCCTAGTTTGTTTATGAGAAGGTCATGCGAGACAGTATGAAAATCCTTACTAAAGTCAAGATATACCAGATCTACTGCTTTCCCCCTATACACACGGCTTGTTACTCTGTCAAAAAAAGCTATGAGGTTGGTTTGACATGATTTGTTCTTGAAAAATCCATGCTGACTATTACTTATCACCTTTATTATCTTCTAGGTATTTGAAAATTGATTGCTTAATTATTTGCTCCATTATATTTCTGGGTACTGAAGTTAAGCTGACTGATCTATAATACCCTGGGTTGTCCTTATTTCGCTTTTCATAAATGGGCACTGTGTTTGCCCTTTTCCAGTTCTCTGGAACCTCTCCCATCTTCCATGACTTTTCAAAGATAATTACTAATGGCTCAGATATCTCCTAAGTCAACTGCTTGAGTATTCTAGGATGTATTTCATCTGATCCTGGTGACTTGAAGACATCTAACTTGTCTAAATAATTTTTAACTTGTTCTTTCCCTATTTTAGCCTCTGATCCTACATCATTTTCACTGGCATTCACTATGTTATACATCCAATCGCTACTAACCTTTTTAGTGAAAATTGAAACAAAAAAGTAATTTGGCACTTCAGCCATTTCCACATTTTCTGTTATTGTCCCCCCCCCCCGCCCCCATTGAATAATGGGCCTACCCTGTCCTTGGTCTTCCTCTTGCTTCTAATATATTTGTAGAATGCTTTCTTGTTACGCTTTATATCTCTAGTTAGTTTAATCTTGCTTTGTGCCTTGGCTTTTCTAATTTTGTCACTACATCCTTTTGTATTTGTTTATATTCATCCTTTGTAATTCGACCTAGTTTCCACTTTTTGTATGACTCTTTTTTGACTTTCAGATAATTGAAGATTAAGATTAAGCCAAGGTGATCTCTTGCCATATTTCCTATCTTTCCTACACAATGGGATAGTTTGCTCTTCTGCCCTTAATAATGTCTCTTTGAAAAACTGCCAATGCTCTTGAACTGTTTTTTCCCTTAGACTTGCTTCCCATGGGATCTTATGTACCAACTTCCTGAGTTTGCTAAAGTCTGCCTTGTTGAAATCCATTATCTTTATTGTGCTGTTTTCCCTCCTACCATTCCTTAGAATCATGAACTCCATCATTTCATGAACACACTCACCTAAGCTGCCTTCCACTTTCAAATTCTCAACTATTTCCTCCCTATTTGTCAAAATGAAATCTAGACAGCCTCTCCCTTAGTAGCTTGCTCCACCTTCTGAACTAAAAAAATGTCTCCATAAATTCCAAGAACTTGTTGGGTAATCTGTGCCCTACCGTGTTATTTTCCCAACAGATGTTGGGGGATTCCTTTTAAATTTGGCCAGCTTTCTCACCTGTTTTGTTTTGTCAGAGTAGCTCAAAGAAGCCAGAATAGGGAGCAGGTTCTGATCCTTGAATCACTGGAGTTGCAGGTTAAAATCCCAGGAAGTTTTTATTTTTAATCCTTTTGTTTCAAATAAAACTTTAAAAACTGGGGTTCTGTCTGCTCTATATAGACATTAAAGATCTCATGACAATTTTCATAAGAGTAACTGTGAGGGCTAGAAACTTTAAAAAATGAAATTGAGATGTCATGAAATTACATGAATGTGGGAGCTTGGGCTTTAAGAAAACCGTCTGATATCAGGAGACTAACAATAAAATTGTGAGAGCTAGCAACACAACAGGTTGAGGATGAAGCTTTGTAGCAGGAACTTCTTCCAGAGCTTTCCTGCTCTCCTGACACCCTCTTCCAAGGGTTTCTCTGTAGGAAGGGTAATTTGGGCCCATGAAAGCAATTTATGCAGTAAAATGAATCCAGTCTAAAGGTTCAGGTCTCCTGCATATATCTAATCCAAACAATCTTGAAGGAACTTTCAAAGAAAGTATAAATTGGGCATATAACAATAGTTGGCATTTATAACACCATCCATTATTCTTTGGGGAATAAAGGGAATTTTCTAAAGCCCAAATCCTGCAATGAGGGTTTTGGGGGGAGAACCCCCATCTTTATTCAGGGCCTCATGGGCTTCAGTTGCAGAATCGAGGCCTAAAATTGCTATTTGTATACTCCCCAATATATTTTCCTGACCATATTTAGATACATTATATACATCCATGGCTACCAACAATTGTGAATGCACCCTTTCTGCCCTGTTGTAATACCCAAAGGACACTGTCAGAATTGGGCCCTATTGTTGTGGATGCTGTATAAACACAGATAAAGAGGCAGTCCCTTTTCCAGAGAACTTTCATTGTAAAATCTCATTTTTCTTTTTTTGTGTGTGCATAGGGTTACATTTTGAATTGGGCAAGGAAATTAAGTGTGAATACCAGTATCTGTGGAATACGGTAACAAAATTAGCTGCCAGCTGTGATTTTGGAGATGCTTTCCCAGTGAGAACCACTTCACAACTGTTTCTTGAACAGAAACAAATGGTATTTAAAGGTACTAACAACTGTATAAAAATGACTGATATAAGCATAATAATAATTGCCAGTTATAAAATGTTTTACATAGTCAAAGTGCTATACAGTTATGAGCTTTTTAATTCTTTCCCTTCTAATAATTTATGACTTTATGGGTCTGTTCATTGAAGTCAGTGACAAAACTCCCATTTGATGCCAAAAGGAGTCTGATTAGGCATGAAATCCTGGCCCCATTGAAGTCAATGGGAATTTTGCTATTGACTTCACTGGGGCCAGGATGGCACCCTGTGGATTTGATTTTCAGCCCCAAACCAGGCCCTTTGTGCTGGCAAAAGGCCTAAAGCAGAGTAAAGAAAATGATAATCTAAAAGCCCTGTTTCAGTCTGTGGGCGAATTTTCTCAATGTGCAGGCACTGTGGTAGATAGCAAGAAGGCTGTCTCTCAAGGACTTCCTCACAAGCCCTGGCATGTGGAGCGTGCTGGGGGCAGAGCTGGAGCAGGGACAAGTATGGCAGGGGTAGGTCTATAGCATACAGTGCTGTGGAGATTCCAGGCAGCACTGCAGCCCATAAGGCAGCCCTGGGAGGATGCTGCAACCTAAACATGCCCTTTGGGCTGTCTAATTACACTGGGAGCCATATAGCAGCCCAGAATCAGAAGGATGCAAAGTTGGCTTAAGGACCATTTAGCCCCCGCAGCTGGACTGGGCTGCAAGATGTGTGACTTTCACTGTTTATCTTTATCAGGCATTTATTCTTTCCATACTTGAGGGTAACTTCGGTTAAGCTTTTCAAATGTTTTGTTAAAACACTGAAGTGTTCTCCAGAAGACTTTTGTAATATAAAAGGAGGTCTCTTGTGTTCCCCACATCTCTTGTGAATCATCACAGAGGCCATTTACAATCAGGCTCATAATTTATATTAAATGTATACCATAATATTACAAATTCTGCTTTGACATCACTGATTATTACTTAACTTGTATTTCTTGTTACAATTTGATTTATAACATACACTTGACAAAAATTAGCAGGATGTTGTATATATGTTTTTCTCTTTGGAATTGCAGAAGGTAACATAAGAGTGTATGTTTTAGTTAACCAGTATTTATCACATTTTCATTCACGCTGCAAAGAATCTAAGGAAGAAATTCCCAGTATAGGGCTCATCCCAGTGAAATCTGACCTTGTTGAAGATTATGCTGGAGCTGTTTTGGCAGATTTACCTATTTTAAGCAGGTACATTCTTTTGACATTTGTCTGGGTTTTTCTTTTTTAATTAAATGAGATACTATGGGCTGATTCTTCACTGCCCTGCATCCTATGTCATTATTTACACTTGTGCAAAGCAGCATAAAATGCTACTGTTCAGTTAGGTAGTATTTTATATCCACTTTGAACTGGTGTAAATATTAACATTAGGTGCAGGGTAAGGATGACTCGGACTCTAAATCCTGACTCCATGTTGTATTCTTATGCAGTTGTTGATTAGCATTATAGTCTCTCTGATAATGTTTGCTCTACAGTTTGAGGTAGCTGCTTTTACCATACAATGTGTACTTGAAGAGCCAGATACTGATCCCAGAGAAGCCAATCACAGAATGCAAATTGATTCAAATGAGAGCTTTGCCTGAATAAAGATTAAGTAACTATAGATTCATAGATTTTATGGATAACATAATTTAACCCTAGTAACAGGCTCTGTACTGGGGGGGCAGGAGGAGGAAATCTTTCCCTCCACCCAGGCCAATAAATTGCTTCAGAGTTGCTCCACTCTGGGGGTTAGAAGCCGTTTAAACCCTCAATGAGCCCCTGCTGTGAGTGGAGAATCTTTGTGACAGTAGATTATCTCCATTTGTCCCTTCCTTGGAGTTCCCCTGCTCTGCTCAGACACCTGCTACGCATTCCCACTCAGGGAGTCCTCACCGAGCTGTGTTCTGTGACACACAAAGGATGTACCCCTCTTGTACTGACTCCCAAATCCAGTTCCTGGCTTTGACAAAATTGTGCTTGATACTTATTTGTTTCTGTGGCCAAGAAATGTGGATTTGTACTAAACTAAGTATCAAATATGAAGTCAGACAATACAGATGTGCACCTATTAAAGATTAGTTCTGTGACTTATGCTATATGATTCTTCACTAATCCATAAAGAATTAAGTGGGGAGGCCAGGATGCCACTAGAGCAAAATGAAGTCATGAGCAATCAGGTGGCTGCCACAGAAGAATTAAGAATATCAGGTGAACAAAAAGATCTCTTCGGTATGACATGCTCTTCTAGTCAGTATTATGTATTACAATGAATGTCAAAACATTTTGTTTATAATTAAGTTGGTATAAGGCTTGTTATGTAGGATGTGCCAGAAAACTAAACATACATAAGTATCACTGTATATACTGTGTGTATTTTTCAGCAATAATCCTGCAGTTACTTCACTTATTAAACAAACAGAATTTGATGAACTTCGGCACTGGCATTCAGGCAAACCTCTCAGTGATGATTATGACAGAACGAAGTGCAGCAATGATGGTAAAAAACATAAAATCTACTTGTCTAGTTGGATAAAACTCTACTGTTGTCAAGGTTATCACATTTTAGAGGAAAGACTGCTGTAATTCCAGATAATTTTCCACATATTATATAAATATACTTCAAAAAGGTATTACAATAATTAGTTTTATATTAAATATATTTTGCCTGATTACATTAATTTATCTTGAATAGCCCAAGGAGTTATGACACAATCAATGCTACAAGCCATATTTTCATGAGGCTCCCTTTTGCAAAAATTTGTGCAAATTTTTTTCCCCTTGTGCAGAAATTTGCACATAGACAATATAAATGTACACATACAATTTGTTATTTAAAATTGCAGTTTGGGTAACTGTATTTAACTACTCAGTTTATATGCATAAGGTTTCAGATGACTGCGCAAATGGGGGCAAGGCTAGATTTACCCTGTGAAAATAGCATTAGAAAGCAAAATAACTTGTATACTTTTTAATTTTCTGGCAATTTTTCCTATTTTCACATAACCAGAAAATAAACCAGAACTCAACATTGATCTTAGATTTGCACATTTGTATTATCGAATTAAATATACATTTGAGGGGCTACCAGCCACTTGTATACAAAACTATTGCTCTGTTGAAAAATTACCATCTGCCAGAGCATTATATCGTGAATAAAACATCTTATGAGGAGTTTTACAGGAATTCTGTGTGATTATTAACAGATAGTTATTCATTTATAAAATAACTAGTGTAAACTCAATGCGTCAGATTCATCTCTGGTATCACTTTACTATTTACATAATGGCTATGTACACCTGCTATGTATATATGTCTAGTGATAGTGTCATATTCATGTTTAATCCCCACAAAACACAAAGTGGCCAGATGCTCAGATGCCATGATAATGGGCATAAGATAAGAATGTGAATAGAACAGAATAAACTAGAATAGAAAAAGGCTTTGACCAATAAGTATCTCAAGCCATATTATAATTGATGTTGGATGTGCTTCTTTAACAGCTTTGGACAAATTCATTCCTGGTGGAACTCCACAATCCATTACATTAGTCATCTTTTCCACTCCAGCCCAGTTGCTATATGTTGCAGATAGATGAGCTGCTTTATATTTTTACTTTTAAGTTAAGTAATTGAATTAGTAGCACTTAAAAATGGCTTCTAATTCAGCTTTCTAAAAAAATGACCAACTTTAAAGACACCTTTGAATCTCTATGATATATGGTCTAGAGAAGATATTTGGCATTGCTCCTTGATGTTCAGCCACTTGAGAAGCACTGGTGAATATAACTTCAAAAGAAACTACCACATCCCTCTCATGACAAGACCTCTCAGCTGCTATGAAGTTTTACTATTAAGTTGTTTTAACCAACTTTCTACCCTGGCTTAAGTAACACCTTCTCATTATTATTTATTGTAATGTAAACTTTGGGTAAACTGTTTAACATTGCCCCTCTTAATGAGAAAATAACAGGAGTACTTGTGGCACCTTAGAGACTAACAAATTTATTAGAGCATAAGCTTTCGTGGGCTACAACCCACTTCTTCGGATGCATATAGAGTGAACCATATATTGAGGAGATATATATACACACACATACAGAGAGCATGAACAGGTGGGAGTTGTCTTACCAACTCTGAGAGGCCAATTAAGTAAGAGAAAAAAAACTTTTGAAGTGATAATCAAGATGGCTCAGTACAGACAGTTTGATAAGAAGCAAGTGTGAAAATACTTACAAGGGGAGATAGATTCAATGTTTGTAATGGCTCAGCCATTCCCAATCCCTATTTAGCCCTGAGTTGATTGTGTCTAGTTTGCATATCAATTCCAGCTCAGCAGTCTCTCGTTGGAGTCTGTTTTTGAAGTTTTTCTGTTTTAAGATAGCCACCCGCAGGTCTGTCAAAGAATGGCCAGACAGGTTAAAGTGTTCTCCCACTGGTTTTTGAGTATTATGATTCCTGATGTCAGATTTGTGTCCATTAATTCTTTTGCGTAGAGACTGTCCGGTTTGGCCAATGTACATGGCAGAGGGGCATTGCTGGCACATGATGGCATATATCACATTGGTAGATGTGCAGGTGAACGAGCCACTGATGGTATGGCTGATGTGATTAGGCCCTATGATGGTGTCACTTGAATAGATATGTGGACAGAGTTGGCATCGGGCTTTGTTACAAGGATAGGTTCCTGGGTCAGTGTTTTTGTTCAGTGATGTGTGGTTGCTGGTGAGTATTTGCTTTAGGTTGGGGGGTTGTCTGTAAGCGAGGACAGGTCTGTCTCCCAAGATCTGTGAGAGTAAAGGATCATCTTTCAGGATAGGTTGTAGATCTCTGATGATGCGCTGGAGAGGTTTTAGTTGGGGGCTGAAGGTGACAGCTAGTGGTGTTCTGTTATTTTCTTTGTTGGCCCTGTCTTGTAGGAGGTGACTTCTGGGTACTCGTCTGGCTCTGTCAATCTGTTTTTTCACTTCAGCAGGTGGGTATTGTAGTTTTAAGAATGCTTGATAGAGATCTTGTAGGTGCTTGTCTCTATCTGAGGATTGGAGCAAATGCGGTTATATCTTAGAGCTTGGCTGTAGACAATGGATCGTGTGGTGTGTCCTGGATGGAAGCTGGAGGCATGTAGGTAAGTGTAGCGGTCAGTAGGTTTCCGGTACAGGGTGGTATTTATGTGACCATCGCTTATTAGCACAGTAGTGTCCAGGAAATGGACCGCTTGTGTGGATTGATCTAGGCTGAGGTTGATGGTGGGATGGAAATTATTGAAATCATGGTGGAATTCCTCAAGGGCTTCTTTTCCATGGGTCCAGATGATGAAGATGTCATCAATGTAGCGCAAGTAGAGTAGGGGCGTTAGGGGACGAGAGCTAAGGAAGCGTTGTTCTAAGTCAGCCATAAAAATGTTGGCATACTGCGGGGCCATGCGGGTACCCATAGCAGTGCCGCTGACTTGAAGGTATATATTGTCCCCAAATGTGAAATAGTTGTGGGTGAGGACAAAGTTTTTTTTCTCTTACTTAATTGGCCTCTCAGAGTTGGTAAGACAACTCCCACCTGTTCATGCTCTCTGTATGTGTGTGTATATATATCTCCTCAATATATGGTTCACTCTATATGCATCCGAAGAAGTGGGTTGTAGCCCACGAAAGCTTATGCTCTAATAAATTTGTTAGTCTCTAAGGTGCCACAAGTACTCCTGTTATTTTTGCGGATACAGACTAACACGGCTGCTACTCTGAAACCTCTTAATGAGAAATCTTTACTACTGTAGTTTGAACACTTATGTAAGGGTCAATATGAAATGATGCATGGTGGTATATGACTTATTACTGAGAGTATAATATCTTTGAGTCAGATTTTTAAAAGTATGTAGGCACCTAAAGAGGCAAAAAGGGACCGAATGGGATTTCCTTTGAAGGTTATGTGCTGGCATCCAAGAGTTTTTGAAAATCCCACTAGGTACCTATCTGCATCTTTAGGTGCCTAATGCCTAGATTTTCAAAGATCCATTGCTTTACTTAGCATTGCAAGCTCTAGGGTCCAGATTCACAACAACATGCCTCTTTAGTCTAACACTTTGGTGCCACTCACATTCTCAAAACTACTACCCAGCTGCTGCCTAACCCCATAGGGAATGTCTACATAGCAGTTAAACACCCGGCTGGCCCAGGTCAGCTGACTCAGGCTCACAGGGCTCAGGCTGTGGGGCTGTAAAACTGCCATGTAGATGCTTGGGCTGGAGCGCGGGCTCTGGGACCATTCTCACCCACAGGGTCCCAGAGCGTATTTTATAAATGAATAACTATCTGTTAATAATCACACAGAATTCCTGTAAAACTCCTCATAAGATGTTTTATTCACAATATAATCCAGCCTGATCCCGCATGTCTATACCACAATTCTACAGCCCTGCAAGACCAGCCACAGTTGCTTAACTGCTGTGTAAAGACCTAAGTCTTCATGGAACCTAGTTTCCATAGGTGGGCACATGCAAAGCTGCCTAAGTCTTGATGCCACCCCATAGTAAATGAGCAGCTCAAAGCCCAAATGCAAGCCAAAGCCCCAGTGGCTCTGAAGCAGGATTCTCAAACTAGGTGAGAGAATACCTCTCTTGCCAGCATGCCTACAGGTGCAGGCCCAGCACAAACAATAGTTGTGTCCCCCCAGAATACCATTAGCCCAGTGATTAGGGCATTCAGCTGGAATGTTGGAGACTCAAGTCACTGCTCCAAATCAAGCAGAGTGGGGATTCAAACTTGGGTCTCCCACATCCAATGGGAGTATTTTGGAAATACACAGGTATGCTGTTGTGATGGGTTGGATCACAGAAACCCTCTTGGGAGCTGCCACCGGATGTGCCAAGACTACCTCTGCCCCTGCCTTCCTGCCCCATCAGCTTAGGACTTCAGTGCCCTGCCTGGTTTGAGCCAGACTCGCTAGCCTGCTGCAAACCTAGACCCAGGTCTGAATCACGTCCCCTAACAGCTATAGACTTACCTGAAAGCAGTTAACAGAAGTGTTCTTGTCTTTAACACTCAGATGCCCCAATGGGGTCTAAACTCAAATAAATCCGTTTTACCCTGTATAAAGCTTATGCAGGGCAAACTCATAAATTGTTCGCCCTCTATAACACTGATAGAGAGATACGCACAGCTGTTTGCCCACCCAGGTATTAACACATACTCTGAGTTAATTAATAAGTAAAAAGTGATTTTATTAAATACAGAAAGTAGGATTTAAGTGGTTTCAAGTAGTAACAGACAGAACAAAGTGAATTACCAAGTAAAATAAAATAAAACACGCCAGTCTATGTCTAATACAGTAAGAAACTGAATACAGATAAGATCCTCACCAGTTCCAGAATGCTTTCTTTTACAGACTAATCTCCTTTTAGTCTGGGTCTAGCAATTACTTACACCCCTTGCAGTCACTGTCCTTTGTTCCAGTTTCTTTCAGGTATCTTTGGGGGTGGAGAGGCTCTCTCTTTAGCCAGCTGAAGACAAAATGGAGGGGTCTCCCCTGGGCTTAAATAGACTTTCTCTTGTGGGTGGAGACCCCCTCCTCTTTCCTATGTAAAGTCCAGCTACAAAATGGAGTATTGGAGTCACCTGGGCAAGTCACATGTCCATGTATGACTGAGTACCTTACCAGCCAAGCCACATTCCTGGGAAAGTCCAGATGTGGATTGGTGTCTCCAAGTTCATTGTTGGCTTAAGTGTTTCTTGATGGGGCACTTACTGAGAATAGTCTTTTCTCAGGAAGCTGATCAACTGCTTCACTACAGCCTACTTAGAATCAAACAAGTATGCAGCCAATATTCATAACTTAGAATACAAAAATGATACATGCATACAAATAGGATTAATAGATTTAGTAGATCATGACCTTTACAGAAATATGTTACATGGCATATGTAGCATAAAACACATTCTAGTTATATTATATATATATACACACATAAGCATATTTCCATAAAGCCTTATGGGTGGCCCCGTCACAGCTGTCTTTTGTGCTGGCCCTGAGCCTGTAGATGTGCTGGTGAGATATATGTACCCTCACCTAGTTTGAGAATTCAGCTTCAGGGCTGCCAGGACTTTGGTTTGCACTAGGGTTCTGAGCAGCTCACTAGCTGTGAGGTGGTGTTCAGGACTTAGATGGCTTTACACATGCCCACCTGTGGGGATGTAGGCACCTACGGGAGTTGGCAGCAGTTGAGCAGTAGTTTTGAAAATGCCTAAATGTTGGGCATAAGTGCCTAAGTACTTTTGTGAATCTGGTGCTAAGTACCTAAATCAGTTTTGAAACTGGGACTTAAATTCTTATGTCAGCTAGGGTCAGATTTTGAAAAGGTGTTAAAGAGAGTTAAATGCCTATTACCTTTCAAATTCTGGCCCTGGGGCACTTTTGAAAATTTTATCCAAGGGCTAAATTTGGAGCTTTCATCTCTTGCCAAAAAATGAATATATTGGAATTCCACCAATTACCTTATAAGTCAAAAATAATTCTCTCTGTTTGCTGTAGCAAAGTCCAAAGGTCCAAAAGAAAGAAGAGGCATACAAAAGTTACAGTCTTATTATCGACTTTATGGAAGATCGTTGGAAGGCAACATTTCAAAGACAATTGTAACCCAGGTGGATGTGCCCTTGGTTCCCACACGCACTAAGACTGCTGTCACAAAGACAAAAAAATTACATGTAAGCATATTCAAGTTGTTCCATAGCATACCTATGCTTTCTGCTGTCCAGGCTCAGATTTTTCCTTCTGGTGTAGTTGCTTTGGTCAAGAATACTTACCTGGGATTTTTCATTTGTCAATCATTAGTAATTTTTATTGAAAGAATAAATCCATCCTTGCACCCTAGATTTAATTGGTAATTAGTGTGAACCCATTTTTATCCCTGTACAGAAATATAAACAAGTAGCTGTGTTTGGAGCTGGAGCAGTAAAATGATAACAGAAAGCTTTAATTTTGGAGACCTATACAATTAATATGTGATTGAGTAGGAAACAAAAAATAAATTTTAGGTAGGGTTGGCTTTTTACAGAACCTTTTCAGAAATAATCTGTTTAAAAATTGAATGAGGTTCTTGAGGTTTGTTTAAATATGCTGCTTGAAAACTATATCAAAATAGCCATTTAAAAGATTAGGAGTACTTGTGGCACCTTAGAGACTAACAAATTTATTTGAGCATAAGCTTTCATGGGCTACAGCCCACTTCTTCGGATGCATAGAGTGGAACATATGTTGAGGAGATATATATACACACATACAGAGAGCATGAAAAGGTGGGAGTTGTTTTACCAACTCTGAGAGGCCAATTAAGTAAGAGATTGAAACAATCACACGGAAGATGCAGGTGGCTCATATGAATATTCCAAAATTGAAAAATACATGTGTATGACACATCTTTTATGTCAGTGTTTGTGGATCAAATTAATGTCAATAAGGTACAGTTGAATACAGTACTCTTGGTTCTGAGCTACTGTCAGGGTTCCCTCCCCACTCTGAACTTTAGGGTACAGATGTGGGGACCCGCATGAAAGACCCCCTAAGCTTATTTCTACCAGCTTAGGTTAAAACTTCCCCAAGGCACAAATTCTCTCTTGTACCTTGGATTAGGTAAACGCTGCCACCACCAAGTGATTCAAACAAACATTTAGGGAGGGCCACTTGGAGCCCTATCTCCTCCCTAAAATCCCCCCAAGCCCTACACCCCCTTTCCTGGGGAGGCTTGAGAATAAACAAGATGAGCACAAAAACAATCAGATTCTTAAAAAAACTGAACTTTATTAGAAAGAAAAAAGGTAAAAGAAGCACCTCCGTAAAGTTAGAATGGAAGATAATCTCACAGGGCAATTAGATTCAAAACACAGAGGCTTTCCCTCTAGGCAAAACCTTAAAGTTACAAAAACAAAAAAACAAAACAAAAAACAAAAAAAAAAAACAGGAATACACCTTCCTCTCAGCACAGAGTAAATCACAAGCCAAAACAAAAGATAATCTAACACATTCCCTTGCTAGTACTTACTAATTCTATAGGAGTTGGATTGCTTGCTTTCTTGATCTGTCTCCGGCAAGAACCACACGGAACAGACAGAACAAAGCCTTCCCCCCCCCCCCAGATTTGAAAGTATCTTGTCCCCTTATTGGTCCTTTGGGTCAGGTGCCAGCCAGGTTACTTGAGCTTCTTAACCCTTTACAGGTAAGAGGATTTTGTGCCTCTGGCCAGGAGGGATTTTATAGTACTGTATACAGAAAGGTGGTTACATTTCCCTTTATATGTATGACAGCTACAATTTGTGGGTTCAAGACTCAAGTCTTAGTTGGACTCATGGCTAGTACTAACATTTGGGGTGAAAGGGATGGCAATAGAGGACATTAGTTTGTGTTTGTTTTGAGAAAATATTCCTAACCAATGCAAAATGTAAAAGTTCTTTGATTTTGATTTCTGTGCGTTTGTGACAAATAATGTCTGCATTTATATATCAAGAAAGATTTGATCCTGCAAGCCCTATTCCATATTAAATTGCTGACTAGAATAATACATGCACCGTTTCTGATTTTACAGGATACATGAAAAAGTGTACCTGGATGTTAATGGGCAAGATTGAGCAATGAGCAATAGTAATCATTACTGTATTTCTTAGTTAAAATATCATGACCACTTTGTATCATTCTGTGTGGAGTATAGATTTAGGGCCTGATCAAATGCCCATTGAAGTCCCCAAGAGTCTTTTTATTGACTTCAGTGGGCATTTGATTAGGTCCCTAATTGTCTTCAATTTACTGAAATACCTGGAATTACAATTAGAATTTTCATTTTTCAGGCTTAAAATAAATGCCTTCAAGTTGGGACCTAAACGCTCTTTTTTGTTTTACATGTTTGTGGCTCTTTAGATATTAGAAAGTTAAAGAACTATTTCATATACTTTTAGTATGATTTGTTGAATAAGCTTTTTTTTTTTAAAAATATGTACCAGTATTTACCAATAAATTATGACTTGCAGAGAATTCAGTACTATTTTAAACAAAATTCAAAGCAAAACACAACACACAAATGGGGCAAAATCCTATAATTTGCAGTCAGTCGTTATTCAGGCAAAATTCCCATTTACTTCCAAGGACTGGGCTCAAGGCTTACAACATTTTTCATATTGGTTGCACACATTGGTATTTAGTTCTGTATATCTTTATTAATTTTTTGTAGAAAAGTAAAGCAGAAATAATTGCAGAGGAAAACCAGAAGCGACTAGAAGCTAAAGAAGAGAAGAAAGAACAGGAACAGTGGAGTGCCTTATCTGTGTCAATTGAAAGGGAAATTAAAGAGAATTTTACCTATGGAATAAATAGACTGGAGAATTTCCTCAAGACATGTCAAAGTAATTCTGTGAAATTCACAGCAGAAATGGCAGGACTGAATGTCTGTTTAGAAGTTTGGAAGGAACACTGCAGAAACCAAGGTATGTTTTCTGAATTCATTTTGGGCCACGATCATTCTGCATCCTACATCCCCAGTCCCCCCCACAAACCCCAAAGCTTTCATTAGACTTTCACAGCTAGAATAAAGGCACATACTAATGCTAATTTTCAAGTATGCATATACACCCATTTGGGGAGAATTAGGCCTCTTTTCAATTGCTGGCCAGAATTTAGCCCTATATTGGCAAATTCAGGATGCCAGGAGTCAGATTTAAATTAACCACTTAAACTATGTTGTAACTGTTTTCCTATATCTCCAAACAGTAGGCACACATTACTAACATAAAATCTTGATTTCACTGTACAAAATTTAGAAGACTGCATAAGCTGTTCACTGAGCTGAGTTGTGCAATGGAAGGTGACTGGACTGGACTGGTCTGTAGAGCCTGGGGCAGTTAACATCCCCACAACACTACCAAGAGCCTATGTAAAGCTGCAGCTAAAGAATATTACGGAGATTAGGTGCCACAGGAAGTACATCCTGAAGGGGCCAGAGCAATAGCAACCTATACCCCTCTGATTGGCCCATGCTTACTATTCCATCCTGGACGGTGCCCTAGGAAGGTGTCTGAACAACCAAACAGACATCTAACTTGCTGTGGTTCTAGACCTTGCCTTGTTCTCTGACCCTGACTTCAGCCTGGTAACTGATCTCTGGTCTTTGACTCTGACCTAGACTCTCGCCTCCTGATTCCAGCCTGGTAACTACTGCTGACCTCTGGTCTTTGACCTTTGCTTGACTCTGACTCTGACATTTGCCTAGTGAGCCCAGCTGTAGCAATTACACTGGTACCTGCTCGCAGACTACTGCCTTGTGGCCATCCTGGACTTGGTGACACCAACCCAGCAGTGAACATGAGGCCAGATGGCCTACGCTCTGGCCCCTTGCAGGTTGGGGCTGTATGGGCAGCAGGAGCGCTTCGTCTGCACATAGTCCAATCATATAGTCCAAGCATGGGGAAAGAGCCATGCCACCTCTCCTGGGATCTTTTAAAAATAAAATAAAATAAAATTTAAAAAACACCACACACATGGTTGGAGCAGTGGGGTTGGTTCCCAAAACCTGAAGAGTAGATTGGAAGAACTCCTGATGATTTGATCATATATCAAATGGTTCCTTTATTTATTTTAGGCAAAAAATCAAGAGATTTAAGCATAGCTGTCCAAGTGATGAGGAGAATTCACATACTTCTTGAAAAACACAAGGAACTATTAAAGAAGCCACATGTACAAAAGTTGTCCAGATGTCTGAAATACCTTGGATTTGAGAATTTGGCATGCTCTTTGTCTAGTCTGGTAATTCTTATAGAATACAATTAATTTTTACAGAACATAATTAACTAATGAAATTAAAAGTGGTACAACAAAGATTACTTTGGCACTTGTGCCCATTTCCTGACAGTTTACACCCACTGGGCCTGAACCTGGTTCAGTTGAAGCCAACTTCCCAAAGTGTTACTTTACACTGCCATTTATATCATCCAAATGTTGCATTGTAACACTGTAGAACAAGAAAAGATGGTTCTAAACCTCACAGAATGATATAAAATAGAATCTCAACAAAAATGTATACGAGTTATTCAGTCCTTCATAAAATGTAGCTGATATGCAATTATTTATACAGTATGAGCTGTTGTTTTAGGCTTTCTGCAGGCTCAGGGAGACATAACTGCACCCATTTATACTTGTTTCATGTATTACTTCAGTCTGCTATTTAACAGTGAATAATACTTGTGGAATCAAATCTTTCCATAGCAGACAAATGCAAATGTATATTCAGCTTGCCTTAGAGTACATGGACTTTTGACTTTTATGATTTCATGCATTGCTCAAGCCAGCATTGTATGATCTTCTGTATGGGAGTGTCTGAAAGTCACCTCGCCTCCTCAGCACACATCAAACTAATTTTTCAAAGCTTGTATAATGTTCTACAATGCAAAAGCCAGATGCCATTTTCAATTACTCTATCCCTAATTCTAAATCTGTCTTGAATTTTAATTTGACCTTGTAGATAATAGAAAGTGACAATGAGAAGATAGCCAAATATACTACTGAGATGGGAGCAGCTCGTTTTCAGCTACAATATATGGGCTGTTACTTGTTCAGAGAAGAGAGGAAAGATCCAGATCCCAGAGTACAGCATTTTATACCAGATACATGGCAGGTAATGTTACATGTAAACTATTTTTAAATAGTGCTGTTAGAGATTCTGTCAAGGTTTTCTTTCAAAATTTAAAAAAGCAATGAATGAGAGTCATACATGATAATAAACAAATTTCATTTCTCTCACTGTTGTAACTTATCCTCTCATTTACCCCCTTTTATCCTTTGTATACTGTCTTATGCTACTTTCTGTCTCATGCTACTTTAAGCCCCAGTCCTGCACTGGGATCTGCTAGTGCTGACTCCCAAGGCCATATGGTGTCCCAGAAGACAATGCAGTGATGTCCTGTGGAAGGCAGTGAAACTCTGCATGGTACAAGACTCTACAGTCACAGATCCCCATGCGAGATCAGGGCCTTAGAATCTAAACTCCTCAGGGCAGGAACCTATCATTTTTTACCTGTCTCTTAAGTATAAAGAATACCTCTGGAACTTTGTGTGCATTGGTATTAATAATTGTAATATGATGCACTTTCATGCATAATCTGAGTTTTAATTTTAAGTTATTTATTGAAAGACAATTAGAAATGTACCAGTGACGTGCAAACTTTTTTTTTTTGTTTACACAGGGTGGAGAGTAATAGTTTCAGTGCATTTAGTGTGCTATTACTTATTTACACAATAGCTGTAACAAATACACTGTAATGGGGCTGTACATTTAAATATTTCATTGGACTGTCTGGGAAACAATCCCACATTCCTTGTACACCCAAAGCTTCCAATGGGCCAAGGATAAGAAAACCTGTCAAATCTCTGGGTTTACACTGCAGAGAAACAATTTTTTGTCGGGGGAAAACTCCTACTCTATGGGTAAATCCTCGTTGGATTGGCTGCCCTTCTCCATCCGTCTGTCTCTAGGAAAAGAACAGTTGATCCAAGCTGCTGCATGTTCTGAAGGAACGCCTGTTCCCTCAGCAAACATAGCAAACATAGCTCTCTCCATATCGTAGAAAGGCTGAATCAGAAACAGCTTGCTCATTTCTCATGTTCACACCCGCAAAAATTTCACTTGCTCAAGGAGCAACATAAAACTTGGCAAATATGCTGGGAGTGGGGAAGATATTGCCAGTGCTGCCACTTCCTCCCTCCAACCTCCACCCTGGCCAACTTCTAAAGGTCACTGGTAGGGTGGGGAGAAGAATAATGAAATGCTGGGTAGTGGGAGTTGGGAAGAGCTCTGGGCTGTGTGGTTAAGCAGTACTGGTATAACATAAGAAACAATGACTGCATCAGAGAAAACTGTGACTTTTTTGCTTCTAAATTATACACTGCTGAACTGACTGGTTCATATTTTGCTTTTTTTTTTAAAAAAAAAGTTCACTTTTGAACTGAAAACTTTCTTGTATCAACAATTCAAACCCAAGTGCATTTTCCAGGCCAAATTACGGAAAAAGATAGTTTACAATTAAAAATCAAAGTGTGATGGAAAAAATATAACACTACTGCAGCAGCAGAGAAAAATATTTTGAACTTTATAATACTGATATTAAGCGTATCAATCTAGAATCTATATATATAATTAAATGTCTTGAAATAAATTACTTGTTTTATCTCCAGCGAGAGCTTCTTGATGTTGTAGACAATAATGAGTCTGCAGTGATTGTTGCTCCTACTTCATCAGGGAAAACCTATGCATCATTTTATTGCATGGAGAAAGTTCTGAAAGAGAGCAATGAAGGAGTAGTTGTATATGTTTCACCAACAAAGGTATGGCTATATATAATTACATATTTTGTATGTTGACTATACTATTTCCCGATATGATTAAAAACAATTTTGGTGATTATTTACATTGATTTAGATTATATATGTCTGTTTTAATTAGACATATCTACTTTAATTAAACATGTTTAGAAATATCCCACCTGATATACAGAATTTAGTTTGTGTTAATGTTCATACAGCACTTTGAAGGTGGAAAGCACTAAATAAGTGTATATTATGTCAATGATGAAAGTAGCATTTGATCAGGGTATAAAAAAACATAGAAACCTAATAATTGCCTGCTGGATCAGACCCAAGGTCAATATAGTCAAATATCCGGTCTCTGATAGTAGTAGTACCAGATGCTTCAGAGAAAGGAGCAAGAAACCCCACAATAGGCAAATGTGGGATAATCTTTTTTATGAAGGTCTTATCCTAATCCCAAATAGTTAGAAATGGTCTTAAACCATGAAGCATGGGGTTTTATATTCCTTTCAAAGCTAATTTTTAGCATTAACTGTTATAAGTCTGGATATTAACACACAGAAACATTCAGTGCATATGTGATGCATCTAATACATGTGCAGTTTTTCAATACTGCATGTGAAATCAAATGTTGTGCACATTTATGATTGTTAGGAATCCAAATGCCATTTTCATTTGCAAGTAAAGAATCTGTGCACACAAATTTTGTCTGCACCCTTAGAGTCTGACTTCGGAAAATTCTGGAACATACTGTAGAATGTGATCTATGTTTTAAACTTTTGCAAAAAGAGGTAAAATACAGAATTAATATTATATACACCAGCTCACACATCAAGTTTCTTCAATATCAGTTATGAATGAAACTAAAAAATAAGTGTTGTTATAGTACTCTAAACTTTTATTGGTGATCTAAATTAATATTGGTGTCATAAATTGTGAAGCCTCTGCACATCTCTGAGCACCATACTAATGTAGATGTACACTTTCTAGTAGATTTATTAATGATCTGTTTTATGTAATAATGACTAGGCTCTTGTAAACCAAGTGATGGGAACTATATACAATCGGTTCACCAAGACATTGCCTCATGGATTAGTAGTAGGTGGAACTTTCACAAGGGATTATCGCCATGATACCCTGAACTGTCAGGTACGGTATTCTAGATGTATTACTGCATACTATATTTATTTAAATAGTGACTTTTGCACTTTTGATTGACTCCTCAGAAAGTTTATTTTTGACTATAATAATGTTGGCATAACTATGTAAAGATTAGAAAAAAACTGAGTTACTTGAGCCCAAGGTTCCATCCTGCCTACTAGGAACTCTCTACCTGTAGGGCACAACCTACATGTTGGTCATGAGGGGGCTTTGGCTTGATTGTATGCTGTAGAAATACAGAAAGAAAACCAATCAAAATCCTTCAGGCATTAGCACCCAGCAGGTGCAAGATAGGGAAATGAAAGAGATTCTCTGCTCCCTTCTTTTCTCCTGCTGCTGCTGTACAACCCAACTCCAGTGCAAACTCAAACCCTCCCTTCCACATGCTCAACTCCTAACCTTCTGTATAGTGCTGAGCTCCAGATTGAGGTGCCACAAGAAAGTGTGGAGCCCACAGAAGACCGTGTGTGGAATTGAGAGAGGATGGAGAAATACAGCCCATTTAGCACCAGCACACTTTTGCTCACCTTCAGAGCCTTCAATATCTCCCACCCCTAGTGGCTCCCACGAACACCAGCCTCCCTTCCAGTAGCCTCACCAAGCCATATATCCTCACCAGTCTTCATACCCAGCGTTTTCCTATTCAGCATCCATCACCAAAACCGCACTGGGGTTCTTGATATGACTCCAGTCACACAACTAATGGCCTTCAAGGGTGCAAACTGTAGGATTTAGATTGATCCTGGCAAAAAAACTATGGATGGATTTCCTGTCTTGGTTTAAAACAGCTTCTGTGGATGCCTTAAACTGAAAGTCAAGGTGTAGTACTATTATAGCTAAGCTAATTAAAGATCCCAAACCCCCAAACACAGTTTTCACCCTGAAAAAGGAGGAGACTCTATTAAGTCCATTAGGGACTTTGCTGTTGCTACTGATTTTATGTGGAAGGTACTCAGCTGCAGTGGTGATGGGCTGCATTAGATATCTAGATAGGACCACATTTATTGAACATGATAGTTAAGCTATATTATTACCTTGGCCATTACAGTTTTAGAACCACTGTTAGCTTTGCCATAAAGTAAACAACATCAATATTCATTATTTTCTCAACAGTGATATTTACACTGCATTGCATTTGAGGACTTATTCCTGTGCTGATGTTCTTCCACAAAAATAACACTACTTTTAAAAACACATAAAATATAATAAATAGAACTGCATTTTTTAAATTATTCCAACAGAAGTAGGCCAAAGCTTTTTTGTTATCTCTAACACATATTGGGCCCAATCCCAAAGCAGCATCCTTGTTCAGGGAAAAAGTGAAAGAAGTCATAAACTACATGCAGTACATAGGGCAGGGCCGGCGCTTCCACTAGGCGGTCGCCTAGGGCAGCAGGATGTGGGGGGCGGCATTTCGGTGGCGATTCCTCTGGGCGGGAAGAAAAATGGCCGCAGAAACACCACCAAGAACCAGGGCCGCCCAGAGGGGCTTCTTCCGCTCCCAGTCTTCGGAGGAAATTCGGCGGCGGGCCCTTCACTCGCTCCGGGACCCGCCGCCGAAGTGCCCCAAAGACCCGGAGCGGAAGGACTCCTGCCGCCGAGAACGCTGCTTCAGAGGAGGAGCTGCCGCCGATTACTGAGGAGGAGAGCTGTCGCCTAGGGCGGCAAAAACCCTGGTGCCGCTCCTGACATAGGCACCCTGGTGCAGTGGCTACTCTAGCAAAATGTTGTGATTCTCATATACATAATAGCATCAGTGCATGGTGGATCAGGTTAAACTTAGAGTTTATTTATATTTTGCATATCTGGGGATCAGGCAACTATGTCATGAACTGGGATGTGGATGGTCAGGCCTAGTGGCTGGAGCCAGAGGTCAGAGCCAGAGTTAGAAACCAAAGCCAGTGGTCAGAATCAGTAGGGAAGCAGGCCTAGAACAGATGGAGCAAGACAGGCACAAGCGAGATCACAGCTGTGGGCATATGCATTGGACAGCCAGAGATCACTCGTTGCTGTTGAGTTTAAGAGCCGGCTTGCTGACTTGGCCAAACAGGCGGCGTAGTCAATCAAGTGTCCCTGCTGTGGGTCAGCTGTGCTCATAGGCAGCCCAGAAACTAGGCAGGTGCAGCTGCAAGTCCTCATTGCTGACACTATACATTTATAATTACCCTCCCTTTTCAATTATGAAAGCTATTTTTTTTTTACATTTCATTTGTCAGTAGGCTTAGAAGTAATACGTCACAAACATTTCTTTTCAGATACTTGTGACAGTGCCTCAGTGTTTAGAAATCTTGTTGCTATCCCCTCATCGCCAGGATTGGGTCAAAAGAATAAGATATGTTATATTTGATGAGGTAGGTGTCTTTTAACAGGAATCAAATTAGCTAATGTATGAAATGTTTGAAAGAAGGAACCAATGACTGCATTTTTCAAAATATCTGTTATTACTGGCCAGCGCCCATCTCTGGGAATATAGCTGTAAACTTCTTAATTTTCAAGACATAAATTCTTCCACTTCCATCTCGACCCTCATCGTACCTCTATATTTAACTGCATAGAAATTTACCAAATTTTTTGGAAAAAACTGAAATGATAAATCTCACCAAATCTGACACTGAGCATACAATTTAGGGGCAGATTCTGTATTCCTTATGCATCTAAGACTGCTAGTGAAGTCAGTGGGAGGCTTGGGTACAAAATGAATATAGTGTTGAATCCTTCAGATCTGATCCAATACCACTGTAGTCATTAGAAGGACTCAGTGGTAGGGAGTGGGCCCTTAATGACACATGCAGCAATTTCTGAATTTTTGGCACTCATTTAGTGAAGTAAGTTATTTTTCTCATTACAATGTATTTCCATATTTTAGGCTGATTTTTTTCCCCATATATATATAGGTACATTGTCTTGGTGGGGAAATTGGAGCAGAAGTTTGGGAGCACCTCCTGGTTATGATTCGATGTCCCTTTCTAGCTCTCTCTGCAACTATCAGTAATCCTGAACATCTTACTGAGTAAGCATGAACTTTTTTTTACTTATAAGAGCATGTGAATTATATACATTGGATGGGACAAAATTACCTCAGAGAGTACAGCATGAAATGTAGGTGAAAATACTCATGTTTATTTAAAAAATATCTGGTTCAGAGCTGGATTGCTACAGCTCTTACTTGGTAAGGCCCAATACCTCTGCCTGGCCCAGCTCACGTTGTGACTCCAGCTGTGGTGGAGAGAGCAGAGGTTCCTCCCTGATACCCGCTGCCATGAGCAGGGAGAAGATAGTGGAATGAGCTCTGGCTACACCCCACTACTTGCTTCTGCCTGGAGAAGTGCCAGAAATTGATTTTTATAGGACCTAATCACATCAGCCACACCATCAGAGGCTCGTTCACCTGCACATCTACCAATGTGATATATGCCATCATGTGCCAGCAATACCCCTCTGCCATGTACATTGGCCAAACCAGACAGTCTCTACACAAAAGAATAAATGGACACAAATCAGACGTCAAGAATTATAACATTCAAAAACCAGTCGGAGAACACTTCAACCTCCCTGGTCACTCAATTACAGACCTAAAAGTCTCAATTCTCCAACAAAAAAACTTCAAAAACAGACTCCAATGAGAAACTGCAGAATTGGAATTAATTTGCAAATTGGACACCATTAAATTAGGCTTGAATAAAGACTGGGAGTGGATGGGTCATTACACAAAGTAAAAACTATTTCCCCATGCTAATTTTCCCCTACTGTTACTCACACCTTCTTGTCAACCATTGGAAATGTGCCATCCTGATTATCACTACAAAAGTTTTTGTGCTGATAATAGCCCACCTTAATTGATTAGTCTCATTATAGTTGGTATGGCAACACCCATTTTTTCATGTTCTCTATGTATATATCTACCTACTGTATATATATATATGTATATATATCTTCCCACTGCATGCATCCGGTGAAGTGGGTTTTAGCCCACGAAAGCTTATGCCCAAATTAATTTATTAGTCTCTAAGGTGCCACAAGTACTCCTCATTCTTTATACACAAAACGGTAATTTGTTATTATATTGATGGCCATATTTGTTGTTTTCTTGTCTACATCTAGTCATGGGTGATTCAGTTTGGCAGAAGTCAGAACTCCTTTTTCTTGCTGAACTTTCTTCCCCCCCCCCCCATTCCAAGAACAAAATTCAAATTCAAGGATTTTATTTAATTAATTTATTTATTGTGAGGTAGCAGAAAAGTTTGGTTAAGGGAGTTGTAAAGGTTGCTTTCACAATGTTTCTACAAAATCAAGGAATGTAGCTGAGGCTCAGATTTTAAAAACATAGCCACATATTTACATATTTTGCCTTTTAACCTGTTCTAAATACACCTAACTATTTTCTTTCAGTTCTTTTACAGAAGCTTTATCTTTACAGTAACTCCTCACTTATCGTCCTCCTGCTTAACGTTGTTTCAAAGTCACGCCGCTGCTCAATTAGGGAACATGCTCATTTAACGTTGTGCAATGCTCCCTTATAACGTCGTTTGGCTGCCTGCTCTGTCCACTGCTTGTAAGATTCTGTGGAAGAGCAGCGACTTTACAAGGGAGCATTGCACAAGTTCCTCTTCTCCGCCTCCTTCCCCTCCCTCCCAGCGCTTCCCCTCCTTCCCCTCCCTCCCAACGCTTAGGACTTTCTGGGAGGGCGGGGGAGAAGCGGCGAAGTGCTGCGTCTCCACTCCTCCCCCTCCCTCCCAGAAAGTCCTAAGCGCTGCCAAACAGCTGTTTGGTGGCAGGGAAGCGCTGGGAGGGAGGGGGATGAGCAGGGAAGCGCCGTGTCTCTGCTCCTCCCCTCCCTCCCAGAAAGTCCTAAGTGCCGCCAAACAGCTTAGGACTTAGGGGGGGAGGGGAAGGAGCGGGGATGAGGCTGCTCTGGAGAGGAGGTGGAGTGGGGGTGGGAAGAGGTGTGCCTGGAGTGAAGCAGGGACAGGAAGAGGCAGGCCTGGAGCATCCCTAGCAAAGTCGGCGCCTGTTCTTCTCCGGGGAAGCTGCCACTGCTGCTGCGAAGGTGCTTCCTAGCGTCCTTGCCTGCAGCGGGCTGTGCCTGTGTGGGGTAAGCCTGGGGACCTTCCCAACCACAGTACAGTACAGTACTGTACAGTATATAATGCCTTTTGTCTGCCCCCCCAAAATTTCCTTGGAACCTAACCCCCCTCATTTACATTAAATCTTATGGGAAAATTGGATTCATTTAACATTGTTTCACTTAAAGTTGCATTTTTCAGGAACATAACTACAACATTAAGTGAGGAGTTACTGTATTTTGTTCTTGCACTCTAGGTGGCTACAGTCAGTAAAAAGATACTGGCAACTTGCTGAAAGTACAATAGAAGAAAGCCCTGGTTCTTCTACAACTGCCAGGAAATGTACAAGGAAGCAAAAACTACAAAAAACAAAAAAATCATATAGAGTTAGACTAGGTCTGTATCAGAATATTTTTAAATATAGAAAATATCATTTGTGGCCCCAATCCTGCAAAGATTTACACATGTACTAAAGTTTATGAACTGTGAATAGTTCCTTCAAAGTAAAAATCTTTACAGAATGGGGTCCTTAATTTTTTTAAAAAACAAGTGTAGATGCAATTCATAAATAAATTTATGCTTGTATATACAGTATTGCATGGAGAGAGATACAATGATCTGGAAAAGTATGTGTGTTCTCTCAAGGATAATGATTTCATCATTGATCACTATCACCCATGTGCTGCATTAACAGTCAGTCATGTAAGTATAATACCAGAGCCAAAATGGTTTTATCAGCTATTATATTAGCAATATTAACCAAAAAAATCATTCTGCTGATTCTTTTGTTTAATGTACATATAGATTGAGAACTATGGCCTTCCTTTAGACATTGCCTTCTCTCCACGAGAGAGTATCCAGCTATATGACATGATGGCAAAAGTCTGGGAAGAGTGGCCAAGATTACAGGTGTGTATACACAATGGTGCATGGATGATATTTTTTGAAAATACTGAGAGAGCAGTTTGCTATTATTTTTATTGCTGGTGTTTTCAAGGAGTTAGATCCTGAGGAATTTACCTCTTTCAAGAATAAAATAGTAATCACAAAGGCAGATGCGAAAAATTATGAACAGGAGCTGAAGAAAGAACTAATCAACTGGATTACACTTGGCCAAAGAGAGAAGGTAACTAAAAATGTCAGAAGCATGTCCCCTTCTGAAGCGTAAATACAATATTAATATAGTACAAGTACCTCCTAAGTTATTAAAACTAACTTTTTGCTGTTTCTTTTGTTAATAATTGAAAGCATTTTCTATGGCTAAAGTTCCAATGGCTCCTAATATCAGTGGTGTTTCTAATGTGTTTGGGTCAGATTTTCAAAAGCACTGAAGTGAATGGGTCATATAACTGCCATTGTGAGAGCTGGAGTCCCGACTTCCTTAGATAGTTTTAAAAATCCCACTTTTTGTGTTTAATGCCTTCTCACTGGCCTTGCTTTACTTTAGTCCACTTCTTATCTTAGTGCATTCTTGAATCCCTTTGCGCAAACTATAGGTAGTGGGCATGTTTCCAGTTGAAGAAGCTTTTTTTTCTGATTAATTATATTAATTATTATTATTATTATTTGGATTACATTCACACTTAGAGGGTTGTCCTAAACACTTTACAAGCACCGAATAGAAGATCTCTATTCCTAGCAGCGCACAACCTAGGGCCTCACTCTATAAATCAGGAGCATCTCTGTTGAAATCAGTGGAGTCACACCAGTGTAAAACCTGTATAAGTGAGAAGAGAATCCAGCCTCTAATTAAGGCAAGATACATCAGTGGATATACCATAACAAGCAGTAAGATTGGGCAGTGGATGGAGGACAAGGGAAACAATAATAAATAATATGAAAAACCAAAATCTCTTTAAAATGTGGTATTTTCAACAAAATGTCTAATGGTACAATGATTCTTACATTCGCAATAATTCAGCATTCATACAGCAGTTTAAGGCCTCAATCTACATGTGGAATTCTTATTGAAATTAATCTGAGTTTCACAGAGTCCTCAAAGGATCCATTCATAGGCTGTATACTGCTGCCACAATTATAGGTGACCTTATAAAAACCTAAATAGATAGAAAGTTTAAACAGAAAGCTGGAGTTTTAAATTACTTTGATTTACATTCAACATTTACATTATTATTGTGCACCCTTTGATTTTTTTCAGGTCTCATCAAATTTTGTGTTTTCACGCCTTTAAGACCGACCCACTAGGAATTATTGCTTTGTACCATCTTTTGGGCTAATTAAATTCCTGAATTTAAGTACAAATAAACTCAACACTTGCTGAAATCTGTTGTGATTACCAGAACTTGTATATGTATTTTGAATATACTGGGCCAGGTTGTGTCCTAAGCTACATCCTTGTGACCCCATTGTTGCCAGTGGGATTACACTGAGCAAGTGTTCCAGAATTTGGCCCTGAAGAATAATCACAACAGCCCTGTAAGTATTATCCCCATTTTAAAGACGGGGTAATCATGAAAGAGGTGAAGTGAGCTGACTAATCACTGACTGAGCCAGAATTAGAATTTAGGATTCAGTAAGTGGTAAGGGAGCAATGTACTCTAATGTAACGAGCACATGATTCAGTGTCTGGAATTTTTGACTTTCTTGAACAAAGATATTAGGAAGGATTGTTGCCTCAGATAACAAAATTTATAGCCTGCTCCATAACATACAGTTTGCACTATAAATCAGATCACTAACACTACTTTGTCTAGGTGCATCAGCTGCTGGAGTCCCTTAAACCTCACCCTGTTGATTGTTCAGAAAATGAAAAGCGGATCAGATTTGCACATTTTGTTGAAAAACTACAAGACATGGATAAATTGCCTGCCATATTTTTTATGTAAATATACAAATTCTTTTTTTTTAATGTATATCTTTTTACAAGAGTTAAAATGATGTATATTGGAGCTAATACTGACATGGCTCAGCAAGGTATGTTTTGTAATGTGCTATTTATTTACAAGAGTCTCCTGAGATTAAGTTTTGTTTGTTAGACTGTGGTAGGTATGAATATCCATTTGTTTAAAAACATTTGAAGTAAATGCTCGTATTGTAGATTACAAGCACTCTCATCCTGTTCGCTTCCATGAGGTGTTAAAAAGTCTAGCTGAACCACAATTGGAACCTTTTAAACTGTGTGTGCGTATGTACATAAACACACACACACACACACACACTACATAATTAAAGGCGTATCAGGAAGGTGCTCAGTGCCTTGCAACATTGGAAGCTATAAATATATAGAGAGGTATATGCACATGTATATATATTTATGGTATGTAATCCATTTTGTATTGTGAATAATGTTTTTAAATAAAAAAAAAGCTTGATTCTTTTTTTCTCCTTTGTCTCCTGAAGAAAATGGACAATGGATTTGTTGGGTGGTATGTGTGTGTTTTCACATGTGTATACAATTTCAAACAAAAATCTAAATGAATAGATTTAAAAAAAAAACCATACATTTTGTTTAATTCTTTAAACAATTACAACTATAACTGAGAGATATAAAATAATCTGAGACAAGAAATTGTCCTCAGCAATATAGGAAACTGATGTTATTGCTCAGAGGTAAGTCAGAGTCTATACAGAATGACAAAAGTAAAAAGGAAAATTCTGAGAAATTGAGTCAGCTAACTATATTAAGGACCTGATTCTCAGCTGCCTTGTATCTTGCATAAATACTTACACCTGTGCAAAGTAGGCATAGAACTCTACCATCCACTTACCCACTTTGCTTAGGTGTAAGATCCAATTCAGCAAAGCATTAAGCACATGCTAAACTTTTTAAGCGTTTGAGTATTTCCATTGATGTTAATAGTACTATTCATATGTTTAAAGTTAAGCATGTGCTTAAGTGATTTGTTTAATAGAGATAGGGACATATTTCTAATTTATAGAATTAACTGACAGATTACAAGACCTACTTGTGACTATTATTCTAACAGTATGACATAAGTACCTTGTTTAAAAATATGTATCTCTTTAACAATCAGCATTAACTAATCTTACTTCAATTTTTGTTTTAAGGTTTAACATTCATTCAGTAGAAAGAACAGCCATGGATACATTTTATAATTTGATGAAAAAACAAAGGAGTGAACGAGATCCAAATACTGAGAAAAAAATAAAAAGTTTAACAGACAAACTAAGAAAAACAAATAAAACTCTAGGGAAATGTCTGGCTGCGTAAGTATTACTATATATTTATTATTTTATTCTGTTAGTGCTCAGAGGCCTGAATCAGGATCAGGGCCTAATTGAGTTTGATGCTGTAAAAACACATAGCATGAGACAATTCGTGCTTCAACGAGTTTATATTTTTAATACCAGGAATAACAAGTGGATGTAACAAACAAACAGATGAAATGGGCAAGGGAGAGATGATGGTTTCTACCATTTCCTTTGGCAGGCTACCTATATGGTATATAAAAACTTGTTATTTACATCCTTCAAATGTTAACAATATCCATCTCCCTAACTATACATAATCAATAGAACAGAGTGATTTTTGTGATGTCCAAACAACTCCTGTCTGAGTCCCCCAAATCAAAATCAAACTTTTCAAATTCAGACATAGCAGACATAACATTATGTAATTAAATATATAGTCATGACATCAAACCCAAGAAAAGTACATGCCAGATGTGAGATCCTCAGCCCTGCTTTGACCCCTTTGCACCATGTAAAAGGGCCAGAGCAGCATAAAGGGGCCATTAAAAGCTCCTTTATGAGGATTCTTCTAGAGCAGGCACTGCAGAAGACAGCCATAAGGCTGCTTTCCAAGGACCCGTTTTCAAACTCTAGCACAGAAGGTGCAGGAGGCAGTGCTGCAACAAACAGTAATGTGGAGATTCCAAGCAGTGCTGCAGTCCATAGGGCAGTCTTGGGAGGCTTCCTTAACTTAGCCAGGCCCCCAGGGCTGTCAAAGTTATGCCGGAGACCTCTTCAGCCCCCAGAGCAGCCTAGGATTGGGAGGTGCTATGAGTTTTGTGATGTTTAGGGTGCAGCACAGAATCTCACTCCAAAACTATGGGCCAGGCATTTTGGCAGAAAAAGTGCTTTTCTTTTGATAGCTGCTTTCCAATATAGCCAGCCTTCTCCTACAACCTGAGTTTAAAGGATGGACCCCTGGAGCACGGGCTCATGTGGACTGAGGTGGTGATTGTTCCATGAAGAGTATGTTACTTCAAAGTGAATGAATCTTAAGTGTGTTTCCCTGCCTGCACTGAATGTGTCTACAGTTGAGAGCAGCTCATTCATTTCTGCTCCATTGTCTACCTGGAACTTGCTTATTTTTGTCAAACATCAAGACCCAGATTTTTAAAGGTATTTAGGCACCTAAAGATACATATAAGTGCCTAATGGGATTTTCAAAAGTGTCTAAGTGCCATCTTTGTAACCTCCTGGAGTGTACATTGGGGGTGGGGTGGGGTCTGGTGTCATGATGAAATTTAATTTATTTCAATGGGAGTTAGGCACCTAGGTGCTCTTGAAAATCCTAGTAGATTCCTATCTTTAGGCACCTGAATACCTTTACATATCTGGCCCAATGTCACTCTTCCTTTTTCAGATTCATGACTTTAAATCTTCCAGTTCATGTTAGCATATAACTGATACAAAACCCCAGTCGTCTTTCTCTTCCCACACTACTGTAGCATTCTTTCATTCTTCTCTTACTGTACAATAGAGTACCTTATCCTTAGTTTGCAAGAATATTGTACTTTCTTGGGAATATTTTCCACTTTTACATTTCTGCTTTCTTTTCAGTTTCCTCCATTTTGTATATCATTATCCTTTTTGCCCGTGTAAGTCACTTTATATTCTGCCTTATACTTTAAAATGTTCTTGTTGCTTTGTATGAAGGCGATGATATAAAATTCAATTGATATATATGTAAATTTGTGAATTTACATTAGTTTTGAGATCTTAATTTATGAGTCACTTGAAAAGGAAATGCATATTTAAAAGTTGAAAAGTCAAGAGTACTTTGTAATCAATTTTAATTTAAAAAAAAATACCCTTTTAAAATTGTATGTTTTATACAGTAACCTAAAAAAGGAGTCTTCCACTAAACTTGAGAGAATGATCCTTAATTTGAACAAAAAACAACATTTAAAGAAAAGACTTGAAAAGCTTACTAAGGTCCCTCCAGACAGTACGTATGCTAATTCTAAAGCTGTGGATAAAGAAGTGAGTAATTCATTATTGATAAACATAACTTTTGCTTTTGTTTTTAAAAATTTAAATATAGGATTAGTATGTGTGATATCACTGTACTTTATAATTCTGTGCTTAATCTGTCATGAAACTTGTCTAAATTGAAAGCCCGGTCCTGCAAGATACAGAGCATCTCTAGAGAGATGCTGAGTGCCTTCACCTCCATTTGATTTTTATTTTTAAGATGGATCCAGACTCATTCATCCTCCCACTGAGATCCAGGCAGGAGAGTTACTCCAGCATTAGAGCTTCTTGTAATTCCTACAGACACTATGGCCTGAGGGGAGAGGATGATTTGCCCATCCATTGGGAATTATGGAGTGTAGAAGGCAAGGAATTCATTCCTGTGAACTCTCCTCAATGCACAGCTCTATCAGTTGCTGATCTCGGACTCGTATTTTTTTGATTAATCGATTACTTCACTTTGGAGCTAGCATGACTTTCCCAGTCTTGTACAGATCACAAAATAGCCATATGGTGTCATTTCAGGAAAGTGTATCTATGTAGGAAAGCGTTTAGCACATACTCAACTTTATGTAACATTGACTGCCATGTTAAATGTAATATTGATGAAGTTCCATTGATACATGACAAGACACATGCTTAAGTGCTTTCTTGAATAGGAATGAATTTAAGCATGGGTTCAAGTGCCTTATACCAATAATTCTGGATTTGGCTTTTTGATAAGATAGATTCTGTCTTCAAACTATCAGACTAGAGAATAAGACATTCTGATGAATAAATATTTGTTTTACACAATGGAGTTCATCAGGATAAAACCACAAATATTGTATATGTTAAATTTCAGTAAATTAGCCAATCATTCAGGTAAACAGATGATGGAGGCTCCCAGTTAGATTGTCTGATCATAGGACCCAATTCAGGAAACCATTTAAGCACATGCTTAAACACATATTTAAATGCTTTCCGGAATCAGAGTCTTAATGCATATTTCCTGTGTGTGTGTGTGTGTGTGTGTGTGTGTGTTTAAATTTCTTCAAATCATGTACATCAGGCTCTAGGTATGTATACATTATTTTTGGAAGAAATATGTCCATTACAATTACATTGGATGAAAGTACAAAAAAGTCCCAGTTTACAACAAAGAAATAAATGTTTTCCTCTCAATACACTTGTACCCTTGTAAACCGGCTCCCTGAGAAAATACAGAGGCCTTGCAGCATGCCATGAAAGTCAACAAAGTTGGACTCTGTCAAAACCACACAATAGGGAGAGTGGTTAGGAAAGGCATATTCCAGAGTTGTAGATTGTAAGGATGTTTTCTCTATGACTATATTAGGTTAATTCAAGAGAAGGCTGTCTGGGGAAAAACAGGCAAGAAGGAAGAGAATGGCTCAAGATAGCCACCTCTCAGAAAACAGTTAAGAGTTGTTAAGGGACAATTCCAGAACTACTAGTTATTATTTTACCTCCTCTCCAGCCAAACTATAAAACTGGTTTGGAATAGGACAGGAAAAGGAATAGACAGGACCAGGACAGAAGGACAAAGGAACTCTGGCAAGGGCATAGGCTTGGAAGTGACATCCTGGGTCACTGCAAGCAACCCTGTCATATAATCCCATTCATACATTTATCAAGCTCCATTTTAAAACTGTTTAGGTTGTTGCCCCCACAACTCCAGTTGGGAGGCTCTTCCAGAACCTCACTCCTCTGAAGTTAGAAAGTTTCTTCTAATTTCCAGCCTATATTTATTCATGGCCAATTTATACTCATTTGTTTTTGTGCCAATATTATCCTTAGCTTAAATAGCTCTTCTTCCTCCCTGGTGTTTGCCCCCCCCCCCATTCTGAATGTATTGATAGACAGCAATTATATCCTTGCTCTCAAGAGACGAAGATCCTTTTTTAATTGTGCCAGAGGTGCAGCTAGCCCTGTAACCATGACACTTTCTTAAAGCCTTCAGTACCACTTCAGTCTTATACAGGTTCAGACTTAGCCAGCTAGCTCTTATCCAAACCCCAGCCTTTGATAGATACTGGTAAGCTAATCAATATTGCACTTGAAACAGTGAAAGCTGTTTTTGAAAATATAAGCCTTTAGCTTTACCTTCAAGATAATATTTCCTTAACTGGTGTGCATGTTTCTTTCTTTCATCATTCATCACTAATGGGTAATGCCTCCCACTTGTGGGATTCAGAATTGGTCTGGTGTTGATGCTGGAAGCTCCAGGACTAAGCCCCACCCTTCAATTTAGGCCGCCAGATTTTCTGCCTCTGGTGGCAGAAAAAGTTGGTGGTTTAGTTTCTTCTGAGCATTTTGTTCTATAATTTTGATTTTGTTTTTGTGCAGTGGCAGCCTCATTTCAATTTCTTTATTAATTTATTAATGGAGATATCCCATCTCCTAGAACTGGAAGGGACCTTGAAAGGTCATCGAGTCCAGCCCCCTGCCTTCACTAGCAGGACCAAGTACTGATTTTGCCCCAGATCCCCAAGTGGCCCCCTCAAGGATTGAAGTCACAACCCTGGGTTTAGCAGGCCAATGCTCAAACCACTGAGCTATCCCTCCCCCTGTCTCCTCTTTTGTGGTGAGGCATTACCACAGTATTGAAGCTCTAACCCTCTGGCTTCTCCAGTACAGCAACTCTTGAATGGGCTCCCTCTGCCTCAGCAGAAAAGCCCTGCAAGGGTCTAGCCAAGTTCAAGAGATGCTGTAGGTAGCTTTTCAGGAGTCTCAGCGGGCAAACTATGTTCTGCTGCACAAGCATTGACTTTTGCTCTGCAAGGGCATGGGGCTTGAGAGGGTAAGCTATACCCTTCAGCTACAAGCTGCTGACCCTTGCACTGCCAGGGCACAGGCTTTGAGTCAAACTGGTATGTAAAGATTGACTCCTGCCTAAATCCGTGACTCCACCATGGGAGGGTTGATCAGTAGCATGGGGATTGCCATAAAGAGGAGATCCCTTCACAGTCTGCTTCAGGGTAAGTCTTGCAAACTACAGAGGCTTCAGATTACAAAACTGTAAAAGTCATTATACCCTTCATAACAATTTGTATTTTTAACGAGCTAGTGAGGTAAAAATTGGGGTTTAAACCCTTTGGATTTTGCCTTCCCACCTTGAGGGAAGTGTTCGCTAGCACCTTTCTCCTCACAGGGGCTCTTTCACATGCTGTATAAGGCATATTGTCCTTCTATCACCCTGCAGTCTGGCTAGCATGCAGAAAAGCCTATTACTCCTGTGAAGCTCTGTCTCAGGCTGCAGTGTAATGGAGATTGTGCCTGCCTGGTTTTCAGCCCATAGCCTGTTGGTCTGCCAGGAAAAGGGGGCTAAGAGTATGACAGGTGGGAAAGGGTCTTTCTTTCCACAGGCTGGCTCCACACTAAAGCGTAACAAACATTTCAGGCAGACTGTGACTAGAACAGAGGCACAGGAGGACTCCATTCCTCACACAGCTGCACCATCATGGATTACAAGGAGGCACTTTAGACTTATTAGGCAGTCAGAGAACCTACGTTGCACCTGTAGAAAGGGACCCCTTCATCCAGATCAAGTTAGCCTGGACACCAGAAGAGAAGTGTAGTTCAGCAGGATTTCTCCATTAGCCTCATCATACTTTTTGATATCCAGACAGAATTCAGCTGGTCAATTTATATTTCTAATTAATGAGAAGAGAAGCTGTGTTGCATAATGAGAAATGTCTTACATGATCTTTTTTTTTTTTCTGTTAGCAGCTTCTCTCCTCATTCATCACACGCTGGTAGTCTGGTAAATGACTGGAATACAATTTGTAACAAATTGAAATTGTTCTCTAAGGGGAGATTGAGATATTTACTTACCTGAAGGTTATTAATATATTATGTTAGGTTTTCTTAATGCTAATAATTGGTTGGTGGAGTATTGCTACAGTTTTGGAATAACACTTCTGGTAGCACGAGCTGATGGGTGGGCTTGAGGACTCCAGCAACAACATTGGACCACCTCTGAATTCCACAGGTGGCCTGTATTACCTATTAGTGAGGAATGGGGAGAGAAGCTGCTCACAGAAAAAAATAATCAGGTAAGAATTTTCTTACTTTGTTTTACAACACTTAAATGACTGTGATTAATACTTAACATTTCTTTACAAGTAGACCTTGATGGAGATCTTTCATCGAATTAGGTTTCAAAGGAAGAGTTTCCTGCTGAGAATGTTGGCACAGAAGGGTATTGGATATCATCATGCTTCAATGTCATACAAAGAAAAACAAGTCGTGGAGATGCTTTTCAGGATGGGATATATCCGGGTTGGTAAATTATAATCATTTTTATGGACAATTCCTTTTTAAGGAATAATTTTATAATTTCTCATTATATTTAATTAAATCACAGCTTGACTCTCACCCATATAATTCACATATAAACTTATTTTCGTTGACTGTGGTAAAATATATTGCACTTGGTTTCCCAGCATTAATTTTTAATATATTGACAGGAGAGTTTCTAAATTAGAAACAAAATATCTAAAAATTCTAAAAGTAATCAGTTGACTGGTCCAGGACTAAATGTTACCATCTTCAAGATTAGGGCATGGAATCAGAAAATTTTAGTAGATCTCTGCACACAAAAAGAATAAGTAAACTGATACTAGATCTGCCTTTTGATTTTTATGAGACTGTATGGTTATGGGTGTACTGATTCCAAAGCCCATTTCCGCAACGTTGTATCAATACAGTACCTCCATATCACAGTGTCTGTATTTACTAATTACCAGTGAAAGTTTCTCTAAAATTAAATGTGATTATATTTAGGGAAATGAACTATATAATGGCATGTTTGGAAGCACTAATGAGATAATGTTAAAACTTAATGTATGTACTTTGCATCAAATTTAGATCATGGTTTCTCACGCTGTTGAATTATTTCCAACTGTGCTGCTACTTTGCTTTAGCATTATTGAATTAGAAGCAGATTTCCCAGGGTGCAGTTATTGTATGCTTAAAATTATCACTTTTTAAAATAATTTTATATTAAAAGTTACATAAATATTTTATTTGCACAGTTTTAAAAAAGATAAATGAAGAAAAGTTAAAGTTATATTCTAATTCTGTTAAATCTATTTGGGTGAAATCCTGGTTCCACTGAAGTTAATGGTAAAATTCCCAATGACTTCAGTGGGCCAGGATTGCAAACATTATTTTAAATATATAGTAATGAACCAATTTTTCAAAATAAAAAAATTAAATAAGCAAACGAAATTAAAAATTGCTTCTTGCTGCTAATAAATGCACTTATGTTTGACTTTTCCTAGGTGGTTACAGCTACTGGATCACTTGCTTTGGGAATCAATATGCCATGTAAATCTGTTGTCTTTAGTGAAGATTCTGTCTATTTAGATGCTCTGAATTATAGACAGGTATTGAAATACAGCAGGTCTCATTTATATTGAATATATATACAGACATACTTTTCCTCACAACTGTCCAGAAAATACCTTCTTTTTCAAATTGCTTCTGCCTATTCTGAATCATATCTGCTGCCTTTAATGCCAAAAATGAATTTTTACTGCTTGGTACTTTTGTTAGCACTACAGAGTTGACACTGCTCAGAGATTGAGCTGGATTGTATTCTTTCTTGTGCATTATCAACAGAGCTATTTACTAAATTAGTCAGTTACACCTGTGCAATCCCATTGCAGGAAATGCAGTTGCACAAGTGAAACTGAAGACATAATTTGAAGACAAAGGGGTGTAGAGGTGTAAATTAAGGTAGAGTTCGGCCTGTAGAACCTTTTATTAAGGTAGTGATGTGAGAGAAGGAAAGAATCCAGCCTGATGTTCAGAGCCTAGGGTGAGTTTGAAAGACTGAAATTAAAAAAAAAAACAGCCCACCTCTTTACTTGTAAACTAACTATATTTGATGTAGAATGTATTTAGAGATGCTAAATGAGGAACACCGTGGCACCATTTTTACAGATGCACCACACCATAAGTTTGTGAGGTACACTGGGATCCTTTGACAAGAAAGATACAAATTGTATCATTTTAGCTGTTTAGTGAATATAAGGAAAAAATACGTACACTACTGTGTATAATTATGGCTGGGGTGATAAGGAAACCAGTATTACCTAAGGGCATAGTAACTGGTTATATTGCTTCCTAAGATCTGCTTTAAAAAATTGTGTTGCATACGTTATTGTTGGAGAAAAACTGAGTTTTTACTTTTTTGTTTGGGTACAGCAAGTTAGAAGCTTTATTAACTTTTACAATTGTGCAGAGGGAGAGAGCTAAGCAGGTCTTTTTTTTTTTTTGGTAACTAATTACAGCAAGCATTTATACCTTTTCTTACAGAAATAATGAGGGACAGCTGCATCTTGTTATACATAGGCCATTTTGATATTTTAATTTTTTACTTGTTTTGACTTTTGCCAACATACAATATTTTCTATATCTTATTTACACAAGGTCTTCTACGCTTTATTTATACAAGGTTACAATAACTTTTCACACAGTTCTTTTTTACCTGCCTCACACAATCCTTGCTTCTACAAATTTCACGTTATTAGGGCTACAGTTAGCCTGACTTTTGCTAACAAACTGTTATGCATTGCAGTTTTTTTTTTGACAGTTCCTTTTCTGCTTCCACAACCGCCCCTTTTGTACTTCTAGTACAACAAACATTCTTAAATCTTTATTTGCATTAAGTTCTGGACTTTAGATTCTACATTAGATGTTTTAATTTTAGCGGTTTCTGCTTCCACATTATTTTTCAAACTAGTATCATTAGTGTAAATGCTTTTGTACCCTAGTATACTATAGAGAGGAGCACCATATACAACTTAAATAAAGAGAATAGAACAGAATTTTTGTGAAATAATAATCTTTAGAATTTATAAATAACCCTTTAGATGTCTGGACGTGCTGGAAGACGTGGACAAGATATGATAGGAAGTGTGTTCTTCTATGATATCCCACTGCCTAAGGTCGAAAAACTTATAAAATCCAATGTACCCCAACTGAAAGGCCAGTTCCCTCTGAGTATTTCCCTGGTACTGAGACTCATGCTATTGGCTGCAAAAGCAGATGACAAAGCAGATGCCAGAGCAAAGGTATATTAATTTTATTTTAAAAACATCTTTTAATTTTATTATATTTATATATTCTAACTCAAGTACAAAGTATGCATTTCAAATGTAAACAGTCTGACACCAAATAAAGTGTATATTTTCCTACTAGAGCCTCTTAGGGTACATCTCTGCTGTAGGAAAAAAACCTGCGGAAGCAAGTCTCAGAGCCTGGGTCAACTGACTTGGGCTTGTGCTACTGAGTTTAAAAATAGCAGTGTAGACATTCCTGCTCAGGCTGGAGCTCGAGGTCTGAGACTCAGCTAGTGGGCTGGGTAACAGAATTCAAGCTCCAGCTTGAGGGGGAACATCAGCACTGCTATTTTTAGCTCCACAATGCAAGCCCTGGGAGCCAGAGTCTGTTGACCTGGGCTCTGAGACTCACTGCTGTGAGGGTTTTTTTTTTTTTTTTTTTTTTTTTCCATTTTGCATTGTAGCCATACCCTAAGAGTCTCTTGTGCTATAAGGACACCAAATCTCACTGATAGGAGAAAAGATGCTGCCAACAAGATGGCTACAAAATTTGGTCTTACAAGAAGCACAAGCTAGCTACTTGTAGAAAGGTGTTTTAGTGTTAAAATATTAGTTTCACTTATAGAAGTCACTGTTTTGATTTTGTCTTTCACTTCCTCTGTTTGTGTCTCCTCCTTATCTCTTTTTACTGGTTCTATTTTCTCCTCTTTTCTCTCCCTTCACCTTTTGATAACAGTAGCATCAGAGGTCCCAGTCAGGATTATGGCTATAATGTGCTAGGTGCTATAAAAATAAGTAAGAGACTGCCACAGCATGTTTTTAGTTTAAATAGAGAAGCCAGACAAAAGGGGTGAGAAAGTAAACATAAAGAGAGAAAAACATACAGACTTAATCAGTGTTGGTTGGAAAACATCATATTCAACATTTTTATTTTGTTATATTTTTCATGTCTTATGGAGCAGATGTAGGACAAGGGAGGAAGGCAGATAGAAAAGAGGCAACAAGAAAGACAAAGGAGGGCACAGAGGTCAGTGAGGGGAAGAGTAATAAAGAGGATGGGGAAGACCAAGGATGGTTGACAGAGCAAAACTGGCAGGGATTGTGAGGGGAAAGAGTGAAGATGTCAGAGCAAAAAGCCAACAAGCAAAGAAGAAAAATGCCCAGAATCTAACCTACAGAAGGAATGGTCTGAGGACATTGCCAGGCTCCAGGGGTTGTGAAGCTCTGCTGCTGCTCCTGGCCTCCTGCTGGGGTACGTCTTAAGGCTTGTCTACAATACCGCGCGGGGTTGATCTAAGATATGCAACTTCAGCTACGTGAAGAGCATAGCTGAAGTCAACGTCCTTAGATCTACTTACCGCGGTGTCTTCACTGCAGTAAGTTGACAGCTGACGCTCTCCCGCCGACTCTGCTTGCACTTCTCGTTCTGGTGGAGTTGACGGGAGAGCGCTCAGCGGTCGATTTATCGCATCTATACTAGACGCGATAAATCGACCCCCGCTGGATCGATTGTTGCCTGCCGATCTGGTGGGTAGTGTAGACAAGCCCTTCGAGCATGACTCTCAGTCTTTCCAGATTACTGTACCCCTGTCAGGAGTCTGATTTGTCTTGCATACCCACAAGTTCCACCTCACTTAAAAACTACTTGCTTACAAAATCAGACATAAAAATACAAAAGTATCACAGCACATTATTACTGAAAATTGCTTACTCTCTCATTTTTACCAAATAATTATAAAGTAAATCAATTTATATATAAATATTGTACTTACATTTCAGTGAATAGTATATAGAGCAGTATAAACAAGTCATTGTCTGTATGAAATTCTAGTTTGTACTGACTTCCCTAGCACTTTTTATGTAGCCTGTTGTAAAAGTAGGCAAATATCTAGATGAGGTTGATGTACCCCCTGGAAGACTTTTGCATACCCCCAGGGGTATGCAAACCCCTGGTTGAGGACCACTGCCTTAGAGCTTCTGGGAATGGCTTTTCCTCTGGGAGTCTGCTCTGCCTCACCTGAACTCCTGGCTGGTGAATGCTGCATGGAGCTTGGTGTGTGTCCGTTCGGTCTACTTTTCCATATTGTTCATGTTAATTATACATAGAGAATCAGAAGATCCTGTGGGATCCAGGATTTCAACTAAAAGTGAGGGAAATGAGTGAAAGGGGATGAGGGTGGGAAATAACTGTGAACATAAATCTGGTCTCGGAGGAAAAATAAAAGGCCTAGAATAGAAGGAAAATAAAGCACTAATTTAAATTCATTTACAGGAAAATCTGGATTAACTATTTAAGAATATTTACTTTATTATTTTATTAAAATACTGAACATAGCCCTTAGCAGTGTGTGTAATATGTTCAATATTAAAACAATGCACAATTTAATTTAAATATTCAAATACATATTAATGCCCTGATCCTGCAAAGATTTAGGCTTGTGCTTAACTTTATGCATTTACCTATTGCATAAAGTTAAGCACAAGCCTAAATCTTTGCAGGATCAGGTCATAGGGATGGTATTTTCAAAAGCACCTGAAAGAGTTAGGTACCCAACTCCCAATTAAAGTTAAAAACAATCTATAGGAGTTGGGTCTTAGTTTCTTTGTTTGTTTGGGACATTAAAACATTGCAATTCCTAAATTTGTCTCTCTTTTTACTCAGGTGCTGTCAGTGTTGAAGCACTCACTGCTGTCCTTCAAACAAAAACAGAATACTGAAATGTTAAAAGTATACTTTATCTTTTCCTTGCAGTTTCTTGTCAAAGAGGTAAATTTTAATTCTGTTAGGTTAAGAGCGTATATCCAGCATTGCACTCTGTTATATATATTTTTTCAAACATTACTGGAAACAAAGCCAGAAATCTTACAAACTGTATTGTTTCTTTCATATAATTATTGTACCACTCATCTTATGTTATATAGCACCATTCAGGCATTAGTTAAGAAAAACTAGGTGAAGAAAACCAGATAAAGAAAGAGACATTTTAGCCCAATTTTTAAAATACAATCAGTGTTCAATCCTACATTTAATTGAAGACTGTTCATTTTTTGTGATGCAAAGACAATAGGGAGAGTGCTAATCCTGCTGCATGTATAAGTTTGATCAAGGATGGCACACAGGGCAAAATATGAACTGAGGTATCCATCCATATGATATTTTAATATGCATATACATAAAATGCATTGGAGGACAGAATTTTCCCAAAGACAGCATGTTAATAATTGTGCTTCTATCAAGCCCCAGTTCACGAGACTTCACGTCCAGCACTTTGTATCTTGCACACTTGAACTAACTTAACAACATATTTTATTAACTAGGGCTACTTGGATCAAGAAGGTAACCCTATGGGATTTACTGGACTTGTGACCCATTTACATTATCATGAACCTTCAAATTTTGTCCTAGTTAGCTTTCTTGTGAAAGGTTTATTTCACAAACTGTGCCAGCCAGTTGAGAATGGTAAGTTAATATTTCATACTTTTTAATTAATGTAACAGTCATTCACAAAAATGCAATCTAAATCATGCTCGTATTTTATTATGTGCTCTAAAGTTAATGATCTGTAATTATCTTAGACAATTACAAAACAAATGTGACATGTACTTCCTTCCATATAATGTTAATAGAACCTTTCTATTGTTATATGTTCACTAAGTTTCAAGTCTAAAGCATTTGCAGTTCCCACTCTAGACAGGTAAATGAAAGTTGTTTTCAGATTTAGTAATTGGTGTTGTGTTTAAAAAAAAATAAATAAAAAAAAATCTAAGAAGATATCATGTAAAACTTCATTGTAACTATGGAGTTACAGCAGCCACTCCATAGTTAAGGCTGCAACTGGGTTGCATTATAAGGTCCATTTTGAATCCCCATTCAATAGACCTCTATTCCTGAAGTCCCTTCCATCACACCAGTCAAAAATGAAAATGTATTCAGATTTTTTTTAAACTCAGTTTGTCTTTGATTCACCCTGTTGTTCTGTACTGAAGCTATCATGTGTATCATCTGTGCTGAAACATACAGACAAAAATAGAGGTGAGTGAAGAAAAAGTAAAGGCCTTCATTCTGCAAACATGGATGGGGGCCTAAGAATTTTTACACAAACTTCTAGTTTCCATTGATTTTCAGTCCATATTACAATATGGTTCTGGTATGTAATTTAATATGGGAAGTAGGTAGATGTTTAACATTTTCAAACTGTAGATTTGTTTAGTTTAAATGATGCCTTCATCTTAAAAATCACCCATGTGTCTGAATGTTTGTCTACTGTTACAAGTAATGACAAAGATGATCAAAGTTGAAAGAGTTTAGAGGAAAAAAACTTTTTGCTTTCAGTGTGTTATTGCATTTGACAGCACTTTTTGTATACTCAGTTTCACTAATTCTCTTGTATTACAGGTGAGGTTGGTAGCACCACCTATTATTAAGTTTGCCAGACACATCACACTCATACTTTTGCCAAATGATAACCATTTGGGCTGACATTTTTCATTGAGGCCTGCCTCTGTCTGAACAGGTTTGGAAAATTTCAGCCAAAGTGGTCAGCTGTTTCCAAGAATGGGGCTAGGAAAATATTCATGGTTTTGCTCATGTTAAAACATTCTGGCAACCTTTTTCTTTGAAATGTTCTAGCACTCCCATGCTTTGGAGCAGGGACTTGAAATCTGGCGGAGGGTGGTCTTTGTGTCATGGATGTGCCTTTTGGTGGCCTCATGAAAATCAGTCCAAATTTGGCTATGGTATAAGCCTTTGAAAAATTGTGGTTTGCATATGCTCGGTAGAAACGTGCTAGACCTTAACAGCTAAAATCTCAGAACAATCTGTTTGCACTGAGCATGCTCCAGTCCAGAGTTGCAGGGGGCTAAGCAGGACTTTTCCTGCAATTGAAACTCTGGGCTCCTGCAGTCTGTGCAAGATCTGGGCACCTGAACTGAGAGGTGAATGGGAGTGGGAAAGAGAAAGGACTGGGACAGATTGGAGGGGACAGAGTAGAAGGGAGTCAAAGTGTAGAAAAGCCTGTGTCCACTAGAGCACATTCCCTTCTAAAGCCTGCAATGGACCCCCAGATTCCTGAGTCTCACCATTCCTCTGCTATCAGCAAATTCTGTGAAACCCACAGACAAAGTGTGTGCATCAAATTACCACAATTGGTAGAGAAACTCATGGACAGGTATAGAACAGGAAAATACATTGAATTAATTTTTAAAATGACCAGACTTCAAGTTGGAAGTGTGTGTTTAAAGGTTAAAGAGAATTTTCTTATTTTGCATATTTATTGTACTTTCTGTCTGAAATAGGCTCGACTGTTTTTTCTGAAGATGTGATGGAACAATTAGTGCTAGTGCTAGCAAACTTATTTGGAAGGAGATATCTACCAGCCTGTGCTACGAAATTTAGAAGAACACCTTGCCAGTCAAAGGTAAAGAAAAAAAAATATTATTTAATTTAATTAACTAATAATTTATTATTTGCATTTGATAATGCTTAGAAGCTCCAATTAGGGATCATGGTCCATTATTCTAAAGACTGTACATACATATAGTGAAAAGACAATTCCTTTTTGAAAGATCTAATGACTAAGGACTATAAAGCAGTAGTAATTAACCAAAAAAGGGCCAGTGGGTCCTGGCTTATGTGAATAATATCAAACTATCCAAGCATTCTTTCAGAGATGACACAGCTGCTTACACAGTTCTTGTCATGCTGGTATTTTATCTTAAGTGTGTTGATTAAATCGTTCTTTACTAAAAATTCCAAACACTGTTCATGTATATCTTTCCCCACATAGCACTTTAGACTGGAGGTCAAAATTAGAATCATCTGTGAAATTTACAAATTGACTAGCAGAGCATTGGCTACAGAGGTTTTAACCTTTTCTTTGGTACACCTAGTTCAGGAAATTCCATACATTGTTGCGTGAAAGCCATATTCAGCTTTAAGTTTTGTTCATTGTAGACCAACTCTAGCCATCTAAAGTTGGGCATTTTGAAGATTTGGGCCAAGGTATTTGGCACTATAATCTTTCCAGTGTGTGCATGCATCAAGGTAGGACTAATGCTCCTCAGATACACAGAAATAGTTTACCTAAATAAGGTAATAAGCTATATGTTATTTCAGGTGTTTCTAGAAGATCTCCCAGAAGAGTTTGCTGCTGCTGTTCATGAATACAACTGCAAAATAAAGAAGAATTTTGGTTGTTTTCTTCTAACAGTTGCCAAGCTGGCTGACATGGAACAAGAACACCAACTTCCTTTATCAAGGATAGGTAGGCACTGGGAACACATATGCATATTAATGTGGATACAAGCTATATTGTGAATGACTGATAGTTTTGATAATGGGGACTTAGGTGAGTGAAATGTTATGCAACTAAAGGCTGGTGAATTCAGCCAAGCTAATATAGAGATATAAATTGCATTGCTTCTTTCATTCTACAGTAGGTACTGTAGTTGTAGATTAAATTGAGATATTGGAGGTGTTATGGGGTGCAGGGACGTGGCACGTGGGTTAGCTGCTATCCTTTCAGGATTCAGGGAGTAAGAATTAAATCAAAGGTACTCCTTTATGAAAGGAAAAAAAGTGCTAGAACCCCAATTTGCCTTTTCTTGTGCTGAAAAGAGCTAAACAGGCAATTATCTGTCAGCTCAAAAATCCAGTCAGAACTTCTGAGGTATGTTATGATACAATAATCGTTTTCAGGGTGTACTACAAAGATTAATCCTCACATCGTCCTAATGAAATAGATAGGTAACCCATTATAGATGAGCATTCTATCAGGAGTAAAACAATTGAATTCCTCATAAGCCAATAAGCAATCTTTGGCAATCAGAAAGCAATATGAAAAGACATCATCATAAGATTACAAAGCACTAGATTTTCACCTAGTCAAATTGCTTGACTGGCATATTATATTATCATATGGCTTCCTGGAAAGAAAGATGCGAGGTGGACTAATTAAATGTTGCCTTGTTTGACAAGGATGGATATTTTACCTTATAACCCTCCCAAAAAATTTAGTATTTTAGGGTGTTGCCTAACCCTTTTTAAAGATTATTATTTGTATTAATTGTCAATTGATCAGAAGGTTCTGGTCCAAGAATCAGGCTACACAGAACTAAAACCAGTGAGTTCAATATCTTGCAGGAACCCTCAGGGTGTATGGCAAGGACCCTCCACGCCAAATAGAAAGATAGGAGTAATACAGTATTGGGGATATCTGTGGTATCATTCTTTGCATAATGTCTTAGTTTTGCATACTTACACTGTTCCTTGAGGAGCTGGTGGTAAGAGCCAAAGTACCAGCCCTGTCTCTGGCATGCCAAATGAGTCAGATGGTCCAGGTTCCTCAATGCCCCAGACTGATGGTAGAGCTGAAGAGTCAAATGATCAAAAAAGCTAACAATGATGGAGAAGCCAAGCTAACTGTACTTGGTGGTTTGCCCTCTTATAGGGCCTGAGCACCATCATGAATATTCATGATAGTGCTCAACCTTCCATGCCCAAATCTAACTTCCTCACCCACATAATACTGAGGTGTACTTATTCTATAAGTTAACATATTAATACATATGAATGTCATTTTAACTCATTATCAAATCCGTTGCTTCTTGCTTAAACTGGTTTACAGTTATTACTTCCAATTCTTATGGTGTTCCTACGGTTGCCATTTACCATTAAGTTCCAACTCCAACCATTACGTAAGCTATCTTTAGTTCTCCAAAGAGTAACTGTTAAACCATTTATCTCTGCCAAATGTCACAGGCCTACTATACTTATGCTAACTTGCTTAAGCTAACGTCTTACAGGATATAGGCCTGTAGGTTCCTTGCATTAAAGCTGAATATAATAAAGGCTAAGATAGCCCTATTGGGTACAAGTGGAGATATTTTTTTAGGTGAGGCAGCACATGAATTGTAGATTAAACTGTATTCATTCCATATGTCTAATCCCTTTTCACATTAGTGTAATGGTTCTCAGCTTCTTTTGATCTATAACAAACAAAATGGTCAACAAAATCATCCTACAGCCCATCATATCCCATGATATGGGTACAAAGGTGTGACCGGGTGCCTACATGGGCCACATTGAGGATGCTATACTCAGGGAAGACTGCAAAGAATAGGGCAGACAATCCCCAAAACTGGTGGTTTATTCTATAGTTAGATTCACCAAGCCAATAAGAAAACAGCTTCTGTAATACCACACTGGTTACCAAGAAGCCAAATACAGTCCCCTTTAAGCATTCCAGCCCTCGATGCCCCCTCCCCATCCCGTCTAGACAGCGAAGTCTAATTTAGTGAGAGATTATAGAAAATCTGATTCACCATATGTGAGGTTCATCAATCCCAAAGGACTGGACACTGATCCCCAGGTTAATATGAGTCTCAGATCTTACCCAATAATCACTCAGATGCCAGTAATTAAAACTAAAGGTTTTAATAATAAAAGGAAAAAGAAGGAAAAGTGTTGCAGGGGTTAAGAGATCAGTATATGTACAGAGATGTGAAAAGTCCTCATGTTAGTTTCATGATGCTGAGGCTGGTGACTTGTAAAAGTCTGTCTGGAATCAATTAAAAAAGTTATAGTGCAATAGGTAGTCCAGGTGTAGAGTTTGTTCAAATTCTTCCATTAGCATTCCAGGGTAAATCCAGAATAAACCTGAAAACCTTAGTGTTGTGGCTTAGACCGTCCCTGTTAAAGTTTAAGCAGACCTGAGATAAAAAGGATCAGTCCCGAAGCTTTCTTTATAGTTCTCTACAAGCTGACAAGCCTCTTGACAGCAGTTGTCACAGCAGGACCTTCCCCGAATGAAGAATAGCAGTGCATATTGTTGCTTTGAAGCTAAACTTCTATTTCCTGTGCTTACACAGGTAGACTAGTTGCATTCATTAACATAGGGCAATTAGCCATTCAAACTATCAAGACAGTTCATTATAGCATAGATAATTAAGCTGAAAATAATGTAAATAATAATTTTAGTTCCTGCAGTATCTTATATCTTTAATTTTAAGGTTAACTGAATCATCCGCATATATAATATAGGGCCATTAAGACATGAAAAGGAATTAGCATCTACAAGCTGATCTTATTACATTTGTTAAACTTCTAACAAGCTATAGGTAAACACAGACAAATACACTTAGCATCTACCCTTGATTTCTATTACTACAAATAAATGGGTTTATGATTGCTGGTCTGGGACATATCTTTGAAATCCATATACAAGTAGATTGTCTTGGTTACATTTCAGTGACTCTTGTTTAATTGTTATGGGTCATATCCAAGCTGACCAGTCTGTTAGTGTCACAAAAGGATTGAATAATTTTGGTCATGGGGTAGGTTTTTTTCAGCCATTTTGTGGATTGCAGACCAAAAAAGATGTGGGTGGGGCACTTGTGGTTTGGGGGTGGGGCTTCTGGGAGAGTGTGCTGATGCTTTTGAGGATGGGGAGAGGAGAAGAGAAGAGAATGGTGTTTCTGAGTTGGGAGAGTCATCTAGGTGAGGGGGACTGGTAGTCTTGATGTGAGAGCCTGTAAGGGGAGGGAGCTGGTACTGCTGGGCAGGGCTCAAATTGGGAAGAAAAAAATAGTAGGTACTCTTCCAGGTTCCACCTACAAACCACTCTTCCTATCTGAGATGCTCAAATGAGATGTCACTCACAATACACTGGGCTAATGTTCAAAATGTGATCACAAGCTCTGATAGGCTCCTACTGTTGCCTCAGCTTTGCCTCCTTCTCAGTAGGATTCTTATACAGCTCTGGGCAGGGCAAGTTTAAGGCAAATACATAATGCCCACATCCCTTGGGCCTAGCTGTCAGTCATATGTTGACATCAGAATCTCAGCTTTCATTTAAAGAAAGGGTCTAGCCCTAATGATGGGAAAGATAAGGCTGAAAATGTGACCCAAATGTCATTGATCCAGTGATGACTGCCTGGTTCTGCAGACAGTTTCCCACAGCGGGATGACAAGCAGCCATTGGAGCTGGGAGAAAGCTGCCTGGCCTCACCACCATCATCAGGTCTATGCTCCTCTGGATGGATAGCAGGATCACAACAGACTTCCAGTGTGATCGGGTCACAGACTTAAGTAAGAGGCAGAGCAGGGAGAAGATGGCGGCAGCAGCAGGAACCACCATACAACTCTAGATGGGCTGCTCCTTCCTTTCCATCTAGGCTCCTGCTGATTCCTAACAACCATGGAACGTTGCAGCTCTCAGGCAGTTGGGTGTGACCCACTGAGCCTTCCAAAGTCCAGTTATGAAGTGCGGCATTAGTGTTATATCTGCAACAAGGATGTGACATACCAGTTTTTTGTCATGTTCATATTATAATTATTTATTTTAATAATTAAGGAACTGCTTTGCACTGTTGGAGAAATCCAAATACTGATTTATTAATCGGCAAATATTTATTTATGGCACAAATAATTGTAAATTAGAGGGGGTCGTGTCACAAACATGAAAATGAAGCTTGGACTGGTTTGTGTGTGCAACAAAACACACAGAAAATTGTGGCTTTATAAGACAGCCTCTTTCATAATACACTGGGCATTTACATTAAGGATTATTTTTGATGTGCAAGAAATGCAGGATCACACCCATGGATTAGTGCCTAAGTGCCACCCTCTGTAGGTTCCATTCCTCCAGTCCCCCCCCCCCCTTTGTTGTTGCTGTCCTCTCCTTGACACTTGTAGTTGATACCTTCACCAGGCTTCTCTTTAATCATCTCAGGAACAGCTGTTCCTTGGCACCTCCTTTTTGTTATAGGAACTGCAATCATATCTCTTTAAAGATATTTCAGTGAGCCCGTAGTACAACCATTTTCTCAATATTTCAGTGTGTTTAATGCCCACTATTATTTTGACCCTAGTTTAAAGGGTTTTTTTAAGGTAGCAGGAAAAAAGATTTAAGTGGAGGTGGTTAATTTTAGTTTAAAAAAAATCAACCATATGGTAAGTCTTAATCAGTTTTAGCAAGACACAGGATACCTTAGGTTTAATTTTTGAAACATTAGGGAGATTTATACTTTGCACACAACTCCACCCTAATTGAGATTTTAATGAAAAAAATTAACTGCTTTTAAAATGCACTGATTATTAAAGGGCACTTGAGCATGTGAAAATTTTATTACATTCACATTTTAAAATTTGTTCTTATTAGATTTTACACATAAAGAATGTGATAACTCTGAACTGACATCTCATTTGATGAATAGCACCAAAAGCATAGCTTCTGTGTCACCTTTCACATGCCTGTCTGGAACCATTGACCAGGATTTATTTGATGCTGAGAATGTTAATGAAGTAAGTTATTATTTTTTTTTTTTTTTGTAGAGAGGGCCTCAAAATCAGAAGGGGATGGATCACTTGATGATTACCTGTTCTGTTCATTCCCTCAAGCACCTGACATTGGCCACTGTTGGAAGACAGGATACTTGGCTAGATGGACCTTTAGTCTGATGCAGTATGGCTGTTCTTATGTTCTGCATCTGAATTTCATTCTAGGGGAGGGGGAATTCTTAACTCTTCTATGGCCCCTTTGCACCAATTATGAAGCAGGCATAAAGACTCTTAGTGAAGACCTCCAGTAAAGAGGGCGTTACAGAGTAAGTTGGGGGTGGAAAAAGGCATTAGCTGGGGGTGTTCTTGCATAAGCTATGAAGCTTATAGGCTATGGTAGTCATGGTATAAGTTAGGTCTACTGTCACAGCAACATATAGGAAGTGCAAGCTGTCTCCCTTTAGCATGCAGCCCACTGCAAAGACCATCCCCAGGCTACATCAGGACCCCTATTTCTATAATAGACTAAAGTAAATCCCCACCTCCTAACGCTCCTGAAATTGGTAGCATGAAATACAAGTCCAACACCAAACTGTTCCATGTTTCAAGGTGTTTGAGTTTGGAATTCATATTCAGCCCATTTCAGACAGATCTGAACACATTCTCTGTATGTGGGTCAAAAGCCACCCCAAATTCAGAAACATATCATGGATAAGGTAGTGCTGAATGTTGAGAGAGCAGTCTGGGGCAGACCAGACTCACGCTGCCATGTAAGCTACTGCAACAACACAGGGCCTTTGTGGCCATCTATAGAGCTCAGAAGATCTATCAATTACAGGCCAAACCCCCAGCTACTTCAACATAGAAAATGAAAATTGAAACTCTGCAAGCGCAAAGGGTCTGCTACATCAACCCACAGACAACATGATCCTAAATTTTCAGAGTGGCATGGATTATAGCCATGCAAATCCTTTTAGCAATAGGTCTAAAATCCTAGATTGCATACAGTAATTAGTGACACACCAAAAGTATAAAAATACAAACATTTGAAAAACAATTGATGTGTTTGTATTTTCTCAGGCTGTCTTGCGTACAATTGGTGTTAATGTCAGAAATGCTCCTCTGTGTTGGTTGGAGAAATACGATAATCAAGGAAGAAGAATGCCACTGAATGCTTATGCCCTTGACTTTTTTAAACATGGCTCCTTGATTGCACTGACAACAGATAATTGGTACGTACTTCTTGTTTAATTTGAATATTTTGCTGCACAGTCGTAATGGCTGAATATCTTTTGAACATGGGATATAAGTTAACTGCCTGCAATTGCACACCCACAAAATATAGGACAGGATCCCTTGTCATGATTATCCAGTAGCATAGAATTTTTCCTTATTAAAATATTACGTTTCTGGTATTTATAGTTACAAACTTCCAAATGTGAACAGTGTGACTTGCTGAGGCTGCAGACAATGTCAGAAGTGTGAACAGCCCTCTTCATTTAAGTAGCATTTTAGCTGTAAAACCTAAAAATGGCAATTTAAATGTCAATTCCCCATGACAACTTCAATTCCAATCATTGTAGCTAATGTACTTAGCCTACAAATGCACACCACCTCCCAGTGTGACCAAGCACCAAATGCTCCTACTATCTCCATCTCCTCTCAGACTGCTAAGATTTCCAGCTTCCCCTGACAATTGAGACCTGGTACACACTACAGAGTTATGTTGATGTAAGGCAGCTTATGTCAACTTAACAATGTCAGTTTCTATACTAGAGTGTTCCTTCCACTGACGTAAGTTGTCTGCTAAGTCAACGTGTAGACGCTGTATTGCTTACACCAACTTAACTGGTCTCCAGGAGCTGTCACACAATGCACATTGTGATCTCTCTGGTCACCATTTTCAACTCCGCTGCCCAGAGCCAAATTTCTTTCAGGCCCTCACTGTTTTCTTCCTCAGCTGCTGCTACACTCTTTCTGGCCTACCAAACACACACACAGCCCACATCAGTGCATTCAACACACATTTGCTAAACTCATCTTCCTTACCTGTGAGTTTGATCAGATTACTTGCCTCTGAATATTTTTGAATCCTTCCATTGGCTCTGTCTGCTCTTTTATCACATTTAAGTTTCTTGTCATTGCCTTCAAAGTTTGGTTTACCTCTCTCAACTTATCCTCATTGGTCAAGCTTTGCAGTCTCCTGCCCGATCCATTCTCTGCCTTGTTCCCAGCTTCTCATTCAGTCACTTTCATACTTTGTCATGCAGCCCCACAGATATAGTACAACTATTCTAAGCTCATCTCTCTTCTCCATCTTTAAGGTCTACACAGAGTTAATGCGTTGTTAAGCCAAGGTGTGACGCGACAGCACACTAGTAGTAGTAACCTGTGTGGGCTCTGCTACAGCACACTATGGAACTTTTAGAGCACTGTACCAGAGCTAACATGGGACTTGACTGCACAGCAAGCTCGCATGCTGTAGATTCACACCCTGACTTGCCACACACACTAACTTACCATGTCGACTAGTCCTAAATTGCTCTGATAGGCTTATTTCTCCCCTGCTGCCTTTAGTGAATCTAGTTAACTTGTACAAAAATTACCTGTTTTCCCCCTAAACTGTGTATACTTGTCTGTCTTTTGATTGCTAGCTCCTTAGAGATCATCCATCTTCAAATGTTTGACAAATAATTAGTACATTGTTTATGGTAGTATTCATAATGTTTTCTATACAAAATTCTAAAACACAATAAAACGGAAATATGGGGCAATACAACTAGTTGAGTTTAGATCAACAGAAATGAAGAAAGATGTACTGAAACATCATAAATGTTAATTTACCTGAAGCTGCTGCAAAATTTCCAGCCCACTGCATGGAGTATTGCACTAATAACCTGAGGGCCTTTCTGCAGAATTCAGTTTATTTGCCTATAGACAAAACAGCTAGTCTTTGATCTCTTCCTGTTCCTAATGTAGACAACATATTGGTCTGAATTCCACTTTCCATTACAGTTAGATTGCTTTGCTTTTGCATGCTGTTCCAATAGCTGTTTTCTATCTAATAAAGTTAACACATGCATTAAATAACTACTTTCCCCAGATATATTTTTACTCTTTTCTAATGTGACTGTTTTGAATATTTTAATAGGCTAAGCATGATTATGTAAATATGTATAATCTTACTCTCAGTACAGCAACTTTGTTTTGCCTGAATTATGAGCTCTCAATTTTGAAATTAATTTTCTATTAATCAAAGTTAGACTTTGTTGATCTATGTGGCCTGGTGTAAGGGGTGTCTGTTTACTCTGGACTTTGCCTACCAGCTGGGAGCAACGAGAGAAGATTTAGAGTAGTGTAACAAGTTTCTTTTAAATAACGCTTTAAAATAATTTGAGATTTTTTCCCTTTACTAGGCTAAATGAAGGAGATGCTTACAATCTACTCAAAGATTTTTCACTTCTTATTAAAGCAATTGGGTAGGATATACATATGTACTGACAAAACAATTTTAATGTATATCTTTTTATATCTCCCAAGCAATTTTAACAAGTTTTTTTTTTTTTTTTTTTTTTTAAACAGAACATCCTTAGGTGAACTTTGTGACGATCCAAATGACAATGTTGTACTTGCATTTCAACAACTGAGTGAAAGCTACAGTGCAAAACTGTAGTCTGAGCATCACATACTCTGTAAAGTTTGAAGAAATGACAGTAACACAGGGGTTGGCAACCTATGGCACGTGTGCCAAAGGCTGCACGCGAGCTGATATTCAATGGCACTCACACTGCCCGGCTCCTGACCACCGGTCTGGGGGGCTCTGCATTTTAATTTAATTTTAAATGAAGCTTCTTAAACATTTTAAAAACCTTATTTACTTTACATACAACAATAGTTTAGTTATATATTATAGACTTATAGAAAGAGACCTAAAAACGTTAACATGTATTACGGGCATGCGAAACCTTAAATTAGAGTGAATAAATGAAGATTTGGCACACCACTTCTGAAAGGTTGCCGACCCCTGCAGTAACATATAGTCTTCTGGACAGAAGACCTGGACAAAAAATAGTTTTAGCAGCTAATTTAAGTTGAGTGATTAGCCTCTACTCACTTTTCATTCTCAAACACACTTGGAATAAAAATTACAATAAATCTATTGGGTTTTAGTCATTAAGGAATCGGCCCATTTTCTTTTAATTATAAATATAAATTATTCATTTTAAAGTTAGACTTTGTTGATCTATGTGGCCTGGTGTAAGGGGTGTCTGTTTACTCTGGACTTTGCCTACCAGCTGGGAGCAACGAGAGAAGATTTATAGAGTAAAATTATTCATTTTAAAGCTTGTACTATACTTGGGATGTTTAATTTAAAACAAATGTGTTAAGCTTAAGATTGAACTGTTAGTGTTTTTGTAACAAAGGATGTAACTAGACAACTATCATTTTTCAAATTAAAATTTATGTTTTAACCAGAGTTTTTTGAAGCGTCTATTTAAAAAAAAAAGTCAATGCCCTTTACACTTGGAAGTTTCTAGGGACAGCTACTTGTAGCTCACTATCTGTCATTAACAGATGGCTACAGGGGCCACAAGTCATTGTACATTAAATGAAAGCATGTTAAACTGCTGTGAGGATGCTCTCACACAGGAGTCAAGTGGCATGGCCTTTAATTTATGCACACTGACTTCACACTTATCTGATTTGCCTTCCTTATCTGACCTATGACCTTGTAGACACAACCCTAGGACAATGCTGGAGCATCCCTATTCTCCAAAAAGATCATGCATGACAGCTGCAAGTTATCTTAAAAGTAGGCAGCACTTAAGCTAGTAGCAAATTATTCACACAGGCTTGTGCTGTGTGTCAGCAAGTAGACTTTGGCCATATCTATACGCACATATGCAAATAGTTGCAGCCACTTAAGTGGTACATAGCCCTTTATGGAAATACTTAATTTCAGAATATCCAAGTAGAGATTTACACCAGTTAACTAAACTGTAACCTGTCCTTTAAATCAGCTTCTGTACCCAATGACAGGAAGATAGCTAATGTAACACCAATATTTAAAAAGGGCTCTAGAGGTGATCCCGGCAATTACAGACTGGCAAATTACTTGAAACAATCGTAAAGAATAAAATTATCAGACACACAGAACATAAATTGTTGGGCAAAAGTCAGCATGGTTTCTGTAAGGGGAAATCATGTCTTACTAATCTATTAGAGTTCTTTGAAGGGGTCAACAAACGTGGACAAGGGGGAATCCAGTGGACATAGCGTACTTAGATTTCCAGAAAGCCTTTGACAAGGTCCCTCATCAAAAGCTCTTACATAAATTAAGTTGTCATGGGATAAGAGGGAAGATCCTTTCATGGATTGAGGACTGGTTAAAAGATAGGAACAAAGGGTAGGAATATGGTAAATTTTCAGAATGGAGAGGGGTAACTAGTGGTGTTCCCCAAGGGTCAATCCTACGACCAATCCTATTCAATTTATTCATAAATGATTTGGAGAAAGGGGTAAAAAGTGAGGTGGCAAGGTTTGTAGATACTAAACTGCTCGAGATAGTTAAGACCAAAGCGGAATGTGAAGAACTTAAAAAAGATCTCACAAAACTAAGTGATTGGGCAACAAAATAGCAAATGAAATTTAATGTGGATAAATGTAAAGTAACGCACATTGGGAAAAATACCCCCAACTATACATACAATGTGATGGGGGCTAATTTAGCTACAACTAATCAGGAAAAAGATCTTGGAGTCATCATGGATAGTTCTCTGAAGACATCCACACAGCGTGCAGCGGCAGTCAAAAAAAGCAAACAGGATGTTAGGAATCATTAAAAAGGGGACAGAGAATAAGACTGAGTATCTTATTGCCCTTATATAAATCCATGGTATGCCCACATCTTGAATACTGAGTACAGATGTGGTCTCCTCATCTCAAAAAAGATATACTGGCATTAGAAAAGGTTCAGAGAAGGGCAACTAAAAGGATTAGGGATTTGGAATGGATACCATATGAGGAGAGATTAAAGAGCTAGGACTTTTCAGCTTGGAAAAGAGGAGACTAAGGAGGGATATGATAGAGGTATATAAAATCATGAGTGATGTGGAAAAAGTGAATAAGGCAAAGTTATTTACTTGTTCCCATAATATAAGAAGTAGGGGCCACCAAATGCAATTAATGGGCAGCAGGTTTAAAACAAATAAAAGGAAGTTCTTCTTCACTCAGCACACAGTCAACTTGTGGAACTCCTTGCCTAAGGAGGTTGTGAAGGCTAGGACTATAACAGGGTTTAAAAGAGAACTGGATAAATTCATGGAGGTTAAGTCCATTAATGGCTATTAGCCAGGATAGGTAAGAAATGGTGTCCCTAGCCCCGGGGTTCTCAAACTGGGAGTTGTGACCTCTCAGGGGGTCATGAAATATTACCTGGGGGGTCGCAAGTGTCAGCCTCCACCCAAAACCCCGCTTCACCTCCAGCATTTATAATAGTGTTAAATATTTTAAAAAGTGTTTTTAATTTATAAGGGGGGTCACCCTCAGTGGCTTGCTGTGCGAAAGGGGTCACCACTACAAAAGTTTGAGAACCACTGCCCTAGCCTCTGTTTGTCAGAAGGTGGTGATGGACAGCAGGAGAGACATCACTTGATCATTACCTGTTAGACTCACTCCCTCTGGGGCACCTGGCATTGGCCACTGTCGGTAGACAGGATACTGGGCTGGATGGACCTTTGGTCTGATCCAGTACGATCATTCTTATGTTTGTCTAAAGACAAGGCTAGACAGTGGGAGGGTCTCTCAAAAGAATACATTATTTTATTTTTTTGCTATTAGGATGATTTTGAGAAGTCCCATATTGTCTTAATCCAATGATTTTTTTAAAATACATAAAGTTGGGGCCTATCAACCTTGGCAGTGTATCCTAAATAAGTTCTTGTCTGATTATGAATAATTAAAGCAAAGTGGAACCAAGCTTGTAACAAATTTCAGGGAAGGATAGTGAAACAAAGCTTTTGCAATCACTCTAGTAGTCTTGCGCTCTTTAAAATTACTAAAGAGAAAAACAGAGAATGGTTTGTAGCCTAGAGTACAAGGAAGTGGAAATATTATTAAAGCTTTAGGCTGAGATTTTTAAAGGCATCTAGGGATGTGGATGCCTAGTTCTCATTAATAATTAATAAATCCCACTTTAGTGTGGGATTTTCAAAAGGGCTCAGTAATGGCCTGTTACTGCAACCATTGGAATAAATGATACAACCCCCATTGGCTGCAAGGGTAGCAGTTAGTTCAATCTTGACTGATTTGAAAAATCCACACTAAAGATGTAAACTGGAAAAAAAAAATGAAGACAGATACAGCTAGCGCATGACCAATTACTGCTCATGTGCACAGTGTAGTAAAAGACAACTGGTGTCTATGAAAATGGCTGCTTGGCACCAGCTAACTTGTGCAAAGTTCAATTTATCTAGCTCATCCATACCAGATAAAGTACTTAATACCCCATTTAAGTCTGACAGAGTGGCTGAAATCATATTTTCCCTAACTTAGAAATAAGCTCTAAGGGCTGGTCTACACTTGAAATGTTACAGCAGCACAACAGCTGTAGTTCTTCAGTGTAGATACTACCTATGCCAATGGGAGGGGTTCTCCCATCAGCACAGGTAATCCATCTCTCTGCGAGTAACCAGGGTTAAGGTGAGTATAGCTAGGTCTTTCAGAGATGTGGATTTTTCTCAGCCGCAGGAGAAGTAGCTACACCAATATACTTCTCAACATACACCAGCCCTAACAGAAGTCCAAATGCTACTGCTTCAATCCTGTAAGAGTGACTTTTCTGAAGAGAAATAGTATTTTACTAGTGTATTAGAATACACAGAGTGGACGGCCGACTGGTCCTTTTACCATAGCATTCCATATGAACATTCAAATGGTTGGCTATCATATGAGCATGCTCTTCTGGTTTAGGGGAGAAATCACCAATGTAGCTCTTGACTAAGCTCAATGAAAAAGCTTCTCCAACACCACTACACAAATCTATTAGATCTGCAGAAAAGTTGTTAGTATTACAAAATAAAAGGAGAAAGCATGGAAGAGGAATGCAGTATGTTGTCACCAATAAAATCATTCTATAGAATGAATGTTCAGGAGCTTCTGTGAAATTTCTCCTCTAGCATATTTAGGTTTTTGCTATGTTCTCAAAAAAGATTACTTTCATTTCAATAGTAGCATCCAGGCAGAGAGGGTTATTCATTTGAGAGAATGAAATGATGATTAAGACCTTGTGGAGTAGTTTGAAGTCAGAGGATCTGCTTGCTTATAGTCCAATCCTGCAATTTATTCTCTGTGTGAGCCTATACCACTGAAGTCAAAAAGAACTGTCATTGACTTCAGATCAATGGCACCCAATTAGCTCCTAAGAATCAGAATTCAGAGTTCTTTTTTCTAGTACAGTATGGATGCTTCTCCCTATAATTCAGCTTCATTGTCTACCTGTATCTCACACTCAGAAGACTTAAAAGGAAAAAAACCTATGGTCATGGCTGGAATGCTGTTCCAAGCACGTTTAGGACTGCTTCATACTCTACCTAACCATATACTTTCAGGAGCCATTCACATGGATCACGCTCCCTGCTGGGTCTCAGAGGCAGTTTGTTAAAAGATGCTTTGCAACTCAGGGATCATTTCAGTTTAGAAGCGCACCTGCTGTCTATTAAATGTCTACTTTAACTTCCAGTAGCACTACTGCAATGGCAAAAAATAAAATTCAAATTTCTAGAACTATCTTCACATACAAAAAGTCTTTGGTTTCATTAATGGGGACCCATATTTATTGGCCTATATATAAACTATAAACTAAATGAGAAATGGCATGTTACTGTTAAAAAGTTAGAAACTCAAATAATCAAATCACTTGAGTGTAATTAAATTACAAGACAAAAAACAGACTGGAACAATTTACTACTAATGGTTTTAAATATTTTAATATATTAGGTGGTGATATACTAAGCAACTGACACCGGTGCTAATAGATAAGCAAATAAATCCACAATGCTATAAAGATTAGATAGAAAATGATTTCCAATGTTCTTTCCTATACACTGTGTACAAGTTAAGAATAACACTAATAATTAAGAATCCCAACCTCTTAACAGCATTAGCCCGCTGGCATTAGAATTCTAATTATTGATGAAGACAATGAGAACAGCATTATATTAGTATCAGGATGATGGATGAGCCAAGAACTCTGCCACACAAAAAAAACACGTCAGTGGTACTGAAGACATTACTACAAAAGTCACTGCTTTGTTGGACCTAATTCAGCATAAAACTTGGATAAAAGCAGTGGTGGTACAGAAGATATTAAATATACCTATTGGGAAGAGTTTTGGTACCATTTTTACATAGCAGAGAATATCAAAAGTTATGTTTCTTAATTAGTGACAACTACCATAACTAAAATTTTGCCTTTAACAATGCATTCAATACTTGCTTCCTCTATAGAGGTCAGTAAAGATCAATAACTGAACCTGGGGAAACTGATCAAAAGATTAAATCACAAGAAGAAATGTCATCACTTCAGCCATTAACTATGTATTCTGATAAGACAGATTTGTTTAGATATCCTGTTTACTGTCTAAAATTTTATAAGTATAAACATTTCATGCAAAGACACCACCTTCTTGTCACCTAGGAACTATTACAGAAAATAACTTGCCACACTTGATTATATTCAATATATCGCTCAAGGTCAGAAAGAACAGCCTTTCAAATCTAGATGTTTATCTTTACTAAAAGGCATACTTTATTTTAGCCCTATTTTAGCTGGCTGCTGGTTTTAGAATGTACCTTTTCAGAGAGTAAAAGGCACATTTCACTAATCGAAACATCTGGAGATGCATATACATACAGCATAGATTCAACAGACCATGATATGTTACTGTAAACTGAACAAGAGATTTTCCCAAGACCAATGTTTCTAGAAAATTCATTTACATTTCTGACCAACTGTTCTGTATGGATGTAGACTTAATTTCCTGTCCTGTGAAGAGAGACATACAATACATATTTAATTTTTTGAATGTACATATTAACTCTTCAGAATGTTTCTGCTATAAAATATATTGATCTACCTAGTAAACATTTAGGTCTATAAATCATATAGGTTGCAGTTATATGAAGTTTTAGTGACATGGCCATTTCTATGATTTGAGGAGCCCTGTACAAAATAGGGGCCTCAGCCAGCACCCTCCATATATACATGCCCCAGTCCATCCATGCTCAGTCCTTTAGCTCCATGATCAGCTCTATCCTGTGGCAATTTCAGTCTGCAGCTTTCCACAAACAAGGCCAGCAGATGGGGTGTAATACTGGTCACCAAAAAAGGATATTGCAGAATTAGAGGGGGTTCAGAAAAGGATGACAAGAATAATCCAGGGTATGGGAAAAACTCATAAGAGACAGAAAAGACTGGGATTTTATCTTAGAAAGATTAATAGTGGGCATGTGATAAATATATAAAATAATAAATGGTATAGAAAAGATAGATCGATCAGGAAATTCTATACTCTCCAGCTCAAAACACAAGGAGAGATTAAACGAAACTGAAAGGTGGCTAATTAAAACCTGATAAAAAGGAAATAATTTTTTATAACAACTTTGCCACAAGAAATGGTTGAGGCCAAGAATTTGACAAGATTCAAAAAAGGAATTGGCCATGTATAGGGATATCAAGAATATCCAGAATTATCATAGTTAATATGATTTTGGAAGCGCTGTTAAGCCTCAAACTGAATATAAGGCTGACAGCCAGCAGGCTGGTGTGTGAGAGAGAAGCCAGATGAATAAGAACAGAGAAGGCAGAAAAAGAAGGTTCTAGAGAGCAAGCTGAGGAAGCAACTGCCTGAAGCAGCAGTCCGAGGCAGCAACTGGAGGAGCAGCAGCAGCAGCGCCAACAGTCGCCTTTTTCAGATAGAGCAGAAGGAGCAAAGACAATACAGAGGGGTTTTATAGTGAAGGAGTGTAAATCTGATTTTTATACTTTATCTTAAGGAATAACTGGGTGTGTCTGTAAATAAAGCTGGATGCCTGCATTTGTGAGAGCCACCACACCCATCCTGCGACCATTCGGCCAATGCTGATAGGATGTTAGTGTTAACTTGTAACTATTTCATTAATATGTAATACTGTGATGTTCTCTTATGTCTATATATAGAAACTTTGTACACTATATTGTATCAAATTTAGGATTATACTGTAATGTTACATATAGGCTTCATACATATGAATTGGAAGTCTCCATGTATTTTAATATGTAACATTGTAATGCTTCCCTATACATATATGTTCTGTTTACTAACTGTGTTGGGGCTTTATGTATGTGTACAAGGGGTCTCTATGTACCTTGAATATTACATAATAACTGCTACATGGTCTATGTATGCTATGTGTTCTGTGCTGTCTGTGTCTTATTTTATTTTGCCACTTTAATGTATGATTTCTAATTAAGATTTAATAGTGGTTTACTATGTCTTAATAGATTAGTATATTCTTTCTTGCTTTACTGAATGTATTGTAACTGCTTATTTTCCTTTCAATAAATGACACTGTTTTTGAAGAATTGCTGCTTGTATGTGTCAATCCTTTGAGCAGAAGGCTGTATCCACGTCCTCCCAAGGGTTAGCAGAATTAGTCTGCTCTGGGGAGTCCTCTACAGGCCAGAGACAAACCCATTGGTAAACCCTGGCATTTCCTCTAGGGCAAGCCACCTCTTTATTACCCATTTAGATAGATCAAATTAAAAATTGGTGTATGGTTATAGGCAGGCCAGTATATGAGTGATTGAGGTCCAAATTTTGGGGTAACTGGTGGAGAGGCAAGAAACTAGAGTTCCAGCTTCAACCTTCATAAGGATATAGAATTTAGGGTTAAACATGGTTTCTAACAATGGAAGACATTTTGGAGGTTGATATTCAGTTTTGTCAGTTTGTACCATAAAAATAGTATCTCTACTTTCTTTTGAATTCGAGTTGATTGTGATAGTTGTTCCTATTACAGATAGACCCCATTTAAGATTCATGGCAAACACAAAGAGCTCTGGAAAAAAAACCCAGGAGATCACCTCTTTTTAAACTGGTTATGTATTTCAGTAGAATCATTTACCTAGTTCCAACATATCTAAACAGATATCCGAGTATTATTTACCTTGAAGGGAATTCTCTTCCGTTTCATTCTCTACGGTGCATGTACCCGGTTTTTCAATAGCTGTTATTTTGTCTTCTGCAACCAAAAAATATTCTGATGCACTGCTCCAGTCACTAGACATTGATGTTTGACTTAGCTCTTCTATATCAGAATCTGAATGATTTAGTGTTTCACGTTCTTTATCTACTGCATGTGCCGAGCCTCCCAAAAATGTATCACCACATGTCACTGGAGTAAGACAAGTTGCATTCTGTAACTGCAGAGTGTCAAGTTCATCTTCTTTCCTAGAAATCTCTTCTAAATCTTGGTGTGACTTATAGGTTTTAGCAATATTTACATTATCTTCAACTTTCACATCTATATGAGGTTTAGTTGATGCAACACTAGGATGAGTGGAAAATACATTGCTTTCTTTACTAGGAAGGCCTGTTGAAAATAGAGAGCTGACTACAGCTGGACCACACAAAGAATTCTGTTGAGCAAGCGTGTCTTCAGTTTCAGTGTTCATAGATAGGTCAAAAGAAAAAAAAGAATTGCTACGCTTTGGACTTGTAAGTTCAGATATGGCCACTGTACATATTGGAGGTGTAGATTTTTCTACAACTAGATGTGCTTTGTCAATTGATTCTATTTTCATTTTTTCACTTTCACTTTTATTATTATTAGATAAAAACAGCATCGAGGAGGAAGATAGTGAGTTGGAAGTACTTTTGACAGTGCCTTCAAATGAGATTACAGGTGAAGATTTACATTCCAGAATACAATTATTGGATGAGAAGGAAAATGTGTTATTACAGGGGAGAGGCTGGGTCTTGGAAACATCTTTCTTTCCGGTGTCACTACTAGATGTAGTGCAGGCTATAGTAGCAGTGGAATCTGGGGTACTGGCACTCTGCTCCTGAGGGACTACTGTAGGAGATTTTAGCCAGTTATATTCTACATCTTTGCTTACAGAAACGTTCTCTTTTCCGGTTTGAAATATTGTACTTTGTTCAGCTGGCTTCTCAGATAGGCTAGAAAATGGTGAAATCTTCAATGAATTGCTGAGTTTGGATACTGTAAAACAATCTCTTTCCGAATTGCTAAAGGTAAATGAAAAAACTGGCTTTCCACTTTCTGATGACTCTAGTTTAGGACTTGTAGAGGCAGCAGAAGCTTTAGCCTCAGTTAAAGCTGAAGAGTTAAACTTTGTACAATTTCCATGTTGATTGCCCATTTCATCTTGAGTATCACACCTTCCCACGTAAAAAGTGGGGAAAACCGAATTATTCTTCTCTTTTTTGAAGAAAAATGTAGCTGCAGCCTTATTTAAACTGGGTAATGTTGAGTTATTACCCGAATTGGGGATAAAATGTGGAGCAGAAAGGCTCTGTGTGGGAGCACCTAAAAAGGTGGGTTTTAAAACAGGAACAGGTTTTGTTGCGGATTCTGGTAAGCCAGTTGAAGTGCTAGGACTTGCTAGTGTTTTTGCAGAAATGGGAACCGGTGATGATTGAGCCATTTTTACTTTGTTTTTTATTACCAAGCCATTGAAATTTTCTGATGGGGAGGTTAGTTTGCTTACTTCCGGAGATCTTGTTCCATTAAATAACTTCAAGTCACTGTTCAATTCAGAGAAATTCCAGTTCACAGGTGGAAAGCTGAATCTGTAACTACTGGAACTGGAAAAACTAGTGTTACTAAAACTTCCTTTTTGTAATTTTTGTGTTCTTATTCTCTGTGCATCTTTCACTTTGGGAGGTGAGGACAGAAGGGGAACTGCTGAGAACGTATCCTTTGAAGAATCAGTTATCACAAATGTATGCTTCGTATTTGCAGGTGAAGTCTGCATCTTCAATTGATCTGATGTCCGATGACCCATATAATAATTATAACGTACCTCCTACAATTGTAGAAAATCACCAAATTATTTAGTACAAGGGAAAGTAGTCAGCCATCAAAGTTGCAAGTTCTTTAAATATTATGTGAAGGGAAATTATTAATTTGTTGTGCTTATATGATCTAAGACTACTTTACTTAGAATATTTTGCTGACACTGTTAAAAGGCAACAGAAAAAAAATATACACACTGTTCAGATTAGAAGAAATCTATTACTTTTTAAAAAAAATATTTAAGTGACTCAAATAAAACCAAAATCCAGATACTTCAATGGCATAAGTATCAAAGACTGAGGGCAGGTCTACACTACCCGCCTAAATCGGCGGGTAGAAATCGATCTCTCGGGGATCGAATTATCGCGTCTTGTCGGGACGCGACAATCGATCCCCGAATCGACGCTTCTACTCCACCAGCGGAGGTAGGAGTAAGCGCCGTCGACGGGGGAGCCGCGGAGGTCGATTTGCCGCTGTCCTCACAGCGGGGTAAGTCGGCTATTCGCGTAGCTGAATTTGCGTATCTTAAATCGACACCCCCCCCCCCCCCAATAGTGAGGAAGTAGCCTAAGACTACACAGAAGTAATATCTTTATAACTACAAGTTAATAAACAATTATTGCTAAAAATCAGAATTGATCAGTTTAAGATGCAAGAAAATATTTTCTTCTGAGAACAATGAAAATCTAAATCCAATGTAGTACTTTTTTATCCAGGGCCAATGAATTATTAAATTCATATTTTTTAGTCACATTAAGGTACACAGCAGTCAAACCGGTTATCTATGGTAACAAGGCAAAAGATGATTCATTTTATGTCTATAATACTGTATGGAACTGGAGAGGCACTAGTTATGGAAGGCCAAAACAGCTGTCAAATGACTACAGAGGGAAGATCTTTTCAAGCCATTTTCTGCTAGAGGAAGAAGTTAGATAGGCATGATGCAATGCAACTGATAAAGCTTGATGCAGCAACTCAGATATTCCTTCACTGACTGCAGTCAAAAGAAACTGGGATTTGGAATACTAGGGGACACACACAAGCCATCATTGCAGAAATTGTGACATGCAACCTACTGGGACTAACTGTTTAAAAATTTTAGCATGAGTTACCACCTTAAATGCACACAGAAGCATAGGCCCAATATCAACACAGACTATTAACTATCTCTCAGGAAAAGGTGTGGCATTCATTCATACTTCAGTTTGATCACAATATCATTCCCACTGAAACTGGGCCTTACCTTCTCTTTAAGTATGGACTACTTACTATGGCCAAAAAATGTTAACTTCTCAAATAAGTTTAAAAATAATCCACTTGCACTTGTAACAGTAAACAATCCACAACAGCTAGCCCTTTTTTATAAAAGCAACTAGGTTGTAGTTGGAGTTCTACATTTAATTTAAGAATTTAAGAAAAAGGTTAGTGCGCAGTAGCCTGAACTAAGAGTAGGTAACTGACCCGTCAAGAGTATCAGTTTAGCATAATTAGGGCCCTACCAATTTCACGGCCGTGAAAAACACGTCACGGACCGTGAAATAAGCCCTTCCCCATGAAATCCAATGTCCCCTTGTTTCTCGGAGCGTCCCAGAAAAGGGGGCTCCTAGCTCCGGCTGGGTAGGGACAGGACTTGTCCAGCCCCTGCACAGGTGCATGGGGGGTGGTGGGGAGGAGGAACCAGACCCATCTCCGGGTGCCTCCCCCTGCTGTAGGATGCTCTGGGACTGGGCAGCAGCCCCAGAGGTTCCTGCAGCTGGAGGAGTTGGGTCTGATCTTCCCTTGTTCCTAGGAGCGCCTCAGTCCATCCCTTGCACTGAGGAGGAGGAGGGGGGGGGGGGGGAGCCTCCGGGAACCTCCTGTGGCTGCAGGAAGCTCTGCACTTCTCAGAGAAGTGAGGGTAGCAATCCCATGACCCCTCTACAAACAGGTTTGCGACCCCCCCCCCACACACACAATCCCCTTTTGGGTTGGGACCCCCAATTACACCACCTTGAAATTTCAGATTTAAACATCTGAAAATGTGAAATTTACCAATTTTCCAATCCTATGGCCATGAAATTGACCATAATGGACTGTGAATTTGGTAGGGCCCTAAGCATAATGAACAAAAAAAAAAAAAAAAAGGGAAGCCCGTTGTAAACCAAGAGAAGTAAAAGATTGTGACAATATAAAACAGTAACTTGTTTTCCCAAACACTATTAGCAGCTGAGCAATACTTACACCAAAATGCATTCTTACCTCATGACTCATGTTTTGAAATGTTGACATTTCTGATATTGACATTAAGCGAGTACAGATTTTACTACCGTCAGTCAAAGTTTCCTCATGTCCCACTACAGGCTGAAAAAAGTTACATCAGACATTGTCCATTTTGGATTTTACAAAGCCAAAAGAACATACTTAACCATAAAAAAATGTAGTAAGTCTTGTAAACAAGAACTTACATAATATGTGTTGTGTATGTTTTTCTGATCTTTCCATTGTTTTGCACTATTTGTATATGCATACTTTCCAGTTGAACCTTCATTTCCTCCAGAAGAAAGTTCTGTGAGAAAAGAGGAATAAAATAAGACTGATGTATTTTTTTAAAAAAATACAATAATCTATAAAGAACACTTGACTCATCAGATGTAAACTTACAAAGTTATGAAACCGGGGCAGCTAAAAAAATTTCCATTTTGAAAACTGAGTATTGCTTTAATGTAAAGTTTATTGTGGTACTATAACAGAATTATTTTCAACATATATGTGTTAAAAATAATAAACTGTGCACTGTGTTCAAAATATATGCATCTTTTTTCTACCTTTAACAATGCATGAATCAACTGAAGTCAGCTGTAAGGCCAAGATTTCATTAACCACAGATTTGATATCCATTTGCTTTTGGGTAGACTCTGGTGCTTTTTCATAGCTAGATGCTATGTGCATCAGGTCAAGCTGAGTCTTCATTCTGGAAAAAAAAGGTGAACAAATCTTTTAGACAATTATTTGTGTTTCTCTGGGCTCAAAACAGAAAAAAAAGTTAGACCTAGTTAATAAAAAAATTACATTAAAAAAGGAACTCAGTAGATAGCAGAAAATATTTGAAGAGATTGATCTTCCTCTATTTAGAATTTTCTAATTTCCTTTCTTAGAAAAGACCACTTGAGGATTTGTTTGCTATTTCTTCTTCCAAGAGGCATCTCTGTCCGGCAAAGAAGCTGTATTTTATGGCCTAAAAGAGTTAACCCCTTCTAGCTGTATGGATAGCAAAAGAAGTTTCAGTAAGGAAGGTTTTTTTGGGGAGGTGGGAGAAGGGAAAAGCCGTGGGAGGGGTGGGGGTGGAAGAACTGATATTGTTATTTAAGCATTTGTTTAGTTTGCCCTAAATTTAAAGACCCATAATCCAGCATGATGAAATTTAAACAAGAAGTAGGCATTCACCATCAAGGCACCTTATTCTTATGGCAATTGTTAGGAACAATTAATTTTGTCAAACCACCAATCCGCAAAGAGGCAAATCATTCCATTGAGAAATTTTAAATATGCAATAGGTGAATTTGAAGAAACTGCAAGTTTTATTGTCCAGAATTCTGCATCTCTCCTGTACATGTTTTTGCAATAATTAACTAGTCAAGCAGAAAAGGGTTAATATGTGCACTATGAAAATATAAGAGATGTGCCGAAATACCATTGCCAAAGATATTCTTCAGTAATAAGAAATAAAGTACCGTATATACTTGTTCATTAGCCCGTTCGTTTATAAGCCGACCCCCCAAGTTAGTTAGGTAAAACTAGCAAAAACTGCATAACCGCTTTCATAAGCCAACCTTATATTTCAGGGGTTGGCAAACTTTGGCTCCTGGCCCATTAGGGTAACCCTCTAGCGGGCCAGGATGTTTTGTTTACCTGGAACAGCAAACCGCGGCCATGGGGAGCTAAGGGGTTCCATGCCTGTGAATGCTCCAGGTAAACAAAACGACAATGTATTAGATATTCAAATCAATGATTCCATACAGTTTAAAATCATCAAATTTTGGTGTGTGTGTGTGTGTGTGTGTGTGTGTGTGTGTGTGTACACACACACACACACACACCCCAATTAAGTATAGACATGAAAGTGCAAAACCATAAAAAAGCCAAATATGACATTGTGTATCCCACAGCAAACATTTAAAATCAGCAAGAGAAGGTACTGTACTCCATTACTTAAACAAAAAATAAAACAAAAAACCTTGCAAGCTTTTTATAGAAAGTTTGCATAAGAAGTTTAATTCCATTGTTATATTAGAGCTGACTGAACCAATTTGTATATGCTCAAACATTGATTCTAATTCATTAAAGTATCCAAAAAATAGTTTTGAAAACATGTGATACTCGTGAATTGGAGCATTTCCTTTGCTCAGTGAAAATTAGAGTAACTCCTCACTTAATGTTGTAGTTATGTTCCTGAAAAATGCGACTAAGTGAAACGATGTTAAGCGAATCCAATTTCCCCATAAGAATGAATGAAAATTGGGGGGTGGGGGGGGGGAGGGTTAGGTTCCAGGGAAATTTTTTTTTGCCATACAGTACAGTACTATAGTTGGGAGGTGCCCTCGCCTTACTCCACACGGGCACAGCCCACTGGCACTGGAGACAATGAGACAGGTAAGGAGGCTGAAGGTGCTGTAGGCTAGAAGCATGTTGCACAGCAGCAGCGGCAGCTTCCCCTACTCTGCAAGCACCAGGGGCGGGGGGCTCAACCCTTGGCCCACCCACGCCACCCCTTCCTCCAAGCCTCCACCCTTAACCCGCCTCTTCTCCCCCCACTTCCCCCTTTACTCCGCATGCTGCGTCCTCACTCCTCCCCCCTCCCTCCTGCCCGTGGCAATCAGCTGGCTTGCAGCGTTCAGGAGGCAGGAGGGAGAGGGGAGGAGCGAGGACATGGCGCACAGGCTCCCCATCCTTCCTGAACACCGCAAGCCAGCTGAGGAGGCAGGGGAGATACGGGGGAGGTGCGCCGCGTCCTCGCTCCTCCCTCCTGCCCACGGGAATCAGCTGGCTTGCGACGTTCAGGGGGCAGGAGGGAGGACTCGGTGCGCAGGCTCCCCCCTCCTTCTCCTGCCTGTGGCAATCAGCTGGCTTGTGGTGTTTGGGAGGCAGGGGAGGAAGGGGGAGCCTGCGCGCCGAGTCTTTGCTCCTCCCCGCTCCCTCCTGAATGCCACAAGCCAGCTGATTGCCACGGGCAGGAGGCGGGGGGAGGAGGTGGAAGGCGCTGATCTGCGGGGTCTGCCAGGGGGCGGGAGGGAGGCACTGTGTGTGTGTGGTTGGGGGGGGGGGGAAAGAAGGAGCCATAGGGGAGCTGATGGGGGGCTGCATTGCCTAACTTTAAATGGAGCATGTTCTGTAATTGAGCAGGGACATAAGATCGAAACAACGTTAAGTGAGAGGACATTAAGTGGGGAGTTACTGTACAAGAATAATATACAGTTCAACATATAGTAAATTAATTATATTCAATAATATAAAATTTAAATCACCAAATTTATAATGTGTCTCAGTAACATTTCATACGGAAAGAGGCTATTTTATCTAATTATGTTAGCAGGAACTATAAGCATAATTCCTGAAACCTTCTTTAATACTCCCACAAAAACTAGATTTTTTACAGTCCCACAGCAGCATAGCATCTGGTAAACTAAAGCAGTGGTTCTCAAAGCCGGTCCGCCGCTTGTTCAGGGAAAGCTCCTGGCAGGCCGGGCCGGTTTGTTTACCTGCCGCGTCCGCAGGTTTGGTCGGTCGCGGCTCCCACCGGCCGCGGTTTGCCGCTCCAGGCCAATGGGGGCTGCGGGAAGGGTGGCCAGCGCATCCCTCAGGCCATGCCGCTTCCTGCGGCCCCATTGGCCTGGAGCGGTGAACCACGGCCAGTGGGAGCCGCGATTGGCCGAACCTGCGGACGCGGCAGGTAAACAAACCGGCCCGGCCTGCCAGGAGCTTTCCCTGAACAAGCGGCGGACCGGCTTTGAGAACCACTAAACTAACGCACAAACTTAAGTCAGAAAGAGACTAAGATATTCAAAGGGTCAGTTTTCAGAATGAAGAGAGGTAAACAGCTGTGTTCCCCAGGGATCAGTACTGGGACCAGCGCTGTTCAACATAATCGTAAGTGATCTGGAAAAAGGGGTGAACAGTGAGGGGGAAAAGTTTGCAGATGATACAAAAATCACTCAAGACAGTTAAGTCCAAAGCAGACTGCCAAGGGTTACAAAGGTATCTCACAAAACTGTGAGCAACAAAATGGCAGATAAAATTCAATGTTGATAAATGCAAAGTAATGCACATTGGCAAACATAATCCCAACTACTCATACAGAGTAATGGGGTCTAAATTAGCCATTACCACTTAAGAAAGGGATCTTGGAGTCATTGTGGATAGTTCTCTGACAACATCTGCACAATGTGTAGTTGCAGAAAAAACAAAAAACAAAAAAACCACCACCAAAAACCTAACCATGTTAGGAACCATTAAGAAAGGGATAGATAAGACCAAAAACATAATGCCACTATATAAATCCATGATTCACCCACAGCTTGAATACTGTGTGCAGTCACCCCATCCCCAAAAAGATACTAGAAACGGAAAAGGTACAGAGAAGGGCTACAAAAATGATTAAGGGTATGGAACAGCTTCGAGAGGAGGAGAGATTAAAAAGACAGACTATTCAGCTTGGAAAAGAGACGACTCAGGGAGGATATGACAGAGGTCCATAAAATCATGAATGGTGTAGAGAAAGTGAATAACAAAGTGTTATTTACCCCTTCTCATAACGCAAGAACCTGAGGTTGCCCAATGAAAATTAATAGGTAGCAGGTTTAAAACAAACAAAAGGAAGTACTTCTTCATACAACGCAGTCAATCTGCAGAACTGGTTGCCATGGAATGTTGTAAAGGCAAAAAACTATAACTGGATTCAAAACAGAATTAGATAAGTTAATGGAGGATAGGTCCATCAATGGCTATTAGCCAAGATGATCAGTGATGCAACCCCATGCAGCAGGCTGTCCCTAAGCCTCTGACTGATGGACACTGGGACTGGAAGACAGGGAATGAATCACTTGATGATTGCCCTGTTCTGTTCATTTCCTCTGAAGCATCTGCCATTGGCCACTGTCAGAAGACAGAATACCGGGCTAGATGGACCACTGGTCTGACCCACTATAGCCAGTCTCAAGTTCTTATTATTTTCTGGGACAAAGCAAAAAGACAGTATTAAGGCTTTTTTAGGACAGTGTTTACCTCATGTACTGTAACAGAAAAACATTAACATCTGAAGTGATTATTTTAAGCTCCACTTGTAGCTGTTCAATAATAAATCTGTGAAAGTGATATAGTAATTCCAACAACTCTAGAAGAATTTTAAAATTAAATGTCAAATATTCATAGAACTTCTACCACTGTTCAAAATTGTTCTGTGTATCTCTCCATATTAACTAATCCACTGCATGCCCTGGACACTCCTCTCTGAACCCCTTCCCCACAATCATGATATGAATATTAACTAAACTTACTTTGTTGTATCTTATTACTTTACTCAACTATACACTAGCAAACCACAGAAACTAGAACTCATGAAATGTATGTACCTTTTATTCAAGCCACATGCCACCTGTAATTAAAATAAAACTGCATTAGAGTTAAGGATGTCATTTAAAAATCAAACAAAATTACTTTACCAGAATATCTGACAGAAATTAACTGTTTAACTTGTTAAAAAACAACTCTTCATTTCACCAAGACATAATCAGAACTTTTAGCACTCACAGAAGTAAAAGAGCAATAATCACACACAGGGAGTGTGTATATCTCGGAAAATTACTTACCCTGTAATATTTTGTTCTGAGGCCAAAGGGGAAATCTTTCCTAAAAGTCAAATCCAAGACACCGTGCATGAGGCAAAAGCCACATGGCAGGCTTTGAGATCAAAATGTACTTGAAAATATTTTGGCAGGATTTTCAAACCATGGAGTTGTGCTCCTTAGTGCAAGACTAAGAGTTTGTCTACACTTGAAATGTGGTATTTAGGTCAATGGAAGAATTCCTCTGTCGACCCAGCACTGTTTACACAGGGACCTAAATCAGCCTAACTATGGCGCTTAGGACTGTGGATTTTTCATACCCCAAGTGACATAGCTAGGTCGATCTAATTTGCTAGTGTACATCAGCCCTAAGGGACTTTTTCTACATGGTAAGATAATGCACTCTACAGGGGAGTGATTTCTAGAGTGCACTAACTGATCCATGTAGACCGGGGTGGACAAACCTTTTGGCCCGAGGGCCACATCTGGGTGGGGAAATTGTATGCTGGGCCATGAATGTAGGGCTGGGGCAGGGGGTTGGGGTGCAGTGTGCAGGAAGGGACTATGGGCAAGGGGTTGGGGTGCAGGAGGGTGTGCGGGGTGTACAAAGGGGCTCAGGGCAGTGGGTTGGAGTGCAGGTGGGGTGCGGCAGGGGGCTGGGGTGCAGAGGGGCTCAGGGCCGGGGGCTGGGGTGCAGCAGGGGCTAGGCTGCAGGAGGGGTGCGACATGGGGCTCAGAGCAGGGAGTTGGGGTGCAGGAAGGGTTCGGCGTGCAGGCCCCCCCACAGCTCCCATTGGCCAGGAACAGGGAACCGCAGCCAATGGGAGCTTTGGGGGAGGTACCCACAGGTGAGGGCAGCATGTGGAGCTTCTGGGAGCGGTGTGGGGCCAGGGTAGGCAGGGAGCCTGCCTTAGCCCCGCGGTGCCATGGGGTGGCAATCCCGAGGGCTGGATCCAAAGTCCTGATAGGCTGGATCCGGCCCGCGGGCCGTAGTTTGCCCACCCCTCATGTAGACCCTGCTGGTGCGCACTAAAAAGGCTCCCCAGGGCACTTCAACATAAAACAGCTATAAAATAACTATGTTAAAGCACACCAATGGCATCTATACAAAGCAATTAATGTTCAACATGTTAGTGGGCACTGGAAATCACACTCCATAAAGTCCAGACAGAGTTCCCAAAATGGTAAAAATTTTGGTCACTGAGGGTGCCTTATGGTGTTTTATAATGCAGCTACTTGCCCCACCCTACTACTTGTGAGTACGTGCCTCACAGGATTTTAACCAAGTCTCTCGGAACTTTCCAATAAGTTCCTGATTAAGTTGGAAATGAAGAAAATAAGTCAATCACAAAAATTCAAGTGAATTAGAAATTAGTGCCTCAAAACAGGTTGCGCAATACAAGAGGGGAAAAAAAATCCTCCGCCAAATCAAAATAAGGTTCTCTTCTACACTCTGAAGGGAAGGAAGTGAGAATCCTGTCAAAATTACACGTTCAGAGAAGCAGATTACACTGTAACATGTAAACAGAATTCACCTTGAGAGTAAGTATCTCAAGGGATGTCCCAAACAAGGGGTGGTGGTGGGGGGGTGTTACATGCACATACAATGTTCTGCTATCAAGTAGTAACATAAAAGTTATCACCTCCAGGAAACACTCAGGATCACATTCATCAACAAGCTTTTCACAATCCTTCAGGAAACTCTCAATGGTTTTCTTGTGAGTTTCCTTCATTTTCTTCCAAATTTGATATTCTTTCTCTTTCTTACTTCTCTGACTTTCAATATCTTCTAGCAATTCCTTTTTTCTCATTTCCAGAGTTTTGAAAATTTCTTCAAATTCCAACATAATTATCTCTGCTTCTTTGTTCAAGATCTAGAAACAAAGTATTTTGCACAAAGATCTGATAACAGTAAGTCTTTACACTGCGTCATCCCTGCAAGCTGCATGGCAAGTTTTTAAAGACACCATAAGAGAGGCTCAATTTAAATGTATACCCCAAATTAAAAAACACAGTAAGAGAACGAAAAAAGTGCAACCGTGGCTAAACAACAAAGTAAAAGAAGCAGTGACAGGCAAAGAGGCATCCTTTAAAAAGTGGAAGTTAAATCCTAGTGAGGAAAATAGCAAGGAGCATAAACTCTGGCAAATGAAGCGTAAAAATATAACTAGAAAGGCCAAAAAAGAATTTGAAGAACAGCTAGCCAAAGACTCAGAAAGTAATACCAATTTTTTTTTAAATAAAAGTACATCAGAAGCAGGAAGCCTGCTAAACAACCAGTGGGGCCACTGGACGATCGAGATGCTAAAGGAGCACTCAAGAACGATAAGGCCATTGTGGAGAAACTAAATGAATTCTTTGCATCGGTCTTCATGGCTGAGGATGTAAGGGACATTCCCAAACCTGAGCCATTCTTTTTAGGTGACAAATCTGAGGAACTGTCCCAGATTGAGGTGTCAGAGGTGGTTTTGGAACAAACTGATAAACTAAACAGTAGTAAGTCACCAGGACCAGATGGTATTCACCCAAAAGTACTGAAGAAACTCAAATGTGAAATTGCAGAACTATTAACTGTAGTCTGTAACCTATCTTTTAACTCAGCTTCTGTACTGGAGGATAGCTAATGTGACTCCAATTTTTAAAAAGGGCTCCAGAGGTGATCCCAGCAATTACAGGCCAGTAAGCCTGACTTCAGTACTGGGCAAACTGGTTGAAAATATAGTTAAGAACAAAATTGTCAGGCACATAGATTAACATAATTTGTTGGGGAAGAATCAACATAGTGTTTGTAAAGGGAAATCATGCCTCACCAATGTACTAGAACTCTTTGAGGGGGTCAACAAGCATGTGGACAAGGGGGATCCAGTGGATATAGTATACTTAGATTTTCAGAAAGCCTTTGACAAGTTTCCTCACCAAAGGCTCTTAAGCAAAGTAAACTGTCATGGAATAAGAGGGAAGGTCCTCTCATGGACTGGTAACTGGTTAAAAGGGTAGGGTAGGTTAAAAGGGTAGGAATAAATGGTCAGTTTTCAGAATGGAGAGAGGTAATTAGTGGTGTCCCCCACGGGTCTGTGCTGGACCCAGTCCTGTTCAACATATTCATAAATGATCTGGAAAAAGTGGTAAACAGTGAGGTTGCAAAATCTGCAGATGATACAAAACTATTCAAGATAATTAAGTCCTAGGCAGTCTGCGAAGAGCTACAAAAGGATCTCTCAAAACTAGGAGACTGGGCAACAAAACGGCAGATGAAATTCAATGTTGATAAATGCAAAGTAATGCACACTAGAAAACATAATCCCAACTATACATATAAAATGATGGAGTCTGAATTAGATGTTACCACTCAAGAAAGATCTTGGAGTCATCATGGGTAGTTGTCTGAAAACATCTACTCAATATGCAGCGGCATTCAAAAATAAAAAGCGAACAATATTATGAACCTTTAAGCAAGGGATAGATAATAAGACACTAAATATCATAATGCCACTATATAAATTACCCACAGCTTGAATACAATGTGCAGTTCTGGTTACCTTTTCCTATTCGAATACATCTTTTTGAGATGGAATAAGGAGAAAGGCAACAAAAATAATTAAGGGTATGGAACAGTTTCCATACAAAGATAGATTAAAAACACGGACATTTTTCAACTTGGGAACGAGATGACTAAGTGGGATACAACAGAAGTCTATAAATCATGAATGGTTTGGAGAAAGTGAATACCAAACTGTTATTTACACCTCCAGATAACACAAGAACCAGAGGTCACCATATGAAATTAATAGGCAGCAGGTTTAAAACAAACAAAAGGAAGTATTTCTTCACACAGTGCACAGCCAATCTGTGGAACTCACTGCCAGGGGATGTTGTGAAGGCCAAAACTATAACAGGGTTCAAAAAAGAACTACATAAATTCATGGAGGATACGTCCATCAATGGCTATTAGCCAGGATGGGCCGGGGTGGTGTCCCTAGCATCTGTTTGCCAGAAGCTGGGAATGGGTGACAGAGGATGGATCACTTGATTACCTGTTCTGTTCATTCCCTCTGGGGCACCTGGCATTTGCCATGGTTGGAAGACAGGATACTGGGCAAGATGGACTTTTGGTCTGACCCAATATGACCATTCTTATGTTCGATGGTCAGGGATACAACCCATGCTGTAGGTGTCCCTACCATCTGACTGCCAGAAGCTGGGAGTGGATGATAGGGGGTGGATAGCTCGAAGATTGCCTGTTCTGTTTTCCCTGAGGCACCCAACATTGGCCACTGTCAGAAGATGGGCTAGAGATGGACCATGGTCTGACCCAGTACAGCCTTTCTTATGATGCTGCTCTGGATGAGGAAGCCTTAAGAGGTGTTGGCTCCAGGTCCCCAGGTGTGTGTGTGGGGCGTACCTTCGCCCAGGTGGGGAGGAGGGAAGGGATCAGGTCCCGTCCTCTCCCCCCCCGTGGAGGTGGGAATAGGGTGGCATTGCAGAATGAGCCTGCCCTGTATTCACCCTGCAGCAGTGGCTCCCGCCACACAGGGCTGGGCCAGCAGTATAGGCGCTGCAGGGTACATTTTTCATTTTATTTTGTTTATAGGTTGTCATTTTATTTTGTGTTATCTCGCATCTGCAAAAAACACAGGGCTCCACTACTCTCTACAGATGTCACTATGTCTAACTCACCTCATTATCTTTTGGATGACTTGATAGTTCCTTCACCAAGTTCTCATTTATTGCTCTCAGTTTCTTCAGGCTGCTAAAGAAGGTTAACTGCAGGACATAAGTTTATAACCGCTTAATCTACTTTTTTTTTTTTAATTAAAAAAAAAATCTACATTATAATCTTTAATCATATATCTACAGACTGCACAGAGTTTAACTAGACTATTAAGACATTACTTATACACCTCTACCCCAATATAACGCGACCCGATATATCACGAATTCGGATATAACGCAGTAAAGCAGCGCTCCAGGGGGGCAGGGCTGCGCGCTCCGGTGGATCAAAGCAAGTTCAATATAACGTGGTTTCACCTATAACACGGTAAGATTTTTTGGCTCCTGAGGACAGCGTTATATTGGGGTAGAGGTGTATAAAAAGACTCTATGCTTTAGGACAATGAAGAAACTTGCATTTGGTATTTTTCTCTCTCAAAGTAGCATTCTTTAGGCTTGTCTACGCTAGAAAGTTTTGCTGCTTTAACTATACCAGTATAGTTAAACCCTGGACCAGATTGTGCGTTCCTCTTTTCCTGTGCTGAGGGGACAAGCTGCCTTTGCCCCTCCCCACTTCCAGCCTGCGTTCCCACTGTATTGGTTGCAAAATCAGTATAGAACAGCCACAGTGCCATGTGCTCTACTATGCCCCATACCCATCCCGTGTACCAGGGACATTCTGCAAGTGCATTTAAACTGAAGCATAAAAGGACTGCTTAATAATGTACTATCCAGCTTCTATTTCAGATGGAGCTTGGAAAAGTGGTTGAATGTCCACTATCTTGGCAAAAATCCATTGCAGACAACAAAGTATTAAAAGAGGGACATGCTTTCTTCATACTAAAATATTCCTGGAGCTGTCTATTTCACCTTAATCAACTATCCAAATCCAAAGGTGTCAGGCCAAAAAGCAGATAGGTAACGTGACTGTCTATAAGTGACTGTAGGGATGACTGGACTAGCACATTCTTGGTCTTAGGGAAACAAGGTTAACATACAAGACATTAAGGGCCTGTCTACAGTAGACACTTGCTATAATGATAGAAAGTGTTTTTCCCCTCCCACTGTCGTAGCGAATACATTCCCTCAAGGAGCTGTAGGTAGGTTGACAGAATAATTTCTGTGTTGATCTATTGCTGTCTATCCTGGGTCTCAGGTTGGCTTAACTACATCTTCTGGGGGTGAGAGTTTTTCACAACCCTGAGCAAGAGCTAGATCAACCACAGTTTTAGGTTTAGACCAGGCCTAAGATTATCAGCTTCAACATCTGGAACCAGTCTACAGTCTATTCAGTTAAATTCATAAAACTATCTATGTGGGGAGGTGTGTGCGCTTGTCAGGGCACTGTGATAACTAGGGCAGGGCACTGCCATGTTACTACAAGGCTTGGCCTTAGGTATGCAGGACTAAACAGGAAAGACCAGGACTTGTTTGCAGCATCCTGGCCCTGCAAGCTTTCACAGGAATGCTCTGACTTATTACAACACTGGACCCATTTGGCTCTAACAGGTTCTCAGGAGGCAGACTAGCTTATTGTGTTCGCCAACCAGGCTTGAATTGCTGGGTGATCTGGGCTAAGCCCAAAAGAGGCACTGGCTGGGTAGGCAGGTTCCCATTTCACCCCGCAATGGGCACAGGCGGCTGGCAGGGGGCGCGGGGCTTACTTTCTCCTCCTGGTACACGGTGTCGAGGAGGTTGACGGCGTGGAAGATGCCCTGGTGCGCCTCAGACACGCATTGGCCGCAGCCCGCCTGGCGGCACATCCGGCAATACAGCTGCACCAGCCGGGCCGGGTGCTTCTCGCAGGCTGCTCCGAACGCCGGCGGGGGGCTCAGCGCCCCCGCCTCGCCGCGCCCAGGCCCCGCCTGGCCCCCGCCGGCCCTGTACAACTTCACCACCTCCGCCAGCGTGGTGTTGACGGGCAGCGCCGAGTAGCCGCCGCGCGGCAGCGGGCAGAGCTTCCTGCAGAGCGGGCAGGAGAAGCGCTGGTCCTGGCCCACGCGGGGCGAGCGGAGCGGGCCGGGCTCCCCGGAGGCCAGGCACTCCAGCACGCAGCCCTTGCAGAAGTTGTGGGAGCAGAGCGGCAGCGTGACCGGATCCTCAAAGAGGCCGAGGCAGACGGCGCAGGTCAGGCTGGCCTCCATCGAGGCCAAGCCGGCGGCGCGGCGGGCCTCCCTCCGCAGAGACCCGCTTCCACGGGGGCTAGAGCCGCCACCCTGCGGCCAGCTCCCACGGAGCTCGCCCCCGGCCTCCTGAGGAGCAACTCGCGGCCAGCTGCGAGCTCGCCCCGGCCGGGCACGGCAGCCCTCTAAACTTCAACCGCCTGCCTTGCACTCCAGCCTGGGCGAAAGTGGGAAGAGCGGCTGCGGAACTGCGGGGCGGGGGGCGGCTGTGATTGGAGGAAGGTGGGAGATTGACAACGCTAGCTACTACTAGTCAAAACATAGGGCTAGGGGAAACACCAATCGTATCACAATGAAAGGGGCGGGACAAAAGCAGCCCTGCCCAGTAGGAGGTTTGAACTGGGACGCTGGGCTGTGGCAGCGGCCGTTTCTCACGGGCTGGTGGCGCGCGCGAGCTGTAGCCTGTGTAGCAGCTCCAGCGGAAGCGCGAGATCTGGGTGGGTGGCGCAACTAGCTGGGCTTTTGCCTGTCCCTACCAGTGTGTGGCCGGGCACAGGTGGGGGGCTGGGGAGGAAATCAGGAGCGTCCTCCCCATGTGTAAGGGGACTGTTGCCCCCTTACTAACATTCAGTGGGGGTGTTTTGATTGGCTTGCTCCCAGTACTAAAAGGGGAAGGGTCGATGGCAAATCAGGAGCCTGAGACTGACAGTCCCCAGGAACAATGGGGAGAGGCCAATGCTCCAGATCAGCCTGATTGACAGGCTAATCAGAGGGTCAGGAGGCGAGGGAGGCCCCGTCCTCCGTGTGAGCTGGAATTGCCTGGGTCAGACTGAGTGGGGCCGAGCTAAGGAGAAAGCAGGGGCCCAAGCTGAGCTGGAGAGCAGAACCGTGCCAGATCCAGAGGGGCCAGAGGCGCAGCCACAGAGCCAGAGACAAAGCCCAGGGAGAGCAGATCCTGAGCTGGGAGCAGAGCTGCAGCCACAGAGCCAGAGCACAGCCAGGAGAGAGCAGGGGCCTGAGCTAAGTTGCTGGGAGCAGAGCTGCAGCCCCAAAGCCAGAGCACAGCCAGGAGAGAGCAGGGGCCTGAGCTAAGTTGCTGGGAGCAGAGCTGCAGCCCCAAAGCCAGAGCACAGCCAGGAGAGAGCAGGGGCCTGAGCTAAGTTGCTGGGAGCAGAGCTGCAGCCCCAAAGCAGAGTCACAAAAGCAGCCTGCAGAGCAGACCTGCCCTGGGAGGAGAGCTGCAGCAACCAGAGCCAGAGGGGCCAGAGAAGCAGCCCAGGGAGCTGGAGGCAGAGCAGCAGCAGCAGCCGTGCTGAGGCAGAGTGGAGCTGGAGCTGGGGCTGGAGCAGTCCGGAGCTGGGTGCGGTGAGCAGCTGGGGAGAGTGAGGGGGACCCTGGCAGTGGGCCCAGCGCAGGGAGATACCTCAGCCAAGAGGCCTTGCAGGCCAGACTTGGAGGGGGATCGTAACCCTGACAGGGCGGGGGCGACGCTGGGAAGAAGGGTCCTGCCACCTAGAGCCTGAGAGCGTGTGGCCACCGCCAGAGCAAGTGTCCAACCCGCAGCGTCTCTGCAGCACAGCCAGGGCCTGAGAAGGAGCCCGGGACCTACAAGGAACAGACTGTGAACTGCCCTGACGTTCCAGAGACACTGCTTGTGATATTCCCTGCCTCAGAGCAGGGTGATGTGTTTCCTTTAACCTTTTCCATTTTTCCTTATTCTTTTTTGAAAGTAATTGTTAATTAAACAACTTGTATTTGCTTTAAATTGTATAAAATGATCAGTGGGTCAGGGAGGTGCCCAGTGCATAGAGAGTACCCCGGAGTGGGGACACCCTAGCCCCTGTCCTAGGTGACCACAGCAGGGTTGGGGGTCAAGCCCCCCAGGAATCCTGGGCCCAGCCTTGTCGGGGTTTACGAGGACTCTGCCAGACAGGAGAGTGGAAGGGGAGTCCTCAAGGGAAGGGAGGCCTCTGGGTAAAGGAAGTGGGAGCGAGGACTCGGATCCTTTCGTTAGCCCACTTCACCGGGGTAGTGCAGAAGCCAGGAAAGTTCCCCACAATAGCGGGACCATTCCCCCGCTTACACATGCATAAGGGCCTGGAAGAGCTGCAGGCCCTGTACTCAGGGGTGTTCATGTGCTGAAAAGTCACGACCAAAGTCCTATGTCTTGTGATCTCTGAAGGGCAGGGAGTGTACCTGTGTAGGCGCCTAGAGCAATAATTAATTGGTGTAGGTTCCCTATGACCCTCACATCCTAGTGTCTGTAGGCAGGGCCGGTGCAAGGATATTTTGCGCCCTAGGCAAAACTTCCACCTTGCGCCTCCCCCCCGGTAACATCGGTTCATTGAGGGGCAAATCCCAACGAGCCTTTATAGACCCCAGGGGCTGCTCCTCAGACCAGGTTCCCCCCCCTGCCCCCTGAACTCCCCTGGAGGGTGCACAGCCCCCCTCCCTGTGAGCCCTCCCCAACCCGCCCTGAGTCTACTCACTGGCTTTGCCGGGCTTGGGCTGCTGCAGCAGCTCAGCAGGGAGGAGCTGCCTTCTGGGGGCTCCTGCAGCAGATGCATGTGGGCAGAGGCCCCTGTGCACCCCCCCCCCCCGGCTCCCCCCTCACCGCGCTTGGGCTCTACGGCTCCCGGGAGTGTGAGCCGCCGCTGCCCCTCCCCCTCCCGGAGCAGTCTCAGGGCCCCGCGCCCTGGCAGTGGCTCACATGCCCAGGAGCCGCAGAGCCCGAGCGTGGCGAGGGGGAACCTGGGGGGGGCACGGGGGCCTCTGCCCGCATGCATCTGCTGCAGTCTGAAGGGGTCCCCTGGGGGGGCGCCAGGCCGCAGGATGGGCGGGGGCCGCAGCTGCTCCCCGCTAGCAGCGCCGCCACCTTTGCAGGGCTCCTGCCCCCCTGCGCCGCACCGGCTGCTCCATGGCTGGGGCTCATTGCCCCCGCAAGCCCTATGCAGTATTATTAAACTGGTGCCCCTATGCCCGACGGCAGCCTGAGCTTGCAGCCCAGCGGGGGCGGAGGGACAAGGCAGAAAGAACAACAAGACACCTGGCCCGCCTCACGGTGGCGGAGAGTCACAGTTCTCCACAGAGACCCCTGTACCCTCTCCCTCACGCAGAATGGACATGAAGAAGGTACCTAATTAAAAGCACTAAACTTGGGAATAAAAAAATGTCAGTCGCAGGTTTTTTGATATGCCCTGAGGTTTGTCAGACATTTATTTGCAAAAACTTTGTAGTAAGGGTGAGTCAACTGTCTTGCTGAATACAACATTAAATATTATGGAATACATGATGCAGCTCTTCTGTTTTACATTTTCTTAATCAGTATTTCTAAGCTGATTTCATATTTTAAATGTACTCTTAAGCCTTCATAAAGTAATCATTCCAGATTACTACATATTTAACTCACTGAAACAGACATTATTTTAAATTAATAAGTCACAGAGGTTTAGTGTGTTCATAACAATGTTCATTGCTTTTAGAAAAAGGGAACACTAATTTACTGTGTGTGATCTCCATAACAATACACATGTTTATGAAATTTCACCAACTTTAAAAAATATGTTTCCAAAAATTTTAGGCATAACAAAGGATTTTATATCTTACTAAGGTACTGATTTTGCTGAAAACTAGTTAATCAGATAGTCAGAAGTAAAGAAAGAGAAACTCTGTCCAGCTATCTGGAAGCAAAGGGCTGTTGCTTCCTTCAATGATGTGGGGAGGGGGAAGAGGGGCTGAAGGGAGAAATGGATGGACAGAAAGGACAGGAGGACTTTGGAAGTAAGTTTTTTTACTATAGTAATTAAAATGTGTATTTTAGATAGGGGTGGTCTTTTGAAGAATTTATTAGAAAACCATATGTCTTGAGATCCAAGCATTTAAAGCTAAAGATGATTGTGCATCTAAAAATCTATGCAAGGATATTTTAGAGATGTGATTTTTATAATCTTCACCAACTCACTAATGAAATATTTTTAAAGCAAATTTTACACTAAGGTCCTGTAGACTGACATGTTCTGAGTAAATATTACAGTCATGCACAACTGTTTTTGTCAGTACATTAAGGCCTGGTCCACACTACCCCCCCACTTCGGACTAAGGTACGCAAATTCAGCTACGTTAATAACGTAGCTGAATTCGAAGTACCTTAGTCCGAACTTACCGCGGGTCCAGACGCTGCAGGCAGGCTCCCCCGTCGACTCCGCGTACTCCTCTCGCTGAGCTGGAGTACCGGCGTCGACGGCGAGCACTTCCGGGATCGATCCCAGAACACCGATTGCCTGCCGTCGGACCCGGAGGTAAGTGTAGACATACCCTCAGAAACTGACAGTAGATACCTGGGGGTTGGCAAATGCCTCTTAAATGTCTTCATTACCCCTTGAATGGCTCTTTAACAGTTTCAGTGTTGTGCTAATAGGTCTGGCAGGCTGGAGACTGTTTCTCTTTTAACTACTAGATCACCTTCCCAGGAAGACTCAGAGTCTGCAGGAAGGGTCAGAACAGGGATAGGAAAACCAGTAGGGTGGACACTAAGACCCAGTGGTGCCACAAATTTTCAGGTACCCTACCCAGCTGCCTATGCCTGAGGACTGCCCCGGGTGCCCCCAACCACTCGCCGCTCTAGGCCACTGCCTAGTTCGCTAGTGCTTGCACCGGCCCTGTCTGTAGGGGCCACCTCTCCTGTTCACCAGATTTGCTTCTTTTCCCCCCAGACCCACCCATTGTGCTAGGTCAGGGGTGGCCAACCTGAGCCCGAAAAGGAGCCAGAATTTACCAATGTACATTGCCAAAGAGCCATGGTAATACATCAGCAGCCCTCCATCAGCTCCCCCTGCTCCCTCCCTCCCCCGCTCCCAGTGCCTCCCACCCACCTGCAGCCCTGCCGATCAGCTGTTTCATGGCATGCAGGAGGCTCTGGGATGGCAGGCTCAGGGGAGGGGGTGATTGGGGGCAGGGCCTGTGGCAGAGCCCAAGGGTTGAGCAGTGAGCACCTCCCCGCCCCCGGCACATTGGAAAGTTGGCGCCTGTAGCACCAGCCCCAGAGTCGGTGCCTATACAAGGAGCCGCATATTAACTTCTGAAGAGCCACATGTGGCTCCATAGCCACATGTTGACCACCCTTGTGCTAGGTGCTATGCAAACAAATAAATAAAATAAAACCTGCCCCGGCCCCAAAATGCTTAGAATAATTCATACCTAGACTACAGTATGCCAGCTTACAAAATATTTATTTAAAATCAATATGAATATTTTTCTTTGTTTCTTTGTTCTTTGTCTTCCTTCAATCACACCTGGTTTTGCTTATAGCATTACCTCATAGTAGTCCAAATGCTGGAGTGATGAAGCCCGGAGAGGAATAACAAGGATATATAAAAGAATAAGAAGTGGAAAGCCAAAAGAGCAATTTACCATTTAAATGTTCAATATATTGGCCCTGATTCAGCAAAGCACTTAAGCACGTGTGCTTAAGGGATTACTCGTGTGCTTAAGAGCTTTCCTGAATTGGGGCCAAAGTGATTTAGGCTCAGATTATTCCACCTATATGTTTGCTGAATAGTACCTTACTGGACAAGAATACTCTTGGGGAAATTCTGTGTCCCCAAATTAAAAATTCTGACCAAAAATTAAAAATTCTGCACACAATATTTTACAATTCTGCAAAATTTACAAATTTTGTCAAAATAACCCTACATAATCACAGCAGTTTCAATTATTTGGGTAATTTATTTCAAAATACCTGTCAGCAAGTATGTCTGTAACAATACAAACACACAAAAATTTCCCCAGGAGTAGAGAGTTAAAGAAACCCCTACAACAACCCAGTTCCTGCGTCTCTGCCCCCTCCTTCCCAGAGCCCAGCTGTGGGGGCCCCTCCTTGCCCAGATACCTGTACCCCAGACATGTCAAACCCGTGGAAAAAATGCAGAAATTGGGCTTGTTTTTGGCTTAATTGGCTTGTGAGTTGCTTATTGGCTAGTTTTTGGCTTGTAGCTTGTTGCTTCTTTTTTTTTTATCAGCTCCCAGCAAGCAGGGGCAAGGTGGGGAGAGAGTCAGGGGTGCACAGCGGGATCACCACAGTCCCAGACTGCAATCCGGGGGGGATCTAGTACATAGAGGGTTAGGGTTTGGCTTGTTTTGGCCTTGTTTTGAAATGGGATTAGCTTGATTTTTTACTTATTGTGAAAGTCGGGGTGCTTATTTACCATGTGAAAATTGGCAACTGTGCTTGGGGGCTGGCAGGCAATGGCTTGAAAGTCCTCAAAGTCCTGGGATGGCCTTGCCCGGCAAGCTGAGGGGCTGGTGGCCAAGTTACAGTCAGTCATCTCCCAGTGTTCCCCAGGTTCTCCCAGTTTGACAAAAGAGAAGGGAAGAATAGGGGGACCCAGGCTCTCTCTTTCCAGCAGGTCCTGGCTCAGGGCCCAAAGGGGAAAGGGTGAAGTGTGTCTCAGTTCCTTCTTGCAGGTACACTAGACCAGCCTCCCCTGTTCTCTCTTCGGTTTGGGGCATGGTCTCACACTGCTTTCATCCCAGCAGAGGGTTGCTCAAACAGCCTCAACAATTCAGATAGTCATTTGGGACTTCCCAGCTTGCTTTTTAGTGTCCAGTTATTCCCCCTCGTCAGGGAAAAGAGGAGAGAAAAGCAGTCAGTACCCTGGTCTCCCAGTCAGGTCTTACCCACACTAGTCTTACCCATAGTCCACCCTACTCCTATGGATCCTCTGTCCCAGAAGCTATTGCTATAAACTGGCTTGTTTGTTTCCTTCCTGCAAACAGCCTCTCTACTCTCTCCCTCCCCCTGATTGTCAATGTCCCTTTTTAAACAGGTCCTCCATTGGAAGCATGATTTGCAGCTGTGGAGGAGCAGGGCCTTCTTGTTCCAGTACTGCTCCATCATTCCCTTGACGTGGGGTCTGTAAACCCCATCATAAGGCAAAATAATACGCATACATTTTAGTTAAATAGAATTGTATTAATTTTACATTAGATAATGTATTTCACAGTAACAGCATTTCTTCACAAGTTGGGAAAAATCATATTCCTGACAAAACAAGTTTGTACACTTGTCTTGTTTTCAAAAAGATTTAAAGTTAGAAAATATCTAGCATTGATTCGTCCACTTTTTTATATAGAGCAGGAATAACTAATAGTTATAGGAAATGTGGCTGGCTTGGATTTCTATTAAAAATGGATCCATACAGCTTTCAAAATTCATTATCTTCTTCCTTTAATAATCTTCAGCATCACCAGCACAGATGGCAAGTAAAGCTGTCTCGTAATGTCCTGAAGCAAAATGCTGCAAGGGAAAGAATCTTTTTGTGATGATAATTTTTCCTCTCGCCCGGCTAAGAAAACCATTTTTGTGCATTAGGGACTGGAGGACATTTGAGAAGTTGTGGGTTTTTCCCAAGACTTTCAATGCTTCATAAAGATTCTAGACCAAGATTTTCAAAAGTGATTAGTAATTTTGGATCTCTCATTTTTGAGGGGGGAGGGGCAACCTGATACACCTACAAGGTCTGATTTTCAGAAGGTGGCTGCTCAGCTCTTTCTGAAAATCAGGTCCTTTTAATGTATCTCAAATTGGGCACTGAAAATTCATTGATCAGTTTTGAAAATCTTGGCCCTAGATATTTTCTGATAAAACATAAAAAACATCATAAAAACATTGGAAAGGTTTTTACTGTACTGAATCATTTTACAAGAATTTAACAATACAGTTCATGCTTGTCTGGAGATATGGGACTGACAGTACAAGAAAAATATATCCTTATAATGGTTGCTATGTAAAAAAACCCAACACACTCAGTAGGACAGATTTTGATTTCTCTTACACTGATGTAAAGCCAGAGTATCTCCACTGACTCCCATGAATTGAAGTCAGTGGAGATACTCTGGATCTACATCACTGTAAATCAAATAAAAATCTGGGCGATCATGTTTCCAAGAAAATAACTCAAAATAAAAGACCAGATCCTGCAGACACAGAACCTGCTATGCTTTTATTGAGGTTAATGGCAAAACTTCAGTGGGACTGGCATCAGATTCATTTTAAATGTTTATTATAATTTTTCCCTGTAGTAGGAGTACCAGTAATGCAGGATTTTGTTTGTTTATAGGGGAAACAGATGCACTAGGAAGTGAAAATCTAGCTCTATAACAATAAGTTTATAAGGTTAAAGATGGAAACAAGTTCATGCTGATCAAGGACAAACTGATTACAGGATCAGCTTTAATTAGGTTAATAAAAGAGTGCTAAATGAAAGAGAGGCCTTGGGGGTGGTGAAGCACTGTTTTAGGGTGGATGTGATGAGGCTAAATAATAAACATACATTTAAAATGCTCCCAAGTAGTGCATGGTGCTGGTACTGTGCTTCATGGTGGATGTGCCAAGGACACCTGAATATTTTAAGCCAAGATTAGTTTTGCCACATGATTAACAAAAGAAGCATAGCACAGGCAAGGGAACTGCAAAGGTCATTTTACATCACTTCAGTAAGCTTAAATGACCACCTATGGGTTGCTCCACAGCCCAGAATATCCAGAGAAGAGGGTGCTCTGGCCATACCACCTCCCTCTCCAAATTGACTCTGGGCACAACCTCACATCAGGGGGTTATGCAGGAAGACCACAGAGCTGCTCCACACATTCTACACCAGTAGGGGAACACCTTTTTGCAAAGTATTTCCCCAGCAGGCAGTTCTGTCCCGGGGGCGGGACAGAATCCGGCCTATAATATGAAAGTGTGATTAGAATTTAGTGGGAAATATTATCTCATCTTTATTGTTCACTTACTGAAAGTAGTCAGAGGCACTGAACTGATATAACATGAGTTCAGGAAGCATATTGTTACTTCTGCCTTTGCATCAAATGATTAGATTAGGATTCAGAATTAACTCAACATTTGCTATCGTTAATGCTCTCATATGGATATATGAAACACTGCTATTGAACTAGGTACTGTATACATGCAAAAGTATAGAGTGACTTACTTTGATATCATGAAACAGAGATTTCCCATATCTCTCTTTGTATCGTCGTCTTATATTCATCAGATCTATTTCACTTCTGGCAATCAAAATCCTGATAACAGTTTTATTATGGAAACCATACTCCTAAAAGACAAGAAAGATATGAGGAAACTTGGATGAGTCTATCTATCTGAATATATTAATATTATGTGCAAATGAGTAAATTGATTAGGCCATCTAGATATATATTCTGGATCTGAGAGAAGTTTGAGGTGTACAGAGGTTTTACTATACTGAGCTTTCCATTTATGAATAGTGCATTTCATATTACTGTGTAATTGAGATAACAAAATCTGCACGTTAAACGCTACTTCAAATTTTTCTTTAAGTGTTATCTTATTAATGGACAGTTGTATTTACTACTATTTTTTTAAAGCATGTGCTTAAGTGCTTTGCTGAATCAGGGCCTCAGTCAGTCTTTTTTGTTGACTGCCAACAAGAATCCCAGGTGGGATGGTGGCTTTTGTTATGTGCAATTTGTCCACTTAAGACTAGACTGAGACCACCATATTTTTTCACATAGGTTGCCGAACAACCATCTGATTCTAAACAGGTTTAGAACTGTAATGATTTGTATCCAACCATTAATCACGTGAGCTGTTCAATTTCTCAGATAGATTCTGCATGGAGGAATGGTGAGAAAGAAGGTAGGTGAGATAATTGTGATGTTGCACTCCATATGTTTTATGGAAATATGTTTATAAGTGTGAATATGATGTAACTGAAATATGCTTTATGCAAAAGGTCTCTTGTAAGGTATCATTACATAGCTTATGATCTACTGAGTATGTTCATCCTATTTGTATGAATGTATCATTCTTGTATCTGAAGCTAGAGATACAAATTATTACTCTGAAGTCCTATTGTAACTATGCAAAGTGTGGGCCATTAATGGTGGCTTGGAATCTTGATGGCTCCTATCAACTAGGACAATTGGTTGTTTACTTGTAAGCCTTCCTGTATACGTCGGTGCCAGCCAGTGAATAATGAAGTCTTACAAGACATGTGAACATGTCACATGATACTGGAATCCATCTTAAACCTGGAGCTTTTCCATTTAGAAGGAAGGGTGGGAACCCAGAGAGAGACAAAGGATGTCCTCCTTGTGCCAAAGATATAGAAGGGGGGTGGAACAGAAAAAAGGGGGCTGCAGTCATGAGAAGTCCCCTAGTTACCAGCTGAGCTGGAGCTAACAGAACTGTAGCAGGGGAAAGGATTGGGCCCAGACTAAAAAGGAGTCTTGTCTTTGAAAGTAGCTTATTGGAACATCTCTGAGGGTCAGATTTACCTGTATTCAGTTTCTTAATGTATTAGGCTTAGACTTGCGTGTTTTTGCTTTATTTTACTTGGTGACTTACTTTGTTCTGTCTGTTATTACTTGGAACCACTTAAATACTACTTTTTATTGTTAATAAAATCACTTTTGTTTATTATTGAACCCAGAGTAAGTGATTAATACCTGGGGGAGCAAACAGCTATGCATATCTCTCTATCAGTTCTATAGAGGGCGGACAATTTATGAGTTTAGCCTGTAAAAGCTTTATACAGAGTAAAATAGATTTATTTGGGGTTTGGATCCTATTGGGAGCTGGGTGTCTGGGTGCTGGAAAGAGGTGACCTGGTGAGTGGTTTTCAGTTAAAGCCTACAGCTTTGGGGACGTGGTTCAGACCTGGGTCTCTGTTGCAGTAGACTAGCGTTGTCTGTCTCAACAGGGCAGGGTTCTGGAGTCCCAAGCTGACAGGGAAAACAAGCTCAGAGGTAGTTTCAGCATGTCAGGTGACAGTCCCAAGGGGGTCTCTGTGACTGAACCCGTCACAATAATATCTTTTATTGGACCAATTTCTGTTGGTGAGAGAGACAAGCTTTCAAGCTTAGACAGTGCTCTTCTTCTGGAGGAATGGTGACATCTAGTGGACAGTAACATTAATTCAAACAATTTTGAAGGTTGCAGTGGAAATATTTACTTATTAAAAATGTTGGCCTATTTAAAGGTGGCAGGTTGAATTTATCAATTAGCTATTCACACTACCAGAATAAAGTAGCAAGGGATACTCAGAAAGCTGCATTTACAGGATTTGATTCTTATTTGGTGGGTGCACTAAAATCTTTCTAACAACCCATTAGGGATTTTACGAAAATCATAGTTCTAAATATTAGAAGCTTTCTTAACAGACTGATGCTAATCATGCAATATTCTAAATAGAAATCTGACAAAAGTTTGACAAAATCTGATTGACTAATGCACTGTGGAATGGAATGTTCTTTAAAACGCCTACAATCAGCAGCATACCATATCACTAAGCATTTCATTGACATAAATCACTAGACACTAGGAGGAAACTGAGAAATTTACTTAATTTTTTTAAAAAAATTTCTGCAATTTTATTTAATGTATTTTCTCAAAAATCTATTTTGCTTATGAAAATAAGAAATAATTACAAAATGCCACATTTCACTCAAAAATGATCCTGGTTTAGCACAACAATTTTGTGAAAATGAAATCAATTTTGAATTTGAAAAAATATGAAAATGCTCAGATTCAGAATATTTTCAATTTTGTCATGAATACTTTACATAAATTTACATCAGCAGCACACAATACGAAGAAAAACACATTCATGGTATTTTTATCCCTATGCAGTATTTGTGGATACTTCTGAGTGCATATGCATATACCTACATTTGTACCCAATGTTAATTTTTTTAAGCTAATGTGCATAAAAATACTAGGATTTGCACATGTAAATGGAGTCCCATTGAAAATATGGCGATTAGTATTTTCACACACAGTATTTCTATTATGCCATTCATAGTGATATTTATTAAAGCTGTACAGCGGGAAGTCACATAATAAGAATAGATCATATCGAATAAAACGTGCACTTTGAGTTTTGCCCATCAGGGGGAGATGCAGTCCATACAAAATGATGGTTTTCAGTTTTCAAAAAGTCAATGCAGTTACCGGACAAGTAGTGTTGGAAGAAAACTCATCTGTTGTTCAAGCACTATGGCTTTGAACATTACCAAAATTTTTAAAACAAGCAAGCAACACTTTAAAAGTGGAAGCTATTAAAACCCCAACCCTTTTAAAGCAAATGAGCTAAATCATTCAAAATAGAGACAGTAAAGCTGTTCTTTAAAATATGTGAAAGAATAGTGCTACTTACATGGATTGCATTGTAAAGCCTATATGCAAAATAGGAAGGTTTATCTCGAACACAGAGAACTAGGAGAGATATGTTATGGAGAAAAGGAGAAACATTAATTTCAGAAACCTGCATCAACAGTGTGTTTATGTGATCTTGAGGGTGCTTATTGGGTTGAACTGAAACAAGTTGATGCCAGTTGATAGAAACTTTCTCACATTGCACAGTTCATGGCTGTGGGTCAGGCTGCCCCTTCTATCTTAGAAAAAACCTGGGGTGCTCCTCAAGAAGTTTTCCTAACAATACTCATTCAGTGGGAGGCGACAGAATTTTCAATCCTATGGAATTGCCCGTTGAAGCTGCAGATTATAAAGTTCTAATCTCAGGCCACCTGCAAGAAGCCTCTCTGTTTCTGTACTGGCTGTGGGCCTTCCCCCCAGCAGGCAGGGCAACTTTACCTGTGACTCATCTTAAAGATGCTGGTAGTTTAAGTATATGGTTGTATTTTTCAGTCATAATAATCTGCTATTTATTTATAGTTTTTTTTATGGTGTTCATCACCATACTATATAAGTGCCTCACAAACTTAATGAATTTAGCCACATGACATCTTTGTGAGGTAGGGAAGTATTATTATTGTAATGGGCGATGTGTGAACCCCCCTTTGGGAAACCTAGCCCTCTACCCCTTCCATTCCGCTTGAGGCCCTGCCCCCACTCCATCCCCCCACTCTCCATCCCTCGGCCAGAGCCAGAGGAGCCCCAAACCCCCCACCGCAGCCAGATGGATCCTGGCTGGCCCACCCGAGCTGCCCTGAACTGCAGCCTGAATGCCCGAGCCATCTCCAGCCCAGCCGCCTGAATTGCCCCAAGTCCTGGCTGCCTGGAGGAGCTCTGAGCCCTGCCATGGCCTGGCCCCAGGGCCGTGGTGGGGAGCATTAACAGAGGTTTGGGGAAGCTTAGCATCCTCCAGCCTCCATTACGCATTGCCCATGATTACCATCATTTTACAGATGGGAAAACTGAGGCACAGAAAATTTAGGAGCTTGATCCTACACCCCTGAAGACATGCAGTTTTGCCATTTGTTTCAGTATGAGCAGGATTAGTGCCTAATGGACTTGCCCATGGTCACACAGGAAGTTTGTAGCAAAAACAGAAGCAGAATCCAGTTCTCCTCAGCCCTAATCCAGTGACCACATTTTAGTTTTTAGCCTCAACCTCTGATGCAATTTAAATGCCCTTTCTTCTATATACCCGTAGATTGTTGGTTGAATTTCTTCCAAATGTTCAAAGTTTCTACACCATATATGAAAATTAACTAGTGGGGAAAATAGCACAAAAAGCTTATATTTGCATCTTTTAATGGACCAGATATACTATACTATATAATTATTAAGACATTATTACCAGTGTAAAATAATCTTTTTATTTTACCTATTGCTACCAGCAGTTCTTGAAAGTATCCATCGTAACATTCATTAATAGCATCTACTACATCTTGCCCAGAGATGTTTTGGAACTCCTGAAAAACTTGAAAGAAATGAATACATGTTTATTTATATTCTGTATTAAGAGTAGAAACTAGCCCCAGCAGTTTTATTGCTGTTTACTTTTGAGATGTCTATTACCTCAAGGTAAAACTTAATCTAAAATAAGAGATTGGTACAGATTCTCAACCCAATACTCAGAGCAAAGCACCTGGAAAGCTGCCCTAAAAGGGCAGCTGGCAATTTCTTGGCATGGGGTGAGGGATAGAGAATAGCATAGCCAGGTCTATGCTAACACCTGCCCCCATCCCCCATGAGGTGGATTGGGGTTAGGAGTATGTTCCTGCTTATCCTTGTTGATGTAATAACCTCCAAGAGAGCATTACAAGCTGAAGTAAATTAGTCCACCCTTTATGCTATAGAGCTGTCTGGAGAATGACAATTCCATTTTGAGATTTGTTTTCATTCCACACTGGAACAAAACCAAAACGTTTTGAACATTTTCTCAAAACGGTATTGTGTCTAAATGTCCATTTTTGGACTGAAAAGGTCAGGTTTTCAATTCATCTCACTCTCTCGCTACACATGAGCAACTGAGGAGTCCGCACTGACCTCAGAAGCCTTCCCATAGAAAATGTCAACATTGACATGTTTCTACAAAATGTATCAGCTTTGATGGAACACCATGTTTTGACAAAAAATATGTTTAATTAAAACTGTTCCAACCAGCTCTATTAAGCAGCTGTTACTTGTTTGGTTGGGGTTTTTTTTGGGGGGGGGGGAGGGCAGTATTTGCCCCTGTCTGCCCCCCAAGACTGGGAAAAGTGGAAAGGTGGCTTCAGTGCACTTTTGACTCCCTCCCACCAGATGAATTGAGTGTGAGCTCCAAGGGTGCGGGAACAATTTTTATAGTGGGGGTGCTGACCATGGAAACCACGTATTTGGTGTTTGTTATTACTACTTCAAGCCAGGGGGTGCGGCAGTGCCCCCAGCACCCCTAGTTCCAGCACCACTGGTGAGGACAGTGCAGCTGAAGACTGAGCCCATCACCTTAATTGTCATCTCTATGATGCATTTTTTTCACTATCTATTCTATGCTGGGTTCGGCTTTGTAGTCCTTGTACACCCAAAACTTCCATTAACTTCAGTTGGAGTTTTGGGAGCACAAAGAATGTAGGCTCAGGCTCCTGTTTCAGACTGCACTGGAACCTGAATATTGGTTTGTGAATTCAGCTTCTGTGTGCATAGTTAAAATTATGCCTGTTTTCTCTGTAAGCTATATTTTCCCTTTCTATTATACATTCAAATACTGAGTAGTTGGATTCATAAGTGATGATAATTACCCATCCACAACTGCTGGTAACTCTTGTTGCACAGGATCATTTGCATCATGTTTTTGTGTTCCCCTGTTTTCTGCTGACATGCTTCCCATAGGACCTAAGACATTAAAATAATAACAAGGTGCAAAAGATCATCAGTTCCAAACCCCTTTAAACAAGACTTTCAAACAGCTACATTTTTGTTTTCTGTTATTTTTGAGAAACTGACAGGTGATTGTAGTTACCATTGCATCCTGAGCACCCATAGCAGGATCTGCATACCCTTCCTCCCGGGTTCCCTGTAAAATGTTAAAACATTTTCCTCTATTAGTTCTTCTAAAATGACTGCAAGAGAATGAGATGGTCTTTATATAATACTACTTCTCATTCACTGAGATATCCATTCCAAGATTTTACACAAGAACGGTGTGTGATAGAGCTGGTCTATACAGCCCTAAAATATTCTACAGGTCACATCGGGAATTGCTATGGCACCTCTCCAAGGGCCATTCCCTTAGGATGGAGGAATTCTAGAATCATGATGGGACTGATGACAGGAAGTAGTAGTAGAGGTGAATACAAGTGGGTTCCCTGTGAGATCACATTTTTAATTAACCCTTTACTTACATAAAAGAAAAGTTAGTGAATAACTAGATGATATTACCTGTTAATAAAGTTATTATAACCCATGGTTATGATGTGGAAAATAACTGTACAAATGTCATCGTTGTGTCCCCAGTTTATTTTCCACTGATATGTTCATATAACTTTGCTGTTTTTTACAAGGAAAAAAACCACACACTTTTTTCCTCACTGTCCAAACTGCAAGATCAGTCGTATCAAGTAGTGATCAATCTGCTTTACACTGCATGTTACCATCATCACCTATAATTAAGATTCAAGATTGAGAAGCTGCCTGACAATTTTGATAATGTATGAGTCCAAATAGAATACAGCTTATTCTCCCATAGCTCTTTTGGCTTTGCAGTTCTGTAAACCAAGCAGATATGATTTAGTTAATACACTAGGATCAGATATATTTAGTTGTAACAAAAGAAAAGTCTTTTAGAATAACTTCTTTTAATCATAATTACAGTGTAAGGATACAAATAATCCCAGGTTGCAGGAGTCATAATTCTCAGACAGCACTTAGTCATTGCCTTAATTATATGTTTTTGAAGCAATTTACTTTAGTTTGGAGTTGACAATCATTCTGCTACAAAAGTGAAAGTAAGGATTAAAATTATGTATTGTCTGCCAACTACTAGAATGACCAGTTTTCAACTCTTGCCTGGAAAATATGTTAATTCACATTTTAATTAAATTGTAAAGAATTTGCACAGAACAAAGAATGAAGTTCTTAGTGACAAGATAAATTGCTTAAAGGAAATTATGCTGGAGTGACTTCCTGTGATTGAATACATGAAACTGTAAAAATACGACAAGTGGACAATAAAAACTGAGCAGCAGTGCTCTACATAAACAAAAAAACCCTACAGTTAATTTTTTTAATGACTATTCTTGGCATTGATCCGATAATCCTACAAACTGCATCAATATTCTTATTTTTAAATTCCAGAAAATGATGGTATTTTAATTCATATCCATGCCAAAACCTGGGGGGAAATAAATCAACTCTTCATGTCATATTAAAAGTCTGGATAATTATACTTTGATCCAAGTACTTACATTAATTAGGATGTAATAAGCCTTCCAGAAGCTTGCCTCTCTGAAGAATTTTGCCACTACCCATTGATTGATGGTGGTGCTGGGGGGGCGGGGGAGAGGGGAGGATCATATGCTTTTTCCTTATGAAAAAGTATTATCGGCCTCAGTATTGTAATTATGGCACTCAGGTAGATTGCTGCTCCTGCACAGAGCCCCATTGACCCGTATTATAAATGCCTGTGTGCTATCAATTGCAGGATGAAGGCCCCAGAATTTAATAGAGAGTAAACCAATACATTTTTATAGAAAACATAAAAAAATAGAAACTGTTGATACAGAATTACATCCTTTCTATAAATTACATAGAAATAGGTAGAAAGAATCTAATTTTCTATTTTAATCTATAGCATTGTCCAGTTTATTCTACAAGACTATCCAAAAGAGAAACTATAAAAAGGATAATCTTTTAAATTAAGTGCCATCTGACTTTTCTACAGTTGTTTTTATTAACATATATAAGGTAATATTCACACACAAATAACAATTAACAACTTACAAAGAAGCACAGTATGAAACAGTGCAGTTGGAGTTCTCCAGAGCTCTTTTTAGGCTCCAGAATCTGAGATGAGTAGCTGGTGGGATCCTGCCTATCTGGTGATCCCCAGTCACCCTCTTTGGGGATATTTGTGGCAATGTGTTTTGATAATGAGGACTGCAGATTATAGGGCAGGATGTTTTGTATTTGTCCTGATTGTAAGACAAAATTGCCATGGCTTTAATGAGGGTAAGAACTAAGATATTGTGTAATCTTTTCAGGGTGACAAGGAGTTCATCACCAGTGAAAAAATCTGTTGAACATTAAAAGGAAAAAATCTCTCTTTTGCAGCGCCTACATTTGGAACATACATATTTTCTCTCTCCTTGTCATCCACTCCCCATCTCATTTTGAACCTCATCAGAAATCATCCTTTGAACTTATGTTTTATATCTTTGCCATTCCTCCCTGCTAGACCATGTGCTTTTATTTATTGTTTAACTCTGCAAAGCATTTTGAGATAATGGTCCAGTTCATTAGCTGGTATGAATTGGTCACGTTCATCAGGTGTTATAAATTGGCATAGCTTAATTGAAGTTAATGAAGCTATGCTGATTTACACCCACTGAGAATATCCCCCAAAGTTTGTATGAAAGGTTCTGTACAAACAAGGCCCCCGTTCTGCAAACACACACATGAGTAGTGCCCTTTATTCTTGTAGGTAAAATTACTCACATGCATGAATGTTGGCAGGATAAGTGCCTGAAATTACATGGTATTGAATTAGGCCCTAATTTAGTAAAATGTGTAAGCACTTTCCTATCTTTAAGCATGTGAGAAGTCACCTTGGCTTCATTGGGACTATTTATGTGCCTAAAGTTGGGTAAAATGTTTAAGAATCATGCTGAATCACGGCCTTAATCATTAAGACTTACTATGACTGAAAGTTCTTTGGAGCAGAGTCCAGGCCTTCATATTTTTGTACATCACCTAACAATCCTGACTGGGGTCTTTGTGTACTACCCTGATTTAAAAAAAAGAAAAGAAGAGAAAATGCACAGCTGTACATGCTTGTGCTCCACACCTTTCATTTCCTCACCCTCGTGTCCAACCCTGCCACCGAGTGGTGGGACCTCCTACCACCAGTGGAGGGTGAGGAACTCTGGTGGGCCAGTCTGTATTCCACATTGGTCTTGTGGCCCTCTGGGGATATTAGTTGGCAGCTCGTTCATGGAGCCATGAGCATGGGCATGTAGTTGGTGCAGTTCACCTTTCTTGCGTCTTGTGTGGCATGAGGGAGACACTGGTGCACATCTATCTTGAGTGTGCAAGGCTACAGCCCCTTTTCTGGCTTCTCCTTAGGTTATGGCTGCACTGTTCTCTGCACTTCCTGATTTACGCACAGCCTAGCTGTTGCCCCACAAAGTCATGAGACCTCCTCATCAACCTCCTCCTGGCGCTGGCCAAGGTAGCCATCCACCATATCAAGAGTAGGATGCTGGATGGGGAGGTGCTATGTGACTGTGGGGCCTATTTCCGCTCCTCCCTCAGATCACATGTCCGAGCAGTGTTTCTCATGGCTAAGTCCACTGGCTTCCTGGATGCCTATGCGGAACGGTGGATGCTGTCTGGTATTCTCTGCTCAGTGTCTCCTTCTGGTTCCTTGCTTTTGACCCTGTGACCTTCCCTTAGGGTTGCCAACCCTCCAGGATTGGCCTGGAGTCTCCAGGAATTGACATCGATCTCCCGGTGACTTGAAAGCAATCCCAGAGATTTTAATAGGATATTTTAAGAAAATGACATTATGTCTTGGAAAAAAAAATCTCCCAGAATAGCTTCAGTCAGAGTTGGCAACCCTACCCTCACTCCCATTGCTGTTATTCATCAATTGTCCCCAATTTCAGTTGAGACCTGGGTTCAGTAGTTTCTCCTCTTAGGCTGGTGGAGGAGCCTTTAGATGAGGGCAGGACTTGCACCTACCCTCCCCCGGGTCTTCAATAAGTACTCACTCCCCGTTCTCTGTCACAGATGGTTTTATGGTTAAAGCAATTGAATGCCACCCAGAACAATTAGATACTTCCCCTGCCTCTCCACATAGTTCTTATGTGGTACTGGGAAAGTCATGTAAACCAAAATTTTCAAAGATGTCCAGGGCTTGATGGTACTCACTAAATAATGCATGTAGTTACATGCTGAATAATCAGGATAAAGAGAAATACTGAATGCTTATTAAATGAGCACTGTCCATCCTGTGCACTGAATGAGGAAGGGGTCATGTAGAAAAAAACAGCAATGAGACTGTATCATAATGCATATGTACAAGGGAGCAAAAATAAAATTTCTCAGGAAACCCTAATCCTGATATTTCCTAACTTTTGGCTGGTTGACTTGTCAACCTTAGTGTTCTTTTTATGTAGGAGGTTTTTTTTTCTTTTAATGTAATACAAATATAGAGTCAAAGTTTTGGGTCCAGGTGCAACCACAAAAATGTGCAGTCACCCATTGTGACTGCAGCTCTCCATTTTCCATGTGCAAATAGTCATTTGTGTACTTATTTGTAAAAACAAATGCAGGTACAAAGGTACATATAGATTTCTGACAGTGCACCTGTTGCTTTTGATCCATATTGTGAAAGTCCCTAATTCAGTTTTCACGCTAAACATATTTAGATGTTTAAGCTGTAATAATTCCTGAAATACAATAAAATTAATTAGGCCACTAGCATGAAGGCATCTTCCCCCTCTGTGTCTTTTTGATAACAGTATTTACTGTCCCCATTTCTCCTCTGTCCCTTGCCTTATGGCACAATATTTTAGGGTTTGATTCTGTAAAGAGTTGATCACCAATTTTGAGCTGCTGAGTGAGAGTCTCCTAATTCAGTGAGAATTGACCATATCTCAACAAAAAGCACTCAAGCACTTTACAGGATCAGGAAGTTTGTAAATAATATTGACAATCCTCCTGCATGAGGTACCACCACAGTGTAAACAGCATGTTGTTTGGCAGATTTCTTCAGCACAAAAAACATGTTTGTTTGAAAACAGAAGGAATATAAAGATCTGTTTAATAATTTCTTGCATAGTCAGGTCAGCTATTTCTCCATTTTTCTATGTGACATACAAACTGTAATATGGACAGTACACTCCATTAATGAAGAAAAATAGAGCTTGTGAAAGAAAAATCTCATTTGGATATGAAGATACTCTCTTTTTTGAGCATAGGGTCAGACGCTGGCATTTTCAGATTCTCGTTCAATAAAATACTCAATTGACCTATGGTTGCATTCAAAAGCCAAAGTGAAAGCAGATGAAAGAATTCAAATTCTAATCTTTCCCCTTTTTGCTGCCACTTCAAAAATGTAGCTTTTCAACCATATTGAGCATGGATTAGTTTTAACTGTAGCCAACTTAAAATCTGAGGGTCCTTCAACAATATTAGAAGATGGTTCTGCATTTTAAAAAAATGTAATGTAAAACATATTTTGACTTTGTACAGTACCTGAGCGAGGTTCATAAGTGTGTCTCTGAAGTGGCCTGAAGTCTCAGAATAAATGTCTTGTTGAAGATCATTGTTGTATTCTGGGGTGCAAACCACAACAAACTTGTGTTAAATATGTAATTTGTAGAACACACAAATATTCTCTGAATAATGTTAGTGAAGATTTGCAAACAGTGATGAGTAACAAGAATAAAAACTATACTCAGTATATTGACATTTGCAAGGCTTTTAACACTTTTCAGTGAGCAATAAATTGGCCTAATCATGTGGGGATAGATCTTCAAAGGGATTTTCACAAGAGTTTAAGCAGGTTAGGCACCTAATTCACAACCTGCTTATGCACTTTTGAAAATCCCATTAGGTGCCTATCTGCATCTTTAGGTGCCTAAACACCTAAGAAAATCTGGTCTGTAGTCCCCGCTGCTAGCAAGAACCTCTGTGACTTTAATAGGATTTTTACCTAAATACTGACCATCGGGGTTCAAGCCTAAAATGACAATTAGATAGAGAACAAACAAACAACTCCCCCAAAACAAAAAAACAACCCCCCTCCTTCTTTTTAAAGATTTAAAGAGTTTAATCTTCCTTCAAAAGTTATAGTCCAAAAATATCAGCCTGTGGACTGAGAGACATTTCAAAGATCACAGAATCATGAATGTCTAAAAAAGTTGAGATATTTTTATGCTAATACATTAAAAATTTAAACTTGATTTATACATTTTGCTTCAGCCTTTTATGTACAATTATCCTGAAACAAGGAAAGAGAGAAAACCATTGGCTTTAAGAATTCATCTTTGGAAGTCTAGCTCTTTCAGTCATGCAACTATATCCAGAACACTTTTAGTCAGAATTGCACCCTTGTAGGATATGCTACTGTATACTTAAATAAAATAAAATAAACAATACGCATTAAGTAGGCTTCTTTCATTTGGAAGATCTCCCCATTTGATCTTGAGGCTAATATATCAATTAGACAGTTCTCTTCCATCTCTGCTCCCTGCAAGGAAAAAATAGCAAACAAGCAAGGTCATTACTAGTAGAGATAATGGCTTCCAATACAATGTGTAATATTTGTCAAGGACAGTGAAAGAATGCTAGTCTCTGTTCGAGGAGTTCATGGTTTATTTTTATGGGTTATTTTCCTATTAATAAGAGTACTGATTTCAGTCTTTTCGGGGTTACTGATTAGCTTCTGTGTAATTAGTATTAGAACTGAACCTCCAACACTAACACTTAAAGTTAAGCATGTGAAGTGTCCTATTGCTAAGGCAACATGGAGAGTGAGACAATGCCCTACCAAAGGAGAAAATGCACTGGGATGAATTTCATTCCTAGGGAGCAATAAAGCCCTTTTAAATATGTGGGGCTTTGTAAAGAATTAAATGCATGCACTAAGCATGCTGTCCCTAATTGTGCTAGGGGTTTAGACAATTTGAAATATATTTGAACATCAATAACATGCTGTGCTTCCAGTTTCTCTTTTTTGGAACTACTTAGAAGTATGTATTGCAATGTTTACAACAGTACTTGATTTTTACATGAAGTACTTCTTCATTACTGTCATACCATGTAGGATTGCAAATCATTACATTTCCCCACAAGGTTGTTGACTTCAGTTTGTGAGTTTGAATTCAGGTGAATGGATGCTACATATACTGCTTTTGATAGGTGCATAGAACTCTGGTTAATGACAATGGGAATTATGCATTTAGAACAGGAGAAGAATATGTCAGCAAGGCCCCAATTCTGCAGAGTTATGTATGTGCATTATTTTAAGCATCCGAGTAATCCCATTGATTCCACAATTAAGGTACAAGAGTGTAAAAAAGCACAAACTTGATTCAAATGCAGAAACATTCTAGATTTGCCAATCCTGGTCAATAGTGATAAAAATAGTACTTCTGATGCTACTAATGGGCTATTATAATCTCACTGCTAACCATCATTTTAAAAATATACCAGTAGCTCTAAAAGTGCCTTGATATCAACTGTTAAAAAAATGACAAAGTTGGTGCTCATTTTATTTGCTGGCAATGACTGCTTAATACAATAAAATAGTTCCTAGCCTTGAAAATGGGAATGAAAGCAAAATGTTAAAGGATAGTCATTGATTTATAAAAGAGTAAGGTAAGTATTAGGGTGCAGACAATGCAAACACTTATGCATGTGCTTAGCCTTATGAGAAAGATTCAATGGGACTACTCATATGAGCATATCTAAGAATATGTCTAAGCGTTTGCCGGATCAGGGACTTACATTTCAGTTAACAAACCATACTGTAGAAATATGTGATTTTCTTCAGTTATCTGTTTATATTCATCTGTTAAATGATTGCTGTATTTTTTAAAGCTAGATTATTTATATTGCTTTTAATATATAATATATATTGATTTAATATATAATTATGTATTTATATATTAAAAGCAATATAAATAATCTAAACTGAGAAATGCCTTTTTAACAGTTTATCATTCAGCTATATGTCAAAGAATCTATGAAACAGATGTGAATTGCTGTAATCAGTGCCTATAAGTAATAATCTAAGTATTTTTGAGTTAGACAAGCACCTTCATAGCATGCCTGAGCTCATGGGCATCATAGGATGCAGGTGGATACATCAGGCCAACCATAACATCTTTGAAGTGATGAGAGAGATTCTCTTTCAGGTCCATAATCAAATCCTTGGAAAAAAGATAATCAGGATTATTGTGGTACTCATGCTGTGCAGTGGAATATTAATCACTGAAAGCATTAAAAATAAAAACTAGCAATTATTTTTGTGATATAATAAAAAGATGAGCCCTGCAGGCTGGATTGTGGCTACAGTTAAGTAACAAAAACTCTTCTCAAAGCTGTGCATATCCTTGTTGATAATATGGGTAAGGCTACTGTACATAAAGAAAGAAAAAGAACACAGCAATGTTGGCTTATGGTTAATTAGAACATAGGTGAAAAAAACCCCAATATTTAGAAATGGAAAAGACTGACACTGGTAAGGAAAGACATTTGGGGCCAAATTTTAAAAGGGTCTGCAATCTGCTTTGAAACATTCTCCATCAACTTGTGTATGCAAATCTTTATGAACCCAGACCTTTAGGTGTGCCTAAGCAAAGAGCTTTTGTGTGAAGTCACCACAACTATATTTTATGGGTTGTACTCAACTATATTTGTAAGTAGGTTTGTAATCATATACAGAGCTGGACAGAAAACAGTTTTCCCAGCCAGTGAAACTTGTCAAGATTTTGAAAATGGACTCATTCCACATCTGGATGAAACTGAGACCTTTTTGAAGTTACTCAATGAAAAAAAATATATAGGAGAGCCTCGAGGCTGGTGATTATGGTACTTGCCTGGAATAATCTGAATCAGGCAGAGGGGGACTTATATGTGAGTGTTTGTCTGCTTTCCCACTCTTTCAGTCTCTTTTGCTGGAGTGCTTCTGGTGTGCATAAATAATTAACTCTTCATTTGAGCAGGGACTTGAACCTCCATCTCTGGTTAGTGGTCTAGCCACTAACCTATAGTCAAAACTATAGACTAACACGGCTGCTACTTTGTAACCTATAGTCAGTCACCCTCTCAAGCAATATTTAATTATTTATACAAAATGTAACATCTTCAGCCAGCAAAACTGAGCTAGAGACACACTGATTTGGAGCAAGTACTCTGTTACATAGGCCAGAGGCATGCTGTAACCACAGGACTATAATCTCTCTTAGTCCTATTCCTCCCTGACATTCCATCCTGGACCTGAGGAACTTTTCTTGACAAAAATGTGTTGCACCTAACCCCTTCCTACAAAACATTTCTGTTTTGACAAATAAACATTTCATGATTGAAATAAATCTTTCAGCCAAAAATTCCTCTAGTCATATGTCAGGGAGAAGAGATGGAGGCTAGTCAGGAACTTAAAATGGCAAGAAAGCTGTCCCTGATCAGAGGAGCAACATGAGGAAAGGTTTTATCTTTGCTTATCTTTTCCTACTTTCCAGCACCCTTCGTCTGCTATACTTTGTGAATACTAGACTTATTTAGTGAATGTGTCCATTTGCATTTATCACATTTGCTGGACATTTTTCTCTTGGATACCAGCATGTTAAGGTTAATGAGACTTATGGGTAAGTACTAAGTAGCGAATGTCCCCCTAGCTGATTTTAACAATGCACATGAAGCTGTGATATACATTGGAAAATAAAAACATTGCTGCCTATTGTGACATATCACATAGTTATACTTCTTGGGGCAGACCCTCAGCTGAGAATCTTCTCCCTGGAAACTACATACTGCTTCTTCCTCACTACTAAAGGATTCTCTTCATGGACTCTTTCTTTGGGGTATAGGAGATTTCTAGGGACTTTCCGCCCCCCCCCCCCCGTGTTATTCACTCCCCAGACAATGAGAAATCTTGAAAATACATGCCTCAGGTTATTGGCAGTTAGTGTATGTCTCTCCCTTTTTGTTTTTTATTTTAACTGAATTTAACAAAACTGGTATGATGGCACTGGAAGCTTCTCCACAGCCCCATATGCATGCCTCCGCACTGATCTACAATGTACTTATTGAGGGGATAGGAATGTCCATGCTCACTTACTCTTTATCTGTTTGAGGCTTTCAACCTCTTAAGACTGCCAAAAAGCTTGTCACTTGCAGCAGTGGTGTGTTATTGTGTAGATACCTATTCACTTATTTCCATACACTACTAAGCAGGCATCAGGACCCAGATCCACAAAGGACCCAGATTCTTAGCATCACACTGCCTAACTTTTAAGTACCTCTAAATCGCTGTAAATCCTGGGTTAGATGCCTAGACTCCCTACACAATGCATGGAGAGAGATAGGCACCTGAGAATAGGATCCACAAAAGCCAGCATGCTAGGCAGGGAGCTGACAAGACTAGCCAACAGCAGCTGCTTGAGGAGAGGGGTGCCTCTCTCATGGAGTTAGGCGTCTATGTCAGAGCTGCAGGGAGAGACCTATCTCTGCGTGTGATACACAGCTGGGAACCCATCTCCTAGAGTATGTTGGCTTAGATACCTGAGACATTTCTTGTGAGACTGGCTTATGTGCCTGCCTAGCTCCATACTAAATGGGATGGAGAGGAGGTGGACTCCCTTTTAACCACTAATCAGGGGGTTAGGGTACTCATGTGGGAGAACCTAGTTCAATTCTCCCTCTCCCCATCTGAAGAGGAAACCGGATTTGAAGAGGGGTTCTTCACTATTCAGGTGAGTGCCTGAACCACTAGACTGGCATATGGGAAATGACTGCCTAGGAAGGAGTACTGTGGAAAGGGATCTGGGGGTCATAGTGGACCACAAGCTAAATATGAATCAAACGTGTAATGCAGTTCAAAAAAAGCGAACGTCATTCTGGGATGTATTAGCAGGAGTGTTGTAAGCAAGACATGAAAAGTAATTCTTCCTCTCTACTCCCTGCTGATTAAGCCACAACAGGAGTATTGTGTTCAGTTCTGGGCACCACATTTCAGGAAGGATGTGGAGAAATTGGAGAGTCCAGAGAAGAATGACAAAAATGATTAAAGGTCTAGAAAACATGACCTATGAGGGAAGATTGAAAAAATTGTGTTTGTTGAGTCTGGAAAAGAGAAGACTGAGAGGGGATATGATAACAGTTTTCAAGTATGTAAAATGTTGCTACAAGGAGGAGGGAGAAAAATTGTTTTTCTTAACCTCTGAGGATAGGACAAGAAGCAATGGGCTTAAATTGCAGCAAGGGAAGTTTAGGTTGGACATTAGGAAAAACTTCTTAACTGTCAGGGTGGTTAAGCACTGGAATAAATTGCCTAGGGAGGTTGTGGAATCTCCATCATCGAAGATTTTTAAGAATAGGTTAGACAAATACCTTTCAGGGATGGTCTAGATAATACTTAGTCCTGCCATGAGTGCAGGGGACTGGACTAGATGACCTCTCGGGGTCCCTTCCAATCCTATGATTCTATTCTCGGGGGTGGGGGGAAGAGGGTGTATCTCAATCTCTCTTGTTGAAGCCATTCCACTTTGTACTAAATAATTAAGTATTAATTAGGCCAGAGAGAGTAAGAATAACTCTATAGTCCAGTGATTAGGGCACGCGTGTGAGGTGGAAAACTCCTGTTAAAATTCCTTTCCCTCAGGCAGAGGGGGGAAATGAACAAATGAACTGGGGTCTCCCACATCCTAGGTGAATGTCCTAAATACTGGTTTAAAGCTTAGAAGGGAGGGTGTTAACTCCTCCTCCACCCAGCTCTTTGGTGTGGAGTGAGCCCTATTCAGAGCACAGCTACTGGATCAGGCTTTGCAGGTGAGATGGGCAAGAGACCATCTATCTTTGCCTGGCTTGAGGCATGAGAGGCCAGGGTGCCGGCCTGTGGCAGAAGATTAGGCACGCAGTGAGTTTTTACTGAAGAAATTTAGGCAGTGAGCTTTGGCTCCAACTGAGTGAGGGTTCTGTGGATTGCAGGGGTGCCTTAATCTTGAAATCAGTGGAAGTTAGGAGCCTAAATACCTTTGAGGACCTGGGCCCAGATTCCTACTGACCTGAGCTTGGATTTGAATCAGTGATCAGATGGACTCCAATCCCATAAACCAGCCAGTCCCTGCCCCCCTCCCCCATGTTTATCTTCTTTTAGTCCAAAGATAGAGACTTCACTTTTGATGGACTGAAACAAAAGTATTAAGGCTGTTTCTTCCAATGCAACTTGTCTTAAATACTTTTTTTGTGTATTGGTGAACATTTTTCATTACCAAGAGATCCATGGAGATGGTGGAAAAACTATAACTGAAAATGACAACATAGTTAATGCAAAAGCTTCTCTATCTCTCAGAAGGAGAATAATTAAAGATATACTCAGATATCCCATGGTTAATCAATTTAATAAACAGAGTAGCAATGAGGAAGGAGACATACAAATTAAAAAATGAATTTATGATGAAGAAACAATATGTAATCTTCCCTGAATGCGCATTAGATACATTTGGCAACTACTAAATCACACATAGACTTGAAATTAATTCATTAAGATATTTTACTGCTGACAGCATGCCTGTGGGAATATGGATTTGCTTTTATCCATTTCTGCTTTTAATTTGCCCCATTTCCAGTTTGTAATTCATGTTAGTGTCAATATGAACAGGATCCTATTGAAAGCACAATAGCTACCATATTAAAAATTGATCTAGACAGAGGTCTAAATATGTGAAATCGATATACTAGTGTCTATACAGTGGCCTGTTCGACGAATTTAAAAAAAAATCAAAACAAAATATTAAAGCTGAACATGTCCCATGAGAGAGAGCTAGAAACCAGAGAACTGGGGTGAGGAAGAGAGAGGGAGGATGTGGAGAAGTGGCAGACCCTTAGCATTTTTGCCTGCTCCCTCAACCAAATAGTAACTAATTACTGACCCCCATTTCCACATCACTTTACATAGGGTTGGCATAAAGACTTTTGGGAAGGTTAGCAAGATGCACCCAATAATTGACTAATTTCACTTAATTTGTGTATCTTTAGACTCTTCTCTACCCAGCGGTGGCTCCAGGCACCAGCGCTCCAAGCGCGTGCCTGGGGCGGCAAGCTGTGGGGGGCGCCCTGCTGGTCCCTGCGAGGGTGGCAGTCAGGCAGCCTTCGGCGGCATGCCTGCGGGAGGTCCGCTGGTCCCACGGATTCGGCAGCAGGTATGCTGAAGCTGCGGGACCGGCGGACCTCCCGCAGGTATGCCACCGAATCCGTGGGACCTGGGACCTCCTGCAGGCAAGCCGCCGAAGGCAGCCTGCCTGCCGTGCTTTGGGCGGCAAAAAAGCTAGAGCCCCTGTCTCTACCCCACACATTCTGCTGTGGAAATGGAATCCAATTGCTTGTTCCTTTTAACATTAGCAACTTGCTTACATTGTAAAAAGGGCTAGAAACTTTCTTTTAAAAATGAAAGCAGAGATTCTCCTTTACATTTCCAGTTTCCCCCTTATCATGAGACCTGCAGCCATCAACGTTACAGGGCCAAGAGGCTATTCCTGGGAGGTGGGAAAAGAAGGTTGAATTTAAGGTAAAATTGACCTAGAGGAATCTATTCTTTGTTCTTTTATTTATTGTTTGGTTCAGGATTTTAAAATGAAAATCCAAACTGTTGAATTAAGTAGACATAACAGGAATTATCCTCCATTAATACAGAATATCTCAAACCACATTATGTGAACTCCCTAAAAAGGAACTGGCAATTCTTTCTGCAAATAATATAGGTTTATATCCCAGTTACCCATAGGTTCAGTAATTTAAAATAAAATATCACTAACTTTTTTATTTTATTATAATGATAGCTCCAGTTGCAAGTAATATTCCAGAAAAATATCAGAGGAGCACTTGATGAAAAGAAATGCTATGTACAGAGTTTCTGCTGTGGACTGTACACACACCTGAGATGAGATTAGCTTGATCAGATTAGCTCAATTTCTTAACAAAATACAATTAAAAGTTGTTACAGTGCCTATAACGCTATTTGATTTTTTAAAACTGTTGGCTCAATCCCAAACATAACTGGTACAGCAGAAATCATTAAACCTCATTTACCAACTATTTCCACACACACAGTCTGAGATTACCACAGTTTTCACTACACTGAAGGAATTTATGGTAACTGTGTAGTAAGTGTTGGCAAAAGATAACTCTTTAATGGCAACTACTACAGTTATATTAGAGAGGGAGGATGGTATAGTGATTAGGGATACAGCCTATGACTGGGGAGACCTAGATTCTGCCATAGATTTCCTGTGTGACTTTGTGTAAGTGTCTGTGTCTCTGTTCCCTTTTGGTAAAGGGGGATAACAACACTACCTACTTCACAGGGGTGTTGTGAAGATGGACAAATTAAAGACTATGAGGTATTCAGGTACTATGGTGGTAGGAGGCATAAAAGTAGTAAAGATATCTAGGTAATAGAATTCACTTATGTACATACTGATGTTCTAGTGATTTCAATTAAATGTAAGTAGAACAACAGACGCTGGAAAGTGAGATGAGCTATGGCTTAGTTGTAGTTTATTCATTTTGATTTATAACACAAAAACCCTTCTTTACCTTTGTTTAAAAATGATATAATTCAGACAAAATCAGCAGCCCCCCCCCATCCCTACAAACCAGAAAATAACCAACTAAACATGAAAATAAAGTTCAAACAGTTCTCCCCTCTACCCATATATACCAGCCCTCCTTCTGCCTCTCCATCCCTTCAGGTGGGCTTTGCAGCCTATATAAAAATCAACAGACTTGGGCAATTTTGGATCAGGGAGGGAATAAATTCAAAAGTTAAGGTCTGTTTATGGAGAACACCCTCCCAGCAGTCCCCGTATACCTGAGAAGCTCCACTATAAGTATCAAGACACTTCTCAAGGAGAATCTCTTTTCTTTGGGTTGTGGTGAGGGGGACTGGGTGATCCAGAGTTCAGGGAAATTGGATTTAACTCAAGCTATTGGGCTAATTTCTATTATGACTGAGGGGAATCTGGTCAGTTTAATCATGGGATTTTTCATTAGTTGTGTATTTTTGTATATAATAAGAAAATCTGACTCTTGCATTGCCTTTTGCATCTGTAGATTTCAATGCACTTCACAAAGAAAGTCAGTATCATTATCCCTATTTTACAGATGGGGAAACTGAGGCATAAACTGACAACATGACTTGCCCAAAGGCACCCAGCAAGTCAGTTATAGGGCTGGGCATAGAATCCAGGTCTACTGAGTCCCAGGTCACCGCTCTATCCACTAGGCAATATTGCCTCCTCTGACATGTATAAGAGATGCTAATGTTCCTGGTAGGTGCTTTTAATGAATTTAAATAGAATATTAAAAAAAATAGAATCTGACCAGAAGACAAAAGCTACCCAAGCTCCTGTCCTCTCATATTTGAAAAGCATGTGTGTGTGTATATTTCAGTATAAAAATTGGTGGTGGTGGTGTATTATCACAAAAATTGTGCCACATCACTTCTGGATGTGAGCAGATCTTATCTCATACAAGTTCTGAAGCACCTTACAAACATTATTTACATACCACCATATCTCTGTCAGATAACTTATTTCCACTGTACCAATGGGTACTCAGTGGCACAGAGAGTTTAAGTAAAATGCCCAAAGTCACACATTGTAATCAGGAGAACAAACTATATTTGAGAAGCTGGGGTGAGGGGAAGATAGAGGTATTTCTAAAGAATGTATGTAAGATCAGTAGAGGAACATAGTGAGTGAACTGTGGGGGAAGAAACTTTCCATCTCGTTTCCTTCTTAGTTCTTTATGTCTAAACAGACGTTTAACTTCCACTGTCATATAAATGATAACTGACAGTCTAAAACCTGAAGAGGTATTGATAGTCATATAAATAAAGTAGTTGTCTGTCAATCAGGTGGCGATACAGCTTCATGCCAGAGATTGGGTTCCAGGAAACGACCTGAAGAAAAGGCCAACAGCAATAAGTACAGAAGGGTTATAAGTGTGGACATATGCAAAACGATATCATACCCTGCCATACATGTCCCTGTAAGCCTCTGCAATCATAAGTCTTTGTGCATTGCAACGCTGTGTTAGAATATCAATCACCATGTCCTTTTCACAACCTGGAAAGGAAACAAGACAAAATGCCTAAATTAAACTTTTACTTATATTTATCATTGTTTGGTGAATGTAAGTAAGATACCATGTTTTGTTCAAATGCATTAACCACATTTCTTGCAGAAAAAAATCAACAGATTAATATCAGATTGGTATTTACAAATATCAATAATCTTTATCATGCTTATGTACCTTTCATTTGCTGGCATACTACTGACAAATAGTCAAGAAATCTGTATTATCATCAGATGCATTACCATACTCTCAAGGGGAATGGACTTGAAAACATCAGTAAAATTGGATAAAGGCCTTCATCAAATGAGAACTAGGCATTTGGGTAGAATTTATAGCTAGGACTGGAAAGTTGAGTTTGCATGTGACAATGCTGATTAAATTGTCATTTTCGAGTTATTGATCTCCAGTAATGGAATGGCTATTTACAGAGGGACTATTGGTTGTAAAATTGCTGAATAAGGTGCTCAGTTGGATAGTGTAAAATAAGATGTTGAAGGATTATTTATTAATACTGATTTCTGAATGATGCATTAGGACCAAGGGTTACTTTGTGGAAGAAGGTTATCTATGATCATTAGCTTGTAACTGGTGATTAGAGCTACCTGAGTGTTTAAGTGAAAGTTGCAGGTAACCCACAGAAGTTTTTGAATGGAAACTTTAGTGATGGATAGCATGGTATTGGAAGATAGTCTTTAAGGTTCTTTAGCATTATTCTGAAATAATTCTTGATTTTTTGGGACTATGCAGATTTTATTGTATGAATTTTAACTCAGGTTCTGTTTAGACAAATTTGATATTAGCTGCAAGAACTATGGCTTGTATTATGTTGCCAAGTGCTGATCATGGTAATAAAACATTCTACAGTATAACCACAAATTCTGAATAGAATGTCATCAGTCTATAATACAGTAGATTTACAGTGGATAATACAGTAGATTAAGTCTTGTTTAATTGGCAGAGCACCATTTCCTCACCACATGGCAGGCTGTTGGCTCTCATGAATGAGATGGATGCCATTTTATTTCTCATCTGGAGTCCGATCTTGTGCACAGTGAAGTCAATAGCAAAGCTCCCATTCCATTCAATGATGTAGCCTCCGACTCAAGAAGTGTGCAGTTTCAAATCCAGTAAGTTGTTTTTACTTTTCAGAGAACAGTTACTCCAGGAGGTTTGTTTATAATGAAAAGTGGTTTGTCCATCCTTGAAGTTAGTGCTCAACACAGCAATTGTTTATCTCCATAAGTAACATTACTCATGTGAATACTCCCATTGTTGCTCATTGAGACTACTCATGTGAGTAATTTTATTACATGCATAATTGTTAGCTAGACTAGGGCAACAAACTGCCAACTCTTCGGGGCAAAGTCTGTGGGGAGTAAATGGACATAGCTTCAGTGAAGTCAAACTGCTTAAATTTTGTCAGATAAGTAGTCATGCATGAAAACAGAAGCTTATGCCCATGTTTTTACATTATTAAGTTTAAAGTACACCTCTACCCCGATATAACGCGACCTGATATAACACGGGGTGGGGGGTGGGGGTGGGGTTGCGCACTCCGGTGGATCAAAGCAAGTTCAATATAACGCGATTTCACTTATAACGCGGTAAGTTTTTTGGCTCCCGAGGACAGCGTTATATCGGGGTAGAGGTGTATATTAAAATGTGTTATTGCAATTTGTATTTAATAGGTGATGGACAGAATCTTGTCTATTTTAATCCCAGTGAAAATATGACTCATTAAAAGTTCTTGCTTAAAGAATAGTAAAATACGAGAAACCTTAACATGTAACCAGCTTAATCAATCAAAAAGAAGAGGCAGATTGTACTTAATACTTTTTGGTATTTCCTGGGACAAAGTATACATAGCTGAATGGAGGCACATACCCTCCACTCAAGAAAATGGCTGGACAGAATGCCAGATTTGGTGCTTTAAGTAGGGCTGTCATTTAATCAGAGTTAACTCAAGCGATTAACTCAAAACAAATTAACTCTATTAAAAATATAATCACAATTAATCACAGATTTAATCACAATATTAAACAATGATAGAATACCAATTTAAATGTATTATAAATATTTTTGGAGGTTTCTCTACACTTTCAAATATATTGATTTCAATTACAATAGAATACAAAGTGCACAGTGCTCACTTTGTATTATTATTTTCATTAAAAATATTTGCATTGTAAAAAAGATAAAGAAATGGCATTTTTCAGTTCACCTCATACAAGTACTGTAATGCAATCTCTATTGTGAAAGTGCAACTTACAAATGTAGATTTAGTTTTTTTACATAATGGCACTCAAAAACAAATCAATGTAAAACTTTAGAGCCTACAAGTCCACTCAGTCCTACTTCTTGTTCAGCCAATCGCTAAGACAAGCAAGTTTGTTTACATTTACGGGAGATAATGCTGCCCGCTTCTTATTTACAATGTCACCTGAAAGTGAGAACAGGTGTTCGCATGGCACTGTTGTAGCGGGCATTGCAAGGTATTTACATGCTAGATATTCTAAACATTAGTATGCCACCCTGATGCTTCAACCACCATTTCAGACATACTTCTATGCTGATGATGGGTTCTGCTCAATAATGATCCTAAGCACTTTCACAATAAAGAAATTGCATTACAGTAATTTTATGAGATGAATTGAAAAATACAATTTCTCTTTTACAGTACAAATATTTGTAATAAAAAATATAAAGTAAGCACTGTAAACTTTGTATTCTGTGTTGTAGTTGAAATCAATATATTTGAAAACATAGAAAACATCCAAAATATTTAAATAAATGATATATTATTCAACAGTACAATTAAAACTGCAATTAATCGTGATTTTTTAAAATCTCGCAATTAATCGTGATTAGTTTTGTAATTGTTTGATAGCCCTAGTTTTAATACTCGTAAAAAGCCTAGCAGGGTGAATTTGAAAGCTTTTCACGCAGACAGCTATCCTGATGAGGAAAATGTCTCATTCAAAGATTCAATATACTGACCCCCAGCAATATCAACAATACCCAAAGAGGAAAACAAAAACCTGAAGAGAAAAAAATGCTTTGGTGAACTTCATCTTTGTCTGGTTTTTGCTTTCAGTCCATAGATTAGCTATTCCTCAAGAGGAATCAATAAGGTAATCTTGTCTTGTTTTTTTTCAGACATGATTGATATTTTAAAAGCCAATATCCTTTGAGAATAGCTAATTTTAGATGTCATAATTAAGAGAGTTTTCTTTTGTCTCAAGAGTGCTGGTGAAATAAAAGATAACCTTTAGGAAAAGGAAGCTTAGTACAAAAACCCCAAAAGCTTTGACTAAGTTGTCGTAGGCTTGTGTCTACCCTGAACATACTTTAATTCCTTCCAATGCAATTGCAGAGTTTCTTTTAATGTCAGTGATTTATGATTTTTAGTTAAAAATCAATTATCTCTTTCCATGCTTAATGCCTGTTTCTATGATTGTTCTTTTTCTAAAGGTGTTTCCAAGGATGGGCTGAAAGAAGAGATGGTTTGGAATTGTCAGTCAGGATACACACCTATCCCCTGTAGGGCTCCCCCCAGCATCTGGGCATCCATAACTGGGTTGAAATTTGGAGCTGGGAAGATTGTTCCTTGTATCTGCTAAGGGGGAAAAGAGAGAGTGTTATTTGTAACTGATCATTAATTATATACAAGATGTCATCAGCAGAATTATGAATGAACCACCAGATTTTGGAACCCTTGTTCATATGAATAGTCCTTCCTTTAATGAGTAAAGCACTGAAGCCCTCTGGAACCTATGTCTGTAATGAGTAAAGGTTGCAAGATCAGGCATCAAACCTGTTTTTTGGAACCCATTGACACTCAAAACACATACTTTAGTTTCTATGAGGCTACGAAGCAATATTTCACAAGTGACCAGTAAATAATATTATGTTAATCCTTGCATTCCAACCTCATTAAAGGGGCACAGTCAACTTGATGATCACATTTCCATTGAAATACCTATTGGGTATCTATTGTTGCAAATAGCTCCTACAGTTACTATAACACCTGAGATTAGAGAAAGATATTTGTTTACACAAGAGGCAGGTGTATAAAAAGAAAAAGGGGACAAAGGATATTCAGATATGTTTGATGTTAGTCTCAGGCCCACCTGAAAAACATGAGGGGAAACACTTTTAGCAATTAAAAAGAAAAAGTTAGGATATTATTTGAAGGATGCTCAATCAGAAAGCAATGCTTTAAGTTAGCCACTTTCAAAAAATTCAAGTTGAGGAAAAATTAAACAAAACAGCGCCATTCAAATATAGTTGTGAGGATTGTAAAAGAATAGGATGCCCCAAGCAGAATTCAAATGAAGATCTTCCTTTGTTTAACACAGAGTTCTAGGGCTTTAAAACTGCCTTTGGCAGTAGGAGAAAGTAAAAACATGACTTGCATTCAGTTACAATGTCTCTGTCCAGCTTTAAAATGGTAGAACATTTGGAGTAGATTTGACATACATGGTTCACTGTTTCAGAATAGTTGGCAACTAAACAGCATCTTACATTCAAACTTAGCACAAGAAAGCCATTTTAGTTTAAATTTCTTAAGATCAAGCAGATGTCTTATTGCTTAAATAAGCCACCAAAAGTATGGACACACCAGAAAAAATCATTTCAGAAGTGGAAATTGTAATTAATTCCAGTCTGTTAGATTCAACAGCTCTTTTAAATTTAGCACTCACAATAGAGCAGTAACCTATGGCATGCACATGGAATTTGTTTTTAAGATTGGGTGGAGAGGATGTTTTCATTAGACTGATGTGGCTTTATGGATATCTCAAGATGAATGTGAAAGATCAATGGAAACAATCTAAATCTAATTTGTCTAGGTATTTCCATAGTGTCCAGTACAGAGAAAACTTTGCAGAGATTCTTTGATGTATTGTTTTATAGACATAATTTATATTATAAGCAGATGTGATAGAAAATAATTACAAAATCTAGTGAAACTGCTACTCCTACTTTATGCTGAAGTTATTTTTCTGTGCCTAATTCTCCAGCCTCTAAGGGAAAAGAGGTTATCCTCAGAGATTCAGTTACAGTGAATATACTGGTCCTGGCATATAAAATGGTTGTTTCTATTTACCCTCAAAGAAAGGTTGTCTGAATGGAAACTTTAGTGATGGATAGCATGGTATTAGTATGTCACAGATGATGGTATTAATGTTCTTTCACTACACACAACCATCTCTGAATCTCAACTCTTCTAGGGTAAATAGAAACAACCATTTTATATGCCATACAGAGGTCATATGACTAATATCAATGAAGTATCACAGGCATGGTCCTTTCTAAGCATTATCATCTCAGACATGAAGTCAATAGTGGAGGAATTAGAAGAATAGCAACAAACATGGAAGGGTTAGAGGGCATGATTTATGAGGAAAGATTAAAATAACTAAGGTACTGATGCTGTCACTGGATTTTCATGACTAATTCATGTACCTGTATGGAACAGCATTGACCTTCATAGTGCTCCATATGGGCACAATAGTTTATGTGAATCCAGCAGCCGGATTGGGGCTTAAACATAGTCACTGCTTAGCCAAGCTATACAAAGTGAAACAATTGTTAGCAAAAATGTGAAAGGTGTGATTAAATAGGGAGGAATTGTTTGCCATGATGCAAAATATGATAGATAGCAGTAATGGAATTAAATTAAGAAAAAGGAAAGATTCCTGACAAACATCTTTTTAGGCCAATCAATAGTCTCCCAAATGGTGGAAACCCATTAGTAGAGACATTTAAAAGTAGACTGAACACAGTGAGAAAATAGATTGTAGGGAACAATTTCTTAGTGGACAGAAGGATGGTCTAGATGTCCAGAAGGTCTTATCCATCTCTACTTGTTATGACCCATGTCCTCATGTCTGCCACAGAGCTCCAAGTGAGCCAAGCAAAAGCTGTGGCAGACATGAGGACATGGGTCATAGTGATTAGAGATGGACAAGACCTAGTGGACACCTAGACCATCCTCCTCTCCATTAAGAAATTGTTCCCTACAATCTATTTTCTCACTGTGTCCAGTCTACTTTTAAATGTCTCTAGTAATGGGTTTCCACCATTTGGGAGACTATTAATTTTTTACAAAGAATTTTTTTCAAAAGATATAACCTGTCAGTCAGAACTGAGATGTAGTGAGCATCAATAATTTGTGTTCACAAGTACATGTTCTTGAAACTCCCAAAGCAAAATGGGTTTAAGTCCCTTCTGTAGAAAAGAAACAATTACTAGCATATGGCTTAGGGGTGATCATGAGCAAAGAGATGGGGAGTGCATACCGCATATGCACTCTTGTCCAGAAAAGCGCCAGACAATATAAATTATGGATCTTTGACAACAGGCCTGATCCTTGCATATGCTGAATTTCCTCAGTTGGCCTCTTAAGAGGCACTGCTCAGCTCAGTATACCAGGCCCAATGTTAGTAAGGAAAATCCAAGCCAATAAACAGCCAAACTATGTTACCATAAAAATCAAAGGAACAATGATTTTAAATAGAACAGAATTACATATATAACTTCAAGACAACTCCTTCTAGAAAACATAGTACAAGAAAAACATTTTAAATAAAAATCCTAGAACAAAATTTGAGCAAACAGCTCTTTCCAAAATATTAAATTACCTCACACAGTACTTAGCTTTGATCTTGACTTCTATCTCACACAAATGTTTGTGTCGGAGTCCACTTCCAGATTAGCTGGTCATTGTAGCTCTCATTTAACTTTGACTGGTTTTTCAGCAGACCCAGAATTCCACCAAGATACAATAAGTCACTGACCTGAAATTTGTGTTGCTGCATATAATATTAAGGCCTCCATTAAGGACCCTGAAATACTAACAACTCAGTGGCTGGCTTTTATCTCAGAGCTAGTATTATGAAAATAAATACAACCCCCCCCCCCCAAACACTGTGCTTCTTTAAGAAAATGCCCTTCTTATTTGTAAGATGTGTATCCCCATTCCTTATAATTTGAAGCTTTGAATGTCAATTTTCTGCCAGGACCACTTTAATTACTTTATTTTCTGAAAGCCATCCTGAAGTACTTTTTGTATGTTAGATCATTTGATACATCTAGTTTGAAAGTCTTTGGGGATCCAGCATGTACTAAACTTCATTGCATCTGTTTTTTCCCCAAATCTTCATAAAATGCAGATATAGGTCTGAGCCAAATGCTGTATCTGTTCAGGCCTGACTCCAATGTGGTAACTATATAATGATTCCTCATTGTCTTCTGTGTGTTACAATTACAAACCTTTTATACAGGACCAAGGGATTTCAAAGAGCTTTATAATATTCACTGAAAGTTAGTCAAAGGAGAGGGATGACAACCACATTGTGGTGGCCACTGGTAATTTCAAAGGACCTGACCCTCAACTGGTGTAAATGAATAACTCTGAAGTAAATCCTGCCTTGGAAATCAATGGAGCTATGCTGATTTATACTAGCTGAGGATCTGACCCTCTGTATTCTGTGGCATGTGGCACCTTCATACTGCACCATCTTGTGGAGACATGATGGTGCATGGCGAGAAACTGGGGGGGGGGAATATTTGGAAAGGAATTCAGATCTCCATGAGTCACTATATGTTAGTGCTAGGTCATGCCTGGCCCTTGTGCAGGTGCATTTGGTGGGGAAAGAAGAAAGATTGTGGAAGGAGCTTTCACTTCTGCTTGTGGCACAATTGCAGCCCTTGTTCTTGGGGAAAGTACAGAGACTGCTCCCAACTAATGCCAGGGGAGCAAGCCACCCAGAAGAGAAGTAGGGGACACACCCCTACCCTTTGTGCACTTCATCTTCCTTACACACTGATGCAGAGGCCAGCCACAATCTGTTGCACAGTCATTTGAGAAACAGATTGGGGGTATGGCTGAGTTAAGTTAACACCATTTTGTTATAAGAATGCAATTGTGTGATTGTAACCCTCAGTTTGCATTGTAATCATCTTTGGAAAACCAGACTAATCTTGACAAGGGCAATCTATTCTAGACATTGCGTGCTCACATGAGGCAGTGGGACACCTTGGAGGGGACTATCAATGAGACAGCCATCAATGTTGAATAATTATTAGGGAATAATTACTAGACCAAGGGGTTTTCTACTAACAGGGCCTTTGACTGGACTCTCTACACAGAAACCTTTCTGGGAGAATAGGGCTGGAGTTTCCTGGTCTAAGTGTCAGGGACTAGGATATGGGTGGTTTTGTAGGGGTAGGATTTTATATTTGTATTTAAAGCCATAGTTTATCATGCCAGCCACCCTTTTTTAAATAGCAGAAGGGAATGACTCTCTGGGGCATTGGTAGAAACACATCTGACAGACTGCCAGTGTCTGTACTGGCAGACGGCCAATCCTGGTGCCTAACAATTGACTATAAAAGGATTAACAAAGGTACAATACCTATGGCTCCTATTGTGGCAGACATAACACAGGTTATACAAAAGGTCCATGCCACATCAAACTATTTTTCAGTAATCAACTTATCCAACTGTTTCTTTGCTATTCTCCTACACTCTGATTCACAGGTTCATCTTGCCACAACTCCAAAAGCATCAGATTTTGACCAACAAAGCCCGGCTCCCCTCTGCGACCAATCTGGCTGGCCACTAAATTAATCCAAACTGGTAACTATAAACATCAACTGGCAAAACTGTGTGCATGGTGTGCGTGTGTGTGTGTATATATATATATATATATATACATATATATATATATATATAAAAATAACTAAAGCATATGCTAATTGTTGTATTCTCAATAAATGTGGCATGTTGCCTTCTCCCCTATAAAAAATTTCATGTACTTTGTATAAGCATAACAGTTTTACCTAGTGATCAGAGCTGGGAACAGTAACTAGAAGTCAGAATCAAAGTCAAGAACCAGGCAAGGAAGAAGGGCTGAGGTAGATAGGAACAGGACAAACACAAGGTAGGAGTAGATGTAGACTAAGGCTAGGAACAAGGGAGGCATAGAAAAGAATGAAGTTGGAGGCTCAAATATTGAATAGTTAGTAATCTGTTGCCCTTGCTGAGCTTAAATGCAGATATGTTGATGCCTTGCAGCCAAGTGGGAGGGTTGGCCAATCAGGTAAATCTGCTGCAGCCCAGCTGGGCTCATTAACCAGCCTGAGGGATGTGCTAGTTAGCCCCAAGCTCAGCTGAAGAAGCTTATGTCCATAGTTCCTGACACTAAGCACATGGTTGGGAAAGCTGCCCCCTGACTAAATATGAGAGTCATTATTTAAGGAGGCTGCTTCTCTAAGTAAGAAGCTATTGTATTGCTATTTATAAGCAAACCTTTCTAGGAAGAATGGGAGATTCTACCTAGCTTAAGAATACTAGCCAGAACTCAGGATTTATAGGCAGCATGAGATCTGACTGAGGAAGTCTTGTTCAGGGCTATTTGTTATTTTTCCATAGATCTGTAACTCTTGTTTGTTTTTCTTTTAATTGTGGCTTAAATTCTTTTATTAAGCTTTTGTTCCTTGCTTTACAGGCATTTTGTTCATGAAGAATGTAACAAGGAAAATGGCTGGGGAGGGCTGAGCATTGGTTCTGGGGTCTAGATAGTTGGACTGCAGAGTTCCACTAACCAAGGAGCTTGTCAGATTGCAGGGATGCACCTGCAAGACCCAGAGAAAGAAACAGTGATCAGTCACTACCTAGATACACAGGGCTTAGAAGCCCTGGTACTGAATAATGGGTTCCAATTACAATAGACTGGTGTCAGCCCAGAGAGCAGGGCTAGGCCAGTTTGTAATTCTCTAACCAAGGCAAATGGAGCAGAACAATCAGCTTTATTTTGTGGCAGGTTCTGAGAGCTGTTTGAACACCAAAATGCAGTTACAAATATTACTGTTTTCCTTTGTGCAGTCTGACTGAGTTCTGCTATACCTGCAACTAGCATACTCAGTTTTTAGTCCGTGGCTGCCTGTGTTTTGTCTGTACATCGGATGGCTCTTTTGATCTATTTTGTTTAGGAGAAACAGAAGGAAAAAACCACATGCTGCACACCTCATGACTGCTCCTCCATCTGCTTGGGCTTTAGAATGGCCCCAGCAGGAGTGCTCATTCTTCCCCCCTTGTCATTTCCCTACTTTACTTTAATTTTCAAAATACACTTTTTCTAACACATCCTTAAAAAATCCTGATCATAGCAGTGAAATTTCTCTGAAATAAATATCTCCCAATCTATAGGTGAAATAAGCCTTTAAACATCCTCCAGTGAATGAAATATCCAACAGGGTTCTGAATAATTCAAGTAACAACTCCCCATCAATCAGAATGAATTATTAGACAAGGCATAACACTGGTACATCAAATTCCAACAGCTTGAAGACAGCAATCACATTACAATAACTGTTTCTGAAGATTAGTGTAAAATATTTTTCAGGACCACAGAGCACATCATAAATAACAGTGAATAAGAACCTACAGAGTTACTACAGCTTCCTTTCCAAAATAGGAAACAGGTAGTGGCAAATGCCTTGAGACAGGTCATCAGCTGTAGATGATCAGCTAAGAAAAGTAAGAGAAAACACTTTGTTCCTAATTAAAGCCACCCTAAATAGAAGAAAGGTAAAGAATTACTAATATGCCTACTAGGAGAACTACTAGCCCTAAAGAAACAATGGTATAGGACAATTTACCTTAAGCAATATTGATACCAACTGCAAACTTGACACCATCAAATTAGGCCTGAATAAAGACTGGGAGTGGCTGGGTCACTACAAAAAGTAATTTTCCCTCTGTTGATATTCACACCTTCTTGTCAACTGTTGGGAATGGGCCACATCCACCCTGATTGAATTGGCCTTGTTAGCATTGACCCCACTCTTGGTAAGGCAACTCCCATCTTTTCATGTGCTGTATATTTATACCTGCTGTCGTGGAAAAAGTCACCCACGCATTGATTTTAGTTCACAGACTTAAGCCTGAGGCTAGTTTATTGCAATACATACCAACGCGTTGGGATGACAGTCCGAAAACTGTCATACCCAGCAGCAGCTCGCAGGCTGCTTTATTCCGTCAAACCGCAAGCATATTACAAATAATACGTCATTTATGCGAAAATAAGAGTAGGGGTCTGTTCCTTTTTCCCGGTAGCTTCCTCATTACTTACGAGAATTGGGTGCCTATCGGGTGGGGGGTTTCTTGGTGGTTTTGACATGGGTGGTACTTGGCACCAGTTGGGGTGTTGTTTTTCGTCAGGGTACATATTGTTCTCCGGGGGTGGGGGCATAGGAGTTTATTACAGGACGCCCAAAGATGATATATGATTGGCTGGTGGCAGGTAGCTGGAACAATAGGAGGAGTTGGCCTTTACTAGAAGCAATTTCTTCATATAAGCCGTTACTATGTTTCATCAATGAGCAGTTATCATGTTTTTCCATCAACCAGTGGTTATCATGTTGCTAAGGCCTTTCCCATGGCTTCCTTCCCCTCCCTCCTCTGGTCATGGCCCATGACCGTATTTGGCAGGGGATTGCACAGCCTAGTTTAGTTCAGGTTCTGGCCTGTACTGCCTTACGTAAAGGCCGTCTGTGCAGTCAGCTTCTGTCAGAGGGCCTGAATTTGGGCCTTCGGTGTTACTTTGGTTGTCATTAAGAAGGCTACCTAGTTCTTTTTCCCCACACTGCTTACTGTATTTTTAACTCCGTGCATCTGATGAAGTGGGTTATAGCCCACGAAAGCTTATGCCCAAATAAATTTGTTAGTCTCTAAGGTGCCACAAGGACTCCTTGTTTTTGCTGCTACACAAAAGGAATCTTAAAAAGAGCCAGGAAAGAGAGTAGCAATAGTCAAAACACTGGATTAAGAACAAAAACTAGGCCAGAGTTGCACTAATAACATTTTGCCCTTACTTTAGAGAAAGAAATGAAGTTCAAAATAAGCTTGTGAAAGTTTGATAATTAAAGTTGTTGTTCCTTTATTGTAATTCAATACTCTTATACTTAAACCTTGAAAAGCTAAACCCAAACCTTTGATCTCCGGACTGACTAAATTTCTTTGATCAACAGAATAATAGGTTTATTTAAACCCAAACTTTCCCTGTAATTACAGTAATATGAGTTCAGTTTTAGATTGCTGAAATTGGTTTTGTGTTGATATTTCTGGCATTCAGAATAGGGAGGTGTCTACTAAAATACTTGAATAATCTTGTAGGCCATTGCTGCATTAAGGTCTGCCTATTTTAGGGCCCAATCCAGTTTTCATTGAAGTCAATAGGCATATTCCCATTCTCCTCGGTAGAAGTTAGATTAGACCCTTAGTGACTTTTCATGACCCTATAGACTATTTTTAGTTTCACATATTTGAAGTTTTCCTCAGTGGAAAAGTCAGACTTTAATTATTGACAGCAGGCCAATAGTACAGCCACAGTATTTTATCCCCAGTGTAAAATGCAAAATTATCTGACCTCACTAAATTGACTATGCTTTTGCTGCTTTCCACCTATAAAAATGATTAGACAGCGGTATACATGGGAAATAATTGACAGTGGTGCTGAAATATGAAACTGCTAAAATCAGAGAAACGGCAGAACAAGAGACTAAACTACAAAGATCTAAGTGATGTTCATGCTCATGGCAACCTTGTGAGGCTGAATTTCACACTTACAATACACATGTTGCCATCTGCTGTGTGCAGAAATTACATTTCATGATGATATTAACTCTACTGCAGTAAAAATGGTATTGCAGTTTTCTGCAAGAAAGATGATGCCAGTGTAAATTTTAGGGGTGTTTTCACTTCATTTAATTTCTCTAAATAGACCATTATCCAACCCAGCACCATAAGCAAAACAAAATATTTTTCAAATGACAGGATTCCTGTCTGAATGTTAAAAAGAACAGAAACACTTTTGAATCATTTAACTTTTCTGGCATTAGGGCCTGAACCAAAGCCTATGGTTAAAGTCAATGGATGCCTTTCTGTTGATTTCATTGAGCTTTGGATGAGGCCATAAGGGAGCAAAAATGTCAGCCAGTGATTTCAAAATTGATCATTTGAAGCTCTGCTGAGGAAGGAAAGGCGAGGTTGGTATAAATTCTTCTTCAGACAGAAGAAGTGACAGAGATGACTCCAGTAATAAATTCAACGTAGAGAAACAAATAAGCAAGCCAAACTCCTGTTGACTTCAGTGGTAGGACTGAGTTGAAAGGGAAGTATAATATGCACTAGGAGTCCAGTTCTGCAAGGTGCTCGGAAAATTCTGTGAGATGGGTAGTTGAGAGTGCTGGACACCTTGCAGGATCAGGACCAGACTTGACATTTGTGCTGCTCTGCCCTGAGTTGCTAATGCCCTGTATATGCATTTTTGATTATTAGAGCTGTTGCACTGAAGTAATTCACTTTATACGTTGTCCAGAGTTATGATACTATGAATATTGTGCTGAGTAATTCATTTATGCCTTTTCATTTTGGTAGATTAACAAAGGTATAAAACCCATGCAGACTGAGTTTAGACTCATAGTCATGATAAATTGTGATTCTTGCATAAGTATCAGACACTTCTTATATATGGACATTAAATGGGCTTTTAACTATAGTTTACACATGAGAGCTATAGAAGGGCGATTTATCTTCACTGATTATAAGTCAATCACGTTAAGTAGATTCCTCCCCTAAATAGCTTTTATTGATACTATTCTGGGGAGGACCCCAAGATAAGTAAGCAGTTTTAGATGATTTCTCCAATATCTAAATGTACTTTCAATTTCCCAAGGGGACTCTAGTATATAAAGAAACTGAATTCAGGACTGTGAACCTTTTTATTATCATCTGGAACTTGATCTATTTCATGATAACTATATCCATTCAAATAAAAACACGTCAAAATTTGGCCTTTAGGAAATAGTGTTCTATAGAGTGTATTCAGAAAACATGGGTCTGAACCTCAGCTGGTGTCAATGGAGCTACAATGATTTACATCAACTGATGATCTGCCCTCTTGTCTCAGCTTCTTTGCCAGCTCCTGACTCCTCTTCCACACATCCCTACATGCTGGCAATATCTTCTCTACTAAATATACTTCAAGCTCCAGCCATTGTCTTCATGAAACTTCTAAAATCTCACATTCAAGATGTAGTGGACACTCCCTGATTTATGTATGTTCTGTCTTACTACTGTACAGCACTGAGTACATTTATACTACTATATACATGACTATGGGCCATATTTTCAAATCCTCTGCCCTCAGAAATACCCATGCATGCATAAACTTCACATTTACATGCATAAACTAGAACATGGCATGTGCAATTACTCAAATGTGGCTTTTGTACCTGCAGCTGCATCTAAGTCCATTTTTGTGGGTATAACTTTAGGTGCCAATTTTGGAAATGTGGTTATGCCAACAGACTAAAAATACTAGATAACGTTCAGTGAAGGAAAAACACAAAACACACCTTCAAGGGCTTAATAAAGAGTACATTGTATGCTAATTTTAAAGATATTGTTTTCACTTTGACATATTGGTCACAACATTTTGGTCTACTTATGTATTGGTTTTGCTGTAACACTGTTTGAAAAGGTAGCATTCATCATGGTTTTTCAAGTGAGAGTGAAGATGTATCACGGAAACAAGTTAGCAGAGAGTCAGTTACTCCTGAGTCAAGGAGGAACATGAGGGTCATCCTGTGGAGTGTTTTAGGGCTTGGTAAGGGAATAATTTACCATTGAACTTATGTAACTAGTCAGTAGATGGCTAGCTGCAGATCTGACCCTTGCTCTATATAATTCCACATCAAGGTGATTCTATGGGGGAGTTCTCCCTCTGTTTTCTTATCCCCCACCTTAGTGGCTGGACCCACTCCAGAAACATCCCTCCATCTTCTGAGGCTGGAACACATGCAAAGTGTCCACAAGCAAAGGAACTTTCTGCTGTTCAAGCATCCTCTATCTTACCTACCCTTCTGTCCTCCCCTACCTGCTGCTATCACTGTCCCTCATGCTGATGTTGTATTTGTTTATTTTATCTGAGAGACCCAATGGTTTTAAAACTCTCTTATAGTCTCTTGCTGCCTCCAAATACCCTCCGATGCAAAAACACACTGCCAGTTGTCATAGTTGGCCTGACTGATCACTTTATATGTGGATGTGCTTGCTTGCACATAAATGCCTGTAACTATTTGAATAAAAGATCCTTCCCAAACAGCTGTGAAAACATAAAACTAGTTTGCTTGGATGAAGTGGGAGGGGAATGAAGAAATAAGGGATGGAGACTGAAAAGTGATTCAGAATTCGCAAAAAGTAGGTAAAACTTGTTTGCACTGGTCTCCCGGGTCTAAGTAAGAGTAAGAAAGTTACAACATTTTCTTCCATCAACCAAAGCTTTGAGCAGTACAACACAAGCCTCAGTAAAGGCGGAGGCTGTAGCTATCTGCTTTCACAGCTTTTATCAAATTAAGGCGTGTAAAGTTCAGACAATGCAGTCTTATGATGGAAAAAGTAATCTGAAGTATGAACAACCTTCTAATAATATTTGTTCAGTAAGTCATATCGCTGATAAGAAACAATCTAAGTCAGATTTCCTTGGACAGAATGTTTTCAGCTGTGAATACCTTCTAAAAGAAAATGAATGCTTTAAAGCTAGCTATGTGCTCTAGTCCCTTATGAATTAGCTATGCTTCCTCAAAGAGATCCTCTGTGGTACAGCTTTATTATTAGATAAAAATAGTAGTTTTGATTTATGTGAATTTATTAAATATATTTCACATCATTTGAAAATTGTATGATGCAATAATGGAATGAAAACTTTTCAACATAGCTAATTCAGTCATCCTCAAAATCCTCCTGTCTTTTCCTGATATATGTATTTTATAAAGGACAGTGGCTGCCTTCCTATCTAATTTCTGGTAGTTTTTCTGTTTGTGTACTCTTGGGAGCCATTTCCAGTATGCAATCACAATAATGAAGTCAGATAAAGTTTCTTTGTCTGGCAGGATTGCTGTTGTGAGCACTTTCTGGTTTGCATTCTTAAGCCTTGATGTATTCCAATCAAGGTAATCTTCCACCCAGCCATATACAAAAAATGATGATTATTTTAAAACATTAACTAATAATTCTAAAAGTAATGCTAATTATGATTTTGCTTTTTCTTATGTTTCTAAATTAATATTGTATTGGGATTCCCCTAGGAAATAGTTAGGACTAGATTGTGCCTTTAGCCCTCGGTAAAAGGTTGTGTGAAACTGCACCATGCCAGAACTAGCCCCGGGAGGTACTGTGACTCAGACACACCTCGGAGTCGCAATACCTCCTCTGCTTTTTGTTCTGAGGGGAAGGGGAGTAATGTTCTACTGACATATACCAATCAAGGATCCCTTTATTCCCCTTCTCTTCCCACCCCAGTGGGCACACTTCAATGCAGACATGCCTATTTATACCACAAGAGAATTTGACAGTATTTTGTTCAGGGAAAGTATATGGTCAGTGTGACGGAGCAGGGAGCGGGGCAGATTTGACCTGGGAATGTTGCAGGGGGGTTGCATTGGGGTTGGGGGACTTCCCTTGAAGGAAGCTACCTGAGCTGTAACCTGAGCCAGGAGGGGGGTTGGGAGAAATAACACCTTCTGCCCCGGAAGACTGAAAAGGGGAGGAGGAGCAGAGGGGAGGGGAGAGAAAGCTGCTGGAGGAGTTTTGGTTTGGTTTTAGTTTGGGATGGGTGGTGCAACGCAGGGAACCCCAAGCTGGGGTCTAAGCTCCCTAAACCCCCCAGAAGAACTTGATTGAGGGGTTCTGGTTGTACCTACATGCTCTGCTTGGGACTGTGTTCCTGTCATCTAATAAACCTTCTGTTTTACTGGCTGGCTGAGAGTCACGGTGAATCCCAGGAAGAGGGGTGCAGGGTCCTGACTCCCCCACACTCCATGACAGTCAGATTTTGACACACTCTTTTATACTGAGTAGTACCTCACTCTTGAGCATTCCCTCTATTCCCCTGCTTGACATGATAAGGGTAAATTACAGTTAATCACAGTGAACAAACAGACAAAATATACAGAAATTTTAGACTATATATTTGATAATACTGGACTGTGTTTTCAAGTTATAATAAGATCAAATAGCTGCAATATCATTAAATCTTAGTAATATTATATTTAACAATTTTTTGTGATATAAACTGAAACTATTCCCTTATGTGATAATGTAATATACTAATATTGATGCCAGGCAATACTATCAGTACATGATACTAATTACTCAAATATAATTGGACTTGTTTAATCAGAAGAAGAAAAGAAACTGAAGTTGGTGACTTCTGCAGATTAATTTAATCCTCTAGTTGTGTCAGACTGCCTAATTCTTCCTCCTTCACTCTAGTAAAATGAAATACATTAATAACTCAGTAGAAAGAACGAACAAACCGTTAGCTCTTTAGTGGGGCCGTAGGTCTAGTAATGGACTCGAGATCCCAAATCGCAGATCAAAGACAAACACATTATGGAAACCTATTCAATAATTATTTGTCTAGAGAAACAAATAAGTGCAATACAGTTTTCTAGAAAGAAATGCTTTGTCAGTGACACTGGAATAATTTGCCTTCAGATACATAATTAAAGAAAAAATTGCGAATGCTTTCTGTATTGATTTGTAAAACAATTGAGGATGCACACACAGAGCATTTTGGAAAAATACACTATTACACTAGCATTAATTATTAAAAGGTTATGAAATTCCTTAAACGGCACAATTACCCATGTGCCATGTATATGAAGCAGTTTCATATTTTGCTCTCAAAAAATATTGAGTCCATGCACCTTGGTTCCAATTTATTAATCTGGCACATTTAATCAACACCACTCCCATGATTAGTCACTTAATAGAGAGTCAATTTTTCATTTTTGAATATTTTTCATTTTCAAAATATAAACAAATTGAATATGACTTAATACGTCCCCAACAAAAGTAAATGCTTATAAATGACAATAAACATATGTACATTACATTGTAACACAGAATATACATTCATCTTCTAAAGAAAAAGATCTGAAATGTAAATATATATATATATGTATGAAACATAACAAACGGCAATATTTGTCAATTCCATCAGAGGATTCAAAAGTTTTGTTTATTTTTAATGAACTATGTGACAATGTATGAGTACAATAGCTATTAAAAGCCTATACAATGTAAAATCTTATATTCCGTCTTAAATAGTTCTTAGACCAAATCATGCTGAATTTCTATGTATTCATGTTGACTCATTCAAAGGAAAGAGACATACTCCAGAAAAGCAAAACTTTTTCTAAACTAATATACCAGTCTGCTCTCTTTGATTCTGCAAATAAAACTTCCATTTCTTGTTAAGGTCTTGACAAGTTTTTTGACTATCAAATTAGTCCTAACCAAGTTTCTTTCAGCTTGTATTTATTTTGTAAGGTTACTTAAATCTGCTTCTTTTTTTTAAAAAAAAAAAGGGTTAATCAAAATGCTATAGTTCAATATAAATCATTATTGTTTAGTGATGGTACAAAATTAGATCTTGACCTCGACCTCAGAAGTAAATGGTAAAAGACACATTTTGTCTTAGATCTAAAATTTTAATCCAGCCACTGCATGTGAACTGTACAAACAACATTCTCCATGTTGTCCACATTTTAGATACCACATATAAACCTTGGGCCAGATCTGTAGCTGGCATAAATTGGCAGTAAATTGACTACAATGGAGGTGCGCTTATTTACACCAGCTGAGGATCTGGGCTCCTAATGTTCTGTTAAGGTTGACAACTCAAACAGAAAACTTTGAAAGATTTGGCAGAACTGATCATTATACTTACATAATCTCCACAATACATTTTGGCGTAAACCTTCAAGTTCAGTAGAGCTCAAAGTAGGATTCAGAATAAAGACTTAAAATTGCTGTAACTAACTCTTATTGCGTTGAAGAGGACTGACCGGAACCATCCAATCAAACTAATACTCTTCTACCAATCTCATTCGACTCCCAGGTAACAATGAAGTACGAGCAGCTCTTGGCACTGCATGTCCCCAGATTTTACAGATTCACTGTGTATACTTAACCATTATTCATATGTGACTAAGCAGGATTATTATGTAAAACAAATAGAACCATTAGCATAATACCTTATTGCTCTAATGTGTTGATTTAAGAAACAGAATTTAGCCAATCATGGAATGAAGTATTAATCTACAGAATATACTTGTGTTAATGATTGACTTCCAGCATTAAACTGGCTCTAGTTCATTTTTTCCTATGGCTGAGTCACTTAGCTCAGTATATATTATAATGACTATTTGCAACTGGTGTGACATGGTGGATGCTGTACTGACTCTACATAGTGTCTGTGCAGTCACTGGGCCAGATCCTCATATGCTTTAAATTGGCATAGCCAATGGTCCTTTGCTGATTTATACAAGTGATCAGTTTGTGAGATGCTGCAATTCTGTAACATGGAGAAAAATTGCAGAAGTTGCACAACCCTGGAGATTGTCACCAAAAATGATAAATGATCTGGAAAAAGGGGTAAACAGTAAGGTGGCAAAATATGCAGATGATACAAAATTACTGAAGATAGTTAAGTCTAAAACACACTGCAAAGAGTTATAAAGAGATCTCAAAACTGGGTGACTGGGCAACAAACTGGCAGATGAAATTCAGTGTTGATAAATGCAAAGTAATACACATTGGAAAACCATAATCCCAACTATACATAGAAATGATGGTATCTAAATTAGCTGTTACCACTCAAGAAAGAGATCTTGGAGTCATTGTGGATAGTTCTCTGAAAACATCTGTACAATGTGTAGTGGCAATCAAAAAAGCAAACAATGTTAGGAACTGTTAGGAAAGGTATAGATATAAATATAATGCCATAATATAAATCCATTGTATGCCCACATCTTGAATACAGCGTACAGTCCTGGTTGCCCCATCTAAGAAAAAAGATATATTAGAATTGGAAAAGGTACTGAGAAGGGCAACAAAATTATTGGTATGGAACAGCTTCCATGTGAGAAGAGATTAAAAAGACTGGGACTTTTCAGCTTGGAAAAGAGAGAACTAAGGGGGGATATGAGAGAAGTCTATAAAATCATGAATTATCTTGGATAGCCAAGATGGTCAGGGATACAACTCCATGTTGTGGGTGTCCCTAAGCCTCCGACTGCCAGAAGCTGGGAGTGGACGACAATAATTGCCCTGTTCTATTCATTCCTCTGAAGCACCTGGAATTGGCCACTGTTGGAAGACAAGATACTGGGCTAGATGGACCATTGTCTGACTGAGTATGTACTTATATGCTTAAAAATGACATTTTGCAGCAGCCACCATCTTTATTTATTCTGTTTGCTAGTAAATATTATTATAATAAAGTTATTTGCAGTATCAGGAAATGTGACATATCCTGAAACAGTTTCTCTCTCATGTCTACTTAAGAGTTTAAAATACAGGTGAGAAAACAGAGTGTACATCCCATGGTATTACTAGAAAAGATACTATGGATTACCACTATCCTAGCTAAATACCTGCCAAGAGACTTAAAGAGTTGCATATTACTTTGAGCTGAGAAATTAACAAACAGTCTTAGTTGTGCTTTTAAAAAAATATATTAATCATATTATTTATAATCCACTTTTGGAAGAGCTAGTTTGCTAATTTATTTAGGAGGCGTGTTATGACCTAGTGGATAGAACACTGGATTGGGATTCAGAAGACCCAATGCTATTCCTTGCTCTTCTTCTGACCTGAGTGAGCTTGGGCAACTCCCTTTATCTTTCTGTACCTTAATATCTCTGTATGTAAAATGAGGAAAATGATACTGACCTCCTTTTGTAAAGAACTTTGGGATCTACTGAGCTGGTGTCATTATTGTTACCTATAAACTGACTTGGGAACTATTCTTTTATTTTCAATTCTTGAGGAGGGTCCAGGTGTTCAAGTCCCCAGTATATTACTAGGGAAATTCTCTGGCTTGGAAAGGTTCATCCAATAGAGTGTAGGATGTGAGTTGCTGTGAATGTCAGTCCTAACAAAAACCCTCCTAAATATCTATATATTTCTGCATGCCTGTGACATATGCAAGGCTTAATGGGTTTGGGATGGCATGTTATCTTTCAGTACATAAGAAAATAAGAACAGACATACTCCATCTAGCCCAGTATCCTATCTTCCAACAGTGACCAATGCCAGGTGCCCCAGAGGGAATGAACAGAACAGGTAATCAACAAGTGATCCATCTCTTGTCGCCCATTCCCAGCTTCTGGCAAACAGAGGCTAGGGACACCATCCCTGTCCATCCTGGCTAATAGCCATTGATGGACCTATCCTCCATGAACTTCTCTAGTTCTTTTTTGAACCCTGTTATTGTCTTGGCCTATAGTATAGTAGGGCAGGATAGATTCATAAGAACAGCCGTACTGGTCCATCTAGCCAGTACTAGTCCATCTTCCGACAGTGGCCAATGCCAGGTCCTTCAGACGGAATGCACAGAATGGGCAATCATTGAATGATCCACCCCCTGTTGTCCACTCCCAGCTTCTGGTAGTCAGATGTTTAGGGACACCCAGAGCATGGGGTTGCATCCTTGACAATCTTGGCTAATAGTCACTGGTGGACCTATCCTCCATGAACTTATCTAGTTCCTTTTTGAACCAAGTTATAGTTTTGGCCTTCACAACATCCCCTGGCAATGAGTTCCACAGATGGACTGTGTGTTGTGTGAAGAAATACTTCCTTTTGTTTGTTTTAAACCTGATGACTGTTAATTCAAGAATGTTTCCTTTGTACTTATTATAATAAATAAAACTGATCAGTTATAGCACTTTACATCCCCTGTACCTCAAGTGCTTTATAAAAATGACTTAGACATTCTAATCCCCATTTTACAGATAAGAAAACTGAACCACAGAGAAGTTCAGTGACTTGCCCAGTGTCACACAACAAGGCAGTGGCAGAACCCAGAACAGAAGCTAGGTTTCCTTGCTGTCCACATTTTGAAACAAAATATTAGCTTCTCTTTGCAGGCTCTCACTTTTTTTTATTTCTTATTTTGCTGTTAAGAGTAATTAAAATGCAGTGTGATGAATGATTAATCTTCAGTACAATACAAAATGGATTATGTTTACAATAATCCCATTATCTGCCTTCTGTCTTCCTCATTCTGTGAGGCAAGGCAAGGCCAGGCTGGCACAAGGAGTTGTGACTTACACCTCTATGTGATGTTCAGTGAATCTGGCCCAATGTTTGTTTGTTTGTTTCTTTGTTTCTTTGAAGAACTGAGTACAATCAAACCTAGTTTCCCATGTTCATTTACATTCTCCAGCTCTGTCCACTTTAACATAAATCACTACACTTTCACAAACCCCAAATGGATATGGATTTAGCGCAGGAGGTGTTTCAGGGGTGGGAACTAGTCCCAGGAGTTTTGGGAGGCCAGTGTAGTTATTGTTTAAGCATCTTTTCTTTCCAAATTACACGATAGGGAGAGAAATTCCGACATACCAGCCTCATGCATTCCTTATGCAAGAGAAGTGAAGCCCTGCTGCTAGTGCTGGGGTTATGCATAGTTGCCAACATTCCCAAGGAACAGTTCTTCAGAACAGAAGGAGGTGTAGGGACAGGTCCACTCTCCTCAGCTGAAGGGGAATGTGCATATTCTGGTCAATTATTTTCTTTAATTATTATAGGATCCAATGTAGCCATGGCATCATTTTAACTGCAGTGCTCAAAATAGTCCAATTATCCCTTTTGCCCAAACATGGGGTGAGTGCAAGCAAAATACAGTTACATGAAGGAACATAAATATTTTAAATACAATTAACTAACAACCAAAATGTTATCTTGGTTTTCCCCTTATTTTTCTGTTCATCTAGCCCAGAAACATTCTGTCTTTCTCCAGATCATTTTCTCATTTTCTGTCTTCTTTCATTTTCTCTCTCTCACTCTTCTTCATAAAAAGCAACATACTTTCCCCTCTCATTCTTTCTCTGCTGTATCTCCATGCGTTTCTCTTCCTGTTCTCTATATCCACCTTGCACCCTGATTTCTCCTTTGTCTGTCCTGAGGCATTTTGCTCTGCCCCATGTTCCATGCTCTTTCTCTCTCTCTGTTTCTTTTACACCTGCAATCCCCACCCCTGCACCAGGGGATCTGATGTCTCTTTCCATTTCCTCCCATTTGGGAGATCAGGTGACTGTTTTGGCTTCTGTGGTGCCTCCTCTCTTTCTTCCACTCTGGAGTTCCCCCTTTCTCTTCCTTCCAAAGATCCATACATGTTGCAGCTCATTGAGGAATCTAGGTTTTCTTCCCCCGTCCCCCCATGTTGCCTCCTCTCTCCAGTTAGACTGCTGCTGCCTTTAGCCTTTTCTGTGACAGTGAAGGAGGCTAGATACCCTCTTCCTCTGCCTTCTTTGGCTAGTTGCTTGAAGATGGAGCTACTCAATTATGCCGAAGGCTCTTCCACTTAGGCTCCTCCTCTGTGCTGCTTTCTGCTGTGGTTGATTATTGAGGTGTTTAGGGTTGTTGGCACTATTGGGAACACTGACTAAAACTAGCCCAGTGTAATTAATTTCTAATTAGATAGTCATAGACTTATAAAAGAATGATTTTATTTATATGAGAAGTAAAAATGAATTAGTATCAAATAATGCTATGCTAGAATCTAATTTTCAGGGAAATGAATATCAGTCATGTATATTAATTAAAAACAAAGTGCACATTGTAGGTGTAATAAGTTTCATGTATTGCTTTAGGGATTCCTTTAGGGAGAATTGAAATGTGATGGCTGAGAAAAAACATGTGTACTGCTAACTTTGTCCAGTCTACAGCAAATACTAATGACAAACAGTAATGTGTTGAAGGCATGGGACTTTTTCTCTTTGTATCTCTAAACATACACTTGGAGTTTGTGGGGGAATCAAATATAATACACAGCCTACGCTGGTGAAACTGTACTAGTACAACTATCACACGAGTAGGGAGAGTGTGAGAATGTGACATGGGAAGATAAAAGATGGTCAGAGAAGAGCTTAACTCTACTTTCACCACCTGTGACATTTGAAGAACTTAATGATGTATATTGTATGCATTTAGAATGCATTATACTCACCATATGAGCATGTACACATGTATACAAGATTAATAAGTACTGTGCTTTTCATCCATAGATCTCTATCAGCTTTACAAGGGAGAGTGAGTAATATCCTCCTTTCATAGCTTGGGAAAGTGACGTACACATAGATAAGTAACTGAATCAGTAGAGAAGCCACGAATCAAATCCAGGTCTCATAACTCCCAGGTCTGTTTTTTATCTACAGCAAAACACTGTGTACAAAGTGCAAGAGAAAGGGGTGTGGCCAGAGCATGCTATGCTCTCTTGATCTCTGGCTAGCAGATTGTCCCTTGGTGGGGAGGGCATACCCAGGAGCCCTGAATCTAGCCCCGTTTGTGTGTAAATGGAGTGGTGGGTCTGGCACCTTACAGTCAAAATAAAAATATAGGTACCTGGTTTAAAGGGCTTTCCAACTAAATTAAAGGCAGAACAGCACAAAGGAACAAACAAAGGGTGCTGAGTAATGGTATAGGATGGCTGAGGGTTACTGCATTAAAACAAATCAGAGGATATTATGTCTGTTATGTGTCTTATGTGCACTTCTTGTTCAGTACCATTTTAAGAACCTTTTAAAATATGCTAATATAATATATGAACAGTTTGAGGATTAAAGTCTCTTAAGAGAGTGGTAGAATAAAGGTCGATGTTGGAAGGTTAACCAAAGGAAATGAGTCTGGTGGAGGGATTTGAAGGAGGACAATGAAGTTGCATGGCACACTCGATCATGAAGGGTATTCTGGGCATAGGGAGCTGCATATGAAATCTGTATGTACAGAAACATAACAATGGCATGAAAACATTGTTACATTATTCTATAGCTGTATTAATAAAGGAGCTTTGCTGAGATCCATAAACTGCTGCATACCCTTTAAAATAATATACTGCACTTTGAACTTCTCTCCTGACAAACTCAGACTAAAATAGAGACCAAAACAGGCAATTATTCCTTCACCGGCAGAATCTCGTGAAGCTTAATTTGGTCAGCACCTGTAGTTTAGTTTGGCTTGAACTCTACTGGTTAGTCCAAGCATGCAGTACAGCAAAGCTACCTGCCAGCAAAGAGAGATTGTTTTAACTGATCTCTGCAGCTAGTTACACTACAAGATACTAAATTTATAAAGAGAAACAAAGATCTATGTGTTTGCAAAAACCCACTCAAAATTATCATTAACTCTTGTCTTGTTGTTCATTATACAATATTCCCTGCTGCTAATAGACCCAGTGTAATAAACCTGGATATTTTAAGTATCTAGTATAATCTTTTTTATTGAGTCTACAAATTTGTTATTTTCAGAGTCAAGTACATACCCTCTAAAATAATTAAAATGAGGCCCCTGATGCTAATGTATTAACTACCTCCGAGCACAGACAGTTGGACCAATGTTTATTTATCATTTTTGCTGTATCAAATCAGGTCTCCCTCAGCCATTTCTTTCAAAGCTCCTGAAATTCTGTAACATGTTGGGCATCAGTTTTTAGTCATGAAGAGAAAAGAATTCTTTAGCAAGTGTTAATAAATTATGCAGTGAAACTTCTCCACCTCACCCTACCTGTGTGCCTCTGCCTTGCACCCTTCTGAATGGCCATCTCTAAAGGTGTGTGAACAGCCTTATGCAGGTTCAGTCCTAAGCCTCTGTCCAGTCTAGCAATAGCTATCAATGACTCTGGGCACCATTGAATTGGGCCAGATTTGAGCTAACAATCAAGCGTTTTTTAGAAATGACCTGGACATCTCAGAGCCTATTGCTATGTATTGTGATGCTTTCACCCTTAAGTAGTAGTAATTGGCTAATAGCTAATGTAGGAGAGTCTCTTTTTGGGACCGACACAGCTTCAACAACACTGCCACACCATTTCTTCAAAAAGTCATTTATGACTGTCAAAGGCAATGTAAAGATAAATACATCTTGTAGTCAAAGCTTGGAATGGCTTATTGCATTCAATATTAAGAAACGCCATGATCTGTTATTCTTACTATTTTTTAAAATAAACTTTTTTTGAGAATGAGGGCAACAGCGGTGGCAGCTGGCAGTTCTTGTGCATTGAATTGCAGCTCTGAAGGATAATATAATATATATAATATAAGAGACCCAACTAGCTCAACAGCCTTGCAAAACAAGCCATTGCTCCCTCAAATATTTTCTGTGTCTGCACCTATTACATCTGCAAGCCTCATTTAGTTTTCTGCTGGGTTTGAGAAAGCATGTTTGTGTGTGTGATGGGCATTGTGTATTTTAATCATTTTCTGACTGCTGAATTTTTATGAGTTGAGTATGACTTCACTTTTGTAGGGATTTTTTGTTTTTAAATGATAAATTCTTCCCCTTTGTCATCTTAAAATTATGAATGAAAATTTCTGCATTTTCTGTAGCTTTACTGGCGTTGTGACCTGCTTCATCCTCCTCTGGGTTGTATCTGTCATTCTGGCACAGTCTGACCTCCATGCTGGAGTCAGTGGATGATCGAATTAGCCTTGTTGATATGTTATTCTGATAAACATCCTAGTGGAATGCTCCCATTCAGTGCTTCACTTTATTATTTAACTTTTGGTTGTATGGAGCTTTAATCTTCAAATTTTCATATGAAATATTTACTATGCATTTCACCCAGAGAGCTTTGGATGCTCTCCTTGGAAGGAGACATATACAACAAGAGATTTGACTTTCATTGGTACTGATCAAAAGTACTTTGACAGTTTGGGGAAATGATACACCCTCATAATATGATGAAAGAGAAGAATTCCCATCATAATTAAATTTCCATCATAACTATCCTCAGAGGAATCCTACTGATGTAGTACCAGTAAGTTTTCCAATATGCAGTTCTTTTATTGAACTATGTTTCAAATTTATGTAATCTCTGTGGCCTGAAGCTCTAGAGCAGGGATTCTCACAACAAATTTTTTGGTGGGCCTCAGAATGTGGCCACCAAGTCTTGATGGTGGCTGCTCTTACACTTTTTCTTAAAATACTTACTTAACTTGAGGAAAAACATAAATATGCACATATACAGGTCCAAATCATTTTAATGTATTTATGTAAGGTTTTGCAGACTCAGTAATAAAAATAATTCTATTCTTTATTGGACCTAAACAGAATAGAAACACAAATAATGTGCTTTGCATGTTTTGCTTTTTTAGTTGATTTTTTTTCAGATTTGCTAGCTAGTAAGCTGCTACTGTGAAAATTGATAGTTGTATATTTGTTAATATCACTTTTCACAGCAGACTTACTCAGCCCCAGCAAGCTGGAAGACAAATTAAGCCCTGGATGGGGAGGTGGATAGGGAGGGGGGGGGGGCTGGGTGGAGGGGGTGAGCCCAGGGCTGGAGCCTGGGGTCCCGCTGCACAGCTGGGGGCTGGAGGAGGCAGTGGGGTCAGGGGCCACATGGGAGGGCGAGCCCAGGGCCAGAACCCAAAGCCCAGCAGCTGGGGGATGGAGGCCACCACTGCACAGCTAGAGCCTACCGCCCGCCACCCCAGTGCTGAAGCCCAAGCCCCATCACCCCTGGGAAGGTGGAGAACTCATACTGGTTGCCTGCTCCTACAGTGTTTGGGACTCCAGAAGCGGGTAGGGACTAGGCCCTGGGGGAGGGGCCACTACTTTCCCTCACCCCCATCATCACCTAGGAGGCTGTGGTCTCATGAAAAGCCCCTGGTGGCCGCATTTGAGAAACACTGCTCTACAGGGTAAGGAGCTCTCTGCTTCCATCTGTTGATGAATGGGAAAGAATGGTCATAGAGCTGCGTCATCTGCATAAGCTATTTACCCAGAACTCCAGATGGACAGACATACTAATGGGGAAAGAACTTTCTGCCACCATCTATTGGTGAACTGGGGGAAATAGAGCTACAGAAAGAGCTTCATTTCATAAGCATTCTACCCAGAATTCTTCCAGCAATACTTTGGGGCCTACCATAATTGTGTTCAAACTAGAATTGGTGGCTGGGTGGTGGAATTGAACTGCGATAGGAAAAGGGGTTCTTAATTTGTGGCAAAGACTGTGCTCAAGGGTTCTATATGCTACTAGTTTCTCTCTGGTCAGGGGATTGTGCTGTTGCAGAGGACTTTGTGATAGGAGATGATGCAGAGGCAACTCTTTTATGGGGCAAATTGCAGAGAATGCTCTTTATTGAAGACACAGAGGCCAATAGCAGAGCTGAAAAAATTCTAGTGAAGGTCCTCCTACCCAATCAGTAAATACAGCTGAAATCACTATAACTGGCTTAGGTGGCAGAGCCTCAGGATAGGACTAGGCAGCATTTCCCAAGGGACTGGAGACAGGTTTGTCTGAGTACATCTCAGAATTCTGTGACTATGCTACCAGCTACCCACAGACACCGAACCCTGACCGAGGTTTAGTGGATGGGGAAGGGTGAAATGATGTGGTAAAGGGATGTTTACTTATTGACCATTCATGCAGGTGAGTTAAGGGAGTACTGCCAAAGTTGGAGGGAGGGAGGGAGTGTTTTACTTATTGTTCATATAGATATATTGTTGCTGTGTTTTCCCAAGCTGCGGATGTATTCCCTTTCCCTGCTTCATACACAGACTCAGTGCTTGTGAATGGGGAAGTATTGCCTATTAAGGCTGCCTTGGGAAGGTATTTCATGATCCCAAAAATTCTGAATGGAGGCAGGTGGTATTAGTTTTTAAGAGTGATCCCTACCTATTGGAAAGTGGCCCTTGTTGCTGCTCCAATTACTGGCAGAAGGGTTACACTTGTTTCTAAAATTCCTAGAAATATTTTCCTGCTTCATGGAAAGAACTTTGGAGTCAATGTGTATTGCCCACATATGATATTTGTAATACCAATGGTAATGAAGGACTCAGCAATTATTTAATCAAAGGTTTGTAACTAAATGAGTAAAAAAAAAAAAATCCTTGAATTTGCAGCCAAGAAAATCTTTTCATGACAAACCTATTAAAACCACATTAAAATGTTTCAAGAGAACCTTCAGTAATACTGGAATGGGCAAATTTGAATTGTTGTGAATGCTGCTTTTAATTTTTCACACTTTAAATATAAAATTACTATGGATACAATAAAATACTTTACAATTTACCATGACTAACCTAACACTGCAAGGAAAATCACATTAGTACAAAGAACATCCCTCTAACTAGCTTGGAGGGAATTTTTCCCTGCAAAAATACTTTCCTATTATTTGCTTAAAAAAGGGGAAAGGAGGCAGTCAAGCATAATTAATGGTGTTAAAATGTAACTTTAATGGCAATGTGTAAATGCCAGTGGGATGGATATCTGACCTTAATTGTCTTCTATAGACATTTAACTTTTTCTGCTGTGCCCCCATCTGGGAAACAGATTGTGCATGCCAAACAAGCAAAACACATGCCTCTTGAAGCTCAGTTGTTGCCATGACAACAGAATTGGTATTAAGAATTATTTCATTTGTAAACTGAACTGATTTTTTTTCCATGGAAGATGCTTCGTTTACAGAAGTTACAATTTAAAATGTTTAATCATGGCTAGCACAGCAAGATATGTAATACAGATGGCTGCAAATGTCACTGTAATTGTTTTTATTACTTTAAGTACAATGCGCATTTGTCAAACAAATGCATAGCACTTAAATTTCCTCAAAGATTGAGAACATGATAAAAACTTTCTGCTTTGTCTAACTTATCATTTCTTTATTATTATTTATTTATTTATGATTGCTTGTCTAATCTTGCATCAGCTGTTTATTTCTGAACTGTATATTTCCAAAGATTACAAGAAAACTGAACAAATGATTAGGGGAGTGGAATAGGAAGAAATTCAAATTAACAAATGAAAGGTAAAATCATCTTAGAAAACTGTTATTTACAGTTTATGTGCCTAATGTTGTACAAGATGTAGTTCATTTTTACCATTGGATAGTGATTTGTCTTGATAGGACTCAATCCTGCAGTCATAGACTCAGACTCATAGACTTTAAGGTCAGAAGGGACCATTATGATCATCTAGTCTGACCTCCTGCACAACGCAGGCCACAGAATCTCACCCACCCACTCCTGTAACAAACCCCTAACCTATGTCTGATTTATTGAAGTCCTCAAATTGTGGTTTAAAGACCTCAATGTGCGGAGAATCCTCCAGCAAGTGACCCATGCCCCACGCTGCAGAGGAAGGCGAAAAACCTCCAGGGCCTCTGCCAATCTGCCCTGGAGGAAAATTCCTTCCCGACCCCAAATATGGCAATCAGTTAAACCCTGAGCATGTGGGCAAGACTCACCAGCCAGCACCCAGGAAAGAATTCTCTGTAGTAACTCAGATCCCACCCCATCTAAGATCCCATCACAGACCGTTAGGCATATTTACCTGCTAATAATCAAAGATCAATTAATTGCCAAAATTAGGCTATCCCATCCCCTCCATAAACTTATCAAGCTTAGTCTTGAAGCCAGATATGTCTTTTGCCCCCACAACTCCCCTTGGAAGGCTGTTCCAGAACTTCACTCCTCTAATGGTTAGAAACCTTCATCTAATTTCAAGTCTAAACTTCCTAATGTCCACTTTATATCCATTTGTTCTTGTGTCCACATTGGTACTAAGCTTAAATAATTCCTCTCCCTCCCTGATATTTATCCCTCTGATATATTTGTAGAGAGCAATCATATCTCCCCTCAGCCTTCTTTTGCTTAGGCTAAACAAGCCAAACTCTTTGAGTCTCCTTTCAGAAGACAGGTTTTCCATTCCTCGGATCATCCTAGTAGCCCTTCTCTGTACCTGTTCCAGTTTGAATTCATCCTTCTTAAACATGGGAGACCAGAACTGCACACAATATTCCAGATGAGGTCTCACCAGTGTCTTGTATAACGGTACTAACACCTCCTTATCTCTACTGGAAATACCTCACCTGATGCATCCCAAGACCGCATTAGCTTTTTTCACGGCCATATCACATTGGCGGCTCATAGTCATCCAGTGATCGACCAATACTCCGAGGTCCTTCTCCTCCTCTGTTACTTCCAACTGATGTGTCCCCAATTTATAACCAAAATTCTTGTTATTAATCCCTAAATGCATGACCTTGCACTTTTCACTATTAAATTTCATCCTATTACTATTACTCCAGTTTACAAGGTCATCCAGATCTTCCTGTATGATATCCTGTATTAGCAATACCTCCCAGCTTTGTGTCATCTGCAAACTTTATTAGCACATTCCCACTTTTTGTGCCAAGGTCAGTAATAAAAAGATTAAATAAGATTGGTCCCAAAACCTCTGAGGAACTCCACTAGTAACCTCCTTCCAGCATGACAGTTCACCTTTCAGTATGACCCATTGTAGTCTCACCTTTAACCAGTTCCTTATCCACCTTTCAGTTTTCATATTGATCCCCATCTTTTCCAATTTAGCTAATAATTCCCCATGTGGAACCGTATCAAATCGAGGTAATTTAGATCCACTGTGTTTCCTTTGTCTAAAAAATCTGTTACCTTCTCAAAGAAGGAGATCAGGTTGGTTTGGCACGATCTACCTTTTATAAAACCATGTTGTATTTTGTCCCAATTACCATTGATCTCAATGTCCTTAACTACTTTCTCCTTCAAATTTTTTTCCAAGACCTTGCATACTACAGATGTCAAACTAACAGGCCTATAGTTACTCGGATCACTTTTTTCCCCTTTCTTAAAAATAGGAACTATGTTAGCAATTCTCCAGTCATACGGTACAACCCCTGAGTTTACTGATTCATTAAAAATTCTTGCTAATGGGCTTGCAATTTCATGTGCCAGTTCCTTTAATATTCTTGGATGAAGATTATCTGGGCCCTCCGATTTAGTCCCATTAAGCTGTTCGAGTTTGGCTTCTACCTCAGATGTGGTAATATCTACCTCCATATCCTCATTCCCATTTGTCATCCTACCATTATCCGTAAGCTCCTCATTAAAAACTGAGGCAAAGTATTTGTTTAGATATTGGGCCATGCCTAGATTATCCTTAACCTCCACTCTATCCTTAGTGTTTAGTGGTCCCACTTATTCTTTCTTTGTTTTCTTCTTATTTATATGGCTATAGAATCTTTTACTATTGGTTTTAATTCCCTTTGCAAGGTCCAACTCTACATGACTTTTGGCCTTTCTCACTTTATCCCTACATGTTCTGACCTCAATAAGGTAGCTTTCCTTGCTGATCCCTCCCATCTTCCACTTCTTGTAGGCTTTCTGCTTGTTCTTAATCACCTCTCTGAGATGCTTGCTCATCCAGCTTGGTCTACAACTCCTGCCTATGAATTTTTTCCCCTTTCTTGGGATGCAGGCTTCTGATAGTTTCTGCAACTTTGACTTGAAGTAATTCCAGGCCTCCTCCGTCTTTAGATCCACAAGTTCTTCAGTCTAATCCACTTCCCTAACTAATTTCCTTCATTCTTTAAAATTAGCCCTTTTGAAATCAAAAACCCTAGTCCCAGATCTATTTTTGTTTATCCTTCCATCTAGTTTGAACGGAACTAGCTCATGATGAACTGAATTAGCTCAGTCTTCACTCAAAAAACATTTACCACTGTATTTGGTCTGTTTTGACTATCAAACTTATACGGAATTTTGCCTGAGTAAATACTACAGGCCCAAATTCATGTTCTGAGAGCTCCAGAACAGTGTAAATCCACCATTCCTGGCAATATGCTACACCAGGATGATGATGATTTGTGCTCATGGCCTCTTTCATCTGCAGATCTCAAAGCTTTTAAGAAGCACAAGTGAATTTATCCTTGCAACACCAGTCAAGAGGAGGTATTTTCTTTTTCATCTTCCAAATGAATGGAGTAGAAATTAAGTGGTTTGTACAAGGTCACACAGGAGATCTGTGCCAGAGCTGGGATTAGAATTCGGGCTCTAGATCTCCCATCTTGTGCTTTTGTAGGAAAACCATCCATTTTCCTGGGTGAATTTCTAACAAAAGGAAAAAACAAAGGTACCAATTCCCAGGTCTGCTTGTAGTATTCTTTCTTGGTTGACAATAAGGAAAGGTGACTGTATGAAAGAATGACCATGAGCATCCTCTTTCTCCCTGTTTTCTGCTTTCATGTAGTTTGGTCTGAGTTTGCCTCTAATTTCTAATGTAAGTGGCTTTTGGAATATAATAAACAAATTCAATTGGGCATTTTGTTAAACTGCTACATTTTCAAGTGGTAAAGCTTCTTTACAGCATTGCATCCAATAAACAGGACAAGGATTCCTGCAGTAGGAACAGCAACACAACAAACAACTGCTGTTGTTCCCTGTGGTCATAAGAGTCTGCAACATGGATAGAGCCTGCATGCTGCTTCAATGGCAGGGTGGGCGGAGGGAAGGAGGAGAAGAGAATCCTCCATGCAGGCAGCCATCACAGGTATCAGCTGAAAAAAAGTCAATGAAGAGGAGTAGATGAGCCATATTTACTAGTTACTCTTAAATTCTTTTAGGTGTGAACTTCAGTTCTCATCACCTATTATTATTTAAAGGGCTAGTGATGCAATTCACTCCCGTGCAGAAGGCCAGCAAACAGCTTATGTGTAACTTAAATCCTGAAAACAGGGCTTAAGTGAGACTTAAAGGGTAGGGTTGCCCGGTGTCCCGTTTTCGAGTGGAACGCCCAGTTGAAAAGGGACCCTCGTAGCTCCGGTCAGCATGTCCGACCGGGCCATTAAAGGTCCAGTCGTCGGTGCTGCGGGGCTAAGGCAGGCTAGTCCCTAACTGTCCTGGCTCCATGCTGTGCCCCGGAAGTGGCCAGCAGGTCCGGCTCCTAGGCAGAAGGGCCATGGAGCTCCAGGTGCTGCCCCCACCCCGAGCACCAGCTCTGCACTCCCATTTGCCAGGAACCACAGCCAATGGAAGCTGTGGGGGCAGTACCTGTGGGTGAGAGCAGCGCGCGGAGCCTCCTGGCCCCTTCCTCTGCCTAGGAGACGGACCTGCTGGCCGCTTCCGGGGTGCAGCGTGGAGCCAGGACAGGCAGGGAGCCTGCCTTAGCCTCACTGCACCGCTAACCGGGAGCCGCCCAAGGTAAGCACGCCCCAACCATGAGCTCCAAGCCCCAGCCCTAAGGCCTCCCAAACCTGGAGCCCCTTCCTGTACCCCAAACCCCTCATCCCCAGCCCCACCCCAGAACCTGCACCCCGAGCCAGAGCCCTCACCTCCCCCTGCACCCCAACCCCATGCCCCTCCCACACCCTGAACCCTTCAGCCCCATCCCAGAGCCCTCACCCCCTCCTGCACCCCAACCCCTTGCCTCAACCCACAGTCCCCTCCCACACTCCAAATCCCTTGGCCCCACCACCCAGCCTGGAGCCCCCTCCTGCACCCCAAATCCCTCATCCACAGCCCCACCCCAGATCCTGCACCCCCAGCCAGAGCCCTCACCCCCTCCTAGCCCCCTGCCACAGCTCAGTGAAAGTGAGTGATGGTGGGGGAGAGCGAGCCACCAAGGGAGGGGGAATGTAGTGAGTGGGGAAGGGGGCATGGCTAGGGTGTTTAGTTTTGTGTGATTAGAAAGTTGGCAACCCTATTAAAGGAATGCATTAGTCTGCAGAAGAGAAGAATGAGGGGGGATTTGATAGCTGCTTTCATCTACCTGAAAGGGGATTCCAAAGAGGATGGATCTAGACTGTTTTCAGAGGTAGCAGATGACAGAACAAGGAGTAATGGTCTCAAGTTGCAGTGGGGAAGGTTTAGGTTGGATATTAGGAAAAAACTTTTTCACTAGGAGGGTGGTGAAGCACTGGAATGGGTTACCTAGGGAGGTGGTGGAATCTCTTTCCTTGGAGGTTTTTAAGGTCAGGCTTGACAAAGCCCTGGCTGGGATGATTTAGTTGGGGATTGGTCCTGCTTCGAGCAGGGGGTTGGACTAGATGCCCTCCTGAGGTCCCTTCCAACCCTGATATTCTATGATTCTATGGGTGAATTTCACCCTAGGTGAATATCCATACATAACATCTAAGTGGCTTTGTTTCCTGTTCAATAAATAGATTGTGCTATATGTGAGCCATATAAATCATGTAATATAAGGAACTCCAAGTTGACAAATAAGGGAAGGTGGAAACACCTTCTAGAATTATGGTATGTTACTATTTTGTCCTATTTTTCTCTCTGAGTTTACACATACTATGGAAGCCTTTTAGCATCTGATTCTGAGCATTAAAATGCTTAAGTACCTCTGTGGATCTAGACCTTTGTACTTTTTTGTTATGTTTTCCCCTTCTTCTGCTGTGTTTTGTTTTCAGAACATAAACGCATGATGCCAGGAGTTTTTTTTTCAGGGCTGCTGCTTTTGGTGGGTAGATGAACATCTTGAAGAATCATGTCTTTTTCCTTTTCTGTCCTTCTGTGCAGAGCTGGGGGATGATTAATATAGACTGTACTCATCCTCCCTTGGAAGTATTACAATATCTAACTCAGATCTAGACACAGACTCAGGTATAGCATTTGTTTGAACATGCAGTGCATCTTGGCATGTGACTTGCCATGTGACTCTGCTGGTTACAGAATTATCCTTGTTTTTGGTTAGAAGTTCCAGGAATAAAATAAGTCCTTAGATGTACTGTGCTATTTTTCTGTTCTAATTGCATCCTGGTTTCTGTTTTCTGCATAGCTACTGAAACTGACTACAGTCTAGACACTGAAAGACAACATTTTTATTAAGACCTTTGCTAGAAAAGATGAAATAATTGTGAAGCTATAATCTGCCTATACGGGAAATTACCCCAAGATAATTTGACCATCTTTTTTTTTTTTTTTTTTTTTTTTTACAAAGAACAAATTTCAAGACATATAGGAGGGAAAGATCAGCAGTTTTGTGCACTATTCTTAGATAATTGTTAAGAAAAAGATTGCTTCTTGTATTCTAGGTGGTTTGATTTAATCCTGATAACATTTCTTCTTTAATTTTTTCTACTCACTGCTTGTCTGTGAGGCATAAAAACCTCAGACATAAACCCACCCTCAACAACTACAAAGACAGTTGTTAGGAGGAAAACTATTGACTATTACTGAGACAGAAATTGAGGGGTTTTTTTGTTTTGTTTTTGTCAGGAAGTTCTTTACAATTCAAATAAAAATGCAGGAAAGTTGTTGCTTCAGCAAATAACTCATTGCACAATTTAAATCTTTTATTATCTTTATTCAATGTATCTGATCCTCTCTTAGCCCTAACTTCAGGGGGGAAAAGTTTTATTTATAGTTACCTTTAAAATGTTAATACAGCAATTCCCACTGTAGACACAGTGGGGGTGTTAGTAGCAGAATATACTGAATAGATACAGTAGGCATAATTTAAATTGATTTCAGCAACTCAAAGAAGAGATTTTTTTTCTCCTTTAGGCTTTGCTGAAACCACTTGTACTGATTGGTAGCATTTCTCTGTGGCACTTGAGCTAATTAGTATCTGCCTTTTAATGATAACGTTGAGTAGATACAGTTCATAATTAAAGTGTTAAAATAAAGGAAATAGACAATGAAATATGGATGGACAGATTCCAGAACAATGATTATTTACGACTGGCTGCTCGAGACACCTTCTAGCCATGAAATTAGTTGTAACATAAGCAATTAAGCTTCACATTCCTTTATTAAATTTAAATGCAGTCATAATTCTCTTTTCAATTCCCTTCATTCTCTATTGCTCATTATGCTTGCAGAATTTAAAATATTAACCTTTTGTCTGAATTGTTATTCATTTAAGACCCTGATATTTTCTTGAGCTGGTGCTAGCCATTCATTATGCAGCTGTGGTTGCTAGTCTAACATTTGAGTCTCTTTTTTTTTTTTTTTTTAACCCTATGGCTTGAATGTTATTATCTCTTCTGTTTCTAATCAGTGATCAAATATGATGCAAGGAAGATAAAAGACTGCATGCTGTGCTCCTGAAGAGCTAAATAAACTGTGGTGTATTAGCTTATTAAGCTTACAAATTGACCCGGACCACCATAGCACTCATTACAAGCATTTCAGCAAAAATAGCATGCATAATAGCTTTCTAACAAAATGTTTGTGTGTCTTTTTTGGCATAAATCATTTAATCATACAGATAATGATGAAAATTCTTTGTTCAAGATGTAAGATTATACTTGAAGACTTGAGCACAGAATAAATATCCTTCTGTTACTGAAAAATACAGGACATATACTTCAACTACTGTCACTGGATTTCAGTTCAAATCCATGATAGCTGGGAGATTCTCACAATGATATCCTGTTCTATTTTCTGTATGATAGAAATTGATTTCCTCTCAGAGGTTATCATCAGGGCCGGCTCCAGGCACCAGGCAACCAAGCACATGCTTGGGGCGGCACCTGGTAAGGGGCGGCCAATCTTGGAGTGGCGGGGGGCAGCGCGAGGCGGAATTCTGCGGGGGGGGGGGGGGGGCGCTCCGGCGGCGCTCGGCGGGGGGCGCTCCGGCGGCGTGGCGCTCGGCGGGGGGGCGGCGCGGGCCGCGGCGCTCGGGGGGGGGGTTTCCGGTGGCGCGGCGCAGCATTCCATGGGGGGGGCGCTCCGGCGGCGCGGCGCTCGGGGGGGGGGGGCAGCGTGGGCCGTGGCGCTCGGGGGGGGAGGTTCTGGCGGCGCAGCGCTCGGCGGGGGGCGCGGCGCTGGGGGGGGGTTCCGGCGGGGCGCGGCGGGGGGTGTGTTCGGGGGGGGGGGCTTTTTTTTGCTGCTTAGGGCAGCAAAAAAGTTAGAGCCGGCCCTGGTTATCATATGTGACTTAAATTGCATGATGGCATGTGGACTAGCTATCAGGCAGAGGTGGTTAAAGGGCAGGGGAGCCACCCTGTGACATAACGGCATGTCTTTATTGATGGGAACATTTGAAACAAGAGTTCAGCATCTCAAAGAAAACATATATTTTCATGTTCTTCAGTTATGTGACTGAAATAGGTCAATAATCAGATGTTTACAAATGACATTTTTGCTTCTTTAAAGATATATCATGAGTAATTCCTGGCCACCACTTTTTTTATCTCAAATCTTAAATATAATTTGTATTAATAGTGATATATACTCACCATCCTGTTATAACTAGTTGATCACAAAAAGAAAATATTTACAGTTAAGTTTTAAACCTTTGCCATATTTTAAGATGCTTATAGACTCAGTTGTGCTCTTAACACATAGCCCATAGTACAGGAAAATGCAGAGATGCACCACTTCTGCATTGTGCTTCACACAGGCACTAGGGGTGAAATCCTGGATCCACTAAAGTCAATGGAAGTTTTGCTGTTGACTATAGTGGTGGGGAAGAGGTGGGGGGAGTGGCTTACATAGGCTGCACTATCCTTTGACAGAGTATAGCCCTGATCAGCTGTCGAGAGGGCAGATATATATTGAAATAACTAGGTGCCTTAGCCATACAGGAACACTGGATCTTTTGGCTATGTGTACACAAGCCTCCTATTCCAGGATGACAGACTAGGCTTAGTGGCTGTAGACAGTGCTTTGAAGTTGCAGCTCAGGCTCTGAAGCCTAGAGAGGGGTGTGAGCTTCAGAGCCTGAGCTGCAACTTCAAAGCACTGTCTACACTGATATTTTAGAGTTCTAGGGTGAGCCCCGCTGGCCCTAGTCTGTCAATTTGGACTGGGAGGCTCATTTCTGTGAGCTGAATAGACATACCCATGTGGACCAGTCCTGGCATGTAAGGGGGTTAAAATAAGTGTAACCAGGAAGGGGAGGGAACACCAGTAAGAGGGGGCCTGAGCCTAAGGGGAGTCAGTATGGGAGGGAGAGGTAGCTATTATTAAGAAGGGAGGAGACTAAAAGAGCCATGAAGGAAAGAGAAGCAGGAGGGAAAGAATCAGGGGAAAGCACTGGGCAATGAAGGGGAGAATGAAGGAAGAAAGGAACGAAGGAAGAGGGCAGATGAAGGAAAAGATTTAGAGAGGGGAAAGAGCTGGGAAAGAAAAGTTAATCAGTGATAAAACTGACTCTGAAAGAGTAAGGGAAGAGAGAAAGATGGGGGGAAAGTAAAGTGAAAAACAAGAAACCAAAAGGTAACAGTTTGATGCCAAAATGTTAAAGTATACAAAGCCTTGATTTCATAAAACAGGGAGCATGATTCTTTAGGATGTGGGAATTTTGGGAGAGCTGGCTGTGAATGGAGGTGGCTATGAGACCTTAGTGTTTCTACGTGGTAGGGAAAGGATAACCTATCAAAGTTTATGACTAAATTTTTATTATACTAATACTTGGATTTTGAAATTATTCTAGTACCAGATAAACACCAAATAGAGTGGAATGTGAGGCTGGAGCCTGATTCCAGTCCCCCTTCAAACCACACCAGTCTGCTCCAAAGAAAAAAGGAGAACTCTCCTCCTGATCAGTGGTTTCACATTAAGGCCCTGATTCTGCAAACACATACATATATAAGAAACTTTATGCACATGAGTAAACCACATGAATGCCGCAGAACTACTCCTGTGCATAAAGTTACTGACAAATGTAAGGGTTTGCAGGATCATGGCCTTATTTTGTAAAAGTTCACAAAAAGAAAAACCTGGAAAGTCCTCAATGCTGAAGGTGTGCAGAGATTTTAAGATGGCTAATCAAAAACAAACACACAAAGTACAGTTTACAAAATTTAACTTTCTGGATGCCTTTCCTGGGTGTGCATCCCAAGTTCCTAATGAGTTCAAGTGTGGTTTCCTTAGCAGCCTGCATTACTCCCTCAGACTTCACCTAATTCCTCCCTTCTGCAGAGGAATATTGTCTTTTCTTTATCAGCCTCCTGATTATAAATAAGATGCAATTGTTTTAAGTGATTCAGTTGCTCCTTTTACGTTCCTTGGGCTGGGGAGGGAATTTTTCTAGGTCCAAGTTTTCCTTAGCAATCTCCTTGGAGCCCTTGTCTATTTCAATAACAATATTAGGGCGGAGAGTGTTAAAATCAAAATGGTCCACTTCATGGTCCCCTCTCATAGTTCATGATGAATTTTAAATGGCTGCCCAAGGTGCCTACTGATACAGTAACTACAGCATATTTCTGTACATAAAATAGTAGGTACTGGGGTGCTGCAATCACTTCAGAAGGGCAAAGGATGGGTTTTTTATGTGATTTTAAACCAAGCGGATGAAATAGAGTACAAAAAACTGCATCTAGTATTTCCAAATGTGCGGGGAAGGACCGCAGCACCCTTGTTTAAGATTTGATCTCCTTAGAGCTTCCCAAGCTGCCTGTCTTTTTACCTGGCTGACAGTTGATTTGACTCTGATGCTGCACCTCTTTTCCATTTTGTGTGTGTGCGCGTGCGCACACGCACGCAAGGGGTAAACATGTATGCATTATCTGTGATAGTTGAAAACTCTCTGGGCTTTACCTAATATCTACTTGTGTATCCACACATAATGCATGTTAAATATAAAAAATGCTATTGTCATGGAATTTGAAATGAACTTTATGTTGACAGAATAGATGAAAATACTCCAGTAGGAAATATGAGTGGAGTGCCATACTGTGAGTCCAGAGAAGCTGTTCTAAAGGCACATATTAAAAGTGGTATCTCACACACCTCTTTCTTCCTGAGAGTGTATGAAAATGGTTTCCTTCAATTCTGGTCTAGGAGTCATTCTCTTAGCAATTTTTCCTAGTCCTTGCTCCTTGATTTTTTTCAGAAGGCTAAAGTAGTTTGCATTTACAAGAGAGGGGGAGGCTTGAAATATATTCTTTATTACAAGAAAATGTTTGCAGCAACTAAATGGAGCCATGCTGACATGGAAAAGCTGGCTGTACTCAAATACTGTGTGAACTATTTGTTTCCTTTGACATGTTTGCTTTATGGATACTAAGTTGTTATATAGATAGCTTGTGGAAAAATGGTGCTTGGTAGGAGAAAAGGGTTTAGTTTATACCTGAGGAAACTGTGACTTTATAAAATGCAGTATACCAGATCTATAATGTAATTGTCAGCTCACAGAGTAACCAGATAGCAGATAGAATGATGTATCGCAGGGGTCCTTAACCTCTTTTGAATCATGCCCTTGCTTTAGCATCTATTACTGGGAGTTCCTTCCCCCTTACAGTAGTGAGGAGGATACTCACCCTGCCCTAGTGCAAATTTGGCCTGGCTTGCTGCACCCTCTCTTGAAAGTTTGATGTGCACCTCCCACCCCTGTTAAGAACCTATGATGTATGGAAAGAGTCCTCAGGGACCATTCACCTGAACTAATGAAAAATTGTCCTATACACTGTTGGGCAAATTCTGCAGGGTGTTTTGCACAGGCACATGCCAGAAAAACCACAAGCAGCAGGAGGAGTATATAGTAGAAAATTTCTGCACCAATCCTAGTTCACCACTAAACTCATGGAACATCTGCTCCACAGGCCCACAACAGGAGATGTGGAGGGTAGTGTTAGGTAGGTCCTGCTCCATGTGATTTTGCTTCTAAAAACACTTTTCCAGCAATAATCCTTATCCATTCACTCGTTAGCAGGTAATTCCTCCTCTGATCAGAAGTAATCTGAAGGATGGCAGTTATCCAGATATAACAATATCCCTTGCTTTTGCAGCATCTTATACCTGTTTTCTGGATATTTACATGCTGGGCAGGCATTTGTCTTTATATTCCATTCCATTTATGCTTTATGGTCTATTTCTTGCCTCCCCCCCATAATAAAACTGAGTATAAGGTATCTGAGAGAGGCTTATTCTGAAAATATTATTATTTTTATATATAAATATAAATATTAAAATGGAACCCTCTTTAAAATGACACACACAACTAGTATTATAATTATTTTTCAATATCCCAGACAAAAATCAGTTAAGTAACAAATCTATATCAGTTAAATTGATTGTTGTAGTTATTAAAGGAAACCAAATCTTCTGAAGCCATGGAAATTCAAAGTCAGGAAATTGATATTTAAGGTGCCACAAATGTGATGTTGTATCTTCCTTTGGTGCTGATTCTCCTTTAACTTACAACAGTATTACAAATAATTTCAGTGGCATTACTTCTGATTTACACAGTGTCGATAAGTGGAGATTCAGATATAGAGTTTTTCTCTGGACTGAACATGGAGGGTTAGGAGGCAAATTTATACCTGCTGAAGATCTGGCTTGCAATATTCAACTATTCATTATGAACAACACACAAATGAACCACATGGCCTTCCAAATACATTCAAAGACACTAGTTCTCATTGTTAACAAATAGATAAAACAAATGTGGGGCCTGATTGTTCACACCATTACTCCAGTTTTACACCAGTGTAATGGTGTTTAAATCAAATCAACAGAGCTATATCAGTGTGAACCAGGAATAAAATAATGGTGAATCAATTCCATGAAGTCTCTAGACCCAAGTTGCGTGAAGTTATGACATTCCAGAAAAAGTTAAATAATTCTCAAAAAGTAAAAAAGCTCTTAGTTTGAAAACTCAGGTTTCAAAAGTGCCTTATTTGCTTAGCTTTATATTTAATAAAAATCTCCTTTTGGTAGCGACTACGAATGCAAAATTTCAGGTAAAAAGGTATTACTTTAAGAAAGGTTGGAGACTGGAGGGAGAGGGTGTCTTTTTTAAAATTGCACTTGTGTTTTGAAAACTACTATTACAGTTTCATTATTTCAGGTGAATTAAATAGAAACAGCCACCAAATTTCTGAACTGCCTACCACTGTGTAAGTGACAATTACGTATCATACACCTCTTGTTAGGACAATGCACTGGTCCAAAAATAGTGAAGCAATTCATGTGTATAATTATATTTACATAATGTAATAATTATGGATGGACTCTCATTTCTGATTAATACAATATATGTTTTATTGGCAAGTGGAAATTATATGGACATAATTTATATGATAACACTAAAAGTAAATCAGATAATTATGTGTATAAAATTTACTGCAAGCTCTTAAAAGGATTCAATTAATAGCCTGTAGGGAGTGCAAGAAGTTAGAGATTGTCATTTTGTTATTTATATCATGAGAAGGTCACTAACCTGCCATGAACATCACAGTACTTTGTCTGAGATATCAAGACATGAATGTACTTAAGTGAAGAAAAATTGATTACAACCATTTAAGAGTATTCAGAGGATGGCAAAGGTAACTTTTTACCTTCAGACCTGGGTTTAAATATATTCTAAGGGTTGTCCTGTAAATTATACCAAAACAATACTCAAAATGGGTCAGTGGTTGTAGGTCAATGACTTACACTGCTCATATTTTCTGCATGAATTTGCGTAAGATTTCTTGTAATGCCAAGCTATCAAAGTGCAAGATATGGACCTGATCTTGCAAGAGATGGAGCACCTCTCAAATCCATTGACTTCAGTGGGAATGGACTGCATTCAGTACCTCACAGGAACCTCTGAGGTTGCTGTTGGCTTGTTTTAAGAGGAAATTACTATACAAAGTATTTTCCAGATTCAAACAACCTTTTCTTCTGAAGAACCTCTCTCTTGTAATGACTTGCTTAAATCCATTGGACCTTCCTCCACTAAAAAGATTTAGAAAAAACAATTTAATGGGTTCTTTACAGCAGAGTTGTAACTGCTGTGACTAAATTATTATTGATATAGTGAATCAACTACTGTGAGGTTTGTTTTCCCAAGATGTTGAGTTTAAAAAATGTTTGATATGGTGCTATGATGTAGCTTTCATTATGGAGAAAAATGAAGGTTGAATGCTATTGTTTCACTCATTTGACTGCTCCTGTAAATGAGAATGTACTTCCCATTCTAGATTCTCCCAGACACTTTGAATACTATGGGTCTATTCTGTTGTACCAGTTTCACACCCATATAAATTCATTTAGTTCAGTGGGAGCTACTGGGTGCTTAGCATTGTTGGAAAAAAATTTATTTAGGTGCCTAAAAATGGTGCAGGAGAGATAATGACTTCATAGTCATGGTTATACAGAGCTTGTTGTTTAAGAGCAATTTTTCTAAGTGCTCTTAAATGCATAGACATAGGTAGAGTGTCATGAAAATGCTGTGTACCTCAGGAGCAGGTGTAGAGTTTCTGGTGCAAATAGACGTAGTAGCCCAGTGGTTCTCAAACTTTTGTACTGGTGACCCCTTTCACATAGCAAGCCTCTGAGTGTGTCCCCCCCCTTATAAATTAAAAACACTTTTAAATATATTTAACACCATTATAAATGCTGGTGACAAAGCAGGGTTTGGAGTGGAGGCTGACAACTCGCGACCCCCCAAGTAATAACCTCACAACCCCGAGGGGTCCCGACCCCCAGTTTGAGAACCCCTGTAGTAGCCTAACTTTAAAGGCACTGTTTTTGGAATATATTGGCTGATGGCAGTAGTCACTACCAACTCATAAACAGAGATAAAACATTTTCATTTTTGCCAATTCATTATTTTATTGAGAGTCTTGCAATATTTGGGGTTTTATTTCCATCGTCAGCAGCTGGAATCAGGTTATTGCCAATCTGAGCTTTTGTTTTAAAAACAAGTAAATTTCCTGTCCTCTTAACTGTGCAGAAAAGCTTGAAAACATGTATCCTAAATTCCAACACCAGAAGGCAAATGAAAAGAACCCAAATTAATATATCTCCACATTTTGTGATCTCAACCCTCCTGCTAATCTGCTGCCTACACTAGAGGTGCCTAAACTCACTTTGTATCTACATTTTTGCTGTTAAAATCCCCAAGGCACTTAAATTCCTGCCTCTGGACATGCACACAGTGCCTCAGTCAAGGCACCCGAGAGACAGACTCATGCCTAAGCCCCAGCAGGGTGCTCAAAGGAGGTAAAACTAGACGTCCCCCCTGCCTACCTAGCCTGGGGGGCCCAATCCGGTAGGCGCTCTCAGAGGACATCTAACTCCACACAAAATGAATGGGACAAGGAGGCGGCTGCCTACTTTTAGCCCACTGGTTAGGGAACTCGCTGGGGATGAGCCCAGTTCAATTTCCCCTCTGCCTGATGCGGCAAAGGGATTTCAATATACAGTGAGAGTCATTCTCTCTCTGGCCCTGTCAAGGCTGTATCCCCACTTTGAACTTTAGGGTACAAGTGTGGGGGCCTGCATGAGGACTTCTAAGCTTAACTACCAGCTTAGTTCTGGTCCGCTGCCACCATTCCCTACCCTGGGAAGCTTTTAGAAACCTCTCACCAATTCCCTGGTGAATACAGATCCAAACTCCTTGGATCTTAAAACAAGGAGAAATTGACCCTTCCCCCCTCCTTCCTTTCACCAACTCCTGGTGAATACAGATCCAAACCCCTTGGATCTTAAAACAAGGAGAAATTGACCCTTTCCCCCCTCCTTCCTTTCACCAACTCCTGGTGAATACAGATCCAAACCCCCTTGGATCTTAAAACAAGGAGAAATTGACCCTTTCCCCCCTCCTTCCTTTCACCAACTCCTGGTGAATACAGATCCAAACCCCCTTGGATCTTAAAACAAGGAGAAATCAATCAGGTTCTTAAAAAGAAGGCTTTTAATTAAAGAAAAAGGTAAAAATCATCTCTGTAAAATCAGGATGGAAAATAACTTTACAGGGTAATCAAACTTAAAGAGCTCAGAGGACCCCCCTCTGTCTTAGGTTCAAAGTACAGCAAACAAAGATAAACACTCTAGTAAAAGGTACATTTACAAGTTGAGAAAACAAAGTAAAACTAAGACGCCTTGCCTGGTTTTTTACTTACAAGTTTGAAATATGAGAGACTTGTTTAGAAAGATGGGGAGAACCTGGATTGATGTCTGGTCCCTCTCAGTCCCAAGAGCGAACAACCCCTTAAAACAAAGAGCACACACAAAAGCCTTTCCCCCCCCCCCAAGATTTGAAAGTATCTTGTCCCCTTATTGGCCCTTTGGGTCAGGTGTCAGCCAGGTTACCCGAGCTTCTTAACCCTTTACAGGTAAAAGGATTTTGGAGTCTCTGGCCAGGAGGGATTTTAGTACTGTACACAGGAGAGCTGTTACCCTTCCCTTTATAGTTATGACAGGCCCAATGGATGTTAAATCATTTATACTCTGTGGAACAGCTTCAGCAAGAGAGACCAACATTAGAATATCCCTTAGTGTATTAAGACACTCATATTACAATTTGTAGGAGGCAGTGCAGGCGGATTCAGTTTAATGTTGAACTTCCCCAAAACAAAACATTTTGATTTTGTTTCACAAACCAAAATACTTTTGATTTGGATCAAATAGAATATTTTGTTTTGATTTTCCTGATGGAAACTTTTGGTTTTCAGCTGAAAGTTTTCAATTTTCATGCTTTTGATGACAAGCTGAAATTTTCTGTGGAAAATTTGCAATGAAAATGATACGTGTGTGTGTGTGTGTGTGTGTGTGTGTGTGTGTGTATTAATTGAAATGTTCAAGGGGGCGGTGAAAAAACATTTTCTAAGGGTCTATTGTTAACAGTCTTTCACTGATGGTCAATCATGTAAGGAAGGAGAGACTCATTCAGAATATGAAGAGCTGCACAATCTACTGTGATGTTTCATTCTGCTAGGTCAAGTGGGCAGAATTTGGTTTATTGCTGAGGCTTGGAAAAGTACCATTGCTTCCCCTACCCCAGTTCAACCCCTGCTGATGACAGACCCTATTAAAATATTGTGGTGCTTGGTGGCCTTGTGTTTACATATTTGCTGTAATCCTTGGGGTTCATTTTTAGCACAGTCCATGTATTCTATGGCCTTTGAAGACACTAGAAAATAGCAGCCTTGATTCTTGTTATAGTGTTGCAGAAACGAAACTGTAATTATGGCTGAAGAAGTGCTTTTACATCCAACCTGTATTTTGAATCATTTACAAGTTTAAAGAAAAAATTCCTTTTGGGTTAAGTTTCTTATGCATTGGGGATAATGATACTTCTTTTGTAAAGTGCTTTGAGAACTATGGTTGAAAAGTGCTATACAACAGCTGAGTTTTTAATTTTATTTATTATTAATTATATTATTATTATTTCAAGTCAAAGATGAATACTTTGGGGGAGGTTTGGAAAAAAACTCTTTCAGACATTTTTGAGTGAATGAAGTATTAAAAATGTTTTTCATTCATTTGAAAAATTGTTGTGTGTGTTTTACTGTGCTTGGAGAACTCAAACTTTTTGTAAGTTCAAATTTGGCATGTCATGAGGAATGCATGATCTGCCTAGTTTAAAAAAAAAGAAAGAATTGCTTGAGAAATTAAGCTATAACCAAGTGAAAACAGCAGACTAGCCATGTCCACTATGAACTTAGTACATGCATTTATCCAAGTATTAATAAGTGCAAGTGTGCATTTGTCTTCACTGAAATAAATAGCTTATTTTAAAGTGTGATGAATCTCAAATGTTGAATATAAATATTAATAAACAATTTTTAAAAATTACTACCACACTTCTAATAGTACTAGTTTATATGGAATTTATGATGATTACATTTGTTTGTTTTTAAGACACAGAAATTGAATATAAACCAACTACATTAGTGCAACCTTATGGCTGTGATTATGCATGCAATAAGGTCAAGAAATGTAGACTTCCCAAAATAACTAACTTGTTAAGTGGCCCCCCTTTCCTCCCCTTGGTTTGAAAATAAAGAACCTGAACTTTTATTTCAATATCTTAATGGTGAGGATTACACTGACTCTGTTTCTTATATTGTGTGGTTGCAACATACAACTTAATGTATGAAGAATTTATATAACAAACCTAGAACTTTCAATGTCACACTACTCACTAATTACTGCTCACACTAAAAGGAAATACAGCCTCTGGTCTGCCAAATTTATGTAACTTCCAAAAAGATTGTTTTTTATTATACTCCATGTGTGGAATCTTTTTGTTTGAGCATAGTGAACTACACAAACATTTTTGTCATGGTGTGGAAGCCAGCATATTTTAAATAAGTTTTTTCCCCCCCCCCCCTTTTTTTTCTTTTCAGAGTTGATTTGTTCCATCGTGAACTGGTTATATGTTCCTGTAACATTTAGGCATTTAAACAGCTCTAGCTTCACACAGCGCAATTCTCATTGCATGACGCTGAGAACACAGTTTTATGAAATCTTTGTAATCTTACAATAAAATATAACCTAACTCCTTCACACTGACTGTCCCTCAACCATCCCCAAAAAGATGCTGGATACTGATTCATAGATGCATATGTTCTAAGGCCAGAAGGGACTATTATGATCATCTTGTCTGACCTCCTGTATAACATAGGCCATAGAACTTCCCCAAAATAAATCCTAGATGGTAACTGTGACGGGTTGGATCACAGAACTCCCCTTGGGAGCTGCCACCTGAGGTGCCAAGACTACTTCTGCCCCTGCTAGCTCAGGACCCCAGCACCCTGTCTTGCTGAGCCAGACACACCCGTCTCTTCCAACAAAGACCCAGGGTCTGAATTACTTGCCCCAAAGCTGAAGCCTTGGCTGAAAGCAGCCTACAGAAGTGTTCTTGTCTTTAACACTCAGATGCCCAATTCCCAATGGGGTCTAAACCCAAATAAATCCGTTTTACCCTGTATAAAGCTTATACAAGGTAAACTCAAATTGGTCGCCCTCTATAACACTGAGAGAGAGATGCACAGCTGTTTGCCTCCCCCAGGTATTAATACATACTCTGGGTTAATTAATAAGTAAAAGGTGATTTTATTAAATACAGAAAGTAGGATTTAAGTGGTTCCAAGTAGTAACAGACAGAACAAAGTAAGTCACCAAGCAAAATAAAATAAAACACACAAATCTATGTCTAATCAAACTGAATACAGATAAGATCCTCACCAGTTCCAGAATGCTCCCTTTTACAGACTAATCTCCTTTTAGCCTCGGTCCAGCAATCACTCACACCCCTTGCAGTTACTGTCCTTTGTTCCAGTTTCTTTCAGATATCCTGGGGGGTGGAGAGGCTGTCTCTTTAGCCAGCTAAAGACAAAATGGAGGGGTCTCACCCGGGCTTAAATAGACTCTCTTGTGGGTGGAAACCTCCTCCTCTTTCCTATGCAAAGCCCAGCTCCAAGATGGAGTTTTGGAGTCACCTGGGCAAGTCACATGTCCATGCATAACTCACAGTTTCTTACGAGGTAGCAGCCATGGGTCACATGCTACCTTGAACGTCCTCACGTAGACTTCTTATGTGGATTGGAGCCTTCCAAGATCCATTGTCATTTAAGTGTTTCCTGATTAGGTACTTAACTTCAACCTTCCTTTCTCCAGGAACTGACCAAATGCCCTACTAAGGTTATTTAGAAATCAAGCCAGTACACAGCCAATATTCATTGTATACATGCATACAAATAGGATTAATAGATTCAGTAGATCATAACCTTTACAGAGATATGTTACATGGCATATGTAGCATAAAACACATTCTAAGCATATTTCCATAAAGCCTTATGGGAGGTACCATCACAGTAACTTTTAGAAAAACATTCAATCTTGATTTTAAAATTGCCAATGAGGGAGAATCCACCATGACCTTTGGTGAATTATTTGAGTGGTTAAATACTGCATTGGCCCAAACATTGTGGTCTGTCTGCACAAAAAATACTAATAAAACCCACAAAAAATCTTCTAATCCTTGACTTCTGATGATACTGTACAAAACACTTAATCTTTGCTCTTGTGAGGAAGGTTAATAGCTAATAGTATCCAATTAAAGCTGGAGACATAGTTTGTAGTGAATAATTTATTCAGTTAATCTGTCATTTTTTTGTTTGCAGGTTATACAGATTTGTTCAGTAAATGAAAACATCCTACAAATGATTCATGTAAACATATTTCAACTGTCTGTTCACTATCTGATGCAAATGTTGTGAGCTCCTGTCCCAGGCACAGGCCTTTGCTGTGTCTGTGGTGTTTTCCCCTGCTGGTTGGCTCTGTTGCATCTGGGCACTTCTGTGCTGTGCTGTTGTGAAGCATCTCGTTCTCTGGCTACGGCTGTGCATGGGCCTGGCTTCCTTACTGTTGTAGGGAGTCTGCTTTGCACCAGCAGTGAGCCTCTTCAGGCTTTCGGTGGCCCCAACGCCTGGAAGGCAGCTGCATTTAGTCTCGGGGCTCCCTCTTAAACCATGAAGGACACACAGGATACAGAGGAGTGGCTTCTCATCCTCATGAACTCTTCCACTCCTCAGCATGTAATAACCTTGGACACGTTATCAGGTGAAGGAGCAAGGTTGTGACTGTGTGGGCATGTTTGGGTGCACTTGTGTGTTGGTGTATGGAGGTGAATTAAGGAGCCTGCAGGGCCAGTGCAACCACTAGGCAACTAGGCGGTCACCTAGGGTGCCAAGTGATTGGGGGCACCAAAAAGCGGTGCCCTGGCTCGGCAGGGAGGAGCCGCCTTCCGGAGGCACCAGAGAGCCAGAGCGTCAGCTTGCGGGGGCAGCGAGCCCCAGCCATGGAGCAGCTGGCGCGGCGCAGGAGCCCTGCAAAGGCGGCGGCGCCGCTAGCGGGAGCAACCGCCCCTCCTGGCCAGCGCCTCCCCCGGGGGCTCCCGCAGGCTGCAGCGGATACATGTGGGCGGCGGCTCCCGTGCGCCCCCCACTCGCCATGCTTGGGCTCTGCAGCTCCCGGGCACGGGAGCTACCGCCACCGCTGGGGTGCGGGGCCCTGAGCCTGCTCCGGGAGGGGCAGCGGCAGCGGCGGCTCACACTCCCGGGAGCCGCAGAGCCCGAGCACGGCGAGGTGGGAGCCGGGGGGCGCACAGGGGCAGCCGCCCACATGCATCCGCTGCAGGAGCCTCTGGGGGGGCGCCGGGCCGCAGCCCAGGCAGGCACGCCTCCCAGCTCCCCCTCATTGTGCTCAGGTTCTGCGGCTCCTGGGCGTGTGAGCTGCTGCTGTCCCTCCTGGAGCAGGCTCAGGGCCCCGTGTCCCGGTGGTGGTGGTGGCGGTGGCGGCTCACATGCCCGGGAGCTGCAGAGCCCGAGGCGCACGGGGGCCGCTGCCCACATGCATCCGCTGCAGCCTGCAGGAGCCCCAAGGGGGGGTGCTGGGCCACAGCCTGGGCAGGAGGGGTAGGGGCCGCGGCTGCTCCCCGCTAGCGGCGCCACTGCCTTTGCAGGGCTGCTGCCCCCCTGCGCTGTGGGGGACGCTCTGGCTCTCTGGTGCCTCCAGAAGGCATCTCCTCCCTGCCAAGCTGCTGCAGCGGCCCAAGCCTGGCAAAGCCAGTGAGTGGACTCGGGGTGGGGGCCGCCGAGGTGAGGTGGGGTGGGGAGGGCTTGCGGGGGGGCTGTGCACCCTCCAGGGGAGTTCAGGGGGCGGGGAGGGAGAAACCTGGTCTGGGGAGCAGCCCCTGGGCACGGCTGGCCCCTGGGGTCTATAAAGGCTCATTGGGATTTGTCCCTCAATGAACCGATGTGCAACGGGGGGGGGGAGTCGCAAGGTGGAAGTTTTACCTAGTGCGCAAAATATCCTTGCACCGGCACTGGGAGCCTGTCTGGGGGATTGTGACTGACTGACTGAATCCACTGTAGTAATGCCAACCACAAGCATTCAAAAGTCATGAGTCTGGTCCCCCCAAAAGTCAAGAAATTGGTTTGAAAAGCAGGTGATTTTAAAATATATATGCATTTTAAAATTGTCTTCTGGTTACTGAGCCTTTAGGGTTCATGTTTTCAAGCTTTTCTCCAAAACCATGAGGGCTGCAAACTGACTTTTAACTTTTTAAATGAAAGCTGACATTGTCCAGTAATAACATGATTCCAGGAGCCGGTGCTTTAAGAAAAGCACCAAATATCATAAGACTGGTGATAAAATCATGAGTATTGGCAACACTGCCATTGCCTGCCTGGGTTGCAGTAGTGGTATCTGTGGGAAGAAAAGCATCAAGATGGGGGAAGGGGCAGATACAAGGGGGAGGTGAGAGTCCTCTAGGGAGTTGGTAGGGCTGCAGGAGATGATAGTATAGGCAATCACATTTCAGTTCATGCTTAAACAGCAAATAATAAATCTCTTGCTGGCAGAGCCTAAAAACAAAGTAGTGACATTTTAAAAACAGACACTAATTTTTTTAGGAGTCTGTGTAATGAATATTAATAATCATTTAATGTTCCCAGGGCTGCTAGAACCAACACTTATGTCTTTATTAAGTGCAGTGATGTTTTTGAACATTTCTGGAGCAGCAGAAGCCCCTATTTTATACCCATAGCCTAGTGCAGGGGTCGTCAACCTTCAACATGCAGCCCATCATGGTAATCTGCTGGTGAGCCGTGAGAAATTTTGTTTACCTTGACTGTCTGCAGGCACGGCTGCCCGCAGTTCCCAGTGGCTGTGGTTCACCATTCCCAGCCAATGGGAGCTGCTGGAAGCAGCAGCCAGCACATCCCTGCAGCCCGCGCCGCTTTCTGCAGCTCCCATGGGCCGGGAATAGCGAACCGCAGCCACTGAAAACTGCAGGGGGCCATGCCTGCAGACGGTCAACATAAACAAAATGTCTTGCAGCCCGCCAGTGGATTACCCTGATGGGCCGCATGCCAAAGGTTACTGACCCCTGGCCTAGTGGTTGGAGCATTCATCTGGCATGTGGAAGACCTAGGCTTGAATCCCTACACTGGAGCAAGGACTTGAAACTAGGTTTCTTCTCCCCCCAGTGAATGCCTTAACCACCAAGCTATTGGTTATTCTGGGGTAGCTCTCTCTTTCAATCTCTCTTGTTGAATTGCAGGGAGGGATAGTTAAGTCGTTTGAGCATTAGCCTGTTAAACCCAGCATTTGAGTTCAATCCTTGAGGGGACCATTTAGGGATCTGGGGCAAAAATCTGTCTGGGGATTGGTCCTGTTTTGAGCAGGGGGTTGGACTAGATGACCTCCTGAGGTCCCTTCCAACCCTGATATTCTATGATTCCATGAAGCTGTCTCACTTTGTATAAAATACTTGAAGGGTCACTGGGCCAGAGAAAGTGAGCGACTTTGTAGCCCAGTTGAACATTTTGTTCAACCTGAAATGACACGTTTCCACTTTTTTTTTTTTTCCAATTTGCCAAAAATTTCAAAAGATTTCAATTTCTGTTCAACCCAAATGAATATTGGTTTTTGATTTTTTTCCAGAACTGCCAGTGAATTGAAAAAACAGTTATTTGCACAGCTCTATTTATTATAACCACATTTATAACCCCTCGAGTAAACCATTAGAAAAATGACACCAACCTAAGATACAGTGAATAAGGGATTTAAATGTAATGTTTAGGTGCAAGCATAATTAATTGGATCTTGTTAAGGCTTGCATACCCTATCTCTGTATCACTCCACAATCAATATACTGATGGGCATGATAATAGCAATCAACATACAAAGGGGAAGGAAGTTTATAAAAAAAAATATTGATCCAAAATCAGTTCAGTTGAAGTTCTTGTGCCATACAAAATCCATCAGTTTTCTCAATTGGATTTAAAATTGAATGGCTGTTTTGCTGATTTTTTTTTTTTATTTTATTTTATTCTATCTAACATCTGTTCTCTTGACTCTGGCTTCTGAATAGATAGGTCTTGTCAGGATGTTTCAGCTCTAGTTTACTGTGCAAAGAATCATTCCTTCTACCTCATTTTCAAAGAGGTTTTTAAGTGGAATCGGAGTGTAGCGCTCTACTTGGGCGGTAGAACTGAAGTTAGACTCTCTTTATTTATTTTTTTTAAAGCTGGATTTCAAAAGTAAAGTTTCCTCTTTCAGTAATGTTTTCCAAAAATGGTGCTGGCAGGCATCTTCATAGTATCAGATCTTAAAAAGAAAGTAGGCATACTTAAATAGCTAATCAAATATTACTTTTGAGAAAACGCTTCTACTTTGTAACATACCCAGATAGCTTTAACAGAAGTCCTTAGCACATGATTTTGCCTTTTAGGCCCTATCAAAATGCACTTCTGAGTAGTATTAAGGAAAACAACATGAAGTGAATGATTAATACAGTCATTCTACAACTTAAGAAAATCTTTTACAACTTATAAAGCTCTGTGTTCAAAACTTACTGATATGGTTCTGATGAACATGGCTTAACTTAAACTCGTTTAGCTGCATGGTACACAAGGCTTTACTGAATTTGTGGCATAAGTTTAGAGCAACAAACATCTCGATAGCAAGGTAAGTGCTTCCAGAATGGCTGCTTCCAAACCAGGAGTGCTGTACAGGTCAGTGTAAACTGTATACATTACCTTCTCTCACAATTCTGTGGATTGCTAGCTACTGGATTGGAGTTAAGTGTTGATACTCTAATATAGCTGTAAGGAAAAATAATTTAACGTGAATATGCAATTTAAATTGCATATTAAGTTAAACTGCTTTCATTCTGTGATAATTTTCTAAGGTGCTATCCAGACTATCCAGCCTGCTTAATAAACACATCCTTCTATTTGATGTGCAGTAGTGGTTTGGGGGTTTACTGACAATGCTTATGCACTTGAAAAGGGTAAATGGATGCCTTTGATGGTTTGAAGGACCAAGTACAGTATGTGACAAATATTGTCTTAATCCTCCCACTGGTATGCAATTATGAACACTATGTATCTGAGAGGAAGATAAAGCCATAAAACTTTAACATTCAGTTAACATCCCACATATGAAACTGCTCCTGTGGTGATGTAGATAGCATAGGAAATGAGCAAAATGTAGGCAACAAAACTGAACAATTAACAGTTTATCTTTGGGAGAGGGAAGAGTAGGAATCTCCAGTTAAACTCCCGAGACTGAATCCTTGTCCCCTCTTCCACCTATAGCGTGCTACTGCAGTATAAATTAGCCAGAAAGCTGCTCTAAAGGGGTAGATGAGAATTTATCCTGGTACAGAGCAGTCCTTGGGCTATGCCATTCACACATCTCCTGTCTCCACGTTGGGTGGTGGTTCAGTATGCATGGTGGAATGCAGGTCTTCCACCACCATAGCAATTGGTTGTACCCGGTGTAATTTACTGTAGCCCTGAGTTTCAAATGAAATTATAATCAGCTCAAACTGAACACAACCCACAGGAAATAATAATGGAGATAATTTCCCCCCTGCTCCCTCTTTGCAATTATTCTTCATTTTCTCATGCTTTTGCACTTCCTGCTTATGGCTGGAGCTAAAACCAAAACTGCCAAATCACACCATTTCCAATGACAGGCCTGAAACAAAATTCAGCTTCTGAGCATCCTTGAATCTTTTAGGTGCTTTAGATCTATATATGGATACCCAATTTGCAAACAGGTTTTCTATGTAACAGGCTGAACCAAATTTCTGGATATTAACACCCTCAAACTTTGATGGGATGATTGTTCAAAATATCAACCGAGATGCACATTTTGAAGCTTGAACTCATCTCTTGATACTTCTAACCCCAATATAGGAAGTTGTGAGAATATGCTCCCCTGTGAGATTTTCAGAAGACTTCCCAGACCCATTTTGCGGAGCCTAGATGTCGGGATGAGTTTTGACTACACTGCTAAATTTTGGGGATTTTCAGAATGGGGTGCTTAAAGTTAGGCTTCTTAACACATATACTGTTGCCTGATTTTCAAATGTGCTAAGCTCACAACAGTTGCCTTCAAATCTTGGCTGTGATGTTTATCAAAATGGAGCAGAACTTCTCATCTTTTTGAAGTTTGGCTATCATTATAGTTACTCAATTATTTATAAAAGCATCTGAAAGCTTTAAATGTTTGAAGCATAAAATATAAAAGAACTTAAAAAAAAAAGAAAATAGTCAATTTTTAGATGTGAATAATTTTACTTAACAATGTATTTTTTGGATTTTTGTAAGAAATCTAAATAACAGGTAGACATATAGCTGAGATGCTATGGAAGGGAGAGTGTAGCTAAGCTACTTGGCAGTAGCTGCACTGGCATATGCAATTATGATAGATAAAACAATCAGAATTACTCAAAGTGCTTTGCAGACACTGAATGTGTCTGGTCATTTGGGAGTTTGAATAATCAGAAGTCAAAATACAATGAGTCCATTGACCAGAGAGATACAGTACTGTATATAATGCTATGGCAGGGGAGTAGAAAGATATAACTATCAACAGGCAGATAGATTTGTTTGAAAGCTTTATTCATTTGATAGATATTTCCTGCATGTTATATGGAATAACACAACGGATGAAAGCTTTCAAATTAATAAAAAGTTTTTCAGTGAACCCATTGCTGGTAGGGAGGTAGATAATAAGGGTTCAGATAATCAAGGTTCTACTGCATGGCTTATTAAATTAACATGATTTTTTTTTCTGTTCCAAAAAAACCAAAAAACCCAAGAACCCTGTCTGTAACTAGTAATTATTGACTGTACTGTGCATATCATTTGCTTTTACAATGACTGTTTCTTGTTGTTCTTTTTTTTAACAGTAATTCTCAATTTTAGGCCTTCACTTATGGAACATAAACTTTCAGTTACTAGACAAATGGCCTGAAATGTCCACTGTATCTTTCCTCATTTCCATCCCAGCTCTGCCGAAATCAATATACCATTAACTATTTATGTTTATGTTACACTGTATGTGCCCACCTTCTTATGCTGGAAGCTGCTCTTTTGGGTGACTGGGGGATTCAGGGATTCTGGCCTCCTGCTTGTTCCATCTAAACGTTGTTAAATTTTAAAATATCCAATATGTAGTCGTGACCATGGTTTAAAATGCATACCCACCTCCCTACTCCCAACACACACACATATTTCTGCTTCTTGGAGGTTCTGAACTTCTGGTTAGCATACAAACTTAATCTGCATTCAGTACAGCACAGGAAAACTACCAGACCCAAGTACAGATCAGCTTTTTGTCTGCAATTATATTTGGTTTTGTTTTGTTTTCCTTGGGTGAAAATGAATGTGAAGAAGAGAACTTACTGCTAAATGGTGAAGCTAAAGGATAGTGAATGCCTCTGGACAAACATAAGCTCATTTTTTCCAAGTACTTTTGGATAATACTCAAGAGAAATTCTATTTTAAAAAAGAAAGATGTTATTTTACAAGGACTGATTTAGACCAAATGTCATGGTTTGTCAGTGTTAAAATTTCATGAGGACTAGTTATATGCAAGTATGGTAGAAGGATGCTGCTTAAGATTTTTTTTTAAATTTGTTCCAGATAAATATCACAACCAACTTGTTTTCTTATGTACATAATTGAAAACAACATTGTTTTAAATGAAATTTCATAAAGGGAAGTTTCACTATTTAATGTAAATATAAACATATTTATCTTGTTTTCATCACTTTTTCTTACCACATTTGCTAATTATTAAATGTTTTGGACCAATTTCTGTCTTCATGTGTCCCTGCAACTCAGTCTGACATAAAAATTATGGTAACACTTTGAGGGAATGATCCTAACTCAGTTCAATTGGGATAACTTCATTGACTTCAATACAGCTACACCGATTGACACCAGCTGAGGATCTAGCCCTCAATGTCTGCTACATAGCAGATATTCCTGCATGTCTGAAGACAGAATTTGATCTTTCCCTTTTAAACAAGGGCCTGCTCTTTTCCCTATGTGTTCATACAATGAAGTCATGTTCATAATGTTGAATTTGCAACATCTCATTCATTTCCATGACAATTGCCTATGACATTTTTTATGACCACGGAAAACTTCAGAAAGGTGCATTCTTCACTTATTGGAGGGAATTTGCCCACAACTCCCATTATCTAATATGCTTGACTAAAGGCCTGAACACTGAGTTGATAACCCAACATCTTTTTAGTTAAAATATAAGAACATAAGAGCTGCTATATGGGTCAGACAATGGTCCATCTTGCCCAGTATCCTGTCTTCAACAGTGGTCTATATCAGAGCTTCAAGGTGAGTGTAAAGAACAGGCCAATCATGGAGTGATCCACCCCTGTCTTCCACTCCTGGCTTCTGATAGTCAGAGGTTTAGGGTTGCCCAGAGCATGGGGTTGCATCTCTGACCATCTTAACTAAGAGCCATGAACTTATTCAATTCTTTTTGTGAACCAAGTTTGCTTTTGACCATGACAACATCCCATGGCAGAGTTCCACAGTGCATTGTGTGAAAAAGTACTTCTTTTAGTTTGTATTAAACCTGTTGCCTATTAATTTCATTGGGTGACCCCTGGTTTTTGTATTGTTTGAAAGGGTAAATAACACTTCTGTATTCATTTTTTCCACACCATTCATGATTTTATAGACCTCTATCATATTCCTCTTTAGTCATCTCTTTTCTAAACTGAACAGCCCTAATCTTCTTAGTGTCTTCTTGTATGGAACCTTTGATCCTCTTTGTTGCCCTTCTCTGAACCTTTTCCAGTTCCTCTCACTTCTTTTTGAGATGGAATAACCAGAACTGGACACACTATTCAAGGTGTGGACACACCATGGATTTATATAGCGGCATTATATTTTCTGTCTTATTTTCTATCCCTTTCCTAATCATTCCTAACATACTGTCAAAGCTTTTTGACTGCTGCACTGCATTGAATGGAAGTTTAAGAGACAGTGACTCCAAGATATCTTTATTGGGTGGTAATAGCCAATTAAAATCCATCATTGTATAGGTATAGTTGGGATTATTTTTTTCAATGTGAGTTACTTTGCACTTATCAACTTTGAATTGGATCTGCCATTTTGTTGCCCAGTCACCCCGTTTTGTGAGAGCCTTCTGTAACTCTTCGCAGTCTGCTTTGGACTTCGCTATCTTGAACAATTTTTGTATTGTCTGCAAACTTTGCCACCTCATTATTCACCCTCTTTTCTAGATCATGAATGAATATGATGAATAGCACAGGTCCCAGTATAGATCCTTGGGGGACCCTCACTGTTTGCTACTCCCCATTATGAAAACTGACCATTTGTTCCTACCCTTTATTTCCTGTCTTTCAACCAAGTACTGATCCAGGAGAGGACCTTCCCTCTTATCCCCTGGCTACTTAGTTTCCTTAAGAGCGTTTGGTGAAGGACTTTTCCAAAGGCTTTCTGAAAATCGAAGTATGCTATATCGACTGGTCACCTAGTAGTAGGATTTTATGTTTGTATTAATATAATTTAGAATGAAGGATAAAGAATAATAATGTAGCATGTATTAAATGTATTGGTGTATGATTTGATCATATCCTGCCAGCCACCCTTTTTGAATAACAGAAAGGAATGGCCTAATGGGCCATTGGTAGAGATACATCAGCCAGAATCTGTGTCTGGACTGATTTTAAGGCAGTGACAGACCTTTGAGGGTCACCAATTTGTTGTAGGTTTAGCATTCTAAAATAAGTAAAAGAATGCAATGATTGTCTTTCTTTTGCATTGCAATTTGATGTTCCTGTTCAAAATGTTCTGTGTAAATTAATTCTGTTTTGTGTGTGAATGAGGAATGTATGTGTTAAGAGATAAGTGTGAAGGCCATCGCTGAACCAGATGTACGAGGGAGGAACCAGAGACAGACGCAAGGGTGCCAGGAGGCTGCAACATGCTCCTATTGAAATGTCAGAGGATGGAAGATTGACGACTCTAAAGACAGGCACCTATCAATGGGGACGAGATAGCTGTGATAAAGAATGAGAAGGACAATTTAAGAAAACAAGCACTCGTCAAACAACAATTGATTACAGCATGACGGAGCAAAACTCATTGGTCCCAATGAAGGAAAATCACTATATAAACAGGGTGCCTTGCCATGAAACTTTGGGTTCGTCCTGCCAAGACTTCCCCGGAGCATTGTGTCATGATCGATGGAACCTGGCTTCTCCCTACCGGTGATCAACTTAGCTGGCCACTAGGTTGATCCGGACTGGTAACTATAACATCGACTGGCAGGACAGTGTGCATGGTGTGTGTATGTGTAACTGAAAAGCATATGCTAACTGCTGTATTCTTAATAAATGCATTGTGTTGCCTTCTCCCCTAGAAAAGATCTTGTGTGTTTTGTATAAGCATAACACCCCTCTCCACATGCTTGTTGACTTCCTCAAATAATTCTAATAGACTGGGGAGGAAGGACTTCCCTTTACAAAAGTCATGTTGACTCTTCAGAAACAAATCATGTTTGTTGATGTGTCTGATAATTCTATTCTTTACAGTAGTTTCTATCAATTTGCCTGGTTCTGAAGTTAGGTTCACCAGCCTGTAACTACCTGGATCCCCTCTGGAGCCCTTTCAAAAAATTGGTGTTACATTAGATACTTTTCAGTCATCTGGTACAGAGGCTGATTTCAGTGATGGGTTATTGACTACAGTTCATAATTCTGCAATTTCATACTTGAGTTCTTTCAGAACTCTTGGGTGAAGACCATCTGGTCGCAGTGACTTATTACAGTTTAGTGTATCAATTTGTTCTAAAACCTCTTCTACTGACACATCAATTTGGGACAGTACTTCAGATTTGTTGCCCAAAAAGAATAGCTCTAATGTGGCCATCTCCATAACATCCTCTGCAATGAAGACTGATGCAGAGAATTAATTTAGTGTCTCTGCAATGGCCCTGTCTTCCTTGAGTGCTGCTTTAATGCCTTTGTCATTTAGTGGCCCCACTGCGTCTTTGATGGGCTTCCTGCTTCTGGTGTACTTAAAAATGTTTTTACTATTAGTTTTTGCATCATTAACAAGTTGCTTCTCAAATTCTTTGTTGTCTTCCCTTATTATACTTGCCAGAGTTTGTGTACCTTCTTGTATTCTTGCTTGGATTTGACTTTCACATTTTAAAGGATGCCTTTTTGCCTCTAATGGCCTCCATTACTTTGCTGATTAGCCATGGTGACCTTTAAGGTCCCTTCCAGCTCTAGGAGATAGGATATCTCCATTAATTAATTAAAAATTAACAGGCCTGTAGTTGCCCGGATCACTTTTTTTACCTTTCTTAAAGATAGGAACTATGTTAGCAATTCTCCAGTAATGTGGTACAACCCCTGAGTTTACAGATTCATTAAAAATTCTTGCTAATGGGCTTGCAATTTAATATTCTTGGATGAAGATTATCTGGGCCCCCTGATTTAGTCCCATTAAGCTGTTCGAGTTTGGCTTCTGCCTTGGAATTGGTAATATCTACCTCCATATCCTCATTCCCATTTGTCATCCTACCATTATCCCTAAGCTCCTCATTAGCCTCATTAAAGACTGAGGCAAAGTATTTGTTTAGATATTGGGCCATGCCTAGATTATTCGTAACCTCCACTCCATCCTCAGTGTTTAGCGGTCCCACTTCTTCTTTCGTTGTTTTCTTCTTATATATTTACAAGAAGCAATGGGCTTAAACTGCAGCAAGGGAGGTCTAGGTTGGACATTAGGAAAAAGTTCCTAACTGTCAGGGTGGTTAAACACTGGAATAAATTGCCTAGGGAGGTTGTGGAATCTCCATCTCTGGAGATATTTAAGAGTAGGTTAGATAAATGTCTATCAGGGATGGTCTAGACAGTATTTGGTCCTGCCATGCGGGCAGGGGACTGGACTCGATGACCTCTCGAGGTCCCTTCCAGTCCTAGAATCTATGAATATGGCTATAGAACCTTTTACTATTTAATTCCCTTTGCAAGGTCCAACTCTACATGGCTTTTGGCCTTTCTCACTTTATCCCCTCATGTTCTGACCTCAATAAGGTAGCTTTCCTTGCTGATCCCTCATATCTTCCACTCCTTGTAGGTTTTCTGCTTTTTCTTAATCACCTGTCTGAGATGCTTGCTCATCCAGCTTGGTCTACAACTCCTGCCTATGAATTTTTCCCCCCTTTCTTGTGATGCAGGCTTCTGATAGTTTCTGCAACTTTGACTTGAAGTAATTCCAGGCCTCCTCCGCCTTTAGATCCACAAGTTCTTCAGTCCAATCCACTTTCCTAACTAATTTCCTTAATTTTTCTAAAGTTAGCCCTTTTGAAATCAAACACCCTAGTTCCAGATCTATTTTTGTTTATCCTTCCATTTAGTTTAAACTGAATTAGCTCATGATCGCTCAAACCAAGGTTATCCCCTACAACCATTTCTTCTATGAGGTCCTCACTACTCACCAAAACCAAATCTAAAATGGCATCCCCTCTTGTTGGTTCAGCAACTACTTGGTGAAGGAATCCATCAGCTATGGCATCTAGGAAATTGAGCCCTATTATTGTTACTAGCACTTGTCCTCCAATCTATATCTGGGAAGTTAAAGTCTCCCATGATCACACAATTCCTATTTAGTATTTACTTCATTAAAAAGGTCTCCATCCATATCCAAATCAGATCCCGGTGGTCTATAACACACCCCAAGCACTATCTCAGGAGAGGCTCTAGTAGCTTTCTTCCCCAATGTGATTTTTGCCCAGACAGGCTCTGTCTTATCCACCCCAAGCACTATCTCAGGGGAGGCTCTAATAGCTTTCTTCCCCAATGTGATTTTTGCCCAGACAGGCTCTGTCTTATCCATTCCATCCCTTCTTATTTCTTTACAGTCTACCTCATCATTGATATACAATGCTACTCCACCACCTTTGCCTTTATTTCTGTCTTTCCTAAACAGCACATACCCTTCAATACCTGTACTCCAGTCATGACTACCATTCCACCATGTTTCTGTTATCCCTATAATATCCGGTTTCACTTCCTGCACCAGTAACTCTAGTTCCTAGGCTCCTTGCATTGGTGTACAAACATCTTAATTCTTGCTGTTTGGCTTCGCTCACATTCTTTACCCGATTAGGCCCAGACATTCTACCACCAGTATCACCTATTAGAATGGTATCTACACTACACTTCCTCTGTATGTTCTTCTACTCTTTTTTTTTTTTTTTTAATTTGGGGTATATATTTAATCTGAGCTTCTATTATGTTTTTTTTAAAGTCATCTCCATACTACTTGCAGGCATTTTACCCTTGTGACTGCTTTTTAAAATTTCCATCTACCTAGCATCCTCTTTCTTTTGCAGTCCCCCGTTTAAAAGCTAAATGTTATTGTGGTGGGGTTTTTTTGTTTTGTTTTTTGTTTGGTATTTTCTCCCCTGCAAAGATGCTAAATTTAATTACATGATGATAATTATTATTGAGGAGTTCAGCTATATTCACCTTGTAGACCAGATCCTGTGCATCACTTAGGATTAAATCCCTTGTGGGTTCCAGGACAAGTTGCCCCAAGAAGTAGTAATTTATGATGTCTAGAAATGTTATGTCTACATAATACCCTGAGGTAACATACCCAAGCAATATGAGGATAGTTGATATTACCCATTATTATTGTGTTTTCTGATTTTGTAGCCTGTCTAACCTCTTGTAGCATTTCACAATCATTGTCACCATTCTGGTCAGGTGGTCAGTAGTATATTACTACTGCTATGCTTTTATTATTCAAGCATGGAATTTCTATCCATAGGGATTCTATGGTACAGTTTCATTCATTTAAGATTTGTCACCTTATTTGATTCTATGCTTTTTAAAAACATATAGTGCCACTCCCCCGGCAGTGTGAACTACTCTGCCATTCCAATGTGGTAGCCGTATTAGTCTGTATCAGCAAAATCAACCATGAGTCCTTATAGACTAACAAATGTATTTGGGCATAACCTTTCATGGGCTAAAACCCACTTCATCAGATGCATGGAGTGAAAAATACAGTGAGCAGTATAAATATTACAGCACATGAAAAGATGGGAGTTGCCTTACCAAATGGAGAGTCAGTGCTAATGAGGCCAATTCAATTAAGGTGGAAGAGACCTATTCTCAACAGTTGACAAGAAGGGGTGAATATCAAAGGAAGCACTTTTGTAGTGCTAACGAGGCCAATGCTATAAAGGTGGACATCGCCCATTTCCAACAATTCACAAAATGGTGTGAGTATCAGCAGAGGGGAAAATTACTTTTTGTAGTGACCCATCCACTCCCAGTCTTTATTCAGGCCTAATTTGATGGTGTCCAGTTTGCAAATTAATTCCAGTTCTGCAATTTCTTGTTGGAGTCTGTTTTTGAAGTTTTTTTGTTGAAGAATTGCCACTTTTAAGTCTGTTATTGAATGTCCAGGGAGATTGAAGTGTTCTCCTACTGGTTTTTGAATGTTACAATTCTTAATGTCTGATTTGTGTACATTTATTCTTTTGCATAGAGACTGTCCGGTTTGGCCAATGTACATGGCAGAAGGGCACTGCTGGCACATGATGGCATATATCACACTGGTAGATGTGCACACCCCTGATGGTGTGGCTGATGTGGCTCTGGCTCTATCAAGTGTTCTTAAAACTACAATACCCACCTGGTGAAGTGAAGAAACAGATTGACAGAGCCAGAAGAGTACCCAGAAATCACCCACTATAGGACAGGCCCAACAAAGAAAGTAACAGAACGCCACTAGCCGTCACCTACAGCCCCCAACTTAAACTTCTCCAGCGCATCATCAATGATCTACAACCTATCCTGAAGGACGATCCCTCACTCTCACAGACCTTGGGAGACAGACCAATCCTCGCTTACAGACAGCCCCCCAACCTGAAGCAAATACTCACCAGCAACTACACACCACACAACAAAAACACTAACCCAGGAACCAATCCCTGCAACAAACCCCGTTGCCAACTCTGTCCACACATCTATTCAAGGGACACCATCTTAGGACCTAACCACAAAAACCAGTAGGAGAACACTTCAATCTCCCTGGATTCCTTTGATATTCACCCCTTTTTGTCAACTGTTGAGAATAGGCCACTTCCACCTTAACTGAATTGGCCTCGTTAGCACTGATCCCCCACATGGTAAGACAACTCCCATATTTTCATGTGCTGTAATATTTATACTGCTCACTGTATTTTTCACTTCATGCATCTGATGAAGTGGGTTTTAGCCCACAAAAGCTTATGCCCAAATAAATTTGTTAGTCTCTAAGGTGCAACAAGGACTCCTCATTGTTTTTGTCATTCCAATGTATTTTGTACCCTGGTATTACTGTGTCCCATTGATTACCCTCATTACACCAGATCTCTGTAATGCCCTTACAGCAATATCCTCATCTAATGCCAGGCACTCTCGGTCACCCATCTTAGTATTTAGACTTCTAGCCTTTGTATATAAGCATTTGTACATTTTGTGACTATTTAGTTGCTTGCCTTCATGTTTTATGTTTAAATGGGACTCTTTTATGTGTGTGCTCCTCCACACCTGTTGGGTTTCCCCCAGCCCTTAAGTTAAAAAACTCCTTTACAACCTTTTTTAATTTTACATGCCAACAGTCTGGTTCCATTTTGGTTAAGGTGGAGCCCATCCCTCCTGTATAGGTTACTTTTCCCCAAAAGGTTTCCTAATTCCTAAGAAATCTTAATCCCTCCATCCTACACCATTGTCTCATCCATGTATTTAGGCCCTGCAGTTCTGCCTGTCTTACTGGCCCTGCGCGTGGAACTGGAAGCATTTCAGAGAATGCTACTATGGATATCCTGGACTTTAATCTAAGCCTAAATGTGAGAGGATATTATGACATCATCTAGAAGGTGGATCCCAACTATGGGATTATTTTCCTATGCTTAGGGTGACCAGACGTCCCGATAAAATCAGGACCCTCCCAATATTTAGGTGTTTGTTCCGATATTTTGCTCCGCCGATAGCACTTGTTTTTTTTTTTTGCTCTGCCGGTGGATTCCCCCCCCCCGCCCCCATGTGTCCTGATATTTTCTTCCTCTGATCTGGTCACCCTACCTACGCTCCATCTTGATGCTCTCCTGTCCTGAGACTTTCATCCTCCTTAACACCACAGGGGTTGTCAGACAGAAGGTGGGGCTGCTCTACCATGTCCCTAAAAGTCACCTTTATGTACCTCTCTGTAGTATCTGCAGATGGGCGAAAGACATAAAGTTTAGCTCCAGATGTGTATTTCCTCAAAATTTGGATGTGCTCAGACTCAGGGTATTAGTACTGTATATATCAACTCTGATTTGGGATATCTCTAGCTTGGTTTATCTCCTGGCATGTTGTCTTGGAAGGCTTAGGTTCCAGTTCTCTCTTAAAAAAAAAGATTAAAACATAAGGAGAAAATAAAGAGCTTCTAATGCAATCCTTGCTTATTATGTGAATAGTCCCTTTTGAAGTCAATGGATCTGCTTTCACAAGTCAAGTCAATATTCATTATTTATTTGTATTGCTGTAGCACCTAGATGCCCCACTCATGGGCTGTGAATTTATTGTGCTAAGTGCTGTACAAACACAGGAGAAAAAGTTGGACCCTGCTGCCAGACCATATTCAAACAAAATATGCTGGCCACATTTGTCAAATATTATTGCCTAAAGTTAGGCACTTAGTCCATGTTTAGATACCTAAACAAAGAGGCCTAATTCTCAGAAGTGCTGAGCATCTACTGTTCCCACTTAAGTCAATGGGTGTTTTGGGTGCTTACCAACACTTGTGAAAATCAGGCCCTTTTGTTTAGGTATCTAAATATGCCTGTAATAGGCACCCTTATTTGAAATTTTGCCCACTGTATAATATAGTTTTATCTAACAGTAAATTATGTACTTAATGACATATAAAATGACAATGCCAACACATAATGTTGACCTTATGTACAGTTTTGCAATTTTACAACATTAGCTATTATGTATATTTACAGCTATTAAACAGTTTCAGTATATTAACATACTATATATTAGCATCTGTAAGAAGTACTTAGATTATTCCATGTACTGAAATAAGATCATGAGCTATAGTGCCAAAAAGGATATTTTCATTTCTAGATTTATATTAGTTAATATCCTACTATTGGAAGTGAACCTGTGTTTAGGCATACTGTGAGAAAGTTTCCACATTAAACAGAACTTTACCCCATCTTTGTTTGGAGAACAGACATGAAATGTGCGCAATATCTCTTCATATAAGGCCCATGAGTGGAGCAGATAACTTGCTTTCTGTTATTCTGAACTGTAGTATATATTACGTGATCTGATGCATATTAGATTTTTGTGCACATTTATGTTGCTGCATGAATATAAATAATAAATAATAAAACTATTCATAAAGTAACATTCCCTTATGTGCAACCTCCTGAAATGATTTCATCATTAAGAAGAGCTCATAGGTTGGCTCTGTGACATCCTCCTTGAAATTACAATGGTATGTACTATTGGTGGAAATTCTGGAAAATATCACTATATATTCATAGCTAGACAGGTAGTTTATATCAAACTACTCACTGTTACCAACAGCTGTATGGGCCCCTGTGCATACAGTTTAACATACATTTCTTATGTTAATTTCAAGTGCATGCTCTAAACTTGCAACATGTACTTAAAACTCCTTCATGCTTGTGTGCAGACTAAAAATTACTTTTCATGGACAGCATGACATATTCTATATGTCCATCCAGAAATACTTGTGGTAAAATTATAATTAAATTAAATGTACTTTTAATCATTTATGCTCTTTATTTTTTGTATCTCACTCATACTGGACAACGGGAACAGATCAGTTTCACATTTGTTTTGATCAGTTTCTAAGCAATTTTATTATTTTATGTTTTCATTAGCACTGGGCAAACCATTATGGCTAGCGCTCTGCCCCTGAATTTTGCTTTGAGTTTTTGGGTTCAAACAAGCTAAAAACCTCAAAACAAAACTCAGTGAAAATGACCAGTCTTCAACTGATTTTTGGTCCAAACTCTTAAATTGTCCCAGGTTTGCTTGAAACTAGGTCCATGTTCACCCAAATATATTTGAGAATCACAGTGGAAATTTCAGTGTACATGGTGTGTGATTTGAATATGTAATGAAACCTGTAACCAGACAGGTGTCGTGTGGTTTGAGGGTACATTGTGCACTTTTTGCACAGCTTTAATTTTCATGACTCCTCCTTTCTCAGCATTTAATAACTTGTGTTAGATTCTCAACTCCAGTGAGCTTTGCTCAATACTGAGAGGGCTATCAGGAAGCTGGTTTTGGCTCCCTGATTCTGAATTTGGGGCCAATTCCTGCACTTCTTATGCCCACTGAAGTCAGTAGCTGAAGAGAATGGTGACTTGGGTTCTATTTCAGATTCTGCCACCAACGTGCTAATTAACTTGCCCAAGTTCACATCACTTCTGTTTGCCCTCTCCACTTTGTCTGTCCCATCTATTTATTTGTAACTTCTTTCAAGTCAGGACAATCTGTTACTATTTGTTTGTACATCATCTAGTTCAGTGAAGCCCTGATTTCAGTTGGGATCTCTAGGCAATGCTGTAATACAAATAATTGACCACACTTGCTTAAGTCTTTTCCAGAGCAGGGCCTAATATTAGGCCTTAATATCTAGTCTTGTGTGTGTGGATCGGGTTTTTGCAATGTAACTTTTACTTCTGAACTTTTTAAAGTGTAGCATTTTAAAAGTTTGGGCCTGAGAGCTTTGCTTAACGAAGAAGGACAGGATTAAGCCTGCTGTCTGTGGTGCTGTTTATTCATGTCTAGGGAAGTGTGTTATGTGTTAGGAATAAGCAATTCATTTCTGATAAAATAAGAACTGACATAAACATTGGCTCAAAACCCTAAGTGAACCCATATCCAATCCTTTCTTATTAGTTTTCACTTTTGCACTCCACTTCCTGATTCTGGCTGGGATTGGAATTGGAAGATACAAAATAGTGTGAGAAGATGTATTCACCTGGGGGCAGTTCCCCAGATGGTGTATATTGCCACAGCTCAGCAACAATGTTCACCAGCTGAAGATCTGCCCACCGATTCTTCCAGTCCAATTGGCAGACCTGAGAGGTTTGGATAAGTTTAAATATCTGAACTCTGCAGTGCTTATCCAAACCAAAGCCAAACCCCACATCTCCTGACTGGCGAGCCCCCAAAGTTTAATTCTTGTTACATTCTTCTTGTTCTCCTTTGTAGCACAATTAATGCGTACTTGGAGGAATGTGGATACGTATAATATAAATGTTTTATGTTTTCCACTCTTTAAAGTTTCAAAGTTACATAAATCTCATGATTTCAAACTTTAAAATACAGCATCAGCATCTTTAATGATGTGTTTCTTTTTTGTGCTGATGTGAGAGGAAAAGACAATTTATTGAACAGCAAGTCTTCAGAAGTTTCTTTCCTGTACTAACATGGATTTGTATTCAAAGAATTATGGATAGTTTTTCCTAGAGACTCTCAACACTCCCTATTGATATCTGTCTGTAGCAGACAAGATACAACTGTTCTACTTCCCATTCAAGTATATTCAGAACTAAGATTACTGCAGTGAATTGAAATGTGCCTACATGAGCCCTGAGAAGCAAGCAAAAGGTGCCTGAGCTCATTTTGTGTTTGACCCAACGAACACCGGGAGGCGGAATCATTGGGTGGGGAGTTCTTACTATGAAGCTCTTACAAGAAAGTAGGGCAATAGCTTTCCTATTGTTTATATTTGTATAATGTGGGCCAGATTGTGGCTTACCTTGTGTGGATGAGCAAAGAGGGACAGGGAGCATGCAAGTGATTTTTCCTTACAATCCTGTGATGGAGCCAGATATTCCCCGAAGTCCCGTGGCATGAGACCTGGTCTGAGCATTTTTTTGCTAGGCCAGCAAAATATTTTGCCACTAATTCCCCTACAGTTATTCACTTGTTGTCCACCATGTTTACTTCTCACCATGAATTAATGAGAATAAACAACATAACCTCAGTTAAAATAATTTAATAGAGAAATTATGTATCCTTGAAAACCAGGAATGTCTTTCTCTTCAGGGCCTTGCCAGTGTCCCTACTGATTTTACAGAAAGCAACGTTTTGCCTTGGTTTTTGTAAACCCCAGAGATTGGCCATCCAAAGGAGCTGCCAGGGGGATGAGTTGGTGAACTGATAGCAGTTTGGGTGCACACCTATGCAGTCAGAGACCATGACATTAGGTTAATATAGTTAATAGTTGGGAATAGTTAATATATAATCAACATTTTTTCTATACATATTTTCTCCCACCCTTCATTTGTTGCTTTCTTATTACACAAGTGGTGCGGACTGTCTCTTACTGTGTTGTGGGAACTTCTGTAATGCAAAATAATACTTTATATAAAATGTATGGAGTCAGGAACTCTTTGGGTCCCATCCCCCCTACCCTTCTGTTGCAAGGGAACCAGAGCCCAGCTGCTTGTGCTGGGGTCTATCTGTAGTTAACATTTAGAAAAGTTTTACCAGTGCCAAATAAACTGGCTTTGCGGGGGGGGGGGACACATCCTTTTTTGTATGTCTCAATCATCCTTTTTTGGTGTCTGGAATCCTCATTGTGTATGGGTTTGATCCTACTGCCTCTCCAATGTAAAATGAACGATTGTTCTGGTTTCTGTTCTTTGTTCAATTCCACCTTAGTTCCAAGAAATGGTGTGCATTGTTTAATACTGTCCACACAGCTCAAACTTCCAGCATGACTATACTGGAATCTCTCTTAAGAGACTATTCACTAACTTCACTGCATCCAGGAATACGGCTTTGTCCTCTCCTCATGAGGCACTCTGTTCATGGGCCAGAATGTAGCTTGACTAGCTTTATTGCTTTGAGAAACATTCCTTTGCTGGTTTGTTTTATTCCAGGTGATGGCAGTAAAAGACCTTTGCTCTTTCAGCACACAGAGAATGATAAGGCTCTCAGACTCTTACCACCTCTCAAGGGGAAAAGATTCCTCCACCCCACCCCCTTTTAGTACATACCACGAGACAGAAAACTGCATGACCTGTTTTTTTGTTCTTTATAAATAATAAATACAGCATAGCTTTTTCACCCACCTTTCTCTGCATGGGCCTCTCACATTGTATATTTTAGTATAATATTTCACTGATTTATAATCCATACTGTGCAAGTTACAGTATTAGTGTTCAGGCTTAAGGTATTTTAAACTGCTCCCGTAATTTTAACGTAAATTGTATGTTCAGGGACAGAGGGAAATCTCAATGAAGCTGTTTTGCTAGGAATTGTCACTCAGGCAGATGGTGACATAGCAATGTTATGTCAAAGACAGTTTCAAAATGAAAAGCCTTGCAGTGAGCCTGGAGTTTGCCTGCTGGATTGAAACAAATCTTCAATTCATTGCTAATGTTTTATAGATGGGTTAAAAGGAAAAACAAACTCAAAACAAAGCAAAACCCAACTTGTAAACACTCCCTGAAAAATGGATTCAGCGTAGCCTTGCAATTACTTTCTTTGAGTCTATTTTTTTTTAAAAAGGGACAGTATGGGGGGGTTTCAGCCTCATGGTAAAAATTCATAGGGGGGAGAAAATCTGCTCAAAACATTTCTGCTGTATGTTAGCCTCAGGTGAGGATTTGTGGTTGTGTGGAAGAACGAGAGTCTGTAGACCTCAAACAGTGTCTAGCCTGAGGGTCCAGGAGGATCTCAGAATCCAGCTTTGTATCCAAAAAGGGCTGTTCTCCAGTGCCTCCTTCCCCTGGCAACACAAAATTTCTCAAACTGTGCAACCGTTGGCTCCCTCGATGTCCCCATCCCCAACATGCTTCTAAGAGGAAGTTAAGGCTAGTTTAGCCAATGTATAACTCCTGTGTATATTTTCCCCTAGAAATCCACCAGGTTCCCAGGGAAATATGCCATGAAGAGCAGTAACCTAATCCACCTTGTTCCCAACAAAGCTCTAATTGTGGTGTGTCCATATACTTCCTGGGAAAGGGAGGAGCATTCCACAGAGCTGGCACTCCCCCCTTTCCATGGGTTAGCCCACAGTTCGCTCCACTTTCTTGCATAGTGTAGAATGGAAGGAAGCATGGAACCTGGGATGGGAGAACTGGTTCAGATGAACATAGAATTTTTGGACTGCAGTGACAGCTGGCTGAACGTAGCAACTCATAGGACTCTAAGTCCTAAATCTTTTGTTGTTTTCACATTATAAAGAGAAGAATGGAAGTCTTCTCATCGCCTGAGAGACACAGCTGTCCTCCTTCAGTTAATAAAAGTATGTTGCTCACCCCCATTTAGATGACCAGGCTTAAAATTAATTAAAAATTTGAAAGCAAACATTTCTATTCACAAAAGGCATGATCATCTTCACTTACATCCATACAAAATTCAACAGATTGGCATGTGTGTAAATAAGAAGAACATTTAGAGTAGCGGGTGTTTTCCAGTGAGAGCCCATTATAATTATTATAACTCTTCCCAGAACAGTCTCCTCAGTCACATACCACTCTTTGTGGGGAGGAAAGCAAGAGAGAGATTACAAAGTGCTTTTTCATTGTGTTTGCTCTTTACATGAACTTGTTAAAGGATCCAGTCTGCTGTGAACATCTATTATTTATCTTAAACTATAAGATTTCCTTGGTAGTTAAACACATACAGTACTTCTCAACTTACCTCGGTTTCAGAGTAGGATGCTGGCATTTACAATGAGAATACAAAAACAATTACTCATGCAAGCAACTCACAATGCTTTGGACATCATTTCTTGTGGGGGAAGACTAGGTTCTCTTTAGCTGTAGTTACCAAATCCCACTCTATTGATGTAAGTTGCAGTAACAAAACGCAGGATGAGATGAAGGGAAGATTATGGGAAAATGAATAATAGATCCAAGTGAGTCCCACATCTAGAGTTATGGGTTTGCCTGTTTTAAATGTCTGCTTAGTTTGCATGTTTGTTATTTCTCAAGCCTTGTTTTTAAAAAAGAGCTGTCAAAGTAAATGAGAAAGAGTTAGACCAATATATATATCTGACCATTAAACTTCCACTTATGAAGTAAGCAGCTATCACAGTAGTTGTCACTGTGAGAATGGGCCAACTTTAGCCCATGGAAAGTGTGCTTGCTTCTCCTAGGACAGAGTCTGAGTCAAAGTACCATGTGGTTGCATGGAGGGTAGTTCCTAACAGTTCTCCCTTTGGATTATTGGAGGAAGCTACTTGCTTACCTATTCTATTTCTTGGAGAAGCAGAGTCCTCCAAATGGAATGCTATAAATCAAGGCGATAGGTGGCGGTAAGTAAAGAGAGTGAAATAAGTCACATGAGAACACATGACAAATGTATTTGACACTGTAAGAAAAATACATTGATCTCCTTCACTGAGTTCATTATTGTCTAAATAATATGAAGTTAGGCATAGAAAAAGAGCTACTTTGCAGAATAATTATTTTCCACATCAGTTGGAAGCTGTACTTTTTGGAACCACAGTAATAGGGCATTTACACATGTGCATGTTGCACCAAGGGCTTCACCTTTCAGATACATTAGAAACTGGCCTCTGCCTACATAGTGATTGGCTCAGAGGATGAAAAACAAGGACATGATGATGCCCTTATCAAACTAACAAAAATTTTTTACATGAGCAAGCAAGACCCTAATGTTCTGTCACTACTTCTATTTGAATAAGATAATCCTCAAGCCCTGAAGACACTTTAATGAGACTTGACTTATTTTAGTCTATCCTTGATATCCCACTGAGATTGTGTTTCAACCTGTCAAATTCAGTATCGCATTCATACAATGTTCTTTTACTGCTTGTATCTTGAATTTGACTCCTGTTCTCTGGGGAGCTGAGTGCAACCGCCAGAAGTCATTTCACTTGTCACCTTTAACAACCATCAGAAAGATGGAACTATGTCTGTATACGATGAGTTTTAGTTTCAGTTGCTGGAGCTAGAAGGAAAGTTACTCAAAAGCCATTCATAGCGAAGTCCACCTGACCCTAAATTGCACTATTCCTGCAAATGATGGTAACATCTGTGTACAATAGTTCAGAATATATTAACTTGTTTTAAATAAATTATATTGTTTCACTTGCAGGCTTTTTACAGACAGGAAGTAATCAAAAAAATCTTGAAACATGATTGGTGAAATGAAGCAGAACTTCCTCTTTGGCATACAATAGACAGCTTCAAAATGCTTCACTTTTCATTTTCATTTTTTAAATGCCTCACTAGTGGCTTCTGTAATGTATTTCATTAGCGTTTCCTAAAAATGAATAGAAGAGATGTGGAGAAGCTTTTGCTTAAATAGTTTTAAGTTGTCAGTTCATTTCTAAGATGTGACACTGTGCTTTAGAAGTAACATACATTACCAGTAAAAGTCACACCAGAATTAATATAACACACTGCTTGTGCCAGAATTAATATAACAATTTCAGAACACAATATCAATTTCCCCCTCATACTTGCCAAGACTCCACTGAAAACAAAATATGGTATTTTCTGGCTTCAGAGAGCAATATGCCAGTTTATGGGGGCCTTTTATAAAACAAACAATTACCGTATATACTCGTTCATAAGCCGAATATTTTTGGTAAAAAAGTGACGCATCAAAGAGCGGGGGGTCGGCTTATAAATGGGTCTACACTAAAATTTGATGATTTTAAACTCCATGGAATCATTGCATTGAATATGTAATACAGGGATTGGCAACCTTTGGCCCGCGGCCCGCCAGGGTAAGCACCCTGGCAGGCTGGGCCGGTTTGTTTACCTGCCGCGTCCACAGGTTCGGCCGATCATGGCTCCCACTGGCCGCGGTTCGCCGCTCCAGGCCAATGGGGGCGGCAGGAAGTGGCGGCCAGCACATCCCTCGGCCCGCGCTGCTTCCCGCCGCCCCCATTGGCCTGGAGCAGCAAACCGCAGCCAGTGGGAGCCGCGATCGGCCGAACCTGCGGACGCGGCAGGCAAACAAACCGGCCCGGCCCGCCAGGGTGCTTACCCTGGCGGGCCGCGGGCCAAAGATTGCCGATCCCTCATTTAATACATTGTAGTTTTGTTTACCTGGAGCGTCTGCAGGCATGGAGCCCCTTGGCTCCCTGTGGTTGCGGTTCGCCGTTACCAGCCAATGGGAACTGTGGGAAGTGGCGCAGTCTCATTGGCTGGGAATGGCGAACTGCGGCCACAGGGAGCCGAGGGGCTCCATGCCTGCAGACGCTCCAGGTAAACAAAACATCCCAACCCGCCAACGGCTTACCCTGACGGGCCGGGAGCAAAAGTTTTCCAACCCCTGAAATATAGGGTTGGCTTATGAAAGGGTCATACAGTTTTTGCTATTTTTACCTATCCATTTTGGGGGTCGGCTTATAAACGAATGGGCTAATGAATGAGTATATACGGTAAGTGTTCTCGGCACTACACCAAACCCCAGAGAGGTGAGGAGCTAACCGTGACATGGGGAAATTCTCACCTGCAATACCTGGTTCCAAAGAATTGTCTCAGTCTGGGGAGTTACTTGTCACAGTTGCCGGGTGGCAAGCTAAGGCAGGAGCAGATGCAGGCTGGAACAAGGGCTGGGTAGTGTGGAACGAGCTACAGGTTAGGCTAGAGTAGGAGCAAGGGCAGTTGGTTAAAACTACTGGCAAGGGGAATGTCCTTGGCTAGGTAGTGATGCTGAGCAGACTGGAGAAACTGCTTCCCTCTATATCTGCCTTGGGATCGTCTGGGTGGGGCCTTGCCTGTGGATTGGCTGACTCCTGTAGAGAACTGATGAGTCATGACATTCAAGCAGGCTCAGGCTCAGATATAACTGAGAGATGAATCATCACATTACTGTATGCTGATCCAAAACTAAAATCTCTCTCCTGTTTAGTTACTTATAGAAATTTGATTTGCCAGCCCAACTCCCAACTATAACAGACGGCCTGATTCAATTCCCATAAGTTAGTGGAAAGGCTCCCATTAAATCAATAGAATTGTATTGGACCCATAATTGTGCAGGTGTACTGAAAGGTGGCAGAGTTTAAATGAACTTTTGAGTCAACCTGGACTGAGTAGTATAGCTTATTATTTTATTAATATAGTCTGAAAATTGGAATTGGCCAGATTCTGATACCCCTCCTTATGCTGAGTAGCCTTTTACTTTGTGAATGGTTCTGTTGACTTTGAGACTACTTATGCAGTAAAGCATTATTCGTCATGAGTAAGTGTGTCAAAATCTGGCCTGATGTTGCCCTGTAGTACTACATGCAATCATATAAAGGATTTATCATGAGTTACATAGTTCAGTTTCATTCAGAAGTTTTGTTATGTCATAAATATTTTTTCATATTGTTTGTTATGGTACTGCAAAAATCTATATTTAACATACCTTAAATATCACAGGTTTGGTCAGTTTTATAGTGATAAGCAGTAATCCAAATTCTGATTTTACTAACACCCATATAACTATGTTGACTGCAACATCATTCATTTCTCATTTATACTGTTGCATCCCCTTTGAATTCACTGCACCTCAATTACTGTGATTTTTAACTTCATTATTCTACTGTACATTGGCATATTATCACTTAAGTTTTTTTTCCCCTAAGTACAAGAGAAAGACACACGATCTTTGCAATAGGTGACATGTGCTTAGTGCAGACTGTCTGTTTTCTGTTAGATAGGTATGGCATGACAGTCCCTAGTTATCTGTTTTCTGATCAATTATAAGAGGTGTCACTCTATATGTTCATCACCATGTTGAGGTATTGATATAAGGTGGCATTTCAAATGAACCCAGATGAATATAGGACATCACATGCTTTCGTCAAGGCCACTGAACCTCTGGAACATTTGAAATACAGCAAACAATTCTGGTATCTTTCTGGATATTGAAACAGAAGTATACTTGTGACATGAAAACAAATGTTAGAAGGTGGGACATGGTGCTAGTTGCTAACAATCACTTAGGGATGCTACTCATGTGTGACAGATTTGGAGCTGTTCTGTAATAACTTATGAATAGTGTATGTTAACCTGGTTAATTAGCTGTTTACTGGAGGAATATATTGTTTTAGTTTAATAGGAAGCTGTCAGGGAAATACAAGCAGGAAGGGGGGAAATGGCTCAAAATAAGCAACTTTATAGCTTAGAGAGAGTTGTTAAGAGTCAGTGCCAGACAAATAAAGGCCTGGGAGCACAGAACAACAAAATAGCTCTGGCAGCTTAAAGAGGAACTTTCTCTCAAGAAAGTGGGGTAGTTTGGGGCCAAACTGAGACACATGACATTCCACTTACTGCTACAGGTGACTCAAAAAGTTAGGCTTGTCAAGGTTACTATCAAGGGATGGTGGGACTCTAGACAACAAATATTGTGTACACTCTTGTTTTAAAATCCTAATTCTTTCTCTACAAGGTTTGTTTCTACTGTTAAATAAACAATGCTTTTGTGTTTAGAAGGCTGTTTGATAATTTATGTGTCACTGGTCACAGACTCCCAAAGGGAAGATCCGCAGGTGCTCTGCCACAGGATGGCTTGCCCCTTAAGGGGAGGCCCGTTCCCCCCGTGACAAGCTTAACTCACCTCTCCAGGTGGGGCAAATGAAGATCTTGTGAGGGGGAAAGGTGGGGCTAGGGAACCCAGTCAGGCTTCTTATAAGGGAGAGGCCTAAGAAAGATCAGAGGCTGCTGGAAGTGAGTAGGTTTCAGGAGAGAAGACTTGGAATTTAGACTACAAGCAGGAAAGGCTTGGGTGGAGTCCAGGTAAGAGGCTAAATTTGTGGACTTGGAGGCTTTATTTTGAATTGGTTTGGATAGAAAGAGAGCAGATTCTACAGGAGTTAGAAAAGGCTTCACCCAAGTAGGGTGAACAGTGACCTACCAAAGCAGGGAAGAGTTACAGAGAGCAGACTTGGGGGAAAAGGGAAACCCCACAACTGCATTTTGTTTTTTGTCTATAAATAGAACACTGGGAGAAGGGGCATTAGTGGACAAAAAGCCTGTGCTGTTTATTGAAGGAGTCCCTTCAATGGGGAAACTGAGGTGGGGGCTGCTTGCAGGACTGCCTTGCGGCTATGAGGGGGTGTCTAGAATGAGGTAACTTGTTCTAAAATCATTTGGATCTGCTGAGTAAGAATGGTTGATATAGAGGATACTGTAGCCCATGGTGAATTGCAGAGAATGGCAGAATTCTGCCAGAGGATAAGTAAAGATATGAGGGCATGCAATCAGACTAGAAAGGGGATAATCCTGCAGCTAGTTTTGCAATTGTGATAGCATGCAAGCAGCAGAAATGACAATAGAGAAAAGATTTGCATTCCCATTTGACAGAATAGTAGATATCACAACTGTAAAAGTGGCAACAAAGCAAAGGTTATGCTTCAGTTTACCAGTCTTCAGTGAGAACCAATATACCCAAATGTTGGAAAAAATTGTCTCCCATAGTACAGAAGATGATGGAGGAGGCCTAATAGCCATGGATACTGCAACAAGCTATTACACCTTTATGTATTTTACAGTTTGGATAGTAAAAGTTATAAATAGTATTTCTGCGAATCTGTACTGGAAAATGTCATTGCTATTTTTTGCAACAATTGTCTAATTATAAGTTTCTAAAAGATTTTAGGTAGTGTCATGTTAATGATGTAGGTCAGGTAAATTGCATCTTTTAAGAAACAGTTTTTCAAGGATTTTTAAATTTACCCATTTTAATCTGTTATGTATAGCAGTGGTTCTCAGCCAGGGATCCCGGGCCCCCTAGGGAGCTATGGGCAGGTTTCAGGGGGTCTGCCAAGCAGGGCCAGTGTTAGACTTGCTGGGGTCCAGGGCAGAGAGCCGAAGCTTCACCACGTAGGCTGAAGCCCGAGGCCCAGAGCCCCACCACCTAGGGCTGAAGCCGAAGCATGAGCAACATAGCTTCATGGAGGCCCCTGTGGCCCCGGGCAATTGCCCTGGCTTTTATAGGCAGAGAACCAGTTGTTGTGGCACAGATGGGCCGTGGAATTTTTATAGCATGTTGGGGTGGACCTCAGAAAGAAAAAGGTTGAGAACCGCTGATGTATAGCACACCTGTCATCCCAAATAATCTCCACATGCTCTACAGTCTGGGCATACAGCAATTTTATCCATTAATAAAATAAGCCACTTTTGAGATGAAAACACGGCAGTTATTTTGCATCAGCAACACTGCACAAGCTTGTTTTTAGGCAAGCAAGTCAGGAGGAATACATCAAATTGAAACAGGACAGTAGTAATTCAGTTAGATGACTAAAGTCGAATGTGATCAAAACCTATCACCACTTCTATGGCTAAGTCAGACCTAATACAAGTTATATGGACTATTTAAAGACTGCAAAAGGCAATGGTACCCACTGCCATTAAAGGAAGCGATAGGGTGACCAGATGTCCCAATTTTTATAGGGACAGTCCTGATATTCAGGGCTTTTTCTTATATAGGCGCCTATTACCCCCCACCCCCCGTCCCGATTTTTCACATTTGCTATCTGGTGACTCTAGGAAGAGAATACGGCTATTGAGCCACATGTGGGTCCATAGGCATGAATGGATAAATCCTTGGAATAGCCCATTGAGACGAATGTGGGGCAGTACTGTAGCAGGTTCCCCTATTATAAAAAGCATTTTCTATCACTGTTTAACCATGTGCTCTTTGGGTCTGCACAGCCTCAGGATAGGACTTTTCAAATTGCACTCACAGCGCTGTATGCCCACACCCTGAGATGACACATTTATATATACTCATTTCTGCTGAACACCCAGCACCACCAAGTTCACACTGTGCCAATCAAAAGGCATTTGGATACAGATGATTGATTAACTCCAGTTGTGTCATCCTCTTTCCTTATACCTCTGCTGCTTTGTTTCACTCATCTACCTCAGGCCAGTTACAGGCATGACATTTTTGCTTCTCTTGTTTGCCCGCCCGTCTCTGACTCAGTGTAAATTTGTGTCCTTGCCTTTTTCCCTCCTGTCAACCCATGCCTACAACCTCACCCTCAATCCTATCTACTTTCTTCTTCAAATAAATTATCCTAATCCCTCAGTTTACTGTCTGCTGTTTTTGTGCAGCTGTCCCAGAAGTCAATAGTGGGCTGTTTGGAAACCTTCTCCATTGGCACATCCTAGCTTGTGCACAGCTAATTTGGCATCAGAGTGACCTGTGTCATTTTGAAGATAGAAGGCATGTACCTATCCTGATGCTTTCCTACCACTCTGCATATTTGCATGTGCCCATCCTTCAGCATCATCCTCTTTGAAAATATTACATTTACCTCTATATTTTGCACCCTGAATGCACTTGTGACAAGATTTGTGCCCATACAAGTCTTTGGCTAGAACTTGTTCCCTATTGTGTCGATTTCAGTGAGTAATTTTTTTTATTTTATTGACTTACACCTCTAAAAAGAAATACCATAAATATATTGTAGCAAAGTATCTTCTATTTCAGTTTCTGTTTACAAACAGGACCATTTTGATATGCTTTGCTATTGCTCAAAACAAATGTTTAATACTTGTTCCTGTAGGTCCCCTCAACCTTTATTCATGAGGAGTATTCTCATATTTAAATCCTTGTCAAACATTTTTCAGCTTTCAATGATAATAAAAAATAAGTATTCCAATAGAATTATGGATAGCAGAGTCTTTTAGTCTTAGACTGTAAACATGTCTTCAAATGTTCCTACAGTCTGTAGAACATTAATGTCCGTGGTTTTTATAGGCGACACAGCAAAACTAACTTTCCTCTGTGTTTTATGATGATAAATAGTAATGTAAGAGAAAGATACATGTTAAATCACCATGGTTAGCCAAAATTTAATTAACTACCTAATTTTCTCATGAGTTTGGAGGAATTCTGATGCTTAAAGAAAACAGACTTAAGGCTTTCTCTGAGTTATATACATTTTATTGATCACCCTTACAGTCAATAATTAATGCAGAATGCATTCATTGAAAGGAAAACTTATGGGACTATTAAAATCTCAACTTTCAAGTTATCATGATAATAACTGAAGATATTAACATAAAAAAATCAGCTTTTCCAAATGATATTTTGCCTAGTTTCCAACATGGCAAGATTACTTCTATTGTTATCTGATGCTTATATCTTTCACTATAGGAGTTAATTATATACCAATCCCACAAATGCATTATCAATACAGGTGACAGTTGATAACCCCCTGATGATTTTTACTCAGAGAAATGTGAAGTCCTTATCTATACTGGCAAACCCTAACAGTCTATGCTACCAGTATAGCTATACTGGTAAACCCTCTTAGTGGAGATGCAAATGCCTTTTTTTTTTGTGTGTGGCCAGAATAAGCTGCTTATATCACTTTGTCCCCTAAACGACAAACTATATCAGCAGAAATACTTTTTTGCTAGTATAGTGGTGTCTACTGTGACGCTCTGTACCTCGGGGGAACACCCAGCACCCCCATGTTCATCCTTGTAAAATAATTGTGTGGTATCTAATGCAAAGTTTATCATGTCGGGTGTCTTTGGAAGGCTCATGATGCACTGAGCATTGTTGTTACAGTAATGTTATAGTTAGGTTATAATTTCATGTATGTAGTTATGAGGCTGAAAATGTATCCTCATGGCTTAAAATAAGCCCAGGCAAAAACTCTCCAAGAGCAGAGAGGTAGTTCACACCTCATCAGGGTATGTAAGGGACAAATCCAACCCAACCCAACCAAGCCCAGCCTCACAGAAACAAAGGGCGCTGGCCTAGGCAGCAATAAAAGAATCTGTTGGACTCTCAGGGAGTCACCCCGCTTCCTTTGGTCAGTTTGGGACTGCAATGAGGTAATGCTCACCTGACTCTGAAGGGGGATGGGGGCAAAGCCAAGAGGGAAGAAAGAAAGAGGAAAGACATTTGCCATCCTCTTCCTCTCTCTTCCACCTACATCTACAGACACCACACCAAGCAACTGACGCGCTGATCAAAGGGGAGAGCCTGGCTGAAGAGCAACAAGCCAGCCTGTGGTGAGAAGCATCTAAGTTTGTAAGGGCATTGAAGGTGTTAAGATCAGCTTAGAATGTGTTTTGCTTTTATTTCATTTGACCAAATCGGACTTAGATTTTAAGTGATTATAAGTCAAAACATATATTTATAGTTAATAAATCGGTTTGTTTCTTCTACCTGAAGCAGTGTGTTTGGTTTGAAGCGTGACAGAGACTCCCCTTGGAATAAGAAGCCTGGTGCATATCAATTTCTTTGTTAGCTTGATGAACTCATATAAGCTTGCAGTGTCCAGGGAGCATAACTGGACACTGCAAGCCGGAGGTTCCTACGGTTGTGTCTGGGACCAGAGGTATTGGCTAGTGTTATTCAGTTGCACAATCCAAGGAGCAGTTTACATGCCAGAGGCTGTGCGTGAACAGCCCAGGAGTGGGGGTTCTCACAGCAGAGCAGGGTAAGGCTGGCTCCCAGAGTCAAGGATTGGAGTGACCTAGCAGATCACTGGTCCAGACAACACCAGAAGGGAACATCACATACACCTTCAGGCTTTTGCTGGCATAGTATTTCAGTTAGGAGTGTTATTTCCTTCCCTCCCCCCCACTCCTAACAGACATACCTTTTCCTGGCAAAAGAGTTAAATGTAGACCAGACTTAAGTATAACTTTTAGCAGTTGATCCTTTTACACAGTTCATCCTTTTAGCAGTTTTACACACGCATAAACAATTATATCCTTTTTAGATGGTTTGAGAAATACTACCTGCAATACAAGAAATGGGTTATTGTTTTTCAGAATTTTTTCTGAACTTCTGAAAAAAAAAAAAAAAAAACAGAAAAATTTCTGTTAGCTAATAGTACTTTTCTGTTTTCGTGCTCCAAGCAGAGTCTGTTATTCAAATGCAAATATTACATTAGCTATGTGATCTGGTGACTATCTAAAAGCTATACAGGCACATTCATGCTTTGTCATTCATTGATCTCTTTTTTGGAAGTGTGATAGGATGCTTGGAGGACTGGGCATCCTATCAGTTAGCACACCTGACATCCAGCCCCTTGCTTCCCTAACAGAGGGGCCTGGTTCCTAACCTTAGGTAGGGAATCTTCTGGCCTCCATTTGCACCTGGGCCTCACCCCTTAAGGAGTTCTGAAAGGGGGACACTGGACCTCCATTTCTACCAGGTAGCAGTCCAGGGCCCTGTGTGAAGCAACATTGGCAGGGTCTTCCAGGAAGAGCGTTTAAGTCCACTTCCTTGGGTTACTTCCTACTTATAACCTTCAGTTTTGGGCATGGCCCCTATAGTCCCAAGAGTCTGTAGTGGCTTGCCTGTGTAGCACCCCCTTGTGACCCTTTTGTGGCATCCTGCTGTAGCCTCAGGTCTCTCTGGGGGAGGAGGGGTCCCACAAAGTTCTTATAGGCAAAGAGTAACAGTCAGTCACTGCTGGGTGCTCCCCAGTCTCTTCAACAGTCTGTCTTTCAGTGAGGGACACGCTGCTTCTCCCCCAGCAGCTGTCAGGCTTGTAGTGATGCTACTTCCTGCCTCTTCATCAATCAGCCCTGAACTGAGCCAAATTCTCCCCTTTTCTTCTCCCTCCAGGCCTAGCATTGGCTCCAGGTATAGCAGGGTAGGGGTAGCTGGGCCCATAGGCTCTCTTTAACCCTTTTACTGCTTGTGTGAGGTTGCTCTGTGCCATTACAGAAAGTAATTAATCAATTTAGTTGAGTCCTCATCCAACAGTGTGAGTACTTATCACCAGGTGTTTGTTCACAAACTCTCAGTTTCAGCTGCAGCTTGTCAGCTCTCAGCTGCAGTTGGCACTTCCAGCATGGATGATGAGGATTTCTTTAAAGTCATGCTATCCCCTGCAAACATACCAAACTACAGCACTAAACATCCACAGCTGCTAGTGTTGGGAATGGGTAGTACAATGAAGGAAGTGTGCAGAAGAGAAGGTTAATGGGTAGTCTGATATGTTTTCAGGAGTGGCTTTGTAAAGGGGTGCTGGAATGCTTGCCTCCTTTAAGTGGCCCAGTTAAGGTTGTGGTGCATGGTTTGTGGTATATGGTAATTATGGTAAGGGTAAGGTGTGTGCATGTAAGTGGAATGTAAAACACGCACAGTTCCCATTCTAGTTATGAGTGCTCAATACTGCTAAGGACCAGACATGTAATTAGAATGAACATTAGTTTACATATATGGCAGCACATTTACTAAAAGTACAGTGTACCTGAGTCTGTTTACCATTTGATTTCTTAATTTGATTGAAGAAAAGAGACAAACATCTAAACACAGCTACTGGTTGAAAATAAACTGAGGGACAAGTCACTGTTTAAAATCTATCAGAGTTTTATCATGGCAGGAAAACAACAAAAAGCCTTATCTTAACTTGATTCAAAGTGTGAACTGAAGCTGTTACTCACTCCTTGACTCCCCCCCCCCCCCATGATGAAACCTGCTGACACATCATCAAAAGATGGCAGACTTAAATAAGCAAGCAAAGCAAAAATCAGCAGGAAGAAAACTTGAAGCTACAGAATAAAATAATGTAAAAGACTGTTCAATACCAAGAAAAGGTAATTGAATTTGTGAATAGCAGGCAAATGTACCTCAGTGTAAAAAATGTGCTGACATCAGAGATTTCTTCATTAAAAAGAATATGCAATAAATCCTCCATCTTAAATTTCTGCCAGTAAAAATGTTAAGGCATTTTCTTTGGGGATTTTAGGAATATGGAGAATGTACCTTTACCCAAATGAATAAAATATTAATGAAATTAGTCAACATGTAGTAAATGGGCCTTAAACTTAGTTTCACTTTTTTGAAGTAGTTCCACTGCCTTTCAAAAGGGTCTCACTTTATAAAAATACTGACTAGGAAAAAGTGCATATTTTTCACTTTGTTTTTTTCCTTTCCATATGGATTGCTGAAAGAGAACTTTACTAAAAGGCTTATCTTACCCTGAAGTGAGTTAAAATCAAAGTAATTATATATATATATATATATATATATCTTGCCATATATTATTTTTATTTACCTGCATAAAAATACATGCCAATATACTTTCTCAGATGTATATGTTTGCATAGAGAAGACAGGATGGTGTGGTGTAGTATGAAGGTTTCGTCATCAGCAACACAGTATTGTAATGAGTTTGGGATGGGTATTCAGCTCTGGAATTCACCTAAATGTGCGATACTAATATTGTTGTATTGCACCACATCAGCCTATATTCTGTATGACACATAATAGAAAACTATTTATTTTAACACTGTTTTGGAGAGCTTTTAAATTTTATATTGATAAAACATTTTCTTTACTGTGAACATTCTTGCAACCATAAAAATGGCTCTTAAGAACTTTTGTGCAAAGTGACTAACAGCACATTCATGTTTTTTTTTTTTATTCAAACAAATTATCATAAATGTTTTTTCTTCAAAAGTCTTCCCTCTCTAGATAGACGCATACATGGTAACCATTTAAAAAAAAAAATCAACATTTGCCAATGGTTACCATAAAGTGGTATCTCAAATACAAGACTTTTCTCATTACTTGGAAAAGGAAATAACCATTACTTGGATAACAGTGTCAATGAAGCCAGGAATTTACTGACTTTTCATGATTTTTCAACTTGTGCTATTTCTCTCTCAAATGGGAGGTGAGTAGGGGTCGCTGAACAATTCACACACAAATCCAAGCTTGAATTAGCCTCTTTCAGAACTGCCAAACTGAACTCCAGCATTGGTTGTAAGGGAAAATGAGGAGCAAGGAGGAAATTTTGAGAAAACTGAGAGCTGAGGAGATGGTCCAAAAGCTATATGGCCATATTAGCTGTAGTTAGAGGTTGGTAAATAATTTGTAAAGAATATTTTATTTTATGGACTTTGCCCTCTTTTCTCTTCACAGATTGTCTATAATATAAAATGTATTCATTATTCAAAATTCATTGCCAAATATCTGCAAATAATTATTGATTTTAGTCTGTGACCAGTTTATTGTGAGTATTCAAAATTCAAGCAGTTTTGACTGGATACGTAGATCACAAGGTAGGTTTCAGTTCTGTGAAGAGATTATCATAACTCTTAGAACTGGATTTCCAGTATCAGTGCTTCTGAAAGTGTATTCACTTTTCACTTTCTGCAATATTCATTTAAAATTTGCATTTTGGTTAATATTCCTGCCAGTAAGATAATTTGGTAGGTTATTCACTGAAAGCAAACATCAATATAGGTACCTTAGCACCAAATTTATTTGTGGACATCTGGATGGACCATTTTAAGAGCAGTAGCTGATCACATTGGAGAGATGTATAGTAGCTAACTAAGGCAGAGAAATTTGCAGAAACATTTGCAGTATGTTTCTTGAGAAGTAGTTGTAAATAGAGCTTGTTGAACCACTCATCACAAACAATGTTTTCACCAGTTTTGGCCTTTTCTGTCCACGAACCCATCATTACTCTTACTAATTTTAAAGTTATTCATAATTGTTTAACAAATAATTTTTACAAAAATACTTGGGTCTTCTTGAGTTGCTGCAAGCCATGTGTAGCAAGCACTCTTTCAAGTATTCATTACTGGATCTGAATGATTGCTCACCTAAATCACATGGTATGGTTCCCTGACAGGCAGGGCCGGCTCTAGGTTTTTTGCCGCCCCAAGCAAAAAATTTTTGGCTGCCCCCCACCCCAGCCCTGGGCTCTCACCCCCCCCACCCGTACCCTCCCCCACCCGCACCCCCTGCCACCCCAGCCCTGGGCTCTCTTCCCCCCACCTGCACCCCCTGCCGCCCCAGCACTGGGCTCTCCCCCCACCTCACCCCACCCGCACCCCCTGCTGCCCCAGCCCTGGGATACCCCCCTTCCACCAGTGCTAACTCTGCCTGCTCCCCCCTCACTTCCAGCTGGTCCGGCGCTGGCAGGGTCGGGGTAAGCAGTGGGGCTTCCGGGCCGCGCCTCAGCCCAGGGTCCCTCCAGCCAGGGCTCCCACCTCCAGGACCGGCCAGGAGCAGGGTATCCCCAGAGGGAGTGGAGCCCTGGAGAGCAGGACGCGGGCCCCACACTGCAGCGCCCCGCCCTCTATGGCCCCGCTGCTGCTGCTTCTGGCCACCCTGCCGCAGTCCCTGGGCGGCTCAGACCGCTTTGCCCAGCCCCGGCGCTTGGGGGCGGCCCCCTTGCGGCACCTGCAGGCGGCTCCGTGTGCCCCACGGGGCGGCCCCCAGCCCGAGTGTCCCCTGCTCGGAGCCTGCCCGGCCCAGCCACAAGGTGTGGGCGCTGTTCCCCCACAGCGTAAACTGCAGCGGCCTCAGGGCGTGACGCGCTGCTGCTGCCAGGGCCGTCTCTAGACTTTTGCCACCCGAAGCACACAAAAAAAGATGGCCGGAATGCCGCCCCTGAAAATGTGCCGCTCCAAGCACGTGCTTGGTTTGCTGGTGCCTAGAGCCGGCCCTGCTGACAGGATGATATAATGGGAGAAGAGCTTAAAGAAAGAATCAGGGTATCAAATTGCTCAAGAAGAGAATAGAGAGCATTTTAGGGAAGGGGACAAATATAGGAGATAAGCATGCCTAGGAAATTCCAGAATCTTCGGTTGTCTATGTTACTGTTATTGTGGTTCCATAGGGCAATTGTCCCCACATGCTTATCTTTCTGCCTTGCTATTTGGCCACACTACATGCTCTGGAGTTGATACATGTGCCAATTGTCTTCAGGCATGGAAGCTTTTTGCTGCATGAGCATCCCTCCCCCAAACTTAGGGACTTCCCCTCCTCCTCTTCACTACATCTCATGCTAAGTAATCACTCGGATACATGTCAGAAAAATGCTGGCATTCCCACTATCCGATTCTCTTTCTACCTCTGAGTACCTTGGTGTACAAACACACAAAACCAAGGTTCTTCTGTGAGCACTTCCAGGGTGAATAAATTTGCTCACAACCAAATTGCCTGTTCATAGACAAATAACAATATCTGCAGGAATAAAATCTCCATTTTGCTTCATATGTTCATGATCTGTAAAGTAGACTGAGCCTGCCAAGGTGAGGCAAAGAGGATGACTAAAAATGCATAATGAGTTTCCTTCAGTTGTCTTTGTCTAGTCTAAGTCTCTGCAAAAATGTATAGATCTTATGATAGCTATCACAAATTCAGTAACGAATTGCTAACTAAACTACAGAAAAATGAAGTATTTTTCCTTAGTTCAGAAGTCAATATTAAGTAAAGCTAAAGTAGCAAAGCATATGAAAACTAAATAAACTATTGAAGGTAAATAGATCTGATTGAGACAATATTTAATCACACTGCTTTTCACTGTGACAGAATACTTGACCGCCTCCAGCTTTTTGCAAAATAACCAGGCTTGTAGTGATTCTTTCACTTAATCTTTTTGGGATGGTATAGTTAGTATATGGTGAAGGGTAAGAAAGCTAAATTTAACCTCCGACGGTCCTTCTCTGTAATTGCACTCCTGTTGTTCCATGATTCTTTGTTACTGGAGTGCTTATGGGGAAGTGATCTGCAGAGGATGCAAGGGATCAGAATACCAGTTGTGATAATTGAAATTGATAATTGAAACCAATGTGATAGATGCCATCATGTGCCAGCAATGCCCCTCTGCCATGTACATTGGCCAAAGCAGACAGTCTTTACGCAAAAGAATAAATGGACACAAATCTGACATCAGGAATCATAACATTCAAAAACCAGTAGGAGAACACTTCAACCTCTCTGGTCACTCAGTAACAGACTTAAAGGTGGCAATTTTGCAACAGAAAAGCTTCAAAAACAGACTCCAACAAGAAACTGCTGAACTTGAATTAATATGCAAACTAGATACCATTAATTTGGGCTTGAATAGAGACTGGGAGTGGCTGGGTCATTACACAAATTGAATCTATTTCCCCATGTTAAGTATCCTCACACCTTCTTGTCAACTGTCTGAAATGGGCCATCTTGATTATCACTACAAAAGTTTTTTTTTCCAGCTGATAATAGCTCATCTTAATTAATTAGCCTCTTAGAGTTGGTATGGCAACTTCCACCTTTTCATGTTCTCTATATGTATATATATTTTCTTACTATATGTTCCATTCTATGCATCTGATGAAATGGGCTGTAGCCCACGAAAGCTTATGCTCAAATAAATTTGTTAGTCTCTAAGGTGCCACAAGTACCTTAGAGGGGGGAGGGATAGCTCAGTGGTTTGAGCATTGGCCTGCTAAACCCAGGGTTGTGAGTTCAATCCTTGAGGGGGCCACTTAGGGATCTGGGGCAAAATCAGTACTTGGTCCTGCTAGTGAAGGCATCGGGCTGGACTCAATGACCTTTCAAGGTCCCTTCCAGTTCTAGGAGATAGGATATCTCCATTAATTTAAGTACTCCTGTTCTTTTTGCGGCTACAGACTAACACGGCTGCTACTCTGAAACCTTCCATATGGAGATATTAATAAGGCTGTGACTTTCAGCTTGGAAAAAGAGATGACTAAGGGGGGACATGGTAGATGTCTATAAAATCATGACTGGTGTGGAGAAAGTAAATAAGGAAGTGTTATTTACCCTGCTTAATGGGGGCCATAATGAATCACAATGAATGGGCTACAAATATATAGTTATTTTACAGAATATATTTTGTACAAAATAAACAATATTTGTAAAAAAAAAAAATTAGAGATGAACCTCAGTACATGAGAGAAAATCAGAACCCAACTTGGTGCATAACTGAATATTATTTTATTATATTTATCTTCTCTGGCTGAGAAGCTACTGAACCATTAAGCCCAGTGTACACTGAGCAGCAGCATTCTAGGTACAACATATGCCTTGCTAAACATTTCCTAAATGTATACATTGCTGCATTGGTGCTGCTGCACCCCCTGGCTTGAAGTGGTTTCCATCATATCCAGGGTTTTGTTTGGTTCAATGGCTCTCAGCACCCCCACTATACAAATTGTTCCAGCACCCCTGCATTGCTAAATATAACTGTTGCTAGCTGGGTTCTTTCATAGTTTTCTTAACTCGTATGGCAAAGTATTTTCAGTCTGTAAGCACATATGGTGTGGTTAAATCTATAGCACAGTTTTGCTAGCACTGTTCTAAGAACAAAAATATCAGGCCCTAATAGGTGTCTCAAGTAGCATGACCAAAGTTGAAACACCCAAAGTGAATGAATACTTCTGAGGAATTTTAGGCTAAATTGTCTATAGGAACAACTAGAAAAGAACCCCATTAGTATTAAAGTAGTTGTAGACAACATAGACCTTAGATTCAGGAAAAAGATAATTTGGGGTCATGGGAAATTACCTCCCCAACTCCAACCCATTAAAGTCACTACTGGAGTTGCTCACTCTCAAACACTATATTCTGTTAAACAGTTGTTCTTAATGTAGGAAAGCAATGTGTTATATGAATGTCAGTGTAAAAACCAGAGCGGGCTGACTGACCTTTTAAAAATTAGGGAGTTGAGAATAAAAAATGATTACCCTTCAAACCAGACTCCTTGAGACTACTCATTATACTATCATGTTAAAAATGCTTAGTAGGCTGCAGACAATTAACTTACAATTTCTCTCATCTTGTTCCAACTGGATCAACGAATATGCTGTCTGCATCCCCTCCATATTCCTTAAAACTCCGATGATATTCCAAATCATATTTTATAGCAGAAGATATGCTGCTATTTGGAATGCTGTTGACAGGTGACAAAAGCTTAAACTGATTTTTTTTTTTAATAGACGCAACTGTTCAGGAATTTAATTTTTTAAAATAGCTTTCTTAAAATGGGATGCAGTTGAATTTTATTTGCTCAGTTGTTATTTTGTTGTTTATCCTGCCTCAAAATGGAAACTGCAAGCCCTTGGATCAATGGATTGAAAAGCCATATGGTTTCACTATCAGTAGCACATTCAAATGCCTCTATAGCCCCTGTATAACCTTGTAGAGCCATACTCCTCAATCAGTCACAGCAGATCACAACCAGGACTTCCTTCATCAAGTGTTTGGTGGGCAGGGTGATGATCTATACTTCTTTCTTCATCCATGGAAGAACACTATTATTTCAAATTTGTGCTAAATTAGGGAACTATGAACATACAAATTCTGATATAAATTAACCTTTGTAGTTGCTGGGTAACAATTATAGAGGCTACATTGCAGAGCATGTGTAGATCTATTTTGGAGCAGGGTGGAAAATCTTCCACTCACTCAGTCTTTCAGCATCTTCCAGGGGTGGCAGTTCCTAAACATTGCTGAACCACAGTGTGCTAAAAGCTCTGGTCACCTGCTCTTTAGGTCCCTTTGTTTGTTTGTGTTTGAAATTTTATACCTCTTGGGGATGGAAAGCCTTAGTATATCTAAGTTGTCCTGAATTTATCTCCCAAATTGTGTTTGCTCAGTGGGAGTGCTTTCAAACAACTCCAGAGCATAGCTAATCCAAGCTATACATGTATATGTTCTTATCTTTGTCTGCAGTATTGTGACAGGGTTGGGACTCACCACCACAGCGTCTCCTACTGGTCGCCACTAGGAATCGATCCGATCCAGTAGAGCGCCTCCTTCTGGTTATGTCCCGTCTGTCGTCCTGCCAGGGGTTGGCGTGTGGACCCGCTGTGCTCCCGACGCACAGGGCCCTCTTTCTGGGACACTGCCCTCCGACAGTGTCCTTCTGTCTATTCGCACCCCCTTCCGGGGGAGGGGGTGATCAACAGCCCCACACCTTTAAGTCCGATCCCTACAGTCGAGGATCTGGCGTGGTTCCGGCCGGCCGCTCCCTGCGGCCTATGGCTTAGTGTATGGCCCAATAGAACAATAAGGGGAGAAAGGGGGCACTCAGGCCCACCCACTACTCTGAGTCCCGGTCCAGAGGCCCTCTGGCAACAGTCTTGCTGTCCTCCTTCTCCTTCCTCCTCTGTCTACTCCTCTGGACCGCTTCCCCAACAGCCCTTCTCTGTGCTAGGCCTTCTCCTTCCAGACCTGCCGCCTGGCAGGCTACGGAGTAGGGCCTTCTCCCACTCTCTAAAGCTGGCCTGTACTGCGTTGTCCGTGGTGCTGGCCTCCCAGCTCTGGAGACAGACCTTCCCCCTCTGAAGGCCTGGGACAGACTGACTGCTCTCGCTCTGAGCAGTCTTTTATATGGCTGAGCTGGGCCCTGATTGGCTGGCCCCAATCTGTCCTCTGATTGGCTCCCAGTAAGCCCTTCTCGGATTGGCTGCGCGTCTACGCAGGCGCCCAGGTCTGCCGCAGCCCACCCTCTCCAGGCGTGGGGCAGCCGCCCCACCACACACCCTCCCCCTTAAGAACCCTCCCGGGGGTGTGTGTCCTAACCGCCCTAATGGCCTAGAGCTTGGAACTTAGCCTACGTCTCACGGTGGCCCTGCTGACCGGCTCACAGTCTAGGAAATTAGCCCTCGTCACCGGGCAATATGGCCTACTGGCCTAAGTCTAGGAAATTAGCCCCCGTCCTAGGGCAATCCGACCTAGTCACCGTCTCAGCGGGGGGGTCCACCGAAACACGCTGAGGCTTACCGGGTCCGACGTACCAGTCCGTCAATTCCCTTAGACTGCTTCCTATCAGTTCGGACGCTGGGGTGTCCCACAGGTCTCCCGATTCTCCACGGGTCTCGTGGTCCGCCGCCTCTTTTGGTTCCTCCCATGGTGAGGCTCCCCCTCAACCTGGAGAAGTCGTGGTCCCTGGCGGCTCCGGGAGTGCGGGCCGGTCCTCCGCCGGGGCTTCCCGCATAGGTTCTTCACCTACGGCTGCCTGTCTAGGCTGGGGTATGCTCCCTCCTTTCGCACTCTCTGTGCATTTGGGACATACCCAGTACGAGCGGGACGAATCCTCCGCCGTCAGGGCTACCTGTCTGGGGCCTCTATAGTTGGGTTGGGGCTTGGCTGCCCCCTCGCAAACCTCCCCCTGCACTAAGGATCCCCCATCTTGGTCCGTTTCCTCGCCCTCCTCCCCCTGCCTGGAGAAGAAATCTGCATTAGTATGGGCCTTACCCGGGCGGTGGAATACCTGAAAGTCGTAAGGCTGGAGGGCGAGGTACCACCGCATAATTCTAGCGTTTGTGTCCTTCATGCTGTGGATCCATCGCAAAGGGGCGTGGTCTGTGATCAATTTAAAACTTTTCCCCAGCAGGTAGTAACGTAGGGCGTCGATAGCCCACCAGACCGCTAGGGCCTCTTTCTCTATCGTTGAAAAATGTGTTTCCCAAGGGAACAGTTTACGACTTAGGTACAGTACTGGATGTTCTTCCCCGTCTACTTCTTGGGAGAGCACTGCGCCCAAGCCGACTTCGGAAGCGTCCGTTTGAAGTATAAACTCCTTCGTGAAGTCGGGGTGTCGTAGGACGGGTTCTCGAGTGAGCCGTTCCTTTAGTGTGGCAAAGGCTCTCTCACATTGTTCAGACCACTGTACCTGTCGAGGTTGAGAGTTCTTTGTCAGGTCTGACAAGGGGGCGGCTATAGATGCGAAATCCGGCACAAAACGGCGATAGTACCCAGCTAATCCTAAAAACTGACGCACTTGCTTCTTCGTCGTGGGGACGGGTACGTCTTTGAGGGCTTGTACCTTGCTAATCAGGGGCGTTAGTTTCCCCCCTCCTACCGTGTATCCCAGATAGGTCACTTCTTCTTGCCCTAAGTGGCATTTCGCCGGGTTAGCCGTTAGGCCGGCCGCTCTGAGGGCCTGTAACACCTTTGCCAGGTGGTGTAGGTGGCTCTCCCAGTCGAGGCTGTAAACTACAATATCGTCTATGTAGGCCGCCGCGTATTGGTCGTGGGGTTGGAGGACCTTGTTCATCAAGCGCTGGAACGTAGCCGCCGCTCCGTGTAACCCAAATGGCATGGTTATGAACTGGAAGAGGCCGAAAGGCGTGGGGAAGGCCGTCTTCGCACGGGAGTTTGGTGTAAGTGGGATCTGCCAGTATCCTTTAGTTAGGTCTATGGTTGACAGATACCTGGCTCCCCCGAGGCGCTCCAACAATTCATCCACCCTCGGCATTGGGTATGCATCGAAACGGGAGATAGCGTTGACCTTTCTGAAGTCGATGCAAAACCGGGTCGTCCCGTCTGGCTTCGGGACTAAGACGATAGGGCTTCGCCACTCGCTCGTTGATTCCTCCACCACTCCCATCTCCAACATCGTCTCTACCTCCTGTCGGACTGTATCCCACATTCTCTTGGGTAACGGTCGGTGGTTGTCCGTCACCCTCTTCCTGGGGTCGGTGGCGATATGATGACTCATTAGAGTCGTCCGGCCCGGGCGGGCCGATAAAACATCCGGAAATTCCTCCACCATCCGTTGTAGTTGCCCTCTCTGTCTGGGGTTGAGGCCTGACCCCAACGTGGCTGGTCTGGGGTCGGGAAGATCTCCTGCTAGGGGTCCAAGTTCCAAGTCTGGGGTGGACGGGCCAATGAACAGGGCTTCCCGGGTTTTCCAGGCCTTCAGCAGATTGACGTGATAAATGCGCGTCTCCTTATGTCGTCCTGGTAGTCTGACCTCGTAATCAACCGGCCCCACTCATCGGATTATTTCATAGGGGCCCTGCCATTTGGCTAGGAGTTTCGACTCTGCTGAGGGCAGTAAGAGCAGCACCCGATCGCCTGGGCTGAATTTCCTCCCTCTAGTCCCGCGATTATAGAGGTGTTCCTGGCATGCCTGTGCCCGTTCCAGGTTTTCCCGGGCGAAGGCCCCCAATGTTTGGAGTCGCTCCCGGAGGTGTAGCACATACTGTGTGGTTCCAAGGACCCGTGTTTCCTGGGCTTCCCACTCCTCCTTCAGGAGGTCCAATATTCCCCTGGGCTGTCTGCCGTATAAGAGCTTAAAGGGCGAGAACCCCGTCGAGGCCTGTGGTACCTCTCTTATAGCGAATAACAGAGCCGGCAACAAGGCGTCCCAATGCGAGGGGTCCTCCTCTACAAACTTCCGCAGCATAGCTTTTAGCGTGCCGTTGAATCGTTCTACCAGGCCATCGGTCTGCGGATGGTATACCGATGTCCGGAGGGTCCGTATATGGAGGAGGCGACATAGCTCTGCTATTAATTTGGAGGACACGTTCGTGCCCTGATCAGTCAGTATTTCCCCGGGTATCCCAACCCGGGCGAAAATCTTTACTAATTCGTTCGCGATGGTTGGTGCCGTCGCTGTCTTTAGGGGAACGGCTTCGGGATAGCGCATTGCATAATCCACGACTACTAGGATAAAGCGGTTCCCTGTCTTACTTCGTTCGAGGGGGCCGACGAGGTCCATCCCAATCCGCTCAAAGGGTACCCCCATGACTGGCATGGGTATCAGGGGTGCACGGGCTACCCCTTTCGGCCCGGTTCGCTGGCATTCTGGGCACGAGGCGCAAAAGTCCGCTACTTCTCGGTGTATGCCCGGCCAGAAGAACCGGCGAGCTACCCTCTGTAGGGTCTTCTCGCGCCCCAGGTGTCCTGCCCAAGGGTTCGCGTGGGCTAAGTGAAGGAGGCTGGCTCGCAGTCTCCGGGGGACCAACAGCTGGCAGAACGTCTCTTGGGTCTGGGGTTCCTGCGCTATGCGGTACAGGCGGTCCCGCCATACTTCAAAGCGGGGGCCCTGTGGAGTCCGCGGCATCATGTCCCCATCAGTATCAGGGTTGGTGGCCTGTTCCCAGGCTCGGCTTAGGGTTGGGTCTTCCCGTTGCTCCTGTAAGAAGTCCCCGTCCAGCTCTAGTTCTACTTGGGCGTCCTCCACCGAACGGGGCCTGTCTCCAAGATGATCCATGGGGGCCTCCAAAGTTGAGGAGGTCCCCTCGCCGGGGTCACTCCTTGGTCTGCGCCCGAGCAGTCCTGTCCTAGGTGCCTTAGTCCTGTCTGGTCGGGGCTTGGGCGGCTGATATCTCAGGAGGACCTCTCCAAAGCCCGGCCAAGCCCGTCCCAGCACCACCGGGTAGGCCAGCCTGGGGGCCACTCCTACCCGGAGACCCTCCTCTCGGCAGCCTACTCCCATTTTAACCCAGGCTGTGGGGTACGGGCGGATGTCCCCATGCACACACTGTAGGTGGATCGGGGGCCCCAAAAGATTAAGATTCAGGACCAGCCCCTCTCGTATGAGGGTCTGACTGCACCCCGAGTCTACGAGGGCGTTTGTGGGGTTCCCTTCGACCCAGACAGGGACTACCAGCTTTCCTATCCCTCCCTTCCAAGCCCTTCTTATGGCCACCCAGGCTTGCCCATAGCTGCAGTCCATAAAAGGGCAATCTCGCCGAAAATGTCCTTCTTGCCCGCAACCCCAACATCTCTCTCTCTCTAGTCTCGGCCGGCCCTGGGCCCCTCCCAAGGGGGCCTGCTCGTTCCAGGGGCTGTTGCTCCCTCCGAGTCATCACCTGTGGTAACTTGTGTCGGGACTCGGGGTTGGGGGGCCTCGGATACCCCTGGCTGTTGCCTGCCAGTGGCTCGAAGGGTCCCGACCCACAAAGGTTCCCCTTCTCTGTCCCGCCCTTGCGGCCAAGGTTCCCTGCCACTCGGGGTGGCGCCTCAGCCCCCTCGGCAGATAAGTAGTCCTCCATTAAGGCCACCACTACTGACAAGGTGGCCGGTTGATGCCGTCGTACCCAGGCCCTTCCTCCCGGGGGCAGGATCTGGGTGAACTGTTCTAGGGCCACCATCTCCGTCACCTGGGGTCCCGTCAAGCCTTCCGGGTTCAACCACTTCCAGCAGTGGTCTCGGATGCGTTGGGCCACGGCGCGGGGTCGGGCCCCCGGAGGGTACTGTTCCTTGCGTAGGCGCTGGCGGTAGGTCTCCGGGCTAATGCCGGTATGGTCCAGGATGGCCGCCTTCACTCGGGCGTACTCGAGGGCCTCCCGGGGGTCGAGGCTACGGTATGCGGCCTGAGCCTGCCCAGTCAAGTAGGGGGCCAGTAAGGTGGCCCAATGTTCTGAGGGACACCGGGCAGCGGTCGCCACCCGCTCAAACGTCACCAAAAATGCTTCTGGGTCGTCCTCAGGCCCCATCTTGGTGAGGCGTACTGGTAGTGCCCCCAAGGTATCCCCATGTCCGGTCCCCATGGGTGCGGCAGGGGTGCCTCCCGCCGGGCGTAATAGCGCGGCCATCTGTTGCACCAGGTGTTCCTGCTGCGCCCGCTGCTGGGCGGCCAACTCCCGGAGGAGCTGCTGCTGGTTCTCTTGGTGCTGAGTCATCAGCAGTTGCTGTTGGCTGGTCATTTGTTGCAGCATTTGCACCTGCTGCTGTTGCTGCTGGGCCGACTGCTCCTGTTGCTTCTCTAGCATCCACATCAGGAGCTGTTGGCGTGTGGACCCGCTGTGCTCCCAACGCACAGGGCCCTCTTTCTGGGACACTGCCCTCCGACAGTGTCCTTCTGTCTATTCGCACCCCCTTCCGGGGGAGGGGGTGATCAACAGCCCCACACCTTTAAGTCCGATCCCTACAGTCGAGGATCTGGCGTGGTTCCGGCTGGCCGCTCCCTGCGGCCTATGGCTTAGTGTATGGCTCAATAGAACAATAAGGGGGGAAGGGGGGGACTCAGGCCCACCCACTACTCTGAGTCCCGGTCCAGAGGCCCTCTGGCAACAGTCTTGCTGTCCTCCTTCTCCTTCCTCCTCTGTCTACTCCTCTGGACCGCTTCCCCAACGGCCCTTCTCTGTGCTAGGCCTTCTCCTTCCAGACCTGCCGCCTGGCAGGCTACGGAGTAGGGCCTTCTCCCACTCTCTAAAGCTGGCCTGCACTGCGCTGTCTGTGGTGTTGGCCTCCCAGCTCTGGAGACAGACCTTCCCCTCTGAAAGCCTGGGACAGACTGACTGCTCTCGCTCTGAGCAGTCTTTTATATGGCTGAGCTGGGCCCTGATTGGCTGGCCCCAATCTGTCCTCTGATTGGCTCCCAGTAAGCCCTTCTCGGATTGGCTGCGCGTCTACGCAGGCGCCCAGGCCTGCCGCAGCCCACCCTCTCCGGGCGTGGGGCAGCCGCCCCACCACAAGTATCCATGGCTGTGTGCTGAGGTGTTGTGTTCTGCTTCCTTCTCTAACTCCATGCTGTTTCCTCATCATGCCTGCCTTTCATTCCCTTTCTTTTCTCTGTAAAGAGCACTCTACTTATGCCCTGTTCTCACTTGCTGAGAGTTAAAACTGCATTTTAAAAACTGCTTTAACTTCTTGTAGTTCTGTACAAAGGATGAACAAAGGATGAATATAGGCAAACAACACAGGAATGCAGGGGCAAGATTAGAAAGGCAAAGGCACAAAATGAGCTCAAACTAGCTACGGGAATAAAGGGAAACAAGAAGACTTTTTATCAATACATTAGAAGCAAGAGGAAGACGAAAGCCAGGGTAGGCCCACTGCTTAGTGAAGAGGGAGAAACAGTAACAGGAAACTTGGAAATGGCAGAGATGCTTAATGACTTCTTTGTTTCGGTCTTCACCGAGAAGTCCCAAGGAATGCCTAACATAGTGAATGCTAATGGGAAGGGGGTAGGTTTAGCAGATAAAATAAAAAAAGAACAAGTTAAAAATCACTTAGAAAAGTTAGATGCCTGCAAGTCACCAGGGCCTGATGAAATGCATCCTAGAATACTCAAGGAGCTAATAGAGGAGGTATCTGAGCCGCTAGCTATTATCTTTGGAAAATCATGGGAGACGGGAGAGATTCCAGAAGACTGGAAAAGGGCAAATATAGTGCCCATCTATAAAAAGGGAAATAAAAACAACCCAGGAAACTACAGACCAGTTAGTTTAACTTCTGTGCCAGGGAAGATAATGGAGCAAGTAATTAAGGAAAGCATCTGCAAACACTTGGAAGGTGGTAAGGTGATAGGGAACAGCCAGCATGGATTTGTAAAGAACAAATCATGTCAAACCAATCTGATAGCTTTCTTCGATAGGATAATGAGTCTTGTGGATAAGGGAGAAGCTGTGGATGTGGTATACCTAGACTTTAGTAAGGCATTTGATACGGTCTCGCATGATATTCTTATCGATAAACTAGGCAAATACAATTTAGATGGGGCTACTATAAGGTGGGTGCATAACTGGCTGGATAACCGTACTCAGAGAATTGTTATTAATGGTTCCCAATCCTGCTGGAAAGGCATAACGAGTGGGGTTCCGCAGGGGTCTGTTTTGGGACCGGCTCTGTTCAATATCTTCATTAACGACTTAGATATTGGCATAGAAAGTACGCTTATTAAGTTTGCGGATGATACCAAACTGGGAGGGATTGCAACTGCTTTGGAGGACAGGGTCATAATTCAAAATGATCTGGACAAATTGGAGAAATGGTCTGAGTTAAACAGGATGAAGTTTAACAAAGACAAATGCAAAGTGCTCCACTTAGGAAGAAAAAATCAGTTTCACACATACAGAATGGGAAGAGACTGTCTAGGAAGGAGTACGGCAGAAAGGGATCTAGGGGTTATAGTGGACCACAAGCTAAATATGAGTCAACAGTGTGATGCTGTTGCAAAAAAAGCAAACATGATTCTGGGATGCATTAACAGGTGTGTTGTGAGCAAGACACGAGAAGTCATTCTTCCGCTCTACTCTGCTCTGGTTAGGCCTCAGCTGGAGTATTGTGTCCAGTTCTGGGCACTGCATTTCAAGAAAGATGTGGAGAAATTGGAAAGGGTCCAGAGAAGAGCAACAAGAATGATTAAAGGTCTTGAGAACATGACCTATGAAGGAAGGCTGAAAGAATTGGGTTTGTTTAGTTTGGAAAAGAGAAGACTGAGAGGGGACATGATAGCAGTTTTCAGGTATCTAAAAGGGTGTCATAAGGAGGAGGGAGAAAACTTGTTCACCTTAGCCTCTAAGGATAGAACGAGAAGCAATGGGCTTAAACTGCAGCAAGGGAGGTCTAGGTTGGACATTAGGAAAAAGTTCCTAACTGTCAGGGTGGTTAAACACTGGAATAAATTGCCTAGGGAGGTTGTGGAATCTCCATCTCTGGAGATATTTAAGAGTAGGTTAGATAAATGTCTATCAGGGATGGTCTAGACAGTATTTGGTCCTGCCATGCGGGCAGGGGACTGGACTCGATGACCTCTCGAGGTCCCTTCCAGTCCTAGAATCTATGAATCTATGAAAAAACTGCTTAACCTTGTGGAGTTTCAGGTTTTCCACAAGCAGGTTAGGGTCTCCACAGCAGAGTTTGGTGAATTTCCGCAAAACCAAGTCTTTTGTTTTGCAGAATTGTCACCTGAAAAGTTGGTGCTTTCACTTCATCCTCCATTTCTCCACCCTTTGCTTACAGTTTGGAAAAAAAATTCTATAATTCTTTCAATAGATGTCTTGGAAGAAACACACATTTGTCACTCAAACGTTGTCCCTTTGTACTACGAAGTAGGCCTGTTATTACTTGAAAAATCTGCATATTTTAGAAAAATGTTCCACAAAAATTGGCATATATTCAAGGTTATAACAGAATCTAGTAACCTTTCAATTTGAAATAGTTTTGCATTTTATTGTGCATGTTCCTAACCCACTTCTTCTCTAATGTCTGGAATTATGAAACAAAAGCACATAATATCCCATGACTCCTGACACTGTTGTCATTGACCTGCATTACACGAAAGGAAGGATCCTCTAACCACCAGTGTGAAATCATTAAAATCAGTTTTACATGATGAATACATGGGGCTGATCTGTGCAGTGTGAGCTGCTGTCCTGCCTGTTTTAAGTCTGTAAACAAACAAAAAGCCAGCAAGATATTTTATATATTTTGTAAAGATTTTTTCCAGAATGTTGAACCATTAAAAGTTGCTCATTTCAAAAACTGTGAGAAAAAGGATGGAAAGATGAAGGTCAAAGTGCAGTGGAAGTTGTTGAAGAAATGCGGGCTCAGAACCTGGCAAGAAAAAGTAAAATACAGTGGAGATCATTGCCAACTTAATAGCCATAATGGAAAAGATGTTTGAGAGATGAAAAGAAAGATTGGAAGATAACATAACATTAAAACTATGAGCACCCATGCTAACATAAGGCCTGATCCAAAGAAAAGAGGATCAGGAAAGAGTCTCATTGGCATAAGTGGACTTTGGATCAGACTCATATATTCCAATGAAATGGATGAGTGGAAACAAAGAATCTGAGCTAAGTAATCTGGATACCAACTCAGTAAGCCAAAGGTTTCAAAATGTGTGGTAGCCTCTGTGAAATATTTTGCCTTTCCTTTGAAAATTGCCCCTTTGTGGTTGAAAGCAAGGCCTTTATTAACAGTATAAGTATAGTAAAGTTGAATATTACACGATTAATTCAATCTCTTAAAAGTTTCCAGGATATATGAACTTCCTTTTTTGGGAAAGAAAGTCCACCTAAAGTTATCAATGTTACACTGGTTACACATGTTTACTTATGACCTTAAACTCATTCTCTTTTTTTAAATGATATTGGACCTTTTCCTTTTTAGTTTTCATGGCCAAAAAAAATCCCCAGGATAGCACTTGAAATTTATGTCATAATTAAAAAAAAAAAAAAAAGGAGGCCCAAAAATCTTTGACACTTCCTGTTATATTTCTGAGCTTTCCACTTAGAACATACAGCATTGTGTAAGGAAGGAAACTCAGCGAATAACTTGATGTAAATAGAACAATAAAAAGCTGCAACTACACTGCTCTACAGCCAAAATGCTTCTGAAATAAATGTAGTCAAACTTTACTAATTCTGGGTCACTGAGAACGAAAATGATTGGCTCTAGTTTTCAAGATATGCTATTGGGTCAGTATATACGACCCTTGACTTGGGAATGGCGGAGGATAAGTGAGTTATAAAGGGAAGGGATCTCAATTTAAACCAGAAATGACTAAAATACATCTTTGACTGGATCTAGGAATAAATCTATGACTGGGTTTGGACAGTACTTGCTTTTTAGGCAAAATAATGAATGATGCAATCTGAAGCTGGTATTGCGTCATACTTGATATGAATTGCATCATGTTATTCCTAGAAGTCATGGATGATGCAACCATAACGAAGCTTACATCACTCTGCTGAACAAATTGCCCTATATCAGCTCTAGAAATCATACAGTGTCGTGCTCTCTTATTTGTCAGTGTTTGATTTTGCAAAGGGACACATTTCTGTTTAGCCAAAGTGAGCAGAGATGCCTCGTACTTGTGTGAACAGTGCAGATAACTTCTGCTATGTTTGTGGTGAAGTGACTTTTGCATCACAAAAGTGCAGTATAACCACTATGGTTAAGAAAGCCTATCACCTTTATTTTGGCTGCAAAATTGGAGATCAGGACAAGAGGTGGGCCCCATACATATGCTGCAACACTTGTGCAACAAATCTTCGCCAGTGGTTGAACAGGAAAAGGAAATCTATGCCTTTTGCAGTGCCAATGATTTGGAGAGAGCCAACAGATCATACCAGCAATTGTTACTTCTGCATGGTGCCTCCAGTTGGGAAAGGTGTGTCAAAGAAGAAAAAGTGGACTGTGCATTATCCAAACATTCCATCAGCTATACGCCCAGTACCCCAGGGAGAAGGACTGCCGGTTCCTGATGCACCAGAATCATTCTCACTTGAGTCAGACGAGGAAGAGGAAGAGGATGAAACTTCTGGTCCTGAACCATCAATGTCACAGGACCCACATTTTCTCCCATCCTCCTCCTCTGAACCACACCTCATAACACAAGGTGAACTGAATGACCTTGTCAAGGATTTGGAACTACCCAAGAGTAAGGCAGAGCTGTTGGGCTCCAGACTACAGCAGTGGAATCTCCTGGCAGGCGATGTTAGGGTTTCCATGTTCTGTGACCGTCAAAAGGATCTTGTCCCATTCTTCTTCATGGAAGGTGATCTTGTAGCCTGCAACAACATCGATGGTGTGATGGCAGCCCTCAACATCGTTCACGATCCAGATGAGTGGAGACTGTTCATTGATTCATCGAAGAGGAGTCTTAAAGCTGTTTTACTGCATAATGGCAATGTTTTGCCATCAATTCCAGTTGGTCATGCAGTCCATATGAAGGAAACCTATGACAACATGAAACAACTTTTGAGGTGCATAAACTATGACCAACATCAGTGGCAGCTTTGTGGCGATTTGAAGGTTGTTGCTCTCTTGCTTGGTCTGCAGACTGGATACACAAAGTACTGCTGTTTTCTCTGCAAATGGGATAGTCGTGCAAGAGATTCCCACTACATCAAGAAAGATTGGCCACTCCGACAGTCATTGGAGCCTGGGAGGAAAAGTGTTCAGCATCCACCACTTGTTGAATCAAGGAAGATTTTGTTACCACCCTTACACATCAAGCTGGGTCTGATGAAGAACTTTGTCAAGGCCATTGACAAAACACAAGCAGCTTTCAAGTACCTCCGTGGAAAATTTCCAAGGTGAAGTGAAGCTAAGATAAAGGAAGGTGTCTTTGTTGGTCCTCAGATTCGTGAACTTCTTCGAGATGATGCATTTGACCATGCACTGCGTGGCAAGGAAAAGACGGCATGGAAAGCCTTCCAGTTAGTGGCAATAAATGTTCTCGGAAACAACAAGGCAGACAACTACAGGTTGTTGGTGGAAAACCTCCTCAAGGCATACAAAAGCCTTGGTTGCAACATGTCACTAAAGATACATTTTTTGCACTCTTATCTAGATTTTTTCCCACCGAACTGCGGAGCAGTGAGCGACGAGCACGGCGAGCGATTTCACCAGGACATTGCAACAATGGAGAAACGCTATCAGGGCAAATGGAGCCCATCAATGCTTGCAGACTATTGCTGGACAGTGACAAGAGATGCTCCATTTAATGAATACAAGAGACAAGCCAAGAAGCGCCGAGTAGACACTGAATAGGACTAAACTATGTACAGAATAGTTTTTTGCCTTTTGTTTCATAATAAATTGTATTTATATAACCCTTTTGCTGATTTTTAAAGTGTTACATAAACAGGACAGGTGAAATATTATCATGTAAAGCAACCATAAACACATGAAAAGACCTAGGTTTACAATTTATGATTAAAACTCTACTATCTACACAATATACATAGACATAGAATGTAAAAACTTAAATATCTTAGAAACAGTAGCCAATCAGTTGTTTTAATTGTCATATTTGAATTCAGCACATCAAAATACATAATAAATAGCACATTTTATCTCTGAAGCAGACGACTTCTCAAAAATTGTAGACCAGTGCTATTAAAGTAACAAATGTATTGTATAGTAATATAGAGGAGTTTCCTCCCCCTTCAGTTGCCCCTTTGAAGATGTGCAAAAATCCAGCTGTGCATGGCACCAAGAAAATGGAGAACAATATTAAAATAACTGTAACTACCCTGACTTCTTTTATCGAGACCCTGGCATGAGATCCAAACTTTCTTCTGGGAGCAGGATTCCCAATATATTTACAATAGAAAGGAAGGGAGTCAGGCACAATAAGGACTTGATTTACAATGATACTATTATGATTTTACAATACAGATTTTTACATTCAGAATGAAGAAACATTCTGTTATTTGTCAATAAAGACTTCTTTTTTTAAAAGATGACATTTTAAAACCCCTATTCCAATACATACAGTGGAAACATTGTTAATGATTGAAAGCTAACAAAACATTTCTATAGGCTTCTGTAACCAATCACAATTTTTTTCCCCCCTGTGGTCCGAAGACATGAATAGCACTCTTAGAGAAGAGGAAGGGGTATATATCCTGGAAGCAGTACATGAATCCTACTATAAACAACTACCTGAGGCAAAGAGATTGTTTCTTAATGTATAAGATTATTCCAGGTGTCTGTCTAATATAAATATATTCCAGGCTGATCCCCATTATCCTATCACTCTCTCTTTGATCATGTACCGTGGTCTATAATTTCTGGGAGTTATCTGAAAAACAACATGGGAAATGCTTAGACTTTACTACCTCTAGATACAAAAATTTGCTGATGGGGTCAAATACTGCTTAACCTTTCTCCATGAATAGGTCATACCATTGGGCTTTCTGCAGAGGATCTAAGTTAGATTGAAGGAGAAGGAATTTGCCCCAACAACATTGTTGTTTGATGGAGATGTCATATAGCTGCTCTTCTGTCACTGCTATGGCTCATGGGTGGTGGTAGCAGCTGTGGCTCTGAATACCAGAGGGCTTTAGCCCTATGGAATTGTATAATTGTTGCCTACTCCAAGTATGCCCTAAACTCTCACTTTGTACTGTGGAGCACAGTTTTATGGCCTGCAGAATTGTGGAATCCCTGTGCGTAGCCTCTCTGGGTTTGTCTTCACTTGAAACTTACATCAAGTTAAAATACGACTTTGAGAAGTTATGTTAACTAGCACAATGCTAACATCATCTTTACACTCAGCATAGACAAAAACATGTTGTGTTAAGCATTGTGTCAGCTGGTCACTAGTAAAAATTTAGAGACAGATACATGAAACTGTGTACTGTATATTGATTTTTAGAAACATGTTTATTGACACACAAACATTACAACACAAAATAAAATGCTGACTACGAAGAAGGAGAGTAATGGTCAATAAACTGTATCCCTCCTGAGGGTTAGATGACCTAGTAATTAATCATTTATATTCAAAGTCAATAATGGAAACCACTTTTCCTCTAAAAAGTCCTTCTCCTCCACAAAAGCTACTCTGCTTCTGATTGTAATCCATTGATAAAAGGCCTTACATTAAAGACAGCCATTGATCCAGGACAGGAGAATACTCCAATAGTCTAAGGATACATCATACATTTTGTAGGGAAAAAGAAGATGCAATACAAGCTAATGTTTCTGTTTCATTATTGCCTCTCTAGATTTATTGTCAATAGGCCAAATGCTACCGCCCAACCTTGTAAAAGGGTGGCAGGACACTTCTGTTGACCTCCCCTGTAAACAAGGGTTAGAACCCTTCAGGGAATTCTTTTAATAGGTTCCTGAGGATCCACACAGCACATGGGGAGAAGGGTTGGGCTAGAATTTGTTATATTATTAGTTTCTTTGCAAATAAAGCCAAAGCCTACAAAAGGTGTGAGGACTGACCTTGTGCAACACATGGCACTTTCTTTTGGAGCAGGTTGTAAAAACCATATGCTCACTCACCCTCTTGCCTCCTTTCAGGTATGAATGGCCCTAAACACAGCTGAACCTCAGTGAGGTCACTGCAAAAGCATCAGAGGGTTTCTCTTCACTAGAAAATTACATTGAGTAATGCCCCCTACTCCCTTAGGGGTGATGTGTGTTCCTGGGGCCACAGAGGAGGCAATCCTTGCACTCTTTCAAATACAGGGACTCCTCATATCTTCAGCTCTTGTATATGGTGGCTGAGAGGAGTGAAAGCTCTTTGGCCCAGATCCACTAGGGTACTTATGTGTTGCAATACTCACTCTTTCTCTGGCCTAATTGCTGTGTGGTTATTCAATTGTTTAATTAAAGGGGGAACAGCTTCAACAGGACAGACTGAGGGAGTCCCACATCAGAATAATCTATGGCCCAGTGGTTAGAGTTCTCTCCTGAGCCCCTGTTCAAATCCCTTTGCCTGATGAGGCAGAGGGAGGACCTCTGGGGGTTTCCCATTTCCTGGATGAGTGTGCTAACCACATATAGTTATAAGAGTGGCCTGTGACCACCTCCTCCTCCAGGCTATTTTGTGTGGAAGCAGCGTCTGAGCAGTTCTACCAGATCGGGTCCTGCAGACAAGGTAGGTGAATCAATCTGGGGCTTACATGGGATTCCTAGAGAGAGGCAGCAATGAGCATGCCCAGAGGCAGAAAGTTATGCACTTAGGGAACTTTTACTGCAAAAATGTAGGCACTGATTGAATTTAGACACCTACAGGCTTAAGGCAGAAGCCGAGCAGGGGTTTTATGGATCACTGCAATGACTAAAAATGGAACTTAGGCATCTAAATCTGGCCTAAGTACCTTTACAGATCTGTACCTTTGAATTATCTTCTCTCCATGCGCAGTCTTGGACTCAAAACAATCTGGTCCAGGGGATTTAATAACATGAATCTTAAAAAAACCTCCTTTTAATATTTTTAGATATAACTAGAGAGGAAACCCTAAAAGCAAAATCAGCTTTGTCCATTGGTCAGTAACCAGGTTGCTTTCTCAATCGTACTTGGGACAGTAGTTGGCTTTTGCAAATTACCAACTGCAGCCATTCTTAGTTTTCAATAGACAAAGTACTTTTGACTCTGCTTGTATATTTATTGGATCTTGTGATCTTTTGGGGCCAAAATTATATCAGATCTTTGGCCTATTTTCACAGACTTTAGATTCACACAAATGATAGAAATATGTGACAGAGTAGGGTATTTTGGCGTTTGTTTTTGCCTTGTTTCTTTGTCTTCCTAATCCCATCCTCAGCTGGTATACATGTGTGCAGTTCATATGGAGTTAAAAGGAGTTTCACCTATTTACAGTAGCTGAGAATTTGGTCTGTTATGTCTAACATACATTTTAAAATTGGAAATAACTTGTAATTATTAAAGACTGAGGTGGCACTGCAACTGTAATGGACAATTATGTTAAGGAAGCTCCAATTAGCAAGAGTGCCTGAGAGTGCTTGGCAGAGATGGGAAAGCTCTGGAGAGCTTGATCGGGTGTGACTTCAAGGATAATTATCTGAAATGAACTCTAGAGTGAGATTTTCAAAGCTACTTAAGGGATGTGAATGCCAGCTCTCATTAGCAATAAATGGGAATTGAATATCAAGATCCTCTAATCCGTGTTGATGATATCACAACTAAACTTTTTGGGGGTACCCTGTGTAAAGAATAACTTTCCTCTATCTAATTCTCAATTGGAGGACGGCCCAACTCTCCAATCCATTAAGGGCCTACATTGTGCTTTGGTTGAGGAGAGCTATATGGGACTCCTTTCAGAATTCACCAGTGCCAATCCTCCGCCACAGTGATTGATGTAGAATGACTCAGGATGAACTTTTCTGAGTGCACGGTTTTGTTTCTAGCCTTTGCCAATCCAGGGAATGAGACACAAACCCTTGTACCTGGCTGACTCCCTCTGAGCCTTGGAGATTTGCCCATCACTTAATGACAGTGAATTGCTTACAATAAAGAAGTGTTACATGTAATTTGTTGCCATCTGCCTGTATTTTGCTAATCCACATGATTGGACACCACATTATGTTTGTTTATGTTTGCAATTTATCATACCTCTTACTCTCCTGTGTATGCAGACTCCTTTCATAAAGAAAGAACAGCCAGCCACAAAAGAAATGGTCTCAGCTATTGCACAATATATGTGCAAATTAATGAAATTAATTGGAAAATAAAAAGAACATACAGCACATATTGCAGATTTTAGACAGACTGCACTTGCTTACAGTACATGTACTTATTTATGCAATTTATTCTTGTTTAATTTGACTATTTATTCCAGCAGCTGTCATATCACATTGTGTTTGTGCTACAGTACCTCTGAGATGCAGAGAAGCTTCTCTAGGGACACGGTCATATGAACTGTGTTTTTCAGAGAAAGAGATGTGTTTTAGTAAGCAAGCACATATCCTAGTTTTGAGTTCTCGGTACTTAATAACTAATTCTGTTCTCCACTAACCGGTTGTACTGATGTTCTCTACCATTTTGAATTTTTTAAAAATGGGAAACTCCTGTTTTTTAAAAAATGCGCTTGTTATTTTGAATGCATGTTGTGGGCATGTGGCTGGGGATTACTGTGCATGCAGGGGTTTTTTTTTTTGTACAATTGGAAAATACAGTTCTATACAGTATATAGCCCCAATCATACAAAATGCTCCACCTAGTGGAAACCAATGTAACTCCAGATAGGTAGAAGTCAATAGGCTTCTAGAGATGCCACGTTCTAAGGTATATCCATCACTGACAGACTTTATTTCCACTGTTTGACTTTTCTCTGTACACATCCAGCCTCATACCCGTCCTTTAGTGCAGTGAGGATGGAGGCAAGGGTAGTGTACCAGTCCTGGATATCGATGGTCATGCAGGGCCATTCCAACAATCCACTAATCCCTTTGCTGCCTGACCCTTACCCAGTTGTATAAAGGTTGCCCCCGCCCCATTGACAGCAGTAGTAACAACCTTCTCCATGCCAACATGGTCCCTGAACAACACAGTTATAAATCAATGGTTCTACTGGAATTCTATGAACCACTGTAAAGCATTTAGTGGGAGCTATAATAGGTTATTAACAAGCAGACAAAGTGCCCCTGTGTCTGTGCATTTCTTCATCAGTACTGACAGCAATTGTCCCTGGGCTGCATGAAATGGGGGGGGAGGAGGAGGAGGAGAAGGGAGGGAGAGAAGGGTCAGCTTTTAAAAGAACACTTTAGTGACACTTACACTTTAGCAGAAATCCAACACCACCCCTCTCCCACTGACCAACCCCTATTTTTTTCTTCCCCATTATGAATGGAAATAGTACAGGAGGGAAGTTGGTTGGTGGCTTGTGTGCAGGTCTACCTAGATCTGGGAAGGGAAAGAGAACTATTTGTTTGTCTGAGGAAAGTCAGAGTAGTCCAAACATTTCAAATGTTTTGTACTGATCCCAGTCCCTAGCGTCTGTCCTCTCCCTGCACTGAGTCACTCTCAGTGAGTGAAGCGTCCATTCCAGTGGTTGCACAAACACAATGCCATGTCCCTTAGCTGTGGAGAGAAAACTGGCTTGTGCTGTTAATTCAAAAGTTCAGGGAAGAGTATACACTTCTGGAGTCACTCTGTTTCCCTGTCCTTTTCAGTGCTGTTTGCTGGACACAGGGGCTGGAGTTTCTGGTGATGCAGAAACTGGGTTGATGAATGCTCTTTGTGGTTCTCTGTTCCTCTTCCATGGGAACTCTGTCTGCCTGCTTGCTTAGAATATAGCCAATTTCTTCTCAAATTGCCCTCCCCCCCCCAAACATAATTCAGCAACTTTTTGGTGTAGCAGAAATTCAAGCGGGTTCTTTGGGTTTTAAGGCAGGGCAAATGTGCTTGGTCACCTTTATAGCTCACCAAACCCTCCACTTAGCATTATATAAGCAAAATATTAGCAAAATATTTCTCTGGCAACGATGGCTGTATATCCTCCACAGGCCTAGAAAGCCACTTCTCTTTTCCAGTCTGATATTTTCAAAACAGCTATGTTCTCCAGCCTTTGAAGAAGAAAAGGGCAACTAGTAACATTTCCCTAAAGGAACCGAATCACACCCCAGCTGGCTCCTGGAGGCATTGCACACATTACAACATTTTAATATATGGTATCTTACCATTTTTAGCTTTGGCTCCTTCCTTGTGGACAGCAAAAGAAGAGGACTGTAACAGCTGCATTCCGGGGATGCTAAAAAGTACCATTATGTTATGTGGGACAATTTTTTAGGTTCCTGCAAAGAAGAAATGAAATATAAAGCTAGCCTTGCGTTTGACTTGGCAGGGCATTCCAATGCTGGTAGGGAACACATTCAACTCGGAGGACAGGAGCAGCAACTCAGAGGTAATAGAGGAAGATGCTGACGGACTCTGGAGAACCTGTGTGTTGGCATAGACAGAAAGAATCAAGAGCAGCTGGACTTTCTTTGGGAAAAGCAGGATTGAGTTGTTAGGGAAGATGAGGCATTCCTGCAAATGGAGAGACAGCACGGGCAATGGGAGTGTGCCCACAGGGAATGGGAGCATGCACAGAGGGAACAGGATCATGCACTTATGCAATCCCTAGTCCAACTGGGTGGTGGAACACTTTTGGGGCCCGCCCACTGCCACTGCTGCTGCTCCTCTTCCGAATGGGCACCTCCTCCTCCCCCTTTTCTTCCTCTTCCAGCTGCTGCCCACATTGCTGCTGGGGCAGTGAATTCCCACTCCCCACCCCACACCAGACAGGAGCATGCTGGATGCTTGGAACAACATACTCTACTGCACCCAAAACCCACCATCTCCTCAGAGCCCAGAGGAGGGAGATGATGAGTCCCATGGTGTCGCTGTAGCTCAGCCTTTGCTCAGCCCCCAAATTCCATGCAGTAGATGTCCCCATTTGTCTCCCCGCACAATAATCTACAGTTGTCCTCTCCCCTCACCATCCCCTTGGCAGGGGGAGGGCAAGAGCAAGGAGATGGTTGTTTGCCCACTTCTCTAAGAACTTTTTTTTTTTGGTTCATTTGTTCCTGTCAAACACCATTTTCGATCTATGTTCAATATATATAAATACAAGTTACTGTTCACTTCACTTGTGTGTACCTTGACTTTCAAGTATGATCAACATGATACTTCCCAGAGTTTTGGGATGGGGTAGCAGAATTCATAGCGCATAACTGTGCATTTCCACGGCACCAGACTTTTAATAAATCAAACACTTTAATCCCTTCCACAAACCCTCCTCCCCCCAATGAATTTGCTGTTTTAAAGGTTTCTTGACAATGAAGTAAGCTGTGAAATAACTGTTGTTGTCCAAAGCCCCACATTGAAAAACAGAGGAGAATTTAATTGAAATGGCTTTGTCTTGGTTAATAATTTACATAATAAAGAGAAAAGAAACAAAAGTAAAATAACATTGAAGATATCTGACAATGAGCAGTACATTTATGACCTCTTTCCCCCCACCCAGCCATTACTACTGACAACCATGGGAGAGTATTCATGCCATGGGAATGATCACGCAGGGCTCCTGACAAGTGCTGTGAGCAATGCTGCCAGAAAACATTGTGAGGAAGGAATTTGTGAATTCCCTCCCCAAACCCTACAGTACTTTTTAAAAATTACTTTAACAATGCTTAAGTGCTCCCCATAAACCAGCCTGGAACAGTGCAGTTAACATAACAAAAACATTGCTAAATGATGGCATTACAGTGCATTATCATTCACCTCAGCACAAAACCGCCGCAAGCTCCTCACGCAAATCAATGAATATCTGCTTCCTCATTCAGAACTTCTGCACCCATTGGTCATCATCCCACGTTTCCAAGTTGATCTGGTCCCACCATGCTGATTCTCCAGGACCAGAAACCGTGGTCCACTTTTGGGCATACTGTTATGATCCCTGCATTCAAAACATCTGCTCCATGGGACCCAAGTGGATTTTTATTCCCCCTCTGGGTCAGCTCTCTTTAGACCAATTCCGTCCAGTGTCTGGTACCATGGTGCATGAACATTTGTCCAGTGAACAGTAGCAGGTACAGAATGACATCATCATGGACTTGCTCCTTATCTCCAATGCAGTTTGGCAGAAAGGAGAGATGGCAGGGAGCTGCCAGCGTCAAATGCATGAAGGTGGCTAACAGCTCCATCAACATGCAGTAAGGCAGTTCCTAGAGTGTCCCCTGTGATGCACAGACCTCTGGGATATCATCCCTGAAATGTTAGCACTAATGTCATGTACCAAAAAGGTGCAGTTTGAATAAAGGAATATGCCAGTGCACAGCGTATACTCTGCCCAGCACAGCATATGTGGATACTTGGTGTGGGTACAGAGTACATGCTCTAGCAATACATGGATAAGTAATTGTGTACACTCACAAATGTAGATGTAGCCCAACAGTTCTAGAGTAGCCCTGCCTTCAGACCCTAGCACAATGCTAAGTGACTGCAAGAATGACTTGTTGGCACTCCCACAGCCAGCCTAGGGCTATGTCTACGCTGGCAATTGAATGAGAAAAACTTTTGTCTTTCAGAGGTGTTAAGCCCTCTCCCCCCGAAAGACAAAAGTTTTGCTGCAACAAGTGCCAGTGTGAACAGCGCATTGTCAGCAGGAGCGCTTTCCTGCCAACAAAGCAAATGCTGCTCATTGGGGGTGGAAGTTTTTTGTAGGCAGGAGAGCCAACAAACAGCGGCTACACTGCACAGCTTTTAGCGGCACTCCTGTAGCGAGACAGCCATGTCACTAAAAGCTGTGTAGTGTAGACATAGCCTAATTTTTGCCCAACATATCCAGAGGCCGAAGTTTAGCCAGTTCTATTTCCTTTACAGGAAAGAATAGGAAAAGTATCTGGGAATGGAAGTTTCTAATAGTCTAATGATTATTCTTTAAATGTTCAGTTGGGAATGGAGCAGGCACAAAGGCTGAAAGGGAAACATAAGTTGGAAGTAGTTTATCATCATTCTCCTTTCAAAGTATTATTCTGTAATATCATCCCTCATGCCTTGTAATCCTTCTGTTTTGTCATGGGAACAATAAAATTTTAAATAAAAATACCCAAGATTTTTTGTCAGAATAGCTTAGACTTATTTCTGTGTTTGATTATAGAAAACACACCATATTACTATGTACTTGTAACACACACTTGTCAAAGATATATATCCTGAATCTGGAATCAACAGCCCTAATAAGAATATATTCTGCTAGGCGCTTTGTGGAGTTCTTGTAACAAATGAAGTTCCTGTGATCTGAAATCACTAAACACAAATCAAAAGTTTGGTAAGCAAGTAATTTTTTAGTAGCAGGTCAGCTTCCCTACTCTCTGCTAGGCAGAGAAAGATAAGCCCACAGGAACAGGACATACTAGAAGTTTCAAGGATTTGCAAATGGAACAGGTGCTAATGAAGGAATAATTATCTTCAACTAGCCAGCAGATGGCCCTCAGGCATTCAGAGCCATATAAAAAAGAGAGATTGAACTCTCCTGTGGGAAATGGTTTCTGTGCTTTGAGACTTTGGAGTGTTTTGGCTATATCTTAAACCAGGCAGAGAATGTTCATGTATTTACACATAAAACAGCAACACTGTGCTCATAAGAAAGAGTAGGAACATGTTAAGGACAGGACAGAGGTGTTTGTTATTTTTTTGTTTTTTGTTTTTTTAAGAGCTTTGGTTTTATATCTTTTTGTGAATGTTCTCATAGTTAGTAAGCTAGGCTGGCTGACATAAAATCATTTGTGGAAGCAGCTCATTTACCTGGCATGTAAAGTGTACCATTAAAAGTACTAGATGAGGCTTTTTGGGTACGTCTTCACTACCCGCCGTAGCGGCGGGTAGCAATCGATTTATCTGGGATTGATATATTGCGTCTCGTTAAGACACGATATATCGATCCCCGAACGCGCTCACCGTCGACTCCGGAACTCCACCAGAGCGAGCGGCGGTAGCGCAGTCGACGGGGGAGCCGCGGCCGTCGATCCCGCGCCGTGTGGACCCCAGGTAATTCAATCTTAGATACTTCGACTTCAGCTACGCTATTCTCATTGCTGAAGTTGCGTATCTTAGATCGATCCCCCCCTAGTGTAGACCAGCCCTTCATTTCATACTGTACATTCCCCTGAATTTGCTGCACAGCTTTTCCAACAGGATTTTATTCTATCAGTCCCAAACTAAGCTTTATAACTCCAATTTACTGACATAAGCTAACAGTCTGCATTGAGTTTGGCATTAAAAAGGTCAAGTATAGTGTAGTGGAGAAAGAGAAATCACAAAAGACTGAATTGATGACAGGTATTTCTATGAGGCTTACAGGCTTTGTAGGTAGTTCTAATTTAAGTACCTAACATGAATTAGGGGAGCATGCTACCACTTGTACTGTTGCTGTTTGATTGTGTAGCTAGAGTCTATCAAAATAGAACATACTTTGAAAGACAACATAGTTTCAGTGCTGTTTGCTAAGTCATTCTAAGGAAATAAGTCCCCTAACTTGATGTGACATGAGATTTTATATAAAGAAGTGTAAGAATGCATATAGGGAAGAAAAGCAGTAGAGGCATATAAAATGCTATTTAGAGCTTGATAGTAAATTTGCAATCTGCCTTGAGAAAGGGGCAGCATATAGCTGTGCTGCTGCAGGAGCAGACCAGACAGGGAATTGTGACTAACACCAGACCACTTCACTTCCCATTTGCAATCCTGTAGCATTCATAGTGCAACGATAACCATTGCTTATGTGGAAAAGTAACATTAGGAAAGTATTGAATGTATTTTAGCTGTCTTCTGTTGCAATTTAGCTTCTAGAAACAAGGAGTGCAAGTACCATGTGATTAGCCAGCTGTACAGACCATAGTTTTAGAACCTGTGTGTTAAATGACCAAGTAGAGCAGGGGTAGGCAACCTATGGCACGCGTGCCAAAGGCGGCACGTGAGCTGATTTTCAGTGGCACTCACACTGCCCAGGTCCTGGCCACCAGTCCGGGGGGCTCTGCATTTTAATTTAATTTTAAATGAAGCTTCTTAAACATTTAAAAAACCTTATTCACGTTACATACAACAATAGTTTAGTTATATATTACAGACTTATAGAAAGAGACCTTCTAAAAACATTAAAATATATTACTGGCATGTGAAACCTTAAATTAGAGTGAATAAATGAAGACTCGGCACACCACTTCTGAAAGGTTGCTGATCCCTGAAGTAGAGTTATAAAGATTTTAATAATTAAGCAATGTGCCCCATGTATTTATCTGTGACTAGCAATAAGGAATAGCATCATTATTGATGTCATTTAGTTTTGATCCCTAAATTGAAGGAGGAGAAACTGGATAAAGAAAAAGCTTCTGGGCTCTCCAGTGTAGGAGGAGGTGTAGGCATAAAAAAACAAAGGAAAACTACAATGCTGGCATATCTGAAAGGCCTGAAAAGTCAGCATTCCCTTCTAATGTCTGGAATATTTCCAGATTTAAATATGTTCAAAGCTACTTTTTACTTTGGAAACAGAATAAGAGCCCTGACAAGCCTGGAATCCATGTTGGCTGGCACTTCTACCCTCTGGTTCCATGTATGTTAACATCCCCCTCACCCTTACTTATCTTCTTTATAATACAGAAATAAACTCCTGATCACATCAAGAGAAGCCTGCATGGAGGTTATATGCAGGCAGCATTTTGAAAGTTGCCTTTTCATTGTTTAAGTTGTCCTCTGTTGTACTCTATAAGTAATGAAAAGTAGGATCAAATCTAAAAACTACAGTGCACTAATACCGTAGATAAATGTTGATGTTTATTATACAAGTAGCATAATATGCGGGGAAAGGTAGAAGAAGGATATCAAGAAAATGATATTAGCTGTAAATGATCACACAATAAAGTCTGTTTTTCTGAACATGCCTTTAGAATAGCATTGCAAGAAACAGATAATACAAACTGGATTGTGTGATTATCCATTCGGCAGCACCATTTATCATTGCAACCCTGACACTGACAGCTAGGTATGACTGTCTTAAAATTGTGTGAAATATAACAACACAGTTAGCTATCAAATGAGGAATGATGCTCTTGGTATGCCTGCATATTAATAGAATGCCATTCTTTAAAATTATGCTATGAAAGCTTGCTCTCCTTAGACACATTAGTGACAATAGGGATAAAATGCATTATTCCAGAATAACTAAGATATAGTGAAAGATAGCAACAGGATTCAGTCTTAATCTTTTGCATCTTGTAACCAGCTAATATACAGTGAGGGAACAGGCTATTATATCTAATACTGGAGAAGTGGAATTGTAAAGTTAGTTTTTGTTTAAAACAAGTTGCTGTAATCCGTTGTTTAACAAGACACCACATTGCACACCTGCTGTGGCAGAGCCACTAAAAAGGAGCAGCTCTTGCATGAATTTTTAAGATTATCATTTATTCAAGGAAGCTTGTTATAATGGCCAACATCAACCTTCTGCCTTCATCCACACCTACAGTGTCACCCTATGTATCTCCTTTTTTACAGATCACCAACCAAGCAGTTAGGCAAGTCCCCTTCATAGATGACATCAATTGGTCCATACTCCAAGTATTATAAAGAACTCAAATGCCAGTTATCTAAGTATTCTAATAGCTCCAGAAAGAGTCTTACACTCTTTCTTCATATGAGTGGCTTTGGCACAGCCGGTGTACAAGCAATGCAGCTCTTGTCAAAGTTACCTTTGATTAACTTAGACAGTTTCTGTTCAGGGCCCACTTGAGTTTCTGTCTGAATTTCCTAATAATAACAGCTGAGCTTTCATTAGCATCCTGGGAATGGATCAGATTCTTTAAAGAACACCATCATCAAATATTTAACAAGCTCACATATGTGCTATGCACATTAGCAATATTTGCATATCTTTGCCATTCCAAATGCCCATCTGTGTACTTACCAGGTATGCTTAAATAACCACGAGGAGGGTTAAGGTCTTGTAGGAAAGGTAGTGGACTGAGACCCCTGTGTTTAGTTCCAAGCTATGCCACAGATTTTCTATGCAACCTTGTGTAAATTCCTTAATCTGCCTCAGTTCCCAATGTATAAAATGAGAATATCAATACTTCCTGTTGCTCACTCCTTCGTCTGTCATTGTAAGATCTTTGGGGAAGGGCCTTTTTACTGCTTTGTGTTTGTATAGCACCTGGTACAATGGGGCTTTGATCTTGGTTGGAGCCTTTAGGTGCTACCATAATTACCTAGTGGGGAAGCTACAGTTGACCATAACCAGAAAATAGATTTTTAATTCACCACAACTTGCCCACTAAGCCACGTCCTGTTAATCATGTTAGTTAAAATGTGTTAGTCAGCATATTTTACAATGTAAACTATTTTTCTAGTCTAGTCATGGCCTTTAAAAGGAGTGAAAGTCTATTGAAATTCACTGAAGCAATCTGAGATTTTTCTCTCAATTTCCCTGTAAATGGAGTTGCACTATCACCAACATGAAACACACTATGCAATTCACCTACCAGTATCTAGCTATGGAACTGATGTGAATGTTATGTACAAATAAAATAAATTGAAAGTCAAACACCATAGACCAGATCCTGACCACTAAAGGGAGTTGCAGGGTCACATCACATCTTATGATCGGGGCCAAATTATAGATGATAATTCTGCATATTATCTTTGAGCCACAGCTATTTCTCTTACTGACAGAAAGTGCTGCTAGTGCTGAAGAGCCAATATAGCTATGGAACAGTGAGCTAGATTTTATTCTGCTTTATCATCTGTACAATTGTCACCAACATTATAATTGCAGAATCCTACTACTAGCAATGATGTAGGAGATGCTGGTAGAGCGAACAGAGCTTGATTTTCAGATTCTAGTTTGAAATTTCAGGGCTGACAGTTTGACAAACCATGGTTTGATTTGTAAAAACTATGCAGAGTTTCTATGAAAGTCTCTGAGAGACAATAAACATGGAACCCCCTTCATGTTTATTTTATAGTCACTCTTAGTATAATCACATTTGCTGTATTAAATAAAAAGGAACCAATCTAATTATTTCTTGTACTTCTGCTTTTTAAATTCTTTTCTTAGTATCAATTAAGCTGTTTTTTCATTCATTTTCTAAATTGGCAGTACAGTTGAAGCAGCATATTAAATTTGTAGAGGGAAGTTGATTGCCATCTCCATTCAGGAAGAACTTGCTAGGTGAATTTCATTTAATGTATGTTGTAATACAAACAGGACATGTTGCTCTGTCTCTCTCCTCTTCCAGAATGATTATAGACGCCATGCCAAGCTGTTTAGTAGTTGAGAACCAAATAGCCAACTACCCCCTATAAACTGGCCAGTGTTTGGCCTTAAGTGAATCTGGGAACAGCAAGCATACTCGGAACACTGAGTAAAAAGAACAGAATAAGGGCTACCTGACCAGTAAGCCTTCCCACTAGCCATTGCAAATGTTGTCCAAGTTAAGGGAAGGGACCCTGTGTGTTGCTTGTGATTAGCTTGCAAAGGGTTTCCCTGCTGGTGGAGTACACACCGTCCTCCCTCGTCCTTTGGATTTGGGAACCCCAACGTACATGAAGGGAATCAGACAAATGTGGCACAGAATAAAATACATTCTCTTTGATTTTGCACAATTAGGAGAGACTTTGCTATACCACCATCACAATGCATAATTGCAACCAGTCCTTGGGGTCATTCAGTTGACAGACTACTTGCTTGCACTAAAACATAGAAAACGCATTAAATCTGACCATTAGTATCCTACGATTCTTGTAACTGCTGAACGACTTTTTGTTTCACCTTAGCAAAGATACATTTTAGAAAGATCAAAAATCCCTGAGAAAGTTAGTGTTTTTGTATTTGTGGAACTGTTCTTAATACTTACATTTTGTAAGAAACAATGGAAGCAATTGGAAAGTTAACATGGTGATTTCAAAATGAAACATTATATTTTTCATTAAGGTCATTGCTTAATAGGAAACCAAGTTTAACTTAAAAATGGAAAAAATTATGACACTCTTTATAACATTCAGGAAGCTTCAGTACAGACCTCTGAAAATAAGAAAGAGCTCTTTAAACATATGTATATCTCTAAAGAATGTGTTGCAATCTTAATTTCTTGATGGTATAATTAAACAAACACTGCACTGATTAATTGTGGTCTGGAATCCTTGCATGCTTTTATCTCTCAAATCACAGGCTATATAGTCAGAGCAAGATATTCTGAGACATTCTGCTCAGGTGTCAGAAGTAAAACAATTATCTGAAGTGACAGAGGGGGACTGGTAGTGATCCAAAACTGCACAGTATATATATATATATAATAAAATAATCAGCATAGTTACCTGACCACTTGAGCAGTTAGAGCTGTCAGTCTTAAGAGAGGCAAAGGATTGGATGTACATAAAGGAAAAACTATACTGTCATGCCAGAAGTGGTCTCTCCAAGGTATATTTGGGGCACAATGGAGGGTTTGTGGGAAGTCTGCACATTGCTACTACCTGTGCTATTCCTAGCCTCCAGATAAATAGAAAATTTTGGCCTCCAGGAATGTCAGTTCAGGGCCCATTGAGATTGCTGTCTTTATTTTAGGTTTTTTTTTTTAAAGATTTTGATGTAAAAATTCTCTCTGAAGACATTTTAAGTAGCAGATGGTTACCTAAATGTTCTAACATTAGCATTCAATTTTTGGTGCAAATCAGACTGACAAATACAAATCAAGAAGTTACTATCTGTCAGGGATATAAAATACTAACCTCCAGATTTGGTGCTGGCAAACAAATGAGACCCTGAGTCTAATAGTTTCTGATAAGTGTACAATTCCTTTGTATTTCCATGGAAAACAACTTGCAAAATCAGATAGTATTCCCAGTCTATGCCTATTTTATGTGCTAGTTTTTTTCATTTGTGTCAATAACACAACCTTTTGCATCCAAAACAACATTTTTATTATGGCAATTCAGTTTTTAAAACATGCTGAATTTTCAAATAAGAAACCTACAGAACTCAGTTTGTCTTTAATGTCACCACATTTCTCCTGTTCAAACACTTAAGACTTGCTGATCAAAAATGCCTATCAAATTGAGCTAAATTAGTGCACTACAAATTTGTGATGCTCAATTTAACATTACTGTGAAAAATCCATTTGGGATAATAGACTTTGCCCCAGGGATTGAGAAGACTCACAAAAAATAAGCCACAAGTCCTGGATTGCTAATTAAAAATTAGTAGCATTGGGAGATGTTTAAAGTTTCCTTCTAATTTTTGACATGCAAGCCCATATTCTCTAGTATGGCTGCTTTGTGCTGAAAGACTGAAAGATTATAGTCTGAAAGATAAGGTGGCTGGCTGTGGGAGGGTCACCCCATTAGAGCTCTATGGATGATTTTGTGGTTCTAACTCTACCACTCTCCATGCTGCTGGCAGAGACATGGCTGGGACACATCACACCTATTCCCAGCTGCTCTATCAGCCACAAATGTTGAGACTGTTCACAACCCAAACCTCTGAATTGTGCAAATGGTCTCTGCCTTTGTAATGGCCTGAACCAAAATTCAAATTCAAATGTTGAGGCTAGATTCCACCTGTATAGTTTTAAAAGGACCCTCCACTGCAAGCATAGAAGAGCTCTAAAAGTTTCACATGTTCACAGGCTGCTTGCTCAGTTCTATCTGAGGCATAATTAGAGTAGTCCCAGAGACTGAGTTAGGTGTAGCCACAGCGGACAGCTGCCCCCCTTCTCTAGGAGCAGTGTTAAGGACCCTAATGGGCGAACGCTGAGCAGAGGGAGCGAGAAGCTGACTAGCCTATGATTTCAAGGAGGCAGTAGATAAGGATAAGGAGTCGTAGAGCAGTTTTTAAACTAAGGGCTGGGGAACAGCCGACAGGTGCGGAGGAGCACATGGTGCGGACAGAGACATCTCTTAGGGGATGATCTATTAATGGAGATTCTCTATGTCCTAGTAAGGAGGAAAGGATGGAAGATGATAAAATACAGGTAGGATTTGATGAGAAACAGTCAAATAATAAGAGCCCCATTCAATGACATCATGTAATGGCAGACAGCTAAAAAGTGATAAGTTTTTAAAGTGCTTATATACAAATGGTAGAAGTCTAAATAATAAGGTGGGTGAACTAGAGTGCTTCATATTAAATGAGGATATTGATATAATAGGCATCACAGAAACTTGGTGGAATGAGGATAATCAATGGGACACAATAATACCGGGTACAAAATATATTGGAAGGACTGAACAGGTCGTGCTGGTGGGGGAGTGACACTATATGTGAAAGGAAGCATAGAGTCAAATGAAGTAAAAAACTTAAATGAACCAAACTTTACCATAGAATCTCTATGGATAGTAATTCCATGCTCTAATAATAACAATATAGCAGTAGGGATATATTACCGACCACCTACACAGGATGGTGATAGTGACTGTGAAATGCTCAGGGAGATTAGAGAGGCTATAAAAAACTCAATAATAATGGGGGATTTAAACTATCCCCATATTGACTAGGTACATGTCACCTCAGGATGGGATGCAGAGATAAAGTTTCCTGATACCTTAAATCATAGCTTCTTGGAGCAGCTAGTCCTGGAACCCACAAGTGGAGAGGCAATTCTTGATTTAGTCCTAAGTGAAGCACAGGATCTGGTCCAAGAGGTGAATATAGACTTTAAGGTCAGAAGGGACCATTATGATGGTCTAGTCTGACCTCCTGCACAACGCAGGCCACAGAATCTTACCCACCCACTCCTGTATCAAACCCCCAACCTATGTCTGATTTATTGAAGTCCTCAAATCATGGTTTAAAGACTTCAAGGTGCAGAGAATCCTCCAGCAAGTGACCCATGCCCCACGCTGCAGAGGAAGGTGAAAAACCCCCAGGGCCTCTGCCAATCTGCCCTGGAGGAAAATTCCTTCCCGACCACAAATATGGTGATCAGCTAAACCCTGAGCATGTGGGCAAGACTCACCACCCAGACACCCAGGAAAGAATTCTCTGTAGTAACTCAGATCCCACCCCATCTAACATCCCATCACAGGTCATTGGGCATTTTACAGCTAACAGTCAAAGATCAATTAATTGCCAATATTAGGCTATCCCATCATACCATCCTTTCCATAAACTTATCAAGCTTGAAGCCAGATATGTCTTTTGTCCCCACTGCTCCCCTTGGAAGGCTGTTCCAGAACTTTACTCCTCTGATGGTTAGAAACCTTTGTCTAATTTCAAGTCTAAACTTCCTGATGGCCAGTTTATATCCATTTGTTCTTGTGTCCACATTGGTACTGAGTTTAAATAATTCCTCTCCCTCCCTGGTATTTATCCCTCTGATATATTTATAGAGAGCAACCATATCTCCTCCAGCCTTCTTTTGGTTAGGCTAAACAAGCCAAGCTCTTTGAGTCTCCTTTCAGAAGACAGGTTTTCCATTCCTCGGATCATCCTAGTAGCCCTTCTCTGTACCTGTTCCAGTTTGAATTCTTCCTTCTTAAACATGGGAGACCAGAACTGCACACAGTATTCCAGATGAGGTCTCACTAGTGCCTTGTATAACGGTACTAACACCTCCTTATCTCTACTGAAAATACCTTGCCTGATGCATCCCAAGACCACATTAGCTTTTTTCACGGCCATATCACATTGGTGGCTCATAGTCATCTTATGATCAACCAATACTCTGAGGTCCTTCTCCTCTTTTACTTCCAATTAATGCATCCCCAGCTTATAACAAAAATTCTTGTTATTAATCCCTAAATGCATGACCTTGCACTTTTCACTATTAAATTTCATCCTATTACTATTACTCCAGTTTACAAGGTCATCCATGTCTTCCTGTATGATATCCCGGTCCTTCTCTGTATTGGCAATACCTCCCAGGTTTGTGTCATCCGCAAACTTTATTAGCACATTCCCACTTTTTGTGCCAAGGTCAGTAATAAAAAGATTAAATAAGATTGGTCCCAAAACCGATCCCCGAGGAACTCCACTAGTAACCTTCCTCCAGCCTGACAGTTCAACTTTCAGTATGACCTGTTGTAGTCTCCCCTTTAACCAGTTCCTTATCCACCTATCAATTTTCATATTGATCCCCATCTTTTCCAATTTTGCTAATAATTTCCCCATGTGGAACCGTATCAAATGCCTTACTGAAATCGAGGTAAATTAGATCTACTGCATTTCCTTTGTCTAAAAGATCTGTTACCTTCTCAAAGAAGGAGATCAGGTTGGTTTGGCATGATCTACCTTTTGTAAAACCATGTTGTATTTTGCCCAATTACCATTGACCTCAATGTCCTTAACTACTTTCTCCTTCAAATTTTTTCCCCAAGACCTTGCATACTACAGATGTCAAACTAACAGGCCTGTGGTTACCCGGATCACTTTTTTTCCCTTTCTTAAAAATAGGAACTATGTTAGCAATTCTCCAGTCATACGGTACAACCCCTGAGTTTACTGATTCATTAAAAATTCTTGCTAATGGGCTTGCAATTTCATGTGCCAGTTCCTTTAATATTCTTGGATGAAGATTATCTGGGCCCCCCGATTTGGTCCCATTAAGCTGTTCGAGTTTGGCTTCTACCTCGGATGTGGTAATATCTACCTCCATATCCTCATTCCCATTTGTCATCCTACCATTATCTCTAAGCTCCTCATTAGCCTCATTAAAGACTGAGGCAAAGTATTTGTTTAGATATTGGGCCATGCCTAGATTATCCTTAACCTCCACTCCATCCTCAGTGTTTAGCGGTCCCACTTCTTCTTTCGTTGTTTTCTTCTTATTTATATGGCTATAGAACCTTTTACTATTTAATTCCCTTTGCAAGGTCCAACTCTACATGGCTTTTGGCCTTTCTCACTTTATCCCCTCATGTTCTGACCTCAATAAGGTAGCTTTCCTTGCTGATCCCTCATATCTTCCACGCCTTGTAGGTTTTCTGCTTTTTCTTAATCACCTCTCTGAGATGCTTGCTCATCCAGCTTGGTCTACAACTCCTGCCTATGAATTTTTTTCCCCTTTCTTGTGATGCAGGCTTCTGATAGTTTCTGCAACTTTGACTTGAAGTAATTCCAGGCTTCCTCCGCCTTTAGATCCACAAGTTCTTCAGTCCAATCCACTTCCCTAACTAATTTCCTTAATTTTTTTTAAAGTTAGCCCTTTTGAAATCAAAAACCCTAGTCCCAGATCTATTTTTGTTTATCCTTCCATTTAGTTTAAACTGAATTAGCTCATGATCGCTCGAACCAAGGTTATCCCCTACAACCATTTCTTCTATGAGGTCCTCACTACTCACCAAAACCAAATCTAAAATGGTATCCCCTCTTGTTGGTTCAGCAACTACTTGGTGAAGGAATCCACCAGCTATCGCATCTAGGAATTTCTGAGCCCTATTATTGTTACTAGCACTTGTCCTCCAGTCTATATCTGGGAAGTTAAAGTCTCTCATGATCACACAATTCCTATTTAGTATTTACTTCATTAAAAACATTAAAAAGGTCTCCATCCATATCCAAATCAGATCCCGGTGGTCTATAGCACACCCCAAGCACTATCTCAGGGGAGGCTCTAGTAGCTTTCTTCCCCAATGTGATTTTTGCCCAGACAGGCTCTGTCTTATCCATTCCATCCCTTCTTATTTCTTTACAGTCTACCTCATCATTGATATACAATGCTACTCCACCACCTTTGTCTTTATTTCTGTCTTTCCTAAACAGCACATATCCTTCAATACCTGTACTGCAGTCATGACTACCATTCCACCATGTTTCTGTTATCCCTATAATATCCGGTTTCACTTCCTGCACCAGTAACTCTAGTTCCTCCATTTTGTTACCTAGGCTCCTTGCATTGGTGTACAAACATCTTAATTTTTGCTCTTTGGCTTTGCTCACATTCTTTACCCAATTAGGCATAGACAGTCTACTGCTGGGCCGCTTAGTAACAGCGACCATAATATAATTAAATTTAACATACCTGTGGTGGGGAAAACACCACAGCAGCCCCATACTATAGCACTTAATTTCAGAAAGGGGGACTACACAAAAATGAGGAAGTTAGTTAAACAGAAATTAAAAGGTACACTGCCAAAAGTGAAATCCCTGCAAGATGCATGGAAACTTTTTAAAGACACCATAATAGAGGCTCAACTTAAATGTATACCCCAAATTTAAAAACTTAGTAAGAGAACCAAAAAAGTGCCACCCTGGCTAAACAACAAAGTAAAAGAAGCAGTGAGAGGCAAAAAGGCATCCTTTAAAAAGTGGAAGTTAAATCCTAATGAGGAAAATAGAAAGAGCATAAACTCTGGCAAATGAAGTGTAAAAATATAATTAGGAAGACCAAAAAAGAATGTGAAGAACAGCTAGCCAAAGACTCAAAAAGTAATAGCATAATTTTTTTTAAGTACATCAGAAAAAGGAAGCCTGTTAAACAACCAATGGGGCCACTGGACGATCGAGATGCTAAAGGAGCATTAAAGGATGATAAGGCCATTGTGGAAAAATAAAATTAATTCTTTGCATTGGTTTGCATGGCTGGGGATGTAAGGGAGATTCCCAAACCTGAGCCATTCTTTTTAGGTGACAAATCTGAGGAACTGTCGCAGATTGAGGTGTCATCAGAGGAGGTTTTGGAACAAATTGATAAACTAAACAGTAATAAGTCATCAGGATCAGATGGTATTCACCCAAGAGTTCTGAAGGAACTCAAATGTGAAATTGCAGAACTACTAACTGTAGTCTGTAACCTATCATTTAAATCAGCTTCTGTACAAAATGACTGGAGGATAGCTAATGTGACGCCAATTTTTAAAAAGGACTCCAGAGGTGACCCCAGCAATTACAGACTGGTAAGTCTGACTTTAGGACTGGGAAAGCTGGTTGAAACTATAGTAAAGACCAAAATTTTCAGGCACATAGCTTAACATAATTTGTTGGGGAACAGTCAGCATGGTTTTTGTAAAGGGAAATCATGCCTCACCAATCTACTAGAATTCTTTGAGGGGGTCAACAAGCATGTGGACAAGAGGGATCCAGTGGATATAGTGTACTTAGATTTTTCAGAAAGCCTTTGTTTGACAAGGTCCCTCACTGTGTTGTATGAAAGGAGAGAAGGTTAGCACTCCCCTTGATAAGGATGGAAGAGGTCCTAGTGACCTTTACAACACGCATATGGTTAAGGCATTGCCACTTACTTCGTGGCATCTAACCAAGTTTTGGGGGGAGGGATAGCTCAGTGGTTTGAGCATTGGCCTGCTAAACCCAGGGTTGTGAGTTCAATCCTTGAGGGGGCCACTTGGGGATCTGGGGCAAAATCAGTACTTGGTCTTGCTAGTGAAGGCAGGGGGCTAGACTCGATGACCTTTCAAGGTCCCTTCCAGTTCTAGGAGATGGGATATCTCCATTAATTTCTATTTCTAAAGGCTTTTACACTAAATAAGCTGTCATGGGATAAGAGGGAAGGTCCTCTCGTGGATCTGTAACTGGTTTAAAGATAGGAAACAAAGGGTAGGAATAAATGATCAGAATGGAGAGGTGTAAATAGTGTTCTAACTTGTCCCCCAAGGGTCTGTCCTGGGACCAGTATTATTCAACATATTCATAAATGATCTGGAAAAAGGGGTAAACAGTGAGGTGGCAAAATTTTCAGATGATACAAAACTACTCAAGATAGTTAAGTCCAAGGCTACATCTACACTACGGGGGGGGGGAGGGGTCGATTTAAGATACGCAAATTCAGCTACGCGAATAGCGTAGCTGAATTCGACGTATCGCAGCCGACTTACCCCCCTGTGAGGACGGCGGCAAAATCGACCTCCGCGGCTTCCCGTCGACGGCTCTTACTCCCACCTTCGCTGGTGGAGTAAGAGCGTCGATTCGGGGATCGATTGTCGCGTCCTGACGGGACGAGATAAATCGATCCCCGAGAGGTCGATTTCTACCCGCCGATTCAGGCGGGTAGTGTAGACCAGGCCCCAGGCAGACTGCGAAGAGCTACAAAAGGATCTCACAAAACTGGGACTTGCGCAACAAAATGGCAGATGAAATTCAATGTTGATAAATGCAAAGTAATGCACATTGGAAAACATAATCCCAACTACACATATAAAATGATTGGGTCCAAATTAGCTGTTACCACTCAAGAAAGAGATCCTGGAGTCATTAAGGATAGTTCTCTGAAAACATCCACCCAGTGTGCAGCGGCAGTCAAAAATGTATAGTATGTTGGGAATGGCTTCCGTATGAGGAGAGATAAATAAGACTGGGGCTTTTCAGCTTGGAAAAGAGATGACTAAGGGGGGATATGATAGAGATCTATAAAATCATGACTTGTGTGGAGAAAGTAAATAAGGAAGGTGTTATTTACTCCTTCTCATAACACAAGAACTAGGGGTCACCAAATGAAATTAATAGGCAGCAAGTTTAAAACAAACAAAAGGAAGTATTTCTTCACACAATGGACAGTCAATCTGTGCAACTCTGCCAGAGGATGTTGTGAAGACCAAAACTATAACAGGGTTCAAAAAAGAAAGTTCATGGAGGATAACTTCATGGAGGATAGGTCCATCAATGGCTATTAGCCAGAACGGGCAGGGATGGAGTCCCTAGCCTCTGTTTGCAGAAGCTGGATCACTTGATGATTACCTGTTCTGTTCATTCCCTCTGGGGCACCTGGCATTGGCCACTGTCGGAAGACAGGATACTGAATTAGATGGACCTTTGGTCTGACCCGGTATGGTCGTTCTTATGTTCTTATGGTCTGTGACCTGGCAAAGGGGGCACAGAGGAGATGAGGCTCAGAATGGAGTGGGCAAGGATGCCTGTTTATTTTCAGAAGGAATAAGGGAGCAATTACACCAGATGAATTATTGGTGTGGAGGAGCTACAAACTGATGAGTTGTTTGATCAGAAAAAAGATTGCGTGCGGAGGATGTGATGGTGTCAGAAATATTTTTTGGGGGAGGAGCGGGGTGTATGTAATTATCAGCCTCAACCCCTCACTTGTTTTACCAATTGCTACCTCTGACAGCATTCCTTTACAGAATGATGATTCACTTGTAAAGTAGTCAGGAAGATCTATATATTTAGGATTTCTTTTGAATTATAAATCAGGAGGTCTATTATATGAACATTACTTTTGGGGTAGTTGTACATTTGTATCAAGTAATGTGCAGAAACATTTGTGGTAAGTAGAGAGTGCTTTAAAACTGTACTAATTATTGGTATTGGATTAATAAGACACCCACCCATTCCAGCATCTCTGAGTGAGTATTTGTAAAACCTTGAGTAGTAAAATGCCACATAGATGCACATACATTACGTAAATGTAAAGGGGTACCTCCTGCTTCCCCCAGTCTTAAAAACATCTCAATAGCCATGCTACCTGAGAAAATATCTTGGACAAAAAGATACATGCACATGCATTTCCCCCCTGTAACTTATAGCATCATCTGTCCACTACTACCTGTGATTAAACATTGTATTTATTTTTCAGCTAATTGCAATGGAGAAGAAATATGGTAAATGAAAGCAAATGTAATAATAAGGGAAGAAACAGTATGGTGGCAGTTACTGGGAAGTGCATTGTTTTCTGTAGGAATATATACATCTTGCTGGCTACCTCTCTGCAGGAAACAATATCCTGGATAATGCAAATTTCTTATATTCCATTAATTTCTCATTGAAGTTACAAGACCTCCCTGCCAGGAATGATACTTCTCTCCACAAAAACAACGAGGAGTCCGGTGGCACCTTAAAGACTAACAGATTTATTTGGACATAAGCTTTCGTGGGTAACCGGACTCCTCGTTGTTTTTGTGGATACAGACTAACATGGCTACCCCTCTGATACTTCTCTCCAGTCTCTATTGGACACAGAAAAGCTAACACAACCGTTCAATTATGCAGGAGATCTTATTGCTACCACTTTGATTGCTAGTTAGGCTTCTGCCTCTATTTTCCCTGCTGCTGGGGCCATTGCACCATTCTGAGCAAAAAGGGGCACATTCTGGATGTTTATTTGCCACAATACAGAAAATCAAGGTCAGTGTCGGAAAGACAAAACTAATGACACATAATATGTAGTACAAGAAGAGCTGATGTTACACAATATTTCCCACATAAGTGCAAGATAAATCTGCTTAAGTGCATCAGGCTGTGTTTTTGAACTGAGTACTGACCTATATCCATAGTCTTCAACCCTTAGGAGATTTGCACATTTTCCCAGTGCATATGGCATTCATTCTAATGCCACAAAACCAAATGTCCTGGTGGCAGAATACTGATTTTTATGGGATAGCTGCATTTGCTATTTTTCAATTTAAATTGTTGGGAAATTGTACTCCTGTTGGATGTAAGTCTTCTGGGACTAAAGACCTACCGTATATCATAAAGAAGCATAAATGATATCAGTGAACTATAAAATCAGTGATGGACCATGTCACTTTGCAAAAGGTTAGGGAGTTGGACTATGGGCCCTAGACGTATTTTCAGTGTTACCAAGTTCTAAAATATTGACTGTCACTAACTTGAATTGTATCAACTCCAAGCAGCACCTCCCCATTATCTAATGCAGGGTTTCAGAAATGCTTCTTCAAATGATATAAAACCATAATGCCCTTTGCTCAAGTATTCAAAGTACACATTAATTATTCTTAATATTTATTTAGGGTCTAATGTGTGCTAGGAGCTTCACAGACAAACGTAACAATAAAGTACCAGCTCGTCAGCAGGTATAAAGGGGAGTAAATTCACTGTCTTCAAGGAAGTTACAGGGATTTAAATCAGTTTAGGATCTGGCCTATTGTTTCTACAACTCCGCATTTACTATCTATATAGTCAACATATAGAGGATCCTAGGAATGGGGATCCTCTGGGAGGGGGAAATGCAAGGTTTATAGGTTTGGTGAAAGAAGTGTGTAGTACACATAAGCAAGAAGAGTGTTTGGGTGGTCAAATAATTTAATCCCAGATCATTTATAATTCCAGTGAAGGTTGTAGAGAGTGCCTTGATATAGTGACCCACTCTTTGCTTCCAATGTAGTAGTGACCCACTCTTTGCTTCCAAAAACTCCTTTCCGATTAGCAAATCTTCCTTGCAACATACAGTAATATAGTTTAATGGGCACATAACTTTAAACCAAGACTTTGCCATCTGTTTTGTATCTAGTTATAAATGGTAATTCATACATAAAGTGTACTGTAAGTGATTTAAATGCCTGTATGTGTGCTTTATTCAAAACAGCATGCATCTGTTATGTTTTTCTCGTGGTTGAGATACAAATCACTTTAGAAAACTGCTCTCCTCTGGTGTATATTGTTTCATGGCAAACAGATTCACTGTCCAAAGCAGAGTCTGGATGACATAACGCAACATGAAAGCAAAAGCATCAGGATAGCCAGACTCCAAAGTTAGAAATATTTTACAATAATAAATTAAACTCAGCTGTTAATCCCCTAGGGGAGTTCTGTCAGGAAACTTGATCTTGCAGGTCATGTTAGGATGAAGTCAGCTTTACTCCTGAAAAATGTTCAAAATTACCTTTTTCCCCCACTTAAAATGTTATTGCATTATACATGTAATGGATCCAAATGTAGGGAATGTAAATTTGAATCCTTAACATGAGGTGCAATGTTCACATTACCTTGTTTCATGCATGTCTTTTTTCAGCCTCTGTTTTGTGTGTACTGAACTAACCTTGGCATCCAACTATAAGTTTCTTTCTCCCTGTGTCTGAAAGCAAACAAAGGCTGTGCTCCAGATTCTGTGTCAAGTATCTAGGTCCATTTTAATTCCAAGAGCTACCATTTGTCCCTAAAAGCTTCCTTTCTCTTCAGATGGGTTTGGCCAGGAAAGAATGCTCGTTAGATGCCTTTGCCAACATTGCTGTAGACAAGGAGGCTGGAAGAACTCATAGATGGTCCTGTTTGAGCCCTATTTTGAGGGTTTAGGTAGGAATTAAGTGGTGTATGCTGGTTGCACTGGTCCTATGCATAGATGTGAACTTCATCCAGAATGAGCATTCATCCTTTCTATACTCTCTATTCTACTCCTTCCCCTGAAACCTTTCTCATTTGGGAGCTTTGCCAGGCTAGAGAGTGAGGGACTTAATGTTGCTACTGATAGAAGAATCTCACTGAAAGATAATCAGACATCATGCTAAAGTACCTGGGAGTGGACTGTACATGCTGAATACTTTCTGGATCAGATTCAGCTCTCATTTACATCATTGTAAATCTGTAGCAACTCCAGAAAAGCCCAAAGTTACTTTGGGCTCACCGTCCACTGATGCAAGTGAGATCAGAACCTCTTCTATTGTAATTATTTTTGCTTTTCCATCTGTCTCGCTCTGTGCTCTTCTTTTCCTAGTCTCTCCAGAACTGAATGCAAACCAGATAATGATGGAGTGAAATTTTCAAACCTATGCTGTTGTGGCAGGTAAGAAAATAGGGAAAACAAGTTCCTTCTTCACCTCTTCTTCTAAAATCTCCATATAGTTGAATTATACCAGAGGAGGGCAACCTGCGGCCTGCATGAGGCCCATCAGGGTAATCTGATGGTGGGCCATGAGACATTTTGCTGACATTGACCATCCGCAGGCCTGCCCCCCTGCAGCTCCCAGTGGCCATGGTTTGCCGTTCCCAGCCAATGGGAGCAGCAGGAAGTGGCGGCCAGCATGTCCCTGTGGCCCAGCGCTTCCTGCAGCTCCCATTGGCCGGGAACCATGAACCACAGCCACTGGGAGCTGTGGGGGGCCATGCCTGCGGACGGTCAACATCAGCAAAATGTCTCGCGGTCCGTAATCAGATTACCCTGATGGGCTGCATGCGGCCCATGGGCCACAGTTTGTCCACCACTGAATTATACCATTCCATAAATACTATATGACAGTTACAAATATTCTTTTAATGTACTACCCTTTTGTAAAAGAATTACTGTTGTAGAGAATCTGTGTCTGCAAAAAACCCTCTAGTAACTTTCCATATTCAATGATAATTCATCCTACTTTTACTATAGCTTTTTTATACAAAGCAATGACTATAGATTAATTTATTCTCATAGTGCTAAATGGAAATTTTATCCATTCTCTTCAGTGACAGTATTCCTCTCAGCAAATGTCTTAATCTAATTTTTCTCACAGCAACTCCATATCAGCGCTCAGATTTCCTCATTGTTCCATATGTTCATTGTTGCACTAGTCAAATGTACCTTTATCTGTCACTTCAATGCCATTCCTGGAGATGAAATGAATGGCTCTAGCTCATTCAGGATTAGGAATTGAGTTGGGTGAATACAAGAGATTAATATTTGTGAATATCCTTGTGAATAAAACTAGCTGATTTGCTTTTCTGGTATTCATGACCCCCACGAATGTTCAGGTGAGTGAGGTTTTATGCAAAAGACTATTCTCAGAAAGCAGGTGTCATGACGACTAACATGAACAACATTCACAAGAGTATTCACATGGGCAGTGCTCCTATGGGCATTCTGAAAGAGGTTGGAAGGAGAAGGACTGAGGTTGTTGCAGAGCAGCAGAAGGCAGAAAATATATCTACAGTAGTGATGAGAACGTTGGTGTTATTGGTATACAACCACGACAGGGAGCAGCAAATGAAGAGTCAGCAGCTTGGCATCAATACCTTAGGACCATCAATATACCTGGTCAACTTACTGTGAACCTGGATTGCATCTAGGAGGTGAGGGAATGACTGCCTTGGAACAGAAGCCTTTTGGTACTGCCTTGGAAAGTGACATCCAGAGATATATGCTGTGCTGCAACTAGCTAGAACTCCAAGGAGGAATGATGAACAGCAGTACCAGGAGGATCATGAGTAACAGCAACGGTGCCACTAAAATGGGGATGGCTAGCACTAGGTCAGATGATGACAGGATGGGACTACAGCAACATGTAAGAGTAATAGAGGGCCTTGCATTCTGTCTTTGACATAATATCAGCTCTCTGTTCTGGTTGCTATCCTGTCACTTCTAGAACCCAGATGGGTAGTCTATCCCATCAAAATGATGCTCTTATATTATAAAACACTTAACTGTGGTCTTAGTACTAGTGTAATTTTTGGAGTTGCTTTTATTGCTACCTTTTATATTTTTCTAAAATCCATGTATATTGTGATCCTTAAGACTTATTTAAAAGCCCCTCAGAGGATTGCTTGTGGCTCAAATACAATACAAGGAACTTAATTCTTAATTATATGCAGAGGGATACGTGAAATGGAATTGACAGATTTAATGCCCTTCTTGACTATGAATCCGTAAATATATTGTTGCTTCTTCAGAGAGCTGAAATTATGCCATGATGAAAATGTTCATTAAATCAGTAGCGCAGTAATGGGGGCTTTTAATTTGATAAAGAGAGATTCTTAGAACTAAATACAGTTGCTGCTTTGGTAACACTCTTTTAGTATTCTCTGCTGACTGGGATGGCAACATTTTGTGATGATAGTAAGTTGTAATACATTTTTTGGCAAAGTTCAGAATGTAATCATTTGAGCCATATTCATTGCCATTAGTGCTGCTTGCCTTGTGAAAGAGTGATAAACACCACTTCAAAATTAATCCATAACTAAAGTGCACACTTTTAAGGGAGTATGTTTCTGCAAAACCTCACTAGTGCTAAAAGTCTCAGAGAATAAAGAAATGTCTTATTGCCAACACAGTGCTCAAGGGGGATTTTACAAAACCTCTAAAACTAGGAGGGATTGCAGATATGTATTTATATTTTAAAAGAACATTTATGTGACTCCATTTCCTCAAGGTATGTACATAGCTAACCTACATAAACCCATGCTCTTTTTACTGTTATACTCGTCCTTCTAATGTTTGTTACACTCACTTGCTAAAGTGTATGTGTGCAGCGGCAGCTCCAAGCACCAGCGCTCCAAGCGCATGCCTGGGGCAGCAAGCCACGGGGGGCGGCCTGCCGGTCCCTGCGAGGGTGGCAGTCAGGCAGCCTTCTGCGGTGTGCCTGCAGGAGGTCCGCTGGTCCCGCGGATTTAGCAGCAATTCGGCGGTGGGTATGCCGAAGCCGCGGGACCAGGGACCTCCCGCAGGCATGCCGCCGAAGGCAGCCTGCCTACCGTGCTTGGGGTGGCAAAAAAGCTAGAGCCGCCCCTGTATGCGTGAGAGTAGTCCCATTGAAATTAATGAAACTACTCATATGTGTACAGTTAACCCGGTGTGTAGCTCCTTGCTATAGAGGGGTCATAGACTGGAAGATCATCAGGGCAGAGTACATGGATTAAATCCTAGCTCTACTGAAGTCTTTGGGAATTTTACCATCAACTTAAATGGAGCCAGGATATTACCTTTGTCATTGTATGTATTTCACACTGGCTAGTGCAATCAGACACTTATCATGACTGGGGTCTTTAGGTGCTACTGCAATATAAAAAAAATAAATTAATAATAAATAATTATTTACTTGAATTACTCACCCTGTTCTATCATCTGGGACAATAATCATCAGCTTCTAACCAACGCAACTTGATAAGGTTATTTTTTTCCAGATAGCTGAGTGGCATATTTCACCAAACAGATTAAAGATTTGTACCATTCTTAGAATAAAATTAGGAAAAGTTATATTAGTAGTTGGCTACTTGACTGGAGCTTTCTGACAAAGCCCAGAGAATGTCATTCTCTTTGTGCTTTTTTTGGATCTATTTTAATAGTGAGATGAGTTGGAATTGAAATACTTGCTACCAACAGATAGGCAGCTAACCTGAACCACTAATTATCTGGAAAACATCAGGTTGAATATTCAGTACTGTAATTACCTCAAAATTACTGGATGAGTCTGGGCAAAGTGTTGTTTCTCTGACACTTACCTTCATATCTATAGCATTAAAAAAACAAAATTAAACCCCCAAAATGGGGGGCAGTGGTGTCAAAACAAGGAGAATAAGATCAGAAACAAACTGCTTTTTAATTTTGCTGTGGACTTTTATCTTTCTAACTGATGCATTGCTCAACTCACATTATGTTAAGCAACTGGTACATGGCATATAATTTACTACTTTTACTGATTTAAACACTTGTGGCAAGCACCAAAGCATTGTGCAAAAAGGCAGAATTAAGAAAAAAACGTTAGTAAAGGAAAATCTGAAAAGAATTTCTGTTTTAAATGTGCCTTGTATTGGAACAAGAAAGTCAACAAAGTAAATTTACCAAGGTAAAGAATTCCACTTTCACAGACCAATGTGAGCAAAATGCCCAGTATCTGGAGGTGGCTAATGATAAAAAGGTAGATGGAATGGGAAAGATCCTTGTCCCTGTGTGATGCTGGCTGGAGGCACTCAGAGTTGTGAGGCATCTCAGTACCACTGGCCCTTAGTGAAACCCCTAGGAGACGTCACACCCTGCTCTGGTGTCATTCCACTGGGTGAAAGCAGTAGGATCTCTGAAAGGGTCTCTAAAAGCTCTGTAACTAGCTGAGGGAAGATTTCCCTGGTAAAGGAACTGTGGAAGATTCCACAGGCTACCTTCTAAGGATCCCTTTGCAATTTGGGCATAGGGGGCATGATGGAGACGGGAAGGGCATATTCGGGATAGAGTCACAGCACACATTGCTGAGGAGATTCTAGGCAGCGCTGCCTCTCATAGGAGAGCCCAGCGAGGCTTCTGTAATTTAGATAGCAACTCAAGGCTGTCAAAATTATGCCAGAAAACCATTCCAGCCCCAGGAACAGTCTAGCATCAATAGGGTGCAAAAGGTGGCTTAAAGCCACCTTATTCCCCTCCCACTGGGCTGTGAATTCTAGGCTGCACCTCTTAGAGACATCACACAGAATCTCACCTTACATATGTATCTCAGTCAATTACACTCCCCCATGTCCTAGCTAGCAGAGCTGGTTGGACGTGAATTGGGGAGCAGACTGTGTATTATAAAGACCTAATGCAGAATACTCCCCAGTAGAAAACAGGATTTCAAGAGGAATTGTGCCTCAGAACAGTATCGCTGAGGATCAGTTCCTTCCCAGGGCTGCTACTGGAGCAGCTGAACCTAAAGACTGAATCTAGCTCTCAGTTAAAAACATTACAGTATATTGCCATTTATATTTTCAAAGTGCTTTGCAGATATCAATTAACAGATTAATCACTTGTATATGAATAAAAATGGCACCTATGGTTAAATTACTGAGGATAAAATTAAAAGCTGCCAAACTCTCAGTCCTCAGGCTTTTGAGCATAAGATGGTCAGCAGTGGGGGTCCGAGAGCGATTTCTTCCCACAGTATAGTCTGCACAATTAGATGCACTGAGCGGAGCTTCTGAAGCTTATTCAATTGGCCATTGTCAGAGACAGGTTACTGAAGTTGAAAATAGACTGAGAGTCTTCCCTGGTACAGAAATTCTTCTGTTTATTTACTAACGCACAGAGAGATTAATGTTTCATTGAACATGAAAAAGAATGGAAGCTTATTCTAATGTCCTGAGAATAACGTAATTAACTAATGATAAAAGTGTTTTAGCAGTAGAAGAGTCAGGGAATCCAATTATGTATTTTCTGTTGTGCTAGTCTGGGTCAAGATCTAGCTATTTGCTTAGCGAAAGACAAAGGGCCAGATTCTCAGATGGTTTAAATCAGCATGGCTCCACCAATAGCTGACTGTAATTGAACTTTGTCTATTTATGCCAGCTGAGAATCTGGCCATATGATACTATACCTGTGGGGATCAAAGAGATTTTACAATACTGATGAGTCTTAACCCAAATTCATCACCAATCTGTGGAGGCATGTGGACCCAATTTCAGGGTCCCACATGCCTCCAAGACAACTAGGTCTGGGTAGATTCCAGTCACTGTTTCTAGCTCTGGATCTAGACGGCACCCTCCCAGGCTGAGTCCTTTTGTCTCACACCCACCCTTGGGATATGATGCGCTGCTGTCCAGCCACCCGTACCAGTTAGCATGTGGTGAGTTAGCGCTCTGTAGATTTGCACCCCAGCTTACAGTACACTATCTCTCCATATAGACAAGCCCCAAGATCTCTGTGGTAAATGGAAAATTAGTATACTTATACTCATCTTTAAGTCTTATAAAATTAGGAATTCTCAGCTACAATGCTTGTGTATCTAGGGAAATGTTTCTTCACTAATGTGGCCAATGGAGGCCAGGATATTGAGTGTTGAGACACTGATAAGACAGTGCATGTGGGAGGGACTTTTTGAAGTATGTTTTACTTTGTGGGGTTTTATATTTTTGCCTTTTTAAATACTGCTTGCTTTAGTGTTCCCTGCTACAGAATTTTCAAAATTGTTTGTAGAATTGGATAGTGTCACAGTCACTACTGCTTTATCATTTTCCATCAGTATGCTCTGCAATATAGTTGTCTCCTAAAAAGACTCCTTGTTTGAGGCTTTATGATCTTTTTTTCCTCTCTCCTTGACTCAAAGTCACTATTTTATATTGACAACCGAATGGCAGATAGCTTTGGCTAAAATTCAGGAGACACAGATCCTATTCTGTGGCAAAATGCTTAGTGATTTTATTCATAACATTTAAAATTTCTGTAGTGCTTATGGCTTTTTTAACATTTCATGAACTATTTAAAATTAATTTAGCAAAAGAAGAGAAGGAAAATAGAGGGGCTTTTTGTCTTGTATAGCAACACTACTGTTTTCTTCCTCAACTGGAAATGATACTATGATATTATTCAGTAGGTGGTGAAATATTTTTGGACAGTATCCGAGAGAAGTTGGACACAGCAGAGACAGAAATGGTATCTTCAAGAACACATCCTTGTAACTAATTTTTGTGATGTTATGTAACCTGTAGAGACTCTTAATAGCCCAAGATTGTGGATGTAGCCACTGACTTTGGTAAGCCTGAGTTGAATATTGCATTTACTGTACCAAAAATGAAAATTGTTATGATGAGGTGTGGTGGTAGCTTGTAAATATAATGGACCTCCTTCACCACTGTATTACACCATGAAAATCAATGAAATAACAGAAAACTGATGTAGTACAATAGCAAATCATGCCCAATGAAAGGCAATGAAATCTTTACTCAGAAAATTCAGACATGCTACAGGTATTTGTTCTAGTTTATATAAACCCATGGTGTTCTAAGTTTGCTTGATTACTGCAGGGAATGCCTTGGGCTTAGGACTGAGCCCTCATGAGCAAGTTTAGAGTTGGGGATTGAGGAAAGTGGATTTAGGGGAAATTAATTAAAGAAGTCTAGGTGTGCTATGGTCATAGCTTGGGTCTCTGTCTCAAATCTTTGGGACTAGGGACTCAGATGGAAGATGGTATTCATTGCATAGTAAAAAAGTGAGACTTAACAACACACCTCTTGTGAGATACTAAGCACATTGGACATCCATTGAAGGCTATGGTAACTAAGGATATTTCCCATTTTGGAGTAGGTGCTCATCATTTTGCAGCCCTAGATTATGCCAAAGAATCCAGCTGGGGAGCATCATTTCATATTCCTTTTTGATAATGTGAAGTAAAATAATCAGCACCGTCTTATATCGGAATTCCTCATATGCACAAGATGGGACTGATTGACTTTGGAGCCTCTCTCATATCAAAGGAGCTATTCTCATATCCTGTCCTATCAGGGTCATAAATGCTGTAAAAGAACTTTTAGAAGTAACTGAAAGAAGTGATGGACCAATGAATCATTGTTTGGATCTGAATCAAGTCGAAGTCTGGGGCTCTGTTCAGAAAGAAAAGGAAAAGAGAAATGTGATGGAGTAGAGTATGTCTGTACATGTCTACATCAAACTAAAAACTCCACTTTGTTTTGTGAACACAATTTTGATTGCAAAACTGTTCTGTGCCTTCACTGTATCTCTGTAGTCTCAATAATGAGCTGAAACCCTCAGGAAATGTCAGGAGATATTTCTGCACCTAGCAGAAGGCTGGTGATGCAGAGTAATCAAGTGTCATTAACTTGGAGGGTCTGACATTCAAATGGAAGCACCATAGGATAATGATCTAGCTGCCACCAAAAGAAAGAAGTTCTCCCAGGTGGGCTTGTAACCAAGCAATGGATCACCTGATGACAAACATGATGCCACCTAGGAGAGTCATCTGACCACGGGACTAGAACGTTATAGAAAACTCTTTCACTGGCCATTTTAGAAAGAGAAGAGATATAAGCATAAGAAGGCAAGTCTTGCCAGGAGGAGAATGAAGAATGGAGGATCCTGGGATCTTGAAAGGACACTGACCAAAACCCAAAGGGCTCTTGGAAAGGAAAAGTGAGGAAACTGAGGCAATGTTTTATGTGTAGGTTTCTTTTATTTTCCCTAATACTGCATATCACTTGTGCTTTGTGAGTAATGTGATTGGTTTAGAAATTCTTTTTCAGCGCCTGTGTCCCCCTTGCTTTCACTGTCATGTAGTACCTGGGGGGGAAACAGTAATCCAGAGGGTCCATGCCTTCAGTGGATCTCTGAAAGCATGCAAGAGCTACTGGGAGGCTTGGAAAATCTGGCACTAGTTTCAAGGACTGGGCAGTTGGTCGCAGAGTCCCACCTCTCAAAAAGTGTGATAGATGGAGGTTCTCTGTACCCTGAGAGTGTGTCTAGAGCCTCAGAGTCAGAAACAATAACTAGACTCTGCTCAGACCCAGACAGCAAGAGGGCATGAGGTCCAGTGGATGGATACTGCAGTGTATTAAAAACAATGTTAAAAGAATTACAGTCTGCCACTTAAAATGCTTCTTCTGTGTGCAGGCTAAGGGGGGTGTTCTGTAGGGAAGCCTGGGATCTGGGAGGTGGCAGTTTGTAGATAGCAAGCCTAGAGTCAGGTCAGATGAGTTATGCTTCTCTGTTTTAGGGTGCAGCCTGATTCTCTCTTTTTCTGTTTTGGGGGTCTTGCATGTTATAATTCTGAATTCTAAGTAATCCAGTAGTATTATGGTGCAATCTTCCAGCAAGAATATTTTATAGGTTGGTAAACTGAAGTGAAGAGACGTAACTGTGTGGTGAAGAAATCCCAGCCTAATACATAGGTGTTCATACAGCTACAATGCTGTGGTGCCATTTTTGGAAATATCAAATCTGGAAGATGATAGATGATAGACCAGTGTTTTCTGGACTGCAGCATCCTTCTGCAAACCGGCTCTCCTCAAAATAGTGTAAAAATAAACAACAACATTATCCTGCTATAAAAACAAATTAAAGATTTTGGAAGCTCTTGTTAAAGCAACTAACCTTCCAAGGTTTTTATATATTTTTAACAGCTCTCACAATAAAAGGTGAAAGCAAATATTGTTTTACCGGTCTTTGAAATAAGAAAATGCCAAGATGGTGAACATCATTTGAAAGTTACATAGGGATATGAGGGATGTATGGAAGAGGAGAAAATATAGGTGTGAAGTTCCCCTGGTGTTGTCTGGACCGGTGATCTGATAGGTCACTCCAATCCCCGACTCTGGGAGCCAGCCTTACCGTGCTCCGCTGTGAGAACCCCCACTCCCAGGCTGTTCATGCACAGCCTCTAGCATGTATGCTGCTTTCAGCTACATGAGTGAGCACTTTTGGCCAGTCGCTGCTTGGATGGTGCAACCGAATGACGCTAGCCAATATCTTCAGTCCCAGACACAACCCTACGAACCTCCATCTTGCAATGTCCAGTTATGCCTGCTGGACGCTGCAAGCTTATATGAGTTTGTCAATTTAACAAAGAAATTTATATATACCAGGCTTGTTATCCCAAGGGGAGTCTCTGACATGCTTCAAACCAAACACACTGCTTCAGGTAGAACAAACAAATTTATTAACTACAAAAGATAGAGTTTAAGTGATTATAAGTCAAAGCACAACAAGTCCTATTTGGTCAAATGAAATAAAAGCAAAACACATTCTAAGCTGATCTTAACACTTTCAATGCCCTTACAATCTTAGATGCTTCTCACCACAGGCTGGCTGGTTGCCCTTCAGACAGGCTCTCCCCTTTGATCAGTGCTTCAGTCGCTTGGTGGTGGTGTCTGTAGATGGAGGTGGAAGAGAGAGAGAGCCTGGCAAGCATCTCTCCCTTTTATCATGTCCTTTCTTCCCTCTTGGCTTTGCCGCCTCCTCCTTTTAGAGTCAGGTGAGCATTACCTTATCGAAGTACCAAACTGACCAAGGGAAGGGGGATTACTCACTTGAGAGTCCAACAGATCCTTTGTTGCTGCCTGGGCCAGTGTCCTTTGTTCCTGTGAGGCTGGGCTGGGTTTGTCCCATACATGCCCTGATGAGGTGTGAACTGCCCCTCTGCTCCTGGAGAGTTTTGCATGGGCTTGCTTTAGAATCATAGAAGATTAGGGTTGGAAGAGATCTCAGGAGGTCATCTAGTCCAACTTCCTGCTCAAAGCAGGACCAACACCAACTAAATCATCCCAGCCAGGGCTTTGTCAAGCCGGGACTTAAAAACCTCTAAGGATAGAGATTCCACCACCTCCCTAGGTAACCCATTCCAGTGCTTCACAACCCTCCTAGTGAAATAATGTTTCCTAATATCCAATATCCCACTACAACTTGAGACCATTGCTCTTTGTTCTGTCATCTGCCACCACTAAGAACGGCTGAGTTCCATCCTCTTTGGAACTTCCCTTCAGGTAGTTGAAGGCTGCTATCAAATCCCCCCCCCCCTTACTCTTCTCTTCTGAGACTAAACAAGCCCAGTTCCCTCAGTCTCTCCTCATAAGCCATGTGCCCCATCCCCCTGATCATTTTTGTTGCCCTCCTCTGGACTCTTTCCAATTTGTCCACATCCTTTCTGTAGTAGGGGATCCAAAACTGGATGCAATGCTCCAGATGTGGCCTCACCAGTGTTGAATAGAGGGGAATAATCACTCCCCTCAATCTGCTGACAATGCTCCTACTAATGAAGCTCAATATGCCATTAGCCTTCTTGGCTATAAGGGCACACTGCTGACTCATATCCAGCTTCTCACCCACTGTAACCCCCAGGTCCTTTTCTGCAGAACTGCTGCTTAGCCAGTCGGTCCCCAGCCTGTAGCGGTGCATGGGATTCTTCCGTCCTAAGTGCAGGACTCTGCACTTGTCCTTGTTGAACCTCATCAGATTTCTTTTGGACCAGTGTTCCAATTTGTCTAGGTCACTCTGGACCCTATCCCTACCCTTCAGAATATCTACCTCTCCCTGCGGCTTAGTGTCATCCGTGAACTTGCTGAGGATGAAATCTACCCCATCGTCCAGATAATTAATAAAGATATTGAACAAAACTGGCCCCAGGACCAACCCCTGGGGGACTCCACTTGATACCGGCTGCCAACTAGACATCGAGACGTTGATCACTACCCGTTGAGCCCAACAATCTAGCCAGCTTTTCCACCTTACTGTTGATTCATCCAATCCATACTTTTTTAACTTGCTGGCAAGAATACTGTGGGGGACCGTATCAAAAGCTTTGCTAAAGTCAAGATATATCATGTCCACCGCTTTCCCCATATCCAGAGAGCTAGTTATCTCATCATAAAAGGCAATCAGGTTGGTCAGGCATGACTTGCCCTTGGTGAATCCATGTTGACTGTTCCTGATCACCTTCCTCTCCTTCAAGTGCTTCAAAATAGTTTCCTTGAGGACCTGCTGCATGATTTTTCCAGGGACTGAGGTAAGGCTGACCGGTCTGTAATTCCCCGGGGTCTCCTTCTTCCTTTTTTTAAAGATGGGCACTATATTTGCCTTTTACCAATCGTCCTGGACCTCCCCCAATCACCACGAGTTTTCAAAGATAATGGCCAATGGCTCTGCAATCACATCAGCCAATTCCCTCAGCACCCTTGGATGCATTAGATCTGGACCCATGGACTTGTGCATGTTTTTTTAAGCCATGACGACACATTTTCAGCCTCAAAACTATATACATGAAATTACAACCTATAACATTACTAAAACAACAATGCTCAGTGCATCATGAGCCTTCCGAAGACACCCGACATGACAAACTTTGCATTGGATACCACACAATCATATTATAAGGATGAACATGGGGGTGCAGGGTGTTCCCCCGAGGTACCGAGCATCACAATAGGATTTGTCATAGTGGGTGAAACCAGTAATTCACCAAGCCTGGTATCCTGGGTGTTGTTTTTGTAGTACAAATGGAGACTAAAGTAATAAATGGGGTAATCCTCCAAAAATCAAAGCCCCCAGCTTATTCACAGATGAATTGTAGCTTTCCATTTCAGATACCACAATTTTCCTAGTTGAAACACTGATGTGTCTAACTTTAACACTTATCATATCAGGCAAAAATCCTCCAAATTCTAGGCCTTTCATTTCCAGCAGCATGTATGGTGTATGTGTAGTTTGAATCTCAGCAGTATATATGTCTTTTATGGAAGACTGGAGATTTTTTCTTGTAAGGAAATCCAAATCATTTATGTAGCACAATAAATCTTCCTTCATTTCAAATAGAATTTTTAAAAATGCAGGCAAAGTGGCTATGTAATCTTCGCATAGCATGTGGAGAAATATTTCCTTACTCTACAGACATAGGCAGACACACATACATACAACCCTCTCATGATCTGGGCAGCAGCAGAGTATGAATTGGTGATTTTGAAATCATGTTTGTTTTGCTGCAGTTAGTATTTTTTTTTTTAAAGATTGTGTTTGCGTAGTTGCCTTCATACGTATTTTATTCTGGGGATGGGGAGGGAGGAAGGATGGTTTGGGGAATAAATAAAATCTTGTTGACATCTTCTGTAAGAATCCTTCCTATAGATCCAATTGACCTCCATTGAACATACTCAAAGATGTCCATGCAAAAGGACAAGCTGTTCATGGATGACTGACAGCATATATGCCCTTCTGAACATATGCCTGTAACATATATGGATAAATTGATAAATAATCTTTATACTATATGTCTAACAAGGTGTAGATAGCAAGTAATCTAAATGAACCCTCCCCCAAAGGGAAATTATAATGATAGTAACAATGCATTTATATAGTGATTATAACGGAGATTCCAAAGAGCTCTATAAATTTTACTACATTGTATAGTGATATGTATGAATCTCTTTGCCCATTACTAAAATACAGAGGGAAATCTGGCAACAGTTTATAAGCATACTGTAAATCTACACAAGGAAAGGGAGTCACATATTAATCTTCCTCTTCAACCCTCCCCCCACACAAATAAGTAAAAACACAGACTGGGTGGGAAATGAGATGACTGAGTTATAAAAGCTAACTAATCTCAGACCTCATCCTGCAAACAGAACTGGAAATTGAAGCAAATGAATGCTTTTAGTTACAGTTATTAACTCAACAGGCTAAGAGTGTTCTTCTTAGCTAAATATCTTCTCTGTGAGTGGGTCGGGTGGGGATACTTTATGCAAATCATTAGCTAAGCTAATGTAAGGTTAGAGTTCACCTAGTTTAATGGAATTTATACCCTCAGTATATATTCCATATATAAGTGCTTGAAGTGGGGGATAACGTGATAGTATGCTCTGCCTCACATTTTTTTTCCATCCACTGATGGTTAATAGTGTGGCTATGACATCCCTACATACATCTCTCAATTCTAGCACTGACTGTCATAGCATTTGTATTTAAAAGAGAGAGGCAGTTTTAGAGAATGGGAAGATAGAAGCAATGGGAAGTCTAATAAGTGTATATGGGATATGAGCTGCTTTATTGAATAAAAATATAAGAAAGGGCATACAGGGTAGAAGGGGAGAGAGGGACCCAGCCAAGCCTACCCCATTTCTTGTTTCCCCTGAACCCAGAACTCTGTAGCTGGGAGTCCCTCTCCAGGAACACAAGGATCCATAAAATCTCCCCTTTCCCCATGCCATATAAGCCCAGGGGGAAGAGAAACTCTTGGTGAACTCAGCTCATGATTACAGGCTCAGCCTGCAGGAGTAGATACAGCAGCAGTTGCAGCATGGATCTTCAGACACTGATGATCTCATCAGAGTCTTTTCTATAGCTTTTCCTCTGAACATTCTCTCCCATCTGCTGACAGGCTGCTTGTTCCAAACCACTACCAGTCTCTTCAGCTCAGCCTAACTTCTACTGCCCTCCATGCTCTGCAATTTTCCTCTTCCCCTCTCCCCATCCCACTTACCTCCCTCCCTTCAATGTCTCCTCTTGCTTCTTCTGTCTTTCTATTCCCTTCCTGCCAAAACTTGACTGAAAAAATCTAACATGACATTTGCAGGCCATCACATCAATCTACTTGGAGGCTAGCCCTTCCCTCACTCCTTTCATCTGTCTTAGCTATTTAGACTGTAAGCTTTCCAAGGCATGGTCTTTTTTGTTTTACTCTACATCTGTACAGGACCTGACACAATGGATCAACAATCTCAAATGGGGCCTTTAGGCATTACTGTAATACAAACATATAATTAATAGGAAAATCTCTATAGGAAAAAAACCTCCAATACATTTCCGTAGATGGAAGCTAACATATAAGTTCACCATAAATGTGGCAGTTTTAACTGGATCAAGATAAAAGGAAAAGGTTAGTGCAGTAAGATAAAGGTGGAACTGTAACAAAGTTTGGTAAATCATATCTAAATTACAAACCTATTTGAATTTGAAGAAGGAAATATCAAGGACAAATCAGAGCCAGACCAATCCAGGCAGTGCTCAGCTAATGCACTTAGTGAAACAAAAAAACTCTAAGAGTTCAGGAGACACTGCAAATCATCCAGATTCACACTGCTGCAAACGCTGAACAAGTTTAATGCCAGAAGAGTGAGAACTGAGGGCGAAGAAATCAGTGATCAGCATTTAAGGAGGATGAGACGGGAATAACAGGACTGTAACAAATATGAAATTAGCGTTGACAGCAAGTGTTTAGGAAAAAGATGGACAAGTTGATGACCATAATCTATAACCTGCATTTGCAGAAGTATGGTGAAGAAGATTGAAGCTAATAAACTCTATGGGTCAAACAGAAAAACAGGAAACCATCAGAGATTAAATCTAATCTTAATAGCCTTGAAACAAGATGGAGAAAGGCAATGGAGGGTGAAAGGCAATGAATTAATGAATTAAAAAAGTGAGAATTAAGATAATAGCTAAGGAGTTTATGTTCAGCAATAATAGAGGAGAGGAAACAGAATAAAAAGCAGAAAGAGCTGCACAGATGAAAGTCCTCTGTGACACAGAGCAAAGGCCATATGTAGAAAAGGGGGATGGGGAATGGAAAATAAAACAGAACAAGTAGGAAGTTATCTGACAAGAATGTACAGCTGGTCAATTCACGAAGTTCAATCCTTTATAAGCCTTAATAAAATTCATGCTTAGCAGGTATCATATTGCTTTACAAGAATCACAACTATGCTGTCTTACTACTCTTTCTCCTAAATGGGGGGAGAAATCACACAGCAGGTTGACAAAGACATTACAGAAATTATGTTAATGTAACCCCTTATCTTTGAGAATGCCAGAAACTGGTGAGCAAGCTCATTTAAAAACAGTTTTTCCAGTTTGTTGTATTCATGAGGCAACAGCAAACTTAAATGCAATAGAGAAGTTTAAAGTGGGGGGGAACATGAGGGCAGCAAGAAAATAAAGTCAGGGATGTCCTGCCAAAATTGTAACAAAAGCCTCCATCTAAAAATCTTCACTGTAGTTGGTGATATAAGCAACATCTCCCCTTTACCCCAACAACTAGTCCATTGGTTGCAGTGTCCCTTTGGCCTCTCCAAAAGAAATAATCCATCAACTCTATAATCTTTCTCTCTCCCAAATGACCCAGTACTGTCTTCTCATCCTCCCCCCCCACCCAACCAGTGCTTTTTGACTCACCATTATTTCCCCTATAGATGCAGCCTACTCAGAGCTGTTCATCATAGCAGCAGCAGTGGTTGGCTCCATTTTCAGCTTCTGCTAGCAACAAATGGCAGTCAAGTCATCCTGTGGCCTCTGGCTGTTGTGTGGGGAATAGATCCCTTTGGTGATGAGTGGTGTAGTCACTTGGGGGAAAAGGTTCCCTTTGGTTCTGAGTTGGGCAGGTTCCCTGATGTTGGGAAGATTTCCCTGGCTGGTGTGAGCTATGGGGAGATGGAGTTTCCCCAGGTTCATAGGTAAGGGACCAGGGCTTCAGTTTCCCACATAATACCAGCTTTTCAGACTCCAGGCTGGGACAGTGGCTGTAAGGAGAGGCATAGATTTCAGTGGCTACAAGACTCCCACTGGAGACGGCAGCCACTATTCCACCCTTTGACAGTAAACAGCATATGCTCCGGCATATGCGCCTGCTCTGTTGGTGGGGTTGGGAGGAGGGAGAGGACTTTGTGCTGCCCTTTCTATACCCCCCTGCTAACTTTGAGCAGATTGTGTGTTCACAGCAGTGTAATGATAATGATTGTAAACACCTATTGTGCAAAGAAATGAAGGGTGGCACCTTGTGACCTTTCCACTCCCTTTGCACACTTTCACATGGTTTCACACTCTTGTCCAGAATGCTGTATATTCTGCAGATGGATCAGGGGAAGCACAAGGTTAACTGCATATTTGGCATAGAAGTGTCTGATTTTGGTCTTGTTAGCCAGGCAGATTGCTAGGGTAGATGTACTACAATTACCAAAGAGAAGGAGAGGCACCTATTTCTAACAGTATTAGTTCTAACAATCCCTCCCCCAACAATAGGCTTGTTGCTTGAGCCTGAGATCCGACTCTCACTTTCCCCTTGAAATAGCATTGCACATACACACACGTGTACAAGCACATATGCAGACATATTATAAGTTTCTAAACTTAATACTATTAAAAACTGGAATAACTTTAGAAAGAGGGAAAAGGCAGTCAAAGATGCTGACTTAGTTTCAATTAAGCAGACTGCCTCATCCAAGTACAAAGAGATGGTAGCTAGAGAGAGGCTGAGGAACAATGACAGACACCAAAGGAATAAAAAGAAACAAAAGGTTGGTGACAAATAAAGAAATTAGCAAGGAGAAAGAAGTAGAGAACGGAAAACGAAAAATGTGGTCATGCTGGGGAAGAATGATAGGTATTTGACACAGAAGACCATCACACAGCGATGTAGCTAGAAATGGAAATTTGGGTGGGGCCCCAATTTATGGTGAATGGGCCATGACCAAATGTCTGATGTCACAACAAATCATTTATATTGCAAATGATTTAAAACAATGAAACCTAAATAGATTAAATGTCAGCCCTGTGCATCGATTTAACATAAACAAATAGTTTCCACATAAATCTGCAGTAAATGTACTTTAAAGAGCCAAGCAAGTTGCATCACCAAACCAGAAAGAACATAGTAATTTTAAATGTTAACTGATTAGTAAATTAAATAAAAGTCAGTAAATTACTTATATTACCTAGGTACTGTCCTCTTGACTCCACTCCACCTTTCTACAGGAGAAGGCATTAGGACTTGCCATTAAGTATGGTAATTACAGGGTCATAATCCAGAGAATTGCACAGGTTCCTTTCAAATGACAGGAGAGACAGCATATTCAGGCGACTTGTCAGTACTGATGTTTGCACAGCTGTTTTAATCCTATTCATGGTGGAGTAGAGCATTTCTACTGTATAGCTGGTCATTAGGCATGTAATCAAAACCCTTAAAAGTCTATGCATATGGAGAAAGATATTCAAGTGGCAATCATCTAAAACTTCTATTAGTGTTGGATAATTTTTTTCAGCGGTTGATTTGCACTTCATTTGTTGAATGAACACTGAAACGTCAGTTTAATCCAGATCAATACTGTACAAGATATATGCTGATTTGAGACTTTCCTGCTAGCCAAAATGTGTGCAATTTTGGCAAGCATGTAGCCATGGTTTCATGAGGCAATATATGTTATTCTGAAAGTGGTTGTTCAATTTAGAAAGCTGATAATCTAAACTATGCCTCCCCATTGCTGTCAATTACTCATTAAAATGCACCACGGTTGAATTTCAAAAGATGAAGTAACAAATGAACCATCCAGTTGATTTGGTTATTTTCTCTTCTGACATGACACTACATCCCAGATTTCAATTTCATACCTCTCCATCAATTCATTAGTTAACTACGGCACTTGACTGAAACCATTCACTTTATTGCTTCTTAAATTGAAATTGAAGATAATAAAAATTGGTTTGTTTAGTCTGAAGAAGAGAAGACTGAGGCGGGTTATGATAACAGTTTTCAAGTACATAAAAGGTTGTTACAAGAAGAAGGGAGAAAAAAAAATCTTCTCTTTAACCTCTGAGGATAGGACAGGAAGCAATGGGTTTAAATTGCAGCAAGGGCAATTTACGTTGGGCATTAGGAAAAGCTTCCTAATTGTCAGGGTGGTTAAGCAATGGAATAAATTGCCTAGGGAGGTTATGGAATCTCTGTCACTGGAGATTTTAAAGAGCAGGTTAGACAAACACGTCCTCAGGGATAGTCTATATAATACTTAGTCCTGCCTTGAGTGCAGGGGACTGGGCTAGAAGACCTCTCAAGGTCCCTTCCAGTTCTATGATTCTATGAAATTACATATACTCTCTTTAAGGCCCTCTATCAGATCAATACAGTCAGTAATGGACAGAGTTGTGCTTGTCTGGCTATGCTGGAATGAGGAAAACTGATTTAAATAGGCTGCAACTTTATTCCTAAATGGGAGTACCCAAAAGATAAAATTGTGCAGTGCTGTGCAGTTAATTAATTAATGTATTTACATATACCGGGGGTGGGGGGTGAGGGTGAATGTTGATAGCCCTCCCCTTACTCATTCTGGTCCCCAGCCATCCCACTGCTAGGACCTTGCCACCCCTTGCCTTGAATGAGAGCTAAGGGGAGCTATAAAGGAGGGGGAGATTCCCTCCCTATCATACCAGTCATAGAAGCCCTCCTCCCCCGCATTTTCGCTCCTTTAAAGAATACCTCCTTTAAATCCTTCCCCATCTATTTTATCTGATCACCATATCCATTTCCTATGGAGTACCTGCTCTGGACATATGCCCCAAGCTTATATAATGAATTGTGACAGCAGCGTCTAATGCGCCTTTTGTTCTTTGCCTCCCACTAAGAGGCCAACTCACTGTGGGGAAAGCGAAAAAAACCATCTTACCCTGGCCAAACTCGTGGTGAGGAAAAAATTCCTTCCCAGTGCCCCAAAGAAAGGAGCAACTAGTGTAATGTCCACAGTGGATCATGCCTGAAATCTGTATTTCAACTACTTCCATGGGTGTGTGTGAGGGGGTGGGTAATACCCAGCCCGGTCCTGGTGAAAAGAGGGCTTTTACTGTACAGATGTGGGCATAAATAGTCTCTTCTATTCCAGTCACCTGTGGGGGGGATGGGTCAGCATCTTCACGCTGACTTGGTATGGAGCTGCCTCCATGTGGCAGGTAACATTCTGGTTCTCCAGCCATCCTTAAAGGGGAAGCACACCTTCTTTGACAAGCCCGACAAGGGTCACCACTGCTTAATGTGTGGTGAGGTCATCTGCAACCTTTTGGTAGTGCAGTCATTCAAACAATTTTCCAAAAGTTACTGCTAAAAACAAGAACTTTTTTGTTTGAATTTTTTTGGAGAAGAGATTGAGCCTCCCCTGTTACACTGCTCTACAGCCAAAATGCTTCTGAAATAAATGTAGTTGAACTTTACTAATTCTGGGTCACTGAGAACGAAAATGATGCTTAAAATTGTTGATTGGCTCTACTTTTCAAGATATGCTATTGGGTCAGTATATACGACCCTTGACTTGGGAATGGCGGAGGATAAGTGAGTTATAAAGGGAAGGGATCTCAATTTAAACCAGAAATGACTAAAATACATCTTTGACTGGATCTATGAATAAATCTATGACTGGGTTTGGACAGTACTTGCTTTTTAGGCAAAACAATGAATGATGCAATCTGAAGCTGGTATTGCATCATACATGATAGGAATTGCATCATGTTATTCCTAGAAGTCATGGATGATGCAATCATAACGAAACTTACATCACTCTGCTGAACAAATTGCCCTATATCAGCTCTAGAAATCATACAGTGTCATGCTCTCTTATTTGTCAGTGTTTGATTTTGCAAAGGGACACATTTCTGTTTAGCCAAAGTGAGCAGAGATGCCTCGTACTTGTGTGAACAGTGCAGGTAACTTCTGCTATGTTTGTGGTGAAGTGACTTTTGCATCACAAAAGCGCAGTATAACCACTATGGTTAAGAAAGCCTATCACCTTTATTTTGGCTGCAAAATTGGAGATCAGGACAAGAGGTGGGCCCCACACATATGCTGCAACACTTGTGCAACAAATCTTCGCCAGTGGTTGAACAGGAAAAGGAAATCTGTGCCTTTTGCAGTGCCAATGATTTGGAGAGAGCCAACAGATCATAGCAGCAATTGTTACTTCTGCATGGTGCCTCCAGTTGGGAAAAGTGTGTCAAAGAAGAAAAAGTGGACTGTGCATTATCCAAACATTCCATCAGCTATACGCCCAGTACCCCACGGAGAAGGACTGCCGGTTCCTGATGCACCAGAATCATTCTCACTTGAGTCAGACGAGGAAGAGGAAGAGGATGAAACTTCTGGTCCTGAACCATCAATGTCACAGGACCCACATTTTCTCCCATCCTCCTCCTCTGAACCACACCTCATAACACAAGGTGAACTGAATGACCTTGTCAAGGATTTGGAACTACCCAAGAGTAAGGCAGAGCTGTTGGGCTCCAGACTACAGCAGTGGAATCTCCTGGCAGGTGATGTTAGGGTTTCCATGTTCCGTGACCGTCAAAAGAATCTTGTCCCATTCTTCTTCATGGAAGGTGATCTTGTAGCCTGCAACAACATCGATGGTGTGATGGCAGCCCTCAACATCGTTCACGATCCAGATGAGTGGAGACTGTTCATTGATTCATCGAAGATGAGTCTTAAAGCTGTAGTACTGCATAATGGCAATGTTTTGCCATCAATTTCAGTTGGTCATGCAGTCCATATGAAGGAAACCTATGACAACATGAAACAACTTTTGAGTTGCATAAACTATGACCAACATCAGTGGCAGCTTTGTGGTGATTTGAAGGTTGTTGCTCTCTTGCTTGGTCTGCAGACTGGATACACAAAGTACTGCTGTTTTCTCTGCGAATGGGATAGTCGTGCAAGAGATTCCCGCTACATCAAGAAAGATTGGCCACTCCGACAGTCATTGGAGCCTGGGAGGAAAAGTGTTCAGCATCCACCACTTGTTGAATCAAGGAAGATTTTGTTCCCACCCTTACACATCAAGCTGGGTCTGATGAAGAACTTTGTCAAGGCCATTGACAAAACACAAGCAGCTTTCAAGTACCTCCGTGGAAAATTTCCAAGGTTAAGTGAAGCTAAGATAAAGGAAGGTGTCTTTGTTGGTCCTCAGATTTGTGAACTTCTTCGAGATGATGCATTTGACCATGCACTGCGTGGCAAGGAAAAGACGGCATGGAAAGCCTTCCAGTTAGTGGCAATAAATTTTCTCGGAAACAACAAGACAGACAACTACAGGTTGTTGGTGGAAAACCTCCTCAAGGCATACAAAAGCCTTGGTTGCAACATGTCACTAAAGATACATTTTTTGCACTCTTATCTAGATTTTTTTCCACCGAACTGCGGAGCAGTGAGCGACGAGCACGGCGAGCGATTTCACCAGGACATTGCAACAATGGAGAAACGCTATCAGGGCAAATGGAGCCCATCAATGCTTGCGGACTATTGCTGGACAGTGACAAGAGATGCTCCATTTAATGAATACAAGAGACAAGCCAAGAAGCGCCGAGTAGACACTGAATAGGACTAAACTATGTACAGAATAGTTTTTTGCCTTTTGTTTCATAATAAATTGTATTTATATAACCCTTTTGCTGATTTTTAAAGTGTTACATAAACAGGACAGGTGAAATATTATCATGTAAAGCAACCATAAACACATGAAAAGACCTAGGTTTACAATTTATGATTAAAACTCTACTATCTACACAATATACATAGACATAAAATGTAAAAACTTAAATATCTTAGAAACAGTAGCCAATCAGTTGTTTTAATTGTCATATTTGAATTCAGCACATCAAAATACATAATAAATAGCACATTTTATCTTTGAAGCAGACGACTTCTCAAAAATTGTAGACCAGTGTTATTTGTCCTCCACATTATGTAAATTCCACTAACATATCATGTATGACATCATCAAGCATTAGTACTTTGCTCACCACACCAGACTTGGACCTCCAACATGTATCGATAGCCAGTTCTAGCTCAAGGCACTCTTGCTTGGGATGTAGTTTATTTGATTCTACAAAAACCGAAAATGCCCATTGTAAAAGCGTGCAACCCGTTTATAAGCTCAAAAAAACCCAGTGGCAATATTTGCAGCTATTTTAATCACTGTGGTAAGGACCAGCTTAATGATTGTTACAATGCACATAAATCACTCTCAAAAATTGTGGTTCAGAATTACATGTACTCCTCTTTTATTTCCAGACATAACATATGCCCCATCTAAACTGAAGCAGATACACAATTTGTGCTCCAGTTCAAAGCACTTCCAAAACTTGTGAATTTTCTCAGAAAGTCCATTTGCAGTTATGTCACCTGTATCCACAAATTTCACTACTCTTTCTTTAACTAGTCCATTGTGCAGGTGTCTAGCACATAACATTTCAACAAGCTCCCATTTTGAAAGATTTTTGAATTAATTGCCAAGAATTGCATAGTAAGTGCTGGGAGGTTTATATAATTATTGATTAACCTTGCCCAGAAGTAATGAGGCTTCTGTTTCTAAAAGGCCGTTCTGTATATCTGGGCTCATCATAGTAGCATTTTTAAGAATTTCCTTGTCATATTTACTGATTAGTTTGAAAAGCTCAAGAATATTCCCTTTATTTAAACTTTCCTGGCCTTCTCTGTGTCCATGTAAAGAAGTTTGTTTTGAACAGCACAGCACAATGTCAAGCATGACTTTAATATGCTCACTATTTTTATCTATTAATAAGGTTTTCATTGCATCTTTGTTTAGCTGGTTCAAAATATTTCCATCACCTGATATCTTCCACTCTTTATGGTTGCTATTGCATGCACTTTGCTTGATTCATGTTTGGAGCAGGTCTGATACATATACTTCCAATCACTAAAGCCATGCTGACAGAATATGTCTTCAGAGCAAGTCACCAGAATGCCTACGTATTTTGCAAAACACTGCATTTTTAAACATGTGATATTCCAGCCATTGAAATCTTGTATACCAATGTTTGCAAAAGTGTGATTTTTTTTATAGCAGATAACAGAAGTCAGAAAATGCTGAAGTTTTGGCTAAGTCAGTGATTCATTAATATTAGATAAATCAGAAGGCCAGCTTGGACTTTTCTTACCCTGGAAGCAATTATATTAGCAGCTGGACCGTCCCACATTTTTTTTCATAGGTTGTCATTTCCCTTGCTGAAAGAGATGTCAGTGAAGAGTTTTTAGATTCAGAAGATGTCAGTTGGTTTTGTGGATTCATTACCTTTCGGTTGTCTTCTTAAGAGATTTAATACTCATTTGTTTTGCTGTGTTGGCTGAAGCACTGCAGGTAGATTGCAAGTTTGCTTACACTATGTGCATTTAAAATAAAGTTGGAACATGGAATATGGAAATACTTGGGACTTCCAAAACATTCAAGCCACATGCTTCACAACTTGTCAATCAAATACTGCTTTCACATAGTTTGTTGTGTGAGAGGAGGATCCCACAGAAACATTGCTTCACAATATCTTTGTCTTTGCTTGGTCAAACTCCCCTACATAGTTTTGAAATAGTCTATTTTTCCAGTACCTGAACTCTTGCCCATGAGGTACATGGTTTAAAAAAAAAATTACTTAAACTTGGCATTCATGCAGGCTCAGATTTGAGTGGTCCCAAGCCCATCTGTGGTTATGCCCTTTCCCTCAAATGATTACAGTTCCACTGGGCTCAGTGCCTAACTCCCTACCAACCATGGTAAAATTAAAACAGACTAGAGAGGTTAAATTCTGAAAGAAAAGCATGTGCAATATACAGAAAAATACTGCCTTTCAGCAAGGATGCATTTTGCAATGTACTGAAGTGGAACTGGAATGAGTATCTAGCTTTTTAGCTACTCTTATGGCACGCAGGGCCATTGTGTCTCATCTGCTCCCAGTATTTTAAAATAGAAATAAAATAACACACACTCTCTTCTCAGCGGGGAGGAATAGCTTGATTAATTTATGGGGCTTTTTGTTTGCTTGCTTGTTTATGGTACTCTGAGTGTGTAAAGAAGTCATTGAAGGAAAGCTAAATCAAAGTAAAAATCTTTGCATTAAGTTCCAAAACAATGAGCACCTCACAATCTTTAATGTATTTGGCCTCACAACACCCTAGTGATGTAGAGTAGTACTATTATCTCCATTTTACAGATGGAGAACTGAGGCACCGAGAAATTTAGCAACTTACCCAAGAATGCTCAGAGAGTCTGTGGCAGAGCTGGGAATTAATCTTCAAAGTTCCAAGCTTGTGCCCTAGCCACTAGGAAGTCCTTCCTTACTTCCTTTCTTTGCTCTTGATGTTAGAATGGAGGAGAAGAGAACCGAACTTTAGAGCTTATACAGTGCCTTATTAGCTCTCCTAGGGCTGCAGTAGATGTTTTTTTCTAGCATATTAGACAAAAAATACCTGGCATACAGTAAAGATTATCAACTCTGAGAGGTGTGGTTGGACTCAGCAAAATGAAAAGATTTAAGAAAAGACTCCTGTGAAGTGTATCATTCTGGAAGTTTTAAAATGGACCTAAAAAGAACATTGGTGTTCTGAGGAAAAACAATATCAACTGCTGTTGTATTTGAATGCAGCTCCTAAAGAGTGCAATGTGCCAAAGAAGTGGTAATTACAGAACTAGCTAATGGTTCCAAGTGAAGATTGAATGAAAAGTTACCATGTACCATGGAAGAAAAAATATCTAGCATTTAAGAATTCTATAAATAAAGTGGTTGGAGTTAAAGATGGTTCTGAGCTCCTAACCCAGACTCAAACACCTCTGGACTTTGCAGCAGGTGAGAATCTGTACTTGGATTGGGATTTGACATCTGGCTGTAATCTCTACAATGAGCTGAAGCAAAAACTTGAATATAAAAATCTAGATCTTAACTTTGCAACTCAGTTTCATCACAATTTGGAAAACATATTGCTCCTCACTTGAAGTAGCAGCAGAAATTTCTCCTATCAGTCACTCTCATTAAAGTGTAAGGACACTTTAATATATAGAAAAGTAAAGAAAGCAGTAAAATAATATTATGATGCAGAAGAAAAAGTATTATGTTATATGTGACAGATATTGAAACTACATGCAGTATTTTTGGGGACTGTTGTATTAACTTAATGAATATTATGGCTAGGGATTATATTCTACTCCATGGGGAAGGAATGAAAAACAGTGTGTGGTAAATACTGCAATCTTTGGCACTGTAAACAGCTTCAGAGCAGTATCATCCTCTGAGGTGATTTGCATATACTGATTCAGATAGGTACTGGGGGCCAAGTGTCAAAGAAAGGGCATTTAGTATAAAAGGCTGAATTTAACCTGACAGAGGGTTAAAGAAACACACCTGACCTTTTGTCAAAAGGAGACCTGACCCTGCTGAAGGGTTGGAAGGACTCTGATCTTCCAGCCTCTCTCATGTGGTAGTTGGGCAATTTCTCGTACATTTAGTATGCATTTAGACCTTTTAATTGTTGCACATGATTTTTCTGTATGCTTTTGTCCTTAAATGAATGTACCTTGCTTTGAAAGAGATGTAATTGCTGACATACACTTGTAATTACTGGCATACACTGTTCAGCCCTTGGAGAAAAAGGGGCAGGGGTTAGACTCTTTGTCAAACCTGCTGGAGAGAATCACAGTAAGTGCAATGTAGCAGCAAACCTCAGCCTCTGGTAAGTGGGGAGAGGGACATGGGTCCGTGCAGCTAGCCCTGAGAGGGCAATCCTTGAGCAGACCACGGAGGGGTGTCAAAGGTGCAGTTACATTGAAACTGTGACATTGGCTATGGCTACAAAAAGCACAACTAATCCTATATGATTATTAATAACTGCCAGAAAAAATGTAATATAGAGAAAATCAAGACCACTACCCTGGTGAAGTTTATTTTCAGGGCAGGCACAATGCCATTCTATTCATTCATTTATACTTTATCCATTGATAAGAATGCTATGGCTTGGTTTGACCGGATTGCATATGCCAAATAAAATAAATTTATACTACATCCAGCATGACCCCTGACTGAGGCCTTTAGGCATTACCATTGTACAATTACAGTGTGGTGTTAGGAATGAGGACCTAACAGTCAGTATGTTAATCTAGCACTTTTGCCTCCCAAAAGCCCCAGATCACTGCTCAGTATAATTCCCATCATATAGCTCAGTCTTCTCTATGGGGAAAACAGAAAAGTAGAATGAGGCCTGGTCTACTCTACAAATTTACATAGATATAGCTCTGTCTCTCAGGAGTGTGAAAAATCCACACCCCTGAGAAACGTAGCTAACCTGACCTAACTCCCAGTGTAGACAGTGCTAGTTACCACCTCTCGGAGAGATGGATTACCTACTCCGACAGGAGAACCCTCCCATTGGCATAGGTAGCGTCTACACTGAGGCTGTGCTGCTGTAGCATTTTAAGTGTAGCCAAGCCCTCAGTTAAGTAAATGGGATTCCTGAGAAGTGGGTGTCACAAGACATGCTTTTTGGGAGAATACCATCACTTCCACTGCAACTCATCCCCACCTGAACTCCTGTGCAGCAGGAACTGCCTTAAGTCATGAAGGGCAATGAACAAACCATGTAGCTCAATAGCAAGAATTTGAATGAAGTGGTGTTAGTTTGTGGGCTCCTATAATGTATAGCAGAGGGTGCTGTAGGACAAAATTTTACTGAGCTTTTTTCAGTTTGTGATTTCAGCAAAAAAGAAAAATGTAATCAAAAATGAAATTTTGCAGGAAAATTTTCATCTGCAATGAAAAGTTAGTCTTGATGACAAAATTTTGACCAGCTGTACTGATTTTGTTTCTATTTCTGATCCTATTGCTCTGTTTGGCTTAAAAGGGAACAGTCAACATGGGCACACAGGAATTAATGCAACACTCATTTATTCTTACAGCATTACTTTCATTTCTTTCTTAGTACAGGATAAGGCAATCAACATCCCAACATCTTACTGACTACAGTATTTAAACAATAAGCATTGGACTATTGTGACAAAGTGGGGATTTTCCCTTGTTATGTTGTATGTGAGCTATGTGAGTCTTACTGTTGAGACTGTGTGAGTTTTAGTGTTTTGCATGAGCACTGTGTGTGCCTCAGTTTCCCTGTGTGCTGCACCAATGCCTAGGTGGTGGGAATTAGGGTGTGTGACTTTCGCTGAGACCCTCTGGGGCAGGTGAGGCTGCTCCAGCTGCCTGCATGTATGCTATGGCAGATGCCCTTCGTAACCTGAGACCCAGGAGGGAGAGGTGACCAGGTGACTCTTTGCCTGGGAAGCGAGACAAAGACCAGGAGAGGGAGCAACAGGGGTGTCGGAGGTCAGATCACTGGTAGCGGGGCAGTCTGCTCTGGGGGACTGGAAGAGGGGAAGTCCAGGGCGTCTGGCCCAGTGTTCCCCCAAGATGGGCTTGGCTGAAAGTCACTGATTTCTGTGCTAGCAAGCTCTGTTCTACGCTCTGTTCCTGTCAACTAATAAATCCTTCTGTTCTACATGCTGGCTGAAAGTCACTGCTAACTGCAGAGTTGGGGTGCTGGGCCCTCTGGCTTCCCCAGGAGCCCTGCCCAGGCAGACTTGCTGAGGGAAGTGCACGGTACAAAAGGGGATGCTGAATGCTCAGAGGTCAGACACAGGAAGGTCAAAGCTGTGTAAGCTTCTTGCCCTGGTGACAGTATGCTCAGAGAGAGGAGGTATGCTACACCAGAGTCCTGACTGGCTTCATATGGAGTAGTTCCAGAGCATTGGCTCAGTGACTCCATGACAACTATATATATATATATATTAGCTGCCAAAAGATAGTCTGTTTCTATAGAAAAATTAAAAAGTATATTGTATTTCAATTTTTTTATATGTTCATGGCAAAAACTTGAGGTGTTCAGTGGTGTTTAATTGGAATGCCATGTTTTTTGGCCTATGGGATCCTTATACCTAAGGCCATGTACATGACACTTTGTAAGGGATACGCTATTGTCAAAGCTAATTCCCCACTCTGGCACTTCAAGTGCAGAAGATGGGGGTCCGCAAGGACTCTAAAAATTAATACTGGCCACTCCAGGCTTGTATTAAACTTCCAAGGTTACAGCTTTTCTCTGACCTTGGATTGGTAGATGCTTCCACCACCCAAGTGCAGAATCCCTTTGAGGACCCAGAAGGGCGCACTTGGGAATTCCTTCCTGTGAGATACCATCAAGCCCTTTCACCCCCCGCTCTGGGGAAGAGCTGAGAAAGAAAAACAAAAGGAAATCAGCTGTTGCCACCAGCTAATTAAACAACATATGGACAAAACTCTTAGGACACAAAAACACAATCCTGTTAATAAAAAAGGTAAATTTTATTAAAACAAAAAGAAAGAAAATACATCTGGAAACAGGTTATTGCTAGATTTTAAAAGAGCAAATACAAGGATTAAGCATCAAGAATAGTTTCTTGAGGTCGAGCTTAAAGGTTACAAGCAAAACAAAAGCACCTGGGGTTAGCACAGAGGAGTCCACAAGCCATAAAGAAATAAAAAAGAGATAAACCTAATCACTTCTTCCTAGACATTCCCTGATCTACTTACATATCTGGGGTTTCAAAAGAGTAGTTTCTAGGTATGATCTGATGATTTTTCATACCTGGCCCAAAGCTTCTTACAGCATCACTGCTCTGTTCCCTCTCTCTGGAGAACAGACAGACAGACAAAAGGGGAGTCTTGTTTCAATTTTAAAAAGTTCTAGCCTTCCCATTGGCTCTTTTAGCCAGGTGCCCACTCACTTCCTTTTACCTATGCATTGCAGTGATACTTTTTAACCCTTTACAGGTAAAGCAAGTAGAGAACAGCTACTAAGAGGGATTTTATAGCTAACTGGCTGGCTGGGTCCATAAAAGGGCACTACCACCACTTCATTATCACAGCTATATATTGTGAAATGTTCAAAACAGAGAATATTTTAGAATGAGAATCTGTGCATTTAGAGTTAAGTTTTCAAAAGCATATGAGGGATTTTGGAGTACAAGTCCCACTCAAAGTCAATAGGACTTGTGTTCCAAAATACCTTAGGCACTTTTGAAAATCTCCTCAGAAAAAGATGAAAAATTGCAACAACCACAAATTAGCAGAAATGTCACAGGAAACTGAAAAATTGATATAAGGCTAAAATCCTAGCTAACATAAATCAGGAGGAATTTTTTTAGTTTTCTAAAGGCACCCTTAGAAATATTTGACAGCAAAGCACAACCATATTCTCTTAATTAGGAGGAGGACTATAAATTTCTTCACTGGAAAAAATACTCGTATTTTATTCCAGAGATGGCAGCATTTCAGTTCTGGCAAATTGACGACTATATCTGTATCTATATCAAGTCTGAATGGGTTTTGGTATCTCTGAATGAATGACACTATGTAAATGTAATTCATTACCATTTACAGAAATGTGTCAAATGGCACCCAGGCATTCTTTAATTTTTTGTACCTCTTCCAGCATGAGCTGTAGTTTGTCAGTAGTCTCTCCAGGTAAGGCAATATCACCTACATACTCAACATCTTCCAAAGATGAAGCTTTACATTTCACACCTTGTACTTTGGCCTCATTCAGCTTCATCATCAGATAGTCTTAGAACATTAAATAATGCAGGTGAGAGAACGTATCCCTGGCATACTCCTGATGCTTTTGAAAACCAGTCTGTAATAAAACCATGGGCCCTCCTATGGCTAAATGTATAGTGGTGCACTTTTTCACTAGGCACACTAAATCCTCAGGCACCTCATACTGGTGTAGTAGAATCCACAGTGTTGTTCAATGCATTAAGTCAAAAACAGCTGAAAAGTCCGTAAACGTGACATAACTTCCTTTTGTCACTCTAGTCATTTTTCAGTAGCATTCAGTAGAATCTATGGGACTTAAGATCAATGGTGGCATAACCAAAGCTGTGCATGCCTCCTATACAATGGAAATGAACGTCCTGCTGACTGTGCATGTAGGTGGAAATGATACCAAATGGGTGAATAGCTATATCTATCTTGGTAGCCAGTTGACAACAGGAGGTTCTATAACTGAAGAAGTCTAATGTCGAATCAGTGTGGCCTAAACAGCATTTTGGCGTCTTCAAAGGCCTCTGTTTGGGTGACAGGATGTCTGTGAGATAGCTAAGCTATCAATATTCTATATGGTAATGATGACAGCTTTGCTTTATGGAGCAGAAACAGTGTTAAAAACAGCTGAGGAAAGGAAACTAAATAGTATTCAGTGTAAAATGTTCTGGTTGCTGTCTTGCTCGTGTTAAGAACAAGATGACTGCAATGGTGGGGTTATGTAAAATGTGCAGAGGAAGGTATGCTTTTACAGAAGGTTTATAAACCAGAGGTCAAAAGAAATAGAGCATAAGGCTGATCATGAATGAAGTTGGAAGATGCAATTCTGAGGGATTTAAGAAGTTTAAATCCTCTCATACTGAATCTTGCCAAAGGAAGAAGATTTTCATGGGACCATTCAATATGGAAGTCCATTCTATATTCCACCAGCACTATATCATAATCAAGTGAATCTGCTGCTGCTGCTGCCTAATGACAAACTTCTACAGAAACAACCAAGAAAAATGATTTTCAGTATTCTGAAAAAAACCAGTCAATAACAGAATTTCCTGATTGCTTTGACTTCACACAATGAAAAATCATGTACCACGCTTGCCAAGTATAGGGTGCATGATTCTCTGCCTGCTGACAGCAGAGTAAATCAAGACAGGACTACATCCACTGAAATACATGGAGTTACACTGTTGTAAAATCATCCCCTTGGGCTTGTGCTGATAATCATCCAAATTAGACCTTAAAATGAGTGTTCTACATTTCTATTGGTTGAGGACACTTTAGTAGTTAATTGCAGCTATGCAGTAGTGGTTAAATATTTAGAACAATTTACTGTTTAAAGTACTTTACAGATAACTGAGTTTGTGCACCACAATCAAATCTCTAGTGATTGTATCAAAATGCCATATCTTATAAGAACCATAAATTCAAAAAGGTGATGCTGACATCTGGGCTTCAAACAACACCTTTAACACTTTACCTTTTTATTTATTCAGTTATACAGTAAAGTTCCTTTTAATTCTTTTTGTCAGTTATAATAAATTAGCATTCAATGTCACCAAAAGAAGACATTGAAGGATGCTGCATAAGCATCTATGACAAAAAATAAGGGGCTGTGTCAGCATTATATTGTCTCACTGAGAATGTTTGGTTGCACTAAATTAATTTCAAAATGGGTCTTTAAACCACAGACTATATAAACAAAATATATTAAACATTTGGAGCTTAGATCCCGTCCATTAATTTTTCAAAAGTGCTATTCTCTACTGTAACTGGTTTGGAACTGCAGCTAGTAATCCAGTTAAGAGCTTTGAAACTCAAATCTATGCTATAAAGTATCCTCTTGTTGCACCAGTTGGTGCTTAAATTCTAGGACTGGTTTAAAGGGGCATCATAGCCAGTACCCAGGCTTTTAATTTCATTGAATCAAATTGCATACACTTAAGGACAAATTATGTGTATCTCTCTTAAATAAGCTATCAATATATTTGACAGATCTTAATAATAAATAATAATTAATAAATCAGTGTCTGAACTATCTGCAAGTGAGTTACACTTTGGCCAATGAAAAATGACAATAAACCAAGGTCTTTATGTAGCTTTATTGCCTTAGTGTGCACAGTAGTCCGACTGTTCAGAGAACTTTAAAAGCAAACAGTAAAGTTACAGTTTAAGCAACACAGTTCCAGGATAAATGAGAGTATATTTGTCAAGTTCTCTCCCTCTCTTGGAACTCTGCCTTGTCTACAGCTTCCTTTTTTTAGTGCCCTTTGCTGAAATATTAAATTGTTCTGATAAACAATTGATTTTAGTTCCTTTTAATCAAACACACATATGATTATGAGTAATCTCACTTCAGCTGTGGTGCTGAGTATAAAAAAGCCCCAACACAAGTTTTTGGAGCTTCAGGGTAAAATTTTTGTCCCCATGGTAATGGATTCCATTGACATCCATGAAAAATATACAAGTGTAGTGTAGTGGATATACAACAGAAATCTGCATTGCACTTGAAAGTGATCTGGACTAACAGAACAGGGATGGGATGTGAAGGAGAGCTATGCCTGATTCCAGTCCTTTCAATCTGCTCCCCAGTTGCTTTCTGACTTGCCCTTCTTTACCCACTTGCCTTCAGGAAAGTTGAACAGGAAGAAGAACAGCAGGAAAGAAGAAAGATAGGAAGCAATTTGTTCTGTAGCAGCTGTGAAAGTTGCATGTAGAGGGTGAAGGAGTAACCTGCTCCAAAAACACTAAACTGTATCCCACAATCAGCCATCACTTTGGCAGTATAGCTAAGACCGTTCCAACTACAGCACTGGTTGTAATCACTGAAATATGCACTTTGTAAAAATTTTCAAGTAGCCAGTAAATTTGAGGAAAATATTTATTTTTCAAGCAGAAATAGAAATGAAATTGTCTAATAAATTTCATTACAAATTATTTGATCTGCTTTATTTGGAACTGCTGCTATGAAAACTTTTAAGGGAATGATAATGGAATAAAACAGAGACCCACAGATACTTTAATTCATGTAGATGAACCTAGGGTTAGATTGCTATCCTTGATACAGAAAGCCTTGCCTGGAAGTGATACTTGATTCCAAAATAACATTTATGTTACCTAGCAACAGTGGGTCACTTCACCTTGAATAGTCCCTTAGAATATGTGCTATCTTCTTATGCTAAACTATCTGTTTGATCTTGTATTTAGCAGTGACACTCTGTGTACCTTTCCCAGATCTGAAGAACTCAGTGTAGCTCAAAATCTTGTCTCTCTCACCAACAGAAGTTGGTCTAATAAAAGATATTGCCTCCCCCACCTTGTCTGTCTAATATTCTGGGACTGACATGGCTACAACAACACTGCACCTAGCAACAATGACATTTTTAGGGTCTCATTGAAATCAATGAGCGTATCCATATCCATTTACTATTTTTAAATCAGGGTTTGCCTCTTGAATTCTCAGGAAGTAGAATAGATTACAAAGAATTTGTTGGTGGAGGCAGGTGTCCCTAATATTTTTTCATACATTCAGTGAGAATATTTGAGGTAAAGCACCAAAGTTGATCCATTTTGGTGCTCTTTAGGATCAGTTTTTATCAATATCTGTTACTCCAAAAATTACTCTAGATATTAATATTAAATAAACAAACTGAAAACAAGGCCCAGCAGATTTTGCTGAAGTGTAAGCACTTTTCCATTAGGGATCAAATCCACCTATTAGACATAAAAATGGATTGAGAAAGACCTTGGAAGGATAAAATCTGTTGACTTGGAAACTAGTGGTGTCTGGTAAATTATGTTTAGGAATGAAGATGTCAATTTTATCAGGTATCAGGGAAAGTCGTTAAAAAAAAAAAAAAAGCTTATATGCCCCAGAATGCCTACACAATTGTGTAGATCAATAAAATGAGGTAAATGGATTATTTAGTATTAAACAGGATCCATTTTTATTTTATTTGTGGACCTTTACATTGATTGAGTTTTTGCAAATGGCAAAATACTAACATTCAAAAATGTAAAAGAGGATTAAGTTCAGCTCTAGATGGCATGGCCAGTATATACTGAGTATCATCTGGATTTGGGATCCTTATCACGTAAAGTGGATGACTTTCTTTTTATGTAGACTAGATATCTACAGCGCAAACATATCAAATGGGTAGGAGAACCACATTCTAAACTAGATTTCTTGATTTTGTTCCTTGTGTACATATTTTATACTGATTAAGGCTGGATTGGAAACATCAGTAACAATACTAAATTGATTTGCATAGCTTTATCAGATACAAAATGAGAGAAAACAACAGCTAAGAAAGACTTGCTGTGTACAGTATGTGATGAAGAAAAGGAAAGTCTGGCACATGATTGAGAGCACATTAAAAGGCAAGGTGCACCAGAGTAGTCCTGCCAGACAATATCAAATAAACTCAACCATTGACAGATGTATACAGATGAAAAGACGAGAGGGCTCATGGATCCTGCATATTACAATTTACAATGGCTAAGAATCAGTACAAATCTATTCTGACAACCCTAATGAAAACAATTAAGGCTGCAATTTTTCACTCCTGAGAAATATGGTGAAAGATTTCCAGGTCTGGGGACAAAATTACCTGTTTTAGATCGGCAAAGAACCTCCCTATATACAGTATTTCTTATTTCATTTAATTTACAAATTTAGAGTTGTAGTTCAGTGTGAGATGTTTGCTGCTTGCAAAACCAATTTTATTTTAGTCTAATAGTCAATTAAAAAGATCATTTGCATTACCACTTAGGCATACACAGTCATGTCTAATGCAGATCTCAGCGTACTTTTTATATTACATATATCTGTGAACAGAGATCACAGAATAGGGTAACCTTTTTTTTTTTCAATTCTTGCCCATCAAGAAAAATCAGGAACAATTTAAACTCCATGATAGTGTAAACCGTATTTAAAGAAAATATTCTTTCTTCCACCATTTAGATTATTTTAGCCACATCCCTGAATATCAATAAACGGTTGGGCCAAATTCAGCACTTGGGAACATCAGAGACTTGAGTTACTGTGATATAACTGAGAGCAGAATTTGGCCTTCAGTCTATTTTTTGGGGTGATCTGGAAGTGGAGTGGACAGACCTTTAAAGCTCCAAATCCATTGCTTAATAAAATAAACCCCTTACAGTCTGAGTACACTTATTTCTCCCAAGACTCTTTATTTTTCATTCTTCTGTGCAAGTGTAATGCACCCATAGCTGGTTCAATTGTGCAGACTGAAATTGAAACCTATGGATCCAAAGACATGAATTGTTACTGACTGAACTAAAGGACCAGGTCCCTTAGTTTAGCTGCATCAGCAGACTCCAAAACAACTAAATGTTGACTAGCCAATAGAGGGGAGGATGAAATCACACTGTTAATGTGGATTACACAAGTTTCAGGTTATTCACTTGCCATTACATTTTGAAACAATATAGAGGGATAAATATGATTATATATCCCTATTAGAAGATATTAGCTTTGTAGGGTTACATTGTCCATTTTTAGTCAATGATCCAAGAGCAAATTATATTTTGCATTAACTCTAAAACTGTAAATGGCTTTAATGTTCAGTCTCCTCCATTTAATTCAAAACCGAATGCATTTTCATTGCGTATTTACATTTTAAGGCTTATTTTAATTTTTTTAAAAGGTGGATCTCTAGGGCATGTAACAACATTTTCATGTTAGCAAACAGAAAAGGAATATTAATTTCAAATGGGATGCACTGGTGTCTATATAGTCTCTATGTTCAAACACTGAAATCATAGAATAAGCTGTAATGAAACATTGCTTGGTTTCCAAGCTAAGCCTTTACAATAGCATATGCTGCTATGGTTTAAAAAGAAATTTCATAATTTCACATATTTGCACTAATTTTCAGAGAAACTAGTCTCTCCAGGTGGTAAAATAGTCTAGCGTCCTTTCAGTTGGAATAGAGAAAAGAAAAATTGCCTTTGTTCCTGGAATACTCCTTGATTGCGAGGTGGGAGCAATTCTTTGTGAAGAAGATGGAATTGCTTTGTTTGCTTGAGAAAGAATTGTCTCCTGCATCCTTCCTGCTGCTGAGACCATGTGTACTGCAGGGGTGGCTGATTAGAGATCTACGATAACAAATCAAAAACCATGGTTAATAATCCTCTGAAGTAGAAGAGAAATGTATGGGCAACCGTATGCTTTTTTAAAATAGATTAAATGTACAAGTTTGCATAATACAAACCATTCTGGTTCCAGTAGGTGCAGACAGCCACGACAACTGCTAAAATAAAAGCTGAAAGCATTGGTACAATCAAAGCTTTAATAAACAAACCTGATAGGATAACAGTACTTTCCGTAGAAAACTCAGTAGAAAAGTCAAGTTGTTATTAATGTCATAGAGTCAAGTTACTACATTGCTATTCTGAATTCTTTCTAATAATTTAAAGGAAAAGCAAAAGAAATAAAATGTTGTCATTACATATAGGTATGCATTAATATATGAAAGTTTCCCCATAATATTAGTGTAAGGGCTTATTAACTCCCAAAATGCATTTTTAGTTGGTCAAATAAAATTTACTCATGAATCTCCTGCCTTTTCTTTGCCATTTCTGCAATAGGATACCCTGAAATTTTTAATGAGGAGGGGGGAATGCTAAGTAAAATAAGTTGTAGTCTTTCAGTTTAGGAGGAAGCCAGGGAGCTCTGGGCCTACTGAAGAAGCTTCTCTGACTTGTAGAGAGATCTATTATCTTTTCAATTTCTCAGGCACAGAGCCTGGCTCTTGAATCATACGGAATCATCTTTAAAGATACCCTTGGCCATTCAAACATTAGTATCTGCTAGCATCTATGAATATACAGAGCACCATGAGAAGAGTACTTATTACAACCAACCTCATCCAGTGGGAATCAGGAATAAAAGAGTTAAAGTGTGTCCCCAGGTCTTTTGAACTCACCAATCCTTTTATGCCATCTAGAATGGTTTCTATCACAATATAGTTTGCCAGTGCGTGTGGAGCCAACTGTAGAATAGTGTTGAAACTAATGCTGAAAGATTATTGTAACAAAGACATAGCAAATTGGTTTAGCTAGTCAATTTAGAAAGGGATTTTAAACATAGTTTCTTACTACCGTTATAAGTCCTGTGTAAATAAGACTTTAAATTGGAATTAAACCTGTAAATCACTTAAGTTTTTGCATTCCACAAATATACTGTGATTCTATTTACTCATTAACTAGTAGAAGTCCAAGCAGTATGAGCTTTTACAAACATAGATGAAATAAGAAGTACAGGACAAATAAAATTAGGGTCGAATTCTGCACTTATCACATATAAATTCAGTCTTATACCAAATTTACAGGTGAGAACAAAATTTGGCACTACATCATCCTACTTCAATCAAAGTAAGAATGATAAATTCCTTGTAGCAGTAAAATTAGGCCTGAGAAATAAAATAGTTAAAATCTTTTCTAAATGTAAACATGTAAAGAAAAAGAATTTCAGGAAAACTAACACAGTTAAAAGAGAAAATAATGAGCAAAAAGTTATTAAAAGTGTATTGCTGGCAAAAATACATGCACATAAGGTTTTGCATGCTCAAATTGGAGGCCAGCCTTTGAAAATTTAGGCCTTGATCTTCTAGAGGAAGAATTAAATACACAGTTTCAGAATAGATAGAGAAGGATTTGAGAGAAGCAGAGGAGAAAACAATCTTGGACACACATTTATCTGCTAAAGTTTTAAAAGTGGCACACTACACCTATAAATTATAATCTTCATTCTGCTTTTGGATTTCAATGTTAGGTTTTTTTGGTTGAAACATTGAGAAAATTTTGTCCAAAACAAAAATTATCAGTAAAAAATTTGCTTTTTGGGCATAAAGCTATTTTTGTTAAAGATGCTCTGGGGGAAAACTTTTTACCACCTCTACTCAATTTACAAAATACTTATTTTGGAGAATATGGCACTAAGATGTTAATTAATGTTTACTAAGCAGAGCGGATCAGGAATTTTTTGACAATTTTTTTTCCAATCAAAAAAATGCAGATTTGTCTAAACCAAAACTTTTCCCACAAAATGTTGGCTTTGATGAATTTCCTGTTTTGAAAAGAAAATTTGAAAAAAAAGTTTCAAAATTGTTGAAATGGGACAAATTCCATTTTTCATTTCAGAGCAACTTTGTTTCACAATTTAAGTTAACTGTAACTGATAAAAAAATAAAAATCAAAGGATGATATTAAAAAGAAATGTTTCAAAATATGAAAATGAAACAGTTCAATTGTCCAAAACTAATTTTGTTTTCAGATTTTTGGTTTACAAAAAAATAATAATAAAAAATGAGATTTCAATTTTTCATCCTGATTCAGGATGGGAAAAGGGTATTGGAATAATAAAAACAAATTCCTGGGATGGGAAAACCATTCCTCACCCAACTCTGCTAATAACTTACCAGGACTCAGTTCAAAATGTAAAATACAAAACTGAAAAATATATTTCTAGGATAAGAACAATCTTTGCAAAATTAACTGTCCCAACAACTGTGTGCAAACAGAAAGGAAGTCATAGAAGAAATCAGATTTGTTTTAGACAAGAAATCAAGCAAGTAATACTGGCAATTTCTGACTCTCCTGGTCACTGTGTTTATCCTACAATAGTCCAAATATAAGTATTGATGCAATTATAGCCTAGGTCAGTATAAAAGAGAGTACTGTATACTCAGAGATCTGCAGCATGTTCAATAATTCTACTAGTTACCACATGATTATCTATTATTGCTCTTTTCTGGTAAAATTTTAAGAACGAATTGCCAGAGAAGAAGCCAAGCCAATGTCAGTGTGTTGACAAATTTCATCCTTTCAGACTTGTATGATAATTAAAGAGCAAGATTTCAGCACTTGGTCAATGTCTGTTGCTATCAGTGATTCTTCTAGCTAGGCCTACAGTGAAGTAACTTCTCCAGCATACATATCATGAAGTTGTGGGCTGCATATGACAGCAGTGCCTATGAAAGAGAGAGAGAGAGTGCAGTGCAGAATTGTACAGACAACTACTGGCAAAATTCTTATCTAAAATGTCAAATTATGGCCAGGATTGTGAAGTAGAGATTGTGAAGTAAAGGAGAGCAATGAAAACACATCAACTCCTCCTAATTCTATTCCTGCCATGGTAAATTTATTTAAATGGTTTACATTAGAACTAAAGCAATCTCACTCTGGCAGGATTTGCTGGTGGCTATTTAAAACTACCCAACTAGAACCGCAAAACTGGTGACCAGGTGACTTATAGTATGCAACCTTTGGATCATAGCTGTTCATGGAAATTGTGCCTGTTGAAGAAATCATAAGAAATCTCATAACGTCAACATTTGCAATGTACGCTAAAAGAAGCAGTGTCTCATAGAAGATAATTGATTTAATAGATACTACCTTTTGGATGAGCTGTAAAGTTATGGTCTGACCACTTGTGGCCTTTAAAGAATCATGACAGGACCAAAGTCATGACCAAATTTAAATGGCTAACTGCAGCGTTTCACCCAACAAATGGCTACCTTTCAATGGTTGGTGCAGTGGATCTTAACAAAAAACAATATACCCATGTTGTCAAATCTGCATTCTTCAAGAGGTAGGAACATTTACATTGTCAAACAAAAGAGAAGTTGAGCCATGTAATCCTCCCTTTGGGCCTTTCCTTTGTGCTTCATAATTAAGAGTATTTGATAGTGTACCATAATTTCTCTTAAATAATGAAAGTGATATTCAAACAAGTACAGTGCTGTCAGATAAAATATTCTGGATGCAAGATGTAGGAATTTGCAGGATATTTAGTGCTGTTCCTGTAGAACTTCAGTACTGTGCACAGATGCTTTACTGACCATTTGACAGACTCTGTGGTGATCTCTAGGTTCCTGCAATGTGCTTATAACTTCACTGTTCTCTTCATCTAATGTGTCTTGCAAAGAAAATAATTGTAAAGAAATAGATTTATACACATTTATACATTTTAAAAGACATACAAGAGGTTTAAATGACTAATTTTATCACTGAGACAACGTGGGTGAGATAGTATCTTTAATTACATTCCTAATAAATAGCCAACTCCATGCAAGTTCAAGAAAATTATTTCCAAACTTAAACCATCATTATATACATAGAGTCTCCTGAGAATGATATACCTCCCATCAGACAGATGCTCAGGCGTGGATGCAATTTTCTACATTCCAGCCATCCTAATATGATTGAATTCACTTTCTACATTCTAGAGTTATATTTCTAAGTGATTGTGGGATGCATGTGTCCTCCCACTTTTGCTCTCAAGTCAGTATTATGTCCAGAGGAAAAAAGAAATGGTCTGTTGAACAAAGTAAACTACTATAATTATTACCAGGATGCCTCTGAGGCTGCACATTATGGTGCAGTTTACATAGCAAGAAAAAGTCCCTGCATGTAAGAATCTGAGATGCCATTAAAAAAAGAAAAAAAAGAAAAGAAACATGTACTCCCAGAATAGCCCATTACTAAACCTCTAGATTCCCAAAAATGAGCAAGAAACTGGCTTGGAGGAAAAGAAAACCAAGTTCGAGTAATAAACAGTAAGTGACTTCCAGATAATATAACACTCAAGCTGGTGCTGCAGATAGAACATTGTGTTCCTTCCCTCATGATGGTTCTGTGTACATCCCGTTGAAGACAGAGGAAAATTGATCCAAATACAAACTGTACTGTGCACAAAATCACACATTTTTATTGTGGTGTTCTCTTCCTCCATCAGTAAGTTTTTAGGGAAATGAGTGAAAAGCCTACATCCCCCAACATCTTGCTTAGCAAGCGACTCAGAGATGTGACCAAGTAGCTGGCTTTTTTCTCTCCACTGGCAGGATTTTCAAGGAAAACAACTTGCAGTCAGCTTTCTTCTCCATCACCAGGCTCTTTTGGTATCATTGCAAGCCTCCCCCTAATGTGCCCAGAAAGCTCACTCTGAGGAGGCAGAGGGCGTCATGACCCTATCTTTTATTCCTATCTGTTTCCCCATTGGGTGCATGAATGAAATGGATCCAATAAGGTGTGTTAGGGGAGGCTTTTTGGATGTTATGCCCTCCACAAGTCCCAGCCACAATCTAGCCCCTAGTATAAGAAGTCCTATGTTTTAGGAATGAATAATAATTTTGTTTGTTTTATCATAGACTGTGAAATCAGATAGTTTGCATACTTCAGATGTAAAATTTCATAGTCTGTTTTTTTGAAAATGTAAAGTATGGTGATAGTCATTGATACTATTTCATAAATATTTAACTATAGGTTGTTGGCATTTTCTTGCTTGATGGACAAAGGAGGAAGCCTACAAATGCCTGCAACAAACAAAAGATGGTTAAGTATTTTGTGTATTTTCAGCAGCTCATCATTAACTTTGTAACAAAAATGCCCAACCCTGGAAATGGGTCTTTCTCTAAACACTGTTGAGGTCCATGGTAATCACTTGTTAAGACATATTTGACAAATTATCTGAATAAAAATAGCATGACTTGAAAGATTGCATTTCAGTGGCTTTTTTTAATACCCTATGAAAGAGGTCAGCCAAGCCTCTCTAATTTATATTGAGATTTGTTCAATGTAAACTGCTTTAGAGGCAGTTTTTAAAGTCCCTGAGTTTTAAATTCTTCTGATTAAGGTGTTTGTGATGTTTTTCAAGGTCCATTCCTGCCCCGATTAATTCCAATCGTGCAGAAGTAGTTCCATAAGAGCTATTTAAAATTTCACTTATCTAAATTGTCACAGCTTGAGATGCAGGGTAAATGGTTAGTGGTATATTACAGTGACTGAAGGCCCTGTCAATGTAATCAAAGAGACCAAATAGCATGTAAGAAACTGTTTCATCTTGATCTCTTTCATCTACAGAAACCTGATAGAACCTGTTAGGAGATTCTGGCATATAAAAATGTCTAGTTCAATGCAGCTATTTGGACAGACTCTTTAGAACAAAGGGAGATGGAAGGATGGTGTCACCATGCCTCAGTGGGCTGCAGTTGAGGATGCCAAATTCAGAACAAACTGCTGAGAAATAGGGCCGACTCCCCCAGTCTGGTGGTTATTCTATTATTAGATTATACCAAGCCAGTAACCAGGGCCGGCTCCAGGGTTTTGGCCGCCCCAAGCAGCAAAAAAAAAAAAAAAAAAAGCCGCGATCGCGGTTGCGATCTGCGGCAGCAATTCGGCGGAAGGTCCTTCGCTCCAAGCGGGAGTGAGGGACCGTCCGCCGAATAGCTGGACCTGCCGCCCCTCTCCGGAGTGGCCGCCCCAAGCACCAGCTTGCCAAGCTGGTGCCTGGAGCCGGCCCTGCCAGTAACAACAAAAGTAAACTTCTGTCTCACCACATTGGTTAACAAGACGTCAAAACTGCAGTCTCCTTAGGCATTTCAGCCCTTGCCTCACCACCCAGACACTAGACCTTATGATGAGTGGTTACTGAAAACCAGTTTCCTCAAGCAAAGGGTTCTTCTGATTTCAAGAGATCAGCCATATAACCAGGTTAATATAGAACTCAGATCTTACCCAATAATCACACTGTTGCCTATCCTTTAGTAACTCAAATCTAAAGGTTTATTTGTAAGAGAAAAGAAGAAGAAAGTTAAAATGGTTAATACAGCATATATATAGAATCATTGCAAAGTTCTTATATCAGGTTTGTAGAGACTGCTGGCTTGTAAAGTCTCTGGTACTTCCATAGTCAATATGCTCTTTTCAGTTGTAAATCCACAGTCCAGAGAGTCAGAACAAGAAAGAGGCAAGATGGCGATGTTTCCAGGGTATTTTATACCCTTTGCCATGTGCTTGGAATTTTACTGCCCCAAAACAAAGCTCACACAGCACAGTTTGTGGGAAATTACAGGCACAAGATGGAGTCCAAGGTCACATGAATAAGTCACATGCCCCTTACATGCTTGCTGACTCACAGGAGAAGGCATTTCCCAAATTCTGGTTGGCTTCTGGCTGGAGCGTTCACAGGAAGACTCACTGGGCAGGACTATGGCCTATTGTGAGAGTTAATTGCCTTTGATGGGCCACCAGCACAAAGCTGTCTGGCTTCAATATAGATTTTACCTGGTGGGTGTTACCGCAGGAACAAACAAGTTTGGGATACACTATTTTCTCTCTCTATATATATACAGAGAGAGAAATATAGATAGTTCATATTCAAAACTTCAGGTACAGTGATGATACATGGATTTAAACAAGATAATAATTTTTAGCGAATCATAACTTTTCCATTGCATGATATACTTTATAAAAGTTTTGTTGCAATTGTCTAACAGTGGCAATATTAATGATTGATGAGACTAATCTATATATACACATCTAGATGCTGTGCTGGTGTGGGAGGGCATCCAGGAGCCTACATATGCTAGAATGTGTAAAGGCAGTATCCAGGTAATTTACAATTGTAATCCAGTGGTGACTCTGCAGTGCTACAATAGGCTTCTAAATACATTGAGGTCAAGCTTTTGTCTTAGGGTATGTCTACAGTACGAAATTAGGTCGAATTTATAGAAGCTGGTTTTATAGAAATCGGTTGTATACAGCCGATTGTGTGTGTCCCCACATAAAATGCTCTAAGTGCATTAAGTCGGCAGACCGCGTCCACAGTACCGAGGCTAGCGTCGACTTCCGGAGCGTTGCACTGTGGGTAGCTATCCCACAGTTCCCGCAGTCTCTGCCGCCCATTGGAATTCTGGGTTGAGATCCCAATGCCTGAATGATGCAAAACAGTGTCGCGGGGGGTTCTGGGTACATGTCTTCAGGCACCTCCTCCTCCGTCAGAGCAACGGCAGACAATCGATTCGCGCCTTTTTACCTGGGTTACCTGTGCAGACAACATACCACGCCAAGCATGGAGCCCGCTCAGCTCAGCTCAGTTCACCGTCACCATATGTCCTCTGGGTGCCGGCAGACGTGGTACTGCATTGCTACACAGCAGCAGCTAATTGCCTTTTGGCAGTAGACGGTGCAGTATGACTGGTAGCCTTCATCGGCGATCTGGGTGCTGGCAGACTTGGGGCTGGCAGACATGGGGCTGCATTGCACACAGCAGCAGCCCCTTGCCTTTTGGTAGAAGATGGTATATTACGACTGGTATCCGTCATCATCGTACTGCAGTGGCTGTCAATCATGGGCACCTGGGCAGACATGCTCAGTCCTATCGAACTGTCTTGACGATGATGGCTATCAGTCGTAGTATGCTATTTTCTGCCAAGCGCCCAGTATTTTCTGCCAAGCACCCAGAAGATGCCGAGGGCTATCAATCATGCTGCACCGTCGTCTGCCAGCTAAAGATGTAAAAAATAGATTTGTTCTGTATTCATTTGCTTCCCCCTCCCTCCGTGAAATCAATGGCCTGCTAAACCCAGGGTTTTGAGTTCAATCTTTGGGGGGGGGCCATTCTGTGTGACAGTTGTTTGTGTTTCTCCCTGATGCACAGCCACCTTTGTTGATTTTAATTCCCTGTACCTGTACGCCATGTTGTCACTCGCCCCTCCCTCCTTCCCTCCATCCGTCAAATACTAGTTTCGCGCCTTTTTTCAGACCAGACGCCATAGCACTGGGATCATGGAGCCTGCTCAGATCACCACGGCAATTATGAGCACTATGAACACCACGCGCATTGTCCTGGAGTATATGCAGAGCCAGGACATGCCAAAGCAAAACCAGGACCAGCCGAGGAGGCGATTGCAGCGGGGCAACGAGAGTGATGAGGAAATTGACATGGACATAGACCTCTCACAAGGCACAGGCCCCAGCAATGTGCAAATCATGGTGTTACTGGGGCAGGTTCATGCCGTGGAACGCCGATTCTGGGCCTGGGAAACAAGCACAGACTGGTGGGACCGCATCGTGCTGCAGGTGTGGGATGATTCCCAGTGGCTGCGAAACTTTCGCATGCGTAAGGGCACTTTCATGGAACTTTGTGACTTGCTTTCCCCTGCCCTGAAGCGCCAGGATGAGAGCAGCCCTCATAGTTGAGAAGCGAGTGGCGATAGCCCTGTGGAAGCTTGCAACGCCAGACAGCTACCGGTCAGTCGGGAATCAATTTGGAGTGGGCAAATCTCCTGTTAGGCTGCTGTGATCCAAGTTGCCAGGGCAATCAAAGACCTGGTGATATCAAGGTTAGTGACTCTGGGAAACGTGCAGGCCACAGTGGATGGCTTTGCTGCAATGGGATTCCCAAACTGTGGTGGGGCAATAGACGGAACCCATATCCCTATCTTGGCACCGGAGCACCAAGCCACTGAGTACATAAACCGCAAGGGGTACTTTTCAATGCTGCTGCAAGCCCTGGTGGATCACAAGGGACGTTTCACCAACATCAACGTGGGATGGCCGGGAAAGGTACATGATGCTCGTGTCTTCAGGCACTCTGGTCTGTTTCGAAAGCTGGAGGAAGGGACTTTCTTCCCAGACCAGAAAATAACCGTTGGGGATGTTGAAATGCCTATCGTGATCCTTGGGGACCCAGCCTACCCCTTAATGCCATGGCTCATGAAGCCGTACACAGGCAGCCTGGACAGTAGTCAGGACCTGTTCAACTACAGGCTGAGCAAGTGCCGAATGGTGGCGGAATGTGCATTTGGACATTTAAAAGCGCGCTGGCGCAGCTTACTGACTCGCTCAGACCTCAGCGAAAAGAATATCCCCATTGTTATTGCTGCTTGCTGTGCGCTCCACAATATCTGTGAGAGTAAGGGGGAGACATTTATGGCGGGGTGGGAGGTTGAGGCAAATCGCCTGGCCACTGATTACGCGCAGCCAGACACCAGGGCGGTTAGAAGAGCACAGCAGGGCGCAGTGCGCATCAGAGAAGCTTTGAAAATGAGTTTTGTGACTGGCCAGGCTACGGTGTGAAACTTCTGTTTGTTTCTCCGTGATGAACCCCCCTGGTTCACTCCCCCCCGGTTCACTCTACTTCCCTGTAAACCAACCACCCCACCCTCCCCTCCCCCCTTCGAGCACCGCTTGCAGAGGCAATAAAGTCATTGTTACTTCACATTCATGCATTCTTTATTAATTCATCAGACAACTAGGGGGATAATTGCCAAGGTAGCCCGGGATGGGTGGGGGAGGAGGGAAGGAAAAGGACACACTGCAGTTTAAAACTTTAACTCTTATTGAAGGCCAGCCTTCTGATGCTCGGGCAATCATCTGGGGTGGAGTGACTGGGTGGCCGGAGGCCCCCCGACTGTGTTCTTGGGCGTCTGGGTGAGGAGGCTATGGAACTTGGGGAGGAGGGCTGTTGGTTACACAGGGGCTGTAGCGGCGGTCTCTGCTCCTGCTGCCTTTCCTGCAGCTCAACCATACGCTGGAGCATATCAGTTTGATGCTCCAGCAGCCGGAGCATCGACTCTTGCCTTCTGTCTGCAAGCTGACACCACCTATCATCTTCAGCCCGCCACTTGCTCTGTTCATCCCGCGATTCAGCCCGCCACCTTTCCTCTCGTTCATACTGTGCTTTTCTGTAGTCTGACATTGACTGCCTCCACGCATTCTGTTGTGCTCTTTCAGCGTGGGAGGACATCTGGAGCTCTGTGAACATATCATCCCGAGTCCGCCGTTTTCTCCTTCTAATCTTCACTAGCCTCTGTGAAGAAGAAACATTTGCAGCTGGTGGAGGAGAAGGGAGAGGTGGTTAAAAAAGACACATTTTAGAGAACAATGGGTACACTCTTTCACGTTAAATTTTGCTGTTCACATTACACAGCACATGTGCTTTCGTTACAAGGTCGCATTTTTCCTCTTATTGAGGGCCTGCCGGTTTGGTGTGAGAGATCACTCACGCAGTGCCAGGCAACAGATTTCGGCTTGCAGGCAGCCATGGTAAGCCACAGTCTTTTGGCTTTTTTAACCTTCTTAACATGTGGGAATGGTTTCAAACAGTAGCGCCCTCATTTCCCATACCAAGAACCCATTGGGTTGGCCATTTAAAATGGGTTTGCAATGTAAAAGGAGGGGCTGCGGTTTCTGGGTTAACATGCAGCACAAACCCAACTAACCCCCCTCCCCCCCACACCCAATTATTGGGGATGATCACTTCACCTCTCCCCCCCCACCGCGTGGCTAACAGCAGGGAACATTTCTGTTCAACAGAGCAGGAAGGGGCACCTCTGAATGTCCCCTTAATAAAATCGCCCCATTTCAACCAGGTGACCGTGAATGATATCACTCTCCTGAGGATAACAAAGAGCGATAAGGAATGGATGTTGTCTGCATGCCAGCAAACACCGGGACCATACGCTGCCATGCTTTGTTATGCAATGATTCCAGACTACGTGCTACTGGCCTGGCATGGTAAAGTGTCCTACCATGGTGGACGGGATAAGGCAGCCCTCCCCAGAAACCTTTTGCAAAGGCGTTGGGAGTACATGAACGAGAGCTTTCTGGAGATGTCCCTGGAGGAGTTCCGCTCCATCCCCATACACATTAACAGACTCTTCCAGTAGCTGTACTGGCCGCGATTGCCACGGCAAATTAATCATTAATCATTAAACACGCTTGCTTTTAAACCATATGTAATATTTACAAAGGTACACTCACCAGAGGTCCCCTGTGTGCCCTCAGGGTCTGGGAGCACGCCTTGGGTGAGTTCGGGGGTTACTGGTTCCAGGTCCAGGGTGATAAACATATCCTGGCTGTTGGGGAAACCGGTTTCTCCGCTTCCTTGCTGCTGTGAGCTATCTACATTATCTTCATCCTCATCTTCCTCGTACCCCGAACCCGCTTCCCTGTGTGTTTCTCCAGTGAAGGAGTCATAGCACACGGTTGGGGTAGTGGTGGCTGCACCCCCTAGCATGGCTTGCAGCTCCGCGTAGAAGCGGCATGTTTGCGGCTCTGCCCCGGACCTTCCGTTTGCCTCTCTGGCTTTGTGGTAGGCTTGCCTTAGCTCCTTAATTTTCACGCGGCACTGCTGTGCGTCCCTGTTATGGCCTCTGTCCTTCATGGCCTTGGAGACCTTTTCTAATATTTTCCCATTTTGTTTACTGCTACGGAGTTCAGCTAGCACTGATTCATCTCCCCATATGGCGAGAAGATCCCGTACCTCCCGTTCGGTCCATGATGGAGCTCTTTTGCGATCCTGGGAGTCCATCACGGTTACCTGTGCTGATGAGCTCTGCATGGTCACCTATGCTCTCCACGCTGGGCAAACAGGAAATGAAATTCAAACATTCATGGGGCTTTTCCTGTCTACCTGGTCAGTGCATCTGAGTTGAGAGTGCTGTCCAGAGCGGTCACAATGAAGCACTGTGGGATAGCTCCCGGAAGCCAGTAACGTCGAATTCCGTCCACACTACCCCAATTCCGACCCGCTAAGGCCGATTTTATCGCTAATCCCCTCGTCGGAGGTGGAGTAAAGAAACCGGTTTAAAGGGCCCTTTAAGTCGAAAGAAAGGGCTTCGTCGTGTGAACGTGTCCAGGCTTAATTCGATTTAACGCTGCTAAAGTCGACCTAAACTAGTAGTGTAGACCAGGCCTTAGTGTAAGTGACTGCATCTGCCTTCATGGGAATGGCTAGTGCAAAGCCAAAAGGGGCTGGAGATAAACTTCAGGTTCTGGATAAACTGGACTCATACACAGAAATTAAAATATAACAGCTCAATCTGTTGCTGAGCAGGCCACAAAAGCAGCCCTGCAGCAAGCTGAAATTCAACACAGCATCCCTCTGAAGACCATTTGGCATCCAGGTGACTACACAATAAGGGCAGTGATAAAGGAAAGGGCCACTGATAAATGTGATTTAAGCACCAATCCTGCAAAAATGTATATGTCTGCATAAACTTTGAACCTGTGAGTAAACCTACTGAAGAGAGGGGGCTATTTGCATGTGTACGTGATTGCAGAATCAGGGTCTTAGCAGCCAAGATAACATCTATCGGTCTCTGGCAGGTGGATAAAGCAGTCAGGAAAGAGCTGAATGGGCTTGGGACCAGCTGCCCCAGGAGGACCATCATCATTAGCAATATCAGAACTGGGCAAATCTGACAATAGAAAAGTTATTAAGCAAATTACTGTAACTGTACTCTTTATATATAGATATAGATATATAGATACACACATTATATTGTATTATATTTAAATACACACACATATATTGTGACAGGGAAAGGTCAGATGGCTATAGGAAAGTAGTGAGGAACAGGTATGTTAGCCCCAGGCTAAACAAATCCCTGTTACCTGGTAACCAAATGGCAGTTGTTCCAGCCTGGGGCCAATTAACATCCTTCTAGAAAGCACTTGAGATGGCTAGGTTGATTGGGACACCTGAAGTAATCAAGGGCTGGCTTGAACTAGTTAAAAGTCTCTCAGTTAGTCAGTGAGGTGTGTGTGTCAGGAGCTATAGGAGGAAGTTGAGCTGCTGGAGAAACTGGGCAGTATGAACCCTATCAGGCACAAGGAAGAAGGCCCTGAGGTAAGGGTGAAGTAGATGTTGAGGAAGTGGGGGATGCTGTGGGGAAGTGGCCCAGGGAATTGTACTTGTCCTGTTTCAAAAGGTCAGCTATCAATAGCTGCTACTATTAGGGTCCCTGGGCTGGAGCCTGGAGTAGAGGGTGGGCCTGGGCTCCCCCCGCACTCTCCCCCAGTCTCCATGATTAATCACAGAGACTGTGAGATAACAGAGACTGTCTGAGGGAGGGTTGCTTCTTCCCACCTCCCTTGCAGGCTTATGATGAAAATGGTTCAGTAGGCTGTAACCCTTGCCTTTAGAGAGAGAAGGGCTATGTGGAGGATCACAGTGAGCCTCTGAGGCTAGCGTAAATCCACCTGGAAGTGCAGGACCCACTGAGACAAGGTCGGAGCTTTGTCACAACTGGTGTCAGGAGTGGGATCAACTTTTCACAGTGTGGTGGAAGAAAGAGGTTTTTAAAAAAAGTGCACTGGGGTTTTGTGGTTTTGTTTTGTACCACAATGGAGGAGCTGGTGAGAGCTCTGGTGCAAGCCATGACGGCCCAACAGGAGGCCATCCAGGTTCAGGTGATGGCGCAACAGGAGTCTATGTGGCTACAGCAGGAAACCAACCAATTATTAGTGGGACAGGCAGCCCAAGATCGAGCCCTCCTGCCTGAGGTAGTGGACCAGCTGAAGATCCTCACCACCCAGTCTCGGGGGTCTGAGGGGACGTGAACCCTGAGGGCCATTGGTTGTCTGCCAAAGATGATGACAGAAGATGACATAGAGGCGTATCTCCTCTCATTCAAAAGGACTGCTCAGCATCAGGCGGGGCCCCAGGATCAGTGGGCCAGCATTCTTGCCCCTTTTTTTTGCGGACAGGCCCAGAAGGCCTACTTTGATCTGCCTGCCGAGGATGGCACTGACTATCCCTGGCTGAAGACAGAGATCCTAGCATGATCAGGGGTGACAGCAGCAGTACAGAGGTTCCATGAGTGGAAATACCAGGAGAACAAACCTCCGAGGTCCCAGCTATTTGACCTCATACACCTCGCACGGAAGTGGTTACAGCCCAAGGTATGCAGTCCGGAGGAGATTTTGGAGACTTTGGTCATGGACCATTACATGCGGGGACTTCCACCAGATCTCCGTAAATGGGTAGGCTAGAACGATCTGTCCACCTACAACGAAATGATCACGCTGCTAGAAAGATGGCTGACAGCCAGGGAACTGACCCGACTACCCCAGGAAGGCCTCTTACGAAGCAAGCACCCAACCCCAACCCCTGGGGAGCCCTAGGTTGAAGAAGAGGGGGGCTGAAAACCAGCTGGGAACCCAGAAGGAAGGGAATGGCCTGAGTGTGGGAACCCTGTGATTAAACCCCCTAACCCATGTGATAGGGGAGTGACTAGAAGCAATTATAGATGTTATGCATGTGGGGAGTGGGGACACATAACAGCACAGTGTCCCAGCACCGAGGAGCCTATGCAATGCCACTTGTGGGATTGGGAGGTTCCGTACTCCCTTATCCACCTTGCTCAGGTCGCATTAGCCCTGCATAACTACACCAGGCTGGTGAGAATAAATGGGGCGGAGACTACAGCGCTTGTGGACTCTGGAAGTGCTATCACCCGCACACTGGGTAAGCTGTTAAAAAGTAGCCAGCTGCTACAGGCCAAACGTGTAGCAGTGTCGTGCATAGATGTGGCCATGAGCCATTACCCCACCATCCCGGTAGAGAGAGAGGTTCAGGTAAACCCTCTTGAGGTGACAGTTGGCGTAGTTCCTAAACTCCCATATCCTGTAGTCATTGGGAGGGACTATCCAGGGTTTGATAATTTACTTCCCTGGAGAGGTTGGAGGGAGGAGGGGACCCTGAGGGAGGCGACTCATCGCCAGAGGAATGTCAACCCCTGATGTTTTCTGAGATTTCTCAGGATCTGTTCCCAATTCCCAGAAAGACTTGGAAGACCAAAAAAGAGAGGAAGGCTGCGAAGGCATTGGGAACCCAGATCCTGACCCAGGGCCAGAAGACCTCTCTAGCAGACAGATAGACATGGGCAGCAGACAGAGAAACTTCCACCATGGAAAGTGAGCCGGAGGCCAGCCCCAGCTGTGATGGTGGCAAGCTGCTGGAAGAAGCAGAAGTCGGCCCCTGGGAGCTCGGGCAGGTTAGTCCTGGAAGAGAGACTTTCGGGCAGGACCAGGTGGAGGACCCCAGATATGATAACACCAGGAGAGAGGTGGCCGAGATAGACGGGATACCCATGGATGGGAAGGTCCGTGGACCGGGACCTTATTTTATCGTGAAGAAAGATCTCCTGTACCTGGTTGTGCAAATGCAGGAGCAAGAGATACAGCAACTTCTGGTGCCACAAAAGCATCAAAAAGCCATATTGAGCCTCGCCCAAAGTCACCTTTTTGGAGGACACCTAGGGGTAGAGAAAACCCAGGTACGGATCCTGCGGAGGTTCTTCTGGCCAGGAGTAAACGAAGATGTCTGGCGGTACTGCACCTCCTCTCCTGAGTGTCATCTGCATAGCCCTTGCCCACACTTGAGGGCCCCTTTGATACCTCTTCCAATAATAGAGGTACCTTTAGAACAAATAGCCATGGATCTGGTAGGGCTCCGAGAGAAGACAGCTTGGGGCCACCAACATGTACTTGTTGTCCTGGACTATGCAACCCGGTACCCGGAAGCCGTCCCACAACACAACACAACACAGCTTCCAAGACAATAGCTAAGAAGCTAGTACAGATCTTTGCCCGGGTTGGGCTACCCAAGGAGATATTGACTGATCAAGGGACACCTTTCATGTCGAAGCTGATGAAAGTCTCTGTTCACTGTGCCACATACAGGCCCTACAGACTTCTGTATACCACCCGCAAACTGATGGCCTTGTGGAAAGTTTCAATAGGACCCTCAAAGCCATGATCAGGAAAGTGGTAAGCCGGGATGGGAAAGATTGGGGTACCCTACTGTCTTACCTCATTTTTGCCATCCGGGAGATCCCACAAGCCTCCACGGGCTTCTCGCCATTCAAACTACTATACGGGTGGCACCCCCGGGCATATTAGATATAGCCAGAGAAGCCTGGGAAGAGGAGCTAAATCCCAGAAGGGACATAGTCGAGCATGTACTGCAGATGAGAGATCATATAGCCCAAATTATGCCCATTGTACGAGAACACTTGGAGAAAGCACAAGAGACCCAATGAACCCATTACAACCACCAAGAAAGGTTCAACGGTTCCAACGGGGGGACCGGGTGATGGTACTGGTGCCCACAGCAGAGAGTAAACTTTTGGCCCAGTGGCAGGGACCCTACGGAGTAGTCGAGGCTATGGGGGAGGTGAACTATAAGGTGTGGCAGCCAGGCTGCTGGAAACCAGAGCAAATTTACCACATCAATCTTCTAAAACCTTAGCACGACCAAGAGACATGCTTAGTCACCCAGGAGGCCCTTCCCCAAGAGGATAACCTACATGAGCAAGTGAAGATATCACCCAACTTGATGCCTAACCAAAAGGTCGAGGCAGCCGACATGATCAACCGCAACCGAGATGTGTTTTCTACGAAGCTGAGGCAGACGACCGAGACCTATCACCATATCGGCACAATCCCCGGAGCCAAGGTAACATTGAGGTAACATTGAGACCCTACTGAATCCCAGCAGCAAAAAGAGAAGAGATCAAGGCTGAAGTGAAGAAGATGTTAGAATTAGAGGTCATTGAAGAATCTCAGTAAGTGGTCCAGTCCAGTCCAATCGTACTGGTGCCCAAACCTGACAGTACTACAAGATTCTGTAATGACTTTCGGCGACTGAATGAAGTATCCCAATTTGATGCATACCCTATACCATGCATCGACGAACTGGTTGACCGACTGGGTAGTGCCCGATTCCTGACTACCCTGGATTTAACAAAAGGGTATTGGCAGATTCCCCTGACCAAGGAAGCTAAAGAGAAGACAGCGTTCTCCACCCCAGAGGGGCTACTCCAGTACACCGTCCTCCTTTTCGGGCTACATGGGGCACCGGCCACCTTCCAGCGCCTCATGGATAAGTTGCTGCACCCTCATTCTAGTTATGCAGCTGCATACCTAGATGATGTAATCATCCATACACCAGACTGGGGAACCCACTTGGAGAAAGTTGAGGCAGTACTGTGCACCTTAAAGTGGGGTGGCATCACCGTTAATCTTGCTAAATGTGCCATAGGGCTAGCAGAGGCTAAGTACGTGGGGTATATTGTAGGAAGAGGCCTTTTAAGGTCTGATCAAAAGCCCCTTTTAAGTCAGAGTCTTTTCCCAAGTCTGTCCCTTAAAGAGCAATCAGAGCCCAGTACACATGACATAATACATGGTATTGTGACAGTGAAGGTGATGTAAAGTGATACATGACATGTGGGGTTTTGACCTGGAATTTCTGCAGACCCATTTCACAGAAAAATAAACTGATAAGGAAATATGCAATGTTAATATCTTGGCACATGGGCACAAATGGTAGGGAGGAAAATGTGATTTATTGATGTAACAAAGTAAAGAGTGTTTATTACCAGTTCATAAATTTGTGAGTAAGTTATATTTCATGCTGCTAACACAGTAATATATTATCACTTCTTTACAAAGAGGAAGAGGTTCCTTATAGCATCAAGATGCAGCAGTCTCCAGTTTAAAATACACTTGGACTATAAGAGGCTGGTTCTATTATGTAATATTGACCTCCTAACCAATCTAGTTGTGGGAAGAATAACCCATGACTAATGGCCTACTAGCTGCTCAAGTGTCCCTTATTTGCTAAGATTGTTACTTTCAGAAATGTTCCCTTTTATAGATCTGTATGTATAAAAAGCAGCCAAGGTACTACTCAGGAAACAATAAGGTTTTTTTTCTTCACATTAGGGTTCAATAGATTATTGCTGTCAATAGTTTCCAAACAATGATTTCACATACTCGTGGGACCAACCTCAAAACCTGGTTGCTTAGTAGAGGTGATCTCAAAAAAACCACAAACAACAATCCCCCCCCCCAAAAAAAACAAACAAACAAACAAACAAACAAAAACAGAGCAGAACTGAACTCAGTGTGTTTGGGACTATTTAGTATTGATCTTGTAAGACAGTATATTTACCTAATAAAGGTGTTTCACTGCACAGGTTTCACTATATATCACCATTTGTATCTAATTTAATGTGGAATAGAGTACAGTCGTAACACACCTTTCTTGTAAAAAATCAGAGATGTTATCTGTGAAATGATTACTATTATTAATGTATTTTGTTTAGTACCTTCATTAAGCCTCAAAAGCCTTTGCAGAATTACAAATTCCATAGTCTGCCTATAGGGTTAGGTTGTATCTATTAGTCACGGGCCTGAGCAGATGTATTGATTGTCTGACTATATTGAAAGAAGGACAGGAGATATTTGACATGGGTTTAATCAGGCCGCAACTTTATTATTAGATGTCTGGGACTAACCAGCAGATAACAGGGTACTGTGCAGGTAACCCCATGTTTATTCCGTAATTCCCCGGGGGGCTTTTACCAGCTACTCCTCTTTTTCCATCCAAGTCCCTCCAGCAAATCCATTGCTGGGACCTTACCATCCACCCCCGCCCCCCATAGGAGGGTTAAGATGGGCTATAAGAATGGGGGGGGGGGGTTGGCTCCCTGCCGTACCAATCATAGGAGTCCTCAACCGCCCCCCATTTGTTCCTTTAATGAACACCTCTTTTTAAGTCCTTTTCCAAACCATTTATCCGATCACTGTATACCACTGGAGGGCTGCGAGACAGTTTGTTTACATTGACTGTTCGCAGACACGGCTGCCCGCAGCTCCCGATGACTGTGGTTCACCGTTTTTCTTATATACATAAATACATGTTTACAAATTGAGGTGGCTAGATTTTAGTCTCTCTCTCTCTCTGTTTGTTAAGCTTTGCCCAGGTAATTGTATTTTTTAGATATCAGTAAGGAAAAGGGCAAGATATACTCTTCACACAACACAACTTGTCTACTGTTTTCCTCACTAGGGACAACACAATTGTTGCTGGCAAAGAGAAGAGTTATTTCAAATTAATATTAGGAATTCATTAAAAATACTGAAATAATTTAATATACCATAGTTACTTGCTAAATGCTGTATCTACTTCCCTTACTTCCATTAACCCCTAAAGTCACCTGTTTTGAACCACAACTGTCCACTCCAGTTTCTTTTCTAACATTATTCTATTAAAAACAATGCAGCAATTTATTTTGCTTATTTGTTTGCAAAAAAACATGAAAGCTGCAATTTCTGTTCTATACTTTTAGAAAGGGTTTTAATTCAATCTTTGTTCTCAACCAGGTTAGGTAAAATCAACCAGGTCATTTCATTCAGTGGATCAAGTAATTTGCTTTTAGCTTTTTATAAAAAAAAAAAAAAAGTTGGCAAAGTGACAAATGTACTAATGATTCCACACCTTAGCTTTTATATTTAAGTGCAAAATAATATATGCTGTTTGCTATACTTTTGTAAGTAAATGTTCATAGAAAGTGGACCCATAAGGGGCATGAACAGAGATTAAATGAAGTGAATAAAAATTAATAGGATTTTATTTGCCCACTTTGTTTAAGATCTCTTAGAAAAAGTTTTCTGGTAGACTAGCAGTATAATATACAACTACTTCTGGGGGCGTTGTGCAGCTAAGCCTAGGTCAGTATTGTCTGTATCAATGCCTTTGTAGTCACTGCATTTGGAATGGTATTGTTAGAGAAGCTTCCTCACCATTGTGAATTTTTTCTCCATGTAGAAATTTGCTTATGGGTGTGGAAGGATCCTTACAAAGTTCTACTGACTCTTGTTTCCAGATTCTGGAGAGAAGCCAGTGCACAGATTAATTATGCAAAGACTAGAACAATTGGTGAAATATTATGAATTGCCATTTTCTATTGCTACACAACTGTTATAATCGTATTTCTGATAGTTGTCTTCTACACCTACAGGGCTCAAAAAGGCATGCTAATGATTGGATTTCAGCCTTACCTTTGAACATCCTTGCTTCTGGAGACTTTGCTTTCCTATATACAAGTTACATCTTTAAAATTCCTATGAAGTAGTTTCTAAAGAGTTTCTTTCTTTTGAATAGCTAGAAGTCCATAGATGTTCAAGTGTTTTCAACATGATATATAATTTTTAGTGAACCTCCCCCCCTACCTCTAGGGGCTGAGAGTAAGTGACAGGATCTGACAGTGACGGCTGGTGGAAAAATAAAACATGTGCCCTAGTTCCCGGGGAATCCCCTGACCTTCAAACATTGTTATCAATATGGGCATAATCTGACTTTTGTTTTAATTTTGAGGTTTTCATTTGTTTCTCTTTCACAATCTGCTATATAGATCCTGGGGTATGAAGAGCGTAAAAACCAGGTTGGTTGAATCACCTGGAGATATAAGAAATGAAAAAGGGGAATTTTTATTAATTGATAATTATTAATTATTATCATCATCATCTATTCAATGAACCCTAGTCTTGGACCAGGACCCCATTGAGCTAGGTGCTGTACAAACACAGAGCAAAAAGATGGTCCCTACCCCAAAGAGATTAAATCTAAGTGAGTGATATTGGGGGGGAAAAGGGGTAATTAACAAGATGTGCACCTAACATTTTGCCTGTATGTTGTTTTCCTATCTTGTCTATTTTGATTGTAAGCTATGTTGGACAGGAACAGTGTCTTTCTATGTGTTTGCACAGTGTCTAACACATTTTGGGTACTACCACGATATATATATATAGGATAATCACTATTATTATTGTAATTTGCATTTAGCGAACACCAGCCCTTCATTAACAGTGAGTTATGCTATTAAAGTACCTACATATTTGACAACCTAGATGATCACTATTTTTCCCCAAAGCAGTGCCGGTTTCCAGATCTTCAGAAGCATTCATTCCCATGATACCCTGTTATCACTGCGACTTCTGGTGTGGGAGGGGGGAAACCGCATGACACCACTGGATGTCACATAATAAAGAAGCAGTTGAAAAAAAGACAAGCTAGAAATAGAAGGCAGGGTTGGAAGCAAAATATTGACTGTAAGTATTTTTTCAGGCTGCATCAAATATACTGGAATGTTAGCTGGCTAACCTATTTAAGTCACATGACTGCAGTGGTCTCTGTGCAGTAATCCCAGATAGTACAGAACAATAATATGGAGTGTTAAAATGTGTGTTTTTCAAATGTGCTTTTCAGACTCTCTCCTAGATATGTTAGAAAACAAGAACATCAGTGTTGCCTATTATTTTAGAAATTAGTATATTGAAAAGTTGAAGGAAAAAGGTGAAGCAAATATGCCTTTGCTGAGCTGGGTGTGTGTGTGGTGTGTTTTTTATTATTATTATTATTTTTTAAAGGTTTTAGTCAAGGCCTTTAATTATGGTCTAATCCATCAAATTATTTTTAAAAAACCTTTGTACAAATTTGGGCAAACAGCTGACCTAATTTTGTCCTTTATTTTTTGTAAAGCTTTTAGATTAATTAATCCGTATATGAATATAATTTAATAAGACATACTGGATGCATTCTGAAAAGCAGTCATTAATCATTGTAATGTATGACCTCAATCATGTTCTCTCTCTTTAAAGTATATTTTTGTATTAATCAATAATTGATGCAGTCATGTAGTTGTTTGTGTCTTCCTTTTAAGGAATGATGGCAGTCATTTGCTTGATGTTTGTAATGGCAAATTAAATATTTGACTTTTGACTTTCTCATAATAGTCTTCTCCAAAGCAAACTAGGTTCCTGTTTGCTGAGTGTCAGAATTGAGAGCTAATGATTAATCTCTGATTCTTTACCAGCAAGGGAGAAAGACATTTGGCCTGAAGAAAAATGTTTCAAATCCTTCCCATACAAATGTCAAATCATATAGATCATGCTCTACAATAAACCATTGCGCACCTTTGATTGACAGATGGTCTATGCTACACTGACTGTGCATTTTTGTAAGTCTTTACTGTGAGTGGCAGTTTAGTAACTGAACCCCAGTGTTATGTTTTCATCATACACAAATAAATTTATAGTGATGTGGTCTTAAACTCGACTTTTCTGAGATTGCTTTAGAATTTATATATATATAAAGTCTTCAAAAAAATGAATATATTACTTTCCATGCTGGATGGGAAAGGCAGTGTGGTCCGGTGGACAGGGCAGAAGACAAGGAGTCTGACTACCTAGGTTCCATTCCAGGCTCTGTTTGACCTTGGAAAAATCTCTTACCCAATCTGTGCTTTGGTTCCCCTGTTGTCAATAACAGCTGCCCACTGTAGTGGACCTTACACCAACCTTTGCACAGGATTATTTAAAACATATGGGTGAACTAAAACACACACAAAAAAAGCACAAAAATACAAGACCAAAAAGCCCTTACATACTGTAATCCTCTGTTCCCCCTCATAACTAGTATAGTACAGAACAGGCAGTACCAGTCCAAGCTCCCGCATGCTGCCCTGCCAATGTGCTTTATCTTAAGTCTGGAGGGACAAAAGGGTCATACCTTCAGGGGTGAGTGGCTGAGGCAGTCTCTATGTACTTGTTTCATCTCTGGCCTCTGTGCTGAGACTGCCATCAAGGACCAGTTATAACACAATTCAGGGACAGGTACATTAGGACTGCTCAGACACTTTCAGACACTGAAACTATTTTTAATGAAAAGTTGGGGTTTTGACTAAATTTTTCTTCAAAAATATCTGCTTTCCACAGAAAATTTAAATTTATTGTTGTGATGCATTAGAGGTTCATCCAGACCAGTAAGAGGTGTATCACTGCCTGCCCTGTAATCCTGCATGCGTCTATCCTGTGCAACTTTGTCTCAGAGCCTTGCCACCAGTAGCATGCTCACAGCACAATGGGCTCTCCCTTGCTTCCCCCAGCCTAGTTTTTCCTTTGCAGGCTGATATCAACAGTCCCCTCCAGTCCTGAGTGTCTCCAAAACTGGTACTCCTGTAGTGTCCAGTTCCATTCATTGGATCCTCACAGAAGTTATCAAGTTCACTGCCTCCAAAGAGATAGAATACACACCGGGCTGCTAGATAAACTAAAACATGAAACCCCCAGCTTAGTATACAGCACTGAGATGATTCTGAAACATTAAAACAAGTTTATTAACAGCAGAACCTAGATTTAAGTGATACCAAGTAGAAGGAATAGGGATACAAATGGTTACAAAGAAACACAAGTGAAAATATGCTTCTAAATCTAAACTCTACCTTAACACATTAGAGTCTTTTGCTCAGATGTTTTCTCACCAGTCATTCTTCCAGCCCATCAGCCAGCTACACAGAGCCCAAAGCACTTGGTTTCTTTGTCTCCTCAGGTAAAGGATGAGACAATTGCTTTTTGCCTCCGCTTATATCTTCCCAAAGTTCATTGACCTGTTTCAAGAGGCATGAAATCTTTCTGGGAGTGCAATCTCCATCTCCCATTGAGATTGTTAAATGGTCATCTTCCCCCCATTGCTTGCCTGATATCTTTGTTTACCTTGCATGTAAAAGTGCTTTTGCTTGTCTTAGGTTTAATTTACGTTGGAGACAGTCAAGGCTGTGAAATCCTTTGTCTAGGGCAGGCTGTGATTAGGAACTGTGTGCCAAACACATTTGAGGAACATATTTCCAGCACACATCTATCATTCTTTATACACTGCCCATACATACATCACACAATAATATTAATGATCAGCATGTTACCAGTTTTCATATGACACCTTTTAGATACAGATTATTACAACAGTGAGTTGGGGCAATGTGTGTGTCAGGCCTGATGAGAGTTATGGTATGGTGTGCCCTTTGCCACCTGGCACTGAGAGTCTTCTGAGGTCCCAATTGTCAAAAAACTAAATACTTGAAAAATGAAAGATTTTCATTAGGTTATGTCATCATGGTACCCCATGAGAGTTGTAGTTCAGTTGCCTCAGGTCCCCATTCTGCTCTATGATCTGGGCTTCTCAATCGGATTTCTTCTCCCATGATCTATCAGAGACATGAGGCTCACATGATGCACTGTGTAGCTCATGAAGAGAGGAGCACATGGTGCATCATGGAATATGTACTCCAGCCAGGTAACCTGGCCTATAAAGGAGAATGGAAGCATGAGGCTCCTGGATTACAATTCCCAGGCGGCACCACAGTGGCATTTCTAAATCAAACGGTGTTGGGTTTTGGCTGAAATATTTTGGTCTTTGATTTATTGCTGAAAAATAAAATTTTCCGTGGGGGAAAAAAATCCAATTTTCAAACTTGGTCTATTATATATTTATCTACTAGTATCTAAATTGAGACCATCAATTCCTTTCACATAGGAAACCAAACAGCTACCATGGCTTTTGGTCACTGCTCATCTAAGCCAGATTCAGATGAGTAACCAATAGGTGAAAAGATTAATATCTTATTAATAATTCCCAAGAGTCACCACTGCATTTGGCAACCTTTTATCCTGTCTTGGCAGACAGGCCAAATTATGGGCATGAATTAGCATGGAAACAGCACTACCTTCTCACTCCTAGCAGTGGTCCCTCCAGTTCAGGGCTGAAATATAATGTATACTATAATGTTAGATACTGTGATGGGGATCTACCCTACACAGGTGTAAAAGGGGTTAATCTCAGGTGTGAGTGGGGAGGTGAGTCTTCCAAGCAGCCTAGAGAGGCTGTGTTGGGTGCAACCAATCAGGGAAGGGCTGCAGGGAGCAACCAATCATGGCCTAGTGGGCTCACATAAAAGAATCTGCTGGGCCAGAAGCTGCCAGGAGCTCAAGGACTCAGAACGGTGTCTCTAGCATGCTGAGAGTCTTGCAGCACCATGGTCAGAGCAGTTGCTGGCAGAGACTGAGGGAGAGTGTAAGCTCTCCTGGCTGGCTGCTAAGCCTGACATGCTGACGCCCTGAGCTAAGGGTGAAGAAGGTGCTGGTGCCACGGGGAAATGGCTCTGGGAAACATACTGAGCAGTTGGAGGGGATGCAGCACATGACTGTCATCTACAAGGTCCCTGAGCTGGGACCCAGAGTGTTGGACTTGCCACTGGGGGAGTGGCTGGACTATTAGACTGTGATACTAACCCCCAGAAGAGGGGAACACAAAAGGTGACACAGCCGGAGGGCTGAGTTGTGAAGAAGGTGCTGTGATTCCTGAGGTTGTGAGAGGGGAGGAAGGCAGATGCAGTGATGGTGCTCAAGCTGTAGATGAGGAGCGCTGGCCTCAAGCTAATCCCCAGCCATGACAGATACAACTGGTGTGAGGCACTGTGGGGAAAGCAATAGGATGAAGTATCCTGAACCTATGCTTTGGGTAGTGGGTTTCAGTCTCCAGGGATGTCAATTCATGTTTTGTTAGCCTTAAAATTCATTACTACTTTTAAAAATTTAATCCAGGCTTATGGGACAACACATTATTCAATACTAAAAACTTTTAAATTTATACAAATATGGTTACACTTGTTTATTTTTATCATGAAAACTTTATAAGTGACATATAACATTTTTGACCACCTTTAGGCCCCAGTTCAAGAAAGAATCCCTATTTAGGCCATAATGTAACCTCATGCTTAAATTTAAGCACATTGCTCAAGTGCTGTCCTGAATAAAGATGGACTTATGTATAAACTTAAGTGCTTTCCCGAATCAGGACTTTAGTTTATGCCACACTAGTGTATATACTATATAACCCTTGCTTAAATTCAGCAATCAGTATCCACAGTACCTGTGTAAATACACCCCAGTTCTGAATATCATTATCTTTCCAGCATTGTAAAAATATCATGTATTTGTAAATGCCTCCTCATCCATTCAAATACAATCATAATGCATTAGAATCATGCACTGGAAGCACAATGCTTTTGATTTTACTATTGGAGCTATACTGTCAAATATGCTTATCACAATATAATATTTCCTATTATATTTCAGTAATTTTGTTTTCATCAAAAGAAAATGAAAGTGGAGGTAGACAAGAAACTGCTCTCAAATTTATAACTATTTGCTGTTTCATTTTTTTAGATCTTTCATGCAATTAAAGACATCAGCATATCTATATTTCTTGTGAGTCTTAAATGTTTTACACAATATTTCACATGGCAATATATACCTTATATACCAGTTTAACGATCTTTTTTTTTTATTCTACTTCTTACCTGACAGAGGCGTTAGAGATCAAAAAGAGTGGATTGTCCATGAATGATAAATAAACTAAGTATCTGTTTAAATTTAGTAATATGATATAACTGTCAGTACATTACTGGAAATTTTGGTTTGCTTTGTGTCATAGCATAGACAATGGGACCTTCACCATTCAAGAAGTATCATAGTTACTTAAAATGTACTGCCTGGAGTGGTTTTTTATTTCTGAAATGAAATGTATAAACAACAATAGGAAAACAGGTTATATTTAGAGAACATGTCTCCTTCAGTATGTCAGCTATTCCAGCATCAGATTCATCTCAATGAGGTCTGAACCTCCAAGCTCTGTTTGGACAATTTATATGTTAACTTGTATGGATAGTTTTTTTTCTCCTTTTTTTTTGAATTTCCTGATTTTTAAAAGTAACCTTTTTCATATAACAGGCGTCATGTCAGACTCATATCTCCCTATAGTTAAGAACAATGGGGCAGATCTTCACCTGGTATAAATTGTCATAGTCTTATTGACTTCAAATCTTTCCCATACAAATATCAGTTCATATACATCCTGCTATACAGACTGATGAGCACTTTTGAAAATCGGGCCACTTATTTAGATAGCTAAATATATTTTTAGGAGCTTAAATATAGGTACCTGTTAATGAAAATCTTGGTCAAGATTTCTTGCAAATAAGGGTGTCTAAGAAAAATAATCAAAGTAAATCTTAGCATGAAAAGACAATAAAAAACATTGGAAACAAAAGGCTGTTCATAGATCAAAAGTGCCTAACAAATGGATGACTAACTTTGCTTCTGGGCATTCCAAAAATTCACTCAGAATTACTAGTGTAGGCAGCATAAAATTTCACAGTAGGAAGAGATCAGGAAAAATCCTTTTAGGAGACAAAGTGCAGCACAAACAAGAATTTTAACTCTGCAGAAGTTGGGTTTTGGCAAAAACAATGTTCAACTTTTTTCTTCTTTTCTCATCTTGTTTTGGTAACCAACTAAATTACAAACTTCATTTCCTCTGCAGTTGCTATGCTTTAGAAATGTTGATAGGCCTATGATTTTTTTTTTTTACTTGCCCAAAAGAGAACCAATGTCATTATTTCATAGCCAACTTGTAATAGCAAAAAATGAACATATGGGAGGACAAATGAGCAAATGTCACTGTATAGTTTATCAGCTTTCTAGCCATCCATTGACTAATGGCATAAAAAAGAATGCAACATCATTCAGTCATTCAAATGTATAATGATCAATATTCATCTAAAATATTCAGTCATACTTTATAATAATGGTACAGATATAAAGTTTAACATGAGTTAACAAAGGATTATTAGGTGTAATAAGTATTTTACAGACTAGACTTGGCAGTTCATAGCCCCGGCATCTTTGAGCTTGCCATGTCAGTTATGAAAGTAAAAAAAAAAAATTGCTTGAGCCTGGCACCTAATTGCTCGAGCCCTGGAACCTTTTTCACTACAGATTAAGTACTGTGTACAAGCACTGACCTATATTGTCCACCCCGCTCTCTTCTGGTCACCTGTGAGGGGGATGGGTCAGCATCCCTATGCTGATCTGATCTGCATCTGCAGCAAAAAGTCACTCCTTGGCTCTCTAGCCCTTAAAGGGACACACAAGCCAAACAATGGCCCCCACCACTTAATGTGTGGTGAGGTCATTCTGTAAACATAGTTTATTTCACACTACATGTGCTGAGTGCTCAAGAATTTATTAAACATTTCAAAACAGATTTACATATAATGGCTTATGTTCAGTGAATCAAATTTTATTAAAATCAGGATACAACTACTACTTAGCTGTGAATACTTCATATGAAAACTTTAGAGTTCTTAGTTAGAAGCTATTAGAATTTGTCCAATATGATAAAATGTCTTTAGAAAAAGTATGATAGAACTTTATTCATAGAACTATTGGAACGTTTCATAGGATGACAGCACAATTTTCCTGTGAGCAATGTAGGTGTGAGAACCTGCAGGAGAGTCCAGTGATGCCAGGAACATTTGTAGAATGATTTGTAGTGAGCACAGCATCCAAGGGCAGTTTTGAAAGATGAGAGTTTTTTGATTAAAATTATGCAAAAAATTCTTTCAGCTTGTGAAAATGACAGAAAAAAAACCCTGGTGTTCTCTGATTTGTGGGGAAAAAAACAAAAAAAAAATCACTTTTTTCACCTTCAGATCTTAGTGCAAATTAAGGGTGGTTTTACAGGTAGAAACCTTTTAAAAATATATATTCAGAAATTGCAATTTATCAGAAATTGAAATGAAAAAAAAAAGAAAATTTGAAATTACACCAAATAACTAAATAGTCATTTCATTGTGAAATGTTGACTGAATTTTTTATACAGATATTTTTCACAGGAAAAATTTTGTAGGACAAAAGTTTCATTTTTCACCAGCTCTGGTGATCTTATGGACAATTAGCTCATGTCATACAACATAGTCATAAATCCATGCCACAATTTGTACAATAAAAATACAACTTGCAAGGTCTATATATACTTATTTTTTATATATATATACATATATACATATATATATATATATATATATAACACTGCTCTACAACCAAAATGCTTCTGAAATAAATGTAGTCAAACTTTACTAATTCTGGGTCACTGAGAACGAAAATGATGCTTAAAATTGTTGATTGGCTGTAGTTTTCAAGATATGCTATTGGGTCAGTATATTCGACCCTTGACTTGGGAATGGCGGAGGATAAGTGAGTTATAAAGGGAAGGGATCTCAATTTAAACCAGAAATGACTAAAATATATCTTTGACTGGATCTATGAATAAATCTATGACTGGGTTTGGACAGTAGTTGCTTTTTAGGCAAAACAATGAATGATGCAATCTGAAACTGGTATTGCATCATACATGATATGAATTGCATCATGTTATTCCTAGAAGTCATGGATGATGCAATCATAACGAAGCTTACATCACTCTGCTGAACAAATTGCCCTATATCAGCTCTAGAAATCATACAGTGTCATGCTCTCTTATTTGTCAGTGTTTGATTTTGCAAAGGGACACATTTCTGTTTAGCCAAAGTGAGCAGAGATGCCTCGTACTTGTGTGAACAGTGCAGATAACTTCTGCTATGTTTGTGGTGAAGTGACTTTTGCATCACAAAAGCGCAGTATAACCACTATGGTTAAGAAAGCCTATCACCTTTATTTTGGCTGCAAAATTGGAGATCAGGACAAGAGGTGGGATGCAACACTTGTGCAACAAATCTTCGCCAGTGGTTGAACGGGAAAAGGAAATCGATGCCTTTTGCAGTGCCAATGATTTGGAGAGAGCCAACAGATCATACCAGCAATTGTTACTTCTGCATGGTGCCTCCAGTTGGGAAAGGTGTGTCAAAGAAGAAAAAGTGGACTGTGCATTATCCAAACATTCCATCAGCTATACGCCCAGTACCCCACGGAGAAGGACTGCCGGTTCCTGATGCACCAGAATCATTCTCACTTGAGTCAGACGAGGAAGAGGAAGAGGATGAAACTTCTGGTCCTGAACCATCAATGTCACAGGACCCACATTTTCTCCCATCCTCCTCCTCTGAACCACACCTCATAACACAAGGTGAACTGAATGACCTTGTCAGGGATTTGGAACTACCCAAGAGTAAGGCAGAGCTGTTGGGCTCCAGACTACAACAGTGGAATCTCCTGGCAGGTGATGTTAGGGTTTCCATGTTCCGTGACCGTCAAAAGGATCTTGTCCCATTCTTCTTCATGGAAGGTGATCTTGTAGCCTGCAACAACATCGATGGTGTGATGGCAGCCCTCAACATCGTTCACGATCCAGATGAGTGGAGACTGTTCATTGATTCATCGAAGACGAATCTTAAAGCTGTTTTACTGCATAATGGCAATGTTTTGCCATCAATTCCAGTTGGTCATGCAGTCCATATGAAGGAAACCTATGACAACATGAAACAACTTTTGAGGTGCATAAACTATGACCAACATCAGTGGCAGCTTTGTGGCGATTTGAAGGTTGTTGCTCTCTTGCTTGGTCTGCAGACTGGATACACAAAGTACTGCTGTTTTCTCTGCGAATGGGATAGTCGTGCAAGAGATTCCCACTACATCAAGAAAGATTGGCCACTCCGACAGTCATTGGAGCCTGGGAGGAAAAGTGTTCAGCATCCACCACTTGTTGAATCAAGGAAGATTTTGTTACCACTCTTACACATCAAGCTGGGTCTGATGAAGAACTTTGTCAAGGCCATTGACAAAACACAAGCAGCTTTCAAATACCTCCGTGGAAAATTTCCAAGGTTAAGTGAAGCTAAGATAAAGGAAGGTGTCTTTGTTGGTCCTCAGATTCGTGAACTTCTTCGAGATGATGCATTTGACCATGCACTGCGTGGCAAGGAAAAGACGGCATGGAAAGCCTTCCAGTTAGTGGCAATAAATTTTCTCAGAAACAACAAGGCAGACAACTACAGGTTGTTGGTGGAAAACCTCCTCAAGGCATACAAAAGCCTTGGTTGCAACATGTCACTAAAGATACATTTTTTGCACTCTCATCTAGATTTTTTTTCCCACCGAACTGCGGAGCAGTGAGCGATGAGCACGGCGAGCGATTTCACCAGGACATTGCAACAGTGGAGAAACGCTATCAGGGCAAATGGAGCCTATCAATGCTTGCAGACTATTGCTGGACAGTGACAAGAGATGCTCCGTTTAATGAATACAAGAGACAAGCCAAGAAGCGCCGAGTAGACACTGAATAGGACTAAACTATGTACAGAATAGTTTTTTGCCTTTTGTTTCATAATAAATTTTATTTATATAACCCTTTTGCTGATTTTTAAAGTGTTACATAAACAGGACAGGTGAAATATTATCATGTAAAGCAACCATAAACACATGAAAAGACCTAGGTTTACAATTTATGATTAAAACTCTACTATCTACACAATATACATAGACATAGAATGTAAAAACTTAAATATCTTAGAAACAGTAGCCAATCAGTTGTTTTAATTGTCATATTTGAATTCAGCACATCAAAATACATAATAAATAGCACATTTTATCTCTGAAGCAGACGACTTCTCAAAAATTGTAGACCAGTGTAATCAATACATTTCATGATATCATTCGTTCCAGTTATATTCATAAAATATTCTTCTACTCCAACAACATTACACTATGAGAAAACATATAGAATTCCTATTTAATTGAAGGTCCTTTGGGACTATATTCCTTTCGAAAGTGTTTATACACATTTAATAAAACAGTTTATATACAGCAATGTGTCCGTTACAGAATAAGTCAAAGTCCAAATATTACAACATCTACCTAATCTGAACTTTTCCAGTAGCAATAAACTAAAACATCATTGTAAATTTTTGGACTTTCTTTTTTTTATGTAAAACATCTTCCTGTAGCTCTGCATTCAACCATCTCTGTGTTCACCATCCCTGTATATTCCTTCACCACTTACAGACAACTTAATAGTACCAACATGTCACACCAGTAATCAGAAACATTCTTCTCTGGTAATACATTTATCCACGATGAGTCACATCCCTATAACCATGAGATATTCATTCCTTACCAAGCTGTCCAAAAGAAAATACAGGTATCTGGACAGCCTTCATCATCATTTGGCTCAAGATGGTCTCTGCTACTTGTCTTTCCTTTCATGAACTTCTCTTTATGTACCTCTATGAGACTAATGTTTTTTGATACAAGAGGATTCAGCTGTACATCAGGGAAGCAATTCAAAGTAGTACAAAAGTGCATGTTTTTGGTGACCTTGAGTATACCATTATAAACCATTAATTTACTGCTTTTCCTCTTGCGATGTTTATAGTCATAAGTGAAAGCAACAATTAATAGATCCACCTTTGAATTCAGATAATTTATTGTAATAAATAAACAGGCTGTCCAATGGTACCTTGGCCTTCAAAGTGGAAATAGGTTAGGCGAGAGTCAGTAATATAGGCACATATCATACTGTAACTAACTTATGCTTTTCGCATTTGTGTAGGCTGCAAATGCACTTACAGAACACTGTCATTAAGGAAATAGACAACATGTTGGAATGTCAATTATATTTAATTCAAAGGCAATCGCTGGTTCACTTGACAAACAACATTTTCTACCAAACAATAATAAAAGGTACCCACATAATTATTCTACTGTGAAAGATGCATCGTTTTTGCCAGAAGCAGATTGATTACCTTTTCACAAAAAAGAACCAGGAGGGCAATTTATTTTTCATTATAGTCACTAGATATTTGTGATACCTGAGAGCATGATGAGTTGATACTGAGTAGGGTAACCAAATGTTATGATTTTATAAGGACGGTCCCAGTATCCAGAGCTTTGTCTTATATAAGCACCTATTACTCTCCACCCTTTGTCCCGATTTTTCACACTTGTTATCTGGTTACCCTAATACTGAGTATAAATTCTGTTGACCACTGTTACTACCTCCTTAAAATCTAGCATGAAACTTCCTCTGTCCTGCTGTTTGCTTTAGAAATCTGTACTGGTTTAAGGTTTAATGCACCTTTTAGGTAGTTTCTCCCAGCCTAAAGTCAAAATGACCACTGGGTCAATTTTTCAAAAATGCCCCCTAAGTGGACTTTTAATGAGACCTAAGCTCCTTAGTGCCTAAGATAATTTTGAAAATGGGACTTGGGTGCTTTTGAAAAAATCACCACTCCTGCTTTTGACTGGTGTTGAAGACTTTCAAAGAGCCTGATCCTGTACCATTGAAGTGAATGGGATCTTTGAGATGGACTTCAACCAGTGAAAGTTCAGGCCCAAAATAGAGCATTTCAGTGATGCAACCACACTAAAAAAATATAGATTGCTGGATCTGAGAATGCATTACCTTTGTATCTTTGAACATCTATTTTTTCTGTGTCCAAGAATATGCAAAGGTATTTTGACCCCAATAGATTTGGTGCATGCTTATTAGTATTATCACAGGAATTTAATTTGCCATCGTGATGACTCAATTTCAGGCAGAATTACAGATAATCACCGGGTAGGTTTATATTTATTTTTTAAACACCTTTAAAGTCTTAATCTTCCATGTTGAAGGAAATAATACTCGGATTTCTGCATTTTGGTGGAAGGATCCAAATGCTCATTTATTTATTTATTTAATCTCCCTACACCTTCCCCACTTTTGCTTCCCAGGGCAGAAATATTACAATGAAGTCAGTTAACAAGAAATATTTTTATTAAAGAGTTAATATAACTGGGGCTTCTGATAGAGAGGAAAGTTACCACACATGGCCTCAACCTACCCCCAGTAGACTTCCTGTATTGAGAGGATATCTACTAAGGATTTGTGGGTGCTCAGCACTTTTGAAAATTGGGACACTTTTAATAAGGTGACTAATGTGGATTTTAAAAACGTACTTTAAGACCCCATATTTTAAAATTTTGGCATTAATTTATTTTAAATATTGCTTCCATTTTATTTTGATTCCCTCTTAACACTACTTCTACAGTACTAATCTTTCAATCAGTTACTTTCCAAATGTCTAAAATAAACCTCACCTTTGTTTCCTTTACTTTTAAATTGGCTCCTTGAACAGTTTTGTCTCTTACAGAAGTGTCTTCGGTCCCTTGGAAGAACTAGCAGAAAAAAAAACAATTGCTGTCTCAAAAGATGGAAACAGCTGTCACTATTTGCCACTTAGGCCAGGTCTACACTAACCCCCTAATTCGAACTAAGGTACGCAACTTCAGCTACGTGAATAACGTAGCTGAAGTTCGAAGTACCTTAGTTTGAACTTACCTCGGTCCACACGCGGCAGGCAGGCTCCCCCGTCGACTCCGCGGTACTCCTCTCGTCTAGCTGGAGTACCGCAGTCGATGGCGAGCACTTCTGGGTTCGACTTATCACGTCCAGACAAGACGTGATAAGTCGAACCCAGAAGTTCGATCGCTCGCCGCCGAACTACCGGGTAAGTGTAGACCTACCCTTATTATTTGAGTGACAGCTAAATGCTTCTGTCAGAAATCTTAATTGATGCTGGCCAAGAGAAGAAATTTCTACATCCCCTGAAAACCCACTAGGATGGAGGGAGGACATTGGGGGCAAGGGAAGGGCACCTGTTAAAGAGGGCTTTTGTTCCATAAGGGTTTGCATACATGCAAACAGGAGAGGAACAGACAAACTAGTAAGTAATACACTGTTGGCACATGAGGCAAGGGATGACAGGACAAAGCACAGATGTATAATGGCAGAGTTCCCACTTTTATTAGTTTAAAGTTATTAATAATCATCATTTTTGAGCACTCATAATGGATCAACACCATTCTCTACAACCTTTGACACACATACAAGGTCAGATTGTGCCTGGACCTCTCATAGGTACACAAGGGATATGAAAGCACAAGGAGCTTTGCATATGTCCTCCTACACTCCTTGAACCAATACTAAAGTCTTTGCACTTTCCTACTTACCAGAGAAGAAGGGGGGAAGCATGACATTGGGTGACTCTTTACCTCAAAATAGCACCCTGTAACTCCCACATTCACCACTTGTATATGGTTATGCTATTTTATATACAGAATGCCTTGTAAGATACCATATGAAAACTCATGATTTTATGAAATTCATTATTCATTCAAAATATGTATATAATCATTGTATATGGAATTAGGAGATTTTGCTATATGGTTGTTGTTGAAATATGTTCTGAGTCTGGAACATGCCCACAGCTAGCTCTCCAGTGGTAACACAGGGGGTGATCTACACCCAGACAGGTGTTAAGTGACCATCACCAGCCATTGACCAGCAGGGGAATTGTAAACAAGAGATTTACAATTCAATAAGAGACCATTGCTCAAGCTCTATGCAATGGGGATTGCTTAATGGCATGACTCAGCAAGGTATATGGACATGTGATGCTTGACTCCATGTTTGAGCCAGTATTTTTCCAGACACATGAACTGAGAGTATAAAATAAGGCACAGTGTCATCATGAGTTCACCCCTCTCTCCTCCCCCACCTACTCTGAAGGCAACAAGAACATTTGGCAGAAAAGACTTTGTCCCAGGCTGAGCAAAAACTCAGCCTGTGTATTAAGAACTCTGAACTGCTTACAGTTCACATCTTGCTTAGTCAGATAATTTAGGCTTTAGTCTGCAATTTTACCTTATATTTCTTATGTAACCAACTCTGACCTCTATGCTTAACTCTTATAATCACTTAAAATTTATCTTTCTGTAGTTAAAACATTAAAATAAGTTTATCTTTACCAGTGAGTTTGTCTAAAGTGCTTAGGGAATCTGCTCAGATTACAAAGGCTAATGCATGTCCACTAGCCTTTGAAGTGGGGAAGTAATTAATGAGCCTGCACTGATTAAGAAGATCTTGAGCACTGTAAGACTGCACATTTCTGGGGTGCAAGGCTGGGGGGATTTGCTGGTGTGTCCCTGTGTATAGTTCATGAGAGGCTGTGAGAGCCTGCCTGTAATGTTGGGTATTCCTTCACATGCTAATGACCGTGCAAAAGCGAAGCCAGAAGGGGCTCCTTGTCACTAGCAGAGCAGTGTGAGAGATACTCTGATCCAGAGAGTTAAAGGGGACATAGCAGTCCTACAGTCCAGGTAGTACCCCTGGGGGGTGTCACACATGACTCCATCCCTTCACACACATCAGCAGAGCAGGCCAGTCATAGAGGGAGCTTGTGCTCTACCCACCTAAGAGTCTGGAGTTGCAATGTGTAGTAAGTCTTCACACCACTGCCGACATAGGGCATTGCCTTAATCTGGCTCAGAGTAAGAGAATTTATATTGCTGTATACTGTGTATGATTGAGCATAATGAGAGATCCTTTTTATCTAAGTATTTACATAGTTCCACTACCATGGTATCAGAGTGCTTCCTGAGTAGTTAAATATTGAAATAACAATTTCTCTCTTTGAGAATATAAAGAATGCATAACTTTTAGTGCATAAGCATGATGGGGCTGAATTAAAGATGCTATGGGAACTTTAATTCTGAATTTGTTTAAAATTTCAACCTTTCTATTGTATTAACATAATTTCTCATATAATGTAATCATGTTAAAGCATAAAGTTACAAAGAATGCCCAGGAAGCCGTGAAACTATTATATGCCTATGCAAACCTTAGTGATACAATACAAGACAGCATTATCACTCTTTATATATCAACCTAAAATTATAGTTTAGAATCTGTCATTAGTCATTTATTACTATGGCTACAAGGAAGGGGCAACATGATCTTAGCTTGCATGAAAAGATTGAAGTATGCAGTTGTCTCAGAGATGAAATTTATTTCAACCCGAGTTAAGATTATCAAGATACAATTTGCCTGATGAAAGAGATTATTTGGCTAAAAGAAAGCAGCATGCCACCCCCAATCTAAATCATGAGGTGGGAAGACCAGTGATGCTAATTCAGCCCCCCTGCTATGGTTCTAGATGGCAACTGTACAGTATACTCAAATCAATGCTATGATTTTTAACAACAAGCATAGTGAGCTTTAGAGGTCAATCAAGATTTCAGCATTTGCTACAGCAAATGGATTGATATACTATTGAAAACATACACAACACTGTATGATTGCAAAGCAAATACAAATTACAATTCTTATGGGCTCACCCCATGAGGAATAAATGCTGCATATGGCTGTGCCCAGTATTCTATATCAGTTTTATAGAGAAAACCAGTTACTTTTTCCTCCCATGCTCTGCGGAAGGATGCTTTAGCATGAGCACTTAAACATACTAGGAAATAAGCAATATTTTGTGCATTGTTGTTGGGTGTTTCCTATTGGCTATATCAGAGGACAGGGGATCAAAACACTGTTTCTATTCCTACCTCTGCTTTTGAGTTGCTCTGTGTCTTTTGGGAAAATCATTTAACTTCTGAATGCCTCACTGTCAGATCTGTAAAATGATATAAAACTACCTAAAAGGGACTATTGTGAAGCTTAACTAACGCTTATGAGGCAAAAGCTACTATATAAATGCACTATAATTATTAGCTGACCTACATAAACTTGCTGTGATTCAGGAGAGGAATCCTAAATAGTGCAGAAAAAAGATTTTCTCTCTTGTGCCCTATGATAGCAGTGTGGGGGGGCATAAATGGAGCACTGGTTGTAACGAATTTCCTATTAAAATGTGATCCTGAAGTGCTCACATGATTGAAGAGGCATTCTTCATTCATAACTCTTAAGTCTTATTGAATAGAATGGTTAGAATATCTGCAAAATTTCTGGTTCTCTGCTTCACCAGTTCAACTTCTGGACCAGAGAGTCAGACATTCACATTAGTGTTTTATCATCAGTGTCCAAGTCATCCACTGTGTAGGTGAAGGATTCCAAGATAAAACTTTGATAAATATAGTCCAGGATTTAGTTCATATATTAAGAGGTGCTAAACTGTCCAGCGTAGTAAACTCTAGTTGGCAGACCTATGAAAGTGTTCAAGAATTTCTTCATTTGCACTCACAAGGAATTAGGGCTTAGCGCCATCAGAAAAAATGAGGTTCACGTTTAAAACAGGAGTAGGAGCTAAACAGAACAAACAGTGCTTTAGAAAAGCCTCTGATAAACAGATGTCAGTAAAAACAAAAGGCTTAACAAATTGTAGCCAAAGTTAACAATAGGAAGAAATACGAATTGTGCACTGCAAGGAAATATGTGCTGGGCATTTAGCTATGCTTGGCTTGAACAGGAGTAAATGAATAACACACAACAGCATGGTATAGAATATCAGGGTTGGAAGGAACCTTAGGAGGTCATCTAGTCCAACCCCCTGCTCAAAGCAGGACCAATTCCCAGACAGATTTTTGTCCTAGTTCCCTAAATGGCCCCCTCAAGGATTGAACTCACAACCCTGGGTTTAATAGGCCAATGCTCAAACCACTGAGCTATGTCAGCTAATAGACAACATGCCTTACTCCTTCTCAATGGGCTGGACTGTCATCAATATATTACCTCTGTACTTTGATCCCTCCATTGGCCTACCATCTCTCCCATTGTTAGTTTAAACTTGGTCCTGGTATTCAAAGGCTTCAATGGGGCAAAAGATCACCTACATCAGTGAAAGCATCTCTATCCATGACCTACATAAACAGCTCTTCTCCTCTACAATATTTTTTAAAAGTCCCAGATGAAACACTTCAGAGCAGAAATAACTTCTTTACTGAGGGGTTTTGGCTGTGGACTGAGCCTCCTATGGAGATTAAACTAATCCAGAGTCTAACCATATTCAGGGCATACAAGAAATCTGTCTGACAAACTATTTCCACCACAACTGCAATAACAATGATCAGGAGGGGTGTGGAGAGAGGAATATTCCTTAACCAAAGCCATGGAGCAGAAAAAAACAAGGAACTCCACCAGGGTACTCACCAAGTAGGTTTAATTTACCTGGGAAGAACTTTGGGCCAGATTTTCAAAGGCATGTAGGTGCTTTTAGAGTAGATACCGACCTAGTGGGATTTTCAAAAATACCTCAGCAGATTTAAATAATTTAAATCACCTTTGCAAATCTGGCCCTCCGAAACTATGGCAATGGATGTTATAGAAATCTGAGGAAAGTTAGAGATTTATGTATCTATAGAGTTGAATCATTTGCATAAGTATACATGGTAATGCTTTGACTATCTTAGTCCAAAACCATGCCATTAGTTGCACTATGCAAATACATGATGCTATGCCTGAGACCCAATATCAAAAGCAAAATCAAGAAGGATTTTATTTCCAAGGCAGGTGGACACTTAGAACATGGAGATGAGGCATTTAGTCAACTTGATGGAAAAGAAGAGGAAGAGGCTAGAGGAAAGTGGAAAAGATGAAAAAGGATGTTGCATTTGGGTTGGGAGCAAGTTGAAGGAAATAAAACAGTGCTCTGAATTAGAAGAAATATGGTGTGATAAATGAAAGGGGGAGCACTCCCTTTTATGGACATCCACCCAGCCACTTAGCTATAAAATCCCTCTTAGTAATTGTTCTCTACTTGCTTTACCTGTAAAAAAAGTCTCCCGGCATAGGTAAAAGGAAGGGAGTGGGCACCTGACCAAAAGAGCCAATGGGAAGGCTAGAACTTTTTAAAATTGGGAAAAAACTTCCCCTTTGTCTGTTGTTCTTGAGGAGAAGCAGAGACTGGGCTGGAACTATGCTATAAGAAGCTTGGGGCCAGGTATGAAAAATCATCTGAATCATACCTAGAAGCTACTCACTTGAAGCCCCCAGATATGTAAGTAGATCAGGAAATGTCTAGAAAGATGCAATTAGGTTTATTTCTTTTTGTGGACTCCTCTGTGTTAACCTCAAACGCTTTTGTTTTGCTTGTAACCTTTAAGCTGGACCTCAAGAAAGTTATTCTTGATGCTTAATTTTTGTAAGTGGGTTTTTTAAATTTAGCAAAAGCCTGAGTTTTCAAATGTATTTTCTCTCTTTGTTTTTAATAAAATTTACTTTTTTTAAGAACAGGATTGGATTTTGTGTCCTACGAGGTTTGTGCACATGTTGTTTAATTAGCTGGTGGCAATAGCTGATTTCCTTTGTTTTCTTTCTCAGTTTGTCCTGGGGGGGGGGTTGGGGGAGGAAGGGGCTTGAGGGTATCCCACAGGAAGGAATTCCCACGTTCTTCCTGGGTTCTCAGAGAGGTTTTTTGCACTTGGGTGGTGGCAGCATCTATCCATCCAAGGTCAGAGAAAAGCTGTAACCTTGGTAGTTTAAAACAAGCCTCGAGTGGCTAGTATTAAATTTTAGAATCCTTGTGGGCCACCACCTTCTGAGCTCAAAGTGCCAGAGTGGGGAATCAGCCTTGACATATGGACAAGTCCATATATTACACAGCCTGCCTCCTGGAGCCACAGTCCTTTCCTAAACTTCCTGTAGAGCAGTGGGGCTCCACACTGCCCCCTACTTGGGCCAAGGAAAATATCATATTTTTAGCGCTTAGGCACTAAAGTTTGAAAACTGGCCTCCAAGTGACTTGTCCAATTTGGCAGAGTTTAAAATCAAACTGATTATTCCTGATTCTTATTCATTTCTCTGCTCTATTTACTAGACACTTCTCTATTTTTCATAAAAAGTCATTAAATTAGTTTAAATATTATTTGAAATAGATAGGGAAATAGATAGGGATAGATACCACTATTTCTCTTGCACTTCAGTTTGAATATATACTTTTTAAAAGGCAATAACTCAAATCAAGGGAGGGGGGGTTATGCCATTTAAGCATCTTAGTTAGGGCCTAGGTGACAGTAGTTCTGTTCTGCTTGGATTAATTTGAAATATGCATTTTTTTGTTTTGCATAAAAATCTGCAAGTTTGCACATTTTTTGTGAAAACATGCATTCAATTGGGTTAAATCATGGTATCACTTTTGGGTTGCGACCCATGGGTTGAGAAACACTTCTCTAATGCACAAAAATGTAGTCTAATTTCAAACACAAGTACATTAATGTGCACTAGGGAATTTAGTGCTTGCCAGCAGGGTTCATACAGGCCAGTTATTACGCGACACACTGGTGCACGTTAGAATTCATACCCCTCTAAGGACTAACACATTGTGTAGACACCCTGAATTGCTATTGATCTACATTAATGCTCATCCTATACATTTAAAATCTTTTATTTGCTGAAAAATGACAATGATTTTTATTGTTTTCCAAGTTCACTCATGCAAAGCAAGTATAAAATTAGAACAGTTTTTATACAGAGAATAAAAGTAGACCTGCCAATTGTATTTTGATTCTTTTTGATCATCTTGAGTGCCTTCCCCTATTACACATACACTCTCTATTTACAAAGGTGAATACCTCTTATACTTTACCCCTCACACCATATCTGAAATGCCATCTAACTGAAAATGAAGTCTGCAGTGGTGATTTGAGCATGGGATCATCTTCAGAAATATTTTCTGCAGGGAAAGGTAATCTTACAACAGAAAACAGGGCTGCTTTCTTTAGAGACAAAGAGGAGAGAGCTGGATAGATCATTCCTGATGAAGGTCTCATGGCCAAAACACTTAGCTAACTTCATTTTTATTTCCAACATGTATTTCAGGCTCTTTTGTACCAATGCACTGATACAACATCCATTGTATCTTGTTCCCAGATCTGATATTGCAATTTGTTTGAAGGGCTTCTCACTTGAGTACTTCTTTTTTCTAGCTAGTTCTATCATTCACAGGAGATTTAAATTTGACCTTGAAGCTTGATCTTGACCTTTTAGTTACCTTGATTCTAGTGATGTTAGGAACAAAACATCATTGTATGTAATTGAAAATGAATCTATAAAACATATCTAAATGGTTTTAGAAGGGAGGGGAAAGTGAGTAATATCTGAGTAGTGATATTTCCATAGCTACATTGTCAGAAGGGGTTAGTGCAAAAACCTGGAAAAATAATCGTTATAGGGTTTTATGTTTGTTTCAAAGAGCGATAATTGGATCATTTTTCTAATATACACTCTAGCATTTGCACTCCTATCATGGCAGCTAGTAGTTTTTGAAAAGTCACAATGACATTACTGGGAAGTATCATAGGAAAGGAATGTCTTGCTGTTACCATCAAGCTATTTTTTTAACTGTTTCAAGATGTAACAACTTGATGAAGTAATATGGTGGCAAAAGGGATAAAATGGTTTTATTCTTTCTGGGCTTGGTTTTGAGCAGTTTTAATAATATTATGCCTTGATATTTAGTGTTCTTAGAATGATTATGACTGTACACTACTGTGCTCAGAGGAACACGAAGTCTCCAAAGGAATATTTGATTAAGCTGAACAGAAATGGCAGGTGTTATTTTGCATTACAATGAAATCAGTGGAGAAATCCCCTCCTTTATGGCCATCAGTAATGCTATAGTAATTACCACCAATGTCATTACCAGAATCCAGGAATATCTTCAAGGTATATGATTAGTAGTTATGGAGGCCATTAAAAATAGCTATTGATTCTATTCACTATTTAAAATAGATTTAAACTATAATGCAGCATATGTAATTGCAATTTTGTATTATCTGGTAAATGTTTCCCTTCCCTCTTTTACAGAGGTGTGTTGAATCACTATTTATTTCCCTCCCACCTTCCTCTTCATTAGCAAGGCTGTGTAAAAGAAAGCTTTTTATTAGAGGTAAACACATTCTCCACAATGCTAGAATGCTTGTCCAAAAAGTCTATGCAAACTGAAGTTCCCTTCTTCCCTCACTTTTCCCCCCTCATTCTTCCTTGTCATTGACATCAAGGTTTTTCATCTGCTCTTCTAGCCCATATCCCTTTGTATTATGGCCTCCTTCCAGCCCCCTTGCTTTCCATTACATCAGCTTTCTTCTGAATCTCTCATTCTCCTCTGGTTACTTCCTCCTCACAGTACAAACATGCTATGGCCTTTCCCATCCTAATAAACCCCACTAGAAACCCACCTGCACCTCCACCTACAGGCCCATCTCCCTTCTTTTCTTCATCATTAAACTCATTGAACATGTAATCAGTGTTCATGCTTGTTCCCTTTCCAATCAACTGAAATTGCTCTCACCAGGTCTCTAATGACTTCTTCCTGGTGAAATCTCAGGGTTCTTTCTCCATCTTCATCCTGTTTGACCTCTCTGCTTTTAGACACTTTGTCATACCCTCAGTCTTGACAAAGATGAGATAATCTATTTTAGTTTTATTTCTCTATCCTCTTCAGGCAGAACTTTTACCGAAGTTTTCCATTTAGGAGGTGGCTTAATATTTCAAACAGTGCCCAATCAAAAAAATCATAAATAAGCAACCACCATTCCAGTTTGCTGTGAAATTTCATTTCCACTCCTTGTTCCATGGAAGGTAGCTCAAATTACTCAACTTTCAGAAGCAGTGGGGAATATTTCTTATAAATTACCCTTTTAATCTGATTCTCAGCATTTAGCTACCGGCTTTACTTTCTCACCATTTACTCAACAGGATTATTTCATTTAATCTAGTGATGATATATGCCTGCTTTGATTAAGTTTGAAAGAGACATCTGTAAAACTATGGGGCTATTCTGTAAAGATGAAGGCTAACATCTTTGTCTTTCTGAAGAAACCACTAATGCTCCAATGCCTGTACATTTTGAAAGTCAAGTGCTTCTCTTATTTCTTTGCCTATGTTTAATTGAAGAGTACCTTACCTCAAATCTTTTTTTCTTTCTAACTGAAGCCACCAAGCGTTCATGTGCATGTAGACTACTTCTAGTCTACATGCACTAGTCTAGACTAGCTAGGCACATGCCTAACTATATTTACTTTACAGGGATTACTCACATGCTTAAATTCAAGCATGTGTTTAAGGGCCAGATTATGAAGGAATGGAGATGCAGATAGGTGATTAGTGAGATTTACAAAAACAGATAAGCTTGTTAGGCACCTCATTCCCACTGACTTTCAAAATGCAAGATGCAAATTCTCCCCGATGTATAAGAAAGCTGTGTAGCAGAATGGGAACCCTGTTCCTGGCGGGGGGGAAGAGGGGGCACAGTGTTTATTGAATTGTCACTTGCTCCACAGCCTGGTTTGTTTGGGCTGTTGGGCAGTCCAACACCTGCAAAAGCCTAACTACTAGAGGCTCTCTGGGAACAGCTCAGTGATGCAGGGAATAGAAGCTCGGTCTGCAGAGCCTGGGATGGCTGATGTTCCCACACTGCCATTAGGAGGTTATGCAAAGCCCCACAGAGGGATCACTGGATAATAGGCACTGCAGGAACTGGAGTAAATACAGCCTTCCCTGCAAACAAAGCACTGAGTTGGTTTATAGTAAAAATAAAACAACTTATGTACTATTGTAAATTTAAGCGATGCCAAGTCAAATAAATAGGAGTTGAAATGGTTACAAGCAAATAAAAGGGAAAATGTGTCAAACTTAATTTAGCAAAGGACAGACTTTGTTCAAGTTGGTTTCTTTCCTCAATCTTCCTTCTTCACAGCTATGGCTGACTTTCAATCAGGACCTTATCGAAATTCAAGATACTGGCTTCCCTTGTCTTCCTAGATGAAATATATTTACCAAAGCAGGTTTCTCACCAGTATTCAGTTCCCAAACACTTCAACCCCTCTTTAGTTGAAGGACCCACTTTTTCAGCTTCCAAGAGCTCTGTTCCCTTGTGTATGCCTAGTGATGGATGCCGAAGAGGTTTATGTCCTTGCTTATATCTTCCAAAGGTCTGGGACTTTGTTTCAGGAGGCAGGATGACCTCATGCTCTTCTTCACTTCCTGCGGGCTTCCAATCCTCCGTATGTAAATTGAGCTTCCATTGTTTTGATTTCACCATGCTTAATGAGAGCTGCCTTTTCTCCTGTATGGGAAGGAACCTGGTTCTCCCTGGTTGGTCACAGACTTTAAAGCATAATATCATTTAGCATCCATTTCCCCTCATAGTGTTAATACTTACATTTCACAGTGATATTAATCAACAGCATCATTAGCTTTCAGAAAAGACCTCACTCTGTATATAATATTACTGTATTATAAAAGTGTATAATCAGTTGATTCAATTGCTTATCACTTGAGGTTAAGACACACCCCCCTCCCAGTCTTTATAGAGGTGTTCTTTGAAAAGTAAAATTCAGACTAAACTTCTTCTGTTGGGGGGAGGGAGGGTATAGATGCCATGCTGTCTCCTCACACACTTGTTGGCTTGATAGCTTTGTTTACCTAATATGTAAAAATGGACCTCCATTGTCTTTGATTCAAGAGCAGGCTGGTCAGAGAATCAAATACACATTCCTTTGTCTAAGGCAGACTATGCTTATGCATTGCTTGCCAAATACATTTTCAGAATATAATTCTGGTGCACATGCATAACTTTTTGTGTACACTCTGTGTATACATCATGCAAGAATATTAATGATCATTGAGGTATTAGTTTTCCAATGATATCATATATTCTGTACATAAAAGGTGTCATGTAACTACAGTGAGCTGGGGTACACTGAATTGGTCAAGCCAGCTGAAACTTGTCTACCTGATACCAATGAGCCCCACGTGCTCTGGCACTGGCATGCTCTTAGGGTCACACAGTCATAGTTGAGTCATAATAATAAATAAGCCTTTTATATGGCATGACTAAAAATCAGGTTTCACAAGGAAAATACTACCAAATTCTTAACTGTGTCAGCTCTTCTGCTATTCATTTCAATGATGGCTGTAATGACAGAAACAAGTACACATTGATGCATTGATAGGTACACGTATAGGTAATTTTTTTTTAAAATAAAATAAAGCTCTTAAGAGGTATTGAACCAGTGCCTGAGTAGGGTGACCAGGCAGCAAGTGTGAAAAATTGGGACGGGAGTGGTGGTGGTGGTGGTGGGGGTGTAATAGAAGCCTATATAAGAAAAAGATTAAAAAATCAGGACTGTACCTATAAAAATCGGGACATCTGGTCACCTTATGCCTGAGTGTTCTTTATGTTGCTACACATTCTGAATTTTCACAGCAGATGTGCACAACGCTAGTGTTTCAGCTATTGTGCTAAAGTCTCTAAAGAAATGTAATAAAGTCTCCAAAGACATTACTTGGGAAATCCACAGCATTCAGTAATTCTCAGTCTTTCACTACCCAACAAAGGTAACACATTGGACTTCATTATATAACAGTTAGATATCAAAAAATGTTATAGTTCTGATAAAATAATGGCTTCATTTTTCTTCCAAAACAAACTCTGCCTAATCCAACCCCTTTTCTGACATTTCATAATGTTTAATTCTGTTTCCTTACATTATTTCTCATGTTCCTGTGCCTCTGTACTTCATGGTTCCAGCCAGAATTAGAAACAGAAGTGCTGGAATATGAGGGAGGCTTTCCATCCTGAAAAGAAGATGGTCTTGTGCGATGTCTAGCCCAGTTTTTCAGATTTGTGATGGTCAGTTACTGAATAGTGGAAAGGATTCAGACTAAAATCCAAACTTTTGGTTGATAATCTGAATCCAACCTCAAACTATGAGCTAGATTGTGACTTGGAATATATGTCCACACACAGAATAGGATCCTTATGTGAGTTATCTGGACCTTGAGTCATGTTGCACGGGAGTAAGGACATGCCCATTTCCTCCCAACCATCCCCAAGTTTACAAAGTGCTTCACAGACATTAGCTACTCCTCACAACAGCCTTGAGAGGTAGGCAATTGTAAGTATTATTATCATCACTTTATAGGTGGTGAGACTGAGCTTCTCCCCACATCCTCCCCCATGCAACAGGTGGGCTGGAGTTGTGGGGAGAGGGTGGAGCTGAGCCAATGTGTGTGTATGTGCCAGGGTGTGATTATATAGTTATTTACTGTTGGTGAAGACCAGCACAGAATTATTACTCTTCTGAATACAGGGGAAGTAGGGATGAGTGGTGTCTGTGGCTTCCTGGTGCAGCTGGAAAAATAATGTAGCTCTACACACCACTTTTTCCCTCAGGGCTCCCTAACTGTAACCCTCACCTATTGCTATACTCAGCTTATTGCTGTTTGCTTCATTGTATATCTAAAAACATTTTTACTACATTGTACTGAACACATTTTTAAAAGGTGCTATAAAGGCTTTACAAGGGGAGCTTTGGAAGTAATGACTTCCAGCTGCATTAACTTGTGGTAGTGTGTGGTACTCCCATTGTGAAGTCTTGTGACAGGAATGAAATTAACTCATGTCACCACCATGAAGCAAGGTTAACTTACAATGAACTGCATTATGTTCCTACATCCATCCACTTAATATTGGGCCTGACACAAGGCCATTAGAAGATAAATTAACAAAAGGGCAGCAAAAATAGCAAAGACTAAAAAGTAACAGAATATCATGATTAGAGTTTATAACAGAATAATGATCTGTCTTCTATATTCTGGAGTTTTTATAAGTCTGAGCTGGGCTTTAAAGGAATGGTCTGCTAAATGTGGCCTTAAATTTAGGTTTTGGTTTAAAAGGCTTTATAACCTGTAAACTTTGCATGAATAATGAAAGAACAGAAGCAAGGAACCAAAGGTTAACAGTGGACAAAGCATGAATTCACAACTGGCTCTGTAAATAATATGTAGCTAGCAGATGATAGTAGTAATAATAATTAATTAATAATAAGAGTAATGTGTGAAGTTTGCAGCTGCAGCTTTGCTTATGAGCACGCTTCGTAGGGCATGGATAGCTCCTGATCTACACAGGGATTGGTTCACAAAATTAGTAAATCAATCCTAAAGTATGTGAGTGGAACTGAGTAGAAATGGTCTCAGAAGGAATCCCAATTTAACCTAGATGATAAGATTTTTTTAGGGAAGAGATTGTACTTTTAACAAGTGTTTTTATAGTACTTACAATAATGGGGTTCTGATACTACATTTGGGTCATTGGACCTTCCTATGTTACAATGAATAATAAACAAAATAATGACAGGTTTCAGAGTAGCAGCCGTTTTAGTCTGTATCCACAAAAAGAACAGGAGTACTTGTGGCACCTTAGAGACTAACAAATTTATTTGAGCATAAGCTTTCATGGGCTACAGCCCACTTCTTCGGATGCATAGAATGGAACATATATTGAAGATATATATATATACACATACAGAGAGCATGAAAAGGTGGGAGTTGTCTTACCAACTCTGAGAGGCCGATTGAGTAAGAGAAAAAAACTTTTGAAGTGATAATCAAGATAGCCCAGTACAGACAGTTTGATAAGAAGTGTGAGAATACTTACAAGGGGAGATAGATTCAATGTTTGTAATGTCTCAGCCATTCCCAGTCCCTATTCAAGCCTAAGTTGATTGTATCTAGTTTGCATATCAATTCCAGCTCAGCAGTTTCTCGTTGGAGTCTGTTTTTGAAGCTTTTCTGTTGCAAAATTGCCGCCCGCAGATCTGTCATTGAATGACCAGACAGGTTAAAGTGTTCTCCTACTGGCTTTTGAGTGTTATGATTCCTGATGTCAGATTTGTGTCCATTAATTATCATAATCAAAAAGGCTGACAAAGGAGGTGCTGTCGTCATCATGAATAAATTGGAATATGACCAAGAGGCTGCTAGACAGATCTCTAACACCACATTCTGCAGGCCATTATCCTCTGATCCCACTGAGGATTACCTAAAGAAACTACACCATCTGCTAAAAAAACTCCCTGACAAAGCACAGGAACAAATCTGTACAGACACATGCCTAGAACCCCGACCAGGGGTATTCTATTTGCTACCCAAGATCCATAAACCTGGAAATCCTGGATGCCCCGTCATCTCAGGCATTGGCACCCTAACATCAGGATTGTCTGGCTATGTGGACTTTCTCCTCAGGCCCTACACTACCAGCACTCCCAGCTATCTTCGAGACACCACTGACTTCCTGAGGAAACTACAATCCATCGGTGATCTTCCAGAAAACACCATCCTGGCCACTATGGATGTAGAAGCACTCTACACCAATATTCCACACAAAGATGGACTACAGGCTATCAGGAACAGTATCCCCGATAATGTCACAGCTAACCTGGTGGCTGAACTTTGTGACTTTGTCCTCACCCACAACTATTTCACATTTGGGGACAATATATACCTTCAAGTCAGCGGCACTGCTATGGGTACCCGCATGGCCCCACAGTATGCCAACATTTTTATGGCTGACTTAGAACAACGCTTCCTTAGCTCTCATCCCCTAATGCCCCTACTCTACTTGCACTACATTGATGACATCTTCATCATCTGGACCCATGGAAAAGAAGCCCTTGAGGAAATCCACCATGATTTCAATAATTTCCATCCCACCATCAACCTCAGCCTAGATCAATCCACACAAGCGGTCCATTTCCTGGACACTACTGTGCTAATAAGCGATGGTCACATAAATACCACCCTATACCAGAAACCTATTGACAGCTATACTTACCTACATGCCTCCAGCTTCCATCCAGGACACACCACACGATCCATTGTCTACAGCCAAGCTCTAAGATACAACCGCATTTGCTCCAATCCCTCAGACAGAGACAAGCACCTACAAGATCTCTATCAAGCATTCTTAAAACTACAATACCCACCTGCTGAAGTGAAAAAACAGATTGACAGAGCCAGACGAGTACCCAGAAGTCACCTCCTACAAGACAGGCCCAACAAAGAAAATAACAGAACACCACTAGCTGTCACCTTCAGCCCCCAACTAAAACCTCTCCAGTGCATCATCAAAGATCTACAACCTATCCTGAAAGATGATCCCTCACTCTCACAGATCTTGGGAGACAGACCTGTCCTCGCTTACAGACAACCCCCCAACCTGAAGCAAATACTCACCAGCAACCACACATCACTGAACAAAAACACTGACCCAGGAACCTATCCTTGCAACAAAGCCCGATGCCAATTCTGTCCACATATCTATTCAAGTGACATCATCATAGGACCTAATCACATCAGCCTTACCATCAGGGGCTCATTCACTTGCACATCTACCAATGTGATATATGCCATCATGTGCCAGCAATGCCCCTCTGCCATGTACATTGGCCAAACCGGACAGTCTCTACGCAAAAGAATAAATGGACACAAATCTGACATCAGGAATCATAACACTCAAAAACCAGTAGGAGACCACTTTAACCTGTCTGGTCATTCAATGACAGACCTGCGGGTGGCAATTTTGCAACAGAAAAGCTTCAAAAACAGACTCCAATGAGAAACTGCTGAGCTGGAATTGATATGCAAACTAGATACATTCAACTTAGGCTTGAATAGGGACTGGGAATGGCTGAGACATTACAAACATTGAATCTATCTCCCCTAGTAAGTATTCTCACACTTCTTATCAAACTGTCTGTACTGGGCTATCTTGATTATCACTTCAAAAGTTTTTTTCTCTTACTTAATTGGCCTCTCAGAGTTGGTAAGACAACTCCCACCTTTTCATGCTCTCTGTATGTGTGTGTATATATATCTCCTCAATATATGTTCCATTCTATGCATCCGAAGAAGTGGGCTGTAGCCCACGAAAGCTTATGCTCAAATAAATTTGTTAAACAAAATAATAATATTGGAAACGAATATCAATAGAAATATTCCAATAATTTTCTAAAAATGACAAACCATTTTTAACCCAAACATTACAGCATTTTGCTATTGTGTAGTGAACTGTAAAATTATAATTGACAAGAAAATGTTTTTCTGAACAGTGAATCTAAGTGATTTTTTTTTTACTGTCCTAGTTGGGATTATTTCAAAAATAAATAACCAATATAGGGACCAGTACTGCCTCCTTTATTCAGCAGTATTTTACTCTACAAGTAATTCTGTTGAAGTCAGTGGACTAGTTTGTGCAATTTGTCTGCCGTCTGAAAGAGGCAGCAGGTAAGTACAGTCCCTTGCTCCAGGGGGTAGTAATCTGCTACTGGTCCTATTATTATTAATTTTATCATCATTTAATTAATAATAGCAATCAGTGTATTAATTTGCATAGGCAGACTCAAAAGCATCCTATTGTAAATGCCCATTGTTGTAAATAAGCTTTACAGTTTGTAAAGCAAAATAGCAGTAAAGTTTAACTATGTCAAGCTTGAAAGCATCGCTTTAAAACAGAATGTACTGGGTACTATTCAGGAGCGCAAACAGGGAGAGAGGGGAGTATGTTTTCTACTCTCTAAGGAAACCCTGTTCTTAAAATATGATATAAAATTGTCAGGGTTTATTAAAAGCCATTTGTTAAATTAATTTATTAAGTGGATAGAGCACTGGGCTGGGACCCAGGAGATGTGGGTTCTATTTCTGGTTTTGCCATTGGTCTGCTGGGTGTCCCCGACCAAGTCTCTTCGCCTTGCTGTGCCTCAGTGCCCTTGTCTGTAAAATGGGGATATGGATACTGACGTCCTTCATAAAGTGCTTGGAGATCTTTACTATTATAATAACATTACCTAGTTAGAACGAAAATATTTTACAAATTGATTTACTTTCTACTAATTATGGGCCAGATTCTGCCTCCCTTAATCATGCATAGTCTTACTTTACCCCACAAATAGGCCCACTAAAGTAGAATGTAACCTGTCTGCATGGCCAACCAAGTAGGTGATGAGTGACAAGACCTAAATTACTAGCTACTGCAACCAGTGAACGTGGGAAGTCCCAGCCCACCTGCCTGCCTATCGAGCCTGACGGTAGCCCTAGCTTTATCTGTTACCTTCAGGATTTGTTCTATGACTCATTGCTTGGCCTTTTTTTAGGTAAAACAAATATATCCTTCCACTAGAACTCTTTCTTCGAAACATAACCTGAATGACTTACTCATAGGATTAGGAACAGGTCTGCATGAACTAAGCACTTTGATAGGGTCACATAAAATACCTTCCCCTCCCCCAGAATGGTTATTGATTTTTATGGTCTGACCCGGTATGGCCATTCTTATGTTCTTATGCTGTGAAATCAATTCCCAAATATTGTCACTTTTTCTTAGTTGTACATAAATGTTTGAAGTTATTTTCCAGAAGCACAAGGTGTCAGTGTTTGAAGTTACATTGTGCCTAAGGTGAACAGTAATGTGTTGTGGTTAGCAATGTGCAATATAAAATGTCAATTTCAATTTTTGGAATATGTGCAGCCACAAACACACTATCATCATTCCTCTTGCCCATTCAAAGTAGTTTTTCTTCTTCTGCAAAGTAATGAAAACAGACAGGTAACGGGGATCATATGGGTTGACAACCACACACTCAATGCTCATTAGTTAGTTGGCTTTCTTTGGTTTAGTGATGGTGCACACGATTGGTATGATTGTCCTCTGATTTCTGGATAAGAAATGTTCATTTGGGCCTCATAATATCACATTTAAGTATGGAATGGATTCGTATTGTTGCAGTGCTATGGGAGCACACAGAAATAAAAGAGCCTCAAGTGTACACTCACTGCTTTATAGTTGCAATGTACTAATGTACCTCTAGAATGGCACCATTTCTCTAGCTAACCATTTAGAGAGTAATTGTGAAAGCTGTACTCAGGCAGTCAACAAAACATACAGATGACTGAAGCTTTCATTGTTCAGCAGACAAACTACATTAGTATGACTGCCTGAAATAGCAAAGATGAGGAAGCTATGAAAAGGGTACATGTCATTACATTTGTTTGTAGTGAAAGAATGACCACAATATGATTTAGTGGCTCAGACAGAAGGTCATTTTTGCTGAAAAAGGTTGTAGCTGAGGGTCTGCCTGGGTAACAGTTCACAGCAAAAAATAAGGCTGGACATTATTTATCTCTCTTTTCCTTGAGCATTGGCTCACTTATCAAGTGTTGCTCTGCTATCATTTGTTTTATAAAATGATTTGTGCAAGAGAAGGACATTTAAAACATCTACAGTTCCTAATGTTATGCTGAGAATTCCTTAGAGATGCTGCACTCATTTTTATCATCAGAGCAATGTGAAAATCCTCTTCTAACATGTGTAGTGTGAAATGTGCTAAAAAATAAAGGGCCTGGTTCTGCTACCAGTACTAAGGGTACAAGAGTGGCAGAACTGGGCCCAAGTTTGTTAAAATTAGCATTTTTTACCCTATTGATTGGCAGGTGGTGGTGTGACATTGTACAGAAGTATGGGAACCCAATGTAAATCTGCTTCCATCTAGCTTTAATACTAGCAGGACCAATTGTACTCACCACTAGGTGTAGCTGGCCCAAGATTAGGACACAGCATATTTGGGTTGCAGTTTTTAGCTACTAAGGAGAAGGTTTGGGAACGTAAGTCTTGAATTCTTTCTTTAAGACTTATACATGGCGGGAGGGGGGAAAAGTGCTGAAGGACAGTTCAGGTGGGGGATGACAATTATTGTAGGGAAGGGTTTACCAGAAGTCTGTAAAGGGTGAACCAGAGCAGTGTGAGGTGAAGCAGGAGACTTCAATAGAAAAGGGGAGGCAGCTAGGCAAGGTAGCTACAGCAGTAAGGGGAGCCAAATGGGCAAGAGGTCTGTGAACAATAGCTTTACTTTCACCAACCTATAAGGAGAGCTATATGGAGAAGTCAAGCAGTCAGGGGTGGAACAGGGGAGCAGAAGCAGAGCTGATAGAGGAGAAAACTCTGAAAATAGAGAGCTGCAGAACAATGGGAGCATAGTGCCCTCTGATCTGACCTGTCTTCAATGACCCACTTTAGAACTAAATGGTCCAGGGCCTTGATTTCTGATACCTCATGGGAAGCTTCCTTTTAACACTCTATTCACATGTTCAATAATAAAGCATATTTACAGATAAAGAGAATATCTATAATTTAAAAAAATTCCCTTCCCTCCCCACTTTTATTCCTAGATGAGAAATATGAAAATAGAATCTTTGTTCCTGAATATTTCATCTGATTTCCCTGTAATGTCATAATCCTCTTTGAACCTGATAAAAAGCAATTGAAACACTGCAATTTACTTTAGTGTACTTTGGGTCATGTCCTAGGTGAGATCACCGTTGGTTTATGTAGAGATGATTGTAACTACAAGTAAGAAATTGGTCAATAGGCAGCAGAAACAGATAAGCTTTTGTCACATAAAGATCCTTTTTTCACACAAATGTCCTTACTAATAAAAGTGAAGAAAGAAAAGAATCAGAAAAAAAATTGAACAGAATTGTTCTAGTGAAACATTTTCCAGGGGGCATCAGGTGCTTCTTGGCATCAGGACATGACATTGACTGTGGAATCAGAACATACTTCATGCAAATATGAAACAGAGAATGAAAAATAGTTTACAGTCTCTAAGTAACTAAACCTCCAATATCACCCTTCTCCCAAAACCTGTCCTGTAAGCCAAATTCACTCTTACCAAATAAAGTCTAGAGTAGTGTTTCCTAAACTTTTTAAAGCTGATCTCCCCCAGGAAAATACAGGTGTATGAATCTTAATGTATACATCTTCTGCACAGCCGCCCCAGCTAGATCTTGTGCCCACCAAATTGGCATAACCCACACTTTGGGGAAAGGTAGTGTTGATCTTCATAATAGGATACTTCCTCACCTTTCTTATGGTTTTTTAAACAGTGACATACTTAACAACGTTGACATATAAAGTATCCATCAGTCTGCACCTCAGATATTGTTTCAGGCTCTCTTCAAACTCAGGCAGATGTTTCTGTTTCAAAATTTGAAGGGTTTTTTCACAACAATAACAGCTAAGGACTTTGTTTTAAAACTGAAAGCAGAAACTATGGAGAGCAAATCAGAGGTTTGTCAGGGTATTCTCCCCCAACATAGTCCTTCACACATATTCAGGGGGAGCACTTCACAATTTGGGAGTGGGCTAGAGACAATCTGGACCATTGTTTTTGCACATGATGCAACTGTGAAAAAGGTGGCCATCAGCTAGGGTTAGAAATGCACATTTTAATTATTTCTATTTCACAGTATCTACACTCAGAACTCATTGTCACTCTCATATCGAACAGTGTACTTTCAAAACAAAGCATTGAGCAGAATTGAAGTATTGTGTCCTTCAAGTTCATAACAAAAGTGCCCCAAACAATACTCAAAGGATGAAATAAAAATCAGGTATTTCCCATAATGCTGCATGGGCCAGATCCTAAATTTGCATAAATTATCATAGCTCCTTTGAAGTCAGCACAGCTATGACAATTTACACCAGCTGAGAATCTGCCCGCAGGTCTGAGTTTGGGAGTAAAAGAGGAAAAGGGAGCTCAGAAAAAGTCAGAGTGAGCTCAGTACAATGAATATTCTGCTCAGCCCTTGAAATTGCCTGCCCTTTCTTTCATTCCTTCTATTTGCTATTTCAGTTTTGCTACTTTGCCTGCTCAGATGAAACACGGAACTCCTTTTTTAACATAAGAGAAGTGCTGGGACTCAGCTGTTGGAGAGGAAGTTCCAGAGCTCAGTTTCTGGAAACTCACTTTGAACATCTGGGCACAGATCTACTCTAACCCATCAATGATTGCTGTGCTTACCATACGAGCCTTTGTTTTAGGGAAGTACTTACCGTATCTGACATTGACTGTTGTAGTATGTGTTGCCTTTGAAGAGACAAAGGCAAAAGTGTATATTAACCTTTAGGCTTTCTATTTTTTGTTTTCTGAATACATTTGAAATATGCAACATCCCAGCATTTGAAACATGTAGTTCCTTTGCTTTGAAACATGACTAGCACACACCTGGAAATTCACTTACCAAGCACTTAATCTGTTATTTCCCCTATCCAAAAAATCTCCTCCCTTCCTCCTGCTGCATTTCAAGAATTTAGCTAAGAGCCAACAACTATTTTACCACTGCTATACCCCAAAGTAGCATCATAATGTTATTATTTTTATAACAAAAAATAGAGCCTTAGGAATCTTATAAAATCATCTTGACAAAGAGAACAAAGTGTTCCAACACATAAAAGCAGATAAAATCATAATGAATAATTTTAAAACCTTCAAAATGTTCATTTGCATCCTTCTTATCTCTAGCACTTTTCATCTTCAGATTATGCACATTTAGGACTAGGTATTGTCACACACCTAAAGCCCATAGTTGTTTCACCACCCCAGGAACATCCCAGGGATGGGACAATGGTCCATAGAGCCACAATTCCCTCTATGCTCCCCTATTGGTCCCAGGCAATAGTAATTCATCTCTGGCCTATACCACCAGTAAATTATAATTTCCATCCCCCATGCTGGTGAAGCCAAGAGTCCACACATTCTCTGTCCACCGACGGTGGCAAAGTAATACTTGTGCACATAGCTCCCTTAACTCCTTCATAGCTGAGATCCAGATAGACCATAGAATCATAGGACTGGAAGGGACTTCGAGAGGTCATCTAGTCCAGTCCCCTGCACTCATGGCAGGACTAAGTATTATCTAGACAATCCCTGACAGGTGTTTGTCTAGCCTGCTCTTTAAAATCTCCAATGATGGAGATTCCACAACCTCCCTAGGCAATTTATTCCAGTGCTTAGCCACCCGGACAGTTAGGAAGTTTTTTTCCTAATGTCCAACCTAAACAGCCCTTGCTACATTTTAAGCCCATTACTTTTTGTCTTATCCTCAGAGGTTAAAGAGAACAATTTTTCTCCTGCATCCTTGTAACAATCTTTTATGTACTGGAAAACTTATCATGTCCCCTCTCAGTCTTCTCTTCTCCAGACTAAACAAACCCAATTGTTTCAATCTTCCCTCATAGGTCATGTTTTCTAATCATTTTTGTTACTCTTTTCTGGATTCTCTCTCATTTGTCCACATTATTCCTGAAATGTGGTGTCCAGAACTGGACACAATATTTCACTTGAGGCCTAATCAAGGTGAAGTAGAGCAGAAGAATTACTTCTCGTGTCTTGCTTACAACACTCCTGCTAATACATCCCAGAATGTTTGCTTTTTTTACAATAGTGCTACACTGTTGACTCATATTTAGCTTGTCATCCATTATGACTCCCAGATCCCTTTTTTCAGTACTCCTTCCTAGGCAGTCATTTCCCATTTTGTCTGTGTGCAACTGATTGTTCCTTTCTAAGTGCTATACTTTGCATTTGTCCTTATTGAATTTCATCCTATTTACTTCAGACCATTTCTCCAGTTTCTCCAGATCATTTTAAATTTTAATCCTATCCCCCAAAGAACTTGCAACCCTTCCCGCTTGGTATCATCCATAAACATTATAAGTGTACTCTCTATGCCATTATCTAAATCCTTGATGAAGATATTGAACAGAATTGGACCCAGAAGTGATCCCTGTGGGACCCCACTTGATATGCCCTACCAGCTTGACTGTAACCAATGATAACTGCTCTCTGGGAACAGTCTTCCAACCAGTTATTCACCCACCTTATAGTAGCTCCATCTAGGTTGTATTTCCCTAGTTTGTTTATGAGAAGGTCATGCAAGACTAACATGGCTACCCCTCTGAAACCTGTCACAATAGTATGTCATCTTTTGAAGAGTGACTGGCTTGTCAATCACCACTGATGTGCGTGGCACATTCGAGACCTGTAAGACACCATGATCCCTACCCTGAACAGCATGTTTGAAGAACAAACTTGCATCAAAGCCCTGAATGCATAGAGTCGGATAAAATCAGGTGTCCTACTTTCCAAGATCCTTTGTGTTCATGCCCTGGGTGAACCTGACTTTCTGCTCTTAGGCACCTGTGGAACTCATTGCCAGGGGATGTTGTGAAGGCCAGATATGTAACTGGGTTCAAAAAAGAATCAGATAAGTTCATGGAGGACAGGTCCAGCAATGGCCATTAACCAAGGTGATCAGGGACACAACCCCATGCTCTGGGTGTCCCAAAAACTCTGACTGCCAGATGCTGGGACTGGATGACAGGGGATGGATCACTCAATAATTGACCTGTTCTGTTCACTCCCTCTGAAGCATCTGGTTCTGGCGAGTGTTGGAAGATGGATACTGGGCTAGATGAACCATTGGTCTGACCCAGTATGGCCATTCTTATGTTTTTACGTTCTGTTGTCCCAAGACACAGCTAAATATGAGTCAACAGTGTGATGCTGTTGCAAAAAAAGCAAACATGATTCTGGGATGTATTAACAGGTGTGTTGTGAGCAAGACACGAGAAGTCATTCTTCCGCTCTACTCTGCTCTGGTTAGGCCTCAGCTGGAGTATTGTGTCCAGTTCTGGGCACCGCATTTCAAAAAAGATGTGGAGAAATTGGAAAGGGTCCAGAGAAGAGCAAAAGGAATGATTAAAGGTCTTGAGAACATGACCTATGAAGGAAGGCTGAAAGAATTGGGTTTGTTTAGTTTGGAAAAGAGAAGACTGAGAGGGGACATGATAGCAGTTTTCAGGTATTTAAAAGGGTGTCATAAGGAGGAGGGAGAAAACTTGTTCACCTTAGCCTCTAAGGATAGAACAAGAAGCAATGGGTTTAAACTGCAGCAAGGGAGGTCTAGGTTGGACATTAGGAAAAAGTTCCTAACTGTCAGGGTGGTTAAACACTGGAATAAATTGCCTAGGGAGGTTGTGGAATCTCCATCTCTGGAGATATTTAAGAGTAGGTTAGATAATGTCTATCAGGGATGGTCTAGACAGTATTTGGTCCTGCCATGCAGGCAGGGGACTGGACTCGATGACCTCTCGAGGTCCCTTCCAGTCCTAAGAATCTATGAATCTATGAATCTAAGACAGTATCAAAATCCTTTCTAAAGTCAAGATATACCACATCTACCGCTTCCCCCCATCCACAAGGCTTGTTACCCTATTAAAGAAAGCTTTTGAGTTGGATTGACATGATTTATTCTACATTGTACACAACTCCCTCCTCAGATACCCCCATTTTTCAAATATGTGTTATTTATTTGTATTGCAAATGTTAAATACATACATTTCATGTATTATAACTCTTCTGCCTTTATTTTGTATGCCCCAAACCATGCAAACTCTTACTGATTAAGAGGTGGCAAGAGTGGGATAAAATATTGATATTTCAAAATGCTCCACAATGTTGGCGTGTCATCAGGCAGATTCTTAAAATGTATGATCCTGAGATCAGCCACAAAACCCCCCCAACCATGTATGGATCCTAAAGCAAGGTTGTACCATGCAGCTGCGCCACTGTAAGATCTCTTGTGTAGCTGCTCTATGCTGATGGGAGAAAGCTCTCCTGTCAACATAATTAAGTCACCTCCAATGAGTGGCGGTAGCTATGTTGACGGGAGAAGCTCTCCTGCCGACATAGCGCTGTGCAAGCAACCAATTATGCCGGCGAAACGATGTCGCTCAGGGGGGTGTTTTTTCAGTGTGTAGCAGGGTGGTCACCCGCTCCTGCTCTGAGGGATTTAAAAACAGCCCTTGGAAAGGATGGGGGGTGAGAGAGAACACCCTGGGCTGATTGGGGGAAGTAGCTGCAGCTGGGCCACGCCCCAGTCAGAGCCCAGCTGGCCCTATAAAGGCCAGGGCAGCCAGAAGCTCAGCAATATCTCTCTGAGTTCAGAGAGAGAAGGGCCTGGCTGCAGGGAAATAGAGTAGAGTACCTGGGTGGAGCTGGGCTGGGGAAAGGCTGAGGAGCTCCAGCCTGGAAAGCCCCCGGCTGCGGCCTAGTGTTAGGCCAGGAGGTACTGGGGGTTGCAGAGGGCAGCCCAGGGCTAGACCAAGGCAGCAGGTCCAAACCCTCCTTGCCAGTGATGAGTGGCCTATACTGCAGTCTGCCCCAGGGAGCGGGGGCTAGATGGTGACTGGCAGTGGCCTAGTGCTGAGGCAAGGTAGGGTTAGCGGGTGGGGGTTCCCCTGGGAGGGGAGACCTAGCGTGTGGGTACTGCCAGGGTGCAGCACCCTGAGTAAGGAGCACCGGGGTCCTGGGAGGGACACGGGGCCCAGAAGTAGAGAGCAAGGCAGATCACCGGCCCGCAGAGGGCGCTCTGGAGGCTGGGTCGAGCTAATTCCCTGAGAGACCAGCAGGAGGCGCCGCAGGGGTGAGTCCACACCTGTTACACAGTGACTTAAGTTTTTCTGACATAAGTGATAGTGTAGGCCTCAGATTGTCTCTAGACTATGCAGAGAAGCAGAAACAAGGGGAACATTTCTTGCATCCTCTCTACTTTGTTCACTCATGTGTGATGAAACAGTCTGATCCTTAGCTTTCTTGCATGCAGCATTATTGTAGCCATGTCAGACCCAAGATATTAGAGGGACAAGGTGGTTGAGGTAATATCTTTTATTGGACCAACTTCTGATGGTGAGATAGACAAGCTTTCCAGTTTACACTCTGAGTACATTTCCCAGGTCTGAAGAAGAGCTCTGTGTAATAGCTAAATACAAGGTGGAACATATTGTTTAGCATAAGTAGTTAACACACATTCTAAGAGACCACTCAAGGTAAAGTGGCCCATTACCACCTCTAGTCACAGGGTGGAAAGGAGGTGGGGGGGCAGGTTTGTTAGTCGGTTATAGATTGTTGTAATAGCCATAAATCCAGTGTCTCTCTTCAGTCCATGCTGTTTAGTGCCAAAGTTACAAATTTTAGCTCCCAGGCTCATCTTTTGAAAGTGTTGTGCAGTTTCCTTTGAGGACAAGGACTGATATGTCAAACATAGAGAGATCACTTTGTGAAAAGTGTTCACCCTTGGGCGATATGGTGTTTTTTGTCTTTTGTCCTGTGAAATATGTATTGACTACTTATGCTAAACAATCTGTTCCACCTTGTATTTAGCACTTGTTTTTAGAATATGTTTCCCAGACCTGAAGAAGAGCTCTGTGTAAGCTTGAAAGCTTGTCTATCTCACCATCAGAAATTGGTTCAATAAAAGATATTACTTCACCTACCTTGCCCCTTAGCTTTCTTGGCTGGCATCATGGGTCTCAGATCTGCTTGCAGACTCATACTTGCCAAAACGCACTCAGTCACAGAGTGGTTGGGTTAGAATTTCTAAGGCCATGTTTACACTACCACTTAGGTCAGCAAAACGTATGTCACTCAGGGATGTGGAAAAACAAACATGCCCTTCTTCCCCCCCTTCCCCACCCCGAGCGACATAAGTTTCACCGGCATAAGTGGTAGTGTGCAGAGCACTATGTTGGTGGGAAAGCTTCTCCTGCTGACATAGCTGCCACCGCTTGTTGGGAGTGGTTTAATTATGTTGATGGGAGAGATCTCTCCCATCGGCATAGAGCGGCTACACGAGAGATCATAAAGCATCGGTACAGCTGTGCCGCTGTAAATTCTCTAGCACAAACATAGCCTTAGTCTTGTGAATTACATTAAAAGAAGTCTAATGCCATATTTAACTGAACAACAAGAGGCCATTGTTTGGTTTCTAAGAAAACATATCCTAATTGCTTGCTTAGTGGTGTATGAAAGGTAAACAGAGCAGTTAGGGAACTCAATTGTATTTGTTGTTTGCTCAGATGATGGACCTGATCAGGAAGTTAATGTGATCTTTAACATCCTACTTGTTTAGGATGATGCCCTTTACTTTACAGTCTGCTATTTTATGGTACTTAGCTTCAAATCACATATCAATACACAGTAACAAGATGTGAAAATGACACAAAACACAAACTGAAGTAAGATGCAACAGAAACATAACAAGGAATGTTAGAAACATCTGAAATAATTAATATTTGAGAATAGAATTACCCAGTTTGCTAGTTGAATTACCCCTGAATACTTTCTATTCCTGGATTATTTACAACCCAGACATTTAATGGAAAAAAAATACCATGCAACATGATATGTTGCTCATACAAAGAGCAAAAGAACATCATTAGCCGCATCTGAACAGCTTCGTGGTATGTTTTCCTTTGTGTGATTGGTTTCAGACAAGTGGGAGATAAAGCCTTATTGTAAATCACTTGAAAGACTCTAAATTTGAAATAGTTATGCTATCTCTCAGGCTTTCTTCCCTTTCTGTCTTTTGCTGTACAGCTGGAGATAGTTTAGTAAAACTTTCCTGTCACATAATGAATTAATCTTTGCTACTCAGCAGTGGAAAAAAAAGTTTGTGCACTAAAAGAGGGGAAGCAAGGATTTTAGGCGGAACAGGGGCCCAACACACAATTATACATGTGAAAGTGTGTCAAGTGAGAGCAATAGAGCTTTGGATAGAATACAGCAATTGGTAAGAAAAGTGGTCATTTTTTAAATAAACACATCTGAAAGGCTTGTCAGTCCTGACAATATTTATGGCCTGAGATCCGATGGTTCCATTTTCCTTTGGTTCTCCCTTCATAAAACTTCTTTAATCAGTTGAAATTGGACACGTGGATCTGCTGCCATAAATTTTGTGAAGTGGTCAGTTAAATGAAACCTTTCTCAATAAGCATTTCCACTACATTTTAAAGGCTCTTTAATGTGAGAAACAGGAAAACTTTTTAAAACCATCCAAAACTGTAGTAGTGGATTGTTCATTAACACAACAAACTAGCGATCAATGTTCCAGTTTCTGTGTAGCATACTATAAAGGTCCTAAATTATTAAAAACTAATTTTGTAATTCTTTTTAAATTGCCTGTTTTTACATTTTGCCTTGCGTGATATTTTAAATTACTGTAGCCCCAGGCAGTTGTTTACTGCATTATTCCTCAAGTAGTAATTCATTATGGGCTCTATGGAAGCAAGAGCTATGCCAGAAAAATCTTGCACTTAATTTCAGGAAAGAAACAGAAAATATTTTAGGAATAATACATTTGGTGAAGATGCTATGAGGCTGATGAGACTTTTTTTTTCCAAATTACATTCTAAAGACTTGATTAGGACTTAGTATTTATTTGTATGGTTTTGGCTCTAGGGTCTACATAGGGTTTCTATGTTTCAACTGCTGAAGAGCCTATTCCTGTTTCAAGAAGCAAATATTTCTTCAGATTGCTCCTGTCAAGCTCAGACTCTGAGTTGTAAAGACTAATCCTATAACTGATGTCACACCTCCACAGCATAAAATAAGACCACCTGACCATGTTCCAGAGTAATTGCCCGTGTGTGTTTGCTTTTGTAGATTAAAGCTAGTGCTTTAAAATAAAAGCTCCACTTGCTGCCAGAGTCTCCTACTTCTTCACAGCAAAAATGAGGGAAAGCCATAGATCTTATATAACCTATTAAAAGGGCAGGAGCTGTTTAGGTCAATAAAGGGCAATGAATGCAAACTTAAAATGCAGTCTCTCCCATCCTTATTTTTCATTTGGCTTTTAATTTTATTCCAAAGCAATCTTATATGAAACCTAAGAAACATACAATATGGATACTCTCAAGCAGCTTGAATTTAAGAGGAAGATGAAAAAAATATGGCAAGTTTGCTTTCCTGAGATCCACATTTATTCATTTCTGAAGTATATTAACATATTGTGTGCATACAAATTACATTACATGGTTACACTTAATCTGCATGCAGTCAACTCTGTCAAACAACAAACAGCTCTGCTACAGCAAAAACACTTTCAAAGCATTATACTATATAGCAATAAATAAACTACTTTCCAGTAAATTATTTTATGAAGATTTCTGTTATAAAGATTCCATACAAGCTTGCGATCCCTAGTGCGAGACTGAAAACCATGTAGTAGTAAACTATTATTTCATTTGCCTAATAATGCCTGATTTGTTCCATTTGCTTCAGCAAAGGTCATGCAAAAATAATCAGCACAAAACTCTGATAATTTGAAATGAAGATGAATTGTATAATATTAATTGGAAATCATAAAATGCATATTTTAACTAGTGTCTACATTCCAGATGAGCCAAAAAAAAACCCCAACCAAACCCAACTCATGCCCTGCAGTAGATAACTTCCCATCATAGAGGTTCCTAGAGAAGTTAAGTAATTTAATTAACACATCTATATCTGAACCAGCTGAGGTCCCATTCCTTAGTGATATTGTCATTAGTGATCCTAGGGCTGGACAAAGTGGTTCAAAGCATTGTGCTACGTTTCAAAGAGTTCCCTTAAGACTGGAAGGAATTTCAGTCTCTGTGTCCATGTAATTCTTTGAATCTCTGTAGCCACCGAGGATGATACTTCTGGTACTAAGTTTTGTGAGGTTTACACTATACATCTGGAACTGAACTAAAACTATCTGCTCATTTCACTGAAATATCCAGTTTTTAATTACCGGTACTAAAAAAAATTAACAGGATTCAAATCTGTTACTTAGTCCCTGTGATGGGGTGCCTGCCCCGCACTGGCCCTGAGAGAGAGAAAACCAGCCCAGGGAGGCTCCTATTGAAAATTCCAGGGGAAGTGGGTGGGCGTTTATACCTTACTTGTAGCCTGATAAATAAACACATAGGCACAAATGGGTAGTGCCATATGCAAAAACACTATTTTTTCCATGTAACTGTATTTTTCATTCAGACAGCAACTTGCATCTGACCTGCATTTATGTTTTGAGAGCACAATTTAAAAAAAAATTAATTCCCCCCCCCAATTCTATACTTTTTAAAATATCAGAACTGATGCTTTTTGTATATGCAAAGTAGAATATGCAACCTCAATATTAAAAATGTATTTATAGACTGTTTTTCGGAATTACTTGTATTAAAAACTGTCAGACTCATAAAAGCAGAATTTATGATCAAGAAATTTTATTTTCTGTATCACAATGAAGCTATAATTTAACTGCAGCCCAAATCCTCTCATGATCTTCCCTTGAAGCCTCACGTATATGTTGAACTGAGAAGGCAACAAGATTGACTAAAGCTCAGTGCAACACTATGTAGCTCAGGGAAAAAGAACAATATTCATCACAATCCTCTGGGATCTCTGAAAGAGAAAACTACCTTAAAATGACTCTCTTCATCCATGATAGGTCCAATACATAAATTGCAAGTACCTCATGATCAACACTATTGAAGGTCGTTGTTAAGTTGCAAAGCATTAGCAAGGAAATCTGACTTCTGTCCATAGTGCCCAAGAAGCTCTTTATGAGCACAAACAGTGCTTTCTACCAACTTTATCCATATTTAAGGCTGATTGGAAGGAATGTAGGACACTGGAGGAAGCCAGGAAAGATGGTGATAGGCCACTTCCTAAAACACCTAATCTTCTGAGGTACTGGGCAGTTGCTCTTCTTCTGTGAAGGTCTGAACATGTACCCACCAGCTTCATTTGATCTTCTTGCCTCTCATGCTCAACACTTCCATGAGGCTACAGCAGGAGATCATGAAAACATCTGTACTTTAGTTTAGACTTCAAGGTCTTATTTTGGGAAATCAATGACCATGAATTCCCGTTTTTTGAATAAAGATTATAGCCTCCCACTTTTAGTGATGGCTAGGGTTTCAGAAGTACTTGTATTGATTTTGAATACAAGTAGAGAGAAAAATATCTTCTTCTGAGTGCATATAGTAATTGCAGAAATATATATGACTTTCCTTATGCCTTAACTCATCACAAGACCTTGTTTGTTAAGGAAAGTTTGGCTTCAGGTTAAGGTAGAAGAACCAGTTGTAACAACAAATAGTTTGGACACATCAATACACAAATATTTAATTATCTCTTACTGTTTGTGTGACACATTGAGTTAAAAGTGTAACAGCATGAATATGACATGCTAAATTCTTCTATTAGCTGTTCACAATCATTATACTGTCATCAACAGTATTACAGAACCTTTCTCAAGCATGAGGGAAAAGGTTAGCATTTTAAAAAAAATATTATATGTTAATAAATAAGATTCTGAGTTTCAGTATATTAATCGAGTGATGGGTTTCATTCTCCTTTGTATTCATAATAGAGACCCAAATAGGACATCTGTCATCTGAGGTGCAGAGGAGCACAATGTTTGAGTGGAGACATATCTCTTAGGGATGAATTTATTAAAGGGGGAACGCTACATCCTAGTAAAGAGTATAGGTAAGAAGTTGGTAAAGTACAGGTGGGAGTTAGTGAGGAACAGTCAAACGTAAGAGAAGCATTTAAATACATTACATAAGGGCAAGCAACTGAATATTGACAAAATGTCCAAATGCTTATATACAAATGCTAGAAGTCTAAATACTAAGATGGGTGAATTAGACTGGCTAGCATTAAGTGAGGCTATTAATGTAATAGGCATTGTGGAATCTTGGTGGAATGAGGATAATCAATGGGACATGATAATACCAAAATATAAAATACATAGGAATATTGGAGTAGGTAGCATTGGTTAGGAGGGTGGCACTCCATGTGAAAGAAAGCATAGTCATATAAGTAAAATCTTAAATGATCAAACTATCCCATAGAATCTCTACTGATAGAAACTCCATGCTGAGCAATAAGAGTATAGCGGTAAGAATATACTACTGACCAGGATGGTGGCATTGATTGTGAAATGCTCAGAGAGGTTAGAGATGCTACAAAGGCAGAAAATGCAATAATAATGGATGATTTTAACCATCCTCATATTGACTAGGTATATGTCACCTCAGGAAGGGACCCAGAGATAAAATTTCTAGACACCATAAATGACTTCTTGGAACAGCTTGTCCTGGACTGCACAAGTGGAGAGGCAATTCTTGAGTTAGTCCTAAGTGGCACACTGCATCTGGTCCAGGAGATGAATATAGCTGAACCACTCGGTAATAGCAACCATAATGTATTAAATTTAGCTTCCTTGTAGGGAGAAAAATACCAAAGAAACCCACCACAGTAGCATTTAACTTTAAGAAGAGAAACTACCCAAAAATGAGGAAGCTCGTTAAACAGAAATTGAAAGAAATAGTCACAAGGGTAAAATGCCTTCAAGCTTCAAGGAGACTATTTAAAAAACACTATAACAGAGGCTCAAGCTAAATATATACCCCAAATAAAAAAAAATTGTAAAAGGACCAAAAAATGCCACCATGGCTAAATAGCAGAGTAAAAGAGGTGGTAAGAGGCAAAAAAGGCATCCTTTAAAAACTGGAAGTCAAATCCTAGTGAGGAAAATAGAAAGGAGCATTAATTCTGGCAAGTCAAGTGTAAAAGTATAATAAGGCAGGCCAAGAAAGAATTTGAAGATCAACTATCTAAGGACACAAAAACTAACAGCCACACAGTGGAGCCAATAGACAATACGAGGTGCTAAAGGAGCACTCAAGAAAGAGAAGCCATTGTGAAGAAGCTACATTAATTCTGTGCATCGGTCTTCACTGTAGAGGATGTGAGGGAGATTTTGAGGTGCCAAGCTGAGGAACTGTCCCAGACTGAGGGGTCAATAGAAGAGGTTTTGGAACAAACTGATAATTTAAACAGTAATAACTCATCAGGACCAGATGGGATTCATCCACAAATTGTGAAGAAACTCAGTTATGAAATTGCAGAACTACTAACTGGTATGTAACCTATCACTTGAATCCGGCTTTGTCCCAGAAGATTGGTGGGTAACTACTATGACCCTGATAATTTAAAAGGGCTCCAGAGGTGATCCTGGTAACTACAGGCCAGTAAGCCTAACTTCAGCAAATTGGTTGAAACATAATTTCCCTCTAAACTGCGCGGCCGCGCAGCAGCCTATTAAGTGCCGTGCAGGTGCTCAGCCTGCAGTGGGGAGAGGTGCTTCTCCCTGTTGGCCCCAGCCCAGCCCCGGACCTGCCATAGCCAGGGGAGAAGTGCCCAGACCCAACCCAGCCCAGCCCACACCTACCACGGCTCAGGAAGTGGTGCCTCTCCCCCCACAGCCCAGGTGCTGCTGCGGGGAGAAAGAGCTGGGGGGAGTCCTTTCTCCCCACCATAGCCCCAGGGTAGCCTGTACCCCAACCTCTCAATCCCCAGCCCCATCCCAGAGCCCACACCCCCAGCCAGAGCCCTCACTCCCCTGCACCCCAACTGTCTGCCCCAGCCCTGAACCCATCATCCATGGCCCCACCCCAGAGCCCTCATCCCCCGCAACCAACCCTCTGCCCCAGCCCTGAGCCCCCTCCCACACTCCAAACCCCTCAGCCCCACCCCCACCAGTCAGCAAAATCATCTGATTCTGACCACTGTCAGAGACAGGATACTGGGCTAGATGAAACACTGGTCTGACCCAGTATTCCCATTCTTATGGTCATATCCCATTGAAGTGACTCACTCTGCTGCTCACCAAATACTGTATAATCAAAGAGTTTTTCTCCTTTTACATTTGATCTGGCAAGAAGCTGAGTGCCCTCAAATACCACTTACTTTTATGGGAGTCAGAACCACTCTGTATCTCTGGGGTGCTCAGAACCTTGGAATTTCAGTATCTTTAGAGATATTTGATTTTGAGTTTGCTGTGTTTTTCTGGTATTTGACTTGAGTACTGGACACCCAGTTCAGACATTAACAAGTAATCTTTGGGCACTTTCAGACAGAATGTAGTTTACTTCCTGCAGATCAATACCACAGCTTACAGTGTCCTCTGTGTTCAATATCATTATGCTAGTGTTCACCTACTCCTAATTACTGTAGTCATTTCATGGCATATGTTTGGATGTTCCCCTGTCCTCTAGATGCATAACAGCAGCTCTGTCAGGGAATATCCTCCTTCCTCACCTACTAATTCAACAAGTCAGTCAATGTGCCTGGTCCATGTCATTTAGCATAACTATGATGGACACAATGCTCCCCATCTGTGTTCTGAGGATGCCAATGTTTAAAGATTGTCTGTACAATGCAATCTTCATTATGAAACATACAAAGGAAACCCCTGCTGCAAATTTCCTAATCAAATGAGAACTCCCCTGATGCTGGTGGGGGACAGCAATGGTGATGAGTTTTGTTCTGCTCCAAATTACTAATTGACTTTTTCTAAAGCACATCTACTAGGAATCTTGACTTTTTACAACAAATGCTAAACAGCAGCTGTTTTCTAATTGTTCTTCAGATTCTATACCCCTTGTAAATTTCTCTTTTGAATAATAAGCTGGAGATTGTTTTAATTGACACTTCCAGTTAAAAGCAATGCATAATTAGATCAGAGAAAACTGTTAGTATAAGGCTACATCCTCACTACAGGGGGGGTCGATTTAAGATACGCAAATTCAGCTACGTGAATAGCGTAGCTGAATTCGACGTATCAGATCCGACTTACCCTGTTGTGAGGACGGCGGCAAAATCGACTGCTGCGGCTCCCAGTCGATGGCGCTTACTCCCACCTCCGCTGGTGGAGTAAGCGCGTCGATTCGGGGATCGATTGTTGCGTCCTGACGAGACGCGATAAGTCGATCCCCAAGAGATCGATTTCTACCCGCCGATTCAGGCGGGTAGTGTAGACCTAGCCTAAGAGTATAGGACTTTAACCCACAAAAGCCAGGAAATTCAGAGATCAGGCTCACTACTTATCTTCAACTCTTTCTATAGTTCCTTTGGTTTTTGCACTACTTGTTCTGTGACTTGGAAAATTCTGTAATACCTAAACATGGCATGGGGAGAGAGAGAGGATGCAGTTTCAGCCTTAATATTCAGTTTTATACATTTACTGTAAGGGTAAAAGTTAGAAAATGCTAGAAAAATAATCTGAAGTAACTTGTTCAATATAGCTGTCCAACAAGAAAATGGCTGGACAATAGAATTTTCTTCTGGATTGAACTGGACCTATTAGGACAAATTTTCAAATGAGTAACAGCTGATATATACACACACCCCTATACCCATGCATGTATACCTGTATTTGCAGTACATCCAATTAAGCTGTCCACACAAGACAATTAACAAATTTGAATGTGCAAATGTAGATGTGTGCATGTATGTTTTCTGTGTCTGTTCACGAATTTGGTATTAATGACACTTCAGTGTGGACTTGATTGTCTTAAACTCTTTTGTGTGATATAATTGACTATATGCTTTTACACATTTTTAGGTGAGAGAGGTTATTTTAAAACAAAACTCAAAATAGATGCAAAGAGCTCTAAAGAACAGTGGCCCTGCAAAAATGCAAGTTAAAATAGTAATAAAAATACATATGTATAGTGCTTTGTACCTTTTTTTGAGTCCCTTTCCCACCCCTACATCTGTTTTCTTTTTCCCTCCCCTCTCCAAGCTGCCACTATTCACAGTGGTGCCAAGTGTAAACTCAGTGCAACTGAGAATTTTGCCACATGTTTTTTTATGTAAGCTCAAGTGATTCTGAAATATTAGGGAAAAGGTAGATTTTTTTTCTTTAAAGAAATGGCAGGTAGTAATTTCCCTCCAAATCAAGGTGCTATCAATCAAAAGTCAGAGGAATGCAGTGACAGTTGGTGTGTGTTCATTGATCCAAACTTGTAAACTAATAAATGAGTAATCTGCTCCATTGGCCCTAATGCCTTTGCTGGATGTTTTCACAGAGATGTTAGAAAGTATTTTTCCAAAAAAGTCATATTTTTTATCTAACCAAAATATGCAAGATATTAGGGCTGTCAATGATTTACTTAATGACTACAGCCAAAAATCCTATTAAGCCATTTGCTGAGTGGGTCCATCATTGTTATGAATCAAAACAATAAATGTAATGGAATATTAGGACAATTAAACACTTGATATGTTCTGTAACAAATGTACAGATGGGTCATTATCAACAGAGAAATTGATTAAATCATTAAACTGGAAGTAAACTTCAACTGAACTGGTAACCATAATAGGAATTTCTCATGAAGGATTATTGGCTATGTCCCGCACTAAACACATAACATTAAATATCATTCAGAAATCATTAGCCCCTAGCAGAACTGTCTTTTTGGTTATGACTGCATTAACCCTTATACTTACACTTTCCTGAGGTATATCTGATCATTTACTTTATGTATTTTCCTTTTTAAGTGAAATAGTGTAAATAATTTGCTTAAGGTGGTTAGATAGGCAACAACCCAGAATGAAATACATGAGGGTTTGGAAGGCCATATTCTTTCATTAGAGTGAAGATGGTTCCATGATATCTTCCTAACTGGTCACCTTTTCCTTTAGTTGGTATGTTTCTTATTAAAAGAAAAACAAAACAAATGAAAAGGAAACAAGTGAAAGTTATTCAAAAATGCTTTTATACACAAACATTCATGGATGTTAAACTTGAGTCCTTCCTTGACAATCTCTCCATGGGATAATTGAAAATTATAAACATATATTCTAGTACTATATATTAACTACTCAGGGGGGAATATTTCTAGAACTAATCTCCATCTAAAGATGAATTTGTTTGGAAAGATTGTTCAGAAATGTTTCTGCCATTTCACAATAAAAGAAAAGGAAAACAAAACAGAACAATACAATAACAGCAGAACTCCTTAATTACAGAATAGAAAAATATTGTGTACATGTTTAAAACAACTGTAAGCACGGACATGGCTGGAGGTAGAAAGTTGGAATTTAGCAGGAAAATATACTTTGAGAAGTACCTTTGAGTGTTCCAGTAAAAAACTGGGTTTAATTTGATAAGACGTTATAAGGGTTTGAAAATCTCACTTTGTGAATGTGCAGTATTTAGATAAATTTGTTAGCACATATTGCAAATGTTCCAAGTATAGGAAGGCTGTTAGCTGAGTTACCTGTGTAGTGAATGTTCTTATTGAAGGTGTGTGCTGAATGCTAAGGTTCACCTTGAACAAAGAAACCGGCTAAAGGAGCCCTGCCTCATTCTCTACATAGTAAAAGGTACAGTGAATGAGGGCAGGGCTTTGTAGATCTTGTACAGTATTATGAATGAGGTTGTTTTACTTTTTAGCAGCTGAGGTGGACAAGTAGTATCTTGTGCAGTGTGATCCCCTTATTAATGGGCATTTTCAAAAGCTCACCCAAGAGGTATGTAGCGGATTTTCTCCTGCAAACACCTACTAGAGAGTTTGCCATTTATCACCACCCTTTTAGAGAAAGTTAGGAAGAAAGTGTTGGTTTTTCAGCTTTAGGTTCATCTCAACCCCAGAGACCTCTTAGCTAGCACCAGTCCATTTATAAGACTTCTTTTTAAATTGAGACCTTTTGATCAGAGTCAGAATTGATCTCCTGCTAACTTTAGATTAGGGCCATTTGGGTATTTCCATTTTGCTGGACCTTTACTATAATTGACTGTAGGTACTTCCTGTTTTAGAAGGCATATTTGATATGTCTGGAGCCATTCACTAGAGGTTCTAGCCACTCCCCGGAGACTAACTCATATTAGTGGCAGTGGATAACTGTATGTCATCACTAAGAAATTTGAAATAATTCAAAATTCAGCCCATTTTCCTTGTTGTTCTTAGGAGTCTTTTGAGCTAAATTGTTTCCAACTGTGGTCTAGAGTATCATCACCATACTGATGACCATACAACTCTTAGCTTGTGGATGTGGACCTTGCTAACTTTGTTTAAGACTTGGAAGGTTTTTTGGATGATATTGCAGATTACATTTCTCAGAGCTATCAAATTTTCAATGCAGGTTAGAAAGAAGCACATTAATTGGTTAAGGGTCATCTTCATGATTCTGCCTGATAGGCCTTGTTCAGAAACCATGAGCAACATCAAGGAACTTACCTTTGTTTTGACCTGACCCTTTCCATACAGAGTCACATGTAGGATGTGATATGAAAATGTTTCTTTCAGTTGTGCAATTTTCACTGGCTGTGCCCTTATTTATCCAATGATGTCCTTGCAACAGCAACATATTCCTTTATGACTACAAAGCTAGATTATTGTAATTCCGTTTTAGTAGGGCTTGCAGGAGAATTCTACTGTCACTTGTAGTTAATGCAGCATGCAGCAGCATGTCAGCTTTCTAGACTGAGCAGCTGTGACCATATTACACTTGGTCTGTGTTCCCTGCAGTAGCTCCTTGTAAAGTCATTGGTTGTAAGATGACACTGTTGACTTTTGAAGTCCTTCATGGAAAAGACTAGGTTATGCTTGAGACCTCCTTTATAAGCCTAATCCTAGTAGCTACCTGTACTGTGACACCACTCTCCTTTTAGGGGTTCACCTATCATGCTTTAAGCCAGATGGTGATCAAGCTTTTGTTGAGACATACCCTAGGATGTGGAACTCACTCGCCTTGAAATCCCACATTTAGTGTATAAGAGGTCAAAGTTGCAGTTAGGAAGCAGAGGGAAGGGTTGTGTGGAGCTGCTGTATGGAATGTGGGGGCTTCTGCTGGCATAAGCACTGGGGGGCAGAGTGGGAGCAGCAAAGAATAGCAGAGTTGGGAGGAGAAAGGAAGAGAGAAATGGGTTGTAAAGAGCAGGGCCGGCTCCAGGCACCAGCCCACCAAGCTTGTGCTTGGGGCGGCACCTGGAGGGGGGCGGTGCGGTGCTCCGGCTCCGGCCGCCGGGGAGAGCGGAGCCCCGGCTGGGTCTCGCCGCCCTCCCCCCGGCCGGGGCTCCGGCCACCGGGGAGAGCGGAGCCCCAGCCGGGGCTCCGGCCGCCGGGGAGAGCGGAGCCCCGGCTGGGCGCTCCGCCCTCCTCCCAGGGCTCTGGCTGCCCTCCCCCCCCGGCGCCCTCCCCCTGGCCGCCAGGGAGAGCGGAGCCTCGGCCGGGGCTCGCCGCCCTCCCCCTGGCCGCCAGGGAGAGCGGAGCCTCGGCCGGGGCTCGCCGCCCTCCCCCTGGCCACCGGGGAGAGCGGAGCCCCGGCCGGGGCTCGCCGCCCTCCTCCCAGGGCTCCGGCCGCCCTCCCCCCCGGCGCCCTCCCCTGCCGCGCTGGGGGGGGGGGGGGGGGGCGCGGCCGGAGGCTTTTTTGCCTGGGGCGGCAAAAAAGCCAGAGCCGGCCCTGGTAAAGAGGAGCTGGGATAGCTGGGCTAAATCCTACCCTTAGTGATTATTTGGCACTGTCAGGCTTTGGAATTTTACATATGCACTCAGGCTTGTCTACACTACAGATTATGTTGGTATAATTTATGTCACTCCAGGGTGCGAATAAGCCACCCCCTAAGCAGTGTAAATTACACCGACCTAAGCGCCAGTGTGGACAGCACTATGTTGGCAGGACAGCTTCTCCTGTTGACATAGCTATCACCTCTCATGGAGTGGCTTTATTATGCTGACAGGAGAGCATAGAGCATATTCACCAGATGCGCTACAGCAGCTAGTGTAGACTAGCCCTCATTTATTGAAATGATGCATTTCAAATCCATGCTTTTGATTTGTTTTTAAGTTAACTTTAATACTGAATAAATGAAATTGCTTCAACTTTGCTAGCATCACAGTATCCCTATGTTTAGTATGTAGAGATTGTTACTTGTGATACTTTATTTGATTTATATTCAGTCCAAAATAAACTTCAGAAGATTGTTAGTCTATTTTTATGTTTTTAATAAGATTGTCCTTGAGATCAGTTATTTCCCACTCTATTTTTAAATCTGTTTATTTATTCATACTATATTTATTATTATTGTTTAGATACAGTGTAAACACTATGTATATATTTACACATAGACGTGTGTGTGTGTGTGTATATATATATATATTGTGTGTGTGTGTGTGTGTGTGTGTGTGTATATTTATTTGCTTGCTATTGATTTTGGCAACCTGTTCAGTCTTACATTTTGTTAGTTACCCTGTAATGTCTGATGAAGGCTGTAAAACCAGAACATTAACGAACTTGCTTTTGTTCTCTTAGTAAATGCATTTGTGTGATAGATACTATCAATAATAGTCTCTGCATCATTCTTTGTACAAAGGAATGAAAAGGAAAACACCTGATTTTTAAATTATAAAGCATTAAAGTTTTATTACTTCAGCATGTCATTGGTCTTGTATTTTTGAAGCTTTCTCTTCATTTTGGATCCTGATCCTTCACAAAGGAATTAAGCTTCAAACATACATAACTCTACCGAATGGGATAAGTAAGCAGCTCCATGAGCTAGACCCTGATGCAGTAAGGTAGTTAATGTACATTAACTTTAAGTACTGAGTAGTCCTGTTAGTTGTTCATGTTCTTAATGTTATTTACATGCTTATATCCTGTGCTGATTCAGGGCCACAAAGAAAGAAAAAAATGCTTAGAAAAATAATAATGCATAGGAATATTAAACATAGTCACATTCTCACATTCAACCCTAATCATGAAATTGTGCAATGCAGTTGTGCAGATATATACGTTTATACCAAGCCCCTGCTTATCACCAAAAGCCATATATATATATATATATATATATATATATCACACACAAAGTAGTACTGAAACATATATTTAAATAACTTCATTTGGGGCTCAGTCGTGCATGTAAGTCACGTCCTGATCCAGTGGTCACTGAAGTCAGTGAGAGGCTTTGCATTGACTACAGTGTGGGGGGGTTGATCAAAGCCAACACACGTGCTGTTAAATGATGCCAAGAAACAAGTAGAGAGACTAGGCAGATGAGGTAATATCTTTTATTGGACCAACTTCTGTTGCTGTGAGAGCCAAGGTTTCAAGCTACACAGAGCTCTTCCTCAGATCTGGGAAAGGTACTCCGAGTGTGACAGTTAAATGCAAGATCGAACACATAGTTTAGCATAAGTAGTTAGCACATATTCTAAGGCACCATTCAAGGTGAAGTGGCTCGTTAACTCCCCTGTAGTTATAGGACAAAAATGGGGGGAGGGCTAGTGGGTTACAGATTGTTGTAATAAGCCATAACTCCAGTGTCTTTATTAAGACCATGATTTTTAGTGTCTTGCAGAGTTATGAATTTAAGCTCCCAGGCTCATCTTTTGAAAGTGTTGTGCAGATTTCCTTTGAGGATGAGGACTGATAGGTCAGACATACTGCGATCATTTGTGAAAAGTGTTCACCCACAGGTGATGCGACGTTTTCGTCTTTTATCATTTTCCTGTGTGAGTTCATTCAAGAGCATAGTGATTGTCTGGTTTCACCCCCATAGTTGCTATTGGGGTGTTTAGTGCACTGGATGAGGTATACCACATGTGATAAGCATGTGTAGGAACCAGGATTCTTGAAATGTGTATTGTGGGGGGTATTGATCATTGTAGCAGTGGAGATATGGCTGCAGGTTTTTCATTTGTTGTTCTGGCAGGGTCTGGTGCCACTTTCACTTGGTGTATTTTGGTCTGTGGGGAGCTTGCTTCTGAAGATGAGCTTGGACCGGGGGGGGGGGGGGCTGTTTGTAGGCCAGAAGAGGGGGTTCAGGAAATATTGTGAGTCCTTTTTAACATGTGTGTGACGGGGTGTACTGGCACCGCACTGGAGAGGAAGGGGTTAAGTCAACACTCTTAGCAGCGGAAGCCCTGCCCCCTCAACCCTGATGGGCATGCTCCAACTGCTGCTGCAGTATAAAAGGGAGCTGCACAGCTCAGTCACGGCTGACTGCTGAGGAGGGAAGATGTACTCTACACAGCTACAGGACTCAAGGTAGGAAGCAGCCCAGGGAGGGACCAGCCAGTGTCCCTGCAGTAGTTGGAGTGTTGTGGGCGGATTCCCCGCTGACTATGTGGCAAATCCCATTGCCACTACCACGGCCTGGGGCTGGGACCGAGTGGAACAGGGAGGCCCCGGGTCCCCCTACCTGGCTGCCCCCCTTTCTTGGGGGGGTGTGGCCCATCAACACCCTCTCCCCACCTTCTACTGATGCTGGCCACTGGGCCCCACTTCTGTGAAGACAGGGGGAGTCCCACTGACTCTGGCCATTGGGCTGTGTGACCCTGAGGCAGGGCGCAAGCCTAGTGGCTGCGCCGCGGGGCTATGACACCCTTGCCCTGCCCCAGGGTGATGGGGGTACTGGCCCTATGACAGAGTGACAAAAATTTTCCATGTTTTTCATTTGAAAAGATACATTTGTATTCATTTGAATATCTGGTAACACTTGTATTTTGTTAAATTAAATAGTACTTTTCATTCATAAAGTAGATCTCAAAGCATTTTACAAAGTAAGTATCATTCCCATTTTACACATGCAGAGAGTGAAGAATAGACAGTTTAAGAGTTGCTCAAGTCACACACAGTCAGTGGGAGAGCTGGGGCCCTACAAGGACATGCTTAAATTTAAGTATGTATTCAAGCTCCATTGGCTTTAATGGAACTGAAGCATGTGCTTAAAGATAAGCACATGCTAATTACTCATATGCATAAGTGTTTTGCTGAATCAAAGACTGGGAGCAGAACCCAGCTTTTCTGACTCTTAATTGCATGCCCTGTGTACTGGACTACATTCTCTACAGAGTTCTGAATACATACATAGGACTATCAGGGACAATAAGTACAAAGGTATATGGGCAATTTTTTCTAAATTGCCTATGTGACTTGGGAGACAAGGTTCCATTATCTTTCAGTTATGTTCCCAAGTGATTGAGTCACTTCTGAAAATAGGATGTTGGCTCCTAAATCACTTAGTTGCTTTTGAAAATATTACCCTATATCAAAAATTTTGTTCTGTTTGAATTGAAGGAAAAATCCATACACACACATTCCCTTCCATCTTATTATAATAGGAACCTCAGCTGACACTTAAGTTTGGTAAAAATGGGGTTGCTAGGTAAGAAATATATATAATCAGATGACATTTACAGTGATTACTTAATTTTAAAGCATTTACAGTATCATTTGTGACAATTAATAGAAAGTGTTATTACATTAAATTATATCAAATGTGCAATTCATTTTTGAATTATATAGTGTTTTGAGGTAAAATACATTAAATTTGCATTTTGTTTCATTTTCATGTCTATTTTAAAAAAAGACTTTGTAGCAAGTGACAAATCATAATAAATTCCTTTGATATTCAGTGTAAGAATTTCCTTCACTCTTTTGATATGGATGTATTATAAAATTTAATAGATCTTCTTGTGTAATTTAACTGGGAATAATGCCCTAAAGAGATATCACAGGATAGAACTTGACAAATCCATTCATTCATTTGACAGTTATGTGTAGGTAACATTCCTTAATGATTGGGGGCTTTATTCATCTTTTCTTGCAGAATCTAAGCTTTCATTAAAAAAAAAAAGTGGCTAGGTACCTGATAACTTTGCAAATCTGATCCCAGATGTGCAAACTGATCCAGTTTTATCTTCCTAAACCTGCAGACTGCCTCAAACCAAAGAGCTATATAAAGTGCCTAATGCCCAAATCCTAAATCCTACAGTCCAAGTAGCCAAGCAGGACACTGGGAAGTTCCTGTGAAGCAGTGGGGAGGAATCCTTGCAGCAGAGCAGCTTCAGAGCCTCTCCAACTTCACTGTGGACAGGGAGCCCCTGCAGACTGTATCATGCCTAGGGATGCATATGCACTGGATGGGCTCCCCAAATCCTGGTACAGCCTCATGCAACAGAACTATACTTGCGGTGCCTGATGTTCCAACCTGTGGACTTGAGAACTGGTGTCACTGGATCCACATAAATGCAGCCCTATCTCTGAGCACCCAAGGCATAGGGCAATGGGGCAAAACATGGACTATTCCTGCCTCAGGTGTGTAGCTGCTCAGCAAGCAGCCCCCATGCATCTCCTATGTACTCCTTATTGGGTGTAGAAGACCTAGTGCCATCCCTGCATCAGTGTGAATTTCACCCTTAGAGAACTGGCAGTGAGAAGGTTACATCTTCTGGTTCCTGTATTTTTGACATACCACAAATACTCTCAGACTTCAAGGGCAGCACTGGAAGTGCAAGAAAAGCAAGATCAGGCTGTAAGGTGCACATACAGAATTAAGTACCAGATGTCTGCTATGAACAACATCACTGACATTTAGCCTCTTCAGATTGCCTTTTAAGCTTTAGAGCTTAGCTGCTTTACATGTCTATATCTCTGTCAATTAGTTCTTCATTATGCAGATTTCACTTTCTTTCGCTTGAAAAATAAAATTGAATAACATATATATTAACACTAATGAGTAATGACTTGAGATCTTGCATCTCTATTTGTGCCTAATGATGTAAATATCTTCAGCACATTTACTAAGTGGTATTTGCCATGTTTACTTTTGATAGTTTGATTTATTTATTTACTTTTCTCCCCTCCTTGCTGTGAGGAGAGTGTTGCTGACAAGCAAGGCCTCAGCTATGGTCAGGGCCACTGTAGATTTGATGGACACATACAGGATGTGCTGCTTAGAGTGACACAAATCAAAAGCATTGCTTTATGTTAGAGAAAGATAGTGGGCCAAATTCTATTCCTGTTTGCATCAATGTGAACCAGAGTGCCTCCAGTGGAGGAGGGAGGCATAGCTGAGTGGTTTGAGCATTGGCTTGCTAAACCCAGGGTTGTGAGTTCAATCCTTGAAGGGGCTATTTAGGGATCTAGGGCAAAAATCTGTCTGGGAATTGGTCCTGCTTTGAGCAAGGGGTTGTACTAGGTGACCTCCTGAGGTCCCTTCCAACCCTGATATTCCATGCTTCAGTGACCTTAAAGTTTTGGATAATTTAAAGTCTTCTTTTCTAGACTGCTTTTGGTTTGATCCATTGAGGAGTGTTTTTTTCAACACCATCTACAGTTATTTACCCACTGATAATATACTCTCAGTTCATTTTTTAGTTTTCCATCTATCACAGTGGTGGTGACTGTCAAATATCAATTTATTTCTTACAGCTCTGACATGATCTGTACTTTAAAGGTAAACTCCACTCATCAAATCTGCTAGGTAGATTTTGGATAAAAAAAGCAAAAATAAGAATTTCCCTCTCTTTCAAGGCAAAAACATGTATACTACCAATGATTTCATACTCTTGATAGGGATTTCTTACTCTGTACTTCCCCTTCATGTTAGCCCCAACAGTTCTCTAAGGTGCATGATCTATCACAAGTAGGGCAGTTCATGCCTTTGCACCATAAAAACTACTTCCTATATTTGCCAAAATGAAAACCTTGTCAGGTGTATATGAGAACATACTCAAGTAGTATAACCAATATGTATAGCAGCCACATCAAATGGGAAGACACTAGGCAAATGGATAGACAAATGTTTCCTCACACATGCTGTAGATCAGTTCATGTAAATGTCATAGAACAAACATCCAATGTGTCACATTGTCTGGACACTCCCTGGAGAACATGTCATAGAAGACCCTACAAAATTCAATTGGCAGCTTATGAAAGATAGTGTATGTGAACAAATTAAAACATTCAGTCATACCGTTATTACTAGAGGGAATAAGAAATTAACAGACACAAGCAAGGAAGAAAAGATTTTCAGATGTGTTTTGAAAAGAGATGGATAATCATTGACACAAAGATACCCAGGGGCTGTTCCCCAATAGCTGTAGAAGAGCAATCCTTGCACCAGCATCTGCCAGATAGTGGGAAGGAGCAGAGGATGAATAGTAGGACTGGTAAGGAGACAAGGGAAAGGCAAGATCTATAATGATTTGCACCAGCTAGAATTTTTTGCCACTAAGATTTGGCAAACTCACTCAAGAGTAATGTAGATAACCTCAAATGAATCTGAAAAAAACCCATCAATATACCACCATATATTCTGTATATGGAACATCTATTACACAAAAGTATTTTAGGAATGTTCTAAAAAGAATTGGGACAATTATTTGTAGCTTCTGCCTGTATATCAGGTACCTAGCCATAAAATAATCTTTAAATGACCTATATATCTTTTCTATATCTAAAAATAGATTAGTGAGGAAACAGCAGGTGAGCCAATCAAAGGTGCTTGCTAAATGCATTTGTCACATGAATTTGTAATTTATCACTTGGATGTCATCTTCACATATTTAGTCTCTCTCTCTCTCTCTCCCTCCCACAGAGATTTCATTAAGTTTCAGAAGACAATATGTTTGGTAATAACTGTAAGAACTGGAATGTAGCTTACAGGTAGTGGCTTAGTCCTGCAGTCTTTGCTCATACTAAAAGCAATGGGATTTTTGACTAAAGAAGGACTAGGGGATGAAATCCTGACCCTATTGAAGCCAATAGAAGTTTTGCCATTTACTTCAATGATTCCAGCATTTCTCCCATAGGATCCAAGCCAAACTTAGGCAAAAAAACCCAACAACATAACTTCAATAGTCAAATACTGCATAAACTATCGTGTATTCCACATTCACTGGACTATTATTTGCAACGGTAGGCGAATGGAGGAGGCAGAAGTTCGTCATAATTATCCGTCATTGCTATGATTAGTTTCAATACTGATTATTGCAAATTACAAAACGTGTAGCCTATCAAGACAGTTTAGTTTACTATTGCTCATCATTTTTTCCATTCTGTTGTGTTCTCTCACATATGGTGCTCTGAAACAATAAGTAAAATGAAGATCATGTTTAACTCATATTAGTGACACATCAGTTATACTGCACTGGTTGTATTTACTAAAGGGCAGCTTCCTTGTCCGTGCTGGGTCCTGAATGCAGGGCATCTAGTGTGGTTCTGATGTGTTCAAGTGGGAGTAGGATTTTGAAAGTGCACAGAGCTCCACCACAAAGTGATAAGGCCAGTAAGTCAGTGGATCCACTAGCCATTCCCTTATGGAGGTTGAGCTCAACAGTGCAGAGTGTGGCCTGGGGGAGATGATTCCTTCCTCCTAATGATGTAGCGTTAAATGAACATTGTTATTTGAGCAATAATTATTGACAGAAATTGCATGTCCTGTAAGATAATGACCAGCTGAAGAACCTTGGCTTGACACACAGTCGAGGACTCTTAACCTAGCCAGCCATTTGCTGACAGGAAATATCTGACATAGGGGTTGTTATTGCCATTCCAATATTTAAAATATTAATCTAATAATAATCTTTTGTGTTGAAGATTTAAAAGATTAATATCACATTGTCATTAATGTGATGTACCGTTCACCGTACTGGTCTTTCCCTAGCGTCAGGAACCCTGACCTGCAACAAAGCTAGTCTCCAGGCTGTATCATTAGTACAGTGGGCCTGCAGCAGGCTGCCTGATTAGCTACCCAGCCTGTTTGGCTGCAGGGACCAGCAGCTGGCTCTTAAGGCAGCAGCAGCAGCAGCAGCTCTCTGGCTTCTCAACACTCATGCCCACCACTGTGTCCGCTCCTGCCTTGCACCCAGTCTTGTCTCTGTCCTGCCCCTGCCTTGAGCCCCTCCTTGCCTGATACCCTGCTCGTTCCAGTTCCAGTTCCTGCTCTCTGGTTTGACCCTTGGCTCCAGTTCCTGACTACAGCTTGACCCTCAGCTCTGGGATCTGGTTTCTGTCTTCCAGTTTGACCCTTGACTTTGGCTTTTGACTACAGCTCTGACTGTAGCCGTGAGACCTACTGCTCACTAGGCCCGCTACCCTCTCTGACCACTAGGCTAGACTGCCCTCGGCCTGGTCAGCTGACACTTAGCATCTGAAATACAGTCTGCAACCAATAGGAAAACAAGACTTCATTGCCATTGGTACCTCAGGTTTATAATAAAAATGAAAATGTATGTAAATCATTCAGCTGGTGTAGTCATAGCTACATTGACTTCATTTGTTATGGTGATTTACACCACCCCAGGATCTGTTTAAGAAAATACAAAACCCTAGACCATAAGGATGAGGATGATCCTTTCATTGATATGTGGATAAATACATTAGAAACCCAAAACTTTCCATGCTGAATCAACCATTCACATAATGTTCCTGAATGCCACATATGGCATTTGGATCTCCAACTTAACTGAAAGATATATTAAAAAAAACCCAAATAGTTAGACCCTTACAGCAGCCAGAACACATGATCCTTCCCCAAAAATGACTGTTCCCCATAAGATAGGTAGCTACAGCCTCTATCTTTACTTACAAGCACCGTCTCTCATTAAAAGTCACCCTTCTACTGTACCATCTGTAAACCCATCACATGTTCTCATATTAAAAAATGGTTCCTTTTTGGCTGTATGTCTAAACAGGCCCATATGCATTGGTTATTTCAACTAAGGTTGGCATTAACTCATGGTGGTGAAATAAGCTCCAGAGATCATCCTTATTTAGGGCCAGGATTCCGATACACGTACTCACATTGAATAGCATCTTACTTTATAAACAGTATCATTGACTTTGATGGGACTGCTGAGGGTTAAGGTTGTACTCAATGTACCTAAGAGTATGGTCATTGGACAGTAATGTACCCTCTTTTAAAGATCCCTCTTTTGATCAAACTACATGCTTTGGTGGATCTGCCCATAAATAATAAATAAATAAATTAATGGAGATATCCTATCTCCTAGAACTGGAAGGGACCTTGAAAGGTTGTTGAGTCTAGCCCCCTGCTTTCACTAGCAGGACCAAGTACTGATTTTGCCCCAGATCCCTAAGTGGCCCCCTCAAGGATTGAACTCACAACCCTGGGTTTAGCAGGCCAATGCTCAAACCACTGAGCTATCCCCCCCCACAGAAAGCTATCAAGATTAGCTGAATTGCTTTGGATAGCTGCTAAATTCCAGCAAAAAAAATATTAATAGCTCCTCACACCCAATTCATTCCAATTTACTGTGCTGTAGTTCAGATATGACAGCAGAGAGAGAGAACCATGTCCAGCTGTGATCTATGATGACGGAGCTGTAGGTTTGCAATGACAATACAAATAACAGAGCATCATGATAAAATACAACATTATACACAAATACATATAAGTTGATTGTGATTTATTAATTATGACACCTGGATAGCAATCAAACAACCCTGCAGTCCTCCCTCACCCCAACTTCCACAAAAAACAAAGATCAATTATAAACTTATTTTAACCTCCCCAATTCTTCAGGTAGAATAGCAAATGGAGCTATTGTTAGCTCAAACTAGCAACTGAAATCCCTTTGTAAATGTGTTTTTGAAATATTACATTATAAGAGCATAAGAATGATCATACTGGGTCAGACCAATGGGTCAGGTCCAGTAACCTGCCTTCCAATAGAGGCCAGTGCCAGATGCTTCAGAGGGAATGAACAGAACAGGGCAATTATTTAGTGATCCATCCCCTGTTGTCCAGTCCCAGCTTCTAGTAGTTAGAGATTTAGGGGCACCCAGAGCAGGGAGTAGCATCCCTGACAATCATGGCTAATAGCTATTGATGGACCTGTGTTCCATGAACTTATCTAATTCTTTTCTGAATCCAGTTATTCTTTTGGCCTTCACAACATCTTGTGGCAACCCCTTCCACAGGTTGACTGTGTTGTGTGAAGAAGCATTTCTTTACATTTGTTTTAAACCTACTTATTATTTTCATTGGGTGACCCCCTGGTTCTTGTGCTTTGTGAAGGAGTATGATGGTGTGCCTGCCCCACAGTGGGCTGTAAGGGGTTAATAGAGCCCAAGGGAGGCTTCACAGGAGGCAGTCAATCAGAGAAGGGCTATGGGGAGCAGCCAATCAGGGCCTGGCAGGCTCCTATAAGAAGAGCTTCAGGGCAGGAGCTTCAGTCACTTGCTGGAGCTTGAGGAGGACTGTTGCTATGCAGGCTGAAGGGAGCTAGCACCCTGGACAGAGCTAGTACTTCAGGCAGAGTACAGTAACTCCTCACTTAACATCCTCCCGCTTAACGTTGTTTCAAAGTTACGTCGCTGCTTAGTTAGGGAACATACTCGTTTAAAGTTGTGCAATGCTCTCTTATAACATCATTTGGCTGCCTGCTCTGTCTACTGCTTGTAAGATTCTGTGGAAGAGCAGTGACTTTACAAGGGAGCATTGCACAAGTTCCTCTTCTCCGCCTCTTCCCCCTCCCTCCCAGCGCTTCCCCCAGTGCCAAACAGCTGTTTGGCAGTGCTTAGGACTTTTTGGGAGGGAGGAGGAGGAGCAGGGAAGCGCTGCGTCTCCACTGCTCCCCCTCCCTCCAAGAAAGTCCTAAATGCCGCCAAGCAGCTGTTTGACGCTTAGGACTTTCGGGGGTGTGGAATGGGGGAAGGAGCGGGATGCGGTGTGCTCCAGAGAGGAGGTGGAGTGGGGGTGGGAAGAGGTGGAGCGGGGATGGGAAGAGGCGGGCCTGGAGCATCCCCCGGCAAAGTCGGCGCCTGTTCTTCTCCGGGGAAGCTGCCGCTGCTGTTGCTGCGAAGGTGCTTCCTAGCATCCTTGCCTGCAGGGGGCTGTGCCTGTGTGGAGTAAGCCAGGGGCACTTCCCAACCACAGTACAGTACTGTACAGTATATAATGCCTTTTGTCTACCCCCAAAAAATTTCCTTGGAACCTAACCCCCTGCATTTAAATACATTAAATCTTATGGGAAAATTGGATTAGTTTAACATCGTTTCACTTAAAGTTGCATTTTTCAGGAACATAACTGCAACGTTAAGTGAGGAGTTACTATACTAAAGTACTAAAGAGTAGTAAAGTACTAAAGGCAGCTTCTGGTGGGCTGCAGGAAGAACCCTGCAAATCCATGGGTATCTGCTTTATATCCATGAACCATTTTTGCAGATAGCAACTCAGATGCGGATACAAATTTTGTATCCATGCAGGACTCTGCAGCACAGACTCACCAGAACAGAGTGGCTGTCACACGCCTGCAGGCTCCAGCTCATAGCAGAGGGGCTAGCCCAGTGGGCACTCTGGAAGTTGTACTCCTCAGATTGCTTGGACAGAGGAGGTAAACTACAACTCCCAGAAGGCAGTGAGCCAAGCGCCATTTTGAAAGAGGTGTGATGTAATATAAACTAGTGGACAACAAGGGTGCATGCTATGAAGAGAGTGGTTATTGCCTCTCTCTGCCTGAGCCGGGTCTGCATGCATTACAGCCCCTGCAGCTGCATAGGGGTGTCTGAGCCCCTCCACCCACAGAGGGTGGCACTGCACACGAGGGCACAGGATTGTAGCCTTCCTACCCAGAGTGAGGAATGAGGTACAGCAGGAGTGGAGCAGGCGGTGGGGCAGGAAGTCTCTGGGGAGAAGTGGGGGGGGCGGTTGGGTGTCAGAGGCTTGGCACAGCCCAGTGTCACTGCTGCACGGTGACATGTGGAGCTGATTAGAGCCCTACAAATCTAGATATCTGCATATGCTGATGTGGATATCCACAGACAATTTTTGCGGATTGGATGCAGATACGCTTTTTTTGTATCCACTCAGGACTCTAGCTGCAGGGATGTGCAGGCTGAGGCCCTGAGAGAAAGGCAAAGAGGGTGCTGGGGCTGTGGGGAAGTGACCCAGAGAAATTTATCAAGGAGCTGGAGGGGGTACAGCAAGAAACAGCCTTCTACAGGGTCCCTGGGCCAGGACCCGGGTCCCCCCCACTCACCTCTGAGGAAGTGGCTAGAAAGGCTGCAGTCATCACTGTGAGAAGTAGCTGGACAGGGATTGCAGAGACATCCCCCGGAAGGGAGGGAGGACAGTGTGTGGCACGGCTAGAGGGCTGTGTCACTGAAGAGGACCCTGTGGTCCTGGGCGGGACGAGGGTTCAGGAGCAGAAGAGGTGATGGGCAGACCACCACCAGAGCAGGATGCACTGGCTACCAGAGCTAATTCCTACATTGGCCACAAGGAGGCGCTGGAATGGTGAGTGAATCTCATTACAGGGTAAATAACACTTCCTATTCACTTTCTCCATACCATTCATCATTTTATAGACCTCTGTCATATCCCTTCTTAGTTGTCTCTTTTGTAAGCTAAACAGCCCCTGTGTCTTCTTAATCTCTCCTCATACGGAAGCTGTTCCGTATACTAATTATTTTTATTGCCCTTCTTTGTACTTTTTCCTGGTCTAATATGTCTTTTTTTTTTCTTTGAGACGGGGTGACCAGAACTGTGTACATTATTTAAGGTGTGAGTGTACCAAGGATTTATATAGTGGCATTGTGATATTTTCTGATTTATCTATCCTTTTCCTAATGGTTCCTAACATTGTTAGCTTTTTTGACTGCCACTGCACGTTGAGCAAATGTTTTTGGAGAACTATCCACAATGACTCCAAGATTGTTCTAGAGTGGTTACAACTAATTTAGACCCCATCATTTTGTATGTATAGGTAGGATTAAGTTTTCCAGTATGCAGTACTTTGCATTTAACAACACTGAATTTCACCTGCCATTTTGTTGCCCAATCATCCAGTTTTGAGAGATCCCTTTAACTCTTAGTTAAGTCCAAAGCTGACTTCAGTCTTGAGTAATTTTGCAATGTCTGCAAATTTTGCCACCTCACTGTTCACCCCTTTTTCCAATTCATTGATGAATACATTGAACAGCACAGGTCCCAGAACAGATTTTTACAGAACCCTGTTATATACCTTTCTCTATTGTGAACACTGAACATTTTTTCCTACTCTGTTTCCTATCTTTCAGACAGTCATTGATCCATAAGAGGACCTTCCCTCTTATCCTCTAACAGCTTACTTTGCTTAAAAGCCATTGGTGTGGGTCCTTGTCAAAGGCTTTCTGAAAATCCAAGGACACTATATCAACTATATTAAATCATGCTTGCATTATTTTTGCACTCTTTCTCCATTCCATATTGCAAATCATCAGGCCACTTATGTATGTCTGTGAGGCTGTATCTCCTAACCTGTAGCCTTAGCACAGGACAATTCTCCACTCCCATGCGCACCAGGGAAGAGAGATCTGCAGCACCACCGCATACGCAGCTGGTTCGGTTCCAGACCGCGCCAAGGAAACATCTATACACGCTCGTGCTCCACACCCTTCACTTCCTCACCCTCACGTCCCGCCCCAACACAAAGTGGCGGGACCTCCTGCCACCTCTAGAGGGTGAGGAGCCCCGGTGGGCCAGCCTATACTCCACCCTGGTTCCGAGGCCTGCCGGGGATAACAGTTGGCGGCTCCTTCACGGAGCAGTGAGCATGGGCGTGTACTTGGTACGGTTTACCCCCGTCCCGGATACCTGCCCCTTCTGTGGCATGAGGGAGACCATGGCACACGTTTACCTAGAGTGTGCCAGGTTGCAGCTCCTCTTGGATATATTATTACATTTTTGGTTGCACTTCTCCCCTCACTTGTTCATCTATGCACTCCCCATCCGTAGCCCCACAAAGTCGCGGGACCTCCTTGTCAACCTCGTCCTAGCTCTGGCCAAAATGGCCATCTACAAATCCAGGGAGAGGAGGTTGGCCGACGGGATTTCCTGCGACTGTGGGGCCTATTTCCACTCCTCCATCCGTTCACGTATCCAGGCAGAGTTCCTCTGGGCAGCGTCCACTGGCTTCCTTGACGCCTTCGAGGAGCAGTGGGTGCTGTTCGGGGTTCTCTGCTCAGTGTCCCTGTCAGGTTCCCTTCGTCTAGCCCTGTGACCTCACTCCCGTTCCTGTTATTTCATTAGTTGTCCCCTGCAATTATTTGGTATCACGAACCTGTGGATCCTCCCCTTATGCTGGGGGGAGGTCCTTTAGCAGTGGGCGGGCTTCACCCGCCCGGGCTTCACCCGCCCACTTCCTGGATACCAACAGGACCACCGCATACCAAAGAAAGTTGAAATATAGATTTGCCGAGGATGTTGCCAGTGCATGTGTGCATAGTATGGAATCTACTGGCCCCAATTTATTGCAGGGGAGCAATGGGACATGTTTGTTAATCCCTCTAAACCTTCAGTAGACAGATGCTTCCTAGATGTGCCTTGGTGCCTTGGCCCTTATTTTGACTCAGGAGGTTTGGATTTTCCCTGCACTCCATAGCGGTTGCATGAGAGCATAGCCCAAATAAAAGGGCTCACTTCGTCAGGCCTGGGTTTCATATCCCTGTGACTATTAAACCACAAAGCTATATAGTGATTAGGATGACTGTGTCTACTTTTCCCTTTTATTTTTTTGTTGTCACTATTGTTTAAATAATTTTAGCATATGAGTCATACAAACTGACAATCTCAATTTTTTAAATTGGAGACCTTGTCAGGCAATTATTTTACATGATATTACTGTTATCACTTGTGATTGTGCAATTCTCTCTGTAAGAGAACAACATTTAATATGCAGAGAGGTGGAGACAAACCACTGCTTGACAGAATACTACAGCACCTACCAGTAATAATTTTTATTCTCATTTGAAGAAAATGCTCTAAGTTTGTCCCCTTGTATAAGGGAATTTGCATATATGTCTCTCTGGAGTGAGCCACACTGTTTTATTTTTACTCAGTGCCTGGCCAAGGTGCACAGCTAATGTTGGGTGAATTATGCTTTTCAAGCTTAGATGTCCTGGAAAATAGACAGAATGCTAGAATTTACATGATTTCTGCATTCAAGTCATTGAGCGTTCACATAGTCTTATTAATGAGCTAATCACAGATGGCTCCGAAATACTTTCTTCTTCTAAGTACACAAGTAATCAGTGGTAAAATTTGCAGTCATAATGTTGTTACTGTAATAGCAATAGGTAAATCAGATGAAGAAAAGGCTATGGACCAGATCCTCAGGTGTTGTATACTAGTATAGATCCATTGAAAACTGAGGAATTATGCCTCTTTACACCAGGTGAGTATCTGCCCTTATACTTTTATGACAGTAGTTTGACTGTGTCATATGATACTATGTCAAATACACTTGGAGTGACATATCACAAAATCACCCAGAGCAAACAGACAGACTCAGCACAGTGCATTTAGATGAATATTTAGAAAAACCATGTTCATTGTCTGCTATTAATTCAGGCAGCCATTGCTTGACTTGTTTGTTTGTATGTTTAACACCTGTTAAGATTTCAACATACTGTCATGGAACCAAATGTTTAGCACACTTTTGACTCAATAAGAGGATTGTTTCTATTAAGGAGAGGAAATTATTAGGCAGCATACACAAGATGAATACATCATCCAGATCTGCGATTATTTACAAACGTACAATGCCACAAATAGGGTTGGACTAGGAATGATACAGAGAGCAAAAGGAGTAGAATTCTCCAAGTCTCTGTCCTTGGGTCATTCTCAGATTTCCACTCTTTTCTTAGTTTTTTGCTTTTTATGATTTTGCTCATTGCTCAGGCTCTGAATGTAGAACGCCATTCCTGTCACAGGAAACCCTTTTGTTCTTATTCTCCACAATATGCTCTCCAGGATCATTCCAGTGGGGCAGACCTCTCTGCTGTTTGGAGCTACTACAGGAGGTGGTATTCCCCGCTAAGGCATCTTCACACCACTCTGGAGATGGAAAGAGGCCTCAAAGGAGTCAAAAATAGTCCCTAAAGTAATCCCCTAGTTCAAGACTGGGTGTAATGGCAGTATAGGTGTTCATATACACATAGCCCTCCATGTAGTAGCAGCTGGAACAGTGATGAGAACACATAAATAGAGTGGCTGCAGGTTACATTGCTTTCTGTACGTGAAAACTGGCATATTAACATTGGGTAGTTAACAGATTGCCAAATTCATGCTGATTAATTGTTAATCTGGAAGCCTTTACATTAAGGAAAGGAATTGCTATCTGACACTTCTTGAAGGGGTCTATAGTTTATAGATTTTTGGAAGTGAATGAGAAAATGAATAAACTATATTCTTGCCTTTCTCTGATGCTGTTAAGTTATTCACAGAATGTTCCATTTTAATACAATTTATGCCTTTACCAGCATTTTAGTGTTTCACTGTAGAAGGGAAAAATGAGTCCTTTATCATTCATATTGGAAAAAAAAACTTAAACTTTAATCCACTCAGAGTCAGTAACTGTTATTTGATCTTAAAGGATGGCACTCATAAACTATGGAATGGCAAGGAATAAAACATGCTTTATGGTGTAAACGTTACAGTGTGTCTCCTATTTACCGAAGGGTACAACATTACATAGATTCATTATAATGGATCTTAGTGGCACTTGCATTAAGCAGAATATTTTAATCCTAGATTAACTTCAAGGGTGAACGATGTACCTGGTACCTTTTCCTTTTGTCCAAGTCTTCATCTCATGTAAATCAACATTATATGAAAAACTAGTGTCAGGACATATGCATATGCCAGCAGCGGTGAAGAGATTAATTAAGATTATCCCCATGGAAAGGAGGGACCATGTAGGTGTCGGCAAGTTATGAGTAACTTGTATATGTGGTATGGTAATTATTTTGGAGCACAAACTGTACTGCCCTCGATTCACAAGCTTAACTTGGATTTGAGCAGCTTTTAATGCTCTGGGTACTTTTTGGCTCATTATTCATTTCAAAGCATAAATTTCTGGTTACTACATATTGAAAAGAAACTATTTTCCCCCTATATACTTATCTCTGTTCCTTTCCCACCACCCCATTGTGTGAAGGGGTTGTAAAGCTGTCCTAACAGGGCAGCTGGGGATTCCCCATGTGTTTGTGAATCTCAAGCATCTGTGGAACTGGCTCTGGTCTGGGGGAGCTTTTTACTGTGTGATTATTGTGTAGGGAGTGGATAATTAAAACTAAAACAAAACAAAAAAAAAACAGCTACCATGGCAACACCAGTAAATATATGCAATTTTTGAGACTGAGAAAATGCTTATAGCAGCTCCTTGATATTACACTGTTGGAGAGAACTAGGTGTTGCAACAAACTGCAAAAGTTTAAATATATATTTAAGATTTGTTAACGAATATTGTAGAGCTGGTCAAAAGTCAGAGTATCCATGCTACAGGGAAATTCTGATATTTCAAACATTTATTTGGGGCCGAAAGGTCAAAATATCGAAAATTTTCACCAAATGGATAGTTCAGAAAAATTGATTTGGAAATGTCAGTTTCTTTTCAATATTTTCTATCAGGATAAACATTTCCAAATCATCTTGTCAAGCAAAATCACAACCTTTTGTCTCAGCTAAATTTGAACTGCATCAATGGCATCCAGTGATGTACCCCCAGTCATGAGGCTCCCGTGATGCACCAGAGAGGTTCAACCACCAGAATGGTTCAACAAGAAAGGAGACTGTGGTACATCATGTGAGACGTACTCCAGCCAGGGAACCTGGCCTGTAGTGGAGAATGGGGTCATGAGAAACCTGAACTATGACTCCCATGAGACAGCATGGCAGCTCAGGTTAACAAAGACTAATGCTAAACTGACCCAAAACAAGATATTTATTTTCAATTCTCCCAATGGAAAATAAAAAAAAAATCAGCAAAATTGTAATTTTCCTGCAGAGGATTTTGATTACATGGAAATGATATTTTCCATTGGGTTTTTTTCCATCAAAAAGTTTTTTCAATCAGCTCTGCTCTCTAGTGACTGGTTGACATACTGGAGGATATCTATGGAAAGGGTTATATTTTTTGAAATAAAAAATTAGATTAGGTGGAGTGTGCAGCAGACACCAGAATTCTCAGGAATAATTGCTGCCATGAGATATCATGAACACCGCACACTAAGATATGTAACCCTGAATAATTTAAAACTACTACACAAAGTGGAGCCATGTGGACCTATGAAAATATCTTGGGGCACAAATACTCACTGAGACTTAACTAATGAGGCTATTTTGAACTTTATAGATTAGACTGCTTTTGAGATGTTATGAAACAAAAAAGGCAAGGATTGTTTTTCCAATTTATATTGTCCTATAACTCAAATATGACTGTCAATGTTTAGAAACAGATTGACAAAGCCAGAAGAATACCCAGAAGTCACCTGCTCCAGGACAGGCCCAACAAAGAAAGTAACAGAACGCCACTAGCCGTCACCTTCAGCCCCCAACTAAAACCTCTCCAGCACATTATCAAGGATCTACAACCTATCCTGAAGGAGGATCCCTTACTCTCACAGATCAAGACAGGCCAGTCCTCGCTTACAGACAGCCCCCTAACCTGAAGCAAATACTCACCAGCAACCACACACCACACAACAAAAACACAACCCAGGAACCTATCCTTGCAACAAAGTCCGTTGCCAACTCTGTCCACATATCTATTCAAGGGACACCATCATAGGACCTAATCACATCAGCCACACCATCAGAGGCTCGTTCACCTGCACATCTACCAATGGGATATATGCCATCATGTGCCAGCAATGCCCCTCTGCCATGTACATTGGCCAAACCGGACAGTCTCTACGCAAAAGAATAAATGGACACAAATCAGACGTCAAGAATTATAACATTCAAAAACCAGTCAGAGAACACTTCAACCTCCCTGGTCACTCAATTACAGAACGAAAAGTTGCAATTCTCCAAAAAAAAAAAAACTTCAACAGCCTCCAACGAGAAACTGCAGAATTGGAATTAATTTGCAAACTGGACACCATTAAATTAGGCTTGAATAAAGACTGGGACTGGATGGGTCATTACACAAAGTAAATACTATTTCCCCATGCAAATTTTCCCCCTACTGTTACTGACACCTTCTTGTCAACTGTTTGAAATGGGCCATCCTGATTATCACTACAAAAGTTTTTTTTTTCTCCCGCTGATAATAGCCCACCTTAATTGATTAGTCTTGTTAGAGTTGGTATGGCAACCCCCATTTTTTCATGTTCTCTGTGTGTGTGTGTGTGTGTGTGTATATATAGCTTCCTACTGTATTTTCCACTGCATGCATCCGATGAAGTGGGTTTTAGCCAATGAAAGGTTATCCCCAAATAAATTTGTTAGTCTCTAAGGTGCCACAAGTACCCCTCGTTCTTTTTATAACTAAGTTCACACAACATTTTCCAAAAGCCACAGGTTTTCCACGAGACATTATAATCTTTAAGAAACTTATTAGAGAAAATGTCATGAAATCATGGGGATGGATCAGTAATGGGCTTATAATGAAAACAATCATTATTAAATTATAGACCAGGGGTAGGCAACCTATGGCACACGTACCGAAGGCGGCACGTGAGCTGATTTTCAGAGGCACTCACACTTCCCGGGTCCTGGCCACCGGTCCGGGGGGCTCTGCATTTTAATTTAATTTTAAATGAAGCTTCTTAAACATTTTGAAACCTTATTTACTTTACATACAACAATAGTTTAGTTATATATTATAGACATATAGAAAGAGACCTTCTAAAAATGTTAAAATGTATTATTGGCACGCGAAACCTTAAATTAGAGTGAATAAATGAAGACTTGGCACACCACTTCTGAAAGGTTACTGACCCCTGTTATAGACTGAATACTATGGCTCCAAAATAACTAACTGGTGAGATAAGGATTAGTATAAATTCCTATTGCTTGATATTATCAGCCCCTTACAAGCAATAGGGAGTGTTTCCTATTATGATCCTTGTGACAAGGTGTACTGCCTCTTCAAAGGACCAGAAGGCCTGGGGCTAGCCAGTCCTATTAGCCCTCTGCAATAATTAATTGCCTCCCAGCTTAATGGGGCTGGTCTAATTAAGGTCAGGTGACAGTATAAAACACCTGAGTTTCATAAAAGGACTGAAAAAAACTCAGTTTGGGAGTAGAACTACAAGGAGAAGGTTGGGTCTGGAAGGGCTCTAATGACACCTACCTAGGAGTCAGCAACCCTATCTCAGAAACAGGAATACTGAAAGGTAGGCCAAAGGGGTGGAGACTCCAGGGAAGGTACCTGGGAGTCAGGGTTGTATCTTAAAGTTAGAAAGACTTATAGGTAACCCACAAGGGACTGGGAACTGAGGCTTGAGGGTGGGTTGAAGAGCACCACAAGTGGGACGGAAGAAACTTATATTTGTGTGGGACTTTTGTTACCTAAAAAGAGATGAAATTTTAAGTGACCTAGCAGGTTGGTTGGGCAATGTGGATCCCTGGGGGAGAGAGAAAATCCTGGAGAGGGAGGTAAATTAAGGTGGGGAGTGCCTGAAGCATCACACTTGGCCAAAAAGGGGTGCTACATGGCAGGTAGATTCTGTCACTTCTATGTCTGTAATTGTCTAACATCTGCTACATGATGTCACAAACATCTCTGCAGAGTGGACATTTCTTTTGATCTATAAAATAGACACTTAGTATTAACATCCTTTCCATAGGCATGGACATTAACATTGACATTAAATGGAGTTTCCATATGTACAGGAAGAGGAAAGTGCTAGTATCTCTCTTAAGCTTGCACAAGATACAAACAGTAGCATCATGACTCCCCTGTTTATATGTGATTACATAAATGTGTTCTGACAACAGATTCAATATGATGAACAGGTTAAAGAAAAAATTCCCTTTGTGTATTAATTTGCTTATTAAAGGTCCTCTAACTCTTTAATTATCCAGATTTAGATGGTTATTTACTTGCATCTCAAAAATAACATTTTAAGTAGTAGAAAACAAAGATGAAAGATGCTTGAAATGCTGCAAGATTGAAGCAAATGACTGTAGATACTAAAAGCTTTGCAGGAGATACTTTTTTTTCTTTTTCTTTCTAAACACAGGGCAATTGTTTTCTCCTCACTAGTTAGTTGCATTTTGCTTAGTTTGGTGGGTTTTTTTTTTTTTTTTTTTTTTTTTTGGTCACATCAGAATAAAGATAGGAATGTTGGATTTTTGTTCAAATTTCTGGATATTCAATCTACAAATGTATAAAAAGTCTCATGAAATTGTAACATCTAACAAATTCCATTACTTTTGTTTTTAATGGGTATGGGGTAACTGGGTGTGAAAGAATATTTTTGCCTTTTATGTGAAGGGGCGGAGGGAGGGTAGTGAGAAAGAACATGAAGATGTTACACTGAAAACTCAATCAATAGACTAACATTTGTGGTCTCTTACCTTAGCCTGCAGGAGGCTGGGAGATTTGTGAAGACAATGATTAAGATTGAAGTTGTCTGAGAAAAGAGTGGGGTCAAACTGTGTCCTTTTCACTGCACTATCTAGAGGTCAGCCATAGAGTTCCACTCAGAGCTGTTTGCTTCCTGGCCTCAGGGTTGGTTTGTTTGTGAGGTAACTACTTGGTGAACCTCAGCAGTTTCACTTTGCAGGGTTTAAAGTGAGCATGGTTTTGTGTCTGTCCACATATATTTGCTTATCCTCTCCCAGAATTTCACTCCAGTTCAAATGAAACAAGTCCCTCACAATGAAACTCCGTTAACACCACGTCAACCACACATTTTGCCTTTTTGTCTGCAAAACCAATCAAATTAGGCTCATGGTTTCTCTAAAGGTTTGTGAGTTTTAGGAAATATTTCAGTAATAATTTCTGAGTTTTGATTTGTGACAAAAGTAGGAGACTTTCATATACTTTTGGGCTTGATGATAAAGATTTTTTTGCATAATTTCAGAAGAGTGATCAGTCAAATAAGGGAGGGATGAGGCCATAATCGAGAAATGTCATTTAAGTAGTGATTCACAAACCTAGTCTTAGTAGGCTTGTGGAGTGTCTTCAACCAGTTTTCCAGCTAGATGAAAGCTTTTTCCTAGCAGATGAGCTGAAACAAGAATGCTGGATTAGAGATCTCCATCTATTTAGTTTTTCTTATGATACAGAAACAAATAATCCAGTAAATGAGCAAACTTCAAAAGAGGATTAGACATTTACATAGATAAGAACTTTTACACACATAATAGAACAGCTTACAGAATATAAGGGACATAAACTTTCATGCTTCAGGGCATAAAACAGTCACTAATTGAGATTATGAAGAAACTTCCTCTATTAATCATTTATTCCATAATTGTCAATTAGGTGGACTTGTGAGTCTTCCTGTCTAGTTTCTGATACTTTCCACTGCTGGGGACCGGATGCCAGCCTCCATGGATGTTGGTCTGATATGCTGTGGAAATTGGTATTGCAACTGCTCAAACATTTTTGAATTTGGAAACTTTTGATTAAAATTTGGAAAATAAACAGATTTTTTTAACAGCTCAATAGTTGGACAAAAATATTGGGAAGGAGCTTTTGCGAAACCAACCCCCATAACAATTTAATTATAGAGCTATTCACTCTTTTTCAGATGTTTTTAAAGGAGGGAAATAACAATGTTCATAATTCTCTCCCCTTTTCTTTTCCACCAGTGCTAAATCCTAAATTCTTGTTTTCTTCAGTTAAATTCATTTATCCTCATAACCCTTACATATCAGTGAAGCAATTGCACTGATATGTAAGGGTTATGAGGCTAAATTAGCTAAACACACACAGAGAGCCCAGAAGGCAGAGTGACACTAGCTTAGGTTCACATAGCCCCCAATGGACACAATTTTAAAATGAGCCTCATCATATGACTCGCTGATACAGGAGTGGATCTATCATTAGTACAGTTCAAATTTTATTAATATACAGAACGTACAACATAGCTGTTACATAGGACAAAAAGCACACATTAATGTGATTGTAAAGAATACACAAAGGAGTTCTAGGATCTTGTACTGAAAAATGAAGCTTTCACAGTGGCTGAACTTTTTTGGACAACTCCCCATTGTGTTCCCCAGAGGCTGTAATTTCTACATATTCCCTACCTTTTCTGGGTGGGTCAAACACTTGGGTTTGAGCCCAGTTTAATACAGATTAATGGAAGGGTGTATTAAGGAAACATCTTTGGATGTTGCGAATGCTGCACTAAACTCAGTCCAGGCCCAAGATGAAGAGCTTGTATCCCAGGTAACCACTATCATTATGGATGCTACTGTACTGGGTCAACACTTAGGACTTCCCAAAAAGATGGGTCTAAGTAAAGTAATGGAAGCTGACCCAGTAATGAAAGCAATTCTTGGAGCAAAAGCCAAAGGATCCAGGCCACCAATATGGAAAAGATACAGGGCAGGCCAGGTTTCTGCTTTGTGCGTGTGGAGAGCTGTACCTTGATAATGAGTGTCCTGTGATAAATGAAGCGGGGGAGGGTAGCTCCCTTTTATGGACACCCAGCCAGCCAGTTAGCTATGAAGTCCCTCTTGGAGCTGTTCTCTGCTTGCTTTACCTGTAAAGGGTTAAAAAGTCCCAGGTAAATGAAAGGGAGTGGGCACCTGACCAAAAGAGCCAATGGAAAGGCTAGAACTTTTAAAATGGGGAGGGGGGAGCTTTTCCTTTGTCTGTTGTAGTCTCTTGGCTGAAGAGACAGGGCAGCAGGAATGCTATAAAAGGTTTATACTGGGTATGAAAAATCATCTTCCATACCTAGAATGATACAATTGGGACAGGGAATGTTTAGATAGATGTGATCAGGTTTACTTTAGCTTGTGGATTTCTCTGTGCTAAGTTCAGGTATTTTTATTTTGTTTTTTGTAACGTTAAGCTGGAGCCCAGGGAGCCATTCCTGGTGTTTAACCCTTTTTCAGTTGCTCTATAAAATCTAGCAAAAGCCTAAGTTCCAGCTGTATTTTCTTTCTTTTTGTTTTTGTTAAAATTTACCTTTTTTGTTTAAGAACAGGATTGGATTTTTGGTGTCCTACGTGGTTTATGCATATGTTTTTCAATTAGCTGGTAGCAAGAGTTGGGTTTCCCTTTTGTTTGTTTTTCTTTCTCAGCTTCCCTGAGGGAGGGTGGAAAAGCTGAGGGGCCTTAGGGAAAACTTCCCAAGTGAGTTTTTCCAGTATTTGCAAGAGGCAGATTTTCACTTGAGTGGTGGCAGCATTTATCAAGCCGAGGTCAGAGAAAAGCTGTAACCTTGGGAGATTAATACAAACCTAGAGTGGCAAGTATTCATTTTTAAAATCCTTGCGGGCCCCCACCTTCTGTGCTTGAAGTGCCAGAGTGGGGAATCAGCCTTGACATGTCCTGTATCACAAAACTATTACTTGCAAACAGTTGGTAGTACCTGAAAGGAACTAAAGCCAAGTCAGTGTAGAATTACAGGAAAACATGGGTCACCTTGGTAAAGACTGTTTGTTTCTATTGGCTGCATCTGAAGGAGGATATTGAGCACTAAGGATATTGAGTCAGGTCTGTCAATGCCTGAAAGCAAAGAGATGCAAGCAATATACCAAAGCCCCATTATGTCTTATTGATACTACAGAACCGTTTGAACTAGCTTCAATTGATTTTCTTCACTTTGAGAAAAGCATCGGGGGTTCTAAGTATATCCTGATTGTTACAGACCACTTTACCCAGTTTGCACAGGCTTATCCCACAAGGAACAAACCTGGGAAAACTGCAGCTGACAAAACTTTGAATAATTTTTGTTTTGAAATTTGTAGTCCCTAAATGAATTCACCATGACCACAGTGGTGAATTTGAAAACCAGATGTTCCATAGGCTGCAGCTGTACTGCCAGATTGTGGGATTGAGAAAACCCCCATATCATCCTGAGGAAAATAGGTAAACTGAGTGAATTGCTAGTAGTGTTCTGTTAATGTTGAGAATGCTCCCTGAAGACCAGAAATCTAATTAGTCTTTAAACATGCTTATGTATGCTTATAACTGTACATATAACAAAACAGGATTGTCTCATCTACCTTTTTATGGGAGGGCTTCTTGCTTGACAATTGACATTATATTTGACTTAATGAGGAATCAGTGAAGAACTGTGATTAAAAGTGGAAAGCATGGATGAGAGAAGCTTTTGATTTTAGTCAACGAACACTCCAGAAATTCTGCTGCCACAAACAATGATTACCATCATAGCACTGCTCACAATATCACTCCTTCCCCAGGAGATCATGTACTTTTTCAGGAATTTGTGTGTGTGTGGACCTGCAAAACTAAAAGCCTGTTGGGGTGGGAGGGGGGAAAGCAGATTCATACTATTACCAAAAAAATGGGGGATCAGCCAGTATATAAAATAGTCCCAGAGTATCAGCAGGGAAGGGCAGAGATATTGCACGCCTATCTCTAACTACCCTGTGATTACTTACTTATTGATAGTCTAACAACAGCAAGAAGAAAAAAACATGAACAGGGACATATTCCCCAATCTTCCAGGAACAGGATTCCTCTGACAGGTCAGATGATGACATACAGGTTTGGTTCCTTAATCCTCAAAGTCAGAATAAAACCACAGCTGTTAACACTGGTGAACAGCATCTAGAGGACAGCCAACCAACAATAACCAGCTCACTCCATCTGGGTGGTGCTGCTTATTGTCCCACTATTGCAAATGACTCCCAGACTGCTTGGTGGTACTGATGGAAGTGCTGAGGTATCACATGCACATGGGTCAAAGGAATCACTGCCAGCACAGGGAGAGGTGTACACTATCAGTAATCAACCAGAATGAGAAAAGAATTGATAGTCACAGGTGATCACTTGGGACCCCAAGTTACCTGTACAGGAACCCACAGATCAATTTGGTCAGTCCCTCTGGGATTGTATCTCCAGAGTACCAGATGCTACGCTATTTAGTGCCAGTGAATTTAGGTCCAACAGTGTATACACCAGGATTAATTGCTTAGAGATCGTACCATATTTAAAAGGTTAACAAAGTATAAGAGTATCACAGTCATTACAAAATAAGATAGTTACGGATTTGTGTAGGACACAACTCAATAAAAGCTTCACAACCAAGCAAGACTTACCTGTAATGATGGAAATGTCAGGATAACATTTTAATGTTAGGAGGCATGTGTAAGGCGCACACAAAAGTGAGTGCTGGGATTTGGTAACTCAAGTTTTCACTGTTAACACTTCTGGACGCAGCATTCCTGTGTTCCCAAGAAACTCTAATTTCTCCACCCTCCCTATTCTTGCTGCTGGGGTTGGTGTGGTATATGGGCAGACAGAAGAGGTGCTAGTCCATTGTGGCCCCTAAGCAGGAATATTCTCTCTTCTCTACCTCCCCCCTCCCCCAATACACATCACATTGTAAAAAAAATTGAGTAGGGGACCCCCTTGAGCTTTCTGGGACCCTAAGCAATTGTTTAGTCTGCTTATGCCTAGCACCAGCTCTGGGGGCAGTTTAGTTTAATTTGTACCCTCTTCCATACAGATCCCAGAGTTTCTTCTGCTTTCCATTAAAGGTGTGTGCTATAAATGTAGGCTTAAAGAGTTCTAAAACTTGTATTGCCTAAATATAAAATGATTCAAAATACTGTAATATGTGGCTACAGAAAATAAGTTGTTTGTTTTTTTTATTCTGTTAGGCCAGGCCTGAATGTACTATAAAGGAGCAGAAAAGCTGTTAGGTTATTGAATCCAGCTCTTCAGCCATGTTAAACTTCATTTGAGAATTTTTTAGGTTGAACACTACTTCATACAGGCCCCCGAGTCTCATTCTCTGCTACGCATGACGTGTGCTTGTACTCTGAGGTCATAGAAAACCTGTGCCTTAACAGAACCTGAGTTTCAAGTGTCACATGGCCAGTGTTTCCTACCTCCCAGCCCCAATGTAGCTTATTCAATACTTTGTGGCTACTATGAAAAAACCTTGCAAAAATGTTTGCATTAAGGACACACCTGCCGTTGCCTGAGTCATCATAAGAATATTCTGAAACATTGGCACTGTTTCAGGACACACATTATGGGCCACTAATGTGTGTCAGAGCCCCACAGAAAGACCTTAAACAGTAATTTTTTCTGAAACTAACATCTCTTTAAATCCCCTTCTGCAGAAAGAGAGGAAACAGGCAGTATTAAAAGAAAAGAAGCCTGCCCGTACACTGATTATACCACTCTCAAAGAAACCAGTAAATCATGTAAATGCAAGACATTGTATGATCTTTAAACAGAACTATGAAGAAAACCAGATTACAAGTGTGAGGTGCCACAAATTGCAGTCCTGAGGAATCTAAACACAAAGTATTGCGAACTACAATTATAGGTCGTTATTGGAGTAATGTGATTGGGGCCTCTGTTGTGCGAACAAATAAGATATCTTTTTTCCTCAAAGCAAGTACAATCTAGGGGCTCAGTTGTAGAGTTATAAGTAAAGGCAGCACATAACTGGGACAGTGCAGCTATGTTGAAAGTCATAGTTTGGTCCTTGTTTTGCTGTTTCTCTATCCTTTGTCACCTGGCACAGATTTCTTGCCCCTTATGGCAGCTGCACTGGCTGTCATGTTGGGGAAGAGGTGGGGTCAAGACTCTATTGAACTTACTGAGTTTTAGTAATCCAATAGATGCTCTGATCAAACCTACAGTGCTTGGTATCAGAGACCATGGTGCACTTGAGTGTCATTTATATTAGCAAAACTAACCATTTGCACAGCTTGCAAAGGATTAGACAAAGACAGTTAAAGCACCTGAGTGAAACATTAATATTCCTCTAAGCTTAATTTAAAAAAAAGACCTTTGTGCTATTTTTGCTAAGAACAGACTGTTGTATTTCAGAGAAGATGATCTCTACATTGAATTTTAGAACAAATCACTGTGTACCTAAACTATCTGCCTATCTATTACTTGTTTTATGGTACTGCTTAATTTTTCTGTCATTCTATAAATGTAAAGAGAGAACTCCTTTGCTTTAGCTGCAGGCAGTGTTTTGATATTACAAGCCTTATGTCTAAACCCTGATAAGAGTTGTAGGGTAGATGTATTATGACTTGTTTTTCTCTTCTCAAAGGAGCTTTTGAAGGCTGGGCAAGAAACAAAATATTTCTATTTCAACATGCGAGTCTAGGAACTGTTTTTCAAAGCACTCAGTGCTTTCCTCTTTAATACGCAGAAAGCAAATGACCTCTCAGAACGCAATCAGATATAGTACAGCAGAGTATCTCCCACACACCAATGACCTCCTTTATAGAGGGAAAGGAAAGTGAAGTAGAATGCTGCTATAATATGAGGAAACTAGTAGTAGTCATGCTAAACTGTGGGCTGAGTGCAACTTGAAACATCACAACATAACAGTGGGCTCTAGTTAATCAAGCGTGACAGGTAAGGAAAGAGTAAAATCATCACACTCAGCAGAATAAGACAGACCATTTAAAATGGTAATACAATCAGTCATTTCATTTCAACATTGACACCCTTCAGCATTTGCTCATGTCAGTCATCTTGTGCAGATTGTCAGCTGAATATCAAAACAAGCATGACAGGCAAATAAATATGAGTCTGAGCAAATATTCTCTTGCAAGAATCAAAGACAAGTGTGACTGACAGGAACTCACTGATACTGGTGATTGAGTTTTTATTCTGTGACTAGATTGCCTGGGTTATTCCTTGCTAGGCCATGCATTTCAGATGGATTATATAGATCTCTGGTAAAACTCCCCAAATCACATCTGTTTTAGTAAAATAATTTTAACCCCTCGTATTACACTGGACATCTCCCCAAATGATGCTTTCTAAAGAAATTTTGGAAGAATGTTTATGGCTTAATACTAAGCATGCATTGGGTAGGGTTTAAATAGATGAGCTAGAGAGTAAGGATGCAGGCAAAAATAACCTGAGCGGGTGCTGTCCTGTTTATCTGCTAAATCAAATGAGTTAGTCAGGATTAGGTGGGAAGCTAATAAATTTCATGTAAAGAGTGGGGTTTAGCTGACAACCCTAAGCTCAAGGATATATAAACTTTGTCACTGGTCTTCATGGTAGGCCTTGGTAATATAGGGGATAGAGTGTGGATTTGGTACAGGCTTGGGGCTTGATCTGCTGAACATTAATAGACTGTTGGATTGTGTGTACTAGCATTGTATGTGAAGTTATGGAGTATTGCTATGTGTTACTGTGGTGGGGCGGTGCCCCGCCCCCTGAGAAAGGGCTGAACTAGGCCAGAAGGGCTGTGCTGACCCGCAGCCAATCAGAGAAGGCCTGGGGAGAGCCAATCCGGGCTAGGTCCTGTATAAAGGCTGCCCAGCTAGGGAGAAGTCAGTCACTCCCTGGCCAGCAAGGGAGAAGGACTGGCTCCTGATGAAAGGAGCAGCACCTTGGACAGAGCAGTGCTGGGCAGACTTGGGGGAGCAGATAGGAGCTCCAGCCCATTACCTGCCAGGCTGCTATCCTGCTGCAAAGGGGTCAGGAAGGTGCATAGGGCCAAAGGGGAAGTGGCCCAGGGGAACTAAGCAGGTGAGAGGGGAAGGAAGAAGGGCCGAGGGAGGCTGCTGCTAGAGGGTCCCTGGGTCGGGGTCCAGAGTAGCCGGCGGGCCTGGGTCCCCCCCTTTGTACTGCACCTGGCCGTTGTGAAGAGGGGTCGAAACATACCACAACTGGCCTCTGAAATAAGGGGCTAGACTACAGGGTTGTGGTTGGCCACCAAGGCAGGTGCGGACGGAAGGACTGCAGTTACCAAAGGGGTGAGACGGGACTAGTGGGCACTGCCAGAGGGCAGTGTCCTGAAGTAAACGGAGACTGTCCGGAGGAGGATGCTGCTGAGCAGGGAGCCACGCGGGTCCCAGGGCAGCAGAGCTAATGATGGGCCCAACACCACACGTCGAGGGCGCTCCGCAGCAGTTGAGAGCTAATTCCTGGAGTGACTGGCAGGAGGCGCCAGCGGTGGTGAGTCGAACCCCGTCACAGTTACTGAAATATGTTGTGAGATTAGGAATGCCTACAGCTGACCTTTCAGTTGCAATAAAGGAGCAGCCATCAGTGGCCAGGCAGGCATTAACAGCCCATCAAGAAGAATCCACTAGAAGACAAAGGGCTGGTCTACACTGGGGGGGGGAAATCGATCCAAGATACGCAACTTCAGCTACGCGAATAGCGTAGCTGAAGTCGAAGTATCTTGGATCGAATTACCTGGGGTCCAGATGGCACAGGATCGATGGCCGCGGCTCCCCCGTCGACTGCGCTACCGCCGCTCGCTCTGGTGGAGTTCCGGAGTCGACGGTGAGCGCGTTCAGGGATCGATATATCGCGTCTTAACGAGATGCAATATATCGATCCCGGATAAATCGATTGCTACCCGCCAATATGGCGGGTAGTGAAGACGTACCCAAAGACTTGGAACTAGGGAGATTGAACTCCCTTCCAGCCAGCGACCAGTCTGTGTATTGAAGAATGGTAAACTGCCTGTGTCATCTGTTAGGGTGAGACTGCTTGAATCAAATCTTGCTTAGTCTGTTCAAGTTAGAATTTAGACTCCATTTCTATTTTTATTTCTTAGGTAACCAATGATGTCTATGCCTGCTACTTATAATCACTTAAAATTTGTCTTTCTGTAGTTAATAGACCCACTTTATATTTTACCTAAAACAGTGTGTTTTTGGTTGAAGTGCTTGAGGAATCTCCACTCAGATTACAAAGGCTAATGCATGTCTACTTTCCTTTGAAGAAGTGGCAAACTTATTAATTAGCTTACTCTGCTCAAGATTCCCTTGGACAGTGCAAGATGATATATTTCTCAGGTGCAAGGCTGGGAGCTGGGGTGATTTGCTGGTGCCTCTCTCCGTATGTTTCATGAGCGGCTCAGGGAGCATTCATGTAATACAGCGGGGTGTGGCCTGGAGGGACGTTGCTGCTTGTCACTGGCATAGCTTTCTGAGATACAATCCAGGATAGAGAGTTAAGGGAGCACAGTGGTCCCATAGTTGTACCCCAGGGATCCTGCCACAGTTGTGTTGCTCCAGGAGCTTCCCAGGAACAGATTGACTTCACTGGTTCTTACCTGGATTTTTGCCCAAACCCCATTACCATACACACAAACACCAAGTTTGGAGGTGCTTTAAAACTAGTTTACCTGGCTGGGAGTGTGGATTAGAACTTGCGCTTCACTTTAACATGGGCTAGAACCTGCCCACTTTGCAGTGAGGAGGCAGGCAACATTACTCCAGTGCTGATAGTCCTCCAATGCCTTCCCACAATTGCCCCTCTTCCCCAAAATACAGACATGTTCTCTTGCAATTGGCTGGGAAAGAGTCCTAGAGTGTCATCACAAAGAGCCAAGGGATATGCCCCCAAACACACCTAGGAGTGAAGATACAGTAACTCCGATATGGCTTTGCTATGGGAATGGTCACAGCTGGGGTAGGCTAATCCGGGTGCTCAGATCCAGATTCTGATAACTAGGATAATGCTGCAGTGAGCCATATACTTAGATTGTACTCAGCAAATCTGGTTTTAGATATGGGGGAGGGGAGGTCATTGTGTTTACAGGTGTGTGAGCCTCAAACATGTTGGATTGAGGTTCCAATTCAGATAAACATCCAAAAACTCAGATGCTTTCCTAAACTATCTGAACATCACGAATTTCCAAATCTGGCCTGGAAATCTCATTAGAACAGGTTTTCTTATGAGAATATATAGCTCTTCTGCTTCAAATGCTGCCTGGAAATAGTGTGATAACAGCTATTCTCCTGGTGTTTCTGCATTTCTCATTTTGCCCCAGCAGGAAACCAGCAGTGCAAATCACTTATTTCAGAACCTCAAAGGAGATTCCACTGAAGCTCAGTTCTGGAAATAGGTGAAGATTCAAGGGGGAGGGGGTATTTTTTTTACCCAAATCTAATTCCTCCTTCCCTAGTTTTCTTTGGAGGTGGCTCTAAAGGCAATATTTTGATGTAGACAACCCAAATTGTACAACTCTGCGCAAGGTATTATGTAGGTATATTTTACACAGGTATAAAAATCCTATTTAAATCACTAGGAGTTATACCTCTCATTACTAGTTAAAAGTAGAATTAAGGACTCCAGTGGGAGTTACACTTGCACAGGGAGAAGAAATAGCCCCATGTTTGTAACCTACTGATACATTTCTATTCCTCCCTCATCCTCCCCCTCCCCCTCCCCTGCACATTCTGGAGAAGTAAATCAAGTATTAGTTAAAAATACATTTTTAAAAATGACAGAGCAAATATTGGGCATGAATAGTTCTTAAAATGCTTTCACCACTTGGCTTTGAGTTTAATGAAGAGCATAGTGCATTTGGGGAGGCAGGCCCTAGCCACATTTTGGTAGATCTGAATGCTGAAGAGAAGTTGAAGGACTAACTGAACACACTGCCAATCTGATAACCGGAACTAAGTGAGAGCGTCAGTGTGTCTTACTGACACCAGCCTATGTCAAAGGCTTAACATGCTATTTTGAAGTTATTGTTCATATTCAGAAGTGTGATTTCAGTTGCTTGAGACTGTTATACAGCTACTTGATTGTTGTTGTTTTATTATAAGGTGTGTATTTCACTGCTTAAATGTATTGTCTTAAGAGTTGCATAATGTTCATATGATCTGATGGCTGATTTGACTTTAGTCAGTGAGCAAACTTCAACCCATGACTGCTCTAGTGAAACACAGTAGTCAGAGTGGATGCACTAAAATGCCTCTTCTCCCCCCCCGACACTTTTCCTATCTCTCAATAACAATGAAACACAAGCCTTTTTTGAGATTCAATAAATGATAGATAATCCATCAAAAGTTCAAATAATATGAGGTATGTTTTGGATAAACCTTGTGAGGTTCACTATCACTATGGCCCCTGACAATAAGAGGATGTTTTGCCTAATTATATATGGAAATTTTCTACCAGATTTTTAGGAAAGTTTTGCAAACTCTGGAATTTATTTACTCATTTGAAATGAATTAGAAAATACTAATTTGCTTAGGTTTATTTGTATCCTTAAGTAGTTCTGAATAAAGTTGATAGGACTGAGTAAAATTCAAGTTTTAAAAAATCTTCCTCACAATTCCAGAGACTTCTCATTCTCACCAGAGAGCTTCTATCCCAAAAGAAACTAGAGTGACCTCTTCCTTCATAAGGAGGAAGCATGGGAAGATCATGTAAATTTAGAGCTGTCCAGGGCCAGATATAATTTATGCAACTCCTTTTGTGACCCCCAATTTTGTCAGGAGGAAAATGTGCATAAAGTATTAAGGAAATTTCCATACCTTGTGGTTCAATCACCATCATTGTGGCAACTGCTCATTCATCCTTTGCAGCAATGGTCTGAATTGTGCATGGTTCTCCTGCTAAATGAAAATCAAGTTCACATCCTTTAAATAAGATGTCTAATAGCACACTTCCTCTTTTAATTGCAGTATGCAAAAATCTGTCTTGGCTATGCCAAGTTAATGCCAGTAAGACAAGGACTTTATAGTTGTGATGTCAACTGTGGTAATATTAACACATTGCAACTCTCTATGCAGTCTCCATCTGCTGTTAATGCTGTAGTAATTTTTTTATTGCTATAGTATCTAGTCATAGATCAAGACCCCATTACATAAGACCAGCTATACTGGGTGTGATGGGTTGGATCACAGAAACCCCCTTGGGAGCTGCCACCTGATGTGCAAAGACTACCCAACTCCTGTTTTCCCTGCCAGCTCAGGATTCCAGCACCCTGTCTTGCTGAGCCAGACACTCTTGTCTGCTCCAACACAGACCCAGGGTCTGAACTACTTGCCACAAAGCTGCAGGTTTACCTGAAAACAGCTCACAGAAGTGTGCTTGTCTTTAGCACTCAGATGCCCAACTCCCAGTGGGGTCTAAACCCAAATAAATCTGTTTTACTCATAAATTGTTTGCCCTCTATAACACTGATAGAGAGATATTCACAGTTGTTTGCTCCCCCAGGTATTAATACATACATTGAGTTAATAATAAGTAAAAAGTGATTTTATTAAATACAGAAAGTAGGATCTAAGTGGTTCCAAGTAGTAACCGACAGAACAAAGTAAGTCACCAAGCAAAATAAAATGCGCAATTCTATCTGTATTCAGTTTGATTAGACATAATCTCACCCTCAGAGATGCTTCAGTGTGTTTGTGTGTTTTTTGTCAGACTGGACACCTTCCAGGCCTGAGCACAATTCTTTCCCCTGGTACAGCTCTTGTTCCTGCTTAGGTGGTAGCTAGGGGATTCTTCATGATGGCTCTCCTCTCTCCCTTTGTTCTGTTCCACCCCTTTATATATCTTTTGCATAAGGCGGGAACCCTTTGTCCCTCTGGGTTCTCCCCCACCCCTCCCTCACTGGAAAAGCACCAGGTTAAAGATGGATTCCAGTTCAGGTGACATGATCATATGTCACTGCGAGACTTCATTACCCACTTGCCAGCACACACACATACAGGAAGACTCACAGGTAAAACACAGCCATCTGCAGACAATGGTCCTGGTTAATGGGAGTCATCAAGATTCCAAACCACCATTAATGGCCCACACTTTGCATAATTACAATAGGCCCTCAGTTATATTTTATATTTCTAGTTTTAGATACAAGAGTGGTAAATTTATACAAATAGGATGATCACACTCCGATTATAAGCTTTGTAAAGATACCTTACAAGACACCTTTTGCATGAAGCATATTCCAGTTACATTATATCCACTTATTATCACGTTTTTATAAAACCATATAGACTGCACAACGTCACACTGGGTCAAACCAATGTTCCATCTATCTTAGTATGCTATCTTCCAACAGAGACCAGTGCCCAATGTTTCAGAGGGAATGACCAGAACAGGGCAATTTTGAGTGATCCATCCTCTACTGTCCAGTCCCACCTTTGGCAGTTGGAGGTTTAGGGACACCCAAAGCATGGGGTTGCATCCCTGACCATCTTGATTAATAGCCATTGATGGACGTATTCTCCATGAATTTATTGTAATCTGTTTATGAACGCAGTTATACTTTTGGCCTTCACAACCTCCCATGGCAATGAGTTCCACGGGTTGACTATGCATTGTGTGCAAAAGAAATTCCTTAAGTTTGTTTTAAACCTGCCTATTAATTTCCTTAGGTGACCCTTGATGTTTGTATTGTGTAAAAGGATAAATACTTCCCTCTTAACTTTCACCATACCATTCATGATTTAAAAACTTCTAACATATCCCCCTTAGTTGTTATTTTTCTAAAATAAATAGTCCCACTCTTTAATCTCTCTTCATACAGAAGCTGTTCCATATTCCTAATCATTTTTGTTGCCCTTCTTTGTAACTTTCCAATTGTAATATCTTTTGAGATGGGGTGACCAGAACTGCATGCAGTATTCAAGGGGTATGTGTGTACCATGTATTTATATAGTGGCATTATTATATTATCTATCCCTTTCCTAATGGTTCCTAACATTCTGCTAGTTTGGGGTTCTTTTTTTTATTGTGTCCCTAGCCTGTTTGCCAGAAGCTAGGAATGGGCATCAGGAGTTGGATCATTAGATGATTACCTGTTCTGTTCATTCCCTCTGAAGCACCTGGTATTGGCCACTGTTGGAAGACAGGATACTGGACTAGATGGACCAAACCCCAAGAAGTACATGCAGCAAAGGAAAGCAGGTAACCAGGGTTCCATACCCTTAGTGACAGGTATTCTCTGTGAGAGACAGCATGAGTGGTTAAAGTGCTTTACACTAAGAAAGCATTGAAAGTAATGTCAAGCTAACGCATTTTAGCAGTGTGTGCAAGAGCCGAGGAAGGTTTCAGAAAGATCCAGTTAAGCTTGTACCATGGGGTGATGGCACATTAGAAGGCACTGGTGACATCATGACTCTTTACTTGAGTCCAAGAGCATGTCAGGTTCAGGCTGTCAGGACAGGAAAGCAACAAGGTACAATCCAACTTCCACACATGCAACAATGTAATAGGGAAACATCCTGTGCAACTTCAGCTGGATACCTGGGTCTCCTGCAATGTGATTCCGGGCTTGAATTGGACTCAAACAACTAATAACAAAAATCAGGAGCAATCTAATAATGCTCAAGGAGAGCATAATGCAGCCAGTAGGAAAATGTTACCTCATAGTAACTAACCCACCATAAACCAGAGGTGGTGTATGGTTTTTTTGTTGTTGGTGTGTTTTTTTTGGGGGGGGGGGGGAGATGGCAAGCACCTTGACCTTGGGCCCTTCTTGGGAATTCTGCCATACAAGCCATGGATCTCATTAGATTGCAGTGTCATAATTTTATAGCTGCAGTGCAAGAAGCAAAAGAGGGAGTCCCATGGAGACAACTAAAAACGTATGGAGCTGTTTTCAAAGGAGACTGGTGCCTCAAAGGAAAGTTGCTGTGGCTGGAAATAGACCACACTGTGGAACCTGTACAAAGGAAAATTCCAGTGGAACTACATAAACCTGTACACAAGGAGTTAAGCCTTTCTCTAAAGGCTTATCAGCACCTGTAGACACCAGTACAGTCTGGGTAAGCAGCATGTGGTGGCAAAGAAGCCATCTAGTAAAATTTGTGGCTACATAGGTCCAAAGCCACAGAATCAAACATTGAAAAGATGCCACTGTCCACAATTGATGATATCTTGCCAGAAGTTTCCAAAGCCAGAATCTTTAGAATCTCTGGTGTGAGGGAATGGATTTTCACACATAAGCCTAGATAAACAGTGCAGCTTGTTGATGACCTTCACAACATCATATAGTCACTACAGACGGCTGTGCATGGCAATGGGCATAAGCTCAGCACCAGAGGTGTTCCAGAGAAGACTCCCCCAAACACTGTAAGGTGTGCCTGACGTGAAAATAACTGCAGATCAGATCCTTTTGTAGGTCTAGGGAGCAATGATACAGAAGTTGAATGAGACCATGACCGAGAACTACAAGCTTTTCTACAATGATGAAAGGACAAGAACATAAAACTCAACCCAGAAAAATCGTGACTTTACATTAGGTGACATACATTGAACATCTACTGAAAGCAAATCCAACAAGATCAAGGTAGACAGACATGCCAGCTCCAGTGAATGTGAAAGCAGCACTTCATAGGAATAATAAATTTTCTGTCAAAGTTGTGTCCCCATGTGGCTGCAGTAGAGAAACCCATATGTCCTCTCACAAGGCAGGCTGTTGAGTGGGACTGGGCAGGAACCCCAGTGGCAGTCATTTGACATGCTGAAACAAATAACAGATTCCTGAAGATACCAGCCAGGAGAGCCACTGACACTGCAGTGTGATGGGAAAGGATTGGGTGTAGCTCTCTTCAGAGCAGCTTATAGTTTATGCCAGCAGAGCCCTGTCAAACTGAAGAGGGGTACACCCAAATAGATAAAGAGCTGGCTGTGGTATTTGGACTGGACCAACTCCATGAATACACCTATGGCCATCCATTAATGGTTCAATCAAACCACAAACACCCTAGAGACAATCATTGCAATGACCCTTCCTAGTGCTCAAAAGAGATGGCTGTGCTGGAGGCACAATAACATGCACTGCCAGGTAGAGATCAGATATTGTCCAGGATGATTACTGAGATCCTGAGTAGGGCATATATACTGCTCAGTGAGTTGGGGAAGGGGATCAGGATACTGAATCCATTAACATGATGCATCAGTTCTAACACCAAAGATGATGGAAATCAAAGGGTATATCTACTTTGCAATGTAAGCCTGGGTCTGTGGGGCTCAAGTGACAGGCCTTGTGTTTGTAAGCCTGTGTTTGAGTAACCACACTGAATATTGACCCTAAGTTTAGAATTTCTGGACACAAGTCTCACACCTATGCTCACGTGTCCACACTATACTATGCAAACACAAGTCAATCCAAGGATTCCTTGTTCTTCTGTGGCTGTAGAGGCTCTAGCCCTTTCTTCATGGTGTTCTGTGGGAAAACTTGACTGGCTGTCCTGCTGGGCTGTCCAATAAATTGCTGCAGCCCACCAACACTTCCAGCCAAAACTGTCTTTTGGGTCTGCGTGCTCCTGGCAGCTAGAGCCAGTAACCTGGTGGAGTCACCATTTGAAAAAATTGTCCTACTTGTGCTTTCACTCCTGTGCCAGGAAATGGAGAGAATATCCATGAGACTCTCATGGACACACCAATGGTGTTTTCTGACCTACCTAAGACACCTTTGGGGAGAGCACAATAGAGACATGGCAAACCTACACTGACTGCTGTTTACATTTCTCAGTACAGTTACTAATGCCCCCTATATTGACCATGGATTCTGGAGCAGGCCCACAAGCACAGATTGGTGGGATGGCATCATGCTGACCTGAGATGATCATCAGTGACTCCAGAACTTTAGCATGAAGAAAGCTACATTTCTGGAGCTTTGTGAGCAGTTTACTCTGACACCAGTGCCAGATTAAGGTATAAACTAACTAAGCTACAGCTTAGGGCCTCATAATATGAAGGGCCTCTAAAAAAGACTCCTTTTTAAATTTTATCAAAATCCTTTGATAAAGGAGATATGGGAAAGTCTCAAAATATTGACACTTTTGTTCAAATATGACAAATACACATCTGGCTACACAAATACTTATCCTTCATTAATTGTCCATTCTTGACAGGCAGGAGGCCAGGTCTGAGAAAAAACAGTAGTTGCACTTGTAAAATTAGTATTTCTATGAGTAAGTCGATCAGTCTCCTAAGGCAGCATTTTGTTGGCCAGCTGCTACTGGGAAAATTCTGACCGTGCCTTCATAACATATTTAAATAAATAAATCTCACTGCCGACAAAATCGGTGGGAAAATGTGAGGTCAGAGACGGCAGTGTCGTGAAGCAATCCTGCCAAGCTCATACTCGTATGTTAGTATGTTCGTTCTTTCTTTCGATCTGTACTTGTGTTACTCCTGGGGGAATTCTGCGCCACTGCATGTGTGCAGAAGTCATATTCCCCCACAGATTTTTCCTTCCCCACAGAAAATGACTCTGACGGGGAAGCTACAAGAGCAGTCACGCACCACTCCCTAGCAGTGCAGGTGCATCATTTCAGGCACATGGAGCAGCCAGCAGAAAGGTAAATCACTGTGGGGCTGGGGACACCCCACCCAGTGGCTCCTAACCTGAGTCGGGATCAGCTGCTAGTCTCCTTTGGGCTGGCGGCAGGAGAGGACAGGACTTCTATTTCCTCTGCAAGGAGTGGTTGGGGCTGTGTCAGACCCACCCCCAGAAACCTCCCCCAGCTACAGGAAGCTCAGTATCTTCCCCTGCTTCCTGCCCCCATAGCTCCTCAGCTGTGGGGGGAGAAGTCACTGTATGGGGAGCTGCTCTCCCATCCACCCAACCCCCATGCATCCAGACCTCCCATACCCAGACACCCCTGCCAAGCCTCACCTGGTACATCCAGAACACCCCTAGCCTTCCATACCCAAACCCCACCCCACTGAACCTCAACCCCTGCACTCAGACCCCCTGCATCTGGACCCTCACCTGTGCACCCAGACCACCCCCAGTTGAGCTTCCTGCACTTCAAATGCCCACCCTGATGCACGACCCTCAGCCCCCACATCCAGACCCCCATGCCACTGACCCCAACTAGCTGCACTTCAGACCCCCACCCCACCAAGCCCCACTCCCCCAGCACTCTGACCCCCCCACACCCAGACCCCTCCCCTGAGCCCCAGCCATGGGGGAGGATTGTGTGCGGCCTCACCGCTGAGTCAGTGTCCCGGGGCTGGGGAGGCTGCAGGGTGACTTCCCACCTTCATGCAGCCTGTGGCCTGTGCTCCCCACTGGCATGCTGGAGCCTCTGCATTTATTTATTGACAAATGAAACTTGCAGACTTTTTTTAAAATGTGTGCAGAATTTAATTTTTTTGGCCCAGAGTGCCTTCAGTACTAATACATACAATTGTGTATTTTAGTGCACATGCCACTTACTGCTTCTCACACTATCCATGCTTCACATGATTGAGTTTGCAGGTGATCATCTTATGGACTTGGGTCAAATAGATCTTAAGGAGGATAAATTTGTGTTGGCTTCCCTCTGTCAATTTCGGGAACCATCACAGTAAATATCAGGGTGCTGACCAAAGGATAACTAGAGGGTTTTGAGAGAAGTGAAAGAAGATCTACATATATAACAAAATATTGTGGTACTTTGTGAGCAAGTTATTTCAAACTATGTGCATATATGATTTATAGGCTATTAAAGCCTATAATATTCATTATATTTGCCTGAATATAGGCTAGTTTTTTCTCAGTGCCTGTCTAGAGATCACCAGTCTTTTTTTTTTTCTGGTAAATTCTCTTTCCCTTTCTCACATATAGCTTATTGTCACTCTGTGTGTCCAAGGTGTTTACTTGAGATTAATTAGTGGTCCGGGGGAAGACGGGATAGAGAAGCGAACACAGAGATGTCTGCCTAGAAAAAAGACTGAGATTTTCTGCTTGGCAGATTTGGAGCACGCAAGATATTTTATTATAGGTTGTATGCTATGTAAAAAGTCATATATAGACTTATAAATCACATATCATATGTATGATGCATTATATTTTTATAGTATGGCAAAAGAAAAATTCAACAATTCATTGTTTCATAGAAAAAATTAAATGGAATAAACATTTGTAAATATATTTTATATATCGTCTGGATAAATGTATTTCCCTAACAAAATTAATCCAACGTTTTTCATTTATTCATATGAAAAGCAAGATAATTGTCCTTATTCGTGGTTTGTTTAAAAAAAAAAAAAATTATATATCCTCTCGTTTTCCTGTGAGAACATAGACAAAATAGCACTAACTTTCACAGAAATGTCCAGGTAAAATAAGTTTCTGGATTCAATAAAAACTTTCTGCTACTAATTTTAGTACCAATATTAGGTAATTCAGCATAACTTTCTATAAAAACAAATCAATTTATTGGAAAAATACAACACACATGCTGATGGTTTGCTTATTATCTGGGTGTAATTCATATCACTATAACTAATAGTTGAGCTTTAAGCTTGTGGGTTATCCACATCCTATATCCTCCATTGCTTCTTGATCCTCTATTGCCACCTTATCTTCTAAGAGTCTCTCATTCCATATTCAGAGAAGGAATTCCACAATTTAGATGCCCCAACAGAGAAATTTCCTGAGAACTCTTCTCGTAAATTGTATTATTTACAGTATTTTTTTTGTATTTTTATATTTTTTACTTCTACTTTACTTACATATGCAATTAGTTCAAACAATTTGTCTAAAATTTATTTGTCAAAATGTCATCGTTACGGAGAGGGCTGCTGAAAATGAAGATTTTTCTATTTTTAAAACTCTGCCTTTGTATATATGCAAATATTATTTTCACAGAAAGGACATTAACGTATAAAGATTGTGTGTGTATATATTCAATGTTTTTAATGGTATGGGGCTTCTTACACTTGACCATAGCTTAGGGCCTCAGAATGTCAGCATCAGGACATTGGCAGGAGGGCAACCATGTCCAGAAGTGGGATGCTGTTACCTTCTGGAAGCTGGCTACCCCAGACTGCTACAGGTCCATTGCTAACCAGTTTAGCTTTGGCAAATTGACTATGGGGACAGTTTTCTGAGGCAGTCAGGTGTGTGATTTACCAAAGGTGATGAACATATACAGTGTCCCTGAATTAATTGCTGGATTTGAGAGGATGGAGTTTGCTAACTGCACCAAGGCCATTGATGGGACTCATGTTCCCATAGTTGCTGATCCTCAAGGCACACATGAGTACATAGTACCATTTGCAGTTTATTTCATTGTTATGCAGGTCTTTGTCAACCAGAGAGGCCCATTCATGGATGTCAACATGGACTGCACTGGAAAAGTGGCAGAAACCCTAGTATGATATCAAGGAGATCAGCTTTCATGGATAAGCTGCAACACCATTCCCATCAAATGACACTATCCTATATGGAGTAATTGTCCCCCACTGTTCTAGGGGATCTTGCATGTATCCCCTTTTGCCTTGGCTTCTGAAACCTTATCCTGATCTCAGAGGCCCTGGTAAAAGGTTTAATTACATTCAGTGGGTATAGAATGGTGGTTGAATGTGCATTTGGCAGACAGAAATCTCACTGGTATTGTTTACTGGCATTGGATTCCAGTGTTACCAATGCTGTCTGAATTCCTGAAGCTTGTTGTACTCTTATCTTTGGGTTCACAAAGATTGCTATTAGCCCATGAGTAGACCTGTGACAGCAATAGATTGTTGAACTGGTACACTCGTACAGCAAGTGCACCAATCACAGCTGGAGCAGGATGCATATGAGCAACAGAAATCAGAGATTTGTGAGCCCCCATGGACTTGCATGGCCAATGGAAGAGGGAGAACAATATGTTTATGGATGTATTTGTACAGCAATGTTAACAGTAAAGGAAGTACCCTTTCTCTACACTGCAAATGGAATGGGTGGGATGTAGTTGTCATGAATTTTCATTGTGGATGAAATGACTGCTTAAACAAGGGCTTATGGAGGAAATGGTGGTTTGTGTGATATGAGCTGAAGATTTTCATTATGGATTGATCTAAAAAGATGTATTGAGAAATTGTTTTGAATAAAAGTTCCCAGTTGTCTTATGTCTTTATCTGCATTTTTTGAAATGCACATTAGATGATGTCATGCAGTGATGGTAATAAACTTTCTTAATGAAACAAAAGCCTTTATTTTTAACATGGCTGTACTACAAAAAACAATATTCAAGAATTGTCATGCAGGCTAGATGCCATTAAAACACCAAAGCCAGTAATGAAGTGTGTAATGCAAACATTAAACAGTGTAAAATTCCCCTACTTCTACATCTCCCCTGGCCTCCATTCTTATTTCCCTTTCTACTATGTTTAGCACACATTTGGCACTGCTGCACAGGAGTAGAGGACTGCAGTGGGTACATCTGCCAGGCCAACTTGCATTCAGTCCTGGTTGCATGGACCACTCAACCATGGTATTGTCCAGTGCATCATGGCTCTGCAGGACATGGTACCTTAGAGGCAACTCAGGACATGGCATGGGTGAAGCAGGTGCCTGAACTACTATTAGTGCAAACAGCCTCTTGCAGGTCTTTCTGCTGTGCTGTCATCTCTCTCAAGTGATGTGCCTGCTCCAGACACTGCACCAAGTCTCTTCTATTGTGTTGAAATTCCTTCCTCACACCTGTCTGTGCCTCTTCACTTGGTATGAATCCCTTTTTCCCTTTGGCATTGTATCTGCTTCTTGGGCATGTCCACCAGAAGTTTGTCAAGGACACACTTCCTTTTGACTACTCCATGACAGTTCGAAATCCCTATGGCTGGGCTGCAGAGATGGAAAGGCCTGAAAACAGACATCAAACAGTACATTATTGTCTCAGTACTTCAAAAAAAAAAAAAAATTCAGTGCATCCTCTTCTCCCTTCCTTCCCCTCCCGCCCCCCAACAAAAGTGGAATCTCAAGGCCAAAAAATGATACTCTGTAAAACTCTCTACTTCAGTCTGTTTAACTCAGTTGTGTTTGGGAACTGGAGTGTTCCTCTGAAACTAGAGTGAAAAGACCACCTACAGAATGGTAAGGTGTAATTAGCAAGGTTAGTGTTTTAAAATCGCCGACCACTGTAGCCTTGGGCTCTGAGGAGGGGAGGGGAATACACTGTGGCTATACCTAGCATTGAGAAACCATTTCAGGCATTCCACATTCTGGAAGACATAACAACCCTGGGAATTCCAAAGGCACATTCTATTTCAAGTTATCAGTGGCAGGCCAGCCATGTAGGCTACAGAGGTTTCCAAGCTTATAGTGACTGAGCAATATATCTATGAACAGAGTAGGATGATGCCCTATAGAGGAGGGCCTAGAAAATGCATCCTTCTCTTACATGTGACTACCTAGCTTAAGTTCCTACTATGGTAAAAGTTTATAGTGATCAACACCTGTGATTGGGTCAATATTCATGGGGGGAATCAACAGGATGCTGCACTAGCATCCACATCAATTACTACCTCCCTACGGTTTAGGATACAGCCTGCTGCCTACATCTGCCTATAGACTACATGAAAATACAAATGGCAATACAGACTCTCAAATAACTGCACAGCCAGCCCCCTCCCTTTCCCTGGCACATTTCTGGACTGCATATAAACCCCTGCCACATGTTAGTGACTTAATCACCCATGCACTACATTTTCCCCTTACCTTTGTACAGTTTACAGGTTATGCTATTGTGTCCAATTTGTGTGGTGTACTAAAAGGGAAGGCAATATAAGTGTGACTGTGGTCCTAGTGGGGGCCAGCTGTGGTCACTCAATTAGGGTGAACTGCAAAGAATGGGGCAGGCAATCCCCGTAAAGCTGGTAGATATTCCAATACTGTTCGTTCTGCCATTAGTGGATACACACTGCTACCCACAGCTTGTAATAAAAATTGCATTTTGTCATAAACCAGAAATCCCTCCCATTTGTATATTCACAAAAATAAGAGCCAGAAACTTACTACGGTTCCAGGCCTCTTTCTGCTGAGACTCTGCTGCCAGTTCCATGGCAGGCTGCTCCTCTGAGCCAGCATGGTTGTGGCTGTCATCAAACAGCTCTTCCAAGTATGCACGCAGGATGTATTGCAACTGCTCCGGCAGCAATGCCTCCTTTCAGAGCGGCATGAGCACCAGAGTCACTTTGCTAGCTTGATCTATCCGCTACTGGCTCCCCTTTGGTGCTATACTAGATTCAGGGGTCAGAAGGTTGCCATCTCAGATCACCAGACTATCGTTCGGTATCCAGCACCTGGTCAAAGGCAGGATGACAGGGAATTCCCAGAGGTGCAGTTCTCATTCCTGGCTTTCTGGTAGTGGCTCTCAAGTTGCTTAATCTGTTCCCTGCACTGGTCACCTGTCCCTTTAATCTTCAACACTGCCAGTTTTCCGACTATTTCTTGGTACACATGGTCATTTCTGATACTCGCACTGAAGCTGATTATCTTGCTTGCCTTGTACCAAAGATTTAACAGAATCTGACTGTGGTCCTGTGACCAGGTAGCAGCATGTTTGGTAAAGGACGACTTCTTGTTGGTTACCATAGCTAACACAGGAGACTGTTCACTCTGCAGTTCAGTGCTCAGAATAAAATGGAAGGGTTAAACAACAAGCAGCTGTACTTGAACTGAGGGGATTGCTTCTGTTTACTGAGAGTTGATTGGCTAGCCTTGGGATAGAAAGGATAGGAACATGGGCCCATGGGATTGTGGGATAGCATTGGTGGATCTTGGGACACAAGTCTGGGGACCTGGGCACAAACTGCATCCTCACTGAAAAATGATGGTGTTTGGACCATAGTCGTAGTGAGACTCAAGCTTGGGCCGACCCCTCTCTGCTTTGTCATAGGGCTCAAGTCCTGAGGGCTTACTGGCCTGAGTCAGACAGATTTGTGTGTAGATGGAAGTGGTGGTGGGGATTGGACATGAGCCTGGGTTTACATTGCAATGTAGACTTACACAGAGAGCTAAGGGAAATGACATCTACAGACAGTTAACAGCAATACTAGCAGGATGGCCAGAAGACAAAAGCCAAGTACCAGTAGCACCAGAGTCCTATTTTTGACTTTAAAGATGAGCTGAGTATGATGGAAACATACTTTGAGGAGAGGGAGCTGTTGTGCCCACCTCATTACATAAGAATGGCATGCCAAAACACCATGCCTCACATCTGGGCATTGACAGCTGTCTTAAATGGGCTCAACAGTGTGTTTTCTGGCAGAAAATAAATACACAACTCTCTTCCTTGATAGAGTGTGACATGTGCCAGTCATGGGATAACTGTCAGCAGAGACTCTGTTACCACCTGACCATAGAAAAAGATGGGAGAGGACTTATTTGCCTTCAAGAAAAAGCAGTACGTAGTTACAGTGAACTATTTAAACCTTTGGAAGGTAAATGCCCTACCTGATGCAGGAAGCAAGTCAGTGATTTGGCAAACTGAAGGCCCAGTTCACAAGAAATAGCATTCCAGACACTGCATTCACCAAAAATGGACCCCAATTTGCCTTGCACTAATTCAAGGAATTTGTATGCAAACTGGAGTTTGACCACCTCCTCCACCGTATACCCACAGAGGTGGAAACAGCTGTAAAAAGGAGCTAAGACTGTTTCAGAATTGTTAGAATTTTTGGCACACAAGAATATCCCATCACAGGGTTGCCAAAATAGTCCAGTGCAAGTATTGATGGGACAAAGGCCCAACATCCTGGTACCAGTGAAGGGAGACCTGTTGCAGGAGGATGGAGATACTGCTGAGACAAGATGGCCAGTTATCAGAAAGCAGGCACTAGAGTACAACAGGTCAGGCAAGCACCCGCCTACCCTGGAGTTAGGCACTCCTGCAAGGATCCACCCATTAGAGAGAGTCCAGGAGTGGACTAAAGGAGTCCTGAGGAGTACAGTGTAGGGTGATCATACGTCCCCTTTTGGCTGGGACAGTCCCTTTTTTAAGCCCTAACCCAGCTGTCCTGACTTTTTTGGCAAAAGTGGGCATTTTGTCCCATTTGATCAAGCTGGCAAGAGCAAATGGGACAAAGACCCATTATTAGCTTTAATCTGTCCTAATAAAAAAAATACTGTTCCAGATTCTCATTTGGAATAAATTAGTGTGGTTCTGTGGACTTCAATGCAGTTATGCCAATATATACCAGTTGAGAATCTGGCCCATAATTAGAACTCCTGGTTTTTGGGATGTATTAATTTTACATTGGAGGTTATTTTTAAGAATTTCAGTTTTATGTAGTTGGGGGGAAAAAATCTGTTTTGGGGGCTTTCTCGTCTGCATGTACTGTAATGAGTAATCTTTGTAATATTTCCCAGTGCGCTTTAACATGTTGCAAATAGCACTATGTTAACCCATGCTAGGAAGCCTTTAGTGCACACCAGCAAATAATGCATGTTTAGTGCGCTTTAGAAATACTACTTCTGTAGTTTGCATTACTGCTCTATGTAGACAAGCCCTTATGTACAAGTAACCATTTCTGGTGTTTTCCTAGTGTTTGTTAGAGAGATACTTTTTTGGGGAAGGGGGGGAGATCAGACATCTTTTATTGCTGTATATTGGCTAAATCAGAAGCCCTATCTATAATGTGTACATATAGTAACAAATGTAGAAAATGCTTAATGCCACCTATTGGTGGAAATTGTGGAATTACCAATGGTTCCTTCTAGTTTTCATGATACCTAAGAAGTTATCATAGGGGAAATAAGAGCCAGTACGTGTGCACCCCCCATTTTATTTTTAGTGGAAACATTTGTAAATATGTTTCCTGTTGTTCTGTTTATAGGTAGATAAATGCATTAAAGTTGAAATAAGTCACCATCATACCCTCTGTAAAGCCCAGGACAAGAATGATGATTAAAATGTTGTACTGGTTTGATTAAGCACTCACATAGAGTATAAACTTCTTAGCCTTACTTCTAACATTTTTGAGGGACCATAAGGAATCTTGTGCCTGAGACTTTTGGACTTGTGCCTTTTACATATTTCATTGTTTCTTGGCTAATTTGGTTTGTCTCTGTCTTCCACCCGCCCCCCATCTCCCCAATAGAATTGTCCTAGTTTCAAGAAAAGGTTCTTTGTAGTTCCTAAACAAACTCACAAGGTCTGTTCAAATATATTGTCAAAATTATACATTCCTCAGTCCTGTCACCTATACTGCATCTCTGGTGTATGAGATGTCAACTAGAGCTAGCCAACTAATACAGAAAATGACTGATTAATATTTTCACTAATAAACATGGTGAGTTTTCTCTGCTGCTGTTCACCATGAGATCATGCTATTGATTGTTTACAAGTACTTGGATGACTTACTTTATTTGTGAATTACAAAAGGATCCAAGAAATTTAGCATGAATCATTATTTATTTATCTAAAATTCATGCAGGAAATGCTGTTCAGTTTTTATCATTTGTCATCCTGCTTAAAAACTTTCAGTCAGTCAGGGACCAGAAACCATACCATAAATACCATACAGTAATTTAGAGGGCCACTCCTAAAACACAAAGAGCAAACAAATAGTAAAACGGAACAGCAAAAAAATAGCTGACACTATCTAAACTAGATAGTGAATACTTATAAATGAATCCATTCATAGAAATCACAGATGATTCACAAATAGAAAAAGGCACTGAATTTGATGTATAATTATTTCCAAATAGTTACTTTCAGCGATTACATTGGACATCATGCCCAATTCAGTATTCATTAACATTAAGGGTAAATCCTGAGCTTGAACCCTCTTTGAATTGCCCACTTGTCTCTAAATATCTTTAAAAGAATTTTTGATGATGTATTGAAGCAAGTCATATCTATGATCTTTGTCAGTATTTATGGGCTCTGGGCTTGATTCTCTGCTCTGCCCACTTGTCACTGACTAGGGGGAGCCCTAACTTAAATTGTTGGTGTAAGGTCCCTCAGGAATCCTAGGTCAGTGGAAGATCAGGCACAACTGAACGCCACTTGGCCATGCCTCCTCCCTATCTGACCCACCTCAGAATGTCTTTGAGTTCTCACCCCTACTCTGAATATCTTGTATGCCAGAAGTAGAAGGTGCACCTCACCATCTTCTGCTGCAAGGTGCATTTCTTTGATTGTGCTTTCTCTAACAAAAACATAGCAACATGTGTATTTTTTTTTTAAAAAGCAGTAAAACCCTAAAATTATGCCAAAATAAGACACTGCACTGCACATCTTTCTCCCCTGGGAGAAAGATGAGAGAACAAACAGCTGATGTGTAGTCATGTTGCTTAATACACTACTAGAAAATGCTCTCAAGATACTATACTGATGGAGGTATAAGAATCTAAATAGAATAGAAACAGAGGAGCCACCTCTTCCAAATTTCCATGAGTAGAGCCCCCCTGCACAGGATACATTCTCTACATGGTCCTAAATTGCCTTAGTGGACCAGAAAATCCAGCTCTCTGTGTCTTACTCTTAATCCATCTGAGTAACTATTTTATCAGAACACACTGATACTTGTAGAGGATTTAAAAATATAATTACATTAAGAAAAGACAATAAGGAGGTTAATCTCTCCATACTTGTGTGTGACACTTATTGATCTTAATCAGAGTAAAATACTGTCATATATGAGGGAGTATATTTCAAAGTTTGTCATTGATTTTCAGTTTATTTCATTACGTTCGAAGCTGACTTACTGACTGATATTGGTGAAGTCAATGGGATTGTGCAGGTGAATTTGCTCCAGTAGCAGCTGTTGCTAAAAACCTCAACCAACTGCCTCAAAAAATACACCTTGGGTGTTGTGATTGTTGTAATACTGAAGTATTACATGTAATAAATCACACTCAGAGTGGGCATATTATAAGAATGAATATTTATTCCAGGGTTCTGATATGTACAAAGCACTGTTCTTGTTGGCATGATTTATAATGTTGTTAGAACTGTGATTTTTTTTTTAGGAATACCACCTGTATTGTACAGCTGAGCATTCTGTAGAATATCCTGTATATGTGGTGTGTCCTAAGGGCCAATTTTACAAAAGTGTGCCTTGTACTTGTAATTTTGTGCCCATTTTTGAACTGCACCTCTTACACCTCTCAAAAATTCTTAAGCCTTAAACAAGCTCCCAGTTGCAGGTGCAAATCAGGCAGCTAGGGGCACAAGTATTTTGATTTGCACACGTACTTCATTTCATAGGCACAAAGTTATGGGTGCAAATTGCACCCAACAAAGGGAAGCTGGGCCTTAGCCTAGATTAAATGTACAATATAGAGAACATCAAACTAGATAAAAATAAATGAACACAAATGTAGACGCTTTACTCTATCTCACAGTACAATATAATGCTAACATGAATGTCTCAAACTCTGCCTTGTAGCGAATTAAAATAACCTAAAAATCACAAGTTGGGTCATAAATACAGCAGTACATACAATATTTCAGGATTTTATCTCTAAATTCATTTAATTACCCTGATTTAGATGGGATGCTAACAAACTCCAATAGTATCTTTAACTTGTAGGTAACTCTACTATTGACCTCAATGAGAGTTTCATGCCTGGATTAAGGGCACTATAGATTATACCGTGGAGATTGTGATTCACTAAAAAATGGTAAACTCCAACAAGGACTTCATTAATTGATTTCCCATTGATCTTGTGGTGCAGGAACACTTCACTTTATAGTGAGTGACTGCTATAAGGGTAGCACAGAGGATAACTTTTATTTTTCACTTCTGTTGGTGAGGACCCATAACAGTGGCTTGTGCAGTGAATCTACACTCAAGAGTCATAACTACCTTACTTCACTCAAAGTAATTATCTTTTATATTACCATTATCTTAATATTTTCTGTACATTACATATGCGGCACGGTATGTGATGATTTAATTCTACAAAGAAGTTGGTTCTAAAGACTTATTTTACTTTCTAAATGTCAAGTTTTCTGATTTCTGAGCATTCATCATTTGGTTGGTGAAGCTTAAACAAGCTATGACAGATTGCGGATGATAGGCATCAGGGGAAGCATCTCCAGAAATTCTGTAATTTTTAGGTTTGTGTGTAAATACACTTGATGCTTTAGGCTTTCATCCAGCTCAGGAAGGGTTTGTCATCACCTGCCCTGCAACCTTGGGTGCTTCTGTGTTGTGCAGCTTTAGCTTAGAGCTCTGACACCAGCCGCATGCTCACAGCACATTGGCCTCACCATGGCTTCCACCAGCCTGATTACTTCTTGCAGTGTGAGACCAACAGCCCTTCCAGCCCTAAGTCTCTCCTGCGGTGTCCAGTCCCTCTCATTGGACCCTCACAGAAGTTTCCAAATTCACTGCTCCAAAGAGACAGACTATATGCCAGCTTGTTTGCCTGAAAACCCACATTTCAATTTAATACACAGCACTGAGATGACTGGGTGATAAAACAAGAATAAGTTTATTAACAAAGAATGTAGGTTTAAGTGATTTCAAATAAGTGTGAAAGATAGGAAAGATGGCAAATAAAGCAAACAAAACATGCTTTCTAGTGACTAGCAAGCTACAATCTTTGCCTAAGCAATTTCCTCCTTACATCAAGTCATCAGTATCCCTAGTCCTCTGGACAAGGGGACCCAACTTTTAGGTTCAAAGCTACCCTATTGTCCTCTCAGTGATGGATAAAATCAGTGGCAAAAAAACATGTTATCATCCCAAAGTTCATTGACCCTGTTTCAAGAGGCAGGAAGACCTCTTTGAGGGGTGCAGTCTCCATCCCTGGTCAAGATTGTCATGTGGTCTTCTTCCCCCTCTTGATCTCCTGATGACTGTTTACCTTGAACATAAATGTACTTTCCATTGTCTCAGATTACACTTTCTTCAATTTACATTGGAGACAGTCAACGCTGTGAAATAACATTCTTTTCTCTAGGACTGGCTGGGCTTAGGCATTGTCTGTCCAACACTTTCAAGAAACGTATTTCCAGCACACAGCTATAATTCTTTATTCACCACTTGTACGTACATCATGCAATAACATTAATGATCAGCATGTTACCAGTCTGCATATGAAACCTTACATGACACCTTTTACATACAGATTAGGACAACAGAGTTAGTGCAGTGAGTGAGGGAAGGCCTGATGGGTTATGGTAGGGTGTTCCCTCTGCCAGTTGGCATTGAGGGGCTCCCTGCATCACAACATTGTTCCTTTTATGCTGGATTATCTGAATTTCTTTCTGCTATGAGCATATGTCTCTCTGCTTTAAGATAAAAGCTGAGGATCTATCTCAGTGATTGCTTCGAAGTTTAATATTAAGTCATCAGAAATGGTTGTGCCTGATTAAAGTCAAACATTCAGACATACTCTCATGAGCAATAACAAGATCAGATCAGGGCTGATGGCTAGCAGGATGGTTTAGTTACTTGAGGATTCCATTACAACAGGGAGCACTAATCAATGTATATCTACTTTTTAATATGTTACTTCAACCCTGTCTTTTACCAACATTTGAAAGGATGTTATGTCAACTGTCTGATAAAAGCCAATAACAAGTAGTGTAATCAGATTATAAATACTGTAAAAGGATATTCCAATGATAGAAGAAATATATATGGAAATATGGCACATTATACCTTTGTGATGGGCAATTTTTCTTCCAGACAAAAATCTAGAGTGGACTACTTCAATCCTTCTTCTTTATCCTTGGCACCCTCAGCTGCATAGGATGTCTACTAGTTTCTGTCACTTATTTTGGTGTTGTGCTGGTCTGCTCAGGCTTCTGAATGTCATGTTGATGGATTTGGCTTATTTCTTTATTCTGTGTAATGTTTCTCTGGGCTGCCCTCTTTTTCTCTTTCCAGGTGGTGTCCATATTATCACTTGCAGTGCAAGTCATGTTGGGGGCAACCTTAAAGCATGTTCTACCCATCTTCTTACTGTATTTGGTGCTTCAGATTATTGGTTTGCTCTACTTAGAATTTATGATGTTGCAAGAAACTCTTTCCAATGGACTCTGAAGAGCTTCAACAGGAATTTATTTTAGTATGAATTGATCGTATCAATTTCCATGGAAGATTTCCATAACTCTACTGTGTAAAGGAGTATAGATACAATTTTTAACACTGGCATTGTATTTTTGTGTCAGTGCCACTTATACTATTTTTTCCTGATTTTTTTTTTAAGCTTATGGAAGTTGTTTACTGCTTTTGATATTCATAGAATATCAGGGTTGGAAGGGACCTGAGGAGGTCATCTAATCCAACCCCCTACTCAAAGCAGGACCCATCCCCAGACAGATTTTTGCCCCAGATCCCTAAATGGCCCCCTCAAGGATTGAACTCACAACCCTGGGTTTAGCAGGCCAATGCTCAAACCACTGTTTGCTTGACATCTAGCATGGTGTCGTCATTGCAGATTTCACTCCCTAGATGGCTTGTTCCTTCATCTACTCTTATGTTACTTTTCGGACACTTGGTTGATGAACAATTCAGCTTGTGGACTTACAGCATTTTAATAAGTTATTACATTTTTAACAGCTACATTATACTGTAAGTATTTTGTGCTTTTACAAAGATCTTGAGGAGCACTAGACGGAGCTCAGGAGAGGGGGTTCAAAGGTGTCTTCAAACTACTTTGACGTTTCCTCCAACTTTGTATCATTTTGGCACTGGTCCAGTCTGTGACATGAGACCAAGCAACTTGAAGGGTGCTTCAATTTAGGCTAGCTGCCAGAAGCTCCAAGGTTACACAGAGATCTTCTTCAGGTCTGGGAAATAAACTCAGAGTCACAGCTAAATACAAGGTGGAACAGATCCCTTAACATAAGTAGTTAATACCTTTCAAGGGACCATTCATGGTGAAGTGGCCCATTAACTCCCCTCCAGTCAAGCAGGGGAGAAGCCAGCTGGGTGGGGAGGTGGGGGTTTAAGCCATACATCCAGTGTTGTATTCAATCCATGGTTTGTAATGTCTAGCTAAGTTATGAATTTAAGCTCTCAGGCTTGTCTTTTGAAAGTGTTGTGCAGGTTTCCTTGGAAGATGTGGACTGATAGGTCAGATAGACAGTGGCTGCTTTGTGAAAAGTGTTCATCACAGGTGATGTGGTGTTTGTCTTTTATCATTTTCCAGTGTGAGATCATACAAGAGTGTAGTGATTGTCTGATTTCACCCATAGTTATTATTGGGCATTTAGTGCACTGGATGAGGTACACCACATGTTGTGATAAGCATGTGTAGGATCCATGGATCTTGAAAGGACTGTTGTGGCGGGTGTATCTCATTGTAGCAGAGAAGATATGTCTGCAGTTTTGCATCTGTTGTTCTGGAGGGTTTGATGCCACTTTAAATTGGTGTGTCTAGGTCTGTGGGGAGCATGCTCCTGATGATGATGTTGGGGGGTTGTGTTAAAGCCAGAAGATAGAGTTCGGGAAAGATTTTTTTTCAGGATGGGGTCCACATTGAGTCTGGGTTGTAGTTGTTACCCCATATGGGTTCTAGTGTGGGTTGGTAGGTGATAACTAAGGTTGTGCAGTTGGAGGGTGTTTTATATCTGTATTGAAGCTCCATGTGACCCATTTCATGATGCGATCTACTTCTCTGGTGAAGCGTCCTTGTTTGGTGAAGGCAGTTTTGAGTGTGTTAAGATGTATATCCAAGACTTTCTCCTCAAAACATATTCTGCACTGTCTGAGTGTGTGGCTGTAGAAAACAAATTTCTTGGTATGTTTGGGGTGGTTACTAGTTCTATGAAGATAGGTATGGTGATCAGTGGGTTTCTTCTACATAGTTGTCTATAGGATTCCATTGCTAAAGCTGATCATGGTGTCCAGGAAGTTGATGAGAGTGAGAGTGTGTTCCAGAGGTAGTTTAATGAACGGGGGGTGGTGGTTGAAGTTGTGGTGGAAATGTATGAGGGAGTTTGTCATCTGTCCAGCAAAGGAAAATATCATCAATGTATCTTGAGTATATCATTGGTTTCGTGGTGCATTTTTCCAGAAATTCTTCTTCAAGGTGGCCCATATTGTCCAGGAGAGGGCTGGACAGTGCAGAATACATGTTTTTGCGGAAAATTCAAGACTGAGAGTGTTGGGGTCATCCTGGAAAAAATAACTAAGGCTGCTGGAAGCCAGAATGTGGCTGGGTGTTTGATGACTGGCTGTGTTGGGGTCAGAGTTGCTGGAACAGGGCTGTGGTCATACACAGGGTGTGACCTGCTTGCAGGTAGGCTGTTTGTGAGTAGACCAGGTGGGAGCTACAGCAGAAAAGCATTGTAAGGTACCCCAGGTTGCAGGGCAGCTGGTGACACAACCACTTACTGGTCTGGATTGCACCCTGGAATGTCATAAGTGCAAAGAGTTCAGTGAGATACTATGGAACCACCAAGTCTGACAGTATCCTCCAAATATCAGAGGGGTAGCCATGTTAGTCTGTATCCATGCATTTGAAGAAGTGGGCTTTTTACACACGAAAGCTTATGCCCAAATAAATCTGTTAGCCTTTAAGGTGCCACCAGACTCCTCGTTGTTTTTGTAGTATCCTCCAAAGACATTCATGTCAGACAGTATCAAATGCTTTTGAGTTGTCAATGGAGCATATAATCAGCGGGTGAGTTGTATTCTCTGCATTTTTTAAAATAATGTGATATTTGCAAATGAGCCATGTGTGCGTCAACCCTCTCTGAAACCATCATATTGTGGTGGTAGTTCCACTTCTATCCTTTGTCTCATGCGATCCTGCATTCTGTAGTCCAGAACCATGTTAGTCATAAGATGGCATATCTATATATGGCAAAATGTGCAGATGATAGGTAATCATTTAGGTTTGTCATTATGTAATGAGGTGGATGGGCCTCACACTGACAATGAGAGGGTTAAGGACAGCCTGTGGACCCAGTTGGCCCTGCCCTGCTACATCTGCAACAAATGTCAGGCATGAAGAGGGGACTTAAAAGGAGGAGACCTAGATCAGTTCAGGGCTGACTAGGCAGGAGAGCAGAGAAGCCTGGTTGTAGCCCTGAAACTGAGCTAGGTTGTCCGCTGGATAAGCCCCTGCTAGAAGGGCTTACCAGTCCTTGTGGGATTAGAGGAAGCATGGACTGTTTTGAGACCAGCTGAGTACAAGGTTGGAGTCCCATTGAAGATTTGTAGGATGGCCCTATTTTATCTAGATCTTGATTTCCTTTGGACCTTAACACCTTGGAAGGGCTAGGCCTGAAGTTTTTCTTGGCTGGAGGGCCAAAGCACCACTATCTCAGACCTCAGAGACATACCAGAAGAGGCCTTCCACTGGGTGAAGGACTTGATGGACTTAGGCACTAGATGAATGGGCAGCTCAATGGAAGATTAACTTCATTGTGGACAAATGCAAGATGATGTATACTGGAAGGAATATATGAACTACTCACACACTGCTGAATTCGAAATTAGTTGTAATTTTTCAGGAAAAACGTGTGGGAATTAAAGTGCATAGCTCAGCGTAAAATTCTCCTTCATGCTAGCTGTAATCAAGAACATCAACAAAATATTATGTTGATAATAAAGAAAGCAGTAGAAAATAATTCTGCAAATATCCATTTTACTATAATGGTATGTCTTCATCTGAATGCAGTTCTTGCACCTCACCCCTCAGCCCTATATGTTTAAAAAAGATACTTCTGAGATAGAATAGACCCAGAGAGAGGTGACAAAAAGGATGAGATTTGAAAAGACCTCTGTATAGAGAAAGATTAACAAAATTGGTGCTGGTTAGTTTAGAGAGATGAGTAACAGGGCCATGACAGCGGTAAATCAAATAATGAATTATATAGAGAAAGTAAATCAGGAGCTCCTGTTTCTCATAAGGGGACATTCAATGAAATGGAAAGACAGCAAACTTAAAAGTGATAAAGGAAATACTTTTTTTACAGAATGTGGAGCTCATTTCCACATGATATTGAGACCAAAACTTAATAGAGTTCAAAAAAGAGATACTGAGAACAACCACCATGGCATGAGAGAGGATAAAAAAGAAGGAAAATAATTCTCATACTTTAGGGCATAAGTCAACCACTAACTGAAGGGAGTTGGAGTTAAACTTCCCTTATGGGGAGGATATTCGATAGTTGTCGAATTTTTGCACCTTCTTCTGAAACATCTGGTTCTGACTAATGGCAGAGATGGGTGAGTGCTCTGCTCTGCTCAAGTATGGCAATTCTCATGCCCCTATGTAGTTTAGTGGCTGCTGATGACATCCAGGAGTGCCACCAGTGTACAAAACACTGCACAACTATGGAAAGAGTTTTGGGGGAATTCTGGGCAGGGACACTGGGGAAAATCCCTACTGTGATGCTGGCAAACCAGGTGCCAGCTCATGCCAAGGTCCTTAAGCCTCACTGAATACTGACAAATGCATAGGTGGAAAACAGTCTGGCTCATCCGTGTGTTCGCATTGTTAAAATATATTGTAAGTTTATAAGAAGGTGTTTACTGTTTAGGCTTGATGAAATGCTTGTAGGATGCTGTATGTATTGATGTTACTTATAACATCTGTAGCGCATGGTATAAAGTTATACTGAGTGTTTGCCTTGTAAACCTCTGTAGTTGTCACTCACCAAACAGGAAAGGAACATTTATTAAAGTGCTGATCCAGCACACAAGAAGGCCCATTGAAACCAAATGAGCCATTATGAAACATCCTCCCACCCCCGGCCAGACACACACAACCATGAAAAGGAGACGGGTGCTGACGCTTGTTCTTTCAGTTTGAACTCTGGAGGAAGGGAATAAAAATCCATGACCAGAATGAACTGTATCACTATGCTGCTTGGAATTTGGCAATGTTTCCAAGAATAATCCAAGGATTCCCAAGATGCTTAGCTTGTGATGTGCAAGCGTTCTGTGTCCTCTAGAGCTAACTCAACAGTTTCTATTACCTTTTGGAAACTAAGACCGTAACTCATTTTGGTGTGTACACTTACCTGCTTTAACCCTGTAAATAATTTTCTTATTTCTTTTTCTTAGTTAATAAATCTTTAGTTAATTTATTATAGGATTGGCTACAAGCGTTGTCTTTGAGAAATCTAGGGTACAATTGACTAGTCCTTTGGGACTGAAAGTAACCTGAATAATGTGGTTTTGGTGTAAGGGATCATCTATCACAAAGGCAGTCTTGCCTGGGTGTCAAGAAAAATCAGAGTGCCCAAGGGGACTGGCTGTGAATCCCTTCTAAGGTTGTTGCACCTTCTTCTAAGGTGATTGTTGTGCTCAAGGAATTCACACTTGATACTTGGTTGGTGAAATCTAAGTATTAGAGCACACAACCAATTTGGGGTTTGTGCCTTGTTTCTTAACAGTCTGCCCTGAGTTCGGCACTCACTCATGAGCCACTCTAGATAGCTTGACACTTACATTGTACAAAATGTGCCTTGGGATCTCTTGTTACCTGTCTATAGTATTTCTAAGGCACCTATCACCTGGTTATCTAAACATTAACATGCTTATTCAGTAGACAGATTTTATCTGAAACACCCCAAGCACTGTAAACCATATATTAGTCAATTCAATTTATTTCTAATTCAGCCTCATACCATAACATCTTAGGCATGAGTGTCACAAGAATGATAAAGGATTAGAAAACATGCCTTGTAGTGATAGACAAAGAGCTCAATCTATTAATTTTAACAAAGAGAAGGTTAAGGGGTGATGTGATTACAGTCTATAAGTACCTACACGGGGCACAAATATTTAATAATGGGCCCTCCAATCTAGTAGACAAAGGTATAACATGATCCAATGGCTGGAAGGGTTGTGGCGGATTTTACAACACTGACAATTTTAAAATCAAGATCAGATGCTTTTCTAAAGGATTATGCTCTCGCAATTATTTTGGGGAAGTCCTCTGGCCTGTGTTGTGCAGGTCAAACTCGATGATCACAGTGGTCCATTCTGGCCTTAGAAGCGATCAGTTCATGTAACCTAATGCACACCTTTTCATTATATTATTGCTTAATTAGTAGGACTTGGCTCTTACTGACAAAATGTGATGTTAACTAATAAAATTCTGTATATAAACCCTAACAAAGAATAACTAATGCTAAACCCCTACATACTTCATGGTTCTGATAACATCTCTGGAGTATTGCTTTTGCAGTAACTATATTGCCAGAACCCCAGGATTTGTGTGTGTAGCCTTATAACTTGACCACATGTACAGTGTCTTCTATATATTACAACTGACTAAATACACTATATTTATGAAGCTTCTGGATTTTTACAATGTAAGAAATCATAATATAAAATATAATACTGTGTCATTTTCTTCAAACTTTGTTGCATTACTTTTACCACTTTATTCCAGGAATGGCCTGGGTCATAAATATTAGTCATCTTCCAGGAAATCAGAACAATGGTACTAAAACATAGTCTATTGAGAATGGCCTTTATGAGTCAAAACCAACCTCTGTTTCAACTCTTTTTGTAGCAAATGCTTAATAATGCATTATTCTCTGTCTGGCGTGGCTATAATTTCTGGTTAGGCTGCCAAGGGAAATATCTTGGTTTAAAAAAGAATTCCACTTACAGAGTGGCTCAGAATAAGCAGCACACTTCTGCACTTAATGGACAGACCTACTGCACTGCATTTAATTTAGCAATGCTGAATGAGTCAGCATAATTCCAAATGATGTTGCAGGTATATGGCAAAGAGCAGGTATCAAAAAGTCATTTGTCTTCCGACTTTGTGATACAGTGAACTATGGCATACCTTCCAATTGCCTCAAGTGGCCTGGTTCTTGGCTGATGTTCAAACTTGTCATAAAGATCACAGTACAAAAGTTATGTCTTAGGAAAACAACAGTAGAACAGAGTGAAGAGGGAATAAGAGGAACTGAAAAGTAATATTTTTTCAACCTTCAAATATTTCCTTAAAGGCCACAAGGTAATATGTCTGCTACAAGGTATATACTTATAGAAAGCAGAAGCTCCAAGGGTTAGAATTTTACATTTCCAGTAGAAATTGAAAGCTGAAAACCTATTTCTTTTATTATTTGATTTGGAATGGATACATCCAAGCAGTATATCTAAGAATAAATGGCTATTAAAAATATAAAGTCACTAATATAATGTTAACTAAAATATTCCATACAGTATTAGCATCACATTTTGTATAAAAGGTGTCAGATAACTTATTGGCCTTTTCCATATTTGATTGATCTGATTATCTATCTTGTCTCCCCTACCTTGTGCCAATGTCAAATTAGTCCCTATAGTATATTCTTCAGTGCTTATCCAATCCAGTTTTAAGTGAGTCAAGCAATAGTATTTCCACTACCTCCCTAAGGCAATAGCTAATCTGTTTTATTTTCTTTAAAGATGGTGGCCAGTTACTTGCATGGAAGCTGTCTCTGAAGCACATTCTAAGGCTTATCTATGTTACAATGACCACCCTGCACCTTTAAGCAGGGGGGTGTTTGGGTGGCTGGCAGAGTGAAGGGAATAGTGCTGGCTGGGGGTGGGGAGGAAGATGAAAACTGCTCCACAAGGGGCAGCGTGGTCGCTGACTCATCCCCTGGGAATGCAGGGTTTTAAAAGGGGCAGCTCAGCCTTCCTTTTTACACGTGTGACCAGATAAATAGCTTGGAAAAGGACTTAAAAAGAGGTGTTCATGAAAGGAACAAATGAGGGGCGGTTGGGGTCTCCTATGCTTGGTACGGCAAGGAGCCAACCCCCCCATTCTTATAGCCCATCTTAACCCTCCTACGAGGCGGGGGGTGGATGGTAAGGTCCTGGCAATGGATTTGTTGGAGGGACCTGAAGGGAAAAAGAGGGGGAGCTGGTGGAAACCCCCCACCCTGGTATGGTAAGGTCCCAGCAATGGATTTGATGGAGGGACCTGGATGGAAAAAGACAGGGAGCTGGTAACCCCCCTCCCTCCCGTAAGGGTAATTATGGAATAAACATGGGGTTGCCTGCACTGTACACTGTTATCTGCCAGGTAGTCCCAGATATCTAATAATAAAGTTGCGACCGGATTAAACCCATGTCAAATGTCTCCTGTCCGTCTTTCGGCACAGCCAGACAATGCATGTACAAAACTTATCTTAGTAAATGGTTCTTATTCACATGCTATGCTAACAGTGAGTCACTGAAGACATTCCATTAAAAAAAGTTAGCTCTTTGTGCAGTATCATGATGATCTGTCTACCTAGCTATATTTCAAGATGTTTTCCGAAAAAGACTGCATATCTTTTTCACATATTACCATCCCAGAAAAGAAGACTTGAAACAGGTTGTATTTACAGGGCAATACTGTAATGACCAACACAATGACTGTATGCACAAAATTCTATATTTCCCCAGACAAATTGGGGAATGTTTGAATGTAAATGTTTGAGCAAGTAATTGTACTTGCAATCACTTCATTTGTATGCACTGTGGTGCATCATGGGAGATGTAATCCAGCTAGGGAGCTCAGCCTAGAGGAGAATAGGAGTATAAATCACCCAGCTTCAGCTTCCACAATTCTGAACCAACATATTTTGGTTTTCAGCCAAAATATTTTAGTTTGTTTTTTGCCAAAATGTAAAAATATTTCATAGGAGGAAAAATTCTGTCCAGTTCTAGAAAACATAAATGTATCAAACTTTTGAAGTCTCAACAGTGGCTTGGTTTGACAGCATGGCAAATGGTTGTGTCAGATCTTATTTTATCTGAAGCAGTTTGTCCACTCCCAATAACAATTTAAAGTTTTTCCCAGGTTTCACTGCTTGAGCTAACATTCAGCACTGTCTGCCATACATCACTATAATACAGATCACCTCTATCTGTTGCCAAAGATATAATGCCCTAGCATTAAATTTTGAGTTCCGTGATTTTGTTAGAGAGCAGCAGGGTTATGAAAGAAAGTTTGTTTGAATGCAATTCCCCTACCCCCTCAAAAAAGTAATTTTAAAATGAAAGCTATATTATTTTCTACTTTTAGTTATTCAGTAGATCCCCTGGGCGCAGTTACCTTGGAAACATCATAGTGTAAAGGAATACAAATATATGGAACATCTTCCTGCACCCCTTGACAGTGCCTGGAAAAACAATGTTGATAGCAGTGAAAAAACAGTGAAAATTTAGCAGAAGCAGAAGTTTGACCTTTAAAATGGATCTTGGGAGGAGAAGAGGAATCTGAGTAGTTGAGAAGGTTTAACTCTTTGAAAGCTCGGATTTCAAAGATGCAGTGTGGTACCAGTGATCACCATGTCATTTATAGATTATTTTAAAATGTGTACTTTTGTGTGGAAAATAAGGTAATGCAATGAAACTTTTAATACAAAGTCCTGGTGCAAAGAAATGTAGTGCAATAGTTAGGTCTAACTGCAATGCATACTTGTTCCAGTGCCCAGCCTTAGGATTGGGTCATAATAGGGTTGAAATAATTGTTGTAAATTCAGTATTATTTGAAGTATTAAAAAGCCACAAACTTTTTTTTTAATATTAATTACCCTTAAAATGTCTGACTGAGCCACAGGCTCTCCTGCATCATTTATTGTTGTCACCTTGGGAAAAATAAAAAAAAAAACCCTAAAATGATACAAAACTAACATGGCAGACATTAAATGGATTAAAAACTGGATAAACGAGGAATCTCAAAATGTAACTGTAAATTGGGAGTAGATATGTTTCTAGTGGGGTCCTTCAAGGATCAGTTCTTGGCCCTACATTATTTAACCTTTTTTTTTTTTTTTTTTTTAAGGACCTGAAAGAAAGCAAAATCATCACTGATAAAGTTAGCAAATGACCTCAAAACTGAGGGAATGGTAAATAATTAAAAGGATAAGTCACTGATTTAGATTGAACAGGATCTGTTGGTAAGCTGGGTTGAAGCAACAATATGCATTTTAATATGGCTAAATGTAAATGTACACATCTGGGGGGGGGGAGGGGAATGTAGGCCATATTTACAAAATGGGGAACGATCCTGGGAAGAAGTGACTCTGAAAAAGATTTGTGGGGTGTGGTAGATAATCAGATGAACATGAGCTCCTAGGGTTATGCTGTGGCCAAAAGGACTAATGTGATTCTTGAATGCATAAACAGAGGAATCTTTAGTAGGAGTACAGAGTTTATTTTATTTTTGCATTTGGCACTGGTGCAACCACTGCTGGAATAGTGTCTGTTTCTAGAGTCCACAATTCAAGAAGGATAGTGATACATTGGAGGGGGTTCAGAGAAGATCCATGAGAATGATTAAAGGACTAGAAAACATGTCTTATAATAAGAGTCAAGAAGCACAATCTATTTTGCATAACAAAGAGAAGACTAAGGCGTGACTTGATCAGTCTATAAGTACCAAATATTTGAAAATGAGATGTTCAATCTAGCAGACAAAGGTATAACACAATCCAATGGCTGGAAGTTGAAGCTAGACAAATTCAGGCTGGAAATAAGATGTACATTTTTAATAGTGAGGGTATTTAACCATTAGAACAACTTACCAATTGTTATGGTGGATTCTTCATCACTGGCCATTTTTAAAATCAAGATTGGATTTTTTTAAAATTATGCTCAAGTTCAAAACACATTAATTTGGGGAAGTTCTATGGCTTGTGTTATACAGGAGGTCAGACTAGATTATCATTATGGCAATTATGGTAATCATAATGGCTTTGGAATCTATGAATCTCTTCAGAGAAACAAAAGGTTCTTATGGACATTTTAAGCATTAAGAGCTTAGACCAAAGTTTTTAAAGAAGGGTGGAATTTTCTTAAGTGCCAAAGTGACTTTCAGTAGAACATGTGCTCCTAAATTACTCAGGTGCTTTTGAAAAATCCCATCCCCTTGGCCAAATTTCTCTGAGGTTCTGAGCACCTGCAGCTTCCACTGAAGTTAGGACACTGTAGGAAACCGTTGTGAGAACAAATGACTTGCTGGCTATGTGATCAGAAAATCAGTTCAGTTCAGAAATGCTAGTTGTTGGCAGATATCCGATAAGAAGCAGCATAATCCTATTCTCTGCCAACGAAATTCATGTTGTTTAGCTTGACTTCCATTTTATGCACCTCTGTTACCATTTTAGTAACTTGGCGGCACCAGTTTGAGGCAGTTGTTTTTGGCTGACCTTTTGTTTCACTGGCATTTTATTTAAAAAATAGGAAAATGTAACTGTAACCACTGGAGTCAGTGGCTATTGCCTCTATTTTGTGACAGTCAATCCTTCCTTTGAAGTTAATGGCAAACCTCCCATCATGGCAAGATCAGACTCACTTTTATAATAGCTTTAAATCTTCAGTGACAGAGGATAGCAATCTCAACTGTTTCGGTTTGTTTTTTTTGTTCCAATGATTAATATGCATCTTTTTAAAACGGGAGCATAGAGGACCTGGGGAATTAGACCAGTCAGCATAACTTCGATACTTGGAAAGATACTGGACAAATTATTAAGCAATCCGTTTGTAAGCACGTGGGGGATAATAGGGTTATAAGGAATAGCCAGAATGGATTTGTCAAAAACAAATTATGCCAAACCAATTTAATTCCCTTCTTTGACAAGATTAGTGGCTGAGTGGGTGAGGGTAAGCAGTAAACATGATACTTCTTGATTTTTTATTTTATTTTATTTTTAATTTTTTGTAAGGCTTTCTACAGTCCCCACCAACATTCTCATAAGCAAACTAGGGAAATGTGGTCTTGATTGAATTACTATAAGGTGGGTGCACAAATGGTTGAAAGACTATACTTAAAGAATAGTTATCAATAGATCACTGCCAAACTGGGAGGCTGTGTCTAATGGATTTCCACAAGAGTCAGTCCTGGGTCCGGCACTATTAAATATTTTCATAAATGACTTGGATAATGTAGTGGATAGTATGGTTATAAAATTTGTGGGTGACACCAAACTGGGAGGGGTCACAAGCAGTTTGGATAATAGGATTAGAATTCAAAATGACCTTGACAAATTTGAGAATTGGTCTGAAATCAGATGAAATTCAATGAAGATAAGTGCAAAGTATTTTACTTGGGAAGGAAAAATGTAGTACTGCTGAAAAGGATCTGGGGTTTCTAGTGGATCACAAATTGAGTCAACAATGTGATGTAGTTATAAAAAAGGCAAATATTCTGGGGTGTATTAACAGGTGTGTCACATGTAAGACTCAGGAGGTAATTGTCCTGCTCTACTCGGTACTGGTGAGACCTCAGCTGGAGTACTGTGTCCAATACTGGGGGGCCATATTTAAGGAAAGATGTGCACAAATTGGAGATAGTCCAGAGAAGAGCAACAAAACTGATCAAATATTTAAAAAACCTGATCTGTGAGGAAAAGAAAACTGATAGGGGACCTGATAAGTCTTCAAATATGTTAAGGGCTGTTAGAAAGAGGATGTGATCAATTGTTGTTCATAGCCACTGAAGGTAGGAAAAATAATAATGGGCTTAATCAGCAGCAAGGGAGATTTAGATTAGATATTTGGGAAAAAAATTCTAACTATAACTGGAATAGGCTTCCAAGGGAGGTTGCAGAATAACCGTCATTGGAAGTTTTTAAGAATAGGTTAGACAAACACTGACTGGGATGGTCTTCTATGTTTACTTGGGCCTGCCTCAGCACAGGGGCTGGACTTGATGACTTCTCAAGGTCCCTTCCAGCCCTGCATTTATAGGATTCTATGCAGAGCATCTGGAGTTATGACTTAGTAAAGATTTGTTTCAGCAAAACTCCACTGACCAATTTCTGTTCCCAAGTGAAACTGAAAGAAGATTCTAATCTTAAAACCCCCTGGACTAGCACAATATTAGCCTAGTATATTAACAAAGCAAAGACATAGCCAAGAATATTTCATATATAATGTCTCCTATTGTTTCTTTTTTTATTTGATTTTTCAAGTTTTTCTCAGAATATAACCAGAGTTGTAAACAGAATCAGACAAAACAGTTTCATGACTTGCTGTTGATAGGTATCTGTGTAGTGAAAGCCAATTTTAATCTGGTTCCTTTTAAAATAATTATTGTTTGCTTTTAAAACTGATAAAGCATTTTTAGAAAAATAATTTAATTTAGGTTCAGCATTCTCAACTCAACCTGAAGTCACTGGGGATTGATAGTTTTCAGCAGCTGTCTTAATGAAGGATACCAAGTATCTGAAAAAGTGACAGTAACAGGATGCATAAAGAACAGTATAGAGAAAGATGATCCTGTCTATAACTGCATTAGAGATTACAGGAAATTCTGTGGAGGTTGAACTGGGATTGTACTAAAAGATAAAGGATCAAATAAGATTTTAATCTATTATTAGCAAGGGATAGGAATAGTGTGATGCATCAGAGCATTGTTCATTGACGTTTTCTTTACTCTTTCCATTGGGTTCTTTTCTTCCCAGTCTTCCCAAAGGAAATTTTGCTGGTCTCCCCTCAACTACTGCATTCATGTCAGTTAATGTCTCTTTTGTTCTATGATGATATAACATCTTGGAGCATGACTTATCATGTCAAGTTAGCTAGTCCTGGCAGTTCTGGGAGATAGAGAATTCCATTAGAGCATTAAAGATGATGGTTGTAGTTATATCAGGCAGAAATAACATCAGATGTGCTTTTTTACAGGAGTACACATAAAACTCATGAATTTCTGAGTACCACATCGTCTACTGAACACAATGGAGAATGTAGCCGCACACATGCCCTACATGATGCATTTTAGGCCAGGTTTGCAGCTTGGATAAATCAGTGTATCTCCATTAGCTGTGTCAATTTACAATACCTGAGAATCTGACCCAATGTCTCAGGGTTGTTTCTATAACCCTAGCTCATACTCAAAGAAAAGAGAGCCAGTGAGTCTGACTGCTTTCAGTTCAAAGAGACTCCAAATAACAGTGAAAACGTGATGTGTCATGATAGGTTTGAAAAGGCAAATTGCTGCCAGTCTGATTTCATAGATCTGGACACAAATGTACTTGGTTGAAAAGAAGAAAGGTAACAAAAGAGAAATAAAAACAAAGATGAACTCCCAATTCAAAAGATAAAAAAGTTTCCATTACAGTTCCCTGAAAAGAGACTCTATAGACATGTGCTATAGCGCACTAAGCAGATCTGCTCCCTTTTTGCACTCATAGTTATACCTTCATATCGTAGTGACAAGAATACATTGGTACTGCTTTACTGTTAGCACAGTAAAGCCAGCACAGCTAAGCGTGTGAGCTGGATTTTCTTCCTTCTTGTGCATTGTGATGGGTTCGGTCACAAAGACCCCCTTGGGACTATCACCTGACATGCTGGAATTACCTATGAGCCCGTTTTCCACTGCCAACTTGGGACTCCAGAACCCTGCCTTGTTGAGTCAGACACGCTAGTGTGCTGCAACACAGACCCAGGTCTGGTCCACGCCCCCAAAGCTGCAGACTTTAACCAAAAACTGCTCAGTAAGTCACCTATCTCTAGCACCCAGACACCCAGCTCCCAATGGGATCCAAACCCCAAATGAATCCATTTTACTCTGTATAAAGCTTATACAGGGTAAACTCATAAATTGTCCGCCCTCTATAACACGGATGGAGAGATATGCACAGCTGTTTGCTCCCCTAGGCATTAATCACTTACCCTGGGTTAATTAATAAACAAAAGTGATTTTATTAAGTATAAAAAGTAGGATTTAAGTGGTTTCAAGTAATAACAGACAGAACAAAGTAAGTTACCAAGCAAAATAAAACAAAACATGCAAGTCTAATTAAGAACTGAATACAAGTACATCTCACCCTTAGAGATGTTCCAATAAGCTTCTTTCACAAACTAGACTCCTTCCTACTCTGGGCCCAATCCTTTCCCTGGTACAATTCTTGTTAGTTCCAGCTCAGGTGGTAACTAGGGGATTTCTCATGACTGCAGCCCCCTTTGTTTTGTTCCACTCCCTTTTATATCTTTGGCACAAGGCGGGAATTCTTTGTCTCTCCCTGGGTTCCCACTCTTCCTTCTAAATAGAAAAGCACCAGGTTTAAGATGGATTCCAGTACCAGGTGACATGGTCACATGCCCTGTGAGACCAAGCCTCCATTCTTTCCAGCCTGACTCACAGGAACACAGGAAGGCTTACAAGTAAACGGAGCCATTTACAACAAATTGTCCTGGTCAATGGGAGCCATTGAGATTCTAAACCACCATTAATGGCCCACACTTTGCATAATTACAATAGGACTTCAGAGTAATACTTCATATTTGTGGCTTCAGATACAAGAATGATACATTCATACAAATAGAATGAACACACTCAGTAGATCATAAGCTTTGTAATGATACCTTACAAGAGACCATCATCCTCATCTGGGTCAAGCATGTGTCAGAACAGCCACAGGGCAGCTATAACTTCATTCACTGGCTGAAATTATTCCCTTAGGACTATTCTGCCAGCTGGGGATCAGCAGATTGCATCATGGTCTGATCCTACCCCATATATTTCCCAGAAAATCCTCTATAGCGCCTGCCAGCTCCACCTCTCCCCTGCATTGGGGCACCATGGAGGAAGGGCTGAAGTAAAGCTGCCTCTTTAGGGCGAGGATTCCCCTGTGGTGGAAAAAATGGGCATCTGCCCCATTAGGTTTAATCCTGTCTAAAAATGCCCTGGTGATACAAAGTGAATTTAGTAGCACCAGGGATCTGGTAAAAATCATTAAGACACAGTAGAGATACAGCCCACAATACAATTTATTTGAGTCACTTTTTCTACTAGGACCACACTTTGAAGATTAATACAAAGTTTAAATAAAAGCAAATGGGGTTGGGGTGGGTGAGTGGAGGCTTCTTTTACCTGAGACTAGAGATTAATTTTAAATATGTGAAGTCTGTAAACATTTCAGGCAATTTATTTAAGTTCAGTCATCTGGGGTTGAAATATGAATATATACAGTTATATTTGTTTTGAGAGTTTTATTTTAACTTTCATGATATTAGTTGAGCTTGTGGTGAAGATAGATGTATCCATGGAAACTGTACAGTAATTCATAAGGAGTAGAACTGTATAGTGGCTCTCTACCAAAAATATGTTTTATCAAGAAAGTCAGTGCTACTTTTTCATGTCAGATTGTCACACAGTCAAGATTTCTTCCTGTTTTATGATGATGATTTGAACTCTCTCAAGGCAGACACTATTGTTTGGTACTTTGTGACTTAAAACAGTAATAAAAAAGTAAACTCTCAAAATGTGTAACATGCCATAAGAAAATATAGTCAGAGAATGGATTTGGATGAGAACTAACCATAATGCCATATTATAACTGCTTTGAGTAATGTTTATTTTTTTAATTATCAGACAATAGTTCTTTCAATTGTACTTGTGTAATCCTGTAGGGATGTAAGTGAGGTACACAGAAGGAGATTTAAGCTTTTGGGGTATTTCCAGACTAGCATTTAAGCTCTCTCTTTTTTTAAGGTGAGTTGATTGCCATTTAACTCAATTTAACTGACATGTTTGCATATGCTCAGTCTAGAGTAAACCACAAATGTTTGTGTCCTAGAACAAATGCTCTAGTATCTGATCTAGCATTTGCAAACATGTTAGATAACTCCATTTAATGGGCAATTAGTTAACTCAAGATTCAGGGCTAGTCTATACTGGCAATGCTAAAGCGCTGCCGTGGCCATGTGTTTTTTCACACCCTTGAGTGAGAAAGTTGCAGTGCTGGTAATTGCCAGTGTAGACCAGCCATCAGTCTAGCTATACTATTAGTTAGAGCACAGGAATTGAAGTTAAGAGCCTATGGTTCTATTCTCAGTTCTTTGACAGACCACCTTTGTGACCTTGGGCAATTCATCTAGACCATACATTTAAAAAAAAAATGTTCTCCTTTTCACTTTCATTCAGATATGAATTGCAGCCAGAAATCTGTGTACTCAAACCAGCTTTCCAAAAGGTCAGGGGGATTAGATGTGTTTCAGAGTGGGAGGTGAGAGTTTGATCGGTGATTCATTTCATCTGCACACACTGGTTTTAACTTTGAATTTGGGAGCTGCAAAACAGATTTTTTGTTTGTTTGCTTTGGTGCCTGTATGACGTTGCACTCTATATGATTTTATGAAAGTATGCTGATGAATATGAATAGAATGTAACTGGAATATGCTTCATGCAAAAGGTCTCTTGTAAGGTATCATTACAAAGCTTATCATCTATTTATACAAATAGGATGACCACATCCTATTTGTATAAATGTACCACTCTTGTATCTGAAACTAGAAATATAAAATATAATTCTGAGGGCCTATTGTAATTATGCAAAGTGTGGGCCATTAATGCTGGTTTGGAATTTTGATGGCTGCCATTAACCAGGACAATTGTCTGTAGATGGCTCTGTTTTACTTGTAAGTCTTCCTGTATACGTGTGTGATGGCAAGTGGGTAATGAAGTCTTACAGTGACATGTGATCATGTCACCTGAATTGGAATCCATCTTTAACCTGGTGCTTTTCCATTGAGAAGGAGGGGTGGGAACCCAGAGAGGGACAAAGGATTCCCACCTTATGCAAAAGATATGTAAGTGGGTGGAACAGAACAATGGAGCAGCCATCATGAGAAATCCCGTAGCTACCACCTGAGCTGGAACAAGGGCTATACCATGAGAAAAGAATGTGCAAATTAAGTGCCCAATCAAGAACCACTTAAGCCAACAATGAACTCGAATATGCCAATCAACATCAGAGTTTTCCCAGGAATGTGGCTTGGCTGGTAAGCAACTCAGTCATGCAGGGACATGTAACTTGCCCATGTGACTCCAAAACTCCATCTTGGAGCTGGACTTTGCATAGGAGAGAGGAGGGGGTCTCCACTCACAAGAGAAAGTCTATTTAAGCCTGTGGGAGACCCCTCCATTTGGTCTTCAGCTGGCTAAAGAGAGAGCCTCGCCACCCCCAAGGATACCTGAAATAAACTGGAACAAAGGACACTAACTAAAGGAGGTGTGAGTGATTGCTGGACCCAGACTAGAAGGAGATTAGTCTGTAAAAGGAAGCTTACTGGAACTGGTGAGGTTTTATCTCTGTTCAGTTTTCTTAGACATAGACTTGTGTGTTCTATTTTATTTTGCTTAGTAATTCACTTTGTTCTGTCTGCTATTACTTGGAACTACTTAAATCCTACTTTCTGTAATTAATAAAATCACTTTTTACTTATTAATTAACCCAGAGTATGCATTAATACCTGGGGAAGAGGGGGACAAACAGCTGTGCATATCTCTCTATCAGTGTTATAAAGGGCGAACAATTTGAGCTTACCCTGTATAAGCTTTATACAGGGTAAAACTGATTTATTTGGGGTTCGGACGCCATTGGGAGTTGAGGATCTGAGTGTTAAAGACAGGAACACTTCTGTAAGCTGCTTTCAGTTAAGTCTGCAGCTTTGGGGCATGTGTTCAGACCTTGGGTCGGTGTTGGAGCAGATGGGCATGTCTGGCTCAACAAGACAGGGTGCTGGAGCCCCAGGCTGGCAGGGAAAGCAGGGGCAGAAGTAGTTTTGGCACATCAGTTGGCAGCCCCAAAGGGGTTTCTGTGATCCAACCTGCCACAGCCTGATAGCATGTTCTGACATTTCTAGTTTACTAGTAAAAAAACCAAAACAAAACACTTTCTCAACATAAACTTTCCCCATCTCAGAATTGGCCCTGTATCCTAAACCTCAATAACATTTTTCAACTAATTTTTGTTAAAGTTTCTAAGACAAACTACTTTTGAGAGATTTCAAAAATTCCTTTAAAATGTTTTTTCCATGACCTAAAATGAACACCTGTTTGGTTTTGTTTTCCCCCTGAGGCCCATGTCTCAAACAGCTTTTCCAAATCAAGTTACATATGAACAAAATAAATTCTGCTGGCTCAGTCCATGTATGCAAGATTTTTTTGGAGAATTTTAAGAGGAGGCACAACTGAACTTATAATACAAAGCAGGTCTCCACTTTAATGATTAAGATACTGCCATGTCTCCATGATAAAATCTTCTATCAATCAGTGTTCTACCATAATTTCTTACTTTCATTGAAACAGCAGGTTAAATCTAACTTATGGCCTGGCAAAGCCTTTTGATACCATCAGCGTTTAATATAGAGTCTGCAACAAGTGCCTGAGAACTGGAAAAGAAATTATAACCTGTCTCTTGATGCTCACATTACTAAAAATACAAAGTGAAAAGGTTCTTTTCAGTGGGATTATTGTGATTAAATAACCAGACAACCATCCTAATGCAGCTATCCAGTCCATGTAAGGACTGATTTAAACTTTTGTGATTGAACCACCACATGATGTAGTGAAATCAGATGTTGTGGCTAAGATTATTTTAAAGCAGTCTAGAAGAATTAGGTATATATCTTCCATTTCTTTCTATGGCATATTTTTCTGTCTATTTCCCTAGAATGTTTGGAAGATTTTAACGGCTAGCTCAAAAATATTGTTGGTTACTCTTAGAAATAATGAGCTTTAGATTCTTTTCCCACTTGGTTTTGCACTGGTACAACTTCATTGGCTTTACTGGAATTATTCCTCATGTACACTAGTGTAAGAGAGAACAAGGCCTAATAATCCAACGATTTAGATCTTGATTCAAATACGTTAGTCAGACAAGACAAATGTTCTGAAATTGAGCTTTCTTACAGATCTACAATCTGCTTTGTCTAGTAGAGTAGCTCTAGAAGAACTCTAAATGAATGGTAATTCAGTGGTGTGAAAAACAAAGTTGCACTGAACTAAAATTCAATAAATTCAGGGTATCAGTTTAACACATTAAGGTCCCATATTGTCAAGTCCAATCCATTCATTAAAATGAATCTGTCTCTTTGTGTTATGGACTTTGTAACAAAAGAAAATTATAATAAATAAATCAGTGTAACTTATTACATATAAACAGTGAGATCTGCACAACATGTGATATTTAAAAAACCCTCAAGCTTTATTTATCCTTTCTTAGATATAGGAATTTATTAAATGATGCTTCACTTGCAGTACTTTAACAATCACTGAAAGAACTTAGCTGATCAATATCAAATGAACAGATGTCATTGGCTACTTATTTGTAATGTCTTTAGGGGCTTGGCTTTTATACCAAGTCACACTTACCTCACATTTCTCTTGTAGGTAATCAGCACTAAGATTCCTATGCAAAATATGCATCCACCATTAACGTAGTGCCTTTCAGTTCCCCACACTTTTCTGACACTTCTGTTATAATCAATTGGCTAGTTCATACTATAAACATATCTTGTACATATAGAATCATTTAGATATATCAGTGGAGGTGGACACTTCATTTATAAAAATAACTTGCATATTAAAGCAATAAGTGCAATAAGCAATAAATATTCATTGATAGATAGACACTAAGTGTCTCTTTCCTTTCAGCCATGATTAAGGGGCAGTGCATAGCTGTTACACCCCAGTGAAGAATCTATAACTAAGTCAAAATTTACAGTGTCAATCACAAGGTCATGGAGTTGCGCAAGTGTAAAGCTGGCACAAATGGGAGGATAATCATGCCCCATAATTCTAGCTCTTGCTTCCATTTTTCAGTAGAAATGGACAATGAAAGTAGGTTGAGTTCAAAAGGAAATTGCCAAGGAGACTCTTAGCCACCACACAACACTGAATTCCAGAAGGGTTTTTCCTTTTATGTTCTCGTTCAGTGTTGTGGCAGCATTGTATCCCGCTCAATGCTTCCTTTTGTAGCATGTCCTGCTGAATGATTGAATTCTCCATTCAAGTTTATCTATTGTGGATGTTACAAGGATAATCACTAATAACCCTTCAGGAAAACTGGTATTTACCATAAAAATAATCCATTTTTCTTTTCTTAGGGGAAATTTAAAGAACCAGATTACTCACATTTCTAGTTTTAAATATTTATTGGGGTAACAAAAGACAGTCTCAGACTAAAGCTTTTTAACAGTCACTGTTACCTTTATTACTTGAGAAGAAGACTTCTTTAGTTGTGTGTTTTGCAGAGTTGTTTGGCTTTGGGGGATGGGAGGAGGAGAGGCAGCTTTTCTTGGAAGACACTATGGCTCCAGTTCTACCTTGCTATGTTCCAGCCCCTTTAGTGGTGGAGGCCTGGAGGATCACACCAGCTGTATCACAGCGTGATTCACCAGAAGTAGTACAATTTAAGGACAATTGCTAGGTCTCACAGCTAGGGATTTTTATGGTAATGGCAGGGGTGAAAATCCTATTCTTCCCAGGGGACAACTGCTAATCAGAACTCATTCAAATTGAGGGATGGTCATGGTGTGAACCCACAGCCTAATATGACAGTCCCATTGTTTTCTGACCTGTGATACCTGAATGCTATCAGTACCATATTAGGTGCAGTCCTATGTGGATGATGGTGCACCTTGCTGTGTGCAGCTCTTGATAGTTCAGCATAGCTCTCCTGCTGCACTGAAATGAGCACCCTTAATCCTATAAAAATATTGAGCAGGCCCAACCAAATTTAGCTTGTGAGGTATGCCAAGATCTCACAACCTATGACGGTTGGCTACAGACTAGCAAATTCTTCTTGTTGTAGTATTCCTTAGGGCCCTTGGGAAGGAGCTACTGGGGCAGGAACCAAACCCAGATTTCACTTCTAAAACTAGAGCACTGCCACAAGATCATGTACAGCTTAAAATCTTTCGTTGGAGTCACTTCCAATACAGCTTGGTGAAACTGAAAGCAGAATTTGATCTCCCAGTCATTAGGAATAAGCTAAAACATCAGACAATCTCAAGTGGCCATGCAGCCAATTACAATCCAGACCCAAACTGGCTTTGTTTTTAAAAAATTTTCAAGGTCAAGCCTATTCATAACAATAAGGCCACCCGCTTGGAAATATTAGCCGCTAAGGCTGTCAATGAATCTGAGTTAATGCCTGCGATTAACTGAAAATAAAATTAACATGTTAATTGTATACCTATGGGCGGGGAGGGAAGCATCGGTGGCAAGGGGGCTGAAGCCACAGCTCAGAGCTCTGGAGGCGGTGAGGGGGGGCTGAAGCCTTGTGCCCTAAGTGGGACTGAAGCCCCAAGCCTATATTTGAAAATATAGAAAACATCCACAAATATTTAAATAAATGGTATTCTATTTTGTTTAACAGTTTAACTGATTAATTGTGATTAACTTTTTAATCTTGTGATTAATCATGATTAATTAAACCTTTCATATGCAATATCATTTGTTTTAAAGCAGCAGCAGTAACGTTTTGTAAAATAATTTTCAAATTTGAAGGGTATTGTTATAGGAATAAGTTGTCATTGAGCAATGCTTATGTTTCCTGTATGAAACTTACATTCTTCTTTCACCTCTCATCCCTTTACTGATTGCATAGTTAAATCAAATCACTTGTGGCAATGAGAATAATTGGTGATCTCCCAATTGAGTGGGCCTGATATCTTCAGGCTGAACAATATTACTTCCACTTATTTTTAAGTGCGGCATGTATATGCTCAACCACTGTGGAGCTGGGACAGAGGGAAGTTAGAATGGGATAAGATGTCCTCTTTACTGTCCTGTTGTTCCACTCAGTGGGCAAGATCCTCAGCTGATGTAAATTGTCATAACCCTATTGACATTTATGGAGATGCACAAATTTTTACTGGCTGAAAATCTGCCCCGATGTGTCGGTGGGTCCAATGACCCAACTCGGTTTATATGGTTGCACCTAGATAACAGTCATCTTGAGCTTCATTAATTTAGAGATTCACATTTTCCTTTGAAGCATATCTTTATCAAGAACATAACTGCTGCTAGATGATTCCCCAGACAGAACACAATCTCCTGCTAATTCTAACTGGCTGGTAGACAAGCTAACTGTACACCATCAGAAGAAAAGTTGGTATTCTAGATTCTTGACTCCATTCAAGTGGCCACATTATTCGAGGCTGCAGAATAATTATCTCAGTTTGGAACATAATGTGCATTAGTATTTATATAATTTTGATCGTGATATGGGTTTTAAATTGGTTATTTATTTGCAACAGTTTAGAAAATTGTGGAAGTCTAATCCCAAGAATGAACTTTATATTTCAAACAACTGAACTTAAAAAAAAAAACCACTTCGCTCAAAGCATTTGTGTATGCTGTTTGTTTTGGCTTGCTGCTATTTGATTTCCAGCAGAACATTTTAAAGTTTATGTAATCTTGGGCCTAGTAGTTAATGTGTCCCCTACAGGCAGACTCCATATAAATTAGAAAGAAATTCAATTACTGAACTCCTGATAACTTATCTCAACAGAATACAAATGGATTAAGATGTTTAAATGTTCTCTCTTGTAAATGTACTATTTTAACTAGCAAACATGTTTTTTTGAAGGAAAAAAAGGTTTATGCTTTTAGCCTTTATATGCATTTCATATTAGGTTATTTACAAAGTCACTTAAGATGGTATTTGTTAAAATAAATTGCAATTAAATTATACAAAAACATGCCAAATAATTTCCTGTTTTTTCACTAGGAGATAAAATGGAAATGGCTCCTTTTTTAAAAAAAAATGGAGATGACCCATTAGACAAAAAGATGAAGTGTTATCCATTTTGAATAAATAAAACTAGAGAAATCTCTTTTCCCAGCACATGATTTGCAGTATTAGTGCATTCAGTCTTTACCATACATAAAGTATGCTCACCTATAGGTGGAATAGTCAGCACTTACCCAGGAAACATTTAACTAATTTGAGTCTCATGTGTGTGGTGGTTTTTTTTTTTTTTTTAAAGCACTCTCTCCCCTCCATTTTCTTAACTGATCCTAATTTTGACAGTGATTTATCTAAATTGTTAACCTTCTTGTCCTTCTCTTCTCCATTAATTAGCTCTGTACAAAAATTGGGTCTGTGAATAGTATTAGTCAACTTCACATCCAATCCCAGCTGCACATTTATTAACTCAAATAACCAACCAAACATGTCTAAAGTTAGGGTGACCAGATGTCCCTATTTTATAGGGACAGTCCCGATATTTGGGTCTTTTTCTTATATAGGCTCCTATTACCCCTCCACCACCTGTCCGGATTTTTCTCATTTGCTATCTGGTCACCCTATCCAAAGTGCACCCATACTCATTTATTCACCGTATATATAACTATCTGCTTTTCATTGCTATATTTCTCCAAAGAGCTTAAGATCATGGCATCACTCTTACAATCATAACACAAGACATTGGCAGCCTTGCAATTTTGTATTCTATGATTTAAATTGAAATTAAGATATGAATATTGGGTCTAATCTTACAATTGATCTGCACTCAAAGCTTCCAACCGGTTTGATTGGAATTTTATATGTTTTTTAACAATAAAATCAAATTTAAAAAATGAAGGATGCACTTCTGTGCATCTGAACTTCACTTGGGCATTAGAACACTGCAGTATTAAATCATCTTACCGATATTTACAATAAATTATTCTTTCATTTACTGATTCTGAGTGCTAGATAAAGATTAGACTTTTTGTAAGTTGCATTCAGGAATCCAACATAGCTTTCCGTTTTATGGAATAATTATAAATATAGCTATAGAAACCATTAGATACTAAATATGAATCTGGATAATGGGACAAGTCTGAAACTTATTTTAGCTGAATTTTAAGAGCAAATTATTTAAAAAATTCCACTTTGTAATATCTGTGTAACTTTTTCATAGCCTACGAAGAAAAAATATATGTTCAGAATATTCACTATAGTAAAGACATATTAAAAATTGTTAGTCGTGCAATGGGATTAGGAAGAATTTCTTACAGTGTTATAAAATATTTCTGAAACAAATTATTGTTATTAATGTTGTATCAATAATATAGCAAGTGTAAGTTTGTTCTAGTATTTTAATATTTGAATTCTTCAGTGTATATAAACTGCATTTTAAAAACGGAAGTTCCTCCTGTTTTCTGGCATCAGGGCTTGATCCTGTAAAGTACTGATCACTATAGTCCTTGACCCAGCAAAGCACAGAATCATAGAAGTGTAAGACTGGACTGGACTTTGAGAGGTCATCTAGTCCACTCCCCTGCACTCAGGGCAGTACTATGTAATAACTAGACCATCCCTGATAGGTGTTTGTCTAACTTGCTCTTAAAAATCTCCAATGATGGAGATTCCACAACCTCCCTGGGCAATTTGTCCCAAGCATTCAAGCATATGCTTAACCTTAAACATATGAATTGACCTATTGGTTTCAGTCAAGACTGGATGGAACCCACAGTAAGCCTCTGATCAGAGCAAATGTTTTCAGCAGAATTGAACAGCCTTTCAGATAGTCCTATAATGCCAAAGTTTGGTTCTGTTCTTTTAGGGTATAGTTGGTTCCAATGTAGCAGAAACCAGTTTGTTGATTTCAGTGGGAATTAGATCAGGTCCAGACAGTACCACAAATGAGATTCGAAAACTTGCAGTTGTGTTATATCTCTTACTAAGAATTCTTTTTCTCCTTAAAATTGAATAGTATTCACCTGCTGCGTAATCTGTAATGGACATGGTCTTGCAGTTTTAATACACACCAAATTACTAATGAAATCATTTGGAGTTTTCAGTGCAAATCAGTTGTAGTATTGGGCCCAAATTCACATCTGAGTTGAAAGCTAGCTTTTCTTGTGTACTACTTTGCCAGAGTTACAGTTGCAGAAAGGCAGAGGCAACTTTAGTAAAGACATCATGTTTGATGATCCTCTTGAACGTGAATAGCCAATTTAAATATTCAGGTATACTGTGTGGTAGTGCTTGCTTGAATTTGCCATGTGAGGATAAGTTTGTTCATTTTAGTTCAATTTACCCAGCTCAAGTGTCTGAGGATTTATAAATGCCATTAGTAACTATCTGTGTATCTTGGCTAATTCTTTTAACTGGAATGGCTTCTTGTCACTAAAAGCTACTGTCTCTACTAAATAACACTGTTATATTTATGTATATTCATTTTTAGCAACATTCAACCACATTTTGCCCTCAGCTGCACATGCACAATTGCCATCCACCAATTGGAGCTGCACACATGGAGATGATTTCAGAACTCTGACTGCATCTCTAGGTAGACATTCCAAAATACCAAAGGCAGCATCTTGTAGAAGAACTGGCAGAAGATGAAAACAGTGAAGGGGAAAGCAGCTAATGTTGATTTATTTTCCACATCCGACTGACTGACTCATCTTGTTTGTTTGTTTTCTCTCCCTCTGTTTAGAATAACAAGGTTCAGCTAGAAAGAACTAGCATCTCCTCTTTTTCACTGGCTCCAACTACTTAGACCTACTTACAGGGGTGGCCATCCTGTGGCTCTGGAGCCACATGCGGTTCTTCAGAAGTTAATATGTGGCTCCTTGTATAGACTCCGGGGCTGGAGCTACAGGCGCCAACTTTCCAATGTGCCGGGGGGTGCTCACTGCTCAACCCCTGGCTCTGCCACATGTCCTGCCCCCACTCCACCCCTTCCCACCCCCTCCCTTGAGCCTGCCATGCCCTTGCTCCTCTCCGTTGCCCCCAGAGCCTCCTGCACGCCATGGAACAGCTGATCAGGAGGTGCAGGGACAGAGGGGGAGGCGCTGATTGGCAGGGCTGCCGGTGGGTGGGAGGCACTGGGAGTGGGGGGGGGACGACTGATGCGGGGGCTGCTGACCTATTACTGTGGCTCTTTGGCAATGTACATTTGCAAATTCTAGCTCCTTCTCAGACTCAGGTTGGCCACCCCTGACTTAGGAAGTTGATCCTCAGGAAGTGAGTGAAAGGTATAAAAGAAACTTGCTGATGGCTATTTTGAGGGTATTTAAATCCTGGAAAAGAAGAATATTTTTCAGTATTCTAATCAACGCTGAATGATACAGGTCACTGCTTCTCTGGGCAACTGCTGCACATGTACCCCCATAGCATCATCAGTATGTTTTTCTCATTGTTCCTGTATCATCAACCAAAGATGTTCATAGCTTCCTTTCTTTGATGCAACTTAAACCATTTTCTTGAGGAAAAATTAAAATTGCATTTTCACATAAATATTTTCTGCCTTCTTCTTGCAGAGCACACTTCTAAATAAAGCTCTGAGTTTCTCCTGTAAAACTTTCAGTAATTACAAAAATAATTAGTAATCTTTTATCTGAGGATGTCCATGTCATGTATGCAAAAAGAAATTCTAGGCCACAAACCATTATGTTTGGAAGGTCACATATGGTTAAGACATGAGCCCCAGGTCTTCAGTCAACATCCACAATGGAAAAGAGAAGAAGTGAGAATGGCTTTTCTGGCCTGCTGTAATCAAGACTCACTTCAAGAATTATCTTTCCTGTTATTAGTGGGATTATAACTGACCTTAAAAAAGTGGTCTGTTTAATGAAATAGAGAATAACTGGTCTAGACAATTCTTCTACAATGGATAACAACATTTTTTCTCTTGAGTGGGAGTTGCATCATGCAAACATTTCCAACGGAGGGCATCCCGAGATCCAACAAACTGGTAAAAAGCTCTTTACCTGCCCCCAAAGGGGACGTGGTCGTATATGTCAACATGGGAAAGAGCTGAGAAATGAGTGGTATTTATTCTGGATAAAGATGCATCTGTCTTGCTGCTCAGATAAAATCCAGCCCATGTCAGACTTATTTCAATTTGTCTCAAAGGGAGCCTCAGTAAATCTGAATACCATTTAAGCCAATGAGCCAACTTCAACAGCCAAAGATGGCAAAATTGTTGTGTTTTACAGCCAACTAAAGGAATTCATTGATACTGTGCCAAAACATGATGAGCTATAATTACTGAGGATGTGAAGTGCTACGGTGTGGGAAGAGGTTTTGATCAGAATGTAATGGCATGTCGTGGACTGGGAGAGATCAGTGAACAAGGACACTGACTCATTAAGTTTTGCTCTGAGAAATAGATTGCCCTTAACAGCCTTTCATTTCAATATCATAGTGCAAGTAAAAATCCTTGAAGCTCTGCAGATCAGGTCCACAAGAATTCAATCAATTACCTCATTGCACAGAGAAGATGATGTGATCTCCACTGCAAAACTCTAATGGGCAGTGATATCAACTCAGATGACTACTTCTGCTTTCACTGTTCAAAGTGATAGCTCAACGTCATAAAAAAAAAATCCACCAAGGAATAATCTGGACAGTAGAGAGAGGTTCTGTATAAACAGAGTAAAGTTTGACAAACTGTTTGACAGTTTGATGTATTACTCAAAGTGAGAGGGGGGGAAAAGGGTTAAATGAGCTGTGGGATGAAATGAGGTTCACTAAACATTACACAGAACAGCAAGACAAAAACACACCTTTTAAAAAGAGAAATCCCCTTACGCTTTCCAATTCTGTATAGCATCCCAACAGCATTCGGTCTGGCTCTTATTAATACCATCTGAGCTGCATTTAGAGGGTAGTGGTAGGAATGGCTTTAGAATTTGCCCCTCATTGCATCCAGACAAAGCAGTTTGTTAGAGTTAAGGATACAAAAGACAAACTATCACTGTCAGTTATCAGTTTTTGTTTATCATGAAGACCCTTTTCATTAGGGAACATTATAGTTTAATCCTACATGAAGTAAGCGACTTTCAAACTCCACACCAGAATTCCCAGTTATTTGGTGGTTAAGACACTCTTGTAGGAAACCTAGGTTCAAGTCCCTGTTCCAAACCAGAAAGAGTAGAGATTTGAAAGCAGGTGTTCCAAATTCCAGGACTGTGCCTTAATTACTGGGCTGTTGGCTATAATGAGGCTAGAGGGGGAGGGTGTGTCTCTCTCTATTTTTTTGTGACAAAGGATGGACCTGGCTTCAGTGCCTAACTTCAGGAGACAGTGAGTGGCTGAGAATCCCGAGCAGAGATAGGTGATTCCCTCTGGCTCTGAAGCTAGACAACTAACTACCTTGGTGGGGTAGGGCCTAAGTATTTCCTGTTAACTTGCTTAGGAGTCTCCTTCTTTATCTTGCTGGCTTGAGGATCCCTTTCCTAGGCATCTAAGCTCCCCATGCATTTTATGGGCATCTAACTCAGGGCTGTGAATTCCACTGAGCAGCTGGGCACCTAAGAGTATCCTTTGTGGATCTAGCCCAGGTGCGGAGGAGTTAGGCATTGCAATGCCTAAATCCCCTCTGTAAATCTAGCTCTAATAGACTCTGCTAACAAAATTACATTAAAAATGCCCCTTGGAGTGCTATTGTACTGTACTATGATACTTTACATCTCAACAGTCACCTTTTTACTATCTTCTCATCCCTGCAGTGAATCTTGTCTTTGGTGCTTTTTTGTTGCTGTTTATTGGGGATTTTTTTTGGTTTTGTTCAGAGTAAAATATAATTGCTTTACAAACCCAAGAGCTACATCACTGCATCCATTCCCCGAGTGGAAAAATGAAGTTGCACCATTGATCTGAATGGAGTTACTCCGGATTTATATAAAAGGAGTGTAGATTTTGGTGCTACTTTGGAACTCGGCAAAAAGCATGCCAAGGCTTCTCGAAGCAAAGCACTTGCAAGGAGTATAACTAAGCAAAAAGAGAAAACCTATGTATTTCACTGGGGAAAAAATATGTATCCTTTGAATCTGTTTACACTGAAATACATAGTGAGAAGCAAATATTAATCTGCAATTGTGCATGTAATTATCACATTTGTGAATGCAAATTGGATAAATGAACTTGCAAAAAGGTACTTTGTATCAAATACAATTTTACCTCTACAAACAGCATTCAGTATTCTAAAAAAAGTAAAAGGATTTTGTTTAATCATGTTGTCTCAAAGGCCCCTCAGAACACTGGGAGGAATTCTGATTGGTTTTTCTACTTAAAAAAAAAATCAGAGATGAAACTTTTAAATTAACTTGGAAATAACCTCTAACCCAGAAAAATAATTTTATTGTTTATAGTAAATTAATACTCAAAAGTTACATGTAGTTTGTGGTACACCTTATGATATAATCTCATAAACAGTATGGGTACAAAACTATGTAGTTTTATCCATAATTATTATCCATGTGGCTCAACAGATGTTGTGCATCTTACTTATAATGTTAGGGCTAGTGTTGTGTGGGCACAGACAGTAATTAAAAACATGTATCTTTACTAATCCATGGAAATGTCAGCACTCCTGGGTAAAAGTACATCCTCCAGATGATATTTCTAGGAATTAATCTGTAGTGTCAAAATTACTGGATGTATCTAGGAGTATCAGATATTTAAACTAACTCATTGTACTTTGCCTTTATAGGACTTTTCTTTTACATTGACAACAGTGTAATGGTATTGTATCCTTAAGCCTCTCTGTGTCTGTTTGTAAAACCATGTCACAAAATACCACATTATTTATCACCACGTGCTTGAATGATTATTGCCCTTACTCATGCTGAATAGTTGCTTAGTCTGCAAAAAGCCCCCACTCAATTCAGTAGGATTGCTCACAGAGTAAAGGAGTATTCAAGGAAAAGAAGAAAGATGGTCCAATTTAGCCTGGGACTTAGGAGACCCTTGTTTGGTTTCTGGCTTTGTCCCTGACATCCTGTGTGATTTTTAGGCCCAGATTTTTAAAGGTATTTAGAAACTTATCTGCATTTTTAGGTACCTTACCTTTAAATATCTGTCCCTTTCTGCCTCAGTACCCCATCTATCAAATGGGGAATAATAGCATTTATCTCTCTCATACAGGTACTATGTGATAAATATGTGAAGATGGTATGGTACTAAAATGTTACAGTAACGGGAGCCATATAAGTACTTTAAATAAGGCTATGTATAATGTGCAACCAGAAAAACCTCTCAATGAGATGTGATCCTAGGAATCTGAACCTGGGCTTCTTCCAAACAGGTCAGGTATGCCAGCAGGCCACTAAATGTAACACCTACTGTATAGAAAATACTCAAAATATTTATGTAACAACTTATTGGTACTAAACTAACCTCAGTTCTAAATGTCATAATCTTGCATTGGTATTTTATATTTTCCTCTCAAGAGCATTTTGTAAATAAGACTCTGTTAAAATAAAAGTAAAAATAATAAAATCTACTTTTGGAAATAAAATGAATTCAACAGTGCATCATAAATATATAGAAAGATTTTATAAGCATTTGCTAAAGGCAAAAGTGCAATAACACATGTGGCTTAGTCATTATTCCTTTCAAGGGAGCTTTATTTGGGAAAATGCAAAAACCATATCTTGTAGTCAGTAATAAATATTTCATTAAATTATCTCTAATTCAGCTTTCATTCCCATTGGAAAACCTCTAGTGGTGCATAGTTTTTCCTCTTTATTTTATTGCCCTGGTAACATGCAATCGTTTCATAAGCCCTTTGGTGTCTGATATACAGTATATTGCATTGCTTTAGATTACTCTCATAGGCATTGTCTTGTTTAAATATGTAATATCTGACCATCTAATCAACTTAGAGCTATTCGAAAAGAATAATACAGACTTACATTTGGCTCTCAGAACATTTCCCAAACACTGAAGAGGTGACTCCACAAAAATATTTTCTTTATGCTATGAAAATATTAAATTATTCTCTTTATACTGTGAAAATACACGCTGCTTTGGCTGACATAATTAAATTGACAATGTATCTGATTTCTTAATAATGAAAAAGCAAGCCTTAGAGCATTCAGATTTTCTATGTTCACTTAAACCAAGGAATTCTACAGTATCTACTCAGGCACTCACTTTTTATTGTGATGCACAAAGAAGGATGAAGGTCATCCTATAGCTTTTTAGAGCAGCAAATTTCATACCAATTTGTTGCTTTATTTTTTTGTTTTCAGTTTGTGATTTGTGTGTGGTAATTATAGTGAAAAGGAGGAAAGAGTTTAACTATCTTTTCATAATGCTTTAGAAAGGAATACTATATTTAAAAGGGTATGTCTACACTACCACCCCAACCCCCACCCCAGTGTAGACCAGGTCTAAGTCACATTTGTCAAACTGCAGCTTTTAATAGAGATGTAACAAATCTCATATATATTGCCAGGCAATGGGTGAAGTGCTGCTGGTCTGTCTGAGAAAAAAATCTGAATCTTAAATCTGAAGAGACAGTGATGATTCCTTAATAAAGGGTGCTTTTGATAGTTGGCCCTGACTACTCTCTTATGGCTGCTGGGCTGTACAGTTAAAAGCTTCTGCTTCCTCGCTGCCCCTACAGAAATATGCACATGTGTCATTTGACTTCTCAGGCAATGGAACAACTGTCCTTAGATTCACTACTTTCCTGGAAGAATTGGATAGAGCATGGAATTGGGATGAAGATAAATTTGTCTAACTCCCACTGTGTTTATTTTTTCTTATTAAAACAGTGTTCCATTTGCCTGTATGGCAAAGCAGCAACTCTTACTATGATAAGGAAAGAATGAGAGAGCGGAAACTGATGGGAGGACTCTAAGGGTGGGGAAGTGGCTGAGGAAGGGAGAGATTAGGTTGACTCTGAGGACAGAGTGGAGGGAAGCAGCAGATAGGGAAAGTCTGGGACTGAGGTCCAGTTGCAATAAAGAAGCTAAGAAAGCAGAAGCCAGGCCATAGTTAAAAGATCTGTCATCACGTCATGTAGTGATGGCCATTTAAAATACCGTATATGTGAATCGTACAAAAATTTGGAATCAAGCTTTACAAAACTGCCAGATTCATGTACAAATCAGAGATTTATCTCAGCCCTAGTTTGCTGATAAAATAAATCCATGTGAATCTGACAATGTAAAAATAAATATTAGCCCATACAGAATGCTAGAGTGACAAAGAGAAGTACTCAAAAGACTGGAACTGCCATAGTTAAGGTTGTCTATATGACCTTAAATGTCCCCTTGTGTGCCCACACCACCAGTTAGATGTGATTTCAATGGAGCTAAGCTGATTTGCACCAGCTGAGGATCCCTCTGTTTTCTTTGCAGGACCCACTGCCTTGTTCAGAGAGCATATTCCATGGTGTGGAATAAATGAGACACCTGTTCAATATTTTATTTTTAATTTGCTAAGTGTGCAGCCTCATTTACCATTCACTGCACATCATCCAACTCCTTTTGGACTTCTGCCTCTTTCATTAGATAACCAACCATCCTCAATGAATGAGGCAACCCTGTGAAGCCAAATCCAAAATTATGCTGGTAGGTTACCCAGGCAATGTCCTACCCCCCTCCCTCAGTCTAAATATAATTAGATATTATTTAAAATCTGGGACTCTGAAAAAAAATCTACATTTGGGAATGTATTTTGTACAATCAATGTTTAAAAGGACATGCAAAAATGGTCACATGTGGTGGTGTCCTGAGTTGGAACGATAAATGCTATTAAAATGGAAATCTGCCCTTCGTTTTAAAAACATCTTTCATCACTACCTAGCTGACAGCTGAAAACAATTTCCAAGACCTTCATAAGGCCTTCAGCAAATTTATATGGCAGCAGTGCAGCAGACCATGAATTGTCTCACAGCCCTTTAGCTCTCTAAGGGAAAGGGTAATATTGCCCTGCCTAATTTCCAATGCTACAGAATGACGGAGTCTCAATTTTGCTGTTTCTAGCAGTCCAGCTGTTCCAGGATACAAGATGTTTAGTGTTTGACTTCCCTCTAATTTGGAGTCTACAAGCCTGGTGATCCTTTCTCTATTCCTTTTATCAACTCCTGGCATTCCCACCTAGTAGCTGCACACAGCCTGAATCTGGGAGTTTAGTACCTGTTTAGAGCTAAGACAGGAATTCTGTCTCACACAATTTGTGTACAATGTTGCTATCCTTCTTTTCTGACTTAGCATACAATATCTGAAGAAGCCAACTTTATACCAGTTGTACAGGATCCCTGTATTTACTTATTGTTGAAAATATACACATACAAATTATCTCCACTTCACTCATTGAAATAGCTGGGGGGAAGGCTTTATCAATATTATTTTAAGGTTCCACCAAGACACTACCAATTCATAAAAGCAAAAAAATGTGACTCACATCCTATGAATGAACAATGGAATGAAGACTTGGCAGATGTTTTCAGAAATTGGGTCTGGAGGCAGACCTGGAATAAGGCACATCAAATCTTTATTTATACTGGCTGGAAAGCTCTGTTGTATAGAGTGATACACAACATCTAAAGCTACCCAGTGTTTTGGAATAAAGAATCTGATTAGACAATGTCTCTGACATGACCAGAATTCCTTGCCATATAAGGCATATGTTGTGGAGTTGCCCAATAATCAAGCTATTTTGGACAGAAGACTATTCAAAAGATTCCAAGTTACATTGCAAATTGCCTTCCCCCACAATGCTGTCATTTTTCTGTTAGGTAATGGATCTCTTAGGCTGTATTGGAGAATCAAGGCTATAATATCACAATCTGTGATCAAAGAAACACAATATAGTGGTTCTAAATGATATTCCCAAGAGAAGCTAACTGTAGCCAAGAAGTATTGGGCAGCGCCTCCACTGAAATGCTTTGGGAGACTAATTGGATAAACACCATCAGTTGGTCTTTTGTAATTATTCTGATGCTGCATTATCAATATGCCACTTGGTCTACTAATGAGCTATTGTCTTCTGAGAAGAATAATAGAGATTTATTTGGGGAAAAAATGCAAACTGAGAATAACAGGGCCTTTATAAGGAGACCACTAATCTAAAAAATGTTGCTTTAAGAAATATAATACACTTTATTTATGTAGTTCTGTGTCAGGTGCTAGTTATTCTGCTGACTTCCCCTGGCAGCCTGTTCAGGTGCATCCTATTACTTATAAACCAGGAACATATAAGAGTCTGAGTCTTCCCTTCCTGAAGAAAGGGAGAACTGGGGGGCAGGAATATAGGTGCCTAGCAGGGAAAGGTGTAGACTGATGCTTATATTTTGTAGTTCTTAAATTAAAAATCAAAAATCAGCAAGTAGGGATGAAGTTAGAACACCAGTCCTCTTGTGTTTTCTGTGCTCTGTTGAGAATGGTTGGTGGATAGTCTGTGCATTCAAAAACTTCCTTTACTGAAAAAAATGTAGGGTGCTCTGTTCTCAAAAGTAATGCAAATAATATTGGTGGAAAGGAAAACAGGTCTACTCCAGTGATATATTTGCAAAAATATGTAGTTGGGAGAAACCCCAAAATACTTCTAGGCTGCAGACTAGAGTATTTCTAAATACATTTAGAAAATGGTCATGCAAACTAAAGAAAATATATGTGAAAAACAAAAAAGAATTCCTTTTTCTCATAACTAAATAGGGGGGGGGGGAGGAGGAGAGAGAATTGAGAGAGGAGAAATGTCCCTAGTGTCCTCCTTACAAATACAAATCACTAGTCTGATTCAGACTTTCAGAGCAATTTAGGCTGACACAAAGCAGAGCCTTTATAATGATAGTGTGCTGTACTCTACTCTCAAGCCTAGGTTCTGCAATTTATAGAAATCCCTGTGTGGTCTGGAGTTGCGTCACCCAGCAGGAGCTCTGAGAGGGATTTTTGTGTTAGGATGCACAATTGCTCCCAAAGGTCTGGTGTGAAGGGGCAGTAGATGTACTGCACCAACACATGTCCCTGTGTGTTCAGTACCAGTTCTGCTTGCAGGTGGCGAGACGAGGTGGAGCAATGGCTCTTACACCTCTCCATATCCTTTGGGGCAGCTTGTAACTCTGGGGACAGTTGGAGAGAACAGTTCCTATTCTCCCCTGTGTGTAGGGATTGTGCATATGCCAGGCATTGGCGGAGGGGATGCCTGGGGAGAGAAGGCTCTTCACACATTTTCTCACACTGTGGCACACCTGTGCAGGGAAAGGAGGTAACGCAGTCCTCAGTTTGCAAAAAAAAGTTATTCATATGTTATAGCCTAGATCTACTTGATGAATAGAGAGAGAGCTATTATTTCTCATGATTTTAATCTTTCTTTTATTCATTATCTTGACTTGCCCTTCTTTGATTTCCACTAATGTAGAAAGAAGCGCCCACCCCCAGATGTTTCTTTATTAAATTCCTTCTGTGATTGAGGATAAACACAGTATGTTACCATCCCAAAATGATGAAAGTTCTCCACTCATTATCACATTTTACATGGCATACAGACATAATGACAATGTTAATTAGTGACAAAAGCTTGATTGTTCTTTAATTACTCTGTCAAGAGCTGGTAGAAAATATGAAGTCACAAATTATATGACATTATAAATGAAGTGGATTGGCTTTAATGATGTCTTCATGTACCAACATGCATATTTCATTACTGAAGTTCTGCTATTAGCATTTTAATACAGCCCATTAATAATAAAAATGCTGTGTAATGAACATTAATAAGACAATTATTATTGCAACTCTTTAACAGGCAACCAACATCTAGGTGCACTTTTCAATAGTACCAAACATCAAAAGAATGGGGTGCACATAGTCTGTTAATTTATTAGTCATCTTAATTACTGAGCAGAGACTTTAAAAGGTGACCAGAGTCTATGGGTAAAATCCTGGCTTCATTGAACTCAGTGATAGATCTCCCACAGAGTTCAATAGAGAACACCTAGAGCCTGCCAATATGGGAAAGCCAAGCCACAGAGTTGTAAATTTACATTATGCCAGGCTAAGGCTCCAAAGTAATTTCTGCCAGGAGCAGTTTCAGAGGGACCACTACCAAGTGCACCTAAATGTTCTCAAACTTCACCCTGAGGATCTCAAGCCAAAAACATTCCCTCCAAGTATAGTTGTTTTGGTGCAGTATACGAAGAGAGGAAGTTGCTCTGATAAATAGTTTGGGATCAAGTTAGGACTTTGAAGAGTGTAACCATTACATTGAATTTGACTTAGAAGTGGACTGGTAGCCTGGGCAGAGCATGAAGATAGGCAGGTTATTATTTAACATTTATATTGCAGTAGTGCCTACAAACCTCACCATTGCGTTTGGTGCTATACAAACATGAATGGTGCACTAGCTGGAGCTTCTGAATAGACTTCAGTGTTTACCTTAACACATTGCAGTAGTCCACACTTGAGATGACAAAAGTATAGATTACTATAGAGAAGTCTTAATCCACACATAATGGTAATAATTATAGCTGGTCTGACAATAAAAAAAAATAATTTGTGAAAAGTTTTGCAAAAAAAACCCTATCATCCCCTCCTCCCCCTCCCCCCATACACACACCAAATCTAGTCACAATCTTCTGGCTAACCAGAGCTGTAACAAGCTATTCCTGATCACTAGTCATATCAGCAAGGGACAGGGAATAATCAATAAATCTAAAACAGGTTAAGAATCACATTTTTAATCTGCTCTCATGTAAAAGACCAGCTCCAGAGTGTTTCCACATATATTACTAGGTCCATGATTGACATGAGGATCAAGAGTCCCCAATACACAGAATCTTGGTGTGACACAGTACAAAGCTTAGTGGTAGCTCAGCCAGTTTGTACATGAAGGTTTGAAGGAGCAGGGCCAGTAAGGAGTTTGTACATTACCATATTCCCACATAAATTATATCCCAAAGCTCTCCAGCTGAATAGGTATATTCAACAACTTTGGGCCAGATTTTTAAAAATGCAGATGAATGCTTTTGAAAATCCCATTACACACCTATCTGCATCTTTAGGCACTTAAAGGAGCAAGATGACAATCTTCACGTGGTGTTTCTGTTAAGTGCTGGTGTTTTTTGTGCTCTGTGTTTTGTGCAATTCCACCAACATACCAATGTCATTAATTGGCCACTGGATGTTGTTTTACCGACCTCCAAGTGAACATAGCAATGACTAACCACTCAAAACAAACAGCTCGTCGTTGATCCTGTTGAGGAACCACTGGGTTTTGATTTATGTTGGAAAGACTAGTGCAGATTGAATCACATCAGGACATCTCATTGGAGATGTGGACAAACCCTTTTAAAATGGAAAATGAGGCAAATACCTGTATGCAACTGTGGTCACCAGGCACAATCGATAGGGCACATCGTATCTGAATGGCCCCTTCGTTCTTTTGCTGGGAGCCTGAAGGACATTCACCAGCTCACTGCTGCGGCAATGTGCTGGCTATCAAACTTAGATATAAATGTGTAGTTGTTGCTACCTACCCAAGCCACACGAAAGAAGAAGAAAAAGAAGGCACTTAAATACCTGTAAAATCTGATCCTTAGTCTTCGTTATGCGACACTTTCTACATCTGAAGTCAGGCACAGACATCATCACCACTCCTTGAACCTCCCTAGGTTCACATAAGAAGTGGTGGTTCTTTAGGAAATTCATATCTAAAACTATGCCATGTGAAGGATTATAGCTCTTTCAAGAATTAAGTATGAGGCGTGGGGGGCCAATAGAAGTACGGTAGGTCAGGGAATTCCCACAAGGAGGATGAGATGAGTTTTCACTTTTATGCTTTTTGGAAAACGTTGATTTGGCAATGAGGTTCTTTATAAACATGAAAGAATTAATTAATTCCACTGGGGTTGATAGATATTATTGGCCTCATTTTACACATAGGGAAACCGAGGTACTGAGAATGTGACTTACCAAGCTTCATGATCAGGGACAGAATTAGACTTTAAGCATTCCTGGTTATCTGTTCTTTGTTCAGATCATGTCTGTGGTCTCAAAAGTAACATGAGGAAAGTCAAGTTCCATGGCTTTCCCCCCACCATCATTATGGGCTATTATCTTTACTTATGTCCATTCTAGTCCTCCCTCTACATGACTGTGCAAATACCCCCCATTCTGAAATGGAGAGATCTGCCATAACCAGAACAGAAATTTGTGTGTTCCATGAAATGTCCACTGGGGGTGCTACTGAGTGAGAGAAATGGTTTTTATTCCACTTAAGGTTCACTATGTTTTTTAGAACACTATTATGGAAATGCCAGTTTGAGTAAAAGGCCTATTGTTTTTCATGAATGTGATGCTAAATGAGACAGACAAAACCAGTTCAGTTTATTACTTCTCAGTATGTTCATTACTGTCATGTTATGAATATAGGTATTTATATATCAGCTTTGATTTGAGCAAATAGTTTTGAGATTCAGTTGCAAAAGAGCAATCCTGCAAATATGTTTTTGAGCATATAATTGTGAAGGAAATATTTTACTCACTTGGGATCCTGTTTTCTCACTACAGGATATAAATAACCATAAGGAGTTACCTGTAGCCTGCAGTGGGATAATGAGGTCCCTGTAATGTGATTGTTGTAATTTAAATGCACAAAGAAAGACCAGAGTTTGCTGTACATCTTGCATCAGATTCACTAAAGATGCAAAACCATTAATCCCCAAATGCTGTATTAGAATGAGAACAACTGTGCCTTATCTCCTGTTATTTTTCTTGTCAAGTTTTTTAATGCTGTCACTCCACAGCATCCCTATACAGAGGTCTCTGATAGGAAAATTTTCCTTTCTCCGTATACACATTCAAGGATACTTTATGACCTAACTGATTAAAGGCCTATCATAATCCCCTTTTCATAGCACCCAATGAATTGGTGATGTTAAAAAATGTTCAGCTCATTAAGAAAATGTCACACCTCTCATTCAAAAAAAAACCCCAAAAAACATCTAGAGAAACAGCCCAACCTGATGACTCAGCTGTTAGTAGACTGTGCTCTATACATCAGAGCTCTCGGTTTAAGCATAACTGACATGTTCACCATAGCTGAGAAAGAGCTGGGAATATTCTAGGGTTCATTCCCTAATCCTCCACAATTAATTGTGCTCACAGAAACATTTTGAGCATCTTTCAGTATATGTGGCTCTATATTCTTGTAGGAAGTCCAAGAATTTGTATGGCATTCCAGCCACTTCAGACACAGGAGACAAGATAATGGCTTTGGAACAGGGTGATTGGAGTAATGGATGACAACCAAAAGAACAACAACAAAAACCTGCCATTTGGACCAACCTAGTATTTCCAGAATAAATTTTGAAAAATGTTGCTGGGCAATGAAGAGTCCATGCTGAAAAATCTGGAATACAATCCCAGTTCCCCTCCACAACTGAAACATAAAATCTTGAAACAGATAAACTGCTTATTGACATACTGTAAATGGCAATACTAAGTCACAAATTACTAGGCATTTATTTTGACCTGATATGGTTTTAGCTCACTAGTAAACAATCCAATTTGGAAAGCCTGGGGTGCTATGTAGGCATGGACATTGTGCAATGAAGTTTTCTCAGAGATTTTGCTACCCTAAATCAGATACTATATAAGATTTGTTTTGAGAAGATGACTAGTGGTCTAATTTCTCACCTCTTCCTTTGAGTTTAAGCAAGTCTCTGTCTCCCACACTGTCACTCAATTTCTCCTTCTGTGAAATGGGGGAAATAGCACATACCACTCAGGGATGTTGTGAGAATGAATTTGTTAATCTCTGTAAAGAATTTTGAAGGTGTAAAGGTATATGTAAGTGCTAATTATTTTCCCCTCTTGCTGTAAATTGGCTGAGTCCTTTCCCTGACAGTAATGATTATACATCTTCAGATGTTCCAGCCTCTGCTGAAATTTTGTGAAAATTGTTTAATTCAGCCAAAATGGCTGAAGTTTGGCAAAGATATAAGCAACTGAAAGCAGGCTCTTATACTGGGAAGTGTTAATAATAATAATAATAATAATTAATTAATAATACGTAGTGTTGCCTGTCTATAATTCTGTGGTAGTGATTCAAAACTGGCAATAAACTCTGGAGCCCCCTCAGGTTTTGGGAGAATTTGGATTGACTTCAAATCCAAAAATGCCCCTATGCTTTTTGTTAGGGGACAGATGCAATACAGGAAGGCTGAAGGGGTGTTTTTGATTTCTGATTTGGAAACAGTCAAAATCTCAAGAATTTGGCCCTGTGAAAATGGAAACCAAGCCCTGGCTTTGATTCAACCTTGGATCCAAACATCTAACTCTTTGCCTAAATGTCATCTGTATCCCACTGTATCTTCTCTTCCCATCTCTGTATTACTTAAGCACTTCCAGGGTTTAAGAGTATTACTCTTAAAATACTTAAATAATCCTACACAAACTATACACCCAGTGAGGATCATGTGTTGAGAGAACATCATTCTAAATTTCAAACTGTTTTGTTTTAAGAACAGACTATGCCCTGGGATAATGATAATGTGAAAAGTATATTCATATAGTACTTATAATGCTTCACATGGAGAGGGGGTTAGTTTACACATTTACATATCCTCACATTTTGAAGATCCTTCCTTTTGTAAGCAGGAACAAAGCTATTTTTACATTCTGTAAAACGTAAGTAAGCCTATAGAGGTCCAGCGAACAAAAGCTTCAAATTTCACACTGTGTTCTGGGAATTTCATCTCAGACCATCATCTTGTGGGAAATTTATGAGATGTTTAAAGTGCTACACCTCAAGGTGACCTGGAAAGCTTTTCTATTTGACTTGAAAGTAATGCTTGTCTGCTCAGTATTTTTAATTTGTGTGTTTGTTAACCTCCTGACACACAGTTTCCTGGCAGCAAAATCTGCCCCGGGGACGTGGGGGGAAGGGGCAGAGTGCATGTGTGTGTGCGCGTACACACACACACACTCACACACTTTTTTTGAGGGAGCCACAATACCATGATTAGTTGTGGTTATACAAGCTGAAGGTAATAAAATATACCCATCATAGCCCCAGGAGAGAGAGGTGAGATTTGTCCATTGGAGGCTGCTGGAAGCTAACTGCACAGTAGATACTGAAGAGTCATAAATTTGTAATATGTAGTTATTGTGGCTGGAGGGATAAATATTCAGTACCTGTTATTACCTGATAAAGTCATACATATGTATGGATCCATTTTATCTGATAATTACTGAATCTAGCTTTAGCATCTGCTTTTACCTGATAAACCAACTTTATTATTTTAAATAAAGCAATTTAAATAATTCACAGGCCACCAGGTACTGTAAAGACTGCAAAATAAAGCAATCAAAAGGGGAGGGAGCGAGACAAGATTTTAGCTCCTGTAAACATCAAGGGGTGAGAGCAAGAACTATATCAACCGGCTTTGCATGTGGTTTTACCAGAAATATTCCTGTCTGTTTCAGAATGCATGTTTAGAAACTTAGGACACATCTATGGTATGGGCTTACGTGCACATACTTGCACTAGCTCCATGAGAACTAACATGAGTAGAAACTGTAGCGTAGCCATGGTAGCACGGTAGTAGAAACTATGGTGGCACAGCTTAGCCATGCTGACTGCATCCCCACCTGTATCCCATGGGTACGTACTCAGCACGGCTCAGTTATGCTGCCTCTGCCCGTGCTCCTGGGGGGCTATGCTACTGTTTCTATTCACACTCTCCCACTTTGAGCTAGTGCAAGTACAAAAACTGGAAATCACACCGCTAGCTCACATTGTAGACATAGCCTTAACCAACATTAAATACCACAGCGTTGCAAGGAAATGTGACCAGCCCTAATATGTTTTTTAAACTGACTTTGAGAGTTAAGCAAAAAGCACTTTTTGTATCCAGCATCCAGCAAGGTATTGGAGCAACTCAATTTACTCCTTCTCATAATGTTCAACTACCAGTTGATTTGATAAATAATCAGAAGAGAGAACCTGGGAAATGATTTTAATTAAAAGAAGAGAGTTTCTGTGACCGGGTCCCAGTGGAGGCCAGCTATGGTCACTCAACTAGGGAGAACTGCAAAGAATGGGGAAGACAATCCCCATAAAGATGGTGGATATTCCAATACTTAGATTTACCAAGCCAGCATAAAACTGTGTCTTTATTACCTTACCGGTTACTCAGATGTCCAAACAACACAGTTCCCTTAAAGTGATCCAGCCTCAGGTCTTCATCCAGGTACCTAAGTCAAATATGATGATTTCTGAAAATCTTATTTCATCATATAAAAGAAAAGGTTATACCAATCCCAAAGGATCAGACACATTACCTCCCAGGTTACTGAATATTCCAGATCTTACCCAAATACACACTATTCTTGTTAACTAAACTAAAATTTATTAAAAAACAAGAGAGCGTATGGTTAAAAGATCAATATACATACAGACATTAGTTCAATTCATTGAGGTTCAGATTCATAGCAGAGATGGTGAGCTTTGTAGTTGACAAGCGTTCTTTCAGAAACAGTTCATAGGTTATAGTTCAATGTCCAAATCTCATATCCAGCGTGTATTTTTCAATAGATCCCCAGTCTTGGGTCCATAATTAGTACATATTCCTGGCTGCAATATCACCAGGTGCAGAATATTTAGATCCAGTGCGTTTCTACACCAGCAGGTGTCATGTGCTTACCTGCTGATGAGGGAAAGTAGACAGTAACTGACTTGACCATTGGTTCCTTTTTTGCCTGCTGGTAGGTGAGAAGCCATTTTTTCCTGCTTCAGAGATTTTTCTCTATTTTCACTGCAGTTTATCAGCATAAATTGTTTATCTGCTCTCTTTTCTAACTTCTACTTTCTTTCTTGTTTTAAGAAATTCTTTTTCCTCAAGCCATATGTCAGGGCTTCAGTGAACCACTCCCTGTGGTATTGCCTTGCATTTGCTGTCTTGTCCGGTTTAGAATTAGTTTCTTTTCAGGTCACTGTTATGTTTTCCATGCTTTGTTCTAGAATTTACCTTATTGTTCTCTTCTGCTGTCAGGATATGGTGCTCCCAAGTGCACCCAGATGTCTGTGACCGCTGTGTGTATTGCCTCAGGGACGATGCAGGCTCTGCTGAAGAATGTCACATGCTTCCACACCTATGTGCTGTAAATGTGAGTGCACATTTGAACACCCCCTTTTTTTTTTCATGTGGACTTGCAACCTTTGATTTTAAAATTCACTCTCTGGTTTGGTTTTCAACTAGCACCTTATTTGTTAACTAACAATGTATAGACAGACCTCACTCATTTTATAGAGCATTCCTGTAGGAAGTCCCAGGTACCCATCCAACTTCTGATTTCACTGACAATTGCAATGGATCAGACTGTGTCCCAGTCTGTTTCTTGTTACTCTCTCTACTGTTAATGATATTGTCACTTGCTGTTTTATTCATTGCACCAATATTTTTATTGACAGCTGTCTTTTCCATAAATGACATACCTGCCTGCCTTTGACAAGTGAAGGGACCTACGTCAATTTCTGAAGAATTTAAGCTTTCATTAAATTTTATAAAAGGATCTAGTTCTTATATAGCTGCAAAGATAATCTTCCAAATATGAACCAACTTAAATTCAATGTACGGTCTTCTTCCTGAGTCTGCAGACAGACAGCTCCACTGCATCTAATGCTTAGCAAGCAGTTGCAGAATGAAATTGACCAGACTTTACCCATTTTCAGTGGTGCTGTGAAAATTGTGTGTGGCAATGGTTTTGAGTGTACACAGGCACTGGGGTTATTCAATGGGGGATGGAAGCACCTGAAAATTGGAGGATAGAGAAGAGATGTCAAATAGCAGAGACCTCTTCCTTCCAGCTCCATTTCCCATTCCATCCTCAAAGCAGCCAGCAGGCTGGTATATTGGTAAAGTAGTGGAGCCCCTCATGCTTACAGCATCCAAGAGGTTTTATGAGATAGGTGGAGTAATGGAAACCTTACAGAGGCCCGTCCCTTCTCGTGTAAACCTTGAAGCTCTGGGTAGGATAGAATAGTGATGTTCAGTCTTCTCACCTATAAATAAGGATAATAACATCTATCTATCAATCAGGTATGTTGTTAGACATGATTTGATAGTATTTACAAGGGGCTTTGAGCTGTCTGCATGGAAACTGCTATGTAAGTTCAGGTGCAATGACTCTTATGGAAAATTACTCAATACAATTTTTTCTAACTAAATGGAAACTCAGAGATAGAAATAAATTCAAGAGCTCAAGTACTTTTAACATCCTCAGAACTGTGACATGGTCTGTCTTTTCTGTCCTGCAAATTAATAGCATTAAGGCCAGTTGCCTAGAGGTGGGAGTAACTATTTCTATGTGTGGAAATGAAGGGAACAGTGAGAATTTGTATGAAAAGTATACTTTTAATTAAATGTTTAGAGACATATAAGCCATCCACTCTGTATGTGTTGCTGTCAGGAAAGATTGTGCTATTACCTTGAACCTGCTATATGATTTCATTATTATTTTCTTCACTAAATACATTTTCAACTGAATAGCAATTCTGCAATGAGAATGAAAACTGGCCAGGCAGTTGAGGCCTATTTTTAATCATTTTATTCACTAAGTCCTGATCCACTCCCCAAATTACCTGGCCAGGAAGCAAGCATGTGGACAAAGAGTCTGCCCAGCACTCCTGGCCACAGAGTTGGTGTAAATTCACTTTAGGAATGCTGCTTCAGCCAAATGGCTGGAGTAGCGTACACCGAGCAGGTACACCCTCTGACACCTGGGGGATCCAGGTTGCAGTGAATCACTGTCCTCGCTTCCCCTCCCCCATGTGTTGACTTGCCACGCAAGAGGTGTACACTGAGCAGGGCTTCATGCTGTGGAATGGGTGCATTGCACCTGTTCAGCCCTTCACATCCAGTTGTCTGCTTTCATGTAGCATAAGCATAAAGCAAAGGGGCTGGATTTGCCTCTGACAGCACAAAATTAGATCAAATTTTCTCCTGCATTAAGCCACTCAGTGGAGGAGACAAGGATGGGCTGTCAGGAATCCAATTACTGATGGCACATTCTCAGCAACATGCAGCTCCAGCCCCAACCCTGGCATTAATGTAGGTTAGAGCGATCTAGGGACTGTTGACAACAGCCCCAAGAGACCATCCACCTATTGAGAATTGGCAGCATGCCATGGTACTGCAGCCACTCCCCTTCTTACATCTATCATACTCCCACCCATCCTTGGCATGTCATCTATGCCAGGGCAGGTGGAGGGTGGCATAGGAACAAGTTAGGCATTTCTGCCAACTTTCTGTAGTCAGCTGAGAATTCTCTCAGCTGCTGTAGAGTGCCCCGCTGTTTGATGGGCCTGAATGGCACACAGGCAGCAAATCAGGGAAGAAAATTTTGCTGCTAATATACAGCACTACTTTCCTTATGGGAAAGAAAGCTTGTGAAGACTTTTTTTTCTTTTTAAAACAATACCTAACAGTGGTCCCTGGTAGCAGATGGAAGTTAGTAAAAATGATTTTTTTCACTTAGCAAAATTTTTGCATGGAAGTGATTACAATTAGCTTTTTTTTAAGTTTAAAGTTTACTTAACATCCATATGCTTTCTTACTTATGCTTACTTCCAAGAAAACTTTCTGGGAAGGGAGGATTATTTCTTCTTTGTGTGGTTGGGGTGGGAGGGAAGTAGGTGTTTAGGTGGAAATGACAGAGAAGACAGTACATATTATACAGTATGTAGTAAAAAGGCAAACCACACGGGAGATCCAGGAATAGGTTAGCAGTTTTAGAATGAAAATCAGTCATTTAAAACCCTTACCCCAAGCCAATTGAAGTAAAGGGGAGTCTTCAATGGGCTTTGGATCTGGCCCTAAGAGGGGAAGATATGAAACAAGAGGGTACTGAGAAACCTGGATGGCCATTTCTTAGATCAGCTTATCGCATAACATGCCTAATCAGAAAGGGTAAATGTTAGTAATTACTCAAGACATAAGTCAAGGAACAAGTAGTGGCTGTAAAAGGCTGACTTTTATTCAGAGTTCTAAGTAGGAAGTGAAATGTGTGTGCATTTGAAGTTCAGTTCTGAGCTGGGCAGCAATATATTCAAAGACAAAATGTTTAAGATAGAATCCAGGTGGTGGTATGTTCACTGCATACAAACAGGGAAGTTATATTAAAAAAACATAAAACACTCTTTCTGGCAGGTTAAAATGATTTTTCTGCAGACTCAGAAAACCCCTTACCATAAAACAAGGGCTTTATTTCTGTCCCTTTCCCCATGGCTGAAGAGCAGTGAGAAAGTGTGCTTGTCACCCTCACCTCAGATCAGCTACCAAATTTTGGGATGTAAACAAAAGAAATTGAGATGCACCTGGTGCATCTCTTGCTCCTCTGCTCTTGCAGACTGGGTGCTGTGTGGTTTACTAGGAGCAGGCTGCTGGCCATCAGCACTCAGCCAGTCTAAAGGCTTTGAACGTCGCTGGTGGAATATGGGCAATGATACAGCAGCAGAATTTGAGCTAATATAGGACACTTCATTGCATATTTTTGAGGTGACCAATATTCTATTAATACTGGGTGTGATCCTGACTCCATTGAATTTAATGGGAGCTTTGCTAGTGACTTCAGTAGGGTCAGGATTTCACCTATTGGTTTAAAAGGCACAAACTATCCAACATATTCTTGGACTGCATTGCAGACAACTTTTTATTTCAGAAAGTTGAAAAAGCTACTAGGGGTGAAGCTGTTCTAGACTTGATTTTAACAAATAGGAACTCGTTGAGAATTTGAAAGTAGAAGGCAGCTTGGGTGAAAGTGATCATGAAATCATAGAGTTTGCAATTCTAAGGAAGGGTAGAAGGGAGAACAGCAAAATAGAGACAATGGATTTCAGGAAGGCGGATTTTGGTAAGCTCAGAGAGCTGATACGTAAGGTCCCATGGGAATCAAGACTGAGGGGAAAAACAACGGAGGAGAGTTGGCAGTTTTTCAAAGGGACACTATTAAGGGCCCAAAAGCAAGCTATTCCGCTGGTTAGGAAAGATAGAAAATGTGGCAAAAGACCACCTTGGCTTAACCACGAGATCTTGCATGATCTAAAAAATAAAAAGGAGTCATATAAAAAATGGAAACTAGGACAGATTACAAAGGATGAATATAGGCAAACAACACAGGAATGCAGGGGCAGGATTAGAAAGGCAAAGGCACAAAATGAGCTCAAACTAGCTACAGGAATAAAGGGAAACAAGAAGACTTTTTATCAATACATTAGAAGCAAGAGGAAGACCAAAGACAGGGTAGGCCCACTGATCAGTGAAGAGGGAGAAACAGTAACAGGAAACTTGGAAATGGCAGAGATGCTTAATGACTTCTTTGTTTCGGTCTTCACTGAGAAGTCTGAAGGAATGCCTAACATAGTGAATGCTAATGGGAAGGGGGTAGGTTTAGCAGATAAAATAAAAAAAGAACAAGTTAAAAATCACTTAGAAAAGTTAGATGCCTGCAAGTCACCAGGGCCTGATGAAATGCATCCTAGAATACTTAAGGAGCTAATAGAGGAGGTATCTGAGCCTCTAGCTATTATCTTTGGAAAATCATGGGAGAGATTCCAGAAGACTGGAAAAGGGCATATATAGTGCCCATCTATAAAAAGGGAAATAAAAACAACCCAGGAAACTACAGACTTCTGTGCCAGGGAAGATAATGGAGCAAGTAATTAAGGAAATCATCTGCAAACACTTGGAAGGTGGCAAGGTGATAGGGAATAGCCAGCATGGATTTGTAAAGAACAAATCATGTCAAACCAATCTGATAGCTTTCTTTGATAGGATAACGAGTCTTGTGGATAAGGGAGAAGCGGTGGATGTGGTATACCTAAACTTTAGTAAGGCATTTGATACGGTCTCGCATGATATTCTTATCGATAAACTAGGCAAATACAATTTACATGGGGCTACTATAAAGTGGGTGCATAACTGGCTGGATAACCGTACTCAGAGAGTTGTTATTAATGGTTCCCAATCCTGCTGGAAAGGCATAACAAGTGTGGTTCCGCAGGGGTCTGTTTTGGGACCGGCTCTGTTCAATATCTTCATTAACGACTCAGATATTGGCATAGAAAGTACGCTTATTAAGTTTGCGGATGATACCAAACTGGGAGGGATTGCAACTGCTTTGGAGGACAGGGTCATAATTCAAAATGATCTGGACAAATTGGAGAAATGGTCTGAGTTAAACAGGATGAAGTTTAACAAAGACAAATGCAAAGTGCTCCACTTAGGAAGAAAAAATCAGTTTCACACATACAGAATGGGAAGAGACTGTCTAGGAAGGAGTAGGCAGAAAGGGATCTAGGGGTTATAGTGGACCACAAGCTAAATATGAGTCAACAGTGTGATGCTGTTGCAAAAAAAGCAAACATGATTCTGGGATATATTAATAGGTGTGTTGTGAGCAAGACACGAGAAGTCATTCTTCCGCTCTACTCTGCTCTGGTTAGGCCTCAGCTGGAGTATTGTGTCCAGTTCTGGGCACCGCATTTCAAGAAAGATGTGGAGAAATTGGAGAGGATCCAGAGAAGAGCAACAAGAATGATTAAAGGCCTTGAGAACATGACCTATGAAGGAAGGCTGAAAGAACTGGGTTTGTTTAGTTTGGAAAAGAGAAGACTGAGAGGGGACATGATAGCAGTTTTCAGGTATCTAAAAGGGTGTCATAAAGAGGAGGGAGAAAACTTGTTCACCTTAGCCTCTACGGATAGAACAAGAAGCAATGGGCTTAAACTGCAGCAAGGGAGGTCTAGGTTGGATATTAGGAAAAAGTTCCTAACTGCCAGGGTGGTTAAACACTGGAATAAATTGCCTAGGGAGGTTGTGGAATCTCCATCTCTGGAGATATTTAAGAGTAGGTTAGATAAATGTCTATCAGGGATGGTCTAGACAGTATTTGGTCCTGCCATGCGGGCAGGGGACTGGACTCGATGACCTCTCGAGGTCCCTTCCAGTCCTAGAATCTATGAATCTATAATTTCCATCTGTGCTGTATGAACAAATTAAAATTGCAAGCTATCACTTTAATTTGTATGGGGCTTCCTGGCAGGGGGGCTCTGTAGGGAAGCATGCAGGCAGGGGATCAGAGTCAATCTGAGAAGATCCACCCTAGAGTAAGATTGGGTGAGTTGTGCCTCTCTGTTTTAGGGACCAGCCTACTTTCTTTCATTCTTTTGTACTTTCTTTTGGGGGTTCTTGTGTGTTACGGTTCTCGATTTTATGAAATAAAGTAGTGTCAGGTTGCAACTTTCCAGAAAGTGTATTCGTGTTTTTTTATCTCACCTCTGTGTTTGTGCCATGAACCTCACAGTTTAGACTCTGTACTACCTGTGAAAAGTGATAAGATATAATGTCTGGCCTAAAGCAAGATTGTAAACTAGAGGGGAGTTGAATGACTGGCTTGCATATGTTGGTTTGATGTACATCATCAAGGTTTGAATGCTATGAAATGAAACTTGACAATTTGTGGATGAATTGGGGGGTATACCTTTAACTCCATGGAAACATATTACACTAAAAGAGTTTCTTAATGGAGAAACTGGGGACATTATAACTATTATGCAAATATATAATGCCTCATTAATAAGAGTCAGTTTGCATATATGTATCGGTCAGTATTTAGAGTATGGCAAGGACCATGACGTGTAAATGTGTAGGGTAAGATGATTATAGCCTGGTAATGGAGAATTGTCCAAGAGTTTTTAGTTTAGGGTTTCAAAGATATTTGCAGATTTTCTGAGTTTCTAGCATTTAGGATACTTCTTTTAACTATACTCTCCATTCACACTGTTTTAAGGCAATCACAGTTTTTAACTTTTTGTTGTTCTGAATTTTTCCTGCTCATGTAATTCCAAAATGGCTGAATGAATTTTGCTTTTAATTTTAGTGAGTCTTGGTTGACTTGGGTTTGTAATACTCAGCAGCACCACTGACAATCTCTGCAGTCCATAACTGGTAGTGTTTAGAATGTCAGAAAAGCCTCAAAAAATGGTTCTCCTGGGGGTTCCGAGCTTGTATTTGGCATGAATAAAATGATACTTGAAGCCTTGGAAAAGTCCTAAGTTTTGCTAGCACTGTCTCTGGAGCATGTCCTTGCCAAGAGTACACATTTCATGCCTCACTCAGGTTATTAGCTCCACCAGTATACCTCACAGGCTCACAACACTTATATGAACCACTGGCTTGGACTTCACAATTATCTGGCAGATCTCAAGCTTTAGAAAGACTCTGTAAGAAAAAACAAAAATCCCACAGTGCAGAAATCATGGCTACAGCAAGAAACTCTGAACAGGCCCCTTTGTGAGTGGTTCCATTATCCAGTGTAAGTAGAAAATGAGCCCCAACGAGAACTGCAGGAATGTTCCAAAAGAAATATCTGTAACTTTCCAGTAAGAAATGGTTACTTAGGGTTCATTTAAAACAGTTTTTAAATCTAAGTATATCTTAGAGAAGGATTAACTAGTGGTTAGGGAATTTGCCTGGATTTGGGGGGAGATTAATAAGATTAGGACTTTTCATCTTGGAAAAGAGATGACTAAGGGGGATATGATAGAGGTCTATAAAATCATGACTATGTGGAGAAATCAAATAAAGAAGTGTTATTTATTTCTTCTCATAACACAAAAACTAGGGGTCACCATAGGCAGCAGGTTTAAAACAAACAAAAGGAAGCATTTCTTCACACAATGCACAGTCAACCTGTGGAACTCTTTGCCAGAGGATGTTGTGAAGGCCAAGACTATAATAGGGTTCAAAAAAGAACTAGATAAATTCATGGAGGACATCCATCAATGGCTATTAGCCAGGATGGATCACTTGATGATTATATGTTCTGTTAATTCCCTCTGAAGCACTTGGCATTAGCCACTGTCAGAAGAAAGGATACAGGGCTAGATGGACCATTGGTCTGACCCAGTATGGCCATTCTTATGCTCTTATGACCTATGTTCAAATCCCTACTCCACCAGAGAATTGATGTGCTATTGTAAGCTCAGATCCACAAAGCTACCTAGATGCCCAAGTTCTGTTTTCAGGTGCCACTGCCATCCACAAAACTCCTGCTTGGCTGCTGACTTAACCCTGTCAGCACCTAAATTTACTCCCTGCTTGAGTTTTTGTAATAAAAGTTTCCAAGGTGCGTATGTTCCTGCCTCTGAGCATAAGCACGGCTGCCTCCCTCTAGGCATCCAGGTGCCTAACTCCTGCCTAGGTCCCACAGCATCCATGACCCAGGAGAAGATAGATATGCAGGACTCGATCCAGTGGGCATGCTTAGAGGCTGCCTAACCCCCTAAGGTACTCACGTGGGATGTGGGAGAGCCCCAGTTCAAGTTCCACTGCTGCCTGCTGAGAATAGGGATTGGAAAAGGGATCTGCCACCTCTCAGGGGAGTGGCCTAGCCATTAGGCTATGGGATATTCTGATCGGGCCGGGGGCTTTCAAGCTCTTCTATTGAACTTGTTCCACTTTAATTGGGCCAGAGAGTTAGAATAACTATTGCCCAGTGGTTAGACGTGGCCAATCCCTGTTCAAAACTTTTCTCATCAAGGAGAGGTGGGATTTGAACTGCATGTTTCCCACATCCCAGGTGAGCATTCTAACCATGATGCTAAAGTTTATAAGGGAGCAATAGCCTGGTGATGCTGCTCTGTATAGATTTAGACAGCCGTTAAACATACCTACCAGATTTGGCCCTCTACAACTTAGGCAGAGGAGCATCTGTCTTTCTCCAATTTGTGGATCGCTAGCACAGCCAGGCACCTAAGTCTGGGCTTCAGGGAGACACCTTGCTGTACTAGTGATACATGAATTGGAGAAAGACAGGTAGTGCTCCTCTGCCTAAATTGTGCAGGGCCCAATCTCTATGATAGGTGCTGGACTCAGGACACATGCCTCTCATTGTCATCTCCCATTGTCTGCCTAGGGTGATAGTTTAATTGAATTCTTAAGTGCCTATCTCTCCCCATTCATTGTGCAGGGTGCCTAGGCACCTAACTCAGTCTTTGTGGATCACAATGTTGTTCCTGTGATTTTTTTTTTCCTAGCTGCCTAAATGTGGACCCGGACTTGAGCCTCAGTTCCCTCTCTCTCAGTGGTGTTGTGAGGATACATGCATTAAAAGATGATGAGGTGCTCAGACACTGTCGTAAGGGGGTTGACATAAGTATCTATGGTAGACCTTGACAATTATATGTAATTCTTATTCAACTTACTGTGAGGCCAGAATGAATGAAAAGCACTCTGAAATCCTCAGATGTCAGAAATGAAGAAGCTTAAAGTATTATTGTTATTTATTTATTTATTTATTTATTTATTTATTTATTTATTACTGTTTTCCAAACACAAAGAGAAACAATACACACTCAGTCCATATGTTTTATTTTTATTTTAAATTAAGGGAAACAACAAAACAAGAAACAACAACTGGAGGGAAGTAGCTGCAAGCATCAGGTAGGCCAATAAAGTGTAGGTTACAGTAATCAGGGCAGGATCTGAGGATCTGATTTAGTTGGGGATTGGTCCTGCTTTGAGCAGGGGGTTGGACTAGATGACCTTCCAACCCTGATTCTATGATCTGAGTGAGAGTTCTGGTTGTAGGGGCAGAAGGAAAAAGTCAGATCTTTGAGGTGTTGAAGAAGAAGAAGAAGAAATGACATGGCTTGGAAGTGTATGAAAAGGGATGAATCAAAGATAACAGCAAGTTATGTGCTTGAATGTTGGAGAAGGTGGTGGAGATGGAGTTAGAGGAAATTGAGAGAGCTTGAGGGGGAAGATGAGCTCACTTTTGGCCTTGTTAAGCTTAAATTGATGGTATAAATGAAAGCAGAATGCAAAGCATTAGTGTAGATTTTAAATTGCACTTTTATAATATGGTCCATATTTTTCCAAACAATGCAATAATCAAAAATAAAAATATTAAGTAATTTAAAACTGGACACTAACAAGACATTTAAAGATATCTGAATGTATTTCATGTAGTGAAACAAATGGAATCATCATTAAAACTTATAACAATTGATATCGTAAGTGATCATTCATAAATTTCTCACCTCTCATTTTCTTTTTAGGTACAATGTGCTGCTCAGGAGTAAATTTATATGTATCTCATGGTTGCTTATCTGTTGTTCCCACTATTCAGTGGAGATGGTTGAACAGCAGCATTCACTGCAGACAAGGAGCTTCCAGATTCTGTCAGATACTTGAGGGAGTCATACAAATTCTGCATTACAAGACATTGTTTCCTACAGAGAGTGATCTGACATGCCACTGGAGCTTGTATAAACTGAAAGTAAACACGCCATTTCACTCGCGCTGTGTGTGTGTATGTATACGTGTTTAAAAACCTACTATCAGTCACATCTAAATTCCCATCATTTTCCAGTGCTTTAAAGGGTCAGTGTCAGGTTATTAGAAATAATAGAGCTTAATCCTCATATCTGCCTAAACTCAAAGATCAGTAGAACATGCCAGCACCCTGGCCATGCCTCTTTTGTTCTGGGCTAGTTACACTACATTTCTGGCCACCACTTTATTAATTTAACACCTCTACAAAATTATCTGTCAATAGCTCATCCAAAGCAGGACGACAACCTTCTTTCTACAGTTTGTAGTACCTGGGGCAGGGCCTAAACCCCATCCCTCTCCAAAGCTTTAACCTGGGCCTAGCACCATTGCTGGGACCCCACTGCCCACCCTTCATATGAGGTTTTGAAGGGCTGAGGAAAGGGGGTTGGTGCCTCACTGTTCCAGACATTGGGAGCCTCGGTCCCATTCTCCTCCCCTAATCCAATTTCACTGGATCCCTTAGAAGTACCTGCACTGAGTACCTGCCAAGTTGCAACAACAGGAAAACATTCTGAACTAAGTTACCCACTGAGTCCCTGGGCTGCTGAAGGAAAGATATATAAAAAAATCACATTGCCAAGGCCAATCTGATGCCTGAACACTTCTTTCAAATTCCCCAGTTCCCAGGATTTCCTGCAGCAGCACAATGCTGCAATGTTTTGGTATAACGTTTACAACTCATACAAACTTGTTGTCATTTTAGTAGAAATGTTTTTCAATAATGTTAGGTTTTAACCACCTCCGCAACCCAGTCTTTTCCTTTATTAATAATTACATCTAAATATCTACATTTTTCCATAAATACAGTAAATTTGTCCTTTAAAAAGTTATGATGAGTCCATCTAAAATTAACAACTTCACCCAAAACACATCATGAATAAAAAGGCCAACACAATGTTAGATTCTGGTATATACAAATTTTAAATGAAATAAGTAAAAAATAACCCTTATTTCCTTTTTCATTGTGCACTAATTAGTAAAATCCAAATTGGCAGGAAATATGATCCATTCCACATTTTACAGTATTTCCTACTACATATGCTATCTGTTATAAACACACAAGCTAGAGAGAGCATCCTTATCCCATTTTCTTATTTGGAATTTGTAATAAGATTTTTACATTAGAAACTGAACCTGCTGTGAGGACCGTTATCTCAAAGGAACCATCCTGCTGTAAAATGTTTCCTCAGCTGTGTTCCAGATTAACAGTACTCTGTCAGCCATTTGATTTAATAACAATGAATGAACCATTTTCTAACAATTTTTACATCCTCTTTCTATTTCAGGGCTTACATGGATTGCAGAAAGAATCCAAGCCTACTAGCAGCTAGCCATTTTTATGGGACACAGAATAAAGGCTTATGAACACCTTCTCTGAATATAAAATCCACTTTACTCACCATAAATCTTACAAACCCTGAATAAGCTAATTAGCATCACCAAAACAGTGCATGATGACAGAGGTGTGAAAAAATAGATGTTCGCTGAAGCTCTGTTTGTAAGACCTAATAATAATCCAAAATGTGGGAAAGCAGGTTTTTATCATTTCTAAATGCAAACATTTCCCTAATTATGAGTATCTTGAGTGGTAGATATAAATTTTCTTCTGAAGTTGTTGTTCATCTAGCTATTTTGGACCTTGATACTTGTTGCAACGGTTCTGCAGTGCAGCACAGCACAGCTCAGTTCTGTAAGTGCTGGAACCCTGTATAGTCAAGTATTGTAAAAAACATATGGAAAACTTGTATGTGTATTTATATCTACACATATATAGGTGCAAGAGAACACAGTAGACCAAGCAAAATCAGGTGGAGCTTTCTGCAGTTTTCCACTCTCATCCAGTGGTCCTCTCCCATCCTCCCCCAACCCCATCCTGGCTCAGCTTAAATCCTCTGTGTATTGAATCTGATCCACTATCCCAGCCCATGGAGGCTTTACCTGGCCTGCTGAAAGTGAAGGATTCACACTGCCCTTGTGCACTGTTTAAATCTCTTTGGGGAACTCCAGTGGGCTGCCTTCTGTGCAGCATGCTCCTTTTCTTGTGACTCTTCTGCTTCTGCAACTCCCAGCTGACCCAAAAATATATAACATCTATGTTTGTTTGTACGACCCAAGGATCTGCACCTTCTAGCCACTGTTTAGTTACATAGGTTCAGAGAATTCTTGAGGGCACTGGGCTTTGCATTGTATGGTATTCTAATATCCTGAAATTCAGTATATGATCTCTGCATTGGGCTATGTATTTATAAGACACACTCACACCTGGCTGTCACCACTTTGTTTGGTTCCTTGCAAATTAATGTTGCCAATTCTGGCAATATTTTCTTGTTTTTCTTCAAGCCTCAGCTCCTGGAATAGTGTGATTACATGAGAATTTCACATTTAATTTTTAAAACCAAGTTTCTAGCTCATGTTTGTGGAGAAAAGTCTGATTAAATGTTTGTCAGGCTTGATTCTTTATTTTCTGATCAGCTTTATATTTTTTATAAAGGCAGATATCGAGTTTGAGGCCAGCCTCATTACTATTCAGCTATTACAGTCTAATGCAGCATTTTTGTGCTGATTTCAATTTGTGACCCTGGTTACCTATTTCTTATATAATCTCAGCACAGGTATTCATTACTGTGTCAAGAGACTTACCGCTAACATTTGTGTGAATTATGCAGCTATGGTCTATTGGAAATTCACCCCCCAAAAAGTTACAGAGCATCTATCCTTTTATCCTTTTGCTTTAAAGTCTTTTCTTTTCCAAAGGAAGAGGCCTAGTTTCACTAGCCTTTCTGCTTAACTTTGAATCATTCTGGTTCTCTCCACTGTCCCTTCTCCATTTTTGTAATATCAATTTTATATCAAGGTGACCCTAATTTCGCATATTATAATAAGGGTGTTTTAGGACTACCAGGTTTCACATTTATTATCCACTAGCAATTTTTCTCTGAAAAATTTTCTTGACACCAGAAAAAGAATGATTGTACTATATAAGATGTATATCCAAACATATACATGTCTTATTCTCAATGCATTTGGGGGATTCCATGCATCAGAACTCATCACCATTGAAGTGTGAGGAGTTAGGTGAAATTTAATTGCATAAAATTTCAAAGATGCAAATTGGTCAGGGAAGAGGAGACCATGTTACATCCATTACATTTTCAAGAGCATCTGATGCTGACATTAAAAAGGCTCCAGAGGCAATAGTGGTCAGCATATGATGAAGTTCCTCAGAATCAATTTTGTACAGTCTCTTCATAAACTGACGGGAGAGAGAGACTGTGAGTGTAATGTGAATCAAAAGCTTAAGTGTCTTTACAATACTGAAGGCATTTCTCAGCCCCAGTTGCCTGCATAGACACACACACTTACACTTTCAAGTGGCATATGAAGCATATTTATCTGCAGTTTTAATTTACAAGACAAAGTAAGTCTAAACCATTCAAAAAGGGTGGCTGACGTGCTGTGTATGCCAACTGGTAGCCAGATAAGCCAAGAAAGTAGCCAACCAGAGAAGCCTCTCCCCTTGGATGAGCTAATTTTTGTGTATCTTGTATCACACCCACAGTCAGCATTCCAATGGGAACAGCTGTTCTATGAGAGGCTGAGGCCTAGGAGAGAGGTTCTCAGATACCATGGTGAAGAGTGGAGAATAGTTACATTGACCTCATTAGGACAACTCGCATGCTTTCAGTTAGTTAAACATGAGCTTTAAGCACATGTTTAACTTTAATGCTTTGCTATATCACGGCCTTATGGAACAACTGAAATGCCCAAGCTCTGTTAAACAATGGTCACAGAAACAAATGTAATAGTCATTCATTAAAAATTAAACCAAAAAGCAAACAAAACAAATAACAAGGAGTCTGGTGGCACCTTAAAGGCTAACAGATTTATTTGGGCTTAAGCTTTCATGGGTAAAAACCTCACTTCTTCAGATGCATAGAGTGAAAGACAAATAAGAAATTTATTCTGGAGTACCTGAGCTGTCTTTGGCAAGAAAGAGAGGAAACAAATCGTGAACCATCCCCACAGAACTTTGTCATTTCCAGGCTTTTAAAATGTAGTCATAATTATTTGTTAGCATCGTGAATGGTTACCCAGTGCTATAGAGTTGAAAATTGGGCCAAACAAGTAGACTCTTCCAGCCCCAACAGGTTTTCATTCTGTTCTCTCTGTCTTTATTAATAGTTCATCCCATGATTTTTGGTCATCTTCATTCCCTCTTTCATGTTGCCCCTAACTCTAATGTGAATGCTTACCTGTCACTCTTTGCTCATATGCCCCCTTAAAAGGCACTCCTTCCACCAGAGCTGGTGTTAGACTCGCTGGGGCCCAGGGCAGAAAATGAGGAGTGGACCCCCACCCTGCCTCCCTTACCTGGTCACACATTGAATTGCTGAAGCCTGAAGCTGAAGCCCAAACCCTGCCATGCGCCCTGTGGCATGGGGCCCCAGGCTATTGCCCTGCTTGCTACTCCATAATGTCAGCCCTGCCTTCCACCAAGCCTGCCATTGTGAACCTGTATAAGCTATGGATGCTGTTATATACCCAATTAATAATAAAAGACAAAAACTGCAGAGCTATGATAACCTTCCTCTGGTTATCTAGAGTAGTTTGTATCTGTTCTGCTTTGTGTGGTGACATGGATTGTAAATTAAGAATGACCACAGATCATGTTTTCCTCTGCTTCTCTGTATCATCAACACATTGTTGGACCGTAACATATTAGCAATATAAGCACAAGCTAATAGTACTGGAGGTGTGCGGTCCTTATATTTGAATTGCTGGGGTAATAGTGCTTCAAGCGCCAGATCCTCACCTGGTGCTAATCATCATAACTCCATTTATTGACTTCAATGAGGCTGTGGTGATTTACTCCAGCTGAAGAACTTGCCCTAATTTTTGAGTCAGGCAACTCAGAATAAGCAAATATTCATATTAATATTCTGTATGTTTTACATGTCTACTTAGGAAAAATGTATTTGAAAGCCTAATTGGAGGATTTAGAGTTTAGAATATTATTCAGTTACAGGTTTCAGTTTTCAGTGATGGGTTAAATTAAAGAAGATAAAATATAAAATATTTGTTATGAAGACCCAACAAGAATCTTTATTAACTTAAACGAGTTGCAACCGATATTGTCAATCCAGGGCTTTAGAGCCCTGTTCATTGACACTTTCTTATGCCTCACACACCACAATGTTCTAGTCGGTTACATAGAAAGAGTCTGCACTATTTCTCTTCTTTCTAGATTGCCTGAAAATAATATAATATAATAATAATAAACATTTCAAGCAGGCATTTGATATAGGTAGATGTATAACACAAAAGGATAAAAAAAAGGAGGGAGAAAGAATCAAATCTATCAAAAGACAGCAAATGATAGTAATTCATTTGGAGAAGATTTTTGGAAATCAGATGTTAAATCTGCCCTTGAGAAACATGATCCACACATATGGCACACAGCAGGTAAGCCATGCTCCCGCACACTTTGCCAGCGTTACAGGGATAATCTTTACATACACATAAACTGTTCCTGAACAATTTCTCTAATATATGAGCTGCTTTTCTTCAAATGTTTGTACATACTTTGTTTTCCAAACATTTCTGGGCCAAATGCTTACATAAGCAATGCTACTGTCACGGATGCGGATATCCGCAGACAATTTTTGCGGATTGCGGATCGGATGTGGATACACCTTATTGTATCCATGCAGGGCTCTAGGCATAAGAGCTCCCACACCTGTTGTTGTGAGCCAGGTAAGGATCACACTTAAACTAGGACAATCCTCCCTGTGCTAGTTAAGCCAACTCTATGCTACATCACAATGCAAAATCACCATCTGGCCCATGATCTTCACTTGTGCAGGAAGCACTAAACCCAATGGATCATCAATTACTAGGGTGATAGTATGTACCATTTCTAAAATAAAAACTATATTAAAAGGTACTTTTTAAAAATAAAAATAAACAAAATTGTCTATCTGCAAATGGCAATTAATCTATGTGATAGCTTTCACCCTCACATGAAGTACTGTACTAGGATTTTAACCTTTCAATTTGGGTGTAAGTGCCCTTCCTTCCATGCAAACCTGTGGAATGCAACACCCTCCTCTGCAGTTCTGCTTACAGATTTTTCTTAGAAACCAGACTGTAGTTGAATTGCCATTCTGATTCTCATGCAGGCTGCTGGAGGAGCACTTTTCCCCTCTGCAGGTCTGCTGCTACTATAATACTCAAATCAACCCCCAATTCAGCCTCTAAGCTAATGTTGTACCAAGGCTTTTCATGTAAATTGACTAGTGTTCCTGCTTCTCTCTGAAGTAATAAATATGAGGTTACATTCACAAGAAAAATTGCAGCATAATTTCTTTACAGGTTAAGGGCCCAAACATCTTCATCTAAGTTCTGTTTCATTTTTTTTGGCCTTGTTTTTCTCTTTCTGGATTTTGCATTCTTGTACATTCTGAGTTTCTTTTTTGTTTCATTGGTTGGGCTTTTTGTTATCACAGTACATATGAAATAGTGTATACTTTGGAGAAAAAAAGGCAGGATATCTTTCTCTATCCCAAATAGTCAATAACTAAATCTGTTTGTGCAGTGCAGATAAGAGGCAAAATGTATGAGTTTTTTTCTATTTATTTGTATTATGATTTTATCTCTTTTCAGAATAAATGTTCTCCTGCTGGATACAATGTCTAATTAATAATGATCAATCAACTTTATGTATTGTAACATACTATTCTCACTGCCCCAAACTGAATACAGTCTGCTAGAATAGAAAGCCCTTTTGAAATACTGTTATAGCTATATGTAACAAAGAAACCCTAAGAAAATCACTTAGCAAAGGCTAGGGGAAAGGTAGTGTTTCCTTTTGTTACAATGTTAGGTAATGATCCTTTTGGGGGGGGGGGGGGGAGAGAGGAAGTCCTAAATTAAAACCGACCATGAATCAATATGATTTTAGTGTTACACATTACATTGTCAAATAGAAAATATTAATTTCCATGCGTATATGCAAACCCATACTTATTCAGTCAATATAAGCTTATTATCATGAACAAAGGTTTGCAAGGAAAAGCCAATGGCTAATTGCTGATTTATATGACAGATAATGAGCCAGATCCTCAGCTGGTGTAGTTCCTTTGGAGACAACATTTATCATAGGTTTGTATTGTGGTGTTGGTTTTATTGTGAATTATTTTAATTGATATATTTTCATTAAAATATACCAAAAATAGTATGACACTGGCAATTTTTAGCCATGTAAGTGGACATAAAATACAATTACACTTTTCTTCTTGCAGGGCTGCCAGATGATTTATCAGTGAGGGACCATGGGGTCAAAGATATAACAGGCTACTTGCAGCTTTTCACAGTGTCTTTATTGGGATTAGTTTTATTATAGTTATACTGAGTGCTCTTATGCCTCTACTGAGTCAGTGTCTGGGGACGTTTATGCCACCTGTCACCCCCTCTTAACAGCTTTGATCTTGCATGCAATGGTTGGAATATTATCGTGCCATTTTTCAGTTTCAGCCTGCAGTGGTTTAACACAGTTACTGACACTTTTTTCACAATATGAGCTGATACAGACAAGTATTTTTGAAGGGAGCCCTAAGGCTAACAATAATATTTATATCTTCTGCTGTTCAGAGAAAAGCAGAACCAATGAAACACATGGTCTGTATCTTTTTGGTCATTAAAGTTTCAGTTCATTCTGTGGGCTGTTCTGTGGAAGACTGGATGTTCTTAATCAAAGAAAACAATATTCTTATTCAAATCTATTACCTATGAGGTTCCAGTTTTCCATGTATTCCAAAATGTATTTCTTGTAGGATGCTTAATTTTTAAAAATATTTTTACACAATGATGCACAACACGGTGAGGAATTTGTGTGCATTGACCAAACTGGATTGATTGATTTTGATAAAATAGATATGCTGAATGAATAGCACATGGCAAATGCAGGAGAAACATAGAGCCTGGTCTAACATAAAGTATCTGCAGCCTTTCAGTCTGTGCATCCTTCAGTCAGATGCAAATGTTGGCTCTGTGGAAGGCTGACTTTTCCCTGCATTGGTTCCAATAAATCTCATAGTTCTTTATCCCTCACCCTTCAGTGACTCACCGACCAGTCTCTGACTCCTTCCCTATGACTTATGACCTTCCCTCTACATTTTCCTCTGATTATCTTATTGAGTGTCCTCCTTCACTTTCAGTGGCAGCTAATCTTTTTGAGGAGCTGCACAACCTTCTTATGCTCTGGGAGTGTTCCTAAGGCACAGTTCTTCTACTCTCAAGGCACTGCCCTGAGCAGGAGGTAGAGTATAATTTCTCACACAATGTTTGTAAAGCACTTTAAAAGCCCAAATAAATGTGTTAGTCTCTACAGTGCCACAGTGACACAAAGACTAACACGGCTACCACTCTGAAACCGGTCACCATGCAAATATTATTGTTACAATATACCATACTGCGTTTGTTGATTATCAGAGATGCTTTGAGTTTAAATAAACTGAACAATTTTCCTCCTTTTGTCCTGTACTAATGTCTTAATACTGACTTTGCAATCTCAATGACATAGTGTTGCAACAGATTGTTATGTCACAAAAACTGGATTACAGCTTTACTGCAGGATCTGCCAGACCGAGGGAATGGCTTATTATGGTGAGACATAATGATCCTTGCTACAGATAAAGTGGTCAGAGTGCAATTCAGGGAGGTTTGTGCCTTTCTGGAAGGTGGGAGCCGATGTGGTTCCCTTTCAAGCCATTTGAATTTATGCTGGTTGTAAATGGCCATTGAAGGCCAAAAACATCAGTGTGACCCAGGCACAACCCCTTTTCTCCCTGCTGCCAGTGTAGCAAGGAAAGGGGTGTGCTTGGAGGAAAGTCATGGTGGATACCCTATTATGGTTCTGTGTTTCTGGAGGATCATCTGTACACTGGGCTCATTCTCCCCCTTTTAGTTAAGAAGGCTTTAGAAACACATTGCAGCAGCACTGTGCTGCAACAGGAATTGCAGTCTGGTCCAGACGACACAAATATCTTCAACAGTGAAATTCAGCCTGGTGCAGAGTACCAGCACCAGACCTATGCACCACTTGAGCCCCACTTAAGGCCCAAATGGAACTTAAATAGTGTGTAAAACTTAATGAATTTCAAAATTACTCTGAAGATTATTTAAAGGGTTGATGATTAATCCAGTCTTAACTAGGCCTCTATTTTTGTGGGCCCAAACTTGTGGTCCCAATTTTGAGCCACCAGTTTAGGTCATATCAATTCAAGTTCCTGATTTGCAAAACTGCCCACACAATTATACATGCCTGTAATTTGTACATTCCAAAACTGAGGCTGTCTGAAAACCTGGCCCAAAGAACATTTCAGAAGATTCCAAAGAAGGAAAAGGACCATCAATCTCAAGACTATACAACTTTGATAAAATCTAGCCTGCTGGTCTGCTACAGCTCAAGCTCTTTATAGATAGCAAGCAAGAGGATAAATCAGGGAATTAGAACAACAGCTTAGTTTGGAACATTTAACACAACTCTTGCTGTTACCCTGGTTTCCTTAGCTGTAAAATGAGCATAATAACACTTCAACATCAGGAAATTGCTATGTGTTAGTTAATATTTGCAAAGTGCAAAAGTGCATCCTTGGGTGAAAAATGCTTTATAAGGGCTCAGTCCAAAGCCCACTGTAGTAAATGGAACACTCCAATAGATATCAATGGGCTTTGGCTCAGGCCCTAAGATTGTTCTTATGCCACACTGCACTATGATAAATAGAGGTGTGATATAATCACATATATTATTTAGTTTAGTCTGTTTCTTCCTCCAAAGTCAAGTCAGATTTTAGCTGCAGTTTTGGAGGGACTATTTGTGAGAACCTAGTGACGAACGTGTCCCTGGTGTGTTCCTGTTTACTCTCTCCAAATTCAGAACTGTCTTGTTAATTCATACAAATTCCTTGTAAACGCTTCTATTGTTTCCCTGGGTTTTTGGTTCCACTGATAAAAACAAGCTCTCTGATGGATGAGGTTCTGTGTGGGGATGAAATATTCATCGAGTTCCTCCATTACTATTTTATGATCATTTTCATGCTGTTCACTTTCATATAAGAAGGTTTTAAATATGTGCTCCACTGGCTTCCATAGCGCATATAAGGGAGTGTAACTGTACTTTCCCTGCTCTCCTCACGCAGCTTCTTAGCGATCCTGTAATGGGTAAAGAACTACTTCCAGTCCAGGCAATCCCCAGGATAGATTAAATCAAAATCCCCAGGTGGCAGTCAACCTATCACAGTCACTTAGCTGTCAACTTTTTCTTGTTCTCATCGCTCTCTCTCCTTCTCTCATATTCCTTCTTATTACTTTTTTCTTATGCAATGTTTACTGCAGAAATCATGTAGAATAAAGCCCGGCTATCCTTCTGGAGTTAAATCTGCTCTATTTAAAAACTAGTAACAAACTGTTTTCAAAGGAGCACCAGCATCCGGCCCTTTCGTGTGTGAGCCTGTATTTGTGGGCTCAATGAATATACTCAGGACTATCATGTCTATTGACCAAATTTTTCAAACATGGCCTTGGATTTTGATTGCCCAATTTGAGACACCTAAGCTTGGTTAGAAAAAGTGCTGACTACCCCACAGCTCCCATTGACTTCTCTTGGAGTTCCAGATGCTCAGAACCTCAGAAAATAAGGCCCAGGCTGTCTCGAACTGGGCACTCCAAAATCATAGACCACTTTTGCAAATTTTTGCCCACAGAAACTTTGGCTTCCCACCTCATTTTATTAATATTATTTGAATTGCAGCAGTGTCCAGTAAACACATTACAAGATGGTCCTTGTACTGAAGATCTTACAATATAAATTAAGACAAGACTAAACAACTAGGTGTAATAACCAGTTTGAGGTGCAAAAAGGAGAGACGATGAGAATAAAGGTGAAAAGAACATACAGTCACATATACTAACCAGGTGACATGTAGTGGATTTCAAGAGTGATTATTTCCTGCAATATTTCACCTTATTACATCATTGGGCACTGTACATTTAAAGTATAGATTGGCCTTTATCTGAAACTCAGCACTGGTTCCTCACCTGCATCTTCCTTCTACCCCTACCGCCAAAGATTCCTCACAGTGCTCAGATCCCTTCTGTGACCATGATGCCACAGAATAAGTACCAGCCTCTCACTGTATTCTCACTCCTCCTCTCAGACACTCCCAACTGCCTCTTCCCACTGCCTGCCAATTACAAAAAAAATAGTAGATTTGTCACATCAATGCTAGACAAATGTGATAAAAAGGATTTGTCACTTGTTCAGTTTTGAATAAACTCAATGTTACAAGAAGGGAGATTAATAATTTATTTTATTTTCTTTAAATAAAATTAATTATAATGATTACATTTCTTTAAATAATTATTTTAATCATTATACTATGATGTTACAATGATTTTTTTAAATCTATGTCATAGCTCCAGCTCATCAGTTAAACTTTTGATTGTAATTCTCTACACACATGTCTCCTAGTGGCACAGAGCAGGAGAAGTGATATCAGAGGAGCAGGGAAAGATCAAATTGAGGACCAACATTAAACCCCAGAAATAGCCTGGAGTTTTATACCCCTTAGATATCTAACTTGGAATGGAAAATTTTAAAAAGGACGGCTACGGAGGAAAAAACCCAAAATCAACAAGAAGAAAACAATGAACTTCTTACCTCTTTTTCACAGTTATTCTGGATTTATGCTTCCTCAGCACATAATAAAGTGCTCAAACTATGTACAGATGTGCTTTCTATAGTTTGCCAATAGTCCAATTTATAGTAAACACGTTTAGCTCATACACAAAGCAATGCTGAAGTGTTGTGGAACATATCAACAAAGTTCAGTTGTCGAAACAGAAAGGTCTGTTTGGTGTGACTTTGGTTCTGTAATTTTTAGGCCTGTTTGAAAGTTCAGAGGTAATATTCCATAAGACTTAACTCTGTTACAGAATACAAAGCAAATTAAACTGATTCTATAAGCTAGTGAGGGGTTCAGAGGGTTGCTTTGCTCAAAGCTCTGTGTTGGGGTCTTGATTACAAGGTGCAGACACTTCCAAGGTATTTCTGTTCCCCAAAGTAAGTTACATGGCACAAAAACTAGGAAACTAAAGATAAACAATTTAAAGAGGATAATAGTAATGAAAAAGAGAGATTCTTATTTTATTTCAATACTGAGCTGAGGAGCACTAATAAATCCTAAATTGACATTTCCAAAATTAAGCACTTGTTTTCTGTCCACCTGTTTGAAGTACTAGCTGTCAAAACATTTCCTGTAGACCCAAGCACCAATATGGATAAAAACAAGCATCTGGCACAAAAGAAAATAATCTAGCTAACTGTTATTGTTGCAGCAGTAGTGATGTGCATTGAAAATTATTTAGTGTTTGCTTCAGCTATATCATTTGAACGGCAAAGTCTTAAATAATGTGTAGGAGAAGTATATTAACTCTGAGTGGCACTGCAACTCTGGAGATTGGTGAATAATAAATAAAAGATTTTCCTCTTTGTTAGTAATATGTATTCTTGTATTTAGACTTTCATGCTGAGCAACTGAAAGCAAAATGGGGGCAGGGGCATGATGTCACTTTGGTATAGTATCTTCAATAACAATGACAAACTTGTAAAATATTATACTTATAATAAACATAAAATACTTGTGTTTTTGCTTTTTTTACCTAGCATATGAGTAAGCTGTGCATTTGGGTTTATTGTTCTTTTGAAATGCAGATATCCTTAAACAACACACTGTAAAAGGTACGTTAGGTACTGTAAACGAGGATGCAGAGCTCCATTAGATGCGATGTTAGAAATGTGTGAGCTACATGAGACATCTGCTACCTGAAACTACCCATATGGGGAATAGTAGGGAAATGGATTACCCGCAGGTTAACTTGCAGGTAACAATCCCAATTTAACATGCAAAAGAGAAAACACCTGTTCCAAGTCTCATCTGGTGTTTGGTTACACTGAATAATGTAATATATTACATGGAACAATGCAATCCAGAGTAACCAGACACAAAAGGATCAAATAAACTGAATCCTTTATACCAAGAAATTAAAGAAACAAGTCAGCAGTCCATCTCCTCCTTCCTTTTCCCATACCGAACACTGATATAATTTCTGGAAGAACTTCTTTGGAGGAACCATCAGATATACCTATCAGTATGATGAGCGGACATACTGGCCAAGATTTTCAAACATGAGTGCTTAAAATTAGACATTGAAGTCCATATTCAGGTGCATAAATAAGAGACTTAGTTTTTTTAAGTGCTGAATGCACCCAGTATCTTCCCGGATGCTCAGCCCTTTGGAAAATCAGGATTTCAGAACCTAACTTCAGGCACCTTTTAAGAAAATCTTGGCCATTGTTATTGCTATTCTATTATGTATATAGCTCCCAAAGTTGTGCCAGGCACTTTACAGAACAAATAAAGACCTGGTTCCTGTTCTAGGAAGCTTTTGATTCAGTTTTAGACATAAATATAGATTCCAAGGCCTGAAGGGACCATTGGGATCATCTAGTCTGACCTCTTGTATACCACATGAGACAGGGAGTAAGATTAACTAACACTAGGAATATTTAGTGAGGAAGCCCAAGGTTTATGCAGTAATAAGATAACACAGTTACTCTGTTGTAGTGCACACACATCTTGATTGTTCTGTTAAAGTAAATACATACTATTTTTGTTTTGGAAGTGGTATTACTGGGGATTATGTAAAAGTCTCTCCCCTCTGGTTAAAATCGCACAATGAAACATGAGCTGTGAGTTCAAATATCCCTAGTTTAGCTCTCCTGTATCTATAGTGTGTACAGTGGAGATTGAATTTAAAGTTTTATTTCAAGTGCTATTTAAATTCTCACACACCTATATAGTAATTCCTTTTCTCTGTGCAATTTCTTGTCAAAAAAATTGTGGCTCAGTTTTTAATTGTCTTTCTGCCATCCCAAAGCGCTATCAGGCTAGGACATATTGTCTTTTATATCATCCACCAACAGTTCAAGATTAATTAGCCTTTCGCCAATTTTAAAGGTATCATATATATCCTGAAGGCAGAGTATGGTGTTTGGCAGCCTCTTCAATCACTCCAAATCCTGCTCCATACACTGTATAAATAATCTGTGAGCAAATGAGTATGTGCTGTGTATAGCTACAGATACAAATGCTATGTTCTCTGCAGTTCCACAATCTTCCCTTTGTACAGATTTGAGCATTTTACCAAGGATGATAAATATTCCTCCATAAACACACTCCATAATCTTACAACAGAACTGGCATATTATTTATTAACATTCATTCTGTGATTTTAGAGCATTATGTATTCTTTGTTCTACCTAGTTCACAGTGATGGATACTTAGACCAGGATCTGGAAGTCTTGCTTTTGTAATACTGTATAGTGAATGTTAGCATGTGAAGAGATATTTACCTAGAAAAACATAGGAACAAAGCTGTTAAGTGCTTTCCATGATACTTTCACAGTGTGTTTACTTTACCAAGTCCTGTTAGCGACTGTTACAAATTGAATTGCTTAGCCAATTGTTTGACTTCCTCGCCTAAAGTTCTTGTTACTTAGTTCAGTTGCTCATGTGTTGAAAATACCTGCGTGCATGAAAATACTAGCTGCTGTACTATTTCTGTGTGAGGTTTCAATCTCAAATCTGGGTGACTGGGCACAAAATGGCAGATGAAATTCAATATTGATAAATGCAAAGTAATGAATACTGGAAAATATAATCCTAACTATACATCCAAAATGATGGGGTCTAAATTGGCTATTAGCACTCAGATCTTGGAAAGAGATCTTGGAGTCATTGTGGATAGTTCTCTGAACACATCCACTCAATGTGCAGCGGCAGTCCAAAAAAGTTAACAGAAAGTCAGGAACAATTAGGAAAGGGATAGATAATAAGCCAGTAAATATCATAATGCCCCTATATAAATCAGTGGTATGCCCTCACCTTGAATACAGTGTGCAGTTCTGGTGATCCCATCTCAAAAAAAAATCTATTAAAAATGGAAAAGGTTCAGAGAAGGGCAACAAAAATTATCAAAAGTATGGAACAGCTTCCATATAGCAAGATGTGATGGGGGTGTCCACCCACCTACCCACCCCTGGATGGGTTAAAGTGGCTAGCTGGGCCAATTAACTCCCCAGCCTGCAATTGGAGGAGGAGCCAGGGATAGGAGGCTCAGCTGGAGAATCAGGAGGGGCCTGTATGAAGCTCAGTGATTAGTACCAGTTGTGAGCTGGTTGGCAGTAGGCTGCAGTCACTCCCTGGGGGGAGGAGGGGGGGTGTTTGAGGCTATGGAGGCAAGTAGCCTACAGTTAATCCCTGAGAGGAGGGAGTTGTAAGGCTGGCAAGCCCAGACAATGGGGGAGAGCCAGAAGGTAAGGCAGTGGCTCAGGAAAAGGCAGTAAGGTCCAGGAGCGTGCAGACCTTAGTACTGATTAAAAGGTCCCTGAGCTGGAACCCAGAGTAGAGGGCAGGCCTGGGTTCCCCTATCAGCCCCTGGGGAAGGGGAACCATAGGGGCAGTGAATGGGAAAACTGCCTAAAACTGCTGGTAAGGAAAGACTTTGAGACTCCAGAAGGGGGAAACATGCATAGTGACCGGCCGCAAGGCCAAGTCATGAAGAAATATCTCCCAGAGTTGCAGAGACTGTCCGAGAGTGCTCCAGTAGGTTGTGCAGCAAGTAGCAGAAGGAGGTCCCAGACCTGGAATGAGCTAATCCCCAGAGCAGCCAGGAGGAGGTGCCACCTGCTGTGAATGGACCCTGTGAAAGGAGAGATTAAAAAGACTGGGGCTATTCAGCTTGGAAAAGAGATGACTAAGGAGGATAGGATAGAGGTTTATAAAACCATGAATGGTGTGGAGAAAGTGAATAAGAAGTGTTATTTATGCCTTCACATCATACAAGAACCAGGGGTCACCCAATCAAATTAATAGGCAATTAAAACAAACAAAAGGAAGTACTTCTTCACACAAACACACAGTCAACCTGTGGAATTCATTGACATGGGGTGCTGTGAAGGCCAAAATAACTGGATTCAAAAAAGAATTAATTAAGTTCATGTAGGATAGGTCCATCAATGGCTATTAGCCAAGACAGTCAGGGATGCAACCCCATGCTCTGGTGTCCCTAAGCCTCTGACTGCCAGATGCGGGGACTGGATGACAGGGAATGGATCACTTGATAATTGTCCTTTCTGTTCATTCCCTCTGAAGCATCTGGCATTAGCCACTGTCAGAAGACAGGATACTGGACTAGATGGACCTTTGGTCTGACCCAGTATGAACATTCTTATGTTCTTAATCAGCAAAAAATAGCAAAGTACTATGTCTAATCTAAATTAATCTTAAATAACTTGTTTTTAGTTATATATCACTGTGCACTGGGATTTAATCCCAGTCCCAGCCATTGGCAATCAGAAAGTGGAGCAAACCCATGGTGTAAGCAGGATAAACTGCTATAAGATGTGATGTGTTTTGATGTAGTTTATTACCTGAAATGTGGGTAATAGGGGCTTTGGCAGTTCACATTAAGAGGTTGTACCAGTGCTCAGCCACCAATGGCTAGCTGGGGCAAATCCTCAGTGTGGTCAAGCCCTAAGAAGCACAAAAGCCCAGAGCAAAATGTTTTCTTTCCTCCATCCTTCCAGAGGAGGATGGGTCCATGTTTGTGTGCACACGCTGATCCTTGAGGAAAGCTTTATCAAAAAGGTATGTTTTACAACTCTATCTAAATGCTGTAAGGATTGGACTGAGCCTGTGATAAATGAAGTGGTGGGGTAGCTCCCTTTGATGGACACCCAGCAGCCAGTTAGCTGTAAAATCCCTCTTGGTAGCTGTTCATAGAATCCTAGAATATCAGGGTTGGAAGGGACCTCAGGAGGTCATCTAGTCCAACCCCCTGCTCAAAGCAGGACCAATCCCCAACTAAATCATCCCAGCCAGGGCTTTGTCAAGCCTGACCTTAAAAACCTCTAAGGAAGGAGATTCCACCACCTCCCTAGGTAACCCATTCCAGTGCTTCACCACCCTCCTAGTGAAAAAGTTTTTCCTAATATCCAATCTAAACCTCCCCCACTGCAACTTGAGACCATTACTCCTTGTTCTGTCATCTGCTACCTCTGAGAACAGTCTAGATCCATCCTCTTTGGAATCCCCTTTCAGGTAGATGAAAGCAGCTATCAAATCCCCCCTCATTCTTCTCTTCTGCAGACTAAATAATCTCAGTTCCTTCAGCCTCTCCACATAAGTCATGTGTTCCAGCCCCCTAATCATTTTTGTTGCCCTTCACTGGAGTCTTTCCAATTTTTCCACATCCTTCTTGTAGTGTGGGGCCCAAAACTGGACACAGTACTCCAGATGAGGCCTCACCAATGTCGAATATAGGGGAATGATCACATCCCTTGATCTGCTGGCAATGCCCCTACTTATGCAGCCCAAAATGCCATTAGCCTTCTTGGCAACAAGGGTACACTGTCAACTCATATCCAGCTCCTCGTCCACTGTAACCCCTGGGTCCTTTTCTGCAGAACTTCTGCCTAGCTATTCAGTCCCTAGTCTGTAGCAGTGCATGGGATTCTTCCGTCCTAAGTGCAGGACTCTGCTTGCTTTACCTGTAAAGGGTTAAAAGACCCCCAGGTAAAGAAAAGGAAGTGGACACCTGACCAAAAGAGCCAATGGGTAGGTAGAACTTTTTAAAATTGGGAAAGAAACTTTCCCTTTGTCTGTTGTTCTCTCTGGGCTGCAGGGACACGGAGCAGCAATGCTGTAAGCAGCTTTAAGCCAGGTATGATTATAGATTATCAATTCATACCTCGAACCTACTTATCTGAAGACTCAGATATGTAAGTAAAATTAGGAAATGTCTAAAAAGATGCGATTACGGTTATTTCTTTTATTTCTTATTGGCTTGTGGATCTCCTCTCTGCTAACCCCAGATGCTTTTGTTTGCTTGTAACCTTTGAGCTGAACCCCCAAGAAAGCCATTTTGGAATTGCTCTTTTAAAATCTAGCAAAAGCCTAAGTTCCAGATGTATTTTCTTTCTTTTTGTTTTTAATAAAATTTACCTTTTTTAAGAACAGGATTGGATTTTTGGTGTCCTAAGAGGTTTGTGAATGTTGTTTGATTAGCTGGTAGCGACAGCTAATTTCCTTTGTTTCCTTTCTTAGCTCTTCCCCGGAGGGGGGTGAAAGGGCTTGAGGGTATCCCACAGGGAGGAATTCCCAAGTGCTCCTTCCTGGATTGAAAGAGGTTTTTTTTTTTTGCATTTGGGTGCTGGCAGCGTTTACCAAGCCAAGGTCAGAGAAAAGCTGTAACCTTGGGAGTTTAATACAAGCCTGGAGTGGCCAGTGTTCATTTTTAAAATCCTTGCTGGCCTCCACCTTCTGCACTCGAAGTGTCAGAGTGGGGATTCAGCCTTGACAGAGCCTGATTTCTTTTTGGAAACAGGTTCCACCAACAGGGTCTTGCTTCAAGGAATGCCTTGTTCCAGTGCCTGATAGCGGATTGTTACTACCTGATCAAAACTGAGCTTTCATTTATAAATTAATAAATAAGTTTCATGTCTTTTCCATTGCAAATACAGTATTCGCAATCTGAATTAATGCATTGTTGTCTTGGTAAACTGGCTTTTCAGAAAACATTCTCCAACCAAACAATAGCACAAGCAAAGGTATGGCTTTATTGCCATTCATCTCAATATTGTGTTTACTTCAAAGCCATTTAGATGCTAACACTATTAACCATGCCAAATGTGATTTTTCTAAATGACGTAAAGGAAAAGTCAGAAAATCCTGCCCTGGCAGGGAGATGGACAGATGACTTAAGTATTTTTCCATTTCTAATTTCCATTAACATCTTATTTTGGAATTGTAGAGAAGAAGGGAAATTATTGCTTTGCTATTCTCCTTTCATAGCCCTGGAGAATCAAAGCATTTCTAAGTTTTCCGATAAGATCAGTGTAACATCTTCCATAGCCGTTTGTCCTACTCCTGGTTTATAAAAGAGGCTGTCTCATGGGATTTCATTTTACTTTATTTGTATTGTGTGGCAAGGCTTTATGACTTGAGAGGTAGCATATTGGGCTGAGACAGGCTAAGAGGCAGTGGGATAGTTTTTTGTGGAGTGTTCCATTGGCCCACTTTAATTTTTTGTATGTTTTTTTTAAGATGAAATTATGTAAATGCCTAGAGGTCTGGAGAAGTTCATTTATCTGTTTCACAGTTTTCAGTTTATAAATATTGTTATCTGCACTAGTAATAACCCCGAGAGCACTGCTGTGTTTTAGGGTAAGAGTGTATTGGTTCTCACATTCCAAGAATGTGCCAAGACTGAGAGAGACCTTTATATTAATAATGTTAGTCCCAAGCATACAAATATATGTGGTCCATGGGAGTAAGGTCCTTGGGAGGAAAATTCCATGATATTCCCATAAATTGTCTTTCTTTTCCATTGTGGAATGGCACTAGAGTTTGCTCACCTCCTGTTCAGAAACATCAGAGAGTACAGCCTCCCTTTCTCCCTTTCCATGTGTTTCCTCATCTCAGGCCCACTCCACTAGAAAGCTCAGGTAACAAATCTTCCATATGGGCTTCTCGAGTCCTCCCCTCTGTGCAGAAGAAAGACACCAGCAACCACCACTTCTTGCAGCCACAGAGGAAAGGACAAGATTTGCCTCCTACTTTGTGTAACACTTTGGGGATCCTTAGGTATGACTGTAAGTTAATGGTATTATTTTATAATGTATTGACATATTTCTAGTCCATTTTTTCAGATGAAAACTAGTTTCAAACCTCTAAACACATTAGCTATTTGAACTATGCAGAACTCGGAGAACAGGTGCTTATTTATGTTAAATGAATATCTACATTTTATTATGCTGGTTGTCCTTACAGAGATATATCTGCTGTAAGTACAAACTTTCAGAGTAGAGATAAAAAATCAGGAAAGGGTCATCTCACTGCACAGCATGCACCTCCAATTTCAGAGAAATATGAAATTCAGACATTGAGTAGTTCTGGACCTCTTCCATGAAACTGTCAGAAGGAAACTGTGGCCTTTAATGATCACAGGCATCCATGTTCAATTGAGTGTGACTAGATGAAGCAAGAATTCAAACTGAATCTCCTCAGTGAATTGTCTGCTGATTGAGATGTAGCTCAGCGAAAGCAAACAAGGTCCCAAGAGAACAAATTTCTATTGAGAAAGCAAGTGCAAAACCAGATTTGAGGCTGCAAAGTGTTCTTCGGACAGGTTGCAATGTGGAATTCTAATACATAGCAAGGGGGAAATGTGATAAAGAAATGCTTATACATTTTTATTTAAAAGAAAATTCTCCTTACCCCCATCCACATAAAAAATGGTACAGGAAAGAGTCTTAATTTCTTGTCCTTTCTGAGTTAATGTATTCCATTTAATCTGCACCAAACATTCCTCTGAACTTTCTTGACTCAGGATGATGGCTACAACATCAGTATTTCTGATTGTGAGATATTTCAGATTAAAAACTGTCATCTTGTATTGAATTAAGGAGCAGATCACAAGTCACACACTCAGCTGTGCTAACTTTCCTTGGCATCTTATTGGATTCAGAATTGGCATAATTTCTCCCTCACTGCTATATTTACTTTCTCTTCCTACTGCATTCTATAGTCAAATATTAGAAAATATAGTGGAGAATAAAAGAAAAAAGGTCTTCAGAGAGATACAAAGAGTTTGTTATATAGCTTATGAAAAATTCCCATAGAAATGCAATCCCTTCCGAAACAGAGAGAAAGAGACAAAAATACTGTCTGTCTGATGCGGTAGAATATATCCAAGGCTTCCAAACGACTCTACTGCCAAAACAGTCTGGGATGATTTGTTTCAGAGCAGGATGAACTTTCAGGACAAAGGTCAAACTGTTATAAACTAACAAGAAAACAATTCAGTGGACAAGAGCTTCTCAAGTAAAGGTTGTGCAAATGAGCCTGTCACTATTTGATGTCCACGAGTCCTCCCCACCCACACACCTGCCTTCTCTTCTCGCACTGGTGTCACATGACTACTGGAGTTACTAAAGCCCTAGGGCTAGAATAAACCCAACACAGTTATAGATAGGGAAATAAAGTTCTGGGTAGGCCTACAGACTGTGAATCACTTAAAAAACAAAAAAACCTTTCTTAAGTCTAAGAGCAGACCTTCCACCAGTCTTTGAGGTGTGCTGCAAAGGGGCCTTTCATCCCCAATCATTGTCATGCTTTAATGGGAACTTTCCACTCTGGTTTCTATAGTTTTAGACATTAGCAGTGAGCCCTTGGTTCCTCTTCCCTTCTCTCCTTACAACAATCACAGTTCTTTTTTGGGTGAGAGTCAGGGATAGAAACCTTGGGTCGCATGACTATTGCTTAATCTATTTGGCTAAAATGGAGCTGTCATTAAGGAAAAGAAAAAACACTTTTGCTGCCTGTGGATCCCATTCTTAAATGCCAGGTGCCTAACTCAGGTTTTGTGGTTCTGGTGTTCTAGTGTTTTTTCTATGTGCCTAAATACTAGGTGTTGCCGCGCTCAGCCTTTGTCGATCTGGGCCACACTCTATGAATGCAGAACTCTGAGAACTTGCAGAGTTTTTATGAGACAGGAGTCATGGTGCATTTAAAAAAAAAAACATGTCTCCCCCCCCCCCCCCCCCCCGTATTGGTAGTCAGTAAAAAGGTAACTTTAAACCTAGGGCTAGTTTTAGGGGCAGGGGAGCAGGGTGGTTGCCTTGGGTACCAGCTTCCATCTTGACACTTGTTTTTGTTTTTTTGTATGCTCCACTTATTGGCTGTTTTTGCTTCTCTGATTGGCCAGCCATTTTTTGTTTGGCTGGTTTTTTGGTTGTGTTTTTTTTTTTTGCTCAGCCACTCAGGGTGGGGAGTACCAAAAATGTTTTCTGACATAGGCAGCAAAACATCTAGGGCCAACCCCATTTAAACCTCACATACAGTATAGAAGATCAAATAAGGACCTTTATCAAAGACAAAATATTTCCCTGTGGCTGTTAGATCCAGTGCAAAAACCCATATTAAAATTGTGAAGATAGTACAGTCACAAAATGAAGGGCCAGATTCCTCCCTCAAATGTACTCAAATCCCACTGAGTTAATGGGAGCTATGTATATGTATTCTAGGGTAGAATTTGATCCATAGATGGTGGTCTAAAATTTGCATCTTGTGAATTCATAAATGTTGGCAAATGTGAATACATTATATTATCTGAGAGCTTTATCACAAGCCATCTCCTTCATTACAGTTTCCAGGCACAAGAGACACATTTCGTCAATTCACAACACTGAGGTTTTAAGATATCTTAAACCAAATTGGTGGTAACAACAAATTGAAAGTTACTGAAAGAAAGAAAATGGTTATAATAATTCCATATTGTTACTTACAACTGTGAAGTATATTTCTTGTCCTAATATCAAAAATCTTATTAGCAACACCTTCTATCCTATTTGCAACTTTTCCATTTGCATTAACACAATAATTTTTGCTAATATTGTAGAATATTGCTATGATATAAAGGTCACAAACATACAATTCCTGTTAAAATAGAATAAATAATACTACATATTTTTTTTCAGAAAAAAATCAGAAAAATTGCTGATACCTTAGAGCCCTGTTCAATATTCTTCTTTTAGCAAACTCCCATTGACTTTCTGCAACAAGGGCTGAATACATTGTCAGATTGCAATGTTGTTCCAAATAAAAACGAATGGGACTAGCCTCAATAAGGACAATGACTAGTTCCAAATAAAAATACTGTGTATATTCTGCCTGTTGTAAATCCATCAAAAACATAATTCAAAAGAGATTTTTAATAAAAAGGTTCCTAACTCTAGTACTTAAAACTAAAGCTGCTTGAAAAATGTGGAATTTCCCCCCCCCCCCCCCCCCGAGGAACAAGAAGCAATTTCAATTTTTTTCTTTTTTTTGACCATCTCTACTTTTAACAAATATGCAATTGCACATAAATAGAGAAAGACAATGGACTGAGATATGCAAACATTTTAACAATTTAGGAAAGACTTTCTAACTCACAAATGGCAGAAGAAACCTGACCACACTCCCACATGACTCTTAAGAAGTAATATGAAGTCTTGTGCTCAGGAGTGAATTTCACTCTGTGCTACCTAATGGTGCAGTAAAATGGACTTAATTATGTTTAGGTTCTTCACAATCTTTGCTTTCTTTATTTTATCAAAAAATGTGTCTATGTGTTCTGTCCTCCTGAGGTACTAGAATCTCCATTCTTTTGAGACATTTTAAATGTTGGGCCATATTCTTTTTTCCATTACTCACATGCAACTTCCATAGGCATTTGGGGGGGGGGGAGAGGAAGAGTATCTGAGGTCAGAATTAGGTAATAACAGTGACATAAATGTCAAATGTCAGAAGCCATCAAAAGGGCCACCTTTCTCAAAATATAAAACAAAATTTAATCCTAACCTTTTTTCCCAATGATCCACTCCTACAGAGCTATCTGAATAATGCAAATGTATTCTCTGGAAATATTCATTCACTTTTTTTTAGTATATTCTTAACACCATGTTCATACTCCTTTGATGTTCATTTTCACTAAACATTTTAGCAAATGAGTATACTGGTGGTATGTTTGCAGAAAGAGTTAATTTTACTCACTCCTAAACTTCTGTTCTTGTATCCAGTGCTGTCCCTCTTTTCTTCTGTTCTTTGTGCTCTTCTCTCTTTTTCTTATTCACTTTTGCCTATTCCTTGTAAAGTTTTCCTAATATTTCTACTGAATATTGCAGCTCAATTCTTGAGCTGTGGACAAGTAGCACTTGACACAAGTCAAGTCCAAGAGATGTCTTTCATCTATGATAAACCAAACCGGATTCACCTACCTATTAAAAAAAAATCTTCACAATCAAAAAACTGCATTTATTATCTATGATAATAAAACAGGATCCATCTGTTGATCCGGGGAAAATTAAGTTCTGTTTTAACTCACCTAGAGAAAAATGTTCATACAGGAATCTGGTTGCACTTTTAGAGAGAGTGTAATCTCTGTTAGAAGCTCTTCCTAACATAGGAGCTCTTTACAACAACTGAACATATTCTTCTATGAATTTTAGCTGTTATTCCCATTATAGAATGAATTAATTAATTAATATGTTTGAGTTCTCGTGACCCAACATACTGTAAAAATCCTGATAATAGACAAACAGGGCTGGAAGGGAACTTGAGTGATCATCTAGTCCAGTCCCCTGTGCTGAGGCACAATCAAGTATACCTACTGACAGGCATTTGTCTAACCTGTTGTTAAAAATCCCGAATGATGGGGATTCCACATTCTTCCTTGAAAGCTTATTCCAGTGCTTAACTATCCTTACAGTTGAGAGGGTTTTTTTTCCTGAATATCTAACCTAAATCTCCCTTGCTGCTGATTAAGCCCGTTATTTCTTGTCCTAACTTCAGTTGACATGGAGAACAATTGATCACTGTCCTCTTTATATCAGCTCTTAATTTATTTGAAGACTGTTACCAGGTGCCCCCTGAATCTTCTTTTCTTAAAACGTGTCCAGTTTTTTGTAACCTTTCTTCATAGGAAAAGATTTCTAAGCCTATTATCAGTTTTGTTGCTTTCTTCTGGATTCTCTCCCATTTATCCATATCTCTCTTAAAGTGTGGTGCCCAAAACTGGACACAGTACTCCAGTACTTTACTAGTGCCAAGTAAAGGGAGACAATTACCTCCCATATTTTACATATAACACTCTGATTAACGCACTCCAGAATATTAGTCTTTTTTGCAGCTGTGTCACGTTGTTGACTCATATTCAATTTGTGATCCAATATAATCCTTTACACAGATCCTTTTCAGCAGTGCGACTGCCTAGCCAGTTATTCCCCATTTTGTTTTTTCTTCCTAAATATAGTACTTTGAACTTGTCTTTATTGAATTTCATCTTGTTGATTTCAGATCAGTTTTCCAGTTTGTCAAGGTTATTTTGAATTCTAATCCTGTCCTCCAAAGTGTTAGCAACCCTTCCCAGCTTGGTGTCATAAAACATACTTTCCACTCCACTATCCAATTCATGAATGAAAATATTGAATAGTGCTGACCAAGAACAGATCACTGAGGGGCTTCCCCCCAGTTTGACAGTTAACTATTGATAATTACTAAGGCTACGATTTAGTCACAGAGGTCATGGCAGTCACGGATTCCGTGACTTTACCGGACCTTTGTGACTTCAGCTGTCAGGGGCTGAAGCTGGGGCTAGAGGCAGGACTGCGCACCCCTGCCCTGCAACTGGGGCTGGAAGCAGGGCCCTGCAGCCCCTGCCCTGTGGGCTTGTAGTGGGGGCTGCAGCCGCGGCCATGCACACCTGTCTCAAAGCTGCAGCCAGCTCTGGAGTGGAGGCTGTGCGCTCCCTGTGCCTATGCCCTCTGGAGCCCGGGCTTTGCCCCCTGCCATGGTGGGGGGCTTGGCCTGTCAGTCCTCCCACCCCATGGGACTCCATTCCTCCCCCTACCTAGCCATACCCCCCCCCCCCCCCGGTTATTTTTAGTAAGTCACCCATAGGTCACGGGCTCCCGTGAATTTTTGTTTATTGCTCGTGACCTGTCCATGTCTTTTACTAAAAATAACCATGACAAAATCTTAGCCTTAATAATTACTCTTTGAGTACAGTTTTTCAAACAGTTTTGCCCCCATTTTATAGTAATTTCATCTAGACCACATTTCCCGAGTTTGCTTATGAGAATGCCATGTGGGACTGTGTCAAAAGCCTTACTAAAATCAATATATATCACATCTACAGCTTTCCGCCTCCCCATCCACTAGGCCAGTAGCCCAGACAAAGAAAGAAAATAGGTTGGTTTGGCATGATTCGTTCTTGATGAATACATGTTGGATAATAACAATATTTATTATTATTTATGTTCTGGTAGCACTAAATGTGTCAAGTGATTTCCAAAAACAGAAGACAGACTCCCTGACCTGAAGAGCTTCAGTAATGTCCTTTTATTGGTTTGCTTTATGGCAATGGCAATTATAAAATAAATATCACATTTTACTTGGGAACACAATTTAAAAAATGAAAATATACATGTTTTAATCTCTTAGCAATATAAAACATGGTTTTATAGGTTTCAGAAATCATAGTTTCACCCTTGTATATTAACAACATACAGGTGTACTGACTATGAAACAAGACCTGTACCTTTGCCAGAGCAGGAACCTACTAATAGCAATGCAACAGAGGAAGTGCCTCTTCCTCAACTGAAGAATACTGGATAGAGTGAGCCTGTCTGTCCTGTTGGACATTCAGAGAACCCAGTTGTTCAGTGCCCCATGATGGTCCTCTAGTGCCCGGTTATGTTGAGTAAGAGCAGTTCCAAATGAAAGAACCACTGCTGTCATCTAGATCAAGGCCTGCTACCCTTGAAAGATTAGTATTTATTGTCCCTCCCTGCTGTATTGTACAACAGGTTGATCCTCTGTTCTGGCCAAATAAAAGAATGGGTCAGAGGATCTGGTGCAAATCTCTGGCCTACTTCTAAAGCTGGAGCCAGAGTACTTTGCCCCTGGCTAGTTCCATCTCCTCCTGAACTCATCACTTTTCTTGACTGAACAAAAAACTTTTCCTTCCCTACTGACCTGAACTTATGCAACTATTTTTTTTAAGCCTCTGACTTAAAGGCTGGGGCAAGGCCCATTAGAAAATGTGTCCCATAATCTTAGTCTCTTTAAGGAGCTCAAGATCTATATTTTTGAGACACATGTACATATTGGAGAAAAATATAAATAAAATGGATTTTTTGTGCAACACTTTAATCTGAAGAATCATATCTATTTATATTTGACATTTAAAAAATAAACAGCATAAAAGTCTGCTTGCTTATAAAACACCACCAAATTGGGCAGTAATTGTATACTGCATCTTGAAAAAAAGAATCCAAGGTAGTTAAAAATTATCAACAGGATTCACTGTTGTACACATTTCAGCTGCTAGTCAAAAGGACATCATGCTCACAGACAGCTTCATTAGAAAATGGAAACGAGACATTAGTGGCTGTCTGCTGTCCATGGAGTGATGCCCATTATAGTGACAACTTAAATGCATACAATGGTAATTGCTACTGCTGTTTCTTTTTGCATTGATAGATTTTAATCAGCAGCGCTGGCAAAGAGAAAATCAAGTAATGGGAAAAGCAATGTTTCTTAAAATTAGGGGTTATTTACAGGTACTGTTCATCACACCAGAATGAACTGTATATGTATTTGAGTATAGACTTTTCATTGGTAAACTGGTATAGATTAATGGATTATTGATGAAGTATCTGGTAGTTAACAACTAAAGGAGAGCCAAAAATACATGTAAACAGGACCATGATTTGCTAAAAGGTGTACTGATAAGATGTGGCACTATAAAAAATACTTTGCAAAAAACCCCAATCCTATTATGTATATGAGTACTCTAGAGGCAGGAAAATGTGCAGATGGGTCAATATCGTAGAAGCCCATGTTTGCCATAGCAACTAGATTTGCAGAGGTGCCATGTGCAGTTTTGCAAAGGAGGTTACAAATGAGGAGCAGAAACAGGGTATGGATCCCTTGTTATGCAGATATCCTAGCTATTTCCCCTTCTGAACAGTAGTACTACGACTCTGTGAATTACTGCAGTGGCTTGGATGCATAATTTCACTTATCTTTCTATTGTCCTTAACAGATTCCATTGTCTGATGGGACTGTTTCCTAGCTCACTGTAGTTGCCCTGGAAATAACTCTTAACACAATGGCTAGTTTGCAAGTCAATAACCCTTGGGAGATGGCTTCTTCTTGAGGGTCAAACATAGGAAGCTAATGGGGGGGGAGAGAGAGAGAATAGGGATATTTTTGGGGAGTGAGTCAAGTTGGACTCCCATCTATTTTTCTTATGTATTTCTAGGATGCGCAACACCATTGTATCAAGGTGCCATCCCACTGCCAGTTTTCTATTCAATAATAAGACAGAGAATTAGATAGGAGATAGTCAGATGGGGGCTCAAGTCGATAGGGCTTGTGGAAGGAACTGGCAGACAATCAAAGCAGGCCAGAGTGGACCATGGGTCAGCAGGTGGTAGTTCAGTTCAGGATTCAAGGAGAGATAGGGTGACTGTAGGAGGATTGGGCTGTTTGGAGGAAGACACAGGCATGAGGAGATGAGGGAGGGTTACAGTTCTTTGAGGAAGGGTAGCAAACAGAGTTGGAAATGAATTAGTAATACTTCATCTCTTCAGTACAGTTCACTGAGGACAAATAAAACATTCTCATATTCAGCACTCATTCTCAATGCTGAAAGAGTGAAGTATTTATTCTAATAATCTACACTTAACTGCCAGGACTTCTCTCCTATCATTCCTTTTTTGTAGAACCAACATGTGTTGAGACTGTTGAAATATTTACCAGACACATTGTCCGCTAGTCTACACAGTCTTTGGTAGTAGTCATACCATGTCTTTTAATGATTATTCATTCTATGAACACACAGGAAAGACTGAGGGCACGTGTTACAGGAAGTACTGAAAACATAATGATGAAAAATAATTGTTTAAAAATATGAAGTTGCTGTTTTAGGATTGTCTCAGATCTCCAGAGAGTGCTCCAGAAGATATTTTATGTCTGAAGGACAGACTCATCCTTCTGTTAATGGAGTCACTGGGGATGATTATAATAATAACAACATTTTCTTCTAAAGCTACAGGGAAGGGATCATGAAAAATTAGCTAAGCTGGAAAACCAAAATATTGTTTAAAGCACTAAAAAGGTGATTGTTTCTAGTTAGTCATATATTTTATATTTATTTGAAGTGGGGATATATTCTGTGTCAAGCTCTGCAAAAATAGCTTCACACTAAAAACTCTGAAGCAACAGTTTTAGCCTGAAAACTTGTGAGGAGAGGTGTCCAGGACTATCTGATGAGGCATGTCACTCATTTGCAGCCCCCGCTAGAAAAACATTAAATAACAATATAGTTATCAAAACTTTCAAGTTACCTACAGGATTTGTTGGTTAATCTATGAGACCTTCTCTGAGTGCATAAGAACTAGATTCCAAGAAGTGGACAGAGGTGATGGCAGGAATCCCACACAAAATAAACACACTTTTAATTAAAAGCTGCTAATAAATACAGTATAACTTCCTCCCCAAACTGTCTTTTTTTTAGTATTTTAATTAACTAAAACTCAAAATGTTCACTCTGCAATCTGTGAATGTCCTTGGAGATAACATGTTTATAAAAAGTGAAAATAAACAGACATAGTTACAATATATCCCAAGAAATATGGAAGCTCAATGCACCTGAGTTACTTCCTGTGCATCCATTTAACCAGGATATATACAATGGGCTTCTACACGCTCCCTAAACTGAGATTTTCTTGCAATAGCCCTGTTACAGCCCATAATATTTTATCTCACTCTGATTAATGGTCCGCATTCAACCAGAGCAAATTTTACTATTTCTGAAAGTCATAACAATTGCCTATTCTTGGTACTTTTTAGTACACCTAGCTGATTTTTTGCTCTATTTTTTTAAACTACCCTTTGGCCAAACTCTCCCTAGAAAATTTTTACACATTGTAGGTTTGCAAATCCTACTGGATGAGCAATGCTTGTCTGTTGGGGGAGTTATTTTTCATAATCATCATCTTCATAGTAAGAGTGGGCAAGTAGCTTCTGGCCCTGAAAAGCATACTGTTCAACTCAGTCTGGAGAATGCAAAAGGCTTTGTGTCGCCTTTGTGCTTCTGCAGTCCTGGAATGGCTGTGCCCCAGGCCAGTCCCGTGGCACAACTTAGAGCAGCTAGTGAGCAAAGAGGCCATTATGGCAGCTGGGAATAGTTGGTGTTAAAAGGAATTTGAGGATTAATCATGTGTGGTTAACTGGTACGTGTCAGCATAGATGTAATTAGAGATGAATGAACAGATTTAATATAGTACCTCTGATACACCCCCGAGGCTCTCTGAGTGAAGAATTGGAAATTTATTCTGTTTTAGTTGTATGTTGGTGAAAATTACCATTTTGAAGTTTTACGATGATGATTTGGACGTTCCATTCTAATACCCTCTTTTCAGTCAGTTTCATCCTTATCTGATAATTAACTTTTGAGTTAAAATGTCTCATGATTAGGCCCAACTCATAAATGAATTCTTTTTTGTAAAGTTTCTTAAAAATCCATTCCTCCTTTTTTGAGTTATGAAAAGCACATTTTCTCCATGTGTCAAAACATTTTCCAATTTCTTTTTTGGCCCTGGATTAAATCTAAACTGATTTAGTGCTAAAATTTCACCCAACACATATGTACTCCTGGTTGTTACTGGGATCTTTGCCATGTTTCCAGATACTTAGTTGGAAAACCAAATCCTTAAGATACATATATTTTAAAAGAGCAGGCACAGCATGATCATTTCCTTAAATTCAGATGCACCAGGATGTAGGTGCAGATATGTAAGACCAAACTTACATGTTTTTGATTGTGAAAGCATTTTCATAGGCCTGATCTACACTTGCAAGTTTTTGCGCTAAAAGTCAGCTTTTTGCGCTGAAACTCCTCTGTTTTAGCGCTGCAATAAAACCACCCTGATGAGAGTCATAAGGGTTTTTGCGCTGAGGGTTTAGTGCTGTAGTGCTAGTATGGACAGCATTCTTGATTTTAGCACTGTTATTGGCCTCCGGATGCTATCCCACAATGCTCATCCTGGCCACTCTGGTCAGCAGTTTCAACTCTGCTGCCCTGAGGCTAGGTAAACAACCATCTGCCCCTAGCCTCTTTAAAGCCCTGGGAATTTTGAAAGTCCCCTTCCTGTTTCCTCGGTGTGCAGAGCTCACATTACATCTTCCCAACTCACCATGGCGGCTCCACGCAGCAAACGATCTCCCGCTTGGTCCGCTGCAGAGCTACTCGATCTGATAAGCATTTGGGAAGAGGAGGCTGTCCAGTCCCAGCTGCGCACAGGCCATAGGAATTTTGATACCTATGGTCAGATTGCACTCAGCTTACAGAAAAAGGGATATGACCAAGACACGCTGCAGTGCCGAGCAAAGATAAAGGAGCTGAGGAACGCGTACCACAAGGTGAGGGAGGCAAACTGTCGCTCCGGTGCTGCGCCCCAGACCTGCCGTTTTTATAAGGAATTGGATGCTATCCTAGGTGGCGACCCTACCTCCACTGCAAAGAGCACCATGGATACTTCAGTGGGTCTGGAGCTGGTGGAAAGTGTACCTAACCCAGAGGAGGAAGTTATTGATGAAGAGGTGGAGGCCGAAGATGGGGAACTCTGTGATGCATTCATTCAGGAGCTGTTCTGTACTCCAGAAGTGTCTAGCCAGTCTCTGCAGTCGCTCTCAGGCAAGCCAGACGCAGGTAGGGTGACCAGACAGCAAATGTGAAAAATCGGGACGGGAGTGGAGGGTAATAGGAGCCTATATAGGAAAAAGCTTTAAAATCGGGACATCTGGTCACCCTAGAAGCAGGACAGCAGACCCCTGGTAAGTGGTTTTGCTCTATGAAGTTCTGAAGTGGGTTGAGGGCAGAGACATGTGGAAGGCTGGCTTTGCTTGTATGTGCTGGGCATTTCCCCGTGCAGCTAGGCAGTACGGTGGAACAGGGAGTTGATGCACTCCGAGATTTCATGGGAATCCTCCACTGAGATCTCTAGGAAACTTTCCTTGATGTACTCAGCAATCCTCTGCTGGAGGTTCCTTGGCAGAGCTGCCTTGTTCCTTCCCCCATTGAGAGACACTTTCCCACGCCACTCTGCAATCACTTGGTTGGGGACCAAAGCTGCACACAGGCGAGCAACATAGGGACGGGGGTGGAAGCCGCAAGTGTCTAGCAGATGCACCCTTGCTTCCCTGCTTACCCTCAGAAGTGAGATATCTTCCATAGTGACCACCACCTGTGGAAAATGGTGGTAAAGTTTAGAGTGTTGCCCCCCTTAAGTGACTCGCAACCTTTGCAGATTGCTTAAAATCTCAGTCTTACATTTGCATGAACATGTTTTTTGCACCTAATTTTTTGTTCTTTCTAATTATGAAAGCTGATGATCTTTTTGTATTTTCTTCTACTGTACATATTTAATAGTATTACATGTCCAAACCATTTCACATTGTTTCTGAAAACCTAATCTGCTCAATGATTTATTTACTAGCCCTTGCCTTTAGTACTACAAAAACACAGTGTTGTCAGCTTTCTCATTCCAAATTCATCTATCATTTCCTTGAACTTGTCAGTGTGTGTAAGACTGTCTTCATCTCCTATAACTCTTCACTTCTTTAAATCCAGAGTATGTTTAAAGATATCATTATGTCTCTTGGACGTAGATGAATTTGATCAAGTTCTCTGAAATTGAGTTAAAATGATTCCTTAGTTAAATATATCTAAGCTTTCAAACATGATTCTTGTAATATCAAAAAGCTTCTTGGGGAAACAAAAAGAATAGACTGGGGAAATTTATCTGTTAGGGAAGATGTTTGTTTCCTTTAAATTGGCATAAATATTAGATATCTTTTCCCTGTCTATTAAAAATATTAACAGGTAAAAATAACCCATTTTAGCTGTTTCGTTAATGCTATGAAAGTTATCATTGTCCTGGCTACTCCAATAAAGCCATTGATTTGGTGTAGTGAATCATAGCCCTTGTGAAGAGAAGAGACAAGACTGTGGTATAGTCAACGTAAAAGGGACTCTTTATCCAGGATGTTGGACACCCGTAGATCCTGTAGCTTCCTGGTTTACTAATTTACAGACTGAGGCTCTTGCTACAGCATTATCACACAGCATCTGTCTAACTCCTGACTGGACTGCTGACTAAAATACACAGCAGACACAAACATTCATATATTGTCTTTGGGTCTTTACACAACATATGTAACATGAATCACACAGGCAAATTGGTGTCCAAATTACATGTATAGAAAACATAGTACATATAGATGCTGCTCCTTTGGCATGGATCTGGTGGCTTCTGAAGCACAGAGGATAGTGAGAGCCAATAGAATGCTCACAAACTATGTAAAGGGATTCTACTCACAGGGCCGGCTCCAGGCACCAGGCAACCAAGCTGGTGCTTGGGGCGGCACCTGGAGGGGGGCGGCGCGGCGCTCGGGCCGCCGGGGAGAGCGGGGCCACAGCCGGGCTCGCCGCCCTGCCCCCGGCGCTCTGGCCGCCGGGGGGGGGGGGAGAGCCGAGCCCCCGCCGGGGCTCGCCGCCCTCCTCCCAGGGCTCCGGCCGCCCTCCCCTCCGGCGCCCTCCCCCCGGCGGCGGCGACGGCGGCGGCTTTTTTGCCTGGGGCGGCAAAAAAGCCAGAGCCGGCCCTGTCTACTCAATTCCGATAACTACAGTATACAAACACAAGGATATATTATCTGTCACTTCCCCTAAGGACTTACAGCAATTGGCTTTAACTTGGGTGCTTAAATTAGGCTCTCAAATTCATATTTTAACTTTTTTTTATTTAGGACCCTAAATATGGATTAGGATTCTTAAATAAGGCAGCCAGATTTCATAATTTTTGCCTATATTACCAACTTGCCTGAGATACAATTAGGCAATATTTTGCTTGCATGGTGAAATTCATAAGAGGCTTTCTCATTTTGCAGATCTTACTCAAAACTCCCACTGACTTTAATTGAAAATCAATTATTTTATAAATGACATTTGATCAGTTTATAGAGCTAATTGAACAATGTAAACAATTGTTCATCTAATTTTAGGGATGAAAACAAATATTAATTGAATAAATTGTTTTATTATTCACTCAAGCCTGTTGACTAATGGGGTTGAAAAGTCTTTTGTATGTAGCAGGGATGGACAGAATGACTTGTAAGTGGCTATGCTTCTTTCTGGTGAGAGATTTCAGAAGTGTGGGCAGGAAGTGGTCAGGAAACTGAATTTCCATACTACAAGAAATTCCAATATTTTAAAAAAATTCTGAATCAGAACAAAAAGTCAAAATATAGAAATTTCAGAATTCAAGGGCCAAGGGGATGACTTCTGCCTGCAGCATCACCCCCCTCCAAACTCATGGGGATTTATCACATTTGTCAAAGCTGGCCTTGTAGAGAAGAGAAAAACTACCTTTGAACTTCTCCATCCCCAGCCCTTGGGGTGCCATACACTCAAGGGTCCCTGGGGAATAGCCTTCCTGTTCTTCCTTCTTCTGCTACTTACAGCTGCATCTAAAGGTTTATGGTGATTTCTCAGGGAGTTGTTTTCACTGCTTCAATTCATCCTATCACCCTTTTAAGGCCATGATCCATGATGGGACAACCATCCCTACTTCTAGACAGGAAGACGTATCAGAACTTCCTGTAATTCTGCTATTTCTACCTGCAGAATGGAAGATTTGGCCCTTAGCCTTTATTCAAGCAAACCTCCCCCTTACATTATTTGGGAGTTTTGCCATGTAAGGGCTGCCACATTTGATCTTGAGTTACCCTGTGGTCTCTCTCTTTTCCTGTAGGGCAGGTCTAAGGCACATAAGTGGTGCAGTGTTGGGAAGCTGGTGCCAACACAGACACTGGGAAATATATAAAATTTTGCTCTTCCACAGCAGTCAATCCATGAGTAAAAACTATCTAAGAGTTAAATCAAGAGTTTACGCCAGCCCAAAGCAAGGAGGGAGCCAGGGAAGGAATTCTCAGTGGGGAAGTAATCTGCTACTGGCAGGTATGACTAGGATATTACATTTTCTTCTGTACTGGTTTCACTGTGCTGGCTGGTGTATTTAGGGGGTGGGGGTGGTGTCAAGGCTATATACCTATTTCCTGCCTACAGCACAGGTAGGGGAGTTGCAGAATTATGGAGGCTTTTCTTGTTCCTGGAGTGTGATGCATAATATAGATAACTCCTACAAGGGAGTGAATGGGGATCTTTCTTACCTTGCATGGGTGTGTAGACTAAGCCATGATCTTGTTCTGAAAAGATGTATTCTCTTTCTTTCTAAAATTCAGATTAATTAGATACACCACAGATATCCAGTGTACAGAAGTTGTAATTCAGGCATAGATACGGCACACGTGTTTATAAGAGTCAGAATAATAACTTTGATTTTGCTGAAATGAATACTGAATTTTAAAAAAAGAATTTTTTGTTTTTAAAACTGAAGCCACCGGTCTGGCTGAAGGTTTTAAGCTATTTCACCTCAGACCATCATATTTCTAACTTTAATTTTAGAAAAGTTTTAAATTGGGAGGTAATTAATGCTCCTGAGGGTTTTTTGTAATTAATTAAAACTGAAAGTTAGAAACAGCATGGCTGTGAGAGAAGCACTATTAAAACCAGCAGGTGGTGTTTTTACAAAACACAGGTTATTTTCAGTTATTTCTTCAGAAGGACGAGAATGAGACTGGGGAAGCTGGAAGAAAGATGCTGAGTAAGATGGAATGCAACTAGGACAAGTGGAGCTGAAGAAAATTGAGAACAAAACAGAGCTAGAATAGGAGAGAGAGAAAGAGTTCTGGGAGATAACCTTATAATTCATTTTCTTTTAGTTTGCACTGAGGAAACTAATTGATATTCTATAGCAATATCTTCTATAAAAACAAAACAACAAGTCAGCAATGAACTCTTGGGATTTTTGTATGCAGAGTTTGAACATATATTTATAATTATAATTGATTGAAAAACTAATCATATTACAATGTCTCAATTACCATAATATCTGAGTACTCCACAATCTTTAAAGTATTTATTCTCATAACACCCCTTTGAGGTGGGGAAGTGCTGTTGTCCCCATTTTACAGATGGGAGAACTCCAGGACAGATAGATTTGCCCAAAGTCACACAGGAAGTCAATGACAGAGCAAGAAATTGAACCCCCATCCCTCATGCCCCAGGCTGGCACCACCAAAAAATGCAGAAATTGGGCTTGTTTTTGGCTTAACTGGCTTGTGACTAGCTTGCTGGCTAGTTTTTGGCTTGTAGCTTGTTGCTTGTTTGGCGTGTAGCTTGTTGCTTCTTTTTTTTTTTATCAGCTCCCGGCAAGCAGGGGCAAGGGAGGGAGAGAGTCAGGGGTGCACAGTGGGCTCACCACAGTCCCAGACTGCATGCCGGCGGGATCTAGTACACAGAGTGTTGGGGTTCTTAGGGATTGGCTTGTTCTGGCCTTGTTTTGAAATGGGATTAGCTTGATTTTTGGCTTACTGTGAAAGTCTTGGTGCTTATTTACCACGTGAAAGTTGGCAACTGTGGTTTCCTTCCTTAGGTGGAGACTGACACAGGCTATTGTAACATCCTAATCCAATTTACTGACGAATATGTAGGGTTTTGAAAACAGATATTAGATGGCAAAAGCAAATTATAGCTTAAGCTTCCATAAAACCTGTGGAACTCTTTGCCACAAAATATCATTGAGGCTAGGAGCTTAATAGGAGCCATGTAGACACTTACATGGCCAAAGAGAACATTCACAGATATGTTAGGTAAGATTAAAAAACAAAAGGTGGGGTTTTCAGGCTTTCTGAAACATGCACCTAACTTTTTTTTTGAAGGGTTATAAACTTTCATACTTCAAGGCATAAAGGAACCACTCATTGACAGGCTTTAGAAAGAAACTTTCCCTACGGGCAGGTTATTCTATAATTGTACACTACACAGTTTCTTGCACCTTTTACTGAAGCATCTGATACTAACCACTGGGAGGGAAAACAAAACAAAAACAAACAAAAAAACCCAGAATACTGAATTAGGGCCCTGAACCTGCAAATGTGACTTGCTTAATTTTATCGGTGTGAGGATCCCCATTGATTTCAGTGTAGGTTCCAATCTTGCTCTCATTACTTATATACATTTTAAATTGTTTCCTAGTCCTCCGAGTATTTAATATATTGGCTTTCAACTTCTTGACTTTGGAATTTGTTTTGAGAATTTTCTTCCATAAACCTTTGGAGAGAGAGAGAGAGAGAGAGAGAGAGTGAGAGTGTGTGTGTGTGTGTGTGACAGAGAGAGAGAGAGCAAGCGAGCAGTAGAGAGCACTAGAAACTGTGGAGACACTGCTCAAAATACTATTCTATATAAATCTGAGTTCTGTGAAAATATTTACTATATTATGGAGTGGTTTATTGTTTCCCCATAGTTAGGGCTAAACCTAGTGTTTCATAATTATAAGTCAAATTTTCATCCGACCTCCCAACTTTCCCAAAAGGAACCCAATACCACTGACCTTTCATATCGCACATCTCATCCTAGGGCAGGATGTTTCTAGGAAGTTTGGTAAAACTAGTTAAGAAATTTTAATATATGGTGTTTTAAAATGTCCCTGTTGCTAACTCTTCAAACGTTGTCCTAATTCTTTTGTTGGCTCACATATGTTGGCCTTGCTAATGTGTTAGGGAAAGTGAAGGTCTGTGGGTGAACTAAAACAGTGTTTAATACAAATAATTTTATATTATAGAAACAACACCAAGATAGGCAGGGAAGGAGTTAACTGGGCTTTCATTACAGCAGAGTTAGAAGGCTCAGGAAGTCTAGTGGAGAGGGTCTGAAACTAAGAGTTCCCCCTCCTCAAGCCTCAGGTACCAAAGAGGACCTGGGAAACTAACCTTTTTTGCTAGATGCTTCATAAAGTAATGATTGTTTGTCATTTAGTTATCCTTTCTTGCTGTCTTTTCCTCCCTTTTTGGACCAAGCTGAAAAAAGCCTGAGTTCCCATCTAGTCTAATACCCATTGATAGGCCTATCTGCCATGAACTTATCTAATTCTTTTTTAACCCAGTTATAATTTTGGCCTACACAACATAGCCTGGCAATGAGTTCCACAGGTTGACTGCATTGGTAAAGTACTTCCTTTTGTACCTACTACCTATTAATTTCATTGGGTGACCCCCTGGTTCTTGTGTTATGTGAAGGAGTAAATAACACTTCCTTATTCACTTTCTCCACACCATTCATGATTTTACAGACCTCTCTCATATCTCTCCCCCTTAGTCATAAGAACATAAGAACATAAGAAAGGCCGTACTGGGTCAGACCAAAGGTCCATCTAGCCCAGTATCTGTCTACCGACAGTGGCCAATGCCAGGTGCCCCAGAGGGAGTGAACCTAACAGGCAATGATCAAGTGATCTCTCTCCTGCCATCCATCTCCATCCTCTGACGAACAGAGGCTAGGGACACCATTCTTACCCATCCTGGCTAATAGCCATTTATGGACTTAGCCACCATGAATTTATCCAGTCCCCTTTTAAACATTGTTATAGTCCTAGCCTTCACAACCTCCTCAGGTAAGGAGTTCCACAAGTTGACTGGGCGCTGCGTGAAGAAGAACTTTCTTTTATTTGTTTTAAACCTGCTGCCTATTAATTTCATTTGGTGACCCCTAGTTCTTGTATTATGGTCCTCTCTTTTCCAAGCTGAAAAGTCCCAGTCTTTTTAATCTCTCCTCATATGGAAGCTGTTCCATTCCCCTAATAATTTTTGTTGCCTTTCTCTGCACTTTTTCCAATTCTAATATCATTTTTGAGATGGGGTGACCAGAACTTCACAGTGTATTCAAGGTGTGGGCATACAATGGATATATATATATATATATATAGTGGTATTATGATATTTACTGTCTTCTTATCTATCCCTTTCCTAATGGTGCCTAATATTCTGTTAGCTTTTTTGACTGCTGCTACGCATTGCGTGCATGTTTTCAGAGAACTATCCACAATGAATCCAAGATCTCTTCTTTGAATGGTAAGAGCTAAGTTAAACCCCGTTATTTTGTATGTATAGTTGGGATTATGTTTTCTAATAATATGTTTGCCCAGTCACCAAGTTGTATGAGATCCTGTTGTAACTCCTCGCAATGTGCATTGGACTTAACTATCTTGAGTCAGCATGACAGGCTGTGGTCTCAGCACCCAGCAGCCTAACTGTTGTCAAGTTTTTGTAGGCATCAAGGCAACGGCGAGTTTTGTAGGATGATAATGAGGTAGCTTTGTGGCTGTTAACAGGCAGCACCTCACATGTGTTGGGCAGCATGGCAGAAAGCACAAAAGGGCTGCTTGGAAAATTTAACAAGTGAGCAGTGGAGGCTTTTAAAGTGACAGGATGAAGTAGTTTGTTTCCTTGGCTTCCCATCCTTCCCCTGCATTTACCTGTGGCTACTGTCTGGGCCACACTAACATAGCTGTATGTCTACATGGAACAATCGTTAAAATTACATTAGTGAGGGAGTATTGGTTGGTGTAAATTGTCATAACACCATTGACTCTGTCCCTGATCTGTTCTCTCAATTATAATTAAGGGTTGTTGGTTTGGGTTTTTTTGGTCTGGAATTATACAGATGCTTAAGATTCCCCCCAAGATCTTCACATAATCATATATGTACTTTATTAATTATCAGCCCCCTTTAATAAATGGAGACATCTGAGATGCCCAGAGTGGTTAAATGAGCTGTCCATAGTCACAGAGGAAGTCTGCGATGAATCTAGGATTTGAGCCCAAGTCTCTGTCCTTGCATGCTTTCACCACAAAACTATCTTCCCTTAGCATATAGCATACATACAATTGATAACTACAAAAGTACAAATGCTAGAAGAGGTTTCTTGAATAAAACTCTTATCTATACGAAGAGACATTCAGGAGACAGAGGTTTTGACCCAATGTTCTTTTCTGCATATTTGATGAAAGAAAGTCACAGTGTCTTTCTAGTGACTGGTGAGTTTTCTCTTATCAAAACTTGGCAGACATTAATGGTTTGTTTTTTTCAATGCACTGTAGGCTGTTGAAGATTGCACCAGTCAGTGGTTATAATAATTTGGGCAGTCTGAAAAAGGAATTGAAAAGCTAGATGTATTTTTTCTGTTAAAGTTTCAATCCAGATATAAAAGTGCCATTATTGGGGTTAAAACAATACAATCAACCTAAATAGTTGTGTACCATGTATTCACTGCTCTCCAAAAAAATTAAACTTTGGTCCTATCCTGTCAGCTATTAGCATTGCTCCAAAAATGTGTATGTATAGTTAATGCATATTTTAAACAGGCAACAGGATAACTGGTGCTCCCGGTTACCACACAGGCCACACAAATGCTTCACTTGCCTGCGAGTATGCACACGTGCTGTATAAAGTATAATTTTAGTCACTGATCCTGCAATGAGCTGTGCACAGGTGGAAGCTGGCACAAACTCACATTAACAGCAATGGGGACCCGTGTGGGTGCAGGGGTTCACCCAGAGAGTTCATTGCAGAATCAGGGCATTAAATTATATACCTGGAAAGTAACATTTGTTAATCTTTCAACATAGTTTGAATTTCTCTGTACTCTGAGTATGAGTTACGACCCAACCTTCTATTCTCATGCTACTTGTGAAAATGACTTTTAAAGGTAGTCGTAGAGAAATTAAAGTACTTAGGATCAAATCATACTTCTTTTTCTCATGCAAAACTCCCACTGAAGTCAGTATAAGTATTTAATTAGTAAGGATTTTAGTCCCAAGTGGATTTGTGAATAATGGTCAGTTCCATTGTTCTACCTGTGCCCCTCTCACACAGCCCCAGGACAAGCATTTTTAGAAACAGCAAAATTCAATTGTACAAATGGGCAGAGGAAGCAAGAGACAGGTGTTATATGAGATTATTTGTAACTAATAATTTTAATTGACTGGTTTTCAAATTGACAGCATCCCTTTAAATGACTTTTTCATGACTATCCAGCAAATAAGAGCTGAATCAGGACCAGAACTCAGGAATTCTTGACTCTCAAATGCTGATCACTCATTGAGGATGCTCAATTACTTGTGATAGCCATCCCTTAGGGCCTAAAAGATTAAGAGGTTCGGTTCAGGTAAACAACCAAAAGTTCAAGGGTGAACCCCTCCCCTCATTGAAGTCAATGGCAAAGCTCCCATTGACTTCAGTAGGGTCAGGATTTCACTCCAGTTGTCTTTGCCCTAATTCTATAATTTCTGGTTAAAAGGGTATTTCTTGGTGAAGTCAGCCCTCCAGCTAAATAATCATTTATGATTATTTTTAAAAAATTCCAATGTTGCGTAGTTAACATTCAGTTTCATTACTCATGCATCACAGGTAGAACTCAATATCTCCTTGAATGGAGAATGACTGGTACATGACCCAAAGCTAGTATATCTAAGAATAACTCTCTCGTACACTTACCTGTAAGGACCTCCTCACCAAGGTAGCTCAGAAGATTAACAACAGAAATTGTCTCTTAAATAAGATTCTGGGCTCAATTTGGGGAGCTAATGCCCAAACACTAGCTCTCTGCCACTCAGATGGAGAATACTGTGCTCTTGTTACATGATGTGCAATTGAATCAAACAATAATAGTAGGGACTAAGAGACCAACAAACACCGAGTGGTTACCAGTCCTTTCTAATATCCAGACTTCTAATATCAGGCATTATATTACAGCAAAGAACATCCTTGACAAAATCCAAGAAATACCACAATTGCCACATTTCAAAGATGTATTGGAGGCACCTCACCACCAACTCAGCAGCAGAAGACCTATCTGGACTATGTTACTGACTGTCTCCATGCTGAATGCCATCACATTCTGGCAAGCAAGTTGCTCCCTCTATAAAGAATTTCTTTTTCATCAATCAGCCTGATGACAGACTGCCTGGCTTTGAGCTGCCACGCTATCTCTGGTACAAGCGCTATCATTCAGATGTGGATCCCGTGGGAGGCATACGACATACCACACCTGGGACTCAGCAACTGCCTGCTGTGGTGCGGTTGAGGATGCCATACAGCTACTGAATGGCTGCTCATCTCATGCTGGTCTACCAGAAGGACTTTCCAGACTCCACGCTGATGACTCTGAAGCTCTTGAATGGCTACAATGGCTACCTAAGACCTTTTGACACTTTTAATATTTTTACTTTGTTTTTTACATTTGTTTTATCGCCCTACTTTATATTTTGTATTTGGAACCTTTTCCCATCTTTACTGTACAACTTGTGCATTTGCTAAAAATAATAAGTAGTTTGTAAAAAGGGAAGACTTCTTTTGACCTGAAGGTTGACTATTGGATGACTGGCTGAAAAATGAGTAACTAGTTTTGTGAAAAAATTGAAAATGGTTTTCATTTTGAAAAATTCAAACGGGACCAATTTTTTGCCCTTGAGTGACAGTTCCTAATCATGAGGTCTCATGGCTGCCTTGCACAGTTCCAGGGGACTCATGGGCTCTCAGACCAAAGATTCAACAAAATAAATTGAAACTTCATCTTGTTCTTTGGCACATGCAGAGTAACATTACTTATTTTACTACCACCCTTTGTGCTCACTCTGCCCAGCTACGTATGTGGTAAGTGGGTCTTATATTTTGAAACATGTGCTGGGTGACACACAGTTGTGAAATTCTTTCATGTTTGAAGTAAAGAATAAGCATGGGGAAAAATAGTTTTTGACGTGGCTGAATTTTGTAATGTACTATACCTGACTTTATAAAAGTGAGCCAGAGAGATGTTTTTATATTAAACACATATATGCCAGTTTTTTTACTCCTGCCATAGTTCCCCTTCTAACTTTCACTAGCAGACCTCATGAATGGATGGTCTCTCCTGGAAAAGCTACAACAGCCATGAAGTTCCTCAGGAAAGAGGCACAACCCAGCCTACCTATGCATCCATTTTTCTGGATAATTAAAATGTATTTGAGAGCTAGGTATTTATTATTATTTATTTATTCTCTTCAGAATAAATTTATTCTCTTCAGAAGGTGGAATAATCAATCCTGAATTCATCCTTTTTTCATATTCACAGAAATGACTCTTAAGCTGTTAAGGCCAGTGGGAGTTAGATGTCTAAATACCTTAAAATATCTATCCTTAATTTTTTTGTGGAGCACAGTTTGGGGAATAGGAGTAGAATTCTATTAAATTTGGACTTGTGCACAAAGAGTTGATATGAGTGGGCTTACCACTATCTAATCAACTTCAGAAATTTCTGACATGGAGCAGGGATGGAGTGGCAGATACAATGGGCTTTATTGTGCAGCAAATTAGCTTTTCTGTTGAATAGTTTAGCTTCCACTGGAAACAGGATCTGTGACCTTTTGGACATCCGAGTGCTTATGCAGCACAGCAGTTCATTGAATCAGGGCCTGTATGTTTTCAAATGTTTATGTACCTTTAGTCTCAAGTGTAAGAACAGAAGCCAATAGTGAAAGGGAAATAAAATGCAATGGAAGCAAAATACTAAATTAGTCTCTGACCTCTTTCAGCTCCTTTAGCAAACTGTGAACTCAGGCAACAAAACAGATATAGCAGATCAATATTGCGTATAACTCCAGAAAATGTTCTTTGTCTCAAACTGATGAGATTATTCTGATGTATTTGGCCCATTTCTGCAAGACCTCTGTAACTAGAGTAAAATGTTCACTGATGCCAAAAATGTTACTTGAAATCCAAGAGAAATAGCTGCAAATTAGCCTGATGCTGGCCCAGTCTTGCTCTATACCTAAGCCTCCTGGAAAGTATTTCTAAAGCCAACAATTAAGAAGTTTAAGATCATCCATCAGTCCCAATACAGCTTTTTTAATTAATATGCTATTCAAGTGGTTTCCTCTTTGCCATTTCTCATAATTACTTTGTTTTCGCAGATAAAGTTGACAGAAGAATTATCACAAGAATGTGTGATTTTTTTTTTAATCAAATTTTGCAGCTGTTAGAGAACCTAAAGATGATTGTTCCTAAGGGCAACCTCTCCTTTTTTCTTTCCAGCACAACTGTTTAGCCATAAATGGGTGAAAAAACTATTCAAGCTTGCCTCACCAATCCATTGCTTTGAATTTTTAATGATGACAGCTAAATAATAAAAGCTCCCTAAAAGGTAACAAATACACAGTAACATTCTGGTGGATTCTCTGCAGTCTGCTATGGAAACGAACATCTGTGAAAGATTATTTTCTTTAATGTCACCTGATGAAGATGACCTTTAAAATAACCACAAAAGCAAAGCTTTAACCACCTGCTGAGAAATAAAAGGCAGATATTTACATTGCAAGTGTCTTAACTACAGCAGGAAAATAGAAAGTAAAAATGCTTTAGATATCTTTGCAAGTTATGTTAAGGTAAGAAAATGTATGCTAGTCACTTATTTAAAATTACCCTGTTAACTCTACCTTTGGTATGTTTGTGTGTAGTAGATAACAAAATAATAATCAACTCTTAAAAAAACAAATTTTGGGGAGGGGAGTGCACTATTTGGGCCTTGTTACAGTTATCCATCCAGAAGAGGAAGTTATATTATGATGATCCTAGACACAACTTATGTGATTGGAGCTGTGGTCAGGAACCATAAGTGAGAAATAACAATGTCAGAATGGGCAAAATCAAGGCTGATAAGCCATATTCCTCATTCCTGGGAGCCATAGACAACACATGGCCATTCTTTGTCTGGTCTGGCAGTATCAATCTCTAACTCAGATGTCCAGACGTGGCATCAAAAGTCTGATTAAATGTGATCCAGACTGACATCACTGGAGGTAGAACTGAAGAACCTAATGGCACAAATGAAAAACGTGATAGAATCCCGTGAAATGGTTCAAAAATAAACTCCACCCTATGAGTCTGATTGGGAAAATTCCAATAGGTACTGACCATATTAAGGACAATACTCTTCACATACTACTTTTCCCCCCTCTTACCCAGCCAGGAAGATATTTACAGTATTGGATAATTCTCCACCTTCATGCACCACTTCCTGATCCTGCAAACATATATCTGAATAGTCCCATTGAAGTCGATGGAGAATACTTACATATATAAAGTTAAGCATGTGCAGGATCATGTGCTTCATTTTTAATGCTAACATGGTGCTGTCCCCAGTGCAACTCTTTCTTCAAATCTTGTTTTCATCTTTACTTATCATGAGGCAGTGCCATTTCTGTGCCTCTGTCAGACGTTGTAATCTCCTGTCATCAGAGAAGCTGTATAACTAAAAGTACATTGATGCTTGCATACTTTGATAACACGGCAGCAGCAATTGTGCTGCCAAATACTAATTAAAATTTACAAAAACTGAGGCAACTCAAAAACAGCACTGCCAAAGGCAGCACAGAAGTTATAGCTGGTAAACAACCTAAAATTCCCTCTGCAGATTAGCTGCCTTCTGCAAATAATTGACTTCACCGGAGGTAGAACTGGAAAGTTTAATGGCACAAATGAAAAACATGATGGAATATTTACACATTTCCCCATATTTCTTTGGGGATTTACATTCTGTAAAATCTCTACATTTTCCCTGTTCATGTCTCATTCCCTCCTTTCTCCCTCTTTTGCTGTCTCCTGTCCTATTATTTTACAGTCTTTCTCCTTTCTTTTTGTTACCTTCTTACTTTCATTTTTCTCTCCTCTTTCTTCTTCTGTCTCACTCTAACAATAATAAACCACTTACATTTTTACCGACACTTTTATTTGGAAGAATACCACGTCCAACTGAAACCGAAGGGAATGATTTGATACAGAAAATGCCCTCCCTTAGGTGGAAGACTTTGTCTAAGCCAACAAGGGAAAGAGAATCTGTAGGCTCCTTTAAGGATTGCCACCCACTTTTTTCTTCCCCTCCTCATGGGCTTGGGGAGGGGAAAAGGGGAGTCATTGGCTGATCAGCTGGATAGAAGCCCATTGGCTCCTGTGCACCTGAGAGGAGGACTTATAAGTCTGCCTAGGCTGCCATTCTGTGCCCAGAGCAAAAAGAGCTCCTACCTCAGGATGAGAGCAGGACTGTGTATCCTTATGGGAGCCTTGCTGAGTCATGGGCATCATGCTGTAGGCATTTGGGGGTTAGGAATGAAACTGTCTCTCACTAGCAGACTGGCCTGGGATGGGGGGTTGCCTTCCACTAAGCAGTCCAGGGGCCTGCTGGGAAGGTTAGATTGTGAGGTGTTCATGATGTTGCAACTTTGCATGTGTCTAGTGCAGGTATTAGTTTACTATGGGGTGCAGTTCCTTAACAAGCCAGAACTGGAAGCAGGAGTAGGGGAGGGCATCCCCTAAATGGGGTTGGGGTTGCTAATGTCAGGTACAGGGAGGAATCACCCCATATCGCCCATTTATTCTCACACTTCTTATGAAGCCAGGGCAGTCAAGTCCCAGCAATGGTGCTGGACCAAATTAAAAGTTTGGAAGGGGCAGGGCTGAGAGAAGCTGTGCCCTGGATTACAGAAAGAAAGTTGACCTGCACTGGACATGGTTATTGCCAAACAGTTTCCCAGTGTTAACTTAACAGTGTTAACTTAATAAAGATATGACCTAGTTAAATCACATTCATGGTGCCTTGTCTGTATTCCCGTGGCTCTAGGACACTATAGTGGCTCAAACTGGAATTTACCTGTGCTCTAGAATTATTAGCAGTGCTCTCAGGAAAAGCATCACTGAATCGTTATTAAACATAAGTGGTTAGAAGTAGAGCTGGTTGAAAATATTTTGACAGAGCAGTTTTTCTTCCAATAAATTTGAAAGAAATTCATTTTTGAAACATTTTGCAGGAACATGTCAATTTTGATGAAACTTATCAACAGGAAAAAATCTAAATGTTTTCTGACAATGTGAAAACATTGATTTGTTTAGTTTTTGATTTTTATATTATATAAAATATTAATTTAAATATTACTATGGTATGTATGTATTTAATACTGTGCATATATCATACTTAACATTTTAATGATATAAAAGTCAAAACCATATGAAGAAGAGCTCTGTGTAGCTTGAAAGCATGTCTCTTTCACCAACAGAAGTTTGTCCAATAAAAGATATTACCTCACCCACCTTGTCTCTCTAAAACTAAATGAACTGAGGACCTGTTTTGGGAAGTTCTATGGCCTGTTTTATACAGGAGATCATACTAGATGATCACAGTCGTCCCTTCCAGTCTTGGAATCAATGAAACAACTCTATTAAAAAGAAACATTATGAGAGTCTCAAATGGAAATTCTTCAGCATTTTTGTTTCCCAAATTTTGAAATGTTGGAATTTCCCATGGAATGGAAATTCTGGTTTGCAACCAGCCCCAGTCAGAACCTTATTTTTATGTCCCTTAATGACTGCACCTCCAGACATACACTTTTCCCTACAACCATGCTGAGACATGGGTAGTAAAATCTCAAAGGAAAGACTGCCACCTATTCAATCACCAATACAAAGACACCATTATTCCTTGGAGAATTCCCATACCAAGTCCTGACCTTAAGCAAGGTGACGTAAGTTAGAACTGACAAGATCACAGCACAATGAATATATGTCCCTCTTTCTTCATTCTTTTTCATCTCATTTTTTTTCTCTTCTATATGAAGGCTGGTTCCTTAACCCAAACAAAGATGTGCAGCAATTTCCAGAGACTCTACTATGTTTCTCCTATTGGCATAGTGCTTCGCTGCTCACAGAGTATCCTATCTGCTTTTACACTAATAACATAGGCTGTCAGTATTACAGCATATAGGGAGGATTTTATAACTATCGAGACTCTAAAAATAAAGAAAAAATTCTGTTTTTTTTTTCTTTTCCCTTGCAAGGCGCTTCCCGCTGGGGAACCACGATAGAAGTTGGTCAACTATCTATGGCATCATTTAATAAGTGAGAGGTTTTTCAAAAAAAATTCTAGATGATTCAATCAGAAGCTGAAGCACTGAAATCAGTCTTAGATCCTAGAGTCTGGGCGTTTCTGAGCTGGGCTGACATTGTTAAATGTCTCCTGTGTCTGCAGTGTTCTGTTCTAATTCCTTTAACTTTTCAGATATGCTGTAAGATTTTGAGGACAGGGTTTTTACAGTGAACTAGTCAGATCACTTCCAGGTTTTTTATTCCTTATCATACTAAATGAATTCAATGTGATCTTTTCAACCATTTTGTTGGCCTTACTTTAGATGTCAGTTACCTGGGAACCATCTTGAATTCTTCTGGCAGATCTCCTTGATGTTATTCCTTTGTGTTTATGTCTGGCCTATCTCACTGTTGTTCCTTTTTTCTAATCCCAGGACAGGTTGATATCCTGACATCACTGATCTTCTCACACGAGCCAGATTGGGTTAGGTTTTAAGAGAATATTTATAGAGTGAGCCTGCTTCTGTTCTCAGAGCACCACCTGACTCTCCTTTCAATGCCACTTGCATAGACTTTCAAAAGTGACTAATGATTTTGTGTGTCTCAATTTTCAACTTGACACCATAAAGGGACCTGAGCACTCACCCTCTGAAAATCAAACCCCTTTCAGGTGTCTCAAATTGAGTACCCAAAAATTGAGGCCCTTGACCAGGAGTTTCCCATGATATTATTAATTAAAACTTGAATGCAAGAATGCCAAGTGTTTAACGCGTGGCAAACAGTTTAGACACATGCTCATCATCCTACTCATTCTCATATACAATACATTAACTGCACTCAAAAGCAAGAATGAGAAGTATCATCTTTAGGGATCAATCTAAATTTTAATAAAGGGTTATATCGGGGATTTGCAAAACAAGGTAGAGCTCTCTGTTGGTTTATCCTGAGCAAAATAATGAAGACTGAAATATTGATGATTTAAGGATTTGAGGGTTTAAAGTGTTCAGCTCTTTGTGTATTTTGAGATTTTGTTATGAGACCCGCATTAAAGTTTCGTTTGAGCCACTAAGGAGAGCAATATCATTTTGCTTAGCTCATTTTCTAGTAGTCCTCCCATTAACTATGAGATGGTTCTCTTATTTTCCAGTTTGAAGCTTTTAACCTGCAACTTAAAGAACCTAGTGCTTTTGTTTAGACCTGCGTTTTGTGTACACATCCTAGTTTACTGTTGTTTTTTTTAAGAAAGGTGGCAACATCTTTCTAGTCTTAAATCTTCAAATACTCATCTGCAAATTGCACTCTACCAAGTCTAAACAGATAAGAAGAATTCTGACCACATTTTGTGTCATTATTACAGCAGGAATCCAAACGATAAGAATTCATATAAGCATATATGATACTTAACAGGCCCACTTCTACAAGATACTTTAAGTTCTTATTAATTTAATGTTCTTTTAATAAATTTTTGATACAGCCAAATTAAGATCTTCCTCAATAAGTGGGAGATTTTTTTAACTAGAAGTGCACTTTATAGCCAGGGAAACTACCTGATTACTCAATTTTTTTATGTTTATATTGCCATAGTCAGTTTCCCATAATTGGGCTGCTTCTATTAGCAGAAAGCATTCAGACTTTATTAAAAGTATTTGTAAAACTCATTTTCTTTAAATATGCAACATCTGCGTTTGTCTCTGCTGGGCTCTGCCTTACTACCTCAAACAATCAAAACTAGACACATTATACATCTGCCATCTTTTATAATCTAAACTGCCTCAAGTAGGAACAATGCATTTATATTTTATAATGAAAAGAAAGTCTCTGAATGCCAACTAGTAGACACAAAAGATTATCTTCCTATTTGCCAGGCTTGGATTGTTAGACATTAAATTTTTTAGCAGCCACTTCTGATGAATTATTGATGTTCTCACCATTTAGAAAATGGATCACATCACTAGAGTAATTAGCACCCTGCCACTTCTGCCTATCACATTTAATGTGTCATGAGAGATCTCTGTGTAGAGCTATTTTTTAAATAAATGACTAGCTTTGTTTATCATCCATTGCTCTATTGAAGATTACACTTTAGCACCTAGGGACTGTATTCAAGAGGTTGAAGATCACAGAAGCATATGTGGTTTCCTTTTTGTACATATGCATTTCTTTTAGGAAGTTAATAATGATTTGGGGGGCGGTTTCTGAATATTTTGAAACTAATGTACTAAGCAAAGGTTTGAGAATCCTGTATTCTTACAAACCCCAAACTCCCTTTGATTCCAATGGAATTTTTTTGCTAAGTATGTAATATCAATTTCCGTATGAAAAACACATCCTTATTTCTGTCATACAATTCATAAGACATATAGTAGCAAAGTTCTCAAGGTGAATAGCTTATGATTTCATTTAATATTGTTAACTTAATGTAAGTTTAAGATTATCACTAAATATTTTCTCTGCTTCTAATTTAATTAGCATGGTTCTGTGGAAGGTATCAATTATTTTAGTAGATATTTGGTCATGGTCTGAGAGATAAGCAAACATAGAACATCTGAAGATTTGTTTGAACCTTTTGAGGTAAGCTGTTGTGGCAGTAGTAAGTAATGCATATTCAGACCAACAGAACAAAAGATAAAATACATGTGGAATATCTGATACCTTTTCTCAGGAACAGCAGATGTGTAGGAATAAAATGCTAGTAATTAATTTCAAATTAATAAAATAAGTAATTTTCTTTTCATCATAATAATTACTGTCTTGAAGTCGATATTGAGAACAAGACCATTCTTGAAATATGAAGATTCTAAAGGTACTGCTGAAATAAAGAAATAAAAACAAAATCTTACTTAAACATGAATTTAGGCTGTTTAGGTTCCTGGAATCTCTTATCAGGGCACAAAGCATTCGCCGTAGTGTGCTATTTACAACTACAACAGTAAAATGGAAGAATTATTGTTCACCCTTAACCCTCACATCCATGGATTTTTGAAGTGCGACACTTCCTGTTGACCCATTTATTTCTACAAACCCCTGAGGAGTGACTAAATTTAACACTGAGATAAGTAGCACCAGCTATTGACCAAATCACTCTCTCAGCTAAGTAATTTATAAGCATAATGCATATTATTTAGGGCAATGTGTTTTTTTTTTAAAGGCGTCCCTAAATTGTATGCTTTTCATAGGCAACTGTGCACCTAAATGAGCACTGAATTACATGTGACCACATTTTAACATTTTTGAAAGCTGACATAAAAAACTACCATGTACTGATGAGTGAGGGTCAAAAAAAAAGTAAAGAAATAAATGGGCAGCTCTGTGCGCACATCCATCTATTTAAATGGGCAAATGCATGTTAGCTGCCTAATTGGACACCTAAAATTAGTCTGTGGATTTTCATGTATAATCATGTACTGAAATATTTCTAATGCTTTGTCTTCCATCTCTATACACTTCAGATTACTAAAGAGTATAGATTATGTTAGAGACAATCACACAAAAAAAACATTTACAATCAGCTGTGAACAAACATATATCCAACAAAATAAATAAAAAAAGTTCAAGTAAGGCAATATAAAACCATTTTAAAAACCAGTGATGATGAACCCACCTTATGATCCACTAATACGTCTTCAAATGATTTATTCTTATTTTTGGAAACAGCTACACATTTAAATTACATCTTACAGCTCAAAGGTAAAATGGTTTATATCTTCCCAGCCACTCTCTATGCAAAACCTGAGTAAATGGACCTTGCATAGGGAACTAACTGGTTGAGGGAAAGGAATCTGTCCCTGTAATCTAGCACCAAGGTGTGGAACAGCTGCCCAGCAAGTTTAACTATAGCCTCTCTGTTGATTCATTGGCCTCTCCACAGCTTCTACCCTGGACTGACCCACCAGACTGTCAGACTGCCTCCAGCATGCTATGAAAGCAGAATGCTGCAGCATGCAGGGAGAGGCGGCCTCTCCATGGCCTGTCTGTTTTGTGCAGTGGAATTGCAATGGTTCCATTTTGGTTAGAGATTTCCACACCCACATGCCAGCATTTGGCCCCAAATAAATATGAAAAGGAAGTGCTAAATCTGCTCATACATCCAAACACTCTTAGAATATCATATTTAGCCATTTACTTCTGCATAGTGCTTTGCAAATATTAACTGTTGTTTCTACCTTTTTTTGTGGGTTCAAAAAAACTAAGAGATAAAAGAAAACATTTTTCTTCTGCTACAAGGGCATTCACCTGCTACTAATTTTTCTTTCAGTTTCAGAGCCTTTTAATAAGGGGAAAGGAGTTGTTTGCATCTATTTACATAAAGCAAATGACAGCACAATTAGCGAAGAACGTGTACCTTAATGAGCAAGGCAATGCTGATCAGGGTGCAAATGTGAGACTAAACCAGGCCATACATTTCTGAAAACTGATTCTATTGGAAAATTTTAGACAGCTGGGTATTGTTGCTGTGTGCTGTTAAGAAGTTGTTGTGTCACACCAGGAGCAGCCCTCCTCAGCTGTTAAAGCTTTTGGGTATCCCCTGGGATGAAAGGTGATCTATAAATGTAAGTTGTTAGTTTTTATTCTGCATGGAGAAGAAGAAAGGTCCAGTGGATGCACATAAGCATAGACTTGATAGCCAGAGTTCTATTCCTTTTTCTGCTCCTGGCCTGCAGTGTAATCGTGGGCAAGGCACTTCACGGCTATGTGCCTCTGTTCCCCTTCCACACTTTGTCTTGCCTACACAGGGCCGGCTCCAGGCACCAGCCGACCAAGCACGTGCTTGGGGCGGCACTTTGTCTCAGGGCGGCACTCGATTTTTTATTTTATTTTTTATTCGGCGGCGCGGCGCTCGGAGGGGGGGCGGGGGCTTCGGGCGGCGCAGTGCTCGGAGGGGCGGAGTCTTGTGGGGGTGGGGGCTGGCGCGGTGCGGTGCTCGGGGGGGCGGGGGTTTCGGGCGGCGTGGTGCTGGGGGGGGCTTCGGGCGGCGTGGTGCTCGGGGGGGCGGAGTCTTGGGGGGCGGGGGCTGGCGCGGTGCGGTGCTCGGAGGGGGGGCGGGGGCTTCGGGCGGCGCGGCGCTTGGAGGGGGGCGGGGCTTCGGGTGGCGTGGTGCTGGGGGATGGGGATTTCGGCCGCACTCGCGGGGGGGGGGGTACGGCGTGGCGGCGCTCTTCTTTTTTGCCTGGGACGGCAAAAAAGTTAGAGCCGGCCCTGTGCCTACAGTTTAGACTCTTTAGTAAGGTCTTTAGGACAGAGCATTTCTTTTGCACAGGATCCAACACAATGGGGCACTGATCTCATTTGGAGCGTCTAGTTAATGCTGTTATGCTAATTATAAATAATAATACAGAGCTGGAGACCAAATCTTGCTACAGCTGGACATGCAAAATCCTTTATTTCTAGCTGTGATGGGCACTTTTTAATTGCCTTTATAAAAATATCCCTGAAGGAATGGATTTTGTGTGTGCAATTTGATGTTAAATTTCACCTCGCTATGTGCTTAGGCCCCAATCCTGCAATCGGATCCAGGCTAGCTGACCTTTAAAGTCAGTGGAGCTCCCAATAGGCAAGAAGGTCTGCTTGCCTAGATCAAGGCTCTGCAGGATCAGGGCCTTAAAATGTATCTTTTAAAAACTGTGTCTTTGGCCACAAAGCATACAGAATATTTGATATGCATCACTATGTTTATTATCCTCTCAGGAACAATTCTAACACTTCACTTCCTTTCTAGCCTGCAGTGAACGGAGAACGGAAGGAAAAGATTTCTTGTGCCTTCTCTTAAATATTTCAAGTTTTGAGCCTCTAATCTATTCATCTGTGAGTCTGCACTTGATGGTACTTGGACAGACTCCCATGTTCATGTGGAACCTCACTAACTTTGATAGGGTTTGTGCCAGTACATCAGTCCATCCATGTGAACTGTTGCTTGCAGAATTGGGACTGTGATTTGTACCTCCAAATTTGGAAAAAGTATATTGGCAACAGTTACGTATTGTTTAAGAGCAAAATGAACTGGGGCTATGTTCTGAGAATGTTAATAAGAGAGTTGTCATGAACAAATGAAAAAAAAGTGTTCATTTGATTGGCAGTATTTTTAGTTAGTTATTTGTATAATTACCTTGGAAGTGGTTCAAAGAACAATTGTTTTTTATAAATCTTTTTTTTTCTAAACATGGCCAAATAAAAAGACCTTATTGCAAACAAAATATCACTTCTGTTGCTTCTCAAACAACACAGAAATTAATTATGTACAAGTGTGAAAAGTAAGATACATCACACACTAATCGCTGACTTTAATGTTCTAATTTAGTTTAGATGGCTGTAAAAGTCCAAGAGAATCTGCTGGGATTTAAACCTCGTGGAACTTTATTTTTGTCATGTAATTTCAATAGAGAAGACGTGACTTTTCTACAAAAAGATTACTCAAAATTCTCCAAACAGTATTTTAATTTTCTAATACTTACACACTCCATGTCACACTGGGAGGGGTAAGGCTGAAGGATGCAGAGAAAAGATAAAGGGTAACATTTTCAAAAGTACTGAACTCACTTAAGGGCCAAGGTCCCATTGACTAACTTATGTTTCTAAGTTCTTAAGGCCCAGTTTTTTAAAAAGATATTCAGGTGTCGCTCTGATCAGCATTGCAAGGCCTAAGTGACTTGGGAACCCAATTCTCCTTTCAAAAGGGACTTAGGCACCAAAGTCCCATTGACTTTCAATGAAACTCCGATCTACTCTAATACTCATGCATGTGAATAGAAAGCAAGACAGAGACGATGTGTCATGTGCAAGCTCTGCACCAACTGTAATTTTGTGTGGAGGCTGATGGTATCTGACTCTACCTACCTGTGAAAAAAGGGCAAGAGCCACTGGAGAGTGGAGACCTATTCCACTCCTCACACAAGAGCAGCCTCCACTATTTGAGAAACTGAGGGACTCCCATGATGAACAGCCCTCTCTACTCTCACAAGTATTCACTAGATATATCAGCTCTGTCCCTTAAAGACACTTCCCCCTCCCATGTATTCTATGGATTCTTATAAAATAGATATCTCCCTTCAGGTGGGTGTGTCATCTTTTGAATTGAGAATACTATTTAGAATAAATAGGGGAAAGCATTTGATGCTGTTTCTTGTCTGCATCATTGAAGGAATAAAATCACAGTGTTAAATCCTCACTGAAGTCAATGGAGCTATGCCAGTTCCTACCAATTCAGAATCTAGCCCACAGCTTTTATTTTATTTTACTTTATTCTTTAAGATGACCCTATGATAGCTTGAGTTTAGTGTCACATCAAGATCAAAAGTAATGTTCAGTGATATGGACCAATTTTTAAACATGAACCAATTAATAGAGCATCCAAATCCCATGTTTGGAAGCTCACGTCAGCCCTTTGGTCTATTGAAATGGTATCTATGGGCCCAAGCATCAGTCCAAATTTCCAAATGTGGGTTTGGGAAGTCCTAAGGACCCGAGATTTAAAATAGGGATTCCGTGTATACAAATTAGCTTTGTATGAGAGCTTAATTTATACCCCTGTCTCTGCCATTATGATTTCATATTCAAAATAAAGCATAATGGGTAACACAAACAGACTTTGTCTCCAACAAACTTAAAAAATAATGCTTGATTATACTCTTTGGTAAAATATTTCTATGAAATACTGAGAAAAAATGTGCATATTTTGTTACGGGTTTATATCAGGAGGGTAATTAAAGGATCCGCATGTATAAAGCTGTTCAGTTATTTATGGGTTTTGCATTTTTAATTCCAACTCCCATTTTATGGTTTTGCATTATTTGCTCATAAATGAAAACTCTGTATATGTAGCATTAATATGCTGTATTCATGGTGTCCCGATAGAGAAGCTAAATATTTCTTAAACTGATCTGACACGGTGCACAACTGACACTAATAGGTGATGGGGAGTGGAATTCTACCTAGGATTAAACTGTTTGTTAAAGCAGTATCATCTGGCACTGATTGTTTAAAGGTATGCTAATATTTTCACTGCATGAGAGTTCTGTGCTCCTCTGACTGTCAGGGTCTACCTAGGTTTATCTGTTTGAGAGGTTCTTTGTATCAGACTGGATGTAGGCTAGGAAATGTTTTGTGTCTATTTGCCAGCACTGGTATAAGCATTTGCGTACACAGGTTTGGGAGAGATAGGGGTTACTGCCATGTCTATCTTTTCATAGGACAGTGGTAAAAGCACTAGAGGGCTTATCTTCACAGAAACTGGAACTGAAATGACTAAATCAGATGTAATTCACATATTTAATTATTTTGGTGCAAGTCTGTGTGGACACTCTGTATTGAAATATGGGTGCTTTTATTTCAAGATATGAGTGTCCACACACAGACTTCCACTGATATAACTGAGGGTGTGAATTATAACTGATTTTAATAACTTCAGTTCCAGTTTCCATGTTCACAATCTCTGAGCTCTGCGTACACTTGCACCTACACTATTGATAGTACTGGTCTGGTGCAGCTATGCTACTGCTGGGAAATGGGTACAGAGTTTTCTGGTGTAGAGAAGGCCTAAGAGAGGGAGCATTTTACATTGGTTTCAAACAACTCTCTCTGCTCAACATCTGTAGTAGTTATGAGCAAATTCAGGTAGGAACTGTGCTTGTTCTCTCCTGAAGGCCAGGTCACCTGAGTAGCAGTATCTACTCCTTCATGGCTTTATACAACCATTATGGAGAGGGTGGATTAAGGGTGTGGAGCTGGTGAGGGGATAAGGTACAGCATCTTTGTGATTCATGCTGCCATTGCCAGTGATGAGTGACAGCAAAGTTATTGGGGGAGAGGGGAAGAGATCCCTGAATATGATTGGAGATCCACTGATATTTCCTGTGTCCCCTAATCCTATTCATAAATCACATTCCCACCCACCCCCATCTGCAACACGGATAGCTATAATGGGGCAGTGTCTCAAAGTCAGGCATCTTTGGAGGGCAGTGGATTATTTTAGCATGTTTTTATATGAGAAGAACAGTATCTGATCCTTTGAGAAGATGTTGTTATAGGTGATGAACAAAAGATTACACACAAAAAAAATACAGTAGAAAAACATTAAGGTTGCAAAGTCAAGCACTCAAAAGTGTGGACAAAATAGTATGTGATCATAAAATTATAGACTATATCATAATGCTTATGCACAAGGGGGAAGAATTAAGGTTGCATAGGTGACCTTAATTTGGGCATTTCCCAACTTTCGAGTGTTTGATTTTGCTATCTTAATGTTCTTTTAATGTAGTTCTTTTTTGTAATTTCCTAGATTTTTTTAAAAGAATAAAACAGAAAAAAAAAATAGAAATTCCATCATGTGGCGGCATCCTATTCATAGAGTCTCAGGCCATAAGGGACAACTGTGATCATCTAGTCTGGCCTCCTGCATCACATTAATATCCATATGTTTAATCATCAGGGTTGGAACCTTGAGATCAACTGCCAACCGCTGATATTTGAGCTAATAGAATAACTGATAGCAATAGTAGGTTGTCATCTTCCATGTGTACAGCCACTAGAGAGAGATAAGACACGCACTTTGCCAGTGGGTTTGACAGATATTTGCTAAAAGCAGAGAATGGTGAGACTTAGGATTCTTGGCTTCCATTCACGGTTCTAGAGGGGAGTGTGCTCTAGACCAGGGGTGGGCAAACTATGGCCCGCATCCGGCCCTTCAAATGTTTTAATCCAGCCCTTGAGTTCCTGCTGGGGAATGGGGTCCGGGGCTTGCCCCAATCCGGTGCTCCAGCCAGGGGCTTCCCCTGCTCCATGTGGCTCCCGGAAGTAGCGGCATGTCCCCCTTCCAGTTCCTAGCCGTAGGGGCAGCTGGGGGCTCCACATGCTGCTCCCACCCCAAGCACCACCCCTGCAACTCCCATTGGCTGGGAACAACGGCCAATGGGAGCTGCAGGGGCGGTGCCTGCGGACGGGGCAGCACGCTGAGCTGCCTGGCTGTGCCTCCGCATAGGAGCCGGAGGGGGGGCATGCCGCTGCTTCTGGGAGCTGCTTGAGGTAAGCACCGCCTGGAGCCTGTACTTCTGACCCCCGCCCGCACCCCAACCCCCCGCCCCAGCCCTGATCCCCCTCCTGCCCTCCGAACCCTTCGGTCCCAGCCTGGAGCACTCTCCTGCACCCCCAAACCCACCCCAGAGCCCATACCCCCAGCCGGAACCCTCACCCCCCGTGCAACCAAACCCCCTGCCCCAACCCGGAGCCCCCTCCCGCACCCTGAACTCCTAATTTCTGGCCTCACCCTAGAGCCCACACCCCCAGCTGGAGTCCTCACCCCCTCCCACACCCCAACCCCCAATTTTGTGAGCATTCATGGCCCGCCATACAATTTCCATACCCAATGTGGCCCTCGGGCCAAAAAGTTTGCCCACCCTGCTCTAGACACTTCTGCCCCTGCTGCCTCCAGCCTGTCCCTTATCTCAGTCCTGCCTCTTTTCACCCTCCCCTCACCCCATCTCATCATCCCAGTTTCCCCCATGTCCGGGATTTCTCCTCTCAGGCCCAGTCTCCTTGCCCGCTCTCTTTGGCTTCTCATCTGATCTCAGTCTCACCCCTTTCCCATCAAAACTGGCGCCCAGTCCTCCCCCCATACTCCCCAGGCTCCTGTCATATCTGCCTCTAGAACATTGCCACCAGGTGCTTCCACAAAGGAAGAATACCACCCCCTAAAGATACATTTCAGCTCACAATATATTCAAGTGAGGAAGATGAGAATACTAACTTTTATTGCAGTCATTTTTCTCCCCATGCTTTAAAACAAATCTTAGAAGTTTTTAAATGATGCTACAGTGGCATATCTGCTGGGTTTCATTCTGAAATGAAAGTTCCACCACTTTGGAAGTGGTTTTAAATGAAGGTACTGGAACGCTGTATATTAATTATACCACAAATGCTGTCAGAGAGGGACATAATATAACACAATTCAGTAAGAAATTGCCATTTCGTCCAGCAAACCCATGCCCTCCAAATGTTTTTCAGCTCCCTGTCTAGGGTTGAACTGTCACATTGCAATCTAGGCCAAGTAAAGGGCAGTACATAGCTGTGCTGTCACAGGAGCTGGGCAGGAATGAGTCACTTCCTGCTTTTCCCTTGTTCCATGGGGGAAATAAACTGTGCCATCCCTCTTCTTGGGGCAGCTTATTCCTCCTTCCATGTCAACATTCCTCCTTCTCCCAACCTCTGTCTGCCCACTCCTTGTCCTCTCACCCTAACACATGATCTGGCAATGCAGATAGCCCACACAGAGGAGTGGTGGGGCTCCTAAGGCCCTTTATTTCCCTCACAGGTATGCAGCCAGACTCACAGGCACCATTACCTTCTCTCCACAAAATTGGGCAGCTGTTTTAAAGCACATTTATTGTACTTGCTTCCTGCCTTAGCCTACACTGAGGATTATACAGTAGGCTGTTATCAAATACTTTTGAAAATCTAGGTATACACCATTTACTGCTTTACTCTTGCCTGCTGTGACAGTAAGCGCTTTAAAGATCTCCAACAAGTTATTTTAATGAGACCTTTATCTTTTAAATCCATGTTGGACCTTTGACAAAACATGTTTTCCAATGTGCTCCCTCACTGCGTGCCACAGAATTGTTTGCCATCCAGTCTCTTGCCTACAGCTGAAATTAACTGGTCTATAATTGTGTGCTGCATAACAGAAGCCTCCACCAAAACCGTGCTTATACACTAGGGCTCAGCTGTTTTATGAAATCTATGGTAATATTGCTGTAGTAAAAAGAAAATGAGATAACCCTTTAATAATGAGGCTGTACAAATATTTTCCAAACAATTAAGTCTCACAACACTCCTGAGAGAGAGGTGTTGCTATTAACCTCTTTCTATAGATAGGGCAATTGAAGCAGAGTGCCTGCTCCTGTATTCCTTAAACACCCAAAGGTCCAACTGACTTCACGGTCAAAGGGGAAAGGGGGAGAAATGACTACACAGGGAAGAATCAAGCCATCGAGATTTTACCACCTTTCTACTTCTTTATCGGAACTATTCTTTGATCGGGTCACTTTTCTATTGTCTTAGCTTGTGTTGCACTGCAAGTTTATTCTTTAACTGATTTTTTCCTTTACCAGGTTCTTGCCTAGAGGGTGTCACTGTATTTTTGTATTGGTTTGGCTGAAGTGATTGGAGCTCTCATTGTGGTCCTTGTCTGAATAATGATGTGAGGGTTGCTACTTTCCAATCTCCGGCTATCTGACCTATGCGTCATCAAAGAACTTCCCTCATTTCCATCTTCATTTCCTTTCAGCCTCCTAGAGGTATGTCTCCTAGAGCTAGTATGTTGTTTATATTAATGTGTCACTAACCTTTCCAGACCCATTTCCACTGCTATCTGTGTACTACAAATGCATACTGTTTTATACCAGGGAAAATAGTGCATATGTTAGGCAGCACTCCATCAATCCTCTTTTTTTCTTTAAAGACCCACAGAAAATATAGCAATTGTTTAATATCTGTCATTTTGTTATCTCTGCCTCCAATTCTCCATTTGCATTTTTAGTAGTTTTATCTTTAGGGCTGGCTGGCCTTCAAACCAAGACAGGACTATTTGCTAGCTTTATAGGAGAAAAAGTGATAGACCTGGTGGTAAATCAGTATATTGGTTTTCAAAATGTTTTGGTTTTTATTAATTAGGGGCTGAATAATGTCATAGCGGCCTTCAAACCCAGCAGAACCAGTGTGGGGCCCCAGGCACCAGTTTTACACCCACTGTGCATCTAAGGTTTGTGCTCCAACTAGGCTCTCTACATGCTACAAACAGAGAGTTAAGGAGCAAATCTGCGGGCAGGCACCAGTGGAACCACCACCAGGACTCATCACCTATTGCGCCCTGACACTGGGGCTGCTGCACCCTCAAGGCTCCGTTAATGGCTGCACTGTGTGGCTTGCGGTAGAGGATTTCTTCCCCTGCCCTCATTTCCTTCTAAATCCCCCAACCTGGGCTTGGTACAGGAACATGTGCATTTAGTGGTGTAACAGCAGTGAAGAAGTATTTTTAGATCCAGATTCACCAGCATGCTCCAGCTGCTTTGCATGACTCTAGCAACACAAAGTAGCCATAAAAATGGCCTAACTGGACAGTTAAGATGGGCTACAGATGCTTTGTATCTCAAAGCAGCCAAGTGTATTGTGAATCTGGCTCTTAATATGGCCAGGAATATTTGATAGGAATTATTTAATTTCTGCAGAAATACAAGTTCCATGCAGGAGAGATTATCAAAGGCTCAAGGGACAGTCGATTATGAGTGGAAGCTGGTTCCCTAACTGACATCTCTGTGTGCGTGAAAATCTCCCCCTTATTTTCGACCTCAGGCTTCATTGGGTACAGAGATCTCTTTAGTCCTGAAAGCTGACTGAATATATTCCCCAGCTGAAGTAAAGCTCTTTTGGTTTGCTACACTTCTTTGCCCTCTGAATTATCTGTAATAGGGGATGTTCCCTGAGAAACATTTAACATCTGCATGCATAGGGGCACTGTAGACATAATGTGCTGCTGTTGCTGCTTGCTGTTATTAGGGCCTGATCCGAAGTTCGGTGAAGTCAATGTAAACCCCCTTATTGATTTCAATGAACTTTGTATCAAGTAAAGGTATAGGAAGAGTGTGATGGGGTGTGCCAGGCCCTGCTGGAGACCTCATGGCCCTACCACACTCTACCCCAGGAAAGAGCAAAAGATGTGAGTTCTCCAGGCTGTCTAGAGAGGCTGTGAGTGGGGTTTATGTGCAGCCAATCAGAGAGGCTGCAGGAAGCAGCCTAGCAGAGCCCAGCAGGTTCACATAAAAGGAGCTGCTGGACAGAGCAGATTAAGTTGCTGTCTGGAACCAGGGGAGCACGGATGGTATTCCTGGCTAGGTGCAGGAGCTGCAGTACCTAGACAGAGCAGTTGCTGGCTAGAGCCAGAGGACCAAGGAAGGTGCACAGCAAGGGACTCATCCCTGAGGTAAGGGTGAAGCTGAAGGTGCTGGTGTTAAGAAGGGAAGTGGCCTAGGGAAATGCATCAGCAAAAAGTTAAAGGAAAGCAGCAGGCTTTCTTATAGGGTCCCTGGGTTGGGACCTGGAATACTGGATGGGCCCAGGCCTGGCTCTTCCCCCCGCATCCCCACAGCCCCCCACCACAGGCAGAGTGGCCAAAGCCCTGGGGAAGGGGATTGTAAACAGCCCTAGGGAGAAGGCTGAAGACCCCAAAGAGGTCATTTGTTAGACTTTGATCAGCCCTAGAAGGGGACTGAACTGAGAGAGTGACACAGCTGGGGTCAGTTGGGACTTGCTGGGAGGCGAAGAGCCTCCAGGGAGTGCACAGCTTCATCCCAGAGCAGGGACCATTTGAGAAGGAACATTTGAGAGCTAGCCCTGAAGGGGCTGAGGCAGTGGCTCTCAACCTTTCCAGACTACTATACCCCTTTCAGGAGTCTGCTTTGTCTTGTGCCCCCAAATTTCACCTCACTTAAAAATTACTTGCTTACAAAATCAGACATAAAAATACAAAAGTGTCAGAGCCACACTATTACTGAAAAAATGCTTATGCTCTCATTTTTACCAGATAATTATAAAATAAATCAATTGGAATATAAATATTGTACTTACATTTCAGTGTATAGTATATAGAGTAGTATAAACAAGTCATTGTCTATATGATATTTTAATTTGTACTGACTCTGCTAATGCTTTTTTTGTAGCCTGTTATAAAACTAGGCAAATATCTAGATGAGTTGATGTACCCCAGGAAGACCTTTGCATATCCCCAGGGGTATGCGTCACCCTGGGTGAGAACCACTGGGCTGAGGGACAGATTGAAGGCCAGCCCAGATGGGGGGCTGAGCACTAAGCCCAGAAAGAAGGCTAAAGAGACCAACTGAGGGCTCTGTTGGACTGTGTACCCCAGGAGGGGTCTGTCTGTTTGTCTTGTTGATCATATAGACTCCATAAAAGCAGCAAAGAGTCCTGTGGCACCTTATAGACTAACAGACGTATTGGAGCATGAGCTTTCGTGGGTGAATACCCACTTCGTCGGATGCATGTGAAGAAGAAGAAGTGGGTTGTAGCCCACGAAAGCTTATGCTCTAATAAATTTGTTAGTCTCTAAGGTGCCACAAGTACTCCTGTTATTTTTGCGGATACAGACTAACACGGCTGCTACTCTGAAACCAGTCCATGGTTTGGTTTTTTATCAGTCCACAAAATAAATAGGATTTGATTAGTGCCTTCCAAGGTTGGGTACAACTGAGGATGATATGTTACCTTTAAAAGGTAACAATGAAATATGTGAACGTAGGTGAGTAATAAAGCACAAAAATAAAGGAGTGGAGACAGAGAAGAAGAGGAGGGAGAGATTAGATACTACTTTCCCTTCCTTAGTATATTTGTTATAAATCTGCTGACCCAAATGGAGGCCAGAATTATTATATGCTGCTTAGGAGGAGGTAGGGACATGTCTCGTTAAATATTACTTTCTGTTGAAGAACCATATATATAACCTGTAACTGAGGAACTTTTTATTGTCTGCCCCACCCAGTGTAGTAACACTTTCTTCTTATCTAATGACCTTTTAACTTGCTTCTGGTTATTTTTGAGGTCTCCAATTTCTCTTCATCCTTAACAGCTTGTTTATATTTTTTGTAAAATTATTTTGCTCATTGTTTATACTTTTCTTTACACTCTCACTTAATGACTTTAGCCCCTATTGTCCTATACTCTCTGTTTAGGCTTAACTGGGATGAATTTCAATTGTCTTCAGTTCTTTCTGAAGTATTTTTGCTTTGCTAGATTCCCATATGTTACTGAATTCTGATCACATTTCCTTAGAGCATTTCACATTCTTTCAAAGCCACCCGTACTAAAATAAAATAATTGTGTTGCTTGCGATAGCACTTGCTCTCATGAGAATTTCAGTATTTCACACGGAATGATAATGTTACAGCTAGCTGTTCCCTAGTTTCAACCTTACTTGTTGTACCTGTCTCATTTCCTGGGATTAATTCCCGGATAGCCTATGTGTCCATGCTACCTTTTCAGAAAATCAAGGACTCAGTCCTGGTCCATTTAAAGCCCATGGTAAAAATTATTTTGATTTAAGTGGGAGCAGGACTGAGTCTGATGTAGACAAACAATTTTGTCTAAAAACCTATTCCCCTCCTCAGATTTTACATAATTATCTCAATCAATATCTAAGTAATTAAAACCTATTACATTTTTGGTCTCCTTTTAAGGTCTTTAAAGACATCCCATTCTATCCTGGAGATGTACAGCAACATTCAAAATTCCTCTGACTGCCTTTGTGTTTTGTTTCTAGCCAAACTTTCTGATATGCTAACCCACACATATATTCATTTCCTTATAAATCAAACAATATATCATTCCTCACCATTATTCCTATTCAGTCTGCTGCATTATTTTGACTAGCTTGTTATTAAACCCTGTTTTCTGGTATTTTAGTTACCCAGTTATTTCCCTCGTTCAATCAAGTCTCAATATATTTAAAAAACACAAAGAGCAAGGTGACAAATATTTTCTAACTCAGTTCATGGAGTCAAAGGCATGGCAGTTTTTGCCTTCTGTTTAAATGTCGCCTATCAAGACCTATGGCTGTAGATAAAGCACAAATTACTTCACTTAATAAAATCTCAGAGGTCTGCTGTTTTAATGGTAATGCTTCTGCAGTGATGGCTGCAGTAAAAATCTAAAGTGCTGTGCATAAAGCAAATATAATTTTGAACCACTTTGTTTCTTTTCTGTAACAAATACTCAACAATGGGGAAGGAGAGACTAAAACTGCCATTCGGGGAGAGCTATATGTAAAGTTCTTTTTTGTAAGGAAAAAAATGGCCAAATTTTGCAGAATCTTTTAACATTGAAAAGTGTTTTGAAATCCTGCTTATTCTTGTGCTTCACCACTTTGAACTCTTCTATCAATCACACAGTGACTGTACACAACAGTGTCTACTATTTTGGCATAAAGTTACTAAGACTTAAGTGCTGGTGCACAGCAGTAGCACCAATTACTTCAGGGTTTTTTGGTTAAATATTCTTAAAATATCATGTTCAAAATGGCATTGTATACACATACTTCTCACTTCATGTGCCTTTATTTTTAAGGATCTGGTACACTGAAAGCCAAATCTAGCTCTTACTTTGCCATTGTCCCTACTTTCTTTTCCCCCCGCTCACCCACATCCCACCAATTTACCAACATCCCTATTTCCAATCAACTCCCTGCCCCTTGCCAATCTACCATGAATCACTCCCAGCTCAGGACTCTCCAACCTTCAACCCAATCTCCATCTGCTTCAAAATATCCCACAAAGATGCTATGTCCCAGGCTGAGAAGCCTTCCACTTTCTACCTAACCTCTCCACAGCTCATCACAATCGTACAGTTAGCTATGAAACCTCATCCACATGATACCCACAGGCTCAAAATGTACTCCACACAACCTTCCAGACTCCAAATACCCTCTCATTCCCACAGGACACCCACCACCAACAGGTTCAAAAGTTCACTTTTGCCCAAGCTCAGTAACCCTGCCCTCCCCACAAACACATGCTTGTTATTGGACCTAGAGAAGCAGGAACACAGGCCATAGGGAAACTTTAAGGAGCTCCCCAGTATGCCTCTGTGGGGCTGAAGAGAATCAGTTCCCCAGAAGCCTGTATTCCCTGCTTTGGCCATCCTCCTGTTGTTTACAGTCCATGTGACACAAGGCTAGGAGATGCTGGCAGCAGACAGAAGTATTCTAACCAGAGGGTTGCAGTATCTTCAGCCAACCAGGAGCCTGCTCACTGCATACTTCAATGGATGAATACTGTAATATTCACTTATAGAATCACAGGAATTTATTGAAACACTGCAAGTACCACAGAGGCAGAACTTGACTTTCAGCTAAATCCCTTAGATCAGATACAACATAAAATACAAGCCAACAACTTAACATTGGAAAACACACTAGCATATTGTAAGATCAGCTGTTGTAATTGCTTCTTTTATTGCCTTATATAGCTATTTCTGTCAAGTCCAACCCCTGGCTCTTGCTGACAGGCTGCTTCACAGCTCTTGTTCTCTGCCCTTCTGAGAGGCTTTGGGACACCAGCTACACTTGACATTGTTCCAATGGTCTGATCTTTCACTAGCTCCTCTTCCTGGTCAGTCACATTAATTCTTCTTACCCAGAATTCACCCTTAGCCAGTTCTGCTAACCAACAATCCTGACTGGATATTGGTAGCTTCAAACATTCCACAGGTTCACTGCAGCAACCTTTTATCCTTAGAGTTATTAATGACCTAGCTTCACCACACCTTTATTCTGAGCCACCACAGGGAGCAGTTCCTCTCTGTCATCATGGAGGCACTTCTAAAACCCCAAGAATTGCCTCCTCCCCCTCCCCAAGGTCCACACTTCCGCCTACCCACATCCAGCAGGCATATCTAAATATTGTCCAGGGACAAGTGTGCTCTATTAACACCCTAGGAGTATTAATGATGCCCTCAGATGAAAACCCACTCCCAATACAACAGCACTAGAAATCTTGGTCACCACAGCAAAAGTCTATTAGTATGCAGAGACCCCAAGTTCAGTGTAAGCTGGATTTCTCCTGTTATCGGCAGCGTTGATTATTAATAGTCGCCAAATTCACACCTGTGTACAAATCTTCTTCCCCCTCAGTGCTGGGTGTTCTCTCTGGATTGAATTTATTTCAGATCTTGAGTCCAACAGCATTGTGGGGGAGTTTAGCCATCAATGTCTCCAGACACATAGTAATAGGTATTTGGGCAGCTCTTCACATTGAGAATTCTAACAGTGGCTGATGGTGGCCATACTGCATCAGCAACTTGTAGTTTCCCTTGGTTTGGCTTCCTTCTGCTTGAGCAATTCTATCTCCAATGGCCTTTTCCTCTGCATTGCCTGCAAATGTCATCTGGTCTGCAACTCACCTGGGAAACAATCTCTCTCATCTGACCCATGTGGGACTCATCCCATTTTTTAGCCACTTTACTAGCAATCTTTTCTCAAACAACTGCCAAGGAATTACCCTGGGGCTAAGAATTAACAGCTGATACCATTAAGGAAACATCAATTTCTGCTTCCACATTTGTAACTGTGCATATAATCTGGACCAGAGGCTTATCCACTATGTTAGCTTCCTTCACCAGCAGGTCATGAAGTTCTCCTGCTAAACCATTTATAAACTCACTTTTCATACAAGATTCTCTCATGACTTGCTACTGGGCATAATCTCCTCTCTACATTTCCAGCTCCAGATTCTGCCCAGCAGGCTCTGCTTCATTCAAATCATCTTATGGCTGCAGCGGTGTAGGTAAAGCTCTATCAAATGCACACAAATGCAGGGCTTCCCCTTCCTGCCTCCTCCTGGCTTGCCATTTCTTCCAGTATTTCAAAAGGACCAATCCTCCATCATAATAGCCATACAGCTGTTTGTATAACAGTCTATAAGAACCATGATCCACACTGAGAAGCTGCTGGTAAATTGCTTTGACATCACTATCCAAAAACACTGCTAGGTACTGTGCGGCTCTCTCATCAGTCCACTTTTTCAGAGAGCAAAAGCTCAAAGTCTGTCAAGTACTCACTGATACTAGTCTCATCTGCAGGATCAGCAAAAAAAAATTCAGGGAAAAGTGCTTTTTGCCACCATGAAGCTGCTACCACCAGTTGTAATACTTGCTTGTAGGATGACAGGGATTTAACTGAAACACTGCAAGTACCAACTCCAGCTGCACAGGTGGGACTGAACTTCTTGCTAAACCCTCAGATCAACAACAGAATAACATTCAAGACATCAACTTATCACTAAAATTTCAGAACCATCTACTGGTGGAGGTGTTGTCTGCATAAATCATTGAAATGCAGTTTCAAGATTAGTATATATGTAGAGAATTCATGGGGTCATCGTGTATATATATATTGTGTGTGGAAATCAGCCAGTTTGAACCTTAACTATAGAGCCTCTACAGCCACTCCAATAAACTGAAACACTGAATATGATACTTTCCCCAACGTACCCATGGAGTTCAGCTCAACAGAGTTTTCCTGTGTGTCCGTACATTGGTTCAGGAGCAAGCAGGTTATGTGTGCGCTAGATAAAAAGTGGAGGGTAGGGTTTAGAGGGCTGGCTACTTTGTGGATCATCAGCCTCAGGGCTGCAGGATTAACTGTGGAGCAACTCTGCATCTTGAGGGGAGAGGTTCTCTCTTCTTCAACCACTCAATTCAGCTACTTCAGTAAGCTGCCCTGTTTTTCAATAGTGTTCTTCCTACCTTTTTTATTTTTCTTTTTTCCTTTTTATAACTGTGATTTACATTTGTTCTACATTTTTACTGAAAGATACCAGTAGTAAGTCAAAATGTATAAAATATTTCTTCCGTACCTTCCTTTTGCTAGCGACTTTACCCATCATATAATAAGCTGCTTCTTTAGAAAAGTGAAATACAATTTGGGTGCACGTGCCAACTGTAATTGTACTTGTCAAAGAAACAGATAACATAATAGCTAAAATTGTCAGCCAAAATTTAATCATAGGAAATGTGATAATTCATATGGGAAATCGTGTTTTACAATTTCTTTCCTTTCATCTGGTTTAGACTAGATCTGGAAAACAAAAATTTACACTGTTTAGGCAAAGAAGAACTGTGTGGAATGACAATTATGTGCAATGCTTTTAAACACATTTGGTGCCTCCTGCTGATTGAAATGTACCTGTGATCTTGACAACAAATAAAGTGTGTTGGAGGTTGAAATAAAAAGTGGTTATTTTTTACTATTATATAAACATTTAATTTGATTTCATTAGAAGCTATGTTTAAGCTGCTTTACCAAGACAGCAAGTTGGAAACAAACACAGGTTAATATATGAAACAGCTTTTCAATCACAGAGTGTGAGGTTCAGATCTGTTTGAGTGTATATCCAGAGTAACCCCATTAAAATGGAGTTATTCCAGGTCTACATAACAACAGATCTGGATCTCGCCCAGATTCTATATGCTACCCGAATTAAATCACTAATTTAAATGTTTTTTTTTTAAAGTAACAGTAAAGTCTTTGTTCAAATCACTCTGGTTTATTCTTTTATATACTTTCAAAAAAGAAAGTATCACTCTTGGTTGCTTAAGAGACAAACACAAATTATTCAACCAATGTGATGACTTAGCTAAGTAATATATTCTGATTTTCATTGTTATGCTTTTTCTAACTTGAGTACTTGTCATTTACTAGATACAAAATATTAATGAAAACATGTCTACACTCACACTCGCTAGTCTCCTTAAGTCCACTCCCAGCAAGCACTGGCCCCTATGTACAACCTAGGTTAATTCTCTGGAGCCATTCCTTCTCCCTTCCCCCCTCCCCTGAGTCTCCCAGGGCATTAAATCCCTCCATTGGCCTCATCTGACCTTCCTCAAAATAGGATTGGGCAGTATGTAGCCAATTATATGGCTTGCTAGGCTTACTTTCACTTTACTTTCAATTTCAAATGGTTTAGTGGCTAAACAACCTCTCTTTTTCCAGTTATAGAGCACTTGTACTATAAAATGGGGTGCTATAGTCGAGAGAATGGGGTGCTATGGAGGAAAGAATGGAAGTTCAAAGTGGAGGAAATAAGAAGCTATAGGATGCTTTAGATAAAGTAGACAGAACCAAAGAAAAACAGGAAGCTCCTAAAAGAAAAGATGATGATACATCTAGTCATTACTCTGACCTGCAGGTCTTTCATCAGGCTTGATAAAGATTTGTTTTGTTCTGCAAGGGAACTTACAATCAGTAATACTGTCTAACAAGCAGATAATTTGTAGTCAGTGCCTTTTAGTGTACAAGGGAAGAAAAAGATTGTAGTCTAAACATTTTAAAACCCTTATTGTTTTGTTCATCATCATTTTTTCTCTGGCTGCCATAGCCCTGCATGTCCCAAATTCCCCCACCCCCTCTTTTGACACCACTTCCCCCCCCCCCCCATCTACCCCCTTTTGCCCCCAAGGCCACCACTTCACCTTACATATGTGTCTTCTCCAGGGTTCAGGCACCTAATTAGTGGAGCCACGCAGGCGTGGTTCCACTAATTAGGTGGGTGGCCCTTCATTCTCTCATGTGCAGCCACCCAGGCGCGCACCTTAGAGGGAACTATCCGTGGACCACCTGAATGGAGCATGCGGTCCACTGGTGATCAACGGACCACAGTTTGCAAACCTCTGCACTAGCTAATTCAGCAGGATTATAAATATCTGGCCTAAGCAAAACCATGTATTCTTTTAAAAAACACATTCCTAAATACCTGGAATCTGATGAAATACTGTTGAATAAACTGAGCATATACTTCTACAACACAGTGGAGTTTCCCTCATTTATGAAAGATCCCCCATATTTCTGTCTTGTACACACCATTTATAACATAGTGTACTTTTAAATAGAATTAAAATTAAGCCCCCTTGCAACTTGGCAGGGAGGAAGGTAGGTTTACAACTTGTTTGGTATCTTATTATTACAGTGTTCCTGCTAGGTTTCTTAACAGTTGACATTCCTGGCTCTGTCATATAAGAATCATAAAACAATAAGGTTAGAAAGGATTACAAGGGTCATCTAGTCTAATGCCCTGCTAAAATGCAGGATTTTTTGTGCCTAAACCATCCAAGACAGATGGTGATCCAGCCTCCTTTTGAAAACCTTCAGTGAAGGAGCTTCCACAGCCTCCCAAGGCAGTCTCTTCAATTGTCCTACTGTTCTTACAGTTAGGAGGTTTTTTTCCTGAGATTTAATCTAAATCTGCTATGCTGTAGTTCGAACCCATTGCCTCTTGTCCTGCCCTCTGTGGCAAAAGAGAACAACTTTTCTCCATTTTTTTATGGCAACCTTTCAAGTATCCAAAGACGGTTATAATATCCCCCCTTAATCTCTTCTTTTCCAAACTAAACAGACCCAGTTCCTTCAGCCTTTGCTCGTATGGCTTGCATTCCATCCCTTTGATCATCTTTGTTGCTCACCTCTGGATGCTTTCCAGTTTCTCTACATCTTGTTTATACATTGGTGACAACTGAGGCCTAACCAGAACTGAGTAGAGCAGTACTATCACCTCCTATGACTTGCACACTATGCAGGTCTGGCTCCAGCTTTTTTGCCGCCCCAAGCCATGAAGTGAAACAAACAAACAAAAAAAGATAAAGCCACGATCGGCAGCAGCTGTACCACGCTGCTTCATTCTTTGGCGGCAATTCGGCAGCGAGTCCTTCCCTCCGAGAGGGAGGGAGGGACCCGCCGTCGAATTGCCGCTGAAGACCTGGACGTGCCACCCCTTTCCATTGGCTGCCCCAAGCACCTGCTTCCTTCGCTGGTGCCTGGAGCCGGCCCTGACGCTATGCCTCTGTTAATGCAACCTAAAATTACATTTGTGTTGTGGATGTTTAGTTTTTGTTTTGTTTGGGGTTTTGGGGGGGCTGGAGGGGGGATTGCAACAGCATTGCATTGCTGACTCATGTTGATATTGTGATTCACCTCAACTCCCAGATCCTTCTTAGCTGTGCTACTAAGCCAATTATCCACCATTGTGCATTTGTTTTTTTCTTCCTTAAGTGTAGCACCTTACTTTTGTCTTTGTTGAATTTCATTTTGTTGTTTATAGTTCAGTTCTCCAATTTATCAAGATCCTTCTGAATTTTAGCTTTATCCTCCAAAGTGTTGGACACCCCCCCCAGCTTTGTGTCATCTTCAAACTTGATGAGTATGCTCTCTATTCCTACATCCAGGTCATTAATAAAGATGTTAAACAGGACTGGACCCAGAACAGCTGCCTTTGGAACCCCACTTGAGACCTCCCTCAAAGCTGACATCATTCCATTAATAGCTACTTTTTGTTTGCAGTTGTCTAACCAATTACAGTGCTCTACAGCCAAAATGCTTCTGAAATAAATGTAGTCAAACTTTACTAATTCTGGGTCACTGAGAACGAAAATGATGCTTAAAATTGTTGATTGGCTCTAGTTTTCAAGATATGCTATTGGGTCAGTATATACGACCCTTGACTTGGGAATGGCGGAGGATAAGTGAGTTATAAAGGGAAGGGATCTCAATTTAAACCAGAAATGACTAAAATACATCTTTGACTGGATCTATGAATAAATCTATGACTGGGTTTGGACAGTACTTGCTTTTTAGGCAAAACAATGAATGATGCAATCTGAAACTGGTATTGCGTCATACATGATATGAATTGCATCATGTTATTCCTAGAAGTCATGGATGATGCAATCATAACGAAGCTTACATCACTCTGCTGAACAAATTGCCCTATATCAGCTCTAGAAATCATACAGTGTCGTGCTCTCTTATTTGTCAGTGTTTGATTTTGCAAAGGGACACATTTCTGTTTAGCCAAAGTGAGCAGAGATGCCTCGTACTTGTGTGAACAGTGCAGATAACTTCTGCTATGTTTGTGGTGAAGTGACTTTTGCATCACAAAAGCTCAGTATAACCACTATGGTTAAGAAAGCCTATCACCTTTAGTTTGGCTGCAAAATTGGAGATCAGGACAAGAGGTGGGCCCCACACATATGCTGCAACACTTGTGCAACAAATCTTCACCAGTGGTTGAACAGGAAAAGGAAATCTATGCCTTTTGCAGTGCCAATGATTTGGAGAGAGCCAACAGATCATACCAGCAATTGTTACTTCTGCCTGGTGCCTCCAGTTGGGAAAGGTGTGTCAAAGAAGAAAAAGTGGACTGTGCATTATCCAAACATTCCATCAGCTATACGCCCAGTACCCCACGGAGAAGGACTGCCGGTTCCTGATGCACCAGAATCATTCTCACTTGAGTCAGACGAGGAAGAGGAAGAGGATGAAACTTCTGGTCCTGAACCATTAATGTCACAGGACCCACATTTTCTCCCATCCTCCTCCTCTGAACCACACCTCATAACACAAGGTGAACTGAATGACCTTGTCAGGGATTTGGAACTACCCAAGAGTAAGGCAGAGCTGTTGGGCTCCAGACTACAGCAGTGGAATCTCCTGGCAGGTGATGTTAGGGTTTCCATGTTCCATGACCGTCAAAAGGATCTTGTCCCATTCTTCTTCATGGAAGGTGATCTTGTAGCCCGCAACAACATCGATGGTGTGATGGCAGCCCTCAACATCGTTCACGATCCAGATGAGTGGAGACTCTTCATTGATTCATCGATGACGAGTCTTAAAGCTGTTTTACTGCATAATGGCAATGTTTTGCCATCAATTCCAGTTGGTCATGCAGTCCATATGAAGGAAACCTATGACAACATGAAACAACTTTTGAGGTGCATAAACTATGACCAACATCAGTGGCAGCTTTGTGGCGATTTGAAGGTTGTTGCTCTCTTGCTTGGTCTGCAGATTGGATACACAAAGTACTGCTGTTTTCTCTGCGAATGGGACAGTCGTGCAAGAGATTCCCACTACATCAAGAAAGATTGGCCACTCTGACAGTCATTGGAGCCTGGGAGGAAAAGTGTTCAGCATCCACCACTTGTTGAATCAAGGAAGATTTTGTTACCACCCTTACACATCAAGCTGGGTCTGATGAAGAACTTTGTCAAGGCCATTGACAAAGCACAAGCAGCTTTCAAGTACCTCCGTGGAAAATTTCCAAGGTTAAGTGAAGCTAAGATAAAGGAAGGTGTCTTTGTTGGTCCTCAGATTCGTGAACTTCTTCGAGATGATGCATTTGACCATGCACTGCGTGGCAAGGAAAAGACGGCATGGAAAGCCTTTAGTGGCAATAAATTTTCTCGGAAACAAGAAGGCAGACAACTACAGATTGTTGGTGGAAAACCTCCTCAAGGCATACAAAAGCCTTGGTTGCAACATGTCACTAAAGATACATTTTTTGCACTCTCATCTAGATTTTTTTCCACCGAACTGCGGAGCAGTGAGCGACGAGCACGGTGAGCGATTTCACCAGGACATTGCAACAATGGAGAAACGCTATCAGGGCAAATGGAGCCCATCAATGCTTGCAGACTATTGCTGGACAGTGACAAGAGATGCTCCATTTAATGAATACAAGAGACAAGCCAAGAAGCGCCGAGTAGACACTGAATAGGACTAAACTATGTACATAATAGTTTTTTGCCTTTTGTTTCATAATAAATTTTATTTATATAACCCTTTTGCTGATTTTTAAAGAGTTACATAAACAGGACAGGTGAAATATTATCATGTAAAGCAACCATAAACACATGAAAAGACCTAGGTTTACAATTTATGATTAAAACTCTACTCTCTACACAATATACATAGACATAAAATGTACAAACTTAAATATCTTAGAAACAGTAGCCAATCAGTTGTTTTAATTGTCATATTTGAATTCAGCACATCAAAATACATAATAAATAGCACATTTTATCTCTGAAGCAGACGACTTCTCAAAAATTGTAGACCAGTGTTATGTATCCATCCACTTAATTCTGGTTTCACTGAGTCTGCATTTCTCCAGCTTACTTATCAGAATGTCTTGTGGGACTGTGTCAAAAGCCTTGCTGAAGTCCAGATATATTATGTTCACCACATTTCCCCCTATCCACCAAACCAGTTACACTGTCAAAGAAGGAAATCAAGCTGGTTTGGCATGATTTGTTCTTAGTAAATCCATGCTGGCTGCTAGTGATTACTCCTTCATCCTCCAGGTATTTGCAAATTCAATGTTTTATACATTGCTCTAGTAGCTTCCCATGTATTGAAGTCAGACTGACTGGTCTACAGTTCCCCAGCTCCTCCTACTCCCCCCCCCCTTTTAAAAGATGGACCACCATGTTAGCCCTTCTCCAGTCTTCTGGAACCTCTCCTATCATTCATGAGTTTGCAAATATTATTACCAATGGCTCTGAGATTTCTTCAGCTAATTCCTTTAAGGTTTTATTTGTAAAATGGAGCTTGAGGGGAGGAAGAGTTGCCTAGTAGATAGAGCACGTACTGACTTGGGAGACCTGGTTCTGCCACTGGCTTCTCTGCCCTCCTTTTTGAAGCACTTTGAGATATACTGATGACAAGTATTATATATAGAATATAAGAATATTATTATTGTTCATTGATCTTCAAAATTATTTTCAGCATTCAACATAGAAACCATTGTTCTCAACATGGAAAATCAAAGTGGGTTACTGTTTCCTCCATCACACAGTGATGATGGTATTTTATCAGCAGTAGCAGCTCAGCAAGTGATGAGTCCAGAGGCCATCTATTCACAATACCTCTGGCCCAGCTTACCTCTACCTCCAGCTAGGACTCTGCCACCAGGACAGTGGTGCCCAAGAGCTACGTGTGGATATCAGGGCTCTAAACTACAGAGTTTGAGAGCAAGTGTATTAAGAAGAAAATCTGTATTTGATTGTGAATTGGAAATATGCTCCCTGAACCATGCTCTCTGATTTTTAAACTGTTTCAATCAGGCCAGTTACTATAGGAAATAGAGAGGGCAATGCCTCCCCAGTGACTTCCCACTGCTTCCCCAGGAGCAGTTCTGGGAGGAGCTGGGAGCACTCTGATTAGTTGCTGACCCTTCCCCATTGACCACATGCTGAGGTGGAAGGAAAGAATACCACTTGTTGCTCCACTGCCTGGTCCGCAGCTGGGTTCTAGGTGCCCCAGGAGAGCAGAACAGGAGCATGACAGGTTCTGCCTGAACTTAGGGAAGGACCTACAATATCAGTTGTGGCGGCCTGACTCTTTTGAAATAACATACTCAGCCAACCCTTATGCAGTTGGACACCACTGATCTAGGAGGTGAACCTTTTTAAGAGCATCTTATCTGCCTCCTCTAGCAATGTTTTCAGTGGGTCAGCTACTCCCACATAAACAGTGACAGAAGGAATACATCATCTACACAACAATATCTTTGTCAGTGATCACCCCCACAGAGAGGTTAGCAATGCCAGTATGTGGTACTGATTCTTACCAGTAATTCTGGAGTAGAACAATATGAAACCTTGGTAACAAAACCACGTGAAACTCCATCTGGTTTGCTATTTGGCTTTTTTTTATACAAGCAAAATTCTTTTAGATTTACACTAATCTTTCAGAAGCAAGTCTTAAGGGGTGATGGAAACAGTGGTCAGTTATTTCTTCACCGTCCAAGTACCAATGGGGTGCAACTAGAGCTGAATGAATAACTGATTGTTTTGCTTCAGTGGCTAAAACAAAGATCTGGAAGAAAATAGTCATTTTGGATCACCAGAATACTCTGTTCAATCCCAAAACAATTTTTCCCAGTTTTTCATCTTGTTTCACTACATTTCTGATGGGGTCATTTTTACTCCTTTTTTTTTTCTTTTAAATAAACCCACTTCCATTTCTAATCAAACAAAAAGGTGTAACATTTCCATTTGAAATGTCAAAATAAACCATCTTAATTTTTATGAAATTGTTTTCTTTGGCTTAAACTATTCACTTAGTGTGACCTGAATTCAATAACAGTTTTGTGAAACTGAAAAATGCATTTTTTTGGCAAATAAACTATTATTTGCCAAAGAAATTCACCCAGTTGTAGAGGCAACTGAGGCAACCGCTTCTGCAGGAGAAGAGGAAGCAAGAATACTCACTGATATCAATCTCCACATCAACTATCTTCAAGGAAGTGAGTGACTTATACCTTCAAAGCGTGTTTTCCCTCCAAAATGTATTTAATACCAGAAGTTTGGATAATCATCAGCTAAGTAGTTCAATATTCAAGGTTTAACCAAAACTTCTGAACCTTGGGAGATTGACACATAACTACTTTGAAGCCAATTTTCTTTCCAGCACTATTGCCTACTATTCCATTTGATTCTTTACCTTAGTCACTTTTCCTTTGATGTTGAAGTTTGTCAAATGTCTTTTGAAAATATGAGTAAACTAGTTTTCCTGAATTTTCCTTATCTGTCATAGCCATTATATCTTCAAAGAACTCCCGCTGGTTACTTATGCATGACCTCCTCGGCCTCAATCCATGCTGACTATCCTTAATCAAATTGTGCTTTTTCAGTTGCCTCCCTTTTTCCCCTACACTGCATCTCTTGGCATAGTTTCCAAGATTCTCACTAGAGATGATACAAAACTTACAGGTCTATAGAGTCTTGTGGTTAGTCTGTTAACACATAAAAATAATGGAGTTGCGTGACATTTTCTGCCGCGTCAGCAGGTAAATAAACTGGCCTGGCCCGCCAGGGTGCTTACCCTGGCGAGCCGCGTGCCAAACGTTGCCGACCCCTGATATAGCAGATCATTGATGTCTGATGTCAAGACACTCCTTTGAGCTGACCAACATAGCTCCATCAGGACAAGCTAAGCACAGAAGCCAGCAGTGAAAGCACTGGCAGGGTGGGGAAATAGCAGGCACTTGTGTTTAGGGAACAATGAGAAATGTAAATACAATTAGACTTGCTAGCAAGAAGCAGATTGTGTGGGGTGCCTAATTCACAGAGTACCATTACCCTTTATCTGTGTCTGTATTTTAAACCATCCCGGGCCTCTTTCAGAAGCTTTTTATTCGTGAGGAACTCAGAGTACATATCCTTTCATTCTCTTGTCAAATTGACACATCTGGAATGCTGCTTTCATGCTGGCTATATCCAGTCTATTCCTTTCATTTCTCCAAGTGGTAGTCATCAGAGAGAAACCCTCTCTGTGTTAGCATTGCTTCATGGTATTGAAACAATGTAAGAACTGATTTTCTTCAAGTTTTTGAAGTTGCCCTGTGCTTTGGTGAAAATTTTTAGGTACTGCTCCTCACTAATTGGGCAACCCTTTAACTCAGGAGAAGAGATTTGACTTTCTACAATGCCAAATTCTTCATAGAGCTCATCCATCTCCACTTCCTCCATGCTGCAAGCATGAACAGCTTCAGAAAATTCTTCAAAGCTGATGGGATTTTCAAGGGCTTACTTGGACATTGCTTTGTTGGCTGTCTTCGGAGGAGTCATACCTGTTATGGAGATATCTCTTTACTCTTTCACAAAAGATCATGAAGTCCTTTTTACACCTTCCGGTAATATCTTGAGTAAGTTCCTTGATCTTAGAATTCAATGTGTATCCAAAGAACTTGTCTCTAATCCTTCTCTCCAGTTTCATATTTGTTGCATTTATGAACTCATATGATGAAAGAACACTATAACCCTTGGCTTCTAAAGCCTCAGTACAGTCCATGAATAGCTTCAGAGCATGGCTCAGAAAGAGAAAATATAGTTCACCTCATTTGCAGTCCCCTCATCTCCAAAGAACTTCCAAATTAGTATGGGACATTCCTCCTCTCCTAAACTCTGGAAATAGCTAGTTAGTGGTTTCCAGCAGTTCAGTAATTTGTCAATTTCTGGCAAAAGAAACAATCACCTGTTAATCTGTCTCAATAGATTGTTGAGATGGAAGAATGCAAAGTCACAAATCTCTTTAAAATGCTATGTTATGGTAGCAGAACGTGGGAATAAACCTTTCAAATTAAATGTACTACATCAACATCAAGTTTTCCTGCAGCATGCTCCATTGCATTATGAAGAATGTATGCTAAGCAGTTGGCTGCTGTATTGTCCTCTTTGGCATTTTTCAATTTCTGGTAAACACTGTTATGCGTCCCATAATTTACATTGGCATTATCAGCTACTGACAGGTTCTCCAGAGTGAGGTCAAAAGCCTAGAGTTTTGCAAATATTTCTCTGGCACTGGCTTGCACAGTTTCCTGATGATCACTATAAAAATCCAGGAAAAAGTGTTGTATCCCTTTTTAAAACTGAAATACCTTAAGACTAAAGGAAAACACATTGTTTCTCCCTTATTTGAAGCATCAGTGGCCAAAGAAAAATATTGCTCATTAGATTTAATATATTCTAAATGCTTCTGAACTGAATATGGGTCTCAACATTCTTCCTCAATGCTTTTGTTTGGGTTTTTCTGCAATTCAAGTCTTTAGCCACAGACGTGTCCTGGCAAATAGTTTTCGGCATGGTGACTGTAAAAAAAAAAAACCTCGGAGATGATGTTGTTGCCTTTATCAACCACAGTGGAAAACTGATTGTTTCCTGATTCACAATCTATCTGCATGGGCATTGTAGTGATCCTGATTACAGAGATTATTAATTTTCCACCAGGTACCAAGATTTCATAAAGAATCAGAGATTTTCTATGTTTCAGATAGGCAGATGTTCCCATACTATGGGGCAGGCACTGTATGAGAACCTAAAGAGAGCAATACCAAGAGCCCCAGTCAGGCCTGAATAAGCAGCTTCTTTTTGACTCTTGTATGCAAAATATTGGCTTCAGTGAAATTCACACCTGGTTACACCAGATCTGAATCTGAACATCTGCTCTGAGTGAAACCTAAAATCCCCTAGTCCTTTGGTTATGTTGCTACTTGCTACTCTTTTCTACAATGGAGACACTACATGTGGGACCCATTGAGGTGATCATAACATGCGCCAGACGTTTCAGTTGCTTTGAATGGTCTCAGTAATGTGCATGTAAGGTAAATGGGCTATTCTGAAATACAGCCATGTTTTATAATGTGCTGTTTCCACCAGAGCCCTGCCTCGTTGTGGAGGCAGTGGTGCCACACAAGTGCTGATACCAGATGCAGAAATTCTGCTGGAAAGGGATTTCTCCCACCATGCACTGTTAGAGACAGTTTCATTGTTGGCAGCCTATCCAGACCAGCAGTTAACTGTAAGCCTTATACCTTTCTCCTCTACATTTTTTTAGAGCATGAGCATCATCGATGACTTTGATAAACACAATGCATTGATGCATCTGATGGAGCCACGTTTTACTTGGGAGAGTCAAGTGTGGCAGGCTCTGGAGTCTGGGTTTAAGAATTTTTAAGCACATTGTCTGTTACCAGGGCCAGCTCCAGGCACCCGCGAAGCAAGCAGGTGCTTAGGGCGGCCAATGGAAAGGGGCGGCACGTCCGGGTCTTTGGCGGTAATTCGGCAGCGGGTCCCTCAGTCCCTCTCTTCCTCTTTGAGCTGCTGCCAAAGTGCCGCCAAAGAGGAAGAGAGGGAACGAAGGACCTGCCGCCGAATTTCCGCGGAAAATTGAAGCGGCTTTATCTTTTTTTTTGCTTCGCCGCTTGGGGCGGCAAAAAAGCTGGAGCTGGCCCTGTCTGTTACTGTTTTGTTCACAAAATTTATGACAAACCGACATGGGTTTCTGCTAGAGCTTGATATTACTTTTTAATATTAGGGCCTCAGTTTAGGAGATCTTCTGTTCTAACAGCCTCTCCTTCAGCCACCAGGATACAGTCCTTGGCCTTGATCCACAAAATTACCTTTCTAATTCAGATTTGTCTCCATCCATTCAATTTCAATCCTGTATTTTAGCCTCTCTCTCTCTCTCTCTCTCTCTCTCTCTCTCTGTGTCTTCCCTCCATTTTAAACTTAACATGAGAAAAAATGGAACTGTTGTCCTCTCAAGCCCTTCCTGCATTTTCCATTACTGATGAAACATCATCAGCTTTCCTGTCAGTCACTCAGACCATTAACTTGTGAGTAGTCTTTTATTCTTCCCTCTGCTCTGCCCCCATATCAGTCTGTGATTTGCTCTCTAGATTCTAAAATCTGATCTTTTTCATTCTGTGCTCCCAGAAAAACTCCAGTCCCTCATCGTAATCTCATCTTTTGATTACTGTAACCTCCTTTTCACTGGCTTCCCAATCCGTGACAGACTGCAGCATAAGCCATTTTAGCCCTCTGCATCAGAGACTAACCAGCTGTTAGTCCTGTCAAAGTATTGGCTGGCTGCCTGGTTTGCAGCCTCAAACAGAAAATCACAGGAAGGATAGCTGCTGCAGCTGGCCCAGCTGTGCATGCTGAATGGCCAGAAAGGCATGGAGCATGGGCCCACCCACCCCCTGTGTGGGCCTGCCACTGCCGGCATCTCTCTGCATGTTTGCACCCCCCCTCCCTGCATCCGTGGTCTCCTCCCCTCTCCTCTCCTTTTCACCACACAAACCCATGTCCAATGCTAAGTCCCTAGAGGACAGAGACAGTGCTCCACAAAACTAGGCCTGTCCAGCTTTAAACTGGACAAATGAGCTCCCCACTCCCTCTCCCAAATTTCCCCAAATGTGTCTGCCCTGAAGTGACCAGCCCTCTCCTGGTACACTTAGAAAAGTTATTAATTTTGCTGTTCCCTTTTAAAGAAACAGTACATCAGCAGCTTACCACCTTCCTGGTGTTAACAAACACTATTTTAATCAAAGCACTAACTGGTTTATAGTAAAAAGTAAAATAGCGTATTAATCAAAAGTCATAGGTCGTGATACAAAGAAGAAAGAATAAAGGTTAGAAAGAGTTACAAACAAACAAAAGTAGAAATACACTTGTAAGACTAAAACTTAAATTTAAAGAGTTACAGTCTTTGCCTAAGCAGGATTCTCACTTATAATCAGTTTCCAGAGACTTCAACCCCCTTGGTTGAAGGACCCATCTTTCTGTGATCTCAATGGCTCTGGCCTCTTTAGTCCCTCACATGATGGATAACTTGGGGGTTCTCTGCCCCTCCCTTTAAATCCAGTAAACCTTTGAAAAGCATATCTCTCAAAGTTCATTGACCCTTTTTTTAAGTGGCAGGAAGACTTCCTGGGGCGCCATCTCCATCCTCTGTTGTTAATCTTTCCCCAACTGCTCTCCTGATTCAGAGGGGTAGCCATGTTAGTCTGGATCTGTAAAAAGCAACAGAGAGTCCTGTGGCACCTTTAAGACTAACAGATGTATTGGAGCATAAGCTTTTGTGGGTGAATACCCACTTCGTCAGACTCTCTGTTGCTTTTTGCTTTCCTGATGGCTTTGTTTATCTTGCATGTAAATATTCCTTCATTGTGTCTGCCTGATGACCAGGCTGGTCACACAAGCAAATACACAGCCCTTTGGGATCTGGACATGCTGACTGCCCAACTATCTTGTGAACTTTCTGTTTACCGCACATGTAAATTGCAATCCCCTTGTCATTGGTCAATCCAGCTTCCTTTGTATGCAAGACGTTGGCAAACCAGTTTTTACTTCATTAAATACAGAATTTAAAACATAATATCAGAGAATATCCATAACTCCACACATAGTATTAGAAACAAACATTTCATCAGTGTGTCATTCGTTGTCCTATGATATATTACATGACCCTTTTTAAATAAAGATCATGACATCAATGAATTTGGGTACACTGGTCAAACCAGTTGAAACTCACGGCTAAATACCAGGAAGCCTCTTGCCTTCTGGTGGTGGCATGCTCTTTGGGTCAGGAAAATATAGTGTTGAATGGAGATCCTGTGTAAAACTCAGGAGATTCACATGGTTTTAATCACAACCTGGGTAAACATCTATAGTTAGGCCTGAGTTTGACTTTTGTTTTGGATTCAAATCTGAACACTCAAAATAAACCTTAGTTAGTAGAAACTTAGACAAGGTGAAACTGACAAAATCCTTCCAATGTAAATGCCATGTTTTGTGTAGCTTTAAGGTCCCTGCCGACGTGGGACTAGTCACAAGTGCAAATGATTGTGAATAAAGCAGTGTAATGGGGTATATAAACCACATGTTGTGTACTGAAGGGGCTAAAGAGCAGCTTTGGGCCTAACTGGGCCCCACTCCACCACGTCTGCAGAGCCTGCTCCAGCTAGAGGAGGAGTTTAAAAGAGGCATGCAGCCCAGAAAGCAGGGGTGGAGCAAGAAGAGGAACAAAGAGAATATAGGGATGAGTATTGACCCATCCTGACATCTCTGAGCACAGGCATAGTGGGAGACCTTGCTGCAGGAAGGGGGGGTCCACTAGCATCCGCTACCCCAGGCCCAGGAGGAGAGACTAGCTTGTCCTTAAGGATTAAAGAACCTTTTCCTCTATCCTTTCTTGGATTGTTTGTGAGACAGTGACCATGTCCTGGACTGGGAAAGTAAGTGGTAGGAAGTGGCCCAGGAAGGCAACCTTGCAGCACTTTTTAGTGTTTGATATTGCTGTCACTTGTAGGGCCCTGGGTCAGGGCCTGGTAGAGAGGGAGGGCCCAGGCTCCTCTACCCACCAATGAGGGTAGCATAAACAATCCCACCTTGAGATAAGGGAGGTAAAGACATTGTAAACCCTGAAGTAAGGGTGTGAGGCCTGTGGGAGCCTGGACTTGGGATGGAAACGCCTTTGTGGGGGATGTTGGACTTCTATACTTTTTGGGACTCAGAAAGGGGTAGACTTCAGTGATGACCTGGCTGAAGGGCCGAGTTACTGTCTACTGGAGGAGAGACCATCGCCATTCTGGAGCGACCACAGGCAGGGAATGCTAGAGATAGGGGAGAGTTGTGACTCAGGGATCCCACCACTAGGCAGTACCATTGGTGAGCCCAGTCCTATCACAAGCAGTCATCACAAATTCATGACACTAAAAGGTGTATAAGGCCCCCTCCCCCAAAAAAGTTAGATCATTCTGCCTTTCACTTGTTAACATTCTCATTCATACAGATCTATCTATAGAAAGATAAGCCAAAGCTGTGATTGGTCATTATAGTTTTGATATAAAAATGCATAGCAGTCTGGTGAACAAATATTAATTTGTTTCAATTTCAAAAAGTTTCTGCACGAGGGGTCAGGGCTGTAACTTTTTGAACATAATCTTTATGTAAAAGAGAGCCATTAAATGTTCTCTTGCATGTAGCTGGTTACTCTTGAACCTATGAATAATCAATTAGATGTTTCATTTCACCATATTCAATATAGATTTTTGCTCCCTAGAGATGAAAGCAACTTTTTTTTTCTGCTCAGCATAACATTCTACTGAAGATTTAAGTGAGGAATATTCTATTAGATTAAAACATGGATATTATTCCTGGATGGATAAATTATAAATGTGAATTTTCATCACTATGTGCTGATATAGGGCTGCGCTAATTTCAGCCAGTTAAAATGCAACAGCAAGAGCAGAAACTTCATCTGTCAAGAGGAGATGACGTGTAACTTCATTGATTTCAGTGGAGTTACTCCCAATTTAGATTAATGTTAGTTAAACATAGAATCAGAGGACTGGAAGAGACCTCGAGAAGTCTTCTACTTCAGTCCTCTGAACTCAAGGCAGGACTAAGTATTATCTAGACCATCCCTAACAGGTGTTTGTCTAATCTGCTCTTAGAAATCTCCAATGATGAGATTCCACAACCCCCCTAGGCAATTTATTCCACTGCTTAACTACCCAGACAGTTAGGAAGTTTTTCCTAATGTCCAACCTAAACTGCCCTTGCTACAATTTAAGCCCATTGCTTTTTGTCTTATCCTCAGAAGTTAACGAGAACAATTTTTCTACCTCCTCCTTGTAACAAGTTTTTATGTACTTGAAAACTGTTATGTCTGTTATGTCTTCTCTTCTCCAGACTAAACAAACTTAATGTTTTCAATCTTCCCTCATAGGTCATGTTTTCTAGACCTTTAATCATTTTGGTTGCTCTTAATTTGGCCTAGCAACTCCAAATGTTGTCTTTGTAATGCCAAGAGGGTGGATTGTTGTAATTATTACGAACATTTATTGTATTAAGGAAAACAAGAGGAACTAATTCACAACTCAAGTGAGATAAGAAAAAAAAAGCAAAAGTAAGTAAAAGATAAAGCCATATGAATCACATCACTGTGACCCACGAACCTGTTAATGCTAACTTGCAAGGGGTGCAGAAGGGTTACAGGGGACTCTTGGGTCTGGCATGTATATTCTAGTTCAGCAAAGAATGTGAGGTCTCAAATAAAATTCGGAGTCACACTGGTCAACAGTATTATTGCGAAGTGCATGTACAGATGTTATGTAAGGAGTTACACACTGAAAATTCTATTCTTAAAGTCTGTGTCTAGGAACTGGTCACCAGCAAAGGTGGAAAACAAGTTTGCTGTCAGACAAGAAATGCTTATTTAGCTGGCTGTTTACAAGTAAATAAAGTATTCTATAGTTAACAATGGATCTCCTTTCACCAGACTGAACAGAATGTTAATGAAGGATTGTAAAAACGTCAAAGGTAGAAAAATAACAGGAAGAAGCAAACTTGGGGGTCAGGGTGGATGAGAACCCAATCTTGAGGTACTCATCAAAGGTTGCTTGAGTATATTGGGGAACAATGGAGACACCCTGGCATCCCTCACTGAGGAAGTGAATGAACAGCACATTTACTTCATGAAAAAAGGGTCACAACCAGGCTTGGCTGAAAACTCTGGAGAGAATTTTGGGTGAGAAAAGCTGCTTTAGATGGGAGGTGAACCTGTTAGTTAATTTTAGTTTCTAGAAAGTGTGTTATGATTTTGTTTTATATGTAGCCATTTGTTTCCAATATTCTTACTCACTATCACTCATTATCACTTGAGTCTCTAATGTTTGATAATAAACTTATTCTTGCTTTCACTATAAATATATCTAAGTGCTGTGGTGTTAAGCAAAGTTCTGACCCTGAGTTGAATTTTATGAGCTGGTGTGTACTGTTGTTTTGGGGACAGTGGGCCTGGTAACTCTGTGAGTGTTCAGTGGATAAGGGGATTGACACTGTAGGGAATGCTCTGGGGACTGAAGAGTTGGTGTGTGTCTATCACTTACATGCACAGAAAGAGCACAGCCTGTGGAGGCCTGGAAGGTCCTGCTTGTGCTGCCAGAGGCTGGTGGTTTCAGGGAGCTGATCTACAGCAGGCCTAGAAAAGACTTCCTCATGCTAAGGGCAGGTAGTGGTGAGGTGCTTCGCAACTCTGGTTACCCCTGGGGAGCATCACAATCATCACACAATATTTATTTAATGGTCTGTATTGTAAGAAGAAGGACCAAAGCAAAGTGAGACAAACAATTAGAGAGAGAAAATGATACAGTCAGAACATAGCATCTCAAAATGAGAAATACCACACAGAGCCATAAAATTGTCCTCATACAGAAGTGATAATTCATTCCTCTCTCCATATAAACATAGGTCCCTGTACACATTACCATTCCACAGTTATCTATTAACCCAAAACCTTTGGAACTAGACTGTCAGTTTACAATCTACTGTGAGTATAGGAAAGAGGGAATAGTGATTCTGAGAAGCACAATTCACTTGCAGGCTCATTCCTTGCTTCAGGAAGGGAAGTAACCCATTACTGATTTAGATCAGAAGTAGATTGTGCTCTCTCAATATCAACTCAGATGCATTGGCTGGCACAGTGGGGTGAGTGGAGTTAAGGTTTCAGTCACGCCTTGCCTTGCCTTGCCTCCTTGCATTTGTGTGAGTGGGGGAGTGGCAGCCCCACAGACAATAGGATTGGAGGAGTGTAGAGATGCATTTCACAAACTCTTATTATCCTTATGCAGACACACAGGGCAAGCCACAATCTTGTCCTTAACCAGTAAATAAGAACTTTGGTTTGGTGAGCTCCAATACAAATAATAGTGGTTGAATTAAAAGATACATTCCTAGTAAGTTAATTCTTCACGTATATAGTATGTTTTTAATGGCAGCACTCTATTAAAAAGGAGTTTGGTTATGAGACAGTCAGTGAATTAATAGACATCTTGAATAGAAGATAGTGACTGATTATTCTATAAAGGTTGCTGAGGACTCCAGGGTCAGATTCTGAGGTGGTGTAAGTTGTTGTAGCTCCATTAAAGTCAATAGAGCTATAACAATTTACCCCAGTTTACCCCCTCTCTGCGTTTAAGGTAATCATCACTGTAGTAACTGAATGCCAGATCAGGCCCCAATTCTGCAAAGCAGCATATGCTCACAGTCCTTACTTGCACTGAGTTCCATTGGTTTCAGTGGGACTCCTCTTGTGAGTGAAGGCTTGCATGTGCGGTTTCTTTTGCAGAGGTAGGACCTTAGGCTCTAACACACTAGAAAAGAGGTCAAAACTATGCCACATCATCTTGCCTCCCTTCCACCACCCCACCCATTTTGTCCTATATCTGCACTAAGGCAACATAACAAACTGAAAGGCAATCTCTAGAACATTTGGGGCTGTTTTAGAGAAATGAAACAATTTTGTTTTATTGATCTTTCTAAAGGATCTGTTTGATCAACTTTAAAGTAGGATATAGTAGAAATGTCAGTTCCTTAAACTGTATTTCATGATTCTGAGGCTATGTTATAGCAAATCTTAAGATATGGTCATAGAATACCAATGCTATGGAGATCTATAGTCATTACATTGCTCCTGCAGCATGTCTGTTATACAGAGAATCTATTTTTATCAGCATATACACTTCTTCTTAATTTCACTATTATCATTTATATAGTTCCAAATGTATGCTTGGTGTGTTAGATATCAAGAAAAGGCCATAGCCTCTATAGCAAGCAAACTGAATAGATAAAATATAGACAACAGATTGGTCAGGAGGTGAAAAATACTGGGAAAGAAAGTGATTGAGCTGCTGTAGTTTTCATATTTTCTTAGATCTGCTATGTTACCTTCTCTTCCCCCACTCCACCCTTTTGGTTTGGTGGTTTTGATGAATTCCAAGTCCCTCCTGCTGTCCCTCTGGCTGCTGCTCCAATGTCCCTACCCAGTGCTATCCTACATCAACAATCACCTCCATCTAACCAAACTACATTTGAGTTTAGGTCTGAGTTACATTGAACTTTCTTTCCCCCAACCCACTCTTTGCCTCCCATCACCATTTTGCATGTTTTAGGAGTCTGGGGAAAGTGTTGTGGAGAAGCTCAAATACGGAATCTCTGGTTTTGTACCTGAGGGTCCCAATAAAATGGCTTTGCAGAGGGCCCCAGACTTGTTTGTACAAGCTGTACCAGGTGGTGTGATTTCTTCCTCTCCATAATATCTAATCGCATCTGCTTCCCCTCCTCTTTAGCAGTGGGAGGTATTGGGACTTAGAAACAGGATATTGCTTGTCTTGCCTACCCTTCCCCTGGCTTTTACTGCTTCTCAATGGCAAGTCTATATTTTTAATCCATAGAAATAAACCAAAAAAGAGTTAAAGGAAGGTCAACATATAATGCAAATTGAAGCACTTGCCAAACATGGGCAATAGATTAAGTGCCTGACTGGATGAGAAGATTGTAGGCTTGACTCCTGTCTGACTTATCACTCTGCTACTTCTGTGTTCACAGCCTGTCTTTGGCATGAACCGGGGGAGTGGCTGGCTCAGGAGGTAAAGCAGCACCAACCCAAACAGTCCCCCTTCCCAACCCATCATGTCCTAACAAGGAATGTGGCCCACCAGGCAGCTCCAAAATGTCTAGGCTGGTACTAGAAAATGGTCAACTACTTGCCCAAACACAAAACTTAGTAGCTTGGATGAAAAATACTAGCACAGCTACCTTCTCTACAGCCCACCCTGCCAAAAGCATTACCCTTATATCCATGCATATTTAACTTCAGTTGCTCAGATGATAATGTTCACAAGGTGTACTCCAATCACATAGGCCCAAAGCTGAAATTCCAGATGAGGTCCCTTTAACTATAATTCATAGTTTATATTTCACAGCTGTGAATTTGAAAATCCATTTTACAGTAAGACATTGGTCTTTCAGCTGTGCAAAATCACCAATTAAACAATTCCAGAGCTTATCAAAATATGGAAATTACAGGATCTCATTACAAACTATATAACAATCAACTGAAAATGTTTAACTCACAGTAGGGAATGTTTAAAATCTGACCTATTGCTTCTACATATTGTGCAATTCAGAATACTGTAGATGGAAATCTAATGAACCCTGTTTTCCTGGCTCTCAGCTTGCTCTGCTGCTCTCAGTAGTGTGTCTGCTTCTTTATGTAATTGTCCCATTTTTCATCTTATAAATTTTATATACAAGTATTCTTGCTTCCCTCTGAAAATTGGTTTAGTTGTAAGGAAAGCTATATCCTTTAATGTCCTGAATATTTTGGAAATTGTATGAAGTACCTCAAATGCTCAACGTACTGTAAACTTTTTCAAACAATCTATTGTGAAGTGAAAGTCTTAATTAAAATTCTGACTATTCCTTTCATAATTATAAATCCAGAATACAGGGATCTTGATTATGTTGATGTTACACCATTTGTTTTTCATACATTATATATGGCTTTTATAGTTCACTTTATATTAACTCCTCTCACATTGCAGTCTTTCATGATTTATTCCAACACATTTCTTACTTTACATATCTCACCTTTTCTTAACAGTTCCCGTGGTCTCTGGAGTCCATCAAGTTGCCATACTCTATCTTGCATTCGGGTTCTGTCATTTTAATAACTTGGAATCTGTTTTTCACCCTGGAATATATCATGCCTTTCTTTTTATTGATCTTTTCTGAGTTGATATTTTCTGACTTTCCCCAGGTGGTATAGTTCACTTACTTTAGGGATACATGCTGATCAAGTACTTGGTGAGCTGCATGAAGATATACACACTAGAAAAAAGCATATTGTGACATTCTGTACCTCGTGGAAACACCCTTCATCCCCATGTTCATCCTTATAATATGATTGTATGATATCTATTACAAAGTTTGTCATGTCGGGTGTCTTCGGAAGGCTCATGATGTACTGAGCATTGTTGTTATGGTAATGTCATGGTAATAGTTGTTATAGTAATGTCATAGGTTGTAATTTCATGTATATAGTTATGAGGCTGAAAATGTGTCCTCATGGCTTAAAGCAAGCCTTAAAGCAAAACTCTCCAGAAGCAGAGGGGCAGTTCACACCTCATCAGGGCATGTATGGGACAAACTCAGCCCAGCCTCACAGGAACAAAGGACACTGGCATATGCAATAACAAAGGATCTGTTGGACTCTTGAGTGAGTCACCCCCCCCCTTTCCTTTGGTCAGTTTGGGACTGCGATGAGGTAATGCTCACCTGACTCTGAAGGGCGAGGGGGAAAGCCAAGAGGGAAGAAAGGACATGATAAAAGGGAGAGATGTTTGTCATGCTCTTTCTCTCTCTTCCACCTCCATCTACAGACACCACCACCAATCAACTGAGGCGCTGATCAAAGGGAAGAGCCTGGCTGAAGGGCAACCAGCCAGCCTGTGGTGAGAAGAAGCATCTAAGTTTGTAAGGGCACTGAAAGTGTTAAGATCAGCTTAGAATGTGTTTTGCTTTTATTTCATTTGACCAAATCTGACTTGTTATGCTTTGACTTATAATCACTTAAAATCTATCTTTCATAGTTAATAAATTTGTTTGTTTATTCTACCTGAAGCAGTGTGTTTAGTTTGAAGCATGTCAAAGACTCCCCTTGGGATAACAAGCCTTATACATATCAATTTCTTTGTTAAATTGACAAACTCATATAAGTTTGCAGCATCCAGCGGGTATAACTGGACACGGCAAGATGGAAGTTCCTAGGGTTGTGTCTGGGACGGGAGATATTGACTAGTGCAGGGGCGGGAAAACTTTTTGGCCTGAGGGCCACATCGGGTTTCGTAAATTGTATGGAGGGCCAGTTAGGGGAGGGGATCATGGCCCAGCCCCCACCTCCTATCTGCCCCCCCGGAGTCCTGCCCCATCCAACCCCCCCGTTCCCTGATGGCCCCTCTGGGACCCCTGCCCCATCCACACAAACCCGCTCCCTGTCCCCTGACTGCCCCTGGACCCCCACCACCCCATCCAACCCCTCTTCTCATTCCTGATGGCTCCCCTGGGATCCCTGCCCCATCCAACCACCCCTTCTCCCTGTCCCCTGACTGCCCCCGGAACCTCTGCCCCTGACTGCCCCCTGCCGCCCCATCCAACCCCCCCTCCTTTCTGACTGCCCCCAGGGACCTCTGCCCCCATACAACCCCCTGTTTCCCCCCAACCCCTATCCACACCCCCACCTCCTGACCACCACCCGGAACTCCCCTGCCCTCTATCAACCCCCCTTACTCCCTTACTGTGCTGCCTGGAGCACCAGTGGCTGGCGGTGCTACAGCCGCGCCGCCTGGCTAAAGCCGAGCCACGCTGCCACCACCGCTGCCGCCACCACCACGCAGCACAGAGCACGGGTCAGGCTGGGCTCTGCAGCTGCACTGCCCCTGGAGCTCCCCGCCCCGCCGCCCAGAGCATTGCAGCCGGCAGCAGAGCGAGCGAGCTGAGGCTGCGGGTGAGGGGGAGCAGCGGGGTAGGTGCTGGGGGCGAGCCTCCCAGGCCAGGAGCTTGGCGGCTGGGCAGGATGGTCCTGCAGGCTGGATGTGGCCCGCGGGCCGTAGTTTGCCCACCCCTGGGCTAGTGTCATTCAGTTGCAAATAGCTGGGAGCAGTTTACATGCCAGAGGCTGTGTGTGAACAGCCCAGGACTGGGGGTTCTCACAGCAGAGCAGGGTAAGGCTGGCTCCCAGAGTCAAGGATTGGAGTGACCTAGCAGATCACCGGTCCAGATAACACCAGAGGGGAATGTCACAGTGGCACAGCGAGCAGGGTGTATATGCATCTTGTTACTCCAAGTGAAGTTCACACTTTAAGCACTGATATTTGTGATTTTAAGTGAGTCTTAAGTGCACTGACTAAGAACAGTAAGGAGGAGGTCACAGTTTTGTTATTTTCTGTTTGTTTATTTCAGGTGAGGGAAATAAGCACAAGAAAGCAAGAAAATGACTATCAGTGAGGCAGCTACAAAACTAGAGCTGGCCAGACTGGAAGCTGCAGAGAAGGAAAAGGACCGTGAGTTTCAAATGTGGCAGGCAGAAATGAGGCTCAAAGAAGCAGCTGTGGCCCGAGAAACTACAGAGGTGGAGGCAGCCAGAGAGGAGGCTGCACACAGAAGGGCTATGGAGGCAGAGGCAGCCAGGAGGAGGACACACACAGAAGGGCCATGGAAGAAAGAGAGAGAGAGAGAGCGGGGAGAAAGAGAGAGAGCGAAAACACCAACTGAACCTACTAGAGAAGCAGAACCAGAATGCCCCAACCCCAACGACTCCCATCACTCCAAAAATCCACAAATGGGAACACTTGTGTCCTGCATACAGTGAAGAGGATGATATTGCTGAATATCTGACTACCTTCGAAAGGCTGTGTGTAATACATCAAATCCCTGACGATAAGAGAGTTCCTACCCTGATTGCGAAATTAACTGGTAAAGCTTGAAATGTATTCAATGGAATGCCTATTGAAGATGCTTTAGACTATTGTAAATTTAAAGATACTGTTTTGCAAAGTTTTCAGATTACCCCTGAAACATATAGAGTTAAATTTAGGAATCTTAAGAGGGATATTGGTATGAGTAATGGGGAATATGTAAACAAAATGAAAGATTTGTTGGGGAAATGGGTGAGGGGTAAAGAGGTGGCAAGTTTTGAGGGAATGTTGGATCTTGTTGCTCAAGAGCATTTCCTAAGCATATGTAAGGCTGATGTAAAGCACTGTCTATGGGAAAAAGATGTAAAGTCTGTGGATGAGATGGCTTTTTTAGCTGATGCCTTTTGGGGAGGGATAGCTCAGTGGTTTGAGCATTGGCCTGCTAAACCCACGGTTGTGAGTTCAATCCTTGAGGGGGCCACTTGGGGATCTGGGGCAAAAATCAGTACTTGGTCCTGCTAGTGAAGGCAGGGGGCTGGACTTGATGACTTTTCAAAGTCCCGTCTAGGAGATAGGATATCTCCATTAATTAAAAAAAAAAAAAAAAAAACAGGTCTCTATTGAGGGCAGGCCACAGAAAGGCCTAAACATTCCTCTAACCCTTATCCCAAATCTCCTGTAAAAGCAGAAGAGCCCATAAGGTGCTATCAGGGTAATTCCTCTGATCACCTGAGGAATAAATGCCCTGTGCTAGGAGGAAGCAGGCAACCAATAGCTCATGTTAGTTCTGCTGTTCTCAACACAGAAACCCCCCAAGCAATTGAAACCTATCATATTGGTTTTGTGAGGTTAGCCTCTGCAGAACCAGATATGGTGCATGTTAAGGCTGTCCAAATTTATGGTAGGGAGTACTGGGGGCAGAGGGATACAGGGGCCCAGATTTCTCTAGTTAAGCAGAGTGTGGTCCCAAAGGCCAGAATGTTACCTGGCCAAATGGCAGAGATTGTGGGGGTGGGCAAAAACAGATTCCTTGTACCACTAGCTAAAATCCATGTGGTCTGGGAAGGTTTGGAAAGTGCTTTGACGGTGAGGGTAATGGAACACCTCCTATTCAACTGCTCCTTGGTAATGATTTTTTCCATGTAGCTTGGGTTAAAGTATTTGCCTGCAGCAGGGAGTTTTATGCTGGGACCCCGGAGGGAAAGGGGAAGGTCTCAGGAACTGCTGAGAGAATGGGAGAGAGTCTCCTTGATTCTTCTGCAGCAGGGAGAAGCCACATGCTTCCAGGGCGGAGGGTGGTTGAGACCAACTCCTGCATTGCAGCTGGAGGCAACACCACATCGGGAAGGGATGGGGGTGTGATGCCGGCCAGGGAGAGAACTGTCCAGGTTGTTAGCTGCCAGCAGGTCACAGCTGAACCAGAGATAAACCCGGCTCTAGGGAGCATAGAGCAATGTGTCCCAGAGGAGATCCCAGAGAAGGGGCAGGGGATTTCAGAAACCACTGAGGTGAGTGAGGATTCCTGTGACTCTGTAATGCAGAGAAGCAGTATGCTTCCAAGTATGGGAGGGGCTGAGATTAGCTCCTTTCCAGCAGAAGGCAACATGCCCTCAGGCTTAGGGGCAGGAGAGGTGTTGTCAGTGATTAAGGAAACTGTCCCAGTTGTTAGCTGGCAGAGTTTTGCAGATGAACAAGAGACAGAGCCCTTCTTAGGGAGCACAGAGAAATATGTTCTAAGAGGGGGCCCAGAGGATGAAACTGGGGAAGCAACAGTGGGGGTATAGGAATGTCTCCTCACTAGTCACTTAGGGCAGGATGCCCAGGAACTTAGGAGAATAGCTGGGTCAGCATCCAGGCGCTCAGCCTGTGACCCAGGTTTTGAGAAGGAACTGTGTAACTGACCTCCTGGAAGGGAGCAGTCACACAGCTGACTTCTCAGGGACAGAGAAAGGGGTGGCGGAGGGTACCCCAATCCAGGTCCCAGTTTTTCAGGATGCTATTTCTGATAAGTTTTTGGAAAGTAACTGCGTCTCTTTAAATCAAGATGCAGTTCCAATGCCTGTGATAACAGAAGAGTTGGGACCAGGAAATTGCCAGGTGGTAGTTTGCCAGAATACAAATGACCCAACTGACAGAGAAGGGTGTAGCGGGGCAGTCACCCCACTCTGGTTTGGAAGGAGTTAAAAACAGCCCTGGGAAAGGGCTACCCCAGGGAGCCAATCATAAGCAGTCTTGAGGCAGCCAATCAGGGCCCAGCTGGGCCAGTTTAAAAAAAGGGCTCCTGGGGCAAAAAAGTCAGTCTTGCTCCAGCTGCCTGGTAGAGATAGGGATACCTTAGACAGAGCAGTACTAGGAAAGGGCAGGCTGAGCTGGGGAGCGCTGGCCTAGCGACCTCCCAGGCTGAAGCCTTGCGGCAAAGGCCTGAGGAGGTACTATGGCTGCAGGGAGGCAGCCAGGGCAAGAAAAGGCAGCAGGTTCAACCCCCTTGCCAGTGATGAGTGGCCATTTCAGACTGCGGTTTGCCCCTGAGAGAAGGGGTTAGATGATTACTGGCAGTAGCCACCGAAGCAAGGTGGGTATAGGGGGTTGGGGTTCCCCTAGGAGGGAAGACCCAGAGAGTGGGGCTACTGCTGTGGGGCAGCACCCCAAGGTAAGGGGCACCATGGTCTGGGAGGGATGTGGTGCCTGAATTGGTGGCGATATAGGGACTGCAGAGGGGCTGGTAAGGGAGAAAGCGGCCGGAAGAGGGTGCTCCTGAGCTGGATGAGCTAATTCCTGGACTGACCAGCAGGAGGTGCCGTGGTGGTGAGTGCCCTGCCCTGCTACGAGAGGGTGTTTTCCCCCAGACTGGTGAGACACCGAGAGCAATTATGGGAAAGCTGCTGGGAAACGGTGAATCTGAGTGAAGGATAAACACACCTAGCCCAGAGAGCACAGATCACAGTCCTCTAGGGGTCAGGGAAGGACTCAGTGCTGGGAGGGTGAAACACAGGATAACCCCCAAAAGGGGAGCTGGATTTTCTTTATATGTACGGTCCTGGGGTTGGGAGACTGCTCCCCAAAGGGTCAGCCAATGTGCAGGATCCCCCTGAACACCTATCTTACAAGATCCTGAGGCACCAAAATTCCAGAAACATAAAATTAAGAGCCCACACAGAGGGGAACACTGGAAGGAAGGAAAAGCCAGTGACTGATTACATTGGAGAGAGTCAAAGAACACCATGGGTAATGAACAAACTAGCCTCAAACTAGAATATCTGAACAGAGGGCGTGATATTATAAAGATACTTGTAAACGCACATCTGAGATAAACATTTTGGTATTAATGTTAAGTTTGGGGGATAAGAATTTTGACATGGATGTTAAACCTTATGATAATGCTACTTTTCAATTAATATCTGTAAACAGGTTTAAAGCTTATCACAGCAGAGAAACCATGAAAAACCTGGTTTGCTTTGTGTGAATGGGGAAACTGAGGCACACCGCCTCATGGCATTAATGGCTGGATGCCAAAAGAACTATAACACAAATTGCCTTTGAGATAGTCACTGACTAACCCTCTTGCAGTAAACAAAGGCGGGAGGTGTGACGTTCTGTACCTCATGGGAACACCCTCCATGTTCATCCTTATAATATGATTGTGTGGTATGTAATGCAAAGTTTGTCATGTTGGGTGTCTTTGGAAGGCTATTGATGTACTGATCATTGTTGTTATGATAATGTTATAGTAATTGTTGTTTATGGTAATATTATAGTTATGAGGCTGAAAATGTGTCCTCATGGCTTAAAACAAGCCCAGGCAAAAACTCTCCAGAAGCAGAGGGGCATGTATGGGACCAGCCCAGCCCAGCCTCACAGGAACAAAGGACACTGGCATATGCAACAACAAAGGATCTGTTGGACTCTCGAGTGAGTAACACCCCCCCCTTTGGTCAGTTTGGGACTGCAATGAGGTAATGCTCACTTGACTCGGGGGGCGGGGGGGGGCAAAGCCAAGAGGGAAGAAAGGACATGACAAAAGGGAGAGAGTTTTGCCATGCACTCGCTCTCTCTTCCACCTCCATCTCCATAATTACCACACAGAAGTACCTAGGAAATTGCAATTTCCTACTAGAACTATAGGAAATAACTGATGCCAAGGCACATAAATGTTGCCTCTTTAATGGTAACTTTTGTAGCTTGCTGTGAAGCAGTGCAATCATGTCTAGACAGTATCTAAACTCCTACTAGAACTTTAAAAATAAAGTCTCTCTTATGCTCTTGGAATTTCAGATGTGACACTAGCTTCTGGATTCACTGAAAAGTTGTAAATGATGTACAAAATGAAAACTCATAAGAATGGCCAGACTGGGTTGGACCATTGACCATGGCGATGAACAGAATGGGGCAGTGTCGTGGAAAAATTGACCACACCGTTGATTTTGGGTCAGACACACTGATGCACCTTTATTAGGTTACACAATACAATTATGCATAAAGGGAAGGTCGGCGTATCCCCAAGCAAGGGGGTCAGCCGCCTTGCATAAATCACACAAATTTAAGCTTATAAAGGTAAAAACCGCAACGCGTAATGAAGCATTACAAATCTTATTAGCCTTATTTGGTATATTTATCAGCAAACCAATCAGAGCCTTTCTGGGGCCGCGACTTGGACCCGATACCATTTAGGGTTTTTCCTGTTATTGCTAGAGGCTCCTGCACGGCCCCCTCTTGCATTACCTTCTTTTGCATTACTTTATTGAATACTAAGTTACCTAATGCGTTTAATTTGCTAATAGAGTTGTACAACAAGCCCTTTCTTAACTGTGTGCCCACCTACTTGCGGTTTCACTGTACAAGACTCTTCTGCTTTATCAATTTTTCCATAGCTAAACTACTGTTATCTTAGGTCAGGTTACCCAACTACCAGTAGGCGTTGGTTCCCCTTTTTCTTCTGTTGGCCTTTTGATTGAGCCATACAGGTCCTGCATTGTGCCACACAAGCTTATAACTCAAAGCATATACTTTTAATATCAAGCAGGTCTGCCACGGCCTGCTGTTGCTAGCTTAGCAATAGGTTATAATTCAGAGTAAGGCATATGGGGGTTCCCCGAAAATCCTCATCAATTCCCTCCTCTTGATGCTAATTCAACAGCATCAACTTCCTCGATATGAATGTTCATTAAAGCTTGGACCTCAGGTCTCTCTTCCAGGGGCATTTCATATTCGTTACAGTAGGGTATTTCCAGTGAGTCATATACTGGATCTTCTGGTTCCAACACAGAAGTCCGTAAAGGGGCGAGGGGCAAGGGGTAAGGGGGTGGTGGAGGGAAGGACAACACTGCAGGTCGGGGATGGCAACGTGTGCAGCAACAATAGCATGCACAGGTGCCCAACAACAGCCCACCACCGATGAGCCCCCAGAGCAGAAACCCATGTATATGTGGGGGGTGAAAAACCTTTGTAATCATGCAGAGAAAATCTGAGCCCGTGCAAAGGGTAGTGACACGGTGAGCGGTTTCAAAGGCCCGGAGCTCGGTATTATAGGTGGTTTCCAGAATATCAATTTGATTCTTTAACTGGGATAGTTTGCTAATTTTGGGAAGCAGGGTCTCCAGGGAATGGAAACGGTCTGGTACCAAGGCAGCCCAATCGAAGGGAATTGAAAATGATAAAGAGATTTGGTACCGTCTGTCCGCTGGCCAATAAACAACTTGTGAGCCGGAGGCGGTGGTCAAATTAAATACCGTGTCTAATAGGGAGGATGAATTAACCAGGACACAGCTGTTGTCAGCCTCGAGAATGGTTTGGGAGGCGAGGGATGTTAATTTGCCTTTTCCCTCCCAGCAGACATGTTCATGAAGAACAATAATTTCTCCCGGTCTGAGCTTACGAATACATTGAAGCTGAGGGGGTTGTAAAGGCCACAGGGTCCATAAGGAGCCCTGGCCTATCCAGACGTCGGGGGTTATCTCCGCCGCACTAACTAGGAAGCGGTTCGGGCCGTGGGGTGGCTTAATTTCCCACACGTCCTGGTGGACCACCCAATCCCACAAACATCCTCCCCAAGGGCCAGGGAAGAGCCGGTAAGTGGGGGCCCATACCCCGCTCACAGGACCATAAGCCTCAAAGGAACACTGTGAGCGTCGGCAACTCCACCCGGAAAATCTCCAAGTATGCCTCCAAGGCCATAATTCAGGGGGAACACCTGAGGTGTTGCGAAGGGCAGCGGGCCAGGCCTGGTGCCTGAGGTCCTCTCGAATTTCTGTAAGTTGTACGTTAAGAAAATCCTGCACCTCAGAGCAAGCCAGGTCCCACTGCAATGCCTTCCCAGCCCCAGAAATGTGATAGACCATTTGGGTGAGGAGATCGTGGGTGAGGGTGTTGAGAGTGGAAATGACGTGTAATTCCCCCACCCCAGCCCTGATTCCTGTTACCTGTGCTGCGGAGATAAGCCCGGTTGCCTGTTCAAGTTGTCCCAGTTTGGTTTCATGTTGCGAGGTTTTGTAGACATTCCAGGCCGAGGCGGCACTATTGGCCCCCTTCCATAAAGTGTCGGCCACCCCTCTCCTGTCCCGGTTTCCGCGTAACAAAGATTGTTGTTGTGCGAGCCTAATGGCCGCTCCCTTGGAGCAGTTTGGATAGGTGGCAGCGATTTGGAAGTGGGATAAGGGAAGGGAAAATCGGATGGTACCCAAAGTGGCATCTAAGATGGTCCACTTGAATCCTGTAACATCGCCCTTCCCCAGTGCTTCGTACCATAACTGATGGGCATGTATATGCAGGGCCCTTTTAACAGTGGTGATATTAGCGGTGAGGGCGGGAGTGTATTGGATGAGGGTGCAGGTGATGTTTGCCGTTGGAGGAAGTGTTTGGTTACAGGTAAAGTCTGGGGCAAAGAGACAATATCTGCCGGTGCGCACCTCACCTTTTGCTGCCTGCGTGATCAAGTAACAAAGGGAACCAGACTCATCCCTAGCAACGCACAGGCCTGGGACTAACATGGCATCCACGTTATCCTGCCAGCCGCGTATGAAGGATGTTTTAACCTTTGGCTGGGAACCGGGTGCCGATGTGATGTTGACATTATCTATGAACACGCTTCCCATAGTTTCCCAAGAGATGATTCGTTGATAAAGATGGCTGGGGTTGTCCCGGAGGGAGAAAAACAGCCTGGCCGAACAATACGAAAATAAGTCTCCAGAAAGAGAAGGCCGCGGCCACTGTATGACATTCGAGTTTTCGGTTAACAGCCGAAAAATGTGGGGGGTGGCAGACCCAGGGGACCGGGAAACCCGCATGAGAGGGTGGTCCCGGGAGGTATGGTTGATGGAAGGGGGAAAGGTGGGAACTGGGGCGGATAATAATTCAGGGATGGTAATGCAGGGAGATGGTACTTGGCCCTCCACACATTTTGGGGTTCGATTCCCCGACGGGGAGCCAAAAAATTGTACAATTTAGTTTACACAGCAAATCCTTTCCCAATAAATTGGCAGGAGAACAGGGGCTAAGGAGAAACGCGTGTTGGTCAGATAGGGGACCGATAGAGACTGACAAGGGAGAAGTAACGGGATGGGGAATAGGGGCGTTTCCCACCCCGACAGCCGTGACAATTTCTGAAGAGAGGGGCACAGCCGAGAATTCCTGAGCCCTCAGAGTTGAACGTGAGGCCCCAGTATCTACCAAGCAAGAAGTGGGGATACCATTTATTAGGCAAGAAATAGTTGGGCCCGTTTGGTCAACAGGGAGAAACGGGCAGATGATGTCGCAAATCTCTTGGCTTCCCTAATAGCTTATCAGTGGGGGTGGACCGGGAAAAGGCTGGGAGTCGGGACTGGGTAGGGGGCGAGCTTGGTCAGGTTGGGGTCGGAACCAACCGGGGCGGCAGGGAGGGATCGCGGGGCATGCCTTAACCGTGTGACCCGGCTGCTTACAATAGACGCAGCGTGAGTTAGGACACTGGGCTCGCCAATGACCCACCTGGCCACATAAAAAAACAGGCATTTGGGCCAGGTCCGGGGGCCGCACCGAACCTGGGAATCTCACTGGTGGGATTACCTAGCCCTGGCTTAGCCCTTTTTCCCCTTGGGCCCTGCAAGGATTTTAATTGCAGGGCCATCAGCTGGGTTTCAGTATCATCCTTTTTCTTTTCTAACTGCCGATAGTAATGCTGGGCAGCAGCCAAAATCCCTTCCACCTCTTTTGGTGCCATGACTCGGATACGAACCGAGGTTGCTGCGGCCACAACGCAGAGTACTAACCACTATACGATCACGGCCTGGTGTTTCCGCCCGGTTACGAACCGGGGACCTTTCGCGTGTCAGGCGAACGTGATAACCACTACACTACGGAAACTAAAATACGCATCAAACTGATCCTGGGGCACCGTGTTGGCAAGAAGGGCTCCTCTAAGGTGCACCATCCGGTCAAGATCAAAGCTACCCTCCAGGGGAAACTGCAGTTTCGGATTATCTCTAGTGTACCAGTTCCACTTATCTAAATATTTACACGTCGACGATCCATAATGTACGTACATATAAGCAGCAGGCGTGCCTTTGGGTGGGACCGGCAGGATTTTGGATCCTTTGGCCCCCATTCTTTCCACAGCTCACTTTTACTCAAGCCAATCACACCAGGATGCTAACTCGGGGGTCACCACAGTTCTACACTAATGGCCCAACCAGGCCTGCCCTTGTTTCATGGCAGGAACACAAGGGAGCAGGTTCCCAGGCATTTCTCCTCTGGTGAACCTACAGGAAAGCGGACAAGGGGGGTGGGCTGACTGGACAACCCGTGGTCCCCGTACGTCCCTCTCCAGCCCTGGGCACCAGCCTTCAAGCCAACGGTGCTGCAGTAGCTTTTGAGCCGACGGTACGGTTTCCTGGGGCTTCCCTCCTCTCCGAGGTAGGGAAGGGAGCTTATGGCTCCGGGGGGGGACAAAAGGGACCCCGTGGCCTTTTACAAGGCAGTGCTCAAGGAGCGGTCACTGGGCCATGGGGAAGTGGAGGGGTAAGGGCAACAGGATGGGGAACGCACAAGCACCCTGGCTGGTTAGCCACTTACCAAGGCCTGCCAGTCGGGGAAGCTTTTCAATCTTTCTTCAAGCGGGTCGTGGAGCTTGCTTTCAGAACACCCCCGGTCACGAGCAATTACTTGCTTCGCAGGGGGTCTGGGGCGTCTTTCCACGACCAACACACTCCGGCCGCTTGGCCTTATACACACACACACAGGCCGCTCGGCCTCACACACACAGGCACATTTCCTGGCACAGCCGCCAGGGCGAAAACTGCCCCTTGTCCCTCCCAACCTGGTCGGCTCCGGGACCCCGAACGCCCAGCTCTAATAGGCGATCAGGCTACTCCGGACCAAAGAAGCGCGGTCCGAGGGGGCTGCCGGCACATCTGCCGGCACCTCTTGAGACTGAGACTGTAACTCAGCCTAACACACTTCGGAGACTGAGACCCTAACTCAGCCTAACACACTTCGGAGACTGAGACCCTAACTCAGCCTAACACACTTCGGAGACTGAGACCCCAACTCAGTCTAACACACTTCGGAGACTGAGACCCCAACTCAGTCTAACACAAACCCGAATAAAGGCGTCAAGCGTGTCTGACTTTGTCCCAAGGTTGGATCCAGCTTGTGACTTACCCCAGTCAGAGCCTACGGACCAGTCCTCTCCCAGGCCCCTAGCAGCAGAGATTTCAAAAGGTCTCTTACCTCTTAGATGGGCCCCGGGGTTGGAAGAGAACTGCCCGCGGTCCTCCGATCCAGGGATGTCATCTGTGGATCCCGGACGAGCCCCCAAATTGTCGTGGAAAAATTGACCACACCGTTGATTTTGGGTCAGACACACTGATGCACCTTTATTAGGTTACACAATACAATTATGCATAAAGGGAAGGTCGGCGTATCCCCAAGCAAGGGGGTCAGCCGCCTTGCATAAATCACACAAATTTAAGCTTATAAAGGTAAAAACCGCAACGCGTAATGAAGCATTACAAATCTTATTAGCCTTATTTGGTATATTTATCAGCAAACCAATCAGAGCCTTTCTGGGGCCGCGACTTGGACCCGATACCATTTAGGGTTTTTCCTGTTATTGCTAGAGGCTCCTGCACGGCCCCCTCTTGCATTACCTTCTTTTGCATTACTTTATTGAATACTAAGTTACCTAATGCGTTTAATTTGCTAATAGAGTTGTACAACAAGCCCTTTCTTAACTGTGTGCCCACCTACTTGCGGTTTCACTGTACAAGACTCTTCTGCTTTATCAATTTTTCCATAGCTAAACTACTGTTATCTTAGGTCAGGTTACCCAACTACCAGTAGGCGTTGGTTCCCCTTTTTCTTCTGTTGGCCTTTTGATTGAGCCATACAGGTCCTGCATTGTGCCACACAAGCTTATAACTCAAAGCATATACTTTTAATATCAAGCAGGTCTGCCACGGCCTGCTGTTGCTAGCTTAGCAATAGGTTATAATTCAGAGTAAGGCATATGGGGGTTCCCCGAAAATCCTCATCAGGCAGTTACTGAGTGATCCATTTTCTGTCATCCAGGCCCAGCTTCTAGCAGTCAGAGATTTAGGGACATCCAGAGCATGGGGCTGTGTCCCTAACAATCTTCACTAATGGCCATTGATGGGCCCCATCCTCTGTGAACTTATCTAATTCTTTTTTGAACCCAGTTATGGGTTTTGGCCTTCAAAACATCCCCTGGCAATCAGTTCCACAGGTTGACTATGAACTGTTGTGTGAAGAAGTACTTCCTTATGTTAGTTTTAAACTTACTGCCTATTATTTCATTGGGAGATTCCTGGTTCTTGTGTTATGTGAAGAGATAAATAATACTTCTCTTTGCTTTCTCCATATTGTTCATGATTGTGTAGACCTCTACCATATGCCCCCCCCCCTTAGCTGTCTCTTTTCTAAGCTGAACAGTCCTAGACTTTTTAATATCTCCTCCTATGGAAGCTGTTCTATACCCCTAATTTTTATTGCCTTTCTCTGTACCTTTTAGAGTTCTAATGTATCTTTCTTGAGTTGGGGCAACCAGAACTGAATGCAGTATTCAAGGTATGGACTCACCATAGATTTAGATAGTGGCATTATCATCTGGATTATTATCTCTTCTTTTCCCTATGGTTCTTAACGTTCTATAAACTTTTTTTTAACTACTGGTGCACATTGAGCCAATGTTTTTTCAGAGAACTATCCATGGTAACTCCAAGATCTATCTTGAGTAGTAACAGCTAAATTGTATATATAGTTGTGATTATGTTTTCTAGTATGCATTACTTTTCACTTATCAACATTGAATTTCATCTGCCATTTGTTGTCCAGTCACCCAGTTTTGTGAGATCCCTTTGTAACTCTTCAGTCTGCTTTGGACTTAACTATCTTGAGTAATTTAGCATTGTCTGTAAACTTTGCCATTTCACTGTTTACCCCTTTTTCCAGAGCATTTATGACTATATTGAACAGCACTGGTCCCAGTACAGCTCTTTGGAAGACCTATTTACCTTCTTCCACTGTGAAAACTGACCATTTATTCCTAGGATTTGTTTCCGGTCGTTCAACTAGTTACTGATCCAAGAGTGGACCATCCTTTTTGCCCCATAACTGGTTACTTTGTTTAAGAGACTTTGCTGTGAGGCCTTGTCAGAGGCTTTCTAAAAGTCCAAGAATACTATATCCTTGTCCATGTGTATGTTTGACCTCCTCAAAGAATTCTAATATATTGGTGAGGCATGGTTTCCCTTTACTAAAACCATATAGACTCTTCCCCAACATGTTATGTTCAACTAATAGTCTGATCATTCAGTGTTTTTTTGTTTGTTTGTTTGTTTGTTTGTTTTTACTATAATTTCAACCAATTTGCCTGGTACTAAAGTTAGGTTTACTCGCCTGTAATTGCCAGCATCGGTTCTAGAATTTTTTTTTAAAGGTATTACATTAGCTACCCTAATTTAGTCATCTAGTACCAAAGTTGATAAGTGATATATTACATATCAATTAGTAATTCTTCAATTTCATATTTAAGTTCCTTCAGAACTCTTGGGTGAATACCATCTGGTCCTAGTGACTTACTACTGTTTAATTTATCAGTTTGTTCCAAAACCACCACCTATTAACACCTCAGTCTGGGGCAATTTGTCACCTAAAAAGAATGGTTCAGGTGTGTGAATCTCCCTTACCTCCTCTGCAGTGAAGACCCTGCAAAGAATTCTTTAGCTTCTCTGCAATGTCCTTATCTTCCTTGGGTGCTCCTTTAACACCTTTATCGTCCAGTGCCCCACTGATCATTTGGCACCTGCTTCTGATGTATTTTAAAAAAACATTGCTGTTAGTTTGTGTTTTTGTTTTTGTTTTTTGCTAGTTGCTCTTCAAATTCTTTTTTGGCCTGCCTAATTATACTTATACACTTGACTTGCCAAAGTTTATTTTCCTCACTGGGATTTGACTTCCAGTTTTAAATGATGTCTTTTTGCCTCTAATCGCCTCTTTTAATCTGTTTAGCCATGTGACCTTTTTGGTCCTCTTACTTTTCTTTTATTTGGGGTATACATTGAGTTTGAGCCTCTACTATGGTGTTTTAAAATAGCTTCCATGTATATGCAGGCTTTTCACTCATGAAAGTTACTTTTAATTTCCGTTTAACTAGCTTCCTCATTTTTGTGTCGTTTCCCATTTTGAAGTTAAATGCTACTGTGGTGGGTTTTTCATATTTTCTCCCCTAAAAGGATGACCTTTAATTACATTATGGTTGCTATTACTGAGCAGTTCCACTGTAGTCACCTTTTGGACCAGATCCTGTGCTCCACATCGGACTAAATCAAGAATTGCATCTCCCCTGGTGGTTTCCAGGACTGACTGCTCCAAGAAGCAGTCATTAATGGTGACTACAAATTTTAGCACTGCATCCCATTCTGAAGTGACATGTACCTGGCCACTAGGGGGATAGTTGAAATCCCACATTATTATTGGGTTTTCTGATTTTGTAGCCTCTTTAACCTCCCTGAGGATTTCACACTCTTTATCCTGGTCAAGTGCTTGGTAGTATATACCTACTACTCATAATATTCAAGAATGGAATTTCTATCCATAGTCAAATTTATGGCACAACTTGACTCCATTAAGATTTCTACTATATTTGACTGTTTTCTTTCAAATATGGTGCCGCTCCCCAACCCGTGCAACCTACTGTCATTCCTATATATTTTGTACCGTGGTATTATCATGTCCCATTGATTATCATTGTTCCACCAAGTTTGTGATGCCTATTATATCAATATCCTCATTCAATAACATGCACACAAGTTCACCCATTTTAGTATTTAGACTTCTAGCATTTCTGTACAAGGATTATAAAATTTGTCACTATTTAGTTGTCATCCTTTGTATGATGTAATTGAATGGCATACTTTTTCCTTTGACTGTAATGCCTATCTGTACTTTATCAACTTCTATCCTCTCCTCATTACAAGGATATACCTTTAATAAATCCTTCCCTAAGGGATGTCTCTGTCCAAACCATGTGTTCCTCCACCTGTCAACTTTCCCCCAAACCTTAGTTTAAAAACTCTTCTCCAATCTTTTTAATTTTACATGCCACCAAGCTGGTTCCATTGTGGTTTAAATGAAGGCCATCCTTTCTGTATAGGCTCCTCCTTTCCCAATAGGTTCTCCATAAACCTAAATTCCCTCCTTTCAACCCAATCATCTCATCCACACAATCAGACCCTGTAATTCTGCCTGTCTAACTGATCTTGCACATGGAACCAGAAGCATTTCTGAGAATGCTACTACAGAAGTTCTGGACTTTAATCTCTTGCCTTGCAGCCTAAAATTGGCATCCAGGATCTCTCTCCTACTTTTCTCTGTCATTGATACCTACATGTACCACGACCACCGGCTGCTCCCTAGCACCACAAAGAAGTCTATCTAGTTGTCTCGAGTTTGTCTTCACACCCCACAGGCAATTTCACCATGCAGTTCTCCTGGTCATCACAAACCATATCTCAATTTCCAGTAATTGAACCTTCCATTACTATTCCTTGCCTCTATTATTACTTCAGTATAGAGAAGGAATATAGACAGCACTATGCAATCACAACTGTGATATATTAACTTGCTATTCCAGGTTAATCATCATTTTGTTCTTGATACAGTAAAATCCCTTTCTGAACTTGTTTTGAGTCACTATCATGATTCTCAATATGTTTAGTTTTCATATTAAATGGTCATAACAGAAAATAGACAAATACATTCATGGGCTTAAAGGAACCTAAAAATGTGGAAGTCACCTTCCTGAGGAACAGGGTGGCTAAGAGGATTGGCAACAGCATACAGAATATTTTATCTCTGTCTTTAGTTCAAATTTGGCCCCTTCCCATTTTTTTTGTGTATGTATTTAAAGTGGCTTGTGTGATATGCATTCCTCTGTGATTTTAGTGTTGAGTGAGGGTTGGTTGTGACAATCATCTAAGTGCCAGATTTTCAGAAGAATGGGGTGAGAGTAGAGTTTCCCAAACCTCAAAAATGTTTGGGTTTGAGGCAGGGCCGGCACCAGCTTGCCAAGCATGTGCTTGGGGCGGCCACTCCGAAGAGGGGCGGAACGTCCAGCTATTCGGCGGCAATTTGGCGGACGGTCCCTCACTCCCACTCGGAGCGAAGGTCCTCCCGCCGAATTGCCGATGCAGAGCGCGATCGTGGCCTTTTTTTTTGCGCCGCTTGGGGCGGCAAAAACCCTAGAGCCGGCCCTGGTTTGAGGGTACAGTGAAGGTTCAGTCTCATTTCTATTTAGAAACCAAGCCAGTTTACCCTTTAGTTCATGAGGGGGCTTACAGACCTCACACTAAGGCAAGGCTTAGAGCATTACTGCACTAGGGAGGGCCCACCACAGGGATAGTTTAAAAGAGCACTGGTAGGCCAAGGGAAGATGCCACAGACTGCACCAGGAAGTGAGGCTGATGCCTGGAGATGTCAAAGGAGTGGTTACAGCATTGTTATGGCTACTCAGGAAGTGATCTCCGCCTCCATCCCCCTTTGGGAGCTGCAAACTCAAAAGACAGTGAAGAATTGGACATTGTCCCACTGGCAGACTAAGCAGATACTCCTAAGTCTGTGACTGTGCCCCAAATGGAGGCCCAAAGGGAGGAGCCACAGCCTGGTGGTCTAGGAGGGAGTATAACTTGAGGTAGACCAACGAGTGGTTTGGACACTGTAACATCCCCTAGGTTGGGACCTGGTGGAGTGGGGTGGGCCTGGGTCCCCTATCTTGCTCTATTGCACCTCTGCTGTGACAGAACCCTAAGGGGAGTAGAGTGACACTGAGGAGGGATTGAGGCCCGTCACATATGACTGAGTCAGGGCCCCTTCTAGAATGACCAGGACATAAAGAACTGAGGAGCCACTGCCTGACCACTAAGCTAGCTGGCTATTGGACTGCCCTGCTACATCCTTACTTGCCATTTGTGCATGAAAGGTAGTATTACATGAATAAAAGCACTACATTTATTTTGTTCATGGATCGTATTATTTGTTGTTGACTATTCAGAATATTGTGAAGATATTCATGAATGCTGACAGTTTAATGAATTTTAGAGGTTCTTTTAATATAAGAAAATTCATACTACCTGTAAATGATTATTTACTACTCATCATTTGTTGTTTTCTAATTTTAGAAGGTGGGGACAAGAAATGTGGGTTACCTGACCAATTACACAACAAGAAAGAAAATAGTTCATGAACAACCCATATGCTGAAAAATGTTTATGCAAATTATCCAGCAAATATTTACAAATACATTTGCATAAATCAGGATCTCTGAACGACTTATGACTGGGAAAAACTCTGTATTTGCAATAACTACTAATTGCAGCATATAATTTGATCAATTTTATCCTAGTCACAGTATTACTGAAAATTTACAAGAACTTAGAGTGCAAGGTAAATATATTTTATGTATATATTTAAACAATGAAGCACACAAATCAACCTCTGAACATCACTTGATTGGGTAACAAACTAACTCCTTTTTAACAAATGATTGCTTGCTAGCATTTTGAAGTAACAGTGAAATAGCAGTTCCTTCATGAAAGTGCTTTATCTGCAGTGCACTGTTGCTCTGAAATTAACTAGTCAGTTGCATTCAGCTGGCACCGCAGGTAAAGGAGTGCTGTGCTATTCTTTGGCAGCTGCTCCCACTATGAAACATCAAAGGAGGAAAACGCAGACACAGAAGGAAGGGAAAAATGTGGTTGGAGACAGAAATGGAAAAAGACAATGGGATGGTACCTAAACACCAGGATCAGGTGTAAATGGCTGAAAAGATCTGCATTCTGGGGGATGAAAGATATGTATTCTGTCTAGTTCTATAAATAAATGTGATAGATGGTATTTTAGTTTTAATGCTTAAGGATAAATCCACAAAGGAGACTTAGGCCAAGCAGTGCAGTGCCTAACTTTAAATGCCCTGACGACTACTGGAATCCACAGCCCCAAGTTAGGAACCCAGGCTCCTTATCCAATGCATATGGAGAGCTAAGGCCTTAAGAATAGGATTCACAACAGTCAGCACACTGAACGGTGAGCTGCCTAAACTAGCCAAGGAAATGCAGAAGAGAGGTGTAGCCGGAGCCCTGTCCTTCAAAGGGACATAGTCACCTATCTCCACTCAGCATTCCAGCTGTGAACCTTTTTTTTTTCTTTTTTTTTTTTTCTTTGAGTTAGTCACCTAAGTCATAAAAACAACAAGGAGTCTGGTGGCACCTTAAAGACTAACCGATTTATTTGGGTATAAGCTTTCATGGGTAAAACCCACTTCTTCAGATGCATGCATGACTGAAGTCATGTGTCTGAAAAAATGGAGGGGGAGATGATGATGGTACAGCCCCCTCTTAAATCCCACAGGTATTCCAGACTGGGGCTAGGTCTACACTGCAGCGGGGGTCCGACCTAAGATACGCAACTTCAGCTACGTGAATACCGTAGCTGAAGTTGCGTATTTTAGGTCGGCTTACCTAGCGGTGAGGACGCGGGAAAGTCGACCGCTGCCGCGCTGCCGCCGCCTCCGCTGCCGCCTCCTGCCGAGGTGGATTTCCGGAGTCGACGGCAGAGCGATCAGGGATCGATTTTACCGCGTCTTCACTAGACGCGGTAAGTCGATCCCCGAAAAACCGATTGCTACCCGCCGGATCGGTGGGTAGTGAAGACAAAGCCTGGGTCTCTCTGTCTCCTACTTTGTATGAGACACTTACTTAAATATTCATTGAGTCAGAGAATGAAGTGAGAGCCTGATTGGCTCCCTGGGATATGGAAGTGTCAGGTTAAAGTCCCTGCTGCTGCTCCTCCACTTCTGTTTTGAGGTGGGCCTAGGCTGGTAGGTGTGCTCTAAGGCTTCAGAGTGTGCCTACTGGCTCAGTCTCCACCAGCAAGATAGATGGGGAAATACCTAATTTCTGAATCCCCCTGAGGGCTAGGCACAAGCTAGGTGGCTGGTATCAGGAGTTAGGCAGCTGTGAACGTGTACACCAACAGGAATTTAGGTTCCTAGGGGACTTTATGAGCAGAAACATAGGCACGTACAGAGTTAGGTGGCACCTGAGGGGTGTTTTGAGGATTTGAATTTTGGGTTTAGGCACCCAAATCCCTTTGTATATCTAGCCCATAGACTTATTGTGTCACCAAAGAGATGAGCTAACAAAAGATAGCATCTTCTTACTCTCTGGATGTATTGCAAGTCAATTTATTCACCACCGGAAAAAAACCACCCACCATTAATGAGAGAAACATTTAATTCTATTTTTCTTCTGGTACTAGATTAGGGCTGTGTATGCAATGGACCATTCTAGCTATAAGAAAGAAAGATCACACAAAACCAATTAATTCCATGAAAACATCCTGTGGTAATCATTCTCTGCTATTTATTCAGAATTTAAATAGTCTTAATAATAGGATTTAGACTCAGTTTACTCCTCCTGTCTACAAATATGTTGATAGTTTAAGGACAATCTATGTTAAACCACAAAAGAACATTAAGTCCTGATGTACATCCACATTTATGTCTCTTGTATCACAACCATCATGCTACCTGCTGTATTAAATGTCTTTTTGAAGAGATAGCAAAGTGTTTGCACAAAATGTTTTTCTTTATATTTTGTTTATCTAAGTTATAAAATAAAGACCAGATTTATCCTTGGTTTAACTCCGTTGACTTCATGGTTAAGGCAGATAAAAAAGAGATCCATTTTATTGGGTGTTAATGCATGTAGCATGAACCGTGTACATTTATATTAAGTAACAACCCAATCTGTGGGATAAGTCTATATAATGCTAACACAGATGTGTCACAAAATATTTTAAATAGGGAAATAGAGACTTTGAAGCAGAAAAAGTTATTCAAATGCTGGAAAATTAGGCTGACTAGCCTCTTTAATGTTACCTTTAGACCATCTCCTAACATGATGGGGAAATTCATGGTCGTGAAAAAATAAATGTTATAGTAGGTGATGCTATTTCAAAGCTTCTCACTTAGTTTGCTAATTTTTCCCAACCCCAACTTTTCCCTACCTGATGCATTCTGGTAATTCAGCTAAGTGGTATCTTTGGACTATTCTCCTTGGGAATCCACTATAGTAATACATCAGAATGGACACCCAATCTACCTTAAGCTGAATCAGTGTTAGAGACAGGCCTGAAATGAAAAATCCAGATTTCAAGCTCTCAGAGTTTGGCGTAGTTTAGATATGGCATTTGGATTGATGCATTATAGAGAGTGCTGTCTGTGAATTCTGGACCCTGAATCCAGCTCTGGATTCTATTTCAAAATACACAGCCCCAGTCCCATTTCAGGTTATTCAGAGGCAGGGTTTGATTCTGGCTTCTAGCACAGTTCCAGTCATAACTGGAGAAGGAATGAGCAGGATGCATTATTTTGCTGCTTGTAGTTGTGTCAGCCTTTTCTCCCCTCACACCTTCCTCCTACTAAGGCCTTAATTTACTTACTTTGGCTCTGGTCCTTCATTGTGATCCTCGCAGGTGAATCCCAGGTATTGGGCAGAGCCCCATTGACCTAAATGGGATTCTGCCTGGGAGTAAGGGGGTGCATCCATAGATCAGTTTGTAGGATTGGGGTTTTAGTGTCTTAAAATACTATAGAATATAAAATGAGTTTCCTGGGAAAGGGGCTGGGGAAGGTAGAGGTTCATGATTAAGCAAGTTAGGAGTGGAAAGGGAGTAGAAGTGGTGAGGAAACATTACATTTAAACAGTCTTTTTTTTTTTTTTTTCTAAATTAATCAAAAATCCTGACCGATATTGCTTTTATCCTGACATTGAACACCTCATTAGCTACCTGAGTGTCCAGGTGAAAAAACTAATGGGTGGCAAGTCTACACCAGACTGAGTTAATCTTGTAGGAAGTTTGGGGAAATGGGTGGTAAGAAAGCTTCCTGTGGGAGAGTATTTCTGGTAATTTTCTGTTTTAGATCTGTTAGTTCAACTTAAAAAATCTGTCAGATTGTGAGTCTTAATTAATATAATGATTTTGAAGGTTAGGTTCCTTTGCAAAGCTGTTATTAAAAAGTTTGAATATATTGTTTGTTTCAAAACTCAGCACAGTTCCTGCACTTTTTTTTGGCATTAGTGAGGCAGGTTTATTTGAGAGTACCCTGGGTCAATAGTATTCATTATTCATAGCACTTTCTTTTGTGGTCAGTCTTTTTGTGGGGCCCTTCGTTTGCATAGCATATTAATAAAGTTCAGTGGTTCTGCTACTGGCAATTGAGAGTCCGATGAGCCACACTGTGAAGTGGTGTTGGGGGAAATAGAGAGAGAGGTTGTGCCATGACTGCTGTGAGAGATAAAGCAACCTGGTACTATGATGTACTACTTCTCTAGGAAGGTTTAGGAGCTCTTAATATTTAGAAGCTGCTCATTCAATCAGCAAGTCTAACAAATGTCCAGCACTTTGCTATGTCTCCATTGTGAAACAACAGATCCACTCAAGATCACCACATTAAAAGAGGGTTCCTCAAGATTCACTCAGTCTCTTATAGTCTTATTATCTATACATTCCTTAGGGACAGAGCCTGTTAGTTATGTGCTTAATGCTGTGTCTAGTAGGGGCAAGGGCTAAATTTAGAATTGTCTATTTGAGCTGCTTCTTTCTTACTTGTTGGAAAAAACCTGGAAATGGGGAAATTATACATTGTTGCCTCTAATATTCTAGATTTCAGCTGTCTTTTAAGTGTGGAGAAAGAGCTGTTTTGAGACCATTCAGAAAAGATCTGAATGCAGCCTTTGCTTCATCACAAAATTAAAGACTCTGCAGAAGATTTGCTGTCCAGGCAAAGTGGGGAGGGCTAAAGTTGCTTTAAGCCACTTTTGCACCCTCCTGATTCTGGACAGCTCCTGGGACCAAAGTGGGTCCTGGTATAATGTAAACAGCCATGGGGGACCTCTCAGTTATACAACCTCCCTAGGTCACAGAGCTGCCTGGAATCTCTGAAGTCCTACACAGCAGTGACATACCTGTCCCGCCCTGAGCCCTTATACCAGGGTTTACCTTGGAAGATAGCCTTTATACAGCTCTGTCACTTTCACCTGGCATAAAGGGGCCTCAAGGAAGTAAGCATCTCACTCTGTGTAATGCTCTTCAAAGTTGTTTTAAGGAATATGTGAAAAGCAAATTTTGCATTATACAGATGTCTACAGCCAACAAGAGCTTATGTGCAGTAATACATATTGTAATAAATAGCTTGCCCGAAACAGGTAATTTTCTGGATTTTCTTACTATATATGCTTCTTCAAAATGTCCCTGAGGAATTTGTGAACAAGCAATGAGACATTGCCCTATAATTAGGGCCCTACCACATTCACGGTCCATTTTGGTCAATTTCACGGTCATAGGATTTTAAAAATTGTAAATTTAATTATTTCAGCTATTTAAATCTGAAATTTCAGTGTTGTAATTGTAGAGATCCTGACCCAAAAAGGAGTTGTGGGTGGGGAGGTCGCAAAGTTATTGTAGGGGAGCTTGCGATACTGTTACTCTTACTTCTGCACTGCTGCTGGCGGCGGCGCTGCCTTCAGAGGTGGGCGGCCAGAGAGCGGCAGCTGTTGGCCAGGTGCCCAGCTCTGAAGGCAGCAGCCTGTCAGCAGCAGCACAGAAGTAAGGGTGGCAAGACCATACCATGCCACCCTTACTTCTGCGCTGCTACCTGCAGAGCTGGGCCCTCAGTCAGCAACCAGCACTCTCCGGCCACCCAGCTCTGCAGGTAGCAGCGCAGAAGTATGGGTGGTATGGTATGGTCTTGCCACCCTTACTTCTATGCTGCTGCTGACAGGCTGCTGCCTTCAGAACTGGGCACCTGGCCAACAGCTGCCGCTCTCTGGCCACCCAGCTCTGAAGGCAATGAGAAGTAAGGGTGGCAATACCACGTGCCCCCTGCAACTCCCTTTTGGGTCAGGATCCCCAATTAGAGAAACGTTGATCTCCCCTGTGAAATCTGTATAGTATAGGGTAAAAGCACACAAAAGACCAGGTTTCATGGGAGGAGACCAGATTTCAGTCTGTGATGCATTTTTCATGGCCATGAATTTGGTAGGGCCCTACCTATAATGTTTGTCAAATTCTGCGTGTGTGTGTGTGTGTGTGTGTGTGTGTGGTTTTCTTTGACTTCACAGACAGAGTTTAACCTCTTAGTGTGTTTATAAATTGGGCCTGGATCCTGCCTAACTTTATACACTGTAAAAAGTCCATTGACTTAAAGTATGTGTGCAAGTGTTTTCAGGGTAGGGGCCTTAATAAGAAATACCATGGGCATGTTTTCTTTGTTTCCTTCCATATACAGATCCAGTTTGTGTGCCAGAAATGTACAAATCCTTTTTAATGCTGTTTTCTTAGCCAAATTATTCATAAAACCTTTTATATTATATTAGTGGTTACTGATAACAGAATTAGTCCTATGCCTGAAGAAATAACTGAAAATTTTTCCTGTAATGTAGGCACTCAGGAGCCTGAGTGTCATTGAAAGTAAAAGGCACAGAAAGACTAATGGCTTGTCTACACAGAAACCCAGTGTATGGCAAGCCAGGATGGAAATCTATAGTGCACTAGGCTGCTACACAATAATTGGCTGCATGATCCCGGCTGCTGTGCATAAAAGTTCTGTAGGGCATTTTGACATATTTCTGTTTGAAACAGCAGTAAGTCAACAATGTGAAGCAGTTGCAAAAAATATTATGGGGTATACTAACAGTCGTGTCAGATGTAAGACTCAGGCGGTAAATTGTCCAACTCTATTTGGCACTGGTGAGGCCTCAGCTGGAATACTGTCCAATAGTGGGTGCCACCCTTTGGGGAAAATGTGAACAAATTGAAGAGAGTCCAGAGAAGAGCAATACAAATGATCAAAGGTTCAGAAAACCTGACTTATGAGGCCAGGTTAAAAAAAATCTGGGCATGTTTAGTCTTGAGAAAAGAAGACTAGGTGTATGTGTTGTGGGAACCTGCTAACAGTCTTCAAATATATTAAGGGCTGTTATAAAGACAACTATGATGAATTGTTTTCCATGTCCACTGAAGATAGGACAAAAAGTAATGGGATGAATGTGCAGCAAGGGAGACTTAGGTTAGATATTAGGGAAAACTTTCTAACTATAAGGATAGTTAAGCCTCTCTCCAGAGGAGGGTGTGGACTCCCCATCAAGAATAGTTTGGACAAACACCTGTCAGGGATGGTTTAGGTTTATTTAGTCCTGCCTCAGCACAGGTGGCTAGACTTGATGACTTCTTGACGTCTCCTCAAGTCCTACATTTCTACGATTCTGTGATACTATGGAACTCTTAGCATGTGGTAGCAAGGTCCACATGTTGACTTAGTGCATGACAGGCTATTGTATTATCCATTCACAACCTGGCTTACAGCAACCTAAATCTCTGAGTAGAGATGCACTAAGGGCCAAATTTTAGAAGTAGTTAGGCACTTAGCGGGATTTTCAAAAGAATCCTGGTGCCTAAAACTCATTGATTTCAATACGTGTTAGGTGCTTAGATGCTTTTGAAAATCCCAATAGGCACCTAGATATCTTTAAAGATTTAGCCCTAAGTTACATGTCATGGTGAAGCATGGAACTGAACCCTGTCTCCCAAGTCCCATTGTGGCTTCCAAATCACTGGATCATTCTTTTGCCATCTCCTTTCGTTCTGTCTTTCTTAAAACAAAGAGTAACCAGGTGTGAGACGGTGGAGCTCCTACCCAGCTCCAAATGTAAGCTACATACTCTTTGTAGAGTCAACAGACATTCTTCCTGAAGCCTGACTTTATTAACAAAAAGGTAATTCCAAAATAATACTAGATGAAACCCCAGTCTAAGAGTTCTCATCAGGCTTGGCTGCTCATAGGTTTCCTTCTTCTATGGAGCTGTGTGTCTCAGACCCTTCCTTCCTCTACTTGTGGGCTGGTAGTGGGCTTTCCATTCAGGGTGAAGTATAATGAGCCACACCTGTTCCAGTGAATCAGTAGCAGAGATGGATGAAGAATGCAGAACATTTTGTGCAAACAAATTTTCATCACAATTTCAGAAATTCCAACATTTTCTGCCAGCTCTACTCAGCAGCAGTTTACTTGCAGATTTCTGCAAGATTCCAACACTTGTGAATAGGACAGGACAAGGACAACATTATTATTTGCATTATTGTAGCAACTAGGAGTTCGTCATGAACCAAGACCCCATTGTGTTTGTTCTGTATTTCTACAGCACCAAAAAGTCCCAAAGCGCTTACAAAGAATGGAATCCTACCACCCTGTTAAACCCCCAAAAGAAAAGATGAGGAAAGAATATGTGTACTAGTTACAGGGGAAGTTGATTAACAGGAATGATCCTTTCTGCTACTAAAAGGATACAGTGAAAATGCAAATGTTTTATAATAATCTTGTTAGTTGAAAGACTGATATATACAAGGGGGTTGAGAAGAAATTGCCTTAGACTGCAATTACACATCTAAACAACCAATTTTATACCACCTGGTTTTGTGATTAAAAAGTCAATAGCTGAGAAATAGAAAAACAAACAAAAGCATACAATACAACGAAACACAATACTTACACAAGCCTACTACTGTCTGTATCATTAGCTGCTCCCGTCAACAGTGAGAGCAAACCAAAGGGGATTCTGAAAACCTCTCCCAATTTCAAAGAATTCGCTCTTAGTCCTAATATCCATTTCGCATCCATTAGCTTTCTACTTTTCTCAGTATGTCCTTTATATTAGCAACCTCAGATACTTGCTGGCTTGTGGATAGACTTGCTCTGGGTATTTTCTGTTTCTGAAACTCCTGGCTTGGTTGGTAAATGGTGTGCACTTTTGCTTTGTCCAAGTAACCTCTTAAATCTACCAGGGATAGGAAATAAAGCTATACACTGGGTATTTCAGCTTTCCAAGGATGTGTAGCACTTTTTCCCTTTACTGTATATATTCACAAGACATCAGACTTTAAAACTGCATAATTATAATACCAACATTTTGTTTTCAATTTCCTCATTTTCTGTTCTGACCAGTTTCAGTGTCTGCTATATTGAGAAATATTAAAACCAGATTGAATGCTGTATACCCTGAAAGCGCAGAATCCCATCTATCAGCTGGTATTGAGCCTACAAGTCAGATTTCAGTTGTTCATGAGAAGAATATTAGCTTTGAACGTCATGCTAAAAATGAAATGTGGGGGAGATTCAAAGGCAAAAGAAAGATAGGAATCATAATGACCTGATTTATGTGTGGTTATCATCTAACTTAATCCATTTTCTCAGTAGTTTTGTCATTCCATGGTAACAATATAAAATTTATCAGTAACATTATCAAACTTAAGTATGAAGTATCAGAGGGGTAGCCGTGTTAGTCTGAATCTGTAAAAAGCAACAGAGGGTCCTGTGGCACCTTTAAGACTAACAGAAGTATTGGGAGCATAAGCTTTCATGGGTAAGAACCTCACTTCTTAGAAGTATTGGGAGCATAAGCTTTCGTGGGTAAGAAGTGAGGTTCTTACCCACGAAAGCTTATGCTCCCAATACTTCTGTTAGTCTTAAGTTTCAGAGGGTCCTGTGGCACCTTTAAGTATGAATTTGTTCCTCACCTGTGATTCTCTCTCCCAGCAAAATCAGAATGGTTTATTGAGTTCCAGGCTGCTGCTGCTAATGAGCATACCTGGAGAAGGAAAGGGAGGGAACTTGAATTGCTGTGGAGGGAACATGAAAGTAAGGAGGGAGGCTAAGTAGTTGGGAATGAGGAAAATAAATGGGGCCCCCTTCCTGCTGACTCCTGGATGTTAAAACTCCTCCAACACGTAGTCGGGTGTCAGGGTTTTGCCATTCATTAAGCAGGGAACTTTACATGCTGTATTGGAGTGGTCTTTTGTCTTTCTGAAAGTGGATTATAATGAAGTATAAATTTCTCTTCAGTTTAATCTGTTGAACGAATTATCGTCTGTTGGTAAATAGTGGTAAAACGAGTCCAGTAATTTTGTATAAAATCCTTGAGTATATTGTGTAACTAATTTCAGTTTTCTTTTGTTTAAACCTTCTCTAATTTGTTCTGTCATTTCATATTCTGGTTTGGTAGCTCTTAGAGAAGCTTGTAAACATGGGTCTGTTTGAGGTCCGTGATCTGTGAACATAACTCTCATTGATTAAAATGAGAGCTCCACTGAGAATTGAGGGTGTATATATATGTTCCTTACTGTCATTCCCACATTAAATTCTCAATGAAGAGCAATCCTAAAATTTGTCAATAATCATACTGCATTGCTAGAAACAGTCACATCATTGTAAACACAGGAGGTTTGTGATCCTGAAGCAAAGTTGCTATAAATATAAGTTGTTTATAAAACTGCCTTTGCACTCCATGAGTTTGATAACCAGATTTTAAAGGTGCCCTTAATCAGCTGTTTAAAATATATTACTAGGTAACTTCTGTTTTAATTGTTAGTGATTTAGTGATATAGAAATGAAAAATTCTGGCCTGAGACAATGCACAGTAGGTGAATCAGATTTTAAAGATGTAGAATGAGTTAATTACTTCTCAGCTGCTATTGTGGTTTTCAGTTATCACTAGGGGGCACTCTTCTCCTAAATACATTAGGAAATGGGCTTACGACATCAAGAACTTTGAAACAGGTTGTCTCACTGAGCATTTAAGAACATGTGCATGTGTACATTGTAAAAAAACATTAAAAGATAAAATAATGCTTAGTTCTAGAAACATAATCTGACAATTTGTCAATGGACACTTCGGTGAATGTATGAATCTTTGGCTTTATTCTGTGAGTTCACTTATGTTTTGAATGTCTGCCTTCTCTTTAAAGAAAGGATGAATGTTTCTTCTGAGAAACTGGGGAATGTTAATGTATTCTCCTTGATTTCTTGTGTGTGCATGAAGATTATTATGAAATATCTTATCCCTTATTAGAATTCAATAGATGTGCTCCTAAGGCTGTCATGTTCTTAATCTTCATTGTCAGTTTGTAATCATTAACTTAAACATCAGTTAATCCTTCCCTTGACTTCTGTATTATATATTTCTTCAGAAGAACATGGATAATTTAATACTCTTTGAGTTAAAGGCAGAAAAAAGCATCCAATAAACGTTCAATGTTAACTGTGTTATTTATATTTCCTCAGTCCTTTATCAAAAAGCATATCTGGATTTGCTGTAAGTACGTTGGTACCATATGTAGGAAAGAAAAATATAATTACATTTCCAGTCACACAAAGTTTTGCCATTTGCTAAATGTGAGTAGTTCCAGTTAGGATTAAGGGGAAAAATTACAGTTTAACTTTCTCTACAATCTAGAAAACTGGACACAATGAGCCAAATTCTGCTTTGACTACATCACTGTCAGTTTAAAGTAAATAATCTTAGTTTCAGTAGTTACTTTTGAATTTACACTAGAACTTTAGAGCAGAATTAAGCCCAATGTCACTTCAATGAAAATGGTGCTAATTAAAATAACAGCAGAATTTTCAAACTATTTATAACTGATATCCCAGTCCTGTAACTGGTTCCATACAGTCCTGCATGTAGTCTCACTGAAGTTAATGGGGCTCTGCACAAGCACAGGAGTCTGCCTGTGTGAGGCCAATTGCAAAACCATGGTCATAGTCTTTTAAAAGTATGAAAAAACATTACACCTGGGTTTTGCAGGTTTTATTAAAACACCAACATTTTAAATGGCCAAACAGGGAAGGAAGAGGGCACAATCAGATATTTTAATTTTAAACCCTAAAATTGCCTTTAAGGAAAAAACACATTAATTGCATCCTCTATATCTGTCTGTTGTTTTTATAGCCCATCACTGTAATATCTGAATCCCTGAGTTATGATCAAGCAGAATCAGAGATTCAAATATAAAATCAAGCCTTCCGTGATATAATGCACAATTGTGACACAATGTGAATGACCTGGTGTCTATAAACCAATGCATGATTTTCCAGTGATCCACAGTATTTTATGTGATAGTTATTTTGATTCTGTCATCTTACATGAGATTAACATTTTCAAAACATTGTGTGACAGAAGACATCACAATGGAAATTTCTCATACAAAATGTTGTCATCTAGTAGTCACATGCAAGTTAGTGAATTGTTCAGTCTATTTTGACTATAAGTCTAATTAGGACATGAAAACAAAATATTTTCATCTGAATCTACTTTCTCTGAAGGTGATAAAACTTGTGGTCTTTCTAATGTGTTTTGGAAGTGAGTTACAGTTGTGCTCCAGCTTCTAAGAAAGCTTTGACCCCTGTGTTCATGGCACACTAACGGTTGACAAGTCCCTTATTCTGATGAGATGTAGTTGTGAGTGATGATGGTCCCACAGAGAGGGGTGATTACACAGATAACCTAGGGCAGTCCTGTGGAGGGATCAAAATATTGAATTTGGTTTTCAGTTCCCTGAGGAGCCAATGCAGAGAGGGTGCACTGAGTTGATGTGCTCTCACCAGCTGTCTTTCTGACCAGGGCCGGCTCCAGGTTTTCTGCTGCCCCAAGTGCCGGGGGAAAAAAAAAGCCGATCAGCAGCACTTCAGCGGTAGCTCAATCGCACCGCTCCATTTGGCAGCAGTTAGGCGGCAGGTCCTTCACTCCCTCTCTTCCTCTTTGGCAGGACTTCGGTGGCAGCTCAAAGAGGAAGAGAGGGACTGAGGGACCCGCCGCCGAAGACCCGGACATGCTGCCCCAGTAGCGGACAGAGTGCCGCCCCTTTGTATTGGCCCGCACCAAGCACCTGCCTCTTTCGCTGGTGCCCGGAGCCGGCCCTGTTTCTGACAAAGGGAAATGCTACATTCTAAACTAAAGAGAGTCTTTTGTACATTGTTTGTTTTGTTTTCAGGCTTGGCAGCTTCATTACTAAGTATAACAAATTGCAAATAGCCAAACTGCATCCTGAGTAGAGTGGGCACAGTGTTCTGAACAGCCACAGATTGAAGACAAGAGAGTGTTTTACAAACTGTAGCTATGGACCAGCCTTGACAATTGGAAAGCAGGCACTTTGACAATTGGAAAGCAGGCACCTTCACAGGAGGGTAATGTCATGGATGAGTCCATCAGAGCTCTTTCAAGAACATAACTTCCATTTTGCCAGTTAGTTAACGAATTGCCTGGAATAGTCACCTATTTTTCATCAAATGCTAGCTGCGTTGTTAGATGTTAAAAACATGGAGAGCTTGGTGTCATCCACATGCTGCTGATACTTGAGTCTGTGCTGTTGCATGATCTCCCTCTACACCTTGCAACTCCACAGGTGAAGGAGAAGTTGCCCATCATAACTGTCTGTCCAACAGGAAGGATTGGCGTCATCTCCGAGATGGGACAGGAGTATTTGGTAGTCAGCAGCATAAGATGCCCTAAAGAGATCCAGCAAAATGAAGTTACATGCATGGATACCCCTCTAGAAGAAGAGGTCTTCTGTCAGTGTAACCAATATTGTCTCTGATCCGTGGCCTGACTGAGAGGAATCTAGATGGCTCTTTGATAGCTTCTTGAGCCACCCGCTCAAAACTGAGAGGCTGGGTAGTATTTTGAAAGACCAGTACCATTTATTTTTTCCCTAAGTATTTGTGGAATGATTGTATGCTATAATGTGTGTGGTATAATTCCCCCTTTGAAGGAGGTGTTGACAGTTTGTTAGCTGGGGACTCTCTTATGCTTTCAACTGTCCCCCTAGCCATCAAGGGTATAGATCAGAGTAACAAATGTAGATTAAATTTCTGTTAGTGCTTATAGGACTTTTGTTTAGTATGAGTGAGCCAAATTCTTAGGGGTACAGTTTATCAATTTTGTCCTTCAGTGTTATTTTTTGGGGTCTGGAGAGACCATCCTAGAAACAAGAGGTCATCTCTGAGAGGCAGGCTCATTCCTTATGGTGGTTTCTGGGGCTGAATGGAGGCATTCCGGGCTAACAAAATAATTTGTGGTGTGGCATAATTCTTTGGGATATGAATGTGCATCACTGCACAATAATAATCCACTGATATCTTCTGCAGCCAATGGTGGTCTCACAAGAATTCCTTCTGCTAAATTCTATCTATGTTTGTTCATGTTTCTGGGCACTGATTCTGACACCCTATAAAAGCAAAAAGATTTGCTTCCAACAGCACAGCAAAATGTCAGATTATGTTAAGTAACTCCAAAGATTTGCAGTAGCTCTTAAAGGATTTTTGGTGCATGGTTTTTCAGAGTGGAAGGGCAAATTCTTTCTCAGTTGCCTGGTGTTTACCTTGATGACACCAGGAAGGGAAACTCAGAAAAACGTGTACTAGAATAAAGTCATATATAGGGCTGGCTAGAAAAACAGAACTTTGTTTTGCCCAAAAAAAATAAAAAATCAAGGTTTTAAAATTTGTTTAAATGAGTCCTTCTCCCTCTCCCTCTTTATGTGTGTGTGTGTGTGAGAGAGAGAGAAAATTTTTGAGATGGAGGAAGAGACCAGACTAGCCAGTAGCCCAGTGTTCAGGGCACTCTCCTGTCATGTGGGCGACTGAGGTTCATGTCTGTGCCCTGCCTGATTTACAGCGGGACTTGAAGCTGGGTCTCCCAGGCCCTACAGAAGCACCCTAACCACTAGTCTATTAGTTATTCTGGGGCAGGTTTTTCTTCTCAAAATTCCACCCTGGACCTGAGAACCAGTTTTGCTGAATCCACATTTTCTGATGAAAATCATTTTGTTTAAAAATTCCCAACCAGCTGTAGTCGTAAATCATTATTACTATAATGCGCACTACAGTGTTGGAGGGGTGGGCTGCATGGAAACTATTGTATTATTTACAGGAGTGTACAGTTACTGTAGTAAAACGATGATGAATTATAGTAATTTACCATGGTAGTCTGCAGAAAAATTAGTATTATTTACTATAAAGTTCAAACAAATGATGGCCGGGATTTTCAAAAATCAAAATTTAGTATGGTAAGTTATAATTTACTCTATCACTTTACTACAATAAATGGGAATTATTGGGCGGTCGGTTCTTTTAGGCCATGTATTTAGGTGTCTTAATATAGGTTTAGGAACATAATGTAGGCAACCATTTTTGAAAATCATGATTATATCCTTTACAAATAGAAGACAAAAGTCTACAAATGAGTCCACGCAGGTAGATGCCTGCACTCACATTGTGCCCCACTGACTTAAATAGGGCTCTGGGCAGGCAATTGTCTGCCTGTGTGGAACGATTTATGAGCTCTAGCCCACTGTGTAATAATTACTATAATTTATTGTGCTGCTATGGTCACTAGGCCATTTAAGCAGTATCCACTATCAGTGCTATGTTCTGCAGAGAATTGACTGGATTAGACATACTATCTCTTAAGTGGAGACGGTGAAGGTATAGTTTGACTATTCCAATTAGGCCTAGCTAGATTAAAATCCCTAAATTTAAACACTGTCAAAGCTTAAATCCACCAGTGTACAAAAATAAAAAAACATACTGAGTAATTTATACTATTTTTTGTCTTTGTGATATGCAGATGAAAGATTTTTCAACCTAAGACCATGGATCTTCAAAAGGGCAGAATTGGGATGTAAGGGCTGGTTTGGTTTTGAATTTCAGTAAAATTAAAATAGGGCTCTTTTATTCTGAAATGAGAGTATCCATCCAAAGATCTGTGCCAAACCCAACTGTATACAGTCTGATTAAATATCCTACAGAAAAGACCTGCAACTTTAACTTGCCCCCTCAAAACATACAGATTTACCAAACTAACCACTCCCAAAACTATAAGGTGTAGATATTTGATATAGTAGTAGGTTGTGTTAGGAGGAGCTTGATTGGTAAAAGGCATGGATGGAAAGCTGGAGTCCATGGGGGGCAGAGTTAAGGTTGTAATGCATTGTCTGTGGTGTCTGGTAGCTGTGGAAATGGTGTCCTGGGCTATTTCACCCACATCACACTGAGGAGAAGCCAGAGTTTTGTGAAGGGGGAGCAAGTCTCGGAAACACACACAGACCGTTGTTTAGAACTGAACCAAAATGAGAATGTCTATCTTGCAGGAAATTCCGATATTTTGAAATTTATTTTCATCCCAAATTGAGAAGAAAAGTTGAAACCTCAAAACTTTTCACAGAATGAAAAATTCCAAAAAAAATTGATTCAGAAATTTAATTTTGAAATTTTCAATTAAAATATTTTGACGTTCTCAAATCTAAATCTTTACTTTCAGTTGAATAGAAGGTAAATGTTATGTTTCAGGTCAGTTTGACATAAAGCTGTGTCCACCAGGACTGCCATGATGCACCATTGTAATTGTAGTTTGAGTGCCTTGTATCCCCATTCTCCCCTATGGGAGACTGGACTATACCTCCCATGATGCACCACAGTTCTAGATCTCCCATGATGCACTGTGATACCTTGGCTTGAAGGGAGATGGTGGTTCATCATGGAAGATGTAGTCTACCAGAGGCCTGGCCCACAGGAGGGAATACAGGCCTGAATCACTTCAACTATAACTCCTATGAAGTACTGCAGCTGCTCAAGTGAATTCAGAATGTCAAACTGATCCAAAATGTAACATTTTAATTCAAGAACTAGGGGCCACCACATGAAATTAATAGGCAGCAGGTTTAAAGCAAACAAAAGAAGTATTTTTCACACAACACACAGTCAACCTGTGGAACTCCTTGCCAGAGGATGTTGTGAAGGCCAAGACTATAACAGGGTTCAAAAAAACTAGATAAATTCATGGAGGATAGGTCCATCAATGGCTATTAGCCAGGATGAGCAGGGATAGTGTCCCTAGCCTCTGTTTGCCAGAAGCTGGGAATGGGTGACAGGAGATGGATCACTTGATGTTTACCTGTTCTGTTCATTCCCTCTGGTGTATCTGGCATTGGCCACTGTCAGAAGACAGGATACTGGGCCAGATGGACCTTTGGTCTGACCCAGTATGGCCGTTCTTATTTTGACATACTGAACTGCTTCAGTTCAGGTTGACCTGAAATGAAATGTTTAGTTTAGATTTTTCCAATGGAAAATCAGAAAATATTGGAAAAACTGACATTTTCCCATAGAAAAACTTTGATTTTGAAGAAAACACCTTTTCCATTCAAATGTTTTGGATCTTGCCCCCACCTGCACCTTTGGGCAGAGAATTTCTGACCAGTTTTACTGATGTCTTTATATGATGATTTTCTGGGTCTCTGTGGCATTCTGTTTTTGATGTGCTGTCTGGTTTGTTTCTCTTTGCTTTGGTTCTTTTTCTCTGAATTTTCTTGCAATATAAAATTATTAACAGATGCAAAATATTATTTTGTTATATGATTATTTGTTTGTACTCTGGTACTGCCTAGGTGCCCTGTGATGGAATACACCCCTGTATTCAGACCCTACACACTGTTGTAGTAATCTTTGTACAAAGTGTACCTTGTAAGATATCATTTGAAAACTCATAATTTGCTGGTCAGTGTTGTTCTGGTAAATATGTGGCAACATTGTATGTAAAGTTATAAAATGCCCTTTAACACATGTTCCAAACACCACAGCCATGCTGAGGCAGAAGTCAGGTCTCTCCTAAACAAAGGAAGGGATGTGTCCTTGCCTTGATTTGCATTTAAACTGTAAACAGAGTCGTCATGCAGGAAGAGGAAACAAAAGAAGTTCAAACAGGTGGGGGGGAAAAAAAAACCCAGCAGGGAATATCCTTCCACACAGAATCTTTGTCTCCTGAGTTTCAGCTGGAAATGTTTTTCAAGAGGGAGACTGAACTATAACAAGGAGGGACAAACGCCAAGAGACAACAGAAGAATACAGACACTAGTGGAGGAGAACAAGGAAACAATGAGAAGGTATTGGTCAATGCGATAGGCTGTTTTCTCACCAGAAGCCTAACCCTTGTCAAGTTTTGTGTAGGCATCACAACAGAGGAGAGTTTTTTTAAGGAAAGAGTTGAAGAATAATGAATTACTTTTGTGGATGTTTATGGGGAGCTCCCACCAAGCATGGCGGCGGGGGAGACAGCATTGGAGAAATTATGAAGGTGCATGTTTGAAAATTTAGCAACCAGTGGCTGCCAGCCACTTTTTCTGCCCTCAGTAGATGGGTGCATTATGAATATGGCTTTACTTGGCACTTTGTTTTCTATGTTGTTTTTTGTAATTATTAGCACTTTTCTTACAATAAAATTATTTAATAAAAAAAGACACGACTGTAGATTTTTAAAATACAGTACAACCAATGCAGAGAACAGAAGGGGGTGAGATAAAGAGGGAAATAAGAAAGCTGAAAGCAGAAGAGAATTTGGAGCCTGGTATATAGGAAATCTTGAAAGATCTGAGTGACAGGGTGGGGGGATTGGAAGAGAGCAAATAATTCTGCAATACAGCAAATGATAGAGAGAGAGAGTGTGTGCTCAGAAAGTGACCAGTGTTTGCTAAATGATAGTTTTACATGCAGATCAACTACAAGACTGGGTTAATGAAATGTTTAGACTCACAGAAAACCTCACAAATAATTTTTTGGAAATAAACGTGTGGAGCTGCGTTCAAAATGTTATCCTTATTTTCTGAAAGATTCTTTGATTCACAGTAAGTAAAATGACTACACCTATTAGTTTATCAAAAAACAAGATTGCTTTAAAGGTTTAGTTCAGCAATTCCCAAACTTTATTAATTCACGTAACACCTTCTCAAAAGATTGATGTTGAAGCACCACATGCAAATTTCTTCTTTGTGCACTTATTCTAGGCCTTAATAGGCTTAAGTATTAACAGATTTATAGTAAAACAAATGTTGAGTTTGGCTGGTGGAGCTCTTCCTGGGGGAAATTAGATGTGAAGGGAGTGTGGCTGGTAGGGTTAGAGGGTTAAACCTGGTTGGGAATTTTTTGATGAAATTTTCTTTGGTTGGAAAATGCCAATTTGTCCAAACTGAATATTTGCAGGAACCTACTGGTTTTGACTAAACTTTTGGTGGGAAGATTTATCCGGTCCAGGATGGAACTTCTGCTGAAAACCAGAGAGACGGAGATCGAGATCCACACCAGAAGAGCCTGGTGGTTGGGGCACTCAGTGGGATGTGGGAGACCTAATATCAAGTCCTTGGTCTGCCTGATTCAGGCGAGTGCCCTGACCACCAGGCTATTGATTATTCCAGGGTGGATGGATGTCATTCTCTCTCTCTCTCTCTCTCTTGTTTTCCATGGGAAAACTTTGAAAGGTCTCAGTTTCATCCTGATGCAGAATGGGGAAAAAATTGAAATAACAAAACATTTAATGAGAGAGAAAAACAGGGTTGTCCCATGATTCAAGCAGATTTCACCAGCCCACCAGTTGCAACCACATTTCACAGAGCCTCCCTTGGACTGGCATGCTTCACCCCCTGGGTTTGAGACCCTACAGCTCTCCTTCTTTTGGGCTTAGATGTGTTTAGCCTGGCTTCCCAAGCCCACCAGGCTCCCTTCTGATTCTGGTTCCCATCCCAGGGAGCCTCGATCCTGACTTGATGCTTTCCTGCAATTCTGCTGTCCAGGCTGTTTGCTTTCTCCCTCTCAATCTTACTGTCTCATAGCTGGTTTTCATTATGTTAAGGAGGTAGCTATCTTCCTCAGTTAGTTGGCTGCTCCTTTTAATACTCTTTTTCCTTAAAAGAGCCATGTCATGGAAGAGGAGCTGGCTACTCCTTGGCCCCACTACCTGTTAAGTGTACCACTTCCACCAAAATCAAATACCACCAGTGGTACACGTACTATAGTTTGGGAACCCCTGACTTAGAACATCAAGATATTTACAAAAGGACTGTTTCAAATTGTTGAATCACTTCCTGCCTCCAAATATTTTTTAATATAAGACATACAGTATATACAATAAGGCTTATGGTCCCATAACAAATTAATGTCAAATCCTTCTTTCCTTATTTATGAGAAGTCTTGTCAAATTCAGTGTTTTTATTGAGGGTTTTGACCCGAATATAACAAATTAATGCAAAAGAAAATTTTCATCCAACTAAGATAAAATCACTCACTTCAATTATGAAAGGGTACCATTGGTAGGACAACAGGGTAGAAATGAGAGCAAGTTGCACCATACACCTTCTGACACTGCAAAATGGTGGTTAGTCTGTCAAAGTATAGATGTAATCTGTGGCTGGACCATACATTTAAATCAAGTGCCTTTTGTCCTATTATAAAGTAGACACATTCCTGACTGCAGCAGGATCTGAAGTCTACACGTAACATGGTAAGTGCATCAAGGCATCAATTGCCTATAGGCATAAATATTATTTTTCACAAATCTACACAATAGAGCTCCAAAACAGTAATAAAGTACATGTTAGACCCTGCTCAAATCCTATGTGCAGCCACAGATTAGTGATGGGCTGCATATGGTTGTTGTGGGGGGTTATCTTCTGATAGGTTCAATCAAGTTGTGAAGATCATAACACTGCATCCAGCTAATTGCATGGGGTGACTCACCAACCCATATTCAGTCAGCATGGCAATTGGTGACATCTATTTTTCATGACATCTGTTTATCTTCCCTTGTTCCTGATACCTTGAACAAAACATCCCTATTGATTGTTGTCAAACCATTTTATCTTGTACTACATTAGGATGTATCTGTACCAGCTGGAATATAGCTATGTAAATGTATAGTGTCCAGTACGCTAGCAACAACTTTGCCAAGTTCATGTACTGCACAGTGAACTTGTAAACATCCACTTTAATACATGGCCTGACTTTGTTCACCTCAGATCTTCCACTAGGCCTAGTGCTCCAGGCTCTCTCTCTCTCTCTCTCTCCTAGAGAAACCAGATTTGATGATTTTGTTAATGATTTTGAAAAAAAAGTCAAAAACATGAAAAACATTTTCCATAAAATCTGAAAAAATTGCCACAAAAAAAAAGAGACTGCAACTGTTTTGAACCCTGTGAAGTAAAAGCAACTTTGAAATGTGAATGTTTTCATTGAATCATTTTCCCGTTTGTCATATTACTTAGAGGATAGAGTTGTTATTAAGAGAGAAATCTAATAATTATAAAAGTCCTTGTTCTTTAAATTAAGAAGCAAAAGCTGACAATGACCTGGAGTTGGGTACAGTAAACATTAGAAAAGAGATTAATATCCCAAAAGGAATTCTTTCAAGTTGCGGAGGATGGGGAGGCTGCAAATGTAGACTGAAAGTCTCCAACTGAGTGGAACTATTAACCAAAGAAAAATAAAGATAACAGGAAAAGAGAACAGGCTCCTCCTACCTGTTTAGTCAACAATGATAATAATTAATGGCTTTTTAAAAACTCAGAATGGACAGACATTTCTTAAGAGATGATGGTAATTTCCTGAGTGAGGAACAGGGGAATCTGCTTTAAGGTGAGTCAGATGGGAGAAAAGTAGAAAGTGATCTGCAGAAATGTAATGTGTGTTTGTCGAGGGTGGGGAAGGAGAGGTATTTGTATTCATTGGAAGTTTGGAACTAAACCTAAACTATTCTGTACATCTCTGGTTTAGCATTTGACAAACAAGATTAGGTATATGATGAAACGTTCTTTGTTCCCACCTCTTCCCCATTTTGTGGATCCTGATTCTTCAGAGGGCTCTCCAGGGGACAGTGCTGTGGAAGTAGCTAATCCCTCTCCCCCTTCTGCCTCAAGGGTGAGAAATGCAAACATGGAGGGCTTCCTCTATTTCCATAGCTCCGTGGCACAATCTGGCACAGGAGTCTTAGGGTATGTCTACACTATGAGAGTAGTTCGATTTTACTTAAATCGAATTAGTGGAACCGATATTACAAAGTCAAAGGTGTGTATCCACACTAAGAACAGTAATTCGACTTTGTGAGTCCACACTAACGGGGCAAGCGTCGACATTGGAAGCGGTGTACTGTGGGCAGCTATCCCACAGTTCCCGCTGCCCATTGGAATTCTGGGTTGAGCCCCCAATGCCTGCTGGGGAAAAAAATGTGTCGAGGGTGGTTTTGGGTAACTGCCGTCATTCAACCGTCACTCCCTCCCTCCCTGAAAGCGCCGGCAGGCAGTCAGTTCGCGCACTTTTCTGGTGAGTGACAGCACGGACGCCAAAGCACTGCGAGCATGGAGCCCACTGCGACCATCGCTGCAGTTATGGCCGTTGTCAACACCTCGCACCTTATCATCCACCTTTTTCAGAGGCAGATGCTGAGAAATCAGGTGAGGAGGCTACGGCACCGCGGTGAGGACATGAAGTCTGAGAGTGGCACAGACCTCTCGCAAAGCACGGGACCCCGCGCCGTGGACATCATGGTGGCAATGGGTCATGTTGATGCTGTGGAACGGCGATTCTGGGCCCGGGAAACAAGCACGGACTGGTGGACCGCATAGTGCTGCAGGTCTGGGATGAATCACAGTGGCTGCGAAACTTTCGCATGCGTAAGGGAACTTTCCTGGAACTTTGTGAGCTGCTGTCCCCTGCCCTGAAGCACAAGGACACCCGGATGCGAGCAACCCTGACTGTCCAGAAGCGAGTGGCCATAGCCCTCTGGAAGCTTGCAACGCCAGACAGCTACCGGTCAGTCGCGAACCACTTTGGCGTGGGCAAATCTACCGTGGGGGTTGCTGTGATGCAAGTAGCCAACGCAATCGTTGAGCTACTGCTCTCAAAGGTAGTGACCCTGGGAAACGTGGAGGTCATCATAGATGGCTTCGCCGCAATGGGATTCCCAAATTGCGGTGGGGCTATAGATGGAACTCACATCCCTATCCTGGGACCGGAGCACCAGGCCAGCCAGTACATTAACAGAAAGGGCTACTTTTCAATGGTGCTGCAAGCACTGGTGGACCATAGGGGACGTTTTACCAACCTCAACGTCGGATGGCCGGGCAAGGTTCATGACGCTCGTGTTTTCAGGAACTCTGGTCTGTTTAGACGGCTGCAGGAAGGTATTTACTTCCCGGACCACAAAATGACTGTTGGGGATGTGGAGATGCCTATAGTGATCCTCAGGGACCCAGCCTACCCGCTAATGCCCTGGCCTGGCTCATGAAGCCCTATACAGGCGCCCTGGACACTGAAAAAGAACTCTTCAACTACCGGCTGAGCAAGTGCAGAATGGTGGTGGAGTGTGCTTTTGGATGTCTCAAGGGGAGATGGAGAAGCTTACTGACTCGCTCTGATCTCAGCGAAACCAATAATCCCCATTGTTATTGCAGCTTGCTGTGTGCTCCACAATCTCTGTGAGAGCAAGGGGGAGACGTTTATGGCGGGGTGGGAGGTTGAGGCACATCGCCTGGCTGCTGATTACGCCCAGCCAGACAGCCGGGCGATTAGAAGAGCCCAGCGGGACGTGCTGTGCATCCGGGAGGCTTTGAAAGCTAGGTTCCATAGTGAGCAGGGTAACCTGTGACTATTAAGTTTGTTTAAAGAGAATCTGAACCTGCCCCCGTTTCTTTACCCACTTAATGTTGACTATCCTCTCCAGTTACATACCCTCTTCACCCCGTTTCCCCCCTTCCAACACACCTTTAAAAAAAAAATGGAACTTTGTTCATTAACACTGTTTGCTTTATTAAGAGTTTTGTGGTAAAGGGTTGAAACTGGGACGCAGACTGTGGTGGGGAGCGGGTGTAGTGATGGAAAGGACGCTTCTAAACTCGAGGAATGACAGGCTCCTGCTCCTAGAGCGGTCCGCAGTGGTGGACTGGCTGTTTCAACGGAGCCTGCCACCCCTCCTTTTCGGGACTCTGTGTGTGGGGGCTATGTGACTTTGTGGCGGGGGAGGGGACTTTGTGGCGGGGGAGGGCGGTTAGACAGAGACTGCAGCGGGGCTCTGTCCTCCTGCCTCCGGTCCTGCAGAACATCTACAAGGCGCCGGAGCATGTCAGTTTGCTCCCTCATTAGTCCAAGCAGCGTTTGGGTCGCCTGCTGGTCTTTCTGCCGCCACCTGTCCTCCCGTTCGCTGTGTGATCGCTGGTATTGCGACATGTTCTCCCTCCACTGGGGCTGCTGTGCTGCCTCGGCTCGGGAGCAGCCCATAAGTTCGGAGAACATCTCGTCCCGTGTCCTTCTCTTGCGGCGCCTAATCTGCGCCAGCCTCTGGGAGGGGGATGCCGGGGTAGGTCGGGAGACACTCACAGCTGTGGGATGGGAAAAAGGGAGTGAATTCCTCACAAAGATACATTTTTGTGAACAATGAACATAGTCTTTCTCTGTGAACAAGACCATGCACAGCACCTATCACATGCGCACTCAGGACAAGGTCGAATTTTCGGCCTTCTCATTCAGTGCCTGGGGTCTTGGAGTACAGATCACACAAGCAGGGCAGGACAGCAGAATTCGGGTAGCAGGCGGACATGGTAAGCCGTAGACTTTTGGCTGCTGAAAGCTTAATTTATAGCAGTGTCCTCCTTTCACGTTCAAAGCAATGCCCCTATCGTTCCTGCTGCCGGCAATCTGGCCAGCATGAACTCTGCCCCTGTCCCACCCCCCTCGCGGCTGTCCCCGGGAAAGATCCCTGTATGCTGCCCCTGTCCCGCCTCCACCGCGTGGCTGTAAACCGCGGTTACAGTTATGTAAAGGAACAGGCAATCAGTCCCAATACTAACATTCCCCTAATTTAAAGCAGGTCACCATGAGTGATATCACTCTGATGAGGATTTCGGACACTGAGAAAGACCACATGCTGCGTGAATGCCAGCAAAAACCAGGGCCGTATGCGGCCATGCTGTGCGAGGCACTGATCCCGGAGTACTTGCTGCTAGCCTGGCGCGGAAAAGTTTCCTACCATGGAGGACGCAATAAGGCCGTTCTCCCCAGGAACCTGATGCAAAGGCTTTCAAATTACCTCCAGGAGAGCTTCGTGGAGATGTCCCAGGAGGATTTCTGCTCTATCCCCGGACATTTTGAGATACTTTTGCAGTAGTTGCACTGGCAAGGACTAAAAAGTAGAGCGCCTAGGGCAAACTAATCATGAAAAACCCATTGTTAATATTCCATTCCTGTTCTGTTAAAAATAAATGTTTACATGTTTAAAACACTTACCGACTGATCCTTCCCCTGATTCAGGGTCACGGTTAACGCCTTGGGAGGGTTGGTAGGGGATCTCTGTGAGGGTGATGAAGAGATCCTGGCTGTCGGGGAAATCAGCGTTGTACGCGTTGTCGACTGCCTCGTCCTCCTCATCTCCTTCCTCATCTTCCCCGTCCGCGAACATCTCCGAGGAAGCGTGTCATAACTATAAAAGGAAGGGTAACAGCTCTCTGTGTACAGTACTAAAATCCCTCCTGGTCAGAGACTCCAAAATCCTTTTACCTGTAAAGGGTTAAGAAGCTCGGGTAACCTGGCTGACACCTGACCCAGAGGACCAATGAGGGGACAAGATACTTTCAAATCTTGGGGGGGGGAAAGGCTTTTGTGTGTGTCCTTTGTTTAAGGGGTTGTTCGCTCTTGGGACTGAGAGGTTCCCATCCAGGTTCTCCCCATCTTTCTAGACAAGTTTCTCTTATTTCAAAATTGTAAGTAAAAGCCAGGCAAGGCGTCTTAGATTTACTTTGTTTTCTCAGCTTGTAAATGTACCTTTTACTAAAGTGCTTATCTTGTTTGCTATACTTTGAACCTAAGACAGAGGGGATTCCTCTGAGCTCTTTAAGTTTAATTACCCTGTAAAGTTATTTTCCATACTGATTTTGCAGAGATGATTTTTACCTTTTTCTTTAATTAAAAGCCTTCTTTTTAAGAACCTGATTGATTTCTCCTTGTTTTAAGATCCAAAGGGGGTTTGGATCTGTATTCACCAGAAGTTGGTGAAAGGAAGGAGGGGGGAAGGGTCAATCTCTCCTTGTTTAAGATCCAAGCAGTTTGGATCTGTATTCACCAGGGAATTGGTGAAAAGTTTCTCAAGGCTAAGGAAAGGTCCGCCTTCGTCACCCAGGCAGGGGTGTATGAATTCAATGTACTCCCTTTCGGGTTGCGAAATGCACCCGCCACCTTCCAAAGACTTGTAGATGGTCTCTTAGCGGGATTGGGAGAATCTGCCGTTGCCTATCTCGATGATGTGGCCATTTTTTCTGATTCATGGACAGAACACCTGGAGCACCTGAAAAAAGTCTTCGAGCGCATCCGGCAGGCAGGACTAACTGTTAAGGCTAAAAAGTGTCAAATAGGCCAAAACAGAGTGACATACCTGGGGCACCAGGTGGGTCAAGGAACTATAAATCCCCTACAGGCCAAAGTGGATGCTATCCAAAAGTGGCCGGTTCCAAAGTCAAAGAAACAGGTCCAATCCTTCTTAGGCTTGGCCGGATATTATAGGCGATTTGTACCACACTACAGCCAAATCGCCGCCCCACTGACAGACCTAACCAGAAAGAAACAGCCAAATACAGTTCAGTGGACTGATAAGTGTCAAAAGGCCTTTAACCAGCTTAAGGCAACACTCATGTCTGACCCTGTGCTAAGGGCCCCAGACTTTGACAAACCGTTCCTAGTAACCACAGATGCTTCCGAGCGAGGCGTGGGAGCAGTTTTAATGCAGGAAGGACCAGATCAAGAATTCCATCCTGTCGTGTTTCTCAGCAAGAAACTGTCTGAGAGGGAAAGCCACCGGTCAATCAGCGAAAAGGAATGCTACGCCATTGTGTACGCGCTAGAAAAGCTACGCCCATATGTTTGGGGACGGCGTTTCCAACTACAAACAGACCATGCTGCGCTACAGTGGCTTCATACCGCCAAGGGAAATAACAAAAAACTTATTCGGTGGAGTTTAGCTCTCCAAGATTTTGATTTTGAAATACAACACATTTCGGGAACTTCTAACAAAGTGGCTGATGCACTCTCCCGGGAAAGTTTCCCAGAGTTAACTGGTTAACAATTGTTTTTGGAATGAAACATATTGTTAGTTTTTATATAATCAGTAGTATGTCCAAAGGTACGTGTGTCTTATTAACTCTGTTTTCTCCTAGAGCTCCAGGAAAGAAATCACAGCCAGTGTGGAACCAAACGTCCAACACTATCTGTAATTTGGGGGGCGTGTCATAACTATAAAAGGAAGGGTAACAGCTCTCTGTGTACAGTACTAAAATCCCTCCTGGTCAGAGACTCCAAAATCCTTTTACCTGTAAAGGGTTAAGAAGCTCGGGTAACCTGGCTGACACCTGACCCAGAGGACCAATGAGGGGACAAGATACTTTCAAATCTTGGGGGGGGGAAAGGCTTTTGTGTGTGTCCTTTGTTTAAGGGGTTGTTCGCTCTTGGGACTGAGAGGGACCAGACATCAATCCAGGTTCTCCCCATCTTTCTAGACAAGTTTCTCTTATTTCAAAATTGTAAGTAAAAGCCAGGCAAGGCGTCTTAGATTTACTTTGTTTTCTCAGCTTGTAAATGTACCTTTTACTAAAGTGCTTATCTTGTTTGCTATACTTTGAACCTAAGACAGAGGGGATTCCTCTGAGCTCTTTAAGTTTAATTACCCTGTAAAGTTATTTTCCATACTGATTTTGCAGAGATGATTTTTACCTTTTTCTTTAATTAAAAGCCTTCTTTTTAAGAACCTGATTGATTTCTCCTTGTTTTAAGATCCAAAGGGGGTTTGGATCTGTATTCACCAGAAGTTGGTGAAAGGAAGGAGGGGGGAAGGGTCAATCTCTCCTTGTTTAAGATCCAAGCAGTTTGGATCTGTATTCACCAGGGAATTGGTGAAAGGTTTCTCAAGGCTTCCCAGGGAGGGAATCCATCGAGAATGGTGGCAGCGGGACCAGAGCTAAGCTGGTAGATAAGCTTAGCAGTTTTCATGCAGGCCCCTACATTTGTACCCTAAAGTTCAAAGTAGGGATACAGCCTTGACAAAGCGGCTGTCAACAATACCCCATCGTCAGAGTCCACGGTCAGTGGTGGGGTAGTGGTGGCGGCCGCACCTAGAATGGAATGCAGTGCCTCGTAGAAACGGCATGTCTGGGGCTGGGATCCGGAGCGTCCATTTGCCGCTTTGGTCTTCTGGTAGCCTTGTCTCAGGTCCTTGATTTTCGCGGCACTGCGTTGCATCCCGGCTGTATCCTCTCTCCGTCATGGCTTTTGAGATCTTCTCGTAGATCTTCGCATTCCGTTTTTTCGATCGCAGCTCCGAAAGCATGGACTCATCGCCCCACACAGCGATCAGATCCAAGACTTCCCGATCAGTCCATGCTGGGGCCCTCTTTCTATTCTGCGATTGCATGGTCACCTCTGCTGGAAAGCTCTGCATCGTTGCCAGTGCTGCTGAGCTCGCCACGATGTCCATACTGGAAATGAGATTCAAACGGGCCAGACAGGAAAAGGAATTCAAATTTTCCCAGGGCATTTCCTGTGTGGCTGGTCAGAGCATCCGAGCTCGGACTGCTGTCCAGAGCATCAACAGAGTGGTGCACTGTGGGATAGCTCCCGGAGCTATTAGCGTCTAATTCCATCCACACCTACCCTAATTCGACATGGCCATGTCGAATTTAGCGCTACTCCCCTCGTCGAGGAGGAGTACAGAAATTGATTTAAAGAGACCTCTATGTCAAACTAAATAGCTTCGTTGTGTGGACGGGTGCAGGGTTAATTCGATTTAACGCTGCTAAATTCGACATAACCTCCTAGTGTAGACCAGGCCTTAGACGACAGAGCTGAGTATGGATTTTAGAATCCATGGCCTACTCAATACTTCAGAGCAAAAGAAAATTCGATTCACCACTTGAAATATATCCTGGTTTTCAGGAGCAATCACCTTGATGACTTTTGCAGATTCTTCATTCAGAGGAATAAAAATATCACATGCCTGATAATGTTTTTGCATACTTTCCATGATAAAAATTGATAAAGCCAAAACGATGCATAGCCAAAGAGTTCTGTAAGGTACAGGAGAGCACAGAAGGTAGTAAAAAGAGAAAGGAAAACATGGTGGGAGCTAGCCCACCCCACTATTCAAAGCAAGTCACAGTACAAACACTAAGTTTAGAATTAAGGTGCCGATTTTGGAAAAAGCTCAACTCTCCTTTAGGCCGTTAAAATAAAGGCGAGATTTTTTCAAACGTATTCAGCACCTAGAAGCTCCCATTGTCAGATGTTCAAAAGAGCTCAGCACCCAACATGCTGAGCTCTTCTGAAAAATCTATCTGGCCATTAATTTTGGTGTCTCAACAGGAGCTGAGTTCTTCAGAAAATCCATCCTCACTTGTGGGTACTGAGTACCTTTGAAAATCTGGCTAAAGCTGTGAATTGCCACTTACTAGCTACTAAATCCAAAATAGTTAGAGATATCCAAACTGGAGGGGCATTTATCAGCTGGTAGTGAGGAACCTGCTGTATTTTTACCAGTGGCCACTATAATTTCTTTTTATAATAGGGATGGATCCATCAGATCACATTAAAAACATTCTTGCATTCCTCTGTGCAGCAATAACTGAAGATGTCTTTCTAATAGTACTGATGATTTCTTGTAAATAAAATAAAAGCAGGTTAAAAAAACCAACAAAAAACCTTTTTGTAGATTTTTAAGCACTGGGATTTTTTTTAAGTAAATGGGCAATGAGCTTTTGCAATGTGCTCACTTGCCCTATTGTTCTGGCAGGTTTTTGGTCTATTGAATTCATAATGGGAATTCACTACTGCTCTAACTGCTTCTAGAGTCTTCTATTTTCTTTCTCTTGAATTAATGATAATTTTCCCTGAAAATACTTCTAAAGTAAAATCAGAGTCTGCATGTGGATTTTGGGACACTTTAAAATATTGCTCTTAAAACAGACATTTTGGTCTGAAGGCAAGACTTCCAAAGGGGCCCCCGTTTGAATGTAGGCAAAGACCAAAGTACATGTACAACTCAGAGTCTCTGAAAAGTGCCAAGGGTAGGGCTCAAATTCATAGTGCATGTGTGCAGGTTTAGTGACCACAGCAGGTCTCCTTAAGCTATCCAGTTACTGTGACAGCAGACTTCCTGGAAACCCCTTTGGCTGTTATTAACATATGTCTAGGGCCCTACCAAATTCATGGCCATGAAAAATGTCACAGATCATGAAATCTGGTGTGTCCCCCCCCCCCGTGAAATCTGATCTTTTGTGTGCTTTTACTCTACACTATACAGATTTCATGGAGGAGACCAGTGTTCCTCAAATTGGGGATCCTGCCCCAAAAGGGAGCTGCAGGGAGGTCACAAGGTTATTTTAGGGGGAGCCACGGTATTGCGGTATTTTGGAAAAATACTTCTTCATTGCCTTCAGAGCTGGGTGGCTGGAGAGTGGTGGCTGCTGACTGAGGGCCCAGCTCTGCAGGCAGCAGTGAAGAAATAAGGCTGGCAATACCATGCATGCCATCCTTACTTCTGCACTGCTGCTGGTGGCAGCTTTGTCTTCAGGGCTGGGCTCCCAGCCAGCAGATGCCACTCTCCAGCTGTCCAACTCTGAAGGTAGCACCGCTGCCAGCCGCAGTGCAGAAGGAAGGGTAGCAGTACCACAACCCCCACCTACAATAACCTTGTGACCCCCTCATAACTCCTTTTTGGGTCAGGACCCCTACAATTACAACACTGTGAAATGTCAGATTTAAATAGCTTAAATCATGAATTTTACAATTTTTAAAATCCTATGACCGTGAGATTGACCAAAATGGACTGTGAATTTGTTAGGGCCCTACATATGCTTATGCAATCAGGAGGTGTAATTACAGCACATATAGGTATGCCCAAGCTAACTTTTATGAAGGCAGCTCACTCAAAATAGGAGTGTAGCCAGGATAGCAAGGGCAGCGACACGGGTTAATTACCTGAATCCATATCCAGGATCCCAGGTGAGATTGTGTTTGGGCAGCTGGCATGTGCCTCAGCCCATGCCACCACAGTTACACTGCTATTTTTAGCGAGCTGGCTCTATCAAAGCTAGCTTTGGTATACCTATACGAGCTATAATCATAACTTCTGATTGCAGTGTGAAAATATCCTCGGTGCTACTGGGAATGCACATCATTCTCTTTGGCCCAAGTTGCTGATACTCATTCCTGGAATTACTAATTTAATCGTGAATAACTTCTTACATAGAACTCCCCCAAAAGGACATTGGTGCATCTTAGATAAATCCCACATGGCAGACATCAGTTTGGGCAGGATCCGAACCACAGTTTGCACTCCTAGTGTGTGGGGAAAAAATAGTTAGAATAAAAAGATGATTTTGTAAAATGCTATTTGGGGTTTGTATCTTGGGGACTCCTTGCTAAAATAACCCCATATTTGGGTCACTAATACTCCCCACAAGGCATAGCAAATGTAAAGACAATCTAAGAGAACATGTGGATTTTAGAGCACTTACAACAGTCTATCTTTAAACAGAGAGCAATGCTCAGTCTTAACTGAAGCAGAGCTGGCCCTCTGCTACAATAGAAGGAACAGTCATAAACAGAGAGTTAGTGAATCTTAATGGAGAAGGGACAAACAATAGTAACCTGTGCAGCTGAGAGTTTTTTTTTTTTTTTCTTTTTTTTAAACTAGCAACTTCACAATACAATGTATTTTGAATTTCTAATTTTGTGTCATGGAAGTCGGATAGAAAGGCAAGTTAAACTAATAGCAACAATATTTCCTAACCTGACAATGATGAAAAGAGCTATAGGTTACAACTTCAATGATCCCAATTTAAAATTAGGCAACATATATTCACTATTCTTATTGTTATTGCAGTAGTGGCTGGAGCACAAGTCATGTATTAGGGCCCCATTGTGCTGGGCACTGTACAAACACACAACAAAAACAGTAAATTATTTTGTCCATTAGACTTTATTTTTGTTTTAAATGTAATAAATGATGATTCTCTCTCTCTCTTTTTTATATATATATAAAAAATCACTGAAAAGGGGGACACAGCTGAGAAAAAGGTAACTTTACCTTTATATGGTTTTTATGTGTGCTTGAATAAATTGAGTTACCAATTTGTGTAAAGTCCTTGATCAAAATGAGGCTCTTAAGCCAATTATGTGGAGATCAGAGTGCTTAAAATTATTGAGGAATATATTTAAAATTATTAAAAGCTTCAAGAAGCTTGGTTCAGGCAAAATTACAGATAACTGATCATTTAGTCTATGTTGTTTGGAGCAACTGCAGACATAGGTGTGGAAGATCACTTTTTAGACAAATCACAGTGAAACTTTAATAAAGCCCAAACCACTCCAGAGGTCCCTTTCTGAAGAATATTTCTTGAAAACAAATCCCAGCCACTTTTATTCCACATATCTCCTGCAATTATGAAATAAGGCACAATTACTTCAAGTACTGAATAATGTTATTAAGACTGAAAACGTGAAGTACAGCTTTATTAAAAACAAAAGAAATGATATTGATGATTGGAAGGTAAAACTACAAAGCCTGGGAGTGACGTATTTAAAACATACATAAACTAAGTAGATGAATGTTTTAAAAAAAGGAGTTTGGTGTATTTAGAGAAATTTCTTCTTTGCCAAAAGGTTTGCTGAAAACTGTAAAACTAAAGTTAATTTTATTAACTTTGACCTTTATAAAAATAAGACCATACAAGGGATGAGTCTGAAAACACTTATACACTTCTTTAGCCTATGTATAAAGTCTTTCCATCCCCTCAGTTGCAAGTTTGCAATGGGGTTGCTAACAGTAGTAGAAAGTCTTTTCAGGATTAGGCACATAGGTACCAATCTGACAATGATCTATTAGGGCCTGATCCTATGCACACTGAAATCAGTGACTAAACTCCCATTGACTTCAGTGGTGCAGGATTAGGACCTGAAAGGGATACTGTGCAGAGCTATGTGAACCTTAGTGGTTTTAGTTCATGGGGTTTGTTCAATCTGTTTAAGTTTGGTTTTCAGAGGTTTTGTATCTGTTAATTTTGTTTTAGCTTCAAAACAAAACTGAATGTGAAACTCAGCTGAAACAACCACCCCATTTGTTGCCCCACTTCCATCTGCCTTTTCCATCAGACCAAAAATTTGCTGTTTTGCCTGAAAGGCTGGAGAATCTTTTGGGGGGATTTAGGTTGAGTTTTGAGTCAGAATCCGAAAAACAGGTCAGGTTTCATCATAGAAGCAGGGCTGGCTCCAGCTTTTATGCCGCCCCAAGCGGTGAAGAGGAAAAAAAAAAAGCCGCGATCGGCGGCACTTCAGCGACTACTCTACTGTGCCGCTTCAATCTTCGGCGGCAATTCGGCGGCCAGTCCTTCCCTCCAAGAGGGACTGAGGGACCCGCCACCGAAATGCCGCCGAAGACCTGGATGTGCCGCCCCTCTCCATTGGCCGCCCCAAGCACCTGCTTTCTGTGCTGGTGCCTGGAGCTGTCCCTGCATAGAAGAAAGGTTAACAGCCTCAGGGCGTCACTAGAAACAGTATTGTTTAATAGATTTAGTAATAATCTGGAAAAGGACATGAGCGGTAAGGTGACAAACTTTGCTGGTAACACAAAATTATGTAGCTTAGTCAAGTACAGAGAAGACTGTGAGGAACTTCTGAGGAACTAACCAAGCTAGGTGAACAGGCAACGCAATGGCAGATGAAATGCATATTGGAGGAAAAAAATTAACTATTGATGTACTTCCTAGGTTCTAATTTAATTGAATCAGTTCAGGGAAAGGACCAGCCATTTGGACAGTTCAGTGAAGACTTTTGTTCAGTGTGCAAATGTGGTGAAAAAAAGAAAACAAATGTTAAGGAACAGACTGGAGAATCAGGGCTGGCTCCAGGCACCAGACGAGGAAGCACGTGCCTGGGGCGGCCCATTGTAAGGAGCGGCATTCCGGCCAATCTTGCTGCTGTTTTTTTTTTTTTTGCTTTGGAAGTCTGGCCCCGTTTTTTTTTTTTCTGCTTGGGGTGGCAAAAAAGCTAGAGCCGGCCCTGTGGAGAATAATCCAGAAAGTAGTATAATGCCATTATATAGATCATTGGTTCACTGTCATCTGGAATAGTGAGTGCAATTTGAGGGGGTTTAGAGAAGCTCTGCTTCCAGTAAAGTTAAGCATGTGTGGTAAATGTTTGGAAAATTGGGGCCGAGAATTGTAAGCTCTTTGGGGACAGAAACCATCTTTTTGTTATATTTTCACAGTGCCTAGCACAATGGGGCTCTGATCAATTATTAAGGTTGCTAGGAACTACTGCAGTGCTACATTTAAAACAAAAATAAAGTCTAATGGAAAAAATAATTTACAGTCTTTTTATATTATATAATCACTGCCTCATTCTATCCATGGAGCTATACCTATCTCATAGAACTGGAAGGGACCCTGAAAGGTCATTGAGTCCAGCCCCCTGCCTTCACTAGCAGGACCAAGTACTGATTTTGCCCCCAATCCCTAAGTGACCCCCTCAAGGATTGAATTCACAACCCTGGGTTTAGCAGGCCAAGGCTCAAACCACTGAGCTATCTCTCCCCCTTGCCCCCTTTTTGTTGTGTGTTTGTACAGTGCCTGGACAAGGGGGCCCTAGTACGTGACTTGGGCTCTAGCCACTACTGCCCTCTCATTCAACTCCTTTCTCAGATAAACAAACCTCTTCTTTTCAATCTCTCATCAAATTAGAGTTTTGCCATCCCCCTAATAAAGAAGGGCAAAAAGAATGATTAGGGGGATGGCAAAACTCTAATTTCATGAGAGATTGAAAAGAAGAGATTTGCTCATATGAGAAAGGATTTGAATAAGAGGGGACATGATAAAAGTGTACACAATAAGTAGACTAGGAGCTTCTTTTCTCCCTATCATGTAAGAACAAGGGGACATGCCAATGAAATGGAAAAGTGGCAAAATCAAACTAGTAAGAGGAAATACTTTTTCACACAAAATACAATTAAACTTTTTACCATAAGAAGTCATTAAAACCAAGAATTTAGCAAAATTCAAAGAGGATCTAGGCTTTTATTTGGATAACAAAAATAGCCAGAGTTATAATTAATTAGTGGTAACAAATCCTTTAGGAAGGGATATAAAATCCCATGCATCAGGATTTAAGTGTTATGTGTATCAGTTCCAAAGTTAACTGCACCTCTGACCCTTTTGAAAGCTCCTTGAGCGCATCCTACTTAGCTTTCAGGCCACTAGCTGTCACCTTTCTTGGGGTAGAATCCTATGACTCTCTCCCATTAGATTGAGGATTTAGGCTGCAATTCACTGTGATTATTGCAACTGGTCTGAGTTTAGTCCAGCACTTACAGCTCTCTCAGGGGACAATGACAGGTTAACCAATGACTAGTCAACCTTCATAAACAAAGCATTATTTACTCAGAACAAAAGCATTACAGAGAAAACATATCTTAAAAACAATAAACATCTTAGATGCTGATCCAAGTTTGCCAAGCTGTCATCCATCTTCCACATAGAGGCCCTCATAGGAATGAGTACTATACTTCCAAACCCCTCTCACAGGTTCTGTCCTGCTTGGTGACAGTGTCATGTCAATTCCTGGACTGAGGTAGAATGACTTACTTCCTTTCCCCAGGGTGGTCCCTTTATACAGTTCTCAGCTCTTTGTTTCTTAGTCTTCTGTAAACAGTTCAAATCAGGATGTCCAATTTCCCCCCAAGTGGGTGAGGCTTCTTCAGACTAGCTACATAAAACCCGCCCCCATAGTTCCTGCAGTAAACTCATGTAATTCTCCCCCTCATCGCCTGCTATGGAGCTAAAGTATAAACCCTCGCCCCTACGATACCTGTAATGTTTATAAAGTTGATACAATATTCTCAAAGATAGCCCATAATATCGGTCATATTAGGGGCTATGCTGCAACTTTCATAGGGGGTGGGTGATTAGATAATCCCACATCTGCCTAATGTGTGGTTTCTTTCACTTTCCTCCTAAGCATCTGGTGCTGGCAATTGTTGGGGACAGGATACTGGACTGAGTGATCCAGAATGGCAGTTCCTATGAATTTCACCAAGCTCTTAGGGCAACATTTAAAAAAGTGATTTATGCATTTAGGAGTGAGATTGACTTTTAATGAGATTTAGACTCTAAAAGACAGACTTGTTAACTAAAGATGCAGACAAATGCCTAGTGCAATTTTCTCAAAGGGAGTTAGGTGCTTTGGAAAATCACACTAGGCACTTGATCTACTGACATATTTAGGCATCTAAATATCTTGGCGCCTAAGCCACTTTTGAAAAGGGGTTTTTTAGGGCCAGATTTACAAACATATTTAGATGCCTAAAGATGCAGATAGGCACCTGTGATTTATAAAAGCTTCTAAACAAGTTGGGTAATAATTACCTAAGTGCCGATGTACCTTTGTAAATCTGGCTAGGCAATAATCCTGCAAGCATTTACAGGCATGCTTAGCTTTCCTCATGTGATTAGCCCCAATAAACTGAATGAGATTACTGGCGTATTAAGCACACGTGTTGCAGAAACCAGCCCTTAGTTTCTTGACAAGAGTTTCCCACAAGAAGCTCTGCCAAGGTGGGACGGTAGAAAGCAAACAACAGGCCTCCGGGAACAAGGTGTTAGTACATTGTGTGGCCTAAGGGCGAAGTTTCTCTGTCCACTTGGGCTTCAGGTTTCAGTCTTTCTGTGGCAAACAAAGCCCCCAGTGAAATGATCATCATGAAAACCAGGGGCTGATCCCCCAGCAGCGTCAGGTTCTGCGGAGCTCAATGGAATCCGCGCGCTCTTCGCCTCTGCACCAGGCGCCGCTTGCCCCGCCGGCTTGTGCGGGGCTTGGCCGGGAGTCGTGCGCGGAGCAGGGGGAGGGCCGGGGAGGAGGGCGGGGTGGAACGCGCGCCGGGCGCAGGGAGCTGAGTGGACGGCTGGAGACGGCGGCGCGTGCAGCAGCTCCAGAAAGAGCCGGAGTTGGCAGCGTCGAGCCGCATTTCCAGTAGAAGCGGGGAGCCTGGTGCGGGGCTTGCAGCAAGGTGATGGGCTAGGCACCATTGCTCTACGCGCCCCGACTTCAGCTCCCCTCCTCTCTCTGCCCTGTCTCCTCCGCTTTGTGGAGGGAGGGAGCATCCCTACTGCGGATCTCCCCGCTCCCGCTACCTGCCCCCCCTCCCGCCCCTGCTTTGCCCGGGGAGCGCTCCCGTGTGGCACTGTGGTGTGGCTTCTTGTTTGTGAACACCCCTTGCTTTGTGTCTCCTCTTGCACAGATGCTGAAGGTGGCAGCCTTCATGTGCGTGTGTGCAGCAGCTTGGTACAGCCAGGGTCTAGCAGCAGCGGCGGCGGCGGCGGCAGCCGGGGGCAGGTCGGACCCCGGCAATTTTCTGGATGATAAACAATGGCTCACTACCGTCTCCCAGTATGACAAGGAGGTCGGACAGTGGAACAAATTCCGAGACGTAAGTTCAACCCCTCCCCACCGACTCGTCTGGGGTTAAATGCAGCCGCGGCTGGGTTCGGCCCTTCTAGCTGGGGGAGGGCACAGGCGGGGGAGTAATAAGTTCTCAAACCCTCTCATGTCTGGTTTCAGAGTGGTAGCAGTGTTAGTCGGTATCAGCAAAACCAAGGAGACCTTGCATGTTCCCTCCACCGGGCCCGGAAGGCTGGAGCGAGGCTGTGCTACATTCTTCCCTGTAGGCTGGCTTTGATGGCATTGCAAAATATTGGCCCTTGTGCGCAGCGATCGCAGTGGTGCGGGCTGAACTTTTCTTGAATGATGTTTCTGCACCATGGCGGTGCGCGGAGTGTAAACACACACACAGCGAGAGAGAGAGTGCGAGCGAGGGGAAGATGTGCTCTCCCACAGTGGTGCTGCTGCTAGGCGATCCCTGATGTGCTCCTGCTGCTGAGCAATAAGGATCGATCCGGTCACTAATAGGCCTTTAAAGAACTTTAAGCTAGAGCTGGCGGCGTAGGGGGATGTCGGCTCTACCCCGGTGGGGGAGGGGAAGGGGAAGGGGCTACTTGTGCAGGGTTAGTACTGGTATCATAAGTGCTGATCCTTGTTGATATATTAACTTTTAAAGGACGACGTGCCTCTCCCTCTTCCCCCCCCCCCCATTTTTTAAGCTGCAGGCCTCCTTGGAGGCGACAATAAAAGGGTTAACTCGGACTATGCCTTTTGCAAAGGGTCATTCAAGTAAAGGAGGCTCCTTCCGTGGTCGGATCTGGCTGTTGCACCGTTAGCCGTGATATGTCTGCCATTCTTTCCACCTGATTTGAGAGGAGCCCTGTAATAAACTGCCCTCTTCCGTTTCCAGTGCTTAGGATGTCAGGTGTGCGCTAATCCAAAGCTAGTCAGTCACGTTTTCACTAGGGCATAGCCCACCTGGCCAGCTATTTTTCCCCATTAGACTGGGAGATAGACGCACTGTACCAGCGTTTGGCCTCCAGTGACCTCTGTAGCCCAAACGTGAAATTCACAAGGCATCAAAGGAGCAAAGTGAAAAGAGAGGAAGAGGCAGTTGCCAGTGCAGGCAATGAAGACAAATCGGGTTCAGCTTCACAAATCAGTGCAAGTGCAATCATGATAGTCTTGACAAATTGTTTCATGTGTAAAGTGGAAAGGCAGTAACTTTCTGTTTAATGAGTCTAGTGGTTTCTTTCCCTGAAATGAGGTTAACACCACTGCTATTGAAATATGGATTTTGTCTCTGTGTGTCTGTCTCTCTCTCTCCTGAAATGGATTACTGCAGAAATACTAATTTCTGACTTTAAAATATGCTATGTGTACCTTACAATTTGTGTCAATATTGAAATTCATTTTGCAACACCGAGAAGTATTAGCAAGATAACAGACTATATGGATAGTTGCTATTTTTCCTAAATACTTTTTATGAAATATACTTCAAAGATGAATCCTACTATGGAACCTAAGTAAGGGCATAAATGGCTTGTATATCCTAACATATTTCAGCTGCATGGGAATAGTACCTGAACATTAAAGCTAATTCTTGCCCAGATATCATGAGTTGAATAGTGGTTCTGATCTCTCAGATCATTTCAGTTGTTGTCATAACAAACATGTTTACCATTACTGTTTGTTAACTTTGGCATGCCCTGATATATATGTATATATATGTGTGTATATATATATATGTGTGTGTGTGTGTGTGTGGTTTTTTTTGTTTTTTTTGTTTTCAATCAATTAATTCCAGGAACTATAAAGTCCTACATCTTGTAGCTTTTATGTCCCCCTATTTGCTCAGTGGATTTCTATTTATCCCTTATTGAGTTGGTTTAAGACTCCAATATTCAAAAGGTTCTCCTCTTACAGTTTGTCAATAACAACCCATCTCTGTACTTGACTCTAGTGATTCTGGGGAAACGACATTTTTTTTCTTCCTAAAAAGGAGCTATATCCAATGCACTTCTGAATATTGTACTTGAATGTATATTTTGAAGGTGAGATATGAACTTGAGAACTAAGATTGCATGAATAAAAAATGAGTTACTTCTACATGTATGGGAAATTCACTTCCACAATGTTTTACACATTTAAAACCTGTATTGTGAGTTATGCCAAACACCTCTTAAATACTAATATTTGTTGTTGTGTTTTTTTTTTTTTTTTAAAGATGTGTTTCAGTATTTCTTCAGAAACATGCAGTGCTATGTAAATATTATAGGATTAAGTACTGTTGTGGACAATGCCAAACAACTCATAAGTTAAATTTTATAATTAGACAATATCACTTCCATAAGATAGCATCTCCAGCCTGTCTGGAAGACAAGTGCTGTCTAATGTCTGTCTCTTGGGTGCCCATTGGCATATACTGGATATTAGCCAGATAATTTACTCTGTGACAGGTAGGTATCCCAAGGGTTTTAAAAGTTACTATTCTGAGTGAGCACTGAATACAGATCGTTTTTAGGCAACCCTTACAAATACGCTGTCTTATTTCATTTTTTAAAATTTTTTATATATATTCTACTTTTTTATATATAAATTTATTTTCTCATTGTTTTATGAAGTTATTTCTGTGAGGATTCTAATCTTATTTCTCATATAGAATAATAGTCGGTTGCTTCTTGTATTGAAATCTAACTATTCGAACTCATTAGGAAGTGGTTATAATAAGATTTTTTTTTTTTTTTTTTGCAGTTAAGTATTACTATCTTTAAACTGTTGGTGGGTTTGCAGAAATCCATAGAATATAACTGGAGCAAATCAATAACTGAAAACTGAACTTAACTATTTGTCCAGCAGTTTGCAAGCGCCCCCCCACCCCCCTCAAGAAAAGGAGAACTGATTTCAAGCAGCCTTGAACTACTATCTTCAATTCTTAGATAACTGAGTAATACATTTTAGTGAATCTGTTTGTGACTTTTTGTAATGTGACTTTGAAATTGGGGTTAGATACTTCATTGCTGCTTTAAAAAGTTTTAAGAAAAACAAATGTTGCCTCCTACCTCAGGACAGAACATCACAAATACATATACTTTATATGTGTGTGTGTGTGTGTGTGTGTGTGTGTAAGGAGTTAAAATTGGAAGTACTGCTTTGTGAGGCCTTTATTTATAATTTTTTTTCACTATTCAGAAAGAAACCTGTTTTCCACAAACCAAAAAAATCCCCACAGTTGTGTAGGGGAGATGGAGTTTTTTGTGTGTGTGTGGGGGGGGTGGGGGGTGAGGGGGAGTATTAAAGGCTTAATTTATGAGGTAATGACTGACTTCTGCCTCATTGGCTCAGTTTCTTAAGCGTTTTTTAGATCACAATGAAAGAATTCAGGATAGTTCAGAAAGATTGTTCATAAACATATGTTCTTTAACTAAAACTAAATCTGATCTAACATAAAAAATTCTCTGAAGTTAATGTCTCCTAGAATGTCAGAATTTTAGGGAAAGAGTTTAAGTAATGCAATCATTCATTAACTCAGTAATAATATTGGCTTACAGAATCTGTCTGTACAAAGCTGTAAAAACACATAACTGATTTCCGCTCCCCCCCCCCCCCTTTGCCTGGAATGTCTTTTCACTGTAGTCCTTGATCTTGGTGACAAATCTGTAGAGAATTATGAAATTGGTCTAGGCGAGAGACATGTCTCACTATAAAACACTGGAAAGCTGTGTATATGTTGGAGGCTACTATATACTGGCATTGATCTATGTGCAGAACTCTCATGGACATCACTGGTTTTGTGCAAAAATTTAGGATAGAATGTTAAAGATATATATATATATATATATTTTTTTTTAAAAGAGAAATGCTTTAGTGCACTTTTTTTTTTAAATATATACACAAAGTGTACTCATTCCCATGAGAACCAGAAGTGTGACAGATACTGTGGATCAGATACAGGGCTGTATCTAAACTGTGCTTAGTGCAGCTTGTGAAGGAAAGAGGGGTAAAGGTGCTTTAAGGTGCCAGTTATGTTTCCTCAGTCTGACTGCTGACTAGCTGCAGACCCAGTGCTCTGAATTCAGTAGTGTTCTCAGGGCTACTGTACTCTATTCTAGTTTTCAATTGCCTGCTAAATGCTTCAGCCATGCCACCTTTTCACTTAGCTATATTCTGAATAGTGGTGACTGGGAATGGGGGGGGGGGGGGGGGAGTGTAGCAGATGCCAATTTGAGGTGAATATTCTCTTGGCCAGATTCTACTGGGTTTATGGTGCTTTGTGCTGATGGACTGGAGAAAAGTGGCTGGTGAATAGCCAGGAATCTGGTTAATAATTCTCTAAATTCAGCTTTCTTCTCTATCCCTCTCTGTCTGTGAATTATCACTAATTCAAAATAGTAGTGTGCAAGTTGACTGGATAATGGTAATAGCATAATCTCTTGTTATAACATTGTAAACCCTACTACCTGATTTTTATATTAAACACTTACTATACATAATACAATAAATCTGACAGAAACAAAACCTAGGAAAACTTTACTGGAAAACTTTAAATAAGACACAAAGAATAATGTCCTCCTGCATCACCCATGCTGTTTGCAATAGGATTCAACCTGTGGCTTGGCTGCTGCCTCTTTACTGCTTCTTGAAGAGCTGGGAACTCAATATTCATCTCAGATAGATACTATATGCAGAAGCACAACTCTGTGTATATTTTGGGGGGGAGAGTGCGAATTATTGACCTTGTTCATATGTAATGGTGTTTGGTGTTTGTAAGACCAGATATAATAATCATACTTCCAAATTGCAATGAACTGTGGAAAAGTTCCGGTTTGGTATGAGAGATGTTACTTATACCTAGATGCACTCCCCTTCCCCAGCCCTACGCATGCTGGCTTGGGAATATCACTGCTGTAGTGTCAGCTTTTAAGAGAGCTTCTCATGCACCACTTCTAGTATTACGGTAAGTTTAAAACAAGCTACAGTACATTGGGATATTAATACTCTATTACAGTGTGGGTTGGGGAACAGCCCAGAGACCTTCCCCTCTGGAAGAACCCACAGTCCAGGTCAATTGGGAGGTTTGGGGGGAACCCAGGCCCGCCCTGTACTCCAGGTTACAGCCCAGGGCCCAGTGGACTGCAGCTGTCTATAGTGCCTCCTGTAACAGCTGCATGACAGCTACAACTCCCTGGGCTACTTTCCCCATGGCCTCCTCCAAACACCTTCCTTATTCTCACCACAGGACCTTCCTCCTGGTGTCTGATAACACTTGTGCTCCTCAGTCCTCCAGCAGCTCACTCTCAGCTCCTTGCACCTCTTGCTCCCAGCTCCTCACACTCCCACCACAAACTGGGGTGAGCTCCTTTTTAAAAGCCAGGTGCCCTGATTAGCCTTCCTTAATTGATTCTAGAAGCTGCTTCTTAATTGGCTCCAGGTGTCCTAATTAGCCTGCCTGCCTTAACTGGTTCTAGCAGGTTCCTGATTACTCTAGTGCAGCCCCTGCTCTGGTCACTCAGGGAACAGAAAACTACTCATCCAGTGACCAGTATATTTGCCCTCTACGAGACTCCTGTACCCCACTGGTCTGGGTCTGTCACAGTTTGTAGTGGAGAGGTACCCTAAGAGTAATAACTTCTTTCACTCAATATTTAAAAACTAAGTTCCAATCCACTTCTGATCATTAAACATGCTACTTTTTTGTTGTTGCAAGCATGTTAGAATACTGGAAATATCTAAAATCTACCTGGAGTTCCAGGTGGATTCGGTGTGTGTTTTGTCCTAAACCATTGTGCAAAAAGATGTTTATAGCACATAAATGAACTCCACTTTAACTAGGAAGCTGTGATTGGAACATCTATGGTATCACTTTGATGTAGCTACTACATGGAAATGAGAGATCAGACTTTATCTGTTACACCAATGTCAGCTGTGCGGTGGGAGCATTGCAACACTGAAGTTATCCTTTTGTCCTCTTCCACTGGGAAATGCTTTCACCTTCAACTCAGCTTCCAGATGCATTACAGTAATCCTGCCCAGAAGTGATTGGCTCATGAATCATTGTTCCTCTTTGTAAGCAGGTTTCAGAGTAGCAGCTGTGTTAGTCTGTATCTGCAAAAAGAACAGGAGTACTTGTGGCACATTAAAGACTAACAAATTTATTTGAGCATAAGCTTTTGTGGGCTACAGCCCACTTCATCAGATGCATAGAATGGAACATATAGTAAGAAGATATATCATATAAAAATACATACAGAGAACATGAAAAAGTGGAAGTAGCCATACCCACTGTAAGAGGCTAATTAAGATGAGCTATTATCAGCAGGAGGAAAAGTTTCTAGTGATCAAGATGGCCCATTTTAGACAGTTGACAAGAAGGTATGAGGATATTTAACATGGCAGGGTCTGAGTGAGCTCTCCCCTGACATCTACTGAGGACCGGAAATCCTAGTTTTCATTGATACTCTTTTTCCCCCCCATTCTCTGTGTGGTTTTTTTTTTTTTATAAACAAAAAAACCCCCCCAAAAAACAACAAAAAAACCCAACCCTGTATCAATTGTTTTATTGATATATTTACAATATTTAAGATGACAGGCTCAGTCCTGCCCATTCTCCTGATTATCTGAATTTTTGATTATCTGATCTGGCCCTGGTCCCAATTAGATCATATAATTGGAGTTCCACTGTATAGGTTTTTACATTTTTGTAAAAACACAGATTCCACTTTTTTTTCCCCCCATGGCAAATTGATTTCTAGGATCCTTGGTGATGAGCGGGGCAGTGGTGAAGACTCCAGGAACAGACAGTGCTTCCATAAGCACACCTACTCTGACAAAGCATCCTCATCTACTGAATAGCTAGGCAAAGTGATCAATTTTAGCTAGTGTTTGGTTACAAATCACTTTAGTATTGAGTGCAGGGGTAATGAAATGCTGTTATCCTTTTTGTAAGAATAAAGGGCAGTGGAACTGTGCTTAGCTCTGCCTTGATTGAGGGGTCATCCTAAGGGCTAGTCTACACTGGCAATGCTAAAACGCTGCTGTGGCAGAACTTTAACGTGGCTTGTGTGGTCGTGGCACAGCTCCGGGAGAGAGCTCTCAGGTGCTCTAAAAATCCCACCTCCACGAGAGCTATAGTTGCCAGCGCTGGGAGTGCGGCTCCCAGCGCTGGTGCACTGTCTACACTGGCGCTTTACAGCCCTGAAACTTGCTGCACTCGGGGGTGTTTTTCATACCTCTGAACGAGAAAGTTGCAGCACTGTAAATTGCCAGTGTAGACAAGCCCTAAACTGAACCTCACTCGCTAAATGGGGTAGGGATGCCAAATCCCAGTGAAAGGGTGCAGTCAGGTATTCCTCTCTCCCTCCCCATCTGGTGGTGTGGGTTTTGCCTAAGGAATCTTAGAGACCATTTGACCCTCCCCTCTTCACTGTTTAAAGAGACACTGATAAGATTCAATTGAGTCCTTGTTTTGTTAAGTGAGCACTAGAGCTGAAATAACTGATAAGGTGCGGAGTTGTAGCTCTAGCGTGGGATAGTATTCAAGTGAAAGACTGCACAGCCTGCACTAGCAGTGAGGTTCCCCACTACCTTGTGAAATCACTGAGAACTGGGCTTCGTGGTGGAAGCTCAGAAAGCAACTACATTGTAATAGAGAAGCAGCGGCCAATGATGTCAGTGAATAATAGTGGTGGCGACAGCAACGGCAGAGTGAATGGTGACTACTGAGCTAATTGCAGTAGTGGCCGCAGTAGCTGAGGCATTGTTCAGTGCCTTCCCCACCCTCCCTCTGGGTTAAGAGGTGATCTCAACTCTGAACTCGCCTTCACTGACCAAGGACAGCAACTGTGAGTGAGGTGCAGTAGAGGGAGAGGTGTGTTAAAGGAACATTTGCTTGTCAGACTTTCACACTGCAAGGTGAGAAACTGAGGCAAAGGACACTGCCCAACATATTCTTGGGAGGGTGTTTGCTCTTGGTCATATGCTACCAAATCATGGTGGTTGTGTTTTCCCAAATTAATACTGGGTTCCTTTTCCTTTTTATTAAAAGCTTTCTTTGCTATACACGGAGTCTGTGCTTGTGAGAGGGAGTATTGCCTCGTAGAGGTGCCCGGAGTGGTGTTTAAAGTTCCCAGATTACTGGGTGGGAGCTCGAGCTGATCCTAGTTTGCATTGTTAAGAGGAACTTCTAGACCTTGAACCTAACCCTTGTTGCTGCCAACTCCACCTAGCTGAAGGGTTACATGTAGAAGAAACTGGCTAAAATTTCCTAGCAAGCTGGAAGTGGAAGAAAGCATCAGAGTTCACAAATGTCATCTGATTTTTCTAGGCTTGGAGAGGAGATGAAGAGGACCCTGAGACTTGCTACATAAAACAATAAATGGGGGCAGATCTATCCTTGGGATTGTGTATATGGAAACGGAAGTTGCCAGGAACAATGAACTGGGGGTCTGAAGAAGGCCTTTTTTTCCAGAGAGGAGTCGTCCCAGGTGTCTCTTGCCCTTTGCTTTGCTAACAACCGATGTATTGAAAGGCTTTTGTTTCTAAGCTATAGTATTGGGTTCCTGAGTTTGAAGTGGAGCAATACTGCTAATAAACTTTTTCTTTTTGTTTTGCTGGGCTACACGGGTGGTATTAAATCAGGTTTCTATGATGTAGGCAAGATCAGGTGTTTTATCCAAAACCAAAATATGAATGGTACTGGTCTTCTTGAATTATTGTCAAAAGTTACAGGGTGTACTCTTCTCTTTCCTCAGATTTTGGTTGAGGATTTCATTGATAAAGGGATTGGCCTCAAATACCTGGTTGTAGGACTCTTCCCTGGTGTAGTTTTCATCTTGGGTGGCCCAGTCCTAATTGTATTAAAGCATGTACTTTAGTCATTGTAATTATCTGTTATAACTCTGTAGCTTTTTATGAAGGCAGGAGTAAAATAAAAGTAGCTGTAATAGTTCTGAAGTTAACTAAAACTGAAAATTTACATAATTTTAAATCCAACTCCTAATCTTAATTTTTGCTTAATAAATAAGTCCATAAGAGAACTCAGTTGGGAAACTGCTACAGTTTACTTAGAAAGTGCACTTCTCCTATATAGGTCATAAGCATCCTATCTGTCTGAATACTGGCTGCTCTTTCTTTCTTTGATCTGCAGAGTGACTGATGCTTTTCAGGTATCAGTTGTGGCTACAAGAGGGTTTCATTGCATCTTCTCTCTTGGCCCCAGCTACTATTCTACCTTCTTGTTGCATTGATAGTGGGTGGGTGTCTTGTGTTGTGTGGTTTTTTAAAATCATATATGCCAGAGACAGTCTTGTCCTCTTCTCTCCTGATGTCAGTGTAGATGCAGGCAGTGCAAAATGTACTACAGTCATATAGTATCTCAAATGCAAAGCTGCATTTCACTGATCTGAGGTTTGAAGAACAATGTGGAACTAGCTATTTTACGGGATGTCTAGATTTCATTCCTGTAGTAACAGAACTGGTGATACGAAAGCAGGAAGAGGTTGGGGGGGGGTGTGTGTGTGTGTGTGTGAACAGCTTAAATTGCTTAAAAACCCTAACTTTCAGTACTGTGTTTCAAAAATGTTAGACTGCCAACCTGTGTCTAGGTTGACCTTAGAGATATCTTGTGTTTTTTCAAACAAACAAAAAAACCCATGAATAAAGCTACTTTAAGGGAAATTACTGCTTTGTCCAACCCTGAAGAGCTATGAGATCTTTGCTCACCAATTCTCCATATAACTTGTATTTGTCATGCCTTTTTGGTGACTTTAGTATTGCTATCTATTATAAATAAAGTGCATTTCATTGATTTTTAAAATGAAACTAGTAACTGGAAAAAATGGCCAGTATTTTTTTTTTTTTAAACCTGTGACAATTATAAACTACTGTATTCTGTCATTTATTTTCTAGAATCTAAAGTATATCTAAAACTTTCAGATTTTTTTTTAAATGGAGATTAAACTTGGATGATATGTAAATTTAAGTAAAATCTATTTAGGATTGTATTTTCTTGCACACTGGAACTTTTTTTATTTTTTATTTTATTTGTATTATCGTCTTCAGTTTGTATTTTCGTGTGTGTGGGAGGAATGCTTGGGGGTTGTCAATCTTAGTTCTTCACAAAAACAAAAGTTGAAAGATAAACCATCTATTTTTTTCTTCTTCTGATGTTCTGTACTAATCTCAAACTATTGTTAATTTTAAAAAACTCTCTTGGAAAGCACTAGCTTGGAAGCTCTTTATCTGGCAGATATTTAGGAGTAAAGTAAACTGTAATATTCTTTCTTTAGATTGGCTTTATAATCTAAGGTAAAGCAGATACAATGAAACCGTTATCTTATCTCCTTTCTCTGAACAATAATCTCTATTTTACTTGCTCTGTTATTTAGTGGATATGGATATTCACCACTTGTCATGTCTTACTCCTTAAATCTTATTGGAATTGACTCCTGCCATCTGTGCCTAATATAGTGTAGTATAAATAGCTTCAATAAAGTAATACATGGTGGTAGCAGCAGAAGCTGCAAGAGTTGTTTTATAGTTGAGGAGGAAGAATGAATGAAGCTACAGGATCCATTATTATTAGAAATTTAATATAGAATAGCTGGGATATTCAGACTTTCACTCTAATCCCTTAAATGTATTTTTTTTATCTTTTTCACATTTTTCAGTAATCATTATTAAAATATTTGAGCTGTTTCAAAGATGTAATTTTAAAGTACTAATATACAATTTGTAGATCTTGGTCTGTTTTCAAATTTAAACCCATAATGTTAAGTACTGAAAATGAAAATAGCTTGAATTTCAGGCATGCTAAGGAGCCCCAACTCGGAGTAGAGGTGAGGAGCCGCTGAAAAATTGGGCCACTTAGTTAGGTTCTGGGCCTGTGATTCTTAAATTCATTTCACTTATGAAATGTTATTTCTGACATGAGAACTTTTTCTGACCAAAAAATGCATGAAATTATATTTTAAAACCGCTTTCTTGAGCTTATGGTTCTGAAGATTTTTTTTTTTAAAGTGAAATATTTTATCTGCAGCAATATTGTTATGAACTGTGGCATGTCCGACTGTTCAGTAACTATAATTTAAACTTTTTGTATCTAAATCAGTTTGCGTTAAACTCTAGTTGAGCATATTCAGTGCTGAGAACTGCCATATCTATCATTAATACAGAGTAATTTAGAGTGCCAATATAGTGTTAACATATAATTTAATAAGTGTTGAATCTATTCTAGTTATTTTCATAATAAAGTTTAATTTTCAGAAAGCAGATATTTATGACAACTAATAGTATAACCTTCAACGTTCTCTTTTGCTTCATTACCTACTATTAATCACTTGTTAGCTTTTCTTGGTGATGTTCATTGCATGCTTGTCCCGGGGCAATATAATAGTCTTACTACTTTGCTGCTATTGTAGCTAATGACTTATTAGGGAGATGCTGTGCACTGTAGAGGAAGAAGCACAGGGTTGGGAGTCAGGAAGAGCTGTGTTAAAATCCCTGCCCCTTTAAAGTTAATGGCAAAACTCCCATTAATTTCAGTTGGTCCAAGATTTCATCCCTAAATCGAATCCTGGTTCTCATTGCTTAGGGGCAACAATACGGGACTGAACCTGAAAGATGTTGAACAGGTAAATTGTTCAGGGTCCTCCAATCTCAATGAGATGAAGATTACCCATATTTGGCCCATAGAAACTTGCCCAATAAACACAATGCTTGAAGGTTTGCTATGAGAAATTGTCATGGCCCTACTACACCTCTACCCCGATATAACACTGTCCTTGGGAGCCAAAAAATCTTAACGCATTATAGGTGAAACCGCGTTATATTGAACTTGCTTTGATCGGCCGGAGTGTGCAGCCCACCCCCCCCCCCCGGAGCGCTGCTTTACCGCATTATATCCGAATTCGTGTTATATCGGGTCGCGTTATATCTGGGTAGAGGTCAGGGCCGGCTCCAGGCATCAGCTTGGCAAGCAGGTGCTTGGGGCGGCCACTCCGGAGAGGAGCGGCAGGTCCAGCTATTCGTCGGCAATTCGGCGGACGGTCCCTCGCTCTCGCTCAGAGCGAAGGACCTTCTGCCGGATTCCCACCGCAGATCGCGATTGCGGCGCGCTTTTTTGCTGCTTGGGGCGGCCAAAACCCTGGAGCCGGCCCTGGTAGAGGTGTATTTGTTTTTCAGGAGCAACAAATACACAATCCTTGGGTTAGGAGAGACTGCTCTAGTTTCAATTTCTCTCAGCAGAATCTGAGGATAGTCTGCTTTTTAGCTGAGTGGTTGTTCAGAGAAGCAGGAACCTTCAGGGCTATTCATGACTGAAGACTCAGTGCTGATTTGAGAGAAGGAAACAAACTGGAGTGTGCATGAATTCCTGTGGTTATGAAAGCTGTGTATTGCCATGTGTTCTCTTGGGTGTGAAAAGGTGACCCCTTTTATTTTAAATATAAGGAAATGTTTTAATAAAACAACTGGTTTATTTTTCTTTTTAATGACTAAATATTGGGAAGAAGAACCTTATTCTTAATTGTAAAAATTGATTTTTTTTTCTATATTTTTGTTTAGCTATTCTATTGCTGTCTAAACAATGCCTAAGGATTAAATTCTGCAGGAACCCCAAAACAATGGTTGTAGACCGACTTCCCTGGTGCTCAAGTGGACAACAGCAGGAATCCACTATATAAAACTACTTCCACTCCCAACTGGAGAAATGCATAAACCAGTTTGGTTAGTTTCAGAAGCCCTGCTTGAAACCTCAGAAGTTTAGGCAGGAATTTTCTAACAAACTTTTGCCCTCGGGGGAAGGCATTGACTGGGGAGGGGGCATGCATCAGACTGTCAGAAAGGCAGCAATTGCCAGGATTTTGCCTGTTTTTCCTAGCTCCAATGCTTAGGAGTTGCCTAGATCAAGTGTAATCTACTGTAACTGGCAAGGAAATGTTAAGTTTAGGCAAAACAATATGCTTCTGCTTTTGTTATTTTTAACCCCTTATCTGCTTGTGATGTTTCTATGGTTGAATAAAACATACTATTTTGAACAAGTTAGTTTCTGTAATTGCATTTACCTGCTGGACACAGCTCCCAGAGAGGATTCTGTAGAAGGGGCTAAACCTAGCTGGAGGTAATATGGTTGGGAAATGGATTGTTGTAACCTGCTGGTCCAGTCAAGTGTAGAGTGAATCATGAGGTCTTGCTCTGAAAAGTGCAGATCACATGGGACATGCTCACAGAGATAGAGGTCACAGGTACAGCTCATCCCTGACATGTGACACTTGTATACTGGGTCTAAAATGGATGTTACACAGTATGGGGATTTAAAACCCAAGGTCTTTAATGATGGTTTGGTGGAGGTGGGTGGTGAGGCAGGTTGGCAGTGGGACAACACTTGTGTAATGCATAGTTACCTCCTACTGATATTGAACCTCCAAAGGCATCCAAGCTTCATTCCCACAAAAAATTCCTACTGCTCCCAAGTTAGCACTCTACATTTTTTTTATTCTTCTCCAACCACTCTGTACATGTGTAGTTTTGTCTTGTCTTTTTTACTGTTTTATGGGAGAAGTAAACTCTTCCTCAGGATGTGCTAGGTGGCTCCCTCCTCCCACCCAGTCTTTCAGCTTTGGAAAGTGGGGTGCTTGATGTGGTGACTTCTAAATTGTGGTAGTTATGGGCACCTATAGCTAGACTTCATCTAGAATTGTATGTGCTCAAGGCACCTCCAGGCACCGCCCACCGCAGCTCCCATTGGCCGGGAAGGCGCGACAAGGGCAGCGCACGCAGAGCCCTCCGCCCCCTCCTCCCCCAGGGGCCACAGCACTTCTGGGAGCAGCGTGGGGCTGGGGACAGGGCAAGCATGCAGGAACGCTTCTTGGCCCTGGTGTGCACCGCTGCCACCGTGAAGCTGCTTTAGGTAAGCAGCGCTGGTCCGGAGCCCAAACCCTTCCTACACCCCTCCTGCACCCAACTCCCTGCCCTGAGCCCAGGGGTGGCTCTGTTTTTAGCCGCCTCAAGCATGGCAGTCAGGTGGCCTTCGGCGGCACGCCTGCGGTCGGTCGGCGGTGATGCAGATTCGGCAGCGTTTCTGCGGGTGATCGTACCCGCCACCGAAGGCAGCCTGATTGCTGCCCTCACAACGACCGATAGGCCGCCCCCCACGGCTTGCCGCCCCAGGCACGCACTGCTGCGATAGTGCCTGGAGCTGCCCCTGCCTGAGCCCCCTTTGTATGCCCCTCCTGCACCCCAACCCCCTGCCCTGCACCCCTGCTGCACCCTGTGCACCCCAACCCCCTCCCGCACTCTGCATCCCTCCTGCACCTTTCCCTGAGCCCCCTCATACACCCCGCACCCCTCCTCTGCTCCAATCCCTTGCCCTGAGGCCCTTCCTGCACCCCAACCCCTTGCCCCGGCCCTGCATACAATTTCCCTACCCAGATGTGGCCCTCGGCCCAAAAAGTTTGCCCACCCCTACTCTAGGAAGTCTTCATGGGAGTCAACTGCCCCCAGGGCAGCAGCAAGCCGAACCCCAGAGCAGGTCACCACCTACAGACTCTGAAGGAACTATTTTGCTCAACCCAGACTCGGAGGTAAGAGCCATGCCCCGGGACAGATTTTTTTGGGGGGAGAAAATAGTGTGTTTTCCGTCTTGGATTACTGCAGGAAGATGTACACTTTTAGAACTTCATTCATCTGAAAACAGAAAAATAACTTGCATATGAATTTTAGTTATTTCACATTTAGGACCTAATTGTGTTTGCTTTTATCAGTAAGGGGTTAGGATTTTTAGTGTTGCCTTACAGCCATAAGGGCGTCTTAATTTCTTTTGCCAGAGTAGTGCACTGGTGACAATTAAAGATTCGTAATTGAATTGCAAAACAAATCTAAATGTCAATGTTTATCAACTCTGTTATCATTCACTTTCAGTTTAGAAACAATGAAAATAAAAGTGAAACTAAAAAGAGCTGTCTTTTCAGAATTGACAACTGGTCTCTCAGTTGCTTAATTTAGGTACTTTTCAGCCAGGCAACTTGCTCATTAGACCAAGAGCAGTCAAGCATGGGGAAGAAATGAAAGACGTTGTGATTTACTGTTTTATGCTTGGCATCTGTCAAGAGAAATGCTTGATTGAAAAATTTACTTTTCACATTGCTGAGTTGTTGTAACATTATTGTTCCCTGACCCCACATCATTAAGAGGTTATTTTTAATTATTATGAAGTGGCAAATTTAATATCGGGACTACAATAGAAATTCCTTTTTAAAACCTGGGTCTATAAGACTCTAGAGCAGTGGTTCTCAAACTTTTTTTGTACTGATGACCGCTTTCACATACAAGCCTCTGAGTACGACAACCCCCTTATAAATTAATAACACTTTTTTTTATTTATTTATATATATATATATATATATATATATATATATATATATATATATATATATATATATATATATATATATATATATATATATATATATATATATATATATTTTAACGCTCTTATAAATGCTAGAGGTGAAGCAGGTTTTGGGATGGAGGCTGACCGCTCACGACCCCCCCATGTAATAGCCTTGTGACCCCCCCTGGGGTCATGACCCCCCAGTTTGAGAACCCCCACACTAGAGCACTTGTTAGAATATGAAGCAAAGATTCATTAAATGTAAGTATAAGTTGAAAAACTCACTTTATTTCTGACTTTAATGTGACTATTTCCATCACTTTCTGCAAGACCTATTTCTTGTGTTCTGCACTGGTCCTGCTGAAGTTAGTAGGAATCTTTTTTCATTGACCTCACTGGGAACTGGATCAGAATGTTGGTGATTTTGGTCTACCTGTGAAAACCTGCATTTGAACAGAAATATACAGTAGTTTGAAAAATTTTTCCTGAATATTTTTGTCTGCATTGTGAAAAGGAAGGAAAGCAAACCAGAATTTAAGAACAAAATTAAGGTGTCCCCCCGACCCCCCACTATAGATTCCATAGGGAATATTTAATGGTGGTGTGTGTGGTTTTTTTCCTTAATCTGTGGCTGTTGCTTGCTCTACAAGACAAACTGTTACTTTTGTCGTTGGTCTCTGGTGCTGGTTGAGAATTTTCTCTTTTTTCATCAAAAAAAGTGGTTTCTGCAAAATCACCTTTTTTTGAGGAAAATGTCAGCTTTTGCTAACTTATTTTATTTTCCCATTGGGGAAGTTGAAACAATATTTTATGGATCAAGCGGACCTGAATCTAAACACTATTTTTGTCTAACTGAATTGAAATGTTGTAACAAGCTAGTTCACTGTCAGTTTGCATCTGCTGGACCCACTGTCTTGCCTCATGGGAGTTGTAGTTGGGCTCCTATGGGCTGGGCTTCCTGGACTGGACTTAATTTCCTATGGCGCACTGTGGGCTTGCCTCTGGCTGAGCCCAGCCCCATGGAACATCATAGGAGATGCAGTATGGCTATTCAGTGAAAATTCAGAAACAAAATTAAAAATACTTTTTCACACAACAAACTGTGGAACTCACTGCTGCAGGATCCACTTGAGAGATTTGTTATCCGAATATCCACAGTGAGCACTTTAATAAGAGATTAAATTATCTGTTTCAGGGCTGAAATTGGGGATTGGGAGGAGACCTGATGTTGAGGGTCTACTGGTGGGTTTCTTGCACATTCCTCAGAAGCACCTGGTACTGACTGCTGTTGAATTCAGGGTCTGGATTAGATGTACCAATTCCCATACTGGGTGGTCCGTTTCATAATTTTGGTACAGATCAAGTATCAGGATATAGTGCAACACATTGATTTGAGCAGTATTGTGTAGATAGTGGGGTGTGGCTTTTTTTTTTTTTTTTTTTTTTAGTCCCTTAGGTTGAAGACTGATGATGAAAAATAGTCTAACTTCTGACATTGCACTCTCAACCAATAATGTCCGAACTTTATTTGCCCTAAATATTGTATGCTGAAGCTTCAGTCACATTTGACTGAGGTTTTGTTAGCTTAACTGGTCATCAGGTCATCTCAGCAGATTTTGAGTACTAGCTGCCACCTTAAATTGAAATAAGTGCACTTTTTTTCCTTTAAGTTTCTGCCCGCTACAATGTTTTTTAAAGAACATTGTCAAACAAAACCCCACATCATACAGTAGAAATATTTAGAAGGTGTTTAGTTTTTATCTAATTTTAAACAATTTTGACAGCTTTGGTGAACCTTACAAAAAAAAGGGGGGGGGGAGGGTAGAACAATGAGATGTACCCTAACATTTTAGCAAGGATCTCATGGCATGCTGCAGCATTATTTACTGTCAGCTGTACCTTTTCTGATTTCTTTCTTTGACACAGTTAGCACACCAATTTCATGTCACACAGTGCTCAGGTTAACACTCTCTATCTTGTTTCGTGGCCAAATCTTGTGATCTCTTACACTTCCTTGTGATGTTTTATATTTGTGACTAAGGAGAACTCCAAGCTACGTAGCCTAACATTGGATGTCACTTGAGCTGTCACTCTGGTTACTGGTGTGTCATCAGAGCCCACTAAGTTCTCACATAAATGGTGATGTGAGCAGTAGTTAAAAATACCTTGATAGAACCCCTCTGGGGCGGTATATGTGGGCTGATTTGAATTACTTGTGTGTAACATCCTGGCTGTAAATGCAGAGTTACATAATGGACTAGCTTCTGCTCTGTTACTTGCATATTAAATCTAAAGTAATTCCCTTGACTTCAGTGGAATTGCTTTTGATTTTACACTGTTGCAGTAGATATCAGAATCTGGCCTAATGTCTTACTGTAAAAAATAATTTGACAGTGACTTTTGTGTTCATTATGTTGGAGTGGAAGCTCCATCATAGTTAAGGTTGTATTACAGATTTCAGATTAAAACCTTTATTTTAAAAATCTCACTGAAATGGCAAAATACAGAATGAAAGCTTTTGAGTTTTGCATGGTAGATTGATGAAAAATGAATTGATACAGGGAATAAGAAGTTTAATGGCCAAAAGATTCCCCCCACTTAAATCTCACTTTCCTTTTGTACCTTTTTTACCCAAGAAATCCGATCCCAGAATGTTTCAATGTTCCTCATCAAGTGTTGATTCCAACAATATTAGTTATACGCGGATAGTGGTTCCCCCCCCAATATACCTTTTATACATTTTGATGTAAAGGCATATGTAGGCACCAAACCAAACCTGCTGCATTTGACAAATTGTCTGCAGTGTGAACACCATTGCTGATTATGTTCCAGTGGGAGAGAATGAGTGAGAGAGATTCCCATAGGCTACAGAGCTATTTGGCAGGGTAAAGTTCCCTGAATGGAAAAGAAGAGAGCTGGAATGAGATGAGGAGCAGCACCATACTTGTAGCTCAGGTGCAGTGGTTGCAATGGGTCACTCTTTTCACAATCCCAATCTTCAGCTGCTCCAGGGCCCTAGCATAATTTAGACAGCCCTGGGAGCCTGTTTACTTTCTGCCAGAATCTCCATTGTGCCCTACCCCTTTTGTCTCTTAGATTCCTATTTGGCCCAATCGCCACAGTATCTGAGCACTTCAGTCTTAAATGATTTATCCTCATGAGACCCCTGATGGGGAGAAAATGTACAGAGGCTAGGTGGCTTTCCCAAGGTCACACAGAGTCTGAGGTACAGCAGGGAATTGAATGTGGGTGTCTCAAGTCCTAGGCTAGTGCCCTAACCAAAAAAAATCCTTCCTCACCCAGTATATCTGTTCAATGTCCAGCCACACCTTCAATGCCAGGACTTGCAAAGGGGTCCACAGGAAGCAACCTTCTGGCTGTCTTCTGCAGTGCTTCTGCTTGGGCTATCCTCCCAGAGCTGCAACAGGGTCTTTTAAGGCCCATTTACTCCACCCTGGTCCTATTACATGTCAGAAAAGGGGCTGGAGTGGGGTTGAAGGTGTCACTGCAGGAGTTCAAATCTCACCTATTCTAACTGCTATTTATATTGTCATGCCCTTCACTTTCTTTATTGACTTAAGGCCAGGAACCCAAGCCCTAGAAGGCAGTCAGGGGAGAGTTGCTAAACCCTCTCTATACACACATCTTGGCAGAGAACTTATGCAAGGTCTCCGAATGTACAGTCAGAAATAGAACCCAGGTCTCTAATATGAGCAAAAACTTAAGTGACTTTGCAGACTCATCCATACATTGATAGATCTTAGCCCTGGTCTACACTACGAGTTTAGGTCAAATTTAGCAGTGTTAGATCGATTTTAACCCTGCACCCGTCCACACCACAAAGCCATTTTTGTTGACTTAAAGCGCTCTTAAAATTGATTTTTGTACTCCTCCCTGACGAGGGGATTAGCGCTGAAATCGACCTTGCTGGGTCGAATTTGGGGTAGTGTGGATGCAATTCGACGGTATTGGCCTCCGGAAGCTATCCCAGAGTGCTCCTTTGTGACTGCTCTGGACAGCACTCTCAACTCCGATGCACTGGCCAGGTAGACCGGAAAAGCCCCGCCAACTTTTGAATTTCAATTCCTGTTTGGCCAGCATGGCGAACTCAGAGGTGACCGTGCAGATCTCATCAGCAGAGGTGACTATGGAGTCCCAGAATCGCAAAAGAGCTCCATCATGGACCGAACGGGAGGTACTGGATCTGATTGCTGTATGGGGAGAGGAATCCGTGCTATCAGAACTCAGTTCCAAAAGACGAAATGCCAAAATATTTGAAAAAATCTCCAAGGGCATGAAGGACAGAGGCTATAACAGGGACCTGCAGCAGTGCCGCATGAAACTTAAGGAGCTCAGGCAAGCCTACCAAAGAACCAGAGAGGCAAACGGCTGCTCCCGGTCAGAGCCCCAGACATGCTGCTTCTACGGTGAGCCCAAGCAACAGAAAGCTGGCATTCCATAAGTTTTGAAGTGCAGTGTGGCCTTGTCCTCCCCTCCTCCCCACCCCACCTGGTGCTTCCCTCCTCCCCCACCCCTCCCAAGCTACCTTGGCCGTTATCCCCCCATTTGTGTGACGAATTAATAAAAAATGCATGAATTTGAAACAACAATGACTTTATTGCCTCTGCAAGCGGTGATCAAACGGGGGAGGGGAGGGCGGTTGGCTTACAGGGAAGTAGAGTGAACCAAGGGGGTGGGTTTTCATCAAGGAGAAACAAACGGAACTGTCACGCCATAGCCTGGCCAGTCATGAAATTGGTTTTCAAAGCTTCTCTGATGCGCAGCGTGCCTTGCTGTGCTCTTCTAATCGCAAACAGCCTAGTCAGCAAAAAGCGCCAGTGAGCTTTTAAATGTCCAAAGGCACATTCTACCACCATTCTGCACTTGCTCAGCCTATAGTTGAACTGATCCTTACTACTATCCAGGCTTCATGAGCCATGGTAGCAAGGGATAGGCTGTGGTAGGTGTGACCGCGCGGTGCTGCCGCTGGGAGAGCAGCCTGAGGCAGAAGCCTCCAGCTCGCATGATATTCCAGGCAGGACTGAATCTCCATGAGACGAAACTTAAAGAAGAGAATGACCTGGAGTCACTCCCATTTATGTCCAGGTGCCCCTGACCGACCTCACCGAGGTCGGTCAGGAGCACCCAGGAGACGACGACGACGGCTAGCAGTCGTACTGCACCGTCTGCTGCCGCAAAGGCAAGGAGCTGCCGCTGTGTAGCAATGCAGTACCGCGTCTGCCAGTAGCACACAGGAGACGTACGGTGATGGTGAGCTGAGTGGGCTCCATGCTTGCCGTGGTATGTTGTCTGCACGGGTAACCCAGGAAAAAAGGCGAGAAACGATTGTTTGACGTTGCTTTCACGGAGGGAGGGGGGCCTGACGACATGTACCCAAAACCACCCGCGATGATATTTTTGCCCCATCAGGCATTGGGAGCTCAACCCAGTATTCCAGTGGGCGGCGGAGACTGCGGGAATTGTGGGATAGCTACCCACAGTGCAATGCTCCGAAAGTCGACGCTAGCCTCGGTACTGTGGACACACTCCGCCGACTTAATGTGCTTAGTGGGGGGACACAGTCGACTGTATAAAATCGATTTCTTAAAAAATCAACTTCTATAAAATCGACCTAATTTCGTAGTGTAGACTTACCCTTACTGTCATTTATTCCAGGCATTTTTCATCCCTTAACACTACTAAGGTATTGCAATAGATTCATGTTCGATGAAGCTGGGATACATGTTGCTTTTGATATTTGTTCAAGAAGGAGATTAAAGCCTTATGTGGTACTGTGGTGTGTATGAAGGTGGAAGGGCATTTGCAAATCTTATTCTTGAGTACTTATTTTCATTTTTTCAATGTGCTAGGTGGATAAGGTGTGTCCTGATGCAATCTTAACTGTCACTAAATGTAGTTTGTGTGTGTGATATATAATAAAAATAGGGAGATTTGGTGGTGACCTGACCCTTATGTTATGGAGTGGTCTGGCACTTTCCTTTTATAAAAGACTTCAGTGTTCAGAACAATAATTTGAGCAGGACTTGGGAATTTTGGCATTGGCATAGATGTGGGGTCAGTGAGGAGCCATTTGCAATCGCCATGGAAAAATCTGTTCTGGTGTGGTCAGGACTGACATGGGGGCTCTACTTTACCAAATCTCCACTGGTGTAGAATCAAGTAAGCACTCTGTCTGTGGTGCAACTTAACTTGCTGAGCTTTAGCTCTAAATTGTATTGGGGCCAGCCCACAGGATCAGGGAGCTTGTAAGTGGCTTCCTGGTGTCTCTCCTGCACCAGAAGTCCACTTCACACAGGAGAGCTGGGAAAATCTGCAGTTAATATTATTCGCCTTCTAAGAGAAACTGAGGGGTTATGAAAAATATCTTAGGAAAAAGTGTATTTTATCCTAGTCTTTTATTTGTTTAATTAAAAATATTTTTTGTTTAAATCTTTGCTTGAGAGATAAAAATAGATTATGGAAAAAAGGATTCAATTTTGGCTAAACACTGTACATTGCTTTGCCATCTCTCTTAAATGGTTTAATTTTCCATCTGTCAATTTTTGTTAAACTTCCTTCTTCCTTTCTTCTTTCTGTTCTACTTACCCATAGTAATTAAGCCTGTGCTGTAGGGAATGGGCTTTGGAATAACTCAAGGGCCTTTTAAAAAACAATTTTATTGCAGTTTTCTGTTTATGGGGGGGGGGAACAGTACACTGGTTCACACATTTTTAGTGTTCTGTTCTGTACTTAAAATCTATAAGAGCATATTCATCCAGAGGCATGCTGGTGCCCAGAGTTCTTTGTCTTATAGATGTTTGCCTACTGTATATGCTTTTTCAGAAAAATGAAAGTTCATATTTTATTTATTTATTTAAATTTGTTCCAGTTGCTTGATTCCGGGGGGAGCGTGCTCTCACTGTGTGTGTGTGTGTGTGTGTGTGTCTTAGGAAGCAATGGATATTTTTGATTATGTACTGAAAACCAACTAAATATTTACGTTGACATGTTGAAATATTTTAGGTGGTGTGTGGTGGCTCCCCCCTCCCCTTTTTATGTCCCAGGCTTTCAATACCTGAGGAGATGGGATTGTATTTAAAATTTTGGCTGTGGGGAAGGAAAGGATCTATTGGCTTGATCTCTTCATGCAAATTTCCTTTTTATGCAATGTGATGTGTAGAGTCTCGGATTATACTGGGATTTTTGGTTGCGAGAGGTTTGGCTACGTGCACATGCCAGGTGCTGAGCACCTTGTCTCCAGTACAGCGAATCATTTAAGCCTGTGGCTGACTAAACTTGTGAGTAGTCCCCATTGAAGTCACCTGTTGAGATCGAGCCTTGTATGTGGAAATCTGTTAGTGACATGATCTTCCCAGCCTGGTCAGTCTTCTCCTCCAGTCTTGCGCAGCATATTCTAATTATCTGAGGAGAGAAGTAGTTTGGGATTTTTTGTTTTTGGATGGCTGAGTTAAATTATCAGCACTGTCCATCAGTGTAAGAGTGGCCAATTGCAGCTTGTTCCTGAAATGGTACGCTTTCAGCGTTGTTTTGCAAGCCTGAGATACTGCAACAAAGATGTTTCAGAAATCCTTTGGAAAGTTAGTACATAATTAAAATTGCTGTTTTTGGGCAGTATACCTAATTTGATTTTTTTTAAGACAGCTTTACAGTAAAGGGAACTTAAACACTTTGTCCTATTTCAATTTAATGGACACATTAAGGCCTCTTGGTATTAATCCTAGAAAAAACAAATGTGTATTATTTGATTTTTGTCCACTTCTACTTCAAAGTCATCAGAAGAATTAATTTTTTCAGTCTACCGGAACTCCTTGATGCAAGGAATAGGAGAGACACTGCATGGCTTTGGAAATGGTTAAATGCAACCAGTGGCTACAGTAGTTTTTAATTACTAGCTCTGTGGTGCAGTAGTCAAAGGAAAAAACTACTATTATCCATTACCTATCCAATACTTTATTCCATCCCTACTACAGGCACATAATCTTTGTTGAAATTTAAACAGATGGGATGTGTTTGGGTGTTTAAACCATCTCGCCTAGAACCTGATAGAATAGTAGAACTTTAATTGGAGTGGCGCATAATTGAAGTCTGAATATTTTCAGAATTCCTGCATTTTAATGTGGTTGACCAAATACACTCAGGATTTTTTTAAAAAAAAGATACTACTTATTTCAGGAGAATGTGTCTTACTTGTGTTCTGTCATTCAGCAGTTTCAGTAATCAGGGTAGTAGTTGAAGAGAACTTCCTGCTTAAGAAGGAGAACAGATGACTTCTTGTAGAAAGAGCCAAGGTGTGGGGTGTGTGTGTGTTTTAAAAGGACTTCAAGAATATTTCAGACTACAGATTTCAGAGATATGAGAAAAATGCACAGGAAGAAAGATAACAATCCTTTGTCGTCATTGCATTGTTGTCAGAACTTTCATGTCTTATTTGACTTTTTTCCCCCTTTCCCCTCTTATGCTCTGTGGCTGTTGCTAGTTATTTCTCTATAACAGGGGTTCTCAAACTTCATTGCACCACAGCTTCCCCCCCCCTCCCCCTTCTGACAACAAAAATTACTACAAGACCCCACGAGAGGGGACTGAAGCCAAAGCCGGAGCCCTGCTGCCCCAGATGGGGTTGGCCAAAGCCCAAGCTGCTCCACCGCGGGCAGGGGAGCCAAAGCCCAAGGGCTTCAGTCCTAGGTACCTGTAACCTGAGACCCAGGACTGAAGCCCTTGCGCTTTGGCCCCAGGCAGTGGGGCTCTGGCTTTGGCCCCAGGCCCCAGCAAGTTTAATGCCATGCCTGGTGACTATATTAAAACAGTCGCAACCCACTTTGGGATTCTGATCCACAGTTTGAGAATTACTGTTCTATAGGATGTGCAAATTTTGTCCCTTCCTCTGTGTCTGCTGCTAAAACCTTTTGGTGTAGGCTCTGGTTACCTCTCTGCAACCTCTTCTCTGGCCTACTGTAGTGCCACTTAAGTCTATCCAGCATGGTACTTTTTAAAACTAACTTCCTTACCTTCCATTCCGCATGTATAAGACATTAAGACTTGCCCATCTGAGATTCTGCACTGGCTGTTGGTAGTATTCCATATCCCCTCCACTTCAAGTCCCTGTCTCATTGCTCCCACATCCTCATGTGGGTGCTGCACTTCATCATTTCAGGTTTCCCTTGTGTCACAGATCATGCCCACTCTTGGCCCCATGCGGTCCGTGGGGGGTGCCCCTGTTAGTGAGACAGCCCTTCTCGGGGGTCCACTCTCTCTCGGGGTCAGGCCCCTCCATCTCCTGGAGCCGCACCTCTCGGAGCCTTAGCACATCTGTTTCTCGACGTGGGCCCCCTCAGGGAGTCCACTCACTCTGGACCCCCCGGGCCTTCACCCCCGAAGGGGTTGGTGCCACCCTGTTCTCTAGACCGGAGTGACTCTCAGCCAGCATAAAACAGGAGGGTTTATTGAGGGTTGAACACAGCACAGGAAACTCTCAGGGCCTCAGGTCTGGCCTCCCTCAGTCCAGCACATCCCAGTCTCTCAGCATCCAGGTGGGCTCTGCCTGCTCCCTCTCCAGCCCAGAACCCTCCTGCTTCCCAGCTCGGCATCTGAGATCACCGGCCTCAAGCCCCGCCTCTGTCCATTGTCTTCTCTCCAGGCAAACAGGGTCGTAAACCGGGGCCTCCTCTCCTCACTTCTGTCCTCTGGCTGGAACCGGCTGGTTAGGTCACTGGGTCCTCACTCTGCAGCCCATTGTCTGCTCACTGGCCAGAACCGGCTGCATCTCCTCAGCTGAGCCTCCGGGTCGCCAGGTCACCGGTCGCTGGGGTATCCATACTCCCGGCCATCGGCTGGGTCCCCAAGTCCTCTCTCCGGTCCTCTGCAAAACAAACTCCCTCTTCCCTCACCTCGTTAAACCAGTAACACCCAGGGAAACTGAGTCCCACCCCCTCCGCATGCAAACCATTGAAACTCCATAGAAAACAAGAAAACCCCCCACTTCATCACACCTTGATGTTCCCGTAGTTTCCTATTTGTCACAAGTGGAGACAACAGATCTACAGTCTCCTTGCTGTGACTGGGAGTCATCTACTTGTAAATGCTTCTCTGAGAGCTCCTCTGTTATGATGGATTTGTTAACTTTCTGAATGTGGGACAAAGCCTTTTTTTCCCCCTCACTGACAGCTGAGGGAAGAACCTTAGAAGGGCAGAGAACTAATTTTTTGGTTTTGGACTTTATTTGGAGCAAGTTGTTGGCTAATATATGACATTAAGGAGATAACTGTTGCAGGGGCTTTTGGCGTGGTGGATGGGACTTATGAACAATTCACTATTTTATAAATGAAAAACCATGTTTATGTGCTACTATAACTTAAAGGTTCCTCCATTAAAATTAGTATGGAAATAAGCCTGCACTACTGGACTTGTAAATGTGAAGTCTGTTACTAAAACAAAATGTAACTGACCAAAATTCTGTTTGCAATCACCACTCTAGTAAACTGTAAAAGGAATATAGGAGAACTGAAATATATACAATATTCTTTGTAACAACTATAATAAAAATATATTTAAGAGAACAAATGGATGGGCGACATGAACATCTATTTCCGAACTCTGTGTGGCACACTAGAGGAATTGTTCACCTTTGTGAAAATATGTGATCACAGTAATGCTGCCAGGTTCACTGAGAACTTAGCAATTCCGCTGAGTTGAATATTTTTTTCACAATGGTTAAAATTGCACTCTAGTTTCAAACCTAAAGCTGCAATCTAGAATAAAAGTAATCTTGTATATTCATGTTGGGCTAAACTTTTAATTTGTTTCATCATCGTCCTCTTACTTTTTGGTTTTCCTTTTCCAATTAGAGAGGGGTACTCTCCTTGCATAACTAACAAGTTTCATAACATGTTCTCTAAATACAAAAAAGGGGTTTGGGGTCAGCTAAATTAAATGAGCATATTTTAGTAAAAGTTGTGTAGAATTCTGAAACCTTGTTTTTTGTGGAAAACAACCCCTCAAATTTATATTTGGAAGTCTAAATACAGTGCCCTTCACTGAACAGTAGTGTGCTTCTCTGGTATTGGAATGGATAATGCATTTATTAACAAACAGGAAACTTTTATTGTTTAATAGGCATACCTAGGGTATGTAATTTCTCTAAGGCATATTATGCCTTATATGGAATATGTAGTTTGTACATACTCTAAATTTTAAGTATACAATTTTAATGCTTGGTGAAAATGCCATGCTTAAATATTAAGACACACAAGTGGGAACTTGAAATAATTTTAAATCAGTAAGAAAATAGTGATTTCATTACGAAGATGGTCAAGCCAAAAGTGCCATTTTTAGTTTGGTGGAGGAAAGGATGCTGTGTTGCTGTAGTAGACCTACTTAAAATGTGTGATTATCATATTCATGACATAAGACTTTTATCTTTAGAATGACTTGAAACAATTCTTTAAGTTCTACTATTTTTCTTTCAAAAGAATTTGGCAAGTTCTTTCTCAACCCAAGTAAGCATATTATGTCAGCAGACAAAGAAAAATATTTATTGGATGCTAATTTGGATACTAATTTCAACAGAACTAATGACAATGTGCAAAATTAAGTCTTTCCTGGATTGGGACCTAAATCAGTGCAGAAAAATATATACACGATATCTGCTTTTTAGAACCTTATCGTTGAAAGACTCAGAGTTGTTGATCCAATGAAAACATAACTGACACTACAGAAAATAAAACACTATGCTACTTTAAAAAGATTAATTGTAGCACCAGTATTTTTGACAGGTCAGTTTACATCATAGTACAATACAAAGAGAAAATACTTTAAGTTGTCAAACCACAGGAAATGAGTCTCTATAGTGACTTGAATTCATGTTAAAAAAGTGCTGTATAAACAGCAGTGGTAGTACCATAGCATTTTGAATTTTTTTCTCTTCTAAACATATAAAAATAACTTAAGCTCTCTGTTACCATGTAGCTTGGTCATGTAGCCAAAATGTAGAAATTATTTTGTGAGTTCTGCATGTGTATTCATGTTAACTGCAAATGAACAAGCAAATAAGAAGATGTTTGCACCTGCAAATGTGTAGGTAGACTCCTAAAGACTCTGGGTACTTGTTTTCATAGGTTCCAAGACCAGAGGGACCACTGACCTCCTGTATAACACAAGCCATAGAACTTCCCCAAAATTTCCTAGAACATATCTTTAGAAAAACATCCAGTCTTGATTTAAAAACTGTCATTGATGGAGAATCCAACACCACTGTTGCTAAGTTCTTCAACTGGTTAGTTATACTCATTGGTAGTGTGGTGTGTGGTTTTGCCTTATTTTCAGTTTACATTTGTCTAGCTTGAACTTCCAGCTATTGGATTGTACTATATCATTCTCTGCAGGATTGATTATCCTCCTATTATATATTTGCTCCCCATGGAGGTATTTATAGACTGTGTAGTACCATGGCTGCCACCCACCTCCAATTTCTACTTCACTAGTTCCCCTTTAAGAACATACACAGTTTTCCAATTGCCTTCTCAGCCCAAAGTCCTTTTAATTCAGTATTCCTTGAGATGGCACAAGAGGTTGTCCGAAACAGAACTCAAAACAAACACAGAGTCTGTCCTCCTTTCCAGCTCCACTCAGTCTCCTGTCCTGGGCTTCCCTAGCTCCTTGTCAGACATCTTGCCTCTGGTAGTCTCAGCTATCTCTCTCAATACCCCTACCCTCTGCAGCTTCCTGCTGCTTTTATGTTGGAATCCATGATCCCTTTTCAAGTGGGCCCATATTATAATCAGGGTTGTCTTAGCCCCAGGCTCTCTAAGGGCAAACCATCCCGTTATAGACTGTAATGAAGTCACCCCTAAACCTTCTCTTCGTTAAGCTAAATAAATTGAGCTTCTGGAGTCTACCACTATAAGGCATATTTTCTAATCCTTCAGTTGTTCTCGTGGCTTTTCTATGATTCCAATCTGTCAATGATCTTCTTGAATTGTGGACATTGGAACTGTTCCAGCAGCAGTTGTATCAGTGTCAAATAGAGTACAATAACCTCTCTACACCTGCTTGAGATGCCTTGTTTGTGCATCCAAGGATGATATTTTGGCCACAGCGTGTAACTGGAAGCTCGTGTTCGGTAGATTATCCACCACAATCTCCTAATCTTCTTCAGAGTTACTGCTTTCCAGAATAGAGTCCCCCATCCTGTAAGTATGGTCTGCATTCTTTGCTCCTAAATGCATACATACACTAAGCCATTTAAAAACGTATTTTGTATGCTTGTGTCCTCTTGACCATGTGATACAGATCACTCTGTATCAGTGACCTGTCCTCTTCATTATTTACCATAGCTCCAATTTTTTGATCATCTGACAACTTTTATCAGTGATTTTTTTTGTTTGTTTTTCTTCCAGCTCATTAAATAGCACAGGGCCATGAACCAATTCCTGCAGGACCCCAGTAGAAACACATGCATGGAATGATAATTCCATACTCACAATTACCTTTTGAGATCTTATCAGTTAGCCAGTTTTTAATCTGTGTAAAGTGAGTCATGTTTATTTTATATCATTCTAGGTTTTTTTAATCAATAGATCAAGTGGTACCAAGTCAAATACCTTACACAAGACTAAGGATATAACATCAGCACTATTACCATTATCAATCAAATTTATAATCTCAAAAAGAAAATTAGTTTGACAGGATTTCTCCCCTCCCATAAAACTGTTGATTGGCATTAATTATATTGCCCTACTTTAATACTTGGTTCATGTATCAACCACTCTTATATTTGCCTGGTATTGATGTCAAACAGGCCTATAGAATACCTGGGTCATCCCATTTACCTTTTTAAATATTGGCACAACATTAGCTTTCTTCCATTCTTCTGAAACTTTCTTGGAGTTTCAAGATTTACTTGAGTCAACATTAGCAGTCCAGTGAGTTCCTCAGTCTGCTGTTTTTAAAACTCTTAGGTGCAAGTTATCTGGACCTGCTGATATAAAAATGTCTAGCTTAAGTAGCTGCTTGTTTTCCAGTCCATTAGTAACTCAAGAGAATGTTGAAATCTTATATGTTTGACTCCAATACAGAACAGAAATATTTATTGAAGACTTCAACTTTTGTGCATTAGTATCGATAATCCTACCATTGTTAGGATTCTTTTAAATCCTAATATGCTTAAAAAGACTCCTTATTGACCTTAATTCTACTGGCCATAGATTTCTCCTTGTCCCTTTGCTTTCCTTATCAGTATTCTACAATTCTAGCTTCCGATTTATATTCATTACTATCAACTCCTCCTTTCTTCCTTTTGTGATGTAATATAATTTTTATATGTGCCTTCCTCTTTAAACCACGTCAGTTTTTTAACAAAAGAAATATGTAGCTCAGAGGGAGCTTATATTCATTCTTTACCCATATACATTACACAAATTCTATTCAATTCCTTTAATCTTCTGCCATATGCATAAAATAAACTGGAACCCTTCTACCACCTTGAATTCACTTACATCGTGTGTGTGTGTGTATCTATATCTATCTATCTCCTGGGAGTTTTAGGATGAGTATCTTTAAATATTCTTAAACAAAAACTAAACAGAATAGAGCAGTTTAAATGTTTAAACATTTGTGGTTTAGCTGCTTCATGGTGGCAACTTTTTGGTTGGGAATATCCCATTTCAGAAGTTTTAGCGAAGATAGTATTGTCACACTTTGATTTTTTTTCTTATTTCACACATCTGCTTGCAGAGTATAGGTTTTGGTAACCTGCAAGGTTGTCTGAAAACCCTCTTTTTGAAAAGCACAGTTCTTTTGCTAAACTGTTACATCACACAGGTATAGGGTGACCCGATAGCGAAAGTGAAAAATCAGCACTTTTTTGGGGGGGGGGGTTAGGGGGTGATGGTAATAGGGGCTTTGTCTTACAAAGGCAATTATCAGGCCGTCCTCCATGTTATCAGGACATGTGGTCACCCTACATAGGTATTAGTAACTTTAAGCTTCCAAATGGACATTGAATACTCAAGTACAACAGAAATCAATCTGCTTTGGACTTACTTTCCTAAGAAAGCACTTACAATTAACACTATTATGGGGATGAGGCCTCTGGGCCTAGTTTTGCTGACCTCCCAGAACTCTGCATCTCTTGTGCCACATTTATAGGGTCTTAGCCAGTTGCTTGTCACTGTGGAAAGCTTTGAGCAGAGTATGTCTGTGCTATATGTCTTTGGTTCTCCTGGGGCAGCTCCACTCCCCTTTCCCTTTCACCACCTAACCACAATTCCTGTTGATAATTCCCTGGAATTAGCCATCCTGGGCATATATCCCTGCACAGAGGCTCATGCAGATATCAGCAGGCCTGGTCTCTAAGTGTATGGCTACACTGGATCTGGAAGGTATACATTTAAAGCTCGTAGACATACCCACACTAGTTCTGATAGCAGTGGGAGGGGCAAGAGAGCATAGGTGTATATACTAGGGAAGCAAGTCCTTCCCATTGCTTGCATTGTTGTAGTTACACTTCTGTCTTTAGCTTGCCAATTTGATTAGAGGTTGTGCACGTATGTCTCCTTGAGCTCGAATTTTAAATCTTCCAGATGCAGGGTCGACCTGGCGTAAGTTTTAAATGGCAAACAGCAACCATATTGGCAACGGTAAAGTGAACACTACACTGTATAAAGGAAAAGAAATCTACAACCTGGCTCTTCATGGAATTCCTCAGTCCTGTGTCAGATATTCCTCTACAGAGGCCTGACATTCACTACCTCCCTAAGAGGGTGCTGCAAATAAAAACCAATTTAAAAAAAAATAAAATGTCAGTCCCAGAACTTTCAGTCTTTATCAAGCTCATTCAATCTTTCATGCTTTAAGACACTGGGCTCTATTCCAAACAATAGTCTTCTGAACAGAGGCAAAGGCCAAGAGAAGCTGGTAAAAGGGCTCAGGCTCTTCTGTGAAGGTCGGCTCTATGAGTCAGAATTGGAAAGCGGACTGATTTACTTGGGAATACTTGAGACCATAATAAGGAGAGTTGTCATTGCACAGTACCTTCTCCAGGAATGACCCTATTATTTGTTGGAGACAATCACAGGTAGCAAAATGTCATAAAGGGAATATATTTTTTCCCCCCTTGGGTTTAGAATTAGACCCTCACATTCCTCTAATAGTGACCTGTTTTAAGGCCAGTGGGACGGTTTAGCAGATCAAAGTTTAACAGTGTAAGGGATTGTGCATTTGACCACTATTTCAACGTATATGGATTTGTATACCACTAGAGTTGCCAGGTGACAAGTGAGCAGATTCATCTCTGAGATGATTTCAGCACTAAAGCTTTATGTAAGGGAACTTTATAGAATAATACCTATTGGTTCCATCACAGCTTCGTTTGCCCTAGTTGTGACATTCCCCTCTGGTATTAGCTGGACTGGTGATCTGCTAGGTCACTCCAATCCCTGACTCTGGAAGCCAGCCTTACCCTGCTCTGCTGTGAAAACCCCCACTCCTGGGCTGTTCACGCACAGCCTCTGGCATGTAAACTGCTCCTTGGATTGTGCAACTGAATGACACTAGCCAATATCTCCAGTCCCAGACACAATCCTAGGAACCTGCATCTTGCAGTATCCAGTTATGCCTGCTGGATGCTGCAAGCTTCTATGAGTTGATTAATTTAACAAAGAAATTATTATCCCAAGGGAAGTCTCTGACACGCTTCAAACCGAACGCACTGCTTCAGGTAGAATAAACAGATTTATTAACTATAAAAGATTTTAAGTGATTATAAAACAAAGCACAAGAAGTCAGATTTGGTTAAATGAAATAAAAGCAAAACACATTCTAAGCTGATCTTAATACCTTCAGTGCCCTTACAAACTTAAATGCTTCTCACCACAGGCTTGGCTGGTTGCTCTTCAGCAAGGCTCTCCCCTTTGATCAGTGCTTCAGTCACTTGGTGGTGATGACTGTAGATGTAGGTGGAAGAGAGGAAGAGCATGGCAAAACGTCTCTCCCTTTTATCATGTCCTTTCTTCCCTCTTGGCTTTGCCCCTCGCGCAGAGTCAGGTGAGCATTACATCATCACAGTCCCAAATTGACCAAAGGAAGGGGGGTGACTCTCTTGAGTCCAACAGATCCTTTGTTGCATAGGCCAATGTCCTTTGTTCCTGTGAGGCTGGGCTGGGTTTGTCCCATACATGCACTGATGAGGTGTGAACTGCCCCTCTGCTTTTGGAGGGTTTTTGCCTGGGCTTGCTTTAAGCCACGAGGCTACATTTTCAGTCTCCTAACTATATACATTGCTGTAACAACAATTACTATAACAACAATACTCAGTGCATCATGAGCCTTCCGAAGACACTCAACATGACAAACTTTGCATTGGATACCACACGATCATTTTATAAGGATGAACATTGGGATGTAGGGTGTTCCCAGGAGGTACAGAACATCACACTAGTTGTAGCACTGATGGAAGCCCTTGCATAGAAAAGATATTGACAGTTCTGGCTAATTTCTGTGGCCTTTTCTGTACTTGGTATAAATTAGGTGTAAGGATCTGTAGTATCTACATTACTTGCTTGAGTGAGCCTACTATGTCTTGGCTTGTACAAATTCTTCCTGTGGAAAGTTAAAAGGCAACATGGGCTGAAACAAAGCTTTTGAAAAAACAGTGCACCTAGGTTCATCTCAGCTGCCTCATAAGTCCTTTTCGTTTCTCAGCCAGGATTATGGCCAGCAAGGCAAACATGATTGCTATGATCCTGGAAAGCAGACATCCAGGCAAAGGTGATAGCCTTCAAATATGCTCAGGGAAGACTTTCAGAGAGCCAGTTGCCAAAATAGTGGCTGAGTCTTAAGGCAAAATGAAGTAAAACCTGCCACCTACAAGGATGGGGAATATAAGTCACAGCACAAAGTCACATTTCTGTGAGTAAGCATAATAAAGAGAGAACCAGTATAATTGTATATGGAACAGATCAAGGGGAAACTGATCTAATGAGAGCCACCCATACCACAAAACAGACCCTTTGATATACTCACTTTGAAGCAGAGTTTCAGCTAGAGGGGGTTGCAAACTCCTCCCCATGGTAAACAGATGGATGCCTACCACATTGGACAAATGAGTTTGGGGCATAATCAAGGCAAATACTTCTCTCCAGGTGTGCATTACTGATTTTAAATCCCATTGAAATATCTCTGGCCCTTTCCATGTAGGTGAATAAAAAAGTTTATCTGTCTCCCTAAAAACTTCCTTTTTACTAATAAAGTTCAGACTTTTTGTATATCAATCAGGGGAGGAAAAAACGTTTCTTCCCCAGGCATTAATCCAATTAAAGATCCCTTCCTGATTGGTATTTGGCTATTGTGTAGGTGCTTGTGTACTAACACACATTATGAAACTATTTGTCTAGTAGAAGACAACAGTACATTGCTAGCTTAATATTTCTGTGCTGTTGATTCAGTAATATATAGGTAAATAATTGTGCTGTGTTACCAGTAACACTGTAAGGAGTTCTGCAGAAAAGGGAAAAAAATACTTTTTGTGGAACATGCTTGAAGAAGAAAATTGGGAGGAAGAGGGCTTTAGCTGGAAATATGCTGTTCTCTAGACTAGAAAGAGTATTTCCCTATAGACTTCGGAAAATAAAACTCAAATGCACAGATTAGATTATTTGTACTGATACATTTGAATTAACTGGGCAGTTTGTTTTCGTAGAAATATTATCTTTTGTACAAAACAAAGACATAGTTGAGAGGAATTCATGAAAAGTTGCATGCTTCTAGGCTTGTAGTAATAAGTGTTACACATCACCTCCTGGAAGAAAATCACCTGAGAGATTGTTTGAACATGGAAAGCTCTCAAAGGTTATTTACTGGATTCAAGATGGAGCTGTGGCCTGGGAGTGAAAGCAATCTCTAGTGTATAGTAACAGACCTTTGAAGAAATCATATAAAATCCATGATGAAAACTAGACAATTGATATATCGCTACTGACAACTCGATGATATGCACTAGTTTTCTTACAGCTTTGTAGCAATACTGAAGTTTGTTCTTGGTACATTTCTTGGCTGTTTCCCATTTATATACAAAGGAAAGGGTTTAGTCATGGAAGTAAGGGAGGTGATATTATAGTGTGGCGTCATGAGAAGCCTTGTACTTGTGGTGGAGGGGTGTGTGTGCGCGCACATAGCCCCCCCCCACCTACCTACCTGACCAATGGATTAACAAAACATTATCAATACTATCTGCATTTTAATTTCAGAAGTGTTTGTTAAGCTGGAAACTGGAAGTTTGTATATTATCACTTCGTGGTCTCTAGATCAATCCAGTAAAAGGGATGCTGTATACTTGAATTAGTCAAATCTTTTTCTAAAAAGTAGTTGCAGGTGCCATTCCTGCCCCTGGGTTCCCCAGGGTTTGCGTGTGTGTTCCCATTTACTATCATTTTCCCCCTCCTCCCCCACCCCTCCTTTTAACGTTGGTTCTCTTCCCCTGTTGCAGTGAGAGAACTACTGAAACAAGAAGGAAAACTGATAGTTGTATTGGAGAAACAGCAAAATAGTGCTGTCAAATACAGTAAACAAAACAAAAACTTTTTGTCTCAAATTTCAGTTTTCCTGGCTATTGTAAAATAGTATGTTAATTTTAATAGCTATGTTTGTAATGAGATACACGAGTACAACAACAGAGTGCTCTGTCATGTCCGTTCATAGGAAGAGTGTAATAAGCCTTATTTTTTCTGAAGATGATTTAGGGCGGCATTTCTCAAATGTGGCTACAGCCTCCTGGGCAGTGATTGAGGGGGGAGGGAAGCAGCAGAGTCACAAACGCCAGAGGAGCAGGCAGCCAGTGAGAGTTCCCCACCTTCCCAGGGGAAGTGGGGTTTAAGCTTCAGCTCTAGGGTGGCAGGCTCTGTCCTCCGGCCACATGGCAGCAGGCTCCATCCTACAGCCGTGGGGCTTTGGGCTCTAGCCCCAGCCCTGGGCTCACCACCCCATCTCCCCTGGACCCTGCTGCCTCCCCTAGTGCGCCCCCCTCCCCACTGCCTCCCTGTCCACCTCCCCATCCAGGGCCTAACTTGTCCTTCGGCTTATCAGGGCTGAGTAAGTCTGTTGTGAAAAGTGGTATTTGTATGTTAATATCTCTTTTCACTGCCTTCTAGCTATCAAATCTGGTGCTGTGAAAAGTGATATTAACAAACATACAAATATCACTAGTCACAGAAGCAGATTTACTAGCTAGCAAGTCCTAAAAAAAAGCAACCAAAAAAGCCTCTCTTCTTCCCCCCCCTCCCCCCCAACAAAAGACCAGAACATGCAAAGCACCTTATTTGTGTTTCTATTCCGTTTAGATCCGATAAAGAATACCGATGATGGCACATTAATTTTTATTATTAGGTCTGCAAAAAACCCTAAATAAATATATTACATTGCATTGGACCAGTACATATGCATATTTATTTGTTTTTCCTAAAGTTAATTAAATATTTTAGGAAAAATACTCAGAGCAGCCACCAAAATTTCTGTTGTGAGAACCCCTGATTTAGGGCCTGATCCTATTACCTGTATTCAAAGCCGTAATCCTGTGTTACTACAGGTTGCCAGATTGAGCAATTAATATCTTTCTCTTCTAGAATGCCATCAGAAAAACAGATCAGGTGTTGATATTAATTCAATTGTTTCTCCACTTGGAACTGTAGCTATAAAACATGCGAAAGGGATGCTTTGGAATTCTATTTTACTCTACTTTATGGGGTGTCTTTCAACATACAGGATGTCGTAGTCTAAGCCAGTGGTTCTCAAACTAGGGCCGCCGCTTGTTCAGGGAAAGCTCCTGACGGGCTGGGCCGGTTTGTTTACCTGACGCGTCCGCACGTTCGGCCGATCGCAGCTCCCAGTGGCTGCGGTTCGCCGCTCCCCGCAGCCCCCATTGGCCTGGAGCGGCGAACCGCGGCCACTGGGAGCTGCGATCGGCCGAACCTGCAGACGCAGCAGGTAAACAAGTTGGCCTGGCTCGCCAGGGGCTTTCCCTGAACAAGCGGCAGCCCTAGTTTGAGAACCACTGGTCTAAGCTAGTAGGAAAGTATTTTTTTTCCCTTTTGCAGCAGTCTGTATTATAGATTATATATTTTCTTTATAGGAATGTGGGACTCTTGTGAGACATGGGGGACCCATATAATTATTTGTAATGTAATAATACATTAAATTATGTATGTTTCTAAGTATTTTTTAGGGGGAGCAGAAGGAAGCTTGGCATTATCTTTCTCTCTGAAATAAGAGATTTTACTAGTGTGTTTGTCAGTTGGCACAAAAAAGTAATTGCCGCAACTGTGAATCACTCTTGGCGTTCTATAATAGGTATTTTAAAAAAGTCTAGCTGTTCATTTTTTCTTGTTTGTTGTTTTTGTTCTATGATGGAAGTTTGTTTTGCAAATAAATACAAAGTAGGATTTCAGCCAAGATTTTGCGAAAAGCGTGAATTTTCTTTCTGGAGAGTGTTTGCTTTAGCTGTTTGTTTTTTATTATATGGAAACCATTCCACAGGGTTATGGATATGAAGATAGCTTTTATTTTTTTAAAAAAAAATAGGCTCAGATTAGCACACATTTTAGTACAGTAGAAAATTAATAATTTAGGATTGGCGCTTCCCTGTGTACAGTATTTGTTTTGCTCAGAACTGGTGCCTCAGTTGACTCAACCTCCACCAAAAGAACCCAAACCCTACAAAACTTTATCCCCATATTGAAGACATAAGAACTAGGAAACATTGGAGTAAGTATTGTAGATGGAGGCCGTGAGTGTTTATTGTACCACTTATATCTATGATTCCAGCCTATGCTGGCTCTCCAAGCTGTGCAGAAACTTTAATATTTGATGTTGACTTAGTTTTGAGGTGGAACGTCAGGAGGGACACGGGAATGGAGTTAAAGTTCTCCAATCGCTAGAGGCATGACATCGGTAGTTAGAGCTTGTTGAGCTACTAGTTTAGAACAATAATCATTTAAAAAAGATGTTTGTGAACCAGTCCTGATTTCTGCATGGATCCTTTATTTATTTTTTTTTAAACGGGAATTTGTATTTAAATTCACGACTTTCAAAGATGACTAATCATTTTGGTGACCTTTTTTGTTTTGAGGTGCCCAAAAATCATTAATCACTTGTCAAAAATATTCAGGCCAAGAATTTCACAAATACTACCTCCAGACTGTGAATTGTTTGCTTCAGCTACTTGGTATTCATCACTGATGTGCTCTTGCTACTTCCTGATTGGATGACTGAAAGTCTTAAAATGTGGGATGGGAGAAGGGTGTCTGTGGGTGTGCGACTTGCCAGAACACTTGTGCAAAAATGTGACACTTTCATTATAGACACTTCAAACGATACATGAACGTAATTAGGAATGACTCCATGGATCCTAACAAACAGAACTCAGCTAATTGTTCTGCTAGCTGAGGGCTGCATAATAGTGGAGGCTCACTTATCAGTCCCCAGCGTCTGAGTCTGAAGTTCTTTTAGAAGCAAAAAGTATTTCTCTGCTTCACCCTCAGAACAACTGAAACAGGGTTGAGAGACTGAATGCTAGGGCACCAGCCATGTACTTCATAAGTGTGGAAGGAAACTCTTTGGGCATATCTGAAACTCTGGTGTATCTCAATTGGTGGATGGAGAAAAAGGGACTAGAAAGGGATTGACTGGGAATGCAGAGAAGGAAGAGGAGGATGGGATTGAGCGAACAGGAGACGAGTGGATATGGAAAAGACTGAAGGGAAAGTCTTTTTTGTAATAGAAAAAAGGACCATTAATAATTTCCAATTTTATGATATTAAAAAAATGGGGTGGGAGGACTGAATGGAAGTTTGCTGCCAGGTGTCATGTGCCTTCAACGAAAACCTATTTAAATATATTTATTTGTATGGTAGATTAGTGGAAGTCTGTTCCATCAGTGTCTCATTTCAGGGTTCTTGAACATGTTTGTTCCCATAATCTCTTGGGAGAGACAGATGCATGTTCCAAGTGTCCTTAAAAAATAAAAACAAACCGTTTCATCCTTTTTTTTTTTTTTTTTGTGTGTGAAGAGTAATATAGGAGCTTGTTCCTGAAGTATTCAGATTTGTCCATTCTTGTATTACGTATGGCTAGTCATACATTTTCATCACTGTTCTTTGATGCTACTACAAGAAAATGGAGGTGATTATGAGAAAATGTGAGGCTGATTTTAAGAGTCTGTAAGCATGCTTGTAACGCCCTTGATAGAATTGAGGAGGACCAGTAGGCATTAATAGAGGAGTCACTTTTTTATTTACAGTAATACCTCCAGTATATTAAGTACTTTTCCTTTTAGAAGGGGGTGGGTGTGAGTATGTATGTGTACATGCAGTGAGACTATTTTGTTTTCACATTTTTCATTGTGTGTCTAATGTGTTGGAACTAGTGACAAGTTTATATTTTAATCCCTTCGGCCTTAACTGTTAGCGCTGATCTGAATAGGGGTTGGAGGAATTTTGCAAAAACTCACTTTCCATTAAAACATCAATTTTCCATCTGATTTTAGTTGATACAACTTGATTTAAGAGTTAGTATAAGGGGGGATTGATTCTAGCATGGTCTGCCCTTCAATAACATGCTATATTTGTTTGCTGCCAGTAGGTACAACCATTATGGGGCATTTCCCACAAATAGTAGCCCCTCCCACTGATTTGGGACCCAGCAGCATGTTGTTTTCTGCCGCCCTGTGCTACAGGCTTTACTGCCTATCTTCAGATCTACAAATTCAGGTATTAGGAATGCGTTTCTTGATACGAGAGACAGGGAGCAGTAGCAATTAATTAGTAGTAAAAATTGTCACTGGAATATTGTCTCCTGCTCTCAAAAACTTTCCTTCATGGTGTTTGCATGGCATCAGGCAGTGCCTGTCAAAGCAGTATTTTCCAGCAATAACAGGGCAAGAATAAGGTTTCTTTTAAATAGTTTGCCATGCAGAACTAAGTGAAGAAGAAAGCTAAAATAGAACCCCAAATTAGCTCAATTCCCCTCCAAAATGGATTAAGTTAATTTTGAGTAAGACACTCTTATTCTGGAAGAAGAGCATCTGGAGTTAATGAGGAATAACTCTCCATGTAGACAATCCACAGAATGTGTCTTCCCTGATTTTAGATGCAATACATATTGAATAGGTAGTGGTATTCAATAATTTCCAACATTTCACAGAAGTGTGAGACACCAAAAATTCCTGATCTAGTGAAGTGTTTTTCTTATAACCCAGTAGGAGGACTTTCCTTTTGAGAAAAGGAACCTCTAGTTTCCAGCTTATTCTTGTTTGGGTTAGTTGGAAAAATTTCTCATAATCGTCTGTGAACTGAAGCTATGACCAAGAGCCGGATCCAGAAACCATTGAAGTCAGTGGGAGCTTTTACATTTACGTCAGTGCGCTTTGGGTAGGTGCTTCTGCCATTAGAACCCATATCATGTAAGAGAGTTGTATAAAAAGTGTAATGAAAGTTAATACTCTAGTCTGAATTTCTTTGTCCTGCTTTTTATAATATAATACTTGCTTCAGGGTAGCTTGACAGGTGTATTTTGTGTTCTTAGGTCTGCAGCTCAGGTATTAATTCCTAAAAGGTGTGGGTCAGTGGGTATATAAAGAACATAATAAACCAGATGTCTTGAGTGTGAAATTATTTGGTGATCTCCTTCCTGTTTTGCCTAACTTTCAGATGCAATGTAATATTGGTTATATGATGCAAAAGATGAGATATAAAACTGTGACTGGAACTTAATTGTCCAGCTTCTAAGTGTAGTAGGCTGAGGCCCTTGTGAGTTGATTTTAAATCATTAATTTGACGTGGTTTGTGAGCTAAATGTAGATGTAATCTAAATGGTTATCTTATCTAAAATAGAGTTTAAAAGGTGTATATATTCTATGAGGACTATAAAATGGAAGCAAATTGCATTTTCAGCAGCTAACTCAATACAAATCATGTAGAACTGTGGTCCCCAAACTTTTGAGGGTCTTGCCACCCCGCCCCACCTCTCCCCTGGAGCCAGGGCCAGGAGTGGGAGGGCATGGACAGGGGTAAGGGGCCCGAGGCTGGGGCCGTAACTGGCAGTGGGTCTAGAACTGGGGGTAGGAGTGGAGCCACAGCCAGTCCATAGTGGTGGCTGGTAGCTGGGCCCCCATCCAAGTGCAGAGCTGTGCCGAGGCTGGGAATGGGGCCAGGCACCGGGCTGGGAGCCAGAGTCATGGCTGGGGGAAGGGCTGGGTGGTGCTCCCTCCCTGCTCCCTGTGGGCGCTGGCCTGGGCCTGGGCCTGGGCCTGGGCCTGCAGTGTCCACCTGAACGTTCCTCTGTACCTCACAGTTTGAGGACCTTTGATGTAGAGGGTAGGTAATTTGCCTTCCATGTGGTTTTTATGCTTCATCATAAGTGTGGCTATTTGAAGTCTAGTGGGTATAGCTATGAACTCTTACTCTGCTAAAAGGCTGCACAGGGATGAGTTAACCATGTTTTTTTAAAAAAAAAAATCGTGGAAACCAAGTGCATATGTCAATGGGGTGGTAAACAAAATAGTTAATTGATTGCAAGTCCAGTAAAATAAGCTGCATAAAAGATAGAAAATGAATTCATTAGCACTTTTTTTTTTTTTTATTTCCAACCAAAATGTATGTTCAAAAAGAATATTTAACAAGACACAGGAAACAACTTCTAAAATGTATGATCTAGTAGATGGCCAATCATACGCTTTAACAAATTGCTTTCTGATGCAATTCAAAGTCTGCATAGGAATAACACTTTGGTAGACATTACCTAATTTTATTTAAAAGTTGCTTAATATTCCCATAGTGTCCTGTCTTGGAGGAGCTGCCTGTGAACTTTTTCTTTTGCTGAGGTTACTCAGGTCCTCCATCAGTTGTTGACTGGCAAAGACTCCAGAGCCCTACGACTTTCCACCTGAAATGTACAAATATGGAAGTCCGGAAAGTACCAGCCTTTTCAAGACTATATTGGAACAGAGTATCATGCCCTAAAAGTATAAAAATGCTTTCATAGTTCACATGTACAAATGGAAGGGAAATGTATCTACTTGTGACAACCATTGTGGAATCTCACCACTGTCTGTAGCAGGGAAGATCCTTGCATGGATTGTCCTCAACAGGCTTGTCTCTGACCTAGTGGACTTAGTAGAGTCACATTGTGGCTTTTCTGTTGGCTGTGGTATCATGCACCTGATTTTTGCAGCTCGACAAATACAAGTGAAGGCTCATGAATGGAAAAAAGGCCTGTATATGGTGCGTGTTGATCTGACCAAGGCCTTCGACAAGGTGAATCAAAAGGGCCTATGGAAACTCTCTCATAAATTTGGGTGCCCAGAGAAGATTGCTATAATCTGCTCATTTCTCAATGGTATGGTGGCCAGGGTGATGGAGTGTGGTGACTCATCAGAAGCCTTTCCTGTCACCACCAGTACCAAACAAGGATGTGTAATGGCTTCAGTCCTCTTTGCCATTTTCTCTTCAGCCATGGTCTTGTTTGCATTCCAGGACTTTGGTTTATGCCTGGATGGGGGTTAATTCAATCTACAGTGGCTCAGGGCCTACACAAAGGTAATCTAATAGCTACTAACTGTGCCCTCATAGCACACACACTTGAGGACATTCACTAACTGCTTTGCTTATGCCTCAAAATGCTTCGGTTTCACAATCAGCCTGAAAAAGATGGTCCTGTACTAGCCAGCACCAGATTATGCACATCATGATCCCATGTCACAATTGACAGTGCATCAGTCTGTCAGGAAATTCTGCTACCTGGGTATCATTTCCAGTAATGCCATGTTGATGAGGTCATCCAGTGTTTGGTATTTGGCAGGCTCACCCTCAGGTTCTGGAGGGAGCATTCAGTCTGCTTAGGAACCAAGATAAAAATTTAATATGCTGTTGTATTCACCTTACTCCTTCTATGGCTGCGAGACATGGATGCTCTATTGCTACATCAAACAACTGGAGAGCTTTCACCTTTGCTGCCTAAGATCCATCTGTAACATCAGGTGGTTGGTAGGACAGGATCCTCAACACTGAAGTCCTTAAGAGGTGACAAATCCATGGCATTAAGAGCTTGCTCATCAGGGCTCAACTTTGCTGGGTTGGACATGTGGTCCTAATGCTTGTATTTGGAAAGCAGTGATCTACAGCCAGCTGAGCACAGTAACCCACTCTAAGGGTTGCCCATACTCTGATATATGACTTTTTTTGGAAGGCCGACCTTAAAACACGTAAGAGAGACATTAAAACCTGGGAACTCCTTTGCACTAGACAGACCCAGATGGAGAGGTCTGTGCTATGATTGTGTCCGCTTTTGAGGAACGGCTTGTGTGGTCTCTTCAGGAGAAGAGAGCACATCATAAAGCCAATGGCTCAAACCCTCCCCCAACAATGACTACGCTTGCAAGACAAACTAACCCATGATTCAAGTCACCACTAGGTAAACAGTCACCCATTGAGGTGATGAGAGAATCCAACAACAATCCTTTAAAAATCCTTTAGTCTTAGTAAACAAATTTCTATTTAATACAAAGAAAATTGTGTAGTTCCTTCAGAAAGTATACTTCTAAGTTGTTACTAACACAAACACAGGTTTTGGGGATTTTACTCTGTAGTGCTTTCAAATAGTCCTGAAAAAGCAGAACATGGCCTATACTCCTAGCAGAGAGTTAAGGTGAGGTGAAGGAAAGAGAAGTATAATAACTGTACATAATGTGGTCTTATTTAGTGTTAAAATTTGATTTAGAAGTATGGATACAACATGATTAATTAGTCTTTGTTTATGTACATTGTAATGGCATTGGGATTTCATAAGTTTTTCTCTAGCTTTCCTTTTAGATGCCTGCTTGGTGTGTGTGTGTGTGTGTGTGTGTGTGTGTGTGTGTGTGTGTCGGATCACAGAAACCCCCTTGAGAGCTGCCACCCGATGTGCCAAGACTACTTTTATTCCTGTTTTCCCTGCCAGCTCAGGACTCCAGCACCCTGTCTTGCTGAGCCAGACACTCCCGTCTGCTTCAACACAGACCCAGGGTCTGAATCACTTGTCCCAAAGCTGCAAGTTTACCTGAAAACAGCTCACAGTAGTGTGCTTGTCTTTAGCACTCAGATGCCCAACTCCCAATGGGGTCTAAACCCAGATAAATCCGTTTTACCCTGCATAAAGCTTATGCAGAGCAAACTCATAAATTGTTCGCCCTCTATAATACTGATAGAGAGATATGCACAGTTGTTTGCTCCCCCAGGTATTAATACATACTCTGAGTAAATTACTAAATAAAAAGTGATTTTATTAAATACAGACAGTAGGATTTAAGTGGTTCCAAGTAGTAACAGACAGAACAAGTAAGTCACCGAGCAAAATAAAATAAAATGCGCAAATCTATGCCTAATCAAACTGAATACAGATAATCTCACCCTCAGAGATGCTTCGGTAAGTTTTTTCTCAGACTGGACACCTTCCAGGCCTGGGCACAATTCTTTCCCCTGGTACAGCTCTTGTTCCAGCTCAGGTGATAGCTAGGGGATTCTTCATGATGGCTCCTCTCTCTCCTTTGTTCTGTTCCACCCCTTCATATATCTTTTGCATAAGGCGGGAACCCTTTGTCCCTCTGGGTTTCCACTCCCCCTCACTGGAAAAGCACCAGGTTAAAGATGGATTCCAGTTCAGGTGACATGATCACATGTCACTGCAAGACTTCATTGCCCACTTGCCAGCACACACACATAAAGGAAGACTCACAGGTAAACACAGCTATCTGCGGATAATGGTCCTTGTTAATGGGAGTCATCAAGATTCCAAACCATCATTAATGGCCCAAACTTTACATAATTACAATAGACCCTCAGTTATATTTTATATTTCTAGTTTTAGATACAAGAGTGGTACATTTATACAAATCGGATGATCACACTCAGTAGATTATAAGCTTTGTAATGATACCTTACAAGAGACCTTTTGCATGAAGCATATCCCAGTTACGTTATATTCACTTATTATCATGGTTTTTATAAAACCATACAGACTGCACAACGTCACAGTGTGGGTTTGTTTTTTGTTTTGTTTTAGAGGTTGCTGGAAATTTTCTTTAATCCCTATCATTGGAATGTGAGATTAATCCTACACCCTGATTCCTGATACAGGCTTCTTGAATTCTAAGCTAGATCTGAGGCTCCTGTTCACAATTTGAATGTTCACACAGGCTTCTGGAACATCATCTTTAGACACTGTAACTTTAATATTATTAGTAAAAACCAAAACTCTTTCCCCAAAATATAGAAATCAGTTGCAATAAAGAAAACTTCCAGTCCTTTAAACACTTGAGTAAGTGAAAATGAAGTAATATTTTTTTCTAATAAATTATGGACATTCAAAGTTAGCCAAAAAATTCCTTTAAAAATGCTTAAAGATCCTTCCATTCTGTTTGAAAATCAGGTTTGAGAGGAATAAAAGCCTATGTTATGGTTGGAGAGCTAGCTGCAGCTCTGTTCCCTTTCTGGTCTAAGTACCATATATACTCATTCATAAACTGAATATTTTTGGTACAAAAGTGACACATCAAAGAGCGGGGGTCGGCTTGTAAACGGGTCTACACCAAAATTTGATGATTTTAAACTCTATGGAATCATTGAATTGAATATCTAATACATTGTCATTTTGTTTACCTGGAGTGACTGCAGACATGGAGCCCCTCAGCTCCCTGTAGCCACGGTTCGCCGTTCCCAGCCAATGGGAGCTGCGAAAAGTGGCGCCACTTCCCGCAGCTCCCATTGGCTGGGAATGGCAAACCGTGGACACTGGGAGCTGAGGGGCTTTGTGCCTGCAGACACTCCAAGTAAACAAAACGTCCCGACCCGCCAGCAGCTTACCCTGATGAGCTGGGAGCCAACGTTTGCCAACCCCTGAAATATAGGGTCGGCTTATGAAAGGGTCATACAGTTTTTTTGCTATTTTTACCTAACCATCTTGGGGGGTTGGCTTATAAACGAACGGGCTAATGAATGAGTATATACGGTACATCCTCTTCAGGGTTTAGGCCTCATGCCTTTTACCTATCATGGGGCGGGCGGGAAGTTTCACGATTCTCCCACTCTTCCACCAACTGAGCTTGGACACCTGAGGCTCTTTATTTTGAGACACTGACCAGTGCTGTGCATGCATGTATTGACTGGACAGTCTTCTTAAAACCAAAGGGTGTATGGTTTTCCCCTCTTTTCCCCCTGCCCCAGCATGAGCAAAGCATAACAAATGGTCTTGAGCATGTTTATCTTACTTGATGGTAACCTAAGCAAGCCTAACTCCTTAAGTCACCCACACAAGGGTTCCTGTGGTTCATTCTGGTCTTTTTGAACAACTACCACCTGTTTCTCCCTAGAGAGAGGGTTGTTTTTCAAGCCCTCCTTTCTTCATCTTCTGTGATTCCAGGCTTTGACCATTCTGGACAAAACTAGTTCCCTAATCATGGCAGGAGATCCAGCTAGAGTCCTCAAATCTAATGGTTCTAGTACTGTCCCTTAAGAATTCAAGTGTTTTGCTGAAGGCTGACTTATCTTGAGCCATTCTTTTGTCTGTTTTTTTTTTTTTTTTCCCAGACAGCTTCCTGTTCGTGTTTTTTGCACTTCTGCATTGTAGTAACACAAACATACACTATTAATAAAATATCACAAGACAGTGCCACATCTGTCACAGCTGAATATAAATGTTAGTCCAGGAATAATCCCAGAGTCATTAGACTCAAACCTTTGTCACTCTCAAATCTTGTTGGTTTTTTTAATTCTCTTCCAGATGAATCTTTTGACCTTTTTCTCTTTGGTTTGTGTCAAGAATTGTTGTGCATAAAGGACTTTAAATAAGAAGATGAAAGAAAAGCTGCTTTTTAAAGTATAGAACCAAACAATTAGCACCCTAACTTTAACGGTTAAATTTGTAAATTATATCAATACTAATGCTAGATTAAGGATGTAGCACCCAGAACCCTTGAGTCTCAAGATGTTTTTTTTATTTTGCAAACATACAGTATATTAAGTAAAATTTCCATTAAACATAATTGAAACCTCATACAAATAAGTTATTGTATTTATTTATCATTTTCTGTCCACTGTGGATTGTCTGTATATAGGTGTAATGACTCTAACATTGAAGCAGTTCTCTAAATGTTCAGAATAAACATCCATTAATGTTTGAACCACTTAACTCCTTGCTCCCTATCCAAGAATTGGAATCCACCAAACGTGACGACAAACCTTGAATACAAAGATTTCTATAAAATGTACACACTGACTAAATGGCTTATAATTTATGATTCCAGAGCAGTAGGATTTCATGTAAATAAAGTCTAATGACTTAGACTGAATTGCTTTAAAATCAGACCACCTCCAGAGTGAGAAACTTCTGATCGCACTGCTGGTTCTCCTGACTGTTTGTTGGTGTTCAAAAATACAAAACAAAGATGCTCTGGTCTTCCTCCCACAATAGGATAAATAAACGAAAGTTGCTACTATTGGGACAAAAAAAATCTACCAAATTATAACATAGCATTCTTTTGCTTTTCTACCTGTATAAGTGCTAACAACAAAAATCAATCTACTGTTACTGCAGTTACATTCATTCTTCATGTAAAGCTTAAATAAAACCAATTAAAATCATAATTTACAGTTGTAAATATTGCATTGCATAAATCCCAAAACTAGCTTAATGTTGCCTGGGCTCCTGCCATGTCATGACTCCTCTTCAATCCACAAGAAACCCTCTTGTACTATCCTATGTATTCCAAGAAACATAGTAGTAATATCAAAGGACAGTAAATGAATTGTTTAGTGAACTTCCTTTTGCTTTTTTAAAAAACCTATAGCTAGTGTGGTGTTTAGGAGCTTCTTGGGGGATCTCCAGTTCACTTAGCTTTCCTTGCAACATGGAGCTACATGATCCTTGGCTTCCACAGCCCTGCAGAGCTCATGAATTCTGTAAGACTCCTGATTCCTTCTGTGGCCTCTCCTGCCCATGCAGCACAGAGCTTTGATTCTTCAAAGATGCCTTGCCCTGCCCTGAGGATCTTTAGTAGTGAGTTTTTGTTTCTCTTGGACTTCCATAAACTTCATAAAAATTTTGATTTAGTCCATGTGGATCTAATAAAGGGCATATTGTTATACCCAAATAACACAAACTAATTTCTTTGTAAATAAACACAAGTCCATGTCCTAGATTTTTATGGCCCTTAAGTTTGAAACTTTATAAAACTAGCTTCTTTTTATTTAGGAGCCAACTTTTTTTTCCCCTTTGGCAACAATAATTAAAAAAATGGTTTTAATAGTTGCCTTCAAACTTTCTGAAACAGTTTTTGTGGATACTGAAATGAATTAGGAACACTCCTCTTACAAAGTTGACAGATGAGTGAGGCTTTAAATGCAACCTTGGTTGTATCCTTGAACTGAGGAGCAGCTACTGACCTGACTCCATATTTAAGGTAATTTTAAATTATTTAACTCAAACACCTTGATCAACGTTCTACACACTTTGAAAGAGAGAAACTGTTGGGTGTAACTCTGCAACAAATACGTTGCTATAAACTCAGTTTCAATATTATTGCTCAAAACCTGTGACCAACCTGAACCCTAGTCCTCTAGCTCCGAAAGCACAGATCCTTTCCGTTTTCTGCTACAATTGTGAATTGTGGAAGGATTCTTAAATTATCTCAAAGGCTTTATCTATCTTTCTTAGATTTGGCATGCAACTACCATGTGGGCCCTTTAGCAAATCTGTATGTATCACACCCTTACATATGTACAAGAGTACTGCTCTCAGTGCATAGGATTTAAAACCACCATTTGGATCAGACTTGCTTTGAGAAAGGCCAACCACTCTGTGGTTCTCTGCTGTGCTGGACTTTACTATTGCAATGCTTGTGGAGATGGTGAATATGGGGAATATGGGGATAATAGAAAGGCACCGGTGGCTTCTTAGCCCTGTTTGTTTATCCTGTACTCCCCTCACAAGGCTCAAGTTAGTGAGAGGCCACTTAACTATACAAATAGCAATTCACAGACCAGGGTGGGATTTGATTTAAAACATGATTTAAATCACTACTCAGGAAGACTCAATTTAAACCTGGACTTCTACATAAAAGTGCATTCTTGTTGGTTGTTATAACCTTAATACAGGGGTCAGCAACCTTTCAGAAGTGGTGTGCCGAGTCTTCATTTATTCACTCTAATTTAAGGTTTCGCGTGCCAGTAATACATTTTAACATTTTTAGAAGGTCTCTTTTTATAAGTCTATAATATATAACTAAACTATTGTTGTATGTAAAGTAAATAAAAGGTTTTTAAAATGTTTAAGATGTTTCATTTAAAATTAAATTAAAATGCAGAACCCCCTGGACCAGTGGCCAGGACCCGGGCAGTGTGAGTGCCACTGAAAATCAGTCAAGGGATTGATTTTGTGTACACAAATTTGCAGAGGGACAATAGGGTTGAGGTCTGTTATTTCTCACCTCTTATTTATTTATTTATTTATTTAAAAACATTTTTGCTGTTAACAAGCATGTTATCTCTGGAGACACAAATCCACAGTTTGAGAACTGCAAAACTAAGCATCTTTGGTATCTTCTAGACTGAGCCCCATTGGGTAGATAGAAAGATTAACCTAAATAATCTATATAGAAGCCTCTGGAACCCCATAAGATTGTGTCCCTAATCCATGAACTATTAGAACTAATTTACAAAACTTTTCTTAAACATTACATAAATATATTGTCTCATACTATAGAATTAGAATTTATAATCCTTATTCCATGATGAGATATCTTTGAGTTTTAATTGAGAGGTTTTTCCTCAAAGTGTTTATCAAAAAAATTTGATTAAAAAAAAATCATTTATTTGTATCCACCCTGGGACAGACATTATTACAGCGATCATGTACTGCTACTTTGATTTTATTCAACTTCAACTAATTGCAGTTTTGGCCTCTCTGAGGAAACCATGATCTGAACATGTGTCAGCTGTCCTGAGGCTGACGTGTGGACACTGATACTCTGCTGGAGAAAGATGATTCAGTGTCAGCTGAACTGTTAATTTCAATACTTTAGTGTATGCATGGTGGCCAAGTGATTGGCAGAGATGGAAATTTGTAGGAGTGGCAACCAGTGCGGGGGGGGGGGGGGGGGGAGTCCATCCTTTTATAATAAAACAATAATAGTCTTTGTAGGAGTGGAAAACTTGCTCCTCTCATGATAGGGTTTTCTCACCAAGAGCAACACTTTGGATAGCACTCTGGCTCTATGTACTCTAGGAATTTCCTCCGAGACCTTCTTTTCCACTTGGCCTTCCAAGAATTCAGTTTGACTTCAGACTTTGTCACTCAGGTATTTTTATTTGGCATATACCAATGCTACGCTGAGTTGGTCAGACTCAAATGGGAGTGGGGGAAGGGGGTTTCAGGGTATGCTACAGTTTCAAAGTTGCAGCTCCAGAGTTCCTGTTCTATACATTTTACATATTTCATTGTATTTACCATATATTGCATTACATATATTTTTGGATTGGCTTGGTTACTTTGCAGGAAGCAATCCCTGTGCAACATGCTCTGTCCACATGTTTACGCTCAATCTTTTTACTTTATTCTTACATTTTAAACTTATTTTGTGTTTTCCTCTTACCTTAGCTGGCTCAGCTTTCTGAGACATTTACTTATCTTAGTTAGCAAAACATTCTGTTTTTAGCCTGATTTATCTACCTTCCTACTTCTACTTTCTAAAGAATGAGGCCTCCCCATGTGCTTAATTACTCATGTCAGGCCAGGCCTACCTACATGAAGTAGTGAGCTATGAACAGACTGAGAATACTAGCTCTCTGAGTGTGGCTGATCAGCAGAAAGAGGAGCTGAATTGGGAGATGCCAAACATACTACCATACTACTATTGTAAATCTGCTTGTGTGTAATCTGGGATCCAGAGATGGTAGTGAAAAAAGCATCAGAGTCCATTCAGCAGGGGGAGAAGGAATTGGGGGGGAGAAGAAGTTCTCAACAGCAGGTGTACAGTTTTTTTGTAAAAAATATAAAATATGGGCATTGGCTTTGTGGGCCAAGAGTTTCTTATGAATGTTGCCATTAGAGTAAAAGGGTGGAAATTAGTATGCCATGTGAGGCCAGAAGTATCCCTTTTGCCTCTTCCTCCTCCCCCCCCCCCCACTTCCACTCTGCCATTTTCCTAGTCTCCCTCCTCTCGCATTCTCCCCCACCCCTTCCTACCCATCTCTGCAGCACAGATTGCAGCTTTTGAATCTCTCCTCAGCCCACCCTGTTTAGTCACTTTCTCTTCTTATCTCTGATTCTCTTTTCCCCCCCCCCCCCCGGTACTATCAACCCTCACTTTTGTTTCTGTGCTGGGGCAAGTGGAAGTACACAACTTGCATGCAGAGTGGCTGGCTGGGCCATGTCATATGATCTTTTTCAAAATGGTATAGACCCTGAAGTAAAATTCAAACCTAAAAAAACTGTCTATATTACACTTTTTGGAAGCAATTCTATATTGGACACTACATATAGCTAGAACATTTACATTAGTATGCCTCCTGACCCATCCACCGGGCTGAATCGTTCACCTAGTTTGCAGCTCTTGTTTACCTGCACTCACATTGCATTGTCTATTGGAATTTAATGTATAAAAAGTGATCCTCATACACAGGCTATGAATTTGGAAACTTTTGTATGAGTAATTTTTATTACTTTTCATAAAGAAACAAAATAAATGATTCACAGCTGGTATATGTTACTAAGTGCCCCACATTTCACAGGATGTCCAATGACATTATGCATTTATGCAATTTTACAACATGTCAAAGCTTCAAGACCAACCAATACAATATCAGACAATACTACATGGACATAACACATTAGGGAGGGGTGTAAAACAATGAAAAATAAAAATAAGACACACAAACAGGCAAAAAAAGAAGGAAAGGAGGACTGAGGGGGAGAAGCAGGAAGAGGGAGGAAAATATGTATTATTGTAATATTCTAATTTATATGCTTAATCCCTATAGTCCTGACCTGCAATCAAAATTGGAGTAATACGTATTTCCTTCTATTCCAACAGAAGCTTATGCACCTTCCCATTTACTGAGCTGTTTCTCTGATAGTATCTGTGTGAATAAGTCTACTGGAAGTTGATTGGCTTTCCCTCTGCTTTGGAGAATGTTACTGGAATTCATAACAATCAAATTATTTTTATTACATTTCCTAGCATTCCATGAGAAAAGTGCAGTATTGCTTTGCTTTGTTTTTAACGCCTTTATTTCTTCATTTCAATGGCTATTCCAGTGCTATGGATGTCCCAGTGTAGATGTGAACTAGGCGTGTAATCGTAGGACTGGAAGGGACCTTGAGAGGTCTTCTAGGCAGTCCCCTGCACTCAAGGCAGGACTAAGTATTATCTAGGCCATCCCTGACAGGTGTTTGTCCAACCTGCTCTTAAAAATCTGGACTTTTGGAATGAGAGAAATGTGAATAGAGGATGGACAATTGTGAAGGGAAATTTTTAATGAATACTTAAGAAATGACCGCATCATTGCCAGAATTGGCATACAAACAAGTCTTTAAGTAATTTCCTACCTAATAGCATATCCCCTCACTCTCAGCCATTCCCCGAGCTTTGAACTCTTTTACAAGATTGTGGAAAGAAGTTGCAATTCTATTGAGATAAATATTATTAACCTTCAACCTTTTTGCCCTTTTCAGTTTATATATAGAAAACTCATTTTACTGTTTGTGACTGGCCTGAAAGAGGGTTTACATATAATATATGCCTTGAAAAGAGAGGCTGTGTGTAACCTGCATATCAAGTATACTGTGTTAAAATAAAAAGTCCATCTTTCTATACAAATCAAAATTGAATATTTGACAAAGGTTACATGCAATGCAGAGGAAGAAATGCACCACCAGTATATCTGTAAATGATTAAAAAAATAATTAAAAAAAAATCTAGTTCACTGCTCCAACCCAAATTCACCACCACATTTTGAAAAAACATGCACCGAGGCTTTCTATCTTCATCAGGATGCTGACTGCAGGCTAGACTTAACAAAACCTCATGTGACATATGTTGTCTGGCTGTGCATAGATCATAGCAAGTCTTGCTACTTCCTCACTTAGTTGTACATAGAAGTCACTGTCCTTGGTTTCACATACATTGAGAAAAATATAGCAGACAAATATTTAAAACTGCAATATCAAACACATAGTTACCAACTCTTGAACATTCTGGCCTATGTTGTATACAGTACATCTCCAGGACCTTCCAATATGATCTGCCAAGGCCTTTCTCACCACTGAATAGTACCCCTCCAGGGCTTCTTGGGGAGTACAAAATAAGCAAATACATTTTATCAACAGCTCCTCCACAAGTCTGGGAATCCTAGTTGTTTAAACTCCTCTGTGGTCTTTGGCATGTTGTTCACCTTGATCACACACGCACTGCAACTGCTATACATTGCCTATTTTCTGCTAGTCACTCCAGAAAGTTACTGCTCATCTGGGCAGCAATTTAGTATCAGATGGTCCTTGGTTGGTGCTGTTTTTGCAGAAGTTGGCATGGCAATCTCTTCCCTTTAGGTCTGATATTGCAGCACCAGACCACTCATCATGGGGGTGTAGAAAGGCTCCTTCCTCATTCAGAAGTTCTGTAACCACTGCTGCTTATCTCAGGCCAATTCTGTTGCACTTGTAGACCAGACTTAAAATGGCATGCCACCAATGAACATTCTTAAGTACTGCACTGAGCCAGCTTCTCTGGTGTAATGGAGCACACCCATTTCAGCAAAAAACTCCATTAGCTGCTGGTAATTATCTGGGTTCAGACAATTTGCTCTCCTCAGGTGGTGTTTCATAACTGCTTTAGAGAAGCTCCTGTAAAACTTTTTCTTGCTGAGCAAGAAAGAATTTTGTGTTCATTATGTTTTCTATTTTGAGAAAAGGTTTAGGAAATGAAACTGGTTACTTACTGACAGTTTCCCTCCCTCTCACTACCCTTTCTCCTCTGGAAGAATGGGACAGTCTATGGAGGTTTGATAAAATTCTTCTGAGCTCCCAAAGGAGTTTGGAAATTTCCCAGAACCACGGGATCAGGGATCTGGGCCAGAAACTGTGGAATATGTACCAAGAGAACAGTACAACTGCAATGGTGTGATAAAGGACAAATGTGTATGCAGGGTTAAACTGTAACAGCATAACTAATGTGGATATATTGCACCAATGATAACACTTGTGCCATCCCACTGTTTTTTTTTCTCCTAAGCTGAAATTGGCCAGCAGAAACAAACTGTACACACCCAATTGCACTAAACAATTAGGCACAATTGTTAATGTAATGACAATTTGCTTTCCTTTAATATAGCCTATACATGAGGTGGTTCTCCCCCCCCCCCCCCCCCCAGGAAGGTTTAACTGAAAAATTTGAAGGGGTAGTGTTGGGTCTTTTACTTTCTACAAAACAAACAATATAAAGGTACCACACCAACACAGTGGGGTCCAAATAATCATTTAGTTTATATATATATATATATAAAGGCCTAGCAACCTGATAGGGATCTGGTGGCTTCTACCACATAGAAGATATGACAAGACTCTCAAACTGATTAAAAATACTACCCAATTCATGTACATTGTAGGTAGCTCTTGAAATAAAGGAGGACCCAAACACACTGCAAAACAAGGTCGTTTTTAATAGCCTGTAATTCAAAACAGTGTTACTAGTTTTCTTCAAGCTTAATGTAGATTTTTTTCCTTCTCCTTAGCATTCAGTGTGACTGACAAATTTCAGACCAAACAAATTTTACTAGCCAAAGTTACAGGGAGATCAAAAATAGGACATATAGTTGGAACCTGGTTGCCGCCTTAACTGTGGGAAAACTAATGTATCTTGATAAGCTTGTTTCAAATATCTTTGAGAGAGGACGTGTGTGTGTATATAGAGGACTATTTCCTCTGTAAAGAACAAAGAAGAGAAAATTTAAAAATCTCCGGAATAACAGGGTTTTGGGGACGTAGAGAAAGCTTTAGCACTTGGAAGATAAAAGAGAATAAATTTTTAATAAAGAACTGATGGGGTTTTGGTAGCACGGAGGAGCTAGATTGTCCTCTAAAGCATTTTGATTAGCTTTTCACTCTGTAGACATGGGTTGAAGTACAAATAGGATTAGTTATTTTGTCAGTGTGATTTAGTCATATTCACAGAGTTGAAATTATCACTAAATTATGGGTAGAGATTGAGGTTTCCTACTGGCATACCAATAGACTTCCCCCCCCCCCCTTTCTTCCCTCTTATTCCCCCCCACCACCACCAATCCTTCCTGTTGTGCTTCAGCAGTGATAATCTATTAAGATCAAGTGCGTGTAGACCACAAAACAAGCCACCTCTTGGCTGGAAGGAATGAAAGAACATTTTGGCAGACCACTTTTCTTGCCATCTTTTATTTCAATTGGCTGTATGGACCTTGCTGCTATGCTCTGAAAGTTCGCCAGTGCACTTTGGTCACCACAGAACTGTTAGTGTGTAACAGCAGTCTCCACGTGGCCACCTCATGCACAGCAGGCTGATGCAGTGTAGATTTACACCCCAGCATGCAACACACTAAATACTTAAAAATGGCCATACTGGGTCAGACCAACCCCAGTATCCTGTCTGTGACAATGACTGGTGCCAGATGCTTCAGTGAGAGTGAACAGAACAGAGCAATTTTGAGTGATCCATCCCATATTGTCCAGTCAGAGATTCTGGCAGTTGGAGCTCTAGGGACACCTGGAGCATGGAATTATGTCCCTGATCATCTTGGTTAATTTTCGTTTATGGACATATTCTCCATGAATTTAACTAATTCTCTTTTTTTGAACCTAGTTACACTGTTGGCTTTCACAACAGCCCATGGCAACGGATCCCACAGGCTGACAGTGCATTGTGTGAAGAAGCACTTCCTTATGTTTGTTTTAAATCTGCTGCCTATTAATTTTGTTGGTCAACCCCTTGTTTTTGTTATGTGAAGGAGTATTTCTCCACACCATTCATGACTTTATAGACCTCTATCATATCCCTCTCTTCCTTCACCCCCCCCCCCAGATGTGTCTCTTGTAAGCTGAGAAGTCCCAGTCTTTTTAATCTTTCCTCATATGGAAGCTGCTCCATAGCATTAAATTTTTCTTTTTGCCCTTCTTTTCCATCCGGGGCGGCAAGTTTGTATGATTTTTGGTGGTGCCCAGAATGAGTCTAAGTCCCGCCCCTCCCTCCACCTGCCTTGTAAGCCGATCGAGATATAATATCATTTATTTTAAATAATGTAAAAATGGACCAGAAACCATAAGCATTTAACAGTCTCCCTATATTGCACAATGTCATTATAGTAAGAAAAATATATTTAACTAAGAATATCAACTTTATTAATACTCTTTGGAATAAGGAAACAACCAAGCACGCTTGGATCAATAATTCTCAAAAGCAAATACATTCTAAAATTAAAACAAATATAACCCCTTCTTATGCAGTATTCTTCAGGAGGCAGCAAACACTTTTTGTCATCGTTTGGTTCTTGAAATGAAGTCATCCAGGAGACTTTCAATGTCTGATTCAGAGGTAGAGTTCTTGTGAATATGCAGAAATGCTTAGTGATTTAGATATTCTTGGCTCACTGTTGTTCGCAAATAATTTTTCAGTCTGCACAGGCAACTGAATGATTGTTCAGCAGTGCAGGTTGTAGTCAGATTTGTGTAGAATAATTTCAGGAGAATTGTAACTTCTGACATGTCACTCAAGCCTTCGTTTTTGCTTCAGAAATTGCTTCACTTCGCTCACCGAATTAAGCTGGCAATTTCTCAATCTGCAAATATCACTCAACATTTCTAAATGAAGAGAGCCTCTGTGTTAATGTCACCATGGAAAACTTCACTTATTGGGACAATGTCCTGTTTCGAGCCATTTGTGGCATCAGTTATATGCTTCTCCAATTTTACTGCAAATGTAAAGCTTTCTGTTGCAAAGTTGCCATTGAACAGAGGTTTAGGTTTTCAAGCACCAATGATCCTGACATATATTTGATGAAAATACTCTTTTTGGGGTCACTGACAGTATGAGGAAGGCTTCCATGGTCGAGCCATATCGGTGGCTTGCATTTTCTCGAGCGTGTAGGATCATCTAAATAAAGATTTCTTGCCTTCTCTACTGTTTCCCAGAAGTGATTGTATGATGAGTCAGTGCGCATCTCGCTCAACACCTCTTGCAACAGGCCAACTTCCTTCATAACGCTTGCCAATGACATGTTTGAGCTTTGAATTTTTGCATTAGCTTCTTCTACAGGACCCATGGCTTTTGCAAGAACCGTTAGTGTAAAATATGTTGAAAAAGATTGCAGTTGCTTCGAGAATCCACTACGTTTTGAGCCAAATTCATTGGAAGAGTAATCAAATTAATCTAGGCAGTTTATCATAACCTCGTAGTTGTGGAGCAGTGATTTAATGCTACTGATCTTAGTGTCCATCTTGTTGGGCACAACGGTCGTAAAGAAGGCTCTGCTTCACTATGAAACTCTCTGAATGCTGCCATACACTTTGGTGACTCCCTGAAGGCATTGATGAGATCGTTCACCATCGAAAACATATCACGACATTCTTGAATATTATGCAGGGAATCCTGCATGGCAAGGTTAAGGGAATGTGCAGCACAGTGCACAAATTCCACTCTCGGCTCCCGATCCTTCACTTTGGCTTGGACCCCAGTATATTTGCTGGACACATAACTGGCTCCATCGTAACACTGCCCCCGGCAATCCGAAAAGTACATTTCTCGGGTGATTTGCATCTTCCACAATTTTGAAAAAGAGAAGCAGCATCCATTGCATCAGTTTTGTAAAACCAATAAACTCATACATCTCCCAGTCTTCGCTAGAAAATAAACTTAAAGAAAAAACTTACTTGTTCTTTTCTGGACAGATCAATAGTCTCATCCATTACAATGGCATAAAACTTTGAAGCCTTTATCTTTTTCACAATTTGTCCTAGCTCCATCATTGCCATTTCAATTATTTCATTAATTACCTCATGTGAAAGCCACATGTATTTTGTGCAACTAAGCCACTGTCTCAGTTCCTCTGAGTCTGTATTGCGTAGCAACAAGAGCTGCATCAAATTTGAATCACTCTCATTATGTCCATGTAATACTATTCCTTGTTGAGGTACTGAACATTTTAAAAAAATTTCTGCAGTGCATTCCTAGCTGATTGTGACTCTTTTTTCTTTAACTGGCCAACATTCGTGCAGAAACATTTACCTGCGGTTGCAGAGCAGCCTACTTCATTACCACTTCCTTGTGACAGGAGCATTTTTCTTGTGATGTAAAACCACGCAATGTGTCTCTCCAATCTTGAAATCCGGACGAAATAAATGTTGGTTCGGCCTTCGTAGAAAACATTAAGATCTTCTTTTTCAGAATAGTTTTTGCAGACTGAGCCAAAAACTCTGTCTAATTGGTGGAGTTTTCAGCAATCTTGGCCATGTCTTATCTTGTAGATTTGCCGCATCTTTCTTTTTTGTATAACTTCAGTTTGAAAACTGGGTGTCTAACTCAAGCCGTCACTTGATGAATTACCCTTTCCTTCTTTTTCTCTCAATAACTTTATTAAGAATTTATTCATTGTTGATGATTATTACTGGTCCTACAAATCAAGAATTTGTTGTTGGGGGGGGGAAGGGGGAAATGAAGCTACAACTTGCTGGCGCCACAAGATTACAAAGGCCAATTAAAAGTCGAAAGTCAGAAGCAGCACTTGCTTCAATATATTCTATTTTGTCGTAACCATATACAACCAATTATATGCTTTAAAGGGTATAAAATCAAGTATTGTGCTAAACACGATTATACCCCAAACTGACCACCGAATTTAAGTTGCTGAGGGTTGGGGTGAGGGCTCTGGCTGGGGGTGCGGGCTCTTGGGTGGGGTGGGGTCAGGGATGAGGAGCTTGGGATGGAGACATGCTGTCTGGGGCTAGGGCCAGAGAGGACTCTTCTCCCCCTTCCCCCCCCCCTCCCTGGCAGCAGTGAGCTTCGGGGGAGGGGCTCCCCTCATTTCCCCCCCACTCCCGAAGCACACTTATCCTGCACCACTGTCACTGCATGTGCTCCTAGGGCCCCTCTCAGGTCCAGGAAGCCCCCCCGCCTCCCTTATGGTGGGTGCTTGGGGGGGGGGGAGGGGAAGGGAAGGGAGGGGAGCTGCCATCACATGTGGTCTCCTCCCCTGTAGCTGCCCGTCACCATAGCCTCACTGGGGGTGGGGGATGGGGTTGCCCCTTGCCCAGCATGGAACAGGAGTGGTGGCTGCGGGTGGGGGGGGACAGAGGGGTGGATCACCGGGTCGGACACTCACCCAAGTCCCAGCAGCTGCACTGGTGAGGTTCCCAGACTCTGTCTCCCGGAAGCCCCCTCGATGTCACCTCTCGGTGGGTGCCAGGGGAGGGGAGGGCAGGGCTTCCAATCATGTGTGCGCCTCCTCCCCTCTTCAAGTGCAGCAGCTGCCTCAGCCTGCCACCAGCGCCGCTCTTGTGTTGTAGTCTTAGGCAGCAGCGGCTGGCGGCAGCAGCGGCAAAGGAGCGCAGCGCAGATGGTAGGGCAGCCACCCACTTTCAGGCAGGGATGCTCTGGGGCCCGGGGAGGTGTGGGGAGGATTCCAATATCTCTTTCTTAAGTGGTAACAGCTAATTTAGACCCCAGCATTTTGTAACTGTTGGGGTTATGTTTTCCAGTTTGGATCACTTTGCATTTATCAACTCTGCATTTCATCAGTCATTTTGTTGTCCAGACATCCAAATTAGTGAGATCCGTTTATAGTTCTTCCTGTCTGATTTGAACTTACCTATCTTGAGTAATTTTGTATCTTCAGCAAACTGTCGTTCAGTATTCATCAATTTTTCAAGATTATTAATGAATATGTTGTACAGCACAGGCACCAGTACTGATCCGTGGGGAACTCTGACATTTACCTCTCTCCACTGTGAAAACTGCCCATTTATTCTTACTCCGTTTCTTATATTTTAACCAGTTCCTTATCCACAAGATGACAGTCTCTATTTTCCCATGACTGCATACTTTGCTTAAGAGCCTTTGATGAGGGCATGATACTGGCAGACCAGCTACCAGCTCTTGCCAAGGCCCTGGGTCTCGCTGAACACTGACAAATGCATAGTTGGAAGCCAGCCTAGTTCACCTGTGTTTTAGCACTGTTAAAATAGATGTTAAGTTGATAAGAATGTTTAGTATTTTGACCTTGTGAATCGCTTGTAGGATGCTGCATGTATTAGGCTTTGTCTACACTGGAACCTGAACGAAAAAACACGCCTCCTCCCTCCCCCAAATAACAAAAGTTTTGCTGATGAAAACCACCGGTGTAAACAGAGCTTTGTCGATGGGAGAACTCTCTCCTGCTGACAAACAGCAGCTACACTGCACGCCTTTTAGCGGCACAGCTGTCGCTACAAGGTGCATAGTGTAGACATAGCCTTAGTCTCACTTAGTCCCCATGTTATAGAGCGATAGCAAATGTTTGCATTGTAAACTCTGTAGTTGTCACTTACTGAACAGGAAAGACGCATTAAATTGTGTAAAGTGCTGGGCCTGCAGACAAGAGGGTCCTCTGAAATCAGATGAGCTATTATGTAACATAAAGGACATACATTGATTATCCTCCCCACTCACATGAAGGAAATAGGTGCCAACGCATGTTCTATCAGTTTGAACTCTGGGGAAGGGGAATAAAAATGCCTGACCAGAAGAAACTTTATTCCTATGTGTTTGAACTCTGAGGGGGCGAGGATTTCTAAGTAGAAGCAAGGAGTCTCCAGCTGTATATGTCCCTAAATGACTTTTAAAGCATGCCTATTATGGTATCTACTATCATCTTTTGGAACTGAGACTGTATCTCGTGTGTGTATCTTTACCTGCTTTAACCTTGTAAATAACTTGCTTATTTTTCCTTGTTAATAAACCCTTTGTTAGTTTATTACATGATTGGCGACAAACCTTATCTTTCATGAAAGATCTAGGGGGCAAGTGACTGGTCCATTGGGACTGGGAGTAACCTGAATATTGTGATTTTTGGTGTAAGGGACTGTGTATTACAGAGGTAGGCTTGCCGGGCATTGTAAGATAGATCAGAGTACCCAAGGGGGCTGTCTGTGACTTCATGGGAAGGCTGTTATAGTGCTTTAGGAGTTCACACTTGGTTGGTGAAATATAAGTATAGCCCACACAACCAGTTTGGGGTTAGTGCCCTGTTGCTTGACAATCTGCCTTGAGGTTGGCACCCATGGTCATGAGCCACTCCAGACAGCATCACAGAGGGACCTTATCAAAGGTTTTCTGAAAGTCCAAGTACATTGCATCCACTAGGTCACTCTTGTCTATATGTTTGACTTCCTCAAAGAATTCTAGTAGATTGGGTTCAGCTGAGTCTGATAATTCTGTTCTTTACTATAGTTTCAACTCATTTACCTGGTCCTGAAGCTAGACTTACTGGCCTGTAATTGCCAGGATCACCTCTGGAGCTCTTTTTAAAAATTGGTGTTACATTAGCTGCCCTCCAGTCATCTTGTACAGAGGCTGATTTAAGCAATAGGTTACATACAACAGTTAATAGTTCTGCAATTTCATATTTGAGTTCCTTCAGAACTCTTGAGTGAGGACCATCTGGTCCTGAAGAATGATGCAAAAAATTCATAATTTTTTTCTGGAATTGTCTTGTCTTCCTTGAGTGCTCCTTTAGGACCTCAATCATCCAGTGGCCCCATGGACTGTTTGGCAGGCTGTTTCAGAAATACCTTTCTAGTTTTTGTCTCCTCAGAATTTGAACAGCAACTTTCTGGCCTGCCTTTTTATACTTGCCAGGTTTATACTCCTTTCTATTTTCCTCAGTAGGATTTTACTTCCAATTTTTAAAGGATGCCTTTTTTGCCTCTAACCACTTCGTTACTCTTCTCTTTAGCCCCCTAGACAAGCTCTAAGTACTAGGAAGAGCATACCTGCTCTTTTGCAAACTTGGTTGAAGATTTGAGTCTATATAGACATAGCCTTAGTGTCACTGACTACAAATGTGGGATTGCTTGTGCATGCATTGTGACAAAGTTCCTCCTCTGCCTTGGTGGGTCCTGCATTTTTTGGCAGATTTGCTTGCCTCAGAGGTTCACGGCAGCCCTCAGTTTGGCCGCTTCTGCTAGAGGCTCAAACCTGCCGTTCACTCAGCTAACCTCATCACTGGCCAGCATGGGGGAAACAGAGAACAATCGCCGCAGTCTGTGTCCCACCTAGTGGGTCGGGGACAGGCCAGGTCCCTTTCCAAATTAAACCTTCCCTTCTGGTGTTTCTCAAAGGCCAGGTCAACTACTTCTGTGTCAGATCAGGAGTTTGGGGGGGGATGGGAGGGAACCCAGGCCCACCCTCTACACTGGGTTCCAGCTCAGAGCCCTGTGGATAGCAGCTGTCTACAATGTCCCCTGTATCAGCTGCGTGACAGCTACAACTCCCTGGGCTACTTCCCCATGGCCTTCCCCTAGCACCTTCTTTATCCTCACTGCAGGATCTTCCTCCTGAAGCCTGATCATGCTTGTACTCTTCAGTCCTCCAGCAGCACGCCTTCTCACTCCCTGCTCCTTGTGCACCCCTTGCTCCCAGCTCCTCGCATGTCTCTCACTGATTGCAGTGAGGTCCTTTTTAAACCAGGTTCCCTGATTAGCCTACCTGTCTTAATGGATTCTAGCAGCTTCTTAATTGGCTCCAGGTGTCCTAATTAGTCTGCTTGCCTTAATTGGTTCCAGCAAGTTCCTGATTGTTCTGGAACCACCCCTGTTACCTTACCCAGGGAAAAGGGACCTGCTTAATCTGAGGCTAATATATCTGCCTTCTATCACTCTCCTGTAGCCATCTGGCCTGACCCTGTCACAGCGTGTGTAAGTGCAAATTGGGGCTCCCTGAGCGCTCTTGAATATCTGGCCTTTAGTCCCCTATATACATTCGTTGTTCATAGAACTGCAATATAACTTGCTGTCATAAATAAAGAGAGAAGGGTAGCATAAAATCCGTCCTTGGCAGCTGTACTAAATCGCTTTACCTGTAAGGAGTTAAGAAGCTCAAATAACCTAGTTGGCGCCTGACCAGAAGGACCAATGAGGAAAGAAGATACTTTCAAATCGGGAGGGGAGGGGAGGGGGAAGATTTGTTTGTGGCTTTCTCTTTGTTGTTCCCTCTCTGGACGGAGGGAGAGACCAAGCAAGTACAACATTTCTTGAAAATATACCTGGAATAATAGATCTAAAACCACAGAAATTGTAAGCAGGCAAGGAAATGCGTTAGGTTATCTTTTGTTCTAGCTTGTGAATTTTCTTATGCTACAGAGGTAGTTTTATTCCTGTTTTTGTAACTGTGAAGCTGAGACAGAGGGGAATCCTCTGTGGGGTTTTTTAAATCTTTTATTGACCCTATAAAGTTGCCTTCCATCCTGATTTTGCAGGTGTGATTCTTTTATTTTTTTTCTTTATAAATAAAGTTCTTCTTTTAAGAACCTGATTGATTTTCAGTGTCCTGAAGACAAAGGGTCTGGTCTGTGCTCACATTGCTAACCAATTGGTTGGTATATTATTCTTAAGCCTCCCCAGGAAAGGGGGTAAAGGGGCTTGCAGGGATAGGGATTCCAAGTGACCCTTCCCTGAATGTTTGTATAAATCACTTGGTGGTGGCAGAAATACCATCCAAGGACAAGGAAAGGAATTTGTGCCTTGGTGAAGTTTTTAACCCAAGCTGGTAGAATATAAGCTTAGGGGATCTTTCATGTGGGTCCCCACATCTGTACCCCAGAGTTGCACTTGCAGAAACCATTTCTAGTCTAGATGAGGTTGTACAGGTGAGGATAGTGGTCAACTGACAGTTCCATGTTGAGGAGCTTTCACTATCTGTTTTCAACTTTTGGAACCACTCAGATTTTTTCAACAAGATTTCCCCCCCCCCCCCAAACAAGCCATAAAATTACCTGTATGCTCCCTATGTGTGTTGTCTTGTATTTCTGTCTACATTTTTTTTTAAAACAAATGTGGAAACACAGTTCTATGCTATTTGTTTTGTGACCTTGTAGTTAACTCTGGACTAAGTTCATTAGAGCTATTCAGTGTACAGTGAATTTGCTTAGCATAGAAACTGATCCTGACAGTCCAAAGTAAATATTTGACCGTTCAAAATGGGGGGAAATGTTTTATGGATAGGGCAGTGTGCTGTAACATAATTATATTTCTGTGCTTGCTGGTTTGTAGATGTAGGTTTTTGAACATTCTTGTTCACCGCTGAGGTCAAGGATTTTAGCTCCAGCATCTTGTGCATGCTCGTATGCACTGGCTTTATAGTATAGGATCATCATGAAAGTTACTTTGTGGTGTAATTATTCTATGCAGAAGACCCTGCATTTTAAATAGAGACCATTAGTTGAATAACTTGAAAAGCTAAATGGAAATTTGCATTTCACAGACATGACATCATGGTTTGCTATGCTAGTAGCAAATTAGTCCTTTTTTGTTTGTTTGTTTTTTGTTTCTGATTTTATCTTCTCAGGCATGTCCGTATCCCTAACTCTGACCACAAAGGAGCCTTTTGCCTCAAAGGTGATTGGGACAAAATCCAGACTCATGTATCATTTGTCTTGGGGATTAAGTTTCTCCTCCCCCCCGCCCCCCCTTAAAAGACAAACCAGAAGATTGTCTCTGAAAGCAGAAAAATATTAGGCTCCAAACATCCATTGCATAGAGCAGTGAAGTGATAATTTTCCTCCTTTTGTGAACTAAACTGGTCTTAGGAATGTGCCAAAGGTCTGGCTGTGCATAGCTCTCTTTGTCTTTGTCATGTGGTATGTGACATGAGTGATTGCAGAAGACTCCTCCAATACCATCTGCTACTTGCGTGGGCTTTTGGGAGCAGCACAAACCCCATGAAGGGTACCTTAAGGCCAGTAGTTGTTGGCAGATGGAGCTGCCCCCAAAAGTTGTCAGGAGAGAAGGATGTCTATGGTCCCGCAACTAATAAGCAGAGGGTAGTGATTAGCAGTAGCAAGAGTTGCGTGTTATCTGTTTCCAAAGGAAAAATCTCTGGTAGCCAACATGTGCTGTTGTAGAGATTCTTAAGGACTATTTTTCTTTCTTTCGGTAGGAAGTTAAAACATCCATTATGTAGACAGATTATCCAGTTGGCTTCCTCTTTTTCTCCTTTCAACAAGTTCCTTGTGGCTGTTCTAATTTATTCTGGACTCAGCCAGTTATGCTGTTGATAATCTGAGTCCCTAATGTTCATGAAGGTCTACAAGTTACAAATTGTATGGTATCTGTTTCTGAAAAGGTAGGTAGCTCTCAAAAGATACCTTTTCAGTTCTTGTGAACAGAGCCACATATGTTTTTGGTTTATTAAACGAAACAAACTGTCCTAAATATTTTCAGTAAAAAAGCTTGCTTGCATGCATGCATGCATGCATGCATGTATGTATTGTTTTGCCTGCCTCCCTCCCTCCCCTCCCCCTGTAACTATGTTGAGTAATTTATGGACGGCACTTGAATGAATAATGATGATTGTGGGATGAGTGCTCTACAGCCACTTTGTATTTGTCTTCAGAAATTGCCTAATGCAATCAAATCTTTAGTTACAGACATTCAGCTTTTTATCTGCCTTTCTGCAGTGGGTTTAAATGGACCATTGGATAAACAAAGCAATTTTTGATCTTGTAAATGCAATGGGGATTTAGGGTTTAAGGACTTCTGGAGGAAAAAAATCCCTGATGTGATAGACGAAAGCAACCTTTGTGGATGTGCAGGTGTCAAGGCTGTATCCCCACTTTGAACTTTAGGGTACAAGTGTGGGGGCCTGCATGAGGACTTCTAAGCTTAACTACCAGCTTAGTTCTGGTCCGCTGCCACCATTCCCTTCCCTGGGAAGCTTTGAGAAATCTTTCACCAATTCCCTGGTGAATACAGATCCAAATCCCTTGGATCTTAAAACAAGGAGAAATTGACCCTTCCCCCCCCCCCCTTCCTTTCACCAATTCCCAGGTGAATACAGATCCAAATCCCTTGGATCTTAAAACAAGGAGAAATTGACCCTTCCCCCCCCCCTTCCTTTCACCAACTCCTGGTGAATACAGATCCAACTCCCTTGGATCTAAAAACAAGGAGAAATTGACCCTTCCCCCCCCCCCTCCTTCCTTTCACCAACTCCTGGTGAATACAGATCCAACTCCCTTGGATCTTAAAACAAGGAGAAATCAATCAGGTTCTTAAAAAGAAGGCTTTTAATTAAAGAAAAAGGTAAAAATCATCTCTGTAAAATCAGTATGGAAAATAACTTTACAGGGTAATCAAACTAAAAGAGCTCAGAGGACCCCCCTCTAGCCCAGGTTCAAAGTATAGCAAACAAAGATAAACACTCTAGTAAAAGGTACATTTACAAGTTGAGAAAACAAAGTAAAACTAAGACGCCTTGCCTGGCTTTTTACTTACAAGTTTGAAATAGGAGAGACTTGTTTAGAAAGATGGGGAGAACCTGGATTGATGTCTGGTCCCTCTCAGTCCCAAGAGCGAACAACCCCTTAAACAAAGAGCACAAAACAAAAGCCTTCCCCCCCCCCCAAAATTTGAAAGTATCTTGTCCCCTTATTGGTCCTTTGGGTCAGGTGTCAGCCAGGTTACCCGAGCTTCTTAACCCTTTACAGGTCAAAGGATTTTGGAGTCTCTGGCCAGGAGGGATTTTATAGTACTGTACACAGGAGAGCTGTTACCCTTCCCTTTATAGTTATGACAGCAGGTTAACTATTTGTTGTTCTTAATTGAAATTAATACTAAAATTTGTGGGAACAAACTTTTTAACATTGTAAAAACACGTATATCTCCTGATTTTGAAGATAAATGAACCTCATTCTTCTCTGACTGATGTAAAATCAGAAATAAGTATTTAAGTCAATGGGGGTACACTGGTTTAAAACTGCTGTAGCTAAGAGGAGAAACATGCTCAATTCATATTTAAAATTCTGGAGTAAAAACAGTAATGATGGTCACAAACTAACACTGGATCCAGTCTTTTTATTTTAGTTTGGATTCCTATGAGATTTGAGATCTGAACTTCACTATTTGGGGCGTCTTTCAAAACCGGAGGTTAGGGATAGTAAAAATAGTCAGCAAGATGAATAAAATCTATTTTAATAACTATTATGTCTGTTCACTTAATAGGATTCAAGAAAAGGGTTAGATATTCATTATATGGATAAAAAACATCCAAGTTACTTCTATCTGTCTATCTAGATGTATATAGAGGTGTGGGTGGGTGTGGTTGGAGGGGTGGGGGAAGAGAGAGAAAACACGAACGAACACCATCATGCTTTGGGGCATAAATCAGATACTTCCTTATGTGTTAGGAAGAATGTTCCTGTGTTGGAAGGCTATTCGATAATTGTTCAGTACAGGGTTTCTTTCCCCTTCCTCTGAAACACCTGATTCTGGCTACTGTTGGAAACAGGATCCTGGATTAATGGACCACTGATCTGTATTGAAATTCCTGTTTTTGCTTTATAATGTATCAAAAGCTTGGATTATCTATGCTGCTTGTTACAGACTGGCACAGGTTAGGGGTTCATTTGTTGGATTTACAACATAATGGTTTTATATAAAAATATTGTAAAAGGTGCTAACCAAAGAGTATCTATCCCTGGCAATGGGAGCATTGGACACACATGAAAAACAAAAACTATGCAAGACAAGGAGTTACAACCAAATATCTTAGTCCAGATTTGAATGTCCAGTCCAACTCAAAGAAAAGATAAAATATGATTTACATAGACTTGAATAAAGACTCTGACTTGGTACCAGATGCAGGACAATCCAGGTCAGGAAAATGGAATAGGAATGACCTACTTCAGTTTTTAAACTCCTTGCCTAGATACCCTGTGAAGGAACGGCCTGTGAGACAGAGGTTGGAATACTGGCCATATAAAATTAACATATTAGTTCTTCCTATACTGACCTTTTTTCTTAAAAACTAAGTAACATTTAGGATGAGTGAAAGGGGAGATTAATTTACATTGTATAACCAGCCCTATTACTTGGTTTATTGAAAATAACACTCTGTGGTCAGAGTCAAATACTCTTATACATACATGTTAAATAGTACTTTACTCTGCAAATTGTTCCACTGATTTCTATGAGGCTACCTGTGTTGTAAAAATCAGTGTTAAGATTTGTAGTATTTGGCCCATCATGGTAAAATCACTAGAGAGCTAGTTCAAGGAGCTGTGGGGAACCATGTCTCTCTTGCTGTATGGTACATTCCTGCTGTGTCTGATCTAGAATGTCAGTAACCTTTGAGAGGAAAATGACAGATGGCGGGGGTGGGGGAAAGAGCTGCTGGGATCTAATCAGATAGGGGTTGGGGTGTGTGTGTGTGAGAATAATTGCCCTGCCAGAGGGACTCTTAAACAAGTGGCATAGCTTTTCATTTCCCATGCCCAGCTTTCAGACCAAACTACCTTAAAGTACACTAGATCAGGGTAAACTTCTGTAACTACTTTAAAAAAAAAAAAAAATCTTCTCCAAATTGTCCATGGACAGCTAACAATTTTCTATAATGTATCTGTTAAAAAATATTTTCTGAATAATTCTTTGTCTAGAGACACACGACCAAACAGTCAGTTCTGAGCATTTGATATTTGAAATTCAAGTTGAGTATGCTAGCTTTCATTGAACATGTAGATCACATGGTATTCTGGTTCCCTTATTTCCTGGGGGAAACTCATTGCATTAAAACAAACAAACCCTCCTGATTCTGGTATTCACGGATATAAATTCAATATTACTTGCCATTACTATTTTTAAGCATTTGCTTAAAATTTGCTGTTTTTGAAATCTTTCTTGGCTGTCAACTCATTCCCTAGAATGAGTTTACAACCCAGTGTGACAGCAAAAAGGACTCATATAAACATAACAATGTATCTTAAAAAATCTAATGAACATTCATAGATTCCAAGATTGTGATAATCTAGTCTGACCTACTGTATAACACAGGCCATAATACTTGCCCAAAATAATTTTTGGAGCATATCCTTTAGAAAAACATCCAATCTTGATTTAAAAAATACCATTGATGGTGAATACATCACAACCCTTATTAAATTGTTCCATATTGATTTAAATCACTAGTCAGGAAGACTCAATTTAATTATGGATTTCTACATAAAAGTACATTCTTGTTGGTTGTTACCAACCTGAAGATCCTGCATGTTCAAACATGTTCCTTTCATCATCTTCAACGCAGCTTCCTCCTGAGAAGCAACACTTCTCATGATGTTGTTTCATTCGGGCAACTAGGCCTTGTATTCCTTTGTTGCACTGTTTGCATTTTGCACACATGCCTCTTTTACCGACAGGTAGGGGAACTTCATTAAAATATTCCCAAACTGGGTCTCTTTTACAGCCTTCTGCCACTATAGGCTTTCTCTTCTAGTGAGAGAATGGTATGGTAGATCTCAAATCAATGAAGGCTACACTCGGAAAGACCTCAAGACTTCTGGAATATGCTGCTCAAACAGTTTCACTTTTGTTTCTACTGTCTGTCCCTCCCCCTCACATTTATCTCCAGATTACTTCGCCTTGTCCAGATCTATTCCACCCCCACAATCTTCTATTCATTGAACTTTGTGAAACTTTGCACTTTTAGAGAGAGGTAAGGCGTTGACTCTGTGTACACAAATTTGCAGAGGGACAATAGGGCTGAGGGCTGTTATTTCTTTCTCTCTCTCTCTCTCTCTCTCTCTCTCTCTCTGTTTAAAAACATTTTTGCTGTTAACAAGCATGTTATCTCTGGAGACTCAAATCCACAGTTTTAAAATTGCAAAACTAAGCATCTCTGATGGTATCTTCTAGACTGAGCACTGAGTTTCATTGGGTAGATCAGAGGTCGGCAACCTTTCAGAAGTGGTGTGCCGAGTCTTAAATTAGAGTGAATAAATAAAGGTTTTGCGTGCCTGTAATACATTTTAATGTTTTTAGAAGGTCTCTTTCTATAAGTCTATAATATATAACTAATCTATTGTTGTATGTGAAGTAAATAAGGTTTTTAAAATGTTTAAGAAGCTTCATTTAAAATTAAATTAAAATGCAGAGCCCCCTGGACCGATGGCCAGAACCCGAGTAGTGTGAGTGCCACTGAAAATCAGCTTGTGTGCCACCTTCGGCATGCATGCCGTAGGTTGCCTACCCCTGGGGTAGATAGAAAGATTAACCTAAATAATCTATACAGAAGAGCCTAGAATCCCATAAGATTGGGTCCCGAATCCATGAAATATTGGAACTCATTTACAAAACTTTTCTTAAACATTACATGAAAATACTGTTTCATAATATAGAATTAGAATTTATAATCCCTATTCCATGATGAGATATCTTTGAGCTATAATGTACCTTAATTAAAACTATCTTTTTCTTCAAAAAACATTTTATCCAAAAAATCCGATTTTTAAATTAAAAACAAAACAAAACAGAGTTTATTTTTTTAAATCATTGATTTTTATCCACCCTGGTCATTCTTGTGCTCTTCTCTCAACCCTCTTCAATTTATCAACATTTTTCTTGACCCAGAACTGGACTCAGTATTCCAGCAGAATCATGCCAATGCCAAATATCGAGGTAAAATAACCTCTATATTCCTACTTCAGATTCCCTTGTTTATGAATCCTTGGATTGCATTGGCTCTTTCCCTCGCAGTGGGAAGCTCATGTGGTCGATAATCGGTTGAACAACGTTCAAATCTGCTTCACAGGATAGAGTCCCCCATCCTGCAAGTAATCATAGAAATGAGCATTTGTTTTGCCATGTCTCACTTGCTGTCTGGCACATCCCTGCTGGATTGTAATGCATTTGTTGCCTTCTATGGATAAGGAGTATCACAAGGAACGGAGATGGGACCAGTTTATATAGAGCATTACAAATTTTCAAAGCACTTTAAAAGTGCTAAGTATTCATTTCACAGATCACTGACCTTGAAAAAAGGAACATGCAGTAATGTGATAAAATTTGCCAATAATACAGAACAGGAAACAGTCAATACAAAAGAGAAGAGGGGAAGAAGATCAGAATTATTTAAAAAAACAAACTAGAAGCATTCTAGGTGTGTGGGTTTTTTTCCTTCCCCCCCCCCCCTTTTTTAAACCATTAATTGAAGAGAATCTAAGAAAATGAGGCCAGGGACAAAGCCTAAGAAAAATAAAATTGGGCCTCAGTGACCACTATACTTTACTAGTGAGCAGGACAGAGAATTGAGGCAGCGGTAGACACATCTCTTAAACTTTAGAACAGTTCCTGTACAAATAAAAAAACAAACAATTTTTTGCAATGCATGGGTGTAGGAGTCTGTGGCAGTCCCTCCCTGTCAGTTTCTGAAGGAAGCCACAGCCCCTCGCTACCATGCATCTGTAAAGGCAAGGATCAATGGGGAATTAGCAGTCTCAGGGCTATAGCCCTCTGGGCAGGGCAGAAAATAATAAGCAGTCTCAGGGCAAGGCAGAGTGGCAAGCTGTTTAAGGAGGCCCTGACCCTCTGCACAGGGCAGAGCACTAAGCAGTCTTTTTCCCTGGCTTCCTGGCTCAGGTAGACAGTGGACAAACACAGGCCTCTTGGCCTAAGGTGGGTAGGTGGGCCACCCTAGGGGTGGGTGCGGCCGCAGGGATAGGAGGACTTTGGCCCACCCAACTCCATTGGGTCCCAGCTCAGGGCCTTGACAGTGGAGGATGGTTCTGCCACAGGGTCAGTGGGGATCCCTCTGAAACAGGCTGACCAGAATTCTGCCAGCCGGATTATTGTCTGGTGTCCCTGGTCTACTTCCTACTACCCCTGTGGAGTGTACCTCTGTCTCCTGGGATTCTTCTGTCTCCTCGAGGTATATCACCAGTGGCAGTCCCAGTAGCTCCTCTGGGTACTGGTCCGTCAGCAGTCCCAGTACCTCCTCCTGGTCCTTGGCACAGCAGAGCTCTATCTCAGGCGCTAGGATCGGTAGTGGATGAGAGACATCTGCTTCCTTCTCTGGCTCTTGCACAACTGCAGGGCCCCTCTTTTAAACTTGGGGAGAAAAATGAAAGGGGAAAAAAAACCACACACACATATATAAAGTAAATGGAAGAGACAGCAGGAATCAACAAGTGTCTGACAGTGATTCCAGGTCAAAGGCTAGAGAAACTAAGGGCTTGGCTACACTAGCAATGTTAAAGCGCTGCCACGGCAGCGCTTTAATGTGGCTTGTGTATTTCTGTGGCATGCGTCTGACGAAGTGGGTATTCACCCACGAAAATGCTCCAATACTTCTGTTAGTCTCTAAGGTGCCACAGGATTCTTTGTCGCTTTTTACAGATCCAGACTAATACGACTCCCCCTCTGATACTTGTGTAGTTGCGGCTCAGCGCTGGGAGAGAGTTAAAAAAAAACACCTCCACAAGGGGCGTGGCTCCCAGTGCTAGTGCACTGTTTACACTGGCACTTTACAACGCTGAAACTTGATGCGCTCAGGAGTGTGTTTTTTTGTTTTTGTTTTTTGTTTTTTTTTCTTCACACCCCCTGAGCGAGAAAGTTGCAGTGCTGTAAAGAGGTCTTGTCTATACTGGCAAAGTATATTCTTTAAAAAGTAGTTTTCAGGAATTTGAAATTTGCTCCTTACTGAAGTAATAAGAAGTAGTTGCCACAGAGCTACTTGAGTTTGTACCACATATAAGGGATGCACAATTTTTTTTTAAATGGCTGGGTACTCAAGGAATTTGAATAATCTCTTTCATGCAAAAAAGTGATTAGGTAAAATCCACTACTTTGAATATTGATGGAATATCATAGTCTTAACAGTAAGTCTCAGCATTTTCACTTTTGAAACACCATTTGTTCAGATCTTTTCGAGTTAACATTACTATGGTCTATTTAATGTGACTCTTTTATGTTAAATAAACTCTAGCATACTATTATATCTGAAAGTATTTTTATTTATATGGTTCAGTGTTAAATCTAATAAATCTCCATGAATAGCACAAGAATGAGGCAATTGAAAATTACAACCATTGAAACAAATGCCTATTTATATTATATAGTTGCTGAACATCTGGTTCTGCAGAAAGTTAACTGCCATCCCCAGTGGTAAGAAAATACAATGCAATCTTTTTACGGTAGAGTCTGTTCTTAAAAGTGGAGTTTCACTATTAAAGACCTGGCCTGGTCATTGTGCCCAAGCTTGCCTTCCCATCTCTTTCTCTGTCAGCCAGTGGAGAATTTTTGAGGCAAGCAGCATAAGAATTGCCTGTCTTTTGGCATCCGAGACCATAAGCCCTGACTCACTGATGTAAACTGACATGTTAAAGTTTCACTGAGAACCACTTTTGTCTCCACTTTCAGATATTCCCAGCTACTGCTGAATCTTGCATTTACAAGGGGCTTTGGTAGCTATGGGCTGGATTCTGAATAGTCATGTCTTCATTCCAGCTGTTGCAAGCCTGACCCAGATGCTCTTCACTCTTACCACGTGTAGCTGCATCAAATGTAGGAGTTGTGAATTTTTCTATACGCCTCTCCTTAGGGGAGAACCATACCCTTGCCTGCTTAGCCTTGAGCTCATAATCCTTTGGAATGCAACAATTAGGGCCTCCCTACTGGTGATAATTGCTGCATTCCAAGGGGATTAGAGTAGTGGAACCAATTTACATTTTAAGACTTCACCATCTGGAACACCTGCCCCTGCCTTTGGAGTTTTGGAGGACCCTTGGCAGAGGGAGTGGTAGGTAGGAGTCATGGATCTCTGTGGCATTGAACCCTACTCTAGATGAGCTTCTTGGACAGCAGCATGCAAAGACTGGGTTAGGGTGGGTTACAAGCATCTGCAAGTGTGTGCATCTTTCTCTTCTATAGGCCCCCTTTTGCCCCCCCATCTCCCAAGTGAATTTGCAAAAAGGGCCATGGAGGCTATTTTGATCATTAGGTTGCAGTAGCCTCTGTACAGTAGTCTTGCAGCCGTGGGTGGGATGTGGAGAGGGAAGGATTTGGTCTCCTCTCACATATGCCTTATTTCAGCTGCTGTGGCTCAACAGTGGGCTCAAGACTGATCGCTTTTACTTGGATGCCTTTTAAGATATAGAATATTAGTAAACAAAACCTCCTTATTGGGAAAGATGGGAAGAGGGTTTCAGTGGAGTTTACCTACATACAAAAAATGTATTGTAATTTTCCTAGAATACTCTTCCTCAGATAAATAACCCTCATAAGTATGGAAATAAACATTTAAGAACTGTAGTTGTTTTACTCATGCCATAGGTCCTCTGCCCATGCCTTCCATGTTTCTCCTGTGTTTGTTACTCTGGACCCCAGCAGCACTTTGAGCTCTATTTCATACCCTGCCAGTGTCCTGCCCATTCTTCATATACTGTCTTCTCCTGACTTCCCCAGGGTTTCTTCCCCCACCATCCTATGGTGAAACCAAGAAGGACCTCTTCATGGGCATACTTCAGTCTATCTTCCCTTGTTCCCCTCTGCTCTCTTGCACATATCCCTGCAATCTTTTATCCATCCCCACCCACCTCTGACTCTGACAAAGCAGCTGGAGTCAGGTGGGCTTAATAAATGTTTTTAAACTATACTGTACACACTTGTACAGGGGGAGGGATAGCTCAGTGGTTTGAGCATTGGCCTGCTAAACCCAGGGTTGTGAGTTCAATCCTTGAGGGGGCCACTTAGGGAACTGGGGCAAAAATCTGTACTTGGTCCTGCTAGTGAAGGCAGGGGGCTGGACTCGATGATCTTTCAAGGTCCCTTCCAGTTCTAGGAGATGGGATATCTCCATTAATTATTATATTATTATTATTATTTGTCTTTTATAAGTGTAAATGCAATTTGCTTTTTAAAATCTCCACTGACCCTCCTGAAAATACAAATAAACAATTCTCAGCAGTCCAACAAAAGAAAACAAATGTAGGGTCTAGCCACTTTAGAGCGATGCTGAGTCAAAAATATATTGGAATAATATTAAAATATATTACAACTAAAATTTCAAATTGTAACTTGAAAAAGGTCTAATTTTTAACAGAAATTCCAGAAAAGCTCTTCCATGGGATAAAATCTGCAAAATGGTTCACTTTGGGGGAAAGGATTTTGGATAATCAGGCTATAAAGTTATAGTGACTAGCACTTAGGGTGATCACCTTTTCAAAAGGCAAAAGTGGAACACAGGCAGGAGCCCTGCTCCCTCTGAGGCCACCCCCCCGGTCAGTTCAGAAGCCAGAACTGGGCAGTGGTAATATCCGCCCAGGGAGCCTGGGCTGCTGTGGGGAGCTCTGGACCCTCCACCTGCCGTGGGTAGGTGGCTGGGGTGCCTGAGAGCAGTCTCTGGCACATGTTCTCAACCCTCCCACCCCGGGGCCCATCACCCAGGGCAGGTGGAGGGTCTGGGCCTCCCCATAGCACCCAGGCTCCCTGGGCAGCTCTTACTACTGACTTCTGCCTGGCTCCACCTTCTGACCTCACCAGAGGGCAGGGCGTCGGGGGGAGAGGAGGAACTGGGGCAAAGGGGTGGCTAAGGCCCACCTCAAACACACACACACCTCCCTGGGAAGAGGCTGGCACCACCCCTGATCCTTGGGCAGGCCTGGAGCGGTGCTTCAAGGAATCTGGGACAAATGCGATCTCAAAGTCATTCAGCCCAGGATCGGGACTTGAACTCTGCATTTCAGGAATGTCCAGCCCAATTTGGGATGCGTAATCACCCTACTACTACTACTGCTCTGTAACAGTTTTCAATCAGAGTGAGAGCTCCAGAAGAGATTTGCATTTCTGCCATGCCCCCAGACCTTTGCTGGTTCTAAATATGAGAATACGCCTTTTGGAATATGAAACCCCTACTATAATGAATGTTAGATACTCAATACCACATGGAGGAGTCCTCTATCTGATCTAACAATTAGGATTCATTATTGAATGAATGATTTCTTAACCAAGTATTTGTGTCAGATTTTGCTCCAAATGTCTTTGCAGTGAGATGACATGTCACAGTTAGACACGTTTTTGAATACTAAAGGCTGTCATTTTTCCTTAAGCCAGCCATGATTCTTTTACAAGTGATGATACTACATTGTTTCATTTAGCCACGGATTGCCAGGGGACAGACGAATCCTTAGTTCAGAGAAAATATTTGACACTAGATGCAAATGATTTTATTTAGAACAGTGATTACAAAACACTAGTTTTCAATTTGAATAATTTGTGGTTATAAAGGTTAAACGGTGGCAGAGGCTGGCTTTTTGTTTCTTGCTTTTTTGTTTTACTTTGCTTCTTGCTAAACCTTCTCTTGTTACTCTCTTCATTTTCTGTTTTAGTCAAACCAAATAATTCTGTATATATTTTTAAACAAAAACTATAAGAAAAAGTTGCAGTGCAGATTATTTATAAAGAGACACAATCTGCCGCCTCTGTGTTCAGTAGTGTATTCTGTGAGTTGTCCAGTTGTTGCTTTTTGAACTGAGGATGATAGAATCTAGCCAAATTTCAAATGTTCAGTTTTGGAAAGTCAACAAAATTGGCTTCTGTATAACATTCAGACATATTCATTTAACTGTAAATTAAAAAAAAAAGAAAACAATGTTAAACTTCTGTAAATAACCATATATCTTTAAAGGGATGCTGTCAGTCTGACTTTTTTTTTTTTTTTTAATTTTAATTTCCGATCACTTTTTAAATAGTATTTTCTTGATTTTTATTTTTTTCAAGTTTGTTTTTGTTGATGTTCAGCAAGGGAGTTAATAGACTAACTATCCAAAGATACAATGAAACTGACTATACACAAAGTGCTGGCAAATGTACAAGTAAAAAAAAACAAGGGGGTGCAAGTTTTTGTTTTTTTTACTAACTGTTTTTATCCTGTTGAATAGGTAAAACTTCTAGCCAAATGTTGTTGTTGTTTGTTTTGTTTTTCTTCAAATTGGTGGGGTCCCTTTTTAATAGAAAAATTAAACAGTGTAGTTACAAAATTGTATTTTGATACATCTTCTTAAACTTAATCTTCTGCAAAACCAATGTTGATTTAGTATATGGCTTCTTTCAGAATTACATTTTCATTTCATGAAAATGGTAGAGCTTAAGAAGAAGAGCTCTGTGTAAGAGCGAAAGCTCGTCTCTCTCGTCAACAGAAATTGGACCAGTAAAAGCTTTTACCTCACCCACCTTTTCTCTCTATGTAAGGCTTAAAATATGTGTTTAAAATGTACAATAATGCAGAGTAGAAATGCTGTCACTATATTGATCAGTAAAATTTCATAAATGGAATCTTCAATTGTTTTAAAGATCTGATATCTTTTCTTGTAAAGTTTTTAATTATTAAGATGAATAGGTTGGGCACAACTCTCTCAATCATCGGGGTTTTTAAAATTTTTTTTATTGCATTTATTCACTGAAGGTGCCACACACTTTAGTTGCTTGTAAGTTATTAATGTTCATTTGTAAGGCACCTGTGCTAATAAATGAAAAGAGATGTTAAATGAGAGGTTTCACGAATGTGTGAGTAAAATGTATATTCTGGAATAAGCAATTGATTGCAAATTGGAAGGCACATACTGGAGATTTCAGTCATTGTTTTGTGACGTTAGTGCAGGTTAATGAAGTACCAGTTCTTCTGGATTTTTTTAAATACACAGTAGTAATGGCAACTATTGAAATGTCAGAAAAGTATAATTCCAAGATCATTTATTCCAAGAATAAGGAATAAAAAATGGACTGATTTGAAATGTGGAGGGGAAAAGAGTAAATACAAGATGTCTGTCTAGTATGGAATATAGGAGTGTTTTGGAAAGATTACTTGATCCTCAGTAAGGCTATTCAAAGGCTATTCAGTCGAATGCAAAAAGAGATCTTTTTATTGAATCTGTGTCCAACTCCTGCACACTGTAGAAATCTTCTGGGCTACAGAAGCAATGAAACATTTATTTTTCATGCCTTGTGCCAGCTCCTGCAACATACAAGTCATGTGAATTTTTTATTAAATCCAAATCTGAGTCCTAGATACAATCCTACTCATGTTCAGAAAGAATTCTGAAAGATGGGTAGTGATAACATGGCATGCACTATAATGAAATTATCTGTATTAACATGGTATCTAGAAACCATGCCTAGGACCATTGTGCTAGGTGCTGTACAAATATAGACTAAGACTGTCTCAGCCCCAAAAAAGCTCACAATCTAAGTATAAGCCAAGACTCAACAAATGGAGACTGATGGGGAATACAAGTTTAAAAACAAGACAATATTGATCAACATGATAGGGAGTGAACTCAACATACAGCTGCCTAAGAACTATCACATCTCAGCAATAAAGAGTTTTGAGGAGGGTTTTTAAAGTGGATAATAAGGTCGCTTTGGGGAGGTCCATGGGGAACACCTTCCAAGCGCTGGAGGTGGTATGAAAATTTAAAATGTTGAATATTTAACTAGTGGACAGTGAAGGCTGGCATCATGTGCTGAGCAGAGGTGAGGGTTGAAAGCTCAATAGTGAATGAGATGGGCAGGATAGGTATTGACCATGTAAGTACTTGAAAGTGAATAGAAGCAGCTTATGTTTGTGATAGAGAAGGAGGAGGAGCCACTCGAGAGAGGCAGAGAGAGGGGTATCATGGTCCTGGTTTTCCTAACAGCATCCATCACCTATCCTTATTAAGCTTGTGAATTAAGCTTATAACTTATTGCAAACAGCCCTTGACCTAATTTTCTTTCCTACTGCTCTGATGACAAAGAAGAAACTTAAAACAAAACAAAAAATAAATTCTCTCTTATGAGTATCACTCTTGAAGTTGATATCTTGGTAGTTCCTGAAGAACTGCTGAGGTAGGCCTTTGTTTTTGAGAGAGAGGCTATAAAATGTATAGGACGGGAACTTTAACTATGAACTTGACACTCTTCTGTGAAGAACCAATGAGGAGAACAGAGGGGTAATATGCTGTTGGTGGCTGACATTGGTAAGGAATGCAATCTATTTTTTCAGGCTCTTAAACCACTCTCATGGCTGTGATATTTTACCACCTTCCAAAATTGCCATAAATTATGAGACTAACATTTGCCATGTGTGATTTTTCGCTTATTGTATGAGGCTTTTAAAATGGTTTTTTAAATGATTTGTATATCATATGTGCTATGTTGGTTTGAATGCAAGGTTAAAGAAGCACATCTTGGGTTTGGAATGGAAAGTCGTGCTGTCTGAGGTGATTCTTGGATCTTGCGGCTGTTCATGCATTCCACAACCTTGGGCAGGTCACCAAGAAAGCTCCGTCTCCTACATAAGTAGACTTTATCCCTGCGTGGATGACAGGTTCATTGTGCTTGAGGAATGAGGTTGTCGATCATGGTCCTTATCCAGGAGCATCAGGTGATTGTTTAGGTATGGTAGTCTCCGACCATTGAGCACCTTGAAGATAAGGATGGAGACCCTGATCTTGACTCTGTATTCTATGGGAAGCCATAGTAGAAGATGGTTGTAGTGGGAAGGTCTGATGACTAGCTGGCCTAGTGTTCAGCTTGTGGCATTATGATTTTGGTTGGGCTAGTTGCCCCAGAGGGGGTGTGACACTGTACCTCAGGGGAGCACTTTGTAACCCTCATATTCCTCATTTATATATAATTGTGATATTGCATATAGAGCATGCCATGTGAGGAGGTATTAGGAGAAAGGTTATGATCTATTTTATCTAAATATGTATATCATTAGTGCATATGAAGTTATGAGATTGTGTTGCATGTTTGTCAGTAAAACATGCTGTAAATTGGTGAATCGGCCAGATATTAGCTCCCCAGAGACAACAGCAAGGAAAAGTAACCAATGCCTGAGCGGGTATCGAACAACCATCAACAGCTATTGTCCAGCCAGGGAGTTAAAATTCAATGACTTGCTTGGACAAGGCCACACCAGGGGAATTGCTCAACCTTGCCTGGGGACTCAGCAATGCCCCCCAGACATGCCTGGGTTTGTGTTCTCCAAGTACATGGACTAAGGGTATAAAATAGAACACCGTGGCCCCATGCGTGGTCTTATCTCCTCTCCCCACTACGCTGCAAGCAACAAGGATGCTGAGAAGACAGAAGATTTCAACAGAGGACACTGTCTCAGGTTTAAGGGAGAAACCTGTATATTAAGGACTGTAAGATCCAGTGAGGGTGAGAACATTGCTTGATCCAAATACTGTCTAGTGTGATAAGTGTTAAGGTTTAGACTGCATGCTTTTATTTTATTTTGGTAACCATTCCTACTTTTTGCATATCACGTATCACTTAAAATCTATATTTTTTTAATCAATAAACTTGTTTTACTGTTTATCTTTACCAGTGAGTTTGCCTGAAGGTTTGGTAAATGTCCAGCCCAGTTATTGAGATCACAAATTGTTTCCCCCCCCTCAGTCACTTCCTACCAGCCTGGAGTTCCTCGATTTGGAGGTGTGATTGCTGGTCTAGCAGACTCTATTCAGTCTCTTACAGTGTGTCTATACTACAATAAAAGACCCGCACGACATGGTTGCAGCTGGCCCAGGTCAGATGACTCGGGCTCATGGGAGTCAGGTTGTGGGGCTAAAAATTGCAGTGTAGACATTTGGGCCTGAATTCTGAGACCCCACAAGGGGGGGGGGGGTCTCAGAGCTCCAGCCAGAGCCCTAACATCTACACTGCAATTTTAGCTCCAGTCTGCTGCCCAAGGCTTGCGTGGTGTTTTTTAAATTGCAGTGTAGATGTATCTTTAGTATTCATTTTCAGTCACCCAGTCTCTCTCTTAAGGCTTTTCACCTGCAAAGAGATGGGGGGATTCCAAGTCCCTGCTGCTAGTACAGCCTTCACAAAGCTGTTGCAACTATTGGCACAGCTCTCAGCATCTGTCTTTTTTTTTTCTTGGTGCCACATGCCGCTCATTGTCTCTCCCTCCTCTTCCCCCCTCCCCCTCCCACCAACTCCCCTGCCATTCTCCTAAACTTCCAGTGTCCTTTTAAATAGTTACTCCACTGAGAACATGCTTTGCACTTGTTGAGGGGTGGGGCCTTCGCTAGCCCAATATTGCTTTACTCTCCACTCTGATTCATTTACTGAGGAGACTCACTGCAGCATCCTATACTAGGAGGAACTTCTTAAAAACTGATGACTTCATGCCCAGGTATATTGCATTGGTTTAATCCAGAAGGCAAATCACAAAGGCATGTATAACTGAGGCCAGGTCATTGTCCCCCAGAATGGGATGCAATCTTCTCGCCAAAACAGAAATTATAGAGGCGTTAATTACAAATGATGCTATGTCAGAGCTCAGTGTCAGCAAAGAATCTGAACTGACTTAACCAATTGTGGGTGTGTGCCTTCTTGGCGTCTCTCCCCCCCCCCCCCCCCCCAAGACACCACTGTGGATGCAAACTCCTTTACAATATAGTGTTTTCTTCTACCTACCAGCATAACTTCCATCTTGCTTGGGTTCAGTTTTAACCAGCAGCTGTTTGTCCATTAGCTGACATTGGTTGGGCACTGCATTTTTATATACAATGAAGGAAACAGAATTGTGTCTCATCTGCGGGTTGTCTGCGGTCTTTTCGGCTTTTGAGTCTGTAATGTCTTATTTCTCCAAGTGACTACATGTAAAAGTTGACTTAGGCCAGAGAGAAAATTGATCCTGGTGAGACTCCACAAATGAGGGGCCTAGAGGTGGAAATGCAACTTCTCATCATTATTCTTTTTAGGTGCATCCCTCCAGGAAGTGCCTGACACATTTTAGTATGTTCCCTTGGACTCCTACAACCTCTTTTAAATGAGGCTGTATTATCTGATAATTAGCTGTGTCAAAGATGTAGAGTGCTTCACAAGGATGGAAATGAATGTCTGTCCATCCATCAACAGCAGGAGATCATCTAAAGAACCACTAATGTTGTTTCCATCCCACATTCTGGTCCCAGTCTAGGTTGTACTTGGTTTAAGGTTTGCTTTGGTTAAACGGAATTGCAGGCACCCTTTGGCTTGCTTCACTATGAGCCTGCTCAGGGATGGAAGGTTTGACACTGGAAAGTAACTAATATTTGATGCATCAAGAAGGGGTTTCTTCAGTATTAGTTGGACTATGTTGTGTTTGAAGGAGGAAGAGAAGATTCCTTCGCTGTATGTGGCATTGGCTATTTCAGTCAAGTGAGGCACTGTTTGCTTACAACTCTCATTTAGCGTTCAGGATTGGGAGGGGTCTGACTCTCTCTCGGGTCTTGAGCTGACTTTCCTATACAGTATCCATTAATTCTAGTAGTATAAATATTCATGGAATGGAAGTGGGTTGTTTGCTGACAGAGCTGGATTGGATGCATGTAGCCCAGGAAATTTTGGTTAATGTGAGTTTTATCTTTTCAGTGGAATAGAAGGATGATACTTTGCAGTGCTGGGTTCTGCATTTACTCACAGATGAGGTGAGTACACTCAAAGGATTCTATTTTTCCAAGGAAGCCTATTTTGCGTTTGACTTTGAAGGAGGAGTAGGTTTGGATAGCTCATGTAGCTGTGCACTATATAGAATAAGGAGGGGGGCGTCGATAGGGTCAGAGGAGTAAGAAAAGGAGATGTGTATTTGGCCCTTTAAGAGTTTAGGCTGTCGGTTGGAGGTGGCTCTTAATAATAAATGGAGATATTCCTATCTCATAGAGTTGGAAGGGACCCCAAAAGGTCAAGTGCAGCCCCCTGCCTTCACTAGTAGGACCAAGTACTGATTTTGCCCCAGATTCCTAAGTGGCCCCCTCAAGGATTGAACTCTCAACCCTGGGTTTAGTAGGTCAATGCTCAAACCACTGAGCTATCCCTCCCCCCAAAGTGGAGAAGCCACCCTCTCCATCCAGCACACAGAGTGGCCAGCATGGGGCTTGAACCCACAACCTTGGCATTATTAGTACCACCCTCTAACCAGCTGAGGTAGCTGGCCCACTCTTCAAAGAGCCTGGAGCCGCCCATGGCTGAGAAGACGGGGGAGACGGAACGAAGGTAACCTGTACAGAAGTTTGAGATGATGTCTATACCAAGGAAAATGTAGAAGTTTCTGCTCCATATTTGAATTTTTCTGTGCACTGTTGTGTTCAGAAATATGGATATTTTAACTTGGAAGTAGATCATGGAGGCGAAATGCGCCATCTAAATAATGACATGCAAAACTTGACAATTTCATTGTACAGTATTTTTTGTGCAAACGCTCTTTCATTTTGATTCAAAATTAGTCTAAAATTGTGCCATGAAGCCCAATTAAAACCACCACATTTCACCATTTGCTGACCAGTGTTGGGTTTTTTGATTGTTTCATGAGTTTGAGCATTTTATTTTTATTTTTATTTTTTATTTTGAATTTTGTAATTAAACCTGAAACTAGATGACTTGTGTGTGACTTTGGGTTTTGTTATTGTTCATGAAGTTGGAAAGAGTTGTACCAAGATGAGCTGTAGTATGCACATGAAATTATTTTTTTTGTTTTTGTGCACCTCTTGTATTCAGAGCTGAGAAAACATCATTTTGGGGGACATTTCTTCTTTAGGAAAGAAGACCTTTTGTTCTCTAAATAATATTGTGAAATCACTGTAAATGTTTTGAATGGACATATTTGTAAAAATGTAAATTAATGTTTTTAAGGCTCCTCATTCTTGAGGAGACAGAAACTGTCCCAAAATTTAGTCTATTCTGAGACCCCTAAACAGACTGCCATGTATTTTATTGGTTGGTTGTCTTTTGACTGCCATAATATTCATGGTGTGTTCTATTAGTGACTAAAGCCCAGATATTTAAACCTTTTATAAAACCTTTTAAAAATTTTGCTCTAAATCACTTAGACTAGATTGAAACTTTGTTCAGTGCCTAAAGCGTGGGGTAGGGTGGTATATAGGTGCCCTGTCCCGAGGAGTAATTGTGGCTGTTCACCTTTACTCTTGGAGTTTCCAGAGGAAGTAATTTGCCAGGTCTTTACCAGTTGTGCGATACTGGCATATCTCCGCTAGGTGTTGCAGTGCAAAAGGTTGGATCCAAGACCATCGGCCCCCTGTTCAAATGAGGGGATGGCGCTGGGGGATGCCAGAAATACAGTCCGTCCTTTCTCCCTATAGCCATACCTAAGGCCTGGGGAGCTCTGGGTGGGCTTTTTTTTTTGCTGTTTACTAGGGTTCACTTTAAAAAAAAAAAAAAATATATAGCCAGATTGACCCCTGCATTATTCCAGTCATCGTCCAGTAAAACTGGAGGAATGTAGTGCTGAATCAGCCCCATGAACTTTTATTTGAAAAATATGCATCTGTGGAACAATTAATAAAGATAATGCCTCTTTTAAAATAGTACAGTGAAAATGAGCATCTGTTTTACAATGGCATTATATTGCGGATTTACACTATAATATCTTGGGGTGATTAGATTACCTAAGGATAGGAAAAAAGGCTTGCATTTAAAAAAAAAAAAAAGCGGGGGGCGGGGGGAAGGTGGGTCATGATTTTGTGAGAGAGGAGTTGCTAGGTTAAGAGAGCATACCTTGTTCCATCTAGTGAGTGAAGCATTCCATTAACAGGAGCTTGGGAAAGTAGCTCTTTCATTCAGTGAAAATTGAAACATTTCCCTCCATATGTAGGGTAATGATTTGTTTGACTAGTGGTGTGGTGTCTAGACCTAATTTATAAAGGAACTCACTGCTGGTGCTGCATTAACAATATCCATAACAGTTTTAGTTTGCCCCTCCCCACCCCGCCTCTGTTAAAAGTAGGAGTCAGTACAGAAATTCCTATTTAAAAAACAGAAGTTCGTGTGCTGTATTATATGCCCCCTTTCTTAATAAGAATTACTAATATATGATAGAGGGCTAGCTCTGAAGTAAATTTATTTTTGTGCTTCAAATTTTGGTCTTGCTAGTGAAGGCAGGGGGCGGACTCTGACCTTTCAAGGTCCTTTCCAGTTCTATGAGATCGGTATATCTCCGTATATTATTATAAATTTCTCAATTTTTATAGCAAATGTTCTGTGCATACTCTCAATAAAAAAATCAAAGCATAGTATTCAGTCATTCGCCCTCTTCCTTCTTTCTAGTTTCCTCAGGGACCCCTTTGGTTGATTTCATCTACATCCATTGTCTCTACCACCTGCATTGGAATTGCCATACTAGATTAGACCATTGGTACATTTTTGTCCAATATCCTCTTTCTGATAGAGGCAGTACCAGAAGCTTCAGATGAAAAGGCAAGAAAATCTGTAGTGGGCAATTATGGAAAAGCATGCCCATACGGGATATTTCTTCCATTGGTATATGCCCTGAAGCATAAAGATTGTATCAGACTTAGTACTTTTAATCATATTTAATGCAACTGAACATTCTCATTATTCTTATAAATGTCTAATTTTTTGTAATGTTGCTTATGCTCTTGGCATCCATTTTTTTATATATAGCAATATATAATTTGTGTGGGGAAAAATGCCTTTTCTATGTCCAAATTGCCTTTTCCTAATGTCCTCTCCAAATATTTCAATGACTCTAACAATTAAACACCTCTTCTATTTCTGCTGTTTTAAAAAAAAAATGGTGACCAGACCTGAACAGCATATTCCAGAAGAAGGAATATTTTGATTAACAGCTTATAAAACCAGAAAGGACCATTAGATCATCTAGTCTGACTTTCTGTATAGCACATGCCAAAGAATTTCACCCAGTTACCCCTGTAAAATACATAGAAAATCATGACTATCTGACTGTGGATTAGTCAAGAAAACGCTCTTTTAACAGAGTTAAGATTGCAAAGTTAAGCATTCAAAAGGTAGGAAATTCTGAAATTAAGGTTGTCAATGAAAATATTGGGCATACTTAATTGTATGCAAAGCTATCCATGCTGCCTGTAATACAGCCTAACATTTTTGTCTGGTTCACTAATTCTATGTAGGTGACTATCATATCTGATTCTCTGGTGCTTATGATAGTTCCACTCCGTCCGGTCTCACATCTTCTTGTCTTCTGACATCTCTTCCAGGATGCTCTTTCACTTACTAATTTTCAAGCAGCTAAAATATGCTCCTCACCTTCACTCTTAAAACTGTCCTTTTAGTCCTTTCTGCAGTGCCATTACCATTGTCTTCTCAATCATTGAGAAGCACAACGTTTGGGTCGTTTTTATATTGTCTCCCTTTTCCTTATATACAGGTTGTTGCTAAATCCTGCCATCTTTCAGAAGCTGGTCCAATAAAAGATATTACCTCACCCACCTTGTCTTTTTCTCTACAGCACTGGTTATCTCCTGCTTTGATAACCAAATATCCTTTTTTTTTTCTATATCTGTGAGACTTATATAGCCCCCATTACTGCATGAGCTTTATTGTGCTTCTCTGCACGACACCTGTGTGAGGCAGGGAAGTGCTAGCCCCATTTTAAAGATGCGAGAACTGAAGCTCAGAAAAACTGTTACTTGCCCAAAGTCACACAGGAGAACTGTGTTGGCACAGGAATTGAACCTAGCTCTGCAGAGTCCCAGGCTAGCACCCTAACTACTGAACCATCCTTCTTCAGGCCATCCTGCTGCTGACTGTCTTTCCCATATCACTAATCAAGCTGTATCAAGAATGCAGCTTCCAGATAATCTTCCCCTGATCTCCACATCTCTCTGTAGGTTGGAGGGGGAGTGTACAGCTTGGGTGCTATCAAGGACCAACCTGCCCCACCCATGGGGCTGGGCTATATAAACAGAAAAAGGAAGCTGAGCAAGAGAGAGGACTAGAAGCCATGCTGGCTGCTACAGGTTTCTGGCCCCTCAGGCTCCAGGTAACTTGCCTGATCTATGCTCCAGAGACTGTTTCTCTGACAGTAAGTTTGGCTGCTCTGACTCAACCCAATTGATAGTTGTTTAAGTGGCTCCTCCTCTAATCTGATGCCTGAAGGAAAGGAAAACCTGCCTGCTTCCTAGAACAATAAGAGAACGAGGTACTCTTCTGGCTAGGGTCATTATGGTAATGCCTTAAATGGGACATAATTTTTTGTCTTAGTTTGGTTTTGTCCTCCCCTTCTTGGATTCTGTGCAATCTCCCATTCAAATCACTCCTTTTGGCTCCTCCTCACTTACCAAATTAAGTTTTTACCTCTTCCATAGCCTGAATCTCTACTCGGGTCATCAATCTCCTAATAATGACAACCTCACCACTTAGTCATCTTTTCCCATCCTCTTTATCATCTTCTCTTTCCTTTCCTACTTCATAGGAAATGCCGCCCTCTTGCATGGGTCAAACTTTTTTCCAGAAGGATAGTGTTATCCTGCTGAAAAGCTGCTTCTACTTGGACTAAAAATATTAGCCCATGTCAGTAAAGCAGTTACCACTCCCATCCTGCATATAAATAAGAATTAAAACTTCTAAGATTCCCTCTGTTCTTGTTTGATCTTGTATTTCAAGTTGTAAATAACTTGGGGAAGAAATGCTGTTTCTCTTTTATGACACTGTTAGTTCTTAACACCCAATATAGTTGGTATTAAAGATTTTATGTGCTGAATTCCTTAAACAAGTTGTTGAGTTTATCAAATCTCTGATGTTGTACCCCAGTAACTCCTGTTCATGAGCCTTCATTTATTATTAAAATGATATCCCTATTATACGAGGAGTTTCTGCTTATTTCAAATACTGTATATTATGATGATTTTAGTTAGGTGTTACACATTTGAATAATTAAATATTAAGGGTTTGTTGCTCATTTACACTGAGGCTTAATTCCTTGTGTGGCCACTCATTTATTAAAGGAAACAGTCCACTCTTTGAGTCACATGGAAGTAGCCATGTCCTGCGAGTATGCTATCAGGCGGTTAATGCAATCTCTGATTATTATTTTTTTTAAACTGAGGAAAATCGGTATTCTACTTGTGATAAGGTGTACCAACCCCACACTGGGCAACTGGGGCCTGAACAATCACTGTGGGCCCAGAAGACTGCATTCTCTCCCCCCGCCCCTGCTGTGCATGCTCCAGGTGGAAGGGACAGATAAAAGGAGGCAGCCCAGCTCAGTCTCGGCTGGCTGAGGAGGAAGGACATGTGCTGCAGGCTCCTGCCGCTCTCCAAGCAATGGGAACCGTGGACTCTCACTATGCTGCAGACGACCAGCCAACCGTGTAGACTGACTGGTGCCAGAGATGAGCATTGCAGTAGGAAGTGACCTGGGGAATGTATTAGAAGCAGAGGTGTGAACCCTTAACTGGGAATATCCTGGCTTCATAAGGCCCTGGGTCAGAACCTGGTGGAATAGGGTGGACCCAGGTAGAGAGGGGTGTGTGTGTGTGTGTGTGTGTGTGTGTCTCTCTCTCTCTTTCTCACACACAATATGACTACTTGGGACTCCAGCTATAGTGTGACTTGCTGCTTTCCCCTGCCCAGAGAGTCGCCACCCCCCAACTGCTATTGCCTGCCCCAGCCAGGAGGCTCAGGAGCCATAGACTGTTTGTTTCCTTTGCTCTGCCCCACCCAGAGGCTGCAAACTGACTGACTGCTCTGCCCTGCTGAGTGTGTCAGAGCCCCAGCTGTGATTGTTTGCCCACCTAAGAGGCATAGATGGTCTTTACCAGGCCCTGCCAGGGGCCCTGAGTCCCCTAACTGAAATTGCTTGATCCAATAGGGAGACCTGACTATTGTGTGATGGGATGTACAAACCCTTCACTGGGTCAACAGTGGTGGGCATACTCGACACACAGGGCCCCTTGTGACACTACTATTTGTTAAAGCAGGGTCCCCTGTGACACTACTATTTGTTAAAGCGCTTCAGAGGCATTGGGTATAATAAAAGTTTTGTAAAACAAAAATTATGGATTAATAATGTAAATTAGTTAATCTATTAAGAAAGACAATAGGTTCCTATGTGTACAGGAGAACATATAATCATAGAATCTGAGGGTTGGAAGGGATCTCAGGAGGTCATCTAGTCCAACCCCCTGCTCAAACCAGGACCAATCACCAGACAGATTTTTACCCCAGTTCCTGAAATGGCCCCATCAAGGGTTGAGCTCACAACCCTGGGTTTAGCAGGCCAATGCTCAAACCACTGAGCTATTCCTCCCCCCATGAAATTTATGAGCTTGATTCTGCATTCATGAGGTCTGTTGTGCCTTGTATCTGCAAATTCTTTGAAAAAGATGACAAAATCCTTACTATAAGACTGTTTCAAGTTTGTAAATAGCAAACATTTATATTTTTTAAGGATGATGTTATCTGAATCTAATTTAAGACATAACAGAAACAATCAATCTGGCCTACACTGCTGCAGAATAAACTTCAGAGATTGAGTCACTACGTTTAATCTTTCCAGTTTTCAAATATCGGAGGAAACCATGAAATGGAAATTCTGATAATACCCTGATTCAAAGACAAAACTAATCTTTCTCTTTATTTTATTTTAAGGCTGACATGTTACAGTGGTGTTATCAATTAATATCTCATTGCCCTTCTGATGTCAGCGTTCTAGCTAAACATACTCACTCTTGGACATCATGCATATACAAGTGAGAATGCCTGACCATCTTGCTTGAAGGAGTTATAATAAAGCTCATTGCAAGTTCCATGATAGCTGTTCAGGGGAATTTTTGTTACGTGAATGAGAATTGGGTTCCATAGTAGCCTAGCTGTGAAAGCTTCCAGAAGGCTCTGAGTTCAAAATGCAGAAATCTAATTTTGGCCTGAATAGGGCCCTTAAAGCTTTTTGTTCAGTGAAACTGTTTTTCAGTGTTCCAAAGAACATCATTACAAAAATGTTCGTTATAATCTTCTTTTTTGTCTTGTAAAGATTGAGGAAAATATACTGTTGGGCTTCATCCAGCATTTCTCTTAGCAGAACCTAGGTTATGTAAGATAAAACGAAATCATTCTGAGCTTTAAAATTTTATATTCAAGCTTTTATGGCTTTCCACAGTAGTTTTTTTCTGTATGTCTCAGTGGGATTCAAACTTGCTGCTTCTGCTTTATTCCGGTCTTCAAATTAGACCGATCCAATTTATGCCTTAAGCTAAAAATCAGACTGTTTAGTTGTCTCTTTGCTGTAGTTCAGTATGTGTAAAGCTAGCAATCAAGCTTTAGACAGGTAGGGTTTCTTTCTAATATAACTTTATTTCCTTAAGCTTCCACACTTTATGGTGCCAGCAGTAACTTTAGGGAAAAAAATAGAATTACTCCATGTGGATTAACTACTAATTATGTATTTCTTTGATAGTAGAAAGGCATCCATTTAAAGATTTATTGACTCTCCAGTTCAAGATAAATGAGTTCTTCTCTTTTGAATAAAAGTTTAAAAAAATAGCTGATTAACCTGTACCTGTAAAGGGGAATCCATAATTTAGAGGAAGTACTTTTTAAGAATAAAATGATGGTGGTTTATTATTAAATATAAGATTTTATTTGCCATTCTGCTTCCTATTTTTGTTTCTCAAACTTTTCTATCAAAATGTTTTCCACCTGAGGAGATAACACTTGCAAATACACACTCCATCTCTGAAGAGATCACATCTATCCATGCCCTCTTTGTGTGTGTCTCCCTCCTGCTCCTGGCTCGTACAGAGACCTGGATTCCTTTGTCTGGCATGGCATTTCCAACTGCCCACACTTATGGAGGCTGCTGCTTCTTCTCTCCCCTCCCTACCCCAGCCTGGATGAGACTAGGTGTGGGGGAGGTGGAGATGAAGAGAAGCACAGTCCTCCTCTTCCTATCGCTTCGTGACCATATATTCCTATATACTGCCCCCTGTATTCACACCCTACACACTATTGAAATAATCTTTGTACATATTATGCCTTGTAAGATATCCTTTGAAAACTCAAAATTTGCTGGTCAGTGTTGTCCTGGTAAAATGTGTGGCAGCATTGTATGTGAAGTGAAGATTCTAAATACTACTCAATCTCCTTTTAATCACTAAACTCAATAAACACACTGTTTACAGTCATTTTCTGGAGGTCCTCTTTTTCCAGTTCCATCTTAGGTCCTGTTGTGATAATTCGGCCTACAAATTTACCTTCCTTTTTACAGTTGAGCTCACAATTATGTGACCGTTCATAAGATGTCACAATAAACCATAATAAATGTTGATGGGAAAAGATATTGGATGGGAAACTGACAGAATTAGTCCAAACAAAAAGGCCTACTGATAGATATGCTTGATAAACAAGAACAGTGTGGAACCAGACATAGAATCTCAGGTTTGGAAGGGACCTCAGGAGGTCATCTAGTCCAACCCCCTGCTCAAAGCAGGACCAATCCCCAACTCAATCCCCAGATCCCTCCCAAAATTGATGTCAGAAACTAGACCTAATTGTTGGGCAAAATAGTGAGGGAGTAGACTATTTCTGCCCACCAATCCCTTTTGTGAGCCCTTAAAGAATGAGACTTTGGGGAGAAACATTGGTTACTGGAGCAAGCTTCATCATTATGGTTGCCACTCCCACTGTCTAGTGCAGAGGTGGGCAAACTGCGACCCTCCTGCCTGGCCGTTAAGTTCCCAGCCAGGGAGGCTAGCCCTCAGCCACTCCCCTGCTGTCCCCCTCCTCCGCAGCCTCAGCTCGCTGTGCTGCCAGCGCTCTGGGTGGCGGGGCTGAGAGCTCCTGCTGGGCAGCATAGCTGTGAGAGCTGCCGGCCTTTCCCAATGCTCTAGACTATGCGGTGGCATGGCTGGGCAGCGCAGCTGCCTGTCCTGATGCTCTGAGCAGCATGGTAAGGGGGCAGGGAGCGGGTGGGTGGGGGGTTGGATAAGGGGCACGGAGTCCCTGGGGGGCAGTTGGGACAGGGAGCAGGGGGTGGTTGGATAGGCATGGGAGTCCCGGGGGGCCTGTCGGGGCAGGGGTGTGGATAGGGGTCAGGGCAGTCAGGGAGCGGGGGGGGTTAGATGGGGGTGGGGTCCCAGGGAGCGATTAGGGGTGGGGGGTTTTGGGAGGGGGCGGTCAGGGGACAAGGAGCAGAGGTGGTTGGATGGGTTGGGGGTTCTGAGGGGGGCAGTCAGGGTGTGGGAAGTGGGAGGAGGTGGATAGGTGGCAGGGGCCAGGCTGTTTGGGGAGGCACAGCCTTCCCTACCTGGCCCTCCATACAGTTTCGGAAACCCGATGTGGCCCTTAAGCCAAAAAGTTTACCCACCCCTGGTCTAATGGAACCCTAGGCCTTTGTAATCCTGGGAGATGTCCTGACCAGACTGAGCCAGAGAGGGAGTCAGATGGCATTACTACTTCTACCAGCTCCAACTGAATTCCAAACACCTCCTGGGAAGAAATGGGATCAGTCTTTAACAACAACAAAAGCAACCACAGCTCCAGTCCATCTCAACTAACTTCTCTTTTCTCCCAGAAGGACAGTTATTACCAGCTTTGGTACCATCTAGGAGCCTGTCAATCAAGGGGTTTTTCCTTTGAAAAACTCTCTCCACTGAAAGGGAACAAGAGATTAGTATTAAATAAGGCTTTCATTTTTATATTTCCAATGCTTTAACTGTTTTTTTTTTTCCTTTTTAAAATCTTTTCATAAAAGGTTAAAAGGATTTTTAGTGGCATGGTACTAAGCAGGCTGAAATCTCTGTATATCAAACCCTGATCCTTGTTCTGGGCAACCTCATGTGCTAATGTAAATTCAACTATCATCTCTATGCTAGTGATTCACAGCTCTACCTCACTATTTCAGAATTGTATACTTCTATTCAAACTAAAATCTCTGCCTGTTTCTCTGGCATCTTGTGAATCTATAGCCATCAGCTCAAGCTCAACATGGCTAAACAAAATATCTGGTCTTCCCTTCCAAACATTCTCTGTTTCCTTTCTCAAACACTCTAGATAACGCCACTATGCTGCCTCTCACTTAGGCCAGTAACCTCTGTGTCATCTTCAACATGGACCTCTCTTTAGGCCCTCATATCCAGGCCATCTCTAAATCTTAGATTTATTCTGGATAATATTTAAGATACAGCTTTTCTTATGCATCCGCATAACTAAAACTCTCTTGACCAAGCTCTCCCCTCACATTTCAGTTCATCTCCTGTGTTGTCAACCTCTATCATCCACTAGTTTGAAATTTCAAACAAGCACCTTTGTAATTTCTTTCATGCTACCTTTCACTTGAGGGAGACATTCCCCATAAACACAGGCAAAATCATTATCCTCCTTTCCTCCTTCAGAACTCTTTGAAATTCTTTTTTGCTGTGATGCCTTCAGAGAACTTCATATTAGCAGCCTCACTGTTGTCCTGAGGCTACTGTCTCATTGTTTATTTCTCCCAGTCTTTCTGTATTCATCTGTTGTCCCTTGTCCTAGATTGTAAGGTCTTTTGGGCAGGGCTCTTTTTTTGTTTTGTTTTTTGTTTTGTTTTGTTTGGGCACACCTCTTAGCACAATGAGGTCCTAGTCCTTGACAGGGACTCCTAGTGCTATGGTAATGCAAGTAATAAATAAAATAAAGTAAAATGCAACTTATGTAAATGCCAAACAACTATGGCTTGGTCTGTTTGCAAGGACACAGGAATGTAACTAAATTTGTCTTCATAACTCCTGCAAATATAGAATTCAGTACAAATCCTGAAACAACAAAGATTCAATATTTTCACTGTACTAATACAAAATAAATGATTTAATATTTTCTAAGCAGGTGAATAAGAAGAAAACAATTTGTTAAAGATTGTAGTTGAGAATTTGACACTTTTTTAAAAGATCATATAATTACATAGTAAATTTTAGTGTTTCTCATTGACACACACAGAGGCAGTTTCTACCGAATGATAAGAAATAAAAAGCATGTAATCCTTAAGCTAATATGAAGAATTATTCCATGTTGCATTTCCTTTTCAGTAAGCAAGTTCAGGGATTCTTATTGCTCTTGGTAACAAAAGGGAGAGCTGAGATTGAGGGCTACCAAAGAAATCCACTCCTCTACTTTTTCCTAACCTAGGGAGTGGGCAAAGGAATTGGACAGTTTGTTCTCCTCCAGCACAAAGCAGGTCAGTTAGCAAAAGGTATATATGCCCATGGCTAGAGGAACTAGGTTCTTGGCTTTCCTCTTCCTTCTGGTCATCTTTTAGAAAAGCATCAGCCATTGTACTCTTTTCTTTTTCTTTTCTCCCATCTGTATTTTTGTCATGTGAAAGCTTAAATATTTTTGGTATAAAGCAGTTTGAGGCAAAGAGTTTAAGGAGTAGTAGAGTATAAGAAATTAGGCAATCTCCTTTACCTACTCTTGTTGTGAAGGTCATGTTTGGTGTCCTGGAACTTCAAATATAAGTAGATGTGAATTGGGAGGATACCAGCAGAACTGCAAGGTTGTAGGTAGCTTCTGCCATCTGGCCTGTCATGGCTGCATCTGTGACAGAGAGCCAGAATAATCAAACCATACCTGAATGGAGAAACCACAGCAGGAGCCTGTCTACTGCCTGAGTTCTTGAACCCAATATGAAAACACTAAGAAATTCCCACAAGAAATGAATTAAACTCTCTCTGAAAAGAGAGAGACAGTGGGGAGAACAAATATATCTTTAGGTTTTATACTGATATCCATCACCATAATATCTGAGCACCTTTCAGATCAAAATATTTCCCGATTCCTTTAAAAAGATCTGATCTGAATTGCTGACACTGCCATTTTGCCTCTGAGAGCCATACTCAGTGTCTTTTTTTTCTCTTGTTAAATTTTTTTTTATTTTCATTTAAATACCTTGATTTATATTTGCCAGATTATTTAATAAAAATAATTTGAAATATTTGAGCCATTGTCTGGTGCCCTGCCTTTCCTGAGACTGTTTTATACAAAAAGGAAGATTACACTTTTTTTTTTAAACTGTGAAACTAGTAGTCCATAGTTAGAGCTAGCACAATTCCTCCTTAATAGACATGAAGTGAATTAGTTTTGTCTTCTGTAGATATAGTGCTGTGCATGCATCATAGTTTCTGAGTATGATTTGTGTACTGTAGAAATATTTGTAGAGACATACTTGGAAGTTCCTACAAATTTGGAATATTTTTTTATGGTTTTCCAACAACTGGTTAGAGACATGTTGGAGAATCAGAGAACAGAGAGACCAAACATCTGGCAGATATATGTAATAAATTGTCCATCTGAATATTTTGTTTATTATCCTATACTAACATAACTTCCTCACTGGTGTAATCAGTTAATATATGCAAAATATAATAGTTCTAAAAATGAAAGCACTGTTAAAGGAGAAATTCACATTGATTTGTTAGATTGATGTAGTTTGATACATTATTCATTTATGTAAGTTTAAGGACACAATGGCCCAGCCAAGCTGTGCTCAATCCAGGATCAGTACCGATAAGGTCTCAACTGGAGTACTGTGTCTAGTTCTGGGCACCACACTTTAGAAAGGATGTGGACAAATTGGAGAAAGCCCAGAGGAGAGCAACAAAATGATTAAGTGTAGAAGACATGACCTATGAAGAAAGAGGGGAGGGGGAGGGGAGGGAAATTGGGTTTGTTTATTCTGGAGAAGAGAAGACTGAGGAGGGACATAAGTCATCAAATATGTTTTTGAGGATGAGGGGGATAAATTGTTCGCCTCACCACTGAGGCTAGGACAAAAAGTAATGGGCTTATATTACAGCAAGGGATATTTAGCTTAGACGTTAGGAAAAACTTCCTAATTGTGAGGGTAGTTAAGCACCGTAACAAATTGGCTAGGGAGGATGGAGAATCTCCATCACTGAGTTTTTTTTTAAGAAGAGGTTTGACCTGTCAGGGATGGTCTAGATAATACAGGGGGCTCACAAGCCCCCCTCAGTGCAGAGGATTTGATTAGATGACCTATCGAGGTTCCTTCCCGTCCTAAATTTATGGCATTCTATTTTGCACGCTATGAACACAAAGGTAATGCCGCTGCACATGGCATTATTAAGCAAGGAAAGGGAAATAAAACCATGGGGATACTTTTAGAATTTTTATCAGCTAAATGGAAATTCACTATGATATGGAGCTCACTGTGACGTTGTGCAGTCTATATGGTTTTATAAAAACACGATAAGTGAATATAATGTAACTGGAATAGTTTTAGAAAAATATGGTAAAAAGTGAATATAACGTAACTGGGATATGCTTCATGCAAAAGGTCTCTTGTAAGGTATCATTACAAAGCTTATAATCTACTGAGTGTGATCATCGATTTGTATAAATGTACCACTCTTGTATCTAAAACTAGAAATATAAAATATAACTCTGAGGGCCTATTGTAATTATGTAAAGTGTGGGCCATTAAGGATGGTTTGGAATCTTGATGACTCCCATTGTCTGCAGATGGCTGTATTTACCTGTGAGTCTTCCTGTATATGTGTGTGCTGGCAAGTGAGTAATGAAGTCTTGCAGTGACATGTGATCATGTCACCTGAACTGGAATCCATCTTTAACCTGGTGCTTTTCCAGTGAGGGGGGGTGGAAACCCAGAGGGACAAAGGGTTCCCGCCTTATGCAAAAGATATATAAAGGGGTGGAAGAGAACAAGGGGGGAGAGGAGCCATCATGAAGAATCCCCTAGCTATCACCTGAGCTGGAACAAGAGCTGTACCAGGGGAAAGAATTGTGCCCAGGCCTGGAAGGTGTCCAGTCTGAGAAAAACTTACTGAAGCATCTCTGAGGGTGAGATTATCTGTATTTAGTTTGATTAGACATAGATTTGCGCATTTTATTTTATTTTGCTCAGTGACTTACTTTGTTCTGTCTGTTACTACTTGGAACCACTTAAATCCTACTGTCTGTATTTAATAAAATCACTTTTCATTTAGTAATTTACTCAGAGTATGTATTAATACCGGGGGGAGCAAACAACTGTGCATATCTCTCTATCAGTGTTATAGAGGGCGAACAATTTATGAGTTTGCCCTGCATAAGCTTTATGCAGGGTAAAACGGATTTATCTGGGTTTAGACCCCATTGGGAGTTGCGCATGTGAGTGCTAAAGACAAGCACACTTCTGTGAGCTGTTTTCAGGTAAACTTGCAGCTTTGGGACAAGTGATTCAGACCCTGGGTCTGTGTCTAGAGCCAGACGGGAGTGTCTGGCTCAGCAAGACAGGGTGCTGGAGTCCTGAGCTGGCAGGGAAAACAGAAGCAGGGGTAGTCTTTGCACATCGGGTGGCAGCTCCCAAGGGGGTTTCTGTGATCCAACCCGTCACACTCACACTTTATTTTTTCAGAAAAGGCCATAGGGTTTCCAGAACCATTAATAGTCTAGACATAACCTTTATTGCTCATCCAAAAATCTCCAAGTTACAGGGTGCCATAGATATGTAAATACTAGGTCTTTTATACTGTAGACATCTACAGCTGTTACTTTTGAAAATTTTGAAATGTAGGGAATAGTTCTAATGTTGAGAATATCGAGTATACAGTCTAAGGATGACAACACTGTTAGTCCTCCACCAAATCTGTCAATCATCATAAATTGCAAACTTGAAACGGCCTGCTTTCAAAAGTTCATTTACTGCCAAAGTTACAATGATTGTGCTACCACTGAATGGAAGAAATCTCTGACTAGCCACCTAACAGCAGTTTGATGTGTAAAGGTATTTTTAATCTGTATTGCTCTTGGAGATTAAGACCTTGATCCTACTCCCATTCAAGTCAGCGAGAGAACCTTCATTGGTTTGAATGGCACAAGCTCAGACCCTAAGAGAACATTTTTGACCTTTTGAATTGTCAACTAAATGTGAGACCTCAGGAGTAGAGAGATTTGGAAATTCAGTTCTTTTTCAAGAACTGAGCAAAAGTGAAACTTGAAGCTGTTCTGTTCTAGAAAACCTGATGAGCACAGTGAATTACAAACATTCTGTGCGATTCTCTGTCAATACAATTTATCGCTCCTGTTTAATCAGTTTATAATATAAAACATGGCTTGATTCTGTAAACCATTTTTTTGAAATTTGGAGAACACCAGCAGTCACCCTAAAAACAGGCTATAAAATTTCTCTATCCTACATGATTTATGCTCGTTATGCCGATCATGCCCTATTGATTCAACATATTGAACTGGTAAGTCTGTTTCAGTGTATTCTAAGGGGCTAGTGCTATCCCCTTTTTTAGATCCCATGCAGCCCTCTGTTACTATGTAGAATTCTGCCTGTGCAGCTTAGGGAGGAATAAAAAGGGAGAGGAGTAACGGGGACAGACTGCACGGCAACTCGGACATCCTATCTCCCCTTACATACATACATAGTGAGATGTTTCAGAGCAAGTTAATGTTGACTGTCAGCACTTGTGCTTAGAAGCTGCTCACACTAATGGCAGTTTCAACTTCTCTTCATCTCTGTCAGAGGGGGTCTTGAGGCATCTGCTGTGTGGAAGCCTAATGGGGAATCACACTGAGCAGAGATTTGCTGATTGACACTGGGACAGTGAGAAAATACAGGTCCTCGTTATGAATTATTTTAGTCCTCTGGGATTTGTCAGCTTCTTCCACTTCCACTGGTGAGACCTCACCCCACTCCAAAGGTAGAATGATGAGAAAACCCTGCAAGTCTGTAATATGTTTCTGTGCTGTTTTGCTAGAATAACTGTTTTAGGATGTATTTGACCTTTTTTAAACAACTGTGGGCCACTTCATACTAACTGAAATGAAAAAATTTGGAAATAGGTCTGTTAACTGTTGAAGTATTGCCTCATGCTGCAAGAAGACACTGTCCTTGTGATGCAGATTAACTGCAGCACAAGTTACTTCTCAGAGGTCTTCACTGATCCTTAGAGCTGTCTTGTCATGCATGCTTGGTATTAAAAAATTCCTTTGTACTCTTAGCATTAAATCAGTTTTTTTTTAAAATAAGACCATAAGAAGCCGTTGTTTTCATACACCAACATTATTTGCTTGAATACCAAGTTTGTTTTCTTGGCACTTCATCTCCAGACAATTTAAAGACCATAGATTTTTACTTTTTATTCTGCAGTATCTTTACTGATACTATTATTTGACTAGCAGTAATACTAATCCTCTTTCCTTAAATTTAAAAATATAAATTAAGGAGAGCAGTGTAAGATTTTAAATGTCTTGGGTCCAAACTTGTAGAAAGCAACTGGCTCAAAGCATAAAAACAATTTGAGAAAAAGGGGAAGGTCAACTCTATAGTACAAACTTTTTTCAATCAAATGAGTACTAGCATCTAAAGTTGGCTTCTCATGCAAGTCAATGTTTCCCTAGCATTCTTCTGTAGCTAATAGGAATAGCAGTGGGGTTTGTTTTGTTTTTGGTTTTTTTGCCTTGAAATGTTTTAATTTGAAAAGGGAGTGTGTACAATTGTTACTCTGGTATTCAGTTCTTTCTGTACATTCAGAATCGTGTCTGCTAACTTTAACAATGGCTTTACTAGTTTTTACACCAGTTAGCAGTGCAGAGCCACCTTACCTGAGTCAGCCGGGTTGTGTTTCCTATGCATCAGACTCATTTGTTATAGTCAGTTTTACCTGTGCAGACTCTGTGAAAACAATGGGGCAGCAGAGCTGCGACTGAACGGGATACAGTTTGAAGGTAATGTGTCTGCATAAGTGGAAGTGAGGGTCTAGTTTGGCCTGCAGAATCTTTATTATTGGTGATCTTGATAAGAGCTGAGGTGAAATACTTTCGAAACTGACACCCTACATTTTTTACTTAAGCTCATTTTGTCCAAGTTATTGAGATTAAACAGAGACCCTCAGGTGCCATAGTTTAGAATTGCTTGTCAGAACAAAACCTTCCATTATAAAGATCTTGCTGATACAAGAATAGAGTGACTGGCACACTGAATCTTATAAAGAAATGTATTTTTAATACTTACCATGTTTTCCTTCATAGTTGTTATAGGTACTGTTAAAACTATAGTAATGGGAAGAAGCAAGAAAAGGGCTAAAGGAAAAATTAATGGAAGGAAATAACCAATTCAGTTCACTGTAGCATCTGATCCCCACATTTCAAGAGTTAGTGGTTTCATATAGTTCAGAAAACATTTCTTTTGACACACTTCAATATTGAATTGTACTCCAAATATAACCCATTCATAACTGATTATATCTACTAAGACATTGGTCTCTTTTAAAATAGGTAAATAATTCTCTTTGGAATGCCTAACGATAGTTTCATTATTTTAGGTATTAGAAAAAATGAATTCTTTTATCTCCTCTTTTAAAAGAAACAAAGTTACATTTGTTTCTAAGTATGCACAGAGGGGGCAGACTAGGCATAAGTGCATCTAGAATCCAACTTTTTACTGCAGGATTGAGAAGTCCACTCTCCAGTGGTGAGCAAGAAATTTTATCTGGTGAAAGAGAGGGTATTTTTCAGTTTCTTACATGGAATTTAAATGTGCACTTTTTTTCTAGCTGTTGCAGTTGTAAACAGGACCTCCCAAATATGAACTTACTGATCAGCAGACACATGAGTTGAACTGCTTAAGTCATAAATACTGGCTTTAATAGTACATATTTTGAGCAACCAGACCCTGGACTGACGAGTTCCTCTGGATCATCATGGGGAGAAATCCATCCTTCCTTCCTTCCTTCCTCTCTCCAAGGCCACTATACAACTGCTACTCTAGCTACACACTGTTTATGCTTCGACTACAAATGGGAGAATTAAGAGGTGAATCTGCAAAGTAGAGGATCCGTTAATCATACTCCTAAATCCCTGTTACACCGGGTATGCAGGGAACCCCTGTGGAGCTGGTTTCGTGGAATAAAAGTTTGTGTTTCCTGCATGAACTCTCCAAATCCCTATGCACTGGAACACAACATGTTCTGCTATTGGGAAAGCTTTTCACAGTCATAGAGGAGAGGACAAGATTTATCCTTTACGAGAGGTATTAGCTGCCTCATTTCATCTCAGTAGGATTTTTTTAACTCTAAATCTTCTGCCTCTTCGTGTTTGACTTAACTTTATTCCTTAAAACTATCAGATATCTGGAAATTTTAGGGAGACTTTTGCTGTACCTCAACCGTGCATACATTGAGTACTAGTATAAGAAATCTGCTGGCTAGTGACCTAGTGCAGGGGTTGGCAACCTTTCAGAAGTGGGGTGCCGAGTCTTCATTTATTCACTCTAATTTAAGGTTTCATGTGCCAGTAATACATTTTATCATTTTTAGAAGGTCTCTTTCTAGAAGTTTATAATATATAACTAAACTGTTGTTGTATGTAAAGTAAATAAGGTTTTTAAAATGTTTAAGAAGCTTCATTTAAAATTAAATTAAAATGCAGAGCCCCCCGGACCGGTGGCCAGGACCTGGGCAGTGTGAGTGTCACTGAAAATCAGCTCGCGTGCCGCCTTTGGCATGTGTACCATAGGTTGCCTACCCCTGACCTTGTGGATGATCTGGTGAAAGTCACATTTAAAAATGAAAACTCCTTAGCACTGCACACCCAAACAAGTTTGAGCATGGATCGGCAGGATTGTGAACTATATGCACTCAAACATTTATTTTTCTTTTAACAAAAATGTTTTTTTGCTGCATTGATAGTATTTACAGGTCATTCTTTCATACATCCTGAGAAGTGGAAGAGAGCTTGTTGTTAATCATACTGCTGTGATATTTATGACAATGAATACATTATGCCCAAGTTGTCTATATTTATTTGTACTACAGTAGTATCTCATGGCCTCAACCAAGATTGGACCTCATTGTGCTACTTATATACACATAGTATAAAACAGTCTGCCCTGAAGAATTTGATCAAAATAGCCAAGGCAGATGTTCTCAGATGGGGGAATTGAGGCACAGAGAGATTAAATAACCTTCCCAAAGACATGCAAGAAGTCTGTAGCAGAGCTGTGAAACATTGGTAATGTTTTTCATGAAGATTAGTTTTAATCTTGATTGGACAGAACAACATCCAGAGGAGATCTTTGATCAGATTTTCCCCTACACAACAAATAAATAGATTCCAGCAAATGTCCAAACTAGTGTAAAGGACATGGAAGTAGAGTGAGGAACTATTTATATTCCTAGAGTAGCATAAGTGTGCATGATGCTTTTTAGACCAATGTTAAGGCACAAAAGACTGAAATATGAGCATTTCTCAAAATGGACATACTCTCACTTATAATACAGATCTTGGCTGACATGAAAGTGATGAAAAATAGTATGATTTTAAATTCCTGTATTGTCTCGTAAACAAAAAAACCACACCAAAATCGTATACAGTATTCTGGAAGTTGAATAAGGGTGTTGGTCATCTTACTTCTAAACCCAATTAAAAGTTGCATTTTAAGTGTTTAGCAAACTGATGTAGATTCTTGTCCTTCAAAAGACAGTATTCAAACTAGCCATGTAATGAGAGAGTCGCCAATAACCCTATCTGATTGTGTAGAAGAGCAAAATGAAAGAGAAATACTAAAGGATTCGTCTTCCCTGTATCCCAGTAGTTAAAGTATCTGCAACAATGGGCTTACTTTTCTAGTTTGCCTATGTATAGAGACAAATGGGGTGTTTAATAGTTTTGTCATTACTATTACATAAATGATTTTTAGATTTGAGACTAGTCATATCTTTTCATTTGAGGCAAAAGCAGAATATTAACTATTGCACATTTCAATGCTATTTCATATTATAACTGATTCCATTTGCTTTTTGGATCATCAGTACTATATTAGTGCTGCAGCTATTTCAAAACAATTTGTAATTTTGTTGAGATACAATGTGAAGTGTATAGCCTCTTTAATTGACCCAGAACACTTAATTATGTATATTATATATGTCATCACTGGAATGTGGCCAGCTCTAGAGAAAAGCCTAGCAACCAATTACTGTGTGCCCCACGTAAGTGGGAAGACAAAAATATTTGTCTTAAGATGTCCAGGTTGTACTACTTCTAGGGAAAAGTCATGGAATCTTTAACATTCATCCAGAGCAGACTTAACATTAGTACTGATGGACTTGGAGTCTAATATCCGATATGTCACCAACTGGAACATTTAAAGTATTCCAGATGACATATCAAACTTTAATTATTATACTTTGTGTTTACAAGAAATTTAAAAATAAATCCTGGATTTTGGTAAAACTATTTTACTTAGTTCTTTGTAGGAATGCAAGTCGTCTATAGGCTCTGTCAAGCAAAGTACTTAAACATGTACTTCAGGCATGTGAGTAGTTCAGCTGCAAGCAATCCCATTGATTTTGTGCTTAGTTAAATAGGTTCTTTGTTGGACTGTGACCAAGATGCAGAAGGAAAAAATACTTAAGAGAAGTATCCTTGGCTCCAGTGAAGAATTTTCATTGTTACTTGTGTGTATTTGTAGTTAGACATAGGTTCAGTTCTGAAATCTTACATGGGATCTATTAGAAAACTGTATTTTTTTGTTTAGAAAATTTGAATGTTGGACCTCAAGTACCTTTATGGTATTTGGTACACATACATACAGTATTGAATGAGATGTACTGTTTTGTAACGCATTTTATTTAAAAACTTTTTTTTTTTACAGTAATGGTCTACTGCAGCTTTGCCCAAATGTTGGATGTAGTGAATACCTACCAAACATTTTGACACTTTCCTAAGTATGTTAGCCCAATGCACTTCCCTAAGTAGTTGCCTTAATTTATTAAAGTTGGCCTTTTTGAAATCATAAACCTTAGTCACAGTTTTATTTCTGTTAATCCTTCCATTTAGTTTAAACTGAATTAGCTCATGGTCACTCACTGGCATCTAGCAAGTGCCCGTTTTGATTATCCAGGACAGCGATCCAGTGGTAACCACTCCTTCCCCATCCCCCTTGTTTGGGGATAGGCTGGCTTGTTTTTACAGTGTTTGGGGCTTGATTTACAACAGACAACCTGATCTGAGGGTGCTTAGGACCCAGCTATGCCATACAGTTCCTCCAGCCCAGACCTCCACAATCGCAACACATACATCAGATATGTGAGATTCCAGATGATCACCCTGGCAACGATCCTGCTTGCCTTAAACCACAGTGACTGGTTTGCTGCCCTAGGCCTTCAGGTTGCTTGATTTCATGTACCAATTGTCCTGAGCCACAGGAGGTTTTTCTGGTTTGTTGTGTCTGGCTCTACGAGTACACCATGCTGTCCTTTGGCCTGTCTTCCACCCGCCCCATGGGTCTTTACCAAATGCATGGTCATGATGACAGCATATTTTAGGAAGAGGGGAATTTATCTCTTTCTGTATCTGGATGATTGTTTACTGAGGGCAAATCCAGAGAGGACATCCTCTCTGTCACTATGCCTACTCATCTGGGTCTCCATTCTAAATAGCAGGCAATCAACATTGGTTCCAACTCAAAGAATTAAGTTCATTGGAGTCCTGATAGACTATGACTTCAAGAGCATTTCTGCTGACCTAATGATACCAGGCCATTTGCCCCTTATGTCTGGAGCTGCAGTCCTAACCCTCAGCCACAGCCTGAATATGTCTGAGGTTGCTAGGCCATATGGCTGTATGCACACTGGTAGCCCAATATGCCAGGTTGTGCACTTGTCCTCTTCAGATGTGTCTGAAGTTGGTCTATTATCTCCAGCCTCATCCCTTGGACAGACTGGTCCATCTTCCTCCCCCGATAGTGGTGGACTGTTCAGGACAATGTTAGCCAGGGCATTCCTTTGCTCGGTCTCCATCAACCAGAACTATTGTCATTGATGCCTTCTTAATATGTTGGGGAGCACATTTGGAGTCACTGAAGGTTCAAGGCCTGCATCGGAATGGGAAGCTTCTCCATGTATCCACGTCCTGGAGCTTCATGCCATCTACAGTGCTTGTCAGGCCTTTCAAGATCACAGCAAGGGCTCAGCATGACATTCCTATATTGGACATTTGCAGGGTGGCCATTTGGGTCCCTGTGCATACTTTTGCAAACCACTATGCCATTATGGCTGCATCCAGATCAGATGCAAATATTGGGAACCCAATCCTGCAGTGCCTCTTTAAATAGGCTCCAACTCTTACGAGTAATGCTTGCAGGTCACCCACATAGAATACACAGCTGCATCTACTGTAAGAAGAAAAAAAACCTTTCTTCGAAATGTGATGCAGATGTGTATTCCGTGACCAGCCCTCCGTCCCCTCTGCATTGGAGTCTGCAGTTCTGACATTCGGGGCAAAGGAACTGAGGAGGTCAGGGTGGTGCCACCCTGACACAGCAGGGAATGGGTTACAGCCACAGGACATGAGCACTGCCCTTATGGGTACCGCTACATAAAAATCTCTGGCTCCCATGAATGGGGCATGCACACTCCCAAAAATACATGTCTACACCACATGTCTAAGAGCAACAGTCATAGGCAGGTTACTTGTTTTTATCTATATTTAATATATTTTAATTGTACAACAAAATGCATTTTCTTACATTTTATCAAACAAAAATCCCTAATATGTAGACTAATAGAGCAGTCCTTTTCCGAGGTTTAATTTTTTTCAATTAAAAGTCTATTCAGTGGGACAGTTTGTGGAGTAAGATGCTACTTGATTTGAGTAAGGGTATTAGAATTAGGTCCACAGTGTATTCGGAAGTGAAAAGAGACATTGGCTGACACTTCAATCAATATACGTGATATAACAATATCACACACACCAAGAACTACTTTCAAGACATGACCTTGGGAAATGACATTGTACCGTTGATTGGATGTTAAGCTGGTTAATGAAAATGTAACTAAACAACTACATACTTGGAAGTTCTCGGGAGCTGTCTGGGATCAAATCTGTTGCCACCCACACCCTCAATTATATTGTAAAACATCTAGCCTAACAAATTGAGAGGAGTTGATGGTAAATAACAGACTGAAAAATATACCTTGGTTTCCTGTAAGGAGTATAAATGATAGTTAATAGAAGCTGTGTGATATTTTTCTAGATTGTTTGTGCATTTATTCATAATGTAGAATTATTAATCCAAATAGCGGACCTCCATTGTAATACAGAAAGTCTTCCAATATGAAATCATATGTGGCTTTGTTTTCGTATTAGCTTACACTTTTAATAGAATTTTACTGCACGTGAAGTATGTTACAGAAAATCAGTGCAAAAGACAAAGTAACTTTTATGTAGGCAAACTTGCACGGAAACCATTAAAACTTGGCTTAATGTGCAGTCTGTGCAAATATTTTCCAAGGAAATTGTGGAGGTAAGCCTGCCTCTTGGAAGTTTTACTTGCTCAACAAGGTACTGGTGAGTAAAGAAACTTAAAGAAGCTCTGTCCTGTCTGGAGATGAAATTCAAAATATTTATATAATTCCTCTATTTTTAGGTTGTTTTACCAGCATAGTAAGAGAAAAATATTTCTTAAAAGCCACAATGAAAGTAAAGGTAGAAAAATATTTAATATAAATAATAAATTAGAAACAAAAAATGAAATAACTACAGATCCTTTAGAAAAACATAAACAGTATTATAGCAAAGGGACAGTTTTGTGTTTGCAGCTCAACTCTTCTAAGGCTTGGTCTACACTAACCCCCCAAATCGAACTAAGGTACGCAACTTCAGCTACGTGAATAACGTAGCTGAAGTTCGAAGTACCTTAGTTCGATCTTACCTCGGTCCAGATGCGGCAGGCAGGCTTCCCCGTCGACTCCGCGGTACTCCTCTCGCCGAGCAGGAGTACTGCAGTCGACGGCGAGCACTTCCGGGTTCGACTTATCTCGTCCAGACAAGACGCGATAAGTCGAACCCAGAAGTTTGATTGCCAGCCGCCGAACTAGCGGCTGGGTATAGACGTACCCTAAGATACAGTAAATCAGCTGGCTTTGAAATTTGGTGTGCTTCATGGGGGGAAGGAGGGGTTGATAGTGATCCGAATTTGGGGCTATTTGACCAAGGTGTTCCCTAGATAGTCTCTAGGGGGGAAAATGTTTTTCTTAGTGGGGAAGGGAAACTGGAACAGTTGATGGAGGGGGCTACAAGTTGATGGGAATGGTGGGGCAGAAAGTGGAGCCGAGACGCATCAGTCTTCTGTTTCATGTTTAAAGGTGTTGTAACAACTATGTAATGAATCTATCAATGTTTTTGGATGCAGTAGTGGTGCAGTAGTGGTTGGTCCAAGGATATTAGAGAGACGGTGGATGAGGTAATATCTCTTATTTTTTTATAATATTTTTTTCTTTTATAAAAGGTAATACCGCACTCAGCTTGTGTCTCTAATGTTTTTGGACACCAACCATGACTGAGATTTCTCTCACCGGCCCTATTAGCAGGAACTACACATTGCAAACACTTCAAATCACACCCAATATCTCTATTTCACAAAATATACAGGAGTGGGGAGGAGCACTGGGGAGTCACATAGGAACCATGTGACCTCAACCTGTGGACTGGGACAGTTCCTAGTTCTGCGACTGGGCTGCTTGGTGACTGGGGCAAGTCACTTCACTTCTCTCTGCTTCAGTTTCCCGTCCCTAAAATAGGAATAATGATTAAAATTCTTTGAGATTTGCTGATGAAAAGTGCTACATAAAAGCTAGGGTCTTTTGATTATCACCTAGCCTATGTAGCCTATTAACTGCAAACCTAGGTGAAAACTGCAACTATCTAAATGACCACTAACTCCTATCAACAAACATTTCTCTTTCTGTTTATTTAAAAAAAACAAAAACAAAAACTAGGAAATTAAACTAATTGGGATTACACTTTATTAGCTCTCCATAATTAAACAGAGGAATAACGCTTTCTGTAGTAAGAACATAAATTATAGTGTTTAAATAAGAAGGAATGTAAATGAGAATGTATATCTGCAAAAAGGGAATAGAATGGTATTGTAAAAAGGAATAGAAACTTAAAAAGGGTAAGGCATGTGGTACAGATGAAGGGCTATTAGATAAGAGGTAAGGCAACAAGTCAATAAATGGCTAGCTCAAGGGCAAACTACTGGGAATTAAAGACCGTGAGGGTATTCTTTCTCGACCGATCATTTTTTGTCTGTCATTGACTTGGAGTATTTTCCATTATCAAGACAATTGGTCTAAAATTTGCAGCTGTTCATCTGACACAGTGACCTTTTCACACTGATTCTTTCTAACTGCTTCTCAGATGAAATCAATATGATTAAGCAGCCATATCACTGGACAAAGACAGAGGTTTTCTAGCAAAACAAACAAACAAACAAAAACTACTATGTTCTGTACTTAACAGTATTTAATCAAAATATTTAGAATTATTATTAGTGTTCATATGTTAATGTCTTTGTTTTCTTTATTGAAAAATTGTCTGGGATCAGGGCTGTAATGTATTTGCACTGATCATAAAATCAGATATAAAAAAATGTGGACTTGACATTTCACAAAAAATATCAGTTGTGTGATGTCTTTTGATATTGGGATTAGGCGAGTGAATGTATTTGTAAAAATATTTTTCATAAAATATTTAAAGGAAATAAAAATATAATACTTTTTGAAAGGCAGTTGACACCACTTTTTCAGCCATGCATTCAGCTTTGCTTCCTAGCAGAATGCCAGACCTCCGGGGAATGAACAAATAATTTAAACAAACATTCTGAAGTGCCTTAATGCCATCCAGGGTGAGTAGTGGTTTGCTACAATTCCAGTCCACTGCCTAACATGCCCACGGTGTTATACTATCTTTAGTAGGTTATAGAAGGCTTGCACTATCCCCGTGGCCAGGTAATAGTCTCTTGAGTTTTAAGTCAGAATGGACTTTATGGTGGCTGTTGCCACAGAGAGATGTGAAATACTTGATATATTTGAATATTGTAAATAAATTCATACACTATAATTCAGATTTTTACAGGGAAAGTCATGGTTTGTTGTTGCCTGTTGAACAGGGTGGATTTGATTTAAATCAAATTGATTTAAATCACTAGTCAGGAAGATTCGATTTAATGATGGATTTCTACATAAAAGTGCATTCTTGTTGGTTGTTATACCCTTAATACATATTCTTCACAACTCAGATAGATGTAGGTTTCATTTTTAGGAGGTACACACTATACAGTTTTAAAGTGATTTATTTTGAAAACTTTTCAGATTAGTTTTACAGCTATATCGGAAAATTAATGGTTTTTTTGGTTATTTCATTTACCAAAGGTAATTTAAGCAGATAGTTCACCTCCCAATGACTTCATAACTATCTCCAATTCAACAGGTTAATCATTAATATTTGGAGGATTTCCTTGCCATGCTCTATTAGGAAGACAACATCAACAGACATTTAAATTGTTTTATTTAACTAAAACAACAACATTATGTATTCTGTATTTTTTTCAACAGCAAACATATAATATTTTAACAAAACAAGCATATGAATTTTTGAATTTAGCTAAACATTAAAGTTTTTTTGAAATTGTTAAAAAATAGTTAAATTAAATATTAAAAAAAACCCCCAAAATTAAATTGAGTATATCAGCCAGGTCAACATGAGAAACTTAAAATATTGGCTTCTGCAGCTAACTCAGTCACCTTCACCTTCATTTTCCTGTTTGTTCATAATTTGGAAAAGAAAAACAATTTTTTCAGGTCCAAAACGATGTCTCAATTTGGGATGAATTAGTCCAAAGGAAGAAGCTACTGCTGTTAAAAGTAAGATTATCACTCCAACAGGCTCTGAATTCAAGTGCTTAAGTGACTTCCACCAATTCACTGGTGTAACTTTTTCTTTAAAACATCATTAGCAAACATATATTTATTGAATGGTTCAACCTTAGTTCTGAAGTTTATTATAGTTGGCATTATGGAGGGATGATTGCTGGATGTCTATGTCATAGCTATCTCCTCTTCTTCAGCAGTTAAGGTTTGACCCTGGTACTGAGAATATTTGCAAGAAAATAAGCTGGAGAAAGTGCTTGTCCCATTCATTTTTTTAATGCTTGTAATTTAACTCTGTCATTGCATATTTCTCTTTTTAAGATCTCACTCAGTTCCTTCCAAATTTCAACAGCGTCAGCAATAAAACAGCTATTTCCCTGCATTTTGTTCCAGGCTACAGAAATAGGCTTCAGGGTACTCAGCATGTATTCAACATTTTTCTTAAACCCAATGTTGATAACTTTGGCTGTGACAGTGCCATCTATTTTTTCACAATTTTGTTCACAAACTGTCATCAGATTAGGCCAGTTCTTGATCTAGTGCTCAAAACAGTCCACTACTGAATTCCATCGCACGTCTTGTGAGAGAGCTAGCTTGGTTCCTCCCACTTTTTTCAGAGCAGCTGCTGCAAAGTGGTTGTTACGGGAGTATTTTGCAATTTCAACAACATTAGCCTTTATTTCTGGAACACTGAAGTCTTTGGCTACAAGGTGCATCGAATTAGTACTGCAACCGTATGTTATTAGCTTGGGACTCTCTTCCAAATTTCTTCTCATCTTGGATACATTTGCAGCATTGTCTGTGACCAAGCTGCATACTAGACATTTTATTTTTTCCCCACAGTTTATTATAGCTTTTACTGCTACTTCTTGTAAGTATTCTGCTGTGTGTGCATGTCCTGATGCATCAATTGTTTCTGTAAGAAAGACATTCCCTTCTTCTGTTGTCACACAAACACATATAAAAGGATCATTGTGGACACTGCTCCACCAATCAAGACTCAGGTTAACAATTTCACCCTCTCTAGACCTTTTGCAAACTATTCAATTTCTCTTTCATACACTTTATTCATCAATTTGCCTGCGACATCTGCTCTGTTCGGTGGACTGTACCTTGGTTGTAATGACTGAACCATGTTAATGAAGTGTGGGTTCTCAATCATACGGAAAGGAGAGTTTGAATAAACAAACTGGGCAATTTTTTCATCAATTACCTCTTTTTGTAATCTGCTGGTTCTTATCACAAACTTATCTATGGTTGTTTTCTGTGGTTGGACTAGATGACCTCCTGAGGTCCTTTCCAACCCTGATATTCTGATTCCTCCTGAGAAGGAACACTTCTCATAGTGTTGTTTCATTAGGGCAGCCAGGCCTTGCATTTCTTTGTTGCACTGTTTGTATTTTGCACTCATGCCTGCCTTACCCACAGGTAGAGGAACTTCATTGAAATATTCCCAAACTGGGTCTCTCTTACGGCCTGCTGCCGTTATAGGTTTTCCCTTCTAGTGAGAGAATGGTATGGTGGATCTCAAATCAATGAAGGCAACACTCAGAAAGACCTCAAGACTTCTAGAATATGCTGCTCAAACAGTTTCACTTTTGTTTCTTCTGCCTGTACCTCCCTTCTCACATTTGGGGCCAGACTTCTTCTCCTTGTCCAGATCTATTCTGCCCCCAGCAATCTTTTATTAATTGAACTTTTTGAAACTTTGCACTTTTAGAGAGAGGTAAGGGATTGACTCTGTGTACACAAATTTGCAGAGGGACGATAAGGTTGAGGTATGTTATTTCTCACCTCTATATATTTATTTATTTATTTTAAAACATTTTTGCTGTTAACAAGCATGTTATCTCTGGAGACACAAATCCACAGTTTGAGAACTGCAAAACTATGCATCTCTGATGGTATCTTCTAGACTGAGCACTGAGTTCCATTGCGTAGATAGAAAGATTAACCTAAATCTATACAGAAGCCTGTGGAACCCCATAAGATTGTCCCCCTAATCCATTAACTATTGGAACTCATTTACAAAACTTTTCTTAAACATTACATGAATATATTGTCTCATACTATAGAATTAATAGTCCCTATTCCAGGATGAGATATATTTGAGCTATAATGTATCTTAATTAAAACTATCTTTAGATAGATTTTTCCTCAAAAAGCATTTTATCAAAAAATCCGATTTAAATACATTTTTAAAATTTTTTTAAAAAATCCTTGATTTTTTTTATCTAGCTTGCTGTTGAAGTATATTTATAACTGCAGCAAAGACAACCTGAAATTGAAATCTTTGTAAATGACGCACAGTATTTATTACAGTTCTGTGAGATTCTACAGTATATAAGAGACAGCTTTGTATTAAAAATTATCCTGTAGAGAAGATTTCCATGGACCTGAGTGTTATTACAAAATGGCACTTCACAAGTCACCATTGCACAGAGGAGGCACACTTTTACCACAAAAGCTAAACACTAGTAAAATGAATGTAAAAAAATTAATTAGGTAAAAAGGGTATGTTGTTGCAGTATTAGGAAGGGGAGATGCATACATAGAACCATACAACATATAGGCTAGTAGGTTGTAAACAATGTGTCCCTGCAAGATTCTCTTTGTGCTATGCCAAACTTTTATAGAAGCCACTACATATTAAAAGTAATGTAGTGGAGGTTTGGAATAATAGCTTTGATTTTTTTTTTTTTTTTATTATTATTATTGCTGGTTGGAATTTTTCAAAGTTTAAACAAAAAATTGACAAAGGACATACTTCCCACAAAAAAAGTTTCATGAAGAACGTTCCTAGATTTTGATTAAATCCAACTTTTTAATAAGTAGTATGTTTATAAGTAAAAATGACTTTTGAGGAATAAATTATTTTATTTTGTTTAATGTTTTTCTCCAAATCTGTATTGCTGCACATTTACGTTCTGCTTAAATGCAGAATTTGCGGACTGCTCAATATAAAATGTCGTCTTTCCGGTTTCTGCTGTTGTTGTTGTTTGTTTTCTCTTATTTTGTTGGTATGTCTTTGTAATGGTTTACTGTCTTTGGAAGATGCTGGGTCATTCCAAGGATCAGGTGGTAGAGGGTGCTAGATGTAGGTTCTTCTGTGGCTCTTAGACTATCATCTTGAAGCCTTTACATATTATTTTTATAAATGTCTTGCTTCTATGCAGAGTTTGTATTTAGGGAGGTGGGCACGTGTGGGGTGATGCAGAAGCAAAGCACAAGCTTCAATTTCTTGAATCTTCATTGCATTAATAATTAAACCCAAAACAATAAATATTTATGAATTGTATAGCTTTCAAGGCTTAACAAGGACCCCCCGCCCCATTTAATTCATTGCTTTTTGTAATATAAAGTGATATTGTGGATAAAGGTTAATACAAAGGACCAATCCGGTCTACCTCACTGCATTCTTATGCTCTGAGGGACTTGATGCAGAAGAACTGGTATTGTTCCATTAGGCAGGACCTGAGAACATTGCTCTGTGAGCCTTTTGTGCATCCTAGTGCACAGGTGTGCTTGGAGCAAGCCAAAGAGAGAGTGGTGTGACGGGTTTCCCCCAGGATGCCACCTGGACCTGGGGTACCACTGAGCCCTCTGACTCACCAGCCTGGGCTCCCTCTCACACTGCTGCTGTGACAAGCTGCAGACCTGTTCCTGGTCCTACACTTCTACCAGCATTCACACAGTTAGGAACACACCCAGCTGCAGTAGTATGCAGGCTCTGTCCAGCCACTGCATGAACCAACAAAAGAGACGCTACAGCCAAAATAATCACCAGCTTCCCAGCCTAGGATCCCAGAGCTGTACCATCCTGCCCTGGCCAAAGCGCCAACCAGTATGAATTTATTATCCAGTTTGCCTCCCCTTCATTGTGAGAGGAAATGCAACAGCCCCTGCCCCTTAAGCTAAGATTCCCAAGCACTTCACTTCAAATTTACTGGTTTAGTTTAAAACATTAAAAAATGTTTATTAATTACAAAAAGATTTTAAGTGATAAGTGACAGCAAACCGATCAAAACAGATTACCTAGTAAATAAACAAAAACACAAACTAAGCCTCAAATACTAGAAAGATAAAACATGAATTAGCAAATGCTCACCTTGGCTGATGATACAAGCAGGCTTGCAGATTCTTAAGGGACAAGCTGCATTTGCTTTGCAGCTTGGGATCCCCACTCCTGTTCCAAGTTCTTCTCCTTAGGAGCTTTTCTTAGGTGTTCAGTTATGGGGGAGTGAAGAACCCCCGATGTCACTCCCTGCTTTATATAGCTTTAGTATATGATGGGAATCCTTTGTTTCAAACTTGGTTCCCAGACCAGTCTGTGGAAAAATACAAACATCCCAAAATGGAGTCCAGAGTCATGTGGCTGGTCACATGCCCTTGCATACCTTGCTGAGTCATAGCAGCCATTACTTACAGGCTGTCCGAAGCATTCTTAGAAAGGCTTACCAGGTGGGGATAAGCTTCTCCTAAGATGTATTGTTTTTCCTAATGGTCCATTACCTTGAATAGGCCCTTCACAGCCAGCTATCTAGACTGGAAGCATTTTGCCTAGTGGGTGTTGCAGAGGTGTAACTACATTTGAAATACAGATACATAGTCAATATTCATAACTTCAGATACAAAAATGATACATGCATACAAATAAGATATCCTATGCAGCAAATCATAACTTTTCCAATGATCTCTTAGATGAGGCATCTTGTACAAAATGCATCATAATTGTCATAATCATACAACTATGAAGACTATGGGGTGCAGTGTCACACCTCCCCCCCTTAGATTACTGCCGGAGGTTTAGTCCCTGACTAATGCGGAGGCAGTATGTCTAATACTCTATGTAGGTTTTGGCTATACAACTCCCAAATGTTACCAAACATTTTAGTGTCACCCACAGGTGTTCTGCAAAGTTCTGTTTTTCTTTTTCCAGGTTGCCTGAAAACATTCTTGTGCGTAGCATTGTTAACATAATGCAGATATTGATATCTTTTAGTGTGTAGGTGTCTTGGCATTTAGCCACCAATGCCATGAGGTGGCATGCCTCACTTTCCCCTTCAACACAGCAGACTACGTTTGTTCTGGTTTCCCTGCTGTGCCAAGCTCTAAGCCTGTTTATAGGTATTGGCTAAGAAGCAGTATCTTTATAGAATTTCTTTGATACCACTCCTAGCATGTTCAAAAGCTTTCCCCCAGAAATCATGCATGTTACACCTTTTTATAGGACTTACCATCAGTACCAAATTCTTTCTCATAAGGTTTACCGAGAGCAACAACTCTGTATTATGAGATGTTACAATCGCACCAAACTTTTTATTACAGGTAGACGTTTCCAAGTATCTTTATCGTACCACGTCTTTGGTTTATACTATCTGGTTTGTTTAATACTCATTGTATTTTTCAACTCCTCCCTGAACCGTAGCATGTGATCAGATACTGGTGTTTTATCCAGTAATCCCCTTCAGTAAGGGTTCTCAGTTTATGTATGTCTTTGGGGTTTTGGTGAGGTAAGCATGTGAGGGGACCTTGCATGTTGGCTGGTTCTTCGTGGAGCTGCATTTGATCTCCAAGGTTGCCTTAAGATTTCCACTATCAGCACTGGGAATTCCCAACCCCCCTGGGACTTCACCCTTTCCCTTTGGGGTCCCAGCATAATATTCAACAAGGTTAAACATTTAAAGCTTGCAGTTCCTTTTTCATCAAATTTTTTTTTATCTGGTTCTGCTTCTGTAGCAAGTCCAGTTGGTGCTTTCTCTCTCTTTCCTTCTCTTCCATATCTTTAGCTTTCAATTCCATGGCTAGTTTCTGGGTCTTAATTTCTTTGTCAGTCTCTATCTGTTTCAGTTCTAAAATTCCCTGGTGTGCAGCTGCTTGCCTAGCCTCCTTTGCTTTCATTTATTTTATCTGTAATTGTTTTAACGCCAAAAGTCTTTTTTTTCTTTCTTTTTCTTCTGCTTGAAGTCCAAAGAGCTCCAATTTCACAATTGTTTCACTATTTCCACTCATATTGCTGCTTTTCTGTCCCTACTTCCCTTTCTCAAAATAAGCAAACAGAAAATAACAAACTGTTAACCTCTTTGACTGATCTCTAGTCACCACGCTTAAATCTCACTTAAAATTACCACCAGTGTATGAAGTGCAAATTTCACTCAGAACAAGCTGTGCATTAGATTCTGCTGACAGACCCAGTGAATCTATTACCATATGAATCTAGTAGGGAGTTTCCCACGTGTTGTGTGCACGCGCGGGGCTGTGGATGTTGTTGAAATTGCAGCAGTGACTGTTGAGTGGCCTGGTTTGGAGAAGTTTCTTTCTCCCAATTCGTGTGAATTCCCCAGTGCCAAGCCCACGTACTAGGTTTGGCATGTGGGAGAATTGCTCCCAGAGATACAGGGAAGAAAATACATTCCTACTGTAGCCCCACTTAAAAAGCTGTGAATTTCTGGAGGGTTTTTTTATGCTGATGTTAAGGGAAAGCAGTGAAGCCCACGGATCCTCTTCCCTCTGATCTCCCACCCTCAGCCTCAAAGTAGTCTTAAGAGGAGGATCCTAGCCACAGTAACAATCTCCTATGTGGAGCTCCTGTCCTGTCCCCTCTAAGTCTTCATTTTCCTAGGTTAAACTAGCCAAGCTCTTTTAGTCTCCTCTCATAAGATATGGTGAAAGGAGAGCCTATCCTATAGTAGCTCTTCTCTGTACCTATTCCAGTTTGAATTTCTCTTTCTTGAATTAAGTTTTCCAGATGAGGTCATAGAATCATAGAATATCAGGGTTGGAAGGGACCTCAGGAGGTCATCTAGTCCAACCCCCTGATCAAAGCATGACCAATCCCTAACTAAATCCCCAAATGGCCCCCTCAAGGATTGAACTCACAATCCTGGGTTTAGCAGGCCAATGCTCAAACCACTGAGCTATCCCTCCCAAAGTTGATATGTCAGAAACTAGACCTAATTGTTGGGCAAAATAGTGAGGGAGTAGACTGTTATGCCCACCAATCCCTTTTGTGAGTCCTTAAAGAATGAGACTTTGGGGAGAAACATTGATTACTGGAGCAAGCTTCACCATTATGGTTGCCACTCCCACTATCTAGCGCAGTGGTGGGCAAACTGCGGCCCGCAGGCCACATCCAAGTGTAGTCAGCATGGAAGCATGTCCTCTGGAATGGTGGCTGAAGCAGGAAGGGGCATATGAATGTTTAGCATATCTGGCATGTAAATACGTTGCAATGCCAGCTACAAAATTGCCATGCAAACGCCTGTTCTCACTTTCATGTGACATTGTAAATAAGAAGTGGGTAGGATTCTGTCCCGTAAATATAAACAAACTTGTTAGGTTAGCAATTGGCTGAACAAGAAGTAGGACTAAGTGGACCTGTAGCCTCTAAAGTTTTACATTGTTTTCTTTTTCTTTCTTTCTTTTTTTTTTTTTTTTTGAGTGCAGTTATGTAACAAAAAAAAATTCTAAATTTGTAAGTTGCACTTTGATGATAAAGAGATTGGACTATAGTACTTGTATGAGGTGAATTAAAAATACAATTTATTTTATCATTTTTACAGTGTAAATATTTGCAATAAATAATAAGTGAGCATTGTATAATTTGTATTCTGTGTTGTAATTGAAATCAATATATTTGAAAATGTAGAAAAACATCCAGAAATATTTTAATAAATTTCAATTGGTAATCTATTGTTTAACAGTGCGATTAATTTTTTTGAGTTAATTGCATGAGTTAACTGTGATTGATAGCCCTACTTAAAACCTTTTTGTGGGTGTCCAACAGTAGCTAAGAATATGCCTGTATTGCATGTTTGTATTACAAAAGTTGGTTGTGTTTCCTCAATTAGCACTTTTAATATAATCTTTGCCAGCCCTTCCAGCTGCTTCCTTCAGCATTATCTCGGTCTTTTCTGGATTGACTTGGATCCAGTTTGCCGTCATCCAAGCTTATTTAAACACTGAGTTACTTTTCCGTAGTAATGACTGTGTCAGACCCATGAAAGAGATATAGGAGCAGTAGTGTTTTTCCCCAGTACAATAGAACCTCCAAGTCACAAACACTTCGGAAATGGAGGTTGTTCATAATTCTGAACAAAACGTTATGGTTTTTCTTTAGTTACAACTAAACATTGACTTAATACAGCTTTTAAACTTTACTATATAGAAGAAAATGCTGCTTTTAACAGTCTTAATTTAAGTGAAACAAGCACAGAAACAGTTTTCTTACCATGTCATCTTTTACCTTTTTAAAACTTTCCCTTTATTTTTTTTAATAATTTACGTTTAACACAGTACTGTGCTGTATTTTCTTTTTTTCTTTGGTTTTCTCTGCTGCTGCCTGATTTATGTACTTTTGGTTCTAAGTGAGGTGTGTGGTTAACCAATCAGTTTGTAAGGCTGGTGTTGGTAACTCTGAGATTCTACTGTACATGGAATATGTTGCAGCCATGTGATTGTCCCAGTGGTCTCGCTGAATGAAAGAGTAATTAAAATATTTTATGTATTTTAACATGAAAAAATATATAGTGCCCTCAGCATGCTACTTGTACTTTCTCATAAAGGTGACTTGTGAGGGCAGCTTGCTGATCAGCTGCAAAATGAGGCTGACTGGTTGCCAGTCAACCAAGCTGTGAATAAGATACCACACTTCTTCACTTCCAAGAACATATGAGCAATGCCCTCCCATAATATATAACCGGTCAGATTCAATAAAAAAAATATTGACTTTTGCCCTTGGAAGGTTTTATAATCCTTTAAAATAAATTGTGTGTCGTGCAAGGACTCCCTTTGTGGAAGGCTCTTTTTTTATATAAAGCAAAACTGGTCCTAAAAGAGGAAAATGGGATACAGATATTTTAAAGAACTGCTGAAGCTGCATGAAAAGACTGCAAAATAATTCTGTTTTCTTTCTTCTCTCTCTTTGTTACAAACATACATGAAACAGTATCTTCGCTTTATAAACTTCAGAACCTGTTGCTTATTCCTCATTTGGAGTCATCATCCTATCTTCAAGACAGTGCCACTGATTGCTGTGCAAATTATTGAAGTGAATGTAATACTTTCAGTTTTTCATGAGGAGCTTGAGTTTCTAATTATAAACGCTTTTATAAAACTGCAAATGCAAATTGCAAAACTTCACAAATAGTGATAGCAAATTAACATAAAATTGAGTAAAGTAGGAAACAGTATTTTTATAAAGTACTACTGGCTCCTGCATTTCTCCAAAATATATGACCAGCTGGTTCAAACAATTTGGGCCCGGCTGTAAAGCCCATTTAATAGCTCGTTAAGCTACAAGAGCTTTTATTCAATGTGTGACCACTCTTGCACGCTAACTACCCTCTCCTATCTATGGTAACATGCCTGCTGTATGAATTCACTACATTGGGGAGATTGAGTAGAATGAGTGATGTGTCAGACTTGATGTATGTATGTTGTGGAGTTAAGGGAAAAGATAATGGAGATTTCCTGTTAAACAGGAAGAGGGGAAGAACTTGTGATATGCCCAAATCAGGGTGTGATAAAAGAGACGGCCACATTTCCTAGGGGGCTTAAGTTATTACCACAGAACTCGGTCTGTATAAAGCAGCTGATTCTTCACACCATGTAACAATGGAGTATGAGCAACCATCACCGTAGTTTTGGTGAGCCTCAATGATTGGAGAGTCCAACACAGCTCAAGCTTGGCATTGCTATCTGTGGGGGAAAATTGTTGTTTTGACCGCATGGTAAAAGGTTTCAAACTTTCAAAGTCCAGTGGCAGTGGGTTAATACTTAAAGATGCAAATTCATCCATTTGCCTATTTCAACCAACTGTGTTTTTTGCATTCAGAAATAGTAATTGTTCTTGCATGAATTAGTTAGTACATATGATTACTTAATCTGAATGTTCAAATTTCTCTTTGCATATGAACACTTTGGGGCTTGGCTTGCTCAGTGGGTGCATGTGTACTTTGGCAGTGTAGCTTTTATACTGGCTTTGAAAATTTGTCCTTTTGACTACAGGAAACCCGGTAAATACTAATTTGTGATACTTAATCAAAATGCAAGGACCAAAGTAAACAGTTGTATTCTGATATACTTACAGTTGCCTCTTACATTTTTTTGTCTCCTGTTCTTCTGCATTTTATTGTGACAATTCAATTCTAGCTGTGAGGTTATGTTGTTGTTGTTTCCTTGTAAAGCTGATTCCAGGATTGCTTCATGGATTGGTTGTGGGGTGAGAAGGAGACTGGCACACTCAATTTCTCTGAAAGGCAGTAAACTGTATCACCTAGGTGATGGCTCTACCTAAAAAGACCTACTTTCCCCAAACACACTGCTGTTGTGCTAATGGACAATCGTTATGAAATATTTATTTTCTCAGAAATGAGGCATATGCATTTTTAAATGAAGTTCAAAAGTGATAAAGCATCACTGTTTATTTTAGTTCCTTTTAAGCAGAATCCTTACTTGACCAAATCTGTTTGCAAAGCAGATGCAATTATTCCAATATTTGATATTGTTCAGTTATGATATAACTTGTATTTTAAAAATATTTGTTCTGCCTTTGTTAAATATCACCTCTTTTTTGCAATCCATTTTATATTTTTATTTGTCTCGGATGTATTTTTAAAGGTTAATCAGCTTCTCTAATTGATATACAAATTAACACTTCTATATAGTCTGTTCCTAGGCGATTTGGCTAAAAAGTTAGCTAGATCCCAAGTGTCAGTTCTATTAGAGATGATTTCTTCTTCTACTTGTACAGAAGGGGAGAGATTAAAACACACATCATAACACCCTTCAAGGCAGATTAACTAGGCCTGGTCTACACTAACCCCCAAATTCGAACTAAGGTACGCAACTTCAGCTACGTGAATAACGTAGCTGAAGTCGACATACCTTAGTTCGAACTTACCGCGGTTCAGACGTGGTCCACACGCGGCAGGCAGGCTCCCCGTCGACTCCGCGGTACTCCTCTCGCCGAGCTGGAGTACTGCAGTCAATGGCGAGCGCTTCCGGGATCGATTTATCGCGTCCAGACCAGACGCGATAAATCGAACCTGGAACTTCGATTGCCAGCTGTCGAACTACCGCGGTAGTGTAGACCTGGCCCTAGTCTCTATTAAGCCAACAGTGTAGCAGTGCAAGACTTTTCCTTCTTTCCTGCCTATAATTTACTTGAATATTATTTAATCGAATTACATTGGCATATTGGTTTCAATAGATTGTGATCTGTGAAATTTTTGAAATAAAGGTACACAAGATATTTAGAAAGGATGGATGTGACGTTCCCCTGGTGTTATCTGGACCAGTGATCTGCTAGGTCACTCCAGTCCTCGCCTCTGGGAGCCAGCCTTACTCTGCTTTGCTGTGAGAACCCCCTCTCCTGGGCTGTTCACACACAGCCTCTAGCATTTCATTATGTAAATCCTGCTTTGATTCTCATGTGACCATGGGCAAGTCAGTGCCTCAGTTTCTTTGTAAGATCTCTGTAAAATGGTAATGTTTTCTTATTCTGTTTTAGTGAACTGCTATTAATAATAATTCAAGAGTATAATATATGTGTTATAACATAGGAGTCCCACAATCCATGTATTATAACAATGCTGTAGTTAAAATCATGATGGTTTTTCTGTACAAAACACATCTTAACTGGAAAATGTTGCTGAAATATTTGACATGTTTGGTAAAGTTTGGTTTGGCTCATCTCGTCTTAATATGTCCGTCTCTCCCCCCCCCCCCCCAAAAGAAAACCCCATAAAACAAAAATGGATTTTAGTAGTACTCTGTTCTCAAATAACTTACACTTGATCTACACACACACTTTTTTTAAAAAAATACTGATATTACTATGTTAAGGGGAAAATAACATTCCTAATATAGTTGTACAGATGCAGCTCCTATTGTGGACACAGTTATGTCATATAAAGGAGCCATACACCTATACAATTTATTTCCCTTCCTGTACAGGAATAAATTATACCAGTAAAATATGTTGTTACCATATAACTGCAGCCACACTGGTATTTGGTGTGGGGGGGGAAAGGGGGGGGTGTTTTGTGCTACTGCTTTAAGTATACCAGAATACAACTGATGGTGAGAATCCGTATTCCCTGAATAGCCAGTCATATTGTCCAGTGCTATCATCATATAAAGGAAAAGCCTATCACAATGCAGCACATTTGGGCAATCAGGAAGAGTTTTTATTAAGACCTTAATTCAGAATTTCTTTGATTTTGTCTGTCTTTAAAGTCTTAAATTTAACATTAGTGTGGACTTTTTCACTGTTAATTTATGCAGTTTCATTATATACAGTATTATGTGCCTCTCCAACATAAGCTATGTCAGTAATGGCAAACTTTACAAGCACTTCTTGACTAGAGGAGGAAATAGTGTATTTTAGTGGATTAGTATTAATAAGAAGCAGTTCTGAGCAGCAATGGTTGGACCTCTTTGACTTGATGGTTTAAGAGCATCATTGACTCACTGAATTTAATCTTGCCAAATAGAATGTGGAAAACTAGGTATGTTTCTCAACTTTTTTACTTAGAGTGAGAGCAGAGTTGGGCCTGTTTTTTGAAAATCTCAGCCTTAGTATGAAAACTTTGTGGAGAAATGAGAGACCAGGTAGATGAAGTAATATCTTTTATTGGCTCAACTTCTGTTGGTGAAAGAGACAGGCTTTCAAGCTACACAGAGATCTTCTTCAGGTCTGGAAAAGGTACTAAGAATGTCATCGCTAAGGATAAGATTATATCATGGAGGCAGGGCCGGCACCAGCCCAGCAAGCAGGTGCTTGGGGCGGCCAAGGGGAAGGGGCGGCATGTCGGGCTCTTCGGGGACGGAGAAAAGGACCTGCTGCCGAAGAAGAAAGCGGTGCGGTGGAGCTGCCGCCGATCGCGATTGCGGCTTTTTTTTTTCCCCCCCCGCCGCTTGGGGCGGCAAACCCCCTGGAGCCAGCCCTGCATGGAGGTTACAGAAGGTACGGATTCTGTGATTTCCAGAGACCTCCATGAAATTTTCCACCTCAGCCCCAGGGCAGCTGGGCGGAGCTCTCAGCTGGTGGGGGCAGCTCTCAGTCAGTGTGGGCAGCGGGTGCTGGACACTCGGGCTTCAGTCATCCCGTCAGCCCTCCTCCCACATTATTTTTAGTAAAAGTCACAGACCGGTCACGGATTTCCATGAATTTGTATTTATTGCCCCCGACCTCTCCGTGACTCATACTAAAAACAACGGTGACAAAATCTTAACCATAGGCAATGTCTATGCTACGGGCCTTACAGAGGCAAACCTGTACCACTGCAGCTGTGCTGCTGTAAGGTCTCCTGTGTAGCCATTCTATGCTAGTGGGAGAACATCTCTTGCCGACATAGCACTGTCCACACCGGCACTTTTGTGAGTGAAACTTGGGTCCGTCAAGGTGTTTTGTTTTGTTTTTTTCATACCCCTGACCAACAAAAGTTTTGCTGACAAAAGTGGTAGTGTAGACAAAGCCTTAGTCATAGCTAAATACAAGGTGGTACAGATTGTTTAGCATAGGTAGTTAACATATATTCTAAGGGACTATTCAAGGTGAAGTGGCTCATTAACTCCCCTGGGTTACAGATTGTTGTAATAAACCATACGTACAAACAGTGTCTTTAATCAGGCATGATTTTTAGTATCCAAAAAAGTTATGAGTTTTAAGCTTACAGGCTTGTCCTTTGAAAGTGTTGTGCAGGTTTCCTTTGAGGATGAGGACGGAGAGGGCAGATATGGATTGATCATTTTGTGAAAAGAGATTAACTCACCTACCTTGTCTTTCTAATGTCCTGGGACCAGCATCGCTACAACATCAGTTACACAATGGATGTATCGGAGGCAGGATATAAACTTGCCCCTTTCCATTGACTGTTCCAACTTTTGATACTTAGGTAATATTTACTTTATTAAAGAGTACATAGAATGTTAACGAAGACTATATATTATGAGATTAAACGTGTAAGATCTCAGTAAAGGCTTTTTTCATATGTAACTCTGAAGTGAGTTTAACCACATAACACCATAGACCCCACTGATTCCACTGTAATTCATCTTGGAGGGAATCTTCCTAATGAATTAGAGCCTCCTCAGGTTTTGTCTTTCAGTGGTACGTGAAATGAGTAATGAAACTGAGGGGGAAAAATAATTTAAATTTTGACAGATTTGTGTCCCTCTTAGCAATTACATGGGTGATGATTTTCACTGCTGTCTCAACTACTAAAAATTGCCTTAAACATGTTAGTTACTTATCTTAATGCTTCCAGTAGAGCACATCACTGCTTCTCAATTTTGGGAGGGTCTTCAACTCAAAAATTGGACCCATGATGCAATCTTTACCATTACCTTTTTGTTTTCACAAAGTGCTCATCTTTGGGGCAACACTGCATCAAGAGAGTATAAAACTGCCTTTACAGCCTCTAGACTCTCTGCTGCCCTTGCCCCAGAGTGCTGTGCTGTCTGGGATAGGAAGAAGCACTCGATTGTGACTGGGTTGTGAGGTGGATTAGGAGCAGCATGTCAAGGGGAAGGGAGCTGGTTTCTCTTTCTTTGCTGTCCTGTGTTTTCTGCAGGACACCAACATCTGAGGGGCTCTGCCATATTTCTCTCCCCACTCCCTCTGCTGGCAAGGTCTGACCCAACATAACCCAATTGATGGTTGTATCCCACTAGGTGAGAAATGACTAAACTACATCTACAGATGACAACGCTAAGAATTTTTGTAACATTTCTGTTTACATTAATTTATTTGGGGGGGGGGGGAGTAAAGAAAACTTGTTTTGATTTAATGACTCACCCCTTCTCCCAGCTCCTTCCTTGTAGTGACCTATGATATAACAATAGCCTACTGACATTGATAGTGGGCCTTAAAAGTGATTCTACAAGACTGATTAAGAATGTGCGCTGTACAGGAAGGATATGATTTTATGTAAGAAACAAGTGTAAAAAAGGAAAATCTGTAAACTGGAAATAGTGTACATTTATGTGAAATGCAGTATTACCTACTCTGAATGTTCAGATGCCAAATGGGTACATTGCAAATGATATTGGTGCAGTTCAGGCCCTGATCTTGCGAATACGGATGTGCTTACTTTTATGTATGTGAGTAGTCCTAGTGACTACTGCTCCACATTTTGGTTATTGCGGTCTACAGTAATACAATTACACATTTATTCTTAGTCTTAGTTGATCATCCCTAATTTGAAGTATAGTGTAAAATACATATTAAGTAAAGAATACAGATTGCTATAAACAAACTTCCTAAACAGTTAAAAAAAGAGGAGTGGGTAATGCTCAGGCTGCCCTACTGTAGGTCACATAAAATGCAGCTGCTAAAATCATCTTTTTGGCCTGTTGATTTGATCATATCATCTCTGTCCCCTTTGAAACTCCCCACTGCTCCTTTTTCAATGTATCAAGTATAGCTTTCTCCTCAAGCCCCTTCATAGCTCTGCTTCTTTTTACTTTACCCATTCATGTCATCACATCACACTCCCTTTTGCCAGTGATGCCAGGCTTTGTCGTCTATTTGTCTGCTTCTCCCTTAACTATCTTCAGACATTTTTTCATAGTGTCCTTTATTAATGGAACACTTTCCTTGAACTAGTTTGTAAGACCATTATCCTCGTCTCTGAATACTTCCACAAGACGGTCTTCCAGTGTGATGGCTTCATGAAACAACCCAACTGATCATAGCAAGTTAGAGGCAAAATAATAAGGCAAAAAAACCTTTTTCACAGCAGTACTTTCAAATGAGCATATAGTAGCCACTGTAGCTTCACACATGCATTACTGTTAACCTACTTTTCTCTTCCTGTTTCCCTCCTATTATTTATTACAGTTGTTCATTTTGTTTCGTGATAGATTGTAAACTATATGGGACAGGTTCTGTGCTGTCTTGTTTGGAGAGTGGCTAGCTTCCTGATCTATTCGCAAATACGATAATGTTCTGCTTCATTCCTTTTGAAGTGTATGGTTTGAATTTGTTTTCCTTTGGACTGTAATTAAACAATGTGGATTACTGACAAGATTCAATTGACTGGCAATATTAATCTTTCAATTCTTGATACATTGGCTTTTTTTTTTTTTTTTTTTTTGCTTTCTGGAGACCACATCACTGATTTAAACTAAGGAAATAGCCCCTTTCACTACATTCTATGGATATTTATCATATCAGTTTGTTTAGATAGATTTTTTTTTTTTCCTATTAGATCATGCTACAATTTTTTTCAGGTACAGAATGAAACCAAAGAACAGTTTTTCTTTTCACTAGGAACAGTTTATTTCGGATAATTAAATCCATAGATGTTAAAAAAAAAAAAAAAAAAAAAAAAAAAAAAAAAAAAAAGCTCAGTAGGGAAACCAATTTAGGTTCCATCAAGGATGCAGGTTGTTCCTCATGAATAGGTGCTGACAAAACAATTTTGAAGACGTTTTAAAAAGTGAGCAATACTTGTTAAGAGTTATGAAAAGTAGCCCATTTGCACTGAAATGTATCAAAGTATAGTGTCATGTTCTAAAATTAAAGTTCAGCATTTCCCCCCTTCCTTCCACTTTGTCTGAATATGAGAGTTAAACCAATTTTATAGTTGAAACTTTAGTACAAAATTTGCTTTATTATTTCAACAATACTTTTTGTTCTGCTGTCACATTGTGATAATCTGGTTAAAACTTGCATTTAATGTATGTTCAAATAACCATGTGATATATTACTTTAAAGTTAAATTGCAACTGTTTTAAAACTCCATATTTGATTTACTTTAACATGATTGTTTTAAAAAGGTGTCAGAGTTGTATCAATACTGCCTTAGTTAAGGCAAAAGTTTACATATGAAAATATTTTACATATGAAAACATTTTGTTTAAGATATTAGTCCTTAGGTAAGTTGGGGATAGTGAGGGGAAGATAAATCCTGTTTTGGAAAACAATTATACCAATACTGATATAAAATATAAATGTTAGTCTAGAAAGGGAAAGTATAATCTGTTACCTAACTACTAACCTGTAATTTCCTGTTTGATTGGGTGAAAGACTAACAGAGTGGGCCGTCTTTAGGATTTATGGTGCCCTAGGCGGGATTATTAAACTGGTGCCCCAATGCCCAATTTGCTCTTAGCAACACAAACATAGGCTTACAGTATTGGAAAACTTGCCACATGCACTTTATTAAAAACAGTTTAACTTAATTAAGCACACTGTAATGCTGGTGGACTAGCACTAAAGAAGAAGTGCTATAGAAAAAATTCTGATTTATTGACAGAATGATGCAAATAATATAATTTTTTTAATTTGTCAACATTTTATTGGAAATGTATATGAAGAGGTATTGAAACAATGATTTGTTTTTAATTAAAAGCAGTCTTTCTGGCTTTTTTGGCTGCAAAATCAGTAATAACATCATCGTACGACAAAGACAAAGTGATGTCTTGTTCGATCAAGAATAGCAAGACCAGTCAAGCGTTCCTGACTCATTGTAGAACGGAGATAGTTTTTAATGAGCTTTAGTTTTGAGAAACTCCGTTCTCCTGATGCTACTGTTACAGGAATTGTTGGTAGAATACAAGTGGCAATGTACACATTAGGATATATGTCAGTAAGTTTGCTGGTATGAATAAACTGTACAATGTTCATCACCGATTTTTGCATGTGGCAACATTGATGACAATATACTCAATTCTTCGTACAGCTCAAGTCCATTTAAATCAAAACTATCACCATGTTTCAGGAGGCTCTCTAGGTTCTTGCACTTTGTCATTAACTGCTCTTGTTTTTCTATTTCGTTGAATTTAGTTATGTCATACAAAAATCCAAACTGTTCATGGCGTACTTGTAAGGTAGTAAACCTTTCATCAACGGCAGATATTGCTTTATCCATCACAACATCAAAAATTCAACCTCAAATTTCTTTTCTGGATCATCTATGGGCTCATCTGCTCCTTCATATTCCGCTTGCCCTTTTTTCCTTGAAACTCGAGTCACATTCGGACATGGAAATTTTGGTTCTACACCAAGTTCCTGTGCAAGCTTTCTTGCTGTAACTTGTGCTTCTTTGAATCCATTTTCTCTGTATTTCATTAAAAAGTCTTGTGTGTTGTTTAGTAAGGTAAGTGTTGAATCAAGCTGCATCATTGGACTCTGCATTATTTTGCTTACACTTGAGATTTTAACAAGAATGGCATACCAGATTATGACAGATGTTAGAAACTTGAAGCTGGATATTTCAGAGGCCAATGACTGTGCTTCACTTTTAGCTTTTGGATCTCTGGCTTTTTCCGAAATAGCAACCAGTGCTTTGTAAACTTCCTCGGATTGATATCTCAGTGTTTTTGCACTTTCTACTCTGCTTTCCCAGCATGTCTCAGATAGAGGCTTAATGGTAATACCATTGACATACGCTTTGAATATTTGCCATCGTTGAGTGGAAGCTGAAAAGAGCACGTAAATGCATTGCAGCAAACCAAAAAAAGATATAGCTTCTACAGAAGACTTGGCCATATTATGCAAAATCAAATTAAGGCTGTGGCATGCACATGGAACAAAAAAGGTTTGTGGATTTTCTGCCAGCAATCTAGCTTGCACACCAGAAATGCATCCTCTCATATTGGCACCATTATCATAGCTTTGTCCTCTGATGTTCATTACGAACAATCCCATTCTTTTTAGTTCATCAAGGAGAGCTTGAAGAAGTCCAAAACCTGTAGTGTCCTCTACTTCTAAAAATGTGAAACGATTCCTTAACTGTGATCTGTGCTGAATCACTAATGTCGACAAATCTCACTACTAACGACATCTGTTCTTGATGACTTATGTCCGGAGTGCAATCTAGAATTATGGCAAAATATTTTGCCAAAGTAACCAATGAAACAATTTTGTCTCTCACTTTATCACTCATTAGCATGATCAGTTCATTTTGAATTCTTGGTCCCAAATAGCGGTCATGTATTTCATTTTCAGTTACTCTTTGGAGATGTTCACTCATCACTGTGTCACATTTTCCTAGCAGTTGTACAAGGCCCAAAAAATTGCCATTTTTGAGCTGGAATAATTTCTCAACACTTCCTCTAAAAGCAAGATTGTTTGTTGTTAGATATTCAACAATAGATAATAGACGTTCAAGAATACGATGCCAATGCTGTTTCTCTGACTCCAGCAATCTTTGATTTTAGGCAGCAAAAGTTGTCTGATTTTTTAAACTTACACGCAGCTCACACCATTTGTGCATACTTTCAATGTGGTGTTGTGCCTTTTCATGTTGCGGTTTTATGTGACTAAGATTTTTCCAATCATTAATACCCATGGTCGCTAACTTAAAATTGCAACTATTGAAAATCTTGCATGGGAGACAAAATACAGCATCCTTGCATTTAGAGTACACAAGCCACCGTCTGTTGATAATTTCACCGTTAGAAAGTCTTTTGTGGTAATTGTTTTCTGTGAATTTCCTAACTCTAATGTCTTTAGGATATTCAAGACCTTTTATTCTCACAGGGCCTTTCTCAAATATAATGGCACGGAATTCGTTGTTTAAAGATTGCGGCCATGTGCCAATGTCATCTATATCCCATGCTAGTACAGTTTCAACTGTTGTAATTTCTTGTTTTGTCTGCATCTGTTTCAAATGATTGTTCTGTGTGTTGTTGCATTTCTTGAGCTTCGTCTGCGTAAAAATTTTCTTCGGCAGTTACTTGATGATCTTGATCAACTTTGTTGTCTTCATGATGTACAAACTTAAGTATAGAACCCTTCTGTGCTTGTATAGCTAATCCTATCTCATCTTTCCGGTTTCTTTTTTGTGACCAGGAAAGTTGTTTTAGATACAACATAACTTGTAAGGGTGTTTTTTAAAGAAATAACTGTTTAAATTATTGTCAGATTATCAGAAATATTATTTAAAATAACTAATATAGGATAGCCGTGAGTCTGTGACCTTGAGCTAGTGTGAAGACACCTCACAAGGTGCTCCACCCTGACTGAGACACAGTAGAGTTGGGAACCAAAGCCACTTTTTAGTTTTAAATGTACAGTGGGCATCAGTCTTAATGTTAGTTACAACTCTAGATCAACTTTATACTGTAAATAGATCAATGGCATTATCCAGTTTAATAAGATGGGTTTCCAAGCAGTGGGAAAATATAACCCTAGTTTTATTCCTAGGTAAAGAAATAGGAGCCTATATATCTTTAAAAAAAAAAAACCCAAAAACTGGGACTGTCCCTATAAAAGTGGGACATCTGGTCACCCTACCCCAACCCCCTGTCCTGATTTTTCACACATGCTATCTGGTCACCCTATCCCCAGCCCAGCCAGCTGTGTGTGATAATTCTAGCCAGCCAGCCCCTGTTGCTTGGCTGACTGCAAGGAAGTGAGTTCTTACATGCTCCACTGCTTCCTGTCTGCCCTGGCTCCCAGCACAGCGTGGTGCCCCAGACCTAGTGGTGCCCTAGGCGACCGCCTATTCTGCCTATGGCTAAGGACGGCCCCAGCTGAGTGCTATTAGTTAATTACACTGTGAATTAGTAAATATGGTAGATCAGTGGGCAGTGATGGGGTGGAGGGGAACAGAGGTAATAATGAATAGCTCAAGTATTCTTTTTATTTTAGTTGTGGAACTGAATGTGCTGTAGATTTTTTTTTCCCCTCTCCCTTTGTTTTAGATATTGTTTTTTAATGTTAGCTCTTATTCTGTTAAGTAGCTAACTGCTATTAGTTCACTACTGTATTTGATTTGGACATATGATACCTGCACTATAGAGACTTGTTCTCTTGAGCATGGTAACAGATTTGTTGCCAGTTTGTACCTTTTGTATTTCCAACAGTATTTTATCAGCAGCAACTTTTGTGATTTTGAAAATAGTAAAACTGTATTTTATAGCTCTGTTCTGAAGGAATTTGTACTCCTACAAAGGGGATTTTACTGTAGTAGGTGCACTTGAAAAGGTTCATTCTGGTTTTAAAGATATCTATAGCATGAATCTGTATTGTGCCAGCACCAGAATCTAGAATCTCTAGAACTGGAATCACTAGTCCTAGAGCAGAAAATATTTCTAGAAGTGCACTTAAGACTTTGTCTACATTGGCAAGTGAATGACACAACTTTTGTCATTCAGAGGTGTTAATCCCGCCCTGCCTTCCCCCCTCCCCCTGAAAGATAAAAGGTTTCTTGAGGGAAAGTGCCAGTGTGAATAGCTCTTTTTTGGCAGGAGCACTCTCCTGCCGGCAAAGCTACCACTGCTTGTTGGGGGTGGAAATTCTTTGCCGATGGGAGAGCTCTCTCCTGCCGACAAACAATGGCTACGCTGTGTGCCTTTTAGCGGCATGGCTGTAGCGGCACAGCCATATCACTAAAAGCTGCGTAGTGTAGACATAGCCTAAGTATACTTATGTACCCATTATTTAACTGAGATGGGAAAAGGGTTGAAATATGACTCTGCTGTTTATCTTACTGTTGACTGGTGCCTGAATGTGTCAGCGACCCCTTTTGGTCAGACAAGTTTTTACACAGAATCTGTTTGGACCTGTGGGTCAGTCCGTCTACTTTTCTTGTCTGAATCTCTGTAAGCTTATTCTGGAGGCAAGGACATTGATTTCTGTTCCACGGGGGTGTACAGACTTCCTCTTGTGTCTGGTGAGGGTTAGCTGGTTCTTGCACTCAACAGCCCTGCATCCCCCTTTGGTTCTTAAGTCTCTGTTAAGGGGTAGTTAAGGGAACCCAGGTCCACCCACTCAACTGGATTGTAGCTCAGGGCCCTTAATCCAGGCAGGCAGAATCCGTCCTCAACAATTTTCTTGGTGTACCCTGAGCTGCTCTCTTGGTTCTGTAGGCTTCTGCAGCCTGTGGCTCTGTTGCCGGCCCAGAGGGCCCGAGGGGGCAACAGCGGGGTTTGTTGCCCGGTGTGCGTCACACTGATAAACGCACCAGGGTGGAGAAGCAAACCAAGTTTATTCGAGATCTCGAAAAGGCACTCAGGAGACCAGCATGTCTCAAATCAGAAGCGCAACAAATATAAGCAAGTTTCCCCTTTTATATTTCAAGCTGTTTGTGTAAGCCTTTTGTTCTGTTTCCCCTCCACCCCTCCCTTCCTGACAGCAGTTACAGTAGGCACTACATTGTGGCATGTTAGAAAAGTTCTCATCCGAATGTTTATCTTTGGCCTTGCTGGCCTAGACGCATGTAGACTTCCCCCCTCTCCTTATCACTACTGCTTTTGCTAGTTTGAGCGAAACTGCAGCTGTCTGCTAAAAAGCTGACTGTTACATGTTCTGCTTTTAGGCTGTTAGCATTTAGGTTGGTTAAAGTTTACAAGATGGAGTTGCTTTAGCTCACTTAGACCCAGAGCGGGGGAGGGGGGGGGGTTTCATCGACACTTATGGTCTTCCACCCTCCCGAGTTACCTGGTAGCTATGCCCAGTGACACCAACAGCTCTGGTTGTCCATTCTTTGGGTGGTTGTCCCTCTGATGTGGCTTTTCACCCACTTGCTGGCATGACCTCCTTTCTTCTCTGCTTGCTCTTTTGGCAGCCACACCACTCTTCTGCTTCTCAGCTCTTTTATTCTTCTAGTTGCTGTGTGGCTTCGGATCAACACTGGCTGGCACTTCCTGCATTAACTCCTTGGTTGCCTGAACCTCATGGGGTCTATACGCCCCATGACACTTACACTGCAATAACTAATTCCTGTTAGGAGAACCTCTGCCTATTCACCCTGATGAGAGCAAAGTGGTTATGCCCCAGTGATACGGAAAACTCCTGGAAGTTTATTCCTGCTGAGGCTCATATGAACACCACCAAACAGCACCAAAATTTTGTGGCCCAAGGCTATATGAGGAAATGTAAGTCTTCTCCACTCACTTCCTCTTTCAGTTCCTTTCTGGCCAGCTGCTGCCCCTGTTTAACTACATTAGACATCTACTGGATTAAAAGTAATATATAGTTAAAATTTTAATATTTTAATGATAAGTTTTTTGTTGTTGTTGTTTTGGAATCTGACATTGCCTGCTCTTGTATGTTCTGACTCTCTGGGTCTTTCTCCAGTCAGTGTGCTCCTCCTTGTCCCCTACACATGAAAGGAGAAGAGGAAACATATTAGCTTTCTTTTGCTGAAGGACAGGCACTAAAAGGAAAGGAAACGTGAGACTGTTCACAGAAATAGCTGTTTTTGGCACAAACTACTCTGATGCTGGTTCAGTCTCTGGCTCAGATACCAGCCTCTCCTATCCCTGTTACAAAGAGCTCAGCTACTTTACATACCAGTGCCATGTTTGCACCACTGGGATCTTTAGGCCCTTACCTGGAGGCCTCTTCCACTTCTGAGGAACCTAAAGTAGAGAAGGATCTGCTACATGCATTAATCTGATGCAGTGGTTAAGTATCTGATCCCTCACGTCTTTGTCCGGAGATGCTTCTGGCTGCATTCCTATGGTCTAATATCTAACACCCAGACAGAGTGAGGATGTCTCCTTCAAAGGTGAGTGTCTGTTCAGCTCTAAAACACTTACTGCACGTTCTATGTTTCTCAACCTCCTCCTTTTTTCAAAATTTGCCTCTACATATTACCATTCCACCCTTTCCTCTTCCTCATGGTTTCCTGTTCATCTCAGTGCTGTGAGGTTCAGGAGTTAAGGACTTGAGGTGGCTAAGGTTCATGGTTCTTTTTGTAGCCATAGACCCTAAATATTTAGTGCTATTAGGTGGTGCTTGTGCAAGGCCCGTTGGAGACAGGTTTCCGGAAAGTTTTGGATCACTTCCATCTTGGGTGCCTTCAATGTGAATATGCAGAAATATCCTTCAGCGAACTCTCTGTTTATCAATCTGGAAATAGCATGCACAATTTCAATGAGAAAAACAAAGGCTTCAAAGGTTAATGGAGAACAGAGAAAAAATACAATGATAAATAAATAGGAAGAGAGAATCTTAAATATGAGATCTCATTTTGCTCATCTCCTCCCATCTCCAATATACTTTCACAGGAACGAACACTGTTCAGTAACCTTTTGCAAAAGTATTCCAACTTTTGGGGCACTGAAATGGAATTCACTCATTTTGACATGTGACAAGCAAGAATGTGACCTTTGCCCCATCATCTAAGAATGTGCAGTGGCCTGTAATAAAAGATGTGAAGGCACCAGATTTTTAGATTTCCCAAGTATGAACGAGAGCTGGGCACAACATTATATTTTTGGTTTGTTTCATGAATACAAAAGAAAAATGTAAACGTTGTCAAAGGAAAAAACTTCCAAAACTTTGCACCTGTGAGCAGCATTGTGAAGCTGGGACCTGAATGGTTGTCGTAGTTGTAGTAGTAATAATAAAACAAACAAACAAGGCGCACTGCATCATCTGCTAGGGAACCGGGGTGTTTTTTTACAATTTTTTCCAGTCTTACCAGAATAATAATGTCTGATTCCATGAAGACCTACTGATGGTTCCTGTGCTTCTATTCTAGCTATTTGTTTTTGAGGACAGTTAAGAAGTACAAGGCATTACAACTACCTCTAAGCAGTATTATGGCTGTATCCTCAATACATTTAGTTAAAAACATTATACTTTTTTAAACAAAATTTATTTAGGCTACAGCCCTATTAGGATACCAAGGGTAAAAGTCTTCAGTAACTAGAGACTACATAAATTAGGTTAATAGGATGTGGAATCTTTATACAGTAGGTCAGCTATTCAAATCTAGCTCGGGTAGATAGGGACTATAATTTATCATCATCTATTTGATGTTGAGGTGAGCTTGGCTATCTTGGTAAACTGCAAGGTAGCCTATTGGGAACTGTCAATCATTGTGGTGTTCTCCCTACAGAAAACATACAACTTTTCTCTCTCAAGCTCATATCTAGCACCATTCATTCATTCATTCATTAGCATTAGATTGATCCCTCATTCACATACTCTTGCACACTAATAGCAGTAGCAAAGTTTTAATTGTTAATGTTATGGTCCATAAAGTACAGAAGTTCAGCTTGTGTTTTCTTAACTGATTTTCCTTACGAGGGAATTGCGTAGAAAGATAAGAATTCAATTTGTACTAAAAATGCCCTCTGTTTTACTTTTCCAGCAGTAGACTATGATTGCTTTCTTCTGAGAACTGTTTTGAGTAACTCAATGTTCTATTCATAAAGCTTTCAAAGTCCTGTGATGTATTTAAATTGTTCTGCATTATTGAACATGTCTGCAATTTTTTTGTATGTGATGTGCAGTAGTCATTATTTAACATACCATATATACTCGTTCATTAGCTGGTTCGTTTATAAGCCGACCCCCAAAGATGGCTAGGTAAAATAGCAAAACTTTGGCTCCTGGCCCATTAGGATAAGCCTCTAGCGGGCCTGGACATTTTGTTTACCTGGAGCGTCTGCAGGCACGGAGCTCCTCAGCTTGATTTAAAGAGCCCCGGGATTTAAAGGTCCCGCCTCTTCCAGTTGAGGCCCTGCCCCCTGCTCAGGACTCCGGTGTACCAGTAAGTCCTTTAAGTTACTTTCACCCCTGATTAAGCATAAATAAGGGAGATCGAGTAGGATAGCATAATGATCAATTACCCAGTCCTGGGGCTTAGGCTGTTTCTCTCATAATCAGATCCATGCTGTCTGACCTGGTGTAAGTGGTCTGTTGCTCCACCCTGCTCTGTTAAACACACATCCTTTATACGTTGTCTCGTAACATCACATAGGTGCAGATAATTAAAACTACCTCATTTATAAACATTCTGTTCTAAATATATTTTCTGACACACTAATTCAGAATAATTTTAACTGATACATTTTTACTTACCCCAATTAGAGTTTTAGCATGATATCTCCTTATTTATCTTATTTTTAAGCCATTACTATTCTCCTCCTTACTCAGTCCAGCTGTTTTTTTCATAGTTTTCATGTATTCCAGTATTCCTTACAACAGTTGTCATATTCTTACTTATCTGCTTCTTGTGAACTTGGAGTTACTGGTTGGCTAGTTCTGTTCGTTCAATAACCATCCTCCCTACTGTGTTTTACTAGGGAAGTGTGTACCTGGCTAGTAAATCACACATTTGTCTTGTTTGCTTCATCCTGTTATCTACACAGACTAAGAACCCACTGTAAATAAGACACCAACCAACCTTGACTTTTTACAGCCTTAGAAAGCTGTGTCAACAGGACCCCCCAAGGAAAGCAGAAAAGTTCTTTTTTTATTTTAAGTTTTCTTATAACAGTATTACATATACAATCTCTTCTTCTCTAATATCATTTAATATTTATCTAATACAGTTAATTAGAGACTTCTTTACACTTGAAAACCATGTAAAGCGGAGACACATATATCTATCCCCTCTCCTACATTATTGGAAAGCATGGATGGTCCTGAGCTAGTGTAAGCATGTCAAATGACCTAACAGTTTCCTGATGAGGAAGAGCCTGTTTAGGTCTTGATAGAGTTTAGCAAATAATATAACTCAATCTGCAATGCTGCTGAAAATTAGGCAGTCCCAGATATGCTATTTTTCCTATGGAAACTAATGACTTTTCAATATAATATTTCTATTTTTCCTGAACATTATGAAATTAGACTTCCCGTTATCATAAGCCCTACACAGAAGCAAGGTCACTAGTAATTTTCCTAAAGAATTTACCATTGTATAATTCTGGTACCCGTTACCTGAAATGAGACCACTGAAAGCAGAAAATTGCTAAAATGTAATTAACTTGATGCTCAGTTCTTTGGAATATATTAAACAGCTAACTCTGGAGACGAAGCCTTCAATAACGTAAGTGCCAGCCCCGAATCAACCAATTGTTTGCTTACTGTATGAATAAGTGGAATGTTTAACCAAAAATGTCACCTCTCAGTTTCTAGTTGTATCTTGGTTTCTGAATATGTTGCAGGACTAGTGCATGAGTACATTGACTTTTGGTGCATATTCTATCTTTAATCTTTTTTCCCCTAAATATTTTCCATCGTTGCACTTTAGCTCTCCATGAATAGGGGAAATGTCTACCTAGTTTATGAAGAAAACATTTCTTAAATTAAAATGGGAAATATGCTGCTTTCCTTTTCCCTGAGGTGTTAGCAACTTAGCTTTAATTGGAGGTAAACAATTACTGAACTATTCCAATTCTCGTCTTCATAAATTCTATTCTACTCAGTATAGGCTTTTATACAGTGCTCATCATCACTATAGTGTCTGAGAGCCTTCCAGTAACGTCACTACACCTCTGTTTGATGTTTGTTCTCTCATCCCTGCCTGAGAGAGAGAGAGACTCGTGGAATGGATACAGTACCGTATGCTGGTAGGTTTTTTAAAATATAAATGTACCTGTAGCTCTTTGTTTTTATTTTGGAGAAGGCAAGGTCAAAGAAATGCATCTTAGACTTGGTGTGGAAGGTAGTGTGGTTTGTGATGGTCCTTCGTTCTTGGGGGAGTTCATTACGCAGTCTCAGATCACCCTGGAGAAAGGTCTGTCTCATGCACAGATGGACTTTACTTTTGTTATTGAGAATTCCATTGTGCCAAAGGAGTGTAGTTGTTGACCACAGTCTTAATCCCAGCTCTTTAGATGGTCTTTTAGATATCCTGGGACCAGGTTATGGAGCACTTTGAAAATAAGGACTGAGACCTTGAACTTGATTCAGAATTCCATGGGAAGCCAGTGTAGCGTGTAGTGGACAGGTTTGATGTGTTTGTGGTACCCTGTGTTTCTGAGGAGATGAGCTGCAGTATTCTGAATTAGTTGGAGGCTTCATGCCCAGGTATAATGCATGGCTGTAATCCATCTGAGAGGTAACAGTTATTAATAACTGAGGCCAGGTCTTGGTCTGATATACATATGTATATCTTCACGATCAGTCCACTTACAGATTTATTCTTAAACATAGGCCACATCTGTTTAGTATGATATAAGCACATTTTTCCTCAATGCCATCCTTTTCTTTCCCTTATTCTTATTGTTACATCTGTGCATATTTTTTGCTGTACTCTGTTATGCTATAATTATAGAAATGTAAGGGCTGGAAGGGACCTTGAAAGGTATCAAGTCTGCCACCTGTGCTGAGGTAGGAACGAGTAAACCTACACCATCCCTGTTCTTTAAAACCTGAGTGATAGAGATGGGGAGGGGAGAAATTCCACAACCTTCCTTGGGAAACTATTCCAGTGTTTAGCTATCCTTATAGTTAGAAAGGTTTTCCTAATACCTATCCTAAATCTCCCTTGCTGCAGATTAAGCCCGTTACTTCTCCATGTCCACTGAAGATGTCCACTGAAGATCAATTGATCGCATACTCTTTCTAACAGACCTTAACATATTTGAAGACTGTTATCAAGTCCCCCATTAGTCATCTTTTCCTAAGACTAAACATGCCCAGTTTTTTTAAATCTTTCCTCATAGGTCAGGTTTTCTAAATCTTTGATCATTTTTGTTGCTCTTATCTGGAAACACTCTCTGATTTGTCCACGTCTTTCCTAAAGTGTGACACCCAGAATTGGACACAGTACTCCAGCTGAGGCCTCACCAATGCTCAGTGAACCAGGACAATTATCTCCTGTGTCTTGCGTACAACACTCCTGTTAATATACCCCAGAATGCTATTAGTTATTTTTTTGTAACTGCATAACATTGTTGACTCGTATTCAATTTGTGATCCACTAGAACCCCGAGATCCTTTTCAGCAGGAGTATCACCTAGCCCAGGGGTCGGCAACCTTTCAGAAGTGGTGTGCCGAGTCTTCATTTATTCATTCTAATTTAAGGTTTCACGTGCCAGTTTTTAGAAGGTCTCTCTCTATAAGACTATAATATATAACTAAACTATTGTTGTATGTAAAGTAAATAAGGTTTTTAAAATGTTTAAGAAGCTTCATTTAAAATTAAATTAAAATGCAGAGCCACCCGGGCAGTGTGAGTGCCACTGAAAATCAGCTTGCGTGCCACCTTTGGCATGCGTGCCATAGGTTGCCTACCCCTGCTAGCCAGTTATTCCCCATTTTATATTTGTGCATTCAGTTCTTCTTGCCTAAGTGAAGTATTTTGTACTTGCTTTTATTGAATTTCATATTGTTGATTTCAGTCCAATTCTCCAATTTGTCAAGATCATTTTGAATTTTTATCCTGCCCATCAAAGTGATTGCAACCCCTCCCACTTTGGTGTCATCATCAGATTTTATAAGCAGAGTCTCCACTCCATTATCCAATACATTAATGAACAGTCCTGGACTCAGGAACTGATTCGTTTGGGATCCCACTAGATTCTCCCTCCCAGCCTGACAGTGAACCATTGATAAATATTTTTGAGGTATGGTCTTTCAACCAGTTGGGTACCTACTTTACAGTAATTTCATCTAGACCACATTTCGCTAGTTTATGAGAATGTCATAATGTGTCTCTCACCTTTTTGTTTTATTTCTCAGTCCTCTCCATGTCAGACAGCCTTCAAAGTGGGGCATTTCACATCTCTATAGCAACGGGATGCAGAACAGATCTTGGCTCTGAACCTGGGTTTAGGACAGCCCCTCAGGAAAAGCTCTTCAAGAGTCTCTGCCTCCAACTGGCAAAAATAGCAGATTCACTTTTTAGCAAAGCTTTCACAGGAGTTTTAGAAGATTTTTAATTAAAAGTCTGTTTATTCCTTGGCTTCTACACTTTCCTTAAAAATTTTAAACTTAAAAAAGCTTTCTGAGAAGGGTTTGGAGGACGGGCCTCTCCCTCCCCCCTGAGTTATGGCAGACACAGTGACTGCAACCAGTGTGTTGGAAGATTCATGCAGAGACGGTTTTGCAGACCTATGGAAGACCCGTTCACTGTGACCATGCCAGAATCAGTGGCATCGAGCCAAAGGTAAGATTTTCAAAGCCCTCTGCCTGTCCTGTGGACATGGGACTCCTATTCCCACAGCATGAAAAGGAAGCAGGAACCAAATATGAGAACCTTGAATCTCAGAGGAAGGCATGACTCTCTTGTTGCAACCCAAGGAAACAATTGCCTACCCCAGATGTAGGCAGGTTCTGTGTCAAGATGGTTGAAAAGGTTGCAAAGCATTCCTCTTTCCCACATGCTGTTTTTACGTGCAAGTCCTCAGCTACTATGAAACTTGCCAGCTCCTGTGACCTTTCTGATATCATTTGGCTCCAGTGGCTCTGGCTTATTCTCCTCCTGGTCTGTCAGTCCCCACCCAGCCCATACTTAGCAGCAGGGACAGTGGGATGAAGTAATTTGGATCCCCTTCCCTGGGGCAAGGGTTTACCTCCTCTGCTCATTTTCCTCAGGGAAATATATGCCTGCAAACTGTCCTTTCAGTTTCCCTGGTAATGCATTCTCTCCCTTACAGAGCCCCTCTCCATTTCTCTCAGGTGGTTTGGCTCAAGGACTCATGACTGGTATCGCTCACAATCAGCTCTTAAAGAGAAAGCACAAAGTCTTAACAAAAAAAATCTTATGAGAGAGTCTCCCCTCTAGATCCTCTAAAGTTGGAGCTTTGAGTGTGATACTTCATTCTTATCTGTGCTTCTCAGAATAGGGGGAATGCTAACTTTACAGGTGCTTATTTTTTTTAAATGAAACAAAAATAAAACCCCACCACCTTGCAAAGTTGATTTAAAAGCCATGTAATTCTTCCTCATCTGATTTGAGTGTGTGAATAAAGTGGAAGGAGAATTCCTAGGCAGAATGTGCTTGTACTTAAGGTACTTGCTCTGCCTAATGTTAGGTTGGCTGCAGTCTCTTCGGTAGGGGCATAGTAATACCAGCTGAGGGAATTATTACATTCTTTGTTATCCTCTTTATAAAAAGCTTTTCAAATACATTAAAAGGTTGTTATACAGAGGGTTGGTGTATACGTTGTTCTCCTTAAACAAGAAGTAGTGGGCTTAAATTGAAGCAAGGGAGATTTAGGTTAGTCATTAGGAAAAACCTCCTACCTGTAAGAGTAGTTAAGCATTGGAACAAATTACTTAGGGAGGTTGTGGAATCTGTCATTGGAGGTTTCAAGAACAGATTAGACAAACACTTTTCAGGGATGGTCTAGTCCTGCCTCAGTGCTGGGGACTTGACTAGATGACCTACTGAGGTCCCTTCCAGTCCTACGTTTCTGTGAATCTGGGAGCTCATGTTCAGCTGACTATCCATCATGATCCCCAAATCTTTTTCAGAGTCCCGGTTTCTCAGGATAGAGTACCCCCTGATGTAATCTTAGATATATACATTTGAGTTTATCAGTAATAAAACTAAGACAAACCCCCTTTATATTTATATAAATATATCTATCAAGTTAGTCTGACAGGATTTATTTTCCATAAACCCATGTAGATTAGCATTAATTATGTTCCCCTCCTTTAATTCTTTGAGTCCCATATCAGCCTCCTCATTATCTTGCCTGATATCAATGTCAAACTGATAAGTGTATAATTACTCTAGTCATCCCATTAACCCTTTTTAAATCTTGGCACAACATTACCTTTTTTTCCTGTGTCTTCTGGAACTTCCCCATGTTCCAAGATTTATTAAAAGTCAATATTAATGGTCCAGCAAGCTCCTCAGCTGGCTTTCTTACATTTATTGGATGCAAGTTTGTGCAATATTATTGATGATTCTACCATTTCCATTTAGTAATGGACCAAAACCCTTGTCAGGATTATTTTTGTTCCTAATGTTTTTTAAAAATCCTTCTTCTTGTCCTTAACTTTGTCGCAGATGTCTCCTTGTGTCCCTTTGCTTCCCTTATCAACTTCCTACAATTCCTACCTTCTGATTTGTATTCACTACTATCAACTTTGCCTTTCTTCAATTTAGTATATATTATTATTATTATTATTTTTTTTTTTATAGCTGCCTTCACTTCCCTCTAAAAAAATTATGGCATTTTTTTAAACCAATATGTCCTCCTTCCTCAATTGTAGGATTGTTGCTTTTTGGGCTTCTAGAAAGTGTTCCTAAACAATTCCCAATTATCATTAACATTGGAAGAAAAGACATTCAAAGTGCCACTTCTCTCCGGCCGCTGCTGCGCGGCTGCCCCTGCTCCTCCTGAGTCCTCCGGCCCGTGCTCGCAGGGACGCATTCCGAAAGGGGCTTTAGAGCTGCAGGCCAGGGCCCCAGGGCCCTGCAGCCCCTAAAGCCCCTGAGTTCCGGGTGGCCCTGCCTGCCTGGGGGCGGGGGGCAGCTTCCCCGCTCGTTTGCTCGCTCCCTCCCTCCCAGAAAGTCCTAAGCACCACCAAACATCTGTTTGGGAGGGAGGGGGAGTAGGTGGAGAAGAGGAACTTGTGCAGTGCTCCCTTGTAAAGTCAGCCAATCGATGTTATAAGGGAGCATTGCACAACTTTAAACGAGCAGGTTCCCTAATGGAGCAGTGACGTAACTTCGAAACAACGTTAAGCGGGAGGATGTTAAGTGAGGAGTTACTGTATGGGTAGTAAAGGGGAGGGATAGCTCAGTGGTTTGAGCATTGGCCTACTAAACCCAGGGTTGTGAGTTCAATCCTTGAGGGGGCCATTTAGGGATCTGCGGCAAAAAACTGTCTAGGGATTGGTCCTGCTTTGAGCAGGGGGTTGGACTAGATGACCTCCTGAGGTCCCTTGCAACCCTGATATTCTATTATTCTTGTCTCTTGTATGGATAGTGTATCTCATCTTAAGTATGTGGGATTTGAAAGAATTGTGGATGTGGCACTTTTAATTTCAATGAGAACAATGAGAATGTCACTGTGAACACACACATCCTCTAGATGTTTGATGGAAAAACAATGCAATCTCAGACATATTTCAGAATTGACCTCACCTTGCATCTGTATGTGCTCAGGGTATGTAGGGACAAGAACAAGACAACCAAGAATGAAATTAGATGAAGATACAGTAGGGGTCGGCAACCTGTGGCACGCGGCTCGCCAGGGTAAGCACCCTGGCGGGCCGGGCCAGTTTTTTTACCTGCCGCGTCGGCAGGTTCGGCCGATCGCGGCTCCCACTGGCTGCGGTTCGCCATCCCAGGCAAATGGGGGTGGCGGGAAGTGGTGCGGGCGAGGGATTTTTGACTAACAAGTTAACTTTTTACAAGTTTTCTACTTATGAGGTATGTTTTGGCACAAATGCCCTTCCTTAATTATTTAGTATAGTTGCAATTGCTGTACTACTACTTACTGTAAAGAAAAGCATAGGCAATCTGCATTCTTTCAGTTGTATGATTGAGATGGTTGACTTGATATAACTTTGGGTATTTTGCTATTTCTCTAGATTAACATAAGTGTTCCATGTGCTAGGGAAATAGTTGGGTGTTAATGTTAACATACAAGAAGCTATCATAAGTGCTTACATTTGTCTGCTTTTTCAGAATAGAGCATTTTCTTAATTATAATCATTCTAGTTTTTCAGCATCTTGGTAATAAAAATATTATCTGAATCAAATCAAATTATCTATGAAATGTATTATAATCAAGTGGAGATTCATAAAAAAATAAATACCAGTTAGTCTACCATGTGTCATTTATTCCTTCAGGTGTAAAGCTGTGTGTAGAGAAAAAATAAAGAAATAAAAATGCCAGTAGTAGTATGTTTTGTGTTGCTTTTATGAGCACTTTCATCAAACTTTTTTTTTGCTTTTATAATGATTAAATTAGCCATACAGAATTTCAGATATACAGACTGAGAACATGTCTTCTCTTCCCATCCCCAAAAGTCAACTGTGAATAATGTACATTGTATATGAATGAAAGCAATAGCAAATACGGTAACTCACATATTTGTGTTTGCAGAATGCAAAGTATCTTATTTCTTACTTTAAAAAACAGATCTGACAGTCAGTGTATTGTCCATAAAATGGTGTAAATATTTTAGGCATTTCGGAAAAGGAAGGAGGATTTTTTTAAAAACTTTTTATTTATTTATTTTTGTCAATGCTGTGTCTTATCATAGCTCACAAAATGCAGATACAGAAAATAAGTGATAAAGTTTAATTTTTTTAAATAACTTCCCTTTGAAGACTATAGAAATAAAAAAAATAAAAAAATGCTTTGAACACACACAAACCATTGTTACTGTGTGTGTGTGATGTGTGTATATATATGTGTATATGTAAAATATATACATGTAAACACATATATAGCCCCACAGCAATTTTAAATCAGAAAAGACTAATTTTTAGCCCTTGGATTTTAGTACCTTATTCAGATTTTTCTTTCAATGTAACATTACCTACAAAATTACTTTTGACTTCTGGAACTTTCCTAATATCCTAGGCCCTGCTCCACACAGGTGAACATATTGATGTTAATGTGGCACAGCACAAAGGCCCACCCATGTGTCTCTGATCAGAGACTTATTGAGTAAACTGCAAGATGCAATACTAAGGATGAAATTCTGGCCTCACTGAATTCATTGGCAAAACTCCCATTGACTTCAGTGGTCCAAGTTTTCTGTGCAAGAATTGAAGGGAAACTAAGTTGCAATCTCACCAGGCTGATATGTTACAAGTTCATCACAGAAATGATGTACTTAAAGTTTGTTATATGTATTCCTCTGTTCATCTGATTCATTGGTCATCATTTACATTTGAGTACTCCTTCACCTGTTATAATGACATTATATAGACAGAAAATAGAGAATTCACACTTTGATAAGGAGGAATACAACCAGAAAAACAACAATCATTTATCATTTCTGTTCAGCTTTCATAAACTTTTCTAACATTGTTTTATTTTCTCCCATTTTATATTGCTGTATTTTTTCCCCCAAGAGTAGAACAAAGGCATGCAAACATAAGTATTCCGCAGTGCAGAGATTGTTAACTTGTACAACAGTCACAACCATCAACATTAGAGTAGAGGAGTGCTTCCCACTTTAAGGTTCTGTTCTTTTTTCTTTTCCATTCCAAGGTTGGTGTGGCTCAGCATACGATCGTGAACTCAGTGTATGTGTTACAAACGTATTGTAAAAATAAGTTTTATTAATAACACCATGAATCAAAGACCTGTTATTCTACAACCACTTGTTTGCATCTGTGTGAAACCAAATTTTAGTGTATTTTTCTCTATTTCCTCACCTATGCAAATATATTTTCTCCCTTAAAGTTAACTCTTTAACTTATCATGAACATATGGACAGTTGTATTATACTTTTTGCCTCTATTTGAGATTTCAGTATCCATTGCTTGGTGTTTGCTAGAAGATCTCAGCATAGAAATTTTTGGGGAAAGGCACGTCTTTATTTCTAGTGTCATGAAAAGATCTGGCCAAGTTTTTTGATGTGTGTGTGTGTGTGTGGGGGGGGGGGGTGGTTTTTTTTTGTTTTTAAAGTGGAATAGAGTTGCTGGTTAGCAATTTATCCAACGGTTAATTAATCATAGTAAATAAACTTTATGTAGATGTTCTGATGTCCAGTAAAATCTGTTTAAGAGATTATTCTAGAAAAGGCATGAGGTTGAATTGAATATATTTCTAAGATTCCGTCAGTTTTCCCAATCTTTGTCTTGTATCTCTAGTGTCAGTGGGTACATCAAAGAATTAAGCTATTGGTATGTATTGTTGTTGTGGTTAGATGTTTGGCTGCATGTGTGTGTTTCCTCTGTGTGCCGCCCCAGCCCTGGGCAAACAGCTGGCATGGCAGACCTCAAGCAAACGGCCCAATAACCACAAGAATCGTTAAGGGACAATCACCTAGACAGATTTATTGTCGACGAAGCACAGTACTAGTATTTCGCAGACTTTACCGGACTGCTAATACATGTGTGCCTGTAATAATGAACCAGCTCAGTGAATGGCGGAACTTTCTGTTTCTCCCTAGGCCAAACAAAAATACTTTCTCTGAAATACATCTTTATACCCTGATACAAACAAGTTAGTACTGCCCCCCTAACATAGTTAGTTACTGCCCCCTAATGTGGTTAATTATTGCCCATTACCTTGTACATGTTGGTTTAATTAAAACATGTTTATTGTGTACTGTCATCCTGACCTTACCTTTTAGGAGGGGTCAGTGTGTTTCTGTTATTCTTGGGGAACATTTTTGTACCATCCTTGATATTGGGATGTTGTGGTACCACTTAATATCGGGATGTTTGCGTGAGTTCTCTGTGACTAGCACTTCTTAGAAATGTGTATTTTTGCAATATCAGCCCTGTTCTTGCCAAATTCTGTAAGCAGGTTCTGCCTCATACCAGACCTCTGATACAAGGGCTTATGTCTCAGGCTCTTTTCCTACTACAGTTGTAAATTTGTTATTTATTACTAAATATCTTAGTCTTACAATAAAGATGTTTGAATATTAGTTTTCGCTGTCATGCACATAGGCAAATACAAATATGATTTAATCAGGAGTCAGTCTTAGTGGTTAGGCCGATTATTTGTTAAATGAAAATGGAGTGGTTGAGTGATTGGTATATTCTTTCCATCGTTGATTAACTGTATGTTGGAGAAAAATATCTCTAAGTACAACTCCTATATAATTCTAAAATGTTTAGTTATGTTATAGACTACTTTTCTATTCATGATAACTTGAGAACTTACATTAATAATGAACTTGTCAAAAGCTAGCATATTCTGGTTTATTTTATTCAATATGCTTGTTTAACATTATAGAAAAAGATTTTAGATTCACATAACAATTACTGTAACATTTTATAATAAGCAGTAGTAAAACCTGCACATGGCTGTTCTATTTTCTTGCTTTTCATAATAGTGTACAACATAGTATAAGTACTTCTGTTTTAGTTAATGCTTGAAATGGTATGTGAATTCTATTGTATGCTTGCTTTCTGTTCCAAGCAATAGTGTGTTCTGTTTCGATAACTATAACTTTTTTTTTTTTTTATTGCTTGCCCCTTGCAGGAAGTAGAGGTTTGTATATATATCTTCTGTATTTTGCATTCCTTTTTTGTATGTATGCATTGATTTCTTATGTCATGTTAAATGTAGGCTGTTTTTCCCCTTCCAGGATGATTATTTCCGCACATGGAGTCCAGGTAAACCATTTGATCAAGGTAAGAAATTATCCCATTAAAAATGTATTACGATTGTAAATGCTTTAAAATGTATAATATTCCTGTTTAAAAATAATAAATCTAAACCTCCATGAATTTGTGAAGTCTTTTTGGTGTTACTGTGGTAGATTTAAAACAGGACCATAATGGGAAAGGTAGCCTTGCAATTACTATTTCCACAATTATTGTACCAATTATTTTGGGAGAAAACAACAGGAGGGTAGTAGTAACCTATGTAAGTTGTTTAACACTTCCCATTATAAAAAATTGTCAAGGGTTCTTTTTTATTTTTTATAATTATAACTTTTATAGAGGTCAAACACTTCCATGATTTGCAAAGGAACTTGGAAGAAGGACGGGTCTAGAGTTAGTTAGATGCTTTAGCTGTCCTTGTAAAAATCTATTCAGATTTGGCTGAGTTATAAGCAATTGAGAATCAATATTCGTAGTCTTAATTATGCTCAGTAGATCTTGCCAGTGGCTTGCTGCTGAATATTTTGAACATTCCACCTGCACTGAGCATGCTCCACAGCATCTCTCTGCAATCATGGTGAGAAAGCCAAATGGAACCCTAGGGGCAACCACTGAGAGTCAGGTTTGTGAAGATTGCTGGATAAAAGTGTTTGGGGAGCTATCTTGCCATTGTTCAGACTTGGGAAATCACTTTAAAAGTTATTGACAGTTAAGCCCTCTTGATGCTTTCTGTCGTCAAAGGACTCTGACAAGCTTGACCAGTATATTGTAGTATAGAAAGCCTTTAATGTAGGGGAGTCCCTTCTTTAGTTTGCAAGAACAGTCCTTAGAGAGGTTGAGGGTGGCGTGGATGGAAGTGAGTTGTGAGAATGCTTTAGTACGGTGATCAGTTTTTGATAATTTGAGTGAGGTGCAGCAAACAAAACAGTCCAGCCATTAGACATTTTCTCCCCTTAAACTTCCTGTATGAAACCAAGGACTAGACAACTGCATATTCCCTTGTCCATCTAATCCAGTTCTTGTATTTTGCTCCAAAGCATGCTAGTAGGAGAGTGAGAGTGACTGTAACTTTTGCTTTTTGAATTGCTAAAACAGAGCACTTCAGAGACTGGGACTTCTTTCCTGATAGCTACAATAGAATATTCACAGTGAAGAGACTTTAATGAGAGTTACACACAAGAGATGGATAGAAAGAGAGGAGACTTAAAGGGGAAGAGATGATATGACAACATGGAGGGATGTGCTTATTTTTTTTAAAAAAAAGCTTCTTCCATAATGTGTATTTGTGAGTTTGTTAATTTCAAATTAAGTTTTTGTGATAAAAATCATTTTGTAATTGAGAGTTGAAGTTGAGAGACAATCATATGAATTCTTTGCTAGGTATCTGACTGGTGAGTGCTCAGGGTCTAACTGATTGCCATATTAGGGGCTAGGAAGGAATTTTCTCCCAGGTCAGATTGGCAGAAACCCTGGGATTTTTTGCCTTCCTCTGCAGCATGGTGCATGGGTCACTTGCAGATTTAAACTAGTGTAAATGGTGGATTCTCTGTAACTTGAAGTTTTTTAAATCATGATTTAAGGTCTTAAGTAACTCAGCCAACGGTTATGGGTGTATTGCAGGAGTGGATGGGTGAAGTTCTGTGCCCACACTACGGCCAGAAGGGACCATCCTGATCATCTAAAGTCTGAGTTTGTGAGGTGGGTGGGAGATGAGAAAGTTGCTATGGAATGAGGAATATAGGTGAGGAAGAGAGCTATATACAATAATTGAGGTAGAATGGGGGTAGGGGGTATTGTAAGGTGTTTCTAGGAGAAAATACATATCAGACTATTTTTATTGTATGCACTTACATAAACAATAGGCATACATTGTTTAACTGATAGTTACAGTAACTATGACTTTTTTGATTAAATCCCAGTAGAAATTTGATCACTGTCTAATTGTTAAATTTCATTTCTTAATTCTAAAAAAATCCCCCCAAACCATAGCAAGCTATTTTTAATATGCAGTACACATACAGTAAACTCAACAAGGCAAACTGAATTTTGACTGAGTAGAAATGATGTTTTCCCCTAGATTCTGCAACTTTGCATGACAAGTTTCAGCTCAAGGTGATAGCATCTGATTGAAATATAAATTCAAAAAATGATTTTGCATTAGAAATACTAAGAAAAACCGTAAGTCACTAGTGAGCATCCCTATAAAAACGACTGGTTTGTTTCATAATTATTTGTAGCAAACAGTGCCACCTGATTTTAACAGGTGGGAGAGTTGATTAGATCTGCAAGGTGCCAGACAGCTTTAGAATGAAAGCGGCCTTCTGTCCATGAATGCTGTGCCACCCGTTGGGCAGGCGAAGGGAGATGATTATGGGGAGCAAGGAGCCATTATTTTAAAACTTTGCCTGGGGTTTCTCAAGCCTCTTTCCCCCATTTTAGCTGTGCAGGTCTTTAAAGGGACTGTATTACACACCGAAATTAGATACATATAGGGTGAAATCCTGGCCTGACTAAAGTCAGTGCGCTTTGCAGCAGCCTGCTTATTAAGTGATGCTTCTGAGAGAGTACTGCATATATAAGCTCCCAGTGATCTGAGCAGGCTGCCTATTGCTTTCTGGGTGGATTTAAAGTGGTGGTTTTGACCTGTAAAATACTAAATGGCTTGAGACATGTCTGCTTGAGAGACCATCTCTCCCATTGACACACCATCATAGTAGTGATAAATGAGGGCACTCGAGCTTGATCCCCTTTGATTTAAAAGACAGAGGGCTGATAATAGAATGTGTTTTCTGTGAAATGTTTTCTTTCTCATCTTTGGAAATGGCTCCCCAACTTACTCCAAAATAGCCTGAGTTCATGAGACTTCTAAGCATGCTGCAAGACGTCCTTTTAATTAAGCCTTAGAGGGGGAGGAGCATGATTGGGGGCTGAAATTGTCAATTGGAGAATAGGGGAGTTGGTTTTGTTTAATAAATGAATGAGTTATTGGTGGCAGTGTGTTTTAGAGAGAGATGTTGTGGTGATTGTTCTGTGAGTTTTGTTCATGTTTTCATCATATCATGGTTGCCTAAAACATATTTCAAATAGGCACATATATTGCATAATTGTCATTTAAATTTTTCCCATTGAATTTGAGTTTTTTGCAATATTTGGAGACCCAACCAGTACCCTCACTGAGTTTAATGGGTATTTATTTGGGTCCTAGCTACTCATGTTCACAGAACACGTCTCTGAATTTCCAAACAGGCCCAACCCAGAGTACGTTCTGGGATTATCTGTCTTGCCTTGTTTGCACTATGGCAAATTTTTGTTTCTGGAACCAGTTTTTCCTCTAAGGCAGATGAGTCTCTAGTAGTGGCCTAGTGTGTATCAACTTCAATTTGCTTTATTTGAAATGGGATTTAGATTAACAGCATTTTAAAAACAGTCCTGTTCCTAGACTGTCAAAAGTAAAGGAAACTTTTTACTTAGGGAACTGATAGCTTGACTTAACTAATTCTTTGCTATAGTAAGGATCCCTGAAGAGGTGTTTTCAGAACACACTGAGGCCTGGTCTACACTAAAAAGTTAGGTCGAAGGAAGCCGCCTTAATTCAACCTGTTAATGTACGTGTCTACACGATCAGGTCCTTTACGCCGAGACAATGAGCATGGTGTGGCCACGCACTTAATTCGGAGGCTTGAGGTCGAATTAGATAAAGTCAACTTAATTTTGTAGGGTAGATAAGCACAATGCAGTGAACAGACATGTGAGTGAAGTAGAAACAATGACCATTTTCTATAGGCCATAGTCATTTCCTTGGCCTTATTGGATTAGGAATCAGCTGCACCCTTGAACCGTTAACTGCCTCCTCTGTGTTGAAGCAGTTTTGTGGAGTCATCATGTGTTGAGGTTGGTCCCTCTATTTTGAAATCAAGCACATGCTTGTGGCCTAGGACAAAAGAACTTCCAGTTGTGGGAGAGCATCGAAAACAGACCAAAGGTTATCAGGATTGGACTACGCTGGTGCGGTGTGAACGCTGTGATACCTTGGCTCACTTGGAAGATTTCCTGGGAGGCAGCATGGGTTGATGGAATCGCAGCCTTAAAGGTCAATGTAAATGCAGAAGTAATGTGTTCCTTTTGGGTTGTTGCAATACCAAGGAAAGTGGTTGATGTTCTTGTTTCTCCTGGGGGTAAACATAAGGAAGGACCATACCCAGACCATCACATGTGTGCCTGACCAGCCAACTGCCCCCAAGGAAGCCAGCTGTACGGAATAAGGCAGAACCAATATCATCTAGTCCCTTAAATGTAGTTTCTGATTTTTATGCTCCTAAGACCAAGGAAGCTGAAGAGCAGATCCATTTTCTTTTTAAGTAACATTTTCTTGTTTTTAATTTGAATATAGTGGCAGGGGATGACCTGCACTAATATCATTGATTTTTCTAACCTTTCTTTCAAGATCTGATTGTGGAGTGTGGATGTCTTAGTAGCATGTGCACAAATTGGTATTAAAAAGGGCACCATTAATTCAATACCACACAGATTCTAATGAAATCCTACCCCAGCTTAGAGTGTAATTCTGGGTTCTTTAAGGTGTCAGTCTTAAATTACTCTGCCTGCAAAGGGAAACTGAGTTGCTGATCACCACTGTATTGAAAGTAGATAAGCTGAGTAAAAGGGGAGCAAACTGAGTATGTCAGTCAATCAACAGTGCTTTGAAGAGCATAGTAATATTTCAAGGGCGTAGAAAGAAACTACGCCTCCTTGAGTGTTTGGGTTTGATATGTGTACAGTTTATCATATGTTGATACACCCACGTCTTGAATACTGCATGCAGATGTGGTCACCCCATCTCAAAAAGAGATATTGGAATTGGAAAAGGTTAAAAAAAGGGAAACAAAAATTATTAGGGGCATGGAACAGCTTCCATACGAGGAGAGATTAATAACACTGGAACTTTTCAGCTTGGAAAAGAGACAACTAAAGTGTGTGTTTGGGGGGGGGTATGATAGAAGTCATAGAATAGAATCATAGAATATCAGGGTTGGAAGCATAGGCGTGCACATGGGATGTGCCGGGTGTGCCCGGGCACACCCTAATGCAGGGGTGGGCAAATGGCTCCACTCCCCAGCGCGGCAAATTGTAGGGTCTGCGCTCCGGGGCCGGAGCGCCCGGCCGAATGCAGCAAGCCGCCGGCCCCTCCCCTGGAGCCATGCTGCCACGCGCGCAGCGCTCTGGGGGCCGGGGCTGCGCACTCCTGCGGGGCAGCGTTTGGCTCCGTGGTGAGGCAGACATGCTCGTCGCTCCCCTGGAGCCATGCTGCCGCGCGTGCAGCGCTCTGGGGGCCGGGGCTGTGCGCTCCCACGGGGCAGTGTTTGGCTCCGCGGGGAGGCTAGGAGCCTCATGTCATGGTAAGGGGTACGGGGCCAGGGTGGTTGGATAAGGGCTGGGGGCAGTCAGGGGACAGGGTGGGTTGGATAGGAGGTGGGATCCTGGGGGCGGGGGGTCTCTGGAGGGGGCAGTCAGGGAGTGGGGGGGCGTGTTGGATGGGGCATGGGAGTCCTGGGGTCTCTCAGGGGGTGGGGGTGGATAGGGGGTAGGGGGGCAGTCAGGGGACAGGAAGCAAGGAGGGTCCTGGGGGGGCAGTTAGTGGGGGGGGTCCTCTGGAGGCGGTGGTCAGGGGACAAGGAGCTGGAGTGTGTGTGGTATGAGTCAGGAGTTCTGTCAGGAGGGAGGAGTGTGGAGAGGGGTTGGGGAAGGCAGGGAGTGGGGGGATTGTATGGGTCGGGAGTTCTGGGGTCCTGTCAGGGGGTGGGGAGCAGTTGGATAGGCATGGGAGTCCCGGGGGTCTGTCTGGGGGCGGGTGTGTGTGCGTGGATAAGGGTCGGGGCAGCCAGGGGACAGGTAGGGGGTAGAGTCCTAGGGGGGCAGTCAGGGGACAAGGAGCAGGGAGGCTTAGGTAGGGAGTAGAGTTCTGGGGGGCAGTTAGGGGCAGGGGTCCCAGGAGGGGTTAGTCAGGGGACAAGGAGCAGGGGGGGTTGGAGGTTCTGAGGGGGGAAGTCAGGGGGCAGGAAGTAGGAGGGAGTGGATGGGGGCGGGACTATGGCAGGGCAGGGGTGGGGCTAGGGCGGGGCTCCCTGGGTGCACATCCTAATGAAATGGGCTGCACACGCCTATGGTTGGAGGGGACCTCAGGAGGTCATCTAGTCCAACCCCCTGCTCAAAGCAGGACCAATCCCCAACCAAATCATCCCAGCCAGGACTTTGGTAAGCCTGACCTAAAGGTCTCTATCAATTTTTAATTCTACTAGTCATTATAGTTCTCTATCAATTTTTAATTCTACTACTATATGAGCAAAAATAAAGCAGTCCAGTATAGGGCAACAACTATAAAGTGACATTCATTTTTCAAGGATAATGGAAAATCCATGAAATGAGCCCTGGACTTTCGTTTGGATTCATCTACCAAGGATGACTGGTGTGGAGAAAGCAAATAAGGAAGTGTTATTTACTCCTTCTCATAACACAAGAACTAGGGGTCACCAAATGAAATTAATAGGCAGCAGATTTAAAACAAACAAAAGGAAGTATTTCTTCACACAACAGACAGTCAACCTGTGGAACTCTGTCAGAGGAGTTGTGAAGGCCAAGACTATAACAGGGTTCAAAAAAGAACTAGCTAAATTCATGGAGAATAGGTCTATCAATGGCTATTAGCCAGGATGGGCAGGGATGGTGTCCCTCACCTCTGTTGCCAGAAGCTGGGAATGGGCGATGGGATGGATTACTTGATGATTACCTGTTCTGTTCATTCCCTCCGAAGCACCTGGCATTTGTCACTGTTGGAAGACAGGATACTGGGCTAGATGGACTGACCCAGTGTGGCTGTTCTTTTGTTCTTAGGTTACTCAGTTTCAGATTTGCTTGACCAGACCCCGGGACTCCCATGCCCCATCCAACCCCCCCTCCCCTGCTCCCTGACTGCCCCCTCCAGAGATCCCCCGCCCCCAGGATCCCACCTTGTTTCTCTCTCAGAACTGCAATATGGCCAAACAATCTACAAAGAGCATTTATGGGCCACTGGACTGACTTCTGAACTAAAACCATATTATCCTAACACTCCTTAGGTAGTGAATATTTTAATTGCTGTACCTGCACATCTCTGCTTGCTGTTACCATCTGTTACTCAATTGAAAAATAACCTTAAAAGGGGAAATGCATCTTCCTCAGTGTGGCATGTGAGTTGCATGCTTACAACAATTCTTTTATCCACATCATACTGTGTGATCTGTAATTGAAACAACAACAAACGGCATTAGCTGGGGAAGACACTTTTAATAAGTAACAGTGCTCCAACACTAGCTTTAACAGATTAATGAAGAGAAAATTGCTTAAATATGAAAAAAATATTGTATATAGATTCAGGGGATATTTTTACCTGCCAATACACCACTTTTCAATTTCCCTATGGCAAACTTGTTACATTCTTTGTCTGGTAATTAACTTGGGAAGTAAATGCCCAATCTGAATTTTCACTGATACTGGGTCAGGGAGTCTGTCGAAAGAAGCAATATTTTTCTTAAGAACTAGCTAGAAAGGTTTTCTGTACTCTCGTCGTATTGTGATCGTGCAGACGTTTCCAATTAACTAGCTACTTCTACATTATTATTATTTTTCTAAAGTGAAAGTGACAATACTAGTGAATAGATCTAGGAATAATAGACCGGTAAAGTACAAGCTTCCTAAAAAATCCCTACCATATAATCTGTGTTGTAGGAATGAATTTTCCTCTGACTTTCTTGTGAATTCTGGAGGTGGGTGTCTTGTGTTGAAAAAATGTTTACAAGAGGATGAATGATACTATAAAATTCTTTTAAATTTGATCTTTTTAATTTGAATTCAGCTCTTCAGATGTGAAAGGCTACTGCATTTGACCCTCTAATCTCATATTCTGTTGGAACAGCCACTCAAGCTATAAAGATATGGAAGTCTTACAAATGTGTTTTTGTTTAAAAGTGAATTTAATAGTCATGAAAGGTGTCAAAAGTTGAGGTCTCCTATGGATCCCTGTATGTATCAATAGAACAAGTACAGCAGCAGTGGTAGCAGCACAACTTTCCCCCCTACTGTCACATGCAGGTGGAGAGACTTTACAGCAGAAGACTTTTAAGTCTTTGTAACAGGAACATGCTTTTCTGCTGTGTTTAGTAGAGTGCCTAGAGCAACAAGGATTGGGTTTCCAGGCAATCACATACTATAAATAATAATAATAATCTTGCTTTGTAGGGGTGAAGAAGGGAGAGAACTAGGGAAGATTATGTGCTGTACATCATAATGTGAAATTTATCATTTCATAAAATATTCTGATACTATGATGCGATACAAAAGTTTTGATGGATTAAATATGACTAAACCCTGTTTTGAAGGTGTGAAAAAGTAAGTCATTTCCATGATCATTGAGTGTTTGGCTGACAATGCAAAAAAAAAAAAAAAAGTGTATATTGGGTTGTTTTTTGTGACCTGGGTGTGGACTCAGGATCTAGACTGACACAATCATTTTATTTCAGCCAGACTTATCAAAACACCATAATCCATTGATTTGGGTTATATTCAAACCTGTGACCCAGATTTCTCACCAACCCTGAGTCATCCAATCCCCTCTATGCATTTTACATTTGCAGGAAAAAAGTCTTAAAATGGAGACTTAAAGCAACATACTGAGAGGCCTCCATAACAGCAATATGAGAAGAAGACTAGTGCTGAATTACTCCAATTGTGTATCATTTTAGAGCTTGGTTTATTTAAAGAGTTACATAAAATAAAATGTAATCATTAATTTATCAACTCAGTAGCCATACTTATACACTTTTGTGGAAGTTTATTCAATGTTTTTAACTTTATACAAGTATCAACTATTTTAGGCAATAACTTGGGATCAGAATCTACTAGTGTGGAGTCCTGCACTCTATAGAGTGTTTTTAAAGTGATTGGGATTCCATACAGGCTCAGTAATCTGCACTAGCAGATCGTGTTGCAGGATTGGGACCTAGTAACATGGTTTCCTTGATTTTTGTCACAGGACAAGAGCTTGCTTCTTAAGCAAGGTCATCCTGTAAAGTGCACAGAACTTTTTCCTTAACAGGAGATAAGGGTACTCAGCAATTTATAAGTCCAATCCTGAAGTTTTTAAAATCTAGGAACAAAGCTATAATAAGGGACCAATACTTCTCCCCTTGAAGACAATGGTCAAGCTCAACCCAAGGTAAGGTTCAACCCAACAGGTTCTCACATGACAATTTATAATATTGCTACAACACTGATCAACCTGACCTTAAGAACAGGAAAACAATTCCTTGAGGGCAAGAATTGTCTCCTCAATTTCATATGTTTGTAGCCAATGTCAGTGCTTCATTTTTGGATTTTATTCACTTCAACTTTATTTGGCTTTTTCAGAGGCTAATCTGTAATTTTTTTTATAAAAGAATGTAGTAAATAAGCAAGATGCTACATTATAAAAATAACTATTCTTGAACTCTGTGGGTCAGATACATTTTCTATTTGCTATTAAAACAATGGATATTAGGTGTTTTTAGTGTTTTTATAAAAATATGCTTTCCCTGAAACATTGAATAGTAACTTGCCTTTAACTTGTACATTTAAGGCAAATGAAAGTACTATAATATTTCTATATTTTCAACTATTTTTATAAAATCTTAAAAAACAAAAACAAAACGATTTTCTTTTTTTGGCAGAAATGACTATGTAATTTTGTTAATATATGTAATGCTGTTTACTTTTTAGTTTTATATTTCTTGTTCTGGACTGAAGCTATAAATGTCATACAGAGGTTATATCATGTGTAATTGCAATCACAACTTTTTGGTATCGTTTTTTCCTTTCTTGATTTAACCTAATATTCATCAGTCTTGTGCAAATATTGCGATTACAATTTTTTTGGAACGGGTGGGGGAGATAATGTCATATCCCTTCACTCCTTTTAAAATTTTTCAAAAAAATACTATGTGCCTTCCTGTCTGACATAATTTAGATATTCCATTTTTATGTCCTAATTTGATTTGTTTCTAATTTCAAGCTGGTTTAATAGTTTTTCAAACAAAAATAAAACAACTGAAAAGCTTATTTACTTCAGTAGAATAACTCACATGGTTAAATGCATTTCTGGATTGATGCCAGAATGCTCAGCGTGTGGCCCTTTCGAGACACGGTTCTTTATCCTGCAAAGAACAAAGGTTTGCAGAATCAGGGCTGAGTACTCCGAACAGGACAGCTTAAGAACATGAGTGTGTTCTGTTCTGTTAATATTGTAGGTTTTAGGTTCCGATTCAGCAAAACATCTTAAGTACATGCTTAACTTTAAGTACATTCTTAAATGCTTTGCTTAGTTGAGGCACAAGACTGTATTGTATAGTTTTTTTTTTGTTTTTTTTTTTAATCTGTCTCCTTTAAGAATGCAGGGAAGAAATAGTTGCATATTTATCTTGTATATGGGAACTGTTGAATTTTAAAAGGAAAGAAATGCAAGAATTTACACTCTAATCTACTTATTTCTTTTTGATGTTTTGAAGAAAAACTTGTATTGTTTAGATGTTAACTTAGCCACTGGCCATTCACTAAATATTAAGTTGCTAATTTTTCATAATGTTTTTAGCAGAACTTTCAGTTCAGTTTATCTCCAAGAAAAAATCTCTCATGTATGCAGGTTTCAAAGAGATTTCTGTTAGATTGATACACTGATGTCAGAGACTTTGTGGGATGAATGATTATCTGCTTAAATTGGATATTTTTATTTTTTTCTTTCCAATAAATTTTAGGTTTTATTTTAAGTGATGGCTTGTGATATGAGGCAACCTTTAATACTTCTGTTAAGATCGAGAATGAATGTTCAAAAAACAGTGTAAAGTTTTCTGTAATTAGAAAATTTTAAAAAACCTGAAAATAAAGCACAACCCCCCCCAACAAAACACAAGTATTGTAGAATAATAAGGGTGATGCTTTCATTGATTTGCATTGACTTTGGTGGAAGCAAATACAATGATAGCAATAACGAGCACTTAAGGAGTAAACTGAATACGCCCTAGGTGATGGCAAGTAGTAGAGCTAGGGATGGGATGCACTGTGTGTTGAAATGCTATAATTTGCAGAGTTTAAAATAGCTAAGGATGAGTAGATGTTTCCATTACAAACCTAGATATTTTGAGTTGAATACGTTGGCAGCTCCACTTAGGTTAAGGCTCAAGATTGGTGACATGTTGTCAGTTGGTATTTTTATTTTATTATTTTACATCTCACTTTCACCCCACATCCTCTTTTAGGGTATGTCTACACTACGGGATTAATCCGAATTTATATAATTCGAATTTTGGAAACAGATTGTATAAAGTCGAATGTATGCGGCCACACTAAGCACATTAATTTGGTGGTGTGCGTCCATGTACCGGGGCTAGCGTCGATTTCCGGAGCGTTGCACTGTGGGTTGCTATCCCATAGCTATCCCATAGTTCCCGCAGTCTCCCCCGCCCATTGGAATTCTGGGTTGAGATCCCAGTGCCTGATGGGGCAAAAAACATTGTCGCAGGTGTTTCTGGGTACAGCCTCACCCCTCCCTCCATGAAAGCAACGGCAGACAACCATTTCACGCCTTTTTTCCTGGGTGAACACTGCAGACTCCATACCACGGCAAGCATGGAGCCCGCTCAGTTCAAGACACCAGTCACGAACATTGTAAACACCTCGCGCATTCTCGTGCAGTTTATGCTGAGCCAGGACCAGAAAAACGAGGCGAGGAGGAGGCGGCGACGGCAGCGCAGCGACAAGCGTGATGAGGACGAGGACATGGACATGGACACAGAATTCTCTCAAACCGCGGTGCTTTGGAGATCATGTTGTTAATGGGGCAGGTTCTATCCATGGAACGCCGATTCTGGGCCCGGGAAACAAGCACAGACTGGTGGGACCGCATAGTGTTGCAGGTGTGGGACGATTCCCAGTGGCTGCGAAACTTTCGCATGCGTAAGGGCACTTTCATGGAACTTTGTGACTTGCTGTCCCCTGCCCTGAAGCGCCAGAATACCAAGATGAGAGCAGCCCTCACAGTTGAGAAGCGAGTGGCGATAGCCCTGTGGAAGCTTGCAATGCCAGACAGCTACCGGTCAGTCGGGAATCAATTTGGACTGGGCAAATCTACTGTGGGGGCTGCTGTGATGCAAGTAGCCAAAGCAATCACTGAGGTGCTGCTACGAAAGGTAGTGACTCTGGGAAATGTGCAGGTCATAGTGGATGGCTTTGCTGCAATGGGATTCCCTAACTGTGGTGGGGCAATAGATGGAACCCATATCCCTATCTTGGCACCGGAGCACCAGGGTACCCAGTACATAAACCGCAAGGGGTACTTTTCAATGGTGCTGCAAGCACTTGTGGATCACAAGGGAGGTTTCACCAACATCAACGTGGGCTGGCCGGGAAGGGTTCATGACGCTCGCGTCTTCAGGAACACTAATCTGTTTAAACGGCTGCAGCAAGGGACTTACTTCCCGGACCAGAAAATAACTGTTGGGGATGTTGAAATGCCAATTGTTATTCTTGGGGACCCAGCCTACCCCTTAATGCCATGGCTCATGAAGCCATACACAAGCAGCCTGGACAGGAGTCAGGAGCTGTTCAACTACAGGCTGAGCAAGTGCAGAATGGTGGTAGAATGTGCATTTGGCCGTTTAAAAGGTCGCTGGCAATCGTTACTGACTCGCTCAGACCTCAGCCAAACCAATATCCCCATTGTTATTTCTGCTTGCTGTGTGCTCCACAATCTCTGTGAAAGTAAGGGGGAGACCTTTATGGCGGGGTGGGAGGCTGAGGCAAATCGCCCGCTGCTGATTACGCGCAGCCAGACACCAGGGCGATTAGAAGAGCACACCAGGAAGCGCTGTGCATCAGAGAAGCTTTGAAAACCAGTTTCATGACTGGCCAGGCTACAGTGTGAAATTTCTGTTTGTTTCTCCTTCGTGAAAACCCGCCCCCTTTATTGACTCATTCTCTGTAAGGAACCCACCCTCCCCCTTCCCCCAGCTTGCTTTCAAAGGAAATAAAGTCACTATCGTTTAAAAATCATTTATTCTTTATTAATTGATTATAAAAAGAGGGAGAGAACCCGGGTGGGGTTTGGGAGGAGGATCGGCGGGAAGGAAAAGGCCACTAAAAAAAGGTTAAAAAAATGACAGCCTTTTGCTTGGGCTGTCCACTGGGGTGGAATGGGAGGGTGTACGGAGCCTCCCCTCCCCCCCCCACGTTCTTACACGTCTGGGTGAGGAGGCTATGGAACATGGTGAGGGGGGAGGGGGGTTATACAGGGGCTGTAGCGGCACTCTGTTATCCTGCTGCCGTTCCTGAAGCTCCACCAGATGCCGAAGCATGTCTGTTTGCTCACGCAGCAGCCCCAGCGTTGCATCCTGCCTCCTCTGATCTTCCTGCCGCCACTTCTCATCTCGAGCGTCCCTCCTGTCCTCACGTTGGTCCCTCCTGTCCTCACGTTCACTGGCTTCTTTCCTATACTTTGAAACCGTGTCCTTCCACTCATTCAGATGAGCTCTTTCACTGCGGGTGGATTCCATGATTTCTGCGAACATCTCGTCTCGCGTCTTCTTTTTCCGACGCCTTATCTGAGATAGCCTTCGGGACGGAGGAGGGAGGCTTGAAACATTTGCAGCTGCTGGAGGAAGGGAAAAAAAGGAGAGAATTTTTTAAAAAGATACATTTTGCAGAACAATGCTTATACTCTTTCACAGTGACCAACACTATTCACATTACATAGCACATGTGATTTCTGTGCAAGGTCGCATTTTGCCTCTTAATATTGAGTGCCTGCGGCTTTGCTGCTAGAGATCACAGACGCAGGTCCGGGCAACAGAATTCGGCTTGCATGCGGCCATGGTAAGCCATTGTCTTTTGGCTTCTGCGCCCTCCTTTCCCACATACCAAGCAAAGCCCGTTGAGTGCTGCGGTTTCCTGTTAACCTTCAGCAGCAGAAAACAAACTAACCCCCCCCCCCCCATCCAATTCTCTGGATGATGGCTTTATCCCTCCCCCCACCGCATGGCTGGTATCAGGGAAGATCCCTGCAGGAACCAAACTAACACCCCCCACCCCGCCATGAATTCTCTGGGATGATCGCTTTACCCCTCCCCCCACCGCGTGGCTGGTATCAGGGAAGATCCCTGCTAGCCAAACGCGAAAAGCTCTGGGCCAATTCCCGCCCCGCCCCTGCGCTTGGCTAACTGCAGGGAAGGATTTCTTTTCAGCCACAGGCAAACAGCCCAGTAGGAATGGCCACCTCTGTCCCCTTAATTAAATTCCCGTATTTCAACCAGGTTACCAGGAGCTATATCACTCTCCTGATGATTACACAGCGAGATAAAGAACGGATGTTGCTTGAATGCCAGCAAACACCAGGACCATACGCTGCCAGGCTTTGTCATACAATGATACCAGATTACTTGCTGCAAGCATGGCATGGTCAAGTGTCCTACCATGGAGGACGGAATAAGGCTGCACTGCCCAGAAACCTTGTGGCAAGGCTTTTGGAGTACCTCCAGGAAAGCTTCATGGAGATGTCCCTGGAGGATTTCCGCTCCATCCCCAGACACGTTAACAGACTTTTCCAGTAGCTGTACTGGCCGCGAATGCATCCCAAGTCCTCAGGGCAAAGTAATCATTGAAAAACGCTTGCTTTTAAAACAAGTTTTATATTTTAAAAGGTAAACTCACCTGAGGTCCCTTCCATGGGGTCATGCTCTTGGATACTGGCTTGGGAGGGTTGGGAGGGTACTTCAGTCAGGCTGAGAAAAAGATCCTGGCTGTTGGGGAGAAAGGAGTGCTGGTGCTCTTCGCAAGCTCATCGTCCTCCTCCTCCTCCTCCTCTTCCCCGTCCGCAGAATCCTCAGGTGTAGCTGATGAGATTATCCCCGCCTCGGAATCCACGGTCAGAGGTGGGGTAGTGGTGGCGGCCCCCCCTAGGACTGCATGCAGCTCGGCGTAGAAGCGGCATGTCCGCGGCTCTGACCCGGAGCGACAGTTTGCCTCCTTTGTTTTTTGATAGGCTTGTCTGAGCTCCTTGACTTTCACGCGGCACTGATCTGAGTCCCTATTGTGGCCTCTCTCCATCATGCTCTTGGAGATTTTTTCAGAAGTTTTGGCATTTCGTCTTTTCGAACGAAGTTCTGCTAGCACTGAATCCTCTCCCCATATAGCGATCAGATCCAGTACCTCCCGTACGGTCCATGCTGGTGCTCTTTTTCGATTATCGGCCTGCATGGTTACCTGTGCTGATGAGCTATCTGTGGTCACCTGTGCTCTCCACGCTGGGCAAACAGGAAATAAAATTCAAATGTTCGCGGGGCTTTTCCTGTCTACCTGGCCAGTGCATCTGAGTTCAGATTGCTGTCCAGAGCGGTCACAATGGTGCACTGTGGGATAGCTCCCGGAGGCCAATACCATCGAATTGCGGCCACACTAACCCTAATTCGAAATGACAATATCGATTTTGGCGCTACTCCGCTCGTTGGGGTGGAGTACAGAAATCAATTTTAAGAGCCCTTTATTTCAAAATAAATGGCTTCGTTGTGTGGACGGGTGCAAGGTTAATTTGATTTAATGCTGCTAAATCCGAATTAAAGTCATAGTGTAGACCAGGCCTTAGGCCCTGCTCTTGCTATTTGTTGCAAATGGGCAGACTACTGTGCCTTAACGGAGCCCACTGACTTCATTTACAATTACATATTTATAATGCTTTTCCATCAGCTCCTATATTGCAAATTGTAGGTTAGGATAGAAGTTTTAGGTTGGCTTAGGTTCCCTTTCCACTGAGAAAAATGACTGGCGTGCTACATACAAATTATAGATCCATATTCTGTCTGAGTGTGGAAGCTTATGCATATTAAAGCCACTTCTACAGAGCACCTATGCACATAAAAATGGGTGCATATATTGTCAATTTTGCAGGGTATATGTGTGCCCACATTCTGCTGGAAACAAGCAATATAACTGGACATTTATGAATTCAGTTCCTGCTAAGAGCAGGGTAGATTTGATTTAAATCATGATTGCAATCACTAGTCAGGAAGAATCAATTTAATCATGGATTTCTACATAAAAGTGCATTCTTGTTGGTTGTTATAACATCAATACATATTCTTCACAACTCAGAGCTAGATGTAGGTTTCATTTTTAGGAGGTACACACTATGCAGATTAGTTTTACAGCTATATCAGAAAATGAATGATTGTTTGGTTATTTCATTTACCAAAGGTAATTGAAGCAGATAGTTCACTTCTCAGTGACTTCATAAATATCTCCAGTTCAACAGGTTAATCATTAATATTTGGAGGATTTTCTTGCCAGGCTGTATTAGGAGGAGAACATCACCAGACAGATATTTAAATTGTTTTATTTAACTAAAACAACAACATTCGGTATTCTGGATTTTTTTCTTCAACAAAAACATATAATATTTTAACAAAACAAACCATATGAATTAGTTAAACATTCAAGTTGTTTTTAAAATCAGGTTTGTTTTTGATAAAATAGTTAAATGAAATATTAAAAAAAAAAATCTACTGTCAGCCAGGTCAAAATGAGAAACTTAAAATATTGGCTTCTGCATCTAGCTCAGTTGTCTTCACCTTCATTTTCCTGTTTGTTCATAATCTGGAAAAGAAAAACAAGCTTTCCTGCTTTTTCAGGTCCCAAATGATTTCTCAATTTGGGATGAATTAGTCCAAAGGAAGCAAATATTCTTTCTACACTGGCAGAAGAAGCTACACCTGTTAAAAGTGAGATTATCACTTCAACAATCTCTGAATCCAAGTGTTTAAGTGACTTCCACCAGTTCACTGGTGTGACTTTCTTTAAAACATCATCAGCAAACATGTATTTCTTGAATGGTTCACCCTTCGCTCTGAAGTTTATTATAGTTGGCATTATGGCTTCCTCGCCATGTATAGCAAAGAGACTTGCCCCACCCAGGTTTTGTACCTTTATGTGCATTCCTGGGGGTGTGGGGGTGAGTTGCTGCTGCAAAGCTGACCACTGAGCACCATTTTTACAGCAGTTTTTGACCTTCCTTCCCCCCCAGCCCCCTCACAAAGCAGAGCTGCCCTTCTTTGGGTAAGCACCAGACAAAATCTGCCCCACTTTAGTTGTGGTGCAGTCATTATGGAGGGATGATGGCTACGACATGGACATCCAGCAATCTCCTCTTCTTCAGCAGTTAAGGTTTGACCCTGGTACCGAGTATGGAGAATATTTGCAAGAAAATAAGCTGGAGAAAGTGCTTGTCCCATTCATTTTTTTAATGCTTGTAATTTAACTCTGTCATTGCATATTTCTCTTTTTAAGATCTCACTCAGTTCCTTCCAAATTTCAACAGCGTCAGCAATAAAACAGCTATTTCCCTGCATTTTGTTCCAGGCTGTGGGTACTCAGCATGTGTTCAACATTTCTGTTAAGCCCAATGTTGAGAACTTTGGCTGTGACAGTGCCATCTTTTTTTTCACGATTTTGTTCACAAACTCATCAGATTAGGATAGTTCTTGCTATAGTGCTCAAAACAGTTCACTACTGAGTTCCATCGCACATCTTGTGGGAGAGTTAACTTGGTTCCTCCCACTTTTTTCAGAGCAGCTGCTGCAAAGTGGTTGTTACGGGAGTATTTTGCAATTTCAACAACATTAGCCTTGATTGCTGGAACACTGAAGTCTTTGGCCAGGAGGTGCATCAAATGAGCACTGCAACCGTATGTTATTAGCTTGGGACTCTCTTCTAAATAATTTATTCTGCAAATGTATCCAAGATGAGAAGAGACTGTGACCAAGCTACATACTGGACATTTGAATTTATTCCCCACAGTTTGTTATAGCTTTTACTGCTACTTCTTGTAAGTATTCTGCTGTGTATGCATTTCCTGATATATCAATTGTTTCTGTAAGGAAGGCATTCTCTTCTTCTGTTGTCACACAAGCACATACAATAGGATCATTGTGGACATTGCTCCACATCAAGACTCAGGTTAACAATTTCACCCTCTAGACGTTTTGCACACTGCTCTATTTCTCTTTCATACACTTTATCCATCAATTTGCCTGCGACATCTGCTCTGTTGGGTGGACTGTATCCTGATCTTAATGACTGAACCATGTTAATGAAGTGTGGGTTCTCAATCAAACGGAAAGGAGAATTTGTTGCATAAACAAACTGGGCAATTTTTTCATCAATTACCTCTATTTGTAATCTGCTGGTTCTTATCATAAACTTATCTATGGTTGTTTCTGGATGATGGAGATTTTTTTTTCTTCCTTTTGCTACATGTGATATACTGTGGCTATGTGACTGAAACAGTGTCATTGGCAGATAACTCTGAAAGTATAGAAAATGATGATCTTGAAGGTGGATAGTCTTCAGAATCCTGTATGTTGAGGATGGATTCTCCTAAACAAAATAAATCAATGCAGGTATTAAATTATTTTACCATACTGCTCATTTAGTATTACTCATTGCATTCACTGACACTCAGTACTACTTTAAAGGTAAAATTGTAAAAGGAAGATCTGCCTATTTCAGCTATTTATTTTTGAATCACAACTGCATCTAAAATTCTAGCACCATAGAATAACAACTATATTTTTTGCTCAAACATGAGAATTCAAGAATAGTCCAGAAGGAAGACAGGCAGTCCTTAAGAAAGAAGTATGAAATAAAAAAGTTTACCAACCTGAAGATCCTGCATGTTCAGACATGTTGCTTTCATCATCTTCAATGACGCTTCCTCCTGTGAAGGAACACTGATGATGTTTCATTCAGGCAAACAGGCCTTGCATTTCTTTGTTGCACTGTTTGCATTTTGCATGCATGCCTGTCTTACCCACAGGTAGGGGAAATTCTTTAAAATATTCCCAAACTGGGTCTCTTTTACGGCCTGCTGCCATTAGAGGTTTTCTCTTCTTGTGAGAGAATGGTATGGTAATCTCAAACCAATGAAGGCTACACTCAGAAAGACAAAGAGTTCTAGAATATGCTGCTCAAACAGTTTCAATTTGGTTTCTACTGCCTGTCTCTCCCTTCTCACATTAATCTCCAGACTTCTCCTTGTCCAGATCTATTCTGCCCCCAACAAGCTTCTGTTCATTCAACTTTTTGAAACTTTGCACTTTTAGAGAGGTAAGGGATTGACTCTGTGTACACAAATTTGCAGAGGGACAATAGGGTTGAGGTCTGTTATTTCTCACCATTATTTATTTATTTATTTATTTATTTATTTACTTACTTATTTTTATTTTAAAACATTTTTGCTGTTAACAAGGATGTTATCTCTGGAGACACAAATCCACAGTTTGAGAACTGCAAAACTATGCATCTCTGATGGTATCTTCTAGACTGAGCACTGAGTAGATAGAAAGACTAACCTAAATAATCGATACCGAAGTCCCTAGAACCCCATAAGATTGGGGAGCTCCTAGCAGCAAGGGGGAGATCAGATTTCACAAAGAAGGGCTTATTTCATGGTCCGTGACACATTTTTCACGTCTGTGAAATTAGTAGGGCCCTATTGATAATATATTTTACACACATGTGCTCAAGGAATTCAAATAGGTGAACACTGAAAAGATATGCATCTGACAATAGAATTAAATGAGAATTTTAAGAATATTTTGTCACATCAATTTGAGTAATATGTAATGCCTTGAAATACACCCAAATGTTAGGGTGATGTTTGGCATAATTGCCTAGATATGAGGAATTCTGTTGGCATCAACAGGAATACCATAAAAACACAGTGTTACGAACTGACCAGTAAACCACACACCTCATTTGGAACCGGAAGTACACAATCAGGGAGCAGCAAAGCCAAAAAAAAAAAGCAAGTACAGTACTGTTAAATGTAAAATACTAAAAAAGGAAAGCAGCATTTTTTTTGTTCTGCATAGTAAAGTTTCAAAACTATTATTAAGTCAGTGTTCAGTTGTAAACTTTTGTTTTATTCAGGGTTACGAACATTTCAGCCTTAACAACCTCCATTCCCGAGGTGTTCGTAATCTGAGGTTCTACTGTAGCAGAATTTAAACATCACGGCATTGTGATAATCTTGATCTTTTGAAATAATGTATTATAATTAGCATTTCACCTCTCTGATTCTGTTCCTTAAAACAACTAATAATGTTACTTCAGGAAGGAATTGGTCCCAGAAGCACTCCTTTTTTTTAGCTCTTTTAGTTTGTGAATTCAATCATTAGAAACATAGATAGCTGGGTTTGCGATGATTGAGAGAACCGCATGGTGACTTGCCTGCCTGGTGCGAAGGCTGCGGATCTCTCAAGACATCTAGATAGACTTATGTGTAGTGCTGGGGAGGAGCTGGTGGTCATGGTACATGTAGGTACCAATGACCTAGGGAAGGGTAGGAGAGGCAAATTTAGGCTGCTAGGTAAGAGATTGAAGTTCAGGACCTCCATGGTAGCATTCTCTGAAATGCTTCCAGTTCCACGCGCAGGGCCCATTAGATGGGCAGAACTGCATGTTCTTAATGGGTGGATGAGATGATGGTGTAGGGAGGTGGCTTTTAGATTAGGAATTGGGAAAACTTTTGGGAAAGGGGGAGCCTATACAGGAAAGATGGGCTCCACCTAAACCAAAGTGGAACCAGATTGCTAGCACTTAAAATTAAAAAGGTTGTATAGCAGCTTTTAAACTAAGGGCTGGGTGAGGAGGAGCACGTGGTTCATACTGTGACATCCCTTAAGGGAGGATCTATTAATGGAGATTCTCTATGTCCTAGTAAGGAGGAGAGGATGAAAGATGATAAAATACAGGTAGGAACAGATGAAAAACAGTTAAATGAAAAAGTCTCATTCAATTACATCATGTAATGGCAGACAGCTTAAAAGGGACAAGTTTTTAAAGTGCTTATATACCATGCTAGAAGTCTAAATAATAAGATGGGTGAACTAGATTGCCTTGTTTTAAATGAAGATAGTGATATAATAGGCATCACAGAAACATGGTGGAATGAGGATAATCAATGGGAGACAGTAATACCAGGGTACAAAATATATCGGAAGGACAGAACAGGTCGTGCTGGTGGGGGAGTGGCACTACCTGTGAAAGATAGCGTAGAATCAAATGAAGTAAAAATCTTAAATGAACCAAACTGTACCATAGAATCTCTATGGATAGTAATTCCATGCTCTAATAATAAGAATATAGCAGTAGGGATATATTACCGACCACCTGACCAGGATGGTGAGAGTGACTGAAATGCTTATGGAGATTAGACAGACTATTACAATAAAAAAACTCAATAATAATGGGGGATTTCAACTATTCCCATATTGACTGGGTACATGTCACCTCAGAATGGGATGCAGAGAAAGTTTCTTGACACGTTAAATGACTGCTTTTTGGAGCAGCTAGTCCTGGAACCTACAAGAGGAGAGAAAATTCTTGATTTTTAGTTCTAAGCGGAGTACAGGATCTGGTCCAAGAGTTGAATATCGCTGGACTGGTTGGTAATAGTAATCATAATATAATTTAAATTTAACACCCCTGTGGTGGGGGAAACACCACAGCAGCCCCACACGGTAGCATTTAATTTCAGAAAGGGGAACTACACAAAAAGGAGGAGGTTAGTTAAACAGAAATTAAAAGGTACAGCACCAAAAGTGAAATTCCTGTGTGACAGTTTGACTCATCACTGCGGCACCTCTTCTGGTGGTGTCTTGCCTGTTGTCACCTCTGTTCCAGGACCCACATCACTCCCAGGACTGCGGCATCCTCTTCAGTTACACTGCCCTCCGGCTGTGCCAGATTCTATGTTCCCCCTTTTCCGGGGGGACCTGCAATCTACTGTCCGGCCACCCTCTTCAGTGGCAAACAGCAGTCCACTGTCTAGCCACTTCTCACGTGGCTCCAGCACCCTCTTTCCCCTTGCAACGGGGCCTCAGTCTGTAGATCCCTGCAGCCTGCCAGTAGCTGCCTTTAGCTCTCTGGGTCTCACCCTGCAGCACTGCTCTGTCCAGGGTGCTTGCTGACCTCCATCTGCAAGGCAGCCAGTCCTCCTCCTTTCTCAAGCTCCAGGGAGTGATTGACTCTGCTCTGTTCTGCAGCCCTTCTTATCTGGCCAGCCCAACCCTGATTGGCTACTCCTATAAGTTCTTCTGTGATTGGCTGCCTCCTGCGCAGCCTCCCTAGGACTGCTTTTAACCCCTTTTCTGCCATACCCTGCAAGCTGAATGGAAACTTTTTAAAGACACCATAACAGAGGCTCAACTTAAATGTATACCCCGTAGTAAAAGAACCAAAAAAATGCCAGCGTGGCTAAACAACAAAGTAAAAGAAGCAGTGAGGCAAAAAGGTATCCTTTAAAAAGTGGAAGTTAAATCCTAGTGAGGAAAATAGAAAGGGGCATAAATGTTGGCAAATGAAATGTAAAAAAAATATAATTAAGAAGACCAAAAAATAATTTGAAGAACAGCTAGCTAAAGACTCAAAGTAACAGCAAAAAAAAAATTTAAGTGCATCAGAAGCAGGAAGCCTGCTAATCAACCAGTGGGGCCACTCGATGGTCGAGATGCTAAAGGAGCACTCAAGGACAATAAGGCCATTGTAGAGAAACTAAATGAATTCTTTACATCAGTCTTCATGGTTGAGGGTGTAAGGGAGATTCCCAAACCTGAGCCATTCATTTTAGCTGACAAATCTGAGGAACTGTCCCAGATTGAGGTGTCATTAGAGGAGGTTTTGGAACAAATTGATAAACTAAACAGTAATAAGTCACCAGGACCAGACGGTATTCACCCAAGAGTTCTGAAGGAAATCAAATGTGAAATTGCAGAACTGCTAACTGTAGTCTGTAACCTGTCATTTAAATTAGCTTCTGTGCCAAATGACTGGAGGATAGCTAATGTGATGCCAATTTTTAAAAAGGGCTCCAGAGGTGATCCTGGCAATTACAGGCCGATGAGCCTGACTTCAGTACCGGGCAAATTGGTTGAAACTATAGTAAAGAATAAAATTGTCAGACACATAGATGAACATAATTTTGGGGGGAAGAGTCGATATGGATTTTGTTAAGGGAAATCATGCCTCACCAATCTATTAGAATTCTTTGAGGGCGTCAACAAGCATGTGGAAAAGTGGAATCCAGTGAGTATAGTGTACTTAGATTTTCAGAAAGCCTTTGACAAGGTCCCTCATCAAAGGCTCTTAATTAAATAAGCTGTCATGGGATAAGAGGGAGGGTCCTGTCATGGACTGGTAACTGGTTAAAAGATAGGAAACAAAGGGTAGGAATAAATGGTCACTTTTCAGAATGGAGAGAGGTAAATAGTGGTGTCCCCCAGGGGTCTATACTGGGCTCAATCCTATTTAACATATTCATAAATGATCTTGAAAAAAGGGTAAACAGTGAGGTTGCAAAATTTGCAGATGATACAAAACTACTCAAGATAGTTCGCAGTCTGCCTGGGACTTAAGAGCTACGAAAAGATCTCTCAAAACTGGATGACTGGGAAGCAAAATGGCAGATGAAATTCAATGTTGATAAATGCAAAGTAATGCACATTGGAAAGCATAATCCCAACTATACATATAAAATGATGGGGTCTGAATTAGCTGAAAGATATCTTGGAGTCATCATGGATAGTTCTCTGAAAACATCCACTCAATGTGCAGCAACAGTCAAAAAAGCAAACAGAATGTTGGGAATCATTAAAAAAGGGATAGATAAGAAGACAGAAAATATGATATTGCCTCTATATAAATCCATGGTACGCCCACATCTTGAATACTGCGTGCATGTCAAAAAAGATGTATTGGAATTGGAAAAGGCTCAGAAAAGGGCAACACAAATTATTAGGGGTATGGAACGGCTTCCATATGAGGAGAGATTAATAAGACTGGGACTTTTCAGCTTGGAAAAGAGACGACTCGGGGGATATGATAGAGATCTATAAAATCATGACTGGTGTGGAGAAAGTAAATAAGGAAGTGTTATTTATTCCTTTTCATAACACAAGAACTAGGGGTCACCAAATGAAATTAATAGGAAGCAGGTTTAAAGCAAACAAAAGGAAGTATTTCTTCACACAACGGACAGTCAACCTGTGGAACTCTTTGTCAGAGGAGTTGTGAAGGCCAAGACTATAACAGGGTTCAAAAAAGAACTAGAGAAGTTCATGGAAGATAGGTCCATCAATAGCTATTAGCCAGCATGGGCAGGGATGGTATCCCTAACCTCTGTTTGCCAGAATCTGGGAATGGGTTGGCTCACTTGGTGATTACCTGTTCTGTTCTTTCCCTCTAGGGCACCTGGCATTGGTCAGTGTGGAAGACAGGATACTGGGCTAGATGGACCTTTTGTCTGACCCAGTATGGCTGTTCTTATGTTCTTAAATCAGTGTAGAGAAATATTGTTCTTAAAAAGCAAAGCATGGAGGACATGAGGGAGGTGTGTTTCTAGCACAAATACTGGGAGCTATTCTATTGATATATTTAGTTTCTGATAAAGGAATAGCTTTTTCCTTTCTATTCACCTAAAAAAAATTTTTTTTTCTTTTTTTACTTTGGAAAAAAACAATTTGAGTATTTCAGTATCTTATTGTGCTTCTAACATAGGCATTTTGCATTTGGATTAAACCTGATATTATAAATGAAGAGCTGTCAGAGCTGAAATCATATTGATAAAATTGATATGCTGTAAGTGATATCCTTTAGCAAGTTCAAAAAATCAAAACCAACAGTTATTCTAGATTTAATGTTACAAATAACAAGTGTTTACACCTACTGGTGAATCATTAACGCCAAAATTACATCACCAAAATAATATAAAGATCAGCAATTTTACTACTTTGTGGTAAACTTGTATTTATTGTGATTTGGTTGTTATGTCTTGGTAGATTTTAAACTACGTGGTAGATGCAGACAACTAATTTAAGCTTTGAACACTATCATATGCATTATATTTTATTTCTGCTATCTCTTATTCAAAGAAAATGGAGCTTAATTTTACTTATTATTTATAAGAAGTCTCAAGTCTGTGCATTAGCTTTAAACTTGAAGTGTATTACAATTTTGGTCACAAAGTGCTAGAAATTGTCTTAGAAATGAGGATGTAACAGGGTGGTCCCCTGCAATTCCTTGACAACCTCAGTCACAGACCACAACCGCTCCACATCTTCTTAACCATCACCATTGTTAATTATATGTTATATTTACAATCAGTGGCCTGCTTCCCCACTTGCTTTTGGGGAAGAAGGGAAGCAGCAGGAAGTGCTGCTGCCAGTTCTGGCTATTTATGCCTTCCTTTAGGTTCCCTACTGTCCCCCCAGCGCTTCCTTCCAATATGCTTATATAGCCCTAGCTGCTGGGGATACTTCCACCCAATTAGCCCCGCAGCAGTATCATCACTCAGTTAGTCAGTCTCCTCTGCTAACTGCCTCCTTTCAGTCAGAGCTCAATTAGTATAAAATGGGGGATTTGAGTGAGAGGGTGCTGAGTTAGCTCCTTAGTCAGAACACCCTGTTACAAAGGCATCTTCACATTTTTCTAGTTCTACTGTATAGTAAAAACTAGTGATGATTTATTATTATTTTTTCCAAATACAACAAATATACCAAAATACCAGATTCATCATTATACACAACGTAAATAGAGTTAGGATAAACTGAGGGGACGGGAAGTGATATATCTACCTTCAGGGTCTACACTGATCATAGACCTCTTTATATATTACCAAAAAAAAAAAAAAAAAAAAAATCATCCCAAATTTCTTTGAATTTTCCAGGCATTCCTTTTCTGTGGAATGCCAGTCGCTTGTTAGCTGTGAAGTTAGCCTTCTCTTTGAGCCAGGCATCAACGTTTGGTGGGAATCAACTTTTCAGTTTTTACAGGATTAATTTTTTAATGACCAAAACTGCACATTCGAAACACACCGCCTTGTTACCAGGCAACCTCCATATATCAGGAATATATCCAAAAAGTAAATGTAAGGAGGAGGGCTCCAACTGATCACCCAATATCAAACTGGTCCTTTGACCCATTTCATACCAGAAATTCTTGATATGGGGCACTGCCAAAACATACAAGCTAATGTAGCACCAAGAGAATTACATTTCCAACAGCGGTCAGCATTTATCAGGCCCATTACAGTTGACCTATTTTCGAATATACTGGTCTCTCATGTCTTTGGGTGAAAAAGCCATAGCCTCACCTCTCCAGATGCTTTTTAACATCAGATACAATTGTATTCTGTTGGACCAGAGAGAGTTGTGTATTCAAATCTCTACTCCAAGTAACTCTCAAAAATTTTTGGGAGAGAAAATCGTAAAAGAATCCCGCTGGCTGAAAAAATCCAGGAAGTTTCCTCCAAAATAATAGTTCTGGAGTTCCCAATGCATCTGGTCCAAATACATACATACATTTCCCCATAAGGAAATACCTTAACTGGAGATATATCTATGCTCCAGAGTAGGGCTAATCAAATAGTTACTGAAGATCTACAAATGGTTAAAATTAATATTTGTCAATTAGCTGTGACACAGCCGGGATTCCTCTTCCATCCAATCCCTCCACATTAAAGTGTTGCTACTGATTTTAAGGATAGGATTGCTCCCTAGGACCACCACTACATGGAAGAACAGATGGAAGCAGAAATTTCTAGCCAAGTTTGCCCATGCTTGCCTCACAGCCATTACTGTGGGAGCTTTGGAGCCATCAAATCTATAATAATTCAATGCTACAATGCCTGAAAGGAGGAGAGGGTATACCAATGCCTGTTCGATCTTAACCAAAGGTGGGGTCTGTGTGGTCATACTTAACAGCCAAAATGACGCCTGGCTTAATAAAAAGGAAACATGATGATTTTCCAAGTTTGGAAAACGAAATTGTCCCAGTGAAGAGGGAGCAATATTTCTTCAGGTTGGATGGTGGGATTTAGGAGACCACATTTGGGGATTCCCTGTGGGCTGCTTCAGAGCTCAAGCAACCTGCACCCACCTTGGTCACAGCGCCCTCTGGTGTCCTCTAGTGGTATTTTAAAACCAGAATGTGTACCCATATATCAGATGCAACAAAGCAAACATTGAACTTCTATTTTCACAGTCTTCAACACATGGATCATCTTAAGAATTCCTTATGAGTTTCTGGAGCTTGGAATGTCTTACAATTAAGTCAAACAAACTGTTTTACTGAAAATTAATATATATTGTTTCACTACACACTATGGAAAGTTATTCATGAATTACTTTGTATATCTATGGTAAGTCCTTGGTCAATGGCATTATTTAGAAATATAAAAAAAGTACAAAAGTACAAAAGATGGAAAAAAAGACAAATATAAGTGGTTGAAATTGCTTCAAATTTATTTCAGTTGAAAACCTGGGTAAATGTATATTTACTACAAGATACTCTTAAGAGCCAACCATAATGCATTGGAGTGGTCTGGAAAAAGCATTATAAATGTATCTACAGACACAATAATACCTGCCGGGTGTTCATCCTCTATGGAAATGTCATTTCATATCTTATCCATTAGATGAAAATACTTCACTGTTCCTCCAAGGTATTTCTACTGAAAAAAGAAAAGCAGCCTCTGTGCTTTAGAAACTACTCAAGTGACTTTGTATATTCAATTTTATTCAATAACCACACTATACAAGCTCTGCCACAATCTGTGTTCTAAAAATAAAGTGCACTGGAAGTATATTGTGCATGTAGGTTTGTCCCTGGTGCATATTAGAAATGGTGATAGAAATAGTTTTTAACAGAATGCTAAAACACTGGTAAACTCTTTAGTTTATTATTGTGGCCTAACGGTAACTCAGTAACTAATGTTACATTGGTCTTTTCATTTTAAAGGAAGTAACCACTGATTTGTAGGGAAATGAAAACTTATGCCTGAGAAAACACAAAATCTGTTGTGCTTAAACTTCTTGAATTTTTGAGGGAAGTAGCTGTTTTATGGTATTCAACTTATTTTTGTGACAAAAGGTGGTTTTCTGTTTTGTGTTTTGATGGGACAAAACAGTGAGTTGTAGCCTGGTTTGGAGCAGAACTGCCATGTGGGTTTAGTGTGTGACCTTTTCTTGGCTTGTTCCAAATGTAGGCACTCAGACAAGTGGTTGACCTGTTGAATTGGGACCCTGGCTTTGGAGGCTGAAACACCTCCTGCAACAATGATTGGGCCTTGCTTCTCTCTGAAATCATGGCTGTCTGCTGTGTCCCCAAGGTGATTCTGTACTCTGTCTTTTCTTTCTGTATTCCTCTTGTCTGCCCAAACACTACTGCTTTATGTTCACTCACATCCTTGTTGCTTCTCCTGCATTCCAGACAGAGAGTTGTCCCCTACCCCAAAATGAATTCCTCATAACACTAACAGCTGATGTTAGAGGAGAGGCTGCCACATCAGGACTGTTGGGAAAGGGGAAGGAAAAAAAGATGACTGTTAGGGAAGAAAGCAAGGATATGAAAGCAGAAGCAGGGGTTCTCTTTCACCCCATTTACTTTCTAATATATCACAACCTACAATATTGAAAAACAACCAAAAATACAGCAACAAAACCTAATTTACATTAACCTCACTTACATTAACCATGAGTTAACATTGTATATTCTTAGTTAAAACCCAGGAAATACAAATCTACAACACATCTCTTGTACATCTCTTCTCTTCCCCCTCCCGCGCCCCCTTTTTTTGTTTTGGTACTGAGCTGTTGAACCACCTTTTAGTGTGTTAAGTACTTCTTGCAGTTGATGGTAATATTTAAAAAAAAAAAAAAATGTGGGGAGAGGCAGGGTTTGCATTGCCCATTTTGGATGTCATCTTAGTTTTTTTCATTTTCAAAAAAAAAAAAAAACCCAGAAAGTTAAACAGTGAAAAATAGATATTTTTGAATGCTAACAAAGCAAAAATAGTTCAGTAATATTCATGCTTTTTTAAATAAGATTTAGTCCTCAGCCCCTGTGATGAGTTATGTGCAGTCTCCGTATTTCTAGACAGAAACATCTCCCTTCCAATATAAAATGCATTTGATTTTGGGTTTTGAAACATGCATGAAATCGTAATAATCTCCCAAATTTGTTCCCCCCAAGGTTCAGAATCTCTCCCTAAAAAAGACAAGTGGGATTTAGCTTCCTGAAATGTTCCTAAACTGAGGTCTGGCCTCTCCCTTCTACCACTTCTTTCCAATGTTCCCTGGTGATCCAGTCTACAATCACATGGTTCTTTGAGTCAATCACTCTGGCCTACATTCCCCCAGATGTCTTTGTTTTGGACTGAATTGGGGTCGTGCCTGTTTGTGTTCGCCATTGGGCTCTAATAAATGATTTACACAGCACTGGTCATCAAAAACTGAAACTCTGAGGTCACACATTTCCTCATCTTCCTCTTCTGGAGAGAAAAGTGGTAACAAAGGAAAGCAAAGGGAATTTTAAAAAAATCAAAAACCTACATGTTTGTCATTCCTCTGGTTACGATTCAGCTAGGGTTGCCAACATTCTAATCACAAAAACCCGAACAACTTGCCCCGCCCCTTCTCCGAGGCCATGCATCCACTCCCTCCATCCCCCCTCCCTCCATTGCTCACTCTCCCCCCACCCTCACTCACTTTCAGCAGGGAGTTGGGGTGAAGGCTCTGACTGGAGGTGCAGGCTCTGGGGTGGGGCTGGGGATGAGGGGTTCAGCATGTAGGAGAGGGCAGGGGTATGGAAGAGGGTTTGGAGTGCGGGCTCTGGGAGGGAGTGGGGATGCAGCAGGGGGCCTCAGGGCTGGGGCAGGGGGTTGAAGTGTGGGAGGGAGGGGTGAGAGCTCTGGCTGGGCAGCGCTTACCTCTGGCAGCTTCCGGAAGCGACCAGCATGTCCCTCTGGCTCCTCTGCGTGCCGCCCCCGCCTGCAGGCACCCCCCCACAGCTCCCATTGGCTATGGTTCCTGGCCAATGGTAGCTGCAGAGTTGGTGGTTGGGGCGGGGGCAGCGTATAGAAACCCCCTGGCTGCCCCTGCACCTAGGAGTCAGACATGCCAGCTGCTTCTGGGAGCGCCGTGGAGCCAGAGTAGGTAGAGAGCCTGCCTTCGCTCCACTGCACTGCCAACTGGACTTTTAGCGGCCTATTCAAATCTCCCAGATTCCTTTCAGTAGTCACTGGAAGATTGATGCCTAATCCGGTAGACTCCCGGCCAATCCGGGAGGGTTGGCAACCCTAGATTCAGCAGAAGTAAGGAAGAAGAAAAACAGAAGAGCCAATATAAGATGCCATTTTCCTCCCACTGGCACATTGCTTTTTCTAAGCCGAAGCTTAAGGTGCAGGTTTACCTGAAAAGTAGCTATGCAAAATGGTAACTTGGTACTCAGCAGATCTATCCATTGTGTGCATTCAGAGACCTGTCTATGTTAGTGTCAAAAATACCTTTTCACCAATTTTAACTCCTTGAGACGCTAGAGCCAACACAGCTAAAAGAGAATGAGATGAGTTCTTGTGCATCATCACCAGAATTCTTTACTGATTTCCAATCAGTTACACTTCTGCTCTTCTGTTGAAGTCAATGAGACTTCATTGTCACAGAGCATAGAGGACAGGTGTAACTGAAAATCTAATGTAGCTAACAGAAACTTCGTTATTTGTGATGATGCAAGAAATGTTAAGGATCTAGTTTGACTTTTCAGGTCTGCAGCTGGTAGGGCTGGCAGTAAAAGCATCTTTATACAGTAGAACTTCAGTTACGGACACTTCGGGAATGGAGATTGTCCGTAACTCTGAAATGTTCCTAACTCTAAACAAAACGGAGTTTGGGCTCCAGATCCAGCAGCTGACACTCCAGGTCATGCTTCAGCTGAGCTGCTCCCTACTCAGCACCGGCATGAGTTTGCAAGCTTGTCTCCCTCCTGGCAGAGAGAGAGGGGTCTATATTTGTCAGGCTAATATAAAAATCAATCTTGCAATTAAAACCATTTGGTTAATCCATAAATGAGGTGTCCTAGGCAGAGTAGTGTCAGCCTTAATTTTGGAACTGTCTGCATTCAGTAACTTGAAATATGGTTACTGAATATTGTGCAACTTTGAAATAACTCAAACTGAATGATGCCTCCCTACCACTGTCCACTTCTGCTGGAACATACTATAAATAATTGTTTCTTACAGCTCTTGTCCCTGCTTTAGGTTGTGGGTGGTTGGGATGGTACTGGGTCCGACTGCTAAACTTAGTTAAAGTGCACAAATGCCTGGGATCAGACTCCATAAAAGCTGGGACATGCAGAATACCTAAGTCTGTGTTTTCTGGGTGCAAGGAGCTTGCTTTCTCAAAGTCTGAAAAAGCTTTCATGGGTGCAGAAACTAGGAATTCCAGGGAGCTCCTGAGGCCTGTCACTATATAGGTGAATTTCTGATGGGGCACATTCATAGTGTGTTTTAAATTAATAAATCCAGACAACAGTAAACTCTTTTTTTTTTTTAAACACTGTTTGAATCCATCTAAGCTTTTATTGGCTCAGTAACTCGGATTGTTAATATGAAACATCTTTAAATATTTAAAAATTGAGGCATATTGGTTTTCCCCCCTTTTATAGTTGCAATATTTCAGACTACAGGGCTTTTCAGGTGTCTTTCTCCTTGTGCACCTTATTGAATACTTTCTCCATTGGGTCTTTTGACACTTCATTGATGGCTTGTCTGAGCGAGAGGTGTACAAAAGCACCACTGACCTGAAAAAATGAATGTGTTGTGTATTCGTTGCTGCAGGGTGTGATTTCAGCTATTCTTGGTGTTTTGTGGACCATGTTGTATGTGAGATCTGAACTGTTCAGGTCAATTTTATCTCAAGTGTATTACCAGATGATGTTGTGTTTATACTGAAATTGTTTTCAAATGTATATGCAATACTTCTTAATGTGTTAACCTGAAAATGTTACATAAATAGGCATCTTTTGTTTTAATTTAGATTTAACAAAGTCAGAAGAAATAATGCATAAAATATTACACTTTAAGTTAAAAGCATGACTTCTATCTGTAGAAATAAAGTATCCTTTTTCTTAGATGAGAAACAAACTTGCTAATTGTAGGCAGAAATTGATCACTTTTCCAAGGAAATGAATACACATTTTACTGCGAGTTGGTTTGCATTACCCATTTCATCTTCAGTGCATATTCTCTTGTGTTGCTTTTGTGCAGGGTCTACACTGTTAAATAATTATAGCAATAATTCAAGCAGCACTTTTGTTTTGATGGTAGTCGTGGATACACAATAGCCATCAAAAGGCTTTATTATTTACAGCCAAGTTGACTGCACAAATTCAGAATTTGAACCACCAACCTACTAGTTGAACATTAGCACAATGCAGTCAGCAAGTAGCCTAGTTATAAAGATAACCTAGTTATAAAGATAGCCAGTGATGTGAAATAATACTTCAGAATTATATTTTAGTCATTGTTTCTGAACTGGTACTGAACATACCTTTGTTTTTGTTTTCTTCTTGTCTAGATTTGCAATTAATCCAGCACTGGCTCACCTGCATCCATTGTTGACACCTGTTGTAGACAAAGCTACTAGACTAGGAGTTAAGAAGGGGAAGATTTCACGTCTTTGCTGCTGCTGTTTGATTGTGTACATTTTTTGCAAGGTTACAGGACAGCAGCACATCTGGAAAAGAAACAGATGTAGTCAGAGCAGCAAAGGAAAAAACGCCTGATCCTACAAACACATTTTTGTGTATTAATTACTACTATGAATGGAGCCATTGGGTCCAGTGATATCAATTATGGTAGTAAGCATGACTGTAAGCAGTGTCTTCAGGATCAGGCCCTTGGGTGTGTGTGTGTGTGTGTGTGTATATATATATTTATATATAATTTTATATATAAAAAAATAAAGGATAGTGCTGTGTTTTACCATCTCCCGCTGTCACACTATCCTGAGAAGCAGTTGCTGGATATGTGGTCCAGATAGGAAAAATAAATGATGTGTTACCACAAAGATGGTTATGCTTCATTAAAAGCTGCTGAAATCTTAGTATGCTTAAAGTGTCTTTTCAATCACATACATCTTTTTTCCCTAACCTCCAAAACCTACTAAGCACCACCTTAGCAAAGACTATTTGCATATAAATGGATATATTTTGCTATTAGCTACACAAGTGTAAATCCAGAGTAACTCCATTGTCTGGCAACTTCAGTTTGAATTCAGTGGAGTAACTCTGAATTAACACGGGTGTAAGAGAGCAGAATTTGACCCTCAGTTGGAAGGTTCCCTCCAAACACTTGAATTATTAATAAGACACAAACCGAAACAAAAATAAACAAGGAAAAAACACAAAATAAAGGGAAGGGGGAAAAGCGGCTGTGTTGTGTTCAATTTTTCCTCTCTCCTATAACTCTAAAATGGTGAGATTTTTGTCAAACTTTCATAAAACAAAAAATAAATAACTTCACCTCTGGTTTGGAGATGAAGCATATAGGCTAAGGGCTAGGGAATTGAATCAAGATTGTCAAAAGTGACTATTGATTTTTGGTTGCCTGGATATTTGTGCACCCAAGGGGACCTATTCTCTGAAAATCAGAGCCCTTTACGAAGTTTGAAGTTGGGCACCCAATATTTGAGATGCTCAAAATCACTAACTCCTTTTGAAAATCTGGGCTGGAATTTTTCAAAGGTTAATTTTTCAGAAATTTGAGTATCTGAACAACAGGGTTAAATGCAGCCTTTAATAGAACATTTGATTGAAAAACTTCAGTACTTGTCACTTCTAAAGATACCAAAACGATGTATAAACCTTAATGATTGAAGGTTTGCAATACCCCTATTTTCAGATGGGGAATTTGAGGTATATTATCTGATTGTTGGAAAGTGGACCATGGAAGGGCAGCGAGTGTGAAACACAGCAGGCATAAATGGGCATGCATCCATGTGCACACACACATTCACCTCATTGTTCATAGGATGGCTTCAGGGTGTTAAGTTGCTGATTAATATTTCAGACCTAATTATGAAAAGAGCAGCCTGCTTCTGAAACTATTACTAAAAGTGATGGTTCTTTTGAGCAAATAGGGCAAGACATTCAAACAGCAGCAGCAAAGACATGAACTCTTCCCCTTCTTAACTTCTAGTTCTGGGAAGAAGCCCAGCAGATAGTTACTGCCATGTAATCAGTAATTAGACACTTGTTTCTTTGTTTCTATTAGATGAATTGTGGTGTTTGAAGGCTTGCATAACTTTTTTGATGGCCAGGCTCATAACACTGTCACAGCCTTTGTTAGAAAATATGTTTGCAATAAATATACTGTCTATTGTGCCTATGGTTGTAGGCAGTTGATTATTACTTCCTTATCCTTCAAGAACAAAGTGGAACAGAGAAGGTGGGAGGAAATGTTCAATTATCCCTTCTGTTTGTTGTTTTATCTCATAACAAGAAAATGTAAATAAAGGTGACAACAATTTCCTTTTAATTTGAATCTGCCTCTGACTTATGTGATAAATAAGTGCCAAATTCAGTGTTTTGCGGTGGTCTTTACATCTGATTATAAACTGACAACCGATTAATAACTACTAAAAATGCAACCAAAATATTATGGTTGAAATCCAACTTATTTTAAAAAGAATCAAATAAATCTCTTCATTTTGGCTGTACCTATCCAAGATGGATGCATAAATGCCTACAGCAGGGGTAGGCAACCCATGGCACGCATGCCAAAGGCGGCACGCGAGCTGATTTTCAGTTGCACTCACACTGCCCGGGTCCTGGCCACCAGTCCGGGGGCTCTGCATTTTAATTTAATTTTAAATGAAGCTTCTTATACATTTTAAAAACCTTATTTACTTTACATACAACAATAGTTTAGTATGTATTATAGACTGTGACAAAGTTCCTCCTCTATCTTGGTGGGTCCTGTGCTTATTGGCAGATTTTCTTGCCTCAGAGATTCACCATGTGGGTTGGGGAAACAGCCCAGAGACCTTCCCCTCTGGAAGAACCCACAGTCCAGGTCAATTGGGAGGTTTGGGGGGAACCCGGGCCCGCCCTCTACTCCGGGTTCCAGCCCAGGGCCCTGTGGATTGCAGATGTCTATAGTGCCTCCTGTAACAGCTGCATGACAGCTACAACTCCCTGGGCTACTTCCCCATGGCCTCCTCCAAACACCTTCCTTATTCTCACCACAGGACCTTCCTCCTGGTGTCTGATAATGCTTGTGCTCCTCAGTCCTCCAGCAGCACACCCTCTCACTCTCAGCTCCTTGCGCCTCTTGCTCCCAGCTCCTCACACTCGCACCACAAACTGAAGTGAGCTCCTTTTTAAAACCCAGGTGCCCTGATTAGCCTGCCTTAATTGATTCTAGCAGCTTTGTCTTAATTGGCTCCAGGTGTCCTAATTAGCCTGCCTGCCTTAACTGGTTCTAGCAGGTTTCTGATTACTCTAGTGCAGCCCCTGCTCTGGTCACTCAGGGAACAGGAAAACTACTCATCTAGTGACCAGTATATTTGCCCTCTACCAGACTCCTGTACCCCACTGGTCTGGGTCTGTCACAAGACTTATAGAAAGATACCTTCTAAAAACGTTAAAATGTATTACCGGCACGCAAAGCCTTAAATTAGAGTGAATAAATGAAGACTCGGCACACCACTTCTGAAAGGTTGCCGACCCCGGCCTACAGTATAAGTCTAACAGTTGCCATAGATTAATTGTGTGCACTTCTGTTATAGTGATCTCAGTCTATATCAGCATTTTTTGTGGTGTTTGTGGGGTAATGATTTAACATTTAGAATTTGAAAAACCCAGAAGGTGATGTTTGATATTAACAGACTCATTTTCTGTTAACTTTTAATTTATAATTGATTATATCCCTCAGCCAGTTCAGGATTTTCTCCCAGTTCGTTACTTTAGCAGTCACTTAAACTATATAAAGAACTCCATCATACATGCGCAGAAGCCTGAACTTAGCTTACATCCAGTAGCTTCTTAGTAATAGCAAAGATGAAGTAATTTCAGTAATAAGCAGTTCAGGGATGTAAACTGTAGATATGAACACTAATTAATCTGTTGATAAGATTAAATGTATGCACCCATTTAAACAGTGTTTGTTTAGTATTTTACAAATAAGTTAAATAAGACAACAGCAAAACAATTAAAAATACAAAATTATAAAGGCAAATATAGTTATTGAAACATTAGCAATATGCAAAAAAGAATAGAAAGTAATACATCTCTTGAACTATTTACAACAACGATATTGTTTGCTCTTGATGCTGAAATAAAAGCAAAATCGACTTGTTTATGGTCTCTTCTTTTTAGGATGCATATCTTTTTATCATCTTTATATATACATGTCTTGAACCTATGTGACATACTTCATGTGAGTGCCTTTAAAGTATACAATAGAAATAGGATACAGCATGTGGGAAATGAAATTGAAATATACTTCCTTATTTTTGTCTATTGTAGAATAAGGCATGTTTACTTTGTATAGACAGGATCATATTTGAAATTCATACTTTTTGAAACTGCTATCAAAATCACACACTTAGACACAGATTTTCATCACTCAAAGAGTGGAATGCAGTGAAGCACAAATATAAACTTTGAACTCTTGTAGGCAGGGCCGTAGCAACAAAGAACGTGGCCCCCTCCGAACGGTGGCCCCCTCCGAACATATGTCCGGGCGGGGCCCCTTACAATGCAGAAACTGGAATGCGGTATTTATTTTGCCACTTTTAGGGGCCCCCTTCCTTGCGGGGCCCCCTCCGGTCGGAGGGTACGGAGGGCGCTCACTACGCCTCTGCTTGTAGGAAACAGTCTACATGTGTAATCTAAGCGTATGGGGGAAAATTTGAATAAATAAGGGTTGTTGGATTTATTTCAATATTCATTTGTAAAATGAATGTTGTAATAATGATTGTAAAATATAAAATGAGTCTATTAAGCACTGGAACAAATTAGCTAGGGAGGTTGTGGAATCTGTCATAGGTGGTTTTTAAGAAGAGGTTAAACATCCCCCTGTCAGGAATGTCTAGATAATATCTAGTCCTGCTTCAGTGCTGGGGACTGGACTAGATGACCGATTAAGGCTCATTGCAGCCCTACATTTTTATGATTACAAGTTTATTAATATACTTGTAAATGGAGATGACAAGTCGGGTGACAACATTCATATTTAGTTTTGTCAAGACTAGGGATTACTGTGAGAACTCCAGAGGGGCCAAACAAAACTGGGAAATTGGGCAGCATGGTGGCATATCTAACTCTTTTCAGGTAAGTATATGATAGCTCTAAATCCATCAGTGGATGGACTAAATTATTTGAAGCCTCTCAGGAATAAGATGGAGATATTATTGTAGACAGGTCAAGTGTGACTGCTCAGTGCATAGCAGTAGATTTAAAAGTGAATAAGGTATTCTGCTGTGTTTTAGGGGAGAGAGAAATATGCTGAAAATGTTCTGTAAGTAAATAAATCAGTGGTACCATAATGTGTCCAGTTTTGGTCTTGTTTGCTTATAAAAGGCATAGCAGAAATCAAAACAAGGACCAGAGAAGGGTAGCAGAAGTCATTAGAGGCATGGGGTAAGTCCGCATGAGACTGACTGAAAAGATTAGGAGAGTTAGAGGGATATGATAAAGCCATGTAAAATAGTTGAAGGTGTACAGAGAACTCTCTGTTTAACCTTAAGCATAAAGAAAGAAAGACAAATTTGCCATTAACAAGCAACATATGTAAAGTGAATTCAAGGAAATATCACTTTATATAACATATAAATAATTTACGAAACTTGCTGCTTCAGAATATTATTGAATCAGATATTCAATCAATTTCTCTGGAGAAAAAAATAGTTGTTATAAACATTAATCTTACCAGCATTTATATTTGTCATGATTTAAAAAAAAAAATTATCAGTCCTAATGCTTCATCCATACACTGATCAGATCAGGAAAAATGGCTTTTTCATCACTTTTTCCACCATGAATATGATTTTGCACACTTACTGTATGCATTGTTGAGTTTTCTGGCATCCTCAGCAGCATCTAGCATATGTCACTGTTAGAGATTGACCATTAGATCCTTTCCAGTCTGGCAAGTATTTTATTCTGTAACAGTCTTGTCATCTTAAATACTTTTGCTTAAGGTATCCTGCCAAAATAAAACATTTTTCACTGTGATATTCATACTTTAACATTCCATGGATGGTAATTGCAAGTTCCAGAAGGTTTGGAAATTTGGTTCTGATGTTTATTTTAACCTCCAAAAATTCAGCAAACTCATCAGACCCTCCTCCTTACAGTTAAACTCTACCTTTATCACTAGTGGTGCCAGGGACTTCCTGGAGATCCTATTTTTCTCTTCCTCAACCTTTTCTTCTCAGGAATATGTCTTTGAGATGAACTCAAAGAGACTTACCTGGTACTCTGAGGAATGAGATTTTCCAGCTTTTCTTTTATTCTTTGTCCCAGTAGGGACTGTTCTTGAGTCACATTCTGTCCCAAAAGGATTCCATGCTTTATGGACATGTCAAGTTCAAAACTTCCATCATAAACTTTGAGATCAGAAGCAGGGCCAAACCAAGTTGCGAAGGCCGTCAGACATCACTATGGAAAGCAAGGGAGTTAAATTAAAGCAGTCATGGACCTCCAAATAGATTAGAGTATGATTTGAATGGTAGACAAAAGTATAACCAGTTCTTATTTTGCCCATCCCTGAATCATGACCAATGTTTGGAAAAATGGCTTATCTAAGACTAGAGTCTAGAAATTTTGTGCCTGATCGTGTCTCGTTGACTTGGATGGGAGTCAATGGTGTTCAGAATCTCTTGAGGTGCACTGGGCAGCTTTCAGAAAGTCCTTTTTAGAAGGCAAGTTTTCAGTGAGGTTTAAGCCACAGAACTTGTGTAAAGATTATTCCTATATTAAGTCTTGCTAGTCTTGATTTGCCATTATACCCTAAATAACAGTATCCCGGCTAATGCCAATTGCCAGGAGCTCTATAACAAAATTGAATTATAGGGGAGATAATGGGTAACCCTGCTGTGTCACCCTGCCAAGTGTGAATGATAAATAAATGGATCCATTAGTAATAATTAAATCAATTTTGGAATATAGTAATTTCCCCTAGCATATAATGATCACAGATCCAAATCTATCTTAAAAAAAATAATTAAAAAAAAAATCAGATGCTCCTAATTATTTTCCATGACTTCTCAGCAACTAAACACAGCAACAAATCTTTTATTTTATCTTTAACTATTTCAGATCTAAAGTAAACAAATATATAGACATTTCTTCAAAACATGTTTAATGGTTCTTTCTGTGTTTATGATATATGCACACCGTTTCCTACCTACTCACAAGTGGTTTTTATATATCATTTTGAAACTAAATTAATAAAGTAAGCCCATAGCTAGAGTCTGGAGTCTTATCAGTTCTTAATATAGCTGAGATCAGAGTGGTTTCTAGAAGCTGGTTGTCTCCCACTCGTGCCCTGAGAAGTCAACTGATATAGTCAAGGTCAACATAAATAAATTTATTAGGCAAGTCATATAAAACATTTTGTCTTGATCTAGAGCCTTCCCCTAACGCTGAAAAATCCATCACCCATTTTTAATTTTGTAAATTAATGCCATGTAATTTTGCTCTAGAATATAAGCTTTCATTTCTCTTTGGGTGAGGGGCAGCCTCTAGCTTTTATGATTACAAAAATAATCTACAAAATGTGAACCTAATAGAAACTGATGGATTGATGTCTGCTTGAAGCTGCAGAAAATAGCTTTGAGAGATATGTAAACTGTTCCTGTTCATCTCAATGGGATATTAATACTGATGACATTTTCAGTGAAAGCATTGTTAACTATTTTATGGCTCCTCATTTTAGCAGGAACATCGAAAAGGAGTTTGTTCGTCATTACAGTATGTAGTAGCATAATATGGTGTGGATTTCAGTGAAGCAGACAGTTGGTGTCAAAAGTTAATTTCTTCCCAAATTAAATTATCTGTGCCCCTCACGAATACAACTATGTGGGGGGAGGGAAGGAGTTTCATTCCTTCACCAACATCAAGAGACTCTGTTGTTTCCTAGATATCAAACATTCCAATTATCCTTCAGGCATTTGTAAGGTCTAGCCCACATTTTAAAGGCTTTGCTAGTATAGTTATACCAGCAAAACCCCCTAGTTTCTTATGCTGGCAAAATGTGCTCTTTAGGTGGCGTAATTAAGCGAGCCACCCCCCTGAATGATATAAGCTGTGCCAGCATAAAGGGCACTCTTGCAACTGGAAACTGTATCTACACAGGGAGTTTTGCAAGTGTAGCTATGTTCATTAGTAATGTGATTTCTCCCTCCCAACCCCCGCACACTGCCTATGCTGGCAAAAGCCTGTAGGATAGACCTGACCTAAGTATCTAAAGCCTCAGTTATCTCTTACCCGAATGTCAAAACCGCTAGCTTTTCTCTGAAAACTTCTGTTAAAACTTAAAATATACTTTGGGTTATTTTTATATTAATGTATCAATTGATCTGGACTGTGAAGGGACAATGGGCAGTAAGGAGACGAGGGCATTAGGGAAGGGGAAGCAGAGTTGCAAAATTTAGGTCTAATGTGTTACATAGCACCCAGAGCTTTGGGTTGAGTGAAGTCCAGGATATTAAAAAGACAAAACAAGATTTATACTGTTTATGTACCAGAGTCATGTGTATGTGTTAGAGGCATATCTCAATTTAAATTAAATAAATTCTAAAGATTAGAAATTAGAGAGTAAGATTTGTGTTTGCATTGCATATTGGTGCAATGCAATGTGATGAACAAAACAAGGGCACAGAGAAAGAGACTTTTTTGTTTGTGATGATTAGGCTTTTGAACATCTCTTGTGCTTTTCTTCTGGCAACTTTTTTATATTTCCATCTTCTCTAGATACTTCTTAATCTAAAGCTGTAATAATTAAATAAATCTCTCAAATTTACCTGTGAGAGAGCTGTAAACTCCCTCTGGCCTCCCTTCTAATTTGATTGTCTTCCAATTTTAATTAATGTAATGTATTTGTCTTTCTGTTTATACAGGACTCCATAGAGAGACAAGAGACATGGGCATTTTAGTCTTTAATGAAAGGACTTAATTTAATAGATTTTAGCCTTTTCACTGGAAAATTTCAAGCTTTTTGTCATTTGGTGTTTTGGTAACTAATCCCCACAACTGAACTGATTTTTTTTGTTTCTACATATATGTTTTAACAAATACACTACTATAGACAATTTTCTTTAAGTAGAGTTCTACTCGGAAATGCAACTACATAAAAATCTTACCAGGTAGACCTGTTTCCAGTATGTATTCAGTCATGCCTATTTGCTTTTCCTAACAAAACTGTTTCCCCCCCATCTTATATTACTAGCAGCACTGTAGAACCAGCACAGGTATATGGAAGCTTGTTGGTACATTTCCATTCAGAATTGTTATTTAAGTTCCAATTACAGATTTCATTGTTGTCAATGCATGAGCCAGATGGTACTCCTCTTGACACTCAGAGTTTGGGTTGAGTTAGCAGGATTGCCAATTAAAAATGTATATCTATATTTGCTTGTATACTGATAAGATTTGGTCTCAAAGTTTACCGAGATGGGACATAATGACATTATTTTTACAAAATCACAGTAGAACCACACTTTATATGCAAAATATGATTTGGAATTAAATTACAGTTTACTAACAAGGTAACATATATATATATTTGAGAGATCAGTGCTAATGCTGTAGTGCTTTATTAAATAGCAATAATGAGTTTTAATTTATAACTGATTAGAATTACAGATGGGAATGGCTAACAATGTATTAGTTACCTGAACTAGACTGTGCTGTCAGAAAATGGATAATCACTTCTGTTGTCATTATCCAGATTACTGGAGGGAGGGTGGGATTTTATCACACTGGTTTGGTGGCAGTCAGTGAAACCATAATTTAATGACAGTGAAATATATCTGTCAGATGATTAACTTGAAAGGTACTGTTTTATCAAACTGATTATATTAATTGGGGATAACAGGCTGATGGCTAAGAAAAAATAAGACCCTCGTTTACCTTTCAGTATGATTATTATTATTCTCTTTCCAAGACATTGTGTTATTTTTACAATTACAGTTCCCATTGTAAAACGGCATCATCCTTCTGAAAGGAAGATTTTTGGCATAAATACCTAAAGAGGTGGCAGAGCCTGGTGAACTGAGCAGTGGGATGGAAGGCAGGAAGCCCAGATTTCTAATTCCAGTTCTTCCAGTGACTTGCTATGTAACTTTTTGGTTCTGTTTCCTTATCTGTAAAACAGAGATAATACGTACCTCAGATAGGCATTGTGGTGAATGTGACAGCATCTTGAAAATGTAAAAACATACCATATAAGTGCTAAAAATTATCATTGTTAAAGACTGTGAAAAGTCTTAAGCTAAAATTGTCAAGCTTGCCTGCCTCAATTAGAATTCCTAAATCTATAGTTAGGAACTTACTGTGATTGACATAATTTTCAATGGTGCTTAACACCTGTAGCTTCAATTGACTATATTTGAATATTTGTATTCAAGCACAATTTATTTTTGAGAAAAGAAGCCTGATGGGCCGACCTGATAACTGTCTTCGAATATATTAAAGGATGTTATAAAGAGGATGGTGCCAGTTGTTCTCCATGTCCAAAGAAGGTAGGACAACAAGTAATGGGCTTAATCTGCAGCAAGGAAGATTTAAGTTAGATACTAGAAAAAAAAATCTATGAATAGTTAAGCGCTGAATTAGGTTCCAAAGGGAGGTTGTAGAATCCCTGTCAGTGGAGCTTTTTAAGAACAGTTTGGACAAACATCTGTCAGGGATGGTCTAGGTTTACTTTGTTCTGCCTCAGTGAAGGGGCCAGGACTAACTGACCTCTCAAGGTTCCTTCCAGCCCTACATATCTGTGATTTGTGATTTCCATGGTATCTGTGCCAAGTGAACCAAACAAAAGGGCTTGTATAGAATCTTCCTTTTGTTTTCTCTTTTCAACAAACAACTTTCCAGCTACTAGGATTACAGTTTCCAAAAGCACTTGCAATATTAGCCTCTAGCTTGCTGAGCTACCATGCTGGCAAAATGAAGAGAGATTTGACATTTCAGGTAATTGGGTTTTGCATTAGGTGATTTATATATAGTATTGCCCTTGTTGCACTAAGATATTGCAACTTTCAAAGAAATACAACTCTAATGAAGTAAATTCCTCAGATGGTTCTGTATGGCAAGACAAGTGCAATAAACTCTAGAATATCTAGGACTCTGGGATATCTACCAAAAAGAACATTCAAAAGGCAAGGCTTCATACCAGCCTCTGAGCAAGTTTTAAATTACCTTATATACTCGTTCATAAGCGGAATATTTTTGGTAAAAAAGTGACACATCAAAGAGTGGGGGTCGGCTTATAAACGAGTATATACGATAATTTAACTTCCCACAGCTCCCATTGGCTGGGAACGGCAAACCGCGGCAACTGGGAGCTGAGGGGCTCCGTCCCTGTGAACGCTCCAGGTAAACAAAATATCCAGGCCCGCTAGAGGCTTACCCTAACGGGCCAGGAGCCAAAGTTTGCCAACCCCTGAAATATAGGGTTGGCTTATGAAAGAGTCATACAGTTTTTGCTATTTTGACCTAGCCATCTTGGGGGATCGGCTTATAAATGAACGGGCTAATGAACAAGTATATACGGTATATAATTGGGCACACTGTCATATATGGGTATTGGGTGTACTTTTTACTTCATAAGACAATCATATTATCATAATTTATGGGCATAACAGTATACCTGAACTTACAGACACCTAGGGTTGCCAGGTATCTGGTTTTCGACCGGAATGCCTGATCGAAAAGGGACCCTGGCGGCTCCGATTGGTACTGCCGACCGGCTGTTAAAAGTCCAGTCAGTGGCACAGCAGGGGCCTGGGGCTAAGGCAGGCTCCCTGCCTGCCCTAGCTCCGCGTGGCTCCCGGAAGCTGGCGCCAGGTCCTTGCGGACCCATGGCACATGGGCAGTAAGGGAGGCTCCATGCGCTGCCCCTGTCCCTAGTGCCGGCTCTGCAGCTCCCACTGGCCAGGAACCATGACCAATGGGAGCTGCTGGGGCAGTGTCTCCAGGCATGAAAGCAGCACACAGAGCCTCCCTGGCCACCCATGGGCCTCGGGGCTGCAAGGACCTGGTGGCCACATACTGGGAGCTGTGGTAAGCGCTTCTGGGACCCTGCATCCTGCACTGCCTCCCGCACCCCTACCCCAGCCCTGAGCCCCCTCCTGCACCTCAAACCCCTCATCCCCAGCCCCACCCCAGAGCTTCACCCCCAGCCAGAGCCCTCACCCCTGCAGAGTTCCAGGGACAGGCGACAGCCTCGTCAGTGTCCCCCTGCAGGGTTCCGTCGACAGGCGACCGCCTCCTCAGGGTTCCAGAGACCGGGGACAGCCTTGCAGGGAGGGGGAGAGAACCCTGCAGCTCCCAGCCACCCTAGTGGCAGAGGAAACCATGGAGCCGCAGCAGCAAAACTCAGACAGGTCACTGCTTCTGTGAATTTTTATTTATTGCCCATGACCTGTCCATGACTTTTACTAAAAATAACCATGACAAAATCTTAGCCTTATCTATAACACAGAGATCCTTTTTTTACTTTATAAACATGTATTGCTCCCACCACTCAGGTTTTGTTGTTTTCATGGCAGAATGAAATCCCCTGGTATCCCTCTTCACATATGTTTTTAACATAGTTTGCTTCAAGAGCAAATCAGGCAATTTTATCTCCTTACACCTTTTCCATACACCTAACATTCTAGTTTGGGCAAATAAGGGATTTATTAGTGCCAGGGCTTCGACACAATACGAAGAAGCAAACAAAAAAGTATACATCAAGTTAAGAAATCAATATAAGATAAACAAAACTCACAAGTTAGACAACTAATTACATGAGACACTCTTATTCAGTACTTCATAATAGAATAGTTACGGCAGTGGATAGGTATAGGCACTTTCTTGCCTTAGTAAGATTTGAGGGAAGTGTGCCTTCATATTCCTTTTTCCCAGTCCTCTCAGAAAGGCCTTCAATTCTATTCTATTTCCAGTTAAAGTCCCTTCTGGGTAAGGTAGTGCCCATTCCATGTACTTGGCTAGTAGTCATGGAAACTGTGTATGTGTCACGCTTTTGTAAGCATTTGCACATCTGCACCACAACAATAACTTTGTATGAGAATAACTCACCTACAAATGAATAGAAAGAGTCATCTGCAGAAGAGTTTTCTGTCTTCTAAGAGAATCACGAAATTCCATCATTTTTCCAGCAGAGCCATATAGATGAGTCCCTCAAAATATTTCTAGTTTTTAATCACGTTTCTCCCTTTTGATTCAGGTGCATTCTAGAATTCTCCTGCCTTTCTGCCTTTCCCCCTTTCTGGGGATAGGAGCAAACCTGTAAATACAAGTACAATTCAGTACAAGGAAAATGGTCTCTTTAGGAGATGAGGCAATCCAGCAACATTCTAGAACTCAGAGCTGTGCAGCTAGCTCTGTTAGCTCTAAAGGACTGTATAGTACATTGCGTAATGTGATGATGATTTAATGTCTAAACTGACAGAATTCCAAGAGGTGAGATATGTCTGTGCTAATGGACACAGAAGAAACTGAAGTCCACCCTAAATTCATGCCCTAAATCACCTGGCTGAACAGGACAAAGTTTCATCTCAGAAAATGATCTTTCCATAGGGAATTGACACATCTTTCTTTCCTCCGTATTTCTTTGCTTTTTTTCAAAGAGTGGGGTGGATCCAATCAGATTCGTTGATTCTGTAACAGGTACTGATATTCATAAGTGTTATGCATGCACTGCCAATCAGCTGGATGTGAACGAGCCCTTACCTTTTCTGCTGTTTCTCTCATCTGGAAGGCCCGTAGGAAAGTAGAACAGAAGAAAACAGTTGAGCATAATAGACCCAGCCTGGTCAAGAAGGTCATGTTTTGCAGATTTACCTTACCTACCCAGTTGCCCTCTAATTTCATTCCCAGTCCGAGCAGACCTCCTGTACCAGGATCCCATGATCCACACCAACCCTTTAATTTTTAATTTAAAACATTTGGCTTGTGATTGGGCTCAGGAACATAGTTTTGGCACAGTGTTTTCAACATTCTGCTTCAACTTAGAGTCAAGTAGCTTGTTGATTTCAGAACTTGACTAACCTTCTGTTCCTCATGCAACTCTTGCAACCTCTGAACAATGGAAGGCTGTCCCCTGCAAATCTAGAGTTTTTATAGGAGGATTTGGACAACCTTTTTTTCCTCACAGGTTACCTTACAGTTCAATGCTTCATCCCATAATTACGTACTTGGCTAGATCCGTGGTTGCTCTTTTGAGTCTCTAATTCTCTTTTTAATGCCTTTGGAACTTCAGTTCCATCTTTTTGCTGTTCCTGTCCTGAAACAGTCTCTTTCTGGTTCCATCTGATCAGCCATAACAGTCAGTAAACTAGCAGACATCTCTGGTCTGGTACTCCCTGTAGATGTCCATAAACAAAAGTTAATGCCCAGTATCTTCTCTGGTTTCCAGAGTCAGTCTCTTCCTTTCATTTTAACTTCTGTGCCTAACCTCAGCAGAAAAAAATATTCCTAGCACTCTAAATCTGAATGGGGTTCTCAAGATGTAATTGCATAGACCCATGGACTCGGAAATGGAAATTACATTGTCATCTTTGTTGAATGCTCTTAGATAGGGAATGGGAAGGCCCATTTTTCATTTTCTCTCCTCAAGTCTGGATTCAATTGTATAGTCAATATTCTTACATGGTTGCTGATTGCTTCTGCTCAGAAAGTCTCCTTCCATAGAACAGTTGAAGCCTCTGTCGAGGAGTTTTGCAGAATGGCCATCTGGAACTTATTCAAGCTTCACTACCCCAGTGTATCTTTATCAACTGGTACAGTATTTGAGCAGCAGTTGTTTAGGACAGTTCAGCAATGATGATCAAGACTAATTCTTATTTATTAAGTGCAGAAAATATATATAGCACTATATAGAGATTTAAAATGAAAACAGTCTTTGTCCCAAAGAGTTGATTATCTTAAAACATGTAGAATGATTTTATTTGAATAATCTTTCTTTGTCCTCAACTCTTAGTCTTTCAGTCTTTCTCCAAATTCTGCCATTTACTTCTGCTCTTTTTTCCTGCTAGCTTGATGTTACTGCTCGTCAGACTGGTGATCTGTTGTTGGAAGAGTCACATAATAGAGAAATAAACACTCTTACCTTCTAGCATTTTCACATGATGTGGCAAAACAAGTACAGATGCTCCCCCAAAATAGACCATTAGCGTCTTAGGCTAAAGGAATCAGGGGCTAGGTGGGTCAAATTAGGCTAACCTCTTGATTTTCAGTTTGGGAAAATCACAGGTGGAAACCAGCAGAAGAAACAACATGAAGAGTATGTTCTGGGTTGCGGGGTGGGGAGGGAGAAGCTGCTTCTGCATTGGCCAGCACCACCTGTTTGATAGATCAATCAGAAAAAAGAAAAAAAAACTTTATTGGCTGTACTGGTTTCCCCTTATCATAGTTAAAATTATCAGGTAAGGAAGCACTGTATTTACCTCTGAATGCAACATCTTGTTGCAGTTAGAGCTGTGTGAACCCCCTCAGTTCAGTTCAAAAATGTGTTTGCAATTTTTTTCCTGTTAGAATGGCTTCATACAGCATCAAAGGTCCAGAATTTCAAAAACATTAAGATGGAATGAAGTTGGTTTCCAACTTCTTATTTTATTGCAAAGTAATTTAGGGGTTGAGTGATTTAGTGATTGTAAAAGGTGCAAGAAATCTCAATACTTTCACTGTGTGTTGGCCAAATAAATTCATAACTTATTCGTTTATAAACCAGAATCTACTAAAGTTCACTTTTACAAACTGTTTTTATATGTTAAAAACTATTGGGACCTTGTGTATCTCATGCCTGGAGTGAATATTTATCTAGTATGAGAAGGTGGTTCAATCCAACTTATTTTCATAATCAAAATTTTTGGTGAATTAGTATTTTCAACATAACTCCTTCCTTACTTGTTTTAATCTGAGGCCCTTCAGAGACTCCCTACTGCAGCCCTCCATAGCCTATTTGAAGCTTTTAAGTTGTTTTTGTACTTTAGCTAAGCACATGGAGTGTCCATAGATTTTGCCCTCTGAAAATGAAACAATTTCCTGATTTTGTGATTTAAAATTTCCCATTTAACATTGCATTAAGATTTATTTGTATTAAATTAGCAGTTTAAATACATTTCAAGTGCAGTGGAAGGTTTTATTCATAATATGACAACAACTTGGTACAGTTCTACAAACTTAGAAATAGGAAGAAATACTCCTGGCAATGCATACCAAATGGTGTTCTCTGTTTTGTGTACAAATAACAAAACTTTAATTTTATCCTGACAATGACGTCTATTTCCTCATACATTTTGAAGGTGTGAAAACCACAAAGGAAATAATAGTTGTCTTAGAAACTTAGTGACTATCAGGAAGCAGTATTAATGATATTTATTTATTTCAGTTTATATGGCAAGTTTTAAGAAGTGCCTATCCAATACTCAGTCTTTTTGACAAAGGCTTAAATCAAACCATAGCAAAACCATAAACCTGTGACATAGCTTATTGAGGCAGATTTATGGATATTTGTCAGGGCTGTAGAAATACAAAGCAGCTAGAGTCTGTCTATTGATATTTAGATATATTAATGTTTAATTACATAAACAGGGTTTTTTTTTCAGTCTGCATTGCAGAGTTGTTATATTATGGATTCCATCACTTTTTTTTACTTTTGTTTATAGTGGGTTGCATAAGCTTCGTACAGTTGAATGTGTTGTTAAGAAAGGTTCAGAATAAGAAAGTCATTTCAATGACTTGAAGCTATATTTAATCATATTTAGTACCACAAAATTGGCTGTCAAATCTCTAATTAACTATCAGACACTGGTTCTTGTTTCCATGCTGGTCGCTTACTCAGCCTTATATTAACAACACCTGGCAGTTCAAACATACAAAACTGCTCATACTGTAATTTAAAGTTTACTTTTGAATGTGAACACAAACAGGAAGAACATGAACTTGCTTTTAGTAAACTTGTATACAAACATTGTTTACTAAACAAAAAAATAGAGAAATGGAAAAATGAATGCACGATCGTGTAATTAAAGACTGTATCATAATGCATATGCACAAGACAGCCAAAGAAGGTTGCACAGGCAACCATAGTTTTGGCATTTCCTAACTTATGAGCACTTGACTTTGCAACCTTAATAATGTTCTTTTAATGTAGTTTTTAGTTTGTGTAATTTCCAAGGCTTTTTTAAAAAGGAAGCTTGAAAAAATAGAAATTGACACTTACATGGATCATCAGCAAGTTTGGAACCTTTAGAGCCATCATGCAGACTTCTGCCACTTGAGTTAAGTGGATGATATAGTAGTGGGGTGCCATCCTGTGTGTGGACCAGCACTAAAAGGGGAGGGGGGACACACTGCGTCAAAGGGTTTCACAAATATTTGCTGACATCAGAGGAATGATTTGTCTCAGGAATTCTGGGTTCCATTCAGGCTGTGGAAGGGAGTGCTGTCTAGTAGTCAGACACATTTCTGCCTGAGCTCCCATCAAGGTTTGCATCTTCTGTCCAATCCCGATAACCTGCCCTGTCCCCGTCTTCTTTGTCCCAGTTGTATTCTCTTTGCCTACTCTGGCCTAGTCTCCACTCTTTGGGCTTTTCATCCGAGTATCCTTATTGAGCTAGTCCTAGACTCCCCCTTCCTCAGTTCCTTGTCTCAATCACACCCTTCCCTGACTACTTGTCCCAGTGTCTTTGTCTAGACAGCTCCTTTTTAGATCGGTCTCCCATCCACCCCCATTGCCACTGCCATTTCCCTCTTGTTTTCCAGTCCTCTTGTCCAGTGTTCCCCCCACGCATGCTCTCCACACAGCTCCTCATATGATTTGTGTTCCCTCCCCCATATTTCTCTCACCAACTCCTAGTCTTCTAACCCAAGCTGAAGCTTCCCCACCTCCACCCCTTCAGTTAACAGTTCCAATTTCTCCGAGTCTGAGTTTTCTTGCTCGCCCTTCCCAGCCTCCCTCACCGTCTCTCAGTCCCAGTTCCTCTCTCTTTGCCACCTCCAGTCCCATTCTTGCCAGACTGCTTGTCCCAATCTACTAACTTCCATTCCCCCCAGTATGGCTCTTGTCCCCTCTGCATTTGAGTCAAGTGGCTTCCTTCTGCATGCTGTCTGGGTGTCAGCAGGGAGAGTCATTGAGAGCACAGGAGAGATGGTCTCCCTGCACTCGGTCCCACCCTGGCCCAGAGCAGCCAGGATCTGCAGTTACAGGGAAAGTCCAGCCTCACCCCTGAATTTTTGGGCGGGAGCACGTTCAGTCACTCTGTGGGAATGGCACATATACAGTCCAGTCACATTTAGGAGCTGTGAGGGAGTGGTGCATGCTCACTAAAGTTAGAATCTCCAAAGATTCTATCTGCTAAACTCTTAAGTCTCTAGTGAGCATGTGCAAACTGAGATTTTTCAGAGACTTATAACTTTACTGTATTTTCATGGGGGTGACAAAAGGCACAAAAAATGCCACCCCTTGCCAAATAGTGAGTCCCTACACTAAAGCACCGGTGTGATTGAGTGTCTCAATTAAGATTGCCAGAACTTTTTTATCATTCCAAACATATTTCAAAATATATTTCCCCCCCTAGTCTCATTGTTGATAATGTCTTTTGGCCAAAACATTCTAAAAAAGTCCACCCTGTGGCAGATACTGGGCATAGAAATTTTCAGACCAAGTGGTTAAAGTTTGTCAAAGTTTTATATGAAACTTTAAATAGGGTCTTATAATGGGAAATATTGGACATCCTTAATAGGTACTGCTGCTAGCACTCTCTTTATTAGTGTCAAAAGCAAAAATGAAAGGTTTGTCTAAAGTTGGAATCACTTTTTTCATAGCCCTTGAAGTGATATCAGGAAATTGGAGAATATATATAAAACACAAAAATTTATAAAATCATATTGATAGTACAGTAAATATACTCGCATCATATTAGTACTGTATTTTTATTATAATTAACTTAATAATGTTGTTGAAAGTAAATCCTACTTGCCTTAAGTAGGTTAATACAAAATTGAATATGATCTGAACAGTCTGACACAAGGGAAATATTTCATATACTAGACATGACAATTTCATGTTTCCTAGGACTGTGTATATGGTAGAGATGAGGTACAAACTGTCTTGAGTGAAATGGTAAATGACTCCCACTGCTCTCTTGTGCGGGAGAATAGACCCAGGAGTTAGACAGCACATTCACATTTGAAAATGTGGGAGAAAGGAGAAAAGTGATGCATTGAATCAAAATATTTGAGGATCATTCTACTCCTAAGAGAAATATGACATTTGAACAGTGATTCCTCAATGTTATTTCTTTTTCTATGTCTCTCCCACACATGCACACGCACACATGGCAGCCAAACTCATTTAGGGAGTTCCCAGTTGAGAATTTGTAGCAGGAAGGGGGCTCTAGCTCCCCTATTTGCATATGATTCCCACATTCCAAAAGCTGAGTGTAAATGTCCACCTAAGGGTATGTCTACACTACGAGAGTAGTTCGATTTTAGTTAAATCGAATATGTGGAATCGATATTACAAAGTCGAACGTGTGTGTCCACACTAAGGACAGTAATTCGACTTTGTGAGACTTTGTGAGTCCACACTAACGGGGCAAGCGTCGACATTGGAAGCGGTGCACTGTGGGCAGCTATCCCACAGTTCCCGCAGTCCCCGCTGCCCATTGGAATTCTGGGTCGAGCCCCAAATGCCTTCTGGGTAAAAAAATGTGTCGAGGGTGCTTTTGGGTGCCTGTCGTCATCCGTCTGTCACTCCCGCCCTCCCTCCCTCTCTCCCTGAAAGCGCCGGCGGGAAATCAGTTCGCGCACTATTCTGATCAGTGACAGCGCGGACGCCACAGCAGTGCGAGCATGGATCCCGCTGCGACCATCGCTGCAGTTGTGGCAGTTCTCAACGCTTCGCAGCTTCTCATCCACCTTTACCAGAGGCAGCTGCAGAGAAATCAGGAGAGGAGGCTACGGCACCACCGTGAGGGCATGAATTCGGAGAGTAGCTCAGAGCTCTCAGAAACCACGAGACCCTGCGCCCAGGACATCTCGGTGTCACTGGGTCTTGTGGATACTGTGGAACGGCGATTCTGGGCCCTGGAAACAAGCACGGACTGGTGGGACCGCATAGTGCTGCAGGTCTGGGATGAATCCCAGTGGCTGCGAAACTTTCGCATGCGGAAGGGGACTTTCCTCGAACTGTGTGAGTTGCTGTCCCCTGCCCTGAAGCGAAAGGACACCCGGATGCGAGCAGCCCTGACTGTCCAGAAGCGAGTGGCCATAGCCCTCTGGAAGCTTGCAACGCCAGACAGCTACCGGTCAGTCGCGAACCACTTTGGTGTGGGCAAGTCTACCGTGGGGGTTGCTGTCATGCAAGTAGCCAAGGCAATCGTCAAGGTACTGCTATCAAAGGTAGTGACCCTGGGAAACGTGGAGCTCATCATAGATGGCTTTGCCGAGATGGGATTCCCAAACTGCGGTGGGGCTATAGATGGGACTCACATCCCTATCCTGGGACCGGACCACCAGGCCAGCCAGTACATTAACAGAAAGGGCTACTTTTCTATGGTGCTGCAAGCACTGGTGGACCACAGGGGACGTTTTACGAACATCAACGTCGGATGGCCGGGCAAGGTTCATGACGCTCGTGTTTTCAGGAACTCTGGTCTGTTTAGACGGCTCCAGGAAGGTCTTTACTTCCCGGAGCACAAAATAACTCTTGGGGATGTGGAGATGCCTACAGTGATCCTCGGGGACCCTGCATACCCGCTAATGCCCTGGCTCATGAAGCCCTATACTGGCGCCCTGGACTCAGAAAAAGAACTCTTCAACTACCATTTGAGCAAGTGCAGAATGGTGGTGGAGTGTGCCTTTGGCCGTCTCAAGGGGAGATGGAGAAGCTTACTCACTCGCTGTGATCTCAGCGAAACCAATATCCCCATTGTGATAGCTGCTTGCTGTGTGCTCCACAATCTGTGTGAGAGCAAGGGGGAGACCTTTATGGCGGGGTGGGAGGTTGAGGCAAGTAGCCTGGCTGCTGATTACGCCCAGCCAGACAGCCGGGCGATTAGAAGATCCCAGCGGGACGCGCTGTGCATCAGGGAGGCTTTGAAAGCTAGGTTCCTGACTGAGCAGGGTCTCCAGTGACTGTTTAGTTTGTGGACACAGATGCTGAACCTGCCCCCGTTTCTTTACCCAGTTACTGTTGACTATCCTTCCAAGTTACATACCCCCTTCACCACCTTCCCAACAAATAAAATCTGTTCCGTTTTGTTAATGAACAAGGTTCTCTTTCTTACTGTTTTCGCGGGAATGTTTTAAACCGGGGACGCAGACTGTGGCGGGGGGCGGGTTTAGTGTTCTGATGCAAATGATGCTTCTAAACTCCGGGAATGACAGGCTCCGCAGTGCTGGATTGGTTGTTTCAACGGAGCCTGCCAGCAGTCCTGGGCGGGACTGCGTGTATGTGTCGGCCAAGTGACTTTCTGGCAGGGGGCGGAGGGTTACAGACCCCCTGCTGCGTGGCTCTGTGATCCAGGATAAGGACCGCGGCATAAGTTCTCTAACTGCCCTCCCCCGCCACAAAGTCACAGATCAACCCCCCCGCCCCCCAGAACATGAAAACCACCTCCCAGACTCAACAGGGTAACTGATGACTGCACTGTGTATGTGTCCTGATGCTGGACCTGCCCCCGCCTCTGTAGCCTCCTTAAGGTGACTGTCCTGTCCAATTACCAAACCCCTTCCCCCCCTTCAGACAGAATCTCCTCTAAAAGAAAATCTTGGAAACAGTACTTAACAGAAACAAATATTTTATTATGAACCGCACATGAGAAGGGGGGGGAGAAAACTTGGACGGGGGCTTGTGTGAGATGGGTAGGAAAGGACTTTTCAAACTTTGTGGAACGAGAGCCTTCTAGTGCAACAGCAGTCTGCAGGGGTTGACTGAAAGTTTTAACGGCCCTTGCCTTCAGTGCCTGGGGTCTTGCAGTTGCGATCTGAGAAGCGTGGCAGGACACCTCTACTTTTGTAGCAGGAAAACATGGTAAGCCGTAGACTTGTGGCAGCTTAAAACTTTAATAGTAGCACTGGGCTCCTTTCGCACTGAAAGCAATGCCACTCTCTGCAGGCAGCAATCAGGGAAGCATGAGCTCTGCCCCTGTCCCACCACCTCGCGGCTGTCCCAGGGAAAGGTCCCTGTATGCTGCCCCTCTGCCGCCTCCACCGCGTGGCTGTAAAGCAGTCCCAATACTAACATTCCCCTCCCTAATTCAAAGCAGGGCGTCATGTGCGACATCACGCTGATGAGGTTCTCGGAGAGCGACAGGGGACGGATGCTTCGGGAGAGCATGCAGAAGCCAGGGCCGTATGCCGCCATGCTCTGCCGTGCTATGATCCCGGACTACTTGATAGAGTCATGGCGTGGGAACGTGTCCTACCACGGTGGACCTAACAAGATCGCCTTGCCAAGGAACCTGATGCGCAGGCTTGAGCAGTACCTCCAGGAGAGCTATGCTGAGCTCTCCCAGGAGGACTTTCTGTCAATTCCCGGACATATAGACCGTATTTTGGTGTAACTGCACTGGAAGGGACTACAGAGTGGAGCGTCCTGTGGTTGCCTAATCATGAAAATCCGGACATTATTTGATTTTTTTTACATAGTTGGGACTAAATAGTTGCCTAAGGCAAAGAAATCATGAACACCCAATTGCTGATATTATTAATATTCCTGTTGTCTTATAAATAAAAGTTTCTATGTTTAAATGAGTGAATGAAAACCCCATTGTTAACAATATAAATATTCCAGTTATGTTAAAAATAAATGTTTAGATGTTTAAAGCACTCACTGCTTGATCCTTCCCCTGATTCGGTGTCCGGGGTAACGGATGGGGACGGTTGGTAGGGGATCTCGGTAAGGGTGATGAAGAGCTTCTGGCTGTCGGGGAAATCAGCGGTGCAAGCGCTGTCGACTGCCTCGTCCTCCTCATCTCCTTCCTCATCTTCCCCGTCCGCTAACATTTCCGACGAGGAACCGGCCGTGGACAATATCCCATCCTCAGAGTCCACGGTCAGTGGTGGGGTAGTGGTGGCGGCCGCACCTAGGATGGAATGCAGTGCCTCGTAGAAACGGGATGTGTGGGGCTGGGATCCGGAGCGTCCGTTTGCCTCTTTGGTTTTTTGGTAGCCTTGTCTCAGCTCCTTGATTTTCACGCGGCACTGCGTTGCATCCCGGCTGTATCCTCTCTCTGCCATGGCTTTAGAGATCTTCTCGTAGATCTTTGCATTCCTTCTTTTGGAGCGCAGCTCTGAAAGCACGGACTCATCGCCCCACACAGCGATGAGATCCAAGACTTCCCGATCAGTCCATGCTGGGGCCCTCTTTCTATTAGATTGCACGGCCATCTCTGCTGGAGAGCTCTGCATCGTTGCCAGTGCTGCTGAGCTCGCCACGCTGTCCAAACAGAAAATGAGATTCAAACTGCCCAGACAGGAAAAGGAATTCAAATTTTCCCGGGGCTTTTCCTGTGTGGCTGGTCAGAGCATCCGAGCTCGAACTGCTGTCCAGCGCGTCAACAGAGTGGTGCACTGTGGGATAGCTCCCGGAGCTATTACCGTCGATTTCCATCCACACCTAGCCTAATTCGATATTGCCATTTCGAATTTAGCGCTACTCCTCTCGTTTTCGAGGAGTACAGAAGTCGAATTTAAGAGAGCTCTATGTCGAACTAAATAGCTTCGTGGTGTGGACGGGTGCAGGGTTAATTCGATGTAACGGCGCTAAATTCGACATAAACTCCTAGTGTAGACCAGGCCTAAGAGTACACCTATCTGATCGGGCTACCCTCTTATACCTGACAACCAAGTGGTTAGCGCACTTATCCAGGATATGGGAGACCTAGGTTCAAATCCCCAATTTGTCTGATTCAGAGTAAAAAGTAGAAACCAGGTTTCCAACTGCTGAACTGTAAGATATTTTGGGGTAGGGCCCTGTCTAGGGCACTCACCTGTGAGGTGGAAGACCTGGGTTCAAACTGCCTCGAATCAGGCAGAGAAAGGATTTTGAACCCAGGTCTCCCACATCTCTAACCACTCTTTTGAGTATATGACCACCACCATCACAATGACATACCTGGGGAGAAAAGCCTGACCTGGCATGGGCACCTACCTCCAGGAGACAGTCCATGGCTGAGAGTCCCAAGTGAAGATAGGCCAGAGTTTGGTGCCTACTTCTCTTTGAGAGGTGGGTTTTTCTTATTGGCTAGCTTAGGCAGCTCCTTCCTCAGCTTGCTGCTTTCTGTGGATCACATTCGTAGGGGCTTCATTCTCCCCATGCATTGTATAGGGAGCCTGAGCACCTAACTCGGGGCTGGAGATTCTAGTGCGCGGCAGGGCACCTAAAGCTAGGTGTTGCAGTGCTGAGCCTAAGTCCCCTTTCTTGATCTATCTCATTCTGTCTCGTTCATATTCCTCGATATGCAGCCATCTACTCAGAGGCTCCCTTCTCACTCCCTCTGTCCCACCCCCTCCACTTCAACATTTGTTCCTGAATTGCTTTGCTCCCTTACTTCCTCCATTCCTGGTCTCAGGCTTCTCTTTCAATTAGGAAAAGAGACCAAGATAGGTCAGGTTTAGCTACTGTGTGTTCGCTAACCCCAACCTAATCTCCATGTCTTTTCCTAATCTAGACAAAACCTCAAAGAAACAATAGTCTCTGGCCAACAATGCTTCCAGGCAGGGGAAGGTGTTAACAGCTCCCGCTACTTTGCTTGCTGGTCCCAATGACTTCACTTACCCACTGGGAAGTAGGTTTTTCAAGTGCTGTTCTTGCAATAGAAATGCCTATCTTGTACTGCATGTGTGTGCTGAATACAATATTTTTATTCTGTTGGTATAACACTTTTTAGCGCTGCTCACTCATAGATTTTCTAGAAATGTGGATACAGATAACCGGTTCAGGCAAAATTTCTCCCATCCTTTAAACCCAAAACTGTTTTCCCCCCCCACAAATTCTTATTAATCCTCCCACTCCAATCTTATTCTAGCTCCATGCCTCGTCATTTTAGCTGGCTCCTTTACCTAAAGGCCAGTAGCAAGGTCTCCAAGAGAGCCTAGTAGGTAGAAATTAGGTGTTCTTTTTAAATCTAAAGCTGCACTAGGCATTCCTTTATGGTCCTACTTCAGAGTGGGAGTCGTCATCCCCAGAACCATTCAAATAGTGTGTGTTCTGGAAATTCTAAAACAGCTGGATTAATTGGCTTAAATTGGAGGTAAATTTTACTTTTAAGTCACAAAGATGATTTTGGGGTACCACTTATAAGTTCTATTTGAAGGTTATTTTTCACGGTAGAATCTTTAGTTTGGAGATGAATAGTGCAATAATATGTTGCTCTATAAAGAAATGTGATTATCAGAATTTGCCTTTCTGTTCATCATCTTGATGGTAAATCAAGCAGCAATTTTTACTTGTTGTTCAACTTGCAATAGAAAGAAAAGTCAGTTTAAAAGAGGATAAATTTGATTTGCAAGGGGTTAGGTCCCTGTGATATAGTTCCTTCTGAAGTATGACATATCTTGGTATATCTGCACTTTAAGCTGCATTTTGAGATTTAAATGTCTGCATTTGGGGATTATAATAAGTAAGTAGCAATTGCTAAAAGAACCACTATGTTTGAGTATTGTATTACTCACACAGCAACAGAACCTGGCCAGAGCATGAATTTCTTCTTCATTATCACTAAACCTGCAAGTTATCCTGAATCAATAAATTATGCCAAATCATTTCCAGCTATGTGGAATGCATAGACAATAATAGGAATCCAACTGGGAGGCTTTTGTAGCTGGGCTGAACCAATTTCTTGTATTCTTTAATGCTTTGTTGTTCGGCTTGCTTGAGGACAGACATATAACCACCTTTATCTATTGATTTGTTACACTCTCCATCATAGTTTAGAGTGTAAACTTCATTCTAGATTGTGGTGCAATACATCTGTAATTAAAGTACCTTCATACGTTGTTTCAGTAGGCCTTACAAGTGGGAAAACATGGATGCCAAAAATCTACGAGGGATGAAAGTTCCAGAATGATCATTTACCATCACTTCTTTCTTTGTTAAGCTTCTTACATGTGGCTTTGCTGTGTTTCCACATATGTTGAAGTTTTTTTTTAATTCAAAGCTAAGTAAAGACATCTTGATTCAGTTTGGAAGTGGCATCAGTGTATCCCTAAGTAAAGGCAGTTGTGGGTGGTTGGAACGCGAATTAATATTTTAAGAGCTAAATCCACAAAGGGAATTTAAGCGCAATGTTGCAATGCCTAACTTTAGTTCTTCTTCTGCCTAGTAGGGCCACATTCCCTTTGAGGATTCTATCTTCAATTTGGATTCACAGCTATGAGCCATCTTCTGGAATTAGCTCTCACCTGGTCCAGGCGCTTTTCTTGCAAAAACCCAAGCCAGTGGTTGTGCATCCTATGCTCCTCTGGTACCCTATAGTTGGGTAGTCAGAGCACTCACCTGGGATGTGGGACACCCAAGTTCAACATCCTCTCCCACCCTACACACACTTGTTTTGAAGCAGGTACTTGAAATCAAGTCTCCCACCTCCCATGTGAATGCCCTAACGACAGGGACATAGGGTATTCTGGTGTGGGTCTCTGTCTCTCCTGTTGAAGCTTTTCCACTTTGTATGAAATTCTTAAATATTGATTGAAACAGGGACTGGACCCTGGGTCTCCTAGGAGAGTGTGCTAACTACTAAGGTATATAATTATTCATACACTTTCTCTCTCGTTCTTTTTTCTCTCTCTGTCTCTGACCCAATAAATGATTATTTATAAAAAGGCATCTACTGGGTTAGGCAGCAGGGATTTTGAGTATCCAAATTTCGTATTTAGGTGCTTGAAATCCCTGTGTGGTTCTAAATGTATTTTTGGGTGGCAAGGTGATGGACTGAGAAGTACTGTGGGACGTTTGGGCAAGCACAAAGTGCTGTCTGACCTAGAGCAAGTAATGATGTAAAACAGTGTCTGCAAATACAATGAACTCCACCTATAGTGGGCATTGCTTGCCCAGACACTTCGAATACAAGCCAAATATTTATATCACAATTTCTTTATGGCTTGGACTATCACTTAAACATATACAGAAGATAAATTTTCCATTTGTTTTCCTTAACCTAGTTTAATTTTGCAACATCTTCCTCCACCCCGAGGCCTTATTCTTTTTTTCTATTCCTCAGCATCCTCCCTTCACTGGCAAAGCTTGTTTACCTCACAGCTACATAGCTCTGTATTCTCACCTCTCTGCTGTTCCTACCATGTGATTATGCTCAGATGTCTCCTCACATCCTACTTGCATTCTCTGCCATCTCTCTCTCTCTGCAGTTGTGGTTTGATTTCCCTCTTCTTCTGATGGCTTCACTTTTCTTCAAGGTAGCCACTTCAAGCAGACATTGAGTCTTTAGTAATTTTCATTTTGTCTGTCTTAACTGGTTTGCAATGAATGCTGTCTCAAAGTTGTTGGAAAATCAGTTGATGATTCTGCGTAATAGTAGCTACATGTGAACTAATTCAAGTAAATCAATTTTAACATTTATTTTTGTCTCACTATGTTTTATTTTAATACTTTTTACAACTTTTTCTCCAAATCATTTTTATTCTTCTTTTTATTTATATCCAAATTGTATACATTATTCTCACTGTATTTCTACATGGCCCTTCAGTTCGGAGAATTTGATTGGACAATGATTTCTTCCACATTGAATATGTGCCTGGATGCTATGATGATAAGCACCATCGAAATAAAGCTTCATGAACATTTTCTGATCCATTTTTTGTGTTTGTTCCCCAGTATCTGAAGAACGCTTGATTTAAAATAAGACCTAGATATTAATGTAGTTGTCTTGATATGTCATTTTTATATGTTGCTGTATGTATATTAAAATCAAAATATCTTATTAAAAGATACAATAAAGATACAAAAATGAAGGGTGCATTAAACTGTTCATTCTTCCATCATTTAACTGTAACAGATCAATCACCTTAAGGAGCATCAACACTGAGAATTCCTTTTTTTTTTTTGTCTTTATAAATATTTAAACTTGAGGGGCCAGTTCCTCATTTGATGCAAAGTTAGTACTGTAGTGACGTTACAGTCAATAGAACTGAATTGCCACTTTTGCACTGCTAACAAAATAGCAAACCATGTGTGAGCTAGAGTCCAGAAAAGCAGCTAACATTCCCACTCTACTCCTGGGGGAATTCTACGCCACTGCATATACACAGAATGTATGTCCCCCATAGACTTATTTTGTTTTCCTGCAGAAAAATGACTTTCTGACAAGGAAGCAAAGGGAAGCCACAAGAGCAGTCATGTGACACTTACTGGCAGTATGTTTTGGGGGGCTCAGGGCAGCTGGCAGAGAGGTTATGCATTTAGGGATTAATAACAAGAATTTTTGTTATAAACTGGGGACACATCAGTTGGCAGTAACAGAGGAGGAGAAGGACCTCGGAGTATTGGTTGATCACAGGATGACTGAGCCGCCAATGTGATATGGCTGTGAAAAAAGCTAATGCGGTCTTGGGATGCATCAGGCGAGGTATTTCCAGTAGAGATAAGGAGGTGCTAGTACCATTATACAAGGCACTGGTGAGACCTCATCTGAAATACTGTGTGCAGTTCTGGTCTCCCATGTTTAAGAAGGATGAATTCAAACTGGAACAGGTACAGAGAAGGGCTACTAGGATGATCCGAGGAATGGAAAACCTGTCTTATGAAAGGAGACTCGAGGAGCTTGGCTTGTTTAGCCTAACCAAAAGAAGGCTGAGGGGAGATATGATTGCTCGCTATAAATATATCAGAGGGATAAATACCAGGAAGGGAGAGGAATTATTTAAGCTCAGTACCAATGTGGACACAAGAACAAATGGATATAAACTGGCCATCAGGAAATTTAGACTTGAAATTAGACAAACGTTTCTAACCATCAGAAGAGTGAAGTTCTGGAACAGCCTTCCAAGGGGAGCAGTGGGGGCAGAAGACCTATCTGGCTTCAAGACTAAGCTTGATAAGTTTATGGAGGGGATGGTATGATGGGATAGCCTAATTTTGGCAATTAATTGATCTTTGATTACTAGCGGTAAATATGCCCAGTGGCCCATGATGGAATGTTAGATGGGGTGGGATCTGAGTTACTACAGAGAATTCTTTCCTGGGTGCTGGCTGGTGAGTCTTGCCCACATGCTCAGGGTTTAAGCTGATCGCCATATTGGGGTTGGGAAGGAATTTTTCTCCAGGGCAGATTGCCAGAGGCCCTGGGGGTTTTTCACCTTCCTCTGCAGCGTGGGGCATGGGTCACTTGCTGGAGGATTCTCTGCACCTTGAAGTCTTCAAACCACGATTTGGGGACTTCAATAGCTCAGACATAGGTTAGGGGTTTCTTACAGAAGTGGGTGGGTGAGATTCTGTGGCCTGCGTTGTGCAGGAGGTCAGACTAGACTATCATAATGGTCCCTTCTGACCTTAAAGTCTATGATTCTATGAAATCACTGTGGGGCAGGACTGAGAAAACCCAGTTGGTGGCTCCTTCCCTGCGCCAGGCTCAGCTACTAGTTCTAGCTGAGCTGGGGAGGCCAGGACTTCCTCTTCCCTTGCACGGCATCTGGGGCCGAGTCGGACCCACCCCCAGATGTCTCCCGTAGCGTCAGGAAGCTCTGCAAATTCCCTGTCTTTCCCCCCACCTCGCTTCCTACACCCATCGCTCCTCGGCTGCAGGGGGAGGGAAACCCTGTACAGTGAGCTACTCCCCTATTCACCCAACCCCCGTGCATTCAGACCCCCTTGTACCCAGACTCTCCTGCTGAGACTCACCCCCACACACACTCAGAACCCCCCGATTATGAGTCCCTCTCCCCCTGCACCTGGACCACCCAGACAAACCACCCAGATCCCCATCTTCCCGAACGCCAACCAGCTGCATCTGGATCCCCACCCCCCTGAGCCCCATTCCCCCAGTATCTGGACCTCCCACTGAGCTCCCCACATCCAAACCTCTCCCTGCTGAGCCCCAACCACCTTCACTTTGACATCTTCTTCCCCCCCCCCCCCGTGGAGTCCCATTACCATTGCATCCGGTCCCCAACAAGCCCCTGTGCATTCAAATCCCGCCCCCCCCACACACACACCTGGATCCCTTACTGAGCCACCCGCACGCAGATTGCCCCACACAGAATCTTCTCAACCCACACCTGGATCCCTCCCACATTAAGCCCTCCACACTTGGATCCTATGTTCTTGAGCCTGCCTGCCTGCCCACACCTGGTGCACCTGGCACAGAGGGGTAGGGTTCTGGGGGGTTTCTGGGGCAGGCCAGTCCTTGTGTTGTGTCAGGGCTCACCGCTGTGTCCTTTTCCTGGGGGAAGCTGCACAGTGATCTCCACCTCTGTGCAGCCAGTGGTCCGTGCTCCCCAGTGCCATGCTGGAGTCTCCACATTTGACAAACAAAATTTGCAGAATTTTAAAATATTGTGTGCAGAATTTTTAATTTTTTGGTGCAAAATGCCCTCAGGAGTACCACTCACCCTACTCTGCACAGTAGAAAAGAGAAGGTAAGGCCTGAGCCTTCACATTTCTTTGAATTATATTCAGGTCTACCTCACCGTTTAATAATTCTCTTTTGGTGGGCTAGTTGGGTGTCCTATGATATTCCTTCAGAAATACCTTCTGATGTGATTTTTCCTGCTGTCTTTTTGCGTGCGGCTACTTGTTTTAAAAGTCTACTTAGCAGTCAGTACTGGCGTCTATAAGCCTTCATAGGTCTAAATACCATATGAATTTAAATGTGCTGGTAAGATAGGAAGAAGGGGAGGTTATTTAGGATTTTTAAAAATATTTTGTGAAATTAAGCATATTTTACACACTTTTTAAAAAAAATTCTGAGAATCTGCTTTTCTCTTGAAGTGAAAGTTGAAAGATGTGCGTAGCCCAAGTTTGTACATCATTGATTGTGCTGTGTTTTGCTTTGTTCTGCTATTGAAAATGTTGAAATAGAGTTGTGACTTGATACAATTAACTGAATTATAATGGCAAGTATTTTAAAATAAATGAGAACAAGTAGGAAAGTCAGTTAACAAAGAATGATTCTATTTAAATAGTTAGAACATTGATTTGGTTTATTATTATTTTTTATTTATATGATGGTAGCATCTAGGAGTCCCAGTTGAGAATGAAGGCTCCATTGTACCAAGTGCTGAACAAGCAAACATGTTAAATAGCTAATTTACTGCAGGGTATTTACTAAAGGAAGGTTTTAAAATATTTTTCTACAATTGTTTTTAGCTTTAGACCCTGCTAAAGATCCATGCCTAAAGATGAAATGTAGTCGCCATAAGGTATGCATTGCTCAAGACCAACAGACTGCTATTTGCATTAGTCATCGGAGACTTACACACAGGTAAATGCTTTAAAGTTAATGTTATTGATTAGTTTACTGTCTTCACCACTAATAACTACAACTCGTAAACAAATTTAAATACTGTAGTTTCTCTACAACGTACTATGGGGAGGAAATTGAGATGATTTTTTTAATAGTTATGCACTGATTAATTACTGTGATCGTTGCATATTTGTACATAGTGTGTTACAGGATATACATGTATGTTCATAGAGTAAGCTGCTGATATAACTACTGCTACATTCAAGGAAATAGTGTTTATACAAATTGCAACAAAACCTATTATCCCAGGAGATAATCTTCCACTGCTGTGATTTCAACTTTTTTTTTTTTTTTGGTATTGAAATCTCTTTAGAATTCCCAAGGTTCTTCCCTTCCAAAGGCTGCATTGTTATACTATTGTTATACTATTGGGCACACATTTGTCTGACTGTTCTTGGTTAAGGTAAATCCCAACATTTATTTGGTGTACCTCTTTTGCTTATGTGCAATATTCACCCCGTTTTTTTTTTTTTTATGTAGTACCATTTGAGTTCTACACCAGTTACACACAAGGAGCAAATGTGTGGTACAGTTTGTGTAGGGTCAGAACGTGGCCTATTTTCCCCCTTATACTTCTCTTTTGGGAACATATTTAACGTTTTAGATATGAAATATTAAAATGTCTTTTGTAAGATGAGCGAACTACTGTACACATGCCCCAATTTAGCAAAGCACTTGAATATGTGCTGAACTCCTATTGACTTTAAGGGGCCTTAACAACCTGCTTAAAACTAAACATGTGCTGAAGTGCTAAGTTGGGGCCATAATGATGAAAAAGTTTAACCAGTAACATAATAGACAGTATTTCTTGGCTGGTGAAAACTATAGTTAAGGGGAAAGTATCAGGCTTTTAAGATAGAACAGTTATAAAGCTATATTTGTTAAGGAATGTTTTCAATTTCCTAATATCTAGTTATGCTGAAATATACCCATCTGTGGCGGATCAAAGAAACAAGCTAGTATTTTTGTGAGGTGAAAAGCAGTGTTTTAAACTGTGCAGCCACAATTATTTAACAAAAACTATTTGTAGGGTTATGCTTTTGACATTAACCAATGATGGTGTAAAATTAGAGATTTTGGTATTATTATTATAGAAATTGAAAGAGTTATTGTCAAATAACTTTGCTAATTTCAGTTGCATTCGAACCGTAGGGGAAAATATCAAGGCCAAATGCAAAAGGACAAAATAATTGGAGAAAATGTTTATATTTCTCAGAGGGCATTACATATAAGAGGAAAAATAATAATAAAAAAACCTGTGTAAAGTAGATAGGTGCTGAAAAGTCTTATAGACCAGCTGCAATTGCCTACAGTATTTGCATAAATATTTGTATAAGGCCTTCTTTCCCCATTGCCCTTGATCTAGTACAGGAAGGTGGGCTTTGGTTCTTGAAATGCTGTCTGAATATAATCAAAACTCATTATGTGAATTTTCAAGAATGGTAGAAATTGGAACTAAAAACTAGGAAACTTATGTGGACTATTCAGTATTAAGCCAGATCCTGTCCTGTAGATCTGTGCACAGAGGGGACCCTAACATGCTTGGATCTAACCTTCCTCCCAGAACAGTGGGATGGCCCTTTCTATCATGGTGCATTCTCTTCCTGAAGAGGTGTTTTCCATGCAATTTGTGGCCTGACCATAGTGAAAGTGGTGGGAAGGAAGAACAAAATACATCGTCCTTTTTCCGTCCCCAAAGAAATTAGGTGAGAAAGGTAATATAGCATTGGGCTCCATTATCCTTTGTTTGTTTGTTTGTATGTCTGTCTGTCTGTATGTATGTATAATACATTGACCCTTCTTCTAACCATTCCACACATCTGCTCACTGGGGACAGCTGTACATGGAGGAGGAGAGGCAGGGCACTACCGGGGGCCAGCCTCTGTGCAGACCTCTGAGAACCTATCAGGTTTTTGGGTCAGACCCATAGCTTTTCCCCCAGCAAAGTTGTAAGGATGGAACATCTGAGAATAAATTCTTGCAAAATTTCATCCTTAAGAGCCTACACTCATGTTTTATTCCTCACAGGCAGGATTGTTTTCAGCCACAGTCATGGCCAAGATAATCTATTTCTCTTGTAAAATCTGTGTGAGGGATTCTGGAGAATTAATTCTCCCCGGGGGAGTCCACACAAAGATCCACTTAGATCTTCCCATTGGGGCACATTAGCTCTAGTTTCTGCACTGACAGTTTCCATTGGCTGTTCCAGGAACTATTCCTTCAGGGGAGTTGTATGGAAAAACAAGGCAGCCCCAGGTGGTTGTTGTTGTTTTTTCACCATCTTCTATGGGGCTAGATGGGTGACAATGTGTATGGACCCCCCTGTCCCCAACCCAGACTCACCCAATCTCTGACCCTCCCCAGCACTGTTCCTGGGCTGTGTGAAGAGGCCTCTATAAAATGCTGGGGGCATGGTGCTACTGAGGTGCCGAGATTCCTCCGTCCATGCAGAAGTATGAAGATCTGTGTCATGGATACCCTCTAAGTGTAGATCTAATAGGGCAGAATTTAGTCCAAAATTTGTATTTATCTGTCTCTTATCTCACTGAAATGCATTGGGCTACTTGTATAGGAGAGGATTTCTCACCTAATTAAAGGTTACTGAATCAGAGCCTTTGAGTAATAGTGAGAGAATGAATAAATAGGGAAAAAATATGGCATTACAAATGTTCTTGTGATTTATCTTTTTTTAAAATTTATTTTCATTTAAATCTACATATGTGAATTCAACATTGTGTGAAAGTGTGGTTGTTGCCTTGTATTTATATATAGCCAAATTATACATAACTTTATATTGCATAGATTTAAGGATGTTGTGAAGTATAGCTTTGTTTCAGATCGTTTTAATTATTTATAATACCTTACATGACATGTTAATAAATTTAATTGTGATATGTTTTATCAAAAGTAATGTAGCTAGTGATTTAAGACTTCACTGTATGACAGATCCCTGATAGAGAAGTGGGAGAAGACAGAATGTTTGTGTTAATTATTGATTTGTTGTTTAGAAAATGAAAATTGAGATTCTGTGGTGTCAAAAATAATAAATATTATTTCTCCAAAAGTAAAAACACTTTAATGCATTGAGTTTGTATTTTTTGACATAATACCTAGGAACCCAGTACTCCTCTCTAACCTGTATCACTACAGTATGTACTTTCATTCTTATGATACTTTTAATAGGAAACAGGGTTAAATGGTGTATGTAGAAATATTTTTAAAATACTTTCTCTGTGTTAGGGACAAGAGTTCCAAAACTGATCTGATCAGTATAATAAACTATCTTTCATTTTCTCCTATATTAAATGCATTCATTCATTATATGTTTTAGCAGTCGGCTTCAGTTACTCATCATTTTCTATCAGGCTTGTTCTTGTGATAAGTTGATATATGACACATGCATATAGGCTGATTCGCCTCTTTAAAATGCACTTAAACTGTGTACATCATCATCAATTGCATCAATGAAAAATTCATGTCATTCTTTTTTGTTTTTGTTAAGTAGTTGCCAATGTAGGAATCATATTTGCATTACTCATATAACATAATTTACACATAAGCCTGATCTGCCTGTCATCATTTGGTTTGGAGGACATATTTTATTTTCTATCCTTTATTGTTGTTTACTTGTACCTTGTTCTCTGATGGAGAAGGCTTCAGAGATAGACAAAACAGATTCAGCAATTCATCTTTTACAGATGGAGTAGAGGCATTCTGAGCAGAAAATCACCAAGGCCTGGTCTACACTAGGAGCTTATATCGAATTTAGCGCCGTTACATCGAATTAACCCTGCACCCGTCCACACCAGGAAGCTACTTAGTTCGAAATAGAGCTCTTTTAAATTCGACTTCTGTAATCCTCGAAAACGAGAGGAGTAGCGCTAAATTCGAAATGGCAATATCGAATTAGGCTAGGTGTGGATGGAAATCGACGGTAATAGCTCCGGGAGCTATCCCACAGTGCACCACTCTGTTGACGCTCTGGACAGCACTTCGAGCTCGGATGCTCTGACCAGCCACACAGGAAAAGCCCCGGGAAAATTTGAATTCCTTTTCCTGTCTGGCCAGTTTGAATCTCATTTTCTGTTTGGACAGCGTGGAGAGCTCAGCAGCACTAGCAACGATGCAGAGCTCTCCAGCAGAGTTGGCCGTGCAATCTAATAGAAAGAGGGCCCCAGCATGGACTGATCGGGAGGTGTTGGATCTCATCGCTGTCTGGGGCGATGAGTCCGTGCTTTCAGAGCTGCGCTCCAAAAGAAGGAATGCAAAGATCTATGAGAAGATCTCTAAAGCCATGGCAGAGAGAGGATACAGCCGGGATGCAACGCAGTGCCGCGTGAAAATCAAGGAGCTGAGACAAGGCTACCAAAAAACCAAAGAGGCAAACCGACGCTCCGGATCCCAGCCCCACACATCACGTTTCTACGAGGCACTGCATTCCATCCTAGGTGCGGCCGCCACCACTACCCCACCAGTGACCGTGGACTCCGAGGATGGGATATTGTCCACGACCGGTTCCTCCTCGGAAATGTTAGGTGACGGGGAAGATGAGGAAGGAGATGAGGAGGACGAGGCAGTCGACAGCGCTTGCACCGCTGATTTCAACGACAGCCAGGAGCTCTTCATCACCCTTACCGAGATCCCCTACCAACCGTCCACAGCCCTTACCCCGGACACCGAATCAGGGGAAGGATCAAGCAGTGAGTGCTTTAAACATCTAAACATTTCATTTTAACATAAGTGGAATATTTATATTGTTAAGAATGGGCTTTTCAGTCACTCAGTTAAACATAGAAACTTTTATTTATAACAAAACAGGAATAATAACTATTTCAGTAATTTGTTGTTCATGATTTATTTGGCTTAGTAAACTTTTTACTACTAACTATGTATAGAAAATCAAGTACTGTCCGTATATTCATGATTAGTCCACAACACGGCCCCTCCACTCTGTAGTCCGTTATGCTCAACTTAAAGGAAAAGGCGGTCAATGTGCCCGGGAATGGACAGACAGTCCTCCTGGGATAGCTCCGCATAGCTCTCCTGGAGGTACCGCTCCAGCATGCGCACGAGGTTCAACGGCAGGGCAATCTTGTTTGGTCCCCCGTGGTAGCACACGTTCCCACGCCATGAGTCCATGAGGTAGTCGGGGATCAGTGCGCGGCACAGCATGGCGGCATATGGCCCAGGCCTCTGCATGCATTCACGCAGCATCCTTCCCCTCTCGGTCTCCGAGATCCTCATGAGGGTTATGTCACACATGACGCCCTGCTTTAAATTAGGGAGGGGAATGTTAGTATTTGGACTGCTTTACAGCCACGCGGTGGAGGCGGCAGAGGGGCAGCATACAGGGATCTTTCCCGGGGACAGCCGCGAGGTGGTGGGACAGGGGCAGAGCTCATGCTTCCCTGATTGCTGCCAGCAGAGAGTGGCCTTGCATTCAGTGCGAAAGGAGCCCAGTGCTACTATTACATGTTTAAGCTGCCACAAGTCTACGGCTTACCATGTTTGCCCGCAGCAGAAGTAGAGGTGTCCTGCAACGCTTCTCTGATCGCAACTGCAGGACCCCAGACACATAAGGCGAGGGCCGAAAATTCGACCTTGTCCTGAGTGCGCATGTGAAAGGTGCAGTGCATGGTGTTGTTCACAGAGAAAGACTATGCTCTTTGTTAGCAACTTCATTTATCTGTCTCAGGAATTTACTCCCTTTTTCCCATTCCCACAGACACATCTGCGACTGTCTCCCAACCCAGCCTGGCATCACACTCCCAGAGGCTAGCGCAGATTAGAAGAAGGAAGAGAAAAACTCGTGAAGACATGTTTTATGAACTTATGGAGTGCTCACGAGAGCAGGCAGCCCAGACGACACAGTGGAGGGAGAACTTGTCACAAATGCACAGAGCAGTCATGGAACGGGAGGAGAGGTGGCGCCAGGAGGACCAGCAGGCTACTCAAACCCTGCTTGGACTAATGAGGGAGCAAACGGAGACGCTCCGGCGCCTAGTGGATGTTCTGCAAGACCGGAGGCAGGAGGACAGAGCACTGCTGCTGTCTATCTCTAACCGCCCTCCCCCGCCACCAAGTCCCACACCCCCCTCACCAAAAGTACAAAGAAGGAGGGGCGGCAAGGTCCGTTAAAACTGTCAGTCGGCCACTGCACACTGCTGCAGCAATGGAAGGCTCTCGTTCCAAAGTTTGAAAAGTCCTTTCCTACCCATCTCACACTAGCCCATGTGCAAGTTTCCTTCCCCCCCCCCCCTTTTCATGTGCGGTTCGTAATAAAACATCGGTTTCTGTTAAGTACTGTTTCCGAGAGTGTCTTTTGGAGGGGATTCTGTCTGAAGGGGGGGAAGGGGTTTGTTACTTGGACAGGACAGTCACCTGTAGCAGGCTACAGAGGCGGGGGCAGGTCCAGCATCAGGACACATACACAGCACAGTCACCAGTTACCCTGGTCAGTCTGGGAGGCGGTTTTCTTGTTCTGGGGTGCGAGGGGGATTGATCTGTGACTTTGTGTCGGGGGAGGGCAGTTAGAGATCCTATGCCGCGGTCCTTATCCTGGATCACAGAGCCACGCAGCAGGGGATCTGTTACCCTCCGCCCCCTGCCAGAAAGTCACTTGGCCGACACATACATCCAGTCCCGCCCAGGACTGCTGGCAGGCTGCGTTGAAACAACCAATGCAGCACTGCGGAGCCTGTCATTCCCGGACTTTAGAAGCATCATTTGCATCAAAACAGTAAGCCCGCCCCCCGCCACAGTCTGCGTCCCCGGTTTAAAACATTCCCGCGAAAACAGTAAAAAAGAGAACCTTGTTCATTAACAGAACAGAACAGATTTTATTTGTTGGGAAGGTGGGGAAGGGGGTATGTAACTTGGAAGGATAGTCAACAGTAACTGGGTAAAGAAACGGGGGCAGGTTCAGCATCTGTGTCCACAAAGTAAAAAGTCACTGGAGACCCTGTTCAGTCAGGAACCTGGCTTTCAAAGCCTCCCTGATGCACAGTGCGTCCCGCTGTGATCTTCTAATCGCCCTGCTGTCTGGCTGGACGTAATCAGAAGCCAGGCTATTTGCCTCAACCTCCCACCCCGACATATAGGTCTCCCCCTTGCTCTCACACAAATTGTGGAGCACACAGCAAGCAGCTATCACAATGGGGATATTGGTCTCGCTGAGATCACAGCGAGTGAGTAGGCTTCTCCATCTGCCCTTGAGACGGCCAAAAGCACACTCCACCACCATTCTGCACTTGCTGAGCCGGTAGTTGAATAGTTCTTTCCCTGAGTCCAGTGCGCCAGTGTAGGGCTTCATGAGCCAGGGCATTAGCGGGTATGCAGGGTCCCCGAGGATGACTGTAGGCATCTCCACATCCCCAACAGTTACTTTGTGGTCCGGGAAGTAAATACCTTCCTGCAGCCGTCTACACAGACCAGAGTTCCTGAACACCCTAGCGTCATGAACCTTGCCCGGCCATCCAACGTAGATATTGGTAAAACGTCCCCGATGGTCCACCAGTGCTTGCAGCACCATGGAAAAGTAGCCCTTCCGGTTGATGTACTGGCTGGCCTGGTGGTCCGGTCCCAGGATAGGGATGTGAGTCCCATCTATAGCCCCACCGCAGTTTGGGAATCCCATCTCGGCAAAGCCATCTCTGATGAGCTCCACGTTTCCCAGGGTCACTACCTTAGATAGCAGTAGCTTGACGATTGCCCTGGCTACTTGCATAACAGCAACCCCCACGGTAGACTTGCCCACGCCAAACTGGTTAGCGACGGACCGGTAGCTGTCTGGCGTTGCGAGCTTCCAGAGGGCTATGGCCACTCGCTTCTGGACAGTCAGGGCTGCCCGCATCCGGGTGTCCTTTCGCTTCAGGGCAGGGGACAGCAACTCACACAGTTCGAGGAAAGTCCCCTTCCGCATGCGAAAGTTGCGCAGCCACTGGGATTCATCCCAGACCTGCAGCACTATGCGGTCCCACCATTCCGTGCTGGTTTCACGGGCCCAGAATCGCCGTTCAACAGTATCAACAAGACCCAGTGACAGCGAGATGTCCTGGGCGCTGGGTCTCATGTTCTCAGAGAGGTCGGAGCTAGTGTCCGACTTCATGCCGTCACGGTAGTGCCGTAGCCTCCTCTCATGATTGATCTGCAGCTGCCTCTGGTACAGGTGGAGGAGAAGCTGCGAGGCGTTGAGAACTGCCACAACTGCAGCGATGGTCGCAGCGGGATCCATGCTCGCACTGCTGTGGCGTCCGCGCTGTCAGTAATCAGAAAAGCGCGCGAAATTATTTCCCGCCGGCGCTTTCAGGGAGGGAGGGAGGGAGGGAGGGCTTGAGTGACGGACGGATGACGACAGGCGCCCAAAAGCACCCTCGACACATTTTTTTACCCAGAAGGCATTTGGGGCTCGACCCAGAATTCCAAAGGGCAGGGGGGACTGCGGGAACTGTGGGATAGCTGCCCACAGTGCACCGCTTCCAATGTCGACGCTTGCCCCGTTAGTGTGGACTCACAAAGTCTCACAAAGTCGAATTACTGTCCTTAGTGTGGACACACACGTTCGACTTAGTAATATCGATTCCACATAGTCGAATTAACTAAAATCGAAGTACTCTCGTAGTGTAGACAAGGCCCAATAGAAACCTGAGGAGTGCTAAACATGTACATGATTTTAAGCACAAGTATTGCTATTGGTTTCAGTAGCCTTACTGCAAAAAACTGCAATACCAAGTTCTTTCATTAAAATTCTTTAGTGGAATGGGGCCCAAATGCATATTTATCAAAGTAAAAATATTTAAGCTCAACTTGTAGATGGAAATGGAGGAAAAACATTTCAATTAACAGCATCTTCCCCTACTTTGACATTTTTCCCTTTTGTTTTTATCTCATGTCTGTTCAGCTACAGGAGACAATTTACGAATGAGGTCACATTGAGTTAGAACCTTGTCATTGTGAAGACCATTCTAAGCTTTGACTAGTGACTGCAAGGAACTGGCAAAGTGCCAAGTGATGAGTTGCTCAGTAATATTTTAGAAACAGGTTTCCAGAACATGTAGATTGAGACATAGAATGTGTACACTGTTTTGCGCTAAACATCCAGATCCAGCATCATCTGGACTTCTTTGATGTTGTGGAGTATAGTGAGCAACCTTACACTGACTGATCTTAATGGAGTCTGATAAAACACAAAAGCCTTGTTCTCCTCTTGCATAAGCATAGAATGCTTTAACCAAAGCCGATCAAATACAACAGCCCTTTTTGTAAAGAAAGTGAAGAGGTATCCATATACAGAACTGTTAGATGCACACCATTTTGTTTCTTACATTATGAGCCTTCTGCGTTGCGTTGTGCAGACTTGTTTGTTAGTTTGTTTTTAAATCATAGCCAGCTTTTTAGCTGTATTGGCAGAACCAAAGGTAGCATTTTGGGGTGGATCATTTGGACTGGCTTTAAGCAGATTTTGAGGATGGTTTCAGAGGTGATTTTCTGTATCCGCTCACATTTTCAGATTGCCACCACCCTATTCTGCTGCAGCTGCTCGTCCTGTGTGCAGTAAATGGTGGTTAACACACACACAAAAGTCAATTTTCCTTACAAGTTTTGGGGGGGGTAGATGCTTCTAATCCCCCATCCACTCTGGCAAATTTTTGAGGTAACTTTCTCTCTTTTTTCAGTTATTTTAGAATCCAGAGTAGCAAGCAATAGTATTATAATGTAAGTGCTCAGAATCCACTCCTTTTGTCCTATAATTACTGATATGTAGGAGGTCCCCAGGGAAATATTTTATAATAAAGGGGCATAACTTAAATAAAACTTATGAACCCCAGATAATGTGTGTATCTCATTCTATTGTCTAACTTACGTTCTTCTCCATTCCCTTCCGTTTTTCCTCAGTTCTGTGTACTGTTTTGTATTCCTTTTATGATTCTCTCCCCTTTTCTTCTTTTATTTCTTTGAAAAAAAATCTACTTTTCTTTCACATAGTCACACCTATTCTCTGTTGTCCACTATCTTGTTCTCTCTCATGACATGTGGTCTCTTCAGTCTTATTATTTATTTGCTTCTTGTGCTAGTTTTTCCTGTACTCAGTCTCATTGCACTGTCACCTTTGCCATCACCTGTATTCCATTGTTTCTTCAAGGTCTTCCTGTCTCACTTTAATAGCAATATGTAGCATTCATATGGTATTTTACAGATTTTTATTAACAAATAAATAAATAATATCTAGTTAAGGCACCCAAAGAGTTGTTTTCTTGCATGCACAAAGGAAAAACATGACCATGGATGAAAAATTAATTATCTCAAGTTTAACGTATGACCCTGAGGAGCATGGCCAACATTCAAAAGGATACCGCATAATACAGTAGCTTATAATTATTTACTAGTTGTTTCCCCTATCACCAAATTCTTTCTTACCTTAGAAGAAAAGCTGAATAGTATGCATTCAAAATATGGAGAGAAAAAGCCAAGAAGTAGAAAAAATAAAAACTGACAGAATACTGCTAGGTATTTGTTGATGTCCCAAAACTTGCAAGAGTTTGAGCACCATGTGTAAACATAAGGAAATAATTCAGGTGAATATTATGGTCATAAAACTGTTACAGCATCACCCTATAGTTAGAAACAAAAACTGCAATACCAAGCTCTTCCATTAAAATCTGGATATAATAATTAAATAATTTTGAAAATGTTCTGGCCTGCAACCCACATGAATCTCAACTGTGCAGTGCCAAAAGGTAAGCGGTTGCTGCACTTATTTCCAACTGTTTAAAAGTAATACAGCTATGCCCTAAGCTCCAATAAAAAATAATAGCAATGAAAAGTGAACCAGTACAATCAAATAGCAAAATGAATAGCTGCTCCCCACATGATGCGATTAGTGTGGTTCTGGTTTGCAAGGAAGGATTCCAGTGGGGTGTACCAGGACATGCAAATCTATGTGATGTGGAACTCAGTAGGACATGAGCAGTCTGGAGGAACTGAATGCTACCAAATTTATTACTGCAGAGATACTCCCATCTACCCATTGGGAAGGCCTGTAAAGATCTGCAGAAGGCAAATCAGTTGTTGTGCTAAAGAATCTTCTGTGGAGTGTAGCTTTAGAGGGAGAATTGCTGCCTCCTACCTGTTGGCCTACAAGACAGATTTTTATAAGGCCTTATTGCCTGCCTATAAGCCAGACTTCCCAGAATGCTCTTCAGTCATGCTAAGAAGAGGAAAATGCCAGCTTGCTAGAAATTACCAGTTCAAGAATTAAAGAAGATTAAATATTTTTAGTGATGTACTGTACTTACTACAACAAGTGACAGAGGCTTAAGTTAGCAAAAATGATGTACTTACCAAAAGGACATAAGTAAATAACCAAAAGTTTGAGCATATAGTTGGACACTTATCAGAATATTAAGAAATATATATAAAATGGGGTCTAAATTAGCTGTTACCACTCAAGAAAGAGATCTTGGAGTCATTGTGGATAGTTCTCTGAAAACATCCACTCAATGTGCAGCAGCAGTCAAAATAGTGAACAGAATGCTGGGAATAATTAAGAAAGGGATAGATAATAGGACATTTATATATCATGTTGCTTCTATATAAATCCATGGTACGCCCACGTCTTGAATACCATGTGCAGATGTGGTCACCCTATCTTAAAAAAGATGTATTGGAATTGGAAAAGGTTCAGAAAAGGGTAACAAAAATGATTAGGGGTATGGTACGGCTTCCGTATGAGGAGAAATTAATAAGACTGGGACTTTTCAGCTTGGAAAAGAGATGGCTAAGGGGAGATATGTTTGTGGTCTATAAAATCATGACTGGAGTAGAGAAAGTAGATAAGGAAGTGTTTACTACTTCTCATAACACAGGATCTAGGCATCACCAAATGAAATTAATAGGCAGCAGGTTTAAAACAAATAAAAGGAAGTATTTCTTCACACAATGCACAGTCAATCTGTGGAACTCCTTGCCCAGAGGATGTTGTGAAGGCCAAGACCATAACAGGGTTAAAAAAAGAACTAGATAAATTCATGGAGGATAGGTTCATCAATGGCTATTAGCCAGGATGGGCAGGAATAGTGTCCCTAGCCTGTATTTTCAAGAAGCTGGGAATGAGCGACAGGGGATGGATCACTTGATGATTACCTGTTCTGTTCTTTCCTTCTGGGGCATCTGACAGTGGCCACTGTCGGAAGAAAGGATACTGGGCTAGATGGACCTTCGGTCTGACCCAGTAGGGCCAGTCTTATGTTCTCATATAATACTAAAATAAAATATGTCTATGCAAAACATGAAATAATGAAAATGAAACTGTAAGCAACTCTAGTGTAATTGTGTTAAGTGTAACCCCAGAACCAGGCTATTACCAAAACCAGACTGTTAATTACTGGGCGGATCAGTTCCCTCCGACTATTGTAAAGTATATCCCTTTCTGTTATGTGCTGATTAACAATTGCTAATTAACCATTGCTTAGTAAATGTAATCAAGCTTGCTATTTCATAAATTCAAACCAGTAAATACATAACTAATTAGACATATAACTGTATCAATAATTGAATTACTGATCATTAATTATTTACATACCCATCAGCCCAAAACTTTTCCTGGCTACTCAGGGACAAATCCTGAATGCAGTGTCTGGACCAAGAGTTGTAGTACTCCCCCTGTGAGGTTCATACATTTTTTTAAGGTTATGTGAGCAAATTAATTTAACAAAGCATGCCAAGAATACCACATTTATTAAAAATGGCAAAATCTGTTTTATCATCTAATCCATCCCTCTGCCAGGACGGGATATAGTCTCCTGATAGATTTTATGTTAAATTGATAAACATTTGATCTTAGCCCAAATGCCCAGAAGATGCTACATAATGTATGAAATTTCAGATTGCTATATGGAATCAAATCATTGGTCCCTCTTGTTCCTTATCATGTCTCAGAACCCTGCCTCCTGCCAGTGCCTCAAAAAATGGAGGCAAAATGGGAAGAGGAAAAATCTATCTACTTATTTATATGACCCTTATTACCGTAGATACCAAAGATATATGGAGTACTGTAACATGAAGAAACATTCCTTTTCAACTCAGAGGTGATCAGCTTTGTGCCTCGAGGCATGAGATTTGGTTAACCTCGTCCGTGATGGATGCTGTGACAAAACCTAAAATAAATTCCAAGTGCTACAGTACTGTAATAGTAGTTCTACTGCATTCAGTACCCAGAGTGACAACACTTACTCTGTTACTACTCTGTGGCACTACATGGCTAAGAAACTGATATCTCCAGAGTTAATAAATTATTGACCGCAGATGGATGAGATGGCTACCTACTGGGTGAAAAATGTTGTTATAATATATTTTTTTCTGTTCGAAGCACTTTTACACACATTAACTAACTCATGCTTGTAATACCCATTTGTGGTAGGTAAATAATATTATCTTAATTTTATGTATGTAGAAATTGACTTAGGGAATTAAGTTTTCAAAAGCACTCTAAGAGTCATTTAATTTTGGGGCTTAGGCTCCCAAATCACATAGGCACCTTTTGAATATTTAATCCTCAGACCTTTTTTCAAAAATGAATTAGACACTTAAGAACCTAAGTCTTGTTTAGGCGTCTTGAAATTTCACCCTCAATATTTGGCTATCCATTGGTCAATTATGTATTCCAATCCAAAAAAAAAAAAAAAAAAAAAACCACCTGTGTTAGTGGAAGTTAAGTTTGAGGTTTTAATTGGGTGGAAAACAAGAAATTAAATACAGAGTTGCAGTAAGGTTCTGTTGCCAAAGTGATAAAAGAATAAAAATGAGAAAGTAAATTTGATATCAGAAGTGGGATACATTTTTCTTAAAAGTCTGAACATAAGAACAGCCATACTGGGTCAGATCAAAGGTCCATCTAGCCCAGTATCCTGTCTTCTGACAGTGACGAATGCCAGGTGCCCCAGAGGGGAATGAACAGAACAGGTAATCATCAAGTGATCCATTCCCTGTCGCTCATTCCCAGCTTCTGGCAAACAGAGGCTAGGAACACCATCCCTGCCCATCCTGGCTAATAGCCATTGATGGACCTATCCTCCATTAATTTATCTAGTTCTTTTTCGAACCCTGTTATGGTCTTGGCCTTCACAACATCCTCTGGCAAAGAGTTCCACAGGTTGACTGTGCATGTTGTGAAGAAATACTTCCTTTTGTTTGTTTTAAACCTGCTGCCTATTAATTTCATTTGGTGACCCCTAGTTCTTACGTTATGAGAAGGAGTAAATAACACTTCCTTATTTACTTTCTTCACACCAGTCATGACTTTATAGACCTCCATCATATCTCCTCTTAGCCGTCTTTTTTCCAAACTGAAAAGTCAGAGTCTTATTAATCTCTCCTCGTATGGAAGCAGTTACATACCCCTAATATATATGTATATATATTTACCTTTTTCTGAACCTTTTCCAATTCCAATATATCTATTTTGAGATGGGGAGACCACATCTGCACGCAGTATTCAAGATGTGGGTGTACCGTGGATTTATATAGAGGTAATATATATTCTGATTCTTACCCATCCCTTTCTTAATTATTGCCAACATTCTGTTGGCTTTTTGACTGCCGCTGCACATTGAGTGGATGTTTTCAGAGAACTAGCCACAAGGACTCAAAGATCTTTTTTGAGTGGTAACAGCTAATTTGGACCCCATAATTTTATATGTATAGTTTGGGATTATGTTTTCCAATGTGCATTACTTTGCATTTATCAACATTGAATTTCATCTGCCATTTTGTTTGCCAGTCATTCAGTTTTGAATGATTCTTTTGTAGCTCTTCACAGTCTGCCTGGGACTTAGCTATCTTGAGTAGTTTTGGATCATCTGCAAATTTTGCCACCTCCTATTTACCCCTTTTTCCAGATCATTTATGAAAATGTTGAATAGGACTGGTTCTAGTATAGACCCCTGAGGGACACCACCATTTACCTCTCTCTATTCTGAAAACTGACCATTTATTCCTACCCTTTGTTTCCTATCTTTTAACCAATTACCAGTCCATGAGAGGACCTTCCCTCTTATCCCATGACAGCTTACTCTGCTTAAGAGCCTTTGGTGAGGGACCTTGTCAAAGGTTTTCTGAAAATCTAAGTACACTATAGCCACTGGATCCCCCTTGTCCACATGCTTGTTGACCCCTCTGAAAGAATTCTAGTAGATTGGTGGGGCATGATTTCCCTTTACAAAAACCATGTTGACTCTTCCCCCAAAAATATGTTCATCTATGTGTCTGACAATTTTGTTCATTACTATATTTTCAATCGGTTTGCCCGGTACTGAAGTCAAGCTTATTGGCCTGTAATTGCCGGGATCGTCTCTGGAGCCCTTTTTAAATATTGGCATCACATTAGTTATCCTCCAGTCATTTGGCACAGAAGCTGATTTAAAAGATAGATTACAGACTACAGTTAGTCGTTTTGCAATTTCACATTTGAGTTCCTTCAGAACTCTTGGGTGAATATCATCTGGTCCTAATGACTTATTACTGTTTATCAGTTTGTTCCAAAACCACCTCTAATGACACCTCAATCTGGGCCAGTTCCTCAAATTTGTCACCTAAAAAGTATCACTTAGGTTTGGGAATCTCCCTCACACCCTCAGCCATGCAGACCGATGCAAAGAATTAGTTTCTCCGCAATGGCCTTATTGTTGTTGAGTACTCCTTTAGCATCTTGACCGTCCAGTGTCCCCACTGGTCGTTTAGCAGGCTTCTTGCTTCTGATGTACTTAAAATATTTTTTACTATTGCTGAAGTCTGATTAATTCAGGATGGTTTAAATGTCATGTTCTGTATTTAAGAGCCCAAAGTGATACCTCTTCTCATCAGATGCAGTAATCAGCTTGCAGCCGAATAGATGCCTGTGACCCAGTGATGTGGAAGTCAAAGGAGGAATTGAATAGATGAGTGGGCTTAGAGTGGTCCCGTTCTGTGCTTCTAAGTGGCACTATACCTAGGGCTCTAAACAGAGGAGGGGCTAAGCTTTATTCACCTGCTCTGGCCATAGAGAACATGGTCAAGCAAAAGAAATAAAGAAGAGTCATGGCATATATGTATGGGAGGATTCAGGGACGTGTTGAGCTATGTGGTAGACTTGAGGTGGGCTAAAATAATGATTAAGTTGTCTGAAGGAATACAATTTGAAATATAACTGAGCTGTAATTCAGTGATGAGTATCACCTTCATCGATCGGTCCTTCAGCCCTCATATACATTGTGCCAATCACAACACGTCTTCCATTCTTCTTGTAACCGGGCCTTCCTTCTCCGTGTGTGGCCATGTCTTTTCACGATAAGATCTTCCCATCTCTTTTGAGGTTGGCTGAGTGGTCGTTTCAATTCCCATGAGTACCACTCAGTGACAGCTGCAGTCCATCAGTTGTCAGTGAGCCTCGCTATATGCCCAGCCCATTGCATTTTATTATGCCTACTCTCAATAAAGTTCTGCACTCCATGCTGCTGTCTGATCACTTCATTGGGGACACAGTCGCGGATTGAAATTCCCAGAACTCTTCTTTCCATCACCCTTTCCGTGACAAACAGTTGCTGCTCCAATGTTTTGCTGCCCATATTTTTGCTGCCGTACAACATTGCTGGCAGTACTGTTGAGCTGAAGAGACTGGTGCATGTTGCCTTGTTGATTTTTCCTTGGAGGATATCCTTAATAGAATTGAATGCACACCAACCTGCTTTCTTTCTTCTCGAGTGTTCACCTTCCTGATTGTGGCGCATGTTAATTTGTTGGCCCAAATAGGCATATTGGTCAACTTCTTCTGTTTGCTCTCCCTTGATTGTTATTTGGGCTTTTGGCAAAGTATCAGATCACATAAATTTCATTTTGGAGCAGTTAATTTTCTGTCCGACATGGCTGCTTTTTGTGTTGAGTTCTCACAGCATTTTCTGTAGTTTGAGATTATTTCCGGCGATCAACACAATATCATCCGCAAATCTGAGATGGTTTAACTGCTCTCCATTGATGTTGATTCCATCCTTCCAATTTATCTGCCTCATTACCATTTCGAGGCAGGCTGTGAAGAGTTTCGGTGAAACCGTGTCTCCTCGTTTCACACCTTTCTTAACTGGGATGCGAAGGGGAGTATCAAATAAAGTTATATCTATAGTGCAGTAAGAATTTGCTTCCTTTAATACTTTGATATAGTTTGTGTCGATGCCCTGCCCTGAAAGAGCTTTCACCACTGCATTGATCTCTATGTTGTCGAATGCTTTTTCATAGTCAACGAAGGCAATACATAAAGGGAATTTGTATTCCCTTGAGCGTTCTAATAGCTGGTTTATAGTGAAAATATGGTCCATTGTGCTGGAATTCCTTCAAAAGCCTGCCTGCTCTCTTGGCTGCTGCTCGTCCAGACTCTGTGGAAGTTGGTTTGTTATTATTTTGGTGAAAAGCTTGTAGACATGAGAGCAGGCATATTGGACGATTGTTCTTTAGATCTTCACCATCGCCCTTCTTGTACAGCTGGACTCCTTCCAGCTAGATGGTATATTCTGCATTTCCAAGTAACGACTAAACCTCTGAGCAAGGGTTTCCTAGAGGTCTTGGCCTACAGCTGTTATCATTTTGATTGTATCAGAGGGGTAGCCGTGTTAGTCTGGATCTGTAAAAAGCAACAGAGAGTCCTGTGGCACCTTTAAGACTAACAGATGTATTGGAGCATAAGCTTTCGTGGGTGAATGCCCACTTCGTCGGATGCATGCATCCGACGAAGTGGGCATTCACCCACGAAAGCTTATGCTCCAATACATCTGTTAGTCTTAAAGGTGCCACAGGACTCTCTGTTATCATTTTGATTGTCAGATCATCTTTACCTGGGGCTTTTCCTTCCTTTATTTGGTCAACTGCATGTCAAACTTTGCTGACAAGGACTGGGAGTACATGCTCGTTGGTCTGTTGAAGTCTTGGTACTGAGATGCGAACACTTTGGTGTAGAAATCTTTGCTGACCACTTCCATCCCTGTTCTGTTAATTACTGGTTTTCTGTCCCTGTTCTTCAGCACCATTATTGTTGACCTGTCCAGTGTCAGTTCCTTTTTGCATTTTTGAGGCCTCTGTGATCTTCAGCCATCTTTAAGAGCCTTTCATTTCGGTACTTCATGAAGTCCTCCTTTAGTCTTCTTCTTATCAAATTGCAGAGGAGGGAGTAATCAAGTTTGTCACCACAAAACAAATAAATGGGCCCCAACTCCTTGTGATGAGTATGCAAGCCTGAATTGCACTGCTTTTTCTGTTAAATCTTATTACTGTTGAAATCTTATCTGTAGGAACTGTTCTTTGTTAAATGTAAATTAGGATTAATCTTGTATTTCCTAGCCACTGTTTTTCTATTAATAGAAATAACCCATTTCTCAGGTACAAAGTGCTCTAGCTACTATGCAGCCTGTGTTTTCCACAGCAGTAGTGTTAACACTGTGTGCATGCTTGTGTGCATGCAGGTGCACAGGAAGTGTATTGGCATAGTTTAACACAGTAAAAGGTAGATACATATTGCCACATAAATATGCTATGCCATAGCTATTCCTGCATGATTATATTTAAGGTTAACAAGCCATTGATTAGCAGCTGAGAAGCCCAGTGATGTTTTCTTCCCATGACATTTGAAACAATTAATGAAATCCGGACTGTGATTCAATGCTAGAAAATAGGCTCACATTGTTCCTATGTATTTTACAAACATGTTTTTAATGTAGTGCAGCACAAAGATTGTATGCAAGCCAATATTTGTCAGTCTACAAAATGGCCTGCATTTGCTTGGAGATACTACTCTGAAAATCCAAGCCTCTAATCATGGGTTATTTATGGCACCCTTCCCCAGGATGTGAGGGAGCACAGGATCATATTGTAAAAATTGATTTTTGTTTTTATTATTTGGAAGTCTCGTCTTTAGATTAAAGTGCCAATAATACTGGTGGTGTTGAAAAGCTGATGTACAATCAGTTACAGTATTCTTTAAGCAGATCTAGTTGGCATTTATAGATTTTTAGATTAATGGATTTTAACAGTAGAAGCGACCCTTATGAAAATATCGTCTGATTTTCTGAATAAAACAGGAGAAAACAGTATTGTTGTTAGTGTGATATCTTTGGTCTTTGAACACTTGCTTACCTCAGCCCCTTTTTGAAAGCATGCCACACATGGGGAATGGAGGGAGCTGCTTACAAGAGAATCAACTTCTTTGAATAGGAAATGTCCTCACATTTCTTGATCGTAGATGCAGATTCCTTTGTGAGCAGCTGACTCCTCCTCCAGTGCCTCATGCATGGACACATTTTCAAAAAGAGGATAGCTATTTTATTTTATTTTATTTTATTTTTTAGTTCACATTTGTTTATAGAAAAGAGTTTGTATTTGTTTTTAAACAGCTGCATTTTTGTTGCATAATTCTATAGTTACAATCTTACGTATTCAGAGCAGGACTGATCCAGAGCCCATTAAAGTAAACCATAGAGATTTCCCAATGACTTCATTGTTAGTTGGATCAGACTCACTTGCTAGCTAATTAAAAAGACTTTTTTTCCAGCTTCTCTATATATTTTTAGGTGATAGTTTATTATACTTTTCTTAAAAACAAAACAAAAAACCCATCGAACAACAATGGACTTGCTTTAGGCAGATTGTGCAAAAGTTGCAAACACTGCTATTTAGAATGTCATCATTTCATATTATAACATTGCTCTCTAAAGAAGGCCAGCTGGTGCAGTTAAGTCCCTTATTGGAAATTTTACTCTGATTCATTACTGTGATTTGTAGTTGTGTAAAGAAACACTTAATCATTCTTATGCTCCAAGCTCTATTGAATCTACTGAAGGCTTTCTGTTGCTCTGCATAATTTGTTCTGCCAGTCTGCCAGCTTGGAACGGTTTCAAGCTTGTTGTATTATCTATGTTTGTTTGCACAGGAAGTGATGCTGCACGTAGGCTGAATTTACAGTAATTCTCTTGTAATAGGCTAATGAGGAACCCTACTTTCTTCACAATGGTAACATTATATAGCTTTGATTAGTCCAGTTATTGTGTAACTATGCAATTGCGGTAATGCTTGTACTGAAAAAGAAAGTTTGCTTATCCATAGTTTAATCCAACTTGTCAAGTAACAGTCTGTGCTTTTATGATGTCAGAAATGGAGAGGTAAAATTTTGTGAATATTTTGAAGGTTTTTATATGATGCAGTACTTATTTAATTTATTATAATATCAAACATTCCACTTTTTAAATGCTAGCTTTTTTTGCCCTTTTTATTTTATTTTTTTGCCTTATGGAAGAAAAAAGGTTAGTGAATGATACAATGAATCATCTGTACTGGTATTATAAAAGTGCAAAACAGGATCTATTATTCCCTCAGTTCGCATTTCTTCCATTAATGTTAGTGGGAGTTATGGATGCACATCTAGAAGAGAATAGGACCCCTAAGGGAGTCCATTCTCTCTTTATGTTCATAAGTAACCTCCACTAACCTTAATGGAAGATATGCATGCAGTTTGAGAGAATAGATATTGTTGTATCAGCATTTCCATTATAATCCCTATTATTTATTAGGTTATAACTTACCTGTAGAATGCTTTCTGCTCAGCGAAACTTGGCAAACAAAATCTCATATCGGAAATTGTTTTCAGTAAGAAGAAAAAGGGGAGAAAACAGCCATGCATATCTAAGAAACAGAATTTTTCCAGTTTGACTTACAGGCTCATGTCACAAAACATACCTTTATAGAGCGGGACTGAAGCAGATTTGAAATAAGAGAGATACAAAAATATGACTTGACTTGAACAGGACTTTTGTGTTCCTTATGTTAATAGTCCAAATAGTTCTCTGAATAACAGAATTCAGAACATTACATTGTCCTGTCCCATAAATCAAACATAGGCTGTGATTTGCTTTTCTTTAATAATAATAATTAATCATAAAAAGCACGTCCTCTTCCCCCAGATTTATCCTGAGAATTTTCAGCTCAAAAAGAGAGCTTGTTTTTATAGACAAACTTAAAAAGCCTGCTGAAAATAGGGTTAATATTGGAATCTTACCTACTGGGACATGATTATGGGCCATAATCATAAAACTCAGCACTGATTATCCAAATTGATTTTTAATCACTGATTTCTACAGTCTTTTTATTCCCTGCATTTGTATTGTGCCTAGGATCCTGGTCCATGACTCAGGTTTCTAGGCACTACAGTAATACAAATTGTTAATAGTAATATTAAAATTTCCTTCATTAGGAAATGTATGCAAACCAAAAATGCAAGACCAGCTTAAGCCCCTCATCCTGCAAAGGCTTACAGAGGTAAGTGTTTTGCAAGCTCGGGGCCTAGGCTCTTAAGATCTCTCATACTTATCTATTTTTGTAGTATTAATGTTTTAAGTATTAGATATGCTAATCAATTTCAATATCAATTTTCTGTAACTTGTATGAAAATTCATTAGCAGCTGTAGAATGCCTACTGTAAATATGTTTTCTCACAATTAGTCTATAATTTGGTCTGCTAACTTTCTCTATTTTTAAATATTTTTAAAGAGACTATTTACCCATTCTTTGGATGTTACTGAAATACTTAGTCATAGTGGGATGGATTAAGAATTGAGATTTTTGTTTTTTTAAATTTTCATATGGATTTTGTTCTCATTAAAATGGGAGCTCCTGAAACTGACTAGAGTCAAGTCTAATGCATTTTGCTTGCTGTATATGCATTCTCACATAATTGTCTTCTATATTGCTATCCTGACCTTTAACACATCTGTTTTTTCGCTTATGGGGCCCTCTTGAGCAGACTGTCAGTTGTGCAAAATTGAGTATGAGGGTTGTGCTTAAGGAATAGAAACTGTCTAGCTAATTTCCAGTTGTGCTCTCAGGCAGGACTTGAAAACTTTCAATTGAGAGGTTAACTATGGAAGCTGGTGACATTTATCATTATGTGTCTGCTTTAATTTTAAAATAATGGTAATGTGAGCAACCAAGTATTTATATTGCAGTGATATGCCAGTTATGAGGTGTTTTTAGTTGATTACATGATTTTCCTTTTTGGAGTCTACATAGCTTGAATAAGAAAACTTAGTTTGGGGGTGCAGCATATTTACATCTAGCATTAATTGTTTGTCATCTGTTCTCCAGCATGTATGATTTTACATGTTTATTTTTCATTCCTATTTGTACTGCAGTATTCTGTTTCTTTTTATTTGAATTTTCAAGTGTGCTGTATGGAAACCATAAATCAATCTCTCCTCATGGAACTACTATAGCAATTGCATTATCCACGCAGGGTTGATCCACTAATCATTCAATTTCCATTGACTACAATGGGCACTAGGATCAGGTCCTTACTGTGTAAAACAGCTTGTTGATAAGTTACTAGTGTAACCTGAACACCAGAACAGACATATACACAGGTACTAAAAGTTAATGTAACTTAACATAACTTTTTTAACAATGAAAAAGTTAGAGGAACATGCATCTCGTTTGTTACTGTAAATTATTTATTTTACTGAGTCAAAGTAAAATAAATAACTTCATTGGTGTCACATAAAAGCAAGTTATTTTGAGAGATAATCCTACATTGCACTTGTATGAGAAATCTTTATATGAGTAGTCCCCACTGATTTCGAGAGACCCACGGCGTGAGCAAGGATAACTCAAATAAAGGTTGCTGGATTGGGCCACTTCTGAGTTAATTATTTTGTAGAAAAGCAAATGTCCATCAAACCGTACTCTAATGGTAAGAATTTAAGGCCTGATCTAAAGTTTGGTGAAGTCAGCGGAAAGCCTCTGATTGATTTCAGTGAACTTTGGTTTAGTCCCGTAGGCTGTAAGATCTTTGGAACAGGGATTATATTTTTGTATGTTTGTACAGTCCTAGCATAATTGGGTCTTTGGTGCTAATGTGATATAAATAATAATATATAAGAAACTGCTTGCTATTATTATTTACAAAAAATGTGTTCAGAACATATTTGTGTTCAGGAGAAATCATTTTTATAGCTCTAACTATTGCTTTATTTTCAAAGAAAAAAGAACAGAGTGTAAAATAATAAATAAAAGATGGAAGCAAAGATAATCTTGCCAGCAGTTCCCAGTCTTTCCCATTCTATGTCCCCATGATACAAAAGAATAAAGATTTCAGGACCTCCCTCCTAGCCATAAAAAAAAACAAAAAAAAAAAAAGGAAAAAAACAAAAAGAGGGGTTGTGAGCTTTCCTCTCTCTCCCCAAGCCCGTTCATGGCACCCATGGTATCAAGATATTCAGAGTTATATTAGGGAGTTTATTTTGATGAGCAATCCTTAATGCTATTACTGCTATTCTGCATACTAAATTGTATGTTTCAAGCATGGATGCATGCATGACAATCAGTCAAAATGGCAGTATCATTTGGAGGTTCTGTTTTCTAATTAAATATTGCCATTTGCAAGCTATATAGAGACGATGATAAAAATCTTACAAATAAGCATTTCACTAAGAAACTTTTAAATTTATTTATTTATTTGTCAGAAGGGTAGGTATGTACGGTGGTTAGTTGTATTGTAATACAGTGTTGTGGATTGGTTAGCATCAGAGCTGGTTGAGTTAATAGAGAGATTTCTGCAAGTATTTGCTCCAACTGAAGAATGAATCTTGACTTTGCCCTCACACTTTTTATATTCAGTTTCAAAGAACTCTCCTGTTACTAAGGTTTTACTCACATAAATAGTTACAAAGAGTGAATTTGAAGCTTAAATGCAGTATTACCAAACACATATGCTTAATTCACACTGTAAATGCTTTCACAATAATCTTAAATATAAATCTGTGTGGGTCTGAGAAAGAGGCAGACAGGAAGGGAAAGTAGTACAGAGAGAAATTATTAAAAGTGGAGAAGAAAACAACAAAAAAGGCAGCATCAGTGAGGGTGCCAGGAATCTCCTAATTAGGACTATTCTGGAACAGTAGCATCCCCAATGTCCCCATCTGGGGATGTTATCAGGATTCACAGGAGGCCACTCAAGGACACAGGATTCAGTGACCTCCCTGTTACCCCTTTTGAAGCCCCAGCCAGAAAAACTTAGGGTCAACATTAAAGCCCCAGCCCTCAGAGCTCACCCCCAAAGCAGCAAAGTAGTAAATAAGGGCCTGCTGTCACCCCTTTGTGTCCTCCTATTGGCTCCACCTATTGCTACCAAGGAACACTGACTAGGTCCAGCGATTATTTCCCCCCCCCCCCCCCAACTAAAACCAGTAGCAGGAGTAGTTCCGGTGTCATGTTTAACCCCCAGCCCCATGAACTCTTTATCTTTCAGCTCAAACCAATAGCAGCAGAGTGGAGATTGAGTGCTTTTCAAATGCCAAGAATGCCATGACATCATCAGAACCTTTGACCTCAACTAACAAACTCTGGAGACTTTATTTACACTTTGTTGTTTTTGTCCCAGTTCCCGTGCTTTTTACAGTGCAAGTTAATACACATTAGAAGGAATAATGGTTGTATTCTAAACTAATTGTAACTGTTTGGAATGAAGACCTAAGTGGTGGTGTGAACAGTTAATGTAGCTTCTGCTCAATATGCAGCAGCAGTAGTCATGAAAGCAAATTAAATGTTAGGATGAGTAAAGAATGGTATGGAAAATAATACTGTAAATGTTATGATGGCATTATATGAATCAGTTTTATACCCTAATGTGCAGTAGTACATAATAATAATTAATTAATACTTCATTTTTGGTCACGTCATTGACAACAAATATAGAAACATAGAAATGTAGGGCTGGAAATGACCTTGAGAGGTCATCTAGTCCATACCTGAGCTGCGGCAGGACCAAGTATACTTAGACCATCTATGACAGGTGTTTGTCTAACTTGTTTTCATAAACCCCCAATGATGGGGATCCCACAACTTCCCTTGGAAGCCTATTCCAGAACTTAACTTAACTACCCTTATAGTTAGTTTTTTCCCCCTAATATCTAACCTAAATCTCCTTTGCTGCAGACTAAATCCATTGCTTCTTGTCCTACCTTCAGTGGTCATGAAGAACAATTGATCACAGTCCTCTTCCTTACAGCCCTTAACATATTTGAAGACTGTTGTCAGGTCCCCCCCTCAGGCTTCTTTTCTCGAGACTAAACATGTCTATTTCTTTTAACTTTTCATCATAGGTCAAGTTTTCTAAACCTTTTATCATTTTTTTTGGGCTCTCCTCTGGACTGTCTCCAGTTTGTCCAGATCTGTCTTAAAGTGTGGCACCAAGAACTGCCAAGTAGAGTGGAAGAATTACCTCCATGTCTTAAATACAATAATCCTATTAAGCAACAAAGAGTCCTGTGACACCTTATAGACTAATAGAAGTATTGGAGCATAAGCTTTCGTGGGTGAATACCCACTTCGTCAGACGCATGCGAAGAAGTGAGGTTTTTACCCACGAAAGCTTATGCCCAAATAAATCTGTTAGTCTTTAAGGTGCCACCAAACTCCTTGTTGTTTTTGTAGATACAGACTAACACGGCTACCCCCTGATATTTGCAAATTTGACACCATCAGATCAGGATTAAACAAAGACTGTGAATGGCTATCCAACTACAGAAGCAGTTTCTCCTCCCTTGGTGTTCACACCTCAACTGCTAGCAGAGCACCTCACCCTCCCTGATTGAATTAACCTCGTTATCTCCATACTGATTTATACCTGCCTCTGGAAATTTCCATTACTTGCGTCTGATGAAGTGGGCATTCACCCACGAAAGCTTATGCTCCAATACTTCTGTTAGTCTTTGAGTACAGTCTTTCAAACAGTTTCCCCCCCCCCCCCATTTTATAGCAATTTCATCTAGCCCACATTTCCCAGGTTTGCTTATGAGAATGCCATGTGGGACAGTATCAAAAGCCTGACTAAAATCAAGATATAGCACATCAACAGTTTCCATTTATCCAATAGACCAGTAACCATGTAAAAGAAGGAAATTAGATTGGTGTGACATGATTTGTTCTCAACAAATCCATGTTGTCTATTACTTATAACCCAATTATTCTCTGGGTGCTTACAAACTGATGGTTTAATAATTTGTTGTAGTATCTTTCCAGCTGTCAAATTTAGACTGACTGGTCTATCTTCCCTTTTTTGAAAGATATGCCACCAAGATATGATTGAGGTTAAAGCTTAGTGACGCTCAAAAAATGTTTGCTTGGATAACAAGAACACACAATTACATGAAGCAGGTAATAAAATAGAAACTATGCAAATCCTCATTCTTCAGGCATCAGCCAACCTCTAACTGACGTGTTAGCAAGAAACTTTCCCTATTGGTTGGTTATTCCATGATTGTCCACAATGGTGGTTGTGTGGACTTTCCTGTGAAGTATCTGGTGTTGGCCACTGTCTGAAGAGTATACTGAACTAGATGGACAAACACCACTGCAACAATCTGATACTGCAATTTTTATCTTCCTCTGTTCTGTATTTCCTTTATATTAATGTCCATCTAATTTACCTTGTTACTGCAGTATCTGAGTGACTTCCAATCTGAGTTTTGTTAAAGTCAGATAAAAAAAATTAGAATATTAGTCAGATGTGCATGAAATATAACCTTTATCATGCAAGTGTGAGTTCTGAGGCATTTTAAAGCAATATGGTTAGGTAGCTTATATTCAGTAAGCAGTGAGGATTTCTGTATTGTTTTTGTTTTTTTGCAAGTCTTGAAACAAATTTCTTCATGATTTTGTATATATTTAATAGAATCATATTTTGTTTGGATTTAAACATTACCCTACAGTATGTGATGCCCAAAAGCAGTCATGTGTGTATTTGAGAATTAGAAACTGTCTATAAACAAACAAAACAGTTAAATTAATCTACTTTCATTGTCCAAGCTCAGTGAAGTGCAAAAAGTAAGCAGCCAGTATAAATAGTGAGAAGTAAATCATATTTTTAAAATTGTTTTATTTGTAGTAGTCTAAGGTGGTGGTAATAATTCAGAGAGAAATTTGGTTTTTTTAAAAATGTGATTTTTATCCTGACACTAGCCCTGGCTGTCTGTGCACTTTTAATATACCTAGCACTATACCAGACAAATCAAACGCTAATTGGCTTCAATAAGTACTCCTATAAGCTGTACCATTGTTTACCTACAATGAACAAAAAAATGAAACTGTCCTGCTTCTGTGTATATCAAAATGTTATCTAACCTTATCTTTACAACCTACGGCCTCTAAATCAGATAAATGAAGGCAAATGTATAATTAAAATGGGAACTGACTTTTGAAAACTAATTTTGATCCATATGGTGAGCTGATCACTATAACAGATGATTGGAATGATTACATTCCTCTAACAACATAATAGTGCCATGTGATAGCACACAAAGAATAAGGACAAACAGAAGCAATATGGAGCCTTCAGAACTGTTGTGATTTATCTCACCATGTTCAGATAAAATAATGACTCATGAGATGATTTACTCTGTGTCAGATTTGAGGTGAGGGGCGGGGGGGAGAGGAGGAAATCTAAACTGAATTAGAAGAGAGACAGCAAGTCCTCTATAACAGCCAAAAAATAATGCTTTTTTGAGGGTTGTTTGATCTATAAAAAACAGTGTATTAAAAAGATCCATAGAATTCAGTAAAATCTAGTGGAGGCTCTTCTAGGTATGCTTTGACTACCCAGTTTTGAGACTGATACAATATGACCTTTACCTGCTGCTGTAAATTGGCTCTGAGCATACCTTTGTGTTAGTTTTGCTTACCCATTTTCAGATGTCACCAGCCTGCATTCAGGAAATCAGCAGAGATAATATTCTGGGTTGAAAGCTGTGCTGCATTTTTTCAAGGCGGCTATGGCTAAAAATGGAAAAAGGAACTGATAATAGGTGACTATTTTCCTTCCATTTTAGATAAAGATTATGAGGAAGATTAGAGATAGGGTGAGAGCTAGCTAGATCATCTGCATGAAGTGTATTTTTCATAAAAATATAGCTGTTAACCAGTGCCAGAACATAGAGTCTCAGTGCTGACATGTATCATTCTCTTAGAAATTCACAAAGATCAAAGTGGTGGCTAGCAGCTTGCCAAGTGCTCCCCTGACAACTTTTCTACAGGTATCATCTGAAAACATCAAAACCTGCCTACAACGTAGGCTAACGTTAATCTCACTAGCTAAGACACCTCAGGTTAATACTATTTAATTTTTAATGAAAACAGGGAATATGTTTCCAATGCTTAGTGAGCAAACAGCATAAGGCAACCTTTGGTTGAATATACATTATATCTGAGAGTTTATAACTAAAGCTATGAGATTATTTGATCCTTGGAAAATGATTTTAGACATATAAGTTTTGGTTGCAGAAAGAAGGACAAGTAATGCTAGCACTAGAATTGCCAAGACTGCTGGACCATTTCAAGCCTGCACTAGTCAGTGGAAAGTAGATGTAAGGGGCCAACTTCTCATTCACACTGTTCTTACTCTGTGATTTCCTGATTTTAGAGCAGTTTGAGACCAGAATCCAGCCCAGTGTTGCTAATTGAAATTATAGGTGTCCAGGTTGGGTAGTAGAAATAAAAATATACAAAAGGCCTAGTTTCTGATAAGATAGGATATTAATATAAAAGGTTATTGCAATATCAGCAAAAGCAGTTGCAATGTTTGAGGGCATGTAAGAAAATGATTAATCAAAATTGGCAGGTGAAAAAGTTGAGCTGTCAAGTGAGACACAACATCACCGTTAGGGTTACCATACGTCCGGTTTTTCCCGGACATGTCCGGCTTTTCGGCAATCAAACCCCCGTCCGGGGGGAATTGCCTAAAAGCCGAACATGTCCGGGAAAAATGCCGGCCGGGCACTTCCCCTCCCGCGGCTGCTCTGCTCCTCCCCTGACTCTTCGGCTCTGTTTAAGAGCCGAGGTGCCCAAGCGCTATGGGCTTCAGGCAGCCCCCTTGCCTCCGGACCCCAGCCGCCGGCCGGGCACTTCCCCTCCCGGGCTCCGGCGGCGCAGGGTCCGGAGGCATGGGGGCTGCCCGAAGCCGGTAGCGCTCGGGCAGTTCGGCTCTTAAACAGAGCCGAAGAGTCAGGGGAGGAGCAGAGCCACCGGCCGCGGCGGCTCTGCTCCTCCCCTGACTCTTCGGCTCTGTTTAAGAGCCGAGCGCTACGGGCTTCGGGCAGCCCCCATGCCTCCGGACCCTGCGCCACCAGAGCCCGGGAGGGGAAGTGCCCTGCCGGGGGCGCAGGGTCCGGAGGCATGGGGGCTGCCCGAAGCCCGAGCGCTACCGGCTTCACGGTTTGCCGGGCAGCCTCCAGACCCTGCGCCCCCGGCTGGGCGCTTCCCCTCCCGGGCTCCGCTGCGCTGGGGAAGCGCCAGCCGGGGGCGCAGGGTCTGGGGGCTGCCCGGCAAACCGTGAAGCCGGTAGCGCTCGGGCAGCCCTTTTCGCATGGCTGGGAGTGGGAGGGAGGAGGGGGAGGAGTTGGGGCGGGGAAGGGGCGGAGTGGGGGGGGGGGGGGGCTGGGGGTGGGAAATGGGCGGGGCCAGGGCCCCGTGGAGGGTCCTCTTTTTTTATTTGTTAAATATGGTGACCCTAATCACCGTGGACTGGAGTGCACTGGTGAATAAAGGAGTTAGGTTAAAGGGCAGCAAGGGTAAGGTGACTGGAAAAAGTAGTATGAGTTGGAGACAAAGTAGTAAACAAATTGGAGACCTTGCAGTCTGGAGTGAGTGTGATCATCAGAAAGAATGGCTACACTAGAGTGTACATTTAGCGAGTCTAAAGAAATCCTGGTTCATTCAGGCTGTTAAACCAACTTTTAAAATCCTTACACATGAGGAAGTTGGAGCACTTATCCACAAAGATAGATGGAATTGTGTAATAGTTGTAATGCATAGCTTGGCATTGCTACATATATTCACTAGAGGGAGATAGTTCTTAATTCTCCTCCTGGAGTTTTGCAGCTGGTTCAAGCTACTTTGTTGTATATGCCATTTTACACAAATCCTGATTGCTTGAAGTCTTCTGTTCAGTTATGCTATCTCAATGCAAAATATTTTATAGTACAGTTCATTAGAAAATTATTTCAAATAAACTTTACAATGTGTAATAAACAGTTGCTAGACCCTCCCCACACTTCCAACATTTGGATCTGATAATCTATGGAGCTGGGGAAAATATAATATTAAAAAGAAACAAAGATTAATAGAAGTGGAAGGAGTAAAACAACCATTCCTATAAAGAAAAGCAGCAGAAATCTGCTTTAAATTAGGCACTTGCAGAGAGTACAGTGGGGTCTACAGTTTTACTATACTGCCTGAGGAGATGATGTGTATTTACTTTTTTTCTGAAATGTCAAAAGTAACGATAAACCTAATTAAATTTTTAAAAAATACTTTAACAAATCTCAAATATAATATGAACCCATTAGTTAAAAATTGTATATCAGTCTATGTGCCAAATTAACATTATTACTTTAAATGTTCTATTGGATCTACAGTTCACCTTGTCCTGTCCTTGGAGGGTCTCTTTGGTATTGTCCAGTGAAAGAACAGAAAGAGAAGGCCTGTACAGATTGTATCCAACAGTATAAAGTGTATATATTAGATAATCAGCAAAAATATTTCCAATTGAAATAGATGCACATAAATGAACTAAGAACATATAATTTTGGTCAAGTTTACAGACCATACCAACTATAAATAAGGAATTTCAAATGTAATGAAGGAGCAAATGAAACTGGAGAATGAGCTGGAAACTTCAGAGAAATCAGCAAATTTTAAATGCCATATATTCATGTCTGTAATTGGCTTTAGCATTTTTATACTCCTTTCTTCTCCTGAGCCCTCATCTTATCCCTTAAGAATGATTCTAGTGCCATCCATCACAACTACACAGTTTTAATATTATCAATGTCTTCCCCACAGCAATGCCCCCTTGTAAATATCATTAATTCATTAATATATACTAATTTAGTACCAGCATGCTACTTGGTTTTTTTCCTCTTAAAAATCTCCAGAGGCATTTCCTCAGTTGTAATTCTCAGCTGTTCTGGAAAAGAAAATTAAAAATTAAATTACAATGTCTGTCAGAATTCAGTAAAAATCAAGAAATCAAGTAATCCTGTTCAAATAATGTTCCTGGAAACAGATGTACTGTCAAGGTACCATCTTCAGCCCATGCAGAGTCCCATTGACTTTACTAGAATACCGAATGGGAACACAGGTTTTTGCTAGCACATATGTTTGTAATGGTCAAACCCATATCGGTAGTCTTCTGATGCAGAAATGTCATTCTAATGTGTGTGAATTCCTTATGTAATAGCCTAACTATAATCTTAGTTTTATGCTAAATCAATTGGGCTTTGCATGGGTGCAGCAGCCTGCCCATGCAAATGCAGGCCAGGGCCTCAGGTTATAAGATCTTAAAGGCAGAGACCATCTCTCAGTATGTTTGTACATTTTCTAGCACAATGGGACCCCGATCTCACTTTGAGTCTCTAGGCACTGCTGTAATACAAACAGATAATAAGAAATAATCTACATTCCTATAATTTGCTGAGCAGTCTGGCCCTGATTCAGCCAAGCATGAGTTTACTCATGAGTTTAAGTGCCTTGCTGCATTGGGATCAGAGTGCTGAGCACCTCGTAAGATCAAGCCCCAATGAGTTTGTCAGTGAAAAACAAAATCCCTCACCTATTATAAGTGCAAATTCAAAGATTTCTGAGTCCTTTCATTGGCAATCATTATTAAGAACTATGGAAACCTATAAAATCCCTACCAAGTATTAATCCAGGTAGATTAGGTAGTGAGTCTTTAAACCTGCACCTCAGATTTCTGTCCCTTATGAGTAAACCTTTCTGATCCCCCCCCCCCCCCAATCTCAGAAAAGTTTCGATATAAAGGAATAAACAAAAATAAAAATATAGAAATAAACAGTTAATATTGAAATCCCAATGATTTCAGTGGACAGGGCCTATAATTAGGATGATGGAAGATAGACCAGCTAAGGTGTCTCCTGGAAGGCTATCCTTATGGTGGCTGACCGAGAGGAAGATGGAAAGATAATATTGAGCAATAGCTAATTGCTGTTCATGTGAATTACCTCAATGGGAAAAATATGCCTTTGACAAAAAATGGTGGGAGCACGTTGTGAGAGCAGCAAAGAACCACCACAGTCTAGAGAGCCAGGGAGGAGGAGGAAAGAGTTAACCTTCCCAATCTAGTTTATTGAGGGGGGATAGCTCAGTGGTTTGAGCATTGGCCTGCTAAATCCAGGGTTGTGAGTTCAATCCTTGAGGGGACCACTTAGGGATCTGGGGCAAAAATCAGTACTTGGTCCTGCGAGTGAAGGCAGGGGGCTGGACTCAATGACCTTTCAGGGTCCCTTCCAGTTCTAGGAGATAGGTATATCTCCATATGTTATTATTATATATGCAACTGGCAAGGTGAGGTGATCAACAATTTTCAAGTTTAGAAATTTTGTTGACTGAAAAAGAACGCATTTTTCAGAAAAATTTGCTCTGTTTGCAAGTTTAAAATTCAAATGGCAGGATATCACACACACAATAGTACTGTGAATATTTCTTCAGTAACTAATCATGATTAATATTATTCCTGCTTTTTACAAGATTTCAATGCTTTATACTGCTTTAGTCTTTTTTACTTCTTGAATGTACAGCGGAGCAGTCAGATCTCTAATTGCAGCCTGTAGGCGCATTTGCAGTGGAAATAGGTAGTAATAATAATCACACTTCTTCAGAAACATTTCCCCACATATTCTAGTCATTCCTATCAGCCTGAGTCTAGTTGGGCGCTTAGAAAAATAAAGTTATTTCTTCTTGAGTTAGAGTTACTGAATTGCTATCTAATAGGAAAATTAGCAAACAAAACTACAATTTAGTGACAGGTAAGGCTGCAGCAGGACACCTTATTTACCCCAACCTTTAAAGCATGGGTCTAAAAGAAGTTAAAGGGAAAGACTTGTGCATTTCCTTCGCCTTCATATGGCCTTCAGTGCTGTTAAGACACTCCAGAAAGCTTTCACTTCCATCTCCAACAGACACCAATAAGCAGTACTTAAGCTTGCACTCTAATGCAAAACCTTAATAGTGACCTTATGCTATTATGTCAACAGATCAGCATATGTGACTGTCACACATTCCATGAATTTGGGAAGTTAGTCTGCCTAATCCTGCTGAGGTCACTGTCAAGATTTTGTCTTAGGGTTCAAGTTATAGGGACCCAAATACGAAGAGGCTGTCTTCTGAGTCTTCAACTATTGCTGCACTTATGCCATGACAGACAGATGAAATAGTTCTGCACCAATCTTCTCCTAAAAATGTAAACAAATAAAAAACAATAAATCCTGCTGGTCTCCAAACTTACTTTTATTTCTGGACCTAGTGAAGTTCAGAGTTGCTCATTGAATCTTGTTTGTGAAAATGGCATTTGACAACATTTACATATACCTGCACTGTAATAACAAATTTTATTTTTGTTTTTATAGCAATTTTAGGGCACTGTAAATAAAACCTACAATCTCTATATATGTTACAATTTGCAAAGATGTGGAATAGTAAATTAGTTAATATAAATTGTAAGATGATGTGAAGGATCCTGTGCAGATAATGTATTAATTTTCTCTAATATCAGCCATGATCCTGCAACTATTTCTGCATAGATGCAAAGGTCTCTCTGCACAGAGGCAGTTAGTTGCAGGACTGAACTCATAGTGAATACAAATATTTCAGAATTCTAAAGAGCAGCCAAGACACAGAGACTATCAGTACTGTATTGTGCAAAACAACAAGGATACAATCTTACTAAAATTGATGATACGGCTGTTTAAATGCTATACCTAGGAATCTCAGTTAAAAAAGCCAGTACCACTTTAAACATACTGGAAAATCTCTGACAACACTGGTCTACAATTTTTGAGATGTCGTCTGCTTCAGAGATAAAATGTGCTATTTATTATGTATTTTGATGTGCTGAATTCAAATATGACAATTAAAACAACTGATTGGCTACTGTTTCTAAGATATTTAAGTTTTTACATTTTATGTCTATGTATATTGTGTAGATAGTAGAGTTTTAATCATAAATTGTAAACCTAGGTATTTTCATGTGTTTATGGTTGCTTTACATGATAATACTTCACCTGTCCTGTTTATGTAACACTTTAAAAATCAGCAAAAGGGTTATATAAATAAAATTGATTATGAAACAAAAGGCAAAAAACTATTCTGTACACAGTTTAGTCCTATTCAGTGTCTACTCGGCGCTTCTTGGCTTGTCTCTTGTATTCATTAAATGGAGCATCTCTTGTCACTGTCCAGCAATAGTCTGCAAGCATTGATGGGCTCTATTTGCCCTGATAGCGTTTCTCCATTGTTGCAATGTCCTGGTGAAATCGCTCGCCGTGCTCGTCGCTCACTGCTCCACAGTTCGGTGGGAAAAAATCTAGATGAGAGTGCAAAAAACGTATCTTTAGTGACATGTTGCAACCAAGGCTTTTGTATGCCTTGAGGAGGTTTTCCACCAACAACCTGTAGTTGTCTGCCTTGTTGTTTCCTTGTTGTTTCCGAGAAAATTTACTGCCACTAACTGGAAGGCTTTCCATGCCGTCTTTTCATCATCTCGAAGAAGTTCACGAATCTGAGGACCAACAAAGACACCTTCCTTTATCTTAGCTTCACTTAACCTTGGAAATTTTCCACGGAGGTACTTGAAAGCTGCTTGTGTTTTGTCAATGGCCTTGACAAAGTTCTTCATCAGACCCAGCTTGATGTGTAAGGGTGGTAACAAAATCTTCCTTGATTCAACAAGTGGTGGATGCTAAACACTTTTCCTCCCAGGCTCCAATGACTGTCGGAGTGGCCAATCTTTCTTGATGTAGTGGGAATCTCTTGCACGACTATCCCATTCGCAGAGAAAACAGCAGTACTTTGTGTATCCAGTCTGCACACCAAGCAAGAGAGCAACAACCTTCAAATCGCCACAAAGCTGCCACTGATGTTGGTCATAGTTTATGCACCTCAAAAGTTGTTTCATGTTGTCATAGGTTTCCTTCATATGGACTGCATGACCAACTGGAATTGATGGCAAAACATTGCCATTATGCAGTAAAACAGCTTTAAGACTCCTCTTCGATGAATCAATGAACAGTCTCCACTCATCTGGATCATGAATGATGTTGAGGGCTGCCATCACACCATCGATGTTGTTGCAGGCTACAAGATCACCTTCCATGAAGAAGAATGGGACAAGATCCTTTTGACGGTCACAGAACATGGAAACCCTAACATCACCTGCCAGGAGATTCCACTGCTGTAGTCTGGAGCCCAACAGCTCTGCCTTACTCTTGGGTAGTTCCAAATCCCTGACAAGGTCATTCAGTTCACCTTGTGTTATGAGGTGTGGTTCAGAGGAGGAGGATGGGAGAAAATGTGGGTCCTGTGACATTGATGGTTCAGGACCAGAAGTTTCATCCTCTTCCTCTTCCTTGTCTGACTCAAGTGAGAATGATTCTGGTGCATCAGGAACCAGCAGTCCTTCTCCGTGGGGTACTGGGCGTATAGCTGCTGGAATGTTTGGATAATGCACAGTCCACTTTTTCTTCTTTGACACACCTTTCCCAACTGGAGGCACCATGCAGAAGTAACAATTGCTGGTATGATCTGTTGGCTCTCTCCAAATCATTGGCACTGCAAAAGACATAGATTTGCTTTTCCTGTTCAACCACTGGCGAAGATTTGTTGCACAAGTGTTGCAGCATATGTGTGGGGCCCACCTCTTGTCCTGATCTCCAATTTTGCAGCCAAACTAAAGGTGATAGGCTTTCTTAACCATAGTGGTTATACTGCGCTTTTGTGATGCAAAAGTCACTTCACCACAAACATAGCAGAAGTTATCTGCACTGTTCACACAAGTACGAGGCATCTCTGCTCACTTTGGCTAAACAGAAATGTGTCCCTTTGCAAAATCAAACACTGACAAATAAGAGAGCACGACACTGTATGATTTCTAGAACTGATATAGGGCAATTTGTTCAGCAGAGTGATGTAAGCTTCGTTATGATTGCATCATCCATGACTTCTAGGAATAACATGATGCAATTCATATCATGTATGACGCAATACCAGCTTCAGATTGCATCATTCATTGTTTTGCCTAAAGAGCAAGTACTGTCCAAACCCAGTCATAGATTTATTCATAGATCCAGTCAAAGATGTATTTTAGTCATTTCTGGTTTAAATTGAGATCCCTTCCCTTTATAACTCACTTATCCTCCGCCATTCCCAAGTCATGGGTCGTATATACTGACCCAATAGCATATCTTGAAAACTAGAGCCAATCAACAATTTTAAGCATCATTTTCGTTCTGAGGGACCCAGAATTAGTAAAGTTTTACTACATTTATTTCAGGAGCATTTTGGCTGTAGAGCAGTGCAATATTTCCATGTTATATTTGCTTGTCAAAATAAGTTTGTTTTCTCTTATTTTCAGCCCTCTAAGGGAAGACAGATTTTTTGTCAGAATGGGGGGGGGGAAAGGTGTATTTGTTCTGTTTTACAAATCCTTGCAATGATCATTCCAAGTCAGGTTGGAATCTGTTTGATTAAATGTGAAGCTGATACAGTAAAAATTGTTTTTTGTAAACTGGGTTAATCCTACAAAACTGAGAATAGTAAATGAGTTTTGACTAGTATACTTGGGAAGCATGAAATAAAAATGAGAGAATTAAGAACATAATATACCTTACATTAGTTTTAATAAAAACATTTTTATGAATACAGATGTAATAGGTTTCCTCACAATTCTTCTGTTCCAGGAAGGAGCCAGTAAAGGTGTGAATGTAGAAGTTTTGTTGGGTTTGGACCTAAGGTAATAGCTGCCATACTGGGTCAGATCATCCGGCCCAGTATCTTATCTCTGGCAGCAGCCTGTCCCAGAGCTTCAGGGAGAGTGTATACAACAGAGCAATTATGGAACAATCCACCAGTCTTCCATTCCTGGCTTCTGGTAGTTGGAAGCAGGGCTTTGCAGCGGAGCCCGGAGCTAGAGCGTGGAGCAGCTCCGGAGCAGTGGAGCTGCAGGTTTTTTGCTGGAGCAGAGCTGGAGCACAGCTCCAAAGCCCTGGTTGGACGTTTAGGGTGACACTGAGTATTGGATTGCATCTCTGACCATCTTGGCTAATAGCCATTGGTGGACCTATCCTCCATGAATGTATACAGTTCTTTTGTTGTACCCAGTAATATCTTTGGCCAGTTTCACAATATTGTTCTTGAGATGGATTGAACTGAACACAGTATTCAAGATGCGGGTGCACCATTGATTTATACTGTGGCATTATATTTTCTGTCTTAGTTTCTATTCCTAATAGAATATTCCTAATATTTCTGAACATACTGTTAGCCTTTTTTGACTGCTGATGCACATTGAGCTATAGTAACTCCAAGATCTCTTTCCTGGGTGGTAATTGCTAATTTAGACCCCATCATTGTATATGTATAGTTGGGATTATTTTTTTCCAGTATGCATTACTTTGCACTTATCAATGTTGAATTTAATCTGCCATTTTGTTGCCCAGTCACCCAGTTTTGTGAAATACCTCTAACTTCTCACAGTCTGCTTTGGACTTAACTATCCAAGATAATTTTGCATTATCTGAAAACTTTGCTTTTTCAGTATTTACCCCTTTTCCATATAATTAATGAATATATTGAACAGCACAGGTCCTACTACAGATTGTTGGGGGACCCCTCTGTTCACCTCTCTCCATTGTGAAAATTGACCATTTTATTCCTACCTTTTGTTTCGTATCCAATTATTTGTTCTTACCACTAGGCTGTCTCTCCATCAGAAGAAGTTGTGGCAGGCAATGATGTTACATCTACAGTATGCTTATCTTGGGCAAGCAGTTGGGGGAGGGATAGCTCAGTGGTTTGACCATTGGCCTGCTAAACCCAGGGTTGTGAGTTCAATCCTTGAGGGGGCCACTTAGGGATCTGGGGCAAAATCAGTACTTGGTCCTGCTAGTGAAGGCAGGGGGCTGGACTTGAAAACCTTTCAAGGTCCCTTCCAGTTCTAGGAGATAGGATATCTCCATTAATTTATTTATTTTAAGTTTTGCCATAGGGTACAAACAAAATGGGTGACCTTCCTCCTTCTCCTGTTTGGTTAAAAAAGCCCAATTGCCTTATCCATGGTGATTTAGTCTATGGTCACTGAGAGAGAGGATATTTTCGATGGCTTGTGTGGGAGCAAAATTTTAAGAGCTTAGTTTTGACCCTGTTGTACTTCATAGCTGGACAGCCATGAGGAGATCTCAAAAAGATTTTAATTTAAATGGAAGAAGTCTGATTTGGAGTGAAGAGGTAGATCTGTGAGATATTGGCACATAGTTGAATCTGTGGATTGCACAGACATTGGGTGTTGAGGAGAATTGTTAGACTAAAACTGGTTAGCATTTGTGAGGCGATCACATACATTGGTGATGTTAGCCATGGATTATTTTATTTATAGTTGTAAGCAGGCTAGCTGCCTCCCATATGCCCCGTCCTGGCCTAGACACTCACTACAGGCAGCCTTCCATAGTTTTCCATCTTGGACTGTTCAAATAAACTTCATATCAGGCTTTTTCTTGGAAAACAAATACCCCTCCTTGGGGATTGGGTTTATTAATATAAAATTAGGGTTACCATACGTCCGGATTTTCCCGGACATGTCCGGCTTTTTGGGCCTCAAATCCCCGTCCGGGAGGAAATCCCAAAAAGCCGGACATGTCCGGGAAAATAGGGAGGGAGGGGCCGGCGGTGCACGGACGGGGGCCGGGGCCGCTGGGGCCGGCGGTGCTCGGCCAGGGGCCAGGGCCGGGCCGGGGCTGCCGCTTCTCGGCCGGGGGTGCTCGGCCGGGGCCGGCGGTGCTCGGCCGGGGGTTGGCAGTGCTTGGCCCGGGGGCCGGCGCCCCAGGGCCCGAGCCGGGCGGGAGACGCCGGGACCAGAGCCTCTTGGCCTGGGCCGGTCGGCCGCCAGAGGGAGCCGCTTGGCCGGGGGGGCCAGACTGGGCTGGGCCGTGCCCAGCTCCAGCTCCAGCTCCAGCTTACCTGCTGACTCCCTGTTTCAGGCTTCCACGAACATTTGATTCGCGGGAAGCAGGGGGGGAGGAGCAGGGGGCGGAGCATTCAGGGGAGGGGGCAGAGTTGCGGCGGGGACTTTGGGAGCGGGGAAGGGACGGAGTTGGGGCGGGGCTGGGGGCAGGGAAGGGGCGGAGTTGGGGCGGGGCCGGGGCCCCGTGGAGTGTCCTCCTTTTTTTAAATTAAATTATGGTAACCCTAATAAAATAAACTGTAAATAAAACTCAGAACCCCAGAACACACAGTCCATTCATACGGTCCACACAATCCAAGATTTCTCTTCCTCTTCCCAGGCCTTCCTGCATGGGGCCTTTGCAGTCTCTCTCCTGCTTGGTCGGGGACTCTTCCAGGCCTCACTAGCTGGAGAGCTTGCCTTGCTCCCTGCTGACTCTGCCACAGCTTCCTGAGTATTCCTTGTTCAGTGCAGCTTCATGATCCTTTTGTACTGGAATCACCTGATTCCTCTCAGGTGATGTTAATCCTGTAATTAAGGTTGGCTTAGCCCCAGGCTCTCCAGCCAAGTAAGCCACTCTTTTACAACAAGCTTTTCTATCTATCATACCATGTTAAAGGGATCAGACTAAATAGAGGTTATCTGAGGCTCTAGCTGATGGAATGAAACTTTGCCAAAATTGTAAGAACTTTTTCCCCACACACCATGACAAACTCATCTTCACCTACTGCAATGCATAGCTCTCTGTGTGTATGTATTGTCTTATCCACCCACAGCTGTATGTAGTAAACCTATTCTGAGCTGCTTTTTCTAGCAAAATATTTTTGCTGAAGCTAAGAATAGTAAATTTCATAAGAGTAGAGACAGGATATATTCAACTAATGTCAATCATCCCTGCCTAGATAGGTGCTATTAGGCAAAGCTATGTGAGAGAGCCATTTAGAATCTGAACTTAGAGGCAGTAGGAAGAAATTGGGACACTTAGTTCTACTTCACTACATAGAATCATAAAAACATAGGGTAGGGGGAGGGACCTTGACAGGTCTTCTAGTCCAGCCCCCGCAAACAGATGCTTGACCAAATATACATAGACAATCCCTGACAAGTGTTCATCTAACCTATGCTTAAAATCCTCCAATAATGTGGACTCCACAATGTCCCCTGGTAACCTTTTATCATTCGAAAGTTGTTGTTTTTTCCCCCAATATCGAACCTAAATCTCCCTTGCTGCAGATTAAGCCCATTACTTCTTATCCTACCTTCAGTGAACACTGAGAACAATTGATCACCCTCTTCAGCCTGTAACATATTGAAGACTGTTATTAGGTCCACCATTAGGTTAGATGAACACTTCTTTTCTCAAGACTAAACATGCCCAGTTTTTTAACCTTTCCTCATAGATCAGTTTTTTCTAAAGCTTTTATCACTTTTGTTGCTCTCCTCCGGAGTCTTTCCCGTTGGTCCACATCTTTCCTAAAATGTGGCACCCAAAACTGGATGCTGTACTCCAGCTGAGGGCTCACCACTGCCAAATAGACTGGAATAATTACTGCCTGTGTTTTAGAAGTGACACTCCTGTTAATATGCCCCTGAATGATATTTGCCTTTTTTTGCAACTGTATCACATTGTTGGCTCATGTTCAGTTTGTGATCCAATATAATCCCAAATCTTTTCTTCCTAGCCAGTTTATTCCCCATTTTGTATTTGTGTACTTATTTTTATTGATTTCAGCTTGTTGATTTCAGAAAAATTTTCCTATTTATCAAGGTCATTTTGAATTTTAATCCTGTTCTCCAAAGCGCTTGAAACCCTTCTCACCTTGATGTCATCTGCACATTTTATAAGCATGCTCTCCACTCCATTATCTAAGTCATTAATAAAAAATATTGAGTAGCACCAGATGCAGGAAGACCACCATGGAACCCCAGTAGACACATCCTCCCATTTGATAGCAAACCATTGATAAGTATTCTTTGAATATGGTCTTTCAACCAGTTGTGCACCTACTTTATTGTAATTTAATCTAGACCACATTTCCCTAGTTTATGAGAATGTCATGTGGGATTATATCAAAAGACTAAAATCAAGACATATCACATCTATATCCACTTAGGCGCTGTTGACTTGAATGTATCTAACTTTAACCTATTCTTTCCCTATTGTGGTTTCAGTTCCTTCCCTCTTATTATTAATATTGATTGTATTAAGCATCTACTTACAGTTAACCTTTTTACCGAAGACTGAAGCAAAACAGGCATTAAACACATCAGTCTTTTTGGCGTCATCTGTTAGTTCTCCTTTTCTACTAAGGAGAGGACTTACACTTTTCTTCATCTTTCTCTTGCTTCTAAAATACTTATAGAACCTCTTCTTATTGGCTTTTATGTCCCTTGCTAGGTGTAACTCATTTTGTGTCTGAGCCTTTCTGATTTTATCCCTACATGCTTGTGCTATTCTTTGTTACACCTCCTTAGCAATTTGTCGATCTTTCCTCTTTTTTGTAGGATTCCTTTTTGATTTTCAGGATTTGCCATTCTGGATCAGATCACGGTCTTATGTCCTCTCTCTACAAATGGCCAAATATCTGATGCCTTAAAGGAAGGCAATATCTTCCATAATTTACCTAGAAAAATGTGTAAAGCTGAATCAAAGTCAGTGAGAAACAAATTCCAAAGTCAGTGGGTCGTCGGGGGGAGGGCAAAAAAAACAAACAAAAAAACAAACCACAACCTTGTCCGTTGTTCACTCTCTTATAGACTGAATGGGCTCCAAGTTGAATATCTGTGCTGATTGTTACTGCAGCAATATCACATAAGGAAAGAGTAAGCAGGCCCTTTAGGGCTTATAGGACAAAGTCAGCCCTCTAAACTCCACCCTTAAACCAACAGGCAGTTAATCCAGATCCCTCTGGTAGTATCTGCCCAGAGTGAGATATTCCACTTAACACATGGACAGCCAGTCTCTACACCAGATTCAGTTTCCAAATGAATTTAGGGTGTACCCCCAATTAGAGCACTTCACAATCTGATCTTTATATGACGTGGACCTTGATAGCAACGTCCACATGTGAGAGAATAATTTATAGCCTCTTGGAATAACAAAAATCTTAAATTGCAAATGAGGGTAATGGTGGGCCCACATCCTTAATTATATAAGCTTTGTCATATCCTCTGGTTACTATTTCTAGCCTCCTTTCATTGTCACCTTTCTCTAAATTGGAATTAACTTTAACTTATGGTCATTCCCCAATTTCTACTATGCATTCCAGGTAAGCCTGCATTGCACAGTTAACAGGGCTTTCACACAGGTTTTAGCCTTTGTGCTCCGCTTTAACTTATGCTAGAACACACCCACTTTACTGTGAGAACATAGGGTAAATCATTCAAGTGCTGATAGTCTTCCAGTGACCTTCCTGCAATTCCGCCCACCCCTCTGAAGGACAGAAGGATCTTCTGCATTTGACAACTTTGAGTAACCTGGAGTGTCTCTTCGGTATGAAGATCCAAGGAATATGCTCCCTGACACACATGGGTGAGTGCAGAAACCGAGAGGACACAGTAACATGGGTATGGCTTCATAGTGGGGATGCTCGGACGCTGACTAAACTAACCTGGGTGCTTTCCTGCCAATCCCCATGTTAACTGCAGTATAGACATAACCTGAGACACACAGTCAGGCATGTCCTCTCAGTTTGATAAAATGGAAATATACAACCACGTGTCATGAGGCTACAGAAATAGTTCAATCCATAAATCATCACTAAGACTTCCGATGGCATTTTGTGCACATTGATTGCGAGGGTGAATCTCACAGGAGAATGCCCCAAATAAGATATCACTCACAGTAAATTCTGTATATTTGTGATCCTCCCTCCCTCTTTTATATGAGGAATTAAATAGTTCATAATGTTGAATTTTAATTCGTTATCACTGTGAGTTAACCCCTCACTGAGATGAATGGGTCAGTCCATACCTCTGAGGAGTTGTTCTTTGTTTTCTGCAGACTCACATAGAGATCTCTGCATCAGGTACACTCAGTGCACAGTGTTTGAGGTTTTTGTTGTAACCATAACAGCTAGAGACTTTTTTTTTTAAAGTGAAAGCTGAAATTTTGGAAGTGCCTGGTGTGTTTTACTGCCACATGATGATCCAATCCAAGTTCTAGTTATTATAATGGGGAAGCTGGGTTTTAAAGCATAATTCTAGAATACAAAGATTTGAAAAGGGTGAAGTATCTAGTTGATTAGCATAGGGATGAGTCAGGTCTGGTCTCATTAGCGTCTGTAAATTAATGTTCTGGGAGAGGAGTCCCTGACTTGTCATAAGACAGCTCAACTGGGAAGCTTTGAAAGTAGCCCCCTCCCCAACCGGTGGTCCACTCTGTCTTTTCTGATCACCTTTTAGTAGCAGGAAACTGCACTAGGAAGAATTTAAGAATAGCCCTCTGGCCTCCCAAACGTGGATTCTTCATCAAATTTACTTGCTGAAGAATTGCAAAATACATGGGATACTGGTTATAACAATACCTTGTATATACATTATTTGGGCTTTGTAACCAAGTAGATTCCATACCCCCCACCCTGGAATAACTCTCAATAGCTTCTTCTATGATCACCTTTATGTATATGCCAATTCATCTCTCTCTCTGGTGTAACCTATCCTTCCCATATAGATCATAGTTAGTGATTACCTAATTTTACTAATATTTATTTTCCTACTCTGTTTGAGTCAAGATTTCCCATATATTGATCCCTTCTTGAGAAGCTAAATGTTCCAGCTGTCCCATTTGTGGTTATAGGCTTCTAGAATTAACATAAAGACAATTCTACTTTTTACTCCTAGCATTATAGCCATTGCTAATGGCCTGATTTAACCAAAACACTGTTTTTGTTTGGATTGATGCCTGTACCTCTTTATCCTCTATTGCCTTTTTCTACTGAAAGCTCAGTACATAATTCCTAAAATGATATTTTAAGGGTCCTTCTGGAATATATGACCACCTACACTGTGGTATCCTTGAGTGTTTTCTAACACCTGTTAGCTTTCCCTCAGTTACTTTCTGTCATGCTCTACCTCTGCCCCATCAAAAACAATTTATTTTCCATTTTCAGTTTCATTCCCCTGTGGTTAAGATGGAACTTATTTCCTCAATATGGTTTTCTCTTCTCCAAAAGGCTCCCAGGGACTAATGAACTCTAACCCATTCTCTCCATACCATTTTATCACCCTTGAAATGATTTTTTAGACAGAAGCTGTAGTAGGGGAAAATACCAACATGCATGGTGAATGTATGGGAAGATGTAAAGATTTGGGACCTACATTAGTGGGGCTCCCTGCTTAATTATGGGTTGGATATTACTGCTGGTAGACAAAATACTCCCACTATATTGAACTATCATCCCCGAAAATCTAACATCCCCCTTGAATGTGATTATTTTCATTTTAGCACGAGTAAATCAATGTGGGTAGATATGGATGATAAATATTTTATCACCTGTATACCTCTGATGAATAGATCTCTAACCTGACAATTGAGTCTCTTCAGAAGAGCATACAAATAGAAGAAGTTTGGTGGCTGTAAAGAGAGATTTTTTTAAAAGTATAAAAAAGAGTAGTAGCGTTTATCTCATCAAGTTAAATAGTTGTCTTAAGTGTTTACACCATCCCTGTTGCTTGGTGGAAGTGATGTCACTCTAATGCTATAACCTAAGAGGAGAGATTTCCATATATGACATGTTAGCATGAAATACTTGCATGCTCAACCTTGGTGCTCTCTACCCACCAGCCAGCAAGGTGTTTAATATAAAAGATGCATAAATATGCTGGTGGAGAAAGCAAAACTTTAAACTGCCTGCAGACTCCAGAATTAGTGATTGACCACGCCAAATGTGTGGTGGTAATATCCATATTTAAAGGGAAAAATGGAAATCCTACTTTTACAGAGTTCAGACACTGATTATTGTAGTTCTTGTAAATAAAGAATTTTCTTCTTCAGAATCTCTTTCAAGCCAGACACTGTGATTGAGATGCATTAGGAAGACAAGGATTGGGGAAACAGCAGTACTGACATCAGGAGCAAACACAGTATCAGCACTGCACTTATGGGGCTATGGGAGATATAGGTAGCATGAAGATTACATTGTCTGCAGAGCTCTGAAAACTATCAAGGTGTAATATCAACCTGCTTCTATAATGGAGAGGGAAAAAAAACACTTGTGACAGCCAATCTGTTCAACTATTAGTCACAGCTCCCTGTGTATGTTGGAAAATTAGCCATTTTCTAGAGAAAGTAATCCAGTAGTTTTTTTCAGCAGCTAGTAAATAATGGAGGCACTTCTATTAATATTTTAATGAAAGTATTTTTATCAACATTCTACCTTGATGAGCTGTGGAAGTAGATTGTTAGTCAACTTTACCTGTTTCATTTATCTCCATTTCACCGACACACGATTTTTTTTAGATGATTGGATGAAATATGTGATAATGACCTCTGTCTCTGTGATAATATTCCGAGAAAAAGAACCAACAGAAGAACCCATATGATGGAATCTAAGCAAAGCTATAATTTCCATTTATGTATTCCTAGAATAATGTCTTTAGATTTCTAGACACTTACTATACACTGTCTTTATTTAATTTTTAAGATGCCATTTATTTAAAATAAATGCCCAGCCCTCTGTCCAAACAAGAACCAAAACATATTATTTTATACCCAAATCTAACTAAGCCACAAAAATGCTATTATTTTGCTTTTAATATTAGTTATTCAGGCCCCAATTTAACAAAGCACTGAAGCATAGGTTTAACTTGAAGTCAATGGGACTTAAGTGTGTGGGTTTTTTAGATGATTTGCTGAAATGGGGCCATACACTGGAAGATGGTTTTTTGTTTGTTTGTTTTCTTAGGAAAACTAAGGCTATTGGAAAAACTCTTTAATTCTAAAGTAAATACATAAATTTAATTTTACTTTGTTTTAAGATCCAGGAATATTATATTTGTGGCACAAATGTTAAGTCTTTCTTCCTCATTTGAACATTGTCAGACTGAAAATATAGTGGCCTTCTGAACATGTGGAAAATCTTAATAGAGAGTGAATCTAAAGTTATTTATCTGAATTTAGTGACGGGGGGGGGGAGAGGAGTGGTTTCAATCAAAAGAAGTAGCTTGTTTATTCTGTTCCATGAAACAAATCTGAAAAAGAAAAATGAAGTTTTTTAGTTTTTGTGTACAAAAGTTGTGGGGATTTTTGGAGGGGATTGGTTATTTTCTTTTTTTGCCTGTGGTACACCTCTGCCCCAATATAACGTGACCCGATATAACACGAATTTGGATATAACATAGTAAAGCAGTGCTCCGGGGGGGGCGGGGGGGCGAGGGGAGCTGCGCACTCCAGCGGATCAAAGCAACTTCGATATAACGCGGTTTCACCTATAACACGGTAAGATTTTTTGGCTCACGAGGACAGCGTTATATTGGGGTAGAAGTGTACTAGCAATGAGTGTATGTATATTTTAAAGATGCAAACCCTACTAAGTTGACATAAAAACTATTTAATATTCTGGTTTGCAAAAAGACAAATGATAGGCATAGTATGATTGACAGCTGTTTAATAATTCTTTTGGCACCATAAAATGAAAAAAGCAACCTTCATCAGAGATGATAAATCAAAGAGAAATGACTGAAAAATTACATTATAAAAAGGCCAGACACTTAGATTAACACAGAAAGCACTTATGAAAAATATTTGCATTTCTTGTCAAGTGATCACAAAGTAAACTATAGTCTAGTAAGCTAACAAGTGTTAAACTGACAAGACATCATTCCAGAATATTACATTATTATTTTACCTAAATACATTGGGGCCTTAGTGGTAGGGACATCTTTTAAATGTGCAAATTTAAGTTGAACTAAATAATAAATAAAAATCAGTAAGGGTTTGATTCTTCAAACAATTCTAATGATAGAACTCCCATGGTCCTGATCAATTTTAAACTTGTCTGTTTCCATTGTGTTTATCTGGAATTTAATTAAATAATTGCCCTTAGAGTGAATGGAAGTTGATGACAACAATATTAGAGAACAACAGCAAAAACACAAAATGTAAAATCTGCTCAAGATTTAAGAGCAGATCTAAGAAGTTGAGGGAGGAGAGGCTGAAACTCCTGTTAATGGAGCACTTGCTGAGACTCACAGGGTCCAAGTCACCCCCCTGTAAATCAGACCCGCTGACTGCCTCTGCTCCAGTAGTAAACAAAGTAAGCATCACCCAGACTTTCAAAGAAGAAAAGACCCCACTCTCCAAAAAGAGACATGCTCCACTGGCACTGACGTATTACTTAGTACCTACTTACGCTCCATCTCTGCCATCTTCGACAGTGTCTTGTCCTTCGGTACTCATAGGGTCCCCACGCAAACTCTTGGAAGGTACTGAGAAAGTTTTCCAGTTGATACCAGCATGACTTCCCCCAGTGCTGCCTCACCAGGTAACCCATTATTCAACCTCTGTACCAATAAATCTGGTACTTCCCTGGAGCCTGGAACCAACTTGACCTCCAGTACCGGCACTCTCCATTCCTCAATGGACATATGGGGGGTGATACATCATCTGACTCTGAAGTATTTTTATAAGGGTTCTCCACTTTCATGACCATGAATGCGAGCTGTTCAATGAGATTTTCCAAGAGATATGTCTTACCTGGGGCCATCCACAGATAGATATCTTCACAACTCAATCCAATGCAAAGTGCAGATGATTCTGCTTGAAAGGAGCAGATCTAAGAAGTTGAGAACTGATTCTGTAATCATGGCTCAGATATTAATTTCCGTGTCTGCTTTGCCTTAGTCATGACTGCAAGGGCAGAACTGCAACCTTAACTTTGTTGTAGCTTCAGCTGTAGCTTAATATTGGATTTATTATTAATTATTTGAGGGGAGGAAAGGTTATTTGGTTTTGTTCCTTTTTGGATTGTTTTAGTACAGTCATCTAAAATGTTTCAACTTTTTGTTTTGTTTTTGCTAATCATCAATGTCATGCATTAGTTAGTGCGAGACTTTACAGAAGTATAGCTGATTGGATAATTTTACAAGGTGGCCGTTATGTGTAATTATTTAGACTATTAGTAGGAAACTAGTAGCAATGTATGGGTACCAAATGGTAAAATATTCACAATAACCAGATATAAAGTATCAATGTGTACTAAGGATTGAAATAATCTGTGTTACAAAAGTTGGTACAATTTCCTATATCTCTAAGCCCCCTAAATGGTATATTGCATCTAATAATTTGAGCAATGTCAGTTCAGATAATATAAGCAATTGTAACCTGATGCACAAGCTTTATGGCACATCTATAAAATGGGGAAGTAATTTGATCTTTTTCACGTTGGTTTAAGCCAGTAGAGTTAACAAAATGCTCATTCTTCCTGTTGATGTTTAAATAGGCCATGAACAGTAAACAAGTCTATAATAGATGTGCCTTGAACTTTAAAAATAGAATTAAACCCACAGTTATTTTATAATACTGTATGTACATCAATTTAAAGGAAAATATTAATAGTATTACTGTAGTAACCAGTTTTTTAGAAATCTTTTCTCTTTTGGATTTGTCAAAAAAAGAGGATTTTTTTTCTTAAATTGGATTCTCATATTTATGTAAGCCTGCTTTGATTTAATTAATCTCAAATGCATATATTAGTTTTCATTCCAGTGCTCTTGGTTCTTCATCTTCAGTAGCATTATGAAGGAAAAGAATATAATAGCTTTCTGTAATTAGTCTTTTAAAATGTCCTTTCAGTGGTCATACATTTTAAATAGAGTTGGTTGAGAAATGGTATTCATGTCCCAAAAAACTTAAGATTTCAAACATTTTCCTTTCCACAATGGGATGAACCCAAGATTGTCCAATATTTTTCATGAAAAGAATCATAGAATCACAGAACTGGAAGGGACCTCGAGAGGTCATCTAGTCCAGTCCCCTGCACTCATGGCAGGACTAATTATCTTGACCATTCCTGTCAGGTGTTTGTCTAACCTGCTCTTAAAAATCTCCAATGATAGAGATTCCACAACCTCCCAAGGCAATTTATTCCAGTGGTTAACCACCCTGACAGTTTGGAAGTTTTTCCTAATGTCCAATATATATTTATGCCTGTATCTATAATTTTCACTCCATGCATCTGAAGTGGGTTTTTGTAATCACGAAAGCTTATACCCAAATAAATCTGTTAGTCTTTAAGGTGCCACCTGACTCCTTGTTTTTGTGGATACAGACTAACACGGCTACCCCTCTGATACTAGAATACTGAATGGCCTAGTGGGCAGAACATTCATTTGTAATGTGGGAAACCCAGTTTCAAGTCCCTCTTCTGAAGCAGAAACATCAATGTCCTACATCCCAGGTAGTGTCCTGACCACAATGCTGTTGGCTATTTGGGGTCTCTTGATTTCTCTCAATTCCATTCTGGACCTGAGAAACCTTTCCAACTAAATTTTGTTGAAACTTGTACATTCCCATGAAAAGTTTGTTTTGACAAATCCTGGGGGGGGAAACTGTTGTTGAAAAATTCCTTACCAGGTCTGAGTTTAAATTATCTTCAATTACATGGGAATGTTTACCTGTAAGACTATACTTTTGAATTGCTTGCTTCTGAACATGTCTCCCATCTTTCTTCACTCTTACCTTTGAGTCATCTGTCATGTCATTCCATGGGTTAGGGACAATTTTCTATTCTTCCTTTTGTGAAGAAAGGTCTACAGATACTTTACAGTGGCTCTCCAGCCTGTTTGTAGTTGAGGGCGGAACTAGGCTTGTTAGGGAAGGATGGGTCCAGCTACGAAAACACACCCAGTTTTGTTTTTGTCACTCAGCTGCAGACAAGCTTTCTCTGGTTCTCCCAGAAACTGATACCAAAACATGATGCATTGGTTTAAATCAAGACAATTTAAAGGAGTGATTTAAATCACATAGTGGAAAGCCGCGATCTAAATAATATTTTTTAGTACTTTTCTGTTTGTACTTCAGTATTTTCTAATGAAAGATGCATTTTCAATGGTTGATATAACTGTTAAAACATGTTGATTTACAGCTAAATAGAGCCTTCATATTAGATTTGGTACATCTTTTTGCTACCTAGGTGGGTACGCTATAACAATATATATTTATTGAAACAATTATATAGCTTAATATTTTCAGATTTTTATTAATTGTACAATTTTAGTATGTTTGTTTGAAAATGAGTAATATATTGCTTATTTTCTATATAATTAACTTTTTGTTCATAATTTATGTCAAGCTGCATTAGGATGGTAACTAGAATTTAATTAAACACAAAAAAGCATACAACATTTATTTTTATTAACAAGCTTAAATATTTTGGATACCTAAACATCTCTTATCAAAACATGTTTCACATTTATGACTAAATAATTTATTAAAGAGGGGGATTAAATGTAGTCAGTGATTTAAACAGATTATTTCAGTCTGCGAAAATTTTCAGATATACCTAAATGAAAGTGATTGGAGCTTCAGTTTCTAGTCTCATCTAAGTCTTTTGCAAATAAGACAGTCTTCTAAATTGCTTAGGCTGACTTATTGTGCCATATTTATAAAGCTTGACCTCAAAAGTTGATGTTTTCCCCCTGATTCTTTCTTTATATAGAAAAGCAGCTTTTAACTCAGTTTTTGATAGTCTTGTGGATTTAAAGCATATTATTTTCTTTAAAATGTGTCGAGATTATAACAACTTCAGACGTTAATATATTCTGTATTAAATTCAGAATTCATTTTAAACATTTATTTTTAAAAGAAAAAATATAATTTAAATAAATTATGATTTTTTTTACCTTTTTTCTTCAAAAAATCATCAATTTTTATCCATCTCGTGCAAAACAAAAAAGGAAGATGTTTTTTATTTCTACTATAAGGCTTATGGCATTCAAAGCTTTCACTTCACTGTTATTTAGCCAGGGGGGCTCTGCAGAAATGTTTCTGCAGATCTTTCAAAACGCTTCTAAAAACAACTCTGTCAATTTTATCTTTTATTTGTATTGTACTGTATCCTATCTGCTGTGCTTCTAAGCTTGATCATGCAAGGTGCCAAGCATTCTAGCCCTGATTCAGCCACCACTTAAGCACATACTTAACTTTAACCAAGGAGTAATCTCATTGACTTCAGTTCACATACTTAAAGTTAAGCACACAGTTAAGTGTTTTGCTCGACTGCGCTCAAAGTGCTCGATATCTTGAAGGATCAAGCATTTAGACTGGAAACTCAGCCCATGGGCCTGTTCTTTATTTATCAAATATGTCAGCTGGATTGCGCAGTGCTATTATAACTGATAGTACAGTCTAAATAGTATCATCTTTCAGTGATTTTTGACAGTAAAATAATAAGAAATCATTGCTCCCTTTTGATGGTACTTGTTATGAAAATTAAAAATATGGATATACACATATACATATTTACACAAACAATGCTTTGTGAGATTCATAGATAATTTTTTCTTATATGGAAAAATAGGTTAATCTTGCATTGCAACTCCATAAGATTAGGTTAGTGTATCGATTCTATTCTTCAGGAAGTACTGAGTTTTGATATTCGCTTTTGTGCCAGTATTTGTTGTCATAAATATTGCTTAATAATAGAGTACATTAATTACTAGTCCATTAAAATACTGCCACTGTTTCCATGGCCCCAGTTAGAATTATGCATCCTAAGTAAACAAATCATATTTCACTCAAGTTGTAAGGTACCTATTACCATTTCTCTAGAATACATACATTTTTCATCATTAATAAACTTCATCACCTTCATTTTTCTACCACACAAACTGCCTGCCTCTTAGTGACTAAGATATTATTGTAAGCTTTTTTGTGTGTTCAATATTGATGATGCCTGTGCAGAGCTAGCAGTTTTGTAATGTTAAATGGCACATGAAATCTTTAAGTCCACAACAGTCTACATAGAAAGGGCAGAAATTGAAAGTCCCTAAACTGTATTATATATTTTATTAACTACATTCATATGTGCTATGAAGGTACATAATATCTCACTCATGCTTTGCATGGTTTTCTAATTCTCATCTGTGCTGTCAGTATTTCCTAGTTGCTTCAATATTTTGGGCCACCTTGATTGTATTGTGGAGTTGGCCTTACATCTGCTGAATTGGCAGTGTGTGATATTTTGGGCATACATGTTGTTGGTTCGCTATCTGTACCTTCTCTCTTACCTAAGTATAGATGAATGGATGTGATGACAATGTTGGTATTTCTCAGGTACCTATACTCAACCTGAGTATAGGCTATTTAAATATATTACTTGTTAAGCAAATTCCTTTCTCTAGTAAATTAAAAAGTCTCCTATCAAACACTAAATAATAAAACTGTTCTATGTAGCCTCTCACCCACCCTGATGTTATTCTGGGTTGAGATTCTTTTACAAGTCATCATCATCTTCTTTCTTCTTCCACAACTTCCAAGGAGATCATTGCCCGTTAAAGTGAAATGAATAAGCTTTTTGAAATAAACAGACTGTTAGTGATTACAGTGTAGTATGGCAACATGTTATAGAATCACAAACTATGTATTTGTGTAATTCTGGATATAGTGTATTATGTATAAGCATCAATTTCTGGCAAAAATAAAGGCTGTTAAGTGTAAAGGATAGTACCATTTTAAGTGTGACATTTATTTAAAAACTTTGACACAATTTGGAAGATGCAATTTATTACTTTCATAAATAGCTTATATTAGTGTTTAAAAGATTCACAGTTCATTGCTACTGACTTACACTCAGGGAGCCTTAAATTTCCACCTGTCCTGCAGGAAGAGAGTGTCTTTTTTCCTCCCCCAAAGGCTTTCTTTTTCACTTTGCAGGGCAGAGTGAAATTTCCCTGAAGGACAAAGTGAAATGTCAGTGCTGCAGAGATGTATAGATAGCCAAGGAATTTCTTAATTGCCATACAAATTGTAAGGGGAAAAATTCTTTTCAAAATGACACGTATGTTTAGCAATAGCATGTTTGTAATAACAAAAAGAATCTGAATATAGTTGGTGCTAAAGTAAAGGTGTCGAGATGTGGTGAAACAAAGTGCTGTGTGCAACCCACTGAGAGGCACTGAGGTAAATTTTCAGGAGTACGAGGGTGACACCTAATCTGCACATAGACACACACAGTATTTTAATCACTAAGTGCACATGCTATTTTTTTTAGGACTTTGAGAGCTTACAAAGCACTTTACAAGGCAAAATATGTTATGAAGGCTTCAAAGCCAGGTGTGTACAGCCTGAGGATGCTTCTCAGAAACAGAGTTCTTAATGGTTTGTACTGTTCGTCATGACTGTAGTATATCTCTGAAATGGCCACATGCATGATGCAATGTACGTTTGAGTCTGCTGAATGATTGCTGTGTCCCCATCCCACCCCATCCCACACTGGCTCATAAATAAAATATCTTTTCTCAAATCTATGTACCTCTAAAGAGGCACAAATATCAGTCATGGTAATTAACTCCAGATATCTTTCACTACAGATTATGATTATATATTTATAGAAAGTGAGTAAATTTCTTCTTGAATCTTGGATTGCAAAATGAGCAAGAATGAGCACAATGAGCCTGTCCATTCTAGCTGACTTTTGGCCTCATCTAGTTTGGTTTCAGGTAAAAATGGGTCTATACTTTCTTTTGTCCCTTTCGAAGCTACTGCAATGAACTGTGAAATTAGTTTAATCCTTTCAGCAGGTGGACAACAGTTTATACTCATATTTTTGAGCATTTGTTGGCAAGACAGAAAATAGGAAACATTTTTTCTGAACTTCCATGAAAATGCCTGCAACTTCATGAAAGGCCTCCCACTCTCCTTGCAATTTCAAGCTAAGGTCCCCACTCCTCTCTGAAGTTTTAATAAGTACTTGGCAATATCTTCTTAGCTGTTGAAAGTCAAGTACTGGCTTTAGAGATGCAGAGTGGAGTCTCCAATGACCCTAGCAGAAGTGGCTTCCTTCTGCAACTTCCTTAACCAGATATACCTGAAACACCAGGATCTACTCACCCTATCTACCCCACTCATAAGCACTCCACTTTTTTCTGTTTGCTCTCAATAGTTTTCTGCTTCTACCGGAAGACTACAGCAAGTGGCTATGGTTGTGGTTTTGCACCATAGCCCTAACAGGTCTTTACCATCTATAACTTGTTAGACAATTCAACCACATTAGATAAACATATTCATTGGATATTTATGCATAAAAGAGCAGAAGTATAGTTCACAATATGGACACTTGAATTGTCATAATTAGTTTTCAATCAACAGCCTGTTGAAATGAATGGGGCTAGTTCATACCTTTTAAAGCTATTTGGTGAGGCCGGCTTGTACAGACTTTTGCATGTAGTGTTGTGTTAATGCTCATTGGTGCACATATGGAAGGAATATCTTTTAAGAGCTGTACACTTAAAAAAAAAAAAAAAAAAAGCTTAAATTCTAAGGAAACAAAGAGCTGCTAGTGGTTTGGAGGACATATTTCCGTGGATATCATGCAGCTTGATAGCTGTGAATAACACTGCTAAATTATTCTAACAATTTCTTTATAAAATGTTAGCAAATAATGAATAAACCGCCCCATTGTGGCTGTAGAAATGCAGTATTCTGTCACTATAGTTGTGCTATGTGAAGCCTAAAGTTACAGGGTGAAATCCTGGGCTCACAGAAATCAATAACAAAACTCGTATTGACTCAGGTGGGGCCAGGATTTCACCCGGAAACTTTAAACCCATCCTCTGTATACTTAATGCAAAGATAAAATATCTCATTCAGACATTTCTTGATGATATTTCATTATAACCAGATATTCACAGTGAAAATTACATGTGATGACATGCGGACCTTGAGAAACATAACAACAACATAAATTATGCTGGCATAAGCGCTAGTGTGCACAGCGCTATGTCGGTGGAAGAACTGCGATCGCCACTCATTGGGGGTGGATTAATTATGTCTACAGGAGAACTCTGCACGAGAGATCTCTCTAGTATAGAGATGGCATTAGTCATCTCTTCTGTAAGCTGAACAGTCCCAGTCTGTTTTTAATCTCTCTTCATATGGAAGCTGTTCCATATCCCTAATCATTTTTGTTGTCCTTCTCTGTATGTTTTCTAGTTCTTCTGTCTATTTTTAGATATAGGGCAACCAGAACTGCATGCAGTATTCAAGGTATGTCTGTGCCGTGGCAACACATGAAGTCCAGAAAATTCAACAAGGCACGGTTGACTTTAAAAAATAAAACCAAACAAAAACTGCACAGTTAAAGTGTGCAGTTTTGGCTAGGTTTGGTTTATTATATAGGCATTCAAAGTAAACCTCTGATGACCTGTACAAAACTAAACAGGCTGTGCACAGGATTCCAGTGCAGGAATTGTGGAGATTGAATCATTGTCCTAGTCTGCAGGCAGGGCGGGAGGCATCTGAGTAGCTCTACTATGGCCTGTACTGCAACGTATTGTCATGGCCCAACATGCCAGCTACATGGATTTCATGACTCATCAGCTTCCTCAAGCCAACCACACACCCCTTCCTGCATCTTTCTCCAAAGACAAAGGTGCCACTGAGTTCTGTTCCACTCCATGACAAGCGAGGGACATCAGAGTCTCTCTTTGCAGCTTTTTCATTTCTCAGATCCACCACAAAGCAAAAGAGCTGTGGTTTTAGTTTTATTTTGGGATTTCTGCAGCCCCCGAGACAGAGATGATTTCACTCTTAAAAGGAGAAAAAACTCGCATAGTGCTCTTTTTAAGTGTACCAGTTGTGAAAGCTTCAGTGTGAAAGGTCCCAGGGTTTTCCTCTGTAAATGCTACAGATTCTCTGCTAGTGTAAATGGGTAAAACTCCATGAACTCAGTGAAACTGCAATCACTGGAGCCAGAAGAGAAATTTCCCTTATGGTTTAGCTATGTGATATTGATGCATCATATTGGCAGAAGCAGGCACTAGGAATTTGGATATTTGCATCTTCAAGAATATTTTTTGTTTCCTCATTTTCCCATCTCCAGTTCAGATAAGCAAACAATATTATCCCTTTTAAACACACACAAAGAACCTGGCCATTAACATCTTGAAACCTACCATGTATGTATGTTGAGAAAGTCTGACCAAAATGATAGCTTATGTGTAATTTTTCAAACCTGACCTCTTGGGTGCTTTTTGTTAGAAGATATTAAAAAACCCAAAAGCACACTTATATAGTCCCACATGCTGCATGTTCTGATTATCTCTTTTTCAACACCATGGAGATTCAAAATGCTAACAAGTAATACGAGTTGACTTCTATGTGGTCTTTGTTCTTTTGTAAAACTAAAATTGTTTTGTTTATTTCTCTTGGGTTTGATTGACTATTTATTTCTTGTCACAGTATTTTCTTATGTTTGTTAGTTTACCATAAGTAGTGTGGCAGGCCAACACATTACAGCAAAAAGTTTGGAACAGCAGTGCTTTGCTTGATTTTGTCACTTAAAAAGAAAACCTCAGTAATGCAGTGGCAGTGATATTTCATTCCTACTTGCAACTTCAAGGAAGTCCTAGACAGAGAGAGTACTCCAAAAGAAATCCAATCTGCTCCAGTGAAAACAGTTTGATTAGTGCTAAACAAGTCTTTCATCCAATTATGTTAATGATACTGTCCAGTTACAAGTCCCCTCAAAGCCCCATGCTGGCACACACTCGGAAAACCTTTAAATAGCAGTGCCTTGGAAGTCTATTAGCATCACAATAATAGTCATGATGCAAGAATTGTACGAGTCCCGTGAATCACATTTAAGGTCCACATAGCAACAGTGAATCAACCCCATTTACTTTAAATAACTTTGCACTCTGAAAAATCTGCTTCTGCAGATATTTGAATCAAGGACTCTTAAATATAAATTCCTTTGCAACTCAAACATGCTACCTGTCTTCTCTGTGCAGACTGATGTGTTCATTTTGTGTGTGTGTGTGTGTAATATATACTTAAGATTTTATTTTATATATATTTTATATATCACACACACACATATATATAAATCTTTTAAGTGAATAGAGTTGCTTAGAATTTTGGTTCAAAGCCACAGTTTCAGTGACCCATTTTAACTGTGCACATGATATTCGTGGGTAAGATATTTGTGCATACAGAAAACTACACTGATGTATGCAAACAGGTATTTGCATGATTAATTGGGCAGATTGGCTAATTATGTGCCTAACAATCCTCTTGCATGTGCAATTACTCAGTCTACACATATATGCATGATTTTGTGCATGCAAATTGATGTAATCACAAATGTTTCAAGTAAAATTAAGCTGGAAATGCAGCTCATGATGTTTATACATGTACACTTAATGTTACCTTTCTTAGTACCAGCAAAGACTATATCTGGAAGGGAGGGGAGGAGGGGGACTTCTATTCTGTGTACCAATATGATTTTTATTATACCCAAGAGCATACTGGCCACTTCACAGAAGACCTAGAAATCTGTGTTTTACATGACAAGTAAGGATGACAAAACAGTAAGAAGAGAATGAAACCAGGAAGAATTATAGCAATGCAAACGCACAGTTACTCATTGTCAGCATGTGAACATCATAGTGATTCTGGATTTTCCCCCTTCTAATTCTATTAAAAATAATAAAGAAAATAAAGATATGGCAGACTGAATATTAATTACTCATTTATTATGTATACTGATTTTTTCTCTCTGCACTCTTTAATAGATGTTCACAATATGTTGCTATACCCAAGAGCTGAAACATTAAAATATCCTTATTTTGTAATAGATATTTTGCTGCTCATAAGGAAAAAGTATAATCGAGCTTTTATGCTTGTATATGTGGTGGTTTTCTTTAATAAGTTTATTTATATCTTGTGAGTTAAGATCAGGGCTGTGGATTGATATTTAGGTTTGGCAGAATTTAGTATTTTTTATAATTTCGATGGGTGATATTGGTTTATTTTAAGTCTTTTTTAATTTTTATTTATTTACTTTCTCATGGTTGTGCAAAACTGTGGGGCAAGGGGTCAAACAATAAAGGGGTATCAGACAATTATTTAATGAGAATAGATACTGAGATTCAAAAAGTTAAAGCTTTGTAACGGTTAAAACACATATTGCCAACATCATGTCAAAATATACAAAGTATATATCCTTAAATAAAACTCTAATAAATTCTGAAGTAGTATATTTCTTACTTTGCCTGTTTGTGTAAAATATATATAATATATAATTACAATTGAAAATATCTTTTCACCATTGAAATGGTGTATGTGGATGAAGAAGTCCATATTTATCGACATACTTATAAAAGATTACATTTTCCAAGCCTATTTACAATTCAAGCTCCATAACTTTCCAAGTAATCATATACTGTATGTTAGTTCAAGCCATCATCAACATGTAGCAATGGTTATAATTCAGTTTAGTTTGTATAATGTATGTTCTCTCAACTCGCATGTCAAAGGCTCATATATATTTTTATTCATGGGCTGGAGGCTACATACCTTGAAAAACTGAAAATGGTAAAGGACAACCCACACTCTTTGTATTTTAAATAATAGATGTTTGTAAGAAAGTATTTGTATGCTTCAGAATGGAAACCATTACTAATAATTAAGAAGTGTGCATGTTTTCATATGCAGTAGTTTGTTTTTGGTGTAAAACAGTTTGTTTTTTAAATTTCCCATGTCAGTATGTTTGATATTAAACTGGGAGGTACAGATGTCACTTGTAAATAATGTGTTTTATACATCGCCAGAGGAAGGTCGATCTAAAGTTCTTGTATGGCTTCATTACCATTGTGTTGGAGGGTCTGATTTTTTTTTTAATGTATTTTATTTGTATTCTCACAAAACCCCTGTGAGGTAGGGCAGTGCTGTTATTCCCATTTTACAGAGAGGCTAAATTACTTGCCCAAGGTCACACAGGAAATGTGTGGTGGAGCAGGGAACTGCACCCAGGGTCTCTCGTACTAGGCTAGTGCCCTAACCACTGGACTAAATACATAGTATGTGCTGTGTTTGCTCATGTAAAAAAAAAAGTGAGGCGAATATATGTAGCTTATGCAAAATATATTTTTTAACGTTTATTTCTCATACAACTTTATAATGGCATTGCATGCGGGGAATCTGAAAACATCCTATAGGCTGCAGAAGAACAAGGGATAAGAGGAAGACCATCTGCTCTAAATGATCAAATTACACTGATACACAAGTGAAAGCGTGACACTTTTAGAGAAGTGAGGACGGAGGAAGTAGCTGTCACAGGGTATTAGTGCACTGGCTGTTCGTATCTAGAGATCTGATTCAGATTTGTCTTGCTTACAAGTGAGATGAGATTAATGGTGTTAACATAGTCTTCAGTTGATGCTATTGTACACAAATCAATTCACAGTAAACTGTGTCATGAATGACTCAGTATTCCCAAGACAATAGCAGGAATGTTGCAGTCAAGAGTAAGGTACATTTGCAGATCTATGTCCCCAATTCAGCAAAGTTTCTAAGCATGTTCTTAAGTATTTTTTACTGATTTGGGGCCTATAAGTGGAAATTTGTGTCATGTAACTATATTTCTAGTTCTGACCGGCTTCCTGGGCAAGTTTGACTTGCATAAAAACATTCATTCTGCAGATAATTTAAGCTCTCATTGATTTCTGGCAGTAGTAAATGCTAATTTTTATGTGCAATGGGCTTGATTTCCTTTACATTAACACATTTATACTACTATAATTCATAATTTACACACCCATACAATATTTGTACACACCATTATGCATATAAGTTATGTTTTTACCCACATTAAATCCTCTTTCCACTGCCAGAGTGGGGTAGAGAAGCCATAGCATAAATGAGATCCAGGGCCAGTGTGTTTAGACAACCAGCAATTCAGCATCGGGTATAGGTGTAGGCCACTGCAGATTTTTACTACTTTAACAAATAAATTGAAGGGTGCTGATAAAAGCGGATTTTGTTTTCTATTTTTTTAGTTTTCTTTAATCACTTTAACAAGTAATTCTCAGACTGTGACTCATGAACCACCTGGTGATTAGCAGAGCCTTCTTGGTTGTCTGCACATGAAACACTTTGAAAACCATGGAATGGAAGAACAGGGAATTGCAGAACTTTAATGCTGTGGACTTTCTAAACTGATATTGTGAGGGACTCGCTGCTAAGGACACAGCCCAGTTTGAGATTGTGTTGCAGATTTCTCATTTTTTTTCCCCTTCTACTCCTTAGTAAGATTCCAAGCAGATAAATAGTGCATAGAAATCACCGATTTATTATTTTATTCTCGTACTTATGTAAACCCAATAGTGTGGTATGCATTTTACATTTTATTCAGGTTGGCACATTTTTTTTTTTATATATGCGCACCTGCTGGATTTTTTTTCTCTAAAGCAATAAGAATAAGTGTTACTATATCTTCTTTCTCAGTCATTTTTTGCTTACTATAAAGAGTTAGGTATTGAGATACCATGGAGGTGCTCAGATTCCGCAGTGATGCGTGTCATATAAAAACTGTGGGAGAGAGAGAGTGTAGGAAAGATGTTTTTTTACCTACTGGAACCTAATACACAAGGTCCTCAGGTGACTAATAATTATAGTGTGACAATATATATGCTTTTACAAATACTTTTGCTTATCAGGTTAATGCTTTTTGTTTATTTACAGTATGAAAGAGGCTGGTTTAGGCCATAAACAACCGAGAGGTGGTCCCATTTCATCAAACTGCAAGCAGTGTCCAGTAGTTTATACCAATCCTGTTTGTGGATCAGATGGTCATACATATTCTTCTCAGGTAAGAATAAAATAATCAAATTATTCATTCATTCATTGCTAAAGTCAATTTATATTTCCAAAAACAGTCAAATATCCCACTGTTTAATAAAAAGAAGCAGTTATTTATTTTGATTTGAACAGCATAAAAACCTATCCTGGGCTGACACCCACAAAAAATCAAAAACATTGTGAGACTAAAAAGCAGAACAGCAACAAATCTCACCCAACATAAAACAAATAGTTAGCAGTAAATAAATAAATAAAATGATATTCCCCTACCTCAGATTCCAGAAGAAATTCTACTCCCTCCCCCACTCCGCCCAGCTCAGCCTTCACAAATGCCTGTTCAAAGATGAGTTTTGCAGCATGCTCTGAAGATTAAAAATTCAAGCTGTTTCAGATCTATGGAGGGTAAACTGCAAAGTCAAGGAAGAACCCCTTACTCACAGTTCCCTCTCTTTTAAATCAAGGAAACACAGGCCAGGCCATTCTGCAAAGTGTGACTGTGGCAGTGGTGAATGAGGAGAGAAACAGTCATCCATGTAGATAGGTCTCGGCTATTATGAGGAAAGACCAACGCTTTAAAATCTACCCACAGGCCACAAGTAGACAGCAACTGCAGATTCTGGGGCAAAGATGTCATGCTCACTATGAGATACTAATAATAAGCAAGCTGCTTCAGTCTCCCTTAGATGCAGTTTCCTAATGGGCTTAAGGTGTGGCATGTTACAGTAGTCTAATCTTGAGGTGACAATAGTATGGATTACAGTAGTCATGTCTGCATCCAGAAGAAAAGTTTGCATCCCATGGACTAGGCATACATGGAAAAAAGCAATTGGAAATTTAACCAGGTCTGCAAGTTACAAACTGTATTGAAAAATTATGTGCATACTCTTTTACACTCATTTGGGGCTGGTGCTAAGTATAAATTTAGCCAAATCCCTTAATTGTTTCCTGCAATGCACCACAAACACCTTAGTCTTACGTGGATGTTCTCTCAACAAACTTACTCTCATTCGTATCCAAGTATCTCCCAAACACTGACTGAGATGCTTGACTGCACTCTTGAAGCTGGATGAAAAAGAGATACAAATTTGAGTGTCATCACCATACTGAAAGCACTTCAGTGTGGCGATGACACTCAACTTTATATCGCCTTCTCATCCAGTTTTGAGAGTGCAATATCTACTCACTAACTGTCCTAACACCTCATACACATTGTATTAAAGGGATGGCAGCATGGAAACCTGCAGTATACAACATAACAAAACAGAAGAATATTTGCCCAGCATTAACCTCTGAGATTTCTCGAGAGAAAAGAATGAAACCACGAGAAGGCAGTTCTGTTCTTTGCAGGAACTGCAAGCAAGTCAATATCCTCTTGAGATCCACCATATAATATTAGTATAGACATCTGATCTTTATCCCACCAAAGTGTCTGCACCAATAGATAATACCTGATGCTTTAGTGGAAGAAAAAAAATGCATCTATCATACACAAGCTATGCACTCATTACCTGTAAAGGCAAAAAACACCTTCTTTCTATATAGAATTTTAATCAATGGACTTACTCAATACCCCACCCATTTAAAGATTGTAGAACTGCTATTTACTGTATTAATTTTCCTTTTGATTTCCTGCTGCACTTGCAATCTGTGCATAACTTTTCCAAAATATGATTATACTTCCTCTTCGTGCCTCCCTGCCCAGATGTACAGATTTGCACTAGCTCTGCTCAATCTAGCATACTAAAAATAGCAGTGTGGACGTTGCAGCATAGATGGTGCCTCAGGCTAGCATGAACCCAGGAGATGACGTGGACTTGGTCTCAGGTGGCTAGACTGAGCCACAGCCCTTCTTGCAATGCCCACACTGCTATTCTTAGCGTGCTAGCTCAAGTAAAGATGGCATGCTCCCGGCTGCTGTGTAGACATACCCAGAAGAAGGGTGTCCTGCTCAGCTTTAATCAGATAAGCAGGATATGACCAACATTTCATTCTCAGTGTTGCCAGCTAGCTCTTAATCTTTTATCCTGAATCTCATTATATTTAATATATTTCTTAAAGCTCCAGCCCTTGAAGTCAAGGGATTATGTGAGAATCTCAAAGTTCATGTTTTTTAAAAGTCAGATTCTAGTTTTTGTAGTTGTAGAGAAAAGTTTGGAAATGTGACCTGTGTTCACTTTAAACTCTCAGAAGGCAAACAAAAAAGAACCCCAAATTGACTGGCTTTGAAATCATGAGGTTTTTTTTTCAATAATGCTGTGAGTTTTTGGAGGCTCTGAATGCTTGGGAATGGAAATACTGCATTCTTTTAAAATGAGAATATACTATTTTGACTTTAGTGTTTGAGAAATAGTCATAAATAATTCACAGTAAATTACTATATGCATATACGTATACAGGAACTATTAAAACCTGTTTGAAACATGTTTAAATCATGCCAGATATCTCGTTGTCATTGTTTAGTAATTCCATATGGTAGCATTCAAAGGGCTAGTCAGGAAATGGGCCCCAGGGCTAGGCACTGTACATGCAGAGAAAGGAAGATGGTCCTTCTCTCAAAGATCTTATCCTCTAAAAAGCCAGACAAACACAAACAGGTTAACAACAAATAACCAACTGTATTAAAAGTATAGAATTTACACATTACAATTTCTCCCAGCCCTGTTCCCTCTCTGTACTGATGCCAAAGCCAGATTGTCATTTTTCAGAGTGTATCATCTTCCTTTAGAATGACCAGACATCCTGATATTAGGGGCTTTGTTTTATATACGCAACTATACGCCGCTTCCCACCCCAAAAAAAAGTATCCCAATTTTTCCCATTTGTTATGTGGTCACCCTATCTTCCTTCTATCCTACCCTCATCCCAAAGGAATTACCAGTCTTTGAAGAGAATTCAAAACATAACAAACCTAGAAACCTCAAAGTTCCTGAATGCCTCCTTCCCAGCCATTTCTTCCCCAGTCCTTTTATGTGGAAGTGAGCAAGGCTGCTAACTACTCCCTAAGGGAAGAGACAGGGTATCCATGTGACCTTTCTTTGCCTACAACATTTTTCCAGCAATGGTGGTGGCTCCTAGCCATTTCTTCCTTATAGGGGTACAATTGCAGAGGATGCAGGAGAGGTAAGGGAGAAGTATCTCCAGAAATCTTAATTTTTCAAATCTATATGATGATTTCATGTTTGGCTTGTGAAGTACCTCAGTATTCAGAGCACAGTATTCAGAATACTGTGACACAGGAGTTTCAGATATTCTAACAGCAGCTACACATGCATTGTGCAATTAAGAGATTCAGAGAGTGTGGAATGAGAGCTCTTTCTATAAAACTTTGAAAATTCTCAAATAAAAAAGAGACATACAAGGCAAGTCTGGTTGCTTCTAGTGTAACTAGTTCTGCAAAACTTGTGCAGGCAGAGAGTCAGATTCTCTCATTTCATTTATCCTTTGAAAAGATGGCAGTGATTTCATATGTACATCTAAATGTCTGCTACTAACACTGAGTGCATTTTCAGGATATATAGCGCCTGGTGTACACAGAGATGTACAAGTGGTGGTTAGCACTAAAATCATTACAATTGAGCTCTGACACACAATAACTGAAGCAGTCAAAATTGTGTCGCTATGTGTGGAAAGATATGGGGCTAAATGAACCCACTAAGGGCAAGATTCTGCCACCCTTACTTATGTTCATTAGTACTGTACTCTGAGTAGTCCCTTGACTTCATTGGGTCCTATAGGCTCAGTCATGGCTTGGCCATACATAGCAGTGCAGGGGCTGTAGGGAGGTATAAAAGAAAGAGAGAGAGATGCACACACGTGCTCCTGTGTGGCCTCCTCACATTTTCATTGCATGGGTGTGGAGGGAAATTAGGGTTACCATATTTAAAAAATAAAAAAAGAGGACACTCCACGGGCCCTGGCCCTGCCCCTTTCCCACCCCCGGCCCCGCCCCAACTCCGCCCTTTCCCCGCCCCTTCCCCAAAGTCCCCGCCCTAACTCCCCCTCCTCCCTCCCAGCCATGCGAAAAGGGCTGCCCGAGCGCTACCGGCTTTACGGTTTGCCGGGCAGCCCCCAGACTCTGCGCCCCCGGCCGGCGCTTCCCCAGCGCAGCTGGAGCCCGGGAGGGGAAGCACCCAACCGGGGGCGCAGGGTCTGGAGGCTGCCCGGCAAACCATGAAGCCGGTAGCGCTCGGGCTTCGGGCAGCCCCCATGCCTCTGGACCCTGCGCCCCCGGCCGGGCACTTCTCCTCCCCGGCTCCAGCTGCTCTGCTCCTCCCCGGACTCAGACTTCAGCTCTGTTTAAGAGCCAAGCTGCCCGAGCCAGCGCTACCGGCTTCGGGCAGCCCCCGTGCCTCCGGACCCCAGCCGCCGGCCAGGCACTTCTCCTCCCCGGCTCCAGCTGCTCTGCTCCGGCGGCTCGGGGTCCGGAGGCAAGGGGGCTGCCCGAAGCCGGTAGCGCTGGCTCGGGCAGCTTGGCTCTTAAACAGAGCCAAAGTCTGAGTCAGGGGAGGAGCAGAGCAGCCGCGGGAGAGGAAGTGCCCGGCCGGTATTTTTCCCGGACATGTTCGGCTCTTTGGCAATTCCCCCCGGACGGGGGTTTGATTGCCGAAAAGCCGGACATGTCCGGGAAAAACCGGACGTATGGTAACCCTAGGGAAATAGGATCTCTTTGTGTCTGGTATTGTTTCCCACCACTGGGAAGGGTGGTGGGCAATTTACTGTGCTCCCCTTCCAATGCCCCAACCAGCACAGCTGAGCTGGTAGTAATTACTACTCCCCAGGAATAAGGGGAAAGAGATTGTTTCTCATATTGCACTTCCAGGGCTTTTCCTTAGGTGGTCCTACTGTGTGTCACTTCTTACACAGAACTAGGAGCAAATGCAAAATCTAGTCCTTTGTCAGCAAAATGTTAAAAATGTGAGAGACTACAGGAGGTTGTTTACAAATATTTACTTATTCCTCTTTTTAAAGATGTTATGCTTTCTGTATTCTCTCAAATTTATGATGCATGTATATCAAAATAAACATTTGAGGTTATCTGAGGAGCAATCACTCTTGAAATTGACATAAAAGATAAATATTTTTGTTCCTTTACTCCAGGCAAAGTTTATTTTGATTCTCTTCAAGCTCAGTGAAAGCTTAATATTGTTCTATGTAATAGGGTTCACGCTGCGTCCCTGGATATTTGGTCCCTGGGCCTCCCTCTTCAATGAGTCAGGGACACCTCAGTCTGCTGCAACACCCATGCTCTTTGTTCTCATAAGGTTTCCCACCACCAGTTCCCAACTATATTCACAGATACTTTGCCTACAACAGGCCTGGCCGGCAACAGACTAGGAGGCTCCAACTTCCTTCTGTGCCTGACCTTTCTCTTTCCCTCTCCCCCTTATCTGGCTTCCTCCCAGCCTTTATAGCTCTGGGCTAATAAGACTTGCAGGTGCAGCCAGTTACCAGGCAGGCACAAGGCTATTCACCTAACCCCAATCCATTCCCCTTAATTGGGGCTGGAGTGACAGGAGCTGATTAAGGGCTTCTCAACCAGCACCCTGCCACATTCTACAGCAGGGGTCGGCAATGTTTGGCATGTGGCTCGCCAGGGTAAGCACCCTGGCGGGCTGAGCCAGTTTATTTACCTGCTGATGCGGCAGGTTCGGCCGATCGTGGCCCCCACTGGCCGCGGTTCACCGTCCCAGGCCAATGGGGGTGGCGGGAAGCGGCGCGGGTGAGGGATGTGCTGGCCGCGGCTTCCCGCCGCCCCCATTAGCCCGGGACGGCGAACCACGGCCAGTGGGGGCCGCGATCGACTGAACCTGCCGCGTCAGCAGGTAAATAAACTGGCCCGGCCCGCCAGGGTGCTTACCCTGGCGAGCCGCGTGTCAAACGTTGCCGACCCCTGTTCTACAGTATAGTTATTTTCTTTTATTGGGAATATATTTGTCAATGACTGCAAATTGTACAATATATTTTCTGAACACAAGTCAATAAAGGATATCGGTGTTTATAGAACTGCGCAGTGCATTTGTATAATTTCCCAGTGGATGCTGCTTTGGAAATACCATGCCCTGCTCTGTCAGATAAAACCCATAGCATGTTTGCTGTTTGAACTGCATAATTGTAAAAACTTTAAATGTGCTTTTGGTTCCCAAAAACATAAGTGAGGTCATATGCGGTAAATGAGCCACAGTGAAAAAACATTTTAAAAGATTGTCTTCAAAACTGAGATTATATAGAACTTGATAATGCCACATATCTTGCAGTGATTTCAGTGGGACAACTGAGCAGGCTAATGTGCTACTCAGCAGGAGTATCTGGCCCATAATTATTAACATTGTCAGTGTAAAGGAAGGGTGGAAAAGTCAAATGCTTATTACAGAATGAAGGAGACACTAAAAGGGGAAAAAATGCATAATGAAATGTTGACTAATAAAAATCAGCATCAGTGGCTGTACAGGAAAAATTTAATTTAAAAGGACACTGTAGTTTTCTTACCTACATTGCATTTTGCGCAACACCTTTTGTTTAGTTCAGTGGTTCCCAAACTTGTTCTGCCGCTTGTGGAGGGAAAGCCCCTGCACAAGCGGTGGAACAAGTTTGGGAACCACTGGTTTAGTTAATAAAAGAAATTGTTACAAATATTTTCATTATTGGTCATGTTTTACCTTCTGCATTTCTCTCAACTTGGGCAATGAAAGTAGATTAGTCAGTTTTCAGTCAATTTTACATACAGATACTCAAGCACTGCCATAATGTAAGGGATTATTTATTTTAAATATAGCTGTAATAATTTATAACTATAAAACAGATTTTTCTATCCATATATTGAATGCTACCTTAATCTGTATGCAGTGCCTTGGATTTCATACATACTCAACATTTGTTGCAGGTGTGGGATGACCTAGCCCTAATAATTACAGAATAACAATGCTTTCAGTATTTTTAAAAGACAGTGTTATAGAAACAAACTACTTTTAAAACAAAGTTTGGCACTTGCTTTTTGGTTTCATTCCAGAATAGCCTTGGCAATAAGCCACAAATCATTTTTTTTGCTAGTAGCATTTTCCTCAAGAATGTCAAGTGCTTTTCACCCTGATAGCAAATTTTTTACCCATTTATTTTCTTTCCTATTTATGAAAAGTATATCTGGTTGGTGGTATGTCTGCAGTTACTCTTAGGGTATGTCTACACTACGAGGGTAGTTCGATTTCACTTAAATCGAATATGTGGAATCGATATTTCAAAGTCGAACGTGTGTGTCCACACTAAGGACAGTATTCGACTTTGTGAGTCCACACTAACGGGGAAAGCGTCGACATTGGAAGCGGTGCACTGTGGGCAGCTATCCCACAGTTCCCGCAGTCCCTGCTGCCCATTGGAATTCTGGGTCGAGCCGCCAATGCCTTCTGGGTAAAAAAAATGTGTCGAGGGTGCTTTTGGGTAATTGTCGTCATCCGTCCGTCACTACCGCCCTCCCTCCCTCCCTGAAAGCGCCGGCGGGAAATCAGTTCGCGCACTTTTCTGGTCAGTGACAGCGCGGACGCCACAGCACTGCGAGCATGGATCCCGCTGCGACCATCGCTGCAGTTGTGGCCGTTGTCAACGCCTCGCAGCTTATCATCCACCTTTACCAGAGGCAGATGCAGATAAACCAGGCGAGGAGGCTACGGCACCGCGGTGAGGGCCTGAAGTCTGAGAGTAGCACAGGCCTGTCAGAAAGCACGGGACCCAGCGCCGAGGACATCACGGTGACAATGGGTCATGTGGATGTTGTGGAACGGCGATTCTGGGCACGGGAAACAAGCACGGACTGGTGGGACCGCATAGTGCTGCAGGTCTGGGATGAATCCCAGTGGCTGCGAAACTTTCGCATGCGGAAGGGGATTTTCCTTGAACTTTGTGAGTTGCTGTCCCCTGCCCTGAAGCGCAATGACACCCGGATGCGAGCAGCCCTGACTCATAAGTCCAAGCAGCGTTTGAGTCGCCTGCTGGTCTTCCTGCCGCCACCTCTCCTCACGTTCCATGTGTGTCCGGTGCATTTGGGACAAATTCTCCCTCCACTGGTTCTGCTGTGCTGCCTGGGCTCGGGAGCAGCCCATTAGTTCTGAGAACATGTCCTCTCGCGTCTTCTTCTTCCTCGCCTAATTTGCGCTAGCCTCTGGGAGTGTGATGCCAGGCTGGGTTGGGAGACAGTCGCAGATGTGGCTGTGGGAATGAGAAAAAGGTAGTGAATTCCTCCGAAAGATAAATGTAGTTGTGAACAAAGAACATAGTCTTTCTCTGTGAACAAGACCATGCACTGCACCTATCACATGCGCACTCAGGACAAGGTCGAATTTTCGGACCTCGCCTTCAGTGCCTGGGGTCTTGCACTGCCGATCTGGGAAGCGGGGCAGGACACCGGAATTTCTGTAGCAGGAAGACATGGTAAGCCGTAGACTTGTGGCTGCTTAAAACTTTAATAGTAGCACTGGCCTCCTTTCACATTGAAAGCAATGCCAGTCTCTGCTGCCAGCAATCGGCCAAGCATGAACTCTGCCCCTGTCCCACCCCCTCGCAGCTGTCCCAGGGAAAGATCCCTGTATGCTGCCCCTCTCCCGCCTCCACCGCGTGGCTGTAAACCGGCGGTTACAGTTCTGTAAAGGAACGGGCAAGCAGTCCCAATACTAACAGTCCCCTACCTAATTCAAAGCAGGTCATCATGAGCGACATCACAATCATGAGGATCTCAGACAGCGATAAAGAGCGAATGCTTCGGGAAAGCCTGCAAAGACCAGGGCCGTATGCCGCCATGCTGTGCAAGGCTATGATCCCGGAGTACTTGAGGATCTCCTGGCGCGGAAACGTCTCCTACTTCGGAGGACCCAATAAGGCCGCTCTCCCCAGGAACCTGATGAACAGGCTTTCCAATTACCTCCAGGAGAGCTTCCTCGAGATGTCCCTGGAGGATTTCAGCTCTATCCCCGAACATATAGACCGCATTTTAATATAGCTGCACTGGCAGGGACTAGAGTGTGGAGCGGCTTGGGCAGCAGAATCATGCAAAACCGGACATTGTTAGATTTTTTTTAAATAGTTGGGACTGAATAGTTAAGCGCCTAGGGCAAACAAATCATGAAAAACACATTGTTCTTATTGTTAATATTCCAGTTCTGTTAAAAATAAATGTTTAGATGTTTAAAACACTTACTGCTTGATCCTTCCCCTGAATCTGTGTCCGGGTTAAATGCTGGGGACGGTTGGTAGGGGATCTCTGTAAGGGTGATGAAGAGATCCTGGCTGTCGGGGAAATCAGCTTGGTAAGCGCTGTCGACTGCCTCGTCCTCCTCTTCTCCGTCCGCTAACATGTCCGAGGAACCGGCCGTGGACAATATCCCATCCTCAGAGTCCACGGTCAGTGGTGGGGTAGTGGTGGCGGCCGCACCTAGGATGGAATGCAGTGCCTCGTAGAAACGGGATGTGTGGGGCTGGGATCCGGAGCGTCCGTTTGCCTCTTTGGTCTTCTGGTAGCCTTGTCTCAGCTCCTTGATTTTCACGCGGCACTGTGTTGCATCCCGGCTGTATCCTCTCTCTGCCATGGCTTTAGAGATCTTCTCATAGATCTTTGCATTCCGTCTTTTGGAGCGCAGCTCGGAAAGCACGGACTCATCGCCCCACACAGTGATCAGATCCAAGACTTCCCTATCAGTCCATGCTGGGGCTCTCTTTCTATTCTGGGATTGCACGGCCATCTCTGCTGGTGAGCTCTGCATCGTTGCCAGTGCTGCTGAGCTCGCCACGATGTCCAAACAGGAAATGAGATTCAAACTGCCCAGACAGGAAAAGGAATTCAAATTTTCCTGGGGCTTTTCCTGTGTGGCTGGTCAGAGCATCCGAGCTCAGACTGCTGTCCAGAGCGTCAACAGAGTGGTGCACTGTGGGATAGCTCCCGGAGCTATTACCGTCGATTTCCATCCACACCAAGCCTAATTCGATATGGCCATGTCGAATTTAGCGCTACTCCCCTCGTTGGGGAGGAGTACAGAAGTCGAATTTAAGAGACCTCTATGTCGAACTAAATAGCCTCGTGGTGTGGACGGGTGCAGGGTTAATTCGATGTAACGGCGCTAAATTCGACATAAACGCCTAGTGTAGACCAGGCCTTAGAGAAGAAAGGACTCTGTTGATATAGCATTTAGCCATAAACATTTTTAATCACCTGAAAAATCCCAACAATAATCATGAATACAGAAAGACAGACTTGGTTCCTTACAATTAGAGAAATGAAGTTAAGATTAAATATTATTTTTTCAAAAATGTAATGGGTCCTAACTGTTTGGGGCTGAGTGGGGAGATCAAAGGGAAAGGAAATAGAAAAGATATCCAGAATGTCTGAAAGATAGGAATGGACTCCTGATGATACTTTGCACATAGGTAATCAACAGGGTTGATTACCAGAAGGTTAAAAAAAAACCCTTTGTATTATGCAAAATTTGTGTGTGTGTTTGTGTGTATATATATATGTGTGTATATATATACACAAACACACACACATTTTGTATAATACCTTCTGGTATTATGATTTGGAGTCATTAACCTTCTGGTGGTATGATTTGGAGTCACCAGAGATTTGAGTGTGACTCAGTAGGTTAATAGCAATGAATATGTTCATTATGTTGTTCTTGACTGTGTGAAAATCTCAACCACTTGTTTTATAAATTTACACGAATCTAACTTTCTGCATGCTTAACTTCATTCCCCCCACATTTAATGATTTCCATTTTAAGACCAGTGCCATTTTAGTTGGTGTCAGTGTATTTTTAGAAATAGGTTTTGTTATGTTGTAAAGCTATCCACATGCCTTAATGTTGAGGGTAGGAAAAAAGCTTATTTGGAGGAGTCTTTAGAAATAAAAAGTAAGTAGAGGTGTTTAAACTTTCTGGTGTGCCCTATTATAAATGTGATGTTGATTGAATCCCATCTACTTAATCAACTTCATGTGATACTTTCAGACACATGTTTGAGCTATTGGCATTTCCTTTCCAGTTCAGAAAAGATGATAAACTAAAGCTGTGTAAGTATTCAGTCTCCAGAACCTGTAGGATTATTTGATTCATATTAGTGCAAATTGGTATCTTGTGGAGGGGTTAGCTGTCAGAATGTTTAAATATTGACCCCTTTATTTGGTAACAGTAAATAGAAACAACTTCACATGGGCCTGATTGAGCACAGATCCATCACACGGTTCTTAATTAGAATAAACCACCACTTTCCTCCATTCTGATTTTTCTTTTAATGAAACTGTATTGGAGTAGACACAGCAGTAAATGAGACACAGACAAAAATAATGTGATTTAATGCTGGGCCACATAATCTGTAAGAAATAAATCTTCTGGCACCCACCTAGTCCAGTCTGGTAGGTATTGAAACTTTGCCATCCAGGAGGTCTTGTAAATGACACCCTTTCAGGAGATAAAAGTTCATTCCACCAAATCCTTACAGAAATTTAGAGATCTTCCCCATTTATAGCTCTCCTTGACCAATATTACATTGATTGTGACTGCATCTATAACCTCAATCCCAAACTAATCTGTGAACCTCCTTATCTGCCAGCCACCCACTTGTGTATTCAGTGGATTATACCGCAGATTCAGACCTCATCTGGTGCTGCATGTTAGACTAACCCTGAAAGGACAAACTGGAAACGTGCTTACTGAAGCCAAATATCCCTGCCACACAATATAGTCCCAAAAAATGGCCTCGAAACTATTCCATCACATTCTGTTACCCCTTTCTCCCCTTCCCAGCTATCTCACTTCCTGTTCCGAGTGTCCTCCACTCCACTTTTTTTTTTTTAAAGACATGCAGGGATCTGAGATCTCTACTCCATATGAAACTGCTGTATTGTCATTGATCTCCTGTAAACTTTCACTTTGCCAGTGATGCCAAAGAAAATGCTGTCTTCTTTGTTCTCTCTCTGTACAGGTCCTAGCACAGTGGGGTCTTGATCCTCCATTCAGGCTTGTAAAAAAATAATATAAATGCCCAGAGGGCCCTTTCCACATAAATCCAATTGTTACCTCATTTGATGGCCCCCTGAGCAACCCAGTCTCTTTTGGGTAAATGTAGGATCAAGCAGGCCACCCTTAGGAACTCATTCCCCATCATTCCAAGTTAGGGGTGCTTTTGAATCAAAAGACACCAAAAAAATGCCTAAACAAAACATGTGAAACATGACCCTTTTCCTTACCATTTGTGTACACCCTGCTGTACACCAACTATCCTTGTGTACGTGGACACTTTGTCGTCCTAGAGGACAGTGAATGTAACTAACCCTCCAGTGAATGAGAAATCCCTTGCATGGCCCCACAAACCACATGACTCTATAGGAGAATTTTATTCTGGCCAAGTAGGATGCACTCAGTATAGTGAAAGTCTGTAGTGAACCAGCACCACAGCGGACAGAACCTTCTATTGCTCGGAGATGAGACATACATGGGGGGAGGCTGGAACCTACCCAAAGTGTGGTATTTTAGAATAAACCAGCTTTGTATGCCCTGCGGTCCTGTGGCAATAGATTTCAGTCTGTGAGGTCAGGAGCCAAGAATCCACAATGTCTGTGGCCCTAACTTGGGTTGCATTGTACCCTGCTGCCAGGTCTTGAAACCCGTCCAACGGAAAATGAGAAAAAGAAATGCTGTTATCAGTACCAAGGATGTGGTAAAATAATTGTTACATTGTAAACAGTGACATATAAGCACACATAAGACATGTCACACTCTGGGAATCTGATTTACTGACCATTAATAATGTGGGCCACAGCCTGATTGTCAGATCAGGAAACAACCTTCCTAGTATGAAAGATGTCGGCCCAGATCATGATAGTCACCAGGACAGGTAAGAACTCTAGGGATGTAGTGTTCTTAACAGTTTCTCAGATTGTGCAGTCCTCTGGCCATAGGCCTTGCAAGTACAAACTGAAGCTGATTTTTCCCAGGTATATTTACATATATCTGGAAATTAATTACAAATCTTTACTCACACACCCCAAAAGAGACTATATTAAATCTGCCCAAACTGTTCTGAAAGAGAGAGGTGCTCTCATATTTCTATGGTAATATTGGCACTTGACTTCCTTAGTTCTCGGGCATTTATATTATTTTTTACAAACACAGAAGGCCCACACTGGGTCAATTACTGCTAAAAAATCTTGTTAAACTAACTTGATATATTTTTTAAGAGATTGTAAGTTTGATTGATAAAGGTAACAGTGTTTATGGGCTAAGCTTAGACTTCTGTAAGTCATTCGACTTGGTATTGCACAATATTTTGTTTAAGAAACTTGAACAATACAAAGCAACATGACACATGTTGAATGGATTAAAAACTGGCTAACTGATAGGTCCAAAATATAATTGTAAATGAAGAATAATCATCTTGTGTGCGTATTTGTAGTGGAGTCATGTGGGGATAGGTTCTCGGCCCTATATTATTTAACATTTTTATCAATGAACTGAAAGAAAACATAACATTTCTGAAAGTTTGCAGATGACACAAAGGTTAGGGCGGTGGTAGACAAGAGGACAGATCACTGATGCAGAGTGATCTGGATCATTTGGTAAACTGGGTACAAGCAAACTATAATCATTTCAGTATAGCCAAATACCGGCTTGTAGGATGAGGTAATATCCTGGGAAGCAATGCCTCTGAAAAAAGACTTGGAGGTTATAGTGGATAATCAGCTGAATATTACTCCTGGGGGAATTCTGCGCCAAAATATTAAAAATTCTAAACCAACAAATTAAAAATTCTGTGCACAATATTTTAAAATTCTGCAAAATTCTGCATATTTTATTTGTCAAAGATTTGTCAAATTAAGGCAATATCATCACACCAGTTTCAATTATTTTGGTAATTTATTTAAACTACAATACAATGGATGGAGAATGGGAGTGGGGAGCATTGGAGGAAATCTCCAAACCCCCTTTCTCTAATAGTAATGTAGCTAGGTTTTACCCTTTATTTGTAGTTATTACTCAACAAATGCCATATGCTCAGAGTTACATCATAGGCAACTGAAGAGCAAGTGAGTGCTGCGGAGTCAAACTCACAATTTATATTGGCTATTGACCATCTCCAAAAGGTCAGTACCAAACAGTTCATGGAGTACATTTTGATAGGAATTTTTTTCAGTCCAAAAATTTAGACCAGTTTTAATCACTAAAGCACTGTAAACATTTATAAGGCCATACTGTCCTTCACACCACTCTGGCAATGTAAAGGAGCCTTAAAACTTTTACACTCGTTTTATACTCCTGGGGGAATTCAAAAAAGGCAATAGGAAAAGTTCACTAAGCAGGCAGACTGCCACATTCTGAGGAAGTAGGAGTGGTGCAGAGCAGAAACACCCCAAAGTCCTACCTCTCCACGTCAAGCGTGCCACAATAACGAGCAAGAGGGATAGTGTCTGTCTGTCTGTCTCTCCTGGCTGCTGTGGGTTCCTGAACCAACCTGCCTGCGCTGCCCGGAAGGGGCACATGATTGCTCTTGCGGGCTTCCCTTTGCTTCCCCATCAGAAGTCATTTTTTCTGCAGGGAAGCAAAGAAATCTGTGGGGGACACGAATTCTATGCATGTGCAGTGATTCAGAATTCCCCCAAGAGTAGAATATGAGCTTCCCGTGCAGTGCTGTGGCCCAAAATGCTAGTTCATTGAGTGATAAGTAGGCGTAGAAGGATTAGATTTGTATTGGTAAATGTCAGTTTCAGTGTACACACACAAACCAATGACAAAATATTTTAATCAGTAATAATAAAAATTTACACATGGGAAAATAAGAAAAAATGGCTTGAGAACTTATTAGAGTTTGATGAAAAGATATTTACCTTGTATATTTTGACATGTGATGTTCAGTTTATGTTTGAATGGTTATAAAGCTTTAACTTTTTCAGTCTAAACATGCGTTGTCAGTAAATAATTCTTATCTGATCCCCCATAATTTCCCACAACTGTAAACGTTTAAATGGATAAAAATAAAAAAGCTTAAAATTATTTTACACAACTGTGAAAAATTTAAATCAATAAAAATTTTAAAAAGATGTTTTAAAATAAACTGATGATATCCATCAAAATCATGGGAAAATGGTGCAATCTATTTGACACTGGTGTGATCGGTACTGGAATACTGTGTCCAGTTCTGGTGTCCACAATTCAAGAAAGATGTTGAAAAATTGTGGAGAAGAGCTGTGAGAATGATTAAAGGATTGGAAAACATGCCTTATAATGATAGACTTAAAGAGTTCACTATAATTATCTTATAAGAGAGAAGGTTAAGGGGTGACTTGATCACAGTTTGTAAGTATACATGGTATAACAAGATCTGATGCCTGGAAGTTGGTCCAGCTCAGTTTATTCCTCCACTGGTGAATACCCAAGTATTTAACCAAGATCTGAAAGTCAACTAACAATCAGACCTCCCCAGAATCCACCTTGCCCATGGGATTGGTTAGGATGAGACCCCCTAGCTGTCAAAGCAGACATATATTCTAGGCAGGCCTCTGCACCTGGATCATTCATGCTGGCACTTGTAGAAGTGTAAAAACAATTCTTTTTATTAACGTTCCAATTTGAAGTTCTGATTTCCTTTGACTTCAAATGCAATGACCTTTGCAGCAGTACAAGCAGATTACTGTCCTTGCAGGGCAGTAGAAACATCCTAACTGGAGTCATCATCTCTACATTGACATTATGGTCAGGCCAAATCAAAAAATTTGAGTGATCATTGGCTACCTTCAGCCACAACTTCTCATTTCTGAACCATGAGACTGCTTCTCATATGCAGCGTGGGCCCTCCAAACCACATCAAGTATCACAATACAGCACACCAATTCCCCTCTCATTGATTATAAATGTAGTTTAATAGAGGCTTAAAAATATGTTGAGGAAATCATCCTTCCATATGTTTTCCAAGTGGTCTTTATGCCATGCGAGTCCCTGCCCCCCAGCCTGGGTCCTCCAAGGGCAAGCAAGCGGGGAAAAAGGCGGTTTTGACGGGATGCCCGGGGGCGCCCTGCCAGTTCTCATCAGGGTTCCACCCTCAATAAAGCTTCCCTTCTCCAATCGGTTGTGTGCTTTCCTCCCGGAGAGGTTGCAGCTGACCTCGGACTGATGGGTCCTCAACACCATCTCCCGGGGCTACACCCTCCAGGTTACTTCCTCCCCGCCCAACCACCCCTCCAGCACTGGTTGGCCTCGGAGTTCTCCCAGGCCAGAGACAGGATGGACAAAGTCCTCACGATGCCCCGTCGCTGGAACTTGTGTCCGACACGTCAGACCTGGAATGGGGAGCCCATGTAGGAAACGTTCAGACCCAAGGTCTGTGGTCGGTTCAGGATCTGACCCTCCACATAAACATCAAGGAGCTCAGGGCGGTACGGCTGGCGTGCATGGCCTTCCGCTCGCACCTGGAGGGCTCATGGACAACACAGCCTCGATGTTCTACATCAACAGGCAAGGCGGGGCCCGATCCTCTGCTGCAAAGCCCTCAGGCTGTGGGACTTTTGTATATAACCCACGACATCTGCCTACAGGCCTTCCATCTGCCGGGCGCCCGGAACGCACGAGCCGATTGCTTGAGCAGGGACTTCTCCTCTCAGCATGAATGGTCTCTCCACCCAGAGGTGGGGCACAGACTTTTCCAAGTCTGGGGAACTCCCCAGGTGGACCTGTTTGCGACTCGGCAGAACCGTTGCTGTCCCCAGTTCTGCTCCGGGGTGGCTGGGACAGGGCGCTATCTCCGATGCCTTCCTCCTGTCCTGGTCAAGCCAGTTTCTCTATGCCTTTGCCCTGTTCCCACTGATCGGCAAGGTCCTGGGAAAGATAAAGGCGGACAAGGCCTTCTGATTGCCCTGGCCTGGCCCAGGCAGCACTGGTACAGGACCCTCACGGGCCTGGCAGTCGCCCCACCGGGGCCGTCCTGCCCGGACCTGCTCTCCCAGGACCAGGGCCGCCTCCTCCACCCCAACCTAGTGCACTCCACCTCATGGCGTGGCTGCTCAATGGTTAGGTAGGGAGGAAAGGATGTGCTCAGAAGGGGTTCAGCGCATCCTCCTAGAAAGCAGGTGACCTTCCATGCGCTGAGCCTACTTGGCAAAGTGGTCTCGGTTTTCCAGATGGGCAGACGAGCGGGGCGTTTCCCCAGTGGCCGCCCTGATCCAGCTTATTCTGGACTACCTCCTTCACTTTAGAGCCCAGGGCCTGGCACCCTCGTCAGTCAAGGTGCACCTGGTAGCCATATCGGCCTTCCATCTGCCAGTGCAGGGCCACACAGTATTCTCCCATGCTATGACTGGCCGATTCCTTAAGGGGTTGGATCGTCTCTTCCCGTATGTTAGGCCCCCAGTCCTGCAGTTGGACCTAAACCTGGTGTTGGCCCGTCTCACAGGGCCCCCGTTTGAGCCGCTAGCCACATGCTCCTGGTCACATTGGATGTGCAACGGGCTCTGGCCTTTTACCTGGAGCGTTCTAAGCCATTCAGAAAGTCCTCGCAACTGTTCATCGCCTCGGCCGAGCGCATGAAAGGTCGGCCGATCTCCACTCAGCGGCTCTCCAAGTGGATCACCTCGTGCATCCGTACCTGTTATGACCTGGCAGGTGTACTCAACTAGGGCGCAGGCCTCGTCGGCTTCCTTTTTGGCCCATGTCCCCTTTCAGGACATTTGTAGGGCTGCCACGTGGTCTTCAGTTCACACGTTCACCTCGCATTATGAGATTGTCTCTCAGATCAGGGAGGACGCCGGGTTCGGCAGGGCCGTTCTCCATCCCGAGAGTTTGTGAATTCCTTCCCACCTCCAACAGATATAGCTTGGAATCCGCTATTGTGGAATTCACATGAGCAATCACTCGAAGAAGGAAAAACAGTTATCTTTCCGTAACTGGTGTTCTTTGAGATGTGTTGCGCATGTCTATTCCACATCCGCCCTCCTTCCCCTCTGTCGGAGTTGTCTGGCAAGAAGGAACTAAGGGTGTGGGGAGCGCACAGCGCCCCTTATACCGCGTCATGGAGGCGCCACTCCAGGGGTCGCTAGGGCGCTCCCCTATGGGTACTGCTAGGAAAAAACTTCTGGCACCGGTGCACATGGTGCCCCTTTTCCCCCCATACCATTGTCCCCCATTCTCCACCTCCATGGTGGAGGCTCCATGTGCTTCTTCATTGCCCCCTTATCCCATGAAAGGGACTCCATGTTCCCCTCCATCAGTGATTCCATGTATCTCCCCACATTTCTCCTTCCCCCAAGCCAGTGGCTCTGTGTTTGCCTCCTTCCCCCCACCATTCTTATTTCTTATTTTCTAGTTGGAGATTCAGGTGAGGATGGGAGAAAGAAGGAGAGAGGATAGAAATTCAGCCACTGTTTTTGTTTGTTTGTTTTTTAAATGAGTGAAGATGTACGGAAGAAGATTTTTGAGGCCCTGGTCCAGCACAGTATTTAAACATACACTTAGACTTTTCTGGATCAGGGCCTCAAGGAGAGGGCCAGAGTAAGATCTGGCAGTTATTAACCTAGAAAAAGTTTATTAGAAGTTTATTATTAAAAGAAAAATTGTGACAAATGATATTTTCTCCCTTCACTTGCATATTGGGATGCTAGATTGTTAGAGTCACACATTTCCTTTCTGCCTTGAACACACTCTGATGTCCCAGAGGCAGTGGGAGAGCCATGCCCTCATATGTGGGCTTTGCACATAGCTTCTGTCTCTTTAGTAGCTCTTCAAGACTGCTGAAGTTTTGTGCAGAAATGAAAGCACATTCACCTCCTAAGGTCTGAAGAGGTCTGGCCATTCTGCATGGGATTCTGAATACCACTGGATGATTTGGTTCTTTAAGAGGATTGTGTATTACTTGCTTCCTGAATGCTGTGCCCAACAGTTGTGTTTGGGTGTGTAAAGGGGTCATTTTCCTGAATTTACCCTACAGCTGCAATATGTAGCTACAATGTGGTGCATTAAAACAGACGAAAAATCTCATTTTTGAATTGCCTTGCTTCTGCTGTTTTCTGTAATTTTCTTAATGCCAATTTAATGTTTATTTTTGTGTGTTCATTTAAACTAAACATCACTTTCAAGTGTACTGAACCAGAGAGACCAGTTTTTTCTTTGATGTTCCTCCTTGACTCCTCTTAACATTAATGGGAGTTAAATGTGTGCTCATCAAGAAGGAATAGACCTCTAAATTAAGTTCTGTTACTCTAAGACTGTCTCTGTTGTGTTTCATGGCTTTATGGAGAGCTATAATTTCTGTGGGTTTTCATTTGCTGCACTTTTTGATTAATCTTTAATTTCTCCAGTAATTAATTCCATTTTTCCCATCAGGAAAGGTCTTAAAACAATGTGTATATATAGCGAGCATAAAAGAAGACACATTTAACATTATTGAGCTCTCTTGTTTTTGTTTTTCTGTGACAATTAATGGAATATTAAGCATCTGAAAAGCTACAGAACTGCAAATGAGGTAAAAAATGACTAGAGAAAATGTAATTATTCAAATTAAAATTTATTAGAACTTGCAATTAGTTTAGAAATCAAACAGAACAAAGTGTTCAACTTCTAAGCAAAATATTCTTATGCACTATTCATGTAGGTCACATCAGCACTTAGTGAGGACTTGAGATACTGTACAGTTTCAAGAGTCAACATCAAACACCATGCCAGTAATTTAAAACTCTACTCTTCCTGCGAACTAGTCATGCTGTCACAGGGTATGTCTACACTGCAATCAAACACTGCAGCTGGCCTGTGTCAGCTGACTCAGACTTGCAGAACTCAGGCTATGGGGCTGTAAAATTGCAGTGTAGACATTCGGGTGAAACTCTGAGGCTCACAAAGCTGAAAGAGGACTATGGTTGTAACTTCTTTTTCCTCACAGGTCTCCTTCCCTCCAACAGGCCCAGGATTCCTGTAATACATTTAATCATTTTCTGTAGGAAGGATCCTCCCTAACTTCAGCTGATTTCTGGCAGGGAGAAGAACCTTTCAATTCCATTATTTTCTAAGCACTGCTACCTGGCCTGTTAACTTACGTTCAGGGACATTTCAGCTGGTCTGCTCCTCTCTCCTTTCTTTATGGGAAGCTAGCCCCTAGGCCTCTTTTTGTTTCACAAACAAACTGTCCCCAGTAAATAGTATAAAGGTAACATAGGCTAATTTGTGTCAGCTTGCTCTTTAAGTGCACTCTCAGTCGTAGAAGCCCAGAATGCATTAGTTCTGGGGCCACAGTGAGACTGGTCATTCCCTAATTATAATATATTGATACCCCCTTAGGTGAGAAAGAAGTATGTCAGAATTACTCTGAAAGCAGAGTAATTAAGTCCATAAAAATGTAATGAGGGGGTTCAGAAGGAACATAGGATAAGTATACAGAATAAGAATTGTAAGAGCCACAAGGATTTGAAAAAATGTAAGAGAAGTTGAGACAGATCCTTGGGGTGACTGAGTTTGTTTTGTTTTGTCTGAAATTTGGAGAAAAAATATTTGACATATTTAAGTTGTGAAATACCAGAAACAATTATTGGGACAGTTCAGATCCAGTCCTGGGGATCAATTCTGTCTCCAACGAATATGAATATCTCCTCTTGACTTCAAGAGGAGTTATTCATAACCCATGTAGAGAAGAACATGCCTTGGAGTATTAAAATTTCACCTGTTGCACCTGGAGGGGATTTCATGCCAGCAGGATGAAAACAAATTAATCACACAGAATTCTGTAAAACAACACTTCCTTCCAACAGAAACAAGGGAATCCTGTGTATCTAGGACAATGTATAAATAAGCTAAATATCTACTATATTAAGTTAAAGTAAACTTTGCCATAGATTTTCAGAATTGCAAAAGAACAAAGGAGAAAGATCTGATATTATGTCACTTTCTGTATCGAGGTGAATTCCTAGGTTTTGAACCTACACAAACATTTTTTGTGTTGACAGATCATGCATTGACCGGTGTTTGACCTGAATATGAATCAGTTTGCAAGCTACCATTTCTGATTACCATATAGCATAGCTTAAATGTTTTTGACACTTAAACACTGGGAAACCAAGCATGGATTAACTAGGCCTGTCTGTATATGGTATTTGCATTACTTTTCTGTAATTAAAGACTAATGAGCATGCCCTTTATGTGATATTTTACTTCACTTATAACTTTATAAATATTTCAGCTTTGGGATAATTAGGTAAATTGAACTTGATTAATTAGTAATGCAATCAGTGAGTGTAGTTTGAGAAAGTATATTATACCAAAAAGTGGAATTATAAAACATTTTAATAGGCCCCGAGTAGAATCTTTAACAAAAGTTCAATGTTTTGAGAAGCCAAATTCACACATACGCGTGTGTGTCTGTCTCTGTGTCTGTGTCTCTCTCTCTTTGTTATTGGGGTGGGCATTGGAAGAGGGGAGAAAGAGAGCAGTTAGAAGCACCACTTATTATCCAGGGTGCCTGACGCTTCCCACTGTAAGACACAGTTCTCAGTTGCTTATAATTTCACCTGTTTACATGTTGTACATGCCATCTTCCTTGACTGATTTTTTTTGGAAATTTTCAGCCAAAACAGTCCATTTCTGAGAATGAGAGTAGGGAAAATTACCTTGTTTTTGCCCATGTTAAAAACTTTTTAATGACCTTTTCTTTGAAAAGATCTAGCGGCCCTGTGCTTTGGAGTAGGACCTTGAAATTTGGCAGTCGGATGGCTTTTATGTCTGGGATGTGCCTTTTGCTGTCCCTTTGAAAATCTGTCCAATTTTGGACAAGTTATAAGCATTTGAAAAATCCCAATTTGCACATGGTCTGTGCAAAGACTTCTTAGATTTTTAGCAGCTAAATTCCCTCAAAGATTGTGAGTGACTGAGCATTCTCCAGCTTTGGGAGCAAGACTTGACCTACAATTGCAGCTTGGGGCTGCTGTGGGACATGCTGGGTCTGGGCCCGGGGCCTGAGACTTAGAGCAGAGAGACTCTTGTGCTCTCAGTGGTTCTGATGCAGAGGGGAGAAGAGCCAGATCCACTTGGGTGTGGGGGGAGGAGATTGGGACAAGAAGTCAGGGAGTGGCGTCTGTTGAGGGAGGGGAGAGAGAAACAGGGATTTGGAGTTGGGATGTCGGGAAAACTGGGGCCTGGTCTACACTGGGAGGGGGGCAGAATCGACCTAAGATACGCAACTTCAGCTACGAGAATAGCGTAGCTGAAGTCGACGTATCTTAGGTCGACTTACCTTGCGTCCTCATGGCACAGGGTCGACTGCCGCTGCTTCCCCGTCAACTCCGCTTCTGCCTCTCACCACGATGGAGTACAGGAGTCGACATCAGAGCAATCGGGGATTGATCACTACCTGCCGATCCAGCGGGTAGTGTAGATGTACCCTGGGATAGGAAATGTCAGCCCCTGGCTCCTAAACTTTTGAGTGCTTGACTTTGCAACCTTAATAATATTCTTTAACATAGTTCTTTGTGTGTAATATAGAGCAAAATACATAATCACACATACCCCAAGCGCACCAACCATATGGATATATTTTAGATAGTTACAGGATAACTGTATTGATGTGGCTATACTTGGGGGAGAGGAAGCATAACATGGGAATATTTACTATGAATTATTTTGCCTTTATTGCTACTTTAAAGTTAAAACAACTTGTTTATTAAGCGTTTCTAGTGAAAATTATTTTAAAGTCAAACATTCTGAACACAATATAAAAAAAAACTCTTCCTTTTAACAGGTGACACTTTGGAAAATCCCACTAGGCACCTACCTACATCTTTAGGTGCCTAAATACCTTTGAAAAGCTGACCTAAAACTGTTAAGTGACTTCCTCAAGGTGACACAATAAAAGGCATTAGAAACTAGGTGACCTGATTTATAGTCTCTTTTTTTAAATTGCTGCACTACACTGTGCTGAAGAAAGCTGGCAAGACCAAGAGATATATAGGAGAATGAGTTTCCTGAGAACAGGAAGAGAATTGTTTATACAGATTTTCAGAGTGCCTTGTAAATTGCTTTCTCTGGGTCATAGCTTTATATGCAACGTATCATCAGTTCTCTTTCAAGCACAATAGACTTTTGATTGCTAGTGGTCCTGGTTCAAAAGCACATGTCCTTTTGTTTCTGGGTCAAAACATTGCTTGTATTCCCCCAGGTGTTTTTTGTTGTTGTTTGTTTTGTTTTTACAGTAGTGCTAATCTGTTGAAATAGCTTTAACCTAAACTCTTATTGAATGACTAGGTAGCACATTGGATTAGTGGTTAGTGTAAAATAAAAGAAACATCAGCTGATGCTGATCATAAACTAAAATATTTTTTTAGACTTTTGGAGGATGTTTAATTTTAATGCATAATTTTACAGTTTTAATTCTTCTGCTGTAAAGCCTAAAAACGTGTTTATTGTCAGCATCAGATGATCTTTCCTAATTTTGTACTAACCACTAATCAAGTGTGTTACCTATAAACATGTCTGTAATTCTTATAAGAGCCTTGAGAAAAGCACAAACATATTTAATGTTTTTGGTTTTTTTAATGTAAGGTTTTGAGCTAAAAACTTAATCAACTGGAAATAATGCCCAAGAACTGCTGATGCTATGATATCGAGGGGATTATTTCCAGTTAATTAAGTGAGGTTTTTAGCTCAAAACTTTATATTAAATATATTTGTGTTTTTCTCAAGGCTCTTATAAGAATTATATATGGACATAATTATTTCTAAATTGTACTAGAAATGTTACTTAAAGTTAAGGTTGCAAAAGTGAATTTGCTTTCAACATAAATGCTGAAGATACAGACAATCACCAGTTTATACAACAGTAATATCCAGAATGATCTCAATTCACATAATGTACACTCAAAACATACCCACATATTCAACTCCACAACTCTTGGAGGAAGGAAGCATGAGTGGGATAAGTGTGAGTTTTTCTTAAAGGAAAACAGTTGTGTGGGGTTGGAGGGGATGTTCCAAGTCCCTGTACACTCACAGTCCCTTTGTTTAATTGCTTGCATTTTAATTGTTAGGGGCTAGAGTGGGGGCTGGAGGTGGTGGTAGTGCAGAGGACTATGGAAGGAGTGTGTGTGTGTGTGTGTGTGTGTGTGTGTGTGTAAATTAAGGCATATTGGAGGGACAGAGACTTAAGAGGTCTCTCACTCCCCTGCTCCAGACACATTGCATCAGTCATTCCCCTGCTCCAGATTCCAGAAAGTTTGGTTAGAGCTGAGGAGCAGGGCCTGAGAATAGACATGGAGCTGGGGACGAGTACCCTTCTCTCTGCCCCAGTTTTGTCACTGACAAGCATTAGATTCATCATCCACATGACTGGTCAGTAGTTCTGACTAAAGATTATTCATATTTGACAAATATACTATGCTATACAGACATATGTAATCCAATTTAACATTTGGAACATATGCACTAGTAAGTATCAGCTGAAGCTGAATTGAATTACTCATGAGTGCATTTTCTTATTAGAACTATACAGAGTGCCCTGTTTAATTTTAAAATAAATTCCCACATAATAAATTACTGGCCTGTAAAGAACTTTCATTACCTAGATAAGTTACAATTAAAGATGACAGCTACCTTTCAAACATGAAACATTTTTGCAGTTTTGTAATTACTAGTTATCAGTCATCTAAAAAGTATCTCATTAATGTGCTAATATTAATGTTCTAGAAAGAGTTCCTGTTTGCCTCAACACAGTGAAATTTTGTTAAGATTTCAATTCACATCAAATTCACAGTCCATACTGTGCACTAGATGAGGAAGGAGTTGTGCAGAAAAAATAGTATGTGATACTGTAATCAGATTGCATCATAATGCATATGCACACGGGGGCAGAATTAACATTGTGTGGGCAACTTTAATTCTGGCATTTCTTATCTTTTGAGTGCTTGACTTTGCAACTTAAATAACTTAGTGTTTTTTGGCTGTAATGGGTCTAACTTTCTCTGCAAAGAATATCAGAGCACTTTACAAATCTTAATTTATAGGTGGGGCTGGTAGCACCATTCATTATTGAGGTTACTTGATGCTTTCCATTTAGAGACCTCATTATCAGTTGCTCATTAGTTTGCTAACCTTTAACCATTTGGGCTGAAATTTTCCATTGCAGGTGTTTGGCTCAGGCAGAATTGTTTGGGAAAATTTCAGCCAAAATAATCTAGCCATTTCTGAGACTAAGGCTAGGGAAAATATCCATGCTTTTCCTGTATTAAATTCAGGTGAAATTTTCTTTGAAATTCTCTAGTGCCCCTGTCCTTTGGAGCAGGGACTTGAAACTTGACTGGGAATGGGGTCTTTGCATCAGTGATTTGCCTTTTGCCATGTAATCTACTCAAAACTGGTCAAGAAATAAGCCTTTGGAAAAAACTGCAGTTTGCATATACTAAGTAGAGACTTGCTAGACCTTTGAAGCTAAAAGTCTCCAAAGATGCTGTGCACACTGATCATGCTCCAGTCCTGGGCTGAGCAGGACTTTACCAGCAATTGCCATTCTGCTCTGCTGGGGATAGGGTGAACATGAAAAATCGGGACAGGGGGTGGGGGGCAATAGGAGTCTATATAAGAAAAAGACCCAAAAATCAGGACTGTCCCTATAAAATTGGGACATCTGGTCATCCTAGGTAGGGATCATGCCAGGTCCAGGCACTTGAGTGCAGAGTGCCTGCATTTCCTGTGTTCTCAATGGCACACACACCCTACTTGGTCCAGGCAGAATGTAGGAAGAAGCTGCCTGATTCAAATGCAGAGGAGAAAAGAGCCACAGCTGATGAGGAGAGCTGAATGGAACAAGGAGCCTGGGGAGGAACTGAGACTGCAGGCTGCGGGGAAAGATGATACTTGGTGGATATGGAGAATGGGATTGGGATCCAGGTAGATAAATGTGGAAAGGGGCAAAGACACTAGGATAAGGAGCCATGGAGGAAGTGGGGAGGACACTGAGTTTGGATGAGGAGCCTGGAGAGGAAGACTGGGAGGCAGTGGGGTTGCAGAATGAGGGTGGGGGAAGAGTGAAGTCAGTAGAAGGAGAGAGAGAGATTGGATGAAGAGCTGGGAGGGGCAGGAGAATATGAATGGCTATGCAAGGTGAATGGAATCAGGAATGGTGGGGCAGAGATTGGGACTGGGACAGAGAGTCTGGAGGGGGGAGACTAGATTGGCTGGGCAAGAAGACTGGAACTGCAATGAGGAGTGGTAACTAGGACTGGCTAGGAGTATAGGACTGGGATGACATGCCAGAGAGCAGAAGGGGCAGGTTGGAAGGGATGGGGAAGAAGCAGTCAAGTAGGTGAGGGAATGGGTAGAAGAGCCTGTGCCGACTAGAGCACACTCTCCTTCCAAGGCTAGATGGACCCTGAGAATTCATTCCTCTGCTATCAGCAAATAGCTGTGAAATCCACAGACAAAAGTGTGTCTCATCCCAATCTAGTGCTGATCCAGATAGGGGATTACAACATACTACTGCAATCAGGTGTTTAGTGAGCTGAAGTGGCATAGGTCTACATGGTGGGTCTAAAAGTTCACATCACAGCTCCCGCTGACTTCAGTTGCAGTTGTGAATGCTCAGAACTTCTGCAAATCAGACCCAAAGGTCTTAAGGAGGGCACCAAAAAAATTTGAGAACACACAATTAGTGCCCACCTAAGAAAAGTTTGGCATTACTTGCCCAGCATTGCTTAGGAACTCTGGCAGGAATAGAATCCAATTATCCAGGGAATTATTCAACTGCCTTACTCATCATGAGACCATGCGTTCTTTTCATGTAATCTCCTGCCTCATTCACTACACTCATTCCAAACTCTCATATCCTGCCCCTACACCAAGTGGCAGGACCTTTTACCGCCCAAGGAGGATGGGGAATCCTGGGGCCTAGGCCAGTCTGTATTCCACCTGGGTCCCATGGCCCACTGGGGATATTAGTTGGCGGCTCCTTCATGGAGTTGTGAGCATAGGCATGTACTTGGCGCAGCCTCAGCACTTTCTGCGGCAAGAGAGGGACCCTGGCGCACATTTACATTAAGTGCACCAGGTTGCCGCCCCTCTTACAGGTCCTCTAGAACCTCCTCCTCCTTCTGGCTGCACTTTTCCCTGCACCTCCTGATTGATGTGCACCCTATCTGTGTCCTCATGAAGTTGCGAGACCTCCTGGCACTGGCCAAGTTGGCCGTCCACCATACCAGGAGGACGAAGCTGGACGAGAGGGAGGGCGCTCTGTGATTGTGGGGCCTACTTCAGATCCCTGCTGAAGTCACATCTCTGGGCCGAGTTCCTCTGGGCTGCATCCACTGATCCACTGGATGCCTTAGAGGAGTAGTGGCCACTGTCTGGGTTCTCTGCTCAGTATCCCGCTCTGGATCCCTGCTTTTGAACCTCAACCCTTACTGCCATCCCTCCTTTATCACTAGTTGTTCCCTGTGTTTGGTCGATGCCTGGGACTGGTAGCTCCTCCCCTTAGGCTGAAGATAGGGGCCTTTAGATGTAGATGGGCTTGTGCCCGCCTGTCCCTCAGTGCTTCAATAGGTACACTCATTCCAATTTCTGCAACAAATGAGGCACAGGTCCTACAGACCAGTCTCCTTCACTACACAACCCTGATTCATCCCCAGAATAGGTCCATTCCATGCACTGAATGAAGCAGGGGTCCTGTGGAAAATATGTGATCATGTAATTAAAGACCATATTATAATGCATACTCACGAGGGGGCTAAATTAAGGTTGCACAGGCACCCTTATTTCTAGCACGTCCTAAATTTGAGTGCTTGACTTTGCAACCAACCTCAATAATGTTGTGTGTGTGTATTATATATATAGAGAGAGAGAGAGAACAGGGATAAATTTACCTTTGGTTAAATAGCAGCTTGCCTCTGGAGTAGAACTTGGCAGAATGTTAGAAAAACCTGTGCTTTTTAGTTTATAGGGCTTTTAACATTGTAACAAGAGTGATAAATACAGAACTCATATATATCAAAATAACATACATTGTAATAATTGTAGAACAAATGTGACTATTCCCATGCTTATAGATTGTAAGAATAATAAAACTGTATGATTTATATCTAAATATGGCATGAATGCATTGACATTTTTCTTAGAGATTTTTAATTGCTGCTCCCCAGTGCACTACACAACAGTTTAGAATGAGAAATAAAGGATGTTGTGTCCATTTGAAACTATACAAGGTACTTAAGTAAGCAGAATATTGGAATACAAATTGGAATTTGTCTAGGAGGACCTTGACATTACAGAAAGCTAGCAACATTTCATCTTGAAATGTACTGCCAAGAGGCTCTGACATAGTAGTAACTATATGTCTATATAAAAGTGGGATATATTTTTTAAGGTACTGTGCAGTATATCACTCTGAAGTCAGAAGTGCCTGCACTTGTATTTCAAAAATAAATGTACTAAATTCAAACAGTTTAAGCACCATAATAACATACAGCTAAGGATGTGGTGAAACTGCCAGGTGGCTGAGCTCAGAGGGAATGAGGATCAAGGGATGAAAAAAGGACTAGATACGTTCATCAGTAAAATGAAAAGTTTAATTTCACAACAGAAGAGACTTATAATTGTATAATTAAGTGAGGTGGGAGGGGAGACATTTAGATGAGATATTAACAACTAAACTGGAAACCCGAGATAAGAAATGAGGAATATTGTGAAGTCAAGCAGTGAGTGCCTTGAAAGTTTTATGAATTGTACTTTGACGATTCAGTCTTTCTCCATAGATTGTTTAAAAAAAAGAAAAACAAAAAACAACAACCCTGCAATACTGTCAAATTAGACCACATTGTTTCTCTGGCATCCCCCTGTTTTCAATCCATTCTGTCTCTCCCCCTTGCAATCTATCCTCAGACTGTCCATTGCATCAACCATCCCTTAGGAGTTTTTCAAGCATTGTATTTGCATTTTGTATTGTCCAAAGACAGGTGTTTGAAAAGGAAGCAAGGTACTCTGACCGCCCTGGGTTTCAACGGACTGTCTTTGCAGCATTTTTGTCCCTAGCTAGCCTATGGAGCAAGGAAAAGAGATTTGGACAAGAATTTAAATTTTCTTCGTAACATCAGTTTAGTGGCAGCACTATATATCAGGATGCATATTGATTCATTTTCTGATTCATGAAGACACCATGTTTCCTGTGGACTACTGGAGATGTAGGGCCTGATTTTGCCTTATTAGTCATGTACATCACTGCAAAATTAGTGTAGAGTGAGAGTAAAATTCTAGCACAAGCCTGAGTGGAAAATACTGGAAGTGTTGTGCACCCACTTTGTACTCACTATGTGTATTTGTCCATGACTACAGAAGGTGAAAATTAGGGAAGAATATGTTCTTTAAAATTTAAGCAGAATTTAATCCTTTTGTGGGATTTACCACTGAATATGTAGACTGTGTAGCCAGCGACACAACAGCAGGTGATTGGCACTGGTTAGTAAACCTGTCTCCCCTTGAGAAGTTCCAATGGCTTTGGGCAGAGGAGTGCCTATGGGTGGGATAGAGGAAACCCCTGAATGAAGAAAATGTCCCCAGAAAGGTGGATGAGCCGGAATTTTTGTTGGCCAACTGTATCCACATTTTTGGGACAATACCCATCCAGAAATGGCGCAGTTGTGGCTGTGATAAGGTGGGTGCTTTTTGCAACTCAGAGTGGTGTTCTGGCTAGAAGCTGCAGCAGGCTTATCCCAATCATCTTGACCAGGGGTGGCAAACTGTGGTTTGTAAGCCACATGTGGTTCTTTTACCATTAAAGTGCGGTTCGCGGAGCCCCCCACCCCACTCCCCATTCTCCACATACCAGACCAGGGTGGAAAAGCTCAGGACCTCTGCCATGCAGCAGGATGGTGAGGTGTGTGGGCTTCTGCCCGTCAGGAAGGGGGGTCTCAGGGCTTCAGCACCATGGAACGTACCTGCTGGTGCGCGGGGCTTCAGCAGGAGCAGGGCTGAAGCCCCGAGCCCTGTCAGGCACCTCCCATGGGGCTGAAACTCACGAGTCCCAGCAGGTGTACCCCTAGCTCTCGAACTTCTGAAGATTGTTGTGTGTGGTTCGGAGGGTCAATAAGTTTGACCACCCCTGGTCTTGACCTTTGTCTTGCCATTGAAGTTCTATAGATCCTGCCAGGAGAGAACGTGGAGGGCCTTTGGCAACCCCTTCCTTCTTTATTTTGCTTAGGTGTGCACATCAAGAGTCTGTGCTCGATGGTTGCTTGTTCTGATAGGGAAGGACTCAGACATTTGGCAGCAGCTCAGTTGTCCAAGCAGCCCTACTTAGGGATGGCCTCCTTGCGCCAATCTGGGAAAGGCCCTAGAAAAGGTGGGATAAAGAAGCTTCTGTCTTCCTTCTTCTTTCCTGGCTCTAAACTAATCATTGCTTGTTGGAACATTTGCACTATGTTAACTAGACTTGACCTTGAAGACTATGAACTTCAGAAAACAGTCATAATTGATAGAGAACTGCATCAGTTCAGCATTGATATTGCAGCCTTCAGTGAGACAAGGCTTTTGGAAATTGGATCACTAGATGAAGTAAATTATCACTTATATTGGTCTGGGAAACCGGACAATGAACCAAGGATAGGTAGTGTTGGATTTGCTGTTAAGAAGTCTGTCCTCAGTGCATATACCCCTCCAGTACCTATCAGTTAGAGGATCATGCGGCTGGATGTGAACACGAACTTGAGAGTCCTGACTCTTCTGTCCAATTAAAAAAACCCAACACTTGATTATTCCAAACAGCAAAAAGATGAATTTTGTTCTCAACTGGAACAAATAGTTGAGAATGTCCCCACAAAAAGCAGATTCGCTCTTCTCGGTGATTTCAATGTGCACGTGGGTGAGGATTTGGAGCACTGGGGACACATCATTGGTAAACACAGCACAGGTAGCCTCAACAAAAATGGCCAGCTTTGTGCCTCTTGTGAGCTGATAGTCGCAAATGCCTATTTTGCCATCAGCAGCTGCAGCAAGGTCACATGGAGGCACCCTTGCTCAGGATCTTGGCATCAGCTTGACCTTATCCTGATCCGTCCCAGAAACATTCACGATATATTATATGTTCAATCAATGCATAGCGACACTGATCATGCTGTTGTTAGGGCCAAGCTCCAATTACATCCTTAAAAAGATCTGTTCTGTGAAGCCAAAAGGTAAACCTCACCTCAACATCACTAATATGAAGGACACTTGTACAAATTTCCAATGTGCACTTGAGCTTGTTTTTGAAAATGATCAACCTGATTCTGACACCTTGTGAGAAAATTTTAAGAATAAGACACTGGCTGCTGCCAAGGATGTCCTTGGAACCACAAAGAAAAAACATTGACTGGCTTGCAGCATCTGAACATCTGCTGCTTCCACTTATAGAAAAGAAAAATCAAGCTCTCCTAAGTCTACTTCAACAACCAATCAAGCTCAGAACTCTCAAGTTTAAGGAGGCTAAGGCTGTGGTTCGGAATGCACCAGAGAATATGCCCAGAAATATTGGCAAAACCTGTGCAAAATTATTTAGATCTGTTTTGAAAGAGGGGACCTTCATAGTACCTATAATGGAATTGAAGGGGTACTTGGTCCACTTTGTAAAAGAACAAAAACATGAAGGCAAAAGATGGTACCATATTGACTGACAGGCAAAAACAGCTTGACCGATGGACTGAGGATTACAAAGAACTCTATTGAAAGAATGCCATTGTCTGTGATACTGCCTTAGCTGCCATTTCCCAGCTTCCAAAAGTGCAGGAGCTGGACCAAATACTGACTCTTGAAGATGTAGAGAAGGCTACCAAAGAGATTGCAACTGGAAAAGCAAGCAGCAGGCAATGACCAGTTACCTCCCGAGCTCCTAAAGGCAAGGGGGAGAAAGTTTGCAAGTGACATCTATGCACTTCTCTGCACCTGTTGGGAAGAAAGCCATATACCTCAGGAACTGAAAGATGCAAAGATAATTACGCTATATAGAAATAAAGGGGACAGAGGAGACTGCAACAATTATGAAGAGATATCTTTGTTCAGCATGGTCGACAAGGTGCTTGCAAGGGTCATATTGAAAAGACCCCAAGTCCTTGCTGAGTCTACCCTGAGAGCCAGTGTGGGTTCAGAGATGAATGCTCCATGTGACATGTCCTTCATATTGTGCCTGTTTGCAAGAAAAAAGCCATAAACAGGCACCTCTCTATGTAGCATTCATTGACCTACAAATGTCCTTTGACATGGTTAGCAGGAATGGCATCTATAAGATCCTGTTGAAAATTAGCTGTCCACAAAAGGTGCTTTCCCTATTCAAGAGTTCCACGAGGGAATGAAGGCAGCCATCCAATATGAAAATGAAACATCATCCGAGTTTAGTATTGATGCTGGTATGAAGCAAGGCTGTGTCTTAGCGCCCACTAGCTTTGGTATCTTCTCTATTCTTTGCCTTTGGAAATGATCAATCTGGCATCTAATTGAATTGAGGATGGCCAACAGCTTGTTTAACATCAGATAAATAACATCAGATGATTCCAGCACAGAAGGCACGTCACCCAGCTTACTATTCGGGATCTCCTTTTTGCAGATGATGCTGCATTCATCTCTAAATTATCTGATGAACTGCAGGTCATGATGAACAAGTATTTTGATGCATGCGCCAAGTTTGGCATGGTGATCAGTATCAAGAAAATAGTTGTCAGATTTTAGTGTTGGTACCTTGTCACATATGTCAATAATGAAGCTCTGGACAACATGGATCACTTCTGCTATCTTGGCTCAATTATTACCAGCTCACATAACCTTGATAGGGAACTTGATGTAGAATCTGCAAAGCTTATGTTACCTTTGGCAAACTTACCTCATGTTTTTGAAACAACAAATTGCTAACCCTGAACACAAAGGTGTCTGGTTTATCGGGCTTGTGTCCTCAGTACCGTCCTTTACAGGTGTGAAAACTGAGTCACCTACTCCAAGCAAGCATGGAGATTGAACAGTTTCCACCTCCACTGTCTTAGAAAAATCCTTGGAGTTACTTGGAAACAACAGATCACCAATAACGAGATCCTTCAGAGAGCCGGGCCTGCAGTCTATGCAGACTATGCTGGACATTCACAGGCTTCACTGATTGAGACATGTGGTGCGCATGCCTAAGGATTGTCTGATGATGGCTGTGCTCGGTGGCCATCTTAAGAACCACCCACGATGCAGAGGAAGGCCAAAGCTCCGATAGAGCGACAAGATGAAGCAAGACCTCAAGAAATTCAGCATCCCACTGACAATTGGGAGAAACCTGCCCAAAATCATTCAGTTTGGAGAAGCCAGGATAAGAATGGTTCCATCACCTTGAAGAGCCATCAGAGAGACCAGGCTGAGTCCTGCAGGCAATGCAGGAAGCAGAGTGTGCTTCAACTTCCATCTGGTGAGTGGATCTGTAGCCACTGTGAGAAAGTTTGTCATTTGGTAAGTGCCACTGACGGACCGACTTTGTCTTGTCTGCTTCCATCTGTCAAGATGTTGAACGGCCACATATTACTGTGAATAGAGGTGGAATGGTTAAATAACTTTAATGAAAAGAACTAAATGTACACCAATTCAGAGCCCTCACCCATGCTCTAATTATGTTAGATGAGCATTTTTATTAATATAATATTAATATAATAAAATAATTTCTTTTAAAACATGTACCTATTTGAATGGAGCACACAGAAGTCTTAGAACCCATGAAAATCTCTGACCAGAAGACCAACCAAAAAAAAAATCATCTCTTAACAAATGAAATCTCCTGTATTTTACACTATTTGAATTACAATCTTTTGTATTTACCAGGATTTTAAACAGTAGGTCTAATTTAGGCTCTGCAAAGACTTATGCACATGCCTAATTCTAAGTAAGTGGGTAGTGCCATTAAAGACAGTGTTATTAGACACATGCACAAGTTTTTGTAGTTGTTTAATTAAGCTGGAACAATAAGAATTTCCAAGATTTAAAAAATGGAAAAATCCAAATTTTGCACAGAAATATGTATTAAATTTACTATTTGGCGAATTTCCACACTTTCTCACCCACCATTATGGACAATATAATGTGTTCTATGCCATCTCTGCATTGGAATAGTAGAGAGCTGCACAGCCTCAGTAGGAACTCCCAGAAACAGATACCTTCCAGTGCTCTAGGAAGCACAGGACGAGTAAGCCTGCTGTTATACCCTTTAAAAAGGATGTGTTTCTTTCAATGCCAAGCTAGCTCTGCTTGCTGTTGCAGAGTAGGGAGGGGGCATGTTTTGGTCTCTTCCTGATCTTTTCTGAGAGATTAGTTGCTGCTGTGAGCTGTGGGTTTGTGTAGACCTTGATCTGAGCACAAGTGTGGGGTGTCTGGCTCTTGTTCAGGACTGCAAGAGATGAGGATCCAATTGTCCCTCATCCCTCTCCTCCCCCTCCACCAAAATCCACCGCCTGTGAATCTGTGCAGTGCTGAGCACATTTTTACATAAATTCAAAAATATTGAGATCCGTTTCTTTTATCTCCTCTAACAGTCTTCTTTCGGGGTGCTTTTCTCATATACTTCTGTAAAATGATAACACTCAGTTTGTCCTGCTCTACCAACACTGGGAACAGTTATGTGGCAGAATTGAGAAGACCAGGTGTATAGAGGGTTGACAAAAATCAACATGAGATGAGGGTGAGTTTGAATACGTTTGTGTCTGGCAATAACAGACCGAGTTTACAACCTGACCTGCTGCTGTTCCCACAAGCCCACGTTCCAACAAATACCTATGCTCCCCCAAGTTGCCATCTTCCTACCCCTTACCTTAAAGGAAGTTAGCAAGAGAAAGTCAAAGCTCTTTCCAAGCAGTGTCAGCAGTCACTATAGAGATTGCCAGAGAACCTAGCCACTGGGGTAATGTAGTGTGGTTCAGCTGGAACTAAACCAAATAGAAGATGAGTCGGAGTGTGAGAATAGACTTCTGGTGACTTTCTCTGACTTTGGGTGATGCCTCAGAAAATTCCTCCTATGTTTTTCTTCGCCATTTGAACTTACCCTCTGAAATAAAAAACATTGGGGTTCTATCTCCTTCACCTGACTGAGCAGAGGGAAGTCTTCCATCCATCTACTGGAGGGCTAAATACTCTCTAGCACCATCTTTTTTTCCTACTGCTTCTTTCACCCCACTAAAGCTCCTTACTAGGTGACTACAGATTTGTTCATAATAGACTGGGAAACCGTCCTACCGATGATCCTACAGGCCAAAATCAAGAACGGACCTTTGTTTGAAGAGGTTCATGGGATCAGTGTGGCCCTATTTTTTTCTAGCTATATAGAAGAGTTTAACTTTTTGATTAGAAAAATAATGATCATAATTTTATTTTTATCCACCTGTATGTATTGTCCATGTTACTTTCTTTTTTTTTGAAATTACATTTCTGGTTTTTGTTTTAGTATTGTTAATGTCAGAATGTCCATAATTCCTGAGCATGTTTTACACACATTGTGTACAAATCAGAACTAAGCAACTTTCAACTTAGTTTTATATTGTAGAAGAGAGAGCCCAACTGAAAGTGTCACTATGTGGAATACATTAAATTGTATTGTCTATGACATACTGGCTTTATTTTGAGTAGGTTATTGTGTTAATAATAGAAATGTATGAATTGTTAAACACTATAAATAGATTCCTATTGCTGTCCTTGCTATCTTATTGATCATTAACATATACAGAACAGATAGAATCGATATAGTCTGAGCACCCACATGTATTCTTTATGCATGAAGCATAACAGAAGAAAATACTATATCTTTACAGAACTTTAAATAAATCTACTGAGTTGGTGTCAGTAATTTACTATATCTTCAGAACTTTGACATAACATAGGGATTTCATCATACCTGTGACTGGGTGTTGCAGGATGTAAGACAAATACCGGAAAATCTGGACAGGCACCATTTTTACAATATCAGTGGCACTCTTAATCTAGTCTTCCTTGCCTGGAACTATGATTTAGGGAGCCATACTAATATGGCTGCACAAAAGAGGAAGAGGCTTATTTCCCTTTACTCTCCTGTGTAGCTATATCAGGGATTGGCAACCTTTGGCCCGCGGCCCGCCAGGGTAAGCACCCTGCCGGCCTGGCCGGTTTGTTTACCTGCCTTGCTGCAAGTTCGGCCGCTCGTGGCTCCCATTGGCCGCAGTTTGCCATCCCAGGCCAGTGGGGGCTGTGGGAAGCGGAGCGGGCCAAGGGATGTGCTGGCTGCTGCTTCCCGCAGCCCCCATTGGCCCAGAGCAGGGAACTGCAGCCAGTGGGAGCCGCGATCAGCCGAACCTGTGGACGCGGCAGGTAAACAAACCGCCCGTGCCAAAGGTTGCCGATCCCTGAGCTATATTATAGTGATTCACAGCCTAGCCCATAGTTAGTGTCTTCACATCATGAGTGTTGTACGTGAAGGTGGATTGTGTACATATTACTGAATGTATGTAATTAAACAAATGCATTATTAATAGAGATGAGCCTAAAACAACCACCACCTGAAATTAGAGGACAGAACATTGCAGCTTGTTTCCATCTTTAATTCAAACTGTAAAGTGCAAAGGTAATATATACTGTACAGATATTTATCTAGCATTTATAACCACAAAGAACAAGAAGTGATGAATGACTAACAAAAGTTCCTTTAAATATTCAATTTTAACTGGAATTTATATTATAAAATATATTTATGTTAATTCTCATCATTCTCTTATTACAGTGCAAACTAGAATATCAAGCATGTGTCTCAGGAAAACAGATTTCTGTGAAGTGTGAAGGACGTTGCCCTTGCCCTTCAGATAATCCCACAAGTATAGGCAAAAATGGTCAGAGGGGTAAGTAAAGGCAATTTCAGTTTTATTTTTTAACTGAGCGTTTTTAGAGAGGAATATGATTTAATTAATGGAAGAGCACAGCGATCACTAAATGGTGATTATTCTAAAGAAAAATGAGATTTTATTTTCTTACAGTGGGTTTTGAAATAACAGCTAGAGTAGAAGACAATATTTTTCAATGTTAACTATAGTGTAAAACCATTGTTGATATTTGTATATTATTGTTCAACACAACATGCTTAGCACTGTATAAAACACACAGAAAAACACAGTCCTTGCTCTAAACTGCTTTCACTCTAAAGGTCAAGAAGACAAAGATGCACTGAAGAATCCAGGGTGGGAAGTAACTTAATTTAAAAAAAATATTCTTAAGTAATAAGTAGCAGCAATTGTATTGTTGTTATGTACTGACAACTAGAGGGCATCATGGAAAAGGTGAGCTTGTATGTGAGAACTGAATGAAAAGACATTGATGGCTTTCTGAACCAGGTGCACAGTATTTTTGTGAAATTTGGGTCAGCAGAGAATTTGGTTGCTTTGTGCTGCTTCTCAGCCCCTCGCGCAGTGGGTAAAAAAGATTTGTGGCCAACCGCTTCTAGATTCTACTGATTCCTGGGTGCTGGAACAGCCCATCGTGGCTGCATGAAGCTGGTGTAAATTATAGAACAGCAGGAGTTTGCTCTAGTGGCTGCTAGATGGATGACCTCAGAGTTGGGAGGCACGCAGATGTTGTTTAAATCCACCTTTGTGCACACACCTCCCAAGTGTGCCAAATGCAGCACAGCTAGAGCCTGGGACTGACTTTCTTTGCTCTACATTTAGAGAATCTCTTTATGTATAAATGCCATTTTTCCTCAGTGGAATCTATGAATACTGGTGTTCTGAAGATATTTTTCTCTGGCAACATTATAAAGAAAAAACAAATAGCATTTATGGTCTTGGTGTATATTATTATATCAGTACTTTCTGAAGCTAATTTATTAACTTTCATGGGCTATTTTAAATTATTGTGTAGAGAATTCTTATCACCTCCATTGTAAAAGTTAGCTGCTGATTAAGTAAATTTTTCTTACGGTTTAAAAAAAAAAAGATTGGATTAGTTAATTTTAAGTAATGAGTTTAAGTAACCACAATGAACACAGATACATGTGCATGCACACACAACCAATTACAAAACTGTGCTAACACATCACTTATGCCTCTGCTTTTTTCTGCAATAACATCACTAAGTGTTATCTAAATACTGTCTGTAGTGTAAACTGCTGCACTACAATAAGGCATCAGGTTTTTTAATTGCATTAATTTTTAGTTGCACTTTGGTACCTGTTATCAGGGCTTTAAAAAATTCTGCAACATCTACTCACCCTAGTAGCTCAGGTGAAAAATACTGAAGCAGGGATAAACCTCAATTAGCTTAATTGGTGCAAGTCCCTGCATGGTTCAGTGATACCAATCACTAGTAACCAATTGCTGATTCAGGGCTATTTCTGAGTATAGACCAGAGACTCCCCCATGGGTGGAAGAGAGATGACCCTGCCTGGCTACCTGCTTCCCGCTTGCCCACCAGTAGGCATGAAGTGGAGAATTAGCTGAGAGGCTTCACTCTGGGAGGCCATTTTCACCTCTGCATGTGGTACCTCTGCCCCTGACCCCCATCTTCCCTACAATCAGGGGTGCTGGAACAATTTGTACAGTGGGGATGCTGAGAGCTATTGAACCAAACTGTAAACCCTGTATATGATGGAAACTACTTCGGCTAGGAGACGCAGCAGCACCCCTATCACTTCTATTTCCAGCACCTATCCCTAAAATAAAGTAACAGTAGCACTTAGCCCTCTGCTCCCTGCCTCCCTTCCAGCCCATTCATCTGTTCTAAATTCCTACTTGTCCTGGATGAGTGAATTTTTCAATCACAGCCTACTATTAATACTAAAATTATCTAAATACTGAAAATAAATTATAGGTACAAGTTAGCAGCTTCAACAAGATGGAACTGTTTTTTAATTAGTACTCTTAGGAATGAACTGTTCCTAAAGACTTACCCGGTCAGGGGATAAAGATAATTTATGTTCAGTTGAGTAGAGGGAAAAGGCAGTGAGAATTTAAACTAATTCTGTCCTGCCAGATTGTGAGGACAAACAGAGTACAAGGTTTTCTTACAGCTGCAGATCAGTAGTACATAAAAATGTGAATGTCATTTCTTTTCAGTGCCAAAGGCCAGGAGACATGAAAAATGTGAAAGTAGGTTGAGTATCATTGCTAGTATTTCAGCTGTCATTTACATTAAAAGTTCATAACGCTCCAGCAGTAGTACACTGTGTGTGTTAGTCAACCCCCCTCAATGTTTTCTAACAAAGCTCATCTGTGCTTTGATCAACAAAGAGTAATCTAGGGATCATGTTGAAATGGTTGGGAGTGTTTTGTCATGCATCTGCAATATTAAAAAGAATAGAATACGAATCCTCAAGAATATAAATATGAGAAATATAATTACATGCATCTGATGAAGTGGATATTCACCCACGAAAGCTTATGCTCCAATACGTCTGTTAGTCTATAAGGTTCCACAGGACTCTTTGTCGCTTTTTACAGATCCAGATTAACACGGCTACCTCTGATAATTACATTGTAGATAGCTCGATTACAAAATATTTTGTTTAATTAAGAAATGAATCCAAGCAACCTTTTTGGCATGAATAAAAAATAAGTTTAATAACAGTATCTGAAAATTAATGTTACATAATTCACCAAACTGCATGTGCTTGCACGCTAATTTAGTGATGTAGTATGCAGTTTGTGGCAACTAGCTACTTTGACTTAATTTAATTCATGTTCCTGTTCAGCCAAATTGAGTTTAAAATATAAACAGCAGAATTTTCTTCAGGGGGAATTAAGCAAGTTAATAGTGGAATTGTAGAGAAGATGATGAAAATGCTATTGTATTAAAGCCCTTCTGTGTCTCTTTAATAGATTCTCGTGTAACTGTGTATAAGAATTTAATTCTGATAAAAATGTGTTCTGTAGAACTAGAATAATTTGACTTGTATATTTGTAAAAATCCTTCCTCCCTTTTAACTCATTTTGCTTTTTTTTTTTCCCTGCTGCTGCCCTAGTTTTTCCCCATGAGTCTTAAATGGCAGTATATGCCTGTTTGAATCCCTTCTCTTTTCTGTGTCTAGTACAGTTTCATTTGTACTCTCCAGTCTGTGAATAGTACCAAGTTAACTCACATTGACAGTCTGTTGTTGGGTGCATATTTCTCATCACTGAGCATGTAGTCTGTTGCAACTTAATTATGTGGCCCAGACTTCTTCGGACTGGTCTACATTACTAAGTTAGGTCGACATAAGGGAGCTTATGTTGACCTAATTATGTGTCCGTGTCTACACTACAGCCTTCCCCCCACCGATGTATGTGCCCTACTACACCGACCTCATAACTCCACCTCCATGAGAGGCGTAAGGTGTATGTTGCTGTAGTTAGGGCAATGCAGTATCTGTGTAGACGCTGCATCCCTTACATCGGCTGTTGACTGTCTTGTAAATATCACAGCAGGCGCCAACTGCTCCCTGCTCCCCTGAAGAGCTGGGCGGCTGGACCCTACTCCCAGCTGGGAGCCAGGGAGAAAATGGACCCCATACCCAGCAGGGAGTCAGGTCAAGAAGCCCTGGCAACCCCAACCTCCCCACTGGGAGCTGGGCAGCCTTGTCAATTTCTCAGCTTGGTGAGCTGAGAAATTGACAAGGCAGGTTTCTCGGCTCCTGGCAGGGAACAGGTTGGGGAAAAGCCCTCAGTGGCTTTCCCTGTTCCCAGCAGGGAACGGGGAGTGGGAGTTGGGCGGCAGCCCACTGGGAGCCCAGTAGCCTGTGGGACAGCCAGGTGCCCGGGGACCAGGCTCTCAGCTCCCCACACTGCCCTTCTTAGGTTGGTGGAAGTGCTTCTAGTGAGGATACGCACCACTGACCCAAGGAGGGTAGTGTGGACATGCACTACCACAGTAAGTCGACCTAATATAGGTTGACTTACATTTCTAGTGTTAGACATACCCTTCTATACTTACAAATTTGACTATTTCCTTTCATTGCACTGTGTTCACTGTGCGTCCAAACCTGCACCTATTATGGTCAATGACAAAACTTTCATTTACTTCAGAGATAAAGGATCAAGCCCCTTGGTTTCTTAATTCCTCCAGATTTTGGAATGTTAAAATAGATTTTGCCTCTTTACAAAACTTATTTAGTTTTTGTTTTGTTTTATTTTTAAACATATGTAGGCATTTATAAGGTCCTTGTCTAGCCTCAACACTAGGCCAGTCTATACTACTTTGATTGGACAATTCCCAGCCTCTCCACTCTCTTGTAATACTGTGACTCATCTTGTGTTGGGGAACCAGGTTGGAGGGGTTGTCATACTTAGTGCTGTGAGTCCAAATGTCAGAGCTAAGGGTCGCGACAGAGTCAGTGCCAGGAAGCTTAGCCAATGGTCAGAACCGGATTACCAGGAGTCAGGGAAGGCAGGAGCAGGGCTGGTTCTGAGGCAGGCGCAAGGCTGGGTGCAGGATGGGGTCTGGACTGGAGCAATGAAGGTGCAAAGCCAGAGCAAGGCTTGGAGAGAGATGAGGACTGAGAGGCAGAGAATCCGGGCCTGTTCATTGAGCAGCCAATGAGCTGCTGGGCTTAGAAATCAGCCTGCTAGCTTCCTCAGCCAATCAGGCAGGGCAGTTTGTCAGATAGCCTAGCTGGCTTGTTAGACTGTCAGGAGTACAGAACAGATGAAGCTGTGGGGCATTACTCCTGACTTTTTGTCAGGTCTTCATTGTTGGGGGGGGTGTTTTTGTTTTGTTTTTTTGATGGTTTGAGAGTCAGGGTGTCAGATCTCTTCTCCCCTTTCAAGCTCCCTACATTCCAAAGTCCTTTTTTGCTGAATCCCTTAGTAGCCCTGGTAGAGACTGCCCCTCCAATAGCCAGGATACAACAGGTTGTAGTGTTCCATTCTGAGAGGGCTCACCCCTACATTCAGGTGGAATTGAGTAAACTCCTCCACACCCCCAACATACACCTCAATACTCAAGGTGTTTTTTGCTTTGCATTAAGATAAAATTAGCCAGAAACCAAAGTTCTAGAGGTCTAGCTAGCCTGAATAGGCTCTTCGCTGCTTTCCAGCACCAATTCTTAAATTCTATCCACTTCATTCTCTGAGTGATTTGAAGAAATAGCAGTTACTACATTGGACCCATTGTCTAGTTTTTTCTTCGGAATTGCTTCTCTTGCTCCTGACTTCATGCTTGCAGATAGTCACTGCCACTAGGCTGGGAAAGAACTCCTGCAGGATTACATCTTTATGACCTCCCAGATCCAATGAGTACCACTTGCCCTAGTGGAAATCACAGACCTGATGCCCCCAATGCATAAAATTCAGCTATCGAGTCTAACTCTGGCATCCAATCTCCCCCACTTCAGGGAAACCCTATTGCACTGACAAAGAGTATAATCTAGTGCCCAATAAAACCTCCATCTCTTAATTCGTCCTTTAGTAATAAATTTGGGCTGCCCATGAGCAAAATACCTCCCAAGGGCACTACCTGCGGTGTGAAATTGAAGATGTCCATGCTTGTAGTTAATGCAAAGATATCTTCTTGGATGTTCCAACCCTCCAACCTACTGCCTATTTAATAATAGTGAATAAAGAAATCTACCTCTGTTTCCATACAGTGGTGACATCTGTGTTTCATTTGCTGGCAGTACTCCTAAACTACTAGCCAATGGGCTATGAAGTCAGCAAACTTGTCTCATCTTTTGGATAAACCTTTATCTGCAGGAAGGGTGGATTCAAGTGGCCTACCACCTGTAAAGCTGGCTTTAACCAAGCAGAAACTCCTGGGCTTCAGATGGCAATCTGGGAGTGAGGAAGAGCTCCATCTGACAAGACAGATCATGCATATGGTCATCCCCCTGGTGTGCAGGTGACCAGTAGCTTACCTGAGCGCCTCCAGCCAGCCCACAGCTAAGATGATGCCCTTCCAAGCCAAAGTGGGGTGACACCTAAAGAAAACTGAATATCTTTCTTCTTGATTGACCAAACAAACACCCCTTTGAGGCTACAAATGTTACATTTTTGAACATTTTCTTCTTACGTTTAGCATCTATGTGATTTTATAGTTCTTTCACTTAGCATATTTGAAAAGGAGGTAAAAAGACATTTTAAAGATTATAGAAACCATGTCTCTGTACTTTGGTGATTGTTCAACCAATGTGACAGGTCTAATTATGGTGGAATTACCTCTGAAAATGTGTCTGACCGACTCTCTAGCCTTATGCCACGTTAACCTCTACAATTAATTGTGGTCTCCCTGTCATTTTCTACAAATTGTTATATGTGGATAGTTGATAATATGCAGAACTGAAAAAGAATACTGAAGACTTAAAGTGAAGTGAGCTGTATTTTTAATTTATTTTTGATCCACAAATTGACAATTATCGCTCTCTGGATAAAAGCTAAAAAAGGAAACTAAATATGTAATTATACCGAGACATCGCTCCTAAGCAAAAAATAATGTACCAGAAAGTTTCTGAAATTAGGAGATGGTCTTACTGGATACATACTTGGGTACATACTTGACTAAGCCACATCTGGTTTGGAGGAAGGTGGGAATAAAATGAATACTTAGTATATTTCAAAAGTACCAAAATAGATTAATCTTCCTTTTGAGAGTTGGATAGAGTATAGAACCTAGGATCTATACCTCTCTGATGTGTCCAATACCAGCTGACTTGCACAAGATGGGGGAGGTGTTGGGCTGGGTTTGTTAAATGCTTCAATTCATTCACAAAAAGGAATATCAAGGGCAGCTGTCATGCCCTAAGAAAATTATAATAACCAAACAGTATAAATGCAGGGCATGAGAGGGGAAAATGTGGGCAAGCAAAAGCAAATTTGTGCTTATTATTTATTTACTGATACTTTTATTTTATAGCTATGATGCAGATCGGGATCCCTATTTGCTGTACAAACATAGGACAGTAGTCCTACCTCAAGAAGCTTACAATCTATGAAAGCACACAATATCTAAATGATGAGGGAAACAATTAATTATGTGCAATTTAAAATATATTTGCTTTATATAGATAGATAGATATAGATATATAATTCAAAATTGTGTGTGTGTGTGTGTACACACATTAGATAGATAAGTAAATATACACTACCTTCAAATGGAGAACTGAGCAGTTGATGTTGGCCATTGGTATTTTGACTGGGGTGGAGGTAATGCAGTAAGAGATAAAAGTGATTAAATGGACAGGAACAGAGTTGTAAAGAGCTCAACATTTTCCCACGATTACAATGAAACACTGAACTTTAGTTTCCATAACAATAATATATATAGGTAACAGTTGAACACACTGTTTTATTGAAATATTTACAATTTTTAAACTGATAGCCAGAGCCCTGCTGCTGTATGTTATTTTTTCACAAAATGTAAAAACTAAAGATTATCTGTAAAAGCGCAAATTCTGTTTTTTCTGCATTTTTCTGTGTCAAATGGATTTTTAGTATCCCTGTTTATAACCATCTGACAACTTCCATAGCAGGACAAAACTATTGCCAAATGCTTATAATATTGACATGAAGTAAACTTCTGGAGTGATAGACACTCTGCAGAAATCTAGACTTGAGGCAAGGGAGCTCTAAATGACAGGAGGGTAAGAACACAGGTTCAAGATGGCAGCATTCAGTATTCTGCAACCAAACAATATTTGAGGAAATCTCTGAGGATGGATAGAAGAAGACAGAGGCTGTAGCATGAGAAATCTGGTAGAGAGAAGCTGATTCTCCCTCTGGGGGAAATACTGAAAGTTGAGCCACTCTGAATGGAGATGACTGACTGGTTGACTCCAAGTGCTTTTCCACCCATTTAATCTAGTGAAGCTCCCTTATAAGGCAGACACTTGCTTCTGGTCCCATCCCTGTCTTGTGTATATGAGTGACTGCAGCCTCACTGCCTGAATAAATTAATATTAGATGTACATAAGTCAGTTACTGTGCAAAGCTGTAATTGTCTGGTGTGTTTTCTTTCCTTTCTGGACCAGATATTTTGAGCATGGATAGATGTTTCCATCCAAGTCAGGGAGACTTAGTATCGGATGTGGCTGCATTCATTCCACTGTTGAGTCTGGAGGGGCATGTGAATGGGATGTACATAGGATTCCCACCTCTGTAACGAGATCCTTACTGAATCTGGCATTGACACCAGATCCTGACATTTTGAGTGTCAGGAGAGACTACAGGAGGGGTCTGGAGTGTTCTTGTCCACGAGATTGTCCCTATTAACTACATTGCCATCCCCAGCAGTTGTAAGACTTACCTGGCTGACTGGGGTCTGGATGGATGAATATAGGTTGTGCTCCTCTTATGGACCAACCATGTCCTTATGAATAATGAACAGAACTCCCACGTTCACTAGCCACCAAGAAAGGGGATGTTTTGAATAACTCCCCAATAAGATAGTTAGTAAGAGGTCAACTAAAGTTTGCATTATAAAAGGCTTCCTGAAAAAAAAGGGTCTTCATTAATTTGTCAGGGAGGAATGCATATGTAGCCTGGACAACTGCTGCCACTGTCATGATTTTTTTTTAAGTGTACTCTTCTGCCAATGTGAAGCCAAAAGGCAAAGTGTCATATTGAAAATGCCTTCATCTATTGCAAGTTTTGAGGGGCATTAAGCATATGAATGTAGGAAGCCTGGCAGGGGGACACCATAATGTGCTGAATATTGTCACTCTATTAATCTCAGTTTTAGCAAATAAGTTCCAGGAGCACCATTATTTTAGGTTACCTAGGTAACAAGAGGTGGGAAAACTTGACGTGAACACAAATACAATTAGATTAAAAACAAGGTGGGTCCTGTTGTGTTCCGTATACATTGCTACTTAAAAAAACAAGTATAGGTAAATAGTGTTTTTAAACAAATTGCATAGCAGCATTCCCAGAAATCCTCGTTATGTTTTTATTCACATGGCACTATCTTCTTACTACATGAGTTAAAACCCTGCTACATCATACAGGTGTGGATACCAAATAAATCATTTTTTCCACTGTTTGTATTGAAAGAGAAAGCGGAGCAGTGTCCCAAAATCACAAATGTACAATTCGAGGGATGAGAGTAACACTTGTAATAACCTCTTAATCACTAATTTCCATTATTACCTTTCAAGGACAAACAGTACATTTTATTCTCTCTATAAAATTAATTTCAGGAATGAAATCGATATACCTTAAGATATACACCAGACCAGTCAAACCTGATAACATCAATTATTAGCTATGGGGTGGCCAAGTGAAGCTATTTATATAAGAAAATGGGCTAGATTCCCATCTAAAAATGTTTACATGTTTATTGTATATTCAAGATTGAGACTTCAAATCCAGAAAAATACAATAAGCAGGCTCTCAAGTTACAATGTGTTCTGGTTTTATATTCACAAATCTACTCATATGAATTAACATGAGTTCTGAATATATTTCACAAAATAGGAATTCCATAAGTGTTGTTGTATTACTGATAAATCTATTGTAGAAAATAATACTGGCTTTCCTCCAAAAAAAAAAGTTGTATTAAATTGGCAACAAAAACCTTAAAGAGGTGTGCTTATTTTCAGCATGGAGAAACTATTGCCATTTCAGATGTCAACTTTCTTAGGAGAAGAGGCTCAATAAATGAGTGGGCATTTTCAAAAGCAGCAGCATTAAGCCAGGTTTGCTTATTGGAAACCTTTCATACACTATTAGCTGAATCAGCCCTTGTTTTGGTCATTTTTTTATTACATTGTTCTTCTTTCTAACTGCATTTCAGTTTTTTAATTCATTACCATAAGATGTCTCACAATACAATATTGACTAAAAACAGTAAAGCAGTTTATACTGAAATTAACCGTCAAGCAGCATCTTCAGTAGATGGTCTTGTGGCTAATGCACAAAACTGGGAGTTAGACTGGATTTCTTGTCCTGTCTGTGCCATAGACTATCTGCATAGGTTGCTTAGCTCCATTCAAGCCTGATCCTGTACACTAAAGTCAATGGACATTTTGCTGTTGATTTCAGTGGGAAAAGGATTAGACCCTTGTGCTGCCTGTGAGTCAGTTTCACTGTCTGCACAGAGATGATGAAGCTTAGTCCATTAAGGCTGATAAAGTAGTATGAGATGATACAGTGAAAAGAGTTATAGAAATGCAATTTTTTATTATTAATCTAATTCTATTTCCAGTGAAAATTAATTTAATATTTTCTTTAAAATAAGTTCAACTTCACTTTTCAATTTCAATCCTTCACATATATACCAAAACATTTTTTGCCTTTACTAATTCACTCATTTACCATTTGAACTTTTAAAATGTTGGTCTTTTGTGGCAGTTTTTGTTTGTGTCCTCATTTCAAATTCTTATGCCTTGATATTGGACCATAATATTGACAAAGAATCTCTTCTTTCTCCCTTAGTGTTATAACTGCTTCATAGTCCATTTTCTGCATGATAGTTCTGTAATATAGACTGCTATTGTTAAATTAAATTTTTTATTGCTTTAGTAATTTTTATATTGTTAACATTCATTTTTACTAGAGTAGTGAAGTAATAATCTCAGTAATATTCATTTGTAATCTTAAACTGATTACCAGTGTTGCAGTAGGAATGTGATATGATATAAAGGGAAATTGCTAGTACAATATGGTTTTATTATTATATTTATATAAGAATGCCATTTCCTATTCATGCCAAACATTGACATTTACTTCAGTGGTTGTGGAATAGTGGAAACTTTAATGGAGACATTTTTATTGTTTATTCCCCCACTGTTCAAAAGTTTTCTGTATGACTCTCATTTAGATTTATAAGCAGAATAAAAATATAGCGTCTCTGTACCATATCTTGAAAAGCACAGAAGTAAGGATATTTGTTTTTGCACAGATATCCTTTGGGTGAAATTCATCCAGATGCAGAATTCTAGCAAAAGACCCATCCACTACTTAAGCTCCATGTTAGGGCTTCTAATAGAGAGGCTTCCATATCTCTTGCACATGAAGAAAAGTGTCTCAGTACTATCCTCACATACTGCAGATTAAGACAAAGTTGATCAGTGAAGGTGAGCCAAGGGATCCATATTTACATAATCAAACAGCACCCCACCTCCACATACATAGTACAAGACTGATGCACAGGGGCCATGGCCATAGACTGGAGGACTGGGAAATTGTAGCACTGCTCTGTATCATAGGCCCAGCCTATGAGTGAATTTCACCTCCCAAAATCTATTCTCACCTCCATTGCCTTTCACCTGCATATAGGCACGGGTATTGTAGCTTTATGTGGATGAAATTTCAGACTTCCTATATAGAACCTGACAGGCATATGTTTTAATTTTTTTAAAAATCTACCATATTAAGAAAGACTTACTAAGAACTAGAGCTGGTCAAAACTTTTTTGTTGAAAAATGACCTATTGATAAAAAAAATCATGGAAAATCTCCTGATTTCTTCACTTCTTGGGGGTGAGGAAGATCTTGAGTGTGAGGGACAGGATATGGCAGTAAAATATCTGTCTTGTAGAAAACAAGCATCCTTCCTATAAAGTAAAACAATGAAGCTGAAACATTCTAGTTATGCCATATCGGGGGTGGAGGGAAAATTAATGATATAAAAGAGCAGATAACGTGTTGAGCAATGACAATTGACTTTTTACTCCTCTGAAACATAGACATAAATGCAAAATTCCTTTAAATCCTGTACTGTGCACATGACTAACATTGGGAACTCAAGTGGATGGATGATGGGGGTAGGGAAACAGATACTAACATCCATAGTAATATATATCAGAGGGAAAAACAAGTTGAAATACAAGATATTTGTACCAGATATTTGTGAAAAAAAACAGTTTTTCCAAAACTTGTTCAATAATAGCTTGTCTGTGGAAAGAGGACTCTTGTAATGTTGACAAGATATTTTATAGGAAGGGTGGGATGCACAATAAGTACTTGTGGGAGTTAAAGCTTAACTTAAGAAGCCATTTTTATTAAGAAATAATTTTAAAAGAGTGAGAATATTGTGCATGTAAATTTTTTTCCAAAGCTGTTTGACATTCTGTATGTTTCTTTCCCCCTTTTATCAATTTTGTAGTCTAAAATATTGTTACACCTTTTTAGTCTGAGTGGTTAGCCAACTTGCAAGGGTCTTGCAAGTTGTTTCTCTTAGGAGGAGAAATTGATGACAGAATTTGGTATCATGATGGAATCCTGACTATTTATAAAGAAGGTACACTAAGTCCTGTTTCCCTCAACACAGTGGAGATGAAACAAGAGGAGGCAGTTTCTTTGCTCACAGTTCCAAACTTCCTTCCAGCTAACACTTTGCCCAAAAAACTTTCTCTCTCTCTCTCTCTCTCGGCTTTCTCTAAGTGCCAGGTTACCCGTGCTTCTCTTGTTGGCTTTCTGCTCTCTTCTCTGGCTGCTTCTGACACTCAGATACACACAGCTCCACCAAACAATACTCAGCCTTGGGTATGCGTTCAGACCTCAGGGAAAACCCCTCAGGCTATATGGCTTAGCTTCTACTCCAGTCTTGCCATGCTGGTCTGCGATTTGGTTGTTGGCTTCTGTTGTTTCAGCTATTAATAAATAATGGGCATTTAACTTCTCTCTCATGTATTCTGAATGGAAGGCAGCTATCACACCTACTAGCTTCAGCAAGATTTGTGACTGGCCATAAATCAAAGACCTACTCTTGGGAAACACCCAACTTCCAGCATAACAGTATCTATTATATTGGCAGTTCGATCACCACAGTATGTAAATACTTTTGATAAGACCACTCCAATATACTGTCTAACTGGATAGTTTTCCAAAACATTCACCAACTTCTTTGAGAATTCTGACTTTTCAGGTCAGATGCAGTCACTCTCTTTAATTCACATTACATAAAAACTCAAGATATCTGTTATTTAGGATATTAAAATGTAAAGCTGCTTCCTTACTAGCTAAAGATTACTGACTTGCTGTTTATAAAGGAAAATGCATGCACAGGACAATTAGATGAATTTGTTTACTGTGAAAGTTCTGATTAGCCTGCTGATGTTCTATATATATTGTGTATGTATTCTTCTTGTTTCATAGCAAAAGATCCCGTGATTAATTTTTTCTTTGAGGAGAAAAAAATTCTATTCCTACATGAATTTTCTTTTGTTATTGGATCCATATATAAGTGTGTGCATGTGTGGTGTCAGAGCAAGAGGGAACATTAGAGAAATTGCTGTGTTGAAAGAAAATAGTTAATGCTTTTTAATGTTGTGTAATTGTTTGATATCAATAATGTTAACCTAGGGTATTAGATAATTAGTGAAGCAATTTCAAAAGTGGAGTCCCCACACCACTAAGTTGTTATGAAACGGTAGCTTGTTAGGCACTGCGAGGCCAGATGAAGATTCCATATACTAAACTAGTTTAGATAAGTCCTAAGATCCCCCTTTAGTTAAGAATTTAGGATGTGTGGATTATAAAACTGGAAGCTTAAATATGGTTCAGACCATTAAAACAGTGTTGGATTCAATTATAATGGTTATAATTGCCTTAATTATGTACATGAAGGGGGCTTTGCAGTCTTATGTTTCATTAAAGGCTTTGTAAATGTGTGTCAGTTGTTCTATTGAGACTAAATAAGCAGAGGTATGGATTCTATGGTAAGGATCTGAATCAGCATTATTGTCCTGTAGTCATGTTACATTTTAAATAAGCTAACAAAACACTGTCATGTTTCAGTTTCCATTCTTGAGATGGCTGCAACATTATTTTTATTTGTACTATATTTTATATTGTCAGTATGTAATTTATTTTTAATATGAACATGTTTGTTTATCAAAGTTAAATAGCTTCTGGTGGGTCTTTATTTTCTGTAAGGTTAATTGCTCCTCCTTCCACTGGCTCGTTTTTGAAACATAAAGGCTACTGTGTCATTTACATGAATTACAATCATGTCATTTTGTGCTATGATCATGCCAGATCTTATAAGCAGGGCAGCCTGAGTCAGACCAGTACTCTAATAGTAGATCTATGTGTTGCAGAAAGTGGTGGTGGTGGTTTGGCAGTGTTCTGAGTGGTAATGTACCAGTGCATTGCATTTCACTGACTTTCTTTCAGATGAGATGTAAAACCAGTTTTACCCTCTTCTATTTAAAGATTGCATGGCGCTTCTTTTCTAGCCAAATTTCAATATAGGTAATTAAATTCTGCCTAACTAATTTTTTAATATACTCTTCATTTCCTGCCTTCCACTATGGTGTTGCTGTTGTCTGTTTTATATAGGTGCCATGCTATGTTTCAGTGATTGGCAAAGTGATGGATGTTCTAGGGCTTAATTAATTCTTTTAAAGCCCTTTGAGCTCCTGGGATTATATAAGTGCAAAATGTTTGTTTGCTGTTGCTTATATTTGTTGTTATTACCACATTAAAATTAGCACAAATAAAGAGTGATAGCTAATTACGCCAACTCAACACATACAAAAGAATTTGCTAGGGAAATGTTGCCCATATCTGAGTTGTTTATAGTTATTTTTTGTTAAGGTGTAAAAAGTAAAAATGTTTATTTGTTATAAAGCAAACCTCCATATTCAAAGCTAATTTTCCACTTGAGCTAAGGTTTATCAACCATTTTTATCCATATGTGCCAAAGCCTCATTATATAAGGAAAGGGATCTCAGCTTGCTTGGTTATCCAACTGCCTCTTAAAGTACTTGAAAACAAATTCTACAAAATTCCACTGAGTTCTGTGAAATGCAAAGTTCAAAATGTCACTTCTGATTCCAGAGAACTGCTTATGAGCATGGGGAATAAAAACAGGTATTAATTTACTGTATCACTAGTGTGGAAAAAATATGTGTACTGCTGACCAAACCAGTGCAAACAATTTTTTATTTAATAAAAACTATTCAAGGTTTGATCCAAAGAAAATACAAAAGCAATATTGTTGTTGGCCTTGTATACCTCACTAGTACCCTCCCCCAAGTCTCTCTTTTTTGTTTGAAGCTCCCAGTTTTACAAGGGCACACATGCTTAACTTTATTCACATAAATTAAGTCAAAGGGACTGTTCACATTCATAAATGTTTGCACGGTCAGGGCCTAAGAGTGTGTGTGTGGTGTATACACCTATGCATCCTTCTCGCTGGTGGTCTTCCTAGATATCAGTATACAATACAATATCTTTTTCAAGCTAATGCTGCCTCCAACTTACCAGCTTTTCCATTCTTTCTGGTAAGTAGCTCAGATATGCTTGGGTCTTCTCTGCCTCTCTTTCTTTACTTCCTTAGTTCTTTGAGGAAATATGCACTCAGGGCTTGTGTGCACTTACAGTGCTGCAATGGTGCAGCTGTACCAGCTATAGTGTTTAGTGAAGATGCTTCCTACACTGACAGGAGAACTTCTTCCGTCGGCATAGATACTCCACCTCCCTGAGAGGCAGTAGCTGTGTCCTTCCTGTCTCCATAGCACCAGGAGTTTGGTTGGCATAACTGCAGTGCTCAAGGAGAATCCACACCCATGAGCAACATAGTTATACCAACATGAATTTGTAGTGTAGACCAGGGCTCAGATTATTGACATTAGTACTTCTACCCATTTTTATTTCTTTCATGAGCAAATTACATGCTGAACTATTACACAAAAACATAATGGCCAATCTTTCTATTTTTGGCTATTCTTAAAAAAAGAGGGATATGGGGGGGGGGGGGGGAGGTTGTTTTATTTTGTTTGCTCCTAGGAGCCCTACAGGAAAAAAAGTATTAGTCAAATATCAGTCTCTGGAGCATATGGAATAATGTATTTGCTTTATGAATTAGCAAATCCAGTTAACCTTTCTTTTTTTTTTTTTTCCTGGTACTACTTGTCATTAAATAGACCTTGAGGTGGGACAGAATGGGAGAAGCATCTTGATTTAAAACTCCTGTTTTAAAGCTAGACTTAATCCAAGTTACTCCGCTTTGGAAATGTATTTTAATTAATAGCGATAACAACTTATATTTAACTCATATCATTCCTTTCATGTCATCAAGCTAAAGACTCTTTTGAAGTCTGGGTGTGTTTGTTGTGTTTTGGTTAGTGTCACATTGATCTAGACACAGAGGCAAAATGAGGAGACACACATGGATGGCTTTTTAACCAGCAGGCTCCAACTTTTATTAAACTTAAACAGAGATGAGGGGCTCTACCCACCCATCACCCATATTCTCCTATACCAGGAGTGGTTCCAGTGCAGGCGTTATAGGGCTCTGACTGTATAAACTCTAACTTGTGGTAGGCTATCCTCAGCCTACCCCTGAGGATTCAGCTCACTCTTCTGAGTTCTACTGCTCCCTGCATCTCCCGCCCCCTTAAGGAGGACAGAGGGTGCGGAAGGGTGGGGACCTAGGCTCACAAGAGCCAGAATGTCTCTCACTATCTCATGAGCCCAAGACCCATCAGCAAAATTTCAGGTCTTCTTTACCTCTGGGAACTGTTCATTTTATCCTTTCAACCACACTGCTAGTCTCCCCACTCCCCTTCAGCAGGAAGGGCAGGATGTGGGGAAGCCAACTTGGAATTCCTTCCTGAAGGCAATCCTGCTCTGGTAGTGGGCAGATCCCCCTTTCTGTGGGACAGGGGTCTGACCCCTGTGGTAGAGCAGAGAGCCCCCTGCTGGGGAAGCAACTCTGCTCCAGTGGGAGGAGCTCCAGAATCCTTAGCTTTCCTCCTCTGCCTCCTGACTGCTACTGGAATAGTGAGTAGTCTGGTCACGGCTGGCATGGAGTTGAAAGAGGCTCCACATGGCCCATGCTCCAGTTTAAATCCTGGGAGTTGGGGAATGCTAGCCAATCAGCAGCTCTCCCTCCCAACTGGCCAATGGGTTCCAGAGACTCCAAGGTGGAGAGGAGCTACCTTGTGTCCATCAGCGAATGTCTCCCTCCCTCACTGTCCTCCTTTGCCGCTGGCCACATCAAGTTCCCCATCCACTGAGGTGGGTGGATGACATTTTTGATGCACTTTAGATGCTACTTTTGTGGCCAGTGTTTATCCAATGGTAACTGAAAGAGCTAACCTTCCGGTGAACCTTAGATGCCACTTAGTCACTTTTGCTAAGAAAAACTAATTTCAGATAATGTACTTTTGCCCCTCCACTGCTTCCCTTCCTGTGATAATGTGTGTTATGGACATGTACATGAATAGAGTAATTGGATAAATATTCTGTGGTTTGGTTGTAAATGATTTCATGTAACTAGCCATCTGTGGTGCTATTTGTGTGTTTCTTGGAACACAATATTAATTTTGTTCTTTTTCATAATATCAAAATTTTACATCCCAGCCACAGACTACCCTAGCTTGCCATAAATCCACTAAATAAAACATTAAAGCCTGCATGCAAAAAATACCAGCTTCTTCCCTGTAGGCACCAAGATCCATGAAATTAGCTGTGGTATCCATTTTAACTGTTGTTCCTGCTGATACTGCTCGATCAAGTGCTATAGCCACCTTGCAGGAAAGCATCAACAGTTGCTCAGTTATATCCAATTATAAGTTCTGCCTCATTAGCATGGCAGCACCTTTATAATTGGCTGACTGCTAAATTAAAAGAATTCAGCTGTAACACATAACTATCTCCTAAAGTGGCTCTGAAAAACAGATTTGCATTGGGATTTGCTAGTATTAACGTATTTTTCTGATAGGAAAAAAACTATATATATCTTTTTAAACCATGTACATTAATATTCTTCATTAATGTACAGTGAATAATAAATCTTGTCAAAAAGTATCTGCCTTGTTTATTCTGTTAATAACATCCCCATTAATAATCACAATAATGTTCTTGAGACCTTTGTGGTACTCTGCTCATAACGGGTAGCTTGAAGTCTGTAAACAAAGATAAATGTAAACCCAGCTTTCAGGGGGCTAAGTCATTAAAATATTTGTGTTCAGTTTTGCCTTTTCAGCGGGATTATCTCCTTATCTAAATTTAGGAAGTGATGAAAGTTTTAAACAGGTTTATAATCCAGTTTGCTATGTCTCACAGGAATCAGGATTTTTCCAGATTTTCTTTTAAGGTCAACATTTGAAGAAGTTGATCATCCCCTGTAGTATTTCTACATGCACAATTTAAGAGGATTGTATTTTAAAGGATATCCCAGAGGTCACTCATCATTCTGTTTCATTCAGTTACTTTATTTCTAAAAGCTGTTATACTTCGAAGGCAAGGGGGAAAAGCAGCATACAGTTTTAACAAAATGCAAAGACAAAGAAAATAGAATTATTCTCTGTGTTCTTTTCTTTTGAAGCAGATAAAGTAATGGAAATACACAATGGAACAAGGCTTCAAAGAAGCAGTACAGGGGACAGCTTTTTCAATAACATTTCTGCCTTAGAGAAATTTGAGCAACGAGTTTCATGCTTGTCAGAGTCTGTATTTTAGTCCATTTGCAAAAGAAAAGGAGTAAACAATTTATATTTATATTTCTGCTACAGCCCCAATTGCATCTGCTGAAAAGAAAATACAGGGTCTGACAGAAATGTATTAAAGTCAGTTGGAGTATTTCCATTGAGTTCAGCGGGTTTTGGATCGAGACCATAAAGTTGAGGGGTATTGAAGCACATTGCTTATCACAACTTCTCCGCTGTTGAGAGTGGGCATTTCAGGGGCAGGGAGGACTTCATCTTGGACTAGGGACAGTGTGGGTTCCCTTGAGGGTCCCTCAGCTACTGACATAGGCTCCTGCATCTCCTCTTCTAGTACTGGAGGGTTCAGGGATGCCTTTCACCTGTATGTGCCCACTGTCCAACAACTAGGTGTGTCTTCACAGGCCTGTTTTTCTTCAGAGTGGCCTAGGAATGCTGGAGGGGCAGACTCGTTATCTCAGGCTGGTCTTATTGGTCTCATGGATGTGCCAGCAATGGGCCTAAATGCTTCCGCCATGGGGTTTAGGACTGAAGAAGTGGAGCTCTCACTGGGTTCAACCGATAGAGGCTGGAATCTGGTCTCCATTCTAGGATACACCGTGATAGTGTCCTCCTCTTCAGACTCTCTCTCGGATGTGTTGAGCAAAGGTAGGTTAACTCTAGGGGGCCCACTGCATGTGTTGGGTTTTGGTTTCAGTCCAGAACCCTTTTGCCTCCCAGGTTCCATGTCATGGTCCATTTTATAAGCTGAGTGCCCACTAATTCCCCAACAGGTAGTAAGAGGTTCCTATGTACTATATCTATTATGTCTTGTATATAATGTAATATTTATGAATATCTTTGAGTGTTGGTGGTCCCAGATTAGATATATTATAGCATAATAAAAATAACCTCTATTAACATATGGGGGGGAATTAAAATCTAATTTCCTTTTCACTATGTAGTGTAACTTTTTGCATTTTTCTCAATTTGGACAATATAACAGATTAGTTAGTTTGGGGTTCAGTGAGTTTCTAATCTATTTCATTTGCACATCGTCATGCCCAAGAGCAGTGGTGCAACAATTGGGTTACAAACACCACAGGTGACTTGGAGGAGGAGGTGTGGTTTTTTTTTTAATTCATGGAAATATTAAGATTGGATGTCTTCCTAAAAAAAATGCTCTAGCTCAGACAGAAGTTATGGATTTCTTGGAGCTATTACTTGATAAAATTTTATGTATGTTATACAGAAGGTCAGACTAGACGTGCATAATGATCCTTTCTGGCCTTAAAATGTATGACTCTGAATGTATTTTGGTCTTAACATTTGTCAAATCTTGTCTTACCAAAAGAATCAGTAGGTGATGTGTGTGGTTCTCTTTGATGTTTTAACAAGTCTCTGGATGGTTGTGTTATTGACCTTAAAGTTGGCTGTAGTCTTGTTGCTTAGCTGTTGGAAAGGGGCATTTCTAAGGCCTGGTCCCCACTAACCCCCCACTTCGGACTAAGGTACGCAAATTCAGCTACGTTAATAATGTAGCTGAATTCGAAGTACCTTAGTCCGAACTTACCGCGGGTCCAGACGCGGCAGGGAGGCTCCCCCGTCGATGCCGCGTACTCCTCTCGCCGAGCTGGAGTACCGGCGTCGACGGCGAGCACTTCCGGGATCGATTTATCGCGTCTAAACCAGACGCGATAAATCGATCCCAGAACATCAATTGCCTGCCGCCGGACCCTCCGGTAAGTGTAGACGTACCCTAAGGGGCCTGGTCCTGCCCCTGTTGATGTGAAAGATAATTCTTCCTTTGATTTCATTGTTGAAAGATCAGGGTAATAGCCCTTTGGAAATGTATTCCACATCCTGTTCTACAGTAGCTACACTGGGGAGGTGTTTAATAAAATATCTCATTTCTTAAATCCCATAGAAAACAACCAGGTTAATTGTAAAATCATTTCTGAAATCTCAAGCATAAACACTTTAGATTGTATTCTCTGTTCTACCAGAAAACAAGTTAAATAAATAAAAAAAAGTAGTTGGTTTTTAATTCAGTCATACATTTGCCACTTCCAGAAACATATCCAGCTGATCTGCTGTTGTAATTTAATAATTACACTATAGTAATCTTTTTTTCTAAAATACAAGTATTCACTATGATTATTTATTTTCACAGCACTTAACACCATCCAGGTCATTTTAAAAGTGTAATGATATAAATCAGTCATTAGTGACTGATTTCAAAATTTAAGAAGGCAAACTATGTGTGATTTGCTTTAGGATTGTATAAATACTTTTGACATTGTATGTGTAGCAACTTAAGTTAATCCACATACAAGATACTGTATTACCTCAGCTACTTTGTCTCTCTAATATCCTGGGGCCAACACAGGTACAACGGCACTGCATGTACTAGAGATAAGCAGAGAAAATTTGTGTTTTATTAAAACAAGTATAGCAATATACACTGAGGCTAAATGAGCAGTTTTCTGTACCAGTAGCTTGAGATATTGTATAGCAACTTAGTATATACTAGGCATAATCTGAAATAGCTGTCTTGGCTCTCATGTTAGCAAATAGATAACATACAGCACCTTGGCAACTGGATGAAAGGCCAGGTCCACAACTTTTATTTAAATAACCTACAGTGCAGTGTTATCTGGCAGCTAGTAGACCCTCCAATATTAAATAATTGTAAAGCTCAAAAATGCAGCCTCTTAGTTGCAACTCCCAAATCATGCAGATATTAGGAATTTGTTTTCTCAGGGTGGGGGGGGGGGGGGTTGGCCCTGTAACTGCATATTAAGTCCTTCTCTCATGTTCTCTGAGTAAAACCTTGGTCCCATTTAAGCCAATAGCAAAACTCCCATTAATTTAAATAGCACTAGGATTTCTCCTTATTTAACAGAATATGGGCTATTCTCCTTATGAACAAACTTACAAACCTTGATACCCAGAAATATATACAGCATTTTTGCTAGCTGGTTACCATTTATTAATTTCTTTGAATCCAATAAATATGCTACTCAACTAGCCAGCCTAACAATTAAACCATGATCTTCTTTTATTTTAGGACTCCATGTCATGCTGATCTTAATTATGATAATTGGCTAAGAATTAAGATTAATATATCTTTATATTTTAATTACTGGTATTATATTAAAGTATCACCATGATATTGTATTTGTACACATTTCTGTATACTTAATATTATCACTTCAAGACTAAAAATCACTTCTAAAAGCATAGTCCACAAAAGACAGAAGCAGAAACATGCATGAAATTTCAACTCACTATAGCTAAAATATAGAGGTGTCTGAATGATAACTAGCAAATTACTTAAAAACCAGTTTGACAGAAAATAGTTTTTACTATACAAATAAATGAAAAATGAAGACAAGTTCCACACTGAATATTCTCTGTTGGACTTTCTGAGATATCTTCAGAAACAACATCAGAATACACTTGGCTATTAAAAAAGATTAAACATTTGTTGTTTTATTTCTTCAGGCATCAGCTACTGACAGATTATTTTCAAACTCTTTCTGACAACGTGCTGATGTCATCAGTGACAGTTTAATCAGTCTCAGTTTCATGAAGCTTGCAAGCAGCATAGAATAGTGATGCTGTTATTAGAGGTAATAGTTGTTGCAAAACCAAGATGCAGTAGAAAAGAGGCTCACACTTGATGACATTTGACAGTTCTTTTCAGCTGAAGGCAATGGAGCTGATAATCAACACATCCAGTTAGTTCAAATATCTTTCATGCTTTATGATTAACAAGCAAATTTATGACTGAATAAATTACTGCTTGGTATCTCTTTGTCCATATTTTTTTTTCTTGAAATGCTCTTTATAAATGTGACAGTATAATAACTAGATACAAAAATGTATGTTTTAATCTCTACATGGCTCAAAATTCTGTGCAGCGAAAACTAATGGCTGTATGTATCTTCTAATGTAATTTCATGAACTTTACATAGGAAATGTCCTGAATGAATGCTTTCTTAGGCTTAGTCTACAGAACAAAGTTTTGCCAGCATAGCTGAGTTGCATAGGAGTTTGAAAAAAATCACAACCTTAGCCGGCAACACCCCCGGTGTAGATACAAATATACTCTCAGAGGAGTGCTTTTGTTCACTTAGCTAACATTGTTCATGTAGGCATGGCTTGACACGAGTAATTAGACATGGGTGAGGCCTCATTTCTTGTGAGACAGGATTAGAGAGGAATATGGATCGGCAGGCTGGAAACACAGTGTCTGTAGTAACTAAAACAAGGGTAAACACTCGGAACCATTTACAATGGACAAGATAACAATGGATAAGATAAGTTGGGAATGTAAATAAGAGTAAGTCGTACAATGACAGTGCGTAGACACAGCAAAACTTGTGATGTAATATATAGTAAATGCAATGTAATCTGTAAATATATCAAAAGAAAGAGGTTTGTGGTGTAACTTTGGATGTGCAGTATGCTCTATGCCCAGCCCTATGCTTGACTCTGATCAACTCAGCATAGTTTTGCTATATGCCAAATAAAGGAATCTGAGTAATGAGACTGGAGTCAAACTGAGTTCTTGGGGAACTGGTGGTTCTATGACTCTGATACACTTGTCTGGAGGAGGTAATGTATACACAACTTAATGTGAAGGTCGCAACCTTGCATTAAGGGAAATGGTACTGAAAGGGTTTAAGGGTTTAAATACAAGGAAGTTGGAGAAAAGGGTTAAATCTAAGGACAGACCCAATGGACTCCCCAGAGACTTATTAGAGGGAGATTGGGACTGGTGAAAAAGGAACTCCAGAGTGGTATTAAATTTTAAAAAATAAAAACAATATGTGGCAGAGGTCCAGTAATGCCATAAATATACATAAATTATTGGCAGAGCACAGCAAAGGTCTGTTATGCCACTGAAATTTTCAAAAAAATAGGACCAATATTCAGCCATGAAGAAAATCGTATCTAGGCAGGGAGTGGGGGATGTTAATCCTAAGGCTTAAAAAAATTAAAGCTCAAATCAAAGCAGCAGTTTTACAAGGATTAGTTCTGGTGGCTAAATATTAACAGACAATATGTGCCAATTTAAGAGATGAATGCTAAAATCATGCAAATCAAAGTTGTAGAGGGGGAAACAATCTAAAAGGAAAAGATTCCTAAAAGGTCACAAAGAAAATGTCTGTTACCTATTTGCATAAACCCAAAGTAAAAAGCAGCCATCCTTCAAGGACTATATTTGGTGAGTACAGGTTTTCAGGCAACATGTAATAAGTTTAAAAAATAAGTGTGAAAACATAAAAGATAAGCTCAGAGATACACACAAAAAAAGTCAGCTAAGAAATGTGTTATTCTGGGAAATAAAATTTAAAAAGTTATGGTCCCAGAGTTTAGTAGTTAGTAAGGTCTTATTAAACAATGAAAAACTGAAGTGAGTAATTTAAAAAAAGATATATGCCGTTAAAATGAGCTTTTGCACAAATTAATACTGCAGAGCTCGGAGCGATAATGGAAGTAATAAAGTGTTAAAGAAGATGTTTAAGTGTTTTTTAAAAAAGAATGCTTCGTTTCATAATGAAATCCAGTTATGGCAGTATAACGTGGTGCAGTGATGCCTGATAAAATCTTTAGTAATCAAACAAATTATGCAAAAGGGAGGTCAAGTGGTGAGAACTACCAGCACTGTTTCCCCCCCCCAAAAAAAGCCTTTACAGCCGTTTTGAAAAATATACAGAGTGAAAGAACTGAATGGAAAAGGTCTTGGGAGAACCTCAAGTACAGGGAAGTGGTGTAGCTATGCTGGCAGGAAAAACTCCTTCTCTCAGTTTTTGCTGGATTTCCTCTGCAGGCTGTGCTGTCAAAGGCTCTATAGTGTAGACCAGCCCTTGGTAAATGACTGCATCCAGTTTTATAAATCATGTACAGTAATCTCTCTTCCCACAAAATTAGTAGTCTTATTTTTATTAAAAGATCAAAAAGTTACACAAGGCTACAAGGGATAGATATTAAAAATATCTTCATGTTGAATATACAAAATATGCATGCTCATATAGAAACGTAAAAGTAGAAATAAACTGTTTTTCTAATTGTGGAAGACTGACTTGGAGCTCCTTTTGGAGCATGTCAACAGAACTCCTTAATCATCCATCTGTTAAGCAATTTCTAGCACTCCCTTCCACCTCTACATCCCTTCTAGCACTCCCTTCCACCTCTACATCTGAAGAAGTGAGGTTTTTACCCACGAAAGCTTATGCCCAAATAAATCTGTTAGGCTAGGTCTACACTACGGGGGGGGGGGGGGAGGGGGTCGACCTAAGATACGCCACTTCAGCTACATGAATAGCATAGCTGAAGTTGCGTATTTTAGGTCGACTTACCTGGCTGTGAGGACGGCGGCGAGTCGACTGCTGCCGCGCCGCCGTCGACTCCGCTTCCGCCTCTTGCTGCGGTGGATTTCCGGAGTCGACGGCAGAGCCATCAGGGATCGATTTTATCGCGTCTTCACTAGACGTGATAAGTCGATCCCCAATAGATCGATTGCTACCCGCCGATCCGGCGGGTAGTGAAGACGTGCCCTGAGTCTTTAAGGTGCCACCAGACTCCTTGTTGTTTTTGTAGATACAGACTAACACGGCTACCCCCTGATACTTTCCACCTCTACAGTGACACAGCACGATAGTATATACAGCAAGAATCCAGGGATGCATTCTGCTTCCTTTGAAGTCACTGGAAGTTTTTCCATTGACTTCAGTGGTGCCAGGGTATCACAAAAAGTTCAGAAATCAAACCTGGATCTCCAACATAGTAATGCAAAATTCGATCATTAGACCACTGGACTGGCTACTGAACAGTTTCTTGATAGAAATTCCCAAGATGTGGGTCATGACCTTCTAGGAATCTCCAGTAGATTTCCCTTCCATTCTTACCCTTTCATTAAAAATAATAGAAGTTTCTAGCCTTCATAGTTTTAGAGACATCCTTGAAAATGTGAACTGAGCATAAACCAATGCAGCAATGCCTGTCTGCTCAGCTTCACCATGGTCCTGTGAACTCTGATTTTGTTTCCGTAGAATTTGGTGTTTTCCCAGGATCCCAAGGAATAAAGCATTTGTATTATTTGCCATTTCGCTGACGCCAAATGCCTAATGTTTTCTTTTGTCTCTCTGACCTACTGGGAAGAATTCAGAAGAGCCATCATTTCTCAATACAATTGGATGAAACTGTAGATGACTTCTTCTGCCTAATTTTAACATACATGAGGATTTCCTTTAAAGCTGTCCACTGACAGGAGGTGCTACAGAAGGAAAAAAAGAATGAAGCTTTCCAACAATCAATTCTTGCAGCTGGGTTAGATTGGTATTGCAGTATTGGGATGGTGCCTAACCTATGACAGAAAAACGCAGCACCCTCGTGATTAGAATCTAGTCAATTGTACCTCAAGTTACTTGGACACATTGTTCAATTCCCTGCAAAGTAGAACTGGTAAAAAAAAATCTTACTTTGTCATTTTTGAGGTGAAAAAAGGACACATTTTTGGCAAATGCTTTTGAGGAAAAAATCTCTATTATGAATCTTTTGATGGGAAAGAGGATGCCATTTTAACTGGCACTTAATGAGCCTGTAAAAGTGATGTACTTCTGTGACGGGTTGAATCACAGAAACCCCCTTGGGAGCCGCCACCTTATGTGCCAAGACTACCTCTGCTCCTGTTTTCCCTGCCAGCTCAGGACTCCAGCACCCTGTCTTGCTGAGCCAGACACTCCCGTCTGCTCCAACACAGACCCAGGGTCTGAATTACTTGCCCCAAAGCTGCAGGTTTACCTGAAAACAGCTCACAGAATTGTGCTTGTCTTTAGCACTCAAATGTCCAACTCCCAATGGGGTCTAAACCCAAATAAATCTGTTTTACCCTGTATAAAGCTTATACAGGGTAAACTCATAAATTGTTCGCCCTCTATAACACTGATGGAGAGATACGTACAGTTGTTTGCTCCCCCTGGTATTAATACATACTCTGAGTTAATTAATAAGGAAAAAAGTGATTTTATTAAATACAGAAAGTAGGATTTAAGTGGTTCCAAGTAGTAACAGACAGAACAAAGTAAGTCACCAAGCAAAATAAAATAAAATGCACAAATCTATGTCTAATCAAACACTGAATACAGATAAGATCCTCACCAGTTCCAGAATGCTCCCTTTTACAGGCTAATCTCCTTTTAGCCTGGGTCCAGCAATCACTCACACCCCTTGTAGTTACTGTCCTTTGTTCCAGTTTCCTTCCAGTATTCTGGGGGGTGGAGAGGCTCCTTCTTTAGCCAGCTGAAGACCAAATGGAGGGGTCTCCCACAGGTTTAAATAGACTTTCTCTTGTGGGTGGAGACCCCCCTCCTCACTCCTATGCAAAGTCCAGATCCAAGATGGAGTTCTGGAGTCACCTGGGCAAGTCACATGTCCCTGCATGACTCAGTCTTTACAGGCCGAAGCCATTGCCCACATGGTATCTTGTATGTCTCCAGGAAGACTTCTTATGTGGATTGGAGCATTCCAAGGTGCATTGTTCCCCAAGTGCTTCCTGATTAGGTACTTAACCTTGCGAATTCCTTCCTAAAGAAACTGACCAAATGCCTCACAAAGCTTACTTAGAAAGCAAGCAAGTATACAGCCCATATTCTTAACCTCAAGTAGAAAATGATATATGTGTACAAATAGGATGAATAAATATAGTAGACCATAACCTTTATGGAGTTATGTTACATGGCACAGGCAGCACAAAACATATTCCAGTTATGTCATACATATATTTATAAGCACCCCCCCCCATAAAGCCTTATGGGGTACACTGTCACAACTTCATTAAAGGTAAGCCCACCAATATATGCCTCGAGGTTATTTTATATGAAGAAATACACACTGAGCATCGGCAACTCCTCTTCAACATTGGAGATTGTTGACTTTCACGTGGCAAAGTTTTGAATGGAAAAAGATCTAAATATTCTTCTTCAAGGAATGTCCCTGTGGGTGCTCCACTTTTAGGTGTTTGAGCGCCCTTGCGCTTCTAGTTGGAGATATAAGGTAGCAGTGCCCTGGTTGGCCACGCACGCGCTGCAGCCAGCTCATGCTGCTCTGAGTGGTTAGTGCGCGCGTGCAGCCAACCGTCCCCCAGTTCCTTCTTTGCCGCCGTTGGCTTCAGTCGGAACAACAGCAGCGCCTCAGAATAATCTTCCTCAGAATACTTTTTCTTTTCCTTTTTGCCAGAAATTACCCCTTCCTGTTTCCTGCGGGGTTCCTGGCTCCAAGGTCAGCTAGATCTACTTCACTGGTTGCCCCAGCTTCCCCTGAAGTCGCCGGGGAGAAGCAAGAGGGCAATGAGGACTTAGTAGAGGGTGACATTCTACCTCCTACCCATATTTCTTTATTGTCCCCGGAGGACACAATCATGCCTCCCCGCCCAATCGGGGGATGACTTTAAATCTTTCCAAGATCTATTCAAGCGTGTGGCTGATTCCCTAGGCATCTGCTTAGAAGAGCTGCCAGAGGCACAGCATAAGCTCACTGACGTTCTCTATGCCTCTTCTACGGCCAAGATTGCATTGCCTATTAATTCTACCATTCTGGACCTGGCAAAAACGGTCTGGCAGACACCAGCCACGGCACTTCCTTCTTGTAAATGTTCAGACAAGAAGTATTACGTGCCAGCAAAAGGGGTGAGTTCCTTTTCACTCACCCTAGCCCAAACTCACTGGTTGTGGAAGCCGTTAATCAAAGGGGAAAACAACACCTGACTCATACCAACCCTTATGACAAAGACTGGAAACACCTTGACCTGTTTGGTAGAAAGGCCTATTCCTCAGCGACTCTTCAGTTACGCATCGCTAACTACTCCGCGCTATTAGCCAAATACACTCACAACATTTTTGCACAGATGTCTACGTTTATTGAGCATCTCCCAACAGACAAAAAAAAAAACCAATACAAAGCGAGCATCTCAGAAGGTTCCCTGATTGCCAGGAAGGCCTTGCAGGCATCATTGGATTCTGCAGACACAGTGGCTCGCTCCATCGCTGCATCAGTAGTCAAGCGAAGGGCCTCTTGGCTCCACCTTTCCAGCTTCCCCAAGGAAATCCAGGCCACGATCGAGGACTTACCTTTTGAGGGACAGAAACTCTTTGCAGACATCACGGATGCAGCCTTGCATACACTCAAGGACTCCCGTGCCATGCTGTAAACCTTGGGAATTCACATACCTGATAACAAAAAGAAACATGGCGCATTTTACACCCAGCACTTCCGTACTGCTCTGTATAGCCAGACGCAGAGACAGTACTACCAACGGCGCAAACAATGTCAGCGAAGACTACGATAGAAGCTAGGGCAGTCCACCACGTCCCAACCATCTACTTCTAGACAGGCATTTTGAAGTGTTGGTCGAGGGCATGAGAGCCTCTCAAATTCCATTGCTGCAACCATCTCCCGATTCCCGTCCATTTGGAGACCGCCTAACACCTTTCTATCCGCTCTGGGCAACCATTACATCAGAAAAATGGGTTCTGGAAATTATACCCAAGGGCTGTTACATCCCCTTCACCTCTATTCCACCAACCCACCCACCCTTCCCCGTCCCTCTTCAGGGACCCTTCTCACAAGTACAGCAGGAAATAAATCCCCTCCTGCAACTCGGTGCCGTGGAACCTGTACCTCCCAAACTCAGGAGGACCGGGTTTTATTCACATGATTTCCTCTCCCAAAAGAAAATTGGTGGCTGGAAGCCCATATTGGACTTGTGCAGGCTAAACACATTTATCAGAACTCAGCGTTTCAAGATGGTTACCCTTGCAACCATAATCCCGGCATTGGAGAAGGGAGATTGGCTCTCGGCCCTCGACCTCCAGGATGCTTATTTCCATGTTACCATACATCCTGCACACAGAAGGTTCCTTCGTTTCAGAGTAGGCAACCTACATTTCCAGTACAACATGCTTCCATTTGGACTTTCCACAGCCCCGCGAGTTTTCTCCAAAGTCCTCGCTGTGGTGGAAGCCTATCTTCGCAGACAAGGGGTAATTATATTCCCCTACCTGGATGATTGCCTATTGAATGATTCTACATACCAACAGGAAGTGGATGCTTCGTCGCTCACTGCAACTCTGTTCAGAAGACTAGGCCTACAAATCAGTGCCCTAAAATCCACCCTAATTCCAACCCAACCGTTGGAATTCATAGGTGCCCATCTGGACTGCATCACAGCATTGGCAAGTCTACCCCAACAACACTTCCTGACATTAACGAACCTCAGAGCAACCATACAAAACAGCAGACATCCGCCAGGTTATGCCTCCAACTTCTAGGACACATGTCAGCAACCACGTTCGTCGTGAAACATGTACGACTTCATATGAGGCACCTTCAGGCATAGCTCCGTACAGTATACATTCCTCACAGACATTCCATTCACAAGCGACTGACCATGCTCACCACGATAAAGAACTCGTTATCCTGGTGGACAAACCATTCCAATGACACACCCATCAGTAACGATAACCATAGATGCAATTCTCCTGGGCTGAGGGGCACACCGGTCCAAACATACCATCCTGGGCAGATGGTCCTCCATGGAGTCCAGGCTCCACATAAATCTATTGGAGCTCCGGGCGGTTGGCAATGCATGCCACCATTTTCTGCCCCTCATTCGCAACAAGACAGTGCAGACCCTTACAGACAATTTGGCCACCATATTTTATATTAGTCACCAAGGTGAGGCTCGATCTTACCCGCTCTGCACAGAGGCACTTCACTTTTGGGAGTGGTCCATCTCCCACAACATAGACCTCAAGGCAGCCTACCTACCGGGAAGCCAAAACAGCACAGCGGACGTGCTAAGCAGAAACTTCTCCCAGACACACGAATGGGAAAGGACACGGAAATCCTCACCACTATCTCCCAACACTGGGTTTCCCCACAATAGACCTTTTTGCAACGCCCCACTATACCAAGTGCCCTCAATACTGCTCCCGGGCAGGATTCGGGGAAAATTCCCTTGGGGACGCCTTCTTCATGAAATGGGAAGCGCCTCAATTGTATGCTTTCCCCCCAATTCCTCTGATATCTTGTGTCCTTTACAAGATAAAACAGGACAGATCCCGAGTAATCCTGATCGCACCAACGTGGCCCAGACAAACATGGTTTCCGTACCTCAACCAGATGATCACAACATCACCATGGCCTCTCCCAATCGTACCTCACCTACTCACACAGGACTCAGGTCATCTCCATCACCCCAACATCCCAATCCTTCATCTCAAGGCATGGCTAATTTGTGGCTGACAACTCTGGAGGCAGGCTGTTCAACAGAGGTCCGGGATATTTTGATGAATAGCAGACAATTAACCACACGAAAAACATATACTCAAAAGTGGCGTCGTTTCTCCACATGGTGCGGAGACAAACAACTCTCCCCTCGAACGGCTCCATTACCCACAATACTTGAATATACGCTGACCCTAAAAAAACCGGGTCTTTCAGTTCACTCTGGGTATACTTATCTGCAATCACAGCTTTCCATTCCAAAGTAGATGGCCTCACTATATTCGCACATCCTCTCACTAAACGCTTCTTCAAGGGTATACAGAATACTTACCCTACGGTCAGAGCCCCTACCCCTATGTGGGACCTTAACTTAGTCCTCCGTACCCTCATTGGCAAACCTTTTGAGCTTCTGGCTACCTGCTCACTATTACACTTGTCCATGAAAGTCACTTTCCTAGTTGCAATTACGTCGGCATGACGGGTTGGAGAGCTTAGTGCCCTGATGGTAACTTCACCTTACACCATATTCCTCAAGGACAAGGTAATCCTTCACCCACATCCAAAATTCATACCTAAAGTGGCCTCATCCTTCCATCTCAACCAGCCCATCTACTTACCTGTATTCCTCCCAAAGCCGCACACTGACAGCAGGGAAGCATCTCTTCACACGTTGGACGTTTGTAGAGCACTCGAGTTCTATATAGATAGAACAAAGACATTCAGAAAATCCACCGGACCATTCGTTTCCACAACGGATCAATCTCAAGGACTAACCATTTCCAAACGACTTTCAAAATGGATATCGGAGTGCATCTGATTATGCTACCACGAACACGACCTAGAACTCCCCTCTGGTCTTCGCACCAACTCCACAAGAGCTATATCCACATCAGTAGTCTTTCTTAAAGATATACCCATCATTGATATATGTAAAGCAGCTACCTGGGCATCAGGCCACACCTTCACCAGACATTACGCCATAGAGAAACAATCAGCTGCTGATGCTCATTTCAGAGAATCGGTGTTATCCACCGCTCAGTAAACATCTCTGAAGCCCCTCCTTCCACTGAAGGGTACTGCTCCATAGTCACCTAAAAGTGGAGCACCCACAGGGACATTCCTCGAAGAAGAGAAGGTTACTCACCTGTGCAGTAACTGATGTTCTTTGAGATGGTTGTCCCTGTGGGTGCTCCACTACCCCCGCCTCCCGCTTTGGAGTTTCCCTTCGATCCTCTGCGGCAGAGAAGGAACTGGTGGACGGCTGGGTTCAAGCACGCGATACCCACTCAGAACAACATGAGCTGGCTGCAGTGCGTGCATGGCCAACCAGAGCACTGCTACCTTAAATCTCTGACTAGAAGCGCAGGGGTGCTCAAACACCTAAAAGTGGAGCACCCACAGGGACAACCATCTCGAAGAATATTAGTTACTGCACAGGTGAGTAATCTTCTTGTATGACAAAATTGCAGAAAATATAGTCTGTAAAAGAGAAATACTGTGGCTACTTGTTCAGGACCAGGTTGCAGAGCTCTAACACTTTCTCGTTTGATTAGTCTTGTTTCACTTCAATAGTGCACTCACATGAGTAAGGTCTCCGCAAGCTTGCCATCAGTAACACACCTGGTGTTATGTCATTTATTGTAAAGATTATCATTTGTGACGTTTTTCTCCAAATGTTTCAAGAAGCCTCCAGAAGTGTGCCTACAATAATTGGACTTTCAACCATTTCCACACATAAAACTTGTTTTTTACCAGCATGAATGAGTGTACTCATGCATGCAAATTAGGTCAGTGCACATGCAGTTACCACATTTATTGGACAAAAAGGCCTGTTTCCTGAAGAACATGTTGGATTTTATTCTCATGCAAATGTTGTAGATGGCCCTTTAAAGTTTTTAGAAGTCCTTTACAAATAAAATTGGTAATTTTAATACTGAAAATCTTAAAATTTCAAAACTAAAAGTGCAAATCAAAATTCAGGGAAGCAAAGAAGAATTTCCTTGTATTCCGAAAAGTCAGCTAATTTTCATGCTTTTAGTAGGATACTTTACATCCAGAGAAATATTTGGCATAATCAAAATCCAAAAAATGTATCTATCACCTCTCAGAATAACTTTTTATTTAGCAAGAAGAACTACAGCAGAATTCTAAGTTTCAAATGTTTAAGTTGGCATCCAGGTTTGAGTTGCACAGGATAAAACAGTATTTAAGAACACTCAGCCCCCAATAAGTAAAGAGCTTTTCTTTTGATTTAATTATGGATACAATGCCATCCTTTTACCTAATGGAGTTGAAAAATAGTGGTATTTTGACAACATTCTTGGGGTGTAATAATAAGGCACTCCAGTATCACACCAATGGGCACAGTATAAAAGCCAAGATGTGTAGCTATCCCAGACCTCCAAAACTACAGTGGGCACAAGCTCTCTATTATTTATTCAATTTTTATTGTGCATACTTCATACTCTAAGCACATTTGCTGCTTGACAGAGCGTATATACTAAATATAAAGTCATACTGTGGATATTACAGGCACTTTCAGTAGTGAATATTGATATTATTAATGGCTCCCACAGTACTACGGATTCCAGCAGTTATTCCCCAAATCCACAAATATTATTCTCAGCGAAAGATGAAGATTTTATTTGAAAAAATATTTTCCATGATTCCCCCCCACACACAGTCAGCACCTTGAAAAACCTTATGTTTCTGACTACAGTGTGAAGAATTTTAATCTTAATATTATTCCCCATTGAATCCAGATTTCAGCAGAGCAATACCTTTTCCATTTATTACTGCTGTGAAAGAGTGTCCTAGTACTTTCCAGACTAGGCTGTAGTTTTCTCTTCTATATTCAGTTTGTAGATAGTTTTCAGTTAGTTCAGCAGAACCCTCTACTTTAAATACTTATGGAGCAATTTTATTGCTTTTTTTCCCCTGTAACTCTTCTTCCATTGTTTTGAGAGAAGTTTCCTCTCCATGCATCGTCTTAATTGAGAGGGCCTCTGTACAGTCACTGTTTGTCTTTCAGTTTTTGTATTTGGAATACGTACTGTAGTAAACACAAGAATAATCAGGTAACATGAATTCATGTGTTTATGAATTTAGATGAATATTCATGTACACCTCGCAAAGATTCAATATAGTTCATCAGGCATTCCTGAACAGTTCACTTGGGGTTTAGGACCATTGAGGAGTAATTGCAATATGATAACATTGCATTTCACATGTATTTATCAAATACATTCGGACAACTATGATATGAAAAGTATTTAATCTCATTATCCCATGACCTTACTCACGGCTCAATCTCCTCTGAGGCTTTGTCTAGTCTTGACTGCTTTTAGTGAGTGGTGTGAATATGCTATCTCCTCATTAAACTATTTTAAGGAATTATGGAGGATGTTATTGATGAGTCTGTCCCTGTTTTTTTTTTTTTTTTTTTTTTTTTTTTTTTTTTATAAGAACGTGCAGGAGGATGAAGACATAGACATGTGAATTGATTGAAAGTGTCAGATCACTACTTTATTAACTTTATTATTATTCCTGATTCCCTCTGATAACTAACAGGCAAAATTGGATCCAGTGAAAGGTTAAATAGTTTTATGCCATACAATCATTGGATGAGAATTGGCTCACTTAACCAAACTCCCAACAATCAATTCATAATTCTGCACAAATTCACCACCCTCCCTTGTGAAGGTATGGACAGTCTACAACGATTTAAGATCTTCTCTCTCACAACAGATTAATAGGGTCTGCCAGTCCCTCCTGAGTCCTTGCTCAGCATTACACGAGGAGTTAGCCCTTGAGTCCTCTTACTGGCACTGAACATTCACTTTTGTTTTAAAGAGTATTATCCCTTATCCTTTATATATCCCCATCTACCAGGCCTCCAGAATGGCTGCAGGGGGAAAAAAATAAAAAAATCCCACCAGCACCATGCCAATCTAGCCCAGAGGAGAAAATTCCTTCCAGACCCCATCAAGCTATCACGTTAGACCCACAGTAAGCCTGGAAACCCAGCTCTGACAACTACCCCACCTCTAGAAGAAGAAATATGGGGAAGATTTCAGCACCAAAAAAGACTTCTGTATGCCTAGGTGTGCTTAAACACATGGAGAGAGGCGTCTGCAGGAGCTAACTAGCTCTTTCTCCCTTAAATTGGCCTAAGGGCAGCCAGAGGAAATGGAGCTCCCCTCAACTTTCCCCAGTCCCTGCCCATGCATGATCCCACATGCATCCTGGGCAGGGGGAGAGGAAAGGGATGGGGCCTTGGTGCAAGAGCACACTCACATTCCCCAGCCAGGACCCAGAGGATGTCCATTCCCCAGACTGTCTGATCAAACAACCCCAACACTAGTTGATAGTGTTAGTCAATAGAGTCCCAGTTGGGACTTAGCCCCAAACAGGGCATGCCCTGCTCCTCCAGCTTCAAGCCATGTGCGTCCTGCAGCAGGCTGATGCCAATCAGTGATCCGCATGATAGCTGTCTTAAGTGTCTGGGAGAAGGCCATCACAAAGACAGGTGCCGCATCTGTAAGAACTTTTGCTCATAGACCCAGAAAGAGCGGGATATCCACTTGAGGGCGTCACTGATGAAGGCTGCTGTTCATCCACCATCGGAACCTTCCACTGCAGCACCCACACCCAGCACTTCAGCCTCGGTGCACAGTGCACTGCCGGTGCTGGGCCGAGTCCGGCACCATTCCGTTTCACTGGCGCTGAAGAAGAAGCTGAAGAAAAGAAGCCCCTTGGCACTGAAAGACAGAGTGGCCTCGTGCAAAGGACCTGTGTCAGGCCATGCACCCGCTACAGGGCTTCATGGGGGTACTGCAGAGGTTGGACCCACCAGCCCCGTCAGGGACCCGCCCCCCACCTTGAGCAGTGGTAGGGGCTCCCAGCTAGTGATGGGGCTTTCAGTGTCCAAAGTGGTCAGAGCAGCTAAGAAGCAAGGCTGACCAGCTCTGCAGGTGCCACACCAGGTGACCAATACGGCTCCACTCTCGGCACCAAAGGGGAAATCCACCGGGGTGCTGTAGCATAGACTGGCGGAACACCCCAGGTCACCGGATTGTAGGCGCAAGTCCCTGTCACTGCGACCTTGGAACCCGGCACTGCAGCCTAGCTCACTGGCCAGAAGACTTAGATCTCCATCAAGATCTCCACCTACTAGGCAAGGGACTCCGAACTTGCGGTGCTGTTCCCCGTACAGCCGGTACTGACGATTGTCTAGCCATAGGTCACCTAGATGCCGAACACCCTCTCCCAGCCAATGTATTGGATCCAACCCTCCCTTTCCTCAACCACCTCCACCCCTTCTGGTTGGCCTGGTCCTGTGTCACCTCGGGCCCCTGGGTATTAGATACAGCTTCTTCGAGCTAAACCCTGCCGTTTATATCTGACCATCCCTCCCACCCCCCTTCCCCATCCCTCTTCAGGGACCCTTCTCCCGAGCAACTCCTTGTTCAGGGTGTTGAAAACCTCCTGCACCTGGGGGCAGTGGAAAAGGTTCCTCAGAACATGGAAAGCAAAGGATTCTACTCTGGCTACTAGTAATTCCAAAGGCAAAAGGGGGCCTCAGACCCATCCTAGAACTGCATCGCCTCAACAAGTCTCTCAAGAAGTTGAAGTTTCACATGGTCTCCCTGGCCTCCATCATCCCCTCCCTGGATCGGGGAGACTGGTATGCCACTCTCGATTTAAAGGATGCATACATCCATATTTCCATCTTCTCAGGGCACTGGCGCTTCCTCCGCTTCATATTGGGCCGGTGCCATTTCCAGGTCACGGCGATGCCCTTTGATCTCTTATTGGCCCGAGGGTATTCACAAAGTGTATAGCACCAGTGGCCCCTTACTTGAGACGTCAGGGAGTCCAAATGTATCCGTACATTGACAACTGGTTGATAAGGGGCCGGTTTCTGGATCAGGTGTGGTGACATCTCGACCTGGTTTGTTCCACCTGTTGCGATCTTGGGTTGATAATAAATGAGAAAAAGTCAACCTTGACACCAGTACAATGCATGGAATTCATCAGAGCGATCCTCAGCTCCACTCAGGCCAGGGCCTTCTTCCCCAAGACTCGGTTCCAGGCCACAGTGGACCTCATCGCTGGCCTGCGGCCTACCCGCTCACCAGTGCCTACACATGCCTGAGGCTGTTGGGCCACATGACAGCATGTACATATGTAGTTGGGCACGCACGGCTCCACCTCAGACCTCTTCAGGTATGGCTAGCATGAACCGGGTGGTCAGGATCCCGGACAGCATTCTGTCGTCCCTCTTCTGGTGGCAGGATCCCATGTCAGTGTTGGAAGGAGTTCCCTTCACGGCCCCGACCTCATCGGTGATCCTGTTCACTGATGCCTCAGACCTGGTCTGGGGAGCCACCTGGGTGCTCTCAACACTCAAGGTTGTTGGTCCAGTCACGATCGTTCCATGCATATCAATGTCAGGGAGCTGACAAGCCTGACCAGCCTTTCTACCTTACATACATAGCAGGGTAGTCCAGGTTCTGATGGACAACATGGCTACAGTCTTCTATATCAACAGGCAGGGCGGAGCAGGTCATCTGCCAGGAAGCCCTCTGGCTCTGGGACTTCTGTCTGCAGCACAACATCCATCTCATAGCTGTCACCTTCCAGGGACCAAGAACGCTTTGACAGATCACCTCAGCAGGATATTCTCATCTTGCCACAATTGGTCCTTTCATCCGGAGGTGGCCAGTTCCATCTTCCGCAGGTAGGGAGCGTCCCAGGTGGACCTGTTCGCGTCCCAGCAGAAGAGGAAATGCCACATTATCTGCTCAATTGGGGGCATGGACAGAGGATCCCTGTCAGATGCCTTCTGCTCCTGTGGTAGGGGGCTCTAATGTACACCTTCCCTCCAGTGCCGTTGCTACACAGGGTCCTCATGAAAATCAAACAGGACAGGGCGAGGGTCCTCCTCATAGCACCAGCATGGCTGCGCCAACACTGGTTCAGCACTCTGATGGACCTCTCAGTGGTGACCCCATTCCAGCTACCGCTCCATTCAGACCTGTTGTCCCAGAGCCACAGCAGTCTTCGGCACCCCAACCTAGTGGCATTACATCTGATGGCTTGACTGCTGTGTGGCTTAGTGCGCAGGAGCAGCAGTGCTTAGCTGAGGTTAAGTGCATTCTGCTGGGGAGTAGGAAGTCCTCCACCAGAGTGACCTACCTGGCCAACTGGAAATGGTTCACCTGTTGGATTGCAGACAAAGGTGTTCGTCCTGAACAGGCTTCGCTGCAGTTTATTCTGGACTACCTCCTTCACCTCAAGCTACAGGGCTTATCCCTCTCATCGATCAAGGTCCATCTAGTGGTCATTTCAGCCTTCCACCCGCCATTCGAGAGCAGGTTGTTTTTTGCTCAGGATATCATGGCCAGGTTCCTTTTCCCACACGTCAGGGACCCCATCACTCTGTGGGACTTGAATCTGGTGCTGTCGCAGCTCGCGGGTCCTCCCTTCAAGCTGCTGGCTTCCTGTTCCCTCCTTCTGCTCTCCTGGAAGCTCGCGTTCCTGGTCGTGGTCACGTTGGCCCGCTGGGTATCCGAGATTCAGGCGCTCACCTCAGAGCCACCATACACAGTCTTCTACAAAAATAAGGTCCAACTAAGGCCGCACTTGGCTTTTCTTCCTGAGGTTTCTCAGTTTCATTCGAGCCAGGACATTTACCTACTGATCTTCTTTCGGCGGAGGAGTGCAGTCGTTCTGTAAGTCAACGCAATTATTTGTTGCTGTGGCCGACAGAATGAAAGGTTTCCCTGTATCTATTCAAAGAATTTCGTCTTGGATCACTGCGTGCATTCGCTTCAGCTACAACCAAGCGAAGGTGCCACCCCCGGCGATTGTCACTGCCACCTCTACCAGGGTGCAGGCCTCTTTGGCAGCCTTTCTGGCCCATGTGCCTATCCAGGACATCTGTAGAGCAGCCACCTGGTCATCTGTCCACACTTTTACGACCCACTATGCACTGACCCAGCAGGCCCGGGATGATGCTGGCTGCAGTACTGCAAGCCGCTATGCTGTGAACTCCGAGCACACCTCCATGGATACTGCTTGTGAGTCATCTATAATGGAATCAACATGAGCAAGCACTCAAAGAAGAAAAAACGGTTACCTACCTTTTGGTAACTGTTGTTCCTCAAAATGTGTTGCTTGTGTCCATTCCATTTCCCGTCCTCCTAACCCTCTGTCGGAGATGCCAGCAAGAAGGAACAGAGAGGGCGCAGGGCCAGTGGCGCGTGATATACTGACGCATGGGAGTACCACTCCAGGGAACGCCACAGCCAGCCCTACAGATACCGCTAAGGCAGAAATCTCCAACAACTATGCACGTGGGCGCGCACATGCCTAAAATGGATTGCACATGAGCAAAACATCTCGAAGAACAACAGTTACAAAAAGGTAGGTAACTGTTTTTTCTTTAAACACAAACCAATACACTTCACATAAATATTACTTTCCTTCACTAACTTTTGAAAAATTTCAAGAAATTAAATGTGAAGAAATATGCAGCAATATGAACTCCAGAGCGCACTGATTTTAAATACTAGTAAACCAATTTATAATAGGTGCACATGAATCAATACATGGGAAGTATGCAAGCTGCTTTAAAAAAGTTTCAGTTTTGAAATATTAAGTGCCTTCTATGTTAAAAATATATTTTCAATTATGAATCTTGGGGAACATTACAGACACAGCCTTATTGCACAAACTCTGTGTTTTTAAATCATATATTTTGTGAAAGCTTAATGGTTTGGCTTGGTGGTGGTAAAAATATTTTCGAATGAAAGGAACAAGTGATAGACACTGCAGCAGAGGTCTTCTGCTGTCGACTTCGTTGTTATTTATTATCTCTACAACTCCAATAACATGTATGCAACTTTACAGAATTTTAAGACATTTCCCTCCCCCAAAATTGATATTGTAAATTGGTGCAACATGATGTGAAATGGTAACAAAAACTGGCTGTACAGGAACAAGAATGCAAGAATTGCAACAACAAAACCATGTTGGATAAAAACATAATTAAACATGGCATGCATCTTGCGGGGGAGAGGCCATGTCTTTTAAGATAATGGTATTATGAGCAAAAGACTAGGTGGTAATAATTTATAATCTATTTGAAATTTCAAAATGTATTTTCTATTTTTAATTTTGTAATCAATATAGTGGCGTTACCATCAGTCTTAGTGGAGGTTTGTTGGAAATTGTTTTCCTAATAAGTTTAAGGTTTATCACGACTCAATTTCCACACAAGCATTCCTTTATTAATTCAAAGGCCAGTTGATGATAATTACACGCAGTGTACAAACAAAAGTATGTACTCCTATATTCTACACCTAACAGCAATTTAGTTTTACGTACTGGACAAAATATTGACAACAGGATCAGGCCCTGGCGGCACCTTGCCATCATGGCATTTTCCAGAGGGGTAAGGAAAAGCACTGACAAAGAACCTAGAAAACCTGTATTTATTTTTTTTATACACTGTGACAAACAGGTGATGTCATTGCCAGTTATCAGACCTTCACTAAAGCTAGATGAGGGAATTTTAGGGCTGAATCCTATCCTCGGCTCTGTTGAGACAAGATTCATGGTTTGTCAAGATTCACTCACAATTCAAGAAGTTTGCCTTCTTATCTTATTTTAGTATGTTTTTTTCCTAGCTACCAGACTAAGCATTTCTAACCAATATTTACTGCACCTGGTGCCCAATTAACTATGTTTTCTTTATTTCTATGACATCCACTCAAATCTTAACTGGTATTTTAAGGGTCACTACAACTATCACACAAGTAACTTATTTTTCTCATGATCTCATCCTTTTACATGTTTCGGGCCTACCACTCATGCTAAAAATCCAAACTCAATTTAAATCCATCGTTTGTTTAGGCCTAATGTAGACCCATATTCCTAGAAAAGTCACTAGCACTTACAGGTTGAGGAGTAATATTGTTAAAAAATAAACTTTAGGAAAGAAAAGTAGGTTTGTTGTGGGAAAAGATGGTTTCCGTGAACTTGTTGATATGCACCTCGGTATGTCTGAAGCCGCCTTTGGTTGGGATAGGGAATGATAAGAGAGACGAGAATAAAACTTTCAGCAATAAAAGACAGCATATACACTACAGTATTTCATCTTTCAGATAATAAATTAGGAAATGAATATTGTCTTATTTAAAAAAAATACAGGCATTACAAGGTAGCACACTTTCACATTTTAGTTGCATAGAATATCTTGGCATATAAATTCTGCATGTTATGAATCTCTACTGTGCATTACAGTTTATTCTAGTGAGAGTTGTACTCAGCCTTAGTCCAGATATTTGACTCTGAGTGGTCTTAACAATTGTGTGGACACAATAAGATCAGATTTATTTTAATGAATATGTAATTTAATTTAAATCATTTTAAATGTTATAATACGTTAATCAAGAGCAGAATGTCTGTATGGAACATTCATTTGAGGCAGTAAGAACAAGCAGCTGTAGTTCCCTGATATGATATCTGCAGTATTTATATTAATTATCTCGTAACACAGAATAACTGGAGTAGAAAATCCATTATGTTTAGTTAAATAGTGAGGAAATCAAAATGCTTTTATCTTTTAATTTTAAGGTATCCTCCAGAAACGGTAGGCTTTAAAGGTAACAGATGGCCAACATGTTTAGTTGGATTATAAAAATACAGTAGTAATATAAGTGTGAACTTTTCCAATTTGCAGCCTTTTTACTCTAATTAAACAAATATGACTATGAACAAAATAACTAAAATAATTGACTTTAATTTTCATTTTCAAGTGTAAAAGTTTTTTGTACTTCTGCCAAATTTATTGTCATTTGCTGACATGTTCATTGTGTGAAAATACTATTCTCCTAATTTACAACAGACATAATACAAAAATAGAAATGATTCTCTGTAATGCAGAAGTAATTTATCCATTGTTTAATTTAAGGGGAAATGTCTGTTACAACACACTTAAATATTACTTTAACTTCTAACCAAAGACAAATGTGTAGTAGGTTTCCAGCTCGGATCCTATATACTTAGGCTTGTCAGAATTTGATTTTGATTTTTTAAATATTTTTTTATGGATAACATGGATGTTTATTTTTAAGCAAGTTTAAATTTTTTATCAATTTAAGTTTTCACAGTTGTATAAAATTGTGGATTTTAAGCCCCCCTCTCCCCCGTCCCCCCATTTTTATCCATTTAAATTTTCACAGTTGTGGGAAATAATGGGAGGGTCAGGCAATTATTTAATGACAATAGACATTGAGATTCAAATGTTAAAGCTTTATAAATGGTCAACATCACATGCCAAAATATACAGAATAAATAGCCTTAAATCAAAAAATCATACTACTTTACTCGTCATTCACTAGTCTATTTGTAACAAATCCAATTCAGAAGTCTGAATCACTGGATTTTAACTCTCATAAATTCTTAAACAGCATTTTTCTTTCTTTGCCTATTTGTAAATTTTGATTGTTATTGATGGAAATATTTTCCCTCAGTTTGTGTATGTACGGTGAATTAGATGTTTACCAAATTTACCAATGGTAATACTTATGCACATGCTTAATTTCAGTGGGATCATTCATCTGCTTGAGATTAAACACATGCCCATGTCTTTTCAGGATCATAGCCTTAAATAATAGTGATACTGCCTGGGTACTGCACTATATTACATTCCAAATGTTGGCCATCAAAGGTACTGTGTTTAAAAGCAGGAGCAGCAGCACAGGATTTAGTCTCCATGTGACCGACTTCCTACCCTTTAAGGAGAATAGTTTGTCATATAGTAAGAGAGTGAGTCACATGGATCTGATGTACTGGGATGACTCCATATATTTCTTGCATCACAGTACTGGATTTTAGGATAATGCTCTATGGAGGGGTACTTCCCGATTTAAGGGCACAGTGCTTATATATTATTATTTATATTACCAATCTTTAGTTGTCTTCTGTTCTGTATATAGGGAAATTGTCATTTTACATATCTAATTAAAATGGACTTCAATAGTTTTTTGAGGTTTGTCCCTTCTGGTTTTCCTCACAACTGTCAGAGGTTCTGGCCTTTGAAGTAGAGACTAAACTGAAGCCTCTTGTGCTCTTCTCTTTGAATGTCCTGATGGAAGTTGTGTCCAGTATTAATTTTTGAAAACAGCAGAGAGCCGACCTCAGCCTCCTGAGCTAGGTTGTCCTTTCCCTTGAAGAACAGATTCAGCTTTGTGAGCTAGTACAGAGTACAAAAATTGAAACCTTATTTTCCTACCCAATTAGGCTACTTTATGGTATTCACTTCCTTTGGATTTTTTGGAGTTGGAAGACCTCATTCATAAAAATTACTATATAAAACTATTATATTTTCAAAGTTCATATACTTCAGTATAGTAAATTTATATTTTGTTCATGTAGCATATATTATATAAACGATTTACTGCATATTACTCCAGAAAGAAGAGACTGTTTGTTTTAAATATGCAAGGAAACTTAATCCATCACACTGTTTCAGAAATATATGTTCTATTTCTCTTTATAATTTTCAGTATCACTATTTTTACTTCTCTCTCAATTAGCATTAGCTCCAGATTTGAAAAAGCAGCGGAGGAATATACACTGATTAGCATGTTCAGATACTCTGCTTCCAATCAGTAAATTATATTCAAATGTCAACACAAATTCTACCATTTTCTGTATGTGAAAACAAATTGAACAGTTGGTTTCTCTTAACATTTATATAATATTTATTATAAAGATATTTCTAGAACATGTACTTACGAGTTTCAAATTCCTTCATTTGTTCCACAGCTATATATGTTGGTTTTGTAAAACCAGTCAGTTTTCATTACTTCAAATGATAGGAGAATAAAGTAACCTTTGAGCTGATGACTTTATTTCACCCCACACTAATTCTCTTAATGGCTACTAGAATTGATTGTAATAGCAGAAATGCCTTGCATTTGGTATTAGACAAGAGCAGAAGCACTTCTTGGCAGGTTCCTGAATGGATTCATCTGATATAATATGCATTTTTTGATTACTGTCTAACCTTCTACAACCTTTACTGTCTGTCTTTTGCCATTAAAGATTCATCTGCCACTCTATCAGGTGAAATAATAGTCTGAATAGATCTGAATTACCTCATCTAGACCTATTTTAAATCAACGCAGACCGATGATATAATTTCAATAGCATGTCTCATTTGTAAGAGAAGTACCTAAACAGATTCCAGAATACAGAGACATGTTAGTAAGATTACTCAGCATATTGCACACCCTTGATCAAGCATATACCTATAGCACACACCTCAAAAATGTTAAACTGGCCCAGCCACAATGTACAGCTTTATCCATTGCTTAGCAAACATTTGTGCTCTATGAGGGAATGGGTGCTTGTGACATCTGCTAACATTCTGGCACACGGGCAGAGCTGTATCAGATGATGTATTGGAGAAAGACATAGAAAAACCAACACCAAGGAAACAAATTCAAAATATTTAGAAACTTCCAATGGGTCAGGAGGTATGTTTGTGACTTTAAGAGGTTTTACTTTAAGAGGTTTCAGTTAGGGTTTTCTTCTGCAGCCTAATTTTGCTAGAAATAGTTTTAGTGGGAGTGATGGTAACATCTATATTTAAGATTACCTAGTTGTTTTCATTTTGGTCACTTATGACTATCTCAAACTCACTTTTTGGGTTATAGACTTAAGCTCTGACTAAATGTGGGTATTTTTGGAAAGTTTAAGCAAAATGTGTTCATCTGTGTTTGAATGAGGGAAAATTGAAAAAATACTTATCCCATTTTAAAAATAGTTTTGTAAGTTTTTTTTCTTCTTCGAGTGATTGTTCATGTGTATTCCACAGTAGCTGTGCGTGCTCGCCACGTGCATCGGTGTTGGAAGTTTTTCCCCTAGCAGTACCTGTAGGGGGGGAGTGACCGCTGGAGTGGCGTCTGCCTGGCGCGGTATAAGGGGAGCTGCGCGCTCCCCGCACCCTCAGTTCCTTCTTGCCGCCAGTGAAGGTGCGTCGGAACTCCTCAGCTCCAGCCTTACTGCAGCTTGTTCCCAGAACTGTTCATTCAGTAGTACCTGTAGTCAGTTTAGTTTTCAGTGAAGTTTAGTTACTTAGTGAGCCTGGGCTGAGGCATGCCCCGTGCCCCGGGATTTAAGTCGTGTGGCTCCTGTAGGCGTTCTATGCCAAGGAGTGACCCGCACACAGACTGTCTGCGCTGTTTGGGAGAAACCCATATCAGCGAAAGGTGTAAGATTTGCAAGTCATTCAAGCCCCGGATGAAAAAAGAAAGGGACATTAGACTCCGGGCCATCCTGATGGAGTCGGCGCTGGTCCCGACCCCAGCACGCTGCTCCGATCCGGTACCCGGCACCGCGGCGTTGGTGCATGGAGACCCTCCGGTACCTTCAACTAGTTGGCACCGATCCCCTTCCACGGGGCGGGCCAAGAAGACCGGAAAGACTCCCTGTTTGCAAGTACTTCATACCCACTAAGGGGCATGAGTATCTGTATACCTACCCAGTGCCCAAGTCCTTGGTGGTCGAGTCGGTCAACCACAGGGAGCGACAGGGGAGGCTGTATGCTTTCGGAGGCTGTATGCTTTCGGGAGAAAAATTTATTCGTCTTCAATCTTCCAGCTGAGAGTAGCAAACCATCAGGCTCTCCTAGGTCGCTAGGAGTTTAATCTCTGGGGATCCCTCCCCAAATTTGAGGACTCCCTCCGGGAGCGCGATAGAGAGGAGTTTAAGGCGCTCGTGGAGGAAGAGGCAGCCACTGCAAGGGCTTCTCTGCAGACCGCTTCGGATGCAGCAGACACGGCCGCACGGTCCATAGCCTCGGCGGTGTCCATGAGATGGGTGTCCTGGCTTCTGCTCTGTGGGCTATCCAGTGAAGCGCCGTCGTTGATGCAGGATCTCCCTTTTGACAGGAAGGCGCTGTTTGCGGAGGAAATGGACACAAGGCTGCACGGCATGAAAGACTCCTGCATGACCCTCCAGACCCTGGGCCTCTATGTCCCTGCTCCGACAAAACCCAAGTTTAAGCCACAGCAGGCTCCCGCCCAGATCGCCCTCCCAAAATACTAGGCCACCCACAAGAAGCAACGGGACTATAAGAAATGCCCACAAAGACAACACCGGCCAGCCCCCCAGCCTGGGTCCTCTAAGGGCAAGCAGGCGGGTAAAAGGTAGTATTGACGGGACGCTCGGGGGTACCCCACCAGTTTTCAGCAGGAATCCACCCCCAATAAAGCTCCCTTTTTCCAATCGATTGTGTATGTTCCTCCCGGAATGGTCGCGGCTCACCTCGGACCGTTGAGTCCTCAACACCATCTCCCGAGGTTACACCCTCCAGTTTACCTCCTACTCGCCCAACCACCCCCTGGCCCGGTCCCTCTTGGGGGATCCATCGCACGAGGCTCTGCTCGAGCAGGAGGTCGGGAGGCTCCTGGAACTAGGAGCGATAGAGGCGGTGCCCAAGGATTTCCTGGGCAAGGGGTATTACTCCCAGCATTTCCTTATCCTGAAGGCCAAAGGGGGGCTCAGACCCATACTGGACCTGCGAGGTCTGAACCAGTACTTGGTAAAACTCAAGTTTCATATGGTTTCCCTGGCCTCCATCATCCCCTCCCTGGATCCAGGGGATTGGTACGCGGCCCTCGATCTACAGGACGCGTACTTCCACATCCACATATTCGAGGGCACAGGTGCTTCCTCCGTTTTGTGGTGGGACTGAATCACTACCAATTCACGGTCCTCCCGTTTGGTCTGTCCACTGCCCCAGGGTCTTTACAAAGTGCAAATCAGTAGTAGCGGCCTACCTCAGGCGCTGGGGGGTCCAGATATTCCCCTATCTGGACGACTGGCTAGTCAAGGGCACCTCCCGGTCGCAGGTGAGGGATCATGTGGCACTCCTCCTGTCCACATGCAACGCTCTGGGCCTGTTGGTAAACAACACCAATTCCACGTTAGTCACGGTCCAACACATAGGGTTTATCGGGACACTCCTGGACGCAATGTCGGCCAGAGCCACTCTTCCACCAGACAGGTTCGAGACCTGAAAGGGCTCATCGACTCGATCGTAAGGTTCCCGGTGACGACAGCCAGGTCCTGCCTGCAGCTGCTAGGTCACATGCTGACGTGCACGTATGTGGTCCACCAGGCCAGGCTCAGGATGAGGCCCCTACAACTCTGGCTCGCCTCGCAGTTCTCCCAAGCCACGGACAGGTTGGACAAGGTCCTCACCGTGCCGAACTCGGTGGCTGCCTCCCTACGGTGCTGGTCCACACCGAGCAACATGTTCTGAGGGGTCCCCTTCAGGGACAGGGCCCCGTCCGTGGGGCTGGTGTCCGATGCATCGGACCTGGGCTGGGGAGCCCATATGGGGAATTTTCAGACCTAAGGCCTGTGGTCTCCACAGGACCTGACCCTTCACATAAATGTCAAGGAACTCAGGGCGGTGCGGCTGGCGTGTATGGCCTTCCGCTCACACCTGAAGGGCAAGGTAGTCAGAGTTCTCACGGACAACACGGCCTCGATGTTCTATATCAACAGGCAAGGCAGGACTTCTGTATAGCCCACAACATCCACCTAAAACCTTTCACCTACCGGGTGCCCAGAACGTGAGCGCGGATCGCTTGAGCAGGGACTTTTCCTCTCAGCACGAATGGTCCCTACACCCAGAAGTGGCCCTTCAGCTTTTCCGGAGGTGGGGAACTCCCCAGGTGAACCTATTCGCGACCCGACAACCGTCAATGCCCCCGGTTCTGCTCCAGGGGGGGCCTGGGGAGGGGCGCTATCTCCGATGCCTTTATCCTGCCCTGGTCAGGCCACCTCCTATAGGCCTTCCTCCTGTTCCCACTGATCAGCAGGGTCCTAGAGAAAATAAAGACGGACAAGGCCAAGGTCCTCCTCGCTGCCCCGACGTGGCCCAGGCAGCACGGGTACGGGACCCTCTTGGGCCTGGCAGTGGCTCCGCCGTGGCCGTTGCTGCTCTGCCAGGATCTGCTCTCGCAGGACCAGCTCCTCCACCCCAATCTGGCAGCTCTCCACCTCACAGCGTGGCTGCTCAGTGGCTAGGTGGCGAGGAGAGGACATGTTCAGCTCTGGTTCAGTGCATCCTCCTTGAGAGTAGACAGCCCTCCACTCGCCGCTCCTACATGGCGAAGTGGTCTCATTTTGCTAGGTGGGCGATGGACCAAGGTGTATCCCCAACGGCCGCCCCTGATCCACCTTATCCTTGATTACCTCCTCCGCCTGAGGGCCCAGGGCCTGGCACCCTCGTCGGTCAGGGTGCATCTGGCAGCCATATCGGCTTTCCATCCCCCGGTACAAGGACACACTGTGTTCTCGCATGCTATGACCGGCCGGTTCCTTAAGGGTTTGGACCGGCTTTACCCGCATTCTAAGCCCCTGGTCCCACAGTGGGACCTGAATTTGGTGCTGGCTCGGGTTACAGGGCCCCCGTTTGAGCCGCTGGCCACGTGCTCCTGGTCTCACCTCTCATGGAAGTTGGCCTTCCTGGTTGCTATCACGTCGGCCAGGCAGGTCTCGGAGCTAAGGGACCTGACCTCCGAGCCACCATATACTGTGTTTCATAAGGACAAGGTCCAGCTCTGCCCACACCCCGTGTTCCTCCTGAAGGTGGTGTCCGCCTACCACATGGGTCAGGACATTTTTCTACCAGTCCTTTGCCCCAAACCTCATGCGACTAATGAGGAACACCGCCTCCACAGGCTCGATGTGAGGCAGGCTCTGGCTTTCTACCTCGAGTGAACCAAGCCATTCAGAAAGTCCTCACAGCTGTTTGTCGCCTCGGCTGAGTGCGCGAGAGGCCAGGCGATTTCCACTCAGCAGCTGTCCATCTGGATCACTTTGTGCATCTGCTCCTGTTATGAGCTGGCGGATGTTCCCCTGCCGCCCATTGTTAGGGCACACTCAACGTGGGCGCAGGCCTCGTCGGCTGCCTTTGTGGCCACGTCCCCATTCAGGACATCTGTAGGGCCGCCAGGTGGTCTTCAGTTCATACGTTCACCTCGCACTATGCGATAGTCTCCCAAACCAGGGATAACGCCGGGTTCGGCAGGGCGGTACTCCATCCCGAGAACTTATGAACTCCTACCCACCTCCAGCAGATACAGCTTGGAATCGCATACTGTGGAATACACATGAGCAATCACTCGAAGAAAAGACAGTTACCTTTTCCATAACTGGTGTTCTTTGAGATGTGTTGCTCATGTCTATTCCACATCCCGCCCTCCTTCCCCGCTGCCGGAGTTGTCTGGCAAGAAGGAATTGAGGGCGGGGGGAGCGCACAGCTCCCCTTATACTGCGCCAGGCAGGCACCACTCCAGGGATCGCGAGGGGTGCTCCCCTCCTACAGGTACTGCTAGGGGAAAAACTTCCAACACCGGTGCACATGGCGAGCACGCACACCTACTGTGGAATAGACATGAGCAACACCTCTCTAACACAAGTTACGGAAAAGGTAACTGTCTTTTTTTTTTTTTACATCCCTGAGTAGAAGGTTGAAATATGGTGGAGAAATAGAAAAATTGGTTTTGATTTGACCAAAGTATTAGGGTTTGACAATCACATTTTGCATATGCACAGTAGTTTGTATGCAGTTTTGTAATGCTTTTTACTAATATCCTAAGTTAAGAAAGCCTTCAGAGAGAGAGAGAGAGATTGTCTGTCTCTACCTTAAGTGCTTAGAGCCTAACCTAAAGCTCATTGTAATCAATGGGATTCTTTCCCTTTGTTTCAGTGCTCTTTGGATCATATCCTTAGAGCACACAAGGGCTGGTCAAAAATTTTCCATTGAAACAGTCTTTTCACAGAAAATTTTATTTTCAGCTAAACAGATTTTTTCTTTAAAAAAAATCTACTTTCTGTAGAAAATTTTATTTTTTTCATCAAATATGAAAGCACCCAAAATATTTTGGCCAAAACCAAATATTTTGATTCAGAAATGTAGTCATGGTGCGTCATGAGAATTGTGGTTTTGTTTCCTCATGTCTTCATTCTTCTCTATGGACCAAGCTCCTAAATCAGACTATATATCCCATATGTACAGTAACCACTGCCATGATGCACTGCCTCCCTTCATCAAGAGACATGGTTCATGGGATGATGCAGTCCAACCAGGGAACCAAGCCCATTGAGGAGAATGGGAATGTGAGGGAGCTGAAATATAACTCCCAGGAGACTGCAGTAACATTTCTGAATCAAAATATTTTTATATATTTTTTTAATTTTTGCCAAAAAGTTGAAATTCTCTGCAGAAAAAGATCCCTATTATCTGACTAGTTCTACTAGACACTTTTACAGGACAGCACTATGGAAATTATTTTTTTTAAGAAAACAAATTCCACTTTTAAAAAGGCGAAGATAAATACAGTGTTATAGTTGCACACCGTATGCATTCAGAAATAAGACTATGCCTATGTTCAAATTTTTAGCTCAATTTTTTTCTTATGATCCCATAATATTTATAAGACAAAAGTATATATTTATCTACAACTTCTATAAATTGCATTGTGTAATTGGTGTGGTGAATGAAGCAGCACTCATTCTGCCCTCATTCACTGTTCACTTGTGTATAAATTACATTAATGAACATCTATTTTTCTGGCATACACAGGTACTGCAGTACAGCAGAAGATGAAGGTTGTGAGGGAAATTGCTTGGTACTGTTATATTGTATTATTTAAGAAATAGTATGTGACCAGTGATTTGAAGTCAGTGTCAAAATGCATACTCAAAAAGGTAGTAAGATTGCGCACTCTACCCTTTCCATCAGTTGTAGTCTTCCTTTACTAGAGAAATAAGTGAGAAAAAGCAGTAGTCTGTGATATGCTGGGATATCTTTTTCTGCAATGAATTACAAAATAGCATTCAATAGAGGATACAGAAGTTCTTATAGGAAGCACTGTAAAGTGAAATTAGGCAATCTTTCACTATATTTATCAATGTGTTTGGGGGGTTTATAAATCATTTTTATTATAAAATATCAGTGTGGACTTTGTTAGCTTTATCAACTCCTGTTCTTGTGTGCTTCTCACAGCAACTTAGCTATTACACCTCTTCTGTTGCACAATTAGCCATTACTGTATTATGTCTGTTGAGTCAGTAATACTGAACTTTTTCAGTTGTGCTACTGTACCTCATCTATTTCCTTTGTGCTACAAAAGTCTGACATTTCATTTGATTTCTGTTTTTTATTTTTTTAAGTTTACTCCAAAAACATAGCTTGCATATAATTTTAAAATGAATTTGACCAGCTTTCATACAGCATCTGGGACACCATTACAATACCATATAAGAGAACTGATCACACAACAAATCCCATGTAGAATGAAGAGCTCTTTCACTTGTGAATAACCTACTCTTGGAGATTCAAGGGCACTCAGATCAGTCCTCAAGGGAAGGAAAAATCTAGGATTTGTAGGCCAGATTCAGAGGTTTGTCTAAAAGACTACAAGGAGTCTAAGTTTATTTAACTTACACACTGAAGAGACTAGAAAAAAGTTTGTTGCTTCAGATTAGACTCTCCAATCAGTTACTTTGATACCTTTAATTTTTATGCTTATGTATTTAGATTCACAAGGCTAAAATCAGATCCCTTTAAATTTACATAATTTCCATACACTAACTTAGGCCTGGTCTACACTACGGGGTTAGGTAGAATTTAGCTGCGTTAGGTTGATTTTAAAATGACTGCGTCCACACAACCAACCCCGTTCCGTCGACCTAAAGGGCTCTTAAAATCGACTTCTGTACTCCTCCCCAGTGAGTGGAGTAGCACTAAAATCGACCTTGCTGGGTCAAATTTGGGGTAGTGCGGACACAAATTGACGGTATTGTGCTCCGGGAGCTATCCCAGAGTGCTCCATTGTGACCACTCTGGACAGCACTTTGAACTCCGATGCACTAGCCAGGTACACAGGAAAAGCCCCGGGAACTTTTTAATTTCATTTCCTGTTTGGTCAGCGTGGTGAACTCAGCAGCACAGGTGACCATGCAGTCCCCCCAGAATTGCAAACGAGCTCCAGCATGGACCGAAAGGGAGACACTGGATCTGATTGCTATATGGGGAGAAGCATCTGTGCAGGCCGAACTCCAATCAAAAAGAAGAAATGCAAATATATTTGCCAAAATCTCACAGGGCATGTTGGACAGAGGCTACAACAGGAACACACAGCAGTGCCGTGTGAAAGTTAAGGAGCTCAGGTAAGCCTACCAAAAGACAAAGGAGACAAACAGTCGCTCCGGGTCAGAGCCCCATACATGCCGCTTCTATGATCAGCTGCATGGCATTTTAGGCGGGGGACCCTACCACTATCCCACCACTGTCCGTGGACACCTGCAAGGGGGGAGTCTCATGAAACAGGGAGGAGGATTTTGTGGATGAGGAGAATGAGCAGCAGGCAAGCGGTGAATCCATTCTCTCCGGCAGCCAGGACCTTTTCATCACCCTGGAGCCAGTACCCTCCCAAGGCAGGATCCCCAACCCTGAAGCCAGAGAAGGCACCTCTGGTGAGTGCACGTTTGTAACTACAGTACAGGGTTTAAAAGCAATAGTGTTTAATGTTTGATTTGCCCTGAAGAATTGGGATGCATTCGGGGCCAGTACAGCTACTGGAAAAGTCTTTTGTCCACATGTCTGGGGATGGAGCGGGAATCCTCCAGGGACATCTCCATGAAGCTCTCCTGGAGGTACTCTGAAAGCCTTTTCAGAAGGTTTCTGGGGAGGGCTGCCTTATTTTGTCATCCACGGTAGGACGCTTTACCACACCAAGCCAGTAACAAGTATTCTGGAATCATTGCAGCACAAAGCATGGCAGCGAATGGTCCTGGGTTTTGGTCACATTCAAGCAACATTTGGTCTATATCTTTCTGTGTTAGCCTCAGTAAAGTGATATCATTCATGGTCACCTGGTTGAAATAGGTGAATTTTTGTAAGGGAACAGTAAAAGGACCCTGTTCATGCTGGGCTGTTTGCACTTGGCTAAAAGGGATCATCCCAGAGAATAGCCACGCGGCGGGGGGAGAGGTGAAGCGATTATCCTGGAGAATAGCCACATGGTGGGGGGAGGGGAGAAGGGATCATCCCAGAGAATAGCCACGCGGTCGGGTGGGGGTAGGTGTGTGCTGCACATCCACCCAAAAACTGCAGCCCCTCCTTTTAAATGTGAAACCCAACCCATTACTTGCTCTGGGAAAGGAGGGTGTTGCAGTTTGAAAACATTCCCACATCTTATGAAGGCGTAAGAAGCTAACCCCGCGTACCAAAAGGCTTACCATGGCTGCCTGGAAACCGAATTCTGTTGCCCAGCCATGTGTGATGTGTCACCATACCAGCAGGCGCTTAATATAAAAGGCAAAATGCGACCTTGTACCTAAAGCACATGTGCTGTCTGCTGTGAATTGCTTGATTCACTGTGAAAGAGTCTCCCTTTTGTTCTCAGAAATGTATCATCTTAAATTTTACTCTCCCTTTTTATCTCCCCCCAGGTGCAAATGTTTCTACACTCCCCCTATCATCTCCATCCCTGAGGTTATCGCAGATTAGAAGGCGAAAAAAACACACTCGCTATGACATGTTTTCCGAGCTCATGCAGCCTTACCATAGTGATAGGGCACAGCTTAATGCATGAAGGCATTCAGAGGCAGAGGCCAGGAAAGAATTAACTGAGTGCGAAGATCGGAGGCAGGACGCGATACTGAGGCTAATGGGGGAGCAAACGGACATGATGAAGCATCTGTTGGGGGAGCAAATGGACATGATGAAGCGTCTGTTGGAGCTGCAGGAAAGCCAACAAGAGCACAGACCCCCGCTGCATTCACTGTATAACCGCATGCCCTCTTCCCCAAGTTCCATATCCACCTCACCCAGATGCAGGGGGAGGCTCCGGGCACCAGCCACTCCACTCCAGAGGATGGCCCAAGCAACAGATGGCTGTCATTCAAACAGTTTGATTTTTAGTGTGGCTACAATAAACAATGTGGCCTTGTCCTTCCCTCCTCCCCCACCCCACCCAGGCTACCTTGTCTGTTATCTCATTTTCTTTTAATTAATAAAGAAAGAATGCATGGTTTCAAAACAATAGTTACTTCATTTCGAAGGTGGGAGGGTGGTTGGCTTACAGGGAATTAAAATCAACAAAGGGGGTGGGTTTGCATCAAGGAGAAACACACAATTGTCACACTGAAGCCTGGCCAGTCATGAAACAGGTTTTCAAAGCCTCTCTGATGTGCAGCGCACCTTGCTGTGCTCTTCTAATTGCCCTGGTGTCTGGCTGCTCAAAATCGGACGCCGTGCGATTTGCCTCAACCTCCCACCCCACCATAAACATCTCCACCTTACTCTCACAGATATTATGGAGCACACAGCAAGCAGCAATAACAATGGGAATGTTGGTTGCGCTGAGGTTTGACCTAGTCAGCAAACAGTGTCAGCGAGCTTTTAAATGTCCAAAGGCACATTCTACCACCATTCTGCACTTGCTCAGCCTATAGTTGAACTGCTCCTTACTACTGTCCAAGCTGCCTATGTAAGGCTTCAGGAGCCCTGGGTGCAAGGGGTAGGCTGGGTCCCCAAGGATAACTATTGGCATTTCAACATCCCCAACGGTAATTTTCTGGTCTGGGAAGTAAGTCCCTTCTTGCAGCTGCTCGAACAGACCAGAGTTCCTAAATATGCGAGTGTCATGCACCTATCCCGGCCATCCCACGTTGATGTCGGTGAAACATTCCTTGTGATCCACCAGTGCTTGCAGCACCATTGAGAAGTACCCCTTGCGGTTCACATACTGGTTGGCAAGGTGATCCTGTGCCAAGATGGGGATATGCGTTCCGTCTATTGCCCCACCACAGTTAGGGAACCCCATTGCAGCAAAGCCATCCAGTATGACCTGCACATTTCCCAGAGTCACTACCCTTGATAACAGAACATCAATGATTGCATTGGCTACTTGGATCACAGCAGCCCCCACAACAGCCCCCACAGTAGACTTGCCTACTCCAAATTGATTCCTGACTGACCGGTAGCAGTCAGGCGTTGCAAACTTCCACAGGGCTATTGCCACTCGCTTCTCAACTGTCAGGCAGCTCTCATTTTGGTATTTCTGCGCTTCAGGGTGGGGGAAAGCAACTCACAGAGTTCCAGGAAAGTGGCCTTACGCATGCAAAAGTTTCGCAGCCACTGTGAATCATCCCATACCTGCAACATTGTGCGGTCCCACCAGTCTGTGCTTGTTTTCCTTGCCCAGAATCAGTGTTCCACTGTATCAACCAGCCCCACTGCCGCCATGATGTCCCAATTGCCACAGCCAGTGCTTTCAGGAATGTCTGTGTCCACGTCCTCATCAAAATCCTCCTCGTGCTGGTGTCTCTTAGCCCAGTTCTGCATATACTCCAGGATAATGCGCGAGGTGTTTACAATGCTCACCACAGTGACGGTGAGCTGAGTGGGCTCCATGCTTGCCGGGGTATGGTGTCTGCACGGGTAACCCAGGAAAAAAGGCGCAAAACGATTATCTGCCGTTGCTTTCATGGGGGAAGGGGCGACTGACGACATGTACCCAAAACCACCTGCAACAATGTTTTTGTCCCATCAGGCATTGGGAGCTTAACCCAGAATTCCAATGGGCAGCGGAGACTGCGGGAACTGTGGGATAACTATCCACAGTGCACCGCTCTGTAAGTCGATGCTAGCCACAGTAGTGAGGATGCATGCCTCCGACTTAATGCGCTTAGTGGGGACATACGCAATTGACTATAAAATCAATTTCTAAAAATCGACTTCTATAAAATTGACCTGATTTCGTAGTGTAGACATACCCTTAGACTCAGGGTATGTCTACACTGCAACTCAACACCCACATCTGGACCATGTCAGCTGACTTGGGCTTGCATGCTCGGGTTGTGTGGCTATAAATCTGCGGTGTAGACATCTGGGCTAAGGCTGAAGCCTGGGCTCTGGGACCCTCTGTCGATGTGACGGTGAGACCCTGAGTGAGTAAATTAACCTCTCTAACTATTTTTATAATGGATTTTATCCCACTTTCTTTACCTGACTTCAATATTTGCCATTACTCAAAAGACTATCTTTGCAGTTTGTTTGTGATATTGTTTCTTGTTCAAAGAATTGTACCCACACATAGTTAGATCCTCAGCTGGTGTAAATTGGTGTAACTCTATTGACCTATGCTCATTTACACCAACTGTGATCTAACCCAAGGAATATATATTAAAAATACATTGTTTTTGGCAAAAATAGGTTTAAAAAACGTGAAACTAAGTTTATCTACATAAATTGGCAGGACAGAATGGGTAAATAGTTACTGCAACTGCACCTAATTCATTGTCAAGCCTGGTGCTTCAGGTAACTGTTCAGCTTTGTCATCTTTTGTCAGAAAATTTAAGCATATGTCAGAATGCAAACTAGCGTCAGTCAAATCAGGTCCTACACTGACTTAGTTTCTGGTGGTGATTAGATTAGTGACGGAGTGACCATTTGATCTCAAAGAATCTTTAATTTTTGTTCAGTCATTTGTAACCTGTATCTCTATGGAATTCCAGACTCCTTTGTGGTATGAAATTTAAATCTGCCTATGTCCATATGTAAAGAGATATTCAGATCTCACAGTGTTGTATAAGGATGTAGACAGAAAAATGTTTCTTTATTACTCTTAAATATGAAAAAACTATATGTTCCTAAAACAAGGTATAATCTGTTTTCCCCTGCAAGCAAGTCTGTTCTTCTAAAGCCTGGGAAATCATAGATATGTATTCTACAGCTATAATCAACTATTTTCCTTCACCTATTCTGTTCCTCAATATGTACTTCCACACAATTGTTTGCTACTCTGTCAATTTTCCAGTATGCAAGATGTCAAGTTCCACTAAATTCCTTATTCCTGTTTTAATTTGTGAATGGTGGATTGTTTGTCTCAAAACATTATTGGCATTTTTTTTCAGTAATCAAAATTCATATGGATTTTATATACTTTTCTTTAAATTGTGTAATACTGAACTGCTCAAAACAACTGAATGTTCAGATAAGTGTTTTACTATCACACCTGTGTGCCACACCTTTATAATACCACATACACCTCTACCCCGATATAACGCAGTCCTCGGGAGCCAAAAAATCTTACTGCGTTATAGGTGAAACCGTGTTATATCGAACTTGCTTTGATCCGCCAGAGGGCGTAGCCCCGCCCCTCCCCTCCGGAGTGCTGATTTACCGTGTTATATCCGAATTCATGTTATATCGGGCCACATTATATCGGGGTAGAGGTGTACTGTTTGTGAATTGGCTTTCTCCTACTGCTTTATTGTCAGGAATAGCAAAATCTTGCAAAATATTTTTGGAAAATAGTGAGCAAATTGAAATTGAACTTTCCCAATGGGAAAGTTTAAAAAGGGAGAGAAAATAGGGGAGGGAGGGAGCCTTGTAAAATGACCACAGGAAAAAACATTTTTTGTTATTTCCAAAAAACAAAATGAAATGACACTTTAAGTCAATACGAAACAAAAATGTTCATTTTGAATAATTTTGAAACATCCCCTGGAAAATCAAAATATTTTGCTTGAAATTTCTCATGGGAAAGAATTTGATTTTCCATCCAGTTCTATTATTTAAATTACATGCTTATATGCTAATAGTTGAAGTACGGATTACAGTATTTACTTAAAATGCTGACGTTTTAGTATTGAAATATGAGATCTTGTTACAGCTCTCTCTGCTGAGAAATGAGGAGACCACATTTTTTTCCATCTAAATTATTAGTGAAGTTCTGCTGTATCTTTCTTGTAAATTTCACATATAAAAGACATCTGCTTTTACTTGACATATTAGAAATGTCATGAACCAAATATACACAGTGCATTTAAATTGGTAATATAGTAAATGTAATTACCTGCAGTGCTTGAGAGCTGACTCCAGTACTATAGCTTTGGGGCATAAAATAGGCAAATGACAGTTTGTAATCAGGTTGTTTTGCATCGCCTTGATTTTTGAAGATGATGATCTATTCCCATTTTACAATAATCCAACTAATTAAAATTAGTAACAAAAATGATTTTTTCATTCTCTTTCTCTATTTTGGGTCCAAATCATCATTTAAAGTTTCAGTATGGAACAACAAAGTTCGGAAAACTGCAGTAATTTATATTATAAGAATGGCCCTAATTTAAGATCATATCAGAATTTATTTTTCCTGCTCCCAACCCACCCATAATGCTCCTCAAAATGCGTGTGTGTGTTGAGACATAGAAACAGGATTTGTCATGTTGTCCCCCAAAATGGGCAGTACCACATGTTTCAGAGAAAGGTGTAAGGAACCGCCCAGTAGGCAAATGTAGGATAATCTGCCCTCCACGTTGTTTTATCCTGATCTCTAACAATGAGTAATTGGTTAAATCCTTGAAGCATAAAGTTTAATACCCCTTCCAAAATGTGTTAGCATTAACTATTCTAACACGGGTAAAAGATGGGGCTGGGGTGGGAGAGGACCAGTCTGATGTGTTCACAGCCATCTATACATTTATAGATCCAAAATATTTATTCTCCTCTCACTTCTGCACACTTTCAGTCAGCAGCCGTGCACTACCAACCCCAGGGTACTCAATTTTAGTTCCATTTCAGAGCTGGGAGCCAAGGACATCAAGAAGATGCTGCCTTCTTTTCCCATCTATACTCAATAAGATATAGACTGTACATCTTGGGGGTAGGAGTTGATCAGACACAGAGGCTCACCCGGGCTGCTTTTCTGGAATGAAGGGTACCCATGGGATCTATGGAGATTGACAGCACCATGGAATTGCTATGTGCACTTTGCTATTGATGCCAAGATTTTATCACTAGTTTTAACATAAGATTTTGTTTTTAAAAAAAAAGTGAAAGGAAGTACTAGACTAGTAAAAAATTGCAACATCAGGGCTATCCAAAGGAATAGGAGGAGACCAGATTATCTAAAACCCTACAAACTTTAACAGAGTTAGAGCCTTGATACATCAGCACTTGCCTTCCCAAAAACTAGTGACAGGCACCATCATCCACCATGAAAACACTTTGTTTCAAATTCATTCCCCCCAATTTATTTTTCAAATGACACACACCTGCCATACAGCCAGTGGGGGAAAGGAAGCTCATTTCAATATTTCCAAGCAGTACATCATAAATTAAGGATCTGTATTGTCTGCCACATACATGTTTAAATACTTATATTGAACTGTCACCAGCTGGAGGTTTGGCCAAAGCAGATCTTAATTTAAAATATCCTGTGTGATTAATTTATCTATGTGTAATCTTGGCTCAGTAGCCCATTTTCACCCTACTAGAAAGGTCTGGCTGATTTTGAGCTTACCTTACCCATCAATAGGCCAATACTAGAATTGTTTCCTGTTTCATATCGAATTGTTTCCTGTTGCATATTGAGATGAAAAATTCTGATTTTGTGTAAGTTACACAGGAGAGGAGCAAAACATGATTTTATAAGAAGCTCCAGTTTGTTTATAATATATGCAAATATGCACAAATCCAACATGAAAGTCATTCATGAGAAAAACTAAAATCTCAAGAGCTAAGTTATGAGCAAAGATGAATAAACAAATATATCAAGTATCAGAGGGGTAGCCGTGTTAGTCTGGATCTGTAAAAAGCAACAGAGAGTCCTGTGGCACCTTATAGACTAACAGATGTATTGGAGCATAAGCTTTCGTGGGTGAATACCCACTTCGTCAGACGCATGTAACAAATATACAGATATTTGCCGCTGTAGAGATTGTCTTTTTCGCTGACATACTGACATGTTTCAGTTTTACTCTAAAATCAAAAATAAAATGCCCAGCCTGTCATTCATGTAAATAAAATGTGTATTAGACTTTACCACCAACTTTCTTGGATTGCAACATAATATACAAAATGCAAATAAAACTAGGGGCTTATGTTTTAACAAATGATTTCTGCTTTGGTCTGGAGTTATACCGCTTTGGATTGTGAATTTATCAGCTCTTTAAAAGTAAGTAAGTTTGGGCTTAGTTTGTGGTTGGGTGAAGATCTCCAGGGAAATGAGCCTGGTGACTGGTTATTTAGTAGCTATTTCTTTCTATTGAATCGGTATAAATGAAACTGCTCTAGCTTGGTGTTTTAGAGAATGTTGGGCTATTGAAGGTGTCTTCTTTGGGATATCATGCTAAAGCCAAGGTCGGTCTTAGTCAACTTGTGGTAATTAGGATCCCATGACACTTTTCTCAAGAGTGTAAGTGGTTTTATTTCCATGTTATGCTATCCTGCCTCCCTCAGTTCTCACTTACCATTTGTTAGATTTGATGTTCTTCCTCACTCCCTGCCCTAAAGTGAATGCTGTTAAATAGCTGCATGCTTTTCCCCAGAAATGGATATATTTCCATGGTGAATGGAGTGATTCCTTTCTGTAGATCTGTGTGGATATATAATAGTTTGTAAAATCCTCGGGAATCATCTGGATGAATAGAACTGGATACATGCAAGATATATTGCAAGGTTATTTTTATAAAATTATTTATACTAAAAAAAATCATATTTTGAATGTCTAATTAAATACTGAACATGGAAATGACTAGAGAAAAGGAAACCATAGACCACATGTTGCATTTTCTATTTGTTTCATTTTTCAATTTTTAGCATAATTTGAAAGATTGCATTTAGTTATGTTTCTTTTTACTGCATGATAAAGAACTTTGTATCTTTTATTTCAGTGTGCAGTGACCTGGAATTCAGGGAGGTTGCAAACAGACTGAGAGACTGGTTCAAGGCACTTCATGAAAGTGGAATCCAAAACAAGAAGACTAGAATTGTACAAAGGCCTGAAAGAAGTAGTAAGATATTTCTTCTTTTGATATTTGATATTCTCTTTGCTACTTTTCCACACTTTTGTTTTTCCATTAATGAGACTTCCATTATTCTAGTGAATCTTAAAACTAAGCTTTATACAGCAACCTGAATAGAAACCGTAATCTAAAAGTTAATTTTCTTATTTCTTCTCAGGGTGTAGAACTGTGCTTTTGTATCGACATCCAACGTTCACCTCAAGTTTCTAAAAAGAACTATTGTTTTGCAAAACAGTGGCTGATAAGAGAGTTATATGAAACCTGTCACTCACAAAGCTATTATTTAGCCCAAGGTTTGATTGCTGTTAGTAATACGGCAGAAATGCTTTGCTAGATCATGATAATTCATTGACCTATAAGGAGGGGAAAAGGGAGGAGTAACTGCTCTGCTGAGAGAGCCATTTAGCAACTTACCCTATCATTGGAAAGCTCTGCTGCGTACAAGCTTGTAATTATATGTAGCCCATCACCTCTAGTTGGTGTCACAGTGGATGCTGATATAGAAGAACATATGAAAGAGAAGTATGTAAAAGAAGGCAGTTTACAAGGATACACTTCAAAAGAGGAAGAGTCAGGAGTGCTAATGAAGTGGAAACAGTAGGGGAGGCATTTTGGTTTTAGCTACCTTAAATATTTAAATAGAATTCTTGTTTCAGAAAACATCAACATTTCAACTTACATAATTATCTAAGGGCTTTGTTTAAAATGGCAATTACAGCATGCAGCAGAGCTCTTGACAGTGGTGTCCCACTGTGGCACAGAGTTAAATTAGACTTTGTAAGCATTAAACCTGTACCCTACATTAACATGAAGAGCAAACTCTCTATGAATTTCTCCTATATATATGTTGAATGGAACTTGGCCACTCCTTACTGTTTACTTTGGTCCCTTCACTGTAAGCATTTTTAAACTGTTGAGTTTTTTTCTGCCTTTGTTTGTTCAGCCTGGTGGTGAAGGGAGGAGCTGAGCTAAGCAGGGTGACTTGTGTAACCTCTTTTTCCCTCCCAGCTTACTCAGGAACAGGTACCTGTTCCCAGGGCACCTCATGTCATTAAGAATAATGTTGATCTTGGGGGTCCCAGCTGAGATGGGAAAATAGGTGGGAATCCTCTAGTCACACCTCAGTAATAGTCCTCTTACTTGTATGAATATTGTCCACATGTACACCTGTGGCTGTACCTTGATTGCCTCCAGGAACAAAAAATACAAATAATGGATCTTACTCAGACAATCAACACTCAAAATAGAATCAACACAATTTTACCTAAGCTATCCTAACAACATACAATGGAAAATGCAACAGATGAATAAGGTGAAACTGTTATAATTGTATCAAGTCAGTAGGTGGCTCTGCAATAGGTCATCTAATGGCTGCAGCTTTCAGCAGCAACATAAACCTAACCAATGATCTTAGTATTCTACATGGATCCACCCCAACCCTGAGTGTGCATTCTCCCTTAAGTGCTGGGCCCTCCCTTCCATTGGTGCACTGGGCAAGATGGAGTTCAGGACAGCTATCTGTACATCTAGCAAAGGCACTCCAGATAAAACAGAAAAGTCCACGTGAGACGGTTTTGTATTGCAACCGGCATAGAATGCACAGTACTAGCTGATAGTAACAATTGTTATCTATTGGAGAATAGTAACCCCTGATTCTTGCCATACAATAAGTTCCCCTTCTTTTCTTCTTAGACATAATGTAGCCATACCAAGACTTAGCAGTCTCTCTTCAACCCAGAGAGCACAGCCCAGGGGATAGTCACTCTTTTCTCAATTGTCCGTAAACCAAATTCACACCAGCTGCGCAACGACAGTTTCTGGCTTCCGCTCTCAGTGGATCAGTGAGGAGAAGGAGGCCATGAGCTGTGGCCCAGCACTAGCAAGTTGTCAACTGTAGTGCAATCTTAACCCTGACCATGTATCTTCATTCAACCCCAGCAACTCAACACAGGGCTCCGTCACAGCTTTTCCTTACCCAAACCCCAAAAAGGAGCAGTAGCTCTGTTTCAGCTCCTTTCCCCGATATGGAATCCATGGCCACTAAATCCAGCTTCAGAGGGTGCACACCACTGCACCATGGGATTTGTAGTCCTTCAAAGCCAGCATACAGTACACAGACATCTGTGTAATGAGAATACCTCTAATAGGGATGAAAGGCTCCTCAAGTTAGGGCCTATACTTGGTATAAAATGTCACTTTGTAGGAGAAATTGAGAGACGCTAACAGGAGAGCTTTGGCAGGAGTTTAGAGGAGGAGTGTGAGAGGCTTTCCTTACAGCTTCAGCTCTATATGCAATTTCAAGATGGCCAGAGGTTGAATAGTGGTGGTGAACTGAAATGGATGTGCCATGTTTTCTTTCCTCCCTGAAGAGACTTCCTGTCCATGAAGTACAAGTTGATGGATGTGCTGAAGGAGAAGATTCTTGGATTGGAGAGACAGGTAGAAACACTCCTGAGAAGCTGAGAAGTTCCTAGATAGCTAGATTCAGAAAACATCAGTACTCCAGGTTCAAGGAAGAAAGGAGCTGGCCACCAAGGAGTTGGAAAGAGGAAGTCAAAGAGGATGACTGGCAGTTCATAACCACCAGAGGCAAAAGGTCATAGTGCCATTCTGCACAGCTGGAGATAGACAACCATAGGCAGGCTAGGGTCTCCAGAGAAAAAAGGACCAGGAGGAATTCCACACAACTACAAGTTTCCAGTTGGTATCAGATCCTCAGTGTGTAAACTGTGGGAGATACTTCTCAAGATCCAGCTCTCCAAGGGACTGGAGAGATATATGGGACACAATGTGGATGGCAGCTTGGCCTAATCTGTAAGAAAATCAGTTTTGTCCACAAAGAGTTCTCCAACTGTTCAAGGAAGACAGATGCTCCGTGTTGGGGATTCGATACTCAAATGTATCAAAATAACATTCTGCAAAGAAAAGATGGACAAAGTGTGCTGCCTTCCTTGTGCTTGCCAAGACACAAGACATCATTCGAAGATTGGATAGGCTTTTTAAGTCAACATAAAAGGATCCATTGGTGATGACTCATATCAGCACTAAGAACGCTGTGTCACAGGATATCTTGCAGATAGTAGATGACTTATCCAAATGATTTTCTCTGTGATCCTTCCTATTCCAAAAGTGAAGGTAGACAGAAGGTAGAAGATTCTGGAAGCGAACCACTGGCTAGGTAAGGGGTGAGGAGTTTTGGCTTTGTGGAACATTGATCCACCTTGTATGAAGAGAGGGGGCTATGTAGTTTGGATGGCCTCCACTTCAATAGAAGGAATTCCTGGGGACAGGCTGGCTAGAATAGTCAGGAGGGCATTAACCTTGTATCAAAAGGGGAGGGTAAAAAGAGGGAAAATATGAGCACTCAACACAAAACTAAGATGTTGAGAACAAAATTAATCAAGGAACTAATGAGCGTGAAGAGAAGAAACTCTGTACACTAGTGCTAGGAGTCTAGGTAACAAACAAGAGGAAATTGAATTGCTCATTTATGAGCATAAATTCACTCTAGTTGGTATTGCTGAAACCTGGTAGGATGATTCACTCAACTGGAATGTTAAAATAAATGGCTATAACCTATACAGGGCAAAAGGGGAGGGGAGAATGACAAGCTATGTCAAAAATTGCATTACCCCGTTTCCAAGTTACTGATAATTCAGAAGAAAATGATCTTGAATGCTTATGGATCTATGCATGACAGATAAAACACAAGATGGGGTATTAGTTCGTCTGCCACAGAACACCAAATCACAGTAGAGAATAGGATGACCAGTTCCTTACTCACCTATCTATAATGTGTAGGAAAAAATGTTGTGTGATCAATTTGAGTGACATATGCTGAAGATCTCAAGCTACCAGTACTAAAACATCCTTGGAATTTCTAAATATTACAGATTAAAGCTTCCTAACTTAAAGAGTGTTGCATCCAAGATAGGGGAATTGTATATTATACTTTACTTTGATAGATAAAGAGGAACTGATCACAGAACTAAAAATTAATTGTAATTTAGATACAAGTGATTGTACCTTGAGCACATTTATAATGTACAAACCAAACAAAATCCAGACCAGTGTTGCATATACTTGGTCCCTTAAAAGGGGAAAGCTGAAAACAATTATGAGCCAAATCAGCTGGGAGGAAGAATTTAATCAGAAAAATCTAAATAATTATTTGGAATTGTTTAAGAACACTTTATTCAATGCCTATAAAGCCACAATCCGACAATTGAGGAAGGAGACTGTTCTGGTTAAAAATAAGACTTGGTTTAGAGGGGAAGTGAAGGCAGTTAGAGGGGAAGATGATAGTAATGAATATAAATTATAAGCTAGGAAACATAAAAAAATTGATAAGGGAAGCACAAGAGAAATCTATGTCCAGTAAAGTTAAGGAGAATAAGAAGGAGGTTTCTTTAGTATATTAGGAACAAAAAACATTCTAACAATGTAATTGATCCCTGGCTACATAGAAATGGTAGAATTACCAATAATAATGCAGAAAAGGCAGAAGTATTCAATAAATATTTCTGTTCTGTATTTGGGGGAGAAACACATGATGTAGTCATATCATATGACAACACTCTTTCTATTCCACTAGTATCTCAGGAAGATGTTAAACAGCAGCTACAAAAATTGACCTTTTTATATCAGCAGGTCTGGACAACTGGCATCCAAGAGTTTTGAAAGCTGCCTGAAGAGCTCGCTGACCATAAATGTTGATTTTCAATAAGTCTTGGAACACTGGGGAAGTTCCAGAAGACTGGAAGAAAGCTAATGTGGTGCCAATATTTAAAAAGGGCAAATGGGATGACCTGGGTAATTATAAGTCTGTTAGTCTGACATCGATCCTGAGCAAGATAATGGTGTGACTGATACGGGACTCAATTAATAAAGAATTAAAGAAGACAATATAATTAATGCCAATCAACATGGGTTTATGGAAAATAAACTTGATATCTTTCTTGACAAGATTATAAGTGTGATTGATAAAGGTAATAGTGCTGATGACTTAGACTTCTGTAAGGCATTTGATTTCATAGTGCATTTTGATTTAAAAAACTATAAAGGATATACCATTAATATGGAACACTTGAAATGGATTAAAAACTGACTGATAGACCTCAAAATGTAATTGTAAATGGAGAATCATCATTGAAATTGTTATGTTAGTAGTGTGGTCTTGCAAGGTTCAGTTCTTGGCCCCACGCAATTTAACATTTTTATTAATGACCTGGAAGAAACTATAAAATCATCACTAATAAATTTTGTAGATGACACAAAAATTGGGGGAGAGGTACATAATGAAGAGGACAGGTCACTGATAAAGAGCAATCTGCACCACTCGATAAGCTGGGCACAAGCAAAAAATATGCATTTTAATATGGTGAAATGTGGATGTATACATGTACATATGTAGGCAATACTTACATAATTGGAGACTCTATCCTGGGAACCAGTGACTGAAAAATATTTGGGGGTTGTGGTGGATAATTAGTTCAATGTGAGCTCCCAATGTGATGCTGTGGCCAAAATAACTAAAGCGATCCTTGAATGCATAAATCAGGGAATCTCGAGTTGGAGTAGAGAGGTTATTTTATATTTGTCACTTGTGCAATTATGGCTGGAATACTCTGTGCAGTTCTGGTGTTCACATTTCAAGAAGGATGTTATTAAATTGGAGAGGGTTCAGAGAAGAGCCACGAGAATGATTAAGGGATTAGAAAACATTTCTTATACTGGTAGACTCAAGAAGCTCAATCTATTTAGCTAAACAAAGAGAAGGTTAAGAGGTATCTTGATTACAGTATATAAGTACTTGCATGGGGAAAAATATGTAATAGTGGGTTCTTTGATCTAGCAGAGAAAGGTATAACATGATCCAGTGACTGGATGTTGAAGCTAGACAGAGTCAGACTGGAAATAAGGCTTCAATTTTTAACAGTAAGAGTAATTAAGCATTGGAAAACTCACCAACAATGGTGGTGGATTTTGCATCACTGACCATCTTTAATTCAAGATTATATTTTTTTTTCTAAAAGATATGCTCTAGGAATTGTTTTGGGGACATTCTATGGCCTGTTTGGAGAAGGTCAGACTAGATGATCACACTGGTCCCTTCTGGCCTTGCAATCTATTAATACTGTTCTTACATTCCACACACTTTTCTCTACCAAGAAATCCCATTTATTTTCATTTAATTGGAAATGCTATTTCCCTCTGTGATTTCTCTTGCTAAAATAATACTAATAGTATAAAAACAAAATGAATTAAAGATGAATCTATCTTATCAAGGAAGCATTCTTCTCACGATCTGAGAAAAAATTGCTTCCGAGGCAGGGTGTGGAGAGAATTGTTACAAAGTGGAAAAGCTCTATTTCTCTATTTCTTTTTATTGTGCTTAAAGAAGTTTTATTACAATTATATCTATCTTTCTCCCACTCTCTCTCTAATTAATATATATTAATATATATAATATTAATATTTAGTGATTTTTCAGTTTGACTGGTACCCATTATCATGCAGTCTGGTTACCACACTAATTAAAACAAGAAAAATAGAAAAATGTTGGTCTCTCCAACAAGAAATTCAAATATACTTAATCAAATACACTTCATAATCTGTCTAATGATTAAGCATCATTCAATCAAATATCTGATTATGCCAATGAAGCGATACACTGGGTCCTTGCCAAATACTGGCTCTCATAGACCGTTGCAGGGAGCTGGTTAAATAGGTGAGGGTCTAAGATTGAGAAGCCTGTGCAAGCCTGATAATGGTTCTGGAGAGTAAAACTCCAGGAACTAGTATAAGGACTGAACCAGTATAAGCAGGAGTGCAACTCCAAGAGGTGACAAAAGAAACCACTCAGTAGATGTTAAGTGCAGTAGTAGGTAAAAGGGGAAAGGCAGCCTCACAAGAGGCAGTAGCTATGTCAGTGGGAGAAGCTTTCTCGGTGACTTAGTGCTGCGTACACTGGCGCTTGGATTGGTACTTATGTAGTAGATTATTCACACACCTGAGCAACATAAGTTACTTGTAGTGTAGACAAGGGGTTAGTAACATGTTCAACTACTCAACTTGTTGCAGTACTTGTGAATCTGAATTGGTTTTAAAAGTAAGAATATCCTTTTTGTTCAGTCCAATATAGATGAGGTGTAAGCTTTTTCATTTACTAGATTTAATTTAAACAAGTCACCGCAAAGAGAATGATTGGACAAACTCTTTCTGTAGGAATAAGAGAGTAATTAAATATGCAATCACTTATAATTTCTCTCCACAAATAAGTTTATGATGCAACAAATGTGTGTTTTACTCCTTAACCAATTACCTAAAATATTGTAGCATCTCTTAAAACAGATTACTTCAGCAGTCTTTTCAGAAACTCATACACTGTTACACATGTTGCTCTCCTTTATTTTACTTGCTAGGCAGGAAATGTTTGCAGTGGGTCTGCTTGTTTAAGATTGATATTTGGGGACTGAATTACAATTACTTTCTTGTGTATTTTTGACATCCGAATATAGTTATTTTTTCTTTTTGATTACACTGTGCAGTGAATGAGGCTGACCAGTTGGTTCTGCTTTTATTTGTGGCTTTGGGATAACTGAAATATTTCAGATGTGACTTTATTAAGACAACTACATATTTTTTCTGATATGCTCCTTTAAAAGTTGTTCATTTTTCTGCAAAGGAAGTTATTTCAACTCCTGAAGTGATTGGCAATGTTTCTATAATTTGCAGGATAAATATATACTCTTAACGTCTCATTGAGTTACTTGGAGTTACCTATGTGTTCCTCTCTTTGTGCACAAAGACACGAAGAAAGAGATCCATTGAGCATTATAAATCCCTATTAAGAAATCCTTTAGATATGACAGCTGCTCTGCTTCCTCAAAGGTTAAATTCCTGAATGAAAGATGTAACAGTCCTGACTAAGTCTTCCTAGTAGATGGTCAACAGATTGTGTTATGTGGAACCAACCTTTAGATCTCCCATGTTTCCAAGCCAGCTGGGTCTTCTGGGCGGATTCTGTCTCTAGCTCTGGGCCTTTACAGCACACTCTGGACTGCAGATTCCCATGTGAAACCCTTCCTTGGGGAGAAGGAGAAGTGGGACTCTGCAATCCGACTGCCTTAGGCCCCAAGACCAGTGCTGAGAGTTCCTGTGCCTTCCCAATCGCTTATGTGTGTTTCCTCAGAGTTCTACCATCCAAGAACCATGTGACAGTTAAAGCAAGGAACACAGGCTTGGCAAAGGAACGTCTTAATCTCTCTCTCCCTCTCTCTCTCCCTCACACTTTACTGTTAGACAGCACAGGTGATACAGATCTGTGCAAAATGATAAACATGCAATCTCCCCTATCAGAGTCCTCACCACTCCAGAGAGTTCTTGGAGTAGTCAGTGTCCTTGAGGGAAGGCAAAGCTCCTTCTGCCCCACCCTGCCCCATACACATACACCACTGCTCCAGCTGTGTCTTCTGTTTCTGCAATGGATTTGCTTTCTGTAGAGCATATCTCTTTTAAGGCAGTCTATGGCTCCTTTTCTTTGTCTCTTTTTCTGCTGGGGATTTCCATTTTCCATCTCCCTTGTTGGCTGTTGGGCAAAGTCATTATAAAAGTCAGTGACTCTGCCAGTCCTAACAGGGTGGAACTATTCAAGGTTGATGGCCCTGTTTCAGCTTCACAGACATAGTTTGTTTTGACTACAAAATGGAAGTTCTAAACTGCAGTGAAGGTTTCAGTCATAAATGCTATTCATAAAACAAAAACAAATTCATAAGTTGACATAGACATAGCCTCCAAACTGTCAGTAATTAATTAATTTAATGTGCTGCTATCAAGCTAATACAGTGGGAGAAGCCCAGATCATCGCTTTTTAATTTATGATTATGAAGTTTTGTTTAGCTGTTGCTTATATTTAAAATGTGATGCTCCTTAGTAGTGTAAACGGAATGCTTTCTAATACTTAAGGGATTTAATTTACAAACCTTATGTCTTCCCCAGAATCCAGTTGGTGCTCAGAAAAAAAGGAGGGGATGTCTTAATAGTTATTTGTATTCAGGTTGTAGTTAGAAGGCCCATTCTGCGAAGCACTGTATATACACACAGTCCCTGCCCTGAGAAGTTTACAGTCTTAATAGACAACATAGATGAAAATAGGGAAATATTATTACCCCCACTTTACAGATGGGAAACAGAGGAACAATGAGATTAAATCAGATTTTACTGGTTTATTAAAAATAGTTCTAATAGACTTTGCTTATTCTTTTACGTATTTATGTATTTTGATGGAGAGCAACGGAAGGGAATTAATGTCCAGCAAGCAAAGTAAAAGAAATGTAATCCCCAAAATATTTTAGTTGGCTGACCGACTGTCTCTGAAGAAGTCCTACTGCAGACTTTTTTGTGTTAGACATTGAATGATCACTGGCTGAAGAAGAGATGGTGGATCTCCCAATGGCCCTGAAAGACATTAACTACATACATGCTGCACTGGAAATCATTTTGAAGAAATTAGAGAAGATACTAGACATGAAAAAATTACTTGTCCACTTGGACAGAACTAATGTAGGTAAGTATTTCATTGGGATTTCAGAAGATGACATACTGACCTTGAAGCAAGATAAAGATATGACCAATTTAAAAAGAGTTAGATAAAATTGACAATTTCAAGAATCTACTTTGACACTCTAAGTACTGTGAAAATCCCAGAGAACCCTCTGTGGGAAGAGATACAATTGAGATTGTGCAGACACAAATTAAAGTACCATATATACTCGTTCATAAGCCAAATATTTTTGGTTAAAAAGTGACACATCAAAGAGCCGGGGTCAGCTTCTAAACGGGTCTACACCAAAATTTGATGATTTTAAACTCTATGGAATCATTGAATTTGAATATCTAATACATTGTCGTTTTGTTTACCTGGAGTGTCTGCAGGCATGGAGCCCCCCCTCAGCTCCCTGTGGCACCACTTCCCGCAACTCCCATTGGCTGGGAACAGTGAACCGCGGCCACAGGGAGCTGAGCAGCTCCATGCCTGCAGACGCTCCAGGCAAACAAAACGTCCAGGCCCGCTAGAGGCTTACCCTAACAGGCCGGGAGCCAAAGTTTGCCAACCCCTGAAATCTAGGGTTGGCTTATGAAAAGGGTCATACAGTTTTTGCTATTTTTACCTAATCATCTTGGGGGGTTGGCTTATAAATGAATGGGCTAATGAACGAGTATATACGATATTATTTTTACTCCTATCCTTTTTATTATTTAAGTGTCATACAGAGCCACAGTGAGCAATCAGAGATTTGGAGAATGATCCTTGCCTAACCTGGCTTCATTTTTTGAACTTCTGAAATCGGATTTCCCCCTACTGTTACTCACACCTTCTTGTCAACTGTTCGAAATGGGCCACCCTGATTACCACTACAAAAGTGATTTTTTCCTCCTGTTGATAATAGCCCACTTTAATTGAATTGTCTCGGTAGAACTGACCCCACACACACACATGGTAAGGCAACTCCCATCTTTTCATGTACTATATATAAATATATATATCTTCCTACTGTATTTTCCACTCCATGCATCTGATGAAGTGGGTTTTAACCCATGAAAGCTTATGCCAAAATAAATTTGTTAGTCTCTAAGGTGCCACAAGTACTCCTCGTTGTTTTTGCTCTCTATAAGAGAGACATATTATTTGGAGATATCACCTTAAGAAAAAAAAACCTTCGCTGCTGAGCTTACTGTATGAGAAAATGCCAAGCACCCTGAACTGTAAAAGAAGTTGTTGGCAAGCTGTAGAATTCAATACATCCTGCAATATCCAGCCTGGTGGCAAGTTTCCTGGAAGGAAGAAAGATTCTTTTTTAATGACCTTGTGCATGTGCCAACTTGGTGAAGGGCCTACTGGCCACAGCAGGAGCTAAAAGGAAGAACATGCTTCTGTGCAGGAGTTGGATCAAAAACCCTCTTTGCTCAAAATTAAAAATCGGAGCAATCAGCATCGGTATTGTTGGCTCAGGTCTGGCTGGATTGAGTCTTTTTTAGAGGGGAAAACAAACAGTCTGAGCTACATCGAGGTCTTCCTTTTTCCTTAGGAGACCTGAACGGTCACTCCTACTCACCAAGTGGGCAGAGTCTGCTGATCCATGTAGTCTCATAACATTGAGCCACTTATGAGCAGGAGGAGCCTCTGAGTAACCAATCTCATTGCAGATTTTAGGATTTTTTATATAATACATTTTCTATCACGTTTCCTTGCAAAGGAGCCTTCAAAGTACGGACCAGATGCAAGGGATGAAGGGAACTTGCCGTTGTGCTCCATTTTACCAGTAGAAATGATTTCTCTCAGACACGCATGCATGCTTTTTATGTAAAATGAGGTGTACTGCAAATAATCATCTCACCAACCCTTCCCTAAATCCTGAGGCTAACTTTGTGCATATTGGTGTGATCATAGTGAGCATGAATGTTATGGGTTTTAGGGGAGTGACTGCAAAAAAATGTTCTAGTCCAAAATGCTGTGGCTGGATCTGCTTGTTGGAATGTTCAGACCACTCCTGGGCTCAATCAGGTTATAACTGGTAACATGGAACAACCTCCCTTGCTGTAGTAGCTGCTGCAAGAGGAACTCCTCTCCTGCATCCTCCATTAGTGCTGATAAAAAACCATGTTGGATGTGTGCTACAGTCTCTTCATTGCCCACTGCTAGCTATTCCAATAGTGCACTGGAGGAGTGGTCTGACCTTCTGCGGTGAGTGGAGTGAGAGTCTTGCAGATGCTGGCAGCTTGCCTTTCTGCAGTTTGTAGTAGTGCTATCTATCTAGCTTTATACGTCAAATGGTCTTAATTGGCTTTGAAGTCTGTCTAGACTGGACAAAAGAATAGAGGTAAAGTATTTACTGCTGCCACCATTGTAGTAGAGTCTAATGTTTAGAGCACATTTTCACCTCATTGATGCTTTTGCTGATTTTAGGCACCAATCACAAATTCTTGGATCATTAAATAGACACAAACCAGGAACCTGAACATCTCCACACTTTGTGGATCAAACACATCCCAAGATAAGGTGTATTTCAGCAATAAATAAAATTTCTCTGAGATATGGAGGAGAAAATCCCCCTTGTTTAGTTTAAGTGTTTTTAGAAATCGTAGGTGTTGGTCATCTGATCAGTCAATTTTTGTGCAATAAAAGTTTTTCGCAACCCCGTTTTTTTCTTTCTATACATGCCTGCACTATCCTACATATAGTACTTATTTTTTATTTTCTTAAATTTGTGGCTAATTGATAGCCAATTTACGGAATTTTTACCAATTCAAAACTCAGTTGCTCCCCAACATATTTTGTTGTTGTTGACTATGTTCAGCCTGGCATTTCTGACTTGCAGAGGCTGTAGCAGATGCAAGCAGAGAATAACACTTTTCCCTTATGTAGCACATTTAATCTTCAGCTCAGATTTTATTTTTTCATTTGTTTCAATTTAACAACATGAAACAGTTCTATTGCAAGCTCTAGGGACTTGGCTCTGTCATCGATTAAAAACACAATCCATAACAATTACAAATAAACCGGGAAACACCACTCTCATAAAGCAATCACTCAGGAAGAAAAACATTGCAGAACAGAAACTGTCTCCCAAACCTACTCAGATTCTCACAAAAGCCCCACACCTAATGAAAGGGAAATTTCCTCTCCTGAATGACTCATGATAATCCAGCATTCTGCCATTGGGTCTGGAATTGGACTGACCTATCTAGAGAGGGGAATCAGGGTAACATGAATTACCCCATAGAACCAGTGAGATAACAGTTTTCAGAGTAGCATCCGTGTTAGTCTGTATCCGCAAAAAGAACAAGAGTACTCATGGCACCTTAGAGACTAACAAACTCCAATGAGAAACTGCTGAACTTGAATTAATATGCAAATTAGACACCATCAATTTAGGCTTGAATAGAGACTGGGAATGCCTGAGCCATTACACACATTGAATCTATTTCCCCATGTTAAGTATTCTCACACCTCTTGTCAAACTGTCTGTAATGGGCTATCTTGATTATCACTACAAAAGTTTTTTCTCTTAATTAATTTAGCCTCTTAGAGTTGGTAGGACAACTCCCACCTTTTCATGTTCTCTGTATGTGTATATATATCTCCTTACTATATGTTCCATTCTATGCATCCGATGAAGTGAGCTGTAGCCCACGAAAGCTTATGCTCAAATAAATTTGTTAGTCTCTAAGGTGCCACAAGTACTCCTGAGATAACAATGTTATATGATACTATTCAATATCAGTAACGGGTGGCAGAAACTAGCCCTGACTGGAAGATTTAAATTTGCCAAATCTTTCTCTGCGATTGGGAATAGGCACTACAATTTTCTGATAGAAAATTCCCGATTTTGAAATAGTCTGAAGTATCTCTTATGGTCTATGCTTAGTTTTTCCAAAATCCACTGCATCATAAAACATTATTTCTAATGGTATATTTCAATATTCAACTGTATGTCTATTATATCTTAAATTAAAGAAATATAATGAATATATATTTCTTGGATCCCAAATGTCCTTATTTTATTCCAATAATTTTAATAATATCTGATCTTTAATGGTTTTATGATGACCAATTTAAGCCTGAACCACAAAACAGCCTCTTTCTAAACTCCATCTATTCCCACATATGCACTGAGAAATGACCAGGAAAGGTACATTTTGTACTTAAAGGCTTCAAAGTAAAAAAAAAAAAAGACAAAAATTGGGAAGAACAAGAATCTGTGATGTAATCAGTTGGCAAATTGCTGTGAAACATAAGAAAGAATGAGGGATGATGTCTTTTGAGACAGGGAGTATAGTTTAAATTCATCTATGATTTAGTAATTTATACAGTCTTAAGACCTTTAACAGTGTTTCTTTCAGTATATTTTGTGTGGTGCTTCTTTGGGAGAGGATTGGAAGGAGGTTAGTAAAAATCCAATGAAATGCAGCTAAGCAATTTTATTTCCTCTTGGTCTGTCGAGAAAATGTGGTAGGAATTTGTAGCTTATACACATTTGTAGCTTATACTGAATGGAGATTAGAAGCTAGTAATGTGCAATTGATGTCTTTAGTGGTTCAAATCTGAGCCTTTCTAGCATTTTTTTCAAATACTAATCTGAAAGTTTTGTGTCCCAAGTATTCGTGATCCATCCTCCAACAAACCCCGCTCACAGGACTCCCTCAGCCTACAGCTCTTCTCTCCCCTTCCATCTCAACTGGCCTCAAGATTCCTCCTTTGATGTCTTTTGGTGTGGGTTACTGTTGGCTTTGATCTCACCTTCCCATCCAGTTTGGCATTTTATGGAGCCACATGACCCCCACAACCTCCTCATTGTTGTTCACGGAAACCTAGTGGCTGTTCCCTCTCAGCAGCTGTCTTGGATTCTGTGGGGCTGCTCTCTGCCGAATTTCAAAAAGTTATTTTGGGCAGAAAAAAATAAAATCACCATTTCCCACTCGTACACGTACGTGTACACACATGCACACAGAGCCAGGACTACAAACATTCTCTTTCATGTCATGCTCTCACAGTGGACAGAAAACCTTTAGCAACTCAATCCAAGCGCTTAAAAAGGATTTAACGCTCAGAACCAGTGAGGCATCCCTAGTAGTGGGAGCAGGAGTAGCTGTGGTGAGATATTAGTGTCTTTGGGAGTGTGTCCTAAGGAATTAATAGTTTAAGGTCCAAATAGCTTCAAAATCTGAACATTACTAGGTGTTCATCCTTAAATGAAATACTTATTAGTCTTCCAAAACCTAATAAAATAGAAAAGCTGCTTTAGGTGGTTAGGACCATAATTGATTTTGGTCAAACAATGTTTGTAAAATAATTTTTGACATTTCATAAAGCTTTTTAAACTAAAATATTTAATACTTTGTCATCATTTGCCCACTGTAGTCACAACTCACCCACCCACAAATGATGATCGTTTTCTATATTTTCAATTGAAATCTGTTGACTAGATCAGTCTCCACTGAAGTTTGTGCACTAGTAGCAGTAGAATGCATGTCCATAGTGGGTAGCTATAAAGGTACGTGAATTCCTAATGTAATGCTTCTCCATTTGTAAGCTCTTGTGCATACAATGTAGCATCTACTCTGTCTGGTAGAAGGTTTTAATTTGTAATTGGCTATGCATGTAGTACTAGCCTTTGAAATATTCTAGAAACTAACTCTTTAATTCAGTGACTATTATGCACAGGTCAGTATTAGTGTTAGAGATGACAATACACAACCTTATATTATGAATATGCAAAAACTATGAGAGATGGAAGTGGCCTAACATGAAGTAGTGATGACAAAGTCCATAACAAGTCCTTTCCTCTGCAGTGAGGAGGGATGAAGAGCAAATTACAGCTCTTGCCAACCACGTCATCAACAATATAATGAACCCATTTGACCCTGAATCACATCCAGAGGTGCTCAGGGCCGCCCAGAGGATTCAGGGGGCCTGGGGCAAAGCAGGGGAGCTGCGGTGCTTGTGCTCACCCAGCGGCGGTCCGGGTCTTTGGCGGCATATCAGCGGTGGGGGGCCCTTCAGTCGCTTCGCATCTTCGGCAGCACTGAAGGGCCCCCGCCGCCAAAATGCCACCGAAGACCCGGAGCGACTGAAGGGCCCCCCGCCACTGAAATGCCGCCGAAGACCCGGACCGCCGTCGGGCCAGGGCTCGCAGGGCATTTCGGCGGCGGGGGGCCCTTCAGTCGCTCTGTGTCTTTGCAGCACTGAAGGGTCCCCCACCGCCGAAGACCCGGACCGCTGCCAGGCCAGGGCTCGCGTGGCCCCTCCAGGGCCTGGGGCAAATTGCCCCACTTGACCCCCCCTCTGGGCAGCCCTGGAGGTGCTTATCAACATATCTACCAGATGCATGTAACATAAGTTGTACAAGAGTCTCTACTGAAAATAGCAGATGTAGTTGAAGAATGAATGGGGAGATTTGTGAGAGGTGCACTTGATTATGATGTGATATGCAGCTTTTTCAGCCCAGTCAAGAAATCTGGCATAAAAAACATTTGCTGATATGTCAAAGATCACATTTAAGTCTGGCAGGGGAGAGACAATCACAACAGCTGTCAGTCCAGAAGTTTTTTTCCTCAGAGCCCTGTCCTGAGCAAGATGCAGAGATATTTCAATGGCATCTGTTCTTAGGCACAGTCCTATTAGGTGACTATGTCCCTCTTCCACTGAGAAGAACAGACAAAGGTGAGTTAGGACATCAGCTGAAAGCTTAAGCTGAAAGAATCCATGAGCTAAGAACATGCAACAAAGAAACCACGTGTATATCAGAGATGCCATAGCTTTAAGACAAATGATGTCTGGAGACAAATTCCACACATGTGATGAATTGTGTGCTGAGTACTCAAGGCAGGCCCTAAAAAGATTTTACCAGGTTTATTTTGTAATCAGAGTTTTTGACAGATTGACAACAGGAACTCTGTGAAAACTGCAGAAAGACAGAGCCAGACAGGATCTAATGTCAGATGCAAAGAAATACCGGGTGGTAGTCCTGTGCCTCCATGGAAAAACATTCTAAACATGGCATCCAACAGGCAGTCACTTGTAAAATTCCTTTGTGAATATATGGAGCACACCCAACAAAACACATCATCTTGCTGGAGGCTTTTCAAATGGTGAAGTAACGAAGTCCATCACCAGTAGAGGTGTTGAAGAAGCCCAAGACTTGTACAGTACTCAAGAGGAAATAGACACAAGGATGCTTCTGCATTATATATGCCAATATGTCTTTTGATGTCAAAGGAACCATAGTAATTAGGTCACCTGATACAGATGTTTTGGTCTTTGCTGTTCATTACTTTCCAAAAATGGAACACACACATAACATGTGGATTGAAACAGGCACCATTTCCAGCACAAGTAACAAGCAGCGCTTCATATTTGTGCATGCAATTTGTGATGCACTCCTGACTTTTGCAACATACTTCCTGCTGTACAATCATTAACAAGATGGAACTCAGTATCATCCTGATTTGGTATTAGGGAAAAAAACCTGAGTTTAATGTTGCAAAAATTAAGGGAGCTTACCGCTTCAGAGATCTGGCCAAATTTGAACAGAGTGATGGTCAAGGAAGTTGGCAGCAGTGCTGTATGACCAGAGTGAGAAAGAAAAGGAGACCCACAGAGACCTGAATTGATTGTGCCTCAATCTAGCCATCTAAGAGGACAAGTCACTGACTAGACTCCCACCATATGAGGACAGTTTCGAAGAGCATATCAAAGAAAGATATCACAAAGAAAGATTTTGATGTCTTCACACATAAGTAAACCAGATATTGGATCACTATTGCAACATGGATGAAAAAATGAGGATGATGAACTACTTCCTGTATTCTTCAAGGGCCCAATGACATCTGAACTTCGACAAGATCTTATTTATGTCTGTACCAGGAGAAGTCACTGTGCAATCTTCCCTGTACAGAACTGTGTACATGCCAAGGCAATGAAGACTGGTAACCCATGCAGTCTTGACAGAGGCCATAATGATAACAAGATGATAATCATGTAAACTAGAGATGGCACTGGCACTATTACATTTCAATGATATCTGTACAAATTTATTAAATTAGTTTTATCCTTTTCATTGTTTTTATGATGCTTTGAGGTCACAAAGAAATCCCATTTTATGTCTTTAAAGAATACATGGAGTCTCTAAACTAACAAAAAGAAAAAAGAAAATATTTCAGTGGTCATTTTAATGTGTTGATAGTGTCATTGTTTATCTCCTGTTTTTGTGGTAATGGCACTATTGATGGCTCCACATCACACCTCATCTTAAAGTACACATAATAAGCTTTCAAATTTTCAAATTATGTATGATATGCTTGTGTGTAGAGGAGATACATTGTCAACAAAATCTTGGTGTCTGCCGCTTGCCTATTATAGAATCATAGAAATGTTGGACTGGAAGGGATCTCAGTATGTCATCTTGGCCATTCCCCTACATAAAGACAGGACTGAATATTATCTAGACCAGGGGTAGGCAACCTATGGCATGCGTGCCAAAGGCGGCACGTGAGCTGATTATCAGTGGCACTCACACTGCCCGGGTCCTGGCCACTGGTCCAGGGGGCTCTGCATTTTAATTTAATTTTGAATGAAGCTTCTTAAACATTTTAAAACCCTTATTTACTTTACATACAACAATAGTTTAGTTATATATAATAGACTTATAGAAAGAGACCTTCTAAAAATGTTAAAATGTATTACTGCTTACTACTTAAATTAGCGTGAATAAATGAAGACTCGGCACACCACTTCTGAAAGGTTGCCAACCCCTGATCTAGACTGTCCTTGGCGGGTGTTTGTCTAACCTGTTCTTAAAAACCTCCAGTGATGGAGATTCCACAACCTGCCTAGATAATATGCTCCAGAGCTTAACCATCCTGACAGGAAGTTTTTCCTAATGTCCAACCTAAATTCCCTTGCTGCAATTTAAGCTCGTTTCTTCTGTCCTCTCCTCAGTGCTTAAGGAGAACAACTTATCACCCTCCTCTTTATAAAAACCTTTTATGTATTTAAAGAGTGTTACCATGTCCCCCATCAGCCTTCTCTTCTCCAGACTAAACAAACCCATTTTTTAAATCTTTCCTCATAGCTCATGTTTTCTAGACCAGTGGTTCTCAACCTTTCCAGACTACTGTACCCCTTACAGATGTCTGATTTGTCTTGCACACCTCAGGTTGCACTTCACTTAAAAACTACTTGCTTACAAAATCAGACAAAAATACAAAAGTATTACTGAAAAATTGCTTACTTCCTCATTTTGTCCATATGAAATTTTAGTTTGTACTGACTTCGCTACTGCTTTTTATGTAGCCTGTTGTAAAACTAGGCAAATATCTAAATGAGTTGATGTATCCTCTGGAAGACCTTTGTGTACCACCTAGTTGAGAACCACTTTCTAGACTTTTAATAATTTTTGTTGCTCTCTTCTGGACTTTCTCCAGTTTATCCACATCTTTCCCAAAGTGTGGTGCCGAGAACTGGACACAGTACTCCAGATGAGGCCTTATTAGTGCTGAGTAGCATGGAAGAATTACTTCTTGTGTCTTCCATAAAAAAATCTCTGAATGATGTTCACTTTTTTTTGCAGTGGTATTACATTGTTGACTTGTATTTAGTTTGTGTTCCACTAAAACCCCCAGATCCTTTCCTGCAGTACTTTGTTGGCAGTCATTTCCTATTTTGTATTTGGGCAGTTGCTTATTCCTTATTGAATTTCATCCTATTTATTTCAGACCATTTCTCCAGTTTGTCAAGATCATTTTGAATTCTAATCTTGTCCTCCAAAGTACTTACAGCCCATCCCAGCCTGGCATCGTCTACAAATTTTATAAATGTTCTCTCTATGCCATTATCCAAATCATTTATGAAAATATTGAATAGAACTGGACCCAGGACAGATACCTGTAGGACCCCACTTGATATGTCCTCCTAGCTTGAGTGTGAAACACTGATAAATACTCTGAGTTGTGCACCCACCTTATATTAGGTTTGTCTACGCTATATTTCCCACCTTATAGTAACTCTATCTAAGTTGCATTTCCCTAGTTTTGTTTATGAGAAGGTCGTGTGAGACAGTATCAAAAGCCTTACTAAAGTTGAGATATATCACATCTGCTGCTTCCCCACTATCACAAAGCTTGTTACCCTGTCCAAGAAGGATATTAGGTTAGTTTGACATAATTTATTTTTGACAACTATATGTTGACTGTTACTTATCACCTTATTATCTTCTGGGTGCTTACAAATGGATTGATTATTTGCTGCATTATCTTTCTGGGTACCCAAATTAAGATGACTGTTCTATAATTCCCTGGGTTGTCCTTATTCTCTTTTTATAAACAGGTGCTATGTTTGCCCTTTTCCAATTCTCTGGAATTTCTCTCCTGTCCTCCACAAGTTTTCAAAGATAATTACTCATGGCTCAGAGAGGTCTTCAGGCAGTTCCTTAAGCATTCTATGATGTATCTTGTCAGACCCTGTCAACGTGGGGCTTATCTACACTTAAAAACCTACAGTGGCACAGCTGTGCCTCTGCAGCTGTGCTTCTGTAGCGCTTCAGTGTAGACACTACCTATGCTGATGAAACGGATTCTCCCATCAGCACAGGTAATCCACCTCCCCAAAAGGCGGTAGCTAGGTCGATGGAATAATTTTTCTATCAACATGGTGCTGTCTACATGAGGAACTTAAGCGGGCTTAACTATGCCGGTCAGGCATATGGGAGGGAGGAATGAATACATTGTTTTTTGAGTAATATTCTTAGTGCATGCTGTTGATAAGTTATAATTTTTAACGTGTTGCTAAGGATGAGAATAGCCTTTTAAAGTGTTTAATGCGTATCATAGGAAGTAACAAATGGGCTGCAATGAGTTACACTGAATTTACTCCTTTTTCCTGGTTCTGTGAACATCACAAACTATTCGAGCTCCATTCCCCTGATTTATGATGTCATTAAAATCCCTTAAGAGAATTACTTTCCTGAAAATCCCTCTAGATCATTTATTATTCTCCAATGTGTGTTTCCTGTATAAAAAATTTGGGGAAAGGGTCATATTTTTGAATGCTTTGAGCATGATGGGGGAGCTAATTTTTAACAGATAAAGTTATTGATGTTTTTTTATAAAGTTAGCATATTACTTATACACAGGCTATCAATAGCATTCACTATTTATGTACTGTGTCTATTCCAGTAAAGCCATATCCATGACATAGCACTTTCTTTCCTTGGCTGAGTTTAGCACCAGCTGTATCTTTTACTGTTATCTGATTTCTTTATATTTTTACCTCTTAGGATTTGATACCAGCATTTTGCCAATTTGCAAGGACTCCCTTGGCTGGATGTTTAACAGACTTGATACGAACTATGACCTGCTGTTAGACCAGTCAGAGCTTGGAAGCATTTACCTTGACAAGAATGAACAGTGCACCAAGGCATTCTTCAATTCTTGTGACACGTACAAGGACAGTTTGATATCTAACAATGAGTGGTGCTACTGCTTCCAGAGACAGCAAGGTAAAAGATGAGAATAACTTGCAGATGCTGACTGACCTTATTGTACTGTTTTATCTTTTGGGAACATGTTAAAAAGTTTATAGTGAATTACAAGCATTTAAGTGCTATGCTATGAATTTGTTTAAAGGTTTTGAGCCACTGTGAATATAAAGTGAAAAAGAAAGCTAAAAACCAAGCTGAGCTGGAGAAACTTAGCTGAGAGTCAAGAAATTCTAAATAAAATGTAAAAGAGCAATTAATGCTTTGATAGAAGCATTGTTTCTGTTACCAACCGCCACAGGGAGGAAAGAGAAGGACCAAAATAAAAGAACAAAATTATTAGCATTAATTTTCTCTCGTTTTTCCCACATTATAAAATTAACTTTTTATTAACTTTTTTACTACCAGGTTATAACATTTTAACTGAAAGAAATTCAATGTTATGCATAAGGTTATTTGCATTCATTGGGCCATAAAGCCACTGATTTTCAGGACCTAGCTTAAACTCTTGATAACTTCTTGAAATTCTTTGGTTAAGAAAATAGTAGCTCAAAATATCTAGAGGCAATCCTTTCTTAATTGTCTACTCATGTAAATTAAATTAAACTCAAATAACAATTTTATATCTGAATGACATATTCCATAAGTTAGAAAATAAAAAAATGAATTAGAATAAGATTTTTGAAAAGCCTGCTCGCTGTTTCTTAGCTGAAACGGAACAGAAAATTGAAATGCATCCACTGAGCTTCTTATTTGCAAGATGATTTAGGGCGGGGTTTTCAAAGGAAGAAATGGCAGTCAGGCACCTAACTGCCACTGAAAGTAAGTTGAAAATGCCTTTCAGTGGGACTTTTATTCCTACTCACTGAAGCACTTCTGAAACTTTTACCTTATGTGCACAATTGTGTCATTTGTGCCTATAAAAATCCCCTACTTAAGTCCCATTAACGTTCATTATTAAGGCTTAATCCTGACTTCACTGGGAGTTGAAGACGCTTACCACGTTGCAGGGTTAGACTCTTAAACTCTCAATTATAAATCTGAACAAAAATAAGGATACTTCTGGGGATATATTTTGGCTAACTGCCTTCTTTCCTATTTAAAACATGCTATCAAATATAAACATATTGATAACTATCCAACTAACTAGTGCAAAAGGTCAAGATTTCATCTTCCAAACAATCTTTCTTGCTTTATAATAGGACTGTCTTTTTTTTTCATTTTTAGAAGTAGTGTACTGCTGCAATAAATGAAGTATCCTCCATCTCAAGTTGCTTATTAAAGAACATAACCAGTTCTTTTTAAAGAATACAGTTATTTTAGATTACATTATGAATATTTTGAGGGGTGCATATTTTTTCAGTTGTCTGAAAAAGTGCAGCTATGTTACAACCTGTAAGATCAAATTTATCACAATTTTTTGTTCTTCTACCAATTGGTTCTCCTGCCAGTTTTATACTGTGTATATCAGTGGTCCCCAAACTTTATTTCTCGCATCCCCCCCTTACCAGTAATAGAATGTGTTTTCCCCCTCCCCTGTGACCAGGAGCGGAGTCACAGCTGGGAACAGACAGCTGAGAGCGGGGGCCGGGAGCTGGTGGCCAAGAGCAGGGGCTGGGAGCAGGGCCACAGCTGCGGACTGGGTCGTGGGCCGGAGTGGAGCTGGGGGCAGAGTAGGTCTGGGTGGCACTCCCTTCCCATTCCCTCATGGGGCCTGGCCTGGGCCCTGCCATGCCCCACTCAGGGAACATGCCCCTCTGTTTGGGGACCACTGGTGTATGTATAAAGCATACTTTTCACCCATTGTGTGCAAAGGGCACTTCCATGGGATAGTTATGGTCAGGTTTGTAGTCTACACTCTATAGACACTGTGTATAAAAACAACTGATCAGGATACTGCTAATTAGGGTCTGATGTATATGTACCTTAGTCATAGTAATAAAAATGTTAAAAATGGAGTCGAACCTATCAGCAGCATTTAGTGGAGAGTTCTCTCCCTGTCTCAGAATCCAGCAAAGGGACTGGCCATCACAAGGTTTTATCCTCCTCCCTCGTTTTCCCCCCTCCCTTGCCTATGATGGCACAACAAGGTGCTGATTTAAAAGAGATTAGATTGCTGGTGTTATCAGCAGCTTGGCTGAGAGTGGGCATATAATGCCTCAAAACCAGTAATGAGGTGAAATCTCAGTTCTGGCAACTCCTTGAACATTTAGAACACTTCCATGCACCCCTTCCCAAAATTAACACTACCACCAAAACCTGTCTTCTCCTCCCCTTGCCAGACCTAAATATGGGGGGGGGAGAGTCACTGTTCTCTTTGTCAGCTATCTATTATTAGCCCTTTTATGCATAATTGTTTCCCCTTAGCATGAACAAGCCACACAATCCTCTATTAGTAAATTTCAAAATTTCAGTTTTATGCTAAGCCTTGTAATGTATTGGTGTTTTTCTGTATTGCTGGATTGCATAATCTAAATATCTCTCTAATTGTTAATTGTGATAGAATTATTAGGTAGAGAAGATTAATGGTGTCCTTGTAACGTTCATTGAGTAAGTTTCCATTAATAAAAAGTTGTAAGTCATGTCGCCAGCTCTCTGTATTCAGCTACCTTTGTAGCTCTTTTCTGTGCAATTTTACAGCTCCAAAACACAGTGTACAGATCTTGATAACTGCTATTGATTGTGTTCAAAGTGAATACAAGAATGCAACCTATGTAATATATCACAAAGGCTTCAACGCCTATGTATATATTTAAGACACAGTTGTTAAAGCTACCATCTATGCAGGAGTCTCACTCCTTGGTCTCAACTTCTTAGTGCAAATCCAGTGGGATTACCCCAATCCGTAGGATGTTTGGGGGTGTTTCGCCCTTGAGGAAAGTAATAACAAAGTAGATAGTAAACTAGCTCTTAGTGGCTATTTGCACACCACCCCATGTTGATTATTAACACTGCCTTCCATACATTCCAGTCAGTTCCTTCTTGAGCAGCAAAAGTGCTCCCTGCACATTTACTGTTGCGCCAACACTCCTCTGGATCTCAGCGATGCTTATCATATCTTTTCTTGGTCGCACTTCTGCTTCCAGGCCAGGTGGTTTAGTGTTTCTGAGATATTTGTTCTGGGATATTTCTGTAGCACTTCAGTGCCTGAGTTTTGTCAGTGCCTTATTGCTTGCCTCTGTGCTTTGGCCCATTTCTTTCTGGGTATCACAACCGTTTATCTAAGTGCTTCAGCACCTGCCTTTAGCACTTATTTTCTTTGTGCTTTGACACCTGCTATAATGCTTCATTGCCCACCTTAATGCTGATGCACCGCTAGTCTTTGGCCTTTTTGACATTCTAGTGACTGTTTTTTCTTTTTTGCCAGTGCTTCATCATTATGGCAGCAGTGCTTTTGGTGCACCAGTGCCTGAATCTAGATGCTAGAATGCCAAAGTTTGTTAGGAACCTCAGTATCTCTCCATTGCTGCTTACCACTTCGGTCTATTAGCCCAGTGCATCTCTCGATGCATTTATACCCTTTTTTTTTTCTTTTGCAGGATATAGTAAGTAAGGAGGATGCAAGACCATGTAATGTCTTCAAACCTAGTCTGTGGTACAAAAGAATGACAAAGACTGAGGTCCATCTTTCTTATGTCATCTTCCTCAGATTGTAGGGGTCTTATATATTTATAGATGGCACTGAAGAAGTGTGATGTACACCTCAAGCCTTTACTAAGGCACCTAAAGAGATTCCTGTAAGTCCAGCAAAGGGTAGACCCTGAAAGCTGAAGCCTGACTTCCCCAAGATAACTGAGGAGCAGATTGGAGTGCTAGTGCTACTGTACCAGACTCAGCATCAGTATGCACAGCAGAGTGGTCTCACCACCAAAATACCCTGTGTCAACAACAGAGAGGCCTCCAACAAGCATCACTGACAAGCAGATGTACTTTGAATGAGCTGAAAATCCTTACAGGAGACCAAGGCAGGAAGCACAAGGTGTATTCTGGCAACTCCTTGATGCACTTCTGTTGAAGCCCCTCCCTCCAGGTGACTCTATAACAGGTCTCCAGATTTCCCATTCCCCCTGCATTAATGAACTTGAAGCAGAGATGGGGGGAAATAGTGAGTCCAGTATAAACTGGAAAATTGGACATAACACTGGTCTACAATTTTTGAGAAGTCGTCTGCTTCAGAGATAAAATGTGCTATTTATTATGTATTTTGATGTGCTGAATTCAAATATGACAATTAAAACAACTGATTGGCTACTGTTTCTAAGAGATTTAAGTTTTTACATTTTATGTCTATGTATATTGTGTAGATAGTAGGGTTTTAATCATAAATTGTAAACCTAGGTCTTTTCATGTGTTTATGGTTGCTTTACATGATAATATTTCACCTGTCCTGTTTATTTAACACTTTAAAAATCAGCAAAAGGGTTATATAAATAAAATTTATTATGAAACAAAAGGCAAAAACTATTCTGTACATAGTTTAGTCCTATTCAGTGTCTACTCGGCGCTTCTTGGCTTGTCTCTTGTATTCATTAAATGGAGCATCTCTTGTCACTGTCCAGCAATAGTCTGCAAGCATTGATGGGCTCCATTTGCCCTGATAGCATTTCTCCATTGTTGCAATGTCCTGGTGAAATCGCTCGCCATGCTCGTCGCTCACTGCTCAGCAGTTCAGTGGAAAAAAATCTAGATGAGAGTGCAAAAAATGTATCTTTAGTGACATGTTGCAACCAAGGCTTTTGTATGCCTTGAGGCGGTTTTCCATCAACAACCTGTAGTTGTCTGCCTTCTTGTTTCCGAGAACATTTATTGCCACTAACTGGAAGGCTTTCCATGCCGTCTTTTCCTTGCCATGCAGTGCATGGTCAAATGCATCATCTCGAAGAAGTTCACGAATCTGAGGACCAACAAAGACACCTTCTTTTATCTTAGCTTCACTTAACCTTGGAAATTTTCCATGGAGGTACTTGAAAGCTGCTTGTGTTTTGTCAATGGCCTTGACAAAGTTCTTCATCAGACCCAGCTTGATGTGTAAGGGTGGTAACAAAATCTTCCTTGATTCAACAAGTGGTGGATGCTGAACACTTTTCCTCCCAGGCTCCAATGACTGTCGGAGTGGCCAATCTTTCTTGATGTAGTGGGAATCTCTTGCACGACTATCCCATTCGCAGAGAAAACAGCAGTACTTTGTGTATCCAGTCTGCAGACCAACCAAGAGAGCAACAACCTTCAAATCACCACAAAGCTGCCACTGATGTTGGTCATAGTTTATGCACCTCAAAAATTGTTTCATGTTGTCATAGGTTTCCTTCATATGGACTGCATGACCAACTGGAATTGATGGCAAAACATTGCCATAATGCAGTAAAACAGCTTAAGACTCGTCTTCGATGAATCAATGAACAGTCTCCACTCATCTGGATCGTGAACGATGTTGAGGGCTGCCATCACACCATCGATGTTGTTGCAGGCTACACGATCACCTTCCATGAAGAAGAATGGGACAAGATCCTTTTGACGGTCACGGAACATGGAAACCCTAACATCACCTGCCAGGAGATTCCACTGCTGTAGTCTGGAGCCCAACAGCTCTGCCTTACTCTTGGGTAGTTCCAAATCCCTGACAAGGTCATTCAGTTCACTTTGTGTTATGAGGTGTGGTTCAGAGGAGGAGGATGGGAGAAAATGTGGGTCCTGTGACATTGATGGTTCAGGACCAGAAGTTTCATCCTCTTCCTCTTCCTCGTCTGACTCAAGTGAGAATGATTCTGGTGCATCAGGAACCGGCAGTCCTTCTCCGTTGGGTACTGGGCGTATAGCTGATGGAATGTTTGGATAATGCACAGTCCACTTTTTCTTCTTTGACACACCTTTCCCAACTGGAGGCACCATGCAGAAGTAACAATTGCTGGTATGATCTGTTGGCTCTCTCCAAATCATTGGCACTGCAAAAGGCATAGGTTTCCTTTTCCTGTTCAACCACTGGCGAAGATTTGTTGCACAAGTGTTGCAGCATATGTGTGGGGCCCACCTCTTGTTCTGATTTCCAATTTTGCAGCCAAACTACAGGTGATAGGCTTTCTTAACCACTGTGGTTATACTGCGCTTTTGTGATGCAAAAGTCACTTCACCACAAACATAGCAGAAGTTATCTGCACTGTTCACACAAGTACGAGGCATCTCTGCTCACTTTGGCTAAACAGAAATGTGTCCCTTTGCAAAATCAAACACTGACAAATAAGAGAGCACGACACTGTGTGATTTCTAGAGCTGATATAGGGCAATTTGTTCAGCAGAGTGATGTAAGCTTCGTTATGATTGCATCATCCATGACTTCTAGGAATAACATGATGCAATTCATATCATGTATGACGCAATACCAGCTTCAGATTGCATCATTCATTGTTTTGCCTAAAAAGCAAGTACTGTCCAAACCCAGTCATAGATTTATTCCTAGATCCAGTCAAAGATGTATTTTAGTCATTTCTGGTTTAAATTGAGATCCCTTCCCTTTATAACTCACTTATCCTCCGCCATTCCCAAGTCAAGGGTCGTATATAGTGACCCAATAGCATATCTTGAAAACTAGAGCCAATCAACAATTTTAAGCATCATTTTCATTCTCAGTGACCCAGAATTAGTAAAGTTTGACTACATTTATTTCAGAAACATTTTGGCTGTAGAGCAGTGAATCTGTCCTGATCCTCTGCAAGGCCCACAGTACTCACTTTTAAATATTCCCCTCTCTCTGTGTTGGCAGGGTAGGATCTCTTGGCAAATTTGCATGCAAATGCCTCAAGGGTCAACACTCTTGGCACAGGAAGCCCTGGCCTCAACACAGGTGCCTCTTGCATTAAAGGCTTCAGCACAGCTAATGTTAGTGGCTCATGGAGCACTTACCACAATGCAGGCCACTCCACCACCATTCTGTCATCTAGACCACTCCACTGTTTGGATGAGAGCTGGCTGAAGATCAGGGCAATGAGGTCTGTTATTCTTATGAGCAGGACTCATCTGATGCCAAGTTCTTTTTTGTTCCAGAGCAGCACCAGCATAGTGACTGTGCAAGAAATGATCCTACATTTCCTTAGTCTTTACAGAAGCTAAGACCACTGATTTTGAGTTAAAATCAGTCCAGGAATCTGAGGGAGTATTGCCTCCCACTCACTGGAACTGACTGAAAGATAAAGATGGCAGCATTTATATTTGGCAAGGGTGGCATGTGTCAGCCCATAGGGATTCAGCTCGAGCTCTACCTTGCTACCACTCTTTTAGGACTGGAAAGCTTTATCTACTAAGAGAAATCTGTCAGTTTTGTACTAAGAAGCTAAAGCCCAGTAGTGAGAATCCTGCAAGATTATATCTTCAGAGAAGCAAAATTACAGGTAAGTAATTTACCCATACTGTTACCTTTCTTATTGCTTAGTGGTATTTCATATTTTCTAATTATTCATTTTAGATCTATTGTGATAAGTGATGAGGATTATTTAGGCTCAGTACATAATATTAAAACTGCCCCGCATCAACTTTTGTATGTGTATCTTTGTGTTCCTGTTTTTGGATTTTTTCCATAGAGCACAATACATATACTTTATTGGGCAAGTTCCTTCTCATTCAGCACATTACCCATCTTTTTTGGAAGTTGTGTATCACCCTTCTTTTCTTCCATTTCCCCAATATTATCTCAGTTGTATGGACAGCAGAATTTCAAACACTTAAAATAAATGGATGTAACCATATGCAATAACAAGTCTGAGATATAGCAGCTTTTAGCGAAGTTAAAAGACATTACTCATAGCCTATACTTTACATACTTGTGTATGTTAATGATAATCACTAGATATCTGGACCCTTGTCTTTAAGTCCTAGGTGTGGGAAAGAAGCAATTTCTGAAGGGTTATAGTTCAAACTTATATAAAACATGAGGAATAACAGTGGTAAAAATGAGCAGTTAACAGTTAATATCTGTAACTAACATGAATGATAGCGGAAATTTTCTGAAAGATGGTAAATATCCGCAAGGTGCTGAGTAGCTTCAGTTCCCATAAAAACATTTCTCAAAATCAGAAGCCATTAAAAATAAATGGCTATACAGCTCTACCCCGATATAACGCGACCCGATATAACACGAATTTGGATATAACGCGATAAAGCACCGCTCCAGGGGGGCGGGGCTGTGCACTCCAGTGGATCAAAGCAAGTTCGATATAACGCGGTTTCACCTATAACGCGGTAAGATTTTTTGGCTCCCAAGGACAGCGTTATATCGGGGTAGAGGTGTATTTTAAAATACAAGAGAATGTTCATTGACTGTTCCTGTAAAGGTAGAAAACATCCAGTGATGGTCAGGAGTTTAGCTGGGTTCAGAGCCAGAGAATTTCAATGTTTGATTCCAGAGAAAATACATCCCTTGGACATTCTTTCTTGCTCTAAGATCCCTGTGAGCAGCATCTTAGAAGAAGAGGCAGTTTTTAGGGATTTTATTCCAAACAGAATCCTTGCATATTTAGGGTGAAATCCTGACCCCACTGAAGTCCATGGCAAAACGCCCATTGACCTCAGTGGGGCTAGAATTTTAACCGCAACCTTTCTAAGCTCATACATATGTATCTTCTTAAAAGACAATTTAAAATGTCATTTGAAATGTAAAGCCAAGGGTAAATACAGCCTGATCTGTATGAGAGGTTGCTATTGGATTCCAGTTTGTATTTATTTTGTTAGATCAGATCTCATGAATAATACAAAAGGGCTGCTGATATATATAGCTTCTATACCACACATGAGGCTACCCTGTCACTAAATAAGCATGATAGGCTGTTTATTTAAATAAGTTAGTATTGATTGAATTTGAGATTTCATAGGATATTGCCTTGGGGACAATCTAGGCTAAAAGCATACTCCATGTCATCTGTCCTACAAGCTCCATTGACCTCGGACTACATGCCACAAGAATACTACTGATTCCGAAAGGAAAATGCCTCAGTAGTGACCCTGTAGTTTCTTATATGGCGTATGCAGTGTTCAAAGAGAAGTACTAGCCTTCATTCTCTATCTTTCTGTACAGTAGTATACATGCATTCACGTCTTTCTTTTTTTTCAAGGAAGTGCCTGTAGTGCTCTGACTTAGCTTTTTAGAGATAAGTTTCATAGTCGCAGAAAATTAAATATTGTTTTTGAAGAATTGAGCAAACCATAACCCTGAAGTTTGGGGAATTGAGAATTTGAATCCATATTCTGCAGCTCAGAGCCATCTCTAATTATTTAGTTAGATTTCAGTTATTTCTAAGCCTCAGTCCTTCAGCTTGTATGTGGATACAGGGGTCTGCAAAATTGGGGCCTTAAATTGCCATATTAGAACCAAAATCCTACAAATTTCAACAGAGAAAGTGGTGACTCAGTTACTTTATTAATAGAATGAGTTCATTTACTTATTCTTGTCACCACTATGATATAGATCATATCCTTTGGTATCAAAACATTTGGGAAATATATTTATTAAAGGAAAGTTGGTCAATCTTGCTTTTAACTGCACATATTAATAGAATTACCTACATCTGAGGCCAGAATCTAGCTCTAGAACATTTTTTCCTTCACTGCACATCTGCACCCTGAATTTACATTCTATTTTCTCATCTATTTTCGGTTGTTAAAGTCCAATCCTACTCGCAGTGAGGGTTAATGGAAGTTTTCCTATTGGCTTCAATAGAAGTTGCATTGTACTCTTACACAGTGCCCAACACTGTAATATCTAAACTGCCTTAAAGGGATATTTAAGGGATAACTTTTACAACTTTCATGCTAACATGATATACACGTTCCATCCATGAATATACAGTTTGGTTTACTGCACATGTGCTTTATCTTAAAATCTCATATGAAAAGGTTTCCTTAAAAATGTTCACATTTAGGGGATCTTCTTACAAGAGACTGATTTTTATGGCCTCAGAAAGAGCATGGCAATTTTGGACAATCTAATATTTAACATTAATACACACCCTATTTTCTGAGTACATATACACACAAACACATACACAACTCCCCCTTATCTATCAATTTCTTATGTGTCTTTCTAGCTAGGTGCAAGTACTCTTTTTTTTTTTTTAAGGTTGTCTTATTAGATATATCAGGCTTTGCTATCTAGGTTAAAAACGCTCTTTCTCAGGTGCAGCTTTGGAAAGGTCTAGTCTGAGTATGTGAAATGAAAAATCTACTAAGGGAGGATGTATATGTTTCTTAATGGCAATAATTAGAAGAAACCTGGAGTATAAAAACTGGTGAAAACTCAATCATTCAACTTTCTTCCTTTGATCAGATGTAATCTAGTTAACATTTTAATGTCATTTCAGACCCACCTTGCCAGACAGAGCTCAGCAACATTCAGAAGCAGCAAGGAGGAAAGAAGCTCCTAGGTGAGCCATAGATCATTCTTTTGAAGGTTTTATTGCTTACATAAATAACCCTAGTGAAACAGCTACATAAAATCAATATTAATCCAACAAAGATAGACCGCACTAAATTCCAGCAACAAAATTTATGAAGTTTTTGAAAGCTATTAAACTTAGTTTTATTACATTACCTACTGAAAGATATTACATCCATTTTATTACCCTGATAGACTGTACATTTTTACAGTTATTAGGAAAAAAGACTTAAGCAATCCTAAATTAACATTTTTGCTGATTTTTAACTCTTATATTTATGTAAGTAATTGAAATCTTTGTTATGAAAAATTCCATATTGTATCAAAAATGTTTCAGTTCCATAACTTTTATTTTGGATATAAAATCTAAATTTCAGCATTAGCAGTCTTTATAAAAGCTGGAGTAAAAGACATAGGCAAACCCATTTGAGATGATAGTTTTAAATTACTCTGATTAAAAATATCTCATGCATTTTACAGTACTGACAATACATTTTAATTGTGATTTAGTTACCATTTACAGTTCTTCAAAGAACATCTGATTATTTCAAGGACAAAATTATTACAGAATTATTTTGCCTTTTACCTAAAAATAAAAAATTAAGGTTCTGATTCTATAACTCTATAATTGCTGTGCTTGCAATTGACCTGTTAATTTCAGTGGGGCTCTGTACAGGGGTTCATTTGCATGGTCCATTTGCCTAGGTATTTTGTAAATATGAGTTAAATAGGCAAATAAATGTAATCTGTTATCAACATTTTAGTGTTACAGTATTTAGCTTAAGGTTCCTAGTTCACTAAAAAACTACTATTCGATTTTGGTGAAATTAAAAATCTGAAGAACTGCAAGCATCCAAACCAATGACTAGCATGGCTAGGTTCCAGGGGTGAAATTCTGACCCCATTGAAGTCAATAGCAAAACTCCCATTGACAAGATTTCACCCAAGCTGTGACTACCATTAATTAGGACTGTTCAGTAAGACATAGTGTGACTACCAAAGTAGAAAAACCTAAAAAATGTGTCTGTTAAAATAAATATATAGAACAAAAATAATATTCATTCATTGCTAAAAACTCCCATATTTGTACTTTAAAGAGTGTGTCTACTCTGAAAAAAGTACTACATAAAAATGTGCCCTCTTACTTCACAGGTTTGCTCTGTGAGCATATTTCAAATCACAGCTGCTTACTTTAGTCACAGAAATACATGTTTTTTTGTTTTTGCTCATTTTAGCACTGCATTATCAACACAGCTTTGGGAGAATACAATGAATTCTATACTTCCTTTTGAATCACCAGAATAGTTGACAGAGATTACATCCATACTGAAGTCAGAAATGTGTCTGAAGTACGTGTAGACATACCCAAACTAGCTTTGATCTACCTAGCTCGAGTAACAATAGCATTAAAGCCATGGCAGCACAGGTTGCAGAACTTAACATTTAGACATCTGAGCTCCTCCCTGTCTAGCCTGACGTCAACATATGGCGTTCAAGATTTTGTCTATGACATTCAGGGAGTCTGATGTATAGTAAGAAGCAGATGTCAGAGAATCAATGAGCAGCTTGTAAGAGGAAAGAGGATACTCCTTAATGGACTGGGCATGTCCATTCTTGAGATCAGTCAAAGAGAGGCTCACATATTTGATATCTGCTCTCCCTCTATGAATAAGGAGGAAGGGGCAAATGTATTACGTATTAAACTCTTCTTGGCTGACCTCAGTAACAGAGAGTAAGTCAATCAGGGAGGACATTGAACAGAGATAAGACACGGTTGTTTATTTTTTATTTCGCTTCTGGTGTAATGTAGAATATTGGTTTATTCTTTACAGGTGACTGCTAATGTTATAATTTAATCTTTATGTATCACAGGGCAGTACATCCCATTATGTGATGAAGATGGGTATTACAAACCAAGTCAATGCCATGGAAGTGCAGGGCAGTGCTGGTGTGTTGACAGATATGGTAATGAGGTAACAGGTTCCAGAACAAATGGTGCTGCAGACTGTGGTAAGTGGAAGAATTCTTGCTCATTATTGAATTAGACTCTCTCTTCCCTTTGAAGTCAGTGGTCAAGCTCTTAATGTCTTCAGTGACAATAGGACTGGGACCAAACAACACAGATTTAGAAGTCAATTTGTAATTATTTTTATTTATTTATTTCACTAATTTCTGTAGCATCTATCATGCTGATAGTTATAAATAGAGACAGCCTATCTACCAAGTAATGTGGATAGTGCTTATTCTGCTCTGAATAGGATAGTTAAAATAAAGCACTATCAGCCCCAGCAGTACCTGATAAAATCAAGTTGGGTACCCAACATTCTATTGAACTCAACTCAACAGTTCTTTAATTACAATCTGGTTGGCAGGGACTTAGCAGAAGTTTTTGAAGCACTGGCTTCCTGCGACTTCCTCCTAGCCTTCCTACCTTTCCCTGACCTTTTGTCCCCAGCCTGTAATCAGAATTCTAGAGTTCCAATAACGTATTTTCTTTAAAAAATTATTGGGGGACTTATTTAGTTTTAGCTGCAGTCCCTAGAAAGTCTCATGCTACCCCAATACCCCTTCAGATCTCCTGTTTGCTACCTATTCAGTGGTTACCTGAATTTGCAGCAAGTGACCCCACTCACTTACAACAAGCTTCTCAGGAGCCATTGCAAATAGGTACCTAAGCAAAAGAGATCACCTCTCTCTAACCCCAATCAAAGTGCTCACTAAAGAGTAGCTTATATCTCATAATTATTTAAATTGACACCCCACAATTTGAAGCCAAAATGGAAGTTTTACACTTGCAATTTAAGACTAAGAAAAAGCCCTGGCACTGGAACAGTGGGCTAATATACACAGTAAAAGGAACATAAGAATTGCCATACTGGATCATACTCAAGGTCCATCTAGTCCAGTATCCTGTCTCTGACAGAGGCCAGTACTGGGTATTTCAGAAGGTGATGTAGGAACCCCACAGTAGGCATATGTGGATTTAACTGCCCCCTATATTAGCCTCATCCTGATCTCTAATAGTGAGAGATTAGCTTGAACCATTTCCATCCAAAATATTGTTATCATTAATGCTAACTTTGGATATTCTTGAGAGCCAGATAAATATTTAATTCTTTTTTAATCTTAATGAGTTTGTGGCCTCAACAACTTTGTGGCAGTGAGTTCCACAGTGTAATTATACTGTGTAAAAAAAGTAGTTCCTTCTGTGAACATCAGGAACTATTGATATCAGTGGTATTCCTTTTTTACTTTACCTCATTATTTAATTTAAATCAACTGACCTGAAGCCAGCTAGTTCTGTAACCATGTGTTCCTATCACTATAGTGTAATTTTTACACTTTTTTTTAGCTATTGATTTAGAGATCTCAGGCGATTTTGCCAGTGGTGATTTTCATGAATGGACAGATGATGAGGATGATGAAGACGATATAATGAATGATGAAGATGAAATTGATGATGAGGATGATGATGAGGATGAAGGCGATGATGATGTGGATGATGACGATCATGATGGATACATTTGACAATATTAGAGGTCAATGAATTCTTCCTTTCTAAAATTCAAAAGGTGACATCTCATAGAAAATTCCTTTGCTCTCCAAGATCAAAAGGATTCTAAACAATGTGTATATTTTGTATGATTATTTCAAATATTGCAGCTGGAGTCATAGACTTTCTTTGTTTAAATAAGAATCATTATATTATGTGCTTTTGAGTTTTTATATGCCTTTGAGCAGAAGAAAACACATTGGAAGTCTAGCCTGAAGAAGGAAATGTGATGTGCTACTACAAAAATAAATGTGCAAGGACAACCAAACTTTTAAAAACTTCCATGAAAATGATATTGTTTGGAACTTTGGGTGGCCTCATTAAACATGAGCTCAGTTATATGTTAAGGCGGCTTTAACTTTGCAAGTGATTTAGGCCATGTAGTAGATTTCATAATTGTGCATGACCTGAATCGACAACTTATTACAATAGAAATTTCAACACACAAGTAGCATCTCACAAACCTTTAACCAGAGGTGTGCTGTGACTGTCACATAGGAGAAAATAATGTAAAGCCCTCCTTTGTGTTTGCATTTATAGTTATATTTTTGATTAGGAAATGTCTAGGTTCTTGAAAGGATGTTTATCAAAAGCAGTAAACATGGACAAGTATTGATTCTACAAATCTAAACTTTTGTTGTCCTTTTTTTCATTTTTCTTTTAATGTCAAACTCATATAGACTTCATTATTTACTCAAGCAGCATGATGATTTTACCCTTTTTTATTTCTATATCTCTAACCAGAAGATTAGCATAAAATATTTTAAATTGAAAAACTTTGTGTAAAATATAGTACATTTAAACATTACTGTACTTGAGAGTACTGGAACTTTCCCCAAGACAGTTCTAAACCCCCCTAACCATACCACTTAGTTTTTCTATTTCAGAAAATAGTTTTCATCTTTATCTTAATTCAACTCCTTTTCTGTTATTAGTGCAGAAATTTAGAGAACGTATGGTAAGGTGCCTTGCAAAAATAGAAATAGAGAGGTTTTAGCATGCATACCAATATAGGCTGTTAGGCAATAGCTAAGCACACCCAATTACCAAATTAATACCAGTATAGGTACTGCTGCTGGAATGAAGAAAATGGGTTATTTTAATTTTTTTCTATTGTTATGTAATTACCATGTGGACTAGCTTATGATTATTGTGTAGAGTAGCACTTAAGATTTGACTGTAGAGAAAATTATTTTAATCACTGTATTTATGTTAGCATGTTAATTAATTGTGTAGACGTTTTGGAATTCCAACACCTTCATGCATATCAGACCTATATGGCTTTCTGCCCACAATAAAACTGAAACAACCTATGTAATATTACACAACCGATTGTGTAATTTCAACAGTGGATCACTGGTTTCCCTGATTTTCATCTGCAGTTAAATGACAGGAAAATCAGTTTATTCTTTGCATTTGATTTCTACACATTTAAATACTAAATTTAATGTTTATCTTATGTAATATTAAAAAGTATAATGCATTTTCTTTTTTACTGTTATGTATAGTTTGCAAAATAAAGACTCTTGTAACCAACCTTTAGCTGTATACTGTAATGATTTTTAACAGTATAGACTAGTAGTTTGAAGTTTTGTATAACTTTTTCTATTGAAAAATCAGAAGCTGTCATGTTTCAGATACATTCCCACAATCATTCAACTATTCAACTTACGTAGAGCCATTTATTTGTGTTTCATTACATTTCAAGAGATAAGTTTTGGATCAAGACAAAACCCATAAGAAAGATTTTTTTTTAATTTGCTGTATATTTAGAATTTAAGATTATTGTTTTGTCTTTTCTTCATTATATGGTAGCTAATGTTACATTTGTTTCTTATAGACCTTATCCTAGTATGAGGGACATAGACATGTTATTTTCTTAAATAAATATAGTTAAGAGTTTACCATATCTATACTGACTGAATTTCACCAAGAACTGATTCCTTGTGGGCGGAATAAACTTCTATATATAAAAATGATTCTGAATAAAGAAACTAAAGCTAAACAGTTGTGATTATTGTCTGATACAGCAAATACTGACTGCTCTGTTTCCTAATGTGACAAATGAATATTGGCTGACAAAAAATTAGAGATGCATTTCATGCAGCTCATGCTGCTGCTAGGAGAGTTAAGCAGCATATAATAGCACATTCATAATGTGTTTAACCATTGAACTTTAATGGGATTATAGTATGAAACTATTCTATAGTTAAAGTAATGCAAAGAACACTGTGGGCTAAATTCTTTCTTCCCTGTGTATTCCACGTTGAACTTAATAGGAGAAGGGGATATCAGCACAGATTTAATCCTTCTGCATGATAATTGCCAGCAGAGACATTGTTTTACAGAAATAATAAAGATGGTTTAATTCAGTCAAAGACAGCAACAATGAAGGTTCAAGGTTATTTAGGAGTATTTCCTTGGTGCAAAATTGCCAAAAAAAAATTACCCAACCTTGAACTGTTCCCTGTTCATCAAGAACAGCTGGATGAAGGATTGGAAACATTAAATCACTCTTGATACTCATTACCATTCTTTAGTTTGCTATATTGACTTTGTTATATATATATATAGCATAAAGAAATGCAGTATACTAATGGCCTCACCGCACATTATACAGTGGGGGCATTTTGTTGGAAAAAGTGTGTGCTCCTTTAAGGGCTAGAGAGCCAACAAATGACTTTCTGATGCAGCTACAGACAAGGTCAACATGGGAATGCTGACCCATGCCCCCTCCAAGGACCAGAAGAGAGTGATGTGATGTCTAAAAATTTGAAGTCCTTAGTGGAAATGGACCATATTGTAATGAAAAAGATTACACAGGAATTCAATGAGAATAGGGTAGCGCGGCCATTCAGTGAGTTATCTATATAGAACTTGCGGGTTTCTCCCCTAGGTTTAGTCCCTAAGAAAGCTCCTGGTGAATATTGCTTAATTCACCACTTGTCATACTCACGGGGTAGCTCAATTAACAATGGAATAGATCTGGCTTTGTATTCTGTATGCTATTCCTCCATTGAAGAGGCTGTATGCAAGGTTATGTCTTGTGGCCCGGGGTGCTGATGGCCTAATGCGATAGCAAGTCTGCTTTTTGTCCGCTGCCTGTGCAGCCTTCTGCCTTCAACCTTTTGGGTTTCTCTTTTATAAAACTATGTCCATAGGCTGTGTAATATCCTGTTTGGCATTTGAGAAATTTTATACAATGCTACAGTGGTCAGTGATGTGGAAAGCTGGTTTACCGCAAATAATGCATTACATACAGGACTTTTTGTTCATGGACAAGATGAATTTGAACAAGTGTGCTAAGCTGATGGACACTTTTCAGGCCCTTGCTAAAAAATTGGAGGTACCCCTAGTGGGGAAAAAAATAAGGGGACCTTCCACTACACTAACCTACCTGGGGATTGAGCTAGACGCTGGCAGATATATTGCAACTCCATCAGGAGCTACTGGCCAAGAAAGTTACACTCCATGAGCTGCAATCTATTATTGGGCATCTTAACTTTGCCTGCTGGATGCTAGCCCCAGGGTTGGCATTCTGCACCCAGCTTGCAGTGGCCACTGTAGCCATAGCAAGATCTCACCATTTCATAAGTTACTACAGAGATGGAGGAGGGTTTGGGGGTGTGGGAACAGTTTCTGAGCCATTTGAATGGAATGTCATTATGGAGGGAGGAATGAATACTGGAGGCTGATTTAAAGATCCACTTGGATGCTTTGGGAAGTACGGGTTTTGAGGTATTTTACCAAGGCAGGTGATGTGCCCAGAATGGGCCTCTACCTGGACGCAAAAAAGGGGTGGTGCAGGATATAACATTGGTGGAATTTTTTCCCATTTTGGTTGCAGTGGTCATTAGCAATCCGATGATAGGGGCCGTCAACCATCTCCACTTGCCTACCAGCCCTTACATTTGTCAGTAGGCTGAACAGTTACCCAGATACTTGCAGTAGTATTTAGTTCAGGGGCGGACAAACTTTTTAGCCTGAGGGACACATTGGGGAATAGAAATTGTATGGCGGGCCATGAATGCTCACAGAATTGGGGTTGGGGTTCGGGAGGAGGTGAGGGCTCTGGGGTGGGACTGGGGATGAGGAGTTTGGGTGTAGGAGGTTGCTCTGGGCTGGGATTGAGGGGTTTGGAGAGGGGTATCAGGGCTGGAGCAGGGGGTTGGGGAGAGGCTCAGGGGTGCAGCGTCGCTTACCTCAAGCAGCTCCCGGAAGCCGTGGCATGTCCCTTCTCTGGCTTCTAGGCATGGAGCAGCCCCCGACTCTTGGATCAGGGCCATGCCATGGCTTCTGGGAGCTGTGTAGTGCAGCCCCCCACCCAGTGCCCCAGCTGGAGCACCGGAGTGGGGCCAAGCCGCGTGGTGCGGGCCCCCACCCGGCTCCCCAGCAGGAGCTTGTGGGCCAGCTTAAAACGACTTGTGGACCATATCTGGCCCACAGGCCATAATTTCCCCACCCCTGGTTTAGTTTGAAGGTTTCTAACTGGATGGTCTTGAAGCGCCAGCCCTAGAATGACAAACATCATTCCGTCACTGTTAATATCCTTAGGGCTCTCATGCAGATCCTGGAACCCATATGTCAATGTGGACAGGATGACATTTCTGGTAGCATTTTTGGGACTTTTGGGATAAAAGTGAGCTAGTACCTGGGTCCTGTATGTATTCTTGAAGGGCTTTGGATCTGAGGGATATACACGGGGAGGGGTTATATTAACCTTGAGGAAGTCAGACGTATCAGGGAGGCCAGGGTGAATCCATTATTCTACAGTAGGGTGGTGAGCCCGGGATCTGCCCTGTGGAGGCTGTGAGGGCATACATGGTGATAAGACCAGGGAGGAATGAGTCCCTCTTTAGTCACGGTGACAGGAATTCCCTCAGAACATTTTCAAGACAGAGACTGACAAGGTCGGGGATCCCAGCACGTGAATTTGGTTTCCACTTGTTTAGGAGTGGGACAGCAACAGCAGCAGCCCAGCTGCGTATGGGGGCTAAAGTAATTCGGGCAATTGGGCATTAGCGTTCTGAAGCATAGAAAATGTGCATGGGAACCCAAGTGGGGGAATCCATGTTAATTTTCCATGGTGTTTCATTCATTCAGATGCGGGCAGATGGGCCAGGCACATGACGGTGTGGATCTGTGGGCGCAGGATTGTTTACTGGGCTCATAGGTAGGCTTCCAGGCTGTCTGAAGGTTTGCAGTTGGGCCTCAGTAGTGATTAGGGTGACCAGATGTCCCAATTTTATAGGGACGGTCCCAATATTTGGGGCTTTTTCTTATATACACACCTATTAGCCCTCACCCCTTGTCCTGATTTCTCACACCCTATCTTGTCACCCTAGTTGTGAAGCAGTCCTGAGCTGGAATGGGAGGAGGGGCATGTTATGGGACCAGTTGATGCCCCTTCCATAAATGCTGGAACTAAGGGTGCTGGGGGTGCTGCTGCACTCTCTGGCTTGAAGTGGATTCCATCATATCCAGGGTTTACAGTTTGGTTCAATGGCTCTCAGCATCGCCTCTATGCAAATTGTTCCAGCATGTTAGCATATAGGCTTGTTTTTCAGCCTGAGATAGAATTTTGGTTTTGAATTTTTGATACTCTTGTATCTTATGCTAATATGTGTGAACAAAGGATTCTTACTAAAAACAAAGACAGACACTGTAAATGTTGCTTTTGCCTAAACCAGATGGCTTTGTTAGTATGATGGAAATAGATAAGAGCAGTTAAAGTGTTACTGGGCATAGTGGGTATTAATATATGAATGCACACTTGAAAACTGCCTCAACTCCTTATCTCAAGGCAAGGTGAAGCAACCAGTTGGGAGAGGCAAGGGGTATGGGGGGAAGGTAAAACACTGAAAGACCAGAGAAATGCCTGCCCCGACCAGATTACAACCTCACTCCTTACCCCTCCCATGGGATACAAAAAAGGTGGGATGAAGACCCCAACTCACGACCCTCCCAAATGGAACATGACCATAAATTGTAAGGGGGGGTGACTAGGGGCGTGCACTACAGGTATATTTGGTCCTGCTAAGGAGGAGGAGGTGGGAATTGGGAATGGGAGCTGGGAAGGGGGATATGGGGTAAAGGCTCTGTGGTGTCAGAGCTGGGAATGGAACACTGGCAAACAGACTGCCGGCATGTAGAGCTATGGATATGTTGCTTGGAACTAACCCCAAAAAAGTTGCATTGATTGCACTTTGGACTTCTGGTCTTCTGCTTTCTGTCTGTGTGACAAGCACCAGGGGAGAGGGTGAAGGGAAAGCCCTCTAACATCTTGGTGCCGTGACTCGGATGCATCACGTTGGACAGGTAATTAGCAGCCAGGTAAGTCCCCCTCCCCAACAGTCCACGCAGCTGCTTGGAGGGGGTATGGCGGGCTCTCATGATGGTAGTTGCCGGTCCTTGCAAGCTGGGGTAATGGTCTTTTTGGATAGGTGGATACAGAAGAATCTGGGCCCATTCCAGGTGCAGGGGTTAACCTGGGATGAGATTAAAAAGGAAATGGGGATGGTGTTAGAGGACCCAGAGGCATGGGGGCTGGCTGAGGAGCCCACCCTCCTTGGTAAGTAGGTAGTGGAAGAAGGTCTGTGCCCATGGGAACAGGATGTCTTCCAGGGAAAGGAGGCACCTAGGTCTATTTGTAAGAGGTTTGAAGTAAAAGCAACATTATAGAAGGCTTCCAGTAATCTTTCAAGTTTAGTGCTACTCCAGCAAAGGCAATTGGAGGATAGTAAATTAGAGTTAGGGGTGGCTAAAGATAATTTGGCACTACAGTGTTTGGAGTCAGAAGCAGAGTTAACAGACCACCTTACGAGACAGGAGCTGCAACTTGGTCCTAAGGAAGTGCAAGAAATAAAGTTTCAAAGTGAAAAGCAGAGAGTGAGTAGGTTAACCCATGGAGTTGCTTGGAAACAGTTAACTGCAACAGAGAAGGGCACTCCTGCAACTCACTTGGGGTGCAAATAAAAGAAACAGACCCCGGGGGAACAAATTCAGGGTTTGCAGGAGCGGGTAACAACCTCCACTCTTCTCTCAGAGCCAGGATAAAAACCTAGGGGTAAGGGTTCCCAACTGTTTAAACTTAGGGAGCCCTACCCTTTGCTCAGAGCTAACTATATCCTTTTCTTCTTCTCCTTCTCAGTTTGCTTAATTTGCTGCTGTTAGCCTGTACTTTTAAAATAACCTCACAGGGTTAATTGGTTGCTTTCCACCACCACCACCACCTCGCACTTTTGTTCTTCTGAAGTTTTAATGGAGGGTACTTTAGATACTTAGGGTACGACTACAGTACGAAATTAATTTGAACTTATTCTATTCGAATTTTCGGAAGTGATTTTATACATTCAGTGTTGTGTGTCCCCACTTAAGCGCATGAATTCGGCGGAGTGCATCCACAGTACTGAGGCTAGCATCGAATGTCGGAGCGGTGCTCTGTGGGAAGCTATCCCACAGGTCCTGCAGTCCCCGCCGCCCACTGGAATTCTGGTTTAAGCTCCCAGTGCATGATGGGGCAAAAACATTCTCGCGGGTGTTTCTGGGTGTGTGCCATCACTCGCTCCTCCCTCCGTGAAAACTACGGCAGACGCCATACTGCCAGCAGACGGTGCAGTACGGTGCACCGCCTGTCTCCTGGTACTATGACTCCACCTCGCATGTCCTCTCGTCTTTCTATCTACTCTTTTATCTAACCATTTCCCGCCTTTTTTTTTGCATTTTGCACCCTTTTTCCAGGATTACCTGTGCAGGCGCCATAGCGCAGCAAGCATGGAGCCCGCTCATATCTCCACTGCAGTTTTGACCATGGTAAATACCTTGCGCATTATCCAGCAGTATGTGCAGTACCTGCAAAACCAGGCGAGGAAGTGACGACAGCGTGATTACTATACTGATGAGGACATGGACACAGACGTTCCTAGAAACATGGCATGTGGCGATTGGGAGATCATGGTGGCATTGGGCCAGGTTCATGCCGTGGAATGCCAATTCTGGGCCCGGGAAACAAGCACAGACTGGTGGGACCACATAGTGTTGCAGGTCTGGGATGATTCCCAGTGGCTGCGAAACTTTTGTATGCGTAGGGCCACTTTCATGAAACTTTGTGACTTGCTATCCCCTGCCCTGAAGCGCAAAGACACCAAAATGTGAGCAGCCCTCACAGAAGTGAGTGGCCATAGCACTGTGGAAGCTTGCAATGCCCGACAGCTACCGGTCAGTCGGGAATCAGTTTGGAGTGGGCAAATCTACTGTAGGGGCTGCTGTGCTGCAAGTAGCCAACGCAATCATTGACCAGCTGCTATCAAGGGTAGTGACTTTGGGAAATGTGCAGACCATTGTGGATGGCTTTAATGTGCTGGGGTTCCCTAACTGCGGTGAGGCAATAGATGGAACACACAGCCCTATCTTGGCCCTGGCACACCGGGGCAGCCAGTACGTAAACCGCAAGGGGTACTTTTCCATGGTGCTGCAAGCACTGGTGGATCACAAGGGACGTTTCACGGACATCAACGTGGAATGGCTGGGAAAGGTGAATGACGCTCACATCTTCAGGAACTTTGGTCTGTTTGAACAGCTGCAGGAAGGGACTTACTTCCCAGACCAGAAAATTACTGTTGGGGATGTTGAAATGCCTATAGTTCTCCTCTGGGACCCAGCCTACCCCTTAATGCCATGGCTCATGAAGCCGTACACAGGCACCCTGTACAGTAGTAAGGAGCAGTTCAACTATAGGCTGAGCAAGTGCAGAATGGTTGGAGAATGTGCTTTTGGACATTTGAAAGCGCACTGGCGCAGTTTACTGACTTGGTTAGATCTCAGCACAACCAATATTCCAATTGTAATTGCTGCTTGTTGTGTGCTCCACAATATCTGTGAGAGTAAAGGGGAGACGTTTATGGCGGGTGGGAGGTTGAGGCAACTCGCCTGGTGGCCAATTTTGCCCAGCCAGACAACAGGGTGATTAGAAGGGTGCAGCAGGGCGCGCTGCGCATCAGAGAAGCTTTGAAAGCCAGTTTCATGACTGGCCAGGGTACGGTGTGACAGTTGTGTTTGTTTCTCTTGAAGTTACCCGCCCCCCATATATATGAAAGGAAATAAATTCAAAATTGTTTAAAAACCGTTCTTTATTATTTGTTTCACAACACATTGAGGGAAATCAGAAGGTAGACCGGGGGTTAGGGGGGAGGTATTGGGTTAGGGGGGTGGAGGAGGAGGGAAGGACAAATCCAGAAACCAAATCAAAAGTTTGCATATGCCAGCTTTCTGCTGCTTGGGCGATCCTCTGGGGTTGAATGTGTGGGTCCCCATAGCCTCCCCCCTCGTGTTCTTGGACGTCTGGGTGAGGAGGCTGTGGAACTTGGGGAGGAGGGAGAGCGGTTATACACGGGCTGCAGCGGCAGTCTGTGGTCTTGCTGCCTTTCCCGCATTAGATCCACCATACAGTGCAGCATGTCAGTTTGCTCCCCCATGAGCGTGACCATAGTGTCCTGCCTGCTCTCATCGCACGCGTCCCTCCTCTCTTTGTGTTCCTGTAATGCTTTATGGGACTCCGCAATTGTTTGCCTCCACACATTCAGCTGGGCCCTATCAGTGCAGGAGGACTGCATGAGCTCGGTGAACGTGTCATCTCAAGTTCGTTTTTTCCGCCTTCTAATCTGGACCAGCCTCTGGGATGGAGTAGATAGGGGCCGCATTGAAACATTTGCATCTCTGGGAGGAGAAAAAGGGAGGGTAGTATTTTAAAAGATGCATTTCAGAGAACAAAGGGGACACTCCTTCTCAGTGAAACAGGCAATTCATAGTACACAGCACATGTTCTTTCTGTACAAGTTAGCATTTTGCCTCTTATACTGAAGTGCCTGCCACTTTGGTGTGAGTAAGCCATCACACACGGCCGGGCAACAGAATTCAGCTTGCAGGCAGCCTAGGGGCACACGGGGTTCTGCTTCTTCTACATTCATTTCAATGTTTTCAAACTGCTGGGCCCCCTTTCCCATAGCAATCAATGCCTGGTGGGTTTGCCATATAAAAGGAGGGCCTGCAGGCTCTCTGGGATGATCGCTTCACACAACACACACACCGCCCCCCACCGCATGGCTCCGATCAGGCTCTCACTCACCAGAAGTACCTTCTCCAGGGTCATGGTCCGGGAGCCTGTCTTGGGAGTGGGGAGAGGCTATTGGCTCTAGCGTTAAGAATAATTCCTCGCTAGGGGGAAAACGGATTCCCCACTTGCCGCCTGTGCACTGTCCTCCTCCTCCTCCTCTTCATCCTCCAATGACTCTTCCTCCTTGCTCCGTGCAACTCCCCCCCTGCAGGTGTCCACGGACAGTGGTGGGGTAGTGGTGGCATCACCCCCCATAATTGCACGCAGCTCACAGTAGAAGCGGAATGTATAGGGCTGTGACCCAGAGTGCCCGTTTGCCTCCCTGGCTTTTTGGTATGCTTGCCTGAGTTCCTTGATTTTTGTACGACACTTCTCTGTGTCTCTGGAGTAGCCTCTTTCCATCATGGCCCTGGAGACTTTAGCGTATGTATTTGCGATGCTTTTTTTGGAACATAGTTCTGCCATAATAGATCCATCTCCCCAACATGCAATGAGATCCAGCACCTCCCGTTCGGACCATGCTGGAGCTCATTTGCGAATCCGGGACTGCATGATCTCTTGTGATGGTGGACTGTGCTGATGGTCACCTGCGCTGATGGTGACCAAACAGGAAATGAAATTCAGAAGTTCCCGGGGCTTTTCCTGCCCACCTGGCTAGTGCATTGGAGTTGAGAGTGTTGTCCAAAGCGGTCACAAGGGAGCATTCTGGGATAGCTCCCGGAGGCCAATAACGTCGAATTGCGTCCACAATACCTTTAACCCGGGATTGCGATCTTGATTTAAGCGCTACTCAACTTGCCGAGGTGGAGTACAGAAATCGGATTAAAGAGCCCTTTAAATCGAAAACAACGGTTTGGTCGTGTGGATGGAATCATTTTTTTTTTCGAATGAACTCTGCTAATTCTGAAATAACCAATGAGTGTAGACCAGGCCTCAGTGAAAAGTTTGTTTGGACAAAGCATAACAGAAGTCTGCTGGATTCCGTTGAAATTTTTGGAGTAAAAGACCCATGGGCATCCATGGAGACAAATGTTTTACCATCTTTCTAAACAATCCCAAGGTTAAAACAGCACAGGGTAAGGCAGCTGTGCTGCAGGGATTGTATTTGGTGGCTAAGTCATTACGGGCAAAATGCTTTAGAGAATTGAATGCAGAAGTAAGTGATTTAAAGTGAGTGAAGAGTTACAAGTAGCTTTTGAAGAAATTAATACTACAGAGTCTGGAGGGAGTTTGGAGGGAAGTAAACAGTTGGGAGTTGAGGAAATGTTAAAAGGTAACGGTTGTGAAGATTTTAAAGAGTAACAGTTGTGGTGATATAAGAAGGGAATTCGTGGTTTAATAACAAAACCCAGTTATATAAATGTAAATATATGTGCAGCTCGGTACAGTCACATTGGGTGGAATCCTTGTAGTTAAATTATACAAGGAGGTCAGGTGGCTACTACCTGTTTTTATCCCCAGAAGCCTTTACAGCTATTCTGAAGGAAAATGGACCCCTTTCCCACAGGAATGGTTTGTAAATATAATCTAATCAAAATCACTAAAGAAATATAAGGGATTTCCATTTAAACTTGACTGCCTCCGATTGTACAAGGAGGGAACGTAATTTGGATACAGTTGTGTAAAATAATGAAAGCAGTGGAAGGGATGTTAGGCAAAAAAGAATTTTTGTTTCAGAGGAGTAGCCATGTTAGTCTGTATCAGCAAAGACAATGAGGAGTCCTTGTGGCACCTTAGAGACTAACAAATGTATTTGGACATAAGCTTTCGTGGGCTAAAACCCACTTCATCAGATGCATGGAGTGAAAAATACGGTAGGCAGGTATATATATATTATAGCACATGAAAAGATGGGAGTTGCCTTACCGAGTGAGGGGTGGGGGGGTCAGTGATAACGAGGCCAATTCAATCAGGGTGGATGTAGCCTATTCCCAACAGTTGACAAGAAGGGGTGAATATCAACAGAGGGAAAATAACTTTTTGTAGTGCTAACGAGGGTGTGTGGCCCATTCCCAAGAGTTGACAAGAAGGTGTGAGTATCAACAGAGGGAAAATTACTTTTTGTAGTGACCCATCCACTCCCAGTCTTTATTCAGGTCTAATTTGATGGTGTCCAGTTTGCTAATTAATTCCAGTTCTGCAGTTTCTCGTTGAAGTCTGTTTTTGAAGATTTTTGTTGAAGAACGGCCACTTTTAAGTCTGTTATTGAGTGAGTGTCCAGGGAGATTGATGTCTGATTTGTGTCCATTTATTCTTTTGTGACTGTCCGGTTTGGCCAATGTACATGGCAGAGGGGCATTGCTGGCACATGATGGCATATATCACATTAGTAGATGTGCAGGTGAACGAGCCCCTGATGGTGTGGCTGATGTGGTTAGGACCTATGATGGTGTCCCTTGAATAGATATGCGGACAGAATTGGCAATGGGGTTTGTTGCAGGGATTGGTTCCTGGGTTAGTATTTTTGTTGTGTGGTGTGTAGTTGCTGGTGAGTATTTGCTGTCTGTAAGCAAGGACTGGCCTGTCTCCCAAGGTCTGTGAGAGTGACGGATCATCCTTAAGGATAGGTTGTAGATCCTTGATGATGCACTGGAAAGGTTTTAGTTGGGGGCTGTAGGTGATGGCTAGTGGCGTTCTGTTACTTTCTTTGTTGGGCCTGCCCTGTAGTAGGTGACTTCCGGGTATTTTTCTGTATGTGTAAATATTTTTGTGTAATTATGTAAGCTTTTAAGGACCTAAACCAACACTCATGGTTTGTAGGTTTAAGATAAATTGGGTTGGTTTTGTGTTTTTAAATTTAAAAAAACCAATGCCACTAAAACGCCATTTGAATCTCTCATTCAAAGTTGCAACACTGACAGACCCTTGTGCCAGACACCAGCAGCTAGTGTGATGTGCCTTTGGTATTTAGCATTTAACCCTTTGGGAGCATCCATGTTTTTATAAAGTTTAATATCTTTTAAAATAAGGACCAGAGAATGTAGCCATGGCTGTGGCAGCCAGAACCAAGGGAATGGGGATAGATTCTGGATCCTTTTTTGGTAACAAACAGCAGCTAAGAACTGCAGGAAGCGAACAAAAAGTTAAGACAGTGTACCTCCGAAGTAAAGGCAGGGATGAAATGTACAAAGAAGCAATGTCAGAAACACTGAGCTTTAAGGGGGCTCTGAGTAATCTATCTGTCACAATATTAAACCTTGGATAAATGCTAGTGAGTAACCCTGTAACAATACGTAATGTGTATGATTTTTTTGGAAAAGTAGTAAGCATGCTAAATATGGTAACTGAAAGCAAATTTCTTGTCAAAGGTCTCATGGTAATACTGCCTCTCAGCTATTACCTGTAAATAAACTTAAAGCTTGGCACAGCAGAGAAACAATTGCAAACCTGGTCTGTTGTACAAGAGGGGAAACTGAGGTACACCACCTCATGAATTTCATAAATGAACAGTGAGATAATTCACCCTTTCCTTTAAGGGTAGAAACCTGGCCTGCCTATAGCACAAAACAAAGAAAGTATGGAGGTAATTCTTCTGTTTTTCCTGCGATCAGCAAGGAGATTTGTAAAAGGAAGGGGTATTTTTAAGCAATAATCTGTCCCCACCAGGGGGCTAGGAAATGTTTCTTTTGTTTTTCAGACACTCTATGGGCAAGCTGGCGCCAGCAGAAGAACAACCCAGAACACCCTGGGTCTACTGTCGCAATGAAGATTGTGTTGTGTGTTTTGTGTTGTTTGTCTTGTTGTTATTACCATTATTTTGGTGGATATTGTACAAGGAGGGTTAACACATATAGCGGCAAAGGTCAACACATGACTTGCCTGGAGAGCACAGTCTACCCAAGGGGGGGGAAATCAAGTGATGTACCGCATTCCAGGAGAATACCATCTATTCCCAGCTCCTAAATGGAGGGCCCTTACCTAGTCTTTGACCTATTGGGGCCAAGCCCGCTGCTATTTAGAAATGGTGAATAAAGGCCAGAAATGAGTTCATTGCATGCAAATAAAAAGGCACGAAATGGGGATTAAGAAGGAGGATGGATAAATTATGTTGCATGCATCTTACAGGTGGACCCACTAAGAAAAAAAAAACCCCGGCCCAGAATAGAACAATCGTTGCTGCTAATCACAGTTGTTGCTCTTGTAAACCCTGATCCCGCAATGGTCAAGTGGCAAAAGGAGGAATTGCTACACCCCCAAGTTGTGGTAATGAGGCAGATGAGGACTTTAAGGATTAACCCAGAGTAAATTGTACCACTAATCCCCCTCATGGGAATTTGGCAGTGTTGGTATGTGGTATACTGATTGGAAGGGGGAGGGGTCCTAAGCCAGTGGAGAATATCAAATTTATCAGGAAATATTGCATGGTATTCCTTATGATATGCCATGATCAATGACAGTGGGAAACACAGTCATCTGGATATGTGGTTTGTTGTGGAGGGCCCAAAAATATAACCCTCTGGCCTCCTGGGGTGTTTGGGTTATGGGGTCCCACAATTAGGGTGTGATGTTAGCATGTGTAAACATAATGGTACCTCCATAGAGGACAATCCTTAGGCTTGCAATTATGTACATATCAGACTGGGCATGAAGTCTCCCATGGAACGTTATATGTATAACAATTTAACCACTTTGCAGAATGTAACCCTACAGGTAATATGGATGCCAAGCTGGGAAAATCCTGATATTAGCTGGCCACACCCTGGAGCCAAAAATACTTCCTGATGGGCAAATGTGTGGGAGCCACTGTGGGAGCCAGTGCAATCAGCACTTTTCAACGCGTCTTTTCCAGTCCATTACATGGTACACCACAGAGAATGGTGGGTGGACTGGGTATACCCCAACTGCAGCATATTCATAGAAGGGTTAAAGCAACAATTTAATTGGTGGGTCAGGGGACATACATGGAATTGTCACCGGAAATGGGATTTGTGGGCAGGAGGAACTATAGGGTTGGGTGTATGGAATTTGGGGGACAGTTGGGTAACTAAGCAACTGATAAGCCAAAATGTAAAATTTCAGCAGCAAATCAATGAACTACTGGCACAGCAACTGTCTGTAATCGCAACAGGGTGGGAAAAGGCAGCAAAGGTGAACCTGCAGCTAACTCAATGGACAGGAGACTTCATAACACGGGTGAGGGATGGCTTCAGAAGGCTAACCTGCAGGGAGGTGTGTATGGGAATACAAAATGCTCAACCAGGGGGCTAACACCTATGTAATAGTTACCGTGGTACCTTGGAATGGGACAACAACTAAGGTGGTCCCCATGAGCCCTATGGGAATAATGACAAAGGGAGGAGTTCACTCAGAACCACTGGGGAATAGATGGGGAGGATGGTGTAAAATGGACAATAATTCAGTTAAGTAATTGTTTGTCCAGAGAAAAAATTCAAATGTGTCACTCCCCAATGGCCATGGAGGAGTAGAACCAATGGCCTGTTGCAAATGGGGACCATTAGGGGTAATGTATATGGGGTATTGGGTGTTTTGCTGGGAATGTACACAATACTAGGGGGCAAAATTACACCAGCACATGACCAAGTTACACACATCTATACGCTGCCATCGGGACTTTGGTGCACGAATGGATCTGTGGAACTCATTGATGTGAATAATCGAACCAGGGCATAGTACCCAATTCCATACCAAGTGGTCAAGCTGGTTTGGACAATACCCCATTTTTCTGTGAATGTCCAGTGGACTTATGATAAGGACAAAAGCACATGAACACTGCAGAGGCAGCTCACTGCAACTGCCAACAACTGGACACATTTAAAATATACACTCCAGAATTGTGTTTCAGGATTTAAAACCTGTGAAAAGAGAAGAAGTGGTTTTGGTGATGGCCCGGATGTTGGACTATATTACAATGGTCAGGGCTCCCGATGTTATTGTGGACCATTATGGCTGTTGGCCGATTATTAAGTATACTAATCTTGCAATGTGTACTGAGTGGTTAAGGGGGGCACAGACCCACAAGGTACAGTAATGTAATAGGCCATCCACCACAGTGTAACAGATAGCCTGGACCCAGCCTTCTCGGGCCCATCACTACTGGGAGTCTGATACACTAATTGGAATGTACGTGCAGTATGTCCGTACTAGGGAAGGTTCAGAGCACTATACTGCATAGGGGGCAGTGAGGCAAATGGAGCACCGGCACATTCCATCTTGATACCTGGCCCTTTCAGGAAATATACCGCCATGTACCCTATGCTTTTCCCAGGACACCTGGGCAGGAGGGTCCCAGAAGAAAAGAGGGGGAAAAGGGTGGAGTGTGAGGATATATGCTTATTTGTCAGCCTGAGATTGAATTTTGGGTTTGAATTTTTGATACTCTTGTATCTTATACTAATATGTGTGAACATATCTGAAGAAGTGAGGTTTTTTTACCCATGAAAGCTTATGCTCCAATAAATCTGTTAGTCTTTAAGCTGCCACTGAACTCCTTGTTGTTTATGTGTGAACAAAGGGATTCTTACTAAAAACAAAGACAGGAACTGTAAATGTTGCTTTTGCCTAAACCAGATGGCTTTGTTAGAATAATGGAAATAGATAAGAGCAGTAAAGTGTTACTGGGCATGGTGGATATGTAATATATGAATGTACACTTGAAGACTGCCTCAACTCCTTATCTCAAGGCAAGGTCAAGCAACCAGTTGGGAGGGGCAAGGGGTATGGTGGGGGAAAGGTAAAACACTGAAAAACCAGAGAAATGCCTGACTCAGACCAGATTACAACTTCACTCCTTACCCCTCCCATGGGATACAAAAAAGGTGGGATGAAGACCCCAACTCACGTCCCTCCCAAATGAAACATGACCATAAGCTGTAAGGGTGTGACTAGGGGCGTGTACTACAGGTATATTTTGGCCTGCTAAGGAGGAGGAGATGGGAATTGGGAATGGGAGCTGGGAAGGGGGATATGGGGTAAAGGCTCTGTGGTGTCAGGGCTGGGAAGGAGGATATGGGGTAAAGGCTCTGTGGCATCAGAGCTGGGAATGGAACACTGGGAAACAGACTTCCGGCGTGTAGAGCTATGGATATGTTTGCTTGGAACTAACCCCAATAAACATTGCATTGGTTGCACTTTGGACTTCTGGTCTTCTGCTTTCTGTCTGCGTGACAAGAACCAGGGGAGAGGGTGAAGGGAAAGCCCTCTAACACAGCACCTCAGCCCCTTCCTGCATTTTGGGGGCCCATGAGCTGGCACCACATATAATTGTGGTTCACCTTGGGGGAAATGATTTAGGAATGTGTAAAAGGGTAGATTTAATTATCAGTGCTAAGGCAGAATTGGGGCAGATCCTGGAACTTTTACGAGGTGGTCACACATACTGCAATGCAGGGTGTGAGAGGAAGCTGCAAATCTCCTGTGGGTCAACAAGGCTTGGAGATGTGGGAATAGAGAGGTGACCAAATTCATGGGTGTCATACAGGTGTCAGTAACTTCGCATCCAGATATAGCATACAGGGCACCAGAATTATTCACGGGGGATGGGGTCCACCTGTCAGACTTAGGAGCTCACATGTTTTTGGCCAATCTTAAAGGGGGCATCCCAAGAGATGTCTGGGACCAAGCTATGTCCTGGTGTGTTCTTCTGGTGGATATCCAGAGCAAGTACTTTGTAGGGAAAGGATACAGTGATCAGATAAAATGGATTGATAAAGAATTTAAAGGAGGTATTCATTAAAGGAGGTGTGTTGGGGCTCCTATAGCTAGCACCAACTCCCAACCTTTTATGATGCCCCCCTTAACCCTCATTCAAGAAGAGGGGATGGTAAGGTCAAACAGCTGGTGGGCTGTGGACAAGGATGGGTAATGGGGAGGGCAGATGGAAGCTCCCCAGCTATATATTGAAATGATTATGAAATTACATGCACTGTACACTTATATCTGCCTGGTCCTCTGAGACATTTCAGAATAAATTTGAAGCCTAACACTGCTCTACAGCCAAAATGCTTCTGAAATAAATGTAGTCAAACTTTACTAATTCTGGGTCACTGAGAACGAAAATGATGCTTAAAATTGTTGATTGGCTCTAGTTTTCAAGATATGCTATTGGGTCACTATATACGACCCTTGACTTGGGAATGGCGGAGGATAAGTGAGTTATAAAGGGAAGGGATCTCAATTTAAACCAGAAATGACTAAAATACATCTTTGACTGGATCTATGAATAAATCTATGACTGGGTTTGGACAGTACTTGCTTTTTAGGCAAAACAATGAATGATGCAATCTGAAGCTGGTATTGCATCATACATGATATGAATTGCATCATGTTATTCCTTGAAGTCATGGATGATGCAATCATAACGAAGCTTACATCACTCTGCTGAACAAATTGCCCTATATCAGCTCTAGAAATCATACAGTGTCATGCTCTCTTATTTGTCAGTGTTTGATTTTGCAAAGGGACACATTTCTGTTTAGCCAAAGTGAGCAGAGATGCCTCGTACTTGTGTGAACAGTGCAGATAACTTCTGCTATGTTTGTGATGAAGTGACTTTTGCATCACAAAAGCGCAGTATAACCACTATGGTTAAGAAAGCCTATCACCTTTATTCTGATCTCCAATTTTGCAGCCAAGACAAGAGGTGGGCTGCAACACTTGTGCAACAAATCTTCACCAGTGGTTGAACAGGAAAAGGAAATCTATGCCTTTTGCAGTGCCAATGATTTGGAGAGAGCCAACAGATCATACCAGCAATTGTTACTTCTGCATGGTGCCTCCAGTTGGGAAAGGTGTGTCAAAGAAGAAAAAGTGGACTGTGCATTATCCAAACATTCCATCAGCTATACGCCCAGTACCCCCCGGAGAAGGACTGCCGGTTCCTGATGCACCAGAATCATTCTCACTTGAGTCAGACGAGGAAGAGGATGAAACTTCTGGTCCTGAACCATCAATGTCACAGGACCCACATTTTCTCCCATCCTCCTCCTCTGAACCACACCTCATAACACAAGGTGAACTGAATGACCTTGTCAGGGATTTGGAACTACCCAAGAGTAAGGCAGAGCTGTTGGGCTCCAGACTACAGCAGTGGAATCTCCTGGCAGGTGATGTTAGGGTTTCCATGTTCCGTGACCGTCAAAAGGAGCTTGTCCCATTCTTCTTCATGGAAGGTGATCTTGTAGCCTGCAACAACATCGATGGTGTGATGGCAGCCCTCAACATCGTTCACGATCCAGATGAGTGGAGACTGTTCATTGATTCATCGAAGAGGAGTCTTAAAGCTGTTTTACTGCATAATAGCAATGTTTTGCCATCAATTCCAGTTGGTCATGCAGTCCATATGAAGGAAACCTATGTCAACATGAAACAACTTTTGAGGTGCATAAACTATGACCAACATCAGTGGCAGCTTTGTGGCGATTTGAAGGTTGTTGCTCTCTTGCTTGGTCTGCAGACTGGATACACAAAGTACTACTGTTTTCTCTGCGAATGGGATAGTCGTGCAGGAGATTCCCACTACATCAAGAAAGATTGGCCACTCTGACAGTCATTGGAGCCTGGGAGGAAAAGTGTTCAGCATCCACCACTTGTTGAATCAAGGAAGATTTTGTTACCACCCTTACACATCAAGCTGGGTCTGATGAAGAACTTTGTCAAGGCCATTGACAAAACACAAGCAGCTTTCAAGTACATCCGTGGAAAATTTCCAAGGTTAAGTGAAGCTAAGATAAAGGAAGGTGTCTTTGTTGGTCCTCAGATTCGTGAACTTCTTCGAGATGATGCATTTGACCATGCACTGCGTGGCAAGGAAAAGACGGCATGGAAAGCCTTCCAGTTAGTGGCAATAAATGTTCTCGGAAACAACAAGGCAGACAACTACAGGTTGTTGGTGGAAAACCACCTCAAGGCATACAAAAGCCTTGGTTGCAACATGTCACTAAAGATACATTTTTTGCACTCTCATCTAGATTTTTTTCCACCGAACTGCGGAGCAGTGAGCGACGAGCACGGCGAGCGATTTCACCAGGACATTGCAACAATGGAGAAACGCTATCAGGGCAAATGGAGCCCATCAATGCTTGCAGACTATTGCTGGACAGTGACAAGAGATGCTCCATTTAATGAATACAAGAGACAAGCCAAGAAGCGCCGAGTAGACACTGAATAGGACTAAACTATGTACAGAATAGTTTTTTGCCTTTTGTTTCATAATCAATTTTATTTATATAACCCTTTTGCTGATTTTTAAAGTGTTACATAAACAGGACAGGTGAAATATTATCATGTAAAGCAACCATAAACACATGAAAAGACCTAGGTTTACAATTTATGATTAAAACTCTACTCTCTACACAATATACATAGACATAAAATGTAAAAACTTAAATATCTTAGAAACAGTAGCCAATCAGTTGTTTTAATTGTCATATTTGAATTCAGCACATCAAAATACATAATAAATAGCACATTTTATCTCTGAAGCAGACGACTTCTCAAAAATTGTAGACCAGTGTAATTAAACCACATCCAGTATCTCCTGAATTTCGTCCAGCATAGCCGGACAATGACCTCACTGCACATTAAGTGGTGGGGGCCCTTGTCTGGCCTGTTGGAAAAGGTCTGTGTCTCGGTAAGGCTAGAGAGCCAAGGAGTTACTTTCTGCTTCAGCTGCAGACCCATCACCCCCCAGGTGACTGGAAAAGAAGGGGGACTATATAGATCCATGCTGGTGCAAGAGAAGCCCTCTCTTACTTGGACCAGGAAAAGCAGCATCCTCCTTCCCATTGAAGTGGTGAAATACTTGGTTAGGATACGCTCTGGGCATTCATTAGTTGCTCCTTTCTTGCGGGGCTTGTAAGGAATTTTTCCCTCAGAGTCAGATTGGCCAAGGCAGAGTGTGTGGGGGTGGGGGAAGGGGGAGACAGGGTTCACCTTCCCAACAGTGTGTTGTGGAGGCTTAGCTAGGGCAAACGTGAAACAGGACTTAGGCTATGATGTCACAACTCATTATATAAACATGCAGTGCTGGTACACCATAGGGAAGGGATACAGGGATCAGATAAAATAGATAAGTAAAGGATTTAAAGGAAGTAGCCTTTAAAGGCATGGAAATCCAGCAGAGTTTAGGGCTCCTACGACTGCTACAGCTGGGAGTCTCACACACACCCTGTTTTATAGCACCCTCCCTTAACCGTCATTCGAGTTGGGAGGTGAGGTCCCCGGAGCAGGTTGGCTGAGGACCAGGATGGGTAAGGAGAAAGGTTGACAGAAGCCCCCCAGGCAGATATTGAAATGATTATGGAATTACCTGAACTGTACACTTTTAAATATCTGGAGGTACCCAGTTGAAGCCTAATTAAACCACAACCAGTGTCTCCTGTAGTTCTTCCAGAATAGCCAGACGATGAAGCTGAGATGGGGTGAAGGAACACAATTCAAAGCAAACTACCACTGTCGTAATCAAAGACTCCTGAGCAATGCACTCTAAAACATTATTTCAACTTTTCTTTTATTGTGTGGATTGATACCAGCCAACCCAGCTTTAAAGTCATGACGTAAAGCATGCTCAATAAGCAACCAATTTCTCTGGCCACACAGCATATTTTTCCCCTTTAGAAGTTCTTTTTTTTTTTTAAATAAAGAGCAGAATATTTTATTTTAACGATGCTACAGTTGCTGAAATTATTTCACTAACCTTTTATATTTACACTTCTGTTTGCTAACAGTAAACCTACAGAATAGATGAGCAGCAACTTCACCTTTTGGGGCCAAATTGATTTCCTTTTACTCCCAAAATACCCATTGGCTTTAATATATGTTTGGGTGCACCAGGAAGGCAAGATCACATTCCTCTAGTCAGATTGACCCTATCTGATGCAGGTATTTTATACTCACCTGTGTCAGCTGATCTCCTTGTACCAAGGGATCTCTGGAGATTTGAATGCAGGGATTGTAGAAGACTACTCCAGGAGGCTTTGGCATTGAAAAAGGCATGAAGTCATAAATGAGCAAAGCAAATGAAGGCAGCAGATAGGAGCAATGCTTCTGAAAACAAAGGGCATAAGAGGGGACTGTGATGAATATATGAATTTTTGGTTAATATTTTTATGATCTATATGTGTGCCTCAGTTTACCCACTGACTTTGACTACCTACCTACTGGGAGTGTAGAAGGGATTAAATTGCTTCTCTTGAAACAGAGGATTATGCATGTGAGCATTTGGCTCACAGAGCTCTCCTGAGTTGGTATGAATTGTACCATCGAGAGCTGACTGGAATCAACATGTGAATGGAGGGCCCTGCACTGACAGCAAAGGACTGGAACATTCCTCCTCATGACTGGCAGCCCATGAAGGTGTACATGTGAACACAGTGTAGGGACAGGAGGAGAACAAAGGGACAAGGTAGGCAGGTGGCTGTGCTAAGACCTATGCTTGACTGGGAGACACACAGAGACTGAGAGTTTGTCTACACAAACTCATGGCAAGAAGGGGTGTAAGTACCTTGCACTAGCCTGCCATATTAACTGTCCATGTGTACCGTGCTGACTCTCATTAACAGTTTGTTAATGTGCTTTGATCAAGTCTTCTGAAATGGGACTACATCAACGCACTTTAACGAACCATTAATGCATATCAGCAGGGTCCACATGGACAGTTGATGCAGAGCACACCCCAGCCTAAAACAAACTAAGGCTATGTACACACTACAGTTCATGACAGTATAAGTAATGTCACTCAGGGGTGTGAATAAGCCACTCCCTCTCCCCCCCCCCTCCCCCAGCGACATAAGTTACATCGACCTAAGCACAGGTATGGACAGTGCTATGTCGATGGGAAAACTGCTGCCGCCACTCATGGGGGCTGGACTAATTACGTCGATGGAAGAGGTCTCTCCTGTCAGCTTAGAGCGTCTGCACTAGCAGTGCTGCAGCTTCACAACTGTAAGCTCTGTAGTGTAGCCATAGCCTAATGTTTATATAGACAACTCTGAGACAAGATTGATCTCAAGAGAGCATGGCATCTTGGGGCCTTTGCTTCTTTCAATATAGAATCTAACTTAAGCTTGGCTTTACCATGTTCATCAAAGGACTTCCAGATGCTGTATTCCATTTGATTAATAAATACTATCTTGTTTTGAAAGGCTCGTCGCTTCACTGCAAATATGCACGGTTTGCATTGCTCCCCGAAGACAGAGAAGTCATGACTGGAGGCTGACCTGAGGTGGACTCGCCACAAGAGCTCATGGGGAGAAACATGGTGTTGTAGTCCATAGACTGAGTCTAGTAGTCATTGAGGCCACGTGGCAAACCCTTGTGAAAAAGTGTGGACCTCTGGGGTCTGGCACAGTAATGGAGTTATTCCCAGGAAACACTTTAAAAATGGGGGTGTAGCACAGACCCAGTAAATCCATGCCAGACTTAGAGGAAGAGATGAAGGCTGGGAAGTTGCCAGGAGTCAGATTAGAGATCCTTGACAGTGATCAAAGGAAAGATGCAAAGTTTTACATGGAAGATGGAAAGAAGCCGGTTGATATTCAGGTTATGTGGTGAGAGCTCTGAAAGAGGGAACGTGATTTTGGCAGCAACACTTTGGAAGCCAAAGAAAACAAAAACACACTTTCAATTGTGGTTTATATAGTGAAAGAGTGGCAGTATGCCTGACATCTCATGTCATAGACAAGACAAGGGCTAGGGAAAAACTCTCTGGTCATCTCATCCACAGGACAATACTTTTCTCTACACTAGTTAGTATAAACAAACATTTTAATCTCACCTTCTCTTAAACCTTCATAGTTAATCATTCCACTGGCTAGTTGTTCTCCATGACAAAAAGTAAAGGTTCCTCAATGAGTATTTGGTTAACAATTCCATGTTTTAGCCAAACGAATATACTTTATTATCAGTGGGACATAGTCGTTCCATCTGGCCAGCACAGGATTTTGGGCCTCTTTGGCACCTCCTAGGATAAGGGGCAACACAGTTTACAATCTAATTAAAATCAAGACACAAAGTGGTGTAATGAATACACAGAGGAATGAGGGATGAAGGCCAAGGATAACAGTGACAGAAACAAATGGTTACGTAGACTCGAACTGCACACAATTTTCTGATTTTAAGCCAATGCTTGCAGATGCAGCCAAAAGCATTTGTTATTGACAATAAAACATCATATGACCTGACCATCTCAGAGATCACCTCTGCCTTTCTGTCCCATCTTAGTAGTTGCACTGAAATATGTTCCCAGTGCTGAGTTTGATAGGGCAGGCAGAAAGGCATATTCAGCAACGGGCTGTCAGCTTTGGAATTTGCTTATCTTTAGGACTGTCTTTGTTAACTGTGGGTTTTTTCTTAACATGAGCCCAGAGACATCAAGTAATTATCCTGTCAATGGGCAGACACAGTGGAAAACAAAGAGCTGGATTTGATTTGTGGCAATTGTTGGCAACAATTGCACAGATTTATTTCTGTATTGCACCTGAATATCACAAAGATGGATGCAATATAACTAAAATGAGAGGCAGAAAAGAACTTTTTTTGCCCCAGGGCTAGAAACTCATGCAATAAAATTAGAAGTAGGGAAACAAGAGACGAGCCTTCAAGGGTGTGTGTACACACAACATATGTGCACAAGTGGCTCAAAGCTTATGTGGGTTTGTACATCAGAGTATTTTTGCCCTTAGGTTGTGCACACACCTATTTGAAGAGTTTCAGACACAATGTTTTAATTGCACGTACTTATGGTACTGAGAGCCTGCCAACCTATGTTTCTTTTGTGGAGCAAGAAATATCATATTCTCCTCTCCAATAGCATTATCTAGCAAGTGAATATTATTTCCAATCATTGTTTAAGATTTTTTTATCTGATGCTTCAATTTAAGCCATACAGATATGCTTTGTTCAAAATACCAAAAGCATTAATTGCATTAGCTATAATTGGATTACTTACCAAAGACTGAGGAAGATTCACTGCAATGATAGACGGATTATTAAATGTTTGTTTTGTGATAAGTAAACAGGAAGGATTATTGTAACTCTCTCTCTTTTCTTTGCTAAACTCTTAGGTTCCCTAATGGATAATGAAGATGTAATGGAAAATATTTAGGAAATTACCTTAGAAGATATGAGTTTTCTATATTTATTTACAGATTCTTATTTTCCCACAGATATTACCTACAGAAATTATATTATTTGTTTCCTAAAAGCTGTGATGAAGTAGAACTGGAAACGTGCCAAGTTTATATGCAATCTGAGCTACAATGATCATTTTTACTGACTTTTCAGTAACCTGAATCAATCAGAAAGCAGCAAGTGGGCTCTATTTTTCTTATCTTAACTTCTAATTATGTTAGAATTGTATTTTCATTGAGTTGATATCACACATATTTTATTCCCAAGGACTTTTTCACCAGGATTCTATTTAATAGGCACAGATTAGAATAAAGATGAAAAGCAATATGGATTCAAGGAGAGAATCCCTAATCTTGTCCAGTTAAAATTTTGTCCCCACTTGTAAAATAGGTGATGAAGAGAGGTGACTCTTTGGGTATACATACACTTTGAGCGGGGGTGTGTGATTCCCATCCTGAGGAGATACACCCACATTAGTTCTCATTGAGCTAGCACATTCAAAATGGAATGTAGCCAAAACAGCATGAGCCGTGGGAAGAGCTAACTACCTTGAGTACATGCTCATCCAAGACCCTAGGCATATACTAGTCTCTCCTGTGGCTTGTGCTGCTGCAGCTACATTCTGTTTTTAGTGCACTGGCTCGTACGAGTATGGCCCCTTGAGCTGGGAAACACATTTCCAGCTCGAAGTGTAGAAATACCCTTTGAGGGACAATTCCAATTTGGGCTAATCCTGTGGGGCAGTTTCCAACCGTTCCTTACTCTAGGGGCTGGTCCTAATAGCTCATTCCATAACTCTATATATGAGTATTGTAAAAAAGATGGCAGAACTCTTCCAGTTACCTTTTCCTGTGAGCAGGTGATAGAACAGTCTATAACGCTGGTAAAATTCTGCTGAGTCACTGTGGTAGGTGTGGCTCATTAACTCCACCCAGGCTGTTGTGGAAGTGGAAGTGGCTTTTAAGAAAAGGGCTTGAAGGGAAACTTTAGCATCAGCCCAGCTAAGGAGATAACTTAGGCTGAGGTTTATGTTGTACTGTTTTCAGTTATGAGTAGGGAAGGAGAGATGAAATTTGTGTGTGAATGTATGTATATACATAAACTCCACACTTCCTTATTCTTAATGAAACAGTATATTTGCAATTTCTCTATTGGCTTTCCACATAAGAACATATTGAGAATCTTACTAATATTTCAATTAATTATATCGGCTAAAATAGTTTCATCCACCAAAACCTGTAACTGCATCAAATTTTTCTATCCTGTACAACAAAAATGATGTTTCTAGATTTCTTAGTGAAAAAGTAAGATGGAGAAATGGCCTAAGGCACTCTTATGCCTGATAGGCCCCCCCAGGTGTTCTGTAAACAAGGAGGCAGAACAATCTTGGCTTACAAACAGGTTCCTGCTTGGAGCTATCAGCAATAATAAAGTCAGACAGTTGAAGTAAAAAGATATACTGAATTCACATCACTCCACGTAGCACCTCTTTGTAGATTTCAAATAGAGCTGTTGAAGGCTAGCATGATGCATTTCAAAAAAGAAAAACTAAACCTTAGCGTTTGCTGTGTGTCTTATTAATGTCAGGTATATGTTATTAAGTTCCTCCTTGCACCCTTTCCTTTTTCAGTTTTTTTTAAAATACATATTACTATTCATTTTGCGAAACTTGCATTTCTTTTTATGTTTCACTTCTAGTGAAGGAAAACAGCTTGTTTTGTCTGTAATGTTTCTGATCGATTTACATGCACTTTACTGTTTTTATTAGTAACATATATGCACTGATATGTGTTGAGATGAAAGAATGATTAAAGGAATACTGTAGATTCTGTTTTGAAGCTTGGCAAGATTGCCTTTTTTGTCACAGATAGCTGTCATAGTATTCTGCAGTAATGAGCCAAAGCATCAAAACTTGCACCAATGACACTGAAGTGGGTTTTTGCTATTACTATAGAATGCCATCCATTTTTTTCTTTCAGTGAGGGCTGCTGTTAAAACTCAAGTGATTTTTGAGCTTACTCTCTGAATTATTTTACTATTTATTTCTTTTTCTGAACATTCCTTACTGGTGGGGAAATTCTCTGTAAAATATACCTTAAGCCAGCTTCAGTATACTGTGTGGGAAGCGTACTTGCTCTAGTTATCAAGTGTAAACATTCACTCTTGTAAAAACAGTAATAAAGCTTATGCTGACCTCAGATAGACCAGTATAAATCCAGACTAACTTTACTGAGTAGAATTACTCTGGATTTACACTAGCCTTCTATATTTTATCCTATTTCCTCATTCAGGTTGGCTATATGAGAATTGAATTACTATGACCTGAGTGAAATCATTTTATTTGGTATTTGGGAAATGTTTTTCAGTGTTTGGTTGAAATCTAATGTAAACAGTTCCTCTCTTCTGATTTTCTTTTTGCGAATTTTGTGATAACACAGTTGTTCACCATGTATGGGCTGGAAAGGAAAAGGTAAAAATACAGGGAAAATTTCAAAAGCACCTAAGGCATAATCCTACAAACGTGACTAAGGTGCTGTGATGCTCCTGTCTAGAAAAATCCCGAGTAAGAACGCTGAGGTCCACAAAGCCTGAGTTAGGCTCCCGTACAATAAGTGGGGATACATAAGTAGGTACCTTAGGATGCTGGGTGATGAGATGAGGTGTACCTGCTGGAGACCCTGACCCAAAGAAAGTGCTCTTTTGAAGGAAAAGAGCAGCAAGTTTAAAACTCCCAAAAGCCCTAGAGAAGTCACCTAGGGTCAGCTGCTGGCAGAACTAATGAGAATTGGTCCTCCAGTAGCTAAGGGCTGGGAATGGGCAGAAGACAATCAGGGCCCAGAAAACAATATCTGAGTGCTTCCTCCGGGGGGGGCGGGGGGAGAGGCGGGAAGGAAAGTGAGCTGTTGTGGGTGAAGATGTAGCAGGAGGAAGGACTTCCCTGTCTTAACACAAAATACAGGCCTGGTCAGAGGCCTAGCTCTGACTGCATCTTATGATTGAGCCAGCAAAAGATTGTTTTGTTTTATGGTGCAGAATGTAAAGCCTAGGTGTCCATCCCATGTTGGACATCGATTGACTGCAGTAAAATTTAAGGGACATTGCTTTGAAAGATGCTCCACTGGTTCAGGCCAACTCATGACAGGCTTGGTTCAGTGCTGTCAATGACTCAGAAACATTGTTCATGCAAACAGAGCAAAAATATAAATAATTGGCTGGATTCTAACTCAGTAATCCAAATGTAAATCTGCAGTAATTACATTTATATCTATGTAACGGAGATTCAAATCTCACCAACATTCTTTGCTTACTCAGTACACTGCAAAAAGCCTTCAAACTTCCTCAGTACACTTTATGGGTTGCTTGTTTATTATACGTGCAAATGCGTTACCACTTAATTTTTTAATATAGAAATGATCATTGTTTCAGCAGTAATAAATCAAAGTGTTGCCATTTAAGTTGCCTTTAACAGTTACTACACAAAGATATAAAAAGTCTGTGCTGGAAAAATCATGGAACTTGGAGAAGTCAAATTAACAGGTAAAATGTTTCTTTTTCTAAAAAAATGGATTCTGTTGGAGCCTTACAACTGGCCCTGAACTACATCTCTGGTACCAGCTGTTGAGTTAGCTGTTGTTTTGGTATTATTTATAAGTAATGTGGTGAAAAATAATAGTGCAAAGAGTCTATTTTTTTCTTTTTCAATTTGTTTTTCATTTTTCTTTTACTGCTAATTTCAGCTACAATTAGTCCTGCTTCGTCTTTCATACCAATTTTAGCTCCACTGTCCTGAATAGATTTTTTCTTGACTTATACCAGTATAAGTATAAAATTAAGTCTATTGATCTTCAGCAGAGTCAGTGATGAAATCTTGCTCTTTGCTGCTGTAAAGAAGTTCTTCTTTTTCCTCCAATGACATCAGTACATTAAGAGAAATCCTGTTGCTCATCCCCATCTTTCCTTCAGTGAGGAGAATCTTACAACAAAATCAGTGGTGTTAATGTAAATGGTGGACGGTAGGACTTTGGAAGTGTGCTCAAGGAACTGTGTGCCCTGCAGTAAACAGCTCAATGTTGGCTCGCTGAATGCTCCTGGTCAGTGGATTTTGTGGAGGGATAAATTTGGGCTGGATGGATCACCAGTAACACAGAGAACAGATTCACTGTGAAGACGGGGCACAAAAGCATCAGAGCTTTGGTAGGTGTTCTGCTGCTGCTCTCCATCTTGTAGTGAAGGGAAAGGTTCTTCTTCCTAATCCCATAGATCTCCCCAATGCATAGTCTGGTAACCCAAGCTCTAGGCTGGGCTGTTAAGGGGATGGGTGGCCCTTCTTTGTTGGCTCCCCTCACTACTACATTTGATCTTCCTAAACATTCTTTTGCTTTGAAGGACACTGCTATTTTATTCCTCGTCTCTGCTGGATTGAAAAACAGATAATGGTTAGGCTCTATATCTTACCCACCTGAAATAGACATTGATGTCTCCTTGCTTTAAGATTATGTGTAAAAATGTCATTAGCAAAATGGTTCCCAATTTAAAGAAATTACAGCCTATGAGTTAAGCCTAAGCAAAAGTCTGCAGTACATTTCTCTTGAGCCAGGGTAGTGAGACAGAAGCTTCTCCCAGCTCTTGCTTCACACCACTTTGCTCCAAAGGCTTTGTTTAGCTAGCAGACCTTATTGCTATAGGTATATATCCAATTCCTTCTCACAGGAAGTAGGTAGGATACTTCTGGAATTCCACTTCTTCATAGAACAAGCATTAGAGTAAGTTGCCAAAGCCACAATTTTTTTCATATAGGTAAAGCTTCCAATTGTTATCCTTTGGGACAGGAGAAACAACATTACAGCACATTCACACAAAAATTTCAAAGGCTGCAGCTTTCCTTCTGTACAGCACCTTTTTGTGAAAAAATCAGTACAAAAAAAATCACTTTGGAAGGTTATATATCATCCTAACTGTGTTAAACCTAATTACCACTTCCTTCCCCCCGCCCCCCAAAAATGATAGTGTTGATAAGCATTTGATGAATTCTCGTTTGTGAAGCCACGAGCAAATTACACTCAACTTCCAATCGTTTTCTTTCTTGATTTCAGAAGGATAACTTACAGTTTTGATACAATTCCAGTACCACAAAATTGAACTTAAAATTCAAGAGCCATCTGGAATTTTAATCACTGTGCTGCTATAACAAGAGAGGAGCCTGAGCCATAAAGTTCCAACTTCCCCAGTGTTTCGGTGGATGTCAATGTCATGGGGTACTCACTCACTGTAGGTGGCACCATCTTGTGGATGCTTTGGGGATCAGCTCTTGATTGGTCTGGAGCCATTTTCCATCAATTACTCAGGAGGTGATCCCTCTCTCTCACTGTTCACAAGTTGGGGTGCTCTGTCTTTGTGATTTGGCCTTCCAGCAAAGTCACTACATAGTCCTGCCCCTCCTGGGTTACAAAGTATTTCTGGACCCAGCTGTACAGTTGGCATCTCCAACACTCCTGTGCCACTGGATGGTGACTAGTAGGTGCACCCAGGCCTGCCCCTACTCTGGGTTCCAGTCCAGCAGTCCAATGTCCAGCAACTGTGGCCTGCTTTCCCTCAGCCTATGTTGCTCTTTCCCTGGACTCCTTCCTACAGCTTCTGGCGCTCCCCACTCCATCTGAGTGTACCAGCTCAAGCTCCCTCCTCCCAGGTAGTAAGTGCAGATTACTTAATTCTTCAGCTTCAAACACACCTCTCTACTCCCAGGGAGTGACTACAGACTATTTCTTCTGCAGCCCCTTTTTGTTGTCAACTTTCTGGCTTTATATCAGCCTTGTCTATTCCTCCTCAGATAGGCTCCATCTTCAATCAGCCTTTCAATCTCCCTCAGTTGCAGCCTATCAGATTAATTAACTTAACTTAACCTCCTCTGTCTTGTATAGGGTGGACACCCCATCACAGTCAAGATATAGGGAATCAAAAACTTCCTTGAGTATTTATTAAAGAAAACAGCTCCAATTATAGACACAAACAAATGCTTCTAGATTGAGTTCCAGCTTTGTCTCCCTTGTTTACCAGGGACCAAACCCTGTTGAAAACGCTGTATGCCCCCACATTCAGTAGCTGAAAAATACAGTGCAAGACAATACAGGATATTGAGATCCAGAGTCCTTTTCAAAACCCATCTACTATAACATGATGATGGAGCACCAAGTTAACATGGCTATGTCTTATAATTACTAGGTAAATATGATCCAGAATTAGTGATATACATTTTAAAAAAATTCTCATTGTCTTGTAAGTGTGCCTAAAGACTCAAGAGATTATCATGCAATTTTGCCTGTCAATATCGCATGTATTTCACATGTTTAGTCTCCTCACCAGATATTTCTGCTGGAGATTTTCATTGGCCTTATCTTAGAATTCATCCTCTATTCATATTAGTGGATCATAGATCTCCTGTGTGATTCCATTGTTAATTTTCTTAATTAATTCACTGGCCCCTGTTTGGACCCAATACACTTAGGGGAAAAAATTCTTAAATGACTTCTAATTTTGAGTAACTTGTTTTCTGAGTATGCAGAAGGAGTTTATTAATAGTGATTTAGGCATGGGTCAATGAGTACTAAACAAGAAGTATTACAATAAAACTTAAATTAAATCCAAAATTATAAAATACTTATAAATACAGAATTAAAAAGACATACACCATTAATCCATATATGATTACTGTGCCATTTGCCTTTTCCTTATTTTAGTAGCTGACCTTGCAAATAGGGCCACTGCTTGAATAATAGATGCATTCTATTTTCTGAAAGATCATAGAAAAAGGCATCTGGGACAAAAACATGGAAAGCCAGTTTGACCTCAAATGGCAATACAAATTACAATGTAATAAATAATGGGGTAGATCTTCCACCTGATCTAAACTGCACGGACAGAGGCAATTACATTTCTCAGTGCTAGTATATCGTTTTTCTAAGTAAGCTGTCTGCATAGATTTGAAATAGAGAACTGTAAAGGCCCACGTTAGAATGTTATTACATAGACTATGTAAATATTTGGCATATCTATGGGTCATTTTAACAAGGGAAAAACCAAGGTGACATATTTGGAATAGAAATAACTGCCATAACCAGTTGCTTATTAATACTCTGTAGTATTGACTTGATTAGGGATTTCACATTTTTAAACTTAAATCTAATCATTTCCGATTCAGAGACATCTAGTGAATACAAATAATTTTGAATATGCTCTAACGGAGGAAATTTATATATGAGACAGTCCTGCTGAGCTGTTCCACTGAGCAGAACCTTGGCAAATGCTGTGGGTGCATATTATGAATATGCAGCCAAAAATTAATACTATGATGTTGCACTTTGGACGGAATTGAATTCATACCTGTTGCAGCATTAAGAAGAGGTATTATTTGGGAGGCCAACAATCTTCCTAAGAAATTTGTTTCAAATCACCTCTGGTCCCATGGGATCATCCCCATATTTCTGCACTGTACAAAATTTGAGTGCATACCTTAGCCTCAAGCTCTCTAAAGACTGATTCAATTAAGATTCTGAGTCCAGATAAAATGTAACATAGCTTGTGTTGAATTTAAGGCCTTCTCTTTTGTTACTTGAATATGCTCATCCCACAATCCATTCTGTGACAACTAGATACTCAGGTAAGGGAAAGAGATAACTTGTTCAATATTTTGCCCATGCAGCTTCTATCTCTGACAAAGACAATTACTTTCAGTTTTTGAATAATTTATTGAGAGATCCTCCCATAAACAGTATAAACCAAATACACTTAGTAAATGCTTCAGTCCCAAAGGTGTTTGTGACAGTAAAACCATATTGTCTGTATATAATGAGACAGACACCAGGTTATTCATCATTTTAAGGGGAAAATACTGAACCTCTTTTAATGGTAAAACATCACTGATATCAAAATTAAAAACAAAAGGAGTCCTGTCCAACTCTCTTTGTAATTGGGATGGAATCAGTTAATTCCCCACCCAGGCGTATTCTAACCTTGGCCACTGTTCATGTGTGAAGAGCCGTTAGAAGAATAAGTAACAAGGGATCTGTTCCAGAAATCTCCAGTTTGCTCCACAGACAGTCTCTATCAGTGGAATCAAAGGCTGATTTTTAGATCAACAAAAGCTGTATACAATTTTCCCCCATGAGGAGCCATGTTTTTGTGGATCAAATAAGAATGAATAAAACAATTAGTTGTAGTGGAGCAGGCATTTCAGAAACCAGCTCCTTGCTCAGTAAATAAATTACTTTTCCCTGTCCAGTCCTGCCCAGCCCTAAATATATCTAGCATACATTTTTAAAGCAACATCCAATAAACGAATTGGGCAGTAATTCCCGGAGTCTTTCCTCTCCCCTTTTTTGTAAAGTGGAATGATAATACTGGTAGCCCAACCTGAGGTGAGAATCCCCGTATTATTTATATTAGAAAAAAAGTATAGCCAAAACAGGTGCCACCAGTCACTGTTCTCCTTAAATACTTCTGCAGGGATATGCAGCTTTAGACACTTTTGGCCTAATTTTCAGAAAGGTGTCTCGCACCTGCAGGTCTCATTGACTGCAGTTTGCATTGTGAGTGGTCATCTCTGAAAATCAGGCCCAAGATGTCTAAGATCGGAAACCCAGAAATTAAGGCACCCAACGTTAGAGCTTACTTCTGAAAATTTCATCCTAACCCTTTTATAGCAACAAAAATTTTACATGATGTATGTATTATCAACGTGCTCTAATGGAGCTAAATCCAGCAACAACCAAAGGGAAGGAAAAAATGGTAATTACATAAGATTGCTACAATATCTATTAATAATTTTGATTTCTCTAATTCAGAGCTGCATATTCTACTGCTCATGATCAAATTGTAACACAGTAGCCAAAGAGTTGTCTTTCCTTCTGCCTTTTATCATTTTTTCCAAATATCCTTAGGCCAGATACTATAATGTTGTTTCTCTTATTGAAACTCAGGAGTCCAACAACATAAAACAATACCCCAAACAATTCATGTTACAAGCTGTGTTTACAGAAATCTGATTCTCATGGTGAGACTGGTGCCTCTATTACATAGTGCTGGGCCTGAATGCTGTCAGTCTCTTTCCACCACAGAACATCTGCTAATCTTATCAGCTATATGAAGGAGCCAGGGCCGGCACCAGCCCAGCAAGCAGGTGCTTGGGGTGGCCAAAGGAGAGGGGCGGCATGTCCGGCTCTTCTGCGGCAATTCGGCAGCGGGTCCCTCACTCCCTCTGGGAGCGAAGGACCCGCCGCCGAATTGCCGCCGAAGACCGAAGCGGCGGCGGTAGAGCAGATCGCGGCTTTTTTTTTTTCTCTCACTTTTTTTCTTTTTGCTGCTTGGAGTGGCAAAAATCCGGGAGCCGGCCCTGGAAGGAGCACAGCAGTTCTCCTGTTGCTTCTCCCTGTGTCTTCCACATAGCAACGGGGGAGGTTTTTCAAAATGTGTCTACTCACAGGGCTGGAAGAGTGAGCAACTTTCTTCTCCCCAACTGCTTTGATTCAAGGGAGGTGGCTACATCACCCACCTATGACTATTCTCATTGGGCAAAAGCACCACTCACTCTGCTTCAAGTGTCAAGATTGGAATAAAAGGGATGACCCTATCTTCCTCCTTCCAGTTGTGTCTAGTCTCAGAGAGAAAACCTTCCCCCTGCATAATATGAAAAGCCTGTCTACTGTAGTTTTGCTCCCTCATGTTATTGCCCGCTGAGGATTTACCCAGGTAATTCCTGCTTCTATTAAGAGCCTCCAGGCACCAGTGGGTATAGACCCTCCAATTATTAGCTACACTACCCCATAATACTCCTCCTCCTCTAGACTTTCATTTCTTTTAAAAGCTATTACACTCATCAGTAAACTGCTGGAATAATCTATGTTCAATGCTCCCTATATTTTGCATGCTATCTGTTTCTGGAGTCCATTTATCAAGCTCATTCACATATGATTTCAGAAACAGCAGATGGCCAAAGTTCAGACTCTCTGGGAACTTACATTTGGTGCCAAGAGAACTCTTCTTACAAGCACTGTAAAATGTACTTTTTTTTTTAAGCATTTAAAACTGATTTTCATTACTTCCTGAGCTCATTTCTCCAGTGGAAGCTTGTCAAGTGGAAATTTGTCAAACACTTTATAAAAAGTCCAAATGCATAGGTTATTTGTCTTTCAATATTGACCTTCACTGCAACTTCTTGAAAAGAAAAGCTGGGGTGGTTGGCTTGGTAGGAGGGAAGATTGTCTTGAAGAACAGCAGCCAGGAGTTTGCTATATAAAACAGCTTAGGAAATGTATGCTGCTAAGGTGGATGTTGGAAAAGTTGTGTGTGCTTTGGAGTGGTTTTTGTTTTGAGGGAGTGTAGGGGATAGAGTACATTAAATCATTAGAAAACAGAAGGTCAGAATTTAGGAAACAGAAGTTTTCAGAAAATAAGAACAATTTTCAGTTTGCTCATTACAAATTGCCCCATTTTCATAGGTGTCAAAAGCTTTTCACAAAACAAATGTGCAACAAATTTCTTGGAAAAGTTGCCATATATTTTATCCCTGTTGGCAATTCGTTAGCAACAATTCCCCAACTGAAAATACTTTGCGCGAATGGCCATTTATTTTTGCACCACAGTGGTGTATAATATACCTAATATAATATATGCCTGGGAAGTATCTCCAGGCAAACACACAAGCAGAAGCAACAATGTTTTACTGAACAAATGCCAACAACCTGCTTCATACCCAACAGCTAACACTCCATTGATGGATCCCACTAGTATCTTGGCATTCCCTGCTTAATTTTATTTTGGGGATTTTTGCACTTGTAGCTACACCAGTGCAAACTCCTAGAGAGAAATCCTGACCTCCCTGAAATCAATGGAAGTTATGACACTGATTTCAACGGAGCCAGGATTTCACTTGTAGTGTAGATGCACTTGTGCAGACTACCTGGGATTAAAACCATGGAATAAACTTGTGTAGCTACACAAGTGCAAAACAACCCAGTGTAGACAAATCCTCTGCTCAGGGCCGGCTCCAGGCACCAGGCAACCAAGCTGGTGCTTGGGGCGGCACCTGGAGGGGGGCGGCGCGGCGCTCGGGCCGCCGGGGAGAGCGGGGCCACAGCCGGGGCTCGCCGCCCTGCGCTCTGGCCGCCGGGGGGAGAGCCGAGCCCCCGCCGGGGCTCGCCGCCCTCGCCCCGGGGCTCCGGCCGCGGGGGGGGGGGTCGCCGCCCTCCTCCCAGGGCTCTGGCCGCCCTCCCCTCCGGCGCCCTCCCCCCGGCCGCCGGGGGGAGAGCGGAGCCCCCGCCGGGGCTCGCCACCCTCGCCCCGGGGCTCCGGCCGCCCTCCCCCCGGCGGGAGAGCGGAGCCCCCGCCGGGGCTCGCCGCCCCCCCCCCCCCCCCCCGTGGCAAAAAAGCCAGAGCCGGCCCTGCCTCTGCTTACAACTGTATGATGGCTTTTCATTCCAACTTAATTGGGGTCCAAAACGATGTAGCACTCTGATAATTTACCTGAAAAATACACTGAAAGTAAATTCAAATTCTTTATAAAAAGTAAAGATTTAGCTGCAAACCCATGGAGAAAATCTTTATGCAATAAGGCCCTAAGCCAATGTCCATTGAACTCAATAGGCATCTTTCCAATAGGGTTGGGATCAGGACCTATGAATCTTCATTTGTTTGCTCAGCTATTCTGTAAAGACAAGTGCAATTACATCTGGCACATTACATGAGGGGGCTGATTCTCCTCACAGAATGGTGTAAGCCCCCTTAATTTAGTGGAGTTGCCCCTATCATATACCAGTGCAAATGAGAAGAGAATTAGGTCCTCTGCCCTTCAGCAGAAACTTAGTTCATAAAATAGACACATGCTGATATGCAAAGTGAACTTCCACACAGCTCTTCAGTGCTTCTAGCGAGTAACATCTGTTAGAATTAAACAGATTCTTCCCAGTTAGGAAGCACAAATAGCTAGCCAATTGTTGCATTATACTCAAACTTTTCAAGTTTCAACATTAACTTTTTTATTTAGAGAATATTTTCTTGTAAAAATAAGAAAAGAGAGACAAGGTCAGAAAATGTAGGTAGAAGCAACAGATGGAGTGTACTGGTATGTTTGTGATGTGGCTGGCAGCTGACGTCTGTGCCACCATTTTTACATAGAATTACTCAGGGCACTGAACAACAGAATTGCCTCCAATTCAGTGAATGAGATCTTGTATATATATTCAACAATAATATTAATAATGCCAGAATGAACATTATCTACCTACTTCACACTGTCCAAATCAAAATGAACATTTCGAAAAGCTCACTGCATAAGACAGACTGGCTGATTTAAAGACTACAGAAACATAATGCTTTGCTACTAATACATATGTACCTAGGCTGTGATCCTGAACACAGTAATGCCCGATATTCTATAATGTTACTTCTGTTGGACTACTCATCTGAGTAAAGCGATTCATTTGTAAGGTTTAATTTTATTAGAGTTGGTGCTGGCAGCAACCCCTAAAATCGAGGTTGCAAAACAGTTTATATTATAGTTCACTATTTTCATATGCTCCTAATAGTTTCCACCTTTGGGGATGAAACTTTATATGCTTGGTCTTTTTCATAAGGTGGTGATTTTGGGATGGGCAATCAGGAAGGATGAAGAGGATTTTGAGGGGAAATCAGAGTTAAAAATAGAAAAAAAAATTTCCGACAGCAAAAAATGATAACCCCTACCTTGAACAGGGGTACAGCATGGAAATATTATAATTTGTAGCTAATGGGCAAAGTTTTTAAGTAGCGCTCTGCACTGCACTTGCCATTCATGATGTTTAACTCACAAAATGTGAGCAGGCAAGTAGAATCATAGAAATGTAAGGCTGGATGACTTCTCAAGGTCCCCTCAAGACAGGCCTCCTTTGCTGTGTCTGTAACAAGTACACTTAGACCATCCCTGACAGGTGTTTGTCCAACCTGTTTTTAAAAACTTCCAATGATGGGGGATTCCACAACCTACCTTGGATGCCTATTACAGGTAATTAGGTAAATACTTTTTCCTAATATCTAACCTAAATCTCCACTGCTGCTGATAAAGCCTGTTACTTCTTGTCCTACCTCAGTGCACATGGAGAACAATTGATTGCTGTTCTCTTTATAACAGTCCAATATTTGAAGATTGTTATCAGGTGCCCCATCAGACTTCTTTTCTCAAGACTAAATATGTCCAGTTTTTTAAACCTTTCCTCATAGGTCAGATTTTCTAAACCTTTTATCATTTTTTGATCTCCACTGAAATCTCTCTAATTTGTTGACATCTGTCCTAAAGTATGACTCCAGCTGAGGCCTCACCAGTGCTGAGTAGAGTGGGACAATTACCTCCCATGTCTTATATATGACACTCCTGTTAATACACCTCAAAATATTAGCTTTTTTCCCCCCAGCTGCATCACATTGTGGACTTGTATTCAATTTGTGATACATTAGAATCCCGAGACCCTTTTCAGCAGGTCTACCACCTAGCCAGTTATTCCCTATTTTGTAGTTGTACATTTGATTTTCCTTCCTAAGTGAAGTACTTTGCACTTGTCTTTATTAATTTTATCTTGTTGAATTTAGACCAATTCTCCAATTTGGCAAAGTCATTTTGAATTCTAATCCTGTCCTCCCAAGTGCTACCAACCCCTTCCAGCTTGGTGTCATCTGCCAATTTTATAAAAACATCCTCTCCACTCCATTCTCCAAGTCATTAATGAAAATATTGAACAATACTGTTCCCAGAACTGAACCCTGCAGGACCCCATGAGATATGCCCTCCCATTTTGACAGCAAACCATTGATAACTATTCTTTGAATATCGTCTTTCAACCAGTGCTGCACCCAACTTCTAGCAATTTCATCTACACCATGTTTGCTTATGAGAATGTCACATGTCAAAAGACTTACTAAAATCAGGATATCACATCTACTGCTTTTCCCCATCCACTAGGCTAGTAACCTTCTCAAAGAAGGAAATTAGGTTGATTTGGCATGATTTATTCTTGACAAATCCATACTGGCTATTCCTTGCAACCCTATTATCCCCCAGGTGCTTACAAATTCATTGTTTAATAATTTGTTCCAATATCTTTCCAGGTACCTAAGTTAGGATGACTGGTCTATAATTCCCTGAATCTTTTTTGTTCCCCCTTTTAAAGATATTTAGGTACTACCCTTCTCCAGTCCTGTGGGACTTCACCCATCCTCTTAGGAATTCTCAAGGATAATTGTGAATGGTTCCAAGATTGCTTCAGCTAGTTCCCTAAGTTACCCTAGAATGAATTTCATCTGGCCTTGTCAACCTGAATCCATCTAACTTATCTAAATATTGTTTAGTCTGTTCTTTCTCTATTTGGGTTTGCTTTCTTTCTCTTTCGTTATAGACTTCTCAAGAGATGTTTCTACCCAATAGAACTTTATCCAAGAGAAGGACTTTGTCACATTCACTACCATGGTATTGTCTGCTAATGTGACTATTCCTTATTCCAGGAAGCAGACTTTTATAATATTCATTTTGATGAGTGTATTATTACTCCATTCTGACTTGCTACTGCTATTGGCAATTGCCTTCCTTTTTTCATATGTCCTAAATTAATTCAACCTGCATTTGTCTCCCTATCATATTCGGCAGTAAAAAGCACCAGTGGGCCAGACACTCCCATTTTTTTTTGTAACAGCACATTACTCACACGCAAATGTGTCTAGGAATGGAGGGATAAAGTCAAATGTTGTATTTAATTCAGAAGTACTCCTAAAGTTTGTCCAAAAGGAAGAAGATTATCACCTGCATCCTCCCTTATGTGTTTCTATAGACATCCAGTGGGCCACCCTCCCATTCTAGGTAGGCTGGACCCAATAACCTCTTTGTTAGGTTCTGCTTTGCACCTGAAAGCACTGTGGAGGTTGAGATGCACAAGAAATACACTAAAGGATTGTTTGAGTTATTGTAGTCTGAATTTTATTACTGTGTGCACCTCAAGTTAAAGTGTGCATAGTGCTTTTCCTAGTGTCTATTAAAGTGCTCTATTATAAGACAATATTTTAGGTTAAGTCAATCATCAGACAAAGTTATGTTACCAGGTAGTTAAACAGTAAAGCTAAAAAAATCAGACCCTGAGTAATTTTCATACTTCTGGAGAAAGCAGAGACATTTGTTAGTGACAACAAAAGAGAGGCTGACAAACTGGGAAAATTCTATATAGGCAAAACAATTACCATATTGTACATAAATACAGTACTGTCATGCAGTATCAGAAGGATAAAATAATTTGAATTTCTTGTATTATTTTTCCATTTAAAGGAAGAATTCACATTTAACCAAACTGATCCTTCAACTCAGTCTTTTACAAACCTTTATCTAGACACCAGATTCTGAGACTTTTGCTCGACTGGTAAAACAATCCTTGCTCAAGCCAACTCCCATTGAAGTCAATTGGAATTCTGACTTGAATAACAGATGAATTAAAGAAAAAAAAACGTGAGTATGTACCTGAGGACCTGTCCATAGATTTGAAGCTAATCTTGACTCATTACTCCATTGATGCAGGCAGTATCCAATACCTTTCCCCATGGGTTAAGTACCGCAAGTCTTGTTTGCCGTGAACTCAGTTTCCTTTAGCTTGGGATTTTTGATGCCATTCTTAAACCTGTGCTTTCCTTCACAGCAACTCAATGAATTGTCATTATGCCAGTAGGAGAATTAATTTCTTAATTCTTTTATGGTACTGAGAAAAAGCCCCTGCTGGGTCTAAGGGACTTTCACATGCCTTGCAGTCAAAAAATGACAAATTAATGACAGCACACACAGGAGAATTTTATCACTAACACTTCACAGCAGGCAAGCTGATTTGCCTGTCAAATATAAGAAAAAAGAAGAAGTCTAGCTAATCCCTTAACCACATAAGTAGTAGCTCCTCACATTTTTACAGCTGTAATGCTCTAAAAATAGGGGAATTGGTAAAAACAGAACTTTAAAAAAATGTTTCTCTCTTCTCGATTCCCTTTGTTAATTTGGAAATGTCCTATATCACAGTTAATAACAAATTAATGTATGCAGTGCCTAAGATAAGTCCAATATATCAATATACATCCCTTAGAGGGAAATCTACACTTATAATTGCTTTGTGAAGGTAACATATTATACAGACAGACTAAAAATGGACCATAGCATATTGAACCACATGTGCAACACCCATTGTCATCACAGGGAGTTCTGTGTGTGCAGCAAGGACAGTATGTGACCCTAGATGACCTTGAATTGGCATTGCAATAGCTCTCATGTGTCCATGGTTAACAGGTACAGATTCTCTTTGTCCTTCCTGTTCTCCTGTTACAGTGCTATCCTATCATTTTAGACCAAGGGCCTGCTCCTGCTCCCATGGAAGCCAGTGGGAGTTTAAGAAAATTAGTCAGTTTCTCAATTTTTTTACTGTATTCTTTATCATTAAAACTACTTATTGAATAGTAACAGATTGACAGTGAGGTAGGGTGTGACTTTGTATTACTGAAAAGTTTTGTGCAAAGACAGAGTGATGGAAGGAGGAGGTCAGCCAGATATGTTGTTCCATCAGAAAGTGTCAAATAGCCTCTTAAGATTGTGGGTAAATACTGAATCTGAAGTTTGAAACCCCCTAGCATTCACTAGAGAAGACTCTGATTCTTCTGTGACTTATACAGTAGACCCTTGCTATAACGCCCTTCACAGTAGCAAATCTTGGGCTATAGTGAACGTGGTCCCTAGATCCCACCTCCAGCTCCACACACGGTGATAGGGAGCTGAGAGCTCTTTCAGCCCTGGGCTGTAGTGGGAGGCAGAGTGCCCCTCCAGCCCCGGGACATTGGCTGGGGCAGAGTGCTCCTCATACATACATTCTAATCTTTTAAATGTAGGTAATAAAGGAGGAAAACAGGCATGTTCCCATCAACTCTTGCCTCCAAATTCTTCTGCAGGAGAACCACACTAGTTTTATTGCTAAATGTTCCTCTCCATCAGTGGCAGAAGGGATTGTATTGGCCCTTTACTTAGAAAAAAGCATTAATGGGAGAAAGGAGAACACAAATAACTTAAGATGAAATTCACTCTTATGCAGAGACCTCACAACTCTCAAAATGGGGGTTAGGTGGTGTACAAGGTTTTTGCATAGAGGGAGTTTCAGCCTTTATATCTACACATAAACACATCGTGTTCCCGGGCAGTTTTTTAATGTGCTAATTGTTGAAAGCATTATATACAAGGTGAGAGAACAGAATCTTTGACAAAATATAGAAACATTGATTACTGTTTGCAGCTCCACTGAGCAGGCATACCACTGATGTTAGATATATTAAGATTAAGTTGCTAGAAACCTGCTTAGTTAAAGGTTAAGCACAGAACCTGAAAACAAAGCAAAAAATCAAAAGTATTTGTTTTTATCTGTTTACTTGTTTTATGGTGGTTCAGGAATATTTACATTTTGTTTAAATTCATTAGAAAATGTTTGAATCTGATTCTGGATGTTTTCTCCCTATTTCCCATGTGGTCAGGTACAACAACAAAAAGAACAAAAGTCAAACCCAAACCAAACTATAAACCTTCATGCACTTTTCTCTTGTCCATGCTCCAGAGGTGAAATTCTGGCCCTCTGGAATTCAATGGCAAAACTCACGTAGCCTTCATTGGAGCCAAGATTTTGCTTGAGGAGTATATGTAATATGTTGCTTTCTTTGTCATCTTTATACAACCAGTGTTCCTTTGCTGTGCTTTCATTCTTATATCTTCCTTGGTACAGGCAACGGTGATTTAATACTGCATGTTCAAAGAATTCATGATCAGGTAATTTCTGATAGTTATAGTCCAGCTTAGGCTCAAATTTGATGCAGGAAGGTCTGTAACTTTAACTAGCATGGAAACACACTCAGTTATTATTTAACTGATATCACAGAGAGAGACTTTCATTCTTAGTGGATACCCTGGTAATTACAGCTAGGCAGAAATCTGATTTTGCAAGAAAATCTGCAATTTTGATTTTTTTTCATTCTGAAATAGAGCAAAAAACCAATAAAATTGTTATTTCCCAGGAAGGTAAATAATAAATAGAAAATTATATCGGGTCGATCAAAAGGTTTTGTTCCTGTTTTGACTTTTATTTTATGTAGCTTCTGTTCAGCTACAGTTACTCTTCTGACATAAAATCAGGCAGAACTGGAAAAATCATTTGTAGTCTGTGTGAAGTTTTCTATGGTGAAACCAGTTAGAGTTTACATATAAACCAGAATGAAGAACTGAATTATTTTGGTACATACTAGTTGTTGGAGGGGTGGGGTGGGGGGGTTAAAGGTGATGTAGGATTAGGATATACTCACAGATTGTGTAGAAAGCATCTCCCCTCTTTTTTAGCATAGGAAAGGGCTTGTCTTGTGGCCAACAGTTGGGATTCTGGGATTTATATTTATGGATAATATCAGAAATATCTCTTGTCGCTTTCCTCTAAAGGTCAGAAAATAAAGCCCTAGGGTCATATTTTGTGCTTACTTAAAAAACTGAAAGTAATGAGCCAAATTCTTCTCTGTCACATTGGTGCCCCTGCCCTGAAGAGTGTCTGATTGAGATCGCTTGTGAAACCCCAATGGGCTAAATTCTTTTCTCAGCAACATGGATGCAGCTTCAGTGAAATCAGTGGAGTTGGTCAATGAGATTAGACAGGGTGTAACTCATCAAAGAAGTTGGTCTCTGAAGTTCCCATATCACATATTTGAGCTGACCTTTGAACAACTCACCTTCTCCACACATCTGTTTGTTATGTGAAACAAAATAAAGCCCAAACCAGCGAGATATATACTTGGTGCATTAAAATGGCCAATTTCACAATGCTGAAAACAATTATGGGCCAACTCAGCTGAAGAAAAGAATTTATACAGAAAAGTTTGAATCATAATTGTTAACTGTTTAAGGACACTTTTTATTACATGCTTCTAAAGCCACAATCCTGGTTATCAATAAAGAAGATTACACTGATTAAATCTATGGTCAGCAGACAACAATGATCAGTTGACATATACATATATCTAAGAGTTTACAAAGTATATAAAGCAAACAACCAAAGGAATCCTAACAATGGTTACTAGATGAAAATGGTAGAATTGTCCATAATAATGCACAAACGGCAGAAGTGTTCCATCAATATTTCTGTTCTATACTTGGGGGAAAAGTCAGATGGTATATTCATCTCGGATAATGATGGTGATGAAACACTTTCTATTCCAACAGAAACTCTGGGGGATGTTAAACAGCAGCAGCTAAAGTTTTTTTTAATGAAATTGGGGCCCCTACATCCTAGCTGAGTGCCCTAAGCAGTCGACTATTGGGTATTCTGGAACACACATGCACATGAGATCTGGTTGGCCCTGGCTGAGTTTTGTGTAGGTGAGGTGTGCTCTGAGCATGTCTACCAGATCTGGCCCCATAGGCTAGATAGACAGGGGAATGCCTATTGTGAGAATCCTGCCAGGGCTTAGGTGTAAGTGAGGATGCCAAGCAGCTTGGCGGTATCAGATTTAGGTGGTTTTGTGCATGCTCATTGTGGAAACTTAGGTGCCTACAAGGTTATGGGTCAGCTGAGTAGGGGTTTTGAGGCTCTCAGTGGCATCTAAATGTTGTACTAAGGCACCTAACTGCCGCTTGAAGTGTCCAGTCCTTTTGTGGATCTAGCCCATAGTAACTACTCCTTGTGGCCCCAACTCTGCAATCAGATTGGCTAGTGGAAGCGCTTGTCGGAGCATTGTTCCATGCAGGCACAAGTGTCCACTTGGATGGATCCAGTTGCAGGATCGGAGCTTTACTGAGCAATAGAATAAACAGTTAAGTAAACAATCATGTGCTGAAACTATTTCAGACAAGCTTTTTCTGATAAGTAATGTTGTCTCTATACTGCTATCCTTACCTAAGCCATATTCCCTCATTGGCTCCTAGGGTGGATCCATGTGGCTCTGCTCTGCGTAAAGTGTATGAAATCAGATTCTGTTTGTGGCTGTAATCTTTAACTAATGGAATATACATAAGACTCATAGTCAATGTCCCTTGGAATGTCCTTTTGCTAGTGACTAAACCCTTTTGGGGTTGTAACTGGTAACTGAACAGCATTCAGTGGAAAAAGGGAAGGGGTGGGTTAACAGAGATTATGGCTGGCCTGTATGTATATATGGGACTTCAAGGGGTGGGGAACCAGAAACCTCCCCCTTGCACAGCACACATAAAAGCAAATCACAACTGCAGCCAGTCCCAGAGTATGGGGGATTTCAAAGACACTGCTGTGTATCCCCTGGAGTAAAGGGGTAAAGGTGGGGTGATAGCTCCACCTCTTCCCTCCACAGCCCATAGGGATGTGCAAGTGCACATGGGAGTGCAAACTTCACTATCTAACCTCTGGGCCTGTAGAGCTTCGGGAGTGATTGTGCCTTCCTTAGGCACATCTCTTCTGATGCTCCCCTGGTGCTCCCTCTACTCAAGCCAATGCTTATTGGGCACATTTAGCCCTACATTCAGAATAAATATGGTATAGGAGCAGGTAGAGAAAAAAAATGAGCTTGGACAGGACATTTGACTGTGTTAAGTATACTGAGATAAATCACCATACAAATATATGGTCAAGTGGCATGGATCACTGTTTCATAAAATGTCAGCAGGCCTATTTCACTACATTTGTAGAACAGCAGAGAAAGTGGCACAGAGAACTGAGACATGCATTTTCTTATCTCTGCTTTGGGATAAAGACATTCATGTGTTTTTAAGACAATCTCTTTGCTTTGAACTATAGTAGTTGTTAGTGATTTTAAAAAGTTCATTCCAATCTGGGGAAAATTTGTGGCTGTTATAAACGTTTTAAACTTTGCAGAATCACATTCAGTGCATGATTATGAAAGAGACTGATTGTAATTTGATAGAGACATTTCTTTATACTATTAATGAAGTCAAAAACCGAGCGGGCAGAATCGAACAACTGGGAAAAAAAGAAGCAAATAAGGAACTGAGGCAGAAGTACTTAAAGCACAGGTAATGAACATATGACAAAGGTTATCAGAGAAGACAATTACAGTGGACAGTTTAAGTGAATTCAAGAGACAAGTAGAATATTTTCTGGAGAAGTGGGGTTTCTGAAGAATCTGGTTCAAGAACGAGGGTGGGATTAAAGATAAACTGAAAAAAGAACAGGCATTTTCAATCAGATGGCTTTTTGTTAAAATATCTTGCAATGTGTTCTTTTTTCTTCCTCCTAGGAATTCTGTAACTACATCAGTACTAAATACTTTCTGGGACAGGGGGAAAGAGAAAATTCTTTGTAATTTTTTCTAATTTGGGTTGCAGTTATAATATGTGTGCCTGTGAAACTTTAACTGTAGAACCACCTGTCTGCTGTAGACTCTATTCTGGCGCAGCTTTAGTTCTCTACTGAAGTCAGCTTATCTTCCTTCAGCTATATGAGGCATATATTGGGGGTGCATTTTATCACCTGCCCTGGAATTTATTTATTTACAAACAAACCCCAGATTTTATTTATGTTGCTGGCTTAAGGAAGGATGGTGCCTGAATGTCAAACCATGGAGTTTCCTGCTTCAGTTTTGACATCACATGGCTGTTTCTACACAGGAATTGAAAGACAGGAGAATGAGAGGAAGTCTGATATTTCTCAAAATGTTTAGAACTTTCAGAAAATATTTAATGACATATGTAGTGCTTAAGACAGTCACAAAGTAGCTGCACTCCTATCGAAGGATATGGTCTAGATATAGACATGCAGCATCAGGGTCTGATCATCCATGGACCTCCAAGGTTCTAACCAACCTCAGCCTCCCCTTAGCTCAAATGGCAGTTCAGAGTGCTCTGCACCTCATAGATTTGGCTCTTAACAGCTGAAATCTTCCACCTCCCAAACGATCCAGCCCTCTGATAAAGCATTTACTTTTACTTACCTGTCTATAGGTCTGTGATCCATTGCCATAGCTACTAAAGTGATCACAACCTCAGAAAATAACAAGGGGAGAGTACCCTTATTCAGAATACAGTAGAGATTGGAACTCAAACCTTTAAAAACATGTTTGTCTAGAGCTTTTAGATGTATAATATTCAAGTAGGTTCTAAATTCTCTAAAATATGTCCCTGTCATTCTATGTAATATGAAGTCAGGCTACTATGAGAAATGCAGAGTATTGCTGGGAGGGTATTTACTTAGAAAAAGTTGCAAATTTACTTTGAAGTAATTGTGCTACTGTATATATTTCTTAACAAAGCTATTTTGTATGCTTTCAAAGTGAGTATAATGAGTATATGGCCTTATTGTCTTTTTCCAGACTTGCTTTCAATTGTTGTGTGTTGTTAAGAACTGGGCTAATGCATGTGATTGGCTATGTGAAATCAGTTTGCAGGTACAGATGTCAAAAGCCAACTGGTATGGGTGCAGAAAAAAATATTACAGAAAACAGAACATTCAGTGACCTACAAAAGTTACTAATATGATTTCTGTAGATCCATGTGTTCAAACAGATTCTGCTATTTTATTCCCCAAAGTCCATTTGGGTGAATAAACATGTCTGCGGCTGATGCTGAATCAAAGGAATTGGAATGAGCTCCATCTGTGTGTTGTGTGTCTTTTAAAAAGGAAATAAACCGTATCGCTGTAGTCTTGTTTACCAGGCATTGCAGGCGGAGTTATAGTTTGTATGCATTTTTTATGTTAATAGCAAAGAAAAGCAGGTGTGTAAACACTGTGCATCTTGGTAGCGTCACTTTTGTAGCCATAGGACTGAAATAATATACACATTCTCTTTTATTATGTTATTAAAATGTTTTGTTATAGCATTTTTATAGTGTAATGTTTGCAACTGGGTAAAAAGTGTATATAGATGGCTCAAAACCTTGTAAGTTATAGTGCTAAACAATGGATAGCACTAAGTGTGCTAAGCAATGGATATAAAGAAAAATGACCATATTGTATTGTCAGAAGCTCAAATGAGCTCTACAGCAACAAAACCCCCTGAATTAGTGATAGAATCAAAAGACCAGGTTTGGGCACCTCTAGTCACAATGAATATCACCTGTTCTACTTATTCTGAGAAAGGTGGCAAAATCTATTCCATAGGAATTAAGGGATGTCTAAGACCCATTAGAGTTAATCTGTATCCCCCATAAATGCAGGATTTTTTCCAGTAGTACATGTTTTGTTTGTATTCAGTCCATCTGTCCCAAATCATGGAGATTTCGTCACTTCCTTTGGGATAATATTCCATGGTTTACTACAGATCACTTTTATAACTTTTATTTCTGCTATTCAGAAAAATTAAGAATAATGAGATGAAGTAATAAAAGGGAAAATAATTATACCTCCTTGCCTTGGGCTAAATTATTCCTTTCTCTCCTTGGGTTTTATACCTTTCAAATATTTATCGTTTTATCATGCCTCTCACTCCCTGTTTGTAATTAAGCCAAGTAAGCATAGTAAGCTGTCTTAATCTTTCCACACAAATCATTCCCAACACCATATTGATCATTTTAGTCACTCTTCTCTGAACTCCTTCCAATTTGTCAATATTTTTCTGATAAAAGCATGTCCAGAAATGAACACAATATTCCGGGCACTGTTGCACCTGAACCATGGGTTATTACTTCCCTGCTGTGTGATGTAATGCCTTTGCATCTTTACCTAAAATTGCATTTGCCTTTTGTACTGACACACTGGAGTGCAAACTCATGTTTAACTGCCTGTTCACCATCTCCAGGTGTCTTTCAGCATTACTGCTTTTGCGTGTATGTTCCTCCCTCTGAATATGTTTTGGATTATTTTTCTGCAGATATATTAACCTGAAGTTTTACAGGTTGAATCTCCTTTTATTATTTATTATTATTATTATTATTTATTATTGCTAATGTTTCATTTCTTGAAGTATCTTTCCTTTTTTTCTGTCCTCACTTGGTTTTCTATACCTCCCAGTTTGATTTAATCTACATATTCCGTTAAATACTGTTTACACCCTAATTGTAATGATGAAAGAAGATAGTGAATGACATTATACCTAATATTGATTCCTGTAAAGCATAAGGACCAAAAGTTTTCCCTTTCTCCCCTTCCTAAATAGTTTAAACTCCTGGTGATATAGCCATTAGCAGGTATAATCTGAGTGTTTAGGTGAAAGCCATTTGATACAAAGTCAATCCCTGTCTCTTGTCTTTATTTTACTATAGAATTAGAGTAGTTAGAGATGGGGGGGGGGGGGGAAACGTCCACTGGAATTTCAACGAGTGCAGGCTAATCCCCCATGGTTTATTCCTAAGTATTTTGTCCCATGTAGCTGAAAATGTCCCAAATAGTGGGGCTTCCACTATTAGCTGTTGGAGAAAAAATGTTGGCCTATGGCTAACAGTTAATGTTTTGACAAATTAAAACATGTTGAAACCCTGAGTAGAAGGCCATGAGGGAAGGAGGGCTTAGGTTTTCCTCTGCTATAAACAAATGATTGCTAATTAACTTTATTTCCTTACCCACATATCAGACTAATTTCTCTCCAGGTCCACCACCCATACCTGTCTATAAATTTGCCAGTCTTAGATTCCTATACTCATCTGCATGGTAGCTGAGTGTTTCATGATGCCTCTGTGAAGTGGGGAAATATTTTCCCCATTTTGTAGGTGAAGAACTGGGGCAAGAGAAGGACTTGCCCAAGGTCACAGGATGTTTGTGGAAAAGTGGGAATCAAACCTAGGTCTTCAAGCTTCCAGACCACAAGGCCATCCTTCCTCCTTTAGAAAGTAGATTAAGGCCATCATCAGTTGTGTGTCACTCCATCAAGTTAACTTCTGTGATGCATCTGAACTTACGTCTTTCAAATCCATGTCTCCAGCAAAGCAATATACTGTGCAGTAGGTATCCCAACATACAATATAACAGTCACAGAAACTTTGCTTTATCTTTCCCTTCCTCCAACAGTGCCAGACATTCTCAGATTTTCCACCAAGACTCATTTTTCCCTTTCCAGATAGAAAATGATGGACACTAAATAAGAGGCCAACTCTCCTTTTCACTTACTGTACATTAAAACCCTTTTATTGCAGAAAATATAGCTTTGTTTTTAAAACAGACAAAAGTTTTGGCTGAACTGTGCTCCTCCCTGGATAGAGGAAAGTAATTTTTGGTAGAATCAATGTGATTATAGCTAGAAAACGTTTGTTAGGATGTCCCATCTACAGAGGGAAGCCTCCTGTGTCAAGAGAGACAGATTAGTTCAATTTCTAGATGAACCTTTGCCTTCCCCACAAAGCTGTAATTTTCCTAAGCACATGCATAGTGTGAAATCAGTAGGAATCTTGCCATTGAATTCAGTGAGACCTGAATTAAACCCCAACCCTTAAAATGCCAAATGTGTTAAAGATGTACATAATGTACCACTAGGTGGAAACTGAATCTGTCTCATTTGGTTGAACTGGTCAAGCTTACCTATACCCATGAAGTAGATATTTTATCTATGTGAACCAGTTGTTACTTTAAAAAAAATGTTAATGTGTGTGAATGATATTTTGTTGGGGTTGATAAATTTGAAATAACCCTTGTTTGCTTCTACATGATTTACCTTTGGATAGCTTAGTTCTTCTCTAAATTGTTTTTGCCTTTTAAAATATTTATAACCATCTTCATTTTTGCTCCGTGCAGTGATTTTCTCACAATACTGGTGTTCCTGCTTTTGCATGTCTAACAGCTGGCAACCAAAAATGGTGACTTGTTGCCTATCAGGCAGGCTGACCTTTCAAGCAAAGCAGATGGAGTTTTTAGAATAGATTTTTCATGTATGCTTTTGAACAATTGTACTGTACCTCATGATAATGTGCGATATATACAGTGCATTGCTAAAGGATACAGTTATGTCTCAGTCTATACTGGTAACTTCGGTAATCACATTATCCTTTCTAAATCTGAATTTTGTTGACATTTGTAACTTTACTCATTTCCCTATGGTGTTTTACATTGGTTTATAAATGGCATATGTAAAAAAGCAACCCCATGGACTTAGACAAATAAAGCAATTCCAATATTAAAGGCATCTGTTCAGCAACCTGTTTCTGAGAGTCAGGCAACCATGCTTCTATCTGTTATATTTTCTGTGTGACGGCTGTGGCCCTCATTGTAGGTTATTGCAGAGGGCTAAGCTCAGAGGGCTAAGCTCACTTTGCCTTTGAGCCATTCCCTAGCAAAATAAAAAATGTCTTGCATTTCCTTCTGTCACTGCACAAGCTGTATTGTAAAGATTGCTTCAATTACTAGATCACTTATGTTACTTTTAAGCAGAATTGATTTTGTTTTCAAGTTTTATAGATGAAAGTTGGCTCTGTTAAAGGCTTTTAAAATGTTATGTTGTTGTACTTTCATGTACCTGAATGCCTCTCATCATTTTGATTTTGCATAATGATAATGCCATTATTTACTATTTATTGCAGATATTTAGACAGAAAAGTCTTCTGAGACACCATCTGTGCACTACAAAAGGAGTGCATTCGTTAAACATTACAAAATTAAAACAATACATAGTCATTCTTTCAATCCCACTTCTAATACACCTTCTAATCTTCCATTATCTCTGCCAAAGCAACACATTTTTTCCATGTTGAAAAAAGAATCAGTCCTTTTAGTCTGTGCTCCAAACGGCCTGAATGGTGTGAAAAGTGCACTATCCTGCCAGGATTTCCTTTTCAAATAATTATTTTCATTCTTTACAAAGTTGAAGAGAAAACCTTTTTACCTACAAAGACCTGAGTTCAAAGTTTCTTATGCAACAACTGGTGATAGTGCTAGCTGAATTTTTCACAAAGTTTTAGGTGTAAGTAAAAGTGACAGCAACGTTGATTACATTTTTCATGCTTAATAAGGGCCTAACTTTCTTTCTTTCTTTCTTTCTTTCTTTCTAGGAGATGGCCCATTCTCACAAATATACATGCAATCATTGAAAGAACGGACCCTACGAATCTAACCATATTTCATTGAAACTAGTCTGTTTGCAAGCAAAGAGCAAATAACAAAGTTGAAAAGGACTGTATATACATTTTAACTTTTCTTCTAAATTCCTTCCAGGCAAATATGTTCTATTAAAATTGGGAGGTGGGGAAGTCTACTAGGCTCAGCACCACTTTTTTCTGTGGGGTTGTGACAAGTAAGTATTGCAGAGTTACACACCTTTGAAAACTTTTTATCATAATAGTTCTGAGGAATATTTTGAGTTGATGGGAACTGTTACCAGGCCATTCCGTCTGGGTGGGATCCAAATTTTTCAAAGTATGCGTGTCGTCTTAATAAAATAAATGTCTCTCGTACCAGTTCCTCTGCCATTCATTGTGAAATAACACCCCTGTGTGTCAGTTTTGCTGAAACTTTTCAATTTTCTGTCAAACTGAAATGACATATTTTATTTCAAGCTGGGTCATCGCAAATTGAAACATTGTGTTATGTTGAACCAAATCAAAACATTTAGTTTATGGTTCATTCAATGCTAACTTGTGTCCACCTGAGTTCAAGTGCCTCATGCCCCCCATTATCTCCTAAGGACTTAATTTCATCTTAGATGATGCACTGAAGTCTCCCCTCCAATGGGGCATCACAGGAAATGTAGAGTCTGACCCATAGAGAAGAATGGGAACATGAGGCATCTGAGCTCCAACTCCCATGAGGCATTATGGCAGCACAGTGCCAATGTTGAACTAAGCTGAAATGAAATGCTTTGACAAAGCAAAATTAAACATTTTGCTTTGGAATTGGGTGAAGTGCTTTATTTTGACTGAAAATTTCTAGTTGAAATCTTTCAGAATGTTCAGTTCCTAGAAAATTTTCATATTTCAGTATTTTGTGATAATTTGGAAGAAAAATAAATGTCAGAATTTGGAATTTTCATCAGATGGTAATTCCAGGTTTTGACCAGCTCTAAATTTAACCAGCAATACTAGCTGCATTTCAAGAATCAGGAAGTGTTAGGAGCTGGTCCAAATCACTTGAACAAATTTAGGCGAAAAAATTGGCTCATGAGCCCTTATATTTGAAACGTTCCTCTCCTTTTCACATTTTGTCCCTAAGTTTTCCTAAGTGGTGGCGCACAAACTCACTTTGTCAAATTTCTGAAATGAAATGCAGTAGTTCAATCTGATACACTAAGGCTGTCTCTGCTCTGCCTCACAGTTTGGACTACAGAGTGTGAATATCAATGTGCACCACAGTTCTGAGCTGTAACTCCCCATGTGTGAAAGGACTATTTTAATGCAAAGTAGGAACCTTTATGTTTACACCTGCAGCATCCACATAAGGGAGTTACAGCCCAGCACTTTGGTGTGTGCTGCCATTCACACCTCCTTAGTCTGCACTGCAGGGCAGTATAGACAAGCCCTTAGTATGACCAGACAGTTTTCTGGATTTCTTTTCAGTATGAAGATAGAAAATTTAGAACTATTTATTAGTATTTTACCTACAATGCTATATAAATTTGGAACTTTGACCAGCTGCAAGAGCAGACAGGATTCAAAAGTGTCCACAACATGCAGGCAATGGCAATTCAGGAGAGAACTGCTGAGAACAATAGCTCATTACTTATTGGTTTTGTGTTTTGTAGAAAGACTTTTTCCTATGTGTAATCAGGATGTCCTGAGAGACTGAAAAGGGGAAGGACCAAAGGAGACACTACCTTTCTGAAATTCATCATTCCCAACACTTAATTGACATTTATATTTGACCAACACAGGAAAAAGTGGATTAAAGTGTGTGGTTAAATAAGGAATCACACACAATTTCTAACATTCTCTGCAACTTCAATGGAAAAATATTTAAAATAATAGAAAATGGAGATGGAAAATAACTCTTAACTCATCAAGTCCATCCCCTGCTAGTGGAAGATAATGCAGAAACCTGGAATGAGAAGACAAGAGATTTGAGATTGCTAAACCTGCTCATTGTTCTCACTGGGAACCACCATCAAGCGCCTGACGCTCTACTAGGGGCCTTGACATGAAGTGGTTTCAGTGTAAATACACAGGACACCCAAAGTGGGTTTAGTATGACCAGAGAAGGAAGAAGAGCTCACACTTGGTGGAAAAGGAGCAGAAGCTGTTTCTGCTATATTTTTACATTGACCAAATGTAGCATTATGTCATAACAGGAAGATGTAGGTAAAGGGGGGAATCCAAGCTGAATGGAAAACCTTTGGAAAGATTAATACTACAGTAAAGATTAAGCTCTCATCTTAAAAAAGGTTTTTGACATTTCTCTTCTACAAGCCAATAGAGCCATGACAAAAAGCAGAAGTAAGGACTCTCATTTAAAAAAAAAAATGCAGCAAAGAGGACAGATGTCCATTTCTTAACCATTTTCTCTGTTATAGATATATATGCTTGGTTCTTGTGCTGCTGTTTAATATTTAAGTGCAACAGAATTGGTGACAAATGTGCCTAGCTGCCTATGTGACAGAAAACTCCACCCTGCCAAGCTTAACAACCTCAAACAACTTTTCCAGATAAACATAATGGATTTTTAATATTTTCCCCTCATTTCTTTTCTCCATTCATCCAGCCAGTGGGAGCTATTAGAAGACTGATCCTTTATACACACTTCCAGTAAAATTTAAAAAGAAAATATATTTTTAAATTGCTATGTTGAAATTTTAAGGTTTCTTTTCAGCTGTCACCATTTCTCTATTGTTGTCTATCTAGTATTTATAAACCAATTGAAATGACTGCCAGTAGAGCCTGTAATCCAAATCATTCAAGTTAGTAGTAAAATAAAACAGCTAGGTAGATATTTTGATACCGCATTTATAGATATCAAAAATTTGTGAAAAGATTTTTTCCATGACTGGCTTCTAACCTATTTCTGTAGTCAATAATACAAATCACTTACTGTGATGGGGTGAAACTCCATCATGGGCTGGAATAACCAATAAATTATAGAACAGGTGCAATAGATGTACCTAATTAATTGCTTTACAGCCAAAGCTGTGGAACTGGGAGGTATCAGGTGATAATTTAAAGGATATGGATCATATAACAGGGAGACTGTTCAGTCTTAAAGGAGGAAACCCTGGGAGCGGAGTACTCCACTGAAGGGGCCTGAGCCAGAGGCTGCAGGACAACAGACACCTCAGATAGATGTAGTCTGAGGGACCAGTCCTCAAGGCTAGAGCAGGGAGATTTCTGAGTAGCTAAGAAGAAGACAGAGCCCAGAAAAATAGCTGAGTGGTTGAGAGGTTTTTAGCCATTAGTTTGAGCCTTTGTAGTCTGAAAAAGATTGGACTCATGCACTTCTCAGCTGGAGTGCTGAGTTGTGCATAAAGTTAAATGACGAGCAAGAAATACAGAAGATAATAGAATCGTAGGACTGGAAAGGATTTTGAAAGGTCTTCCACTCCAGTCCCCTACACTCAAGGCAGGACTAAGTATTACCTAGACCATCCCTGACAGGTGTTTGTCTAACCTGCTCTTAAAAAATCTCCAGTGATGGAGATTCCACAACCTCCCTAGACAGTTTATTTCAGTGCTTAACCACCCTGACAGCTAGGAAGTTCTTCCTAATGTCCAACCTAAACCACCCTTCCTTCAATTTAAGCCCATTGCTTCTTGTCCTATCCTCAGAGGTTAAGAACAATAATTTTTCTCCCTCCTCCTTGTAACAACCTTTATGTACTTGAAAACTGTTATCATGTCCCCTCTCAGTCTTCTCTTCTCCAGATTAAACAAGCCCAATTTTTTCAATCTTCCCTCATAGGTCATGTTTTCTAGACCTTTAATATTTGATTAATTACTTCTTGTCTTGTTTATAACACTCCTGCTAACTTCCCAAAATAATGTTTACTTTTTTTGCAACAATGTTACACTGTTGACTTATATTTAGCTTGTGATCTACTATGAGCCCCAGATCTCTTTTTGCAGTACTCCTTCCTAGGCAGTGATTTCCCATTTTGTATGTGTGCAACTGATTTTTCCTTCCTAATTGGAGTACTTTTCATTTGTCCTTAATGAATTTCATCCTATTTCCTTCAGACTATTTCTCCAGTTTGTCCAGATTGTTTTGAATTTTAATCCTATCCTCCAAAACACTGGCAACCCCTCCCAGCTTGGTATCATCCACAAACTTTATAAGTGTACTCTCTATGCCATTATTTAAATCATTGATGAAGATATTGAACAGAATCTAGAACTAATCCCTGCAGGACCCCACTCAAATTACCTTCAGCTTGACTGTGAACCTCTGATAACTACTCTCTGGGAATGGTTTTCCAACCAATTATGCACCCACCTTATAGTAGCTCCATCTAGGTTTTATTTCCCTAGTTTGTTTATGAGAAGGTCATGTGAGACAGTATCAAAACCTTTCTAAAGTCAAGATATACCACCTATTGCTTCCTGTCTATCCACAAGGTTTGTTACTCTGTCAAAGAAAGCTATCAGGTTGGTTTGACATGATTTGTTCTTGACAAATCCATGCTGACTGTAACTTATCACCTATTATCTTCTAGATGTCTGCAAATTGATTGCTGAATTATTTGTTCCATTATCTTTCCGGGTACTGAAGCTAAGCTGAATGGTCAGTCATTCCCCAGGCTGTCCTTATTCCCTTGTTAATAGATTGGCACTATATTTGCCTTTTTCCAGTCCTCTGCATCTCAACCGCCTTACATGACTTTTTGAAAATAATCACTAATGGCTCAGATATCGCCTCAGTTAGCTCCTTGAGTCATTCTTGGATGTATTTCATCAGGCCCTGGATACTTGAAGATATCTAACTTGTCTAAGTAATGTTTTGTTCTTTCCCTATTTTAGCTTCTGATCCTACCTCATTTTCTCTGGCATTCATTAGGGTACATTACTAAGGCTAAGATTTTGTCATGGATATTTTTAGTAAAAGTCAAAGACAGGTCAAGGGCAATAAAGAAAGTGATCTGTCCCTGAATTTTACTAAAAAGATCCCTGACAAAATGGGGAGCTCATCTGTGGGGTTAGGCAGCTGTGGGGGATGCTCTGAGCTCTGGAGGCTCCTACCACCAGTGGGGGCTCAGAGCTCCAGGGTCCCCCGGCTTAGTCCTCCAGGGTACACCCACCACCTGCGGCAGCCAGGAGCTTTGAAGTACCCCCAGCCCCGTGGAGGCTTGGAACTCTGGGGGCCCTGCCATTCTCGGCGGCTCAGAGTTCCGGGGTACCCTCACCACCTGCGATGGCTTGGAGCTCCTGGGTCCCTCACCCCTTCCGTGACCTCCGTGAAAAAATCTTAGCCTTATACATGACCAATTACTACTAAATTTTTTTGTAAAAACTGAAACAAAAAAGTAATGTAGAACTTCTGCCATTTCCACATTTTCTTTTATTGTTTTACCCCCTCATTGAGTAACAGGCCTACCCTGTCCTTGGCCTTCCTATGATGAAGATGAAGATCCCTGAAACATCACATCCCGATGCCAGGGAGCCGTCTAATATTGAGTGCACCCGAGAACACTTACTCTGAAGACCAGCTTTTTAAACATCTGCAATAACATTATGCCTGCAAAATAGTGACATGCAAATAAATTGCAAGTGTAGCATCATAAACACTAGTGTAAACCTGGAGTATATCCAATGCAGACAGTTGACATGGGCCACACATGAACATATCTGAATAACTGGCCCTACAGACTTCCTCTACAGTAAAGATGTACTTTATTTACATCATGTCTTTTTTCCCCACACTCTCTCACTGTGTTTAAATTGGAAATAATGAGAATACTCTGAGTAAAAAGAGAGAAGAGGCAATAAGCATGGGGCTAAGAAAGAACTGAAACTTGTGGGGATGGGGAATCCCAGATCTTTATGATAATTTTTTGGGGGGAAACTGTTTTAAAATATTTTAGGAAGGAGTGATCCATTTTAAGAAATCAGAAGTTGTTCATTTGAGCAGAGGCCTGGGAGAACAGTGGTTAAACATTTTAAAATCTCCTATGGTCTCCAGTATTTTTCCTTTTTGCTGTGCTGCTCAGCTCCTATTCTGCCAAATGCCTTCACTGCTCGCCTTCTCTTCTTTCAACCTGACAGGAGCAGGAGAGCATGTCCATAGTCTATTTTAAAATGTATTCTTTACAGGGCTCCCTATGGATTTATTGCATGCATTTGTTCTTGGATTTGGTGTCTTGGGCAGCTGCCTCATACCATCAAAACCATGTGCATGCTATCTCCATTTTATAATTTTAAAAAATGTTTTGAAGACATGACCTTCAAGCATATCCAAATGCTGAAAGCCCTGTTTAATATTACTGTGTAACATGTGGGGCATATTATGACCAGAGGGAACATTTCAAAAGGAATTCTTTCAAAGCAGATTTAAAGAATCTGGACTGAAAGGTGTGTCTTTTAAGGTACTTTCAGACTCTTTGTACAGAAGGAATACTTATTTTTTCTCTGCCTTTATAAAAATGTATTTAAATGAGCTTACTGGAAACGGCATTGCTGCCAAACCAAGGAGCTCCAATAAACATATCTCACTTAGCCCTTACAATGGGGCCCCAAGTACATTTTTGGCAACTGATAAATAATCATCTCCCAGTCTCTTTAGCCCAATCCTGCCTCTTAATTCTCCTTTACAACAGGCTACCTGGTACATTTATAAAACCAACTAACATTTTTAACTGTTTCCCCCATTGGCCCAATTAACTGAGCCCTAGGTGTATTTATGTGGCTCACTGACTCACTGTCCAATATATTATCATTGCCCTTATGTATTGAGTGACTAGGTTTTATAAACAATGTCTTTTTCCTTTGTTCCTCTATAAGGAAATTATTCTATGTAAAGGGCAAAGTAAGTTCTCATGTCAGATACCATTTCCAAGCATACAGGAACAAGATGAAGTTGTACAGTACTTTATATATCAAGAAACATCACATTATTTTTCTACTTTTGGGTAACCACATTGTCTAATCTATTCTTCATGTTAAAAGGCTAACACCTGTCAGGAATGGTCTAGTTATTACTTAGTCCTGCCTTGGGATGGACTAGATGCAGTCAGTTGGACTAGATGACCTAATGAGTTCCCTTCCAGTCCTATACTTCTGTGATTGTAATAATTCAGATGAGTTCTAAGAGCCCTTAATACCAGGGCTTGAAAAGCCCACTTGCCTATTCATGGCCAGCTGCTCCTGCTACTGTAAGAACCCCAAGACCACTTATTTTTTTCAAGACAGAACAGGGAAAAAAATGGAGACAGATTTGGCCAGGCACTGCTCTTGCTTTCTTATGAGGAAAGGCAAGAACTGAGGAGTAGAGCAGTAGGGTCAGTTCTAGGATCCCATTATTGGCCGGGGCAAGTGAAGCCTTTGAGGCCCCTGGATGTTGCTACTTAAAAAACAAACAACCTTCCAGGAGTCTACTTGTGGCTACTGTGTCAATATTTTGTCATGGTCACTTCCACTGCTTCACAGTGGATAACTCTGTACATATGTTGGCCTTTCTGACAGTAATTTGGTGCCCTCTGAAGATTTCTTGGCCAAAAAAATATTCCTTTTGTCCCCCTCTCCCTGGTAGCACCGGCAGCCATGTTCTTTGCCCTGCAGAGAAGCTGAGGAGTCACTGATTTTTTGACATGTCAGGAGCTGGAAGAATGCCTGTGAGTGAGTGGGTGCATGTGAGTGAGAATACGTGAAGGTCCAGCCCATCCTCATGTATAGTCAGAAAGATAAATGCCTGTATAGGAAGAGGATTTCCTTGCAAACGTAGATCTAAGCAAAGTCTTCCTCAGCATCTAAACTACCGGGGTGGGGGGAACCTGAAATTCTCCTGGAAAAGCAAGTGCTGCAAAAGAAAGGAAGTAGGGTCTAAAACCTATTTCCCCAAACTTTCAGAACTAGTGACCCACTTTCCAGACTAAGAAGTGTTTTGATAATATCCTCATTTTCAAGATCTTAACCATAAGCAGGTGAAATTGTCAACACTACCATAAAAAAACAAACTACTATAACACTTTGAAAAGCAAACTTTAATGATAAAAGAAGGGACAATATACTTACAGTTGGATGTGACCGATGAGCCTGTATTGATGACACATGGTAGTCACACACAACATAAAACTGGAGAAATGCACAGTCTCAAGTAATTTTCAATCCACAATTGACTGTTATACCCCCTGACTCAGAGACAGGAGAATGTACATGGGCTGGAAAATTTCAAAGCTTCTGCAATGAAAGTTGGATGCTCCTTTTTTCAGAGACAGCCAAAATCTGATCAGTTATTGACTAGAGACCATCAAACAGCAGGGTCTTGTCACAATTTGTTTTGCAGTGCTACTAAGTAAACAGTTTCTTGTCTCAACAGATTTGTGATCTACCTCTTTCCCCTTTGTGGGTCATCAGGGAAATATTCCCACAACTGAGAATTATGTTCCTTCAGAGGTGTTTTTAATGAGTTCCTGATTGCTCCTGAGCAGCTCAACAATTCAAAAGTCAAAAACAAGAGAAATTACTCAAATTTATCTCTCTGCTTTAAAGACCAATTTCTAAGTTTTCTGAATAATATTTCTACCCCATCATGCATATTCTATCCCTGGAGAGAAGAGTTTGGATCATTTAGCTTTAGAAGTCAGCAATGTAGGCTAAATAGGCCACTGTAGCAGGGTGGACACCTGCTCCTGCCTGGAAGGGCCTGAGATAGACTAGGGAGCAGGCAGCATGAACGCTGAGCTGATTAGGGGAAGTGGCTGCAGCTGGGGCCACACCCCAAACAGCCTCAGCAGGCCCTATAAAGGCAGGGAGCCCGGCGCTCAGGCCAGAGTCTTTCTGTCCCTTGAGAGAGAGAAGGGCTTGGCTGCAGGGAGGGAGATACAGGGTACCTGTAGTGGAGCAGGGCTGGGGAAAGGCTGGGGAGCTCCAGCCTGGAAAGCCCCAGGCTGCGGCCTAGGAGAAGGCTAAGGAGTACTGGGGGTTGCAGAGGGCAGCCCAGGGCTAGGCCAAGGCAGCAGGTCCAAACCCAACCTTGCGGATGATGAGTGGCCTATACTGCAGTCTGCCCCAGAGAGTGGGGGCTAGTTGGTGACTGGGAGTGGCCTTCACCTGAGGTGAGGTGGGGTTAGTGGGTGGGGGTTCACCTGGGAGGGGAGACCTAGCGTGTGTGGGTATTGCCAGGGGGCAGTACCCAGGGCAAGGGGCACCGGGGTCCTGGGAGGGATACGGGGGCCAGAGAAGAGGACAAGGCAGATCACTGGCCTGCAGAGGGTGCTCCAGAGGCTGGTGCGCTAATTCCCTGGATGACCAGCAAGGGGCGCCGCAGGGGTGACTCTGGACCTCTTGCAGCCACAAAGGTGAATTATTGAAGATGCCTGTAAGTAGAGAAGCTGGATCAGCAGTAAATCTCCCATGTCTGCTCATGCAAACAATGCAAAACATTGAGACTTCCCTGAACAACCTTCTGTTAAATTTACCCAGCAGCAAATTGATGGAGGACCTGGCACCATTTTTTTAGACATGTTTTTAGCAGCAAGACTGTGATGGTGTGTAGAACAGCAAAGCCATGAAGTAGGTGGTATAGTGTTTTGGATATGTGAGACACCACACTATTATTGTTACCTGTCATTGCTTTGGCACCATCTGTGCAGACAACAATATATCACACCCACTGACTGTGAAAATCTTTGACTGCTTTCTGAAATGTCTTAAATAAGCATTCTCCTGCTGTGTGTCCTGGCACAGTTTTACACAAAAATCTTTCTTTAATAAAACCTAGAAGCTGTGCAGCATTAGCCATATCAGTTGACTCATCACGTTGAATTGTTCGAACATAAGACTGGCCCTACTGGGTCAGACCAAAGGTCCATCTAGCCCAGTATCCTGTCTTCTGACAGTGGCCAGTGCCAGGTGCCCCAGAGGGAATGAACAGAACAGGTAATCAGCAAGTAATCTTTCCCCTGTCGCTCATTCCCAGCTTCTGGCAAACAGAGGCTAGGAACACCATTCCTGCCCATCCTGGCTAATAGCCATTGATGGACCTATCTTCCATGAATTTATCTAGTTCTTTTTTGAACTGTTATGCAGTGGTTCTCAAACTTTTATATTGGTGACCCCTTTCACACAGCAAGCCTCTGTGTGCGACCCTCTTTATAAATTAAAAACACTGTTTTTATATTTACTATTACTACTATAAATGCTGAAGGCAAAGCAGGCTTTGGGGTGGAGGCTGATAGCTTGTGACCACCCCACATAATAACCTTGTGACCCCCTGAGGGGTCATGACCCCCAGTTTGAGAACCCCTGCTGTTATGGTCTTGGCCTTCACAACATCCTCTGGCAAGGAGTTCCACAGGTTGACTGTGCTTGTGTGAAGAAATACTTCCTTTTATTTGTTTTAAACCTACTGCCTATTAATTTCATTTGGTGACCCCTAGTTCTTGTTTTATGAGAAGTAGTAAACAACACTTCCTTATCTACTTTCTCTACATCAGTCATGATTTTATAGACCTCAATCATGTCTCCCCTTAGCCGTCTCTTTTCCAAGCTGAAAAGTCCCATTCTTATTAATCTCTCCTCATACGGAAGCTGTTCCATACCCCTGATCATTTTTGTTGCCCTTTTCTGAACCTATTCCAATATATCTTTTTTGAGATGGGGCAACCACATCTGCACACAGTATTCAAGATATGGGCCTACCATGGATTTAGAGAGGCAACATGATATTTTCTGTCCTATTATCTATCCCTTTCTTAATTATTCCCAGCATTGTGTTCGTTTTTTTGACTGCCGCTGCACATTGAATGGATGTTTTCAGAGAACTATACACAATGACTCCAAGATCTTTCTTAAGTGGTAACAGCTAATTTAGACCCCATCATTTTATATGTATAGTTGGGATTATGCTTTCCAATGTGCATTACTTTGCATTTATCAACATTAAATTTCATCTGCCATTTTGTTGCCCAGTCACCCAGTTTTGAGAAATCCTTTTGTAGCTCTTCATAGTCTGCCTGTATCTTAAATAGTCATTGTTCCTGAGATTTGAAACTCAATCATCCTCAGCTGCATCACTAGAGCTGTGTGTGAATTTGATTTTCCATTTAATGGGAAATTCCTTAATTTTGAATATATTTTCTGTTCCAAGACACAATGAAAACAAAATTTCAAAACACCCCACAAAACACAATTCTGAAAAAAAAATTGTTTGGGATAAATTTAAATATTTTTTTGATAACTCAAATATTTTGTTCACATTTCAACCTTTAACTTTTTTTAAAAGTGTATAAAAATCAATTTAATTTAGAAGTCATTTCAAATTGAAAAATCAAAATATTCCATTCTGAAAGTGCCTTGTTTTGTTTTTTTCAAAACTAAATTGTGTGGAAAATCAACATTTTTCTAAATGTTTTGATTTTGATGGGACTGGTATCTTTAGCCAAAAAATCATTTTGACAAAAATGTTCTGAATAGCTCTGCACGTCACTAATGTGACATAAGAGTGTTTGACAAAAGTCACTGTTTTCAAATTTTGGAGCTGCTTCAAGCCCTATAACTTTTGACACAATGTCTGTTTTCTGAAAAACTTTGTACTTTACACTGTTGTGCGATATGTAGCGATACCAAATAAGGAGATGTCTGAAGGGAGTGTGTGTTGATATTGCCAGTTTGAGTAATCAAGTCTTGTTGATTTTTCAAGGCTTTGTTTTCTCAGAAAAAATATCCTTAGGTTTATCTTTCATTGACTAATGTTTGGTTACTAAATGTTGCAACAGCACTGAAGACTTCACATTTTTGGTAGCAGCCACTTCAGGGGACACTGGAGACTATGGTGTTGAGTCAATCAATATGAAATCATGTCAGTATACTTCTCATTCCCATTTTCCCCCCCTTTCTAAGGTGTCCTTGGGGCAACTTGCCACAGTCCTTTTCACAAAGTGATCCTCCCCCCGAATATCCCTGGCTAGTCTGAGCTTCTTCCTCAGCTCCAGTGATGCCAGCTCCCTCTGGCTCCCTGCTTATGGCCCTGTAATCCTCAACACTATCAAATCTTACTTGAGCCCTGCGTTTAGTTGCTTCTCCCCTTAGGCAGGGGGAAGGGCCTTTAGATGTGGGCAGGCTTGCTGGGAACTCAATAGATGCAGTGATGCCTGGGAGCAGGAAAAAAACAATGAGTTACTTGAAAGGCTTCTCTGCCTTCCCTGCTCCAGCAGCGTTGGAGCAGGCAACCTGTATGAAGGCAGCTAACCAGTCAGGTCCAAGTCCATTGGAGAACTTGCATCTCAACTAGGCAGTTCCCTTCTCCCCTGCTATTATCTTCAATCTTAAAGCCAAGAATTTCCCCCAGAGCAGCAGTGAGCCCTATTCTCTGGATTCTTCTGGTAAATGGTGGACAAAGCACAAAGAAAAGTTCAAGGGGAAGACAAAGAAATTAGGCAGTCCCCGAGTAGAACGTTAGGCAGTCCCTGAGCGTTGAGAGACTGGGGGAGTCAAAAGAAATTCACTCCATATAATCACTCATGATAAAGAATTCAATTTGTCAGGACAGGAGGTAAAGGTATAAAGAATGTAGATAGGGAAACTGAGGCAGGGCCACTCCAGACCAATCTGAGGCTATGAGGGAGCCCTCAAGAGGTGGCCCTGCCTTAGTTTTCCCTACTTTACTGTGCTCTCAGAGTCAGGTTACCAGACAAACTCTTCTTTAGTTCAGCTATATCCCTCTTTGGGGCTAGAGTTATTAAAATAAAATCATTCCCAAAAGACAATTCTCAATATCCCTATCAAATCTATACTCCCAGGCTCTCTCCCTGAAGACTAAGGGTTCTCTAGTAGCACCTACTCACTCCCAGAAGCCTACCTACCTGCTACAGCTTCCTGCTGCTCTTTATAGAGGAATCAGCTCATCTGTGCCCAACTGGTTCTACTAATTAACCCCTTAACTGTGATGGGCAGGGCTAATTGAATGGAGCTCGTTGGTTCCAGCTCTCCAGTCCTAAAAGGGGCAGGCCACCCAGTTACAATGTATAAGGAAAGAATAGAGAGTTCATGTTGCTGTATAATTTCTTTTCAGGGACTGAAGATTGCCCATTCTGATGCTGTTTGAGAGTCAGGAGATATCTGAGGGGATAACTTGTCCTTTAGGAGAAATCTATAAAACATGATGTTGTTTGGACTATCCTTTGTAGCAGTGCCAGCAGACAACTTATATGCACCATCAAAGACTTCCCTGTATGTTTTCCTTTGGGTGTCACAAGGTAGTTGTAGTAAATAGCAATTTGGTAGCACAAAGGTGACCTTTTGTTAGTCTTTATGTCAAGCATTCTATCATGTGTATCTGTGTGCAGGTCTGTGTCTGCTGCACATCCCGACTGTGTACATTTTGTGCCTTTAACTATTTAGATGTTTTAATATTAGATTAAGGTACAACATGGATTCATTGTTATATGTGAACATTTTTCATCTTTACAATATCCTTTGTAGCATGAGTTTTGACTAATTGGGAATTTAAGGAGCTTTGAAATGAGGATTTATCCGCTGGAATTGAATTAGCCTATGCTGCATACCTTTTCTGACTTACTGGGCTTTTTCTTGTATAGTAAAGAACTTTACACACAAATACTACTATATAGAAATATTTGGATTTTAGACACTTTTGCTGTCTCTAAGATTTAATTACTAAAATTTTGGCCCTCAAAACTTCTCATAATTTGCTGTGAACTTCTTTCTTTGAAGATGTAGGTACTTTAAAAATATTTGCAGGTAAAAGGTGTCTGGGGAATAATTTAAGTATTGACAGTGTTGAGTTAGGGGTGCATCCCATTTTTAGTGGAAGCTTAGTGACAGATTGTGTAGTTCACACATGGCCCATGTTGGGGTGGTGCATTGCCTTATGGAGCTCTAAGGAATGTCCTTCACAAAGCACAATTTCTTGTGACTCTCTGGTGGTCAACTCCACAGGATGATACAGAGGAGAGCAAGGCCCTGGCCCTCTTCAGCCCCTCTGAGCTCCAAAGAGTGCCTGGAGGGAGCAGTCCTTATGTTCTCCCAAGCATAGAGACTACTGTTGTGTCTGGCCCTTGTGTTGGGTGGACACAAAGGAAATGTCTCCTTATTCTCATACTCTCGCTCTCTCTCCTCACTCTCTGAGCACCAACGCTAGGGATAAACAACATATGGCCCTTAGTAGGAGGATGTTATAGGGGGCTATATTGTGGCTTTAGGAAGCACTGCTGCACTGGGAACATGGTGATGGAGATATTGCATCAGTGCGCCTGGCTGGAAAGATTCTGCCCGCAAAGGACGTGTGCAGAGGAATGCTTCTGAGGCCACTATGGGAACCACACAGAGGATCATCATCTGTGATTCATTTTCACTGGGCAAAGTATGCAATCCTCCCTGTGCTGGCCCTAGTCCAAGAGCTGATGTACAAGGAGGGATGTGTGACCTGGCTCTGATATTACATTCAGAGTGCAAGGTGCAGTGTTCTGGCAGATGCATGTGTGCAGGTCAGGGAGCTCATGCTAGAGATTTCAAGGAAGCTCTAAAATCTGTTTGTAGATTCTGAAAATCCTGTAGATTAAGTTTGATTCCTGTCCCAGTAGGGAACATAGTAAAGTTAAGTAAACTTTTGAAAGGTTAGTCAAGTGGATTCCAATGTGTTGACTGGAATGAGATTCATGTGCTTCAGCCAAAGGTTCTGGGAGACTTCAGTTCATGTGTTTGTCACAGGGTGAGCTGGGCCTTCATAGGAGCAAAGCTTAGCCCATCAGTGCCTAATATTCCTCCCAGATCAGTGCACTATGGGATACAGCAAGGCCTGCTAGGATGGGGGTACCAGGATAAAAGATAGGTCCTCTCAATGAGAAAGCACGCAGGGGTAGTGACTTGCTATAAGCCTCTCAAGTGACCGTGTTCGGGACAAGGACTACTGTGGCAAGTTGAGGAAGGAACCCATTACAGGCTTGGTAGAAGTTGCCTCAGGGGACCTAGAAGAAGCCATAGGGAAGAGCAGCACTATGTTAGCAGGGCTCTCCGGGGAGTCAGAGTCTGAACTGATGCCTGTGGCAATTCCTCACAGAGAGGGAGCTGAAATGGGGTCTGCAAGAGGTTTGGCCAAAGATGCTAGTGGAAAGGATGGAAGGAAGAAATTGGAGGAAGCCCACCAAGAAAGTGGCCTTTGGTAATCATGAAACCAAGCAGTGTGGAGTTTGTGGACAGACACCCCTATATAGAGCCTGAAATAATGGGAGAGCCTGGTATTCTCTTTCATGCCACCTAGAGGTAGAAGGAAAACCCTTAAAATGGCTATTTTTTCATAATTAAAATGAAGAAATGTCATCACTGCTTTCCTGATTCTTTTGTAAGTGATCCATTGTCTGCTGGGTGTACAGTGACTATATTCTGAAGCTGCAATTTAGCATGTATTTGTTTCCTCGGGTGTTCTGTTGTACCATTCAGAATTAAGAACTATGGCTCTGAACCTAGTCTAGAAATCTGTGGAATCCAAAGAGTCCAAAGAAATGACTCTTTTGACCACTGCATATTTGGGTCCAATTCAAATCCCACTGCAGTCAATGCTTTCGTTGACCTCCGTGAGCTTTGGATTGTGGCCATTAAGAGTTCATAGTATTGGGTATTTTACTCTTCAGTACTAGTACTTACAATATCACTTCTACACTAGTATCAATAAGTTATTTACCTCTTTTGTAATCACAAGTGCCCCTCTCTGCTCCTTGTGCCTGCCTGCACCACCCTGTGATAGTTTTATGTCCTCTATACTTGGAACATTATCAGTGTTCTGGGTGCTAAGCATTGTTATTCTCCGAGACTTAGAGATATTGAAAGGCTTGAAAGAAAAAAAGATATCACTTTTTCAATGCACCCTAATGTCTTAGGTAGTTTTCAATTAACATGGGTATGTCTACACTGCATCTGGGAGCATACCTCCCAGAGTGAATAGACTGACTCACATTCTCTACTCAAATTAGTGTGCTAAAAATAGCTGCAGGGATGTTGTGGCTTGGGTGGTGACATGGGTTTGCTACCTGAGCTCGGACCTGGAGTTTGGGTGGGCATGGTCTTGTGAGGATAGACCAAGCCACTGTCCATGTCACAATGTCCACCCTGCTATTTTTAGTGTGCTAGCTCTGGCAGAGCTAGCACGAGTCTGTCTACCTGAGTTGGGAGGCATACTCTCAGCTGCAGTGTAGACACATCCTTAGGGTATATCTACAGAGCATTTTGGAGCGGGTGGGCCAGCCCGGGTTGACAGACTTGAGTTAGTGACGCATAGACGCATGTTGAAGTTGCAGCTTGGACTCTGAAGTCCATCTGCCTCCTCTAATTTTAGAGTGCTAGTATGTGCTGCACCTGCCCTAATCGGTCTACCCCGTGCTGGGAGGCTCACTCCAAAATGCCACGTAGACATATCTATAGGGGTTGCTTTACGAAACACCTGCCCATTGCCTCTGACAATAGTTGTTTCCTTTTATTGAGAAGATAGTGTATTGTTGAAATTCGGATTCACTTTGATGGTCTTGTCACCTGATTTATCCTGCTAGCCTCGGTATGATATTAAGAAATGGCACATACCCAAGATACGTGATTTGCTCATTACCTTATTTACATATTCTTATGGAATCCTTAGAGTACTTTGGGTAGAATTACCCTTTAATATTGTATGTTACATACAACAAGTAGGTGAAAGTACCACATTTGCTAGAAATGACTGGATACTCAAGATTTCCATACTAGCAATAAGAGAGTTAAAAAGCTTTTTCCTCAGCTGGGGATAATCACAGTTACAGAAGATATATATGTATATTACTATCTTTTTTTTTTTTTTTTTTTTTTTTTACAATAAAATGGTTACCTCTAGGAGAAAATGACCAAAGAAAAATGCCATCTGAGAGACTGGAATGCTAAGTTCTGTAGTCATGAATTCTCTCAGTCCCGTTATTGATGTTACAAAACTCACTAACAATTTTATTAACAATAGTACTACTATAAGCTGTGCTTTTTATTCTTTTATTACTAGATTCTTCACCTGAGCACCTTTTATTGCCTTTGCTACATGTGGCAGAGATTGCTCCCTGATGGAGCTGCATTGTTAGAAATAAGAAATTTCCTTTCACTGTTAATACCATAATCTGGGAAGCACAAGAGATTGTGCCATAATGATAATGGTGACTTTGTGTTCTACTGCCTGGTGTTAACCACTTTGCTTACACTGTACTTGGCTAAAATTAGGGATGAGCAGATCAATTCTTAAAAAATCAAAACAACTGTTTTGATCATCAACCTTTCTTCTGAAGCAAACTTAAACCTTTTTGAAAAGGCTTAGATTAAAAATCCATCTGAGATGCAAAATTCAGCTCTGGTTTCAGGTCTATATTTAAATGCCCTGTCCCAGCAAAGTTTGTGGCATTTGGATTCCATGTACGAATTCAGGCCTGTCTTTTATTAAGATCACCTTGGGGAAATAACCTTTTCCTTTCCCATTAAAAATGTTTTGATTTTTGTAGAATTAGCATTTTCTGATTTGGGGAAAAAACATTCTGTTGGAAAACTTTTGACCAGCTCTACTAGCCACCATTAATGCTAATCCTAAAAAGAAACATACAAATATATTTTGAAGTCAGTTTTTCAGTTTATGCCTATTCCTAAAAGAGGCTTTGACTTGCACCAGTAACCCTTTGGGTTAAATGGCTAGGATGATAACACTTTATTTAATCTAATATATGGTAAATTACTATGACATATTTAAACTGCTGCCTCCTGAAGTTTGAGTGGACTCTGAAGTGCATGCAATCATGGTTTTGAAGATTGTATTCATGTGTGCATTTTTAGATACCAATGACAGCACACAGCTATTGCTGTTAATCAGTATATACCCTCTGGGGATAATAAAAAACATGTTTGCCTCCTCATCTTGCCAGCAGTTTTAGGCATTAAAGGCTACTTTTGGCTTTTAACTGTAACCTTGTAAAGGTAAGAAAGAGAACCCTATGTTGCTTATCATAACTTTCTTATTTTTTCCATTTACTTATGTTTTTTTCTTCTTAACCAGTGCTTAATTTGTGCCAGGGTTCAGCCCTGCCACCTCTAGGCTTGCCATGCCAATTATGAAAGTAAAACAATAATTGTTTGAGCCTTGCATCTAATTTCTTGAGCCCAGGCACCCCTTTCATTACAAATTAAGTACTGTCCTTAACTTTCGTGGCATTCAGAGGCATGAATTGACTTTGTAGGGTTTTTTAAAATCAGATTGTGGAAGCTGGCCCTTCATGTAGCTCAGTATGAAAGTCATTAATTTCAGTAAATCATGCTTTCTGCTTGGCTACAAATTCTTTTCTTCCTCCTGTTCTAAAATCCTGCTGGATCTGTGGTGATGGTGTTCTGCCTGATAGTGTGATGTGATATCCTGCTGTTTTGGGGGGGGGAGCTTTGTCTAGAATGCGTAAAAAAGATGAGTGCAGGTCGGAGGAGTGTAATTTCAATCTGTCTTTGTGTTTTTCTATAGTACCCATCGCTGTGATATCTAAACCAGAGGTTCTCAATTTTTTTCAGTTACGCACCACAACGTAATAGAGAGAAACTATCTCATAGAACACCAAACTGGACCCTGGCAACACTCCACATGTAAAAGAGACATGTAAGCACCTCTGACCCCCTCCTGGGTTCTTCACCAAGCCTTGATCAGAGGATTGAGGCCATTAAGCATGTGTATTGTTTAATTAAAAAAATTGTATACATCACTTGAAGGGAAAAATTAGAAACCAAATATTATAAACTGCAATTTAAGCATGAAAATTCATTTGTGACTTTGGGCTGATCTACACCACAAAGGTAGGTTGGCTTAACTACATTGCTCAAGGGTGTGAAAAATTTCATGCCCTGTGCACTGTCATTAAGCCAATCTAAACCTTTGTGTGCACACCACTAGCTACTACCTCTTGGAGAGGTGGATTTACTACAGCAACAAAAGAACCCCTTCCATCACTATAGTGTCTACACTACAGCTCTTAAAGCAGTGAAGCTGCAGCGTTTCTAGTGTAGATATATCCTAAAGCTCCTATTTTGTGTAATGCTATTAATTTGTCAGTGTAATAAGAAATCAAGCAAGATAAGTATTAGCATTTGTAATTTTGTTTCAACTCTTACTTTTAAAGGCTCATTAATTTTCATTCAAACATTTACTTAAAATGATTAACATACTTTTAAAATTTGAGCCTGCCAATCTACTCTGCAAGATGGTCCTCACTGGCTGCATAAATAGGTTTCACTGTGTTTCAGTATATGTCCAAGGGATCAACACAGTTGATTGCTTTACACACTCTTTGTTTCCTTATAAAAGTGGAGCCAATATGTGCTCCGTAAACTTGAGGAATCTTTGGGCAGTCTCCTAAAACTGGAGTTACCTAAGAATGGTGGTTTTATTGTAAACTGTATAATGCATTTACTGTTCACTAATGACATATGGTTTGTAATAGTGAGTGTGGCCCTGAACCATTGAAAGCTCACTAAGCATCCAGGCTACGTAAATCTTTGGATTCTCAATCAAGGATGACACTTACAAAATGTTGATGTGCCCTAGACTCTTAAATTAAGTCTAATGATTTACAGTAAATATACCTGATCATTTGTTAATAAATGCCTTTTCTGTGCCTTGAAAACATAAAGTACATGTTAAAGGAACACCATCAGGTAATCTAGGGCCAGAAACTTGCTTCCACAGTATGGGCATTTATGGAGATGTGCCACCTGTCTAGCCTTTGTGTTTGCAGACAGGGCCAGTGCTACCATTTAGTCAAACTAGGCAGTTGCCTAGGGCGCCAAGATTTGGGGGCACCAAAAAGCGGTGCCCCCATTTTTTTACAGCGTTCCTATGCCCCCTCCCCGAGCGTGCAGTTGCCGCTCCACTTCTCCCGCCTCCCAGGCTTGCAGTGCCAATCAGCTGTTTGGCGTCGCAAGCCTGGGAGGGGAGGAGAATTAGAGCGGGGGCGGCGTGCTCGGGGAGGAGGCGGAGCAGAGGTGAGCTGGGGTGGGGAGCTGCCGCACAGCTCCACGGGGGGGGGGGGGGGAAGCTGCCGCGGGGGGGGCACCTCAAGGCGGAGGGGGGCGGAGAGTTGCCGCAGGGGGGAGGGAGGTGCAAGGTGGAAGTTTCGCCTAGGGCGCGAAACTGGCCCTGGTTGCAGAAGTACATGAATATATAGTCCTCTAGGAAGCCTGGCTTACAGGAGAGAAAGGGGGCAACAGGCTCCTGAACTACAGCCCCCATAAGGCAACAAATTTTCCAGTTTGGTTCAAACTGACCCAAAATGGAAAATGGATTTTGGGGACTGGGAGAGGAGGAGGAGGACAGAGTTTTCTAAAAAATTTCCCATGAAAAATTTCAATTTTGTGAAAACTGCATTTTCTATCAGAAAATCATTGTGATGAAAAATTCACAACCATCTCTAATGATACAAAATAATTCCATTTTAAACACTGAGACATTCTGCTTCAATGTGTCCAACACATTTTATGTCAAATGGCAAAAACAAAACCATTTAGACCCAGAACAGGGAATGCCCGAATGGCCTTTTTATTCATATTTTCACATTTTATTCACATCTTTCACTGGAGATTAAGCTCTGCCTCTGAAAAAATAAAAATCAACCCAAGAATGGGGGGATGTAAAGGGGAGGAAGGTGAGATGGCAGTGCAAGGGGGAGGGAAAGGAGAAGGAATCCCTAAGCTACTATGGGCACTTTATAATCAGGGAGCACTTCAGTGTGGCCTCAGGGCAGCTATATGTGGGTACCCATCACCATTGTGCCAGCAACTCTCCAGTCAGAGACTTCCACCTGAGGCAGCATCACCAAGAGGTGCTGGGAAGATTCTAGGACCCCTCCCTTCTTACCAGCTCTGTGCCACCTATCGCCACCCAACCCATCATCGAGCCTGCTCCCCAGCACCCTTTCCTTGTGTGCACAGGCCCAGCCCATACCATCTTGCATAACTCCTATTCTGGAGGAGTGGGACCAGGGACAGTTGCATCTGTGAGCAACAAGGTATGAGAGACTGATCTGCTCTCTGCAGCTGCTCAGGGAAAGCATCAAATGCAGGCTGAGTTCAGAGTGATGCGGTGCTAGAAGTGGGCAGGAGAGGCCAGGGAGCATCTCCATGCCCATTTGGAGGAGCAGAGGCAGAAGTTCTTCTGGTGATGGGCTGAGGTCACAGCCCTGATTCTGGACCAAGCTGCAGCCTCCAGCTCCAGGGACAGTCTGGAGGAGGAAATAAAGGAATCCTCTAACTTGTAGAGTGTTAGTTTGTAGTTGTTACTTGTTAGTTCTGTCTCTCTCTTGTTACTTGGGGACCGGGCCTATAATAGCCTTGTTCTATGCTGGCTCCCAATCACATATAGTATGCATTTGCATGTGTCACATTAGGCATCAATCATAACTCAACTGTGCTTTGCTTAGCATCTCTACTCCTTCTGCCTTTTTTGACAGGGGGGAAAGCGATGGGGGCTCTGCAACATCACTCCTTTGACATTCTAAACAAGTTATCCTGGAGTCAATAATTACTCCTTGTCATTATTTAGAGGAAACTGTTTTCCAAAACAACAAAGGGGATTTTTAAAAAAATGTCTGCTCTTTCCCTGGGGCCAATGGGAAGGCTTGTGTGTTCCAGTAACTCTGAGAGCTATGCTGGAGGGAGTTTCAACTCCTGTAAGGTCACCCAAGATGGACAGATCAAAGCATAGGGAGCTGATAAGCAATCTCCTGGCTCTCCAGGGTGGAAGTTGAATGCTAGGCCAACCACTGAGCCTTATGAAAGGGTTAATTTACAGAAACAAAACGAGGTAGCCATTTTAACCAACAGCATAACTTCTATTCTTACTTTGTGGGCTAGGTTACAGTGACAGTAAAAGTGGGCCAAAAAATCTTCCCATTAATGCCTCCCCACTTTAGGCTCCACACAAACATTCCAGGAATACACTCCGCCCACCTACGGAGTGGCTTTTTTACTGAAACCAGAGCCAGACCAGATGAAAGAGAAGTTATGAAAAATTTACATGTGTAATTGTTTTGTGAACATGAAACCTACATAACAAGCCAATCAAACATGGTGTAAAAATTGTTGCTGTTTTCACAGTATTTGTGAAGAAAAGAAAGTTACATACCTGGGGGAAAAGGCACTTTTCCTCACAACAATACCTCTGCAACTCCATTGCATTAAACACAACAACACATACAGCCACAGTAAATGATGAATAAATGTGGTGCAAAAGAGCTTGATGTTTTCATGGCACTCAGACACAGAATGCTACCATTGCCTCTTTCTAAAATAGTAGAGTTCCAGCTGATCACCATTGCCTGTTTCTTTTAGTGCCATGGCAGTTTGAGTGACTTCTACAGCTCTCCAAGTGGTTCTGTGCAGCATGCCACACACCCTTAAAGTAGCCACAGAGCTTCCTGGCCATTGACAACAGCATTGCACGTCTGGATCCCCCTCCAGATATTCCCTCACAACCAGATTGAAGCAGTGAAGAAGGCTGGGGACCTTTGGGAAGCCACAGTCACACACTGCCTTTTAGATGTTTACTCCACTGTCTGTTCCTACAAACCCTGGGGCCTTAGACACGTCTCCATGACAGCACACCGTTTGTCCAAATTGTTCTGGGAGGTGTGCTGTTTTTCAAAGCCAGATATGCAAACCATGGTTTCTTTGTCAGTGTTGCCAGTGGTCGTTATGCTACTGCTCACCCAGTGAGCTGTAAGACATATATTCAGCTGTCTGACCACTGGTCCACATGTCAGAGATCAGGTGCACCCTCTCACCTTCACAGTTACCTAAGCCATGCCATATCACAATTCTCATAGCAGTCCAGATCTCTGAACTGCTGGGGTTTCGTTTTATTTGTTTTGTTTTTTTAAAAATAGGAGCTGTTAGGGATCTACCAGCTGGGGGCAGCTGCAGCCACAAAACATCTGAAGACCTCCTCTTCCATGTAGGAGGAAGGAAGCATGTCTATGGCCAACATGCTGATGCATTCTCTGGTGAGTTCCACAGTCATGGGGAGATTGTTCATATTTTTGCCCCCTTTGAACACACTTTAGTAAAGTCTGTTGCAACTGAAGCGAGAACATAAGGTCAAGTGTTCAAGAACTATTTGTACAAAACAATTTTGTTATGTCCCTGGAAAATATGAAGAATCAGCAGATAAAGAAATAACACCAGCTGGACTGCTATAAAAGTGTATAGAATTGGAGGTAATGGCACACCTTGGATCATGGCGGCCCGCCCAGGATTGTCTCTTTGGAACTGAATTGTGGGTGAAAGGCCCAAACAACAGAGACAAAAGACTAATGACATCACAAAGTGGATTATAAATGGAGGCTTCACACATTTGCAATTTGGAGTCTTTCAACAACCAGAGCCCTGTTTGGATATAGATTTGGTCTTCCTGCCGGCTCCCCGCATCTTGTGATCTGATCTGATTGAACCTTGACTGGCCATCGGCACTTCATTCTGATCTGCGGACTCTGGTGTAGTACGTTTGGGTACAAATGTGGAGTGAATGAGGTTTATTTTGTGAGCAATAAAGAGTACTTAGAGTATTATATACCGACCTGCTCTCCCATCCTGTAGGGAGGCCCCTGTTGCAGGTCTAACACTGGTAGTGTCATGGTCAACTTCTATAGTAGGCCCAGGGATAGTTTGCTTTGCTCTGGTTCCTGAGGTAACCTATTGTGGCATATTCTCTGTGATTGTCCTCAATGTGTTTTATCATTCCTGATGTCCCCTATCCTCAGACAAAGTGGATTCTGCTAGTTTCCTTACTCTCTATTTGCAGAGCTAACAATTGACAGTGGTACTGTTCCCAGTATCAATTTGGAAATATTTCCATACCCATGATGCGGCTGGCTGCCTGTTCACATACTGCAGGAATGGGTTGGTGGATTGTAGCTGGTGGTGACTGCTGGTGCTGAATGAAATGCAGTGTGAGAGCACTGCCTTCCCCCTAGACTTCTCAAAATCATGTCCAGCAAAGATGTAGGCAATGACCGTTCTCCCCACCCACTTGGGAGCCATGACTACCTGTGCCAGCCACATCCTTTCTGGAAATAGTGGAACAAATTTTTAGAGGAAGTTGATGGTTTCAGGCCAGTGGCCTGCTGCTGAAGAGGCTTAGCCACAAGACTCATGTGGTGCTGGACTAAAAGGAGATGCACTGCTAGCCTTCTCATCACCTCTTCCTGCACCCTGAGAGGTCTACTGTGCCTGAAGGAAACATTTCTCTTCAAAGGAGCTGCCTGCCTCAGGCAACTTGGATTTGGCTAGTTCCTTGACCTTCACTTAGATTCCAAAGCCAGAAGGGACCACTGTCATCATCTTGCCTGACCTCCTGCATAACACAGGCCATAGAACTTTCCCAAAATAATTTATGTTGGAACTAGAGCATGTCTTTTAGAAAAACTTCAAACTGTCCAGGCTGCAGAGTTTCTCCACTTAGATCACTTCTGGAAACTTTCTGTTGCCATAAACTGAATTTTAGCAAGTTACAACCTTTGCATAAGTAGTTTCTCACTTATATCAAGTTCTCAGTGTCTTCAGCCCACATGGTTGAAGGCTCCACTTTTCAGATTGCAAGAGTGCTGGCCTCTTTTGTCCCTTCAGTGATGATAATTAACATTTTTTTGGTTCCCCTTGAGTACTTGCTAAACTGTCATCCTTGCCACTTGTTAGCTTGACCACTTCATTTACCTTATATTAGTTTTCATTGTCCTTTGCCTTAATCAAGCTGGTCAGAAAGGTAAATTTGTCTAGGGCAGGGTTAGTGTATGTACTTCCTCCCAAATATATTTTAAGAACATATTTCCAGTGCACATCTATACATCATACAATGACTTTTGGGACCAGCATGCCAGCAATTTACATATCACACCTTACAAGATACCTTTTAGATGCATGCTGTGACAAGCGTGTTAGGGATGGTGAGGGAGTCAGGCCTGATGTGAGTTACCGTGTAGTGGGCTCTCTGCCAGTGGGCTTTGATGGGCTCTTATGGTCACAGCTTATAGCCATGTTTACACTATCCAAATAACATGTTCTATAATTGTAACCAAAGCCACAAGAAAACAATACGTCTCAAAAGCTTAAAATGTTCCAACTGCAAAGGGAAAAATAAGTGATTAATTAAGCAGTGTTTGTCATCTACGTTGTTCAAAATTGTTGTGACCTCTTGTACGCTAGAAATTTGGAGTGCATTAAATGTAATTGTCTAGCCAATTAACCCCAAGGTAGACTTTGGATAGTAAGTGGAAAATAATAAATTAAGCAGTTAGCCACAAATTGTAATATGAAATAAAGGGTGGGGGCTACAAAGACCTGAAGATTGTGAACCATGTTGGGCCAGTGCAAATGAATAGCCTGATAACCTCAGAAGTTGATAAGTAATGGCCTCTTTGTAATGTGCTGTCATTTTCTTTGGTCAGGGCAACCTGATTTAACATACTTGGTTGAGCTTACTATTTGATGTCACAGTAATCAATACTTTAACAGAACTTATTATTTACAGGGAGGAGAGGCATGTGGCTAAATTGAACCAAACAACAACACAGGGCAACAAATGACAGTCTCCAGCAAAAGTCTGAATGAAATGCTGAAGTCAGAACAAAAAAAAAATAAAAATGGTAAAGCCAAGGAAAATGTGTTTAAAAAAAAAAAAAAAAAAAAAAAAAAATCAAATCATTCTGAAAAAAATTCTTAAACTTCATCAAAATAAATATGATTTTGTTAAATATTTTGATCACATAATGGCATTTTTCTGCAAAAAATGGTTCAATGAAATTTTTTTGACAAGCTCTAGTCCATAGTTAAACATCCTGAGATAAGCTGGGTAAAGTTACCATAGTGGTTAAGTTGCTCCTCTAATTATTAGTAGTTTGTATGTGTATCAGATCTACAGAATAATGTGAAACACTGGAAGCCTAAGAATGTCTGTGTTTAAAATGGAATTATTTTGGCCTGATTTGGGACAAAACAAAATTGTGAAATCATCTATTTTTCACAAAATGGAAACTCCATTTTTGACCAATTCTACTGTGGAGGCTGATATTGACATTTCTCATTACTGAACATTAGGAAACTAAAAAATACTCTAGTTAGCAAAGAGATTCAGCCTTGGGTACTTGAGAGTGGTGCCAAACAAAGTTTTCAAGTTCAGAACTAATGCATGAGTATATCTTTGAAAATACACCATCACAATACATTCTCTTCCCCTTTTGTCACTGACATATTTTTAGTATTATAGTAAAAAGACAAAAACCTTGAAACACTTCATGTATCAAGTGAATAAGTAGGCTGATTTTAAAAAACACTGTATCTGAGGGGTGGAGGGAATGGGCAGATTTTGAATCCAGAAAATGTGATAGTTAAAGTGAGAGCAGCTCAGCAATAATGGAATACTTACTCACTTAGGCCCCAATACTGCAGTCATACCTGCATTAATTGGACTCTGGGTAGATATAAGGACCACCTGTGAGGATCCAGCTGAAGGAACATCACATTAATGATCTGGTCCGTGGCTGACAGTTACATACAGCCTGGGATTTTCCAAAGGGTTAAGTGTTGGCCTAATTCTGCTCCCATTAAAGTCAAATAAGAGTTTTACCACTGATTTCAATGGGAGCAAAGTTAGGCTATAGATGTTTTTGAAAACCCCACCTGTAACTTCCCATTAGTGTGAACTGAACATTTGTGAGCCCCTTTCCATCCCGTAGCAGCCCTATTAAAAAGCAGGAAAAAAACCCAGAACCTGTAAAAATTGCTCTTGAAAACATGGTACAAACTTTAAAACATTAAAAAACAACAACCCAAAACCTCACTATATAAAGAAGAAAGAAGTAGTGCACAGGTGCCTTGAAATAGAAGTTGAACATTAAAGTGAAACAATGTCATATTGACTTATTATATAATACTTTGACATATGTCACTACAACCATTGGTTAGGTCTTGGCAGCAACATAACAACTTTGATCTGAGCTAATCAAGGAAAAGAAATACTTTCTTTCCACTAATTGAACAGTTTCCTCCTGTGGGCACAACAACAGTCAGTAGACTTCACAGTCTTATCACTGGGGTAACCTGGCTTATTGAAAGCAAACGAATGAACAAAAGCTTGCACTGAATTACCAGCCAGAGCTCTGATTCACCCTACTGCAAAAGTTAGAAGTTATTTTACTATGCAGGACCCAAAAGTTATATAATAACAAAAGTGTTAAAAAAAAAAAATGCAGTAACAAAACTGACTCTGATGCATTTAGTGCTAAAACCAGATTGCTCCATCAATCACATTGAGGGAGTAGTTCAGTCCTTTAATGGCATTATAATGAGGAAAAGCTTACTGTTAAATTGACTTCGGCAAGTGATAATGCCTGCAGATAATTTTAATGCATTACAAAATGCTACATGCTAAAAATACATATGGGTAGAAATCAACTGATATTTTCTATGTATCCCTGCTATTTATCTATGTATTTTTGCCAGACAACAATAAGTTCAACAAATACTTAAAGCCCATTTAAAAAACAAATGTCCATTAGTCTGCTGCCATTCAATTCACTGGAAAGGAGTTAAACAAACTTGGTCTCACATTGGCTGCTTCAGGACAATATAGCAATGTATGCTTAAAGGTAAATGGATGCAATTTCTCCCAGTTCTACTTACATAATTTTCTGAAAAGACAGCTCCACATTCATACAGAGATTGGTCATTTAGCGAGATTTCTTACTGGGGAAAAATATTACTGTCCTCTGTTAGTGCTAGAGAGATGGATTTTTGCACAAATTCAGCTCTTTTTTGTGTTAAGCACAAATGTCTACTGTATGCCCATAAATACTAGTTAGGTCGAGCTGGTTAGGTTTCTCAGTATGTTTTCCTAAATCTTACCATTATAAAGACTTGGATTTGGGCACACATTTCATTCTGGAGCCAGAGGAAACACCGACAATTCTTCTCACATACTCATAGTGCAAGTCAGAGTGCATGTTTCTTTCCATTTTATGTTCCATTACATTCATACAAAATAATGTGGTGTGACTCAAACCTCTTAAAACAAAATGAAGAGTCTGATTATTTGATAACTCTTTGCCCACCTTTGAAACAAATTTCCAATTCCCCAACTCAAACCCCTGTTTTTCACCTCTTCCCCCCCACCTCCGATGTCTATTTACTGTTCCCTTCTTCATATTGGTCCCGGGGAATTCCCCATAAATATTTGAAGCTAAACCTGATGTTATGTTTGTTGTGCATAGTTGTCATTCAATCTAGTAATAAGGGGTTAATGTGTCTCATTGGGCACTCACATGGGCTAAACTCGATTTTATGTCAGTTGTCTGCCTATTGGTTAGAAATGCCTGGGTAATTCTATCCAACACATTGCTTGTGTTTAATTAGTTTGGAGATAGAGATGTATAGGAGAGCCACTAGTGAGTAATAACTAATTACATTGCTGTTTTGAACGCAGAGCTCCTTGGATTATTCTTCTGTGTTAAAAGTAAAGCAGGTTTCATACAGTAAATGAAATGGATCATTTGTGATTCTTAGTCAGAGGTGCCTTTACACAGAGGTTGGATAGCAGTTTAGAGTGGCTGTGTTGGCTGTGGAAGGAGTTTCATTGCAATTAGAAGCCATCTGGCAAGAAGACCCTCATGCAGAGCCTGGTACCTGGACTGAGATGATGTGGTTTATGCTGTCGCAAGTCTCTGGGGCTAAGTCTCTGGGGCTATCAGAGGCTGGGATACAGAGGGAAGGACATGATAACGAGATATATGGAAAGAAAAGGGATGATGGAGTCCCTTTATTGATTTTGTGGGGAGAGAGCAGCACAGATGATGAAAATATTCTTCACTCAGGACACCAGGGTATACGGACACCCAGGAAGATTCTGTCTTCTATATGTATTAATTCTCTTAGCTCCCTGTAAACGTCAAGATTTGCTGTGGGCCAGATACCTGGGACACTAATATTATGGTGTTAATGGAGTTATTCACATTTACACCAGGTGAGCATGTGGCCCTATTAATCTGAAAGCAGAAATGACTCTTATGGTACTGCAACTGCAAATTGCCAACGTGTAATTATCTCTCAGAATTTTCTGGACAGAGTGAATACAGACTAACACAATCGCTTTCATGGCTTTCTCAACTCTAGCTCTCCACAAGTCAAAGAGTTCATAAATTACTTGGTATATCTTTGGAGTCATCCATTAAATTCTCCATAGGGAATCAAAATATTTCATGCACTGGGAGTGATCACTGCGTATCTTGAATATACTCTTAATATATAGGCTTTTGAACTGATTGTATCATACACTTTCTATGGGTTTAAGCCTGGCTGACACAGGTCCATTGTGCAGTACAGGTTTTTAATATTTTATTATCAAATATATAAAATGCTCTTTAGATTTTCACACTTACTGTTTTGATTTGCTTCTCCCATTAACTAAAATACATTTTTTTTAATATTTAAGAAGAAATGCCACACTAAACCTTGCTCTAAATCTTGGCAACTATTTGTTACATTCATCTACTTAACTATTTTGAGCTCTGTTTCACAAAGCTGTTACTGAACTGAAATGATATGTTTCTCTAAGGGGGAAAATGGTTGTCCTGAATGGTCTGTGAAACATGATACATAGACCTGTATAGTTATCAGCCACTATTAAGAAAGTGGCAGGAGGCCAACAAAGCACTCAGCAGAGAGGTCTGTCCAATTATGTTCTGTAAACTATAGCATTGGTGGCCTTGATTCTCCTGTTCCTTACATCATTGTAAATCAGGGGTAACTCTATGAAAGTCAATGGAATGAGATGGCCCCTGCATATTACAACTACAATCATGATTTAGAACCGGTTAACGGCAAATGTTGTTTGAGATTTTCAGAGCTGACTGAGGGTATGTCTACACTACAAAATTAGGTCAAATTTGTAGAAGTCGATTTTTTAGGAAGCGATTTTATACAGTCGATTGTGTGTGTGTCCCCACTAAGCGCATTAAGTCGGCAGAGTGCGTCACAATACTGTGGCTAGCATCAACTTTCGGAGTGTTGCACTGTGGTAGCTATCCCACAGTTCCTGTAGTCTCCGCCACCTATTGGAATTCTGGGTTAAGCTCCCAATGCCTGATGGGGCAAAAACATTGTCGCGGGTGGTTTTGGGTACATGTTGTCAGTCGCCCCTCCCTCCGTGAAAGCAACGGCAGACAATTGTTTCGCACCTTTTTTCCATGCGGACACCATACTGCTTTCAGCAGACGGTGCAGTAGGACTGCTAACTGTCGTCATCGAATGACTGCTTCCGCTGCAACTCTGCTCTCCTGGTGCCATGAATCCACCTTGCAGATCCTCTCGTCATTCTGAATAAATATCGATTCTCATGGCATCTGCTGCAACTCTGCTCTCCTGGTGCCATAAATCCACCTCGCAGGTCCTCTATATGACCCTCGTCATCCACCGCTTCCGCTGCAACTCTGCTCTCCTGCTCTTGTCTCGCCATACCACGGCAAGCATGCAGCCAGCTCCGCTAACGGACACCGCCGCTGTTGTGTCCTGGTGCTGTTGGCAGCAGATGGTGCAATAGGTCTGCAAAACTGGTCTTCCAACCACCGGTTCCGCTGCCATTCTGCTCTCCTGCTCTTGTCTTGATCTATAGCAAATTACTCCATGTTGGCTGTCATGGGCTCCCGCTTCCGCTGCAACTCTGCTCTTCTGCTCTCATGAATCCACCTTACAGGTCCTCTCGTCTTTCTCTATAAATATCTATTTTCGTGGCATCCGTCGTCAGCCACTGCTTCCGCTGCCACTCTGCTCTCCTGCAGACGCCATACCATGGCAAGCATGGAGCCCGCTCAGATCACCCCGGCAGTTATGAGCATTGTAAACACCTCACGGATTATCCTGCAGTATGTTCAGAACCAGAACCTGCAAAAGCAGGCGAGGAGGCGACGGCAGCGCGGTGACGAGAGTGATGAGGACATTTACAGACTTCTCTCAAAATACGGGCCCCGGCAACGTGGACATCCTGGTGGCAATGGGGCAGGCTCCTGCCGTGGAACACCGATTCTGGGCCCGGGAAACAAGCACAGACTGGTGGGACTGCATAGTGTTGCAGGTCTGGGATGATTCCCAGTGGCTGTGAAACTTTCGCATGCATAAGGACACTTTCATGGAACTTTGTGACTTGCTTTCCCCTGCCCTGAAGCGCAAGAATACAAAGATAGAGCAGCCCTCACAGTTCACAAGTGAGTGGCGATAGCCCTCTGGAAGCTAGCAATGCCAGACAGCTACCAGTCAGTCGAGAATCAATTTGGAGTGGGCAAATCTACTGTGGGGGCTGCTGTGATCCAAGTAGCCAATGCAATCACTGAGCTGCTGCTATCAAGGGTAGTGACTCTGGGAAATGTGCAGGTCATAGTGGATGGCTTTGCTGCCATGGGATTCCCTAACTGTGGAGGGGCGATAGACAGAACGCATATCCCTAGCTTGGGACTGGATGACCTTGGCAGCCAGTACATAAACTGAAAGGGGTACTTTTCAATGGTGCTGCAAGCACTGGTGGATCACAAGGGACCTTTCACCAACATCAACGTGGTATGATACTCGCATCTTCAGGAACTCTGGTCTGTCTGAACAGCTGCAGCAAGAGACTTACTTTCCAGACCAGAAAATAACCACTGGGTGTGTTGAAATGCCTATAGTTATCCTTGGGGACCCAGCCTACCCCTTAATGCCATGGCTCATGAAGCCATATACAGGCACCCTGGACAGTAGTCAGGAGCTGTTCAACTATAGGCTGAGCAAGTGCAGAATGGTGGTAGAATGTGCATTTGGACGTTTAAAAGCACACTGGTGCAGTTTACTGACTCGGTTAGACCTCAGCGAAACCAATATTCCCATTGTTATTACTGCTTGCTGTGTGCTCCACAATATCTGTGAGAGTAAGGGGGAGACGTTTATGGCAGGGTGGGAGGTTGAGGCAAATCACCTGGCCGCTGATTACACGCAGCCAGACACCAGGGCAATTAGAAGAGCACAGTAGGGTGCGCTGCGCATCAGAGAAGCTTTGAAAACCAGTTTCATGACTGGCCAGGCTACGGTGTGAAAGTTCTGTTTCTCCTTGATGAAAAGCCGCCCCCTTGGTTCATTCTACTTCCCTGTAACCCAACCAACCTCCCCCCTTTGATCACCACTTGCAGAGGCAATAAACAATAAAGGCATTGTTGTTTCAAATTCATGCATTCTTTATTAATTTGTCACACAAATAGGGTGATAACTGCCAAGGTAGCCCAGGAGGGGTGAGGGAGGAGGGAAGCACCGGGTGGGGTGGCGGAGGAGGGAAGGACAAGGCCACACTGCACTTCAAAACTTATTGAATGCCAGCCTTCTGTTGCTTGGGCAGTCCTCTGTGGTGGAGTGGCTGGGTGCCCGGAGGGCGCCCCCTCCCCCGTGTTCTTGGGTGTCTGGGTGAGGAGGCTATGGAACGTCAGTTACACAGGGGCTGCAGCAGCGGTCTGTGCTCCTGCTGCCTTTCCTGCAGCTCAACCATATGCCGGAGCATATCAGTTTGATCCTCCAGTAGCCTCAGCATTGCATCCTGCCTCCTCTCATCATGCTCCTGCCACCTCTCCTCTTGCTCCCGCCACCTGTCCTCTCGTGCGTCCCTCCTGTCCTCGCATTCATTTTGTGCTTTCCTGGACTCTGACATTGTCTGCCTCCATGCATTTTGCTGAGCTCTTTCAGTGTAGGAGGACTGCATTAGCTCAGAGAACATTTAATCACGAGTGCATTTTTTTCGCTTTCTTATCTGCACTAGCCTCTGGGACGGAGATGATAGGGGGAGTGTTGAACCAAGCTGTTAACATTACATAGCACATGTGCTTTCGGTACAAGGTCGCATTTTGCCTCTTATATGGAGGGCCTGCCGGTTTGGTGTGAGAGATCACACACGCAGGGCCGGGCAACAGAATTTGGCTTGCAGACAGCGATGGTAAGCCACAGTCTTTTGGCTTCTTTAACCTTCATAACATGTGGGAATGAATGTCCCCTTAATAAAATTCCCCTATTTCAACCAGGTGACCATGAATGATATCACTCTCCTGAAGATAAAACAGAAAAATAAAGAATGGATGTTGATTGAATGCATTCCAGTACTGGCCGCAAATGCATCCCAAGTCTTCAGGGCAAATTAATCATTAAACACGCTTGCTTTTAAACCATGTATTATATTTACAAAGGTATACTCACCAGAGGTGCCTTCTCCGCCTTCAAGGTCCGGGAGCCCACCTTGGGAATGTTGGGAAGGTATTGTCTCCAGGGTGATAAACAGTTCCTGGCTGTCGGGGAGAACGGTTTCTCCACTTGCCTGCTGTGTGCTATCCTCCTCCTCCTCCTCCTCTTCCTCGTCCCCAAAATCCTCATCCCTGTTGCATGAGAGTCCCCCCTTGCAGGAGTCCACGAACAATGGGTGGGGTAGTGGTGCTGGCACCCCCTAGAATTTCATGCAGCTCATCATAGAAGCGGCATGTCTGGGGGCATGACCTGGAGCGGCCATTTGCCTCTTTGGTTTTTTGGTAGGCTTGCCTGAGCTGCTTAAGTTTAACGCGGCACTGCTGCGGGTCCCTGTTATAGCCTCTGTCCTTCATGCTCTTGGAGATTTTTTTCAAATATTTGGGCATTTCGTCTTTTGGAACAGAGTTCTGATAGCATGGATTCCTCTCCCCATACAGCGATCAGATCCAGTACCTTCCATTCGGTCCATGCAGGAGCTCTTTTGCAATTCTGGTCACCTCTGCTGATGAGCTTTGCACGGTCACCTGTGCTGATCAGCTTGCCACGCTGGCCAAACAGGAAATGAAATTCAAAAGTTCACAGGGCTTTTCCTGTCTACCTGGCCAGTGCATCTTAGTTGAGAGTGCTATCCAGAGTGGTCACAATGGAGCACTCTGGGATAGCTCCCGCAGGCCAATACCGTCGAATTGCGTCCATAATACCCCAAATTCGACCCGGCGATGTCGATTTCAGCTCGTCGGGGAGGAGTACAGAAATCAATTTGAAGAGCCCTTTAAATTAACAAAAATGGCTTCGTTGTGTGGGTGGGTGCAGGGTTAAATCGATCTAACACTGCTAAATTCATAGTGTAGACCAGGGCTAAGCAACATAGCCACACAGTGCCCATTAATTTTAGCAGGAGTTAGGCAGCTAAATCCTCATCACCTTTGCAAATATCAAACAATAACTTTAAGTGGTTATAATTAACTTGGTTCAGTTTCTGTCCACACTACCATACCATTGCTTTTCTACCATCACAACCATGTTTGCAACCCTCATTTGCTACTTAGCTTAACTGCATGTGTATTTTGGGATAATCTAGGCAGCTGTCCCATACTTCCTCAGCCTGGAGGACCACAAACTCAAAACAAAACCAGCAGTACATGCTGCAGTGCACTATGGGATGCTCTATCACACAGATAGCTGAGAGGGTATGTCTACAGGGAAACACTCTGGATACTTAAGGCAAATCAAATAAAGGTGTGAATTCAATATGCATAAGTTAAAGCACGTTAAACCCCTATGTGGCTGTTCTCATTCAGGAGTGAAGTGGTTTTAGTTAAGTTTCCTGAGTATCCCCCGTGGACATGGTCATAGAAGGATGAGGACCAGCCAAACTGGTTACAGAGTCATGATATGGGGTGCTGTCTACACTGGATGTGTGCTAAGTTAGAAACATGTGATGTGCTGCCAAAACTATGTTAAGAGCCAACCTATTTGGTTAAAGTTTGCAGTGTTGACTGGACTGTGATATTTTATACCTGTTGTGAGAGGAGAATGGGGCCCTCTGTTTTTAAGCATTAGAACGTTTTGCTTAAGAGCAAGAATGGAAAGATTTTTATCGCTTCTGGTCACCTGAAGTACTTATGTAGTTCTGATAGTGAAATGATAGGTCTCCCATAAACACAGCTTATTAAACTGGGTCTCTGTTTCACTAGGTTTAGCTTGCTTAGAGCTCACTGTGGCCAGAAGTAAGTTTGTGTGTTGAAGGAGAAATGAATAATGAATTTAGTGCTGACTTTGCAATAGAAATGTAGATTGCTGCCACATGGGTGGGAGAAATATTCTTCTAGATATGAGGTCAATATTCCCTGGCATTGCTTTCTGTATCACTGCAATTTAATACAGATATGCATGGCTGTGTTAAAGGATGTTTCTGAGTAGCTGCATTTTAGGTGACAGGAATGCAATTTTTTTTTTTGGTAAACAGTATAATTACGTGACGGTATTTCAGTGCAATTTTTCAGTAAGTATCAAAGCGCAATGGCCACTTAATACAGCAAGGCTTGTTTTGTTCCACATTGGAGCTGATCTCTTTTTTTTTTTTTTTCAACAACCCCATAATGCCTATCTGCCCTCCTTGTTACTTTCAGTCCTCATGTTCTAAGCCTATTAGCATGCATATAAAATCCTTACCTCCTCACAGATCTCAGTCCATGATTCAACAGGTCTATTTTAATGCATAATAAGGTGTGACTGCATGCCTAGGATGGACTATCCTGAGAATGCCACACTTAGGGCATACTGCAAGACAAAGGGCAGGCAAAAACTGTGGTTTACTCTATAATTAGATTCACCACGCCAGTAACAAAAGAGCTTCTGTAGTACCACGCTGGTTAACCAGAAGCCAAACAAAGATGCGGTTAGGGATTCCAGCCCTTGGCTCCCATCCTGACAAACAGGTCTAATATAGTGAAAGGTTACTGAAAACTCAATTCACAATATGTGAGGTTCTTACTAATCCCAACAGATCAGACATTTACCCCCAGGTTAGTATGCATCTCAGATCTTACCCAAATACCGTGCTTTCAGCCAATCCTTAGTAAACTAACTAAAAATCTATTAATAAAAGAAAAGAATGGAGTTAAAATGCCTAATATGATCTATTGATCATATACATACAAATGATTGCAAATTCCTTCTATCAGGCGTGTAGCAGTGATGGAATAGACTGCTGGCTTGCAAAAGTCTCTCTGTTAAGTTCCAAAAGATTGGAAGGTCTAAGTCCATGATTCAAGATGCTCCTTTTAATTGTAAATCCACAAACCAGAGAATTAGAGGAGGAAAGAGGCAAAATGGAGATGCCTCAGGTTTCTTTTATATCCTTTGTCTTATTCATGAAAATTTACTGTCCCAAACAAAGCCTACAGCCCCTGTGCATGGAGTTACTGGCCCAAGATGGAGTCCAGGGTCACATGAGCATATCACATGACCCTACATGTCTTGCTGAATCCCAGGGGTGGCCATTGGCTCCTCACTGTCTGAGGCATCCGCAGGAAAGACCTATTGGGTGGGATGAGATTCTTCAGTGGCCCATTGTGCAAGCTGAGTGTTCTTAATATGCCATCAATACATAGCTGTCTAGCCTTAATGTAAATCTATCTGGGGGTTGTCACCCAGGAATAGAACACATGTTTAAGATACAAATACATAGCCAATATTCATAATGCAGATGCAAAAATGATACATGCATATAAACAGGATAATCATACTTAGCAAATGATAACTTTTACATTCATACCTTACATGACATACTTTGTACAAACTTATGAAGATTGTATAATAGTGCTAACATCTTTCTTATACACAGCATCATACAGAGATACACATTTCAACATATGGAATTGTCTATCAGGGCATTTGGTGGTAGAAGGAGGTGATTGTGGCAAGATTTTCACAGAAGAAGGATGATTTGGGGCTTGTCACCAGGATAGTGTATGTATGTGTTGGCCATGGCATTTGAGGAGGTTTGGTGGCCAGAGATGTGAGATTAAGGATGAATGTCACTGTTTCTTCTTAATTTTTTATTTATATGCTTATATGGTCCTCACAAAATGTCCCAACAGCTGGGGGGGGGGGGAGGAACTATTCAAGAGGAACCCAAAAAAAGGAAATAAGTAAAACAAAATGATTAAACGTTTATATTAATGCAACATTAAGTTTGAGAGTTTAAATACACAAAAGTTGGGACATTTAAAGTTAATATAGTTGACAACTAGCATGACAGATTTCTCAGGATTGTGTGATCATGTAATTGAAAACCCTAAGACTATGTTCTCATGAGCTAAAATTTACCCATGGTGCAGAGGCTCAATATAAGACCTACCAGACCATTTAAACACGAAGAGACTGTGGAGAGGGACTCTGCTGTTGGAGTGAGTATACACAGTTGCTTGTAAGCTCCATATGTGCAAGAGAAAGAACTGCCACTCTGACCCTATATAGTCTGTATAGAAGCCTTTTTTCATTTATACATAACACACACACACACACACACACACACACACACACACACACACACTCTCTTTCAGATGCAGAAATTGTTAAATTAATGTCAAGGACCTAATTTTCCTGTAGCCAAATTTCAAATTAAAAGATTTATAAGCTTTTAAAGTGAAAACTCATTTGTTTTGCATATTTCATTGGCAGCTCTGTTTAGCTTTTAAAAGGTGTGAAACTGTCTGATGGTAAACTATTGTTCACCACTTTCTTAAACAAATTTTGAACTATTCTTCAGACTATTTATTCTGGCAGCTTGTGTATCTGAGCTGGTTGAATAATTCTTTCCCAAAATATTTGTTACGGATATTTGCATTTTTTATTGAATAATTATTTACAGTTAAATGCTTCCTTTATTTAGCCCTATGATGCTTGAGTTATGGAGCCCCCTCGAAATTGGATGGAAATGGCAAAATATCCTGCATAGCTGATCCTTACAAGCAAGTAATCATTTTGTGTAATATTGTAATTTAAGCGGGGGGGGGGAGGGGGGATTCCTTACAGAAGATTATAATGGGAGATGGTTGTGTTAGGGCATAGAACTCATTACAGAATACTATCTTGTGATAGTGGTAATCAGTACATTTGAGTCTCTTGCCAATTCTATATTTACTCTAGTAAAAACATGCTTGTGTATGAAGGACCAAAGTTAGTGTTGCTCCTTCTCCCAGAACAGCCCACCTGAAAATCAGGCCCAGAATATGCAGTGCAATATTATTTTTGACTCCTTATTAATAATTATAATTATATACACATGAATGTTTATTTTTAAAAGAAAGAAAAACGGCATCCCTGTAGTAAATGCAGTATGTCATTATAGTTTTTTTAATGGCATAATGTTCACTGGTTTGTAACTGAGGAATGCTGAGTTGCAGGCAATCCCAGTTGTCATGTCTACACTTGCCATATGTTAGTATCTCTCACTAAAGTGTATCTATCAGAAATGCTGACAAGCAGCACTAATCAAATTATATCAAAAAGGATTTTGTTATGGTTTTGATATGAAGCTTATAGTAAATGTGTTGTGGGAAACATGGGGATGACTGCACTAGTGGTTAAGAGTGAAGGCAATGAGATTTGCATTAGCTATGTGCATGGGTGCAGAGATCTGGCTGTAAACTACCTATTAATACAGTGATACTCAGATCTCAGTGGTTCAGGAGCCAAGTTAGGGATCAGCATTACCCAAAAAAGCCACAGTAGCGTGAATTCATTGTTTTCATTTACTATTTTGATAGATATACCAATATTCACTCTCACAGCAAAATGACTGATCAAGTATTATCAACTACAATAGGCTAATTACAGCGCAAAGGCATCCTGATTGGTTAATAACTGTTGTGGTCAAAGACACCCACGCAATGATTTTAGTTCAAAGACTCAAGCCTGAGGCCAGTTTATTGACATACATACCAGTGCACTGGGGTGCAGTCCGAAGACTGACACCCCGAGTACCGCTCGCAGGCGGCTTTATTGCATTAAACCGCAAGCAAAGTACAAACAATACGTCATGAGTTAAGAAATTAGGGTTGGGGTCAGTCCCTCCCCTAAACCACGAGTTAAGAAACTAGGGTTGGGGTCAGTCCCCCCTCCCCCTTCTCCCCTGGTACCTTCCTCATTATTTTCTGAGACTTGGATGTTTATTTGGGTAGAGGGGCGCTTGGTGGTTTTCCCCAGGGGTGGTACTTGGCACCAGTTTGGGTACATTTCTCAAGACACATGTTATTTTCCGGGGTCTTTTGGTTAAAGATTATGGGGGGGGGGTTCCATGGGATGCCTAAAGAGGATCTATGATTGGCTATTTTTGCAGATAGCTGGAATCACGGAGTGGGTTACAGATCACCCAAAGGAGAAGCTGCATGAGTTAAGAAATTGCATTTAGCTAAAGTTACCTATTGCTTCACACAAGTGGTTATTATATTTCATTAGTCATGAACATATTTCATTAGTGCTGCTGCTGGGGCTTTTTTTTATTCTTTCCCTCCTTCCCCCCCCCCCTCTGGTCATGACCCTTGACCGAGTTTGGCAGGGAATTGTGCAGTCTAGTCTAGGTCAGGCCCTGGCCTGGGCCCTGGCCTGTACTGCTTTGTGTAAGGGTAGTTAGCATAACAGATCTCTGTTGGAGGGTTTATTTTGGGGCCTTCAGATTTACAGCTCTGGCTATTAAAAAGGAGGCCCCCCTGCTCTATTTCCCCACAATTTCCCTTCTCTGATGCCCTATAGGCAACACTACTATCATTAAACAAAGGGGCCATAGGACAGTATTCGGATTTAGAAATGACACTAAGGTGGTCAATTTCCGGATCTGAGGGACAATATAGTGTGGGGTGGGGAACATCTGTGAAAATAAAAAGGGCTTCTGGTGGTGGTCGGGGCTGAACCGGGAGCCGGGGCAAACGGCAAAATTTACATAGACAACAAGCAACAGCCAACATTAATCCGCAACAAATTGCTAGAACAATCCAAAATAGAATGTGAAGGGCAGAAGAGGTTAGCCAACTGGGTGTAACTTGGGCAATTTCCTTAGAGGCAAAGCACGCAATGTCGTGGGAGGAGCATAAGGTATGTACTTGATAAGCAGTTTGGAAGGCTTTGGCCTCTTTGTTGTATTCTATTTCTATTACATGCATTTGGTCTTGCAGGTGAGATAAGTTGGAGAGCAGAGGGAGTAGAGAAGTGAGGTTTAGGAAGCGGTTAGGGATAGGGGAAGTCCAATCAAATGTAAAAGGAACACTTGGATGGAGGGTTACATAAACCTGAGGATTAGCAGGCTATACAATAAAGCGGCTTCCTTATGCAGTGGTTAAGTTAAGGTGAAAGGGGATAGGGATGTGGGGGTCTGATGGCAGGGCACATTCATGGTTCCTACTAAATAGTAATTTTCCCTCTGGATCTTTACCTATCGCTTCTCCTTCCCAACATGCCAAATTAAAACGTTAACCACTTCTCCAGGATACAATTTGCGGAGGCAAAATAGCTGTGGGGGTTCCCAGGGCCATAATGACCACAAGGTTCCGATACCCACCCAGATATGTTGAGCAGCGAAATCATAGGGAGTGGTGATGAAACGGCCAGGTTCATGGGGTGGTTTGACTTCCCATACCTGCCGATTGATGACCCAGTCCCATAGACTGTTTGCCCATGGCCCAGGCACAAGCAATTGCACTGGAGCCCAGGTGTCATTAATAGGTCCCGAAGCTTGGAAGGTACATGCAACAGAGTCACAGCTCCATTTTGACAATGGCCACGTATTTCTCCACTTCTACAGCTCGGGTGGTACTCCCACAGTAGTGGTAAGGGTTTCAGGCCACCGCTGATTTAAAACATCAGTTTGCATTTTTTTCTAAGAGACCGTTAAAGAAATCCTGCATTTGACTACAAGCTGAATCCCAGACAGTGTCCTTTCCTGCTAAGGCAAGGGTGTTTATTAATTTTTGTAGGAGGGTTTGGGTTGTGGTTCCCAGTCCTGACAAGGCATGGAGGGCTTTTATATTGGTATAGGTGTTGGTTAACCCTGCCTCAGTAAGGAGGCCTGATGCCCTTTCCAAATTTCCCAGACGTTCTTCGTGATCCTGGGCTTTGTCTATTGTCCAAATAGCGGCTGCTCTGGTTAGGTCATGCAAGGCCCCCTCCACCAAGCCTCCCCCTCCCCGATAAAAACTTTCCCACTGCACAAGCCGGGCCAGTTGAATGGCCACTCCCTGAGAACAATTAGGGTACTGGGTAGTTATTTGGAAAGCAGAGAGGGGAAAGGAGAAAATAATAGTTCCTACAGTAGCATTTAGCACAATCCACCATTGGAAATGATAATTTCGTCGGTAGGGTGTGCTATACCACATTTGCTGGTTTAAAACTTGAATTTCTTTGAGGCCATGGCCAGACAGATTTGTATGCGAATTGGGGAAGATATGAGGGGGAGTAGCTGGGGAGCGGGGACTATAATGATGGGCAACCATGTTGAGCCGGGATACACCGCAATATGACACAGGCCAAGCCGGAGGTCACTGATTGGCTAAAATTTAGACTTTTTCCCTTCCCACCCCAAGTTTGTCAAGGAGGAGAGGCTGAGGAATATTAAAAGTCTTATCCCCAGGCAGCTCTGGCTCCATTCTCTTTTGTCAAACTACCTGAAGATAAAACTTCCAACACTCTGTCGCAGGTAGTTTTGGCTAGCTTCCGCAAGCTATTCTTCAAGATTTCGTAGTCTTAGTTCACTTAGCTGTCCGGCAACCGTTCTTTGCTGATGGACCCCATGCAGACCCAGCCCTCCGGTTCCCCGCCACTTACTGAAACTAGAATACTGGGTCTACACAAGGACCCAACACAATTTGTTAGTGCCTGGCTATGGTGTAATTTATTAAATGACTGAACATTTGAGCTAGTGCCAGCAGGGCACTGTCGGTAGCTGCATTGGATGCTCTGGTAAAAATTTTTATGAGGGTTGAATTTGGTCTTTTGATTGGGAGTGGCCTTCAAAGGGCATTTGGCCATACTGGATCTGTGAAGCTGCACACATACTGGATCTGTGAAGCTGCACATAGCTCTTTTATAATTAGTTCAGATATGCCAGATTGTGATACAAAATTCTTAAGCAAAAGCCTCACAACAGCCCCCGCATGACATATTTTATTAATGCAAAAACTGTTGTAAAACTTCCGCCCAAGATCCTGCATTTGCCCTTTTTACAAGAAAATACATTACTAAAACTAACACATACTTACAATTATAACATTTAAACATTTGAAGAAAATTAATCCAAATATTTAGAAAGAGTTCCCAAAGAGGGAAAAGTGCTGCCTGCCTAATTATTACGTCGCTGGCAGTAGTGCTGGGCCACAGAGAAAAATTTTACTTAACTGCAGCAATCAACGGTGCACAGTCATCCGGTGATGCACGCGAGCAAATAGGGCCAGAGCACCTGAGGTGCAACCATCCAGGGAGCGCCAAAGGTGATCAGGGTATAAGGTGTACCCAGCAACACTTCAAGATTTCTATTTGTGGCTTTTTAGTTGATATTAGCTTTTACTTGCTATTTGTTACCAAAACAGATTTTAAATTTTCCATTCTCCTGGCTTTGACTACCCTGCTGCAGCCACAACTTTGGTCTTTATTTAAAACAATTTAAATTTTGTAAAGCATTAAGTTACTTTAAGGATCAAATGCTAAATACCAAAACTAAACAACACTAGTTTACTTTGTTTGGCAAAAGTACTTTTTTTTGGTTCTATAACCCCAAAACAATATTAATTTATCTTAAACTTATAAAACAAAAATTATACACACCAGGAGTGTCTTTTAACAAATTTAACTAACTTTTTCATAGTCAATTGATTTTACCTATATAACCTTTTGCCTGGATTATTTACAGACACTCCCAAAGGAATGGCCGCAAAGAAACCAAGAATTTCTTTTTTAACATTTATTTATAGTTTTACTGCTTATGCCATTATTCAAGCAATTACTATTATAAAAGAAAGAAAGCAAGAAGCCAACTCTGCAATTACTTAATTTCCACCAGCAATTACAGAGTTAACCCCTCACCCCCACCCTTAACTTCCTTAAACTGCGGTTGCCTGCCCGTTTGGGCCCAATCCTTTTTTTAATGGGCACAGGCATTGTTTTACTATCAATTCAGCAAGGAGGGTGGGCTTTTGCTAACCCTCCTTGTAGGGGAGGATTAATTATTTAACAAAGCAATTACTATTATACACAAAGAGTGGTTAAACAACACAACAACACTAAAACACTGCTGTAAGCCTTGGTCTCCTTTCCAGGCGAGAGCAATTTTCCTAGCCTCTATTGCTCGGGGTGAGGCCAATCCCCCCCAACATTCACGCCACTGGGGAGGATTTATAAGGGAGGTCCTCGCATGCACCCTGTCCGGCAATGAGTTACCAATCTGCCTCTGAGAGGAGCGGGGTAGGATGCTCTGTTGTCCCAGGTTTGGCAAGCGGTTTCCAGGGGCTCCCCTTCAAACACAGCAAGGGGAGGGAGCTCACTCTATACGCGAGTCCATGCTCCAAAGGAGGATTCGGGGAGCTCACTCCATACGCGAGTCCATGCTCCAAAGGAAGATTTGGGGAAGGGTTTCGGCCATAGGTCAACCACACAGAAGGTTAGGAAAGGCTTAGTCCCCGCACACCTCTCCCCCAGCAGAGAGCACCGGCCCGCCTTCAGGAGAACGGGATGGGTTGCTCTACTGCCTAGGAGTACGTGGACGGTTTCCCGGGGCCTCCCCGCTCTCCGAGCAAGGAGGGACACAATCGTCTTAACGGATAGAAAGGATGGGGACTTACTCACCCAAAGCGGGGGTCTCCGCTATTTCGGTACCTTACCCCGCTTGCAGCAAGTCCCTGGACCACCTTACGACCCACAATCACAACCACACTTCAGGATTTTTGCTATAACAGTCCTACTGCCAATCACCCCGTGGGCCGCAGATCTCACCAGTCCACACAGCCTATTGCTGGTGGGAGCCACTCCGGCCCCTTCGGCTGCTCCGGGACTTCCTGGATTACGCCCTACTTCCTGTAGAGTCCAGGGAGTGGATTCTGCCCCCCCTCCACTATGGGGTCCACCTGGATTCCGCCCTACCTCCTGTAGGGTCCAGGGGATTACGCCCCTCCTTACTAAGGGGTCCACCGGCGTCCTGTAGGTCCAGGGGATTACGCCCCTACTCACTATGGGGTCCACCTTCCCGGGGTTCCTCAGCAGCTTGTCGTTCACCCTCTGGGGGAACCACTCCCCAAAGGGCGATAGCCACAAAGCTGACTAAGACAAAGTAGAAAGCTTAAAAAGCAAAGCATAGAAGCTTGGCGTACTCCTTGTTCTCGTGGTTAGTAACGGTTTCCTTTATGTTCTGGAGAGACCACACAGCCTATTCAGCCTCTGTTCCTGCCTAAATAATCTCCTGTGATCCGAAACTTGTTTTTATACTGGGCTGGCACTCTAAAAGTGTTTAACTGCCAGACGGATGTCCCAGTAATTTCACCGAGGCTATCCCAAACAAACCGTCGGGTCTAAGACCCTCGTGTACACACCACAAAACAGGCAGTTCCCTACGCCCCCCCCAGCTTATAGTCTAAGTAAACAATGATAGAGATAGCGCAGCATGATGCAAGAATTTAAACAGACAAGTTACAGGACGGACACACACAAAACGAACAGGCGTCAGGCAAATGAGTCTAGCCTTAAAAGGTTCGGATCACAGTGCCGTTCTCACCTGAACCTAGAGCCTATGGGCAGCTCCTCACCGAAGCCCAAATAGAGACAAGGGTCTCTTACCTGGCACCTGGGATCAGTGTGGAAGCGGTCCACGGTCCTCCGGTCCGGTGGGACGTCGAGTGATCCCGGACGAGCCCCCAAATTGTTGTGGTCAAAGACACCCACGCAATGATTTTAGTTCAAAGACTCAAGCCTGAGGCCAGTTTATTGACATACATACCAGTGCACTGGGGTGCAGTCTGAAGACTGACACCCCAAGTACCGCTCGCAGGCGGCTTTATTGCATTAAACCGCAAGCAAAGTACAAACAATACGTCATGAGTTAAGAAATTAGGGTTGGGGTCAGTCCCTCCCCTAAACCATGAGTTAAGAAACTAGGGTCGGGGTCAGTCCCCCCTCCCCCTTCTCCCCTGGTACCTTTCTCATTATTTTCCGAGACTTGGATGTTTATTTGGGTAGAGGGGCGCTTGGTGGTTTTCCCCAGGGGTGGTACTTGGCACCAGTTTGGGTACATTTCTCAAGACACATGTTATTTTCCGGGGTCTTTTGGTTAAAGATTGGGGGGGGGGGTTCCATGGGACGCCTAAAGAGGATCTATGATTGGCTATTTTTGCAGATAGCTGGAATCACGGAGTGGGTCACAGATCACCCAAAGGAGAAGCTGCATGAGTTAAGAAATTGCATTTAGCAATTTACCTATTGCTTCACACAAGTGGTTATTATATTTCATTAGTCATGAACATATTTCATTAGTGCTGCTGCTGGGGCTTTTTTTTTATTCTTTCCCTCCTTGCCCCCCCCCCTCCTCTGGTCATGATCCTTGACCGAGTTTGGCAGGGAATTGTGCAGTCTAGGTCAGGCCCTGGGCTGGGCCCTGGCCTGTACTGCTTTGTGTAAGGGTAGTTAGCATAACAGATCTCTGTTGGAGGGTTTATTTTGGGGCCTTCAGATTTACAGCTCTGGCTATTAAAAAGGAGGCCCCCCCTGCTCTATTTCCCCACATAACTTAGACTGGTTAATGATTAAATCACACTGTTTTAATATCGTATGCTGGAAAGAACCACAGCAGATACATTAAAGAGCTACTTGCGGCTCGCGAGCCTCAGTCTGAGTATCACTGTGTTAGTGGAAGAGATTAGTTTAGTTTACCCTTTCAGTGTTGCATTTGGTTACAGCTTCTAGATTGCAGAATAATACATTGCATCCTTGTAACGTGATGTGATGTTGGCATGTCACATGAAGTAGCTATAGGAAGCATCTGATCATTATATTGTATATAAAAAAGAACTAGCACACAAGGTGGCACTCAAACAGTTCAGTGGTTTGTGTAGTTGCCATGTTACTATGACCCTTTCATACTATAAACCTTATGGATCCCATTTATAGTTCCATTGTTCAAAATGGGATCTGAAACAGCCATTTGACAAAGGAAGGAATAAATAACAGTATTTGAAATGTGTTTTTGTGCATCCAGTGCCAAAAGATTGATAGCTCCTTTAAAGAAAAAAATAACTAACAATTTTTATTTACCTATTTGTACCTCTATAGGCTTAGGATTTAACTCCTGGTAGCACATAAATATCCTTTGTAAATTAAAAGCAGATTTCCATACAAGACATGTACAACAGGCTTGAAGTATCAAATACTTAAAACTATGCACACAGCTTTGTTACAAGGTTATGGGTTCTAACAGGTTTTCACGTATGCAATATGGACATATAACTATCCATTAAAGAGTACAATTACCCATTTTATGTATATGTCTCATTCACTGTTACTTGTCCATACATATTTGGTTTATAAATTTCAGGTGCAATTTTGGAAAATGTTGATTAAAAAAAAAAAACTTTCTTCTAAAAATCAAGTATTTCAAACAGTTTGTTTTGTAAACAAGATAACTTTAGATGTACTTCCTCACTGAGCTTGATCGTCTTTGTTGTGACAAGTAATGCACAGCTGCATTTGTCATGTCATGTCTTTTACCAGTGTCTCTTTACTTGATGTGCCGCTCCAAGGAGACAGCACAGTGGGAGATCTGGAAAATAACAAATGTGTACTCCATAAATGATTTTTTAAAACTCTTTTTATATTTATTTATTTAGGCAGGAGTTTTGACTTTTAAAACCCAGGCCCAGATCAAACGTCCATAAAGAATAGAAAGTCCTCATTGAGTTTCCTTTGTAATGTTATTTTAGGAAGAGAAGGAAGGGGATTGCTCCATCATGGAATGGATAGTAGGTTTGCCTTTGTTAAGTATCTTACAAGATCCACAGCTGCCCAAATGAAGGCTTTGTAGCTCCATGCCACATCAGGAGCCCTAGTCTTCTGTTGTAATAATTGGGCCTACAAATTTACACTAATTGTGAGATCAGTTGTGGGAAAGTGGATAAAAGTTTATGAAAAGTTCCAGTCACATAACAACAAATGTCAATGGGGAAAGGTACAAAAGGGAGACAGAAGCCTGAATTAATCTAAACAAAAAGGCCTACTGCTCTAACTCAAGGCCAGTGTTTGGTGAAAAAGAGAAGTGTGGGGCTGAAAATCAGTGAACCAAAATTGGTGTGTCAGAAATTAGGCCTAGTTGGTAGACAAAATAAAGAGAGGGTGGGCTATGCTGCCCATCGCTCTCTTTTGAGGTCCTTAAAAGAAAAGACTTTGGAGCAGAACACGAGTGCAGCAATTGCTGACTGAAAGACAAGAAGGCGTGAACTTCACCATTGTGACTGCCACCACCACCCTCTGTCCTATCGTAATATCATTGGGCCTTTATCATTCTGATCCTGAGAGATGTCCTGAGCAGTTCTGGCCAACAGAAGGACCCAGATGAGATTTCATCACCCCTCCCCGCATACGTCTTTTTTCCTTCCTCACCTATTTATTTTTTCTGCACTTCTCCTTTTCCCTTCTGTTTAATAAAAATATGTCTTAGCCAGCCAAGAATGTAGATTTTGCAACACTGCTGACAGACTGTGACCAGAAAGTCAACTAAAAGCAATGACCTAACCTGCTTGACACTGGTACAAGTTTGCCCGGTCTCAGAGTGGCTGATAAGACCGTGTGCTGTGCCTGGGTTTTTCCAGCAGTAAAGTTGCAAGTGCAAGTCACCACCAGAGGCAGAAGCTGCATTTTCTGACTTTGCTGCTGTTTTCCTTTCCCTTTATGTGTTTTGTCTGTTAGGAAACAGGATCAGACTTTAACAACGGCGCCAGCCCATCTCAACTAACTTTTTCTCTGTTCCCTAAAAAGGACAGTTTAATGCCATCTAAGAGACTGTCAAATAAGGGGTTTTATTTCCACCTAAGGCTCTCTATGGCTAAAGGGAACAGGGGATATTGTTAAAATAAAAGTCTTATTTAATTCTTTACTTTTCAAATGCTTTAACTGTTTCTCCATACTTTTCTGTATATTTAACAGAAAGGTTACAAAAATGTGTAATGATGTATTTGCTATGGTACTAAGTAGGCTGTATACAAAGTAAACCATAAATCTGTATACCAAACCTTGTTTAACACTGTTTAATGTTTGACAATGAATAACACATTTAGCTTTTTGAGCCCATACAGGCCATCAATATAAATACAATCCTCCCCTCACCATTATGGTAATGTATATCAAACTTGAGCTGTGGTGTCAGAACTCATGGGCGCTCCTGCTGCTGCCTACCCCTAGAACTGCCTTTCTCCTTAAGGGCAGGGTCCATGACATGGAAGAATGCACATGAGTTAATGCTCACACATTCTGAATTACCTTTAGTGTGGATTCCCCTGGGCTGTGCACATCCCCCTGACCCAACAGGTCATGGAGGACCTCCTATGGAGCACAGGGGCGGGAAGGGCAATGACAGGGGGTGGTATGTCCTCTTCTTGCATTGTCTGGCTGAAAAATCAAAGCATTTTTGTCCCCTCTAATTATGGAAGTGGAGGCAATAATTTGACTCTCAAATTCTTGCTATTTATTATATAAAACACAGTTTTTTTAATGAACACCTGGGCCCTTTGGCTTTATAAAAATACAGTGAAAGGCCACTGATTGCATTTGATCTGTACACAGAAGTCCCCATTAGTATCAATGAGAATTTTGTCAAGATTTGTGGATGCTCTGTGGCTCTTTGTCCTGAGCACAGAGTGGCAGGAATTATTGCCAAATATGTTTGGAAAATCTGGAGTAATTTGTCATTGATGTTATTACAGGATTGATAATGGATGTTTACAGAAAGCTGAAAGGGAGTTTCAAATTCAATATGTCTCTAGCTGTGAAGTATACATTAAAGAGAACATCGGTTGGCATTTCATATTTTATATATAATACTATTCCAGGGCCCATTTGCAAGCAAGAAAGAAAAGTGAATAGCCTCAATTGAAAATATGCTGCCAGTGAAGCTCTTAGCTTTGAATTCACAGCTCACTTTCTCTTAAGTTGAGTTGGCAGCAGTAATTACTAAAAGAGTAAAAACACTATTATTTGCTGTTTTACTTCACATTTTAATTTATTTTACAAAAAAGATTCAATGGCACAAACATTGCTGTAATTACAAGCAGGAGTCTTATGTTAGCCTTGAAATACAGAGGAAGTCATTGTTACATTTCTTTTCAAATTTGCAGTTAGCAGAAGGCAAAGTATTAAATGTTGTCCATCAAGCAACCTTAACTCTGAGTTAATATAGTTTTTTGCCTTTGAATTTCCTAGTTCTATTAAACAGGAAAATATGGTTTTGGTCAGAATTAGTAGTCATTTAGGTAGTTGTATAGATCATGTGTTGGCCCAGATCAACCTCCAATCAGCAATCCCCTTGCCATAGTGCATTCCTTGCTCTCCTGCAAACTTCTGCAACTTCATGATCCAGGAATTGCCCAGAATCCACACATTATAATGCTAGCAGTACACATACTTCTTTTCCTTCAGAGTTCAAGGTACCTGCATTGTCAATTACAGAGCTCCACACTATGGACTTCGGAAACACCACAGTAATCTGCTCCAAGACCAGGCCATTAGCCAATTATTCCTTCCCCTCCAGGGGCTAGTAAAATACAGATTTTTCTCAAATAACCAACCAATCCAAAGCTTGCCAATGACCTGTCCTCACTGCCCAACTCCTCTACAGCTGCAATCCCATGCTCTGTCCCTCTCATCCACACCCCCGCCCTTCACACAAAGTCCTCTGTCTCCAGCGCCTCCCAATCTGATATAACAAAAAAATGGGTTTGACTGGCTGGTAATTATTCTGTTGTGTTGGCAGTAAACACCCCCATAAAATAAAAACATACTTATAACAGCGATAACTAATAGTAAGTAATATGAGTTATTAAATCTTTATTGCAGAGATTTACAAAGGTTCAGACTTGAAATATCAGTGGATGGAGTGTTCACTGGGGCAATAGCATCAACACATTCCCTTGAACTATCTAGGCAACCATAAAGTGGCTACAAAGAAACCCTCTCACAATTTTTCTTTATTGGTGCATATGCACTGTAATTCTTCCAGACTGCACATCTATGTAAACAAAGAAGTGAACATGTTTTAAAATACCATTCTCAATTTGGATCCCCCAAAGATTTAGTGCATGACCTTGAGTAAAAATTGACCTGCTGAGACCATTTTGATTCACATCACATCAGTAGTTTCATCTCTAGCTCTGTGCCAAAAACTCCCACCCAGAAACTTTTTGAAAATGACTGCTTTTTCAGAGCTTACACCTTTGGAAGACATGGCTGAAATGACCCCAGGGTCTACCTTTCACGCTCTTGAGGCATACCAAATTTCAAACAAATTGACTAAGCATGTCAGTTTTAGAGGAGCTAGAATGCTCAACCTTTAAACAGAAGTTGTGATGCAATCTTAACTATAGTGGTGCTACTGCACCGTTATAACCTTTATCATGATTTATTAACATTGTTATTACATGCATTCCATGATGAGTGCTAAACTCAAAGTTTAGGTTTTTTTACACCAGCATGTAGAAAAATTGTAACCAGTTTCTCTTTCATATCAATTTTATTGAATGTTGGGAACAGTTAACTGTCAACCAAAATATTCTCAGCCTGCTCACAAAGCTATTAGTCTTCCCCTCACCAAATACAGCTAAAAGCTAATAAGAAGAAAGTTAGAAGGGAAAAGGACAGAAATAGATGTTCCTTTTTGCAGTTTGGATAATGATTGTTTTCAGTCTTCTGTGTGTCTCAAGTTAGGTAGAGGAGGATGAGATTCCCTGCTCCATTTGTGGTCAGCTTCGAAGTCTGGAGTACAGGTATGGTCTAGCTGATGAAGGAAGCTTTCTCTTTTTTCTTGGTGGAGTCAACAGAGGTGACACCAGATGAGCTGGCAAGGACCAAATCCAGGACCATTTAGGTCATACTGTCAAGCCTGGGAAATATTATAGCCTGAGATTCAATGGGCTTTGTACTTTTCGAGCTGTACATTTTGGTCTGATTCAAAGCCAGTTAAAGTAAACTGTGAGTCTTTCCCTTGACTTCAGTAGGCTTTGGATCAGGACCTTCAAATTGAAAGAAAAAAAAGTTGTTGGTTGAAAAATAGTGAACATTTATTTTTTTGTGAAAAATTGTTGAAATTTTGAACTTTCAAAAAATTTCAACCAGCTCTGAAGTAAATAATAGAAAAAGACAGAGCAAATAAAATAAAACTGGCAAACAAGTCCAATGTGAAGGGTTACTTTGGGTTTCATGTTTCCTCGGTCCCTGGAAAAGTATTCTTTCTAGCTAAGACTTCCTTTCCATACTTTTCCAGTAAACCTTTAATTGAAACAGTCTTTGCTAATGACTTCTGAAATTGCTTCAAGGTTGTTTTGTTCATAAGTTAAGTCTAGTTCTTGTAAAAAACAAAAAAAACAAAAAAAGTTCCTAGTATGCACTGATTCTCCTTAGCATGACCTTGATCAAGTGATTTTAGGTCTTTCACAAAAAAGCTCAGGATAACAGTTCACAATGCATAAGCCTTAAATCCATTACTGTCTTTTAGCAAATAGCTAGCTGAGGGTTGTTGATTCAATTATTATCACATATTCCAATGAATAGTAAAGCTAAAAGTTTATCTGAAGATGAGAAAGAAGATATTTAAAAGGACAACACATTATTAAAGGGCTCTTTTAAAAGATTTACTATGCTATTGACACCTAAGAAGATCTTAGTGATCTAATTAAAATTATACTTGTTCTTCAGCTCATCCATTTACCTAAATAAATAATTAACTGTGAACCCTACAGAATTATGATTCAAACTGTATTGTTTTGTTTTTATTCCGTATTGTACTGTCTCTGTTTCCAGACACATGAAGATTTTATTTAGCAGAATGGGAAAGAAACCAAATCTATTAACACTTCTGCATATTGCATCTGTTTGTTTGGCATTTGAGTAAGAAAAAAACAACAGACACAACTGATTTTTTTTAAATACAATTTGTTCTCTTAATTGACAAATAAAGGTATTATGTCACATAGTAATTTCACATTAATCTGCCTTCAGTTTACAATTTTACTTTTTCAATTTTCATTAAATGCAGATGGTATATTTACCAATTATAATTTGACGATATATGAAAGTGTGGCCCTTCCCAGTAATAAAAACTCCTTTATCAATGTTCACTTGTGCCATCAGAGCTGAGGATCAGAATAATAGTAAAGGAAGCTGACCATCAATGCTACATTTTGAATGGAAGAAGAGTGTAACCTGAGTGTCAAGATGTTACAGTAGTAAAGGTGGGAGATGATGAGGGTCTGCACAAAAGTTTTGGCATTGGTGATGCAGGGACAGGAAGTGACTGCAGGTGACAGTGAGTGAATAAGACTGTGATTTACAGCTGAATTGTAACTGCAAAATTAACAATGGCATAAATAGGTGTGATTTCTTTGACTTCAACGATAATTAGATAGTGCATGGTGATTAACATGCTCTAGCTATCTAGAGAAATAAACTAGCAGATGAATTTTCTTATTTATTAATTAGCTAATACAACAAAAATGCATATGCAGGTAAACTGACTTTAAAATGGTAAGCTCTACCGTCCTTGCTCAGAGCATATCAAATCACTTTACAAATATTAACAAATTAAAGCCTTACCAATAGAACTATGTGAGAAACAGTTTTCCCGTCCCACAATTTTTTTTGAGAGTTTGTAATTGTTTTGCTATTTAAAATCAGGAGGAAAAGTTGGAATCTCAAAAATATTTGTGAACCAAAAAAACCACACATTCCCATCCTCTCCCACCCCCCATTTTGGTTGATTTTTTCCCGTGGTTTCAAAATGTTTTATTTCAGTTTCAACTTTTTTACCCCTTTCAATCTAATTTAGCTTAAATTTCAATTAAAAAAAAGTAATTCCAAACCAGAAAAACAGAGCTTTTCCTTTAGAAAATGTTTGACAACTTTGAAACTTTTTTTCTCAGTATTTATTTGGGTTGGGAAATTCATTAAACTAGATCCCATTTTGTGAACTCTTTTGGTTTCAATGAATCCAGATTTTTGTCCAAAAAAAAATATGAAAAATTCTTGACCAGCTCTACTCAAAATACCTCCTTTCAAGAAATTATACTCTATTATCTCCATATTACAGATGGATTGACTAAAGTAGAGAGTGGTTAGACAAGCTGATCAAGTTCTCAAAAGTGTCTTTATTCCAAGCTTCCCTTCTTCCATCCATGTAATTGTTAAACTTAACCCCTTAATAGTAATAGTAGTAGCTTCAGATTTACTCAGGTACATTCGTAGAAGTGTGAAATGGCTGAAAAAAGCATTGCACTTTAAAAAGTGGATTCAAGTCTTGAAACTGCTAGTTCTAGAATTTTTGTTACACAGTTGATAATATGGCTCTGTGGTCTAAAGGTGCATGAATTTGTTACCGCAAATTGACATTATGAACCATTTATCAAGGGGTAGCCATGTTAGTCTGTATCCACAAAAACGAGGAGTCCAGTGGCACCTTAAAGACTAACAGATTTATTTGGGCATAAGCTTTTGTGGGTAAAAAAACCCACTGCATCTGAAGAAGTGAGGTTTTTTACCCACAAAAGCTTATGTACAAATAAATCTGTTAGTCTTTAAGGTGCCACTGGACTCCTCATTGTTATTATGAACCATTGTATTTCTGAAGGAGTAATGCACACATAATAGGTGTAAGGAAAAACTATACTTGGATGTGATGACTGTTAACATATGCTAACTTTTTAATGGTTACAACCATATGAAGAAATAGTTTAATCTCTCTCAATGAGTTCCCTGCCTTTTTCCTGCCTTAAATTAGATATTTAGGGTATGTTTACACTGTAATTAAAATCCTCGGCTGGTCCATGCCAGCTGATTCAGGCTCGCGGAGCTCAGGTGAGGGGCCTGTTCAATTATGGTGTAGACATTTGGGCAGGGTCATGGAGCCTAGGCTCTATGACTCTGTGAGGGGTCCACCAGCCATCGGTGTCTAATTGCAGTGTAGACATAGCCTTAAGTAAGTCTGCACTGCAGTGTACGCCTAGGATTAGTGGAATTGACAATTTTCTAACCTGAGCTCAAACCTGGGACTCCAGCATCCACACTTCAGTATGCAGACCTGATTCCAACCAACCATAACCCAGACTGCCTAATGACCTCCTGAAATGTGGCTGCTCTAGCTCTTTGTTTGGGAAAACTTGACTGTGCAGAAGACAAAGAAAGTTGGCCTGTAAGATTGTAGGATTCTTTTGGTGGACTCCTAAAGCATGAGCTCAGTGGGACTGTGTGTATCCTGCAAAGATATAGGATTTGGACTCTGGGTCCCAGCTTGACTCAGGCTCAGAACCTCTGCCCCCATTGAGTTCTGGAACCGTGGGTCTGAGCACTGGGTTAGTGCAATTTGTGTGTAGATGGAACGGGGATTAGGTTTGGGATTACATTGCAATGTAGACATGTCCTTAGAGGTAAACCTTTAATGTGATGCATAGAGATTTAGCATCACAACTTCCACTTAAAGCTAATAGGATTTTTACAGCTAATTCGCTTTGCATCAGTTGGAAAATATGCCCGTTAATATCTAACATTACATTTTGTGTAACATTGCCTAGGTTGTATCTCTTTTTTTTTTTTTTTAAATGGAGAAATAAACTATGTGAATACCTAATATACAGCACCAGAAGTTAATGATATCCTATAACAACACACAACATTTTGTCCTTTGGAGAAATACTTCTCCAAGGAAATGGAAATGTTTTGTTTCGATTTTATTTTGAGTTCAAAAAATCAAGATGAAGTCTGGTAAAGCTCACCTCCACAGAATTGTAAAAAGGACAATGTGTAGCAAAACCATATTAATCAAGTTGTAGACATATGTTTGGAATACTGTGATTGGCAAATAAAATTAGAAACATTTCTGTTTATATAGTGATTCATGACTTACTGAATTGTACTGTGTATGTGAAACAGTTGTCAACTAAGTTACTGCCTCAACCTTTGTAGTGGAACTCTACTCCATATCATAAACAGTGGGGCACTCCTGGTGTTTATAAATCTATCCAACTAATTAAACTATATAGTTCCTGCACTTAATCATACTCAAAGTGGTTGTAATCAGTGATCATAGCACCAGCACTATGAACCCTGGTGCCACTGTCAAACTTTGAGGTTTGCACAGAACCTAAGGAAGAATTTTAAAAATTGTCTTTTGGGCCCATTGGGGATGCTTGATCAACCAAAGTTCAGATCAGAGGCAATTGGGAAGCAGTTCTACAAAGTCAGACTGCTAGCAAGAAGTAGCCTTCAGAAAAGGAAGTTTTAAATGTAAACAACTGAGTGTGGTAAGTAAGACCATACAGGTCTGTGCGTGTGAGGGTAATAGAGCAATACACAGAGGTAATTGCCAGACATTTTTGAGTTGTGTCATTTCTCTATGTAATGTTTTCTTACAGTTTCATTTAACAGAGGCTAGGGACACCATCCCTGCCCATCCTGGCTAATAGCCATTGATGGACCTATCCTCCATGAATTTATCTAGTTGTTTTTTGAACCCTGATAGTCTTGGCCTTCACAACATCCTCTTCACAACATTCCACGGGTTGACTGTGCGTTGTGTGAAGAAATACTTCCTTTTGTTTGGTTTAAACCTGCTGCCTATTCATTTTATTTGGTGACCTCTAGTTCTTGTCTTATGAGTTCTTGTGGTTAATTCCTTACTCAAGTTACTGTCAGTAACTCAGTCTTTCTGAAGACTATTTTATTGGAGAAACAAGATTCTCATGCATGTTCTTCAGTGTCCCTATAAGAAAGGGTATGAGTCAAATCCTGTGGATGATTATGCAGAATGCATGATTATGCAATATTTCTGCTACACAGGTGCCCCATGCTGTGCAGAGTACAGAATGGCCAACTCCACCCCCTTCCACATGCCTCAGTGGCAGTTCGTGGCAAACTGCAGAAGTGGGGCGAAAGGAGCAAGTTGTGAGTGTTGCCAGTGGCTCAGCACACAGTATGGGTCTGCTGGGCCAAAACTCTGCATATGAAGGAGCATCAGGATACATCCACCCCCCTTTCCCATATACAATACAGCTAATGTCATTGCTGCATGCCAACTACTGTGGGTTGGAACTACCTCAGCTCTGTGAAGTTTGATCAAATTCATACATGAGCAAAGCTGTTTTATTCAGCATGGTTTCATGGTCCAGAATTTCACCCTATGGGTAAAATTTATCATAGTACAGTAGATCTCCTTGCCACTTAAGCCACTTACTGAAGCCAGTCTCCATGGTAGACCTATATAAACTGGTGCAGAGACTGGAGATGGTCAGGATCCCATAGTTATGTGGATCAAGTGACTCTCACGCCCCGGTCAGTAATATGAAGGAGTTACACCTACTGTGTCAGTTCTTGCCCAGATGCAGGAGTAATAGCTGTGTAGGAGTCTGCTGTCACCCTGTGCCATGATCCCACTCACGATACCTGCATAAAACTTGCTTACTCATTTTATATGGGTTAAATGAATTGCATCATACAGAAGTCATCTTTACGCATTTTGTAGTTTTGCCTTAGATAATATGGACTTTGCAGTAGGTATGATATTTCCTATACTGAAGCCTCTTCTATCTGTCCTGAGTTGTTTTGCACTAGTGTAGCTGCACTGGTGCAAGCCCCTAGTGTAGGCACCATGCACCAGTGCAAAAAGTGACTTGCATTGTACAACTTATCTCTGTTTCAGTGACCAAAACAAAAATCAGTTGCATAATGGAGAAGGTCTTCTAACAAAGCTGGAACAGAATTATACTGGGTAAGTTTGGGCAAGTCTAGAAAAATCCTGTGACACCCTATGAAAGGGTTAATTTGTAAAATCAACAACTTGCAGAAAAATGTCCTTCTGTGAGAATCACTATTTAGCCCACATAAATTGTTTGATAAAATAATGCTTCAGTCACTGTCCTGTTTAGATTTTTTTTTGAGTGGCTTTGAGTGATAAAGCAGAATTTTCCAGGTCCATTTTACATGTGTAATTGCATTAATTTATTTTAGTAAACTGAGTTGTTTAATTTATCTCCAGGCTCTTACATAACATTACTCCAAAGACAATAAATAGATTTTTCCCCATTTTTCATAACTTATTGTAACTCATTAACTAGATAATTTCACCTCACAAATGTGAGAGTTCACAGACCAAGCAAAAATTCCACAATTCACATATCAGAGACATAAAAAGGAGGTACATTGTAAAGTCTGTTACTTAACACAAAATCCTTCATTTTCTGATGTTAGTGTTCAAATTTAGAAAAATTTATAATTGTTTTTGTTTTCTTCTTTTAATAGCTGGTTGTAAAAAAAAGAAACCAAAACCTATTATTATTCAGTGAAGCTGAAAGAATCAGCGTTGGTTGGCCCAGATTAATCAATTTCATTGGGACTAAGCATGCTTGATATATAGGATCTACCACTCAATCTAATTTCAGCATTTCAGATTCTCCATGACTGGTTTTGTGACTTTAGAGTCCTCTTTGCCCATTGGGATCTTCAGGGCTCTACTAACTCAGACGTACTCCTGAGTAGCCATCATCCATTGTTTTCTTTTAGTTCTAGTAGAAACTTTTATTGGAACTAGATAGTTATCCTTGGTTTAGCCATCTTCATTTTCACAAAATCCAGATCCTGCATCTCTGTTTTCTGCATAATTGAGTCTGGCAATGAAAGATTTACATTTAGCATCATAACCCAGAAAAGTAGTCTGGTCAAGATTTATTTTACTGTGCATGGTACAAAAGAATATCACTTTTAGAACTCAAAACTGGGGTTTCTGCGCCCATAGGAAACCAAGATAGTGAGCCTTGCAGGAACTATACCAAAAAAATGTTCTTAATAAGGTAAATTTTGCCACTTTTGCTTTAGGGTATCCACAAATTTACTTTGAAACTCTCCTTGAACTCAGTAGTTTGCTGGATGCACAATTTTTCCTCCTCCCTCTCCCCAAACATGTAAATATCTTCTGATGTATGACACCTAGAAAATAAATTCAGAACTTATTTTGAGATTGCAGAGTTGGAACTTTTTAACAAAGTTTATCCCAAATGAAGACAAGATTCAGAGTTAGTGTCTAGCTTCTTTATTTTTCTAATCTGAATTGCATAAATGTGCTTGAGAGAGACTATGATTTGTGCTGCTGGGTTTATCTATCAAGTATAATGAAAACACAGCTGAATGATATAATGAGGAAATAAAAGGCAATAAAAACTGACCTAAGGAATTGCTCACAATTTCCATATTGGATGTGGGTGGAGGGGTTAAAAAGTCCTCCACAATTAACTCACTAACTCAAGGGTATTAAAACAAATTGCTTTGGTGTCTGGAAATGGTGTCATATTAGCTTTTTCTTTTTTTAAAAAGAGGCTATTACAAATATGAATAATTGGAGTTCCATCTGCTTGAGGGACATAAATTTACAGTATAGTACAGTCAGTTAACATGGATTAAGGTACTGACAAAACTGTATGCCAACAAAAGAGGTTGAGGCTGATTTTTCTTGCTGAACATTGACTTTCTGAAATTTATTTTAATGGTCTACTTATATAGGAGTTACAAGATTAATCAAGCTTAGTTTGAGTGCACCCACTGTTTAGGATTGCCGCCAGAAAATTCTAAAGATGGCAGATTGTTTGTAAAGAGCTGTCTAAACTGCTCAAGAACTAGGGGGAAGAGAAGCCTCAATAATTTCTCAAATATAGTAATAGTGTGTAATGCTAGCCATCAGCCCTTTAACCACAATTCAGTGTCAAGCTTTATATGATTCCCACAAATCTTCATTAAAAGATGTGCCTTCATGTAATATTGTGTGTTTCAGTAATAAGGGAACTGTTTCTTCATCTATAGCTTTGGCTCTAACACTGCAGCAACAGTGGATTTAATAAAAACAGAAATGTCAGGAAGATAATAGTGGAGCTGAGAGAGAGAGATGTTATCTACTAAATAGGACACTGGGCTATTTTTCTTTTTGCACCCTCAGACTTTTTACATGTTTCAATCACATTTTCATATTCTCTGCTGCTGTGGCATGTCATCATTACAGCTAAGGATTCCAAATTCACACTTGTAGTTCTTTTTATCTCAACCTTTACAAGGGACCTATGCAATTAAGAACATCTCTCTTAAGTATATAACAACTATCCTAGACCAATGTAGCTGATCTTTGTAAACTTTATCCACCCTATTGCCAGAGATTTGTGTATGAGTGAGGACATCTGCTCTGTCTGAACCAATATGGAAAAATACATGTAATTTTCACATACATAATATGTAAGTAGACTAGAGAGGGGAGGAGCACAGATACCATAAAGGGGGAGGCGATTACAATAGTCAACATGATAGATAATCAAAGATTAAAAGTTGGGAGAGAGCAATAGGAAATTTAGAGATATAAAAGAAAAGTGATAGGATTTGTCTGGAAAGGATCAAAAGGTGACAATGTAGTTTTCGGCTTAGGTGACAGAGAAATTGGTGGAGTTGTCAATTGTGAACAAGAAAGCAAAGGAGGAAAAAAAGGATTTTGGAGCACAGATGAGAATTTTAGAGTTTGAAATTCAAATAGCAAAGGGCCAGCCAAGAGACAGAGATGCATAAATGGAGCGAAGTGCAGAGGTCAGTGATGGAGAGGTAGATTTCCAAATCATCAGTGTATCATTATTTGCTATTTGTATTGAGGTACTGCCTAGGAGTCTGTCACAGACCAGACCAACAAAAAGTTGGTCCTTTCCTAAAGACCAAGCAGTCTGAGATGGTAGCTGAAACTGGAATGGATGAGGCCGCCTACAGAACAAGCTGTAGAGGAAAAAAAGAAGGGAACTGAGAATAGGATCCTGAGGGGTGCCTACAGAGTGGGAGGGAGGAGGAAGAGGAGCCCCCAAAAGGACAATGGAGGAGCAGCCAATCATTTAGGAAAGCAAGTCAGAGTTGTAAAAAACGAGGTAGGATATAAAAGGAGGTGTTATACAGCATCAAAGGCTTCCTTAAGACCAATGAGAATGGGGAAGAGACTCTTAGACTCACCTCTCTTCTAGTCAGGTCATATATTAACTTTAGTTAAGGGCAGAAAAGGTGAAGAGGGAGTTGAAGGAGAATTCAAGGCAGCATGAATAGGCAACAGCCTTCAAAAGCTTGAAGATGAAGGAGAAAAGGGAGAAGCTGTTAGAGAGATTTTACTATAGCAAAACTGGGAAACAATTTGCTGCTTCAATATTGTCAGATGGATTGGGGAAACAAAAATGCTGCAAAAACCGGTTCTAGGATAGTATCCAAAATTCACAAGAAGATTTTACAAACATAGGCCCAGATTCTGATATCTTACTCCACAAGTACATTGACTTCAGTTTTCCTGTTCATGGAATAAGGTACAATTTAACAGGAATAAGGATATCAGAATCTAGCCCATAAGCCTGTTTTTTTATTCCCCAAAATATTAAACCACCATGGTGCTGTTAAATAGACTAATTCTTGATGTATATGCTGGGGTACTTTGGAACATGAACCTGAAAATGTTTCCTTACCTTGCTCTGAAGATATGTATCTCTGCAGATGACACAGTATGGTATGCAATATTGCCACCCCAAAATGCTACAGGTGTTAGGTCCTACTTCATGCTGATGTGTTTTGATGACATTGATGACATGTAAGTTAATCCTTTTATTAATTTAATTTTTTTTCCAGTGAGACAGCTTCCTAGACACAGTATACTATTTGTTTATGTGAGATTCTCAGGGGAGCAGTAGTCATACTGTTTTATTCCATCATTATTCAGTATAAATCAAAACAATGTAATATGGGATACTCAGCCTGTAATAGCAGTTGACAGTGAGCAGTGAAAATTTCAGTTAATTTTCCATTTGCCAAAGCTAAGGAGATAAAACCTCTTAAAACCAGACAATATGGACACCTCTTTCAATGGATCTGGTAGCTTCTTGCAGCAGTTTAGGGCTGCAACCTCAACAGCCTGCTTCCCATAGTCTCTTTTGGAGGTCGAGGCACTTTAACATTGATAAACTGGGTTGAGTGAAGGGCATGTTGCCTGTTGGTGTTGAAAAAAGTTGAACATATCTATGCTGGTGGCAAACTGAGCACATTCAAACAATGTATTAAACCAGTGACACTGCTTTCTCCAAGAGATGCATAGCCAATTGCAGCGATCACAGTAATGAGTTGCCACTGCACAATATATGGATAGTTTGCGTTTATAAATACTTTCTGGAGGTCAAGGTTTTGCAAACCACACATTTATTTTGCAGGGTCTGTGAAGTCTGTTTGAGTTCCAGAATTTGCCTCCCCTCTCTCCTTGCTAACTTAAACCCTTGTGTTCTTTCAAGGGTGATTCAGGTTTTTTTCTTGGAAATGAAAACCTTGTGCTATTTATTAGGAGCAGAAGAATCTTCCCACTCTTCTTCAGAAGCCAGGTTGCCACATGAGTGCTCTCTATATGTGTTGTGTATAAGCTGGGTCAAATTCTCTGTTGATATAAATGGATGCAGATCCCCTGACTTAATTGGAATTTTCCCTTCTCCTCCTGTGCTCCTTTTTCCACACTTCCCTCTAATTTTTTTTTCACTCTGCTTGTTTTCTTCTCTTTTTTCCATCTTATTTTTATTAGAGGTTTTTCTCTCTCCTTTATTTTTCATTCTCCTTAATTCATTTTAACCTTATTTTTTGGTTGATTGTTTTTCTCTCTGCACCTTTATAACAATCTGTCCTAAGCAGAACATGAACCCAATACAATGTGAATTGAAGTCAGGCTTTTGAACTCATAACTTTGTGTAGTTTGAAATTAAGCAAAAAGAGTTTGCTTAGCAGTGCAGATCAACTAGCAAATTCTAAGTTCTAATGTCTTGTGGTGGAGTGTGAGGGGTTCTTCAAACTAAAAGAGAACAGCGTTCAACTGAGTTTCAACTTTGGGGGGTTGCATTTCAGATTCTTTATCTCCCAGTCTGCTGCTTGGCACTGAAGACTCTATTCATTAAGAGACTTCAGCTTCAATATGTAGAATAATGTTTTAGCATAAGTTAGGGTGACCAGATGTCCCAATATTTGGGGCTTTTTCTTATATAGAGGCCTATTACCAGGGCCGGCTCCAGGGTTTTTGCCGCCCCAAGCGATCGCGATCAGCGGCAGCTCCACCGCGCCGCTTTCTTCTTCGGCGGCAATTCGGCGGCAGGTCCTTCCCTCCGACAGGGACCGAGGGACCTGCGGCCGAAGAGCCCGAGGTGCCGCCCCTTCCCCTTGGCCGCCCCAAGCACCTGCTTGCTGGGTTGGTGCCTGGAGCCGGCCCTGCCTATTACCCCCCATCCTCTGTCCCGATTTTTCACACTTGCTATCTGGTCACCCTAGCATAAGTATAAGTTTGGATCAGACTATTATTCTTGTTTCATTGTATATGAGTGATAGGAGAAGAAGGAATACGTGCTATTCTCTCTGAGTGCCCAGTTATGCAAAACTTTACTAACGTGTAATCATCATTGGAACTAATAATATGAGTAAGGCTCAGATACAGCCCTTAGCTGCCACACAAATTGGAGATGAGTACTGCACAGTTGATAATGCAGTGGCACTATTGTCAGTTCCATTTAGTACTCTGAATATTTATATTTTCTTTGTGTTATTATTTATGGTATAATCCCCCCACCAGATTCTGGGCATTTGCAAAACACAATGGGGACAGAGACAAGACAGGTGCAGTAATATATTTTAATGGACCAACTTCTGTTGGTGGGAAGTACAAGCTTTCGAGCTTCAAGGGGTCTTCCCCAGAGGTTATTTCCTCCAGATCTGGAGAAGAGCTCTGTGACAAGTAGGCAGAGGTTACAGGAGAGGGATAGTAATAGGCAGGGCCGGCTCCAGGCACCAGCCGAGCAAGCTTGTGCTTGGGGCGGCAGATTCTACGGGGCGGCATTCCACCCAATCCTAGGGCGGCACGGCGCTTTTTTTGTTTTGTTTTGTTTGTTTTGTTCACCGATCTGGCCGCCCTGTAGGAGGCGGTGGCGCGGAGGAAGGGAGTGCCCTGCTGGGAGCGGGCTGCGTGCTCCGTCTGCCCCAGCCAGTGCCAGGTCTGTAGCAAGCCCGGCAGGGCAGCCTACGTCCTTCCCTCCCCGCCAACTGGAGCAGTGCGGAGCCCTCCCGGCAGGGGGCACGGCGGGAGGGGCCGCGTGGCGAGCGCCCCGCTGAAGCCCTGTCTGCCCCCCTTCTCTCTCTCTCCCCCTGCTCCTTCCTCCTCCCCCCCCCCCGGTAGCCGGGGCACGTCTGCAGCGCAGGGAGTCCCCCTGCACCCTAGCTCCGGCCGCGCCGCAGGTTTTTTTTTTTCCTGCTTTGCTGCTCCGGCTGTGCCGCAGGTTTTTTTTTTTTTTTGCTTGGGGCGGCAAAAAAGCCAGAGCTGGCCCTGGTAATAGGCAATGTATACAGTTGAATCATACACTGTGTGTGTGTGTGTGTGTGTGTGTGTGTGTGTGTGTGTGTGTGTGTGTATTTATAAAAAATATATGCAGATATCTGTACATGGGGAAGGTATGAGAAAAATGGACTTTAGGGAAGTCATAGAAAAATGTATTGGTTTTAGAGGAGGAAGCTACCACAGCTGTGGTTCAGTTGCCTTTCAAGATGTTTTCCCTTACAAACAATACATAAACAGCTCATATTGTTGCTGCCACAATACCTTTGGGTATTTTTAATTTTTCTTTCATTCTATTCTCTGGCCTTATATTAATTGCCAGATTGATACTGGTTTGCATAAAATTCCCCTGGAGTCTCTCAGACTGATTATATAACAGATCGACTGTTTTTTCATTAAACAGTAAATAGCACATACCAGGCTGAACTTTCACAGGTATTCTGTTAAAGGATCTAGCAGCATTCAGGGATAAATGACTATTTAATCTTTCTCGGATGAAAACACTTTAAAACATAGCAGTGCTTGAGATGAATGACACTAGATAGTCATGTCCAGATCAGCATCAGGCTGCATGATCCAAAAGTAAATAATAGAAACATTTGTGATACAGGGGAGGCAGCTAAGATATTGGCCTGGAATTCTGGAGGCTTAGGTTCAGTTCCCTCCATCACTATCTTGATGTGAGATGGTTTTGGGCAAGCCACTTTACCTCTCTGTGCCTCTTTTCCCCTGCTGCCTTTTCTCTGTTTTGAGTGTAAGCTCCTCAGAACAGGAACTCTCTCTCACTGTGGGGTGTACAATGCCTAGCACAATGGCACCACTGACAGAGGGACCTGAGTGTTAATATAAAACAAATAATTAATATTAACACTAAACAGAAGTGGATGAACCTTCAGAGGTCAGAAGCATCCAAAAGTTTTAACTACAAAAATCACTGAAATATCCAAAGCATGGGAGGCCCTTCCCTCTTCTGACTCCTCAATCTCTGTTGCTTTCTCTCTTGTAAGGAGTCTTCCCCTTCTGCTCTTACAGTAGCACTTCTGGCTTCAGTCTGTGGTCAGGGGCCCTCCCTCCTTTCTGAGTGAGGAATCTGACCCTCCGTTCTCCTGTAATGACCTAATCTGGCATATTTCTCCTCTTGAATGTGTTTGTCTCCATACCAACTGCTATGCAGGTCTCTGTGCAAACAGCACAGCTGAATCTTGGGGGCTTAATTAGACCTACATGTGATTAATTTGGCCCATTGGATTTCAAGCAGGCAAATATGTATAAACCATAGACAGTATCCATGGAAATAGTCAAATAGGATTACTCATAAAATTCTATCATGCTACACAAAGAGTCAATATTCTGTAAAGAAGATGAGCGTAACTAATCGACTCTTAATTTAAGCCTTTAGTGAGAATTTATTTTGGGGAGATTATTAAGGTGATATTTTTTCCTATTTGGAATGATTTTTCCTTTCTCTGATACTCTGTCTCAATAGTACAGTATACATTCTCCCTCCAACCCTTTTGCAATCTTTCCAGGTGTGCACCCTTGTGAGTGATAGGCCCTTGGCCTCCACTTTGCTCAAGGAGGAGCCCCATGAAACTGCTACTCCAAGAATTGATCCCTGGCTTCAGCACCTCTTTTTCTGACCTTAGCTCCTGCAGCAGGTCCAAATGAGCTTGGACCTCATCTTGGAGACGTCTCATCTTGGGAGCTGTGCAACCAGCAAACATTTGCAGTGGCACAGGAGAGCCTTTTCAAAATGAGACAATATTTATTAGTCAGCAGGAGTCCAGGGATATATGGTTAAAATGGTAAAGGAAAGCCTAAATGTATAACTCTCCCCATCCCAGTCAGTTTCCTCTTGCTTAATTAGGACAGTCCCTCTTTGAACTGGCCTGGTGGACAGACTGCATGTCTGCAGCAACTGTCCTGCCCAGTAGCCCCAACTTGGAATACTCTAAGGGCTTGTCTACACTGGCAAGTTTTGTCGATGAAACTAATGACAAGAAAAAATCGACAAAAGCAAAGTCGTCAAAGCGTGTCTATATTTGTTCCCTCTGTCTATAGATCGTGTCCACGTTCGGAGCCCCTTTGTCGACAGCGAGAGCAATGGACTCTGGGTATGTATCCCACAGTGCCTGGTGACACCATCTGTCACTAGGTGTTGTGGGAATGTGGAAACGGAGCGTGGCGCATCCTGGGATGTGCAAAATGTACCGCCATGCACCGCTTTGTGTCCCAGCCCTCCAATGGTTTCTGGCTTCCTTTTGTACCGTTTTTCCAACTGTCATTCTTTTGTAGTGCGTGCCAGCATCTGCAGTGAGAGAGGATGGATCCCACACTTCTCTCCTATGCACTGCTAGCTGTCGTGAGGACATCGTGCCTGGCTGCATGATTACTCATAGAGTTACTCTCAAAGTTAACAGAGGATGAATCGCAGGCTCCCCAGTGTGATATGGACAGCAGCAACTTATCAGTGCTTTTGGCAGTCACAGAGCAGCTGCATAGGGTAGACCATTGCTTTTGGTCTAGGGAAACAAGCACTGATTGGTGGGATCACATTGTTATGCAGGTGTGGGATGATGACCAGTGGGTAAAGAACTTTAGGATGCGTAAAGCAACCTTCATGGAGCTATGTGCTGAGCTGGTCCCCGACCTGCGGCGCAAGGACACCAGATTGAGAGCTGCCCTTTCGGTAGAGAAGCATGTTGCAATCGCTGTGTGGAAGCTGGCAAATCCAGACTGCTACTGGTCAGTTGCAGATCAATTTGGAGTAGGAAAGTCCACTGTTGGGGCTGTATTACTCCAAGTGTGCAGGGCAATAAATCACATCCTGCTGCGGAGGACCGTGACTCTGGGAAATGTGCATGAAATAGTGGATGGCTTTGCAGAGATGGGTTTCTCTAACTGCGGCGGGGCGATTGATGGCACACACATTCCAATTTTAGCGCCAGACCACCTTGCCTCTGAATACATCAATAGGAAGGGATACATCTCCATGGTGTTGCAAGGGGCTTGTGGATCACCGTGGGCATTTCACGGACATCAGTGCAGGCTGGTCTGGAAAGGTGCATGACACACACATCTTCAGGAATAGTGGCCTGTACAGAAAGCTGCAGGCAGGGACAGTCTTTCCAGACCACAAGATCACAGTGGGGTGTGTGGAAATGCCCACAGTAATCCTGGGAGACCCGGCTTACTCCTTACAGCCCTGGCTCATGAAACCTTACACAGGGCACCTGGACATCAGCACAGAGTGTTTTAACAACAGGCTGAGCAGGTGCTTCATGGTAGTCAAATGTGCCTTTGGCCATTTGGAAGCTCGCTGGAGGCGTCTCAATGGCAGGCTAGACCTTACCGAGGATAATATTCCCATGGTCATAGCCGCATGCTGCACTTTGTATAATCTGTGTGAATCTAAGGGTGAAATGTTTGCTCAGGTGTGGAGCACTGAGGCAGAGCGCTTGGCTGCACAGTTTGAACAGCCAGATGCTAGGGCTGTCCGAGGAGCCCAGAGGGCTGCTATTAACATCAGAGAGGCTTTGAGGAACCACTTCGACAATGAGGGGCAGTAACACATGTCTGCTTTGGAGTTGCTTCCCTGGTGCATCCATGTACAATTTTGGGGCCCAAGATCCATGCAACAAAATGCTTTAGAAGCCTTACTATATGCTTTTGTAGAACACAGAATAAAAATGCTGTACCATTAAATACCTTAGCATTTATTTATTGTTAAAAAGGGTAAAACCTCACAACTGTGTGTAGCTCCAGCTATCATTGTGCAAGCTGTGAGAGGGGGTGGAGTGATGGGGAAACTCAGGAGTGCTATGAAGTGAAAAGGAATGTGTGGGCATAGAGGGGGGTGGTGTTGGCAAAGAATTGTGCATCTGCATGTGCTGAAGTGCTGACCATGGATCTGCTCAGTCTGCTGTATCAAAGACTTGACCATCTCCGTCTGATCCTCCATAACTTTTATCATCTGCTCTGTTGTTTGCCTAGCAAATGCAGCATTCTCTTTTCTGTCCTGCCTTTCGGCTTCCCAGCACTCTCTCCGTGCCCTGGTCTGTCTCTCATCGCGCTGCAGCACCTCCTGGAACACGTCTTCTTTGCTGCGCCTAGGGTTCTTCCTTATCTGCTGAAGCCGGTTGGCAGGGATGCGTGGTGTGTTCCTCAAGGTCTGTGCTGAACAGAAGAGGAATTGTTACATTCCAGCAAATGATTGAAACATTTTAGGAACAAGGGCCTTTTTTGCTAGTAGAAATCACTTTCTCTCTGAGACTCTAGGCAGGCACACAGCTCCGTGAGTGTCGGGAGTTGGGGGGGGAGGCAGTTGGGCATACAGACAAAAAGGTCACAGCTTGCAGGGCAGCTTTGCAGGGAACTCATTCTAAAATTATCACACACTTTTTCACAGGTGGACAACCTGCCGGCTGACATCTCGCTGCTGTGGGTGACCAGAGAAACCAGGGCACAACTCCTGCATGCTTGCGGCTTTCACCCCGGTCTATATGCAGCTCAGCTATGTGTCGCTTTGGTCCCAGCTCCAGTGATTGCTAAATGGCATGGTACAGTTTCCTAAAATGGGGGAACTAACAAGGCTACAATCCCTTGGAATCTGTGGCAGAGGATTAACAAGCACCTCTTGGAAACTTTCCAGAGCCTCTCTCTGGAGGATACCCCTGCAGGTCTCGATGTCCATCAACACTATGCTTGGCCATGCAGATTAGCTACACAGGGCAATGTCCAGGTCACAGAAAACACTACCTGCCTCTCACTTTTCGATTCCCTACACAAGCCACAGCAAATTATCTGGTGTCTCATCTGCTTCCTGCTCCCCACTGAGCACTTCAGGAGTGGAGAAAAGTTCAGTGGGAGCACCACATCCTCTTCTAGCTTGACTTATTCATCCAGAATTTCAGCCTCCAGGTTACCCCCTCTTTCTGCTGCCTGCGAAGTATCCACAGGGTTATCAGAGATGGAGGTGGGGTCACCTCTGAGGATAGCATTCAGCTCCTTATAGAAGTGGCAGGTCTTAGGTGAACTACCGGAGCAATGGTTTGCTTCCCGCGCCTTACAGTATGCCTACCCCAGCTTCTTTATCTTCGCTCTGCACTGCTGCATGTCCCAATCATAGCCCTTTTCGCACAAGCCTTGAGGAATTTGCCCATGTGTGTCCCGATTCCTATGGGTAACTCACAGCTGCGACTGAACAGACTCCTCTCCCCCGATATTGATCAGATCCAACAACTCAGCAGTGGTCCAAGCGGGAATGCATTTGGTGCCAGCCATGCTGACCCGGGAAGCCACCTGGGAAGCTCCTCTGGGAAGCCAGCAAGCAGGAAATGAGATGTAAAATTTCCGGGGTTTGCAAGGGGGAGGGGCGGATTAGCTGCAGGGCAGCAAAGTTCAATCAGCTGACCAGAGCAGCAGCATGGGAATTATGGGACACTTTCTGGGGGCAAATAAAATTGAAAAAAAGCTGTGGTGTCTACATTGGCTATAGCTATTTGTCGACAATAAAGGGAGGGGAAAAGACAAAAGTCTCTTGCAGAGGGTAGAAGTTTTTTGTTGCCAAAACTAGGCATTTTTTTCGAAAAAAGTCACATTGCAGTGTGTTCGCTATCGCTGTTTTGTCACCAAAAGGCAGTTTTTGGCGACAAAACTTTCCAGTGTAGACAAGCCCTTAGTTGCTTACCTCTGCTTCTGTGTCCTTTGTCTCAAATCCCAGTCACGCTGTTTTCATGTACTACCCCACCCCACCCCGCCCTAGTTCAGATAGGGGAAGGGTTGAGTTCAGCTATGTAACTGCCCACCCATATGCTAAAGAGTCCTCTTGAGTGGCAGTCATGGAGTTAATGGTCCAGTTGTTAGTTTCCATTGTCTCTCCAAGGTAGCTCTATTAAGGGCTTGTCTACACTTGAAATGCTGCTGCAGCATGCTGCAACACTATAGTGCTACAGTGTAGACACTACCCGCATCAACAGGAGAGGTTCTCTCATTGCATAGGTAATACCTCCCCAGAGGCAGCAGCTAGGTCGACAGAAGACTTTTTCTGTCAACCCTAGCGACCTTTACATGGGGACGTAAGTCAGCTTAACTATACTGCTCAGGCGCATGGATTTTTCACACCCCTGACTAACATAATTAAAAATACCTAATTTCTTAGCATAGACCAGGCCTCTCATATTGGCAGTTCTTGATAGAACATACATACCAACCCAGACGTAACTGTCATCCACACTCAGTCCATTCATCATTTATTTCCTGACTCATGGAGCATCTCTAGAAAGACATTAACCCCTTGAGACTAAGTCTATGTCTACATTGCGTACCTTACAATGGTGTGGCTGTGCTGCTGCAGCCCACTGGGGTAAGGTGCGCATGGTAGCCGCTGTTTGTTGCCGGGAGAGAACTCTCCGGGTGACAAAATAAAATCACCTCTAATGAGGGCCGATAGCTTCAGTGCTAGGACTGCAATTCCCGCCGATGAGGCACTGTCCACACAGGCACTTTTCATCATTAAAACTTTTGTCGTTCAGGGGTGTTTTTTTCACACCCCTAAGAGACAAAAGTTTTAACGTCAAAAGTGCAGTGTAGACATAGCCTAAGTAAGTAGCAGTACAAGCGGGTAATCTGAGTCACATAATTTCATAAAAATACAGGAGTTTCCCCATTCTCTATGGTCTGCCATCCTACTGGTATTACACTTTTCTCCGTAGATTTTCTTCTCCATAGGTCAATCTATTCCAGTGATACATCTCAACTCATTTTCATTCTCCAAGGAAAAGTTAACTTTCATACCCATTTGCAGGAGGTGTTCTAACAGTCTGCTATTTCCTTGGATAGTGGAATAATGGCCACGAGCTATGTGAAAAAGAGAAAAAAATATTTCCCTTAGAGCAGAGGCGGGCAAACTACAGCCTGCGGGCCACATCCAGCCCATGGGACCCTCCTGCCCGGCCCCTGAGCTCCTGGCCCGGGAGGCTCGCCCCCGGCCCCTCCCCTGCTGTTCCCCCTCCACCACAGCCTCAGCTCACTGCACCGCCGGTGAATGCTCTGGGTGGCGAGTTCCTGGAGCAGCACAGCTGCAAAGCCTGGTGCTCTGACCTGGTGCTCTGTGCTGTGCGGTGCGTGGCTGGCTCCAGCCGGGCGGTGTGGCTGTAGCGCCGCCAACCACCGGTGCTCCAGGCAGCGCGGTAAGGGGGCAGGGAGCGGGAGTCAGGGGGATTGGATAGAGGGCAGGGGAGTTCGGGGTGGTAATCAGGGGGCAGGGTCATGAATGGGATCGGGGCGGTCAGAGGGTGGGGAACACAGGTTGAATGGGGGCAGGGGTCCCGGGGAGGGGGAAGGAGGGGGGCGGGTTGGATGGGGCGGCATGGGACAGTCAGGGGCGGAGGTTCTGGGGGCAGTCAGGGGACAGGGAGAAGGGGTGGTTGGATGGGGCAGGGGTCCCAGGGGTGCTGTCAGGAATGAGAGGAGGGGTTGGATGGGGCAGTGATTCTGGGGGGGGGGGTCAGGAGATGGTGGGTGGATGGGGTAGGAATCCCAGGGGGGCCGTCACGGAACAGGGGGGTTTGGATGGGCTAGGAGTCCAGGGGGGCCATCGGGGGGCCAGAAGCGGGTGGGGGGAGTGGTGCATGCCCCCCTTCCCTAACCGGTCCTCCATACAATTTCCAAAACCCGATGCGGCCCTCAGGCCAAAAAGTTTGCCCGCCCCTGCCTTAGAGCATTAAGTAAATGTTTGGAGGCAGATTGCCTAGTCTGATGATAAAAAAGTAACATTTTGTGACAGAAGGAGGCCTTACAGCCCAACTACATCTACCCAGCTATCTGTTTAGCCTTTTTACCTTGTAATGATTTTTCCTTCTAAGTGGTTGGCTAATTCTTTTTGAATGTGTTCTTGGTTGCAGCTTCTGTTTTTCATGCCTAGTCCTTTCTTAGCTTTAGTTCATGTCCTCTTGTTTTTGAGCCTGTTATCCCCTTGAATAATTTGTGGGCACCAACCGTCTCTGTACTCCTCAAAACTGTATAAATCCAAGACCTGCACTATTATGTACCTCAGCTACTGTAAGCATGTTGTTTGTTTACACTATTACGATCTGTAATTGGGAAAACGGTGTGCACTGTTCTCCATATTCACTAATTCTTTATTCCCTTTTGTCTTTCTAAGTAATGCCCCATGTGATATACGGAAAGACAGAAAAGGTTGCTTCAAATATAGCAATAGACAGACACTGAAAGAGATTTCAAAGATATAATTTTCACTGATGAAAGGTATTTTGTGAGATAGAATGTCACAGAAATGATCTTCAGGAATATTGGCTGGTTGTCCATGAAACAGAGAAAAGCACCCACTGCAGGTATCTATCAATCTAATCTAGCTATTTAGGCTTTTAAACTGCACTTATCACCCTGCTCCTGACTGCATTACCAATTCAAAAAGTAAACATATTTAAGATTTTTAGCTTTCTTTCTCCGCATCCTAAAATATTATTTACTTATTTGTTTATGTGAAAGTTATGTCAAAGAAGTGGGTTTGAAAGTTGTCAATAATCCACCTTGGAAGCTGAAATATGATAATCATTATGTCTAAGTACAAAGTTTATAGGAGGAGGCACTGCCTCCTGGCCAGTCAAAAGTGGAATTCTTAGCAGCTGTAACCATTTAAGTATCTATTATGAATTTATATTGCTGGACTGTCTAGATGCCCTATGTATTAGAAGCTGTATGCACACATAGTAGTAGACAGTCCCTGCCTCAAAGATTTACACTCTAAATAGACAAGATAGCAAAAGGGTAGGAGAAAGGAAGTATTATTAGTCTCTTTCTGTAGATGTGGAACTGAAGCAGAGAGAGATTAAGGGATCTCTTACACTTAAAAGTTTACACTGATTAAGGTAGGGTATGAACTTAAAGTGCAGTAGGTGTTCCTGAATAACTCCATGTGTGATACTCTTAGTCTGGAACATGAGTGCCTTTTTCCTGTTTAGCTTCAGTAGCTATTGCATGCTCCCAGAGTTCCACATAAGCTGCATTACACTGGTCTACAATTTTTGAGAAGTCGTCTGCTTCAGAGATAAAATGTGCTATTTATTATGTATTTTGATGTGCTGAATTCAAATATGACAATTAAAACTACTGATTGGCTACTGTTTCTAAGATATTTAAGTTATTACATTTTATGTCTATGTATATTGTGTAGAGAGTAGAGTTTTAATCATAAATTGTAAACCTAGGTCTTTTCATGTGTTTTGGTTGCTTTACATGATAATATTTCACCTGTCCTGTTTATGTAACACTTTAAAAATCAGCAAAAGGGTTATATAAATAAAATTTATTATGAAACAAAAGGCAAAAAATTATTCTGTACATAGTTTAGTCCTATTCAGTGTCTACTCGGCGCTTCTTGGCTTGTCTCTTGTATTCATTAAATGGAGCATCTCTTGTCACTGTCCAGCAATAGTCTGCAAGCATTGATGGGCTCCATTTGCCCTGATAGCGTTTCTCCATTGTTGCAATGTCCTGGTGAAATGGCTCGCCGTGCTCGTCGTTCACTGCTCCGCAGTTCGGTGGAAAAAAATCTAGATGAGAGTGCATGTTGCAACCAAGGCTTTTGTATGCCTTAAGGAGGTTTTCCACCAACAACCTGTAGTTGTCTGCCTTGTTGTTTCCGAGAAAATTTATTGCCACTAACTGGAAGGCTTTCCATGCCGTCTTTTCCTTGCCACGCAGTGCATGGTCAAATGCATCATCTCGAAGAAGTTCACAAATCTGAGGACCAACAAAGACACCTTCCTTTATCTTAGCTTCACTTAACCTTGGAAATTTTCCACGGAGGTACTTGAAAGCTGCTTGTGTTTTGTCAATGGCCTTGACAAAGTTCTTCATCAGACCCAGCTTGATGTGTAAGGGTGGTTACAAAATCTTCCTTGATTCTACAAGTGGATGCTGAACACTTTTCCTCCCAGGCTCCAATGACTGTCGGAGTGGCCAATCTTTCTTGATGTAGTGGGAATCTCTTGCACGACTATCCCATTCACAGAGAAAACAGCAGTACTTTGTGTATCCAGTCTGCAGACCAAGCAAGAGAGCAACAACCTTCAAATCGCCACAAAGCTGCCACTGATGTTAGTCATAGTTTATGCACCTCAAAAGTTGTTTCATGTTGTCATAGGTTTCCTTCATATGGACTGCATGACCAACTGGAATTGATGGCAAAACATTGCCATTATGCAGTAAAACAGCTTTAAGACTCGTTTTCGATGAATCAATGAACTGTCTCCACTCATCTGGATCCTGAACGATGTTGAGGGCTGCCATCACACCATCGATGTTGTTGCCGGCTACAAGATCACCTTCCATGAAGAAGAATGGGACAAGATCCTTTTGACGGTCACGGAACATGGAAACCCTAACATCACCTGCCAGGAGATTCCACTGCTGTAGTCTGGAGCCCAACAGCTCTGTCTTACTCTTGGGTAGTTCCAAATCCCTGACAAGGTCATTCAGTTCACCTTGTGTTATGAGGTGTGGTTCAGAGGAGGAGGATGGGAGAAAATGTGGGTCCTGTGACATTGATGGTTCAGGACCAGAAGTTTCATCCTCTTCCTCTTCCTCGTCTGACTCAAGTGAGAATGATTCTGGTGCATCAAGAACCGGCAGTCCTTCTCCATGGGTTACTGGGCGTATAGCTGATGGAATGTTTGGATAATGCACAGTCCACTTTTTCTTCTTTGACACACCTTTCCCAACTGGAGGCACCATGCAGAAGTAACAATTGCTGGTATGATCTGTTGGCTCTCTCCAAATCATTGGCACTGCAAAAGGCATAGATTTCCTTTTCCTGTTCAACCACTGGCGAAGATTTGTTGCACAAGTGTTGCAGCATATGTGTGGGGCCCACCTCTTGTCCTGATCTCCAATTTTGCAGCCAAAATAAAGGTGATAGGCTTTCTTAACCATAGTGGTTATAATGCGCTTTTGTGATGCAAAAGTCACTTCACCACAAACATAGCAGAAGTTCTCTGCACTGTTCACAAAAGTACGAGGCATCTCTGCTCACTTTGGCTAAACAGAAATGTGTCCCTTAGCAAAATCAAACACTGACAAATAAGAGAGCACGACACTGTATGATTTCTAGAGCTGATATAGGGCAATTTGTTCAGCAGAGTGATGTAAGCTTCGTTATGATTGCATCATCCATGACTTCTAGGAATAACATGATGCAATTCATATCATGTATGACGCAATACCAGCTTCAGATTGCATCATTCATTGTTTTGCCTAAAAAGCAAGTTCTGTCCAAACCCAGTCATAGATTTATTCATAGATCCAGTCAAAGATGTATTTTAGTCATTTCTGGTTTAAATTGAGATCCCTTCCCTTTATAACTCACTTATCCTCCGCCATTCCCAAGTCAAGGGTCGTATATAGTGACCCAATAGCATATCTTGAAAACTAGAGCCAATCAACAATTTTAAGCATCATTTTCGTTCTCAGTGACCCAGAATTAGTAAAGTTTGACAACATTTATTTCAGAAGCATGCCCCTCTGTCATGATGGAGGATAGGCCGATTTTCAGTCAGTCAAAAGTTGGGCCTCCTTACTTCCCTTGTTGTGCCCCTGTGTAAGTGATAGCTTACTACATGGCTACACTCAAAACTCCAAAGGGCTGCCGCAGGAGTGCTCCCGCAGCAGCACTTTGAAGTGCGAGTGTGGTCGCGGCGCCAGCGCTGGGAGAGAGCTCTCCCAGCGCTGCAGGTACTCCACCTCCACGAGGGGATTAGCTTACAGTGCTGGGAGCACGGCTCCCCGCGCGGGGCACTGTTTACACTGATGCTTTACAGCACTGTAACTTGCTGCGCTCAGGGGGGTGTTTTTCACCCCCCTGAGCGAGAAAATTGCAGCGCTGTAAAGAGCCAGTGTAGCCATAGTGTCCTAATTGCTTCCATTTGACTGCAAGACTCCTTCCCTGTCTCCCCCGCCATTGCTTTGTATTGTTCCTGATTGCTTTGTATTGTTAATCATCTGCTAATATCTCTTGGGATCCCAGTCCAAGATGAAGAGACAGCAACAGTGACGGCACAGTGCACTTTACAGTCAAAATGGTGTTCACAAAGCAATGGAGTTTTTAGTTTGATGTAGACATATGCTAATATATCACAGCTACATATGCAGTTTAATAGAATAACAGTCTTTAAATGTTTTAGCCTGTTTGACGTCAAAGAATCCTAGAGATCTGTGGGAATGAATAGAGGAATTAAGAATTGTTTAGTATTACAATGTTGTGGGTAGAGGTCACCTGAGGAGCTATATCAAAAAAGGGAACTGGCCATGTAATGATTTTTAATTGTACATGAATGCACATTCCTTTCCAGTAAATCTCTGACATTTCTTATGCACCATATGCATTTTACTTATTGTGTGTTCCTGTGACGAATTGGGGGATTTTCTTATCTTTTCGTGGTTTTCCAATGGTTTGCATGCAGAGGGAGTGGGACTCAGTGTCCCTGGGTGTTACTGGTTTAAAGAGGTGAGGGGAGAGGGAGTTTGTTGTTACAGAGGACCGGAGAGGAAACTTGGGACCCCCAGCCGATGGCCTGGAGGAGGGACACCCCAGCAACTGGTGACCTGATGACCCGGAGGCCCAGCTCAGGAGTTGCAGCCGGTTCTAGCCAGTGGGAGGACAATGGGCTGCGACGAGATGACCCCATGACCTAACCAGCTGGTTCCAGCCAGAGGAGGGTGGAGAGGAGAGGAGGCCCAGATGACCCTGTTTACCTGGAAAGAAGACAATGGACAGAGGCGGGGCTTGGGGCTGGTGATATCAGATGCCCAGCTGGGAAGCAGGGGGGTTCTGGGCTGGAGAGGGGGAGCAGGCAGAGCCCACCTGGATGCAGGGAGACTGGGATGTGCTGTGCTGAGGGAGGCCAGCCTGAGAGTCAGAGAGTTTCCTGTGCTGTGTTCAACACTCAATAAACCCTCCTGTTTTATGCTGGCTGAGAGTCACTCTGGTCTAGAGAACAGGGTTGCATCGTCCCCTCCCGGGGGTGGAGGCCCGGGGATCCAGAGCGAGTGGACTTCCCGAGGGGGCCCATGGCAGAGACAGACGTGCTAAGGCTCAGAGAGGTGCGGTTCCAGGAGGTGGAGGGGCCAACCCCGAGAGAGAGTGGACCCCCGAGAAGGGCTGTCTCACTGAAAGGGGCACCCCCCATGGACCGCACAGGGCCAAGAGTGGGCACGATCTGTGAGTCCGTGACAGTTCCTTCCTGCTTTTATTTATTTTTTTAAAGGAATTGTGGCTCAGGATTTTGGTTTTTTTTGCTTCATAAAGCACATTGTCAAGGACGTATGTTCTCCGCATTGCAGCATATGACACTATGTGCAGATTCATTCAAGGTGAAGTACAATATGTTCCATATTTTTTTTAAACCACCTGTTTGGTAGTGAAATACAATAGCACTTCACTGTATAGTATAGTGTACTTCATCTCTATTAGTGATGAATGAACTATGAAATGTTTGGATAAACAACCGTATGTTTGCATGCTAATCTAAACCAATCTAAATCTCTTTGGACTAAAGCTATTCTGTTTAAAGTAAGTCAGAAATAAGCAAGAATAAACCTCCACCACAGTATTTCTGTACAGAACTTCCATTTTCACTTTGTCCAAAGTGGACAGGCAACTGAAAAATAAAATAAAACTGAAAAAGGTAATATGATCTAGTGGCTAGAACAGTGAGCTGGGAATTCACTATTCTTTTCCTGGTTGTCACCCAGACTTGCTGTGTAGATGTTGGTTGGTTTGTTTTTTGAGAAGCATGTAATCTCTCTGTTTCCTTTGGATATAATAATACTTATGCCTCAAGGGGTGAATTTTTTAATAGTTGTGATGCAGTTTGAGATAGTCAGGTATAATGTGACACGTGCAAATTATTACAGTAGAACCAGTCAACCACACACCTCATTTGGAACTAGAAGTATGCAATCAGGTAGCAGCAGAGACCAAAAAAAAAAAAAGGGCAAATACAGTACAGTACTGTTTTAAACATAAACTACTACGAAAAGAGGGAAAGTTTTTAAAAGAAATTTGACAAGGCAAGAAAATTGTTTCTGTGCTTGTTTCATTTAAATTCAGATGGTTAAAAGCAGCTTTTTTTCTGCATAGTGAAGTTTCAAATCTGTACAGACGCCCCCCCCGACTTACGCAATCATTCCGTTCTGGAAAGCCTTGCGTAACTCGAATTTTGCGTAAGTCGGAAATCTTACGCAAAAATTTCCACAACTCGAAAATCCTATTTCTGGCTTATGGAACTTTTTCCATAAGTGTGAATTTGCATAAGTCGGGTCTTGTGTAACCCGGGGAGCGTCTGTATTAAGTCAATGTTCAGTTGTAAACTTTTGAAAGAAAAACCATAATGTTTTGTTCAGAGTTAAGAACAACCTCCATTCCCAAGATGTTCCTAACTTTGAAGTTCTACTGTATTACAATTTCGCCGCAACCCTTACTTAACAAGATTCATTTTGAATTTTGGGTAAAGGTTTTTGTTCTGTTTCCATTTTATCCCAAGCAATTGACCCATCCAGAATTCAATGGAATTGGGTATTGCACTGTCACTTCCAGAAAATCTCCTCTCCCCACAATGCTTCTTTAGCCTTCATTTTAAATTTTCTATAGAAGTTCATAAAACACTGCTCAATTTCATTGCCTGGGTATGGAGGCAGGAAGTGATGCTGAGCATGGAATATTTCACTTCTAGAGCTCTTAGTACATGGTTGCGGTAGTGAGTGTTACAGGTCATCATCAAACAAATTTGACAAAATATTGGGAGGGGGAGAATTTGGTAAATTTCTGGGTTTGATTAAAAATGGCCTCTTTGTTAAGAGGCCTCTGCATCTAAATGGCTCAGTACAGTCAAGAGAAGTAGCACATTCATAGTCTTCAGAGAGTGGACAACATTCACCTACTGAATTGAGACTTGGCCTCAAAAGAGCTAAACATTTGAGACCTTTTTATTTTAATTCTTCTTCTTAAGTTCCCAATTGTTTATGGTCAGTTGGTGATTAATGGAGAAGGTGCTCATTACAAACAGTTAAAAATCAGTATTTGTTTCTCTGTCCTGCAGCTACTATACCGATGGATAAGTTATTATCAATATCAGAGCTCTGACTTTAACTAACACTGTCAGTTGGTCCCATAGGATTGCCATACTTGCCAGGTATAGGAACTTCAGGTCAAAAGACCTCTTTACAAATACTGGCTTAAGGCCTGATCCTACAGACTCTTAGGGCTAAATTGCCTGATACTCCCTTCTGGAAGAAACTGAGTGCAAAAGGAATGGAGAGGTGGGGGGGGGGGAGCAAGTGGGAGGAGACCTGTTTTTCCCCTCCTTAGTCACTGGCCTCAGCATAGGGGCAAGTAGGCTGCTTGTTTTCTTTTCTTGTTTTGTTTTTTGTTTTGTTCAGTGCCTATCTCAGTGGGGTACTGGTCCATTACTGGGGCTCCTAGGTGCTGTGGTAATACAAATAATAGTAAAAGTGTCACAATTTCTTCCTTTGTCTGTTCCTGTGGCAGCACTGTTGAGCATCACACATTACTTGGGACATATTGTAAAGCTACTATCTAGATCATAATGACTAGACAAATACCTATACATTCAAAATCATGGTAACCAAGTGCTTCCATTGACTAGATCAGAAGTCAGTAACCTTTCAAAGAAGAAGAACCATTTTTTTGTTTTTGTCTTGACCAAAATTTTTCGAGAGCTACATCACACACAAAGCTACTTGTAGAGTTAGAATTTATCAACTAATAATAATTGAACATATTAAAGTTATTACTACTCACCAATACTTTTAATGCAATTTCTGCTGTTGGACATCTTTAGAGAGTTGCTCAATGTTGGTGAATATGCCGTGATTTTCATTTTCAAGCAGGACTCAAGATTAACATCTTGCAGTTGGCTCCTTAGTTTGTTTTTGATGAAATTCATGTTGGAAAACACTTGTTCACAGAAGTACATTGAACCAGAGATTGAGAGAAGCCCAAATGCGTATTTCTTCAGCTGACTGTATCTGGTAGACCATTCCAAACGTTGAATATAATCTGGTCTTGTTGTTTAAGGTCATCCATTTCAGACCACTTGTGTTATAGCCCGAGGGTGGATTTCTCCCTTTCCAAATTTTCAAGTTCAGTGACCAGATCTTTCAATTTTGAATTCCATTAATCCTTGTCTTGCAAGTCCGCTAATTCAAGTTCAAATTGCGCTTGATCGATTCCCGCAAATGCTGAAAAATTCAATGCAGAAGTGTCAGCTTCAAGCGGTTTCATCAGAAATGACAAAGTGGCCTCTTCCCTTCTGAACTCAAACTCGATCAGCAAATGCAGCTTGCATTTTGATGCCTGTTTCTGCAAGGAACCTAAAATCAGTGTCACAGTCATTTGTTTGTATTGCTGCAATGTTGGGAAATGCACTAAGATGCCCGTCTCAATGTCCCTTACAAACAAGGACAGCTTTCGTTCAAATGAAAGAACTTCTTCCAAATGAGAAATTGGAGTATTTCCTTTTCCCTGTAGGTTCCGATTCAACACGTTCAAATGATAAGTTAAATCCACCAAGAAACTGAATTTCTGCAGCCAGTGAGGATCTGTTAGCACTGCGTATTTAAGGCCCTTTTGTCAAAGGAACACCCTAATTTCCTCAAGACATGACACAAACCTCACCAGGACTGCACCTCTGGAAATGATCATTTCCATTACTTTCAAGATTTCTTCTGGAAAGGTTTGTGCACACAGCACTTCCTGGTGGATTATGCAGTTAAATGAAATTACATCGTGCACCATACTTTTTTTAAAGTAAAGAAATCTTTTTGTGCCCCCCTTCATGCTCGGTGCTCTATCTGTAGCAATAGAAATTATTCTGTTGATGTCAATATCTTTTTGTTTCAGACATTCAGTGACAGCAGATGCAATATCTTCACCCTGAGTTTCAAAATGTCTTTCAAGGTTTGATTTCTTATTGTTGGATAGTTTCTCATTGCAAATGAGGTACAACCGGAGTCCGGCTGAACTCAATATAAAAGCATAAGACTCAGTCCAATCATTTTGAAATTCTTGATGTTCGTATTCTCTCTCTCTCTTTTTGGTTGTCATTTTTTTGATTGAAGGTATTTATCTGATCTATTTTATTTCTGATTTTTGACTTTTTCAAACTGTTGAACACTGAAACATTCTAGTAAAGACAGAGCACATCTGCTTCTTTTCACAAGAAATTCCAAGAGTTTTATTGGTGGACAACAGTTGCCTTGCTAATGAGCCGTTTGAATTTGAATATAAACAGGAGGGGGCTCCGGGCTTGGGCAGGGGATTGAGGTGCAGGAGGGGTGTGGAGTCTGGGAGGGAGTTTGGGTGCAGGAGGGGGTTCTGACCTGGGGCAGGGGTTGGGGTGGAGGAGGGGGTGCGAGGTGTGGGCTCTGGCTGGGAGGCACTTACCACAGGCGTCTCCCGGCCGGTGGCGCAGCAGGGCTCAGCAGGCTGCCTGCCTGCCCTAGCCCCATGCCGCTCCCAGAAATGGCTAGCCAATGGGAGCTGCGGGGAAAGTACTTGTGGGCACAGGCAGCGCATGCAGACCCACTGCTCCCCTGCCTCCAAGGGGTGTGCAGAGACGTGCCAGCAGCCAGTCACTTCTGGGAGTGGCATGGGGCCAAAGCAGGCAGGCAGGCAGCCTGCTTGAGCTCAGCTGCACTGCCAGCCGGGAGCTGCCTGTGGTAAGCGCCTCCCAGCCAGAGCCTGCACTTCGCTCCCCCTCACAAAACGTCTGCCCACAAGGGGGCACCCAAAGAGCCGCATGCAGCTCCAGAGCTGCATGTTGCCGACCCCTGGACTAGGTAGACATTTCAGGACTGAAAAAATAATACAAAACTTGTTACAGTAAAACTTACTATCAATTATTTGTATTGCTGTAGCACCTAGCTGTCCTAGTCATTCAGGATCCCATTGTGCAATGTGCTGTACAAAGAACAAAAAGATGGTCCCTTCCACAAAGAGTTTATAAACTCAATATGACAAGAGACAACAGATGGATACAAACAGATGGGGAAATATAAGGAAACAATAAGTCAAGAGTGGTCAGCATGATAAACGATGGTCTCAGCACACCAGTGGCCAAACCACAGTAACAAAGCATGAAAAACTTTGCCTGTGTTTTAGCCAAGAAGTGCAGAGAACAGAAAGTCATGTCCTTTATCAGTCTCTTCTCCTGGGGTTTTGCTATTGCTTGCTTACCTGAAGAAGTAGTAGGTGGGGAGGAAGAGACGATAGACTGTCTACTTTTCTTCAAGCAGATTTATAATGTTCACAGCCAAGAAGACAATATATATGATGGATGTACTCTTTAATTAGACTGTTGTAAAAGCTGTAATTACAGCTACTAAGTGTACTTTTATGTCTGCATGCATAAGCAATTTCAGGATTGTCACTGAAACTCCACAAGGAAACGACTTGGCTTCCAGAACATGCTTTTGTATGTGTTTGGGATTTTTCATAATGTGTTTTTAAATGATATGTTATAAAACAATTTTCTTTATAATATAAGTTCAGGACAATAGAGATGCAGACATGTTATGAGAGCTGTCTTTTAAAAATATTTTTATCCTTTTTAAAAAACTTGAAAAATATTGTTCCAACACCTTTCTTATGGTTTAATAATTCTTAATTTCTCTTTCATAAATAAAATGATCCATGCAATTTCATTTATAGCATGGCCCACTGAATGGCTTGTTACAGAGGGAAAGATAATGAAATTATAAGAGCAATTGACTCCTACCACATGCAGCCAAGACAAACAATTCTGCAGCATTTTCTGCCTCTCCTTGTGATCTATTAGCAAAGAGCATATACTTGCTGTGTGGAATTAAAGTGATTTATTTTGTGTTTGCTATTAATCTTTGGACCCATGCTGCATTTTCAGCTGTTATCTAGATGCTGTAGTCAACAGAGATGTTTTCTACATAAGGAGGAAGTTGCTGAATACTATTCGCCAGAAGGCAGAGGAAAATTGACTTGTTGAAGAATGCAAAGCTAATATGCAAATGAGCGGCTGTTCTTGACTATTGTTTCTTTTGAACTTTCTTCCTTCTTTTTCTCCTCTCTTCCATAGGCTTCATCTATGTTATATCAAAGTTAGTGTAGAAAATGAGTATAGCTGAAGAAAGAGGCAGATCAGGCTAGATTCACAAAGTGGGCTTAGGCATTGCAATGTTAAGCATTGACACATCTACCTTTTAGGAACCCTGCTGCCTAGTGAAATTAACAGCCCCAAATTAATCACCCAGGCTCCCTATACAATGCAAGTGGAGAGAACCCAGAAGCTAGCCCCCAAAAATAAAGCACATAGGAGTGAGTTTTCAGCTCTACATTAGACTACATTTAGAAGAGTTTTAAATAGTGGATTTTAGAAGATTAATTTAAAGTGTCTACAGTTCAATAGGATTTTGAATTCTAGTAATATATTTTTAATATTTTAAAAGAAATTTTCTTTTTTCCTTCTCTTTCCAAATGTGCTTGGATGAAAATCTTACTCACTAGTTTTGTTTCATGTTGCCCACCTTAATAATGGTCTGTCATTAGTTATCACGTTAATAGATATAGCTTGTAACTAGAGATCTGCCATAACTATAGTTCCAGATCCAAACACCCCTAAATTCTGAGGAAGTTCAAAGCCTGACCTGAATGTAATGGGTTCTTTCTTTATAAAAGTGTTTATAAAAAAAAAAAAAAAAAAAATTAGCTCATGATCGGAACATCCCCAAACTTCAAGAAGGTTCAGACCCTGATGCAGGTTCAGATCTGCATCTAAATGTAGATATCTGCAATCAGGTAAAACTAAAACTCCAGCTGCTTGGATCCCTGATCTTTGCAGAGTGGTTATTGAAATTCCAGATCTAAATTTTTGCAGCTTGAGCCTATTTCTGCCTATGGAATCTCCTATTTCTAATTCTAGATATGTATATGCCCCCATCTCTGTAGTACCTAAACTCCTCAAAAACATTAATTAATTTATCCTCACAATACCACTCTCAAGTAGGGCATATCATTATTCCTAATTTACAGATAGGGTAACTGAAGTAGAGAGAGAATTAAATGACTTGTACGTAGTCACACAAGAAGTCCTTGAACAGAAGCCAGGTCTCCTGAATCCTATTCAAGGCCTTAACCACAAGATCACCCTTTTCTTTCATGAAGGTTCCCTACCCAGCATTTCTGCATTGGCTGTGCCTTCTATCTGGCTTCGTTTGTAAGAGATGTGCAGCACTGCTTTGATCAAGGGTGCCAGGTATGCTGGTCTCTGAATTTAGTGAAAAATGGGTATTTATATTAGCTAGCAGTCTTCTATGCTTGTGTTCAATGGATGAAATCTTGGTGCCATTGAACTAAATGGCAAAATTCCTCTGCCTTGAATGAGGTCAGGCTTTTACCCAATGACATTTTCTTCTTTGTGACATGTACATCCTGGGGCAGATCCTTCATGGACTTCAATGGTGCTATTGCCATTCACACCAGCTAAATATCTGCCTCCTTGTCCAAAACACAATTCTGTTCAGGTAAGAACATACATATGTTGTTTCTCTTTTAGTATGTGGATGTAGTCCTTGGGAGCAGGGCTCATGTCCCCTAATTTCTCTGTACTGCACTGTAAATGCTCAGCAAATAAAGCATAATACTGTTGTTTGGGGGGAAAAGACATTTCAGTTTCCTTAGGTTTTGCCTTATTGTGTGTTTGCCACTATGTTGACTGAATCTTCCACTAGAACTAGGCAAAAATATTCATAACTAAGGCTTATTGATAAATGCTTGTTCATGAGGTGAGAATTTTTAACAAGATGGAGTAAAATCTTTAAAACTTGAGGGCGAAAAGGATTTGCAATTAAAAAAACCTCCTCAAAACTCCCCTTTGCCATGCTGCCTACAAAAAAACTTGACGGCAGTTAGGCTGTTGGTGTGCTGGTATCATGCTGTCTCACTGTCACAATATTATGTCATTGTTTCTTTGTACTCCTGCATCTGTTTTTGTCTCCATCTGTGTCTCTTAGATGATATGCTCTTTAGGGCAGGGCTGTCTTTTTTTGTTCTGTATTTGTACAACACCTTGCACAGCAGAAACTCGGACTGTGGTCAGAGCTTCAGAACAGTATGGTAATACAAATAATTTATTTCTGTGAAGACCACTCTAAATAATTTTATGGCACATTTGTATAGATTCTTTTTTTTAAAATTTGGATGGGCTGGTTATAGTTGGTCATATAAGTCACAGAATATCTTTCTGGTTTCTACCAGGCACACAGATTTAATATCTTTCTATGTAATTTCCAAATGAAAAGAGGAACATATATGTAAACTGTTTAAATAGATTTTAGGTTTATGAATTGTGGTAGATTAGGTCTAAGATAGATAATAGATGGAGCTGAGGGGTTTTATGGGAGAGGATGCTGACAATATTAAGAGAATTTGCATTATTCAATGTTCTCTATGTTGTAAGGAGAGTATGCGCTTTCAGATATCAACAAGCAAGATCTATTTTATTTGATGTACATTGTCACTGATTTTATGTTTGTCAGGAAGAATTAAAGTCACCTCTGGGGGAGGGTTAGAAATACAAGTAGAAAGCAGACTATTTTAAGAGGAAAATTTAATTGTAACACATCTGAGCTCAGTGTGAAGAGGCAGAAAAAGATTTCTTCATACAGAGTTTTCATTTGGAAAAAGTCACTTTGGAAATTCCTGGGAGAAACACACTTGGGTGATCCAGTGTATCTTTGTGCACCTCCATGCTGAGTGGAGTGATAATACCCAGGGGAAAGTAAGTTCTTAGTCAGTCCAGATGACATTGTAGGAGTCCTGACCAGAGGACTATTTGCTGAAGAGCAATAGGATTGTTTTGTTTTCCTCATTGTCTACTATAGTTTAAAGGCCAGATTAGCTTGGGAGCTAATTTTTACTCCCCTCATGTAGAAAGAGTTGTGCCTGATTATCTAGCCAATCTTTGTGCTGCCAAGAGCTATGGGGTCCCAGACTTGGTGCAGAGTTGCATTGACTTCAAGTGGGCACTATATATCATCGCTTCTACTTCTATGGAAGTAGACAATATGAGGTTTTAATGCCTCCCAGTCCAGGGAGAGTGTTGCCTCCATAGCTTTGTTCTACCTTCCTCTGTCCCCATGAAAACCCTTTCAAGTGGTTATGGAGCCATTGGTTGGGAGAGGGTTATTAATGAAGATGACGATGAAGGAGATATTGTCTTCCCAACAACCTCATTAAATTTTTGTAGGTAAAATTATACTGACCCCATGATTGTTTTAGATTTGAAGGGCAGGACGACTATTTTGTGACAATCTAGTCTGACCTCCTGTATTACACAGGTCATAGAAACCCACCCAGTAATTCCTGCATCAAACGGATAACTTTCAACCACTTCATCAACCCATTACTTACTGATTTCCCGCACCTATGCTGTGGAATCTAGTTCTCCTTTTCCCCATCTGTTATATATTTCTTTTTTTATTTCTAATTGGTGTTTGGTGCCCTCATTTCACCACTGAACCAAGATGGGTCTTTTTGCCAAAGTTGTCCTCTTTCTTGATTGTAGAATCATGACTTTTTGGCCATCGAGTAAACTCTTATTTTGTCATTTTGTTTTAAAGGAGATAAGAGTTTGTCTTAGGCACACTTTCTGGAACGTTGACACCTGCATTACTATGTCAAAGCTGAATAGCAGAGCTCTTTAAGAATGTCTCTTTATACGGTTTCCTGAGTAAAAACATTGTAATACATATTTTGAGTTCAAACCAGCATATGATAAACACATTTATTGATTGCTTTTGGGATTACAGTGCAGGATTCTGTTACAACCTAATTTCATCTTCTTTCCAGTTCCTCAAATGTGATCAAGTTAGTTTTGAGGTTTCCTGCTAATTAAGGCTTCAAACCTTTATATCTGAATTAAAATATTACTGTGAATCCTTAGTGAGGGAGTTATTTTGTTAACCAATATTAATGTTATATGATGTTTTTCTCAGTGTGTGGCTGAGATTTCTGAAAAGTGTGTTTTGTATTTCAAATTAAATCAAGTATAAATAGGAAAACCTCGATTGTAGTACAATAAAAATTTCTTGAAGACCATGTTTCATTGGTGCCTTACATTTTATCTATATAAAAACAATTATTTATGGTGCAGATGTTGGAGAAATTGTAGGGGACAAGGTGATTTTATGTATCTTTGGTGGACACGCCCAATTGTTAATGAGTGCATGGATGTAATTCATAACTAGATATTAGGACTGGTCAAATTTTCCACTGAAAAGCATTTTTCATCAGAAAAATTGGGTATTTGACACTATGAATTTTTCCACAGAATGTGTCTGCTTTCCAGAGAAAATTTGACTTGTGCTGAAAAACCCCAAAATAAAAAGTTTTCAGCCAAAACTATTTTTTTGTTTTTGTCTCTTCAGTGAAAAGCTGAAATCTTTTCATGGGGAAGTGTGTACCCACCCACCCTCATCCCTCACTTTTCCAAATGTTACAACTGTTGGGTATAGATTACCAAAGCATCCTTTAGTATTCCTGCTGGGAAATGGGAGATCATTGTTACAGAAAAGTTAATATACCAAGTGTGTGCACAGAAATATTGGAAGATGACAAATACATATCTGGGGCAAAATCCTGGCTCTACTGAAGTCAATGGCAAAATTTTCATTGAATCCAGTGGAGCCAGGATATCAGCCTTGGCTACCATTTATCTGATACTCAAACAATGTTTTTACTTCACGGTCCAAGAGACACAGACAAGGTTTTCATCTTGGGGCCAAAAGACCAAAAACATCAAGATGCTTGATCACGGCCTTTGATAGGCCAAGAGACTACTTACACTTTATCTGAGCTCCAAGGAGCCGAGAACCTCCCTGAAAATAAAATAAATTTCCCTGCTAAATAAAATAAAATCACATTTGCCTTTTAAAATATTAGTAACTATAGTAGACTTGCAGTGGTTTCTCTATGACAGATGATGGAAGCTTTGCCATTGACTTCAATAGTTCCAGAATTTTACTCAAATGTGTTTCAGTTTAAGAAAATCCACAAAGAAGGTGTTTGAAGGTTGGTGTTTAAAGTTTAATTCTTTGACATGGTGAAACCTGGCCCAGTAGATAAACTTGGTTATATCCTAACATCATGTCACTTTTTGGGGGGGGGGGGCTAAGAGAGTCCATTTTTGCATATGTTAATATTACATTTGTGCTAACTTCATGTTAATGATTTGTAAAATTGTTTATACTTCCTAAATGAACAAATAGCTATAAAATAGGCAAACAATACCTTGCACTATGAGCATAGCAGAGACAGAAATTCATTGCTCTCTACTGACTCCCTCTGGATAAAACAGAGCAGCACTAACAGGCATGGCGGTTCTTGCTGAGTCCTCAACTGGAGTCAGATGAGGGGGTGTCACTAGTATGTGGGCAGAGTAACAAATGGTAAATGAGGTGTTCCATAGAGCTGCAAGAATCCTGAGAGGGATGAAAAGACGCCCTGAGACGCTGCAGGGTTATGAGGTTGATAAGAACATTTTCTTTATATCATTTGAAATTTTGGATGCAGTCTTCACATTCTGTTTGAGCTTTCCCATTAGAAGGCTTCAGGAAATGCAGTGTAGTGATGCACTGGCACATAGCTGCTGAATGCATAAGCTATTGTTGGAGAACTAACTGAGCCTTTATTTCACTTATTTACATTTGTTTTGAAGAAGCCACTATTAAAGGCCTTCCCCAACAAGCAAGGAATTGTGGGATACAATCCCTTGCCTTCCATAAAAAGTACTTGGGTTGAGTCAGGAGGCAGTCTTCCATTGTCTGTCAGTTTGGATCTTTGGGTGAATATTTATTTAATTTAGGTCCAGAAAGTCTAGTTAATAATAAGTATTGTTTTGTGTATAAATTGTATTATAATTGTGCCTAAAGGGCCCAATCAGGGCCCACAGTGCTAAGCACTATACAAATCTGAAGAATTAAGACTCTTTGCCCTAAACAGTTTACAGTCTTTAATTATAACAGATAGACAAAACAAACATGGAAAGGGGGAGACTAATTGACAATAAAGTGAGCATTATCTTTCATGGTAAAAGTGTTTTCTAAGAATTATGCTAATTAATAAGACAGGTAAAATTAAAATCAGAGGTCTCCACATTATTCCAGTTAATAGCACTCTTTTAACTTGATTGTATTGACATGATTTTCTAGGTAATAACATAAGGCCAGATCCTGAAATGTTACACAATTTTGAAGTTCCTGGGAATTTTGCCCATACAAGGACTTCAGGATCCAACCCATACTGTATTTATTATATTATATGCCATATCACATTAACAAAGTTTCCATAGTTGTCCCAGTAAAAAAGGGAATCGCAACTCTGTTTAATCAAGGCTAATACAGTCAATTTAGGAAATACATTCAATAGTAAGTAAAGGATTCTATTCTTTTTCTGGTGTACACTCATAACTGTTATTAGCATAAAGAAAAACAATATGTTTACCCTGTCAGGATAATAGTACCTTAAATGAGCAATTCTTTCCTATGCACTTATTTGAAATAAAAAATGAATAACCTGGGATTTTTTTTATTGTGTTGGTACTGAGACAATTGAAGTCATAAACTTCTATAAAACCTTAACTTGATTGGTTTATGATTTGCTACACTATGAACCTATCTTTATTTGTTTTAAAATATTCAGCAAGAAAGAGACGCAGTAGAGTGCACCTCTCCTTTGCAACTAGGGAATGGAAAGACATTGTATAGCTCAAAATTGTATTGAAACTGATTTGCCTATCAAATAAGTGTCCCTCTTATTTACTGCTCACATATAAATGCATCTCATAATTGCAGCATTGTTTACATCAGCACAGATGCATTGCATTCAACAAACCAGAGACAAGTATTTCAGTAAAGCTGACAGAAGAACAAGCCCATTGCAGATTAAAAATACATACAACACTGAGAACACTCTATTTTAATGAGTTTATTGTGTAGTACTCATCCCTGGCTGTGAGGCAGATGACAGTGATGTATAACTCGCAAAGCAGTAGCCCTGATAGAATGATGGACTGCTTCTCCTCCACATGCCAACAGAGCTTCTTTTCATCTCTTCTCCCATTCTCTGCTCATTGTTTATCCTTTGTATCATCAGTCACCAAGCAGTATAGTTTACAAATACTGTTGTGGCAGCTGGAAAAAAATTGTACAGCCAATGATGTGAAATATATCAAGTTCCTGCCAGGGTGCAGCTTGAAACCTTTCTTTAAGCTCCTGTCGGAGTCTGATCCATGGTTTAGATAACATTTTATGTATAAAAGATAGATTCTTTCCCCCTCACTAGTTACTCAGAGAAAGATGGTCTATTCATTCCCCTTATTCTTTCTTTGTACAAGCAAAGGCTGACCAGCTTCCAAAAGCCGGTGAAGACTGAATCAATTATACCCGGGTGTCTCTTTGTTACAGACATTGCATACATGGCCTTATGACAGGATAGCATATCAATACTTGGCACTCACAAAACCCGAATATGAATAGCACCCAATGTGGAACCTGAGCAGCTGAACAACAGCGTTGTTGTTGAACGGAAAATATGAAAACCTGGAGGGGGAAAAAGAGAGACTGCACATGGGCACAGTGGACAGCAGTATCTGCATAAAATCACTTAAACAATACAACAGCATTTCTAGAGGTGTTTTAGGTAAGATCCACACATAGAAAAAATCCCATGCTGCTAAAGGTAAATTACTGAATTTTCACTGGTGGTACAAAATTATTCAGGCTGGTGAGTTGGGAATTCGACTTCTTTAGGTTTCATTAAGTAAATAAGAAGATTAAGAGCTGGATAGTGACTTGGACTACAAGCCTGTGCAGGAGCAAGAGCCCTCACTTACACTCTAGTGTGTTACCTGAGCATTGGGTCCAGGCACATGGGAGTGAGTGAATGATGTGTTTCCACCTACCTCACCCCACTAGAGTAGATGGGCAGAGAGAAGTAGGCTGGGAAGGGGCTGAAATGGGTGAATGCCTTGAATAAGCGAGCGTGGGGAGTGTTGTTTTACTGTTGCTTTAGGCCAGTAGAAAATGACTCCTCTCCCGGAGCACAGGGAAAGCAGGGGAGGTAATTTATCCTTCAGAGGTGTATCTCTGAGGGACAGCTGTTCCAGGGATACTTCCAGAGTGTTGCATCTTATGCGCCACCTCTTGCTCAAGTTTGTGCCCAAGTCAAAAATAACCCTAAAGGAATGCTATAGGAATTAAACATTTACAGCTTGGCACAAATGGTTATTATGGGTGGGGTGAGGATTTAAAGGCAGAATAATGATGACTGTCTGTAGAACTTGAAGAGTATAAAGAATAAGGAGGGAGAGGAATCTTTAAGTGTTGTCCAAAGGGGACTATACTGAAATAAGAATAAGTAAAGGGAATTTAAAAGTGAATATCAGGAAAAAATAGTCCTTACAATGAGGTCTGTTGGACTGGAGAGTAGGTGTCCACAGGAAAGGGTCATTAAAAAGTCATTACTCATTTAAGACTGGATTGGACAGAGAAATGTGTGATACTCATTATTATAAATGAGGTGTATTGTACATTGAAACCAAAGGAAATGCTAGGTGGGATACTGGATTGATCCACTGGGATTGCACCTCTGGGTTCAGTCAGTGGCTTTAATCCCAGTGAAAGAGTTTGATTCTCTCCTATGGCAGCCTTCTGACTAGGATGGGGCCAAAGTCATTGCAATGTTTGAAGCTGGAAAATAACATAGGGCCAAATCAATTTCCAGTGCCCTAATCCATAATACCACCTAAATGAACTGGATTTACTTTATTTAGCCCACATTTGCAGTTATGATGATGGTTTTTCCAAAACAAAGCTAATGAATAGTACACACATTTTTCAAGAATTCTGGATTTGGTGAAGTTATCACAGAGGCCAGTAATTATATTTCATCAATCATTAGGAATGAAACCTTGTGTAAATCAATAGTAGTAATTCCCTCTGTTAGCCTCTGCTGTTCGCCACTCAGCTGGTTCGCTGCTGACTGCCTTTTTATAACAGTCAGGCCCACTCAAGGCCCACCTGGAACAAAGCACACCCAGTTCACACTTTTCAAACAAACAATGAAGCACACGGTCAAACTGACAAACTGTTCCCGCAACAGACACTCAGATACTCACCAACACAGCCTCCCTAATGCAGCACTTAGCGTACCTCCTCTCGGACAGATCCCAGGCAAACTCCCTCTGTCAGCTTCCGCTGTTCGCCACTCCAACCCCATCGCCCCACTTTATCTTTGCTCTCCACTTTATCTTTCTTACCTATAAACTCTGTAGTGGATTGTACAAGAGTGCCCCACCCTCTAAATTTAAAAACAGGATCCACCTCCTATGCTAAGATAATACCCACACAAGAACACAAACACAAGAAACCATTCTTGTGTGTGTTTAGTTTTACATTTATTTCCTGCTGTATCAATCAGCTGAGAAAGGAGGATGTCTCGGGAATTCCCACCCTAAGAACCGAAAGAACTATCAAGAAAAAAAAGCATTTTTTGTGGTAAGCAATTTCTGGGTTCTGTAACGTAATGTCCCTTTCAAGTAACATAGGAGAGAGGTTTGTTATATTCTGTTATTGTTGGTGGGTTCAATTAAGCTCAGTTTGATATTCCTCTCAACTGACAGATCTGGATGTCAAGCTATCTAAAGTATTTGCTTTCTCATGAATGAATTTGTACCTTGGCAGCTTCTTAAGATAGTTATATTGGTGGCTTTGCTCCTGAAATCCTTATATGGCTGGTTGCAAATAGGCTATAGAAGTTGCCTTTTATCATCTTGCATGCTTTTTTGGGGGGGATGGGGTTGTCATTTTTGAGTAATGTGTGCATAAGGCCCTATAACAGCCCTATGTAGATCTCCTCTTTATCTAAATGATAAACCTTCTGTCTGACACTAGTGAAGATTAGGCCTTTTGATTTGTGACTTTGCAGATACTCCCTGCCCACTTCAAACAAATCCTTCCTACTGCTTTGATATGTCAGGAGTCCATATAACTTGGCTGTTAAAGCTGGGGACTGGGACTTATGAGACCTGGCTTCTGCATATACTAGGAACAAAAGGTAGAATTGTCAATAATAATGCAGAAAAAAAAGAAGTGCTCAATAAATATTACTGGCATGTTTTGAGGGAAAGAGCCAGATGATGTATTCATACCATATGATGATTAAATACTTTCCACTCCAGTAGTAAATAAGGAGAATGTTAAACAGCAGCTACTGAAGTTATACATTTTAAAACCAGCAGATCTAGATAACTTGCATCCAATAGTTTTAAAAGTGCTGTCTGAGGAGCTCTTGGGACAGTTAATGTTGATTTTCAATAAGTCTTGGAGCACTTGCGGAAGTTCCAGATGATTGGGAGAAAGCGATTTGTTGAGCCAATATTTAAAATAGCTAAATGGCATGACCCAAGAACATATAGGTCTATTAGCTTGAAGCTGTTCCTGGGCAAGAATGGAATGGCTGATATGGGACTCAATTAAAGGAAGAAGCAACAGAGGGTCCTGTGGCACCTTTAAGACTAACAGAAGTATTGGGAGCATAAGCTTTCGTGGGTAAGAACCTCACTTCTTCACTTGCATCTGAAGAAGTGAGGTTCTTACCCACGAAAGCTTATGCTCCCAATACTTCTGTTAGTCTTAAAGGTGCCACAGGACCCTCTGTTGCTTTTTACAGATTCAGACTAACACAGCTACCCCTCTGAATTAAAGGAAGGTATCACATTTCAGGGTGCAATCCAGACCAGTGAGGGTTTGTGTCACCGCTTGCCCTGCAACCTTGGGTACCTCACAATGATGCTTTGCTATTGTTGCTCCCAACTTGAGTCACTCACAATCAACCTGCCAGCATGCAGGTCACACTTTAAGTGTCTGTTTCTATAATACTATGTACATTAAAAAGTCAGGTCCCAGGTATCTCAAATGTGGCATCCAAAGTTAGTGGATTCTTTTGACCTTAATCTCTCAGGATCTCAGCTCCCTAACTGATATCACCCCTTCCATTTACAGAGGTTTTGTGAAGCACTTGAATACTATAGTGATGAGAACCATGAGAAGCCTATTATTTAATTTAATAATTCTGTCTTCAAAGCAGAGTCTGAATAGCATGTAGTAAATAAGGCCTGTAGCCAGGCACTGACCAGAGAATAAAATAAAATATTGAATAGCTGCTCACTGATTGAGCACAACCCATCCAGTGCACTGAATGAGGCAGGGTCTTATGGAAAAAATAGTATGATCATGTAATAAAAGACTGTATCATAATGCAGACGTATAAAGGGGCTGAAGGTGTCAGATCCTTATCTTCAAAGCTCTCCATGGTCTTGGCCCAGGGCATATAAAAGACCATCTAAGGCTCTACAGCAAAGTCTGTGGTTGACAATACACTCCTCTGGCACATTAGAACTGTCAACAGTAAGAGTAAAGCTCCTTGGCGCAGAACTTTAATTCTGGCAAGTCCTAACTTCTGAGTGCTTGACTTTGCAACCTGAATAATGTTCTGTTAAAGCACTTTTGTGTGTGTGTGTAATTAAATTCTTACATTATTAATCTTTCTAAAGAGACATTTTTTAAAACTTAGTTTTCTTTGGACAAATGTACCTCCCAGTCTTAGAAATTAAAAAATATCCTTAGAAAGAATAATTCATTATGACTCAGGGGTAAAGCATGGAGATGCTGCTGTAAAATGCAAGCCATGCTCATATAGCATTCCATGTACTCCAGCCCCATTTATACTGAATGAAACGTACAGGCTAATGGCTCTAAAGAGTTGCTAGTATTTAGTATAATCCATTATCATAAATGGGACTCATAGATATACTATACAAGCAACACTTTAGAATTTACCTCTTCTTGTCTTAGAACTCTTGCTAATGCTCTTCAGAAACAGATTTAACCCCGAGGAAATAGCTGATTTTATAGAGCTGCATTTGGTTCCCCCTTGACACTAAATGGTGGTGACAGCTGTAGCAGCATACAGAGATGTGCGCACCTGCCTGACAGATGCTACTGTACCACCTTCAGACTGTTTTTCATTTCCAACCTTTTCTTTCACAAAAACCTGGCTGTGGTCAGCAGCCATTGTGCATTTTTGCGAAGCAGCTATTGTATTGCTGCACTATTCTGTGGAAAGGAGAATCAGAATCAGTTTGTTCAGTTCTTTTGGAGAAAGATTTTTCTGTCAAGACTCAATGAATGTATTCGCATAACCTCCCAAATCTTTAGTCTTAGTGGAACAAATTCTGAAGTCTTGATTCATTTTTACCTCAACCTTTATTTAGACAAAGTTCTCCTTGTAATCATAGGGAGGTGTTTTTTGTGTTGTTTTTTTTAAAACCTATGTAAAGACTGAGTGCAAGGAATGTATGAACTTCACTTTGGACTATTATTTGTTGAGCACTAAATATACCAAGTAATTTACAAATAACAGTCTTGTTTCTCCAAAGATTGCATTCCACTTCAGACACATCAAGACTGTTTAGATCCAAAGAGCCTGGATTTCCACTGCCTTGCACCTTGTGTGGTCACTTACAGCTGTGCAAAATGGGTGTCAAATATAAGTAAGCAGAGAAATTTGATTTGGTGGTATTTAACAAGCATTGTGCATAGATAGAAATGACTAAAGGCTATGAAGTCATGCTTCACTAAATAATTTATTTCTGTGTCTTACCAGTACATTCAGGGGGCTCTCTTTTGGCCAGCTATGTGCAGGTACAATGGACACAAGAGTGGAAAGGGCATGTTTTGGGAGCAGAGAGAGAATATTCTCTGTTTCTGCAGAGAAAAACAGAATCAACTCCCACCGTCCCTCACTGAATTAAGTCTCCCGTACACCATATCTTGGTCCTTCATAGGAACTGGAAGACTATGAGCTCTGAGTTAAGTCCACATATTCCTTTCTTTAGACCTTGAAGTTTTCCCACCTAATGATAAGCTGGTAATCAACAATAGTTTAAAATAAAATGCACATTTTCAGTCCAAACTGATTTGTTCAAAACTACTTAGACTTCTTAACTTAGATAGTCCTGCTATTCTTAAAAAAAAAAAAAGTGGAGATTTTCAAAGGGCCCTCGGGGATTTGGGAGCCAAATTCACCCATGTACATTCAGTGGGATCTGGGTGCCTAACTCCCTTAGGCTCTTTTGACAATCCTTGCTCTCTTTCAAGAGGGATGATTAGTCCTCTTGGCTTCATTCATTTGCCCACTAATGTAAGGGCCAGTTACAGTCTCACTGGGAAGTGCTGCCTGCTAGATACTGAAAAGAGGGTTTTGTGAAGGTGGAGGGCTTCAATTTGCTTTGTCTCGACCACTCTAGCTAGCATGGATTAGGGCAGGGAGCACATGCTGCACCTGTTGTAAGGGTAGTGGAGTGTCATGCATTCATCATAAGCCTCTTCTGAAGCTGCATGGGGCCTCTGTATCCCTTCCATACTGGACTGTAGCTTAAATCATGCTGTGTTAAGGGAATATAAAGTTTTTATATCAGTGAGTTTAGTTCTGAGGCGATTTTAGTCTTCCTTACTTTTTCTTTGGTCTGCTACTTTTTATTTTTCATCTTGTAAGTAGCCAGAAAATGACAGTTCCAATAGGTTTTGCAACTTAACTTTATAGGAGGACTTCAGGCAGCAGATGAAGGAGAAACTGATGATGTAAATATGGGGAAGCTGGTTGTACTTGCTGGGATAAGGAGGACATGTAGCCACAAACTACATTTAAAAAAAAATTTTGTAAAAGGTCCAGCCAATGTTAAAGTGGTTTGATTTTCACCGGTGCTGAGCTGTTTGCCATTCCCATTGCAGTCCATGGGAGCTGTGGATTACTCAAGCACTCTGGGTATGTCTACACTACGAAATTAGATCGAATTAATAGAAGCCGGTTTTATAGAAATCGGTTGTATACAGCCGATTGTGTGTGTCCCCACATAAAATGCTCTAAGTGCTCTAGTCGGCGGACCGCGTCCACAGTACCGAGGCTAGCGTCGACTTCCGGAGCATTGCACTATGGGTAGCTATCCCACAGTTCCCGCAGTCTCCGCCGCCCATTGGAATTCTGGGTTGAGATTCCAATGCCCGAATGATGCAAAACAGTGTCGCAGGGGGTTCTGGGTACATGTCGTCAGGCCCCTCCCCCTCCGTCAGAGCAACGGCAGACAATAGATTCGCGCCTTTTTACCTGGGTTACCTGTGCAGACAACATACCACGGCAAGCATGGAGCCCGCTCAGCTCAGCTCACCGTCACCATATGTCATCTGGGTGCCGGTAGACGTGGGACTGCATTGCTACACAGCAGCAGCAGCTAACTGCCTTTTGGCGGTAGACGGTGCAGCATGACTGGTAGCCTTCATTGGCGATCTGGGTGCCGGCAGCCGTGGGGCTGCATTGCACCAGCCCCCTTGCCTTTTGCCTTTTGGCAGTAGATGGTTTATTATGACTGGTAACTGTCCTCGTCGTACAGCAGTGGCTGTCAATCATGGGCACCTGGGCAGACATGCTCAGTCCTATGGAACTGTCTTGATGATGATGGTTATCAGTCGTAGTATGCCATTTTCTGCCACGCGCCCTGTTGGCTCATCACACGTTAGCTGAATCTTCCCTGAGCAGCAGATCGTGCAATAGGCCTGAAGGCTAACTGCCAAGCACCCAGTATTTGCTGCCAAGCACCCAGAAAATGCCGAGGGCTATCAGTCATGCTGCACCGTCGTCTTAAGATGTAAAAAATAGATTTGTTCTGTATTCATTTCCTTCCCCCCTCCCTCCGTCAAATCAACGGCCTGCTAAACCCAGGCTTTTGAGTTAAATCTCTGGGGGGGGGCCATTCTGTGTGACAGTTGTTTGTGTTTCTCCCTGATGCAAAGCCACCTTTCTTGATTTTAATTCCCTGTACCTGTACGCCATGTCGTCACTCGCCCCTCCCTTCCTCCCTCCCTCCTTCCCCTGGTCTGTCAGATACTAGTTTCACGCCTTTTTTCAGACCAGACGCCATAGCTAGCACTGGGATCATGGAGCCCGCTCAGATCACCACGGCAATTATGAGCACTATGAACACCACGCGCATTGTCCTGGAGTATATGCAGAGCCAGGACATGCCAAAGCAAAACCAGGACCAGGCGAGGAGGAGGCGATTGCAGCGCGGCGACGAGAGTGATGAGGAAATGGACATGGACCTAGACCTCTCACAAGGCACAGGCCCCAGCAATGTGGAAATCATGGTGTTCCTGGGGCAGGTTGATGCCGTGGAACGCCGATTCTGGGCCCGGGAAACAAGCACAGACTGGTGGGACCGCATCGTGCTGCAGGTGTGGGACGATTCCCAGTGGCTGCGAAACTTTCGCATGCATAAGGGCACTTTCATGGAATTTTGTGACTTGCTTTCCCCTGCCCTGAAGCACCAGAATACCAGGATGAGAGCAGCCCTCACAGTTGAGAAGCGAGTGGCGATAGCCCTGTGGAAGCTTGCAACACCAGACAGCTACCGGTCAGTCGGGAATCAATTTGGAGTGGGCAAATCTACTGTGGGGGCTGCTGTGATCCAAGTTGCCAGGGCAATGAGAGACCTGGTGATATCAAGGGTAGTGACTCTGAGAAACGTGCAGGCCATAGTGGATGGCTTTGCTGCAATGGGATTCCCAAACTGTGGTGGGGCGATAGATGGAACCCATATCCCTATCTTGGCACCAGAGCACCAAGCCACCGAGTACATAAACCGCAAGGGGTACTTCTCAATGCTGCTGCAAGCCCTGGTGGATCACAAGGGACGTTTCACCAACATCAACGTGGGCTGGCCGGGAAGGGTACATGATGCTCGCGTCTTCAGGCACTCTGTTCTGTTTCGAAAGCTGGAGGAAGGGACTTTCTTCCCGGACCAGAAAATAACCGTTGGGGATGTTGAAATGCCTATCGTGATCCTTGGGGACCCAGCCTACCCCTTAATGCCATGGCTCATGAAGCCGTACACAGACAGCCTGGACAGGAGTCAGGACCTGTTCAACTACAGGCTGAGCAAGTGCCGAATGGTGGTAGAATGTGCATTTGGACGTTTAAAAGCGCGCTGGCGCAGCTTATTGACTCACTCAGACCTTAGCGAAAAGAATATCCCCATTGTTATTGCTGCTTGCTGTGCGCTCCACAATATCTGTGAGAGTAAGGGGGAGACATTTATGGCGGGGTGGGAGGTTGAGGCAAATCGCCTGGCCGCTGATTACGCGCAGCCAGACACCAGGGCGGTTAGAGGAGCACAGCGGTGCGCATCAGAGAAGCCGTACACAGACAGCCTGGACAGGAGTCAGGACCTGTTCAACTACAGGCTGAGCAAGTGCCGAATGGTGGTAGAATGTGCATTTGGACGTTTAAAAGCGCGCTGGCGCAGCTTATTGACTCACTCAGACCTTAGCGAAAAGAATATCCCCATTGTTATTGCTGCTTGCTGTGCGCTCCACAATATCTGTGAGAGTAAGGGGGAGACATTTATGGCGGGGTGGGAGGTTGAGGCAAATCGCCTGGCCGCTGATTACGCGCAGCCAGACACCAGGGCGGTTAGAGGAGCACAGCGGTGCGCATCAGAGAAGCTTTGAAAACGAGTTTTGTGACTGGCCAGGCTACGGTGTGAAAGTTCTGTTTGTTTCTCCTTGATGAAATCTCCGCCCCCCCCCACCCGGTTAACTCTACTTCCCTGTAAACCAACCACCCCACCCTCCCCTACCCTCCCCCCTTCAAGCACCACTTGCAGAGGCAATAAAGTCATTGTTACTTCACATTCATCCATTCTTTATTAATTCATCACACAACTAGGGGGATAATTGCAAAGGTAGCCCGGGATGGGTGAGGGAGGAGGGAAGGAAAAGGACACACTGCAGTTTAAAACTTTAAAACTTTAACACTTATTGCTCGGGAAATCATCTGGGGTGGAGTGACTGGGTGGCCGGAGGCCCCCCCACCGTGTTCTTGGGCGTCTGGGTGAGGAGGCAATGGGACTTGGGGAGGAGGGCTGTTGGTTACACAGGGGCTGTAGCGGCGGTCTGTGCTCCTGCTGCCTTTCCTGCAGCTCAACCATACGCTGGAGCATATCAGTTTGATGCTCCAGCAGCCGGAGCATCGACTCTTGCCTTCTGTGTGCAAGCTGACGCCACCTCTCCTCTTCAGCCCGCAATTCAGCACGCCACCTCTCCTCTCGCTCATATTGGGCTTTTCTATAATCAGTCATTGACTGCCTCCATGCATTCTGCTGTGCTCTGTCAGCGTGGGAGGCAGTCTGTAGTTCTGTAAACATTTCAACACGCGTCCTTCGCTTCCGCTTTCGAATATTCACTAGCCTCTGTGAAGGAGAAAGATTTGCAGCTGGTGGAGGAGAAGGGAGAGGTGGTTAAAAAAGATACATTTTAGAGAACATTTTAGAGGTACACTCTTTCACGTTAAATTTTGCTGTTCACATCACACAGCACATGTGCTTTCGTTACAAGGTCGCATTTTTCCTCTTATATTGAGGGCCTGCCGGTTTGGTGTGAGAGATCACTCACGCAGTGCCAGGCCACAGATTTCAGCTTGCAGGCAGCCATGGTAAGACACAGTCTTTTGGCTTTTTTAACCTTCTTAACATGTGGGGATGGTTTCAAACAGTACTGCTCTCATTAACCATACCAAGCACCTGTTGGGTTGGCCATTTAAAATGGGTTTGCAATGTAAAAGGAGGGGCTGCGGTTTCAGGGTTAACGTGCAGCACAAACCCAACTAATTCCCCTCCCCCACACACCCAATTCTCTGGGATGATCACTTCACCCCTCCCCCCCACCGTGTGGCTAACAGCGGGGAATATTTCTGTTCAGCAGAGCAGGAAGGGGCACCTCTGAATGTCCCTTTAATAAAATTGCCCCATTTCAACCAGGTAACCGTGAATGATATCGCTCCTGAGGATAACAAAGAGCGATAAGGAATGGATGTTGTCTGCATGCCAGCAAACACCGGGACCATACGCTGCCATGCTTTGTTATGCAATGATTCCAGACTACGTGCTACTGGCCTGGCATGGTAAAGTGTCCTACCATGGCGGACGGGATAAGGCAGCCCTCCCCAGAAACCTTTTGCAAAGGCTTTGGGAGTACATGAAGGAGAGCTTTCTGGAGATGTCCCTGGAGGATTTCCGCTCCATCCCCATACACGTTAACAGACTTTTCCAGTAGCTGTACTGGCTGCGATTGCCAGGGCAAATTAATCATTAATCATTAAACACGCTTGATTTTAAACCATGTGTAATATTTACAAAGGTACACTCACCAGAGGTCCCCTGTGTGCCCACAGGGTCTTGGGTGAGTTCGGGGGTTACTGGTTCCAGGTCCAGGGTGATAAACATATCCTGGCTGTTGGGGAAACCGGTTTCTCCGCCTCCTTGCTGCTGTGAGCTATTTACATTATCTTCATCCTCATCTTCCTCGTACCCCGAACCCGCTTCCCTGTGTGTTTCTCCAGTGAGGGACTCATAGCACACGGTTGGGGTAGTGGTGGCTGCACCCCCTAGAATGGCATGCAGCTCCGCGTAGAAGCGGCATGTTTGTGGCTCAGCCCCGGACCTTCCGTTTGCTTCTCTGGCTTTGTGGTAGGCTTGCCTTAGCTCCTTAATTTTCACGCGGCACTGCTGTGCGTCCCTGTTATGACCTCTGTCCTTCATGGCCTTGGAGACCTTTTCTAATATTTTGCCATTTCGTTTACTGCTTCGGAGTTCGGCCAGCACTGATTCATCTCCCCATATGGCAAGCAGATCCCGTACCTCCCGTTCTGTCCATGCTGGAGCTCTTTTGCGATCCTGGGACTCCGTCACGGTTACCTGTGCTGATGAGCTCTGCGTGGTCACCTGTGCTCTCCACGCTCAGCAAACAGGAAATGAAATTCAAACATTTGCGGGGCTTTTCCTGTCTACCTGGCCAGTGCATCTGAGTTGAGAGTGCTGTCCAGAGCGGTCACAATGAAGCACTGTGGGATAGCTCCCGGAGGCCAATAACGTCGAATTCCGTCCACACTAACCCAATTCCGACCCCCTAAGGCCGATTTTATCGCTAATCCCCTCGTCGGAGGTGGAGTAAAGAAACCGGTTTAAAGGGCCCTTTAAGTCGAAAGAAAGGGCTTCGTCGTGTGAACGTGTCCAGGCTTAATTCGATTTAACGCGGCTAAAGTCGACCTAAACTCGTAGTGTAGACCAGGCCTCTGAAAAATATCAGGCCATTTTTATTTAGAAGTTAAGTACGCATTTTAGGGCACGTCTTCACTACCCGCCGGATCGGTGGGTAGCAATCGGTCTATTGGGGATCGACTTACCGCGTCTAGTGAAGACGCGATAAAATCGATCCCTGATGGCTCTACCGTCGACTCCGGAAATCCACCGCGGCAAGAGGCGGTGGCGGAGTCGACGGTGGCGCAGCAGCGGTCAACTTGTCGCCGTCCTCACAGCCAGGTAAGTCGACCTAAAATACGCCACTTCAGCTACGCTATTCATGTAGCTGAAGTTGCGTATCTTAGGTCGACCCCCCGCTGTAGTGTAGACCTAGCCTAAGAGTGTAACTTCAGGCAACCTTGTGTGAAATTTTTGGCTTACATTATAATTCATAACCACAAAGGGGAACAATTAAGGTTATGGAAGTCTTTCTTGCCTTTTAAGTATCTGTCTAACTTAATCAACCGTAATTTATTTTAATCTACGTCTGGAATCTTTTTCTTTAATGGAATGCAGTTCCAAAGTTCAACAGAGCATAAAATTGAATCTAAGGTTTTTACACAAGAGATTTTTTTTCCAATCTCATAAAAAAAATTCTGAAAGCATTGTTCATTTACTGCTCATGCCCACTTATTTTATTTGGATTTAATTACTGTGTCCTACTACTATCTTTCCCTTTTGTTGCAATGCTGCACTTTTGTCTGAGTTTGTTGTGCATTTCTGCAGCAGAAGCTAAGAAAGGTCACCCTCTTAGCATGTGTGCTTTAATGCCATCCCTGGTTTGTTCTGAACATAATCTTCAGTGTGGACTTTTGTTAACCTGGTTTCCAAAATCACCTATTGACCAGGCAGAACTTAAAATAAAGAAGTTTAGTTATTTTACACTATACTTGATATATTATGTTGGGTATAAATGTGTAGCTTATCTTAAAATAATGAGAAAATAGCTTATACTTATCTTTGCTATCTAGGCAGCGAACAATAAAAGCAGCAAACTGCAAAGATAAAAACCTTAGTTTGTATCTTTTTATTATCTTCTCTAAACAGGGAAATGAGTTAGATAATGTCCTTACTGCATGTAGTAAGTATTTGGCTGATTCTTTCCTCAGTGCTTGATCTCTTCCTCATTAACAATTCTTGTATCCATATGGCAACATCCAGCTGGGGTCACATGTAAGAGCTCCCTTATCAAATCTGTGGAGACGCCATTAACACAGCAAAGTCAACTTTTGCTGCAGAGAAGCTGGCACTCACTCATAAATCCTTCACCGTCAGATGGCACTATATATGTCTACTCACAAGTCTACTATATATGCTTTTTATTAGTTCCCTAATAAATGACCACCAAGCTAAATCTGAAGGGTTTTATTTCTCATAATGTAATTTGGATTAACTATTAATATTGAGTAATTGCTGTCATGAGGACCGCCACTTTAGGTTCGTGTATTCGTTTTGCTTGATTTGGCTGGCAATACCTGTCTTTGTTCAACAAGATGCACCTCTCACTGCCTGCCAGGTTCATTTTTTTCCATCAACAGAATTTTTCACCCACCCATGACATCCAATCATTTTTACTAAGGGGGTGGAAGAGCAGAAACACAAGTCTCTCTGAAAAGCCACCATTTTCCCTTTTTAATTTGTTACCCTCCCCAACGCGGAGTTAGGCTAATTTACACCATCTGAGGATCTTTCTCCTAGTCTTTGTTACTGACACAGAATCAATCCAGTTGTTGGTGGAAACTTAATAGTGCTGTAAAGCTTCCCTCTCTTTGGACTGATCCAATACCTATTGAAGTCAATAGGAGTCTTTCCATTGATTTCAAATGGATTTTGGATCAGGCCCTTTGTCCATGTTATTTTTATAAAGTGTTTTTTTTTTTTTTTTTTTTTTTTTGAGTGTCTTATATCAACAACATTTTTGGAGGCTGTATCTCATCCATTTTACATCACACAGAGCTGATAGGCAAAATCTGCTCTCATAATTACATAGTTCTAAATGTGATCTTCAGCAGGGTGAACCCAGATGTAGACTACTGTAACTGAACTGAATGTATCCTGCTAGGTTTCAGCTGAAATGGGTTTTGTTTTCTTCTTTAAAACATTGCTTAAATTGTATTTTTTTAAATGAAAGAAACTTCATTATTGTATTGCAGCCTTCCAAATGTTGTATAGATAGCTACGGATAGAACAACATAAAGCTTCAATAAGGAACATATAAAATTATTTTTATAGCTGTAATAACTATTTCTTATTTCCATCCTCCCCTAAATTCCTTTTGCCTCGAACAGGAATATCACTATTTCCCCCTTAATTATCCCCAAGCCACCTCCTTCTTAAAAAAAAATCTCCTCAAGGGTACAGTAATGTCCTAAGAACAATGGATATGAATAGAGCTTTCTGGTTGTTTATCTCTTTCCCCCTATAATACTGACTGTCTTTTCCCCTTATTTTTATTTGTAAATGTAATTTCATAACTGCAATGAGATTACTGGAATTGCATTGCTGTGGGATTACATATTACATTTCTTGAGCAGTTAAAAATCACTCAGCTCTCAACTCTAAAGCCAATTGAATATTTTAAAACAATTTCCCAGGCATTCAGTAATTCAGTGGGACTACTCAGGAGCTGGAAGTTAACCAAGTGTATGATAAATAGTTGCAGGATTGGGGCCCTAAGGCTCAGTTATGACTTCAGCTGTGTTGAGGGGAACCTGGAGTCGCTTTGCCACAGAGGTGTTCAATTTCTGCCAACTTTTCCCACTAATGGAGTCTTCCAGTCTGCTCATTGTATCAGCTAACTGTATTTGATCAAGTTGAGAACAAAGAAGACTGAACATCATCATCCTCTAAGCAAATTTGGAGATTAAATCAGATATGACCCCCTTCTTTATATTTTATAACAAGTAAAATAAATGTAATACATTTTGAGAAGTACTAACTGTTGGATGTTATGATGAGGTTTGTTTTTAGAAATACTAAAGCTATGGCTACACAATGATTTTGGAGTGTCATTCCCCTACTCGTGTTGACATCAAGCAGGCACGAATATAAACAGCAGTGTAGCCGCAGTAGAACCAGTGGAGACAAAGCTTAGCTGTGCCAACTAAGTCCCCACCAATTTCAGGCTAAGCTGAGCCTCCCTTGCCACTACCTGTGCTACCACAGCTATTTATACTCATGCTAGCTCAATGAGAGCTAGTGTGGGTATATGTACTCAAGCATGGGAATCAGCCCCCATGCTCAATGTGGAGATATAGTCTAGCAGTCTTATTCCACTCTGATTTTTACCAATGTAAATCAAGACTAACTTCACTGATATAAATGGAGTTACAGTGATTTAAGAGCACTAAATGAGAGCAGAACCAGGTCCGAAAAGCAGGGCCGGTTCCAGGTTTTCTGCCACCCCAAGCGGGGAAAAAGAAAAAACAGATTGGCAGTACTTCGACTGCAGCTCAATTGTGCCGCTCCATCCTTCGGCGGCAGTTCGGTGGTGGCTCCTTCACTCCCTTTCTTCCTCTTCGGCGGCACTTCAGTGGCAGCTCAAAGAGGAAGAGAGGGACTGAGGGACCCGCCACTGAATTCCCGCCGAAGACCCAGCCGTGCTGCCCCAATAGCGGACGGAGTGCCGCCCCTTTGTATTGGCTGCCCCAAGCACCTGCTTCCTTAGCTGGTGCCTGGAGCCGGCCCTGTCTAAAAGTATGACATTTTCTTGTGAGCCTGTACTGATAAATAAACAAAGTTGAAAATTTTTAAATAAAAAAGCAATACACATTATTTAAGACTTGCATTTGAATCAGGTAGATTGTGATGTAATTAAGGAATAAACAATGGAGAGGGATACATAGTTCTTGTGTTTTTTTGAGGGGGGGGGGACTCTGTGCCTGCAGATTGTGCAGAGTCAGCCAGGGTTACTTGGCTGGATGGGCCCTAGCTGTCCAGAAATTGGGTGTGGTGGACACTTAGCATGCTTATTAGCTGTTTTGTGGTTTCCATTGTGGGCAAGCAGTCTGGTAGGACACATCCAGAGTCAGTATCTGAGAGTGGAACCAATGGGTATTCAAGGGGAGGGGGAGAAATTAATAAATAGGAGGAGTGAGAGTCAGACTGAAGAACTCAGCAGCAGAGCAGCACAAGGATCAGAAGAGTCTGCTGTAAGGATTGTTTCCATGGACTCTGGATTGAGTTTGCTAGCTCCTCCACCTCAATGGAAAAGAAGAAAACTAGAATTTGCTGCAGGCTGTGCAAATTGCAGAGACTCAAAGGGAGTTTGAAGGAGACTGTGGGTTGGACACCATTCCTTAACAATTCAAAGGAAAAATCCTCCCAAAGAACAGCCCTAGGGGAGTGTGTGTATGCTTTAGTATATGTTGCATTCATACTTGTGATAGTAACAAGCACTAAAGCTGGGGGGGGGACTCTCTGAAATTGTTGGGTTTTTTTTAAAGTTGTTGACAGTATTCACAATTGTTTCAAGGATTATAAGTAAACTCGGTCTGGGACAATTCAATATTTTCATTAATGACTTGGATAACGGAGTGGAGAGTATGCTTATAAAATTGGCAGATGATGGAAGGCTTGCAGGTACTTTGCAGATCAGATTTAGAATTCAAAATGAAGGATCTCAGGTTATAATGAATCACAAATAGAACATGAGTTAGCTATGTGATGCAGCTGTGAAAAAGGCTAATATTGTAGGGTATATTAACAGGAGTGTCGTATGTCAAATTCAGAATATAGTTATTGCACTCTGCTCAGCACTGGTAAGAACTCAGCTGGAGTACTGAGTTCAATTTTGGGTGCCCCACTTTAAGAAAGATGTGGATAAACTGTTCCCCTTATGCCCCAAAAGCCTAGTAGTTCAGGGAGTCACAGGATGTGGGAGACCAAGGTTAAAGTCACCACTCTGTAGTAGGGATTTTCACCTGGGATAGGAGAGACCCAGGTGAGTGTTCTAACCAGCAGGTTATAGAATCATTCTCATGCTCTGGCCCACTGAGTATTTAATTTTTTACAAAGTGGAAAAGCAACAACTGAGTGAGAGAGATTCACTGCAGAATAGCTCATAGCCTGGGGGTTAAGGCCCTCACTTGGGATATAGGAGACCTTGGTTTGTATCCCTGGTCTAAAGCAAGGGTTTGGACCTAGGTATCACACACCCCAGGTGAGTGTCTTGGGTATAAGGTAGCACCGGGAGCATCACCTCCTCCTTAATTTTGTGAATGGTGACTAAGTCCCCTTGTGCATATACCATGAAAAACCTGAAAGACTGTTAAAAATGTTGAAATAAACCATTTTGACATTTTCAGTTCTCCTTCTTGATTTTCAACCAAAACAATTTGCTGAAATTGACCCAAATCTACATTTTTGGCAGGAAAAAGTTTTGGCTGAAAAAGTTCACCCAGCTCTAGTCTTTATTCATTGAAGAAGATTAGGGTTACTAGCATGAATAAGGGTTGCAGAATCATGCTTCTGAAGCATAGGCTGGCTTTGAAGAAATTTCCAAGTTAAACTGAAGCCTATCAGCCATATAAAGTTAGGCCTTTATCTTTATGAGTATTTAAAAAATAAAATCCCTTCTTGTCTCAGTTATAGTAAGTAGATGTAAGAGCCCAAGTATATAAACTCTTACTTCATGATGCATTTAAATCCACTCTAAAGAGTCTTGTGCATCCCAATGACAGCTAAGGATTTCTTTTAGGGCTGCAGAAAAATCCAAGTGAACACTTTGTTAGCCAATATTCTCTAGTTAGCAACCAATGAAAATATTGGATCAAAGTTTTCTACTTTCATTTAAAAGTCATAGGGATTTTTTTTTTTAAAGATTTCATCAGGTCACATTGATGTGAACTCACATCTCATTGTGTAGTGTCACCTTAGACGCAACAGGAAAGGATTTGGCATGTTGTCTCCTGATATACATTATGGTTTAGACAGACTCATATCTAGCTGAGCAAAAGTGGGGAGGCTCTGGGGAAACTGGTGAAATAATAAATAACTTAAAGGGGGGTTGCGGTGGATTTGGAGTCCACCTTTATAATTTTGGAATATCAGGAGCAATTTCCTACATTTCAGAGGTATTTGAAATATTTCAAAGTAAGAAAAGCTTATTCCAAAAAATGTAGTGTGACAAGTTAGGTTCTTTGTAAAGATCAATAAAAATACACTAGACTCAACAAAATTCCAACGCCTAAAATTCCAACCTCTCTGAAATTTCCCAGCCAACAAAGTTAGAATTATACAGTGTAGAAAATAGCAAGCATCAGCATTATATTAAAAATCAGATCAAGTCAAAGCACGTTTGGTAGATATCCATCAATCTCAGACCAAGGTTCAGTCAGGAAATGCATGTGGTTTCAGTGTCCATTCTGCATTTTGTAGGTCTGCAATATAATGATCAATGGTCTCAGCTTTCAAGTGGTGGTGCTCCCAAGTGAATGGCTTGGTCTAGCAGTTTGTGGTCATCTTTGTGTTCCCCATGGAGTCAGCAGCAAGGTGAGGCTCTTGCTATGATACTAGCCCTGAAGACTACCCTTGGTTATACTGTTCAAATATACTATTGTAATTGCTTGAAAAGGAAGAGTTAACATGGCTCCAATCTTACTGCTGTTTGGTGCTGCAGTATATAGAGAGAGCAGGAAGAGAATGAGACTTTTAATCATCTGAGTTCTCAAAAGCTTTTTTAATTCTAAAAAATTACACCCCCCTCTCCCCCCTGCACTTTTGGGGGGTAAAACAGCCTCTTCTGGTGTGTACCACTCTGGAATCTGACCAGTTTGGGACATGAAGAGACAGTCATTTTGGAGCATGGAGGCTAACAATTCCACCCAGGGCACTAATTAACTTTACTTTTATACAAGTACTCCTGCTCTTCTGTAGTCTTATGGAAACAATACTCACCTAATATCATAGCATGAGGAGAATAAATGATAGCACTGAGATACTAGTGATGAGAGCTTCTATGATGCAGCCAAACAGGGAAAGAAGAGTCAAAGAAAGATACAGTGATATGTAAGGAGCTATTGTATAAGTCAGGGATAATTTAGACTGCTACGAAGAGATATGGGAGCTCTTTCTGATCATCTCTATATAGCTGTCCACCCTGTCCCTTTCCATTAGCCTCTTGGATATCACTGCTTTTACCTCTTGTCACCCTGAATGTCAGCATGGCTCTCTTTTTCTAATTTCTTTGCAGTTTGCTAAATGAGCAAACTCATATGTTGGAGAAAAAGCTCTCCCGTCTTGTCTCCCACCTCTGGAAACACTGCTCATTCCTGGAGTGCTAAACTGAATTTTCCTCTAAAAAGCTGGTTCCCAGGCTTTTGTTCCCATTATTTGTTATTTCCATGCTTCTCTGAAGCAGTGAGTCCTGGCAGGGATTGGAACCAGAAATAAAGCCCCACACTAAAGGTCATTCTTGCTGTATTACCAGCATGAATCAGAAATACTGTATGAAGTACCAGAAATCTTACAAGCGTCTTACAGCCAGATTTTGCACAATTAAATGGTTTGGTCATCACTGGAGCTTTTGGGTGTTTATCCAAACTGAATCCAAAAGTTGAATCTTCTAGAGTGGTCCATCATTTGTGGAACTCATAGGATGACAAAATATAACCATCACTCCACACTTAAGAAGGACACTAATTTTCTGTGCTCTCTCAGCTTGGCAAACTCTTCACTTTATGTAGTAGTTAGCATTAGGGCTCCAATCCATGGCTCTGGCCACTTTGTGTTGGGTCTAGTGCAAAGCAGCCCTGAAACTCGAGCAACCGAGCTCATGACTCCCCCAACTTCTTGCATTGTGCACTCCTCTGCCAGAGCTGAGAATTGTGGCATAGGACTGTTGGAAACTTTTGCTACTCATTCCCATCTTGCCTGGTACCGTATGCAAATTCAGTTTTATATTTATATTATTTATGTTTATATATATATATAGGAAATATTAAAGGTAAAAAATTTTCATGCACACAACTCTTTATAGTCCTAGCTTATTGCAAACAAAATAAACCTGGCAAAATTCCTTCTCCTTCACTGGGCCATTCTACTCAACTTGAGCTAAACTTGAAAATCATCTGTATGCAGCATGCCAACGAACTAGAAGTTTTTCAAGTTAAGCTGACATGCTACTGGCTTTAATTCAGCACTTTTATTTCTGGTGTAAAAATGATAAAAGGCCACTGGGATACAGGGTGTTCTTTTTTCTTAATTATTGTTTCACTTATACAAAGAATATTGCATTTTTAGAACACCACTTAATCCTCAAGTCTTGAGGAAAAAAGAAGGGGAGGGGGGCACTTTCATTGCCACACAATGAAGCTATGTTGCATAATAAATACAGCAAGAACAGCAGCAAAAATTAAAAGTTGGTCAGTAAGAAATTTGCTTGACCTGTTGATATTTGCACACACCTCTGGTGATACTAAGCAGTGATGGGAGAGGGGAGCGGGGAGGGGGAGTTGGATCTTGGCTTTTTTCCCCATGTTCAGTGGAATGTTTTGCTTATTATTTTTAGCACAACATTTCTATCATTTGAGACCTACTGCACAAACATGTTTAATTTTTAAATATATTTCTAAATTAATTTTTAATACAACTGCACTCTCTGGTGAGTGAGAAATTCTTTGCAGTGAAATCAAAGCGTTTGAATTAGGTAGATAAATGCTGAATGATTACTATTCATATATTAAATGTAAGAGTCATCAATTTGAATTGCACATATTCTTTTGATGTATTAGATCATATAATATTTGATATTCATTGTTTCTGTGCAATGTCTTACTGCTATGGTTACCAAAATATCAGTAGTTTAACAATTTATCTGACAAGAAGTGCATGTGTGACCTACAAAACATGGGAGGATCTTCAATTTCAGAGATTCATTCTACTCATTAAATGCATGTAAATCTCTTTGATACCTAGGGTGTTGTGTACCAGCATAAAATAAATAGGCCACTGAAGCTTTTAAATTACTAGGGCCGCACACCCTGTAGAATGACATTGGAAGTCAGTGGGAGTTGAGGGCAGACACCACACCAGAGGAGGTGCACAGCAATTCATATGATTGATTCCATAACCTACTGCCTCACAGTGAAACATTCTTTTACTTCAACAAATAGACTATTGAACCTGGATCTTCGATAGCCCATTCCAGTGCTCTAATCACTGAAAAAACCTTCTTCTTGCATACAACCATTTCCATTCAAAGGACATTTACCCACTACTATCACAGTGGTATCTGAAATACTGCACTATGTATTTCTGTACAAGCTTATAGGTGGAGCTGTCACCAGCACTTATAGATAAGGTTGCCTAATGCTTTTCTATTATAATACCCTCTTCTCAGTGGCTTATTACTTTGCCAAAATTTAACCATTAAGGCTGAATTTTCCATGCTGGTTGTCTTTCTCCAGCTGAATTTGTCGGCAAAGTTTCAGCGTAAGTGGTTCAGCTGGCCCTGAAAACAAAGCTGAGGCAAAATGTTGTTTATCCACTGTTTAAAAAATTCTTACTGCTGCTGCACTGAGAAACTCTAGAACCTCTGTGGTCTGGGGAAGGGATTTGAAATATGGCAAAGGAGGTTGGGGGGATTGTTGTCTTGGCTTCAGGGATGTCTTTTTTGCTGTCAGTGAAAATCTACCCCAATGTGGCTGAGTTATAAGCCTCTGGAAACTGCAGTTTGCACATGCTCAGTAGAAACTCCAGCTGGTAGGGGCAGAAGCAGCTAAAGCAGGAACTGCTGTACAAGGGGGCAGGGACAAAAATAGGGCCCAGCTGGGATTCCCTCTCCCCTCAGCAACTCCCTGGACCAAGAACTGTACAGGTACCCAGGTGGTGCCTCTCCTCCGCCCAGCTACGTGGGTTTGGGAGAAAACCACAGCGAGCAGCCAGCCAGAGACTCCAGCCATTAGGGGAAGAAGCTGCCAAACCAGGGACCTTTGAATCTTTGGACATTTGAGAGCTTTTACAGGACTTTTGCTGCCCTGTATTGATTGGCTTTTTGCACCAACCCTCCTGCTTCCTCCCAGTTTCTTCACCTCCGCTTCACTCACACCTACCCCCCAGCTTCTCCCCTACCCTATGTCCCTCAGTCTTCCCTTTCCATTTAGCTGATCCCCTCCTAGACCCCTTCCCCCCCCCCCAAATTGTGGAACTAATATGACATTTGCTGCCATGACATTGTTCATTTTGCTTGTGGTATATCCCTTTCCCACATGCTGTGTGCGTCTTATATATTTAGATTGCAAGCTGTTTGGGGCAGGGACCTTCCACTTATGTGTGTTTCTACAATATACACAATGGGGTCCCTCTCTTGGTTGGCCCTTAGACACTACCATAATAAATGCTGACGATTTAATGAGAAGAAACTTGGTAGAGTTTGGAAGCTAAATTCTCCAAAGATTCTATTTGAACTGTGCATGCAGCAGGACTTTCCCTGCAATTGCTCCTCCCACTTGCTGGATCCTACTATGGTCCTAGGCACCAGAGCTAAGAGCAGGGAAGCTCTTGTGTTCTCATAGCTCTTCCTGTTAGTGTCAAGGCAGCGGGAAGGAAAAGGAGGATGCAACTTGAATTGAATGGTGCAGGGGCTCATTGACAGACTTTGGTGGGGGGGGAGGCACAGGAAGAGTTAAAGAGACCAGAATAGAACACACCAGGCTGGGGGAGGACATGTTAAGGGCAGGAAGAGTGTAATCATAATCAGTAAAGCACACTCCTGTCCACAACCAGGAACAGAACACAGGATTCCTGAGTTAATAATCCTCTGAAGTCCATTGAAAAAGCATAATGTCTCTTCCCCTTGTAATGGCTGCTCCACATAGGGTATGTTTACATTGCAGCTAGGAACAAGCATCCTAGCCCAAGTAGAGAGACTCACGCTAATGGGCCTTGAGCTAGCACCTTAATAATAGTGGTGTGGATATTGCCGCTCAGGCCCACTTAGCCCCCTAAGTTTCACATTGAACTTTGTTTTCCTTCATCCTGTTCCATTGTTTGAGCCACAAGAGCATTTGTCTACTCAGTATTGTGCTATAGCTGAGGAAGAGTGTGTGCAAATGTAGCTTTAAACTTCACTTGTTTCACTCATTCTGGGGCTAATCTGGACTAGTCACTCCAAAGGGCCATTATAGTAGTTGGAGATTGCCCTGCTCAGGAGCTCTGGTCATACCCTTTTGGCCATGTCCTGCTCAGGAGCTCTGGCCATACACATCCTCATTGTACAGACAGGGAAAGGGGAGAGTGTATAGCTACAACAGGTCTATTTTACTCAAGGATTCACCTGAAGCTGGGAGATCTTTTGAGATCCAGACAAAATGGCCTTAAGGGCAGGGAGCTGCTTCTGCTAGTGTAGAACAAAGCTGCCGTAACACAGGACAGGTCTACCACCTCCCCCGCCCCAATCTCCCTTCATGTGGACCTACAGACCCTTGGTGGTTGGTTTTTTTACCTATTTTCCTTTAGAACCATCAAGTCTTTTTTCCAGATAATTTGTTGTCTTCAATGTTTCCAGCTTAGTTGTGACAGGAATCAGATACTCTCTTATGGCCAGATTTTTCTGGTAGAGATTCTGTGAGTACTTTAATGAAGCTTACCTGGTCTCTTGTTGCTTATTCCTTACACAACAAAAATGGCTGCTGGGTGAAAGAATGACAGATCTTTTCAGGGATTTTGCTTTTCTTGTATATAGATTTTTAAAATTTCTCTCTCTCTCTCTCAAATGTGGATATCAGTGTATTATGAACAAAACTAAGGACAAGATGTCAGTGAGCAACTTTAAATTTCCTCCTGTTACAGCTTTTCTCTCCAGCTGGACAACACTCTGTCAGCAGTACATTATGCTTCACCCCTGTCTCCTACCCTTGGGAAAGCCAGTTTTATATGCTGTCAGAAAAGAAAATAGGGCACTTGCTAAAATAGAAAAATTAGTCAGACAAAGCAGAAAACAGAAGAAAAACAGTGTAAATTGAAGTGAAGATAGAATGTCTCTATTTGAGCCAACAGAGGGGTTTGAGCTCCTAAGATCATATGCCTGTAACACTTGAGCTAAAAGATCAATTCAATTAGATAGTAGCTATAGTCGACTCTTATCTTCTTATATGGACCAGTCAGTAGCAGGTAACAACAATGTACGCTGTCCTACTATGGATTACAGATATTTCAGATATTACAAATTCAGCAAAGACCTGGCATTTTCATTTTTGCCAATGATAACATTTTCTTTCAAATAGGAAATTCCTTGTTTGAGTTAATACCCTGGGTCAGAGGGTTTGCTCACCACTAGGACACCTCCTCCTGGCTGCTCTGGGGACTAGCTCCATTCAGGTCTGACATCCCCCTCCTTCATTTGCACTCACCAAGCCCCTCTTGCTATTTGGGACTCAGTGCAGTCCCTCTTCATGACTTAGCCCTCCAGAAGGTCAATATAGTCCTCCCCATATGGGGTAGCAAAGTCTCTCCAGACCAACTGTGCAGGTGTCTTTTAAGGCCATCCTCTAATCTAAGGCCATGCCACATTCCCCAATGGCAGGTAGGGGAAACCAGACCCACCCCCTACTTCAGATCCCATTGCTATTTTCCTGTGCTCCTTTGTACTTCCCTTCTCTTTCTCGGTATTCTAGCCCACCCATGGGGTCTAATTCAAGCTCCATAGGGAGCAACTGTAATCTATTTCCCCTACTCCTGTTCTCAGCTTCCTAGCTTTGTACCAGCCCAGCCTACATCTGCTCATCTGAGCTTCATCTTCCATTAGGGTTTGGGTATCCAGCCTAATTCTCTCCTAAGTGTGGCCTAATAAGTTAATTAGCCCTTCCAAGTCACCTTGGTCCCTTCAAGGAAGGTGTGGAGTGAACATCCCATCACATCCTGACACAGCATCCACTGCATTCCTTCCAATGGATACTCAAGTAAGTTAGGCTGAAAAGTAAGTTAGCCCTGAAAAATATTAGAGCCACGCCCTGTGAAACTGCCCTATCGCCCTACAGGCTTGTTAAAGCCAGAGAAGAACAACTATGTCTACTACCAATGGATATAGTAAATATCTTCTTCAGAGAAGCACACCTGTCAAATGTCTTGAAAAATGCAATAGTTTTCCCCAATCCTCAGGTAGCCAACACTCAACCCTGAAAATCTCTCCAACTAGCCTCCCAGCTTGAAGCTCCGATTCCTGGGCAAAATAATTGAGATAGTAGTAACAACCAAGCTCCAGCAATATTTTGCATCAGTCAACATCTTGGATGCCTCACAATCAGGTTCCAGCCCAGGCACAGCACAGAGATGGCTCTAGTGGCACTAAAAGATGTCTTCTTCATGACCATAGACACAGGTAAGTTATCCAGCTCATACTACTGGACTTCTCTGCAGCCTTTGGTACAGTGAACCATCAGATGCTTCTAACATGCCAATATGACATTGCAGGAGTAGATACCCATCACTACTCCCTTAATTATGCTGGAAAGGAATGATTGGGCTAACTGGTCCTCTTCTCCAAAGGCCCTCCCCTGCGGGGTCCCCCAGTGTCTCAAACTACTTCCCTTCAATATCTATGTGAGACCACTGGGAGAAGTAGTGAATTGCTACTAAAATGTTGGAATACCTACAGGAAATCAGCTTTTAAAAAAAGAGCAGCTGGCTCAAGTTGAAGAATGAAGTGATGCTGGTCAGAAAGGGGAAATGCTTTGAACAGCTGGATGTTGTCTCCACCTTCCACTGAAGGCCTGCGGCCCTCATTTGTCGAAGTGATATGAAGCCTTGAGATTCTGTTTGACTCCTTGCTAAATTTGGATGACTAAGTAGCATCAGTTTCCAAAAATGCCTTCTTTCACTTACTGCTTGCTAGGAAACTTTATCCCTTCCTCCTGAATGAGGATCTGGCCACAGCAATTCATGCACTTGTCCACTCCAGGTTGGATTATTGTAATTCATTGAATGTAAAGCAGAATGTGAAGATAATGCACAGGCTCAAGCTCCAACAGAATGTGGCTGCCCACCTTCTCCATGGCTCAGGCCACTGTTAGAACATCAGGCCTGTGTTCAAGTCCTTCCAGTGGTTCCCAGTCAGCTTCTGATCCCACTTTTAGGACTCTGACCATCTTTAGAAAACGTTGCAAAACCCTCCTCGTAGAGAGCCTTTTCACTGTAAGTGATGCTCAAAATTCAAATAGCCATTTTATTCCCAAACACCTCTCAGCATACACCCTGAAAAGACCCTACCCCAAGCAGAGTGTGGACCCTCCAAAATGGAGAAGTGGGAGGAACTCCATGAAACTCATTAGGGTCTTCGATATTATTATTGATTTTACAGGGAAGGTGCTCAGATGCTACGGAGATAGACAGCAGTGTAAAATCCTAAAATAAACCTATAGATAGTAGTAATAATAATCAACCACCATTTCTGTATTCACCTGTTTCAGTAGAATGTCAATATGTTGCATCATATGTGTTTGTAAAATGCTTAATGAACACTGAGCCATGCCTGAGAGCCAAGATGTTTTCAAAACCTGGTGAATGTATGCCTGTAGAGTATATTAGATCAATAACATAAATGCAAATAGCTGCTAGTAAACTATATCCATTCTGTTTTTAGATTTCTTTGTTAGTTATATTTTCTGTTACTTAAATAATAATAATAATCTCTCCCTGTCTGCTGCTAAAGTTGCAATGACCTGCTTCTAAGTCAATAGTCTTTGTTTTTTCCTCCCCACGTGGCTTACACTTGAGCTCTTTGATGGCCTTCAAAGGTTAGAAAAATTCAAAGACTGTTAAGTTTCAGTGTTTCTGAAGAAAATCACAAGTACCTATTATCTTAGGTATAATCATAGTGAGGGAGTAAACAAACCTCTCCAAATCTGTTTCAATCTTTGTTGATGAACTTCACAATACTTGGAATAAAGATTTAAATGAATCATTACACACGTCATTCCTCATGAAAGGCACTGGGCATTCCAGAACTATTTAGCCTTCATGTCACCCATGTTCACCTCATGATTAATTTAGGAGATCTCTTAGGGAAAAATATAAAGAGGGAAGATAAAGTCACATTTAAAAGAGAAAGTAATGCTATGAGGTAGAATGGCATTTCAGGTAAAACTTTAAAATAAGTGTAAGGAAATAACCATCATAATTACACAGAACTGAACACTTATACTAAAACTGATAATAAAAGTGGAAAACATACACAATTTTATTAATTTTGTGTGAAGTACTATATACACAGGATTATAGAAAGTAATAAAGCAGATTTTGCCTGAAAACTATTAACCAGTTTAGACCTGAAAAATCTCTGAAGATGAATCCGCTATAGAAGGAATATGACAAGTAGCCTTTGCTTGATTCCCAAAGGCCAACAATCCAACACAGAGAATCTTATAGCAACTAATAGAATAGAATAAATATTGAATGGAAGAATTGGTCCTAAAAATATCATCTATGTGGAGTAACCCTCTAAAGTATATAGGCCAGAAGTGACAATTGTTTGGCTGAGATTGATTGGTGTTTGAATGAGATTTCTATTCTCACTTTGCTTTATGTTGCTTCACGTGCCATGCATTGTAACTGATACAGGAAGAGGAAGGCATATTGTGATGCATCAGCAGTTAAGAAAATAATAAGGCTTTTTTTTATTAGCTGCTAGCTATCCTTTCATACCATATATAATTCGTTCTGAATTATTATCATGCAGACTCCCTTGGAGTCTGCACACCCTGATGCTATGCAGCTTGACAATAAATTATAAATTTATAATACTGTACATGTTAGAAATAGCAGCATTGCATAAACTGATGAAAAAAGCTCCCCAGGGTCTATGCTAGGAGCAGTTTTCCTTGTATGTCCTCCAAGTTTAGAAGGTAAACATAAGCAATAATCTATGATGAATTGTTATTGCTATGAGCAGTTATATTGGACACATAGATTGCTCAGTTGCCTTCACAACTTGGTAAATGGAAGTATCTGGTATAACCATGCTGCTTACTGTGTGCTATTGATATAGAGATATACATCATTTTCAAACACATTATCCCCATTCTTGCTGAGCTTCTTTGGTACATCATGGGAGTTCCATGACCACAGTGCACCATGGGAGATGGAGTCTAGCTAGGGAGCCCATCCCATAGAGGAGCATTCCGCAGCTGAAAGAGTGGGACTGCCCCTGTGCAACAGCTTTCTCACTCAAACATTTCCCACATAGATGTTCTCGCAAATCTCATCCCATTAACATAATCTTATGAAATGTTCCTTATATCATTAATTCAAGTCTTGTGGTGATGAGGGCATGGTGAAGCAACAGGTGGAGATGACCTCTGGCATTCATAGCCACAATCCTGAATGTAGGTGGCCTTGGGACTAGTCAGCTCTGTTCCTGGGGCAGTGGAGAAGTTTGGCAGCATCCTAGGTGACTGAGAAGCCCTTTTTAGGATAGCACTGCTCACCCTTTACAAAGAGAAGGGGCTAGAAAAGATGTCCTAAACATTGCCTGCCCCATAACAACTGGCCAGACTACCATGGCTGGCAAATAATCCTATAGCTGTCAAAAAACAATAAAGAAGAAAAGACCCATTCTAGGAGCAGGGAATGTCCACATTCTTATGGATGGAGGTGATGCATGAAGGCCTGAGAGAAGAACAGCTCTTGTTTCCAGAGAACTCACCCGCTACAATATTGATATTGCCGCACTGAGTGAGACTAGATTGGCTGGAGAAGTTTCCATCAGTGAGCTAGGAGGTAACTGTACTTTCTTTTGGAAAGGAAAAGCAGAGGATGAAGACAGGATCTGTGGAATTGGATTTGCAATTAGAATGTCTTTCCTGAAACAACTTCCTGACCTCACTGTTGTCCTGAATGTATGGCTCATGAAACTTCAATTCCCTCTGAATCCTTTACGGCATGTCACTGTCATCAGTGCCTATGTGCCTACACTGACCAGCACAGAGGAAAGCAAGGAGCAGTTCTACTCTGATCTGGACTCCAACCTCAGATCAACCCTGCATATGACAAGCTTAAACTGCTGGGATACTTAAATGCTAGTGACAGCAGTGATTGGAGAGATGTGATAGGATGACATGGAGTGGAAAAATGAACACCAATAGATTCTTCCTCTTGAGTAAATGTGCCGAACATAGTCTGCCCATCATTAACACCATCTTTAGGACAGAGTGACCAATAACAAGTCCTTGAGAGAGCAAACACAACCAGCATCAGGAAATGCAATTGATAGCACAGCTTAGGTGGACCGGACATATCTTCAGAATGGAAGACCACAGTCTCTCAAAACAGATATTGTACTGGGAGCTGAGGCAGGGCAAAAGAAAGAAGGGTCGTCTGTATAAGCACTTCAAAGATAACCTGAAGAGCAGTCTCCAGTGGGCTGGCATCAATCTCAAAGAACTCTAGCAAATGGCTCAGAACAGGACTCACTGTCAGTCTCTGACAAGATCGGCATACAACTGGTTTGAGCAGGAACGATGAAATCATCTCCAGGCTGTACATGAAAGGCACCACAGAGCTGCATCATCAAACATCACAGATACAGACTTCCCAGGCCCTCAGTGTGACCAACCCAGTGCATCAGCGTTCAGACTTCAGAGTCATATGCATAGCCATAGATGAGAATTGTGACAATATCGTCATCATCAGTGATAGACTACCAACACCAAAGGAGACATTGTCAGATGGACAAACAGGATTAACATGCATAGAAAACATGCAGATACCGCATGACCTATTTGATATCAAAGTCTCTGGATATTTCCATCCAAAGGGTACAGACCTTTGCAGCCCTCTTCCCTAAGGATGAACAAACTGGATGGCAATTATTGGATACCTTAAATCTCCTAAGAGTTTCTAAGCTTTTGATTTAATCAAATGAATGATATAATCACCTTTTTAATCTTCACAATTCCATTGTCAAATTAAATGTGTTTTCATCTAAAAATAGCTGCTAAGATACAGTTTGATAAGTTGTACTAGAGTATGGATCATAATCAGTCAAAGCATGTTTAATGGGAGGAAAAGAAGAGAATTAGTTACACACTGGGAAAATAATCCTCTTTCTACAATTGTAGAGATAATGAACAGTTGCCTGAATTCCTTTTTTATTTGCTTTCTCTTTTTCACTTAGGTCATTTTTCATTACCTGAAGGCCCTTGGGAGTTTATTTTAGTCCCATCGGATTGTCAGCTTCACAAAAGCAGTTTCTAATTGGCATTGATTTTAGGAAAGATACCTGTCTGTTCAATCATGAGGTGTGGATCAAGTCAGGCTCTGTAAGTTCACATGATGTGAACAGGAAGACATTCACCTGACAGCTCCCTGCCCAAAGGTGAATTGTCTATAGCTGTAGTGATCTATAAAGATACCAGAGAGTTTTGGAAGTTTTGGACTCTCTCGCTTTCTCTTTTAATTAGCATCTTTTGCCAAAATTTGTTCCAATTCCTGATAGAAAACTTTATCATCAGGGCAGAGAGGAATTGGACACATATGTAGTTTTCACCCAGGTGCAGTAGAATCTCAGAGTTACAAACACCAGAGTTATGAACTGACCGGTCAACCACACACCTCATTTGGAACCGGAAGTATGCAATCAGGAAGCAGCAGAAACAAACAAACAAAAACAAATACAGTACAGTATTGTGTTAGACATAAACTACTAAAAAATAAAGGGGAAGTTTAAAAAAAAGATTTGACAAAGTAAGGAAACTGTTTCTGTGCTTGTTTCATTTAAATTAAGATGCTTAAATGCAGTATTTTTTCAGCATAGTAAAGTTTCAAAGCTATATTAAGTCAATGTTCAGTTGTAAACTTTTGAAAGAACAACCATAATGTTTTGTTCAGAGTTATGAACATTTCAGAGTTATGAACAACTTCCATTCTCGAGGTATTCATAACTCTGAGGTTCTATTGTAGTTCAAACGGATCTGGAGCTTGTGGTAAAGTGGCCCACCTCTACAAGGACTAAGATTCAGTGTGTAATATCTCCTTCCACTTGCCCCAAATTCCCCATGTGAGAATTGGGGATGGAAGCATGTTTAGATCCCTGGAGTGAGAAAAATAAGCAATGTATGTAGATTAGATGTGGATCCTTGTGGAATGAATTAGGGGAAACATAGATGAAAGGTTCCTGTTCAACAGGATATGAGGGAACTTATATGATGCTTCAGCCAGGAACACAATAAAGGAGGAGAGGTCTTGATTCCCCAGAGGGCTCATTTTATCACCACACAGCAATGTAAGCAGGAAGGATGGTCTTGTAGTTAAGGCACAGGGCAGGGATTCAGTAGATCTATATTCAGTTTACAGATCTGCCACAAACTTCATGTGTGATCTAGGGCAAGTCACTTAATCTCTCTGTGCTGCCATAAAATGGGGTTAATAATTCTTCCTTTCTCTCTCCCCGTTGTCTGTCTTGTCTATTTAGACTGTAAGCCCTTTAGGACAGGTATCTTACTATCTTTTGCACAGTGCCTAACATAATGGGCCTCTAGGCAATACCATAATGCAAGTAGTAAAGTGCTTCATCCTTCATAAATGGTGTGGCACTGGAACATGAGACATACATATCCTACTAACATTGCTGAGGCCCCTGTCACGCAGGGAACCTCTGTGGCTTTGGATGTCACAGCATTTTCTGCAGTGACGCTGTCTTCACAAATGTAGTTTACAGAAAGTAGAATATTGAAACTTGAAAGTCCTGTAAGCAAAAGCATGGCTTGAGAAGTACTAAAAGTACATCATGCATAAACTTTACATAATGTATTAAATGGAAATGTTATTGATTAGGTATGTGTATAGAAAATACTGGATTAAATTCATGTCTGGTCCAATTCTATTCAAATTAGAAAGAAACCAGGGAAAATGGATTTTTATAAGCAGAACAACAAAATGAAAAGGGATGAACATTAAAGTACATGTTGTTACATGATGGTTGAAGTTGACCCAGTAGGTCTATTGGGTAAAATACTGGATTCACTGAATTGATTTGGATGGCTTGAGTGCATGCTATTCAGAACACAAGAAACTCAAATCCCCAGCATTTCCTTTATCTCTTTTGGAATAGTCTGACTGGCGATTATAGCTGTGTAAGCAGTTAGGGTGTTTCATGAGGTAGAGAAGCAAATGTACAAATGAAAACATCAAACACTTCAAGACTGTTTGTTTTCCCTTAAAACGTGTATTGCTCAGGGTGCCGAGAAAGCAATATTTACAACTGACAAAACAAATGGGTTTTGCCTTGCCATAAAACAAAACAGAAAAACTGCACTGTGGGCCATCACCTCAGCCCTGTGGTGACTAGGCATGGAATCCCCCTTATTCTTCTCCTCCTCCTTCCCAAGCCACTGTTACACAATTTTCTGCCTTTCTATTTGGGACCTTAATTAACCTCCAATCTCTAGTGTTGCCTTATCCTTCCCTGAGCAAGTGGAGGAGGAAGCAAAGCCAAGTTTATACCAAAAGATCATCTTACACAATAATGGATGAGTGATAATGGCAGTTTTTCCATGTGGTAAGGAAAGAGAAAAACAGGCTAGCAAGATTAGAAAACACAATCAAACATGGCCCTTGGCCCATTGCCTAGTCCACACCCTGTAATTCAATAAAGGATGGTAGGTAGTGGTAATCCTGAGTTTCAATACTTCTTTTCAAGTTTGGAGCAAAGGTAAAGGAACATGTTGGTACTGAATATCGTGTGCTAAATATTGTTCTTTGATCTTGACTTTTTACCCCTTTTTATTTCTGTTGTCTTGCTCTTATTAACTCCTTTGTCCTCTAGGGTGACTGTCAGTGCAGTAATGTAGTACAGCTCTGCTTGGGAAATAAGGTTTCTTGTTTCTGCTGGAGCTACTTCCATTTTCTTTTCCACATCTATACTCAATGGATGTTTTGAGACTAATACAGAACATAAGAAATGTCCTTCTTTCCACAATGATTAAACTTGCCATTCTCTGGCATACAGTGGCTCAGTGTTGGGGACATCAAATAAGAGCATAGGATAGATAGTTTCTGATCCAGGGAAGACTGTGAACTCAGGCCTTCTTACTTTGGAGATACGCAACAAGCTGATATGCTGCTGCCTGGCAATTGTACATTATTTTTATAAACTATTCACATAGTTTGTGACATCAGACGACTCCCTATTCAAGAGGTCAGATTGGGAAAACAAAGTTGGTGGTACCCTTCCAAAGTAAGCTCTGATCGTTGAATTGCCAAAATGAAACATGACTCATAGTACATTGTGCAGTGATCATGTAACCACTCCCATTCAATGTTGTGCTCTGTCCCCCTGTAGGGGTGGTTGGACACATATAAAGGCTAATGAGGCTGCTACAGCATTGGCTAACAAACTGTGGTCTTTTAATTGAGGCTGTAGAGTCTAATGCATTCAGATATAGAGGTCCCATGTTCAATCTCCACTGCCGACTCACCCTGGAGTCGGATGTTACAAGCAGTGGATCATACAGGGATTGGAGTAGGTTACATACAAAATAAGTTTGTGAGTGCTCTATGGGCTTCTTGAGCTTGGTTCCCCTTGGTGTGGCTTAATGTGCCCATGGGCTCACAGGCCCAGATTAGCCAATGTTTACTTGGTGCACTTGAATAGGGCCCCATCTCAGAAGGACTCCTGACAGGCATCCTGGGGCCCAAATCTGGCCCACCAAATCAATTTGGCCTGTCACCCTGTAATCTCACATGCTGGAAGGGAGGAATTCTCCCTCCCCCTTCCCCAGTATCACCACATTGCTCCTATATCATCCACATGGAGTTTATGACCTGCTGCTGGCTACAGAAGGCAAGTCACTGCTCCAGTAGCAGACTGTGCTGCCTAGCTGCCCTTAGAGCTGTTTGCATATAAGCAAAGCATGCTCAGGCTATTGCTGCTGTCAGACTGCTCTAAGAGCTGGTGCTGATTGTTGTTGCCCCATGGAACAGTATGTAGCCTCTTTAAAAAAGTGTATGCCCCCTGATTTTGTGTTGCTCCACTACCAATATAACATGCTCTATCTAGTTTAAGGAAGGTATGTCTGAGGGGCAATTGCCATAGTGCACAGGGCCTCAGAATTCTTTAATCTGGCTCTGTGGGCTTGGCATGGCTCCTTCTCAATTGGGAGCATAGATGGGGCGGGGGGTGGGGGAGAGGGAAGAGTCTCTCTTGTTTACAAGCAAGCAGCTTGATCACAGCCTCACATAGCAGCCAGAACTGCTGATCAGGCCCCCATAACTGCAACCAATAGAGAAAACAAGACCTGCTGTAAAGGATAAAGTATAGAGAAGGAAAGAGAGGCAGAAAGGCCTGTGATAGAAAAGGGGCGACAGACCTGCACTAGGCTCCCTCTAAGAAAACAGCCAGGAGACTGAAGGGGACTGCAAGCCCTAAAATTGAAGAGCTGATAGACTTCATTAGAGGTGAGGATCCAGGAACTGAGCTGACTGAGAACAAGCTAAGGAGGGATCTTTGCGGAAAAGCCGAGACCCTAGAAAGAGCACATCAAGGGGGGAGGAAGAATAGTGAAGGAACTGACCAAAAGGACACCTCTCTCATTGTCAGTTGTGCTGATATCTGATTCTCCCTCTCCTGTCTTACATGAGGAATTCAGAGTACTAGCCGTGTTAGTCTGTATCCGCAAAAAGAACGGGAGTACTTGTGGCACCTTAGAGACTAATAAATTTATTTGAGCATAAGCTTTCGTGGGCTACAGCCTACTTCATCGGATTACATGCATCCGATGAAGTGGGCTGTTGCCCATGAAAGCTTATGCTCAAATAAATTTGTTAGTCTCTAAGGTGCCACAAGTACTCCTGTTCTTTTAACATGAGGAATGACATAGTTAACAATGTTGACATTTAAATGATCATCGAGGGACATCTAAGTTAACAACTAACTGAGATGAATTGGCCAGTCCATATCTCACAGAACTATTGCACCAGGCTTTGTGCAGGCTTGTATAGATATCACTGCATTCGTTACACACCATTCATGTTTTTTTTTAAATCTTCCTCACAACCATAACAGAAAACAACTTAAAAAAAAAAAGTCAGATTTTGGAGAGCAAGATAGTAGTGTCAGACAAGAACCAAAATGGCATATGGATATGTACTGATTTTTTTTCTGAGCTCTGGTCACGCAAGGCAAAATATGTGCTATGCTCTCATTCCTGCCTGAAGACAGAAGGAATTTTATTTGCATGAAGTGCAAGTTGATGGGTATGTTGGAGGAAAAAATTCTTGGATTAGAGGGGCAAACTGAGATACTACTGAGAATCAGAGAAGCTGAGGAGTTCCTAGATAGGCAGATTCAGGAACCACCAGTGCCCAGGTTCAAGCAAGAATGGAATTGGCCACCAAGGAATGAGAAAGAGAAGAAGTCAAAGATGTGGCGTGGCAATTCATAACCACCAGAGGCAGAAGGTCATTGCAGCATTCTACATGGCTAGAGACAGAAGCCATGGCCACCAGAGAAAAGAGGACCAGGAGAAATTCCACACAAGTTTCAAATTGAAATCAGGTCCTCAAAGTGGAAACTTTGGAAGATACCTCTCAAGATCCAGAAGGTCCAAGTGAATGGAAAGATGTACAGGACACACAGCGGAATCCATGACACCACATCTGCACTACTATTTTTACCCATATGAGGTAGATTAAAGCTAGTGTGAGTATGCCTACCCATGCTACAATTGCACCTTCATTCGTGCTGTAGACATACCCTAAATTGCAGTGTAGATGTACCTGTGACAAAATGACAATATCCTGAACAATCCTTATGGAATTAAGATTGGCCCAACTAGTAAGAAAATCAAGCCCACAAAGAGTTCTCCAGCTGTCCAAGGAAGATGGACAATCCTTGCTGGAGACTCAATACTCAGGAGAATTGAAAGAAAATTGTGCAAGGGATATGAGGACAAGAGGACAGTGTGCTGCCATCCTGGCGCAAAGGGACAAGACATCATTCTGAGATCGGAATGGCTTCTTGGATGAGCAAGGATCCATTGATGATTGTTCATATTGGCACTAATGACACTGTGTTGCGGGATATCTGGCAGAGAGTAGATGACTCTGAGAGTAGAGGGAACTCAAAGGCATGCTAAAGAAGAAGAACGTCCAAGCAATCTTCTCTGAGATTGTTCCTGTCCCACAAGCAAAGGAAGACAGAAGGCAGAAGAGTCTGGAAGTGAACTGCTAGCTAGGTAAGTGGTGTAGGGTTTGGGTTTTGTGGAACACTGGGTACTTCTGTGGGGAGAGGGAAGTTGTATAGTTTGGATAGTCTCAACCTCAGTACAAGGGGGACCAATCTCCTCAGGAACAGGCTGGGTAGAGTAGTTGGGGTGTGGGGGAAATAATAATAAAAGGTGAGGGTAAAAATAGGGAAGATATGAGCACTCAGCACAAAATTGAGATGTCAAGAACAAAATTAATCAAGGAACCAAAGGATATGAAGAGAAGAAATTCTTTAATTGCCTATACACCAGTGCTAGGAGCCTGGCTAACAAACAAGAAGAATTGGAATTGCTCATGTATGAGCATAAATTCCATTTTGTTGGTATTACTGAAACCTGGTGGGATGAGCCACATGTCTGGAATGTTAAAATCCATGGTTATAGCCTATTTAGGAAGGATTGAGTAGGCAAAAGAGGAGGGGGAGTGCACTCTGTCAAAAATGGCATTACCTGTTTCCGAGTCACTGAAAACTCATAAGAAAATGATCTTGAATGCTTATGGATCAATGTCCTAACAGATAAATCACAAGATGGGGAATTAGTTAGTCTGCTATAGACTACTAAATCACACCAAGGAGCAGGATGACCACCTCCTTATGCACCTCTCTATAATGTGTAAGGGGGGGGGGGAAGGGAACTGCATAATCATGGGGGGACTTCAATTTGAATGACATATGCTAGAAGTCTTATGCTTCCAGTACTAAAACATCCTTGGAATTTGTAAACATTATAGATGACAATTTCCTAACTCAAAAGTGTTGCAGTCAACACCGGGGAATTCTTTATTACATCTTGTCCTAACAGATAAAGAGAAACTGATCACAATAACTAAAAATTAATTAGGTACAAGTGGTTATGACTTGATCATATTTCTAATGTGTGAGCAAAATGAAGTCCAGACCAGTTATTTATATATATATATATATATATATATTAAAGTATATATTAAATATATATATATATATATTTGGTGCTTTAATAAGGCCAACTACACAAAGCTGGGACAAAGAATTAAATTAGGAAAATTTGAATCATAATCTGGAATCATTTAAGAACATCTTACTAAATACCCCAACACCCACAATCCCAAAACTGCGGAAGATAGCTGTGCTGGTTAAAAAAAAAAAAAGACCTGGTTTACAGGGGAAGTGAAGGTAGTGATAAAATGTATAAAATAATATATAACAATGGGAAGAAATGAGAAGCTGATAGTTATGTATATAAATCAGAAGTTGGGTATATAGGGGTTTGCTTGGTAAACTGGACACAAGCAAACAATGTGTTTTAATACAGCTAAATGTAAATGTATACATCTAAGAACAACAAAGAATGTCAGCCATACTTATAGAATGGGGGCGGGGAGTCTCTATCCTGAGAAACAGTGACTCTGAAATAGATTTGTGGGTCGTAGTGGATAATCAGCTGAACATAAGTTCCCAATGTGATAGTGGGCCAAAATAGCTAATGCAATTCTGGGATGGACTAAACAGGGGAACCTTGAGAAGGAGTACAGAGATTATTTTACCTCTGTATTGGCACTGGTACAACTGTTGCTGAAATACTATGTCCAGTTCTGGTACCCATAATTCAAGAAGGATATTGGTAAGTTAGGGAGGGTTTAGAGAAGCGCCATTTGAATTATTAAAGGATTAAAAAATATGTCTTACAGTGAGAGACTCAAGTAGCTCAATCTATTTAGCTTAATAAAAAACAACGTTAAAGGTCGTTTTGATTAAAGTCTGTAAGTATCTACATGGGGAATAAATATTTAATAATGAGCTTTTCAATCTAGCAGAGGAAGGTATCACATGATTCAATGGCTGGAAGTTGAAGCTAGACAAATGCAGACTGGAAATAAGGTGTACTTTCTTTTACAATGAGGGTAATTAGCCATTGGAACAGCTTACCAAGGGTTGTGGTGGAATCTCCATCATTGACAATTTTTAAATCAAGATTGGATATTTTTCAAAAAGATATGCTCTGGGAATTGTTTTGGGGGAGTTCTATGGTCTGTGTTATAGAGGAAGTCAAACTATATTATCACGATTATCCATTTGGCCTTGGAATGTATGAATTGGAATTTATGAAAGTCTGTAAATAGCTTTAAATAGAAAAAAGCCACTTCACAACTCTCAGCATTCTCTCCCCTACTCCAGTGTAATGCAAGTAGGGTAATATTTGAAAAATGCAGTACATCTAATTCTCTCCAAAATTATAATATTAGTATTAATAACAACACTTGGCATTTATATAGATCTTTACATGTCAAAAGCACTTAACAGATATAAATTCCTTAAAATGTGAACTTCAGTTTTACCCTCACATTGTCTTGTTTGTCTCTCTGCCAACACAGAAATACTGTCTGATCTACGACTTGGATCCAAAGCCAAATGAAGTGAAAGGAGAGGCCTTCCACTGATTTCAATAGCTTCAGATCAGACACTTAATAGAATTAAGAGAATATGAGCTTCTAATTTATCTTACAATTACTGCTGTCATTTTTTGTGTAACATACTAGTATCTAACATGATAGATTGCCAGCAGTGCTAAGGAAATTATTGCAATACACGTCACCAATTATTGGTGGCAAGCTCCATTTACTGTCTAATCACTTTATATGTGGGTTATTCTGTTAATCTCCTATCAAATGTTAATATTATGCACATAGAATGAAAAGATTTGGGGCTGGATCTTCAGCTAGTGTAAATTGGCATAGTACCATAGAAATTAATGGAGTTAAACCAGCTAAGGATCTGACCCATTGTCTTCTCTTGTTAATGTGTTGAATCCCTCATTAGAATCTCTAGATTTCATTATATGAACAAGATCCAGCTGTAATAACTGTGTCAGAGGACAGGAAGAAACTGATAGCAAACACACACACAAAAAGGGGGGGGAGGTGTTTTTCCCCTCCTGATGCTATCAATAAATTTGTGAAATAACATTTTCAATTTTGTCATGGTTAAAAGGTTACTATTGTGGAAGTTTCAATTTTCTGTCTCCCTGGCAAAATCAAAATGAGATCATTAGGAGTGAGATTAACTCAGAAGTTCTGGGGTGGTGGGGAGAGAAGACATGAGAAAAGGAAAGCTCGTGATTTTTATTTCACCTCTAATCAAAAACAGAGAACTTGGGAAAAGTTTTGTGGGGAGTAAGATTAAAAAAAAAAAAAAAGAGCCAAAATTCACCAAGCTCAGTTTGTCTTGAGAACACAATTTATATCTTTGGAAAATTTTAATGATGAGGGTGGGGGCAGGCATCTGGGCGATTTAGAAAATTAAGAAACATTTAAAATAAACATTTGAAGTAAATTAGTTGAAAGCTGCCATTTAGATACTGCTGCATGCTACCAATTATTTACATTATGCAAAAGATGGCTATTTCTAGAATAGGGAATAAATATGGGAAGCCATTATACTCAGTGCCCTGTGATTGGTGGGTATTTTGACATCCAGAAGTAAGAAGTTTACTTGTAGGAGCACAGAGGAGACGGAATATCAAAGAGAAAAGTTATTTTTATTAACAGCTATGTAGTGCAACACGAAAGTAAAATCAATGCATTAAGAGGAAGAGACAGAAGCACTAGTCCCTAAAGGGGCTAACAGCTTATGAAGATGAGTCATAACACTTAGGGGAGCAGAAATCTCGATGTACATTTTTTTTTTTAAGATAAAAAGAAAGATTATTCTGCAGAGGTAAAAAGGATGCCAGCACTGATAGGAATGTATATATTGCTTAGAGAGGATAGCTCACAGTCAAAATAACTAGCACTCAACTAAGCTCTTTCTGTCATTATGCCATTTTATGAAAATGAGAGACAGTAACATAAATCTGGGAAATCTGGTATCAAAAATATTATCAAGATTAAAAGTTGGCAATAACTTTGCTGTATTGCTCTGCTTCACATCTAGCTATCTAGCTATCTTTACTGTGTTCATCTGAGATCTCCCAAAAATGTGCCCTATCTACAGTATAGACTCCTGCCTATGTGTAGTTACTGCCCTTGTTCCCTGAAGACAACAGTTAGCATGTGTAGTTAAAAAACATAATTTGTTGTAATTTTCTTTTTAATTATTATATTTTCATGCCCCTCCTACTTCCTCCTCCTTTTTCTTCTTCCTCCTCCTTCCCATGCACACATTCCAAATGATCTAAACATAGAATGATAGGACTGGAAGGGATGTCAAGAGAGGTCTTCTAGTCCAGTCCCCTGCACTCATGGCAGGACTAAGTATTATCTAGACCATCGCTGACAGATGTTTGTCTAATCTGCCCTTTAAAAATCTCCAGTGAAGGAGATTCCACAATCTCCCTAGGCAATTTATTCCAGTGCTAATCACCCTGACAGGAAGTTTTTCCTAATGTCCAATTTAAATTGCTTCTTGTCCTATCCTCAGAGGTTAAAGAGTGCAATTTTTCTCCCTTCTCCTTGTAGCAATCTTTTATGTACTTGAAAACTGTTATCATGTCCCCCCGACGTCTCTTCTCTAGACTAAACAAACTCAATTTTTTCAATCTTCCCTCATGGGTCATGTTTTCTAGACCTTGAATCACTTTGTTGCTGTTCTCTGGACATTCTCCAGTTTGTCCACATCTTTCCTGAAATATGGCGCCCAGAACTGGACACAATACTCCAGTTGAGGCCTAATCAGGACAGAGTAGAATGGAAAAAAATACTTCTCCTGTCTTGCTTACAACACTCCTGCTAATACGTTCCCAGAATGATGTTGGCTTTTTTTTTTTTTTTTTTGCAACTGTATTATACAGTTGACTCATATTTGTGATATATTTTATGCTTTTTGAATATGTCACCAGAATGCCGCAAGACATTAAGCGAAAACTGTTCTCCGGGTGGCTTGTAACATCTGGGAAAAAATTCCACCAACTGAGGGGTGGAGGTGACTCAGAGGCAGACCACGTATTACATAGGTGCATCAAGTCTGTTCTAGCATTGGACTCTCAGACCGTCAAGCCCTTGGAATGGACCAAATGATCACTGCGGCCGACAGTTCAGCTAAGCATTGAAGAAGCTCAGGATCAGGAGAACCACAAAAGTGGCCTCTTAACAGACACAGCACAGATTCTTATCCCCTCCCCCCCCCCTTTTTTTTCTTTCTTTCTTTTTTTTTGGCTTAACTTTCACTTAACTCCTTCACTCACAAACCAAGGTGAACAATATATGCACTCACTCTTATATAGAAAATATATTTCCAGCTCCCCCACCACCATCCCCTATAAACTAATCATACTATAATACCTACAGATTAAGTGGAAGAAAGAGCAATATTGTTATTTCTATATTAAAAAATGTTGGAGACCTGCAAATATTACAATAGTGGGGTGGGAACTAGATAAGCACATACTGTAGATAGAGTAGGCCCTTCAATTTCACAAAATTATGTAATTATCGGTCAGTTATAGCTGTAATCTGTGTGTATATTGATAGTTATTAAGCCTATGTTTTAGTTTAATGATGTGATTTGTTATTTCAAATAGTTGTTGATCTTAAATGTTAATTTTCTCTGTTTTAAAATGTATAGCTATAGCAACATTAACTTTAAAGATATTTTGCCTTTGAAAATAGAGTACATCTATTAGTTCTTATTTTCTCTATCTTGTTGTTTGCATTGTGGGTTGTCTGACAATAAGAAGTATTATAAAAAATAATGCATTCCATTACTCCTCAGATAAGAGGCAGGTGTAATTGCATTATGGGAACCGATTTTTATTTTCTATGCAGCTTGGTTCTTGCCTGCAAATCTCTTCCAGGAATGAAGCATTAAAGCAATGTTATTTGATATGAAGCTTGTTCTGAATGGCTTCAACCCCCCACTCAGAATTCTGATAACCAGGATAACCCTATTGCTTTACCTCATATCTAATCATGTTACTCTTCAATACATAAGAGAAAATGTATATCAGTGTGGAGGGTGTTGTACAAAACATTTTCATATAACTGGAATAAAGTGCTTAGCTTGAGTTTCTAAATAGATATATCTATTTTGTATACTGATTAATGGTACATGATCTTAACCTTGAGTGACTGAACAGGACTACTTTCGTACATTAGATGTGATGGGGGCATAAAGGAGATGAAAATAAAGAGCTTTGTAGTAATCTGTTAGCTGAATGTTCTAACTGCCTGAAAATATGTGCATCATGGATTGGAAATGATAATGAAACATCTTCATAGACACAATTGTATAAAAAGGAACAAAGGAAATGTTTGTGAAAGTGTTAACTGGAACAGGGAAGGGAAAAGATGTCATTAAACTAACAAGAAGAAAATCTTTACTAAGGTGAATCTCGGTATTCACCAAAACATAAATACGTGCATTATTACATACAGTCTGAATGTTTTTATATGAAATATCCTGAAATGTCTGTGTTAAAGCCATGAATGTTTTAAAGGGATCAGTTTAAAAATAAGCAGACAAAAACTAATTTTTTAATTCGGAGATGAAGTTACAGGTGGATCTGGTCAAAAATTACCATCAGCATTTTTTTTTCCAGGACAAATGTCCATGTTTATTCAGTTTTGTGTGTGTCTGCATGTTTTTCAATTAAAAGCTGAAAGCATCAAATATTTTAGAGAAAAATTTTGATTAAAACAAAATGTCAAATTTTTTTGTATAATAATACATTTTTGACCATCTATAATTTCAAGTGCAGAAAGCCCCTTAATTTTTGCATTTCTTAGCTTTTCAGTGCTAAGCTATGAAACCTTATCATTCTCGTATTGGTGTTAGTATAGGTAATACATAGTATCTATGGAAATAGAAGGAGACAGTATCGAGAAAGCCATCAAAATTATGTGAGCATTGGAAAGATTCTCTTACAATTAGAGACAGGGTATGCCTCTAATTGCAATCAGAGATGTGATTGCAGCTCTGGTAGATTTACCCACACTAGCTTTAATCTAGCTGGCATGGGTATCAATTAGCAGTGAAGATGCAGTGGTGCAGACTTCAACAATCATTGGAAGTTAAAAGCCAGACAAAATTCAAATTAAAAATAAGGCACATAGTGAAGGTGATTAACCTTTGGAAAAAAATACCAGGAAAGTAGTGGATTCTCCATCTCTAGAAGTTTTCAAATCAAGACTGGATGCCTTTCTGGAAGATATGCTTTAGTAAAACAATAGTTATTGGCCTCAATAGCAGGGTAACTGGATGTAATTCAGTAACACAGATGTAATTCTATGATCTGTGCTAAAGAAGAGGCCAGACTAGATAATCTAATTCTCCCTTCTAGCCTTAACTTCTGTGAATCTGGATATAATCATGAAACACGACTACATTATACTGCCAGAAGAGTGACAAACTTCACTACATTTTATTCTAAAAACTGTGTCAAAATTGTACGCTATATACCATTTCTATATTTTCCCTCGAAGGCCCGTGTTCTATTAGGTTAGGTAACAGTGTGTGCATTTCTTCTATTTAATACAATATGCATTCAGTTGTTCAGTTTTTGCATGGTTTCATCACTGAATCTTTCTCTCAGGTATATGTTTCAGTTCTTGATCTCTCCATACATATATCCCTCTCCTCAGTGTCTATGTTCATTACTTGATCTTTAAATCCATTAATATCTGCCTTTCTCTTAAGTGTTTGTGTTTGGGACTAGATCTCTTTAACACAATTCGTTTATTTGTCTCCCTCTTGATTGGTTATATACCGCACTTGATCTATTTTTATTAGTGTATCTCTCCTATAAATATTATAGCATTGCCTGAATCCTAGCTGGTCTGGGCCTTTCACAGCTAAAAATAAATGCTCACATTCATCAAAGGTAATAGTCAGGAGGTGGTTTCTCAGTGACTCCCTCATCAATTTTTTCTTCTTACCAAAACAACTGTCAGGACTGGAATATTGGCTAACTGCTTGGGTCAAAAAAGGAGGAACAATATGATCACAGTGGGCATCTGACTCATGAAGCTACACCAGTATGTCTTCTGGCCATGTGTTGAAACTGTTTTCGTGATTGTCCCAGTGCCACCCTCTTCTATTTTTCTCCTCAGCCAATCAATGGCACCATCTCTCTTTACAGAGCATGGTGTATGCGCCAATGAGTTCTTTGATGGCTGCTGAGTCCAATGCGTGAGTGACAATCCTGTCCACAGGTCGGGCACACCCACGCACTAGACATGTTCTGAATCTGAGCAGCAGATACTTTCCTTGTCTGATGCCGGTCATCACAAAGCTTGATCCAGTCTGCCTCACTACGCCTAGCTCCATCAGCAAGCTGATTCTGCCAAACAGAATGGCATTCTGTACTTCTTTCCCAATCATCCACAGAGTTCCAAATGCTACTAAGTCGTCTCTGCAAGATGAAATCTGCAAAAGTGGTCTGTCTCTCTTTCTAGACCCTTTGTGAGCTTCAGAGAACAGCACACTCTTCAGGATCCTGTAATCCTCCATTTGCTCAACATGTCCAAGCCACCTGAGTCTCTTCTTACTAATCAACATTCCCATGAATGACATACCTGCACAATTTAACACTTCTACCTTTGTCACTCTGTCTTGTCATCTTATTCAAAGAATTTTATGCAAGCATCTGATATGAAAGCTGTTTAGTCTTTTGATATGTTTGGCATAAGTCATCCATGTTTCTGAGCCATACAGAAGAGTGGATAAAACATGTCTCATAAATATGGATTTTCACTTTAGTTGACAATTTGTTACTGTTCCTGGCTCTGTCTTGCAAGAGACCACAGTTCCTGGCTGCTTTGCCGATTCTACTAGTGAGCTCAGCATCAAGATCTACATTGCTGGAAACAAATAGCATCTAAGGTGATATCTGGAACTGATTCTGAAGAACCTTGGTTCTTGATAAGTCTTCTTATTGCTAGCCCAAAGATTTTGCATGACTCAGAGAACTTGGTAATAAGATGTTGTAGGGCATCAATACTGTGAGCCACAAGGGCTGCATCATTTGGGCCTTGAAATTGAAGTTAGTGGGGTTTCATACTGATGTAGGAACCTGCCCTCATGGATCTGTTAGCAACCGAGTTGCCTTAATACCCCATCTGTAAAATGTGGTATAAAATACTTTCCTGGTGGTGTTAGGATTAATTAGTCAATTTAAGCACAATGCTATAATAGAAGTATAAGTGCTAAGTAATATGGTTAAAATGGAATATGGCTAATATGGTTATACTGGCACTAGAAAAGGTTCAGAAAAGGGCAACTAAAATGATTAGGGGTTTGGAACGGGTCCCATATGAGGAGAGATTAAAGAGGCTAGGACTCTTCAGCTTGGAAAAGGGGAGACTAAGGGGAGATATGATAGAGGTATATAAAATCATGAGTGATGTGGAGAAAGTGGATAAGGAAGAGTTATTTATTTATTCCCATAATACAAGAACTAGGGGTCACCAAATGAAATTAATAGGCAGCAGGTTTAAAACAAATACAAGGAAGTTCTTCTTCACGCAGCGCACAGTCAACTTGTGGAACTCCTTACCTGAGGAGGTTGTGAAGGCTAGGACTATAACAGCGTTTAAAAGAGAACTGGATAAATTCATGGTGGTTAAGTCCATTAATGGCTATTAGCCAGGATGGGTAAGGAATGGTGTCCCTAGCCTCTGTTTGTCAGAGGATGGAGACGGATGGCAGGAGAGAGATCACTTGATCATTGCCTGTTAGGTCCACTCCCTCTGGGGCACCTGGCATTGGCCACTGTCGGTAGACAGGATACTGGGCTAGATGGATCTTTGGTCTGACCTGGTACGGCCATTCTTATGTTCTTATGAAGTTTTCTAGCTAGTTAAAAAGCCCATGACATTGCTCTTTCTGTTTGGATGGGAGATACTTAGACATATTTCTTATGTCAGAAAAAATGGTGAAGTGTGTTTTTTTTTTTAAAGGGTGAGACAAAGTTTTTGGCTCCATGAAATATAATTAGTACTAAAAGCTCATTAAAATACTCATGTAGACAGAGTCCTGGAAGGGGAGCTTGGAGGGAAGGCATGTCCTCCTTCTAGCTATGTCTTATGTTACTCCATATGGGCAATTTAGCTATGGGTTCAACCTGTTCTCTGATACTCACTGTGCATCACTTTATATGTTGGGAAATCAGCAATGGTGCTCAGACATTCACGTGTAACATGCCAAAATTTAAGATAATGCACATTTCATATCAAAAGTCAGGTTTTTTTGTTGAAAGTGAAAACTGGTAGCCAGGAATATCTATGTCTAATTTGACTATATCACAGAGTCATTTAGTTACAAAGAGATGACTTCACTGTAAAGTGAAGGAGTGAATAAGATTTGCCAGAAATCACCTATGTGTAGGAGAAGAAGATGTATAATATCTCTCCTCCCTGAGGAACAGGAATGGGAGAAGACTCTTAACAGGTATGAGAGCTTCCACCTAGAGTGGGAGAGGGAAGGAAAGAATAGATGATCCCCTTCCAAATCCTCTCCACTGTTAATAGAACAAGGTCCATCCCCAAAAGTGGCACCTACCCATCCATTTCTTTCCCAGCTGTCAAATAGTCTTCAGTGGCAAAAGCCCTTCCATTCTGCTGCTAACTGCCAAATACTCCAGTTCCAGTTCCTCTTCCTTTCAATGACTGCTGCAAAGGCTAATGTGTTACTATAATGTAACTGGTAAATCAACTTTGTTTGTTGTGTTATTTGTTTTGATGTTTTATTGAATGAAATTGTCTGCATAGGAATGTTTTTTCCAACATTTTGGGTCAGCTGTAGAATCTTATAGCTGGCATATGGCAGGAATGAGGGGGGCGGGGTGTATCATTGCAGAATTTCTACCTGTTGTGCCACAAAAAATGTAAGGCTCTGGTTATAAGTAACAACGAGATTGGCTTATAGAGATAGAAGATTTTAAATAGCTTGCAACTTTGCCTACCTTTTCCCTTCTCAGTTTGCTAGCAGATGCTTTCTGGAAAGTCTGTGATTTACTACCTGTCTTGAATGATTTCAAGGGCTCACTAGACATCAGTGGTGTCTAGTGACATACTTGCGGCTGATGGTGACATGCCTTCCTCTAAGAGCAGAGTCGCTCATGGGTCAGCTACTAAAAAATCACTGGCAGAAAAAAGGACAAGACAAAATACCTTCATCTTCTGTCCCTATTATATTGAAAAAATGGGAATTCTATTATGAGAATCATGAATTATAGTTCCTCTTTGGCCTCTGAATGACTCATTGTCTCCCTGTTGCTTTAAGGTAGACAAGGAGGCAGTTGGTGATGAAAAGCATCTTTTAAAGTTTATACTGCAGGTGTTGAAACCTAGGACAGGTTTTCACACACTGGTCTCCATATTTGTAGGTCTAAATCATGGTTAATCTAGAGATGTCCAAGTCTCTAATTTGTCAACACTGGTCAACACCCTCTTCTAGCACCTAGGGAAGAGCATGCATGTGAGCTTCCTCTAGAGCAGTGTTACCAAACTTTTGTATTGGTGACCCCTTTCACACAGCAAGCCTCTGTGTGCGACCCCCCTTATAAATTAAAAACACTGTTTTTATATTTAGTCTACTATAAATGTTGGAGGCGAAGCAGGCTTTGGGGTGGAGGCTGACAGCTCACGCCCCCCCCCAATAATAACCTTGCGACCCCCGAGGGTTCACGACCCCCAGTTTGAGAACCCCTGCTCTAGAGTATATAAGAATGATGTCATAATGCTAGGGCATGAGACAGTAAATCCAACTGATCATCAACTAAACCATGAAACTGACTATACTACAGTGTGCATAAACTGAAAAAAAAATCTGTAATCTCTTTCAGTTATAGTAAACGTAGGTTTTATTTGTAACTATAGTAGATACAACATTTTTTGATGAAAATGTGATTTTCACGTTGATGGTATCTCTTTACGATATGATGGTAAAAATTACGGTTTGTTCAGATGCAAATCTTATCTGACTGATGAGATTCACTTTAACAGAAAAAGCATTAAAAACCCAATTCTATTTTGTGTGTGTATGCATACGCTCAGAATACACAGTTTAGCCAAATGATATTTTACAGATGAGTTTCTATTACTGATGGATATAGCAACATTCAAAAGATCCTTAAGCAAAACAATGAGATATTATTTTCTCCCTCGCTAGAAGACAGAAATTTATCCACAACCCTCCAGTATATTCCTAATCAGTGGCATGGAACACTTCTTGCGGATCTCTGTTTAGCTTTTTGTTTGTTTGTTTGTTTGTTTTTAAAGGATCAATAGCTATTAGAGACATTTCTTCTAATCCTTTTGGGATTTTGTGGAACTGTTTTAATTATTTTAATTTGTTTCTTTATTTTAAAAACCTACTTAAAATCAGTATCATGCTGCACTGTAACTTGCCTTGAACTATCTTCAATAAAAGCAAGATACATTAATAAATATATTCTATCTTTGCAAGTCAGCCACTTTTCTATTTCAGTGTAAAAGATAACAATATGTACTTTATGTGACTAACTTTTTGGTTATAGTTTGCAACATCCATTAAAACAGACCATCCATTAAAACTTAAAATGTATTCTTCTATTCTAGATAATTTTCAAATTAGGTGTTGCATCCACATAACCACTAAATGAATTTGTCCTAATTAATGAATTAACAATGATTGCCTGCTTATTTAAAAGCAGTAGTACTTTTGCATTAAAATGCACTAAAAGTATATGTAATATGCTACCAGTAGAAAAAGGCAGTACATTTTGTGTACTTATGTGCTTATTTTAATTCACACATTAATGTTTCTGTTACATTTGTGAACTAGCTACTTACCTACTGTATACCTTTATAAATAGGCTTTTAATACTTAAGGGATGGTCATAAACTATTAGGGTCTGAAAGAGGAGTCTCTCCAACAGAAACAAAAGAACAGAACCTGCTTACTATTCTAATATTCCTGCTGGTAAAATGGACGTATTGACAGCGGAGATTATTACCTTTGAACCAGTGCCAAATGCGGGGGAAATGTGATGGGAATTCTTTTTTCCATGTGATTGAAAAATATTTATTAACTAATCACCACTGTGAACTGTTATACCAACCTCTTCACTGCTGGACAGCTTTAGTAGGAGAGTGAAGATGATAAAGAACAAGTCTCTTGGGTATATCCGAGACCTTTTCTCTGAACCATTCCTAATAAGAGACAGAAGCATGTTATCATGATTAGAATCCTTACTGCCAGGTAGCAAGTTCCCAAACCATCTGCTTTTTCTATAGACAATCTCTTTTTGCCAACACCTATACTGAAAAACCTGGATTGTAAACCTTCTAACACAGCAGTCTCTCATAATTTGGAATAAAAAAAAGGAACAAATAATGCAGTTTAAACATCTGTCAGTACCAGGGAAGATTACAGTTTATTCTGGCCTCTTATTTCATTACAATATGATGGAGTCCTCTGGATTGGCATAAAGGCAGGTGGCACGTTATAGTAATTTTAATCCAATTTTCATTTCTTTCATGTCTACTAGGATTTATTGGTGTCAAAATGTATTTTATATTAGCAGGAAAGGATTTTCCTTAAATTGTCATCTTTTTATTGAAAGAAAAAGAGTCTCACTCACCTTGATATGAAATCACCTTTTTTCTAAAATCACAAATCAGAAATTGAAATATCTATCAGGTCTTCTATTTAATCTCCTTCCCAAAATAGGATTACTCCCTGAAGTACATGTCTTAATACAGTGTTTCTCAACATTTTCTGTGCCATGCCCCCTTGTTACAACAGAAAAGTTTTGGGACCCACTTTCCAGCTAGTGCCTTAAAGAAAAGCATGGGAGGTTTTGACAGCCCTGGACCTATTCTCAGTGCCCAGGTTGAGCACACATGTTCTTTTCTTTGTCCAGTATAGTTTTAAGTGTTTCAAGTGATGGAATGGGTTACCTAGGGAGGTGGTGGAATCTCCTTTCTTAAAGGTTTTTAAGGTCAGGCTTGACAAAGCCCTGGCTGGGATGATTTATTTGGGGATTGGTCCTGCTTTGAGCAGGGGGTTGGACTAGATGACCTCCTGAGGTCCCTTCCAACCCTGATATTCCATGATTCTATGATAATGTCTTCTATGTCTTTAGGAGACTATTCTGCAGCCTAATAGTGCTGCCTAGAAGATTTTCCCTTTCATAACTATTACTCAGTTACTTCTAGTTGTACTTCTGCCCTTTGCATTTATGCCCTTGAAGTGGATAATTAGCAACCATAGTAATGTGAATGAGGGATATCTGGCTTGAGCACAATCCAGATGAGACTGAAATTATGCTGGTAGTTTGAGCAAAGCAAACAGAAAGGTTAATGAAGTTCTCATCTACAGCCTTTATCAAGGCATCATGCCTACCATTTGAGTCATTACTGGCTTCTTATCACAGACAGCCATTTTTAGTGCTTTTCTCAGAACTCCCTGCACTGTGCCAATATTTTTCTATTAAAAAAAAAAAGGTGCTAAGAGCTAAATGCAATATTCCCAGGTACAGTTGCACCTGTTCTGTATAGAAAGGAGATATCTTCTCTGTGATACAATGCCTTTTTACTGGCCATATCACATTGCACATAATGCAGGGCAAATCAGATGTGTATCACTCCTATGTCTTCTTCAGTATATTTTTTCCCAATTTTCTCATTCCCACTAAATATCTGGATTTCAGCGATTTTTTTCCTTCAGATGTACTAGGTAAGCTTGTATTTGTTCATTGTAGATCCGTGCTATTTTCCATCCGTGTTTCTAACCTCTCTCTGGCCCATTGTATTCTTTTTCTATATCCTCTGGGTATTTGCAGTACCTTCCAATATAAAATCAACTATGAATTCTAACTGGTGTGTTCGAAGCAGCCTAAGTCAATTAAACATCAAATTTCATTTGAATTTCAATGGGAAGTGGGTGCCTAGCTCCCTCAGGCTCTTTTGAAAATCCCAACCTCTATTAATATGTTATATAACCCCACTTCCAGATAAGAGTAATCTTTACACCATTAGCTTCAGTGGAGATGGGATTTCAGCTTACAGATTTAATGATGTCTGTTAATGATTGTAAAAAATGACATTCTAGGGTCTCTTTCTTTTTTCAATAAAGCATAATGTACTGCTTTTGCAGATGATATGGCATTTAATCCTAGGACGATGGCAATGAAATTTGGAGCCAAAGTGAATTTTACATTAATCAGAGGACATCTCCAGCAAACAGCATTCACGATTTGCTGCAGAAATGCTTCATTTTACCGTCAAACAAACAACACATGGTATTGATGCTGAAGAAAAATCCTGATGACTACCACCAGGTGCAGGGACAGATGGGCCCTGGGAAGGCAGAATTATATGACTCTTATTGTAATTTTTTTCTTTTCATGTTGAATTGTGAATTGACCCATGTAGTGACAGATCTGAATCCATGTAGTAGTGGAGGGAGCAGCAGTAATTTAATAATTGTGTCACATGCGTTCGCTATCCTTAATATAGAGGACAATATGGAAAAATGTCAATGATATGTATGTTTCTTAGGCTCAGGAGAAGATTTTCAAAGGCACAAATGACAGAAAGACACCTACTTTTCATTGAAAGTCAATGGGATTTTAGTACCTACCTGCCATTTCTGTCTCTGAAAATCTCTCCCTTAATTTATATAATGGCTCAAAGACACACACATCTCAACTGACCCTAATTTTGAGGGCTGTCATTTGTATTAATACCAAAGTTATGTTCTTCTCACTTTTATTGTTAATGGTTATTTACATGAGAAACAAAGAATCATGAACCTGATCTTAAAGAATTATTTAAACTAGCAGAATGAATCCCACGGCATTTTGAGTTCCTGCATGAATAATTTCTGTCCCTCATTTTTGAGTCTTTGTTATACACAGTTCTACATTTGAGATGAATGCCAGGACATATGATTGGCAGCTGAGGTTGCTGCAGCTACAACCATAATTTTGTGGCTGATGGCAGTGATTATAACTCCAGTAATAATCCCTCTGATGAAAGCGTGAGTGGTGGTGATGAGGTGCCCATGGAGGCTGAGCTACAGCTTGTCTAAGAGCTTGCTGTGTGCAGTCATGCTTAAACTACGTAAATGGACACCTGGTGCCAAGTTGGATGCCTTAGATTTTCCACTTATCCAGTATTTATCTAGTGATGATTTATTTTCACATATACTGAAGCTGCCCAGACCAGTCCAAGTGCTCTTGCTCAGTAAATACATTAGCAAGGGAATACTTTAGGGATTCATTCTCTCCCAGTTCAGTTCTGTGCATAAGAATTATTCATGGATCACTAAAGAGCCAGTATTATGGCACTATGGGGGTAAAACAATAAAGACTAACCACAAAAATGTTTGAGTTTAGGGTGGTCAGTGCTCTGATACTGAGGAAATGTGGGCTGCAAAATACATTGACCAAAAAGATGTGTACGTTCTCCCTACAATCCATACAGGGAGCATTGTTAAAGTGTTTTGAAGTGGGCAGGTTCCCACATGGCACAACACATGGGAGTAGTGGATAGTATGGACCAGATATTGCAATCATATAATATCAGAAGAAAGATAATGGCCCAGAACAAAAAAAACGGGGATATGTAAAATCAAGATAACTATTCACAATGTATTATCCTGTGGATAAATACTCGTGTATGTGTAGAATAACATTTGCAACAGATATTGTGTACATTTATTTCACTTTGTTCTTGACAAATTTGTAAGTATTAATAATCTGACTGCTGTAATTGCTGTTGCTTGTATAAAAGCCTATTTGTAATGCCTTCAATACTACAATATTTTATAAGTAATTTAAACCATATTTCTATTTCATATTTCACATTAGCATAAATAGAAGTGTTATTGTAAATATTCCTGTTGAGTGCTTTGTGTATAGATTTATCTGCTCATATTATCACAGAACAATATACCCTTAATACTATTAAGTAGTATATGGGTTACTTCCATCTATATGTAGTGTGACTCAGATAAAACATTGTTAGAAATGGACCAATGAGAATGGTCTCCAAGATCACAAAATACCTTCAGCCCAGGAATTGGCAAATAACCTCAGCAGTGAAGGGGTTAATGACAATATTTAAAACTCCTGAAGTACAAAATCAGATTGTCATCCCAACTCACTCAGCCATGATCTATGGTGTACTGTGAGACAGGTAGTCAGAACCTACTGAGCTGATAGTAACTGAAATTGGGTTTCAATTGAGAAAGCATTATATGGTACTCAAAGAGACAATGTACAGCCCTGAATGTACATGTATCAGTGAGAGCTGGTCCACTTAAAACAAAAGGTATTTTCTTTCACAGCTTTTACTGCTTCTTTTCTGGCAGCAGGAGTAGAATTAACCTTGTGAGATCTGTTATTTGGCATTGCTGAATACATGACAGAAAGTTTTTTGGTTTTTATTTTACTGGCTACGTATGGTGCCAGTTTGAGGTTTTTCTAGAACACTCATTTATTACCATAGTATCTAACTTTTAATTAATTAGATATGTTTGAATTTGGTGCTTATGAGAGTGCAAAATTAAAGGAATGATTCTAAGTGCCACGTCCCAACAGGGGCGGCCCTAGACTAGCTGCCAGTAACTGGCGCCCTAGGCAAACCATGCATTCAGCACTCCCCACCCCCAAACCCCAAGGGCAGATCTAGGCTGAGGTTTTTGGTAAACTGGGCACCATTTTGACCCTTTTTTCCTTTTAATGTTTTTAAGCGTTTTTTTAAACAGAGGCTTAATTATCCGGTTTGTCCGTCTGTCTGTCCAACCAATGTTTCTGAGATCAGATAAAATAGAGACATGAAATTTTCAGAATAGATTTGTACACGACAGCTAGATGATATTTCAGTCCAATTTCAAATAAAAATGCATTAAAAATGTTAATTATAATTTTTACAAATCCAAAATCATCCATTACGCTATCCTACTTTAACTGCCATTACCACCACATCCAATATAGAAAGAAATAAGAAAACTCTTCAATGAACTGTAACCTGTATTTACAAAACACTCCAAATAAAAAACAGTCTGTGCTCTTAAAACATGACTTTTCTTGCTTTAAGTTTTGAAAATTCAGTCACTAGTTCTTTTAGATCCAGTTTTCCAGCTATTTCATGCTCTGTTGACATGGTGGCAAGTCCAAGTCTCTCTTTCACCATTGCTGTCCGCAGAGCTGTTTTTATCAATTTTAACGTTGAGAAGCTACATTCCCCACTAGCTATGGAAACTGGCAGAGTTAAAAGAATGTGCAGAGCTATAAAAATGTTTGGAAAACTTTCTGAGAGTTTATTTTCACAAACAAACTTCAGTTCTTCTACAGGAGTGGAATGTTTCTTAAGTCGTCTTGAAAAAGCCTGAAGCTCACTACACAAATCTGTAGCATCAATGTCTTTTGAATTTTCATGAGTCAATGCCGACTCCAGTTTTATACAAAATTTTCTTATCTGTTTTGCTGTTTTCTTTTGCAAGCTGTGGCTATCAGATAGAAAGCCAAATACTGACTCTAGCTGCTGCATCTGTTGAAATCTTTCATTAACCGAGTAAATAGCAGTATTAAGGACTGTGAAGTAGAAATTCACTTTGAACCTTTGTTTTGGGTTCTGAATGGGTGTGTCTCGTCCTTCATATGAAAACTGCTGTTTCTTTTGCTGAATGCGAACTGGCTCTGGTTCAAATTCTGTTGGAAAGTCTATTTCTTCAGCAAGCTCGAGAGAATCTACCAGTGTTCTTTTGAACCTTCATCACTTCTGAATTCCTCCAGAATATTTTTAGTTTGCTGCAGTTTTTGAATAGCAGAATGTATGTTCAAGTTCTTTTCCTGAAGCTGCTTACTAGTGCGGTTAATCTCGAAAAGGATATTATACCACAAAATGAGAGAAGTCACAAATTTGAACTTGGAAAGGCCATTTGCAAGAGCTCCTGCATCTGAACGTGCCGCATTGCCAGATGATCCAATAAAGGTTGTATCATCAGAAATTTCAATTAGGGCATCATAAATGTTTCCAAGTTCAGGGCAAAGAGGCTTCAAAGCATCAATGTGACTCTCCCATCTTGTCTGACTAAGTGGTTTCACAGTTAGAGAATTCACATGGCGAGTCAGAATCTCCCAATGGCATGCTGAGCCTGAGAAAAACACATAAACATGTTGCACCAGGTCAAAGAAACTGCTTGCCTCCAAACAGCATCTAGCAGCATCATTGACAACCAAATTCAGAGAATGCGCACTGCAAGGAATGAAAAAGGCCCTAGGATTCATTTCCATCATTCTCCTTTGCATACCATTGTCTTTACCCTTCATATTACTCCCTTTATCATAGCCTTGGCCAAGTAAGTTTTCAACAGATAATGACATTGTTTCAAGCTCTTGTAAAATAGTTTCAGTCATAAATGCTCCAGTTGTCTCCTTCAGTGGTACAAAACCCAAAAAATGTTCCTTTATGAGCAGTTCAACGTTATCTTCATCTGCAGACTTTTCCATATCCACAAAATGAATGATCATCATCATTTGTTCAACATGACTCACATCTTGTGTACAGTCCAGTATTATTGAAAAGTATTTTGCAGAATGGGCAGCTTCTACAATTTTATTTTTAATGGCATTTGCTAGGATTTGAATCAGTTCATTCTGCATATTTTTCCTAAGTAATGAACCTGTGTTTCATGATCAGTTATTTTATGTAGATGCTCCTTCATGACTGGATCAAACAAAGCTAGGTATTCAACAAATTTAAAAAGTTTCCATTACCTGGAGTGTATAATTTTTCATTTCTACCGCGGCTGTGGAATGCTAAATTTTGCCCACCAAAAACTCTCAGTAAAGCAATCGAATGCTCTAATATTTGTTGCCAATATTCTTCTTTTTCCTTGATCACACGTAAATTTTCTTCATCGATAGTTTTTCCTTTTTTCAATTGTAATTCAAGTTCTTTCCAATTTTGAAAACATTCCAAATGTTCTGTACTTCTTTCATGTGAAGAGAGAATTGAAGATATGTTTTTCCAATCCTTCGAACCATTTTCAGTAGTGATGTACCAATTGCTTGATTTCTAAACAACTTGCAGCAAAAGTAAAACAGAGTCCTTCAACACTGAATATTGTAACCAGTTTTGATGATTTTCTTCCCCATTAATGAGTTTCCTCTTGTAATGCTGAGCAGAGAATTTTCTTTTATTTCCATCCTTAGGGAAGGAAAATTCATGAACTTGTTTGGGTCCATGTTCCACGAGAATTTGCTGCACACTGTCATCACATCTGGGCCATGAAGCTGGGTCCCCATATTGTAACTTGTTTGTAACTTCCTCATCCTTTCTTCCTTCTACTTAACTTACTTCAATTTCTGCACGTGTCTCTGAAGGTGAATAAATTTTCTCCACTTCCATATCAGTCTGATGCTGTGAGCTGCCTTCATCTAGAAGTAAGTTTACATCATCTCTAGTTTCCAAACTGCTTTTTTTGTGGATGTGAGCTAATCTCCTCTCCAAGTAAAATTCCTTCATCTGGATGCTGTGAACTGCTTCCATCTTTATTTGGATTAAAGAGAAGATATTTCAGGAAGGATCCCTGCTGTTTTGCTTGGTCCTTTTCCTTCTCAGTCTTTCATTTACAATACTCAGCTCCTGAGGGTTTTCTTTTTCCGCTTTCTGCCATGGGGCATTTCAATATTGTTATGTACTGTGTTCCCGACTGCAAGCACTATAGCGTTAAGGATGGCTGACACACTCACAACATAGTTGGCGATTTAAACCACATTGCAGCCATCCCAACACATCTTTTCACTGCTTAAAGGTTCAATGATTAATAACACACACTCACTTACCTATTAGAACAGTTAGCTACAGCATTTACACAGAAACAAAATGACCTTTTTCGACATTATAAAAGTTCTTTGGAAAGTAATCCCTTTCCTCACGGTTACCTGCTTGGAGTGTGATGTCATCACTTTCGTAGTCTATTAAGTGTTAACGCTGTTACTTTTCTTTTATGGACCTTATTTATTACATATGAACCAGTTATAACAAAGAAAAGTTCATAATTATACAGCTCAATAATAACGCTAAGGTTTAATAATGCTTAAAGATACTCACATTTTGGATTTATAATGCTGAAAGACGTTATTCTTTATTCTTTGGCACCAATAAACACAATTTTCCACAGTATTCACTTGATTCTTAACCATCTACCTGCAACGTGTGTTAAAATGACCGTTTGACATGTATCAACTTGCGATATCTCCTCTCTACATGAATTTCCGGCTTTGCGACCTTGATGTATATTCGAGTTAGGTGTCACTAGCATTGCAACTCTTGCTGCTCTTGGTATTTTAATGCCAAAGTCTGGAATTTAGGCTCCACTGCAATCAACAGAACTCCCACCAAATCCTGTAGGCATCTAAATTCATTCAGTGCCTAAGTTTCTGCCTCTGAGCATGTGCACTGCTGAATCCCTCTTGTGATCTAGACTCCTATCTCCCACTTAAGCCCAGAGTGATCCACAAACCAGGGGAAGATAGATGTTCATCCACATAACTTGCATGTGGGGCCTGATCCAGCTGATGTATTCAGAGGCTGCCTACTGGGTTGGGTCCCTTTCATGGGATGGGATATTCTGATGCAGGGCTCTCTCAATCTCTCCTATTGAAGTTATTCCCCTAAAGATAAAAATGAAAGAGTCAGTGGGCTAATTAGAGAAAGAGAGAGTATGTGAGAAGGGTTTGTGTTTCTGGTCTTAACTGAAGTCTAAGCAACATATCCCTCAAAAAATTGAGTAATATTTCCATGCATACATTCCAAGACCCTCTGCCACAATTCCATCAATTACCCTAGAAGGAGCAGAAATGGACATTATTAATCAGTAAATTGAGGCCTAACTTATCAAAAGTTATTAGTGATTTTGCTTGCCTTCATTGTTTTTTGGTGCCTGACCTGGAACACCTTAAAGACACCTCATTTTCAGAAAGTGCTGAGCACCCAGCAACTGAAAATCAGGCTACATTCTGGTGTTTCAAAATGGAGGCACATAAGATCATGTTAGGCCTTATGCTAGGGAAATCTTTCAGTAGAAAACCAAAACAAAGATATATCTTGAATCACTCTCTAAAAATGGACAAGCTCAATCTTAGATATATGTCTGGTAGACGCAAACTCCATAGAAGTAGGCCTGCCAATGAGAATGCCCTATTCCTGCCCCTGGACAAAATGATGGTGTTTGCTTAATGCTTTCTTTTATTCTCACTGTTCAGTGCCTGGCCCCAGAACTTGTTTTTTTCACATTATTCAAACACTGCTCTGAAAACAGAATTATTTATTTCCCCCTGGGCTTTTCTAAGGGCCTTGTCACTATAGTTTCTAAATGCTTCACAAACATTAATTTATTTTTACAATATCCCTGTGAGATGAGGTGGTATGAGTATTTCCATTTTACAGATGGGGAACTATCGTGTAATTACCAAGCTTTATAACTGCAGCATTTAATTATTTAAGTCTAAAGAAAGGGAGAGAAGCAATGGGGAGGACACATGTATTTTAGTTTGGAGTACTCTGTCTCTGCAGACAAGCAAGGTGCAGAGCAGAGCATCTCAGCTGGAAGATCCCAGAAACATCCAGAGATAGGGTGTGGTAGCTACAGAACATGCTCAGTTGTTGTTTCTGAAGCTGTATAGGAAGGTTTCATTAGGAGCAAGCTGCCTGAGAAGTCCCACCCATTTACCCTCAGAACTAAGCCAATCAGAGCACAGGTGGTGGGGAGGAAGATTTTAAATACAGTTGTTAATGACAGCCCAGTGGACTCAGTGTTTGATTGATAGAGAATCAAGAGATGTGTCTGCTAAGAGGGCTGGGCAATACTTGTATCACTTTGGATACAGGTCAGTGCTATTCCAGCTTTACTTACTCTAGGGAAGTTTCCATTAGGATAATGTTTGGTTCGCTACAGTCTGTTTTATGCACTTAGATGGGAGCAGTTGTCACCTCTAGGGGCTACACAGCCTATGGAACTTATATTTTGCTATCAGCTAACTGCTTTAAACTGGGATTGTGTCTCAGTTAAAGAGAATGGGATAGAGCTGAGTGAAGTGTAGTTTTATGCTTTTAGTGACTTAGCTAGGCTTATGGGGAAATCCAGAGAATGGTTATTTTATATGCTGATCCCAATTCCTGTACCACTTTGAATACAAACTACAGATTTCTGTTTCACTAGCAACTGAGGAGACCAGTCAACTGTGAATCAAAGGGCTTAAATGCTGCTACTTGTAAAGATCCCCATACTTAGGTTTTGTTGACAAGTCTCTCAAGTGTTTAGGAAAGAAATGAAATGCTGCCATACTTTTCAAGTTCTGATGGATCCCAGTGACACACACTATATAATATGGCCATGTTACAGAAACTGAAAAGAAGACCAAGGGGAATGTGTGTGTGTGTGTGTGTGTGTGTGTATATATATATATATATATATATATATATATATATATATATATATGTGTGTGTGTGTGTGTTATCCACATACTGAGAGTGTGCTGATGCATGATCTCCCTTTAAAGCTTGCAATTCCACAGGTGGAGGAGTAGTTGCCTATCATAACCCTCTGTCAGAGAGGAAGGATTGAAGTCATCTCAGTGTGTGTCAGAGATGAGATGTATATGTATGTGTGTGCTCAAGTACAGAAGTGTAAATGTTATTTTGAAGCCTTGCATTTAAATGTATGTAACAAGAGCAAAATGGGGAAGTGTGTGTAAGCACGAGTAAATTTACTGTCTATTAGCTTTTGTTAAAGTTATTCACAACTATTCCAAATACTATTTACAATGTTTTTGTGTTTTTAAATGTTTGCTTACTTAGGCCAGGTCTCTACTACAAAGTTTTGCCGTTATAGTTATGTCAGGAGTGTAAAAAAAAAAAAAATCACAGTCCTAACAAACAGATCTATTCTGACAACACCCTTCTCTCCCCCCCGCCCCCACTTAGTATAAGTAAATGCAGCTTATACTAAGAAAGGTGTATAGCTGGTATAGTTTATGTTGTTTGGGGAAGTGGTTTAACTATGCTGGCAAAAGTACTCTTCTGGGCACAGAGCCTTTTACCACTTAACCCAAAGTTAAACCCTTCTGACTTGACTCTTCCAACCTATGTCTTTCTAACCCCGGCTCCTTGTGCCAGTCCCATTCTCTTCACTTAGCCAATCCCAGTCTCCACTCCTCTGGTTTCTCATCTCAATCCCAGTGTCCTCATTCTCAGTTCCTCCCTCATCCATGACTCCTTGTTGAATCTGTCTCTACTCCCCACTAGTTTCCAGATTGCCCCCCCACCATGTTTCCTGGGCTTCTCATTCAATATTAGTGTCCTCTACTCCCTCATTGGGTCCTTGTCTCAGTCTCTTTGCCTTTCTAGTGCCAGTTCTCCCCTGGTATCCTGGCTTCTCATCAGATCTGTTGCCCTGCACCACACTGGTTTCCAGTCCCAGACTCATCCCCCAATTTCCTTATCTGATATCATTCTGCCCACCCACCCACTGGCTCCGAGTCTCCCCTCATTTCCTTCTCTGGCACCCACTCCCAGGGTCCTTGCCCAGCCAGTACCAGACTCCCCCCCCCAACTCCCAGTCCCTGTTCCTCCCCTGCAAACTCTTTTTTCCTTTATGAGTGTACATTAGAATTGAAGAAAGACTCAGAAGATCTTGAGATAGATCCCCTGTATTTAGAAAGAAACATAAATTTGCTAGCCTGCTGGGCACTTAAGTCATCTTTCAAGGAATTCAAGATTATTGCCTTGTCCATGAGTGTCTTGTGTGCTTTCCATTCTAAATACATAAATGGACAATCTAGGTATGTGTATTTTTGTTTGTTCTGGAATAAAAAGATCAGGTGCTTTTGCTCTATCACATTTCAGCACATTTCAGCAGGTATTAAACTGTTTGCTTAGAACATGTGTGGCTCCATCAATCCCCTTTTAATTTTTTCTTTTTTAGGGTGATGTTTAATCAAAGCAAATGTATTGCAGCAAAATCATCCTGGTGCCTGGCTTTCTACCAATGTTAACAATTGAAGGGTTTGCTTGTGTTCATTTTGCATAAAATGTGGTTTGCAGGGTGCTTATGCATAGGGAAGCATGCTGTGGCTCACCACCCTAGGAACATTCTAGAGAAGGCCAAGGGGAGGGGGGTGAGCTCAACATGTGGAGTGAAGAAGTATAAGCATGTGATGAACAAATCCATATATGTAAAAGTTAAATATGATTGGTTAGAGGTTTGTGTTATGTAACTTGTTATGTAAGTGCCATGTACTATAAAATAGCAATGGGAGGGGCTCCTTGCTGGAGGGACTCTGCCTGATTTTTGTACTAGGGGCTCTCCCTTTGTGCACATTGAATAAAGCCTTGTTGAATTGAATCGAATCGCATCGAATTGAAGACGCTTGATTCTGCCCAGCATCTGCCTCATTGGGAACCACAAAATCCCAACACAATGATGAAAGAAAGCATAATTAGTAGGCCATGCAAATGCTTTAAACTTTTTCTAAAGATCATTAAGCTTTATCAGCGTTATTTTTCAAAGATGGTAATTCCTGAAAAAAATCACCAGGGCAAATAAAAAATTGAACTTACATTTCTTTTGCACCTGTCAGAGTCAAACAGCAGCAAGTACAATGAAGGGCTCATTCTGAAGTGATGTTGTGCTTGTGTTGAGGTTACATGGAGGAGCCGTGGGCAAAATGGCCATGCAGTATTGTGTTTGTCTGTATCTGCCTAGCACCCCCCCACACACACACAAACACCATGGAAAAAATCAATGCACCAGCCATGCATCGGCTGGAATGGTGGATGCTGATGCGATAGATTAGGGAAATGGCCAAGAGTTTCACATGTATACTGCTCCAGTGGCCCCACCACGAGGCTAGTGGGTTAAAGTAGTGACTGTTGGGTTGGGTAGACCTGTGCCCTGGTTGCTTTCATTGAAAATATGGCTACCTATTGTGGCCATTTGGCCTACTGACTTGCTGACCAGCAGGATTTGCTATGTAAATATTTACTTAAAAAAAGGTACATCAAGCCATAGGGAAACTTTAATTTGAAATGCTATGGAAAAAAGCACACTGTGAAGCCACAATGTTGATAAGGCAATTTAGTATTCATATATTTAAACAGGTTATTTGGGCTGTTGGAGTGTTAGTATTGCTATATCAATTAATTACAATATCAGTATAAGTGAGAAACAACAATTATATTAAAAGAGGAAGGCTTGATGTTAAATCCTTCAATGCTCATATAGAGGACAAGTCTCTGATTTTAGTGACAGTGCACAAAAACAACTGAAATGATTAGGAGATATAGTCTAACTGCAGATTTTTCATTTATTAGGCTCATTTATACCAGTTTAATTCTCGTAAAGAGAAAACTATTTAACTGCTCTTTGTTATACTAGTCTATATGTTTGCCTTTCATATAAGGAAAGTTGTCTAATATGATTCTGAATAATAACAAAACAGTTATGTGCTCACATGTCATTGTGCAGAGTAATGATGGTATGTGGCTCTAAAGAAAAGTAAACAGAGGCAGCTAGTTATTGAAGACAGATTAAGCTGGGGTTCCATGGGACATGTTATATCTTTAACACTGTCCCCTATTATAAAGATTAATTTTGGATATTCAATATGAAATCACTTAAATAGTAACTCTGGGATCATTCACTTAGGCTGTGACTAATTTGATTGGGAAGTAAAAAAGCATCTGTTCGAGCTGTGACTTCACACTGCTGTGGATCACTATGTTCTGGAGCAGCCAGTTTAGAGATTGCACCAAGGGCTTGATTCACAAAGGGACTTAGGCTCCTAACTGCCTCTCTAGGCACCTAAATCCAATAAACAGAAATCACTGACCTTCACAAAGCCACTGCTTAGCTGCTGCCTAACTCTGTCGGCTCCTAAATCACCATAGGCACCTAAATTCCTGCCAGTGGGCATGTGCTAAACTGCCTATGTCCTGATGCTACTTCACAGCTAAGGAGTGACTTGGAGCCCTAGCTGATACCTAAAGACCAGGTGAGATTCTCAAACTAGGTATTCCTCTGTCTATCTTGCCTGCAGGATGTGACCCATTTCATGAGCTCTGAGCACACCTAACCCGACAAAAGACAGCAGGGAGTGAGCCAGGAATTTTGGGGGCTGGCTGACATGAATGTCCCCAGAATATTCTATAGCCCAGAGATTAGCCTGCATGCAGCCTCAACACATGTGATGTGGGAGAACAAAGTGTGAACCCACTTTGTCTCATTTGGAGCAGGGACTTGAACCCAGGTCTCCCAGGTAGGTGCCCTAACCAACAGGCTATACTGTATTCTGATATAGGTCTCACTCCAGCTTTCCTGCTGAAGTTGTTCCACTTGGATAGATACTTAAATAGTCATTGGGCATAAGAGAAAATTGCTCTATAACCTGGTGGTTAGGGCAGCCGGACGATTGTTTACTTAAGAAGGTACTATTCAGAAAGTATTAAATATAATTTTAGCGTCTTTTAATGTGATTTGGGAACAAGGAGGAAAGTTAGCAGCATGTAACTATCTAGCTGTCCATGGATTACCAGGAACTGCTTCATAGGCTATTAGTGGTCACTGGACCACAGTTTGAAAACCACTGGTCTAGTCCAGGGAGCCTGATTTTTAGGAAGTGACCTCTAATTTTGTGTGCACACAAATAAATGGCTTAGTTAAACTACAAATTAGGTAATTAAATCAGAGTCACAATGTTTAATCCTTCTTTGAAATAGAATGTGTGATTTGCCTTAATATGGTTCAATGTTACCACTTTGGGTAACACTACTACAAGAACCATCAGTTATTTCTTCATCTTTTTTTTCTTGTATATATGTTCTGACAGTTTTTCCCTTTTAGGTTGCTCAACGTTTGAAGTGTTAAACTCAATCTTTCTTTACCTAGTAACATAAACAGCATACTGTAGCAAAACCACTTCAAAAAGCCTTCAAGAAATTAAGGTTATTACTGTTATTTCCACTCACTTGCCCAAGACCCTCTTTTTCCTCATTTTTCTTTCTGGGAAGGGCAAAAATTGTAGAGAGAAAATAGATAGAACCATCAAGGTAAAAATAACATTTTAAATTCAGTGCACTTTTATGTTTCCTTTATGGTGTGTAATCCAGTGCAAGATCTAAGTACCACTGAAAACTGTATGATAAAGTGGCATTTTTACTGAAAAACCAATGAAAGCTGTTTGACTAAGTCCTGTAACTCTTTGAAAGTGTAAGGGAACCTAACTGTGTGCAATGGCTAATTTGTTCAGCCAAATTAATCATTTTTTGTTAACAGCTTGTTATTTTTATAAATCAGTTCACTTTTTCATAATCGTTCAACTGATGTTTTGTGCAAATCAATTTCATCCGACCTAGTGTGGAGAAACTATGTATTTGTCAAACATTCGTTATTTACAGTTTATTCTGTGATTGGTCTCTTAAGTCATATAATATTGTTTGTGCTCCCTAATTGGATAGTTTATCTTTATAAAACAGAGATGTATCTGAAGAAACCACTGGGAGTGGGTAAGAGACAGTTTGAAAAAGAAAGATAGGAGGCGCTTGCCCCTTCCCTTGTATAATATTCATGCTTTCTCTTGTTACATTCTTAGGCCAGGTCTACACTGAAACTTGTATAATAATGTTAGTTAGGGGTGTGATTTTTTTTTAATGACATTTCTATACCACCAAAGCCCTAGACTGGATGCAATTATATTGGCATAAAAGTACTTGTCTTGATACATCTTATTTTGCTCATGGGACTGGTGTAAGCTACTGGAAAAACATTTTTTTGCTATTATAAACTATATCTACACTAGGAGGGTTTGCCAGTATAGCTATGCAAGCAGTTATACCAGCAAACCTTGTGTAGTGTAGACTTGGCTTTACAGTAAGATATCCACACTTTACTATGGAGAGAACCTCTTCTTTGTCCTAGACCAATCCACAGCGTCACTCTAGTGTTCCCTCTGTTTGTCAGGATTAACTAGCACCATGGTAGCACTACCACTATCATCTTCTCTGTCAGAAGAAAATCCCACACAGGTTTATCTGCAGAATGAACTGTGTTCTCCTCTAGATAAACTGCTCTCTTTTGCATTCTCCTCCTGTGATCAGCAAAAGCATTAATCAAATCTCCTTTACTCAAAATGATCTCTCAGTCCCGACTTCCTTTCCCCCCTCCACCCCAACAAATTATGCAATTTAGAATAATAATTCTGTGCAGAATTTGTTTTCTGCCACTAACAGAAGAATTATAATTTTGTGAGCTATGTCTAAAACTATTTGGATAGTACCTGCTGGCATCTGCATTGGCTTAAACGTCTCTTCGAATCATCCAATCAGTGACCTGAAACAACACTCTGTCGCTAAGGTGAACTGGCCAATCATGGAGAAGTATTAACAAATTGTGTATACATTTGATGAACAGAATGTGGAAACAATCTTGTCAGAAATTTATTTGCATGAAACATTCATCGAAGCAATTATGACTAGTGAACATATTTTAATAAATCAAACTCTGTTTACTCAGCTGTAAACAGCAGAAAGAGCAAAAATCATTGAATTTATTCTTTAGGAATAGTTCTCCCAGCTCTAGTCATGAATGATGGTTAATAAAATAAACATTAGGTTTTGTTGTATCTCTTTGATATTAAAATTGAACATTAGTAAAATGATTATGCTGCCATTGTGGAATACCTTTCATAAAGCAATTTCTCTTATAAGAATAATGTGCTTATCAAACTGAAAGCAAACAAGAAGCATAGAGTCTTATTTCATTCTTCTAGATGTAAAGCAGGTAATTAATCAATACTGCTCTATTTGCTGGAGATAAGATACACTATGATACACAAGCTACTTTAGCCCTCATATTTTTACATGAAATTCAGTTTCTTTTTGAAGGACTGTCATTCTTTGGATGAATAGAGAACTTGGGTCACTCTGGACCTTTTATAAGAACTAAATTCATCCTATTATTTTAAAAGAAGAAAAATCCTGTAATTGTTTGTCAATAATGCATTTAAAAACAAAAAGTTAAAATATTAAAATTTTGTATTTCACATGCATACACATCACACTGAGAAATTAAAAAAAAATGTACTTCAGTCTTTCATGAGCAGATATTTGAGGAATCTCATGAATTTACCATAATATGTATGTTCCCAGACCTTGGCACAATAGGCAGAAGTATGGATGGATTGGCAGTATTAATTCTGAATTTTCTTCTTTGTAGGTAGATTATACCACTTGCACATTGTATTTAATGTTCTTTTTTACTATAGTACAGCATCAGAAGGTTACTTCCACTGACATAAGACACATGAAAAATTAAATGATATATAAGAAATAGGAACCAAAAAAGTTTCTTCTGGTGTAATGATTGTACTGGTCCTGATATATAGTTTCTTCAAAGTCATTATAATGTCAGTGCAAGGGCATGAGACATTTCCTTTATTAACAACATTAATGGGCTCAGTCCTGCAGACCTTATTAAGTTAAACCCACAACTGATTTGTAAGTTTATCTGGCCCATATGTCGTAGAGGGGAGAAATACATGGTGGTGTGATCCTATCGTGTGAGTTAGCTAAATTATGCTAGAAAATACTTATGTTTTGCTATATTACTGTGTGAGGGTTTGGGTTTTTTTTTTTAGTTTAAGTTAGGTATTGGTTAGAAATTCCTGAAATAAAGAAGCTATTTAGCTGCTTTGTCCTCATTATAGATTATGGTATAATGCTTCATTGAAACACACACAGCAAAACATTTTCCTCCAATTCCTGATGTGACCTGAGGTTTTTGGAGAATTTTGCTTTATGTGTACGTGAGCAGAGGAATCAGCTTGTAGTGTAAATGTAGCCAATATAGACCAGCTGATATATGTTGTATACCGTAAAGTCACTGTACTGTAGGTCTACATTTAACTTTATTATTCTCTGATTTTTTTGTGGGTTTAAATTTAGAAACTTAACGTTGCATAGAGTTTTGCATTTGAGATAGATAGATTAGATTAAAAACTATTATAAAGAACAATACTGTGCTGTGCAGATAAATGGACTAAATGACCCATCAGATACTTTCCATTTCAAATCAGGTGGATCAAAACCAAACTTTAACATTAAAACTACTACTTTAAGAACATTGATAAACTACTTCCAAATAGACAGTTTTTGTAAGCATGAGTAGACCCATAACTGTAAACATCATGCAAAACCCTTAAAATTTCCATTGTCAGAGAATGTTTTCAAAATAACATTTATGCACTGTAATAGCCAGTTATGAAGCATAATGTAGAAATGTGCTATATTACACTGGGCTTTCTTTAATGCAAAGCCATTAGAGAGATGAAAAATGGTTATACATGCACTTAAATTTTTCACACTGAAGTGATTTGCATTGGAAGTTTTTTCAGGTACAGTAGTTTACTTTTCAGTGCTAGTTACTAGTGCAATATAAAAGACTTTTGTCTTTGTTGTGTATTTTCACAGAGGTATAATTCCCCCCTCCTTTTTTAAATAGGGACTATCAGAGCTGAACTACAGCATGCCTTAAAAATGAAATAGCTAGGATGATAAAAGGCAGTAGATTTTCTTACTACAGCTATGCTTTTAATGTCTAGTTAAAATAATGTCAGTCCATTAGTGAAGTGAGAATGCATCTTCACCACCCCATAAAAGCAAGTCTCTTTACCTCAGAGCTCCATTTAGTAAGGTACATCTGGAAAAAAAGTATTTTTATTTGTCTCTAACAGAAGACTGTCATCTCAAGGGTAAAGATTCAACTACCAATTTACTGTGCTTTAGAGCTTTTGTTTTTATTTTTTTTTCTCCTTCAAACCTACCAGTAAATTCTTTTGGAAATAAACTATTTTCTCCATTCTATCAAAGGCAATCTATATATAAAATCACAGCTTGAAATTATTCAAGAGCAGATTATTTTCTTTCCATACATAGTTAAGGACTGTACACATTTTTATACTATACTACAAAAACCAACCAACCCCCCAAAAAAACAACCAGGAAGAATTGCTAAATAGTAGATTGTTAATAGAATATAATTAACATAGATACTTGTGGTGAAACACAGCAATGTGTCCTCATGCTAAATGGTGATCATGCAGTGTCAAAAAAATAAAACCACAGAAGATACAAGAAATTGTAAAACAATAAAACTTTAATCTTGAGTGTCTCATCACCTTGATCACCTTGATTGATCAGTCCTTCAGCCCTCATATAGATTGCGCCGATCACAACACATCTTCCATTCTTCTCTTATCCTGGCCTTCCTCCTCCATGTGAGGCCATTCTTTTTCGCAATAAAATCTTCCCATCTCTTTGGAGGTTGGCTGAGTGGTCATTTCTGTTCCCATGAGTACCACTTGGAGACAGATTTAGTCCATCCAATGTCAGTGTGCCTAGCTATATGCCTGGCCCATTGCATTTTACTGTACCTGCTTTAAACACCAAGTCTCTTATAAATAATCCAAATCATGATCCTGTTTTTCCTTTTATTTTAGCCCAGCATAAGTCAGGAATAACTGCATGAAAATCAGTGGAATTAAATGGCTATGCAAATAGTCCATGATGGAGAATCAAGCTGCATATTTTGGAATTTTGTTGATATGTTGAATGATCACAAAGCTGCTCTAGCAGCACTAGAAATGCTGTAGCATTCTGCCCCTAATTTTGATCCAAAACCTGTTCTCATTAAAATTAAAGTGAGTTTTGCCCTTAACTTCAATTAAAGCAGGATTGAGACCTTTAACTAGTACATGGAGCCCTACCCTTGTTTTCTATATATTGGTATAATATATATATATTATACGTTTTATATTTATATATATCAGCTACATTTATAGCTATTTGAGTATATGACAATATATGAATTACACCAAAGTATATTGACATGTTTAACTTTGGATAAATCATAAACAAAATATAATAACAAGCAAAACAGCAAGATTTATGCAACAACAATTAACTCTTTAAGTTGCAGGAATTTAGGACTTCATTCTAGGACATGGTACTGCAGAGGGTGAAAATTGTTAATAATCCAGCAAAGAATGTACTGTGTGCATATTTTCTTCCTTAAGCCTCAGAGATAAAGTAATTACTGGAAGTGTAATTGATTAAAAAAGAAAAATAAAGGAAAATGCTATTTTAAAAGTGGAGAAGGGCTCAAACCATAAGATTCAGATCAGCATTTTGATCCCACTTCTCCATAATTCAATTCATTTTAAAAATAGTCATTTTTTTTCAAAATTCTGATATAGACGTCATTCAGGGGTGTTCAGATCCAGAGCTTTGGACAGGGTCCATTTCCATTTAAAATACTCATTTATGCCCCCAACTTGCTCCCACTGAAACCAATAGAAAAATTCCCATAGGCTAGTGGGTCAGGATCAGGCCCCAAAGACACACATGAAAATGTGTGAAGAAATGAAAATTTAAAAGGTCACCAGAGAGATTTCATTACTGTTTCATTCAGCTTTTGAATCTGAAAAAAAAAAAAAAGCACTGAAGAGGTAATCACCATGATAAGGTTCTATAAGAAAGAGATGGGTTAATGACCTCCTAACCTAGGTTTATTCAGCACTGCAGTAGGGACAAGTGGGTATGCTGTAGTTGATACTATCTGCTAATACCATGGGATAGAAAAAATGACAACCTATAAGTATTTCAAATAAGCATCCATTTGTCATCAGTCATTCCTGTACCACCACTGGATGGCGCAGAAGTGCTTATATGAATAATGTCTCAGTAGCAGGTAGTCAGTGTTTTCTGTTATTAAATCATATGTATAGAATTAGCACTTCCACAGACAGAACTTCCATGAATGATAATTACAAATATAGCAGTGCCAATGTGTAGCCACATTTAGGTACGGTTGAGAAAAGCAGAGCAGCATTGGATAAACTCACCTAAAGGGGGAAATCAGTTCAGAGAAAAAAGTTTCTAAAAGACTTTTATGGTAAAGAAAGGGAGTGTCTTTAAACTCATATGGAATCTGACTGGTAAGCAGAAGACTGTTAATTGTTCATATAGCCAGAGTCTAGCAAACAGAATCTGAAAACACTGGTCTACAATTTTTGAGAAGTCGTCTGCTTCAGAGATAAAATGTGCTATTTATTATGTATTTTGATGTGCTGAATTCAAATATGACACTTAAAACAACTGATTGCCTACTGTTTCTAAGATATTGAAGTTTTTACATTTTATGTCTATGTATATAGTGTAGATAGCAGAGTTTTAATCATAAATTGTAAACCTAGGTCTTTTCATGTGTTTATGGTTGCTTTACATGATAATATTTCACCTGTCCTGTTTATGTAACACTTTAAAAATCAGCAAAAGGGTTATATAAATAAAATTTATTATGAAACAAAAGGCAAAAAACTATTATGTACATAGTTTAGTCCTATTCAGTGTCTACTCGGCGCTTCTTGGCTTGTCTCTTGTATTCATTAAATGGAGCATCTCTTGTCACTGTCCAGCAAGAGTCTGCAAGCATTGATGGGCTCCATTTGCTCTGATAGCGTTTCTCCATTGTTCCAATGTCCTGGTGAAATCGCTCGCCGTGCTCGTCGCTCACTGCTCCGCAGTTCGGTGGAAAAAAATCTAGATGAGAGTGCAAAAAATGTATCTTTAGTGACATGTTGCAACCAAGGCTTTTGTATGCCTTGAGGTTGTTTTCCACCAACAACCTGTAGTTGTCTGCCATGTTGTTTCCGAGAACATTTATTGCCACTAACTGGAAGGCTTTCCATGCCGTCTTTTCCTTGCCACGCAGTGCATGGTCAAATGCATCATCTTGAAGAAGTTCACGAATCTGAGGACCAACAAAGACACCTTCCTTTAGCTTAGCTTCACTTAACCTTGGAAATTTTCCACGGAGGTACTTGAAAGCTGCTTGTGTTTTGTCAATGGCCTTGACAAAGTTCTTCATCAGACCCAGCTTGATGTGTAAGGGTGGTAACAAAATCTTCCTTGATTCAACAAGTGATGGATGCTGAACACTTTTCCTCCCAGACTCCAATGACTGTCAGAGTGGCCAATCTTTCCTGATGTAGTGGGAATCTCTTGCACGACTATCCCATTCGCAGAGAAAACAGCAGTACTTTGTGTATCCAGTCTGCAGACCAAGCAAGAGAGCAACAACCTTCAAATTGCCACAAAGCTGCCACTGATGTTGGTCATAGTTTATGCACCTCAAAAGTTGTTTCATGTTGTCATAGGTTTCCTTCATATGGACTGCATGACCAACTGGAATTGATGGCAAAACATTGCCATTATGCAGTAAAACAGCTTTAAGACTCGTCTTCGATGAATCAATGAACAGTCTCCACTCATCTGGATCGTGAACGATGTTGAGGGCTGCCATCACACCATCGATGTTGTTGCAGGCTACAAGATCACCTTCCATGAAGAAGAATGGGACAAGATCCTTTTGACGGTCACGGAACATGGAAACCCTAACATCACCTGCCAGGAGATTCCACTGCTGTAGTCTGGAGCCCAATAGCTCTGCCTTAATCTTGGGTAGTTCCAAATCCCTGACAAGGTCATTCAGTTCACCTTGTGTTATGAGGTGTGGTTCAGAGGAGGAGGATGGGAGAAAATGTGGGTCCTGTGACATTGATGGTTCAGGACCAGAAGTTTCATCCTCTTCCTCGTCTGACTCAAGTGAGAATGATTCTGGTGGATCAGGAACCGGCAGTCCTTCTCCGTGGGGTACTGGGCGTATAGCTGATGGAATATTTGGAGAATGCACAGTCCACTTTTTCTTCTTTGACACACCTTTCCCAACTGGAGGCACCATGCAGAAGTAACAATTGCTGGTATGATCTGTTGGCTGTCTCCAAATCATTGGCACTGCAAAAGGCATAGATTTCCTTTTCCTGTTCAACCACTGGCGAAGATTTGTTGCACAAGTGTTGCAGCATATGTGTGGGGCCTACCTCTTGTCCTGATCTCCAATTTTGCAGCCAAAATAAAGGTGATAGGCTTTCTTAACCATAGTGGTTATACTGCGCTTTTGTGATGCAAAAGTCACTTCACCACAAACACAGCAGAAGTTATCTGCACTGTTCACACAAGTACGAGGCATCTCTGCTCACTTTGGCTAAACAGAAATGTGTCCCTTTGCAAAATCAAACACTGACAGATAAGAGAGCATGACACTGTATGATTTCTAGAGCTGATATAGGGCAATTTGTTCAGCAGTGTGATGTAAGCTTTGTTATGATTGCATCATCCATGACTTCTAGGAATAACATGATGCAATTCATATCATGTATGACACAATACCAGCTTCAGATTGCATCATTCATTGTTTTGCCTAAAAAGCAAGTACTGTCCAAACCCAGTCATACATTTATTCCTAGATCCAGTCAAAGATGTATTTTAGTCATTTCTGGTTTAAATTGAGATCCCTTCCCTTTATAACTCACTTATCCTCCACCATTCCCAAGTCAAGGGTCGTATATACTGACCCAATAGTATATCTTGAAAACTAGAGCCAATCAACAATTTTAAGCATCATTTTCGTTCTCAGTGACCCAGAATTAGTAAAGTTTGACTACTTTTATTTCAGAAGCATTTTGGCTGTAGAGCAGTGTAATCATAGACGTATTTGGAGACCTGCTGTTAAATTGGGAATTTTGATTCCTATCTTAGAGTATTACTATGCAGATTCATAGTTCTTTCCAATAGGATAGTTTTTAAAGTGGTATTTCAGGGAGTAGAATCGTAGAGTTTAAGGCCAAAAGGGACCACTAGATCATCTAGTCTGACGTCCTGTATACCACAGGCCACCAACACCACCCAGCTCATGCACCCAACAACCAAAATGAGAAAAAATTATTATAGCCCACAGGAGACTAGACTATTACGTGCCACAGGCAGAGAACAGGAGGAACTGAGGTGCACCCAGGGTCATGGCCCCCACAATGACAGGGAAACGATTAAGTGTGATATACCCAGATAATCCTGGCAAGTGATCCACACCCTGCAGAGGAAGGTGAAAAAAACCCAAGATCACTGCCAATCTGACCTGGGGAAAAATTCCTTCCTGACCCAACAGGAATGACATTACTGCTTCAGAAGTCTTTGACTGGATGATGCTATGTTTTTCTTATACTTACTGCTTTCTGAAGAACAGACCTCGGGAGGACACCAATTCCTCTAGTGTAAATGTCTGTAGGTTCTACAGTTTGAGTGCATGTATTATTATACGGATGCAATTTTTTTGTATTATAGGTATTTGTCACCTGGATCCTGTCTTTTAAAATGACTTTCTATGCAATTTCAAACCTTTTTACTCTTTCTTTCAGAATCTGTAGAATATCTATCTGCAAAACATTAAGATGAAAACACCAGTTCTGCACTGCGTAAGCAAATCAGAGTGCTAAATAAAGAAAGATCAGAAAGCTGTAACGCTTCTTAATTTGAACCTAGCATCTTTAGAACTTTAACTATCTTCAATCTTAGAGAACTTAATTTACTGTATAATCATTAGACAGACTGCAGTTAGCCATGATTATTAGATTTCTCGGTATGGAACTGAATTAAATCATATTCATTTTATAGAAGAACACTAAAGTAAAATGGTAATGATAATTCATACAAAATAAGTTTGCAACATAGTTTTGAAATATATCAATTAGTATGATGCCTTTAGGGAAAAGTATTAGGCAATGTCTTAAACCAAGAGTTAATGGAATGAAGTAAAAATGTCAATATTACATCTAAAAAGTACTTTAAAACTGAAGTAAATGACAAAAGTAATTATAAGATGATAGAATAAATGTGTTAACCCACCCACCCAGGCATTTCACCACTTACTTTCCTTTTCAGATTGCAAAACATGATGCAAAATTATTTAGTATTGCAGTATTGGCAACCTCATGAGTTGGACCCCCACCACCACTTAAGAGAGCAAAAATCATGGGCATACCTTCAAAAAATCATGAGATTAAAAAAAAACTCATGATTTTTGGACCAAAGACCATATTATGTTTTTTTGGTCTGTCTTTTGATGATTGAATTCCCACTGGCCCATCCCCAATGTGTATGTGACAACTAATGTCGCCCACTCTCCCAAACTTATTGTGTAAGGTAATTTTGGCTCCTGTTGAATCAGCTCTCACTCCCACCTCTGCCCATCCCCTGCACAGCCATTAATTCTGCCCCCAATCAGCTCCTACTCTCATAATTTCAGTCCCTTTCAGACCTCACCACCCATAAGTTCAGCATCCCTACATTCACCTCTGTTCTTCCTGGGGTTCTTCCCTCTCTCTCTGCCCAGCAGGGTCCCCTCTCCCACTACCTGTCTCAGAGGTGTAGCACCAAGTGCCCTTCACCCCCACTGCCCCCATTCCAGGCTGGGAGATACAAGGAGGGAAGAGATGGGGGAGGAGCAGATGTCCCCACTGATCTTTAGGGTATGTCTACACTGCCGCGCTAGTTCGGCGGCTGGGGATCGAAGTTCCGGGTTCGATTTATCGCGTCTGGTGTGGACGCGATAAATCGAACCAGGAAGTGCTCGCCGTCGACTGCGGTACTCCAGCTAGATGAGAGGAGTACCGCGGAGTCGACGGGGAGCCTGCCTGCCGCGTGTGGACCGCGTCTGAACCGCGGTAAGTTCGAAGTAAGGTATGTCGAATTCAGCTACGTTATTCACGTAGCTGAATTTGCGTACCTTACTTCGACTTGGGGGGTAAGTGTAGACCAAGCCTAAGATCCCTCCACTCCCCCCACCATAAGAATGGCTTTGGGTTGCCAGGGGGAGTATGCAAAATCTCTGCCTACAGCAGCTTTGATTGGTTATTCTGCCCCAGGAGATGGGCAAGAGAGGCAGACAGCCAATCAGAGGGTTCAGATTTACTAGAGGGCTGTAGCTTCTTGTGTGATTTAGACAGGCTTCTTGTGTGATAGTGAAATGGGATTCAGCCCCTGGCAAAATCATATGTCTCATGAAAAAAATTACAAGTATTGGAATACTGCTATTGAAGACAAATTTGCTATAAATATATATTTTCTCTAGCAATTACTTAGGGCCTGATTCCACTGACCTCCAAGGGCTTTGGATCATGCCCATTCTGCTGCAATATATTTACAATGATACATAGAGTCCAGTGTTTCTTTTTTATGTTGTTTTCTTCCTATATAATGGAGGCCAGAGCTTAACATTGCTCACACCGGGATTTGTGGAGTGGCACCCTTTATGGAAACACCCAATATAATTTAATAGGAATGAAACTAATAGATTTCTATATAAATGTGGAGAACATGGGAAATTTCTGCATTATTTTATTAAATATTATGTGTGACTCAATTAATCTTTTAAATCTTGTGCTACTTGTTACCTAAACTCAAAGGGGTTATCTTCTTTCCAAAGATGCTTACTGGGGATGTGGAATAGGCAACCAATGGACTAGTATGTGTGTGTATGTGGCAAGTAGCCAAGTCTGAGTTTAATGCGTGAACATCTGAATAGGTCTACTTAGGCAATACAAAAGATATGCTAAAGAAGGTGGCCAAACCAAGAAAACTGGTTCTGCCAAGGCTGGTAACCAGACAATGGATCACTTGGTGGAGGACTTAGATTACCTGATGAAGCCAATCAGGGGATTACCTGACAAAGATGACTGGAAGTTATAAAAGAAAGAGTCTCTCACCAGCTATTTTGAAGAGAGCAGAAGGAAGCTGACTGCAGGAGAGGGAAAGAAAGAGAGAGACTCCAAGATTCAGAGGAGAAGCTATGTGCAGAAGGGGGGATCCTGGGCACTCTAGAGGGCTCTGACTAAATCCCAAAGAATGCTCAGGAGTAGTAGGGAGCTAAGGCACAGAATGGCATATAGGTGTTTTATTGTTTTTACCTAGATCTCTGTATATCTTGTGCTTTCTAAAGTAAAGACTGATTGTTTTTTGATCTTTTGCTAAGCCAGTTTTATGTGCTTCAACTATCATGTATCCCTGGAAAGGTAAACTGTAAACCAGAGTATATATAAGATTGGAGCTCTGGGAAAGGTTGTGTTTAAGCAGCTGGCGTGACTTAGGGTATGTCTACATTGTCAGAGCTACAGCGCCGCTCAGAGAGCGCTAAAGGGAAACCGTTGTTGTGTGTTCATACTGTCAGCTGCCTGCGCAATAGCACATTCACACTTGCAGCACTTGCAGCAGTATTCGGAGCATTGAACTCTGGGGAGCTATCCCACAGAGCATTTCTTCCTCTTCTGGCGCTAAGAATTGTGGGAAGACAGAGGGGAGTTGTGGGGCATCCTGGGTCCTGTCCCAAGGCCCCGTGATGCATTGCTTCGCATCCCAGCAACCCCTGTGCTTCCATCCGCATTTGGCACCATCTTTAAACGTTTTGTGTACTGCATGCCCTGCCTCTTTGGGCTGCAGGAATGGATCCCGAACTGTTGACCAGTATGCTGCTCACTCTCATTAATAGGTCATGAATGGCAGTGGAGTTATTCCTTAAACTACAAAGGCAAGAGGACTGTGACATTGATCTCGCCACGCGTACTAGCTACAACACAAGATTGCTTGTGGCATTCAGAGAGGTGCTACCACAGTAGAATGCCGCTTTGAGGCTCGGAAAACAAGCACTGAGTGGAGGGATCACATTGTGATGCACGTCTGGGATGATGAGCAGTGACTGCAGAACTTTCGGATGAGGAAAACCACATTCATGGGGCTGTGTGATGAGCTCGCCCCAGCCCTGCAGCGCAAGGACACGAGAATGAGAGCTGCCTTGCTGTTGGAGAAGCGTGTGGCAATTGCATTGTGGAAGCTGGCTACTCCAGACTGCTATCAATCAGTCACTAACCAGAGTGGCAAAGTTGACCGTTGGACTCATGTTGACGGAAGTGTGCAGGGCTATTAATTGCATCCTGCTCCGAAAGACGGTGACTCTGGGCAACGTGCATGACATCGTAACATTGTGGATGGATTTTCACAAATGGGCTTCCCTAACTGGGGTGGGGAGATAGATGGCATGCATATTCCAATTCTGGCACCAGACCACCTTGCCACCTAGTACATTAATCGCAAGGGGTATTTCTCAATGGTTTTCCAGGTGCTTTGGATCAGCATGGGTGTTTCACGGACATTAACACAGGCTGGTCTGGAAAGGTGCATGACACACGCATCTTTTGGAACATTGGCCTGTTCAGGAAGCTGCAAGCAGGGAGTTTCTTCCCGGACCAGAAGATCACCATAGGGGAAGTCAAAATGCCCATTGTGATCCTGGGAGACCCCACCTACCCCTTAATGCTGTGGCTTATGAAGCCATACATGGGGCAACTTGACAGCAGCAAGGAGCGATTCAACAACAGGCTGAGCAAGTGCAGAATGACTGTTGAGTGTACTTTTGGCAGTGTAGAGGCCCGCTGGTGCTGCCCCTATGGGAAGCTGGACCTGGCTGAAGACAATATGCCTATGCTTATAGCCGCGTGCTTTACACTCCATAATATTAGTGAAGAGAAGGGTGAAAGCTTCACTCAGGGCTGGACTACAGAGGCTCAGCGCCTGGAGGTTGAGTTGAACAGCCAGAGACCTGGGCTATTAGAGGGGTGCAGCACGGGGCCATAAGGATCAGGGATGCCTTGAGGCAGCAATTTGAAGCTGAAAGCCACTAATATTTGTTGCTATGCTCGGGAGTGCAGTGCTTGTAATGCTAGGAGGTGAATGTGATTGGTGCCGACAATGCAATATGAAGGTTTAAGATAATTGTCTGTTGCTTTGCAGGGCTCTGTTAGCTTTCAATTAATAGAATAAAGATTGCTTTCCAATCAACACAATTCTTTTATTAAAAAACAACAACCGGAGGAGATAGTCAAACAAAAAAAAAAAACCATCAGCAGTGAGGGGGATGGGGGAAGGGAAGGTCCCAGGAGGAGGAGGGGCCCAAAATGGCTAAAGATTTGTATATGTCCAGGGATCATATCCAACCTTCTCCTTTGGAGTACAATGCAACGGGTAGTGTACTTCAACAGGGCCAAACTGCAGAGGGATGGGTGTTGAGTGCAGTGGATAGTGGGAGTCCTCAGTGCTGGCCTGTGAGGGGGAGGAGTGGAATGCCACAGACTGAAGCCAGGAGATTGATAAGAGTGTTTGGCAGTGTCTGGGGGGAGTATGGGAAAGAGTTTTGCGACAGTGGCTGCAGGGAAGGGCGGGTGCAGAGCTGCTCGGTTTGCAGAGCTAGTATCGCCTGGAGCATGTCTGCTTGGCATTCCATAATGTTTAAGAGCTGCTCCGTGGCTTCCTTCTGGCACACCGCGTTTTCCTTTCGGTCCCTCTTCTTGCTGTCCTCTCTCCAAATGCTGATGAGGTTGAGCAGTTCAGCATTGCTCCAAGCAGGGAATCGCCTGGTGCATGGAGCAGGCATGGCCACCTGGAAAGATGTGCTCAGACCACTGCACGCATCTGTGAGCAAACAGGAAGGGGACTTTCAAAATTCCAAAGGAATTTACGTGGTGGTGATGATGATTGAGCACCTGATGGCAGAGCAGTAGAGTTCAAACCGATGACCAGAGAGGCAAGAACAGGCATTGTGGGACACCTCCCAGAGGCCAATCGCAGTGCTGTAATCGACAAGGGTGTCTACACTGGCACTGCAGCACTGTAGCCCTGGCGCAGAAAGCTGTACGCCTCTCATTGGGGTGGTTTTTTAAAGCGCTGCAACTGCACAGTTTCTGCGCACTAAATGGCTTGGTAGTGTGTACACCTCGGGAGTTACAGTGCAGAAAGCTGATTTACTGCCCAGAAACTTGCCGGTGTAGACAGAGTAGAGAGTCAGCATGCATCCTGAGGGCCTAATGCAATAGGACTGCGAGGCTGCAACTTTTGTGAAGGGGTAACAGACAGAGTCTGTGCCCAGGAAGGGTGCAAAAGGACAAGGAAAGAGACAGTACTGGAATCTACCTAGACCATGAGAAGCTTAAGAGCATACAGGCCTCAAACATAGAAGCCTTATGAGCATCCAGAAGGACTAGGGCAGGGGTTGGCAACCTTTCAGAAGTGGTGTGCCGAGTCTTCATTTATTCACTCTAATTTAAGGTTTCGCGTGCCAGTAATACATTTTAACATTTTTAGAAGGTCTCTTTCTATAAGTCTATAAGATATAACTAAACTATTATTGTATGTAAAGTAAATAAGGTTTTTAAAATGTTTAAGAAGCTTCATTTAAGATTAAATTAAAATGCAGAGCCCCAGACCGGTGGCCAGGACCTGGGCAGTCTGAGTGCCACTGAAAATCAGCTCTCGTGCCGCCTTTGGCACACGTGCCATAGGTTGCCTACCCCTGGACTAGGGCTTCTCAAAATTACATACTACAATCTTTAGGGCCAGATACTGAGATGGTGTAAATCTAAATAGCTCCATTTACTTAAATTAAGCTATATTGATTGACACCAATTGGGAATCTGGTCCATAGAATTAAATAAAGAATATTTCTTGAATGTATAGAATTGTGTAGCAGGAATATAATGCTCATTCTCTCTTGCCAAATACAGCCACGTAATATCTGTTCTTTGTTATATAATATGTTCTTGGGTGCTGGCTTTAACAGATCTCAGGCATTAGAATCAGTTGCTGCAGAGGTAATAAACATAAAAATTAAGGGAGGATGTGATTGTAAAAAAAAAATTCATTCCAATCTATGCATGTATTTATGACCTTCATAGCTGAAGAGGTGTGTTGCAGTGATGGCAGATTTAACTTTTTAAACATTTTTAAAACTCCCCAAAGAGTTACTAGCAAATTTAAATTTAAGCCTGACATTTTCCTGGTGTTTTTTTTTTATAATTACTTACTCCACTCCATCTCACTGATGCATGTCTGTCTGTTGTACCATGATGAGTGGTAGTCAGAGGACTAAGTTCCCATGGACAGTGGAGACAGCTGTCACTAGAAGTAGATCCAGTGATGGTGTGCTTACCATGAAGGGAAATTCCTGTGGCACTGTGTAATCCAAAACACAAAAGACTGCAGAATAGGTGCATCATACCACCTGGAGAGACCAGCAAAATCTGGGTAAGCAGTCTGATGGTGGTAAAGAAGCCATAAGGCAAATTGTGCATCTTCCAACACCCAAAGACACTGAACCAGACATTGAAAAGATGCCATTAGCCAGTGCCCACAATTGACGACAGCTTGCCAGAACTTTCCAAAGTCAGAATCTTTACAGTCTGTGATGTGAAGAACAGGTTTTGGCACATAAGCATGGATAAAGAGTCTGGCAGCTGACAACCTTTGCAACACCATTTGGTCGCTAAAGATGGCAGTGCATGGTGATGGCTTTAAGTTTTGTACCAGAGATGTTCCAGTGAAGATGCACCCAAGGACTGGAAGGGTTGCCTGGAGTGAAAATAATTGCAGATGCTATTCTCATTGTAGGTGAAAAGAATGATGATATAGAAGCTGAACAAGACCATAACAGTGATGCTAGGATAAGAATGTCCCAGAAAAACTGTGACTCAAACAACATGTGGTGGCATACATAGGACATCTACAGACAGCAGAGGGATTGAAAGCAGATCCCAACAAGATCAAGACAGTCAAAGACACGCTAGCTCCAGTGGATGTGAAAGGGGTACAGCGCTTCATGGGAATGATAAATTTTCTATCCAAATTCTGTCCACACTTGACGGCAGTAGGGAACCCTTACGTCAGCTCACAAGACAGGATGTTGAATGGGATGGGGCAGGTCCCCAAAAGCAAACATTTGACATGCTGAAACAAATGATAGCGGATACCTCTGCCCTGAAGTACTACCATCCAGGAAAGCCATTGACACTCCAGTCTGATGCATTGGAGAAAGGATTGGATGTTGTGCTTTTGCAGGAGCAGCTATTCACTTATGCCAGCAGTGCCCTGTCAGAGACTGAACATGGGTACACCCAATAGAAAAATAGCTTCTGCCTGCAATATGTGGAGTGGAGTAATTCCATCAATACACCTATGGCCACTTAGTAACAGTGCAATCAGACCCCAAGCCCCTAAAGACAATCGTGGCAAAGCCCCTTCTTAGTCCTCCAAGATTGCACTGTATGCTAATGTGCCTCTACTGCTAGCAGGTAGAGATCAGATAGTGTACAGGATGGCTGATACCCTAAATAGGGCATAAATATCCAACATCAGTGAGTTGGAGGATGGGAATCAGGAACTACTGCAGCATGTTAATGGTGTCGGTCTTCCAGGTTCAACAGCAAAGGTGATGGAAATCAAAGAGGCTAAAGAATCATAGAATCTTAGGACTGGAAGGGACCTCGAGAAGTCATCAAGTTCAGTCCCCTACACTCATGGCAGGACTAAAGGTGTTTGTCTAATCTGTTCTTAAAAACCTCCAATGATGGAGATTCCACAACCTCCCTAGGCAATTTATTCCCATGCTTAACTATCCTGACAGTTAGGAAGTTTTTCCTAATGTCCAACCTAAACCTCCCTTGCTGCATTGCTTCTTTTTCTAAAAGGGCATCGAAGTACAGGCAGTCAAGATAGCAATGTTAGCAGGGTGGCCATAAGAAAAAAGCCAAGAACCAGTAGGAGCAGAACCGTATTTTCAAAATAAAGGTGGGCTGAGCGTGCAGGATGGAATATATTTCCAAGAGAGAGAGTTGTTGTCTTTAACTTGTTATGTAAAGATGCCATGCAAAAAATACATGCCTCACACATGGGTAATGACGGCTGTCTTAGACGGGCTCAAGAGTGGGTTTCTTGGTGAGGAATGATACACAAATTCAAACTTTGATAGAAGGGCATGACATCTGCCAGTTGTGGGATAACCACCAGCAGAAAGAGACTGTTACCACATTAGCTGCTCACTCGACCATGGGAAAAGGTGGGAATTTCCTTATTTACCATCAAGGAAAAGAATACTTGATTATAGTGGACTACTATTTGAATTTTTTGGAGGCTGACAATTTCCCCGATACAAGAAGCAAGTCAGTGATTGGCAAACCGAAGGCCCACTTTGTGACATATGTAATTACGGATGCTATATTCACTGACAATGGTCCCAGTTTGGCTCTGAAGAAGTCCAGGAATTTGCACACAGCACATCACCTCCCCCAGCATATCCACAGAGTAATGGTAAGGTGGAATCAGCTATGAAAAAGCTAAGAAATTGTTACACAAAGCTGTTTCTTGTATGTCAGGCCCCTTGTTAGCATTTTTGGCACACAGGAATACCCTATCATTGGGGTGCCAAAACAGTCCAGCCCAGGCACTGATGTGATGAAGGACCAACATCCTGTTACAAACGAGGTGAGATGTGTTACAGCCAGATGGATGGGGAGATCATCAAGGGGAGATGGCCAACAATCAGAGAAAATGTGCACTAGAGTATGACTGGTCAGCCAAGGACCTACTGGCCCTGGAAACAGGCACTTTTGTGAGGATCCAACCAGTAGAGAGAGGCAAGAAGGAGTGGACTAAAGGAGTCATTGAGGGGTGCAGTGGTACCCAGGTCATAGGAGGTAATTACAGGAACAGGTGATCCTAAGGAACAGGAGTGATTTATGAGCCAGCAGAAACAACTCCCATAGAGAGAGCCTACAAAGATTATCACAGAACAGAGAGACAGAGAAACATCCAGAGGCCTGCCCCAGAAGGAAGGAGGGAGGAAACTCCACAGGGATAGTTTGCTAGACTCAGTGACAGGTGACAGGGAGACAGAGACAGATCAGTCCCAGTGCAGTCACCTGTTGAAATCAAACTATCTTAAAGATGAGATAACCAGCTGAGTCTGTGGTAAAGATGAAACTTCAACTCAGCTATGTTCTAGTAACCTCTGGCCAAAGGGACACAGGGCGGGGTGGGGCTGGGCATCAATTACACTGCTCTACAGCCAAAATGCTTCTGAAATAAATGTAGTCAAACTTTACTAATTCTGGGTCACTGAGAACGAAAATGATGCTTAAAATTGTTGATTGGCTCTAGTTTTCAAGATATGCTATTGGGTCACTATATACGACCCTTGACTTGGGAATGGCGGAGGATAAGTGAGTTATAAAGGGAAGGGATCTCAATTTAAACCAGAAATGACTAAAATACATCTTTGACTGGATCTATGAATAAATCTATGACTGGGTTTGGACAGTACTTGCTTTTTAGGCAAAACAATGAATGATGCAATCTGAAGCTGGTATTGCGTCATACTTGATATGAATTGCATCATGTTATTCCTAGAAGTCATGGATGATGCAATCATAACGAAGCTTACATCACTCTGCTGAACAAATTGCCCTATATCAGCTCTAGAAATCATACAGTGTCGTGCTCTCTTATTTGTCAGTGTTTGATTTTGCAAAGGGACACATTTCTGTTTAGCCAAAGTGAGCAGAGATGCCTCGTACTTGTGTGAACAGTGCAGATAACTTCTGCTATGTTTGTGGTGAAGTGACTTTTGCATCACAAAAGCGCAATATAACCACTATGGTTAAGAAAGCCTATCACCTTTATTTTGGCTGCAAAATTGGAGATCAGGACAAAAGGTGGGCCCCACACATATGCTGCAACACTTATGCAACAAATCTTCGCCAGTGGTTGAACAGGAAAAGGAAATCTATGCCTTTTGCAGTGCCAATGATTTGGAGACAGCCAACAGATCATACCAGCAATTGTTACTTCTGCATGGTGCCTCCAGTTGGGAAAGGTGTGTCAAAGAAGAAAAAGTGGACTGTGCATTATCCAAACATTGCATCAGCTATACGCCCAGTACCCCACGGAGAAGGACTGCCGGTTCCTGATGCACCAGAATCATTCTCACTTGAGTCAGACAAGGAAGAGGAAGAGGATGAAACTTCTGGTCCTGAACCATCAATGTCACAGGACCCACATTTTCTCCCATCCTCCTCCTCTGAACCACACCTCATAACACAAGGTGAACTGAATGACCTTGTCAGGGATTTGGAACTACCCAAGAGTAAGGCAGAGCTGTTGGGCTCCAGACTACAGCAGTGGAATCTCCTGGCAGGTGATGTTAGGGTTTCCATGTTCCGTGACCGTCAAAAGGATCTTGTCCCATTCTTCTTCATGGAAGGTGATCTTGTAGCCTGCAACAACATCGATGGTGTGATGGCAGCCCTCAACATCGTTCAGGATCCAGATGAGTGGAGACTGTTCATTGATTCATCGAAGACGAGTCTTAAAGCTGTTTTACTGCATAATGGCAATGTTTTGCCATCAATTCCAGTTGGTCATGCAGTCCATATGAAGGAAACCTATGACAACATGAAACAACATTTGAGGTGCATAAACTATGACCAACATCAGTGGCAGCTTTGTGGCGATTTGAAGGTTGTTGCTCTCTTGCTTGGTCTGCAGTCTGGATACTGCTGTTTTCTCTGCGAATGGGATTCTCTGCGAATCTCTGTGCAAGAGATTCCCACTACATCAAGAAAGATTGGCCACTCCGACAGTCATTGGAGCCTGGGAGGAAAAGTGTTCAACATCCACCACTTGTTGACTCAAGGAAGATTTTGTTACTACCCTTACACATCAAGCTGGGTCTGGTGAAGAACTTTGTCAAGGCCATTGACAAAACACAAGCAGCTTTCAAGTACCTCCGTGGAAAATTTCCAAGGTTAAGTGAAGCTAAGCTAAAGGAAGGTGTCTTTGTTGGTCCTCAGATTCGTGAACTTCTTCGAGATGATGCATTTGACTATGCACTGCGTGGCAAGGAAAATAAATTTTCTCGGAAACAACAAGGCAGACAACTACAGGTTGTTGGTGGAAAACAACCTCAAGGCATACAAAAGCCTTGGTTGCAACATGTCACTAAAGATACATTTTTTGCACTCTCATCGAGATTTTTTTCCACCGAACTGCGGAGCAGTGAGCGACGAGCACGGCGAGCGATTTCACCAGGACATTGCAACAATGGAGAAACGCTATCAGGGCAAATGGAGCCCATCAATGCTTGCAGACTATTGCTGGACAGTGACAAGAGATGCTCCATTTAATGAATACAAGAGACAAGCCAAGAAGCGCCGAGTAGACTCTGAATAGGACTAAACTATGTACATAATAGTTTTTTGCCTTTTGTTTCATAATAAATTTTATTTATATAACCCTTTTGCTGATTTTTAAAGTGTTACATAAACAGGACAGGTGAAATATTATCATGTAAAGCAACCATAAACACATGAAAAGACCTAGGTTTACAATTTATGATTAAAACTCTGCTATCTACACTATATACATAGACATAAAATGTAAAAACTTCAATATCTTAGAAACAGTAGCCAATCAGTTGTTTTAATTGTCATATTTGAATTCAGCACATCAAAATACATAATAAATAGCACATTTTATCTCTGAAGCAGACGACTTCTCAAAAATTGTAGACCAGTGTTATTTGTTTTTAATGTTTGTTTTACAAACATCCTAATATAGGGGGAAAGTATCATTATCAGTAGAACTGGAGTCAGAGGGCCCATGTTTCCTGGAAGGGCTGTTATTGAGGGGATACCTCGGAAACGGGGAACAGGTGGAGTAAGGCTGGAAGCAACACAGCCACATGGACAGAGCCATGCACAGGGTTTAATAAAATTACACTTGTTCTACATAACTTGCATTCAGCTTCATTCTTTAGTAATTAAACAACTGTCAGCCCCACATCACTCTGCCAGAGTGAAACTGGCTAAAGTGATATATAACTGATAGCTGGAGATGTGAAGACCAGAAGCTCCATGAAACATGTCTTGGATTTTTGGGATATAAAATATTACTTTAATATTATCCTAATAATAATTAAAGGAGTTGAAATTCAGGGCTTACAAACATTTGAAGCACTCCACTACCTTTACATTGCATTCCATATACATGAGAAAACTGATCTGTTCCAAATTAAGGCATTTATATCAGAATAAAGCAATGCAATAAGTTGAAGTCATTTTCCTATTGTAATAGACCAGAGACTCAGCCACTTTCAGACTGAAGAACTTTAAAAAACATTGGAAATGCTGCAATTATTTTTAATTGCTATGTTCAAGGTAGAGCAATTTAAAATTACTAGAGCATCCATTTTTTTTAGCACTTTAATTTGGAAGTAAGTCAAGTAATATTCTGCCATGGCAGTTTAAGATATATTAAACCAATTTACAAATGAAGCCTTTAGAGAAACTAATGAGGAAAAATGTACATTAAAAATGAATAAAGATGGTCATGCAAAAATATAGATATTCTGAGAAATCGTATAAAGAATTCATAATTAGGTCCTAGGCATATAAATGTTTACAGTGTTGAGGGCTGCGAGGGACAGAAAGAGTTGTTTCCTTACAAAGGAAGGTTGTGACGGTATATGATGGTAAAGATGTATTGGAAAATAAAGACTAGAGTATTAGATGATCTAAATCTTTATAAAACATGCATATTTGCTATGGCTGAAATGGCCTCAGTGGCCTTAAGTACTAAGAATAATAGACTTTTTTTTTTACTATATATGACAAGACACACTGTATTTTTCAGCACAGATGGCATTAACAGAAAGAGTACCAAAGTTAATTCCTAAGTTAAATAAAGAAGCTCATATCATATACACTGAAAAATAACAGAGAAGGGATTTGGCTCACTTCCGTTGATAGAACTCAGCCTGTGGGCACCCAGTAGTGCAAAGTCCACCTCCAGTAATCATGGCACTATCACTGTATTAGTAACTGTGGGTAACTGCTGACATTTGAATGGCGATTGATATATGTGAATGTGTCTTTTGTTAAAAATATTTGCTCTTCAAATATAAAATCAGCTGCAGTTGCACCCTGATCGTGTGATATCAGCATCAAGTCCATTTTTACTAGGTATTGTGGACTGCTAAATTTATTTTTATTTATTTTATTTATTTATTGGAAGCTAAGCCAATATCATGATTACACACACATGCTGGGGTTTTTTTCCTGATGCTGAATATTTTCCCTCCCTTAATGTTTTTAATTTTTTTTCTAGAAACAGTTTTCCTCTATCGAGTTTTCCATCTCCTTAGCTTTTATTAGTCTCTTTTATTGCCCTGTTGTGTTTTTGCTTTGGGTTTTTTTCCCCACTCTCTCTTTTTTTGTTTTTTGTATTTTTATGTATGATCTTTAGCCCTCTCCTCTTCTAAAGAAAGTCACGTAGCCATAGGAGCATGGGACATACAGTACAAATATTGAATAAAATTCTCACTCAAGATTATTTGCTTCTTCCTGCTCATCCATCAACAAGAAGAAATTAAATTTAAGAAAATACATGATATGTGAAGATGAAAAATTATATCACCCCCCCCCCTTTTTTTTGTATACTCTCAATATTTCTGCATGACACCAAATATACTATACTAGTAAGTTTAGAGCATTTTACTAGTTTAAATTAACCGGAATATGTTTATTATTTCAAGCAACCCCAAGTGAAAATAAAATAAGTTTATTACTATGAAATAAAATGGAAGGTTATTTCTTTAAAGAAAATGTTTTAAATGGCCTCTGTGGGAAGGGCTGTATGTTTATTCTCATTTACAAATAGCAATGCATTTAGGTTCTAATTACTCTCACTTATTTTAAAGACTTTGTACAAGTGAGACTTCATACTTTAGACCAGCAGTCTAAATAGCCATTTGAAACATTGAAATGAAAAGTGAGAATATGAAAAATGTTTCATTACCCACCTGCTGCATCAGTGTCTTGGTTCACTATGTTCCTAAGGAGAAATATTGCAAATAAAGTAGCCTGCAGAGCAATGTTATGGTGGACATTTTCTCCCAGGGAGTATAACACATTGACAGTATCTTCATCCACTTTTATGCATACCGAACTGAACCACATTTGAATGCTGTTTAGAGAAGGAAATGACAAATAATAATAAAAGCTGAATTATGCCACTGTATGCTAGAGAGCTAACAAGTGTAGGAGCCCCTTGCTGCCAGTGAAACTGCACAAGAGAAAGGTATTATTTGCTTGTAAGAAGTGGGGAATTCAGTGTGGCAGGACAGCTTGTGTTGCTACCTGTGTATATCACCCCAGAGAGCACATGGCTGGATGTGGTGCTACCAGGATTATGATTCCATCTCTTTTGAACATTACAAGGGTTAGGGATGGGGAGAGTATACAGGCTACAAAGATGTAGCAAAAGCTGCTAATGTGATCCTTGGACATACGAAAGGAGGAATATCAAGTGGAAGTAGGAAAGTGATCTTGCCTCTGTACACAGGATTGATAAAATTGCTATTAGAACTGTTGTCCATGCTTCAAGAAGGATGTGGAAATATCTGAAGGAGTTCAAAGAAAGGCCACAAAAATTATTTAGGGGCTGAAAAACAAGTGTTATGATCTCAGTCTTAAGGAGATCAACTTATTCTCCTTACTGAAGAAAAGGTTGAGAAGTAATTTGATCACTGTGTAAGGACCTTATATATGGCAAAGATATCAGATAGTAGCTGGCTTTTCAATCTTTCTGCCAAAAGCGTAACAAGATCCAAAGGCTGGAAGTGAGAATGATTAAATATTGGAACAAGGAGGTATCACTTGGAGTCTCTAAAACAAGATTAGAGATCTTTCAAAAATAAACTGTAATCCAGTTTCCAGGCAATTTTTGTACCATAATTAACATGTCCGGAATTAGGTAGTCTCTTGTGACATAGCCTAATTTCAGACATCAACTGTGATAGGTTAAAGAAAGTTTATCTCACACTGAGATTTCACAACTCTGCAGGGTATTTCAAGATAAGGCACATATCAAGAGTTTCATTAAGATTTGCAGATCTGCATTCCTAAATTCATCAGATTTTATTGTTGGTATCGGATTTTCACAATGACAGGTTAAATATTTTGCATTCTTACAAGAGAAATAATTTGGCATTGTGTGGCCATCTCTGTTAGGGGGAACCTATTAACCAGGAAAGGTTATCGAATGAGGTAGGTACTATAGTCCCTCACTCTTGAGGGGAGGGACTAATGCCACATTCTCATTCTCATTTTTTAGTGATACATGGGGACAAAACACTTTAGTTCCATCAGGTTTCAGCTAAATCCAGCCACACCTTGGATTGCCAACAAGAACTAGAAGTACTGAAACACCAGACAAGAGTCTGTGCTCACATTATTTCTGAATCAAATTTTGCTGACCAAAGAGGTTCATATATTTTGGAAGAGATTCATATCAATATGTCTAATTACAGCTAATTACCAAAATTAAACCTTCTGAGAGTTTTGCACTTCCAGCCGGAGATGAAGTTCTACCTCATTCACTCATCTGTTCTTACGGCTATCATGAGCTCCCTTTGCTGAAACTGTGATCTATCTCCCTTTGTTACTGTGGCTAATATAAGATCTCTTCTGGCCAATGTTAGCCCTGGTTTTGGAGGATCTCTGTGTGTGAGTATAGAAAATGTCAGATTAGAATGTTAAAATAATTCCCAAAGCAAATTGTGATGATATTTCCCATCATCCATGATTCACAACTAATAAAAGCAATGGATTCTATTTTTAGTCCCTATGAATGCAGCTGCTCCTCTGAAATAACTTTTCTCAGTTCCATCAGCAAATGTCCACATAATGTACTGCCATTTTTGCCAATTTCTCTTCCCACCACCATTTTTGGGATACCTGGTTACTTCTCATAAGAGAGGGAGAAAGTTCCAGTAAATGGTGGGCAGCTGTGAGATCCATCCACTGTGAATATACATATTTGTGACTATGGATGGAAATAATTTGACTTAAAGAGAGATTGATTTAAGCATTACACAAACACCTGCATTTGGGTGACCTTTTCGTCTGCTAGCTTTCCTCAGCTTTTTATCCCTTTTCACTGGAGCAATATGGCATTTGGCATAAATTGGTATTGGGTTTAGATACTGTAAGGTAAGTCTACTGCAGAGGGAGAGGCAATTTAAGTAGTTGGGCATGGAAGTAGGGTCCAGGGCACTTCTGGAATCTCAGCTTTTCACTAAATAAAATGTTGAGCTCCTTTGGTGGCCAAGAGAGCTGTCAGGGTATAAACAGACACACTGCTGCTTTGATGGAGACTTTAGGAAAACAGGCTGTGGCTACAATACAAAAAGAGGAGTGAACTTTCCTCAGTCACCTTCCTAGGGTCTTAACTTTGAAAACTAATTACAGTTATTTAGATTGGTGGTTCTCAAACTGTGGTCCATTCACCACTGGTGGTTTATGGAGAGGTGTCTAGTCACATAGTCACTCTCCTCCTTCGTTACCGCTACTAAAATACATTAAAAGATAGGGAAGTATTTAACACATTTTTGCTAACATTACTTTGTAAGCAATTACTGTGATCATGAATGGTGGAGAGACAGTCCATGTGATTGAGTGGAATAGGAGGTTATCTGCAGGCTTGACAATGGGGTTGGAACAATTTCTTTGTTTAGATGTGGTTGACGCTATGGAAAAGTTTGAGGGCCCCCAACTTAGATGCCAGCACTGTTAAATCTGCTAACCTATCACTGCTAAGTGACCAAGCAGATGTATCTAGCAAATATGCTTGTCCATTGTGGATGGATGCATCTGATTGACTAACATTCAGTCAGAAACTGCTGCTGGGAGACGTGCACATTCAAACAAAGGCAATTTTAAAAAAAACGAAGACATCTGGACCCAGTTTTTGTTTTGGAAAAATATAACATGCTAAAGATGACTAGTTTCAGTTCAGTGAACACAACTAGACAAAGCACCATCTCAGCTTTTTATTTTTTAGGTCAAAGAGACATATTATTAAAATTAATGTGCAATTTAGCCAGTTTGTATTACATGAACAACTTTTAGAAGAAGGAGAATTTTTTTCCAGAGGACAGAATTATGTATTTGTCTATATGTTAACCCTTTTGTAGCAGTTTTGGATGACTTGTACAGTTTGTCCAGATCACAAGCGATATGATGATGTGCATTAATGTCAATTTTAAAAAAAGTAGCGCTAATTGTATTTTTAGCCACAGAATTATTTGAGGAAAGGTGGCTAGTAGATACTAAAGTAATGTACAGTGGTTGGTCAAATATTTCAGCTGTTTCCTAGTGCACATTCTCCATAAATATTCCTTCAAATACAGTTATAAGGGAGCTTATTTAGTAATATTATTGTTTTAATTTAATATTTGTGTTAAGGTAGTGAGTAAGGGCTGCAACCAAGATTAGGGCCAACCTATCCATATAGTAAGAGACAATCATGGCTCCTAAAAGCTTGTTAAAAATGTGGTACTACTGCTTTTCAGAACTCTGTAGGTTGAAAGAAAACAACCATGGGTTTTGCCAATGTTTTCTGCTGAAGTTTTTTATTATTATTATTTTTAGTCACATTATATTTAAATGTTTTTCTTTCTGTTGCCTTAAATTAATAAACGTGTTTTAGATGGCTGTATCTCAGTGTTTTACAAATATATTAACAGTAGTGCTAACCAGAACTGAAAACCAATAGGAAAATCCTTGCAGATATAACATCAAAAAATTCTTTCCTCAACTACATTGGTGCAACCCAACTGAAATCTATGGCATTGTACCAGTTTCACTGAGAGTAGAATGTGGTTCATTATAAATAAAAGCTACAGAGATTTTGGCAGATCTGTGGGGGAGCAAATTCCCTGTGGATTTTTACTGTTCATAGTCAGGAGTTATATGATACTGCTCAGTATAGTCCATAACAGTTACAAAATACCCCATAGTGATTGTTTTAAATAATATCATATACTTTTACTAACAAAATGAATATCTCACAGGGTAACAGAAATAAAATAACAGTTCAGTTGTAGTTGAGACCAGCATTCTGCTTTCTTAATCACATCTGCTTTTTACAGGATAAATCAAGCAGTAAGACTAGTTAATCATCCAATAAACTGAGTACATAAAGCTATATCACAAAATCCTGAATTAGGCACTTTAACCAGGCACCCCAGGCTCTACAATAAGAAATTTGCCAAGATTCTAATTAAATTAGTTATCCACAGGCACAAAAAAAAATATTTGCATAAGAAATATCTACATCTATATATACTTACACCTATAAAATACTCAGAAAGGTTGACCCTATCTATTCTATAATAAGGAAATCATGCCTCATACACCTCATCTATTGTCAGGAGGTTAGCACAATAGATAAGATGACAGCAACACAAATCTTATCAGAGGGTAAAATTTACTCAGAAGGAAACATTTGAAATAGTCACAAACCACAGAAGAAGTATTAATGACCAGATAATGCCTAGTATCAGAGGGGTAGCCGTGTTAGTCTGAATCTGTAAAAAGCAACAGAGGGTCCTGTGGCACCTTTAAGACTAACAGGAGTATTGGGAGCATAAGCTTTCGTGGGTAAGAACCTCACTTCTTCAGATGCAAGTAAGCATCTGAAGAAGTGAGGTTCTTACCCACGAAAGCTTATGCTCCCAATACTCCTGTTAGTCTTAAAGGTGCCACAGGACCCTCTGTTGCTTTTTACAGATAATGCCTGTTTCTTGCATTGGGAAAGGAGAAGATACAAAGAAACTTCTCTCACACCCCTTGTAAGTATCAATCTCTGTGTCTTCCTGAGCACAGGAACTGCACTCTGCTAGCACTCAGTGGGGTGCAACCTGTTCTTACAGGAGACAAGGAAGATAAAAATAATTCTAGCTCTCCTCAGCACAGTTGCCAACTTGTGAAATAAGCACCTCGACTTTCACAAAAAGCCAAAAATCAAGCGAATCCCATTTCAAAAGAAGGCCAAAACAAGCCAATCCCTAAAAACCCCAACATGCCATGTGACTAGATCCCCCTGGCATGCAGTCTTGGACTGTGGTGGGCCTGCTGTGCACCCCAACTCTCTCCCCCCTGCTTGCCCCTCCCTTGCCCCTGCTTGCCAGGAGCTGATCAAAAAAAAGAAACAATGAGCTACAAGCCAAAAACTAGCCAACAAGCAACTCACAAGCCAATTAAGCCAAAAACAAGCCCAGTTTCTTCTTTTTTTTCCCTGCGCGTTTGGCATGTCTGCTTCTCAGCTGTACAGCTCAGTATTTCACAAAGGTGCTCATTATCTTCATCCCATTTTTACAGATGGGGAAGCTGAGGATCAGAGAGGGGAAATGGAATAGCCCACAGTTACCCAGAATGCCATTAGCAGAGCTGGGACTAGATCCTCAGTTACAGTTCAGCATGCTGTCCACTAAGCTATACTGCTCCCTTATCTTTTATTTGAGATCTGCTCAAATACTATGATAACAGATGGCAATACAACTTTCTCAGAAAGACCGATAGGGAGCAGCAACCAAAAGAGGGGAGCATACCCTGGTGGCACAGCAGGGCTATTCCCCTTTGTGTGCTGGGAAGCTCCAGAGGTAACCATGCCTCATTAGGTTAAACGGACCTGATCCTTCCTTCTGTTACAATGTTTTTACATTAGTATAACTCCATTTACTTCAGTATAGTTATTTACATGTACACTGGTGTAAAGGAGAGGAAAATCAAGCCCATTGTGTCTCTGGAGCTCTCCCTGGAATGGTACAGCTCCAAACTGTCCCCAGGGTTGGGCTGTGCGTTACTAGTACTGGCTTTGAACTTGAATCTCATTTTATTTCTAGTGGTTGAAGGCTTCTGTGAAGTGAATGAACACAGGGTTTAAATATGGGAAATTGATGGAACAAATTCCTTGGAGGTGTCAGAGTTGTACTAACCCCCCAAATTGCAAGGAGCATGTGTAAAAGACATGTACTAGTGATAAAACTGTTGTGATAAGGCTCAATACTATTCTTTTAAAAACAGTCCGAGTTTTGCTGTTGATTTCAATGGGGCAAAAGAATCAGAATGTGTGTATGAATAGTGGCTCAGTAGGCGCTTTGTTATTGTTGTAAAAATACCATGGCAACCTGCAGCCTGACTTCAACGTGTGGTCTAATGGCACACATCAGCATCTCAAACTCTGCTTGAACAGCAAATATTAGGGAATATGTGATGTGTGACCACGAGGGTTGAAAATTTGTGCACATAGCAGGTTTTCCATGCTGCTTTTATTTCATATTCTCTTAGATCTTAAGGAAAAATCAAGAATTTGCTACTGTATTTCAATCTACCACACAATGAAAGAACTTGTACTATCTCAAGTGGAGAAATAAATATAGAAATGCCAAGGAGAAGATCTCAGGTTTCCATTTTAAATCTCCAAAGCATTTTTCATGATGGTGGGTGCACAATTGTGCTCACTGTGATCTTGGCGTCATCGTGGATAGTTCTCTAAAGATGTCCACGCAGTGTGCAGAGGTGGTCAAAAAAGCAAACAGGATGTTAGGAATCATTAAAAAGGGGATAGAGAATAAGACTGAGAATATATTATTGCCCTTATATAAATCCATGGTTCGCCCACATCTCGAATACTGTGTACAGATGTGGTCTCCTCACCTCAAAAAAGATATTCTAGCACTAGAAAAGGTTCAGAAAAGAGCAACTAAAATGATTAAGGGTTTAGAGAGGGTCCCATATGAGGAAAGATTAAAGAGGCTAGGACTCTTCAGTTTGGAAAAGAGAAGACTAAGGGGGGACATGATAGAGGTATATAAAATCATGAGTGATGTTGAGAAAGTGGATAAGGAAAAGTTATTTACTTATTCCCATAATACAAGAACTAGGGGTCACCAAAAGAAATTAATAGGCAGCAGGTTTAAAACAAATAAAAGGAAGTTCTTCTTCACGCAGCGCACAGTCAACTTGTGGAACTCCTTACCTGAGGAGGTTGTGAAGGCTAGGACTATAACAATGTTTAAAAGGGGACTGGATAAATTCATGGTGGCTAAGTCCATAAATGGCTATTAGCCAGGATGGGTAAGAATGGTGTCCCTAGCCTCTGTTCGTCAGAGGATGGAGATGGATGGCAGGAGAGAGATCACTTGATCATTGCCTGTTAGGTTCACTCCCTCTGGGGCACCTGGCATTGGCCACTGTCGGTAGACAGATACTGGGCTAGATGGACCTTTGGTCTGACCCAGTACGGCCTTTCTTATGTTCTTATGTTCTTATGTTCTTATTTGCAGTAAAGTTTCTGAGATCATCTTCTGCTAGCTCATGCTCAGATTTTTCCAAAACAATCATCTTTTTGACTTAAATTTTTCATGCTTGGTTTTTGAAGAAAGGCAATGCAGCCACCTGTATGCCTCTGGCTGAATTCTTGACTCGCTACATTTACTCCTATGGTCCAGGGGTTGCAATTTGCTCTATTTGGTACTCCCGAAACACAAAGCCCAATGTCTTTTACTCACTTTTTAGTCTATTTCTACTCTTATAGAAGTGACTGTCTGAGTGGCCATTACCACATTAGGTAGTGATTGTTAATGTGTTGGTTTGTTGGACAGCAACATTTTCTTTAGCTTCTGTCACTAGAACGTTATGGACTGGAAACTTTCCTTCATCTTATGGTTCACTCATTCTGTTTTGGTTTCTCCACTTTCCCCCTTACTTCTCAGTACGTTTTCTCTTTGCTTTGATTTGGTGTGGTCATATGGAAATTACTGCATGTGGGACTTCGTGGGTTGACTTTTTCTCTTGGTTTTGTATAATGGTGTTGGTTTAAGCCACTAACCTAACTCCTGACCCCTCTCTCTGGGATTGTAGATATAGAAGTGCTAGTCAGTCCAGTCTGCTTTCCTGTGGATATAATTGCATATTAGTTACTTATTTATATTGGGTTTTCTAAGCTACACAAGCAAAACACTTTTCTCTTTAACAGCTCACATAAGTGGCATCGGTCTGATAGAATTCCATGTTATATTGTAGAGTATTTGGCTGAATGAGCAATATAGTGCCCTTCCCAAATTTACAATGCTGTGGATGATGAGGGAGAAGAGGATTTTGTATTTAATTTTGTTTCAGTGGAATCTTATGGCACATGTATCCATTAGCCAGAGGCCAAAAAAGCAGTTGATGTTGATCACAGCCAGATCAGCCCTTTCATTTGTCTGTTGAAGATAGAATGTTCAGCATAGAAACACACTTGAGGCAGCTGTTACTACTGCTGCAGTGCCTTTGGTGGATGGTTAGTTTAAAACACTGAAAAAGGACCCACATATATTAGAAACTTGAGACGGAACCAAAGAAAAGTAAATGTAATGAATATTCATTGCCATTCTTGATCTGTTGTCATTTTGGCAGGTCTCACAGTTGTGGAAGGGAGCCATCAATAAAAGTATTGTAATGAAAACTGGAAAATAGTTTATTTTTTATTTAATAGTGTATTAAAGGATCTCTGACATGCATGAATAGAGATTATAAGGGAGGTTCTCTCTTGATTATATAGTGCACATCTTATAGGGGACTCAAACAGGGAAAGTTAAACTGATATCCCCCTTTCAACCATTCTTAGAACTTTCATCTTAGATGTGTTTTTGCTTAAGAGTCTAGTACAGGAAGTTAAGAAAATATAGTACTGAAGTACCATTTCTTTGATCTGGTATGGCAATATCCATGTTCCTAACTTAACTGAACCATAACATTTCTGAGAGTCAGGAAAGTTTTTTTTTTTTAACTTGCTTTTTTTCACCTGAGACAGGAAATGGAAATAGTGGAATATAATGTATAGTGTATATCTCAGCTGGCCAGCACTGGGGAGCAATGGAAATCTTACAAGAAATCTCTTGTGACATGTCTAGGCTAATATTTATTGTCACTTCAGAAACAAAAAGGCAGAGAGCCAGAAGAAACTCTAAATCCCAGTGAAGTATTAGACAGCCCTTGAGTTGGCTCTGTGCATGGCTGAATTTCATCCTAGGTGCAGGGGTAAGCTACTGCATTAAGCAATCTGAGAATTCATCGTTAGTGGCCCCAGAGACATGTTTATACAAAGTGGAGGCAAAGCAGCAGCCTGCCCATGAAGATGATGGCTGAAGCTTGGCTTCCATCCACAAAGGAATGCCAAATTGTTTCATGAGGTCAAATTTTAATTGTCCCACTCACACAAATGGTTCCACTAGCTTCTCTCTCTAGGGAGCTGATAAAACAAGACTCATCCAAAGTTTTCACATTTTAAATTTAGACATAACTCTGGAGGGGAGGGGGGAATAACAAAAGTCTGACATTTGAATCATTAAAAGGTTCAATGACTAAAATAACAATGGAATCAGCACTGAGTTGTTTAACAGCATGTGCCAGCCAACTCAAACTGTATCCCACAGATAAACTGTATGGAGAGGAGTAAATATCAAACTTCTTCCAAGAACTATGAATAAACTGTGTGTACAGCTACTGCATGTTTGAGAACTACTTTCAACAAACCAAACAACCCACAGCGTTTTCTTTATTCCTATCAAGTGTTTCTGAAGTGGTTTGAAATATATGTGGAAAGGGCAGCTAAACAACTTTAACCTTTGCCCAGCCAGTAATGTAAAAATGCGTCAAATACTAACTGACGTGAAGATGAATGGGTTACAAAATCTGACCTGATTAGGTATTGCCCCCTGGAGTCTGATAAACAGAAATGTAACTTGACTGAGCCATTACAAACATTGAATCTATCTCCCCTTGTAAGTATTTTCACACTTGCTTCTTATCAAACTGTCTGTACTGAGCCATCTTGATTATCACTTCAAAAGTTTTTTTTCTCTTACTTAATTGGCCTCTCAGAGTTGGTAAGACAACTCCCACCTGTTCATGCTCTGTGTATGTGTGTGTATATATATCTCCTCAATATATGTTTCACTCTATATGCATCCGAAGAAGTGGGTTGTAGCCCACGAAAGCTTATGCTCTAATAAATTTGTTAGTCTCTAAGGTGCCACAAGTACTCCTGTTCTTTTTGCGGATACAGACTAACACGGCTGCTACTCTGAAACTTGACTACCACAGAATCCAATGTAATTGCATGCCTAAGGTACCGTAATGATCAGCTAGTTACATCAATACTAATTTGATGCAGATATTTTACTAATAAAATGCACGCAGCTTTCTTAAATATTTAATATATACTTAAATCATAGCAAAAGTAGAATTTAAATTATGAAAAGTATGGCATTATTTTAACTTTAAGGATGTAAAGGCTTCCTAGTCCACAGTGCTTAAAAGAAAAAAATGGGTCTGTTTATTTTGACTGTTGCTGCCAAAATCAGAAACAAATATGGATCTGTTTAATTATACTTTCACTGAAACAAATGAAAAGATCTCTGGAAAAATGACTCAAACTGCCTGCAGTTCTCAAATTATTCTACACTTGGTAAATGGGTCACCGGTATCTGGAAAAATTGTGAAAAATGAAAAACTAAACTCTCCAAAATGGATCTATTTCTACTGAAAAATGTTTAAATAATCACACACCTGATTTCAAGGGATTTAAATTCAAAACTGGAGTCCATTAATTTTCCAAGTGTTCTACAAGGTTCTGGATTAATGTTTCCCGTTAGAGTAAAAAATGACCACAGCTAAAATTCCACATAGCATTTTGAGAACAGAGGGAAATATTGCAACTGTGGCCACCTAGCTCAGTGGATTCTCACCCCTGCCATATGACCTGGTATCAACCTTTTGTAGCCCTAATCCATGTCATATGACTGGGGCCAGGCAATACAGATCATTCTATTCCAAGCACTCATGTGTGTCACAGCCTTCTAGAAAAATAAATATCCCACTGGCAGATACATCTTCAAATTGGTCTTCAAAGTGGTTCACTCAAATAGGTGCATGCTTAAATCCTGCAATGACAAGCACCATTTGGATGTTTAGATTTGCAAGTACCTGCATTGCATGCCTAAATACAGGTTAGCCTTTGTAAAATGCTGGCTATATTAATTCTGACTGTACAAGTTTAGATGCCTGTTAGAAATTAGCCCAAAATTATCCAAATTCACATTGTTCGGCTATACGGAAAGAAGGACAGGGACTGGAGACATTTGATATAGATTTAATCAGGCCGCAACTTTATTATTAGATGTCTGGGACTACCCGACAGATAAAAATGTACAGTGCAGGTAACCCCATGTTGATTCCATAATTACCCTGGGGACTTCTGCCAGCTCTCCCTCTTTTTCCATTCAGGTCCCCCCACCCATCTATTGCTTGGACCTTACCATCCACCTTCCCTTGTAGGATAGTTAAGGTGGGCTATAAGAAAGGGGGGTTGACTCCCTGCTGTACCAATCACAGGAGTCCTCAACCTCCCCCTCCCCTTGTTCCATTCCTTTAACAAACACCTCCTTTTTAAGTCTATTTCCAATCCATTTATCTGGTCACTCTTACTTCAGGGGGGATTCTGCTTGACTGCGCACCTGCAGAAAACATGCCCTCTCCCACAGAATTCCTGTGCTTCCATGCAGAAAATGGCAGGGAAGCAAAGGGAAGTTATGCATGGGGAGGGATGACCATGGGTGCAGTTTTGAGGGGGGGATTGCTTGCCCCCAAACAGAGGTGAGGCATGGGGGGCACATGGGGTTACGTGCCACTGCCCCCCTCATTTCTACAAGTGCAGAGCTGCCCAGCTGAAGGAGGCTGCATCTGGGCTCTGCTGATTCTGCAGCTGAAATGCCGCTTCCTGGGTCCTAGTGCCAGTTGGGCTCCCCTTGTGTGTGCTGGGAGCCTTCCTGTTTTCTGTGCAACAGTGAGTGTCCACGGTGGGTTTGAGTAAGGGGAATTGAGGGGAAGAGGCAGTGGGGAAGGAAGGGGCAGTGGAATAGGGGAGAGGGAGGGAAATGTGGGGGTGAGGGAGAGGGATGGAAAAGAAAAGGGGATAGAGGAATCGCAGTGGAAAGCTGGAACCTGGCATGCAGCATCCCCTTGGCAGCAGCTGGGGCTCCCCCGTTAACAGGGCCATTGAACCCTCACCCTGACAAGCCCTATCCCCCTGCACCTGCCCCCCCCGATAAGCCCCACCCCACTGATCCCCAACCAGCTGCATCTGGACCCCTTCCAGAGTCCCATTGCCCCTGCACCCAGACCCCCCTAACAAGCCCCTGTGCATCCAGATCTCCCACTGAGCTGCCTGCACCCAGATTGCCCCCCACAGAAACCTTTCACCCCACACCTGGATCCTCACACTAAGCCCCTCCACACCTGGATCCTGCTGGGCTGAGCCTGAAGTGCACACCCATACACTTGCACTGTGTCAGGTAAAGCCTCACTGCTGAGTCCCTGTACCAGGGGAGGTGGGGGCTTCAGGGTGATCTCCCACCCCACTGCCAGGCTGGAGCCACATTTAGTTGACAAAATTTGCAGAATTCCCTCAGTAGTATCACTCCATACCTCCCCTATGGAGTACCTGCACCAGACATCCACCACATACTTACATAATGAGTTGCGACATACAGCCTATTGCCCTTCATGTCATGCATGAACAGAGCCCTTGCTGAAGCCACTGTGGGGAAGGCAAAAAAAAAACAACAGCTTCACCTAGGCCAATCTGGTGGCAAGAGAAAAATTCCTGCCCAGCCCCCCAGTCCCCCGGCCCCAAACAAGGGGTGACTAGCACAATGCCCACAGCAGGTATTGACCAAACCTGGTATTTCACCACCTAAAGGGGATGGAGGGTGGGTGCCTGCCTCAGCATGGTCTATGTAAAAGGGGGCTTCACACACAGAGTGCCCCTTTTAAGTCTTTCCGCCCATCCGGTTCCCAGGGGATGAGTCAGTGCTGCCTGGCTGACCCCCTTGTCCCCTTTTGCAGCAGTTTTCCTCTCCCCCTGCCCCCAGCCAAAAAACACTGTTTCCATTATTTGACCAGCAAGACAAATTCCCCCCCACTTAAAGGTGTGGTGCGGTCAGTCTGTGAGAGTAGTCCACAGGCTTTTTACTTCAGCATTTCATATGTTTGGCCCCAAGAAGGGGAAAGAAGCAGTGGGTAAGAGACATGGATTTTAATTTGGAATACTCTCTCTGCACATGTGCAGAGTACAGGTCAGGGCAATTCAATGGGAAGGACTCAAATATCCAGAAAGTAGAGTGTGGTAGTTACTAGATATCACGGAGTGTGGGGGGACACAAGGCCCTCACCCCCGGCTTCCTGCGATTCACCAGGACTCTCAGCCAGCCAGTAAAGCAGAAGGTTTATTTAGACGACAGGAATACAGTCCAAGACAGGTCTTGCAGGCACAGACAACAGGACCCCCCTCGGTTAGGTCCATCTTGGGCTCCCAGGGCACCCCAGCCCCCTTGCGAGGTCAGAGCCCCGTCTGCCTCCCAGCCATATCACCAGCCACCTCCTGAAAAACTCCCTCTCTTCAGTGACCCCTCCCACAGCCTTTGTTCAGTTTCCCGGGCAAAGGTGTCACCTGGCCTCTAACCCCTTCCTGGGTTCTCATGTTACATGCTCAGGTATTCTCCGTCGGTCAGTCTCCCATCCCCCAATGCAGACTATCCTAGCCACACTCCCCTGTCAGCATTTAAAGACCACAGTAAGAACAGTCCCAGTTCGTCACACTAGACATGCTCAGAAAATGGGGATTTTTCATTGTGGGTAAGGAATCTTGCAAGTCCCACACGTATTCCCCAGTTAAGAACTCATCCAATCAGAACTCACAGGGGTTTGGTGAGGAAGTTTATAAATACAGGACTTAAATATAGGTCTCAGTGGTTGATTGACATAGACCAAGAGATGGGGCTGCTATGAGGGGTACCTCTTTGGCTACAGGCAAGGGTTAGGCCAGCTATACTTACTAGAGAAGCCTTTCCTATTAGGATAACATTTGGTCCATCCCAGTGCGTTTTATGGACCTAGAGGGAGATATGGAAGTGGAACATCTTTCACCCTTAGAGGCTACACTTTACATTTACATTTAGCTATTAGCTATCTGCTTTAAACTAGGATTTTATCTCAGTTAAAGAGAGACCAAGGGCAGAGCTGAATGAAGTTCAGAGTTTGTACATTCTTAACTGACTTAGCTGGGTTTATGCTGTGGGGATATATAGTGCCTGTAGCATGAGATTCTTATGAAATCCATGGAATGTATATTTTTATATGTTGATCCCAGTACCTGTATTACTTTCGATACAGGCTACAGCTTTCTGTTGCACCGGCAACTAAGGAGACCATATTTCATTTCAGAAACATTATGTGATTGTATTTCCAAATTGAATTATTTTGGAATTACCAGTTTGCAGGTGATTTTGGAAAAGTTTCAGCCAGCTCTACAAGGGCCACCAGATTTTCTGCCCAACTGCTCTTGTTTAAAAGTTATTCACAGTGTTACAAATACTATTTACAAAGTTGTATACTATGTACAACGCTTTTGTGTGCTTTCTGTATTTGTTTATTAAACTGTATGGTTTTCTCTCTTTCCCTCTGAAGTTCACTGGGAACTATTAGCACCTAGTGATGGTTTGACATATAATAGCCCTGAGGTTTAGCATTGTGTAATGCTTTCTGAAAAGTCCTGAAAAGACAGAACTCTGGCCCATGCTTTGGCAAACAGTTGATCTGAGGTGCAGGAAGAAGGGAGTGTAATATAGTTATATATAATATTGCTGTGATGTTATTGACATGAACTGTGACCGTATAGATCATTGTTGCAACTAAGGTCCTATAGTTGCACCAAATCTTGTACAAAGGAGGTCAAGTAAGATGTCTATGAAAAGGTTGTAATTTGCTAGTTATGATTATGCTGTCTGTATGTGTGTATCATTTTTGTATTTGAAGTTATGAATATTGGCTATGTACTTGTATCTCAATGTGTTTAATTCTAAGTAACATCACTGAAGCATTTGGTCAGCTTCTTGAGAAAGGACTATTCTGCGTAAGTGCCCAATCAAGAAACACTTAACTGACAATTGACTTTTGGAGACGCCAATCCACATCTGAGATTTCCTGTGAACTAATGTGAACAATGGTGTCGGCGTGCAAAAAGCGGAATCATTCATGGACATGTGACTTGCCCAGGTGGCTACAAACTCCATCTTGTTGCTGTGATTTTGCACAGAAGAACAAAGGGGTTTCTGCCCACAAGAGAGAATATAAAAGGCCTCTCAATTTTGTCTTCAGCTGGCTCAAGAGATGGCCTCTCCACCCCAAAGAGAAGCCTGAAAGAAACTGGGGCAAAGGACTGTAACTACGGGGGTGTGAGTGATTGCTGGACCCAGGCCATAAGCCATAACGTTGGTCTGAAAAGGATTGGGCCCAGACTAGGAAGATGTCTAGTCTGTGAAAGAAGCTTATTGGGACATCTCTGAGCGTGAGATTTCATCTGTATTCAGTTTCCTACTGTATTAGGCTTAGACGTGCGTGTTTTGTTTTATTTTGCTTGGTAACTTACCTTGTTCTGTCTGTTATTACTTGGAACCACTTAAATCCTACTTTTGATATTTAATAAAATCACTTTTGCTTATTAATTAACTCAGAGTAAGTAATTAATACCTTGGGGGAGCAAACAGCTGTGCATAGAGGGCGGGCAATTTATGAGTTTACACTGTATAAGCTTTATACAGAGTAAAATGGATTTATTTGGGGTTTAGGCTCCCAGAAAGACTGAATACTGGGTGCTGGCAAAGTCCCTGTTAACTGAGAAACCCATGGGCTAAGTGACTCTTAGTTTCTATGCACTGCAGGGGGGCGTGGCCCAACCTCTTGGTCTGTGCTGTAGCTGACTGGAGCGTCCAACTCAGCAAGACGGGAGTGGAGGGAAGCCTTCTCTGGCAGGGGAGTTTGCTCTCAGTGGTATCCCAGCACATCTAGTGACAGTCTTGAGGGAGTTTCTGTTACCCAACCCATCACAATTTCCTCACCATTCCCCCTTACAGTAGCAGGCTGATGATACCACAGCCAAGTTAAATCCCCCATAGAACATGAATATGTCATAACCAGCCTCCATCTCAGATCACCCCACTGATATTTTTATAATAGCAATAAGCTACATCAGGGTAAACATTCTTGGACCACTGTCGCACTTCTTGGGTGGTTGACGACTGTGGGCAGCATAACCAATGTGTGGCCAGGAATTCATACCCTAATGTAGATTGATTAATTTTTCTGCATCAATTTGATTTTGCTTTGCCACAGATATAGGTATTATGGATATTCATGCATTGTCTCTTCAATGGCAGGCATAAAGTAAGCGAATTAATTAAAAATAGTTCCCTGTGGAAGATATGTGTATTGATCTTTAAATCTATATCAGGAAGTCAGGCAGAAGGGAATAGGGAAGCTACTAGGCAGAATATCTTTAGACAAATAGAGAATGACTTTAGTAATACTGTTTTCTTTATCAAATAATTTTTTTTATTCACTGTTTGATGAAAAGACATTTCTGTGATCTTCACCATTGTCACAGGAGAGCGCCTGCATGGTCCCTCCATATTTCCCTCCTGAGAAGCCCCTAACACACCACAATTGTTGAAGAGCCTTCTGGTTTGCCATAGTTTCCCTGCCAGCTGTTCTTTACACTGGGAGCTGTTTCGGAGTTCCATATTGATTGTCCTGCCACCTGCTGGTGACATGCCTCAACTATTCACCCCTGCTGCCTCTTCTGGCATCCCACAGCAAGACGAGATGGGGCAAGCCTCCCATGCAGGCCAGGGGAAAAGGGTTGGGGCCTAGCAAAGAGGACAGGGGTTTAAACATCATTTGCTAGCAATACAAACCTGACCTTTCCTTCACTGTATTCCCCACCAGTGTCTCTGAAAATTTGCCTGTCCTGAAGGTGTAAAATACCTTATGACTGTTACACTATGGGTTAAAGCCTTTAAAAAGAATTTTAAAAGAACAGCTGCTGTTATGAAAAATTAATCTTCAAAGTTTGTACCCAATCAATCACATCAACATCTCAGTCACAGTAAACCAGTTCCTCAGAGCCTTCTTCTTTGGGAGGTAGCAGAGCCAGCTAGACTGAAAGCTTTTGCCCATAGCTTTCATGTCAGGAGTCTGGGTGATCTGAGCAGAGATTAGAGTAAACAGTAAAAAGTCTGTTCTCCACTCTGTTAAGCAGTTTTACACCTTATGGCACCATACATGTTAATGGAATTAAGCTGGTATAAAATTGGAGTACTGCCATGGACAATCAAGCTATTTAACTTTAGTATACTGCCTAATTTTGGTCCAAATAAAGTGTAAAGTATGTCACAGCAGCATTTACCACCTGTAGGGTCTATACACTGGAATGTGTGAGCTTCACCATGATCTGGCAATGGCTGAGGAGGAAGGATACCAACCAAGGAGCAGAGAAACCTGACCTACTGTTTAAATAGAACATACACTTCTTAAGATCAACAAACAAAAAATGTAGGGTGTATTATTTTCTTGACATGAAGAAGTTAAAATTATTGATATTAATGGGCGCTATATGCATTCTCTGAAGTGAAATTAGATCCCTTATTTCCAGTGGATTTTTTCCAAAAATAGTAATGAAAATATGTTTTGTTACTTCTCCTCTTAGTTGAGAGCAACTTCAGCATGAGTCCCAGCTACTTCCAAGTCTTCAGACACCCCACACCATAGTTCAGGCAGAAGCTGAAATGGGAACTACAAATTTAAGCAAAGATGGAAGGTTTTTTAAAATTTAAGGATTAAGATAATTGTCTTCAGTCATTAGAAAAACATATTTTTCTTGCATAATGCTGAGTTTAAATTCTGCCTGTTCCATCAATCCCATGTCTTCTAGAAAACACCAAGGATTAAAAATAATGGTTAAACTACATCCTCAAATGTATTGATTTTTAGGTAGTCATTTTAATGCTAAAGTAAAGGTAGTTTCATCACAGACTTCAGACTGGGTGTCGACTGATTGCTGAATGAGTCTGGAAGACTCCCTATGCTTTCCACACACTGCCTGATTCAAAACCCATTGAAGTGCACAGAAAGCCTCCCATTGACTCCAGCATCCATATGGATCAGATCCATATGATATTGCAGAAAGGGGACTGGAGTGACAGAAATTACCTCTTTCTGAAGAATCAGATATTGGCGACTACAGAAATAGGATAGCAAGGTTGATGGACAAGTGACTGATATAGCAAGTCCTCTGATCCTACGACATTTTTTTATATCTATATTTTATAGATAGAATAACCTAGAGTGTGTGATTGTTGTGAGATAATCAATGAGGCCTTTTAGGCGCTTGGAGGCTCTGCACCTTTGATCTCATTGTACAGCTGATTGCATGCCAAAGACATGCAGCTCTCTCTCAGCAACTGCTTCTCCTGCCAAATGTTATTCCTCAACTATATGGTATAATCAAGGAGGCGGAGGGGAAAAAAGCCAGAAATTGTTGCTCTTATCCCCTGAGATTTACAGATATGAACAGGAATTGAAAAAGCTGCTCTTTGATTTGTAGCAATTGGTAACACATACTTGAACTAAAAACTTAAAAAACATATTGCTTAAGTGAGAGCAAATTTATCTGAGGTTACAAGGGGGGAAAGCTTTTAGTTGCAAGCTACTCCTTTGCAAATAACTTTCTGGTCATTAAAGCTGCAGGGAATATGTACAGTCTGCCATATGGGTCATGACAAGAAATTTCTTAACTGAAATGCTAGAAAAAGTACTGCTTCCCAAAGAGTAAATGTGAAACTTTGACTAATTTCCATCAGTTAGAATAAGCAGAATAAGGTATAAAGTAACCTACAGCTGCCTGGAATTGAACAAATCCCATTAGAGATCTTTTTATGTATCTTTAGGGCTCTAACCCTGAAATGTATTAATCTCTGCATCTTTCTAATAGGCGTTTCAGTTATTTTCTGCACATTTAATGTGTAAACTTACTTCAAGTATTTCAGATTGCTCACTAGATCTGAGTCACAAAATTCTGTTCTTCTTAAAATATAACTTCTCATTAATTGGCAGTGTGATTCACTGTTATTTCAGCTCAGATTAGTGGCCTTCATACAGTTCTATGTAAGGCCATTCTTTAAGATGTAATATCAGAGACATACTTAAGAGAATTATCATGTTGTATTGATCTGTCCATAAAGCAATGGAATGTCTTTCTGGTTATAAGGAAAGTGTCCAAAAAGGGCTTTTTTTAAATCAATTTTTAAAGTTTCAACTTCAGATTTATCAATTTCAAAGCAGAGGTTAGGACTTTGAAATTGGTTAGAAATATTTCTAGTATTCTTACTTAGCATTTTAGTTTAGGTACTCTGTACATCTGTATTGCTATACAATTCATATATTGTTAAGCATGTGCATAATTGCCTTTACCATAGCAGTAAACAAAGAAGATTCATTATTCTTTCTAACACTGCATAGGATATATGTACCCTTACAAAAGTCTTGCCCAGCCTGCTCCCTGCTCTTTTCCTGGTTTAAAGCTTGTCTTTCCAGGCAGCCTTGATCCCAGAAGTTTTAGTACCCCAGGTACTCAGTGGAGTTCATCAGTCGAGAAGAGTCCTCTTTCCATGAATGCCTCCCAATGATTGAACATACAAAACTTTCCTGGTAGCACCAATCCTTGAGTAATCTGTTGATTTTCATTATCTTGTTAGGCCTTCACTCTCCTTCTCTATGGAATGGAAGAATTCCACTTGAGCCCCCACTTCTTTAAGCATCTTCCGCAGCCTGGTGCAATCATCTGTGAACTGTGCCAGCAGGAAACTAGCAATGTTATTTGTCCTGACATGAAGAACCATCAGTGGATTTTTTTCCCCAAATCCCATCAGGATCCTTTTCAGCCTCAGGTCCACACCTTGTAACCTTCCTACTAGCAGACAACCCAGGGCTCAGTTTTCTGGATCCATTCTGGTGACAGGCCTGTCAATACTTCTCAGTAAGGAATCTCCAATCACATAAACTTGCTTCTTTCTGATACTGGTGTAAATCTCAGGTTCCCTCCCACTGTTTCCTGCCTTCTTTCTGTTCTCTCTTGCAGTCCCCAGTATATCACCCTCATTCTTCATAGGGATCCGATTCCTGTCTATGTCTATCATTTCTTCCTTTCTTGTCCTGGGAATAGCTTCCCTTTTCTTCTTCTTTGCCACTCCATCTTGTGCCTGCTTCTCCTCCTTGTTTTCCATTGCAGTAAACCTGTTCCTCAACTCTATTTCTCCTCTACTAACCAGGCTCTTCTTTTGCCTTGTCCTTGTAGTCATGTTCTTCTTTCTTCTGTTTATAAGCATAATGAGATTATCATGTTGACACACTGCTCTGCTCTGTAAGCCTATGTATACTCTTTTCTTTATGTACTTTACAGTTACAGTGACTGGCAGAATTGAACTATTGATATGAATATCAATGCATATTTTAATAAATTACTAGTATATCATATTGTTGTGACAAAATGTTGGTAACTTTACCAGTAAAGTAAATGTATTTCTCTGTATCAGAGGGGTAGCCATGTTAGTCTGTATCTGTAAAAAGCAACAGAGGTCCTGTGGCACCTTTAAGACTAACAGATGTCATTACATGCGTCTGACGAAGTGGGCATTCATCCACGAAAGCTTATGCTTCAATACATCTGTTAGTCTTAAAGGTGCCACAGGACCCGCTGTTGTATTTCTCTGGTTAACTGTGCCTCAAGCTATTGGCTGAATAATCCAAGAAGCAACCAAGTGACCAGGGGCAATCATCAAGGGGATTGGAACAGAGAACTGTGCCTCCCACCATATTATTGTTTTGTAGCAGTGCCTTTCCTGGGTTAATTACGCGGTGTTCAAAAAAGTATTTCAATTTATCAGTTTTGAATTTGCCTTTCAGTTTCACTAAATGCTCCCTTGTTCTTTTATTATAAGAAAAAGTAAACAGGAGCATTTGTGGTTAGAATTGAACATAGCAGTCACATTATTGGTCTAAACGAATAGACTATAGGCGTCTTAATTAATAATATAATTAATGGAGATATCCTATCTCCTAGAATTGGAAGGGACCTTGCAAGGTCATTGAGCCGAACCCAGCCCCCTGCCTTCACTAGCGGGACCAAGTACTGATTTTGCCTCAGATCCCTAAGTGGCCCCCTCAAGGATTGAACTTACAACCCTGGGTTTAGTAGGCCAATGCTCAAACCACTGAGCTATCCCTCCCCAGAATTCAAGGAATGCTGAAGAGAATTTGCTTTTGTATGGAATTTGCATTTAAGGGCCTACCCAGATGGACAATTTAACTTAAAAGGCCTGTCTTAAAGAGAAGTAATACTTAATAAACTGTGTTTATTTAAAAAGCCATCCACTCTTTTTACTTGAGGCATTGTGCCTGCCTTTTCCACTGTAAACCCTGTGCCCTTCAAGAGCTTCAGAAATCTGGAGTGAAGTACCAGAACCACATATGAAAATGCATTTTTAAAATGTCAGACTTTTGAAATGTGAAGTTGCATTGCAGTTGGTTAGAATTTCTATGAGAAAGTTTGGCTTAGTCAGTCTGCAAACCTAAGTAAAACCAGTCACTACTGCCTTCTTTTCTTTCCTTCTTTTTTACTCTAAAACTCCTGGGCCAGATCCTTTACTTCAGTAAATCAGAGTAGCTCCATTGACTTGATGATCTGGCCCTGTATTGTAAATTAGAATGGAGTTCTCATTAAATTTGTACAAATGGTAGCTATTCTCTATACATTAGAGACAAGATCTACAAATCCATTTTTATTTCCCTACTTTAATACATTCCAACTTAGCTAAAAAGATGTAATTTCAAGTTAAAGGCCTGCATCTGTGATTATTTTACATAGAACCTGATTGTATTAGACCCTGTGTCTCTATGGATTATTGATTTTGTCACAGGTTTGAAGGTGACATTGTTTCACCCAGAATTGTTAGGATGTCAAATCATTCTGCTAGCCTTTCAACTAGTGCATCAAAGACAGGGCCCATAATAGCTTCAGTGTTACAAAATACTTCTCTAAACAGATTCCATAAACTGCAACATAAGGAGATGTTACTCTGTTATTTTTGAAATTTTTATTCAGAAAAGGGTGCACAGAAATTGATTTTCAAAGTTTTATTGGCAGTTTCTGAATAAAACACTTTTAACTCAATAAGATTAAATTCCAATCTGTGTTGCCTAATCAATATTGTGACTACCATGTGCAAACATTTTAAACTCCATTCTGTTGACAGTAATACACACAGTGTTTCAAGCTGACTAGAGCTGGTCATAATAAAATGGGGATTGTCAAGAGTGTTAGTAAGTAATAGATTTCAGTTAGAAGCTTCTCACAGGGACTAAAGCAGTAATATAATTTTAGATGCTTTGACAGTATCCTACCAAAAGGCAATAATATTCTGCAGTTTGATTACATATATAATAGCTCTGTCATGCTTATGGAATGGGTGGCTGCAGTTCTTCACACGTCTGGAAATGATACATGTGGATCCTCATCTTGTGAGGTCGGGGTGGGAGGGGGCACTCTCAACTTGTTGCAGATTCAGGCTAATGGCCTCCACTGATGTGCGGATCCCTGGCCAGAAAAACAGCAAATTAAATTCTACAACAACATGTTTAAATATCAAAAGCATCAAATCAAACAATTAAATGAAAAAATAACAAGTATATGTTTGTTCTTGGTCATTTGCTTCTGAATCAGCCTACTGCTCCTAGGAGAGCATGCCATTCTATCCTCCTATAATGCAGTTTGTATTTTAAAAATATGGGGGTTGAGTTTTCTACATTAGCATATAATTTGATATTTGTGTTTTGCCCTTTGAGGACTAAAACACAAAACAAAAAAAGCCCCACAAAGTTCAGAGCCATTAAATGAAATATCTTACTTAGAATTGTAGAACTGGAGGAGACCTTGAGAGGTCATCTAGCCCAGTCCCCTGCACTCAAGTCAGGACTAAGTATTATCTAGACCATTGCTGACAGGTGTTTGTCTAACCTGCTCTTAAAAATCTCCAGTGATGGAGATTCCACAACCTTCCTCAGCAATTTATTCCAGTGCTTAACCACCCTGACAGTTAGGGAATTTTTCCTAATGTCCAACCTAAACCGCTCTTGCTGCAATTTAAGCCCATTGCTTTTTGCCCCATCCTCAGAGGTTAGAAAGAACAATTTTTCTCCCTCCTTTTTGTAACAACCTTTATGTACTTGAAAACTGTTATCATGTCCCCTCTCAGTCTTCTCTTTTCCAGACTAAACAAACTGAATTTTTTCTATCTTTCCTCACAGGTCATGTTTTCTAGACCTTTAATCATCACTTCCACATCCATTAATATCGTATAGCCTATGACTGAGCAGCAGTCTTTCTTCTCCAACTATCTAATCTATATATTTAAGGTTTTAGATATTTTGTAATTAATTTGGAATGAAATTCACCTTATTGCAAAGCACAAAAACAGGGGAAAGAACACCATTCACTTCAGTGCTGAAATACTTACCTCAATATTCTTCAGTCTTTATACCAACAAAACTCTGTAAAGCATGTGGAAATGGCCTCTGACAAGTATCTTGTGCATCAGGGGCTCCCTTGCTGGTGTACACCTAAGCTGGAGAAATGCCAAGCTGCAGTAGCTCCCTCTCCTCTGTGTGCACTAAACGTTTGTGATTCTAAAATGAGATCTTACAAGATATTAAAGTTTGCCAGTACACTTTTCCTCATACAAAAATGTAGAAACATTTCTTCTATACCTAGAAACATTTTTGTAATACTTCAGACAGTTGCCCTTGAATGATTACACATGCCTTCCAATCATACAGAGCAGTTTCATTCTGTTAGTGAACATAACAAGCTGTTCATAATGACTAGCCAATGACAACATGCTTTCTGAGAGACAGTGTAAAAGGAAGCAAACACTGAGTTCTATAATGCAAGGAATGATTGATACAGATGCCAAACAAACTATTTATGAGTCAGTGAATACTCTGATTCCGTCAATACCTGAATTACTCCTGTTTTCATGGTATTTGCTAACTGCTTATTAATACTATCTACAATTTCTATAGCATTTTCAATGCAAAGGTCACAAAGCACTTTGCAAACATTAATTAATTAAAACCTTACAATATTCACTATACTAGGTAAGTATTATTATCCTTGTTTTATAGATGGATGTGACAGGATGCTTGGGGTGCAACCTGGAACTGTGGGACCACTTGCCCCCTTAACTCACTGATCTGGGTTAGCAACAGAGGGTCCTGTGGCACCTTTAAGACTGACAGAAGTATTGGGAGCATAAGCTTTCGTGGGTAAGAACCTCACTTCTTCAGATGGAAGTCTTGCATCTGAAGAAGTGAGGTTCTTACCCACGAAAGCTTATGCTCCCAATACTTCTGTCAGTCTTAAAGGTGCCACAGGACCCTCTGTTGCTTTTTACAGATTCAGACTAACACGGCTACCCCTCTGATACTAATCTGGGTTGTCTCTCACAATGCCTTACTGGTGGCAAGCAGCAAACCCCTTCAGGTGCTGTTACCACTCAGTACAATAGCATGTGGAGCCCCACACCTAGCTAGATTGCATGAATGCTCCCATGAATCACACAGAGAAAAGCACCAGCCAAATCCCCCCAGCTGCCAGCCTTGTGCCTTAGAAATATGCCATGTTACACTGCTCAAGACCCTTTCTTGAGTAATGCAAGTTTATTCATTGGTTCACCACTTCATCAATGGAAAGTGGACATGCACCAGCCTTTGTGACTTGAGCAGATTTACCAAACACTTCAGGCAAACTTGCTGCTAAAGATAAACAGTAAAACAAGTTTATTGATTACAAAAGATGGATTTTATGTGATTATAAGTAATAGGCAAAAAGTCAGCGTGATTACCAAAATACAATAAAATATAAGCACATAGTCTAAACTCTCAACCTATAGACTGGGCAACATCTAGATTAAGCAATGCATCTCATCCCTTTGGATATTGCAGGTTGGTCACAGTCTTTCATATGTAGGCTTTCCCTCTTAGCCTCAGGACCAGTCTGTTCAGTTCCAGTGTTCTCTTTGTCTTCAGTGTAAATAAGGGAGAAGAGAAAGAACGAAGCATGGGGCCACTGTGTTTTGTTTTATACACTTGTTCCACGTGCTTGGAGAACTTAAGTCCAGGCAATGAGTCACCAGGCAAGGTTGAGCAATTCCCCTAATGTGGCCTTGTCCAAGTGAGTCATTGAATTGTAACTCCCTTGCTGGACAATGGCTGTTGATGGTTGTTCAACAACCAGCTGCGCATTGGTTAGGTCTCTGGGGATCTAATATCTGGATGATTCCCCAACTCACAGCATATTTTAGTGGCAATCATACAGCACAATCTCATAACTTCATGTGCACTAATGATATATATATTTAGATAGAACAATGGCTTTCAGCAGATCATAACCTTTCCCATGATACCTTATATGGCATGTGTGACACTACACCTCACGTTCTTCATTGAGATGATTATGGCATAACTAAGATGTACTTATGGGTCATGTAAGATATAATTGAAAAGGTTATGATTCACTGAATATGACTGTCCTACTTATATGCATGTATCATTCTGGTATCTGAAGTTAGAAATATTGTCTCTGTATCTATTACAAATGTACTTACACCTGGGGAATGCCCACTGGACAGAAGATAGTTTATATGGCTGGCTGGGAAGGGCCATTAGGGAGAACAATAGGTCTTAGAAGAAGCTACTCTCCCACCAGGGAGCCTTCCTGAGGATGCTACAAACAGCCTCAAAGTCATGGCTGCTGTGGCCCTACTGTGGCATGTGACCAGATCACTTGGTACTGGACTCCATCTTGGAATACCAGTGTTTTTCCACTGAAAGGTTTAGGGAATCAATGAGATCCAATGGTTGGAAGCTGATGCTAAACAAATTCATACTAAAAATAATGTGCATGTTTTAGTGAGGGTAATTAACCACTTGAAGGGACATGGTGGCTACTCTATCATTTGACATCTTTAAAACAAGACTGGCTGTCTTTCTAAAAAATATGTTATAGCTCAAACAGGAGTGATGGGCTTAACATGGAAAATACTGGATGAGGTTCTATGGCCTTAAAAAAAAAAGATCTATGAATGAGAAGCCTTTCCCCCCCACACATACATTAGTCACCATTATACGCATAGCAGATTACTTCTCCCACAGAGCAAAGGGGCTGCCAGGAAAAGAATTGTGATTCTCAGAATAAAAATTCCCTCCTCAGGCTGCTCCTGGGGCAGCAGATTATAAAGATAAAATGTAGCCTATGAGATTTGTTAAATATTAGTGTGTGCTGAACTCCCTGAAGATAATGTATGATTAGTGCTGCATGAGACAGGCCACAGCATCTCGTATTTTATGGCTATCTTGCTGACAAGACATTACATTTAGTGCTACTTCCTACGGTAGCTGTCATTTCAGCATTTCAGAAATCTGTGGTGTATTGTAAACACAATAGATTTTGTAACCCTTTGTTCCCATGACGGTATAGCCTTTCCATTACTCCTCCTTTGGTAACCACTGTTCACTTCCATAACATTACAGCTAATACTGATAAACTGGAAAGCTTTGTATACTGTACATACCCCTATTGAGAGAGATTATGTTGATTTTACCATTCTGTGACTTGCCAAATGAAACCTCTTACTCTGAAATGTAAAGTCTCTCCTGCTCTCTGTCTCTCTTCCTCATATGCAGAGCTAAATATCAGACACAAAGGCAAAGATCTTTATGTAACATTTGAGCAGTGGGTGGAGACAATCACAATAGTCTATAATTGGTTGTTTTCAAACAGGGGGCATAATCATGCCCTTTGAAGTACAAATGCATGGAAAAGACGCTCCAAAATTTACTCCAAAGTAAATGTTAACTGTGCTCTTTCATTTCATCAACTCCACGTAAATTTACAACATGACCAGCAGCTATTGGATTTGGTTCTCCAGACAGTTGTGTTCCAGCAATAAACAGTATTGCCCAGGCCTTCAAGAAATCTTGAAATCAGCTTACAAATTATGAAATCATGAATTAAAAAAAAAAAACAATAAATGGCGGGGGGGGGTAATTCTTTTTGTTTGAGCCTTTGGGTCACATCTTCAAATTTTTCTTTGCAATCATGAGCACTGTAAACTTATTTTAAAAAGAAAAAAAAAAAGAAAGTTGAGAGTCTCGTTTTACCCTTGACTTCAGAACTTGGGACTTTAAATAAAAAACAAAACAAAACAAACACACCCCAAGTATTATGATACTCATAATAAAATTGTGAGTTGGTACCACGGTATAAAGTAGAGGCATTGTGTAACAAAAGCATACCCATTTATGATCCCTGTATGTTGACCATAACTATAGAAATAGCCTCAGATGTGCAATCTGTGCTATGTATAGCATAGAGGTAGTGGGAATTGATGGCATCAGTAGAAGCAAGTATAGCTAGGTGAACAATGGAAATGCAGTCCATCATCCCAGGAGAAATAACCCATAACAACTGAGATATGTCGGAGGTATATTATAAGAAACACCTGCCTGTGCCTACACTATCAGTTCTATTATAGGAGTGCATGCCTGTCAGCTTTGGGATGTATTTTTCATTGCAACACATGTTCACACTGTAGCATGTGGTTACATTACCCTGTCACTGCCTTTAGCAGGGGCGGGTCTTAGTACAGCAGGGAAGGAGAGAAGCCTAAAACACGTGTGGCAGGAAGGGGAGGGGGCTGCTGCTCCCTCCCTCGCCCCGTATGGTTCTCTGATTAGCCATTGGATGGACAAAGGGTTATATTACCAGCTGAATGACTGCTGTGTGCCCCCTCCCCTTGCCCCACCTTCCCTATTTAAGCTAAGACTGGGCTTTTCAGAAGCCTCTAAGGGTACAAAGAAACATCTATAGTTGGCCTGTGGCAGTTGAGTCAGGCTGCAGGGCTATAAAATTGCAGTGTAACATTAAGGATCTGGTTGGAGCCCAGGCACTGGGACCCTCAAAGTCCCCCATCCCCAGCCCAAAAATGTCTATACTGCAAGTTTGTAGCCCCACAATCCGAGCCCAGCATGGCTGAATCAGCTGACATAGGCTAGTCGTGGGTGTTTTATTGCAACATCGACCTACCCTTATTTTCCAGTTAGCTGCAAGGAACCAGTGCTGCTTAACCATGCCTGGATCAGAGAAAAACATGGGGAATGTTGGACGAGGCATGGGAACAGAATCACACAGGGTGGGAAAGTAGGAATAAGGGATGGGCATCTTTTACATTCTGGGAATATCATCATTCCCCCACTCAACTGTGGACTCTGTTTGGTAGGGCTTTTTTTCCTGGTGCAAGGTCTTGGATCTCAGATTGGGAGAGACTTCCTCTCCTCAGCCCCCAGAACAATGGTGGCAGTGGCAGATTTCTTGCTTCAGGGGCTGGACAAGGAGACAGGACACCTCAATGCCTGGAAGCATCAGCGTTCCCTCCTCCCCCCGCCGCTCCCGTGCTGCTGTTCTGAGTGGATCTGTAACTGCTACCATACAATTCCAGGATGGAATGGCAGAGTTAACTGACTCTTTCATTCCTCTCATGGCTGAAAGGCTATGGATCATGTATTTCCCCCATCAGAGGCAAGAGCACTTTTAACGTGATTTTGAGGTAAAGACAACATTCCATAGCAGACCCCAGAAGCACCAGGTGGACCAGCGTATAGTGATACCACCAGCCCCAGATAGTAATGCCCAGTCATAGGTGGGACTTGACAAGTCACTGGGGGTGCATTTGTCAAAGGGGATTAAAGAAAAGATTTGGAAAGGAGGATACATTAACCTTTTCACCCTCCCATTTAGAGATGACAACAAGCATGATGATGAGAAAAAGAATGCTAAAGAAAAAGTGAAAGCTGTTTTAGTCTATAGATAATTGCACCCTGGCTTTTCTCATATTCACAAGTGTGATATGCAAACGGAGCCTAGAGAAATGTATTCCCCTTCTCAAATACATGGACCTTATAGCACATGAACATGCCTTGTATGTGGGCTTGTCATTGCTGAGATATAAGGAACGTAGAAAGAGCAGCAGATGATGAAATTGGTTTGTGGGGTAGGAAGGACCAGGATTTGTGGCTTGAATGTAAGACCCCATTGTGTCTGATCCCATAGGTTTTTTTTAATAGATGGTGGGTAACCAGTCCTGAAACTTCAGCTAATGAGGGGATGTTAAGTCTAATATATGTTTTCATTTTAATTAAGGAAAATGTTTTCACTCTTATTGTAGAGATGAGCATGCACATAGGATGTTTGGGGCAGGCAACACAAAGCACCATTTGTTACAAAACAAAGAATAAATCAGAGGAAGGAGAGGTGGTCACTAGGGGACTGACGGCTTCAGCTGGAGCAGCAGGTAGAAGTGGAAATGTAGACAAAAGCACTATTTCCAATTAAATTAGAAGTATCAACGGCCATGTTGTTGCACTAGCCTAACAAAAAAGATGAGGATTATATCTGAAATGGTGTTTAGCCAATTCTTCAGAGCCCATATGAAGGAGAGCAATTTCATGTACAGGCAAAGTATTTAAAATCCATTGAAGGTTTTGAACATATAGAGTGAGTGAGTGTGAGTGTGAAAGAAAGAAAGAAAGAACAGCTAAAAGGGTGGCTGGCCCCTTGAGGAGTTAATCAATACTGGACCTGTAGCTTTCACTCCTGGTTTGATTCCTAAAAAAGGTTGAAGAAGAGTACAGAATTATGCACCATTTGCTATACCCACAGGGCTCCTCTGTTAATGACAATATTGATCCTAATCTCTGTTCAGTTCAGCATTCCTAATTTGATACAGCAGTAGTCATGATTAAGAGATGTGGCAAAGGAGTGCAGTTAGCAAAATGTGACATTAAGTCTGCATTTCAGTTGCTATCTATCCCAAAGATTAAGTTTTGAAATTTGAAATGTACTACTATGTCAATCTTGCCAGTTGGCTGTTCTACTTCCTGCTAAGCTTTTGAAAAGTTTAATATGACACTAGAATGGGTGGCTGTGAGGGAAACTGTCTTAGAAAAGGTGGTTCATTAACTTCATGATCTCCTCTTTGAAGGACAATTGGGGACAATTAAATGTGCCCACCTATTAAGTGCTTTTCAGAGGTTGGCCGGGCACTTAGGTGTTTCGTTGGCCTTTGGAAAGAGAAGGGCCAACACTGAAGTTGACATATTTGCCGATTGAGTTATACACAACGCAGGGTATATCAGAACTATCCTGGGAGAAGCTGGATAATCTTCTAAGGGCATTGGTACAGACAATTCAGGGCCATAGGGAAACCACGTTCAAGCAGTCCCAGGTGATCTCCAGGTGCCTGAATTTTGCTTGTAGGTGGTTGCTTCAGGTAGGACCTTTTGTGCCTGGCATGTATCCTCCACCACCAGGGTCAGGGAGCCTCCTCATTTTATCAGAAGAACATGAAGAAATGAAAGCTATTTGAGAGTATGGAAGACATCCCTTAATCAATTTCATGGGGAATCTATCTGGCGAGCCAATTGGACAGTGAGAACAGAGGTTCTGGTACAACCTGATGCTTCCACATGAAATTGGTTTTGGAGTATATTTCCAAGGGAAATGGGGTGAGCAGAAGTGGCCAGCAGATTGGACAGCATGGGATACAACAAAGGATAATACTTATCTGGGTTTTTTCCCCTTATATTGGTAATAGTCATTATCAGGGTGAGGAATTCAGAAATAAGCAGGTTTTGTTTCTGATCTGAGAACCAGGCAGTGATTCATATCAGTCAGCATGGGTAATGAAAATGGTGAGGGCATTTGTTTCACATTGCCTTTCATCTAACATCCTTTTCTGTGCAGTTCACGTTCCAAGCGTAGATAATCACATTGCCAATTCTGTCTTGATTTCAGGAGAACAGATTCTGGGAGCTCATGCTGTTTGCTAGCCATGATCCACAGGCAATGGCTCACCAGTTGTGGAGCCTCAGTTTATGACAGCTTTAGTATAGGTAAAAAAACAGCCTCCCCCCCCCCCTTCCATGGCTCCCCTGACTTTCTGGTTTAATAGCTGGTGTGGTAAAAATGTACAGAATTTAGAGTTCAAGAAGGACTTCAGTGCATGTGGTCCATCCATCCCTGAGCATCAGGGGTGTGATATGCAGAGTCCATGCTGCACCAGGTATTGGTTTCATCCATGATCCGGGGGTGCCTCATAGGGTTAACTTTAGGCTTAACTGTAGCAGGCTAGTGGGCCTTGGCCATTACTAGGCACCCCTGAGTTTGCACTAACCTTGGCATTTACAACTTCAGGAGACATTGGGAGGAAGGTTGATATCTGGATTTTCAGGCATTCTGCTGTGAATTGGGTCCACAAGTGGGTGGCCAGGTCACCAGGCAGATCGCACCTGAGCTTCAAAGGTAAAGCCATTTGCCTTGAAAAGGATGGCAGATGACTACTCCACAGACACCATGATTTCCTGCAATCCTACATGCACAATGGAAAAGATCCATGTTGAAGCAGGCTCAGGGAGTTTAACTTGTTCTTTGTGCTCCCTTTAGTATATAGTTTTTAGAGGGGAGAACAGTAAGAAATTTGGCACTGAAGCCACATTCATTCTTCCAACAGAGTGCACAAAAATGTGCAAGTCATTTGCACAACATTCTGTTCCTTGCTCATGCTGTAAGGATGGAGAATAAACTTTTTTGACATAATTTGCATTCTGTTTCTTATGCAGAAAACAGGCTGAAGAGATTCAGTTATCATTAGGTTATCATTTACCCATACTTCTGTTAGTATCATCTGAATAGCAATACATTTAATAGTATCTATGCACATGCATGCAGACTTGTCAAATGTCTCATCAGTATTAGGCACTGTTGTAGTTGTTAAAGTCAGTCTAGTAGGATTCTGTGACTGACTTTAGTGGAATCTGGTTGTAAGGGATACCCAGCAATACTTACTTGAGAGATACAAGATTGAAATTATGTTCTGACCAGAATGCAAATCTACTAAGTTTCCAAAGGACAACAAATTACCTCTTATCAAACTTCTTAGCTATATTAGTAAAACCCTGGCAGACAATATCATAACTCTTGGCTTCTTTGCTAAAATATCTCTGGCAATTACAACATCAATAGGCCAAAAAGAAGATGAATGATTCTATAAAGAACTTTTCCCTTTGGTAATCAAGCAGTCCCTGTGCTGAAGATATTCATATTAGGGTTTCTCACAGCTTAATCTAGTACTTTCCAGGTGTTAGTTGTAATTAAAGGCTTAGATGCTTATTTCATTAACAGTTGCATGTGATTTTAACTCCATTTTTTTCTTGTATTTGTGGAGGGAATTTATGAGTGACTGAATTAAGGGCAAAGGTCCTAATTCTTCCTCCAGTGAGGAGTGCGTGAAAGAGAGAGAGTGTGTGACTTGTTTAACCTTTGATTGAACATCCACAGTGAGCTTCCACTGCCCTGTGTATTAACACACTCTCTATTAACTTACAGTCTGTCACCAGCTTTGATCTGTCATGAAGATGATCTATAGAGTACTTGCAGAAAAATCATTGCTAAATGCGGAATATCCCTCTAGGAGATTGATTACTATAGGTTTTTAATGGTTTTACTGTGGGCATGCCCTCAGTTGTGTGCTTATCCTGGTTACACAGGAGGATGGGTCATGCTACTAAAACAACTTTGTTGCTCATATAATCTGGCATTACATATATTCATATAAAATGGAAACTGCACAACACGAAGAAGCAGCCAAATTTCACAGTGACATCTACTTCCTGAGCAAATGCAAGAAACTGAACATTATCCCCAGAAGACTCACCATCTGTAACCCTCTGATCATTACTCACAACTCCAAATATGCTGCTCAGCTCTGCAGAAGGACTTCAGAAAAAATCCTGCACCTCACATGCTTCAGATGGGACCACCTTTAACAAGAAATCATCACATGCTCCCACACACTGGGAGAAAAATATCAGGAAACCTATCTGGAGAGCTTGCAGGTGTGATTTATTGTGTGATGTTATGATTAACTAACATTTTATGTCATATGTAATCATTGAATGCTAAATAGAGTTAAATTGTAGGATTACAGATGTATAAGATTGATCACTAGTTAGAAAGGATAATTATGTATTAGGTATCTAAGTAAGGAGGACTGAAACACAAGGCCTACAGGCTGAGGCCTTTAAGATTTTAGCTTAGCCATAGCAGGCCATAGGTTTAAGAAATGCTTGACATAAGAAAGTGACCAAAGAATGACCCTATGCCACAAGATTATGGGAGAAGATGTACCAATGGGTGATATTGTGAAAAATAAACAGTAAGAGTAATATTTTGCTTACAAGATACCCGATAGTCACATTTTTCTAACATGACCTAACCGCAGAGTGTACTATGTGCATAAATGCTAATGAGGTATAGTCAGAATCACATTATAAAAGGAGGGTGCCCAGACTAGGAAAATTGAGTTCCCTATGGGAAACTCCAGCAGGAGCCATCCCTCTACTGATGATCAATCCATAAGAGATCCACCAGAATGAAACACTATCTAGGAGGATGTGAGTATAACCATATTTGTAACTTATGCATCGGTCTGTATAGAACCAGGTTATCTGTACTCTCCAAGGGAATGAACTTCTGCCCACCTCAAGGAATTCTTTCATAACAAAGATAACACCACCCACAACTACCACATCCCCACAGACAGTCATAAGAAAAAAAGAATAATTAGCAGCAAACAAACCACACACTGGATCATTACATCAATTGCTTCAGTCAGGAAAAAAAAACCTGTGAAATCCTTAAACTTTACATCCACCGCAATCTTTCTACCATCAAGAGGATAGCTATACAGTCCCTGAAAACAAACCACCAAATAGCGATCCAATCAGCAGACAAAGGGGACACCATCGCAGTCTTCAATAGTGATGACTACACCAACAGGGCTAACTGACAATGCTCTGATACCACCTAATATGAAGAACTCAAAGAAGATTCCACTCCATAGTTCACATAGGAATTTAAGTATCAGAGGGGTAGCTGTGTTAGTCTGAATCTGTAAAAAGCAACAGAGGGTCCTGTGGCACCTTTAAGACTAACAGAAGTATTGGGAGCATAAGCTTTCGTGGGTAAGAACCTCACTTCTTCAGATGCAAGTAATGGAAATTTCCAGAGGTAGGTATAAATCAGTATGGAGATAACGAGGTTAGTTCAGTCAGGGAGGGTGAGGTGCTCTGCTAGCAGTTGAGGTGTGAACACCAAGGGAGGAGAAACTGCTTCTGTAGTTGGATATCCATTCACAGTCTTTGTTTAATCCTGATCTGATGGTGTCAAATTTGCAAATGAACTGGAGCTCAGCAGTTTCTCTTTGGAGTCTGGTCCTGAAGTTTTTTTGCTGTAAGATGGCTACCTTTTCATCTGCTATTGTGTGTCCAGGGAGGTTGAAGTGTTCTCCTACAGGTTTTTGTATATTGCCATTCCTGATATCTGACTTGTGTCCATTTATCCTCTTGCGTAGTGACTGTCCAGTTTGGCCAATGTACATAGCAGAGGGGCATTGCTGGCACATGATGGCATATATAACATTGGTGGACGTGCAGGTGAATGAACTGGTGATGTTGTAGCTGATCCGGTTAGGTCCTGTGATGGTGTTGTTGGTGTAGATATGTGGGCAGAGTTGGCATCGAGGTTTGTTGCATGGGTTGGTTCCTGAGTTAGAGTTGTTATGGTGCGGTGTGTGGTTGCTGGTGAGACTATGCTTAAGGTTGGTGGGTTGTCTGTGGGCGAGGACTGGCCTGCCTCCCAAGGTCTGTGAAAGTGAGGGATCATTGTCCAGGATGGGTTGTAGATCACTGATGATGTGTTGGAGAGGTTTAAGCTGAGGACTGTAGGTGATGGCCAGTGGAGTTCTGTTGGTTTCTTTTTTGGGCCTGTCTTGTAGCAGGAGGTTTCTGGGTACACGTCTGGCTCTGTTGATTTGTTTCTTTATTTCCTTGTGTGGGTATCGTAGTTTTGAGAATGCTTGGTGAAGATCTTGTAGGTGTTGGTCTCTGTCTGAGGGGTTGGAGCAGATGCGGTTGTACCTCAGCGCTTGGCTGTAGACGATGGATCGTGTGGTGTGTCCGGGGTGGAAGCTGGAGGCATGAAGGTTGGCGTAGCAGTCGGTGGGTTTTTGGTATAGGGTGGTGTTAACGTGGCCATCGCTTATTTGTACTGTGGTGTCTAGGAAGTGGACCTCCCGTGTAGATTGGTCCAGGCTCAGGTTGATGGTGGGGTGGAAGCTGTTGAAATCATGGTGGAATTCTTCCAGGGTCTCCTTCCCATGGGTCCAACTACAGAAGCAGTTTCTCCTCCCTTGGTGTTCACACCTCAACTGCTAGCAGAGCACCTCACCCTCCCTGATTGAAACTAACCTCGTTATCTCCATACTGATTTATACCTGCCTCTGGAAATTTCCATTACTTGCATCTGAAGAAGTGAGGTTCTTACCCACGAAAGCTTATGCTCCGAATACTTCTGTTAGTCTTAAAGGTGCCACAGGACCCTCTGTTGCTTTTTATAGGAATTTAAGTATATGATTAAATCCTTCCCCAAACAACTCCAAGAGAAATTCTATAATCTCACCCCCCTACAAACCACACCAGGAACCTTCTAAATGCCTCCCACAATATGCAAACAAGACCCATCATATCTGGCCCTGGCACTCTTACTGAAGGTGTACCAGGACTCTTAGAAACCATCCTTAAACCACTCAGCACACAAAAAGCCACTTTTCTCCAGCAAGCTCCCAACAGACCAGGACACACCAATCCCAATGACACCAGACCCTGCCATAACAGATGCAAAACCTGTAGACATCTTTACTGAAATGGTCAATAGCCCCACTTGCAAACATGTGTTTCTCCATGGGTCCTACACATGCCTATCACAACATGTAGTATACCTCATCCAGTACATCAACTACCCCAACAACTATATGGTTGAAACCAGATAATCGCTATGCGCTAAGATGAACTCACACAGAAAAGTGATAAAGACAAAAACACCAGATCATCTGTGCCAGTCGCACCAGCTGCTGCTGGGGCAGTCTTGGGCCACTGCCCCACCGCCAAGCAGTGGCCCAAGTTTGGATGTGGGAGGAGGCAGCAGGTTGGAGCTCAAGACAGAGTGAGGCAGGTTCTGGGTGGCTCCCCAGAAGCGGCGACATCCCCCCTCACTCAGCTCTTGGGGGAGGCGTGGCCAGGCAGTTCTGTGTGCTGCTTCAGCCTGCAGGCACCACCCCTGCAGCTCCCATTGGCTGCAGTTCCCCTAGAAAGTGCATCCCGAGCTTCAGAGACTTCCCCGTTGAAATCCTGGAGGAGCCCCCACTTGTAATACCAATAGACCCCAGTTGTCGGTGGATGGGATCAAACCTGGGACCTCTGGAGCTAAATACGTGAGCCTCTACTGCATGAGCTAAGAGCCATATGGCTGTTCAGCAGACTCATTAATCTCTCTCTATGTGGTCTCGGTGTCACTAAATGGGGCAGAACACCACACCCAGGAGGTGTGTGGGTTGCAAGTGCAGCTGCAGCACTAGAGCTGTGCTGCTGTAAGGTCTCTAGTCCAAACCAGGGGTCGGCAACCTTTCAGAAGCGGTGTGCCGAGTCTTCATTTATTCACTCTAATTTAAGGTTTCACGTGCCAGTAATACATTTTAATGTTTTTAGAAGGTCTCTCTATAAGTCTATATATTATATAACTAAACTATTGTTGTATTGTAAAATAAACAAGGTTTTCAAAATGTTTAAGAAGCTTCATTTAAAATTAAATTAAAATGTTGATCTTACAACATTGGCCTGCTCAGCCCGCTGCTGGTCTGGGGTTCCGTTCACCTAGGCCAGCAGTGGGCTGAGCAGGGCCTGCAGCCGGGACCCCATACCGGCAGTGGGCTGAGCGGCTAAGCCCGCTGCCACTCAGGGGTTACATCCGCCGGCTCCTGCCAGCCGGGATCTCAGCTGCCGGACCCACTCAGCCCGCTGCCAGTCTGGGGTCCCGGCCCTGCCCGCATACAGTGGGTACCTTCCTTCTCCCTGGTTCTGGCCCATTCTCTTCCTCTCTCTCTGCACTGAGCCGAGGGTGGGAGTGCACTGAGCACAGGGCTGGGGGTGAAGGAGCAGGCTGGGGGTTGTGGTGTAGGGTCTGGCCAGGAGCTAGAATGAGGGCAGGGGCTCAGGGTTGGGGCAGGAGCGCTTACCTGGGCAGCTCCCATTTGGTGCGAGGGGTGCAGGTGGGAATGTGGGGGGGGGGGGCGGTGCAGGAGCTCCCGTTTGGTGCTCAGGGTGGGGGTGGGGATGTGAGGGGGTGCATGGGGTGTGGGGAGGGCTGGGTATGTGGGGGGGTGCAAGAGTCAGGGCAGAGGGCTGGGGGCATGTGAGGGGGGTGCAGATGTCAGGGCATGGGGAGGGGGGGCTGGGTATGTGTGGGGGTGCCAGAGTCAGGTCTGGGGTCGTGGGGGGGGTGAAGGAGTCAAGCAGAGGGCTGGGTGTGTGTGAGGGGGGTACAGGGCTCCAGTCAGAGGCCTGGGGTGTGTGCAGGGCTGCAGTGCTCAGGGCAGAGGCTGAGTGTGTGTGAGGGGGGTACAGGGCTCAGGGCAGGGGCCTGGGGCGTGTGCAGGGCTCAGGGCAGAGGGCTGGGTGTGTGTGAGGGGGGGTCAGGGCAGAGGGCTGGGGGTGTGGGCTGGAGGCATGGGGTGCTCACAGCAGAGGGCCGGAGGGGATATGCCCCGATTCCACTCCCCCTTCCTCAAGGCCCTGCCCCTGCTTCTTCTCTGCCTCCGCCGGGAGCAGCGAGCACGCTGACTCCGCTCCTCCCTCGCAAGGACCATCAGCTGATCGGCCGGCAGGGAGGGAGGGATGGAGAGGAGGAGGAGGGGCAGGAACCAAGCACACTGCGGGAAGAGGCAGGGGAGCCGGCAGGACCAAGCTTCTGTCCCCTGCTCCTTGCCCCCTACCCCCTGCCCCCACGGGAGGGGACAGGGGGTGGAGAAGAGCGGGCTGGGCCGGGCTGGGCTGGACAGGATTTTTAATGGCATGCTGTGCAGGCAGCAGCATGCCATTAAAAATCGGCTCGCGTGCCATCTTTGGCACGCATGCCATAGGTTGCCAACCCCTGGTCCAAACAGTCAGAGATGAAGGATTTTTCTTTGAATCCATATCTATAGTATCTTCTCACAGAAAGCAAGCTGACAGTGTCTCTACCCGCGTGAGCTATTTCTTTTATGATGATGAGTGAGGCATGCACTTTGAGTCTCTGGCCTTGGCTACACTTGCAGATGTACAGCGCTGTGAGTTAAACCTGACTTCGTGCAGCTGAGTAGGGAAAGCGCTGCAGTCTGTCCACACTGACAGTTGCCCAGCGCACTGTCGTGGCCACATTTGCGGCAATTGCAGCGCTATTGGGAGCGGTGCATTATGGGCAGTTATCCCACAGAGCACCTCTTTCCATTCTGGTGCCATGGGTTGTGGGAAGGGGGCATGGGTGCAGGGCATTCTGGGTCCTGTCCCAATGCCCCATGGTGCATCACTTCGCATCCCAGAAATCCCTTTGTTTCTGTCCACCTTTGGCGCCATCTTTCAACGGTTTCTGTGCAGCGCGATCTGTCTGCGGGAAATGGAGCCCGAACTGCTGAGGCGTATGCTGACGAGTCTCGCCAGCATGTCACGTTTGGCTGTCGAACTATTCCTTAAGATCCAAAGTGACAGTGAGAGTAAGGAGTCCGACGATGCTATCGAGCCACGTAACGCATATGACACGAAATTGCTTGTGGCATTCACGGACATGCTCAGCACCGTGGAACGCTGCTTTTGGGCTCGGGAAGCAAGCACCGAGTGGTGGGATCACATCGTCATGGAAGTCTGGGATGATGAGCAGTGGCTGCAGAACTTTCGGATGAGAAAAGCCACTTTCCTGGGACTGTGTGAGGAGCTTGTCCCCACCCTGCGGTGCAAGGATACGAGATTGAGAGCTGCCCTGCCAGTGGAGAAGCGGGTGGCTATTGCAATCTGGAAGCTGGCAACTCCAGACAGCTACCGGTCGGTCGCAAACCAGTTTGGAGTGGGAAAGTCGACCGTTGGAATCGTGTTGAGGCAAGTTTGCAAGGCCATTAATCGCATCCTACTCAGAAGAACTGTGACTCTGGGTAACGTACAGGAAATAGTGGATGGCTTTGCACAAATGGGGTTCCCTAAATGTGGAGGGGTGATAGATGGGACGCACGTTCCTATTCTGGCACCACCCCACCTAGGATCCGAGTACGTTAATCGGAAGGGGTATTTCTCTATGGTTCTCCAGGCGCTTGTGGATCACCGTGGGCGTTTCATTGACATTAACACAGGCTGGCCCGGAAAGGTGCATGACGCACGCATCTTTCGGAACACTTGGCTGTTCAGAAAGATGCAGGCCGGGACTTTTTTCCCAGAGTGGAAGATCACGGTAGGGGAAGTTGAAATGCCCATTGTGATCCTTGGAGATCCCGCTTACCCGTTAATGCCATGGCTCATGAAACCCTACACAGGGAGCCCTGACAGCAGCAAGGAATGGTTCAACTACAGGCTGAGCTGGTGCCGAATGACTGTGGAGTGTGCCTTTGGCCGTTTAAAGGGCCGCTAGCGATCTCTGTATGGGAAGCTGGACTTGGCCGAAAACAGCATCCCCGCGGTTATATCCGCGTGCTGTGCCATCCATAATATTTGTGAAGGGAAGGGTGAAAGCTTCACTCAGGCATGGACCTCCGAGGTTCAACACCTGGAGGCTGAATTTGCACTATTACAGGGGCCCAGCCCAGGACTGCAAGGATTAGGGATGCCTTGAGGGTGCAATTTGAGGCTGAAAACCAGCAGTGATATCTGGTGCCCTGCACAGGAGTGAAGTGCAGTAGTTCCAATCTTTAGGAATCAGTGTTTGCTAAGCAGACAAGCAGACTTGCAGTGCCTGTTTATTTCCTGGGCTAAGGAGTCTTTTACTTTATGCAATAATAAAGAATGTTTTCAAAGCCAAAAAATCCATTTATTGAAAAGAAAAAAAAATATTTATTGAAAAGAAACAAGGGGGTGGAGTGGGGAACGGTACAATCACAGATTCGCGTATGTCCTGTCAGGTGTGCTGTGAGTGAGTGCTGCACTTCAGGATAGCTATACTGCATGGTGATGGGGGTTGAGTGCAAAGGGTAAGGGTCATGGTTTTCAGGGCTGGGTGGTGAAGATACTGGTGTTGGAGGCAGCGGGTGGCGTGAAGAACACGGAAGTTGGGGAAAGTGGGTTGGAGGTGACAGTGGGGCACAATGGAAAGAGTTTTGGGACAAGGGCTGTGGGGGGGGTGGCGTTTGTGTTTGCGGTACTGCTCCTCTTTCTGCATGGCTACAAGCTCCTGGATAGCGTCTGCTTGGCGCTCCAGGATGCTTGTGAGCCGATCCGTGCGTTGCTGCCAGTGCTCCGTGCTTTGCCGCCGGTGCGCTGCGTGTTCCTGGAGGATCCTGCTTTCTCTCTCCCTCCAGTTTTGTGCTTTCTCATTCTCTTTAATAGATTGCCGCATCACTTCTTTCAACATGTCTTCTTTGCTTTTTCGCGGTCTCTTCCTGAGTCTTTGCAGTCTCTGAGCAGGCGAAAAGAGGGACGGCTGAGGTCTCAAGGTTGATGCTGCTGTATAGGCAAAATGCAACATTTAACAGAGGCAGCATTGTTTATACCAGACAGAGTAATGATTCCCCCCGCACTTAAGGAGTAGAAAACACACAGGGTCTACACAATAGCATAATTTTCCCGTCCGAAACAGAGCACACATATCCCACGGGAGCCTCAAAATGGTGAGTAAGGGGGACTGATTGTTTCAGGGCTGCACTGTCCTCTGGGTTTCTGTGCCTTGGGGAGAGCCAACAGCTTCAGGGGGCACCTACACTGAACGCTGTCCCAACATTTTCCACAGGAGTTTGTCCTGGACGATATCTCACTGCTGAGGGTGACCTGGGAAGCAAGGGAGGGTCTTCTACTGCAATGCGGCTTCCGCCCTGGCCCATATGCAGCTTGCCTGTGTGCAGCAATGGTCCCCCAGCCCCTCGCGGCACAGTGGCGCGGACACGTTAGCCTGGCTGGGACAAGGACCACGGTGGCTCTCCTGATAAACCTGCACAAGTGCATTGCACACGTTCTGGATGAGACATTCGAGGAGATTACTGAGGCCGATTACCGCGATGTGATAAACCACATCAATGCACTATTCTGCATCTAGGCATGCATGCCTAACCCTCCTCTCCCAAAGAGCCCGCACCGAAAAAATTCCTTCCCAAAAAAAAAACCACTTACCGGGAACCTGCTCTTCTGTTTGTCCTCCACCAAGTACCAGCCGCTGCGACTGGCTACCTTCCTCCTGGCTCGAGAAGAGATCCTGGCTGCATGGCTCCAGGGATTCCGGGGTGTCTCCATCCGGCCCACCACCATCACTCCCGTTTTCCTCCTCCTCCTCCTCTTCCTCCTCCCCCCCCCCCCCCCACCGGCTCTGAAGTGTCCATGGTGGTGCTCGGAGTGGAGGTGGGGTTAACCCCAAGTATCGCATCCAGCTCTTTGTAGAATCAGCAGGTCGCGGGGGGAGCACACAAGTGGCCGTTTGCATCGCGGGCTTTGTGGTAGGCACTCTGCAGCTCCTTCACTTTAATCCTGCACTGCAGGGCGTCCCTGTCATGGCCCCTTTCCATCATGTCCTTTGATACCTTCCCGAAGGTATCGTAATTCCTACGGCTGGAGCGCAGCTGGGACTGTACAGCTTCCTCCCCGCAAACACTCATGAGGTCCAGCAACTCGCCATTGCTCCATGCTGGGGCTCGCTTGGCGCGTGGAGGCATGGTCACCTGGAAAGATTCGCTGATAGCACTCCATGCCACACTGGGCTGAGAAAACAGGAAGGGGATTTTTACAATTCCCGGGGAATGTAAAGGGTGGGTCACATGGTTGGTTACCTGAGGCCAGGGCAGTAGAGTTTGAACTGATGACCAGAGTGGCTAGAACAGGCATTGTGGGATACTGCCGAATAATTCTGGAGGCCATTCACAGTGCATTGGGCGGCCACACTGGTGCCGCAGCGCTGCAGCGGCAGCGCAATACTCGCTATTCCTCTCGGGGACGTGGAGTACATGCAGCGCTGCAACCACGGAGATACAGCGCTGCAAATGCCTTGCCAGTGTGGACGGGGAGTGAGTTACAGTGCTGGGGGAGGCTTTACAGCGCTGCAACTCGCAAGTGTAGCCAAGGCCTCTGACCTCAGGTCATCACCACAATGGCCATTTGCTTTGGAATTAGCACCTTTTCTGATGAAGTCCTTCATTAGCATTCCAAAAGGCTTCTTTGATGGTAGATGAATTATTTAGTTACAGGGATGTTTACAATGTAAATGTTTGGTATTATATTATAACAGAAACAGATAAGTGAAAGCAATACAAGTAACATTCCATTAGGTTTCATGAAGTTTAAACATCTGAATACACACTCATACATTTAACACTTTGATCTACACTAACACATCAGTGAGTTGGCCTGGGATTATAACCTGAACTGACACCTGGTTTGCCAGCGTCCCACCCCTTTCCTCTGGACATGCTAGACAAATCCTTCCTCTTGGTCTAAATCTCTTTCTATCCCTTGTCCCAGGGAGAGTGTCTGCAATCCTCTTTCTGCTACCAGCTCCCCAGTGATGAAGTGGGCTGTAGCTCATGAAAGCTTATGCTCAAATAAATTTGTTAGTCTCTAAGGTGCCACAAGTACTCCTGTTCTTTTTCCAGTTTTATAGAAGCCCTGCCTGTTCATGCACAGGTGAGCTTCCTTGAATTAGAGTTCCCTTCTCAACCTAAATATCACCTCCCCCCTGATTGCACCCTAATAGGTTAATTGGCCCATCTGGTCTACATTAACCACTTTCAGGGCAGGTGTGGGGTGCACAGCTCTTCACAGGCACATTACAACAACTTTAACACACCTTGTTGCCTACTAACCCTTCATTGTCTTATGACTGCAGAGGTGTTAATTGCCCTCTTCATTTTAAGTGGTCTTCTACAATGTGTGAAACCCTTATGCTTAACAACCTGTCCTACTTTGTATTTAACTGTACCATCTGGTTTCATTTTCCCGACCTGAAGAAGAGCTCTGTGAAACTTGAAATCTTAGTCCCAATAAAATATATTACCTCACCACCCTGTATTTATAATATGGTGTTTCCTTTTTAGGTTTGACTTTCTTTGTTGCGTGCAGTGTTGTTGTAGCTGTGTCAGTCCCAGGGTATTAGAGAGACAAGGTGGGTGAGGTAGTATCTTTTATTGGTCCAATTTCTTTTGGTCAGACACGCAAGCTTGCAAGCTACACAGAGCTCTTCTTCAGGTCTGGGAAAGGTACTAAGGCCATGTCTGCACTACCCATTTTTGTCAACAAAAGTGATGTCAACATCCAGAAGTCAACGTATTAAAAATCAGATTTTCATGTTCACACTTGCTCCCTCTGTCAGCAGATTACATCCACATTCGGGGCACCATCATTGACAGTGTGAGCAATGCACTGTGGGTACCTATCCCATAGTCCAGCTTGACACCTTCTGTCGCTAGGTGTTTTGGGAAGGTGAAGCAGATCGCGGCGCATCTTGGAACTGGGCTAATTGTCCTGTGATGCGTTGCGTTCTGTCCCAGCACTCCATGGGCTTCTGGCTTTCTTTTGTGGCACTTTTGCCATAGCCCTTCTTTGCTGTGCACCCCAGCAGCTTTATGAGACGGGATGGATCCCACACTGCTCTCCTAAGCTCTGTTAACTGTCATGAAGACGTCGGGAATGGCAGTGCAATTAATCGTGAAGTTCCTAACTCAAGAAGACTCTCAGGGGCCCGACATTCTGCATGGTATGGATAGGAGCAACTTTAGATTGCTTTTGGCATTTACAGAACAGCTGCATAGGGTAGACTGTTGCTTTTAGGCTTGGGAAACAAGCACTGAATGGTGGGATTGTATCGTCATGCAGGTGTAGGATGAAGAACAGTGACTACAGAATTTTTGGATGCAGAAAGCCACCTTCCTGGAACTGCGTGCAGAGCTCATTCCAGACCTGCCCCGCAAGGACATCACAATGAGCGTTGCCCTCTCAGTAGAGAAGTGTGTGGTAATCCCTGTGTGGAAGCTGGAGACTCCAGACTGCTACCGATCGGTCGTGCATCAATTTGGAGTCGGGATGTTGACCATTGAGGCTGCATTAATACAAGGTGCAGGGCAATAAATCACAGCCTGCTACAAAGGACTGTGACTCTGGGAAATGTGCATGAAATAGTGGATGGCTTGTAGAAATGGGTTTCCCTAACTGCGGAGGGGTGATAAATGGCACACATTCCAATTTTGACACTGGACCACCTTGCGACAGAGTATATCAATAGGAAGGGGTACTTCATGGTTTTGAAGGCCCTTGCGGATCACTGTGTGAGTTTCACTGACATCAGCGTGGGGTGGTCTGGGAAGGTGCATGATGCCCGCATCTTCAGGAACACTGCCTGTACAGAAAGCTGCAAGTGGGGACTTTCTTTCCAAACCAGACGATTACAGAGGGAGATGTGGAAATGCCCATAGTGGTCCTGGAGACCCAACATACCCCCCTTACAGCTGTGGCTCATGAAACCTTACACGGGACACCTGGACAGCAGTAAGGAGCAGTTCAACAACAACAGGCTGAGTAGGTGCCAGATGACAGTTGAATGTGCCTTTGGCAGATTAAATGCTCACTGGCAATGCCTTTATGGCAGGTTAGACATTAATGAGTATAATATTCCCATGGTCATAGCCGCGTGCTGTATGGTGCATAATCTCTGTGAAGCTAAGGGTGAAAGGTTTGCTCAAGGGTGGAGTCCTGAGGCAGACCACTTGGCTGCTGATTTTGAGCAGCCAGATACCAGGGTTGTCAGAGGAGCCCAGAGGGAGGCAATTCAAATCAGGGAGGCTTTGAGGCATCACTTTGAAAATGAACACCAGCAATGTATCTCTCTGTTAGAGGTGCTTCAATGTTACATTACATGTAGTTTTCCTAGGAGGCAATGGTAACATTTGGGGCCTTATATTCCAGTAAGAAAATGATTAAACTGCCTGTGTATGTATTGGTAGTGCCTGCTATCTCAATTTGTAGGGGGGAAAAAAAGATGATTTACCATTATAAAACTTTGCTTTTATTGAACAGCACACACAAATACAGTTGCTTGGTGGAAAAGGAGGAGCCAGAGAAGGTCAGACTCTCACAACTGTGTGTAGGTCCAGCTATCATTGTGAAAGTTGTCCGAGGGGGTGGAGTGAAGGGGAAACTGAGAATTCCCGGAAGGTGAAAAGGAATGTGGGGGCGGAATTTGTGGAGGTCACAGAAAAGAGTTCTGAATGTGCTGCAGTGGAGGTTGAGCATGGATCTGCTCAGTCTGCAGCATTATAAAGGACTTCAGCATCTGTGTTTGCTCCGCCATGACTTTTATCATCTGCTCAGTAGTGTCCTTAACAAAAGCGGGATCTCTTTTCTGTCCTGCCGTTTGGCTTCCCAGCACTCCTTGGATTCCCTTTTTTTCTGCATTGGAGCACTGCAGTACCTCCATGGAACATGTCTTCTTTGCTGTGTCTTGGGTGCTTTCTTATCTGGCGGAGATGCTCGGCCAGGGTGCATGGGGTATTCCTGAAGTACACATCTGGTGAAGCACAGAGGACAATGCACAGAAGCGGGATTGTTAAATTCATGCACAGCATTGAAACATTTCAATTAAATACACCTTTTGCAACATAACAATCACTTTTATCACTGACCCTAGCTAGGCACATTTCTCTACAAACACACAAAGAATGGTGAGTGTTGGCGGGGGCGGGGGGGCCCTCCACATGGGGAAAAGAGAACACACTTTTTGCAAGGGTTGTGGTGCAGCATTCTAGGGGAAAAATTTTAAAATTCTCCCACAGTTTTCCACAGGTGGGGGTCATTCTAGCAGACATCTCACTGCTAAAGGGTAAGCAGGGAAATGAGGGTACATCTACTCCATGCTTGTGGCTTCCACCCTGCTCTCTATGCTGCTTGCCTATGTGCTGCTTTGGTCCCTGCACAAGCGATTGCTGAATGGCGCAGGAAAGTTTCCTACAATGGGGGAAGGAACAAAGGTTGCCATGGAACCTTCGGCAAAGTATTACCGAGTACCTCCAGGAAACTTTCCTGGAGATCTCTCTGGAGGATTCCCATGAGATCTCAGCATGCATCAACACCCTGTTCCGCCACACCAATTAGCTACACAGGGAAATGTCCAGCTCACAGAAACACAGCCAGCCTCCCACATTTCTATATCCTGAACCCCGCTCTGCACTACTCAAGCCACTGCCACTTACCAGGCGTCTAATCTCCTGCTTCTTGCTTCCCAGAGAGCAACTGCTGAGACTGGCTAAACACCTTTGGAGTGGAGAACAGTTCCTGGCTGCCTGCCCCACCGGGCGACCCCGCCGGGAGCTGCACATTGTCGTCTAACTCCACCTCTTCATCAATAACTTTGTCCTCTGTTATGTCCTCTTTCTGCCACCTCCAGGCCCGGCAAAGTGTCCATGGGGTTCTTGGTGGTGGAGGTGGGGTCACCACCAAGGACAGCATCCAGCTCCTTATAGAACTGACAGGTCTTAGGTGAAGCACCGGAGCGACGGTTTGCCTCCCTTGCCTTATGGTACACCTGCCTCAGCTCCTTTATCTTCGTTCTGCACTGCAGCATGTCCCGATCATAGCCCTTTTCACACAAGCCTTGAGAAATATGCCTGTCAGTATTCCAATTCCTACGGCTCAAGCACAGCTGGGACTGCACAGCCTCCTCTCCCCATATATTGATCAGCTCTAACAGCTCAGCAGTGGTCCAAGCAGGAGAGCAGCTGATGTGTTAATCTGCCATGGTCACCTGGGAAGATGCGATGAGACCTCTCCATGCTGAGCCAACAGGAAATGGAATTTTAAAAATTCCTATGGCTTCTAAGGGGGAGGGGCGGATGGTTGTTTATTTGGCTGCAGGTGAGTGGAGTTCAAACTGCGGACCAGAGTGGTATGGGCATTTTTCGGACACCTCCTGGAGGCCAATTAAAGCAATGAAGTCAAGCTTGGTGTCTACACTGGTACTTTGTCGAGAAAAATGTAGAGGAAAAAGAGGTAAGTCTCATCAGGGAGGATGTATTTAATCGCCAACACCGGGCATTTTTCCCGACAAAAATCACACTCACTGTTTGCTCGACAAAAGACAGTTTTCGGCGACAAAACTTTTTGACAGTGTAGACAAGGCCTAAAAGTGTGACAGCTAAATTCAAGATCAAACACATAGTTTAGCATAAGTAGTTAGCACATATTCTAAGGGACCATTCGAGGTGAAGTGGGTGAAACCAGACAGTCACTACACTCTTCAATGAACTCAAAGGAAAATGATAAGACAAAACAAAAAAAACATAGCACCTGTGAGTGAAAACTTTTCACAAAGCGATCACTCTATTTATCAGTCCTAGTCCTCAAAGGAAACCTGCACAACATTTTCAAAGGATGCGCCTGGGAGGTTAAATTCATAACCTTGCTAGACACTACAGGGATGTTAACAGGCCACTTCACCTTGAATGGTCCCTTAGGGCTTGACTACACTTGCAAGTTACAATGCATTAAATCAGCCCCAGGCGCCCTAACTCCTGAAGTGTACACTGGCAAGGCACTTAGAGTGCCTGGACTCTGCAGCTGGAGCGCTCCTGGTAATCCACCTCCATGAGAAGCATAAAGCTTGCTGCGCCCCGGCTGAAACACCTGGGCATCAGTGTGGATGATGTGTTGCATTACTGCGCTGTGATTGGCCTCCAGAAACATCCCATAATCCCCTGAAGTCAAGTGGCCTCTCTTGTCATTGTTTTGAACTCGGCTGCAGGCATGCAGATATCCCCTTTCAAAGCTCCGTTTCTGACAGCCGGCATGCTTATCTGCTCCGGGACAAAGCAAACCATTAGTGTCGAATGCTGCTTGCTGTGAGTGTGTGTGTGAGAGAGAGAGAGGCGGGGGGGGGGGGGGTCTGCTGCTGTCTGAACTGACAAGACAGCATGCTGACACACTCTCTGCCCCCCAAAACACACTGTCTCTCCCCCCACATACACACAACACACTCCCTGTCACACTCCACACACACACCCACTTGAAAAGCACGCTGCAGCCACTTGCACACTGGGATAGCTACTACAATGCACTGCTCTTTGTGGCATTGCAAGAGCTGCTATTGTGGCCATGCCAGTGCACTTGCAACTGACAGTGTAAACACACGGCAGCGTTTTCCCTGCTGCCGTCTCCGAAAGCTGGTTTAACTCCCAGTGCTCTATATCTGCAAGTGTAGCCAAGCCCTTAGTTTAGCACAGTGGTTCTCAACCAGGGTACATGTACCCCGGGAGTACACAGAGGTCTTTCATCTATCTATCTATCTCATTAGATATTTGCCTATCTTTACAACAGACTACAGAAAAAGCACTTGCAAAGTCAGTACAAACTAAAATGTCATACAATGACTTGTTTATACTGCTCTATATAATATACACTGAAATGTAAGTACAGTATTTATATTCCAATTGATTTTAGTTTTTAAGTGAGGTGAAACTTGGGGTACACAAGGCAAATCAGACTCCTGAAAGAGGTAAAGTCATCTGGAAAGGTTGAGAGCAACTGGTTTAGCATAAGTAATTAGCAACTATTCTATCTGTTTGATCTTGTGTTTAACTGTGCCACAAGTACTCCTGTTCTTGTTCCACTTAGTACCTTTCCCAGCCCAGAAAAACTCTAACTAAAAAGCTTGTCTCTCTCACCAACAAAACTTGGTCCTATAAAAGATACTACCACCTAGTTTCTGACTTCCTTTGGACATCTCTCTCTCCCCCCACCCCCCACTACATGCTCAATTTCCACATAGGGATACAAAATTATATGGGTGTTCACACAGTTTCCTCCATATCACTATGATGCATTTTGTTGGATTAGTCCCACTGTTGGAATAGGCAGAAGATATATTCTCCTACACTGTGCATCCCTGGAGATCCAGAAAAATCAGGGGTACCCATATACAGAGCCCAATACCTCTGCACTGCTTCCCAGTTTTTCAGGGAAGCACCTTCCCATACAGAAGCCTGCTGATGCCCCCGAACCCTGTCTGGGGCAGTTCCCTTGGCAGAAGAATTCACCATATTAGATAAGATTGACAGGTCTGGTACATCTTACACAGGGAATCCTCACATAACTGTGAGGAGCTGCTGCTGCTGCTACACAGAGTTGCCATTCCCAAGTTTTCCAGTCTTAGTGTTTCAGAAGTGCTTTTGTAGGACTGGGCAAAGACAGGATAATTCTCTACATACCAGCACTTTCCACTTCCCTGAATTCTTGCAGAAGCAGAGGGATTGATCAAGCCCCCGACTTCAATAATATCTTGAAACTTCTTAATTAGTTCCTTGCCTTGCCTAAATTGTTGCCTGCTGTCTTTCAGCTACTATTTTTCTTCCCTCTTGGCTAAAAACTATTTTGTTGAAAGGCAGATCAGATCTGTATACTGTGTATAAATATCATGAGCATGACCAATGCAAAATGTGAAGAGAGCTTATCACAAAAAGGGAATTTCTGCAATAGGCTTCTTGGCCAAAAATGGTTCATTGCTGTTAGCACCAGTTCAGCTCCATTAATGGTAGCAATGGTGAGAGTCCTAGTGTAAATAGCCAGGTGGCTATTATTTGAAGTACCATGTTGTCTAACCTTGCTTCGAGTAGGTCTACATAACACAGAATTTAAAATATCAACAGCTGCCCTTAACTTGGCTATATGAGAACTCCTATTGTTGCCCTCAGTGCGAGCTGCTGGGTGCTCTCACTTCGGGAACTCTGGCTATTCACTCAGATGCTGAAAAAGGATTAAAAGTCTAACCTTAGGCTCCTTTTTTTTTTTTTTTTTAAATTGCCATACTGGTGACGAGGCCTCCGCAGCTCTCAGTGGAGAAATTTTAAGAAAGCCATTTCTATAAGTGTATTAAATTAAACCAGGATAATTACAAATATTTTTGTAAGGCTAATATTACACCATGCTCAGAGATTGATTGTGCAGATTTTCCCTCAGCTAAATTGTTTCACTCAAATTTGTGCCCTATGATCTTGAGTAAAGTTCACTAGTGAAGAAAATTACAAGGATATTAGCAGGGAATATCAGAGACAGGGAGCTTAATGAAAAGAGGGTAAACACAAAAGTACGTGAGAAGTGAGCTGTTGTGCATATTGTAAAACCCAGAAAGTCTCATGGTCCATGAATCACAACCGAAAGAGCTGCATATAGAAAACAAAGAGTTCAGATAACACCTGATATTTTAATTCAAAATCTTATAGTAAAAATGTGTGAGGCACTGTAAAATAAACTCGTAGGTTAAAAATTATCCATTTAATGTTTTGGAATTAATATGGATAAAGAGATATTTTTGTTAATACTGTCTGCTTTTTAATAGATGCATCTCACTTTGAGTCACCGATGTAGCCATAAAGGTAGCTCCACTCTTCCACAGATGATACATTGTAGCAGTGGTGTAAGTGCTACAAGCACAGATGAGCAGCTGTGGCAATGGAAAGAAAGTGGTGTGAATAGGGGTTGAGCTCCCATGGTAGCTTAAGACATAGCAGAATGAGACACTACACCTGGAAAGGTATCTAATCAGGAAGCCCTCTTGCTGATATTTGTTTTGTTAAAATACCTTTAGGAGAAACTTTTCAGTAGTTTTATTTCCAGGGGCTGTCTGTACTGTTTTTTATGGCTAGATATCTTGTCTAATTACAAGCACTGTCCCAGCTATATTGACTTCTAGGAATTATGTCAAAGTGTGTCACCCCTTGGAGAGGTATGTATATGATTAGGTCAATGGAATTTCAGGTCCAATCCATTTCTGCACTGCACCTCTCAAAAGCTGTTATATAGTCCCACAATGCCAAGCCATCTATTCCACCCATGACCCTTACATTTAATCCTTGCGTGTCCCTAAAGATCCTCTGGTTTTTTTTAAACATACACAAAACTCTGTAGCTGTCAAAACGAATGCTGCATATCAAACAAGGGTAGAATATGTACTTTAACCAGGGCCGGCTCCAGGCACCAGCTTACCAAGGAGGTGCTTGGGGCGGCTGCTCCGGAGAGGGGCGGCACGTCCAGCTATTCGGCGGCAATTCGGCGGACGGTCCCTCACTCCCGCTGGGAGCGAAGGACCTTCCGCTGAATTGCCGCTGCAGATTGCGATCGCGGCTTTTTTTGTTTGTTTGTTTGTTTTTGTTTGGCTGCTTGGGGCGGCCAAAACCCTGGAGCCGGCCCTGACTTTAACATTCTGCTGGAGTGACACAAGTCCAGCAGATGACAACTTAATGTCAGTAGCACTCTGGATTACATCGCAGTATGCTCTAAATAGAATATAGTTGGAAATCAGAGGCTCTTCACACACATATCTCATTCCCAAAGGGATTAGGTGTGAAAGTTTGGGTGTCTACTAAAATTTATATGCTTCAAATTAAAGACAGTTTTAGAATCTCTGCAGGGAATAGGTTCTATTGTACATTCTTCAGACACGCTGAGATTAAGAAGATTATGAGGCTTTAACACATTTTTCTATTTTATAATCTATTAAAATAAAAAAAATGTAGACCTTAAGGACCTGAAGGTGCATTTTGGTTTCTAACATGGTGTCTTTTTTTTTTTTTAATCAGATGCCTATAGTATGCTCAGCTGGATACATTTCTAGACACACTGTGCTGAACCCACTCTAGGCAGTCAATGCATCCATTCTCCACTTACAGTGCTGAGCAGCAACATTTTCTTTTCGTATACTGTTCATTTCCCTGCAGATTTGAACACAGCCATACTGTTGGAGCCATAATGTTACCTGATAAATTCAGAACTCATTAATTGAACCTGAATTGCTGAGAAGGAAATATATATATTATAGGCAAGGCTGGTAATGCCTTCTATTATTAAGGTTGCCCAACATTTTCCACTGTAAGATCCTGGGTTCAGTTGCATATATTTAACCATTTGGGCTGAACTTTTCCAATTTGGTGTTTGCTTGAGGCAAAAAAAAATTGAAAGGGTCAGCCAAAATAGTTGTCATTTCTGAGAATGAAGCTAGGGAGAAATATATGGTTTTACCCATGTTAAACTAATGGCAGTCTTTTCCTTGAAATGCACTACTTGAAATTTAGCAGGTGGGTGGCTTTTGTATTAGAGATGTGGCTTTTGCTATCCCTGTGAAAATCCACTCAGATTTGGTTGTTATAAGCCTTTGAAAATTGAAATTTGCACATGGTGAGTAAAGAATTCTTAGATTTTCATAGCTAAAATCTCTGAAGAGGCCAGTCTCCCTGAGTATGCTCAAGCCATATCTTAATGCATACGCAGAAGAGGGATGAATTAAGGTCACAAAGGCAACTGTATTCTGGAATTATCTAACTTCTGAGTGCTTGATTTTGCACCCTTCATAATTTTTAATGTATTTTATGTGTAGTGTGTGTGGATATAGATATAATCCAAATGCTTAGCTAGTGTAAACTGGCATAACTCCATTGACTTCAATTGAACTTTGCTGATTTACCCCACCTGTAGATCTGGCTTGTGTTTTGTTTATGTTGTAATTGTGATAATTAGGTGATTTAAAACACTGATATTTAGCCCTTTTCTTCATCCTCAATCTTAATTATTTGTGTGGCCTAAATACTAGTACAAGGTTGCTGTGTTTCAGTGCTGTAAAGTTTCTGTTTCAGAAGCCAGCATTCCTTTGCCATGCTGATCACATGCACCTCTCCTATCTCCATATATCTGCTTTGGCTTCTCCTCATCATTGCATTAAATTCAGTAATTAGTCTATTAGCACTTTGGTCCTTTTCATTTTTAACTAGCTGCATAAATATATCTAATGAATATTCATGATCTACTTCCTCACTGTAAAAGTCTGTGCCAACATCTCTTCCCTTATCTGACCTACACCTTCTTCTGCTCCTTGCATTCTACCCAAACTGTGGACTGCTCACTTGTTTCCTCAATAATTTCCATCCTGGTGCCATTTTTTCATGCTGCTTCATGTGTTTGACCAAGCTTTAAATGCCAAAAGCTTTCCCACTCTTTCTGAAAATCATTGATGAGATTCCAGATATTCTATGAAGCATTCTATGTGGAGCTCCATGTGGAGAATGAGAGTTCTCTGTTTGATATTATCCTCAAATCAAAGGATGCAGTCAGGGAGTAAGCCAACAAGAAACAAAACAATGGTGAAGATAAGAAAATGCCAGGGGTCTTTAACAAATCAATGGGGGAGCTATGAACTAGGGAATGCCCCTGCCTGACTCCAACCAGACAGGCAAGATTTACTCTTCCCATTGTTGAGCCTAGTATCAGAGGGCATACAAAATCATAAGACAATGGGCATAGAAAAGGAAGAGGGCTGCTCAGAAAGTGCTGAAGAGTACTGAGAGAGTTGCAAGGAGACATACAGAGTCAAAGGGCATACTGCAGCAGGGCACGCTGCTTCAGCCAGCCCAGAGTTGGAGGCTGAATGGAACTTGCAAGGAGAGATTAAGCTGTAGAAGAGACCCTCCACCTATAGGCCTTTTTTGTTTTATTCTTTTACTCTGTGTGCTTCATGCCTTTGGGGAGGTAAATGAATAAATAATGCTTTGCTTTGAAGAAGATGGTTGAGTCACTTTAATCAGCAGCTGCCACAGGCTCCCAAGAACAAGGACTTACACATGCCAAACACATTTCAGCCTGGATGTTAATGTGGTTGGTAAACGGCAGGGCTACAGCCCACAGATCCGGGCTAGGAATGGTAGGACCGTGTGGTCCAGAGGGGTGAAGATAGCAAACTTTGTCCCCACAGGGGTACACTCCAAAAGGACTAAAAGGGATCTAAAGCAAAGCTTACCATGTAACTGACAGGCTATGGATAGCCACTTGTTTTTTTTACCCACATAAGCTCTTTGGGAAAATTCACCTATTTAGCAATTTGTGTATTGTAAAGCACTATGTATACTCACAGTGCTACAGATAGGATCAAAAAAGCAGTAATAGTGCACGTGAATTAATGGAGAAACATAAGACAGGTTAACCTACTGCCACTCAGATAATAAATGGAGTAAAACTGTCTGCACTGCCAAGAAATGACTCTCTACCTGTACTAGATATTAGTCATGCACCTGTACCTTTTATGTATAGGACCTTGAAGTGAAGTATATGTGAGGGTTATTATTCAACACTGGAAAGGGAGTTAAACACTAACTTGAAATAAGGACAATATTCCCTATGGTAATGCAAGCCTTCAAAGTTTTGTACCCTTTTTTCACTCTCAGACACTTGACTGACAACTTAAAGTGTAGAAACTACAGAGGTAGGACAGCTTTTCTTAAATAGAAGCTTTATTGGGATTTTAAGATACAACAATAGAAACAACACTGATCTGAACAAAATTCCACATGATTCATTGCAATTGTAAAGAGATATTACAGGAGTGCAATTGATAATGCAACTGCCACAGCAAACAAGAAAGAATATACAAGTACAGAAGAAAAGTTCAAGGGTCATGGTGTTAGAAGAAGAGATGGAGTGACAGTTTTCCAGGTGTTATATCGGCACTGTATTCTTGAAATCTGGCCACCTCCTTCTGTGTTTTTGCAAATTTTCATGTTTTAATTTTAAAAATATTTTTCCTTTTCCTGTTGCTGTTTCCAAGCTTAGTGCAGGGGAAAAGAGTCTCACAGATTATAAACAAAGTGCTGTCAAATGCACAAAGGTAAACAAACTGGAAAAATAATCACTTTCCTCAAATTTTTCATTTATAGTGATCTTATGTGTTTCTTGTAAAACTAGTAGGCAAAAGAATTTGAGGCAGAAGTGAGATTTTTAAGTTGGTGGGCCTGTAAATCCAATGAGCTGTTGTGGATATCTCAACATTTTAAATGTTGCCACAGAAAGAGACCCCATTATATACAATGGAAGTCTATTGTCTGATATATTGAAGCAAAAGTTTGCTGTGGATTATTATTTTCTTCATTTACGTCTGACCTGTCACCACTGAAGTAAATGGGAGTAAGATTGAGTCCTTGGTAACTTTGATTAATATATAATGATCCTTTGACATTTGAATTGAGAGAAAGAAGGCAGGTAGGCAGTGACATACAAAGCTGTGACAGTCATACAATGACAGTCAAGGCTGTTTCTGCTGCAATTCATTAGTATACAAAATCAAGTTTCCCAAAATGTGTTTTGTTGTTTCCAAATGGTGGACATAAGATTGAATTCAGGTAGGCAAGAGGAGAATGTTGCTTCATGTCAGAAAATTATAGCTAGTGATCTACATAAGAACGGCCATACTGGGTCAGACCAAAGGTCCATCTAGCTCAGTATCCTGTCTTCCAACAGTGACCAATGACAGGTGCCACAGAGGGAATGAACAGAACAGGTAATCATCAAGTGATCCATCCCCTGTCACCCATTCCCAGCTTCTGGCAAACAGAGGCTACGGACATCATACCTGCCCATTCTGGCTAATAGCCATTGATAGACCTATCCTCCGTGAATGTATCTAGTCCTTTTTTTTAAACCCTTTTATAGTCTTGGCCTTCACAACATCCTCAGGCAAAGAGTTCCACAGGTTGACTGTGTGTTGTGTTATGAGAAGGAGTAAATAACACTTCCTTATTTACTTTCTCCACACCAATCATTATTTTATAGATCTCTGTCATATCCCCTCTTAGTTGTCTCTTTTCCAAGCTGAAAAGTCCCCATCTTATTACTCTCTCCTCATAAGGAAGCTGTTCCATACCCCTAATCAATTTTGTTGCCTAGATTGTAGATTGAGAGAAAAAATGTTTACTCTCAAAAGGGAAAAGTATCTAAGCTTTCCCCATGCCAAACACATCTTCAGCTACTGTTTCCCCAGGAAGTCTTTAAAGCTATGACAATCTGGGACCAAAAGTTTTAATGTCAAAGGACATTCCAATAAACAATGGAACAGAGATGCCATTTGTTTCAGTTGTGTGGGATAAGAAGCTTGTAAATCTTTCCAAAATGTTACTTGGAATGGAAAGTAATGCATTTAGTGTGTGATAAAACATTGTATTTGAATACATTTGTTCCAGATAAACAAATTGTGCATTTTATTTATCGCTTGATGCCAAACTGCTTGAGGCATGTCAAACCCCATATTTCTACTCAAAGCTAGACTCAATACTTGACATTTTAGTATCTGAACAATTTGGAGTGTAAGATAAAATGCTGAATTTTTAGTTTGTTGTACTAATTAATTGCTTCTCTTTATCTGCATCTGTGTGACTCAAAGTAAGTAAAATAATGCTTTGGTTATTGAGTCCCTTAATTGAAAATATGTATAAAATTCTCTCTTCACCAATCCAGATGTGTATGTGTATTTGAAAACAATCAAATAAACTTTAGACCTTTGCTTTGCCAAATTGGACAATGTTGTTCAGACGAGCTTGGAATTTGGTTAACCCTGCCTTTGTAGCTAGGATAACAATTCTGTGAGTTATGTTCGATAGTCTATGCATTTGAAATGGTCAATGGGACTACTATTCATGTCAGTAAATTTAGTCATGAGAATAAATGTTTGCAGGACTAGGCCCTTAGTTTGAGCTACAAGGGGAATTTCCTTTTTTAGATACATCAGTGATCCTGTGCATCTTGTGTGGTGCTATACTGAGAAAATCCACAGTAATCTCCAGTTGCATGAGTACTTTTGACACAATGGGTGGGAGTTTCCAAAGGAGTACAAGAATTAGGAGTACAAGTATCATGCAGAATGGGACATATCCTCCTAAATTTCTAAGGCACTATTGAAAATCTCACCCACTGTTTAGTATAAAACACTCATAACTGTGTCATACAAAATTCTCACATCTTGTTGTGCTGGCTGAGCAACAAACAAAAAAAAGCGCTACTCATTCCCATAAGTGGGCTGTACTATTTACTATCCATGGCCCTGCTCCTGAAAATACTTGTACAATAACTTTAAGGGGGGAGGGATAGCTCAGTGGTTTGAGCATTGGCCTGCTAAACCCAGGGTTGTGAGTTCAATCCTTGAGGGGGCCACTTAGGGATCTGGGGCAAAAATCTGTACTTGGTCCTGCTAGTAAAGGCAGGGGGCTGGACTCGATGATCTTTCAAGGTCCCTTCCAGTTCTAGGAGATGGGATATCTCCATTAATTATTATTATTATTATTATTAAGCATATGTAATTTCAGGATCCAGACCCGAGGGTTGCAGTTTATTATTTAATAATGTTTTCTGTATATTCTTACACTTATTCAACAAAAAAGTCTAAACCACAGCTTTGAGGCTTGTTGAAGTGTTAACAATGCAATCATTACAATTTACTTTGAACTACAAAGCCTCAAAGATGTGGCTTAGACTTTCACTAAGAATGTTATAGCAGTTTAAAGCTTTCTTAACATAAGAAGAATTTTGATTTTGAAGACAAAAACTTTCCAGGGACTAACCTCCAACCCTACAAAGATATAACCACATGCTTAATTTCACTTATGGAATGATCCAGTTGACTTCATTGGGGCTATTCTCAGAGAAAATTAAATGTATACATAATTATTTGGAGCAGCAGGGCTTACGTCTGAAATACTATTCATGTAAAGTTTTTAATGCACAACATAATCCTTGCCTTTAATAAGAATCTTTTTCTAATTACACACTAGATAGCAATGTGCAAGACCATGACAGCACAAATGAGGCCTAGCAGTGTCGCATAGACTTCATGCAAGCCCTTTGTATTGGTTTACTATAGGTCAGTGTATACAACATAGTAAATATGCACAGATCAGTCCTCCAACAAATCACTTTGTTAGGTCTGCAGAGAGCACAGAGATATATGGCGCGTGTAACATTGGTTTTTGGAGGAGATTGCAGATTTTCCTTGTTAGGTTTAAAGCTATTTAAAGCTTTTGCGAACAGGGGCTGCTAACAGGGAGTTTCGCAAGGGAGTTCTCCAGGTGAAGGAGGAGCAATACAGCACCCTTTTGGGGTAAGTGACTGTCTGTAGTGTGTGTTTGTTTGTGTTTGGGGGTTACTTGCTGTGTGCTGAGCTTGTGTTTGTCAGTCTGTTTGTTTGTTTGGTTGTTTGAAGGACTGTGTGCTGTGGCTGGCAGTTGGAAGCTGTGAGCTTCAAAGGAAGGTTTGAAACCTAGAAGCCTCTGGTAATTGGCTGAGCCTTAATCAGTGGGCGGGGCATTCATACAGGCCAGGGCTTTATAAAGCAGCGCACAAGTGACCAGGGAGCTTTTGCGACCAGGGGCTGCTAACAGGGAGTTTCGCAAGGGAGTTGGGAAGGGGCGAGGGTCCCTTGCCGGTTCTATCTGTTTTCCCTTTATTCCCCTTAAAACTTTAAACTTCTTGCTTAAACAACCCTTTCAGCGGACAGGGGGCTGCAGATGGGAGTTTGACAGAGGGAGGCTTACGATGGTTAGGAAGACCCGCAACACCTGTGCCAGCACTGCTTCTGTCTCCTCCACCTGCGCCTGTAGCCAGACAGAGCGCCTGAGCATGGATGCTTCTACCCAGATCCTGGTGTGGTTTTGCAGAGACTGTAACTTGCAATTTCCACTTACTGATATCCAGGCTGGGAGGACCATCCAATGTGAAAGGTGCCTGCTGGTGGAAACTCTCAGGCAGCAGGTGGGAGACCTACAGGAGGAGGTGGCTAGGTTGAGAAGCATCCGAATCCACGAGCAATTCCTGGACAGTGTCCATGTGGAGACAGCTGAGGTAGCTGTCACACCACTGGTGGAGGAGGAGATGGCTCAGGGTGGACACTGGCAGCTGGTTTCTTCTGGCAGCAGGCAGTGCTCCACCCCTGCTCCGAACCCTCCCGCTGTGGTAATAGGTAACCATTATGCTCTTCTTGATACAGGAAAGAAGGCATCACCCCCTACAGTAAAGGAGGAGAAGCCTCGTACCCCTAAGGCTGGGAGGTCTGCTGCCACCACTGCGAATAGGAAACGTAGGGTAGTGGTGGTCGGAGACTCTCTGCTGAGGGGGACGGAGGCGCCCATCTGTCGCCCTGACATTTAATCTTGGGAGGTATGCTGCCTGCCGGGAGCCCGTATCCGAGACGTTACGGAGGCATTGTCGAGGATTATCCAGCCCTCTGACTACTACCCCATGCTACTCATCCATGTGGGCACAAATGATACTGCGCGGTGTGACACTGAGCGGATCAAGAGTGACTACAGGGCTCTGGGAGTACGGGTGAAGGAGTTTGGAGCGCAGGTGGTATTCTCTTCGATTCTTCCTGTCAAAGGTAGGGGCCCGGGCAGAGACAGATGCATCCTGGAGGTGAATGCCTGGCTGCGAAGATGGTGTCGCCAGGAGGGCTTTGGCTTCCTAGACCACGGGATGCTATTTGAGGAAGGACTGCTAGGCAGAGATGGCGTTCACCTTTCGAGGAGGGGAAAGACCCTATTTGGACACAGACTGGCTAACCTAGTGAGGAGGGCTTTAAACTAGGTTCGACGGGGACAGGTGAGCAAAGCCCGCAGGTAAGTGGGGAACATGGAGACCTGGGAGATGGGTCGGAAACGAGAGGGAGTGTGGGCTATATTGGCAGAGAGAAAGGAGGGTCAGGACAAAACTGGGAGGAAAGATCAAACCAGTATCTTAGATGCCTATATACAAATGCGAGAAGTATGGGTAATAAGCAGGAAGAACTGGAAGTGCTAATAAATAAATACAACTATGACATTGTTGGCATCACTGAAACTTGGTGGGATAATACACATGATTGGAATGTTGGTGTGGATGGGTACAGCTTGCTCAGGAAGGATAGACAGGGGAAAAAGGGAGGAGGTGTTGCCTTATATATTAAAAATGTACACACTTGGACTGAGGTAGAGATGGACATAGGAGATGGAAGTGTTGAGAGTCTCTGGGTTAGGCTAAAAGGGGTAAAAAACAAGGGTGATGTCATGCTAGGAGTCTACTACAGGCCACCTAACCAGGTGGAAGAGGTGGATGAGGCTTTTTTTAAACAACTAACAAAATCATCCAAAGCCCAAGATTTGGTGGTGATGGGGGACTTCAACTATCCGGATATATGTTGGGAAAATAACACAGCGGGGCACAGACTATCCAACAAATTCTTGGACTGCATTGCAGACAACTTTTTATTTCAGAAGGTTGAAAAAGCTACTAGGGGGGAAGCTGTTCTAGACTTGATTTTAACAAATAGGGAGGAACTCGTTGAGAATTTGAAAGTAGAAGGCAGCTTGGGTGAAAGTGATCATGAAATCATAGAGTTTGCAATTCTAAGGAAGGGTAGAAGGGAGAACAGCAAAATAGAGACAATGGATTTCAGGAAGGCGGATTTTGGTAAGCTCAGAGAGCTGATAGGTAAGGTCCCATGGGAATCAAGACTGAGGGGAAAAACAACTGAGGAGAGTTGGCAGTTTTTCAAAGGGACACTATTAAGGGCCCAAAAGCAAGCTATTCCGCTGGTTAGGAAAGATAGAAAATGTGGCAAAAGACCACCTTGGCTTAACCACGAGATCTTGCATGATCTAAAAAATAAAAAGGAGTCATATAAAAAATGGAAACTAGGACAGATTACAAAGGATGAATATAGGCAAACAACACAGGAATGCAGGGTCAAGATTAGAAAGGCAAAGGCACAAAATGAGCTCAAACTAGCTGTGGGAATAAAGGGAAACAAGAAGACTTTTTATCAATACATTAGAAGCAAGAGGAAGACCAAAGACAGGGTAGGCCCACTGCTTAGTGAAGAGGGAGAAACAGTAACAGGAAACTTGGAAATGGCAGAGATGCTTAATGACTTCTTTGTTTCGGTCTTCACCGAGAAGTCTGAAGGAATGCCTAACATAGTGAATGCTAATGGGAAGGGGGTAGGTTTAGCAGATAAAATAAAAAAAGAACAAGTTAAAAATCACTTAGAAAAGTTAGATGCCTGCAAGTCACCAGGGCCTGATGAAATGCATCCTAGGATACTCAAGGAGCTAATAGAGGAGGTATCTGAGCCTCTAGCTATTATCTTTGGAAAATCATGGGAGACGGCAGAGATTCCAGAAGACTGGAAAAGGGCAAATATAGTGCCCATCTATAAAAAGGGAAATAAAAACAACCCAGGAAACTACAGACCAGTTAGTTTAACTTCTGTGCCAGGGAAGATAATGGAGCAAGTAATTAAGGAAATCATCTGCAAACACTTGGAAGGTGGTAAGGTGATAGGGAACAGCCAGCATGGATTTGTAAAGAACAAATCATGTCAAACCAATCTGATAGCTTTCTTCGATAGGATAACGAGTCTTGTGGATAAGGGAGGAGCTGTGGATGTGGTATACCTAGACTTTAGTAAGGCATTTGATACGGTCTCGCATGATATTCTTATCGATAAACTAGGCAAATACAATTTAGATGGGGCTACTATAAGGTGGGTGCATAACTGGCTGGATAACCGTACTCAGAGTTGTTATTAATGGTTCCCAATCCTGCTGGAAAGGCATAACGAGTGGGGTTCCGCAGGGGTCTGTTTTGGGACCGGCTCTGTTCAATATCTTCATTAACGACTTAGATATTGGCATAGAAAGTACGCTTATTAAGTTTGCGGATGATACCAAACTGGGAGGGATTGCAACTGCTTTGGAGGACAGGGTCATAATTCAAAATGATCTGGACAAATTGGAGAAATGGTCTGAGTTAAACAGGATGAAGTTTAACAAAGACAAATGCAAAGTGCTCCACTTAGGAAGAAAAAATCAGTTTCACACATACAGAATGGGAAGAGACTGTCTAGGAAGGAGTACGGCAGAAAGGGATCTAGGGGTTATAGTGGACCACAAGCTAAATATGAGTCAACAGTGTGATGCTGTTGCAAAAAAAGCAAACATGATTCTGGGATGTATTAACAGGTGTGTTGTGAGCAAGACACGAGAAGTCATTCTTCCGCTCTACTCTGCTCTGGTTAGGCCTCAGCTGGAGTATTGTGTCCAGTTTTGGGCACCGCATTTCAAGAAAGATGTGTAGAAATTGGAAAGGGTCCAGAGAAGAGCAACAAGAATGATTAAAGGTCTTGAGAACATGACCTATGAAGGAAGACTGAAAGAATTGGGTTTGTTTAGTTTGGAAAAGAGAAGACTGAGAGGGGACATGATAGCAGTTTTCAGGTATCTAAAAGGGTGTCATAAGGAGGAGGGAGAAAACTTGTTCACCTTAGCCTCTAAGGATAGAACAAGAAGCAATGGGCTTAAACTGCAGCAAGGGAGGTCTAGGTTGGACATTAGGAAAAAGTTCCTAACTGTCAGGGTGGTTAAACACTGGAATAAATTGCCTAGGGAGGTTGTGGAATCTCCATCTCTGGAGATATTTAAGAGTAGGTTAGATAAATGTCTATCAGGGTTGGTCTAGACAGTATTTGGTCCTGCCATGCAGGCAGGGGACTGGACTCGATGACCTCTCGAGGTCCCTTCCAGTCCTAGAATCTATGAATCTATGAATCATGATAACCTCAGAAAATATTTCAATGCCCTTCAATGCTGATTTCAAATAGCATATTATGCAACTCCTGCAAGTGATAACTTAGTATTTTGGGATGCTGAGAAGGACTAGAATGTGTGCTTGATATTAAAATCCATCACTTCAACATGATTACACTTCTGAAAGAGCTCATCTGACTGTTACAGATATAGTTATGTTGTGTAAGAAATGCAGTATATGCAAGCATATTCTGCTCAAAAGCTGAGAGAACTTGTATTAACAAATACATACACATTTATATTTATAAAATGCTCCCTGAGGAAGGTTTTCTTTAAAAAGTCCTTGATTTCTCTGTTTTACTTCATTTTTAATTTTCTCCTTCCTTTGTCATTATTTATTTTTCCTTCCTCTGTCTGTCAATTTATCACTGCCTGTGCTTCCCAATGGCCCCTCTCCTCTTCAGTTTCTCCCAGTCTCTCCACAATCTATTTCTTTACAGCTTTTCTGTTCTTGCCTTCTTTATTCCCCTCTGTTCAGCCCTGTGTTTTTGCTGCTTTTGGAGAGCAGTGATTTTTCCATTGAAATTGCACTATCAAGTGCTATTCTCACAGGATGCCCACACACTCTGAGACCCAGGAAACACCAATTGGTTATTAAAATGCAGAAGCTCAATGGGAGCTGCTAAATAGCACAAGAAAGAAATTGACTCCAGAATGCAAAAGTTGACATCCAGTACAGGTCTTTTTTCAGTTGACTATTCAAGTTTCTGATATTAATGTGGTGACATCACCCAATTTTGATATACTGATATACATACCTTTAGAATGGTATCTGTTTAAATGTTTTCTATGGCCTTTATTGGGACTGTTGTTTTATTAGTATGTGCTCCTGCACAACTGGAAGCTCTAGTTGAACAGGGCTTGTCTTCCCCCTTCCCCCCGCAGGACAAAGACAACACAGCCCAAGATATGTTTTTTCTCCAACTCCCTCCCTCCTCAGGACTGGCTTTTATTCATCTGCCTCAGTGATTTATCTCAAAAACAGTAAAACCTTGCTACAGCTCAACATTGCTTTAGCCCATAGAGACCTCCTGAGCTAACTCACCCAAATACTTTTCCTTGAAGAACTTCTTGTTCCTCCTTGAAGCTCTGTCTTATCTTAGAGAGCTGCTCAGCTGTTTGTATTGCTGAGATGGAGATAAATGTCATTCCTCTGTTTGGGTGATTTGTTCAGTCAGCAGATTAACTCTTCTGCCTCCACAGAGGGACCTAAGACAGAAATCCTGTCACAGAAGCTAACTTGACCTCTTATTCCCCATATTAATTAAGTTCAGAGGATTTTTGTTTGTTTTTAAGTGATGCTGGAAATAATTTCTCCACCCACACAGAACCTAACTATGGTTACTTCCTCCTAAAGCATCACCTGCTGGTATTAGTCTTATTAGAATTGCCCTTGTTCTCTGAAGAGCTGAGTGGTCTTGCTATATGCTAGAGATATATCTACACTGCAGGTGGGAGTGAGCCTCCCAGCCCAAGTAGATGGACTCGTGCTGGCGGGGCTCGAACTAGCACACTAAAAATAGCAGTGTGGACATTGTGGCTCAGGCTCTCAAGCCTAAGGAGTCAGGTCAGCTTTCTCACTTTCTTTGGCCCTAATAATATTTAATTATTCACTACAAAGTGGAACAGCTTTCAACAAGAGCGCTCCACCTCAGAATACCCCATCATCTGCTGGTTAGGGCTCTCACCTGAGAGGTTGGAAACCTCTGTTCAACTCATTTCTCCTCATCAAGCTGACTGGGAAATTGAGCCAGGGTCTCCCATATTCCAGTGAGTACCCTAATGTCTGGGCTAAATGTTTCAGGTATTTTCCTATCTTTACCTGATTTGAGGATTGCACTTGTGATTAGATGTGGGCTAGATACTCCGATGCCTGCCTGGGGCTGCAGTGAGCATGAGCACAGGCAAAATATCGGTACCTAAGGAACTTTACAGTGGAAATTTAGGCTGTACGTGAGTTTAAGCACCTATATCGTTAGGCAGCAGCTGAGCAGGGGTGGATCTGAGGCTAAACTTTTCACTATCCCCTGACAATTTGTTTTTCTGCATCAAGAAAGCTGGGTGAATGATACTACAAGCCCAATGCCAGCTCACCTCAGCCCCCTCACAATGCCATCAAACCTAAACAGGACAAATGAGAAGCTTAAACCGGAGTCCTTAGAAGGCATCCTCAATCTGTTAGCTCAGATTTGTGACTAATTTGGGCATCATCCTACTAATCCATAGTCCTCAAGACAAAGGATTCCCATAGGAACTAAGATGTTGTCTGACATGGCAAAGAAGTCTTAGGTTTATGACCTATGGAATTTATCCAAACACTAAATTGTTTCATAAATTCAGATTGCCTCACTCAACCCCATAACTAGGGCCCTACCAAATTCACGGTCCATTTCAGTCAATTTCATGGTCATAGGATTTTTTAAAATAGTAAATTTCATGATTTCAGCTATTTAAATCTGAAATTTCACAGTGTTGTTATTGTAGAGGTCCTGACCCAAAAAGGAGTTGGGGGGGTCACAAGGTTATTATAGTGGGGGTTGCAGTACTGCTACCCTTACTTCTGCGTTGCTGCTGCTGGCAACAGTGCTGCCTTCAGAGCTGGGCAGCTGGAGAGTGGCACCTGCTGGCTAGGAGCCTAGCTCTGAAGGCAGTGCTGCTGCCAGCAGCAGTGCAGAAGTATGGATGGTATGGTATGGTATTACCACCCTTACTTCTGCGCTGCTGTTTGTGGAGCTGGGCCCTCAGTCAGCAGCCATCACTCTCCAGCTGCCAAGCTCTGAAGGCAGCATTGCAGAAGTAAGGGTGGCATGGTATGGTATTGCCACCCTTACTTCTGTGCTGCTGCTGGTGGGGCGCTGCCTTCAGAGCTGGGTACCTGGCCAACAGCCTCCTCTCTCTGGCTGCCCAGCTCTGCAGACAGCAGCACAGAAGTAAGGGTGGCAATACCACGACCCCCCTGCAACTCCCTTTTGGGTCAGGACCCCCAATTTGCAAAACGCTGATCTCCCCTGTGAAATCGGTATAGTATAGGGTAAGAGCACATAAAAGGCCAGATTTCATGGAATGGAAGGGAGGCCAGATTTCACAGTCCATGATGCGTTTTTCATGGCTGTTAAATTGGGTAGGGCCCTACCCATAACTCAGAACCTCATGTGAAGATCTACTATGTTATCAGTCACATTTGTGATAGTCTCTTGGGACCCCAGGAACAACTAACTAAGCACAGGACCACATAAGATGCCCTTTCCAAAAATCCACCTGTGTGGATCTGATTGCAGAACTGGGGCTTTAGATGCTAAGTGGGACTTCAATGGTGTGTATTCCTTGTGTTGGTCTTCTGCAGAGGGCGACTTTCACCCTAAATGCACTAACGGCAAAAAGGGAAGATGCTTATCATTCAACCCTTAGGTATATTACCAATCAGTCTCAGTCAAGATGCTGTCTGGGCCAGACTAAATATACATACACATACACATTTTTTTCTGCACCACAAGAAGAGACATTTAAAGAGACCATTTAAAACTTCTTTAAAAATTATGAAAATGGGATTTCTTTCTTCTACCATTCACACCTCAACCAGATTATTGCTTCTAGTGAGAAAGGGAACAGTACAATCAGATGTAATTAAAATTTGTGGTAAAACTGTCTCATGGAATGAAATAATATGAACTTAATTCAGGAAATGATGTGAAGCAGAAATTCCATCTAGAATTGCAAGGTATAGCACAGTATGATGACCAACAAGCTTATACAAAAGAAACAACCACGGATAATGCTAAAACTTTCAATTGATTTACCAGAGTATATTCTCTAGGTTCCATCTTGGGATTTGTTTGTTTGTTTCTTGGCAGACAGAGAAAGCTAGCAATTTTCTGATTTCTTATTTCCTGGAGTATGAAGATACTTTTGCAAAGCAGCATGTGTCTACTTTGCAGAGGGCAAGACTGACAGAAAAATCAATCAGGGTTTCAAAAGTTATCAAATGAAAAGGACATTGGTTTGTGAGTCTGAGAATATCAAACAGTATAAATTTACCACTTCCAGGACACTTGTGAAGTCCTGTACCAAAGCTAAAGATAGAGTTTTGATGAACAATAAGATGATCATTACTGTTGCTGGATATCTGCTTGCAGATATCAGGAATTCTTTCATCTTCACATGTGTGATACTCCAGGTAACTATAGTGTGTAGCCTAGCAAGTTTGATTTCAGGTGTGTTACATCGCTGATGTCTGGAATGCCTCATTAATATCCAGCACTCCCTATAATCATAGGAAATTCAGTTCCTGATATAAGAGAAGCCTTTGATCCATTGACAGAGAATACAAACATTATTTATATGAAGATTACAGTTCAGGAAGCAGTCAAGTTGATTTATCTGCAGTGCACCGGGCAAATTAGAATGACTAAGAATGACATATTTTCAATAGAAGAAAACAGTAGGGACTCAGTAAAAGAATGCAGTCTCCTCACAATACTTCTTTCTAACTATGAAAAAAACATGAGATCTATATTTCAGAGCTGCCTAAAGATATTCATATGGAAAAGAGAAAGAAGAGCTACTGCTGGAACCTGTAAATAGTGACTTTTTAAACACTTTTTACAAAAAAATCATCATAATTCAGTTTAAATGAAAAATCTTGGGAATATGAATGAGCTTGATGTTCAATTAAATGCATTTTACTGTCCTTTTGTTATATTCAACAATATTATAACGAATGAAGGAATCCGTAAACTCTTTTAGCATAGTGATTTTGTAAGTTTACTGCTGGATATGAAGGTATCATTGCATCCTCACGCCAATGCTATTAATAACAAAGAAATTATGGCTCAGAATGTGAGGTAGATTCTTTAATAGACCATAAGCAAAGTAAAATATAATGGAGAAAAATGAGAATTAAGGCCCTGATCATGCAATGAGGTTTGCTCATTTCAGCATCAGGGCATAGATTACTAAATTATAGGTCTGATCTTCCAAACTCACTGTATACAACACTCCCTTTGAATCAATCAGCCAATATAAGAAAGCGTCCCTATACAGCAGTAGCACTTAAAATTAAACGTGCTGAAATTGCTTTCCTGAATAGCAATAGATTTGAGCACATGCTTAATTACTTTTCTGAATGGTTGCCAAAGAGGCAAAGATAAAATTACAGGAGGACATTGGAAGAACTACTGTAGTTATCCCAGATGAGGTTTCAAACAAAATCATTTTTAACCATTTATCTAAATAAAAAAAGTGTCATTTGTCATTTAAAAAAATAATAATAATGAATTATTGTTAAGGCTGTATCTTTTCATTAATAATCCCGTGTTGTGTTGCCATGCATCTATCGCTCAGCTATAAAAAATTGCTTTTGGCTGAAGCATGCAGTGTGGAAGCTAATTAGTTTTATTTTGTTTGGTTCATGAGTACAAATATTGAACAAAATTGCTTTAGATATTAAATGATGCAACTCAGATTCTAAATGATCAAGGTACTTAAGCTTGCGTAACTTCAAGCATACAAGGAGTCCTGATGAAGTTATTGAAGTCAGTGGAGCTGCTCAGTCGCTTAAAGTTAGGTATGTGCTTATGTAGCTTGAGCCCCATATACTTTTATTGTTTAAAAAGTATGATTTTATTTATGTGCTGACAATCTGAATACATTACCTTTATTCTGCATTTGTACAGTGCCTAGCACAATCAGGTCCTGCTGCATGTGGGTATGCTATAGTAATACAAACAACCACCACCAATATCTGTATCAGAAAGACAAATAATCCCAGCACAGGCCAACATAAAATTATCTGTGGAAAAAGTCTTGAAGTCAGTGGGACTATTGAGCGCCTTGGAGGAGCTAGTCCTCAAAATGCAAGTTAGGTGGCTAAATGGCTTTGAAAATTCTGGCCTTAATTTTCAACGTAGCACACAGGGATTTAGCTACTTCACTTCCATGAACATTATTGGAAGCAGAGTGGCTGTATTCCTGTGCGAAGCTTTATAGATTTAAAAGGAAGAGGTATATTTTATTCTGTTTCTCTTTAATCATAGACTCATAGGACTGGAAGGGACCTTGAAAGGTCATCTAGTCCAGTCCCCTGCACTCAAGGCAGGACTAAATATTATCTAGACCATTCCTGACAGGTGTTTGTCTAACCTGCTCTTAAAAATCTCCAATGATGGAGATCCCACAACCTCCCTAGGCAATTTATTCCAGTGCTTAACCACCCTGACAGTTAGGAAGGTTTTCCTAATGTCCAACCTAAACCTCCCTTGCTGCAATTTAAGCCCATTGCTTCTTGTCCTATCCTCAGGGGTTAAGAAGAACAATTCTTCTCCCTCCTCCTTGTAACAATCTTTTATGTACTTGAAAACTGTGATCATGTCCCCTTCTCTTTTCCAATCTTCCATCATAGGTCTTGTTTTTTAGACCTTTAATCATTTTTGTTGTCTTCCCTGGACTATCTCCAATTTGTCACATCTTTCCTGAAATGTGGCCCCCAGAACTGGACACAATACTCCAGTTGAGGCCTAATCAGCGTGGAGTAGAGTGGAAGAATTACTTCTCGTGTCTTGCTTACAACACTCCTGCTAATACATACCAGAATGACGTTAGCTTTTTTTTGCAACAGTGTTACATTGTTGACTCATATTAAGCTTATGCTCCACTATGATGCCCAGATCCCTTTCCGCAGTACTCCTTCCTAGGCAGTCATTTCCCATTTTGTATGCGTGCAAGTGATTGTTCCTTCTAAAATGAAGTACTTTGCATTTGTCCTTATTGAATTTCATCTTATTTACTTCAGATGATTTCTTCAATCTGTCCAGTTCATTTTGAATTTTAATCCTATCCTCCAAAGCACTTGCAATCCCCCCCCCCCCCAGCTTGGTATCATCCGTAAACTTTATAAGTGTACTCTCTATTCCATTATCTAAATCATTGATGAAGATACTGAATAGAACCAGACCCAGAACTGATCCCCGCGGGACCCCACTCATTATGCCCTTCCAGCATGACTGTGAACCACTGATAACTACTCTCTGGGAACAGTTTTACAACCAGTTTTGCATCCACCTTATAGTAGCTCTATCTAAGTTTCATTTCCCTAGTTTGTTTATGAGAAGGTCATGTAGGACAGTATCAAAAGCTTTACTAAAGTCAAGATATACCACGTCTACCGCATCTAATGATACTTCAGTGATTACTGAAGATCACTTGTAGAGATATTATGGTATAGTAACACATCCAGTGCTGAGGAGCTGTTAGAACAATAGACACTTTTAATTAACTGTACTATACACTTTAGGAGCCTGTATTACTTTCCAGCTGGGGACATGTTGCAGCCATCTTCATACTCTACAGCTGTGAATTCACTGCAGGAAAATACTGATTTTGTTTCAAATACTTTTTTTTTTCTTTGTCACATTCTAGAGTGCAAATTTCAGTCCACCGCTGTCTCTTCTATTCCTCCCCTTCTGATGATTACTATCTGTAGCAAAAAGGGAATAGCACAGCTCCTTTTTCCTTCAAAATTTGATGTTTCACAGGGCTGAACCTTTTGATGTTTCCCTCTTAATCAGTCTGACAACTGTTTTCACAATAAAACCTATTTCTGAAGAATATCACATCCATTATTTTAAACTGTTTGAAAAGTGTGTTCAGTAGCAAAAAGATACACATCAGCACTTGTGCTGAAAAAAAATGTCTAACAAGTGTGCATTTAATCTGACTTAATTACTTTAAAAGGTTAGATTGGCACCTCGGTGATATGTTGATGGGCATGTTAAAATGCCATATAGATTAGTTGTTTTCAGTGTTGTAGCTGTGTTGGTCCCAGGATATAAGAGAGACAAGGTGGGTTTAAGGTATAGGTCTGAAGTCTTTTTGCAGTGCTGCTCAGCATATTTAGGGTTGTATGTAGTGGTCAGAGAGTTATGGATGGTAATGATGAGGACACAGTTTTGTTTCTTGCATTTGCTTAGGAAGTTGATGCACTGTTAAATTTGGCTTCCTTCATGTTGTGGCATTTCCATTTCAGATGGCAGAATTCAGCATCTTTCATTTTTGTTTGCCGTGTTGTCTGCATAGCTCAAAAACTTGTCTCTCTCGCCAACAGAAGTTGGTTCAGTAAAAGATATTACCTCACCTTCATTATCTCTCTCATAGAAAAAGTTGATTAGACTCCAAAACAAACAAACAAAGATTAAAATCAGTTCCTTTGTTACACTGTAGGCCTAGGAGAGAGTTGTTGATATAAACTAAATTTTGTGCATGGTAGCTGGTGAAAAAACAATAAAAAGCCATGGAGAAAAAAGCCACTTGCTCTGGATTGATAGTGTGACACACCAGATTCAGGCTACTTCATTGTAATGTGATTTATTAATTTGGTTTAAAGAAAAGTGATGGTCAACATTTCCATAAAGTTGACTAAAACAGCCTCTCTCTGGGATATCAGGATGTAAAACAAAAAGCTCTAGGATCTTCTAGTCAAAGTTGGAGGTCCTGCCTCAGCACAGGGGGCTGGATTTCTATGGCTAGGTCTACACTACCCACCTGAATCGGCGGGTAGAAATCGACCTCTCGGGGATCGATTTATCGCATCCCGTCAGGACGCGACAATCGATCCCCGAATCGATGCTCTTACTCCACCAGCGAAGGTGGGAGTAAGCGCCGTTGACAGGAAGCCACAGAGGTCGATTTTGCCACCGTCCATACAGCGGGGTAAGTCGGCTGCGATACGTCGAATTCAGCTACGCTATTCGCGTAGCTGAATTTGCGTATCTTAAATCGACCCCCCCTGTAGTGAAGACGTAGCCTAAGATTCTACTATCTGGTTAGCTGACTAACACTAGTGAGGAACAGAGGTCTTGCAGGAAGTCTGTGGCAGAACCAAGAATAGATCAAAATTCTCTGATTACCAGTTCTGCGCTTTAGCAAGCAGATGAGACTCTGCCTTTTATGCAGTACTACTAAAATAGTTATTTTAACACTTTCCAATTGAGAAGTTCTTGGTGCTCTGTTTTCTGCAGATGTAAATGGTTTACTGAACAGCACACACAAACACTACCTTTGTTTCAAGTAATTCTGCAAATCATTCTAGACACAAAAACCAGATTGTGGCCCAGATCACCTGGCAGAGCAAAGGAGTAAGTGGGTGCAAGGCATCCTCTTACTGCCTGGGATATCTCGATCATGAATAGCAAGCACAGTGAGGAAACGAGACAAGTGGAAGGGAGCAAGTGGAGCCTTGGCTCTGCCCCCACAATGCACCAGGAGAAGTACTCCAGAGACAAGCATAGGCCTGGTGGTGCAGGGTACTTCCCTCGCAGAGCAAAAGAAAACCAAGAAGATTGTGACTCAGAGTTATCTATGATCTGGTTGGCTCTAGTAGCAGCACAGCAATGGCTGCTCTTTGCTTAGGAGTTGGCGCAAAGCCATGACTGAGCCCAAAGCAAACAAAGTCCACTCTGTCTTCTGTAAAGCAGATTGGACAAGTATTGCCAAGTATCTTAATACGGACTCACAACATGGATCAAAACAGCTAAATCTCAAGATGCTTACACTTTCAAATTAGCCAGTGTTATTACAAAAATTTCCATTAATTCAAACAATCTTACCAATAGTATCATTCATAATAATCTTTAGCTCTTATACAGTGCTTTTCATCATTGATCTTAAGGCACTTTACCAAGGACAGAAAGTATTAATTATCTGCATTGTACAGAAAAGGAGATTTGGGCTCAGAGAAGTGAAGTTTTGATTGACATTTTCCAAATGAAAAAATGTTCCATTGGAAAATTCCTGAGCTGCTCTAATTGTTTGTAGTTTAAAGTCAACTGTTAAAAGTAAATAAAAATAATTAAATCTTAGTGAGAGGGACCTCACCACATTATCTTTTTGACAGAGATTGGGAGGTAGACCATCAATTTTTGTGTGGCTTCAATGCACAGTTAAGCAAGATTCTATGTACATATTTCAGCATATGGGATCTAAGTGTATTTGTGATTATATGTAATTATAGTTTGCAATTGTGTTTTGACATTGATAAGAATTTGATTGCCTCTCAGACATTAAGATTTTTTATTATTAAGTGAAAATACGTATTATATCAATTAGAACGGGGCCTGTGGCTGGATCTGGATTTTCAGTTAAGGGTTCAGATTCAAGGGCAAATCAGCACTGGGGTTCACCCATGTTCAAGAATGTCAAAATATTATAAGTTACTTTTATGAGATGTCAGCCATATTCAAATCTGAATCAGACAACATGCCCACTTTGACATTGAGTTCTACCTAGAATCACACATAAAACTAGGAATTAGAATCTGAATACAGACTCTTCATATGGAGATTTGAAAAGGTTTGGATTTCAGATTCTAATTATGGGCTTCTCTAACTTCATTTCAAAGAAAGTTTTTTAAAAATATAGGGCAATAAAGCAATTTTAATACACAACCTCCACTGATACATTAGAAAAACCAAAGTATGCAAAATTGTGGAACAAGTACAGGCTAGATAAATCAGATATGTTCTCACAACTAGCAATGAAATCTTTTATATTAACAATATTGTATTCGTGTCTAATCACGTCACTGCTCTTTTACCCAGGCCACATCCTCAAACAACTATTGACTTATTAACCACTTTTTAACATCAACTCACTCATTCCTGCTAGTCACACCTTTCCCTGCCCACCTCGGGAAAGCTTGAAAATCCTGGATTGTCCCTTCTCAGTACTGCAAACCCCAAACATTTAAAAATAGTGAACACCTCAGATTAAGAAATGGCTTAAAATTGTGACATTTTAACAATAATAAAATTTAGGGGTCATGTCTTCAAGCTTTTCTGTTCAACCATGACGGCGAGAAAGTTTTGGTTTTTTAAAAGTGTAAACAGATTCTTACACATGACTCCCAAGTTAAGCAACTCTTAAACTGAAATAAGATCGTCCATATGGGGATTTGCACTGATTTAACTAAAGCTCTTTAAAAGTCACATCTTAAGTTACTTTTGCAGATGAGACCTCAGGCTGTCTCATCTGTTTCTGTTCCCTCTCCCTTCACACACATCCTATCCTAAAAATCCCTTTCTTTATATTTATTTCCTCTGCAACCAACTCCCCCCCCTTTTCTTCACTTCCAAACTCTTTCCTACCCTGCTTCATCAATGTGCCTCTATCCTGATCCAGTTGGACACCTGCCACAGGATATTACAGTCCCACATCTATTCAACCACGTAATCTGACATATCCTTTGAAACTGCCAAGAAGGGTGTACATTAGCGCCAGTGCTGATAGAAGGTTGTGAGAGATGTGGATGCTTGCTCATTAAGAACAGATCCAAGAATAGACCACCAGCTCATTTCATATTGGTCACTGAACAGCCACCAGTTCACTAGTGTTCTGTTCCTGCAAATTCAGACATGACAGTAATGAGAGAAAAAATATCTCGTATTCCCATAGCTAAGAGTAGCAAGAACTTAAACAAAGTTTCCATCTCATGACCTGACAGTGGAAAGGATATGGCACCAGGATCCACCTATGCTTGGATTCCATTTTATAAGTTCCCGAGCAGAGTAACCCAAAGTCTAGCATACATTAGACAAAAATTGGGCTCCAAAAGAAATATTGACGAACACCACAATAAAACTCTCTCTTGCTAGAGAACAGAAATTCTGAAATACTTTTACTTACTGAAATTATTTCAAATGATTGGAGCAGCAGGAACACCCTTTGTCACAGCAAGATGCTGGCACGTTATTAGTATTCAGTTCTATTACCAGTGGGTATATCTGCACAAAAAAGGCCTGTCTTTGCTGGTACTGTGACTGCTGCATTGTTTCCACTTGCATGTATCCCTCTACAGTTTTAATGAATTATTAGACCATTGGAAGGTTTATCAGAGCATTGTTGGGCTGAATGTGTGATTGATTGTTCCATTTTCAGGAGTATAAATTTATTTGCGTATGTTTACTAGTCTGAGAGTGCTGGGAAGTAAATGCTCTGCAATTGAGTCTCCTTTGTATCATTTAGAAGAAGCTACGCATTTCAAATTATTGTGACTTTGAAGTTCCAACTTTGAATATACATCAAATGTTTGAGGATAAAATGTGATGTGACATAACTGGTCACATAACTGGAGCAAGGCCTGCCCCTGCCTCCATGACAGTGGAACTGGTGTAATTCCACTACCTAAGTGGTTAGGTTGGGAAATCTACATCATGTCTTTGGAGCTGGTGCTTTCTAGGTGAAGGGAAGTACAGTGGCACACAAATCTCACAAACCTGACCACCTTCTGCTCTAAGTGCAAGGCTTACTTTGTTAATCTTGTCTTCTCTAACACAGAGACATAGTAGCAGGTACATATTTAAAAAAACCTGACCCCTTACCAAAACATTTCTCTGCACACACAATGTTCCCCTGGAGCAGAGAGTGAGGGAAAGAAGAAACCACACGATAGATGACGGTCATGTGACAATGCCCTTCTAGAAGGGGCTCAGATACTATCGTAATGAGGGTTTGATAAGAACCTGTATAGAATCAACTACAAAATGATGTCAAAGGCCTCTAGATCCTAGAAGATGCACTTTTAAAAAATTTAAATATGAATAGATAGCCAGAACTCGAAATCCATTTGAGTACTAGGGTCCTGGACAGTAGGTGGGAATGCATGGGCAGCAGATATTAGTACACATATGTTATGGTGATGGAGTGGCTGTGTGGATGTCACTTACTGTGATGGTGGGTAAAATCCTAACTCTTTTGATGTCATTGGCAAAATCTCCATTAACGTCACGAGTGCCATTTACAGTGTTTTAGAGTGTTTGCATAGTACAACTGGTTGGAAAAAAAATTAGATAAAAAATGCTGTTTTCATAAAGACTAAAATGTTTAGAAAGTCATGTCAATGTTCACAATTTTGCTTAGAAAAAATGAAACAAAGCATTTCAATAAATTTCAAAATGGGAGTTTTGATGGTCAGAATGGAACTTTTCAATTTATTTTTAAATGAAATTCATTATTTTTTTATATTAAAAGAAATACAAAAAGTTTTAAAAGATCAAAAGTCAGAGCGAAATGTTTTGATTTTATTGAAACAAAACATTTAATTGACCTGAATGATATTTTTTTAAAAAATTCTCTTGGGAAAATTTTGAAGTGTTTTGATTTTGTTTTTTGGTTTTTTTTGCAACTGAAATGAATTTGAAATTGTGGAATTTCTTCCCAATAAAAATCTGGTTCCTTCTAAGCTCTGTAGCATAGGTCCCCAGCCCATAGCACTATTTACCACTTAGCTGTACATAGATATTACTGAAATGGGCACCTTAAAAATAAAGTGAATAGATAGATAAATTTGAGCTTTGCATAGTCATACAACAATTGTATAGGATTTGGCCCACATTTCTTATGAATAGCAAAAGACAATCAAGGCTAGAACATGAAAACTGTAGAGTAATTAATAATCTTCATGATACAGGAGTATCTAAAGCATGTCATGGGGCCAATGGCCCTTCAGAAGAATGAGGGGCTAACTGGTCCATGTTAGGTGGGCTACACATGGGAACACTCAGGTGCTCCAGCTGGAGCCCATTTAGCTAATTAGCAATGGAGCAGCTGAGATTGAAAGAGGCTGCTTGAACAGTATAAAGGAAAAGTTGCTTAAAATAAAGGGAGCTGTCTTTAGAGGCAGCTTGCTGTGGCTGCAGTCTGGAAAGAACCCGCTGGAGGTAGAGTAGGCCTCGGGGGGTGAAAACAGTTGTGGCATTCCTGTCATTAGGTTCTGGGAAGAAAGCTGATGTAGGCCTTCACGCTACAGTGTCCTACAGGTGGAAACAGGCTCTGGGGAAGGGAGTAAGACGGAGGAAGATCTGGTAGAAGTTGTCCAAAGACAGCAAAATAGGCTCCCAAATGGGGGGGGGGAAGGAGAATCCTGAGTTAGGTCCTACAATGGATAGAAGGAACCCACATGAAGCAGATTAGGCTCCTGTGGGAGATGTCTTGGGATAGGGCTTGTAAGTGGGAGCAGGGACATCCCAGAGGTAAACTGCCAATATCCTTGTGGGGAAGCAGACAGCATGGGGAATCCCACTAGAGTAGAAGTTATTAGTTTAACCCATAAGGGACCTTTCAGCAATAAATGACTTTTGCAGGAGATTAAATGCTAATCTGCAGTTAAAGCATTTGATAATCATAAATGTTTATTGCAAATAGACCTTAATGCCAAGATCATTTCTGTTATATGTTAAGCTTAAAAACCAATATAATGTAAATAAAGAAAAATATTTCTGTTATGCATTAGTAAAAAAATGTTGCCAGCTTTCATGACTTTGTGAGTCTCACAACGTTTGGTGTTTTTTGCTAAAGCACTGTGTCACATAAACTGAAATAAGCCACTCTTGGGCAGAAATGCAAGTGCCCACATGGAGGTTTGCACCAGTTTAATTAAATATCTAAAATGTAGTTTAAGTTAAACTTGTAGACAAGGCTTGAGAATAAGGAAGAGGGATAGGATAAGCAAGAAAAGGTCAATTACATGGAGCCTATTACACCAGTTCTTCAAAGACAACAGTGTGTTCCAGGTAGAATTACAAATGTGGATGTTGAGTAATACAGCCCAAAATGGTTTGGGTCTGTCCCTAGAAAATTTCAAGGCACATGTATTTTCTTAGGCCTTTGCTTGAAGGATATGCCTTATGATATATCAATCATACTTTAGGAGGTGAGTGTCACTTATGCTGACTTTAGTAAATATCTTGTAGATTTTAATATTGTACAGGTGAATTTTAGCAAATTTTAGTAAATGTTTTCCTCAGCATTCATTGTCTTTTTGTGACTTAGAAAGCACCTATTGTGAACTAAAAACTAGGAAGCCACAGTATAATTTTGTTGCAATCAGCATAACTTCAGGAATGAAAATTGTCATTCTACTCTACACAGGGCCTTATACCATGGTCATCACTATAATAGCTAAGCATCTTCTAGAAGTGCATTACAAACCTCTTCTGGTATTTTTTAAGTAGATATTGCTATGTGTTTGTGTTAGAGAAGTGTGGTGTTTAGATGCTGCTTCTAATTATTAGAACTGGGAGCACTGCTGTTGGGAGTCTGAAAGGACAGGAAACAGGAAGGAGGGGGAGGAGTTGAGGAGGCTGAGAGAGTTACAGAGTGTGCAGCTACAGCTTGGAGAAGAGACTTGCACTGTAAATAAAGTTCTGTTGAAGTTGTTAATACTTTGCCTGGTGGATACAACATTTTGGCGACGAGGATGGATCTTCTGCCTCTGAACCCACCTGCACCCTTTCTGCAAAGCCCAGGTGAGCCTCCAATTGCTTTTACTGCCTGGATCCGTATGTTTGAGACTTATCTGCTTGAAATCAGTGCTACAGAGATTTCTGAAGTAAGAAAGCATGCTCTGCTAATCCACTGCCTTGGAGCAGAAGGGCAGTGTATAATTTACACTTTTCCCCTTTCAGATGATAAATATGAGACTGCACTCACTGCATTAAAGAACTTTTTTGTGCCAAAAGTGAATGTAGTAGCTAATCGCTACAGATTTCGCCAGCGTGAGCAGAAACCAGGGGAGACTATAATGCAGTATATGGCTTCCCTGAGGAGTCTGATTGTAACTTGTGACTTTGGGAATATGGCAGATGAGATGATTAGAGACCAGCTCATTGAGAAAACAACAATGCTTCATGTAAGAGAACGCTTACTTCTAGAACCACAACTTACACTAGAAAAAGCAATAACCATTGCTACTCAGATTGAGTCAGCTACAGCTGAAGCCAAAATAATGAGCCAGGGTACAAGAGGCCCAGTCCAGGCTGTGACTCCTTTGCAGAAAAGTTCACTATCACTGCAGACAAACAATTGCAAAAGGAAAACTAATGAAAAGCCACTGAATCAGCGAATGCAAAATACAGTAAAAGCATGCTTTCGCTGTGGATCCCCACAACATCTTGCAAGCTACACAGGATGTCCAGCAAACGTAGCTCAGTGCAATCATTGCAAAAAGATTGGGCATTTTGCTAAAGTATGTCGGTAGCCAGTTCAATCAACAGGTGCATGCAGTTACAATACCAGATGTTACTGTGCTGAGTGTAGACAAAATCACTACTGCACATATTCCAGAACAGATAAAGTGCACTGTAAATGTTTCTGCCATACCATCAGGCAAATCACACTCTATTCAGCTAATGTTGGACACTGGCTCAGCAGTATCTATACTACCTGATTCCATCTATTTGCATTACTTTAAAGATGTGCCTCTTACTGAACCCAAACTTCACTTGGTATGCTATTTGAAAAACCATATTCCAGTACATGGCTGCCTGCCAGCAATAGTTACTTTTGGTGATCGCTGTGTAACTGCGGAGTTCTACATTGTCCACAAAGGCACTGCTATCCTTGGCAGAGATTTATTAGCTGCTTTAAATCTCAGGGTAGTTAATGGACGAATTGATCTTCCTCAGCAAAGCACTCTTGCGGTACACACACCAGTTTCAGCTGGGACCCAACTCCAGGTTGAGGAGAAACTCGGCTGTGCTTATGGGTTTCTGCATAAAGTTAAAATGCGGAATAATGTGTTGCCTGTATGACAGAAATTACGGCGCTTACCATTTTCAGTCAGGGAAGCTGTATCAGAGGAACTTAGAAAACTTGTTCAAAAGGACATTATTGAAGAGATGAACTCCTCGGAATGGGTTTCACCTATAGTAGTGACACAGAAGAAGGGTGGAGACAGTCGCCTTTGTGTGGACTTAAGGGAGCCAAATAAAGCTATTGTGATTGACAGCCATCCTCTTCCTCACATAGAGGAAGTATTTGCAGAACTCCGTGGAGCAAAGATGTTTTCTACTCTTGATTTGCAGAGCGCACACCACCAGGTTATGTTGCATGAAGATAGCAGAGACCTCACAGCATTTATTACACATGAGGGACTATTTCGTTTTAAACTTGTTCCATACAGTCTCGCATCAGCCCCAAGTGCCTTTCAAAAAATGATGTAATTGATTCTGAAGAATTAACATGGAGTTCAGTGCTATTTGGATGATATTATTGTGTTTGGAAATACTACTGGAGGAGCATGACAATAACCTGCAGTCTGTACTAAACTGCATCAGCAAAGCAGGCCTCAAGCTCAATAGGTCCAAATGCAAATTTAAACAAACTGAACTCTCCTTTCTGGGACATACAATTTCACAGGCTGGACTAAAACCTGATCCAGATCATATCCTGGCAATTTCAAATGCTCCTCCTCCAACAGATTTGCAAACGTTCCTTCTTGGGTCTTACCTCCTGGTATGCAAAATTCATTCCCAATTATGCTTCTGTCATTGAACCGTTACAAGAATTACTACGGAGAAGTTCAACCTTAGTGTGGACAACGGATGCACAAGTTAGTTTCGAAAGGGTGAAAGACTTGATTGTACATAGTCCAGTACTTGCATTATTCAGTCCCGCATTGCCCACAATTGTAACTACTGATGCTTCTGATTATGGACTTGGGGCTGTCCTCAGACAACTTCAAGAGGACAACACTGAGAGGACTGTTGTATTTGCTTCAAGGACACTAAGTAATGCTGAGAGAAAATATTCTACAGTTGAAAAAGAAGCACTTGCTTGTGTCTGGGCTACTGAAAAATGGAGAACTTACCTGTGGGGCCGCACGTTCAAGTTGCGCACAGACCACAGCCCTTTGACGACGTTGCTCACCACGAAAGGACTGGGAAGAGCAGGATATCGTATTCCTAGATGGTCTGCAAGACTACTCTCTTTCAATTATGAACTGGAATATAAGCCTGGAAACGAAAATATGGTAGCTGATTGCCTTTCTCGCCTGCCTTTGCCTTCACCAGATGGTCCACCAGAGGATGAGGATGTAGTAGTTGCGCTTATTACAAGCACTCTTACTGCAGTTACAAGAGAACAATTTCAAGCTGCTTGTTCAGCGTGTCCAATTCAAAAAACTACGGGAATTTCTGACAACCCTAAAAACCTTGACCCAGTTTTGCTGCCTTATTTTAGAGTTCAGGATGAACTTTCTTTGCTCGATGGCTGAGTGCTACGAGGTACACACCGGCTACTTGTGCCAGAAGAATTACAGTCAAAACTCAGACACCTGGCACACGATACTCATCAAGGAATTGTCAGAACCAAACAACGACTACGGGATCTGTATTGGTGGCCAGGGATGGACTCTCAAACTGAAGAACTCATAAAATCCTGCATCACTTGCCAAATGCATGATAAGACAGCAGTGACATGTAACCCTCCATTACAGCCTGTTCCTCTTCCTGAATCTGCATGGGAAAAAGTGGCGATTGACATTGTAGGGCCCTTTGACACTGCTCCAATTGACTGTCGTTATGCCATCACTTTAATAGACTATTTCAGCAAATGGCCTGAGGTAGCATTTACATCGCAAATTTCTTCTGCTACAGTAATTAAGTTTCTCTCTTCAGTTGTTAGCCGGGAAGGTAACCCCAAAGAACTGGTTTCAGATAACGGTAGTCAATTTACTTCCCTGGAGTTTGAAACTTTTCTAGCAGAGAGGAACATTTTACACAGGAGGTCATCCCTATATTACCCTCAAGCCAATGGAGAAATCGAACGGTTTAACCGAAGTTTGAAAGAGAGTTTGCAAACAGCTAAACTGGAAGGGCGATTGTGGATACCCTTCACTACTGATTTCTTGCAAGCATACCGGGCTACACGACATGCCACAAAGCAAAGATCACCCGCAGAGTTACTTCATGGGAAACAGATGACTACTAAACTGAACATTGCTGGATTGTTAAAGGCACGACCTGATGCCCCAAACAAGGATGATGTGAGAAAGACAGTTGAACAGAACCAAGCAAAGTCTAAGGCTTTCACAGACAAACAGCGGGGTGCTAAGGAACCAAAGTTTGAGTGTGGTTCCTTTGTTAGAATACGAAAACCTGGAATCTTACGCAAAGGGGACCATAAATTCACAGCTCCTCTTAAAATCATAGCGAAGAAGGGACCTTACACCTATCGACTTTCTGATGGGCGGGTATGGAATGCTTCTTATCTTGCACCTGCCTATGCACCAAGAGGAGATTATGCCAATACCCAGTCTGCATCGGATGACTTCACTGTAGAACCAACACAACAAGACATTGCACTGGAACCGGGGCTTGAGAGACGGCCTGTCAGACTCAGACGACCACCTGCCTGGACTAAAGACTATGTTACGTAGTATCTACAGTGTTTTCAGTGTAAGATTCCTGCCAACAGTATAGTGTCTTGTTTCATATTTGTTCCTGGAGTTAGAACAACAATGTTTATTTTAATTTGGAAAGTTTCTTAAGAGAGGAGGGAATGTGGTGTTTAGATGCTGCTTGTAATTTATTAGAACTGGGAGCACTGGCTGTTGGAGTCTGAAAGGACAGGAAACAGGAAGGAGGGGGGAGGAGTTGAGGAGGCTGGGAGAGTTACAGAGTGTGCAGCTACAGCTTGGAGAAGAGACTTGCACTGTAAATAAAGTTCTGTTGAAGTTGTTAATACTTTGCTTGGTGGATACAACAAGAAGGCAGGTCAAAGAAATGCACCTTGCACTTGGAGCAAAAGATGATGAGTTTTGTGATAGAATTTAGTTCCTGGGGGAGTTCACTCCACAGTTATTTTCATTATAACCTGCCCATCACCATCACCACTATCCAACCAATCACATTGTTCAATTGGCAGAACGTTGTCTTGTATAAAGCTATTGTTTTTGTGAGGCAGATGGATATGTTTTGTTTTAAAAAGTGTTTGAAATATCAGCCAGATTCTCACCCTCAAAACAGCGTAATGCTTGGCATCTGAGGATTCCATTGGCATGGCTGTATACCACCCTGGTAGGTCAGCATTGTGGATGGAGGGTGGCTGTGCTCTGGCTGCTTACCAGTAAATATATCATCTCCCAGGAGTCCTTTTAGATGGTGGGATCTGACAACAGCCATGAGGCTGCTGTAAATTATGCCAGGGACTATATCAGCCCCTGGTGAATCAGGAAGCATAAAGCTACTTTTCCTGTCCCCTTCCCATTATGTCAATGCTTGACTAGACCCAAGGATCATTGTCAAATTCCAATACATTCTTAACTTTCCCCAATGTCACCTTATCATTGGGATTCATCAGTATTGCTTCACTTTATGATTCTTTTGTTAACTCCTAAACTTTTCATGAGATTCATAAAACAAGCAGTATCAGTAAAATGTATTCCTCTCCTATATAAAAATTATTAGTGATGGGACAAAGTTACACAATCCAGATCCATACTTTGAATGATCTCAAAGCAGTTTTTTTGACAGCTCAGACCCAGGACAATTTCCCCCGCACCCAAGTTCTTAGTCCAGTGCAATAACTGCCCACCATGGGTTGTCAGTGGCAATTGGAACCAGGACATCTGACACTAAAAGGATGGGCTTCTACTGTTTGAACTAAAGGACTACTGGGTAACTATAGCAGACTCATTAAATCTCTTACATGGACTAGACACTAGAATAGAACAAAGACCCACAGTGTGGCAATGTGAGTCAGTGGCATATCATTGTGATGCACTAAACTGTTGTTACTACTGTCCATGTTCTCACAAGTTCCCTCCAGAAATGAAAATTCATTCAAGATCTTCTCTTAGCTAGATTAAAACTTCAATTATTTCAAAAGCACAGTATTAATAACTAGAATGAACATAATGGAAAATGAAGCAATACACAAAAACAGTAACTAAAATATAAGCTAGTTTGTGCAAGTAAAATCTGGGTATGATGAAAGCCATAAATTAAAACATAATTGAGGCTCAGGCAGGCTGGATGTTACTTATTAAGAGAAGTTTGTTTGACATTGGAGCATGTGTTTTCATTTAGCAATCAGCATCAATAATTGCACATATGGCCATTAAGGTTCAAATAAGGTTTTAAAGAAGAATCATGTTCTTAATTTAGAATTAGCTAACCTAGATGGAGATTTGATATTTTTGCAGTTTGGGCTTCTGCAATATAGTAACAAAAAAGTTTCCTTAAGATCCAACAATGATTTGAAAATTTTTCTGAGTTTTCTTGGGACACTATTTCAAACCTAGGTATTCTTTTGAAAAACTTTTGTCTCACTACTGGAGATGGTATGAACCAGAGAACGACATACATTAAGGAAGGTAGAGTGTAATCTTTGCGGTTGTAGATGAAGTATGTCACAATGGCTATAGACAAGAATACATAAGTATTTCCATACTACAGAGTCTTCAGTTGTCCTATGAATTACTCACTTTACCTTTCTGGCAGAAATATGCCATGTTATTCCCGTCCCAACAGTTAATGTTTTGTGTCTGCAAAGTCTGAAAAAAACACAGCTAATTTTGATTAAAGAGTGAAAACACCACATTTCTGCCATTATAACAAAATGTGATTCCCCTCCTTCATGTTACAGTGCCTTAGCAAGAAGTTGCAGACATGTTTAATTTATCAGGGACATAGTATATAAAATTACATAGGTGCCTTCTGGTTCTGCAGTGAAAATCTTTTCAGAATGGATCACATGATATCTGGCAAGCTGATGGCTGGCTGAATTCCTCCTCATATGTCGAATCATTGTAAATTTCTATTTTTTGGACAAATTGACAACACATTTCAGATATAACTGCTAAAACTGCCTGGATAACATCTAACTGTAAAAGGTGTATTTCCATGGTATAAAGAAAGGCAATATTTGGTGTGGACATTTTGACTCACCAAAGCAATCACTGAATGTATGAAGTGCAGCTTCTTCAGTTCTCAGTGTTTGAGGCCAGAAGAGACCATTAGATCATCTAGTCCAGGGGTGGGCAAACTTTTTGGCCTGAGGGACGCATCGGGTTTTGGAAATTGTATGGAGGACTGATTAGGGGAGGCTGTGCCTCCTCAAACAGCCAGGTGTGGCTCAGCCCCCACCCCCTATCCCACCCTGCTTCTCACCCCCTGATGGCCCCCCCCGGGACCCCTGCCCCATCTACCCCACCCCCACCCCCCGCTACCTGTCCCCTGACCGCCCCCGGAATCTCCACCCCTGACTGCCCCCCACCACCCCATCCAACCCCTCTCATTCCTGACTGCCCCCCCGGGACCCCTGCCCCATCCAACCCCCCCTTCTCCCTGACTTCCCCCTGGAACCCCTGCCCCTGACTGCCCCCCGCTGCCTCATCCAACCCCCCTCTCCTTCCTGACTGCTTCCCGGGAGCCCTGCCCCCATCCAAACCCCCATTCCCCACCCTGTGACCGCCCCAACCCCTATCCACACCCCTGCTCCCTGACCACCACCCCGAACTCCCCTGCCCTCTATCTAACCCCCCCACTCCCTGCCCCCTTACTGCGCTGCCTGGAGCACCGATGGCTGGTGGTGCTACAGCTGCGCTGCCCGGCTGGAGCCAGCCACGCCACCGCGCAGCACAGAGCACCAGGTCCGGCTGGACTCTGCAGCTGTGCTGCCTGGCCACCCAGAGCATTGTGCCAGCCGTGCAGCGCGCTGAGGCTGTTGAAAAGGGGGAGCAGTGGGAGAGGGGCCAGGGGCTAGCCTCCCGGGGCAGGAGCTCAGGGGCCAGGCAGGAGGGTCCTGCGGGCCCGATGTGGCCCGCAGGCCATAGTTTGCCCACCTCTGATCTAGTCTGACCTCCTGCATATCACAGCCCAATACATTTCACCCAGTTACCCCTCTACTGAGCTCAGTAACTTGTGTTTGGCTAAAGCATATCTTCCAGAAAGAGATCCAGTCTTGAAATAGAAGTGGGAGGCAAACCTGTTTGAAGTCTCTGGGTAAGGGAAAATAGGGGTAAGAAACAAGGGTTATGTCATGGTAGGTATCTACTATAGACCTTCTAACCAAGAAGAAGAGGTGGATGAGGCTTTGGTTAAAAAACATATCATCCAAAACACAGGATTTGGTGGTGATGGGGAACTTCAACTACCCAGACATCCATTGGGGAAATATGGTAGGGCCCAGATTATCCAACAATTTCTTGGAATGCAACTTTTTATTAAAGATGGTGGAGAAAGGGACTAGGGAAGAAGCTATTCTAGATCTGTTTTTTTACAAATGAGGAGAAACTGGTTGGGAATTTAAAGGTGAAAGGCAGCGTGGGTAAAAAAGTGATAATGAAATGAAAGATCATGATTCTATAGAATGATAGGAGGGAGAACAGTGGAATAAAGACAATAGACTTTGAGAAGGCAAATTTTAGCAAATTCAGAATTGGTAGGTGAGATCCCACAGGAAGCAAGTCCAAGGGAAAAGAGAGTTCTCTAAAGAAACATAAAGGGCACAGGAGAGAAACTATCCTAATGCATAGGACGGATAGGAAGTATGGTAGGAGAGCACCCTGGCTTACCTAAGAGATCTTCAATGACCTGAAATTCAAAAAAGTATCATACAAAAAGTGGAAACTAGGTCATACTATGAAAGATGAATATTAAAAAAAACAACAAGCATGTAAGAACAAAATTAGAAAGGTGGAAAAAAACTAGCTAGGGACAAAGGGTAACAAGAAAACATTTTACAAATAAATGAGAAATAATAGGAAGACAAAGGACAACACAGTCTCAATGAGGAGAGAAAGATGAAAATAGAAATGCAGCAGTGGCCAAATTGTTAAATGCCTTTTTGGTTTTATTTTTCACTAAAAAAGTTAGCAGTGATTGGACACCTAATAGTTATCAGTGTAAATGGGGAGACTAAAACAGGAAAAATACTTAGACAAGTTAGATATTTTCTAGTCAGCAGGGCCTGATGAAATACATCCACCAGTTCCTTAAATATTCTAGGAAGAGATCTCTGTGCCATTACCGATAATTTTTGAGAACTGGTGAAGGATGGGAGGATTGACTGGAAAGGGGCAGATATAGTACCTATCTATTAAAAGGGGAATAAGGACAATCTAGAGAATGATAGAGCAGTCATCTTAACTTGGGTATCTTGAAAGATAATGGAGAAAACAATTTGTAAGCATCTAGAAGAAAATAAAGTGATAAGTAACAGTCAACCTGGATTTGTTGAGAACAAATCAAGTCAAACCAACCTAATATCCTTCTGTGTCAGGGTAACAAGCCTTGTGGATGAATGGGAAACAGTAGATGTGATGGTAAGGCTTTTGATGCTTTCTCACATGACTGTCTCAAACAAACTAGAGAAATATAGCCTAGGCGAACTCACTGTAAGGGTGATACACAGCTGGTTGGAAAAACGTACTAAGTAGTTATTAATGGTTCACAATCAAGCCAGAAGGGTATATCAAGTGGGTTACTGCAGGGATCTGTCCTGGGTCTGGTTCTATTCAATATCTTCATAAGTGATTTGGATGGTGGCATAGAGTATACTTACAAAGTTGCTGATGACACCAAGCTGGGAGGGTTTGCAAGTGCTTTGAAGGATAGGATTAGAATTCAAAATGATCTTGACAAACTGGAGAAAGGGTCTGAAATAAATAGGATGAAATTCAATAAGGACAAATGCAAAAGTACTACACTTAGGAAGGAATAATCATCTGCACAAATACAAAATGGGAACTGACTGCTTAGGAAGGAGTACTGCAGCAAAGAATCTAGTGGAGTTCTAGTCGATCACAAATTAAATGAGTCAACAATATAATACTGTTGCAAAAAATTAACATTCTGGGATGTGTTAACAAGAGTGTTGTAAGCAAAACCCAAGAAGTAATTCTTCCACTCTACACAGTACTCAAGGCCTCAACTGGAGTACTGTGTTCAGTTCTGCACACCACACTTAGGGACAGATGGACAAATTGGAGAAAGTCCAGAGGAGAGCAACAAAAATGATTAAAGGTCTAGAAAACATGACCTACAAGGAAAGATTTTAAAAATGGATTTGTTTGGTCTGGAGAAGGGAAGGGGAGACTAAAAGGTTGTTATAAAGATGAGTGTTAAAAAAATTTATCCTTAACCACTGAGGACAGGACAAGTAGTAATGGGTTTAAATTGCAACAAGAGATATTTAGGTTAGACATTAGGAAAACCTTCGTAATTGTAAGGGGGTAGTTAAGCACTAGAACAAGTTACCTAGGGAGGTTTTGAAATCTCCATCACTGGAGGATTTTAAGAACAGATTAGACAAACACCTGTCAGGGAGAATAGAATAGATATAAAGAGAAGCATAACCTGAAAAACTAAACTGAGGCAGGGACTGTCTTTTCATTATAGGTGTGTACAGTCCCTTGAACAGTGGTGCCTTAGTCCAATAGGGATCTCTAGGTGCTGCCAACAATACAAAGGATATAATCTAGGAAAATGTTTTTTTTTTTCTGATTGGAAGTGGATTCTCTGTTTATAATGTATGACAGAGAAAAAGACTCTCAAGGTGTCAGGGCAAAAAGGACAGGAATATAACAATGCCAAACCTATTACCTCTCAGTTGTTGAAATATGATAAGCTAATGATATGTAATACTGAGAGGAAAGCAATTGGAATTCAGCACAATCAGCTTAAAAATTTCCCCTTTTTTCTGCAGAATTGATGAAGACAGAAGGTCTATATTTAACAGCATAAAGCACATTTTAAGAGGGTGACTAACATTAGATATGGTATCAGGTATCCAGCTATCTGGAGGTGGTGGAATCTCTATCCGTAGAGGTTATTAAGACCCAGCTTGACAAAGCCCTGGCTGGGATGATTTAGCTGGGGTTGGTCCTGCTTTGAGAAGAGGGTTGAACAAGATGACCTCCTGAGGTCTCTTCCAACCCTAATCTTCTATGATCTTTACTATCAATCTGCATATTCCACTAATTTTGCAGAACAGATTTGGCAGACATTTCAAAGCCTAAAAGCAAATCTGACCCAAAATAACAGCTTGTCTAACAGAGAAATTTAGATTTTATCTAAAGTGTTAATCCACACTTTCTAGAGCAACAACATTCTCATTAAAACTATAATTCCCTTGAAGTTGATCAAACAATTTTACCAAAAGTGTAAGGACCTGTTACCTTACGATATTCAGAATTTCCTGTTAGATAGCAGCATGTGTGGACTGCATATTCATTTATTTTAAACTCTAAAAGGCTAAATCCACCCCTGGTGCAACAGGACAGGACAATACCCTCCACAACACTCACTCCCACAAATGTGCTGTGCGGAGGGCAGCAAACTGAGTGGTCCAGTTTTACAAGTCACTTCATGTGAGTATACAACTGTACCAATGCAGAACCCCCTTAGTGCAATTCCTTGCTTGTGACATTATACAAAACAATTTTTGAATAAAGCTTTATGATAGGTACTAGTGGATGGTACCTTTAAAATGGTTGTATCGTGTTACAACAAGTCATTTTCCCTCTCATTCATGAAATGAACCATAATAGCAAAGCAAGTTTCATACTACTCTGGAAAGACCAATTGGTTATACTTAGACCTGCGTCTGACAAAGTGGGTATTCACCCACGAAAGCTTATGCTCCAATACATCTGTTAGTCTATAAGGTGCCACAGGACTCGCTGTTGCTTTTTACAGATCCAGACTAACATGGCTACCCCTCTGATACTTGGTTATACTTGTGACTCATTTAACAGTGTCTATACTAAAAATCACTGCTCATGAAGTATGGAGCCTTATTGTGCAATCAGTTCACCATATGACTGTATTCCGTGGGGGAAGCTGAAATACTCATGATTGTTCATTTTCAAAAGAAAACACAAAACTTTTGGTATGTCTGTCATCGTGGAGAGAATACTGTTAAAATTAAGTACATGTAGCTCTGCTGTACAAGGCACAGAATGTATTTAATAGATGACATTGGAGACCTGGTATTTTTCTAGAAGCATGTAGAATGTATTTTCCTGTAATTTCACTAGAAGAAAAAAGGTTATATCTGTATTGTAACTAAGTGTAAGTTCAGGATGTAATGTTGACATTCAGATAGTAATCAATACAAAGCTGGTCAGATGTGAAATCCTTAATGAGGGCAGTAATCAGTCTGTGCAAGGTTTGAAGTTTAGAAAATGCATTAACCTTTAGCTGCTTTGTCAATATTTCTTTTTAAAAATTGCTCTGCTCTGACTCATTACCAGTTGATTTAAGACATAAAATGTATATTTCTTTTCAGAAAGGGCATCATCCTTTTAAAAATATGCAACACTAACTGCAGAGACTTGGCACTATTTTCAGTTAGTTTTTCTTTGTTTACTGGTAAAGTAATGACTCCAGTATTAGTCTGTCTCCTTTATCGAGACATGGATATTTTATAACAAAATCTTACAGATGTTTAACCAACACAGGACTTCTATGCATATATATTAGTGGGAGGTGTTCCACAATATTCCACAGCTGTATCCTTTTCAAAAAGATTTCAGCCAGAAATATTCCACCTGTGTTAGCAGCTCTTTTCAAGGTAACGTTTTCAGAGAAAGTCTATGCTGCTCTCTCAAGTTTGCTCATCAGTATATTCTGACTCTGAATGGCCTCCCTTAATGAGCCTTGTAAATGCTCTTGGCAGCTAGCTGGGAAATGTTAATCAAGGGTTCATTTACAAGGAGCTGCAAATTATCCAACTTGTTAAATTTTCAGATAGCCATCTTTGATTTAATTATTGGCACTGGTCTTCATCCACCATTCAGTGACAGTGCATTGCTTGCTTTGACTATTTGATTGATTGCACTTTCATGGGATTTTTTATCACTGTAATAAATGATAAATCTGCTAAATTCCTTTACAATCTCAGCCTAGTGAGCTATTAACAAAAGCGCTTAATAGTTATCTTTTCTGGACATCTGAGCAGTATCATACGTCTTAATACAGGAAAAAGTTATGCAAAGAAATAAGAGCCCTGTGGGCCTGGGGGCAGCCAAGCAAGGATTAAGTTGGCAATGGATGTGGAAAGCAAAGAATTCCAGATTTAGAGCTCTAGCTATTGACATTGCATGCCCCACTTATGCATTTTTCCCATATGGAATAATGTAAAAGTGCCCATTAGCTGAGAGAAGCTAAGCACAGCTTCTCTTGCCTCATGCCTGATGGGCTTCATTTGGATCACCTAATACAACTGATACCCCAGTGTGAGTCTGGGATAGGGTAGAGTGCAAAGCATACGCTCATGTTATGGAAGTGATCACCAGTCCACTGGCATACAGCCTCACACGATTCTCATCCCACCAACAGGCACTCCACTTTCAACCTCCATCCCCTAGAGGGACTTTTTCTTAAAATGAAGATTAGTGGCCTCTTGTCCTTGCATCTTTGAATGACAGGTCCCCTTCTGCTGGCAGCCTTTGGAATCATATTTCCTTCTCACTATACACTACCCGATGAACAGCTAAAATGCCCTTGATGACTATTCTGAACATATGCAGTGAGATCCTCAGCCGTGCTCCAGATCCTATACACCATGTAAAGGAGCCAGACACAAAGTCCCAGAACCACCTGGGGGAAAAATTCCCCCAATGAAGGTACTGTGGAAGATAGCTATGAGAGGCTGACTTCTGAGGAATCCCTTTCAAGCTCTGGCATAGGTGTGTTCTAAGGGTGGGAGGGGACATGCCACGAGCAGAGCTGGGGACAAGAGGGTTAGTGGTAGGGCTGCAACACAGCTCTGCAGAGATTTGACAAGGTATTGTGGCACTTAGGGCAACCCAGGGATGCTGCTGTAACTCAGAAAAGCCCTCAGGACAGGCACTCCAGCCCTTGGAGCAGCCCAGAATCAGGAGAGTGCAAAGATAGTGTAAAGCAACATTAGCACACACATTTCAGCCCATACCGAGCTCTGTGCCATGCCTTTGACTTTAAGCATGTTTTGAATTTCGACCAACCCAGCTTGAAACTCAAGTGAATGACTATAAGATCATTTTTGCTGACACTTTATTTTCTAAAACAATAGCCACAAAGCAGTGGCCTAGAGATGAAGTATTCTGGTACCAAAGTGTGTCATTCTTCCTTGCTTGTTTCAGATGCTTTTATTCACCATTTTACATTTAATTCTGACAACTCCAAGGAAGAGGAAGAAAAGAATGGAAAGGAAGCAGAAAGTATATAGGATTAAGTATGGTTCCTTAAAAATAGGAGTATTTTACTGCCTATTTCCTCTTGTCACTAATGGGTAGGGTTACCAGATAGCAACGGTGAAAAAAAGGGAAAGGAGGTGGGGGGTAATAGGCACCTATACAAGAAAAAGTCCCAAAAAACGGAACTGTCCCTTTAAAAACTGGACATCTGGTCACCCTACTAATGGGGACATTGTGGACTGTTGTAAGGAAAAGAATATTTGGGGTTTGTATTTTCATTACAGTAGTAACTGAAGGAACATCGCTGCCAAAAGGTAGTACCTATAGAGGGAAAACTGAAAAAAATGGATTCCCCCAAACACCCACTTCCCATTTCTCTTCACTAAACTAGAAAGGTAAAAACCTCCTTTGGAAGTAGAATACAGTACTGAAGTGGGAGATGAGGTAGCTGGAAATGAAGCCAGTTCAGATACACTGTAACTCTTCCATTTCCCATGATTTCCTCACCACAATTGTACAAATGTGCTCCAGGAATGTAGTATAATTATTTCAATACTGCAAGGAACAACCAAAAATCAAATTAACGTGGGAGTGTCTCTCTGCAAAATAGATTGCAGTCATTTACATTCTTACACTGGCATGGAATCATTGTCAAAAATCCTATTTTACATCTGTGCTGCATTTGGTACAACAATATCTGTTGCCTATCTAGCTGTGTACATCAGATGATACTAGTTAGATGCAAGTGCTAGCCAACTATCCTCTCTGCCAACATTATTGGTAACATGGCAAATGAAGAAACTGAAAAGCCTTAGCTGTAACTGTAGCAATGATGTTATAGTCAACGGGGTTCTGGCCAGTGCCCTCTGCAATGACTCATGCCTGCACAATGCCAAACTCAGTTTGATACCTCTGAAATGTGAATTAACAAAATGACCATCTGTACGTTAAATGAACAAAATTACACACAGTACATTAAGTTTCTAGGTCTGCATTCATTGCATAAACTCTCATACTGCAACAACTTGGCCCTTCCTTGTGCATACTAGTTTACATTTTATATCATGGTAATATTTTCATTCCATTATTACTGTTCCTATTATCAGGGTACCATGTTTTCCACAATAACGGAATTTCCCAAAGAATCCACCCCTTTCTTGCTACAGAAGGGCACCATGCAGCAACCCTTCTGAGCTGCATGTGCCTGTTGAATTGTTGCATTGAATAGAAAACCTGTTGCCTTTGTGGGGAAAAAAATAAAATTATATATACTTCTAATGATGATAACTGAATCATGTTGGAATTCACTGATGCTTGGAAAAGATCTTAGATTTATCCATCAAATTATGTTAAATGAGGCAGTGATTGTGTGTTTTTTAACTTCCATTTAAAAAAAAAACTGAAATTTTGGCAAGAAAATTCTTCTTAGAACTGCATATTTTAATTGTTGACTTACATTGTGTTACAATTTTCCATCTCAGTTCCCATTTCATAGTTAAAGAGCCCTGTTGGAGGCTTTTTTAGAACAGATAAAAGTAACCTGGACAGAAGACTAAATATTTTTTTAGATACATAGTATCTGGATCATTTCAAATGTTTTCATCTTTATTGCTTACACTTCGGCTACCCTATCTACTTCATAGATGCCATAACCATTTTTTTTATAGTTGTACCATTTGTTGGATTCCAAAATATTTCAGTAGAAGATAGTTGCTCTGTAAAGGTGATACTAAACTAGCTTTATAAAAATATGGCATGCAATGTGTTATATGTTCTGAATTTACCCTCGAGCCATTTTTTATTTGAAGCAATTGCCTAACTCATTTTATATATGGTATATAATAACTTAGTATATGTGCATTCATGTAACATATGCATGCATCGTTCTCATTTTTCTCTCTATTTGAGTTTACAGACTAGAATAGCAGCCACAGTTGCTTTACAACCTCTATATAGATGTCTACAGCCCTTGATTTGAAAAGGTACAGGCCCAGTTCTCCCTTGGGCATCTTCCAGGGCCCCTCTGTGTCAACAATTGAAAGGCAGCAATGATTGCAATTTTGGGACATCTGAGTAATAAAGAATCCCTGTGGCAGCTGTGGAAGGACTTGGATGGGCCTGTGGCACAAGGTTAAATGTTACCCCTAGAGCCCAGTCCTAACCGATCTTCAGTTTAAACCACGTTCATTCTGTATCCACCAATACAAATGGCATAGAATCTATTTTCTTTTATTTTTATATATATATATATATATATATATAAAATAATGCATGCCAATAAATCCTCCACTTAATATCTGTTAGTCAAATCATTCTTGCATATAGAAGCACCTGCACAGAAGCCAGGAAATTGAAGTTACTCTCATAGTTTCCTCTGAATTTTTTTTTTTTTTTTTTTTTTTGGGTAGAAAGGGTTGGGCAGGAAGATTCACTCTCTTCCCTCAAACCCTTTCTCCCAGAAAATTAATATAAATATATTCATATAGTAATCGGACTTTCCATGCTGATGTTGCATTTACAGATGAATGTGGAGAAAAAAGGAAAGGGTAGAATTGTGAAAGAGGCAAAGAAATAATAAATCATTGTAGTGAATTTAGGTGGGGGGTGCGGGTGGGGACAGAAAGATGTTCTAGTTCTAAATCTATTCAAAGTGAAGTTGCTAAAATTATTGATCTTTCTTCTGACCTTGGCACTCCCTTCCTTTGAATCTTTTCACAGCAGCAAATTCCATATTCTCTCATCAATTTAAAAATCCTTCAAAATTCTACACTTTAAATTTATCAGCTGCTGGCCATCAATACCATCCTTACCCTCCTCTTTGTCCGCTTCTCCAATAAGAGACTTTATGCTTTCTCTCATGTATGAGACACCAGCCCCAGAGTAATCCATGAAGCCTTCCCTTCTCAAAAATCATCTTTTAGATCCTCTCTTATAGTGCCTTTGGGAAATGGCTAATAATGGCTCGATGGGGATTGATATCTATTTTGTTTATTGTCTTATCAATAATGTATCTTACTGTAATATAAATAATAAGGGACATCGCTTCAAGGGAAAGGGAAATAACCCTACCACTTTCTTTACCAACTTTGAAATCAGGTTTAAACATACATAACTGTATGCAAAGTAGTTGTTTATGTGATTTCCTCTTTTGTTGTATTAAATAAGATATCTACACTTTTATTATATAAGCCAGATCCTGCTCAGTTTGTTCATGAGAATAATTCCACCAAAGTGAATGGAAACACTAACCAACCAGAGACCAGTCTTTAGTGTCCTATCTTTGACTAGCCATATTGAGTAGTGAATGCATTTCACAGAGCATAACATACTTATATAGAATCATAGGACTGGAAGGGACCTCGAGGTCATCTAGTCCAGTCCCCTGCACTAATGACAGGACTAAGTATTATCTAGACAATCCCTGACAGGTGTTTGTCTAACCTGCTCTTAAAAATCTCCAACGATGGAGATTCTACAACCTCCCTAGGCAATTTATTCCAGTGATGAACCACCCTGACAGTTAGAAAGTTTTTCCTAATATCCAACCTAAACCGCCCTTGCTGCAATTTTAGCCCACTGCTTCTTGTCCTATCAGAGGTTAAGGAAAACAATTTTTCTCTCTCCTCCTTGAAACAATCTTTTATATACTTTAAAATAGTTTTTAGGTCCCCCCTGTCTTCTCTTCTCCAGAGTAAACAAACTCTTTTTTTTTCTTCAATCTTCCTTCATGATTCATGTTTTCTACACCTTTAATCATTTTTGTTGCTCTTCTCTGGACTTATTTCAATTTGTCCACCTCTTTCCTGAAATGTGGTGCCCAGAACTTGACCCAGTACTCCAGTTGAGGCCTAATCAGTGAGGAGTAGAGCAGAAGAGTTACCTCTTGTGTCTTGCTTACACCACTCCTGCTAATACATCCCAGAATGATGTTTTGCTTTTTTTTTCAGCAGTATTACACTGTTGACTCATATTTATCTTGGGATCCACTATGACCCCCAGATCCCTTTCCGCTGTCCTCCTTCCTAGGCAGTCATTTCCTATTTTGTATGTGTGCAACTGATTGTTCCTTCCTAAGTGGAATACTTTGCATTTGTCCTTATATGCATACTTATAACCCTACACAACCCTGTCAACAAGAAATTTATATAACGGCACAGCTTCTTTCCCCAGTTTCAGATAACATGAAAGTGATCTGTAGAATTACTGTTAGGACAGCTGTTCAAAGAATAGATACATTATACAACAGACTCTGCTAATAATTTTTTCTGACATGTTTGCAAAGTTAAGCAGGCTTCTTTTAGGCCAGAGGAGACCAAAGGGCATCCTTTGGCTAAACCTGCATTACTAATTTGCAAGGATGCAAAGGTCTAAGTATTTGCTTTATTCTTTCACATGCTTGAAACCTTTCAAAGTATTTTCCTGATGTGAACATTTTAAAACATAGAGTGCACACCTTACATCTAGGTGGATTAAATACTCTTGAAACCATTATGAAAGTGCAGGAGGTTTGTTAATGCCTAAAAACCATCAGAAAAGCATTCAAACTGAACATTGACTATATTCTGCTTTATTTCTAACCACACAAGTCTACACTTGATCCACTATATGTCTCAGCTGGTATGCCCTCTGGCAAGTTATTCGGTTCCCCTGCTGTTTAAAAATGCATACTCACATACTTTAACAGCAATAATAAATACAGAAATCTTTATTCCATACTTGGCAACGGTGTAAACTGGAGCCTAGTGTATCTGGGGTCTTTGTCATCTTAGATTTATGTACAGAAAAAAGGGAATATTATCTCAGGATACTGTTCTTGCTAATGACAAAATGAGTGGAGTTTATCCTTCAAATTCTGAATTCTTCAACTTTGGCAAAAAGGAATTTACCCAGACACCCTGTCTAAAAATAGAATTAGACATTGATGTGCCTAAAAAATGCTCTCAAATTTGTCCTTATTTTGGAAATCTTATTGGCCATCATCCCCATTGTGGAATGTTAGGACACAATCCTGTTTCTGTTGTAACTAGGGGTTTTCCTATAGACTTTAATGGGAGCTGGATCAGTCTCCTACTTTAAAACTGATGGCATGATATGGCCCGGTATGAGTTGTTATAAGTAGCTGCCATCATAAAGCATATGAGCTGATTCTACAGTCTTTATTTAGGCAAACTATTAGTTATTTGCTTCCCTAAGGATCTGAACCAAAGCCCATGGAACTCAATCAGCTTTGGATCAGGCCTTCAAGAGTATAATGTTTGAGGATCTATTCCTTGCTGTTAGGCTCTGATCCAGAACTCTGCACTGGCATGGAGTCCTGCTGAAATAATTGCAACTAAAGGCCTTTTTGTTCACATTGACTTGAGACTTAGTGTCAGACTATGTTTACTGTTTAACCTGGATCTCCTGAAGGCTTTAATATCATAAATGATGTATTTTTTAAGTGACCAATTTTTCTTTACACTTTTTAAGGAATTATGTGTAAAGGTATGGAAAGGAAGAATGTGTATTTTCAGCATCATAGCATATAGATGTATAATAGCATATTCTGTAGGAATGTAATATTAGGAAACGTAACTACTAATGATCAATTGTTAAAACTTAATTTTCCCTCACTGTGGCAGAGCAACATCTACTAGCAGGCAAAGAAACAAACTAAACTAAAATAGCTGCACGCAAACTGTCAAATGCTGCCATTTGAGTAATGATCATAATATTTTGTACAAAACAATTATTGAGGGTTAAATCCATCTGTCCAGACTTAAGCAACTTGTGGTAATTTCAGTGGGGGAATTAGCAAGAAAATGACTACAGTTTTTCCCCTTTACCTGTGTAACCCACATGCCTAATAGGGAGATATCTCTTTAAGAGATCTAGAGAAAGGAGAGGGAAGGAATGAATTGAGTCTGTGTCACTGCTGCTAGGCAGGTAAACAACTAGCAGCATTTTCTGGAACTGGGTGTCATATTTTGGGGCATTCCAATAGGCTCCCTGTAGCTGGACTCAGCATCCATTGAGCACATGTAGTCAGGGCAGCTGCTTTCTAAAAGGACGTGAGCTGTATGGGTTGGAAATGCTCAGCCACAGGAGTAGGCTGGTTACCCTCTAACACGGATGTATTGTGCAGCAGGTTAGTGCTATTGCTAACTTCCCAACATAAAGCAGCCCTGGCAGTATTACAGAAAGTTTTCCATCCAAATTTCCTCTAACTTTTCATTTTAATTGTATACCTTGAACATCATTAGATTTTAGCCACAGTGTTTTAGTTAAATTGTTTTAACCAGTCTGGTTCATCAGCTCTTTTCGTATTTAAATGTGATGATGGGGAAAGAGTCATCTGTAATTTGCTAGTCTCTCTTGTATTTTTCTTGTAACAGAGTTCTTCCATTTATATATTAATACTGATTGGTTGGTTAATTAGTCAGTTGACTAGCTAATTGAAAGATTCCACAGTCCAGTAGAGGAAGAGAAATTCTGTGTGGGTTCCATTTGGAGACTTCTGTAAGCAAGAGGAGAGAAGATATTGTTGCAGTGCTTTTGAGTCAGTACATTGTATAGAGCTGATGTCCAAAGACTGATACTCAGGTGAGCTCAACATAAGCTCTTGGAACTCTGAATTACTTCTCACTGTGTGTTTGCAGGGACTGGCCTGGTTAGATTTAATTTGTTTGTTTCTTTTGTTTATATCTTTGTGTAACTGAACACAATGTATGTGGATTAGGAAGTAGCCCAGCTATGTTGTAGAAATGAAGCTATTATTGTTTTTCTGTCATTATAAGATTTATAAAGTTGAGAATTAAGTTTTTTGGACTTGACTGGAGAGAGGTTGACCCTGTGCAAACCATTTGAGGATTTTCAGCAAGACTGAATTCTGGCTCCATGTGCTTTTTTCTAGGAATGGTGTTGAAGCACTAGAAGAGGAGTGGTAAAGCAAACTGTAGTGCATCCAAAGGTTACACATGCTATTTTTTCATATTTATCATGGAAGGAATCTGAAATGATGTAAATTGTTGAACAGAATTATTTTCTGAACTAGCTAAATCAACATACAAATGTTAAAGTGTTTTCCTTCAATTGTTCATTAATAACCAGTCAATCACCTTTACATTGGTAATAAATAGCTGTCACAGTGTTTTAAATCTTTATAAGACTGTACAGGCATTAACTAATCAATCACTTAAGCCTACATGTTGGTATTTTAAATGTAATCGTTCATTGTAGTACTCATTCCATCACAATAACATTAAATACAAACACACCAGGTGATTTTTAGTTGTTTTCCTGGCTTTGAAAACAAGCTACCAGTCTGTAATAAAAGGGCAGGAATAGGTGCTGGGAAACTCTAGAAGTTTACAGAAACTTTTCAAGATTTTGCAGGAGAAATACCTGTACAGTTACCTTCTCATTTAGGCTACTTAAACTGCCTACCCAACTTTCCACTTTCTCCTTCGAAAGATATTCAGTCACCTCATGCAACTTGAAAGTGTCCTTGAGATCCATAAGCTTCTCTGGATGCCAGACTGCCGACTGTGCATACTTTAAAGTGAAGAGTTTTAAACAGCTTTTTTTCATTTATCCCCAAAAGCTGAATTGCATGGGGGAATAAGTCTCAGGAAAATAGGGCTTTAAAGGATTTGAAAGAATCAAAATTATCTTTGATTTGACACCAAAGTTATGAAATGAGCTCTGTGTGGTTCAGGGCCCATGCTGAAGGTAGGGGGTGGAGACTGGGTGGGCTATGGCAGGGCTGGCGGGGAACAGGCCAGTTATTTCCCTTCTGGTCTCAAGGAAGTTATGTAGTAGGAAAAGGTAATGCACCTTGATTTTGCATTACCTCTCCTAAAGAGCTCCACCCTGGGGCTGCGGTGAGGTGGAGGCCACCACTCGTGTGGCTACAGTGACCTGCCAGTGGACTTGAGGGGAGGTCACTGAGGGAACAGAGCCACTGTGGAGGTGCAAGGCATTAACAAAGATGGCCCCAGATCTGAGGGTGGGCCCCGGGAACTTTCTGCAGGGGTTCTCACTCCTTTCCGCTTCTCCTGATGATGGGCGGGGTGGAAATCCATGACTGGTTCTTCTCAGGGATTGCCTCAACCCTCTGTTTTTTATCTAGGATTGATCTGAGCCTTTGTATTTTACTGCAAACTCAAGTAGCTTCATTTGTCATTACAATCCCAGCCCTCTGTGACCTCTGAAGCACCTGCATTTCTCCTACAGCAGAGTTTAGTTCAAAAATCAACTGCTAGAACATGGTGCTCAAATTAGTTATGGACAAATCTGAACCTCAGTTCAAAAAGGCCAGACATGGTTTGATTTGACAAAACTCTTTTATCGTTAGAGACCTGGTTTCATGTGCCTGAATTGCATTAGAGTTCAAAGGATGTGATTTCTGGATGGTATTAATGAAAGAAATTGAATTACATCTATGTAGTCAGTTTTCAGACTGAATTTCACAATATGAATTCTGATTCTTTAACATCAGCAAGGTCACTAATGTCTGAAGTCACCCATATAAGAAAAATATTCTTGTTGTGACTCAGAAAAGCTTTTAAGTTGTTTTAATTCCTAAAAGCTTATTGCAAAAACCTGGTTATCATCATCTGATATGGATATATATAGACAGAAAGGCCAGACAGTGTTCTTAATGGAGAAAGATAAGAGTTTATTGGAGCGGAAGTGGATTCTTCACTTTGTTTACAGGAAGAATGTAAAAGCAGTTTCCAGAAGAAAGAGCTTCTATACACTGTAAAGAATGCTACCCTCTTCTAAATGTGTCATAAGCCAATGAGACTGACTGTTAAAATATTCAAATTCCTGTGGTAGCTGGCACAGAGTACATCTTCAAGTCTTAATGATCTCAGAGGATTTGATAAAGAGTTAAATGAATGGAATGGGGTCAAATGTAAGTTAAGCATTCTTCCCCTTCAAATTCCTCATCAGGATACGTCTTTTAAATAATGATTGCTTTTATACCATATTTGCCCTGCTAACTCATTTGCTTCCATCAAACTCTAATATACTAGCATATTAAAGTTTTACTTACATGCACACACAGGTCACTATTACAAAAGTGGTAGTTGCCACAGTGGCATCTGTGATTAAGTTTTATCCCACACATGCAATAGGAAGAATCTGTTATAATTGTTGGCAAATGCTATCTTTTTAATGGCTTCTATTTTAGATATTTTATATGTATGATAGTCCTAGCCATGTGACAAATTGTAGGACCACATGATAATTTGCAGAACTGTATGCGTGATAAACTTCATTCCCTCTGTTTAGATCACCTTTCTTGCACTCTGCCCTTAATCCATCCCTGCTTTACTTCTAACATTCTAAATCTCTGAACATCTGTAAACAACCTGCCATTAAAATGAAACAAAAAGCCAAGAGAGAGGCTTTCCTGTTTTTTCCTCCACATGTAGATCGTTCAGGTTTAAGATGGGCTCTAGGCAATATGCAGTCCATGATCATAAAGGCTTGAAAGCCGAGAACATATAGAAATTGATATTTCATAACCAACTGTTTCCTATTTGAAAACTAATTGGGTCCATGTGTTCTTGGTCATATAAATCAGACTTTATTCCTATTCCCTGATTGTTATTTACTTAATTAGCATCAAATCATAAAAAAAAAAATCTACTCCAGCAGCATAAATGAACTGGATGCATACAGTCTTGAATGTGCAAAGAGGGCCTGAAGACTGAAACTGGTAGCAATTTAGGAAGGAATAGCGAAGAAATGGTAATAGGGAATTTTAGAAACTCTTTAACTGTTTCTTCTCTGGGTCACACAGGATTGGCCAAGAGAACCATTCCTAGAATAATGAGGCCACTATAAAACTATTAGGTCAGTGCAGAGTAAATTGAATTTTCTCTTGTCACATCCATACTAAATATTTGAATGTACATACCGGATCCGAACTGTAATGATTGGCTTTTTAACTGCCCCTCTGCAAAAGACTTTTGGGGACCCCGCACCCTGTTATCTTTCTGAGAGCTTAAATTTTACTGTGAATATTCATGTGAAGGAAACTTGATTGCTTTCTGCAAATAGTCTAGCAAATACAAAAGAGGTGCAAGAATTGTACCACTATTAATGTTAAGGAATGGGCATATAAGATTGTCCATGACTGCCACATTTCACTGGCCTAGGCCTATTCCTCATCCCTGGATCAATAGCTTCCTGTGCCCTTCCAAAGTCCTGTCCAATTTAAAACATTGAAAAATCAATGCACATTAGTGAAGTAGGTAAAACATTTTAGGCATATCACTTTTAAACATGTAATGCCAGAGCCTCAGGTCTGCAGGGTTGCCAGGGAGCAGCAGTGTGTGTGCCCAAGAGAGAACAGTGGGACTGCAATTATGGCTAGCCCCATGTGCAGTCAAAGTCAACATTTCCCAGCTTACCCTGAACTACCACAGTTAATTCCTCTTTTAATTAGAATACTGCAATAGTATTGCATGGTTACTGAGGGCCAAGTCCTCCCCTGCTATAAATTGACATAGTTCCATTGACTTCAATTGAGTACTTCAGTTTACACCAACTGATGATCTGGTGAATGTCTATCTTAAGGCTGATCCTGTGCCTCTTACTCATATGACTAGCTGCACTGAAGTAAAGGACAAAAGATTAGAAAATTAGATTGTAAGAACCTGTGTGTCTGCGTGTGTTTTTAAGTATTTTAAAAAGTTAATAGAATTCAGAAGTGCATCTGGAGCTGCTCAATTACTAATATTTCCTTTCTCCTACCCCTTTTATGTCTTGTCCAGTTAGATTGTGAACTCTTCAGGGCAAGTACTGCCTCTTCTACAGGGCTAACACACTGGGTTCTGCATCTCAGTTGTGACCTTCTATTACAGATAAATAGTACTTCTAAAATAAATAAATAGCTTTCTGAAAATGTGTGTTATTACTGAAACTTTTGATAGGTGGGAAGCAAGGAACTCACTACAGATGGCAAATGTTCTTTCAGATTAGGATATAAATTATTATGCTTTAGTCACTCAAGCCCTAAAACATTGTGTAGCAAAATTTTAAATGTGCATTATTGTAGAACTATACATAATTAGGGTCACATTCTCTCCTGCAAAAATATCCACTTGCACAGGAGTTAAGGGGCAGGCCATCAGGGAACCAGTTAGAGCTCTGATTCGCCATCCTGCACAGCTCTAAACCTGACACTTATCTCAGCATGGGTTAGGGGAGTTATGCTAGCTGGCAATGGTCCCTAAATGACTATTCACCCACTGGGAATTGCTGTAACACATTAATGCTCTAGCCATGCCTGCTGCTCCAGCAAGCCCCTTATGCTGGTCAGGGGTGGCTCTAGGCACCAGCAAAGCAAGCACGTGCTTGGGGCAGCCCATTTGCAGGGGCGGCAGGATCCAGCATGGGAGCTGAGAACCAACAGGGGGCCCTGGGAGCTGTAGTTCCTTGGTTAGCTCCCTGCCTATAGAGCCAGCCCTGGAGCAGGGAAAGAACTACATTTCCCAGCATTCCCTTGGCCACTACCAACAGGAAAGAGGGGGAGGGAGGGAGGTAGCTGAGACCTCATGCTGCAGCCTGCTGTGAATGGAGAGCTGCGCTGTGAGTAGGGATACCATATTTTAACATTCAAAAAATAGGACACTCCACAGGGAGGGAGGGTAGCCCCACCCTGCCACCATCCACTCCCTCTGACTGCCCCCCACAGAAACCCCAACCCGCCCTGCTCCCTGTCCCCTGATCACCCCTGCCCCTAACGGCCCCCCAGGACCCAACCCCCTATCTAAGCGCCGCTGCTCCTTGTCCCCTGATTGCCCCCTCCTGAGACCCCCCCCCCAACTTCTGCCCTAGGACCCCACGCCCTACCTGTCCCCTGACAAACCCCCAGGACTCCCATGCCTAGCCAACCACTGCCTGTCCCCTGACTGCCCCCCCCAACCCCTGACCCATCTAACCCCCCCTTCTCCCTGCCCCTGCCTGCCCGACTGCCCCCCCGAACCTCCGCCCCATCCAACCCCCCAGCCCCCTTACCGTGCCACTCAGACCAGCGTGTCTGGCTCCGCGCAGTGCCAGACACACTGCTGCATACATGCTGCCGTGCTCCCCCGCGGAGCCACAGTCCCCCCCCAGCACCTGCCTTCCAGATTTGAACACCTCAAAATTCAGGAGTGCTCAAGCTCAGTTTGGGCAGTTGTTACTTCATTTTTCCCAAATCAAATATACTGATCCACTGTAACTTGTTGTAGAAAAAGTAGGATAAAATTGAACAAGAAATGCTTCCCAGTGGTTATTAGGACTGGAATTGCTATTTTCAACAGCCATTGCCTTTTTTGTTTGTTTGTTTGTTTGTTTAAAAGGAAGACAGTGATATTGCATTGGCAAATTCCCCATAGAAAGAAAGAGTGGAATAAAAGAATAATAAAGGCACCTCAACTTTTCCTCATTTATGTAGGACAGTCTTATAATATGCATCCAGATATCCTCCAATCACACAAGCTGAAAATTGTTCCACTTTACTGCAGTTCTGTAACCATGTGGGAACCAATCCTGTCTGTGTTGTGTGCACATCTAAAATTCCTGCTGAATGACTTGCTGTGGGAGCGAGTTACCAGTGACCCAGGGCTGCGGCGGAAGGAGGGTGCAGGTGGGGGTGGGAGAGAGCCCAGGGCTGGGGCGGCAGGAGGTGTGTGTGGGGGGGCAATGGTGGGGGGGAATGAGGGAGCCCAGAGCTGGGGCGGCAGGGGGTGTGTGTGTGGGGGAGAGCCCAGGGCTGGGGCAGCAGGGGTGTGCGGCGAAGAGCCCAGGGCTGGGACGGGGGGCAGCCAGAATTTTTTTTGCTTGGGGCGGCAAAAAACCTAGAGCCGGCCCTGATGCTGGTGCTGAGATAGGGGCATAGTATACTTATGCCACTAAAGGACTTCTTGTCTGTCTAGAGATGGGGTTTTGCAGCTCCTTTGTGCTGGACTGGGGGAGAAAAATTTGTCCCAGAGTACTGTGCAAACACTAAGGTTGCTATTTCCTCTCTGTAGAACCAGCCCTTTATCGTCTCTTAGGTGCAGGAATTGTTTTTGAAAAGATAGCAACAACTGGAGTTCCATGACTGACTGACCTTAGTTATCATTTTTGGTCCATTTCCTTACATTCATACAGTGTTTATAGATTTATGGTAAATAAAATAATAATAAATACAATTACTGTGGATTTTTATTCATGTATTTTTTTAGTTCAGCTAAAAAGATGTCATGCTAAGAGTTATATTTCCTTAAAACAAAGATGATAGTCAGGTTCTGCTTTAGAAGACTTAATCCAATTGATTAGGTGCTGATTAGGCCTCAACTGGAGTATTGTGTCCAGTTCTGAGTGCCATATTTAAGTAAAGATGTAGACAAATTGGAGATAGTCCAGAGAAGAGCAACAAAACTGATTAAAGGTCTAGAAAACATGACCTCTGAGGGAAGATTGAAAAAATTGGGTTTGTTTAGTCTGGAAAAGAGAAGACAGAGGGGCCATGATAACAGTTTTTAAGTACATAAAAGGTTGTTACAAGGAGGAGGGAGAAAAATTGTTGTTCAAACATCTGAGGATAGGACAAGAAGCAATGGGCTTAAATTGCAGGAAGGGAGGTTTAGGTTGGACATTAGGAAAAACTTCCTAACTCTCAGGGTTTTTAAGCACTGGAATAAATTGCGTAGGGAGGTTGTGTGATCTCCATCACTGGAGATTTTTTGAAGAGCAGGTCAGACAAACACCTGTCAGGGATGGTCTAGATAATACTTAGTCCTGCCATGAATGCAGGGGACTGGACTAGATGACCTCCCAAGGTCCCTTCCAGTCCTATGATTCTATGAGTAATAGAAAGGTGTGAGTCTGTATAAAAAAGAAGTTGACCATTTATACTGGTATTGTCACCACTATTACAGAATTGCACTCAATCTTGTACAAAATATGCTATGTTAAGATATCATTAGAGAAGTTGTGATCTGTTGAACAGTGCTATCTTGTTGAAATGCATATCTCATTGAGTATGAAGTTATGAAATGTTACTGTATGCTTGTTACTAAACGTGTTGTGTTCCTGGGTAACACCCACAAGACATCAAGACTTGCCAGCCATAGGTTGATGGGCCATTAAGGAGATCAGCTCTTCCAGTGGGCCCCTCTGGAGGACGCCTCAAACAGCATATGGACAATGTATGCCCATGACTTAGCAGGGCATGTAGAACATGTGATGCATAGCTCCATGTTTGAACCAGTACTTTTCCATGCACTTGGACTGGGGGTATAAATTGGAGACTGTGACTCTTTGCCTCATTCCTGTCTCACATTTCTGGACTGTGATTTCTTACAAGGGGAGGTTTGAACAATGGACTGAGGACCCCAATATCTGGGATGAACAAGAGAGACTTATTGCAAGCTAGCAGATTTAACATCACTGCTATTATCCTGATCTACAGACTCAACTGTAATGTATATGATTCACTTTAACCTTTTAATAACTTCTCTTTTTTATATTAATAACGCTTTAGTTTTAATTTACTAAAGGATTGGCTACCAGCATGGCTTTTGGGTGAGATCCTGAAGTATATTTTAACCTGGGGTAAGTGGCTGGCTTTCTGGAGCTGGAAGAACCTAATGTATGATGAATTTTTGGGTCAATAGCCACTGTCTGTGGCTTCATAACAACTAGTGTAGTAATTTGGAAGCACGCATTTGTTGCAGGCTTGGTGAAATCATATAATAGAATATACCACCAGTTTAGGGTACATGCCCTGTTTATTGGCAGTCTGTCCTGAGATTAGCACTCTTAGATGTGTCCCATACCAGGCAGTGTGACAAAAGTTTCCTTAACGTTCCTATGAAGTACTGATGTAATTCTTGTATTAACCTTATAACATTTATGTAGTCATTCAGTGTAATAATTGGCAAGCCAGATAAATTGAAGTATTGATCTATTGAATTTCAATTGTAACCCTAATTTGATGATTGCAAGGTGTTGTATTTGATTAGCTTAGGAAAACTATAAGATAGTGATATCTGCTTAGCTTCACATTTGTTTGCTTATTTTTAATAAATTCATAAAAGCACACTAGACTGGTTCCTCTCTCAAAACATCAGTGTGGAAAAACAGCCTATTTAGAGGTAAAGGTAAATACATCAAGTAGCTCATGGACCCATATTTTAATGAATTGATTAAAATCCTATTACCACAACTGCAAACCAAGTAGAAGATCCTGTCTTTGTGACTTCATTGCATTTATCAGATTTAAAATAAAGTTTAATTGTTCATACCTGATTCTGTTTGCAGTCTCAAAGGATGCTTTGTCATCAAAAGCAGTGCAGTCTTACTGAACAAGGTATAGGGACTTGATGTAGGGGAAAATGCAAAGAATGCAAGGGTAGCACTTAGCGGGGAAGTGGGTGGGTTTAATGAACCCAGTATATTTGTATTTTCCAGTCCCTCTCTACTGCTTTAGGGGACATGTAAAAGGTTATTTAATCCATTGGGCTATAAAAGACTCTGGTACAGTGTTATAGCTGTTCTGTGCTGTAATGGGGCCACAGTGGAACCCAGATTTGGGCCTGAAAAAGGTTTTGTTAAAACAAACCAAGGGAAACCCTTTTTATTTCATTAGAAATTCAAGCCTTTTCTACCCTGGAAGACACTGGTGACTTGAACTAGTGAAATTCAGACATTACAAGAGGCAAGCAACATCTGAGTAATTAATTGATAAAGGAAAAAATTACAAAAAAACAGTATTGTGTGCTCACACTTTCTGATTTGGATATGAGAATTCACAATACACTTAACCTGTGTCCCCCAAGAAGTTCTTCAGCCACACCACATTTGCATTAAGCATACATGCACACTCCAGCCTTTTAGGTTATCTTTATACACCATAAAGAAAAAAATAGAGCACAATAGTTTCAAAATAATTTGCAGGTCACTTAAAAAAAGCAGCACTTACATGGTGAAATAGTTGTCCTTCACATTCTTCCCCTTTCCTTGTTGGTCGTGACTTTAAGTGCTTGGTACATTAGCACTACTGGGGAAGCACACACACAGTAGACACCATAGACTTATTAGGATGATTAGAGAAGAAACTGTCAGTATGTGCAACTGTGGGTTAAACCCATAATCGCTATATGTTTAATCTGAGGCTAAATCTTCCTTTTATTATAGTTGGTACTCATTTGATATTTCTTGCTTCATAATAGGTAATCTGTTCCAGTTAGAAATTACAATTCCATGCTAGTTGACAAACTGGTTGACTGTGTAAGAAAGATGGACCATAGGGTAGGAATTTGTGGGAAATTATTTACATGGCAGATAGCATTATTTGTATGCTGTTTTTCAGCTATTTATCACTGGGTAGAACTACTTGACTTACATATCAGTGAGAGAGAGCTCATCATGCTACTTGAAAAAATGTGGATGTCATTTCTTAAGGTACTCCAAACTTAAATATGGGTATTTACTTCTAAAGTAACTAACATTACATGCTATTGCCCATTCCCTCTGTAGTGCATTAGGAATATGTAGTGTATAGAATACCTATAATATCATGGTAATGCTAATCAAACACCAAATAGATGTCATTAGCTTAATGGTGACTAATGTTTTGGTTTTTTAAATAAAAGCTTTTATTGGATTATATGATAAGTGGCTGGGTGCTCATGCTCCAAAATGCCAAAAGTTTTAAAATAATTACTAGTACCTGAAAGCCCATGTTGTCACATGGGTGTAATGCATAAAGCCAAAAATGGCTGAGAACTTAAAACTGGATAGTAGCAAACTACAAATCCCAGTGATGATTGAATCTGGTGATATTCTAAATAAAAAGGGATCTCCGCTGTGCTTGTTTCCATCACTTCACATTTACTTGAGAGAGTCTAAGCCTCAGAATGATGTTGGTGGGAGGTTGTGTTGGGCTGGAAAAGTTGTGTGGGCTTGTTCAGGTGGCAAATGAGGGATGTGTTTGTGGTGAAGAGTTATATTCATTTGACAGTATTGTGTGTGCTGGTTGTGAAGATCTGTGGCAGTTGGGCTAAGTAGTCCTAATACAACCAATACAATTCTTACATGCAGACTAGCTGTAGAGTAAGGGTGGTAGTTGTTTGAGTTACCTCTGATATCACAATGGTCTAGAACTCTTGGTCTACAAATATTGCATGGGTGTGACTTGTCAAGTCAAAGTGGCTGAGATCTTAAAAATTGGATGGCAACAGACTGAATCCCAGTGATTGTTCAAATTATCACCAGTTTCAAAGAGCTCTCAAGCATGCTTGTAGCGGTTTCCATTGTTTCACACTGATGCAGACATTTAGGCTTCAGAGTGACAGACAGTGGTAATCCTGAAATCTTTCACAGATTTTTTTTTTCCCATGTGGTTTTTAACATTCCTTCTGTGGGAAAGGGTTTTTTTGAAGCTCCGTTTGCATATGTTATGTACTTTAAAACATTAAGACGTTATCATCTGACTTTACAACTTTATGGGACAAATTTTTAAAACTAGGAAGACTTGAGTTTAATGGGAGTTGTGTATACTCAGGACCCTGGAATATTAGACCAGAAGATATCTAAATATGGATTAGGCTTAGATTTAATTGCCTAGTTTTAGGCAGCCAAGTTTGAAAATTCTGGTGTGTAAGTCATAACTAGGGTAGAGCCAAGAGGTCATAGGAACAGTAAGTTGCTAAAGGACTTAAATATCCCCTAAAAGGATCTCCAAATTTCAACAAGATTGTAATGAATCTCCTCTACTTGAGGGAACAATGTAAACAATGCATTCATAACCTCCTTATGTTGTTTTACAAACTGGTATGTTATGGAGCAAGGGAATTCCTTATCTTAGTTAGTGGTTCAGCACACAAAAGTTGATCAAAGCACAGTTTTATGTTATAAAGTCCTGTAACGAGCTAGAAGATGAAGCCAAAAAAATATAGAAAACTGCTTGTCTCTCTAATGGACTTAAAGCATAAAAAAACAAATTAAGGGCTATGTTTTCAAAAACCTTAAATACATCCACCGCCTCATTTGCAGAGGCAAGAGTTTGTGGAGAAAAAATTGTATGTAGGGGGAACCCTATGGCTTAAAAGAAGGAAGCTTTGAAAATAAGGAAGTCTGCCTGCCAGAAGATTCAGCCAATCAGCACAAGAGCTGGGTTGAAAGCAAGTTCAGGGTGGAATACAAAACTGATTGTATGCTGCACAGCTGATGACTTTGGCATCTACAACAAACACAGGTAACAAGATGGTATACAAAGGTAGAATTGTGGGCTCCTCCCATACAGAGCAGAGAGGCCAGGTTACAAGAAGTTCCTGTATAGTCCTGCAGCACATTGTGCTTAACTGAAGAATGGCTCTTTCTTTGCCACGGGGGAAAGAGGAGCCCATTTTTCTGCTCATTGCCAGATGTGGGGCAGGAAAGGTGTTTTTCCCACCAAACAGTACTTGAGCTGAGAAATAAATGTTGGGTGACGGGGGAAAAAAAAGGATCCCATGAGAAACTGAATCTCAGGGATCATCTGGCACATAAAGTAGCACAGACAAATATCTCACAATACTTTATCTGTCAATCTTTATTTTAAGATATCATGCATAAAAATCTATGGTCTAATGGGTTTTGTACATTTTTCTTCCATATATGGATCTAATATTGCATCATGGTTCATTACAGCTGCAAAACATAAGACTTGTTAAATGTGACTAGAGGTTGTTGTTTTTTTAATTCAAATTGATACTAGGTACTATTTGACTGTCCCATCTAATATGTACTCCGGGTATGTTGGAAAGGTTAATTTCCCCTTTAACGGAGAGAAGATTTTGTTTCAGATAGAAAAGCAGAAAAGAAGACCCAGCTGTTAAGGGGAGAGGCATAATTAGGAGATCTTCAATGGTCTGAAACTGAAAATAAAGTCCTACAAAAAGTGGAAACTAGGTCAAATTATGAAGGATAAATATAAACAACATAAGTATGTAGGGACAAAATTAGAAAGGCCACAGCACAAAATGAGATTGAACTAGCTAGAGATGTAAAGGGAAGAAAAAAAAACATTCTACAAATACATTGGAAACAAGAGGAAGATGAAGAATAGGGTAGGTCTTTTACTCAATGGGGTGGGGGAGAAAATAACATAATGTGGAAATGGCAGATGTGCTAAATTACTCTTTTCCCCCAGTTTTCCCCAAAAAGGTTAATCGCAATCAAACATCTAACAAACTGAATGTCAGTAAAAATGGGGTAGAATCTGAGGCTAAAAAAGGAATGAACAAACTAAAAACTACTTAGACAAGTTAGATGTCTTCAAGTCGGCAGGCCTGATGAAATACATCCTAGAATACTCAAGGAGCTGACTGAGGAGATATCTGAGCCATTAGCTATTATTTTCAAAAACTCATGGAAGAGGGGAAAGATTCCAGAGGACTGGAAGAGGGCAAATATAGTGCCAATCTATAAAAAAGGGAACAAGGATAACCTGGGGAATTCAAGACCAGTCAATTTAACTTCTGTACCGGGAAAGATAATGAAGTAAATATTCAAGAAAAATAACAGGAGTACTTGTGGCACCTTAGAGACTAACAAATTTATTAGAGCATAAGCTTTCGTGGGCTACAACCCACTTCTTCCGATGCATATAGAGTGAACCATATATTGAGGAGATATATATACACACACATACAGAGAGCATGAACAGGTGGGAGTTGTCTTACCAACTCTGAGAGGCCAATTAAGTAAGAGAAAAAAAAAAAAAACTTTTGAAGTGATAATCAAGATGGCTCAGTACAGACAGTTTGATAAGAAGCAAGTGTGAAAATACTTACAAGGGGAGATAGATTCAATGTTTGTAATGGCTCAGCCATTCCCAATCCCTATTTAGCCCTGAGTTGATTGTGTCTAGTTTGCATATCAATTCCAGCTCAGCAGTCTCTCGTTGGAGTCTGTTTTTGAAGTTTTTCTGTTTTAAGATAGCCACCCGCAGGTCTGTCAAAGAATGGCCAGACAGGTTAAAGTATTCTCCCACTGGTTTTTGAGTATTATGATTCCTGATGTCAGATTTGTGTCCATTAATTCTTTTGCGTAGAGACTGTCCGGTTTGGCCAATGTACATGGCAGAGGGGCATTGCTGGCACATGATGGCATATATCACATTGGTAGATGTGCAGGTGAACGAGCCACTGATGGTATGGCTGATGTGATTAGGCCCTATGATGGTGTCACTTGAATAGATCAGTTTGCAAACATTTAGAAGATAAGGTGATAAGTAACAGTCAATATGGATTTGTCAAGAACAAATAGTGTCAAACCAACTTAATTGCTTTCTTTCATAGAGTAACAAGCCTTGTGGATAGGGGGAAAGCGATACATGTGGTATATCTTGGCTTCAGTAAGGTTTCTGATACTGTCTCATATGACCTTCTCATAAACAAACTAGAGAAATATAGCCTTGGTGGAGATAGGTGGGTGCATAACTAGTTGGAAAACCATTCCCAGAGAGTAGTTATCAGTGCTGCACAATCAACCTGGAAGGGCACATTGAGTGGGGTCCCACAGAGATTGGTCCTGGGTCTGGTTCTGTTCAATAGCTCATCAATGATCTAGATAATGTCAGAGAGTACACTTAAAAAGTTTGCAGATGATACTAAGCTAGGAGGGATTGCAAGTGCTTTGGAGCATAGGATCAAAATTCAGTTTGTCCTGGTCTGAAGTAAATATGATGAAACTCAATATGGACAAATGCAAAGTACTCCACTTAGGAAGGAACAATCAATTGCACACGCACAAAATGGGAAATGACTGCCTAGGAAGGAGTACCATGGAAAGGGAGCTGGGGGTTATAATGAATCACAAGCTAAATATGAACAACGAGGAGTCCAGTGGCACTTAAGGACTAACAGATTTATTTGGGCATAAGTTTATGTTGCATCTGAAGAAGTGGGTTTTTTACCACGAAAGCTTATGCCCAAATAAATCTGTTAGTCTTTAAGGTGCCACCAGACTCCTCGTTGTCTTTGTGGATACAGACTAACACTGCTACCCCTCTGATACTAAGCTAAGAGGATTAACAGGATGGGAAAAATAGCTATCTTAAATATTCATCTAGATGAATCTCATCTCCTCCAAAATCAATTACTGAATTCCCTATAGTCTACTGAATAATACATAACTGCACCAAATGTAATTCAAGTAATGTCTTCTGACTTCTTTATTCGAGTGAAAGATTTTATTTTTTACTTTAACAAATCATGATTTATATTAATGAATATATTGTCCCAGTCCCCAAGGAGTCTTTATAAAGAACTCTGGCCTCTCTGACCATATGTTTCTATGCTTATCTGTTTCCACAGTAGCACATTAACATTCCCATTCAATAGTTCATAGACACCAATGTCTCAGCAGAAGTGCTTTTATATGGATAGTTTTGAAAGCTTTTCTCTGAGGGATAATCAGTGAAAATTTATTGCAACAAAATCTAGATACAAATAATGGTTGGTCAAGATGGCAGATGTTCATTTCCAAACTTCTATAAAATCCACTGAGCTTTTTCTTTTCATTCTGATGAACTATTATCCTGTGCATATTCACATTGTTACTCTTACGATGTTCTGTTCTGGCTGTTTCTTGGTAATTCCTAATAACATAGTTATGCTTTGCTTTTATTAGTGTTTCTCTTGAGAAGAGAAACCACCAAATGACCTAAGTGTCAGCAGCATTGAACAAGCCAATACTTAGTAGCTTTGTAGAAAAAAAAGCTACAGGTGAGAAAGCAACAACCCCTCCTCCCTTCCACTTCTCTCAACATGATGATGGTCTGGTGGAAATGTTTTGATTCCAATTCAATTCAATAGCACCATGTAGACCCGCCTATCGGAAGATGAAGATTTTGGACGAGCTTCATAACTCCATTACACTAGACTTGGAGTTTTCTTATGATCTTTAATAAATCCAGAAAAGTTTGTTTGATTGAAGTTCGAAGACTTATTGGAAACTTTCAGAGATGTGTGGGCAATGAAGTGTCCCCCCACCCATCTGTAAGAATGTATCTATAACTGCATGTACCGGTCTTATTCAGTTAGATTCTCTATATTTAAACAGATTGCCTTTGCAAATTGGGAAGGGTGTACTGTAGTGTCATTTTTTAATCACATTTCAAATTGGACTTTGTACAGTATCATTCAGTCGATGAAAAAAATCTGATAGAAGCATATGAGCAATTTAACTATGTACTGTCCTCTCTTCATAAAGCATATCAGCTGCACTCAGTTGCTAAAGCCTTTTTAATATGTTCTTCTCAACATTGCTAAATACTCCTGGCTTTTGCCTGACTGAGATTTGATATTACTTGTTCAACAAAATTTGCCTGGCCACTGTGGTTTGCATTGAAGCAGAGCAGGAAAGTAAAGTACCAAAAGCGTTGTTTAGTACTTACAATGACTTTTTTTTTTTATTTGGTGTTTGAATGGGGGTTGCAAGTCACTGCCAATTTAGCACTAGAAGCCCAATCTGTCTGGCATCCATTTGATAACTTTGGTAAAGTGAGTTTGATGTCACTTCTTTTAAGATTTTTGTGATCAGTTGCCAAAAAGGTAGTTGCTAGAAGTTTCATCTGAAAGCTCAGGGAGTGAATCAGCCTGGAAACTGAACTAACCTCTCCCCAGCGGTCATTTTTTAATGTCGTAGTAGAAGTATATTGATGAAGTAGGAGCAATATGAGAGAACTTGCATTACCACTGCCTATACTATATCATTTCTAAACAGAGAACTTCACTTTCCCAAGCTAGCAACCATAAAATATGAAGTACCATAATCAAAAGTTACCATGACAATTAAAAAGGGAACTTGAAGGCCACATGGAAGGACTCTCCCAGCTTTATACCTTTAAGAAAGAGGGCATCTGAAACCAGGAATAGGACCATTATTACTGAAATCTTCAAACCCATTCTTCCACTCACATAACTTTGTCCAGTAAGTTCTTTGCTCGGAGTCCTGAGTTGGTCAGGACTTGTCATTCTCCTGATGTATAGCTTTTTGTTGGTCTACTCCAGGATGAAAAAAAAAATGTAGAAAACATATCAGATGTAGAAGATCTATTTTCAGTGACTTATCTCTGGACCATGAGAAAATACACTTTCTTTAAAAAGCACATCTCACAACAACAAAATACTAACAATCCTGAGTTCTGTCAATATCAGCAATGGACCTAACCTCTTACAGTGACTTCTATAGTGCTACATTCTTTGATTTTTAAACTGAAGACTTTTTTCCCCAAGCAGATATAGAGAAATCCTTTTTTCTGGCACTAAACGGCATTGTGGGAATATCAAGAAAACCATCTATTCAGGGCAGAGAGAGACATCAGCTATTTTCTGGTTTCCAGCAACTATGGATTATGGGAACATAATCTATTTTCCTTGCAACATAAGTACGGCAGTGGCATATATAACTATTGTTCCAGTAATAAAAATTGCACAGCTCCTGTGGTGCCATATGGCTTTTTTTTTTTTTACTGGAAATTATGGTTCTGATGTAGAATGTGGTGCAACAATGTGTTTAATAGTGTCTCATCTCAGGATAATAGCAACATTAAGACTTACTAGCGATGTACTTATACATTCATGCTGTTCCAGGAATTCTTGGACCATCTAGTAACATTTTCAAAAGTCCAATCAGATCTTTTGTCACATTTACTGGCATAATGTTGAGCACAGCTGCAGCTCTTTTTGAGGGTGTTTCTTGTCTTAACAAGGTAGCTAATTCACAGAATAAATTAAATTTTGAAGGTTCAGGCTTACCATGGCATAATTTCAGTCCTTTAAAAGCCAACGAAATAAACATACAAACAAGTCAGGTGCAATTAGTACAAAGTACCAGAACTTTGCATCCATATCACAAATCCTTTGTAAGTTCAACATCTTTATTTAAATCCCTTTGTACCAAGCGTTTCATGTCCTGGGACTGGAAAAAGTCTGGAATAAAGAGATGTGAGTAGTTCATTAAAAATAATGTGGTTGGGCTGGGTGGGTGTGTTTTTTTGCTGCTTGTGAAATAGGTGGAGATTTTCTCAAATGAATTTGTTATTTGAAATTATTAACTAAACAACTTCACTGGACAAAACAGTCTGATTCTCTTTACACTAAGACCATTTTACATCAATGTGACAGTCAGTGTAAATTACATTTATTTTTATTTTAAGACTGTTTTACAGTGCCAGAGTGATATAAAAAGTCTTTACCATAAAGAGAATTAGGCAAACAGACCTAAAACTAAAGATGACATAACTAACCATAGCACCAACCAAAAATAAATACAAAAATCAATCCCACAATATTTTCTTGCCACAAACTACAAATACATCAGAATAGCCTGTATCTTAAACTATGTTTACTGCTACTGGAAGATTAATTAACTTCTCCAGCAAACACTAAGGCTATGTTTGCCCTTAGAGCTGGGAATGTGATCTGCAGCTTGCGGAGATGTAACTGTTCTAACTCTGCTCAGGCTAGAACAGGTGGGGGCTTGGGTTAGCCACCCAAGTACGTTCCAAAAAGGTCTGGGTAGGTACATACTTGGGGTGACTAGCCTGAGCCACCACCCATGATACCCCAACTACATGGCAGTTTTTCACATGCTAGCTCAATGAGAGCTAGAGTGAGTATGCCTATGCAAGCTGGGAATCACACCCCCAGCTCACTTTTGTTGATGATAGACAACTTTTTGATTTTTTTTTTTTTTTTAAACTTGAAAGCTTGTCTCTTTCACCAACAGAAGTTGGTCCACTAAAAGACATTAGCTCACCCACGTTGTCTCTCAAACATCCTGGGACCAGCACAGTGCCAACTACACAGCATGTAACAGAACATATAATACACAATGCCAGTGTATTCAAAATGGTTAAAAATAAGCTTTAGAGTAGAAAATATCTTTAAATGGGTGATGAAATGGACAAAGAGTGAAATTTGGTGTCCCAGGGATGCATTTGATGATACTGGGTTATAGCGTGCATTTTTTTTCCATTCATGATGATAAAGGTAGACAAATATTGATAAAATATTCACAAATAATTTGGCTGACTATATTTGTGTAACTTATTTATTTTGTTTGCAAATATGAGCAGAGTTTTGTTGTAAACAGTCTGAAACTTGCTTTATCAGGAAAATACATTAATTTCAGGCAGAAGTGGCTGTCACAAGCTGGCCAGGATCCCCTCTCTGAACAGGCACCAGTCTATTATGAATGGAACCCACATGCTTCTAAACCCCCTGCATCTGGATGGAACTAGTCACTGTTCCTAGCCCTGAATCTCTCAGGTGCAGACTCCATGTCTGACACCAGCTTGGGCAGTGGGACTCTACAGCTGGCCACCTTGTACCCTAGAACCAGTTCCACAGCCCTCCCAAGCCCACTGTGTATTCACACTGCCTTAGAGTTACACTTCGCTGTGGGCTCTCTGAGCTTCTTGATTGTCCCCTTCATGGACACTGTGTCAGGCAAGCAATTAACATAGGCTTAGCAAAATAATTTCTTAACCCCAGACACTTTACTCTTAAAGCATACTTGAGAGTTACAGATCTTTGAAAACAAACTCCTGAATGCATGCCCCCATCCATCCCCACTCTGAGCTCACCCCTCTTGTGAATCCTGGGTTAGGTTGGCTCCCTTAGGCTAGGCAAACTTTCTTAGCCTGTTCTTGCCTGTGCCCCTTGATTAGAGAAGCACCCCTCTTTCAAAATCTGTCTTCCTTTCTGTCCATGGGTTTCAGATGGGAGAGCTCTGGGCTCCAGCCCACCTCTTCCCAAATCAGCTGCTGCATAGAGTGTCATTCAAAATCAGTGGCCTAACCAGGGCCAGTGCAACCCATTTGGCGTCCTAGGCAGTTGCCTAGGGCGCTAGCATTTGGGGGGTGGCATTTCGGGTCCTTCGGCGGCGACCGCGGTGGCTGGATCTTTGGCTGCCCCGGTCGTCATCAGCATTTAGGTGGAGGGAGCTGGGGCAGGGGGGCGCAGGGAGGGCCGCCTGCAGCAAGTAAGGGGGGGGGGCAGCACCAGGGCCGGCTCCAGGCACCAACTTGGCAAGCAGGTGCTTGGGGCGGCCACTCCGGAGAGGGGCGGCAGGTCCAGCTATTCAGCGGCAATTCGGCGGACGGTCCCTCACTCCCGCTCGGAGCGAAGGACCTCCCGCCGAAGTGTCACCGCAGATCGCGATCACGGCTTTTTTTTTTTTTTTTTTTTTTTTTTTTTAGGGGGGGGCTGTTTGTGGCGGCCAAAACCCTGGAGCCGGCCCTGGGTGGCACACAGGGGAACTCCCCACCCCAGCTCACCTCTGCTCCGCCTCCTCCCCTGAGCACGCCGCCCCGCTCTGCTTCTCTCCCTCCCAGGCTTGCGGCGCCAAACAGCTGATTGGCGCCGCAAGCCTGGGAGGTGGGAGAAGTGGAGCGGTGACGGTGTGCTCGGGGAGGAGGCGGAGCAGAGGTGAGCTGGGGCGGGGAGCTGCCGCACGGCTCCCCGGGCTGGGGGGAGCTGCCGCGGGGTGGGAGGAGTGCCTCAGGGCGGAGGGGGGAAGCTGCTGTGGGGGGGGCAGCGGAGAGTTGCCACAGGGCTTGGGGGGGGGGGGGGGGGCAGCACAAGGTGGAAGTTTCACCTAGGGCACGAAACATCCTTGCACCCGCCCTGGCCCTAACAGTAGAAAACCCAAGCTGTGACAATTCAAGCCTCCCCTCACTGTCCTCCCAACATTTCACAATCTTGACCTGGAGTGGTACAGTGCTTGGCATCTCTGCTGAGACTGGCAGTGAGCACCAACTGTGTTGTGGACAGTTGTGCACTAGGAAGAACTTAAGTTTTTCCAAGACACCCATAGATAATGAGCAGCCAATATATAGAAACTACCTTCAAACTGAGCCCGCATCAGTAGTGACCGAAGTGGACATTTAGGGCCTCAGTCCTGAGAGATACTAAGTACCCTCAATTCCCACCATCTTCACTGGGACTTCAGAGCACTCGGCACCTTGCGGGATTGGTCCTACAGAACTGAGAGACCTTTGAGCCATCCAGACCCCCACATAAGTGATTGTTCATGGCAACTGTTCTAAATACTTGAAGCACTTGGAAGCAAATAGTAATATATAGTAGTGTTAGGTTAGCAAGTTGAGTGAAAAAAGCATAATTTTTAAATATTAATGTAACTACTGTATTTTACCATGAATCTTCCCCTCTTCCCCCAAAAGCCAGAATTTGTGTATGCATATTCATTTTAGAGGTGTAATGGTGGATGTTAATATATTGCCATCTAGCAATGCTAATGCACAATGAGCAGATGTATTAAAATGGCTGATTGACCTGTAGTGTGGTTGTGATTTGTGAAATTATTTCAAGGTGAAGTTTTATGCAAAATCAGGACTATGTTTAAACATTTAGAAAAGTATAAGTATTTACAGATAATGAAAAAAATGTGCATACAAATGAAACAGAACAGGCCACTCAACTGAATTTCACATATAGTTAGCATTTATTATTTGTATTTCTGTAGCACCTAAGAACCCTAATCATGTGGACCTCAGTGTCCTACATACTAGGCAAAACTTAAATGCCAGGTTGTGATACTTTTACTCACACTGTGTAGTACCATACTCCACAAGCAGTTCAATTGATTTCAGTGGGACTACTCATGGTATAAAGCACAATTCAATGTGAAAAAGGGCATCACAATCCTGCCTTAAGTTATCCATGGTCTGTATTTGTGTCTCTTGAGAGTGTTTCCTTTTTCTGTTTACAACAGAACAAAGTAACATCATGCTATCATCTCTCTAAAATCCCCAAACAAACAGAAATGGCTCGACCTTCGACTTCTCAGTTTAATATCATAAAGATATCTGCTTGGCTATTCCCCTTTAGGATGAGCCATTGGCTTTGAAAATCTCTCTAGGTTTTGTACTTCAAAAAGAAACATTTTAGATTATGATTTCTAAGATTTACCAGTACATTTCCTTAATAGTCAGAAGATGCATCCCTGGAGATTAGATATTGTCATGAAATAGCATAATTTTCATGTTTGTATAATTAACTCTAGTTATCAACCCACCACATTTATAACTTCCTAAAGAAAATCTCCTTCAGTTGTTGAACTGTGTCCTAGTGTTTACCCTCTTTTCAAGCCTTTAGTCACAGACCACATGACCATTACAAACCCTTGGGCAGGAGTGACAGATTCTAACCAATAGAGGGTGGTAGTGTTCACATGTACACTGGTTCATATACAGAGATTTCTGTTTTGTCAGTATTTTTGACACAAGATCATTTCACCCCTACTGCAGAATGCTAAAATGAGACAACGGGAGAAATTAAGATCAGCTTCTGGATAGTTGCTTAACTACTCATGCACAAAAGTGAGGTAGAAAAAGTGAGTTGGGCAACAAGCATTTTACATTAGTCATTTAGAATCTTCCCAGCTTTAATATGTTCATTAATTGCCTTGTATTATTTTCCATCAACTTCCAATTAACTTGTGCAAGTTGTATAGCATCCTCAATAAGCAGTTATGTAACTATTCTTCTGCAGAGGGCTTGAAAAGAAGTTTGCAGTTGGTATCTTTATTCATTTCTCTTACACTGTGTTGGCTCAGCAAGTTTGTGATCTCAGTTAAATCATTATTTCAAGTCTGTTGGCCTAGTGAAAACTGCAGTCTATTGAACAACAGGAATGACTTTCAGAGTACATCTTAGATGCAAGTAAAAAGGACAAATATCTTGGACTAACAGCCTTTTCATGTCAGAGCTCTCAGGAGGTCCTTACTGCATTTCTCTGAACTAGTAACAATATGATTCTTTTTTAAGTTGGGAAAAACATTGACTTTCCTGAGGATAAAAGCCGAGTTGCAAGTACCCCCACTATGTATATTATAGTAAGTATAGGAATTGCCATATGGCATCAAACCCATGGTCCAGCTAGGGGCTTGATCCAGAGGCCAATGAAGTCAATAGAAAGGCTCCCATTGAATTAACTGCACTGTAAATCAAGCCCTAGTTCAATATCCTGTCTCCAACAACAACCCAGGCCAGATGCTTCAGAGTAAGATGCAAAAGACTGCATAATAGGAATTTATGGAGTAATCTACCCCTGCCCCACCCAGTGAAGGTATCATCTTAGTCTCTAACTAAGAAGGATTATTTTAAACCTGAAGTGTGAGGTTTATATTACTAAGTAGAAGTGAGTTATTTACAGTCTGTTATTGTCCTCTTGTGTATATTATCCTTATGACTAGTTTTATTGCTCACTTTAATGAAGGGAAGGACAGTCTCCTACTATAAAAATCAGTTTGGGGCAGACTTATCAAATGTCTGTGGTTAATTATATTCCATATAACTTTGTATATACGTATTCATATTAACTGCACTTTTATATTACATTTGAAAATGTGTACAACATAAAATGTAAGTGGAAAATAAAGTGTTTCAATGAGAAAAAAAATATTAATTTTAGCTGATTTTTAAACTAAGTCAAATCATCATCAAAACGGGGGGGGAGGGGTAGCTCGAGCATTGGCCTGCTAAACCCAGCATTGTGAGTTCAATCCTTGAGGGGGCCATTTAAGGATCTAGGGCAAAAAATCTGTCTGGGGATTGGTCCTGCTTTGAGCAAGGAGTTAGACTAGATGACCTCCTGAGGTCCCTTCCAACCCTGATATTCTATGATCATTCCAAATATACTGTATTAAAAAAAGTCAACATATGACATTCAGTTCGCTTATGAGCTGGGCCAGACTGCAGCAGGACAAATGGGATCCAGCTGCAATTGCTCAATCCTGAGGCCAGTATTAAATCAACCTTGGCCACGGTGTAATTTAGAGCAACCTAAGGGCAGTACTACTCTAACCATACCTCCTTCTCATCCTGTTGCCTCAAAGACCCCTAGGCTGTACTGGTTCTACTTCTGCTGTGATCTCCCTCTATGCCAAGGGACTCTCCAGCTCTGAATGTAAAAAAGGTGAAAAGCATTGTATATTACAAGAAATATATAGTGTTTACACTCATCTGTAGGCTGACCATTTCTCTTCAATCTAGCAATCCATCAATGTATACATTTATTTTAAATATTCTCATCTGAGCTGACATTGGATAGAACTCTGCTGCCAACAGCTCATCACTGTGAATGACATCAGCTTCTTAGTATGGCGCCTGCTGCTGATATTTGGACTCCGCTTGTAATATAATTTATTACCATACATCCATTCATCCATGTGCAGTTCCAATGGGATCTGTGCTAACAGATTGCATGGCAGGCTCAGGGCCTTAGACTGTACTATGGTAGACTGTTTTGTCACATAATTTATGAATCTTTTTTGCAAAAGAGTCATGTTTTTATTTTTCATTCTTTGTTTTAATAGAAATAAAGTAGTAACACAATGTTGTTTCCAGTAACATTTCCACAGCTAAACAACATTAATGAGCTATAGGTAGTGTCCTTGCCAGGCATAACACAGAAAAAACCTAAGTGTCAGCAAATCTTCTTGTGAAGTTTTAGTATTGTCATAATTAATTAGTCAACCTACTAATTATGTTGGGTTTAGGAAATGCAGAGAAACAAGTGTATAAATAGGCTACAGAAGGAAATAAGGAGAATTTGTTTGTATAAAAACTGATAGTTTTTTTTAAACTTTGTAAAGGCCTGAGTTTCTTTAAATAGTATATACAAAGTACCTCCACTAGTTACATGGAATATATTCTATTTAATCACATGATAGTAATACTAAAAGGCAAAAATGGCATAAAACAATGTCTTTTTTAAAGAAAGTGTGTAGAAAAACTGCACTACTTAATAAAAAATATAAAGATAGAAAAATAAAATTCTAAAAATGAAGGCTATTTAGAGGAATTCTTCTCTGGCACAAAGTAGTAAACTTGAAGGGGAAAAAAAGGAAAAATCCATAATGAACCAAAATTGGACTCTAGTATTACAACCATTAACTGTTAGATAATACTGTAAGCAGACAGAATGTACCTGTGAATTATCAGAGTCCCTATGCTAGGGATGGAAATTCCTTAAGGCAGCTAGACACATGACTCTGGACTCTGCGAAGAAAAAACCATCTGTAGGAGATACGGAAGAACAACCTTCTGTTTCAAAATCATATAATGTGTCTATTAATTCAGTCAGGCAGTGCTTTGTTTCATATTGAGTAGGTAAGTATCCTTGCCTCAGTACACCGACTGATATGACTGACCATTGAGTCTATATTAGAAATTTCTAAAATACCCATCATATTGATACCTACAACTGATTCAGTTGTAATATTAGTCACAGCAGCCATTGTGAATATTAGTTATTTGTATAGCTGTAGTGTGTTTGCATCTGTCTCTTTTGTTCCATTCATTCCTCCAGTGCTGCCAGAGCCTTGTTTTTGTACCTTTAGGACATCATATTCTCTGTTGTTGTGCTGCTTATTTTGTATTTTTTCCCACATCTCACAATTTTTTTAAAGCACCCTCAAGTAATAAACATCAAGTTGCGTAGTCAGAATATATGAAGCTCTAATCTCTTCCTTTAAAAGACTCCTGATCAGTTTTAGTACAATTAGTCAAGCCATTTCAGACCGTGATGGGATGTGCACCAGACAAATATACAGCAGTCCACCTGAGTATGAAAAATGTAAGTAGGAAGTCATGTCCATATCCTAAAATGCTTTCACATTCTTGCTATCCACCTTAGATGACTATGGTAAAAGTTAATCTTTTTTAGTATTATCTTTTCCAAAATGCCACCCCCCCAAGGCTGTGAGGCACGTGATACTGTTAAAACTGTTGATCATAATGTTGCCGACACCAAGATGTCATCATAATATACTGTAATAGTCCCTACTCAATGGAGTAAATTGAGTGCTATGATACATCAGCCTTTTTAGAAGCTTGGTAGCATGCCAAGTATATCACAATTCACCCCCTTCAACAGGTACTTCAGCCACTAGGCTTTGTAGCAGAGTCCTCAATCGTGCAGAGAGACAGCTCAGATGGCAGGTTATTTACGAGGCCCAGAAGAAAGGTTATTTGCAACTCTTCCTATGGACAATAACTTAGTCAACAAAAGCTAGTCAGTCCAATAGAGGGCTGCAAAGTTAAGATCTGTCCCTTTGGCACGGTTTTATTATATTAGTCTCCAAAGATGCCATTCTGGATCAGGGACTTCTTGTGCTGAACACCTAGGTAGACATATCCCTCACCCCAAAGAGTTTACAGGCTAATTTGAAACCAGATGAGTGCAACAAACAGGAGGTGGTAAGCGAGGAGGTCAAAGGGTAATACAAATAGATCATGAGTTTACAAGGATTCTTTACCCTATTCACACCCCAGTTCATAAGTTCCCCTACCCCAAGTTTCCCCTCTATCCTGGAGCTCCCCCGCTCCAATTCCCATCGTACTCCCCTAATTTCTCCCTAAAAACTGAAACCCGCACATTAATCCTATGCCCTTTTATACCTATGATCCTCCCACCCCCAGCTCCCTCCCACTCATTCTCTACAGCCCTCTTCCTGGCTTCTGTCCATCTCCTACACAACATAATGCACCCCACAACCCACTCTTTCTTTGCCCCACCTTTTCTCCCTTCTCTCCAAATCTCATGATCTCCTCCCCTTGCTGCTGGAGTAAACTTACGTTTTCTAAGTGAATCATGGAAAGTGGACAAAGTAGGTTGCATACAGCTGGTTTGATGCTGTCAATGGAGCAGATATTTCAATTCTTAGGATGATACTGGCAAGAATGAATTAACTAAAATAGCAGCTTATTTGGAAGAGTAATTTAACAACTAATCATAATCAGTGAATCTTTACTACCCCTTTATCCAGGATGCAATTCCCACCTGTTACCAGCTTTTCCCGTTACTTTGGGGTATGCTCATGTATTAGGGTTACTCTTCTGGGTATATACTGCTTGTGTCACTTGTATTCTCATACAGAGCTCTACATTTTCCTGCTATAAGTTCCCTCCCAATGGAGCTATCCTGGAGGACCTAGGTTCCCCAGGGCTGGGTTTTTTCAGACAGACACTTTAACAGAGTGCATCTGAGAGGATTGGGTTAATCAGCACCCCCAAACTGACTGCTTATATGTCCCTGGACTCAGCAGGCTCAGTTGAACAGCACTTCCAAGCTGCCACCCTCATATGTCCCCGGTTCAGCATGTCTCTATCCCCACATTCACATTACAATTGTTCTGGTAGTAACCCACTTGATGAGCAAACCCCACAGGATTTTTGGGTGCTGCAGGGATATTTTAGCTTAGGTACAAGGAGCATTGCTGCAGAGCGAATGAGGAAACCAAAAAACACCCATGAGGTAGGGAGGGAGGGAGAGGGAGAGAGAGAAGCAACCAGCTTAATTATGAAAGTTATTTAGTGCCAGGTAACCACCATAGGGGAGCCAAATAAACAAACCAGTTATAATATTAAATCTAATTTACATATTATAAAAGTCAGGTTTAGAAAACTATAACTGATCACACAAGTCAGGGTCAGAAGGCTATACTGAGAGAGAGAGAGCACGAGCGCGCTGGGTTCTCACCACTCCATGAAGTTTGAATCGATTGGGGGTCCCAGGTGGTGGTGGTAGCTGAGGGTCCAGAGTGCTGGAGTCAGGCAGAGCCCCCAGCATGATCAGTCAGGAGAAGATGAAGTCCCAATGGAACGATGCAGATTTTGGATTCAGGCATCAGAACACTTACTTGAGCATAGATTGTTGTTTCTCTACAAAAACCCCTATGGTTCAAGGGAGAACACTAGATTTGTTTGTGTGTAAACAAGGGAGTATACCAAAGTTGTTTTGTTCAGGTGAGACAATGGGAGCTGATCATTCCTGGTTTTGAGTGGTGTTCCTTGGAGCGAGCTCACAATGCAAGTAGGGAGCTTCACTATTTTGGATACCAATAAAGGATTTGTTATTAGAATTGGTCTGATAACTACTGATCTGGGTGTGTGCAGGTGTGGGTTCATTAACATCTGGACCAGAGCTCCCCATCATGCAAATGCTTCCCTGCTTTTCTGGTCCCAGAGTTCCATGCAGGTCTTGCCTTGGAATCTCTGTTCTCCATTCTGTATGCTAATGGAGATGCCTCCTTGTCCCATCTTTGATGTACATGAGGCTAGGGGAGTTTCCTTAATACTATCATCCTTATCCCAGAGGTTTAGGTGTGTCTCCCACCTTTTCCACTTTTTTTTTTTGTCTTTCTTCTGATGCGGATTTGGTTCAAGCAGAGGCTGGGGATGGGGAGCCTTTCGTGAGTCAGACAGGCTGGGTACTGTGCCCTGGTTCCCCAAGAACACAGAGCTGATGGGTAACATGCCAGTGACCTGCTTCTAGCACCTGGTTTCCTGGGGGTGGGGAAACAGGATTCATATTCTATTGTTTTTCTTGTAGTAAAATTCAAGGATCTGTAGAGACTTACATGCACTAATTCCTTTCTGTTGGCAAGATGTCATTACTACCCATTACTACTGTTTGTATGTGTGAGTGAGTAGCATGCTGACTTTTATTTGGAAGACAATTTCTCCCAGATGCATACCATAAGTACATTCCTGTGACATGTTCCCAGTGTTTAGGAAAATGCTCATAGTGTTGCCATTCCTAAGCATTCAAAAAATTTAAAACCAGGTCCCAAATTCAAGATTAAATAAAACTTTGTTGAATGCTTTGTTAGCCTTCTGGTTGGCTTTGCAAGCCTTTTGTTGCCTTCTCATTTTTGATCCTTTAAGGGGCACTTGGGGGCATATTTTCAAGCTTTTCTCTGCAAAAGAACTAGAAATTTACTACTTTAAAATGAAAACAGATTTTCTCCTAGTGACTTGAGTCAGGCTAGTCACTTGGGTTTTAAGAAAAACATTAAAAATCATGAGATGGCAACACTGCAAGTTGTTAAATCTAAAAAAAAAATGATATTTACTGAACCACTAATAAAATACTTCCAAACATGTATTAACTTCAACAGTATACACATGTTAATGCTTATTTGAGACCAGTTAGTGACAGCTAGAAAAGTGACAATTTAATAGTTGAATAGCTTGAGAAATATTAAATAATTAGTTGTGTTTGACTTGGAAGATGCTTCTAGTCAAATGAAAGCTGCTCTGTATTTTGGGATTTTTTTCTTTTAATAATTCTTGCTCTCTCTTTTATGAGATGAGTTATTTCCAATTTCAATACCAAACTACTTACATGGGAGCACTACCTTCCTGACACTTCCTGTTTTTGTCTGCTCCGTGAAAATATTCACCATTACAATTTACATAGGAACTTCAAGTAGATAATGTCACAGGATAATGCACAGGAACCTAGTAGTACCAGCTTCCTCTATTGTAGTCTGCTAATCTGAGCCTTTCAAAATCCATAGGCTCTGAAATTTCCTTTCAATTTATACCCAGAATGCTATTGCAGAATAGAGAGTTCTTTTCTACCATCACATGCTCTTGAGCAAGATTTGAACTCAGTTCTCCCCCATCCCTTTAGCCTAAGCACTGGGCTCAAGGTGGAGAGACAGAATTCTGAATATTTTTCCATTTGCTGGTCAAACCTGTCAATCAATTATTGCCCCAGCTCTATCTATAAAATAGATCTCTTATATTGTATTTTTATGTATTACTTTACATAATACTGCAAATATTCTGACAACTCCAAAATCAATAAAATCTGGATCCACATCCTAGAAATAAGGTGTCAAAACTTTTGGGCTTTTCCAGGCCTTAAAGTATAAAATTGCTAGAGAAGACAGAATTTTGTTTGTGATTCCTTCTGTGTGTATTTACACTAGGACATTACTTATCTTACAGTTCTGTGGTGGGATGTTCATCCCACACTAGCCAGAAAGGGTTAATGTGTCTCAGAAAAGGTTAAGTAACCTGACAAGCCTAACTCTCCCTCAGGTGTGGCCTGATAGGCAAGCATTGATTGAACATGGAGCCCAGCTGAGAAGGTGCACGTGGGGCTTGTGTAAGGTCAGGAGGTGAGGGCAGAAGGAGGCTGAAGTTACTCTGGGCTTAGGGAAAGGAGAAAACTCAGGGGGTGAGTAGAAGCCCTGGGATCCTAGCCCTGAAGGAAGAGTTTACTCAGAGGGCTAGTGGAGAAAGAAGCCTAATAGAGGCGGTACAGGAAGCAGCCTAGGGAAATGGCTGCAGGGTTTAGGGATGGAGCAGACCTTGGCTACTGATTGCAGAGACCCTGGGCTGGAACCCAGAGTAGAGGATTGGTGAAGGTTCCCCCACCAGTTGCACAGCCTTGAATTGGAGGGCTGCCAGGAATGATATCCAGTCATTCCATGCAGTGAGACTTGGATAACCTTAAAGGTGGGGAGAAAGCACATTGTGTGTATCTCTCTCCTCAGGTTACTCTTTTTGTGACATGGGTGATCCCTCTTAATGACCCAGCCAGATGACCAAGCCACACACGCCCTGTGATGGGGGGTGCAACCAAAGGAGGCTGAGAAAACCCTATCACAGAACCTTACAGAATTTTTGAAGCCTCAACTTGATTGGATTAGCTCTCAACCAAAGATGCGCGAAATGCCCCAGGGATGAGTAGTAAACCACCATGACATGTTCTACCAGATGGATTATCCTATAGGGATGGAATGAACCATCAAAAAAAAATGTATGCATCTGATGCTCTACATTGAAAGTCTCCATTACATATTAATGCCATTCTATTGTTTCAAAAATAATTGAACAAACAAAATACACAGCTTTTATGCACTGTAGTTGTGATACTCTAAGACTGCATGAGCATGCTGGTCTTGTGGGGGTGCCACAGAACAGAATTCAAAAGAGCTTCCTCTTGCAACTTGAAAAAACATTAAAAACAAACAAACCCAACAAAACAGCATTATAAGTATTATCATCATCAATACTTGAAAAGGAAACATGAAATCTTATACAAGTTGAGGAAGGTCAATGCAAAAGGAACAGCATTTCAAGTATTTTGTTAAGACCATGTAACTCAAATCTAGACAGCATATTCCAAACAATGAGTAGAAACCTTGAACCATTTTCAGCATTTTAACATTTTTGTTTACCTCTAGGTTGTTCATTATTTAAAATATCTTGTGGGTATTTTACATATTTTAAAATGTAAACATGAATATAAACTTTCTTAATTTACATTTTTTTCTTTAGTACTCTTAGGCCTATGTCTGACACTGTCCCTTTCCCTTTTATTGAGGGGCCTTACAAACACCAGATGAATGTGTTTCCTTCTGCAGAAGAGCAGTGCCACTCTGTTGACTACAGAGAGATAAGACATTTGCTTCTTGTCTCTACTGGTTCATGGTAGCCAGTTCCCTAACTCACATTACTTTGTTTTACTGGCCCCTCCACTGCTAGGCAGGCCTCCTTTTCAAGTTTGAGGTTCACAGATCCATCTATAGTTGAGTTCACTGTTTTCAATTTTCCTCATACGTGTCCTCCCAAAGGTGGTTTACACTTAAGTGTGGAGTTAAAAGGTAGTATTGAAAATGTTGGTTAATTAAGGGCTTGTCTACACAGCACAACAAAGCGCATTAGCAGGGTTTGAATTCTAAAGCACACTGGTGTATTGTGCATTAAGGGCCTGTGCACTAAAAATTCCCTAGTGTGCCTTAATCTAGTCCTATGTCAAACAGCACTAGGGAACTTTTAAGTGTGTGCCAGCAGGGTCTACACAGGCCACTTAGCACACAAAACATTGGTGTGCTTTAGAATTCTTGTGCACATCACTGTACAATGTTGACAAACCCCTATTTTTGTTCACAAATGGTGGTGTGAAGACTGTTTACATTCCTTGAAATATGCCACAATATGGTAAGTAATTTCTTCATGCATTTTTCTATAAACTCTAGACAGATTATTTTAAGTCTCTGGAAAGCAGTTATCAATTTTGCACATCCTTCTGCAGGGGGAGTGCTGGCTAAGGATTTCTTCTTAAGTTATGTCTTTCCAACTGGGATGAGAAGAAATGAAGACTGTCAATGAGCATGGAAAGGACTAAAAATATTCTATAAACTCTAGCCAAATTTTTGAAATGTTCAAATTTAAGGCAAACAGATGCCATAGTGACAGGCTCAGTAAGAACCTGTATAGAGCAGAACAGAAAAATATCAGGGTTATTTATGAAAGATATGGGAAGGAGTGGAAATTGGCTCTTCCAATGGAAAAAAAATTGTATAGGAAGGGTGCTGGGAGGAAGGGGGAAAAAACAAAACAAAAAAACAAACCCCAAAACTGTTTACTGTCTGTTTTCCCCAAACGGACTTATTGGAAGGAAAGGGGTATTTGAACCTTTACAGAACTGACTATGGTTCAGTCACCAGAACCAGTGATCCACTAGAAACACAGCCATCCACATTTACACCCTATGTCTCTCCATTGGTTCCAAAGTCCCCTACCTGTCTGGAGGTGCAGTGCCAGGGAAGCCATATTGCCCCCCAATACTGTCTTCAAAGGTGTCTACACAAGAAAATATTAATACACCATCACAGTTTTACCAACCTTGCCAGGGGAGTGGTAGAGAATGACAGGTGTCCCCTAGCCCAAGCTATCTTCTGCTCGTTTTACCCTATGGTTGTCTGCCCAAGGATGGTAGAGAGGAGAGACTACTGCGAAGCCTCCTTTTCCCCCCATCCAGATAAGGGGAAATCTGCACGCTCAGGGTTTGCTCCATGCATGGCACTTGGAGGGAGTGATTCTCCACAAAAGGAACTTATACAAATTACTACCTCCAATAGACAGCCCCCTTTCAAGCAATCTCCTTAATATAGCCCAAGCCTACCAGAATACTTTTGTTTGCCTTTAGCTAAAGAGTAGTTCTACTCAACCACCAATTTTTGCTTGTCACTTTGTGTGTTTCAGTGATGTTTAAAGAGAAACACTATCTTGAAAGTGTGTAATACACAGTATTAGAATGACCAGCTTCCTAGTGCTGCCTGTTTTCTTGTAGCACCAGATCTGTGTTTATCAATTACATTTATTAAAATTGACATTAGGAACCTTTGCAAAAAGTTTTATGAAACTTATATAAAGGGCTTGATCTTGAAAATCCTCCAGACACAGAATACCTATTGTAATCTTGTGGTTAAGGCAATAAAAAATGGGGACTCAAGAGATGTCTGTCACAGACTTCCTGTATGACTTAGGCAAGACTTTCTCTGTAAAATGAGAATATTTCCATGCATCAGAGGTTTTAGAATAAAATCCTTAGTGTATGTGAGGTGTTCTGGAACTACAGGGATGAGCCATAGGAAAACCTTATGCAAAAATAAAAAGGAATTGTACATACTCTTCCACATATGGAGGGTTTGCAGGATTGGCCCCCAACCTTATAGTTTGCATATATACACCTAGTATCACAGGTTCAGGGCAACTGCACTTGTATTCCCCTTCTGTGGTGCCTTGAGCTCCCAGCTGTTGCCTCTCCTGGGTGGAGACCTGCAGGTCATATCCTTCTGACCAGGGATTTTAAGGCTACCCAGCTCCCAGCCTTACATTGTGATATCCCCAGCAAGCCAGACTGCCTAAAAGGGCCAAAACCTGCATTTAGCTTTCTCTGAAGGCTATGATTAGTGTGCTACCCACAGTTATAAGTTACCATTTGGCTTCTAAGGAAGCACATTTATTCTTAAGGTAAAAGCATTACAGAGAAAGCATTAAAACAATACAAAAACCTACAGGCTAAAAAGCTTACCAAAGATCATCCCCAACTCCAACCTAAGGCTCTGGTTGGTTCCAGTCCTTCAAACCTACAATTGCGTTTTCCCCATGGTTACAAGTTCATCTGGTCATAGATCCAGAACCAGTACAACGGCTGGGCAGATCAGCTGTTTTTTTAACTACAGCTCAGGCCTTTGATTGTGGCCTTCCGTAACAGGTAATCAGCAGACAATGATCCTCTTATTAGGGAATAACTTCAAAATGCTGGGTTTTTGCACAACCACAGTTTGGGAATTTGCATCAACTGCTCCTTAAAGATTCCCCAGGAAATCCACTTAACACTTATTGACCCAAAAGTCCATACCCATATAGCACATTTTCAATATAGTATTTGAATTTCCAGGTCTCACAACTGTCACATCTCCCTCTTAGAAAGGTTACACACAATCCCAGCTAACAATAATATATAAATATAATACAGTAAGGTCTGTTGAGGCTATTGCATGAAACTATCATATGTCAGTTCAGAAAAACTTGTGCTATACTTTTTATTCCTTTTTCTGAATTATTTTGAGAAATATATTAATAAAAATATACTATTTCATTGGAAATTACTTGGCTTTAATTAAGACTCAGAATATCCCCAGTAGACAGTATTATTTCTTTTTACTAAAGGGAAATTTGGGGCATAGAAAAGTAAAGGCCAAAATATTCTAGCTTGGCTGCTTAAATAAGTGGTCTGATTAGTAGAGAGGTGCTGAAGCACTCACTGCTCATCTGAACTTCAGTAGGAGCTCAATACCTTGGGGGGCGGGGGGAGGAGAAGGAAAGAGAATTAGGCCACTTATTTACATGCCTAACCATGGATATTGGTGCCTAATTTTAGACTAAGTGATGATCCAAAGCATCACAGAGTGAATCAGTGGCAAAGCTGAGACAAGAACCCAGGACTCTCTCAGCCCCGTGCTCTAACCAGTATAAAAAAATATCTTCTTGTTTATACCATTGCTCTGCATTAAAGGATTTTTGAATACATCTGTGGAAAAGATAGGATTCATTATGTCAGTGATTATGAACCCTTACATAGGCCAGTCATGAGGAACTGAATTGTCTTAACAAATCTTAGTACATTTTTCTAGTACAGTATTTTCTATTGTTGTAAACTGACAGATTCTGCTCCCAGGCGGAAGGATGGCATCCCCCACCAGCTGGTTCACTGGAATGCTGGAGAGTCAGCTCATTAGGGAGCCAAGTGACCAGATGGTGAGAGAGACCAGACCATTCTAGTAGATTTCCATTCTTCATTGTTACACTCCACCTACAGTAGAAATTGGTCCACACCAACAGTTTTCTGCTTTGCTTTCCAAGTGTAACTGATCTGCCCAGTACCATTACTCTCAAGCGTACAAATGAATTAGGACAGCCAAAAATTAAAAAGTGACATTCCAGTGATTGTCCTTGGCATTGTTGATCTAGTATCCTCATGTTCTCAGCCACTTTTTCAACTTCCTCTTTACAACTCTCCTATCTTTGGTGCTTTGTAGTTATGAAAGCCTCCTATTTCTTCTCAATGGTAGTTGTATGGAAGCTTTCATCCAACAAGCTAAATACTCACCCGCTTCCCTTCATAGTGGACAATAAGGCCTGAGGGCTGGGATAGCGTCAGTGTATCCATGCAAAACTCAGTGTTCTCTTTTCAAGGTGTTCCATGTGTCACCATTGCACAGTACCAAGAACTGGATCCAAAAGGCATCAAGGAAAACAAACAAACAAAGACTGAATGAATAGTTTAGAATGTCACACTTGTAACGCTGTTTACACTTGACAGCTCAGTGTTTAACAGTTTAGAATAATGCTCAGCAATATCTTGCCCTTTTTTGGCCCCTTTAATTTCTTCTCATGTCTATTAAGCCTCACAGCCTTTCTATGAGATAGGTAAATGTTATAATAATACCCATTTTAATTATGGGTAACTGAGGACCACAGAGGTTAAAGGCTTGGTTCTCTCAGTAACTTGATTCAAGAATTGAATCCAGCTGTCCTGACTCCCAGTCTTCTGCTTTAGCCCCTACCTCACATTGCACAGCCTAGTTTGTGAATAAGAAGCTGATAAATGTATCTGACTCCTTTGGTGAAAGAGAACAGCACATTCGCTTTCCTTTCTTTTCTTTGAGTGACGATTCACTAGCTTCCAAAGTTGAAGTTTAGGTTTAAGTTGTCAGCTTTTTGATTTTGAAGAGGATCCTGAAAAAACAGGAAAAGACAGACACCTTAATTGCATGTGTCTTCTAATTAGGTTTGACATTTCTAGATTTAACATTAGTGGGGATTACTTAGCCTGGTACTTATTCTGCATATACAGGTGGTTAGTGTAAATCAAAGATAGTTATTCAAGAGAAATGAAAAGAAAATGTAAAATTGTTCTTTAATGTAGTTAACAGAATTTCTCATCCAGCAGGTTATGTACGACATACCCCAACAATGCCTGAAGTCATGAAAACCACTATGGACCACATACAGCCATCTCATGTCTCTGGCCAGGGAATGACAATGTGTCTGGACCTCATCCACCATTCCTAACATGCACATTATCACTGATCCAAAAAGCCACATTCCCAGTATTGATCTGCTACACAGACTTTGGAACACACTGAACCATATCAGAACAAACCATGGAAGATGCGGCTACTTGATGCACAAGTGGAATATCAAAGACTCCCCTTCAGGCAACTACCGTGAGATCATCATAACACAGTATCCCAACTATGTATTCAGCAGTGAAATGGGTGATATCCACAACAATGAGGCCGTCTTGAAATGGCTTATGGACCTACAAGCATCTATAGAATGTTGTTCGGTAGATACCATGTGCACTGAGAGAGATTTAAAAAAAAAAAAAAACCCACACACCCTACATTTGTTCAGCTGATTCTACTCAACACTTATATTCACCTCTTTCTGAAAGAGGTAGTCAAGTGAAGTATAGCTTTCCAGTGCCTAAGAAACAGAGGAATCATATTCAAAAGCCTGAGGACAAAAAAAAAAAAAAAAAAAAAAAAAAAAAAAAAAGCCCCTGAGTTAAACAAAAGGAATTTTCTCATACTGATGCATGAATTCCAAGGAAAGCACAAAAGACAAAAACAAAGCTCCAGAAGATTTTATTGAAATATGAAATTGAGGAGGATGCTTTGTAACTATTATTGCAGCATAGCAAGAACACCCACCGTTCTTTATCTGTACTCACTGCCAATATAACTAAAATAAATTGTCAAGCTTGAAGGATGGTATTTTTAATACAATACTAGTAACAAAGTTTATCATTTTTCTGCCAGTGTGTGTTTGGTTTTTGTAGATTTCAGAGTTAGAGACAGCTTTAGTTCACAAACATGTTTTGAATAGATTTAGATATTGCTTCTTCACAGTAATACATTATCATTTCCAGCCTAAGTGCTTGAACCAGGGGCATGCAAAGAATCCTAATGCACCAAACAAGGAATTATTAGACTGAGGTAGTGCCTATGGTTTCAAATGGATTCATTCTCCTTTGGTTTGCACACGGGCACATTCTTATCAAACTAAGATTGTACATATTTGCTCTTTTAAAACAAACAAACAAAAAAAAGAGTATAAAAGCCTTCCTGAATCAGTGTTGTTAAGAATAAGGCTCCAGAATTTTTTTATTTATTTTTTTTAAAATACCTCAATGGGAGGAGTCTTCCTTCCAAACTAAACAAACTGCACTATTTGTAAGGTCTGATAATTAAATGCCAGAAAGTGGAAACTAACATTTGTTTAGATGAAACCATGATTGAGACTGCGGGCTGTGATGATTAATGTTTTATAAAGGGAGAATTCTCCCTTTATAAATAGAGTATCCATTAAACCAATTCATTTATTTGAAGGAAGACTCCCATTTCCCCTGAATTGTGGCTATATATGGTGCTGAACTAGATGCTCCCTTAAGTATACTTTTCCTGAACTATAAACTTCATTTTCATAGAAATAGGATATGGCTAATCATATATTAATAGTGGAACAATTATTGACTATTTTGGCCAAAATTTTCAAAACTGGTGTGGCTAAAATGTGGACTTAGAAATCCATGTGTATGCACTTCAGTACAAGGGATCTGGTGTTCAGTATTGCTGAGTACCCACAAATACCCTCTTTACAATGAAAGGCAACAGAAAGAACTGAGATCCATCAGGGAACGGATTGTTAATTTGCTAAGGTTTGGGTACAAACAGTTCTAAATAACATTGTGTCCAAATACCTTTAAACCAAACATGGTATCAAGAATGTTGTTAATGCTGCTGACAGGTTGTATTGATATTTATTTTGATGTACCAATTTGTTTGTACAAACATGAGCAGGTCTTCTCTAGTGTGACCATGGGCAAGTCATTTAAGATCCTCATAACTAAATCACCCAAGGTAGTATGGCCTAATGGATAGAGCACTGAACTAGGAGTTGAGAGACATGGGTTCTATTTCAAACTTTGCTACTGAGAGACCTTCAGAATGTTTCTTCCCCTCTTTCTTCCCCTCAGCATCATTTTCCCCATCTGCAAAGGGATAATGATGCTGACCTTCTTTGCAAAATTCTGAGATCTGCTGATGAAAAGTGTTATATAAGATCTAGGTATTAGCTGTAAAATGAATATAAACAAACAAACCACACCACACACTTATCTACCTCAGAAGAGTGTTGAGAGGCTGAGTTTTGCACCATATGCCTTAAAGAAGGATTTGCAGACATGGGATAACAGGTAAATGAATAAGAATTACTTAAAGACATGTACATTGTGTTTTCTGGGCTTCTTCCACCATTAGAAACGTTAGCTTTATTCAAAGAAAGGATAACTTTCTCCCTCATCTTCCTCTTAATTTCCAAAGTCCTATGCTATGTTTGATACATCAGAGTTTGTTGCTGTGGAAATCATTGTACTGTCAGAAATTGAGCATTGTTTGAGATTTCCCTACAGAATTAAACAGGGATTAGTAGATTTAAATAGAGTAGTAACACTTTAAAAATGCTGCATCTGCATGGAACTAAATACAAAGACAACCTCAGATAAATGAATCCCAAAGGCTAACTTTAGAGCTTTAAAAGCTGTGTTCTTAATTGAAAAGCCATATTGGAGCTAAAAATCAAGGGCTGATCCTGTCTCATTGAAGTCACTGGGAGTTTTGTTATTGACTGAGTTTTAAAACTAACTTTCATCTTTATAAAAGGAAATTCAAACCAGAGCTTGTGAGCTTATGTGATGGGATTTCCTGGCTTCTGGCACACTAGCAGACATGGGCACTTTTAGACAGATGGCAGCATAGCACTGAATTAGATCCTTTAGTACTTGAATACCCACATGAAGGATCAAGCACATGTCAAGATGTGTATGACTAAGTAGTAAGAGAAATGGGTAGGTAACAGGTGTCCACAGAAAGTCAGAAACACTTTGAAGAAGGTAATTTTGCCTGTTACTGTAAGGAAAAAGCAGACCTGAAAGTGAATGCAAGGGGAGTGGTCAAAAGTGGTTATATCACCTCAGGTCAAGTGATCCACTCAGAAAATACTGGGATTAAGTCAGTTCTGCCAGAAAGCAGGAGCTACCACGTTCAACAAAAATGGGGGAATCTTGGAATGTTTGGAGTTTGTTTTCCATAATGTCCCACAGTTCAGATGTTTATCCCAACTTACAGAGCAGTGATCAACTGGTCAATCGTGATCGACCGGTCGATCCTGGAGACTCTCCCGGTCGATCACGATCTCTAGTGGTGTAGCGAGGCTGCCGCTAAGGCAGGCTCCCTGCCTGCCCCAGCCCTATGCCACTCCCGGAAGCAGCCAGCACACCCCTGCGGGCCTGGGGAACAGGGGGGTAGGGGTCTCTGCGCACTGCTCCTGCCTGCAAGCACTGCCCCTGCAGCGGCCATTGTTCGGGAATGGGGAACTGTGGCTAATGGGAACTGTGGGGGCAGTGCCTGCAGAGAGGGGGGCAGCTCGCAGAGCCACATGTCCCCACAGGGGCTGCAGGGGTACATTGGCCCCTTCCGGGAGCAGCGTGGGGCTAAGGGCACCCAAGGTAAGTGCCACCCCCTTCAACAGGCAGCATTAAGACCAGGAGTAGAGCAGGCCCAGCTATGCTGGACCAGCATTTCTCTTCCACCACCCAACCTGCAGCCTCCCAGAGCTTGCACCCCTAATCCCCTCCTGCACCCTAACCCCCTGCCCCAGACTCAGCATGGAGCCCACACCCCCTTCCAAACTCCAGTGCCCTGCCCCAGCCTGGTGAAAGTGAGTGTGGATGGGGGAGCGTGAACGAGGGAGGGGGAGGGTGCAGTGAATGGAGTGGGGCTTTGTGGAAGGGGCAGGGTAGATCCTGGGTTGCCCTTAAATTCAAAAAGTGATCTTGGGCATAAAAAGGTGGGAGACCACTGCTATAGAGGTTCAAAGGAACCACCATGCCCCTCTGTCCCCACCTAATCCAATCCCACTGTCCTTGAAAAACTACTGCAAATACCCTCCCCACCAACAACCCCCAGCACTGGTAGCTGGCGCATCTCCACTGGAAAGGCTCAGTGCTATTAAAACATGTTCTGAGGCAAGGTGGCAGGACCTCAACAACTCTGAATCCATTCCCCTCAATCTCAACACACCCCTCCAAAACTAAACAAAGTGAAAATAGGCCCACATACTGTAGTAGTCAGTATGCTACCAGAAGTCCGATCCCCTAGATAGAGTGAAGACTGTTACTGGTTGTGTTTTCAATTATTTCCTTTGTCTCCAACAAGCACAAATTGATAGTAAAGAGATATTAAAGTGCACTAATAATTCCTTAAATGTCCAAAACAAATTTATCAGGGTTTTGAATATATATTATGTATGACTATCAAATAATTGTATCCTCCATCAGTTCAAACCTCTCAAACAAATCTGCTAGGCATGGCCCAAAAGATATTTTGTTCCCTAAATTCAGTGCTAATGTCTTTCTTAATCCTCTTCTATATGTGAGTCCATTAATCACTGCAACATTCCTGCTCGAGTGAAGATACACAGAATAATCCCTCAATATCAAACACTGCTAATAAATATGGCTAGAAATAGACAAACTTGTTTTGTGTAGTTTCAAACCCTGAAACATTTTTAGTTTGAAAGTTTAACTAAAACTGAAATATTGATTGACACTTAGGCAGGGGAGAGAATAAAATATGAAGCAGGTGGAATGAAAAACAAAGTCTGTATATAAAGCAGAGGAGAAGGGAAGAATGTGTAAGCAGGGTCTGAAGGAGCTCTCCCCTGACAGCTAGGTGATGAGATGGGGCAGGGAAAAGGCTTCAGGACCAGACTGTATTTACATGATCACACCCACTCTTCCTAGGTATGAGCAGACAGAGCTGTGTGACCAGACACTGGGTTACAAATCACTTTAGTATTGAATGCAGTGATAATGAAATGTTATCATCCTTATAGTACAAGTAAAGGGCAGTAGAACTGTGCTAGCCTACCCTGATTGAAGTGACCCAAGCACATGCTGCTTCCTATAATCATTGTTGCTGCTGCTCTTCCCTGGGCCGCTTCGCACATAGCCCCTTCCACTTCAGCCTTACCTCAGAGCTGATGATCTCAACTCTTCGCCTTCCTCACCCTTCTGGTCCCAGCCAGCAACTGAGGTGCTTTGGCCCTGAAGCTCCTTATAACTGGGACTGCTGCACTCTGATTGGCTGCTTCCCTGCAGCCTCTCTAGGCTGGCTTGGAAGACCCACTTTCACTGCTCTTTTTCTAGTGCGGGGTGTGGTAAGACCACGAGGCCTCCAGCAGGGAACTTCAAAGGGCCTAGTACACCCATCACAATGCTATATATAGTTTACAGCCAGACCATTTGTGCCAGCCTAACTTTTGGAGATAGGGATAGAAAAACAATCACAGGTTTCTCTTTAACTAGAAAAGCATTTATTTAAATATAAAATCACCCTTGGGGAAATAATTGGGTTTAAAATTGCTTGAAAATAAAGTTGGCTAACTCCAACTAGTCTTGCAAAGCTAAAAAAACTGTAGACTCAGATTCTATGATGTTCACTCATCCCTACTGATAATTGTCCAGTACCTTCCTACTGTCTTCATGGACTAAAAAAAGAAAATAAACTAAGAGGAATTGTAGAAGTTTAAGACACATGGACAAACTTTGTTCTTGGTCAGCTTGGTGTAAATCTGGAATGACCCCAAGAGACTTTCAAGTAATTAATCTGTCAATCATCCAATCTGCCTGTCTAGGTAGGAATTTACAATGTGTTCATCACTGTCCTTTCTGAGTGCCTAAGAATTTATATCTATGTAACCAGGAACAGAATTTGATTCAAAGTCCATTAATATTGAACACATTTCAACAGGACTATTTTTAAACTAAATTATTCTAATTTCTATAAGGTATATGTACATTTAGTCTGTGTCCTTACACTACTAGCTTGTAGCACATACACTGACTCTTATCACGGCTGTCTTTTAAAATTTTATCTTTTAGCAGCCCTATCCAAAGCCTGTTGAAGTCAACGGATTGACATCAGTGATGTGGAAGAAAACGCAGTCTTCACTCTGAGGTTGTTTGCAGCAAGTCAGAGGCAGTGTTTATTCTCAAGCAATTGCAAGGGGGAGAGTGCGCACGGACAGGGATTCCCCCTCCCGAGGCAGGTCTCCGCCAATACACAATTAGGGCAAGTGTTTATACCTTTTGTTGCATACAATAATGATCAACAGCCGCATCTTGTTTATACATATTCCTTCTGATATCTTACTTTTCTCAATAGTTCCTGCTACAGTCTGCATTCCATTCTTATCTAACACAAGGTCAAACAGCATCTCTTACAGTTTTCCCACTTGCTTCCACTCGCCCAGGCCCTGCCTTAAAGTCTCGCGTTATTAGAGTTAGAGTTAGCATGACTCTTGCTCTGTTCTGTTGAAAACTAAGATGTCTGCGTCCAAATTCCCTTTATCCCTTTTTCCACTTCCACAGTGGTTTAAGTCAGGCCTTTTCTCCTTTCAGATAGCATTGTATCAGTTTAACAAACTAAAACAGCACCTATATTTCGCATGGGGGCATTTTTAAAAAAACATTTAAAAAAGTTGAGCTGTGGACCTAGGGAGATGAAGAAAGGGAAGAGAGAGATGGTGAAGGAAAACGGGCAGCCTTGAATGACTGAGTATGTGAAAAAAACAACATTGTCCCTTCAGAATTAAGAAGGAAAAGAGCACATACCAAACAGTAACGCCAGAGGCTACTTGCGGCGAAACTTTTATAAAACTGATAAGCATTATAATGTGAGAAGAATTCACATTTATAACCCATTGTTTGCCATTTGCCCATGTTATATTGTTGCTTAAAAATTGAATTGGCTTGTGGGTATTTAGAAGGCTTTATGAGGATTGCTTATCTTTTAGACATTTAGCTACTGACTTGTATGCATATTGGAAATGTGGGGAGAAGGAGGGGGAAATCAGACAAACCTTTCCAAGTAATTAGTTATGCATAAGATAAGGATAAGTTGTTTTCTACAGCTGCACACTGAAACTCTTTTTTGATTTGGGATTCAAATTAACTCATAAATATTGAAATTATAAGCTTAAGGAAATGGTGTTTTTTGATGCATGGCCTATTTTAAAGAATTAGTCCAATGGAGAAATTGCAGCAATACTGTTGCCATTCTACTATGGCAGGACTTCTGTTATTCTAATAGTATCTTGACCATATTAATAAAAAAGCCCATATTATGTACGGTATTGCCTTAAGCCTATTACTGTATATTTCACAAAAGCTCATTGTTATAAATGTTTTCCTATAAGTTGTCTATTGTGTTAAGAACATAGGAACATAAGAATGGCCATACTGGGTCAGACCAGAGGTCCATCCAGCTCAGTATCCTGTCTGCCGACAGTGGCCAATGCCAGGTGCCCCAGAGGAAGTGAACCTAACAGGGAATGATCAAATGATCTCTCTCCTGCCATCCATCTCCACCCTCTGACAACATTCCTTACCCATCCTGGCTAATAGCCATTAATGGACTTAACCTCCATTAATTTATGTAGTTCTCTTTTAAACCCTGTTATAGTCCTAGCCTTCACAACCTCCTCAGGCAAGGAGTTCCACAGGTTGCTGTGCGCTGTGTGAAAAAGAACTTCCTTTTATTTGTTTTAAACCTGCTTCCCATTAATTTCATTTGGTGGCCCCTAGTTCTTATATTACGGGAACAAGTAAATAACTTTGCCTTATTCACTTTCTCCACAGCACTCATGATTTTATATACCTCTATCATGTCCCCCCTTAGTCTCCTCTTTTCCAAGCTGAAAAGTCCTAGTCTCTGTTGCAGTTGTAAATCATCTAGCATCAATCATCTCGGAATATTTCCCAGATCTGTAATCTGAGATATATGGTAATGGTTTTGAATGTTTTAGCCCTGTTATACCACTGGATGTGAAATAAATTCTGTACTTGAGTCCTACTTCTTGGAGGTCAGAACCTTTGCTCTCCTCTTTATGTGCTTGGAGACCTCCGTTCTTCATGACATAATGAAAGTTTCTCTTTCTACTGACTAGATTATGCCTCCTCCCTCTCCCCCCCCCCCCCGAGTAATTATGTCTTTCTGGTGAAAATGACTCCCCGGAGTAATCAGGCAATCAGAATTTTGCTGAGATTGGTGTGGGTGTGCAGAATCCAACTAACACACAGACCTTTTGCACCGTCTGTGTAGAAATTCTAGTTTACTGAATCTGCTTAAGTATGGATCCAGCAATAGAGCTGAGTGGAGGTTGATAATTGTGTTTCATGGCAATATAAAAGGTTTTGAAATTTGGTTTCATAGAATCATAGAAATGTAGAACTGAAAGGGACCTTGAGAGGTCATCTTAATCCAGCCTTTTGTGCTGAAGCAGGACCAAGTATACCTAGACCATACCTGACAGGTGTTTTTCCAACCTGTTCTTAAAAATCTCCAGTGACAAGGATTCAACTACCTCCCTGGGTAGCCTATTCCATTGCTTAACTAGCCTTATAGTTAGAAAGGTTTTCATACTATCTAATCTAAATTTCTCTTGCTGCAGATTAAGTCTATTACTTCTTGTCCTACCTTCAGTGGACATGGAGAACAATTGATAACATTTTCTTTACAGCAACTCTTAACATGTTTGAAGACTTATCAGGTTGCCCCTACACTTGGGTTCTCAAGACTAAATATGCCCAGTTTTTTTAACCTTTACTCATAGGTCAGGTTTTCTAAACCTTTGATCATTTTTGTTGCTCTCCTCTGGACTCTTTCCAATTTGTCCACATCTTTCTTGAAGTGTGGCTCCCAAAACAGGCCACAGACTCCAGGACAATTATCTCCCATGTCTTACATGTGGCACTTTTGTTAATACACCCCCGAATGACAGCCTTTTTCGCAACTGCATCACATTTTTGTCTCATGTTCAATTTGTGATCCACTATAACCCCCAGATCCTTTCAGCAGTACTACCACCTAGGCAGTTATTCTCCATTTTGTAGTTGTGCATTTGATTTTTAACTTTCTATGTGAAGTACTTTGCACTTGTCTTTATTGAATTTCATCTTGCTGAATTCAGATCAATTCTCCAGTTTACCATATGAATTTGATTTCTAATCCTAAATGCTTGCAACCCCTCCCAGCTTGGTGTCATATACATATTTTATACTCACACTCTCCAATCCATTATCTAAGTCATTCATGAGAATATTGATTAGTACCTGACTCAGGAAAGACAAAAGATAGTATATAAGAAACCCAGAGGACCCCCTACAGGACTTTAAACTCCATGTTCCAATTAAGTGATGCAGAGGGTCTTGCACGTATACTCTGTATCAGAGTGAATTTCACTCTTACAGGCAAATTAACTTTCAATGGCTGCTTATGTTATCATTGCCTTTTGTAAGATCCTTTGTTAAAATTTTGTAGAATCTGTAGCAGTGTAACACAATGACCCATGACGTACTAAATGTTATGTGTCAGACCACAGAAATGAGACAGGTATGCTCTGCCATCAGGGCCGGTGGAAGGATGTTTCGCGCTCTAGGCAAAACTTCCACCTTGCGCCCCCCTGTCCCCGAGCCCCCGCCCTGAGGCGCCCCCCCCCCATGGCAGCTCCCCCACTCCGGCCTGAGGCGCCCCCCCGCGCAGCTCTCCACCCCCCACCCTGAGGCACCCCCCGCCCCAGCTCACCCCTGCCCCGCCTCCTCCCCGAGCACACCGTGGCTGCTTCACTTCTCCCGCCTCCCAGGCTTGCGGTGCCAATCAGCTTAGGCGCCGCAAGCCTGGGAGGCGGGAGAAGTGAAGCAGCCACGGCGTGCTCGGGGAGGAGACGGGGCAGAGGTGAGCTGGGGCGGGGAGTTCCCCTGCGTGCCGCCTCCCCCCACCCCTTGCTGCAGGCGGCCCTCACCGCGCTCCACTGCCCCAGCTCCCTCCGCCTAAATGCCGGCGGTGACCGGGGCGGCCGAAGATCCGGCCGCCGTGGTTGCTGCCGAAGAAAATAGCGCCCCCCAAATCCTAGTGCCCTAGGCGACCGCCTAGGTCGCCTAAATGGTTGCACCGGCCCTGTCTGCCATGACCTCCTTTTATCAATTTTCTAATCCTTTCATTTCAGGATCACTTCAGCTTTCTGACACTGTGAATGAATGGATTTTGTTGGATGTCTAAATGAGTCTTTTTGACATGGTCCTGCTATTTGATTTCATATCAAGCTGCTTCATTTTAGCTTCTTCTTTTTTTTTAAATCTGCAGTATGCAAATTTAACTGACAATGTTGCTTTCTAATGGGTACAGGCTTTCAGCCACTAGGGTTTAAAATCTTTTACCTCTGAGTGGATGAGTCAGGCTTGGTCTAAAATAGAAAATTAGGTCAGGCATGTGAAAAATCCACACCTTTGTGTGGCGGAGTTAAGCCAGCCTCTGTCCCTGTATAGACAGCACTAAATCGACGGAAGAATTCTTCTTTCAATCTAGCTTCTGCTTTTTAAGTAGGTGGATTACCTATGCCGAAGGTAGTGGCTACAATGAAGCACCACAGCTGTGCTGCTGTAATATTTAGACAGCTATGTAGTGTAGACAAGCCCTCAGCCACATTTCACTCTTCTGACTTATTTCTGCACATTCTCTATTGTGTGCTGTTATCCTGCTGCAGTGAAGTTTGTTTATAGAGATGAACCACAAATTATAGCCAAGGAAATGAACATAGTTAACAGTAAAATATTATTGCTTAAGACCCTTCCATCATTTCCTTTTTCTTATCACTTTGTGCTGAAATTGATTGATCTTTCTCCCTGCGTTAAAAATCAGCTCCTCGGCTAGCACTTTCTTTTATCACTATTGAATACTGCCAGCATCTGACTAATGTCATTACACCTGATGCAGAGGGTGATTAAAATACAGTGTTTTATGATGGTCCCTGGAAAAATAACCCACAGTACATTCCAACTTGTACTAGTTAGATACTGATAGAATTGTAACTCACATAAAACTGATTCAATAGATTCTTCCATCCTGAGAATATTAAACTCCAGCATCCTGTTAATATTGAACTGGTTTTAAAATTGCTTTAATGACTTATAAAGAAGATATCAAGCTGGGAACAGTGTCTGAGCTGTTTTATGGAATCACAGAGTCAGATGTATTACATAGATCATCTAGTGCAGGATTGTTCCCTGCAATATAGTTTCTATTGTGTGTAGCCTAATAATTGATTAGGAACTTCCAAGGCCAGCCTAAACTATAAACTAATGGCCAGATTATGAACTGAAGCACCATGTGCCAACTCAGGTGGAGAACCAATAGGTCCAAGCAGCCAGTTTTGGTGCCTGGCTCAGAGGTGGCTATACCATGACTCCTTCTCACAACTTTTGGGGGTGGCAGTTGCCTCTCAGAATGCTAGCAGGAAGCCATCCTTATGCTCATGACATTGCAGGAACAGCATCTGTGCCTGGCTCCCATTCACAGATTGCTCCTTGCACCTTCTGCTCACTATTTTATGTATCCCCTTGATGACTGGGTATAATTTGGCCCTAAAAAAGCCAGGTATTTATTTTAAGTGTTGGTCAAAGCTTTTACTAACTTACTTTTATTTGAAATAAACCTCTCACCACAACTTCAGTTTTAGGTACTTTGGATTTACACTGTTATAACTGATGTCAGAATTTGTCTCTTTACATGCAGTGACAGTCCTTCCTTTGGTTAACGGGTGGCTTCACATTCTGGCAGTAGCTCTTCTCTCCAGACACAGATAATTTGGTGGACCTCGATCTCAGTCTTTTTCAGGGACAGTCACACAGTAGTCAGCTTCCCCTGAAATACTGCCTCAATTTTCCTCTCTCCTTAGGGGTGAACAAAATGTCCACACCAGTGTGATCTTTCCCTATGATCCCTTTGTTTTAAAATGGAAAAGGCAATCTGAGGCGTTGTATACTAAGGGCATCAAAATCACAGAGAACTCAAGGTCCTTCCCACAAGGCGAGTCAGCACTGTGTATTTTTCTTGGCGATTTCCCATCCAAATATGAAACTGGCTTGACCCTAAACTGATCAAATACTGACCACACTCCAACCTGCCTCTGTTAGCATGTCTGATCACATCACAGCCCAATGGGGAATGGGTGCAATTTTTGGTGATAGTAGCTCTGATAAAAACAGTTTGGTTTTCAGGTATACCCTTTCACTTTTAGATTTGTTCATTTTCTCTGTAATAATTTGTGAAACAGCTCAATAAACTTGCTTCTCTTAGGCACAGAACAGGTAATGTGGAAAGATCAAGCAGAAGAGAGAATGTAGCTGAAGATTCTCTGTGCAACAGGAGTGATAGTTTTTGACTCTTGATGGCTGGAAGCTCACACACATTAGAAAGCAACATATCGTCAGTTTGATTTGCATATTGCAAATTAAAAATCACAAGCTAAAATGAACCAGCCAGATATGAAAACAACTAGCAGGAGTACACAGTCATACGTATGTGGATAATTTCACAAACACATATCAGTAACAGAAACCAGCCTTCCTACTGCATGTTTCCTTAGTGTAGCCTCCTAGCAAATTCCTTCCCAGTTACAGGCTATGGTAAATGTACCCCTGCTGTGTGTGATTTCCCAGAGGTTTAGGGAATAAGAAGCAATCTTAATTGTGCTCCTTACTGTGACCAATCATCTTTAATCTATCAATAATTCAGATTGGATAAAAATAAGAGAGAGAGGCAGAGAGTGAGTTGGATTCAGGCTGACACTTCCACCAGGACTGAAATTTTCAAACCATGAGGCTTAAACAGCAAGAAAAGAGCTCTTGGCTTGAGGAACAACTGCTGTGAGGTTACAACATCAAAAAAACATTATTATGAAAAGGGAACAGGAAAATCACAAAAGCAATATCCAGAACAGGAAAATAGGTTGTATTTAAAAACACAGTAGCTAGCGTATTTTAACAAACATGCTTCTAAAAACTAGTATAGACAGGGTTTAGCAACTTAAAACTTGTGGATTGGTTATGATTACTGGTTAGACTCCTGCTTAAAGACTCACAAGTTTTAAAGATGCTAGCCCTGGTCTAGACTAGTGTTTCAAGATATGGTCATTAACATGTGTTATCTTACACATCTTTACACACAATTTATTTTTCTAGTCTAGACATGTCCAAATTGTTTTTACAAAGGAGTGATTATAACCTCAAATGGATTTGAGAAATATTCAATAGATGCTTCATAAGAAGCTATTAGAGAGAACACTTGTCTAAATACCTTTGTGGGGTATGCCTGGGATTGTAATGAACAAACTAACACCTTTGAGATCTAAAGGTTTACAGACTATAACTGGGACAATCACCAGTGATTGGGAGAGGAAGGAAGAGAGAAAATACCTGCCTTGAAACTGAGGGCTGTCTTTCTGACAGGCAGAATGGCCACAGGGACAGAGGATATAGGAACAAAATAGGAAAAAAGATTGTTTTCTGGAAAAGATGCAGACCAGACCTATCTGAATTAGTTTATGCAGCATTTAAAACTAGATACCTTATGCACACATTTTATTTTGTTTAATCTGAGTTTTTCTCTTTGTGTTCTGAATAAATCTTGTTTTACTACAACTGCTGTGATATTAGTCTGTTCCTAAGGCATTCAACACACAGGGTCACAGGAAGAAGTAAAACTTTAATCTTTTTGGAAGGGATAGAACTGCCTAGGAACTACTCTACCCTACTCAGGATCCCCAGTCAAAAATGAATCTTCTGCCACAAGGCTTCCAGATCAATGAGAATGCCTAATGACCAAGGGGGAAAAACAGGGTCTTAAGGTGGCACCCCTAGAGTTGGAAGAAATTTTTTGGATGAAACTTTCTTTGCGTGGTAATTAATGCAGATTTATTGATACAAACATTTCACAAATTTGGATTTTTTTGCCAAATTCTGTTTGTATCAATGCATCCTCCCTCCCAAAACAAACAAACAAACAAAAATCAAGCCAAAACAGTTCATTTAGACATTTTTCTGAACAAAATGGTTGTTTTTTCATTTTGAATTCCTTTGATTTTTTTATATAAAACAATTCTACACCAGTAAAAAAAAACCCACTTGAAAGTTAACAAAACATGTCATGTAACTCAATCCAAAATGAACATTTTTCCACCTTTTCAGTTTGCAAAATAATTTGAAACATTTCTATTCTAGTTTGACCCAAAATGTTTTTTTCCTTTTTTTTAATTTGCCAGTGAACTGAAAAATCTGTTAGTTACACAGCTCTAGGTACTCCCCCGTCTTTAATGTGAAACCATCCAATTTCAGATTTAGCAGCTCAAAGCTGGTGATAGGGCTAGGCAAAGATTGTTCAGAGGCTTTCAGTTATGGGAATGCAAACACAGAGAAATTTGGGGTTGTGTTTAAACAGCTTCCTTGCTTCCAGGAGCGACCTTTCTGTAAAGAAATAACTTCTACAAAATATAACATTGTGTACCTCCCAACACCTGATGTGGGCAAATCCTTTGGGGTAGGGAACATTCAAAGTAAATTCTCCAAGAGGACATTTCCTGGGAAATGGAGTAGTTCATTATTAAATAGTTGTCATGGCAGGACTGGAAAGTGAACTCTGTTGTTTAGTATTAGATCACTGTAATTTGCTTTAGGATTTCTAACTCTACGAAGGACAGGGTTCTGGAAAGCACATCTAGCTAATGTGACACTCCCACTTTCTCATAAAAGGTGAGAAGAGGGGCGATCTACAGAACATTAGCAGCCTCAGGGCAGACAGAGTATGAAATAGTACAGCAATTGTTTTGAAATGTAGGGTGGAAAGGGCTATGACATTACAAAAAGCTGTTAATTCTAAAATATCTGTGACTATTTTAATGTGAATGTGGGTGCTTTCAAGCTTGCACATCTGCATCATAAACTTCTGAAAATGGTTCATAACAGCAATAATCCCAGAGAGATTTACCATTACTGCAGTTCCTGCCTGCTTTATAAGAATGTTCTCTACTCTCATTCTTGCCTCAGGCCATCAGATAATAAACCAATAATTACCAGCACATTCCTCAGGAACTGTTGCTTTATTATTGAAGCGGGATATGGGTAAAGCAGGGGATTTTCAAGAATGTCCTCACATAAAGACAAGCAGAAGTGGATTGCTTTCCAACACAAATTTTGTGTTTGCAACTCCATTCATGCACAGCAAAGATCAAATAACCTAAGATTTAATAGGTAATTTTAAAGCAGTTTTGGATGGTAATAGAAAACTGGCCAGGAATCAGCTTTTTAAATAAGTTAGCAGATACAAAGTGGATGTAGAGTACAGTGTGTACCTGATAGATGGAGTGAATATACTTTAGGTCCTATTATCAAACAAAAAGTTTTAGCTAATACATTTTAGGACAGTTTCTCTTCAATTGTTCCTTCAGCTCCTCTTTTATTTGCTGTTGCCTCCAGTGGTCGCAAGATGCTTTTCATGAAAAGACAAGGAGACTGTACCTGCACTCCTTACTGAGGCAAAAGTCTCAAAAAGCAGAGGAGCTTTGATTTTTTTCAAGAGCAACTCAGCATTGGACTAGTTATATTCTCATTGACGTCAACAGTAAAACTCAAACTGACTTCAACAGGAACAGTTAGGCCAATACTGATTGCTCTTGGAAACCCTATCCATTATCTTTTTTTCCCCTTAAAGAGTATTTTCCTGTCATAGTCCTGACCAGTCCACCTTATTTACCTTTACCAGCTTTCAGTTTCTCAGAATGAATACACACTTTGTATCTTCAACTCCATTAACTTTACTAATCTGTAATGATCTTGTGCACTTGCAACTATTGTCTCCAACAGGCTCCTCTTCAAATTCAAAGGCATTGAAGAGGGGTGAGATAGGGCTAATCCAAAGATTTTGATGCTCAGCAGGTAACTTGCAGTGCACAACTTGCTCCACTAACTTGCCTGTTCTATTTTCAGTTTGCATCATCATAACACATGGTGTTGGTTTGCTGCAAACTGAGGACATAGTGTTCTCCATGGGACCTTTGCTTCACTGCTGAGCAGCATGCATTCTGGAATTGTGTCACTGTGAATTTTGGGAAGCTAGGTGGGTTCAGATTTTTTTTTTAAATCCCATAGTTCAGCTGTGTGTGCCCTATACTTCCTTTCTGGGCAGGTGCACGCCATTTTCAGCTTGTCTGCCAACATGGACCAACAAAGTCTGTGCTGCTATGGTGGTAAGTGCAAATATGCAGAGGCTTCTTGGGCTGTATTACAGCAGTTAAACCTGGATGAATTCAGAACTGGACTTCTCTCGTCACACCGCCAAGCAGTAGCAGCTCCTCTGGCAGCAGGAAAACACTCTGCAGCAGTGGGAGCAAGATGAGGAAACCAGCGTGGGTTGGTGGGAAAGGATTGTTCTGCAAACCTGGGATGACCAGCAGTGGCAAGAGAACTTCAGGAGAGGGGGAGGTACCTTTTTTTAAGGCTGTGCAGAACAGAGCTGCAGCAACAACCTACTAAAATGCGGTGCCCCATACCTGTGGATAAGTGGGTCACCATGTGGAAACTGGCAACCCCATAATGTTAGCCAACCAATTTAGTATGCGGAGATCAACTGCTGGGACAATTCTCATGCAGGTGTGCTGTGCCATTGATAAGGTGCTGTCTAGCTGAATCATAAAGCTGTAATGGGGTGACTGATGGAACCCATGTGCCTCTCTTTTGACACCCCTGCTCCCTGCCACCAGAGCACTGATTTTATCCACAGAATGGATAAAAGACACAGACGTTTCCAGTAGCTGTACTGGCCGCGATCGCCAGGGCAAATGAATCATTAACCATTAAACACGCTTGCTTTAAAACCATGTGTAATATTTACAAAGGTACACTCACCAGAGGTCCCCTGTGTGCCCTCGGGGTCTTCGTTGAGTTCGGGGGTTACTGGTTCCAGGTCCAGGGTGACAACCATATCCTGGCTGTTGGGGAAACCGGTTTCTCCGCTTCCTTGCGGCTGTGAGCTATCTACATTATCTTCATCCTCATCTTCCTCGTACCCCGAACCCGCTTCCCTGTGTGTTTCTCCAGTGAAGGAGTCACAGCACACGGTTGGGGTAGTGGTGGCTGCACCCCCTAGAATGGCATGCAGCTCCGCGTAGAAGCGGCATGTTTGCGGCTCAGCCCCGGACCTTCCATTTGCTTCTCTGGCTTTGTGGTAGGCTTGCCTTAGCTCCTTAATTTTCACGCGGCACTGCTGTGCGTCCCTGTTATGGCCTCTGTCCTTCATGGCCTTGGAGACCTTTTCTAATATTTTGCCATTTCGTTTACTGCTTCGGAGTTCGGCCAGCACTGATTCATCTCCCCATATGGCGAGCAGATCCCGTACCTCCCGTTCTGTCCATGCTGGAGCTCTTTTGCGATCCTGGGACTCCATCACGGTTACCTGTGCTGATGAGCTCTGCGTGGTCACCTGTGCTCTCCACGCTGAGCAAACAGGAAATGAAATTCAAACGTTCGCGGGGCTTTTCCTGTCTACCTGGCCAGTGCATCTGAGTTGAGAGTGCTGTCCAGAGCGGTCACAATGAAGCACTGTGGGATAGCTCCCGGAGGCCAATAACGTCGAATTCCGTCCACACTACCCCAATTCCGACCCCCTAAGGCCGATTTTATCGCTAATCCCCTCGTCGGAGGTGGAGTAAAGAAACCGGTTTAAAGGGCCCTTTAAGTCGAAAGAAAGGGCTTCGTCGTGTGAACGTGTCCAGGCTTAATTCGATTTAACGCGGCTAAAGTCGACCTAAACTCGTAGTGTAGACCAGGCCTTATACACTGAGGACAGAACAAGAAGTAATGGGCTTAAATTGCAACAAGGGAGATTTAGGTTAGACCTTAAGAAAAACTTCCTAACTGTAGGGATAGTTAAGCACTAGAACAAGTTACCTAGAGAGGTTGTGGAATCTCCGTCACTGGAGGTTTTTAAGAACAGGTTAGACAAACACCTGTCAGTGCAGGGAACTGGACTAGATGACCTGTCAAGGTCCCTACCAGTTTCTATTCTATTTCTATTATTTTTAGCACTGGAGTATTGTGTATGGTGTTGGAAGGGGAACATTCCCTGTGTACTTCTGAAAATCTTGACTCTCGTTTCATCTTTATTTAAAGAAATTTATGAGTGAAATGAAATGAATTATACTGTATGCTTTGGAAATGGTTTTTATTTTGAAAGAACAATAAAAAAAACAAAAAAAAATTATGGAACCAATGCAAAAATAATATTTTTGTATTTGCAAATAAGTTTAACTAAGCAATCTCTTAACTAACCAACCATAAACAAACCTTTAATGAATGCAACAGTGCAAACAAAACTGAAAGCGCAACAGTAAGAACACTGCAAATAAACAACTTTTTATGGAGGGGTGAAAGGGCAATGTTAAATTAACAGATGTGTATGCAACTTCCTTCTGGCTCTTCTTGTCCACATAAGCTCTGGTGTTGAGTGCCATGGCTCAAAATTGTCAGGGGCATTGCAGGGCTCAAAAGAGATGGGTTCCCAGATGCTAGTGTTCTCGGTGCCCAGTGATTGGTTATGATACAGGAATGTCTGCTGGTAGCAGTTGCAAAGGTATAGCAGGGAGAAGTTGCTGCTGGCCCCAGTACCCAGTATAGTCCAGGGGCTGAAGGACATAGCTGGATCCCATATTACAGGATGTGAGGGACTACTGACGGAGCAGAAGCATGTTTTGGAGGAAAGCATTCTGGCTCAGGATGGCATCCATGAGTTGCCTCTGCATCTCACTGTCTTTTTTCCTGCTCTCCTTTGCCATGGTGATGCTGTCCTTGGCCACACCCACACTGTCTCTGGCCACTGCAACACTTTGTTTGATGACTGCCATGATATTCTGGGATATATGCATTTCTTTCCCCCTCTGGGACCTGAGGTACAGTCTCCTCTTCTCAGCCAGTCTGGTTTCCCCCTGGGATTTTGCCATGAATTCTGAAAACAGCTCATCCAGAGTCTTCCTTTTTCACTCCTTCAGGTTGGCCAGTCTCTCAGTAGTACTGTATGTAGAGACCCTGTTCTTGGTGGTCTGGCTGGTGCAGGTATTGTGGCTGTAGGAGTATGGACAAAAAAATCAATCACTTATTGTTCATATTCCAGACAGAACATGATAGATAGATAGATAGAATCTAAGATTTATAATTTCTGAGGGCTGGTCTACACTGGGGGGGGGATCGATCCAAGATACGCAACTTCAGCTACACGAATAGCGTAGCTGAAGTCGAAGTATCTTGGATCAAATTACCTGGGGTCCAGACGGCGCGGGATCGATGGCCGCGGCTCCCCCGTCAACTGCGCTACCGCCGCTCGCTCTGGTGGAGTTCCGGAGTCGATGGTGAGCGCGTTTGGGGATCGATATATCGCGTCTTAACGAGACGCAATATATCGATCCCGGATAAATCGATTGCTACCCGCCGATACGGTGGGTAGTGAAGACATACCCTGAGAGTCTCCCAAAAAGGGAAGAGTCTCAAGAAGGAAAAGTGGTCTGCATGTTAGGAGGGTGCTGGGTCCACTGGGATTTCTATATGCTGTATATTGGTTCAGATGGGGTGGGGTGGTTGGACTGATGATTTTGAAGTTCTGTTTGTGCACCGACCGGAGCTGCTTCTGCGGTGCCAGAAGAGGTTATGGGGGGCATTGGGGAGGAGCTGGATAGCAATCATCTCTATATCCCCTTTAGGCTGTCCTGACTCTCAGTGATGTTATGCTGAAGTGTGTGATTAGGAGACAGAGAATGGTTTTATTCAGAAAGGCAAAGGACATATCAGCAAGATACTCTGTGATTTTATTCACCAAGATGGTCCCCCCAGAAATGCTGCAGGGTTGGAAGGGGTTTGCAAGCTGTGGTGGGGAAAAGGGCATGCAGCTATTCCCTATAATGTGCAAAACAAAACTGAGCAATTTCTCAGTCTTAAGTTCTGCGATAGCTCCCCTGCAAAGACAGAGACAGTGCAGAGAAAAAATAGGTAGGGCCCTGCGGTGATTGCCAGCTAGAATGCATGTTACAGGAAATTTGTACCCCAGCTAGGAGCAATATTGTTCATGCCTTTACCGGGCAGGCAATGCCAATTTATACCTCATATCAACTATGAACACTCCCAGACTTTTTTTTTTCTATAACCAGTGGCTCAATAAACTGTTGCATTTTGCACAACTGAATGCTTTTGTTATTCAAATATGCCATGGGGAGGGGCACAGGCTGTGGCTATGCCATGACTGCAGTCACAATGTTGAGGCAGCAAAAAGGGGGTGTGTGACATTAGCAAATTAGCTAACGGGTGTATGACCCATCACAACTTAGCAAGAGGCATTGCAGTTGTAATCAAGAAAATCCATCAAAGAAATGTTAATTAGGCTAGCAGTCCCCAACTCATTCCCTTTGTATTGATAAGAATCAAAGAATAGTTGCTAAGTGTATTTGTCTGTGTTTAACTATATTGGGGTAAGCAAACCATGGCTCGGGAGTCACATGTGGCTTTTTTACAGTTAAAGTGTGGCTTGCAGAGCCCTCTACATCCTCCCCCATTTGTCAGACTGGGGGCAGGGAGCTTTTGGGCTTTTGCCCTGTGGCAGGGTGGTTGGGCTAGGGGCTTCAGCCCCATGGGACACGCCTGTCTGGGCTCGGGGCTTCAGCAGAAGCAGGGCTGAAACCCAGAGCCCGGGCAAACACACCCCATCTCTCGAACTTCTGAAGATTATCGTAATGCGACTCGGAGGGTCAGTAAGTTTGGCCACCCGACCTATATCTTGTTAGAAGTTTACCAATGTAACCCAATTAGATTTTAGTTGGTAAATCCTTTTCTTGTCTTAATTGCCTCACATTATGTATATGACTGTTCAATTAACCTTAAGATCAAAGATGAGAGATACTGCAGGAAACTAATAATATTAGCTACATTGTCTTCAGCTTAACTATCTCTGTTATAATGGAGGACTGGCTAATTGCCTTATGAAAATTAGTGTAACTAGTTTACTTTTGTATGCATAGGACATAGAAGATTAACTTCAAAGCAAAGGTCCACAAACTATCTGCATTGCCTATTCTTTCTCGGAAAGCCCTGTTATGGCGATTCCTGTGTGGAGGCTAGAGAGCTAAAAATACTGGACCTTGGGCATGATCCTTTCATCTCTAGTCTGCTGAACTTTGAACAGGGAAAGTTTAAGTTGCGGGACTGAGATCTTCCAAAAAGTTATTTGGCATACCCTGAAAAATGCATGGAAAGACTCTAACAGACTTTACATTTACGCTGCCTTTGGATTCTGACCTTTTGGGATATTTCCAGAGAGACCTTTACAAGCCAGCAGATGTAACATCACTGCTATTATCCTGATCTATGAACACTGAAAATCACTTGAATGTACATGAGTCCTTGACCATTCAATACCTCTCTTCTTTTCTTTTATTAATAAATCTTTAGTTAGTTTACGAAGAATTGGCTGACAGCGTGATATTTGGGTAAGATCTGAAATATATATTGACCTGAGGGTAAGTGTCTGATCCTTTGGGAGTGGTAGAACTTTAAGTATGCTGAATAGGGTTTTCAATAACCTATCACTATATTAGACCTATTTGCCTAGATGGGAGTCAAGGGCTGGAATGCCTAAAGGGGTCTAGGTTTGGCTTCTTGTTAACCAGTGTGGTGCTACAGAAGCTCTTTTGTTACTGATTTGGTGAATCTATTTATTGAATAAATCACCAGTTTGGGGGATTTCCTTCCCTATTTCTTGCAGTCTGCCCCGAGTGTGGCATTCTCAGTGTGGCCCATCCAGGCACCTGATCACATAGGGTGTGGGGGAAGTTTTGCTGGTCAGGTCAGGTGTGAAAAAGGGAAAGGAAACAAGGTAGATGGGCAAGTGCCCTCAATGCCGTGGTCCTATAAAATGGTCAGTAGGAGTGGCTTTGGCTGGGAAAAGTGTATTTTGGAAACATGTATGGTGGGAGGGCAGAATGGACAAAATGGGCCAATGGAGGGAGATGAGGATTGAATCCTCAGACGGGTGTGTTGCTTACTTCTGTGTACAATGGCTGTGGCCATGAGACACCCAGAACCAAAGCCAGAATGGCAGTGTAGCAAAATAATAAATGGTAAAGATAGGTACTTGAATGCTGAAGTTCCCTTCAGGGGTCTTTTGTTTTGGTCTCAGCCTGGGTTTCTGGGATTTAGACTTAGCTGATGCAGGGTAGGTATCAGGGCCTGTGAAACAGGACTAGGGCTGGCTTTCCAGCTGGCCCTCATCAGGGTCTTGAGTCCCAAAAAGATCCTGGCTCTCAGGGGACAGCTTCTCCCTGCATCCTCATACTCATCCTCCAATGAGTTTGCCGGTCAGCCTGGGTTGCAGGCAAGTGTGTGCAGCAACATCTGATTGGTGTCTGGGATGGATTGTGCTATAAACGTGTAGAATCTTGTCCAGTTTATAAAAAAAATGGACAAGTCACATGTCCCCTGATGGATTGTCTCCTTTTGTCTCCCATTTCAATGTACATTTTCCTGAGCAGCTTGCTCTTTATCTTTATGCACTGATCAGCATCCCAGTCATGACCCTGCACAGACTTCTGCTTTGCAATGTCCACAGAAATCCTTATTTCAGTGGCTGGTCTCAAGAGCTTCCTGACCTGATGCTTCTTTCCAGATGGCAATAAGATCTAGGGTCTCGGTATGGCTCTAAGACAGGGGTTCTCAAACTGGGGCTCAGAACCCCTCAGGGGGTCGCGAGGTTATTACATGTGGGGGTCGCAAGCTGTCAGCCTTCACCCCAACCCCGCTTTGCCTCCTGCATTTATAATGGTGTTAAATATATTTTAAAGTGTTTTTAATTTATAAAGGGGGTCACACTCAGAGGCTTGCTATGTGAAAGGGGTCACCAGTACAAAAGTTTGAGAACCACTTCTCTAAGAGACTGTGTGAGGCATGCTCCATTCTGGAGTGCTATTGGGTTGTATTGCAAGACACACTGGGATCCTGGAATGAATGGGCAAAATCTGGCTCCACACCAGCTTTTAAAGAAGGGAATGGTTGTCGAGGGAACTTAACACCAGACCAGGGAGGGCACACAGGTAAATGGACAGGTGGTTGACTTGCAAAGCACTATTAGATAGCCATTGGAAGTATGCAAAAAGTGATATGCAGCAATTGCATCCACATGAATAATAGTCTGAACTAATTCAATTAGAAACAAACCAGGTCCACTTTGCAAGAGTTCAGTACGAATGCAGAGTTAGTGCACAATGATGGATTGGATAATTTGTACACAAGCATTTTCAAACTGAATTAACTTGATTTGATTCAGCTTAAGACCCTGTAGTGAGCCTAAGTGGCCTCCTTCCGACCGGGAGAGCGAGGGAGCATTACACACCCCTTGGAGGGTGGAGCCTAGATCGGCCCGCCCCCCTCGCCAGAAGTACCGGGGTGTGGCCAGAAGTATAAGAGGCCGGCCCTGCAGCACAGTTGGGGGAGAACCTGCAACGGAGGAGGACGCTCGGCCAGTTCTCCAGAGGCCCCGAGAGGAGCAGGCGCCGGGCTGTTCCCGATCCCCAGACGTGGACAACGACTGGCCCGGAGTACCCGCTGCAGTTTACTCTGAAGAGCCGGAAGAGGCCTGGAGGCCGCAGGTACCAAATCCCGGGTAGGCAGGAAGTAGCCCAGGGGCAGCCATGGAGCAGCGGGCTGCAGAGTCCGGCGTGACTCAGTTGGCGTGTTGCGGCTGGATCCCCGCCGACACAGGGGCAGTCAATCCTGCCTAGGGTGACCAGACAGCAAATGTGAAAAATCGGGACAGGGGGTGGGGGGTAATAGGAGCCTATATAAGAAAAAGACCCCAAAATCGGGACTGTCCCTCTAAATCGGGACATCTGGTCACTCTAATCCTGCCCCTGCCAGGGCCCTGGGCTGGGACACGGTGGAGTAGGGTGGGCCCGCATCCCCCTGCCACCCCACCCCAGGTGGCTGACCCCCTACACAGTGCAAGGAAGCTCTAGCCCAGGACAGGAGCTCCCTCACCACTCACCTTTAGAGACTGTTTGTTTGCTGGCTGCCTGAGCTCTGCCCAGACCAAAGCCAGCATAAGAACATAAGAACGGACGTACTGGGTCAGACCAAAGGTCCATTTAGCCCAGCAAAATGCAGGAAAATGCATATGATATAGCATTGCATTCAGGTGTAACTACATACTTTCATAACTCAGGCAAATTGTAGATTTTGGTAAATATGTGAAACTTTTCAATCTGTTCAAGTAGAACCAAAGTGGAAAATGCATTATTGTTGAGGCTTTGTATATAATGCATTTTGTTAATACTCTGATTTATTTTTACTGCGAAAACAACATTGAGTACTATCAAAGAGAAACCAGAATTACCTCAATACATTTGTTTTCCCATGATGGAGGGAACTTGAAATGAAAGATCTGAAGATTTCAACTAGTTAAGCTGATCAAGAGTAGACTGAATAACTTACAAACCACTTAACTGAAAAAGTTGATAATACTGTACAATTATTTACATTTTTATCACTTGTGATAGTTGTCTTTTTGATATTCCTATCTTTGGGATACACTGTGTTCAGAATTGAATATTAAACACAATATACAAGCCTGAGCTTTTAAATTGCTTTTGTAATATTTACTGTATCTTTCCAATTTAAAGGCAGGTTGTCTACAAATATATAAAAGATATATCTTCATTCAAAAAACAAAGACATATTTAATAATAAGTTGGTAATATCTTGGTCTTTCTAGTATTGTGGTGTAAGACTGTACATATTATTATAGGGATTGGTGGTAGAAACCCCTATACTTTAGGATGAGTAACACTCTATTATTACAAAAGATTCTTGTAAATTTTTATGAGAAACCATAAAGCCTCCATCGTTTACAGTAAGATTTTGAAAATCAACACTGGGAAAAACTTCAGGCTAAAGAAATATCTTTTTTTTTTTTCTGTTATTGTTCCATGAAATTCTGTTCAGGTCTTCCTGGACCTAGAAAGTGTTGAAAATCACTCTTTCCTTTCACTCAGTTGCGTTTCTCAGGAAAATGTTGGTAGTCTGGCAACATAGAAACTGAACATGAACATGCTACAGAGCTGGCTCCATCCACCCTGCTGCTGCAGCACTGCACTGTGCACTGGGATTGTCTGGGAGCTGCCAGAGTAGCTGCAGCAGGGGCAGAGGGATTTGTGGGGAGAAAGCCAGACTGGGCCTGACCACCTCCCAAAACTAGCACATGGCTCTAGCATCCCATCCACCCCTCCAGTGTCACCACATTGAACAGGACAGGAAATTTTTGACCTGTCACATTTTTGCATATTCACAGAAATACAAACTCGACTCAGTTACCTAAATTTGGTATCCTTTTTTGAACTAAAAGTCTCTGTCTCAAGTGATGCTGGCAAACGTATGCAAAATTTTCCAAATTTAGCTCTCAATTTAGACATCTAAATCTGTATTTGACTTCAGTAGGAGCTGTGGATGCTCATCACCTTTGAATATCCGGCAATGTCTTTAGCTGACTAAATATGGATTTAGGATCCTAACTTGAGATGCCTCTGCCTGAAAATTTGAGCCTATAATCTCTCTTGGGAGGAATCTAATAAAATAGGAAGACTGAATGCTGAGAAGTTCTTAGTAGTGCCTTAACATTTTTGTTAGGGGTGCTGAGCACCTATTTTATTTATATTATTATTACTATTTTATATGACTAGCATTCTCATTAGTGGAGTTGCCCATGTTCTGCAACAAGCTGCTGTCTGCCATAGGCTATGTCTACATTTACATTGCTACTGCATCTGAACTCCTGTAGTGCTTCAGTGTAGACACTATACCAACAGTAGGGTTCTCCCATCAGAGTAGGTAAGTCACCTCCCCAGGAGATGGTAGCTAGGTTGACAGAAGAATTCTTCCATCAATCTAATGCTGTCTACACCAAGGGTTATGTCTGTATAGTTAAGTCTCTCAGGGGTGTGGATTTTCACATCCTTGAGAGATGTTGCTATGCCAATGTAAATTCCCAGCATAGACCAGCCCTCAGCCTACACTCACATATGAAAACACAATATGGGGGTCACTGGTTGGATACAGGGAGTACGCGTTCAGAAAACGTTGCCCTTCAGTAATCATAGCACTATTAACTCTTTGTGCTGTGTGACTGGAGAAAGAGTAGGGAATTACATAGGCAAACACCACCAAGCATGAAGGGCTCAGATTAGCATAACATACTTTATGGTCCTAAAAATAAAAGCTGCATACAGAATCTGAGTGTTTGCAAATGAGCAAGCAGTATAATGCCCCTAAATGCATGTTACAGTATATCATAGTGAAAAATGATATATAAAAAATATCAAGCCAGATTTTAGAGTTGAACACATGGGTTTCCCAAAAGATTAGGCTTTATTTATTTATTTATTTAATGTGCTCAGTGTAGTAATCCATTGCTGAACCACACAATAAATGTGAATTACAAATCATATTAATTGTGATGGTATTACATTGTTAGCCATATAGAGAACAGTACCGTGTTTGTACTTGTGGATGTTTCTTAAGCATGTATGTTGTAGACCAGTGGTTCTCAAACTTTAATACTATGACCCCTTTTACATAGAAAGCCTCTGAGTGCAACCCCTCCCCCCCCCACACACACATTAAAACACATTTTTATATATTTAACACAATTATAAATGATGGAGGCAAAGCGGGGTTTAGGGTGGAGGCTGACAGTTTGCGACCCCCCATGTAATAACCTCGCGACCCCCTGAGGGGTCCTGACCCCCAGTTTGAGAATCCCTGTTGTAGATAGTGCAAAGTTCTCTAATAGATGTGAATCCTGTGGCTTCAACCATATTAGTCAAAGAGATTCTTTGCCTTAGGCCGAATCCTGACTGATATCAGTGGAGTACAGCAACTTTCACCGGAGGCTCCGGTTTGCTTTTATGCAGAGATTTTGGTTACAGCTGCAATCTTAGTAGCACTCTCCCAGGGACAGAAGTCATAGATCCCCTTATGGGTTTTTGCAAAATACTTAACATAATAGAATTGGAATACAAAAAATTAACAACAGGACAAGAAGAGATTTAATTTTCAGCATAAAATGCTATTTAACAACCATGAAGTCCCAGTGTCTTAATCTCTCTCCAGACCCTTCAATTATCTTTGTTTCTGCTACTGTCATTTTTAATTGTTGTGGCAAAAAGTGCTAATGTCATACATAGCACTAGTGTTTCAACACTCAGGATGTATGTAACTCACTACAAAAAGAGTTAAAGTTACCAAATGCAGTAGCCACACGTAATCATAAGGGGATTGAGTGGGTTAAAGCATTCTCCTTTCTCTGCATGAGGACTCAAACCTTTTCTGAGGTTCTTTTGTACTGCAGAGTAAGTTCTCAGGCAAAGTTTTTGATACCATGAAGAATAAGGCAAGCAACTTTGTACTGAGGCATCCCCTAGGTAAATAGCTGCTTAAGTGGAAAAAGGGAATAGTGTGTTAATCAAGAAAGTCCAGAAGAGACAAACTAAAAAAGAGAGATGCTTCTTCCTGAGAGAGCAGTGATACTTTAGCAGAGGTTTCTGCAAAACACGGTGGCCTGAATGCAGTTTACCACCTCTGTTCACCACTTGTGCAGATTCTGTACAGAACCAAATTACACTAGCAAATACCTTGACATTTCTCTTCCCATGGGAAATTGAAATGCTGCTAAAGCCCCAAACTCTGCTTCTGCCTCAGAAAAGGGCAACAACATAATCTGATTACTTCAGATTTTATGATTAGGTAATTCTGTTTATTTCAAGGAAATGATGGCACTTTTTCACAAATGGCTGTTCACTTGTCCCTCTAAGTAAGGACATCAAGAGAAGGCTTAACATTTCCACACATAAGCAATTGTGGGCTGTCTGCTTACAAATAGAGCTTCCCAGCTTTTGAAACATACTTAAACATAAAATAAGACTAAGACACCAATAAAACATACCCCCTACAGGGGAGTAAATTTTTAAAGAAACATGGTAAAAGGCAATAACCAGAATATGCAATAATAGAACCAGAAATTGTGAAGGAAGAAAAGAAGTCTTCTGTAGTATTAAAGTATAAACCAATAAAATTACATATTTCCCAGGAACTTGGGAAATTAGGTAATATAGAAGCAAATGTGAATGTTCCAAGAAAGTATCATGTTAAACAAATCCACAGAAGAGACATTTGGTTGGTTCACTAGAAGTACAAAGGACGTTTCCCTTATCTTTCAGTTTCTGATCTGGGACCTGGGTTCTTGCTAGAAGAGAAAAGGAAAGGTTTCCACTTACCTTCACCTGGACAAATGTATTATTGTTTTTTACAGATGGGAATGACAGTTTTCTATGTATTGAGACTTGCAGCTGCTAAGTTGCATACATCCACATCCGAAGGTTTGCAGCAATGTTTGTCAAAAGTTCTGTCAGCAGTCAAGTGAGCTATAGGTAGCACCATGCAGATGTCACATCCCTTACAGACTGTTACATGGCTGCCCTTCATGGTAAGTGGGCCCCATATGGGATACATCCAAAACTGCAGTGTTTATGTGTGACATTATTATTAAGCAATGACTGTGCTCATTGCTGTACAAGACAAAACATGAAAACTGTCCTGGATATTAAAACATTATAATCTAAATATATGAATGCAATCCAAATACAAAATCATACTGTATTGGATGTGACAGGCTTCCAGGGACCTGCAGCCATTATAGGCAGGGCCAGCTCCAGCTTTTTTGCCACCCCAAGCGGCGAAGTGGGGAAAAAAAAGAAAAGAGAAAGCCGTGATCAGCGGCACTTCGGCGGCAGCTTTACCACGCCGCTTCACTCTTCGGCGGCAATTCGGCGGCGGGTCCTTCGCTCCGAGAGGGGCTGAGGGACCCGCCACTGAATTGCCGCCGAACACCCGGACGTGCCGCCCCTTTCCATTGGCTGCCCCAAGCACCTGCTTCCTGCGCTGGTACCTGGAGCTGGCCCTGATTATAGGGAGTTTAAAGTATGTTCTGAAAAATGCATTCATAGGTGATGTGAATAGAAAGGTCATTATAGACCCTGACCTTTCTGTAAGAATATATTCTTCTAGACAGAAGGGGATAACAGACTCTTAGATCTTGATCACGTGTGACAAGATAGAACAGAATATGGTAGGACAGGATGATTGTGGCAGTAGCATTTAGGGCAGAGTAGAATAGGGAGTAGAAAGTCAGTGAGGGAAGTTATAGTAAAGCCTTAGGTGAGATGACAAAAGCACAGACCAGGTTTTAGCTATAGGAACAGAGGAAAATTGTTGGTAATATTGTATAGGAAGAAGCAACAGCCTGAACTGAGAAGAAGGGGTGAAAGAGAGAAATTCCCTGGGGTCACTTATTTTCAGATTCATTTTAATGTTGGCTGGATATGTGTTGTGTCAAATCTGGAATCTAAGACATAATCTATAAACGTGTTATTAATGTCCCACTTTTGTGGCTGTGGTTAATACTCATTTCACATCAGTTTTATTTTTAACATTTCCCTAATACATACAGTGTGTCATAAAAACAAAACAAAAACAAAAAACAAATAAAACCTCTGCACTCTGGTGCTTAATGGGGTTGCATTGTGTATACGTCTACAAAAAGAACAAACTGAATATAACCCACAGACAGATGAACATCTGAAGCTAATATACTTGAAAGTGATAAACAGCATGGAAAACAGAACTGTGTCACCTTCCAGGACATCAAATAGTAACCTCCCAAATGAAATGCAAATAAACTATTATTATAAATGCATTTTATACAAATGAAGCAAAGACTCAAGTTCAGAGTGTTAATTGTTAAAAGCCTGGAAACAGCTATCAGGACAAAGTTCATCATATAAATGACAAGTCCTGCAATTTCTCTTTAACAAGACATAATGAGTTTATATTTGGAAGTTCCTCTGGGAATAGAAAATTCATTCTGTTTGTGAATTAAGTCTGGTATTTTACATCTGATGAATCCCCAGTCACTTCCCCCAAAAGTGAACTTTTGACTGTACACCAATACTTGGTTCCTTTTCTTTTCCTTGCATAACTGGAAAGCAAAGTTCAAAGCTGCATACATAGGTATTCATAAAAAATAAGTTTTTTCACTGGACATGTTCGCACATTCATCAAATTGTAGAATGAAATAATATCAGACAAATCACTGCTATCCAACACAGTTCGAATACTGACTACTGAGAGAAACCTCTTCATGATTAATCCACAGTGTTTAAAAAGTTTGTCATATACTTTAGAATAACAAATCATGATGAAATCTTACAGAATATCCACAGGCAGAAAAAGAAATGATGGTATAACTTTGCAAATGTGTTGACCTGAATTTGATGGGTTATTTGTTATGGCTCACCACTGATTGCATCCAACCAGAAGATTCATAGATTCTTGTCCAATTCAGACTACAGAGTTCAAGAACTCAGAGAGTTCTATATCAGGAGAGGACTCTCGGGGTGCTTGGCAAGAACACGTACACTGAGGACAATACCAAATGGATAAAACCTTTATTGAAATTAACATAAAAATAAGAAATGCAATGAAACTTATAACTGCAAAACAGTAAAAGAATTCCCAAACTCCTGGTGATAACATTTCTATTATAAGTACCTTAACCTGACATACTCACACCCTTCCTTGAGGACCCAGTAATAGGAAGTGAAGGACCAGCCTCACTCCTGGCATGCCCAATTACGCGATGGTGCTGGCTTCCCCAATGGTTAGGAATGTTGAGTAGTTATACTATACTGCACAAGCTAAGTTAATAGCATGATAGAAGATAGGATAGTCTCTAGAGTATAAAAACACTCCAAGAAACCAAAGCTTCAGGAGTTATAAGAGCCTAGAACCCAGAAGAGCTCTCTTACAAGGTATTTTATAGGTTCCTGACCTATGTAATTCATGCCTAACCTACCATACCCAAATTTTATTTCCGTACCTTAAGAAATTTACCCTTCTCATATAGGTTAGTGGATTATGACACTTACTTTCTAAATATATTAATAAGTATTATCTCACTCCAAAACTGCCAACCTAGGCTCTCTTGATGACCTCCAAGTTGTGGTGTACCCTGTGGTTACCAACCGGTTGTAGACAGGAGCGCCGCCCTAGGGCGGCGGAAGGTCCCACCCCGAAATGCCGCCCCCCCCCCAGAGGCGGCGGAAGGTCCCGCCGTGGAAATACCGCCCCCCCCACAGAGGAGGAAGGTCCCACCATGGAAATACCGCCGTGGTCGCCGCCCCCCAAATCGCAGTGCCCTAGGCGACCGCCTAGGTCGCCTAATGGGTTGCGCCGGCCCTGGTTGTAGATGCCGACTAAACCTGTGATGTGATGTGGATAGTTCCTCCCTTTGGTTCCCCAAAGTTCAGGGACCATTCTTATCTGTGCCAAAGGTTGCCAGGTTTTATGGTGACATATTCATAACTGATTATACTTTTTGCTATATAGCAGATCTTACAGGCCGGTAAACTTCTTGAATTTCAGCATTTCAGCAAAACTTATTATTAGGAAACACATGCCTCAACACATCCTAAATTCCAAGGAATTAATACTAATAAAATATAAGAATAAAATGGATTAATTTCAGAAAAAGAAACATACTAATTGATATTGCTGGCTGGATTAGTAGGATATAATAGCTAGCAAAAATAATCTTATGGTCTACAAATGCAGGGGTCTAAAGTTAGGCACCTAAGCCCATATTTGACTTCTAGAAGAGAAGAGGATGAACCTTTGAAATACAGTCTACCTATCCGCACTAAGATTTTTGGCCTACATTCATTGAAATGGTTATTCATTAGGAATCACTCACATGTCACCACTAATAAACATGAGATTACTAAAAGTATTTGTGTGTGTGTGTGTATGTGTGTGTACTTATATGCACGTATATTTTTCTTATATGACAAAAACTAAGACAACCAAAAATTACAAGCACTATTAAGGTCAAAATTTCATATGCACAAAATAAAGGAAAATCACATTATGGCTCCCAGTAGCAACTGTAACATAGCCTCTTGATTACATGTAGTATTTTGTATACAGCGCTAATTGTAATGTTTATAGATACAGTATGTGCAATCTGACTGTTATGGTTGTTCTGAGAACCCTGGATTAAATTCTCTCTGGAACACACTATCTACTTCAATGTCAATTATACATGCATATCAGCAAGCAGAATTTGACCTTTCAAGAAAATGAAGGATATGACCAAATATTGTGATCTGAAATTTTTCTGTATTTCTCACTATTATTTGCATTCTGGTAGTGCCCGTGATGTGCGAGGTGCTGCTCACATACACAATGTGAAAGCAGCGTCCTGCCCCAAAGAGTTCACAATCAACATAGGAAGGGCCAGAGAGAAAGGTAAAACACATAATCGAAGTATATGCATTTATTGTGTGCATCTGTGCTATGGCAACAGATGAATGCAACTAAATGGTGGTTATAATAATTTACCAAAGAAGACCCAGAGCACATTTCAAATATTGACCATGTGCCAATCTATGTGCAAAGGGTGAAGGGATATATATGTGGGAGTGTAACAGGACCCAACTCAGGCTTTTCATGTCTCTGAATATTCTGTTAAACAGACAATTCAGCCAGGGAAACAAAGGAGGACTTTCCATTGGCTTTGGATCAGGCCTTTTTTTTCCTCAAAGGGGTTTTTGCTTAGATGGCAGTAGAGAATGGGGTAGGAAATGGAAAAAAGCTAGGGAAATTTTCTCTTCAAAATGACCCATTCATTAACCTCCCAAAGTCTTGTTCCTCTCCTTCTACGTCACTTTGTTTTCCAGTGGTTTCCCTTATCATTTGCTAGCTGAACATATTCCAAACCCCTATTTTTACCAGGGCACACCTTTGAAACCTTTATTTATTTATTGTGAATGATGAGATTTTAAAAAGGCACTCATCTGCTATGCTTGACACCTTTAAAATGATTTAAAATGACAATTCAACCAAAACAAAACATATAGCAACCACCACCACAACCCCAGAAAAACTGCAGCTAAACTCCACCCAAGTACAATCAAATAGGTGGGACTTTCCTCATCAAATCATCATCACCATTGTTTGGATCTTCCCATTTAGGAATTTCACCAAAAAGTCACACTGTAGCTATAATTATTTTCTCAAATATTGTAAAAATACAGAAAGTAAATTTTATTGAAGTAGAATATCAACCACACTCTAAACTTGTGTATTGGAAAATTTCGTGGCCCAAACCCTGGATCTGAACACCTCCAGAGCTTGAGGTATGACAGCAATGGAACCTAGCACTGGAACCCAGAACCAGGTCCATCCCCATCTCTATAATGGGCCAAGTAAAATCCTAGATACACAGACCTTCCCCTCAAATTATGGAAGATATTTTTTCTCCCCCAAAAACTCTAGTTCAACATTTTGAGGCATGGGCCCATTTCCAGTCATAACATTTTCTCTGTTTCATCACTTCTCCTATTGGTCTGCCTCTTCTCTTGAGTGCATATGCAGCTGCTGCTGACAAGCTAGCAAATTCACTGCTAGATTTTCAAACCTAAAAGTCTGCCAGTGACAACTGACATGCCACTCATTCAGTAGCAAATGTCACTTGGAAGTCTTTCCTCTGGGAACTCACCCTGTTCAATCCTGTCCATTTAATGAGCCGTGGAGATCTAGAAAATCACTCTCTCTTCATTTATAATTTTCAGTGCAACTGTTGGTGTTGAAATTGAGCATAGCTTCTGGAAGGCAGCAGGCTCCATTCACTCTCAAACCAACCAGCTGTGCCACCAGAGAGGAAGCTATTGGAATACATTTTCTAGAGCAATTGTTGTGGAAGCATGGCTATATTCAAGACCAAAGTATCCTTTGGCATGAGGCCATAAAAATCAAATGTTTTCTCACTCACCACGGCAAACCAATCTGATATGTAGCTTCAGGCTTTGCTCTGTGTTGTGGCCTAATATAATGGGAACTATGCAAATTGGAACTTAGGCCAAATTCATTTCTGGTGCAATTCCTTTTGGCAACAGGAATGAATTTGGCCCCTTGTTTTCTGAGTTGATACTGAGTAAGCATTTTATAACACATGGAACAAAGTAGGCGACCACGATCAGTTTTTCCTTTTCTTGATGAAAATGAGGATCTTTATTTTCATATTTTCAAGCAATCTTTACATTGTGTTCCAAAACTTCCACCACATAAACACTTGTATTTCCCATACTATGTTATACATTTCAAACCATTACAAAAATTGACTTATTATTGCACTTATGGACATTGCTAAGCTTCATCCCATACCAGTGACATCATGGTTTCCATAGTAACTAATGTACTTCAGATGGAAAATAGCAAAGAGAAACTAAAGAAAGGACAACCGTTGAAAAAATAAGTGGCATAAACTAAATATGGCCATTACGGTATGCTTCTGCTAACCATTTATTCTGTCCCTGGTTCAGGAAAATCTGCATAACTCACCTGAGGTTCTCTCAGTTAAGAGCAAACAAAACATCCAAAATTTTTTGAAGTAAAATCTTCTGAGCACACCACTCCATCATGTGGAGAGGAAACATGTTCTAGAGGGAAAAGCTACAGGAGTAGGGGGTGTCAGTGGAGCTGGGTTATTTTTCTGGCTGTACTCCTGAATGATTGCATGGCCTTGGATTCCCCATCTGTAAAATTAGGATAACAACACTCTCCTACCGCTCAGGGGTTTGTGATCCTTAACTCATTAACGCTTATAACGTGTTTTGAGACTCTTAGATGGAAAATACTAATGAAATGCATGATATTATATTCTTTATGTATATGGGATAGAAAAGCTGGAAAAAAATGAAAATTTTGTTTGGATAAACATCCACAAGCTCAGATGCTTATCTAAAGCTTATGAAAACCTTTTAAATCCTTCATCCTTTTCTACTTTAAATCTTCCAATAACTTTTTGGCTCCACTTCTCTTTCCTCAATTCAAAACATTTCAGTAGGCTTCTCTATTGATCCTAGAACTCTCATTCCATGCCGTAAAATGGCTGCCCTTCTCCTTGCAACCTTACCACTGAAAATACTGTTGCCATTAACTTTAGATTTCACATGTCATGATTCTGTGCCCAGTGAGCAATACTTTAATATAGTAGCAACTGGAGACCAGCAAAGAGGCCAATGGAGTTTTTGGGCCTTGCAATAATAACTTCAAAGGTAAGGGATTTGAGGGAATAGGAATATATTGGAAGGGAAAAGGCTGAGGAAAAGAACAAGGGCTTATTAGAGGGTTATTGGTTGGAGTGAAATAACTAGAGGGTAAAGTTTTCAAAAGCAATGAAAGTCATTTATAGCTGGTCTTAATTTCCATAATAAGCTACATTGGTATAACACCTTTATATTGGCATAACTGCCTCCACATTATATGGTTGTACTGCTTTAACTATATCAGTTTCTAAACCATGTAGTTAGCAGTACAAAAACTATGTGTATACCAGCCTGTAGGCACTTTAATAAAATTATCCAGGATCTTTTAGAGATTTGTGGGGAAGCCAGGACAGTTAAAAGGCTATTGGAGGGTTGCAGTGAGAAGGGAAAGAGAAATATAAAGCCACACTGGGAGAAAGGGGAAGAGACTTAACAGAACTGGAAAAAATATTTAGGTTTGGCTTGGTTCATAGGTTGGGAAAAGCTTTGAGCTGCTTACTTTCTGGAACAGATTCATCCATCCTTAATCACTTAGTACAGAAAACTCTGATTATATTTAATAGGTTTTGAAATGAGACCTGCTAAGAAGAGTTGACAAGGGTAGGTGTTACAGAGGAGCTGTACAGATCTTATTCCCTACTAAATAATTCCCCATAAACTCTGTCAACTTTCATTAGCTAAAATAAACACTACAACTGCTGTAGAGCTTAGATTTCCAGCACAACAATCCCGAGTATCAATTGCTTCTGCTCTTATATTCCAGAAAGCTCAAACAACAGACAGCAGCAGATTTTTGTTAGTGTCTTTCAGCAATAACCCTTCAAAAAGGAAGGGGGGAAAAGTGTTGTGTTCATTGAGCTGAAAATAAATGTAAATGAAGTAAATGATTCTATGATTCTGTTATTCTAGATTAAAGGAAAAAAGCAAACAATTAGAAAGTTTTGGGCATTGATATGCAACATTAACCCCTCTTGTGGATCCTGACATGATTCCAACTATGATTTAACAGTAGCACTGCCCTTTGAGTGACATTCTACTCACCATCAAGCTACAGTTTCTGTGGATATAACCTCTTGCCTGGAAAGTGAGATCTGCTGAAAACTGTAATTCTGGAAATGACATCAGAAAACATGACAGTGCTGATGCTCACATACAAATAATACGGGATGTGGTATTTTGGTCTTTTTGCAGTCAGCAGACGCATATTTGGAGGTACATAACATTCTGCAAAGCTAGACCTGTGTAATTCAGCTCCCTCCACTTAATTCAATAATTTGATCAAAACCTCTAGAACCAAGTCATTTTAGTTTTTTAAAAACACACACACAAACATACTGATACCAGACACCTCTGTGTTCTTGGGGAACCAGGGTGCAGTATCCAGCCTGACTCATGAAAGACACCCCCCCCCCAGCCTCTGCTTAAACCAAAACCCATCAGAGGAAGAAAACTGAATAAGGTTAAACTCTCCCTTTATTGTTCATAGACTGTTCTCCTCTGTTAAAATAATAAGGCTAAATAATATCACCTTATTTAAAAGTTAGAGCTTGCCAAAAATGAGCACAGGCACTGCAGGCACAAATTGATTGCCTTGTCCACCTAAATGGCAACCTGCTAGCAAGTAATAAGGTTTGCAAAGCTATTTATGTATTTCATTCTAGCTATCTAAAGCTAATTGATGTAATCAGACAGATTATTTGACAATATTCACCTAAACTGGAATAAGCAGCAGGTCATTCTTCCATTAGGAACTGATTATCAGGAGAAACATACAATAGATACATGATACAACTAGTTTTCCTGTTGAATGAGTGTGATGTTGTATAATTGAATATGGCCATTTATGTCATTGCTATTACCACTGCTATGCAATTGCAACAAATCTTGTACAAAGTATGTCATGTAAGGTGTTAATGGGAAAGTTATGATTTGCTCAGTATGATTATCCTGTGTATATGCATGTATCATCTTTGTACCTAAGGTTATGAATATTGGCCATGGATTTGCATCTTATATATGTGTTGTATTCCTGGGTAACACCCACCAGATAAGATTTACATCAAAGCCAGATAGCTACCCATGTCCTTGATGGCCCATTAGGAACACTTAACTCTCACAATGGGCCATAAAAGAAACTCCTCCTGCCCAGATAGCTGTTCCTGTGGATCCCTCAGAATTCCAGGGACCATTGGCCACCCCCTGTGAGTCATCAAAGCATGTAAGGATATGTGATATGCTCAGGTGACCCTGGAATTCATCTTGGGCCAGTAACTTTCCACAAACAGAAGCTGTGAGCTTTGTTTGAGACAGTAACATTTCATGCACATGGCAGAGGATATAAAAGACCCCTGAAACATCTCCATTTGCTCTTCATTTCCTGCTTCATTTCTCTGGACTGTATTTCTAACAAGGAAGCTTTGAACAAGAAGTCATGACCCCCGATATGCTAGGGTAATTTTCAGAGTGACTTTTGCAAGTGAGCAGTTTATTCCATCACTGATATGATCTTGATCTGTGAACAGTAAAAAATCATTTCTATGTATATGAGCTATTAATCATTAATAACTCTCTTCTTCTTTTCTTTTATTATTAAACCTTTAGTTTTTAGTTACTAAAGGATTGTCATCAGCGTATTTATTAGGTAAGAGCCAGGTCAATGTATGACCCAGATAAGTGGCTGATCCCTTGGGATTGGAAGGACCCTATATCTGCTGAAATTGGTTTTCAGTAACCATTCATCATAAAGTCCAGTGGCTGGGTGGTGAGCCAAGGGCTGGAATGCCTAAGGAGACTGCAGTTTTCACTTTTTGTTGACCAGTGTGGTGAAACAGAAGCTCAATTTTGTTACTGGCTCGGTACAATCTAACGATAGAATAACCATCAGTTTGGGGGTGAGTCTGTCCCATTTCTCATCAGTTTGTCCTGAATTTGGCATTCTTAGCTGTGACCCACACCGATGCACGGTGACAGTGAGCCCTACCAGAAGGCGGTTTTATGGATCTCAGTGACAACAGTGTATTTATGTAAATAAAATTACTGTGGATTTACACCAGTGTAGCTGAATCAGGATCTGGCCCCCTATATCTGGCTGGCTGGCTGAGGTATTTCTGAGGTGCCTATCATCATGTGTCTAAGTGCCACTGGATCATAAAATGGAAAACTTCCCCATTAGTTGTGCTGCTGAAGATGAACTTCTCTATTAATGTTCTGTTTGTTAGTTCACTAAACAACACTTGCCGTGTACAACTTCTGAAGTTGTCTGTCTTAATGCACACAAATTTAAATTAAATTGGCCCTAAAGATTATGATCTAACATGATTTAATGGCAGTGATAGATGCCTCCTTCATAAAATCAGATTGGAAATGAAAGGCTGGATGTTATAATTTTTATGCTTCAACTGTTATTACTAGTTTCAGTGCTTCAACAACTTGACAACTTACATATGCCCTGCAAAGGAATAATTTTGGCAGATGATATTGGCTATTAGCTTTATATTCTGTCCATTATATATTTTGAATGTGAGCAGTTTCATTCCAGTTACTTAAATCATGGCCATTACCAGGAAACTAGAAAAAAATATATACTTTGCCTGCTTGAGCTCCAAAAGCAATTCTAGAAGGCTCAATAAATGAGACAAAGCACATAAGTAAGGTAATCAAAACAAAAACATGCAAATCTCTCAGAAGGTCTGTTCTTCATCAAATGCATATGCAAATTGACACTAAAGTACTTTTTAGTTTTGATTATTTTCTATTCTCCACTCTAATGCTCCCTCGGAAGCTTTGAAACATAAAGGTCATGATAATGAAAAGTCTTGTTCAGTTTTGTGGGTGCAATTTCGTGCCTCAAGCTACTTGTTGGAGTAAATGCCACCGTTTTTTATGTGAGAATCTGATTTCAAAGCAGGAGTCTTAGGGACAGATTTTAAAAGATAACTCCCATTTTGCAATTGCTATTTCTTCTGGGCTTAAACTCAATGAAGTTGGAGAGGGTTCACGTCAATGCTTTATATATATAATTTACTCTCCATTCTTAGAAACCAATCTTTTCTTGTTATGCTAATTTTGTCTGTTCTATGAAATAGACAGCAGTTACTTTCCTTATTATCTGAATTACAAGTCAATGTGCTGGTCCCTTGTTTGCTTCCTTCTTTCTGCAGCAAAGCACAGATCCAGACTTTGTTTTCTACTCCCTCTCACAGTCCTAGCCCTGTTCCAGCAAGCATAAAGCAATGAATTGGATGCACTAGTGGTAGTACAAAGTACTGCTAATTACACCTTCCTGCCCCAGGATGACCCTTTGCACTCTAGGGAGGATTAATCCCAAAGAAAAGTAGCTTTAATTTTCTTCCAGAGACCAACAGAAACCCCACTAGGAACCTGATCCACTTCACTCTAAGACAATGGGATTTTTTCCCATTTATTTCATTAGTAGCTGTAAAAACAATGAGGAGTGCTTGTGGCACCTTAGAGACTAACAAATTTATTTGGGCATAAGCTTTCGTGGGCTAAGACCCACTTCATTAGATGCATGGAGTGAAAAATACAGTAAGCAGTATATATATTACAAGCACATGAAAAGACGAGTGTTGCCTTACCAAGTGGGGAGTCAGTGCTAACGAGGCCAATTCAATCAAGGTGGAAGTGGCCTATTCTCAACAGTTGACAAGAAGGGGTGAATATCAACGGAGGGAAAATTACTTTCTGTGGTGCTAACGAGCCAATTCAAGTAGCTGTGTCTGCCATAACAGAGGCTGATGAAGGAATGCACTGAGTCAGTATATCCCCCTAGCTCAGCGGTAGGCAACCTATGGCACGCGTGCTGAAGGCGGCACGCAAGTTGATTTTCAGTGGCACTCACACTGCCCAGGTCCTGGCCACCAGTCCGGGGGGCTCTGAATTTTAATTTAGTTTTAAATGAAGCTTCTTAAACATTTTAAAAACCTTATTTACTTTACATACAACAATAATTTAGTTATATATTATAGACTTCTAGAAAGAGACCTTCTAAAAACGTTAAAATATATTACTGGTACGCGAAACCTTAAATTAGAGTGAATAAATGAAGACTCGGCACTCCACTTCTGAAAGGTTGCCGACCCCTGCCCTAGTTGCTCTGCCTATAAATCGTTACTGGCCAATATAGATTGGCTTCCCCTGGCTCACCTGAAGAGAAGATTGCGGTTGCTTTCTAACCCTGTAATTTCCTCCAGTGGACTTCTCCCTGCTAGGATCCTGCACTAATGTTATTCACCAAGAAAAATAAACCCAGTGTAAACCCTGCACTAGTGTCAACTCAGGCTGAGTGTGGTTCAATATTAAGTGCCACAGAAAACAACAGCTGCCAGATGTAATTTGTTTGTAGTTTCCATGAAAATGTTCAATAGATTCTTTTCTCATAAAATATATACTTGAGTCACCAGGGCATTCTCCAGGAGCTTCAAATAATTTCAAAGTATGTCAGATTGTGGCTCAGACCTGTTTTTATTATTTTTATTCATAATTTGTATTGTGGTAGCAACTAGAGGCCAGATAAATATAACCTTTAAAAACAGTTAGACATATATATAGGGAAGACAGGATTGGCCAATGAGTTGGAGATTGGATATGGATTGGGTTTAGGCTAAGGTTAGAGTCTGATGCCAAACCAGGACTCAGGATTGCATTCATATTTGATGAAGACAAAATCTGGAAATTGCAGTCATATGAGATCAGCTGTTTTAAGTGAGATTTCTGACCTATTGTTCTGACCTCTTGTAATAATGGCCATTCTCAAGAAATGGTGGCTACCTCTACACTAGAACTTGGAAATAGCCCTCCTCCCATTTGGGATCTGTTTTGAAACAAAAACCATTGGGGCCCATTTAGATCCAGAAACTCACATAAATTCTGAGGAACTCAGAGTCAAGATCCCAATCTTGTTTCATCTCTAGAAGATAGTCATTTTGGGAAGGAGAGAACTTTACGGTATGTGACAGCTAACAATCTTGGATGGCTTCATTCAGTTGCCCTTAAAGGAGAGTAAAAGGTGCTTTTATATTTCCATCAGCTATTGTTCATGAAGAACTGCAGGTGGTTTGTGCTGCTCACAACTTCATTCAAGCTTTCTAAAGCTTGTAATTTATATATGTTGTATACATTATTTAAAATCTCAATATAACATGTAGTGCAGAGAGGATAAATATTGGATGTTAGCATTTCCCTGGTAAGATCTTGATCATAGAAACAGAACATGAAAAGGAGAATATTTCCTTCTTCCTGCAGATAACTGGATGCATTTTTTTTGTAAAGGCCAGGAGACATATTTGCAATTTGTTGTGTAAAATGTCCAACATGGATCACTGATAATGGAATCCTACTAAACACCTCAAGTATTCTAATAATTTGTCATGGATATCTGCATTTCCATCCGGTTAATATAGAGTTCTTCTTATAGGATGATTTTGTGGCAACAGTCAGTGATTCTTGGCTACAAAGATCTTTTTTTAGGATGAAACAATAGGTACTGTACTTAGCTATGGCTCTGCATAACAGATTCTAAAGCTTTGTATTAGCGTTATAATCTACTAGTTCTTAAGGCTATTTTCTGTGAATTTAGCAGCTCATATACTGTGTTAAAATGTCTCTCACAACCCTTGTTATTTGAATCATTTGTTTTAGCACTACACAGAATTCAGAATTCACTGCATTCTGTACAATTACTACCTATATTGTCTTCATTGCTGAAATATTCAACTGAACAAGGGCATTTAAGTATGTTCAATTTTTTCAGCTCTAATTACATGATCCACTAGCTTTTATAGTTTGTCTGTTTTACAGTAAGGTGCAATGGTCTGGCACAAACACTGAAATAAAGGGTCATCATTTATTTTCCTATATTAGGAATTGTATTTTCATTGTTCACATAGTTAACTATGCAAGTGTCAGAATTCAATGGCTTCATGATATTATAGACAGAATAATGTTGAGCCCTTGAAGAAACTGGATATGTACTGTTTTCTAGCCTGTCCATCTGAACAGGTGAATGACAAATAAAAATGTACTAGGTAAGTCACAACTAATAAGGGCATGGATGCAAACAAATAAATATATGGATGTAAAATTGCATTTGTGTAATTTCTGCTTATTGTTGTAAAACTGAGGTTTAATGTTAGTTACTGTCACATTGGATGGTAATGACTTAATCTGACAATTTATGCCCTGCATTAGGTCAATTGTACCATGAATAATCATGATTAATTTGTGTTCAAGGTGACAGTGAAAAGATCACAGATGATCAATCATGTGTTCTTATTGTTTGGCTGACTTTTTCATTATTAGGCTACAGACGTGATATGGCACATAGCTGACTCACTGACAATCTAAGTTATGGGTATGTGAGTAGGTCATGCTGCCAATGGGTCACACACTATAGTTCTGGCTGCCTTGTCTAATTATCATTTGAAAAATCCCTGTTAAAATGGAATAAATATCCATAGTGATTTTACAAAACGGGCCATTTCAATAGATGCCTCCTACAGTAGAACTCCCGCCGCATTATATAACAACAAAAACAAGCTTTAGCTACATGTATTTAGTGCATTCTATCCTTCTTGATGAAATAGGGACAATACAATTGCAGGGAGGCAGCAGGTCACCCCAGTCTTTCTAATATGGACAGTAATGTATGGTGCTTATCTAAACCATTACTCTCAAATTTCCATAAACTAGTTTTTACCATGCAGCTGACTGAGCCTTGAATACCTATGGCTGATTCTGTGTGCCTTGATTTCAATCAATACAGTATCAGGACCCTGATGTCTTCCCTCAGAGAAGTAAAGAAGCCTCCTGTAGGGAGAAGAAACTTTTTTAATGTTGTCAATATTAGGTTTGTAAGAAACCTAGAGCCTGGAATAGGCAACTCAGTATTAAAATGAACAATAAATAATCATGAATCCTTGGGCAACGTGTTCAGATGGGCTGCCCAGGGAATCCCAGCAAAAACAGCAGTCATTTGCCGTTATAAGTGTTTCATTTTTCAGTCCTGATATGTGTCATATGACAATGGTAAAGAATTACAGTCACTTTCTTCTAACACTGAACAGTGAAGTTTATTGGAATAAGAAAAGCAACCTGAGAACATCTCTCTTTCACATACACATTCTCACACACACACTTGGTGGGGCTTCAGCCTAGGACCTTACTCAATATCTACTGCCTGGCTTACTGCTACAGATTGAAATAAATAGTGTACATATTTTCATACAGTTGCACAGATGAGATGTGAGTAAATGCTTGGCAGAAGCTTGGCAAAGTAATAAAAAGACTTACAAGTCTGAAACATTTGTTAGAAAGATATACTTGTGCCACATCTATACTTCTTTCAGTATTTAATCTTCCAGTATTAAAGCTGAGAAATTATGCAGAAATGATCTGTCTGTATTAATTATATGGAACTGCTACATTATGTCCGGAACAATTATGGTAATGGTTTCCCACTAAATTATTTTCAGAGTCAGTTAGTCCTTGGTCATGGTCATCATTTGTGAAATAATCATGGACTGGAAATACTGTTCACTCCTGGATTACTGTGACTTTGTCATGTTTTACTACTGAAACTAGGGAATCAAACCCTGTGAAAATCTCACTTCTGTTATTTAAACAATAAATCATTTCTACTCATTAGCTGGTGCTTACAATAAAAGAAACATTTTCAGTCGTCCTCCTTAATTGTATCTGCAATGTTTGAGTTCATTGTGTATGCAAAACTTCACTTTTGTGTAAGCAAACTACCACTTCTATGTGAACCCTGAGTGAGCACCTTTAGCCCCAGCTACTCAATATATACACATGTATATGTGGTACATTTCATGCACAAACACACATGCATTCAATATTGTGGACAGAGTTAAGTATATATATTAATTAGGTCGTGAAAGTGGAGCTGAAGAAAGTATCAAGCTGAAGGCGTTCATTTACTGAAATATGAACAGAAGGTATTGGTATGGTGAAAAGGCCAGTTTGTGATGTGATTAGAGCTGGTCAAATTATTGTTTGCAAAGAATATTAATCATGAATACTATTTGTTGTAACCTCAGTTATTTTCCATTCACAAACAGATCCCAATTTCTGTGAATATTAAATTTTGTTTGTTATCCCCAAGCAGTCATCAACTAGTTTATGTGAACAAATTTCAGATTCTCCTTTGTTCACCAAGGATTTGATCCTGCACCTTCTGAATTGATAGGAATACTACCATTGAAGTCAGTGAGAATGCAGGAACAGACCCCAACAATACACTTCAGCTATTTGCGGTGTTTGATTTGTAATGAAAAGGAGCCAGGGCTCAAGCAATTAGATGCCAGGGCTCAAGCTATTTTTTACATTCATAACTGATGCAGCAAGTGCAGTGGTGCTGGGGCTATGAACTGCCAAGCCTAGCCTGGCAAGACCTGACATAAATTAAGCACTGGCTATTTGGTATTTGTAATTAATTATATGTGACTGGTCAGCTAAATTCCACAATATTTGTTTCTGCTCCCTACCAAATAGCAAACAATGCATTTCTGGTATGAATTTCTCACGCGTGCTAAAACTCATGATAATTTTGGACATTTACACATATATGTAGCAGCAGCTAAATATGAAAAATATGACCCCACAAATAGGAGTGAAGCAAACATTTTGCTTCTATTTATGAAAATATTTTAAATCACTTTTTATTATTCAACCAGATCTATACAATTTGTCATGTGTTCCTGTGGTTTTCTTCCCCACATCATCATTCTGAGAAGGAAAAAACTGTACTATGTAAACTTCCATTTTATGTAGATTGTATTACATCATATACACTCTGTATCATCTAAATACTAAACCATGGATGATGGTCCTTACTGAATATTTCCTAGTGCTATTTCTAGCCTTCAGATGTAAAAATACTTAGCTACTAACCCCCTCCCCACTCCACAACCCACACACGCTTCAGCAGTACATTCTTTTCAGGAAAACACATGTCTGAAGTTAAGCACTTGCATATGTGTTTTGCTTCATAGGGATGGACTTCAGCGTGTGCTTAAATTGCTTTATTACAGCATAGAGTAAAGACACAGGAGAAAGACGGAAAGAAATACCTTTTGAAACCATTCACTGTGACTCTTTCACTGGTCATAACCTAGATGTGAAAGAAATTTTCAGAGCTATTTGAAAAGAATAGACAATTCAAGGAAACAACTTATCTAAAAGTTCCTAATAAAGAATACCTCTGGCCAAAATAGTTCTAGGTCATATAATGAAACAAATATGCACTATATAGCAAAGAGAAAATAAGGGATGAATTTTTTAAAAAGAGTGATAGATGCCAAAAAGTCTTTGTATCTTATGTTTCCTTTCATTTCTGCATGATTTGACAGCAGACATTTGTTTCTCGTCTGGCAGAAGAATGTCCAATGAATGCCAAGTCACTTAACAATTGGAAACTATCCCCTACCATCCACCTCCCAATAAAGCTACCCTGCAGAATTTTAAACTGGAGACTTCACATCATGAAGAGCCATTGTTCAGATTAGATTACCACATCAAAGCATGCCCCTCTAATTTATTTGTCATGCTGCTTTAGCCATCCTGGATGATATTAAGCACCCTGGCTCCATTATGTCTGCATTTTTTAAAAAACATTTTCAAGAAAAATGGAGTCATTTAATGTAAAGATTTGCTCACGTAGCACAGGGTAATCCATTAATGTAAATGATTTGTTACTGCACTCCCAGTGTGCCATCATTAACATTGATGATTTGTTACCACACTACAAGTATTCCAACCCCTCTGGCAAAGTGATGGTAACCTTGGGCATACAGTGCTGTATGGGAGGATGCCATATCATGAAACAGGCACTGTGGAGACTTTTTTATATGCAAAACAGATTCAGGAAGGCAGAGTGTTTCATCATCCTAAAATTAATCATTGTATGGCCTACATCCTGCTGCATGCTATTGGCACAATCAGACATAAATAGGGGAGTAATCATACCCACCTCACCATAGATGCAGGAAGTGTTATTGTGAAATGTAAGGGGGACATTAATCTAAGCCATAATATGTTGTACTTTCAAGATACAGATCCCTACTTCAAGTATAATTATTATGCTAACCAAATTCCTGCACAAACGTTAATTGAAAAAAGAAAGACAGACCTTGACATCCTCTGGCCCACTTCATCCTCCCACAGCAAAAGGAGATGAGAGGGAAGGGATGTGGCAGCTAGTAGACTGTCCCTTAGGAACTGCTGTCTGCTGGTACAATAGACTTGGAGCTTCTCAAGCCTTCTCTAGGACAGGTAGAGAATAAACAGTGTAAACAGTTCCCTAATATTCCTCCTCCGCCCTCCGGTCTGTGCTCAACTAAGTGCAGCAGAGAAGCTACCTTTAAATCCACAGTGAGGGTAACTAAAGAAAGATTCTAGCATGCAAAAGTTCTTAAAATTCAAAACATTGTTGAAAAAAAAAATCCATTCTGTTACATGAATCTCTTTTGTTCATAGTACAACAGCAGCTACTACTGAGTGACACAGACCCCATGGTACCAGACGTCAGTGCAAATATGAACATTCCTGTTCACCCGCAAAAGAACATCTCTCTATAAGATAAACACACTGTGGGCCCAAGTTTCAGATGAGGATACTTTAACTTCCTGATCTGATTGCTCAAATAACACTGTTGGAATGTTGCCTTTTGCCCCTACCACACTTCCACCATAACCTGCTTAGTGATAATGGCTAATTGTACAGGTGGATAAAATGTGCCCCTATTGTTTTCACCTCTGCTTGCCCGCTACTTCCCTCCATTGAATTCAACAGCTATCTGTAGCATTTTTTCTCTAGCTAGGCAGTGATTCAGCTCCCACTGATACAAATGAATCTTCACATTGACAACCAAGAGAACTGGATCAGGCCCTTAGATTGTAAGCTCCTGGGGGCTAGGGGTCTTTGATATTGAATAGATACTTTGGTTGCTACCGTAATAGTAATATAAACAAACAACTTAATAATTCAAATCCTGTTTCTGATCTCACACAAATGTAAATCAGGAGTAATTTGCATGAAGTCTGTAGATTGACACTGTAGATTGATGTCCGACTGGTCTGAGATCAGAATTTGTTTCTCATTCTTTGTATTTTCTATTAGAGGGACCTGCAAACGTTTTCCAAAAAAATCTTAGGGATTTTTCTACACTTTGTAAAGGTTCCTTGTTCTGGGGCCCCTTGCTGCACTGAATCATGACGAGACAAATTTACTTACAGAGAAGTACAGCTAACTGGTCATCTAGCCATAGAAATTCACTACTTGAGTCCAACTATTTGTATTTTTCTCTCTCCTTTTACCCAATCTTTGGGGAAGTTATTCTTGGGGAGAAAACTACCTTTGCAGAAATGAACAGAAATTAATAATCTTATTGCAGTCATCAGGGCTGTTCATCACTAAGTTGTCCCTAAAAGCAAACAGTAATTGTAAACTACATAAACTCACCCCCACCATCCTGACCTATAAAGCTGAATTAAACTTCACTTCTGAGCCCATATTACAAATCAGTCATGAAAAGGAATGCATTGTTCATCATTCCTCAGCTGTTTTAGTCTATGATCCTAGGAATTTATCAAATTTTAATTAAGTAGTTTAACCCTAGAGCTAGGGAGAATCCATTAAGAAATGCCCCTTTTATTCTTTTTTTTTTAATGGCCAGATTAAATTACTATCTTCAAATGCACATCAGAGGGATGAGATAGAGATTTACAATAATTGCAGAGAAAATATATTAATTTCAAAACAAGAATAAAGGAAACTCTCCATCTCAGTTCATAATATGACATGACGTTTGACCACCTTAAATAATCGTGTGTATTTAACAGTGTGTGGGAAAATATTCTAGGGTTAAAAAATATTCTAGGGGGGAAAATAGCTAAACTATAAAGAGAACACTGGTAAGTGAGTGTAATAGTGATACTAGTCATGTTGAAAAATATGACAATGTTTAATTCATAACAAAAACTGCTTTCAGGAACCCAGCATGGCCAAGGTATCATAATGGAATATGCCTTATATACTGTAACTCATTTCATAGCAGAGTAAAAGTTCTCTGCTGTATCAAGTAATGAGGAAGGTAAAGGTAGTACAGTGGCATATGTAGGCAAATGCAACCCCTGTTAGGTACTATCACATAGCCTTGGACATTAATAATTTTAATGAGAGAGGGAATGTTGACTGTGATTCAGGAGTTATCTGTTTCTGATCTGCCGCAGGAATTCCTGACCTCTCCTCCCAGAGACAGCCACAAGGGAGAGACAGAAGGGACCAAAGTTTAACATCTTGCTCAAAGGACACTGTTTTTAACAGTGATGAGTATTTCTAGCAGGACCTCTTGCACAACAGTGAAGCTGGAGTGGGGTTCCGCAGGGATCAGTTCTGTTCAATATCTTCATCAATGATTTACATAATGGCATAAAAAGTACTTTTATAAAGTTTACAGACAATACCAAGCTGGGAGGGCTACAAAAGTGCTTTGGAAGATAGGATTAAAATTCAATGGTCTGAAGTAAACAGGATGAAATTCAGTAAGGATAAAGTACTCCACTTAGGAAGGAACAATCAGTTGCACACTGACAAAATGGGGAATGACTGCTTAGGAAGAAGTTCTGCAGAAAGGGATCATTGCGGATCACCAAGATAAATATGAGTCAACAGTGTATCACTGTTGCAAAAAAACCAAACATTATTCTGGGATGTATTAGCAGAAATGTTGTAAGCAAGACACAAGAAGTAATTCTTCCGTTCTACTCCGCGCTGATTAGGCCTCAACTGGAGTATTGTGTCCAGTTTTGGGTGTCACATTTCAGGAAAGGTGTGGACAAATTGGAGAAAGTCCAGAAAAGAGCAACCAAAATGATTAGAGATCTAGAAAACATGACCTTTGAGGGAAGATTGAAAAAACTGAGTTCATTTAGTGTGCAGAAGAGAAGGCTGAGAGGGGATATGATAACAGCTTTCACGTATATAAAATGTTACAAGGAGGAGGCAGAAAAATTGTTCTTGTTAACCTCTGCAGATAGGTCAAGAAGCAATAGGCTTAAATTGCAGAAAAGGCAGTTTAGATTGTCATTAGGGAAAACTTCCTGTCAGGGTGATTAAGCACTGGAATAAATTGCCTAGGGAGGTTGTGGAATCTACATTGTTGGAGATTTTTAAGATTTTAAACGAACACCTGTCAGGGATGGTCTAGATCAGTGCTTCTCAAAGTTGGGCCGCCGCTTGTTCAGGGAAAGCCCCTGGCGGTCCAGGCCAGTTTGTTTACCTGCCGCGTCCGCAGGTTCGGCTGATCGCTGCTCCCACCGGCCGCGGTTTGCCACTCCCGGCCAATGGGGGCTGCGGGAAGCGGTGCGGGCCGAGGGATGTGCTGGCTGCCCTTCCCGCAGCCCCCATTGGCCTGGAGTGGCAAACCGCGGCCAGTGGGAGCCGTGATCAGCCGAACCTGCGGACGCGGCAAGTAAACAAACTGGCCCGGACCGCCAGGGGCTTTCCCTGAACAAGCAGCGGACCGACTTTGAGAAGCACTGGTCTAGATAATACTTAGTCCTGCCATGAGTGTAGGCAACTAGACTAGATGACCTCTCAAGGTTCCTTCCAGTCCTACGATTCTATGATTCTATGAATATTGCTTAAACACTAACCCTCAGTGTTTAGGATCATGAACGCAACCACTATATGGTAACAAAAACCATGAGTCAGAGGCAAGTCTTCACCACCTGTATTCCTCTGTGAACCAAGTGTTGTGCACTAGTCGGTATGTTTGTGTACTGTTGCCCTCTAGTGGGTGGAATATCAGGCTTCTTCAGGTTTGCATTACAGGTAGATTTGGGCAAAATATTCATAACAACCGAATACCCAGTCAAACTTACTATTATTATTATTATTGCTATTTATTATTTGTATTACAGTAGCACAGACCTAGGCCCAATCAAGGATCCATGCATTACAGGCCATATTAATGGAAGTTTGGTGAACATAAAATGTATTTTTTATCACAGATGGGCAGCTGCCTCCCTTGCCCAACTATGTCCAGCAAGCCGCAGGATACTCTCTTTAATGACATCCAATGTAAAAACGAATTGCTGGGGCAAGAGGTAGGCCCCTTTGAAAACCTTCAGAGGTTTAAGTTTGCATTTCCTGCAGGGGTTAGTTTATTTGTAGCCCCAGCTAACCCAACTGCAGGGCTCACACAGCCCTAGTCTTAAACCCTAATTGTGATTCAGCTAGAAGAGACTTCTCGTGGTCTTTCCCAAGAATCACCCATCTTCTCTTACTGAGGTCTCAGATGATCAGTGAATAATTTCACCCACTCTAAGGGCTGGACTATATACAAGCTTGCACTAGAATAACTAATTCAGTTTTAATTCACATCTTTTGTTATTTCTGTTCAATTCAATGTGTGGATTTTCTTATTTCAGAAGTAAAGTGTCCTATTTTGATTTTTATTAAATCGCTATCAAGGCTATTATAAACATTCTAACACAAAGAGCCATTTCATGACTTGATTATAAGCACATTCAAACATTCATTCTTTCACAACCAATAGGATTGTACTTCCTCTAATCTCAGGGAAAACATGCTGGCAAATATCCACACAAACAACTGTTTAGTTCCCCCCTCCCTAGTTTCTCCTGACCCGAGTAAAAATTGAAATAGCTGAAGTCCATTCTGCAAACTACTAAAGCTGATACAGGCCAAACGAAGTCTGTTACAGATTTGATTCAGCCACTTCTGCAGCCTCCTAGGAAACCTGCTGCAAAATTGAACTCTTAGAAGAAGGCCATGTCCTCCTTCCTCTCTATTTGTATAAAGGTTCACTTTGAGCTTTATATTAACTCTGACAAAGAGAGCATTCATGAATAATCAAGTAGTTACTTAATTACTCTTTCATTAACCTTTAGTCTGAGTTTCCTTCTTCCGGTGTATCTAGAATAATGGATTTTGTGGTCAATTCTGTATAATAATGAAGGCACCCTTTACTGTAGTCATACCAGCATTCTACAATGACTACAGAATATGGATGGGTAATACTAAATGTCTGATGTTCATGACATTTTAGTTCAGATGACTGCACAAAATATCACATAAGGAAACGAATATTCAAGTCTGCTGCTATTAATCTGCAGAAGACCCCAGGGTGAAGAGCTGTTCATGACTCCTATCTTTCTGAATACCCAACAGGTCAACAGGCATAGCTAAAACAGCCTCATCCCATCAACTAAGCTGGTGACATATGAGTGCCTGTGTCCTCTCATTCAAATTAAAAAACACAAGTAATGAATACATTTTGGAATTATTTAATCAAGATAACATCCTAATAATCCCACTGCTCCATCCCCCAAGGAAATTTTTGGAAATGTTTTGAATAGAAAATAGTATTCAGTAGTCAGAAACAGCCTATATAATTATCTGCCACACAGAATTGTTGGGAGGATTAATTAGTTATTGTTTCTAAATCACTTTGAAGGAAGAGGACTAAATTCTGTTCTTAGTTACACCAGTCAATTCCACCAAATTTAGTGGATTTACACTGACATAACAGAGCAAAATTGCATCCTGTAAGCACTAGGTATTTTGGCACACAATATGGGTGCATGTCCAGACATTATTTGGTCTGCATATGTCTTTCTAGTATTACTAGGAATGTGTTTGTGGTTCAAATAACAAATTAATTATACATATATGATTTATCTTACTGTAATATATACATAAATATAAAACTGAGAAGTATAGCAGTTTCCTTTAGCAAGCATCATAGTCAGTGTTGGGGTGTGTGACGGAATACACTGCTATACTCATTCCCTACACACTATTGTAATAATCTTTGTACAAGATATCCATTGTAAGGTATCATTTGAAAACTAATAACTCATTGGTCAATAATATCAGGGTGAAATGTATGTAGCAATATTATAAGTAAACTTATAAACATAAGCTGAAATCATGACTGAAGTGTTTACCAGACAAGTCTGGGAAGTGGATAAACCTGTTTCTCCAAGACAAAGGCCAAGTTGATGCCCAGCCGATGTAGTCAAAGCTGAGTGGAGATACTTTGGCAAGGAAGGGGACAGGAACAAACAGATCTGATCTTAGCAAATAACAGTACGAAACCTCTCCCCCACCAGACTCTATGTCTCCCTGCTCTCAGTGGAAAGAACTTCATCTAGGGCTCACTCTCAGGAAAATGCATTTTAAAGGGTGACTGAACTTTAAAAGTGAGGGGTAAAAACACTCTAAGTGGGATCTCCCTAACCATCTCTCTTTTCCATCTCAGGGCTTGTCTACACTACCAAGTTTTGTTGACAAAACTTATGTCGACACCCAAAAGTCGACAAAACAAAAATCGCCAAAGGGTGTTCACACTTGCCCTCTCTGTCGACAGCTCGTGTCCACATTGGGGACACTACATCGACAGGGTGAGCAATGCACCGTGGGTATGTATCCCACAGTGCAGTGCTGTGGGAAGAAAGAGCTGATTGCTGAGCATCTTGGGATTCTCTCTGAGTTCTTCCACAGCCCCCTCAGCTGCCGAGAGCAGCATCATGAGTAGCTCTGTGAGCTCTCCATGTTGAGGAATGGCAAAGCAGCACAGCAGTCTGTCCCCCGCCCCCTGCAGCAGCAGTCTGCCTGCTGCTGTGTTCCTAGCGCAGGGCAGAACAGGAGCATTCCAATTATTTGCTTTTTGTTTGTTCCCCAAACAAAGCAGCACACAGATACTTCCTGGAGCTTTGAAAGGAGAGGGGTGCATGCTGCAGGGAAGCTGAGATCAAAACACTGAGCAGAGCAATCAGGGCAGGCATTGTGGGATTCTGGCGGAAGCCAGTTCTGTCGACAAAACAATCAGTAGTGTCTACACTGGCTCTTTGTCGACAATAATGGGAGGGGAAAAGACAAAAGTCTCTCGTAGGGGTGGAAGTTTTTTGTCGCCAAAACTGGGCGTTTTGCGCGACAAAAGTCCCATTGTAGTATGTACGCTCTTGCTGTTTTGTTGCCAAAGGCAGTTTTTGGCAACAAAACTTGCCTGTGTAGACAAGCCCTAAGACGACAAAAGAAACAGCCTATGGACTTTGGGGGCAGATCCTGACCTGAAACTTGGTCAGAAATGATTCTAGCAACCTATGGGAAGAACTTCACCTTAAACCAAGTCTAGTCTGTTAAGTTCAGTACTAAAAAATGTTTTCTCTTTATTTTTCTTATAATCATTTCTGAATTTAATGCCTTAATTTTTGTACAGTGCTCACTTAAAATCTCTCTCTTTGTAGTTAATTTTTTTTGTTCTTTAATGAAAATTAAGCTAGTGTTATGAACTCTGTGGGTAACTCCATTTAAGGTGGCAAGTTGTTGTATATTGTTCTCTTACAAGGACAATGAACCTTTGTTATCTGAACTGTCCAAGAGAGGGTTGGACAGTGCAGTACAGAATATGCATTTGGTGCAGGGAATCCAGAACTGGGAGTGTATTTGGGTCACACTGAATGTGGTAACCAAGGCTGCTGGACATCAGAGTATGGCTGACTGGCTGCTGGGGTCAAAATTACTGGACCAGGACTGTGGCTATCTACAGACACTCAGGGTTTGACCTGCATGCTGTTTGGCTATTTGTGAGGAACCCAGGTTGGGATCTACAACAGCGAAGCATTGTGAGGCACTCAAGACTGCAGAGCAGGGGTGACAGGGCCCCTTAGTGGTCTGGATTACACCCTGAAATGTCACTGTGGCATAATCAGCAGGATTTATACACAGTTTTAAATGAGATTTACCCTTTAAATACTGGGGCAACGGTTTTAAGTGAGTCTCAGGTGTGGTGGATGGGAATTTTCAAAGAAGGGTTACTGTTTTTTGTTTGCTTATTTCAGATAAAGGAAATAGAAACAGTAAAGCACAAATATGAGGACTAGTGAAGCATCTATAAAGCCAGAGCTGGCCAGGCTGAAGAAAGAACAGAGAGACAAAGAGAGTGAACACCAAAAGTGGCAAAGCAGACATGAAAACCCAGGAGGGGAAAGCAGAAAGGCAGCAACAGGAAGATGCACACTGGCAAGGCATAGAGCTGAAAGCAAAGAAGCCCTAGAAAAGGAGAAGGAGAGATAGTATAATCTGGACACGATGGCAAAGCATGGGCAGATCCAGCAGTCTCCGGTCACTCCCTTTATCCAAGCACCCGAAATGTCATAGTGTGCAATTCTAGATGGCATACAATTCATTCTAAAGAAACTTTTAGCTTGTCTACTCATGGAATTATCTAGGAGCAGCTGTTCCTGATTAACTTCATGTGGATACACTCTTATTCTGGAATGAGAGTGACTTGTTCTTGTTTAGCTTAATCCACTTTGGGGTATATAGTTGTTCCTGAATAACTCCATATGAAGACAAGGCCTTAGAGTTATATAAGAGCACTTTTTATTTTGAAAGTGCTGCACAAACAATTAATTAAATCTCACAACGCCTCTATGAATTAGTTTTCTTATTTCCATTTTACGGATGGATAATTCAAGGCTAAGTGACTTGTTGAATGCCACATAGCAAATCAGTGGGAGAGCCAGGAGCACAACTCAGGAGTTCTTGGCTCCTAGTGCTCACTAGACCTTGCTTCCCCATTCTAATGCATTTGCCTATAAAATGGTGATTATAATGGAGGCAGAAGTAGCATGCATCAACTTTCAGGAATCCTGAATGTTACAGATGGTAAAGTTATGCTTGAATTGCTAATACTTGCCTAAATACTCTGATTCAATCAAACAACATGCTTATTCTATGTATTCTGAGAATGAATGTTGTATTGTAACAACAGAGACAAGTTGGTAGAGAATAAACAAGAACTCTGAAGGATTCAGACTTGCTTTTAAAACTTCACAGATCATTAAGAAACCCAATATTTTTTTTAAATACATAATGACAGAAATGCAGAGATGACTGAGATTCCCAAAGGGTTGTGACCCTGTGGTTTCCTGGTGTCTGAGCAGATAAAACCATCATTCATTTTTGTGTTTGATAATGAACGAATCATTTTACCAATAGTGAAAGAAACAGATGATCACTTAGACAAACCCTATGCAACAAACATCATTTTGTGGGCCAACTGTTCTTAGTTATCCTTACACCTGTTCTTATAAAAATAGTATCTTAAATACACAGATTAGCTGGATCACCAATAACCAACATCAACTTATTCTTACTGGTCCTAACCAACTTACCATGATTCTGCTGTGGCTACTTTGATGGCTATCTGTCATTAAGGGCCCTATCCAACTCAAATTGAAATCAGTAGGAAGATTCCTGCAGGCCTCAGTGGAAATGTTATTGGGCCCATCAAGCTCATATTGGTGAAAGCGTAGAAACGGTGCTAGAGAAATGTATTACTACAGAATACAGAGAAAAGAAGAAGACAAGAGAGGAGTAAAGAAGAAAATAGAAATAAGACTTTGCGTAACCTCTGTTATTTCTCATCTTCTATATTTATTTAGATATATTCCTAAGCAACATTATAATAACTAAAATATACAATACCAAACCAAAATTGATAGTACATATTAAGCTACCCATACAATATCACAATAACACCCACCATAATAATAATGTTAACAACATCTCATCTGACCACTCAATAGGCCTCAACCTACCTAAATGACTGAGAAAAAAGATAAGGTTTGCAGTATTCCAGGAAGATCTAGGTTGTAGCAAATTCCAAAACTGAGGACACTAAGTGTAACTATGGCAATGTTCCACAGGCACAAAGAAGGAGAGGGGGAGAGTCAGGTAATGATTTCAAAATAGGGCTCACTTAAAACTCTACCCAGAAATGTATACAGTGTTCAAGCTGTAGCTCCACAGGCAGTATATTACAGCAGTCTAGTACTGAGACAAAGGCAGAGATGACTGCAACAAGGTTTACACCTGAAAAAAAAGTTGCACTATTCTATGAATCTCTCTTACAATAGCAGGTGTACACTCTCAGTCAGGTAAACCAACATAATCTTTGTGAGCTTTTTGGATTGTTCCCCCAAACCCACCAACATTATTCACGTCTCAAGCAATTAAATCTCATCCACGTTCCAGCCTTATTCAGACACTTGATCATTCATTTGCCAAACTCACCCGATGCCACTTAGTAATTTCAACCTCATTGAATAGAAGGGGAAGCAAACAGTTGCTTAAAAACACCCTCTTGGACATGTCTAAAAGACAAGAGTGGAACAATTTAGTAGTGACTCCATCTACACCTGGTAGCACTGCAGATATATCAACAACATTGCATGATCAACAGCACCAAAGGCTGGTGACAAATCCAAAAGAGTATATTCAGTTTGAACAAACATATGGAAATATATTTCTCTTGACACATCAACATCCATTAAGTTACAAAAACAATCCCAGCTTTATTATTATTTATTAATTATTATTATTGTTGTTGTTTGTTTGCTTTAAGTAGCATCTTAAGGTCCTAAATGGGATCAGGGCCCCATTGTGCTAGGCACTGTACAGACAGAGTGAGAAACCATCTCTGCCTCAAAGAGCTTATAATTTAAATATACAAGAGACTGTGATGGTTGGCAATGTTTAGTTAGTTCTATGATTTTTTCTGGTGGGGGAAGTTTTATTCATTTCTATTATTGACGGGGTTTTGTCGGGCCGGGGTCGGGAATCAGCTGAATGGAAAGATAAAAGGAAGGGAGGGGGACAATGAAGGGATGGCCGTAAGAGGGATAGTGAGGGGAAAAGAGAGAAAGAAGGGAAAAGCAGAGGACGGAGGGCATTAGAAGTTAGGTTGATCTGAAGAGACTGTGAAGGGTAGATGTTTGAAACAAACCACCAATCAGCATATGGGAAAGACTATTTGGCGTAAACTTTATCCATCCATGCTGGAGATAACCAGGCCCTAAACAACAGTTGTAGTTATTAGAACATTAAAGGAGACTTGGATTTTCAATGTTTTGTGGAGAAAGAATCCGCAGGATTTGGTGACATCCCAATAATGGAGAAGAGTAGTTCTGTCATCACTAACAGGAGAAAGAGAAGAGAGCTTAGGAGAAGAAATGATGAGGTCAGTTTTTGTCATGTTAGGCTTGAGTGAATGATGAGCCTTTGAGGATGGAGCAGTGATATATGCAGGACTAGTAGGAGGGCAGGTTAGATGTGCAGAAGCAGATTTGTGAGACATCAGCACAGCACAGAGATGATAGTTGAATCCTTGTGAGCAGTAGAAGCCACACAGAGATAAAGTGTAAAGGAGAAGAAAGGGAGACTGACAGCCCGAGGAGAGAGAGGAATGAAGCACACATACTATAGTTTTGTTGTCATGTGATTAGGCAATTAACAAAGTGCACAGTGTATGCCTGTTGTGCTGAAAAAGGTAAGATTAGATCTGGTTGGAAAATGGAGACAGTTTAACAAAAACTAAACAAAATAATTCGTTTTCAGCAGAATTCCAACTTGTTATTAAGCCCCAAAACTGAAAATTTGGGGTTTTCTTTGTTCAATATAAAGTCATAATTTTCTACATAAGGCAGACACTCCAGCCAAAAGTTTTGTTTGGCCAAAACAAAAATTTCTAACAAAAATCAGTTTTGACATTACATTTTTGACCAATCCTATGTAAGATAAACAGCTGACCAGAAGAAATGTTGTCCAATGGACAGAGCAGGAGACTGAGTCATGCTTGACTAACCTAATTGCCTTCTATGAGGAGATAACTGGCTCTGTGGATGAGGGGAAAGCAGTGGATGTGTTATTCCTTGACTTTAGCAAAGCTTTTGATACGGTCTCCCACAGTATTCTTGCCGCCAAGTTAAAGAAGTATGGGCTGGATGAATGGACTATAAGGTGGATAGAAAGCTGGCTAGACCGTTGGGCTCAATGGGTAGTGATCAATGGCTCCATGTCTAGTTGGCAGCCGGTTTCAAGCGGAGTTCCCCAAGGGTTGGTCCTGGGGCCGGTTTTGTTCAACATCTTCATTAATGATCTGGAGGATGGCGTGGACTGCACTCTCAGCAAGTTTGCAGATGACACTAAACTGGGAGGAGTGGTAGATACGCTGGAGGGTAGGGATAGGATACAGAGGACCTAGACAAATTAGAGGATTGGGCCAAAAGAAACCTGATGAGGTTCAACAAGGACAAGTGCAGAGTCCTGCACTTAGGACGGAAGAATACCATTCACTGTTACAGACTAGGGACCGAATGGCTAGGAAGCAATTCTGCAGAAAAGGACCTAGGGGTCACAGTGGACGAGAAGCTGGATACGAGTCAACAGTGTGCCCTTGTTGCCAAGAAGGCTAACGACATTTTGGGCTGTACAAGTAGGGGCATTGCCAGCAGATCGAGGGACGTGATCATTCCCCTCTATTCTGCATTGGTGAGGCCTCATCTGGAGTACTGTGTCCAGTTTTGGGCCCCACACTACAAGAAAGATGTGGAAAAATTGGAAAGAGTTCAGCGGAGGGCAACAGAAATGATTAGAGGTTTGGAGCATATGACTTATGAGGAGAGGCTGAGGGAACTGGGATTGTTTAGTCTCCAGAAGAGAAGAATGAGGGGGGATTTGATAGCTGCTTTCAACTACCTGAAATGGGGTTCCAAAGAGGATGGATGTAGACTGTTCTCAGTGGTACCAGATGATAGAAAAAGGAGTAATGGTCTCAAGTTGCAGTGGGGGTGGTTTAGGTCGGATATTAGGAAAAACTTTTTCACTAGGAGGGTGGTGAAGCACTGGAATGGGTTACCTAGGGTGTTGGTGGAATCTCCTTCCTTGGAGGTTTTTAAGGTCAGGCTTGACAAAGCCCTGGCTGGTATGATTTAGTTGGGAATTGGTCCTGCTTTGAGCAGGGGGTTGGACTAGATGACCAGTCATTACTCCTGCTTTCTGTTCCTGGATCTTCCACCAAGCAGCTGAATAACCTTGGACAAGTCATATAATCTCAGCTAACCCACCTGTCATATATTATTAGGTTATTTGTAAAGCACTCAGATCCTCATATGAAAGCATGATGGACAAATCTTTAAATTCCTACTTTGACAAAAGTATCAGAGAGAGCTTTTCCTGAAAGGGTCTCAGTGAAAACTGAATAAGAACTTCATAATTTGGCTTTATAATCCTAAATTATTACCTTTTTTGGATTCAGGCTGCCATTAGAATTTTCCTGGTGAAATAAATTACATAAATAAAGGCCAAAGAGGAATATCATGTATGGTTAGATTTATACATTGCTGTTCAAAAAGGATGATCTTCCAGCAATCAATTTTGAAACATCACAGAAACATGGTTTTCATTTTACCTTTTAAAAAAGGATCAAATGGCAGCATAAAGGAATGTGACATTTCAGGTATTGGAGCATCTAAATGTAACCACAGAAGCAATGGTGCTTCTTCTGCCATTATTTCTGCAGCAAGATTTCTCATTTGCTTTCAGTTCCAGATTAGTTTCAACCCTCTCCCCACTTCTTCCCTCTGCCTGGCAAGAAGTGAAGATATCTGATAAGTGATAATGCCTGGTTTAAAGATGTGTCACTCATTTCAGAGTGACTAGCTGAAGAAGATAATGATTGTGAACAAACTGGCTATCAGATTTCCAATAAGTAAAGGTCAGGCCAGCATCTCTCTGTACCTAGTTTGCTATGCAAACTTAGTGACAGTTTGAACTAGGATGCTGTTTAAAAGTAAACCAGTCTAGTGGATTAGCTAATGTAAATATTTTGAATAAACTGGTCTATGAGTCAAAAGAAGCAACTTTGATCAGAAGGCTGTTTTAGTGTGGAGGGGAAATATTCATTCTCCCCAATTAAACATTTTATATATATTTTCTAGTATCCTTCCATTTTTAACAAAGTACTTCTGAAGTTTTTGCTATCATTCTAGGGGTTTCTCAAGAGGAAACATGAATATCTTTTCTTAAAATATAGTGAAAGACTACACAACAAGAAAGATTGCTTTCCTGTTCTGAGCTGAAACCATATTTATTTTACTCTGAGGCAGTAATACAAGGCAGAAACCTTGTAGCACACTCAAATCCATACTTCACTTAGGGCTTCATGTGCAGCTGCTTCTTTCAGCTTTAATTTAATTTAATTTTGGTTAGAACAGACACCCCACAGATATAACCCCAAAATGCCATCTTTAATTATTCTCGATTTAAACTTTTTCCTCTGTGGATGTCCAGTTTAAAAACAGCACCTTTTGCATATTTGGAAGAGTCATGAATTTTCCTCCCCTCTTTCCTCTCTGTGTTCTTCCTCCATTCCCAGAATCCCTAGTAAGAGCTGACACACTGAAAATTAATTATCTTTCAGATATAGTCTGCACGAGGAATTAAGACATCTGTTGTGGGCTGGAAATCCAGCACTTGCCAAACCATCAATTTGTGCCCAAGCTCTTGACCTAGCTGTAGTGCATAAAGATTAGACATGATATTTTTTAGTGTTTTAGTCACACTGATTGACAACTATGACTTTTGCACATGAATTGGTGTTTGGATACTCGTACATACAGAACAATTACTTTGACATTCTCATTAACTGGTTTAATTTTAAAATGTTGCTTTGCTAAAAAAAGCCTCTTGTGTATTGTAATTTCTCTTCTCTGTCACTCAGAGTGTCAAACGTGTTTTTTCCCCCTAAGCACCCTATTCTCTCCAATTGCATGCTTACGCTTCTTTCAGGGAATTAAACCTTTTACTTTACTGCACTTAACTCTACTAGCTCATGGTGGCTGCTGACGACTGTCATTCCTGAGACTATAAAGAGACATAGCCCCAAGACATCCTATAACAAGAGAAAACAAATAGGACACCACAGATAGCAGAAAGTACACTTGCCACTCATAAAACTGAAGATGATGGACAGGAGTCATGCTTAGCTGTTGCAGCAGAGGAAGGATATATAGGAGGTATTGAAGAGGTGTGGTGTACTTAGTTTTAACAGCCTCCAACTTGACACACACTAAAATTGTTCCAGTGCTAACATGTCACATTACTCCTGCCCCGATTAAGCCCAGGGCAACACTATAATCTGAAATCCAAATTCAATTTTATTCAGTAGTTCAAGTATCCCATTTCCTCTCACTCAACAAAAGAAGGCACAAGCAAGATCTTTTTTTAAGCTAAGTATTGAATGACATAGACTCCCAAGAGCGGAAAACCATGGTACAATGAGAATCATTAAATGAAATGGAGGGCAACCCCTTGAGGTGAAATTCTGGCTCCAATTAAATCAGTGGGAGTTTTATCATTGATTTCAATGGTGCCATAATTTCAGCCTGGATATCTCACCATTGGGGAATAGTGCAAGAAGTTACAAAACAGTCTTACAAATATAGGTTGATCCTAGTAGCTGGTAAGTGGGCAGAAACACACAGGAAAGGACTACATAAAAATGTTCAACCATGTCTATGTGCTGAACACCCGCATAGGTACGAATAGCTGGTTTGGTTGTGACAAACTTGGTTGACATACACTGTGTGAAATTTACTCCCGTGTGGAAAGCCAACACAAAGCCTATTAAGTGGGATTTTATTTGTCTCATAAGCCTCCTTCTATCTCTCTGTATGGGGTGAATTTCACCCTTTCAGTCTAATGATGATGGACACATTCTAGAATACAGCATGGTTGCATATCGACTTTTGCAATGTTCTTTGGCAGATGCATTGGGCGCAGAACCGTATACCTATGTACACACCATTTGCTACAACTCTGCTGTCAGCCGTAGGCTCTTATATGTCTTTGTACAATGTAGCTTCTGGTGATTATGACGAGATAGTGTTTGTACACTTCTGTGGGCAAAGTTTGTTATCCTGCTGCTGGTTTCTTCACATATAATGCTGCAGATTTTTCAGCTTGCTTGCTCTTCCTCATGTATTAGCATCATAAAACCCTGACTTAGTATGAAAAGGATGTTTTCTTAGGATCATTCATGTTCAGCCTGATTTTGAAATAAGACCAGTTGATGCAGCAGCTTATTTTTTTCACTATCCAGAGATGATATTTGGCTTTTTAGCTATTATATTACAAGTGTCATAATAAAAAAAATGTCATGTTATCTATTCGGCTGTCACACAGCTATGGGGAAGCATTAACACAGTGGCCAGTGCCCCCTATACCTAGCAAAACCACAAAATACAGTAGGGCTGCCATAAAGCATTTGCTAACAAGCTTTTTCTCAGGCTTTTGAGGTTTATGATACAGAGTGAATCCAGTAATGAAAATGAAAAAGCTCATATTACAGCAGTCATGGAAGGAAATGAAATCCTGAAGATACTCAATGCCTCATTAGGTGTTTCTTTAAAAGTAATATGTAGAGGACACTTAATTATAGAAAAGATTCAATACATATTTCTCACAAAGTCAGTGTTCAGCAAAAGCTGATTCCCAATAAGTCGGGTGTTTCTGTAGGCTCAGTAAAAGTCATGTGACCGCCTGCTAGGGGAATTCTTAATCAAATTTATGACATATAGTAAATAATTCAGAGCTCTTTCTGTAAAATTTTCAAAAAAGGGACGCTACAGTAAATTTATGGTTGTGGTTCTGCCATGTAGTCAACTCTCCCTTCCATAACTGTTGAGTCCAGGCCAGGACTTCTGCTGAAGGATTTGTGGTGCGACACTAGGCAGCATAGGTTGTGTTTTATTAGTCAGGAAGCTAGTAAGAGCCAGAAAGAACTATGGGTCTGGCCATACTTTGAGTAAACAAAACCCTCTATATTAATTATGGGACAAATGAGTCTCGTCTCATCTCTACTATGAGCGACACTACAGGTTCCTCTAATAAACTGAAATCTTCAAAAGTGATTTTGTGTTATCCTGGTAATATTTGCTAAGGAAATCCTACCAGTCCTGGGCACTTTTGTATGTGTGTGGGTGCTGGAGTTGAGTACGCATATTCTACAGTAATGAAGGCCATATAAGTACCTGCATAGATAGAGACACTTATTGCATTTCCTATATGTCCTGTTGCTCAGGACCTTTGTACGCTAGCTCTCAGACTAACCCAATCAAAGGAATTTTAATTAAATACTTTAACACTTTGTACACTAGCTAACAATAAGATCAATACCACCGAGCAACTGGTTAATACCTAGAGGCTGGAAGATAACATTGAAGGGGATGTTGTGGCAGGGAGGAAACCTAACTGCAGGCCTCTAGGGCAAGCTGGGACTTCTGAGAGCGCTTCCCCTCTTCTGAGTACCTCCCCAATTCTACAATCTGCGCTCTCTCATCATAACTTGCCTCTCCCTTCTACCGCTTCCTGTTGCCTCCCTCAGGCTGGGAACCAGAATGGGGAAAGTGGTGCACAATAGAAACTGAAACGGATTAAAGAGCTACTGGCATGGATCTCAGAGCAGTCCTGTGGACAAAGGTCAGCTAGCAGATAAGGTTAAAATTTCCTGCCTGCAGGAAAGGGCCTTTTCCATTGCTCATGTCATGAAGGCGTGTGGGTGGCTAGCAAGAGGACCACATTTAATGATAATGGAATATGGAGCCTTTCATTTTAGGTCACTGATTCGTATCCAGCCCTGTTTGGCAGTAGCCTATAGTCATTACCAGCTGGGAGCTAAATGAATTGGTACTCTGTCTAATTCCTAGTGAAAACTAGTGCTTTTTACAGATAAATTCAGCATCCCACATTGCATGAGGTGACACCCTCAGCAGAGTGGCCAAGGACTAAGTGGACATTGATAATAAATTACCATCTCTCCTGTAGAGGTGGTCCCTGCAGTAGGAATTTGAGGCATGGTAGTGGGGAAGCTTGCCCTGCTGCTTTTCATATTGTATCTGTTGTGCAGGTAAATAGAGGCTTTCAATCTCCAGGGCTGCCAGTTTGGCACCTTTCATAGATGTTAAGCCCAGAAGGGACCATTATGATCATCTAGTCTGACCTCCTGCATAACAGATGTCAATAGATCATCCAATAAATTCTGCATCACTGTGACAGCTGCTGTTTGAGCTCTAGCATCTTTTAGAAAGACAGACCATCTTAAAGACTGAAAGTGATGGAGAATCCACCACATCCCTGGTAAACTGTCCCAATTCTTAATTACGCTCATTGTTAACAATCTGCACCACACTTCTAGTCTGAATTTGACTAGCTTCATCCCTAACCACTGGATCTCATTATGCCTTTTTCTGCTAGATTAAAGAGCCATTGACTATCAGAAATCTCTTCCTCACATAGGTATCTGTAGACTGTGATCAAGTCTCTACTTAATCTTAAACTAAATAGATTGAGTTTCTAATGTCTCACATTATAAGGCAAGTTTTCTAGATCTCTTACCATTCTTACTACTCTTTTCCAACCCTTTCCAATTTTTCAACATCCATTTTGAAGTGTGGACACTGGAACAAGACCCAGTATTCCAGCAGTGGTGACATTAATGCCATATACAGAGGTGAGACAAACTTCCTTGCTACTACTTGATATTTCTTGCTTATGCATCCAAGGATTGCATGCCCTCTTCAGCTACACCATTGCACAGAGAGCTCATATTCAGATGGTTAGCTACCATGACCCTAAACTCCTTTTTAGTATCCTACATTCCAGGATACTGTATCCCATCTTGTATGACCTACACTCTTTGTTCCTAAATGTATTACCTGGCATTTAGATTGATTAAAACACATATAGGTCTGTCTCATCTTACGCTGGGGTTATGTTCCGCGGTCAGCGCGTAAAGCGAAAACCGCGTATAGTCAAAATTACATTGAGTGTAATGGCGGGCAGAATCGCCCGCACTACAGGAACAGTATTTAAATTGTTATTTTTCTCTTTTTTTGTTTTTTTTGTTTTTGCCGACCGCGTAAAGCTGAATTCGTGCATGTTCAATGCGCGTAAGATGCGACAGACCTGTATTGCTAAATGAGCCCCCCTTACAAACAATCCAGATTGGTCTGTGTAAATGACCTTATTATTACTGATCATTATTTGCCAATCCACCAATTTTTGTGTCATCTGCAAAATTTACCAGTAATTATTTTATATTTTCTTCCAGATCATTGATAAAGATATTGAATAGCATTGAGACAAGAATAGAACACTGTGTGATCGCACTAGAAACACTCCAGTATGGTGATGATTCTCCATTTACAATTATTTTTGAGATGTATTGATCAACCAGTTTTTAATCCATTTACTATGGGTTATATTGATTTTATATGGTGTTAACTTTAAAAAAAAAATCAATGTCATAGATGATCAGGGTTGGAAGAGACCTCAGGAGGTCATCTAGTCGAAACCCCCTGCTCAAAGCAAGACCAACACCAACTATGGTAAATCATCCCAGCCAGGGTTTTGTCAAGCCGGGCCATAAAAACCTCTAAGGATGGAAATTCCACCACCTCCCTAGGTAACCCTTTCCAGTGCTTCACCACCCTCCTAGTGAAATAGTGTTTCCTAATATCCAACCTAGATCTCCCCCACTGCAACTTGAGACCATTGCTCCTTGTTCTGTCATCTGCCACCACCGAGAACAGCCTAGCTCCACCCTCTTTGGAACCCACCAGCAGGTAGTTGAAGGCTGCTATCAAATCCCCGCTCACTCTTCTCTTCCATAGACTAAATAAGCCCAGTTCCCTGAGCCTCTCCTCGTAAGTCATGTGCCCCAGCCCCCTAATCATTTTCGTTGCCCTCCGCTGGACTCTCTCCAATTTGTCTACATCCTTTCTGTAGTGTGGCCCAAAGCTGGACGCAGTACTCCAGATGTGTCCTCACGAGTGCCAAATAGAGGGGAATAATCACTTCCATCAATCTGCTGGCAATGCTCCTACTAATGCAGCCCAATATGCCGTTAGACTTCTTGGCAAGAAGGGGACACTATTGACTCATATCCAGCTTCTCATGCACTGTAATCCCCTGGTCCTTTTCTGCAGAACTGCCACTTAGCCAGTTGGTCCCCAGCCTGTAGCAGTGCATTGGATTCTTCCATCCTAAGTGCAGGACTCTGCACTTGTCCCTGTTGAACCTCATCAGATTTCTTTTCACCCAATCCTCCAATTTGTCTAGGTCACTCTGGACCCTATCCCTCTCCTCCCAGCTTTGTGTCATCCGCAAACTTGCTGAGGGTGCAATCCATCTCATCATTCAGATCATTAATGAAGACACTGAACAAAACCAGCCCCAGGACTGACCCCAGGGCACTCCGCTTAATACTGGCTGCCAACTAGACATCAAGCCATTGATCATTACCCGTTGAGCCCCACGATCTAGCCAGCTTTCTATCTACCTTATAATCCTTCCACCCAATCCATACTTCTTTAACTTGCTAGCAAGAATACTGTGGGAGACCATATCAAAAACTTTGCTAAAGTCAAGGTATATCACATCCACTGCTTTCCCCATATCCACAGAGCCAGTTATCTCATCATAGAAAGCAATCAGGTTTGTCAGGCATAATTTGCCCTTGGTGAATCCATGTTGACTTTTCCTGATCACCTTCCTCTCCTCCAAGTGCTTCAAAATGGATTCCTTGAGGACCTGCTCCATGATTTTTCTGGGGACTGAGGTGAGGCTGGCCTGTCTGTAGTTCCCTGGATACTCCTCCTTCCCTTTTTATAAGATGGGCACTACATTCGCCTTTTTCCAGTCGTCCAGGACTTCCCCCGATCACCATGAGTTTTCAAAGATAATGGCCAATGGCTCTGCAATCACATCAGCCAACTCCCTCAGCATTCTTGGATTCATTGCATCCAGTCCCATGCAGGACTAAGTCAAATACGTTACAGAAGCCTAAGTATATTATAGCAACACAGTTATCTTTATCAAACTGAAAAACCATATCAAGTTTGTTTGAAAAGACCCATTTCTCCATAAATCTATGTTGACTATTATTAATTATGCTACCATCCTTCAGTCTTTTACACATTCTGTCCCATATCAGCCTATGCTTTTCTTTTAATACTCTTGTGTGTACATATATGGTTCTCATGATTTTAAAATGTTTAATAGTTGCTATTTAGCATTCTCCCATTGTTACTCATGGAAAAGAAAGTATTTCATAATCTCTGGATGATCTGAATACACCATCCTGATTCTTTCCAAATACAGAATAGAAATATGTATAGACTTCTTGTCCCTTTTCTGCATCATAGTTGACAATTTTACTATCCTTATCTAGTATCAGACTGTAGTGGGGCAGCTGCCCCACTCTCTGAGAGTTTGGGCTGCAACAGGCCAGTGGGCCTGCACAGACAGGGAGCCAATCGAGGAAGGCCTTATAGGGAGCCAATCAGGGCCCAGATTGGAGGGAGCCAATCAGGGCCAGGCTCAGCCCTATAAAAGGCTGCTCAGGAAGAGCAGCAGGCAGTCTGTCCCAGACCTTTGACAGGGGAAGGTCTGTCTCCAGAGCTGGGAGACTAGCACCTAGGACAGCGCAGTGCTGGGCAGGCCCGGGGGAGCACAAGGTAACTCCAGCCTGGTGTCTGCCAGGCTGCAGGCCCTGATGGGAAGGGCTTAGCCGGTGTGAGGGACCAAAGGGGAAACGGCCCAGGGACGTGGACAGACGGTGGGAAAGAAGGAGGGCAGGATAGCTGCCACTAGAGGGTCCCTGGGTTGGGACCCAGAGTAGTGGGCGGGCCTAGGTCTCTCCCCCCCCCTTCCCCTTGCAGTACACCCAGCCATCGGCCGTAGGGAGCGGCCATCATAGACCCGCCAGATCCCTGACAAGAAGGGATTAGACTCAAAGGCACCATGTAGTTGGACATGGTGGCTGGACATAGAAACTGCTGATCACCCCCCCACACCCTGGAAGGGGGTGAGGATGGACTAAGGGGCACTGCCAGAGGGCAGTGCCTCGAAGAGGACGCCACGCGCTTGGGAGCAACGTGGGTCCAGACACGCTAACTGAGGGCGAGATGACGGACGGGACACCACGAAGAGGGGGTGCTCCACTGGACAGTTAATTCCCGGAGCAACCAGTAGGGGGTGCCAGGTGGTGAGTCCCAACCTTGTCACACAGACCTACAGGATTTTTATAGTAGATTAGTATTTCATTAGTTCCCAGTATATTAAAATAATTCATTCTCCTTGTCCTTAATCTTACTGGCCATATACTTTCATTGATGATTTTAGCTTATCAATTATCTGCATGTCCGAATTAGCAATTTGTACTCATCACTATCAACTATGCCATTTTTACATTTATGTTTGTTTTTTAATAATGGCTATATTCACTCCCCTTTTAGTCAAAATATTCTATTTATTTTAAATAGACGACTTATTATATGATTGCTGAATTGTGTTTTTATTTTTCCCTGGAATCTAATAAAACACTCTTAATCAATTTCCAATTATCACTCACATTTTTGTTTAAACATTTCCTCCTATTTAGTTTTACTAATTGTTTTCCGATTTGGGAAATTGGCCCTCTAAAAGTATCTAGTATCGCTATTATGGGTTGGAGTATGTTCTGTTTGCACATAAGAAATGAAACTAGGTCATGATTAAGGCTATGCTTGAGTCATGGGTATTTTTAGTAAAAGTCATGGACAGGTCACGTGCAATAAACAAAAATTCACGGCCCATGACCTGTCCATGACTTTTACTAAAAATGCCTGTGTTTAAATGGGAGGAGGCACGGGGGGGGGGGGGGGGGGGCTTCTGCTGGAGGAAGTCAGGGGGGCAATGCTGGGGGGAGGTTGCCTGGGGCCAGCAGCTCCAGCTGCCGGGGCCCACAGGCTGCAGCTGCTCCAGTTGTCTGGCTGGGGACTGCTGCCCGGAGCCGTGGATGCTCTGGCCAGCTGGCCGGGAACCGCTGCCCCGCCTTCCCCCTTTATTTTCAGAATGTTTTGTCCACTCTTCTGAATGTCACAAGCTCTAAATTCACACACAAAACATAAGAAAACATTAATTCCGTTGCAGAGAGAATCTAGAGAAATAGTGAGCATGTATCTTCTTAGCTGATACCTTTTTAAACAATGTTTCAGTACATTAAGTTGTTAGGGTGCTTTCTTTCATATTAGTCTGGACAGAACATTACTTTGTGGGATTTTAATGAGTCTGGGATTTTAGCGTGACCAATTATTCAGATTTGGCATCAGCATGCTATACAGGACCAGCTCCACATTCTGAAAACTGCCAAAATTTGGGGTGTTTGGATGTGTGGGGTTTGTTTGAGCCAACATTTGATGAAGACTTGGTATTTTCTACAGTAACATTCCCAGCTGGAGGTAATCAGATACCAGCAGGAATACTCCACAGTATACACTAAGTCAGAGTGATTTACAGGGTGAAAGGCCTGAAAAATTAGGCTTTCCGTTTTTGCACTGAGCTAAAGGAGAAGCTCCTGTAGTTGACACCAAGAAACACTTGTCTCTTTTGCACTCAGTTCCTCATAAAATGATAAGGTATAAAAACAAGGATGAATCTTTCAGGAAGATTTTAGTGCATGGGAGGGAGTTATGTCTGTAACTAAACAGTTCAGGATTCCAGTGTGACCCTGATAAAAGGTCATGAAAATAATTAATGGTGTAATACATGTCTTTTAAAATTAAACTTTCAATCATGTTTAATTCCTGTGTAATCCTGGTATTTAGACCTGAATGTGTGAAATTCTCTTTAGAAATACAAATGCAGATTTTCATTACAAATTCTTACTACGTATAGTTTATAGGCGATCGAAATCCATGCACTATGTGTTTCTTTATTTACATGAAAATTGACCACCACGCTTAGACTATTTAAGTATCACTGAATCTCCGTTCTATTAGCTGGAATTCTTCATGATGACCTTCCTTCTAATAACCTCTAACTATGACATATTCTGAGGGCATGTCTACACTTGCCATTTAAAGTAGAAAAAGTCCCTTTTTTGCGCAAAAACCTACACTTGCCAATGACTTTTTGCGGTGAAACTCAGAAGTTTCACCGGAAAAAGAAAACCACCTCCATGAGAGGGGTACAGCTCTTACCAGTGACGCTTTTGCAGTGATGTGCAAGTGTAGACACGTTTTTCCTGTTTACACAGCTTTTAGCCTCCTGAAGATATCCCACAGTGCCTCGGTGACCACTCTGGCCCACAGCTCTGCTGTTCTGATGCCAGGTAAACTGACATCCACCTCTCCCCCTGTAAAGCTCCGGGAACTTTGAAACGCCCCTTCCTGTTTTCTTGGCAAGTGCTCACTTATCTGGCCAGGTGACAATGCCTGCTCCGCAGAGCAAACAATCCCCTGCCTGGAGCAATGCTGAGCTAGTGGAGCTGATCAGTGTTTGGGGAGAGGAGGCTGTGCAGGGATCCAGGATGCCCCACGATCACCCCCCATTCCCACAAGACCCATCATCAAAATGGAGAGAGGTGCACTGTGAGATAGCTGCCCTCAGTTTGCTGCTCTCATCCTCTATGGAAGTGCTGCAAATGTAAACACTTTCTGACGCCTGTGGAAGTAAGTGAGTACGCAAACCAGCGCTTTTCTTTCACTGGTTCACTATCACTGTTGAAACTGACAGCATAAAAACTCTGCAAGTGTAGACATAGCCCAAGTCTTTTGTTGGCAAAGAGTTTAATGAAACTTTCTGAGTTCAGCAAGAAACATGTAACTTTACACCTGACATCAGCTCAGATTTTTAGGTTTCAAAGTTCTCACCATCAAGCATACATCCAGTACTTTAACTTGAAGGCTAAGATTCAGACTCTTCAACATCAAAGGCAATACTTCAGAGAGCTTTTATTTTGTCACATATGCTCTGGCTGACACAGCTAGAACAAAGGCTTTTCTAGCTCACCTGAATTTGTTTGTTGTTACTGAATTGCAGTATTCAATCTTCCTCTCTATGCCACCCCAACTCTCCTATTTAGTTTGGCTTTTGCTATTTCTTATGTTCACACAGAGAAGTTAGATAATAACATACTATACTCTGGCTGAAAGGTTGCAACATAACACTACTTTATTGCTTACAATTCAGAGTGATAACACACAAGACCCCCAAAACATAGAGACACAGAAATCAGGCTGTTCCTAAATCAGAGAGGCATAATTTACTCTACCTTATTGTAGGCGGTCAGTCTGCCAAATGACTGCTGCTTACACAGTTCCCTACAAAGCCCCCCTGACTGCAAGCAGGACCAGGAAAAAACCCTGAGAATTTAAAGTTGTAGATCATAAATTATAATACAGTTTTCAACACAATTAATTATTCCTTGCCCATTTCCATTTATGATCTGTCATTAAATAACTTGTCTGACTCTCCCATTGTTTGTTCTGCCAATAATTTCCCGCAACTATAAAAATTTAAATTTAATTTAAAAATCTACAAAAATGCTTAAAAATATTATCAGTAAAAAATCATTAAAAAAAATTCTGCCAAGCCTAACTAAAGTCTTGATGAAACTGTAGGCCTATTAAAGCATTGTGCTTGTTGAAGCAATTGTCTGCATTCTTCACTCACGTAAGTATGTTTCCTCCCTCTGACATACACTGCTGTTTTTACACTAAATAACATCTTAGCATATGAACAGAGCAGAATTTTAACATAAAGAGATGTTCAGAGCCACAGTCTGACTTTAGATACATGTGCATCACATTCACTGACTTCAATGAGAGCCGTGTATGTATCCAAAGCCAGAATATAATCCTCTTTTTTTTTTAAGGTCTGAATATATTATTCAGACTAGCCATCGCTTATTGAGAGAGCTCTATACTGGGTGATGAATCTCCAATTGGATATTTTAAGCCCTAAAAATTGATAGAGAAATATCCTAAACACTCGTCTAACCCAGCATGATTGTACAAGGGCAGTAGGAAGATTCTATAGGGTCTTCCCCCTACACATTTTCTTAGCCTGCCATAATCTCAGTGAGAAGTGCAGGCCACATTAGGATAATGCCAAAACTGGTCGCCTCTGCCAGAGGAGTGTGTCATACAATGGCCCTTGGTTTCTCCATCCTCTCTTGCCTCCAATCCCCACATGCAAAACAGGGCTGAAGCTAAGCTCCTAAATTCTGGAGGAATGGAGTTCTGGTCTATGTTCAATACCAGGTGAGAGGACTTGTGACAGGTTGGATCACAGAAGCCCCCTTGGGAGCTGCCACCCAATGTACCAAGACTACTTCTGCTCCTGTTTTCCCTGCCAGCTCAGGACTCCAGCACCCTGTCTTGCTGAGCGAGACACTCCCATCTGGCTCCAGACACAGACCCAGGGTCTGAATCACTTGCCCCAAAGCTGCAAGTTTACCTGAAAACAGCTCACAGTAGTGTGCTTGTCTTTAGCACTCAGATGCCCAACTCCCAATGGGGTCTAAACCCAAATAAATCCGTTTTACCCTGCATAAAGCTTATGCAGAGTAAACTCATAAATTGTTCGCCCTCTATAACACTGATAGAGAGATATGCACAGTTGTTTGCTCCCCCAGGTATTAATACATACTCTGAGTAAATTACTAAATAAAAAGTGATTTTATTAAATACAGACAGTAGGATTTAAGTGGTTCCAAGTAGTAACAGACAGAACAAAGTAAGTCACCAAGCAAAATAAAATAAAATGCGCAAATCTATGTCTAATCAAACTAAATACAGATAATTTCCTCACCCTCCGAGATGCTTCAGTAAGCTTTTTCTCAGACTGGACACCTTCCAGGCCTGGGCACAATTCTTTCCCCTGGTACAGCTTTTGTTCCAGCTCAAGTGGTAGCTAGGGGATTCTTCATGATGGCTCCTCTCCCACTCTGTTCTCTTCCACCCCTTTATATATCTTTTGCATAAGGCGGGAACCCTTTGTCCCTCTGGGTTTCCACCCCCCCCCTCACTGGAAAAGCACCAGGTTAAAGATGGATTCCAGTTCAGGTGACATGATCACATGTCACTTCATTACTCACTTGCCAGCACACACATATACAGGAAGACTCACAGGTAAACACAGTCATCTGCAGACAATGGTCCTTGTTAATGGGAGTCATCAAGATTCCAAACCATCATTAATGGCCCACACTTTACATAATTACAATAGGCCCTCAGAGTTATGTTTTATATTTCTAGTTTTAGATACAAGAGTGGTACATTTCTACAAATAGGATGATCACACTCAGTAGATTATGAGCTTTGTAATGATACCTTACAAGAGACCTTTTGCACAAAGCATACCCCAGTTGCATTATATTCACTTATTGTCATGTTTTTATAAAACCATATAGACTGCACAATGTCACAGGACTCAACTAATGGAGTTGGTTCAGCTGGTTCTAGGGGCAGTACTGTAAACCTCTCCCTATTCCTAGTCCCCCTCCTCTTTGCCAGGACCCATTTGGTTCTCCCCTCCTCAGCACCTTGCTCTGGCCTGGATACTGAAACTCTACTTCGTGTCAGGATATCAGTTGTGCAGGACACCTAAGTTTTGCAGGAGTAAAGTTCTCATGTAGCTGAACCCCTGTTTACTGAAAAGTTTTGGATGACCCCAGACATGATCAGATAAACAGGGTTCACCTGTACCAGCCTTGAAACAGAGCAACTGTGCAAGCTTCTCTGTGGTATGGTAGTTGCACTAACTGCTCTAGAAGCTGGGAAGCCACAGTCCAAGTCCCAACTCTGCCAATATCTCATTGCATGTCCAAGCTTCTTAATCACCTTATGCATCGGTTACACCAACTTTGGTAAAGCATTTGAAGTTCTTTAGATGAAACACTATCAAAACTGAAAATATTATAATAAAAACTTCTTAAGTAGATGAGAATATATAGTGGGAGAAGCTGGAGCAGGAAGCTACATTACAAGGAAACATCTTAGACTGCGCCTTGATTAAATAACTTGCCTGTCATTAGTAAAAGAGATACCTCTTTGTGTTTTGTACTGAATGCTTCTGGTACAGGTCAAATATGATTTTCTTTAGGACATTATTTTCTGTCACTGAACAGAACATTGCTGCTTGAGAAAATCCATTTCCCTGCTGTGTATCTATTTCTATTTCCACAAATAAAAAGAACATTTCTTATCCTGGTTAAATGTTCTTACTACAAGATTACATGTTCTTAACAGCATGTACTGCATGTTATTGATTGATCAAGAACTATGCCTACCTTCTACTGTGGGAGTCATTTTTTTAAAAACCAGAATTTCTCTCTGGTTAAAAGCATACAGTGCAGGTTTTTGACTGTATTTTCCACCTCCTTGTTTCCTTATTTCTGCTGTTTAACAAGAAAAAGGTTGAGATGCTGTTTCTCATTTATCTTGTTATTAGGCTGCCCCCCATGTGCAAGCTACACAAACAGCATTTTTCTCCAGAGAATGGAATTTAATAGGCAAAAAGTACACAGTGCTCCTGCTGAGCCCCACACACATAGAATGGCTTGTGTTTAGACAATATCACTCTTAACAATTAGCACTTTGACAATTAGCCAAGAGCAGGGTGCAGGCCCCCTGCAGCAGCTGATGCAGAACTTTCAATTAAATCTTTCTATTTCCCACAGCCCAGCGATGAATTAGTTGTTCACTCTAAGAATGCCGGTGGTGGCAGTGATAGAAACAAAGATATGGATTAGATTTTAGTAATGAAATGCTTAGTCTGAAAGGGAAAACTATCGGGGAACAACAAAACAGGACAGCCCACAAACTTCTTGGGATGCAGGTCTGGCTCTAAGGTATAGGTTGCCCTGGGCAAATTAGAAAATACTGGGTTTGATTTATAAACCACCTTACATCTACTCAGGGCTAGTTGCGGGCCTTTAGAGTACTGTGCTCTTGCAAGTCCAAGTTTCTATATACATATATGGTGTTGTGTACACAACGTAGGTGCACATTTTCTGACTGAAAAGAGGCCTTTTATATATATGTTCCTCTAAGCCCTTGCTGCCAATCACACACTAAACATTTCCTGCTATTATGGTCCCTTAGACCAGGGGTTCTCAAACTGGGGGTCAGGACCCCTCAGCAGGTCACGAGGTTATTACATGGGGGGTCGCGAGCTGTCAGCCTCCACTCCAAACCCCGTTTTGCCTCCATCATTTATAATGGTGTTAAATATATAAAAAAGTGTTTTTAATTTAGAAGGGAGGTCACACACCGAGGATTGCTATGTGAAAGGGGTCACCAGTACAAAAGTTTGAGAACCACTGCCTTAGGCAGAACTAGGCTGATGTTTGCTGATAAGGCCTTTAGGATTAAAATGGGCAAAGACATAAATGGTTAGTAAGTACAAGAGCACCTTTGAATATGTTTGAAGACCACCTAGCACAATGGGCTCCTGGTCCGTAGCTCAGGCTCCTAGGTGCTTTGGTAATACAAATAATGACATAATAATAATTTTAGAGACGGTCAGGTACATGTATTATAGGGGGTATTACTGCATAATCTCTTTTTTTTTTTTTCTTCACAAATGCGAGAGTGATGGAGCCCTTAGGTAAAACTAAGTAGGAATGGCCAATCCAATCAGGGTCCATCTGAGTTCGCTCCCTTTGTCATAGGATTTCACTCAGCACTGCTGGCAGCTATTTCACTATGTCTGTGCTTATGAGAGGCAGCATCACATGTTAGCGCTGGGTGGAAAAGGAAAAAAACTCTTGAAAAAAATCCTCAGAACTTGTGAAGAATGTCACAAAATGCATATGAAAGTGTCATTTAAAGGTGATTTTTGAATGTCTGGGAGAAGTTTGAAGTGGGGGAGGCTGTGTGTAGTGAAAGGCACTCCTGCCAAAAGACACTCAAGGTGAATAGCATTTAAAGGGGGAAACGGAGAAAATAAAGCTAAATAGTTTAGCATTCTGAGTGAGGGAATTATTGGATATTTTTGTTTCTTTGTTTTCTGTGTAGCTTGAGACTTCTGGGTGTGCTGGGTGTTGACCGATTCTTTTCCGCTACCCAGAATGCACAGGTTCACAAACAGACTCTTGACCTGAAGAAGTATGTCGTTTATTTGTTGCTTCAGTGAGTGATCAGTCCACTGAAACAGGGCACAGCACAGGGTTAAACACAAGCACACACCTACATTCAGGTGTGTGCCTTAAATACAGTATTACAAAGTTATTCACTATATATTGTATAAACACTTTTCTGCCTAACACCAAGATTAGTTTGCTAACTCAGTTGTTTACCTGATCAGGTTGCAGACCCAGTTCACCTGGGTGTTCTCTTTCCTTGCCAGAGAAACAGACATCTTTTCACATGTTCCAAACACAAAATATACATTCTACATATCACATCCTGCACCAGGCTGTTCTGATTGCAACAAACCTGAATATTACAACAAGGAGCCCATTTGCAAACAGTTTGTATTCAACCTTCCACATTTTCCATGTATGGTGGTTGGAATTTTTAATTTCAGATGACATTTTACAACAATTAGATGATTCCGGCAGTTTAGCTGGTCTCGAGTGAACACAGAAAATGAGTAGGGGAGGGAAGAGCATAAGTCTACTCTAGATAGTCCCATGAATATATTTTTGATCATTCGCATCACATGCATGTCTCTCATAAAGGGAAATTATTGAGAAGCATTCTATGAAAGATCAGAGTATATGCGAGGAAGGAAGGTCTTACTGTTAAGGCACTGGAATAGAACTTGATCCTTGTGTGCACCTGGGCACGTCACTCACCTTTCTCTGGCGCTCAGTCCTGTATCTGTAAAATGAGCATAAAACTTCCTTGCAACCACTCTTTGTCTGTTGTGTCTATTTGGCCTCTAAGCTCCTCAGGCAGGGACCGATTTTTACAATGCATTTGTACTGTACTTAGCATAATGGAACCCCAATATCTGTAAGAGTCTCTAGGCATCATCACTGGAATCCAATTAAATAATAATAAATGCATCCTCTTTTCTCTTATGAACCTCTTCTCTTTTAATAAAGATTGATTTTACTCATCATTTTCATTCAGGCAACCACACATTAGTGGGCTCACTCATTTTATCCCCCTGAGTTTACCATCCCAACTTTCATGCCTGTCTGTCTCCTGGTCCTATACTGAGAAAACTTGCCTTCAGATTGAAAAGAACATTTTCAGTGCCATTGTCAAGTCAGAGTGACAGAAGCGTCCCCTAGCACCGGAGGGTCATTTACTGAACTACACAAATCAAAGGTGAAAAATGTGAGGCATGCCAAAAGCATACTTGCTCTCTTAGCTGGAGATGCAGAACGGCTGCTTTCCTCTTAAAAGCGCTCAGGGAAGTGACTCTGTCCATGCAGAATCCAAGAACCATATTTGGAAAAAATCTCACATTGTAATTTATATAACTAAAAAAAAACCTGTGCACTTCATTACTTAAAACATTTGTTTTTGATTAAGAATACAATCATAAAAATGTAATTAATCTTCATCTAGCTTTCTTGAAATGCTTCAACCTCATCATTAGCAAAAGAATTGCAAAGTAAAATGGGAAACAGCAGGTGGCATTTTAGAGCACAATTTTAATACAATCTTGCATATAGTGAAATGGTAATCATGGGCCACTTAGCAGGACAAAGCAATAACTTATTCCCTGTTTTCTATGCTAGCTCGGCTAACTCAACAAGGCACTTACCTCAGCTACCAGAAAGAACCATGCTATCAGTATAGCTTTGTCATTTCAATTTTTCATACAGTGTGTGTGTGTGTTCTGTATCTCAGTACAGTCTAATCTCCCCAGTCTCCTGCCATATACATTAGTTTGTAGCAAATCCCTGTATATCAAATATGTCAAACATAATGAAAAAGGGAAAAAAACCCACTAAAGAGAAAATTGGCCACAGACTCTCAACGGTTTCCATTCTCCCAGGCTTTGTAGGCTCTTTTGGTTCACCAACCAAACCCAAGTAAACGCTAGTGGTAAGAATTCTCCTCTGTCAGTTATTGTTATTCTGTCCTACTTTAAGCTGTTCTATCTTGCTGGGATAAAAAGACCAAGGGTGGTTGTTCAGATAAAAAAAAATCAAACAAAAATCAGGACGTGCCAAATAGACTAGTCAAATAAGAAGAAGCAGCAATAGTTGTTGCTGCATTTGTTCCATTTCAAAATGCTTTATAGCATATTGGTAGCTTGGGGAATTTCTCTTCCCACCAGAAGACAGCAGGACAGCCTAGGCAAAAATCAATCTCTCTCTGAATTGGTGAAGAAATATATAAATACCATGAAAGGTCTATGTATTCAAGAAGAGATCTCTATCTACCTAGGTGTGGTTATACTGTTGAGAGAGAACTGGATTTGACATAATCCACAGCCATCTTCTGCATTTAACCCCCCCACTTAAACTGGAAGCGAGGACACCACAGAGTCAGGAGAAAAATCTGACCTTGCTTAGGCATACAAAAACAGCTGCAAGCTGCAGTTTTACTGACTGGAATAGATAAAGTGAAAGGACAGATTCATGAGAAGGAGGGGAAATGTGGAAAACTGACCTTGATTCTGGTTGTCTGTGTTTATAAGGTTTTTTTTGTTTTGTTTTGTTTTGTTTTGTGCTGAAGCCGCTTTCCTGATAAGGAGGATAATGAATTGTTATTGGCTGTTGCTAGGGAAATTGTTAGCCTATTAGGGGTTATTATGAGTTATGTGCTTTGTTCAGAGAAATTCTATAATGAGTTTAATTAGAAAGTGTGATTTGGAGCAGTCCCAGGGAACTTTTCTTTGGGCAAGGAACTGACACCTATACTCCCCAGCAGCTCGACGGAAGGAGGGCCTCTAGGAAGCCTGGCTGTTGATCACTCTAACCATCTCAGACTTTGGGTAAATATAAATATTTGGGATGCTCTGAATCTACTGCTACAGAATATATATGTGTGTGTGTGTGTGCTTGAGATCTAATAAAAGAGGTGTTTTTATGTAAAAGCCCTTGCGTTTGTACCCATAATTTATCAGACAGAGGAGCTGTGTCCCCATTGATTTATTCCTGACACCGCATGGAGAGAAACAGTTAAGTTCCCACTGCTTTGGATCCAGAAAACACCAGGTAACAATGCAATGTCCAGCACCATGGCATGTGAGCATCTAAAAATGGCTTTGTTTCACTAAAACTCTGAAGAATATCCTTAACATCAAGCATGAGCTTCTGTCCATCCCTATTCAGGAAAGCATTTAAGCACATGCATTACTTTAAGCACATGGCTAAGTCCCATTATAATTCTAAAGGTCCACCTCTACTTAAGGGGGTCATTAAAGTTAAAATTGTAAACATATGCATTAATTTAAAGCAACATTGTTAGATCATTGATTGTAGTTAACCAAGAAATTCCCTAAAAACCCTAACTGTGAACCTGAATTCCCCTTCTCTGTCTCTATGTAGGGATATTGCTATTTTATAAGTATTGTAACAATTTTAGAACCTGGTTATGCCATTAACATTAAATGAAAATGTAACATTCTATACACATCCCTCAGTAAATTTCAGTGATTGCTGTACTCTGCCATCTGGCGATTCAGATTTGAAATCTCCCTTCCAATCTCTATTGAAATTTGGATTAGAGGTTTGGATTAGAGCTTCCAATTTTGACCTCTGACTAGTTCTAATATGAAGGTAAAAAATGTGTAGTTTGACCAAAGTCATCAGTTCGTAACAAAACATCAAATTATATCAGGCTTTCCTGAGAACTAGCAAAAATGAGCCTAAATAATTCTAAAAGTACAATACAAATATTGATAATGAGAAATTACCACCAAATGATTGGATCTGGCACACACTACATGTGATTCACCCTATCTGTTCTCTTTAGATGTGTTTCAAGTAATTCTAATGATAAGAGATTTATTAGGCACTTATTATTTTCTGGGTTTTTTTTTACTGTGTGTGTGTGTGTGTGTGAGTGAGAGAGATGTACTGTAAATTGTTTTATTAAAACTTGTGGCATATTTACTTCATCAGCAACATACTCTGTTTATTCTTCCAATCCTAGTCTGTTTTAAATATGACTATGACTACTGAACTGATTCACTGCCTGATGCATGTGCCATCTGGTATCTGTGCATGAAGAAAAAACATACACGTTTAGGGACACACACTGTCCTACATCCACGTGTACAATTCCCACTGACCTCCATCACAGTTCTTGCAGTGGATCCAGGGCAGTTATAAGTCTTGGGAGTCATTACCCCATACAGATGTGTGGAGTGAAAATACATTCACAAAACAGTGTAATTTTAAGCCCTATAGAAGTTGGATTTTGTTTTCTATAAAAGACGATGATAAAAAGTACAATATTAGATCAAGTTTGTACAACTACCAACTGAAGACGGTGCCCCCTCTTTTGGACCACAGTGGATGCTTTGTGTATTTGAAATGGCTGCAAGGGGCTCATGGATTTTAACTGGGCTGAAATAGTTTGGATAGAAAGCTCTTTTGTGCCACCTTGTCTAGGAAATCTGCAAATAATTTTTGAAACTCTTCCCCTTCTACAGAAATAAAAACTACATATGATGAGCAAGAAATAGATGACCTAACCAACTAAAAAGCATGCTCTCTGGCTCTTGCCTGTGCACTTGGGCTGGCTAAGTAATAGAGAAACTGCCTACTTGCAGTGATTTGTTTTTTGTAATGTTGAAACGTCTTCAGCTCAGAGTCTGTATGAGAAGGAAGTTGAGTTTAATTCACTGCAGTTAGTTATTGTTCAGGATAATTGCTACAGTGGAATAGTACCTTTGGGATGCGTGTGTGGAGATAGCTGTCTGATCCTCTCTAGGAATGCAACTTCCCATCTTATACATTACAGTAAGAGGAGTAAAAAGCTCTTAAAAGTCCAGATCCATGAAATCTTAATTGTAAAAGAATCATTCTGAATGAAAGCAACAACCAAACATTGTTAAGCAAGATCTCCACTACAGTTGTGGTCAATACTCATTGCATTGCAGTATTTTCTGTTTTTATTTGAAAAGATCAAGGGACAATTTTCCCTAATGACTACATCCTTGAACCCTGCAAACTCAGTATTCCATTTGGCAGTGGAGCTTTCAGCACTGAACATTATCCTGGCACTGTCTCTATGTTGGCCAAAGGAACCTACACTTTGGTACCTGTTGTTTAGCTGGAAGCAAATGGTTCCCCAAGACAAGCCTCCCTGTTTATTTAAGGGGAAAAAAAGTATGGCCTGGACTTCCCTTTGACCCCACTTAGCAGCTGCTCTTGAGATACTATTAACAGCTTTCTGTGCTTCAAATGTAATGTAGGTGCATTAGTAACAACTGGGCGAGCGTGGAGGGACTCAGTGGGTAATCTAACATCCCCTTTTTATAGCAGTATAGGCATCTACTTTATGTGACTGTGTGAGAGCAGAACACCCCAGTGTGAAGGCTACTGAGCTGACTGAAGAAAACAAATCAGCCTGTGAAAGAGAGAGGAATTTCGAGAGAAATACTGGCCATGGCCACTAATGCCCTGGTATAGGTGGAGGAAGAACTAAGGCTAGGTCTACACTACCCGCCTGAATCGGTGGGTAGAAATCGACCTCTCGGGGATCGATTTATCGCGTCCCATCGGGACGCGACAATCGATCCCTGAATCGACGCTCTTACTCCACCAGCGAAGGTGGGAGTAAGCGCCGTCGACAGGAAGCCGCAGAGGTCGATTTTCCCACCGTCCATACAGCGGGGTAAGTCGGCTGCGATACGTCGAATTCAGCTACGCTATTCGCGTAGCTGAATTTGCGTATCTTAAATTGACCCCCCCCCCCTGTAGTGAAGACGTAGCCTTAGAGGCCCGTGAAGCAGCAGATGCAAAGGCATTAGGTAGATTTGGAAAGGTACTAAAGGAGGACAGGAGGCATATCAGAGATCGTCATGTAAAAGACTATGCAGGGTTGGCAGGTGTGTATGCAAAATGGACTCATCTTTTCAAGTCAGAAACCTCAACTCACGGCAGAATTTAGGAAACATTTTGGGACTACCTCTTCTCATTAGAAGCTCCCCTTTCTGCATTAACATACTAGAGGTGCTACAAATCTATCTATCCAGTATTTATACACTGTTTATCCTGCCAACAAACTCAGACAAACAGGATTTCTGTTAAGCACACAATATAAACAGAATAGACAAGATGGTCTAAGACCTCACCACCTTCACAGCTCCGTGCAAAACTAATTCCTTTGACTTACACCTTATTGCCCCCCTCAATAAGTTCTTTCCCCTTTCACATAGACACACACAAACAGACTAATTCCAAACAACCTGATAAACTACTCAAGCCACTTCTCTTACAGGCTGGAAAGAAAGAAAGACAGAGAGAGATTGTTACTTTTATTTCTGCTTTTAATACCTGGGAGGTGCTTATATACTAGACTGATGGAGACCACATAAGTAGATAGACGGCTGGATGCCTGGGGAGTATTTGGGATGGAAATCAAAGAAACCCAGAGAGGAGTGGAGTAAAAATGGGTTATTTGAAAAGCCAGGAGGGAAATCAAAGCAGATGATTTTTTTCAAAGGCAATAAGCCCATTAGTTTGAACTTGTCATCAGGATAAACAGTTTGCCACAGTGGCAGCGTGTGCATGGAGAAAACAGAGAGTTGGAATGAAGCAGCAAGTGTTTTCTTGTATCTTAGTTCCCTGCCTCAGGGAGAAGAGAACCCGTTTGGAACACACATTTTCCTACAAAGAAAGCAGACTCTGGAATTTCCACCAACCCTCTTCAGTCTTAAAGTAACTATTGCTTAATGCATATCTCATAAAAGCAATGTTATTTCTCAAATAAATGGAAGCACCTTTCATTCCAGTTCTGTCATCCTCCATTCATTTGCACACACTTTTAGAATGGTTAGTCTAAGGCCAGGTCTACACTACTGCGGTAGTTCGATGGCTGGCAATCAAACTTCCTGGTTCGATTTATCGCGTCTGGTCTGGATGCGATAAATCGATCCCGGAAGTGCTCGCCGTCGACTGCGGTACTCCAGCTCGGCGAGAGGAGTACTGCGGAGTCGACGGGGAGCCTGCCTGCCGCGTGTGGACCGCGTCTGAACCGCGGTAAGTTCGAACTAAGGTATGTCGACTTCAGCTACGTTATTCACGTAGCTGAAGTTGCGTACCTTAGTTCGAATTTGGGGGTTAGTGTAGACCAGGCCTAAGACAGAGCAAGGTATAGGTGTTCATCTGCTTGCCTAATAGTAGCTTCACTGATACTATGATTTTTATTTCTTTTGACATACATATTCTTTCACAGCACGTAGAGACATGAAACAGAGCTCCTACCTTCCATCAGCTAGATTCCCCATCATTGCACTATTTCTATACAGCTCTGTACACTACAAATCTTCTAATGTGAGATTAGCTTTGAAAATATTCATGACCACAAAGATAAGGATATCCTTGTGCCTTTCCATTTTCTATAAAAATGCAATGGCTTAAATGCAAAAAATGTTTTAAGGAAAAATGCATCATTCTATGATATACTCACACAGCAGTGTCTTTTCATACAAAACAGTTTCTCAGCATGGATAGAGCATGACTTAGCAGTCATCATGAAATAGCCACTTCTTTTTAGGAAGAAAGAGCAATAGTGACATCTAGTGCAGTAGTGCTGCATGGCAAGGTTTGGAATTTTCTTCCAGGTTTTTATTTATTCTATTGCGAAGGCAAAAGTTAGGGCAGGAAACTTGTCGAGATCCAAACTGCACCAGCATTACAGATTAAGGGATCTGATCCAGAATTAAACTGCTAAGTGGTACATTGGGAAATTATCCCAGATTTTAACATCTCTCCTCTTCCATTAGAAGAATGAACTGTCTATTTTTTAAAAAAATGTTATTTTATGCCTGAATATGTCATGATTTCCGAACAATGGTGCAAAGACTAAAAAGATTCATAGATTCTGTGGCCAGAAGGGACCTTTGTGATCATCTAGTCTGACCTCCTGTATAACACAGGTCAGAGAACTTCCCCAAAAGATGCTGAGATCTCTCACTGGATAGCCTTCAATTCCACAAGTGATAACTGCAAAGCTTCCAGTGAACTGTTAAGCCTAGTGGGATGGTCTTATTGAAGATGGCCCTTTCTGAAGGGATCTTTGTAATAAAAGGGAGTTGGTCTAAACCAAAACTTCATTAACAGTTGGAACAAAAGTATCAAATTTCTCCAAGTTTTTTACGAGCAAGGGAAGGTGCAAAGGGCAGAGAGAGATAAGACTATAGCAACAAAGGGTATGTCTGCACTACCCCTGTTACAGCATGGCCGTGGCCGCTCTGACATGGGCAGCATAGTCATGCTTTATCGCTGGGGGAGAGCTCTCCCGGCGATAAAAAAACCCCCGCTCCAAACGAGCGGTGGTAGCTTTATCAGATAAAGTGCTGTCTATACTGGCGCTTTTCAGCGCTAAAACTTTTGTCGCTCAGGGGTGTGTTTTTTCACACCCCTGAATGACAAAAGTTTTAGCGCTGAAAGTGGCAGTGTAGACACAGCCTAATCCACTCACATCATTTATTGGAGTGCTGTCTATCACCTACTACCTCTGAAGTAACCACAACTTACAGCCACCAAATTCTTTTGATGTGGTGTTTGTTACTTAGGACTAGTCTACACTGGCAATGTTAAAGCGCTGCTGTGGCAGTGCTGTCACGGCAGCACTTTAACATAGTTTGTGTAGTTGCAGCAGAGGGGGTGCGGCTCCCAGCACTGGTGCACTGTTTACACTGGCGCTTTACAGCGCTGAAACTTGCTGCGCTTGGGGGGCTGGGTGTTTTTTCACACCCCAGAGCGAGAAAGTTGCATCGCTGTAAAGTGCCAGTGTAGACAAGCCCTAAGATGAAAGCAAATTCCAAACAATCCAGCTCACAGTGAATAATAGGGGACTAGTGGCTAACAAATAGAGGGAAGGAGGTAATGCTTGGGGACATACAGTCTTACAATCCACCAGGAAAATGACCATATACTAGACCTATGAGAAACAGCTGTGTGATGTGAAAGGCCACCACTAGTGCCTCACAGGTGTTGAAAGGGGGAGGGAGTGGTACCGCGGAAAATGAGGAAAGAATGGAAAGATTCTGAAGCTATGATTGTAAATTCATAAGAATGGGTTGCTGATAAGAGAAGTCTCAAGCCCAATAAGGGATATGAGGTTAATAAAACTCATGTTCACTGTTACAACATTAAACAGTTAAGTATGCTCCGGGGCGTCATGTCAGGTTATCACTGGTTTACTCCTGCTGTAACAAGCACCATCAAAAATCTTTCTCCTCCTTTTTCAGGGTCTTTAATAAGAGCTTAAAAAGAAATAATACTTTATCCAGCTAAAGGGAAAGGGAGCAGGGCATATTGGTAAAATGAAAGGCTTATTCAGAGCATTTGGAATTTAAGAGCCCTATCTTAAGCCCCTGTTTGATAGGTGTTCTTAAAATGCTTTTAATGATGGTATTCACTGTGGTTTTGGAAGCAAAGAGGATAAGTTAGTTTAGATCAGGAGTGGGCAAACTACGGCCCGCGGGCCAGAGCCGGCCCATGAGCCGTTTTAAGCTGACCTCCGAGCTCTCACTCGGGAGCAGGGTCTGGAGCTTGCCCCACTGCGGCACTCCAGACGGGGCGCTGGGTCGGGGGCTGCGACAAACAGCATGGCCCTGCTCCGGCTCCTACATGTTCCAATGGCCCCCTCTGGCGCTGCCTGCAGACGGGGCAGCTTGCAGAGCCGCCTGGCCGCGCCTTCACATAGGAGCCGAGGAAGGGACATGCCACTGCTTCTGGGAGACGCTTGAGGTAAGCGCTGCTTGGAGCCTGCACCCCTGAGCCTCTCCCCATACCCAACCCCCTGTCCCAGCCCTGATGCCCCTCCCACCCTCTGAACCCCTCGGTCCCAGCCCAGAGCACCCTCCTGTACCCCAAACCTCTCATGCCCAATCCCACCCCAGAGCCCGCACCCCCAATGAGAGCCCTCACCCTCTCCCGCACCCTAACCCCAATTTTGTGAGCATTCATGGCCCGCCATATAATTTCTATTCCCCGATGTGGCCCTCAGGCCAAAAAGTTTGCCCAGCCCTGGTTTAGATGATCTGGAACTCATGTGGTTGTTGAAGTCCGATCCTTTTTCCTTTAAGTCAAAACAAGACAAATACACACAAAAGGGAAGAGAGGAACAGCAAAGACAGAAAATGCTGTTTCTGCCTCTGGGGCTGACTTTCATTTTCACCCTCATTGCTGGAGAAACACAAGTCTTATCAGGCCCAGCGAACTGTGACTACCATTGGGGCTGTTTAAGGTATTCCTTTTAGCTGCCTCTCAGGTCACAGCGCTGTTGCAAAGGTGGAGTTGTCTTAGCAGCTAAGCCAAAAGAGTCTTTTATTGGACAGAAGGCAGCAGAAAGACAGGAAAGATGAGAAGTAAGTGGGAAAGGAAAATGACATGAGGAGACCGGACGACAGCAGGAACCCAAGTCCACATCTTAGGTGTGTTCAGGATTTAGCTGAAGTCAGCAGAGATGGAGATGCCGTCTGCTTCTCTCTCTCTCCAGCCTGGTCCGCTCAGGGTGCATTTTAGGATCAGAATGATGAAGGTCCACCAGTGTCCTGGTAAATCCTGGGCATTCTGTGTGAAGCATAAAGAGAAAGAGAGCCAAGACATATAACATTCAGATTTTATTCCTTCCTTCACCTATACTAGTCTCTCTCATGAAACACTATCTGAAAGTAGGGTTCCCTAAGTACCTAGACATAATCATACTACAGCATTCCCTATGTAAGGCTATTTATCATATCACTGGGCTCCCAGTAAATGCCAGCTCTTTCCAGTCCATCCCTCCCATTGTCCCCAGATAAGCAATGTCCACAAAGGGGCTGCAACCCCATCTCATTCAAATTAACCAAAAACAATCACCAAAATGTGATCTGTAACTCTAAATATTTTCTTCTGTTTCTAGAATCTTTCAATTCATTGTCATGCCAAACAGTGACTTCAATAGAAGCCTTGAAGATGCTATTTCAGAATTTTTTTTAACTGAATCCAATTTGTAATAGTTTTTGTATCTGTTTCTGACTTTCATAAACAATTCTATGCAACAGTTTGAGCTGGACTTTTGTTACCGTGGGCAACTTAGTGTACAGGCCTCTGCACCACAGGGAGTAACTGGTTTCCCACTATAAACCCAAATTTTATCCCCCACCCTCATTGCCTCAAAAAACAAAAATAAAAACAAAAAGACATGATTTCCACCTGAAATTTCTAATGCGTATTTTCTAGTCAGAGGAAAAGGAAGCTTAGAATCATAGAATCCTAGAATATCAGGGTTGGAAGGGACCTCAGGAGGTCATCTAGTCCAACCCCCTGCTCAAAGCAGGACCAATTCCCAACTAAATCATCGCAGCCAGGGCTTTGTCAATCTGGGCCTTAAAAACCTCCAAGGAAGGAGATTCCACCACCTCCCTAGGTAAAGCATTCCAGTGCTTCACCACCCTCCTAGTGAAATAGTGTTTCCTAATATCCAACCTAGACCTCCCCCACTGCAACTTGAGACCATTGCTCCTTGTTCTGTCATCTGCCACCACTGAGAACAGCCGAGCTCCATCCTCTTTGGAACCCCCCCTCAGGTAGTTGAAAGCAGCTATCAAATCCCCCCTCATTCTTCTCTTCTGGAGACTAAACAATCCCAGTTCCCTCAGCCTCTCCTCATAAGTCATGTGCTCCAGACCCCTAATCATTTTTGTTGCCCTCTGCTGGACTCTTTCCAATATTTCCACATCCTTCTTGTAGTGTGGGGCCCAAAACTGGACACAGTACTCCAGATGAGGCCTCACCAATGTCGCATAAAGGGGAACGTCCCTCGATCTGCTGGCAATGCCCCTACTTATACAGCCCAAAATGCCGTTAGCCTTCTTGGCAACAAGAGCACACTGTTGACTCATATCCAGCTTCTCGTCCACTGTGACCCCTAGGTCCTTTTCTGCAGAACTGCTACCTAGGCATTCGGTCCCTAGTCTGTAGCAGTGCATAGGATTCTTCCATCCTAAGTGCAGGACTCTGCACTTGTCCTTGTTGAACCTCATCAGGTTTCTTTTGGCCCAATCCTCCAATTTGTCTAGGTCCCTCTGTATCTGATCCCTACCCTCCAGCGTATCTACCATGCTTCCCAGTTTACTGTCATCTGCAAACTTGCTGAGAGTGCAGTCCACACCATCCTCCAGATCATTAATAAAGATATTAAACAAAACCGGCCCCAGAACCGACCCTTGGGGCACTCCGCTTGAAACCGGCTGCCAACTAGACATGGAGCCATTGATCACTACCCGTTGAGCCCGACGATCTAGCCAGCTTTCTATCCACCTTACAGTCCATTCATCCAGCCCATACATCTTTAACTTGGCGGCAAGAATACTGTGGAAGACCGTATCAAAAGCTTTGCTAAAGTCAAGGAATAACACATCCACTGCTTTCCCCTCATCCACAGAGCCAGTTATCTCCTCATAGAAGGCAATTAGGTTAGTCAGGCACGACTTCCCCTTGGTGAATCCATGCTGACTGTTCCTGATCACTTTCCTTTCCTCTAAGTGTTTCATAATTGATTCCTTGAGGACCTGCTCCATGATTTTTCCAGGGACTGAGGTGAGGCTGACTGGCCTGTAGTTCCCCGGATCCTCCTTCTTCCCTTTTTTAAAGATGGGCACTACATTAGCCTTTTTCCAGTCATCCGGGACCTCCCCCGATCGCCATGAGTTTTCAAAGATGATGGCCAATGGCTCCGCAATCACATCCGCCAACTCCTTTAGCACCCTCGGATGCAGCGCATCCGGCCCCATGGATTTGTGCTCATCCAGTTTTTCTAAATAGTCCCGAACCACTTCTTTCTCCATGGAGGGCTGGTCACCTCCTCCCCATACTGTGCTGCCCAGTCCAGCAGTCTGGGAGCTGACCTTGTTTGTGAAGACAGAGGCAAAAAAAAGCATTGAGTACATTAGCTTTTTCCACATTCTCTGTCACTAGGTTGCCTCCCTCATTCAGTAAGGGGCCCACACTTTCCTTGACTTTCTTCTTGTTGCTAACATACCTGAAGAAACCCTTCTTGTTACTCTTAACATCTCTTGCTAGCTTCAACTCCAAGTGCGATTTGGCCTTCCTGATTTCACTCTTGCATGCCTGAGTGATATTTTTATACTCCTCCCTGGTCATTTGTCCAATCTTCCACTTCTTGTAAGCTTCTTTTTTGCGTTTAAGGTCAGCAAGGCTTTCACTGTTAAGCCAAGCTGGTCGCCTGCCATATTTACTATTCTTTCTACACATCGGGATGGTTTGTTCCTGCAACCACAATAAGGATTCTTTAAAATACAGCCAGCTCTCCTGGACCCCTTTGCCCTTCATGTTATTCTCCCAGGGGATCCTGCCTATCTGTTCCCTGAGGGAGTCAAAGTCTGCTTTTCTGAAGTCCAAGGTCCGTATTCTGCTGCTCTCCTTTCTTCCTTGTGTCAGGATCCTGAACTCAACCATCTCATGGTCACTGCCTCCCAGGTTCCCATCCACTTTTGCTTCCCCTACTAATTCTTCCCTATTTGTGAGCAGCAGGTCAAGAAAAGCTCTGCCCCTAGTTGGTTCCTCCAGCACTTGCACCAGGAAATTGTCCCCTACACTTTCCAAAAACTTCCTGGATTTTCTGTGCACCGCTGTATTGCTCTCCCAGCAGATATCAGGGTGATTAAAGTCTCCCATGAGAACCAGGGCCTGCGATCTAGCAACTTCTGTTAGTTGCTGGAAGAACGCCTCATCCACCTCATCCCCCAGTCTGGTGGTCTATAGCGGACTCCGACCACGACATCTCCCTTGTTGCTCACACTTCTCAACTTTAAGACTCTCAGGTTTTTCTGCAGTTTCATACCGGAGCTCTGAGCAGTCATACTCCTCTCTTACATACAATGCAACTCCCCCACCTTTTCTGCCCTGCCTGTCCTTCCTGAACAGTTTATATCCATCCATGACAGTACTCCAGTCATGTGAGTTATCCCACCAAGTCTCTGTTATTCCAGTCGTATCATAGTTCCCTGACTGTGCCAGGACTTCCAATTCTCCCTGCTTGTTTCCCAGGCTTCTTGCATTTGTATATAGGCACTTAAGATAACTCATCGATCATCCCTCTTTCTCAGTATGAGACAGGAGTCCTCCCCTCTTGCACTCTCCTGCTCTTGCTTCCTCCCAGGATCCCATTTCCCCACTTACCTCAGGGCTTTGGTCTCCTTCCCCCAGTGAACCTAGTTTAAAGCCCTCCTCACTAGGTTAGCCAGCCTGCTTGCGAAGATGCTCTTCCCTCTCTTCGTTAGGTGGAGCTCGTCTCTGCCTAGCACTCCTCCTTCTTGGAACACCATCCCATGGTCGAAAAATCCAAAGCCTTCTCTCCGACACCACCTGCGTAGCCATTCGTTGACTTCCACTGCAATCAGCTAACTTTTTTGGAAAGTAATTTATTTTGTTCCCCCAAAATAGGCTTCTTCTAGAACCTCCATTGCTTTTCTCCTCAATAAGAATTAGTGCCTCTGGGTAGCTGATGTTTAGAGTTATTTGCCATAAAATTTTAAACTTTCATACGCTCTGCCATTTCCTGTTGAAGCTTATAACTTCGACACCAAACCCTCTAGGTGTGAGTGCTTATCTAAGATTTCCTTTAAAAAGTCAATTTCTTGCTCTTTTCTTTGCAGAGGCCGCATTAAAAATATAAACAGATCTCCATCTCTAGACTGAAAGTTTATCAGAGTAGTGTATTCTCTCTGCAGCTGCATCCTCAATTACCAGTCATGGTAACCCACTTCCTACCACAACAGCTGATAGCTTAGCTAGAGTTCCCACTCCTACCTGCCAGCATACACTCCATCTCTATCCCAACAGGAAGGACAGGCAGTGTGGAGTCTTCAGGACACTCTCCCTTCCCCCAGACCCTGCCTGCAGAAGAGTAAGCATTGTCTTGTGGTTTCAGCCATTGTAACCACAGAGTAGACACAGTGTAGACACAACTTACATTGATGGGAGGGGTTTGTCTGTCTACGTAGGTAATTGACCTCCCTGAGAGGCTGCAGCTAAGTCGATGAAAGAATTCTTCCATCGACCTAGTGCTGTCTACACAGGGATTTAGGTCAGTTTAACTACACCGCTAATGGGAGTGTGTGGATTTTTCAGGCCCCTGATTGATGTACTTAAATTGACCTAATTTTCTAGTGTAGCCCAGGTGTAAAAGTCAGAAGTTCTATATTGAATTCCTTGCTCTGCTACAGGTTCCCTGAATGGACCCTGGGCGAGTGACTTAATCTCTCTGTACCTCGATTCCACATCTGTAAAATGGAGAGTGCTTCCTCCGATGCCTTTTGGCTTGTCTATTTAGATTGAGGTCTGCTCTGCATCTAAAACTTCTATCAACTTAGTTATGTTGCTCAAAGATGTGAAAAATTCACACTGCTTGGAGACATAGTTAAGCTGACCTAACCCCAAGTATAGACACTGCTAAGTCAACGGAAGACTTCTTCCATCGCCCTACCTTCCACTTCAATGGGGTGGATTTACTACAGTGACAGAAACTCCTTGTCACTGTAGCAAGTGTCTGCACCACAGTGCTGTAGTGTAATGCCTTAGTTGTGCCGCTGTAGCATCTATAATGTAGACAAGCCCTTAAGCTATTTGGGACAGGGATTGTCTCTTACTACAGCATCTAGTACAATGGAGCCCTGCTCTCAGCTGGGGCCTCTAGGCACAACTGTAGTACAAATAACAACAAAGAAGAAATTTTACAGCCCCTGCAAGGGGAGCAGGAAAGCATTTACAGAAGTTTCACCCAAGGGGCAACAGAATTCCCTATCAAGCACCCAATGCTAGTGTGGTTTGGAGGCTAGAATGCACTAGTGCATGTAGATCTGGAAGTTGTTGTAGCAGCCACTGGTAGCAGTGCTTCACTGGAGGGGATTGGGATGTAGCCTAGGGAGTCTCTCTTTAGCCAGTTGGGGTTCTGGAGGGAGTAAGGGAAAGGCAGGGCTCACCTCTCCTCCTCCCCATTCCCAGTAGGTGTCATCTTTTCATTAGCAGAACACCACTTCCACCACCCCCCATTCAGTCTCCACTTTATTTAAACCTTTCAGTGCCACAACTCATGCACCTTCTCCCTAGTCACTCTCCAGTATACATAATCCTGGCAATGCTAGAGCACAGGCATAACCTTCCCTCCTCCATTCACTCCCCAGAAGAGCAGCACACTGGCCCTGGGTCACTGACCATTTGAAAAGACACTCTTGTTAACCTCCAGGATTGGTGTGTGTTAAACACCACTAGGAAGCTAGGATTCTCAGGTGTCTCATGATGTAAGGGAGTGTTTTCTAGCCCATATGTTTTGTGAGGGTGTTAGATATTAAGGTCATACAATTTCTACTAACTTTAATTGGGAGTTTTAGTAGTCACCCTAGAACTGACAGAGCTAGAACCAATGCTGTGAACTAGCTGAAATTTTGTAGTCCCAGTATGCTATTAAGTATTTATCTATAACTCTAGAAGGAGGAGTGTTTTGGTTTGGTTATTTTATTTCAAAAGTACAAACTAGAAAAGAAAACTATCTGCTTTCGAAGTGAGGGTGCTGGCTAATTCATTACCTCCTTTTTTTTATCTGGTATTTTTATAAATTGAGATTGACAGTGTAAAACTTTTTAGAAGTGTCACAGACCTTCCTCGTTCACCCTTAGCTGTGAGGTGACTCCCTCTCCCAGCAAAGTCTGAGAGGTTGTCCAAATCCCAGGCTGTTGCTGTTGTCATTGCAAGCAGGTCCTGTCTCCATGTTCAACATGCACTACAACTGCCACTATGACAAGTGTCACATAGCATTCAGGATCAAAAATACTGATAATAATAATAATAATAATAAATTATCTGTCACTGATGCTTTAAGGGTCAATGTTTTGTGACATGCCAGGACAGAGAAGCACTTTGGCAAACCACATATCCTTGCAGGGGCAACACAGTTGTTTAAACACTGCTCATTTGCTGCCACCCAACAGACTTTGAAAGGGGAAAGGATGAATTGAAAGCTTTGTAGGTGTGTGAGAAGTGGGGATGGAAAAGTGTAAGACAGAACGGAGCAGACTGAAAGAGTGAGGGAGTGATATGACAAAGATAAGGAGAAAATAAGGATTGTGAGAAAATCAGGGAAGGGAGGAACATATACAAACCCGGTAAAGAAAGACAGGAAAAGAAGGGGAGAGAGGAAATGATCATTTAATATTACAGGGAAAATATACTGGAGAAAGAAGGAAGAAAAAGAAAACACCAAAATATACAGTAGAAGATAAGAAAATAGAATAAAATAATAGAAATGGAGGAGAGATACAAGGAGTGAAAAAGGAAGGGAGATGTGGTAAATCTCATTGTTTAATGCCAAAAAATATTACATTGAAATGTTCAGAAATGTTATATACCTATGGTGAGATGTTCACTCTGGCTCCAGTCCCTGTACACTGCTATGAAGGGCCAGAGAAGGGTAAGGAGGACCCAAAAGCCCTGGTTGTGAGCAATAGAGGGTTCCCTGGCAAAGCAGAGACAGCTGAAAGGCAGCTTCCAAGGAACCCCTGACAAGCATGCCTGGGTCAGAGGGGAAATGTTGAGCTGAAAATAAAAGTGTAAAATGGCAATAAATAAAAACACATTAAAAGGGGACATATTTTGCAGGTCATGGAGAAAGGGGAAGGAAGGGAACCAGACTTTGACCTTGATGAATACTGATGGGTATATTAATGACAAGAATAATGCAGTGTAAAAGCATTTATGGTCAATGCTGTATTTCTCTTTCATGCTGCTTCTGCAATCTGTATGCTGCCAGAATAGGAGTGGCTGTGAAAATTTCTAAACATTCACCTTTGGGGCTGAAACTTTCCAGCCCATATGAGATTTTTTAAATTAAAGTTTGAACAAAAATGTCCAGTCATTTTTTAAAGCAAGGTGTGTGAAGAACATGCTTGCCCCATATTATAACAGAAATATTTGTGATGTTTTTTGAAGTGCTTTAATGACCACATGGTAGAAAGTTGAAATTGTGAAGAGTGACTGGAAAGATTGGAAGTGTTTAATTTAGGGAGGAGATGAATTAATGGAAGACTGAAAGAAGTATACAAATAAACGAGAAGGTAAAACAGGAATGTCTACATTCTGTTTCATAATTCAAGAACAAGGAGATATTCAGGAGAATTAGCCTTGAAAAGTGCCATGTAAATAGGACTGAAAAAGCTAAATAAAGGGGTCATGTGACCATCTGATTTTTTTAATATTCTGACAAGTTTGTCACCCTAGTTATAAAAATCTGTGCCCCAAGCAAAATTAAAAGCAGGCTCTGTTTGTTAACAGCACAACAAGTAGTAAATCATAGGACAGCTATAACAAACCCAGAGTATGTGTTTCCCTAAATTGTATGCAAGGTTCCATGCACACATGCTTGCCAGCTGGTCAATAACCTTTCTCCTCAACCAGAACCTTACTGCTTAATGGAATTCTAAATTAAATCCTCAGCATCCTCTCGCTGATTTCATCATAGCAGCCGCCTTTCACTGCTCGTGACTCATTAAATCTGCTCTCAGCAGGAAGCAAGGCAGGCTGACATAGAAACCTTTGCACAGGCCCCTCGATGTTTAACGAGTGTGAAGCTTTCACTTTTTTTCTTTTTATAATTGATTGTTTAAAGCTTTCACTTTTAAATCCTGCTGTGCCTGAGATTGTGACAGTTTTTAAAATGTAGGTTTCCCTTGTCGAGTGTGGCATGCGCTAATGGTTCAAGTTATCTACATGACTGCCTCACAGAATACATAACCTCCTCCCCTCCTTGAGACTTTTTTCAGTTTCCTTTGATGTCACTGCGATCCTACTTGCCAACCATGCTCACAATCTGGGCTCATATTTGACTAGACGCTTTCTTCCTCCCACTTCCAGGCTTTTGTCATATGCTGTTCTATTCTTCTGCTACTTCTGCCAGGTTGATGCCTTCATCTTCATCCCTGCCACCAACCCTTTACCCACGTCTTGGACATCTCTTGCCACAACTACAACTTCCTTAATCTTTCTGGCTTCCTCACATGTCATTTTAATTTCTCCAGTGTACAAGACGCACAGACTTACGTAGCTAAATTCTTGATCCTACTCTTTCCAATAACTTCCCTTTCACTGTCTGCATCAAATTCAAGGGTCTCATTTTCTCCTTAAAGGCCCTGTGCATATCTGTCCCACCTCACAGCAAAAATGCAATGAAGACCCCACCTTCCCTCAGTTTTGGATGGGGGTTGCTTCACTTCCAGTACTGTCCAGGAGCATGGGGGCATTGTGGGACTTTGTGCCCAATAATCACTTCTTTTTAAGTCTGTAACACTTTCATCACTCAGGTATTATACAGCAATTAACAGTGTTTCATGACATTCTGTATCAACAGTTCTACTATTTGTGGACTCTTAGCTGATAAACAGCTGAAAGGTGCCTTCCTGCTTAAGGGTGTGATGTAATATCAAACCCCACTGTATGCCAACATGATTTTATTTTCCTGAGTATCAAACATTACTCCAGAATAAGCCCATTTTGCCAGGGCAAACTGCTCAAGGCTATTGCACGCTAAAGTAGGCTATATCTGTGTTGACAAAGGCAATCTGGAGGTACTTTGACTACTACAAGAACTGCATGCAGTGCACTTCAGCAACTAGGGATGTGCTATCATTGCTTCCATTGTGAAACACATTTCTTGGGAACATAATACATTATATGGGTAGTGTACCAGGATGGAACTTGGCATGAAAAATTTTGGGCTGGGGTCTAAATTATTGTGCCAAATTTCAAAGAAACTATTTTGGCCCTTTTGAGTTAAACAATAAAGACAATATATATCTAATAACTTCAGATGTCTGGTTCTTACATGCTCACTGTCTTTTTTTTTATTTAATGGCTATTTTTCAGGACATTAGCTTAGAATGAGGCGTTGCATCTCTGAATTAATGCAAGTTGTGTCATTTTAAAATGTACTTTACTCTGAATGTGTACCAGTTTGATTTCTAATCAAATCTTATAAAGGCTTTTCTGCATAGACAATTCCTCTGATCTCTTTGATTCTCAGACACACAGGATCTTGGATTGGACAGCATATCACACTCTGCCTGCTACTCTGACCTGCCCATATATAGAATGTGGGGGAACACAGAATGTGCGATTGCATAGGGTAACATTTTGAAAAAATGCATAAGGGGCCTGGGAGGCTAAGCCTCACTGCAAGTATAGAGGATTTAGGCTCCTGAATCATGTAAGCATTTTTGAATTTTTTTACTCACAATACTTTGCAGGAAGGATTTGATGTGGCTGTGTATTTCAACAATTTACAGCTAGGAGTTTTTGGAAATTACAAAATATTTACCTCTCCTCTTGTAACAAATGCATATCCCCCTAAAGCGTTGCTGTGGTCACAGTGCTGCATGCTCTGGCCATCTGGAACTTTGGTATGGTTGTGGGGATAAAGCCTCAGACACTCTTGCTGAAGAAGCTTACCACTTACGCTAAAGGAAAAGCTCTGTTAGATGTATAAAGCAACAAAGAGTCCTGTGGCACCTTATAGACTGTCTGTTAGTCTATAAGGTGCCACAGGACTCTTTGTCGCTTTTTACAGATCCAGACTAACACGGCTACCCCTCTGATGTTAGATGAATGAGGTTTATGAAACCTAGTCAAGCAGTTCTGATTCTAACCAGTAGAGGGCATTGTACATATGTACACCAACCAGCTCATTTACTACAGATTACTGCATATCTCATGTAATTATGCAGTAGGGGATGATTTTAAAAGGTCCTAGATTCACAGGCATAATGCATATATTTATAATGATCCAGCCATAAGCTAAGTAGTTAGTGCAAGTCCCTATTTTACAAGTGTGCTTAAGTTTTCATTGCAGTCTAGCATTAAGAACAGAGACTGCTGAATTACAGTTATCAGTTGACCAACCCCCCCAAATTCAAAGCTGAAAAAATAAACCCTGAATGTATTTAATCTTTGATTAGACAAATACCTTAGTCAAACTAGTGCTAATCATGACACAGGGGGGGAAATACTATACTTTCAGATAGCTTTGCACCAATGGAAAAACCAGGCCCTTGGTTTTAAGAGGTACTTAATTATCTGTAGAGCCATTCACAGTCATTATATATGAGGAAATTGTCTTGTCTGCTTTGGATATAAGCAAGGGTAAACTTCTCTATTTATGGCATTGTATTATATTTATTTAAGAGCTGTTTGCTTTTAGTTCTCATTTATAAATCAATCTAAAGTTCTGATCTGAACATGGTCATGAATTTGAGTAAGCCTTGGGATAAGCAGTTGTTTGTGCCTGAAGAAGGAAGAGAAATTTCTGTTCAGAGTAAATGAAGATAGTTTGTTAAGGTAATGTAAAAGTATGTACATATAACAGTATGCATTCGTTCAACCTTTGGGCTCCCCCACCCGCCATTCCCTATCCTGCTTTTACCTGCAGACAGAGAAACCCTGCTCATTTATAATAATCCCATTCTCCAACATCAAAGAAGAAAATTCATTTAATTAACACTGAAGAGAAAAGGTGGTGGCGATGCAGAAACAGGATGAGAAAGAGAGAGACAACTTTTCAAAAGCAGTTTTTGAATTCTGGCTTACAATTTTACACATCTTGTAATCTGTTGTTGCTTTACACATGTAAAGCACAAAACATGGGACAAAAATTTTCACATGAAAAAACTTGGACATGAAAAATTGTGAGTACAATTTAAAGGCTGGTTTAAGGTCCTTTGCAAGATTGGGTGAGAAATGCATGTAGGGTTTACACAGACCACACACATAACAAGCTGTGGACACCGAGGACTTCACGGTTACCACGCATCCATTTGGAATTTCATAGCAACAGCAGGAATATAAATCTGCACCTTCTGCTCCAACAGCACACGCTCCCACTACCATAACTAAACGAGAATCTTTATGTTGTAAGTAATATGATACACAACTCAGAAACTCTAATTTTATCCAGTAGAGGACAGTAGTAAAAATGCACATTAGTCAATCGCTGCATAAATCGACAGTGTTTTCCCTTTGGATTGCAAATTATTTTGGAATTTTTCCTAATCTTTTTACTTTCCCTGCAACTAAGTTGCTGCATTTGAAGTGGCATTCGCACCATCAAAGAACACAGCTTTTAAAGGCCTTTATTATTTTTAAAGCAGTACTCATACCTTGACTTGGAGTGACTTCATTAAGGCCTTTTTGTGATCTTTAAGAACTTAACTATGGCTTTGTCACAAGCAAGGGGCATGGTGTTGTTACACTGTCCCAGGAGAAGCTCAGGGAGGAGATTGTGATGTGGGACATCACAATTAGAGCTGGGTGAAATTTTTCATGCAAAACCTTTTTTCAGCAAAAAATACAGATTTGAATAGTTGAATAGTTTATTGAATTGTTTAGAGAAAAAAATCTGGAAAAAAAATCATGTTTGAAATGAAATGCTTCAATCTCAAATAACTTTGATTGTAAATTCACTGCAGTTTTATACAAAAAAAACCCCGTTAAAATCTCCCAAATGAAACATATTATTTTGTTCTGGGTCAAACCCATTTTTTTCAACTTTTTCTGTTTGTGGAAAAATCAAAATCTTTGTTTCAGGTCAATCCAAAACTAATTACAAAAAATCAGTTTGGCCATCGAACTGAAAAATAAGTTATTTGCACAGCTCTAATTGCAGTGTTCCTCCATGTCTCCTGGCTGTTCCAGGGAGAGTATGAATGGCACAGGTACATACCCAATGCAGCATATAGTCCCTGAGGAGCTCTCACAGCTCCATCTGTGGACATGTAGGGTGAATGGAGCCATCTGTGAAAAAAGGAGGGAAATATGAACTTTGCTGAGACTCTCCTGCATTGCTATCTGTGATGTCAGTAGCTGGTATGGGGTGTCTTATGCCCCATTTTCACCATGCTTGTGGGTCACCATTTGGCTCTAAATATTAAAATAATAAAAATCCTTCTTTACGTTAATACTGCTAAAGCTGTATTAAAGTAACATGGAAACTAGTTGACAGTCTCTGATATTAGGCTTCCATATACTGTACCCTCAGAAAAGATGTCACTTTTTCAGCAAGATGGCTAGCAGCACAGGGAAATTCAGATTTGACACTTCAGCCAATGCTTACTTTTGAAATCTAATTATCAGGGGGCCACATTCCATTTTCAGTTATACCCAAGTACCTTTTGACTTCAGTGGGTTTGCACAGACCTAGCAAAGCCAACCTGGTTTCAGTATATTCAAAGGAGAGGAAGATCCTTTCATTGTGTGAACATTCAGAATCTGGTGCTGGGGGTAAATGGGGCTAGATTTCTCTTTCTGTATTGCAAATAAGTCATGCCTAAAAATTTGGGGGGGGGGGGATTCTGCCCTCCATGACTACAATGCAACTGAGTTGAAAGGAATTGGAATTTGGCCAGTGATACTAATTTTTAAATAAATACCAAGCGCCTTATCTAAATTTCATAATCTCCAGACATAAGAGCCTCTAACAATTTTAATATTTCCTCAATTACAGTATGCAGTGTTGAAAATATTGCTACAAAACTCTTCAACTGAAATGGGGCCCAGAGAATTTTGGAATGGGGCTTAAACCATTTCAGATAATAAATCAACAACAATTCCCTTTTTAATTCTACCCATCTGCTATGTGCTATGGCACCAGGTACTGTACTCAGCAAAAACAGCCAGGAGAACTATAAAGAAATTTTACCACTTTCAGTTCTTTCAGTCCCTTCTTACTACCTCAAATTTGTGCTGAGGGGAATTTTGGTGACCTCAAATCCCTAGTAATCTCAGCTGGAAACATTTGAAAGTGTTAATGAAATTTATGAGACTCAATTTTAATTAACTTAATTCAAACGGACTGCTTGATTCCTTTTTCCCAATGCCCCTTCTCTCTCCACTACACCTGTGGGAGATGATCACTGTATTAGCGATTCTTAATCCAACTGGCTTTACCAACTGATCCCCAATGTGTCTAGTGTAAAGCTGGCTGAGCCACTGCCCTAGCAACTTGCTCTGCTTTCCTGAAATACCCTTGATTAACTCCCCTTCCCCCGCAACCCATAGAAAACAATTAGGCATGAACAGCAGGGCATTCAGGCCACTTGGACATCATCCAGCACAGCTTCACATCTAGAACAGGAAAGAAGTCACCATATTAATTTGAAGACTAGCTATCTCAAAGATTATAACAAGATGCTTGTTTAGCTGAAGACTTCAAGAAAAATTGGAGGTTACAGAAATTGAAGGGGTGTGTGTGTATTTGGATTGGGTAAACTGTATTCTTTCATCACTGGGGAAGAAATGCATTCCAAAGTTATTTAAACACATTCAGCTTAAGCCTGAGGTGATTATTTATGTATTTGTAATAGCATTACACACCGGATTATGAGTTAAGTGGTTAACAGATGGGAGGACTGCAATTTCCAAGTTCTTTTGTTAAAAACATTTCAGCTATTCTTTCACCACTCACCAAAGTGGCATTTATATGTTAAAAGACCTTAGACCTGATCCTGCAGTCCTCACTCAGTTAAAAATCCCTGAGTTTATAAACCCGCATCGCGGCATGCCTACCTGTTTCACTGATGCATGAGTATAAATATCAAGCAGAAACATCTCAAAACTGCCTTCAAGTCTGATCACAACGGTATTCATTCCACACATGAGCCCCAACCACCTCCTTGAAATGCCTGGCAAAGCTCTCATTGGCTCCCTATGGGAGCAAGAGTGAGCCCCAGTTCACTAACAAGAAAAAGTCCAAATTTCAATTAACATTTTTATGCTATTTGCAGACTAAGGCGAGCCTTTACTGAGGGATTTTTTTCTTAAACTTGAGTGATCTATGAGATCAAACCCTCATGCAGAGGTAATTGCCATGTTTTATGTTGTATTGTTTTAAACTCTTAACAAAATTGAAACTGGTGCTTCATGAAAGCAAATCTCAGTAAAGATGTTCTTTTTCTAACCCATTCCACTTAATAAAATGGGAAATGACTAGCACTAAAAGAACAACTAGAAGTATGTGTTTGGGAGATGTAAGAAATACTTCTTGGAATTAGTTTACAAGTCAGAGGTGGGTTTGTTTTGGCTTATTTGGCTTTTACAACTTATTCTAATGTGTTGCTGGAGTACGATCAGCTAATCATGAAACCCCTGCAGAATTACATATCTGTGGTTTGTGTTTTAATACAAGCTTTCTGCACACACAGAACAGTGCTCTAAAAACTATTCCAAACTAAAACCCAGCACAGGCAAACAAGGTGAGTCCATCGTGATTTAAAAAGTTGAGTGAGTCAGGTGGTGAAAAAATGTCCAAACATTTTAGTTCCTGCAGAGCTTCAGCGACTATCTATACTGCATTCAAGCATCTGAAAGCAAAACATTAGCTTCCTATTCAGCCATTTTCAAAGTTCTTAAGTATACCTCCTGCTTTTTGGAAAGACAGGATAAATGAAAGAAAATTGGGAATAAGTACAAATAACAACTCAGTTTCCCCCCCTTCCACTAGTACATTAATTCTGTCAAAGAATGCAGGGCTGGAAGGGCATCTCAAGAGGTCATCATCATCTCCCCTTGCTAAGGCAGGATTAGGCCGGCCTCTGAAACCTTATGGTTGTCAGCTCTTCAGGGAAGAAATGTCTTTTACTTTTTGGCCAAAATGTTAACCCCCTGCTTTCCTTCTTGTGTATTTGCCTGTATATATTCTTGTGCATTCTGTCATGAGCATTTTCAAAAGTTTTCGTTGTTGCTTATTTTTTAATGAAAATTAAGATCAGATAAATGCACATGCAGGTCAAGTGCTGTGTCTTCTAGGGACTGTGAGGGTGCACCTACCTTGGATTTTCAAGAGGGTTGTTAGGAATCATGTATTTTTTCCGAAATGCATTCTCAGTATTGCTCCATCTTTCTGTTTCTATGCAGCTGGTTCGTGAAGTCCTGTTTGATACAACTAAAGTAACACTAACTTAACTTGCACCTTTTCTGCTGCAAGTATAGGAACATGTTCACAGATAATTTATCTGAATTTTTATTTGCTGTGTAAGTTCAATTCTTTTAATCAGAAGTTCCCAATAATGTTTTAATGGAAGCTATGCAGAAAGGACTCTGGGGTGTGATCAAGCATTGCTATGGGAAAACATTTTTCTGGTTTGTATGCTACTTGCTAAAGGAAATCACTGGCTAATGGGAGGGGAGTCTGGGTTCACTGGAAGGCTGTTTGCTATGCAGGTTCTAAATCCACAAATACTGTATGTTTCTTTACAGACCAACCAGGCCAGCAAAAACAGAAACCCACTAGTTGTTAACTCCACTGCTGGTGGAGGCATCTTGCCAAACAAGAGATCTTATACAATACGATGAATGGCTGTCTAATATAATATGCCCTGGAGCTCTTTGAAAGGATAAGTGGCAATATTAAAGTCAGATGGTGTGGGTGCGCAAAAGCTCACTGGTGATCAGGGACTTTGACAAGGGGCATTCTTGTAGCAGATAGCAGTGTAGGATGTTTAAGAGGCCACAGGAGGGTCTAGAAGATATCAAGAAGATGTGGAGAGCACTCCAACCAGGATGTAAAGAAGAGTGTGACTGCGGCTAGGAAGGCAGTTTTGACCACAGATTAAGGCCCGAGGCTCTTTCAGAAGAGGAGACAATGGAGGTCTGGACTGTCCATGGAAAAAATATCCATGGAAAGGAGTACTGGACACCACTCATGCTTCCAGCAAGGTGGCAAGAGTTCAGAAATTGTGCTATGATGTAATTTGTGCACTGGATTGTGTGCTTTGCATTTTAAAACAGTTTTATTCCAATAGCTTCTCCTTATCCTGCTCCAGGCTGCCCTACTGTACAGAGAACTTAGCCAGAATTCTGATTTTTATTAACAGTCATCACCTTATGCAGAGGCAGCAAATCCTCAGCTGTCTTCCCCACTCCTATTTGAGCATCAGCCAAGATTGCTTCTTTGTAGGTAGCTGTAGCCAGATGTTTAACCCAGTAACTAGTGTCCTTGAGGCTTGTAATGGCTTTGCCTCTTCCTGTGTGGATAGAATTTGTGGTAGTCTGTTTTTCATATTCATCCAAGAACATTGGAGCAGAATCAGTCCCACAACCCAGCACTGGCCAGCAGATTTAAGGCCCACCAGAAGCATTCACCAGCTAGCCATGAAGGGGTGACAGCACTTGTGAAGATGAGGAGATAACATAAGGGTAAAGGATGAGCCATCACAATCATCAGGAAAAGCAGTTCCCCACCCCATGGACCTGAGTACAGATGAGGGGAGATCTGCCCCAGTATTAAACACCTGCCCCACAGCATACACCCAAATGGAGAACAGTGTCACTTCATGCAGGCCCAACAACAACTGGAGCATAGAAAACACCTGGCACTGCCATATTGGCCCAGCGCCTCCTCCACAACATGCTATAATGGGTGCAGGGCTACAACAATAAGCTCCTGCAGGAACTGAAAGCACCGACATAGAAGCAGAATGCCTGGGCCAAAGTGCAGCTGAGAAATGGTGTGTGTAGACCACAAGAGGGGGGTGGCCAGCTTCCTGTGGCAAAGGCCATAACTAATGTGGCTCTTTCCTTGAGGGAATCTGCAAGAGTCAGTGAGCTGCTGACCAGAGCAATATGTGCACACTCTATCCAACAGGGTGCTCACTCATGTGAAGGAGCCCAGTGAGTGCACAACCCTTCAAATATGATCCTTTTGCTGACTTATAACCTACTAGCATCCCCAAATGCATTGCTCTCTGCTACCAGCACACTTGGGAGAGTCACATCCCCCTGTCCAGTCTCTAAGACAAGTCTGCACACATCTGGGCAACCAGTACATGGGGGTACATCCCAACAGGTCCCTGCAAATAAGTGCAGCTACTCTGCAAATGAGAACTTCTCATTCCCCTGGTCACTTCTTCTTCTTTCTTCCACTTTCTGGTACAGTTCAGCACACTATGGTACACAGTAGATGGTCTCTTTCAGATTTGGTTATGGGATAGAAGGTAGTGAAGAGTGAGTTCATTTACACAAAAGAAAAAAGTTGTCAGAAATGCAAACATATCTCTATTAAGATTACAATTTACTCTTAGCCTATAAATTACTTGGCATCTATTTCCTTTGACAGTTAAAGATTACACTGAATGTCAGAGATGTCTTATTAGTCGATCTGTGGTGTTGAAAAACAAGCCGATGAGAAGTAATGAACCCTTTTAATTCAGGAAGGATATTGGGTGGTAAACTGTAAGGATGAAATTCTGGCCTATACAACTCCTTTGGACGTCTGTGTAGCACCTCATCTTGACAGCTGTACAAGAGACTAAGAAAACTGATTTATCATGATCCCTGGGCAAATAGAATGATTGACAGGTAGATAAATAAAGAACTAGAGTTCTGAGAAATATGGACTAGACTATCTGAATTACAGGCATTGAGAAACACAGAAAAAGGCCCATTCCTAGCATGGCTGAAATACAAACTAAAGTATACAAAGAACAATAGTAATTAATTCTTAGATTAAACAACCATCAGAAGAAAGGGAGAAGAGTAAATTATTTTAAATCATAATGTTCACCAAACTCTGATTAGGAACCAGTAGTCTTCAGGCAAGAGCATAGATCTTCTCTAAAAATTGGGCTTCAGTAAAATTAGAGCAATGAGAAAATTATTTGTTTCTTGGTTCTGAAGCTAATAAGGTGGTCTAACAGATAAATTGCACCTGGAAAAAAAGGGTGATGTGCTCAGAGTACTGAGACACATTCCTGAAATGAAGCCCCGTGGGCATAAAATATCCTCAGTCCCTAGATGAATATTTATTATAATTCATTTAGATTTCTCTGAATATGTACAAAAATACTTTTCTGTTCATAGTAGCTTTGAAGACTAAGAAGTGTGGTAGGGAAAGGTATAAAAGGACTTCTTTTTGAGCTATCTTCAAAGAAAAATTAACCATAAAACATTCTATTATTGAATTTTCATAGAATAGAGATCACAATGACCATAGAACATCGGTGGAAGGTACTGCTGCATATTTTACTGGCATATACTTCAGCCATGACATAATGATTGCATGTGGAAAAATCCACAATGTCCAAGATACGGTATTTCCAAAGGCAGTTTTATATTTTGAATAAAGATTTCTAAGAGAGACTAACTATCTTGGTGTCTACAGTATGTTTCATAACTGATTTTGTTTGCTTGTTTTTGTTTGTTTTGGTCTCATTTAGCCATGTCTTTTTTTCCTCAATAAATTTGAGGAATAGTAAATATACTGTTATATGAAAGCATCCCAGGTAATTATTTTTTGCTTTTTAAAGCATTTCTATTGTTAATACTAACACCCTGCTATACACTTAGTAAATATAAATTTAATTTCATATTTGTAGATTATATTTTCTTTTTAAGGGACACCCAGCAAGAAGACCAAAATTAAAGTTGAGCATGATCCCTGGGTTAAGTCCACCACATTTTCTGCAATCATTTTTTATGTATATTTGTTTACAATGTATAGGAGTAAGATAGTTTAAATGGTTCTCTCCACTGACCGTGCAAATAGCTGAAGCTGCACTTCTATTCCATATTTGTAACCATTCAGCTTCCATTATCACCCGTCATGACCTCTGCTGTGCTGTGTGTATACAGGATAGGGTTGTCCTGGATCCAGATGAGAAAGAGATCAGGGGAGGAAACTCCAGGCCTATTGTGCTTCCACTTAATCACACACCTCTCGAATGGATGACATATGGAATGGTGCCCTGGCATGGACCATGAGAGTCTGTGATATATTGATGTCTCTATATTATCATCTAGGGAAATCTGAATTCACTGGATTTAGAACAAAAGCAAATAAGTACATGATGTTAATGCCTGACTTTTGAATTCTGGCAGGCTTTGCCATCCATCCACCAAAGACTAAAAGATTTAGAAAAAGGTAATGGATAATGAATGTCTCATGAGTAGAAAAGGAAAGAATAATGTACCCATTTCCCACAAAACTTCTGCAAAATTATTGTCTCACTGTCTGAATGTCTATGGAAATGTGGGAAGGGAGCCCATTAGTGTGCTAGAGGGAGCATGGTTGAGTGGATTGACAACAAGACTTTTCTTGCCTTGTTTAAGATCAGTCCTGTCAAATTGTTTCAAGGTGTGAGGAGGCTTTATGATGCGGACAAAAGCTGTGTGATGCTTTAAAATGCCTACCACGTTCATTTGATTTATTACATGAGCCATATCATAAACCAGAATGCCAGGAGTAAAATGTTGGCACATCATGAACACATTGTACCAGTTAGCCCCAGAAAATAATTATTTAGTTTTTAAATATATATGATGCATCTATCTATAATCTCCAGGTGGATTTAAAACAACAGTTAAAAACAGTCCAGGGCATCAGTGAACCAGTGCTACAGTAGCTACTGCAAAAATAGGTTTCCCCAACCCCTTACTGCTTCAGACACCCCCCTGAAGAAAAAGTCCAGGTAAACAGATTGGTATGATCTGCAGTTCAAGAAAACTGAGTTTTCTTAGGAGCAAAATAAAGAGCTGTGACCCCATTCTATAGACCTCCTGCCTCACCCTTCAAGACAAACATATTTGGGGACTATCAGATCAGATATTTCAGATAATCTCAACTGTCCAGGCAGGGAATGAAGACAGAGAGGCAGATAGTCTTTAAAGTGCACTGGAACCAGATCATAAAAGGAATTTATAGATCAACATCTTGAATTATTGATTTACGCCCTGATCCTGCAAACAAATACTTAACTGTAAGCATGTGAGTAGCACCAGGGAATCCTATTTCTTAAAGTGAAATATGTGCAATAAGTTTGCAAGGGCAGGGCCTTAATGCAGAATGAAATGCTGCTGCTGTTGTTTTTTTTAAAAAGCGACCTAAAAGCCTTTATACTGAATGTTCCCAGGCATGTAAAAGCAGAACAGAGGCAATTCTCAAAATTTCAATGTGATCTTAATGAAATAAGATGAGGCAGCTAATTGCATTTAAACTAACTCATGTTTGGTGAATCTGTCCCATAATACCCTCCTCAAAACACAGATACTTTGTTTCAGACATTAAGGAAATACACAGAAGCAGCAAAGCCAAAAAAAAAACCCATGCCACCTACCATAATTTTGTTCAAGATTTAATCACTTAGTTGGTATGAACAAGATCTCATTTCCCCAAGCCCACTTTTGCAGAATTAAATACAGCTGTATGGAGAAGATCATTTCACTCAAAGGTATTTCTAATAGGAAAATAAAACTAAGTTAAAAATGATAAATGCTTTTCTGCGTAGATTTGTAGTTCAGCAAAGATATATGACAAAATACAAACCAAGCAAGGGTGGCGATGTAGTTTGGAGAATACTCTAGTTCCTTGACAAAGCTGTATTATTTGTGCCAAAGGTTCATTTCATTAAGCACCTCTGATGATGTGATGAGTTTAACTGCAAACTCGTGTCTGATTTCCACAACTTTTTTTTTTTTTTTAACGTAAAGAAAGAAAACAGGAAACTAAACAACAAATATTAAGTATTCCCAAGTCACAAGTATTTAAACCATGAGTATTTAACATGGGTCTATAAGAGGCATATACCTCGCTCGTTTCTGGATGCACATCAGACAGTAAGAGTATTTGAACGCTATTTCTAGAGACCATTTCACTTGAAACAATCCATCTCGCTTAGGATGCGCACAGCTGTTCTTCATTCAACAGCTTCACCCACCACATGGGATTTTCGAACAAACATTGGGATATTTTCCATGATCTTACAGCAATGAAAAGCATGAACAAAAAGAAAAAAGGCTTTCTCTTGTCTTTCAGAATTAATGACACCACCACATTTAATCACCACTCTTTCATTCTTCAGCTGCCTCTCTCTCTCTCTCAACAGCGCTTCTTGTTTTCAAATTCTGCTTTGACATTTTAAGCCTCGAGTGGTTTATTAAAAGATAGATCAAGACAAATCCAAATAATTTACAACAGCAAAATATGAGAAACTCGAAAGCTGTTTTTCTTGCTACTTGCTCTTTTTCAAGGTCATTTGTTTTCAAATTTCAGATAAAAGTACTGAATTTGTATCTTCCTTAGTCAGCCTCTTTCAGTAAATGGAATATATATATCATATTCAAGAAAGGGAATACGGCAAATTTTTTCACTGTATATAGAATTTTAAATAAATGAGGCTCCTTATAGCAAACACTCTGAGGTCTGTCTTAAATGACCACTCAAAAGAGGGACAGATAAAACACTGCTTGACTAATACAGCAGGTCACTCAGTAGGCAAGATACTGGGATCTGGCCAAGCACTAAATGCAAGTCGGGGGGGGGGGGGAAGGGGGTGATGAAAAGGTGGTTTACTGCACTCCCAGCTCATAGTGCCACTACCTATGTGCCAGTCGTTCCCAACCGTTCTAACTTGAGTTGACTTCCAGTGGCTCAAAAGGGCCATTACAATAGCCTATCAGAGGGACACCCTGCCCAGACTCTTTTCTCCCCATCCACAAACCCTGCAGCAACTACAGGGAATGGGGTGGGGATAGGAGTCGCTAGAGTGCGCCTATATCACAGGAGGTTCCACTGCGGGATCCTCTGACATCTGGTTAAGGTGGCTGTTGGTCTACCGAGAACGAGCAGAGTGGCACAAAGCTATCTTAACAATACATATTGGAGGATCTGGCCTAATATGTGTTAGGGGAAACTTTGATGTTGTCTCTTAAGACAGGATGAGGCCTAATAAAGATTTCACTGTATTTTAAATGATATCAAACAATCTCACTGTATCTTGTAATTATGTAAAGAAAACAGATTCTTATATGACTAATAAAGCAAATCATTATTTATTATCTGGGTATGCATTTTCCTGCTTTAAGTATAAATCTGAATGCTACCTTAACTACAGATCCACTAAGGTCCCTCCTTGATAGTCAAAACAAGATTTACTAACTGCTGATTAGCCATATGAAAAGGTGGTAACTGTCACCAGAACAGCTTAACATTTGAAATTTGATAAATAAGTAAGAATGTCATTTATTCAAAATTATACAAACAAAAAGCATCAAGTCTTTATTGGTGATGACATATGGTTCAGGAATATCTGAAAAACTAATGCTTTTTAAAAAGTGTGCATCTGAAGGGTGTCTACATTCACTTTGCTAGTCACTATTATAGTGTTACTTCTGGAATTAAAGTGTATGATTCTGTCTTTAATGGTATACATCAACATATCTAAGAATTATGCACTTTATGAAGTCACTTTAATTTATAACTCTGCTCTACAAATGACTCTTCTAGGATAGAAAAAATAAAAAATCCTTAAGAGACATAGAATACCTACTTTGTTATTAATAGTACACTAGATTATATATTCACAATATTTCCTGAAATTTGTTTCTAGACTCTACTGTATAGCACAACACTGTTTCCCTTAGTATGCCTCATGTTAGTCCAAAGAGTTCTGACAAATATGTTAAGGTAGAAGTCCCTTTCACAACATCTAGCATTTCTTCTATTCTTCTTGCATACATTTTTTAAAAAAATCAAAGATGCTCTTAATTTGTCTAACACATCTTGAAGTCTTTTCTTAGTTTTTACTCAATGTAAATTCTCAGTTGGGGTTTGCAGTTTAACCTCGTTGTCCTTGGTGTGGTACGACAGACATCCCTTGCTCAAAATTCAGTTTCATGCTTCTGGCAATTCTGTGATATCCAAGTGTTGGATCCACCTATAAACCCACAGCAAACTGAAGAAACAGTGGGTGTGTGTGGGGAAGGGGGGGAATAGTTAACTAAACTCAGAATTAAAAATAAGTTACAAGACTGGGTGGCAGATCCTCCCGTTTTCAGAAAAATGCACTGATAATTAAAAAATGTAAATTGAAAGTGTGATACACTTTGAATAGAAAAGAATAAAAATAACCTTATACTGAGTAATTTGGTCTATAACACGTTATTAGTGGGCAGCATGCTGCCCCTTGCATATTGTTGTCTAGTAACAGAACTTTGGCAATATCTGTACCATTGGGGATAAGGGTTCCATTAACTGATGAACTGGAACAGAAGGATAGACCAATGTGGGAGCTGTGAATGGATGTAAAGTATTTAAATACCTGTTAGTGTTTCATGTGTACACAGCAATCCAAAGATTTCACTAACCTTGGACTATATTACTCACAGGCAATTTCAGGCTCTTTTCTTCAAGAATAAAAATAGTGTTAAAATTTCTCACAAGGCTTTCTATGCTTTTACAGATAAATATCATACAAATGTATACTTAAAATGTGGAGACTTTAAAGGGTAATTTTTCAGTGACTAATAGTGGGAGGCAACAACCTCCAATTATTAATAGGTATATTACCACACACTAAGCTAAATATGTACTCATAAAATTTCCCCAATATAAAGGTTCTCCTCACATCATCAGAAAGGTCTTTTAGCTGTACAGCTGAAGGCCATTTTTGAAGGTTTTGTGAGCTCAGATTAGCACTGAGTCATGTTAATGACCATTTTATGTGCCAAAGAGTCAATCTGACTGATCAAATGCATGATTTGGACATCCTTTTTAAGTCCCCACATTTGAAAGTTGGGCCCATGGTGTTGCAGTCCAAAGGAAGTCTGAGGGTGAAATAGTGCTCTGATAGTAGAGCAGCACTCTTGCAGCACCATGTTCCCCTGAAAGTCCCATCATGTAAGCTAGAGAACAGCCATCTATATACTCTGAGGCAGACTACTGGCAGTAGCTGAGAGTAGGGAGAAGGGCTGCCTCAGCAACCCATTCCTCTCACCAGCACCCAGCACCTCGCTTAGCAGAGTCCCTACACAGCCACAGCACTGACAATGAAGGTGATTTAAAGCAGTAACTTAGCACGGCTGTCACAAACACTCAGGTTAGCAACATTTTTAAATCAAGTTTAGCAGGTTAACCATTTTTTTCTTTTAGCTGGAGAATGTCATTTTTTTCAGGGTAGGCTGTAATGTTCCTGGCCTGACGTGGCTACTGAAAATCATATCGCTTTTCAAGTTTGGCTCCTAACTTAACCCTATGATGCTGAGGTGACTTGCAAAAAGACTTGCTGTACTATAGGATTTGGGTTTTTTTTTATTTTCAGAATTAATATGGTTGAAATTTCAAAAGCTGTATTGTGTTCTCTTTAAAATATCCTCTGCAAAAGTGCCTTTTTTTAAAGGAAGTCAGAATTTTCCTAGAGAGCTCAACATGGCTTTATGATTAAGTTGGAGACTGGGGAAGGGAATTCTATTCATGGCTCTACCTTAAATGTACTATGTGGCTTTGAGCAAGTCACTAAGAGCCAAATTCATACAAAAATGTGTCCTTTAATTTAGAATGCCTCAGGTTTTGGATCCCCAAATTGAGACGCTGAGGCCCTGATTTCCAGAGGTGCTGATCACCTGGATATCCCTTTGACTTCACCTCCTTATGCCTGTTTTCTCATTTGTAAAATGGGGGAATAATACTTATCTCCCTTATGGGGATCTTTTGAAGCTAAATTCATTAATTTGTAAAGCACATGAAGAGTCAAAAATGAAAAGTGCTATATGAATTTAATCCTGCACCACTCAAGTAAATGGAAGTTTTGCCATTAAATTGATCAGGTGCAGGATTGAGCCTTATAAGTCCAAGCTATTACTATTGTCATTATTTAGTATACTAATAGTTTGATAACTAGAGCTGGGCAGAGAAAGACAATTCTGATTCGCAGAAGATTTTGTTATTTCAAAATCTGGTTTCATGAAGATTAGGAACAAAACTTACTTAGTGGGTCAGGAGAGCTAAAGAGTAAGGTATTTAATGCCCCTTTTGCTTCAGTCTTCATTAAAAAGGTTACTTGTGAGTAGATGCTGAATATAAGAACATAAGAACGGCCATACTGGGTCAGACCAAAAGTCCATCTAGCCCAGTATCCTGTCTTCTGACAGTGGCCAATGTCAGGTGCCCCAGAGGGAATGAACAGAAACACGTAATCATCAAGTGATCCATCCCATGTCGCCCATTCCCAGCATCTGGCAAACACAGGCTAGGGACACTATCCCTGCCCATCCTGACTAATAGACATTGATGGATCTATCCTCCATGAACACAATTAATATTAACAACAAAGGGTAAGGAACATAAGCCAGAATAGAGAAAGAACAGGTTAAAGAATATTTAGCTACATTAGACGTATTCGGGTCAGCAGGGCTGGATGACATTCATACTACAGTTCATAAGAACCAAACTGAAACAATCTTGGACCCATAAGAGATTATCTTTGAGAATCCATGGAGGAGAATGATGTCCCAGGGGACTTGAAAAGGGCAAACATAGTTTAAGCATCTTTAAAAGGGGGGACTAAAAGGACACGGGGAATTATAGATCAGTCAGCCTAAGCTGCATACCTGGAAAGATACTGGAACACAATTACACAATCAATTTCTAAGCACCTAGAGGTTAAGAGGATAAGTAATAGCCAAAATGAATCTGTCAAGAACAAATCACGCCAAACTAACCTAATTTCCTTCTTTGACAGGGTTACTGACTTTATCTTAATTACAACATGCATAAGAACATTTGTGTTACTTCAACTCTCTCTCTCTCTCTCTCTATTTGCCCCATGAGCTAAAATTGAGACCTCTAAGGGGAAAAATTGCATTATGGCATTAATTATGCTAGTAAGGAAAAGATTACTCAGGATAAGCCTTTTTTCTTTTCTTTTTCTTCTGCACATGGGTTGGGTTGCAAGAACTTAGCTCACCATATAATTCACTGACTTGAAAACAGATCATTTTTATGTTGTCTAGAGTTCAATAGTAGTTTCAGGGATGACAAAAAGTAGTGACTATCCTACACATCTAGCTAATTACATAAGCCTTCTTTAGCATACATGGAAGCAATATAGTACAAAGCATTCTAATGCATATGAAAGATTAATTGGAGGATTAGCACATCTGTTACACAAAAGTATTGGTTTTAAACTGTACGTGCCTTCACTCAGCCTCTGTGAAATAAAATACTTATAATGTAATTCAGCCAAATTCCATTCATCTTTGCATCACTGCAACCCCCTGGGCTTTGAAAATAGCCAATGGTGTTGCCAGGGTAAACAGAGGGCAGAACTTAGCCCACTGAGATCTCTTTCTTTTTATAAATTGACTACGTATCTCTTCATTCTAGTGTAATTATATTTTTAATCTTCTGTTCGGTTTTTTTGCTCCTGTCATTGCTATAACTTTTTTTATGCTCAGATTTCATTCTTCACATTTATATCTAATTAATTTTACAAGCATTTAAATGAAAAACATATTAGTGACGCTTTAATTTAGCCAACTACTAACTTATGCAATCACATATGTCTCCATTACCACCTTACTCTCCCACTCTTACTCATGGGGCTTGATCCAACATCACTGAAGTCAATGGAACAGTTACCATTGAGTGCAGTGGACATTTGATCAGTATTGTCTATATCCAGCTCTCTGGAGCAGGGTCTATGTTATTTGTTTGTACAGTGCCTAGTACAGTGGGATCCTAACCCCAATATGGGATCCATAAATTCAGCACAACAAAAATATTAATAAATAATGACAACAACAACAGAAGGGCTGGGTGACCACTCTCAAACTGCGGCCACACTCAAATTATAATGAGAAGGTGTGGCACAGGGACTACAGGGCCAATATATAATGCTTCATCTTGAGCTGAACAGAAATCACTCAGTTCAAGAATTAGCATGGCTTTTATTTTATGAGGTCAACAGCAATTTCCTCCATTTTATAAAAATTAGGCCTGGCCCTTGATCTCCTGGCACATTGCCAATGTAGCCCTCCAGTTCAACAAAGTTTGCACTCAATTATTTTAATTATTTAAGCTTATAAAAGTTAAGCTTTTTAAAATACAAAACCAAAGTTATAGTAATGTTAAAGATCTGATCTGGCTATCACCCCACGCGTAGGTCACTGTATAGTACTTCGCCATATCATGGTTCTCAGAACAATGTGGGATTATTCACCAAATGTGTAATACATACAAGGACAAGTTGAATAACTACCTTACCCCAGATTAACCTCACTTATGTTAGTTTCTGTGCGCTCTTTAGGACCGATGTAATAAAATAAGTTGAATTCAATTGCCACTAGTTGTGTATTTTTATATATATATAAATTAAGAGGTGAAAACCTTCCAGGGATATACTCCCCCTGCTTATTTGGACATGGAGTTAACTGGACCAATTACAATTCTTCTACAGGAGGACAGGGCCAAGGCACAAAGCCTAAGTGTTTGGGCTCTATTAGGAAGAGCAAGGAGGGGTTAGGGAAGTGAAATGTACTCCCCTAACTCAATGTCAAGAAGCATAGCAGCCCTCTTTCCCCTCTTACACACACAGTTGCTATTCCAGTATGTGTGTCAGATCCTCCGTGCCAAGTATGCACAGTGATGGAGCTACTGGATATGTGGAAACATAGCTCCTGTGCAGGGCCGGCTCTAGGCACCAGCGTTCCAAGCATGTGCCTGGGGTGGCACTTTTCAAGGGGTGGCATTTTGGCCCTTTGAGGGTGGCACTTTTCAAGGGGCGGCACTCCGGCTTTTTTGTTGTTGCTTGGGGCGGCAAAAAACCTGGAGCCAGCCCTGCTCCTGTGGCTGCTCCAAGACTGTACCCCAGCTCTCGCATATTGCAGCTTTCTGGATGGACCCATCTCAGTTTGCTCACTTCTCTCCTCAACTTGCCCAGTCTAAGCTGTCTTCCTCAGAATGGAGGTGACTGACCACCCCAACTGCCCACTGGAGATGCATGCATGAAGGAGTCCCTCCCTACATAAACCTGGGATGATCCTACCAAATAACTGTCATCATCTTGGGCCAAATTCTGTTGCCAGAAGAAACTTCACCAAGTGGGAAAACGTGTAGCATGTTGGTGAAGGAGAAAGGAGTGAAATTCTCCTGTGTGGTTAGGGCAAATGTTGTTCAGTTTACACTACACAGAACTTAGTAAGAAAATATTGAGATGGGACCAGAGGGAAAGAGTTAATGAGGGGAAAAAAGATGACATGGAATGATGTGGAGTGAAAAGAGCCCAGCAACCTGCCCTTTACCCCCTCCTCAAACCCTTCTTCTACTCCTTTAAATATATTATTTTAATAAAATGTTTTCCTAAGCCATTCCGGAATAGAACAAACTATGCCAGTATATTGTGCATTGAAGTTAAAGCATAGTTTTCTGCTATGTTAAGTTTTATGACATGAGTTTGTACGGAAAGGTTTTGGGGAGCAACTCTGCTCCATTCTGCCAGTTTATGTTGTTCATTTCTTCTTGTGCAAGCACCCTGAAAAACGATCCATAGAAAAGTAAAGCCATGCAATATTTAAAATGCACAATTATATCCAAAGGACGAATAAAAATGATTCATTCTTTGAACTTCACTTGAGAGAGTTTTCTGGAAGGGAAAAGGGAGATACAGCAACATAAATCAGTGGTTAATACAGCCAAAGACGCCTACACATCTGTTTAGTTTTTATTTTTGTAAAAAAAAACAAAAAAACCCACCAGATTTATTAGTGCCAGTGAATGTTCATTGTAAGGTAACAGGAACTAAGCTAATCTGGGTAGCAACTTACATCAAAGGATATCAAAATAATATTTCTTGTAAGTGAAACATAACATTTCATTTTAATTCTGTTCTTGCTGACTAGGAGTCCCACTTACCTGCCTATGAAACCTTTAAGTTGCTACAGTCAAACAGGGTTCTGGTAGAACTTGGCACAATTTAACTGTTCATCCATACAACACCTCTCACCTTTCTGGAGCACTCATTCATACATACTTACATAATGCATATACATCATGACTAAAGCCATGTATGGCCTAAAGCACATAGAATAGTTCATTCTAAAGTAACATATTTCTACATCAAAAGCAGGTCACTGTATTTACAGCAGATGATCTAAGCTTTGCAGATGGGCTTTTGCTTGAAGATCTTTTCATTGACATACATTAAAACGTTCAAGTTGTCAAATTATTTATCAAATTAAAGATGTATCTACAGGAAGATCTGTTTGATCATGTGCAAGAATTCTAAGGCAATAGTAGTAGTTGTTCCACAGGACTAGTGCTGCCATTGCAATGATCTCGTCATACGTGTAATAAGTCTTTATTCTTCAGATGCAGCCAGGCATAGTGAGACATTCATGATCTGCAGGTTGTTGGCTCAAAGGTCTAAAACTTCTTCATTGAGTGTTTAATGTTCATGGAATAGCACCATAGAAATTCTCTTTCAACAACAAATCCTGTTTGTTTTTTGCCATTACAGAAATTCTTATTTCCAGAAAACAAATTATACTGTTCTTTCAACGGGTTGGGAAACGTTTCTTTCGGATACTACTTTCAGCTTTGTTTCTGATTAGCTAAAATGGATAATTAGCTCATTCATAAAATGTTCCAAGGAAATACAAGTTAGCAGCAGTTATGATTTTACTACTGAAAATGAAATCAGTAATTGGAGTTTCAGATGATTCTATTCATGATTATTTCTGTTTCCCAGTGGATAAAGATTTTGATTTACAACAGGTCTGTTAAACATTAACTCAGTCTCTTATCGGGCTCAGTGCAAAATAAGAGCACATCATCAGTTATAGCTTACTTAACCAATACACTTGACATTTTCAATTACTTACTATTCAAATTCTGAGTGTACTAATAATGGCGATGAATAAAATGTTTCAGACTTTTCAATATGCTGGTAAAATGAAATCAATTACGCTTCAGGAGATGTGATTTTCCAGTTTCAAAATATTGGTAAACTAACAGGAGAGATGAATCCCTACAAAAGTACAGACCAACCTCAGAAGACTTTCCCATTTCATATCTCCTTTTATGGCCTTCGCATGCATTGTATCCTTGATACAAAGCCAAAGCAATTTCAATAAGATATAAGGACAGTTTTCTGTGTGTGTGACCTGAAGGAGCATTTTTTCTCCTGGACCAGATAATTTTCAGAAGGAAGAACAGTCTGCAAGGTCACTTCCACTGAATTTAAGTGATTGAATCTGCAAGCATCTATACAAACATCAAGCTGGAAACAAAAGATTTTATAGTTTCCCTGGAAGCATGCAATGCCCTTTCACCAGCTTTGCAGAGACAGTCAAGCATGGAGCCCACATGTCATCACCATGTCCATTCCATTGGGATAGGTGAAAGTTTCATTGTGAACTAAAATGTTTCTGGTCATATACGTTTTGCTTCCAACTGAACCCATTATATAAAACATTTGTGCTAATAATGTCAGTAAAAAAATACGGCTTCCTTCCTCTCCATCACACTAACTCTCTCTCTTTCTTATTTTCTGGCATAGAGGTTCTTGCGTTATTTTTTGGTGTGAATGCTATCTTGATATTTTATACTTTTGTATCGTATATGAAATCCTTTCTTGTTGATTGTATCATCGGTATGAAAATGGAGTAAAACGGCATCCCCAGCTGAATAAATTTCTTCTGGTGGCTAGAATAAATAAGTACATAAGTAAAGTTATTTTTTTCACCTTTTACTCTATTAGTTCTTTTTCAGTTAAGATCTTTTCCTATGGATTTTTTCATTCCTTTTTAAGCAGTATAATTTAATAGCACCATTCACAGTGGATAGAACCAATACCACCATTCAAAGTGGATACAACACCTTTACACAGGCAGCACTAGGTCTTAGTCTAACATTATAAAACAATGCAGCAACAAATTTCAGAGACTCATACAACATTTTTCCAGACCAACATAGTGAAAAATGGAATAGGACTATACATACTGGAACAGACTCATGGTCTATCTTCTTCAGTAGCCTGTCTCTAACAGTGGTCAGAACCAGATGCTTTAGAGGAAGATGGAAGAAACCCCACAGTAGGCAGAAGTGAGATAATCTCCACTCCAAGAAAGCCTTTTCCTAGCCCCTAAGAGGATAACCCTGAAGTATGAGGTTTTAACCTTTTTTAGTATTAACTATTATAACTGGAAATTCTTGTTATCCATCTAGTCCCTCTTTGAATCTTAAATTCCTGGCATAAATGACATCATGTAGCAATGAGTTCCACAGCCTAGCTATGTGTTGTGTAAAAAAGTATTTCCTTTATCAGTTTTGAATTTGCCACCTTTCCATTCTATTGAATGTTTCCTTGATTTAGTATTATGAGGCTGGCAGAACTGAAGCTCCCAATCTATCTTCTCTATACCACTGATTATTTTAGGTAGTTTTATCACATCTCATTTTATTCATCCCTTTTTAAAGGGAAACAATCCCAATCTTTTCCATTACTCTTCATGTGAAAGTTTTTCCATGCCCCAAATCATTCTCATCACCCTTTCCTGGACTCCCTCTATTCTGCTGTATTTCCTATGGGGTGACCAGTAATGTACACAGTATTCCACATGAAGATTAACCACTGATTTATATAATGGCATTATGTAATTTTCTGTATTATTCTCTACCCCATGCTTATGGTAGCCTAACATTTTGTTTGCTTATTTCACTGTAGTTGCACCATGATCAGAGGCCTTCGTTGAGCTGTCCACAATGATGTCCAGGTCCTTTGTCCTAAGCTACACTCTAAGGGTATTAGTAGTTCATGTTTTTTCCTCTAATGTTATTACTTTGTATTTATCAGTATTGAATTTTATCTGCTATCCTGTTTCCCATTCACCTAACTTGAGTAGGTCTCTCTGAAGTCTCCTCTGGATAGACTAACTTATATAATGAAATTATAACAATTCAATACACCAAAACATAGTTGGCTAAATTCTGCTTTCCACTGTACTGGTACAAATCCAGAGTAATCTCACTGAAATCAGAGGCGATAGTCTGGAATTATACGGCCATAATGGAGAGCAGAATATTGTCTAATTTGGATGCTCTGCTAAAAATCCATCCTAGTACAGTAAAGTCTAGAAAAGCCAGATGGCAACTAAACTGTGTAATGTAGACATGACAAACTAGAATAGCTGTCCTCAAGAAAACTAGTCATGGGTAAATTTTTAAAGGTTAAAACATTCAGTGCAGTTAGAATGCTTGTTTGGAGTGGATCCAAACTTTTAGATTCCTACTCTTTCTATCTCCACAATGGCTCCTACTTACCACAATTAACCTCTCTCCCACTCATGACCACCCCTATCTTCTGATGATCCCATTGCTTAGCACCGCAGCTCTATTGGGATCTGGATAATACTAAATTCAAATTTTGCCCCACGTGAGGCTGTGTTCCCAGAGTGCCTATTGTGCCCTTGACTGCATAAGGTTTGTAATTATTGGTGGTCACACTAGCACTGCAACGAGATCAACAACATATGTATAACTGTAAATACAGACAATAGAGACGGAGCAAGCAGAAGGCTGGGACCCACTAGAGGGTCATAGCTTAGGAAGGATTCTATTATCTATAAGAATATTGCAGGGTAGGGAAGTGAGCTTCAGGTGTGTTGGGAGTCCAAAAGAAGAGTTAGAGTCTTCTGAAACTTGCATAAAAGGTTTGAAACTAGGTCAACAGGTCTAGGCAATTTTTTTTTTCTGAACTACCTCTCCCCTTATTAAAGGACGGTCAGTTTAGTATAAACTAAATATAAAATCTGGAGCGTGCCACTTGAAAAATATTTAAGATTTGTATTAATGTAGCCTGTGCTGTTCCTTGTACTGACAGGTCAGTTATACAAATGATGGACAATAACACATCTGGAGCTTTTATACTACACTATGATGTGATCAGTTTCATATTTATAGCAGGTAATAGCAAGAAGGATGAGATGAGTGAATAGCTTTAGAGAAAGCTAAAACAGTCAGAACATTTACCCCATCATAAAACTATGAATTGTGTCATCTGGAGGGTGGAACAGGGCTCTGTTCTGCCACCTTTACTCATATTTTGGGACTACTGATAAAGGTACTGAGGTACTGCTCAGTGTAGAATGTCAGAATTGGGCCCCTAGCAGTAGTTTTGTTGTTTTGAGGGTTAGTTAAGGTTCTATCATTCCCTCCTTTCCTTTCCCTCAAGCTTAATATGCTTAAAAAGGGGTTGATTTGGCTGTGTTCAGAGCAAGTCAGCCTGAGGTTGACATCTATCTGGATCCCAGGGCCGGCTCCAGGCACCAGCTTAACAAGCAGGTGCTTGGGGCGGCCAAAGGAGAGGGGCGGCACCTGCGGCAATTCGGGGGCGGCAGGTCCCTCACTCCCTCTAGGAGCGAAGGACCTGCCGCTGAACTGCCGCCGCCGATCGCGGCTTTTTTTTTTTTTCCAATTGTCGCCGCCGATCGCGATCGCGGCTTTTTTTTTTTTTTTTTTCCCCAATTGCCGCCGCGATCGCGGCTTTTTTTTTTTTTTCCCCCCAATTGCCGCCGCGATCACGGCTTTTTTTTTTTTTTTTGCTTGGGGTGGCAGAAATGCTGGAGCTGGCCCTGCTGGATCCTCATACTTCATAGGGCCAGACTATTCTTGGTCCCAACATGGCTATGCAGGGGAGTAAATGCTACCACCTCTTGTCGGATCTTGTCAAATCTTGGGTCTACATGCAGTGGGAGAAACAGAACAAGAAGCAAGAGCTGTACACCAGATACTTACCTTCTTCCCCTGTGAGCAAGTGGGTGGAGCCCTGACTCCCCTTTCCTCAACACACTGGGCCTGCAGAGCTAGGCCAATGCAAAGGGAGATGTAAGTTGCACCCTTTTAGGGGAGCAGTAAGTTGTCTTCTCCCAGGAGCCACAATTCCTTTTCAGAGATCCTACTTGGATGGCACAGTGGCACAGCTATGCAAAGCTGCCTACTTAAGCTAAAATTATTCTCTCATTCTAGGACTATATTTCTTTAGAATCAGGTTAGAAATCAGAATGGAACAAGAGAACAAACCATGTGACAGACATTAGTCACATTGCTTAATGCAGTACTACAAAGTGCCCAGATATTAAAGTGATGAGTGCGGTATAAAAACCTATACAGAACAGACTAAACAATTTTACTTTCAACTTCATATGCACTAGCAGAATGATGCAATACTCCAGCTACAAAGACCACAGAATACTTATTGACTGAAAATATTTCAATGGAATATTTTTTGAAATCATAAAAACATATCTATTGTTCCCAGATTTTGGAAAAATATTTTATTTATTTTTGACAAAACCTACAGCTTGGAGAAAACTACCTGACAGTGACACTGTAAGAATTTTTATTTTGTAGCTTTTCTGTGCATAAATATAAGCTTCAGTTACTGATTACTTACCCCCGATCCGCAAAATCGACCAAGTCTCACACCTGTTGTATCATGGCCATCAAAGAGTTCAACGTAGTCATAACCACAATCTGCCTCTTCTTCCACCTCAAATGTCTGAAATGTTAACTCTACTCGGTAGCCACGCTCTGATACTAACAACCACTCACAGTCCATTTGAACTGGATAGTTGTTGTCACCAAACTGAGCATGAGAGTACAGATCTCTGGGCTTCGATTCAGCTTTCAGTCGACCACCACACTCTGCATGAAGGAAACAAATAAAGAATAAGGAAAAGCTTGCTTCAGTACAGCTCATCATTCCCTTTTCCTGTAAGGCTAGCCTTGCTCAGGATGAGTAGGTCCTTACCCCACAAATAGATCTATGGAAGTTAATGGGACTACTTTGCACAGTGAGGTACTACTCTGAATAAGGATGGCAGAACCTGGCCCATAATGTAAAATTTATTTTTTAAAGTCATATGGACCCAATTCTGCTTACTGTGCCTGAGTAGTAATTTACAACTTCAATGGAACTTCTTGCCTATAAGGTACTAAAAGGGAGCAAGGAACCCTTGTGCCCTGCTAAGGTCCAAATGTGGAACTGAATGTGCAGTGAAGAATCAAAATGAGAGTCCAAAAAAATTTAAATTGTAATAAAATACTGCAGAATTCATTCCTTTCCTCTTTTTATAGCCTTAGATATATCATTTCCCATTATGTAAATAACTTTTAACAAAAGAGGACAGCAAATTTGCAGAGAATGTAGATAAACTGTGTGATATCCTTCATAATATACATTTGAGATGCACATAAGGGCAGCCAAATCAAACTTTATGCTGGGGCATTACATACTGTATGTCAATATTTTCATAATATATCTATTTATATGAGTTAGTAAATTTCTAATTATATGGGTTAAGATACATGTTGCTTTACAGATTCACTCAGGTGTAGCTTGTCAAAAAAAATTCCAAGTTTAAAAATATGTATATTACAACATTTTATAGAAAAAACTGTTTTGAAACATGTTACATTTCACTTCATGAAAAAGAATGTTAAGACCCATAAACTGGGCTACAAATAGTTTGCTTGACAGAAGCAGCTATTATTGTATATTTGAAGATCAAAACATAACTATGTTTCCTTCTTCTGTCTAAACATTTTAACTAGTTTCAATTAATAAATATTTGTTCATTATACATTTTCATTGTGTTTAGCTTTCTATACTACATCAGTGAGTTAAAGTTAAAGGCACTATTTAAAAGCAGCTAGGAACACATGTAAAACTATATTTTGAAAAAACTTTGCATTGTTGATTAGATTTCTAGGGAAGGTTTGGCTGGGTTCTTTTGATTTTAACACCTATGGAGATTTCAATTAAAACAGATCACTTATTTTTACAGGTTCATCTGCTCCTTATTTCTCACCAGGCCACAATCGTCTGCTTATGACATTCATTTCTACAGTAACTATAACAAAATCTGTTTATGTTAGGATCCTGCACAGCGGCATTAAATTTTATGATCAGCTAAAACAAATCCCAGAATCCAAACACAGCTGAGCTCTGGACAAGAGAGGAGCTGGTCATGAACTCTGTGGATCAGGCCCAACTTTAACAACAACAAATTGTGGTGTCATATGTTGAAGATTCTGAATTCAGGTAGGAAATAATAATAGGAACACATGGATGCTTAAAACTGCATTTTTATAGTATTCATGAAAATATGTCTATTAAGAATCAAGGGAAGCAAAACAGAAAATATTATATAATATGTAAGTGGAATGATTCTATTAAACTTGATTTATAGCTCAACATAGGATTTTAAATTCTTCTAGACAAGCATGTACCATTTTCGGACAAAATCAGAAATCCCACCATAGCCGATTCACAGGATACCTTCATGAGGTTTCATACATGTGTACTTGTGTGCATTTTTTCCCACTTCACAACTGTGCATTATCAAAGCTACAGATGAGACGCCTCAACTGGGTTCAGTTTACTGTTTATTCTAATTTACTGGCTACTTCACTTTTTTGTGAATTTAGTTACATTTTTGCTTTTGACTGGAATAAGAGGGTTGTAAGAGAGTTTACACATTTAAGACATAGAACAGCTGTAAAAAAGGAATACTTTTAATCAACTGTATGTACTGTTTCCCCCAGATATGCTATTGTTTCTATAAGGTTAAAAGAAAGCTCCACCCATATTACCAGCTGCAAAAATTTTAAAGCAAGAAGAATTTCTCACATTTATAAAAGGAGAACCAATTTAAGAAATAAAGAGGATTTTTTCACAAGATCTTAAGTGTACTTTTCCAAAGTGACTGAAGCACTTAGGAACCTAAATCTCATTAGAAATCAATGGGATTTAGGGTCTGAAGTGCCTATATCATTTTTGAAAATGCACACCATACCCCAGTCAGCCTTTGAGATGGGGTGGCTTTCTCAGGGCCATTAGGGGAAAGAAAACACTTGGCTCCTGTAAGGATTGACCCTTTCTTGTTTCCTCCCCTCCCCATGGGCACTCAGCCTCCTTGTGAGCTTGAGAAGGGTAGGAAGGGGGGGCTTCTTGACTGGCTGGATGCAAGGGTGCAGCATAAGCCTATTGGCTCCCATGCACACAAGCAAAGGGCTTATAAACCCTTCTCCCTGCCCAGGGCACAATTCTGCACCCTGATCAAAATCCCCCCGCACTCACTGTGGGCATCATCCTAGTCACCTTTTTAGCCAGATTGGCCTGGGCAGTGTGGGTTTTTTTGCTTTCCTCTCAGCAGCCCAGGAACCAGTCGATAGGTTGCACTGCAAAATTCATGTTGTTGCAACTCAGCAGGTACCCAGTGCAGCTACTTGTTCAATGGAGGTTCCAGTTCCCTGATAAACTGGAATTGGAAGTGGACTACTAGAAGGGTTGTCCTAACAAAGGTGGGGAATTGAACCAGGACTCCTAATGTCTGGTACAGCAAGGAGACAAACCCACTTATATGAAAGAAGATGGTGAGGTCCCAGCAATGGTGCTGAGACCATGCTCACAGTGTGGAGGGCTGATGGCAGCCCTCTCCCAGGTGGTATGGGTTACAGAAGGAAGGATGACCTGCACCAAAGGAGCTATTGCTGGATAGTTCCCAGGTGTGTTATTCAGTAAAGCTGCAGCCTAGTGTCATTCCTGGTGTCTTGTTTTTCTTCCTGTGCTGTCGAGGACAATGGGAGTTATACTATTTGGACACTTAAGCGCTTTTGAAAACTTTACTCTAGGACTCATTTATATTATGTCAAAACGTTGGTAGAGAAACTGATTTAAAAAGTCGTTTAAAATGTGTTCAGGATAATGCAGTTTAAACAGTTTGCTCTGTATGGAATTATCACAACCATTTAAAAACAATGTTTAATCTGCTGGTAGATGCATGCTTTTTAAAACATGCTTCTAAATAGGTTATACCCCTTTATTATGGGCAGGAATACATTAATTTTACATTATGAGTACATTAATTTTAGTTAAATACTAATTTTTTAATTTGTGCTGCAGACATGGATGTATAGTCTCAGGAAATTAATATTTTAAATCCACTGGAATTGTTTAAGAAATTGAACATATTTAGCTCCCAAAATACTCATCACTTCCCAAGTCTGACAAATGCAAACAAAAATAAAATGCAAAAAAACCCCAAAACCCAACCAAAAAACAACAACTATGATTGGAAATCTCACATTAATTCACAGGATCTGGGGAACTGCATATTGAATATGAGTCAGCAATGTGATGCAGTTTCAAAAAAGACTAATATCATTCAGAGACATATTAATAGGAGTGTTATATATAAGGCATGGGAGGTAGTTGTCCTGCTCTACTTCACCCTGGTAAGGCCTCACCCAGAGAACGGTGTCCAATTCTGTGTGCCGCACTTTAGCAAAGATATGGATAAATTGGAGAGCATCCAGATGAGAGCAACAAAAATGATAAGAGGTTTATAAAACCTGACCTATGAGAAAAGGTTAACACAACTGGGCATGTTTAGTTTTCAGAAATGAAGACTGAGAGGGAGGCCTGATAACAATCTTCAAGTATGCTAAGGGCTAGTATAAAGAGTACAGTGGTCAGTTGTTCTCTATTTCTACGGAAGGTAGGACTAGACCCTCGTCTGTTAGATATTAGGGAAAACTTTCTAACTATAAGGGTAGTTGAGCTCCCGAATAGGTTTCCAAGATAAGCTGTGGAATTCCCACCTGTGGAGATTTTTAAGAACAGGTTGGACAAACACCTCTCAGGGATGGTCTGGGTTTACTCACTCCTGCATAGGGGTTTGGATTAGATGAACTCTCGAGGTCCCTTCCACACCTACATTTCTATGATTCTATAATTGTCCAGAAAATCTGGAAGGGAATACAAAGTTTAGTGTCATGAGTTTTGGATTCCATGTCAGACTGCTCCTTCTGAGATTACTATATGACTCCTGGCCTTGTGCCAGGGAGTGTAAAGCCAGAAGATTGTGTCCAGTACGGAGAGAGGGAAATGGCTCCTTGAGCTCTTTCTGCCTGTCCTTGCACAGTCACGCAGGGTTAGGTGTAACGCCGACAGACCCTGGTCGTCGGCAGGCAAGATTGAATCTGGGGACTCTGGAGCTTAGTGCATGAGCCTCTATCACATGAGCTAAAAGCCAACTGGCTGTTAGCTAAGGCTGTAGAGCAGACTCATTTTATCTCTCTCTCTCTAAGTGGTCTCAGTGCTTCTAGATGGGACAGAACATCACACCCAGGTGGTGTGGGGGTTACATAGGCATGATCTTTTTACTACCACCCCTGATCTCACCCACACAATCTAGCCTTTTTAAATTAAATATTATTTATTATTATGTTATGGAAGCAATGAAATGAAGAAAAATAATATATGCTTTGAAAACTCCTTGATTATATATTCATAAATGCAATGTCCATAAGGATACTTATTCAGACAAAACTCCCACTAAAATTAATGGTTATGCTTTCATCAAGACTGCAGGATAAAGTCCGTATTCTGTACAAACAGTACATACAAACTGTATCCCTAAACACTTCTTCGCTATGCTATCAATTAACTTAATGGACATTTTGTGAAACATTTTCCTTCAAAAATTAACTTTGAACTATATATGAGCAAAAAATGCACCTTTTTTTATTCTACATTCTTAAAAAGAATCAAGCAGATTTTGTTTTTCAACATTCTGAAGGAAAACACTGTACCTGTGCTGAGATATCATACACAAAGTTTCCACATCAAGTGGAAGTTATAAACCTCTTCAAACAGACATTTATAAGGGAAATACCAGCAAGCCATTAACTGTACAAAAATTATTAGGGGTCTGGGGCACATGACTTATGAGGAGAGGCTCAGGGAACTTGGCTTATTTGTCTGCAGAAGAGGAGAGTGAGGGGGGGTTCCAAAGAGGATGGAGCTCGTCTGTTCTCAGTGGTAGCAGGTGACTGAACAAGGAGCAATGGTCTCAAGTTGCAGTGGGGGAGGTCTAGGATGGATATTAGAAAAAACTATTTCACTAGGAGGATGGTGAAGCACTGGAATGGGTTACCTAGGGAGGTGGTGGAATCTCCATCCTTAGAGATTTTTAAGGTCTTGCCTGACAAAGTCCTGGCTGGGAGGATTTAGTTGGGGTTGGTCCTGCTTTGAGCAGGGGATTGGACTAGATGAACTCCTGAGGTTTCTTCCAACCCTAATCTTCTATGATTTTATGTAGCAATGTAACTGGTAACACTTAGAAATACTGTGGGCATAGATTTTAATTTCCTTTATGTAATGACTACTGCAATTGTGTAAATGGAAAGAAACTACATAAATCAGTAGTATTACAACACCCATCTTACCAATAGTTTTGGTTTTTAATTATTTACTGTAAAATTGTAATAAGGACCAATCAAACCTTTTATATATAATTTTGTGAAAATCATAATGGTCATTGTGTGGTAGAGAAGACTGGAGGGGGTAATACAAATGATCTGGTAGGATTTGGGAAGGATGAAGTAAAGCACATGATAATTTTTTCAGTCCCTCTTAAGAGTTAAAATGTACATGTGTAACACATGTGGTTGTAGATGTACAATTGTAGCAGATACAAAGGGAGATAAGGAAGGGCCTGATCCAGCAAAACACATCATGAGCGTACTACTAAGTGTTTGCAAATCAGGCCCTATAACAAGAAAGAGAAGTACACTGAATGTCAGGTTAAACAAAGCTTTCATTTTCCAGCATCAGAACACAAAAGGTGAGAGAGAGCCCAGGCTCTGCCAAAAGGAGAAATTAATCACAAAGTATCAAAAATTATTTCTCTACAAAAATGCAAAGGGAAAAAATCTAATTCGAATTTTAATATTAATTTACAATGACTCGATAGTTGCACACACACTTTCATGTTGCATGTGATGTTTTAGATAATGTTAAACTACATGGATACAATATAGACTATTCATCCTTATACTCAAGATTAGGGATTTTTGTGTGTCAGCAAAGCCTTAGTATGCTAGAAGTTGTATTTATATAATATCCACTTTAGTATGCAGTTTACAAAATAATCCCTGAGTAAGAATTGATTGTGGTAAATGAAGAAATATTATTTCTACTGTAGAGATTGGGGAAATATTATTCTATTCTACTCTAACATAGGTGGAGTTGGGGACTAGGGCCATTGCTGCAACCCTTGGCTTGAAGTGGTTTCCATTATATACGGGGTTTACAGCTTGGTTCAGTGGCTCTCAGAACCCCCACTATACAAACTGTTCCAGCACCCCTGCTCTCTAATATTTTTGAATGGCTCCTCTTCCCTTTACAAACATGTCTTGGAGGTTACAATTTTTAGAGTCACCACTAGGGGTCATTGTAAGCCAAGCAACTTCAGAAAATTAATGTTTGTAACATGGAAAATGTCCTAAGCAACCGATTAATGGAATTTCAAAACATATTTTGAATTCCAATAATTCCTATCAAGCACCAAAACTAACTGCTAAGTCTGAAGGAGACTAAACTTTTTAAAACCTTGTTTATTTTAGCAAGACTGTCAATTTTGTTTTGCTTATTTTTTACCTTTGCTTACCATTCCTTTTTTAACTGTAGAAGAAATAGTGTTACCTGTTAACATAAAATCCCATGTTTTATTTAAAGCCATAGAAGACAAAAATCAGAGACTATTTTGGTACACAGCACACTACATTAAAATAGCTCCACTGGAAATGAAATTAGAGGCTGTGGAATCTTTTATAAGTAGAGTCAGTTATGGCATTAATTATAAGAATACAAATTTCTTAAAAACCTGTTTCCCAAATCTGCTGAATTTCAAAAGTAATCATGCCTTTCCTTAGGAAAGAATTCACCATTGTCTTGCTTTTGGCTTTTACTAGATCTTTTTCCAAAGTAACTGATTACTTTTTAATGACTGTCCAGGAACAACATTAAGGTTAAAAAAAGAAAAAAGAAAAAAAAATCCAAAACAAAACAAAAAATAAAGTAATAAGATGGCAAAAAAGAGTTAATTCTAGAATCCTGACAATATTTCCTTTCATCTCTGAGTTTAGATTTCATCTACTGCCTCCAAGGATTTGTTCAGATTTATTCGTAGCACTGATTTATCTACTAAACAATTGCTCATAGAGCGAGAAAATCCCGAATGTCTCCATCCAGGGAAAATGATCAGTAAATGACATCCTGATTTCCTAACCTGTAGAGTGTGTGGCTTGGAAGCCTTTTCTTTGTACTGATGCATCAGAAACAAACCGGAGGAACATTTTATTTCCAGTAGCAACAAGAGGATCTGGTATCTTATTGCCACATAAACGTCCCAGAATTGGTGACTTTTCTGTTTCTCCATCAAACACTTCCAAGTGATCATAAGCACATTCCTGATGTTGTTCAATCTCAAACTCATTAAAGGTCTGAAAAGAAAGCAAAATAGTGTGTTAAGAAGGACTCCAATACATATTATATCTTATACATAATAAAAATGAACTGTATATACGTTTCCAGCATGCAGTCTGCTTGCAATTGAGAGCACATGTAATTTTGTTGCGGTTATAAGCTTGGACCTTTGAATGACACTCACTCTCAGGAAGCAGAGTAATAATAAAGACAATAATTTTAACATTGGCAGGGCACCACTTCACATGAAAGGGATTAGGACAATTGTGTCCAATCCATGGCAGAAAAGAGCAAATCTGGAATACCATAGCCATTCTGTTGAATTCATACAATTAGGTCCCAGGATTATTCCAAATTTCACAGAACATCCAAAACCAGCCAGAACGTAGAAAATCTACTGGTTCCTTTTATAACTGGGGCCCTGCAACATCTTTGAGACATTGTGCTTTTATATATGTGCTTCTTCAATGCAGTTTAAACCAATGAAAACGACGTTTCCACATGGCCTTTTGTAAGTAAAACATATACAGCATGGTCCTTTGAAAATTATGCCATATAAATCAATTTTTATAACTACAATATTGGTTATATTTAAGGCTTCACTCAGCAAATTAAAATCATCTTTCTCCAGGAATTCAGTCTAAGAAAGCTGCAAAAATGGTTTTGGAGTGAATTTGTAAATAAACCCCAACATAACTCACTTTTACTTGTCACCAACTCTCAAAGAAAGAGGAACGTTGCTGCAGTTATCTTAAAGTTCACAAGTATTACTTACTTTCAGGTCTGTTGTATATTTCTTCTCCACACAGCAACATTTATTTTAGTGTTTATCTGAGCTCCTAGAGACTCACAACTCTCCCCATGCCCTGGAGAGTGGAGTCCAGTTGTCCAAGACTTTAAAAAGTGACTAGTGATTTTCTGTCCCTCAATTCTAGGGTATCCAGCTGAAGATACTTTGAAGGTGTCTGATTCGCCGAGTCTGGCCCCTACTCTCTGAAAATCAGGCCCTTTAAACTGGCTGAAGATGGGGGCACCCGAAAATTGAGGGACCCAAAAATCACAAGTCACTTTTTACAATCTTAAACGTATTTGTCCACAGAACAGGGTAGCTCAAAGGCAGTGGGAGTTTCTGAACCATATCATCAGAACCTAATAATAAGGGACCACTTCCAGGAGCAAGGAATAGTTCAGTCTCCAGATCCTTCTTGTCTTCTCCACTGAGACTGCCACCTAGTGTTCCAACTAATGACAAGTGTGCTATTTATGTGATATATGGATGCTTCTCTATTCAGGACTGGACTGAGATCACCAAGCTTATTACAAATGGGACATCAAAAAGCCATGAGATATAACTTCTGGTCACTACTGACCTGTATGAGAACCCTAAGGATGAAAGGTCATAGAGAACTATGTATAAGCATTGAGAGGCTGAAATACTTCTCTGAACATTTTCACAATTAACCTTTAAATTGAAAGCTCATTCAGTTCAGTGGAATGTATTTATTATTATTAATAATAATTAGCAATCTTATGGTTCTCAAACTATGTTTTGTTAATACAATAAAATATCACAAAAGCACTCTAGGAATTAATGCTCCTAACTGTACTCAGTGTATTTCCAGCAAAGCAAGCTAAAAGATTAAGAAGCAATATTTAAAAGAAATAAAAGCAAACAGTCTAACTCTGAGCACACATAATAACTGAGCATTCTGTCTGGTACACCAAAGCAAGTCTAATCTACTGAATCCCTGATGGAAGTCAGCCAATATAAAATGTGATGGCACTTTATATTACCAGCTGTCCTAAAGGAATTGCATACAGCTGAAGCACTGATGTTTTGGCAAATGAGAAAGAATACTCAGAATATCAGTTTTAGTTCACAAAGTACTGAAGAGTGAAAAGATAGTACTGGATGGACACAGATTCATTTTATAGGAAAAGTTGACATTTATATGAGCGGAAGGAAATCACAGATGTAATAAAAACAGATGTGCAGCAATCCCCGTTGCCACTCTAAAATTTCAATCAACCATCCTATCTTCATACGGCCAGGTATGTGTTGTCATTGGGCCCCTAATAATATTTGATTAATTAAAAAAAAAAACAACACACAGTGAGAGGCTGTAAGAGCTGGTTAAATATACAATCAAGTGAATCCAATGTGAATATCAATGGGAATTCTATATGTGCTCTAAGAGCAGTCTATAGTTCTGAGTTTGATTTTTAAATTTTTTTGTTTTTAAAAGGAAAATCACACTGTATTTTATTCAGTTCTGCAATCTGAAAGGTCAGTTGTTCAGAGCACTTCTTACAATCAATAACCTGTGAAATCTATTATTTTAAATGTTTGAATTACAATTAGGGTTTATGAGCCTAATGCACAGAAGCTATCTTCCTTAAAAGATATGTTATTTTGACATACAATATAAAGTCAGTGTCCTACGCAAAGAGAATGCAAAGAGTTTCAAACCTGTTTTAATAATCATTAAACAATCATAAACAGAACTAGAGGATTTAAGAAAAAGCAAATATTATATATTAAACTATTTCAAACATTAAAACAGTTTGAAAGAAATATTAAACAAAGAAATTGGCTTAAAGTTTTATCCATAGCATCCCCACATTTCCAGGGACACAAAGAATTTGCTTTTCAGCTGCCTTTATTATTAAGCTCGGTAATAAAATTTTGAAATAAAAAAACTTTAAATACTCTTTGCATAATTTAAATCAAGATGAATAAAGATTAACGAGCATGTGGACAAGGGGGATCCAGTGGATATAGTGTACTTAGATTTTCAGAAAGTCTTTGACAATGTCCTTCATCAAAGGCTCTTAAGCAAAGTAAGCTGTCATGGGATAAGAGGGAAGGTCCTCTCGTGGATTGGTAACTGGTTAATCAATAGGAAACCAAGGGAAGGAATAAATGGTCAGTTTTCAGAATGGAGAGAAGTAAATGTTGCGTCCCCCAGGGGTCTGTACTGGGACCAGTTCTAGTCAACATATTAATAAATGATCTGGAAAATGGGGTAAACAGTGAGGTGGCAAAATTTGCAGATAATACAAAACTAATCAAGATAGTTAGGTCCCAGGCAGACTGCGAAGAGCTACAAAAGGATCTCTCAAAACTGGGTGACTGGGCAGCAAAATGGCCGATGAAATTCAATGTTGATAAATGCAAAGTAATGCACACTGGAAAACATAATCCCAACTATACATATAAAATGATGGGGTCTAAATTAGCTCTTACCACTCAAGAAAGAGATCTTGGAGTCATTGTGGATAGTTCTCTGAAAACGTCCACTCAATGTGCAGCGGCAGTCAAAAAAGTGAACAGAATGTTGGGAATCGTTAAGAAAGGGATAGATAATAAGACAGGAAATATCATATTGCCTCTATATAAATACATGGCATGCCCACATCTCAAAAAAGATATATTGGAATTGGAAAAAGTTCAGAAAAGGGCAACAAAAATGATTAGGGGTATGGAATGGCTTCCGTATGAGGAGAGATTAATAAAACTGGGACTTTTCAGCTTGGAAAAGAGATGACTAAGGGGGGATATGATAGAGGTCTATAAAATCATGACTGGTGTTGAGAAAATAGATAAGGAAGTGTTATTTACTCCTTCTCATAACACAAGAACTAGGGGTCACCAAATGAAATTAATAGGAAGCAGGTTTAAAGCAAACAAAAGGAAGTATTTCTTCACACAACGCACAGTCAACCTCTGGAACTCTTTGCCACAGAATGTTGTGAAGGCCAAGACTTTAACAGGGTTCAAAAAAGAACAAGATAAATTCATGGAGGATAGGTCCATCAATGGCTATTAGTCAGGATGGACAGGGATGGTGTCCCTAGCCTCTGTTTGCCAGAAGCTGGGAATGAGCGACAGGGAATGGATCACTTGATGATTATGTGTTCTGTTCATTGCCTCTGGGGCACCTGGCATTGGCCCCTGTTGGAAGACAGGATACCAGACTAGACGGGCCTTTGGTCTGACCCAGAATGGTCGTTCTTATGAACTTGGGAACTTTTAGGACAATAGGCTGAGCAAAAGTATTGCAGTTTTCTTTAACTCATTCTTTTTTCTATGTTATCTAGATTCATTTCCAGGCATTTGTTCAAAAATCATTTTTATATATGCAGTAGGGTGTTCCTCAAATTAAGCTTCACTTAGACTAATTTCCAAAATTGAAGTGTCAAATGAGCTTTTAAACTCTCTCTCTCTCTCTCTGTGCCGTATGTAGACAGTTTCAAAAGCATTTTTTTCATCTGGACTTCTAGTTTAAAAATTCCACAGTGCACGTCCATTGTTTCCTGGAACCCTTGATTACACAGAATGCTTCATTTTACTGTTACCAGGGAAAGACTCTGCAATGATTTATCAAAACTAAGAGCACTCACAGGAGAAGATTAGGTACACGGAACTTCAAAAATAACGCACAGCTTCAGGACTCACTTGGTTCATTTGGTGTGCAGAAGCTTATCTTTTCTGTTCATTGGGCATAGGAAAAGTAGGAATGAACTTGAACTTAGTTTGGAAGCAAAATAGGAAATATTTATAAAATGGAAGTGCTGCATTAGTTTTATTGGTATATGAGTCAAATACAAAATAAGTGATAAGCAGCTAACAACATTGTGAATAAAATAATGTAATGTGTTATCTTCCCATCAAACATTTAGCACAGTTGAGAATTTCTAGTTGTGAAATGTTTTGCTAATGAGTGTTATACTTGTCCACTATACTTGATGGTGAGATTTTCAAAAGAGCTTAAGGGAGTTAGGTGCTCAGCTCTCATTAACTTTCAGTGGTTGCTGAACACTTCATTAGGTAAATAAAGAAGCCTGTTTTGTTTGATTAACAGAGTTTCACTATTCAGATCAGAAAGGATGATAACCCTTTAGCTCTGTGATTTTTTTCAAGGATGGAGGACAATATGAGTCAACAGTGTGACCTTGTTGCCAAGAAGGCTAGCGGCATTTTGGGCTGTATAAGTAGGCTCATTGCCAGCAGATCGAGGGACATGATCATTCCCCTCTATTCGGCATTGGTGAGGCCTCATCTGGAGTACTGTGTCCAGTTTTGGGCCCCACACTACAAGAAGGATGTGGAAAAATTGGAAAGAGTCCAGCGGAGGGCAACAAAAATGATCAGGTGGCTGGAGCACATGACTTATGAGGAGAGGCTGAGGGAACTGGGATTATTTAGTCTGCAGAAGAGAAGAATGAGGGGGGATTTGATAGCTGCTTTCAACTGTCTTAAAGGGGGTTCCAAAGAGGATGGATCTAGACTGTTCTCAGTGGTACCAGATGATAGAACAAGGAGTAACGGTCTCAAGTTGCAGTGGGGGAGGTTTAGGTTGGTTATTAGGAAAAACTTTTTCACTGGGAGGGTGGTGAAGCACTGGAATGGGTTACCTAGGGAGGTGGTGGAATCTCCTTCCTTAGAGGGTTTTAAGGTCAGGCTTGACAAAGCCCTGGCTGGGATGATTTAGTTGGGGATTGGTCCTGCTTTGAACACGGGGTTGGACTAGATGACCTCCTGAGGTCCCTTCCAACCCTGATATTCTATGATTCTATAATTTTTGAAAACACTTAAATAACTTAGGGGCCTAAACCCCATTTTCAAAAGTGATTTAGATGCTTAGGACCAGATTTTCAATAGTATTTAGGCACCGAAAGATGCGGGTAGTGCAGCCTTGTGGGATTATCAAAAGCTCGTAGGCAGGTTAGGCACATAACTCTCATTGACATTCAACTCTCACTTCCACTGACTTTCACTTTTGAAACTGGGCCTCTGGGGTGCTTTTGAAAATGTTTACCCAGATTCTATTTCAAATGAAAAAGGAACAGTTGATAAAGATTTTAGAATGGTTTCTTCTGGAAGAGAGAAAACTAAAATTCAGCAAGGAAATCCAAATGCATGAGCTTTCCTGCTGAGTTTACGGGCACTCAAAGAGCTTTTATAAAAATCTGTCCATGCCTCTGGCTAGATAAGATATACACAAAATAAAAGTTGTTCATATGGGAGAAGTTCACTTGTTGGGAATGAGCCAGCACAGGCCCACCCTCCCTCTCCACTCTACTTGAACACTCACTGAACCCAGTGAATGGGCAGAGCATTCGTCCCCTCTTTGCATGTAGGGTTTAAGCATTTGGAGCCAGATCCACAAAGGGACAGGCATTGCTATGCTCAGTTAGGCGCATACCCAAAGGCCGAAATTTAGGCTTTTAGTGTAGAGTGATTATGTTAGTGTTGCCTTAGTATGTTTTGCAAGTTCTATTTTCACACCACCATGTCTCTGAAAAAGCTGTTTCCTACTGTTACGGTACATTTTCCTCCCCTGTTTGACCAAGACTGTTTAAGAGAAAACTACTGCATTGCATTTTAGGTGAGATCCTTACCCCTGCTCGGGCTTCTTTATGCCAGGGAAAAGGGTTGGAGCAGCATAAAGAGGACCTAAGAGTTCAGTAACTGACTAGGGGACAATTCTTCTGGCACTAACACTGCAGAAAATGGCTATAAGGCTGCATCCTGAGTACCGTTCCACAAGCCTTAAATATAGGGGACATGCCGAAGGTTGGAAGGGCATGTTGGGGGTGTGGACACAGCATGCAGAGCTGATGAGATGCTGGGCAGTGCCAGGGCCGGCTCCAGGAACCAGCTTAACAAGCAGGTGCTTGGGGCAGCCAAGGGAGAGGGGCGGCACTCCCTCTAGGAGCGAAGGACCTGCCGCTGAACTGCCGCCGCCGATCGCGGCTTTATTTATTTATTTATTTTTCCAATTGCGGCTTTTTTTTTTTTTTTTGCTTGGGGCGGTAGAAATGCTGGAGCCGGCCCTGGGCAGTGCGATTCTCAGAGGGCAGTCCAGGGAATCTGCCATAACTTAAACAGGCCTCAGGGCTGTTTCACCAGGGTCCTCTCCAGCGCCTGGAACAGCTCAGGGTCAGGAGGGCACAAAGTTGGCTTAGGCTATGTCTACATTGGAATCTGAGGTATGACTGCAGCACAGGTAGACAAACCCACACTAGCTCAACCTGCACTAGCCCACCTAAAAATAGCAGTGTAGACACAAGGGCATGGGCTTCAGCACAGACTAGCAGCATGAGTATGTGCCCAAGGGATATGTACCCATGTGCTTATATAGCCCACACTGAAGCAAGTGAAGACATGGCAGCACAGTTATTTTTAGCCATTCTAGAATGGGGTAATGCTAGCATGACTATGTCTATCTGAGCTGCAATCAGACCTCAAATTGCAGTGAAGACACACCCTTAAGAGCATCCCATCTCTCAAGCTCAGTGCTGAACCACAATAATGCGGTGAAATCTAAAAAAAGCTGAGAATCAAAGTGCAGAAACCTTGTACAGTGAATCTGGAATGTCCATGTGAATTATGTACATGAAAGTGTCCCAAGCCTCTGAATCAATTATATATAATCAGACAAAAATAAAACTCCAAACCAATATTTGAGATTAAAAAAAATCAGATCTTTTGAATTTTCATCGAAATATTATGAAAACACTTAACACTCTTAAAATAATTCTTCACTGAGGGTTAAACTTCATATTAATCTTTGTTTTAAAATGTTGATATCTTCATAACACATTTTAGTAAATATTCATTGTTTTAAAAATAATGGGTTTTATTTTAAAAGTCAGCGGATTCTTACTAACTAGTGTAATCTAAAGAGCATACTTTTTGGCTGCCAATTGATCAGTGAACATAGATCAATATTATTTTCATATAGTGGCCTGTGAAAGTAGCTGGTCAGCTCAGGAGGAAATTTGGTTAAAAAACAACAACACTTAAATAACTTACTAATTTGACTCTGTGACCAGGAGTGGCACTGATTTCCCATGTGCATTCCTTCCTACTTGGGTATTTGTCTGGCCAGTTAGGACTTGTGATGACTCCAGTCGGACTATGGATCTTCTGTTCACACTCAGCTGTGCCAATAATGATAGCATCAGTTAGTTTGGAAGTCTGTGTTAAAGATGTAGTCAGAAAAGCAGACTTTTTATCAACTGATTCATTGAAAGGAAAGGATTTTCAGGAAGCTAGCTAATCACCTCTTCAGTATCCGGTATCATGTTCATCACCTTTGGCAAATACATCATGGAGATTAATCTAGGACTGCTTGTTTACTGATTGACCATTACATTTACAGTGTTGTTTACAATGGATCACATAAACCTTCTATAAACAAACTATATATATGAATGATATGCCTAAACCATTTATCTAAATGAAGTCAATATTTTGCCATTCCCGCTACTAAGCCTTCCTCACAAATAAAATTAAGTAGAAAAACCCAGAATGGAATTCCTTCCTGAAAATTTCATATTTTGCTTTTCTGCCCTCCCACTAAAGCAGGCATTAAAGGTACTGAACCTTGATTTTGGTTGGGAAACCATGATTAACAGAGAGAGAAAGAGAGAGATACTGTTGCTGGCAAAAGACTGCGAATGAATCATGAATATCTACTGAGAAATGTCTGACTATACAAGGTCTTCTTTGTCCTAATCAAATTAGTAGAAGTCCCTCTCATTAAATAAATACTAACATTTAAATTTAAATAAAGTGAGGATAAAATGATAAAACTACTCCACCTTCTTAAGTACTTTCCCTTCAAGAATCTCAAAAGACTTTATATACATTAGAGAATTAAGCCTCACAACACTCTCTGAAGGAAGGTAAGGGCTTGTCTAAACGGCACCACAGTCCAGACTAGAGGGATGTGATTTGTAGAGTGCTCTATCTGCCCCATGTAGACCCTGCTGGTTTGCATTAAAAGGTACCTCCCTTTTCAACATGATGATAACTTTCTACAGAGATGAAGATAACTTTCTAAAAGATAGCCGGATCGTCTCTACTATCTGCTCTTCAAATGCCCTAACCCTTACCTTCCTTGCAGTCATGTTTATTTTCATGTAGCACAAATCCATTGCGGCACTGACAGACATAGCTTCCTATAGTGTTGATGCATTCATGCTGGCAGCCACCGTTGTCCTTAGAACACTCGTCCTTGTCTAAGGGATACACAACATGGTTCTGTGAGCATCACAACTATAGCTTGTAGAATGTAGACAACATATTTATATTAATGTTTAAGTCCAGAAAAGGGTAAACTAAGGCACAGACCTTATTCTTCTCAGTATGGTAATTTAATTGTACCTTAGTTCTACCCATTCATTGTTCAGCCTGCAACCTTGCACTATGGCACTATTATTTTAGTAAATTCCCATGGAAAGTGAGGTCTATTTCTCAAGAGACAGAACAAAGTAGTTTCAAGAAAATAAAAGATATAGAACAAATGGCTAATATTACTTTTTTAGCTAGTTTTATTGATATAGATTTCATAAAGTATCTCTTCAGTGGCCACAGTTCCATGCACAACAAGGAGTTTTACTATCTGGACAAACACATAAGGTATTCCCCCCTCACACCAATTCTACAATGTATGTAAATTGGATGTTCAGGCCAAACAAGGTTTCAAGCTCTGCACATGTTGATATTAAAAATAAGTTACTCATCATAAACATTATCAGTTAGTTGTTTTGTTCAAGCAGAGTGAAAAATGTGCTTTGATTTTAATGAATCTGGACATTACAAAACATCTCAAAAGGGAAAATACATTGTTAAAAAACACAGAAAAGAAACCGATGTTAATTGTTTCAGGGAGATCTGCCATATAGCATGCAGTCCTGTTTATTAATAAGTAATCCTCTCTAAAAAAGCTTTTAGCGTGTTAGAAATCAACCAGACGGTAGGGGAGAAAATATGAGCTACATTACACAGCCACCAAATTCACTGCAGGGAAAAAAGCCAAATTAGATTAACAGGCAGTCATTACAGCAGAAGGCATCAGCTGCTACCATTCTGTGTCATTTGGCTGTTGTCATTTTAGGTGGGGCTGGTCCATTAAATCAAAACTGGCAGACTGTTCCTGACATACATATATAATGCCATATCACACCGACCTCTGTCGTTTCAACATGCAAAAAAAATGTGAACAAATTATGGTCATATCAGAAGTCAGACTGTTTCAGAACTGGGATGCAGAGCATGCATCTCATTTGCCCTCAGATTTCTTAAGACATACGAAAGAAAGAATTTGTTAATTCTTAACAAAATTAATATGCAATATTTCAGACCGTGTTTGGCTCAGTAGGAATTTCTACAGAAACACAAGCTGTCTTGTATAATTTAAGCTTCTTGTTACTGTTTTACTCATATTGTATTACTTCTCCCTACCTTTGTTGAAGCATATGTATAGTAATACAGCAAAACGAATCTTTATTGTCTAAGTACTTACACAATACCTGAGTTTTACCTGCCAAAATGTACGTGAAGCTTGACTTGTTGACTTGCAAGCCCTTCAGTACATCTATTTGTATTTACAATACATTGCTGTACAGCAACATGATGATGATATATATTCATAGGAAAATCCTGCAAGTCAAAACCAAGTTGCTACTGCATTTTCATTTGTACTATAAATCTCAAATCTGTTTGCATTGAGAGTGCTTGGGAGCTTCCTGCAGATGTGAACAGATTTGAATGTGGAGGAACAGTTTAAAAGTAAATACACTTCACAGAAGCGGTTTATATTTGTGATCATTTAGAAAAACATAAAAACTCAGAAGGATACTTCTTGCAGGTTTTCTAATAGGAACACAAAGTCAACATCATGCATTATTTGATTTCAAGCAAAAGTTTTAATCTCTCATCTTTGCAAAAGCAAGCACTAGCACATACTCCCTGTTGCAAGCTTAGAAGCATGACAAGCAAATAAGAAATTAGAATGCAACTAACAATAACAGAAACTTGTAAGTATTTCCTCTCCTATATATTAGTATCTACTTTCTATTTACCTAGTGAAAAGAATGGAAGGTAAGATCAAATGCTTTCATCAAAGGTAACAAACAAGGACATTCCAGTCAAGTTTTGTAATAAATAAAGTAAAGGCCCTTTCCAGTTCCCCATCTGCCAAATTGTCTGAAACAGAAAAGTCTACTCTCACATTAAATAAATATGTATTATTCTGAAGAATAATCTCAAAAGGGACATGTGCATAAAGAAATGGGCCTATGATGGATCCCTTCAAAGATCAGCTCTGTGCAAAACAATAATCAAAAGGTAGAAGAGATAAGCTTAGTGATACTAGGATGGAAATAATTAATTGCACACTTAATGAAGGATGCAATTGTTGAACAAACCTTATAGATGTTGAATAAATCAGTATGGATTTTTCCATCATATCTGTAGCTCAGTTTCAAAATTAGTCTGTATTAGTTATAGAAACAAATGTTTTGCTTAGTAAAAACAAAATCATTTGTTGTTCTGACAGATGGAAATCCGTCTCCCAATTTTGAATGGATGCTTTCTTCCTTTTTGTGTGTTTGTTTCAATACTCAGTATAGGGAAAGATCCATTCTCAACAAAATGTTAGATTTTAACAATTTAGAGGACGTGGTCGTACCTCTGAGACCCCCAGAGGCCACCAGTCTGTGAATAATACGTACTCGGCCTGAGGGGGCAACCTGTATCAAGTCCTTGCATGATTCAAAAACAAAAATTTTCTCTTTGCAGGCAGTTTTCTTGTCTGTGGAAATAAATGTACCAGGATAGTGCCAGAGGTGAGTGTGTGCTCCAACATGAATCTGCTCAAGGGTAGAAACATTTAAGCTTTTCTTTTTTAACTGCTCACCGAATCATAACCCACCAAAAAAACAAAAAAAAAAAGACCCCAGTAAAATTAATTCTTATCATGCATCAGACACAGTGACTGTTTTAAATGAGCATGCAAAACATCATATTTATTCAAAACCACAAAAATAACTCTAGAGCACATGATAAATGGAAGCAGTTTAACAACAGGTTGCTACCAGTGATTAATCATACTATTGTTTAAGAGCCTTATTCAAAGAAATGATTATAGCTGCTCCCATGACCATCACCTTTCCTACACAGAAAATCAAACATTGTTTTTTTTTTCTGAAGCAAGGCCATGTTGAATGATTCAGCAGCCTACTTTTCCTTGTGTGCGCACAGCAAAAACCTTGCAATAGGTTGCCCAGTTATCCACATGAAGGGCACAAAACTTGTAATAGGAAGTTTTATGCTTTGAAACTTAATATTTAATTTAAAAAAAATTGACACAACTATTTCCAAAAAATATCAGTTACCTGCAGCCCCAAGATGGTTTTAAATTATCCCTTCCCCCGCCTCAAGACACTAGATTACATCTATACAACAGCTATTCTGCTACTTATAGAAAATCACCCTGAAACATCCCTCAAGTCACAGCACATGAATACACTCACACATAAGCATTCTTGGCTAAATATGTGCGTTCTGGAACACTATGAAAATTTGGGTGCTGATTGGCTAGTGAAGAGATAAGAATTTATTATTAGAAAAAATGGGTGTGTGAATGGAATTCAGTTGTTGACTCAGTCTCTCTGATCCTCTAAAATGTATACTTTTTTATGACCATGTTAAACTTGGTGCATAAACCTTTGTTTTCAGAACTCTCCACTCACATTTTGTTATGCATCTACAAACACCTATTAACCATGGCAACCATGCAAGATTATCCTTTTATCTTGTGTTTCTGAGATTCCCAGACTCCAAAGCCAGAAAGGACCATTGTGATCATATAGTCTGCCCCCCTACATGACACAGGACAAAGAACTTCCCCAAATAATTCCTAGAGAATATAGTTTAGAAAACCATCCAATCTTAATTTAAAAATTGTCAGTGATGGAGATGCCACTAAGATCCTTGGTAAATTGTTTCAATGGTTAATTATTCTCACTGCTAAAAATTTACACTTTATTTCCAGTCTGAATTTGGGTAGCTTCAACTTCCAGCCACTGGATCATTCTGTACCCTTCTGTGCTAGATTGACGAGCCAATTATTAAATATTTGTTCCCCATTTAGATACTTATAGACTGTAATCAAGTCACCCTTTAACATTCTCTTTTTTGTTAAGCTAAATAGATTGATCTCTTTGATTCTGTCACTATAAGGTATGTTTTCTAATCCTTTCATCATTCATGTAGCTCTTCTCTGAACCCTCTCCAATTTATCAGCATCCTTCTTGCATTGTGGGCACCAGAAATGGAAGCACTATTCCAGCAGCAGTCGCAACAGTGACAAATATAGGGGTAAAATAAATTCTCTACCCCTAAGAGTTCCTGTTTATGTATCCTAGGATTGCATTACCTCTTTTGGCCACAGCGTGACACTGGGAGCTCATGTTCAACTGATTATCCATCATGACCTCCAAATCTTTTTCAGAGTCACTGCTTCCCAGGATAGAGCCCCCCCCATCCTACATTCTTTGTTCCTAGATGTCTACACTTACATTTAACCATAATCAAAGACTTGTTTGCTTGAGCCCAATTTACCAAGCAATCTGGATTGCTCTGAATCAGTGACCTGTCCTCTTATTTATTTACCACTTCCCCAATTTTTATATCATCTGCAAACTTTATCAGTTATGGTTTTATATTTTCTTCCAAGTTACTGATACAAATGTTAAGTAGCATATGGCCAAGAACCAATCCCTCTGGGATCCACTGGAAACATATCCACTCAATGATAATTTCCCGTTTACAGTTATATTTTGTGACCTATCAGCCAGTTTTTAATCCATTTAATCTGTGCCATATTAATTTTATATTGTTTTAGTTTTTAAAATCAAAATGTCATGTGATACCAAGTCAAATGCCTTAGAAAAATCTATATATATTATGTCAACATTATTACCTTTATCAGCCAAACTGATAATCTCATTAAAAAAAAAAAGCTATCAAGTCAGGTTGACAGGATTGATTTTCCATAAACCCATGTTGATTTGCATTAATTGCATTACCTTTCCTTAATTCTTCATTAATTGAGTCCCAAATTAGCCACTCCATTATCTTACCCACGACTGATGTCAGGTTGGCATGCCTATAGTTACCCATCATCCCATTTACCCTTTTTTAAAATTGGCAGTTGAGACCTGACTGAAAGATGCTGAAAGGCCTGTATGGCACAATTGATTATGCATGGGTTTTTGGGTCAGTATCAGCTTAGCAAGAATTGTTTGTGGGATGGGATTGTCATAATTTTGTCCACCAAATTTGACTACATGAGATGTCTTATACAGAAACAGGTGATTTGTTTCTTGGCAATTCATAGGAACATCCTATTGGATCAGACTAATAGGCCATGTCGTCCTGTATTCTGTCTCCAACACTGGCCAGGATCAGCTGCTAAAGAGGAAGGTACAACAAAACCCCACAGTAGTCAGTTGCGAGATAAGCTGCCCCCAATGAAATTTCCCTACTAAGGTCCAATAGTTAGAAATGGGTTTATGCCTTAAATAGTGAGTGTTTATATCCCTTCCAAAACTTTTTCAAAAATATATTTACTAGTCTAACTCTAGATAACTCCACATAAATGTCTAATTTTTTTGAACCCTGCTCAGCTTTCAGCTAGATCAGTTAATATGCTATGGCAATGAGTTCCGTCATCTAATTACGCATTCTGCAAACAAGTATTTTTTTATTTGGTTTGAATTTGCCATCTTTCAAATTCATTGAATGTCCCCTTGTTCTTGCATTTTAAAAATGGAATACAAGCTCCTGATCTACTTTCCCCAATTCATTATTTTGTGGTCCCTTTATCATGTTCCTTCTCATTCATCTCCTCTCTAAGGTAATCTGTCCCAATCTTTTCAGTCCTAGAAGGGGTTGTGCAGTGTTACTTTTCCACTTTGCTCATTCCTGGAGGGGAAGAACTCAAAGAAGGTGGCTGTGGATACCTACGCATCTTCCCCTAAGCATTCCATTAGATCCCATATACTTGTGATTGGAGAGAACAAACGGAACGGTGGTATCACTGGAATGCTTATGATAGAAAAGAAGGCATAATGCTGTGTATCTGCCCATGTGTTCAGCTAAGAGTGAGGAAACCATTCCAGGCACAACTGAGGTGATGTTCCTCGGTAAGACTAAGTGTTCTGCAGAACTTATTGGCAGTATGCACATGCCTTTTATTCTGACAGTATGATTACTACCTGTCAGACAGATACAAAAGTAAGAGAGTGTGTGTGTGTGTGTGTGTGTGTGTGTGTGTGTAGGGTCACACTTGAATATATTTCATGGAGCTCAGTGTTTCCAGCTTGTATGGAAAGTTTCCTCAGACATAAACCTACCCCAGTCATACTAGACTTTGTCAACTCTCAGGTAGACTACTGTAATGTGCTTCTAATTGGACTTCCTTCAAATTTGTTCCATTGACTGGAAATGTTACAGAATATAGTTGCTTGTTTGTTCCTTCAGGTAGCACCTGGGAGTCTGTTACACTCAAATTCTAGCCAAAGGACATAATTAAAGTTGTAATATTAGAATATAAAATCCTTCATAATTTAGGTTGTCTCTTGCCCTATAGGCAACAGTTACAATCCGTTGGGGTGGGGTCCACTCACAGAATTTAGGCTCAGCCAGTAATGAGCTAGAAGGTAGGCAAGGTTTTCATGGCTGAGGACTCATGGTTGTGGAATTCCCTCACAAAGGAGTCCCAAAATAATCCCTTGGATGTCTGTAAGAATGTTGTACAGGATGGTGCCCTTTTCTTTTTTAAACGTCTTGGCTCTCTCCCTCATTTTGTTAATCTACTATCCTCTTGCTTAGCATTGCATGTACCTATTGCTGGTGGGTGGATTGCCAGACAGATATTGGGTTTGCCCTTTTGCTAGATTTTTTTGATGATGTCTGGCTGTATAATTAGAATGGTGAAGTTTTAAAGAGGTTGTATTGATTCTATTATGATTTTAGTGCAATGCTTAAAGGCCTTCCAACACAACTTTTAAACTGAAAAATAATAATAAATACATGCCTAAATTCTCTAATCTATACATTGTTTAATTGTAAACTTTGCTAAAGATAGTCTTGTATTTTTCATAAGGCATAATTAAATGAGGAATTAAAGAAGAACATAGGGTCAGGAAAAATGATGATCTAATGTCAACTTTCAGAAGTCAAAATATATGTGCTGAAGATTTCAATACATATAGTGCCCTCAATGCCTGGATCAAGAGCACATGTTGTCTATAATGATGAAAGGGTGACTAACTGCCAGTGCGCTGATAAGGAAAAAACAAGCTTCTTTTATGTACTTTCAAACTCATTTGAACATCTTGGATTCAAAAGTTTGACTTAGACTAAAATATTAGGAGGTGGGTGTTCTGTGATAAAAGGAACAAAAGCCAGTCATATAGAAGAAAACAACTAAATGAAAAAAGGATGGTGCGAATGGAACAGAGTGGGAAACAGGGTGAAAAGTAAATACAGACAGACTGTGAAAAATGAGCAGAGAGCAGAATGGAAAAGAATTCTAATGAAAAATAAATGCACAGTATTCAGTGAATATGGAATACCCATGTGTGCCATCCAGTTCTTTTGAAGGATCAGAGAGAGAGAGAGTTTTCTATCCCCACTACGCAAAACAGGTTTCCCTTTAACCAGAAAAACATTTTGGTTCAGGTTCATCGCTAGTATAAGTTCCCTGACTTTAGTGAATTTAATCCAGAGATAAATTTAGCCCTTTAAAAAAAAAAAGTGAGTTTAAATTACCAGGAAAAAATGGTGTGTGAACTAAGTTAGTTTTCAAAACAGAGACCAAAGAAAAATAAATTGTCACAGAATTTGACAAGCCATCCTTTGAACCCCATGAACAACAACCCTGGTCCCTCCCCAACACACACAGTTGTTCTGAGTTCTTTTTAGTACAAACCTTGACTACTAATGGGGTTAACATTCTTTAAACAATTCATCTACACTTAAAAATGCAGAAAAAGAGATTGCTTGTTAAACAGAAGCTATATTCAATATGTTCATCATCCATAACTTTTGGGCTACAGCTAATAAGCAGATTACAGTGAATACCAGGGCTACTTTTGCTATACTGCACCACTATAAAGGTATCAAAATAATAGGGTTTAACTCAGAAATATGTATACTGAATACTACCAGTGATCTGAAAATGTAGGACTAGATCATGCTAGCCACTAGCCCTTATTTACAGGATAATACACACTGCCTTTAATGGGTAACCCTTAAGCATGTAAATAAGGCCTATTCACTCAAGGGTTTGCAGGATGGGCCCCATAAGTTTCATGTGCATAGATATTTAGGTACAAATACATAGTTAACCTTTACAGCTTTATGACAATCTAAACTGGCATTTTACAAGGAAAAGTAACCTTCTGTGACCTTAAAAATGTCGTTTACATAAACCAGAAACTGATCTCAATGTCTCTGCCTGCAGAAATGTGATTATCAGCAAATACAGTATGTTTAAAGCTTTCAGGAGGCAAAACACTTGTTAATATCTTTGTGTGATGTATGGGAAATATCATTTACTTTGCTCTTTCCTCACTGCTAGAATAAACCATCTGAGAAGGCATAAAAGAAAACATAAGACTTCCTTTCGGGGCTGCTAAACTTTAAACTTCTTGTCTACGTACATTACAGCTTCTGACAGATATTTTTCCCACTTTGTAAAAGATCTAAGCAACATCACTTACATAATATGCTGAACCATACTGTTTAACTTTCCTACAAAATGTATCATGCATTCCTCAGTTACTGAAACTATCCAGGCAGAAACTGTGTTTACTTAGGCTTTCACAATATAACATTTAACCAAAAGCACAATAATAAAATAAGCTAATAAAACATTTTTTACATACTAAACTTAAGTATATTTCTAGCTCTGAAGAACTTGAATTTCTTATCAGAAAATGAGAGGGTAAAATTCAACTCTCATTGGGGGGGAGGGATAGCTCAGTGGTTTGAGCATTGGCCTGCTAAACCCAGGGTTGTGAGTTCAATCCTTGAGGGGGCCACTTAGGGATCTGGGGCAAAATCAGTACTTGGTCCTGCTAGTGAAGGCAGGGGGCTGGACTCAATGACCTTTCAAGGTCCCTTCCAGTTCTAGGAGATGGGATATCTCCATTAATTTATAATTTATATTTTTTATTTATATAACTCCTAGATGCAGTAACTGATATTTTTAATTACACAAGAAGAATTCCAGTACTATACTATTAACAGAATGTATCCTGTCACATGGAAACATGGTTATAACAGAGTCCTAAGTGGGTGATTACTATGACTGTGATTCTCAAACATTTGCGTACAGGCTTTACTCATATGAATAGTCCCATTAAAGTCAATGATGCACATCCTCAGCTGGTGTAAAATGTCATAGCTCCATAGAAGTCAATAGAACTATGACAATTTATACCAGTTCTGATTTGCCACATGGAAGCTACCCATGTACTTAAAGATACTCCTAGATGTTTTCAGAATCAGGACTGGTTCTTCCATAAACCTTTAAAACGTTCAAAATCAGGCAAGAAAGATTCTACAGTATTTAACAAATACCTAGCAAGAGACAAGTCATAAATAATGCAATTTAATAAGAAAAAGAGATAGCGAAAGCAAAATACAAATGTACTTATATTTTGTAATAAATAATTTACATCTCATTATGATTGGGATTATTAAACAAACAAACAAACAAAGAAACTGGGGTAACAGAAGTCTGTTGTGGTAAATTCTGGGCACACACTTTGAGGTTTCCCTTCTCTTTTACCTCCCAGTTTGTGTATATCTGTAGAATACGGGTTTGGATTGTTAGGGGAAAAAACCCTCCTATTTCACCTATTTCCCACAATATACATATATTTCAATTCTAGATAACTATTGTTATATTTTATTAACTTATTAAATTGAACCAAAAATTAAAACTGTAATCAAAAGGAGAGAGGCCTTTCACATTCATCACCTGTGCAATGAAGAACACAACCTGTGAAAAAGATTCACTGCATCTAGACACTCTATACTCAGAAGTATCCATAGTACATGAGTGATTTTTAATACCTGAAAAGAAGTGGGCCTTGAAGCCTTTCTTTGAGACTGTGTTGTCAGATCTGAACTCAATTCTCATATTGTTGTATTGTGATGTGATAACTTCAGGCACTTCTGTACCACAAAATTTACCATGCAGTTTGGAATCAGAAGAAAGGCCACTACGAATCTCCACGTAATCATATTTGCAAACCTAGGAAAGAGAAAGATTTTTGTATTGGTTAGCCAAAAATAGATAAAAATTCCATACAAGTGCCTCTACACTTAAAATGTAAGATCTTCTCTTGATTTATGTTACAAAGTTAATATTTTATTGACTTTTCAATATTTAATATTTTTGCATCTTTTCTGATACTCCTTTATAAATGTTTGTTGATTTTGTTTCAATATAATTTTAAACACTACAACATATTTAAGTTCGTAAATGACATGTTTTAAGACAAAGTTCATGCATTAATATGTAGTATCTACATTGTCTACATTTTAAAGTGTTTCATAGCTCAGCCATTTTAATTAAAAAGGAAAAACTCTGAAGACATTAGACTAAGGCCTCCAAATGTTCACTTTGAAGAATAAAGTCATCTCTGAGTCATAAACATTTATGGGTTCTGTATGCTTGCGGATTTGTTATTTTTTTTTAACATCCTATAACCTAAAATATATTACCTTTAATATGGAAATTCTGCAAGCCAAGTCTTTCCCATTGTAAATTTAAGACCACATTATTTTCTTATGAAAGTATAAATCTGCATTGTTAATAGTGTCACTTCTTTCTCAACAGTGGCACTGATACAATTTAGAGGACTAATTTGTGTCATTTTCATTAGGAGGTTTAAAAAAATCAGCCCTTATGCAAGGCCTACTACCCAGGATAATACTTTCAGTGCATAATCCCATGTCTATATAAAACGTTCCACTTCAAAAACTTCTAAGCTTCTTAGGCTCAACTATCAATCATTTAATCAAAAATGTTCCAGTTGTATGCAATTAATAGCTTAAGAGAAAACAGTGGCCGGGGGATTCATACAAGGCTTAGATTGTGCATGAAATGAAAGCATGAATTTTATAAATCACAATCTTTATTTTTTTAAACCACACAAACAGATTATTTTGGCTTTTGTTACTATCTCCTTATGGACTATAAAAATGATTTCCAATGTTTTGCCATAATGGAGGGAAAGGTTTAAAGTGCTTATAACTACTGGAATCACTTTCACATGTTACCGCTGTGGAATGCAGCTAATTCAGTCATAATAACTCCACTTAAATAATATTAAGAGTCTTGCTTAATGCAACAGGCACAAGGAAATACTGAGTTACAACTGGAAGTCTACTTTAACTCACCTGAGTTAAATTCTCATCTTGATACCTGGGATTTTCACATGCAACTCCCAATAATGTGAACACTGAAGATAAAACCCAATATCCACTGCTAAGCCTATCAGTATGCCTTAAGGTGAATTTTAATGCTTTTGTGGGTTTAAATTAGACATGTAATATTATTTGAATGTAGGCTTAGTGATATAATTTCTGTTATATGGCAGTATATAAAACATTAATAGAAGTACAAGTATATTAAAATTGTATTTATTAGAAAAGATGTATATAAATATATCCAGCTAATTTAAAATTATTTATTCAGCAAAAACAATTTCATAGTTAATTAAGTCTCATAATAAATAAGTATTTAAATCATTTCTAACATGTGGACTGTAGGTACCCATTTTATGTCTGTATTTTTAGACACTATATAAAATATATTAGTGGCCTGATATACTATAACAGTTTCTTCTGGATAACAAAGTACTTCTGTTAGTACTATCCATCTAACATCTATTTTTAGCAACACAAGAGAGGAGAATGGTCTTATGATCAAAACACAGGGCTGAGAGTTAGGAGATCTACAATTTTTTCCCCACAATCTGCCAGTCATAAATCCTGTGTAACCTTGGACAACTGACTCAGTTTCCTCATCTGAAAAATGGAGACACAAACTTAGAGCTGGCTAGAAAACAGCAATTTTTTGGGAAAAAAAGTTTGCTTCATTTATTTTTCTTCTAATAATGACATTTCTTTATTTCATAGGGATTTGTGAGGTTTTAGTTATTAACAGGGTGGGGGGGAGGCAGGGGACACAATAAAAGTCTTCAAGTAAGTAAAAGGTTGTTATAAAATGGAGGAAAATATTTTTTTCTCCTTATCCACTGAGGACCAGATGAGAAATAATGGGCTTAAATTGCAGCAAGGGAGGTTTAGGATTGATATTAGGAAAAACTTCCCGTCAGGGTAGTTAAGCACTCGAACAAATTACATAGACACACTGTGGAATCTCCAGCATTGGAGGGTTTTAAGAACAGGTTAGACAAATGACATGTTCTATGGGTATTATCAAGACCATTTAGGGATGATCTAGACAATAGCTAGTCCTACCTCAGTGCAGACTAGATGACCTACTGAGGTCCCTTCCAGTCTTACATTTCTATGATTCTATGTCTGTAAAAGACTGAGATGCTGTATAATTAATTATCTGGAGCCAGGGAGCTTAAAAAATAATAATAAAAAAAATCAGAGAGTTCATTCCACAATCCAAGTAGAAAGTTTATTTTGATATTCAGTCTACATGCTTTTTTTACTTATTTCATTCCATTGTTCCTTATTATACTTCCTGTTCCACTCTAAAAATTACTTTCCTTTCCTAGGATTCTCACCTTGAAATGGTTATAGATGGCTATAATACTCCGTTACTCCTCATTTAACCAAATTATATATACTCAGTACTTTTATTCTCTACACATAATTCCGTTCCTCCAGATTTTTGTCTTGTCTTGAATTCTCTCCAATTAGTGGCTCATCCATTTGTTTTGTTTTAGTTTATTTACAAAAAAGCCAGCTGAAGCTCAGCAAAGACATTTATTTTAATACATTTACATTATGATACTCATATCTTTAAAAGAGAGCAAGCCATGCTATGCATGTTTTGAAAGAGTCCAGAAACAGTCCCAAACTCAAAGTCAATGAAAACAAGAATTTACATGGAAATTGTCAGTATTTGAAGCAATGGTGTTGTATGAGACAATTTCTATTTTTGAACAATCCTGCAACAGTTGACTAGTTTGTATAATTCTCAGTTCATGGTTACTTACTTCATTCCCTTCTAATTCAAAAAACTCAAACTTCATTGAAATTCTGTATTGAGTGGGAGCAACCACCTGCCACACACAGTTTTTGTTTGGAGGATATTCTTTGGGCCATCCTGGCGTGGTTATAGTCCCATTTAGCTTTGTCAGAAGTCCCCCACAAGCAGCTGTAATGTAAAATGAAAAGGAAGCACCTCACTTATTTGCAGGCTCCTCTGAAACCACATTTTGTTATTAACAGAAACATATGAAGTAAGAGATTCAGCCCTCTCAGACATTATTTGTATTACAGTAGTACCCAGAGAGACCAATCATGATCAGGGCTCCATTGTACTATGACACGAACACAAGGAAATAATAGTCCCTGACTTCAACAGCTTACAATCTAATTTAAGACATTTGAGTGCATTGAAACACTACACAACACTTTATATCACATTCACCCTTTTCTCTCTCACCCAGTTCCATATACCCCCACAATCCTCCCAGATCCTGTCTCTTCATCTGTATTTCCCAGGCTCCATGGGACACATCACTCTCTGCTTCCCTCACCCCTTCTCCTCTACACACTTTATCCCTGATGCAAAATCTGTAAGGATGAAAGATTTCAGCTGTCCTTTCAGCATAGGTTGTATAAATGTGCCTTCTCCTTGCCAAAGGGGCTCTTCCCCCAGTGATGGTTTATTAATGATCTGAATGATGGGATGGATTGCACTCTCAGCAAGTTCCCGGATGACACTAAGCTGGAGGGAGAGGTAGATACACTGGAGGGTAGGGATAGGGTCCAGAGTGACCTAGACAAACTGGAGGATTGGGCCAAAAGAAATCTGATGAGGTTCAACAAGGACAAGTACAGAATACTACACTTAGGACAGAAGAATCCCATGCACTGCTACAGGCTGGGGACCAACTGGCTAAGCCTTTTCTGCAGAAAAGGACCTGGGAATTACAGTGGACAAGAAGCTATATATGAGTCAACAGTGTGCCCTTGTTGCCAAGAAGGCTAACAGCATATTGGGCTGCATTAGTAGTATTGCCAGCAGATCGAGGGAAGTGATTATTCACCTCTATTCGGCAATGGTGTGGCCACATCTGGAATACTGCATCAAGTTTTGGGCCCCTCACTATAGAAAGAATGTGGACAAATTGAAGAGAGTCCAGTGGAGGGCAACAACAATGATTAGGGGGCTGGGGCACATGATTTATGAGGAGAGGCTGAGGAAACTGGGCTTATTTAGTCTGCAGAAAAGAAGAGTGAGGAGGGAATTGATAGCAGCCTTCAACTACCTGAAGGGGTGTTAAAGAGGATGGAGCTAGACTGTTCTCAGTGATGGCAGATGACAGAACAAGGAGCAATTGTCTCAAGTTGCAGTGCGGGGAAGTTTAAGTTGGATATTAGGAAAAACTATTTCATTAGGAGGATGGTGAAGCACTGGAATGGGTTACCTAGGGAGGCGGTGGAATCTCCATCCTTAGAGGTTTTTAAGGCCTGGCTTGACAAAGCCCAGGCTGGGATGACTTAGTTGGGGTTGGTCCTGCTGAGCAGGGGGTTGGACTAGATGACCTCCTGAGGTCTCTTCCAACCCTAATCTTCTATGATTCTACGGTGCTCAGGTATTACTCATGTACAAAGGTTACTTTTGTTAAAAATACAGCTGTTCAAATAATATGGTGAAAAAATCAGAATGTATTTGGGAATAAATTATCCAAATTCTATTCTACGCTCTCTTATTCATGGGGTTCATACTATTATTCACAAATATTTACACAGTCATTAGGTGTTTCTAAAATATAGTGAATACAGAAAGTTTCATTGCTTCACCTTTTTTCAGAAGAATTTCTGCTAACCTTATTAGTCATTCATTATTCTCCTGTTAAAAAAATTCAGTCATCCAATCAGGCCGCAGAAGTGTACCATATGACCAAACATACAGAACAAATAGGAAGGAGTGACTAACTTTTCAGCCTGAGGGTCAAACTCCTATTTCAAAAAAGTCAAGTCAAAAGGCACAAGCAATATTTTGGAGGCAGATTCTTTACCCTGATTCACTCCATTTGTGAAACTCAGGCATTGCTAAGGAACCTGAAACCACCTATACGTACTCCCCCACCCAGCATGGGGGTATAGAACCAGCATATCAGCTCCTAGTGGTGCAGAAGGTGAGTTGAAAGCTGGATGTTGGCTGGAACATACTGCACGCTGGTTATTTCCATCTGGTTTAGAGAGCCTTGGGGATCATGGTCAGTTGGCACAAGTTAGACAGATCCCTAAGCTGCTCTAACCTGGGGTGGGACAAGAATGAGGGGAGCTGCAAGTGTCACACCCCAAGGAATCCCTCCCTCAGGGTCCCATGGGGAGGCAAATCCCAATTGGTAATGAAAATTTGTCACACAAGTGGCTGTTCATCCTCAAGTTCTCCTTTCTTTTCCTTCTCCTGGATTACCCTGAGTGACTGTGTCAGGAAGGAGGCAATGGAGTAGCCAGAGTTAGTTTCCTACCTTCTCTGAAATATAGCCAGAGGGGAAGCTGTTGAGCAGGTACACCAGGGAAGGGACAGCAGCTCTCAAGAGTGCTTCCAGCTCTCATCAGAGCTGCTCCTGGTTCTGTATGGGAGCAGTGGGAGGTAATTTCTCCTGAACGGTCTGTTTTAGGGAGTTTTCTGCAAGACCCTCCTCTCTTCCCTAGTCTTTACTGATTGAGATAGGCACCCAGACAAAAAAACACTTTTTTACAATTGGATTGGGATACACTTGTTCTCGCTTCCAGTATGAATCAGCAGACAAGCCCTGCATCTCCATGCAGGATCCTGGAACCAGACATCCCATGTCATAATGCGTATTTGGAATATAGGGTATTTTTCATGTGTATGTTGAGGAATTTGAAACAAAACATCATGATGGACTCTTATGAGCCATAGTACTCATCATGTCAATGAGCTATGCATACTGAGAATGTCTCATACATTTCTAATACTATCTTTAAAATAAAGCTCAAGGAAACTAAATACAAAATAAATAATGAATGTTACTGTCATAAATCTGGTTTAATCCCACAATATCATAGAATTCAGAGATAGTACCCATTAACTCCATCTAAAGAGAACCACATCACTGGGCAATGTTCTCAGACCGCTTACAATACTTAGGCAAAATAGATGAAATAAGGATGGTCTAAAATGTCTCATGTCTGAATTTACTAGTATTTGTGAATTAGCATATGATTATCGCTATTTTAATGACCGTAGTACTGAGCATCATTTAGTGTGCATATATTCAGTGTTATGGGCACTTAATCTAATCCTAGTTTTGCAATATCTTCCATTTAAGGGCCTTTTTGCTTTCTTCAGATGATTATTAAATCTAGTTTCCTTGCTTTTAATAAAAAGCTTTGATATCAGATTATATTTCAAACATGACTTTTTAAAATGAAACGATAAGTAAAAGGACACTTTAAAATAACAGTAGAAACCCATTGCAAATCATTAAATTTTGGCAAACGAGGGAGCAAGTGAACAAATGTAGTTATAAAAGCAAGGATAACAAGTGGGTTGTAGCCCACGAAAGCTTATGCTCTAATAAATTTGTTAGTCTCTAAGGTGCCACAAGTACTCCTGTTCGTTTTTACAGACACAGACTAACACGGCTGCTACTCTGAAACATATCACAAACCAGTATTTCATTCATTTGACAAGTGAAGCTTAGTTTTAATTACAATACATTGTAGCAATGTATATTTATGTATGGAGTAAATTTATGTCAGATAATTTTATAAGAATAATGAAGTCTTTGAAATATGAGATCTCAGTGTGTTGCTATGCTGTTAAATCCTTCCTAATACACACAGAGAAACTGCTCTTTTCTGAAGGCAAATTATGTAGTGTATAGATCAGTGAGGTGTGAATTAATAAGGTTCTACTGTACATAATTTTCCAGTTGAATAACAATAAAACTTGAACAGGATAAATTGGTAATTAATACTAAATGAATAAGACTATTATAGACAGACATTGTACTGTGGAGGATATTTTTCAAGCTGCATGCCAATACCTATACTCACTAATGCATAAGCTTTAGTACGCAAAAAATGGCTTTATAAAATGACATACCTTATAAATTTTAGGACTTCTTTAAATTAGCAGCATACTGTACCTTCACAACTCTTTTTGTCAGGTCCAAGTTCATAGCCAGGATCACAAGCACACTGATAACTGCCCAAGGTATTCACGCACCGCTGTTCACAGCCCCCCTTGTCAGGTTTGGCACATTCATCTTCCTCTATGAAGACATAAAAGAATGGAAAAGGCATTAATTAAAAGTCTTTACCTTCCTCATCTCTATTTGTTGAACAGATTGATATTATCTGCAGCAAGTGGTGTGCATGCCATTGAACTTGTCTATATACAGGGCCGGCTCCAGCATTTCTGCCGCCCCAAGCAAAAAAAAAAAAAAAAAGCCGCGATCGGCGGCGGCAGTTCAGCGGCAGGTCCTTCGCTCCTAGAGGGAGTGAGGGACCTGCCGCCCCTGAATTGCTGCAGGTGCCGCCCCTCTCCCTTGGCCGCCCCAAGCACCTGCTGGTTAAGCTGGTGCCAGGAGCCGGCCCTGTCTATATAGCACATCATCTCCACTGACTGGAGCATTTTTAAAATCTTAAAGACCTGAAACTGGGTAAATAAAACGTATGTTCCTCTTTTCCACTACAATAGCAACTGACAGCTACAGACCTAATTTATAAGCACTTTGTGGCCAGCATACAATGATTTAGGCAGCAGCAATCTAAAGGTTGTGTAAAGTACTGAGAGAATGATTGGAAATCCTCAGCAGGGTCACTTGAAGGGCACTTTTATCTCCAACAGAATGAATTTGTACGTTATCCTGAACTCATACTCAAAACCAGATTAACAGAATCCTCAAATCCCAGTTTTCATTCTACTGATATTAAAGTAAACAAGATGCATCAGAAAAAATGGAATACAGCATTATCTCTGCTAGCTGTGAAACATGCTCATAATATTCATGCTCAAATACGCCTGAGATATAATATATATCATTTCCTTGCACAGTGGCAAATATGAAGAATATTCTCATTTGAAATAAACACTGACAATTATTTTCTCCTCTCCCACATCTGTACAGAGTGAAAACTGATGGTAAGGGCTAGATCATCACTAGCACTTTGTGGCTGGGCAAGAGAATAATACGGGAGAGTAGGTTACCTGTACCATGGGTTCCAGAGGGAATCCAGGTCCACGCAGCTTCTACATCCATACCCTGTGCACACAGGCATCAGCATCATCATTATTATTAATAATAATAAATACAGGGAGGACTGGATGGAGCCTTGGCTTCATGCTCCCACCACATTAATGGAGTGACTGTGAAAGCACTGGCATGGCAAGTGATAATACTACACCAGGCACTAACCCTGCTGCAGTTTATTTCCTCCCTGGAGCAATGAGGAGACTGAAAGGCAAATTGTGACTCTCAAAGTCAAAATACGCTTCCTGAGCTCTTCCCGGGACAACTCCAGTATGCCCTTGCCCTTGCTGGTGGTGGATAATAAAGTGACAATGACTTAAGCGATTAGAAAGAATGATACATTTTCTATTTAAGAGAAAGCACAAACATTCATAATAATGAACCTCTCAGACAATACCATTCCTATTCAAATTTTATTCTTTCAATTATTTTTTATAGACTTGCCAACATAATATTCCTCTAAACATGTTTAAGAGGAGTGATTACATCTCTATCAAAATTCAACCAATCATTCGAAGAAATTAGAAAGACAGACTGAGTTTGATTTTTCACCCCCTTGCGCCTTGGGTAGTCATTTACATGTGTGCAGAGTGAGTGTAAAAACACTGCCATTTTGATCGGTTAACATTTTACACCCAGTTTGCCTAGGTACTGACAACTGAATAAAAAAGAGGTAGTAAAAGGTAGTGAAAAATCAGGCCTCTAATGAGAACAGAAACTAAAATAATATTAATTTTGTATTCTACCAATATTACATCCTTAATGTTCTCTGTAACAGAGCAGACAAACATCGTAATTCTTCTATATTTCAATACTATATGACAGTCAATCCCCATATAATACATACCTTTAAAAAAATTAGCAGCAAACCCTGCTTTGTTAACTGTTCCATCAGAAACAAACTTCATCCACAGGGTATTAGAGGTAGCTCTAATATCTTCTGGCTTATCATAGCCACAGAAATGGCCAATCAAACGACTATTTTCACTGGTTCCATCTCGGACTTCTAAGTAGTCATAGGCACAGTTGTCATGTCTTTCGATCTGTAAATATACAACAGTGCTCTGTTTAACCATGGACTAACACTCCTTTATGTTAAGTGGAATAGAAAATGTTCTTTCCTTTGGAAGACCATATCTATGGTCATAGAGAGTATAACAACTGATGGGAGAAAAAAGAAATGTTCTTGATAGGTCTGTGTGTTACTACACTCACTTTCATGAACAGAAGCAAAATCCATTGAGATGTTGATAAGATACAATAGCTTAATTGCAAAAAATCAGCTGTCTAAATAGCTACAAAACAAGGCCCCATGTACTTCACAGTAAGCTTGATCTAAACTCTATGGAAGACCTGGTTTCTGCACAATCTAGTGCAGAAGACTAGTGATTCAGTGGCAGTTTTTGACAAATAAAGAAATTTAAATTTTATTGAACTGAATATAAAAATGAACTATAATCAGGAAAGTATTATTTTTTTGTTATTTAATTTGATGTTAAATTCAATTTATTTTATGCTATCCTTTCATTTTCAATGTAGTGCAAAATTCTGCATTACTGCTTTCACCCTGCATAACTACATTCTAGAATTTGATGTGGGAAGCTAGATGTACTGGCAGTGAATAAAGTTTTAGGCACCTAGAGAGTGTGGGAGGCAGACTGGAATTACCCACATTTGCTGTTAAATGGTGAGCAATGAAATAATTAATAGTAATGACACTTAAAATGTCATCATTACATCTCTGAAGCTGTTAAGTTTCCTGTTTCACTTTGGAGACTCCTGATTTCAGGTGACCTCTCTTGACTCTTCCAGGCAGCTGACTGAACCTTTGATATATAACGGGAGAACCCGAGCAGGACTAGAAATATGTGGGTAGGACATCTCATCCACACATCCTGCCAGAAGACCTCAGACCATAGACACAATTTTGTGTATGTCTTAGGTTAGAGTGCCTCACGCTCCCTACCTAGTAGTGTGTAGAGCACCTGTCAGAGTGGGAGTTGCAGCAGAGAGTAAAGCAGCAGTAGGACCTGGAGATGAGCCTTATGATCTTATATCCCAGGTACTGCAGATAGACTCCCAGAGAGAGAGAGAGAGAGAGAGAGACAGACAGACAGACAGACAAAATATCCCCCTAATGCAACCAGAACTTTTACGGCTGCTTTACTTTAGGATTACCCCATGGTTTTAGAATTATGGAATACAGGTGCATGGAATCCTGCCTATAAATAAATTAACTAAATCCAGGAGAATAAAATTATATCTTCTGAGAAAACCTGTTATACAAACAAATGGCAGGATTTGTTTTAAAAGGAGATTTCTTAGTTAAGCAGAAGGCTCAAATCAAATCTATTAACAGAACCACCCTTTTAAAAAAATACAAGCAAACTAAATCTCATCCCCAAATGGATTTTTTTGTAATATGGAATTAAACCTATTAATATATTCTATGACAGTTTTGCTGTTCATTCATTTGGTTGCTGAAATACTATACCTACTGTGTATTATGAGCAGAACTAAGAAGCTTTTGCTTAGTACATTAGGATTTCTGATTCTTTTATGCTCAGTTTTGTTTATTTCATTTTTTAAAAAAAAGAACAAATTTTGTCCCTCTTGTACAAAACTTGTCCATTTTCTTATCTAAGTCTCCAATATTGCATACATTTAAACATACACATAACTTTCCCCATGCAAGCAGTCCCATAGAAATGAGTAGGACTACTCACATGAGTAATGCTACAGGGGCTTATGTGTTTCCAAGCTCAGGGCCTTAATTAATTACAGATATCCATCTAGGCATTTTGATCATGAGCAGTACCAGAACCAGAGTTAGGATGGTGAGTAAGAAATATCATAACAACCTGGGGCACAATTATCGCTGCACTGACTTCAATAGGAGTTTCACGTGCACAACTAATGTTGTGGTCATGCATGTGTCTATCTGAGCACCAGTTTTTCAGAGATTTAGAGGGTAAATTTTAAATGTATTTCGCATTCCAATTTTTTTTAAAGTTATTAAATTGACAACTTTTTAATGTTAACAATTACAATATGCAATTCTGTTAGCATTATTGTATTAACAGTAATAGAGTAAAAAGCTATTACATTCAGACGTAGGGGCTATCGGCCTGCTCCAAAGCCCATTAAAATCAATAAAGGGTCTAACTGTATTATATTTTGTCCACAGTTCATTTTTACAGGAGCATAAGTCATTCAGCAATTCAATTTTTTTTCTCTGATAGAGGAACATTGTTCCACTCTGTAGGGGAGTTTGGAAAATACTTTTATGGGCCAAATTCAGCTCTAAATTACATGTGCCCAACTCCCATTGAAGTAAAACACTAGAATTTCCTTTCTGAGCATCACCTTTCATTTTTGGCAGAGGAAGAAAGATAAAAATCTATTTTGGGCAGTGGTAAGTTGCTAAACATCTAAGACTATAAAAATCAACCAACTTATAAAGTGCTATTGATTTACACCAAACATTCAAGTAAGGTGATCATTTGACTAGATTAATTTATTTTTAGTTCAATACCACTGCAAGTGGTTCCAATACTAATAATCTTTAGAGATTAACTAGTTACAACCTGAAATACAAACCAGAAGTTAAATATAGTGTTTTTGGACAAGTAATAAGTAACTTTAAAACCCTTTGGCAACAAATAAAAAGAACTGATTTGAACTGTGTTTTCCTTATCTGAGTCTCATATTTTAGGACATTATGGTGTTGTGTTATCTGGCAGCGCTGCTGTGCAAAGACTTGCTATGCTAAACTACAAAAGTCTGCTATGCTTCGCAGTATAGAGTTTGATCCAACACCCATTTAAAGTAATGGAATGACTCCCACTGAGTTCAGATTGGGCCCATAAACCTTGTTTATTGGAGGGTTAAAATGTCATTTCTTCAAATTACATGTGGGTGAAGAATATGGAAATTGTTAGTAAATAAATAAAACATATTTTAATTTTTACAGCAAAAAAAAATGTAGTTGTGTTGGTAGCATCAGCAGCTGAAGGCTCCTGAAGAAAGTCAGGGCAGCATGACAGAATGAGGATGAAGGAAAGCCAGAGAAACCCCCTCGATGGAGGCAGCAGAAGTGGCCAGAATGGGGTCTCCAGGTGAGACTGCTTCAAGTGGCCATGGGGACCCAGAGAAACTGGTTGGATATGGTCCAAAAGAGGTTACGACAGGTGGGAACTTGGCAGGACACTGACCCATCCTCCCAAACCAACCTGTTCTATATTATCTCTTCCTCTCATGCTCAAATAGTGTCTCACAAGGTGAGTTAGAGGTGGGTTCTCACCAGATCTAATGGTTTGGTGAGACAAGCAGCTCAACTCCAATTCAGCTTTCTCACATTTAGTGTTTATACAGTGTGTGGCAAGTGGTGAAGTAAAAAGTAGGGATGCACAGAACTCCAACTTTCCTTCCCCGTCTGGAGGTAACACCACTGGCAGAACAGTCTGGATTCTTATTTTCAAAAATTTTACTGTCTCAGACAGTTTCTCAGAATTTATTTTTCAGCCCCAGAATAGTCAATAGCCTAGTGGTAGAGCTCTCACCTTGGATGTGGAAAATTCAAGTTCAAATCTTTGTTCTGCATGATTTGGACTAGCAACTTGGGACTCCCACATTGCAAGTGAATGCCCTACCACTGGGCTATAAAGTCACTCTCTCTTCTGACCCAATGAATAATTATTTATACAAAGTGGAACATCTCCAGCTGGAGAGACTCCGAGAGATTGAGAGAGACTGATTAAGTGGAGTTAATTATGCTAATATTTATGCTGCTCTGCCTAAACATCACATAGTACAATTCCTCTATCAGTGAGCTAAAGAAGAGCAGGTAATCCTACACTATGCAGAAGCTGCAATGCCCACAGCAGGCTAAACAAGATGACTCAGTGATAAAGTCTGAAGTTCTTGGCTTTTCTGGGGATTTAATTATAGACTGGAGGTTATTTATAAAGTTATTTCACTGCATTGTGTGCAATCAGAATTTATGAAACATAAAAGCACCTTTCAAAGGACAAACAAATTTTCTCACAAACACAGTGTAATAACTTCTGTCTGCCCTTTACTATTTTTGGACACAGGGACTTCTGATTTTTAAATCACTTTTCTGTTTTGCTGGGCAATGCACCGAGTATATAGAAATAAAGTGACATATTGGAACTCATATTTGAGATAATTTTGCTACAGAACTGTTATCTATTTAAGGATATCTGATACCTTTTGTCATTAGCAACAGAACATTCAAAATTTTTCTTTTACAGATACATACGTTGCCTACAATAAACCTTTAACACTCATGAATTAATACATTTGGGGGGGGGGGGTGGATTACAGTTCAGCCATAAGTATATCCAATATTGATTGCATTTCTTTTTTTCATTTTATCTATTCTTTGAAATCTTTTCCAAACACTTGCTGTCTCTTGAGTTTTCAGCACAAGAGGAGGTGAAGCAAAATTTCTTGAAAGAAGGAGTGAAACCAAGTTATGAGTGGCTTAGTAAGCTATGCTGCCAATATAAGCTTAAAGTTGGACATTGCTTGTTTCGTTTATATGCCGCAAAGGGATAATCTGTTGTTGTTTTTTTGCTATTTCAGAGAAGACCAACTGATTCCTCGCAGGTAGTAATAAAAATCAGAACCACTGCTCTATATTTTTGTTAGTATAGCTATTGCAGGAAAGGCATTCCTTGTCCATTAAACAAAGTAATCTTGTTTAACGTCAGATTTCATAGAGCTGTCCTAATCAATCCTGATCCATTATAACAGACTCTCTGTATTTTGATATAGAAAGGTATTATTAAGAACTACAGTATTACTGAAAATACTGTCCATTTAAAACAATTTTCAACTCTGAGCCAGGACAGTGAAAGCCTAACTAGCATTCAAAATGATCCTTGGGCAGGGGAAGAGCCTCCTGCCTTATGTGGTATGGAACATTAATTTAACTGACAAAAAGATAGGAGACTGCAGGTAACACCTATGAATGTTTATAATGTTTTCTAATGTTTATAATATATGGTCATTACAAATGGTAAATTTTGCCACTGAGGCCTGATCTTTTGATAATTCCATGCCAGAACTCCCATTGATTTTCAAGGGTGGTACATCACTTAAAGGCTGCAAGACCAGGAACAAGAGAGATGAAAGAGCCAGATGTTTTTTCACGGATGCACAAAGGGACTTGGGCATTGCAATGCTAAGAGTCACTTTTAGGCAGATAGGAAATCAAAGGAATACTACTGAGATCCACAAAACCTGAGTTAGTCACCTAAGCTCCCTATAAAATGAATGGAGAGAGATAGGGACCAAAGAATGCAGTCCACAAAAGCCAGCACAATAGGCTGGGAGCCACCTAAAATAGCCCCTGGGAAATGTAGATTGCAGTGGAACCAAAACTGTAATTAAATCACCAAAACGCAAGGTTTAGGCACCTAAGTATCTTTGTTAGTCTGAGCCATGGTTCCTAAACTTATACTCTAGTGAAATATTTAAACAAAAAGAGTAGACAGAACAAGTATTACTAAACTTAGCTGTGAACTTCAAACCAGCACTTATAGTATGTATAATGGGTTGTATGAAATATCAATTGCCTGTGTTAGGGACAAGTTTGCTGGCCTGTACCATTCAATAAAAATGTTTATAGAGATCCACTATAGATATGTTAAATTTGAAAAAATATGGGCTTTTAGACCATTTTAAGAATTTGGCTTTTTAAAAAATACAGTACTTGTTTCTGCATAATAAAAACAGAAAATAGTGCTTTCTTTCCAGAAAGGCATTCCTTTTTTTAAACAATTAGATTGAGAAAAGAAATAACAGCTCTATTATTTAATAGAATCCTAAAGCAGTCTTGCGAAACAGGATTATGCATTTGTCAAAAGAAACTATTGTCAGTATTTAAAACATTCCAATTCAAATAGCACAGATAACGTAAAACCCCTTTAATCTTCTTGAAAATTTCTGCAACAGGAAAGGTCCCAAGGAAAGTAAACTTCAGCAGTAGACTTTTTTTTGGGGGGGAAGGGGGGGCAGAGGAGAGAATTCTTTGTTTCTTCATTGGTTTAATGAGGATTCCCTTAAATGGCACTGTCAGTTATCCACTAGCTGGTTTGCTGAATCAGTTAAATGGCTTTACCTCAAATGCCTGAAAGGTTAATCCGACATTGTAGTTCTCTGACACTGTTATTTTCCACACACATTCCTTCATTGGTCTGTAGTCATCAGGATAATTAGGAGACTGGATCTGGCCTTCGTTTTTGTGGATCTCACCTCCACAGATTGCTGATGAGAGCATAAAACTCAATCTAAGTATATTTTCAGGACAGACATTTCCCCTTCTTCTTGAACTGACATATTTTATGTGGTGATGAAATTATACAAGAAAAAATGTACAAACTTTAAAAAGGTCAAATTGCTGAAATCAAGCTTGGTTGTATAAACTACTGCACATTTTCACAGAATATTTAATGTTTTTAATAATGCAGTACCTTTAACACTGGAGAAGACTCCGGAATCACTGATATTTATGATTTGTGACTGCTTAAAAAGGCATTAAAATTGTCACAAAATAATATCACTTTTTATATGCTTTTAGGGGTATGTAACATACATTTCTCATCAATAGCCATGTCCATATGTAGTTTATTAGCCTCAGTAAAACAGAATATTGAGACAGAAACTTCATCCTCTACATCTATGAATCTTTACCTACAAACTACGGTCTGCTCCTGGAAACACAAACATTCTGAGTTCAGTGAAACAATTCACATGAGTAAGGTTACTCAAATGCATAAGTGTTTTCAGGATTGGGGCCTACCCTCAAATACTAAACATCTACTCTTTTCTACTAAACAGTGTTAAACTGGGCTTCACTGGTATTTCAAGAAGGTATCTATTAACGTTCTCATTTACTTAAACTACAGTACATGCAAGAACAGAACCAGATTTTGTGAAGGAAGGTGGGGAAGTATAGAACAAAACATTAAATACATTTTCTCTTCAACGCTACCTCTTAAACAAGACATCCAACAAGAAATGTGCAAAACTCCCCGCTCCCAAAATTTCCCATGAGAAAGAGATAGCCACATTAAATTTCCAAGGTGTCATTAACAAAATGGACTCAATACACCTGAACTAAAGGAAAATGGAAATTTCCCTATGTTTGGTAAGCTCGGTGCAGAAATGTAGGTATGTGCTAAAGAATAGATCTCAAAATCTATTGAGAAAGTTTAAGAGAGTTTCCAACTACCATTTAATTAAGAATTTAAAAATTTGCATGATATACTTATGACCACCATTACTGATGTTATTGGAAAGGATGATGTCTGTAATGAGATCATATTGGCAATTTCAAAATTATACATCTGTGAAGTTGATGGCCCATACCAAAACAACCAAAGTGTTTTCTTAAAAAGTAAGAAACTAATTTCAGATGAAGTTAATGTAACTATTTATCAATGCCCACATTTGTCAAGATATTAATGTGTTTCTTGTTAATCGTTATCCATATGATTAAGTCATCTTTAATATTCATAGTGACTTGCCTTCATAAACTGCTGCAAAACCTTTTCCTACCCAATTGCTGCTGCTACGGAACTCTATCCACATTCTGCTGTCAGTAGATGTGAGTACTTCTGGTAGTTTGTCACCACAGAACCTGCCTAAAAACAAGCAATGAATAAGCATACTTTATGTAATCTTTCAGGACCAAATCCTACAAGCACTTACATGTGGGTTTATCTTTATAAACAGGCTTGGAAGGATTCAATTTTTATCAGTAAATGCTGATTTCACCATACACACAAATCAACAAAAATATTTCCATTGATAATAATAGATATGTACAGAAAGGCAAAGTAAGAAAAAATGTTCCTTGAGAAGTTGTTAGAGTTTGATTTAACAATATTTACTTTGTACATTTTGACATATGATGTTGACAGGGTTTAATGGTTATAAATCTTTACTTTTTAATTCTCAACAGCTACTATCATTAAATAATTATTGTCTGACCCCCCCGTTGCCTGACGCCCCCACATAATTTCCAACCATGAACATTTAAAGTCAATAAAAATGCTTTAAAATACATTGTAGAGAGATAGAGAGATTTTATTGTAATATTGTTGGTGCTATTTTTCACAATTCCCAGGCTCCTTTAGTACTATGAGACCACATGTAAAAGTCTCAGAGGGATTGCGGGGCAAGAGGGTGTTCCTCTTTCTAACCATAATGAGTCAAACGATATCATACTTCAAACCTGTCACTGATCTAGAATTGAGCATTATGCATTCTGGACCTCATACTGGAATAATGTCAGCAAAAATTGAGGAAGAATTCCAATTTTGTGGGAGAAAAAATGGTAATGTTCTCTCTCTATATTTTTTCTAAATTTAAAAATGACAGCTTTTTGAAGTAGATGGGATTAGTGGGTAGACTGCAAGTATGCTGGACAAAGACGCATAATAGATATAATTTATCATATGGATCTGCACTTTATCACATGGACATGAATACCACTACTGTATTTGTGGTAGCATGCAATATATTTCTCAAATTCCACAGAATAGCTTTGGCCTAAATTTTATTAGTTAAAAAGGCCAAAAATATATAATCCAGTTTAACAAATCTGTTGTTGTTTGCCTACATTCTACTGAAATACAACCTGAAGCAATAAGTACCCATGCCTTTAAAAAGGATGTGCATGCATGCAATACACACTACATGTCCCAGCATGCCACGGCCTGAGCATGGCATGTTGGAGTTTCAAATCTTCCCAGCTAAACCTCTATCTTTTTAATGAAAAGGGTGTCTCATGGACTGCATTATTGACTTGCAAGAAGATATTGGTGCGTTGAATGTCCATTACTCAAACTGAAAGTTCTCCTCTCGTAACCACAATAGAAAAACTACAGAGACAAAGCTGATGAGTAGAACTTTACAGCTGGTGTTCTAGTCATAGCAAGTCAGTTACCAATTATGTACACTGGTAGTGCATGCGCCACTGACTACTTACTCAAAAAATTATTCCTAAAGTTCTATCATCAAATCTATAGCAACCTAGATATTTAAAACACAGAAATACTGCATGAGCAGTTATTTTAAGTACACACATAGTTATTTGTCATGCTCAGATTCAAGCATCTACTTAATAACCTCTTGCTCCACTGAGATAAAAGTTTATTTCCTTTTTTGTTTGTTTGTATTTGTTTGTTTTCTGAAGGGGGAATTTTTATTTATTTTATTTATTTATATTTCCTGAGCATTTTGCAGTTTTTCAAAGATTTGCAAAGTTATTGTGAATAGAAAACAAGGAGTTCAATTTCTGCATGCAAACTATACATTGAACAATAGCGGAGTGGGAAAACAGTTTCATACCAAGCAGAGGTGATTTTCTCCAGTAGCCATCTCTTACTTCAATATAGTCATACCAGCAGAGACTGCTCTTGTACAGGTCCATTGTAGTAAAGTTTAAAACAATCTGCAATGCAGAGGAGAATAGCATGCCATATAATTAACTTGGTTGTAGTTAGCACTAGAATATAGACAGCCCAACCAATATGCTGTGAAACCAAAGTCATAGTGATCACCCTTAAAGTCTCGCCAATTGCCTAGATAGTTAAATAGCTAGTCCTTTGGCAGTATCCAAGTTATTTACTATAGTAAGTATAAGAGAATACTACAGGTACTGATGTAACTTTGTGTAAGGTAAACTGGCAGGCTTAAGGTTGACCACTTTAGCTTAACAGTTTCCAGAGTGTTTTTACTAAGAAATCCAAATGTGAAAGTGACAATACAGTAAAATGTTGTTCTAACATCATCACATTACATTATTGGCTATTACTTCATCCCAAGCCTTGTTCCATTCAGTGAATAGGACTTTGGGTCATTTATAACATCCCTGGGTATAAATGTCATTTATGGACATAAAATCACCACGATTCTCTTTCCCTTCCTACTTTGAGAACTTGCTCTACATTCAAAAACTATGGGGTGTGCATTCAGTGTGATGACATGACCCGTGTTGAACACAACACCATTTAAAAAAAAATTGGATACACTGTCACTTTTTGAACAAAACCTAAATAAACTTATAACAGAGTTTCACTTAGCAATATCAGAATTTGGTGTATATGTGAAACTTCAGAACTTGCCGCTTCTGACTCACGCTGAAAAGAACTGAGTACATCCATAAATACACACACATTTTTTTAGTTAATGACACAAGCATTGCTGGAGGAGCATTCAGAATAATGCATCAGAGCATCCCATTTTCTCCAGAATTATTATACCCTATATCATCATAACATGTAGCTTTTCAACTGAAATAGTTAATTGAGGCCACACATTCACAATGGCCATAGGTTGGTTCCTAGCTCACTAGCACTGCCTTAGCAATCTGGCCTACTCTATGTGAAGCTAAGTATCTCTCTCTTGTAGTGGTGGCATTGCTGTGAAATAATGGCTGTAAACACGTAAAGCATTAGGAGCATTAAAAGAAATATTACTGTAATCCATTGCTAAGGTCAAAGTTAATACATTTTGGTTTCACTTAGAACTTATTTTGGTATCCTGAAATTAACATACTTTGTAAGGGGGATAAAGGCAAGAGCACCATCACGTAACAATGATTCTTACAACCAGGTCAGATTTAAGAGAAGGTCAGCATAACAAGAAGATAAAGCATCACTCATTGCAAGTTTAGTCTGTAAAATAGTTTCTAGAATTCATAGGCTTTCATTAGCTTTCATTTTCCTTCTTTCCCCTTATTCCTTTTTTTAATGTAGGAAGTTTGATTCTGAACATTCAAACTAACGCTGGAAACGGTTCTGCACCCACGTCATATGGTTAACTCTTCATGATTTCAGTGGGAGTTACACACATGTAAATAAGGGTAAAATTGGCCCCAATGGGCAATGGGGAAAGCAGCCCACTTTATTTTCTTGCAACTGCATTTTGTTTAAGAGATCAAAAGTCTTTTTAAAACAATACCTCACTAATTCCTTACCAAAAGTATTCAACAAAAAGACTGATCCGAAGCATACTTGCACAACAGAAAATGTCATTACAGACCCTGTGCTACAGACCATTTTTCTGTGTGTCATGTGACTTTAATACTGGGTACTCAAATTTTAAATATGCTGTTAGAGAGGAAACATTTGCTACTGTGCACTAATTTAAATTTCACACTACTACAATATATTCCCATGGCAGCCAAGTACCAGCTGCGTTTGTCATTTAAAACTGTCAGGGAACTCTCTTACTCCAACTGTGTTGAGAAAAAAAAAAACATTTAAATCTGAACAACGGACCCAAATAGTCACTTAAAGGTTTATTTTCATTGCTTCAAGGTGTACTATATGTCCCTTTTTAAGGAACATACAATACAGTATTTATCCACAAATCACAATCTTTCCCAGGCAACTTGATCTTGTAATAGAAGATAAACAATTAGATATTGTAGACAAACTAATATACAGCTTAAATATAAGTGACCGAGAGCAATTGAATACCAAGAAAAGGAAAGAAGTTTCAAGTAAAGAAAAATTGGTTTCTTTCTTATTTTGGATAGCCCAATTTAAAAGTTAGGCAGTACTAGGGAAAAAGTTAGACAGACACTCATTTAAAACACTGGGTAAAACCTCCCCAAGAAAATGAAACAATGGGATTAAACAAAATCAAGGCTAAATGCACTGATGCACAATCTAGCCATCTTTTAATGGCTAGATTGTGCCTTTAACACAGCCCTGCACAGGGGTGGTTCAGAGCACCAGGGTAAGCATCAGAGACCCTTTCCCAGAGCTCCCTGGTGTGCTACAGGGAACATGAACTGCCATGCCCACTTAATGAGTGCAGCAGTGCTTTGTGCAGCTGTCCAGCTTCGCTGGCTGGCAGTTTGGGGTGGAGGGTGAAAACAGAGCATGCTTCTGCCTGCTCCCCATCCACTTAGGGATATTATAAACTCTGTGGAAAGCATCTTGAAAACAGACCTGCACCCCTTTAAAAGTGCAGGGACTGCAACAAATCTGACCAGTCCTTACTTGATCTTTGTGTCCCTTCCCCCTTACTGTATGGGACAGCCAGAAACTAGCATTAAATTCCTCAATCTGCAAGCAAAGAATTAATGTTTTCAGTATAAATTTGATAAACTGGAAAACATAAAACATTTAGGTCTTATTTCATCATCTCACAAATGAACAGTTGTATGAATTCCGGGTCATACAATAGAACCTCAGAGTTACAAACACTTCGGGAATGGAGGTTGTTCATAACTCTGAAATGTCTATAACTCTGAACAGAAAGTTACAGTTGTTCTTTCACAAATTTACAAATGAACATTGACTTAATACAGCTTTGAAATTTTACTATGCAAAAGAAAAATGCTGCTTCCCCTTTATTTTTTTCGTAGTTTACATTTAACACAGTACTGTACTGTATTTTCCTTTTTTTTTTTTTTTTCTGCTGCTGCTGCCTGATTGAGTACTTCTGGTTCCAAATGAGTTGTGTTGCTGACCTGTCAGTTCATAACTCTGAGGTTCTACTGTAGTTATTTCAGAAGCAGCTAAAATCTGTAATGAGGGAATATTAATCAAATTATATACTAGGCTTAAAACCTGAGCCTAGGGATCAGAACTGAATACTTTAAAATCAGTCACAATTGTTCCTGAATCTGCTGTACATTTTTCTTTATTACACTATCAGTTAACATCTTTTCATAGAAATTGTATTAATTATTTGCATTGGAAGATATAAAGTTTTAGGTAATATTTTAGCTATATTTTCATACTTCAGCTATCTATTTTTTATATGTTGAATCGCCTTTCCATTAACTTCAAAAATAAAAGTAAATATAGTCTTAATGGAAAACTAGTTCTAACAATCTCTTTCCATTAGGTAACATGCAAGTGTTGATAAGACCCAGGTTGCATTTATAAATGTCTAATTCAAAGAGATAATGAAGAACTTTAACATTTTATTCACTCAATGAATGAGATGACAAAGACCTTTGTTATGGGAAACACACCATATCAGAACTATAGCTTCTTGTAATATTTCTACAGGATTCCTTCAATGCTACTGTATTAGGTTTTATGACTGTTGAACTACTGAGCTAAAAATGGCATGATTCGTGGTCAGAAATCAACATGAATATATTTAAGGTTCCATTTTGCAACTCTGCAGAAATCTGGAGAGCTGGAGACAAGGCAGAACAACAGTTCAAGGGGACAGGATGACTGAAAGTCTCCAGAGAAAGACAATCAATGAACATTTGTCAGCACAATTAAGAAATTATTGGTTACGTAAGCAAAGTCAATCATGCCATTGCAGCCTCAAATAGAATAATATATCACACCTCTTATTTGCTGGGATGAGAAAGAACAAAATACATTGTGGAAACAGGGCTATTCTATATATTTCTGCAAGGACTTTTTTTAATTGAATATTACTTTCATAATAGCTGAGGATTAGTTGTCCTATTTAAGCATCCATATAAAGGCTAAAGGAAAAATAGAGAATATTGAATATTGCATATTGCACATATGGTACAGTTTAGCCCCCTATGCTAACTAAATCCTCGGAGTCAGAAAGCAGGGATTCACCCTTCAGATGGCAGTGTTTGTTACCAATACCACCCTTGCAACCTCATCCCTCTTAATTTCCTACCACCAGTGACCTCATAGAGGATCTGTGTTAGCATAAGTCAGTGTGGATTCTGGAATGAATATAGGGAAAAAGTAACACCCCACCAAAACTCCCACCAAACTATGTTGAAACAATATACTGTTCAGTCCAAAGAAACCAGAGCGCGAGAAGCCAGGAAGTTTGGAGTTAAGACTTCTCAGTCCATCATTAGGTCACATCTTATTTTAGGGGCAAATGAGTATGAATGCAAAATCCCAAAACAAATGGCACTTAACATTATTGTACCATTTATTTCAGTGTTTAAAAGCAAAGGAAGTAAAATACAAACATAATTATGTCTCACTTGTTCCTTCATAGGGAATACAATGAAATAAGAGACTGATGTTCTATCAAAACAACAAGGAGTCTGGTGGCACCTTAAAGACTAACAGATTTATTTTGGCATAAGCTTTCGTGGGTAAAAACCTCACTTCTTCTGTTCTACCATCATCCATATATTTTTGATGAAATGGACCTAAATATCTGTTTCTGAGACATTGTGTTGTGTATGTCAATTAATTCTTAGACCCTGATTCTGCCAACCCTTGCTCACATTAAGTACCTTACTCTACAAGTATTCCCATTTATTTCAAGTAAGGTACAACTTAGTGTGAAATGAGGCAGAAATGAATCCTTTGATTTTAATACATGGAACACTTACACAAAATGTACATATTCTGCTCTCAGCTGCTACACAAATCAATGGATATTGTTTCAGAGCCTGATGATGGAGTTGAGACTGATAAATACTATATGTCATATCAAAGTATATTTAGGGAATCATTCTCTGTCCTTCATCTGTTTTTTGTCTTCTTATACTGTAAGATCTTCAGGACAGGCGCTCTCTCTTGCTATGAGTTTGTACAATGTCTAGCATAATAGGCCCCAATCCTAGTTGGGGCCTTTGGGCTCTGCAACAACATTATAAATATATTATAATAAACCTAAGGTCCTTAGAGCCAGTCATATGAAATTGCATATGTGCTAGAAATCCTCAGAAAGAACCGCTTTCTAAGTTAAACAAAACAGCAATGATTAAACCCTAAAACTTTATATATTTATTTATTTTACTGGAGAAAAGAAAAGAACGTAGGGCATTAAATTTTTGCGATGATAGCATTAACTGTGTTGCAGTGCAGGTAGTGGGGATGTAAAATTATCCCTCCAGATGTATTTGCTTCCTTTGTGCAAACCTTCTCCTATTCAGACGTTTTTATTTGCCACTCCCTACCAGCCTGCAGTGCCACCAACATCCTCCGAGCATTTGAGACTGCTTATTTTTCATCCTGTTTCACGTGCCTGCCAACAGGAGGAGTAATACATTCCAAAAGGCTTTGCTTTTATTCATAACAATGGCAATAGCTCTCACATCTCTCTGGGATCTATCAGTGCATCAGAAAACAAACATGTTCATTAGGCTGAAGAGACACAGACCTTGAGAGAACTAAGAATATAGTAATTTTGTTTTAAGAGAAGGAATGGGAGAGCAGGGCATGGCCTGAATGCAATATCTGGTGGAGTATGGTGGATTTGGGATTTTTTTTACTCTAGTATGAAGGGTGCTTCTTAGTTCTTATAGCTCTCTCTTCAAAGCTGTATCAGTTTGCTTAATATTGCCCTCCTAATACCCTTTCCATCTCTTTAAAATGTACTTGTGTATTTTTTTCTGCACATTTTGTCTGTGGGAAAACTCTCCATACCTCCCTTCATCCCACTTGGAGGGAGATCAATATCCTAGTAAATAAATGAGAACAAAATATGGTAAAAGCTGGAATGCCCTAGAAAAGAAGAGCCGGCTTGTGCCTTTAATATCACAGAAACTTTGTGAAAGGAAGCCTCATTTTCTTCACCTACTTAGTACCAGCCCAATAATTTTCTCGATCCATTTTTTCTAAAATTTACACCCAGGCTGAGAACTTGGACTCTGCTTCAGCATCATGCAAACTTTCACAATGAAACAAACTCCTGAAATCAAGGTATACAAATTCTCCACTAGAACACCACCAGAGAACACTTACAATGATACATTTAAAACTCTTGTAGCTTCTTCTTACTTTCCATTGTATTATATTCAATTTACAAATATAAACCCACTGACTGCATTAAAAGTGCTGGTATTAGGTAGGCTGCACAGTCAGTCTGGGTTTCCCCATGCTGCACAACCAGTGTGCCTCAGCCCCATCCTGGAAGGATCATCCATGCAGATGAGAAGGTATTTGAAACTCCATGCCCATTAAACCCCTCTGCCTTTAGGTTGAGGCTGTCAATGGGGGCGCAAGTTTTGATGGGTTTTGGGTTTTTGATGGGTTTTTGTGATATGAACATCTACCTACTAAGAAGTGGACTAAAGCCATGAACTTATTTCATTTAAACAACCATCAGATGGCAACAACCTTGAGCGTCTAATCACATGGGCCAAAATCAAATCAATTGCCTACAGTTCAAAGTCTGTAACATATTGGCTCAAGGGATTGAATTGGTTCCTGATATTATGCAAACTTTAAAAAAAAAGTAAAAAGAAAAGCTAAATAATCAGGGAAGAATATCTTTTAGAAAAGGAACGCTTGTATTTATTTTGAGGGACAGAGGTGGTGAAATAATGGTTAAGTACCTTCTCCCCTGGGGTAACAGAGATTCGCCATATACAGTGTGTGTAGGAAGGATAACCATTTGGAAATCCTGGAGAGGAAAAGTTGCCTGTAGATTCTTGCAGTGTTTCTCCACATGCTGAAAGAAACAGAACATGGTAAAAACAGAAAAATTCATGTGTTTTATAAATATAAGGCACACAGGAAAAAGTGTCTCCTTTATAATATTTATTTAGAATTGATTTGATTCAGTACAGAGGCAGAATGAAAAGTGGTCTAGTGATGTTATGATTTAGTCAAAAGCAATGATTTAAACGAGTCTGCTATACATTTTGGTTTTATACATAGTTTTTTCTTTCCATGAACCCTTTCACTTATTTGCTGTGCAGCTGACATAACCAAAATTGCCAGAGTCTTAAAAAATGTCATGGCTGACAATCACATGGCAAAATTATACTTTATTTCTGTACAACTTTCTGAATTTACATGCAGTACCCACACCCATACCCAAATTATCTGAGAAGAACTAAAAGAAAAACACAGTGCTTAAGTGATTGACATATGAGAAATTAATCAGCAGTTTCATTTAATAATTTACATTGTCCAGCATTAAGGCTCAATATGAACTGATGTCATTCATTCATATTAGAATAGGAAACCTAAATCCTAAATTCAACAAAATCTCTTGCACAAAAATGATTTGTGGAGGTAGTAATAAAGAGAAACAAATGTAAAGACCCATAATACCAAAAGCTTTGATATTCTGTATTACTAAAGCCTTTAGCTTACCTGTCAATCATGCTGCTAGCTGCTGGGTTACTGATTAATAATTCTTTCTTCCCACTGAGCTATATCATCACAAGCTGCTGCCATTCTCTACCATTAAAGCTGATTCAAGTAGGATTCCTACACCTTAGTCAGTCATCTTTGTGACCTTCAATCAACAAGTTGTTTCACCTACTGATTTTGTAGGTGTGATCGGAGAGATGTGAACTTGAGAATATTACCCCGTGACTGACAGTGTAATCAGATCTGCAATACTTTTAAATTACAGGGCTACAGCTGCCAGCAGGTGAACCACCGTATCATCAAAATCTCAATGAATTATAAATGATCTGGAAAAACCTTTAGATAAGAGGGTACAAAGGAGGAGACTGTATTTTGAAGACAGACAATGCAGCTATAAAGTTAGATGCCTTGTTAAAATGTGTCCAAGATTTAATCTGACAATTGCATTGTAAAAGCAGGTTTAAACTCCATTCAAAGTACTAACCATGACTTCTGAAGATTTAATAGTGATTGTGATAAAGGAGAAAAAAAAGGACTCTCATTCCATCAAAAATTTCCAAGGTCAAAGTGGCATAATATTGTGTCCTTTAGGAACCAAATAGAGAAAAATCTCTTATTGCCTTTATTTTAAAAATATGTTTCTCTCTCTCTCTCTCTTTTTTAATTTACAGACAATTATGTAAAATTACATACATAGAAAAGCTACTTAAATGTTAAATAATTATTTCTGTACAAGTCATTTTTAGAGAAAATTCTCTACCATAATTAACAAGAGTTTATTTTAACTCAGCATGAAAGAAAGTTCAAATAAATTGCAGAGTACTGTACTGGATTTCCCTAGTGCTGACTGATATGAAACCAAAGCGTTGCCTACAGATTTAAAAGAAGCCTCAGGACACAATAATATTACTTCAAATGCAATGAAGCAGAACCAGAATGGAAGCGTGGTTCTGCCCATGAGATCTGTGTGGAATTCAGGAAATTCACTGGCTCCAAAGGTACTGCACACTATCTTCAGAAGCCCTGCTCTTGCTCCTCCACCACCTTCACCTCCCCATCAGTGTGGTTTTGATGGGATTACAATGCCAAGGCTTCTCCTATTAGTTGCTTCATTCTGAACCTCTCTTGAAGAGAGGAGGTAGTGTTCTTACATGTCATGGAGAGGATGTATGTAATGCAGATCGGGCTGCTTTTCATATCAGTCTACCTAGGTAAGTATACGGCCCCCATCACCATAGTAACTAAGCACCTTTTCAGCAGATTACCCATGAGGCCCATGGGAGGATAACATATATACTGCATCTCCCACCTGTTCCCCCCCCCCAACCACACACTCCTCAAAATTCTCTCACCAGCTGCAAACCCTAATCCTGTTAAGAGTGCTCCCGTGGTAGGATGGAGCTACAGGGGTCTCCTCCTCTTCCACAGGTACAAGAGTTCGGTATGGAAGAATCCAGGCCTTTGCTTAAAAATAATCTTTCATGGTAAATTACCAAACTATATATTATTTACCTGAGAGACACAAACAACTATCTTCAAATAACGATGCATCTCCCAGAGAACCTGAACTGCTGTAGTCTCCCCTGCTTCTATAAGGTGGATAGAAAGCTGGCTAAATCGTCGGGCTCAATGGATAGTGATCAATGACTCCATGTCTAGTTAGCAGCCGGTATCAAGCGGAGTGCCCCAAGGGTCGGTCCTGGGGCCGGTTTTGTTCAATATCTTCATTAAAGATCTGGAGGATGACGTGGATTGCACCCTCAGCAAGTTTGCAGATGACACTAAACTGGGAGGAGTGGTAGATACGCTGGAGGGTACGGATAGGATACAGAGTGACCTAGACAAATTAGAGGACTGGGCCAAAAGAAATCTGATGAAGTTCAACAAGGACAAGTGCAGAGTCCTGCACTTAGGACGGAAGAATCCCATGCACTGCTACAGACTAGGGACCGAATGCCTAGGTAGCAGTTCTGCAGAAAAGGACCTAGGGGTTACAGTGGACAAGAAGCTGGATATGAGTCGACAGTGTGCCCTTGTTGCCAAGAAGACTAACAGCATTTTGGGCTGTATAAGTAGGTGCATTGCCAGCAGATCAAGGGACGTGATCATTCTCCTCTATTTGGCATTGGTGAGGCCTCTTTTGGAGTACTGTGTCCAGTTTTGGGCCCCACACTACAAGAATGATGTGGAAAAATTGGAAAGAGTCCAGCGGAGGGCAACAAAAATGATTAGGGGGCTGGAGAACATGACTTATGAGGAGAGGCTGAGGGAACTGGGATTCTTTAGTCTACAGAAGAGAAGATTGGGGGGGGGAGGGGGATCTGATAGCTGCTTTCAAGGGGGTTGAAAGGGGGTTCCAAAGAGGATGGATCTAGACTGTTCTAGTGGTACCAGATGACAGAACAAGGAGTAATGGTCTCAAGTTGCAGTGGCGGAGGTTTAAGTTGGATATTAGGAAAAGCTTTTTCACTAGCAGGGTGGTGAAGCACTGGAATGGGTTACCTAGGGAGGTGGTGGAATCTCCTTCCTTGGAGGTTTTTTAGGTTAGGCTTGACAAAGCCCTGGCTGGGATGATTTAGTTGGGAATTGGTCCTGCTTTGAGCAGGGGGTTGGACTAGATGACCTCCTGAGTTCCCTTCCAATCCTGATATTCTATGACTCTATGATTCATGCCTATACATTTAGGATGTCTGTTGTTAACCTACAATATAGTTAAAGTCATTCCAATAATAACTACATAACAAGCGTATTACAACTAAAAATACCAAAGCAATACATTTCTGAAACTAATACAGTAACATATAAATATTTCATCATCAGTACAGTCCATACATTGAGGCTGAGTTATTAACAATATTGCAACATGTAAGGGGTGGTTTGTTTACACACAACCTTAACTTTGAACCACAAAACATAATTTAAAAAACCATTCAATAATTCAATATATACCTATAGATAGATATATACATATTACCATGTAATATATATAAGAGGACTGAAGTGTATAAGGTATATAATGGAAGTCAGTTAGGAACTCCACAGTGTATCAAAAATAGAGGGGGACACTGAAGTAACATAGGGAATCATCAGAGTTTAGCAGCCCAGTAAAGCACACAGAGCTAAGATATGGAGATTTACTCTATTCAGATCCTTAAATTATATTGTTATAAAATCAACCTCAGCCAGTTAAGCACCACAGCTCCTAAAATTTCATTTAAAGAATTTCAGTATCTACCTGGCTGAGCCACCTCTCTGAAAAGACCTAATAGTAAAATTTAAGATCCCAGATTTGGTGGTTGATTCTCCAGTGTGGTGAGGTCACTTCAGCTGCATATAAGTGGATCAAAGTGATCTCCAAGTGGCTGAAGTTTGCTCCTGACGAATTACTCCTGTACCTTTAAATTACACCCAGGCCATGTGACTGACAATCACGGAGTCCTATAAGGGGACAAACCACAACCTCCAAAACTTTGGATTGAGTGAGGGGAGGGATTAAAATCAGATCTCTTCTAATAAAATTTTATATAATTGAAGTGTTAAACTACTCTCCTGTGTCATATATTTGACAATATTTACTGTTTAAGTTAAACATCTCTTGTCAGCCAAGAAAAAGAGATTGTAAATAAGCCTCTTCTACTTCTTAATCAAAGTCATGTATTCACATGATTTGGTCATTTTGCTTTACATTATGAAAGCTGAATTAGTTTAATGATCTATTTGTTAATTTGCTCTAGTAACGTGGACAAACTGAGCCCCAAGTAGAACAAAGTGGCCTGTGGCAACTTTCATCTCTAAAGACACTGTTCACTTAGATTAAACTAGAATAGGATGACATACTCCATATTAAAAATAAGGGCAGATACAATCTACTCCATATGTCACACAAATCAGGCACAGCCTTTGAGTCCCTGGCCAGTTTCCAAAGCTGCCTTTGATTGGGCAATATTTGGGCACCCCACTTGTTTAAAAGCACATTTCTTTTCAATGGCTCAGTGGTTCTTGAAGCAGTTAGTTAAAATTCCATCACAAGAGAATTCAGAGGGTTTCTTTCCATAATTGGACTGCCAACAATTACATTATTTGTGATTAGGCTTATGAAATGCTTCACTATAAACTATTTCACTGACCATTGCAGTCCATGAGTAATGGGCTCCACTATTAAAAAGAAATGTGACCAGATGATACAATTAAATGTATGGTGACTTATTTACATTTCCTAAGAACCAATTTTAGTATTTTTCATGCCAGAATAAACTAATTACTACCTCTATGTTACACACCTCTGTTTTTACAAAGATCACTTTTACTCCCTTAATAAAGGTTAACATAGCTGGTATTTCCTCTATTGCCTGGCTTCTCTAAATGTTATGCCCTATTTCAATTTTATTAGGTTAGGCATGTAGTGGAAACAAAACTGCAGTCCTTCCAGTATGGAATGGCAATCTGTTTATTTTACAGCTCAAGAAGTATGGACTTGTAACACCCCTTATAGAAACCAAGAGAGTTGTGTGTGTGTGGGGTGAGGAGAGGGAAATTATTTCTGCCTCTTCCTTATGAAGATCAGCAATTTTTACAGATGGCAAACAGATAAAAGGATACGGAAACAGTCATGTGTGTCACACCATACACGCATACAAAGCAACTGCCACCAGTGACATTTGTCAACATTTCATTAATTATATAGCATGGGTTAGCAAACCCTGGCATGTCTGCAACGTTTCTCTGACCTGACCTGCTCCCTCCCTGCTTAAGAGTCAAACTGAAATGTGAAAGTTACAAGGCCCCTGATAGTTACAAATACATGGAGCATAATACTGCAATAAAAGATGCCTTTAAAATACCTGCAACAGATATGGTATTTATCTTTAAACTAAAAAAAAACACCCATAATCAGCATTTGCTACATACTAGTGTTTGAGATGCTGCAGTTCTCTCCTTTTACAGTTATGGGGGAAATACTAATAAGACTCTCAGTACCACTGCGTGGTAAATGTGTGTAAATAGTAACTGATTTACTGGTGGCTTACTTGTATAAAAATGTTAGGAAGTATTTTAGTTTCCTGCACTGAAGCTGGAGTGGAGAATAATATTGGTGCTGTATGTATGTATTTCAGGTTGCAAAGCCAAAAACTCAAAAATTGGGAAATGCCTAAATTAATTCAAGTGCGTGCACATGCATTATGATACAGCCTTTAATTACATGATCACTTAATATTTTTTCCACAGGACCACTGCCGCATTCAATTCGTAAGATGGATGGTGTTTACTGAACGGGTAGCTATTCAATATATCTTTTTATCCTTCTATCCTTTCATCATTCAGTGTGTGGCCCCATGGGCTTATTTGGCACACACCATTTAAACAATGCATTGAATACAGAATTATTAGTTTCCTTATGGGTTTTTCTATGGCATTCATCATCACACTGAGTCTGAACCATATGAGTGGTTCAAACAGTAATGAATTTATCTTTACAACACCCCTGTGAGGTAAAGTGGCATTACGTATCACCATTTTATGGGTGTGGATCTGAGGCACATGAGATTAAGGCTAAAATTGTCAAGCATCCACTAATTTTGGGCTGCAAACCTGATATGCCTACGGCAGGATTTTTCTGAGTGCTTTACTTTTTATATGTTCAAAACACAGCTCCTATTGACATCAGTTGCAGCTGTGAGTGCTCAGCACTTTTGCAAATCAGACTCCAGGTGTCTCAAGTTGGGCACCAAGAAAATAAAGAACATAGAATTAGTGGCCAACTATTTCTGACTCACCAGGGAGGACTGGGCCAGGCCCCAGGAGCAGCAGGCTCTGCCTCAGCAACAGCAGGAATGGGAAAAGGAGAAGCTGAGGCCCGCCTTCCCTCCCTCCTCCCAAGCCTCCAGAGATGGAGAGCTTCCCTTTAGGAAAAGCCCTCTCAGGCTTATCAAGCTTCAGAAGCCTCTCTTCTCCCTCCCTCGACCAGCTATATAGTGTAGAAGAAGCAAAGCTGGACTTTCCAGGGATTAAATCTAGGAACAGCAGAGACCACTTCAGCAGCAGCAGGACAGGAAAAAAACTGGACCTCCCCCTCAAGGCCTTCACAGTCCCAGTACACCAATGATGTGATGAGACTGCTTTTCATAATTTAAACTCTGCAGACTGGTTGTTTGGCCAAACTTCTTTCCTCCTGCCTCTCTCCTTCCTAAACTCTCTACTGCCAGCCTTGCTCCACCTGCTCCTCTCCATTTTCTCCCCTCATTCCTTTCCCCCTTTTTTCCTACTCATCTCTCTTTTGCTCTGTACCTATCAATGTCCATCTTCTCCTTCATTTATTTTTCCTACTCCTTTTTTTCTTAATCATATACGTGTAAGATTTCAAACACTCAAAGTCCGCACACCTGGGCCAAAATGCTGGAAGAGTATTTTCTGTTTACTTAATATTAAGAAGTAACCGTGCCAAATCGGTAGCTGTGTTTTCCTTGACAAGGTCACCAAAACCACAATCCAAACTAAAAAGTACAAACAGATCAAACTCCTATCTTATAAATCTTATAGTCCTGGCACCTTCACACCTGGCGAAAACAGGACATATCATTCTATCGCCCAGTCTCTCCAGAGTTGAAATATGTCTCTCATCCTGTAGAAACTTTCTAGGATAATGACACTTAATTAAAACACCAGTGAGGCTGTTTTCCCAAAGGCTAGAGAAGCTGGAGAAAGAGAAACATTCACCCAGCAACTCTTCAGGTGCTTTATTCTAAATAACCCTCCGTACAGAGTACTGATCATGGTCAGGATTCCATACAAGTATTTGTAATCCCTCAGAAGCAATAGATGGCTTCCTGAATAGTGTCTGTTTATAGGAATAATTGGAGATTTGCCAGAAGTGGAAATATCAGGATGAATACAGTCAAGCACATAAGAATTCCTTACAAAGCCCCCAAATTGAACATATTCCATAAAAATCATGTCATTTAAATGATTATCTTCTGTGTCTATGTTTTATTATATTAAACTTAATGTAATTAAAATATAGAAGTAGAAAACTATGCAAATATTCATACTATTAATAACACTGATGTTCTACCACAAGCAAACATTGTGATTAGCATTTTCCAACCCTTACAGGTAATATAGCACAGCTATAAAATACAACAAACATCAGAAGTTTCACAGCCTGATATATTAACATGATCCCATGTTGTTTCACATGAAACAGAAAGCTTAATATGTCTCTATTAACTCTTAATATTCCTTACCGACTGCAGTGAAATATATTTTTAATCACAATAGTGTACCAGTTTCTGAAGGTTATTTTGTTTATTATTAGATGTTAATTTTCAAAATCTTTGCTGTATGTTTTGCAATTTAAGCATCTTTCATTTTCAATATTTTACTAATGGAGAACATTTACCATTTTATATTAAATAATATTTTACATTAAGAGCTAATCCTGTGGCTTTACTCACATGAGCATTCTTACTCATTGTAACAGGACTAACTCATGCAATTAAACTAGATCCTTATACAACACCTTTCATCCCAAAATTTGCCAAAGTGTTTCACAAAAAAGGGACATACTCCTGCATCTCTTACTCATTCAAATAGTCCCATTCATTTCAATGTGTGTATTAGTCTATCAGTGTTGAAATAATAGCTACTATTTTCCAAAGCATATTATTGCAAAACAGAAACTTTGTATGATATTGTAAAGCCAGACCCCTACAGACCCAAAGATCACTGCAGAACAAAACACTGACAATATCTATGACCAGTAATGAATAATTATCATGATGAACAGAAAAACATGTTTTCCCTGAACATTTGTTTTGAGGTTAGTTTTAGGAGCATGCTACCTCTTTTCCGAATAGATTGAAAAAACCAAATGCATTTCTGGGGTGTCATTCAGATGTAATACATATTGTCAGAATATAATGAGGTGTTTACTTCATTCATTTTGATCACACAAACACTGACTGAATGCACAGCATTCTTGACTCTACTGACTCTCTTCATCTTCAAGAATTTCTCTGGTGTCTGTAGGTGTATATAATTCCTAAGTGCTTGTAAGACAAAAAGACTCTCTTCCCCTGTGCATATTTTACTCTTTGTCAATCTATTGAGTAGTGCATAATGTATTTATGCAAGTATCTTATTCATTTAAATCTATTTATATTGTAAAAATTAACAAATAACATTTTAAAAATTGCTCCTAGAGGGCTTTTGAAGGCTGTTGAAATGATTTTAAAAGGAAATTATAGAAAATGGTTTCCTTGGTCGCACTACAACTCTGTACAAGTTCAGTGTACGTGGAAGAACTTCTTAATTCACCAAATCAATGTATAACTGTTAGCTTTCTGATAACTCTCATGACACTTACTTTGTGTTGTGTGCATACAAACAGCTTATGACAGATTCTGATTCCACTGACACTAATGTAAATCTCAAACAAATTCATTGGCTCAATCCTGAGTCCTTTTGTGGCTCAAGTGGTACAAAGTGGCCATATAACTGGCTTCAACAATCAGGTGGGAATTCTCCCAGTCATCATGTCCTTCTTAGCCCACCATATGGGGGGTGGTGAGAGCATGCTGCACTATGGCAAATTCTGGCTGGTAGATGGCCATTGTGGTACCTGAGGCTGCTCTAATTACACTAAATTTGAACTGGCCCCCAGCCAAACCCAGAATTGGGAAATCACAGCCTGCTATCCCATCTCTGTCATGCACCACAGTGGTAAAGGACTGAGCCCCATGGCTTAAAATGAGTTGCTCTAGATTTACATCAGTGTCTGAGAGATCAGACTATAACTCTACTTCAAAACTGTTTTAAAATAATTGGCATAACTAGGCTGATGACATTCAAACACTGACTATAATAGAAATGTAACTGTATCTGATCTTATCAGTGCACTTATAATTCACTTAATTTTTAGTTTTAAATTGCATATTTTCATGCGCTGAATAGGCAAAATGTATCTAGAAGTTATAATTCACTGCAGGGGTGTAATCTGTTTATTGATTAAAAATGTAATTTCTGCACTCCAGTTATACTTATGTGCACAAAAAAATGTTGAGAATGATCCTTTGGAGGACACTCAGATTCCAATATAGTGGTACACTACACATTACTATCATCTATCTAAGTATAGCTCAGGTATTAAATTACAAAATGTAAATAAGAACTGACAAAGTAGTATGTTGTTTTTTCTAGTCACTGAACAACTAAAGCAAGCAAGAATGGAACTGTCGTATGAGTAAATTCAGTTTCAGGCAGTTTATCTACACGTAAATGCTTTCCATTCCACAGTCCTCACCTACACAACATTTTTATGATCTGATTCCTGAACTGTACACATCACTTGCCAGCATGGAAATGGGTTAGTAAATAGCCTACTCAAAAGATTTATTATTTCTCTTAAACAACATAGTAAAACATGCTTTTGTGTGTGTGTGTGTATGTATGTATTTTTATGGTGAAATACCTGGACATCTGTACAGCTTTCTTGCCTGTGCAATATCTCCTTTACTTAGACGAGTACGCTGACCAATGGCAGGTCGTATACCATTATCATCACGGGAAGGAAGAATGGTATCCAGAAACATACCCCTAAAAAAAGCAAAACAACAAAAATCGACTCATAAAACCTTAGCAATTTTTTTTATAAAACTATCTGTGTTTTTATATTATATAATATTTATTTTGTAAATAATAAATATTTTGGCATAATTTAAAAGGTAAAATGCAAAATATGAAACAAAAAAAGAAAAGAAAAAGTGAATGGAAGAGAAAAATTCCCCAAGTTGAAAAAATGGCTTAAACAGTAGCAATGATATTAGAAAATACTCTTACTTTAATGCAAACTGGCAACTACTTTTGTATTTCGAATAAATAACAACAGCCCAGAAATTTCCTATTCAAATTTAAATTAAATGGGAAAAGATTGTTGGGACCTAGTACTTGTCACATTGAAGACAGAATCTGTTGTTTGCTTACTCTGTTTTGTCTGCCTGGCAACAACATGAACAATTACACATTGCCTTGTTGTGAAATTCTTCCTCCGAAGTCCCTGTTCCGAATGAAATTTCGAGGACGTGTTAAAGGTCTTACTTACATCCATGAAAAGCAGGGTAATTCAGAATTAAGGTTGCCAATGCATCTTTAATTCATAAAACTGTGCTAAGCTATTTCAATGTAAAGGTATGTAGTAAGATCATTCTTCTGTTGTGTGTTAGACCCCTGAGCTATCCTTCTGCTGCTAAGACATGAATGGTGAGCCAAATTCTACTTTCTATTACAATGATATAAATCCATGCTAACTCATTTGACTTCAGCAGAATTACTCCAAATGACTCTGATGTAACAGAGAGCAAAATTAGGTATTAATCTCATCTCAGAATGTCCTTGGTTTGGTGGGTTTAAGTCTGATATTTTTTAAATCTGATTTTTTATGAGCTAATTACGGCAGTATTAAATTAATATTAGGAGCAATATGAACAAAGAAATATGTTCCATTAACATGCTACAGAGTCTGAAAACCTTTGAATTCTGATGTGATGTCACTGGGCTTATTAAAAATTTTGCTAGATTTTCTTTCTTATCTTTGATACTCACTTATACTTGTAGCACATACACTGAAAGCTAAAATCTTGTATTACCACTTATCAGTATTGACTGCATAATGTTGTTTCATAATACTCAGTGCTAAGGCAGAAATCCGAGCCTAGGAATAGAGGCTGCTTTTTGAAGTACACTAAACTGGCCATTTTGAATGTTTGTCCTATATCCTGCTGTCATTGCACACGTAAAACTCCCCATGACATCACTGGGATTATTCCATAAAGACAGACTGCAGGAAATACATCTATTTTAAATATTAGAAGAAACAGTTCAAAGTACTAACTAACCATCTGAATAACTATTTCTAGGAACAAAGTAGGATTTTTGTAAAATAAAACAGCAACTATAACAAGAAACTATGATTTTATTTTTCCACTGGCATAACCTGAAAATGACCAATCAATAGAATTTAAAATTTGGACAATAAGAAATCATTCCTCTTTTGCGTTCTCCAGCATCACCTTAAAAAGGCTTATGGAAATAACAAGCCCTCGATAGTCTTAACACTTATCTATATGTTGTGGCTATTACTTCATGAAGTTTTGTGGTCTTTGTTGACCTGGTCCTGGTGACTAAAGGAAATCCTAGTTACTAACAGATGTTAAAGTTCCACACTGAATAGGACTCCCCCTCCCCCTTATGGGCCTTAAGGGCTTCTGTAAGTGATACAAAACATTCTCTTCTGCCTAGGGGTAGAATACGATTCCCTATAGCACTCTCAGGCCTGGTCTACACTGGGGGGTGGGGGAATCGATCTAAGTTATGCAACTTCAGCTACGTGAATAACGTAGCTGAAGTCGACGTACTTAGATCTACTCACCGCGGTGTCTTCACTGTGGTGAGTCGACTGCTGCCGCTCCCCCGTCAACTCTGCCTGCGCCTCTCGCGGCGGTGGAGTACAGGAGTCGACGGGAGAGCACTCGGGGGTCGATTTATCGCATCTAGACTAGACGCGATAAATTGACCCCTGCTGGATCGATTGCTGCCCGCCGATCCAGCGGGTAGTATAGACATACTCTTAGTTTCTGCCAGCCTGGAGCATCTGAGACTAGGGGTACGTCTTCACTTACATCCGGGTCCGGATGTAAGCAATCGGTTTTCTGAGTTCGATTTATCGCGTCTGGTTAAGACGCGATAAATCGATCCCGGATCGATCCCGGAAGTGCCCCGGATCGATCCCGGAAGTGCTCGCCTTCGACGCTGGTACTCCAGCTCGGCGAGCGGAGTACGCAGCATCGACGGGGGAGCCTTCCTGCCGCGTCTGGACCGCGGTAACTTCGGACTAAGGTACTTCGAATTCAGCTACGTTATTAACGTAGCTGAATTTGCGTACCTTAGTCCGAAGTGGGGGGGTTAGTGTAGACCTGGCCCAGGATCAGAAACCAAATCCTCATTTTGTAGTCATTACAGAGCACTAAGACTATGGTTATTCTTTTCTATTCTATAAAACTTCTTACACCACCTTCCTCAACGTAGCATTTGAGCACCTTCTAGTAGTGCATTAAACAACATCTATCATGTGTGTTTCGTTCCCACACTCATCTTCTTCCTGGAGGAGAACTGTGTGTGAAGTGTTCTGTTTTGGTAGGTTGTTTTTTTTTAAATGTACATGCTGCTATGTGCTTATATTAGAGAAGGCAGGTCATATAAGTGTTCCTTGCACTTATAGTGAAAAGTAGTGAGACTGATGATGGTCTTTAGTGCATGTGAGAGTTCATTCCATAGTTTTGGATCAGCCCCTGAGAAAGCTCTGTCTCCTGTACCATTGAGCTTTATCCATCCATTCATGGAACATATATGGTCCCCATCACCGTAATATCTGCATGCCTCACAATCTTAATGTATTTATCCTCACAGTACCCCGTGAAGTAGGAAAATACTATTATTCCCATTTTACAGATGGGCAACTGAGGTATACAGCGGCTACACAATTTGCCCAAGTTCACACAAAGTCTGGGATGGAGCAGGGACTTGAACCTGAATCCTCCTCCACAGACTTTACCCTTGTGGGGTCCATTGGCATTACAATGATAACATTTATATAGGGTGGTTAGTGGCTGAGCTACAGGTATGAAATATAATCAGCACTATGGGTGAAAGACCCTTCCCCACACTCAAACTTCATAGGCAGGCTGTGCAAGGATAACCAGCAGTGGAGCAGCAATGTGGGAGCTCCCAATGTGGGAACAATGGGATTCTTGGTTGTGTGGCTCTAATGCCACTAACACCATGAACAGCACAGAATGAGCTGCAGTCTCTAGTCTAGTTCAGCCCTTTCCCATGGCCCTGGTTTTTGGGGTAAATTTTCCAGACTTACATCTCACTCACTACACCCACAGAGGTACACAATTACTTAGACTTTGTGTATTGAAGTGAATTTCACTCGTAGAGAAAGGAACACATACTTAAATATTTCATGTGCTTGATTCTTCTAAATTTAATTTTTTTGCAGCATATGAGGTTTTACAAAATAATAGACAACTATTATGAAACGAGGCTTCCAGGTTATCTTTACATTAAATCTAAATTAAAACAAGATTAAAGGCTGCTTTGAAATTGAATATCATGTGGGGACATTAAGCAATGTCTTTCTAAAAAAATAATCAAATTATCCTACATAGTTGGATTTAAAGAAAACCAACAAGCTGTGTTTTGACTTCTGTTGGAACACTCTCTGCTGAAGGAATATAATATTTTAAAGCTGTTCTGGAAATGCCATTGTTAAATCTATGGTTCCTAGTTTTCACACACAGGAATGGAATTAAAAGTCAAAAGGTATAACCTGAGACTCCAACCTTGAGAAGGTGTTCCTGGCATAGTGCATAATGCTGTCAAAATCATATGGTTCCCCAAGGGAGTTCACCTCTCCAGGCTCCATCTTCAGGAAGTTGTATTCCTGACCTACAAATAAGTCATAAGCAAAGTCTCAGATGAATCTTTTGATAAAGGTGGGGGAAGGGGGAAAAGAGCTACAATGCCATTCACAGAAACTCATGGATCTTAGTGAATCTAATCTTTAGAATAGTTAACTTCTTTTATTAACTGGATGAATGGAGGAAGATCCATGCACTTAGAACACCCACTACTAACTTTATTCTACTATACATATAAATTAGCTGTTTCATTCACCTATGCACCGTAAGTGAATAAGACACAGAACACCAACTTATGACAAATGTGGAGGCCACAACATTCACTAACTTAGCTATCAATGTAGAAGAAAAAAATCCACCTCATCACAAACAGCCCAGCAGAGACTTTTTGGGATGAGGGCCACATCTGGGTGGGGAAATTGTATGCAGGGCCGGGGCAGGGGATTGGGGTGCGGGAGGGAGTGCGGGGTGTGTGTGGGGGGGTGTGGTGTGCAGGAAGGGGCTCAGGGCAAGGGATTGGGGCAGAGGAGAGGTGCGGGGTGCATGAGAGGGCTCAGGGAAGGGGGTTGGGGTGCAGGAGAGATGCGGAGTGCAGGAGGGGACTCAGGACAGGGGTGCAAGAGGGGTGCTGACTGTGGGAGGGGGCTCAGGGCAGGGGGTTGGAGTGCAGGAGGGGTGCAGGGTGCGGCAGGGAGCTCAGGGCAGGGGGTTGGGGTGCAGGAGGGGTGGGGGTGTATGAGGGGCCTCAAGGCAGGGTGTTGGGGATTCAGGAAGGGATGCGAGGTGCAGGCAGGGGGATTAGGGCAGGGAGTTGGAGGGTGGGGAGCAGGAGAGGTTCAGGCCCACGGGGGGAAATCCCGCAGGCCAGATCCCTCGGGCCATAGTTTGCCCACCCCTGAGATAGCTGTTCAGTGGGGTTTCCACAGGCTGGCTACCAAAGTGACTTTGCTTAAGTAGAGGCTACCCTTTCAGTCCCCTTCTACCACAACAGCTATTTGGGCCAACTTCCAACTACCCCTGCCACCCTAACCTTATGCAACTGTTCGGGGCACATGTGAGAGATGCCCTGATCTGTGTAAGAAGTAGAGGCTCACTTCCAGCCCTTCCAGCAACCTCAGGTCCCGGTCCAAAGCCACTGGTCCTTGTCAGTATACAAATATGCAAACTGACCTTTGCTCAAACCCAAATCCACTGGATTCCTGCCAAAAGTTGTTACTTACATTAATGAACAATACTGGCCAAACCTCCTGGACACTAACAGAAAATCAAAAACACCCTCACTGCACATGCCAATTTCCTCTTGATGGAAATGCCTTTCTGACTCCAATTACTGAAGACTAAGCCCAAAGGGTCTGACAAGAAGGGGCATTAACAGCTTCAGCTAGGAACTAGGGAGGAAGGTGGAAGCTTGCAAGGCGAAGGGCGGGTGGCCTGAGAATGGCAGTCCCAACCCAGGAGGAAGGTAAATACTGTACCCATTCACATACAGGTCTGGGTGGCAACAAGTTCTCCCTGTGACATGAATCCACCAATCACAGGCAAAGCCTGAAGGAGGACAAGGAGCAGTTACTGCACCCAACCCCTTTTAGCATACATAGGAGTCCAGGATGCAGCACACAGAAGTATGGAAGAGCATATGTGCAATGTGTGGATTCAGAGGGTAGCGGGAGAAGAGTCTGAACCTCTTTCAACACTTCAGATTAAGAACCATGAGATGTGTCTGTTCCCTGCCAGTCCTGCTCAAAGTCCCATTCCAAGGAGTATGGTGTGAATCTTAACAGCTTCATTGCACCACAAATTAAAATATTTAAATATTGCTTTAAGACCAAGAAATCATACAATGGCTTTTTCAGGGCACAAACTTTAACTCTTAGCTTACGTCAGTTGCATGTAGTGCAATATTTAAAACATAATGAGTCTGGCTTAGTTTAAAGAGATTTTCGAAACTGCATGTTATGTTGTGCGTTTTTAAGAGCTGTGTAATTTAGATTCTTCTTTTACCCAAGCCATCTGGTAAAATAAGGCACTAAAAGCAAAATAAAACACTGCTGCACAAACACTGAGCAATTGGTTAACAAATAAAACAAAAGCACTGTGAAGATGAAAGCAGAAAAACCCCATATACTGAAAAATAAGTTCTCTTGATTTTATCCTGTTAGGCTATTTATTTTGTAGGACTCTAAAATATCCTATATCTGTTTAATCTGTATCTTCATATTTCTTTTAAGACTTGATCCGCTATTATAATTCCATTCTGAAAATGTTTTAAAGGGATTTAAGTTGGTTAAGTGTGACACCCTCTCCCACAGTGAAAATCCTAAAAAGCTAGGATATGCCAAGTTATAGCACCCTTCTTAGACCACACAGGATGTTTCCACTGACAGCAACAGACTGTTTGTATCATCAAAAGGAACTGGACTCCAACTGTTAAGGAAACACTCTAAAGACTACACATCTCCCTCACAGTACAATTCAAAACTTTAATTACAACCCCATACGTCCCTCACAAGCACGTAACACATTGCACATGTGTCAATCCTGAATATGTGCAAAAGTTGCTGAGGATGTATTTATTATATATGTATTATTATGCAAATGTAATTAAAATTATGTGCATGTGTGAAAAAGTTAGGGAGTAATCATAAGTTATCAAGTCATCAGTGCGTGAGCAATAAGGACAAAGTTAGGTAAGGTAGGGACCTTCCTTGAGCAAGCCAACATTTGCGCTTCTAGTACAAACCTTTGCTTAAGGAATATAGCCCAGATCCTCAAAGATAATTACGTGCCTAATTCCCATTTAAATCAATGGGCGTTAGGTGCCTAAATACCTTTCACAATATGGGCCCAACTCTGCTTATTACTGTGAGTAGTGTAAATGATTTCAGTAGGCAGGTTTTGCTGACTGGCACAATCTGATTAGTGATTGTCAACCTATATTATAAAAGGGGATAGAAGGTGTCGGGGGGAGGCAGAGCAAGAAAGAAACTGACAATGCAAGTTTGTTCTGCCTCAACCTGTTGTCAGGAGAGGGAAACTAACAATCTGATCTTGCTATAAGGCAAATTAAAGGATGAAATATTGCTAGTGCGTATTAGGCATAAAAGAAGTGACAACAAAATTAGATTAGATCATAGCTGTCATCTGTTGTCTCTTGCAGAATGCTCTGCTGTTGTGACTGAAATAGCTAATAAATAAATATAACCCTTTGCTCTTGCATAGTATTTTTCATCTGTAGATCTCCACATGCTTTCCAAAGCAGCTAAGTATCATTACTTCCATTTTACAAATGATGATACTTAGGCAGAGTGAGATGAAGTGACTTGGCCAAAGTCACCCAGGTCAGAGACAGAACCAGGAATAAACCCCAGGCATCCTGACTCTAAGCCCTAGCCTTTAGATTACGTTGCTTCTCATGCTCAGCATGATCGCCCACATTTGATAATAAAAATGAAAATTGCTGATAAACCAATTTAAATTGCTTGTTAACTATAATCTATATTTTACCAAAAGCCATTTTTATCTCCCAGAAGTTTAAACATAATTTTGTATTTCAAACTTGTTACTGTGCCATGAAGAACTCACCTGAATTAAATATGAATAATTTGTACAACTAAATGTATCTGCAGCAACATAGGCTTGTAGAATCAAGTACAGTATTTGCATGCTAGCAGAAGTAGCAATTTTTATCTTCTATGAGATGCTCTTCTGTCCTTGTCTCTGTTGGCCAAAATCAGCTTCTGTAGCCCAACTCTGGTTCCAACAAGAACAGGTCAGATAAGCATTGCAAAGAACATTTAATAAGAATAAAACTTTCAATGGTATGGGCCAGATTGTAAACCTGATTTGTTTATGCATTTAAATCTGGGAGTATAAATGGCTAGTCAGATAACCACATACCAATTTGCATACCAGTATTGGTTTTGCTTATACAATCATCATAACTGTGAATGCAAATTTGATGCAAAATTGCAAAGGCATATTTCCATGTCAACATGGGCTTCTGAAGTTTTGAAAATCAGGCCTTTAGCATCTAAAACATCAACTTTGAAATACAGAGTCTCTGGAATCATAGGTTTATATCGTGACAAGATAATCTCAACCTCCCTACTTCACAATTAGGTAAATTGACTATCATACAAGTCACTTTTAAGGAGCAGGGTTGTCAAGCAGGGGCCTGCTACTTCTTCCACCTGGAGTAGAGGGTTTTGCAGGATGATCACGGTACATAGTCATGTGTGTGCCACTGCAACAGAGGGCTTTGGGGACTTGTACATGTGTGTGATAGGAATGAGATCATATATTTATTTAATGAGTGGGTAGGGAGAATGCTGTCCAGCATAACTTTATTGTTGAGCAAAACAGCATTAACTATTTTATTTAGGAGTATGGGAAGTGGCCCAGCACTCATTTATTGGAGGCAGCATGAATTAAGTTAGCCAGTGTTATTTGAGTGGGCAGCATTAATTAGAAGAACTGAGTTCACCCAACAGGCCCACACCCAGTAGTATACAATCAGTAGGAGAACATATAGTAGGGGGTGTGGCTTGGTGCAGGTGAGGCTTAGGCACCAGTATAGTTCAGCATGGTGAATAGGTTTAGACTCAGGGCAAGTAAGCATTGGATGGAGCTAGTCGGAAAGGTTCTCCTCCATGGAAAATGTTGGATTTTCATTGAAAAACCAAACATTTTCTGACTGAAGACAGAAAACTTTTGATTTTTGATGGAAACGCAAATGTTTCCACATAAAGCAGACACTTGTCACAAAAAATGTTACTTAGAGAAAAACTAAATTTTCTGTCAAAAAACAATTTCTGTTAGTGTTTAGTTCATTTTCCAAGCCTTGTCACAATTTTACTTATCTTTACCATGAAACCACAGTCCTGCCTCCATTGTATGAACATGAAAGGTCCCACGGCTCTTTTCATAAGACTAGTGGTTTTCCCTGGAGTCCCTCCAGGTTGTTTAACTGGCTGTCTATTTGGCTGTTTCTCTCCACTCCAGACATGATTACACTTTAGTGGTACTGTATACACAGTATATAGTTTGAATCATTTTGGGATCCCTCCAGATAAAAAGAATGGTGTAAATGTAAAAATGTTAATTTTGGCTAGTTTATTAGAATGTTGAATTTTCTAAGAATACTCAAAATCTCAATTGTAATTATTTTAATTGAAAAGACTCATTTAAAAAGTGTAAAAATTGTTACAATCTTCAATAGAACAAAAATAAACAGTGAAATAATATAACCTAAGAACCCTTATCAAATTGTCTCACCTGGCTGGATGTTTTCTCTAATGATGGTTACATGGTCATCTCGGTCTGGTCGTGTGTGTTCATGCCAAAAGCCTATCACATGCCCTAGCTCATGAACTACAATTCCAAATTTATCACAGTTCTTGCCAATAGATATAGCCTGAGGACCATTCCCCCTTCGACCCACATAAGAACAGCACCTGTAATCAAAATATCAATAGAGATTAAGACTTTCAAGAAAACAACTTAAAAATAAAATTTTTCTAGAGGGTAATTTTAAAAAAATCCATACAGTACATTACACGACAGTGCTACAACAAGCTGAAGTTAGTATTTACAGTAGTTAATACAGAGTATTATTATATATAACTATTAGAATGAATTTCTTTATCCAAGGTGCCACTTGTGACCTAATGGACTGTTATTTGTGTCCTTGGAGTCACTCTGAAAAACAAAGGAGATTTGTACACCAAAACCAACAAATAAAATAAAATGACTGTGGTTAAAATCAGTCTTTTTTGCGGTGTTGTGCTGCTTCTGTGCTGTCTTTCACATAAGAGTAGCACATATAACACCACTAGGTGTGCAGGGGAAGTGATTGGCCCTCTACTGCTCTGCTTGGGAGTGGAGCATCTACTGCAGTCATCTCTGGATCATTAGGAAGTTCTGTCATCAGCTTTTTCAAATTCCTCTCCCACATTCCCTGAATAAGGATCCATTAAGAAACATCTTTCCCCCCCCCCCAGTAGAGGAGACAGTACACACCAAAAACCCTTCACCTCTTCATGCTTTCTGGCTTGGAGAGAGAGGTTGCCCTCTCTCAAGAAAGAATGGATGGGGAATGTTCCACTTCAGTATGCAAAGAGCAAAACCTATTTTAAAGTCTAAAAATGCTTTCTATGACAAATAAATAAAAAATAAAAAAAGAATAAAAGTAAAGTCTCCATGACTAACCATACTGGACTTGAATCTTCTCTCAGGTAGTCTCCTCTCAATAGTAAAACACTAGTTTTCATACCACTGTAACTCCATTGATTACACTGGGACTATTCATATGCTTAAAATTAATCATGTACATAAGTGCTTTGATGGATTGGTGCCTAAGTCACATCAGAAATTGAATTAGAAAACTATTGTGTCTACATCTATTTTCCCAAACCTTTCACCAGGCCCCACAGACTTGTGTCTCCATAAAATCCCCCAACTCTAAAAACACGCAACGACTCACCCTCTATAGCATTCCTGTTGTATTTCTGACTCAGTCCAGAACCACCAAATGGTCTGAGGCCAAAGTTTTGTTTCTAATAAGAACACAAAAGCTATGAGTTTGGGTCCAATACCTTAATCTTTCAACCAGACTTCCATAGCTGGGAGGGCCAGGAGCAGGGGAGAGTGGAGAAGAAGCAGCAGGGAGCAGGGGGTAGATTCCTGCTGTGTCTATCTCTGTTGTACTTCTTACCAACACTCGTCCAGATTTCATAGTCACTCAAGTCTGGTTGGCTAGTAGGTAAATCTTTCATATTTAATCTGAAAATTCACGCTACTTCATTAATTATGGTTGCAGGGTTTTAGAAATATTAAATGTTAACGATACCATAACCCTTTGAAGATTTACCTAACATCTGTTAACTCACAGAAGAAAGCACAGAAGAAAGATGAATACTTTGTAGATAACCCTGAAATGGAGTGAATGAGGTTTAGAATCCCAGGATACTCCTATGCTTGAGTAAACAGGAATGCCATCTCTCCTCCTCCCTCCCCCCCAAAGATTTTTCTGGGTGTATGTGACAGATAATGTGACCCACAAAAGTAATCTTTCCATACTGGGAGATTGTAGTCCAGAAATAAATGGTCCACTTATTCTCCCTCTCCCTTTTTCTTGGATAAGAGTCTTCAACCTGAAGAGTCATATTTTTCTGAGGGAGTGGTAAAAAAAAAGCCAGCTTCACAATTGCTCTCATTTTTCATTCCTGTTTTTCTGTGCTTTCATGATTCCAATGTAATCTAATGGGGCTGGTATGCCCTTTTCGGCATCCATACTCAGCATTCTTCTGAGATGTCTGCTCTTTTGGAAGGGCTTGAAAAATGTAGTCTGCTCACTATGACAGGAAAAGGAAAGAATAGAGATTAAAGCAAAACCTATAGGGATGGAGAGATATTTGGGATCAAATGGTTGGCTGAGATTTCTGACACACATCTGTCTCTATCATTTTATCTACTGTGTACAATATAGCAAAAATAATAAGAATATGACTCCATCACAAGCTCTTTAATGACCTTAAAATAATAAAAAAAAAGAATCCTAAAAAAAGTGAAAACATGGATGAATTGCTAAGGAGCAGTTCAGAGGAATAGCACAAAGATGTAGAGACAAATCAGAAAAGCTAAGGCACAAAATGAATTACACCTAGCAAGGAAGCAAGAAGAGAGAAGAGGTACCAGCATAATGTAAGCACCTCCTCTCTGTAACCCTCAAGTGATCTCTACATCATATTTCAAAATGCAATCTAAGGAAAAAATAAACTAAAAATAATTAACAGTTTATCCAAGATGGTACCATATTACTGCCAGAGCTCTGTTACTGGAGGGTTACATGACTCTGTTAACTCAATTGCAGACGAGCCTCAACAATGGGTAACTGAGACTGCATATTTAGGGGGAAAACATTTTTTAAATATAATAAAACATATGGATTGGCTATTTTAGTTTGAGCCAATTCCCTTGTATTTACAAAGAAGGCAATAGCGTCTTCAGTCAGTATTATACCAGCCTATTTTGAGTCTTATATCCCACCGTCAATTACTTTTTCAAATCATGAGGCAATAGCATAGTCCGATAAAATTCAACCACAGTCAATACTCTTCACTGTTTTGTTTTCTTCTTCTTCTTCATTCTGTCTCCAACAGCAACATAGAACCTTTCAAGATTCTGCTCTATTAGTTTCGAAAGCTAGGCAATGTGATTTGAAAAAACCCAAAACATCGGTCACAGCACATAAAAATCACATAAAATGTTTGATATGTAAAACAAATACTAATTATTTGCCTTTGAATAACAGTAGTGTAAAATATTGTCCTAGGGACCTTTGGGTTTTATATCACAAAATGAGGTAGCTTTTTATAGTATATTCCTTGATTTTGTGAAATTTTACTGCTATTCCCACTAAAGCGAGACAATGTGGCCAAGTTTTTCAAAAGTAAATAGTAATTTTGGGTGCTCAATTTGAGATACTTTAAAGGTGTCCTGGTTTCAGAAGGTAAATGGACAGGCCTTTCTGAAAATCAGGCCCCTTCAGGTGTCTCAAGTTCAGCAACCAAATTATGTTAAAAAGAGTATCAGCCTATTTTTAAAAAATCAGCTGATTATGGCAATTTCTTAACTTTGATTATTGCAGGCAAGCTCTTTGATTATCTTTTTCTACTTCAAAGGAGAACAGCAGTCAACAGTAAACACTGAGTCTTAAAATAACAGTAGTAGTCTAGAATACAGGAGGGTAGGGGTGTCATTAGGATTTACTGCATCGAGTGCCCTGCCATGCACACATCAGATTCATCCAATGAAGTTACAACATTCTGATCACTCAAACAACAAAATGGAGTCAAAGGGTCAAGAATATTAAAAAAGTGATACATCAAAAGGCACTGATTTGCAATACCTTTGTTGTGACCACATATTTAGGTGTGCTTGGCACAAGGCCCAGGCGTCTCTCTGCAGTATGAGCACTTGTCATCCTTCTCAAACTCAGCCAACAGGCAGACTTTAAAGCTCCTTTAATCTTTATTGCACCAGACAGCAGTTGAAGATGGTAACTATTTATGAATCTCTAATTCCAGTAATCAGTCTAGCTGATCAATAATGGTGAGCAAAGAGAAACAACTGGCAGAGAGAAAGTGCAGTGATTACTACCGCTATTCTTTGAAAAATAAGGGCCTTTTGAGCTGCCATAAAATATGTCTTAAAATTGATGAGTGGGAAGGGGAAACCTGTGGGATCTTAGTCTCAGTTTTTTGGCGAGTTAAACAGCTGCACACTACAGAACATGATACTTTAAAGCACCCTATTGAATGATAATAGCAGTTCACCATGACATTAACTGCATGGTGCTGTGGATGAAAATGATGCAGAACTCCACAAACCCACTAGGATTACACCCTTTGCTCTGGTTACATAGAGAGGAAAACAATCTGTAATTCACAAAAGAGAACTCAATATGAAGCAATATTGTTAATCACTTTACTGGTCAAAGCACACCCCTTCTATTCACAGTCCAAAATGCCTCTAGGTAAAGTGGAAATTGGATTGGCACTTGTATAGAAATAAAGTTAGCAATAGTGGTCTGCCTTGGACATTTTCATCAGGAATAAAATTGTAAGGAAAATTATTGTTAGTAGTTTTCTTCCACCTTCAAATATAATTCTTGGTAAAAGTCTGGTAGTCAAAATCACATTATTTTCCTTACATTCATTTTGGTCTATATTTATATGCAATTTTTTGTTCCATTTGTTTGTTCCAAACTCATTTATTCCCAGACTAGGCTTTAAAATGGCACATGAATAGAGAAGGCCAAATATTTGTTCTGATTTGATGAATTTATCCCTTTCGGTCCTTTCCACAAATTGTCCACAAATAGATCATGATTTTTACTGATTTGTTTGATATTCAAAACTATTCTGTGATAGTTTACTAGAAATAATTTCAGCTTGCTGAATGTTTGCAAACTGTGTAGAGTGGGCATTCATTCGACTACTCAATATTCAGAAATGCCACCCACACTCCTCAACTGGTGGGGGAACTTGATGCTCCTGGCAGAGAAGGACAGCCCCAGCAGGGAGGGAGGGAGTCACTCACTGAGGGACACCAGGTAATTCCTCCTCACCATCCTTGGAGTCTCTGGCACGCATTGGGCAGTTAGGCGGGGTGGAGGGGGAAAGAGTGCTATTTGGCCAGCATTCCCAAGCTCAGAAGATTTAACTTGGAGCAGGTGCCTGCACTTCAGCTCTGTTCCAGCAGAGAAAGGGTTACTTACCATTCCAGCAGCAGCAGCTGCTGCCAATAGTATGCAGAGGAAGATAGGTAAGAATTATCCCTTCCCCCCAGCATGGAGGTTCTGACCACTATTGGAGCAGGAGCCCCCTTAGGGAGGGATTCCTTGCTGGCTTCCCTGCTCAAGGGCAGGGAGGCTCAGAACTGCATGGGGAAGCTGATGGGCAGCTGGGTTCTAAGGTGGTGCAGCCCAGGTTGAGCCTGCAACTGTGGCAACGCACACACACCCCTGCTTGAGGGGGTATGGGGGAAACAGTAGGTCATACGATGTCACTAAGGCAGCTGCAAAGGGCCCTGTGTCCTTGGGCAGCCCTGCCAGGGCCAGGTCTGTGGCAACTGCTCCCCCACAACCTGCTCATGGGAGGGAAGACCATGGGTGTGCTGTGGCTGCTGCAGGAGCACAATGCTCCTTGTGTCTGGTTATGCCCCCTCCCTTCCTACTATGGGTGGTGGAAGGGGAAGGGCTCATGGCGCTTCAGCCAAAGGTATGGCCAGCAGGTCTGCGGGTGCCCAATCCAGGAGCCACTCTGAAGGAGTCAGGCAGAATGCTTGGTCTCTTTCTCCACCCCCACCCCTCCGAGTGAGGTGGTGGGGTTGGGGTGTAGGTAGTAGGGGTGTCCTTGGACATGCATTGGAGCAACCCAGCCTGGCCTTACTGGAGGCTGTGGAGGAGGGTGAGGGTTCGTTCTTCAGCAAAGTTGCCTGAATTGTTGGCCTTGGATTGCCATCCCACGGGGAAGGATATGCTCAGTCTTCACAGGAGTGAAGATAACTGACGCAGATAATGGCTTGAAGATAACTGATGCATATAATGAGTCAGGGAATGAGGAGAACAGGTGGGCAGGACTTTGGTGGTGGTGGGTCAGAGGAGTGCATTCCTCTCGGATGGGATCCTGAATCCTTTATACAGGAGGTCCATGGGTCCATGGGAAAGTGAGGGTCCAAGCCTCAGGAAGGTGGACGAGGAGTAGGTGAACATTCTGGGGCCTGCACTTTGCCCCCATAACCCACCAAGAGTCCAGCAGGGATACAGCAGTAGGGCTTACCAGCAGCCGGCACATAGCGAAAGAAGGGATTGCAGCCCTTGGCACTCAGGTGCAAGGGTATCTGCCTACGTCACTCTTCCCTCTGACACCCCTTCTCATGGGATGGGAGGGGTAAACCTATTGAAACCATTGGCATTGTGGCCCATAGGCTGAGCAGCTTTCCTGAGAAGGATGGGCCCCTCTCAGATGAGGGTGTAACGATGTCACAGGTTTGGAGCGGGACTGATATTCCACAAAGGGATACAGAGCAGTCAGGGAGGGCCCCCCCACAATTGGTCAGCAGCATTCTTAACGAGACACAGGTGGAAGAGAGGGCAGGTAAAGGCCCTTGATCTTATCAGGGATCCAATCGGCCCCTTGGGACTCATCTCTCTAAAGAGGTTAAGGTAAAGATTTGGAAGGGGGAGTTTGTGGATTTATTTACCTTGCAGTTTATGGAAGAGCAGACCGAGGAATGGAAAAAAGGACAGAAAAGACTAGGACAAATCCCACAGATCTAAGGTGCCTCAAACTCTTGAGAACTGGACCACGGACTTTCACATTCATGTAGGTATAATTTGTGTGAGGAACCCCGAGAGATGTATTTCCTTGTTCAAGTCTGAGGACTTAATAGAGAGAGCATATGCAACATATGGTGGGGAATTTAAACAGTGGACAGCAGAGGAACCTGAATTACCCTGGGGTAAAATAGACCAGGAATTTTGTCTAGAGTGTCAAATATCAGAGGGATAGCCATGTTAGTCTGGATCTGTAAAAAGCAACAAAGAGTCCTGTGGCACCTTATAGACTAACAGATGTATTGGAGCATAAGCTTTCATGGGTGAATACCCACTTCGTCAGATGCTCCAATACATCTGTTAGTCTATAAGGTGACACAGGACTCTTTGTCTAGAGTGTCTGACTCCTTATCACCCCATCCAGCTGACATTCACAGAGGGTTGCCAGTGCCAAAACCTCAGCTTCAAACTGCAGATTTAAAAGTGAATGTATGCTTTGCATTTAACAATGGGAAATATTTTTGCTCTCAATACTAGTGCAGACACCACTGTAGGAGGCAGGATGGGGGTCAGCAAAGCACCCTCTCCTGTTATAGGGGTAAAAGGCAGTTCCAAGAGAGTGGTAGGAAAGGGTGTCCACAAAGATCCAGTGTTTTGGGAGGTGCTACAGGGGAGGCAGTAACCATGGAAATGGTTTCTTCTCCAATTAAGGTACAGGTGTTATGGAATTGGTTATGGGCTACCCCAAGAAAAAAGAAACAGCTTATTTATGGAATGGATTTTCAGCTATTTTTCAAATCCAATATATGAGGGAGTGAGATGCCATCCTGAGCAGAGAATTTGAAGTCTGTTAAAGGCTTTGAGCATATAATGACTGTGAAGTTCGCCATTTAAGTGACAGCAGGGACAATACCTTGTGTGGGTTTCAGTTTGAAGGCCATTATTTTGATAAAGCCATGCCCATTGGGTGCTCTGTGTCACGTGCCACTTTCAAAAGATTCAGCTCCATGTTGGAGTGGGCAACTGTGCGGGAGTATAGCATGTGTTATAGGGTGCACTAGCTTGAACTTATTTGCAGGTAGGGTAGATTAGGGAAAGGCAACTATGAGTACTTGCTCAAGGCATTCTAGAACTTGCCGAGTGCCCAAAGGTCCCCCTCGCCATGGAGAAAATAGAAGGCCCTGCTCAACCTTTAAACATACCTGGGCTTAGAACTGGACACAGTTCAGGGTGTTTCTAAGGTTACCTGTACAGAAGATAGAATTGGTCAGGGCACTGACGTGGACTCTCAAAGGGGCAAAGAAAATTGCATTGCGGGAACAAGTAGTCAGAGGGCACCTAAAGTTTGCGTGGGTGGTGGCTCCTAGTCAGGCATTCTGCACGCATCTGGCATCAGGTTCTTCTGGATTGTACAACCCCCACCACTGTCAGAATGACAAAGGAAATGAAAGGAGATTTTAAAGTGTGAGAAAGATTTCTGGAGGAGTTTAATGGCATTTCAATATGACATTTGGACTGGTTGCTCAAGACTGAACTGCAGATACAATCTGACATCTTGGGAGGCATAGGTTTACTGTCAAGGAAGGTGGTGTGCACATTACAAGAGACATTACCTTGCTCAAGTTTTTCCTATACTGCTGGCAGTCACTATTTGGGGAGAAAGCTTTTAAAATAGAAAGTGTGTTTCTGGTGCAAAAAACAATCAGTGGTCCATATTGTAAATATACAGTTGGCTAAGACTGCTCAGGTAATGAAGCTGGTGAGGGCCTTCATTTTACACCTGAGCCTGAATGTCTACACCGCCATTAAACAGCCCCTTAGCCCAAGCCTCGTGAGCCCTCGTCAGCTGTCATGGGCAAGCTGTGGGTGTATAACTGCAATGTAGACATACCCACAGGGCCTATGAGCCAGCCTTACAGAATTCATGGCATTTAGGGCTCAAGAAGGGCTTCATCATGGGTGGCCCATACCTACACACCAGATGGTGCAATATGGGGTGTCTCTGACCCATTGCAGGTTGGCTCTCTCCACTATATCTGGTGAGATAGCAGGCCTGTCCTACTCAAGTAGGCTGGTGGGTTTCCCAGACCCAGGCAGGCACTACAGAAGCTCTTAGAAGGGTGGTACAGGAGGGGTTGGCACTAGAGGGACAACATTACCTATAACAGTGAAAACCCAGTCTTATTAAAGGCTTTAGGATGGGTCTGCAGCTACGAGAGGGAGGCCATTTTATTTTAGGATGGCATTCATTTTTGCCCTCTTTGGCACTTTTGGAGTGAGGGAACTAGTGCTTTTGGCAACTGTGGGAAGGTTCCAGCGAGCACTGAACTTAGCAAATGTACGACAATCGACAGGAACAGTGTCCCGGCAGTTAAGGTCCTCAAAAAGACCAGAAGGGAATATGTGGTGTTGAAGGAATGTTCAGACGAACATTTGTGCCCTGTAAAGGCAGTGAAAGCCTTACTAAAAATCCAGAGCCTGCAGCCGTCCATACATGGCGATGGCAGCTTCCTAACAAGATACCAATTTCCTGCGGTACTGAGAAAAAACCTTGCGCGACTGTGTTCTTGACCTCAGTATATTTGGCATTCATTCTTTCAGGATTGGGACAGTGACATCAACAGCTGCAGGGGTTTTGGTCCATGGAAAGTAAAGGTGATAGGGCACAGGAAATCAAGGTGTTACAGGACGTATGTCCACACCAAGGAAAAGATGGCAGGGAACAGTAAAAAGTAACTAACCCCGTGAGCTTTTTTGTTTCAGAGGATATCCAGAGCATACTTAATATTCAGATTTGAAGCACTCTGTAGAAGAGGGCAGCCAGGATGGCAGGCAGATCTCAGCTAGGCTTCAGGTCCAAAGCTGTTTGCATCCAGTGGTTCGGCAGAAGAGGCATGCAGTGTGATCAGCTCATGCCACTTCTGCTCTCATTGTTGAACAAAGCAGACCCCCTCACATGCTGGCTATTCACCTCAGGAAGAATAATCTTGAGGACTGCACAGGAGTCAATTTAAGGGATAGAATCCAGAGGGATGTTAGCTTGATTAGGCAATTGTGGCCAGTGGTTATGTTAGTATGGTCAGAAACGCTCACAAGATGGGTTTGGCAGGGAGCTGCAGATCAGCCTGTGTGGACAAGACAAGGAAGAAAGTGAATAGAGAGGTCACTAGGATATTCCTGGAGACAGGGGGTTCAGTGATACAGCATAGGGATATCTATTACAAAAGGCCTGGATTTTTCAGGGATTATGTGCACATATGTCAGATGGAGGCACTGACAAATGGTTGTGGAATGTGAGGGCCTGGATTGGGTAGTAGTTGGGGGAGGAGAGGTGGGGATCAAGATGGCACTCCCTGTTCCCAGTGGGGTTAAAGGATAAAATGAACAGTTCCTAGAGGTAAAAACCTGGGATTTTGGTGATGGGCCTTTGGCTTGCAGGATATGGTCAGACTTTGTGGAGGTCCCCACTCTTCTGCACCCTCTGTCCCCCTCAGAGTGAGCTGAGTCCTGGGAGGTAGACTGAGGAGAGACTACCCTGAGTTATGGGTCCCATAGTAGGAGTGCTGTAACACCTGCCTGGTATAGGAGAGTATGGGTGATGGGTGGGTAGAGCCCCTCCCGTGTTACAGTCTGCCAGGTAAAATCCATCCATGTGTCTGTCCTCATTTCACTGCTAAGTCTACATCAATTTGCTACTTAAGCTGTATGACTAGTCACCTTCAGTAAGTCACATGCTGTTATTTCTCTTCCTGGACTGGAAGATTTAACTTTTATAAACTACTTCTGCTTCAGCCAGAAGTTAATTTCATTTCTTGATTAGACAAATCTTTGCTACAGGTTCAAAATTTGATTTCCTGTTAATATTCAGACTATACCAACAAAACTTTGTACTCTCATACAAACTTCCAAGCAGCAAACAAAAAGGGGTACAAACATGACTGAATTAGAATGTGATTCACAGTTCACAAAAACCTTCAGTAACACTCCTTGTGCCCCCCCCCCACTACTTACCCAGCTCTATTCATGATTATGACTTGAAGGATTATGAAGGGCAAACGACCAGAGCTTCACTATGACCTACCTTCAGCAGCAGATTTTTTTTCTTCATGCTTGACTGTGGTAGTCATTACTAACATTAGAGACCTTTTAATATGATTATTTTAATATAAATATTACTTTTTTGAACTCCATGAAAGAACTGTATAGCCTGTTTAAATAGCCAGTCATTTCTACATGCAAGAAATAAAGCTACTAAAACAAAACATTAAAGCATAAGTATATTTTTAAAGACAGAATATAACTTTTATCCATTTTTTAAAAATCCAGTCTGTAATGTGTAGCATGTAAACATGGCATTTTGTTCATATAGCTTTTGACCATTTAGAAGCTGTACAGATTAGAGCATATGGAACATGATATGAAAGATATGAGTTTTCTTTACTTCAGACAACTTTGTCAAACACACATACTGAAGGAAATCAACAGTGATTGTTCTAAATCACATGAAGTCTGTCATAAGAAAATAGTTAAGTGTGCAGGTAAATAACCAAAATTGCTACAAAGATCAAAGGCATGTTGCAGTGTGAAAACAATGTGACTTATTGTTCCTCTTCAGACTCACTACATACAAAACAGACTTGCTCTTTTTCTCAGTAATATTTATTGTGAGCATGAGATTAAGTGCCACTTGGAAAAGCTGAGCCCTTTTTTCGGCTTCCCATACAGCATAATATAGTGACTGAATCTCCAAGCAGTTTCCACATATCACCCAGGAACCATAAGCAGCAATTCTTTAAAGAATATTACAGATTGTAATTACCAACTAGCGGTTTACACAACATCACACTCTTGCAACCTGTTTAGAGATGAAAATGTTACATACCACAATCAAATAACTACATCCATATTTATTACCAGTGGACAAGAATAACAATGTACATTGCTTTGGTAACATAATCATAAACCCTATACTATAAATCCTTATTTTCCAATGCTCATACTGCAATTAGAAGGTGCAAATGACCACCATCCACTAACTATGGAATTTCAACTCACCAGTGTTTGCCTTTTCAACTGTAATAGATGATGAAACAATACCTGGTCCCATCTCAAACAATGTGTTAATTAAATGAGACATGATGAGGACAAACCACAGTTCAAAACAGAACCTAATAAAATGAATAATATGAGTAGAGGAAATTGCTACAAGCCTTCTGACGAGGAGTTACCTGATCCGTAGGTAATCAAAACCAAAAAGGTTGTGAGTGGGCAAACAGTAATGGAAGCTTTGAATTACCCAGCTATTAAAAAATAGAGAACATAAATGGAGATGAAGTTGTGGAGCTTCTAAGTAATAATTATGAGAGTAAGATTTTTATTTTATTTTAATAAAAGTGAGAAAAAAAAGAATATGGATGATGAATAGTCACAAAGTACATTTTGAAGAAAGTGAAAGAATGGTGGGAAGTGGTGGATGATAAGTGGGATAAAGGGAAAGGGCTAAAAAGAAAATTGCATGTATTAACAAATTCATATATGGCCACACACTATTAGCATTCATTACAACATAAAAAACAAAGGCCAATATGGAGAAGCAGAAGATACAAAGAGTAATCAAAAGTGGGAAATGAAACAATGCAGTTTTCTTCCCTTTGATACAATCTCTCACTTGGTAACTGTACCCTTTATGTTAGTGATCATATTGCTCATAATGATATGCCATCTCAAAAAATTCTGAGCTGAATTTCAGAGATTCTGAGGAACTGCAGTTCCCACAGAAATCAGTGCTCACTACTTCTGAAAACCAGGCCAGTTTTGATTAAACAGAGATTAGAGAAGCAATGTATCAGTTGATGTGTATATAAACTTAAGATTAGCATAGCAGAGTACTATACCTCAATATATATGTTATTTTTCTGTTTGTTTCCTCGTGAAATTCACTATAATGCCATTTTGGGAAGATACTACAGATTTTCTAAAGAGGAAGGATCAGACTCAGAAATAGCTCAGCACTTCGGCCCAAAGACTGCCCTTTGTGAAATAAGAAGGAACAAATTCAGATATGCCATAAGAAATCTCTATAAAAATATATGCAAAACCAAATTCAACTACCATTTTTATGGAGTTGACATACAGATCTATGTGTCTACTCCAGACCTGTCTCCTTCCATCCAAACCAAAATCTCAGCCTGTCTCTCTGACATCTCCTCATGGATGTCTAACCACTAGCTCAAGCTCAACATGCTAAATCAGAGCTCTTAATTTTCCCTTCCCCCAAGCTCCTCCTGCTACCTCCCTTCTTGATTACTGTGGACAACAGCACCATCCTGCCTGTCACTAGGGCCATCACCTGGGTATTACCTTTGACTTAGACCTCTCTCTCTAGGTCTTCAAATCCAGGCTATGTCTAAATCTTGCCAATTCTTTATGCATAACATCTCTAAAATACAGCCTTTCCTATCCACACAGCAAAAACTCATTCAGGCTCTCAGCCGCTCTTATCTTGATTACTGCAATATCCTTCTCTCTGGCCTTCAAAAATGCCATCTTGCCCCACTCGTTCAGAATACAGTATTTTCCTAGCCCCTTGCTTTGACCATCTTCTGTTGGCTCACCCTCCTCTATTGCATCAAAAATTAGCTACTTGTCTTCACTTTCAAGGCCCTTCATGGCTTATCCACACTGTACCTATCATCTCTCATTCACCGTAAGATGTCAACCATCACCTCTGAACAGCCCATGATAACAATGTCAATCACCCACTTGTTAAATTTCCAAACAAGCACTTTTGTGCTTTGTCTCCTCCTGCTCCCCATGTTCGGAGGAGCACCCTGTAATCATCTGCAAATACTCATTCAAAAAAAATTCTTCTTAATTTTGCCTTTGCCTACAAAAATTTTCACAACGGGTCACTGGCATGCTGCCACTGCCTAGGACACTGACCAATACTGTCCCATTGTTTCCTTGTACTCCCCTGTCTATCTGTACCTATCTGTTGTCTTTTGTCTTATTCTTGGGGTTTGTCTACATAGTGATTTAGTGTGTGACAAGCCAGGGTGTGAATCTGCAGTGTATTAGCCTGTCATGCATTAAGTTGCTGTGTAGACAAGCCCTTACATTATAAGCTCTCTGGAGAAGCTCTCTATTCTGTGTTTGTACAGCACCTCACACAACGGGATCTTCGCAGATGACTAGGGCTTCTAGGTGCTTCAGTAATACAAAAAATAAATAGTGATAACAATTTGCTGAGAAATCAACACAGGAGAGTGCCATGAGAAAGAACCAAGATAAGTTCCCGATGTGTCAGTCCTGGAGTGGAGAGTGAATACAAATGGCTTGGTGTCTCTTTTGACTCGATCCTTTCCATAGAAAATCATATGCCAGACATAGTACCAAAGTTGTTTGTGCATACCAGACCTTATTTATCCAAAGAGTCTATGCTCTTATTTATCTGGCGAGGTGACAACCTTACTGAAGTAACTTATGCTTCAGGAACATAAGAATCATTAATTGTTATTTTCTCCTAGCAAAGCTTCTTCAGCACTTTTAGATAGCTCAAAATGCAGCAGCACTTTTGCTCATTCATTTAAATAATTGTAGGCATGTAACACTCTCCCTGCATTCTTTATAATTATCTGCTGATACAATGACAGATTAGCTCTTAGCTCCATTTCCAACAGTACTATGTTAACATGGACTAGGGAACTTTCAGTGCACACCACCAGGATCTACAGGATCAGTTAGTGGACAACGAGCTAGTGTGCATTAAAATTTACACCCCAGATGGTGCAGACTAAGGCACCATGTAGACAAGCCCTAAGTATAAGACAAGAGACAACAGATGGATAAGGACAGACGGAGATTACAAGAAAACAATAAGACAATATTGGTCAGCCTGATAGGCTGTGTCTCAGCACACCAGCAGCCTAACTGTTGTCTTCTTTTTTCTTTTTGTAGGCACCACATCAAAGGATCGTTTTAAGGATGATGAGTTAATTTGCAAGTGTTTACAAGGGTAATCAGCCCCAGGTGAAGTTAATATGGCATATGCAGTAAGGTCATTGACTGATTTGTAAAATCAAGAATTCTTGTTCAGAAAATAACTGGAATAATTATCAACGGCATTTGTGAGAAGCATTTCAGGATGGAGTGAGGTAACTGATCACAACGATCAGTAATAAGACCTGTTTTTTGTTCACTGTATTACTGGAAGAAGGATTGTGCAGAAAAGTCATGAGGTTTGCTGTTCAAACAAAACTAAAGTAAGGACAGTCAATACAAAGGAAGAGTTAATATTTTGTATGATTAAGCTAGACTAGGAGCGAGGCAAAATAAGTGTATTATGTAACTTACCATAGAGACAAGTGAAATTAATAGAGCTAAGAATAAATAAATAAAGCCCATATGCTAAAAGTATGAGAAATATCCACCAATATATCTGGATTTTTTTCCATTGTATTATATACCCTATGTATCGCTAATATACATTATACGCTCACACACACATACACATAGATTGTACAGTGTATTCTTTATATCTCAGTATCAGTCAAGTTTATCTAGTGCTGTTGTATCTGTGTTGGTCCCAGGATATTAGAGAGACAAGGTGGTTGAGGTAATATCTTTTATTGACCAACTTCTGTTGATGAAAGAGACAGCCTCATCTACCTTGTCTGTCTAATTTTATCTAGTGTCACATACAAGAAAAGAGGCATAAGCTTAAAATCCTTCCTGCGCACCATGTAGATTTTCTCAAGAGTCAAAAATATGGACTGATAGTTATTAGAGAGACAATTTGAATGTGTGCAGGATTCAGACATTGAATACATAGCTATTCCTGCAGATGTTAAATTGAGAAAAAAATGACAAAGAACTTTAACAAATTGCTGTTTACTCTTTGGTACTCAAAGATATACAGTACAAATACCCATTAACACATGTACTTACTTACCCACAAGGTCTGTATGTAAATACAATATAACTTTCTTCATCGCTTCGTTCAATGAATGTAACACATGTGTACTTTTCCCAGTGCCGCATAGCCTGTTTGAACATTGCTCGCTGGCTGCCTGGAAGAATTGTGTAACATGAAATAAACAAGGTTTTCAAAATTGCATCCTTCTTCCCGGCATTACATTTTAATCTTAGTATGACACACTGCTGCAAAAACCTAGAGATTCAGTTATTTTAAAATGTGAGAAAATGCATACCTCAGGTTTTGAAAGGTAAGTGAAGAAGGAATTGGTATTCAAATAATTTGTTCTGTAAATATATCTGCAATTTCAAAGTCTATGCACAAAGGGCCACTTTTTTAAAAATCAGAAGCAAAGTTATATGTCCAAAACCAGACAAGTGTGTAGTTCACTAGACGGGGAAACAAAGTGTGCACCTGAGAGATTTGTACCTTAAAATGTGGGTGTATGAGCCCATTTTTTAATCTTTATACAGTTGGAATTTAGACTGTTTTTTAACAATTTGTCCACAGCCTGTGATCATTTGGAATCTTGAACTATGTTCTCTTTTTTTCCTTTGCGTGCATGTGTTTGCAAGAGAGCGAGTGAGTTAGTATGAGAAAGAAAATTTAGTGATGATGAAAAATACCAGACTAATGTGCCTGGAGAGGGACAGTTGATGAGTGGGATTTTCAAAAGCTTTCAGCATTAGCTTATCTCCACTCCCATTAAAATCAATTGAAGTTTTACCATTGATTTCATTAGAAACACAGTTCGGCCAGCTTCTGAAAATCCCACCCTTTGTCTCTAGGACCAGACCACAGAACAGAAACCACCTGGACAGCAGCTGTGTTAGTTGTACTCTGCCAATGTGTCCAAATCCTGACCTGAAGGAATCACCTCAAGGACTAGAGGAGACAATTCATTCTCTATACCATTACATACTTAGCTCTTTCAAACTGACAACAAGCTTGCAAATTACTGTTGGTTGTGGTAGTAGTTTTTGTGATACAGAGACTTATCCAATGGGAAGATTTTTGAGACTAACACAAAAACTGAAGACCCATCATATGGTAATAATAGTTGGCCACTACCAAACTTGGTTGGATTCAAGTCAGTGACCTAAAGATGAAAGATCACTGCTTCCCCGTCACTCCCTCATCCCACCTATCAACCCGCCCCCTTTTTTTTTTCTTAAACACACACAAGCGTTTTGGAATTTACCTTTCAGTATAAGAAACTTGTAATGTGTGTAACATTTCACATTACTTATTACACTTAGTTGTTCAGCGCTCTTTAATAAAATGTCATTCCTAAAACAAAGGTCATGTTCAGTGCAATGTGGTGTAAATATCCAAACTACAAGTCTGACCTTCAGCTATGAGCTTTGGGGCAATTTTTTAAAATATTTTTTAAATCTTTCTTGACTACATTTCTTTTCCCAAGCTCTTTCAGTTTTCTGTATACCCTTGGGGCACAATTAGCAAGATGTTATTGCACAGCACTGCTGGCTCTATATTTCTCTCTCTCTTTTTCAATCCTTTTTTCCCCCGCTCCTTTTTTTCTTTTTAAATGTCTTTCTTCCTCCCCATTAGTATTTATCTTTTTGCAGCTTTACAGGGTGGTATTTAGGCTTTTATAATACTGTATTTAAAAATTATTATATTATTTTAAAATTATCTCTATTAAGAAGTCACAATCTTCCCTCGTATATTTTAAAGTTCCATGGTTATTTCAAATAATATTTTATGTGTGCATCTATGAAGTACATTAAAGAATTATAGAACAGATGAATTGGGCCCAGTCTGTTCATGCAGTCAGTTGAACAGGATTCACCTATCAGTCAAGCCACTTGTAGCCTTGTACTGAATATGCCACAATAGTTTTGAGCCAGATTTAATTGTATCCTGCTACAAATAAATAGCAGGAAATTAGACAATGAAAACAAACAAACAAACATTCTCACCTCCTCTGAAACATCATAGACTAATTTTATATATAAATTGCCTTTGGGAACAATTTTTTAATGCACTGATAAACATTTACAGAAAAGATTTACTTAGGGACTCATCCAAAGCCAACAGACATCAATAAGAGTCTTCCCATTGACTTCAATTGGCTGTACATTAGGCTCTTCATGAACCTGTTTTTAAAAAAAGACATTCATCCTTCTTCTCCCTTTGTCTTACCAGTGAAATTTCCACCTATAAAATACGGAATGACGCCCCCTGGCCATATTCTTTCTGTTCGTGACGTAGCAGCTCTGGGAAATCGGTTTTTCTCATTTTTCCCTGAGAATTTTACAGTTGATCTTCCTTTAGAAGAATTGTTTTGCTCAAAACCTGTAATGATATTTTAAAAAACACTATATGAGACAACAGAGTTCACAAAGGAAAACATTTGTTTTCTACAAGGCCAAAGCTCCATGTTTTCGTTATGCACTTTAATAACAGAACATAGCTTTTTACACAGCAATTCGGCTTTTCAGTGCGATGTAAAAACAATAATATATTTGTTAGAAGTGCTTGAAATGGAAAGACTCAATCTTCATTATCATAATTTACATGCAATGAGGCAAAGAGGCACTTTAACACCTTAAAGAAACATTTCTAACATGATTACTTCTAGATTCTCCAATTAAAAAGTATATCATTTTTCTAAAACTGCTTCCTCTAAGTAATATTCCTTGACTTTTTTTTTAAAATACCTTTTAAAAATTAGGTGGGTTTTTCTTTTCCATTGATGATGTTTAGAAGAGTCTTTTGGGCAGAGGCAATACCACCAAATGTGCTTAGGCCTGTTTCACTTCTATCCGGGCAAATGCCTGGTTTTAGTTTTAGCTACTTTCAGAGATAACCATATTATTTCAGGGCCTGGGAAAGAGCAACCGCATGCACTGCTGTAGGGAAGCACTGTTAGTTTACTTGATGTCTTTTGCACCACTTTGTGCATGGTCCATTTAACTTTTTTACTGATGGCCAGTCACACTGGAAGATGAACTCTTTCAGTGTAGTGAGCTGTCTTAGGAGCTAATTGTAATAGCAATAGACATAACATTTTCAGATGGAAATAGGAGTGTCAAGTACTTGAGGACATAGAAAATATATTCTTCGGAAACTAACTGTTTGGGATTCTATGGACATACACTATATATGCCTTAAATTGTCTTGAGAAAAAGATCCCTACACCTTGAAAGGTCTGGTGGTATAAAAAATTTCTATTGTTTTGAGAGATATTACCAGAGCCAACAGAACTCCCAATTTTAAGTATTGGTAATCTCTCTCAAATAGGTAGAAAGTTAGGGTGGGATTCAAAAGGAAGATTTAGGCACTGTAACGCTCAGCATTGCAGCACCTAACTTTTAGGTGCCCTGCCACCTGTGAAATCCACAAACCTGAGTTAAGAGTAACAGAGAGTCCTGTGGCACCTTTAAGACTAACAGAAGTATTGGAGCATAAGCTTTCGTGGATGAATACTCCAATACATCTGTTAGTCTTAAAGGTGCCACAGGACTCTCTGTTGCTTTTTACAGATCCAGACTAACACGGCTACCCCTCTGATACTTGAAACCTGAGTTAGGCACCCACACTCCCTGTACATTGCATGGAGAGAAATCGTTGCCTAAAAATAGGATTCACAAAGCCAGCAAGCTGAGTGAAGAGCTGCCTAAGCTCTGCCCCTCAAGGGGACTTTGGCATTTAGCTCCAGGACCGGATGGAGGAATCTTATCTCCACTCCATGAGTTAGGCACTAAAGCCAGGTCAGTCCTTTGTCAAAAATGAAAAACAAACCAACAAAAAACATTGTAGCCTTGCATGAATAATAAAAGAAAATAGAACTACAGAAACAGAGGTTAATAATGGACAAAGCATAAACTCACAAGTGGCCTTGTAAATAACAAGTAATTAACAGTTAAAGATACAAGAAGAAGAGTAGTGAGTGATAAGCTTGAAGCTGCTGCCCACTTATAAAACTGGTATAGCATTCTGTAGGAGACCTGGATTCAATTCCCTGCTCTGACTAATGTGGAGTAAGGATTTGGACTTGGGTCCTCCAACTCCTAGGACTGTGCCCTAATCACTAGGCTATGTCTTTCTCAGTCATTTCTATTGATACTGTCTACTATGTATAAATACTTATATATTCATTGGCACAAAGGGACTGGAATCTGGGTCTCCCACCTCCTAAATGGGTGCCCTAATGCCCAGATTAAAGAGTCATTCTCTCTCTCTCTCTCTCTCTCTGGTCCAATTTAATTATTATTATAATCTTTACTATTATTATGAAGATGAATGCAAGGACTTGCATACAATACAGTTACTTGTTTCCCTTTTCTGGAGCAATTTATAAATTAGTATAAATATCATGGTGGCAGGTTAAAATGGACTTTTTGCAAAAGTTGATCTGTCTGTCCTATTCAGTAGTGCCCAATTCTGCCACCTTCACTCCTGTTGAATAGTACCTTTCTCTGTGAGCAGCCCCACTAAAATGTTCTGAACACAAAGTGACAGTCTGTTAACAGGGATTCCAGACAAGTGAGGGATATGACAGAGAGACCAGGAAAGATGTCAGGTCAGGACAGAAGCAATTGTGGATGAAAGGTAAGAGGCCAAGGGTCTTGGTACAGATCCATAAGTCAGCAAGGAAGCAAAGAAGATACAAAAAGAATAAGGAAAGGTGCAAGAGCCATGAAAAACGGGAGAAAAGTTTCAGAAGCCTGGGCAGAAAAGTAAGATTACTTATAGCTTAACTCATTGTACAGTTTAAGCAACATCAAAAACCACACAGAAAGTTGTTGGGTTTAGGAAAATGTTCTATGTCCAGAACACCTATATCTATGTTAAGCAAATATAATTTTAAATTTACTTCAAACTTTTGATATTAAAATAATGAATTTGTTACTGAGAATTATTATACAATCTATGACACAGGTAATCTATTAAAATGTAAATCGAATTGGAATCCCAGACAGTCATATGTACTTCTTCATTACTGAATAATCTGATGATGATGTGTGGGTGGCTTACATGATAATATGGTCAATTTTTATCATTGCTTATTCTTTCAGCCAGTTTTGTTTGGATTAGATAAAGGTAGACAGTTACACAAAACTAAGGGTCTAGTTCTCAGATCAAGCATGCAGTTATATACTACCATATATTGGTAATGTCAGATACTACGCTGTGGCTATTTTTGCAAGATACGGAGTGATGCACTCCCACATGCTGAACTGCAATTAAAACTGAGTTTTACATTTTCCTGCAGATGCTGGGGTTTAATGGCACCAGAGTTAAGTCACGTTGCACCAAACATAGTGAATAAACTTAATTCACTATTAATGAAGATGCCATAGATACTGTCCACTGAATTCTACTGAAATTTACAACATTTAAAAAATGTTTTCATGAGGTGAAACACATCATAAATGTTTCACATGCAGTATGACTCATCACAGTGTCCCATTGCCTACAAAACCAACATAGGCCATTAGCAGTTACTTGCAGCTATCCATTCATGCATAACACATACACAAAGAGTACTGTAATCTTAATGAAAATATATCCCAACTGCATTCATTACTGTGAATACTACTGGTATTCTAATAGTATTGGTATTCTAATATTCTAATACTTCCTAGTGATTTTTTAAGAATTTAAAATAATGTATTTTAGGATTTTAGCTTCCAGTAATAACTTTTCTAGTGCTTACATGAAATATGAGCTCTCTGACAAAGTATAGATAGGAAAAGAGCTAATCTCTTCATTACTCTTGTTTTAATAGTCTACAGTAATACTGATATAGACTGGGTTTAAGGTGTTAAAGTACTGTCATTAATGTTAACTGTACATCACATCAGGCAGTCTTCTAATTCAAACAGTGAAAATACCAGAGCCAAATCTTCTTATCCTGTCTATAAGCTGATAGAGAGCACCTCGTTTTTTTGACGTCCCATGCTCACCAAAGCCACCTTTAAAAAGAAAAAGGAAATATTATGGAAATTAAACACAGAACATTACACATATAGCAAATATCTTATGGAGAGAGATTAGGAATTACTCTGTAGAATATGCAATGTATCTTTAAGGAAGTTTAAAATTCTTTAATGACCCACATACAAATTCTTCAAGCATTTTTGACAATGAAACAAAACCACATTTGTAGCTGAAAGGTTTTCTAGCATGCATTCCAGAACGTAAGCCAATGTGTCTTTGTTATTCAGACAAGTCATGACAATTACATCATCTAATTATTATTTGAAGCTTTTTTTCTTCTCAGTGACCTTGACATCCTTAGTGCCATATTGATTGACAGCTGGATGCCCTGCTTTCACAGATATTTCCTGAATGTATACCACAATGTTCCCATATCTAAGGGGGGGGGGGGTATGTTAAGACCCCAAGAGGAAACAAACAAACAAACAAACCAACATGATTTAAAAAAGTAATATGATTGATTTTATCCCCAAAGCTTTGCAGTTCTTTGTTAACTTGCAAATGGATCTTTAAAGCACAGTCAGTCACATAAGGGTGGCTAACCTATCAAATACCAAAGTATAGTAACATGACCTCTGAGGCATTCCTGTGGAGCTCCAATAATCAACGAGTGAGAGGGAAGCAGAAAACCTAACCATCCAAAGAGGCAGCTGGAGTTTCATTGTCTGAACATTTACCATCCCACTTACAGGCATGCACCAGATTAATTTAAACCACATATGCCATCTATAGCAGTCTGCTGACTACTTCGGTTTCATAGTGGTTCTGATACTTTAGTTATTATTGCATATCACCTTTAAAAAAGATTAGTAAGCAAGAAAAAAGAATGCTGGCAGTATTGTGGTGTGCAATGAATAACCAGAATATCTTAAGAGGTTTTAGATAACTTTATAGAATTCCTAGAAGTAAATTTTTTTAAACAAAGCAATATTTGCTGTGAAATATCAGTGTTTCCAAGCTACTGCAGCAGGAGGAGGTGGCTAAGAATAAAGGATTGCAGAAGTCATAATTAGCCATACTAGTTCCAACAATAATTTTCTCAAATTCCTTTTTCCTCTTACATTTTTTTTCACAACAATTTCTGCAACATTTGAGGGTGTATTTACCACAATAAATAAATAAAATAATAATAATGGAGATATCCTATCTCCTAGAATTGGAAGGGACCTTGCAAGGTCATTGAGTCCAGCCCCCTGCCTTCACTAGCAGGACCAAGTACTGATTTTGCTCCAGATCCCTAAGTGGCCCCCTCAAGGATTGAACTCATAACCCTGGGTTTAGCAGGCCAATGCTCAAACCACTGAGCTATTCCTCCCCCCAAATGGCAGTTCAAAAGGCAGATTACAGACTAGACAATGCCATAAAAGGCAAGTAAGTTAGCATGCTTACTCAGTGAATAATAATGTGCCTAATTATTTGGATTACACTGTCATATACTTGCTGGATCCCTTGAGAAAAATTTTCCAAATTTTTAAAAACATTTTAGGATGATGAGGTAATACTTCAATACATTCCTTCCCAAGGAATTATTTGGTTAGCTATAGTATATGCCATGCCATATACATGCATTTCACATTGCCCATTATTAATGCAATTATCTCATGTTAGCATTTACTTTGCAAAATTATGTATGGAGTAAAAAAATCCAGACAATTGTGAGGGGGAAAAAAATCTTTAGAAAACAGGCAAATGTGAAAGAAATAACAGTAATGGAGAGGAATCCATGACCTTATTGATATAGGAAGCTATTATTCCTTTATTATCTCTAGTTATTACAACAAAAATAAGGAGTAAAGTAGTACACTAGTAGTGGTAGTCTAATAACACACACTATGTATTTTGTTTGGTATACAAAAGGACTACTGTCAAATAATAAATTAAATCAGAATATCTTAAAATAGCTAACCTGACTTATTTTATATGACTAATGCATACACTATAGAAAGTACATGTCAAGCCTCAAGCTAACCAAAAGTGAATTTAAAAAATCTACATGTTTTAAGTTGGGGGCAGGGAAATAGTATTTTTGGCAGTTATGTAAAAATTATCTACATAATAGCTCTTTGTTGTTTATTAAGTTATTATTACTTATACAGCACAATGTATAAGTGTTGCTTCACAGGCCAACAAAATGTCAGGGCCTTGCTCTGAGAAGCTCATAATGTAACTGTCTGAACCTGCAAATCTAAGAAGATAATCCTTACTCACCTGAGTAGTCCCACTGCTTGAGTCAGAATTTGGAAGATCAGGCCCTGCACTATTATTTACAATGCAAGAGCCAAATCCTGCAAACACCAGTCTAGCTATTATACTCCCCCGTGGCTAGTTTTTTCCCACATTATATCACATTGTCTTCAATAGGAATTTACATAGGAACAAATATACACAATTATACAAGTAACTATTTGCATAATCAGGACTGAAATTAATGTATTTAATTGTGACAAACATCTGTATATAAGGCTTTTTAAAAAGATGTTTTAAATTGCCCTGATAAACAATAGCAAAATTTTAAAGAATAAATATAGTTTGAGTTCAGAGATTTTACTTTAAACAGGCTACTTAAATTTTTCTATTTAATAACCGTTTGCACGTTCTTTTCTCAGCAGCTTGGTCATGCCACCATAACAACCAGATGGCAGAGGAACAAAGGTATACACAAAGGTTCTGATTCAGCAAAGGACTTCAACATGCACTTAACCTTAAGCACATGCTTTTTGTACGTTCATAGATCCTGCAGCCAGACAGGACCATTGTGATCATCTAGTCTGACCTCCTGTATAGCACAGGCCGTGGACCCTCCCCCAAAATAATTCCTAGAACAGAGCTTTTAGAAAAACATCCAATCATGATTTAAAAATGGTCAGTGCTGGAGAATCCACCATGGCTCTTGCTAAATTGTACCAATTGTTAATTACGCTCACTGTTAAAAATTTACACCTTATTTCCAATCTGAATTTGTCTGTCTTCAACTTCCAGACATTGGGTTATGTTACATTTTTCTCTGCTAGATTGAAGAGCCCATTATTAAATATTTATTCCCCAAGTAAAACTTATAGACTAATCAAGTCACCCCTTAACCTTCTCTTTGCTAAACTACCGTAAACAGATTGAACTCCTTGAGTATCACTATAAAAGCATGTTTTCTAATCCTGTCATCATTCTGGTGGCTCTTTTCTAAACCCTCTCCAATTTATCAACATCTGTTTTGAATTGTGGACACCAACATTGAACACATTATTTCAGCAGCGGTCACACCAGTGCCCAATACAGAGGTAAATAAACTCCCTACACTTATTTGAGATTTCCCTGTTTAGGCGTCCCAGCATTGCATTATCTCTTTTGGCCACAATGTTACATTGGGAACTCCTGTTCAGCTGATTATCCACCATGACCCCCAAATCTTTTTTAGAATCACTGATTCCCAGGATCGAGTCCCCCATCTTTTATGTATGGCCTACATTCTTTGTTCCCAGATGTATATGTTTATATTTAACTGTATTAAAATGTGTATTGCTTGCTTGCACCCAGTTTACCTAGTAATCTAGATTGCTCTGACTCAGTGACCTATCCACTTCATTACTTACGACTCCCCCAATTCTTTGTTATCTGTAAACTTTATCAGTGATGATTTTAAATTTTCTTCATGGTCATTGAAAAAAAAAAGTTAAATAGCGTAGGGCCAAGAACCGATCCCTGCGGGACCCCACCGGAAACACATCGAGCCAATGACAATTCTCCAATTGCAGCTTTATTTTGAATCCTGCCAGTTAGCCAGTTTTAATCTATTTAATGTTAATTTTATATCAGTCTAGTTTTTAATCAAAATGTAATGCAGTACCAAGTCAAATAACTTACAGAAGTCCAAGTATAATATGTCAACACTACTATATCAACCAAACTTGTAATCTCATCAAAAAGATATCAAGATATTGCAATGAGTGGCAGTTAACCACACATTTAAGTGTTTTGTTAAATATGGGCCAAAGTGCCATTATAGTATATACATGTAATAATCTGAATTTAGAAAAATCATGTATTTATAATGTAAAATGAGACCAACTTTTTCAAACTTAATACTCTAAATCTATCTGTCAAAACAAAAGTACAAGTCTTAAAATGATCACTTAGGGCCCAGTCCAGCTCCCACGAACTGTACCAGAAGTTGAATCAGTGCTTTAGGGCCCGGTTCTATTTCTATTATTCCTATAATCTCCTAGTGGGGACTACTGGAGGATTATGGTTGACAGAATCTGGTCCTTAACATGGTACCACAATCTGTCCCTGAAAAGAATACTCCCACTTGGCTGGAATAATGCACATCCCCCAACACAGGGAGGAAAAGAAAATTAAACAGTAGAACATTAAATATGATAAGAAACAGCTTCCAAAATTATCTTGCATCTGTCTGGCAATCACCAGAAAGATCTTTGTCACTTTCAAAGACATCATCAGAGGTATTAAAACAAGTCTGCAGGTCAAATAAATCACTCAACTACAGCTACTTTAAAGGGAAATAACTGACCTTGCTCTCTACATTTTGTCAGCAAAACCAGGACCTGAAATACTTCAAAGCCAATTAAAATGATTTGTTTGAGAAAATGTTAATAAGAGTCAGTGAATTTTTTCAATCCAATTTTGATCTAGAAAAGATCAAAGATGATCCTGCCTAGAACAAACAGGTGGATTAAGAAGAAAATAAAAGAAAATGCCAGGATAATATACAGATATTCTTTATATGTAGTTACAAAGAAGAGTAAATCCGTGGGAAAAAATATTTTAAACATATTTATAAGAAAAATTAACAATTAGAATGGCCATCTTCATCTGAATGGGCCCTTTCCTTCAAATCATTCCTCAAGACACACTCCTGTTGCAACATCTATTAAAAAAATCACCAAATTAATGTTGGCAAAGTTAGAGGGTCAGATGGGGGCAACTGAAATTTACATATATATTTTAAAAAGTAAATGTATTTTAAAATTTTATGTTTGCATATATCACTTTTCTACACTCTTCATATGTCACTTGTCTTTTAAATCTCATTTTCCACAAACTACCCCAAATCCTACTAGAGAAGACTGCAAGACTAGGGCCTACAGCTATGCAGCAGAAACTTAGTTTTCCTATGTGCATGTACTGTACCTAACACAACAGAGAACTAAGCCTGACTGCAGCTTCTTGTACTTCTGCATTATAAATACATACACACATAAATAATAGCAGATACACACACACACACACACACACACACACACTTGTCTAGTAAATATTTATTTGGCCATCTCTAAGACCAGTTTTGCAGTCCAACATTGAAACAAATAAAGAATTTAACGAATAATCAAGCCCCATGGTCTTTTGACAAATTCCTGGAGTATTCCATGAAATGAACATTCTAGGATGCAAATCATACAGGAAATCACGTTTCTCTATTGAAAATTCCATATGGGCAAGATTGTAACTATATGCTCTGCCCTGAACAAGGCACAACAACATGTTGTGATGTATCTCCTGGACCAGCCTAAGAGGGAGACTGTGATTCACTGAGGAAAATCTCCCTTCTAGTTTCACATCAGTATACATTCCCCAGCAGGTCAGTGCAGCTGTGCCAGATGGCATGTGAAGGGGCAAAGCCAAGTCTTCACCCATTCATGAACCTGTCCTGCCCCCCTGCATAGGGACTTACTCCTCCTTACTCTCTTACGCTGCCATGATTTGGCCCCAGCTGAACACTAAACTTTATTTTTATGTTCCAGAGAAGAATTTTCATTAGAAATACCAGGAATAAAATCAAAATTCCATGACTTTTCATTGCCTTTTAGAAAGCAAACTTGTAATGATTAAACAACTTTATAAAGTTTAAAACCAATATTACCCCTAGATGATACCGTGTTTTGTAGGTTTAAAGCGTGGGTTGTGTTCTGTGAATGAATAAATATAGGTTAAAATAAAAAAATTTAAAGTCACACCTTTAACATCATACCTGTGTTATGTCCAAGTCTTTCATTTGAATGCTGTGTAAGGTCAATTGTCCTGTCAATTTGAAAGATTTTTAAGTCTTCATCATCTAAGGCAATATCTCCCCAAAAGACAGCTTTAAATAAAAGAAAGCGGAATTTAATTAAACCATTTACTTAAATATTAAAACCAATCTGAAGAATACATTGTGATGTCACAGCTCATGAAAAGATATATACCCAGATTTTATAATGTTGACTAGTTCATAAAAACCTCGAGAACATGCATTTTAATCCATTCCAATATTTCCCCATTTACCTTTAATATTCCTTTAGCTTTATTTATTTATTTTATGGACATTTTAATTTTGCTGTTGAATTGAATACATGCAATCATACAAACATGACAGTAATCTTAAACAAATCCTTCTATTTTTTCCTTTATACGCACAATAAAGAAAAATAAAACAGGGAATTAAAGTTTTTTTTTTAATATGAAGTCCATCAAAACAGGAGTTTCACAAAGATACAGCCCATAATATAATATAGCCTGGAAAATGAAGACAGAAAAGACTACTTTGTCTTTAATATGTTTAGTGCATATTTTATAACATGTTATATATACTCGTCAGATTGTTTATCTGTTTCACAAAGACAAAAAGTTTTCTTTCCCATTATCCTCCTGCTTGACCTATATATTTCCTTTACATGGTTTAATCCCACATTTTGTGTTCTCTGGCTACTTTGGCTTTCATGGCTTTATAATCTCCTGGTTTTCTTCCTACTTCTCTGTTAGCTTCTGCTTTGGTAGCTCTTCCCTTCTACTTTTCCTATCCTCAGTAGCATTCTCTCAGGTTTTTGTTCTTGGTCTCCTCTTCTTTCCTCTGTACACTTATATGAGCTCATATATCTTAACTTGTCATCCCTTTGCTGATCCAAACCAAAGGGCCAGGAGCTTTGAACAGCTAAAGCTGAGTAAGCTAGATGCGTGTTCATCTGTCTTTAGCCCAATCTCTCCCTCTCTTCAGGATGAAATATCAGCAAAAATAGATGCAAAACTAAAGTCCAACTCAAGCTTGTGGCAAAAGCTAAACTCAGCAGGCCAGACCCTCAACTGTCAATAGAGCTTTGCCAATTTGCATTGGCCGAAGTTATTGTTTATGATCTTTTCCCCAAATTCTTCCTTTTCCCAGCCTCCACCATCTCTGACAATAACTCCATTATCCACCCTGTGACCCAGGCAAACAGTCTGTGTCATGTTCAACTCTTCCTTCTCCTCTCGCCCTATGTACAGGATGTCACCAATTTCAGTTGGTTGTTCCTTTATACAGTTTCCACAGTAAATCCTTCCCTCTCTTTTCCCACAACTAAAACCCTTGTCCACAGTTCATCCACTGCAATACTTCATCTCTGGTGTCCCTATATGTTCATTCAAATCCATGCAAAACGTTTTTGTTAATGCTTTCCTTTCCTATTACTCTAACCATGTCATTCCCCTAGATGAAACCCTTTCTGGCTTTTGCTTGCTGTAAAGATTACATTTTCTTTTGTTTATTGATGTTTTGTTAGCTGTTATTTAATCAAGTTTGCATCATAGAAGTCATTGTTTGTAGGATGTCTTTGCTGGGGAACTCCTGTGCAGTGCATACCCATTCCCTATATCCATAGCACTCACTCTTGAACCCAAGGCTACTAGGAAAAACAAATCACATTGAAAATAACTTCACTATTTTTTGTAACTGGAATGGCCACATAGAGTAACCATCATAATTTGATATACATTCTACAAAGGTTGAGTACTTTACATATTAAAAAATAGCTAAAAATCAGTAAAAAATAAATAATAAAGGGCAGAGAGCCAGACAATACTAAGTAGGAGGTGAAATAACTCCAGAGTTATAAACCATTTTTATTTATAGTACTTGGTTCAAAATTAGGAGCTGAAGTACAAGCCTCATCTTGCCAGTTTTGTAAGCGTAGTAAATTGCTTCTTTTATTCTTTAGGGAAAAAATGCCAGAATATCTACACTACAGGGTGCAAATGAACTCATTCATTTTAAAACAAAATGTTTTAGAACCTTATGCATAATGTATTTTTAAACTTGAACAGTTTCATTTATTACATAAAATAATAGCCTTCTGGAAACAAATTTGAGTATTTGAGGGCATTCCAAATACCTTTGAATTATTCAGTCTCTATATATCCTTTTAACATCTTCCTCCTAAGAGGCACTGATTCAGCAGAAACATTATCCCTTCCAGTTCACCTCATCAGTAGTACATATTATGGACAGCCATCATTTTACCAGTGACCTGTTTCCTGTGACTGGGATTCACTATTGCAGTCTCAGTGTTACAGATGGGAAACTGAAGCACAAAGAGATTATGTGATTCGCTGAGGCTGCGTAGGAGGTCTATGGCAGAGCCAGGAAATACAAGGGAGATTTTGATCATATTTGTGCTAACACTAAAAAGAAGAGAAAAAAATCACTGATGCCCCCTGATACTAATTTTGTACCAGTTTCCTAAGCTTTCACAGTTCATATTTAATTTTTTTCAGACTTTCAGTTGCTGGTGACAAGGGTGCTAATTGGCAGCAATAATTGCCACCTGCTAATGACAGCAATGCAAAGTACTTGTTTAGTATTGTTCTATGAGACGTCTGGTTGACAATTTAGAAGCAGAGCAGCCAAAAGGAAAGCTAAATTATAAAGAGAGAAAATTGTAAGCAAGTTACTCTAACTTACTAACTATTTCTCTACTGTATTATTTCAGAATCATCTTCCAAAGACACTGAGCGACCTTCTTAAAAAATTAAAACCAAAGTGAAGATATGGATATGAATTTGTTCCCTCCAGAGCGGGCAGAAGGAAAGGTACATGTTTCTGAACTCCAGGACACTTTTCCTATCACCTTTCTATACAGAAGGCAGAGAGAATAGTAGTGATAAAAGGATAACTTTGCCGTTAGCATAGCACAAAATCCAGCCTTCTTTGATAATGGAGAAGTTTCATACCCAGTGTATTGACAAAGGTCTGTTCAATTTTCAGAATTTCAATGACAAATGTATAGCTTCCAAGTGGGAGTACAAACTTAAGAAATGGTATCTCTCACCTCTTGTTTTTGAATGAAAACTACCAAATGTTATCAGAGGCATTGGTTTATTGTATTCTAAATCCACAGGAGCAGAATTGTTTTGCCTGCAAAGGCTTTTCATCACCTAACAATCTTAGCACCTTCATGACCCTAGACATTTCTGACTGGAAAAAAGCAGGAGAAGACTTGTTCTCATGCAAACAGCATGGAACATTGCAATGCCATGGTTGCATGACTACCACAGTTGCAAGACAAGAATCACATTGACAGGGAGATCGTACAGTTGCTTCTAATGCAAACTGCTTTCTGGAAGGAAGTTTTAAGGCATACTGTGACAGTTGGTGAGCTTCTCACTGAACACAGTTTAGCATTTAGAGGAAGGGAGGAAGTTATCATCAGTTCGCCTCTCAATGGAAATTATGTAAGTATTCTTGAAGCTATTGCTGAATTTGACCCATTTCTAAATGAGCATATCAAATGCTATGGAAACAAAGGGAAATGTCACCCGTCCTACACGCTGAAAACCATCTGTGATGACTTTACTGAGCAAATGGGATGTAAAGTTTTGGAATTCATTGTAAATCTAGTCAAACAGGCAAAATACTACTCTTTGATAGTAGACTCAGCTCCTGATATCGCTCATGTTGATCAGTTACCAATCATTTTAGAATATTGCTTACATGGTGCCACATATGAGCATTTCCCTGGGTTTACAACAATTGAAAGCCACACAAGAAAGTCACTTTTCCAGACTGTGAAGTCTTTATTGGACACAAACAACACTGCTATTGAAAACTGCAGAGGTCAGTCATACGATAATGCAAGTAACATGTCTGGAAAGTATGAAGGTCTTCAAGTTCAGATCAAAAGACTAAACTCAGTAGCTGTGTATGTGACATGCACAGCTTATTCTCTGAAACTCACAGTACTGATTCTTGCCATCCAACGTTTTAGTTTTCTTCAGAAACTTTTTTGTGTGTGTCATCCCCCAGGCAATGGCAGCTTCTGCGTAACAATCTTACCTAGAGTGAACAAGAAGCTCTCCTGGTCCAAAAAAAGCCTGTCAGATATGAGATGCTATCATGCTGAGTCTTGTAAAACAATTGTAGTGAACTATGAGGGCATTCAACATTGTTTGAAAGAAGGAGTGGACAATGCCAAGAAAAACCATGAAACTCAAAGTGAAGCACAACTATTAAACAAGAAAATGTGCCAACTGGAAACTGCATTTATGAGTATCGTGGGGAATGTGACACTAGAAAGGTTTGACAAAACTAGCATAAAGCTTCAAAAGCCAGGTTGTTGCTGCTGATTTACCGACTTCCTTGGAAGAGTTTGTTACAAGCTTACAGTCTCAGTTTGATTATTTTGAGGAGGAAGCAAAAAAAAATTGGGAAGTGATGTTGATGAGTCCAACTATGAAGAATACAAATGTACTGTAAAGCAAAAATTACACTATCTTTTGAGAAAGAAGGAAATTTGAGGTTGAGTGCTATACCTTATCCTTGACAAGCTAAGTTCAAAAGTAAAAATAAGTGAATATTGTAAGGAAGCTATACCTTGTAGATAATCCAGCACATCTATTGATCAAGTACAAAGTGAAGAGGAAATAAAAAAGATACACTCAGGCATAGCTTAGCACTTACCTAAATGAACTAGAGCCTTAGCATTTCGCCAAAATTTATCAATTTTCAGCATTTATAAGATATTGTGACATGCAGGATAAGAGTACTACTTGAATCATTACATTTTTGCATGACAAAGATCTATGTGATGTCTTTCTGAATATTTTCATTGCATTGAGGTTGTATTTGACTGTACCATTGCTAACTGTGAAGCAGATGAGCATTCTTGAAGCTTGCTTTAATAAAAAATAATTTTCTGTCATCTATGGTAGAAACAAAGCTTAATGCTCTTGCTATCATGTCAATCGAATGGGACTTACTTCCGACACTGTTTGAGGATACACTAACATTTGTAGCACTTAATGCTTGCAGGATGCCAGTTTAAACACTCAGCATTTCATTTGACTCGTAACTTTTTATGTTTATCCAATTACTATATAACCTATTCATTGCCACTGATTTTCTTTTGCTATTTATTCAGTAATATACATGACTTGTTGATTGTCAGAAGCCGGGGTACCTTTTTGCTTTCATTAATAGCATGTTCACAACAAAAAAGGGGCCTCTGAAAAACATTAGTCCCAGGTCTCCAATCTGGTTAATGCGGCCCTGTTGGATTGTCCATCTTTTGATGCTTCCTTAAAGTATAAAGGGAGTAACTTCCTGATAATTGCCTTTTTCTGACAAAAAGGTTGGGACTGTCATGAACAGAAGGCATATCCTTCCATTAATTTTTGGAACAAAACTCCCAATGAATGCAATTAGAGTTTTGCTCAGCAATCAGCGGAACATATCCCTTAGTTAGTAAAACTAAACAGAATATTGCCACCATGAATTTCTGGAATTTTATGCAAGAGTAGAGGTACCAGTGCAGAATGCATATCCCTCCCCAGTTTTAAATTTCTTAGGGACCAAAAATATTTCAAGAATGCAATTCAGGTGCCGTCTTCTCGTAGAATACCTAAATTGATTTTAGTAAGAGTAAGCAGAGGACTCCTTGCGTGTATATGTTTGTGGTGAGGAGCTAAACGGTTAAGAATTCTGTTGATTCTCCTTTTGCAACTACTGGCAGGACTCACCTGTTTCGATATGTGTGTCTATTACTCCTTGTAAAGATAACCTTCTCTTTGATAATTTTGCTCCAAGAAATGAACAAGAATCAGATCATTTAGTGCTTCAAAACAAAAAACAAAAACTGTGGAACAAAGCATTTGAAATGAGCAAAACAAAACTGGAAGACTTGGAGGTATTTGTATTGGGAGGCAATCTCAAATTAATCTAATTTCTTACCTTGCGTACCATTTTGTTAACAACAACAACAACAAAAGGAATCTTAAACTTGCTGTTTACAGTTTATTCTCTTCATTTGAAAATGTTAACACTGAAATTAATTTACAGAAAGTATTATAAGTTTTTTGTATCTGAAACAATAGATACAATAGAAAAAAAGTATTTCAGCCATCACATTATAAACAACCTTTTAATGGAATCAGCATCCATGAGTCCATCAAAACTCCCATGCTTAGGAAAGAGCTATTGGATCTGTTTATGTAACAGTTAAGAGAGAGCAGATCCTGACTAGTTCTAGAGCAATATGTATTTTTAATGTATTTAGTGTCATATTTAGCCAATATTCACATTGTAACTGAAAGTTTATGCACTATGTACATAAACCTTATTGATGGAGAACAGGCTCAACCCTGATAAATTCACAACCCTGATAAATTCATTGATGAGGACAAGCCCACATAAAATCTCCATCGGGAGCTACAATTTTCTGTCACAGTGGAGAAGCATTTATGCTCACAGGGCTCATGCTGTTGCACTTTTGCATCCCTACAAATCTGCACTCTCACCCAATCAATCAATCAAGTCTTAAAGAACCCTAGAAAATTAATATACAAAATGCAGTGGTGCAGTTAGCATTGCTACAGACACACACACCTGACTCAAACCCACAAAAGTGAAGAAATGAGATGTTAAGCCACCTAACCGTTCATATCCTCTTTTCCTCTATCCATAGGCACACACACCGTAACAGTACTACAACTACCATGCACCACAACCTTAATTTTGTCTCCCTAGGATGCCAGCCTCCTATTATCCCCTTTTACTACTGTATTGTGCACATCTCTTTATCAAGTTACCTTCCCTCAACATGACCAACTATTACACCAAATATCCACAACAAATATCTAGTGTTGGGGCAGGGAGAGGGGAGGATTTATTTAGTAAAGGGATGTGTGAAGAAGAAAAAAAGGGGGGAGAGTTAAGGTTGGAATGTGTGATAGAAACCACACATAATACACAAAATTTTGTTGGGAACTGACACGCATATGTACACGTGAACATGCGCACACACACAAATCAATATCTATATTAAACATAGACTGAATATTTTTCGAAAAGATATGCTGCAGTTCAATCACAAGTTATAGGCTTGGAGTAGAAGTCACTTGGTGAAATGCTATGGGCTATGTTATGCAGGAAGTGAAAATAGATAAACATGACAACCCCGCTCCAGCATTAAGATCTAGAAAGTACGCTTATTAAGTTTGCGGATAATACCAAACTGGGAGGGATTGCAACTGCTTTGGAGGACAGGGTCATAATTCAAAATGATCTGGACAAATTGGAGAAATGGTCAGAGTTAAACAGGATGAAGTTTAACAAAGACAAATGCAAAGTGCTCCACTTAGGAAGAAAAAATCAGTTTCACACATACAGAATGGGAAGAGACTGTCTAGGAAGGAGTACGGCAGAAAGGGATCTAGGGGTTATAGTGGACCACAAGCTAAATATGAGTCAACAGTGTGATGCTGTTGCAAAAAAAGCAAACATGATTCTGGGATGTATCAACAGGTGTGTTGTGAGCAAGACACGAGAAGTCATTCTTCCGCTCTACTCTGCACTGGTTAGGCCTCAGCTGGAGTATTGCGTCTAGTTCTGGGCACCGCATTTCAAGAAAGATGTGGAGAAACTGGAAAGGGTCCAGAGAAGAGCAACAAGAATGATTAAAGGTCTTGAGTACATGACCTATGAAGGAAGGCTGAAAGAATTGGGTTTGTTTAGTTTGGAAAAAAGAAGACTGAGAGGGGACATGATAGCAGTTTTCAGGTATCTAAAAGGGTGTCATAAGGAGGAGGGAGAAAACTTGTTCACCTTAGCCTCTAAGGATAGAACAAGAAGCAATGGGCTTAAACTGCAGCAAGGGAGGTCTAGGTTGGACATTAGGAAAAAGTTCCTAACTGTCAGGGTGGTTAAACACTGGAATAAATTGCCTAGGGAGGTTGTGGAATCTCCATCTCTGGAGATATTTAAGAGTAGGTTAGATAAATGTCTATCAGGGATGGTCTAGACAGTATTTGGTCCTGCCATGCGGGCAGGGGACTGGACTCGATGACCTCTCGAGGTCCCTTCCAGTCCTAGAATCCATAAATCTATGAACAGGTAAACAAACTTAATATTTAATGTAAACTGAATACAAATAATTATCTGATGTGAAACTTGTTTGGTGTTCATACTAATATTTTTGCAATTCATTACCTATTAAATAAAAAGAAAAATATAAATGTTCACAGCCATTTTGTAATAAGAAAAGCGTATTACAGACAGTATTAATATTGACATGAGTAAAAGCATAGATGAGAAAAGGTTGTTGGCATTTGACCCTAAAACACAGCAGTTAATAACACCAAAACTAACTATACCTAGTGACACTGCAATTGACTTACTTAGCTACCAAGGACAGCTCTAAGAGGGTTGGGTTGTAGTATTTCACTGTGATCCACCAAATATTTTAGCAAATGTAGACATCGGTTTGATTTTTGTATGTGTTAACCAAACTTTCCACTCAGGTGGGAAAATGCTCCTGTTTGGAAAGCTATGCTTAAAACAGAATTACAAATGCTGGAATTGCAACATAATGGAGGCAACAGCAATTCTCTCTCAAATTAGGCTATAAACAAATTACGTTGTCAGTACTGAAAATGGGGGCACAAATTGAAAGATAAACTATGATTTGTTCTGAGAAAACATGCAGAATTTTGAGAAGAGAGATTATTCCTAAATATTTTGGAGAAATGCCAATGTTAGGCTTAAGGAAATTTTAGAAGACAACAACATTCTTAAAGGCAAAACCCTGAACTTTGTTGTGGTGGTAGAAGGCACGAGGAGCTGTGCTCTCATCCTCTTCACAGCAGCTGTGAGAGACTGTAGCGTAACATTAAAGAGTGCTTTGCTGAGGAGCTAGCTACCACCCCCTGGCCACAAGGAGAATTATCTGTTGTTTTAGGGACATAATGAGGCCCCTAGTTCTCTACTGAATACTGGGCCAGATCTGACAAAGTTTTAAGCACAGTCAGCTCCCAACAGCAGGAGTACAGGGCACTCTGCATCTTGTAGCATTGGGCCTACTAACTAAACAGCCAGGGTACACAGGACTTCAAAGGAACAGTAGGGTGCACCCCTACTTAGTCCTCAAGAGCCATCTTACCCAGTAGCACCTGCTCTACAGTACACTCTCCCCAGTGTGATTCTGACTGGTAAGAGGAAGATTTTGACCTAAGTGTGCAAAACTGATTCAACTCATTACAGAATATGACATTCACTGATTATATTTATCTTGCACCCCTGGTTTAAAGTCACACACGATGTGGGAACATTTCCCTTCAGTTCTGCACCTAACTTATCTCAAGAATCCTAACAATCTCAAGAGATGTTCTATGCAAATTAAATAAAGAGACAGAGAGAAAGAGAGAGAGAAGAAAAATTGCAATTGACATGGAGGCCTATGATATCAAATTGACTTTTTAGTTCTCAGGACAAAGAGTCTGGGGTGGAGGAGGATTTGGATTTGGATGTTTTCTTTTTGTATTTTGTGTACAATACCTATTGTAACTAATTATTATTTTTATTTTTAAGTTTTTATTTAATAAACATGAACAAAGGGAAAGTAGAACAAGCATTGAAAACAAGAATTAATCCTCCTAAATGTTTATATTACTTAAATTCAGTAAGGAAGAAATTTAAATATTAAAATGAACAAAAGCAAATGAGCATAATAAGCCACAACAATGTTAATATTTGATCTGAATTTTAAAAATTGTTTATAAATCCATTCAAACTACAAATGTTTCCATTTGGAACTTCAGTGGTGGCAAAACAATGAATTTTCTTAGCTAGTGGATATAGATTTTATGGCTTGGCCTTCAATAGACTGAGTTTCCTTGCAATAATATCGATAGAGAATATCAGGAAAGGTTATACAAAACCTGAAGTGGAGTCAAAGCTATTTTAGTTCTTAAAATTACTGGATTCAGGATCAAATCTGTAATTTTCCTATCAAGAGTGCAATGCATGGTAAAATCCATTAAAACAATACTTCTGTATATCTGTGAAACAGAGCCACACAGTCTGATAAAACTAGAGTTTTAACCCTGCACTTCCAGTTGCACATAATGCATTCTAAAGTATTATTACTCACAGTTACTAATATGCAGTTATTAATGCCAAGCCAAAGCATTCTAAAACCATGTGTCGGACCCCCGAAAACTATGGTTTAAAAAAATCAAGCTTAAAATCACATTGTTTTTCACCTGCCTTCTGATTTTTTTTCATCTTTAGGTGGAAGCTGCCCACCCCCAATTTTTGTGTGATCATCTCAGGTTCAACATTCAACCCTAAGTACAAATGCACAAATCTGCAGACCTCTTTGTTCACTATTTAGAGTGCTCTCTCTCTCCTGTTCCCTGAGGTCCAGAGAGCTGCCATTTTGTCTATCTCCCTTCTGCCCTAAATAGGATAGTCACCTGCCTCACTCATTCTCCCTCATAGTCTAATGTTCCCTACCCACACCTAAATTCACTTGACTCCCATATTTCCCTCCCTTTTCCCTCACAGTCTCCTATCTACCACTCTGCCATGACACATTCCCCTACACCTCATCTATCTGTCTCCTGCTCCCCACATTCTCCTGTCTCACCGCTTTTTAACTTATTTACTAACACATACCCCTCCCTCCTGCCCATATCCTCTCATTCTCTGCACTTCTACATTCTCCAGTCCCCTGCCTGGCCCTCACATCGTAACTAAAGGGCCACCATTTTACCTGAGAACCACCTTGCTTCTGCACCACTGGAAAAATGGGAGGTGATGGCCTTTGCTTGGGGCAACCTCACTTTAATTTGCATAAATTAAATGACCATGGTGGTCCTATTGCTGAGGTTTCAATCTCACTGACAGCAGTGCATGTTGGTGGCCATTCTGGGTAAGATCAAACTTCAAAAACTTGAAAGTAGAAATCAGAAATTCATGAAAACCCTTAAAATTACCACAAACATTGTGAAACTTGGCAATACTGAAGATGATATGGTAGTGAAGGCCCAGATCAGTTCCCTTTTGCAGACAGATAGTGGAGACAGGAAATCTCCATGTAGAAGGCCTCAAAGAAATCCCACATAACTCATCAACCCATTATGATACCTGTGGTTTGCCTGCCCCATGGAACAGTCTATGTGATCTGTCCCCAAACCTGATAGATCTTCGCAAGGCTGGATCTGTCCATGAAGACACCCTGTGTCTTGCTTCCAATTACCCATTAGAGCAATCCTTCCAGAGTCTTCCATTGACCACAGCTCCCCCCCAGGGAAATCAAGCTGGGGGAAAGCAGGAAAAATAGTAATTATTTTTTGGGACTAATTTCCACAGGGCCATAGAAGGAGCAATGTGCACCCCCCTTATCCTTGCCCCCAGGCTCAGCACACCATGGAGTTTCCAGACCACATGGAAAGGCCTCTACAAGTTTTCAGAATGGTGTCACAGTGTTAGCAGCTGAGACCTCTACTTGGAATGGGGGCATCTGTGCACAGAGGGTCAACTCTGGGTACAGATACAGGAGGGATTTTTTTTTTGACATTGCACGAGACATAAAAATATCTGAGACTCATATGTATGGACATAAGCATATGTTAATAACTAGCTACATTGGTCCTGGCTAACTAAAACTTTAACAAATACAAACCCTTCCACAGCTATATGTGTCAAGAGAAATCAAAGTGTATTCTACATTGCTATTGAAATGTAATGTGCTAAAAAGACTCTTTCCTATGTCTTCAAGAAACTTAATATTTTTGGATTTTCCCTCCTCTTCTTTTTAAACTACTGTTGATTGGAATCAAAAACAAATAAAAAAATAAGTATTGTTAGGCGGAGCAGGTAAAATGTACAAAATCTAAAGAAATAGATTAAAGTACAACTGGCACTATGTTGAGGTGAGGAGACATCATATTCTTGTAACTCTTGATACCTCAAGGGAATGAGCAAGGGCAATAGCTATACCAAAGTTCCTCTACATCTAAATATTAATCCATAAGGATTGCTGTGGAAGGGACAGAATTTGGAGGCAAGGCTGGGGTGTATAAAAAAAAGCAACAAATAAAGTGGAGTGAGAATTAAAAATTATTTTAAATACAAAAGAGTTAGGGTTAAATATAACTAATAAAAATGATAATAGAAAATGGCAAGTTCTAAATACAAAAAAGGTAAAAGCGGAAAGTTTTTTATGTCGGGGTTAAACATTATTAAATACATTAAAATACAGATATTTTAATACACAAAATCACAGTATTGTATGTCAGTTAAGGCTGGACAATAGGTTATCTATCTAACCAAAACCTCAATAAGCAAGTGAATTTAAAGTGATCCTTGTCCTCCTTCACTCAGAGTACACATTTCACTTCTAATACAGCTCTATACCCAACTCATCACAGCCTTAACTCTGCTCCAGTAGGGATGCCAACTTTCCCCAAAATTCCCACCATAAAACATTATTGCCTTCATTCCTACAAGTCTTCACATTTGTGGAAGCGGTGCTGGAAGACTAGTGTCCCTGTTGGGACAGAGTTAAGGTTGTGGTGCATTGTCTGTGGTGTAAGGTGATGGTTCTATCATTAAAATGTGTGTTTCTGGTTTGAGGGTATGTACTACTAGATGCCCTAACTTTTCGTTTCTTTGTTTCTGTGGTTAGGCATGCTTTGTGTTAGTATGTTATGTGCAGACCATCCTAAGTGACACACAATGTTGTATTGATGTCCCACTTTTTATTTTTTTTAAATTAAGGAAGTCTCTGACCCTCTCTCTCTGATTACTTACACACAAAAAAGCAGGATCTCTGTGAAAGTGCCCAGCCATCACAGGAATTCCACTTACACAAAGAGGCATTTTCATGAGAACCTGCTCTCTATGAAAGTAGCCACTTTGGTGAAGATCTTCCTCTATGGCACAACACAAATGCTGCTGGTCTACAAAAATCCATTTATTTCCACTGTGTTAGCCCTAGTTTCACATGGACACATGTAACAGCAGTATTGTATTGCTCTTCTAAAGTCATTGAAAGAAAGCTGATTGAAAATTTTTAAACTAGATTTTTCCCATGACAAAAGTTGTATTCTGAAAACAAGTTTTCATAAAACCATTTTCTCAAAACAATTATTGAAATGTTCATTTTTGTCCAATTTTTCATTTTTCTTTAGTAAACTACAAAAGAACAGGAACTTCAAAAAGCCAAAGCTACTTTGATGAAACAAGGATCTTAGTTAAAGCATTTGACTGGAACGAATGCTCCACTCCTGAATCAGCTGAACAGTTTTGTGAAGAATAGGATGTTCAACAAAGAACAAGCTACTGTGTCAAAAATTCTGTTAGTCATTCAATGGTTCAGCCAATTCAGGCTGAATATTTTCACTAAGAACCTACTCTTCCAAAAAAATTTCATTCGTTTCTCAAAGATCTTCAGCATAACACAAATGTCCCAGAACTAGCAAAATCCAATACACATCACTGTGCTAACTGCCAATTTTGGATTCAAGGAACATTAGTGGGAGCATGTGACAAAAGGCAGTGTTGTATTCCTCATCTAAACTGTTCAAAAAGATTTCTGCATGCCACATTGGAGAATGGAAATAGCTAACATAATCCTTGTTCTTCATCACTAGCCATTGCACATAAGGATTTGGTTATGATGAAAATTGAACAAATTACCAAAATAATTACATAAATATGCCCACAAACTTTCACTAGTACACATTTCTGAGTTTCCACTTTCTGCCGCTTTTAAACTAGAAGGATCCAAAAGTCTTGAGTCTCAAAATGTAAACTTTTCTTAAGGACAATTTTTAACTGATTGGAAGTGAGAAACCTGCAGATTTACTTGAAAAGTTTCTAAAAATCCATATTGTGTGGTGAAAATGTGGGGCATTTACACAGCATTTTCACACAAAAAGAGGGAGTTGAATGTCAGCTTTAAGTGAAAACACAACCCAGCCTTAATTATGGCATCATTCCTACTCCTCCATAAAACACATAAACACCTCAGGTGGGAAATCGCTGTGACGTTTCACTCCATATTCTTTATGAAAACATGCTTCTGATATGAATATGACATAACTAAGATGTACTTTATGCAAGATGGGTCTTGTAAGATATCATTGGAAAGGTTATAATTTACTGAATGTGATTATCCAATTTGTATGCCTGTATCATTTCTGTATCTCAAGTTAGGAATATTGACTATGTATGGTATTTCAATGTCAACTTTGGGTTATGCCCACTGCTAACACTTCAGGTGCAACAATGGAAAAGCCAGACAGGGCTGATGGCCCATTAGCCAGGACAGTGCACTGTGAAAAGACTTGGCCTTCCTGCAGACGCTCCATATTGCCACCGACTCATGAACATGGTGATACTACAGAGTCAAGTGATCTTGTCACCTGATACTAAATGTTACTTGGGACTTCTTGTAACTTTCCACTGGAACGGAAGGGGGGGGGGTCAAGTTTGGGAAACAAAGGATTCACACCTTATGTAAATCTTATTTAAAGGTGGGGAGGAAGGCAAACGGAGCTCCTCCACTCCATGGCCTGTTTGCCCAAGAAGAAAGACTGCTAAAGCCACCTGAAGGAAAAGGGGGGGGGGGGAGAGGGAGAGTCCAGACTGAGACAGTGATCCAGTCTGAAAAGCAATACAACTGGAACTCTGAACCACAGAAACTTTGCAACCAGCCTCAAACAACATTTAAGGTGAGAATTTACATTTTTTAACCTGTTTCTTAAGTATATTGAGCTTAGCTTAGCTTGCATGTTTTGCTTTATTTGGTCAGTAATTTGCTTTGTTCCATCTGTTCTCTTATATTCACTTACAATTCACCTTTCGTAGTTAATAAACTTATTTCTTGTTTATAATATAACCCAGTTTAAGTAATTTATAACGGGGGGGGGGGGGGGGAGAAATTGTGCACGTCTCCCTCCACATTGAGGGAGGGGGCGAATTTCATAAAATCTTTGGGTTTGTACCCCTTAAAGGGAGTGGGCACCAGAGTGTTGGGGCAAGCCCCTAAGGCTGAATCTTTCCAGAACGGATCTCTGTCTCTCTGTGCAGCTGGGTGTGGCCCTGCCTGTGTGCTTGGCTGGAAGAGGCTTGTGAGCCTAACCCGGCAAGTCCAGGTAAAGGGGACCCAGGCTGGCAGAATAAACTGACTCAGTGACATCCCACTGGGATGACATCAGGTGACACCCCAAAGGGCCCAAACCCGTCACAATCACATTCGGCTTCAGTTTTCAAACTGATTCAAGACACCCTCCCAATTTAAACCATTCATGTGTATATAAAAATATCCATATTAATGAGGCTACAGAAACACATTACTAGTGTACTGTTTATGTAAAAATGGAGGGACAGCTATACCAAAAGCAACAGTATAGTGAAAAAAAATACTGTCATTTTCCTCAAATATGTCCACCAGCTAGCTATCTTAGGTGTAAAAATATCATGACTGTCAGAGTTAATTTCATCATAGCACAGTGCCCCAATTGATCCCATATTATAGACATGCTACAACAACTCATATTTTTATTTGCTTTTGAAAATTCACATTCTTGGAAACAGTGTTAGGGCCAGATCCTGCAAAGTTACTCATCTGAGTAAATTTACCTTTGTGAGTGAGACCTGACTCCACGGAGCAAAGTTCTAGCCTTTAAAATGTAATCATTTTTAAAATTACTTTTTCTGACAATGAAATTCCAAACTAGATCCATGTCTTCAAAAATAAGCTGCAAATAAAAGAATGAAAAAATCCACAGCAGAAACAAACCTTTGTGTTTTTCATTTGCCACCTACATAAAACAGCTGCTGTAGCTAGAAGACAGACAGAGCAGCTGTTGCAAGCGCCACTAAAGATGTAAGTCACAGATATTCTTCTTTCGTCCAGAAAAAAGACAGTAATTTCACCAACTCAAACTGACTGTCAAAGAAACTGCTATTACTCTATGCAAGGATAAGAATTAAATAGAACGTTCTTATTTTTTTAAATATTTTGTTGTTACACCATGGTTAATCAGCTATAATATGCTGGAGCTGTGTAATGTCGGGGGAATCTGGGTAAATTCAGGCAAACAATTATTTTCACCCAAAACCAATTTATTATTTAGCATTTTAAGAAAACGTTTTAATTGTACTTTTCTCATCACAAAACAATTGGATCAAAAATCTGAAGTGTGGGTGAAATCTGTTCATAATATAGACTACACCGTATCATGCGCAAAAATTGTATTTTATCTTTTTATGATCATTACGAAGATTGCTCCTTCCAACCTATTCATGCTTACAGCATACTATCCTTATGCAAGCTTATATTATCCAATATGACGTGAGACCTTCTAAACCTATTATTTACTGAGATTTATAATACAATTGTGACTACATATGAGACACAATCTGTAATTTATCACCACATGATTCTAAATTCTTAAATTACAATAGAAATATTTTATTTTGTGCTTTATTTAATGCTTTTACTATCTCAAATGAAGCACAGTCTTGTTTTCCTGGCTCCATAAACTCAGCACTATTACTGAAGATGCTCCTTTTGCTTGGCAACTTTCCAGGTTTATCTTTCTTCAACCTGTGGAGGTTGAGCAGGCCACTGAGAGCTTTAAATGAATGTTAATGGTGAAGCTGAATTAGGCATAAAAGATCTGTGATGCAGTGAACACTGAAACAGTAATAGACCGACTAGCTGCACAGTGGGGAATTCCAAGAGGAAGAAGGTTTAGTGTCTGGACGCTGACAGGTCACAAGCGTAGAAACACTAATCAAGTAAATGAAACTGTGATATAGAATGGATACCAAGGGAACAAAGTGATCTGAAGTGGAAATTGTGAAAAGCTCATTTTTGAACAAAGACCAGCAGAGCAACATTTGTATCAAAAGTGCATGCTCGTTCTTCTATCTCTAGGAAAAGACATAGGAGTTCAAACAGCAGCTGAAAGAACTAGAAAGAACCAAGGAAATCAAATTAAATGAAACACAAAGAAAAGAGCTATGAAGGACACCACAAATTCAGACAATGGATGAGAGTTATGGAGCAGCAAGAAAGGAGGTGAAAGAATGTGGCAGCTAGGAAGGGTAGTAACCAAGCAGAATGAAAACATCTATGGAGCATTTCATTCTAATCCCCAACAATGAGCATTCTACTCTTGAGGAGGAAGAGCAGAAGCAGACTGAGAATTAACCAAATATATGCCAGATCATTACCAAGATGACAGACAGAGAGCAGACAGGAATGGAAGGGAACAACCAACAAGAAAAAAAAAGGCAAGTAATCCCCACTGGAGGAGATAATACTTCATTCCGCAGAACCCTGACCAAGACTTCTGTAGCCCAGATTAAAAAAGATGGTGGGCTGCATCCCTTGGGCCAGGACTTACATCACAATAAGGGGGTTAAAATATGCTGAAGGATGATGGGGAATTCTCATGGATTGTAATCCACATGGAAACAAAGCACTCCAATGAAGGAAGATTTGATAGAGTCACTTCAGGGCTCATGCAATGCACTTCAGGGCTCTAACATTGCCAGGTCTGACAGAAGAAGAGAAGACTGAAAGATCATCTCTGATGGATTCAAGCATTTTGGATCACAGGGCAGAAGAATGTCTTTTGTGAAAAGAGACATGGGTGTGACAGTGGTCAGACAATTAAATAAATTATTGCAGTGAGTCACTGCAGCAGACAAGGCCAAGATAATTTTGGTCTCCACAAACAAAACATTGCATCAGTAGGGAGGTAATGTTTTTATATGGCTTTCATCCTACTTCACCTAATAACATGTTCAGTTCTAAGCCCCTCATTGCCAGAAAGATCTTGACAAATTGTAAAACGTTCAGAGAATAGCAAAATCCATTTCCCAGGAGTACTGGGATTCACTTGAGGAAAGATTAGGTGCTAACTATGTTTAGTTTAGCAAAGCAGCAACTTAGATGAGAACATAACAGTTTTGGCCACAATAAGGTATATTTAATTTCCCAGGATTGTGTTCCAGTGTGGAGTGGAAATTATTAGCCCTAATGTGTTGAAGGAAAAGGTTGATATTAGTCCATTTTAATGTATTTTCAAGTACTTTGTGGTACATGCACCTAGAGTTTATGAGAAGCACATTTTGGAAATCAAAACAAAAAATATAAGTACTTGAAGGGTGTAAAACAATGAAGAGAGAGAAGGTTATTTAGAGTACTACAAGGAAGCAAAATTAGGGATGGCCATGAGATGAAATTAAGTTAAGGAAAATGTAGAGAGAGTATCAAGAAAAACGTTCTGACAGCAAGTTCTGCAAGTGTTAGATTGGGAAATAGCTTCAACAGTAGTAGTGGAACACCTATCACCTAGCATATTCAAAGCCATATTGAATAAAGTATTAGAAAATGTACTGTAGGGGACAACTGTACACTGGCAGGGGATGTATTAGATCAAGGGTTCTCACCCTGGCAATCACAACTTCCTGGGAAGTTACAAACAGGTATCAGGGATCACAACCATCATGGCCTTCCCATATTGCTAAATGGGAAGGTGTTATTGGTATGGAAAAGAGGTTTATGGTATAGAAAGTGTTGAGATCCACTATACTAGATGACTTAATAAATCTTTGCCGTGTTTAATTTTTATGATTTTATGAAAATGATAGAGAACAACATTTTAAAAAAAATAAAACCTGGCACTGGAACTTAATAATCGGCAAAATTAATATTGTAGCTCATCAGCATCAACCCAGACTAAAGTCCCTTTCTTTAACCTTTTTACATTCATAGAGAAATGATAATTTATTTAATTTTTTCTCAGAGAGATATTCCAAGAAGCAAAGTAAACCAGTATTTCTAAAATAGAAAATCCCTAAATAACCATTAAATGATACCAAAAAATATTACAGAAAGTCAAACAGCAGAGAATGGAAAGAGCCTATTTGGGGGATAATGTGACATTCAGGATCACGGTTCTCTTCATGCCACATGGAGTAATTGTTGCCCCATTTTATACTGCATTAAACTTAGAGAATTATTCAATTAAATCTAAAGAAAACCTTGTTAGGCTTCAGAAATGATTTCATTAACAGCTAAGGCTTCCTGCTTCAGTAGCTTTTGTCGTGTCCCTCATTTAAATCACCTTATCCTACCACATGGCCCTCATTTTTCATAATGCTCCCCCCCCCTTTTTTTTTTTGGTTGTTGGAGGAAGTGGGCACTGGTTCTGGACTTACGATGACGGGTTCTGAACCTTGGATCATGATAATTTTTTTATCCCCGTCTACATATTTAGCAAATGTCTCCAACTCTGTTTTCTTCTAACTAAGGCACAATTCTGGTTTCTACAATAAAGAGGATGAAGCATGAAAACTGTACTTTGCATCATCCAGATCATGTTATGGTTTAAAATGGCAATTATAAGTCTCACTTTTTTGCTGGCCAATTCCTGATTACTGATGTTTTCAACATTTGCAATTTAAGTGTTTTCCATGGAGACACTGCACAGCTGCTGACTGTGTTTTGGATATGGCAAATAAAACAGAAATTGCAAAGAATTTCAGACTATTCAGTCAGGCAATAGTAAATGAACAATTGCTGGTCTGAACAATCACTGCCACTTTTTAATGCCCAATAATAAGCTAACTATCAGGGCTAGAAATGAGTGCTGTACATATTTTAACTTTTCAATGGTATATAGCATTTTTTCTAGCCATGGTGGTTCATGAAATCAGACTTTCTATCACATAATTCTAGCATCTTGTCTTCCCTGCCACAGACTCTTCAATTTTGACCTTATTTTAGTTTTTGCTCTCTCAAGAATCACTGCACTTACTGTTGAACCAATGCTGTGTATTATCTGAAAGCTTTGGAATTACAGTTTTCAAAGGGTATTAAGCAATAACCTCTCATGAGAATACTGGAGTAAGCAGGTAGAGTTCCCACCCTGCTCTAATAAGAATGCATACATGCTGTACACAGTGCAAATTTACCCCCTCCCCGGAATTAGGCTTTGCTGGGAACTCAAGTGACACTAACAGAACATAAACTTCAGCCTAAACTTTCTTATTGAGGTTGGTTGTTCTACTTTCCCTGCAAGACCTCATCTGCCCCAGACCCTCGACACACCAAGCCCTCCTATATTTTGGTTGGTGCTCACAAGTTACACCCGGCACATGACTCAGAAATAGTTATGCTATATTTTATGCGTATATAAAACTCCTGACTAGAGGGTGACTTAGACAAGCTCAGGCTGGAAATAAGACATACCATTTTGAACAGGGAAGGCAATTAACCAATTAATCAACTTAACAAGGGTTTTGGTGAATTCTTCATCACTGGCAATTTTGAAAATTGCATGTTTTTTCTAAAAAATATGCTATAGTTCAAACAAGAATTATTCTGGATGATTTCTATGACCCGTGTTATACAGGAAGTCAGACTAGATTACCATAATTGTCCCTTCTGGCCTTAGAATCGATGAATTTATGAACAGAGAAGCCTTGAATTCTTATGTAGGGTCTTAAAGTCTGCCACCTCGTTACAACTGACTGCTAAAACTGACTGAATTGAAATGAGGCTGCAGAGGAAAATCATATGATAATCTAAATATCCTGATTTTACTTTTACTTCACTTATTTTTATTAAGAGATATTTGCTGTGTCAATGGTAACTATGTAAAAGTTCAGGAATTTCATAAAACTTAAAAGAAAGCAAATACTTTCCCCACTGCTACAGTTCCCACTCTCAAAGTCTGAGTCTCACACTGATCCTGTTTTCATAAGGAATTCTTGTTTGTATGTTGGAGAAACTACAGTGGGCCAAACAAAATATTGGATTCTATCTTTTTCACCAACTGTGTTATCTTCTCCGCTTGCCTTCATCAGGCCATTATAGTTCCTTTTGAACTATTTACAACAGGGTTTCTCAAACTTTTCCATGGTGTGGCATACATCTTACTATGAACATTGTCGCATACCCCATTTCCCATCCCACTCATGATCATGCATACCACTTCTCCTCTGATTCAAAATTGCATAACATCCCTATATCAGCTACAACTGTTGTTTGCATAGGTACCTGTACAAGGAACAGTAATATTAAGAAAGTATTTAACATGTTTTAGCCGTGTGACAGGGTCACCATTAACCAGGCACCACCCTGTGGCCAGAAATGTTCCCCCCTCTACTCCCTCTCTTCAGAGTCCCTTGGAATCAGCAATCTGACCTCCAGTACCTATTAGGGTCAGTCTAGACAAGAACAAAGAGGTTTAAAAAAAAAAACTCATTAGCCAACATATTTTAGCTAACAAGTTGTATGTTAACAAGTGATAGCTGATCAAGGAGAACCTTAGCCTCATGTTAATTAACATGTTTATAAGAAAGTTTATCCTAATCCAAACAGACCTGTAGCTGCCAAACCTGTCACCAGTTGTCAACAGGCATGGCTCCCCGCACACCCACCATAATGGCAGCTCACTTCTATTTAGCTTGTATGCATTAGGTTGAGCTTTTACCTCTTGACAGTAAAGCTTAATCCTTTTCTCCCAGTTTTACATGAAGTTTTCAGTCTCCTAAGGAATAATAATAAATAGAATAACATTTAAGAAAAAAACACAATGGAAACAGAATATCCCCTTCTGATCTCTGTCACATCAAATACCCTGTTGATCTGGCAACGAGTGTGCTCTCTCAAACATGCCTTTAAAATCATAATGATTCTGAAGAAATGATCTGGTCACCTTTGTGACCATCTGCTCCTTTACAGCCTCCTAGATCATCTTCTGTCTGGTTTTTGACCCACTTATAGTACTCAGACTCCTCTTTTCCAGGTAGTTAATGCCTAATTCTTCCTCTAATCACAATACCTCTCTTATTTTATCCCCCTGAGCTCAATGTGGCTTTTGTTGATTGCTTTATCTTCCTTAAGTGACTGGAGCAAGAAGCTGGTGTTGCCAACATTTTTCTTTCAAGGTCAGAACCTTATATTTCTAATCACTCCTATTTAATTGTTGGTTGAGACCTTACATCTTCTCTTCATCACCCCTGCTATGGAGTAGTCTGAGGTCTTTGTCCATCTCTTTTTCCCTCTGAGACGCCTCACTGTTAACTTCAACTTTGTATCACTTCTGTGTAGATGGCACCAACTCAACATCTTTTGGCATATAACCTGACCACTTTCTCTCTCCTTTGGATGCCTGTCTAGACAGTTTCAGCTTCTATCTACTCTGCAGCTCACTGTCAATGAATGCTTCAATCACTGAAATCTGCTTTGTTCTATGATTCTGACTTCACTGTGACACTTATCTTACACCTGATTATTATTATTTTGTACTCAGATTTTTATAGGTAGAAAACCTTCTAAAATGTAGCCCCCTTTTAAAATATTAAGCTAGACAGTGCCATTCAGGGATAGATGTGTGGATGCAATGCAGAGCCACACCATCATCCAGAGTGCTTGAGTGCTCATTGCAGCTGCTTGGCTTCCACTGCAGGCTGCTCCTCTTAGTGTACCTGGCTGGCTCTGTGGGCTGCTATTGAGGGAGAGCAACACAATGACCTACCTCCTCTTTACCGCCTTGGGTGATGTGCAGCCCTGGGGCATACAAAGGGAACAGTCCCTGCACTCCTGAGTATGAGGCTTACAATTGACCCTGGTCTTTGCATTGAGTGTGGAAGCAGGAAAGAGGGGGCAAGGCTCCTTTAGTCCCACTGCTTTACACATCCACACAAGGGTAATCTAGCCCATGGTCTTAAAGCCTTCCCTTTTAGTTTATATTTGACTTGGTCTCTGTAAAGCCTTGTGCATACAGTATGGAATTGTAACATATCGTCTAACAAAAACATAAGAACATGTTACTAGCAGAACTGGGCAAAATATTTTCAGAGGAAGAGTTGCCCACCTTGTAACTTTTAGCCCAGTGGTTAGGGCATTCATCTGGGATATGGGATACCAGCTCTGGAGCAGGGATTTGAACCCAGGCTCCCCCTACCAAGTGAGAGGCTATAGCAGGGGTGGGCAAACTACGGCCCGTGGGACCGTCCTGCCCGGCCCCCAAGGTTAGCCCCGGCCCCTCCCCCGCTGTTCCCCCTCACCCACAACCTCAACTCGCTTGCTCCGCCCCCAGCGCAATGCTCTGGGCGGCGGGACTGTGAGCTCCGCCCCCAGCGCAGCTGCAGAGCCCGGCCTGACCCGGGTGGTAGTAGCGGCAGCGTGGCCTGGCTCCAGCCAGGCGGCGCGGCTGTAGCGCCTCCAGCCACCGGTGCTCCAGGCAGTGCGGTAAGGGGGCAGGGAGCAGGGGGGGTTGGATAGAGGGCAGGGGAGTTCGGGGTGGTGGTCAGAGGGTGGGGGTGTGAATGGTGGTTGGGGGGGAACAGGAGGTTGAATGGGGGCAGGGGTTCTGGGGGGCAGTCAGGGGACAGGGAGAAGGGGTGGTTGGATGGGGCAGAAGTCCCGGGGGGGCTGTCAGGAATGAGAGGAGGGGTTAGATGGGGGATCAGGGGGTCCGGGCGCAGTCAGGGGACAGGGAGCGGGGGGGGGGTGGATGAGGCAGGGGTCCCAGAGGAGCCATCAGGGAATAGGCGAGGTTGGATAGGGTAGAAGTCCTGGAGGGGGGGAAGATAGGAGGTGGGGGTCGGGCCAAGACCCCCTCCCCTAACCGGCCCTCCATACAATTTTTGAAACCCGATGCGGCCCTCAGGCCAAAAAGTTTGCCTGCCCCGGGCTATAGGCTAATGTGGGTGTCTCTCTCTCCATTTCTCCTGTAAAAGCTGTTCCACTTTGTATAAATAATTAAATATTAATTGGAGCAGAGCTATAGAGTCACTCTCACTCTCGCCCTGGCTCGATGACTCTGACATATTTCATTCAACCCAAAACAGATTTTTTCGATTGGCAAAAAAAAAATTGAATTTTCAGATTCAGTTTGACCCAAACCATTTTTTTTAAACTGCCACCAAGCTGAAAAATCAGTTATTTACTCTGCTCTACTCACTAGAGAGTTACAAAAATAATGTTTTCTTAGAGTGCACAATCCAGTGTTTTTAATTCCAGCCCAGAAGTATAAAAATAACCTTTCCTTCAATGGATTATATTCTTTTCCATTTGACAAACTGATATTTCCCTTTCTCTATGTTTTGAATAGAAATGAAATTAACAGGATTAGTTTGTTTGTTTGTTTTACTTTATCTTATTGATTTTTTTCTTTTATACAACTCCCAAAACACAAATACTGAGTTTTGCAAACATGAATTATGAAACACTGCCAACAATAACCTGATCCATAAGCTAATACACCTGTTATTTTTTCCAAATTGGTTTCCAGTTTTTCTCAGCTAATCTACGCCTATAATATCAAAGTTAATCAAAGTTCAATGACACGTCCAATGTAAAAGGTACTTTTGACAGAATAACCCAATTGTCAAATCTTCCAGTGAGTTAGCTGTTTTTAACAAAACAGCTCTTAGGATTTAGGTCTGTAGTTTTGTTAGTCTGAGTTTTAGTCGTTTTTATTAATTTCCTGGTACTGCACTGTTAGACTTTCAAAAAAATAGACAGTAATTTGAATGTAGAGAAGTTTTTTCATCAGATTTTACAAGTTTTTAAGGCTGGGTGAGTTGTGGCTCTAAAATACCTTGATGACAGCGTTACTTTAGCTCATTAAGTTCATAGTAAAACCTTTGTGTAAAGTACATATCTACTGTTTTAAAATATTTACTAAGTGCATTTAACTGATAACATGCTTCATACCATGTTACCCATCCTGAATTAACACGTTGCAGATGATAAAGTCCTAATTCACAGCAAGATACAGCCAGTTAATGCTAAAACAACAGGCTAAGTAATGAAGAGAAAGGAATTCTTTCATGAAGACATAATGATAACAGGGGTTTAGCTTATCAGTTCTAATCAGACAACTTTAAAGTCAGAGATAAATTAAACAGCATTTTTTACGGTATCAGAATCTCCAGTTTAAGATAAGATTGTGTTAAACTGAATTTGGCTTTCAATTTGTTAGCTACTGTACAATTTTATTACAGAAACTAAAGGGTTTTCTATACCCACTTAAAGCAATTACCTATACATTTGTAGTATTATACAAAATTGATTGTATCAAGATAGATTTAAAACTGACTAGCTGTCAAATGAAGATATAGGCCTGGTCTATGTGAATAACGTAGCTGAAGTCGACGTACTTAGATCTACTCACTGCGGTGTCTTCACTGCGGTGAGTTGACTGCTGCCACTCCCCCGTCGACTCTGCCTGCGCCTCTCGTGGTGGTGGAGTACAGGAGTCGACGGGATTGAGCTCAGGGGTCGATTTATCCCGTCTAGACTAGACGCGATAAATTGACCGCCACTGGATCGATCGCTGCCCGCCGATCATGCGGGTAGTATAGCCATACCCTTAGTTGATAAAGTAATCACTGAATGGGAGTGTACTTTGCAGAAATCTGTCTGAGCCCAAGCTACTCAACATTTTTATCAAAGATCTGGAAGAAAATATAAAATCATTGCTGATAAAATTTGAAAATGACACAAGATTGGTGGAGAAGTAGCTAATGATAAGGACAGTTTATGAATGCAAAGTAATCTGAATTACCTGGTAAACGGGGTCCAATGAATTTTAACATAGCCAAAAGTAGGTCACACTTACAGGAAGGCAGATGTAACATGGAAATCAATGCCTCTGAAAAGAACTTAGGGGTAACTGGTAAATAAAGTGAACATGAGTACTCAGTGTAATGCTGTGGCCAACGGAGCCAACATAAACCTTACATGAATATAAAGAGGGGCAGAGTAGAAGCACAGAGGTTATATTATCTCAGCATATAACACAAGTGAGACCACTACTAGAATAACATGTCCTGTTCTGACGTCTGCACTTTCAAAATGATGTTGAAAAACTGGAAGGGGGTCCTAGAAGAGCTACAAGAATGATTTGATATGCTGCAATGTGAGACTTGAGTTCAATTTATTTAACTTATCAAATCACCTTCATGAAGAAAAGTTATATAATACTTGAAAGCTCTTTAATCTAGTAGATAAAGATGTAACAAAACCGAATGGATAGAAATTGAAGTTAGAAATATTCAAAGAGGAAAGAAAGGGGAAAATTAATGAAGCAAAGGTAATTAACCTTTGGAATCACTTACCAAAGGATGTAGTGGACTCTCCAAGACTTGATTCTTTAAATTAAGACTGAAGGTCTTCCTAAAAGATAGTTCACCCACAACTGATTGACTTTGATGCAGAAATAACTAGGTAAAATTCAGGAGGTCAGGCTAGAATTCCAGGGAGGAGCCAGCTCCGGAGACAAGAGAAATTCTCAAGCTGGCAGGAGCAGATACAGAAGCAAATGAATGAATAATGGAACTATATGGCATTCACAAATCATCGCTTCATTCATTCTACTTGTACATTGTATTTAGGGCTTCTATTTTTCAGAGTTTGTTAATTTCATTTCGGGGGGGGGGTTATTTTTAGCTACCAACTTTTGTGTTTTATGTAGCTGTCCAAACATTGGAATTTTGGGGCGCTCTCTTTGTGTATATTATAATGTATATACCATACTATTCATTATTTATTACAGTAGTTTATACTGTAATGAGTAATCTCTTTGTAACATTCCCCAATGTGCCTTAACATAGTACTGTTGCAAACAGCACTATATTAAAGCTCATTAGGGAACATTTAATGCACACCAGCAGGGTCAAGGAAGACCAATAAATGTGGAAACATTAGTGCATGTTAGAAATCACACCCTATAGTCTACACTAGTACTCCATGTAGCCAAGCCCTTAGATACAAGTAACCATTTTCAGTGTTTATTGGATAAACACAGATTTTTTTTCTGTGTGTCTCAGGGATATTTTATTGGTGTTTATTGATTAAAACCAAAAACCAGAAGCCCTCGTTCTATCCCTTTCTGCGACCCTGTGTCTTTCCAGTCTATTTAGATTGCAAGTTCTTTGGGGAAGGAACTATCTATTTTTAGTTATGAACTTATACACATCATCTCAGATCTTAAACAACAGGCAGTGAAGACACATCTATTGGATTGTATGGCTGATGCAATTAGTTTCATGGTTCACATTCTCAGTTTAAAGTTGTAGACTGGAAATCTGACCTGTCTTATTCCCATCACACTCTACGTGTTTGTGTGGGTAGACTGGATAATGTGAGAACAACAATGAATTTATGTGTTTTTTGTATCTTGAAGACTGGGGGGATGTGGGGAGGGCAAAAGGTACAGAAATATAGTTTCTTCTAGTGATGGGAACTGTGCAGCACTTCACACACATCTTTAATTAATGATCCCTATACTTTAAATTAAATTCGGGTGGGGGAAGGAGGAGAGAGAACACCTCACATTTCCATAAGAGCTAAGGGCCCAAAGTGCATCATTGATATGAGAGCTGGTAAGGCATCATGGGAGGAGCAGGATTCTAGGTGCACTATGTTTTTTGGGAAATGGGGCAGGTTGGGAGAAGGACCAGTTGTTTTGCCACTGTGCAGATCTGGTCATTCTTCATGCCATTCCCCACCCCCAAAAGTCTTATCTTCATTGTTCAACAGAAGTAGTACCTCCTCTACCTTTTCTGGCCACTGTGAGGCGTGTACTTCTAGAGCCTCAAACTAACTCTGATAATTTGTAAGTTATTTTAAGACTAATGTAAAATATTTAATACAAGTAATCCATACAACTTGTGTCTAAGCAAACAAACAAAAAAAGGTTAAAAAAAAGTGGGGGAGGTCTTTGCTGGTTTGGAAGAGTCACAGAGGCATGGTAAAAATTGTCCTTTCTGTGTCCTAGTTGCTCTAGTGCAACCTGCTGGAATCCAAGTTGCACCAGTCTCAAATTACTAAGCGAAGAGAAACAAGTTGCATTGTTCATCAGACACATCAAGATAACAATGACCAAAGACTCTCTTAAAAAGGTAGGGTGGTAGAACTTCAGTCAGGAAATATCTTATAATATCTTTTACTTAATATAGGTAAAACACAAACCAGGGCAAGTATGCAAGATGACATTGTCCCTGTAAGGTGACTCAGTCACCACACTAAGACGGACAGAACTACCCTTGTCTCACCACTTAGTGTGAGGCAGGTAAAGAATTCACCAGAGGACAAAGAGGTTCTGTATTCAATGGAGCTAAAAGTTTGCTTTCTCTTGGTTATTAACTGCAGCCTGACATCTAGGGAAAGGGCTCAACCTCACCATTAGTCAGTAGTGGATGTGGCAACCAGGCCTCAAAAGTAGGAAGCATAATAAATCTCACAAGAACACCTGTTGTCAACGAGATTCTATGTCCATATTTTTATAACAGAGTTTTGGCATAAGTTAGAATGAGGTCCAAAGAAACATCTATAGTTCTTGGTACTTGTTCAATCCAAACCCTCGGAATAAATGTCATTTGCCCATTGTTAATACTTTTGCAGCAGAAGGTGCTACAATATATAATCACGTAATCAAAAAAGAGAATAAATTACTAAAATACATTGCAATCTTTTATGATGTATGGAATACTCAACTGTTTTGAGCTATGAAAAATTCCTCTGCACAAATACATGTTTTTTTTTCTACAGGCCTAAGATAAGGACACTAGACAGTTTTTAAGGTTAATGCAAGTAAAAACATGTAGCAAGATCTGATTGTGTGGAAGTTTTTAGAAAAGCAAAAGTCTCTTGGACATAATCAGCAGACATATGAACAATTTGATCTGTTCATTCTTCTTTTTCCCCTCTTCCTATTCGCTCTGTCAAAGTAGTTTGTGAGTGAAGTAAATGGAGCTTTTAAGGAATGGCATCTCTGGTATTTCTGCCCGGGTGCACTAGTATGTTTTTGAGGTCATTCTGTATTTTCATAATCAATTAAGATGACCATTAACATACACAGCACTGCATGTGTATACACTGAGATTGTTAATGCATCACTAGGCAAATTATTTACAAAAAATGCAACTCCCAGAAAGCGCCACATACTTCAGCAGAAAAATGCTGTAGCAGGGCAAAAATTCCATGTCAGCACTCAGCAGGAATAAGGGAAGCACATGGCTAAGACTGCCTCAGCCTTGTCAGTGAATAAAAAAAAATAAGAAAGCAAGTCCTTGACAAAGTAATTATGTCATCAGGAAGAAACAAGAAAAAACTGAAATCAGGTTTTAAATGTAATAATGTTTAGTGGTAAACACCTACCAAAGGTAATTGTTTTTTTCTCCCTGTAAATATTAGCTAATTTATACTGATTTCTTTCCCAGTATACATACACATTTCTCACACTGTTGTCTCGTTGCTCCTTTAGCAGTCGACTTCACCACTCCTACATTACACAAATACCTTCTGAGCTAGACATTCTTTAGATTAATATTATGGCAATTATCTCTGAGAAAGTAATAGTTTGTCCTTTGGGTGTCAGTGCCTGGAATCTATTACCTGAAAGCATTTTTAAAAATCATCATTGGATTAATTTTTGGAACAGGAAAATTAGCTTAAACTTGTTTTTAATACATATACTATCTTGTGTCAGGTTTGGATCCCAAGTGTAACAAAAATATAACTTGTGAAATTCTGACATTTCAAGAAAGCACTTTAATGCTACATTTCAAAAACATACTGTTTTAATTTGTGAAAACACCACTTTATGGTATGCATTTCAAAGCATTAGAAACTTGAAGCAACGTGTACTGAAATCAGTTATTAAACTACAAACTATCATTTTTGGTGCTTCATCAAATGCCATGTAATGATATACTAATATGAATTACTATTGTTCTTATTTCTTTTCTGCTATTTCCATTCTATATTATTCAATTAAGTACAAAATGGGCAGATTAAATCTGAACATCAACAACTGGAGGTAAATTAACTACAAAATTATAGTGCTGAACAAGCCTAGTTGGAAAGAACACAGTCACCATTGAAATGTAAATTAAATATTAAAACCATTCAAAAAATTAAATACTGATGCTTCCTAGATATCATCCCATTTTCCCCCAATGTTCCCCACATTAGATAATTTTTCCACATCTTTTTCCTCACATGATTGTTTTGGGGGGGGGGGGTTTCCCCAACAAAAGCTTGTTTAAATGTGTCAGTGTTTAGAATACATTTAATTATATTTTCCTGTGCACACTTGCATATTTCTGTATACAACTTGAATACAAATAACTATTAGTAGGAAGCATGAATGAACAAGAGTGTGTGACATTTCCAACTAAGTGGCAGGATGCAGACTACCAGGAAGAGATAACTAAGTCAATGGTGAGTGCTTGCAAAATATAAGCAAGTTTGGCAGAACCCAATATTGTACTGCAGTCGGGAAACTAGATAACAAAAGGTTGGCAATGTGCATTCTGCTCTTTAATAGAAAAGATGATATCTGATAAGCAAACAGCCAAATATCCACATCATGTCTTTCCTAACAATAACATGGACAGGAATACCTGGCAGTGCTAAAATTTCATGGTATTTTGTTTGGAAGAAAATCTACTTTGAACATTTGTACACTACGATGAACTTTTGTTTATCCAAAGTTATAAAAACTACTCCCCCTCATAAAAGCCAGCATAACTCATTAACAAATTACTTTTTTAACAGCATTACTTAGTTAAAACTGTTTGCAGTGTTGTTGAAGCCATGTTGGTCCCTGGATATTAGAGAAACAAGCTGGGTGAAGTAATAGCTTTTATTGGACCAACTTCTGTCGGTGAGATAGACAAGCTTTCCAGCTACACAGCTACCCTAACCCTAACTCTTTTTCACATCTGGGAAAGGTACTCAGAGTGTCATGGCTAAACCAAAGTTTTAGTTAAAACTGACATATATACCTCTATTGCTATCCATCTCTTCCTCTTAACATTTAATTAGTGTTCCTTGTTAAAAATGACATGGGTTTATGAATAATACTTTTAATTTTCTCTTCCTGCCAATAAAATTCAAAGGATCTATTTAATGAGCAGGTACAAGAACACTTGTGGCAAACTTTATTGTTCCATTTAACTTTAATTCAAACTTGTTTTCTGTGTGAATTTTAAATAATCCTGTTAGTATATTTGCACCTACATGCTGACGAATAATCCTCCCTCCCCCAAAAGTTTTCCCCAAAAATATTATAAAAGAAAAATAAGTGTGTTTATAGGACGAAATTAAGTACCTAGGTTCCTTATACAATGAATGGGGAGAGGTAGGTGCCTAAGAATTGGATCCATAAAAGCCAGCATGCTAGGTGGGAAACTGCTTAAGATAGCCAGTGGAAATGCCAGCAAGAGGGGTATGTCTCAGAGATAGGCAGCTAAGTCTGGGCTGCAGGGAGGTGCCTCTCTCTGCTAGCAATCCGCAAACAGGAAGCCACCACCAGCAGTCAGGTGCCTTAGACACCTAAGACGCTTTTTGAGGGAATGATTTAGGCACCTGCCTCACTCCACATAAAATGGTCAGAGGTGGTGGTGGGGCCAGTGTTTAACTTATAGACAGTGACTAGAGCACTCACCTGGCATGTGGGAAACCCAGGTTCAATTCCCCCTTCTCTGCCAGAAGAGGGGTCTCCCACCTTGTAGGAGAGTGTTCAAACCACTGAGCTATGGGATATTCTCATGTGGGACTCCCACTCTATCTCTTGTTGAAGCTTTTCCACTGTGGATGAACCATGAAAGAGTGGTTGGCACAGAGGGACTGGACCCAGGATCTCTCACTTCCCAGGTGAGTGTCCTCACCACTGGACTTCATTCTGGGTGTTTTAATTAATTTTAAAAGTTACCTGTGCTCTTCATACATACATTCCAGGAAAGTGCAATTTATTTTTCTTTTCCCCTCCAAACTTACTGATAATTTGACAACCACCAGCAAAAAAAAAAAAAAAAAAAAAAAAGATTGTTTTACCTGTTACCTCTTCTCTGTGATTTCACAAGACTCTTTCTTTAAAGAAGGACACAAGTATATCCCTCAGATTGATCAGTTCCAGCCTGACTTCTCTAATCTACCACAATGATGTGCAGCCTCCCTCCTCTGGGGAACCTATAGCCCAGAGCCACTCTCTTATATGTGAGTTTTCCAGACTACCAAGATGCCATCTATCATGATATGGGTCCAAAAAAGTGTAACCTTTCAAAAGGTTTTCATTATAGAGCCACCAGTTCTGTGGTCTTTTTACATAGGATAATGACTGCAGAGTTTAGCTCTTTGCATGGCACAGTTACTATTATTAAGAGGATAAAGCTGGTGCTAGGTCCCAGCAACAAATCACCAGGGCCGGTTCCAGGTTTTTTGCTGCCCCAAGCGAAAAAAAAAAAAAAAAAAAAAAGCCAGAGTGCCATCGCCAAAGCAAAAAAAAAATTATATGCCGGAGTGCCGCCCCTTGAAAAGGGCCACCCCAAGCACATGCTTGGAACGCTGGTGCCTAGAGCCGGCCCTGCAAATCAAAATACAAAGGAGGCTTATGCAGAACTTTAATGATAATTTTATTTTCCGATAGAAACATTAGCATGTTAGCTAAAGGTGTCAGAGCTCCCTTCTCATATAAGCCAGAGGGAGGCATTCAGGAGACAGTGACACGATGCATGATGCTGCAGCTCCAGTGACCTTGGGAAATACCATCTGCCTCTCTTAGCTATCTTTAGCAAGCTTATATTGTTTATTGATGGTTTTGGCCATAGCTAAATTGAGACTTTCAGCAGTTTTTGACCATATTCTGGATGGTGGAATGGACTTGTAATGATTTTTCATAATTGTATGCATGTAAAAAGGACAGGAGATGCTTTTCTTTCTACTTTTCCATATGTTAATGGAGCTGCAGGGCACTGGAAACATCTTTAACCTCCACCTACATGAGAATGTTTTGGGGAAGGTTCTTGGATCTCATTCTAAAGCTCCAATTCCTTACTAAAGTTTCCCTCATTCCATACATAAGAGGGAGGTAGGGAGGAAGTAGCTGTGTGAGCATTTTTCTTTTTTACTTGAGGAAAAACACACTTACTGGAGGATTGACGCTGCGGCGATTAATGCATTGGTGGTCGATTTAGCGGGTCTAGTGAAGACCCGCTAAATCGACTGCCAATTGCTCTCCCGTCAACGCCTGTACTCTACCTGATCGAGAAGAGTAAGGGGAGTCGACAGGAGAGCGTCTCCCATCAATGTTGCGTAGTGTGGACCCTGCGGTAAGTAGATCTAAGCTACGTCAATTTGAGTTATGCTATTCACGTAACTCAAATTACGTAGCTTAGATCGACTTTTCCCTTTACTGTAGACAAGGCTCTAAATACCACTGAGGCCTGGTCTACACTGGGGGGGGGCGGGGGGGGGGAATTGATCTAAGATACGCAACTTCAGCTACGAGAATAGTGTAGCTGAAGTTGACGTATCTTAGATCGACTTAGATTGACTTACTTCGCGTCCTCGCGGCTCAGGATCGACGGCCACCACTCCCCCGTCGACTCCGCTTCCGCCTCTCGCAGCGGTGGAGTTCTGGAGTCGATGGGGAGTGCGTTCGGGGATCGATTTATCGCATCTAGATGAGACGTGATAAATCGATCCCCAATAGATCGATCACTACCTGCCGATCCGGCGGGTAGTGTAGACGTACCCTGAGGAGGGACGTTCAGAGCACCTGAAGAGTTCCTCTTAACAGGCTAGATCTATGGTTTAGTATGCTGGGCAAGCTTCAAAGACTGAGTCTAATCACCCAATAATCCCTTCAAGGATTAATAATTCTCCTCAAATGCTGATGGAGGAATTAGCACTATCTAGCAGCCCTCAACTAGGTCTATCAAAGAGTCATCCTGAATTGGAAAGCAGTCTAGGTGCTTGCTGAGAAATGGAGACACTGAGGAACAGACTTTCAAGTGATGCTGGTGAATGTGCATATGCAGTGAAGAACAAGTATACAATGGAAGTCTGGCGCACCAAACAGTGAATGGAAGTGATGCACCTCTGGCTTTGTTCCCCTTCCTAGAATCCATTTTTCAATTTTAGAACTAAAATGAACTTCAAAAGCATAAATGAATAGAATCAGCAAATAGCTGATAAAAGGTACTTAAAAGAGAATGAGTGAAAAACAACAGATTCAATGCCTCGGACAGAAGTACTTCCACTTAGCTGTAAGGAATCAAATAAAACAGGAGGACTACTGCAGAAAAGTCAATGAAGCCAAAGAAGAATGGAGTGGGGGGCCAGGGAAGGAGGGAGAGAGCAAAACTCAAGCAATAGAACTGCTATGACCTATAAGCGGGGCAGCACGGTATAAGTACAAACAATGCTGGCTGATGATGTGTGAGAAGTTGCTAATGCTAATGCCACAGCTGGCAATGAAGTCCCAGAAATCTAGGTGAATAAATGTCAGTTTAAAGTGCAACAAACTTACAATGATCAAGAAATTAATACTGCATTGTCATACAATTCACAGACATCATGTCTCAAAAGATGCTGTCCTATATAAGGATGACTCAGAACAATAAGATCTATGTATTTCCAATACACACATCACTATGGTACTACCTGGCTATTTTTATATCATATGGGCTATAAGATCTACATATAACTCTGAATTTCACCATTTCATTTGAACTCAGCGGTTTCCATATGTGTAAGTCATTTTACTAAATGTAAATGTATGTATAACTGTGTACCCGGTTTGTGTCATGATACCTGCACACTTCATGAGAGGCATAAAAAGCATTAGTTATGTAACTGATCATTTGTGCATATGCATTTTTCAGAATATGTAAGACTAAATGTATACATATGAGATTAGAGAAACAAGGTGGGTGAAGTAATATCTTTTATTGGACCAAATAGATTACATCATTCACCTTGTGTCTCTAATATCCTGGGATTGACACGGCTACAACTACACTGCATACATACGAGATTATCAGGAGAAGAAAAATTCAGGTTCGAGATTTAAAACAATAATATTACATTAAAACACTATTGACCTGAAAAATTCTGCACATTTTTTTCAATACACTATCTATCTCTTCTAATTGTTTTTTAATTTAAATACATTTTGAGGCCCTGTCATCTTAGCATATACATATAGTACAAGGCACAAAAGTAATAACTGCTTGGGTTATTTTGTTTTTGTTTGTTTTCACCTTAATAAACATTTGTCCTGACTATGAATAATACACTTACTACCTGAAAATTACCCAGGTGGTTCCTGTCAAAATTATTTCTCAGCCTTAGTCAAGATTGAGAAATATAAGTAGATAGTGACTTATTTTGGCTACAAAGACATACAAACAAATGTTATTTTGGATAGACGCTATCATACACACTGTATCACAAAATATGATAAACAAATAATAAAAGAATAGATGTTATAAATAATTTCAAACTTCTAAATATATATATTAGCCTTTGGTCTAAGATAAGTGTATCTCATATTATAAGCATATAATAAATTTCAGGCCAAAAGGATAAAGTTTAGAAGGAATTCAAACCTTGGGTTTAATATGAAAACTATATATCAACTTTAACTAAGAGCACAAACATAAGTATGTAATTACAGAAAACAGTGCAAAAGCATTAGGACCAAATTCAGAGATATTACACAAGGTGGTGTAAGTTAGGCTCCTTGAAACTAAGGCCTGGTCTGCAAGGGAAAATTTTACCAGTTATACCAATAGTTTTACAGGTACAGCTATACCGGTATAAGCCCCTCCACCTCCCTCCCCCCCCCCCCCCCCACACACACATGCACCAACCCTTAGTCCTACTTACACCTACTTTACCAATGAACAAGGGAATCTAGGGCCTTGTCTACACTGGCAAGTTTCTGCGCAGTAAAGCAGCTTTCTGTGTTGTAACTCCCGAGGTGTACACACTGCCAAGTCACTTAGTGTGCAGAAACTGCGCAGTTGCAACACTGTAAAGAAAACCACACCCGACGAGAGGGGTACAGCTTTCTGCGCCAGGGGTACAGCAGTGTGGTGCCAGTGTAGACACCCTGGTCAATTACAGCACTGCGATTGACCTCTGGGAGGTGTCCCACAATGCCTGTTCTCACCTCTCTGCTCATCAGTTTGAACTCTACTGCCCTGCCCTCAGGTTTCCAACCATCATCTCCACCCCTTAAATTCCTTGGGAATTTTGAAAGTTGCCTTCCTATTTCCTCGATGATGCATGCAGTAGTCTTAGTGCATTTTTCCAGGTGCTCCACGCACCAGGCGATCCCTCGCTTGGAGCCGTGACAAGCTGCTGGACCTCATCAGTATCTGGGGAGAGGAGGCTGTCCAGTCCCAGCTGTGCTCCAGCCATAGGAATTATGATACCTATGGACAGATTTCACGACACACTTCAGTGCAGGGTCAGTGAAGTGAAGGAGTTGCGCAACGCCTACCACAAGGTGCGGGAGGCAAACCACAACTCCGGTGCTGTGCCCACGAGCTGCCGGTTCTACAAAGAGCTGGACACGATACTCGGCGGCGACCCCACCTTCACTGCAAAGACCACTGTGGATACTTCAGTGGCTCCCATGCCAGTCAAGAGTGGACCAAGCCAGAAGGAGGAAACCTTGGACGAGGATGTAGAGGGGGAGGGGGACCCAGAAGCAGAGGATGACTCAGGGTTAGAGATGCATGAAGCCCGGAGCTCTTCTCTACCCTTGAGGAGGCTAGCCAGTCACAGCAGTCGGATCTTGTCAAAGCACAAACGGAGAGGAGGCCGCTGGTAAGTGGTTTTGATTTTGGGAATTGCTGAAGCAAGTTGTTGGGGTCAGGAGGGTTACAGAAAGCAGGCTTGTGTCTGTATTATGTGCGTACCACCACATGCCTAGTCTGAGCGGTGGAACAGGGTGTTGATAGACTCCCTCACTTCACGGAAATCTGCCTCAGAGATCTCCAGGAAACTCTCTTGGAGATACTGGGCAATCCGCTGCCGCAGGTTCTTTAGCAGAGCTGCTTTGTTTCTTGCCCCATTAAGGGTAACTTTCCTACACCACTCTGCTGTCACTTTGTTATCGCCGGCTGAATGCCTGTGCAGAATTAGAAAGTGGCCACCAAGAACTAATGAGGACTTTCTGCATGAGATCATGATGCACTTCGTGGCCGAAAAACAAGAACTGAAGGAGTGGTGGGACAGTAAGAAGAGGGATCAAAAGGAGAATGTGATACACCAGAATGGAGCGACTCTTAAACGTTATGGAGCACCAAGTGGACACTCTTTAGGCACTACTAGCACTGCAAACCGATCAGCTCCACACCCACCCTCCCCTGCAGCTGCTGTTGCAAAACTCTTTCCCATGCGCCCCCCAGACACCACCTACACACTATTATCAACCTCCTGGCTCCAGTCTGTACCTGCGGCATTCCACTCCTCCCCTGTCAACACCCAGCACTGCGGACTCCCACTATCCACTGCACTCAACACCCATCCCTCTGCAGTTTGGCCCTGATGAAGTACAGTATCCGCTGCATTGTACTCCAAAGAAGAAGGTTGGATATGATCCCTGGACATATACAAATCTTTAGCCATTTTGGGACCCCATCTCCTCCTGGGACCTTTCCTTCCCCCACCACCTCACTTACTCTGTATAAAGCTTATATAGGGTAAACTCATAAATTGTCTGCCCTCTATAACACTGATAGAGAGATATGCACAGCTGTTTGCTTCCCCAGGTATTAATTACTTACTCTCGGTTAATTAATAAGCAAAAGTGATTGTATTAAGTATAAAAAGTAGGATTTAAGTGGTTCCAAGTAATAACAGACAGAACAAAGTAAGTTACCAAGCAAAATAAAACAAAAACACGCAAGTCTAAGCCTAATACAGTAGGAAACTGAACACAGGTAAATCTCACCCTCAAAGATATCCCAATAAGCTTCTTTCACAGACTAGACTCCTTCCTAGTCTGGGCCTGTCATAACTATAAAGGGAAGGGTAACAGCTCTCCTGTGTACAGTGCCATAAAATCCCTCCTGGCCAGAGACTCCAAAATCCTTTTACCTGTAAAGGGTTAAGAAGCTCAGGTAACCTGGCTGACACCTGACCCAAAGGACCAATAAAGGGACAAGATACTTTCAAATCTTGGGGGGGGGGGGGGGGAGGCTTTTGTTTGTGCTCTTCGTTTTGGTTGTTGTTCGCTCTTGGGACTGAGAGGGACCAGACATCAATCCAGGTTCTCCACATCTTTCTAAACAAGTCTCTCATATTTCAAACTTGTAAGTAAACAGCCAGGCAAGGCGTGTTAGTTTTACTTTGTTTTCTTAACTTGTAAATGTACCTTTTACTAGAGTGTTTATCTCTGTTTGCTGTGCTTTGAACCTGAGGCTAGAGGGGGGTCCTCTGAGCTCTTTAAGTTTGATTACCCTGTAAAGTTATTTTCCATCCTGATTTTACAGAGATGATTTTTTACCTTTTTCTTTAATTAAAAGTCTTCTTTTTAAGAACCTGATTGATTTTTCCTTCTTTTTAGATCCAAGGGGGGTTGGATCTGTATTCACCAGGAGTTGGTGGGAGAAAGGAGGGGGGATGGTTAATTTCTCCTTGTTTTAAGATCCAAGGGGTTTGGATCTGTATTCACCAGGGAATTGGTGAAGGTCTCTCAAGGCTACCCAGGGAAGGGAATTAGCTTTGGGATGGTGGCAGCGGACCAGATCTAAGCTGGTAATTAAGCTTAGAAGTTTTTATGCAGGCCCCCACATTTGTACCCTAAAGTTCAAAGTGGGGAAGCAGCCTTGACAGGGCCCAATCCTTTTCACACCAACGTTGTGGCTTATGGGCTGGGTCCAGCAATCACTCACACCCAGGTAGTTACAGACCTTTGTTCCAGTTTCTTTCAGGCATCTCTTTGGGGTGGAGAGGCCATCTCCCCCATCACAGTCCAGCACTGTGGACTCCCAGTACCCACTGCACTCAACAGCCATCCCTCTGCAGTTTGGCCCTGCTGAAGTACAGTACCCACTGCACTGTACTCCAAAGGAGAAGGTTGAATATGATACCTCGGCATTCACAAATCTTTAGCCATCCCGGGATCCATCTTCCTCGTGGGACCTTCCCTTCCCCCATCCCATGCACTGCTGATGTGTTTTTTGGTTTGTCTCTCTCCTCCAGTTGTTGTTTTTTAATAAAAGAATTGTGTTGGTTTGAAAGAAATCTTTATTCCATTAATTGAAAGAAAATTGAGCCCTTCAAAGCAACAAGCAATTTTTTTACACCTTCATAGTGCATCGTCTGCACCAATCACAATCACCTCCTAGCATTACAAGCACTGCACTCCCAAGCATAGCAACAAATATTAGTTGCTTTCAGCTTCAAATTGCTGCCTCAAGGCATCCCTGATCCTTACGGCACCACACTGCGCCCCTATAATAGCCCAGGTCTCTGGCTGTTCAAATTCAGCCTCCAGGTGCTGAGCCTCAGCTGTCCAGCCCTGAGTGAACCTTTCACCCTTCTCGTTACAAATATTATGGAGTGTACAGCACGCGGGTATAAGCATAGGAATATTGTCATCGGCCAGGTTCAGCCTCCCATATAAGCAGTGCCAGCAGGCCTTTAAACAGCCAAAAGCACACTCAAGAGCCATTCTGCACTTGCTCAGCCTGTTGTTGTACCACTCCTTGCTGCTGTCAAGGTGCCCCATGTATGGCTTCATAAGCCATGGCATTAAGGGGTAGGCGGGGTCTCCCAGAATCACAATGGGCATTTCGACTTCCCCTATGGTGATCTTCTGGTCCGGGAAGAAAGTCCCTGCTTGCAGCTTCCTGAACAGACCAGTGTTCTGAAAGATGCGTGTGTCACACACCTTTCTGGACCAGCCTGCGCCTAGTCGAACCATTGAGAAATATCCCTTGTGATTAATGTACTCAGTGACTAGGTGGTCTGGTGCCTGAATTGAAATATGCGTGCCATCTATCGCCCCTCCACAGTTAGGGAAGCCCATTTGCACAAAGCCATCCACAATGTCACACACATTGCCCAGAGTCACCGTCTTTCAGAGCAGGATGCGATTAATGGCCCTGCACACTTCTGTCAACACGAGTCCAACGGTCGACTTTCCCACTCCGAACTGGTTAGCGACCAATTGGAGCAGTCTGGAGTAGCCAACTTCCACAGTGCAATCACCACATGCCTCTCCAACAGCAGGGCAGCTCTCATTCTCGTGTCCTTGCGCCACAGGGCTGGGGCAAGCTCATCACACAGTCCCATGAATGTCGCTTTCCTCATCTGAAATTTCTGCAGCCACTGCTAGTCATCCCAGACGTGCATGACAATGTGATCCCACCACTTAGTGCTTGTTTCCCGAGCCCAAAAGTGGCATTCCACAGTGGTCAGCACCTCCGTGAATGCCACAAGCAATCTCATGGCGAAATCAATGTCGCATTCCTCTTGCCTTTGTAGTTTAAGGAATAACTCCACTACCATTTGTGATGTGCTAGTCAGAGCAAGCAGCATATTGGTCAACAGTGTAGGATCCATTCCTGCAGACTGAAGAGGCAGAGCGCGCAGTTCACAAACTGAAAGATGACGCCAAATGTGGACGGAAGCACGGGGATTGCTGGGATGCGAAGTAATGCATCATGGGGCATTGCGACAGGACCCAGGATCCCCCACGACCCCCTCCACCTTCCCACAATTCTTAGTAGCAGAAAAGGAAGAGATACTCTGTAAGATAGCTATCCAGAGTGCACCGCTCTGAATACCGCTTCAAGTGCCACAAGCATGAACACGTTATTGCGCAGGTAGCTGACAGTGTGAACACACAACAGTGGTTTCCGTTCAGCACTCTCTGAGCGGCGCTGTAACTGCCGGCACTGTAACTCTGCCAGTGTAGACATACCCTAAGTTGCTACAACTCAAGCTCATTGGAGCTGGAAGAAGGTGCAAGTTACAATAGTCGCTATATACTTCTTTGTGCAACTATATGCAAGCAGAGTGAGAAGGAACATCATCCATTGGTTTCAGTAGGGCTTAAGCGTCAGGAATATAGGGTTGCATTTCTAACTTGTCTTGGGTAATTTGCAGTGTTGTTGAAGCTGTTTTGATCCCACCCACCATGTCTCATTAATATCTCTTATTGGACCAATTCCTATTGGTGAGGAGGCAAGTTTTCAAGCTACACAGAGCTCTTCCTCGGGTCTGGTCTTGGATAAGTCATTTAACTTATTTTGTATCTCGGTTTACATTTTTGAAAAAAAAATAGTCAACACTTCAGAGGAGCACTGTAAGGCCTAATATAAAATATTTATAAGATGCATGAGATCCTCAAATGAAAAGCAATATCCTGTATAACTTTAAATTTGGGTTATTATATTACACTAATTCTCAGCTGGTACAACTTCAATGAGATTCAATTTGGATAAGCAGCAACTTAACCTAGATGCTGAATTGCTAATTTGCCTACATACAATGAAATAAGTAGTCACACTCTTCCATTAGTGAAAGAAGTATCATCAAATGACACATACTTGTAGGTGAGAACAATTTAGCCTGCATTGAAACTACCTCCTGAATTGCAGTACTTCAAAGCAGAGCTTGAAAAAATTAGCATATAAGTTATGTTGGCTCCTGACCAGAATTCCCAAATTAAGTGTAAAATCCAGAAGCTGAAATACTTAATCCTCTTACATCTTTATTAATCCATTTTATTCAGAACAATGAGGTTACAACTTAGCTTTTTCCTTAAAGACAACCACTAGAAAAAAGCTCATGTTTGACAAATAAAAAGCAACTTCATTAAAACCACATTTTCTACCAGGAGGAAAGTAAAACCCATTTGAAACACTGCCTTGGGGAGATAGGCTTAGTAACATTTACTTAATCAATGTTTGTTTAACAGTTCTTCCCTCATCAACATCTATTGTGAGAATCCTTAACTCAACAATGTTGTAAAACACTGAACAGAAACTAGTCGAGATAAAGTGTAAACAAACTAATACATACATGGCAAACGTGCTAATGAAATGAACTCATTTACAGAACTGGTAACACATAAAATTCAGAAATGCCACACTTTCATCCGCAGCACCTTAAAGCAACAGGATATACTTAGCACTACGGTATTAAAGGGATTTGAAACAGCAAGACCCTTACACAAAAAATCTGTTTAAATTATAGGCAGTCATACAAAAACAAAAAACAAAAGCACCAGAACACACAGTCATAAAGGCCAGCTAAAAAGAATAAAAATCCAGCCAGAGTAAGCAGCATGTTACATTAGAATGCAATAAGACATGTTCAGAAGCAATCTCCAAACTTTTATGCTCTGGGCTGATAGCAATCAGCTACATTTCCAAAGGGATGGCATAGACTCTAAGTGGTTTATTCTCCCTTTGATATGTGTGATTAAGTCCCATTAATGTCAATGGGAGTTAGGAACACAAATGAAGGGGGAAAATAGCCCCTTAACACAACTGCCAGTTACACCCATGCTGCCCTGGGATTAACGGAGAATGAGCACTGTGATGGAGGCAGCAGCTGTGAGAAGAGAACTGAGAAAAATATATGCATCAGAGAAAAATGACAGTTCCCAGAACATGAGTAAAGCTCACCATGTCATTGGGACTTAATCACACACATTAAAGGGTGAGCAGAGGAAGTGAAGTGGCCCCTAACACAAATAGTAGGCTAAGCAGCAAAAGGTAAAAAGAGACTGAAAAATAAATTCTGGTCGTATAATGAACAATGAACTGTGCAAGTTTCCATCGTTTCAAACTCAGTGGTGTAACCTTTTCTTTGAAAAAATGACAGCTCCAGAACGAATCACGTAACCGCTGTTAAAACAATCATCAGTTCTGTAACAAATAACTGGCAACATTTCCACCAATTGGTATTTAAGAGACCGTTTATTATTTTACATGAAAGAAAAAAATATTTCATATATACTAGACTAACTTAATTAAAAGGGAAAACGGAATATATTTGTGTGTTAAATGTTGACAGATTTCTCTGATACTCTATGGAGTTTCATATGAAACTCTAGGAACTGCATATGTGGATTTACCTACATACAAACACAGAAGAAGAGATTATCAGAGTCCAGCACGTGGGGCAGAGAAAAAAGTTGCCCTCAAAACCTCATGGGTATTTGTATATACAAGTAGACAGCGTTTCTCAAACTGGGGGTCCCAACCCAAAAGGTTTTTCAAGCCTATTGAAGAGGAGTCGCAGTATTGCCACCCTTACTTCTATGCTGTCTTCAGAGCCGGGTGACCGGAGAGCGGCAGCTGGTGGCTGGGCACCCAGGTCTGAAGGCAGTGCCACCACCACCAGCAGCACAGAAGTAAGGGTGGCAATACCATATTATGCCCCCTTACTTCTGCGCTGCTGCTGGTAGTGGCACTGCCTTCAGAGCTGGGTGGCTGGAGAGCAGAGGCTGCTGGCTGGGGATCCAGCTCTGAAGGCTGAGCTGCTCCCTTCAGAGCTCAGCACCCATCCAGCTACCCAGTTCTGAAGGCAGCGCAGAAGTAAGAATGGCAATATCGCGACACCCCCACACACACAATAGCTTTGCAACCTCCTTTTGAGTTGGGATCCCCACTTTGAGAAACGTTGACGTAAGGGCTTTACATGTTTGTATTTTGCTGTTTTTCAATACATATTCATGCTTTGTTACAACACCATGAAATTTAAGATTTAAATATCTGAAATCATAAAATTCAAGATTTGTAAAATGCTATGACCATGATATTTAAGAAAATAGACTGTGAATTCAGTACTGAAACTCATCGTGCAGCCCATTCTCCAATAAGCATTTCAAGCTTATCCGTCCGTGGATACTTTGCCAGTGTATGGCATGCACCAACAGCCTCACGTAAAGGGCCAACTTTTCCTCATAGATTGACTCTTCCATGCAGGTAGAACAATAAATGTAGATAAACCCTGGGGAAGGCACACATACAGAACACCAGAGCTACCAACTGTCTAACTGTTATTCTAAGAAAAGATTTTTGCCCTAAAATGTAACAGTTAAAACAATCTATCCATGAGCACTTTTCATTGAATAGATCCATATATATGTGCCTCACTGGGCATTTTGCCTGTGTAAGGATTTACAGACTTTATGAATAAATGTCATCCTCATTTATTTACTTTCAGATTTTAAATAAATTATTTTAATTTTTATTTCATTATTCATAGCAAAGCAGTTTATGTGTAGATAACACATGATTTGATATTTATGAATATATATAATAGACACTTTACAAAACTATTCAAGATAATTCGTTACTTGCTTTCTTTGAAGTAGGGGATGTTTCTGTTGGCGGTGGTGGTGTTTTGGTGGTTTTTTGTTTTAATGGCTTGAGGACTATGAAACACATTGTATATGTACAAAAATAATGAAGCTGGTGTAATTCACCATAGCTACACTTACTTCAATGGATTATTACACCACCTGATAATCTAGCCCTGGAACTTTGACAAGGGTTGCCTGAAGCTTGATTGAACAGGTCTCAAACATATGATGTACGGATGACCATGTGACATTTATCTTTATCTGACATAACTCAATATACTAATATATCAATATAGGCCTTGGTCCAGCAACATCAGGGCACAAGAATAGTCCCACTGAACTCAAGATGAAATTCTGGCTCCACTGAAGTCAATAGGAGTTTTGCAGTTGATTTTAATGGAACTAGGATTTCTCATGCACTAAGTGTTTAAAGGATCTAGACCTATTTTAGTTTATCAATAACATGCAATATGAGTTCAAGGGAATTATTCATGTTCATGAAGTTATGTTCATAGCATTTGCAGGGCTTACTTTAGTAACAAAGATAATGTGGCTAAATCTGGTAGTCAAAGAACGTAAGAAAAATGCATGTTAGTATTATTCAGTTACATCAGCCTGGGATCTCAATCATAATGGAATGAATTTCACTGAAATGAGCTTTTCAGATCAAACAATAATGTAGGTTAATGGAAAGTTTTAAAATATCTTATCTTTATGTGCCCTTTTTCATATGATTAGCAGCAAAAGCACTTTTGATTTAAAGTACTTGTTTGTTTTTTCAATTAAACTGGGTCAAATCTTGTTCATAACAAATAAGAGTCTTCACTGTAAAAACTAGGCAAAGTAGCTTAGTGAGAGCTAGCCCAGTGCAATTTAAAAGAATATGACTTTTAATTTAAAACATGTGACCTTAGCTTTTATAACATATGAAAGTTTTTTTTATATTTTAATGTTATGTCAACCTCTAAAACTAATGTGTCATAGAAACAAGCTGCTCTTTAGACAATTTCTCTCCAACCAGATATGACCCATTCAGATTAGTTCATGTTCCACATAGTCTCTACCACATGCAGGTTGCCTCTTACCCTATTGAGAAGTCAGGTACTATGGTCAACTGCCTGTAACTCACATAACACTCCAGTTTGGTAAATATGGTCTCACAACATCCTACTTTTATGAGACTCTTTTTTATCAAAACACAGACTTTAATCCCACCTAATACTAAACTAATTTAAATCCCAGTAAAACTACAATCTGTGTTAGCCTATTCCCTTTTCTGCTAAACAAGGTCATCTCAATGGAGGCATTCATTCATTTTCTCTTGATTCCTTCTGAAAAAACTGGATTACTTATTTGCAGCTGATGATCTGATGAGCTTGAATATTTTTTAAAAGCATGTTCAGGAGTTGAATGTCACAAAATCACACTGATGTCATTTGATTAATGTAGTCTTTTGGCTCATATGTGATCAAACAGAGACTTTATGCAATTTAACAAATTGCTTGCAGTAATTTAACTTCAGATCATGTATGAGGCAAATTTACTATTGTGTACATCTGTTTAGTAAGAAAATTTTAGTAGATATTATAACTACAAAAGTCCATATTCAGGTTTTTTTGGAACTCCTGGGGGCTAATCCTCTCTCCAGATCCTTAGCACACATGAACATAACTTTAATATAGAAGAAGGAATCACTATTTGGGCACTGTTTTAAGTGGTTTTCAATAGAAAACATCTCTAGTTTAAGTACAGAAATGTATTTTGCATACAGTGGATTGTACTTAAATACAGATCACACAGGCAAGATGGACAAAATATTTCCTTATATTTACTTCTTCAGAAAAATCTTACTATTCTGTGAAGCATTCTAGACATAACGACTATACAGTAACTCCTCACTTAACGTTGTAGTTATGTTCATGAAAAATGCAACTTTAAGTGAAACAATGTTAAGCGAATCCAATTTCCCCATAAGAATGAATGTAAATGGGAGGGTTAGGTTCCAGGGAAATTTTATTTTGCCATACAGTACAGTACTATGGTTGGGAGGTGCCCCTGCCTTACCCCACACAGGAACAGCCCACTGGAACTGGAGACAATGAGGCAGGCAAAGAGGCTGAAGGTGCTGTAGGCTAGGAGAAGCATGTTGCGCAGCAACAGCTTCCCCTACTCTGCAAGCACCAGGGCGGGGGGCTCAACCCTCGCCACCACTTCCCCCAAGCCCCCACCCTTAATCCGCCTCTTCTTCCCCTCCCTCCTCCCCCTTTACTCCACACGTCACGTCCTCTCTCCTCCCCCTTCCCTCCCCTGCCTCCTGCTCGCGGCAATCAGCTGGCTTGCAGCGTTCAGGAGGCAGGAGGGAGGGGGGAGGAGCGAGGACTTGGCGCGCAGGCTCCCCCCCTCCCTCCCCTGCCTCCTGTCCACGGCAATCAGCTGGCTTGTGGCATTTGGGAGGCGGGGCTGGGGAGGGGGAGCCTGCGCGCCAAGTCCTCGCTCCCACCCCCCTGAATGCCACAAGCCAGCTGATTGCCGCGGGCAGGAGGCAGGGGGAGAAGGGGGAAGGCGGTGATCTGAGGGGTCTGCCGGTGGGCGGGAGGCACTGTGGGGGGGGGGCGTAGGGGAGCTGATGGGGGACTGCCAGCTGTGGACAAAGCAGGCAGCCAAACGATGTTATAGTGAAGCATTGCTCAACTTTAAATGGAGCATGTTCTGTAATTGAACAGGGACGCAAGATCAAAACAACGTTAAGCGAGAGGACATTAAGTGGAGAGTTACTGTACACCATTCTATGTTTGTACTGCATTATTTTGTTGTGTTGTATTCGCTTGGACCTCTCGTTTGACATAGTTCACATAAATGTTAAGTGACAAGTTTCCAAATCCAAATTGAAAAATATCAGATTTAATGGACACTTTCCCTCCCTTCTTTCTGCAGCTTCCACCTTTCAGCCTACACTCTACTTTCTACTGCTTCCACTACAAAGCATTAAGCAAGCTCCTGTTTGGGAAGGATGATTTCTGAAGGTAAGAGAAAGAGATGTAATTCAATACAAGAGCCTTTGGCCTTGTCTACATGAGAAAGTTGTACCAATTTAACTAAAAAGATTTAGAAACTGGTTTAGTTAATAAATTGGTCCAAAGCCCTTGTGTAGAGAGATTTATTTTGTATTAAGTTTAAAACGTAAAGTAATCAATATAAGGCCCTCAAACCAAAATAAGGGTCTGTAGAAGACAGTTGCATTTGATTTAACTAAATTGATCTTTAAACCAATTTAATTAAATCAGTACAATTTTTGCATGCAGATGAGGCCTTTGTATAGTTGTGGTGTCTTATAATGTATGTAGAGCTTCTAGTATAGCATGAGAAGATAATACAGTAAGGATCATGCACCTTAAATGAGTTTCAGGTTAGGTAGACTAACTGGGCTTTGCCTGACTTCTTTCTCTTAACCAGCTTCCCCTATATTAACAGCTGTCAGGGCTGCTACACTTGCATGACAGAAAAGAACAGACTTTTAACTAGGCAGTGTACAGACTAAGGGAAAAAACATGATCTTTCAATCATGTAGCAATGTATGTGAAAACTTAGATGAGGCACTGCCAGGTAAACTAAGATTTTTCCCAAGCCTAGACAAAAACAAACAAAGTCTTCATTCCACCAGAGATTTTTAAATTGAGAATCCAAAAAGGACCTTTCCTTTGCCCAACTCATTAAGCAAAATAAACAAAAGCATGTCTTTATGCAGCCAAAATTCAAGTGCAAGTACTCTACAAAGAAGCCTTTTCCAGTAGCATTTCTCCTTTCCCGCACATGAGGGTCTGGTTGCTAATGCAGTTTCTCAGTGCACACTCCTCTTACAATGCCTTTAGAGGAGAACATAATTCACTAAGGCTGGGCCCCACCTTACTTCCCTCATGGGCAGGTGCCTGACAATCCTTGCACTGGGGGCACGCAGCTGTGGTTCTCCCTCTCTTCTGAAAGAGAGTTAACACTGTCCTTGCCGAGGGCTGCCCAAGTCTTATATGCAAATCTGAATGAGTCTACACATCCTTTCATATGTAATTTCTTCTCCTTTTTAAACTCATAAACACCTATTTTTTCCTTATCCCTTTTTTATCTTCATACATCTTCCCTGTTTTTTGTGTGTAATTTGAAGGATGACTTCTTTAACCAGTCAGTTTTTCCAAACTGTTTCTCTTTTTTTCTCCCCATTCTCTTCCTCTCTTGTTTTCTGTTTTTTATCTCCCATGTTTTTCTCTCTGCTTTTATGTTTTATTTTCTCTTGTTTCTGCTTGTCTTTACACTCCCTAGCTACTCATTATACCTCCTCTTTTCTTGTTTTCTCTATTTTCTCTCCTTTTCCTTGCATTATGCCACCTTGTTTGCATTATACTCAAGAGCAATCAACATCAAGATCCCTCAAAGTCAAAGAGGAAAGAGGCCACTTAAAAAAAAAAATCAAGCCAAATTGCAGAGCAGATTTGAAATATGACCCAGCACCTGAGACTTAGATTCAAATACTTCATTGAGTGACTATTCCATACTAAAAAGATGCCTATTATTAAAGGACTACACTTCTCCCGCGTGGAATGCCTCTCCTCCAGAGATCATCAAACAGGATTCACCTTCTCCCACAGTATATTTTAGCATTTCATTCCTCCCCTCTCTCCTTTAGGGAAAAATGAACACCAAAAAAATCTCAATATAAGAGCTATCACTTTTCTTCTTAGTTTTTTCTATGGCATCCATCATGCATATCTCAGTGTTTTGGAATTATAGCAAAATCTCCTCTTTTTTTGGTTTAGAGAAAAGAGGGAAGATTATTTAATGGTGAGCACTTGGAACAACTAGTACATAAATGACCATATCTTGCATATTGACAGACTCCAATGGAGCATGATGTATTTTTGTACAAGCATTCCCTTTCACTCCCATCAACCAGTTTATTTAAGTTCCATTACTGAGATAGCTCAGTGATATCATTATACTAACATTCTCGTATTTTCAGTAGAAAAATTGTTCTTCTTGCAGTCTCCACATTGTCATTCATAGTTAGATAAAAAGCGCCCAAAATATTCCTGAAAAAAACTCCAACATTTCTATTTGCTTTTGTGCCATTTCATGTATACAGCACATATGCAGACCGATATCCATGCACCACAAAGGGCCAAATTCCATGTAGTACTTAGTTCCTGATGAACACCCTGTGACAGGTTTGGTCACAGAGACCCCCTTGAGACTGTCACCTAATATGCTGAGACTACCTCTGAGCCCGTTTTCTCTGCCAGTTTGGGCCTTCAGAACCCTGCCTTGTTGAGCCAGATACGCTAATCTGCTGCAACACAGACCCAGAGTCTGACCCATGCCCCCAAAGCTGCAGACTTAACTGAAAATGGCTTAGCAAGTGCTCCTGTCTCCAGCACCCAGACACCCTGCTCCCAATGGGATCCAAACCCCAAATAAATCCGTTTTACTCTGTATAAAGCTTATACAGGGTAAACTCATAAATTGTCCGCCCTCTATAACATTGATAGAGAGATATGCACCGCTGTTTGCTCCCACAGTTATTAATCACTTACTCTGGTTAATTAATAAGCAAAAGTGATTTTATTAAGTATAAAAAGTAGGATTTAAGTGGTTTCAAGTAATAACAGACAGAACAAAGTAAGTTACCAACCAAAATAAAACAAAACATGCAAGTCTAAGCCTAATACAGTAGGAAACTGAATACAGGTAAATCTCACCCTCAGAGATGTCCCAATAAGCTTCTTTCACAGACTAGACTCCCCCCTAGTCTGGACCCAATCCTTTTCAGACCAGCATTGTGGCTTATGGCCTGGGTCCAGCAATCACTCACACCCCCATAGTTACAGACCTTTTTTCCATTTTTTTCAGGCATCTCTTTGGGGTGGAGAGGCCATCTCTTGAGGCAGCTGAAGACAAAATGGAGAGGCTTCCAGGGCCTTTTATATTCTCTCTCCTGTGGGCGGAAACCCCTTTGTTCTTCTGTGCAAAATCAGAGCAACAAGCTGGAGTTTGTAGCCACCTGGGCAAGTAACATGTCCATGAATGATTCAGCTTTTTGCCGGCCAATGCCGTTGTTTACATGTTAGTTTGAACATTCCCAGGAAAGCTCAGGTGTGGATTGGCGTCTCCCAAAGTCCATTGTCAGTTAAGTGTTTCTTGACTGGGCACTTACTCAAGAAGCTGACCAAATGCTTTATTGATGCTACTTAGAATCAAACTCATTGAGATACAAGTATATAGCCAATATTCATAACTTCAAATACAAAAATGATACACGCATACAGACAGCATAATTGTAACCAGCAAATTACAACCTTTCTATAGACACCTTACTTGACCTTCTTTGTACAAGATTTGGTGCAACTATAGGACCTTGATTGCAACAATGATCTATATGGTCACAGTTCATGTCAATAATGTCACACACCCAGAGTTGCCACTGGCATCAGTCATAGTTTTAAGCAATCAGCAGGTCTCAGGATTTGGCTTTGATATTGACATTCTAAGCCAGTGGTTTTCAACTGTTTTTCATTTGCAGACCCCTAAAAAAAAATGAAGGGAGGTGTAGACCCCTTTGGAAATTCAACCTGTGGTCCACACATCCCTATCATAGAAGTCTTACACTGAAAACTTACAACAGAATTCAACTATAAATGTTCAGCCTGACAAGTGACGCAGCATGAGAAAAGACAGTGAACAGTGGACTTCTATGGTAATGACAACACTTCCAGGTTTGACCTGTAGGTGGGAACATTCACATACTTTTGGTTGATCAGAAAAAACGAATATGCCTCTTCTGGGATCATAGTCACCTTTTGTGGATCCCTTAGACATAGTCTGTGGACCTCCAGGAGTCTGCAGACCACACACTGAAAACCATTGTTCTAAGCTCTTCAATACTAATACTGTATAATTGGCTAAATACCTCTAACCTTATTACTGGGCCAACCAAATTCTCAAATCCTAACTTCATTTTTACATAAGCAAACTCCAGTTTACTTCACTGAGAGTTTACCTGAGTAAAGGCCAAGTAAAAGCTAAGAAAGAAACTCAGGATCTGGCCCATTTATTTTACACATTGCATAGATGTGCATGGCACTTCACAGACAAATTAAAGACACAATCCTTGCCCTGAACAGCTTAAAATGTGGATGACAACAGACTAAAGGGAAAAAGCAGGAAGGATTACCCAGTAATATATTGTGAAGTTATTAGTTTTCAAATTGCATGTATCACATTGTTTCCTTTTGTGTCTGTATGTGTTTTTGGTAGGTTGGTTGGTTGGTTTGTTAAGCTAGAATGGGAAAGGGGTTCAGTGTTGAAGTGATAATTGTCCGAACTGGGTTCTCAGAAAAGATTTGAAGAAGACTACATAGTGTATGGGATGCAGGAAGCCATTTCAGGCATAAGGGATGCATTAGCAGATGATCAGAGTCACTTGAAAAGAGACAGAGAATGATGCAGGTAGAGAAAGGAACCTTGAACTTCATTCAAAAGAAATAAACAAACACATAATAAGTAGCAAAGGTCAACATTTGAAAGAGTTTTCTTTTGACCTCATGAAACTAACTGAAGAGCTATGATTAACATTAAATTCACAGGAACACATTTTCTTGCGGCAAAACCTTTATTTGTCTTGGTTGTCTATGCTACAGCACATAGCTCTTGAACCCATATAACAGAAACATTGTTCATTCTTTGCCCTAGTATCTGAAAAATGTGCATCAGCCTTTCCCAAGGTGCTATATTTGTGGACAGCAGTGGCAAGGTCGCTGAAGTGTTTTGGCATAGAATATACAGTAACAATGAATTCTTTCACAGCACTTTGCTTTTTAACCCAGAGCTAGTATTGGAATGCAGCAACCAGAACTGTAATAATACTTTGCACTTATAGGGCCAAATTTTCAAAACCAGTTTCTAATGTTATACGTGAAAATTTGTGAATATAATTCTTTGTGTGTGTAAACATTTCCATTTATGTTTTGCAACAGACATATGTACATACAAGTTGGGTACTTGCTATTTTTTCATGCCCAAATGTCCATCTATACCTGCAAGTGCAAAACTTGCAGATACACATTTAAATGGAGGGTTGAGGTTAGCTCTAAATTTGGCCTATACAATGCATTTTATCGGAAGATTTTAAATCACCGGAGTCCTGATTACCATTCCACCACTTGAGCCATTAAGCAACACTCCCACACTTGAGTAGATGCTTCTTCTTAGCATACTCCTTCACCTGATAGTAGATCCACTGTTCTGCATATCTTCTTGAACTTCCTGGGTTCAACTCAGCCACAAGTGCACTGCTACCTATAGCAGCTGTCAGTCTCCAAGTAAAGAAACACACATATACCTAGCACCAGTAAAAATATCTTGGGAGATATTAAATGTGTGCCTAATGATTTACACTACAGACCAGTGCACATCTATTAGGTTACCACACACTGTGATACTGAACACTATGAATTTTCAAAGGGGTTAGCACAGAGATATTTAGCACAAGTGTTCTGGCAATGATCATTCAATGGAAAAAATTCAAAAGGCCAAATTCTGGCTTCATAGAAGTCAATGGCAAGACTTACATTGACTTTTATGGGGCTAGGATTTGACATGAAGTGTTCAATGGATCTCAGACTAGTGCTTCTATTTGTTTGATGTATTTGTCTTGTGTTAGCACACAAAGCTGCAATAAAGCTAACTTGCTAACTTTTAAACAAGGGGCTCCCTAAAGAATTTCTACCTTAGTTAGCAATAGAAAAATTATCTTCGCCCGATACTCCAAAATCCATCATTTTCATACTTTTCCCTCATTAAGAAAATAATCTATCCATTCCTCCTCTCCAGCCACTCATGGAGTTTCTGCTCTAGGAAACTCATCTACTTGGCAGTGGCTCCTCACAGCCAAAATGCAGTAATAGTAGTAGATGGGTCATCCTACAACCTCTGCCAGCAGCAATGATGGCACATGGGCAGACCTGCAGGCAGTGCTGGTAGCAGTGGTGGTAAGCAGACCCTCCTGCACCATGACAGAGTGCCATGATTAGTTGTGTGGGGAGTGGGTCCCCCTGGTTATGGGAGAGATGTGCAGTTGGGGAATGAGATTCCTTGGTTCTTGATGTAAGTGGGCCTTCCATCACCGCTGGTAGTGAGGAAGTGAGTGAGGGATCAAGTGGGAGAGCAAGTCCCCCCTGCCTACTGTGCTGGTTTTGGTGGGGCAGTGGATCTCCCCTGAAAGGCAGGAGAAAGTCTAAAAGGAACAGGGTTCCAGACTACTTCCCAATCATCATCAGGAATCCCTCCATGTAGAGGATGATTCTCTTTCATGGATTGTCCATTTCAAATTATCTGTGGGTCCACTGATGGCTGGTAAGACCTATTCTGGAGCTGCTGACTGTAACATTGCAGATGTGTTTCTGAGCAGGGCGGGTGAACCTGGAGTATTGGTTCGGGCCATAGCACGCTCTGTCACTTCCATTTTTCCATTACATGTAGTTTCATCTGATTCTTGAAGTGCTGAGTTCCCTGCCTCAAGTAGTTCCTCCATTGTTGTCAGTCCTGAGTTATACGTTTCCATGAGTTGATTTCAGTGTTGTATTTCCTCATATTAGCCTTGAGGACATCCCTGTAGCATTTTTTCTGTCCTCCTCTGGCATGTTTGCCTTGGCTGAGTTGAGAGTATAAGACTTGTTTTGGCAGTCTGGAATCAGGCATCCGGACAACATGGCCTGCCCAGTGAAGTTGATGATAAATAATAATCGCCTCGATGCTCATAATATTGTCTTGTGAGAGGATGCTGATGTTAATGCGTCTATCATCCCATTTGATTTGGAGAATTTTATGCATACAGCATTAATGATATTTCTCCAGTGCTGTAAGATGTCTCTTGTACGTTGTCCACGTTTCATTCCCATACAGGAGGTGGGGAATCACAAAGCTGTGTAGACCATGAGTTTGGTTTTGGTTCTGATGTCGCAATCTTCAAACAACCTCTTTTTCAGACAACCAAAAAGCTTGGTTTGCACATTTGAGCCAGTACAGGATTTTTTCATCAATATCAGCTGTCTGAGAGGTAGCTTCCAAGATATGGGAAATGCGCAATATTCTCTAGAGCAGTGCTTCTCAAAGTCGGGCCGCCCCTTGTTCAGGGAAAGCCCCTGGCGGTCCGGGCCAGTTTGTTTACAGGCCGCGTCCGCAAGTTAGGCCGATCGCGGCTCCCACTGGCCGCGGTTCACCGCTCCAGGCCAATGGGGGCTGCGAGAAGCGGCGGCCAGCACATCCCTCGGCCCATGCCGCTTCCCGTAGCCCCCATTGGCCTGGGATGGCGAACCGCAGCCAGTGGGAGCCGCGATTGGCTGAACCTGCGGACACGGCCGGTAAACAAACCGGCCCGGACCACCAGGGGCTTTCCCTGAACAAGCGGCGGACCGGCTTTGAGAAGCACTGCTCTAGAGGGTTATCGTGGAGCTGTATTGCTAGTGCTGGGAATTGTGCACCAGGAGCTTGCTGATGGAGGACCTTTGTCTTTCTGTCTGATGCTAAGTGTCAGTTCCATTTTCTGATATGCTTCAGCAAAGAAGTTTCCAAGTGAGCACACACTACAGCAGCATCCACATACTGAAGCTCGACAGCTGAAGTCAGTGATGTTTTGATTCTGTATCGGAAGCAGGCAAGGTTGAACAGCTTGCCATCCATTCAGTAGATTAGCTGCACTTCTACCAGGATCTTAGCATCTCTAAGTTCACCTCCCAATATAGATGTTCCAAACTCCAGCTCCAATCTCAGATATCACTGATAGGTGTGTGTAACGGGGTTCATTCACCATTGGGGGTGCCCCTGCCCCATGAGGCTGGGTCTGGGGATCAGCGCTTGTCTGGTCTAGCACTTTTTTCCATCTCTCACTCCCCCTGGGTCTCTCACTCTCCAGGACTCAGGGTGCTCTTTCTTTGTAACTCAGCCCTCTGTCCAGGTCACTGTACAGTCCTTTTCAGGGGTACCAAAGTCCCACAGGACAAACTCTTCAGATGCCATCTTGGATAGTCCTCCATGCCAATTTTAAGTCTATGCCACTTTCCCAAGGACTGGTAGGGAAACCCTGACCCGCCCGACCCTCCAGGTTCCAGCCCAAGGACCCAGCAGCAGCTATAATGATACATCATTGTTACAGTTAAAAATAAAAGTTTGCGGATATCTTTAAGCTCCCTAACCTCTTGCTGCAAAAGTGGAGCACAGCTGCATGTTCCTCACAAACCCAAGATCAAATTACATCAGTTCATATCTGTTTACATTTTCAAGGTTGTCTTTGCAAGGAAAAGAGCTAAAACCTGGGGGGGGGGGATAAATGAAAGTTGAGATTCTGACTGATGGGGATCTAAGGCTGGGTCTGTTAACAAGCAGCTAGTGTGAGCCAAACAAGCTCTCTACAGCTCTTTTGTGCAGTACAGGTAGTAGCAGTGGAATATAAAAAATGATAGTATGACAAGAAGCTTATCCATGTTTGTAAAATATTAACTAATAGCTGGACACCTGATGAAAAGTTTTTCCTTTATACTGTATGCACTTCTTGGGGTGTCCAACAACTTTTTTTTATAAAAGGAACAATCAAGATATTAAATGATACCAGATTTAGACCTATATCCTGTCATCATTCCACATATGGAACTGTTGCTGAAGGAAGTGGCCGTTTTGCTTAAAAATCAATGCTTGTGCATACATTTAACCATTAAGTCTCCTTACAACAGCCAAGCGAATTCTCAGTATGCCAAAAGTGTACATCACAAGAACAGGTAAAAAAATTATGTGGGACCTTGTGACTGGGATAAGTTCATAACACATACATCTACTAGCATACCCTGTTCTATTTATCTCCCAATACTTCAGTTAAAGCTTTGCATTTATTTAATCTGATACCTTGTCTATTTCTCCCTTAAAGACAACAAAATATATTTTAGAATTATATAGTGCCTTTCAACACTCGACAGCACTTTTAGAAACTAAATATACACAATTCTTCATTCAAACCTATATAGAGAATTTGAATTTGACTATGTTCTTTTTCCTTTCACATTTGCTTTCTGTGAATATCCTAGAATTTGAGATTTACTAGTATGAATACTGCTGAAAAGCAAATTTTAAAACTCAATATTCAATGACACCAGATGTGGAATTGTATGCACATCTATTTTTCAAATCAGTACTATTGTGTTGGGTTAGTTGTACAAACCATCCAACCAGAGAAGCAAAACAATACCCATGACTTACATAATTAACCATCTTTGTATAAACTGTGAACATTGTAATGAACTGTGTACAAACAATCTGCAGAACCAGGATTGCTTGCTGAAGAAATTAGCAAATTCTTTTGAATAACTGATTAAATTTTAGAAGTTTTTGATCTGTTCATGGGCATTTCTAGAACAGAAAATTTAAATTTGTCAAACAAATTATCTGTTGCAATTTGCTCAGGTTCTGTTGAGACATATTTAATCTTTTTATTTGAACATTTTATTTTAAAATAATTAATTTGGATAGTTCGGGGTTAGTCACTGGGAGAGCTGGGAGAAGGGAAGACAAAGATATGCTTAGATATGCTTTTAGCATCTCCAACAGAGCTACAATAGCCTCCATTTGGGGGCTAAGGAAAAGAAAAAGAATGGAAGACTCTAACAAAGATGCAGTGCTGGAGATCTGTGGCCCAAACCAATGCCTTTGAAATCAGTGACAGTCTTTCCATTTGACAGGTTTCAGAGTAGCAGCCGTGTTAGTCTGTATCCGCAAAAAGAACAGGAGTACTTGTGGCACCTTAGAGACTAACAAATTTATTTGAGCATAAGCTTTCGTGGGCTACAGCCCACTTCATCGGATGCATGCAGTGGAAAATACAGTAGGAAGACATATATATACACACAGAGAACAAGAAACAATGGGTTTACCATACAAACTATAACAAGAGTGATCAGTTAAGGTGAGCTATTATAATAGGAGAGAAAAAGAACTGTTTGTAGTGGTAATGCAAATGGCCCATTTCCAGCAATTGACAAGAAGATATGAGGAACTGTGGCGGGGGTGGGGGGAGAACAAGCATGGGGAAATAGTTTTACTTTGTGTAATGGCCCATCTACTCCCAGCCTTTGTTCAAGCCTAATTTAATGGTGTCCAATTTGCAAATTAATTCCAATTCAGCAGTCTCTTGTTGGAGTCTGTTTTTGAAGTTTTTCTGTTGTAATATTGTGACTTTTAGGTCTGTAATCGAGTGGCCAGGGAGATTGAAGTGTTCTCCAACTGGTTTTTGAATGTTATAATTCTTGACGTCTGATTTGTGTCCATTTATTCTTTTCCATGGGTCCAGATGATGAAGATGTCATCAATGTAGCGCAAGTAGAGTAGGGGCGTTAGGGGATGAGAGCTGAGGAAGCGTTGTTCTAAGTCAGCCATAAAAATGTTGGCATCTGTGGGGCCATGCACAGTGCCCCACTGCAGTGCCGCTGATTTGAAGGTACACATTGTCCCCAAATGTGAAATAGTTATGGGTGAGGACAAAGTTACAAAGTTCAGCCACCAGGTTTGCCGTGACATTATTGGGGACACTGTTCCTGACGGCTTGTCGTCCATCTTTGTGTGGAATGTTGGTGTAGAGGGCTTCTACATCCATCTGGACCAATGGAAAAGAAGCCCTTGAGGAATTCCATCATGATTTCAACAATTTCCACCCCACCATCAACCTCAGCCTGGACCAGTCCACACAAGAGATCCACTTCCTGGACACTACAGTACTAATAAACGATGGCCACATAAACACCACCCTATACCGGAAACCTACTGACCGCTATACTTACTTACATGCCTCCAGCTTTCATCCAGACCACACCACTCGATCCATTGTCTACAGCCAAGCTCTACAATACAATCACATTTGCTCCAACCCCTCAGACAGAGACAAACACCTACAAGATCTCTATCAAGAGTTCTTACAACTACAATACCCACCTGCTGAAGTGAAGAAACAGATTGACAGAGGCAGAAGAGTACCCAGAAGTCACCTAACTACAGGACAGGCCCAACAAAGAAAGTAACAGAATGCCACTAGCCGTCAGCTTCAGCCCCCAACTAAAACCTCTCCAGCGCATCATCAAGGATCTACAACCTATCCTGAAGGATGATCCATCACTCTCACAAATCTTGGGAGACAGGCCAGTCCTTGCTTACAGACAGCCCCCAAACCTGAAGCAAATACTCACCAGCAACCACACACCACACAACAAAAACACTAACCCAGGAACCTATCCTTGCAACAAAGCCCGTTACCAACTCTGTCCACATATCTATTCAGGGGACACCATCATAGGACCTAATCACATCAGCCACACTATCAGAGGCTCATTCACCTGCACATCTACCAATGTGATATATGCCATCATGTGCCAGCAACGCCCCTCTGCCAGGTACATTGGCCAAACTGGACAGTCTCTACGTAAAAGAATAAATGGACACAAATCAGACGTCAACAATTATAACATTCAAAAACCAGTTGGAGAACACATCAAACTCCCTGGCCACTCGATTACAGACCTAACAGTCACAATATTACAACAGAAAAACTTCAAAACCAGACTCCAACGAGAGACTGCTGAATTGGAATTAATTTGCAAATTGGACACCATTAAATTAGGCTTGAACAAAGACTGGGAGTGGATGGCCATTACACAAAGTAAAACTATTTCCCCATGCTTATTTCCCTCCCCCTCCCCCCGTTCCTCATATCTTCTTGTCAATTGCTGGAAATGGGCCATTTTCATTACCACTACAAACAGTTCTTTTTCTCTCCTACTGATAATAGCTCACCTTAACTGATTACTCTCGTTATAGTGTGTATGGTAACACCCATTGTTTCATGTTCTCTGTGTATTATATATCTTCCTACTGTATTTTCCACTGTATGCATCCGAAGAAGTGGGCTGTAGCCCACGAAAGCTTATGCTCAAATAAATGTGTTAGTCTCTAAGGTGCCACAAGTACTCCTAATCTTTCCATTGACTTCCATTGGTACTAAATAAGATATTGTAGAACTAAAGAGTAGCTAGAACCCCCCAAAAAGCAGATAAAAAAATGTCAAGAGTGAGTGAGGTGAAATAGAGTCAAAGTATTTTTATAAACTCCAAGAATAAGGCATCTCTGACAGTGATGGTTTGGTGAAATCCATCAGAAACAGGGCAATCACCCCAACCCTCACTTCAATCTGCAGGCAGAATTTTAAGAAGGATCTTTCTTAGAGCCCACTCTACTGAAAAGAGAAGAGAAACAGACTAAGGACTATCTGAATGTTTGCTTCCATCAAACCAAGGACAGGTATACTTACCAAGCCTGGAATGGAACTTTTACCATTTTGAAAACTACACTAACCAATATGTAAGTATGAGCTGTAAAATGGGCCATTATGGTTTTATGGAGTGTTTGTTTTCCTGACAGAAAGCAAAGGTCAAATCCATGCTAAAGAAATCTTAATACTGTAGCTCAGGATTCACAAGTCAGGGTTCAATCTTTTCGTGTCTGGGCACAGGCTTTTACTAACAGTCCTCCTGTGTCCTGGACAAAATGAAAGGTTCATGATCACCTATTTCAGACTACATAATGTGTACTCTTGAGAAAGATGTTTTTTATAAGGTGCTGGGCCAACAAAAGCTTTCAGGTACTATTCAGGAATGTGGTGAGCACAAGTGCTTGCACTATCAAGTAAAAGATTTCCCCAAATCTCATGCTACTAAATATAAAGTCAATGACCAATTATTTTTAGATTTTGGAGTCCCATGCCAAAGCAGAATGTAGAGAACTTCTAGGATTAGTTAAAGACTTCTGGCTGAATATTTTAGCATCAATGTTTAGAAAGCTCAATGCACATGGACAAATATTAAAATGTCCCAGTCTGTTGTAGTTAAATGAGTGAGCGAGTTAGAGAGACTGTTTAAAGCCACATTGTAAAGACAAGATATCTTCTTTAAAAGTGACAGAATGTAAATGTTCCTTTATCTTAGTTCTAAAATTCTGTCTGGAAAAAAAAGGATCAATCAGCAGTCAAGAAAACTTTCATCAGAGGCAATAGACAAAGGACAAACCTCTATACTCAGTAAAGCTAAGCGTATTGTACCAGAAAATTGGGTTATGGAATTTGCAATAAAAATTCTATGAGAATGAAAGCTAAAAACCATGCAGAGAATTCTAACAGTAAAGCCCTAGATGATGGATACAACACAGAAACAACTATTGTTTCAGTGTTGTAAAGCAATCGTAAACTGTTTTTATCTTAATGCAGAGCTCTATTCGTTAAAATGGGTATTATATGGCCCCAAAAGGTTTTGTGAGTGCATAGTCTGACACTTGCATACACAAGTGTTTGTTGAAATTGGCCTTCCTGCTGCAGGTTTTTGCCACTTTAAAGTGGACACACAAGTTATGCACTTGTGTGTCCACTTTAAAGTGGCAAAAACCTGCACAATTCTGCATGCACACAAATGGAGGCTGCCCTTTGAAAATGTATGCTTAAATACAAAATGCTGTGCTTTGGAAAGACAAGGTAGAAATGAACACACATCCACTGTGCCTGTAAAATCCATGTTAGTGACTGCAAATTGGACACTTGATTGGCATGAGCTCATGCCTGTTTGCATATGCAACTTTGGGATTTTGCAGGCACACCTCTACTGCACTTTGCCTTGAAAATTTGTCCCATAAAATAATATATCAATACATTTACTGAACAATGTTCATTTTCCTGTTATTAGACGGTCATGTTTTATGTTTGGGTTAATATAGCTAACAACTCATCTGTCCCTTGCAGTCAGTTTGGTTTTGTCCAAACTGCTAATGAATCAAACCTCCAGGCCAAATTTTGCCATTGGATGTTAATTCATCTCCCACTGACTTTGCACATTCCCATCTGAGGGCAGAATTTGGACCTTAAGCAGTATATGATATGTTAGCTGGTGTAGCTACTAATACAAAACATGTAAGTTTCTATGTAAGAAATGGTTTAGACACAGTATATTTATGACACCAACTAATTTATACAACATCCTTGTAACTTTTATCCAGCATTTACACTATTTATTTGCAATTCACTCCTGTATGCTTTGTTTGATTATCAAATGAGTTCCTATGCCACAAGCAAAAAAAATTTTTGAGTACAGTATTTGGAACAAAATAAAGACCCACTTTGTTTCCAGGAAAAATATGCATGATAAATACAACAGTGAGCTTTTAAAGCAAGTCTTCTTCAAATTGTAAAGTGTCCCCAAGGCAGATTTTACTACTCTTATTTTAATAACGTTAGGCTATTTTATAAAGCAATGAAAAGTTGGCAAACAATTCTGCAAGATTTTATCAAGAACATATAGTGACAGTAAATTCTCATTTTTCATTTATACTACCAAATTCCAGAAAATCTCCACAATGAAAGCTCAAGTTCATGCACTTCTATTGTCTACAGATTATTTATCAACTGTCTCTACAATAACATATACTGTAGCTACAAGTCCCAACAGTCTCTAAATTTAATTGTCCATTTCTGAGACGAGAGCCCTAATGGAACCCATACAAACAGGATGAAGTCTCCCTTTGTAATAAAATATGTTATTCATTTCAACAGCATGAATGAAAGAGACATTTTACTAGCAAGACATGCTGATGTGTTGATTCAGTAAGTATCCCCATTCTGATCTGAATTGATCAAAAACATGGACATGATTACACATAAATGTGAGAAAGAAAATGAAATTCAATAACACACATAATTAAAATGAGATTTTTAGAGCCATCAAAATTCTTGAAATTCTGATCTTAACTTCCCTGTTGAACACAACGGTCATAGCTCCTGCTAGCCTTATTCACTCAAGCAGTTCTACTTGGATCTACTTTTACCTTGACTACATCAGTGTAAGTCGGCACTCTTACACTGTTGTAAATGAAATCTGTACCTGACTCATTGACTTCAGTGGGACTGCTCACCCGAGTATGGCCAAGAAAATTTGGACTCCCAAATCTAAGGCCTTGTCTATACTACAGGGGAAATTTGATCTAAACTACGCAATTTGAGTTACATGAATAGCATAACTCATCAGTGATCTACAACCCATCCTGGACAATGATCCCTCACTTTCACAGACCTTGGGGGGGCAGGCCAGTCCTCGCACACAGACAACCCGTCAACCTTAAGCATATTCTCACCAGCAACCACGCACCGCACCATAACAACTCTAACTCAGGAACCAACCCATGCAACAAACCTCGATGCCAACTCTGGCCACATATCTACACCAGCAACACCATCACAGGACCTAACCAGATCAGCTACAACATCACCGGCTCATTCACCTGCATGTCCACCAATGTTATATATGCCATCATGTGCCAGCAATGCCCCTCTGCTATGTACATTGGCCAAACTGGACAGTCACTACGCAAGAGGATAAATGGACACAAGTCAGATATCAGGAATGGCAATACACAAAAACCTGTAGGAGAACACTTCAACCTCCCTGGCCACACAATAGCAGATGTTAAGGTAGCCATCATACAGCAAAAAAACTTCAGGACCAGACTCCAAAGAGAAACTGCTGAGCTCCAGTTCATTTGCAAATTTGACACCATCAGATCAGGATTAAACAAAGACTGTGAATGGCTATCCAACTACAGAAGCAGTTTCTCCTCCCTTGGTGTTCACACCTCAACTGCTAGCAGAGCACCTCACCCTCCCTGATTGAACTAACCTCGTTATCTCCATACTGATTTATACCTGCCTCTGAACATTTCCATTACTTGCGTCTGATGAAGTGGGCATTCACCCATGAAAGCTTATGCTCCAATACCTCTGTTAGTCTTAAAGGTGCCACAGGACCCTCTGTTGCTTATAACTCAAATTGACGTAGCTTAGATCTATTTACTGTGGGGTCCACACTACGTGATGTTGACGGGAGACGCTCTCCCGTTGACTCCCCCTACTCTTCTCGATCCGGTGTAGTACAGGAGTTGACCGGAAAGCAATCTGCAGTCGATTTAGCGCATCTTCACTAGACCTGCTAAATCGACCGCTGATGCATCGATCGCCACTCGTCGATCCCCCAGTAAGTGTAGACAAGCCTTAAGATAACCTAATGCATTGAGAATTCCCAATAGGGATTCATCATCTACTAGAGCTATTATATCCAGGGAAGTTCTAGTGATATTTAAATATTATGTTAATGTTTTTTGTATTTAATGTTCTAATTATTACTCTATCCACAATTCTCCATGGAGCAACATTCTTGCGCACTAATTACTGTGCTCACAGTTTTCAACTTAACTTGAGCATTTATTTATTTACTTATTGATAGATTTATAAGTATTCCTTATTAACATTTCTTTGCAACATGTCTTCAGCATATATGTCTAATAAAATGTAATACTTGATCTTTTTTGATCCAGTGATGATAATTCCCCAAGCCAATATACAAATATCACATACGTACAGGAGATGTACCTACCCACATCAGATTTGATTTATTGTGTGTCTACTGAAAAGTTACTGTTACCTTTATAGGCCAGTAAGAAAATCTTTGTGAAAGTATATAACATAGATCTTTGTGAAGTAAAGGAATAACAAAAACTTTAAAAAGGACACACAATGAAACATATATATGTGGTATATCCATGGACATAAGACGTCATACAAGGAGTTAAGCATGATTGGATACATATCACTGCAACTGAACAATATGACTATAGCTGATCTCACTCAAACACAATAGGCCAAGATTCAAAAGCACAGCTATTCCTCCCTGCAAACTCACTTGTAACTTAAGCATCCAATATTGGATACAAATCCACTTTTTAAAAGTCATAACACTGGAAGAATGTAAATATTTAAGCAATATTTTGCTCTACAGACCTATAGCTAACACTTCTGCAGCCAAAGGCAGAATGTATTTCTTAGCTAATTTTTCCTCCTTTCTCCCATAAGATACACCCACTTTTCACATAGGAATTCATGCAGTTCATGAGAAAAGAGAGGTGGCAAATGCTTCCCAGATATAAAACAAACAATTGATGCATAACAAAAAACAGACACAGAATCTGGCACCACATCTGTAATTATTTAGCATGGTCCCGCCATGCTTTAAAGGAAATCCAGTTTTAACATGATGATTCCCTAGACATCATCTGTTCAGACAGCTTTGCTAAACAAATGAAACAACAGAAGCACCAAATAATTAATATTACGGTCTACAAAATTCAGCTCTTGCGTAATCAGGGGCAGTCCCCGCTGAAGACAAATGAAGTTACGCAAACATCTGGTGAGGCTGAATTTAGCCCTGTTTGTCCATGTAGAAGTTACTCTTGGTTCTTCAAGAAGCTACCAACATGAATAAAATAACTATTTTGTCTTTATAACCCTACATTGCAGATGCTTTAAAGCTGCATTTTGTGCGTTAACTGATCTTTCCCAGTTGTTACGTACTTGGCAATTTATTTCCACGTCTACAGCTGAAAGCATACTTTATTCTTATTCTTCCCTGAATAGTTCCCTGAACTATACAATGTATTATGAGCTTCAGAGCTTTAAAAACTATATTCTTAAAATATTTAAGATCAGCCAGTTTTCCATTATCTTTTACATATAACCAACTAAAATGACAACATACTTTCTTAAACTAGTGACCATACAGACTTGCAATCTTAAAATGCCATTACTTTCTCCAGTAATGTAATTGAGCCTCTTCCTCCAAACACACTTACCTAAATATATATATATATATATATATATATATATATATATATGTTGCACAAGCCCTTTACAATGGGACTTTTGAGAGCCCTAAGCACTGAGGTGATTTTTTTCACTAATTAAGAAAAATGTGTGGCTGAAGTTTAATTGTGGACAGTGCCTATATTGCCACATGAACTGTGTGCATCACCATTCTTCCATTTTACTAGCTAAATCCTACATGTTTGTCACCTCTAAAAGCTAGAGATGAATTAGAAACAAGTTTCACACAACTACCAAGTTCTGTGCAGTTCCATATGCAACATTTCTCAATGGTAAGAAAAACAGTGGGAGCAGGTGTGGGGGAAGCAGGAGTCTATTCCCCACACTCCTCAGAAGCAAGGGGAAAGAGGGAAGCAGCTATTGAAGGGAGTCTGGGTAGGGCTGTCAGGATGGAGAAGCTTGGATTTCTGGAGCAGTGGGAGTTCCCAATCTCAACCAATAAAAAATCATGAGTCAGGCCCCAAAATTATGGGATTGGCTTAAAAAAATCAAGCATTTTAAAATATAATAGATTTGGGATTCTTTTTTATTTGCCAATAGGGTTGAGTCTTTGGGGTGCACACCCATTTCTCATTTTCAAGTCCGTCCGCCCCCCCACAATCACAAACAATTTGGTTCTGAACACTTGTTTGATGAGACTCACAATAAAATTACAAGAGTTGGCAACAAATTGCCTTGTACAGTCTAAAGAGGGGAGGGAGAGTGTTATATCCTTGGTGGCAACAGTTTTAGGAAGAAATCACTGGAGACACAGAGAACTGTAAACCTTGAAAGCAGCCATTTATTGCCACACACTGAACTAACAAAAACCAGCCAAAACAGGCTGGGCTATCCCCTAATAATCTAACTCAGTTGCCATAGCAACACAAGATTCTATTACCACGACAACCAAATACACAACATATTCCTCCCCCCTTAATAAGAACGTTCCCTGAATAAAACAAACACTAAACTAGAGAAGGAGGGTAGACTGCCTCCATTCCCGGCTAATCCCGGGGATTATTTTGCCCCATAACCGTGGGCTCACCCTAGCTAAAGATCCAGCCATTGAGGAGGTCTTCTGTCTCTAGGTGGATTACGGTGGACTTCTGGTGTTGTTGCAGCCGAAAGTGTCTTGGGCGCAGGCCTGACGATGGGCTCAGGATTCATAGGGCGAATGGGTGAGGATGTGGTATCAGCTCATGCCGGGCAGAGGGATATCTCTGCCGCCGGCAGTAATGGAGGGGAAAAGTCAGGAACAGGTGACTCTTGATTCGGTGTCTTGCCGGAAGTGGTGAAGTCAGGCAACTCAACTGAAGATGTGTCCTGAGGACTGGTATGACCTGGCAGCAGGTGATCTACATGTCATCGCCAGGTGAGAGCCTCTGCAGTCCGGACTGTGTAGGAAACAGGCCCTGTTTGAACGATGACAGTGGCAGGGACCCATTTAGCTCCAGAAGTATAATTCCGAGCCAAAACCAGCTGTCCCAGGCTAAAGGTTCGGTCTTTTGCTCTGAGTGCACGCCTGATGACTTGATCTTGCTGCTGACATTGCACAATTTGTCGGGGTTCAAAAGATTTCAGCAGATCAAAGCAAGTGCACAGCTGTCATCCCATTAGAAAGGCGGGGGATGCGCTGGTTGTAGCATGAGGTGTGTTTCTGTAGGATAGTAAGAAGGTGTCCAGACGCTTTTGAATGGATAATTGTCCCCTTGCCGATTTCAAAGCTTGTTTCATATCTGCACAAATCTTTCAGCTAATCAATTGGTGGATGGATGATATGGTGCTGAAGTGATGTGGTGTATCCCATTTGCCTTCATAAAATTTTGAAACTCCTGAGAGATGAACTGCGATCCGTTGTCGCTCACAAGTTGTTCTGGCAGATTGAAACGACTAAAGAGTCCTAGTAGTTTTTGGATAGTACTCTCTACAGTAGTGGACTGCATTATAGAGACTTCTGACCATTTAAAATGGGCATCTACCACCACCAAGAACATGCTTCCTTCAAGGGGGCCAGCGAAGTCAACGTGAATACATTGCCACGGGTTTTCAGGCCAGTCCCATGGGTGTAGGGGTGCCCACTGGGGTGCATTCCTCACACCCTGACATGACATACAAGCTCTAGCCTTCTCTTCAATAGCACTGTCCAATCCAGGCCACCAAAAATAGCTTTTTGCAATTTCCTTCATGCGCACTATTCCACAGTGACAAGAATGTAGCTGTTCTAAGATCTGTGATCTCAGTGGTGGTGGGATAATGACACGTCTCCCCCACACCAAACAACCAGATTGGATCGATAACTCCGTTCTCCTGGACAGGTAGGTAACAAGGTCGGGTGAGACAGGAGAGGTTCGTCGAGATGTTCCATGCATCACCAGGTCCATAACTTGGGACAATACTGGGTCAACTCAAGTTGCCTTCTTTACCTGAGTAGCGGTGATGGGTGTATTCTCCACCTGTTCAAAGTAAAAGATTTCCTTCTGGGCAATATCTTGATGTTTGACTGGCAAAGGCAGCCTTGAGATACCATCTACATTGCCGTGCAGAGTGGATTTCCGATATTTGATTTCATGTGTGTGCGCGGAAAGCAACAATGCCCAATGTTGCATATGACTAGCAGCTAATGGGGGAATGCCTGTGTGGGGTCCAAAAATTGATGTCAGAGGTCAATCGTCTGTGAGAAGAGTAAACTTCTGTCCGAACAGGTATTGATGAAACTTCCGAATTCCGAAAACAATTCCCAATGCCTCACCTTCGATTTGGGCATAGTTAGTTTCTGCTTTGCTAAGAGTGAGTGAAGCAAAAGCATTAGGTCTCTCTTCTCCCAAAGGCATAATGTGTGACACGACTGCTCCCACTCCATAAGGGGATGCATTGCAGGCCAACTGTAGGGGTAAGGATGGATCAAAGTGCGCAGAACTTCAGAATTTCGCAATGCATCCTTAGCTTTGTTAAATGTAACATCACAGGCTTCAGTCCACTTCCAGGCCTTGTTCTGCCCAAGGAGTTCATGAAGTGGTTTTAGCAGTGTGGCTAACTGTGAGATGAACTTTCCATAATAGTTCAGTAGTCCTAGAAACGAGCGAAGCTGGCTAACATTTCGAGGTGGGGGAGCCGCCACAATAGCCTTAACTTTTGCAGGGGCCTTACGAAGACCTGCAGCATCAATGATGTGTCCCAAATATTCAACAGCGGGCTGGAAGAATTCACACTTGTCTTTGCGGACTCGTAGGCCATACTCTTCCAGTCTTTGTAGGGTAGCCTCTAAATTCTTTAGGTGATCCTCCTCATTCCTTCCAGTGACCAGGATGACATCCAGATAGCACTGGACTCCTGGCAAGCCACACAAGATTTGGTCCATAGCCCTCTGGAATAGGGTGGGAGCAGATGTTATTCCAAAGGGTAGGTGACAGTATCGATAAAGCCCCTTATGCGTCACAATAGTCAACAGCTCTTGGGACTTTTCATCGACGTGCATCTGTAAATACACTTGACTCAGATCAATCTTACTGAACTTTTGTCCCCCAGCCAGGCCCGCGAAGAGGTCATCGATGCGGGGAAGTGGGGATTGGTCCTGCTTTGAGCAGGGGGTTGGGACTAGATGATCTCCTGAGGTCCCTTCCAACCCTGATATTCTATGATTGCTCTGCACACAACACTGGGTTGACGGTGATTTTAAAATCACCGCAAATCCGGAGGGAGCCATCTTTCTTCACTATTGGAACAATAGGAGTTGTCCATGGGCTATGGGTAACTGGTATTAGGACTCCATTTGTGACCAGGCGCTCCAGGTCCACTTCAACCTTCAGCCTGATGGCATATGGCACAGTTCTGGCTTTCAGATATTTTGGTTGACTGTCAGGTTAAATGTTCAATGTTACAGTGATTCCCTTCATACTTCCCAGATCCTCTCCAAAAACAGCAGCATGTTTCCTTAGTATAGCTGGCAGACTGGATTCTTCTTTAGTCATTTGGTGCACTTCTGCCCAGTTCAGCTGGATCTTCCTAAGCCAAGACCTACCCATTAAGGCTGGGTAATTACCTCTCACCACAAACAGTGGCAATTTAGCAGCCTGTCCATTGAGCGCCACCATAACATCAGTAGTGCCCAACATGGGCACAGGTTCTCCCGTATATGTCTTCCAAACTGTTTTTGTTGCTTTAAGTGGAAGATGCTGTGGCTTTTCTTTATACACAGTCTCAGAGACCAGCGAGACGGCTGCACCGGTGTCCAGCTCCATACGTATAGGTTTGCCGTCCAACAACAGGGTTACCCAGTATTCATGTGAGCCCACTGCCAAAGACGAAACGTGGAGTGGCTCTTCTTCTTGTGATGAGGTGTCTCCTTGGTCATCCTGGGCCTGCTCTAGGGTATGCAGATTTCCCTTTTTGGTCAGCCAGACCATAGGCCTCTTTTTCTTTTGTTTACAGGCACACTCAATGTGTCCCTTTTGGCCTCAGGTCCTTACACCAGCATTCTGATGCATGGTGACCCAGCTTACCACAGCGGTAACATTCCTGACTCCCCACAGTTTTGTGGGTAGGTTCCTGTGACACTTTATGCACCTTAGGGGATGCACCGATGTATTGCGCCTCCTTTGTAGCCAGTTCCATAGAGACCGCAATGTCAACACCTTCTGTAAGGTAAGCTGAACCTCTGTCAATAGGTGCTTCCGTATAGCGTCCCTGTGCAGGCCACACACTAACCTGTCACGTAGGGCGTCATTTAGTATCTCCTTAAATTCACAGTGTTCTGCAAGCTTTCTCAAAGTTACTACAAATTGTACAACTGTTTCGTCTTCTTTCTGGTCTCTTTTGTGGAACCTATATCTTTCAGCAATTACCAGTGGTTCTGGAGAAAAATGGGACTCCAGGATTTCCACAATGTCACTGTAAGATTTAGTCTCTGGCTTAACAGGGTGTAGTAAGCTGCGTAGCAGGGAGTAGGTCTTAGCCCCTACAACACTTAAGAATATTGGCACTTTCTTCTCTTCTGTAATGTCATTTGCAATAACAAAAAGCTCAAAACGCGCAGTATATACATGCCATTGCACTATAGTTTCCTCAAAAGGTTCCAGTGGCCCTGTAAGTGTAGCCATGATTTTAGTTTCAGTTTGCACAGTCAGTGCAAACAAGCCAGTTCTCACCCCCTTCCAGCAGCAAAAAGGGTTTTTTTTGTACCTTAACTTCTACTTCCATCTGTTGCTGGGGCAGCACAGACATCCCATCCTCGTCACCACATTGTTATATCCTTGGGGGCAACAGTTTTAGGAAGAAATCACTGGAGACACAGAGAGCTGTAAGCCTTGAAAGCAGCCATTTATTGCCACACACTGAACTAACCAAAAGCCAGCCAAAACTGGCTGGGCTATCCCCTAATAATCTAACTCAGTTGCCATAGCAACACAAGATTCTATTACCACAACAACCAAATACACAACAGAGAGAATGGGTTTTTGGGGGGGAGGGGGCAGTGGAAACAGAGTGGAAGGGGACATTGTGGAGCCTCTCCCATTCTGACCCTGTACTCCGCATTTCATCACACTCTCCAATTGCTTCATCTTCCTGCTGGCAACGCACAGCAACTGCCATCTCCTCCTCCCCTAGTGCCATGTTCCACCTTGGCCAGGGGCCAGCAAGGCAAGCAGGGAAAGAGAACTAGAGGGGCTGCCTAACTGTGTGAAAATTGGTGCTGACAGCCCGGGCTATGGCTCCATGTGGAGCCCCACTGCGGGGCGCTGACAGCCCTGGCTGTTGGCTTTGCTTGGAGCCCATAGCCCAGGCTGTCAGCACCTGGCACTGAGGCTCACAGCTGTGAGCTCCGCACGGTTCTAACAGGTGATGTATGTAATGCAGTGTCTGCACAGACACTGCGTCACCCTAACGACATCGACCTAAGTCACCTACGTGCAACGCCTCTCATGGAGGGGGAGTTATAAAGTCATTGTTGTGGGGGACTTACATCTGCGGGAGCATCCCTGTAATGTACACCTGGCCAAGGTCTCCTTCAAGGGATAAAGCATCAGCAGAGACATAAGTCAACCACAGATCTCCTGCCTCCAGTGAAGCACGAGTTCCTTTCTCTTTGCATCTCTAGAATCCACTGGGTCAGGAAAACTTACTCAAGAACTCAGCTGAGCCCCAGATTGCTCCCACTAGAGAGGAAAGTTAGTGGGGAAACTGTGAGAGGAATCTACATTTTCCCGACTCAGTGGGGCACACTTCTCAAGTCTTTTTTGCAATATAGCCAAATTCAACGAATTCAAGTTGACAGTGTCCTTTGTTTGGCTCTGTGGCTTTTCTTTGATGTGCAGCTGAGATTTATTTGCCACTAATGTTTTGTTTCCTCATACATGTTAGGAAAAGAGTGCTAGATAGAGATAATAAAAGGACAGAGAATGGGGGGAAAAAACCCTATGCAGGAGGCATAGGGTGACCAGATCACCCAAGTCAAATATCGGGACGCGGGGGGGGGGGGAGGTGGCGGGGCAAAAAAAACCCAAAAAACCCTTCCTCCACAAGCACTGGAGGGAGGCCCAGGAGACGCAGGGGAAGCGCGGGGCCGGGGTGAGTGAGAGTCTGGCCTGGCCCCAGTGCAGGCAGGACTCAGTCAGGCAGTAGGGAGAGTAGGGGGGCGGCCTGCGGGGCCAGGCAGCGGCTGTTCTCCCCCCCGGGCAGCGGGACTCGGAAGCAGCCGCTGCTGCAGCTCCCACTGCCGCGGGGGGAGGAAGCGGCCGATGGCCAAGCTCGGCGGCTGCGGCTCTGGTGCCCGGGCCCTAGCCCGGGCCTGCTGCGGGGACCCAGCAGCGCGCACGCTGCACCCAGCCCCTGGCCAGTTGCGTCTGGGCTGCCTGCCCAGCTGGTGCTATCCCGCAGCGGCCCCGGAGTGGGGGCAGCAGGCCCCAGCCCCCCCGTCCCGCTCGGGTCCCGCAGGGGAACGAACGGGCCTGGGCTGCCGATGCCTCCGCCCCGGGGCCGCCGCGGGATTGCACCAGCTGGGCAGCAGCCCAGACGTGACTGGCCAGGGGCTGGGTGCAGCGTGCGCGCTGCTGGGTCCCCACAGCAGGCCCGGGCTCAGAGGGTTCGGGGGCGCCAGAGCCGCAGCCGCCGAGCTTGGCCATCGGCCGCTTCCTCCCCCCGCGGCAGTGGGAGCTGCAGCAGCGGCTGCTCCCAAGTCCCGCTGCCCAGGGGGGAGAACAGCCGCCGCCTGGCCCCGCGGGCCACCCCCCTACTCTCCCTACCGCCCGACTGAGTCCTGCCTGCACTGGGGCCAGGCCGGACTCTCACTCACCCCGGCCCCGCGCTTCCCCTGCATCTCCCGGGTCTCCCTCCAGCGCTTGTGGAGGGAGGAGGAATGGTGAGCCTGGGGAAGAGGCGGGGATTCGGGGAGGGAGCCAATGGGGGGAGGAGGGGGCGGAGTTGGGGCGGGAGGGGGCGAGCACTTCCGGGCTCCGGAGCATTTCCTTGTTTGTCCAGTGTCCCGACCGCACATCGGTCGGGACGCGGGACAAACAAGGAAATATCGGGACAGTCCCGATAAAATCGGGACGTCTGGTCACCCTAAGGAGGCAATGGGGAAAAAAAAGAAGTATATGGCATCAATACGTCCTAATATTGTGCCTCTTATTTACCTGTTTCACAACACTACATTACAGTGCATACAATTTTTACCACACATTTTTTATAATCTATAATATAACTACAATTAATACATCAGTATACATACTAGTTATTATAATAAAACAATCAAAACAGCAATTTAATTATCTATTTTAAAGCAAAGATTTTTTTTTAATGTATTCAGTGTATCTGTCATGTTTTATAAAACATTCCATGCTATTTTTCATAGCACCTGACTAGAGCAATGTCTCCAATATAAAAACACAGTTCCTTGCAGGTAGGGGAAAATGTACAGTGAGACTTAAAACAAGAACTACTTTTACTCCAGAGGAAATAAGTGGTGGATTTGTATTAATTGCAAATTACACCCTCTCACTACTCCCTGAACCCCTCCCACAAAAACACATACAAGTATGTATAAGGAGACATATGAGGCCTCACAGCCCTGCAGTGTGAAGGAGGAAGTTGCCTTTCCCACTGCAGGCTGAGTCCTGCTCTCCCAGAAAGTGAAGCCTGCATTCAGTATCCTCCAGACCCATGGGGAGCTGCAGGATTTGTCCCAAAGCACTGTATGGAGCACAACTGTCAGAATGCAGCTAAAAAGGAGTAATTTAGCAAACGTGCCAGCCAAGCAGGAAAGTGTTCCCTTTCTTCTGCCATTCATTGACATCTACGAGGAAACTGAGACAGGAAGTCAGACTTCCAGATAATAGCAGTGTTCTTAGTGATGTACCTTGGCTCTGATTTAGAACAGTTCCTCTATGCTGAACCTCACTCCAATGACTCCTTTTTATTCCACTCCCTGTGGTGAAAGGGTAAGTGTGCTATGCTAATAGTGACACAAGTATTTTAAATCAATTTGCATCTGTGTTCTGTATAAAAGCTCTCCAGCAAAATAACTAATACTACTATCCGCTCTTCCTTACTCAGACAAGCAATTTTCATTTTAATTAATTGTTTCATATACACCAGTAATGGGGATTAATTAAAATGAATGTAATGGCAAAATCTCCAGTAGATCAGGCCCTTAGTCGTGGATAATAAAATATTCTAGTCTGAGGTGAGATTTTCCTTCTGCAATGTTAATTAATGTATTTCACAAATTCACAAATCACAGGAAAACTGGTTTCAAAGGAGATCAGAGAAGAATTTGGATCTGACAAGAAGCAGCACTGTGGGTCACATTCACCCAGGTATAACTATTGATTTTCAGTAAAGTTATATGAAGAGTGAATTTTGCTCTGTAGTTAAGGCAGCCAATCAGCGGGTCAGATTCTCCAGGGTCAAATTCTGCTTCCATTAAAATCAATGACAAAGTTTTCATTAACTTAATTGGGAGCAGGACAGAGCCCCAATGGGATTGCACTGGTGTAACAGAGAGGAGAATTTGGTGCACTGTCTTGAGCGCCTGCAGTGGGCAGCAGCATATAGACAAGCAGACACACATTTAGTTGATTATGTTAACATTTTTAAGTGAATTTAAAAGGTGATGAAATCATTTCAATTTTGTAAGGAGTTCACTATTTTACTACAAATAAGGATACAATTCACCTCTCCGATGGGATAACTGTACTGCAGACAAATCTCCACTGTACGGTCTGCACCAGAACCAAACTCAGGTAATCTCATGCCATAGGCACACAATGGTATGGGGTTTCCCATGGCCATGCCTCTATGCTGTGGCCACATCCCCCACTAAAGGCTTGTCTACACTTACAACAGTGCTGCTGCGGCACAGCTGCACTAGTGAAGCTGCACTGCTGTAGTGCTTAGTGAAGACGCTACCTACTCCAGCAGGAGAGCTTCTCACATTGGTGTAGGTTCTCCACCTCCCCAAGAGTCAGTGGCTATGTCAACGGGATAAGCCTTCCCACCAACATAGCACTGTCTACATTGGGAGAGTAGTTTGGTATCATACGATTTTTCACACCCCTGAGCAACTAAGGCTAGGTCTACACTACAGCGGGGGGTCGACCTAAGATACGCAACTTCAGCTACGTGAATAGCGTAGCTGAAGTGGCGTATTTTAGGTCGACTTACCTGGCTGTGAGGACGGCGGCAAGTCGACCGCTGCCGCGCCGCCGTCGACTCCGCTACCGCCTCTTGCTGCGGTGGATTTCCGGAGTCGACAGTAGAGCCATCAGGGATCGATTTTATCGCGTCTTCACTAGACGCGGTAAGTCGATCCCCGATAGACCGATTGCTACCTGCCAGATCGGCGGGTAGTGAAGACAAGCCCTTAGTTATACTGACAGTAGTATAGACCAAGCCTAAGAGTGGTGGTGGAAGGGCGCCTCCTCCTCTCCCATAGAGGCATTGGCAGTGGTAAGGAGCCTCCTTCTCCTCCCAGGAATGGCAGGTAGGGCCCCTTCCTCTCAGGAATGGAAGCGGACTAAGCAGGAGATCCTCCAGTACTGGTCCTCCAGTATTAACCCCATGCGCTGGGGTGGATGCACCAGTCCCACATCACTTCTTGGTTCAAGCTCTCAGAGCTGATATTTCAGGTTGTCTGCAAACTCAGGCAAATGATACTTCACTGGTTAAATTCAGGTTACGTTTGCACCATGAGGGCTAGGAACTTACACTTTTTTAAAAAAAAGCTAAGATTCTGATGTAATCATATGAGCCTAGGAGCCATGACACTAGGTGTGGACCTATAGTGATATTCCTTAGCACAGCCCTGGGATGCATGCATTCTGTATGTGGACCTCCCAGTGATATCCATGGAATGAGTGGAAAATATGCAGTACTAAGCCATACTAAAGACATAACATCCACAAGGTTCATTGGAAAGGACGTTTGATATATTTTTATTTAATGAAGTGCCATGCTATAAAGAACCACAGTAGAAACACTGAAATTCCTATCTTTATTTTAATTTTGTTTCATCAAAATTACAACCTTAACTTACTAAGTGAACAGAAAATGACTCAATCTCCACTTAAAATGGAAAGTGAAACTTCTCATTTTTAATAACTCGGAGCAAATATCATTAGCAAAAAATAAAACAACCCCCCACACAGCACCATTCTAACTTTGCACATCAGCCTGGTTTAACAAAGAAATTTGCATATCAAAGATATTGTCTGTTTCATATGTCCAGTTTGTAAAAGTACATAGCCAGTTCCCAACATAGAGTCCTTCCCTGTCAAACAGGCAGGAGGAAACAGATTTTGAAGGTGGCACAAGGGGATGCTGCCCTGTGCTCTTCCCTGCCCCCTCGGGGAGCTAACAGCACCACACTGGAGCACAGACAGCAGGAACAAGACAGTGCCTCTCTGACATCCAGGACAGGAGTGACTGGCAAAATGACTAAAAGAAATTAGAAAATATTAGTACATACGAGTGGGAGAAAGTTGTTTTGTTTCTTTAATATTTGCATGTGGCATCTTAAATCTTGTGTCGATTTTTGCTGATTTCTACAGTAACAACTTCTTCCTCTCATTTTTAGAAGATAAGGGAGCAGTTCTCTGCCAGTGTAAACTGGCAGAGCTCCATTGAAATCAATGAAGATGTGCAATGGTGCGCCAGCTGAGAATGTGGCTTAGAGATGTTTCTTTCTACATACAGCAATTGCTTTTTCTCTAACAACAGTTTCACATATAACTCAATGTTTTGTGTGGGGTTTTTTTTGTTTTCCCTCATGGCCTTTAAACTCAGTCTTTTCATGTTCAGGAAAGACGCAAGAAAGGTTTACATTTATAAGCAAGTCTTTCCAAATAATTCAGGAAACCTTTGGAGTTCCTGTGCATACCCAGGTCCAGTAGGAGTATCTGAAAAGTCAGCATAAACACCTATCTATGACTGAGAGTTTTGTATCATGCCCCAAAAGTAATCTAATGGGGATTTTTAATTTATATATGGAAAAAACAAGGAAAAGAAGATCCTAATCAAATTTAATTCATCCAAGCTAAGAATTCATCATTATTTTCAATGGGCCCCACGCACAGATGACTGAAATCATTTTAAAACAGTTTGCATTTTTCTCTAACACAGAGTTATCTCTCTCCTGTAATCCACATATGTGGCATCTCAGGATTTGAGCTCCCCTCCATAACTGCAGAGGTTCCAATATCATAGGCCAGGTTTCCATACTTTTATAGATTCCAAGGTCAGAACAGACCACTGTGGCGATCTAATCTGACCTCCTGTATGCCACAGGCCATAGAACTTTCCCAAAATAGCTCCTAGAGCATATATTTTTTAAAGTCAAGATTGGATGTTTTGCTAAATGTCAGTGATGGAGAATCTACCATGAGCCTTGGTAAGTTGTTCCTATGGTTAATACACTCACTGTTAAAAATGTACTCATTTCCTGTCTTAATTTGTCTAGCTTCAAGAGCCAGCTGTTAGAACATGTTATACCTTTTTTCTGCCTAATTGAAGAGCCTGTTATTCAATATATGTTCCCCATGTAGGTACTTATAGACTAATCAAGTCACGCCTTAATTTTCTCTTTGTTCACAAAATAGATTGAACTCCTTTAGTCTATCACTATAAGACATGTTTTCCAATCCTTTAATCATTCGCATGGCTCTTGTCTGAACCCTCTCCAATTTATCAACATCTTTCTTGAATTGTGGACACCACAAATGGACACAGTATTCCAGCAGTGGTCACGCCAGTGCCAAATAGAGAGGTGAAATAACCTCTCTACTTCCCCTTGCAATTCCCTGTTTCTGCATCCAATGACTGCATGTGCCCTCTCATGTTTAGCTGATTTTCCACCATATTCCCCAAAAATCTTTTTCAGAGTAACTGCTTCCCAGAAAAGAGTCCCTTATCTTGTAAGTATGTTCCTAGATGTTCCATTTATAATTAGCCATATTAAAATGAATATTTTTTGCATGCACCAAGTGATCCAGATCTCTGTCCTCTTCATTATTTACCACTCCCCCATCATCTACACATTGTATCAGTGATGATTTCATGTTTTCTTCCAGGTCATTAATTAAAATGATAAATAGTGGATGGCAAAGAACCAATGCCCGCAGGACTGCCTTGAAACACACCCATTCTATGCTGATTACCATTTACAATTTCATTTGAGACCTATCAGTTAGCCAGTTTTTAATCCATTTAATGTGTGCCATGTCAATTTTATATGTTTCTAAGTTTTTAATCAAAATGTTTGAAGTAATGGGTTATGTGACTGTGGTTCAAGCACTATATATGATTTGACTGTAAGTAATATTCAATTCATCTATTACCAACATTATGGAGTAAAATGTTCAAAATGGTCTCCACTCAGTCTCTGATTCTGCACTTACAATTTTGTGTGTAAAAATGTTGCACCCCCAGAAGCCTGCACTCACACAAAACTATAAGCACAGGTTTATAGGCCTATTTTTTAAAAAAATTAGCCCACAAAATAAAAACATAGTATATTAGGGTACCCATAAGTGCTAGGAAGCAGAGCCCACTGCTTCTTCCATGCAGGGTAAATCCTCACCCCACAAGAACAATGTAATAAAATTCCATTAGGAGATTAAGAGAATTTCCTTTACCCAGGCCTCCTCCCGTTAAGCCATTTTCATGTATGATGTATAATTCTTTCCTAATAAGGATCATGGGATATAATTATAGCTAACAAAGCACTTGTAAGAAAACATAACAGGAAGAAAAGCTGAAGTTTAAGAATCCTAAAACAGACTATCTGACTAAAAATGGGATTTTGAAGTGGTGGACTATCACATATGAATTACATTCTTCGTATTCTTCTCCATCCTATCATTTTGTTAGCTTTTTTTTTACCATAACTGCACAGTGCGCATATGTCGTCATAGAGCTGTCTACAATGATGCCCAAGTCCCTTTCCTGAGATGATACAGCTAATTTAGAACTCTAAGACACTTGAGTAGTTTAATTGTCCCCTCTAATATGCATTACTTTATTTTTATCAACAATAAACTCCATTTGCAATCATGTTGTCCATTCACACTCTGAAGCTCCTCACAGCCCCCTATCGTCCTGACCAACCTAAATAACTTGGTGTCACCTGCAGATTTTATTACCTCACTCATACGCCTCTCCCCAGATCATTAATAAATTGCTACTAAACCACATGGGATGTAGTAAAGAATCTTGAGGCACCTGACCGTTAACTTTTTGCTTGATGAAAATTGTCCATTTTAAGCCTACACTTCATTTTCTATCTCTTAGCCAGTTTTTGATTCACGACAACACTTTGCCTCTCACCCATGGCTATTTAGCTTCATTAGTAGTCCCTTGTCCGGGACCTTGTCAAAGGCTTTTTGGAAGTCTAAATAAATCATGTCACGAGTTCTCCTTTATCCACTATTTTACTGACATGTTCAAAGAATTCTAAGAGACTAGCAAGGCACAATTTTCCTTTACAGAAACCATGCTGGTTAGACCCTATCATAACATGATCTCGCGTGTGTTTTGTCACTCTACTTTTAATTACTATTTCAACCAATTGGCAGGTATTATTAGTCCATAAATTCTCCAGATCATCCCTTTTTAAAATAAGGTACAACATTTACTATCCTCCGCTTACCAGAAAGGTGGCTAGGCAGGGTGTGTTTGGGGTATTTGAGGGCTAGCAAGATTCTGATATGGTTTGTAATGTGTTTTTGCTGCTTGATGATAGTGCCAGGGGATGGCCTTTTGGTTTTGTAAAGATTATTACACTGTATTTTTAAATTATGGCAAAGGCATCTGGAAACTGGGATAGGCCTTCTTTTATGTGACTTTATTTAAATTACAGTAAATATATAAGACTACATTTGTTTGGAATGTAGGTTTGTGAAGAGTGACCCAAGGTGCTTACCTAGGACCAGATTTCAGTAGAACTCTTTGTGGAGTAAGATACTAATCAGCATGACTACAGATATCAGAATCTGGCCCTCAGAAGTCATGGTAGCAGTAGTTAGGGTGACCAGACAGCAAATGTGAAAAATCGGGACGGGGGTGGGGGGTAATAGGAGCCTATATAAGAAAAAGACCAAAAAATCGGGACTGTCCCTATAAAATCGAGACATCTGGTCACCCTAGCAGTAGTAGTTGTTTTCTTAGTCTTTATTCAGGCAAAAGCATTTATCTATGATGGTTTTCACACCACACTCATTATCATAGCGTATGAGTTATAACTAAATAAAGACTCCAGGATTTGGTCCACTATGGATTTGTCTTGATATCTGTGTGTTTTAGAAAAAGAATAAAATCTTCCTGAGGACAGTAAGGTATATAACACTTAGACACTGGTACCAAAAAGTATAAAAATCACAGAAAGAAATACTAAGTGTCTGTAATAGGATAGCAACACTGAAACACTTCACTCTCTCAGCGGGTATTGATCCTTTGGAGAAAGGGTTATGGGGATTCTCCAGTCAATAAAAGTCAAAAATCCTAAAATATCCATTTGTGCTCCAGTATCCTGCACTTTGACTAGGAACATACATAATAGTTATGTTAATTATAGAAATATTCATCAAAAAATTAATTACTGGTTTAATCAACTCGGCCAGTAGTGGATAAAAATCCTCCTAAAATAAAAATGAACCAAAGAATAAAATTAAAGTATCAACTTTGAGAAAGAAACAAATTCTATTTGATGGGTGCCTGTGAAAATGTATGCAAATTTGTTATAAATGCAATAAGGGAATTTTACCAGATGGCGAAATTGGGCAGTTGATCATCATCATGTTCTCACACCCACTGAGTTGTTCTAAAACTACTTTTTATGAAACCAAATATAATTGGCTTGTGTTAGTAAACTGCTGAAACAAACCTTGATATTATGTAAGGACCATCTGAAATTCCTTTCAAAGCTTATTTGAGGACATCATATGGGAATATGCAGAAGCTATGCAACTTGGACATTATTCTTGGCATTATTGAACCTTATTCAAAATTGTGCTTCTTTCTTCTATTAATTCATTTGCAATGGACAGTGAGGAATTCCTGCAGGTTCAGACTGACACAAAATTCCCCTTAATTTTACTGTAGTACTTGGTCTATATAATTATTCACTTTTGAGCATCCAAAAATTAGACATCTTAAAAATATACTCTTAGTGATCTCATGTCATTAACAAATTCATGTTTTTGTTTGATCATAGTTAAAAGATGTTATAAGAATGTATTACTTTTAACATTGGCAAGGTGGTCCATTTGTGTTATTCCTTAAGTATATTATTCTAATTCACTGTCCATGCCTCACCCTCTCTTCCATAATCTGGTATTTTAAACTACAAGGTAAGGCCCCACTCCTGTAAAGAGAACTACCAAAGTGGAGACCCATTAGTTCCATCTGGGTGCAGGGATCCATCTGTGCCATATCAGGGCCTAAATGTACATTAAACCCACAAAGGACAGCAGCATTTTAAAGCCTCAGATTTTTGCTCTCAATTGCAATGAAAATTTATTTTTAAATTAACATGTTATTGCTTAATGTTGACATTCTTGAGGACTCCTTGCTGATTAGACAACACATTCAGTGCTTATTATTCCTCACTACATTTTTAAAAGCACAGAAATTGTCAATAACATGTCAGAATAGTGACCAAAGGAATCTCTGAACCCTGAGGAGATGTGAAAATACAGATATTCTGTCACATCTTAGGACAGACAGTTATAATCATGGTGTACCAGAGGTAAAACTTTTTTCCCGGGGTGTCTTTTTCTTTCAGTCTGATTTATATCTATTTTTAAATTAACCCCCCACCCCCAAATATACATGTTTCTTAGGCAATTGCTTTTTAAAATCTGTAGATCTGTTTCAAGCAGCACATGAATTGTAGGTAGGTAAGAGCATTTATATATTTACATGATTTGGAAAACATCTAAAAAACAGAATATTGAAATCTTTATGAAATAAAATTGTTTTGTAACATAATTTATAGTCATTGATGCTAATACAAACATTTCAAAATCAATTATGTATTCAATTATTGGTCCTGCTGTTAAAAGATTTCATCTTAACAACGTAGTCTGCAGAGTGGCTGGTTAAAAAACAACAACACACACTGTGCATCCCTTAGGCATCATTTTTCACATACCTCAAGAAAAGAAGATTCTAGGAGCTATTTTAGAGCAAAATTGATTTCTGGCTCTTTTAATCCTGACAATCTGTGTTTTTAAATATTGAAGGGAAAAACCCACAAGCCTGCATTTTGGTGTCTCTTTGAGAGCTTGTGGTTAAATGTTCACTCTCTTGCACGTATGTCAAAGATCAGATCCAGGCATTCACATTGTTTAAATCTGCAAACTCCTACCCATGCACATAGGATGATTTGTATGAGTAAGCATGGTAAATGTAGGAAAAATCATAATCAAACTGTTCTCCGTGGAACACTGGTGGTCCACAGAGCACCGGATGGTGGCCCTGAGTGCCTCCAAAAGTTGGCTGGTCACATACTGCTGTCTCCTCCTCCTTGTTTCCAAATGTTTTTACAGTTGCCCACTCTCTTCATTGAAAGAAAGGTTGGCAGGACTATAAAAGCAGGTTGGCGGGATTATAAAAGCAGGTGAAACAAAGATGAAGAGCCAGCCTAGCTGCCTGTACTAGGAGGAGACAATGTTACATAAGAGATGGTAGGAAACAGGAGCAACCTCTGGGAAGTAGAGCTGCTAGCCACAAGCAAGAAAGGAAAATCCCGGGAGCAGGGTGGAAGGGAATGGAATATTTTGACAGTTTGTCAAGGGGAGCAAGGGGAGAAAAGGACAAGGTGGTTGAGCAGTATGAACTGAGAGAAAGCAACAAAGGGAAAGGAAGCCTGTGCAGAGGGAAAGGAAGAGCAGGCAATAGTGAAGTTTGTAGAGGAAAACATTGAGAGAGGAAGGGACAGAACAGATCAGATGGAAGGTGGAGATGAAATGAAGAGCTAAATTGACACGATTAACTTTCTTCACAAAGAGAGCTAAAAATACCAAAATACTTTCCTAGTGTTACTTTTCTATGTAAGCAGTTGCTATAGCTGCAAAAGAGTTGTAATGCTAATGTAAACGGAGGTTGTCTGTGATCAAGAATGGAAGGGGAGGAAATCTGTACAATTCTGAATAGGAGGAGGAGAACTATACAGTTGTATATGGGAGGAGACAGGCCCGTAAGACACACTGTCAAATGCGGTCCATACTATGAAAAAAATTGAGAACCCGTGGCTTAGATTTTTTTTTCTTTTTGAATTTGGTAAGGGCAGCTAGATCCTTAAGACTCAAGCACACAGGAAACAATTCTGCTCTTGAATACTCCTAGAACCTTCTCCCCACCCTTGACAGGTTTAAAACAATGTCTGCTACAGTGTCCCTTCCGTGAAGTGCAATTTCACTATAACCTTGCACAAATTATTATAAACTTTATTTTTCATTAGTTTATAACTAATGATATGACATCACTTATTTCAAAGGAATCACTCTTGATTTACAGTGGCGTAAGCACATTCAGAATCAAGCCCCTGTGGAAAGTGATCTGAATGTGAAACTAAGGCCTAGTCTACACTACAGTTAGGTTGACATAAAGCAGCTTATGTTGACCTAATTATGTCAGTGTCTACACTACAGCCTTGTCCCATCAATGTAAGCGCCCCTACTATATTGACTTAGGCTATGGCTACACTGGCGCTTTACACCGTTGCAACTTTTTCACACCCCTGAGCGAGAAAACACCCTCCTGAGCGTAGCAAGTTACAGCGCTGTAAAGTGCCAGTGTAAACAGTGCCCCAGCACTGGGAGCTGTGCTCCCAGCGCTGTAAGCTAATCCCCTCGTGGAGGTGGAGTGTGGTAGCTGGCACGCGACCACACTCGCACTTCAAAGCGCTGCTGCGGGAGCGCTCCCGCAGCAGCGCTTTGAAGTTTCTAGTATAGCCACGGCCATAGTAACTCCACTTTCATGACAGACGTAGGGCTTATGTTGATGTAGTTAGGGCGAGGCAATGTGTGTGTAAACACTGTGTTACTTACATCCCCAGTTAGCTCTCTTGTCAGTTTCAGGGCTCCAGCAGAGCCGTGAAATTGACAAGAAAGCTGGGCAGCTAGAGCCCAGCTGCCCTCCACTCCCCTGGAGAGCTGGGCCCCTGGACCCAGCTCCTGGCTGGGAGCCAGGGCGAGAAGCCTGGGTGGTTATACCCCGCTCCCAGCTGGGAGCCAGCGCGAGAAGCCCAGGCAGCTGGACCCTGCTCTTGTTAAGGAACAGGGAGGCAAGAAGCCCTGGGTGGCTTCTTCCCTGCCCCCACGCCCACCAGGCTGGGAATGTTGGCTGTTTTGTCAATTTCATGGCTCCAGCATGAAATTGACAAGACTGCCCAGCTCCTGGTGGGAAGCAGGCGAGGGGGAAGGGGGGACCCAAGACTCCTCAATGGCTGGATCCCATTCCCTGCGGGGAACAGGGAGGCAAGAAGCCCCAGGTGGTTTCCTCCACTCCTGGCAGGGAACAGGGAGCCAGGAAGCTTATGGGGCAGCTGGGCTCCCAGTAGGGAGCTGCCAGCGGAGCTGAGAGACCAGGCTCTCAGATCCCCCCACTGCCCCTCTTAGGTTGGTGGAAGCACTCCTTGTGAGGATGCACACCACTAAACCAAGGAGGGTAGAGTGGACTGCAGTGGCTGTTAATTGACCTAATATAGGTCGATTTAAGTTTTTAGTGTAGACACGCCCTAAGTCTTCGGCATGATACAGCGGACACATAGCTGAAATGTAAAACCCTTTTTTCAACCTAGCTTTCCCAAAATATTACTACCAACAAAATCCTATTAACTAAGGGATGGGGAGGGGAGGGCAGGGGAGAGAGATTGAGAGGAGACCTTTATGTTCACACATATATGTAAATTGCTGGGATTCCACAGCAATGGGCATGGTATAATAGAAAGAAAGAATGCTGAACTGCAGGAACAAATCTGATTTAAAATTAAGTTTGTTAATCAATCAAAGTGAGTCCAAATCAAAGCTGAGAAGCTATGCAAGGGAGCTTACTACTGTTCTGCTTCCTATGTTGTATCTGTCCTATGGAAAAATAAAGGACTTCAGACTAATTCTGTCCATCTGGCATATATTATGAGCATTACATTCTCTAAATAAAGTGTTTAAATAGTGCACAGGACTGCTCTCATCATTTACAACAACACTTAAGTATATAGAGAAAGAGCTTCACCGTATAAATTACACAACAGATTCAAACGTGTAATAAGTTACTTTAAAAGACTTCCCAGTTACCCAAGAGCATATTAGAGCGTTTGCAGTACATGAAAAACAAAGATGTGTATGCCAGAATACAAGGCACAGCCCAACAACAGTCTTCCAGCCGCATATGTTTCATAATCTCAAAAAACAACTTTTGCAAAAGGTGTTATGACATCAATAGACAAGAGATAGATTGCGGAGTTACAGATGACATGTTATAATAATAATCCTATTATTTTGTGTTTTTCATGCTTCTCATGTTCCAAGCACTTTCCAAAAACACTATATAATCAAGCTTCACAACCCAGTGAGGTAAGCAGTATTATCATCCCCATTTTCCAGATTTTTAAAAAAATGGAAGCAAAGAAATCAAGTGACTTGTTTAAGACCTTAAAGGAGTCAGCACTGGAAATAGTAAGCAGGATTCTTGATTCTCATGCTCAGATCACTAGACCACCACCCCCCATCCCCACCTGCTCTACACACACTATTTTTAACCAGCCACTCTCAACCTCATTAACTCCCCAAAACTACCCATCTGTAAAGATGATTATTGTTATTATTCTTTGAAGATAATTATTCCTTGCTATTTTTATTAGCAAAACAAAAGAAAATACCTTCTTGGGTGCCCAAAATCAAAGCAAGTTATACATGCACTGACTGTGTGTCTCAGCACATATCTGCAGATTTTATCTGGTGTGTTTATTATAAGCTTGGTTTTGGCTGCTTTATAAATATGCTGCTGCTGTACTAATCAGACAAAAGAAAACAACAACAAACAGGACTCCTGAGAAAAACTTCTAAATAACTGTCCAGATGTGACAAGGTGGACAGTACCCCTTTATTGCTGACTACTGGACTTTGTTTCTGGAGTAACATCCCATTTATACAAAGCTTCTTCTTATAAGTTGTACATTCCTAGATTCTTCATAGCACCTTCACAGGGTTACTTCTGCTATTGTAATGAAGACTGTCTCAGTATTTCAACTTTCAGCTAACTAGATCTGGAAGTTGAACTCAAAATGCCCTATTGAAGTTTACCGTGTTAAGCACTGAGGGCAATATGTTCCTCTTCTGGGGAGAAACAAGGAAATATGTGAGGCATCAGAAGCACAGAAACTGTGCTACATCACATCCCACTGTTTCAGCATGCCAGGGTGCTTGTCAGAAGGGGAAGTGACATGAATCAAAATTCATGCATAGGCTATAGGTCAGTAGGGAAACACACTAGAAACCACACAGATCACAAGCTTAACATGGCCTTCTTACAGTGCCATGTTCCACTCATAGCCCAGCACTGTCAGCATCCCTTTTTCTCAGACCCTTCTGCCATTGATTCCACTTATGGTAGGGTTCTCAGGATGCTTTGAACAAAATAATGCTATGCTTTCTTTGCACATAATATCTGAAGTTTGGGCTGTAAATGCACACGAGCTAATAGTCACCAACAAGACTTTTCCCTACCAACCCAGGCCCTGTCCACATGTCTGCAGAACTTGTCATGTGTGTATTTCTGCTTTCATTAAGTTGGAGTGATGTGTCATAATGCAGAGGTACTTTCTGTGCGGAGTATTTTTCCTGTTTCTATAGCATTTTTCACCACACAAGCCATAGAAGCATCTGAACCTAGCTAGCAGTGTCTTCAGTGCATCCCATTCTTCCTGCTTCCCTGGAAAGAAATCACATCTGCAAGAAGATTCACATTCACACAAGCACCCCAAAACAAAAACCAAAAACCATTGACCTCTCACTAGTGGGTTTGCAGTACATTTATCTATACTCTTCCTTAAGAGTATATGCCCCCCCCCCCCCCCCCGGTGTCTTTGATACTGTAGTAAGAAGAGAACCTACTAAAAGACGGAGGGGGGGGGGGAGAGGAGGATTAACTTCAATGGACCTATGACAATTTACGCCAGCTAAGGATCTGCCTCATGGTGTGCATTGGATCAGGAAATTATGGACATTTTCCTATATAGTCTTATGAAAACACAGTGAGCAGCTAGTCATAAAATGACAGCACAATGATAGCGGCTGACTGGGAGAAAAGCAGAACGGAAATGCCCACTTTTATTTTTTAAATCGAACATGCAGTTAAGGAAGCCTTAGTTGTGTTTGGTCAGAAAACATAAGTTTTATGTGACAAGTTAAGCCCTTGTAATCAGCACGTCTTCCAGCTGAAAGGCTATTATAAAGTGTTCTTATTTATTTCATGTTCCTCTTCTCCTCCCTTTGCTCTTGTTTTACAAAAGGAACTCCCAAATATTGAATTCATCCTCCACATTCTCACAAATTACAACAGGTAATGTTACTCTGCTAGCTCTCCTAAATCTGCTGTTTAATTCCTGAATATTTGGAGTATGTTACTATGTAACATGTTAGTTGTTTTATGGTGTTTCTTCATGTAGAAGAAGTGAGCTGAAATCCATATAAGTATGGGACATAATTGTCCTCATCATAAACATTTATAGAAAATAATTGTGTACTCTTAGTTATAGTCACTGAAGGTCTAGCAAAAAAAGCGAACATCTACCTTAATTATATCAAATATACATACTTAGTTTGCAATGAATACATTTCCTGGATGAGGTTATTTTATTTTGTCCTGTTGCTTTACCCATGGCACATCCACACAAACCTGGATGTACTTCCATGCTCAAAGCCTGATTTTGGCACCCTTCCTTACATTGGGTGGAACTTTACTATTGAAGTAGTCCGACTGACTTCAATAGAGTTACCACTCAACAGGAATAAGGGAGTAGAATCAGACCAAGAGAGAATAAAAGTTTAGGATATAATCCTAAAAGGTGCTGAGCATCCATAATTCCTATTAACTTCAGTGGATACTCAGCAATGGGTAATCAGACTATTCTAGTATTTAGGGAAGCTCAAACGTAAAAAATTTTCAGTGAAACTTTTTCAGGGGTATCAGTCTCATTTTCATACATGGAGAATTACTCATGTATACACAATGATTGGAAAAGAACCCTCAAATAGAGGGTACAAATCCAATATACAATGGTATGTATGTTGCATTTGGGTTTTCACAGTTACTATACATTCAAAAACTAAAGAGGATATTGAATGTGTAGAGAAATATGGAGGTGATTCAGTTTAAGATTAATGGGAACTATGCACATGTAAATCTATCATGCATCTATCTTACATGGTTCTCATCACTATTATCTGAGCACTTAAGGGAGAGTAAAATCCGAAGTAAGAGAATGGCTCATTTTTAATCATTATAATGACTGAATATATATTCATGGATGATTTTACATGAAATATTAATTTGGACCCAAATAGTCACCTTCTTCCTGCCTTCTCAAAAGTAAAACAAAATGGATCAAAAAAGAGAGCTGACACATTTAACACATTCCAGCTGTCTTTCAGCTACAACTCCTTTTCTTTCCTACCTATGATACTTATTTAAAACTCACACATGCATAATTTTATAAAATGAAACAAAAAGTACAAAAAAACCTACAAGCATTTCACTTCACTGAGTGTAGATAAAAACATTTCTTACGAAATAAAAAATGAATGAAATCTCACTTAAAACCTGTCCCAGAAAACATCAAAAGAATTCAAATCAATTGTGGTCAAAATGTAGGTAACTGTCTTTTTTTATATAAAGTTTCTTGCATGTTTTTAATGGGAGTAAATTAAGATTTGTTTGTAGCTGATTCTGCTGTTTTTGAACTTGTACATTCCTCAGCTCTAAGCAAAGAATATTAGCAATTCACACCTCAGAAAGGAATAGTTTTGTGATTAGAAAAACACAGTGTCTGCATATTTGGCATATATATTCACCGCATTCTCCTCAAATTCAGCAAACTCACATACACACAGAGAACACAACCTTTGGCTGAACTAGGTTTCAGGATATAGAATAACTAATTAATGCAAAGGAGACAGCTACAAAACCAAAACACTTATTTTACACCAAGGCTGATGTGAATCAACCACCATGACTTTAGAATAGGTGTCCACAACAAATTTTGCAAGTAACAAGGTACACTCTTTCATTTAAGTAACTTGTGAGCTTGCTCCTGGTCCCAATGAAGTCAATGAGAGTTTTGCAATTAACTTTAATGGAAGTAGGATTGGACCCGATATTATTTTACTCAAATCACTTACAGAACCTTACCTATAAACCTAAAACCAATGTCACCCAGTCAGCAAATACTATAGAAAACCAGGTCTTCCCTTTGCAACGGGAAATGACAGAAGTCTAATTGGGAATAAAGAAAGGAGGTTATTTCTCGAGACAGATCAGTACACAGAATGCAGACAGCCCAGATTTCTATTTAGCTGTGGCTACCAACCTGATTACACTGAACCACAACAAATACTAGCCGACTATATAGTGAATACAACCAACGAATGTGGTTTAAATGTAGCAATCCCCCCACCCCCTCCCATTCACTCTCCTCTCCAGCTCTGTCTGTGTAAGCATTGGCATAAATACACATAGGAAAACCAGTCTGAAGAGACCATCCAATGGACCATCAAAGTCAATCCACAAAAAGAGCTGCTCCTTAACTAAAGAGCCCGGCACAATTGTGATGGAAAGCCGGGAGACACTTTCAACTGGTAGCCGAGGATGGGGAAAGAGAGGCCGCCCATTGGAGGTGGCTCTTTAGTGCAAGACCGAGACACTCACACGGGAAGCGTATTGCTTCTAGTAATCGCTCAACGTGAGTGCTAGCCGTTAACAATAGAAGAAAGAGACAATGGGTCAAGAAACAGGTTGAAAGAAAAGAGAGACAGCCAGACAAGCTGCTGAAAGTAGGAGGGGGCCACAGGAACTCTCCTCACGTGGTGTGCGAGCAGCAGCCTGGGGGGGGGGGGGGGGTTTGCTGCTGCTACCCCGGGCGCTCAAGCAGAAGCCAACAAACCTACAGCGCGGTATGTGGGGCCTGATCCTGCCTTTCTGGACGGCCAACATTCCTCCTGACTTCAAAGGGTAGCTTTGATTGTGCAAGGAAGGCAGGGCGAGGCGCACGAGAGCTAATCTCACTGGAATCATCCCCTTTCAATATTTAAAGTGGCCTTGAAACTTCCAAGTTCTTCTCAGCTGTTCCCAAATCAAGTGGCTGCCGATGGGAAGCAGCAACAATATTGCGCTGTAAATAGAAGGGGGGGGGGATGCTGAAGGGGTTGTACTTAGCGATCAGCCCCATGGACCAGTTATTCTGATAGCGCTATAACAAGGAATGAGGTTGTGTCCAGTAGCCTCTCTACAGGTTTCCTTTCTATCCAACCCAAGACTGTAGTGACTGGAAACGTCTCCCGGAGAGCAGGGGAAACGAGCCCAATTCTGGGATTTATTCAAGGCTTTCTAATAAATCATGGCGGGGGGGGGAAGAAGCATCTGCTGAAAAGTGCACTCAAAGCACTTTGTCGTCCAAGCACAGTTGTAAAGTGCAAGGAAAGTGGAAACTCTAAGCCCTGAGAAAGCAGGTCTATAGAAATCCCACCGAGTGACACAGCAAAGCACTTGAGCCCAACTCCACTTGCTGCTGCCGCCCAGACTTCCCCTTGGCCTCGCCTCCCAAAGAGGAGGAAGCAGGTGAGCTCCCAGCTTATACACACATCGGAAAGAAAAAGAGACAAAGTCACCACCTGGGGGAGGAAGTGGGGGGTAACAGTTTTAGCCTTGGAAGTCACTTACCGGCTTTACAAGGATCCTTATAATCTATCGCCTCAGCTTTATCCTCTTCATTGAAATCGTAAGTGTAGTCATAATCAAGGCCAGAGCAGGAGGAGAGCTTCCCCCAGGCAGTCAACCCAGCCAGCCACAACGCCACCCTCCAGCAAAGCATTTTCATCCTCTACCACAGAGGTGGGCAAGGGGGCAGAGAGGAACCAGGACTGAGCTGCTGTCCACGCTGGACCGATACAGGAAGGCAAGGGATGGGGGGGGGGGGGGGAATTCTCTTCTCCACCTAAAGGCTCCGCTGAGATGTTGTGGTCTCTAAGTGTCCCCAGTCATATGGGCATACCATAGAGAAGGAGAATGTTGCTTCCCCTTCTCCACCCCCTCCCCTTGCAGGGGAGAAGTTGCCGGGTAGGTGGGCGCAGGGGGGGGGGGGTGTATTCTGACTAGGGATCTCGCTTGTCAGGGCGTCTTCTCGCCTCTGTCAGCCCCCAGCCAAACTTTCCACCGCTGCTGCCAGGGCTCCGGGGCCAGGGCAAGTAGGATCCTTTCCGCCGGCTGCCTCCTCCCGAGCGCTCCGCTGATCCCGTTGCTGCTGCAGCTGGTGCGGGAAGATGAATCCGGTGTGCACATCGGCAAACTGCCACCGGGAGAAAGAGAAAGAGAAGAGGGGTGCTAACAATAATTTCCACCACAGTGATGGGAAGCAGCAGCAGTGAAGGGAACAGAGAGAGAAAGAGAGAAAAAGTGCAAGGGCGTCCCCCCTCCCCCCTTTGCTCTGTGTCTCTGGTCTCCCCCCCCCCCCCTCCCTCCCAGCTTATAAAAACCTTACAGGCAACTAACAATCGTCAGCATCCTGCTTACTTATTCATACAATCAGGGTCAGGATCCGGGCTGCTTCTGATCTGCTCTCTTGATAGTCTTATGAAAACACATACGCACTCACTGTATACCTCTCTTTCCATATAGCTTTCTCTATAGATAAGCAACGCATGGTATTTTTTTTTAAGAGGGGGGAAATCTTGCGGGAATCAGATAAAACACCACACGGGTCAACTCTCAGCAGCGAAGGAGACTCGGGGGAATCCGTGAGGATGAGATGAGGATGAGAAATCACTGCAATCTTTCCCCCGTCTCTAAAGAAGTGCCTGTGTGTTTCTCCCTCTACTGCGGCCGTGCTGCGTTCGCCCCATGAGCGGGGGTGGGGGGAGTTTAAGCGTCCATAGTTTGTTTAAATACGGGCAGGAGATATAAAAGGTCCATTGATCTCCAAAGTTCAGCCAAGGAGCTGGGGAAGCAGTTCCAAAATGAAAGTAAAAAAATTAAAAATAAAAAGGCAAATACAACGTAAAATTACAGATTGCAACAGGCAACGCTGAGCTCTTGCAGTCCGGCTTTGCTTTTTTCACGTGGATCTGAAGGAGAGTTGTAAAGGTTTATTTTCAAAAGTTCCCGTAGAAGCAGCAAAAGTAGCAGCGCCAGCTCGCTCTCTTCCTCCCTTGCCTTCAATATGTGACTGTATAATTCAGCCTGAGCATTCAGTCACTCGCAATCGGTGAGGGTGAGTTGTTGGTGGGTGGTTGTTGTTGTTTTTAAAGCCAGAGAGAACGGATCAACACCAAAGCCTCCTTTCAGCCGATCAACCTGGAGAAAGAAAACGTGCTGCTGGAATAAAAATAAAGCGATAAAAATACCATGTGTTCATTTAACTCCCTCTCTGAGACAGAGTGATTCCGATCCTGCAGTCACGCCTCAAACTGTAAACTAAGGTGAGATTTTTCCCTAACAAACTCCTCCTCCTTTTACAAATTTCCATGGAAAGGAGGGTGGAGGAGAGGAGAGGAGGGGTAGGTAGCTGGGAGTTTCTGCTGTTCAAATCTCGTTATGGTGTCACATTTAACACTGACTTTTGAAAGGACTGTGAAGATGCTGTCTTTATTTTACATCAGAGCCCTCAAAAGTCTGGTATGCCCTAACAACTTCCCCAGGCAAGAGATAGTCCATTCTTCCTTAGCATGTGAACAGGATACATGCATCTGCTCCTGTGCAGTGCAGACAGGGACACAGTCATTATAAATAAAATCAGATTGGACTGAACATTTATAAGCACTTGTTTCATTTTCTTAAACTTCAGTACTATAGCAAATGCTGTTTCTCAAGGCTTAGTGTTTGGAAAGTTAGATGTGCGATCTACCTTCAAGCTTTGGCTGCTGCTGATTAGAGCTGTCTGAGAGGAAGGTATGCAGTGTTATTGTAGCCCTGTTGGTCCCAGGATATTAGGGAGACAAGGTGGGTGAGGTAATAGGTTTTATTGGACCAGCTTCCAGTTGGTGAGAGAGACCAGCTTTCAAACTTTATACAGAGCTCTTCTTCAGGTAGTGGAAGTTTGGGGAAGAGGAGCAGGAGACACAAATGTGAGACTGGGGGTTGTGATTCTGATAGCCAAAACTGGATTAATTAAAATAGCCTCTTATCTTCACTGCAATTAATGTATTTTCTGTGACTACATAATCCTGGCTACTAAAAAAGAAAAGAATAGTCACATCTATCTGTCCGCTATCCAGTTTATGTCAATCTATTTTATCTGAGCCCATCAGTGTGAGATTCATTTACTCCTCAAAAATGAATGGTGGGTGTTGCTCTGGTGCAGTGCTATAGATAGATACCCTGCCCCCCAGTTAATGCAATTAAAACTGGGAAGGAGTTGTAAGTGGTAGCTTGCTGCCCCATACCACATTCAGTGTCAAACATCAATTAACGTCAACATTTTCAGAAGCATTCATTAATTTTGCTCAATTTCAGGGGACCCAACTTAAGAAGTTGTGTGCCTTATTTTCAGAGGCGAGGAGGACCAACAGCTCCCTCTGACTTCATCTGGTCTCAAATCGGTCAGCCTAAAGTTGAGACCTCAAAATGAGCAAACACTGCTAAAAAATTTGTCTGTAATATTTCTTAAAAGGCAATTTACTAGCAGTTCAGTTTTCTGTGGGTTACAGAAGCCTGTGAAGAGCGTGTTACATCAGCTCACAAACAAGCCTGAAAAACTTAGCAGCTATTTTTCTCCTTTCAGCATAGTTTCCATGACCAGCAATCCTAACAGTTCTGAATACAGGCACATCAACTCACAAAGAGGAATCAGAGAACATTTCTATCAAAACCATCAAAGAAATGCTAAAATATAATGCCTTGTCTTTATCCCTATGATATTTTGGACTGGTGGGCTGTATCTATTAACAAATACAGTATTCTACAGAGGGGGCTTGTGTGCCTTGATCAGAACAAAAACCTAACTTCTACTATTTTATATTATACTATGTGATATTTGTTTTAAAATTTTACGAGTCACTTTTTTAGTTCACAAATTGGACTTCAGTAATCTTGTCCCTAAGAGAAACAGATTTCGTTTATTGTCCTGTTAATCAAACCTAGTTCTGTACACAAATATAAATAGATATACCTACCTTTGAAACATTAATTTTCTTTGTAGTTGCTGTGGATCCCAAACACAAAACAGAACTTGTCTTAAACCTGTAAAACACTTTACAGACACACACGTATCAGTAGAGTGTTAGTAATTGTGGTATTTGCCCGTTCTTTTGTAGCCACGGAAAAACAGTGTACAGTATGTGATCCCAAATGTGCCAATCTCCTCAGTGAGATGATTATTAGACTGTCTCTCTCTCTCTCTCTCGCCAGTGGGAGATTAACTCTCTCAGCAAGGTACGCACTGACGTCACCCTTAGCCTCCAGCCGACAATCTGCCCCTGACCTCAGCATCACCAGAAACATCAGAACAGCACCAGCCGCTAGCAGGCTTGAGGACAGCTTGCCTCGTAGAATTCTGACCAAGATAAGAAAGAGACCCAGACATACACCTGTGCCAAAGACATAGAAATAGATCCTCTGCACCTGTCACAGTAGATGGGGATAAAATGTAAATGTATGATGTGTGAAGAGCTAGTAAATGTGATTTACAGGTTCAGGACAAGATCTGCTTTGTGTTTGTTATCCATAACAACTACAGATTAAGTTAATGATTCAGATTGAAATGTAAAGCTCTTGCCATTTATAAGATACGCATCACTTAGATATCACAGTGATGCGTATTCTAAAAACAGGAAGATGGAGAAATAATAAATGTATACTACTACTCGCATCAATCACTTTAGAAAATCCTTCCTCATATTAATAGAAATTATTTTCTCGGTTTACTTAAATAATTTGGTTATTACATCATCATTTCCTAATAAAAACTTTCAGAAGTGTAATCTTCTCCATATTCAATATAGCTTGTTTCTGGCTGCACAATTTAAAAAACACCACTTTAAATAGAAGGGGGAAAATATCACACATACGTCTCTACCACTCCAAAATGCTCACAGTTCTGACAATCCATGTGACAACACAATCAATCAATCATAATACATCCTACCGCTGTTTCCAAAGAAACCAACACATAGCCAAAGAGACAGATCGCATAAGCTGGAAGGAAACCAACCAAAGGAACACAACAGCAGTGGCAACAACAAAAACCCCAACCTGAAGCATTTCCTCTTTTCTCCAAAATGTTGAATATGTTATAAACCAAAAATACTGAAAATACTATAGTATAAATGATATACAAAACAGGTGGTGATGGAATACTTCTTTCATCCTGTCTCACTACATAATTCACTGGAGCAGGGCTATAGAGCCTCTCTTCCACCACAAAAAGTATTAACAAAAAACCCCAAAAGAAACTAACAAAAACAAAAGAAACTCACCAATCATGGAACTGAAAAGATAACCTTTAAATGTCGCTGCTCAATCATTTTTGTCACACACACCCATCCTTCTTTGTCTGTGTGTCTGCTGCTTAGGCCTCAATTCTGCCCTGAGCTCTGAGAGTATGTTTATACTTATACTGCAGCTGGGCACACGTTTCTCAGTGAGGACACGCACACTACCTCTGCTCAAGCTAAGGGTAGCACAAGCAGTGGCTCGGGCCAGTTGCCCAAGTACATACCCGGGGCGGGGGGGGGGGGGGGGGTGATAGGGGTTGTACTCAGAGAGGTGCTCACACTACAACTGAAATGCTCATGCTACACTGCTATTTTTAGCGTGCTAACTCAAGCAGAGCTAGCATGTGTCTCTGTACCCGAACTGGGTGTGTGTGTTCCCCTGCACTTCATGCAGAGCACAGTACAGTCCTATTGAAATCAATGGGATTACTTACAGTATAAAGTTAAACATATGCCTAAACCATTGCAGGATTGGGTCCATAAATCATGAACTCCTTGGGGCAGAGACTTTGGCCGGATTTTCAAAGGAGCCTAAGGGAGTGAATTCAATGAAAGTTGGCTCTCTCTCCCTTAAAATCCTGAAATCCCAGCCCTTATCTGGAAAGTGCCTAACACATATTCTGAAGAAATATGAATAATAAATTATATTTAATGAGTTTCAATTTCTCTCTTCATTGATGAGACAGTGAGGTTGAAGGTAAAATAATAGTCAAACACAAAAAATTGAAAGACCATTATTAAGGTTGCAAAGTCAAGAACTCAAAAGTTAGAAAATGCCAGAATTAACATTGCCTGTATGGTCTTAATTCAGATCTCTTTTGCATATGCATTATGACACAGTCTTTAATTACATGATCACAGTGCTTAATTTCTAATGAAAGAGGTGTCAGGCAATTTTTTTTACATTCATAACTGATGCAGCAAGCGCAGAGGTGCCGCGGCTATGAATTGGCAAGCTTTGGCACAAATAAGAACTGCATGGTCACATACTAGTTTCTCCACAGGACCCTGTTTCATTCAGTGCATAGAACAGACAGTGCTCAATTAATGAATGATTCAATATTTTGTTTTCTCCTCATTCTTCAATGTGTTTCCTAGGCCTTATTTACTGCAAACTATTCAAACCCTGGTTTTAAGGCAAGGATTATTAATTTCCTTGTGTTTTTTTCTATGGTGCTTATCACTAGAGTCAGAGTGTTTCACAAATATTAATGAATTTATTTTCACAATACCCCTGTAAGGTGAAGGAGTATTATCCCCATATTACAGATGGGTAACTGGGGCATAAAGAGATTAAGGTAAACAGTATTCACCAATTTTGGGTGCCCAATTTGAGACACCTTGGGCCTAAGTTTTCAGAGTACTTAACAGAAACAAATTTGGTTTAAGTGACTTTACTAGTATCACATAGGAATTCTATGTCACAAGCAGGGGTAGAATTCAATTCTCTAGAGTAGCATTTAACTGTCTTAACCATCAGGGGATAGCTGTGTTAGTCTGTATCCACAAAAACAACAAGGAGTCCAGTGGCACCTTAAAGACTAACAGATTTATTTGGGCATAAGCTTTCGTGGGTAAAAAACCACTTCTTCAGATGCGAAGAAGTGTTTTTTTTCCTACGAAAGCATATGCCCAAATAAATCTTTAAGGTGCCATGGGACTCCTTGTTGTCTGAACCATGAGATTATCCTTTCTCTTCCTCCCTCCTTTTTATACACCTTCCAACTTCTGCAACAAATAAAGCAGAGCAGATTCATCCTGTGCACTGAATCAGGGAGGGGTCCTATGGAAAAAATAGTATGTGATCCTGTAATTAAAGACTATCATCATGCATATGAACAAGGGGACCAAATTAAGGTTGCACAGGCAACTTTTAGATCCATCACACAGATCTCTGCTACTTGAAGCAATGCAGTAACTGATAGCAGTAGTAGTTTGTCATCTTGCATGTGGACCAACACCAGAAGAGGATGAGATGCTTTGCCAGAGGGTTTCACAGATATTTGCTGACAGCAGAGGAATGGTGACATTCAGGAATCTTGGGTTCCATTCCAGGCTCTGGAATGGAGTGTAATCTATTGGACGCAGACTCTTCTGCCTATTCCCTCTTTTGCCCTGTCCCTGTCCTGTCTCTTCCCCATGCCTGGCTCCTCAGCCCAGCCCATTCTCCTCACCTAGTCACTCCCAATCTCCACTAAAAAGCTCATCCTAGTTCTTGCCCAGCAAGTCCTAGTCTCACCCTCTCCACACTCCCATTCCCAGTCTCCTTGTCCAGCCATTCCCAGTTCCACCCTGACTCCACCACCTAGCTCCTTGTCCACATCCTCTGTGCCTCACAACCCCATCACCCTGTATCCTCACTCATAGGCGCCAACTTTCTCCGCGCCCCCCCCGCCCCTTTTCCTGCCCCTGGCCCCACCCCCATTCCAACCCCATCCCCAAAGTCCCCGCCCTAATTCCTCCCCCTCCCTGCCCCTATTGGATCCCTTCCCCAAATCCCTGCCCCGGCCCCGCCTCTTCCCCGAGCGCGCTGCATTCCCCCTCCTCCCTGCCCCGCGAATCAGCTGTTTCATGGCACAAGCGCTGGGAGGGAGGGGGAGAAGCAGGACGCAGCAGCCCGCTCGCGGAGGAGGCGGAGGTGAGCTGGGGCAGGGGGGCGGGCCGGGGCCATAGGGAGCTGCTGGTAGATGCTGAGCTCTCACCAATTTTTTTCCATGGGTGCTCCAGCCCCAGAGCACCCACGGAGTTGGTGCCTATGTCCTCACTGGCTCCCAATTCCAATCTCCCTGTCCAGGCTCCCTCCCCAATCTCAGTGTCCTTATCCCCCCACCCACCCACCCCCCGCACTCCTTGGCCCAATCTCTTTGCTCAGTCAGTGCCAATTCTTGCCACGCACTTCAGTCCTTCATCTGATCCATCTCCCCTCCCCCTTCACCTCTTCCTCCCTACCCCATTGTTTTTCAGTGTCAGTTTCCTTGCCCAGCCCAGCACAACCTCCCATCACACCCCAGCTCCCAGTTTCCCCTCTCCTCTTCCCACCACCTTCCAGTCCCAATTTAATACACTCCCCGCAGGCTCCTTGTCCCAGTCTAGTCCCCATACCCCTTCTGCCGGTCCAGTTCTTGTCCCCTCTATATTCAAATCAGGCAGCTTCCTCTTCCAGGCTGTCTAGGCCCAACAGGCGGGTCACAGAGCACAGCTCTCAGCGAAGGTACCTGGACCTACACCTAGCATGACCAACTATCCAGATCTACAATGGCAGGGAAAATCCTGCTCAGCCCTGGAGCATGCTCAGTGCAGATGGAATCTGCAAGGAATTTAGCGGCTAAAATCTTAGACGTTTCTACTGAGCATGTGCAACAGATTTTTCAAAGGTTTATAACTTGACCAAATTTGGGCCTATTTTCACGGGGATGGCAAAAGGCACATCCCTGATAGAAAGGCCACCCTCATGCCAAATTTCAAGTCCCTGTTCCAAAACATGGGGGAACTACAGCTGTATGAAGAAAAGGTCACTAATTTCTAACATGGGCAAAACTACATCTTTTTCCCTGACCTCATTCTCAAAAATAGCTGGACCATATTGGTTGATATTTAAAATAAATAAATAAATAAATAAATCAGTCTGAGGGAGACACCCAGCATGGAAAATGTCAGCCCAAAGCTTAAAGTTCAGCAAAGTTATAAGTAAGTAAAAATAATGTCTAATAATAGGAAGTGTCAGGCAACCTTAATAATGGGCAGTGCTCCTAGCTACACCTAAAATATAATGATTGTATCCTCTCTCTATTTCTTATATTATATAAAATGTAAAAATAAACACAAGATTAGCTGTAAAACTTGTATGGATGGTAAAACAAGCAAATAAGCATAAAACAGATTGTTTAGTACAAATATCTAAATCAGAAACCGCTGTTCTCTGGTGTTTGGTCAGCATCCCTGACTCTCCTCAGGGAATAAATCAATTTGCAGCAGCTGTGGACAGCTATTTAGATCCAGGGCCAGAAGAGCTTAATTGGGAAGCAATGTTCAAACTTAAAGGGGTCAGATTATCTTATATATACACTTGTCTGGAGCACACTCATAGATCTGTATTCTGAGTTTTAGGAGACAATTTGCCTTCCTTTTAGTTAATAAACAGTGTGCATAAACGCCAATTTTTGCTGATTTGTTGTCCTTCATTAGGTTTTCTGACTCTGAAAGGAAATGTAGATTGCCAGATTAAAAAAACCAAATCTAAGTATTTGTTACGTGAATTTAATACACTTATCAGTGGTTACTAGTAGATTTATATTATTTTAACCTCTGACACATAGCACACTCAGGACAATTCCTGCTTACCTTATTCATGAAGCCTATAGAACTATTTGTGAAAATATGTAAATCAAGCAAAATTTGGCCCTCAACTTTTATCTAGTCTTGTTGCCTCTTAAATCAGTAGCAAAACATCCATTGACTTCAACAGGACCCGGACAGGACCCCATATTAGCTATTTTGGACTTTGAGTTTGTAAACTTAGTTGTTTTTTTGGGAATACAATGAATGTTCTTCCATTTTGGAATAGTAATAAGTTATATCTATAAAAATGGTGCTATGTCTATTGTCCACTTTTATAGTCACAACACTGTGGTCCTTTTAAAAGGTTGTTTAAGACTTTCATTTTAATCTTGAAAAAAATAGCTTTTGTAATAAGTTTTTAGTTACAATTCTAGACTATTCAGTACTAATAGCTTCCTTTGCACAAAAATATTAATACTGAGACAACAGCCTCTTTGCCAAAAAAAAAGCAACCTTGACTAAGTCTGAACTGAACAAATGTTTAGTTAGTATACTTAATTATATGTCACCTTCAAGCAATGAATGAAAAATCTACATTTCAAATAGTCCAAAGGAGTTGAATTAGAATTGTCTATTTCTCCAGTAATCATTGAAATCTTAATTGCCCGCAAGCAATAGAATGTTTTAAACCAACTTCATAGCCAGTCATGTTACTATATATGAATCATAGACTGCGAGTGTATGCTGAATTTAGGCTGAGTTTGCCACAAAATAAGTTTGTGCAATGCCAAGCACACTGATAGCACTCAGTAAATAATAAACAACAATAATTGTAGGGCAAAAGCATCCTATGTCTGTTTCAGCCTCAGTAGGCTAGATTCTGCCACCCTCACTTACATAGAGTAGCATCAACAGAAGTGGTTCCACTGATTTAATGGAGGCTTTTTGTGAAAAGTGATGCTCAAAGTGAGTGAGGGTGGCAGAATCTGGCCTACTGAGGTTGTACCAGATTTTTTAACTCTTATTTATTGCCTATCACGGTTCTACTGAGTGACTACAGCATGCCCTCAAATAATAGGTGTGAAAAGAACATTGGTCTAAGAAGGTATGTTTTGAATTCTGTGCACTCCAGATCTATAATTAAACATTGTTACGGGACTGACTAGTAAATGTACAGGGTTAATTCTTCCCTTCAGTACTCAGCATATTGTCGAAATATCAATTTCAAAAAATCAAACCCAGTGGCTAACCTTTGACAGGAGAAAACCCCCAATGGGTCTGATCTCACAAGGTCCTGAGCACTCCCAATTCCCAGTCACTTCCTGCTGGCTGTGGATGCTCAGCCCCTTGGATCGGCATTTCAGATGAGAACCTCTAACTTGATTTGCGTGATCAACCTTTTGGATATTAAACTAGGCTATCAACAACTTCTTTGATAAATATTCTAACGTAAATGGGCATACATAAGGAAGCTTGCCAAGAGGTTTCATGTCTGGAATCAACATAATTGGAGATATTCAAGGCAAAACTAGGAAAGGAAGAAAGTTATGAAAATAATCCTGCAGTACTGCCTGGGGACAGGAAGATATCCCCTCCCAACTCTAGTATTTATGAATGAAGATGAGAACCTCAATAAATAGGGTAGCTAATTTCTAATTAGTCCTTCTGAACAGATACAATGGACTGTTAAAACTCCGGATCACCAGTAATAAATAAAGCACATCCAATACCCACAGAACTTGGAAGACTCTGCCAGTTGTCTTATGGTAAGGGATAAGAAAATTAGATAACACTGTGGTCATTGATAAAGTGTGTATCTGTTATGTGTCTTATTCTGCTGGCAGCAACAACATTTATATAAAGTTAGCTACACTGCAATCTCTTTCTTCTCTCACATACAATAGAAATTACCTAGACATACATTTGACTAATAAGGTACATGATGCCTTTTGGGCTTGGAACTCAGAGCTCTGATGATTTTGTTCCAGAAAAACATCATATAAATGGTGTGACTTAGGGTACGTCTACTCTAGAAACAATACAGAGGCATAGCTGCAGCACTGTGCCGCTGTAGCATTGCAATGTAGACACTTACTACAATGATGGAAAGGGTTCTTCCATTGCTGTAGTAAATCCACCTCTCTGAGAGTTGGTAGCTAAGTTGGTGGAAGAATTGACCTTGCGCTGTCTACACTGGGGCTGAAGTCGGCTTAACTACGCTCTCAGGGATAGGAATTTTCCCTACCCCTGAGCGACGCAGCTAGGTTGACCTAACTTTCTAGTGTAGATCAACTCCGGGACATCTTTTTCTGATGTACAGTACTGTAAAAATCATGAATGTCTATGGGAAAATTAATTTAAATGTTATCCATAGAATTCAGCTGCTCTATCATATTACTTGTACTGTGTGTATTAGTCTCCTTTATTATTATGGGCCTCTTTCCTAGGTTGTGCTGTATAAAGCTTCTTTTATGAGACACTAGTGTGTCAAGTGCCAATAATTAATTACCCGTTTCTGAAGATTTAGGCATCATACTGTAACTCAGAGATAGTTTTTTTTTTCAATCATCAAAGCAATAGTTTTGTGCTATATACCCAACCACCAATGAATATTTGATGTAAACTATACATATAATAATATACACACATAAAATATGTATAGTATATACACATATTGCAGAGCTCAGTTATGCAGTTAATTCTATTAATTCAGTGGACTTCCACTTTGAGCAGCTGCGGAACTAAGTCCATACAGTTTATGCAAAATATATTTTTGAAATATTTCTTTTTTACCTGCCTATGAAACTACACATTGGAGGATAGTAGAGGTGTCAAAGAAATATGGATGATTGATGGCAAAGAAATACCAATACTATAATTGGCCCAAACCAAAATCTGATTTCCAGACCCATCCAGAATTCAAATCCTGACCTGGACACATATTTCACATCTAGTCTGTATCTCTAATGTGCTGAACTGGAGCTACAAATCTGAACCTAGGGCTTTGTGAAATTTGGGTCAAGATCTAAATTTGGCACTTGAGTTTATCATTCTGTAAAACGTTACCACAACAATCAGGAGCAGCTTTTTAACTATATTTACACTGAAATGCAATAGAAACAAAAGGATTGTGATGTTTTGATTACTAGGGCATGTTAAAAAATTAACTTTCTTTACTTTCCAACAAGTAGAAAGCACTAGCTGCATGTTTGAGCTATCCTGCCACAGTGCAACTTGTGTTTCTTTGGATACTGCATTTACAACAGCAACAGTCATGAGTTGCAGGTAACAATTTACAGGATAAGCTACATGTAAACATTTTAAAGCACAACTTCAAACACCAAATGCAAGACAAATTCTAACCTAAACCCCCAAATTTCACCTAGGTTTCACAAATGAAATATATAACAGTGGGAATTGACAGAAATCTTCCTGCTTTTAAGGGATAAGCTTATCAAACTCTGACACTTTGGAGTTACAAGAATCATCCTCAACTTGTGAGAATATGTCATATCCCCCTCTGCTCCCCCCCTCCCCCCACAGTATATTTAATTATCTATATATACACAGGCAGATATGCAGAGGTCTGCTATTTTTTCCCCCTCTCTCCCCTCCCTTCAGAAATCCGAGTCGTCCGTTCATTCATTTTCATTCTGATATTTAAAAGAAAGAACAAGGTGAATTAGGCCAGAATATATTTACTGAAAGCAGCATCAGACATTTTGGTATTCAATAAATTCAGAAAAGGATAGCTTGATGTATTGAGAGCATTTCCCCACCCATACTCCAAATTCTGTTTTCCTCAATAAAAAAAAGACCACTTTAGTTTCATTCTCAACCTCAGTCTTGCTGTTTCTTGTGTATTTGTATCTGTTTCTATCTAGTACTTATATAGCCCCCATCACCACAGTAACTGAGTGTCTGTTTCCCCAGGATATTAGAAAAGCAAGTTAAAATGACAACCTTGTAGTATGAAAAACAAGGGATTTGTTTTTAAAGTAGTGAAGAAATATAGAAACTCTCTTTTTCGAGAGCCTTAGCTGAGATTGTGTTTTAATATCAATACTTTATAAAGTCAATGGTTAGAAATGCAATTGATCAAATATTATATAGAGGAAGTCCAAACGTGCTACTCAGATACCCTGCTCTAAAAGTGCATCAACAGCCGTGCCTCTGGCAGTGACATGATCCTAAGAGAAAGATCTGCATTTATGAACCAAATGTATTATTCATTTACAGTAGTGTGTGTCACTGGTTACTAAAAATGACATTATAGGATATATGGAGTCTGACCAAATCTTTAGTTAATATCCTGATTAAATGCAGCAGCAAAGAAAATCTCTCATCTGTGTCAACTTGAGATATTTCCTGCAGTTGATCTACTGCATATATTTGTTAAAAATCAGATGCCTTTTACCAAGACTTAAGGCTAATATTCTGCATACTCAAGGTTTCATCTAGAACCAGCACCACCAGGATAGAGGAAAATGTATGGCCCTAATGTGCTGTCCTAATTTGCGAGCTTTCCAAAGGATTACTCTCAGTTTGCAAATGATTGCATTCAAGCTGCTTTGTACAGATTGGGTATGGCAGCCTTGTCCTTGCTGGCAGATTGATTTTTTGACATCCTGCGACCCCTAGTGAAAGCCAAAGGTTGTCAACAGCAGCAGGCTCTTCGCCTCCAGCCTCTGCTCCTATTGTACCTGCCTGGGGACTTCTCAGGGAGCTGGCAAGCACAGTGAGGTCCTTGCAATGCACTAACTATTTCCAGGACACAAGTTGGAGAAGACAAAAATGTACCTGTAATAAGTTACTGAATAGCTATTAGAAAACAATATCATTAATATGCTGCCACTAGTCTTATTAAAACAATGGTTTTATTATATTGCAACAGTAAGAAAAAAGAAATGTTTATGAAACAATGTCGTCAGTGAAGAAGTAGAGTGAGGAGCAAAATCCACTCTTTACATACTACAGTAACATTAATAAAGGAAGCTGTAGGTTATACTTAAGCAATATCTATGTAACTAGGTCTGTGCACAAAGTAATGCCTATGCCTTTTCAGTAAGGCCTTAATCTTCATTAGGAAGACCAGAAGATAAGTGTTTACTTGATGGTGTAACAACAAAACTCAGACCATAAATTAATTTTACTGCATCCTAGATTGGAGGTCAGCTTTTCCACCAGTGTGCTCCTGCTCAATTCCATCTACATTAATGGAGTTATCTCTGCTTATGACAGAGGTTTCTGGTTCAAAAATATACACAAATGGCTGCAAATTTAAGCCACAAAAGACAGAAAAGTAAAAATGATGTTTCCCTTAGTAACCCAACTTGGTCATAGTGCATATATTTAGCATTTTGTGTTAGGTATACTGTTACACTTATGATTTCGTGTGTATATACATATACAACCATGGGTGCTGAAACCTCCATGGGGGGGGAGGGGGAATAGTTATTCTTCCCTACCTCAGCCAGGAATATTGATCTGAAGCCTTTGGAAAAATGGGGTCTTGGATGAAGGAAGAGAGAGCCAGTTGGATATGCCTTTAAAGGAGACATGCTCTGTGAGATCTTTAAGACCCTGCAAAACTCCAGGTGACATAATTGTACTATGGTCAAGCATTTTGGTCCCATGAAGTAAAAATGAACAGGATTGTGTTGTAATGTTTTTGTGTACTATATAAATAATAATTTGGAAAATGTATGTTGATTAATCTAAGTCACATTCAAGGATAAAAACTCAACATTCTGATTGGCAGATTAGAAAAAACTGCCAGTGTGCTGCTAATTTCCAGGTAAGGAGACTCTAGACTACAAATCTACCTTTCATTCAGAGATAACTTGTAGATCTAACATCTTTTATTATTAAATGGGTATTAGTTGGGATATTTTTTTCTTTTATCTTGTTCAGAATTGTGGCCTTCCTTATTAATTATGTGGAAATTTCTATAGGCCTTTTTCCGTAGGGCATAGAAGCTATAGAGCAGCAAATCTATTATCATTCTATATGGCCTATAACATTATTAATGAAGACCAAGTGCTATTTATAGCCCATTTAAGAAAAGAACATAGGGAGGTAAACAGAGCAAGAAGCATTCTACAGTAATGGCTTTAACATTTATTTAGAGTAGAAATGCCATTATGGTCTGCAAGTGCCAAACCACTAACCTATGGGGACACATCAGAGTTTTGACTGGCTCAGGACCAAAATTCTGAAGTGCATTGTATTTTAATTCAGCCATGGGTTTCACCCTTGACATTTATTTGCATATAAATTATACTTCAATGTGAAGATACATCTTCTTTAGAAAAAAATGGTTTTTAAGATTTGTTTAAACCATTATGCTGTTTTTCATTTTCCTTTCTCTGATAAATGTGTCTATAAGATGCGGAGAGCCATACAGATTTATTTTTAGATTGTCTCAAAACGTACTTAGAAGCTCCTATTGGTACAGTAGAACGCTGAGTTTTCTGTAACTCTGCAGCTGCAGAATCTTGTCTCTCCCGTACATTTGCCCTTGAGCTGTAGAATAAACAAAACAAGTATTTATAGCCATCCCCATATAGACAGATTTGATCACTGAAAAAGAAGCAAGAAATTACATCCCACTTTCTGTAGCTATCTGGGGTTGTTTCTAATATTATTGTCAAGAAGGTTGTGGTCATCTAGCCTATCATAATCTCTTCTTCTTCTGTACATCGCCGGTTAGGACTAGAAGATTACTGTTTAAGTGTTTAGTTTAAGTGTTATTTTTACACTTAATTGAATTTATTTCCTTTATCTGACTGATTTAGAAACAACTTCCACTTAAATTATACTGTATTGCTACTGTTGACATAGAGTCACCAAACAGGAATGTCAGAAGTACCACAGGTAATGGGATTCTGTCCAATTGCAATACTTTAAGGAGCCAAAGAATGCTTCCCTGATTTCAAAAGATGCTTACACATTGATCTTGCAATAATAGATATTAGAGATGTAGAGGACCAGCATTAGGTTGTCTAGTACATCCATCTGCCAGAGCAGGCTTATACCACAATGTCCGCTTCTAGCAGATTATTGGGATTTTTAAAAGTAGACTGAATAAAGCACTAACCCTTTTACAATAGGAAACAATTGTGCACCTAGAGGATAGACTACCGGTATATAGTTTAATAGACCTTTTCCTAAACTATTTTTTATTCTTTACATCCAGGGATCCTTACTCGGGGCCAGACTGAGACTTTTAAGCCATGTCCTGAACTAGGGAGTGCAGTGTGGCTGTGCTGCAGCGGGGGACAGCATTCCTCCTAGATCTCCCAGTTTGCACACAGCACCATCACTCTTTCATTTGTGCAGAATACACTTCCAAATGTGCTCAGCTAGCTTTGCAGGCCAGTGCAGCATATGGGAACAAACCCTCATTTTGAGGCTTCTTTTCAAACCAAGATTGCATGTTTTTCTAAAAGATATACTTTAGTTCAGTCAGGAATTAATTCAGGGAAGTCCTATGGACTGTGTTATAGAGGAGGTTAGACTCTAGATGATTATAGCAGTCCCTCCTGGCACTTTTTTCTTCTCAGACTTTTTGGGCATTCTACCACTAATGAGTGTGCCAGCAAGGAGTGTGCTTGCACTTCTCAACTGGATTGTGCCTGGCCCTTGTGTGGGAGTTCAAAGTGATTGGGTAGGTTCTTTGCCTTCCACTGGTCCCACGCCCCATCCCCTATTGCACAGCCCAGGTCAAGTGCTAGTCGTGCTAGTGAGTAATTATCTGAGGAACGACCTCCAGTTTTGACCCTATGATTTCATAATTCTCCAAAGCTGATGATTAATAATCTCTTAAAAAGCAGGAAAAAGCATTTTCTGGCTTCTGTAAAAATATCAGAATTTCTATAGACTCCGTCAGAGGTGGTGACAGCTTGTCTCTATAGTAGCACGATCACATTTCTTTACTTGCCCCATCCCTCCACAACAGAACAGCTTTGAGCTAAAAGCCTTTTTAAAAATTGAATACAAAGTTGTTAGTGATTCTGGAGAAAGTCAACACAGAGCTAGAAAGTGACCTTTGAAGCATGTCTGGACTTACGGTACAGAAGAGACTGAAAAAAACAGAACACTAGCTTTGGACTTCAAAACTTTTGCCATTAATTTTATGATGTCTTATGTTAAGAGAACAAGGGATCATTTGATGAAGTTAATAGCCATTTAAAACAATGGTAAAATTTTAGAAACCTCTTGATATTATCTAAAAGAAAAATCTGTACAGAATAATATAACAGTTTTAAGGTCAGATATCTCAGGAGCATACAAGACTATGGATGATCTTGGAGGGCTAGGAATCTCCCCTTTGCAGTATTATAAGGTTCCTGATTCTATTCTTTAAGTATAGCAAGGTATCAATCCTAAAACTCATCTCTAGTCAAGGACTGACTATTGTTTCACTTGCATCTCAGAACAGTGTAATTTGGGAGAAAATCTCCCTTTGGAGCAGGCACTCCCTCTTACTAGGTGTTTGTGCAGTTCCAAACACAGTGGGAACCACATCTTGGTTAGACTTGCGTGTAATAAAAACAATAACAGACTCCAGTAAGATTATTCCTTATTTATACCAAATGTGAGAGAGGAGAACTAAACTTGGTGGCTTCTCTTCACTGGTGGTTAAACAGATTTGTAAAATAAGAGGGAGTCACGAACACCCAGAGGACTGAATTACAATGAGAAGATTATAATTGGGCCAGGTGTGAAAGATGTGTGTGAAATGTGATACTGGTTATATCTGGGAGCTGTTTGTTTTGTTTTGTTTAAATTCCTTTACAGATCAAAGTATGCTAGATAAAGTTTCCTTTTTAACCATTTGAAAAGGAAGTTCTTCTCAAGCGTAGTTTGATACGTAGTGAATACTACAGCAGGAAACTTGTGTGTACAAAACAAATTCTCAAAACAAGTTAGCAAACATGTAATTATAAAGTCATTTACTTTGGACTGTGCTTTGTGTTTTTCTGTAACAATGAGTGTTGAAGACTAACTTATTATGGTTAGTAAACGTATTTGCTTGATAGCTGGGAAAACGCTATTCACAGATTACATACAAAAACATTAAAAGAACATAAAAATTGCAAAGATAAGCACTGAAAAGTTAGCAAATGCCAGAATTAAGGTTCTTTGAAGAGTTCAGGCTCCATGTGCATATGCATTATGATACAGTCTATGGTAGGATACAGTCTTTTCATTATATGATCGCATACTATTTTTTCTCTGCAAGACTTCTGCCTCATTCTGTGCACAGCATAGACAGTGCTCATTTAACAAGCAGCTATTCAATATTTTGTTGTTTTCTCCCCATTGTGAAATATGTGGCCAAGGCCGTATTTAATACTCAAACTATTCAAACCATCTATAGATAGAATTATTAATTTCCTCATGGTCTTTTCTGTGGCACTCATAATATAGTGACCGAGTGCTTCATAAATATTAATTAAATTACTTTCAGACTACCCTATGAGGAGAGGGATTATTATTCCTATTTTAATGATGGGTAACTGAGGCCTAGAGAGATTAATATAAAAATGTCTACTAACTTAGGGTGCCCAATTGTAGATGCCTAAGGCATGGGTTTTTTGAGACTATAGCATACGATATCACTTTATTTGTTCACAGCACAGCTCTCGTCTTCAGTTGCAATTGAGAGTGTAAATCAGATCCCAGGTATCTGAAATCAGGTACCCAGAAAATAAGGATCAAATCAAGGTTACTTGTGAAATGCTTGGTTTAAGTGACTTGCCCAGCATCACATAGGAACTCTGTATCAGAGGCAGAGATAGAATACAGTTATCCAGGGCAGGGTTCAATTGCCTTAACAGGAGACCTTCCTTTCTCTTCCTGCAATCCCTGCCTTATTCATTACACATCCTCCAACTTCAGCAACAAATGAGGCAGGGATCCCGCAAATCACAGTCTCATTCACTTCACAATTCTGAGTCATTCCGTGAGCACTGCTCATCCTGTGCACTGAATGAGGCAAGGTCCCATGAAAGAATAGTATGTGATCATGTAATTAAAGTCTATTATAATGCATATGCACAAGTGAGCTGAATTAAGATTGCAGCCTTAATTATGCCATTTCCTAACTTTTAAGTAACTGACTCTGCACCCTTAATGTTCTTTAATGTTGTTTTTGTCATTTTCCTAAGTTTTTAATTGAGCAAAGTGAAAAAACAAATTCCAGCATGTGGAACTATATTCAGTCCCAACTGGTACATGAGTAGGGTTACAACCTTTTGTTCCACAGCACAGACCTCTGCCTATTGAGCTAAGAAAGTAACTGATAGCAATAGCAGGTTATCATCTATGTGGACCAGCATTAGAGGGAGATGAGGAACATATTTTGTCAGTGAGATTTACAGCTATTTGCTTATAGCAGAGGAATGGTGAGACTCAGGGATTTGGGGTCTAGTCCAGGCTCTGAGGGGAATTCATCCTAATGGTAAAAGACCCTTCCAGCCCTGTCTTCCAAACCCTGAACACTTCTTCCCTGGTCCATTAAGAGTCTCCTTGTTCCAGTCCCCATCTCTCCGCCCACACTCTGCCATGACTCCAGGTCCCAGTTTCCTACCCCCAACTTCTCATTCTAGTCCCTTGTCCCACTATCTCCCCACACCACCACAGAGACATGGCTCTTCACTCCTCTGTATTCCAGTCAGGCAGCTTCCACTTCTGCTCCTTCCACCTTGCCCTTCCTTTCTCTCTTACCTTCGTAGTTTATGTTTGTCTAATCTGGATTGTCAACGTTTGGGGCAGAGACTTTAAGGGAGATCCTCACCACCACTCCAGCCCCTTTAGATTGGGTAAAAGAGGCAAAATGGCATAAAAGGGGCCTTAAAAACCCTGGTTCCACTTGAGGGAGGATTTTCCCACTGCTGTCACTGCAGAAGACTGCCCTTAAGGGTGCCCAACAAGGAACCCCTGGTATACAGGGCGGTGGTTGGAGGTGGTTTGGGGAGGGTTGCAACATGCAGTACCATAGAGATTCCAGACAGCAGTGGTGGGATGGTGTAACTTAGACACTCGTCTCCTCTTCCTCCGCCCCGCAAGGCTGTCTAAGTTACATCTGAGACCTCTGCAGTCCCTGGAGGATCCCAGAAATGGGAGGGCCTCACAGTGGTTTAAATCCCCCCTTTCCCAGAACTGTGAATTTTGTGCTGAACCTCTAAGAAGTGAAGCACAGAATCTCACCCTGTGTTTTATTTTAAATTGCAGTAAGACACTATGCAAGATTATGGGGCTTTATTAATTTAATTCTCTCCCCATTGATGAATCATTTTATTCCTGATGTACAGAAACAAAATTATAAGGGGCTGATCCTCTGCCAAGCAGTCAGCCTGAGTAGCTAAGGTGGACAGATGCATGGAAGAAAGAGGAATCTGCACTTCCAGGCTGCAGGGCTGCTTTGTGGAGGCTACTCCAGTCCATTTAACTATAAAGGGAGCTGTGGGTGCTCAGCACCACTGGAAATCAAGCACTTGTTTAGGTCCTAAATATAGATTTATAAATAGATATATTAATGTAGGCACCTACTGTATCTTTCATCACTCATGACTGAAAGTTTTGGCCTAAGGAGTGAGTGAGTTTGCTTGGGGGAAGGGGACGTTATTGTTTTGCACTTCTATAGCAATTTCTGCCAAAGGATCTTAAAATTCTTTGCAAATATTATCTAATTAAGCCTCACAACAGTCCTGTGAATGCATATAGAGATAATTTCACTTGCTACTAAATGGCAGTCACATCTAGGGTGGAACGAACACTGCCCAGTGAGTCTACACAACAGTTTAGAGCAGATAGTGAAGAAGAATGCCATATGCAATAGAAACTTCAGGGGGAAGGTAGGATGCAATTACCTGAGTTTTGTTAGGACACCGGGATTAGCATTCCTATTCTTATGAAATGCGTCATAAGATATTTCATGCCCACCTGTGGTCAAAGCCTCAGTTTTACATCTCATCCAAAAGATATCGGGTCATGTTTTCATTTGCATTCTGGCCCCTTTAAGAAGTGACTGGAGATCAATCAGAATTTTCTCAGTATGGACGAGCTCTCAGTGGGTGTGTAACCACTATAGCCAGTCTTTGCACCAACGTCCCCACTCTGCACAGCTCAGGGAATGTATAGGAACAGGCAGGGGCATGGTCAGGGAGCACTGAGCTCTGGCTATGCACAGCTGATGTATTATTTTTTTCAGATATCCCAGACAGCCAACTCCTGATTTTAATTTGCTTTCTCAGCGGTATATTACACAAACACATGCACCTATGTACATATATATTGTATTCTAATTATTATTTAATATTATGACTTCATGTCACACATTCTGTAAATATCTTATTGAAAGATCCCATCTATTTAAATGTATGTTAAAATATAATGAAATCAATTGCAGATATGATGGACAAGAGAGTATCCTTATAAAAATCAGGCTAAATTCAGCCTTGGCATAAGAATGCACAGCTTTATTCAGCCAGGGCTAAATATAGCCCTTTATTTGGGCTTGTCCAAAAACTAAAGGATACTGGGGTGAGGACATTAATGGAATTTTTCAAGCAAGGAAGATTTGGCATAATGCGGGTTAAGAATTGCCAGCTTTGCCACAGCCATTTCTGCTAAATGATTTTTCCATGCTGCAAGATCTGAATAAAACTTCTAAAGAAAAGGTGGTTTCCACTGCTTTTTCTGATGCAAAGAGGCTGAGGCTGAGGCCGAGGAAGTGTAATTTTCCACTAATTGAAGATTAAGTCTAAAAAATGGTGGAAGCAGCCTCAAATGAATACCTAGAAATTAAATGATAAAATAATAGTTTAATAAGTTATTGTCAGGCATTTATAAAGGAGAAAGGGGACTGTCATGTTAGATGGATAAGAATTTAAATATGTTTGAGGTGCAGTGAAGAAATGAGAGTATATTCATGTTATCCTGACCAGTTTATGTATTTTTGGTGTTATTAGTCTGCACTGTAATTGATTATTTGTTGTACTGTAGTTATATTTGGATGTTTATTTTGACAAACTTTTAAAATGTTTAGAAAATGATCAGAATTCAGATACTTGTATTTAAATTAACAAAATGGAAGTTTCTCTACAAAGTTTCAGGGCTGGATATTGTGGTAGTGTGACTAGATACCAGATGCGCAAAGAAGATTAGTACAAATGAAAACTTCAGGGCACACTGAAAACTAGCATGATTTGGCATTTTGAAGAGATTATTATCAAAGGTTTGAAAACTATAATTGGATAGAGGTGAGCATTTTTGTTTAGCAAAGTCATAGAAAATACAATAGAGAATGGAACAAGTTATGTACTGTATATCAAAAAACAGTCCAACAATTCTGCATAAGCATCAAATAATTTCTTCCAGTTTTGGATGAAACCTAGCAGTCATTGTAAGTTGAATCAGGGTGCTGAACTTGAACCACTGTAAGAGGTTCAATAGCAGTAACTACTGAATATATCTCGATAGCAATATCAGAATGAAGAGAAATGTTCACCAGTTTTGGAGAATATAAAATATTTTTTGAGGGAAAAAACACAACACGACCAAGAAGAATCAATACATTCTAACATTCTGTTTTTCCCCTAGAAGAGACCTAAGAAAAGTAAGCTGTATTGTAGCAAATGTAGAACATAAGTTTTCAACACAAATATCTGTCAAGTCCACTGTAAAGTCAATAATAAAACACAAAAACCAATTCTGAATTTGCACCCAAGTCCTCCATGTGCATGGAGATGCTGAAGAATTGGTGCCATTGGGCATTTTTTTATTTTCATACCGCCTCCACTGTTCAGCAATGAGACAGTAAGGGAGGCAGTATGTTTTGTACACTTTTCCACATAGGTCAATGACTAGAAAATGATGGGACTGTAATGTACTGAGGTTTTTCAGAAGACTTTTACATGTAGTACAATCAGTCTCTTTCTCTGGTGTTTTTCCTTTTGTAGAGCATATTACAAAAATCCCGGTTGGTGATCCTGTCAGTACCCTTTAATTTTCTCTATCGTAGTCCAGATGTACATTAATACATAAAAGACTTGAGATCATAGGTCTCTGGAAAAGGTCAAAAATGGATCACACATCACAGATCTATGAATTACAAAGGCATTTTATAAAGCAAGCTGTACAATAGAAACTCCTTCCTTTAGCATTTTATATCACAGCTTTTCATATATCTTTGCATCCTGAACGTTTTCAATTTCAAAAGCATGAGTATGTCCTGATCCCACCAAATGAGATACTATTGTAGTTTTATCATATACTTTGGATTGGTATTTCTTATCAGTAAACATCAGAGTTGTTGATTAGTTCCTTACAGTGCAGTGAAGTATTTTCCTGATTTTTTTTTTAGGCTAGCTTGTTATGTTAGATAGCTTCTGTTTTGTTTTCTGTTGCCACAAACTTTACTGTAGAACAATACAGCAATTTGAATAAGGGGCTATATATCAGGATAAATTTGATCCACACAGGAATAGTAGGCAGAGTTCTCAAGGAGAGTGTGGGATCACAGCCCATTTCGTCTTTTGTTTTCAAGTGTGGGTGGTAGCCAAAAGATAATCAGTTGAATGTCTTTTCCTGCATACCGCAGGTTGCATTGTGTATGCTCATTTAAATTTCCAGCAAGTTCATAAAACTTGAATTTCATAATGGACTTACTTTATGGAAGAATACAGGACATTTTCTTACATGGCACAAAGCAATTTATCCGTAAATACATGGTTACTAAAGGGTGCAAAACTCTGTAAAGAGCTCTAGAAAGGAACTAATAAGGAATTCAGTCAGGGGCCCAGTTCTGCAAGGTGAAAGAAATAGAAGTTGATGGCATGCAACTTACAGTCAGTGCTCAGCACAATGTAGAATTTGGCCTCTCTTTTAAATGACTTTTCATTAGAGTCTAAGTATCACCATTATAAAATATTGTTAAGTACTGTTTTGCCAGTTGCATTGAACAGTGTTGCATGTGTGTGCACTACTACCCTCTACTGGATGGAGTGGCTGAGCTGCACAAGTGCATCAATTTGTAATTGTTTTGTTCTCTAGAAGAAATCCAAAACACCATTTGTAGACAGTATGCTCTTTAGAGGAGGGATTATGTATTCCTTTGAATTATGTACAGCACCAAGCACACTGCCAGCCTTCAATAAATAACAGCAGTGACAACAAATAACCACCTGTAATATGAATGGAGAAAGGGAAAGAACCAGCCAGGAATATGCAGTCAGTTAAAGCTTGCAAGGAAAATATTAGAGTAGCTGAAAAAGCAGAATGAGTTAATGCAAGCCAAGGGATTTAGGTGAGAGGATTTTATTAATATTTCAAAATAAAAAGAGAGAGAAACATATATTAAATGTATAAGAGGACATAAAATTAATAATTTTAAATACTGACCTACTGAATGGCTTAAAAACATAACAAAAATATATAGAAAAGTAATGAGGACCTTGTAAATACTCTGTCATTTAATAATATATGTATAATGTATATAAATATAAAAATGGAAAAGTAGATAGCAATCAATAAAAATAGAAGTTATAAAGTTTACAATAAGGGAAGCTAAAGACATCAGGGGAAAAGATCTATAGCTAGCAAGGTGAACATCAAGGAGGTTTTTGTAAAATATATCAAGAACAAAAGAATTCCTAACAGTGGCATATACCCATTACTAGATAGAGACAGTAAATTTTTTAAAAACGATACAGAAAATATTTCTGTTCTGTGTTTGGAAAGAAGCAGGATGATGTACCTACATCTCATGAGGATCATGAAGTACTTTTCAGTCCATTAATAACTAAGGAAGATGTTAAACAACATCTACTAGAGATTAATATTTTAAAGTCAGCAGGCCTGGATGACTTACACTCAAAAGTTCCAAAAGAGTAGGCTGAGGAGATTTTTGGCCCACTGATGTTAATTTTTAATAGAACTTGGAACTTCCAGAAGACTGGAAGAGTGTTAATGTTTTGCCAGTGTTCAAGGACGGCAAGCGAGATTATTTGGGTAACAATAGGCCTGTTAGTCTAACATCAGTCCTGGAATGTCTGATAGGAGTTTCTATCAATAAATATAATTAAGGCCAGTCAACATGCTTTTATGGAAAATAGGTCTCATCAAAACACTCCTGATTTCAGTTTTACAAGTCTGGTTGGTAAAGATAACTGCATAGATATAACATATCTGGTACTGCACAACATTCTGATTTAAAAATTAGCACTACACAATATCAATAAAGATCGCATTAAATTGATTCAGAACTGACTAACTGGCAGATTCCAAAAAAGTAGTTGTCAATGGGGAATCATTAATAAATGAGGGTGTTTCTAGTGGGGTTCCACAGGCATTGGTACTAGGCCCAATGCTATTCAATAATTTCATCAATGATCTGGAAGTAAATATAAAATCATTGCTGATAGAATTTGCAGATGACACAAAGATTGGTGGAATGGTAAATAACGATGAGAACAGGAAAGTAACAGAGTAATCTAGATTGCTTGATAAACTGGGTCAATTGAAACAAGATGCATTTAATAAAGCCAAATGCAAGGTCATACATCTAGGAACAAGGGATGCAGGCCGTATCTACAGACTAGATGGACCATGGCTCTGATCCAGTATGACAATTCCTATGTTGCTAACAAAACATAACCTTCTTTGTGTAGGCCTTCTCTCAAAGTTTGTCTATTCTTTAGGACTTTTCTGCAGCATCTCGGCCCCAGTTCCCATTACCCACACATGGGGATATGTCTATCCTTTTTACATTCCTAGACTGGAGAGAACTGGACATATCTGACATAACCTATGTGTTAGTTAGCACAAACATTTCTGCATCCCAATGCAGGTGTTTAGCACTTGAGTTTAAAATGGCTTAAAAAGGAGCCCTGCATTCTTATAAAAGGTCTTAGACTGACATCCTATTACAGATCATCTTTAGCAAGCCACCTATTCTGGTTTAAGCAACCACTTTAAAATATCCCCAAGTGGCTACCAGTGCATTTTCATTTAACATTTTAAACACACCTCAATGTGTACGGAGTTTATAAAAAAATCAAGTGCTCCAACTAAATCTTACACCTATTTCAGAGATACAATCTTGGACCTTCAGCTACAGAAAAATACGCATCTACCACCTGAAATGAAGGAGAATCTCTGTTCACTTTTGCTTTCAGTACTTTTATCCTGTTGGTAAGCCAACCAGTAGAGGGCAGTGGTATGCATACAGTACCAATACAGTATATTACATACTAAGACTGAAGTAAAATTTCCATATCAACATCTAAAGTCAAGCAAAACTGATCTCAAGATTCAAAGGTTCACCAAACCCTTCCACATCCAAACAGGCTATAATGTCTTCTGAAGGAAGGTGAAGCAGGAGTCTTCACACCTCACAAATCCCCACATCTTTGGAAGCAGCCAGTCGGTCCCAATGCACTAGGGACCCACTGCAATGAGTCCTACTGCAGTGTGGGGCTTGCAACACCTCAGACTGCACTGATCAGTCATGAGGCTGAACATCTGGGAAAGCCCAACACTATGGTTATGATGCTGTGGAACAGACTCCCAAGGGAAGTAATGGAAATTCCATCATTTGAGTCATTTAAAATTAGACTTGACAAAAAAACATTCAAGAATATACTACAGGAAACGATCCCGGCAGAGGATGACATAAGTCTTTCCCATCTCTGTGATTCACATAGCAGAGACCTATTGTTATGTTTTCTAAACATTAAAAGCAAAACACGCTCTTTCAATCGGGATGGTTTTTATTTTAGATAAAAGTAAAAACACCAAAGAAAGAAAGAACAAATCTTCATATGAAAGAGAGGTAAGCACAGTGTGCACCTCCTTTACCTCAAATTCTTTTACAACTGTGCAAGGTGGAGAAATTTAAATCAAGGCAATTAAATCACTAATTTTAAATCTTTGGATTTTTTAAAATCATTGATTTAAATCAGGTTGAGGCTTTGCAAAACTAAGCTGAAAATTTTTGCTATTGCCATGTTAGATTAAAATGTATCAGATTAAATTATATGTGCTTTCATTAAATGCCACTACTGGTATCTTATTAATTTTTACAGAACTGTTATAAGCAAAAAAAGCAAAAATAAAAATGAAAAATGAACTTATCCCCTCCCCTGAAAACAAAGGCCCTGATCCTAAAAACACTGAAGGAGGTAACTTTAAGAACATGAATAGTCCCCCTTAACTTCACTGAGACTATTCATGTTCCTAAAGTAAAACATGTGCGTAAGTGTTTATTGCATCTGGGGCTAAAAATGTATTTTTGTTAAAAACTTTCCTCTTAGTGGCATAAAATCTTTGTCACTTCAAAGCAAAATTGATTCAGTGGTAACAGTGAAACATTACTTAGACTTTCAATACATTACCAAATTTAATGTGAAATTTTGTAACCCAGCCAAAATTTTCAAAAATAGGACCCTAAAATTAGGTTTCTAGGTCCCTATTTTTAAAGATATTTAGGTGCTTGAAGATACAGATAGGTACCTTGAAATCAATGGCAGTTGTGTGCCTATGTGCTTTTGAAAATTCCACTAGGTGCCTATATGAATCTTTAGACATCTTATAGATTCATAGAATTGTAGGACTGGAAGGGACCTCGAGAGGTCATCTAGTCCAGTCCCCGGCACTCAAGGCAGGACTAAGTATTACCTAGACTTCCCTGACAGGTGTTTGTCTAACCTGCTCTTAAAAATCTCCAATGATGGACATTCTTCTAAAAAAAATCACATATTTAGTCACCTAAGCATGGGATTTTGAAAAGCATCTAAGTGACTTAGAAGCACAAGTCCTACTGACTTCAAACGTCAAAACTTGATGGAGGAGTATAGCCTGGTCAAAGCATTTCAGCTTTATTGAGTTGTAGAAGTCAGAAGTTGGTGTTAATTACAAACATAGATACCTATTTGCTTATCTATTTTGTGTATGCGTTTGTGTTGTTCTCACAATAAGGACGTTAATGAGACCTTGGACTTGTCTGTTTCATCATAGATGAACGTTTTAAATGTGAAATGTCTTAGTAGAAAAAAAAATCAATGCAAAATTTGAAATTCTATTAACTATTAGGAAACTATTTAAGGAAACAAGTACAAAACCTCCACATTAGGAGCTTAAGGCTATAAAATAGGAATAAGGTAAAGAATTAGCAATATGTAAATATAAAAAAACCCTTTGAAACGGGCTCCCCAAAGCAAAGTGCAGTGGATGTCACTTATTAGCAACCTCTTGGTTCCCAGAGAAAAGTTGCTAACAGCCTGTGATCCTTGTCGGCTGGCCCACCGAGCCACTAGGGGGCGGTGGGGAGCTACGACGTCACTGGCCGGCCTGGGTCACGCCTCTGTCACCGGGAAATTAGCAACGGGGAGAGCGCCGGCCAGAGTCTGGAGCACGCCCCTCAAGCAGGGGAGCGCCGGCAAAAGTCTGTAGCGCCCCTCAGGCAGGGGAGCGCCGGCAAAAGTCTGTAGCGCCCCTCAGGCAGGGGAGCACCGGCGAGGGTCTGTGGCGCACCCCTCAGGCAGGGGAGTGCCGGCGAGGGTCTGTGGCGCACCCCTCAGCCAGGGGAGCGCCAGCAAAAGTCTGTGGCGCGCCCCTCAGGCAGGGGAGCACCGGCAAAGGTCTGTGGTGCGCCCCGCAGGCAGGGGAGCGCCGGCAAAAGTCTGTGGCGCGCCTCTCAGGCGGGGGAGCGCCAGCAAAGGTCTGTGGCCTGCCCCTCAGGCAGGGGAGCGCCGGCAAAAGTCTGTAGCACTGTCTGGGTTTTGGTCCCGAGGCGGGTCGGCTGGGTAGTCCGCCGCTGGCAGCTCCAGCTCTCCCTCAGGCTCAGGCTCCTCCGGTTCCTCGGGGTATTCAGCGGCTGGCAGTCCTGGTAACCCCAGTCCTTCCTGCAGGTGAGGTTTCCCACTGTCCAGGGCCTCCCCTGGCGTGGCAGCAGGGTCTGAAGGGAGCAGCCCGCGGTCGGCGTCTGCCTCCCTCCCTAGTGCTCCCCTGACTGAGCTAAGGGCCCCGCCCTTTGTACTTCCTGTCCCACCCCTCCCCTTCCGGGGGGTGGAGTGAGCTTGGCCTGGCCCCGCCCACTCAGGCTGAGAGAGCGGCCCTTTACCCTCAAGTTCGGAGGGAAGCCACCCTGGCTCCCTACACAGCCCAAAAGGCTCATGCCTGAGACAGCAGTGTGGGGAAGCCCTGTGACCAGGGACTTGTCACCCACACAGCAGGTAGCTCAGGAGTCCCAGTGCTGCAGACTGGGAGGGGAGGCTGGGAGAGTGAGCTTCAGGCAGTGCAGCAGCAGGGAAGTGGGGCTGCTGTCCAGGTGCCAGAGTTTTCCATGGGGCTGCACTGTACATGCCACTGCAGTCTCTGTATTGTGCCCTGCCCTTGGACCAGAGGCCCAGGCTCAGCATGTCTGAACTCTTCCTTCTCTGGCTGCAGCCCCACAAACCTGCCTGCAGCTGGGGCTTTCTATGGGGAGCAAGGGCATTAGTGGCCGATAGGGCTGCACAGGAAAAAAAATTGTCAGTAGGTAGCATGACAGTAGCTAATATCCAAAACCCATTAAAGTTAAAGAGAATGGAATGGGATCAGTTCCCAGCAAAATGTTGCTAATAACCAACAGTTTTCAATGTCAGGATAACTAATAAGTGACATCCGCTGTAAACTAATCAGTTTCCCCTGCAACATACCTCTTTTCCCTCCAAAAATATATCCATAATTTCTGTCTCCAACGTATCACGCCCCCAAAATAAATTCATTAACTGTCCCTGAGCATCCCTTTTCACTAAAGAGATCCACCTATTCTCTCTGTACCTCTCAACTGGTGCCTTTGTCCCTCTTCTCTCTCATATACATACTAATCTAAGGCAGGTAGGTTGATTCAATGTTTCTGTTCCAGGACTGGTCTGTGTCCTCTCCCCACCCCTACCCCCTCGCAGATCGTACTTCTCCTCTAGGGATGTCAATAGTTCCAGGTCTTCCTCAGTGTTTTCCTAGGTTACAAAACATTTCTGACAGAAAATGCAGATTCAACAACATTTAAGTGTTCCATGGGAACGTCTGGATTCCATTGAAATTTGACATGAAATTGTCAAAATGCTTTGTTTCAAGAAGGTCAAAACATTTTCTTTTGATTACATATTAGAATTCATAATATAGCTACATAAAAGTCAAAATGGTAAAGTCAAAATGAAAGATTTTGACCTTATCAAAACAGTATTTCAAACAACATTTTTGGAATATTTAATTTCATAAAAAATTCTGAGATTGATTTTTTTTATTCTAATTTGAGAGAAAACCAAATTTCAAAATCTTAGAATTTCCCATGGGACAGAAATTCCATTTTCCATCCAGCTGTAATCACCTGGTAACAGCATAATTATGGAATGTATGGGAGGGTATCCCATGAGTTTCTATATACTGGGAGACCTTATCAATTCTTGATTCCACTTACTAATACAGAACTCTGTGTTGCGCCCTATGGTAAGCCTAAGAAACCTCTAGACGTTTTCCTTTGTTTTTTGGCTAGTATCTAGAAAAACAAGATAAAAAACAAAGTAATATCACAATTACGCAATATTGTCAATTTACAAACACACTACTCTCTCACCTTTAGTCTTTCCACTAGGAAGGCATCACCTACTATTGCCAGTTTCATTTTTACTCCTTTCACTCAAATTAGGGAATTTATTGGCAAAATGAAACCCACCAGTATTACATATGCTCCATTTTATAGACATGGGTTTCAGGTATTGGAATGTATTATTGCTTTTGATGAAGGTCAGTCCTCATGAAAATCAAAATTTAGGAAGTGCCAGAGTCAAAAAAAAGTAATGACTATCAATATTGTTCATATATTATATTCCTTAATGCCTTTCAGCCCAAACAAATCAAAAGTGGTCTTTCAATGAATTTCTATATCTACAGTACTACATTTATTTTTACAAGAATTACTTCACCTACCACTGAAATGGGACACATCTGGACTGCGTGATGAGGCAGGGCTTACTGGTGGTGCTGCCTAGTGGTTAGGTCACTGGGCACTAGCTTTCCCCCTTCTACAGCATCCTTGACAGCAGTCGTTATGGTGGTGTGATGGTTCCTCTTTGGCAAACAGTACTGCCCTCCAGCCAGGTCACTAGTTGAGCCCAGGATGACAAAGCCCAGCAAAATATGTAAGTCCCCAAAAAAGAAAGTCTTCAGCTCACCTCCAGGCCCCTGTGTGGACAGCCTTGCCTCAGGGTTTACAATGTCTCTATTCCCTCTTATTTCCAGGGAAAGAGGGGTTTTGCTCCCCATGCAGGGGTTGTTTGGTTGGGAAGCCCAGACAATCCTTCTCCAGGAGTTCTTCAACCCAGGCCTCTACAAAAGGCAGGGATAGCAAACACTCTGGAGTGCTTTGGGGCATTTCCTACCATTTAAAATTTCCAAGTCCAGGGTATAAGAACAGCCATACTGGGTCAGACCAAAGGTCCATCTAACCCAGTATCCTGTCTTCCGACAGTGGTCAGTGCTAGGTGCCCCAGAGGGAATGAACAGAACAGGTAATCATCAAGTGATCCATCCCGTCACCCATTCCAGCTGCTGGCAAACAGAGGCTAGGGACACCATCCCTGCCCATCCTGGCTAATAGCCATTGAGGACCTATCCTCCATGAATTATCTAGTTCTTTTTTGAACCCTGTTATATTTTGGCCTTCACAACATCCTCTGGCAAATTGTTCCACAGGTTGACTGTGCATTGTGTGAAGAAATACTTCCTTTTGTTTGTTTTAAACGTGCTGCCTATTCATTTCATTTGGTGACCCCTAGTTCTTGTGTTATCAGAAGGAGTAAATAATGCTTCCTTATTTACTTTCTCCACACCCATAATGGTCAAAGTCTTACAAATGATCCAGCACAAGATGTAGTACAGAGCTCCCTAATCCTAGAGAAAAGTTAGCCCCTGCTCTGGGGCCTGGATAGCTGATGCTTGTAGATTTTCCCCTGCAGTTTAGACTCCTGCTGTACCCCATTCAGGAGCTCTCAAGATAGATGTCTCCTCTCCAACATCCCCACCCTCGAGTTTTCTGGTTCCCTTTGAAGCTCCTCCTCTAGCTGGAGGAGGCTTTGCAGGTGCAATGGAGTAGAGCCAGCTGGGCCCAGAGCTGCTCCTTAATCCCTTCTGTCCCAGTGGGGTTTATATACCCCATCACAGGCTGGAACATGGCAGCCATTTAATACAGAAATGCAGAATTTCACAAAAGATACACAATAAAGAATATCATGTCCAACTGAAACTGCAAAAGAGTTTGGATAGGTAGAACTAATTCCTCAGATTGATATGTACTTACTAACAGATTTGTAGAGGAGACCTGGTACAAGATCTCATCTTTACGTCTCCTAGAATTGTTCCAAATTGAATGGCTTCTTAACTGCTACAAGAAAATTGATGCAAGAGTGATTTCAAGGATTTATTTCCCCAGCTCCCATAACTATGATATTAGCAAAATGTCCTGAATAACTGAAATTAAACAAAGATAGGTACCAGTTTAGAATTCTTGTGCCTGCCAGTAAATGTATTTCATCACTATGCTTGCATGAGGAAATACCAGATAAATGTGGTTGACAAACTGGAATGTAAACAGAACATTGAGATTAGACTAGACTAAAAAGATTGCTCTGAAACTACAGTTTAAGCATGAAAAATAAAAATTAAGCTCTAAGCGATCATTACCACCTGGTGTCCAGTTTGCTTTATAAAAGGTCAAGTTTCTACACCAGCAAATTTTAAGCCAAAGTTTAAAAGTCTCAGGAAAGGAGATAAGTCAGGGGTAATCTTTTCTTATGAACAAATGTATGTAAAAATTTCTGTTTCTCTGAAGCAAAGATAAATAGTTTCCCAAATGAATTCCTCCCCTCCCACTAGCACCATGCTTTGGTTCCCATGGAGATTTAAACTCAGGACCTTCAGAACAGATGGCTAAGACCTTATCTCCTTTCCTATCACAGCATGAAGCACTGTAAGTTTGTCTGATAATGAACTCACATAGAAGACAATGTTTCTTTACCACTCAATTTATCTACTGGTAAATCCATCAAACAAATGCCTTTTTAATTAATGAACAAAATTGACTTGACCTTTACAAACAAATATACAAAACAATTTGTATTGTATATAAAATTGTATATACTAATTAAAACAAATATTTTGGTTTTATTGCTCCATACCAATAGCATTTATTAAATCTCTGGCACACGTATTTTTTCTGCACTTAATTTGAGAGGTATTTATTTTCAGTGTTGTTTTCCTATTGCTTCAGTGTTAGTTTTGCATCCTCTTATTTTTCTGTTCACTTTTCCACATTTATATCTTAATTACACCATTGGTTTGACATTGCTTCAGAGCAGCCATGAAAACAGTTAATCTTAAATATCATCAGAAGAATTCAGCTCATATCTAACATTGCACCAATCCAATAGCTTCTTTCTGTATTATCTGAAATGCTCACCAATGAAATTACTAAAGCAAAACAAAAATGGATAAAACATATACTGAAAACTGTAGCCAATGTTCAGATATAAAAAGCAAAAGCAGCTGTTATCCCTCAAGCATAATCCTTTTCCTTTCCAAAACAGTGAAATACTGACCACTGTTAACACTTTATTTAGCTTCTCTTTCACTGTAGCTTACTACTTCATGAACTAGTCTCCAAAACATGTACTTGCTCAGATATTATTGTGTATGTCAAATTTCCTTTTGAGTCTTACAAAAGTTACATATGCATATTTTTATTAACAACCTTTAAAGACAATAGGATTAAATATAGGGTTTTTTTTTTTTTTTTTTAAAATAAGACTATAATAAAATGTTTAAAGGGAAAAACCTTAGAGGTTAAAGTGAAAACAACTAACTGAGGTCAGTAGTTATCTGATGGCTGCTGGGTGGCCTATGTGAAATGGATTGAACTTCTCACTCCAGTTCCTAGTTGACAGACATTTACATAATACTAAAACCACATAATTAGTCCTTGTTAGAATTCACAGGGAGGCAAATAGTTATACACATCCCATGGACACAGAAAGCAAATTCACTTTCATTAAATTCACTTAAAACATTTTCCCCAAAATATTTATAACAAGATTGTTAGCATATGCTTTGCTTGTTGAATACAGGAGCCAGTATGGCAAGCACAAACCTACAACATCCTATTCTGATTAATTTACATATATTCCTTCTAATAGCGGCAAGTGCCATCCACTCATCTCCCTACACACCCAATATATTTCTAGGGCACCCATCACTACAGCATCTTCACATGCATGTAACTGTGGTTACCCAGCTGGTTAGGACAGACAGAGGAACTCCCTAGGGAATCAGACTGCTCGGAGAGTCTGCCCTTTTATAAATGATCTATTTTTTTTAATATCAGAAATGTCACCAATGTAACCACACTAGTTTCTATTTATATACATTTTTAAAAAGGGATGTGTAGGAGTGTCACATAGCAGGTGAGAAGGATTATAACATATAACTCCTCCACGCAAACATTTCCATTGCGCCACTGTTCCTCTCTCATTAACTGGCAAGAGAAAAAGGTCTTGTTTTTGTTTAGCCAGATTTTTGTCCTTCTCACAGCTTAAATCATCTCAAAACAGAGGTCTGCTTGGCAGGCACTACAGCCTGCTGCCATCCTGCCACCATCCCAAATCATTCTGCCTCTGCTTCCTATACCTCTGTTGTTTTGATTTATACTTGCACCAAGAGTCCTGTCATTACTACTTATGATGGATTCTTAAGATAATTATTCATCTGTCAGTGAAATTTCACACTTCAGTAGGTGAAACCAATAAACAAATCCAAACATAAAATACAACCATGGTTACATCCATAAAATACATCCAAATATAAAATACATCCATAAGCAAAACCCCATGGTTTTTATAGTCCAACAGGCCCCATAAACTTGTCTCATGGGAGGTTTGCAGAAGACCCCATTGACAAACCAGCTGAATGCACATAAATACTTTAGAATCAGGAATGAGTCTAGAGTATCTGGGATCTATGGCTGCAAGGTTTCTGCATAGCCCAACTTCAGCCTAAACATCTCAATATGACAGCCAAGGCATTTCCAAAGCTTTCTGGAGAATGTGGCAGGTCTGCCCCTGCTGCTGTAAGAATGTTTTCCATAGTCTGGCATCTGGGTGCTGACTGATTGATATGAAAAGAGAAGTGGGAGTTTGAATATGTGGGTGGTGATAGTAAATGGCAGCCTGTCACAGAGTTATTTATGTTTGTAGAATAATTCTGATTGTTTGTTATGGACAGTTTAACTTTGGGGAAAGAAAGTACAGATTATTGCAAGATGGTACATTCTAAGGCAAACAAGGATATTTTTCGTCTGGAACACTATTTTAACATCTCAGTATTTGTGTATCCCCTCCCACATGTGCAGGGTATCCATGATTATATTGTACACATGGCCTCAGTTTCACCTTCTGCCCAATGCATTAAATACTACTATTACTATGCACTTTAAAGATATAAAGTGTTGTATAAACATTACTTAATCGCCACAACATGCTAATGGAGGAAGTAAGAAAATATTGTTTTAATTTTAGCCATTTTACAAAGGAGAAAGCGAAGACAAAGAAGGCAACATTCATTCATGGTGTGATCCTGCTGAAGATAGCGGAGTTACATCTGGAAATAATTTGGTGCAGAGAAGTGTACTCGGTTATTTTAAAAGAGGTCTATTGGATGTGCAGCACTGAATGTGAATGCTTGATTTTGGACACTCCAGAATTCAGAATTTTAAATAGTGGAGGTGGAAGAATTCTGAACATTTTATTCCAGCTCTGATATCCCAACTTCAGCTGAGTGTTCAGTCACCAGGATTCTCAAAAGGCAACTATCACAGTAGTGTACGGTATACCCATTTGTTGCTAAAATAAATGTGTTTCTCCACTGCACTGGGCCCCGAGCACTGAGAAGGAAGCCAGACAGACATAAGACACACAGACATAAGAAATATACAAGACATTAGAAATTGCCAATACTGCTGGAATAGGAAGGTATAATGTCTCCTCACTCACGCTATCCTTGCATAAAATCCAGAGACTTCACCAGCAGAAAACCTGCACCTGCAGGTATTAATGATGACCACTAAGAAATACAAAACTCAAGGTGCATCTCTCTCAAAGCACCACTGTGCCAATCCCAGCTAGTCTCACCCCCGCTCTTTGGCTCAACCCTAGCCCTTTAGCAACTGCTTGCTCTCCCATCTATCTCTGATTAACTCTCTATTTCACCCATGCTCGTGTGTGTGTGTGTGTGTGTGTGTGCGTATTTTTCAGTCACTTAGGAGTGGGATTCCTGAAAATGTGTTTAGTGGGCTTAGTTGTGCCTTTACATTACCAAGTCAAGAAGCTGAGCAAGTGCAACCTTCTGAATGTTTCTGAAAATCCCAGTTGAGCAGCCAGTCCCTTAATCAAGCCCTGGACCCACAGTACTGGAGCCATGAAACACCTAAAGAACTAAGGAAACTTGAACATAAGCAATAGCTGTTCTGAAGACTCCTCAAGGGGCTAGTGTTGAGCCAGAGAGGCAGTGTAATACATCACTTGTGCCGCCACAAACTTTGGTAATACTGGCAACGGTGTCTTATTATAATAGGAGGCAGTATGGCCTAGTGCAGGGGTCGGCAACCTTTCAGAAGTGGTGTGCTGAGTCTTCATATATTCACTCTAATTTAAGGTTTCGTGTGCCAGTAATACATTTTAACGTTTTTAGAAGGTCTCTAAATCTATAATATATAACTAAACTATTGTTGTATGTAAAGTAAATAAGGTTTTTAAAATGTTTAAGAAGCTTCATTTAAAATTAAATTAAAATGCAGAGCCCCCCAGACCGGTGGCCAGGACCCGGGCAGTGTGAGTGCCACTGAAAATCAGCTTGTGTGCCGCCTTTGGCACGTGTGCCATAGGTTGCCTACCCCTGGCCTAGTGGATAGAACACTGAACTGGGACTCAGGTTCCCTGAGCACTATTCCTGGCTCTGCCACTGACCTGCTGGGTGAATTTGGGCAAGTCACTTTCCCTTTCTGTGTCATTTTTAAAATGGGAACCATGATACTGACCTCATTTGTAAAGCATTTTGGGATCTATAGATTAAAAAGCACTATATAAGAAGTATTATTATTATTATTATCACCACCATCCACAGTCATACAGTTGGTCAGTGGAAGAGACAGAATTAGAACCACTGTCTCCTTGCTCAGACCACTAGACCATACTGTTAAATGAATGCATTAGAAATATAGCCACAAAATTATTTATCCTTTTGCAAATGCAAAATAGCAACATTTTGAAGCACAACCCTTGCAGAGACTATTACATTGAAATGGTGTTAAATGTAAGAGAACTTTGAAGCAAATCCCTTATATTTTCAGCAATAAATGCATGGCTTCCATTCACATTTGAGGTGTGTTAGTTATATGGCTAAAAACTTGCAAAACTATTTAAAAAGAGATTTTGCTTACATCTCTTCATTTTTAGTCCTGTTTCAATATCTCTCTATAGGCCTTGTGCTCAAAATTTTAAAAGACTTCTTTCTGATACTTCCTATTTCCATAGGAAACTGCACTGAGAGACACTCCTTTCCTTCCAGATACTGTACCTTACTTCTCAAATATTAAGCAACTGCCTCTTATAATAAAGCTTTGTGCTACAGAAAAGAACAAACATAACAGAGAGCGATATAAAATATCAGTTGTTTTCCAAAATGGAAAAATCATCTTTTTAGCTCTCTCAAGGTTTCAGCTTTGAGATTTGCTGGCAATCTTCTCATAATCAGGAGTACATCCCTTTCCCAAGTTACATATTCCATTGCATGGTGCCTGTGCATACACAGTAACTGGAGAAAAATATAACATAGCTCTCCTTTTCATGTTTTTAAGTTGCAACACACAGCTTCACCAAAAAATGCTTGTCACCAAGTGCAACCTTTTAATATCTGCAGGGCTCTCCAATATAGGGACGGAACTTCATTGTTTATTAGAGAGAAGAATTAGATCCAGTGTGAATAGAGGTAGATTAGTCTGATTTTGGAGGCCCAGGACAGACAACCCACAGTACAAGGAGCGGAAGATAAGAAAAAGATTAGTCAGATTTTAGATTTTCCCACCCTATCCCTATTATCACCATCAGCTCTACACATACTGTAGAACCCAGTGTACTATTTTGGGATTAGCTCTGTAAATTGTGTCTGTATTACATTGTTCTTTGGATAATTGACTGGCTTTTCTCTTTGGGAATGTGGTCAAGGACTAATCTTGATGGGAAGGGATGGTTGCTTTATTTCAAGCAGGCAATCTCAAAAAGGTACATAGCTGACATCATCAAAACCCAGTGTTCAAAGAGAAATGAGTTAAGCAGGAGACAATTATGTCCAGTGCTCAGAAACTAGAACTTGAACACTGCTAGAAGGAATGAAACAAAATTAAAACATCAAAACAAGACATTTATCTTTCACAGTAAGTGGAACTGAATAAATAAATAAATCAAAATAAGTTTGTTATTTACAGCTCATATGTGAGTACCTGTTCATAGAACTTTGGAATTCTAGTATAATCCAAATGTTCTATAGTACAAGGAGAGCAAATATTTATTTACCATGTATAATGTGATCCCACCACAATGACAGTATGAGGGAAATGAATAAAGCTACATTGTACAGACAAAGAAAGAACCTTGCATTAGAGAAACTTAAAAAAAATCCTGGGTCTTTGAATAAATCATGTTTGACATGTTCAAATCAGTGAATTCATTCAATGGGGCTCCTTTTAATAATAAATCTAAGCACCTCTGGTATGTGTCACTTTCTCATCCATAGATCGTTACCTGCTTTTAACAGACTTGGAAACTGATATGCAGACAGATGACTTGTTTGACAAGTATTTCTAATTGCTAACTCTAATGTCCAAAGTTAATTACAATATTTACTTACTTCCTTGGTTGGTTTGGTAGGCAGGAAGACTATGGGTCATACAGACTTAGAATGTGTATATTTGTAACCACTCAATCTCTTTCCTTCCCCACCCACACCTGCAGCACTCACCATAGATTTCTGCTGAAGTGAATCCTTAATAATCTAAGCTGTTTTCCTAGCAAGTGATTAAGTCCTCCAAAAATATTTCCACATCCAGGCACACACCCCAAAAACTAGTGAATAAAAATTAAACTCCCTATTAACACGTTAAACATGTCACTTTAGGACCTGATCCTGCAAAGACTTAAGCCTATGCATAACTTTATGTGTATGAGTAGTTCCACTGACTTCAATGGGACTATTCGCATCTTACTCGTGTGAATAAGTCTTTGCAAGTTTGAGGACTTCATTATTCTAGAGTTTGTTTGTCCTTTATGGCGGACATTAAGATGAACATTTTCAGAAGTGACTATTTCTGGACATGGGTGCTTTAATGTTTGTGTGTTCAATCTAAGTCTTTATGTATCTCAAATTTGACAATGAAGTATTTCTACTTAAATAAGTACAACTATTAAACTTCCAGACTTTCATATTTATTTAAAGTTATTCTATTCTAAAGTGGATCCTCTTCCCTTCTTGGGCATCAACAACAGAACAAATTCCTATGTTCCAATCAGATACCCTCTGTGAAAACCTCATGGAAGGCAATGGGATTTGAAGACATTGAGGCTGCACAGATGAAATCAGAGTTTAATTCGGCCTGCAGAAACTTCAGTTTTGATGATGCTGCATAAGATCCCATTTTGAGATCTTTCTAATTGTGTATTTAGCACATTTGAAAAGGAAATTAGAGAGACATAATAAATATGGAATTTCACGCTTACTTTTCAGAGCTGACCCACACTTATTTCTGAATTTCTTCATTTCCAATGTTTGTTTTTGTTGTAGTTACAACATTCTAAAAATGTTGCTGTAAGTTAATGGAGACTTATTTACAACCTTAACCAAGGGCCAGATTCTGATTTGTTTATTCATGTTGAACAGTAGCTTACACCATCAGTAAGGATATGATTTAGTCACGGAGGTCACTGAAGTAATGGATTTCGTGACTTTACCAGACCTCCGTGACTTCTTCGGCTTCAGCTGTCAGTGGCTGCAGCCAAGGCCAGAGCTGGGGCTGTGAACCTCCACCCTCCGTGGCTGTGGCTGGGACAGGGGCTGTGTCCTTCTCCCCCGTGGCGGTGGGGCTCAGGCTGTCAGTCCCCCCCGATCCCCGCCATGGGGCTCCAGCTGTCATCCCTCTCCTTCCCCCGGGTTATTCTTAGTAAAAGTCATGGACAGGTCATGGGCTCTTGTGAATTTTTGTTTATTGTCCATGTCCAGTCCGTGACTTTTGCTAAAATATAACCATAACAAAATCTTAAACTTAACCATGAGAATTCCACTGAATTCAATAGGACCACTTAGGGAGGAAGGTACTACTCAATGAAGTATCAAAATCTGGCCCTTAGTTTTTTTGGTTTGGGGGACTTTTTTTCAGGTGTGTGTGTAGGGTGACCAAATGTCCCGATTTTATAGGGACAGTCCCGATTTTTGGGTCTTTTTCTTATATAGGCTCCTATTACCCCCCACTCCCGTCCAAATTTTTCACACTTGTTGTCTGGTCACCCTATGTGTGTGGAAATTTACAGAAATTGGTCAGAGCCTGGGATAACTTCGCCACAGGAAGCTACCACTTATTTGTTTTTTGTTCTAGTCATCTAATTGAGAATCATTAAAATATAGAAAGTTAGGAGTGGTTAATGGAACAAATGAAATTGTCTGCCTTTGTAGTAAAAATATATTTTTAGTATTCACAGCTTCAACATTGTTTTCTGTTACCACAACAATCCTTGCTGAAGAAGCAGAGAAGGATGTGGGCTGATCACCTGCAGGGTCCACTACTGGTGAGCTCAGCCAACTAGTCACATGGAAGCTTTTCTTCACTAAAAGGGCATTAGTAACCAAGTAAGCTAGTTTGTCTTTCCTTCTTTTCTTCTAAAAATGGTAGGGAAACACCTTCTTATAATGAATACATTCCCTAGCACTCAAAGACAAAATAAATATTTGATTTCCTGTGTCTGTCTCACGTATCCATGGTTATTCTCTGAGTATTTTATGAAAATCTACAGTTTCCAAGATGATTTTTTTCTTAAAACAAACATACTGCTCTTACTTAGCTTCAGCTTTCTTGCTGATGCTATAGGGAGTTTTTCCTGAACAATCAGGTTATTGGTCTGCATACTGCCTTTATACTGATCATCAATGCCGTGCAATGATCAAGTCAGAGTCCAAATCTAAGATCTTATCGAAACTCTACGGGAAATTACTTTTATCTCTGAAATGACAATATGGTGCATCCTTCAGCTCCTAATAGTCTAGGAGGAGTTCAATTTCAACTATTCACACAACTCAAAATACAAACATTATTTAAATTATTAAACTAAAATTAATAAAATTAAACTATTAAACTAAAATTATTAAATGATGACGATTTGCCCAGAAAAGCATTTATCATATGGCAATAGAGTATGTGGCCCTCAAATTTTTACATTAAGCTGTTTTACATTACTGATGTAACTCTCAGTTGTCAATGATGAAACTGAATAGCTGTTAAAACTGGTAAGATAACAGACTGAGTCTCTAGGGATTTTCAAGAATGAGCAAACAATTCACAGGTGGCGACAACAGGGTTTTATAAGATTCAGTGGGCCATGTTCTAAGTACCTGGCACTCAGATCAGAATCAGGCCATGATTGTTTTTTCAAGGAGACAAACATTTAATCTGCAATTCACACATTTGCAGTTATACTGTTTTGAGAGAGAATAGAATTAACTGACCTCTGCCTACATTTCCCTTCCTACCCCCTCATCTAGAGCGGCTATGTTCCACTGCCCCGTTTGATTTCTCTGCACATGCATCTTTATTAACCACACCCATACACTGATTTTTAAATGCTGGAATCGCACATACAATAGCAAATGATGTGTTGACAATCCCAAGAACCTTCTGATGAGTTTTGTTAAGAACTGAGACCTAGATTTAAAAAAAAAAAAAAAAAAAGATGCTGGGTTACACGGAAGTGCTCTTGCCATACTTTTAACATAGTTTGTCATTCTTTTACTTTCAGCATGTTAGAATTTTTTAAGACTCACAGTACCAAGTGCTATTTGTCCCCTGCCATTCTTCTCCCCCTTACTCTATTCTGCCCCTTTTTGCCTGTCCCCAGTTCCTCTTGGTTCTTGCTATTATGACAAAGTCAGATCTGTCAGACATAAGAGAGTGATCCTATTAGGTTCCAGGAAGTGAGCAGGCACAAGCCCTCCCCCAGCCTTAGGGGAGGATCCACAAGGTCCAGGAACTCAAATAATTACGGGGGACAATCAAAAATGTAACAGGGGCAGGTGTGAAGGTCAAAGGGTCAAACGAAGGGAAACTGAAGGGGACACCCAGACAGTGCCTCGAAGGTGACAAGGGAGCCAGTGGACACTGCATAAGAGAGTAGTCCTGTTGGGATCCAGGACTACTCTGCTAAAGGATCACCCCCCAGGCTACGGGGAGGATCCACAGGTCTGGGATTCCAACTGATTGCGGGGGACAACTAAAGATATAGCAGGAACAGGAGTGAGGTCACAGGGCTAAACGAAGGGAACCTGACAGGGACACCGAGCAGAGAATGCTGGACAGTGCCTCGAAGGTGTCAAGGGAGCCAGCGGACGGCACATAAGAGAGTAGTGAAAGACAGATATATCAGCCCCAGAATGGTGAAGGCCCCTGTCCCTGTGAACTGAAGAGAGATTACCTCAGGTTAATTAGAGACACCAGAGTCCAATTAAGGGCTGCCACAGTGACCTTTAAAAACCCCTCTTCTGGTGAGAGCAGAGGAAGAGGGAGGAGAAGCAAGCTGCAGCAGGGTTAGTGGCAATAGGAGAAAAGGCTACTCCTGGGTGGATGGATGTGTCTACTCCTTATAGATAAAACAATCAAGTTAACTGCTGTTTGGGAAAAGACTGGCCACCAGAAGCCAGCGTAATAAATCAACACCCGGGAGAGTGGGAGGGAAAGGTATTCCTATTTGTGTTGTGAGTTTGGTATTTTGGTGGTTGTTTTGCTTAAGAGAACTACTTGAGCTTCCCCTGATGCCCACCTTGTAAACATATTGAAAAACCCTCAGAGTAGGACTGATTAACTACAGGCCCCCACTGCATGAGGAAGAAATGCTGAGGCCGATGAGGCCAAGGAGGTGTCTTGCCACACTGTATAAAAACTTATCTCCTCAATTGGACTATATCATCAGAAATACAACAGCTCATCATTTAACCTCCCCTTTCCTTCTTCTCTTATCTCCTCTCCAAATTCTTATTCATTCATATTAGTTAAAATGTCTTCCACTTATTCTTCCATTTTTATTTTTAAAAGCTCATTTTATTTAAATTGTACACTTAAAAAACCCCTTCTCCTTCTATTCAGATCCTGTTCTCTGTGCCAAGACTACTAACAAAGTTAGCTGGCAAATCTGATGGGCCTAATGGGTTTACCTAACTATTAGGAGTTTGATCCTGCCCCATTGAATATAATGAGAATTCTGCATTGCCTGTAAGGGAGCAGGCTTACCTCACTCCAGTTCCTAGGGTCTATCAGCTCATTCCCAATATGCCACAAAACTGCCATAAGAGAATGGCTTTCAGTCACCACCAATCTGGATCAGATTTGAAACCAGTGAGGAGAAAAGTTCTGTATCACCATTATCAGTCACTTAAGTCATTTGGTCCATGTAAAAAAATTATATGTATACACAATTAAAAAATCTCAATAGAGAAACTTGAATTCAGACTGATATATATGTAGTTACATTACTAGCCAATGACTTAGTATGGTTCAGCATTTGGAAATGAACAGTACAGCAATAAATCTTTCATAATAAATTATTTTCTTAAATTATTGTTTTGTTGTGTATGCAATGTAATATAATTAAACCAAGCTGTTCCACTATTTATTGTATTAGCTATAGAGATACAACTAGCAAAATGTACTGATCATTATACATCAGCTGTTCTCAACCAGTCTTAGTTATCTTATTTAAAAAATGTGTCTGGAAAGTCTGTATAAAAGAAAACAAACATGTATAATGCAAAGTGTGCATCAAATTTAATATGAAAGTGTATTTTACTTTGCTTTTGAGATAATGGAAATTTTTGCTGACATAGAAGTGTGTTGTACAGGGAAGCACATATTGCATCTGCCTGGACAAAGCTGCAACCCTTTCTGCTGAGTTAAGTGGAAAGGTTGGTTTCAGCTTAGCTCTGTGGTTGGGCTGTGCACCAAGTTAGCTGAAAACAGAACATTAGTTTGTGCAGTTCCTGTCATGGATTAATTTCCTATGTAAAGTGAGGAGGCTGCTTTGATTGAGAGAGGGAATGTCACAAGAAGACTGACTTCAAATTTATTTTGGTGTCTATTGGCATCGCAGTGACTCATTGAAACAATGCTGCACAAGAGACCAAGAGCAGGAGCAGATTCATTGGTAGCAACCCAGAAAAACCTTGAATATGCCATTTAAGTAATGCCCATACCCATAGTGTCTATATATCAGAGTCTGGGGGCATCATCATCCGATGGAAAGGAAGGAGAGTTCTCCTATAGGGAAAAAATGGCATATCAATATACCACAGTGCCTAAAGAATTACATGGATAATACATAGTGGAGATACAGTTTTCACATTTCTATAAACACAGACCATCTGTACTACATTTCTAGTGATTAAAACTATGATTTTGTTACAACATTTAAAACTTTTGTAACTGTCTTGCTAGCTGCTAACATAAATTAAATGCTATAAATTGACACACAGTTTTAATTACTGAAATAAAGTGCAGATGTTCTGGATTTACAGTAAAATACATGACACTTCCAGAAGCCAATAACTGGAGTCTTTTACTTTCATGACATGCTATGGTCAAGACCTAAGACAGACTATAGTTTGAGGGGAGTTTTCACAAATGTCATAGATATGAAAATAGCATATATTTCTTATGAGGAGCAGTGTTTCATGAGCTGATGTGTTATTGGTGCCCCTATTGTGCCTGTTAGGACCTATTGCTGTATCTTCTTTTCTAGGGCTCCCTTTTGTTGTATGTAGCATTTACTCCATTGTATTGTTGTGCAGTGTACAGGAAACATCTTGTACACCAAGCAGAGTGCCAAGGGAAGTGCCACTAAATAGTATATACCCCAAACCTTGGAAACATATTTGTATTTATCAACAAAAGCTCAGCTCAGATAAAAATATTCCATTTTCAGTAAAGTCACTGAATTTACATCCAATTTTCAGCCGTGTTGAAAGAAGTGCAGGTAAATTGCTTAAGGCCAAACAGTGCAAGTTACTCAACTGGCATTTGGAATTTGGACTGAATCTGGTGTGGTTCACAACTGTGAGTACCAACCTCAGGGCAGACCATCAACAGGTAGAGCCAGGGCCGGCTCCAGGCACCAGCTGAGCAAGCTGGTGCTTGGGGCGGCAGATTGTTGGAGGCGGCATTCTGCCCAATCCTAGGGCGGCACGGCCGCTTTTTTTTTTTTTTCCCCTTGTTCTGCTCCGGCCGCCCTGTAGGAGGCGGCAGCGTGGAGAACCAGAGCGCCCTGCAGGGTAGTCCTCTTCCTTCCCTCCCCGCCGACCGGAGCGGAGCCCTCGCGGCAGGCGGCGGTGCAGCGGGAGGGGCCACGTGGCAGCGCCCCTGCTGTAGCCCTGGCCGCCCCCTTCTCTCTCTCTCCCGCCTGCTCCCTCCCGCTCCTCCCCCCCAGCCGGTCCCCCTGCATCCGCGCTCCGGCCGCGCCGCAGGTTTTTTTTTTTTTTTTTTTTTGCTTGGGGTGGCCAAAAAGCCAGTGCCGGCCCTGGGTAGGGCAGACACCCCAAACTGCTTGTGTTCTCTATAATTAGATTTCACCCACCCAGTAACAAGTGTGAACTCCTGAAGCACTATAACAGTCTTACCATGGTGTCACAAACAGTCTCCTTGGGCACTCCAGTCTATCTTGCCACCCAGGCAAGCTGGACTTAGTGATAGCTGGTGGCAATACACCAAAGATCACAAAATATTCAGGTTACTTCCAGTCCTAAGAGACCAGTCACTTTATCCCAGGACGATTTGTACCCTAGATGTTTCACCAAAGACAATGCTTGTAGCCAATCCTGTTATAAACTAACTAAAGATTTATTAACTAGCAAAAAGAAATTAGGGAGTTATTACAAGGTTAAAGCAAGCAAACCTATATACACAAATGAGTTACAGTCTATGGTTTTAAAAGGTGACAGAACTGTAGTAAACAGTCAGCTCTGAATGGCTTTTAGGGCTAGCCCAGGTTGATCCTGGGGATCTCTGCTTCTGTTTCATAGCTCCAGCCCTGTGAGAGTCTAAAAGAAAGATGACATTTTTTCTTGTCTGCTATTTTTATTTCCTTCTTTCAGGAGTCAAGATGATGGGATGAGCCCTTTTGCACATAACATCTTTATGGCTGTGAAGGGGCAATTAAAGTATTTGTATTGTGATGTCCCACAATGGCCTGTTCAGTTGTGATAGCTCTTCCTGATGGGCAGGAGATGATTCAACCTGACCAGGTTCACAGTTTCAGAGCAAACATTTTTTACAGTTTTTTTTTTAAATGGAGATATCCTATCTCCTAGAACTGGAAGGGACCTTGAAAGGTCATCAAGTCCGGCCCCCTGCCTTCACTAGCAGGACCAAGTTTTAAAGCAAAAACTAAATATTACCTTTAGCATGTGGTAAAGATATTATAAGTGAGATTAACAAATGTCGCAATTTACAAGCATTTCATAAAGTCTAAACACATTGTTACAAGTTCAATACCCATCGTAACCATACTAACGCCCAGGTGAAACAGACTGTTTTCCAGCAATGAATTTCTCAGTGCTTGGCTGGGGTCTAATGCCTTGGCAAGAGCCAGTCCCTGGTCTGCCAGCGTCACAGATACTTCTAACTCCCAGCTCTTCTAACTACTGCAACACAACCTTATACAACAACCCATGTGTGCACACAACAGCCCCAGTAGTATGATCTAAGATAATATTGCTCTGTTTCCAACCTCACACCCATTTTACATGAGGGTAACTCCATTTACCATAATGGCATTTTACTCCTGATTTACAGAAGTGGTAACCTCTATCACAATCAGGTTCCATGGACCAAATTCTCTACAGGGTAACTCCCTTGACATTAATGGAGTTATGCTAGCAGAGATTTTTACCCAATTTATCTTCTGTGAAGCAGTACCAGAACAGATGAACGAGTTCAAGAGTGATATCCTGTTGGAAGTTATGATGTTTCCAGGGAATAATGAAACTGAATAGTTTAGTTTATTTCTCACATTATCTCAGAAATCTCTCTCACGCACCACCCAAAGATTTTCATAGTCTTAGAACTTGTGTAGGACATGGACTGCATGTGAGATAACGTTCTTTTATCAAATCCACCTGCAACTTCAGCCTATCTTGCAAAAAAGCCAGTATTTTCTTTATGGCAAAGTTTTTAATCACATGCATTTTTCCTTATATCTAGTTACTTTAGCATATTATCACTTCCATATACATCAAATTGCTTATTTGTATACTGAACAATTAAAAAAAAAATCAAGAGTGATGCTTCTTAAAGTCAGAATTTGATTTCCCTATAAAACTATTTGTCTTCATTGACATAAACATATTGCAATAACTGAACTGAAAATACTCATCCTCTCTTCCAAAAAAACTCATGAGACTTATAAAGCAAAATTGGCAAGACATTGTTTTTTCTGCATTTTAAAAACATTTGTTAATCCTGATGTAATGTTCAATACATAATTGTTCCACTAGAGTAGCAACACTGGGAAGCTAATTCTAGATATAAAAAGGTTTCTCTTTCCTCTGTGGGGGGGAGGGAAGAAATAAAAAATATGAAGAAAAAAAAAGGTTTTAAAAAGTCTGACTATCAAATAGAAAAACTTGTCCTGTTTTTCAAAGGATATCCCTTGTGCTGACAGTCTTACATGCTTGATCTTGCTAGTGTCAAGTCAAGAGAACCAAGCGAGCCAAAGAAAACTCAGCTGATACTGTATTTTAGCAGGTCACTGAGTTTTTCTGGTTAAAAAGAGAAAGGCTGTGAAGCTAATCCAGATGAGATACATAATCTCTTGTTTATGTTTCACTGTGATAAAACCATTTCAGAACAGCAATAATGAAAAGCTAGGAAGTGAAAGAACACACACACACACACACACACACACACACATACACAGAGGATTATTTTACAATCTTATGGTTTTGGCAGATGCCAATGCAAAATTGAAGGTCCATGACACCTAATATAATTTTCCTGAAACAATGAAAATTTGATCTTTTATGAGGGAAATAGTGAAGGACATGCCAAATAGTGGGCAAAAAAGTGTTTGGAAAAGAGTGTCCATTTCTGCACATGAAATATCAAAAGTGGCAACAATTTCAAGGCAAAATGGCCTACTCTTTAATTATCTTTTGATTATAACATTCAAATCACTCTCTCTCCCCCTTTCTTCCCATCTGCTTTTAATTTTTCTTTACACCCAAGTTGGTCAATAAATCAGTCTAGAGCCAGCAAATGAGCACAGCTGGAAAGAGTATCTTAATAGGTTAGGTTTTGATGGCTTTCAGCACTGAATTCTTGCAAGCATTTGCAAGGATTTGTGGGCAGCATATCTTTCACCTACCATGATCCTGTAGACACTATATTAATAATGGAAGCAGCTGAGTGCTATGTAAACTATTCACTCCAAGTTCAGTCTTATGCTGTTCCCATATAAAGGTAGTGTATAGTAAAATTTTCTACCCATACTTAAAATTCCTATTTAAGCATCAAGCCTGTTCAAGACAAGAGAGCAAGAGGTGCTCAGCATTTCTGGAAATCAGGCCAATTCTTTCTCAAGATTGGTGTACATTTATTCTGGTTGGAAAAGATCCACAAAAAATCATGTACAGGTTTTCAAGAAACAAATGATTGAGACCACAGGCCAAAAATTTCAAACTTTGGTGCCAAAGTTTGGCACCTAAACCCATGGTTAGTTGCCTTCCAGTAACTTGATTATCAACGTTACAGCAGTTCCACAACTCCCATTAACTTCAATGGGATTAGAAGATATTCAGTACTCTACATGAAGCACCTCACACATGAAAGAAAGATCAAGTCTCGGTGCATGATCATTCAGAAAACAGCACCCATACTTCCTAGTGATCTGAAGTACAAGTAAGCATGTTTTGTGGTTAACAATTTAATGTCTTAAATTATTATACAGGAATCTATCAACAGTCAGAGAATCTACTGCAATTAGAAAGACTTCTGCAGATACCTTCTTAGGCCACATGGGCAGACCCCTGAGCTTGTGTGGAGCCTCAGTTACATCAATGAAGCTCTGTATGGGTGCAAGAACCTATCCGTGGAGTTTACTTTGCAGGATCAAGGACTCAGTCCATAACAAGGACCATGGATGTGTTAACTGTAGCCATATTACAAAGGCTTTTTCCCCCCACATGTAATCAGTTATAATTAAGTTGGTTAGTTCGGTGTGTCCCTAGTCAAGCACAAACCTGATCGTGTGCCTAATATCACAGATTAACAGCTGTGGCTGTAACATGTCCAAAAGCTCAATAGTGTTTAGCAATTTATAGTGCATACTTGTTTTTAAATGTGGTTTGCTTTTAATGTTGTTGCCTTGATTAAATACTTTACCGGACATAAGAGAATTCTACTTTGATGGCTTTTTGGCATTTCTAGAACATTTATGTATGTGATAGAATCAAATATGGAAGTAAAAAAAAATTCAACCCTTATAAACAGATTTTTGTTTCTGAATTTGTCCACTGTTTTAGAACATTTTGCTGATTGGGAGCAGGGTGAATACTGCAAGGAAAGTACTTGGAAACATGCTTTAGAATGAAAACCATTAATTCACCTCAGTGGTATTCATGACCCTTTTGCACTTATTTTCAGAAAACATTCATATGAGTATTTGTTAGCAAGAATGCTAGTGGAAAGCATAAGCCTCGAGAGTGCTCATGTTTGTGCAAAGACTCATGCTAGGAATGTTCATTTCTTGAAACCTATGATTTTCCGCCTGATTATAAATGTTTCAGTCATTTAGTCAAGGAGTAGAAACAATACCATACACCATGAATAATGAACAGTCAAAATCAGAGCTGAAGTAAGTAGTTCACAAACCTCTGTTGGCCTGTAGTTCCTGAAACATGGTCCAGGGACTATTTTTTCATTATCCAGTGAGAGCTAGCTGGTCATATGGTGCTGGTTCTCTTTTTTCCAGCTGCTCAATTGCATTAAAAGAAACAAGAAATGTAGTAGATGCTTTTCTAATGTTACTTTTCTATTTAAATAGTTGCTATCTAGTTGTCACAGCAATGTAATTTGATCATAAATGGGAGGAGAGGTGTCCATGACACAATCTCGCTATTAAGACATGGTCCACATGAAAAAATTAGAGAACCCTCTGTCTTAGGTAAAATATGGGAGTTAAAAAAGTTTTAAAAGTTTGGAAATAGTCTTTGATTTTTACAGACAATTCACAAAGAGAAAAAGGGAGCTACTTTAACTGAATAAACCGTTTGTTACAAATAATTTGCCCAGCACTTTTTCTGATGAGCAGGGGAGTCCTTTAAAAATTTAGCATCACCCAATAAAAGTAAGGGAAAAAACAGCAAGATGGTTGGGATTTGTTCAATGATCTTGAGACAATCAAGCAATTTGAATCAGCCTCTCTCACAGATTAACTACTTAATTCTAGCTTTTTATTTACAAATCTTACATCTGTTTTCCAGCACTCTAGCAAGAATTGACACTCAATGCATTTTTTCACATGTGCCAGTCAAGGTAGATTACTTATGATTTCAATGAAATGAGATATTTCGGGAGAGGAGGGATGATCTATGTAATTAAACTACAAAAGGAAAAAAGCTATGTTCAAATAGGGTAAATATTCAGACAAACTCACAAAAAGGATGAAATTCAGGGTTGAAACTCCATCCCATTGTGCAAAGTAACACAACACATATGGCCTGTAAGTTCATGCACTGTTTTGAAATGCTTGCATTACTTATGTGAATAAGGTGGTTTAGGGTGTGCTCAAAAGTCAAAGAAAAAAAGTTGGCATTAACATAATATAGAGTATAAGGTTTCTTTGGACCCAATCTCAACTTCGATAATGGATAATTGAATACAATTGCTGTCAACTCTTTGCCCAGCTCTAGCTTTCTTTTTTGGAAGGGGGGGCCTATTATGGAGACATACATAAGTAAATATCCTTATAAATTAGTTACTGCGTGTAACCACTTTTTAAACCTCACTTTCTTTGGAATGTTCAAATATTGTTTTATTGTAGCACAATAAAGTAAAACAGCAGAGTCCAACTTACTGGCAAAGTGTAGTAAATAAATTTTGAAGGTTCACATTTTGAGAAAGGAGAACAGACTTAAAAGTGATGAACATTTTAAATTTACAGTAGTAAAAAATAAAAATATAGAAGTGGCAAATTTGATTTAAAAAAATCATAAAATCCCTTCCCAGTGGTAGTTTAGCATTCATTCCAAGATACAGCCCAGGCTGAATGTTTATAGCCAAGTTATAATAAACACCAGAACATAGAAATTAATCATGTAAAAGCGGACAGACCTTTAACTCTAGTGGCAGAGTTTGTGGTTCCTACAATGTCTGACACTGTGTGTTGATTTCTAAGTTACTTAAGTGGAGGGACAGAAGAAAAATGTTACCATTTTAATCAATGTAGTGCCACATAACCCCAGTCCCCAAAACTTTTATTTGCCAAAATTCTGTTCTGTGGGTTGAAACTACAGAATAAAATCAAAGAATGAATTTGAATTTTGTACAGTACCTACTGTACAAAATTCAAATTCAACCTAGCTGTGTCTACAGTGGGGCTTAGATTGGCCTAATGTAGGCCTGTAAGATACTTGAAATTTTATGCATAAACAAAACACAGATTGGTATTGGGTGTATAACAAGAACAGTTACCAGTCAGTACCTAACTGGTTATGTATGAATGCAAATTCAAGCATGTGAATTGAGCGTACCTAATTTTGACACTGGACCACAGTATACACCATCACCACTAGGAATGGACAAACCTGATATGTCTAAAGTAAAAACTCATCTGAACCTTTACCCACCCCTCATCTTTGAAAAATCTTCAATCATTTTAGTCTGTTTGTACTATTCCACCCTTCTACCTTAGGTTTTTCTTTAGTATCTGTTTTCATAGTAGCTGAGAGTTCCACCTGTAGTTGCTACACATCACCTGTTCACACAGCTACACACTTTATCCTTCTCCAAAGGGCACCATAACAAGACTAGACTCGTTACTGTAGCAATCCTGCACTGATAGGTGTATGTCCATACAGGACTTTTCCATCTCTAAATTCTGTGTTTCTATTATCCAAACAGTTTTCTATTATTATAAGAGAAAAACTCACCTCTTGAAATGCAAGTAAAAGCATATTACAACTAGTTTTCTTTCAATAGACTTCACAGGACTTTGGACACCCACATTAATCACTAAGAAAGTCATCATGCCCAAATCCAGATGAGTAAAAATCTTCCATTCAACAGCTCATTCAAACCAGACAGAATGCTACCTAATACATAATTTAAAAAAATATTTAATCTTGACCTTAGATAATTGGCATTGACTACATTGTATATACCAGCACAGAGGGTATACCTACACTACAAGTGCAACAGTGACAGAAGGGGGTTTTCCATCACTGTAGTAAATACACCCCCTTGAGAGGCAGTAGCTAGGCTGACAGAAGAATTCTTCCGTCAACCTAGCTGTGTCTACAGTGGGGCTTAGATTGGCCTAACTACATGACATGAAATTTTTCACAGCCCTGAGTGATGTAGCTAGGTTGACCTAAACTTAAGGGGTAGACGAGGCCTGAGAAATTACTGATTTCCTCTTTTCCCAATGGAACAAGTTAGAACAGCCCTTTCATATCTTGGGACACTGTACAGATGAGTTTAACAACCTCTCTCTCCTTAATCAAGTAAGCTGAATGGTTCCAGTAGCCAGGATAATAGGGGACTTAAGAACATGCAGAAGTTAAAACTCAAAAACAGAAATGTCCAATTTAAACTAACAGGACCTAATTCTGATTTTTCATATCGGTTTTAAAATGATGTAACTCTACTAACCTCAGTGAAATTAATGTGGGTTCATCCTGTTATATGTACTGTAAGTCAGAAAATCAAAGACCTGTAATATGTAAAATGTTCCCCATTGACTGGATTTTGGGTATAATCATCATAAGTTACTAAAGCTGAAGGAAGTTTTGCTAAAAGAATTTGCACATCACCTAGGTGACTGGCACCAAAGAAGACAGTGCTGAAAATGCATCATTACATCATATTAACCTCGTCCAATAGCTTAAAAAAAAACCCAGACAAAATGTGGGAGGGAGAGAGAAACGTAATCTGACCTCTGCTTTAGAGCAAATGTCTTAGAAATGAGAAATCAATTACTATTCCCTTTTTCTTCTTAGACAGATCAGGTCAGTTTTCAATGTGAAATTATTAACTCTTCGGCCAGGTCTACACTACCGCGGTAGTTCGACAGCTGGCAATCGAACTTCTGTGTTCGATTTATCGCGTCTGGTCTGGACGCAATAAATCGATCCCGGAAGCGCTCGCCGTCGACTGCGGTACTCCAGCTCGGCGAGAGGAGTACCGCGGAGTCGACGGGGAGCCTGCCTGCCGCGTGTGGACCGCGTCTGAACCGCGGTAAGTTCGAACTAAGGTATGTCGACTTCAGCTACGTTATTCATGTAGCTGAAGTTGCGTACCTTAGTTCGAAATTGGGGGTTAGTGTAGACCAGGCCTTAGTTACTGCTTGGGCCTAAGAGGTTCAGATAATCATTGAAAAATCATGCAAACGTTGGGCCCTCTGAACTTTTGAAATTTCTCCCACTGCTAATCAGAACAATCTCAGTTAGTCTCGTTCAGAAAAAAAAAATGACCGTGGACAAACACAGGATCACATCATGTTGCAGCACAAACTGCAACGTGACATTTTGTTGGGGGACCTTTTGCCACAACAGTGTTTTGTTGCAGAACATTTTATCAGGGATTGTCTTCCTCATTATTACATGAAGCAACCTGAAATGCACACTAGGCATAAAGTAATGTGGAATTAAAATACAATAATGAAAAATAAAACACTGATGAAGTGTTGCTTAATTTGTTTTTCACTAAACTATTATTCATCTCCCCAGTGCATTCATGTGTGCACAAACACATTCTCTCTATATATTCTCACACAAAAACTTTGTTGACTTAGAGTTAGAGTTGCTGAAGTGTATTTCCTTATAAAAAATACAAACAGTTAAAGTTATAAAGGAATAATAAATTAAGGTGACATCTAACACAAGACTAATCAAGCTTAAATCTACTATCATCATAATATTCAGCCATACCAACACTGTAACACCCTCTCCCTCTGTAACACTTTCTTTCAATTCAGTAGAGTACTACTACCATCCAAGAACCTAAAATAGCACCACAGTGTGCTGTCTTAATTCTGACTGTCCAATGCTACTATGCTATTTCCATAATATAATACTGTCATTATTCGTTGCATCCAACAAAGTGGGCATTCACCCACGAAAGCTTATGCTCCAATACATCTGTTAGTCTTAAAGGTGCCACAGGACTCTCTGTTGCTTTTTACAGATCCAGACTAACACGGCTACCCCTCTGATACTTGACACCATGCAAGGCACTGCATTTAGCCGTATGGAATGGAAATCTATCAACCTCATGAAGAAACTTGCACAAGTACAGACGGATATCATCTTCCTTTCTAAATGCAAACGGATGGACGTCATACCAAATGGACTGAAGGTGAAAAATCCATTGCTATCTACATAATGCACAGACCACAGTGAGAGATTATGCCATATACTATCAAAGAAACTGAGGAACCACCTGATCAGCATCCTATACAGCAAACAGGAAAACATCAAAAAAGAGCTCTCCAATCTGGAGACTTTCATTAATAACCAACCCTCCACACAAATGGACTTCACTAAAATAAGACAGGAGACCTACACTACACACTTCACCTCTCTACAAAGGAAAAAGGACCGTAAGCTGTCTAAACTCCTACCTGCCACATGGGGCCACAACAGTGGTACCCCTAACTCACCCAGCAATATCGTCAATTTATCCAGCAGAAGACTCTGTCCTATCTCGGGGACTCTCTTTTTGCCCCAGCACCCCCACGAACATGATACAGTTCTGTGGTGATCTGGAAGCCTACTTTCACCGCCTCTGACTCAAAGAATACTTTCAAGATAACACTGAACAGTGCACTGATACACAGATACACTCCCACCAAAAACACAGGAAGAAGAACTCCACATGGACTCCTCCTGAGGGTCGAAATGACAGTCTGGACCTATACATAGAATGCTTCCGCAGACGTGCACAGGCAGAAATTGTGGAAAAACAACATCGCCTGCCTCATAACCTAAGTCGTGCAGAACGCAATGCCATCCACAGCCTCAAAAACAACCCTGACATTATAATCAAAGAGGTTGATAAAGGAGGTGCTGTTGTCATCGTGAACAGGTCTGACTACCAGACGGAGGCTGCCAGACAACTTTCCAATACCAAATTCTACAGGCCACTTTCCTCAGATCCCACTGAGGAATATACTAAGAAACTGCACCATCTACTCAGGACACTCCCTACACTAACACAGGAACATTTCTACATACCCTTGGAGCCCCGACCGGGGTTATTCTATCTACTACCCAAGATCCACAAACCTGGAAATCCCGGACGCCCCATCATCTCGGGCATTGGCACTCTCACTGAAGGACTATCCGGATATGTAGACTCTCTGCTCAGACCCTATGCCACCAGCACTCCCAGCTATCTCCGTGACACCACTGATTTCCTGAGAAAACTACAATGCATTGGTGATCTCCCAGAAAACACCATCCTAGCCACCATGGATGTGGAGGCTCTCTACACAAACATCCCACACACAGATGGAATACAAGCTGTCAGGAACAGTATCCCTGATGATGATACAGCACAACTGGTTGCTGAGCTCTGTGACTTTATCCTCACGCACAACTATTTCAAATTTGGTGACAATATATACCTCCAGACCAGTGGCACCGCCATGAGCACCCGCATGGCCCCACAATATGCCAACATTTTTATGGCTGACCTGGAACAACGCTTCCTCAGCTCTTGTCCACTCACGCCCCTCCTCTACCTACGCTACATTGACAACATCTTCATCATCTGGACCCATGGGAAGGAGACTCTGGAAGAATTCCACCACGATTTCAACAGCTTCCACCCCACCATCAACCTCAGCCTAGACCAATCTACACGGGAGGTCCACTTCCTAGACACCACAGTACAAATAAGTGATGGCCACGTTAATACCACCCTATACTGAAAACCCACCGACCGCTATGCCTACCTTCATGCCTCCAGCTTCCACCCCGGACACACCACACGATCCATCGTCTACAGCCAAGCACTGAGGTACAACCGCATCTGCTCCAACCCCTCAGACAGAGACCAACACCTACAAGATCTTCACCAAGCATTCTCAAAACTACGATACCCACACAAGGAAATAAGGAAACAAATCAACAGAGCCAGACGTGTACCCAGAAGCCTCCTGCTACAAGACAAGCCCGAGAAAGAAACCAACAGAACTCCACTGGCCATCACCTACAGTCCTCAGCTTAAACCTCTCCAACACATCATCAGTGATCTACAACCCATCCTGGACAATGATCCCTCACTTTCACAGACCTTGGGAGGCAGGCCAGTCCTCGCCCACAGACAACCTGCCAACCTTAAGCATATTCTCACCAGCAACCACACACCACACCATAACAACTGTAACTCAGGAACCAATCCATGCAACAAACCTCGATGCCAACTCTGCCCACATATCTACACCAACAACACCATCACAGGACCTAACCGGATCAGCTACAACATCACCAGTTCATTCACCTGCACGTCCACCAATGTTATATATGCCATCATGTGCCAGAAATGCCCCTCTGCTATGCACATTGGCCAAACTGGACAGTCACTACGTAAAAGGATAAATGGACACAAGTCAGATATCAGGAATGGCAATACACAAAAACCTGTAGGAGAACACTTCAACCTCCCTGGACACACAATAGCAGATGTAAAGGTAGCTATCTTATAGCAAAAAAACTTCAGGACCAGACTCCAAAGAGAAACTGCTGAGCTTCAGTTCATTTGCAAATTTGACACCATCAGATCAGGATTAAACAAAGACTGTGAATGGCTAGCCAACTACAGAAGCAGTTTCTCCTCCCTTGGTGTTCACACTCCAACTGCTAGCAGAGGACCTCACCCTCCCTGATTGAACTAACCTCGTTATCTCCAGACTGATTCTTGCCAGCATATTTATACCTGCCCCTGGAAATTTCCATTACATGCATCCGACGAAGTGGGCATTCACCCACGAAAGCTTATGCTCCAATACATCTGTTAGTCTTAAAGGTGCCACGGGACTCTCTGTTGCTTTATTCATGTATATTACATCACAGCCATGAATTGTGAGATTTAAACAATCAAAACTACTGGGAGAAGAAGATGAAAGTTATTTCACCTTTGCAATAAAGAGTGCAAAGAGAGAATAACTTTGGTGCTGAAGGACTTGCCACTGCAATGGAAGGTGGAGGTCACTCTGCCATTGAAGGAAAGGTCACAAGAGCTGGTCCATGGTGGTTTAAGAAAAACAGATAACAGCTATCATGGAGAGAGAGCAGGAGAGGCAGATTGGGGAGTTTGTGCCAAAAATATAGATCTAATCCATTTATTACATAAAATTAAAACCTGTGAACTTTGGAATTATGGGGCAATAATTCCATTTAAGAATTCTGTTAACTACAGAAATCACTCAAGCTTTGATTTATGATATCACCAGAAACTTTAGATGGCATTACAGCCTCCTATGTCAGAATTGTCCATTTCATATATATCTTTATATAGAGACTCCTATGTTGATTTTAAATATTTTACAACCCTAATTTCTCAAGATATATTCCAAGAGAAGCAGAGAGAGAGATTCAGGCAAACAAATATTCTATATAATATTCTTAAATCGCACTGATAGAACAGCAGCCTTTTCTTGCATAATTTGACCACAAAATTTAAGATGAACAATTCAATTTGTTTTTCATTAGCACATCCTGACGGGGTAACACTAATTCCCATATTTACAGCCTGACAGGAAGGAGGTGGAAGAAGGGAATAATTTCCATTAACGCTGTCTTGCCTTCGTTTATTTTAAATTATAGACTTGGCCAATTTATGACAAACGGATATAAGACTAAATCCCATTCTAAAAACATGTTACATATTGTAGTCCATTTTGTTTTCTAATAGTGGGAGCATACTATAGTTAATAGAAAAAAGTGAAATTGACTATTCCATATTCATTATCCACATTGAAAGAAATGCAAAAAGTAAATAGCATAAAAAGTGAAAATGAAATTTGAATTTTACATTTTTTTCAGTTTTAGAAGTTTCAGATGTTATTTGTAAGATAGTGAAAGGAATTTTTAAAAGGTATCACTAACTTATTCAAAATGCACATTATTAAAATAAGAAAACAAGTAGAAGCATCAGAGTAGACACAGAGCAATAGATATGTTAGTAATCCTATTTTTATGGTTAATAGAGAACCCTTTCAGATAGCCAGTACTGTATACAATGTCATTTGGGAAAACTATTATTAAAAGAGTAGTGAATAAACATTTAACATACCCCTCCACCACCACTTCTTTTGGCATAAAAATTAATTCATAAATTAGATGTATAGACAGTTTTCAGGTGTGCTTCCGGGAAAGAAGAAAATATGCTAGGAACTGCCAAACAGTTCAGTTGTCTTCACCATATTCTTAAGATGTCTTTATCCCTTGAATGATATTTGCTTGACCCAAGAGTAGGGTGAAACTTTGATATGCTGCAAGGAGAAGAGAGATGACAGTGTCCCTCTTGAGCTCTGACCCTGCAAATTCTTCAGCATGTATGTGACTTCACCGAGACTACTCATTCAAACAAGGCCACGCACCTGAAGCATTGGGCCTTTAGTAAACTGAAGTCTGGGCTTGGCAAGGAATAATCTGTGACCTCAGACAGGGTTGTAGTGATTTTATATATATAAAAATTACAAACCCAAACTGTACACAGCGACTCATTCAGTGCCTGATAGTGGAGTCTCTGGCTGCAGAGTCCTAAACTGTAGGCTCTGTCTTCTGCAGAGCTCCAGGAAGTGTTCTGTACCACACTGCCCGTCATACCTTCCTCCTAAAAACAAAACCTGGCCAGAATTCCAAGTTCTCTAATTAGTGAGTGGCTACAGGCAAGTCCACACACCTTACCTGCCCTGAGTTGTGAACAGATGGCTAACAACATTCTAGGAAATCTACATCGTTATGATGATTTGCCAAATGTCCAAGCTGTGATAAGTGCCCCCTTGATACATGCTGCAGCTCAAACTTCCAATCTTAAATGGTATTGACATTTAAACCTAAAGTAATTTTTTCCAGTGTGGTTTTGGTAGGGGTGTTTCATGTGTCTACTGAATGCAGTTCTTTGTCTAAATTAAGTGTGTGTGAGAGGTAGAATGGCCTTGTGAATTATGAAGTCATAAAACATAATTTTGGATAAGATTTCATACCACAATCAAGCCTACAGACAATTTGGCATGAATTCCCCAAGAGATTTATTGTAGTTACAAATTAAAACACTTTGGCACTTTTCCCATTAATAATTTATCTTCCCTGGGTGAATCATTACATTTGCTTTGCTTGCATTACACTGTGCATTTATGTGGTTATTTTTAAACATTTGGATTCCCCAATCTAACAGTTTGCATTCATCGCAGCTGGCACCAGATATAATACCAAAAATCCTTTTAGTATTGGCTACTAATTGGAAATGAGCACATTCTTTTTATCAGTTTTATAAAATTGTTAAAAAAGAGAGACAGGCAACTTCCATGGTTTCTCAAACCTTTTTAAAACAACAGCGTTTATCTTCCCAAACCATAAGTGAAGAGTTAGCAGCATAGGGGCTGACCCTGATCTTCTCTGTATATTCTCTGCTTAAAGGACATTAGCAGGAAATGGTCAGCTTGAGGACACAATGAAAGGAAACACAGCAGCAAAGGTTTCACTGATAACGTGATTTCAAGTCAGTGAACAGATTCAGCCAGCCATCCAGCTGTTCAGGCCAAAGTCTATATAGCACTCTGCTGACTCCAACAAGACTGTGTCATGAAACCAGGGTGGAAGACTGATACTTGACATAGCAGGTGGGGGAGGCGGAATGTTTTCACACATCACCAGATTCCGTGGCTGAGTTATTATTTTATGTCATAATCAAGGAAAATTATGCTGTTTCAGTGATATTTATTTTCTGCAGATTTATTGGGTCGAATTTAGAGATTATAGTGATTACACTGCATGTCAGTAAATGAGGGTAAGTAGGTATAATGGAGTCCAGGTCAATGCAGTCTACACACAAAAGCCAGATTTTTCAAAAGATCTGAGCACCCACAACCAGGGACAGATTTTCAGAAGAGCTCAACTCCCATTTAGCTACCAAAGTCAATGGCTAAATTTTCCAAAGAGCTCATCACATTAGAAGCTGGGCTCTTTTGAAAATAGGACCACATGGGGACAGCAGAGTATATACAATAACTTCTGCTTTAAAACGTACAGCCTCCTATTTGTTGTCTTTCCTGCCCTATGTCCTAGGCATAGTTATACCCATTTAGATTTAAGGTACTTCTGCACTAGCCACTGTACACATGGCCATGTGCATGGTTGTACCATAGCCCCCCTATTGTTCACATCTATGCCCCAGAAGCACATTTCGGAAGGCAAGTAAGCTAGCATGCCTGAGGGGTGTGAGTAAGTACTTGCCTCAGGCTGTGGCATGGCCCCGTATGGACGGAGGGCAAGGGGCATACATCTGGTCTCGAGCTTCAATAGTCCTCCACTCCCATTCCCACAATGCACTGAACCCTTTTCTTCCTGACTCTTACCTAATCTATAAGGGTCCCTTGTCTCCCCCACCCCCATTTTTACCAGCAGTAGCAAGCTGCACTGACCACTTCAGAACAGCTTTCTGCTGCACTCTCTTGATCAGTACAGGTGAACATGGATCCTGCTCTGAGAGCAGCTGCCTGACCCGTGAACCACACCATCCTCCACAACTTCATCACTTGGAGGAGCAGGAACGTACACCTGCACTGGGAAATTTCACACAGGCTGGAGCAGGCAGCCATTTACTAGACTCTGTCCCAGTGCCAGGAATGCATTAAGTGCCTGAGGTTCCTGTACAGGAGGGCAAAAAGACTCAAACAGTTGCTCTGGATGGACTTGTCATACATGCCCCTTCTATGATGAGCTGGACTGGGTGCTGTCAAGGGCTTCTCCTACAGAGCCTGAAGTGGCTCACAATTCCTCCACTGGCCTCATGGTCTGATGGGATGCCAATAAGCGCCAGGGTGAGGAGGCAGCAGGGACCACCGGAGATGTCACAGAAGACCTGGAGGATGAGGAGTATGTGATCTGCACCTCTACCCAGAGAAGCAGATTGAAGAAGCCCCCCCAGCAAACCCAAGGAGGACCCCAAGTCCTCGCAGGAACTAGAATCTGAGGCTGGTAAGTTACAATGGACTCCCACCCTCCCTGCCAATAACCCCTCTTGCCTGGTGCTAAATTCCTGATTTTAAGATCCAGGGTATTTGAAGGACCATACATTGACGTTCCCCCCCCCCCCCCCCCCCCGGACAATATGCCATGCATTGCTATGTCTCTGAGTTTGAACAGCAGTGCTCAAGCCATGACATTGTCATGCCTCATCCCCTTACCAACCTCCTCCAACTCCGCCCTGCATCCAGCCCCTGCTCTGCTCCAGCCCTAAATGATCCCAGGCAAGATACTCCTATAAATCAATGATTTTACTGATTTCTGATGAACCACTGCTATGCCTTTGGCTAAAGCAATGTCTTAAAATCAGAATATTAATGAAAACTCATTGTTCCCCTGTGTCTGTACATGTTTCAGGCAGCAATGGTCTTGGGGCCATGTGGACTGGGGCAAGAGGAGTTGGGTTAGAAAGGTCCTGGTTGGGGATAGGAAAGTTGTAGAAAACTTACAGTGGGTTGTCTACGGTTAGTAACAGTTGCCTTTTCTCTTGGAAGATTACACAGTTTCAATGTTTCTCCCCCTCCCTCCCCATCCCCCACAGTCCTGATGTTACCATCCCCTTACAAGTGGGAGACATGCAGAAGATTACAACATTTTTACCATCCTTGTCCATGGTGCCTTCGCTTTCCTCACACTGAGCCATGCTGCACAAACCAAGGGAAACAACACTGGGATACGGATCCGGTCTAGTGGTTGGATAAACACAGTGCAGAGTCCCTGTGTAGTGGGGAGGCAAAGGGCTTGTGGTGCTGATCTGAAACTTCAGGGAATGAAATAAAGTTGTGGAGTGTCTCTTTCTTTCTCTAGAGAGACAAGAAAGAACTCATCTGTGTAAGCTCAAAAGCTTGTCTCTCTTACCAACAGAAGTTAGTCCCATAAAAGATATTACCCCACAGAACCCTGTGCTACTGCCCCTGCAATGGTAGCACTAACATCACATAACAGCAGCAATGTGCACACGGGTATAAGTGGGTGCACAGCATTATACCTGTGTCTAGCACAACAATGTGGACAGTCAGTGTGGGTCCTGGCAGCATGTATACAGTCCCAAAATCAAGTAAGTGTACCAGTTTAGACAGACTTAGAGAGCTAAATTAGGATGAGACATACAAGGGAATGTAAGCTACAAGTAAATGTTAGTCTAAGTAAGTCTGTTGTGTAATTTACACACTGAGGGAGCCAGAAGAGCCATTAAACTTAGCCAAGAAAGTGACAGCAGGCCAAAACCAGAAATGAGTCTGTGTTGTGTTTATATAGTTTTGTAAAGCCTCTTCTGGGCATGACTTTGCTCCGACAATCACTGCATCCTCTACATTTCTGAGAACAGAGAGAACTGATTCTTGTGTGTTGAGTAACACCCAGGTTACATTTATAAAACCTTTAGAATAGAACCTGTTGGGAATTTTTCAATACTACTTTTTCTTCGGACAATGCCAATATGTCAAAACTAAAGCTTTTCGTGCAAACATATTGTTTTCCATTAAAATGTCTTTGGGAAGATTTCTCACATCCAGGATGGACTTTCTGGTCAAAAGTTAGAAAGAGGGAGAGATGCACCTCAGAATAGCCAATATCATGGTGGGATGTGGGATTCAGAGCAGGAATTTGAACCTAGATCTCCCATATCCCAGGTGAGTGCCTTAACCACTGGGATATTGGCTAGTATGGGGTATCTTTCTCTCTGGGTTTTTCATTTCTAGAAGTCTCAGTTTTGTTCTGCTGTGAAATAAAAACAAATTTCAATTCCTCAACCTGTTTTGCAAAATGAGATTTTTTTTTTCTGGTCACCACCTACTTTAGGGCTCTTTTCTTAAGAAGCCACATCAGTGTGAAATGAACTGAAATAGCGGTTTAGTGTTATTTTCTGCTGGTAGTGATAGTGTTCTGCATTATATTGGATGTACTGAAGTACAATAGCATTCTATGACTACTGTCCCCTGGGATCTTCACATATGTGAGAGTCTAGTTTTGTACACATCTCATGAGGTTCCCTCAGACCAGAAAGTAATTAAAACAATAAATGAATATTTGTATGATGAGGACTCTTAATGGTTCTGGCGTTTTGCACCCTGTGAATGAGTTGCCACCCTTGGGCATCCCCTCATGGCCTCAGGGAAGCCCTGCAAGCAGCCCCTTGCCTTCGTTTTACCCTTCAAGTGGCTCCTTAGGTAAACTCCACCCAAGCTTTTTGTTTACTAATGCCCATTTTCAGAGGGTCTAATTTATTGACAGAAAAAACTCAGCCCTGAGACATCTCTTCTCCCTGCCTCAAGTCTGCTCTCTGCAGCTCTTCCCTGCCTTGGCAGGCCACTCTCAGCCCTGCCTGGCTGGAGTCTTTTCTTACTTCTGCTTCTCTTTCCATCCAAACCAGTTCAAAATAAAGTCTCCTCAAGTCTGTGCATTTACTAACTTCTCAGGGCTCCTCCCAAGCCTGTCTTGCCAGTAGTCTCAGTCCCAAATCCCAGGTCTCTCTGTTGGAGCCTGCTTGCTCCTAGCAGCCTCTGATCTCCCTGAGCATCCCCCACCCTCTGCAGCTTCTACTGCTCTTTAGACGGGAAACCAGGTTATCCCAGGAGTGCCTCCTTAGTATTCAGCATTGGCTGGCCTCAAGCCTCTAGCCCTTAAGGGGCAAGCCATTCTGTTGCATGCTCCACAATCAATAATAGGCTCAAAATTGAATTTACAAAATAGGAGGCCAGGATCTACTTTGGAAAAAAAATTAAAAAATATGCTGCATCAAGCCTCACAGCCCGGGGAACTGACTTGGGCTTTCAGGGCTCATGCTACAGGTCTAAAAATAGCAGTGTTGATGTTCCTGCTTAGGCTGGAGCCCAGGCTCGGAAACCTGGTGGGGGAGGTGGATGGGGGGGGGGGTGAGTCTCAGAGCCCAGACTGCAACCTGTGAGCCCTGGAGCCCGAGTCAGTTTACCTGGGCTCTGACTCTCACTGCCACAGGGGTATCTTGCTTTGTAGATGTATCCTCAGATCCCACATTAATACCATATTCATTTTATTTATAACATAAGTCTCCTAAAACTGGAGGTATCACCTTAGTTCATGATGGATCTGATCTGCTGGGGTGCCAGGTGCTGTCATTTCTGCCTGAATTTGCAAAGGGGAGGGGAGTATGCTTGGATGCAGCACAGCAGAGACTGAATGGAGTTTTAGATGCTCCACAATTCAGGTGAATTTTCAAAGCTAAGCACATAGAAATTGTGGAAACTCACCTCCTGTTCTGGGCACCTGCAAAATGCAAACACATCTCTCTATCTCTCAGAGCCAAGCCCCAGGCAAAAGTCCAGGTGGGGTCCATGTCGTGACCAGTGGGTAATAAAACCCCACACAGACCCAGGAAACACACGAAACATCAGAAATGTCAATATTTTTGGTAACAAATTTAGGATTCTTCTCAACTTCAATACTCTCAACTCTACACCTGCCTACATATGTCATCACCTCCTCCTATGCCCTCTCCATTCCTTTCCCTTTGTATCCATTGCCAGTATTCATCTCCACATCTTCTCCTACAATATCCAATATATCTGGAATAGCTTCCCTGTTAGCATACATCAAGCTCTCACTGTCTCCTCCGTCAAGAATCTTCTAAAAACCTCCCTGCTCCATAGAAAAGCATTCAAGCTCAAATGCCACTCTTCATTCTGTGCTCTTTCTTCCCTTGTTTTCGGTTTGTTTGTCCCTTTAGACTGTAAATCCTTCAAAGGAGAAATGTGTTCTGTTTGCCACCAACCTCCAATGGTACAGTGCTATATAAGTGACACATTGGGATACCCTTATTCAGTCTGAGCAGTACCTTACTCCACAAGTAGTGCCATTGAGCACACCAGGACTATTCATAGCATACAGTATTTTTCAGCATGACTGAAGGTTTCATAGAGATTGGCTTGCATAGGAACCCTACATTCAAACCCCAATGCCTTTAAACTTGAGATAAGTTTGGATATGAATTCAGATCCAAAATTGGTAACTCAATCCCACTGCTAAAACAGGCATGAATCAGAAGCCCAAATCTGAGCAGCCTCAAACCTTCAAAAAGTCTGAAGGATTCGTAGCTAAGTCCAGATGAAACCTTCATGGCTGGATCCTGCTTCTATGTCCAGGGAAGGTTTTGAAAGTTGCTAAGGATTCACTAAGAAGAGAAAGCTCAAGGGTCTAAGTTCCATAGAAAAGGGGGAATACGGTAATGTATTTGGAAGTTTTAAAAATCAAGTCCTTCCCTACCACAAACTAAGTGTGGGGAGAAGTGAGGAGAAGCTTCCTTGCACGTAGCTGATAATTTGCATTCTATTTCAGGCACCCCATCTCAGCTTGGTAGAGCCAGTGTGACATCATTTAAAACCCCATTTGAGAAGTAAGGCAAAGCTGCTAAATAAGGACAAATTCAGAAAAGGCATTGGCCACTACTAGCACACCATGTCGATGCTTGAGCTGTGCAAAAAGCATATTGATCGCAAGTACAAAGTGTTGCCAGTGGTTATTGAAAAGAAAGGTGCAGCAATTGGAACTTGATACTCTAGGAAATACAGTAGTTGGTTTATAGTGCTTTGTAAAACTGTTAATATATTTGGTTTAATGAAGCGGACAATAAGAATTATTTCATTTGACTAGATCCTACTTGTTAGACTGGCATTAAACAGCATACAACAAATGGTGCACAATTTCTTTCATAACTTGAATGTCCTTTATTAGCCTTTTAATTTCAAAGATTTGCAAAGTGGGCATGGAGCTTGTTGAAGAACCTCTTTCCAAAGCTCCCTATTTTTCCATTTGTCATGAAAAGGGGCATAAGACTGCATGACAGAACACACTAACAGAACATAATCACAATTAAATCTTACCTTCAGTCTAGCTCCAGACAAGACTGAGATAATATAGGTAGATTGCGGGAAAAGCCACAGGGAAAGACAGAAATGATTCAGCTCTCTGACTGAGAGGATGCATCCTCCACTTACTCAAGTTTGCGATTTAATGATCCGGGTTGCCAACTTTTGTGCTTTTAATCATGACTCTCAGAATATCTGGTGTTTTCATTAGGATCCCAGCAACATGAGAACCTCAGCTTTCATCTTTAAAAAGTTTCAAGCCCTCATGGTTAAAGAGAAAAGCTTGAAAACATGAACCCAAAAGGCTCAAAATCATAATGCAGATTCAAAGAACTGAAAATATATTTGTTAAAATCTCATGATTTGGGGGGTCCTGACTCATGATTTTTGAACACATGGAGTTGGCAATACTCCATCTCATTGGATCTCCAGCTGCTCCTGGGTACTCAGATAAATGCTGTAGCCATGACCTTCCTACCCCCCGCCCCCCAAGTACTTTTGGAATCACAATCAAAGGGATACAGCTTTTCTTTAACACGTGGCCCCCACTGCAGTTAGCCATGCCTTTATCACTGCCAGATTAGACTACTGCAATAGGCTATGGGGATAATAATATTCTCCTATCTCCTAGGAAGGTTAGGAGGCTAAATTCACTCATGTTTGTAACACATTTTGAGATCCTGTCATAGATGGTACTATAGAGGTGAAGTATTATTCGCAATTTGCAGTTACAATTCTTCTTATGTTTCCATGCTTTCAATTGTAATGAATGGAGGGGGGGTCATGTGGAAATCCCTTAACAATAAACAAAGTTTATTAGTCAATGGGAGTTGAGGATTTTGTAAGATGGCACCATAGCTATTACAACAAATGGCAGATAGTTTATTGGGCTGGAGCTCTTACAATTGCTTTAGTAATATTATTTGATTTTGGGATCCAGCACTTATGAAGACTCTAGCTTGTGTAAAACTGGTTATAACATTTCAGATTGCACCAAAGAAAAACAAAACAACTGTTTGATGGATCACAAAGGCAGACAATTATTGATAGATGTAGCCTTTCAAGCCAAGAGGAGTTTAGCACATCCAAGATGGTAGCACTGGGATTCAATGGAAATCCCATCAGTCATCAAAAGGCAATCTTAAAAATGTATTTCAATGTAAAATAAGTAGTCCTCCTCTGCCTGTGCATCGCATGGGGGCCTGAGGCTCACTCTGTAGACAGTGTCCTTCTCTTCTTAGCAAGCTAACCAGAATGCTCTGTTTTATCTGCACAAGATCAGATCTAGGTCAGGCTGCCCAATGAGGCTTTATGCAGCTCAGAAGTCACTAATAAGGAGTTTTCATTTCTCATGCTAGCAAATATAATGTCCAAAACATTGAGTTTACTTTGGAGCTTTCTCAGAACTGTCAGTCAAGCAAAGCTCTGTGAACTTTCATCTGTAATGGAGCTTATAACCTTGTGCCAATGAAAGGACGGCAGATTTGTGGAATGAAATGATGATCCCAGAGAGAGGCTGAATCCATCTTGGCTGGATGCCTTGAAGTCCTGGGGTCTGAATGAGAAAAGAAGGGAGAGGGAACAAACACAGAATAATACAAATTGTATTCTGCCTTTCTTGGACAATACTCTGTTTTGCTGAGTTGCTGGTGATTCAATTCCAGTAACTGCTCAAAAATGTGCACCAGCTACAGTGTGCTAGTTCCTTAGCACAGATGACTGTGTTATTTCGATAGTGTTTTCCTTGTTGCAATGTATCTTTTTTAAAATGTAAGAGAGGAGGGTTTGGATTGTACAAAGAGTTGAAAGCAGGATAAAGAGCCTCTTGAGACTAAGAGTGTACATTCGATTCCAGTCAAGCTCGGTAATGAGCAAGAGTTGTTACCCTCTAGTTTTTATTTGATTTTCTATGATAAAATGAGTTACTGTACTTAGGAATACCCAACATGTAGGGCAAAACCTGAGGTGGATTTTCCCCCATGTACTAGATAAATTCAGCAGTACTGCAGAGCTTAGTAAACTAAAGAATCACTTGTAAAGAAAGCCAGCCTGGCAAACTCTGCTAAATGAGCCTCTTGGCACTGGGTGGGCCAGGAACTCTTCCACTGGTATTTAATCCCTTTTGCATTGGTTCATCGTGTCAGGAAATCCCACTTCCTTGCTGCAGAGAACTAAAGCAAGGACTGCTGGCATACTGGATTACGGGCACCATGCCCTATCAGTCAAGATCTGCTGTTTTTAAAGGGAAAAGGTGTATGAAGTGCAGCCTAAGAAGTCCTAACCCACAACCACCCTCTGTGTAACTGCAGCTTTTGATGTTAAAATGGATCAACTGCTGACAAACAGAAACAATTTCTAGAAGAAGATGCAAGTAAACTGTATGTTTGTGTTCACTTATTTGAAAAGTGGGTGTGTATCTCCACTCCTGGTAAGCTGTCAATATAGCCATGAGTGCCACAAAATTTGGGCATCCCTGTAAAGAGACTGCACAGAGAGAAAACCCATTAGACATGTTTTCTGTTTCCTTTGAACTACCTGCCTTACACTGGAGAACAGTCAAAGTTTAACAGAATAGAAGCTTTACACTACGTGCAGGGATAAATTAAGAGGACACTCCAGAAGGAACCTAAATTTATTCAACATATACTTTGTTACAGCCACCCTAGTGTGTATATCATACCTAGACTCCCTCAAGACAAATGTAGTATTATTTAAGATTTATATTGAAATAGCACCTAAGTCCACAATCGGGTTGGGGCTCGTTGTGCTAGATGCTATCACAAACATAATAAATGAGAGCCCCTCTCCCAAAGTCCTTGCAATCTAAAAGACAGAGACTTAACAGGTGGAGAGACACGCAAGCAGGCCGGGGTGGGGCTGGTGAGACAGGTAACAAATATAATAGCATATGTGCAATTCTTAGCCAGTCATCCTCATTTTAGAGCCACCCTTACTCATATTACATAGTATTTTACTCCTCAGGTAATCCCATTAAAATCAGTAGGACTATTTGAGGAGGAAAGTACTAAATGTCTTGTAAATTACACCAAGTAAGGGCATGTCTACACTGGCAGAGTTACACCACTGGCAGTTACAGCACCGTTCGGAGAGTGCTGAAGGGAAACCGTTGTTGTGTGTTCACATTGTCAGCTGCCTGCACAATAGCATGTTCATGCTTGCGGCACTTGCAGCAGCATTTGGAGCAGTGCACTGTGGGCAGCTATCCCACCGAGCATCTCTTCCTCTTCTGCCACTAAGAGTTGTGGGAAAACAGAGGGGGTCGTGGGACATCCTGAGGCCAGTCCCAATGCCCCGTGCTGCATTGCTTCGCATCCCAGCAATCCCTGTGCTTCCATCCACATTTGGCGCCATCTTTCAATGGTTTGTGTACTGTGCACTCTGCCTCTTCAGTCTGCAGGAATGGATCCCAAGCTGTTGTCCAGAATGCTGCTCGCTCTGACCAACACGTAGTGAGTGGCAGTGGAGTTATTCCTTAAACTACAAAGGCAAGAGGAGTGCGACATTGATCTCACCACGTGTACTAACTATGACACAAGGTTGCTTGTGGCATTCACAGAGGTGCTGACCACATTGAAACACCACTTTTGGGCTCAGGAAACAAGCACTAAGTGGTGGGATCACATCGTCATGCACATCTGGGATGACTAGCAGTGGCTGCAGAACTTTCGGGTGAGGAAAGCCACATTCGTGGGACTGTGTGATGCGCTTGCCCCAGCCCTGCGGTGCAAGGACATGAGAATGAGAGCTGCCCTGCTGTTGGAAAAGCACGTGGCAATTGCACTGTGGAAGCAGGCTACTCTAGACTGCTACCGATCGGTCGCTAACCAGTTCGGAGTGGGAAAGTCGACCGTTGGACTCATGTTGATGGAAGTGTGCAGTGCTATTAATCGCATCCTGCTCCGAAAGACCATGACTCTGGGCAACGTGCGTGACATTGTAGATGGCTTTGCGCAAATGGGCTTCCCTAACTGTGGAGGGGCGATAGATGGCACGTATATTCCAATTCTGGCATCTAGCCACTGAGTACATTAATCGCAAGGGGTATTTCTCAATTGTTCTCCAGGCGCTTGTGGATCACTGAGGGTGTTTCACAGACATTAACGCAGGCTGGCCCGGAAAGGTGCATGACGCATGCATCTTTCGGAACACTGGCCTGTTCAGGAAGTTGCAAGCAGGGACTTTCTTCCCAGACCAGAAGATCACTGCAGGGGCAGTCGAAATGCTCATTGTGATCCTGGGAGACCCCGCCTACCCCTTAATACCGTGGCTTATGAAGCCATACACGGGGCAAGTTGACAACAGAAAGGAGCAGTTCAACAACAGGCTGAGCAAGTACAGAATGACAGCACATCAGGTGACAGTCCCAAGGCAGTCTCTGTGACCAAACCTGTCACAGTAACAATGTAATAAAGGCCAATAAAGAAAATAAAGACCACATTTTGGAGCCCTTATTAATAGATATATAGATAAATCTACAACCCTACTCAACCTGAGTAAGGGTCATAGATGTGGAGCCATATACCAAAATTTTAAGCATAAAACCAAATATAATAGTACAAGCCAGAGTGGCATCACTAAAAAGGAGGAATGGGGATGATCACCCAAAAGGAGCCAACAGTGATTAAAATAGAAAACACTTTTAGAGATGAACCCAAACGCCTGTAACCTTGCAGTGTTCACACTCTGGATCTTAATTTTCTGACTTCAGCCCATCTCTAAAACAAAATCCATGCAATGTCCATTTCAATACAGATGAAGCCATAATGTATAAAAGGAATTTTTAAAAGAGTCAGTGCCAGTTCACTGGCTCTCAATTCTTTACATTAGAATAATTTGTAGTATATATAGTAGAGAATGATTTGAAAGATCATTCACTAGATTTAAGGGAAATTTATGAGGAAGGAGTTGCTGTTCCATCATTTTGCTTTTTGTGTTGATAGAGGTGCTAGAGGGCATAGGAGGAAATTCTGCTTATCCCCCTGAAACTCCCATCACTGCAACTGACTTTCTACAGCCCTGATCCAAATCCCTTTGAAAGCAATGGGAGTTTTTCCACTAGCCTCAGTGGACTTTGGCTCAAGCCCTATGTGATCTTGGGAAGGTCAATTAAGGGGAGACTTTCAAGGCACAAAGGTGAGTTAGCACTCCCATTTTGTGCCTTTGAAAGTCTGCCCTTAACTTCCCCATATATCAGTTTGACCATCTATAAAATAGGGGAAATAATGCTTAACCACACTACAAAACATTGTGAGAACTACAGATGAAGAGCACTATACAACTGTTGAGTATTAGTAGTAGAAGCATTTTATTATTCTCTACCTTTTGAATTAAAGTTCAGGGACCTCCTATTTTTAATTATTGCAGGACACTCATATTGTACACAAATCCCTTTATAATAACCATCCGGGGGGGGGGGGAAAGATTCATTTGGTTATTTAATTTGGGATATGATTTACTGGCTGACACAGCCTGAATTTCATAAAAGTGGCACATCCATCACACTCGAAAGTGCCAGTACAATTAAGTTATGAGGATGCCAGCAGTAATTCAAACTGGGTGGCAATATTAGACACTGTGCAGCCAAGCCTGTTAGTGTTTTATTCTTAAAGTTGGATTTCAAATAATCATGTCAGCATTAATTCGGAGTCTTGATTACAGCTCTGCTGGTGCTTTTTTCATTGCCAACTTTGCAGTCCTCCTGCTGACCTGAAATATTGGACTTCTGCAATTTTGGATTCCACTTGCAATTGTAGACTTTGCAAGGCCGAGCCATATCCCTGGGCAGGGGGTGCAATAAAACAGTGGGCAGTGGCTATTCATATCTTATTGAATTAGTCTCCTGCCAAATTCCACTTGTGAATATACGTTCACCCTTTTAGTGGGTAGAAAATTACATTTCCCCCTGCTCTTGTTTGAAATGTCTGTTTATTTGAAACTACTCCACAGGCCACCATTCAATCAAATATATTAAGAGTAAAGAGTTATGCAAAACTATGGCAAGTTCTGTAAATTAAATCAGACAATCTGTTTTTAAAATAGTTTTGCAAAAAAGGCAAAGTAATGCAAATCTTTTGTTTTCAATCTTTCATTGTGGGCAAAAAGCTGTTTTCAAAAACAAATATTTTTGCTGAATTTATAACAATAAAAGGATGAAGGTGAAAGATCAAAGTTCAAATTGAGTTTCCTGTGTCACTGTATGTCTGCATATGTCTAGTGTGCTAACTTCCATGCTAGTGAAGCGACAAACGCTGGGTGCTGTTAGATGTGAGATTTTAAACCATGCATTCAAGGGAGACTGCTAACTTCATGCCAAATTGGACATCTCCTAGAAACCATGACTTTTGCACTTGTATTCAAAATCCATATCTTACCTTTGGGACAAATGGCACTTTTATAAAAAGGTGCAGATCTAGAAAAAGGAGGAAGTTTATGCAGGCAGCAACTCAAAATAAAATCAGAAGTCAAATAAATTCATAGGAAATTGGCAAAAAAAATCTGTTAAGCTCCTTGCTGTAGCTTTACTCTTGCATATACTGCAGTTTTTAGAATTAAAATGATTAATATAACTATTATCCCCGCAGCTGTATGGTCCCTAAACTGGGGCACCCAAACTTAGCCCAACTTTGGCTTCATTAGTAGTTTCCCAGGAGCGCAAGGGTTTTTACTTATTTCATATAAAATGGAGCTGATTACAGCTGTCCTCCCCTTCAATAGGGAGGCGTACTCTATGAATACAACAGATCACACATGCACTGACCCATATCAACTACTCACAATGTAGAACTTTGCATGCCCCATTAGACCCACTGACCACAATTTAGACACCCAACACTAGATGATAGGCATACAGTGAACACGCTGGTAAACTGATTCAATGCAGGTTAGTGTCTGTAGTTCAACTCACTTGTTGCTGTGAAAAGTTGTAAGCCACCTGTGCAAGGAAGGCAGGCTTCTCGAGTGAGATCAAAATGAGAATAAGACAGAACTATGGCATCAGAGCTGCTATGGCTCATTGTAAATATGAGGAAGTGCTGATTCACTTTGCTCTGGTCATTAGATGAATGTGATTTTTTTCATCATTTAACATTACTTTGAATATTATACTGTTTCATACAGTTTGCAGGACATGCAGAATATGTGTTTCATTACAAACTGGGGCCACCAATATTTCTGAAGATGGCTACTGGAGTTCCACATAAAGATTTTAAAAGGTAACATTTTTTTTTAGCCTAAATATGGCAGTTTGAAGAAGTTGAGTTAGGTGTGGGTGAAACTCTAACAATTGTGAATGTTGGGGAAAGAGTTTGGAGCAACAGGAACTGAACATTGGGGGTCCCTCATCATAAAAGTTTGTAGCCTCTGAAAAGGCTTTCTAGTAACTGTCCTTCAAATGTTGCATTAAAAATAATTAAGAAAATAGTATCTGTTTGTCAGTGTACTGCGTCTTTGAACAGCTGTTTAGAGCAGGAGGAATAGCAAAGGCCTGATTCACCGCTGACATAAGTGGGTCCAACTCTCTCAATAGTAATGCCAGTATTGTGTATGCATAAAATGTATGAGCCTTTCATATTCAATAACCTATTGATGAATTTCCTAATATTTTGAGGTTAAATGATCAAAAAGAGGTAGAGGAAGGGAAGAAAATAGGTACATCCAAGCCTACAAAGAGTGCATGCAGGCCTGAGAGCTTAGATGCTCTCAGGCCTGCATGCACTTGGCAGATACCTGGCTTGACAAGTGAGCAAAACCGGGACTCTGGGTTGATAGGGTCATCACTAAAGCGAGGGCAGGAGCATTGTGGAACTGCCCTGGGGGACTAATTGCCCCATTGCAGCTCTACAGGCAATGTGGTGGTGAATAAGAAGGTGCTTAGCTTTTCTCAAAGCAAATGCAATCATAATAGTTGTTTGAACACTTGTGCACTCTTGCAATCACTTGTGTCACGCAAACGTGAAGCGTTGCAGGTACGGGAAGGAATTGCAGTGGCACTACTAACACTAGTGTAGATAGACAGGATGGGAGAAGGCTGGCTGGATTGGAGGGCTGAGATTCAAGAGAAAGGGGAACAGAATTTATAATAAAGGCTTGGCCCACGTTTAGAGAGACTGATTGTGCAGTTTGAACACAAAAGGAAGAAATCATCCCTTAGACTCCAATAGCAACAAAAAAGAAGCTACTTCTTCATTCCATTTACTAAACACGGCCCCAAGGGGAGGACTCAATTGTAATAAATAAGTGAGGTAATTTTAAATTTAATCTACTGTATTTAACTGCTAGGAAGGACCAATCATTACTGCAGAATAGAAGGAGGATGGGCCTAAAAGGTATAAAAACAAAATATTATGTACTCAGACTGTGTCAGCTTCCAGATGACATGACCTCATGAGATGCAGATGGCTAGATAAGATGTCAGAGAGAATGGGTTGTAGCGCGTCATAAAACGTACTCTCCTTATCTTTCCTTTGTCTCACAAATTTTCTGCAATGTAGATTCTGTAAAATCCTATTTTTGTCTTTCTTCCATTGTATTTTGGCCTTGTAAATAATGTAAGATACTCCATAATCTTTTCTGAGTGAACTGTGTTTCAAGGGAGTTCACTCTTGGCATGCTTCTTGAAGGCATATTACCAAAAGCACATCTAGTGTGGGTGGGTCTGTTTGTCCTCATTACTTGGAATAAACAAGAGAATTCTGAATTGCAGAACCAGGGTGAAATCCTGGTTCCATTGAGGTCAATGGCAAAACTCCCTTTGATTGCAATGTAGCCAAGATTTCACCTCCAGTGACTAGGAAGACCCCTAGTTTTAAATTCAAGGCAAGCCAGGCAGTTTTGAACTGCTTTTATATAAAATGGGACATCTATTAAAGCTTTCATGCAACAGCATATAGGCAGCTCTGAACAAAGATAGGTCTGAAGTTTTGAATGGATAAATCAGATTTTTTCAATAGTAATAATAATTAATATTTCTATTAAAATAATGCCTCTAGGCCCCAGCTGAGATCAGGACCCCACTACGCTGGGTGCTACACAAACATACCATATAAGATTGCCTCAGATAGATTAACAAGATGCTGAAGCCCGAGCTGCTGCACCTTCATTGCTATTTTAGCTGTGCTAGCAGGGGCTACTCTAGCTACAGGCAAACTAGGCAGCTGCCTAGGATGGCAGATTCTGCCTAGGGCAACAAGGATGGCCAGGTCACACCTGAGCAGCATTGTGACTCCATGTGCCAGGTCACAATGCCCCTCACTCAAATCTTGCCCAGTAGTCCCCACCCTCCCAGCCACATCATGACAGGTTTCACCCAACTGCCTCTTCTAAGTGAGTGGCACTTGGCACCCTCAACTTCTACCATAACCATTAGAAGGCTTGCCAGGCACTGTCCCCCAAAGGTCTGACATGCCCCAATCCCCAGCGGGTGCCCGCCCCTCTGGTTGAGAACCTCTGTTTGGAGCAGGGGGTGAAGGTACACTGAAGTTTGGCCTAGGGGAGCAGATTGTCTTCAGTAGGCTGTGTTTGCCAGCCAAGCTGCAATCACACCCCCTATTGACTGCAGCGTAGACAAATCCTCAGTGGCTTGCCCAGAATGAGGAGTTGAAGCCAGGTCTCCTTAGTCTCAGTTCAGTACTGTAACCACCAGACTATCCTTCCTCTCATACTAATGAATATCACATAGGTGTTCTGATACTACAATAGTGAGTGCAGTATAAGAACCTAAACATCCATTCTAGCCCTTTATTTTACTTTGTTTTCTAAATGACAAAATAACTGAAATCTATACAAGTGATTGTTATAAGTAAAACATTTTTTCCAATAATACATAAACCTTTCCTTTCTTGTTAAAAGAAAATATCCCTTTTTAAACATGCAAAGGAAACTTGATGCTATCAGCTAGCTAACAAGATATCTCTAAAGAAATAGTATTTTACAGAAGCCGGAAACTGAGAAAGAAGACAGAGGAAACTGGTACTAGAATATTTCATTTAATGACTGTATGACAAGTCCATCGTAGGTCATTATTTATAGGTCACTTTCCTGCTAGCTGTAGGATTTCTGGCCTTAATCATGTGTGTCAAAACACACTTCCGAATAAAAACTTCCAACACTATACTGATAATTCGGAGCAGGACAATGAACGTATTTGACCATGCCTCTCTTTCCTTTTTACTCTGAATATGCCAAGATATTCCTTGTTAACTCCATGGCCTTTTGTAGTCCCTACTATAGACACCAAGCAAGAGGTGTTGCACGAGGAAGATCCAGGCGTGGACATGAAAGGATGAAAACCCAAAAGTCAGCATTAAGCTTAAAGAGACTAACAACTTATAAATATATAATTGTACTGTAATGCCTTTTGCGTTTTGACACCTTCTTCAAACCTTGAAGATATATTTTCTGTCCCTACTAAGTTTCTGCTTTTTAGCAAAAATTGACTCTTGTTCTTTTGCTTCTGTCCATATCTCATGGCAACAGCACCCTCCCACGTCCTTAGTCAACAAAAGTGGAAAAATAAGGCTGAGAATTAGAAATCTGACCTATAATAAATTTTAAAAATCTAATTAGAGTTTTACAATAGAAGGTCTCAGATCTGAGGCTACGTCTTCACTACAGGGGGGGGTCGATTTAAGATACGCAAATTCAGCTACGCGAATAGCGTAGCTGAATTCGATGTATCGCAGCCGACTTACCCCGCTGTAGGGACGGTGGCAAAATCGACCTCTGTGGCTTCCTGTCGACGGCGCTTACTCCCACCTTCACTGGTGGAGTAAGACCGTCGATTCGGGGATCGATTGTCGCGTCCCGACGGGACGCGATAAATCGATCCCCGAGAGGTCGATTTCTACCCGCCGATTCAGGTGGGTAGTGTAGACCTAGCCTGAGGTGGAGATGGACATAGGAGAAGGAAGTGTTGAAAGTCTCTGGGTTAGGCTAAAAGGGGTAAAAAACAAGGGTGATGTCATGCTAGGAGTCTACTACAGGGCATCTAAACAGGTGGAAGAGGTGGATGAGGCTTTTTTTAAACAACTAATAAAATCATCCAAAGCCCAAGATTTGGTGGTGATGGGGGACTTCAACTATTCAGATATATGTTGGGAAAATAACACAGCGGGGCATAGACTATCCAATAAGTTCTTGGACTGCATTGCAGACAACTTTTTATTTCAGAAGGTTGAAAAAGCTAGAAGGGGGAAGCTGTTCTAGATTTGATTTTAACAAATAGGGAGGAACTCATTGAGAATTTGAAAGTGGAAGGCAGCTTGGGTGAAAGTGATCATGAAATCAGAGTTCACAATTCTAAGGAAGGGTAGAAGGGAATACAGCAAAATAGAGACAATGGATTTCAGGAAGGCAGATTTTGGTAAGCTCAGAGAGCTGATAGGTAAGGTCCCATGGGAATCAAGACTGAGGGGAGTTGGCAGTATTTCAAAGGGACACTATTAAGGGCCCAAAAGCAAGCTATTCCGCTGGGTAGGAAAGACAGAAAATGTGGCAAAAGACCAGCTTGGCTTAACCACTAGATTTTGCATGATCTAAAAAATAAAAAGGAGTCATATAAAAAATGGAAACTAGGACAAATTACAAAGGATGAATATAGGCAAACAACACAGGAATGCAGGGGCAAGATTAGAAAGGCAAAGGCACAAAATGAACTCAAACCAGCTACAGGAATAAAGGAAAACAAGATGACTTTTTATCAATACATTAGAAGCAAGAGAAAGACCAAGGACAGGGTAGGCCCACTGCTCAGTGAGGAGGGATAAACAGTAACAGGAAACTTGGAAATGGCAGAGATGCTCAATGACTTCTTTGTTTCGGTATTCACCGAGAAGTCTGAAGGAATGCCTAACATAGTGAATGCTAATGGGAAGGAGGTAGATTTAGAAGATAAAATAAAAAAAGAACAAGTTAAAAATCACTTAGAGAAGTTAGATGCCTGAGCCTCTAGCTATTATCTTTGGAAAATCATGGGAGACAGGAGAGATTCCAGAAGACTGGAAAAGGGAAAATATAGTGCCCATCTATAAAAAGGGAAATAAAAACAACCCAGGAAACTACAGACCAGTTAGTTTAACTTCTGTGCCAGGGAAGATAATGGAGCAAGTAATTAAGGAATTCATCTGCAAACATTTGGAAGGTGATAAGGTGATAGGGAATAGCCAGCATGGATTTGTAAAGAACAAATCATGTCAAACCAATCTGATAGCTTTCTTTCATAGGATAATGAGTCTTGTGGATGTGGTTTGCCTAGACTTTAGTAAGGCATTTGATACGGTCTCGCATGGTATTCTTATCAATAAACTAGGCAAATACAACTTAGATGGAGCTACTATAAGGTGGGTGCATAACTGGCTGGATAACCGTACTCAGAGAGTAGTTATTAATGGTTCCCAATCCTGCTGGAAAGGTATAACAAGTGGGGTTCCACCGGGGTCTGTTTTGGGACAGACTCTGTTCAATATCTTCATCAACGACTTAGATATTGGCATAGAAAGTACGCTTATTAAGTTTGCAGATGATACCAAACTGGGAGGGATTGCAACTGCTTTGGAGGATAGGGTCATAATTCAAAATGATCTGGACAAATTGGAGAAATAGTCTGAGGTAAACAGGATGAAGTTTAACAAAGACAAATGCAAAGTGCTCCACTTAGGAAGGAACAATCAGTTTCACACATACAGAATGGGAAGAGACTGTCTAGGAAGGAGTACGGCAGAAAGGGATCTAGGGGTTATAGTGGACCACAAGCTAAATACGAGTCAACAGTGTGATGCTGTTGCAAAAAAAGCAAACGTGATTCTGGGATGCATTAACAGGTGTGTTGTGAGCAAGACATGAGAAGTCATTCTTCCTGTGCTGGTTAGGCCTCAACTGGAATATTGTGTCCAGTTCTGGGCACCGCATTTCAAGAAAGATGTGGAGAAATTGGACAGGGTACAGAGAAGAGCAACAAGAATGATTAAAGGTCTAGAGAACATGCCCTATGAAGAAAGGCTGAAAGAATTGGGTTTGTTTAGTTTGGAAAAGAGAAGACTGAGAGGAGACATGATAGCAGTTTTCAGGCATCTAAAAGGGTGTCATAAGGAGGAGGGAGAAAACTTGTTCACCTTAGCCTCTAAGGATAGAACAAGAAGTAATGGGCTTAAACTGCAGCAAGGGAGGTTTAGGTTGGACATTAAGAAAAAGTTCCTAACTGTCAGGGTGGTTAAACACTGGAATAAACTGCCTAGGGAAGTTGTGGAATCTCCATCTCTGGAGATATTTAAGAGTAGGTTAGATAAATGTCTATCAGGGATGGTCTAGACAGTATTTGGTCCTGCCATGAGGGCAGGGGACTGGACTCGATGACCTCTCGAGGTCCCTTCCAGCCCTAGAATCTATGAATCTATGAAAAACTTTTGAACAAGTGAGAAATACAAAGAATAAGATAAAAACAGGATAGAAGATTTCACTTTGTGATTACTCTATAGTGAACCCAGGTTGAAGAGCATTCAACAGTATCCAAGCTACAGGATGAGTGGGAAACAGAGTGCATTGAACAGATGAAACTAGAGGATCAGATGGAAGTACAACAAGATTATAGAATAGCTGGGAGAGAGTACTCTGCAAAGTAAGAAGGTACAGAGACTATGTCAGGATAGCTAGTAAAATAAAACTAAGTAAAATAAAGAGGAAGAATATTCCTTTTATCTGTGAAGAGAATGTAATCATTTAGTGGGAGTTTCTGATGGTGGGGTATGTTTTTTCCTCTCCCATAAATGATGTAAGAGGGGCATACAAGCTAGCATGAGCCAAAAGCAGTTTAGAGCAAGTGTTCCGCTTTGCATGCTGGTGTTGATAAATTAATGCTAAATGTTAGTGTGAGACATCATGTCAATAAGGCCCAGTCCTCCAAACCTGCACTCACGTCAGAGAAAGGATTTGCAGGATCAGGCCCTTACTGGGTATATGAAATCACAAATCATCAAATCATATTAATTTACAGATGTCAGATCCATTCCACATGAATGACAAATGGCTTCCATGACCTCATTTAAAAACACAACGCATTGCAGGAGTATAACAGCATTAGAAACTGCTTGGTAAACAACTCTTTATGTTTTGTCACCTCTTTATCTAAATAATAGCAATGACATCAGAAACAATTAAATTATTTCTTGAACCAAGACCATTTGCCAACCTTAGCCCCCAAAATGTATTTACTAAGCTAAAAAGCCATAAAAAAAAAGTACAGGGAGTGCAGTGAAACTGCTGGCAGACCTTTAATTTCACAGAGGCTAGTAAGCAAGTATAGTAATGTTGGAAATGATAAATTAGCCAATTTTCTAAGAGAGCTGCCAAAGGGTTTGGGTGAACTAATTCTTTTGTAATTTTGTAATTCTTTTATAGTTTTGTTAGAATGAGCAGATATATCACTACTGCTACCATATATGATGAGATCTGCAGTGAGATCTGAAAGTTGGTTGTGATTTTTATTTTTTTAAGCCTTCCCTTCAGAAAGAGAAAACACTTATTTTGTTGTGCTCATAAGAGACCTGAGGTGGTGTGTATATATCTGGCTTCTGCATATGGCAAAAACAAATTAGATATAAAAAATATTTAAATAAAAGGAAGCCTTAAACAATGTTGACTCAAGCTTTATTGATTCATTGAGTAACAATTTAAGACCAAACCTTCTCTCTCAAAGTTTAATTAAAAATTTAGATGAGTCTATGGATAGGAAGTGGAGATTTAGAAGAACAGCAAATTAACCTGCCAAGAACAGGCAAGACGTATCTCCATCCTAAAAATACTTACAGTATAAATATTTTATGTAATCACCTGCATCTCAATAGACTTATAAATTCTTACAATAATGATCCACAGACAATGGATATGGCAACTTCACTACACCACCACCATCATCTGAAACATTTAGTGATCCAGGATGATTAAATGATTTTCCCATTGTAACTATACGATCAGAATTTAGTCCAACCCCTGATCCCTTTGGTGAATAATTGTGATGCTACCCAGGGCTGTGAAGCACCTTGTTACCACCTGCCCTTAACATGAGGAAGATGTGACTGTGGCCTGCCAGGGATCAGCTCCCCAATTCCACTAGCCACAGGCAACACAAGGACTCCCCTCTAGGCTTATGTGGGCCCTGCTCTCTCTTTAAAGGATAGCTGTAGGCACACTCCAAACCCCAAGCACCTCCCTGGAGTGTCCAGCCCCTGTTTCACTGGAACCCACAGTATTTAGATTTGCTGCTTCCAAAGGAGCAGTACGCCACAGCTCACCCGTTACACCTCAGATCACTGCTCTGCTTCACACACAGCACTTAGGTAAGTAAGTATGTTTAACAAAGAGGAAAGATTCAAATGGTAACATGTAGCAATATTGAAAACAAATGGTTACATATAAAATAAAATCAAACACATTCTAAAACCTAGACCTATTTATTTAACTAGATACTTTAATGTCTTATAGCACAAAACTCACACCAAAGCCCTTCCAGTATTTTTCAGCCAGGCCTGTCTGTGATCCTTTTTTCATGAAACAGAACACATTGCCAGCTTGTCTTCTTAGTGAAGAATACAGGGCACCTCTTGGTACCTGTTGCAGGATAGGTACCCCCCCATCAGGGGGCATCGGGTTGTGGGAGGATCTCTTGGAATAGGACTGTTACTGATTTTTTTTCCTCAGACATTTAAAATATATGATTTTTTATTCGAGGTCCTAAATGTAAAAGGGTTTAGGGACAAAAATACATTTACTCTCCTAGTTTTAAATATAGTTTATGATCATTGTCTCTATTCAGTAACAGATGCAAGAAGAATCTGAATGAAATATCATTAAGAAGATTCTTGTAAACACATCTGATTTAAATTAAATTTGAACCAGCAGCAAATGTTTTGATCTAGCCACCATTGAAAGCATTATGGCCCACTTGGATTTACTAATGGTGACAGCAGCTTTTTATTTTCTGGATCTAAGCCAAGTTATATATTTTTAAAGAAATTGATTTTTTTCATGATAAAGATTTTCTCCATCTGGGAAAAAATAAATGCTGTATACATGTGTGTCATTTTCAAGGATGAATATACAAGATTACAGTGTTATAGAGAAAGTAATGGCATATGTAAAGCCATCAAAGATAAAAACACTAGGGCAGATGCAGCACAAGTTTATTCATCACATTTCCTTTTGTAATTGCACCCCTGTATTCCTTGCTACCACATGCAAAGCACACCACCACCATGATTCATTGGGGTAAAAGGGACAAACACCAAAACTAAACTCTGTTTTCAGTTACACTACAGTTTATAGCCTCATTAAAGTCTATGAGCCAAACTCAATGCTGATATAGTGGTAACAACTGTCATTGATTTCAATGGGAATGGTATCCACTCACACCAAAACTAAATACACCTCTACCCCAATATAACGCGACCCGATATAACACAATTTTGGATACAACACGGTAAAGCAGTGCTCCGGGGGGGAGGGGGACTGTGCACTCCCGTGGATCAAAGCAAGTTCGATATAACGCGGTCTCACCTATAATGCGGTAAGATTTTTTGGCTCCCGAGGACAGCATTATATCGGGGTAAAGGTGTATGGTGTGGTGGGGTTGCACAAGTAACAGAAGAATTTGTGCTCCTGAATCAAAATGATCACAATTATGTGTGCAGAAAGGGACTTTGATCTATGAAGAGGTCTTGAAGTGAGAGTACTCTCCAAATAACTTAATATTTATGCCCAGCACATTTTCCAGTGGTAATTGTGATAGTTTTGGGGTTAATTTTAGTCAGTCAATCTGCTCTCATCCCACTTCTTATTTCATTGTTCAGTTAGCCTTCTTCAGGAGCTCAGTTTTCTTATATGGACTGTTCGCTCTTTGCTAGCTCTTGATCACCTTTTTATATACAATTTTCTTTTAATAAAATATACACAATATTTGAAAATTATATCCAAAATCTTAGTCTGTGGCAAACTGGATTTACATTTTGCAACTGAACCACACTCACCTTTCCTACTAGTATCTGGAAACAACAATGGGACACCTACCTTCTAGAGGAGCAATGTCTTACCACCACTGATATTTGAAGGACTTAGCCCTTGTTTACAATACAGAATTATTTTGGTTATAATTACATTGCTCAAGGGTGTGAATAATCCACACCCCTAAGCGCTTGTGTAGACAGCACTATGTTGGTGGGAGAGCTTCTCTCACAGACACAGTTATTGTCTCTCGCAAAGGTACATTAACTAAGCCGATGGGAGAAGCTCTCTCCTGTCAGCTTAGAGCATCTTCATTAAAGCACTACACCGTTTTAAGTGTAGACCTGCCACAGGGACTGAAATACTGTTCTGCTCCAGCACGGTGTAAGCAGAAGCTTTGTGTGAGTGAAAGTGAGGTTGAGCATGAGGCACAGTGTTCTGTGCAGAGCAGAAATCATTGACAGCCTTCTAACAAGCTCATAGTTTTATTATAAATGTACAAAAGGGGCAGAGAATTGACATGTTTGAGAAGACATGGATTTGACAGAGCCTCACCAATGCAAACAAAGCTCATATAATATTGATATTCATGAGACACATGAATCTTTTACTGGACCAACTTCTGTTGGTGAAAGAGACAAGCTTTTGTGTTTACACAGAGTTTTTCTTCAGGTCTGGGGAAGGTACTCATGGTGTCACAGCTAAATACAAGATGGAACAGATTGTTTAGTGTAGGCATTAACATGCTGTAAGAGACCATTCAAAGTGAAGTAGGCAATTAACACCTCTAAAGTCATAGGACAAAGGAGGATTAGAAGGTTATAGATTGTTGTAATAAGCCATAAATCCAGCATCATTACTGAGTCTGTGATTTTTAGTGTCTAACAGAGTTATGAATTTAAGCTCTTTTGATGGTGTTGTGCAGGTTTCCTTGAGGATGAGGACTTAGAGGTCACATATGGAGTGATCATTTTGTTTATCCAGGGATGATGGGTGTTTGTGTCTTATTTTCTGTAAGAGTTCATTCAAGAATGTAGTCATTGTCTTGTTTCACCTATATAGTTGTTGTTCGTGTATTTAGTGCTCTGGATATGATACACTACATGTTGTTATAGGCACATGTAGGACACTGAAAGGTATGTTGTGGTGGGTATTGATCATCGTAGCCGTGGAAATGTATCTGCAGGTTTTGCATCTGTTGTTATGGCAGGGTCTGGTGCTGCTTTAAGTTGATGAGTGCTGGTCTGTGGGGAACTTGCTTCTAATGATGAGCTTGGTGAAGTTGCAGGGGAGGAGGCTGTTTGAAGGCCAGAAGAGGGGGTTTGGCAAAATTTTCTTTCGGGATATGGTCCCCATCCAGTATGGGATGGAATTGTTTAATGATACTCCATTTGGGTTCCAGTGTGGGATATCACTAGTAGGTGACAACTAGGGGTGTGAGGTAATTTTTTAATGACCTATCCAATCAATATATTTCTGGAAATTCTTGACTAAAACTGATAAATAGATCTGGTGATCTTAGGTAATTTTCATTGCTCCCTAGCAAGGGCCTCCCTACCATCACCACCACCTCATGGAAGAAATTAACATAATTTGTGTAAAATGTTACAAATACACTTACTTGAATATTAACAGTATGGTTGAAATCCAGTAAAAACATTCTGCTGCTTAAGCAGTGATATATTTAGGCAGCTGCATGATGCATTACAATTGTTTGATCGTGGACTCTTAGAATGTTAGTGGCAAAACATCAGTTAAGGAAAATGACCTCATCTCAACCTCTGCCAATATAGCACTTCCACAATGCTTCAAGGAGATATTTGTGATTTTATATCTACTAACAAGCTACAATACTACAGCAAAGGTAGTTCAATGTCATTGTTCTGAATTAGTGCATAAAAATCTCTTTTTCAGATAAGTTGTTTATGAAATGCTAGTTAAGTACAAAGAAACAGTAATACTACATACTTTTGCCACATATTTTCTAATACAGGGAATTCTTTGCTCCCTTGGAATGCAACACAATTAAAGCACAGAACAAAACTAAAACTAGCACAAAATAATAATTAACATTCATCTTCATGAAAAATAATATCCTAATTATAAAGAAAATCCCATGAAACTGATACACACAATAAAACCTTGAATAAATTTAATTGCTGAGGCAGACATCTGTTAAATAATGGGTTTTGCAGATCTGGCTTGCATTGAAAAATGAGTATATAGAATTAGTAACTAATGTATACATAGTGTATTAACTGTATGATAACCACCTAGGTACCAACAGTTAAAATTCTGCAAAAACAATAGGGTATGTTTTATCCCCTACCCGCTCCCTGGAGAGAGATTGTACCAATGGCTAAGTCTGAAGAAGTCTGCTGCTGGTGAGTCATTCAACTTTGTCAGCTTGCAACTTTGTGAAAGGCAGGCAGAATTTGTGAGCTAGAGCACATTCTTCATTCCCATAAACACAAGAAACAACTATTATCAGTAGTAGTAATTATGAAGAGAACTCTGGCTTAGTTTTTATTTATTTTATTTTAGGGTGAGAAGAGAGATTTGTAAAAAAGTGTCTTGTCCAAAGGGAGCAGATCACTTAGATTTCAATTCAGATATTGGTGGTCTAAGTCATCAATTTAAATCTAAGCCAAGTAAGTAATGGCCAAAAGTTGCTACTATCTGCTAGCTGGTTGGCAATCTTCCCAAGTGGCCAATATTCATCCGGCAGAACCACATTTAGCAATTAAGTTGTATCCATTTTGGCAGTGTCAGAAGAATGTCCAAGGATAGAATGAGTAAGCCAGAGAGACTGAAACACCCTCTCACTGCTTGAATTGCTGTCTTCCACGTCAGGTTTGAAGCAGGGAGAGTGGGGAATATACACTGCCAGTGTCTGTGTTGTATCGTTTTTATACATTATTGACAACATGTTGCAGTTCTAAAGCACCTTTCATCAGAGGATCTCACTTTATCAATATTCATGACTTTAGAGTCTCATAACACTACAAGAAAGCCAAGTTCTTACTCAGACACATAACATTCATAGGAAGTCTGTGGCAGAGCTGCGGATAAATCACAGCTCACCTAGCTCCCAATCAGTCATATGCTTTAACCACAAAGCTGCCCTTAATAAATAAATGTTTCAGTCTTGAAGACTGTCAATGGGAACCTTCCATGAGCTCATGAAAGTTTCTCATCGATAACATATATACAGATATGGATTTCTTACCAACCTTCCAGGGTCAATTTTTAAAAAAAAATCTATGGGTATGTCTGCACAGCAAAAGCTGTGCATGGGCTAGGTTACCTGAACTAGCTTGAATCTAGCTCGCTTGGTAACAACGGCCAGGCTTCAGGGTGGGCTAGTGAGTTAAGTACATATCCAAGGTCTGTGCAGGACTTGTATTACCCACGCTGAAGCCTGCCCTGTGCTGCGCTGTCTTCACTCATGCTGTGTTACTCACTTAGGTGCCTACATACCTTTCTTTCTTACAGGACGGAGCTCTCCTGCATTGAGAAAGTGTCAAAGTCAACACAGGCTTGGTGATTTCATGATTATTAATGCTTATTATACAGCTGGTCAAAAATGGCAAAAAAAAATTGCAAACAAAAATAAAAATCTTCAAAATTATTTCCGTTTCACAATAGAACAATATTGTGGGTTTTTTTAATTTAAAAATAGTTTTCAAAATTTTGGACATTTGAATTTTTATTCTCGCCCCCGTTTTTTAAGATTGTTTCCTTTTTGCAATTGAATAATAAAATGAATAATCTCAAAAGTTTTCTCTTTTCCCTTCACTTTTTCCATTTACCACTCTGCACCTCTCAAAACTTCTCCCACTTTTCAAGTTACAGAATGGCTAAGGTACAGTGTTTCATTTTGCCACTTGAACTTTCCCCAACTTGAAGAAATTTGGAAGTATTAGAGTGGTAAAAGGAAAATGAAAAACAAAACAAAAAAGTAAGAAGGTAAAAATACCCTAGATATCATTCGTTCTACTGCATCAAGTGACAAAAAAAGAAGAAGGGGGGGGGGGACACACAAAAATTCAAAATCTTGAAAGATTTTGGTTTCCAAAAAGCAAAATGAAATTAAAATGTATTTCATTTTTAAATTTCCATTTGAAAAAAAAAATAGTTGAAAACAGAATGTTCCCATCGAAGAAATAAACATTTTCAATGAAACCCTGTTTTTCAGTGATAAAACTTTTTGGTCAAAAAATTTCACCAGCTCTAGCTTACTCTGAAATTATATATATTTTAATTTGATCACATAGTATTAAAATTAGACATATATGGGATTTGTATAGAACTTTTGTTCAGTGCATTTTTCTTCTGATCTGATGGGAAAGCCAGTCTAACACATCATGCAAATTAAAGTGATGAATGTCTCTTTAGTGACATTGCTAAGAAACACACACGGACAATGATTATTGTCACAGTGACAAGATGCTAGCCACTTTTAAAAGTAGAATATGTGAAGATACCTTATAGTCAATTGATCTTCTCCCCACGTGCATTTAGAATCCTAATTGCTTATTTAAGTGACCACAACAAATTTTAACTCTTGACAAAGGAAGCTGATTTCTCTTCTGGCATGTGCATCATCAAACAGATCTGTTAGCTAAATTCTAACTGCAATATCTTCATTACTGGTGATGAATATGCGACAGAAAGAACCCCACTTGACTTTCAGACGCTAACCAGAATTTGCAGAACTGACAGTTAAAAAAAAATACATCTTTTTTTGTTTGTAAACTGAACACACTGAATCTTCAAGTCATTTGAATTTCAAACATAGAAGTCCATGATGTCCTTTGTATAGTCATTTGGTGTAGAACTGTACTTTAAGACAAATCTGAGATGCAGAGGGGTAGGTAACTATATTGACATTATTCAATGGCACAGAATTTGGAAAACTGAATTCCTGTAAGACTGAAAATATATACAATTCCCATTTCAGTATTAGCTAATACACCACTACAGATGTGCACGACACTTTACAGGCAAAAGATATGTCCCCAAAGTTTCTGTAATCAAGTTAATTGTGATAAAGTATCCTAAGTTTGCCACAAATCTCTTTCAATATCTATTTTCACATTAAGATGGGAGTATAGCATGATATTTATATTCATTGATTGAGCTGAAAATAGAATTATCAAGCAAAAAAATATCTCAGAGGACATGCTATGCTGCCAGCTTTGGACTGAATCCAAAGAATGCTGAACTCATTTTCTTGTCATTCAGAATTCAGTTGTTAACACTAGGACCTGACTATACACAGGGCCCTCCAGACCTACTTCTGCAGCAGTCAGATGGAAACTTTGGCAGAAAACTCCACTGCAATAGGGACACAGAGCCGCCACCACCACTCGTGGAACTACATACACAAGAATAGGGAGGGAGAGAAGGCCAAGATCCACCTTTTTCACTCAAAACCATCCCTATTATTGCTCAAGAAGATGAGACAAATGGTGACCGTCAGCCTCCCTTATTTGAACCAGATGTGGGAAAATTCTGTGGATATTTTCCAGTCAGTGGCTATGGAGCCACAGATTGCATCAAATTATCCATATGGAACATCCCTAAATCTGACTGAAATGAAGAAACTGGCTACAACATTACAGATCTACCATATTAAGCAATAATGTCCTTTGCATAATGATACTGAAATATTTCCACATCACTTGATAATGTATAAAGATCACAGACAGAACCCAGCATTAGAGCTGGTCAAAAATTTTCCAATTAAATACTTTTTTCTGGGAAAATGCCAATTTATCAAAAACAAACCATTCGATGGGATCATGTCAATGCCAACGGAAACCAGGCAGGGTTTCATCAGAAACCTGCTCGGCTCTGTGGCAGTCTGCCTGGGCTGATGTGCAGCCAAGATTTCTGGAAGCGTAGGTTCATGGCTCCTTGCTCCTGGGCAGCCTGAGCTCCCAGGCTCCGGGACAGCTGTTGTGATAATTGAGCCTACAAATTTACCCTAATTATGAGCTTAATTGTAAAGTAAGTGAGTGTAAGTTAAGATGTCAAATAAACTAGAACAACAAATGTTGATGGGAAAAGATGCAAAAGTGAGACAGAAAGAGGGAATGAGTACAAACAGAGAGGCCTACTAATATAATTCAAGGACTGTGTTAAAATCGTGCTTTGTAAACAAAAAGTGTGGAACTGGAATCAGTGGATCAAAATTGGTGTGTTGGAAACTTGGCTTACCTGGTGGACAACATAATGAGGGGATGAGCTACTCCACCTCTCATTCCCTTTTGGGAACTTTAAAATAGAAGACATTAGGGATGAAATTTAACTTTAGGAGAAAATTTACTACTCTAGCAAGCTTCACCATCATGGCCACCACCCTCCCATATCTCCCGGGACTCTACACCTTTTTCATCCTAGTCATGGAAGATGTTCTGACCAGATTGGGCCAGAAAGCAGGAGCCAGATGACATTGCTACCTCCACCACCTCTGGCTAAATCCCAAATGCCACCTGGATGTGAGACTTTATCATCTTTCTTCTACCCAATGTATTGGGCTTTCCCCCCATCCCTCTCCTTTTTCCTTATGTTTAATAAGAGACTGACTTAGCTGCCAAGACCACATATTTTGAAAGAAGCAACCAAATGCAGTGCCCTACACTGCCTGATGCTGGTTTTGGAGTGGTTGATAAGGCGGTGCTATGCCTGTGGTTTTCCAGCAGCAAAGCTGCAAGTGAGAGTCAACACCAGAGACAGAAACTGCATTTTCTATCTTTGCTGTTCTCTTCTTTTCCCTCCCCTCTTGTGTGTGTTAATCTTGGTTTGTCTTTTAGGAAACCGGATCAGTGTTTAACAGCAGCAGCAATAATGACAGCCCCAGCCTATCTTAAATAACATTTCTTTTCCCCAACGGACAATTACCATGTTTAATACTGGGGGAGAGGGGGAGGGAGGAGTTTCCCTTCTAAAAACTTTCTCCAGATAAAGGTAAAAGGAACAAGGCATGTTGTTAAAATGAAAGTCTGTTGAATGTTTTATATTTTAACTACATTAACTCTTAACCTTTTTATTAAAGATACAGAAAAGAAGGTAAAAGGATTTTTAATGATATATTCGCCATAGTAATTCGCTGAAGTCTCTATATACCAAATTCCACAACTTGCTTTATGCTGTTTAATGTTGGACAGTGACTGGATTATGTTAACACTATGGATTCTTTGGACCCATATATCCATCTAAATTAATACAAACACAGCCCACCACGTGGACTGCCCCAGAGCCAGGGGTCTCAGGCTCCCAGCTCCTTGACAACCCTGGTAGCTGTCAGGGTCTCTGAGATGCCTTTCAAAAAAGGAGAACATAAAATGTCATTTTTACTTTTTCCAAACAAAATTCAGAATTTCCATTCCTCAAGAAATTCCATTTTTGGTCTGTTTTTTTTTTAATTTAATTTTATTTTATTTTGGAATTTCCTGTGGAATGGAATTCCAGTTTTTCCACCAGCTCTCTCCAGCAGAGAACCCTGGAGAATTCCCCAAGTAATCAGAAGTGCCTAACATTTTGTCCATAATCCAAAATTCCTAAGAAAGCGAATACCATATCTGTCAGGACCCTGGCTACGGGGGGCATTAGTCAAGGCCAGGGGTTGGGTTGGAGGAGACTTCAACGTGGTCCAAGTTCAGTCTAGAGGGTAAGGGCCAAAAGCAGCAATCCAGACTAGTGTCATGTGATAGGATCAGGTCAGAGTCAAGGTCAAGGAGCCTCAATGTGATGATCAGAGCCAAGTGAGTCAGCACACGTAGGGTTAGTGCAAACAGGCAGGATGAGAAGTCAGGAGCAGAGCAGAGGACCTGGAATGATGAAACAGGAGTGAGGCCAAGTAGCAGGAGTGTGCAGCAGGGTCTGCTTCCAGCAGCAAAACAAGGATCCACCTAGTGGCACAGACAGCCTCTGGGTGTTTCCCGTAGGCCTTAAATAAATGTGCCTGGGCCAATGAAGGAATGAGGTAGGCTGTGCCAGTCAGGACCTCCATGGTTAGGACATCCATAGGGCTCATAGTTTGCTGTTCCCCACTTTGCCAGAATTGTGAGGTGGTGCTGTGGACATGGCAACCATCCAGCCTGGGTTCCAGACCCATGGATCCTCACAGAATCAGTCCATGATGAAATACTTGAGCCAAGAAGACCTCAACTTTGTAAAGTAGGTGTCTAGAGTATCAAAGACCTTAGACAAATAAAAATTGCACCAAAGATTTGTTCGCGGTTCACTGCATTATAAGTGTCTTGTTACTCAAAGTAACAATGTAGCAGATCTCTTTCTTTGGCCCAAATCCAGACTGGAGTTATAATTTTAAAAAAGTCAGTGTTTGAATCATACCCTTGATAGGTATATTACTAAAGGTTTCCTGACAATGTCTAGAGCACAAAAATAGAAGGTTAATTAGATACAGATTTTACTTATTGTCCAAATATAAAGTTCTCCCTCTCCACTCACCCCCTACACCATATATCATAGTAGTTTTCTATATAGATGATCCTGTCCCTGATGCTTCAGGAAAAGTTAAACAGTGCACTCAGTGATCTTTAAATTGAACATGCAGCAAGACAAAAATAGAGGATCAATATTATAATTTACCACAGATTTATGAAGATTTAAAAGTAATACTTTTCAAAACTGGAATAGACTTTAATAGCTTGTAGACATTTAGCTCTAAGCTATTTGAAACCTCATTGGTTTGTGTATATTGATCCAATGTAATTTTTGTATGTGGTTTTTAAGAATAATGTATAAGCGCCTAGTGCCACAAATATGTGCTCCTGATAAATGAGAATAAGAACATGAAATAAATACATTTAAAGCAGGTACCACACTGAAGTGCAACTTTAGATCAAAGTGTGACTCTGAAATTGGAGAAGTGATTTAATGTTGAAAATAGTTACAAAACCACTTTTTTTTGAGGTGTCTTTGACTAACAAATTTCTAGCATACTATTTAGAGCAGGGGTGGGCAAACTATGGCCCGTGGGCCATATCCGGCCCGCAGAACCGTCCTGCCTGACCCCCGAGCTCCTGGCCCAGGAGGCTCACCCCCGGCCCCTCCCCCCCGCTGTTCCCCCTCGCCCGCAGCTTCAACTCGCTCGCTCTGCCGCCGGCTGCAGTGCTCTGGATGGCGAGCTCCTGGGGCAGCACAGCTGCAGAGCCCAGCCTGACCTGGTGCTCTGTGCTGTGTGATGGTGGTGGCAGCAGCGGCAGCGTGGCCCGGCTCCAGACGGGCGGCGCGGCTGTAGCACAGCCAGCCACTGGTGCTCCAGGCAGCGCGGTAAGGGGGCAGGGAGCTGGGGGGTTGGATAGAGGGCACGGGAGTTTGGGGTGGTGGTCAGGGGGCGGGGGTGTGGATGGTGGTCAGGGGGGAAATAGGGGGTTGAATGGTGGCAGGGGTCCTGGGGGGGGGGCAGTCAGGAAGGAGGGGGGGTTGGATGGGGCAGCAGGGGGCAGTCAGGGGCAGGGGTGGTTGGATGGGGCAGGGGTCCCGGGGGGCTGTCAGGAAAGAGAGGAGGGGTTGCATGGGGTGGCAGGAGTCCGGGGGCAGTCGGGACAGGGAGCGAGGTGTGTGTGGAGGGGACAGTAAGCCCAGAGGGGCCGTCAGGGAACAGAGGGGGTTGGATGGGGCAGGAGTCCCAGGGGGAGCAGATAGGAGGTGACCCCCTCCCCTAACCGGCCCTCCATACACTTTATGAAACCCGATGTGGACGTCAGGCCAAAAAGTTTGCCCGTCCCAATTTAGAGATATTAATCTGAGAAGAGCGGTCTTTGAATCCTTTTGCCAGCTTCCAATATACAAGGAAACAGAAGGATAAGGAGGGAGTGTCCAGAAACTAGTGCTGTGGTTTTGCAATACAAAGTAGGATCCATGAAGGGACTTAGGTGTTGCAACACTGAGCTTCATGGTGCCTAAATTTTTGGTGCCTAAAAAATCACTGAGAGCCACAAAACCTGTATTAAGTACCGTCTAGTGAGAGGTAGGAGGCTAAGAATGTGATCTAGAAAGCCACCACACTATGCAGGGAGCTGCCTAAGCTAGCCAGAGATGCCGGCCAGAGGGATGTGTGCTAAATTGTATCCCTCTCTTAGAAGTCAGCACCTAAGTCCAGGCTGTTGGGAGGGGCCTAGCTGTGCTAGCAATCCACAAACCGGGGAAGATAGGTGTTCAGCCACCTAGATTGCATGTAGGGTCCAAAACAAGAGAGAGGAGGAGGAGGAGGAAGAGGAGCTCCCACATAATCTTTAGCCTAATAAATAGGGTACTTACCCAGTGTGAGGGAGAACCCTGATTCATGCCCTGAAGGGGAGAAAAATTTGAACAGGGATTGGCCACCTCTCAGGTGAGCTCTGTCCATTAGGCTATAGAATCATTCTAACTGTTTTTCTGGCCCAGTTAATATTTATTCAATTGTTTAATTAAACTGTAACAACTTTGATAGGAGAGACTGAGGGAGACCCAGATTAGACTGTTCCATAGCTTAGTGGCTAGGGAGGTGGCAGATCCCTGTTCAAATTTCTTCTTCTCTTCAGGAGGAGGAGGAGAAGAGAGTTGAACCAGGGGGTCTCCCACTCTTCCTGGGTGAGTACCCTATTCCACTAGGCTAAAGGTTATAAAGGAGGCCCTCCTCCCCCTGCTCCACCAGATGAGGCCCCCATCCTGAACACCTATCTTTCCCAGTTTGTGAACTGCTTCAGGGCTTAGGCAGGAGATAGGTACCCAGTTCCCTATCATGAGTCAGTAGTGTGCATGGTCAGGCAGGGGATAGGCACCCAAGCATCCACAGAGAGACTGCAGTGCGTCTGCCCAGAGGAAAAAACATAGGTGCCAAGAGACTTTAGGTGCCTCTAGGATTATGTGGCAGTTGAGCTGCAGTTTTGTAGATCGCCGTGGTGCTTAAAAACGGGATTTAGGCACCTAAGTACCTTTATGCATCCCTCCCACAGTCAGTAGGACTGCAATGGTAGTGACCCTACTAATTCCTGTGTTGAGTGAGCACGCTCTGTGGGAATTAAATGTTTCAAGAAGCATGGGCTGACTCCGACTGTTTTGAGTGCTCACATAGTTAATTAAAAATACTGTACCCTCTCTCCAACTCATCTGACTCTTGATTAATTTACTAATCATTAGAGCTGTGAAGGCCTATCTTAGTTCATTCTGCTGCTGCAGTTCTTATTCCAAGAATAAAAGGCACTGCAATAGCTGATGAAGTTAGGTGAGTTTCATTATTATTCCCGCCCCCTGCCCCAAACCATGAATTCTACTTTCCCCATTGCTTCACTGGGCAATTGTAGTTTCAATAGCACATGGAACTACAAAACAAAATCTGTGACACGAACCACACTATAAAACAAGGTCTATCTGCCCTCTTGAATTTTTGATCCTGCACTTGAATTTGTTCATGATATGAGCAGCCAAAATTCTCAGACACCTAGGCTGAGATTTTCAAAGCTACCTATGGGATGTGGACACCAATTACTATTAAAAAATTAATGGAAACTGGGCATCCAAATCCCTTAATCTGATTTGAAAATCTAATCTTTGGTGTCAGAGATGAATGCCTGGGTTTTCCAGTTTTACAATGGCATATTGCATAGTTTCTAACACTGTTGGTTTATGCCTTACCTTCAAATGCCTACTGATCCTTCAGAGCAGACAAAAAGACAAACCATTTACAAGGTCAGGATACTTTGAGCTGGTCTGCGTTTGGGTTCACAAATCATGACTTACAAAGGAAAATTGTGCTGATTCTGATCTAAGGGGCCCACCAGCTTGATACATTATGAGAAGTATTATGCTAGGCCTGGTCTAGACTGCGGGGGGAGGGGGGGATAATCGATCTAAGTTACGCAACTTCAGCTACGTGAATAACGTAGCTGAAGTCGACGTACTTAGATCTACTTACCGCGGTGTCTTCACTATGGTGAGTCAACCGCTGCTGCTCCCCCATCGACTCTGCCTGTGTCTCTCGCCAAGCTAGAGTACAGGAGTCGACGGTAGAGCGCTCGGGGATCGATTTATCGCGTCTAGACTAGATGCGATAAATCAATCCCTGCTGGATCAATCACTGCCCACTGATCTGGCCGGTAGTGAAGATATACCCTTAGAGTCTTTCCATAGACAGTGGCTCTGAACTTTGAGATGATTTTGCGCCTTTTTCACAGTACACAGTCAATCATTATGCCTGTACTTAAAGACATTTACAAGATGAAAAGGCTAAATCTTGTCCCACTGAAGTTAGATTGGTCCTCCTTAAAATCAGACCCATCTGAATATACTTGTAGCTTCGTGAGCTATTGTAGCCCTAGTAGACTACAGATCTCAGCTCTGTAACAAGCTGACCTATATACTGAAGTAACTATTGTGCAATGAAAGGTGAGAACTTTGGGCTTCACCGCATGTCCCGTCACACTGGGTTTTATAAACAATGTCTTTGGACAGGGGTAGGAACCCCCCCACCTAGCTTCCAGAGTACAGTATTTCCTGTCCCTAGTATCACATCAAGAGCACTGGTGAGGGCAGTCTCCTAACCACTCCATTGCCCTAATGGAATGGATTAATTTTTAGGCTATGCGTGTGTGATAAATAAAGGTGGGAGGGGAGTAGCTCCCTATTATGGACACCCAGCCAGCCAGTTAGCTATAAAGTCCCTCTTGGTGGCTGCTTGCTTTACCTGTAAGAGTAAAGAGTTCCTCAGGTAAAGAAAAGGGAGTGGGCACCTGACCAAAAGAGCCAATGGAAAGGCTAGAACTTTTTAAAATGGGAAAAAAGCTTTCCCTTCATCTCTCAGTTGTTCTTTCTGGGCTGAAGTGACTGGGGGCGGGAGGGCGCGCTGGAATGCTGTGTAAAGTTTGGGCCAGGTATGGAAATTCATCATCGATACCTAGAAGGATTCATTGGGACACGGAATGTTTAGATAGATGTGATTAGGGTTATTTCTTTTATTTTCTGTAAGGCTTGTGGACTCCTCTGTGCTAACCCCAGATGCTTTTGTTTGCTTGTAACTTTTAATCTGAACTCCCAAGAAAGCTATTTTGGGTGCTTAATTTTTGAAATTGCTCTTTTAAAATCTAGCAAAAGCCTAAGTTCCAGATATATTTTCTCTCTTTTTGTTTTTAATAAAATTTACCTTTTTTAAGAACCTGATTCGTTTTGTGTCTTAAAAGGTCTGTGCATAATTTTTTCAAATAGCTGGTGGCAACAGCTGGGTTTTCCTTTTGTTTGTTTTCTTTCTCGGCTTCCCCGAGGGAAGGGTGGAAAAGTGAGGCCTCAGGGAAAACTTCCCAAGTGAGTTTTTCCAGGATTTGCAGGAGGCAGTTTTTCACTTGGGTGGTGGCAGCATTTACCAAGACAAGGTCAGAGAAAAGCTGTAACCTTGGGGGTTTAATACAAGCCTGGAGTGGCAAGTATTCATTTTTAAAAATCCTTGCAGGCCCCCACCTTCTGCACTCAAAGTGCCAGAGTGGGGAATCAGCCTTGACAGCGTGTTTTCTCGTTGCCCCAATCAACCTCAAGCATGGAGTTGCAAACCAGGTAAGAGTGCAATAATTTGTGCACACGGCCTTTTTAAAACAACTTTGCCAGCAGACTGAAGTTCAAACCAGATGAGAAAGTATCAGGGGGTAGCCGTGTTAGTCTGTATCTAGAAAAACAACAAGGAGTCTGGTGGCACCTTAAAGACTAACAGATTTATTTGGGCATAAGCTTTCGTGAGTAAAAACCTCACTTCTTTGGATGCATAGAGTGAAAGTTACAGATGCAGGCATTATATACTGACACATGGAGAGCAGGGAGAGCCCCTCCTACGTTTGTAAGAGCTTTCCTATCAGCAAGCTCAACAGACTCAGAAATACTTCTGTAAGGAAGTGGGTGAATAGCTGTATGAGCCATTCAGTGGTCAAAGGAGGAAGAACATTTATCACTGAAAATAGGGATTAGCCTTTGGTCTGTGAATTAAATAATTTGCTCACAGGACAGCTGGTGGCTCAGAGCATGTGCAGGTCTGAGGTGTGAGGTGATGAGGACTGCCTCAGGTTGATAGTGAACTTCATTATTACTTAGTGATACCCTGACTAAGAGTACAGGAAACAGCAAGCTCCAGAAGAAGCCATGTCCAATCCTCCTGTAATGGAGGGAAGTCACTGTGAGATGGGACCTTTTATAAAGGGCAGGTAAAGAGTGGGATGGCAGGAAAATGAGTTACCTAAGCTCAGGACACTGTCCAGGAGAGAAAAAAAATTGGAAATCTTTTTTATCTTTTTAAAGATTTTTTGAAATCTCTGTGGTTGCAAAGTTCAGGCAGCTCATGGAGCATCTGCAAGCCTATATAGACATAGAAATTCTGCTGAAGTGGGTCTGTGAGGGCTCTTACAAACATTGCAGGGATTTTCTTCATATAATTCATACATATGGATTAGATATTGAAGCGTACTGCTGTACTTTAGTTACATCTGGGTAGTAATTCTATAGTATTTTAAATTTGTATCATGGGCACATAGAACATATGGGATGGGTACTCTTTTTAGCATGTATATAATTCAAAAGAAATAATGATAATAGCTATACCTGGTTAACCTGGATTTCCCATGTAAATCCTTCATAGATTTTTACTGACGTCCCTCTAAGAATAGTGGACATATAATAAATGCAGCTTTCAAAGGATGTGTGTGACTGCAAATTTGACATTACAATCTGGATCTAAATAGGGACATTCCCAACCGGTCTAGTAGCAACAAGCAGTTAAGTCACAATTTGGAATAAAAGTTAAAATAAGTTCCCAAAGGAGTGTGAAAAAACCAACTGTTAATATTAGAATGCTTATAGATGCTTTTTTGCAAACAAATATTTTAAGAACCTTTATCTACAGAGAATTTAGATGATGTAAATACAAACAACTTGAATAATAGACAAATTGAGATGAAAGATGTCCTACTAAATCATAAAGTCACTGCCAGAATTTTGTTCAATTTTAAGTGCCCCAAGCATCTTATTTCACAAGCTTCAGCCCAAAGGAATTTGAAGAGTAACTTGGAAACCCTCGCAAAAGTATATTATAATAGAAATTTTGAACAGCCCAGTGGATGAACTTTTCTCTGCATACCATCATAGTAGTTACAACCATTGGCCAGAATCACTAATAGCCACATTCAAACTGCTGAAACTATTCCATACTGATTGAAGAATGTGCCAATAATAATAGCTTGGAGTACAGAGAGACCCCAAGAGGAAGTACTTGATGTCAGATATGCATATGCCATTTTAAGAGTGATCAAGTTAGGAAACTGTAAATATGTATCTGACTACAGTGCAAAACCGCACATAGCTGGTGAACCTCAGGTTACAGTGGTGAATTTAGCTTTTGTTCCCAGTGAGCTTTGAACTAAAGGAGACCAAGTTCTGAAAAGGGTGAGTTTTTATTTGTGGGTGTTTATGGCGCATATATCTACCCTATCACAATTGTGAGTTTATCCTAGTGAAATTGAGTTTATCCTTTTATATATGAGAGGTATTCTTTTCTGGGATTTTTCTTTCGGCTTTGCCTCCAAAAGGAAATATATACTGTGTGTATGCAGTGTGGGTGGCAGCATGGTTAAGTGCAAGCTCCTAAATCTCTAGCTATCATGTTTTATCACCCATTAGCACAAAAATAGTGGTTTACTGTAACTGACTGACACCCTTAGCAATTGTCCTTATTTAGGATTAATACATTGTTAATTTTTAGCAATTGGGACTTCTATTCTAGATAAGTTCTTCTCCTGTGCTCACTGTAGTATCTGAGCACCTTCCAGTACTGCATTAAGCAACACAACCAATGTCTGTCACATTTGTTCTCTCATCCTCTCCCAAAGGGGGAAAAGTGTGTGCAGTGTTTTGTTTTGAATTTTTTAAAAATTCTATATGTAGATATAAATATTAAAATGGCACATGTATACACACACACACACACAGAGCACTGTGTGTCACTGCCTATTGCTGTGGTCTTTTGAGGTGTCTCAGCTTCTCCTATCGAACCCTCCTTAGTTTGTTCTCAAGCAGGTCAGTTCCTGGACCCTCACCTCCAATTAAGTCTATCAGCCCTTCAGTTTTAGGGCTTGCAGTCTTCTTCAGTGTCCTGATTGTTTTTTGGAGGCAGCCTGGTGCAGAGCTGTCGCCCCTTTGCTATCCCAGGCCTTTCTGCCTCCCTTTCCTTCTTTGCACTCTCCCCTTTAAAGCAGGTCTCGTTTTCGCTATCTGTTGCAGCTGTGGGTGCCTGCCTGCATGATTGCCAGTTCTTGCAGCTGCATGGGGATGTGATCAAGCTGCTTGCTTGTAAACAGGAGAGACTCATTCCCCATCTGTCTATGCTCAATGTGGGGTTTGTAGACCCCATAACATATTCTCCAAGGCTATGTCCCACCTTTGGCTAGCGTAGGCTACTTCCCTGAACAGAAAATCAGAATTTCGATGCAAATTTCCTGCCTGGTGCTGTATCTGAAAAAGCATATATTTGTAGTGAACGATACCATCTCATGAACCTTGGGTTTGTCTCCTCACATTTAGCCAGGGCAAGGAAACAATCAATAACTTGTGTGAACTTGTTTCCTGGGAGATAGCATCATAGGCACTGTATTGCCCATTTGGCAGCCAAGCACTCTTTCTACCACGGAGTATACTTTCTCAAGGGCGAAGACTTACCAGCTGATATATACTATCAGGTCTCCATCTACCTCTTGAGAAAGGATTGGGGTGATTCTACCTCTGACACATCCATTTGTAGTACAAATTCCTTTACAAACTTCAGGCTATACAGCATTGGCTGTCTGCAAAGTACAGCCTTGAGTTTTTAAAAGGCACTTTTGCAGGTGGGTGTCCACAGCAGCCGTCTTGGGGCAGCATCCCTAGTTAGGTCAGTTAACGGGACTGTTACGGTGGCAAAATGGGGTATGAACCAGCAGTAGTAGCCAGCTAATACTAAAAAGGCACACACTTGCCTTTTAGTCATGGGGGTCTTTTATGCCTGTAAGGCATGGACTTTATCCACCAAGGGGTGGACTTGTGTCCCAGGTAACTGGCTTCTTCCTTTCTTTTTGCAAATTTAGCGGGGTTTGCCATTAACGCAACTTCTCACAGTGATCAGAGAACAGGAGCTACTTTGTCCAAAGGGGAGAGTCCCAATTCTTGCTATAGATAACTATGTCCTCCAAGTGTACCACTGCACATTGACTGTGCTTTTGGAGTAATCAGTCCATCAAACGTTGAAAAGTGCCCATTGTCCTGGGCAACTCAAAATGCATAGTCTTAAAATGAAATAAGCCGAGCAACGTAGAAAAAGCTGTCTTCTCCTGGGAATCCAGCGTTAAGGGGATCTGCCAGCACCCCTTTGTCAACTCTGAAGTGGTGATGTATTGGGCTTCTCCCAGTCAGTCTGAGTTCATCCATTCATGGCATAGAGTAGGTGTCAAATTTAGAAATTGTGTTCACTTTTCTGAAATCTATACAAAAATGTAGTGAGCCATCTGGTTTTGGGACCAGCATAATAGGACTCCTCCAATCAATATGGGATTCTATCACCCCAAATTCTAACATGGTCCTGATCTCTCCCTCTCAATGCCCCACAACTTGTTGGGAATTGATCGAAGCACTTCCCATATTACTTTACTTGGTTCTGTATTAATTCAATGTTGTGCCAGCAACATCGTCCTGGAGGAGCTAAGAATACCTGTGGGAAAGCAGCCACCAGTTGGAGTGCCTGTTCCTTTTGTTTATGGTTTAGTTTTTTTTCCCCAAGGGGTAATAAGCTTACTTTTAGGTAGTCATTAACTTGGCGTCCTAGTTCTGGTTCCTCAGGATATGGTGTAATGAAAAAGGTTCTCTCTTTCAAAACAAAATGTTTTCCAGGGCTTCAGCAAATGTACATGATAAATTTGTTGTTCCTTTTTCTTTGCTGGTTGCTTGATTAAGCAGCCCACAGTCCTCACTTTATTTATCATCTCAAAAGGGCTTTGCCCCTTGTCCATTAACTTTGATTCTGAGCTTGGAAGAAGTAACAAGAGTCTGTTAGCCAGCTGGAAGATGCATATCTGTGCCCCTTTATTATACTGTTGGTTGTTCCTGTGCTTCCTTGAAATTTTGTATCTCCCCCCCCCCCCAGTGTATTCCCCCATATTCTCCAGTATCTCCTGTAATTTTAAAACATACTGCACTTTTTTTTCAGTTTTTGGTGCTTGGCTTTCCAAGGTTTCCAGGACCAGACTGAGAATAGCCCGTGGTTGTAGTTCACATAGCATTTTGGAAGGCCGAAAATCCTGTTAAGGCTTGGAACATACTTCTCTGGTGGCAAAGAGTAAGGCTAGGAGTAGTTGGTCCCAGTGTCAGGGATCCTGGACAATGAATTTTTTCAGCATCCTCGAATATCTAATTGAATCTTTCTACTAGGCCATCCATCTGCACGTGGTACACAGATGTGTGTAATTCTTTGATTATGAATAGTTCCCATACTTCTTTTGTCAGCCAGGATGTGAAATTTGTCCCCTGTTCTGTCAGGACCAAGTTGGGAAACCCTACTCATGTAAAGACCTTCAGCAGCTCATTAGCAATAGTCTTGGAATTCACAGACCAGAGCGGTTTGGCTTCCGGGTATCTGGTGGCATAGCCCACAGGGACAAGAATATGCTGATGTCCAGAGATGCTCTTCGCGAGGGGGTCAATAAGGTCAATTCCTATTCTTTCAAAGGGAGTCTACACCAAGGGGAGTCTCCACCAGTGGAGCCCCGAGGATTCCCTTAGGGACTGTTAATTGGCATTCAGGACATGATGCACAGAAATTCTCAACTTCCTTAAAGACCCCTGGCCAAAAGTATCAGGCCAGGATCCTAGACTGCATCATGTCCTTCTCAAGATGTCCCGCACATGGGCTTGTGTGCGCCAGATGCAGTAATTCACAATCATATACCCAAGGTACGAGCAGTTGTGTCTGTAGCTCATGTCTGCTTGGTTTGGTCTACATAGGGTGACCACCTTTTCAAAATGCAAAAACGGGACACATGCAGGAGCCCTGCCCCCTCCGTAGTCCCACCCCCTGCTCCTCCTATTTCCTGAGGCTCCACCACTGGCCAGGCCAGTAGCTGGAGCTGGGCAGTAGTAAGAGCCACCCAGGGAGCCTGGACCACTGTGGGGAGCCCTTGACCCTCCACCTGCCCTGGGTGGGGGGGGCAGGGTGCCCAAGAGAAGCCCTCGCCCATGTTCTTGCCCCCTTTAAGGGATCCATCTCTTCTTCATCTATTGTGGCTTATTGTTCAATGGCTCAACTTAAAGTTTTGCCATTCCTTTGCCCCCATGAGGAAATCCAAGAATTCTGTTAGCTTCTCCATGTTCAGTTGCAGAGGGGGTGTTGAATTTGGGCACGTGGACACCCCTTCTCCAGGATCTTCCATCCTGCCAGCATCAGCTCCAGCATCTGTGATATCTATTTTGCCTACCAAGCAGATTGTCTCTCTCTGCTCTTTCCTTTCTATCCATTTTTCTTTCCAGGATTTTTTTTTCTTGCCTGGGAGGTAAGAAACTCAACGTCCTTAGAATGCAACAAGAACCCTGACATTTCTTCTAGCGTGTCTTCTGTGTGTTCCTGTGTTAAGGGGAGCTTATGCAAGAGCTCAGGGAAATACAGTCTCAGTCTAATATCACAGGATAGGGGAAGTCCAGAGACTTGCATATTCCAGCTCATCTTGGTTCTCACTAACAGTCAGTCTTATTGCCATGCTGGGATATCACAAAATATCTCCATTGATACATTTAACAGGGATTTCCCCTTTCTCGACTTTCCCTACACTTCAGCTATCCATTCCCAGAGAAGTGTCTAATCACACCCTGAGTCTATGACCCTCCACTTTAACTGGGATTGTGAGTTTCCCTTGGCTTTTTTTTCTGGGCCCTATTCTCTCCATGTAGGGGCAGGCATGAAATCTATGAACAACAAGGGCACAGAAGTAACAGGCTACCACATCTGTCCCTTGTTTTCTGGTGGCTGGGTTACTCTCTGAATTTCCCTGGGCTCTTGTTCCTGTGTAGGCATAGGGCAGGGAGGTGAGGCAAGTAAGGGTGCGGGCACTACTGTCATGGGAAAATATTACCCATGGATCTTGAGGTGTTTGTCTGCCCCCTATCCTGTCCATCGACTAGTCAGCTTTCTGCGTTTTCTTGGGGTTTACCCAAGAGGGCCACCACACTTGGATCCCCATCTCATTTTTTTCTCTCTGGTGTATCTGTAGCAGTTACTACCTCCGTAGAGGGTCCCTGAATGGCTTGAGTAGCCATATATTCCTCCATGAGGCAGGTAGCCTTGGCTAGGGTTTCTGGTCGGTCTCTGAAAACCCTGTCTCAGCCATCAGGCAGAAGAATCTCTGTGAATTATTCCATACCTACAAGTTCAGTTATCTGGGGTCCCATTCAAGACTCTGGCTTTAAACAGTGCCAGCAGATATCCATAAGCCTTTGGGTGATTGCCCATGGTCATGCCTTGGGGTGTAGTGCTCGTGATAATGCACTGGCAGTAGGTCTCTTAATCTAGGCCTAACCTGACCAATATGGCTGCCTTCACTTGGTTGTAGTCCTAGACTGCTATGTTGTCAGTCTCTGGTATACTGAATAGGCTTCCCCAATGGGGAGCGGGGTGAGCCAGATTAGCCACTGCTTTCCCATGGGCACACACTCAAAGGTTACCAAGAATGATTCCAGGTCATCATCTGTTATTATCTCAGTGAACATCATGGCTGGAGTGGTTCCCTGAATTCTGGGGGAGATGCATTCCCTATACTGCCAGAACTCTGAAGTGTAGTAGCCGGTACTTGTTCTGCCACCCATTACTACAACTGTTGTTGATGGGCCGCCATCTGTTTGAAAAGCTGTTGTTGTCTCTGTTGTGCTTGTGAGTCAGCCAGCCATTGCAGGCGATGATTCACCTCCATAGTTCTCGTGTATATAGAAAAAAGTAGGAGAGGTTTTTGTTTTGTTTTATGGCATCCCTTTTCTGCAGAGATAGTTAAATGAAATCCCACTTTTGGTACCACATTGAACCCATCTGTTGCTGAGACCCCTCAAAAGACAACAGCTTCTCCTGACTGATCCTCCTTAGTTTGTTCTCAGTCAAGTCAGTTCCTGGATCCTCACCTCCAATTAAGTCCATCATCCCTTCAATTTTAGACCTTGCAGTCTCGTGGCTGTTTTCTTGCAGGCAGCCTGCAGTGTGGCTATCGCCCCTTTGTTATCCCAGGCTTTTCTCTCTCCCTCCCTTCCCTGTACTCTCCCCTTTATAGGAGGTCTTGGTTTCCCTAGTGGAGGCAGGCACCACAGCTGCAACCAGTTTTGGCAGCTGCATGGGGGTATAATCAAGCTGCTTGCTTGTGAACAGGAGAGACTCTTCTCCCACTTCTGCCCATGCTCAGTATGGGGTTTATAGACACCATTATAACTTCTCTAACACCCTTGTGGGGATGGGGGCGAGAGAATATCAAATGCTGCTGTGGTGGATTTCTTTACCTTCAAAAATGGGAACTATACAAAAATGAGTTTGCTAGTTAAATGGAAATTAAAAGGAACAGTCACAAGAGTGAAATGCCAGCAGGCTTCATGGAAACTTTTAAAAAACACCTTGATAGAACTTCAAACTTCACATACACACACACACACACCCCAAATAATAATAAAAAAAAAAACAGTAAGAGGATCAAAAAATGCCACCATAGCTAAACAGTAGAGTAAGAGGCAGTTACAGACAGACAGACAGACAGATATCTTTTAAAAATTGGAAGTCAAGTCCTACCGAGGAAAAGAGAAAGGAGCATAAATTCTGGCAAGTCCAAGTGTAAAAGTATAATTTGTAGAACAACTAGCAAAAGACACAAAAACTAATAATTTATTTGGTTGATTACATCAGAAGCCAGAAGCCCGCCAGTCAGTGAGGCCACTGGAAAATCGAGGTGCTAAAGTAGCACTCAAGAAAGACATGGCCATTGCGGAGAGGCCAAATGAATTCTGTGCATTGGTCTTCACTGCAGAGGATGTGAGGGAGATTCCCACACCTGAGCCATTCTTTTTAGATGACATATCTGAGGTACTGTCCCAGATTGAGATGTCAGTTAAGGAGGTTTTGGAACAAATTAATAAATTTAACAGTAATAAGTCACCAGGATCAGATGGTATTCACCCAAGAGTTCTGAAGGAACTGAAATGTGAAATTGCAGAACTACTAACTGTGGTATATAACCTATCATTCAAATCAGCCTCTGTAACCAGGACCATCCCTAGTGGCGTGCGGGGCCCAGGGCGGAAGTGATGAAACCGTCACTTCCAGAACTGACCCTGCTGGCCAATCGCACCAGCCTGCGGGGCCCGAAGCGGTCGCCCCGATTCACCGTACCCAAGGGATGGCTCTGTCTGTACCAGATGACTGGTTGAAATGCTGATTTTTAAAAAATGTGAACCCGGAGGCGATCCTGGCAATTACAGAACTGTAAGCTTAACTTCAGTACCAGGCAAATTGGTTGCAACTATAGTAAAGAACAAAATTATCAGACACATAGCTAAACAGGATATGTGGGGGAAAGAGTCAACATGGCTTTTGTAAAGTAAAATCATTCCTCAAGTTTATTAAAATTCTTTAGTGGGGGGGTCAACAAATATGTGGACAAGAGTGATCCAGTGTGTAGTGGACCCTGGCTCTCCCGCTCGGAGTGAGGCCACTTGTTCTGGTTGCCTTCAGGCTCATCTGGCCAAGGCACAAAGCTGCAGAACAGTCTAGGGCCCTTGTCTCCACTCGAGGTGGAGCAAGGCCCCCAGATCCTCTAGTTCCCAGCCCCACAATAGGGCTGGGCACCAGACAGTCATGGCCCGGCTTTAGCCTGGGCTTGGGGAGGCTCAAGCTGCCAGTAATTAAACACCAGCTACAGGGGGCTGGCTTTGGCGAGGATGGGGCTCCGGCCGCCAGCAAGGCAATCACAGTCTATGGAGCTGGTTCAGGCCTGGGCTTGAGAAGGCTCAGGCTGCTAGCAAACAAACAATCTCGAGGCTGGCTTTAGGATTGGCTGCCCCTGCATTGGCGGGGATCCAGCCACAACACGCCAACTGAGCCACACCTGGCTCCGCAGTTGACTGCTCTGTGGCTGCCCTTGGGCCACTTCCTGCCTCCCCGGGGTTTGGTACCTCTCGCTTCCAGGGCTTGTCAGGCTCCTTGGGGTAACCAGGGCCGGTAGTCCGGGCCACTCCTCGTCGGGGTCTCCCACTTCTGCGGCTATCAGACAGCAGGGGGTAAGTTCTCCTCCTGGTCATGGCAGTATGACTGGAGTGTCCCCCGGGGATTCTGCCACAACTGGGCTGCAGGGCCGCCTTCTTCTACTTCCTGTCCTGCCCTGGCACTTCTGGTGAGGGGGGCGGGGCAGGCTAGGCTCCGCCCACCAAGGGGAGAGTAGTGGACCCTCGCTCTCCCGCTCAGAGGGAGGCCAGTCGGCCTCACTACACAGTGAATACAGTGTACTTGGACTTTCAGAAAGCCTTTGCCAAGGTCCCTCACCAAAGGCTCTTATGCAAAGTAGGCAGTCATGAGAAGGAAGGTCCTCTCATGGATCTGTAAACTGGTTATAATATAGTAAACAAAGGGTAAGAATAAATGGTCAGTTTTCAGTGGAGAGAGGTGAATAGCGGGGTTCCCCCAAGGATCTGTACTGGGATCAGTGCTGTTCAACATAATTTATGAATATCTGGGAAAAGGGGGTAAACAGTGAGGTGGGAAAGTTTGCAGACAATACTAAGTTACTCAAGATAGCTAAGTCCAAAGCTCACTGTGAAGAGTTAAAGAGAGATCTCAATAATCTGGGTGACTAGGCAATAAAATAGCAGATGAAATTCATTGCTGATAAATGCCAAGTAATGAACAATGGACAACATACTCCTAACTGTATGTTCAGAATGAGGGGTCTAAATTAGATGTTAGCACTCAAGAAAGATCTTGGAGTCATTGTGGATAGTTCTCTGAAAAACATCTGCTCAGTGTGCCGTGGCAATCAAAAAATCTAACCATGTTAGGAACCATTAGGAAAGGAATAAATAACAAGACAGAAAATATCGTAATGGCACTATATAAAACCATGGTGTACCCACACCTTGAATACTGCATGCAGTTCTGGTCACTTCACCTAAAAAAAAAAAAAAAAGAGGTATTGGAATTGGAAAAAGGACAGAGAAGGGCAAGAAAAATGATTACAGGTATGGAACAGTTTCCATATGAGGAGAGATTAAAAAGACTAGATCTGTTCAGCTTGGAAACGAGGCAACTAAGGGGGAATATGATAGAGGTCTAGAAAATCATTCAAGGTATGGAGAAAAAGTATTATTTATCCCTCCACATAAACTCAAGAACCGGGGGGGGTCACCAATGAAATTAATAGGCCATAAGCTTACAACGGACATGAGGAAGTACTTCTTCACACAACACACAGCCAGCCTAAGGAACTTTTGGTCTTCACATTCCTGGCAACAACTATAACTAGGTTCAAAAAGGAATTAAATAAGTTCATGGAGGATAGGTCCCTCAATGGCTATTAGCCAAGACGGTCAAGGATACAACCCATATTCTGGGTATCCTTAAACCTCTGACTCGAAGACAGGAGATGGATCACTCAATAATTGCCCTGTTCTGTTCATTCCCTCTAAAGCAGCTAGCATCAGCCATTGTTGGAAGATAAGATACTGGGCTAGATGAACTAGACCCAGTATGCCCATTCTTCTGTTCTTAAGGCAAGGCCCAAAAAATGTGTCTTGCACACCAAGTGGAAGGTGGTAAGGATTATGATCATCTTTTTTTTCCCCGAGGGAATTCATTCCACCATCTTGAACATTCCTCCTAAGCATGAGCTTTCACCCTTATTGTAGAAAGTTCCATTGTGGCAGAAGAGTGAAGTTGTCAACCACAGTCTTCATCCCAGAGCTTTAGATGATCTTTTACGTATCCTGAGCCCAGGCCACTGAGTACCTTAAAATACAGCCTGATTCAATATTCCATTGAAAGCCATATTAGAGAGCAGAAGACAGTTTGATATATTAATTATAGCCTATGTTGCTGAGGAGATGCACTGCCGTGTACTGTACTAGAAAACTCCAACTAAGTGATGAAGCCTTCATGCCCAAGTATATTTCATTGTTGTAGTCCAGATGAGATGTGACAAAGGCATAAATAACTGAGGCCAAGTCATCATCTGCTAGGATAAGATGGAGTCTCCCAGCCAACCTAAGTTGATAGAAAGCTTTTGTCAATGACACAGCTGTGCAAATACCTGATTTTTCAGTTTGCTTGCTGTTCAAAAAATTGGGGCAGAGGAGCAGTTTTAGGTGAACCAACAACTGGAGTTTTTTAGAATTTTAAGCAAATCGAAAAGTTGAAGACATGTATTTGTGTTGAAATAAAACATTTTATTACAATGTTGGGCATTTTTAATGGAGGCAGGATTTGTTTTGTTTTTAATAAAAGCAAAGGAAATTTGTAAAGAAAGGACTAGATTCACACTTGCCCGTCTGACTCCAACATTTAGGCACCATTCACAAACACCAGGAGGAAGTGGTTGTGACACCTCTACAGATGCCTTACACCCAATACTCCAGTGTTAGAACACTTACTCAGGATGCAAGACCCCACCCCCACCCCGTTTCAATCCATGCATGAATTAAATATTCAGTGGAGCTGGGACTGGAACATAGGTGTTCCCTCCAGAGGAGTGTCCTACCCAACAGGTTATGGAATCACTCTCACTCTCTCTGACCCAATTAACTTTAATTATTTATATAAATTGGAACAGCTTCAATAGGAGAAACTGAGTGAGTCCCACATCAGAATATACTACAGCCTAGTGGTTAAGGCACTTAGCTGGGGAGCAGGAAAGACTTGGATTCAAGTTCCTGCTCTACATCAGGCAGAGGCGGAACTTGAACCTGGGTCTTCCACATTCCAGGTGAGGGCACTAATCACTGGGTTAAGTATAATGACATCTAAATCCCCTTGTGAATCTAGCCTGAAAAAAGTGAATAATTTCATTTTGAAAAAAAAAAAAAGTGTCAAAAATGAACCATTTCAACATTTCCCAAAAAATTATTCAACTGAAACGTTTCACTGAAATCAACACAAATTTACAAAATGTTTTGGTCCACCCAAACCTACATTTCTTGATAAAAAAAAAGTTTCCGCCAAAAATTGTTGCCCAGCTGTACTCATGGATGTTGCTATGTGAAAGCTTACCATCACTGAGCAATCTAGAAGTATTCCTAACCTATGGGCTGAACTGACCAGTTGTGGGCACACAAGTTCAACCGAAGGAGGCTGCACCATGGTTGCTTTCCTCTGCCTACAATCACCACCTCTGTCTTGCTCAGGTTCAGCTTTCAGTAGCTGTTGTCCATAAACTGATCTTGTCTAAGCACTAGGCCATCTTAGTGGTAGCGTGGTCATATGTGGTGACAGAGCAGTAGAGTTGTGTGTCATATGCATATAGTCCATATTGTCTCAGCAGTTTACCTAGTGGTTGGACATAGATCTTGAATAGGACTAGAGACACAGAAAGAGAACTAATCCTTGATGGACTTGACAAATAAAGGGTCTAGAGGTGGAGGTGCAGCTCATTGGGTGTGCCTCCTAGAAAGGATTTAAAACATTTTAATATATTACCTGGGAGCCCTGCTGCCTCTCTCAGGTGAGACAGCAGTATCAAATGCTGCAGAGAGATCAAGGAGGATGCAAATGCATGTCTGTCCTCTATCCATTGATAGCAGGAGTTCATACTTAGTCTCTCTATGAAACAGTCTCTAACAATGGAATCCATCTATGCACATTCAGTCAGGACAGCCATCCCACCTGAGCTAGACTGAAGAGCTACACAATGACTAACCAGGAAAAATTAAGGTGCTTAAGCAGGAGTCATTCTCTTGAAGGTTGGTCTTGGGTTCTGGATTTTTCAACTCACTTTTTGCCTTTCCCTCTTGGCAGTTCAATGTAGAGGCTCAACATTGGCTTCAGCAAGCATTTTAATTTGTTTCCTTGTTCACACATCAAGAAAGATTAGAAAGCCATTTACGAAGATGAAGAAAAATAAAAAACGAAGTCTGTGTTGATCCTAACAAGGATGGTCAGTACTGGTGGATTGACCAGCACCACTGATTTCTAACATATTTTTGCTTATAAGAACTGTGAACTTTGCTTCATGCTTTGGCCCACATCTATTTGCATGAGTGCTCCCAATGAAGTTCTAAACTAACTTCAAATTCACCACAGTTTCCAATAAATTAGTAACACAAAATGTTTTGGTGACTTCTAGAATGTATTTAGGAGCTTTAAACCTAGTTCTAAACCTAGTTTTAAGCTCCTCACACCAATGCAGATACAGAAAAGAAAAACAGGCACAGGACATTATGAACAAACATCTGAAAAAGAACTGCCAACAGCTATCATAGCCCAGTGTGCCTGTGTGTGGGTGAGGTAACAGAAAGAGAGGTGCCATTCTAGCAGTTTTGTCTCATTTAGGCAGAACACTTAGTTACTGGCTGAAAGTCAGTGCAGATGGGATTCCATAATAGGAAAACCTGGTTTGACATAGTATTCAGACACCATAGTCAAATGGATTTGCTATAGAAAAAAAAGATATATTCTAGGAGGGTGGAGCTCATAACACTAATGTACTTTGAAAGCATTAAAATATAGTTACAGGTTCCACTGTTTTCCCCCGGCAGATTGTATGATGCATCATTATAGAAATGTGACTGGACAACGCATTACAGATTTTTCTTTATTTTCTGTCTGCTGTGGGCTTCAGTAAAATATGGCACCCATTATGTAATAAGCTTTTCTTTCAGATAATCCTAGTACATTTAATTATTTAAAAAAAAACACGCACCCACACCCAAACACTGGTGTTTCAGAAATAAATATGTTTTGAAGTAGTACCATAGGGTATTAGATGGGATAACGTAATAGTTTAGAAAAGCTTCTGATTTTTTTTTTTTTTTTTTGCTTTGGGTTCCCCCACCAAATCTATGTCAATAACATTAACTAAAAACAGATCTACAAATATTTACTACGTAGAACAGAAGCACATACAAGATACTTTAGAGAACTCCATTCAGCAATCCAATATTTATGTTATTCCGTTCAACACTGATACACTGGGATCAGTGCCAAGGTTATGAATGTTATTGAATGAATCCCAGAATGTCCTTTTCCACTACAGTTTGAATCCCCATTAGTTGGGTGTTCACTGCAACAATAAACCTCACCCTCTTCCCCCATCCTTCTCCCTATGGAACAATACATACTTTACTCTAGAGCCGTCATCTAAAGAGAAACATGTTGATAATATGTTCCCAGCAGGTGGCTACTAAGCCATATTGGGGCAAAAATAACAAGCCTTATATAGGCATCTGAGATAGTGACACACTACAAATATTTATAATAAAGATAGCGCATATGTTTATAAACATAGTGCACCAAATTTGGCACTTAGTTACACCTGTGTAAACCCATCACCTCAGTGGGGTTGCATGGCTGTTACTGCGAGCAGAATTTGATCTAGTAACTATAATACTAGGAAACAAGATATATATGGCTTATTGGCTTTCCCCAAGCATCAGACATTCATGAAAGGGCTGTAGTTACTAAAGCTGGTCAGAAAATGTCAATTGTTTTCCCCCATTTTAAAAGCAGATCTAGTAAGGGCTTAGGACCAAATCCAGCCCCTTCCTCTGTAGGTATAGAGTCTCCCTGGGCAAAGGAACTGGTGCTGTTCTGCTGTGCAAGGGTGCATCTGGACATCATCCTCCACACCCCCTGGACTACCAAATGGCTCTCACCACAAGCTCCTCTCATGATGGTGTACAAGAGGCTGAAGAGGGGACAGGGGATCTGCCACTTCACAGATGCTCTCGGCATCCTCTGTGCAAGGCAGTGTATAGGCTATTCCAGGCATCGAGTACAAATTAGGCTGGAGGATGCTCTTCAGGACAATTGTGGAGCTTTTGAGTTGTTGTAGGACAGGATTCCTTCCTCCCTCCCCCATCTGGATACTCCGGACAGGTACCGAGCAGAGGATTTGTCCCTTAATGTCTCAATTCCTAGAATGGTGAATTATGAAGAAGCTCAGAATTCCTGGTCCAATTCCTATATTTGCATAGTACAAATAAGATCGCTTCATACAAATGTGTCCATTCAAGAAGATAAGAAATTCTGCCTTACCTTGTATTAAGACAAGTTTTATAAAAATGCTTGACCTATAGATATAAAACCAATGGTCAGAAAAATCAATGCTCTGTAAAGTCTGCTTTCCTTATAAAGAAAAGCTTATTTTGTTCCTTCCTAATTTCACTTACTTTTTTGGTTTCTTTCCTTTGAGAACATGGGAGCTGCAGTGCTCTCATGAACTTTTTGGGATCACTATCCAATTACCTATCAACACCCAGCAGTGATTCACACCCTGAAGTTAGATTTAGTAATTTAAAATTTTACTTCCAGCTCAGTTCAAATGAAACAGGTCAAGGGGACACATGGCTGGTAATTCTGAAAGCACAGATGTTTAACAGAGACAAGTTTAGATCTCAGCCCGGCAACATTGTAGAATTTGTACACATAACAGAGCTTAGCCTGGGTAGCAACAGCGTATCCATGACAAATTAATTTTCATCAGTTTGTTCTGGCTTGTAACACTTATGCCAATGGTGGTGTTCTTTTAAATCACCAAAAATCTACTTTGGAAGAAAACTGTATAAAATTAGCTTATTAGTCTTTGTAGGGGTTCCTTAAAACAAAATCAGAGACAGAGTAGCACACAGCCCTTCCATGTGGTAATGTTTTTCCATCGTCTTAATGCTTCACAAATATTACTTAGGTATAGAAAGCACCCCTGCAGTACTGTGAGGGTTAAGTAGAGGGCTGACCACCATAACAAAATCTTGTAGTTAAGGCACAGGGGTTGGGACTGCCGGAGACTTCTTCAGTGGCTTTAGGCAAATCACTTAGTGTATATCTACACACGGATAAAAGACCCATGGCAGAGCCGTGACTGGCCCAGGTCAGCTGACTCGGGCTCATACTGTGGGGCTAAAAATCACTGCCTAGACATTCAGGCTTGGACTAGAGCCCAGCCCCTGGGACCCTCCACCCTTCCAGAGTCCTAGGGCTCAGGCTGGAGCCCAAACCTGAACAGCTATATTGTGATTTTTCAGCCCTGGAGCCTGAGCCCCGCGAGCCTGAGTCAGCTGAGCTGGGCCAGGCACGACTCTGCCATGGGTCTTTTATCCCTGTGTAGATATACACCAAGTGACTTGCCCAAAGCCACTGAAGAAGTCTGTTGCAGTCCCAACCTTGTACCTTAACTACCAGATTTGATTATTTTGTTTTTATCCCAGTGTAGACAGCCTTAATGTCTTTGTGACTCAGATTATTCCCCTTTAAAATGGAACAATACTTGCTTACATCACAGAAGTGTTAGACTAAATAAACTAATATTTGAGATCCCAAAGTTTTATTTTAATAAAATACACCATTTAGGAGGCAATTTCAGGGGACTGAGAATTTAATAAAAACAAGTTTAATAAAACAAAGGGGGACAAACTGACAACTGTGTGAAGTCTGACTGCCAAAGGACCTTTGGGCCACTACAATAGTTTTTCTGAAATTCAAATAAAACAAGAGACCCTTTTAAATGTCATAAAGCCATAGTTATAATAAATTATTCTGCAAATTAAAATGGTCTGGTTTACATAATGCAGGAAATCTGCCATTTATTTGCCTTTCTCCAATTAAAAACATATTATCCCATTCACATGAGATGTCAAAAAGGCTGCAGCTTTTTTTTTTTTTTTTTAAATTACTTCAAACAGCTTTACAATAATTATATCATACATAGATGGGAAAAGTAGGAGACCCTGCAGCTTGCAATATAAATTACTTTGCATGGCTTTTGTTTTTAAACACACCAGACCCAATTCTAGCCCCAAAAATAAATGCATGAACTATAATATGTGCCAATGGAAATTGTGTGTGTGTATTGGACAGTATAAATGGGTCCTCTGCGTATTTCTCTTTCTTTATAGTTGCCCTCTGATTAAACTTCAAAGGAGAACACGTACTGTGTTTGCTGGAGAGCCACAGCTTTAGATGGTCAATTTTACCTTTTTGTTCTGTGTGTGTTATTTGTTCTGAAGGAAGGGAATGTGTGGAGAACATGAGAGTTTTGTTTTAGTGTAGGGGTAGAAATCAGTAAATCCAAATTATGTTCCCAGCTTTGCAATAGACTTTGTGTGTGACTTTGCTTAAGTCACTAAACCCCACTTCCTTATCCTCTCTCCACCTCCCTCCCCCCCCCCCATAAAATAGGGATAAATAATACATCCCTTACATCTTACAGAATACTAACATTTTGCTGTAGAGTTCAGGAATTGGGCCCTATACATCACATTTGCTTTTGTAAGTCTTCATTGAAAAACAGTTTTTATGACTAACTCCAAATTGGATGTATTTTTCCCATCCCTCACTGACAGTGTTCAGTTTACATTGACATATATTTCTGCAAGGAAAGTGGATAGGCTTTCCTTGTACACATCGGTGCCCATTGCAATTTGTCACCCTCTTTTAACACCAACAGAGCCAATGTGACATTCTTATGTTTCTATTTAAGCTGTTAATAACTTTATAAAGTTAGAATTTAAATAAACTTTATTTTAAGTATTCTACTATTTCTGTTCTTGAGCACAGTTTCTATCATGAGCCAGTGCCAATACACACTCAGGGAAACACATTCGTGTGACTATCTCTCAAGAAGTTTTCAAGAAAAGGACCAAAGCTAGAAGGCAACTGCTGTAGTCATCATCATCTCCTGGGGAAAGGGTGGCACATCCATCAGAAATTCCAGAGGGAGTTAAAACTGCATGTTGAAGCTCTGTGCCCTCTATTATCCCCATCCCAAACAGGGCCGGCTCCAGGTTTTTTGCCACCCCAAGCAAAAAAAAAAAAAAAAAAAAAAGCCAGAGTGCCGCCCCTTGAAAAGGGCTGCCCCCAAAGGGCCAAAATGCCACCCCTTGAAAAGTGCCGCCCCAAGCACATGCTTGGAACGCTGGTGCCTAGAGCCGGCCCTGATCCCAAAGAAAGCTGGGTGAGGGATATGATGCAGACATGGACACGTAGCCAGTAATAAATTCAGTGGGTCTGAATTGTGTTACCTTGGGATAGAGGCAAGTGCAAATTAGTAGCTAGGGGCTGGTTCTCTATGTAGATACCTCAAGATCAGTTGATTTGCACATGGATCTTGGAGCATCAGTGTGATTATAGATTCTTACCACTCCCACAGGAAGGACTTGGTAGTCTCTAAAGAGCCGCAGATATTTGATTGTAATAAACCAAATATTTATTTTTAGCTAGTGAGCTGAAATGGCATCAGATTTGTTGCAAGAGTTAAGCATTTGAACTGTTTGGAAGAACCAGGGGTTAGGAATTTATCTTTGTCCTTGATCACTTTTGTGGGATAGGTATTCAACATGAAATTTAAAACGCCTTTTTTAGTAGTTCATATCTAATCAGCACTAATTTAATATGTATCTTATTTCATAGGATGTTAATGTAAACACAGGAGTAGAAGTACAGATTTTAAGAATAAGTACTTCCATTAACAGAAAGATAATATTAAGAAATAAAATATCCAGAAGCAAATGGGTTCTGATCCAGGAAAAACTAGGCTCTGTGGCCTCCAACCAATACAAATTCCTTGGGCTATGCATGTATAATGGCCACTTTGTAATCTGAAGACTATATCCATCCCCTTTCTGCAGCTAAGAAATTAATCATTCCACATAACCCTCTCCCTAAGGATGAATGTTTTCATCCACCCAATGAAAATTAAACTCTTGGAAACAATAGCCCATATATAAAGTTAAACTGAAATGCAAACTAAAATGTGGTTTGGAATCCAAGATGAAAAGAAGAATTACAAATATAAAAATGTAATAAAATATTTTTTCTCTCCCTCCTTTTAATTCTGGGAAGCAATGAAAGAACTGAACATTCATTGATTGCAAGGGAAATTTAGGGCATTCCACATCCTGCAGAATGCACTTTGCAAGATCTGGTCTTCTCTCTCTCCACACACAATAAATTAATTATAACTAGAGATGTGGGGGGGGGGGGGGGAAACTGATTTTTTTAAATGTACCAGCAGTTCCAAAAACTCTTAAAAAAAAAAAAAAAAAAAGGCAGGTCACCTGAAACCAAATTCTTTGGGAACTTTTTGTGACTCAAGAAGTCAGAAAAAGATTTGTTTCAAGTTGAAACAAATGTTTTATTTGGCCTGAAGCTAAATGTTTCATTTCAATTTTGGACATTTTTAACCATTTTTTAAAATAAAAGCAATAGAAATTTGGAAACAAAGAGCTAAATCCTCAAGGGGACTTACATTCCTACTGCCAATATTTAGGCACCATTCCCAAAAGTGACGGGGGTGGGGGGAAGAAGAGGTTCCCTAGTTATACCTAATATGGCTGTGGCACTCACCTGGGATGTAGGAGACCAGGGTTTAAATTCCCATTCTGAAGCAGGCACTTGAATCCAGGTCTCCCCCTTCCGAGCAGAGTGCCCTAAGTTATAGTCCTCAATCTCTGCAGCTGAAGCTGTTCCACTTTGTATAGATAATTATCTATTGATTGGAGCAGGGACCAGAACCCGGGTGTTTTCCTGCCCAGGTGACTACCTTAACCAGCAGGCTATTGAGTCATTCACACTCTCTGGGCCAATTATTTATACAAAGTGGAACAGCTTCAACAGCAAAGCTTAGGAAAGCAGGAATTCACAACCCAGATCTTCCCTTCCACATCCCAGGTGAGTGCCCTAACCACTGGCATATTGGGGCCCATCAGCACCTCCTCCTCCTCTTCCTCCATTTTGTGAATGGTGCCTTCTCAAGGCGATTCCCCACTCTGGCACTTCAAGTGCAGAAGGTGGGGGCCCGCAAGGATTCTAAAAATTAATACTGGCCACTCCAGGCTTGTATTAAACTCCCAAGGTTACAACTTCTCGCTGACCTTGGCTGAGTAGATGCTGCCACCACCCAAGTGCAAAAAACAAAACAAAACAAAAAAACCCTTTCGACCCAGGAAGGCGCACTTGGGAATTCCTCCCTGTGGGGGCCCGCAAGCCCATTCACCCCCCTCCAGGGAAGAGCTGAGAAAGAAAACAAAGGAAATCAGCTGTTGCCACCAGCTAATTAAACATATGCACAAACCTCTTAGGACACAAAAATCCAATCCTTTGATTAAAAACCTTTTTTTTTTTCCAAAAAAAAAAATCCTCTAATTAAAATGTATTAGTAAGGAATAGATGCTGATACTTTCCTTGAGCATCTTGCTTCACAAGTTGTCTCACTGACTTCAATTAAGCTACTTGTGGAGTAAGGTGGTACTCATTGAATTAGAAGTCTGTAATGAGTATTTTTCAATAAAATTTCTCCACTAAAATTTACAATCTCATTCCAAACCATGGCCAAAAAAGTCAGCTTTTAGAAGCCATTATGATATAGCATGTTTTGTACTGAAGCACAAACTACACAGGATTGGGACCCCATTGTGCTAGGATTTGGCAATATAGTTTCTGCCCCAAAGAGCTTAATTTTAAGCACACAAGTAGTCTAACTCAAGTAAAACTGAAGATTCCAGCGAACAACTAGTCAGAGAGCATCCTAGATAATACAGCTAATGAATATTAGAAATATGATACACTGAGAGACCCTTCACTTAACAGTTGTTGTAAATTGTACTGGAAACCTTGGGTATACTTGTATGCTTAAGACAGGAAGTTGTCTATTGGAGATTGAAAGGAAAGGGTGAGCTGGGGGAGGTGAAATCCTGGCCTCATTGAAGTCAAAAGCAAAGCTCCCATTGACCAATGAAATGGTGTAATAGTTAAAAGGAGGAAGTGGCTGAACTAACCTTTTTGGTGTTCCAAGCCGGGAAGTGGCATGGTAGGCACTAAGGGTGTAGACTCCATATTCCCCAAATAAGAAGTGGGTAAACTCTGTTTACCTACATTAACCCACAACTATACTACAGCTTCAATGGGGTCAGAACTTCACTCAGAATCTTTAGTGCAGCCTAGATATAGATATAGAAGAGAGAGAGAGAGAGATATTGTGTGTGTACCTTTATATGCCACAATCATTTCTATTTAATGCACTTTGGAAACATTTTTGTAATGATTTATGGTACATCAGTTCTAGAACTACAATGTTGTGTATTCCAAAATTCCTCTATCCGCAGTGAATGGTTTGAGATGTTCCCAAACCAGAATTTTACCCTGAAAACAAACATTGACTTCTGGCCTTTATAATTAATCGCTCTTTAAAACTCTGGTAGCAGAAGGCATGCTTAAGAAAATATACTTCTTTCATCTCTGTGTGGCGGTGTTACATAGCTTTTCCTGCAAAGCTGGCAGCTTCTGACTCACTATTATATTTATGAGAAAGACTGAGTAGGCAACTTCTAGCACTGGTTCTCAGCATTATATTTCCTTTTCTACTAAAAATAAGGAAGTGCATTACGTAAGAAAGCAAAAGATGAATAACTTATTGCCCTTTCAGCTAGTGTGGATATTTACAAATCTACATCCTTGCTGACACAGTAAAAAAAAAAAAATACAAACTCGTCAGGACTGGTAATTTTACTGGATTAGCTATCCCAAGGCTTTTGGTTGATCTACGCAGAGTAGAATTGTGGTTATGAACAGCTTTCTTCCATATGCAGCTAGATAAAATTCACAGTGAGACTTATACTTCAGTTCATGGGAGCCAATCAATTATTAACAAAAGTGTGGTGTATGTAGCTATATAACTGAAAATACTCAGATGTCATTTTGTTTTCTGTGGACTGCCTTTTTAAATATGAAGGATTCCCTACACCACTCCTTTGCTGCAGAGACAATTGCCATTTTTGTTTCAGCTCATTTGCAGAATGTTATAGACAGTCACTGTGTTTTCCTTCTGCTTTTCTACACACTTTACATTTGTTCTTTCTTTGTCATTCTTTCAGTGTTTAAATCTCTTATGTTATTTGTTGTTTTGATACATGCTTCCAAGAGTTGGGACTAAATTTGGAATAATCTTAGCTTTCCATTTAAAAAAAAAAGTTTCTCGCCTTTATAGTTAAAGAGAAATGCTGAACAACATGAATCCCAATGTCTCAAACAACAGAAGACAAAACAAAAGGCCCAAAGATTTCACTTTTTTAAAATATCACTTTTAAGCCAGTCTTATGATTTTTGGAACCTGGCTCATATCAGAACACTTGGGGCTGGTTGTACTGATCTCTAATATCAGATAGTGCAAAATATATATGGTAGTTAACTTTTCTTCATGGAGAATCTGAGAAATAAAAACTTTACTGTAAAATGAAAGTAGCATTCTAGTAGGTAAAGCATAGCACCAGATATCCAAAATCCTGATTTTCATTCCCAGTTCTGCCACTGACTCTCTGTAAGCTTGAGAAAACAACAAACTGTCTATATGCAAGTGACTCATCTATACCCTGGGTATATTTTTTCCTACTGCCCACATGAATATTGTGAGCCTTAAGTAATGTTTATAAAGCTAGTCACTGTGAGATCTTCAGATGCTACATAAGTGTATATTATTTTGGGTATTGTTGGAAAGCCTGCAAAGGAGAAAAAATGAGAGATGTCAGCACCAATAATTGTTTATTTCAACAATATATTTTTCAGTTAGAGGACTGAAATTCCCATGTGTAGTTATTTTTATAGACTTTTGATTAGAATGCAACTTTCAACTGCACGTGCATTGAGTTGCACACAACACTCAACTTACCCCTTTTACTAAAACAAAATAGAGAATACTGGATAAAAAAAATCAGGCTCTTTCCCTTTAGCCTTGGGAGCGCTCAATGACTTATGAGCAAACTCAAATGCCAAGCAAACCACCTTTCCAAGTAGCAACCATGTATGAGTTTTTCTGACTAGCTTCATACTAATGAAATCTTGATAATTGTATATTTGGAATGCAATAATAATCTAGAATTACCTGAAATAACTATAATCACTGATAACTCTTCTTATAACACAAAAAAGTTACCAATAGTGTCCCAAATTTTACACACCTACACCCCCTTGTAATAACTGTTGCAGCTAATGCCTATCTTTGCTGTTCCAGAATCCAGCAAGACAATTGTTAAACTTGCTCTTCCTGAGTTCACAGACCATATTAACAACAACTAGAGACGGGCCAAAGCCACAAAATTTAGATCAGGATTTCAATTCACCAGAAACCCAAAGTTACTGAGGTCATTATAGAGATAGTGGTTACTCATAAAATGGAAACCCAGGTCTGGATTCAAAACAAACATCTCCACCCCTTTTAATGTTAGGGTGTGTTCAGATCCAGAGCTATGTCTGGAATCCATCTCTCATAATATTGCAACTTCTTTAGATCACCACCATTCACAGTCCAATTAAGGGCTAATCCAATTTCCATTAAAGTCAATGGAAAGACTCCTATTAAATTCAATAGGAAATGGATTAGACCCCCATTTGACAGTGTTATCTAGGCTCAGTCCTTAAGCAAAATTCTCATGTTTCCATTTTTAACAGTACAATCTAACAAAAGCACATAGTCCATTTAAGAAGTCCGGTGTTCCCAATCCAATGCGCACATCAGCCAATGCACACTAAGATACAGAATATGTTTAAATAAAACCCCGTTTTTATTCATGCATTCCAGAAGAATATTAAGGGTTTTAGTTTATATTTCTGATGCAAGTGCCTAGCACAAATTTTCTGTCATCCAACTCACTAGAAACACTATGCACCGCAAAAAAAAGCAAACATCAACATTTTAAAAGGCTCTGAAAGACAAATAATTGTTCATTACAAGCTGTCCTTGTACAAATTGTTTTACTATTAAAAATAGAACAAATTTTTTCCCTTTCAAAAACTTTCACTGACCTGGAACCTTATTTTCCTCTCATTTACACCTGTTATTCCAGTGGAGTTGCTTCTGTGTACACTTAGGCCATGTCTACAATTACAAGCTTACAGCTATGTGAGCGGGAGAGCATCTCCCACTAACATAGCACTGTGCACATAAGCGCTTATGCTAGCAAAACTTGTTGCTCAGGGGAGGAGGGGGTTTCCACTCTCCTCAGCAACAAAAGTGAAATCAGAATCTCACACTGAGTATTCCAAAACAAACAATTGACATGTTTAATTCACCATCTACTTCACAGGCAAAACCAGCATATGAACAAGGTAGTAACACATTGTAGTCACCTCATTGGATCATTCAGATTATATTAATTTTTGTTCATATCTGCATTCCAGTGTGTTACATGGTCATATTTTTATCTTCATCAACACAAATGGTTCCATTCAAGAATTGTATTAGGTAGGTTACAAGTAGGATCATCTTATTTATAGTAAAGGATAGAGACTGCCCTTTGTTCATAGTGTAACACGGATTACTACCTTCCTTGATTGACATTAAATTCAGGATGCCTTACTTTAAAAAAATAAATATATATATATATAATATGGGTAATTAAATTTGTATTTATTTCAGTCAGAATCTGCTGTACAAAATATCAGATCAAGAACACGTCGAACAATATTAACACTGAACACAGGTATCTACAGGAGAAATATTATACGTGGTCATTATTAGGTAAACAATTTGGTCATGGATATTGTGATTTTAACTGATATCTGTGACTTCTTTGGCTTCAGCTTCAGCCCCATTTGGGCTCCAGCTATCAGTCCCGAGCAGTGGGACTCCAGCTTCAGCCCCATTGTGACCATATCCCAATTTTGTACATTTTCTCCATGACTGTTCTGTGAATTTTGCTTAATTTTACAGTGAAAAATCATATCCATAGTCATTATACATGGTCAAAGAATGAATGAACTAAGAGCCTAATTCTGATCTTGGATACAATGCATGGGCATGCATATATGTACATATAACCAGTAAACTCAGCTATCACACATGCACTTCAGTGTCTACATATGGTGATGCATGCCCAAGGCTGGCCTTAGGGTTTTTAGTACACCATGTAAAGTCAAAGATTAGCAACATTTCAGCAGGGATTTTCAGACAAAATTAAACTATTAAGAATTCACTTCACTACAAAAACACCATAGAAACTGGAGCCAAAAGAGACCTGTTTGGTCATTTTATCCATCCCCTGCCAGAGAACCATTCTCCATGCAGTACCATTTCTATCTTTTCATTTTGGAGATCATTGAACAATAGGCCACTATTAGGACTTTTTAAAAAAAAAAAATACTGCATTTAATTTTTCCCCTCAGTTTCTGTGACAGGATCTCTGTGGTACAACCTGGAACTGTAGGACCACTGTGCCCCCTTAACTCTCCAGGCTGGGCTGCCTCATACAGTATTATGCCAGCAGCCAACCTCCAGGCATGGTGATCACTCAGCCATCAGCATGTGGAGCCCCACATCGAGCTAAATTGCTGGAAGGCTCTCTAAGCCACTCATGAATTATACAGCGAGGCACCAGCCAATCACTCCACCCCCAGCCTTACACCCCAGAAATATACCATCTTACACTGCTCAAGACTCCCTTGGACAGTGCAAGCTTATTAAATTTGCTCGTCACTCCTACAAAGGGGAGTGGACATGCAACAGCCTTTGTTAACCTGAGCTGAGATTCCCCAAGCACTTTAACCAAAAACCCACTGTTTTAGATAAAGTATAAAACAGATTTATTAACTACAGAAAGATAGATTTTAATTGTTTAGAAGTAGCAGGCATAGTTTGTTACATAAGAAATAAAAATAAATACATTTGCAGTCTAAATGCTACAGCCTAAGCAAGATTTTAATCAAGCAGTGTCTCACCCTAATAGATGCTACAGGCAGCTCACAGTTCTTAATACACAGGCTGTACTGGTCCCAGGCTAAGGAGGCAATCTCCCAAGTTCAAAGTCTTTGGCCTTGTCTAGACTACAGGGAAAAGCCAATCTAAGATACGAAATTTAAGTTACGTTAATAGAATAATTCAAGTCGACGTAGCTTAGAGCTACTTACCGCAGGGTCCACACTACGCTGTGCTGATGGGAGACGCTGTGCTGATGGGAGACGCTCTCCCGTCAACTCCCCTTACTCTTCTCATTCCAGTGGAGTACAGGAGTCAACGGGAGAGCAATCCACGGTCAATTTAGCAGGTCTTCACTAGACCCGTTCGATGCGTGGCGATCGACGGTCAATGTATCGATCGCCACGCGTCGATCCCCCGGTAAGTGTTCAGAGGGGAGAGGCCAAACGATGTCACTGTCCCTCTGTTATACTTTCTTCCAGCTGCTAGGAAGATCCTTGCTGTGGGGATTAGGTAGCCCCATTGCATACGTGCTCTCTTTGAGGAGTTCTCTGGGAGAGTGGAATCTTCTTGATGGGCCATCAACGCCTATCTGGCCTGTGATAAATGTTCCTTTTTTGCCACTAAAAGGCTGGCTGTGGGTGTCACCCAACCTCACAATATATTTCAGTAACACACATATAGCAAAACTTCAGATACAATGATAATATATACAATTCAACAGGATATTAATGTTCAACCTTACCTTACAAGGCATGCATTGTACAAAACATATCAGAGTCGTGAATATGGGGGTCCAGAGTGCTTTGATATACAAAGTGTCACAGTTTCATTCCAATACGTCTAGCTACACTGCCTTATGCTCACTAAGGAATGCCACTCATTTGTGTTCTGAAGATTAGTGTTTGCAATGCACTTTAAAGATTAGAAGCTCTATAGAAGTTTTAAGTACAATATTCCTGCTTCTGCTGTGATATACTTGTAGAAGTACCATATTCTGCTTTAAGGGACAAATTGTCCTGTGGCACCTTATAGACTAACAGACTTTTGGAGCATAAACTTTCGTGGGTGAATACTCACTTCGTCAGATGCATGTAGTGGAAATTTCCAGAGGCAGGTATAAATATGCAGGCAAGAACCAGTCTAGAGATAACGAGGTTAGTTCAATCAGGGAGGATGAGGCCCTCTTCTAGCAGTTGAGGTGTGAACACCAAGGGAGGAGACATTGCTTTTGTAGTTGGCTAGCCATTCACAGTCTTTGTTTTAAAAAAATTTTGATTTAAATTTGTTTGATTTAAAGGTAGCCATCCTGCAACAAAAAAACTTCCGGACCAGACTTCAAAGAGAAACTGCTGAGCTTCAGTTCATTTGCAAATTTGACACCATCAGCTCAGGATTAAACAAAGACTGTGAAAAATTCATTGCTATCTACATACTGCACAGACCACAGTGAGAGATTATGCCATACACTATCAAAGAAACTGAGGAACCACCGGATCAGCATCCTATACAGCAAACAGGAAAACATCAAAAAAGAGCTCTCCAACATGGAGACTTTCATAAATAACCAACCTTCCACACAGACGGACTTTACTAAAATAAGACAGGAGCTCTACATTACACACTTAGACTCATAGACTTTAAGGTCAGAAGGGACCATTATGATCATCTAGTCTGACCTCCTGCATGATGCAGGCCACAAAATCTGACCCACCCACTCCTGGAATAATTCTCTCCCTTGACTCAGCTGTTGAAGTCCTCAAATCATGATTTAAAGACTTTAAGTCGCAGAGAATCCTCCAGCAAGCGACCCCTGCCCCATGCTGCGGAGGAAGGCGAAAAACCTCCAGGGCCTCTGCCAATCTACCCTGGAGGAAAATTCCTTCCCGACCCCAAATATGGCGATCAGCAGAACCCTGAGCATTTGGGCAAGATTCTCCAGCCAGACCCACATTGACCATTGATACTAATTACCAGCGATGGCACGTTATTGACTTATTGACTAAAATCACGTTATCCCATCCCACTTCACCTGTCTACAAAGGAAAAAGGACCGTAAGCTGTCTAAAATCCTACCTGCCACATGGGGCCACAACAGTGGTACCCTTAACTCACCCAACGATATAGTCAATTTATCCAGCTACACACTCAACCCAGCAAAAGAGTCTGTCCTATCTCGGGGACCCTCTTTTTGCCCCACCACCCCCACGAACATGATACAGTTCTGAGGTGATCTGGAAGCCTACTTTCACCATCTCCAACTCAAAGAATACTTTCAAGATAACACTGAACAGTGCATTGATAAACAGATACCCTCCCACCAACAGCACAAGAAGAAGAACTCCACATGGACTCCTCCTGAGGGTCGAAATGACAGTCTGGACCTATACATAGAATGCTTCCGCCGACGTGCACAGGCAGAAATTGTGGAAAAACAACATCGCTTGCCTCATAACCTAAGTCGTGCAGAACGCAATGCCATCCACAGGCTCAGAAACAACCCTGACATTATAATCAAAGAGGCTGATAAAGGAGGTGCTGTTGTCATCATGAACAGGTCTGACTACCAAAAGGAGGCTGCCAGACAACTCTCCAACACCAAATTCTACTGGCCACTTTCCTCAGATCCCACGGAGGAATATACTAAGAAACTGCACCATCTACTCCGGATACTCCCTATAGTAACACAGGAACAAATCAACATACCCTAGAGCCCTGACTGGGGTTATTTTACCTACTACCCAAGATCCACAAACCTGGAAATCCTGGACGCCCCATCATCTCTGGAATTGGCACTCTCACTGAAGGACTGTCCGGATATGTGGACTCTCTACTCAGACCCAACGCCACCAGCACTCCCAGCTATCTCCATGACACCACTGACTTCCTGAGAAAACTACAATGCATTGGTGATCTTCCAGAAAACACCATCCTAGCCACCATGGATGTGGAGGCTCTCTACACAAACATCCCACACACAGATGGAATACAAGCTGTCAGGAACAGTATCCCTGATGATACCACACCACAACTGGTTGCTGAGCTCTGTGACTTTATCCTTACACACAATTATTTCAAATTTGGTGACAATATATACCTCCAGACCAGTGGCACCGCTATGGGCACCCGCATAGCCCAATATGCCAACATTTTTATGGCTGACCTGGAACAACGCTTCCTCAGCTCTCGTCCACTCATGCCCCTTCTCTACCTACACTACATTGATGACATCGTCATCATCTGGACCCATGGGAAGGAGACTCTGGAAGAATTCCACCACGATTTCAACAGCTTCCACCCCAACATCAACCTCAGCCTGGACCAATGTACACGGGAGGTCTACTTCCTAGACACCATGGTACAAATAAATGACTGTCACATTAACACCTCCCTATACAGAAAACCCACTGACTGCTATGCCTACCTTCATGCCTCCAGCTTCCATCCCGGACACACCACACGATCCATCGTCTACAGCCAAGCGCTGAGGTACAACCGAATTTGCTCCAAACCCTCAGACAGAGACCAACACCTACAAGATCTTCACCAAGCATTCTCAAAACTACGATACCCACACGAGGAAATAAGGAAACAAATTAACAGAGACAGAAGTGTACCCAGAAGCCTCCTGCTGCAAGACAAGCCCAAGAAAGAAACCAACAGAACTCCACTGGCCCTCACCTACAGTCCTCAGCTATAACCTCTCCAATGCATCATCAGTGATCTACAACCCATCCTGGACAATGATCCCTCGCTTTCACAGGCCTTGGGAGGGAGGCCAGTCCTCGCCCAGAGACAACCCGCCAACCTTAAGCATATTCTCACCAGCAACCACATACCGCACCATAGTAACTCTAACTCAGGAACCAATCCATGCAACAAACCTTGATGCCAATTCTGCCCACATATCTACAGCTTGACACCATCACAGGACCTAACCAGATCAGCCACAACATCACCAGTTCAGCTGGAGAGCTGGCTGAATTTTAAAGAATCGTTATTGCGGTTGCAGGAACAAACCATCCCGATGTGTAGAAAGAATAGTAAATATGGCAGGCGACCAGCTTGGCTTAACAGTGAAATCCTTGCTGACCTTAAACGCAAAAAAGAAGCTTACAAGAAGTGGAAGATTGGACAAATGACCAGGAAGGAGTATAAACATATCGCTCAGGCATGCAAAAGTGAAATCAGGAAGGCCAAATCGCACTTGGAGTTGCAGCTAGCAAGAGATGTTAAGAGTAACAAGAAGGGTTTCTTCAGGTATGTTAGCAACAAGAAGAAAGTCAAGGAAAGTGTGGGCCCCTTACTGAATGAGGGAGGCAACCTAGTGAGAGAGGATGTGGAAAAAGCTAATGTACTCAATGCTTTTTTTGCCTCTGTCTTCACAAACAAGGTCAGCTCCCAGACTGCTGGACTGGGCAGCACAGTATGGGGAGGAGGTGACCAGCCCTCCGTGGAGAAAGAAGTGGTTCGGGACTATTTAGAAAAACTGGATGAGCACAAATCCATGGGGCCGGATGCGCTGCATCCAAGGGTGCTAAAGGAGTTGGCGGATGTGATTGCGGAGCCATTGGCCATCATCTTTGAAAACTCATGGCGATCGGGGGAGGTCCCGGATGACTGGAAAAAGGCTAATGGAGTGCCCATCTTTAAAAAAGGGAAGGAGGAGGATCCGGGAAACTACAGGCCAGTCAGCCTCACCTCAGTCCCTGGAAAAATCATGGAGCAGGTCCTCAAGGAATCAATTATGAAACACTTAGAGGAGAGGAAAGTGATCAGGAACAGTCAGCATGGATTCACCAATGGGAAGTCGTGCCTGACTAACCTAATTGCCTTCTAGGATGAGATAACTGGCTCTGTGGATGAGGGGAAAGCAGTGGATGTGTTATTCCTTAACTTTAGCAAAGCTTTTGATACGGTCTCCCACAGTATTCTTGCCGCCAAGTTAAAGAAGTATGGGCTGGATGAATGGACTGTAAAGTGGATAGAAAGCTGGCTAGATCGTCGGGCTCAACGGGTAGTGATCAATGGCTCCATGTCTAGTTGGCAGCCGGTTTCAAGCGGAGTGCCCCAAGGGTCGGTCCTGGGGCCAGTTTTGTTTAATATCTTTATTAATGATCTGGAGGATGGTGTGGACTGCACTCTCAGCAAGTTTGCAGATGACACTAAACTGGGAGGCGTGGTAGATACGCTGGAGGGTAGGGATCAGATACAGAGGGACCTAGACAAATTAGAGGATTGGGCCAAAAAAAACCTGATGAGGTTCAACAAGGACAAGTGCAGAGTCCTGCACTTAGGATGGAAGAATCCTATGCACTGCTACAGACTAGGGACCGAATGGCTAGGTAGCAGTTCTGCAGAAAAGGACCTAGGGGTCACAGTGGACGAGAAGCTGGATATGAGTCAACAGTGTGCTCTTGTTGCCAAGAAGGCCAACGGCATTTGGGGCTGTATAAGTAGGGGCATTGCCAGCAGATTGAGGAACGTGATCATTCCCCTTTATTTGACATTGGTGAGGCCTCATCTGGAGTATTGTGTCCAGTTTTGGGCCCCACACTACAGGAAGGATGTGGAAATATTGGAAAGAGTCCAGTGGAGGGCAACAAAAATGATTAGGGGTCTGGAGCACATGACTTATGAGGAGAGGCTGAGGGAACTGGGACTGTTTAGTCTCCAGAAGAGAAGAATGAGGGGGGATTTGATAGCTGCTTTCAACTACCTGAAGGGGGGGTTCCAAAGAGGATGGAGCTCGGCTGTTCTCAGTGGTGGCAGATGACAGAACAAGGAGCAATGGTCTCAAGTTGCAGTGGGGGAGGTCTAGGTTGGATATTAGGAAACACTATTTCACTAGGAGGGTGGTGAAGCACTGGAATGCATTACCTAGGGAGGTGTTGGAATCTCCTTCCTTGGAGGTTTTTAAGGCCCAGCTTGACAAAGCCCTGGCTGGGATGATTTAGTTGGGAATTGATCCTGCTTTGAGCAGGGGGTTGGACTAGATGACCTCCTGAGGTCCCTTCCAACCCTGATATTCTATGATTCTATGATTCACCTGCACATCAACCAATGTAATATACGCCATCATGTGCCAGCAATGCCCCTCTGCTATGTACATCGACCAAACTGGACAGTCCCTACGTAAAAGGATAAATGGACACAAGTCAGATATTAGGAATGGCAATATACAAAAAACCACAATAGCAGATTTAAAGGTAGCCATCCTGCCGCAAAAAAACTTCAGGACCAGACTTCAAAGAGAAACTGCTGAGCTTCAGTTCATTTGCAAATTTGACACCATCAGCTCAGGATTAAACAAAGACTGTAAATGGCTAGCCAACTACAAAAGCAGTTTCTCCTCCTCTGGTGTTCACACCTCAACTGCTAGAAGAGGGCCTCAACCTCCCTGATTAAAATAACCTCGTTATCTCTAGACTGATTCTTGCCTGCATATTTATACCTGCCTCTGGAAATTTCCACTACATGCAGCTGATGAAGTGAGTATTCACCCATGAAAGTTTATGCTCCAAAATGTCTCTTAGTCTATAAGGTGCCACGGGACTCTGTTGCTTTTTACAGATCCAGACTAACACGGCTACCCCTCTGATATTCTGCTTTATTTGTCATTTAGCCAAGTTCTTTAATCTTCATCCTTTAGTCTGAAAAACCAGCCCTTGGATTTTGTTATTACACATCTCTAAAATGTCCTTAGTTTTGTTGACATCTACCTGCCATTATGGAGCTCAGAACTGAATACAATATTCTAGGTGCAATCAGACCTTGAGTCACATAGAAAGGGACTGTCATTTCACTGCTCCATGACACTGTAATTGCATAAGCAGTCTAAATACAACATGGCTTTTCTTATCACATTGCAAGCTCATATCTAATATGCAGTCTAAGACGCTTTTTTTTTTTTAAGCATTACTGCTTTGCAATTTCTTCCTTCCACTGACTGTTAATTTGCATTTTTCCCAAGTTGAATCCCAGGGTACTATTTTATATACAAGTTGTTAACAATTCTAGGACCCTTTGTATTACTCCTCTGTGCTCCATTGGTGTTGCCAATAAAAGCATGAGACTTTCTTATTGCCTTGGTAAGATCAAATACCATTAACTTTGCTGACATGCAAGGCTTGGAAACGAGAGACCATAAACCTTGGTCAGTGTGATTATGAATAGACTTTTAGGCAGTGCCAGTGCATGAGCTATTTAAGCCACCTTCTTAATGAGGCTTTTCCGTCTCTAACTCCTACAATTTTCTGATTTCTCAAAGTGTGATTTTTTGGAGAACTTTGGAATGGTGTACTATATCGCTACAGTATTGATGATCCAGTGCCATTATGAACAGCAAGTTCAAATAAGTGTTAAGATGCTAATTGAACTTCCACAGTACATGGTTTCACAGTTGGGTACAGTGTTATGACGGAATAATCAGTCAGTGGCGTGAGACAACCAACAGGGATTGGTTGCTGCAACACTGAATGATATTAGTTTCAAGTAAGTTCTAAGAAAAATGGTAAAGTAGAAACCAGCTTCAGGGTGCATTCTGTAGAGAAAAGGAGCAAACCAGCTCTGAGTTACCTGGAGGAAGCAATACTGGTGATGGTATTCTTCTCAAGCTGAGGGTGGCTGCAGTGTTAGCTACTGCCTGGGAGGTTCCATTTTGAAACAAACGGAGGAAGCTGATTAGTCAGATCCTACCATGGGAGCAGCTTACATGCTACTGCAGTCTTGAAAGATTCAAAGTTGTAACAGGCTTCTACATAGCCCAGATTCTCAAGCTGAATGAAAGTCAGTTTAGCTTAGCAGAAGCTGGCTGAAGAGATTTTCTTTAGTCTGGACAAAGGCTTGTTCTAATGCTGAAGGTTGTTTGCTTTAGCTAGGAGCTATACTATTATGAAGTTGCTATGAGATTTTGTTTTGTTTTTTCAGTTCCAATAGGACCTAACCGTGACACTGCACCCCATATTCTTCACAGTAATATTATGATATAATGCTAAAATTATAATGCATTTTGTACAAGTCAAGTAAGGTGTCATTGAAAAGGTTATGATTTGCTGAATATGATTATCCTATTTGCATGCATGTATCATTTTTGTATCTGAAGTTATGAATATTGACTATGTATCTGTATTTCAAATGTAGTTACGCCTGGGTAAGGCCCACTAGACAAGATGCTTTCAGTCTAGATAGCTTGTTGGGAAGGGCTTATTCAGGGCAATGAGCCATTAGAGAGAAGCTTATTTCCCACCTGATGAGCCTCCCTGAACATGCTAGACAACCTGTGAGTGATGGCTGCTATGACTCTACAAGGACATGTGACCAGGCCCCATGATGCTGGACTCCATCTTGAGGTGTCCGTATTTTTCCACACAGACTGGTCTGGGAACAAAGGGTTCCCGCCCTATGCAAAAGCTATATAAGGCAGGGAGTGAAATTATCTAGGGTTCTTCACTCCCTGCACAAGAAGACTCCTGAAAACACCTGAGGACCAAAGACTGAACTGGGGGAAGTGCTGGACCCAGGCTAAAGGGATTTCTAGCCTGTTTATGAAATACCTGGTGATTCCAAGCAAGTGCAGCTTGCTCCTTAAATATCTTCAGCCTGCTTATATCATTTCTCAGGGTGAGAATCTGTTTATTCATATCCAATCTATTTAGTATATTAAGCTTAGTTGGCATGTTTTTATTTGCTAAGTAATGTGCTTTGATCTGTTTGCTATCATTTATAATCACTTAAAAATCTATCTTTTTTGTTAATAAACTTGTTTTTGTTTTAATCTAAACCAGTGAGCTTTAACTGGAGTGCTTGGGGAAAATCTCTACTTAGGTACCACAAGTGTCCATTGTTCTCGTTGCATGGAGGGAGAGGCGGACTGGGTATTAAACCCATATACTGGCCAGATTTGACCAGAGTAGGATGGTACTGCTCTGGGGTCCCAGGCTGGAAAGCTGGTGGTTAGAGAACCTGTGTGTAACTGCAGCTGGGTGTGTCCCTACCTGTATGAATGTGTAGGCTGGTGGGCTTTGCAGCTTGTCACAGCAGTACAGTGTGAGAGGGAGCCCAGGCTGGTGGGTCCAGGGGCTCAGTGGTACCCCAGTTCTAGGTGGCACCCCGGGGGAACCCATCTCATTAACATTTTAAAATCTACATCTATATTTTAAATGCTCTTTGGTCTTTTTTGGCTTCTTTGTCCTTCAGCCCAATATTCACACATCACACTGTCAGATGCCAACTTTTTCATTTTTATTTCATCTTGTTTGAAGTTGGGTTTCATCATTGGGCTTGTAGTGGTCAATATAGTATAGAGTAGGGAAGAATAATTCCCTCTAGTGAAAGAATTACTGAATGACATTGTAAAGCCTGTATTATGCAAGAGTTCAGACAAGATAATCCTAGTGTCTGTTACAGCTTTCCCCCTATTCCATTTTGTTTCTTACAGCTGTCCCCTTACTCCATTTTGTTTTTGTTCTCCTCCTGTGGCCACCCCTCCCTGGCTGATAAGTTGTTTACCAGGGCCACTGCCCTTCTCAAAGGGAGGGCCCCTTAAGTTGTTTACCAAGAGCCATTGCCCTTCTCAAAGGGATGGCCACTTGTGCTTCGTGCTAAGTGGGACCACTGCCCTGTTCAAAGTGTTGGTCCTGTTATCACCTTGTTAAACCTGGGCTTGGTGTAGGGTAGGCAATGTCCAGAGCTGCAAGACCTAATGTGTTTTTTAGATCCTGGGCATGAGTCATAGGCCTCATGTGCTTTTGAGTCCTGAGGTGTGAACTCACGCCTATGGTCCAGGACTCTGCCCAGGCACGTCTCTATGCTCACCTGCAGTTTTTCCCTGTATCTCCTCCCCTGTGACAGAAGGAGCCTATCAGGATTACTGGCGGGGAAACTGCCTGAGATTGCCTTTAAGAACAGGCATTTTTGAAACAAACATCAGAAAGGTTCCTGCATTGCTACCTGGTCTGATCAGCCAGGGGTTCTGGGGGGTCCTTTCTCCGCTCTCGTTTTATTTTTGAGCGTACCCCCGTTTTTAACACCCCCGCCCCCACGAAGAACGAATTGCCGCCTGAGAGACCTCCTGATTATCAAGACCGTACCAAGCCCTCCTTGCTTCTTCTGATGTTGTTGCTGCTTCTGCCTTTGCTGCTGCCTTGGGGACTGGTAAGAATCCCTCTGTGAAACTTTCTATACTTTTATTACTTTAGCTGCTGGCTCTGTTTCCCCAGCACACAGACTCAAGCTAAACCTTGGTCTGTGTCTTAAAACCTCTCTTAAACTCCTTGGTCTGTATCTGTAATCTGTTTCTTGCTTTGCAGCGCCTTTGCTGCTAGAAATAAGCCTGTGCCTTCCTGGACTGTATCCTGGGCTGCCAGCTTGCAGCCACCCCCCGCCCCCCTGCTTGCAGCCACCACTAGTTAAATCCCCCTCCCCCCTTGGAGCTGTATCCTGGGCACACACCACTCTGCCCTCTGGAACTACCCCTAGTATAAGGTGCACCCATTAGGTTAGATTTTGTCTTTTAGTCTAGATAAGTTGTAATTTCATTTTGCATAGCTGTAGTTAAGTTAGGTTTAGGAAATTGCTTGCATTGTACCCTGTAAGTTAGGCTTAAAGAATTGTTGCATTGTGTTTTGTTACTTGCTAATTTGTGTAGTTTTGGTTAAGTTAAATCATAGATAAGATTTTGCTGTGTTTTGTATAATTGTCTCTCTGCTGTTTAAACTTGCAGCCTGTCTGTTCTGTGTCTCCCTGAGTTTAAATCTCCCTCCACCACGTGCTCCTCTTCCCCCATCCCCCAACCTCACTTCTCTACCACTTTCTTTCTCTCTCTCTCTCTTCCTCTCTGCTGTTTAAACTTACAGCCTGTCTGCTCTCTCTCTTTCTAGCATAAAACCCCATTGGTTACCCCTTTTCTCTCTAACACACCTCACATTTTACATTTACACCACTGTGACACATTTTTACCTAAAGTTGTTGGTTATTTAACCCATTTTACCCATACTGTTAGTTGGTTATATGCTGCTGTGACACACTCTTTACATAGAAATTGTTAGCTACCTGTTACATTTATACTTCAGTGTTAATTGGTTACCAACTGTATTGTACTCCACTATTGAAACCCCCTATCCCATTTACTAGAAGAACCCCCCCATCATTGTCTATTGTAAATACCCTATACACCCCATCCCATCGTATTTCATTGTTAATTTCCCACCACTTCCTTTTTCCTTTAATAAAGAAATTAATTGGCACCCCACCTGTGTGGTAATTGCTCCACAAGATCCCATATACCTGCTGGCAGGGACACCTAGTAGGTCCTTCTGGCCTTAAAAATTATTAACTTCTGCTATCTTATTACATTCTCTACTTCATTCTGGTCCATTGTTGGTTCCAGGTCCAAATGAGTAAAATTGTTTAAGAATAATTTTCATAGCCTTGGGTTTTGGTTTGTTTGTTCAATTGGTTGGGAAAGAGAGTGGGCTCCTCTTTCATGTACTCTGAAAAACTAAATTGTTATGAACTACTGTTACTAGCCTAGCAAGCAGCAGTATTAACTGAATTTCAACTCCAGCCTCCCAGTCCCCCTAAAAAAGTACCCACAGGCAGATTTATACTCCCCAGATTTAAACAATGTAGGTCAAATATCTATGGAGAAGTTGCTTCAGTCATGAAAAGGTCAGTCATGGGGGCAATGGTTCTTACCTTTATAAAGTGTTTGAGATCACTGAATGAAAATTATAAGAGTTCAGTGTATTAGTATTATGGGTAGATGGAACAAACAAAGAATAATATTGACTGAAGCTCAAAGATTATTTGTTGTAACAAAGTTCTTATTTTGAAAGAAAATTTCTTATGAGCAGAAAGAACATGGGGTAATTTATTATTATTTGCAGTGAGTTACCCAAAGACCTGTGCTTTCCTTCTTCATAGGCATTTCTGCCAAAAATATTAAGGTGAAAAGAGAGGAGGCCACTGCTTTATGGTCAGCAGATAAATACTTATCCCACCTCCGCAGACTCTCTGTATTTGTCTACAACAATAGATTGTTCATGCATTTGCTAATCTTTAAAAGCCCTTTTACTAGAGCTATGTAAACACTACACAAAGAACATTTGAATAAAAACATGAATTTACTCAGTATATATGACTCTTCTTTTCATTCATTGTTTCCCATGAATGCAGTGACTTTGTTTACAATAATATTCAAAGAAAGAAGAAGTCTTGTTCATGTGTTTGCACTGGTCCCATTAATAATTCCAGTTTGAAATCTCCAATTTACTAACATTTCATTTATCTAATCCAGGAAGCAAAGTAACACAAAGTGACCTAGCTGGCAAATCACACAATAATAATCTAATACAAAATAAAAAAAAATTGTTTAAAAAGTCAATTATGTAACAAATTCTTGCTAAGCAAGATAAGTTTGAATTTATGTACTTATGTCCTGGCCTTTTAGTGCATGGGTTTTATAAGAGGCATAACCAATAAATATATTGTCACTTAACAACCTTAACTTGTTTGTATAATGATGTTTGTTTTTGAAGTTGTCCAGAGTGGCTGGAGATGTTTTGCACTAACCCCTTTTTTGTGTTATAGTTTTTAAAATTTAAGTGAGGTAACCAAGCCAACAGATTAATAAATTAAAGGAATGAGTGCCAAAGTAATGGCCACTGTGGAGCCATGTCTCATTCAGTGCACTCCTTACAAGATGTGTACATTCACTATGGCTAAGTTAGTGACACATGCATGCATAGCTTTTATCTAATATATAACCTTCCACCCACCATGATATAGGAGCATCTCCCCCATCTTTTGATGTATTCTTCCCCTCACAGCACCCCTGAGAGGTAGGGGAGTGTTATTATCCCTATTTTATGAATCTTAAGGGGGTCATCAAACAGAAACAAAGTGATTTACCTAAGGTCACACAGGAAGTCTGAGGCAGAGCAGGGAGTTAACTCCAAGTTTCTTGCGTCCTAGGCTACTGCTCTAACCATTTGGACCATCCTCTCTTTAATTTTAAGTGTTGGTAAAAAGTGCCAAGCTCGGGGCAGGAAAATGGGAGCATTCTGTTGCTGTACAGATCTAGAGAATGATCATCAGGTACCAACCGCCATCTGATGAAGTGCAACTCCTATCTAAACAAAGGGGCAACCAATGGCTCATTTTAGTTACATTACATTCTTTCTTTAGTAATTGATTTATTTTACAGTTGAAATGCTTGCTTTGTCACGTATTTATCCAGGAATCTGAAGGTCTCCATCTGATTTATGAGTACTTGTCTATCTACTCCTCTCTTTGTGTTTCTCCTCACTTAATGATTCACCTCTGGGAACCAAACATTAGATCATAAAATAAGTTTGAAATATTAAAGAATTGCAATGTAAGGATTCCATTTCCAGGCTGCAGTTCTTCTAAATACTTTGCTAAATCTTTAACCTCATAAAAATGTTCATCGTTCAAAAATCTAAGTTTACGCAAGATTGACAATAGTTGGTTTACAGTAAATCTGTTCCTATGCTAGTAAATGAAAATGACTCACTCTCCACAATAATCTTGTTCCCAGGAATATTTGATTCTTTTGATTAAGCAACTCGTTATGACTGTATAACATTCATGTTTAATTATACTATACCCTAGCAAGCTTTGTAAATGTCACCAGGAAAATGGACATGTAGCAATCTGATAGTCTGAGGACTGATGCTCAACCTCAGATAAGCAGTGGAAATTAAACAAGTCACAGTCTAAGACTTGGTCACATTTCCATGATAACAATTAGAACTAAGAAGTAGTATGCATGCATTCATGGACAGATAGTTTAGGTGGGAAAAGATAGATATGGGGGAAAACTGAGCATTCAGCTCCAAAAGGCCAAGCTCAGTTTCTGATTAATAAGAGCTTGGGTTTTACCCATTCACTGATAAAACTGTCTTGCTCAAGGAGTGAAGGGTTCTTTAATATAACTCAAGCACCATGAAAATGGGATAAAATACAACCCCTTAATTGTCAGGTTCTTACAATAGTCAAGTTTCTACAGCTGTCACATTCACCATTCAAAACAGCAAACAGCCAAGTAAGCTATCCAGAGGAACAAAAGTAATCATCACATCCTTCACTAAGGATCTGAAAGGCTCCCATTAACTTCAATGGCCATTAAAATTAGACCTTATCCCTCTTGTGCTTCCACTGTGTGTACATCCCCTATTGACTACTAAAATTCCTTAGAAAATGTTGATGGTAAGTCTGTTTGAGATACAAAAATTTGTATCACTGATCACGGTAATCTTGTTTTCAGCAATATTTAAATAATCATCTTGTTTCAAATGTACACCATTCATGTTTAAATCACTGTATCACAAGATTAATAATCTATATCACAGGAAACAGAACAAGGATTTGAAGACTTGTTGGAATGGTGGTACTATCCAACCTGTTACTAGTTCTTCTTGCCTGGGAGGGCAACACCAGGTCCTTCAGCATCTTTCCTGGTCCTTTCATATCTGTAAGGCTGCATTTTAGAAGAGGACACTACTGTGATGAAAATGGTGATTTGCTGGGATTGTGATGTGCTTCCCAGTACTGGCTAGTGCCTTCTAGAGACCATAGTTTCAGGAACAACTTCTCAAACACCCAGGTATCTGACTGTGGAGTACTAAAACAGCAGCTACAGCCACACACCAACATGCCTCTAAATTAGGAACTTTGGGTTTGATTCTCCTCTCAGACTGGCGTAAGTCATCCCAGTGTAAAATCAGTCTGAGAGCAGAACCAAGCCCATTGTCTTTGTTTATTTGTAAGAAATTAACAAGGACTAGAGAAATACTGGACTTGTTTACAACACATTGCTTCACAAAGTGCTACATTCATAATCACATGCTAAAAAGCTTCTCTCTACGTTTGATCCTTTTCACCTGCTCTGTTTCCTTTGTGTCAGACAACAGCGGAGTAAGTAAAACTGTTTTTTATTTCACCCTTTTCATTAAAGGAATGGCAAAATACCACGTAGAACTCTCATGCTTGTGTGGTTAGACTTTGGCAGAGGTTTTATTATCTTAGACCAAAACGTTTACAGTGAAGTTGTAAAAGGAACCAATAATTTTAATGCAACTAGCTTCTTTAGGATTGATGCACAGAAAATTAGGAGTTGTACGGGAAAGTTAATCTTTCTTGGGCCTCCAATCCATGGAGTAGGACCGGTTGCAAGTTGAAGACAAGCTTATTTTTAAGTAGCCAATAATGAGGTCGGGTTTGGACAAATGAAACAAAACAGAGGTTACTGCCATTTATAGCTTGAAGAGATAGGCAATAGTTGCCTATTGCTCTGGTTGCCCTGTGCCAATCTTTCAAAAATGCCAGAATCCCATTGACAGACAACATGGCCTGTACTGCAGTGATACATGTGAAATCTAGAGGTAGTGGGAAGTCTTTTTTAATCCTTCTGTGGTCTCATAACATTGTACCAGAGACCAACCTACTAATATCTTTACTAATTCATTTGCTAAACAAATTACAGTATTTTCAAAGTCTATAGGAAATCTATAGAAAGTCATTAAATGTTTGATATACATTTAAGAGTGAATTTAGTACTCTCAAAAGTGAGGGATTAATAGTGCTGATTTAGGTCAGGTGCTATACAAGTTTCCCCACATGCTACTCTGTTTGCCACTGTGCCTTAATTCTTATGTACAACATTCTTTACAAACGTTATAGGGTAAGGTCCCCACAAAAGATGGACTCTTTGGGATTCAGCTATGACCCTGGGTTGCCAGGTGTCTGGTTTTTTACCAGAAAGTCCGGTCAAAAAGGGGACCTGGTAGTGTCCGGTCAGTACTGCTGACTGGACGCTAATAATCCCGTTACCGGAGTAACCACAATCAGCCTCCCCACCAAGAGGGTGGGACGAGCAGCAGCTGCTGCCTGGAGTAGTGGCTCAGCTGCTGACAGAGAGAACTGGCTGAGAGGTAGGTACCAACACTGCTGCCTGGGGGAGATCCTGTCCACCTCTCCCCTCCACCCCACCATGCCAACTGATTGCCCCAGCCCCTCGCTCCAGGGACCAACCCATCTCTACCCCGCCGTGCCCCCAGCCCCTTGCTCCTTTTCTGAGCTAGGGTCCAACCACTGTGCCCCAACTGAGCAGGCAGGCTCCACATTAGCTCCTCCCAGCCGGGCTCTGCAGGTGTCAGGTGAGTCCCGGGGAAGGCGTGAGGGGCAGCGAGCAATGGAGTGAGGGGAGCCTCAGGGGAAGAGGTGGGGCAGGGGTGCCCAGTTTTAGCAATTAAAATTGGCAACCTTACCCATACCATGAATCAGATCAATAAGCAGTTTATTCAACCTAGGTGCCATTTAGTTCAGTTTCAAACCTTCTAGTCTGAGCTGAATGGGGCAAGAACATAGATCCAAAAACTGCCTCTGGACCATAGATTTTTCTATTTCAGCCATCCCTTATTCCTCACTAGGAAGGGAGATTACCACCATATTTTCACCGGTGAGATCATTGCAATACAAGGTAAGGAGAGAAGCTTCATTTATCTACCACTGAAATACTGCTTCCTTCAGGTGGAACGCAGCAACAGAATACCACAGCAGCCTAAGCTTGACTAGATAATGGAAAGCACACACTGCACAGGTACTGGCCCTTATTTTTCTGGGAATAAACAGCTACTCAGCATCTGATAGCTACTCTCGTGCTACTACAGTCTTTATGTAAAAGAACAAAACAGTTGTGTGTGAGAGATCACAATAGGCAGCAATATTCTTCCTGTTATTTTCAGGACAAAAACAGTGATCTCAAACTGAATCAAGATGACAACATATATGCTTTGTCTACAATCAGATTTAATTATTTTCATATTTGCTCAGTTACTTTTTTCTTAAGCCATAGAAAATATAGGATAGTAACTAAAGGCTAGTTAGCATTTTCTTAATAAACTCTTCAAGACCAACAACAAGCCTTTAGCAAGTACTGAGCATTCAGATATTAGCCAGCTGAAATAATACCACATAAGAACATGGTAGCATCTCATACTTCTGCAAGTTAAAATTACTATTTCTATAAAACATCTGATAATTAAGAAGAGACATTTCCCTGCCCTCAGGAGCATGCAATCTGAGCTAAAGGTTAGCAAATCATAGAAATGGAGTACTTCCTAAGCAGTGCTTATATTGAAGTTGTGGTACATTAAAATACGGAGCCAGGAGATAAGTAGCCTGAAAAAGATCCCAAACTAGCAGATAAGACTCAATCACCAAATGTGTTTCTGTGCAGTGGGCCTAGGATTTGTTTTTCTGGTGATGACACCTGTTTGTTGTAACGGATAGGAAATCCATTTGCACACATCTTACTTTAAGGCAAAATCCTTCCTGGCTGAAGTAAAGAGGTATCTACAGATCTGATACACAAGCACATGCCTAGAAGCAATAGCACCAATACTAGAGACGGCTGTTGAATTCCTTCTGGAATTCTTCTGTTGCTAAAATAAATTACTGTCACACTCTTGTATTAGGTTCACAGACTTAAGCTGCCAGAAATACACACTCATATATATAAAAATGTGTATGTAGATATCTAAATTAGTAACAACCACCACTGCTAGTAGACTCTCAAATGCCAATTAAAATGAAAAGTGGGGGAGGAATGTACATTTTAAATTTTAAAAAGTCAGTTTCTTCACAACAAGTGATTCTGTTTACCCTTTGAATTTCCAGTTTCCTAACTAAAGAAAGATGTAATTTTTCTTTTAACCTTGGACATGCAACTAGTTTCCTTGTATACAGCAGACAGCTGAACTGCAATGCTGAAGAATGGTAGGAAAGGGTTTCGTAATCTACTATTATTTGTAAAATAGTAAAGGAACACTTTACTTTGTCTGAAGTAAACTGAACACAGCCAAAGCCAAACTAAAAAGTCAACCATCAACTACATTTGCAGCTTCACCACAGGATGAAATGCAGAGGATATTTGCTGACCATACTACCCCTTATCTCTGGTCAAATGAATGGGACAAAGAAGGGAACCACTGAGAGAATGGCGCACACATCCATTAGCAAAGACAAAACAAACTCAGTTCTAAGCAATACATGAGTGGAATGCTAAAACAGAGAGAGAATCTCACAAGAGTCAGGAAATTCAGAGATAAGGTTGCTTAAATTCCAATCTCTCTTATATTTCCCTCTGCTTTAGTAGTTCTCCATTTTGCCTTAGTTTTTTGTTTGTTTTAAATAAAGGAACAAAAGAAAAGAAAAGGTAAGGCCAAAACTTTTCTAAGTATTCCACAAAACCATAGAGAGTTCTACATTTTTATGTATGTTCAGGACTGTTCACCATGCAGTAACAGCAAGCCTCCTACAATCCATCTTTTCACTTTGATACCTCTTTACTAAAAAGTATAAACCAAAATTAACAGCAAATAAATGTGTCTATGGCAATAAAAGTAAATTATATGATCACGAATAGCAGAGGTTGTCCGAACTGAGGGACAATAACCAAGCAAATCAAGTGAAGAATTATCTATATTTGGCTTTTTAAAAATCACACTCTTGGGCTAACTTCTGTGCTCAGTTAAATCTGTGCAAATCCAATGAAGCCAATGGGTAAGACTGGAGGCAACAGTTCATCTCTATAACTAACTGTAATGAAATTCTATGAAACTATTTTCCTCATCTGATGTGTCTTTACTTGGTTTCTTTGGGTTAAACCAGTCCCAGCAGCAACCTAACCTCATATCTTCCCAAAGGAGCAGCTTTACCTGTTAAACTAAAGAATCTCCAGTTGACATTAGTGGTATAGAATCATGACCAAATTACATTCTGCATACCTATATTCAAGTTGGGAATAGTATTTGTATCACAGTAATACCCAGAGAATCAAGACTCCATAGTGCTAGTCACTCTACAGTATAGATACAGAATATAAGAAACTCCTTGCTCTAAGAGTTTACAGTCAAATTTAAGACAAGATGTAGAGCTGGTTAGACAAAACAAATTTTCCGATGAGAAATCTGAGTGAAAGCTCTTCAATCAAATTTTTGCACTTGAAAAAAATGTTTGTTTTCCCATAGGAAGATTCAAACCGAAATGTCATTTTGGTTTTTTTTTAAATGAACAAAACTAAACCAAAATGTTTTAAATAGAAATGAAAATCTTCATTTTAAGATTTTCTACAAAAAAGCCAAAATTTAGACAAACATTTTTCAGTGAAAAAAGCTTACTGTCTGAAAAATGCCAATCAGCTAAAACAAGATGTAAGAAGTTGATGCTATAATGAAATAGAGGGAATGAGGAAGGCACATAGTTGCTGTGTGAGGCCACAACGCACTTCATGATTGAAATGCAACTATCTGACCAGGTTGTGGCCTAACAAGTGAATTGTGGCTTTTTCTGGATATGAAGCCTAAAACACCAGATTCAAACGTATCTCTGATTGATTGAAACAAAACCTTAGATCCGAACCCTCCCAGAGTTTAGTGTCCAAAAATCTAGATCTGGACCCAGAATTCCCAAATGTTGATGTTTTCATATCTGACTCAGTATAAAGTAAATTATTCTTTCCTTGTGCTCCCTGTCTATCTGTATTAGCCTCATGCCTTAGAGACTGCGAACACTTTGGAGGAGGAGGCTCAGTCTTTGTGTTTGTATAGCACTTAGCATAATGGGATCCTGCTCCATGACTGGGGCTCCTAGGAGCTACCATAATACAAATGAATAATACATTTGATTGAAACTTAGATCGAGATTCAGGGTTCAGAACCAAAGTTTTGGTTCTATTCATAAAGACATTGTTGTCCCATTTTGACCTGTGCAGGTAGTCAAAGTTCAGGGCACTGGGGTTCCAGCTGAAATTGATTAAATCTGCTTTAAAATAAATAAATAAATAAATAAATAAATAAATAAAAGTACAAATTTCTGCTTCTCCAAATGCAGGAGGAGCCAAGGGAAAAAGGAGCCGTTTCTTAGCTTACAGCCCTAAGCCTCTTCAGCCAACAAACCCAAATGCGGTTTCTCTAGCTTTTTCCAGGGTCACACGGTGCTCACTGGCTAATGCTTGGCTTCCTTGCTTCTTGCCTGTGGCCCCCTCCATTTTCAGTCTGTGTGTGTTTTGCCTTGCCTCAAATACACCTGGTCACAATACCCAGTGCAACTCCCCACCCTCATGGTGCTAGTTTATGGGCAGACTATTAGACTTTGTTATTCGGTGTGGCCCCATAAGTGTTTCTTACAACTATCTTAAGTGAAAGTTCAGTTACACCTCAGTTTGAACAAGTTTTTAACTCAATCCATAACAAGGTTTGGCTCAGCTCATAATATTATGAAATAAGAAAATAGGCTCGCCACTGTACTAGCAGAGACTCATGTTAAAATATTAATAACTTAAAGAGTTTCCTCCCTCCCCATCCTCCAAAAAAGTCAAAGCAGTTGGTTCTCACTGAGTACTAATTACTTGTAAAGTTTGGATTTGAAGAAGAAAGCTGTCTTCAGCAATGTGCATGCCAAGAAAATCTGAACCTCTCCAAAAATACTGTACCCTTATTGTTAAAGTATGACTGAACCCTACTTTTTTTCATACTTGAGGGTCAGAGGGGAGTTCAATCCCACCCTGGGTTGAAGTTTTAAATCATCCAAAGTGGGTAAAAGGTAGCAAAATGATCATATTAGCGTATGATGTAGATGCGGTTTATTTCAACTAAAAACAGTTGATTAAGCATTTAAGATTTCTGGAGAGGTTACACAATTGTTTTAGCAACAAACCAGAATCATCTTAAAATGAAGAGACATGCATCAGGAACTTTTCTGGGTAATTTGGATAGGAAATGGTCTTTTGTCCTAGAAGAATCTGGTTTAGGCTATCGCTATACTTAAAATGCTATAGTGGCACAACTACAGCTCTACAGTTACACCACTATACTGCTTCAGTGTAGACACTCACTACAGTGATGGGGGGAATTCTCCCATCACTGTACTTAATCCACCTTCCCAAGAGCCAATAGCTAGGTCAACAGAAGAATTTTTCCATGCACCTAGCGCTGTCTACAGGGGTGAGGTTGCCACAGCTACGTCTCTTGGGGGTGTGGATTTCTCATGCCCCTTAGAAATGTAGCTATATCAAAGTAAGATTCCAGTGTAGACCAGCCCTTAGCCAGTCCAGATTTAACCTTGCAACAGTTGGCTGTAACCATTTTGGCAAGATAGAAGCAGCACAATCTCAAGTGAAGTGTTGCCTTCCACCAACTGGCAAAGAGACAAAAAGCAATCTAGATATGTATTTTGTAAAGCCGGGGTTCCAGAATGATTAATTTGTTAATAGGTGCTAGAAGATGACCAGATGAACTACAAACCAGACATAAATGCTGTATTTTCCTATTCTCTACCTCCCCCAACCCCAATTTGTGGGCATCTCTCAACAAGAAATGGAATCGGACTTTAACAACAACAGCTGAAACCTAAGGGCTGACACCTAAAATTGACTTTCCTTCATCAACAAGGACATTTAATACCATATAAGGGACCATCAAGCCAGTTGTTTCTAACTTCTAAAGACTGTGCAATGGGCAAGAAGAAATTAAGAGACTGCTAAAATAAAGATTTACTTAGTGGTTTGTGCTTAAGTGTTTTACCGGTTATATTCTCCCCCCACATATTCTCCATGTTTAATAAATGTTCTAAAGATTTTCTTCTTTGGTGACATACAAACAAAACCAAGTTCCTAGTAACAAATCCTTGAACAGAAATTACTGTTAACTGTGTCAGAAAGCTGATCCTCAACGGGGGAGTGACTACATGTGTGTCAAATTTCAGTCTCAAAGCTGGACTGAAACATTAGGTTTATTATGAAAGTTCTGTCAACCTAGCACAGAGCTAAAGGGAGAACACTACTGTGCATACATTTTGTCTCATTGCACAATAAGATTATTTTTTTAAAGCCAGTATCACAGACAACAGGAGGAAAAAGTCCCTGTTAACTGACAATTTGTCCAAGAAGAGAAGTTACTTTCTCAACGAATAGTTATTGGTGTCACCTCTGCATTCACATTACCTGCCCATCTTCCCCTCTACCTAACAGTTCTAAATAACATCAAAACTACAGATAGGGAGAAGGAACTGAAGGGGCTGGAGGCTCAGAGCTCTCCTTTTACATAGAATAGAGTGAGGATGTTATCCTTGTGCTAAATCTCTCAGGCATCCCCCACAGACATGGCTTTTCAAGACAGTCCTGAAGCTTGACACCAGAAGTGCAATATCACAGAAGCGGGAGTAGACAGAGGGTCTCAAAGCAGAATCAAAGCTTTCATGAAGACAGCTCGTGTCCCAAGCGTTTGTTGCCACATGTTTAATGTACACAGGCTTTAAACAAACAACCCCCAGTTGTTTATAGCCTGGAGTCTCTTGAATTTAGTCAATTTTAATAACTGTGCGTGGTGATCAGCAGAAGTAACCTCAGGATTTGTAGCCATTATTAAAAATAAAAATGGCTACCACCCTTATTCTCAAGGGGAGAGAAATCAGGGGGAGGGATAGCTCAGTGGTTGGTTTGAGCATTGGCCTGCTAAACCCAGGGTTGTGAGTTCAATCCTTGAGGGGGCCACTTAGGGATCTGGGGCAAAATCAGTACTTGGTCCTGCTAGTGAAGGCAGGAGGCTGGACTCAATGACCTTGCAAGGTCCCTTCCAGTTCTAGGAGATAGGATATCTCCATTAATTTATTTATTTTTATTTTATTTAGGCTGCCCTCACTTACAATGGCTACCATTTCCCTAAAGACTTTTCAGTCAGCAGTGAGGCTGCCATGGTTTCCAATAGGTTGAAAGCCAGGCTCCCCTTACTTATGAAGTTACCCCTGTGCTGACAGTGGGCAGAAAGGGACACTCACCATATGTCCACAGTGCAGCTGGGAGCAAGCCTCCCAGCCCAGACAGACAGACACACACATGCTAGTTCAAGCAGAGCTGGCACATTAAAAATAGCAGTGTAACATGGGCTAACCACCAGACTATGGACACAGGCAGTCAAGGAGGCTTGTACCTGATGGGGAAGAACATACGGGCAGAAGAGCAAGTAAGATGGCAGCTTCTCCATGTCAAGGAACATGAGCAGCCAGTCAAAAAATCTCATATTTTAAGTCAGTCTCATGATTTCATGGGATCTCACTCATGATTTCTGAACTTTTAGGATGGCAACACTGTGCCTAATTCTAATAATGACTTCATTAGGACTACCTCATTAGACACATGCTTAAGTTGAAATGGGGCCATTGTTATCACTTAACAGTCTAGAAAGATGACAATGTTTCAACTCCTGCTTTTCCCTATGACTTTTTAACTAAAAAATAAAAACAAAAAATCTCACATAAGCATTTTTCTTTAAACCATTTTACTTTTCTTCAGTCAATACTTTGACACTGCTGGGGGAAAAAATGCACTTCTTGCTTTGAAGAGAGCTTTTCTTAGAAAATGCAGGGGATGTTAAAATGTACATCAGAGGTTTTTCAATAGAAAAGGCAGATTCCTCCATTATCCTTTTTCTATACTATACTGCATTATTAAACACTTAAAAACACAGCTGATAGAATGTATTGTATTAATAGCATTATGGGGGGAAAGTTCTACTTTTTTATTCAGGATAATTTATTCCATATTGGGCTAACTGGAAACCTTTATCAAGGCTGTCAGTATCATTAGCTCTTTTATTCTGAGGCAAAAAGCAAGGGCATTGGATGCTTATTGATCTGATGTTATTCCAAAACTTGGACAAGATTTGTAAATTAGAGAAGATAATTCACATTATCCAAACTTTGATGCTAATTTGATTTGGGATTTCTCATCCACAAAATTTTACTTTTCTTGATATTATTCAGATATGTGGATGAAACTCCAGCAGTGCAAGAGAAAAATAAAGAATGAGAACAGGGTGTTAACAGCATTCTCTATATATTTCATACGTAGCAGTCTCATGAAAATTCATAGGTACAAATTATTAATGGGCCCCCTTAACTATGGACATAATTAGAGATATGTCAATTTGCAGGTGAAAACAGCATGCTTACGGTTCTGTCTACATATGCAGTTACTTGGGCCCACTCCTACAAACTCTGATTTACAGAAATAATCCATATCCAAGTAGTCATGTTTAAATAAACAACATTTTTAATTACTCATCAACATTTATATTGCACATTTCATCTGAAGATCTCAAATCACTTTGTAAATGTGAATACTATCTCCCTTTTGTAGAGGGGGAAACCGAGGCAGAGACCTAATGATGTGCCCGATGAACTCAATTACGACCGAGAGTAAGAAGTATGCAGAGTCAGGCCCAGATATAGTTTTTGGTATAGGCAAGTAGATGTGCTCTCAGATAATTCTTGATCCTGCAAGGTGCTGAGCACTCTGGCCCCCATCCAGCAAAGCACTTAAGCACATGCTTAATTTTTGATACATCCATAACCCCATGGATGTCAATGAGATTAGGCACATGTTTAAAGTTAAACATGAACTTCAGCGTTTTGCTGGATCAGGGCCAGTGTCCTGAGCACCTTGCAAGCTCAAGCCCATATTGCAGATGTTGAGAATTTGGCCTCTACTGTATAGTTATAGAATACTCTGAACTGAACTAGTTTGTGTGTTTAAAAAAAAAAAAATCAAGTTAAATCATAAAACATTCTGAAAGCCAGCCAATCCATCATCCTGTCAAAATGAGACTATCATGACAGCTCTGAACGCTCCTTTACCTTTCAGCAGTGCTGTTGAGTACTGAGTGTGGAGTTGGTTTGTTTCTTCACCTGTTCAACTGGTAAGATTTTCTGCAGGCTTCTCTTTATTTTTTAATCTTCTCTTCATCTGAAATTAAAAGGATCTGATTAGGCTCATGACCAGCAAAAACTCACGTGTAAGATTTTGGAGGGGCTTCAGAACTGGCAAACAACTTGCTGCAGCTTTAACTGATTTAAGCATTTGGTTGAACCTTTCAAAAAAAGTGAAATTCTGAATCTTTCATCCAATTTCAATAAACTATTAGGAAAGCAGTACATGGAGAATGTTATACCATGGAATCTCTGGCTAAGTGAGAAATTAATAACTATTCAGGGCCAAGTTTTTCTGAAGTTGCCTGCCTGCACTTTTACCATTTTGCATATATACAACTTCCTTAGGCATGCAGAAAAGGGGTGAGCCAAAGCACATTGAAGTCAAGAGGAGTCTTTCCACTGACTTCATCGGGCTTGGATCAGGCCCAAAATGAGCATTTATTCATTCAGTCACCCATTTTGCAGTTGTAAGTGTAGCAAACTTAATTTAGGTTACCAGGTTGAAAAGTTGGTCCTCAGGAGTCACTCTAAGTTTCTCAAATATTTAATGACACCTATTTTATATACTATACTTGTTCTAATGTGGTTTAATAACTGTGCAGAGCCATGTGATGAAATCTTCTCTCCATTCAAGTCAATGGGAGTTTTTCCATTGACTTCAATGGGTCAGGATTTCACTCAAGCTCCCAGCTTTCAGTCTTAAATTAGACCAAAAAAGTAAACACAAGGATCACAGACAGCAGGTTGTGGGAAACCAATGGCAAGTGAAAGAAAGGAAATAGAGTTGTTTGGGTTGGGGGATGCAATCCCCCACAAGGCTTTCCAACAAGGAAAGAGATGTGAAAGCTACTTTAGTAGCTTATAGTAGTACTGCTTTAAATCCCCCAAACTGGCATTTAAAAATCTAATCACCATTGCTGAAAGCAATATCTTTATATTTAATAATTAAGTTATATGTTAAATATTTTACTATCAAAATTGTATTGAGGTTTTACATCTCTATAGTAAGATATGTACATAGAGTTTTATATATTGGGCGTGTAATCTCAAATATATTCTTAAGAAAGAGATTTTTAAAAATATAAATTAAATTACTCATATAATTTATGTACTTAATCATATTTAGGACACTATATCAAGTGCCTCCCAGTTCAAAGCTCACTGAAGTAAATTAAAGACTCCCTTGATCCTTCTGACATACTATCTTTGAAAGTCTCTCCCTTATCCAAGAACAAGAACGGGTAGATAAACTAGATTATGGAAACTGGGTCAAATGCAGCTAGTGGTGCCATAGAAACTGAAAACACATGACAACTCTGGTCTTTCAAATGGTTGTTCCCTGAAGCAAGTCAACTGATGCATAGCTAGTAAAACCATTTGCTTCATTATACAGTCTGGAAAGTAATACATTAATAGACAACATTTGTTTAGCACATTGTTGTATGCCATTTTCTTTTGCTGTCCAAGTGATTTTATCAGGAGTATTTAAAAAGATAATCAATTTCCAGTTATTAATACTGTATTGCTAAAACTTAGGGTAAATACAATTCATGTATGCATTACTTAGAGATAAGTACCACAATGTATAGAAAGAAAATACCCTAGGAAGCAGCAAATTGAATGGACAAGAACAGCAATGGATGAAAAATGCATATGCGTGTTGTTGGTTTTTAGATACACTGTTGTTCACTTGTTCAGCATAATATGTTTCACTGGCTTTGTCAATAGTTATGTTTAAAAAAATCCCAAACAATGGATTAGCAATATATTGTTGTGGGAGGAGCAAAGGGTACTTATTGGGGTTAAGGACAAGATGAATTAATTGATAGCCCTGTGCCTGAGACTATTAAAGCCCAGCATGTTTGAACCACAGCAAAGATGGTTATATTTATGATACTGTAACCTTACTCTTTTTTTGAAAGCACCTTTGTGTTTTTTGCTGTGTGTGTCCTGTTGTGAACAAGTTAGGTCGTTGTCACACATGTGACCTGTCGCATGTTAGGTCGCATATGGCATTGACAGCACTTGAATGCTCTGTTTGTTGGCCAATCTCATTGTGCAATTTGTTTTCAACTGCACCCGTCTGCTTATAATTAATAATAAATAAATAAAGTTGTCTTTTGAAAGTCTCACAGCTGTCCCTTTGTAAATCTAAAATGCCAATAGCTACTTAGTTTTGCATTTACACTTTAGTGAGAACAACACAGCTGTTTAGTTCCTAGTTTTGTTTGTTTGTTTTTTGTTTTGTTTTGTTTTGGGTATTTTTTTAGAAATATGGTTTGAATATGGTTTTATTACAGAAAGATAATTTGTGTTTTAAAAATCCAAGCAAAGTTAAAAATATCTGGGAAACTAAGTAGAATTTGCATTGCTAAAAGTTCTCCATACCATTGGCACTGTTGAAAATATTTCTAGTATTACCATAAGCAAAATCAGAACAGTTCTTCTGACCCATTTTAATCGAGTTTCCACCTACTGCAATTTTAGAGCAAAAAAACAAAAACAACCACCAAAAAATCACCAAAACCTCTTGAAAACAACATGATAAAATGCTGACAGACCTTTAAAGGGAGCAATATAATGGTCTATAGAAAGGAAAGATCAATCTAATTACTATCATACTGCAGAAAAGGTAAAAAAAACACCTTCCTGTTAAGGTTGATAGACAACTCTAAACCTGTCTTCACATTTTCTTATTTTCAAAATATGCTGTACAACCTTTCAGTGCTCTCTCCATGTCATCTGAAATCTGAGTCAGTACCAAACCTGAAATATAGAACTATTCTTTTTTAATCTTCATTCTTCTGGTACAATATCCAAGGTCCCGATGACAACTGGATGTCAAAGACCTCTTCACCTCTATTGCTAAGTGGACTATAGGCACTAAGAAATGTTCTGCTGTACAAAGTATTCTTATTGTGCGTACATTGGGTCATGTCAAGAATATGGAATGATTCTGAATTACTCACCTGACATGTTTATGAGTTGCTTTGGTGATTAGATTATCCATCTATACAGCAATTCTTTAAAAATGGGGATCCAGTATTCCACAGGATTTGCACATAGAGCACATTTACAGGGCAAAGATGGTGATCACCACCAATTACATTTTCGGACTGCCCTTAAAATAAGTCCTCAGTGGAAACAAAGGGGGCAAGAGACAAAGTGGGACTCTGGTGAAAAAGAAGGGTAAAATGCAGATAGGACAAAAAAGAGAGAAAAGGACTAAAACTAAAAGGAGAGGAATGAAGCAGAAAAGAAAAAGGATAATCAGAGAAGAGTAGGACAGAAAAACAAAGCAACAGTTCTGGAAAAGCTGATTCAAGCAGAAGCTAGCAGAGGTGACCTGAATCATCTGACAAAGAAAGGGCAGGGGGACAGTATAACAAGGAAAATGAAAGACAAATGAGGGGAAGGAGAGCAGAAGAATGTGTGTCATGAAACTTGGTTTTAAACTGGCTTTATAATTCTTTGCCAGACCAACTTGCTCTTTAAATCGGTTTTGTATAAGGGGAACTTTGGGAAAAAACAGCATGGATTAGATTTTATTGTATTGTTTCCAAATTGGAAATAAAATCTTTGAGCACCATTCCCCACTTCATCTGAGCTGCATGCAGCCAGAGGAGATGGGGGGGGACACACATTTAGGGCCTCCACGGGCAGCTTTATATCAGACTAATGGAAGATCCGGGGTAATGGAGCTCCTCCCATCTCTGGCCCACCTATTCCACATGCCTGACATGCCCCTCCTTTCCTTTACACTGAAGCAGGAGGTAGGAAATTTCCCTTCACCTTCTCTAGCCACTTGAACACCACTATTGTGCTTAAAATGGCCTTACCAGTCTGGAGAATCTGGCCCTGTTTTTTGGAATTCCAATGCTCCTATTCCTCATTTGCAGTCATAATTAACAATGGAGGAATGAATGCCTGGCCAGAAGGAGGCTGTTTTCAAAACAAAGCAAAGTTGATAGTTCAAAGTTTTGAAAGAATCCAAGCATTAATTCAGGGCAAACAATAGAAGATTGCATGCATCCCTGACTTGTCTGTTCATAATTGTGTGCACGCGCCACGGATTAGCTGTGCAGTATTGTCTTCAACTGTTTTTCTGGGAGCTTTTCCTTAAATTAATATTGCTAACAATCATGTGGATCCTCCAATCATTCTCCATTGCTTTAAAATATAGCTTGTAACCTTGAAGATCCTGCAGTATTTCTTCACTGCTTCTCTTGCACGTTCCATGGAAGCTTCTAGTAATCCTCAGCTAGTCTTGAGTACAGTCACCCAATCACTGAGGTTTGCAAATGTTCCATGGTGTAATGGTGCTTTTAATGTCATCCAGACATTTTGCAGAGTACCTGAATTCTGATTATCAGATCAGAGATCCCCAGCAGCAAGACAGGAGAGGCAGTAATATGTTGTACAGGCAGCACTGTTCCAGTTCTAACCCCTGATGCAGCACCAGATTGGGCAAAGTGCTCTGCAAGATGCTTTTTGTTTTAATGACATAATGGAAGCCAAAAAGAAAAGAGGGCAGGGGAGAAGAAACCCATGGGAATAACTGGTGGTAGAGAGGCAGTCAGTTAAGTGTTCAGAAGATAGAAACAAGCAAAGTACACTAGTTATCTAGTTCATGTCTGCTATCTTGATTATACCACATGGCTCCCCAAAAGTCTAAAAAACTGTTCTTTGTAGAGTACTATTCCTCAATGACACCATGCAGACTAATCAGCAAGAACCCAGTAAGCTTAATGCAGACCAAAGCCCAAATTTGCAAGAAAGGAGTTAAGGGTAGGGTGCGGGGTAGAGGGGGATGAAGAGGCTGAAGCAGAGTTCCTCTGTGTCCAGCCTCCCACATAGTTCAGCCCATATGAACATTATTAATGATATTCTATAGCAGCTTTTCTTGGACAGTCAGAGCACTTTACAGACATCAACAAAGTTTCAGAAGTTCCTTGTGAGGTAGGTATTTAAACTTCCCCATCTGTAAAATTGTGTCTAAGCTCAGTAGAGTCAAGGGATTCTCTTAGGGTCACACAGTGAGTCAGTGGAATGAGTTAGGATCAGAACCCAGATCCCCTTCCTCCCAGTCCTACCACTCCACACTCCTAAATTCTGCTGTACTTAATTTGGCCATTTCAGAAGAGGAGTGCACCGTTTATATGAACAGCATTTATAGGAGAAATAGAAGTTATGACTCTCACACCTCATGCTTCGAGAGAGAAGATTATCACTAGTTATAGGCATAACTGAGCTTTTCCATTGACCACTGTCCTAAAAGACTAGTTAGGCCATTGGTCTGTTCATTATACCAAATCTTGCTTTATTAATATTCTGCTCTTACCCACTTTCAGATTGCACCAGTCTCAACTATTTAGATTTGGCGCTCGGCACTCAGGAAAAAGATTTCCAATGGCATTTACAGCAGCTCTAATTTTAGGTGAACATTAACCAGACAGCGACAAAGAGTCCTGTGGCACCTTTTAGACTAACAGACGTATTGGAGCATAAGCTTTCGTGGGTGAATACCCACTTCGTCAGATAAAATAACTGTTCTAGAAAAATTACTAACAGGAAACGCATTCACTGTAGTCAAGGGGGAAAAAAACCCATCAACAGCGGAATCACCTTAGTTCTCCCATTAAAAAAAAACTAACATTTAAACAAGAAATGGATATAGTAGCTTTATATCTTCCTGTTCTTTCAAAGTTCTATCATCACACATTGATGTTGCTTGCTTGATGATAAAATAGGACAGTGAGGGTGCTGGTCAAGGTGATATTATGGAAGCAGTTTCCCTAGTAAGAGTAACTTTGCTACTTGCATAACAGACTACAAGAAGTACTCTTGAATACACCAAGTTATATCCAGTGCTGTATTATCAAAGTCAGCATATAGAAAGGTAGCCTGTCTGGAAATCATGGGTGCCCAGAATCCATTAGGGGATATTCAGCTGTTCACTGGCCTCAGGTCAAAATCATCTCACGGAAATGTGAAATCATCAACTTAGCATACATGCATGTCTCCTGCGTAGGTAAACGTTTGAGTTAGATATTGACTTCTGTTGAAGTGAAGATCAAAAAGCATTTATCAGTTTATCGGAAACTTTGCAGTGGAATCCAGAACTCTGGACAATGGGAATAATTAAGAATTGGTTTAGCTATTGTCAACTTATGTTTAAGAGTACTAATGCAAATACATGCTGAAGGGCTGCCAGATGCAGTACCTCCTGGACCTGTCCAAGTTTGGATTCTGTTGCACATTCAGTTAGGTGCCTGGGGGCTCATTCATTCTGCTGCTACAAACCTTTGGTGAAAGTTGTCCCTGTACTCACAGGATTAAAAGAATATACTATCTGCACTTAGAAATCACCTTGGGAATTACTCGTGTCATGATTCTTCAAATACTTTTGTTACTAGACTTGGATGAAAACAAAAACCACTTTTCTTTTAATATATTTGCCTACATGCTAAAGGATCATTATATAACTGCATGTGTCATTCACCCTTCTTCTAATGTTTTAGGTCTCATCCTACGGAGCTGTTAAGCACCCTGACATCTGTGGGAATTCAGCATCTTGCAGGAAGCATGCATCACTTCCCAAGACTGGGAGGGACACCCAGGGACCACCCAAGCAGCAGACTGTGTGCTGGGTATCTCTGGGGGAATCTTCCATCCCAAGCTGTGAGCAATGCTGTGATCCTGCTCCATGGAGGCTATTTCATCCCCAAGGCACCAGCCCAGTCTCACTGTCATTGAGCAACAAAATATCCTTTGGTTCCACCCATGCCCCACATTCGCCTGCCCCCTAAACATTGATGCTCAGGTAGCCCTGAGAACTGAGCTCTTTACCATACAAACATGAGCCCTTCATGGCACCCACAAAGCTAACTCCCCAACTACCTCACAGTACAGTGGAAACCAACCAGTTCTGCTACTGTGGTACCTCCATAGATGTGGAGATGGGGTCTGGATTTTCCCCTTATGAAACATTGCATTTAATTGTGAAAGTTTGAAACCCTAGGTAATAGCCATCCACTAATATGTTGATCAAACTGCCATGCTGATTACGCAAGTGTCTTTAAGCCTGTTCCTCCACCCCATCCCCTCTCTCACACACACACTTTTGAGCTTGAGTTTAGTCACTCCATGTATCAGAAGAGCAGGTGTAGAATCAATTTTCCTGTTAAACCAGGACCCATAGCTATGTGGTAACTCAAATTGAATGGAAAAATATACAACATACAAAAATGTTTAATGTTTCCAATAACCACTAGGAAACAAAAACAGGCATGACAATATCAAGAGAGATAGCAACTTCTCTTTGAAAAGTATCACCCTTTATTATCAAGTAAGCAGAAGCATCTGCTTTCAGGAAAAGAAAAACTTTAAAAACTGTTATCTGGAGGAGGGGGGGGAATGTCATCTTGACTCCTTCAAAGGTCATCCTTACAGAGCCTGTTAACAGACAGCTTTCTAAAAATAATAGAACAGCTAGGATCACTATCAGACATTTCATTTCTCAGAGACTGGTAGAAAATAATCCTGATGCTAGTCTATCCTGCTCAGAACATCATTCTTAAATTTGCCATCCAGATGAACAATTCTGTTAGCATTTAAAAAGAATTGAAAACATGCAACTTCCCACCACCACCCTGCCCAAGAAACTGGAACTTAGGGCAGGTCTACACTAACCCCCCAATTCGAACTATGGTACGCAACTTCAGCTACGTGAATAACGTAGCTGAAGTTCGAAGTACCTTAGTTCGAACTTACCTCGGTCCACACGCGGCAGGCAGGCTCCCCCATCGACTCCGCGGTACTCCTCTCGCCAAGCCGGAGTACCGCAGTCGACGGCGAGCACTTCCGGGTTCGACAAGACGCGATAAGTTGAACCCAGAAGTTCGATCGCTCGCCGCCGAACTACCGGGTAAGTGTAGACCTACCCTAAGGGTAGATCTGGCAGGCAATACACATTTGTCCAGTTTAATTCTGTGCAGGCAGCCACACCAGTTTTTACCTTGTAGCAGCAGAAACGGCTACTGAAAATTTATGATTATTCATAACACATGTTCAGTATAGTTGATGAGATTCCCTTCTTTTTTCCATTCCATTGATTTTCTAAATACCACTTTATCTTCTGAACTTGGGTGTAAGTGAATAGTAATTGTATTATACCATGGCACCCTGTCAGCTACTACATATTTAATGTTGACATGGTAGTTCCATTCTAAGGGTCCACTCCTGCAAGGAACTGTGTGCCTTCAGCTCCCACTAAGCTCTTTGAGAGTTGAGGATATTCACACTAACAAAACCAATAAGTACATACACCTAAGGAGCTGGAACTAGAACACTGGTCAGTCTGCTCTTTACATACAAGGCTGTCATCTGAGCTATAGAAAAACTCCATTGTCCAGCTGCAGTAGACCCCTTAAACTCCATGGACCAGCTACTAGAGGACATCACCACCCATATACACAAAGGCACTACACTAACACCACCTTCCAAGGAGGTGCTCATCACCTCGCATGATTGGGCCCCAAAGCACTATTTGCAATTCCTTAAAACTTTGTCAAAGAATTACCTTTGAGACTGAAATTTCTTACATGTGGGTCTCCACTCCAAAAGGGACAATCTGTCACAGGAAAAACGTTTTATAAAAACCTATTTGGCCATTTAAGTTATTTGGGCCATGAAAAAGGTGTCAATTTTTTCCACACACATGGACACACAGAGAGAGATGCTATTTATTGTATCCCAGTAAGTACAACATAGAATTGTGTGTGTCCCTGAAGGCAAAAATATTTGATTTTTAAATACTCAATCCCATAAAATGTTGGTGTATCATTAACCTCAGGATTCAGTGTTCCCACTGTTTGCAGGTGCACATATCAAGTTACTTAAAAGGTCACAACAGAGAGAAATGAGAGATTAGGTCCAGAGGCCTTTCTAGAAACAGAAAATTTACAAGCCTCTAAACATCTTAGGCCTTCTGTTTAGGATACAAACGTCACATTGCCCTGCATCTTGTCATCTGTTCAGCAATTTATGAACAGTTTAAGGTAATGGTATAAAAAACTTGGACCCCAATCCAGCAATGTGATGCATGCAAATGTGGCCCTGATGTGGCACCCCAGTGAAGACACAACTGTCTCTAAATACATGGATACCTATTGCACATGTTCATTAGTAATACCATGTGAAAACAGAGATCAAATTTTGATTCACATATGCACATGCCTGAGGCCAGGTAGGTGAGGTAATCTCTTTCATTGGACTAACTTCTGTTGGAAGAGAAGTTTTTGAGCTACACAGAGGTCTTCTTCAGGTCTGGTAAAGGTACTCAAAGTGTCACAGCTAACTACAAGATCAAACAGATGACTACTTATGCTAAACTAGCACACATTCTAAGGGACCATTCAAGGTGAAGTGGGACCGACACAGCTACGACAGCCCTGCATACATAAAGTGAATCAGTACCTTGGCTCATGCACGTGCATCAGAGTGTATGTGCAACTCAAAGTGTCTCACAATTCAAAATTTGAATTTTCGGTATATAATCTTAACGTACATGTTTAAATATACCAGCTACCATAGAATCATCCTTTACAATAGTAATGCACAGTCAGCAATAAAAATAATTCCCTCAGATTCTCCAATTCCTTTATTTTATAGGAGGAAAACAGATGAAAAATCAGGCTGTATATATAAAAGCTGCTAGTTCTACAAATTATAGAATATTTGAGTTTATAGTATCTTTCATACTCAGAGTAATATGAAAAATTAAAGTTCAAGCACCACTATTTTCTAGGTGAGAGATCAAACTTTCAAAACGTCCAAGACTGAAACTTGACTTGCTTCCCAGCAGCAAGTAGTAGATACAATGGAGACTGCTTTAAAATGTTGCCCTGCACTGCAGGATCTGAGGATTCTACTGAAAAAAAAATCAAAGAAAATCTGTTACAATACATGTCTCTTGCTGTGATGGAGCTGCAAAACATACAGCTGTCTCCAGTGTGCAGAACTGATATGGATGAAACCTCTCAGAAGCAGCACTCAGTAGTTCAACCAGATCATGTTCCAGCAGTTTCAAACAAAACAATTAAGTACAAGATTTTACTTTTCTGCTTTCACTCTTGGGGACCCTTTTATGGGAACAGATGACTGTTCATTGAAAATAGACTATTTTGTATCAACTCTCAGGGGATTAAGAGATTTGTTAAAAAGACCTTTTCTTAAAACACACACAAATAAAATTTTATTAGAAAAAATTATTCAAAGTGGCAAAAGGCACACTGCCCACAAACTCAAGTTAAAAAAAAAAAAGAGAGAGAGACCCTGAATGTAGTTTCCACGGAATCAGTGAAAGGTACTGACATAGGAAATAAAACACAATTCCAAAAAAATAAAGTCATCTCACCCAATGATATGTAGACCTAACAAATGCCAAAGAATATCAGAAGGAGATGACCATACCACTCTAGGAAGTCCTGAGTGAGGACATTGCATCAAGACTGTTAGCAAGATTGAAATGTTTGAGATTGCAGTGGCTCTTCATTCCCATGAATCACACAGGAGTTTGTTATCTGTGAGAACAGCTTTCTCCCTAAGAGAGGAGGAATATACAGGAAGCACATGTCCAGGCTATTTCGGAGGATGTTGCCAGAAACTGGTGTAACTCTGAACATGTGAACCCAAAACCTAGACAGAGTGGACATATCATAGGGATAAAAAGGGGACATACAATGGATATAAAATTCTGACAATATATGGTAATTGCCAAATCTTTATTTCATCGGGAAAAAATTACCCATCTTACTGCAGCTGTTTAACTCCCACCTTGCTCTTCTCTCACTCAGAAGCAGTAGATTCAACACTTATTTGGAGTTGCAGATGCTCAACACTGCTGAAAGTGAATAAGGAATTACTAGAGCAAATTAATAGGAAGCTGCAGATACTTAGCATCTGAAAATCATGCCAGGAAGTATACTGCTGGATATTTGTTTGTGAAAGGTGTCATTAAGAGTAAATAATATGTCAGCTTGCACCGACTTCTACACAACTGATTTCTATTTAAGTGAGCAAGAAAAAGGTCAACTAGCTGCAATGTGATGGGTAATTAAAATGCAATATACCTTTTTTCCAGTTAAATAAAAAAGAACTACTGTCAATATAACATCCACTATGTGTCCCCTTTTGTCCCTACTATATATTCCCTTTTATTTAGTTTTTTGCTTGAGATCGGAGATACAGGTGCTCAGCACCTCGGAAGAACATATCTATGTTTATAACTAAACTTTGGCCCCGCACCTCCATCCTACCCAGACACTGAATTTGAACATTTTTAGAAACTCAGGTTCCCAACAGATGGATTTCAATTTCCAAATGTCAGTGTTGTTTCTTGCATAATATAATTGTTTTTTCTTTGGCTCGCAGATCAGCTGTGATGCATTAGTTAAATAAAGGATTGTAAAGAACCTGAAAGGTTCTAAATTATAAAAACCAAAAATATTTAACAAAAATTGAATAGGTTCTAAAGTGAATATGTCTCAATAGGCTACTCTATATGGAGAGCTAGAACTAGAATTCTCATCCATGTGGTTTGCCACTAAAAAAAGTCTTATCCTGTTGAACTGATCTAGATACGCTAGTCAAAACTCATGAGCTGAGCATATCAATTTTTTTCTAGATTGGTTGATCAATTGGCACTACTGATTGATCATATAGTCTTCTTTATGTTCAGGCAGTTTTACTTTGCACAAGTATACTAAGCATAAGTTTCTGAAATAAAGCCACAACTAGCACAGATGTGGATTTTAGCAAGAAGGAACTCTGTTGAGTCCTTCATTCCATTTACTTATTATGGCAGAAACAGATGGAATTTAATTTCCTATAACTACTATGAGCCATGAATAACTTTTCAAATCAGTACTGAGTAGTAAAAGAGATACAAACGAAACACTGAAATATAGAAATAGGATTCAACTGCCATATGATTTATTGATTTCATCATCCGCTTCCCTCATATAATAGACAATCAGCTAGTAAAAATAACTTAAAAACTAAGCTACTTTACATATTCTGGCATAAAACAAAGTTCAACTCAAATGGCCTAACCCGAAACCCACTGAAATCAACAGGGGCCTACCAATTGACTTCTGTGCATTTTGGATCAGCCCGAGTGAATTGGTTTCCTGGTGTCAGACTCCTTTATGTTGGTTTTTCAGGTAATCTTGGTCCTCTCCTTTTGCCCATGGCTCCCTACTGGAGCCTCTCTCTCCTCTAAGTCCTTTTCCTACTGCCAGGACCCCTTCCATGATGCCAGTTATGGCCTTTCTGAATGTGCTTCCAATTGCTCAAATTCCTGGTATACATAGCATGTTTGTGACTATTTCTGCTTAAGCTACCACCATTTCTAAGGCTATGCCTCTACACTGAGCTCGTACGTATACATGAGCTGGGAATCACTCCCCTAGCTTGTAGTGTAGATGCCTAAGTTACATGTACACCAACTTTAAGGTTGGGCTGGAATTTAGCTAGTGTGGCCTAGTGGATAGAGTATGACTCAGGAAACCTGGATTCTATTCCTAGTTCTGCCATTGGCCTTCTAGGTGACCTTGGGCAAGTCATTTCACCTCTGTGCCTCAGTTTCCCCATTGAGAGATGGGAATAAAGATACTTGCCTCCTTTGTAAAGCACTTTGAGATCTGTTGATGGAAAATGCTATATACTAGCTAGGTATTATTATAAGGCCATTTTACACTACCAGAGTGCTATAAAGTATCAGAGGGGTAGCCGTGTTAGTCTGTATCCACAAAAACGACGAGATGCAAGAAGTGGGTTTTTTACCCACGAAAGCTTATGCCCAAATAAATCTGTTAGTCTTTAAGGTGCCACCAGAGTGCTATAAAGCAACTTTAGTGAGAGACTCAGTCCTAGTAGGGTTTAGGTTGAGTACAACTCAGGAGCCATGCCAACTCAGGAGAACTGATCATGCGAGAATGGAATATGGCATTGCAACTTCCTACTCTGCAGTAATTCCTTACTCATTTTATAGTAGCACAAGATTTAGAGCAGCTTCTTCAACCTATGGAGACCTAACTTTGCTCTATAGTAATTGTTTTCTTGGGCTATTGCATGGGGGGATAAAAATGAAGTGTTAAAGGCATTTATCATATAATGTGAAGTTCTAGACAAAATAGTTCTGGACAGTTTTCTAACATGAGGGGCAGAGCACAAATGACCACTGAGCTTCGGTCATATTTTTATGCTGAATATCCCCCGTCACTAAACCGTGGAAGGCTACCAGAGCAGAAATGCATTATGTTTAATATTTCACAATTCTTTTTCCTCCTCTCTGTGAATGCTTCCTTCTGGATGACTTCATGGATTCTACACTATAATATCAAATACAAATAATGAAACTTGGTATTTGTGATGTTACCTCATGAACTATAGTTTGTAAAAAATGTTTCACAGAAAGGAAAAAAGAATGCTTAAAAAGGATTAGTTAAACTTCTTTTGCCCCCATAACCTGCCTAACTTATGCACAGAAATATCAGTAATTCTGTTTTCAGTTTTGCTTTTCACCTCACCTATAAGTTTTAGCTGCTTTAGATGTGTTTCATATTTTCACTTAAAAAATTAAATTTAAAGTTCAGGCTTTAATTTATTTGTGCCAGATTCTTCTCCCATTGAAGTCAATTGGAGTTTTGTCACCCACTTCAATAGGAGATGGATGAGGCTCTAAGTCAACCTTTTCTGAAATGTAACCCCAGCTCAATTTTTTTTTAAAAAAATATATCCAATTATTTTTCAGCCTTTGATGTTAACATTTTAGTCTAGAGTATAAATCAAAGGGTTTCTTTTTGTTTATACATCACATCATTTCCTGTAAAAATCTGTACAAATAATTTCAAAGAAAGGTTTATAAGAATATTGATGGCACACAGAAGATATGTACACACATTTTCTTTACCTTCATGTCTAAGGTGGTCTTCACTATTCCAAATTTTTTCCTATTGTATGCTAAGTGACTCATTCCAGACTTGGCACTGTTCATTATTTTCCTGCTGTTTGAGAGAAGTGAGTCTAGCGGGGCCAGTACAGACTGGCTCCATCTGTGCTTCCTCACTGACTCCTGAGCTGTCAGAATGTCAAGGACAGCCAACACTCCTGATGTTCCAGTATCACTTACTCTTTGGGCCATTGTTTCCCCACACGGCATTATTGTTTTAGGTTGTAATTTAAAGTTGGCATTACATTTATGGTTAAGTCAATGGCTTTAAGTCACTGTGTCTTCATGGGGCCCAGGTAGTGATATACTGTCACTTAAAGTGTACTCCAGGTTGTGGTTAGTTGACACTGCTGTAAACTGCACTTAAAGGATAGTTTTAAAAGCCACAAAAAGTTATAAACACATTATTTCAATACGGTAACCACAATATCTTGGGCTAAATAAAGTCTGAGAGCAAAGGAGGAAAATCAATACCTGGTTAACAACCAAAACGGACGTAACAGGAAATATCCTTGAGTTATGATGTTGGAATGTACTCTCTAGCCTGTCAGGCTTCTTCCTCAGGAATCATCATTTCACCACGAAATGGTCACAGCTACTTCTTTCTCCACCATTTCATCAGCTAATTCCAGGCTTTTCGCTGTCAACTCACTGTTCTACCTTGGTCCTTAAGTAAAGCTTAGAGAGTGCCATATCCATCACAACTGAGTAATTCTTTTTTAAAATGATGCTTAATATCTAGGGTTCAAAGGAGTCAGCATCTGAAGCTACCATATGATGCAAAGACATGTTTTGGGAATCTGCATGGGGATGTCTGTAAGCAGCAGCCAATCACGCCAGAGAAATTTGCATAGTTACTGTATAGTTTAGCTAATTACAGCTCTCTTACATTAATAATAAATCTGCAAGTCAGATCTACTCAGCCAGTGCAGGAAATTGTATGACAGAAATAATTGTACAGAAGAGTCAATAATTATACAGTATCCCTTTGATCTGACTGGCTCAGACAATTTGACTTCAATACAACTAGATATTCTTGGAGTGACTCAAGTACAGGTAACAATTTATAATGCTTGTGGACAAAATAAAATGCAGATATTCCTGAAGTTAAGTATAAAAAATAAAGAACTTTAAAAAGGAGACAAAATATTTTCAGTCTACAATAAATTAAATATTGAACATTTTAAAATTTGCAGAGTTGCAGAATTGCAGTTTTGTAAAGTATTTTTTCAGCCTCTTTATACCAGGTTTTCAGGATGCTTGGCTTACAAGACCATAGCGTGAACCAACCACATGAGTTTCTTGCCCAAGAGCTTTCAGCTACTTTGAGCACCAGTTATGACTGTTTTTGTTCTCCTCTGAAATATATGTCCATGTGCAGAGGAAAAATATGTGCATTCATATGACATGAAATTAGAGAAAAAAAATACTAATTCCTATTCTTACATACAGGGACCATCAATAATAGCGATAGAAGCTGTTCCATTAACTTCATAGGACTTTGGAACAGGCCCTACATAAAAGCCTTGTTGAATCACATTTGTAGAAAGCTCACTGTGCCTTTGGTTGGCTACATGTTCAAGTGGGAAAGCAATCCCATGCTCTGGATGTCCCTAAACCTCCAACTGCCAGAAGTTGAGACTGGATGACAGGGGATGGATCACTTGAAATTGTCCAGTGCTGTTAATTCGCTCTCAAGCCTCTGGTACTGGTCACTGTCAGACAGGATACTAGGCAAGATGGACCATTTGTATTGTAAAGTTTGCGGATGATACCAAGCTGGGAGGGGTTGCAAATGCTTTGGAGCATAGGATTAAAATTCAAAATGATCTTAAACTGCAGAAATGATCTGAAGTAAATATGATGAAATTCAAAAAGGACAAATGCAAAGTACTCCACTTAGAAAGGAATAATCAGTTGCACACAGACAAAATGGGAAATGATTGCCTGGGAAGGAGTACTGTGGAAAGGGATCTGGGGGTCATAGGGCATCACAAGCTAAATAAGAGTCAAAAGTGTAACGCTGTTGCCAAAAAGAGTGAACATCATTCTGGGATGTATTAGCAGGCGTGTTGTAAGCAAGACACAAGAAGTAATTCTTCCACTCTACTCCTCACTGATTAGGCCTCAACTGGACTATTGTGTTCAGTTCTGGGTGCCACATTTCAGGAAAGATGTGGACAAATTGAAGAAAGTCCAGAGAAGAGCAACAAAAATGATTAAAGGTCTAGAAAATATGACCCATGGGGAAAGACTGAAAAAAACTGGGTTTGTTAGTCTGGAGAAAAGATAATAAGAGGAGACATAATCATCGTTTTCAAGTACATAAAAGGCTGTTATAAGGAGGAGGGAGAAAAATTGTTCTCCTGAACTTCTGAGGATAGGACAAGAAGCAATGGGCTTAAATTGCAGCAAGCGTGGTTTAGGTTGGACATTAGGAAAAGCTTTCTATCTGTCAGGGTGGTTAAGCACTGGAATAAATTGCCTAGGGAAGCTGTAGAATCTCCATCGTTGGAGATTTTCAAGAGCAGGTTAGACAAACACTGTCAGGGATGGTCTAGATCGGGGTCTCAAACACGCGGCCCGGGGGCTGCATGCGGCCCGCGGGGTTGTTTTCTGTGGCCCACGAGCTCCTCGCGCCCCTCCCCAGCGTTTACCTAGAGCGGCTCCAGCCCGACATGCACCGGGGGAAGGGCAGGCTCCCTGCCTGCCCTGCCCCCTGCCGCTCCGGGAAGCCGCAGTTCCCCGTTCCCGGCCAATGGGAGCTGCTGGGGGTGGTGCCTGAAGCAACAGCAAGACACAGACCCCTGCGCCCCTCCTCCCCCAGGTTCCGGACATTTCTCGGAGCGGTGCGGGGACAGGCAGGCAGGCGGCCTGCCCTGCCCCCGGTGCGTGTCGGGCCGGAGCCCGCCCCCCGAGCCCCTCCTGCAGCCCAACCCCCTGCTGTACCCCGCACCCCTCCTGCAGCCCAACCCCCTGCTGTACCCCACACCCCATGCCCCTCCTGCCCTCCCTGGGGGCAGGAAGGGGGCAGAGTTGGGGTGGGGATTTCAGGGAAGGGGTTGGAATGGGGGCAGGGCCTCATGGAAGGGGTGGAGTGGGGGCGGGGCCAAGGGTGTCAGGGGGAGGTGTCAGTAATGCGGCCCTCGGCCAATGTACTAGTCCTCCTGTGGCCCTCGTGGTCATTTGAGTTTGAGACCCCTGGTCTAGATAATACTCAGTCCTGCCATGTGTGCAGGGGCTAGACTAGATGACCTCTTGAGGTCCCTTCCAGTCCTATGATTCTATGGTGCAAAGACATGAGTTTAACTACTAATGCAACACCAAAGAGCTAGATTACTGCCACAAGAGACTCCTTCACTCATGAATATAAGTGGCAAGATAAAGTATCCAGCAATATTGTGGTTTCACAATCAAGCAATTCTGATGAAAGTTTCATTTGACTGGACTGCTCATGTCCACAAATGGATAAGAAGAATATATCAAAGCAACTAATTTATTGTAAACTGGCTGTCAGAAAATTGATATGTGAGCTGATCAAATTAAATGTCATAAAGATGCTCTCAAAAAAGCCTTATAATTATGTACTATTGACACATAGATATTAAGTTATAGCTGCCAATTGAACTAATTGGCAATTAATATTATGTGATGGAGTGAAGTTGTTTGAAAATAACCATCTGTGTGATCAAGGAAAACTCCAACTGCACCTGCAGCAGTTATCAACCCCAGTTGATCAGCCTCACACTATTTTGTGCACCTGACAGCCCATTTTGAAGAACAGAGTGACAGTGTAACTCAGTTTAAAAAAAAAAAAAAAAAAGGGTACGGACAAGTTGAGCAGAACATCTTTGCTTGAACTGCACTTTGCAACCTTAATTATAGCTAAATTTATGGTTTTGAAATATTGAGGACCCTCTGCTCCCCTCCAATTTGATGCATGGAGCAGAACAAAGGGTAAACAAGAGAAGAAATACCATTGAACCTGGCGAAGTGGGGAGCAGAGGTAATTGAGAACCTGTGAAGGCCCTTGGTTCTCACATGGAACATTCCAGGCTCCACAGATCTGGAGAGGGAAAGCCATTGTGCCTATGAAGCAGCAGCTGTATGTGGGATATGCCCATCTGACACAGGGGCTGTTTCTGCTTTAAAAATCCAGTGAGTGTTAATGCTGACAACAGCTTAACTTCCACTCCATGCTATCCACTCACACATTTGATGTACATGTTCCTTCACCATTACCGTATTTGTGCAAATGCACAATCTATGTACTATTACTTGCACATGCAAATGGTTATTTACATTAAAAACTCCATTTGCATGGAGTTACCTTGTGCTCTACGATTCTCTTGTATCCACTCGTCTTTCATTATGTACTTAGGCCATAAGCTCTTTGTGGCAGGGACCATCTTTGTGTTAGCCATTCTGCACACACAGCAAAAAGGAATTGCCATGCTCCAGGTTTGACTGCCACAGGTCCACTAGATTTGGAGCAGATTGTTGCCAGAGGAGTTCTTTAAACCCTTCCTTACTGGGATGGGAATCTGTCCTACCACAACATAAGTAAGGAATTGAGAAGCAAAATAATTGGTAATGAATTTAATGAATATACGCTTGTCCAATAACACAAATGATCTAGATGAGGCACTAGAACTAAATTAACACAATATTGCCAATTTCCAAGTATAAAGAAGAGTGCAGGAATTCATGCAGGAAATACTTGATGTTAATCAAAGGAAACTTGCTGAAGCAGGGACACACAGATGGCCATAATTCAGGTCCCAAACGCCACAAAATAAGTCACTACTTGGGTTGAAATGAGATTTCTGTGTATGCTGATCTGCCCTGTAAAGGACAAAGAGCAATTGTGCCTACTAGGAAGAAAAAGGTCATGTTAGAAAGACTATGTGCAGCAGATTTGGAATGGAGATGTGCCCAGAGAGGGCTCAAAATTGGTTTCTCTTGCCAGTAATGAGCAAGCAGATTGATATCTTTGTAGCAGAGTGTTCAGTCAATATGAAGTTAAAACAAAGTTCCGAGGTTAAAAGATTTTGGTAACTGAGATAGTAGTAAATGTAATATCTGATGCTATTGGATTACTACTATACACATTTTTGGTATTAGATCTAAATTGCCAAACAAGATACAAAACTATTCTCACTTTCACCTGATTTTAAGAGGAAATTACCAAATGTTCAAACTAGAAAGAGGGTTTTGCAAAGGAGGCACTTAACTGGATTCAGGTGATCTGGGTTCTCTTCCCAGTTTTGCAACAAACTGCTTATGTGATACCGGGCAAGTCATTCAGTCTCTGTGCTTCAGTTTTCCCTCTCTAAAGTATAAATAGTAATAATATTTCCTTTCTCCTGCCCTTTGTCGGTCTTGTGTATTTCTCCTCTTTAGGTCAGGAATTACACTGGTCTACAATTTTTGAGAAGTTGTCTGCTTTAGAGATAAAATGTGCTATTTATTATGTATTTTGATGTGCTAAATTCAAATATGACAATTAAAACAACTGATTGGCTACTGTTTCTAAGATATTTAAGTTTTTACATTTTATGTCTATGTATATTGTGTAGATAGTAGAGTTTTAATCATAAATTGTAAACCTAGGTCTTTTCATGTGTTTATGGTTGCTTTACATGATAATATTTCACCTGTCCTGTTTATGTAACACTTTAAAAATCAGCAAAAGGGTTATATAAATAAAATTTATTATGAAACAAAAGGCAAAAAACTATTATGTACATAGTTTAGTCCTATTCAGTGTCTACTCGGCGCTTCTTGTCTTGTCTCTTGTATTCATTAAATGGAGCATCTCTTGTCACTGTCCAGCAATAGTCTGCAAGCATTGATGGGCTCCATTTGCCCTGATAGCGTTTCTCCATTGTTGCAATGTCCTGGTGAAATCGCTCGCCGTGCTCGTAGCTCACTGCTCCACAGTTCGGTGGAAAAAAATCTAGATGAGAGTGCAAAAAAATGTATCTTTAGTGACATGTTGCAACCAAGGCTTTTGTATGCCTTGAGGAGGTTTTCCACCAACAACCTGTAGTTGTCTGCCTTGCTGTTTCCGAGAAAATTTATTGCCACTAACTGGAAGGCTTTCCATGCAGTCTTTTCCTTACCACGCAGTGCATGGTCAAATGCATCATCTCGAAGAAGTTCACGAATCTGAGGACCAACAAAGACACCTTCCTTTATCTTAGCTTCACTTAACCTTGGAAATTTTCCACGGAGGTACTTGAAAGCTGCTTGTGTTTTGTCAATGGCCTTGACAAAGTTCTTCATCAGACCCAGCTTGATGTGTAAGGGTGGTAACAAAATCTTCCTTGATTCAACAAGTGGTGGATGCTGAACACTTTTCCTCCCAGGCTCCAATGACCGTTGGAGTGGCCAATCTTCCTGATGTAGTGGGAATCACGTGCACGACTATCCCATTCACAGAGAAAACAGCAGTACTTTGTCTATCCAGTCTGCAGACCAAGCAAGAGAGCAACAACCTTCAAATCGCCACAAAGCTGCCACTGATGTTGGTCATAATTTATGCACCTCAAAAGTTGTTTCATGTTGTCATAGGTTTCCTTCATATGGACTGCATGACCAACTGGAATTGATGGCAAAACATTGCCATTATGCAGTAAAACAGCTTTAAGACTCGTCTTCGATGAATCAATGAACAGTCTCCACTCATCTGGATCGTGAACAATGTTGAGGGCTGCCATCACACCATCGATGTTGTTGCAGGCTACAAGATCACCTTCCATGAAGAAGAATGGGACAAGATCCTTTTGCCGGTCATGGAACATGGAAACCCTAACATCACCTGCCAGGAGATTCCACTGCTGTAGTCTGGAGCCCAACAGCTCTGCCTTACTCTTGGGTAGTTCCAAATCCCTGACAAGGTCATTTAGTTCACCTTGTGTTATGAGGTGTGATTCAGAGGAGGAGGATGGGAGAAAATGTGGGTCCTGTGACATTGATGGTTCAGGACCAGAAGTTTCATCCTCTTCCTCTTCCTCGTCTGACTCAAGTGAGAATGATTCTGGTGCATCAGGAACTGGCAGTCCTTTTCCGTGGGGTACTGGGTGTATAGCTGATGGAATGTTTGGATAATGCACAGTCCACTTTTTCTTCTTTGACACACCTTTCCCAACTGGAGGCACCATGCAGAAGTAACAATTGCTGGTATGATCTGTTGGCTCTCTCCAAATCATTGGCACTGCAAAAGGCATAGATTTCCTTTTCCTGTTCAACCACTGGCGAAGATTTGTTGCACAAGTGTTGCAGCATATGTGTGGGGCCCACCTCTTGTCCTGATCTCCAATTTTGCAGCCAAAATAAAGGTGATAGGCTTTCTTAACCATAGTGGTTATACTGCGCTTTTGTGATGCAAAAGTCACTTCACCACAAACATAGCAGAAGTTATCTGCACTGTTCACACAAGTACGAGGCATCTCTGCTCACTTTGGCTAAACAGAAATGTGTCCCTTTGCAAAATCAAACACTGACAAATAAGAGAGCATGACACTGTATGATTTCTAGAGCTGATATAGGGCAATTTGTTCAGCAGAGTGATGTAAGCTTCGTTATGATTGCATCATCCATGACTTCTAGGAATAACATGATGCAATTCATATCATGTATGACGCAATACCAGCTTCAGATTGCATCATTCATTGTTTTGCCTAAAAAGCAAGTACTGTCCAAACCCAGTCATAGATTTATTCATAGATACAGTCAAAGATGTATTTTAATCATTTCTGGTTTAAATTGAGATCCCTTCCCTTTATAACTCACTTATCCTCTGCCATTCCCAAGTCAAGAGTCGTATATACTGACCCAATAGCATATCTTGAAAACTAGAGCCAATCAACAATTTTAAGCATCATTTTCGTTCTCAGTGACCCAGATTTAGTAAAGTTTGACTACATTTATTTCAGAAGCATTTTGGCTGTCGAGCAGTGTTATCAGTTGCTATGTGTAAGTATAGCACCTCGCACCGTGGGTCACCCATCTCAGTTGGGGCCTTTAGGTGACATAATACAAATAAATAAGATGGTTATTTTTGACACTTTACGTGGGTGTCAGAAAAGGCAATTAAGACAGCAAAAGATTGGCCTAGTAATGAAATGTTAGGACTTCTAACATTGGCACATGCTGAAGGGAAAACTATTGTTTAATGATTCTTACCATGACATTTAAATGGTGTTCTTAATTCTGGTGCAATATGTTTTGACCTTACATTGTGGAAGAACTACGTGTTTTGAGCAGGGCACTACAACTAGTAGAAGGTAAGAGTGGTTCTGGCTTGTGAAGATTATATTGAGAGATCATGCCTTTGAACAGATCCCCTGAAATCAAAGAGAAGCAGGTTTGCCTGGCCATAAATCATGAATACTATAGTTTATTAAGGTACAATTGCTGCTGCTTTAGAGTGAGAGCTATTGCCCTTTGATGTCATTTTATGTTATTGTACTCCATTAAACTCTGATCAGCGAAATAAGGTCTGAGGCAGGCAGATCAGAACTGGTGTGTTTACTTAGAAACAGAAGTAGGGTCAATACAAAGTGTACTAGCAAGCACTTTCTATGCCATCAGCACATTTTCAGATTTATTCCTCAACAGTGGACGATATTACATTGTCACAAGTTATCTACACAGGATGTGTCAAAAGTACCTATATCAAGTAAACACTGGCATGACTTTTTTTAAACAACCGCTTCTCTTCCTTTGCTTCAGACAGAGGAGGAAACTGTAAGTGCCACATAGACCTTTAGAAAGAGGATGCTGTGAATTAAGAGCTTTAATTACTGTACTATTCCCTTTATTAAAGGAGACAAAAGCCATCTGTAGCTTCCTTGTCATTTCTGTCTAGAAATGATTCAGGAGACATGGAAAGTTCTACAAATAGCAACTCAAAATTATAGCAATGGCTGCAGAAGTGATTAGTTCACTGCTCTCTCCATTGCAGCCAAGGGATTTTTACCATATCAATTTCAGTTTAGGCTCATAATTCAAGGAGGTCTAGGTGCTGCAGATTAAGATTTCCCAGTAGAATCCTTTAATTTGATATCCCTGGCTCTCTGTGAACACAACTAGTAATGAAATATGGGGTCAGTCACATAATCCACATTTGATTATTGAGAGAGTCTTGCAACAGTCTTGTTCACTGCCAAATATCCAGAGCAATGGGAGCAGTTAGAATTGTATTCAGATATCTAAGCACTTAGGGCTACATCCACAAAAGGACTTGGGCATCTAACTGCCCCTTCAGGTACCTAAATCCAACATGAAGGTGCTACTGATATCAAAAACTACCATTCAGCTGCCACCTCACCCCACAGACACCTAAATTTCTGCTGGTGGGCATGTGCTAAGCTGCATAAGTGCTGACGTTGCCCCAGGGCTAATAAGCTGCTTGGAGCCCTTGCTGAAGCCAGAGCCCTAATGTGACCCCAAAGCAGGTTTCTCAAACTAGGTGTTCTCCCACGTCTCTTACTTGTGAGGCCCAATCCCATAGGCATTCTCATGTCATGCCTACAAGATCAGACCCTGCATAAAAGACAACCAGGTCAAGAATTTTGGGGACTAACTAGTATGTTTGACCTGATGGGAGACCCAAGTTAAAGTCGCTGCTCCATCTGATTTGGAGCATAGACTTGAACCCTCATCTCCTACATCTGATGTGAATGCCGTAACCACTGAGTTATTGGCTATCATCAGTAGGGGGTGGGAGTGGTTCTCTCTGGTTTTTCACAAGAGAAGTCTGGGTTTCATCTGCTAGAGGACAAGCTGATCTGGCCTAGGCACCCAACTCCAGGAGAGGGTTCAGGGCCGAGAATTCGAACTCTTCCATATGAAGAGCCTGGGCACCTAAGGGCTGAGGATTCCATGAAGTGATAGGGTGCCTAGGGGTTAGGCATTGCAACATTTAAGTATCTTTGTGGATATAGTCTTTAGTGCCTCATTCAAAGCCCACTGAAGTCAACAGGCGTTGTTCCACTGACTCCAGTGAGATTATGGCAATGAACAATAGGCAGGCTCTAAATTGGTCTTTTCAGTTTTTCATAGTGCCATCATCCCAATGTTCTCCAAGATTTTTCTATCTCATACGCCCATAAAATTAAAGGTGCCTGTCACAGACATCTCAGTACTCCCTCCATGGACACCCCTTTCAAGTTACAGACTCAATACGTACATTTCTCTCAGAGTGGAATCCCACAGCTCACCCCATTTTTAGACTGGGTTATAACATCCCTGTTTATCAGCTTCTTCAAAAACAAAATATTTATTCATAGGAACAGAGTAAACAGAGAAAAAAGGTTTAAAACAACCAAAGGGTTTCACATACATTAGCATTACCCAACAGCTTAAGTAGACCTAGTTTACCCAGACATGGTCGCTCCCCTGAGCTACAGGGAGTGTGCATTTTTAAAACAAGGCAGACCCCTTTGTTCTTTGTCCACAAGCTGGGACTCTTGCCCCATGTAAACCCACCTGGTGAGCATGCCAGGGTGTTGAGATAGGACAGTTCCCTTTGGTCTGTCATTGTCTTGTAAGTGCTGGTAGACAGCGGACTATCTGAAGTTATCATAGTCCTTTCCTGAGGATGTGTGAGGTAAGCCTCATGGTGGTTAAACTTTTAGCTAGCAGCATAATTACCATCAAACATATGTAAGTACACAATGTCATGGTGTCTGGAGCAATTAATGACCATGAGTTCCAAACTCAGGGCAGACTGTCAAAAAGTAGGGCAGAAACCCCAAACTGGTGGTAGGTTCTATAATTAGATTTCAGCAACCCACTAACAAGTGTGAACTCCTGGATCACTATAACAGTCTTACTACAGAGTCATACACACACAGTACTCTTGGGCACTCCAGTCTATCTTGCCACCCAGGAAAGCTGGACTTCGTGATAGTTGGTTGCAATACACCAAATATCACAAAATATTGTTGTTTCCAGTCCCAAGAGACCAGTCACTTTCCCCACGTGAATTTGTACCTGAGATCTCACAAAGACAATGCTCATAGACAATCCTATAGTAAATGAACTAAGGATTATTTAACTAGGAAAAAGTGAGAGTTATTACAAGATTAAAGCAGGCAACATATATACACAAATGAGTTACAGTCCATGGTTCCAAAAGGTGACAGAGTTGTAGTAATCTGTTAGCACTGAATGTCTTTGAGGGCTAACCCACGTTGATTCTGGGGATCTCTGCTTCTGTTTTGTATTTCCAGTCCAAACAGCAAAAGGAGGAGAGAAAAGTTCCCCCCGTTTTATCCCCTTCTTCCATCATTCAAGCTGATGGGCTGGGCTTTATTGCACATAGTGGCTCTCTCACACTCTTAAAGGGGTTAAGTCTTGTATTGTGATGTGCCACAATGGCTCATTTAGTTTTGATAGTCCTTGATGGGTGCTGGACCATTCCTCCTGACTGGGTTCACAGGTTCAGAGCAAACATTTTTACAGTTATAAAGCAAAATTTGTCTAAACACATTCTTCTAAGTCTATTACCCATCTTGAACAATATTAACTATGTGAGCTAATCTGGTTTCCAGCTATGCATTTGTCAGTGCTCTGCTGACATCTACAGCCTTGGCAAGAGCTGGCACCAGATCTACCTGCATCACACACACAATAATTAAAACAACACAGATCTCCCCCACGTTCTTTACAGGGTTTTGTAATACTGATAATATGAGAACAGTCCTGCTATGTGAGGGGAACAACAGTATCCTGGACTAAAAAAACTCCAAGGCCAAAAGCTAAGATATTCATTAACTCAGGCTAGAGTTATTTGTGTCAACACAGATCACTTAAAGTAATAACTTTCAAATGTTTCCTTTCCTTTCCAACCCGAACAGTGCTTGGCTACTAGAAAACTCTACCGCCCTCAGAATGCTCCATCAATATGCCCACAGCAAGCAAAGCTAACTCAATCTCAGATACCCATCACATTCAGATCAAGATTTTTATTACTATCCTCCTCTGCCTTTTCTTGCCTCTTGAGTAAGGCCCAGGCTATCATCTTCCACTAAGAGTAGCTACTTTAAAAATCAATATCTGGGTTTAGGCAAGGTGTAAGATGGGAATGGGAATTAAGAAGGCCAGCTATGTTGTGGACATGTGGTTCTGCAGGCAAAAGCCAATCACAGTGCAAGGGCATATGGTAAAGAGGATAGAAATACACATAACTAGTATTAGTTAATATCTGAATGCTAATTATTAGACAAACTGCTGCATTCTGGTTGTTAATACACCTCAGAGTATAAGTATTCACATATTGTTTCTTTGGTGATAAATAATTTTGCAGTCATGCTAACCAGTCAAACTCATCTAATATGCATGTGGGAAATTGTGTAAATGAGCTATCTGCAATTTTGGTTTGGTATCTGTGCAGCATCCCGTGTTTCAAACTGGCTAAGACAATTCAATTTTGAAATAATCAATGGTAAGTTCTAAGAATGTAACTGAAATATGCTTCAGACTTTCTGGGCTTCAGCTAATGATGATGAGATGTGAAGTCTGTTCAACAGTGGGTGGTCAGGTTTTTTTTTGGGGGGGGGGTTTGTTTTTGTTTTTTTTTAAGAATAGGCATCAGTGGTTCCCTGAAATGTCATTACTATTTGAAACTTAAGAGTACAATCCAAAACTGCATTGATTCAGGCTTATGGCTGGTAGATCACATTGTCCTTGTTTCCAGACTTGTGTCCTTGGCATCTTAATAAAGAAAACATCACTACATTTAAGAATAGGCCACTGAAATTTTGACAAGATAAAAGCCACTTTTTTACTATCCACTGAAAACATCTATTGTTTGAGTGGTTTCATCTCTGGAATACATCAGCTAGTTGTTCCAAACTTCACTGATCATATTTTTGTTTTCACCCTGTTGTGTGAGCAAAACTATTCTGTAGAAAGCAGTACAATGCTAGTCAATGTACAAATCAAGCTTTAGTAGCAAGTTTCCAAATTTGTTACTGCTGCAGAATCTGTATAAACAATTGTGCATGACTTTATACCCTCTGAGACATGACTTACAGGATGAAAGGGTTCTAAAGGCATATTCAACACATAGGTAGGCCAAGTCATTAAACCTATAAACTTTGAATCCAACCCTAGTGTTGATTTCCCAGAATTCCTGAAACCTATTCACTCTGCCACACCTGTGTTAACACTGCAACGCAAGTAAATGTGCTAACTTAGTATAGCCAACCCTGTCGTTTCTTCACAGATAGCCTGCAGCCACTTCTAAAAGAAGAAAAGAATTGACTGAGGTTTTAAAAAAATGGGTTACATGTATTCACTTGAGAGCAGGAATCTCCAAATAATGTTCAAAGGCTGGTTGGCAAGGAAAGCACTGACGTTTACCTCATCTGGCTTCAAACAAGTGGGTGGTGTCTTTCATAATTCTAAAAGTCTTGCCTCTGAAAGTGCTAATTCCACAAAATATCTCTTGAACAGTGAGGAGAGTCAATACAGCAAACCCAAAACCATAAACATACTTGCCAGATCCAGATCTACATTGATTTAAACCAGTTGAGGATTTGGCCTACTATTTATACAAGTGCAGATAGCAAGATGGAAAAATGGAAGAGAATAATTCACCTCAGATCTCGGACTGCACATTTTAATCACAAAAATAAAACTTGAGAAGTTGTATTATGAGTGTATTATTAATAAATCATCATATTCAATTGGCTGCCTATAGTGAGACCAAGTCTTTTTCAGCATTACTGCTTTCCTGGTTTCTCTCCGATTGAATATTTTAACCCTCAGTACTTCCCTCCTTCTCTCCCAGATGCCCTGCAAAATTATGACCCTAATCCTACTCATTAAAGTCAAAGGGAGCTTTGCCACTGACTTCAATAAATGTAGAATCAAGCCCTATGCCAAGTTCCATAAACCTTCTCCCTCTTCCCTTCTCCCCAGTTCTCTTCATTGCTTATTATTTCTCTGCTCTGACATCTATTAATCTCCACACTCTCTTGATCCTATCTGTTATAACCATCTTTCTTTGCCAGTTATGTTGTCCCAGTTCTAGGGCTGGAATTAGTAGGAGAGTGTGAACTCAATTCTATCAAGTGTTACTTTTCATACTGCCAAGCGTATGTCACTACATCACATAACAGGAGCCCAAAATGGCATACAATTTCTCCTCATGAATCTGGATCTGATTTTAACTTTACTTCTAAGTCTCACTTGAAAAATGACCAATGTATATAATTTTTCTAAATGTTCTCAAACCTGAGTGTTAAATCTTTGCCCTTTGCAATTCCTTGAACCCTGGCATTCCCAAATTTAACAATTGTACATTATTATTTCTGCCAAAATGTTTCTATGTACAAACATTAGCAATTCTTCATTCCCTGTGCCAAAACCACCCTTGGATTTCTTCTTTTAGTCTTCACAAGTTTAATTAAAGCTGTCTCTACTGAATATGCCTATTAAGGCAGGCAAAGTAATGAAGCTATTTTAGAAAAACATACAGCTCCAGTTGTAGATTAATAGTTGCCATTCAGAGTGAATGTGAAGAGTATTGCTTTGAAAAGCCTCTGTTGACAATATTAAATATTGATTAAGCATGAAAAACCCCTAGACAACCATTAGCTGGTTACTGGATCAAGACCTGCTGTTCTCCCTCTTTTATATACTCTGCTATTTGTTAAAAATCATGCATTGGTTGTGTGAATGTACTCTGTTATCTTATCTCCAAAATGCACTACTTCCCTAGCAAGTGAAAGGGCAATCTTTATTCGGTTTATGGTGACCTTGACTTTATTAACAGTAATGCACCATGCAGTGTTCAAATTAATAGCTATTCTAACAGCTCTGTTGTATGGTTTGATTTTGTTATCAAATACTCTTGAATTTTCCTGCATACAGAAATGAAGTATACTGCTATTATCAAAAAATTGAGTCCTTTCCCTACTACATTTGTTCTGTAGATGCCAGTTTTTTTAATTGTAGTTTTAAGAAGTAAGATCGTCTCTTTGTTCTCCTGACTTCTCTTAGGCAAGAAAAATATGAGCAGCTACAGTACTAACCAAATATAAGAACATTGTACCTCCTTTGCAAATATAGAGTTGCATATACACAATGCATAGCATCCATTCTAGATAAAAAATACTATTGATTGTTCTGGAAGGTGGATGGTTATCCAGGAGTTACTACAAAATAGAATATTTCACTAATAGTGTCTTTACAGGTGAGCACTTATGCCTGTACCACAATCAGGCAGTTAATCTGGATGTGGGGCAATAGAGCTATCTGGGTATAGACCAGGATTAAAAAATGAATACTATAGGGGAAAAAAGAGGAAACCTTGCACACCTATGTGGCAAAGCTTTTTAGTCAAATCAGTGTAGTGTATATTACACCTCATCCTCTTCTGCTTACCCTTTGGTTCCAAAAATGTGAAAATGCTAACTTGCTCTGTAATAGGTATTCACTGAGGCAATGGGATTAACTACTATTTAAGAATATGTAAATACTTATGATTTACAGCATAAGGCAATGCATATAAAGTTATTATCCCCTTAAATAGATTCATCATCTGGTACAGTAATTGAAGAAATTTCACTCCATTGGTTTGTTTTTGCTTATTCACTTGGAGCAGCCTATACAATATTGCAAATTCTCATGATTTAACTGAGTTTCTAATATTTCAGACATTTTAAGGGTCTTCATTAATTTCTGCCTCCAGTCTTGCAAAGTTTTGCCCTTACCTGAAATGGCCACCATCTCCCATGGGACTGGCTTCCCTCAGCAAGATGGCTACCATCTCATTTGAACCTCTGCAGATCAAAGTGAGGCTGCTTAGGGGGAGACCAGCATCTCCCAAGGTTTCTGGTGGGATTAAAATCAAGATGCTCTCAGTCAAGATGGTGGCCCCTTAGTGGACACACAAGGGACAAGAGAATGTGGAAGTCCAGGGAATAAGACTGAGGGGGGGAGGCAGCAGCCCTCTACTACTTGTGCTAAAGTTATAATTCTGTTGGCTGGTAGTAGTTACAAGGCTTTATGAGGACATCTCTGAGAATCAATTACTAGACTGGGCCAAGGTACATACAGACCCCGATCTAACAAATCTGTGAGGCATATTTCCAAAAGTATTTAGGCACCTAAAGATGCAGATAAGCATCTAGTAGAATTTTCAAAACCAGCTAAGCATGTTAGGTGCCTAACATGCTTAAGTGTTTAGCTGAATTGGGGCCTTAATATGTTATACATAGCACAAAAGATTATTCAGTAGATACTGAGATTTTTATGATTACACTATTCTGAACATAATTTATCCATCTGTTATTATATAGTACTTCATTTATTTATTTTACACCATTTTTGTTATGGACCTGTAAACTCAATTTTGGATGATGCTTAGATATCTATGTGACACTCTAGATACATCAGAAAGATCTATCTGATCTTTACTACCTCAACTTGGTTTATTCCTCATACCCACTACTCTGTAAAATAATAACTGTTTAAATTGTTCTTGTATATTTTCTCCTAAAACTAAGTTATTGTCTACATTAATGGGATTCAGACTTGGGTAACTACATTGATGTTGTTAGACTGGGCCAAATTCTCAATAAACATGCACTGAATTAACACAATTCAGGGCTTACACCAGTGTTGTTTATTTTGGTATAAACCGCATTTGTATAAATCCCCACTTTGCACACTGGTGTAGTGATACTGATATGAATTGGTATAGTGTAGACAGGGCATAAATCCTCTCAATCTAATGAGGATAGATTATGTAAATCATTCCGCAAAGACTAAAATGTGCATAGGTAAGGCATTAAATTTCAATCATCACTAGCGTAAATGCTGCAGAGAGATTTGCAAGTATAAGAATGTTACAAGCTTGCAAATCACCAAGCCTGGCAATGCCACTAGCCATTCTTTTTAAATGTTCTCTCAGCATTCTGTAGTGGGTATTTTCCATTTTTAATCTTTTATACCATTTTGAGTTCTATACAGTTTGCTAGGACACCGCCCATTGCAGCACAAGAATTCATCAGAGGAAATTTAAACAGTGTTTATGTAAGCAGGGTCTGAATGAATGCTTCCCTGACAGCTAGCTGGGAGGAGGGAAGAGACCCTGGGTGTGTTTATGTAAATACAGTTTGATCCTGCTTTGCTTAGATTTGCTAGATATTAAGCTGATGGAGCAGTGTTTTGCTCATTGTAATCAACTTGGCTGGTATTGGGTCACAAATTATGTTAGTACTGAATGCAGGGGTAGTGCAATATGCTTACCAATGTTTGTAATTATTGTGGGAATACAGAAAAGAAGGACTGTGCTTAACCTGTCCCAAAGGAGGGAGTCAGTTTAAAGAACCTTGGTAAAACAAGGGCTTGAATATCCAAGCCCTGTGAAAGTAAGGGGGGGTAGATCTCCCCAGCCAGGAGACTGCACACCCTCAAACAAGGTCCTCTGTAAGACTGGTTCAACCTGTTCCTCCCCACTGTTTAAAGTATAGAGCTAAATAGGCTTCATTGGGAGTCACTTTTGTTATGTTAAATGGCCCACTGAGAGCTGAAACCAGTTGTGGGGAGATTGTGTTCCTGCCCAGAGTTGAAATCACTTGTGGCAAGACTGTGTTTCTGCCCAGCCTGCACAGAGCTACAATAACTAAGAGACTGCCTGGCGGCAGCAGCAGCAAGCAGGTGGCCGGCGGGAGCTGCCAGCAGGGCGGCGGCAGAGAGGCGCAACGAGCGAGTAAGATGCCTCTTATCCCCCACCTAGGCTGGCAAGTGAACTCTGCAGATTCACCTCTGAACTCTGGGTCTGCACTGACCAAGGGCAGCACCTGTGAGTGGGGTGCAGAGAAGGGTCGGGCATCTAAAGGGGACTTTTGGGTTGCTGGACTTAAGAACCTGAGGGAAAAAGGACACTGCCCAACCTACTTGGGGTGGGTCTTTTACTCATGGTTTATGTTTATGAACCCTGTTTGTGGTGTTTTCCCAAATTAATGCCAAGTTACTTCCCTCCTTTTATTAAAAGTTTATTTTCTACACTCAGACTCTGTGCTTGTGTGACGAACTGGGACTGTTCTTAATGTGGTCTTTGAATGCTGAGTGGGGAGTGTTGGCTGGGAAGGCAGGGGAGTGTGGCTAGGATGGTCTGCATTGGGGGATGGGAGACTGGCCTTGAGGGAAAATACCTGAGCATGTAACATGAGAACCCAGGAAGGGGTTAGAGGCCAGGTGACACCTTGGCCTGGGAAACTGAACAAAGGCTGGGGAGAGAGTTTTCAGGAATGGGCTGGTAATGGAGGGAGCCCAGATGGGGCTATGCCCCCCCCAATGGGGCTGTGGTGCCCCTGGGACCCCAAGATGGACCTAACTGTGGGGGGAGTCCTGTTGTCTGTGCCTGCAAGACCTGTCTTGGACTGTATTCCTGTCTTCTAAATAAACCTTCTGCTTTACTGGCTGGCTGAGAGTCATGGTGAATCGCAGGAAGTCGGGGGTGCAGGGCCGTGTGTCCCCCCACACTCCGTGACAGCTTGCAATTGGGGAAGTATTGCCTCTCAGAGGCGCCTAAGGGTTATGTGTAAATTTCCCAGGTTACTGGGTGGGGGCTCAAGCTGGTTCTATGTTGGATCGATGGAAAGGAACCCCTAGATATTGAACCCAGTCCTGGCTGCTGCTGGCTCCACCTGGCAGAAGGGTTAAACTTACTCATAGACTCATAGACTTTAAGGTCAGAAGGGACCAATATGGTCATCTAGTCTGACCTCCCGCATGATGCAGGCCACAAAAGCTGACCCACCCACTTTCCCTTGAAGTCTTTAAATTAAGTCGCAGAGAATCCTCCAGCCTGCGACCCCTGCCCTATGCTGCGAAGGAAGGCGAAAAACCTCCAGGGCCTCTGCCAATCTACCCTGGAGGAAAATTCCTTCCCGACCCCAAATATGGCGATCAGTAGAACCCCGAGCATACAGGCAAGATTCTACAGCCGGACCCTCATTTTACCAGCGATGGCACGTTAATGCCTAATTGACTAAAATCACGTTATCCAATCAAACCATTACCTCCATAAACTTATCTAGCCTAATCTTGAAGCCAGAGAGGTCTTTCATCCCCACCGTTTCCCTCGGAAGGCTGTTCCAAAATTTCACCCCTCTGACGGTTAGAAACCTTCGTCTAATTTCAAGCCTAAACTTCCCCACGGCCAGTTTATATCCATTTGTTCTCGTGTCCACATTAGTACTGAGCTGAAATAATTCCTCTCCCTCCTTGGTATTTATCCCTTTGATATATTTAAAGAGAGCAATCATATCCCCCCTCAGCCTTCTTTTGGTTAGGCTAAACAAACCGAGCTCCTCAAGTCTCCTTTCATAGGAAAGGTTTTCCATTCCTCGGATCATCCTAGTGGCCCTTCTCTGTACCCGTTCCAGTTTGAGTTCGTCCTTTTTAAACATAGGAGACCAGAACTGCACACAGTACTCCAAATGAGGTCTCACCAGCGCCTTGTATAACGGAAGCAGCACCTCCTTGTCCCTACTAGAAATACCTCACCTAATGCATCCCAAGATCGCATTAGCTTTTTTCACAGCCACGTCACATTGCCGACTCATAGTATCCTTTTTGATTTAAGCAATGTTTTGTAATTACATAACTTTCCTGCTGCACATTGTCATATCCCTTGTTGTTCTGAAAACCTGCTATCCAGATCTCTCTGGAGAGATCTAGATAGTAGGAATTGACCAGTCCCACCACCCAGTGTACTGTAGAGTTCATTAGATTCCTTTCTTAAAGTGGCACAAACAGCAGAGTAACTTTGCCAGAAAAGTCGGGGGGGGGGCAGAGAAACTTACAGTACCATGTGCCTCCCCTTATCTACACCTGCTTACCCTCCCCCCCCAAAAAATATTATGGTTCTAGAACTGCATGAAGCAATGGGCTCACACTGCTCCCTCCTACTGCCTCCTTCCCTCACCTCCAAGTGGGGGCTGAAAAGTGGGTGAAGTTACATTACTTCTGAGTTCTGCACGTACCCAGACTAGATCACCACACTGGTCCCTTCTGGCTTTAAAAATCTATGAAATCCTAAAGATGTCTCTGCCCACAAAGTCTAAAGGGAGAGCTTATTGAGAAGAATGATAAAATTCACAAAAATGCCATCAAAACTTTTCCCATTTATTTTTCTAAATTTAGAAAATTCATAATCCAAAATTTTCACCGAGATTACAAATGTCAACAGAGGTTGACTATCTCTTTTCCAAAGGTCCCTCCATTAAGAGAATCAACAAACAAGGTAGCTGTGCCTGTTCTCAAACAGAGACTGTCTTGGCCTGGCCCAGCTGCAGCACAAAATCGTTATCTATTTCCTCTCAGCCCAAGAATCTATCAGGCCCCATGGATTGCAAAGAAGCCATCCTCGTTTTGGACCTTTTTTACTTCTCTTTCCCACAGAAGCAATCATTTCTTCAGCAGAGATTAAGACACAAAATTGAAGTAATACACATGGCCAGGATGTAATTTTCAACAACTTTAAAAAAAAACGAAATTCTTCAGATATGTCAAAGGGACTTCTCACTGAGGTCTAAAGGCCTGATTTTTAAAAGGTATTTAGATGCCTAAAGAGCAATGGGAGTTCAGTGCAGATAGGTGCCTTGTGGGATTTTTAGAAATCCCACTAAAAATCCCACTAGGCACCTATCTGCATCTTTAGACACCTCATGCTTTTGAAAATATGACCCTATGTCCACAGCAAGTAAATCTGAAAACTAACTCATTTTAAAAAAATCCAAGTACAAAAAAATCTTTATAGAAAAAAGGAATTGGTCTCCTTACTAAGAGGTCTAAAACAGTTGATTTCAACCATTAATAAGTGATACCAACTATATCCCCAGTGTTCCATCATAGCCTATAATGTGGTGTTAGTAATGTCACCCTAATGGCCAGAAACTAACTCTTAACACTTATTCATCAAGGTAATCCTGTTGATTTAACTGAGATGTTACGTCAAAGGGACTACTCACTGATTCAGGATTGCTTGTGGGTTGCAAGCAGGATTGCTTGTGGGTTGTATATTTTTCCCTTAAAATATACAGATCAAATTTGAGAGAGAGATTTTTTTCACTCTTAAAATTCAGTACTGCTTACTTGTTTCAGTCCATAGCTGTATAACTTTTTTTGCTCTTTTGGAATGTTTAAAAAAAGTTGTTTTGTTTTTTTAATATGTTTGGTGAGAGACCTTTGCAGATCATGTTTGTAACCAATGTATTTTTTTAAACTAGATTCATCAAGATTTGCGGTAATTCCAGAATTGACCCATGTTTCTTCTGGGCACAGAAAAACAGATGGGACAGGAGTCTGATCTGGAAATTTTAACTGCTTGAAAGGGGAACTCTGAAATCACGTGGCTGGGTGTAAAAGGATTTTAACCAGGCATGATTTTAATAAATATTTAGAAATTCACTCTTTTTAACTATAGACCCATCCTTTAAGTTAAAAGAAACCTTTTAGAACTTAGACCCACCCTACAAAGTAAGAAAAAAAACACTCCACCTACTTCAGAACATTATAGGCCACTGTGAATCCAGAATAACTCCTTTGGCTTCAATTGAGTTATTCCATATATACATCAATGTAACTGAGATCAGAATCAGACTGTGTGACTAACTTAAACCAAAGAAGAACAGAAAAATAAAGCCCCAAGAGACAAACTGCATAATGTTACTCCTTCTTACATAATGCTTTGGAAACAACAAAGCAATGAGAACAAAATTTCATCAGGAAATCCCAGGGGAGTAATGGGATAAGATTTTCTGTAGAAGCCTGTAACTGTAGCAGTGTCCCAAGCTGGCTTGAATTCCATTGCAAAACAATTAGATATTTTAGCACTTAACCATCCAGAACTAAATAGATGCTTCTAACTCAGAGTGTTGATGGAATTGTGCACATAGAGAAACATGTGCATATGTGTGTGTTTTGGTTCTGCCCCAAAATTCAGCCTTTTTGGAGCCAAATCAATGCATCACTAGAACAAGTTTTCAACAGTGATTTTCCTCTCTCCCTTGGAGTTGTTTCTGAAAGCCCTTCTGGAGAATTTGTCAATTTATACAAAATAATATATAATGTTGCACTATTCTGAAGCTTAACTCAGTACTTTTTGCTCCTTCATCTAACCTACCTCTTCATTTATAAAAATGAAACAACATACAGAATAGCTCCTATTTTTGGTTAAGAAATGGTACTATGGTGTAACTCTGAAGCACAAGTTTCACAACTTGTGATATATCTCCATTGTCATTTGCAGTGTTGTTGTAACTGTGTTGGTCCCTGGATATTAGAGACACAAGGTGGATGAGGTAATAGCTTTTAGTGGACCAGCTTCTGCTTGTGGAAGAAATAAGCTTTCAAGCTACACAGAGCTCTTCTTCAGGTGCCTTACCCACCTTGTCTCTAATATATTGCCCCACAGTGACACACAAACAATGGGTATGCACAGGTTCTGTTGCTTTCTGCAAACTGAAGATCACTACTAATCTGTGAATAAGTGTAATTCCACTCTATAAATATCTTATTTTATATACAGGTCTGGATAAGATGTCTTTTTGAGATGGATTATTTCGATACAAGACTGGTGGCACTCTTAGGGACATCTTTAATTTGGAGAATTAAGAGGACAAAATTTCATTTCTTAATATTAATAAACAACACCATCAAAGCAAATTTAAATTGAATGAATCCCAGAAATGTGCAAATACCTCCACTAGCCAGGTTGTGGGGGCATTAAACCAGAAATAAGTCGTAATAAGCCTTTTAAAAATTCTTATTTCCTGTCTGTGCCATCTTCTTTGTACTTCCTTAGTACTATCACACAATGGAACATCACAAATGCCAAAAATGTTTTACAGCCCATGCAATCTGTGGTATTTTTGGTATCACAAGTAGATGCATTGTGGAATGTCTTCAGCAAATCAAAGTTCTAAGCGGGTTTTCACAGAGAATTTTTTTAATGACTTAATTTAAGCCCCCACCACCTGGCTAGGGGAGTCATTTAGCATGTATTACTGGCTTAACTCCATTTTCACTTTTGCTTTGTAGGTCACCTTTTTAAAAAAATGAAAATTAGCAATATTATGGTACACTGTACTGAGAATTACAATGAGGGGAATACCCTTGTGGGATATTAGAGTGGCAGACATCATATGGACAAGTATCAGAAGTATTGAAGTGAACTATAGGTGCAGCAAATAGATGTGAAGAATTAGGAAACTGGAGTAAAGAGCAGATTCTCAAGGCTTGTTTTCACTAGTGTGTCAGACAGCAGAGTCAGGGAGCATCGGCATGTCAGATGTATCACATGAACAAAGCACTGTGTTCTGGTCTGTGACCCAGACAGCCAGGCCCTGATTGGTGTTATGTTGAGGAGAGGACTGTAGATCAGAGATCTGAATGTGTGGCTGAACAATGGGCACAAACAGAAGGAAACTTTGTTTGGGGGGGCATATAACAGTTGAAGAGGTTTATACTTGTTGGAGGAGGTCTAAATCTTTTAAATGGTCTAAGATGAGGGGCTATATAGAGGAGACAATGGGCCAAGGCTGTGCAAACGCTACAACCTAGGTCAATAAGTTTCCTAAACCACATGTGCAGTATGTGTGTCTAGTCCCTGCTAATGAACTGATACATGATGGTTTGTAATGGAGGCTCATGTTCATACAGCTCTTAGAACCAACAGAAAGAGCATGACCTTGAAGTGGGTGGAGGTTAAGGATGAAGCATGACTCAGTGAGTTTGTGTGATATATTGGAAGACAAGGAGCATATTCTGTTATTGGGATTCAGTGCTAAGCAAGGCATTACAATAACGTTTATACTGATCTCTCGATTAATATTCAGGGACATACTTAAGGAAACAAATGTCTTCTTGGTCCCACACCAGAGGCAAACGGTCACCCCTCTTCCTTCACAAGCCACACTAAATCTTGAGTGAAGAAAATGAGTGAATTCTTGTCTGGGTTCCCTCAAATCAATCTGCTATGTAAGCCCCTGGTCCCTGTGAGTAAGTTCCATACAGAAGCCAGCAGGGAGGAAGGAAGAAGTAGCTAAAATAAGCAGATGGGTGGACAGGGCGGAAATAATAAACAGTGAAAGAGACTTCTATACTGGGGAAGATACTGGAAGAACTAATCAGGAACAGAATAAATGAACACTTGGAAAGTAAAGATAAATTAAACAATGGGATAGAATGCAGAATGGCATTTGACAGAGTGCCTTTTTGAGAAGCTTGGGGTGATTATTGCTTAGATCTTCATACCTGCAGCCACCAAAGAAGTAAAATGCTACTCATAAATGTTGCTGTCACGCACATTTTGTGGTTTCTTTAAAATAACTGAATTGAAAATTCAAAACAACATCTCTCTAAATAAAGATGTTTCATACAGATTATAGGATAAGAATGCTGCCCGTGGAAAAAGATACAATGTATTGAAACAGAACAAATGATGAAATTCCACACACTCTAAGTTTTATGATTTAGAGAATATGTATTTTGGGCTTATAAACACAAGGGCTAACATAGAAGGGTTTCCCTGCCTGATTCTTTTTGATATTATAACGCTGTCTTCAGAACTATCTGGACAATAATCAGGTGCTCTGCTGTGAACCACAGGACAGCAGATCACACTATAATATCACTTAAATAATAAGTGAGAGCCCTTAATACCACCAAATAGGCAAATAAAACGTCTAAATATATTAAAAGCATCATTGAACAGTTGCATACATAAGACAAAAACTTGTCATAATATTCAGTCAGTTGAGTGAGATGTTATCTGAACACACACAATATCTTAGTTATTGTTGTTAAGTTAATTATCAGTTTTATTGAGCCCCAAGACAAATCCAGAAAACTACAGCAAAGCCTAAGGGGAAGAAAAGGGTGGGTAGACAGAGTATACCAGCCACATAGCCTCCTTATATATCCCAAAATGCTACTGTGCTATTAAATAGGCATACATTCACCAGAAAAGAGGAAATGAAAAGAGAACATCTGGGATGTATAAAAGATTCTAAAGGGTATTCACAGAAGGATGTTACAAAGCTATTTGAGCTAGTGTCAAATAGGAGTAGGGGATACAAACCTAAATGAAGGATTTTAGGCTAGATTTCTGTACACTGGTAGCAGTTAATATGTGGAACAAGCTATTAAGGGCCAATAGACATGAATAGCATAGATAGTTCTGAAAAGAACTAGACAGATAGAACCATATTAACGCAGTCACAAGCAGACACAACTGCATCAGAATCAAGAGTTGCACCCTCTAATGCCTGGTGGGAATTTGACCCATATTAGAAGAAGATCAAATACTGTAGGGCACAACTGCAGCTTCAAAAGAACTTCGCAGAATCTACCTGAAAAGGAAGTCATGGTGTGCTGTTAGTAGTAATTTCTTTGAACAGGTGTTGTACTGCCATCTAGTGATCACTGTGTATACTGTGTACAGGCCCAATAAAGAAAGTAACAGAACGTCACTAGCCGTCACCTACAGCCCCCGACTAAAACCTCTTCAGCGCATCATCAAGGATCTACAACCTATCCTGAAGGATGATCCCTCACTCTCACAGACCTTGGGAAACAGGCCAATCCTCACTTACAGACAGCCCCCCAATCTGAAACAAATACTCACCGGCAACCACACACCACACAACAGAAACACCAACCCAGGAACCAAACCCTGCAACAAACCCCAATGCCAACTCTGTCCGTATATCTATTCAAGGGACACCATCATAGGACCTAACCACATCAGTCACACCATCAGGGGCTCATTCACCTGCACATCTACTAATATGATATATGCCATCATGTGCCAGCAATGCCCCTCTGCCATGTACATTGGCCAAACCGGACAGTCTCTACACAAAAGAATAAATTATCACAGATCTGACATCAGGAATCATAGCATTCAAAAACCAGTAGGAGAACACTTCAATCTCCCTGGTCACTCAATAACAGACCTCAAAGTGGCAATTCTTCAACAAAAAAACCTTCAAAAACAGACTACAACGTGAAACTGGACACCATTAGATTAGGCCTGAATAAAGACTGGGAGTGGTTGGGTCATTACAAAACCTAAACCTAATTTCCCCAATACTAATTTCCCCCTACTGTTACTCACACCTTCTTGTCAACTGTCTGAAATGGGCCACTTTCATTACCACTTCAAAAGTTATTTTTCCTCCCTTGGTATCCAATTGAATTGTCTCATTAGACTGACCTCACATTTGGTAAGGCAAATCACATCTTTTCATGTATTTATACCTGCTCCTGTATTTCCCATTCCATGCATCTGATGAAGTGGGTTCTAGCCCACGAAAGCTTATGCCCAAATAAATTTGTTAGTCTCTAAGGTGCCACAAGGACTCCACGTTGTTGTTTTTTTGTGTATACTGTGAAACCCAGGAATCACTAATGTAATCACACATCTAAATCACTTCAGGCCTTGCAAAACTGAGTGGAGCAACACATACAAATCCCTTTAAAAATCTGAACATTAGTACACATATAGATCTGTACTTATTGAATAATCTATACAAACCTTAAATTAATCTTCACAACATCCCCTGTAAGGTAGGAGAAATACCTGCTTATTTCATGGATGAGGGTGGGTGGACTAGCTTGTTTCAAATAAGAAATTATATAAACCTGAGACAGAGGTTAACCCTGTGCTTTATCCAAGGCTACACAGTGAATAAATGGAGGAGCCAGATTAGAACCAAGGAGCTCCTAGTTTCCAATTCTACATGTAGTCCCCTGCTCATGCTGCTGCTCTAGTAATTGAGTAATCTCATCCTCATATCAGGACCTCCCCGAATGTTGATATTCATTGAGATACCCAAGTCAATGACCGTTGTCCAATTGTCCTGTATGGCAATTGACCTAAAAGAGAAATATATCCTGCACTGGAGATAGGGAATGGGAAAGAGTGCTTCATATGGCCAAAGACAGATTTTTTTAAAAATGAAACCAAGGAATCAAAGTCAGACTTTCTGGCTGTGGAGCCAAAGAACCTACTATGATTCCATCACTTAGTTTCTACCATCGGCTACATATGCACACTTTCATAGTGGTTTTATACTGCCTCATATAACCAGTGGATTTTATCATCCCACCTCTACCTCTTATTGCTTGTACTAATAGTTTGCCTTGTTAGCACACTATTTTATTTTTTCAATTTAATTCTTTACTTTATGCTGTTGCATAGGTTGCAGTATCAAGAAATGTATTTCATAGCCTGTTTTCTGTTAATCAGTCATCCTATTTTTGCAATTGTATTTGCTATTACTGCAGCTAATATTCAAAATATTTGCCCTTACCTAAATTCAATTTCAGTTTACTACTCAACAGCACACACTACTTAAATTATACTTCATGAAATTACAACACAATTTATGCTGTGGTTTTAGTAGCAGCCCACTAGACTATAGGAGACATTTACATTATGTCCTCTCTATGGGAAGGATGATCTTATGCTTAAGACACAGGAGTGGGACTCAGGACACTGATATCGTCTGTGCTTTTTCCACAATCTGCCTGTCTGATGCTGGGTATGTCACTTAGACCAATGCTTTTCAACATAGTGCCCTTCAGTTAGGTACTAACATCTCTATGTAGGCACTGAGAAAACAAAAAACAAACAAAAAAAAAATACAGTGCTCTTATTTAAGAGGTGGAGAACCAAATCAATGGGGAGTTCTGCATTAGTTGTGATAGCGTGATATGGCACTATGACAAGGGGAAAATGTCCTGATTGTAAATTAAGTTTCAGGATGGATAGAAGTTAATTCTTGTGTACTAGATGTGTTAGGCTCTGATTCAGCAAGCTACGTAGGCACATGCCTACCTTTAAATGTGTGAATAGTCCCATTCATTTCAATAGGACTACTCATGTGCATAAAGTGAAGCTTGTGTGTACGTAGCTTGCTGAATCAGAGCCATAATCTTATGAAAACATAAAAAAGGTAGATACTTTGCCCATTTTTAATTAAATAAAGCCACATGCAAAGATTAACTTATTGATATAGTAAATACATGTTTTATCTAGTGAATTGAATACAGAGACACTGTTAAGAAAATAACATGGGTAACAAGAAATGTTAACTGCCATATTTTTGGTAAAAAAAGTTGTTTCCTAAATAGTCAATTGGAATGGTAGTGTAGGCCTGAGACCTGATCAACCTCAGCCCCCACCCCTGCCATTGAACCAGCCTTGGGTGAAACTCAGGGAGTTCACCACTAAAATTGAAAAAAGGAATGTTCTGCTACTGATAAAGCACCCCCACCCCAGGAATGTCCCTAACGAGAGTTATAAACATCAAGGTTGTGAAGACGCTAGGAAATATATAAGAAAAAGTCCCAAAAAACATGACTGTTCCTTTAAAAATGGGACATCTGGTCACCCTAGCTCTGACCACCGTTTTATGCTGACCATCTGCACAAATAGAGAAGGTCACAATTAAGTTACAATTTGGCCATGAAAGATAAAATGTAAATAACTTGGGCAGGAAGGAGGACACATAGGTGTCAGTGCGTAATTGGTTAAAAAAAAAATTATTTAGGAGTGTGGGATAATGTGAAAGGTTTAGTAAATGTGAAGAAGGGAGCTAGTTTTACCTATATAATGTAAATGAAAAATAAAGCTCTTGGGAACCACTTCCAGACTGTGGTTCAACATCAAGCTGCTGGAACTCTGACCCCTCTGCACGACCATGACGTGCAGAGGCATCGCCGGGAACCCCCAGATGAATGAATCCTGACTGGCCATCGGGTGAAATTTGTCTGTATATTAGGAGTGGTGAGCATAAGAGATTTGCTTGGTCTATGTATTCTGTTTGTGTTGCTCATAAATAGATGTTTAGAGCACAGCTGTGTAAGGCTCTTTCACTGGGAAAAGGTTCCACAGACCCATAGAGCCATGAGGGAAAGGGCAGGTACTTATATTGACCAGGTTTCTTCCTGAGCCCTGTGGGTAAGGATAGGTGCCTTACACCCTGAGCCCTCAGAAGGGAAAGGATGTGGGGTGCCTAAATTGATTGGGTAATGCCTTGAGCCCTCAGTAGGGTACAGGCTGATAACTTAAGGTGGGTAATGAGAGGCTAATTATTATAACAACACTATTTGGCACTCAAACTAGCAACCAATTTTACCACTTTTAGGCAATTGTTACAATACTGTACCAGCATGGTAAGGATGTGTGACTCTCACAAGCAAGAATTAGGGCAAGAAGCTTCTCAGTATTAGCAGGATATTAAATGCTTAATCTGTTTTAAGACGGGTAAAGTATGATGAAAACTGACCCCAAGTGTACCTTTATGTATCAATTTTGCATGTCCACCTTCACCAGCCTTTTTCACTGGATTCAAGGAAAAGTTCTTAGCCCCTCTAAAGCGCATATATATGCGAACACATACATACACCCCTGCACTTGAAGGGACCTGTTAGTTTTACACAACTCTAATCAGTTTTCATTTTACAGATTCCAGCATGCAAAACACATATGCTACAAGAATGTCATTATTTCCACCAGTAAAGCAGTTTTTAATATGTGAAAATTATGAATTTTGTTCAGTTTTTAACCATTTGGCTCAGGTGTAAATTGGCCATTTTCAGAAAAAGGTCATTACTTACTCAGCAAAATTTCCACTGAGTTCAGTGGTTGGCAGATTGGACCCTTAACTGGGAAAACAGTCTTGTATTGAAATAGAAGATTTTTCAACTATTTAAAGAAAATAGATTTGAAGTTGAAACCCCTTATTAAAAAACTAGGGGTTTCTAAATTGTAGTCCTAAACACTTCATCCCAAAGCTGTCCTTCTGTAGTGTTTCAGGTGCTTACTGTCACATTTCTGTTTTATAAGGGAAACAGTCAAATTTGAGGTAAGAGAGTAATATATTCAGGAAAACAGTGTAATTTCGCTCTTCTCTGTGTCAAGGTGAATTTTTTCCACACAGCTCCAGTAGTATCTCCACCAACTGATTCTGATAACCAGTTGTTTCTGGAACATTGCTCTTTCAAATATTACAGGTATGTGGCACTTTCACAACATGACACATTAGGCCAAATCAGCAAAGAGTCCTGTGGCACCTTATAGACTAACAGACGTATAGGAGCATGAGCTTTCGTGGGTGAATACCCACTTCTTCGGATACATGTAGTGGAAATTTCGGGCGCCAGGTATAAATATGCAAGCAAGAGTGAGTCAGGCTAGAGATAACGAGGTTAGTTCAATCAGGGAGGATGAGGCCCTCTTCTAGCAGTTGAGGTGTGAACACCAAGGGAGGAGAAACTGCTTTTGTAGTTGGCTAGCCATTCACAGTCTTTGTTTAATCCTGAGCTGATGGTGTCAAATTTGCAGATGAACTAAAGCTCAGCAGTTTCTCTTTGAAGTCTGGTCCTGAAGTTTTTTTGTTGCAGGATGGCTACCTTTAAATCTGTTATAGTGTGTCCAGGGAGGTTGAAGTGTTCTCCTACAGGTTTTTGTATATTGCCATTCCTAATATCTGATTTGTGTCCATTTATCCTTTTACGTAGGGACTATCCAGTTTGGCTGATGTACATAGCAGAGGGGCATTGCTGGCATATGATGGTGTATATTACATTGGTGGACGTGCAGGTGAATGAACCGATGATGGTGTAGCTGATCTGGTTAGGTCCTGTGATGGACCCCTTTGATACTATTATGCCAAATATTCATACACAAGAGGAAGCAGGTAATTGTGAGTGCAATATGCAGTAGAAGTATGTGCCAAATTGCCATGCCTGATGACATTTGAAAACTGGGAAGGTGGATGGTTGTAGGACAAAAATATGGACACAAGGTCATTTTCTGCTCTCAGTAATAGCCATTGTAAATCCAGAGAAGTCTGAAAACTGAAGTTGATGGATTTACATATATAACAGAGCAGAAGTTGGCTATTGACTTTGATGGGTGCTTGATTGGACCATAGGTCTTGATCCTGTGATATGCAGAGTCCTATTAACTTCAGTCGGAGTTGGGGAGCACAGCATTTTGTATGGAAGTGAGCAACAGCTTGTTTGCTTTAATATCACCCTTCTTTCTACGATGAGTTAATGATTAAATTATTAGAAGTTCATCCTCCCCTGGCAGATAATTAAATTTCTCTTTTCTTTACATGTTTTCCTCAAACAGTAGATGTGGGAGAGCAGGGTGTGAGTTTTTGGGGAAGTGGAGAATTTCCCTGGCCCTCCCAGCGGGGATCAGGATCTGGGAGTCACTGCAGGAACCAGTTCAGATGGTGGAAGTTTCCCTCACTTGAGAGAACAAGGTCCCAGAGCAAATGAGAGATGCATGTGTGTTTGTTAGTACTGCAATTCTAGCAGTAACAGACTCACAATATCTGACACCTTCTTTAATCTAGGACAGGGTGTCAAATACCGAATATAAGGGCCAGATTAAGCCATTTGAAATACAGTATTTATGTAGCCCACATGACATTTAGATTCTCCAGCATCTATCCTTTCAATATTTTTAAAGTAGTTCTTTAGCCCTTGTGGTTTCAAAGTAGGGTGACCAGATGTACTGATTTTATAGGGACAGTCCGGATATTTGGGTTTTTTTCTTATATAGGCTCCTATTACCCCCTACCCCCATCCTGATTTTTTACACTTGCTATATGGTCACCTATTTCAAAGAAACTTTCCGACCATCACCTGACTGTAACCAATGCAGAAATGGCTGCCTCAGCCTGCAGAGGGCTGAATCAATGACCCATTGGGGGTATTTACTCTAACATCCAATTATGGCACTTTAACATAAGCATTAACTATTTAAATTGCTTATTGTTTTAGCAGACAGCAGAGGGAAGGAGGTGGGAGGGAAGCCCGCAGGGTGTTCAGATTTGAAAGTTGCTTCAGGAGAGGAAACGCAGAGGGATAAAAAGAGGACTAACACCAAGACAGGGAAGAGGGAGTGAAACAGAAAAAGATCGATGGGGAAGTAAGAGAAGCAAAGGACAAAAATAGCATTGTTCCTAAAGGGGAGAATATTTTCCCCATTGAATGATGCTGAATGAGACAAAGTACAGAACAAATAATGAAAGTTTACTTTCCACATAAAGGCTATAATTTACACTTGATCTTAGTCCCATTGACATTAAGGTGAGTGGGTTGTGGAGAAAGGGTGGTATCTACAATAGCCCTAAATTGATGCTTTGGTCCACAGATAATTAATAATGCAATTGGGCCCTCTATTATAGGTCATACTAAAAAACATATCCCATTGATATCTAAGCACTACCAGCATTATAATGGAGGCAGATATATAATCACTTGGGTATTATTATTACAAGCTGTATTAGTAAAGTGTTAGTTGATAGTCACATGTGGAAATTTCTTCAGTTTCTGACTTTTGAAAGCAAGATTTTGATCCAATCAAATCCATTCACAAATTATAATAGTCACAGAGATATGATCCTCTCTCTGACTGGGAGTTACACAAGCAATAAAAACCTACATGCCCACATGGGGAAGACAAGATAAGACTTCTTAGTTGAGCACAATGTATATCCTCCTTGTTTTTCTATATGAACAGCTTCTGGCAATGCATTCATACAATGTTAAATTCAGAACAAAAAAAAAAATCTAACATTTCCATATCATCTGCTAAAGCAGCTAGACAGGAATTAGAATCCCAAGGGCCATCATTGTTTTACATGAGGAAGTAAAAGTGTCACATCTAGTCAGCTTGTTTGTCAACTACTTTACTCCCAAGTCAAATTTTAAAAAGTATAGTTCAGGGAACATTGCAGAAGAGAAACTGAAACCCCACCTAACCCATTCCATTTCACCTTGAGTGACATTTAAAGAACCTTGACAGTAAAGAAATGCATTGAGGAGATCCCTTCAGGTCAAGCTAGTGAGCACTGAGTTTCAAATTTTAGTATCATTCTGAACATCTTTAAAAGAAAATGTTATCCCCTATTAACTCTGTGTGCATGGGGAGGTATAGTGAATGTAAACAGGGGTTTATAGTGAACAAAACTGTGCAGCCTCAACTAAATACATAATGTTTGCTATTGCAATGGTTAACATGATAATGTACTCAAAATCATAGAATCATAGGACTGGAAGGGACCTTGAGAGGTCATCTAGTCCAGTCCCCTGCACTCATGGCAGGACTACGTATTATCTAAACCATCCCTGACAGGTGTTTGTCTAACCTGCTCTTAAAAATCTCCAACAATGGAGATTCCACAACCTCCCTAGGCAATTTATTCCAGTGCTTAACCACCCTGATAGTTAGAAAGCTTTTCCTAATGCCCAACCTAAACCTCCCTTGCTGCAATTTAAGCCCATTGCTTCTTGTCCTATCCTCAGAGGTTAACAATTTTTCTCCCTCCTCCTTGTAACAACCTTTTATGTACACCTCTACCCTGATATAACACGACCCGATATAACATGAATTAGGATAGAACACGGTAAAGTAGCGCTGCGGGGGAGGGGGGGCGGCTGCGCACTCTGGCGGATCAAAGTAAGTTCGATATAATGCGGTTTCACCTATAATGCAGTAAGATTTTTTGGCTCCTAAGGACAGCGTTATTTCGGGGTAGAGGTGTACTTGAAAACTGTTATGTCCCCCTCTCAGTCTTCTCTTCTCCACACTAAACAAACCTCATTTTTTTCCAATCTTCCCTCATAGGTCATGTTTTCTAAACTTTTCATCATCTTTGATTAATCATTAATGATAGTCTGTTTCTGCAATGATAAAACAGTCTGAAGCAGTCTATGAATTTTGTTGAACAAAATGGTTAATTTGCCTCCCCATGTGGCAGTATAGTTTCCATTGCCATTAATGGACATTATGAGAGTTTAATTATAGTATACACATGGCTAGGTGAACCCCAGCATTAGGAACTTCAAAGGGGGATTTGAGTTGGAGGCAGGCACATTGTAGGAAATACATCTCTACCTAAAGGAGTGGGTGTAAGTAAGGGCAAGCAGGGAGAAACAGTTCCCCGTTCTGCTAAAAGATGGTTTTGTGGTTAAGGCTGTGACAGGGGATTCAGGAAATCTGAGGTTTTGTACTGATTTAATTCTCACTCCCCTCACTGAAAAATTACATGAGTAGCACCCTTAGTGTATATGGACATGTGTTATTCAGAGACAGAATAGAATTGTTTTTCTTTAAATATTAGCCATCAGCTTTCTACCTAAATTTCTGCATGCTTATTGTGTTCAGTTCCTCATTTGTCACTGTAACTACAGTATACTTGGGCCAGATCCACAGCTGGTATTAACTGGGGTAGCTCCATTGACTTCTATAGAGAAAGGCTTGTTTACATCACCTGAGGATCTTTATCCTATACTCACATCAGCATAGTTTATACTGAAGAAATGTTCACCTAAAAATATAAATTATATAAGCTTAAAAAAAAGTAGCTACTAAATGACAGCCCTTCTGAGCTCTGAGTTAGGAAAGTTGGCTCTGCGAATTATTAGTTGATAAACCGAGATGTTTGTAGGTGCAATTTTTTTTTGTTAAAAATCACCATTCTTAAAATGATGTGTCTTACTAATATTCTAGTCAGTTGTGAAAATTCGTGATATGATTGTTTGATGACCCCGAGTGGAACCTCTCTTTGAAGGAGAAGAATTAGTCACAGATTAAAAAATGTAGTACAACCTTATATTTTCCTTAAACTTTATATTTATGTCCCTGTCAGGAGGTTCCACTCACCCCTTGGGCACCTCTTCCTGGCCACTACCAGGGATTAGCTCCTTTCAGTTGCTACACCTTCCTCTGGAGACATCTCCAGCTAACACTGCAACACCAAGGGCTCCTTCTTCATGACTTGGCCATCTGGCCAAGTCACTATGCTTGTTTACCTCTTCCAGAGTGGCAAAGTCTTGGGGGGAAAGGGGGGAAGGAGGAGAACGACAACAAACTATCTCAGTCTTCCCATTCACTACCCAGCCAGTACCACCTCCCTAGTATAGTCTCTGCAGGCCCTTTCTGTACTCAGCTTCTGGGCTTTATATAGGCCTGTAGAGGAGCAGACTCACCCCTGCAGCCCCTCCTGCTGGTCATCTCCAGGAACTAGCTCATTTCAGTGTTGGAGCACCCCCTGCAAGCTGGTGGTCCGCCTGTCCTCTGGCCCCCCCATGTCCCTCCCTGATCCCAGTGCCCTTGTACCTGGGGTGCTGCTCCCTAGCAGTAACCCCTTTCTCTCAGGGTCTCCCCTCCCTGGGGAACCCCCACCCACTATTCCCACCTCACCTCAGTATAAGGCTACTACCAGTCATCATCTAGCCCCACACCCTAGGGCAGACTGCAGTATCAGCCTACTCATCACTGGCAAGGAGGGTTTGGATCTGCTGCCTTGGCCTACCCCTGGGTTGCCCTCTGCAACCTCCAGTACCTTTTAACCCAATGCTATGCCACAGCCTGGGGCTTTCCAGGCTAGAGCTCCACAACTCCTCTGCCTTTCCCCAGCCCTACTCCACTCAGATACCCTGTCTCTAGCTTCCTGCAGCCAGAGGCAGGCAGGCCGGCCGGCCGGCCGGCCGGCCAGCCGCCTCTCTCTCTCTCTCTCTCTCTCTGAAGACAGAGAGAGGCTGCTGAGCTCTTGGCTTCCAGTCTCTTTATACAGGCCAGCTGTGGCCTGATTGGGGCGTAGCCCAGCTGCGGCAGCTCCCAGCCACAACCTTCCCCCAGGGCTGTTCTTAGCCCTTTAGGGCAAGAGCTGGGGACCACCCCGCTATAAGGCCCCTCCTGTTCCCATCCAGCTGAGCATCATTTAATCAATCCCTGCTCCCTGCCTCCTCCTCCACCTGGAGAGTTAATTGGTCCAACTAGCCATCTTAACCCCTCCAAGGCTTGTAGGGGGTGGCCACCCCATCATAAGCCCCCAACATTAGAGTTAAAGGATTGTAGAGGGCTCAAATTCCCAATACTACTCAATGGCTGAGAATATAGTCATGCCACTGTAGCCGCCTGGCTGCAGTTAATACACTGTCTCCTAATATTTCCCCCTATGAAAAGTTGTTTGGTTTGGACCTTTGATCCAAACTATCCGAAAGGCCCAAGGCAAAAAAAAGGAGCAGTTTAAACTACTCAAAAGGACTGTTTTCGTTAGGTGGAGAGGATGGTGGATTAGAGACTTTGAAAGGCTTTTCTCTCTTTGAGACAAATACATCTTGCAAGGTAAGCTGGGAAGTGTAATACCAATAAAAACATGTGGTCAGCCATTTTGAAGGCTAAATTATCCATTCCTGAATGGAGTGTGCTAGAAAATTAGAGGCAGCATTTCAGCATGGTTGACTTAATGATTTTCACAGGGCCTTTTTGTAAACAGGACCCCTTTCCCTGTAGACTGGTTCAGTGAGGAACAGGACGGTGGGTAAGCCAAAGAGCCTATTGCTGCCCAAACAAAGAACAGAAGCTCTGAGGCTCAACATCAGATTTGTTGTTTATTTTAAGTTCCATACAAAATAGTAGATTAAAAGAACATTGAGGTTGCAAAGAAAAGCACTCAAAGTCAGAGAAAGCTGAAATTAAGGATGTATGCATGACTTTATCTTTGCTTTCCTTGTGTGACTCTATTACTACATGGCCTACCTATTTATCTACCCCAAATCTTATATACGATCTCATACTATAAAAATAACAGGAGTACTTGTGGCACCTTAGAGACTAACAAATTTATTAGAGCATAAGCTTTCGTGGGCTACAACCCACTTCTTCGGATGCATATAGAATGTGCATCCGAAGAAGTGGGTTGTAGCCCACGAAAGCTTATGCTCTAATAAATTTGTTAGTCTCTAAGGTGCCACAAGTACTCCTGTTATTTTTGCGGATACAGACTAACACGGCTGCTACTCTGAGACCTCTCATACTATAGTTTGCCATGACATTGGAGTCTTGATGGTGTAGGAAATTGTGAGTAAATGGAGACAAAAAGGGGGATCCACAGTGGTCTGTAAGCACATGAAGGAACACATCATTGCCCCTACATATCTGCCATCTGCATCCCCTCATCCCAAAGAAGCTGCCCCGTCCCTCAGGAAAAAAACAACTTATTAAATCAGGATTTTTTAACTGGACTTTCTTTTCATTAGAAACCAGGAATCATCTCTTTAATAATTCCTGCACAGAGGCCCAGAATAATGCGCCACTTCTTACAAATGCTGAGAAGTGGATGTTCTGTGACTGTTCTGCCTACTACTGCCAGCATATCCCCACCTTTCAGATGCTAAATTTGTCACTAGCAGTAGATTCCATCTGCCTACCCGAGCAGCTAGAATCCAGAACTAGAGATGCTACCTGCCTGAGCTTATAGATTTTAAATGAAGAGACCATTATGCTCATGTAGTCTGATTTTTGGCATAACATAGGCCATTGAATTTCACTAAGCGGTTTCTGTGTCAAGTCCATAACTCATGGTTAGATTAGAGCATATCTTTAAATCAAGGTTAGATGTCTTTCTAAAAGACTTCAAGTAATGGAGAATCCACCACACCGATTGAGTTGTTTCAATGGATAATTACCCTTACCGTAAAGAAATTGTGACTTGTTTCTGTCTGAATTTGTCTAGCTTCAGTTTCCAGCCATTGGATCTTGTTATGTCTTTGTTTGCTAGACTGAACAGCCCTCTTTTATGCTTTGAAAGCTTTGTTAGTGAGGGTATGTCTTCACTACCTGCCGTATCGGCGGGTAGCAATCGATTTATCCGGGATCGATATAGCGTGTCTCGTTAAGACGCGCTATATCGATCCCCGAAAGCGCTCACCGTCGAGTCCGGAACTCCACCAGAGCGAGCGGCGGTAGCGCAGTCGACGGGGGAGCCACGGCCATCGATCCCGCGCCGTCTGGACCCCAGGTAATTCGATCCAAGATACTTCGACTTCAGCTATTCGCGTAGCTGAAGTTGCGTATCTTGGATCAATTTCCCCCCTCCCCCCCCAGTGTAGACCAGCCCTTAGAGAGATATTTCCCATTCACATACCAGGGAACACTGATAGAACTAATGAAAAAACATTTTGCTGCTTTGAAAGTTAAGTGTTTTCACTGTACTCTAGCAGTTCAGAACATTTTTTAAAAAGTTCAGATTCTCGTTTAAAAATAAATGAGGAGTCAAATTGAAAGAGAATTGGGCATGGGTGACACCAGCCTCTTCCCGGTGGGGGGGAGGGGGCTGAGGTGGGCCTTAGCTCCCCTTCACCATTAGACCCCAATCCTGCCCCTCCCCTCCCCACAAGGCCCTGCCCCCTGGCCAGGCCAGAGGCCGGAAGCCGGAGCCAAGCAATGCGCGATGCTGTCTGATTGCAGATGGTAAGGCCACCCATGCGGGGGGACCTGGCTCTAGGGCGGACAAAGCCCTTGCGGTGCTCGGGGAGCAGCAACAATGGGGCAGGGCCCGGGGCAGGTCAGTCCAGGCCAGAGCAGGTTAGTACAGGCCACTGTGGGGAGCCACAGACTCTCCACTGCCCTTGGTGGCGTGACTCGGTGGGTGGGGACATGGGCTGCGGGCTGCCCTTGGACACCCCTGCCCCCCTCCCCCAGGGCTCACTCCTGTGCTGCTGCTGGAGCTGCGTGCTCAGCCAGCAGCCACTGCTGTCTCCGCTCTGCTTTCAGAGTTGGGCGGCCAGAGAGCGGCAGCTGCTACAGGCTGGCTAATGCAAATTTTTGGTGGCTATAGTCTCCACAACCCCCGCCTCCCGTCTTCCGAATACCACCCCTGGAACTGGGTATTTTATTTTTTCCAGCCCTGTCCATTGAGTCATTTAATAGCCTGTCCCTCTAACCTAGGTTATATATATACATACATAAAATATAGGGAAATACGTACCACAAAGATTGATGGTGAGGTTAGAAAGTGAAGACCTTTGATAACTACATAGTTCTCATGTAAATTTTTCAAAAGCATTGCCTTTTAATAATATGCACTACAGTAAATATTTGTTTGCCCATGCAGTGGACTTTCAATGGGACTTAGCTCCTAAATCACTTAGGTGCTTTGGAAATACCCCCCCTTTTTTTCCCTTTAATCTGTGTATTTCTGTCCTAGGAATATTTGTAGGTTAGAAACCACAATGTTTTATAGCTAAGATGAAAACAGAAATGTCTCAGATATAAAGTAAGGAGAGAAATTAATTTCAAAAGTCTATGTGAAAAAAAGTTTTCCATTAGATCAATTTCTATATTTCAGTGACAGTTGTTCACATTTAAGTGTGCTCTGTGTGTGTGGTTTTCCAGGAGACTATTAACTAAGCACTCTTGTAAGGTAATATGCCAGAAATGTATGTAAAGCTATACCTAACAGTAGTGAATACTTGTCTTGTTAATTTGGGTTTATCCTGGCAACTTGTAATACCATCAGCAAACAAATATCCACTGCCCTAATTGATAATGTCTTCCAAATTTTTTCCTTCTTAACAAAAAAATCCATTGCAAGCTATGTCTAACTTTTAAGATATTACAAAAATGATCACAAGATTGTGCAAATGTTTCATGTCTTGAAACTGAAATGGCATATAATCATATATACAAAAGGGCATTTGATGCTGGGGTTGTAGTGTATATTTGGGTCTAGATGGAAGGAGAGAGCTCAAGATGGTGTTTCTGCCTTTATTGGGGCAGGAACATATCATGTGTTGTTGTGATATGGTTTAGCAGTAATTTCCCTCTTCACTCAGTCTTGCAGTCTGCTGCAGAAGGCTCAAGACAATTATTCCCTTCTCACAATTCAAAATCAGCACCTTATTTTTCTCCCTTCCATTTGCTCACCTGTGCATGAGAAGCAGAGACATGCAGAAAGTTCTAACATTGGCAGGCCAAGTCGAAAGCCACACCTCCACTCCGAAGCTTTCCTTTTCAGAATACTATGGTATCAAGTCAACAAAGCATTTACACATGTAATTAACTTGAAACACAAGAGTAGTCCCACTGAAGTCAATGCATTTTGCTGGATTGGGACCAATGTGATATGGCAGTCACACAAACATGCCTTTCAGATGACTATTTTTAATAAACAAGTCTCATTGACAAATTCCTATCACCTATCTTACCATTACTTACAGTCCTTTAGTGTTTGGAGTTTGTTTACCTTCTCTTGGGTGCTAATGTTGTTGGAATGTGGAAGAGGTTTGTTGATATTGCACAGCGGGTGTTAGATATTTAAGTCACAGAATGTGCTGAGTACAGAGCGAGAACTTGGCCAACACTGCTCTCTCTGTGCAAGGGTGCTGCTTTTGCTTCCCTTCACTATTGACAGTAACTGCTCCTTCTTTATTCTTACACTGTTTTACAGCACGGTCACATGAGGCAATGTGGTTTTCCTATTATTGCTTAGTATTTCTACCGAAGTAGCTCCCAGAGGCCCCACACAGCACCCCTTTACTAGGTTCTGTACAAACACATACAAAGACACAGCCCTAAGGAGCTTATGTTCTAAGAAGTGGTCTAATGGGATTAGACCATGGGATTTACGCATGGGATTTCGATTAATGAATGCTTGTGCGCTACTCTGTGCTGTCACAATGACTACCTCTTCAGCCTTGTTAAGGGTCTTTGGGCAAGATTACACACTGTGCTGATGCTCAAGAGCAGAGGGAGGGCATAGGGTGCCTTCTATTTGTACCCATGTGTGATTATGTGGGAATTTTTTGTAATATTTTGATGAATCCTATGTGTACCTCAGTTTTCCTTTGTACATTGCATTGCTATCCAGAGGTGGGGGGGAAAAGGTTAAGTCTGCTTTCGGGGCAGCACAGGAGGCATGAGAATGTGTGTTGCCGTCTCTCTGGGCACAATGAATGGGTCATGAAGGAACTGGCTGGAATGTGCTGAAAGTGACCCATATCAGTGCAGAATCCAAAAGAGACCATGGGAAGCCCCAGTGACTAGAACATCCTAGCAATCAATGACCAAGAGGAAGGACGTCCCCCCAACCTCTCAGCAGGACACTGAGCAGAGACCAGCAGAGGTGCATTAGACCCTGAAATGTGTACAAGCCTCTGACTAGGAATCTATCTCCATTGGCCTCACTGGGAAGAGCTCACATGATACAGGAGTGCTTGTGCCTCAAGCCTCAGTCTCAGAAGCATTGAAGCTGCATCAGTGCTGTAACTACACATTTTAGTGCCCAAGGTGAGCAAGCATATTTGCGCTCCCTCCTAGACCTCAACATGGGACTTTTTTATTCCCGCTCCCATCCTGTCCCTGTCCCGCCCTGCAATTCCCACTCCCACTTACATTGTTTGGAGAATTTTTATCCCACTCCCGCTATTATGGCAATGGGTCCTGCCAGTCCTGCAAGACTCTACCCCCTACCATTTTTCCATTCCCCCCCCCATACACACACACACACACTTTTGCACCATGGGGGTTGCCCCACTCACCCCACACTGGTTACGGCCCTGGGCTGCAGCCTGCATGGCCTATCCTGAAGGAAGAGTGAGACCCCTTAGGAGTTTTTATGATTGAAGTGGTTCCTCCAGAGACTGTTGAGTCTGGGGCCTGCCACTGATCCTGTGGATCCATGACATCAGGGTTTGGTTCTGGGCACAGTGTGGTTTTTGTGTTCCTGTGAGCCCAAGGACTATGCAAGACTACAACCCAAAGTGAATGGGGAGATGCCAGGGCCAGAGCCCCCTTCTCTCTGCTGTGACCATGCCCCCAGCTCTAGAATGCACTATGCATATTTCAGTATATTGGGTGAAATTCTGGCCCCATTAAAGTCAATGGGAGTTTTGCCAGGGACTTCACTGGCATCAGTATTTCATCTATTGTCTTAGTGAGCTCCCACTGGGACGGTGTACCACCACAGTGCCCCCAGTGTGGGCCCAGACCTTAGGAGCACTTAATAAAGTCCTTACCTATTCTGACTTAATTTCCCCCATCTGTAAATGCATATAATACATGCCTAAGAGAGATATTGTAATGGTTAATGAGCCAAGGTTTATAAAGCACAAATTATTAATAGGAATAAATGGGAGACCACTATCAAGACAATGGGAGAGATGGTAATCCAAAGACACTCCTTCCTTTGCTATAAAATTTGACAGTTAAATTGTTGCAGAGGAGGAGAAGGCATGCATTTATTTTGCTTACCCTATAAAAGTCTAGTAGGTGGCAGGTATCCAGTTCCCTGATGAACCAGACATGGAAGTGGGCTTAGGGAATGATGTCCCCTAAAGAACCTGGGGAACAGGTTTGGGGGTCCAAATATCTAGAACAGCAAGGAGATAATCCCTCCTTCCCTATGCACTCAGCCCTCTTATGAGGGAGCATAGTAGGGTTCCAGCAATGGGCTGAGACCCGCTGTGGTGGGGTAGGGGACTAATGGCAAACTTCACCAGGTGGAAATGATTAAGGAAGGAATCATGACCTGTACTATACGAGTTTTTGCTAATTAGTTCCCAGATGAGTGAAGCCTAATTAAACCACACAACCCTGTTGTCTGGGACAATCATGTAGATCTCTGATTAAGAGCCTGAAACAAAGTCCAATTAAAGGGGTTTCTATTGATTTCTCTCAGCTTTAGATCAGGCCCTAAATGTACAGATAAGATGTTGATTGCACTGATTCTAGGGCTCCAATCTGCTTGTAACATTTTGTTGCTGAATATTTAGCAGAAATATCTAGCTCAGGGTTTCTCAAACTGAGGGTCGTGAGCTGTCAGCCTCCAACCCCAAACCCACTTGACCTCTAGCATTTATAATAGTGTTAAATATAAAAAGAAGTGTTTTAATTTATAAAGAGGGTCACACTCAGAGGCTTGATGTGTGAAAGGGGTCGCCAATATAAAACTTTGAGAACCACTGATCTAGCTAATATCACAATGCTGAACTGTTTCCAATAACCTTCCCAGATGCTGACTGCCCCAACTGTCCCCTACACAGTTCCTAAAACTGCCAGCTTCTCTCCTGGATGACTTCTTCCATGCAATCATGTCTTCAGTATAACAATCTGTAGTACCTTGAGATAATAGAAAATGTAATATAAAGGCCATAAAGATACTATACAGAGTGCATTATTCAGTCTTGCATTTAATTCAGTGTAGATCTAGATCTGTAATAAAAGATGCTTATGTGCTGATTGTAAAAATTAATGTTGAAATATAATATCTAGGGCTCAGAGGAGCAAAATGAAGGAGACAGGCTGAGCAGAAATCAGTGTCTGAAGGCCACCCAATACAGTTATACTACAAGCCCCTTAATCACTATTGCAAAGATATACAGCAATATTGCCAACTCTTGCAATCTTGTGGTGTCTTTCCAGAGCCTTTGCTCCTGGAGGCATAGGATTATGTGAGAGCCTCCGTTTTTCTTTTTTTTTTTAAAGTAAGTTTCTGGCCCACATGGTTGTGTAGAAAAAGCTTGGAAACATGAACCGAGTGCATCTTAGAGGTTCAGAAACCAAAAGGTAAAGAAAAAGAACCCAACATGTTTTTTTTTTAATCTCATGACTTTTAAAATTCATGGTTTTTGAATGCTGGGGTTGGCAATACTGAAATAGTGAGCATATTACTAGCTGGACATTTGTCACCTGCAGTATTGTTAACCATGGTATCTGCCATTCTAAATATAGGGATTCCCAGAAATACTGCAGTAAGATAAACACCTGAAACATGGCACACATTCTGGGCCCTTTCAGCATTCAGGAAATGAAAAGGGGGCGGAAGTTGGCCATAGAATGTAGTCATACATTTTACATTTTAAATAGACCTATCTATTTATTGTACAATAGTACAGTATGTGCCTTTTTCAACCAAAGAACTCTGCATCACGTAACACACTTTTAATCTTCCATTGCAACGTACACAATCCTACAGCACAGATCAGTTCAGCTAGAGAAGCTACATAAACTATTTATTGACACTCCTGGTTATGCTGTTCTTAAGCATTTTTACATACAGTAAGAACAGTGGCAGTGGTTCTGGTGCTGTAATATTTAATTACTTCAGCCTGTTTCAGTACAACTAATAGCAAGCAGACATCTGAAGTAAAACAATGATAGCTTAGGGGACATTACATTTCATTTACAAATGCATAAAACAATAGACCAGATAATGGCATGCATGGAATACAAGCAAGGCTTAAAAATACATTATGAGGTTCAGTTTGATGTAATGTCTGCACTAGATCACAGAATTCCCTATGCAGAAAAATTGGCTACATGATAGGAATTGCACCATATAACAGCGCCTTCTGGCCTAACATTATGCTGTTTTATGTTGTATTTTGTACAAATGTACACTTGCCTTATTACAATAATTTACAGGCTGAAAGCAACTCTGTAGCCATTGCCAAATGCCAGCACTCCTTTGTTTTAATTCATACCATTATTTTATTTTGCACATTTTATCTGAACCCAGTATCAGTTGTTCCATACATATAATCATACAGACAAGTGGTTTTGTATTTAATGTCTCTACATTTTAAGCTACTATGTAGTAGGTGTTTGTGTCTGTGTGTCTCCTCAACTTTTTACACACACTGGGGTGGGAGGTGGAGCTTACATTTTTTTACCAAAATCTCTGTGTATCAATGTTTTTTTTGTGTTTGTGACAAAGGTTCTTCAGCATGACTCTTACTAAAAGAGTTCCCTTGGGATTTGTAGTCCAGTGTCTACTACTTTACTGTAGCAATGATCTACATGTTACACAGTCATTTTTTGGTTCAATAGGAATCAGGTTATTCATTTTCATTACTGTTCAATATAGGAACATATGCAGTATCTTGGGCATTTTATTTTAAAAGTCAAAGAGCTATGTTTGTTTAAGAAATGCAGGAAGTCCAAGGACACAATTTGCTGTGAATGTCAAACTAGAATCTTAAGCAGATCAAGTTAGGGCCTCTTCCTGAACACATGAAGTAAATGGTAGTTTTCACATTGACTTCAATGGGAGCAAGACTGGGCACTGATGATCTAATTCTGAATCCTGCAACCCGCATTGACTGAAAATACAGGCTAATAAAACTACAGATTTATTTGAGAGAGGATGATACAATATTCTATTTCCTCTGTTCCATGACTCGTTGGGGGGGGGGGGGGGGGGAGTCAAACACCTGATCCTAAATTAAATAACACACAGCAATACACTCTAAACTTTCAGTCAGATCCTAGCTGGTATAAAGTGGCATAGTTCCATTGATTTCAATGTAACCATGTCAATTTACACCAGCTGAGGATCTGGTAGTCTACGTTTATACTTTTATGTTTAGACACCTGAAAGTTTCATTTTTCATGGACTAAATAATGAAACAAACTGGTTCAGATAATTAAAAATAAATTGGAGGTCCAAAAATTCGTCCAGAACTGAAATGTATATTTTTTCCTTGTAAAATATTTTGGTAAAATTTTAGTATACATATATATTTCACTTTTATCCACCTGTGTTTCTCCTAGATTTAGAAAAGACCAGCAGCAGAACAAACAAGAGTTTCAAACAACACTACTACTGCCTGGCTCAGACCATTGAGCACTAGAAGGAATGCCTGTCCTTAGTAGATTTCCAACCCATTTTGTAAATTGAAGAGGGTCAGGTGGCTTTGGATGAGCACTGGAACTTTTGGCTGCTCATCCAAACCACACTGAAACCTTTGGCAGTTCTTCCATAACTGGGTGTCTAGTAGTTATATATCAGCTGAAACACTGAACGTTTTCCTCACAGGAACACCCCACAAGCACAAGAAGCATATTAACAAAATGCACACTTTGCAGCGTTTCTTCTTTTGCCATTCAGAATTTTAATTTGGTTAGTGAGTGACTGAAAAACCTCAAATCCAACCTTGGAGTATCAGTAACAGATTAAGGGATAAAGTAACATTATCCCCGGTTATTAATATTGGGTTGTCTTCAGTAAAAATGTGTATATAAGTTCCTTCCACATTACTAAAATGAAGCTATAAGTTTGTTTCTTATTTGTTTAAATAGCTTCCACCACCAAAGACAGAGAATTTTATACTGGATTTTAATTCTTGTAAAACATTACTTACAACACCAAACTGTTATTATATACCTTTTCAACTACATTCATTATAACTCAATACAGAACATCTTCTGCTCATATGCATTGCCAGACATTTCTGGCAGTATCTGAAACTGACTAAGAATTATGGGTATTTTTAAATCCAGAGTTAACCTACAAATTCTGGACTTGCAAATTACACATAGAAGATTGTATTTACACTTTGAATGTCTCAGCAGCCTCTCTCTCTTTTTTTTTTTTGGTGAATCGTATATGTAGGAGAGTGAATTTTCTAGAACAGTATGAAATAAAAATTAATAATTTTTATTTGTCTAGTTAGTAGCCTAGTCATTTTTTTAAGTAGTGCTGGTACTAATCAAAAGATTACTGAAAAAAATCAAAGTTAAATATTGTGAACTGCACAAGATCTAAAATATAGGGTCTGTCCACAGCACATTATACTAAGTCAACACATAATAGATTAAAAGCTGAAAATTTAAAGACTTCATTTAGAAATTTAAAGTTTCTGACATCATCTTCCACCACTCCATCAACTCTTCTTTCTCCTCTTCTTTTCTTTCAGACAACGACTCCAGCTCAAAATCAACCTAGGTCAGAGAAACAATCCAAAAGGTGAATTTTTAAACAATGCTGCAGGGAATGTAGGGCAGGGAAGGGAAGTCCATGTTTGGATTAATTAACTGAAAGGAATTATAGGAGAACAAATATTTATTGGGGGAAGTTCCCTCATTTTAGGCTGGGTTTTTCAAAAGACTCTAAAGGAGTTAGGTGCCCAACTTCTATTGAAATTCAATGACAGCTGGGCACCTAACTCCTTTAGCATGCAATGATATGAATTACCATTGTGGCTTTGCCCACCACCTACCAGTACAGGGAGAAAAACACCAAGATCCGAATTCAGGTAGTTGTCTGCTGCATGGCAGAGCAACACATATGCTACCTTATGCCACCACAGAGTTCCTTCTCACATACAACACTTTATTTTAGCTATGTAATAGGGTGACTCGCCCACTGAGGGCTGGAGCTAGCTAAGGCTGATTACAAAAGCAGACACCTGGGAGAGAGTTGGTGATTGCCCTAAAAAGAGCAGCAGGAGGAAGTAATGAAGTCTTGAAAAATGTAAAGACTGCAGTGAGTGTGACAGGCTGCTGTAGGGAAGACCTTGAGAGTGCTCTGGTGGCTCCTATTAGAGCCCTGAGTGAGAGAATGGTTTGGGCCTAGAAGCCAGACCAGAAGGCTGAATTTTAGCCAGGTGAACCCTCAGAGTTCTGGGCCCAGCTCCTTCTAGACACCCTGACTGGGAGAAGGATGTGGGGGCCTGGAAGCCAGAGAAGGCAAAGCTCCTGCCGGATACAGCTAAAAGATTGAATTGGAGCTAGATCTGGGAAGAAGGGCTGAGGTATCTCTACCTATAGGAGACTGACTAGACTGAGGTTGGGGCTGGAGGGGAACGTTTTAATTACCTATCAACTGTGAGTTATTAAGGGGTCCTGAAAAGTGGGAGGGGACATTGGTAGCAGGATATGGTGGGCCATGAGAGGACACTCAGTAAACAGCAACCCTGCTACAATGTGCTGTAGTATGTCCTAATAAAATGATGTCATATTAGGTTGACTCACTGTTTATTGTCTACCAGAAATAATTTTAAAGAGAGGCACTGATCTAAAATCTTCCCTGATGCATCTTCTACAGAGTTACATCCAGGATAGGTTTGTCCCACTTTAGTTTTTAAGGGGGAAATTTACCTTTGTGCAGAGGGTCAAACCAAAACCCATACATTACTTAAGTCCCACTAAAGTGCCAAATAAACCCAAAAGTAGGTCTTAAGTGGTGTAAGTGTTCTAGTGCTGGCTCTCTGCACAGAGGTTAAGGAGATTTTCACCTTAACTGAATATTCAGTTGCCAAAAGACCATAAGAACAGCCATACTAGGTCAGACCAAAAGTCCACCCACCCCAGTATCCTGTCTACTGACAGTGGCCAATGCCAGGTGCCCCAGAGGGAGTGAACCTAACAGGTAATCATCTAATAATAAACATCAAATCTAAACAAAAATGCTAATGTCCATCCGTCTGTGTGTGTAATTTTTACCCACCTACATGTCTCCCGCTTGGAGACAAGACCAGTAGCAAAAGAAATGAGACACCTTCAAACAACACTACTCTTGCTTGGTGGAAGCCAACAAGCATTAGAAAGAAAGAGTGCACAGTCTGACTAGATATCCAGCCCGTTTTCTAAACTGATGAGGTTTGGGTATATAGAGAGTTATGAATGAAAAGCAGCTAGGGTTTTGCTTTAGACTTGAGTTTATGAAATATAGGAATATACATATAATATAAATAACAATACTCCACTATTCTTTTTACATAAGGAAAGACAAACCAACCAATGAGGAAGAACTTACCCCAATGGCAGGGCTAAAGGGAACAGCCACTTTTTTAGTTATTGCTAGATAGCCTGGTGCTGAGGCTGTAAGTTTGTAGTTTCCTGGTGTAAGCAATCTCCAGTAATCACCATCGTTGGCTGAAGAGAAAGAAAAACATTGAATCTGAAGAAATGAAACACATTATCCCAGGCTAAAAAAGATGGGCTGTAAATGCCATTACAATATAATCCCAGAAATACCAGTCTGGATTTCAATATCCAGGCAATTATACAATGATATGAGCCAATTTTAATTTATTTATAAAAAGTTGTTTTCAACAAATATAAGTCACCCTTCACTACTGATACAGCTCTTGTGGACATAGATAAGCTGAGAACTGTCACCCTGTAATAAGGAATCTCTTTAGGTATATAGTATCTTTTTATGTATATAGTTTGCCTTGGTGTTTCCCATCAACATGTGTGTGAGTTAAGGAAATAAATCCCCATCCATCAAGATTAGAATACTAGAGATTATATAGCCAGGTGAGAGAAGCATCATTTTTATCAGGCTGACCAATAAATGAAGGGAGGGACCAGATTATTCTATGTAATCTTTCCTTACAGTGAACCAATGAAGGAAAAAATAAAAAAAGCACAATCCCAAAGCTGCACAGTAGGACTAACCCTTTACTCCATTACACCAATTTTACACCAATGGGTGGATAATGAGGCCCACGGGGCATTGTTTATAGTGTAGTACTTCTTCAGAGTTTACAAAAGTCACTTTGACAAAAATTCTCCATCTCTGCATGCTACACAGAGTTTAGAAGAACCTTTGGAAGGTCACTCAGCAATGCCACTTGAAATCACTGCCATTTTCCTAAATGCTTGCTGAGCAATTCTGCAACTGCACCAGCATTTTTTAAAAAAACATCCATGCCTAGAGGGGAATATTATATAATTGTTCACAAATAAAATTGACAGTGTCAGTACAATCAGAGTTGGTGAAAGTTCTATTGAGAAAGCTTCAGGAGGCATCAAACTAAAGTGCCCTCCATATTTTTTCTTTAAAAAGACAGATTCTGTGAAAAAAATATGATCTATTATATTAGCTGGCACTGTAGCAAGACTGTATGTTAAACATACATTAAGGAGCAGAATTAAGGTTCACCATTCACTTTTGAGATTTCCTGACTTTTGACCACTTTATTTCTAAACCTTTTGATATTGCATTGCTGCTATCTTTTTGCGAATATCCAGTGATATGAGATGATGGGGTGATGGCTATATGCATTTATCTACTATAGAAGTGTGAGGTGCAATATCAGACATCTTAATCTCCTAGCACTGCAACAGAGAATAGGGATTGGATTTTGACCTTTCAACTGGAGGACATAATCCTCTCTCTCTCCCCCCTCCCCCCCCCCCCCGGCTTCTTTCCTTCTCTCAATCCCTATGCAGCTCACTTCTGGTTGGTGGCACTGCTGTCCACTTTGCCTGTAACATGTGAGCACATCACGAAGGGAAATACTACTTGGACTGGATGGTAATCCCATGCCATACAATTCAGTGGAATAATGGGATTCAGTGCCAAGGAAATGACTGTAGCATACAATAGTCCACAAAATATGGGAAATGTATTTATTTAATTAGCACCTTGCACCAAAAAAAATCCCGTTTAAAATGACAAACAATGAATGTATAGGTAACACTTCACACATTGTCAACGTGAAACTACCTCTGAATCTATCTCTAGGGTAAGATTCAGCAAAGATAAAAAGGTACAACACTACTAAACAGCATGTTTAGAACAGGAAATGAAAAAGTACCCCATCTCACTGAAGCAGCAAGGAGTTTATCTAGGCAGAAAACAATTACCCAAACTGGAATTTGGCAAGGAGATTAGGGGTTAACACTCCTAATCCTACAAAAAGTACAATGGGATCTTTAATGATCACAAGGGATTTGGACTAGAGTTTTAGGTTTCATCCTTGACATGGCACTTCCAAAAGTACATTGCTCAAGAACATAGTCTGGACATACCCCAAGTCACTATGGAATTGTCACTGGTGTGTTTGCAGCTCAAACCGACATATCCAAACTAGTTTTAATCTTGCTAGCTCATATCCCAGAGCAGTGAAGCCACAGCAGCTAGTTTAGAGATGTTAGCCTGAGCTGCAATCACACCCCGTGATTACAGTCTAGACATATTCTCAGAGAGAAAGGTGTCACCTACTGAGTCACCAGTAATACTTCATATAGCATGTGGGATTAGGACTAAACGTATTAGCTCACTGGATCAGACCAGTGATTTATTTAGTCCAGACCAGTCTCCAACTGCAGCCACTGTCATCTCCTTCAAAGAAAGATGCAAGAAATTCTGCAGATGGCAGATATGAAATATCCTGCCCACAAGGAAAACTTCTTCCTAACCCCAGGATATCTCCCATCTAAGTACTGATGCAGCCTGACCACACTTAGCTAATAATATCTGATTAGATCTGAGATGCTGTGACTCCAGGTTGCATGCTACAGAGGCATAGCAATACATTCTAGCACTCCTCCTTAGTTAATTACCTAAGGTTTGACACCCACCTGATGTAATGTCATGGTTTATTCCCTCCACAGAAATGGTAGCATTTGCAATCGGGTTTCCCTGAAGATCTCTAACAAATCCTTTCACTCCCCGATGTATCTGAAAAAAGCCAGAGATACATGGGAAATTACTTATGCTTGTTTTCTAAAGGAAAAGGCAGCTGTTTTAGTCAGTAAAATATCTGAAACTGCATGTTATCCGCCCCATAGCTACATGCTGAAAATAAGCAGCAAGGATAATTTCTAAACCTCAAACTGGAATATTACAAAGTGATGAGCCAATGGAGTTCAGCTGTTGATATGACTAATTTGTTTTTTGCTGTGCAGCATTCATCACAAATGTGCAGCAAACCATGAAGGGAAGTATGCATTCCCTTGAATCCTTCTGTTACTGAATATTCTCACACTCGATGAAAAGTGTTGAGAGACTGCCTGATGCACATCTTTCCCACAGGCTGTTAAGTTTTCTCAAATATAAGAATTTTTGGTCTGATCCTGCAAGGCGTTAAGAACTTAAGATGAGGTGTGAGCAGCCTCAACTCCCAGTGAAATCAGCTCGTTTACATGAGGCAATCAGCCCCTTGGAGGACTGAGCCCACAAGATCCAATCCTGCTCCTATTGTAGTTAATGGTAAAACTCACATTAACGACAGTGGAGCATGAATCCTCATTTGGAGACTGTACCCTGGGTCCTCTGGTGCGATGTGGCCATTTTGTGTTGCAATACCATTAGACTGTGGCTCTAAAACCAGCATCATCAGCCAGTATAGGGCATTTAGTAGGCATAGCTACTACCAGGTGCAGCAGGTACAGGTGGGGATAGGGTATGCAACTGAGGCTTCTCTACACTCTGTTGATCTTCAGCTGTCCTTTAGGCACCACTAGCAGCTGGTATAATTTAGACAAGAACATCCTTTAGACAGCTCTAATTTATGACAAAGGATTAGCCTGGCACATAACACGGGAGAGCAGAAAGGCCATGTACCTTCTACTGGGTAACACTGCACTCTCCTCAGCCATAGCTGAGAAACTGGCCAGTAAGTATCATGTAGGAAAGTCCAGAAGGTGAGTAAAATCCTCTACCAGATGAGAGCAACTGAACTTCGGTGATCTAGCCAACAGTTCAACAGAAGTAGGCAATTTAAGGTGTCACAGTATCTACAGTTCTGAAAATTCCTTGTCAGGCCATATTTTAATTAAAATTAACCCATGTGCAAAGCTGAAGGTTTTTTTAGACAGTTAACTGGGGGATCCTGTAGCAAAAGGGTGAAATTCTGTAGTGCAATTATACTGCCTCTTCATCCCACATAAAACTTGCCTCTTCATCCCACATAAAACTAACAGGCAAAACTCCATGATTTATTCATGCAAATATTTGATCTGGCAAACTTTGGCATTTTTTTTCATAAATAAATTATTCAAGAATAAATGTGTCCCATTCATCAACAGCTGTACTAACAGGCTAATTTTCTCATCATAATCACAGGCATATACTTGTTAACTATAGCATATCAACCAAAAATCAGATCTAGATCCAGATGGGTTTGAATTTTTAACAACCTCTTAGTTCTGGATTTACCCCAATGGATGTGTGTGGAGTAATCGTAATTACAGCATATAATCAGATTAACATAGTTGGCAGTTTCTGTTTAGTTACATTACTCTACAGAAAACTCTATTTTGACCATTTACCTGCTCAATATAATTGACAAGTGAGTTCTTGTTGTCCTCCCAGTAGGTCTTCAGAGTTTCCTCTGATGGGAATTTTTCACAGCTGAGCTCCACTGTGATTTCAAAGCAGTTGCTGCTGAGGTAATTGAAGTCCTGCATTCCTGCAATATCAGCAGAGAGGTATATTGACACTGTTTGCATTGCTCTGAGGTAAGATGTACTGACAGTGTCCAGTGTGGAAAGTGGAACTCCTGGCAAGGAGGGACTTATGAAATGCTATGGGGAATTAGGAGAAATCTGCATTAAACACAATGGGCCTAATTCTCCTCTCCCATTGGTGTAAATCTAGAGCAGTGGTTTCTCAACCTGCAGCCTGATCAGCACATGGCTGTGGCCCATGGGACATCCTTGGGCCATATGGGTAGTATATATATTGTGTGTATGCGGCCCACATAACAGAGAGCTGTATACATGGCACACAGTGGTAAATAGGTTGAGAACCACTGATCTAGAGTAATTCCACTGAAGTTACTGGAGTATAAACCAGAATAAGAGAGAGGCGAATCAGGCCCAATATACTGTTCTCAGGGGGGGGGAAAGGGAGTTCACTAAAAATGCTCATTTCACAGAAAACACTGAATTTCTTGGCAGTCATGACTGCATGTAATGATTGTACCAAATCTGACCGTGCATCTGGCCTGCATATTCCTATGGGACACTTGGCATGGAAAGCCCTTTTTTTCTTCCATAGGAACTAAAAACAATTTCCAGGTGTGGTTCAATTATTTCCAGATGAAAAAAGAAACTGACCATTATGTGCACTGTAAGCCTGTGAATGACAGCTAATGACAAGGCAAATAAAACATCACATAAATACTTTGAAAGAGGTATTTATTAGGGCTGATCAAAATTTTGCTTTTCAGCAAAAAATTGCTTTTCATCACAATTTTTAGGGTCTACTTTCCATGGAAAAATTTTTCAATGATTTTCTGCAAACAAACAACCCTCACCCACAAAATGAAATGTTTTCATTTTCATTGAAATTTTCAACTGCGGTGGGAGAATGGGGAAGGGAGGCCCGTAATTTCCAATCAGCTACAGCGTTTATTTTGCTTGGGGTTTTTTTTGTTTTTCTTTCAAACTCAGCACCAGAGTAAAAGAAATGGGGAATAGATTTGAATATGATAAATGAAAAACATTGTTAATGCAACTTTAATTAGGAGAATTTAAAAATGTACAGTAGTATTTTTGATTAGCTATGCATTTAAATGTTCATCTGCCTGACCTCAATGAGTCATTATATTCACTGAACCAGTTTCTGTGACACCCACTCCACTTCCTCTGCACCACTCAGGCAGCACAAAGAGGAGTGGAAGCCAGTCATGTTTCCCTGGATGAGGATTCACCCAGGGTGGGGGAGTTCCCAGAAAGCACAGGGTTTGTATAGCCGATTCCTATGCCGCCTCCTTGTGGTTTTCAGTGTAGGGGTAGGAAGAAGCCTGACTGAAGTACAGTATACCTTGGCAATCCCCAGATGGATTATTGCCAAAGGGCAATTACAGTAGTCCCTAGGCTGCTCTAAATTCCCCTGTGACTGGGATCTCAAAACTGGCCTCAGACTCAGGGAACTGCAGTCAGCTTCCTGATGCCATCCTGCCCCTTCATGGTGGGCACAGTAGAGAATCTGGTCCAATACATGCAATGTGACTGAATTCATGTTACCTGTCAAGCTATGACTTTCAAATGTCATGACTTGTTTGTAGCCTACTTCTATAGCCTCTAGTAGCTGGGCAAAACCTTCATTTATTCCAAAGTCCAATTTACCTTCCCATTATTATATTAGAGACCATTTGGACACAACAGAAAATATCTGCTGTACAATTTCTGTTTTTATTTTATTGCCTAAAAATAGGGGGGGGAGGTTGTTGTTTTTGTTGTTGTTGTTGTTGTTTTGTTTTGTTTTTTTTACCCGAAGCTCTCAGCTGTGGCCCAGGTACTGCAAAGGTATCTGAGCAAATAGACTTGTATAATTCAAAACTCATACACATGTAGGAATTGCAATACTCTACCAGGCTGTGCTAATGGGTTACACAGACTAACTGTGTGTTGTGTGAAAGCCTTTTCTTTCATACAGTTTTGAATCTGCCACTTTTCAACTGAAATGTCCTCCTTTATTTGTACTGAGGTTGCACCTAAAGGCCCAAATAAGATTTGAGCTCATCATGTTATGTGCAGTACAGACAGAAAGCAACAATCGAGAGAGAGAGAGAAAGTGGGAGAAAGTATTGTCATCCCTATTTTACAGATGGGGAATTGACACACAGAGACTAAATGACTTACAAGGAGAGGCTGAGGGAACTGGGGTTATTTAGTCTGCAGAAGAGAAGAGTGAGGGGGGATTTGATAGCAGCCTTCAACTACCTGAAGGGGGGTTCCGTAGAGGATGGAGCTAGGCTGTTCTCAGTGGTGGCAGATGACAGAACAAGAAGCAATGGTCTCAAGTTGCAGTGGGGGAGGTCTAGGTTGGATATTAGGAAACACTATTTCACTAGGAGGGTTGTGAAGCACTGGAATGGGTTACCAAGGGAGGTGATGGAATCTCCATCCTTAGAGGTTGTTTTTTAAGGCTTGGCTTGACAAAGCCCTGGCTGGGATGATTTAGTTGGGGTTGGTCCTGCTTTGAGCAGGGGGTTGTACTAGATGACCTCCGGAGGTCTCTTCCAACCCCAATCTTCTATAATTCTATGACTTGCCCAAGGTCACACAGGATATCTGTGGCACAGCCAGGAACTGAACCGAGGTCTCCTCAATCCTAGTCAAGTGCCTTACCCAGGCACACATCTTTCTAGTTACACTTTTAAACAAACTGCCCCTTAACCATTCCCTCCCATTGTCTCTTTCACCGTAGCTGACTGAACATTCCATCCCCATTCCATCCTATTCACCGCAGAGAGAGAGAGAAACCTAAAAATAAAAAAGTGAATAATAAAAGATCTTTGGTGCGTACGGTAACTGAAATTCTGGAGAGGAAATGGCCTCTCCTATCCAGCTGTCCTGTATCACTTCAGCCCCTAGCCATGACCTCTCACCCTCCTGGAAGAGAGGGGATATTAGGAGGCTCTGTGCATGGGGGACAGACTTTACCTTTTACTATAATGGAGTAGTCATATTGTACATTAATGGCGGGGGGGTCATTACTAGGAATGGCTTTTGAGGCTTTGCAAACTTCACACTATCACCTACAACTTTGATTCACGTCCCTCATTGCTGGTTCAGAGTGGGGATTTTCTAGGGAACCAAGTGAGTTGAATGTCCCTTTGTTCTTTTATTCCACTCCCTTGTAGTTAAGGGGGTTTCACAGGATTTACGTTGGAATAAATGAGTTTAGAATCTGGACAAAACAAATTTTCTTCCATTTTAAAATATAAATATTATGTTAGGGGACAAATCCTCAGAGCTGCTGAGCATCTGCAATTCCCACATACCTCTGTGTTACTAGTTAATATATGAACTAGTAGTATAATACTTTATTAGTATGTATGGGTAGTATATGAAGACAAAGTACATCAGAGCATTCGTTCTTAGGATGGTACAAACTAAAGCTTTGGGGGTGATATGCAGAGCATGAGCATTTTACCTATCTGCCTCATGGTAAAACCCAAAAGAAAATGTCCTCGGCTTTGATTCAGCAATAGGTAACATGAAATGTGATTTATGTCAGCAACGAACTGACAAAGTGCCAGGCACAACTTACAGCATGCCTGAGAATAAAAAGACACTTAACTTGCTCTGTAATTACTCTATTGTTTAAGCTGCTTTGAGATGCTATTTTTATGCTGATACAAGAATCTGATCAGACTCAGTTGATCAAGTGCCCTTGCACGGCTACTTGGAGTACTGTATTGTACATATTACAGTGTTAAACTGTAATGAGTGAATAACTGCCATCGGAGACTTATGCTTGGGAATGATTTGCTATTATCTCTTGATCTTGCCTATATTATACTGTATATAGATATTACACAGACAAAAACTACTTTAAGAGAACATTATTAAGATGGCAGAGTCAAGCACTCAAAAATTTTGGAAATGCCAGAATTAAGGTTCACTCTGTAAGCTTAATTCAGCCCCCTTATGTGTATGTATTATGATACAGTCTTTAATTGTAAGATCACACATTATTTTTTCCACAGGGCCACACCTCATTCAATACACAGGAAATGAATCAGGATTTGCAATAAAGGAGATTTTTCATCCTTCATCTAATCTCAGTCTCCCCCATCGACTGGCTCCCAGTCTTCATCCCCCATTTCCTTCCCTGGCTCCCAGTTCCAGTCTTTTTGCCCAGTCAGTCCTACTCTTCCCCCTGGATCCTAGTCCCATTCCCAATCTCCTTGCCCAGGCAGCCCCATCTCTCCCTTGCTTCTAGTTCCCTGTCCTAATATTCTTGACCAGCAAGTCAGTCAGTCTTCCCAACCCCAACTCCATATAAATTTCCTTCTTCCTCCCTCCCTGCACACCCCACCAGTCTCCAGTTTTCACACCCCCTGGCAGCTCCTCCCAATCTGTTTTGCCACCTCTGAAAATCTAGCTGTTGTCCCCTCCACATTCAAACCAGGCAGCTTCCTCTTCTATGCTTCCTGAACCCAGTAGTAGGGGCATTGTGAGTGTATGACAGACATGTTCCCTATTCTAAGTTCAGGTGCCTGGACCCCGCCCAGCTCACAGCAGCCCAGAGCTGCAATTGCAAAGTCCTGTGCAGTCCTGGGCTCCAGCATATCCAATGTGGATGGAATCATTTGGAATCTGCAGGTGGGCTGCCCTGGAGCTGCAAACCCTGGAATTGCCAGAGAGCTGGGCAGACAATCTGGCACACAACTAGGCAGGTTTCCAGAGGAACTTAATCAAAATTGAACCCTCTCTGCCACATATTTCAATAAATATGCAAATTCTGACCAAAGAAGTTTCATTGGAATTTTTCCAACCAGCTCAAGCTTCCATTGACTTAAATGGGAGTTTTGTCTGAGCAAAGAACTGAGTTAAAACTAAAGTCTAATTCATGCCCATGAGGCCTACGAGTGGAAGTATTTCCTTTCCCCACATAGTAAAGGGGGTCAACGACCTCTACCATATTGTCCCGCTGTGACGTTGCACCCCATAATGCTTTATGGAAATATGCTTATGAATGTATATATGACATAACTGGAATATGTTACGTGGCATATTTAGCATAAAACATATCTCTGTAAAGGTTATTATCTACTGAATATATTCATCCTATTTGTATGCATGTATCATTTTTGTATTCAAAGTTATGAATATTGGCTGTGTACTTGTTTCATTTTAAGTAACCTTAGTAAGGCATTTGGGAAGCTTCTTTAGAAAGGTTTCAGAGTAGCAGCCGTGTTAGCAAGAAGATATTTATATTTTATACATACAGAAAACATGAAAAGGTGGAAGTATTGATTGGCCTCTTACAGTTGGTATGGCTACTTCCACCTTTTCATGTTCTCTGTATGTATAAATATCTTCTTGTTGTATATTCCCTTCTATGCATCCGATGAAGTGGGCTGTAGCCCACGAAAGCTTATGCTCAAATAAATGTGTTAGTCTCTAAGGTGCCACAAGTACTCCTGTTCTTTTTTCTTTAGAAAGGAATTTGCAAGTTAAGTGCCCAATCAAGAAACACTTAATGGACAATGGATCTTGGAAGGCTCCAATCCACATAAGAAGTCTACTTGAGGATGTTCAAGGTAGCATGTGAACCATGGCTGCTACCTATAAGTTCTGAGTCATGCATGGACATGTGACTCCAAAACTCCATCTTGGAGCTGGACTTTGCATAGGAGAGAGGAGGGGGTCTCCACCCACAAGAGAGAGTCTATTTAAGTTGTTGGAAGACCCCTCCATTTTGTCTTCAGCTGACTCAAGAGATAGCCTCTCCACCCCCAAAAGGATACCTGAAAGAAACTGGAACAAAGGACAGTAACCATGGGGGTGTGAGTGATTGCTGGACCCAAACTAGAAGGAGGCTAGTCTGTAAAAGAGGCTTATTGGAACATCTCTGAGGGTGAGATTTTATCTGTATTCAGTTTCTTACTGTATTAGGCATAGGCTTGCGTGTTTTCTTTTATTTTGCTTGGTAATTCACTTTGTTCTGTCTGTTATTACAAAAAGTAGGATTTAAGTGGTTCCAAGTATTTAACAAAATCACTTTTAACTTATTAATTAACCCAGAGTATGTATTAATTCTGGGGTGGGGGGGGCAAACAGCTGTGCATATTTCTCTATCAGTGTTATAGAGGGTGAACAATTTATGAGTTTACCCTGTATAAGCTTCTTAAGCTGCTTTCAGTTAAGCCTGCAGTTTGAGAGACGTGGTTCAGACCTGGGTCTGTGTTTGTAGCCAGCAAGCGTGTCTGGCACAACCAGGCAGGGTTCTGGAGTCCCAAGCCGGCAGGGAAAGCAGGGGCAGTAGTAGTCTTGGCACATCAGTTGGCAGCCCCAAGGGGGTTTCTGTGATCCAACCCATCACACCCGCCACCTCCACTGGACCCTGCAGAGAGCTCTGCATGAGTCTGGGGATCCACTGATAGGGAGGAGGCAAGAAGTGAGAAAGGGATGCAGGAATCTAAGGCCCTGATTGGACTCCCATTGAAACTGATGGCAAAACTTCCGTTATCTACAGTGGTGTAGAATCAGGCCCTAAACACCTCCTAGAAGGCACTCTGCACCTTTCAAGATTGGGCCCACAGTGAATAGCAGTCAGCAGTCTGCCATCCCTTACCAGGTATCTTTCTTTTTTCTCGGAGATAGTCAGTAATGATAAATTACTCCATACGCCTATAAGCAATAGTGTAACTGTGTTTAGTGGCCATTTTTCTACTGTGCATGTGCAAAATCAATATTTCAATTGTTTATACATCCATTATTTTTTAACATTTATTCTCTGAATTATCTGTTACAAACCTGGAGATAAAACAGTTTTCATACCTTTTGGGAAAAGAGACAAAATTTTTAATTGCTTTCTAACTGTAGAAAATGGTTTAATTGCCGTTGTCTGAGAACTGAATTGCTTAAACATTCTGAGTCTGCTGGGTGTGTAGTGTGAAAGATAACAAATATTTTAACAGGCATCCTGGTCAGCTTCCCTTTTCACTTTGTGTATGTTCTGAGCTGAGCACATAAGGAGTTCCATGCTTACCTCCCATTTGCTTCATGGGAGTTTTGCGGCTACAGTAGTTAAGAAAATATTCCCTAAGGATCCATCTGAGATTCAGCTTGTGTTACACCAGCAAACACTGAAGAGCTTTGCAATTTTGTTCTATTAATTTGTCACTGAATATCTGATTTTAAAGTAACCACAATTACTGACTATCCTCAAAAGCAACTGAATCTGTATTGTACCATGAAGTGGCACTGACCTCCAGGAACACTGTACCAAGCACCACCGTTGGTTGTTCCATCTACAAAACTACTGTCGTCATCATTCTTACGACATGGTGGTCTGTTTTGATCAGACATGGCTGGGTTAAAAGATGAATAGCCCCGAGCTAAGCTTTGAAAAATCGCATCATCAGGGCAGGAGCTGTATTCATGAGTGCTACCTAGAATAAAAAGTCAGACACATGGATTAGCAGGTTAGTCATACAGACTAGGACTACTGGATTATGAACTCATTAGGGCAGGGACAGTGTCTTTTACTTTTCTGTAAAGTACCCAGTGCACATATAGCAAAATAAAATTAATATTTAATAATAATTTTATTACTTCAAATGTTAATACTATCCGTATTGCTGTTGTTTAAAATATTCATATCAATATTAATAATATTCCTTATTTATGTACCAGTATTAATATTATTATAGTTATTACTTTTACAGTACCAAACAACCCCAACGTGTGCTAGGCATTTTATAGATCAAAGAAACAAAAAAAGTTTTTCCTTAAAGAGTTTACAATCTGATACTGAATGATATGATGAGTGAGAGTAACAAACAATAGGGAGAAAGTGAGTTGAAGAAGGACAAGGGTTACAAATAAGATCAGATGGTTATTCAATTTAAGCCTGTGCACATGTTAGTGGTTGAAGTAATAAAACAATAATAATATTATGTGCAAACTGGTAAAATGATTCTGCTGGAGAGTGAACCATTTTATAACAGACTACATAGTGCCGAGCAGTGATAGTGAAGGAGAAACTGCAATACAGTTATTTTCACTAACATACACATCACTTCCATGACTGCATTTATTAAAGTACCAACAGTTAAATCTTGACATCATAAAGAACTCTTTCAACGAGGTATGTCACTAATGTCTTAATTTGCAAGCCATAAATAAACAGCCTCTGCTTACATGTCAGCTATTGTACATATAACCACTGGTTCATTGTCATGTAGTAATTACCAAATATGTGGACTATACTTCAGACAGATGATGAGGATGATATGGAGAGTTATACATTGTGGACAGAAAGGGTGAAATCCTGGCTCCACAACAGTTAATGGTAAAAGTCCCATTGACTTCAGTAGAGGCAGATATCACCCAAGCTGCTTTTGCTATTATACCATCTAAGTCACTTTGCTTGGGAAGTTCCTAGACTCATGACTCAATATTTATTTAACTACCATTTCTTCACTGACAGGTGTCCAGACCCTCAAAACCCATTCCCCTCTCCCTGATTAGGAAAATCTGGTGTATGACTAAAAAGGATATCATGTATGGCAATAGTCCCCAAACTGTGGGGCACGCCCTCCTAGGAATGTTTGGGGAGGTGCACTGTGTAGTGGGGCTGGGGCCAGCCCCTACGGGGGACAGGGAGGAAGTGCCATGTTTCCAGCCCCGCTCCAGTCCCAGACCAGCTTCGTCCCCACCCTTGCTCCTCCCCTACCCCCCATTCACCCCACCGTCCTGCTCCGCCCCCCGACCAGCTCCAACCCCAGTCCTAGCTCCACTCTGCCCCCAGCCAAGCTGTGCCCTCATTCACTCTCCCCAGACCACCTCTGCCCCCAGTTCCAGCTCCACTCCACCCCCCTGCTCAGCTCCCAGCCCAGCTCTGCCCTCATACCCTCTCTGCCCCCAGACCAGCTCCCCTTTTAGATCCAGCTGCTCCCCCATCCCTATTTCTGCTTCCAGCTCCATTTTCAGCCTAAGCTCCACTGCTAAGGAAGCCTTGGCTGTGCAGTAATGGGCGGGGCGTGGACAGATTCCATTAATGGTAAGGGGGGGCACAATTGTAAAAGTTTGAGCATCACTGAGGTAGGGTAACTGTTTCAGGATCTTCTCAATTAATTCATCATTACAGGTTTGCACTAAAATTATAGTGCAAATGGATAAAATTTTCTGAACCTGATTCTCCATTGTGTTATACCAATTATATGCCAAATAACCCCACTGAAATCAGGCTCTTCTAACTGTAGAAAATGTATCTTCAAAACTAGAGTGAAAGATTACATGTTAACTATCTTTGAACCAATAAATATAACTAATTAATGAATAATCTACTTGAATGGGTCATTACTATACAGTTGCATGGTATTTCCACTCCACTCCTAGCTGATTAGGCCTCAGCTAGAATATTGTGTCCAGTTCTGGGCACCACATTTCAGGAAAGATGTGGACAAATTGGAGAAATTCCAGAGAAGAGCAACAAAAATGCTTAAAGGTCTAGAAAACATGACCTATGAGGAAATATTGGGGAAAAAATGGGTTTGTTTAGTCTAGAGAAGAGAAGATTGAGGGGGGACATAACAGTTTTCAAGTACATAAAAGGTTGTTATCATGAGGAAGGTGAAAAAAATGTTCTCGTTAACCTCTGATGATAGGACAAGAAGTAATGGGCTTAAATTGCAGCAAGGGAGGTTTAGGTTGGACATTAGGAAAAACTTCCAGTTAAGCACTGGAACAAATTGCCTATGGAGGCTGTGGAATCTCTGTCACTGGGGGGTTTAAGAGCAGGTTAGACAAATCAGGAATGGTCTAGATGACCTATTGAGGTCCCTTCCAGTCCTACACTTCTATGATTTGGAAAGTGAATCTTAGTTAGCAGCCATGGAAGGATAGCATGTCTACATCCTATTTGTGTCTTTGGACATATGAAGCTAATGTATAATACACACCACTGCGCGTTTCATCATATGGATAGTTTGCAACAAGGTCTCCTCCATGAAGATTGGCTGAGAGGACAAAGGGAATATCCATAATCCAGTGAATGATACTTTTAGTTTCAGGAGCAAGCTATAACAAAACAGATATTTTCAGCAATTAACCTTGATAGTCCATGTAGTAACATACCCAGCAGTCTAATGCCTTTTAAATACAAGTTACAGGCTTGATTCTGATCACACTTATGGCCCGATCCATCTAAGTCAAAGGGAATTTTTAAACTGTCTTCAAGGCAGTTTATTGACATTAGGCCCTTGCACAGATGTCAATCTGGAGTAGCTCCATTGACTTTGGTGGATTCACATCAAAGGGAAAAGGTGTAAATTAGATCAGAATTAGATCCTATATTTATTGCATCTCAGTGTTTGACTTTACCCTGCTACACATAGCATAGGAAATATTGCAAATATTGTGATAATTTTGAAAACCATGAAAAAATAAATGTTGATTTCAACAACGTCCACTGTACATTCTATGCTGTACAATGGATAGATAGTAAAATTAAACCTGTGCTGAGCTGGTAGCCACTTTTCATCAACAGGTTGTCAAAATTTGTAATCAAAAACTGGCTTTTAGAGCCATAGCCACTTAAGAGTGTACGTCAGTGTACCAGGAGTAGTTCCTGAAACATTCTGCATGTGAAGATCAGAAGTAGACAGAACCCCTCCAGATGTGTTAAACCCATATATATTTAAGAATATGGGTACATAAACAAGAACTGAGTTTCCAGCAGGGAAGATCAATGTATAAGTGAATTCTGGCAGTGTTCTACAGATGGCAATACCAGGACTGTCTGATCGACAAGGGAAATGTAGGAGACAAAGTCAAGGATGACTCCATAATCTCTGGTCTTAAAAAAATTAAGGTTGGAGTTAAGGAGAGTGACTGTGAACTAACAGAATGAACCAAAGAAGACTTGCTACAAAAAAGGAGGAATCCAGTTTATGAAATGTTCAATAGAAGGAAATTAATGGTGCACTAGGTGCTGACAGATTTAAGACCAGAAAATAGATTAGTTTAAGTAACAAAATAATCCAAGTCCAGAACATTGTCTTATTTATTTAAAAACATGGGCTTCTTGATGTAAGAGCCAGCAAGAGAGCTCTCTATGGGAAAGGATGAAACACACTCCAATGATTTGGTGGAAAGTACAGGACATTATTTACCTTAGGATTCTGGTCCACAGCTTTCCTCATGTTTTTCAGTAGGTGATTGTTTGGGCCACCTTCTCTCTCATTAATGTAAACTATTCTATCCAGGTCAGGGAAATTACGGTTCAGGTCTATTCCTTGAGCATTACTTCGGCCAACAAACCAGTCTTTGAATTCACCAGGCTGAAAGGGAAGAGGGAACAGAAAGGGAAAACAAAAGTAATTCAGGCCATCTGTACAGACCAACACATATATATTAATATTATTATTTATTTGTATTACTGTAGCATACAGTGGCCCCAGTCCTAGCCCAGGACCACAATGTACTAGGCACTGTACAAAACAGAACAAAAAGTTCCTACCCCAAAGGGCTTACAATCTAATTATCAGAAAGAGACAACAGATGGATAAAGACGGGGGAATACAAGTAAACGAGACGATATAGGTGACAGGCAGTGGTATTTGCACAATGGCAGCCTAACCATTGTCATGGTTTTTGTAGACATCATTGCAAAGGAGAGATTTGATGAAGGAGTTAAAGGTAGTTTTGTGGATATTTAAGGGAACCACCTTCCAGATGTGAGGGGCAGCATGGAAGAAGGCATGAAAGTGCTCATGATGGTGGAGTCAGCATCATCGGCAAATCAGAAAGCAGCAACAGGTGGATAGTGAAAGAGAGATGATAGATAGGGTGGGATTGACTATGAAGTGTCTGGAAAGTGAATACTAGCAACTTATATTTGATGTGACAGGGAAGGGAGAGGCCAGTGGAGAGATTCAAAAAGAGGGGTGACATGGGCTAGGAAAATGATCTAAGGAGCAGCATTCTGAATGGATATGAGCAGGGCAAGATTGCATTTGCCAAGGCCAGAGAGCTCCGGCTGTTGCAGTAACTGAGACACAAGATGATGACAGCTTGGATGAGAGCTTTAGCTGTATGATGGACAGGGAAGGCTGTATCTTCAAGATGTTATGCAGAAAGAATCAGCACAAACCTAAAATAAATTTGCACTCTGGACCAAAGCCTTTAATCGTCACTTACTAAGGCAAAATTCCCACTGAAGTCAACAGTGTTTTATGTGAGTTTGCACTGTGTGAGGACTTCGGGATTTGGCCCTAGAGTTGGATTATTGCAGATCTGTGAGTGTTAGTAGCTTAAAGCTGAGGTTAAAGGCAAATTATCTTAGGAAGGGCAGCCTTGCATGGCAGAAAGTTCAGATTTGTATTATCATGCTTCAGGTCACATTATTTCTAAAAGATCAAATACTGAAGTTCTTATGCAGACAAACTCCTATGAAAGTCAATGTTCCTCATCCAGAGGAGAACTGTAGCTGTTCAGAATGTCTCAGGGATCAGGAACAATGTGAGTTTTGCATTAGCAAGAACTTCCAGATTTGGCTATGATGCTTTCAATTTGCATTAAAAAACCATATCTGTTCCCTGAAGCCGACCAGTGACAGCATGTACTCTCTGATGATTATTTGTATTCTCTCTCATTATGACTTTAGCTAATGGAAAATTCAGGCAAAGATATCGTTTTGGTTTAATTTGTGGGGTGTATCAAACCTGCCATAAATCTCTGTGTACTGTAGCACTATACAAATAAAATTCAAGTAACACTAAAAGCAATACATGTAAAGACCAGTTTCTTTCTGAAGGCAGGAACGAGGTTCTTTCCCATTTTAAATCAAAGTTTTACAAAAAGTGATTTAACATGAGTAGGACATACGGCCACCAGCTGTTAATTTATGGGAAATATAGCTTCCACTTTGCTGCCACTAGAGGGAGTGCTACTACTGAACATTTTTTAGAAATAGTGATGGTAGCTGATTCAAACACGACTGTTTCATTTCCATGAGTTTAACAATATTTTAAGACACAGAATCTTGCTTATTTAATAATATATAAGCGTTCATGTGGTAAGTTTCAAAATTACTATAGTAGGAAGCTTTACAATTTAATGTACTCAAAGTCTAATAAAAATATATTTTGTAGTGACCTAAACTATAGCTATTTGATATTTTATATTATAAATCATAATAATGATCACGTCTTTATTAAAGGTGGAATTATAGTTCTGAGTAGTGACCATACACTAAAGCCCCAATCCTGAAAACACTTCTGCAGATATTTAACTTTAAGCAGGTCAGTAGTCCCATTCATTTCAATGGGTATATTCATTGGAGTAAAATTACAAGTGTGCATAAGTGCAGAACGGGTGGATGAAACATCCATGAGTAATCCATTAATACAATTTTAGATCTGCATGATAAGATCACAATTTTCTTGACTGTATTCATTATCCTAAATTTGCTGAATAATTCTTGGTCAGTAGTTGGTTTAGAAGAAGCTTGTTCAGAGTCTTTGATATTTGAAATTAAAGCAGTTTTATGAGACATATAGGTCACATAATATGTTTCTGTTCCCTGATTGGATGGATGTAATTCTTAGAATCAGGTTTCCAGTGAGAATACTCTTAATCAGGGCTGGCTCCAGCCTTTTTGCCGCCCCAAGCGGCGAAGAAAAAAAAAAAAAAAAAAACCCCGATTGAGCTGCCGCCAAAGTGCCGCGGAAGAGGAAAAGAGGGAGTGAAGGACTTGCCGCTGAATTGCTGCTGAAGACTGAAGCGGAGCAATTGGGCTGCCCCCGAAGTGCCGCTGAAGAGGAAGGACCCGCCTCCGAATTACCACCGCAGACCCAGAAGTGCCGCCCCAACAACGGACGGAGTGCCGCCCCTTTCTATTAGCTGCCCCAGGCACCTGCTTCCTTCACTGGTGCCTGGAGCTGGCCCTGCTCTTAATTATTACTTAAACTTACCCTTCCACCAATATTTTGCAATATTCCATTAAAATTTGCTGTTTGGGGGGAAAACATTCTGGTCAGTGAACTTATTGGATAGAATATTTATGAAATGTGACAACAGACAGGTCATGAATACAGTGAATTAGTTAAAATAAAATGAATATTTGGAGACTATTTTTTGCAGTATTTGCCTAGCTGTATCATATACCTTATTAAAGAGGACAGTTACAATGTATTTTACTATTAAAAATAGTGTTTAAGCTGGACTAGTCAAAAGTCATGCAGTGAAAATTCATATATTTCTGAGCTTGTTATATTAGTGGTGTTTTTCACTGAGTCTGAGGTAGATACAGATAGTGATTACAATTCTTATATACGTTGGCTTACAAACCTGGGATGCTGCCTTCTCAAACCCATCTGGATTAAAGGATGGCATGATATGGATGCGTGTGCTGTGGATCAAGTTGATAATTGTCTCGTTTCCCTTCTGGTATTCATTACATAGGTACTGAGCTAAGAAAATAAGCAGCTCCCTTCCAACGGCTTCATTCCCGTGCATATTCCCGATATATTTAAATTCAGGCTCCCCTGCAACACAAAGAAGAAACATCCCTTAGACAGATGCAAAGAATATTCACCAAAGCCCATGGAGAAAGTGTGGATCAGGTCCATATTACAGCTGTTTCTAACACTATTATTATAGTTCTATGTTCCCATCCTTTGTTCCTGAAGATCTAAGAGAAAGAGATTGAAAATTTCCTTCAGGACAGTGAATTTAGATTTTCAAAACAATCCAGCTAATTAAATAAAGTAATCCTTATTTAGGAGTTGAGAAAAGACACCAAATTCTGATCCAGTATACCAGTGTAAATGCACCATTAATATTAATGGTGTGTCTCTGCATTTACATTGCATAACTGGTCAAATCCAAATGTAGCCCATACATTTATTGTTTATAAAGAATAAATTCACTTTTCAAGAAAGGAAAAGTGTTGCTAAATTAATCTTTTAATTGTTAATGTCATTTTAGGGCTAGGTTAAAACACCCACTACTTGCAAATATTTTAAACTGGAATGATATTTTTTATAACACTCCCAATGAATAGCTACTGCTCCTAGTGGTCTGAAAGTCCTATTTAACAACTGTCTGGGACTTTCTCTTCAGATTTATACACTTGGTGCAGTACCTTGATGAGTAGAATGTGTGTTTTTTCCTTAATTAAATAAAAACTCCAATCTTCCCAAATTATGCATATTGGTCATTATCATTGCAGCTCTAGATACAAGAGGAATGTGCAGGAGAGAGTTTGTGGTCCCTAGAGGCATGAAGAATGTATATGTATTTATTATTTTTAAGATAATATCTTGGGCCCTGATCCTGCAAACATTCAGGCATGTGTTTAACTTTAAACACGTGAGAATTCTAACTGAAATCAAGGGGACTCTCGTGCTAAAGGTATGCATATTCCTAAGTGTTTGCAGGATTGGGGGTTTAATTTTCTTTTGATCTGTGTTCATCTTTAGATATGAATATTTAATTTTTTATTCCATTCTAACTGTTCCCGTTTGATCAAGGAGTCTTTCAATGATATGCTTTGAATATCTAATTTTGAATACTTGATCTGATCTGTATTAACCAGTGTGTCATATGTAAGACATAGGAGGTAATTGTCCCACTCTATTTGGCCCTGGTGAGGCTCCAGCTGGAGTATTGTGTCCAGTGTTGGGGATCAGAAAAGATGTGGACAAACTGGAGAGAATCCAAAGGACAGCAGCAAAAATGATCAAAGGTTTAGAAAAACTTTATCCCTGAACCTGTAGCAATTTTACAGGTTACTACCACTAAACCCAAACGTTCTTGTTAAACCCTCTAAAACCAACTCCTCTTCTTCTCCTCATTGCTTTATCAGTTTTCTATCAATAACATTCCTCTTGACAGTGTCCATTTGGTACTTCAAGCAGAAGAGCGTGAGCGGTAGCACAGTGATATCAGAGGCAATGTAGCCAATCATCACTCACTCACTCCAATGACCCTAACCTTTAATCCTAACCCTGCTGCCTGCCTGGGTCATGTCTCCCCTTAACAATGCCCATTTAGTGCTGCAGGCGGAGGAATCTCTGCCTGTAGCACTAAGTGGGCATGGTTTAGATGAACTAAAACAGTTTTGAGTAGGCAAAGGTAAATGATCTTGCCTAAACCAGGCATAGTGTGGAGGGGGCCACAGTGCAAATCTCTATTCTCTTTCCTACTCCACCTATATAGCAACTGATCTGAAGCAGCCCATTATTCCTGTCCTGAACTCCTTCAAACACCTCAGTCCTGACCTGCAGTTTCATTTGCTGAATCATTTCAAGCAATGGGATTGAAGTATGCTAATGAACTGGAGGGAGAGAGTGATGGCTGGCTGAGTTACCTCTGATGTCACACTGATCCAACCAGCGGACCAGATTCAGTCAGAGGTGGCTCCAGGCACCAGCGCTCCAAGCGCGTGCCTGGGGCGGCAAGCCATGGGGGGCGCCCTGCCGGTCCTGCGAGGGTGGCAGTCAGGCAGCCTTTGGCAGCGTGCCTGCGGGAGGTCCGCCAGTCCCGCGGATTCGGCGGCGGGTACACCAAATCCGTGGGACCAGGGACCTCCCGCAGGCGTGCCGCCGAAAGCCGCCTGCCTGCCATGCTTGGGGCGGCAAAAAAGCTAGAGCCGCCTCTGGATTCAGTGATGAATCCTGATTGCATGCCACCTGAGGCACATTGCGCATATGCTAAGACTTCATTTACCAATGTGTTTTTCTATGTGACATGATAATAAACCAATGTTCGGACCCTTGCAGTTTACTGAATATTACACTTGAGTATTTCAACTGCAGAGCTCATTCACATTAAGCACACGAACATGCAATTTACCTGCCGGAAACAGAATTATTTTCCCTATAATTTCAGGCAGGAAAAGGTAGTGACTTGTCAGTGTTTTAAGGTACCACATGTCTGTCTGTCCAGAAATCCTTTAAGAGCCAATAGAGGTGTCTGCTGCTCCCTTTCTGAATACAGCTACTACAATTATAATCCTTCATAGAACATCATGTTTTTGTGAAAAGACACTGTCAATTCAAATTTGATGTAAAATGTTGATTTTTGTAAAAATTAACTTCCCCCAAACCTAAGACCAGTGTAAGTATTTCCATGTTGTTGATTTTTTAAAAATTTGTAGACAAGTTTTCAATGAAGAATTCCAGTGTTTGCAATCCAAAAACCTAAAAGTGAAACAGACTAAAAACAAACATGAAATTGACTCCATTGATTCCCATGGCTCAGGATCAGAGAAATGCAAGAGTCATTTCAATTAATTTTCAAAAACAGCATCTACATTTGAGCGCTCAGTAATTGGATATCTAATGTTAGACCTCCCTAGATATCTGAAGTTGGGCACTCAAAATTAGAAGCACGCAAAATTAGAGTCAATTTCTGAAAATGTGGCCTAACCTCTCTGTGCCTTAGTTTTACCTATGGATGAAAAGTTCAATATAAATGCTATTATTATTAAAAGATAATCTTATTAACATCATCATCATCTAGTAAGGTCATCACAAAACAGAAGTAGCTTGCCTCAATTTCTGCTTCCAAAGAATTCCTTTTTTTTAGGACTGGCTCTTGATAGTAAAAACTAAATGAAAAGGTGGCAATACACCTCTACCTCGATATAACGCTGTCCTTGGGAGCCAAAAAATCTTACCGTGTTATAGGTGAAACCGCGTTATATCGAACTTGCTTTGATCCGCCGGAGTGCGCAGCCCCCCCCCCCCCCCCCCCCCGGAGCACTGCTTTACCGAGTTATATAAGAATTCGTGTTATATCGGGGTAGAGGTATATTTTTATTGGCAATCCAGTACTCAATTTTTCTAAAATAACTTAATATCTTTGGTAAAGCACAAACTCCTTCAGTTACTCTGGCTTTTAGAAGGCTTTTACATCAATCCTGAACTGACCTCAGAGTACATTAGAGCCTGCGAACTGATTAAGGAAGAAGTGTTTTAAAATGTTAAGCTTTTCAGGTGACAAATTGACAAGCACTGCTACATGTTACTAACCACTTCTAAAGACACTGTCACCTAAGGTCTTGTTCAATTATTTCCTAGAAACACAATGTACGGAACTAATGTTAGATTGTCCAACTAAAGATAATTTATAGAATAACCACTTATTTTCAAATAAGGCTATATCACAAATGCAAGTTTTTAAAAAACAAACAAACACCACATCCAGATAATTCTTTGAATGCCTGTTTAAAGGCAATAATGCTATTGGTTTGGGAAGTTCCTGGAGCTTTAAAGTGTTTGAACTCATAGATGGACAGATACATTTGGCATCTATTAATCAAATAAATTATGAGTCCAGAGGATTCCATTCAGTTACATTTGTTGTAATGTTAAGAGCTAACATGGAAGAAATGTATAATAACTCATGTCATGGAATGGGGGGGGGGAAATCATATGAAGAAAGAGTAACTGCTGAAAGATTAAAGTGGTTTATAAATGGCTTTGCAAATGAGTTGGAAATAACCTTAGAAAGGACAGACTCCTTGTTCTGCTTTCTCATATCCCCCATGGAAAAGCTAGCAATATTTCTTAGGTAATAGGGTTAGTGTTTCTGATTACTTCCATTTGCCTGTCATTTTTAAATATCACAACCTGTAAACTATTCCTGCAGCTACATAATGTTGCAAATCTTGGAGAACTTGCCAAGAGGAAATTCATTACTCTAACTGTATTTGAGGACTTTTTCATGCTCTATGATTTTGTTTGTAGTTCAGAGAGACAGAAATTCTCTGGGGATCAATTAAATGAAAGATTAGGGGGTTATGTAATGGATTTCTCTGGTCCATATGAAAAAAATGAGATTGAAAGAAAGATTTAGAGAAGGAGAAAAAGAGAGGAAATAACTAAATGACTGCAACCTGACTGATCTCTCTCCCTGAGTTGTGTGAAGTCAATGCTAGTATGTTTCACTTAAATTCTGCAATGCAATGTTATTTTCTAAATCATTATATATTAGCAGCCACAGATAATTTTAGGGTGGGATTTTCAAAAAAGCAATGTTAGCCTAACTCCGCTCCCACTGAAATTAACAGGAGTGTTACCATTTAGTTAAGTGAGAGCCAAGTTAGGCCAACATGGAATGATTTTGGAAAAATCCCATCCTTCATACCCTTGTAATTAACCACCAGAAAATAGTCAGAGCAGAAGACAACAGAAACAGAAAATTCATGAAGCCCTTGGCAGATGGCTGCTTTGAAGCAAAGTAACAGATCCATTCTTTTTATCTCATTGAACTCAAGACAGGTCCCAACTCCCATATCTGAATTTGAAAAGTAAATATTAAAATAATCCTACTTTAATATAAAAGTGAAACTATAACTTTGTGTAGCATATTAAACTATGAGATAAACCTAAAGAACAGCTCATCTTGGCATTTATAAGGTAAGAAGCCACCTCAGTACTATTGGATGAATGAACACCCAAAAAGGTCAAAGGGCCTAATTATGCCTGTAAAATGGTGTCTGAAACATTAGCCAAACCGCTTTGGTTTGGAAATGAAGTTCACAAAATTACTTTTCTCAGTGTATTCCCACCTCCTTCACCACTGAACAAAACCAGGAAATGCAGAGGTGCATTGTGCTTCATATTCAAGCTAGTCATCTCCACCATAAAGGGTCTTCATGACTCTGTGCTTTTCTGCCTTACAGCTCTTCTCTAATAACCTGTCACCCACTGCTAAGGGCTTGCCTACACTTGAATGTTATTTAAGATTAAGATAGTGTGTAAATTTAAAGCACAATAGCTATTCCTGAATAACTTTGTTTGTGGACACTCTTCTTCCAGAATAAGAGTGCCTGTAGGAATATAAGGCCACATTAGACCTGAGTAAATTGAGTTTGGATTTTGACATAAGCAATAGGCCAAAAGCATGTGAGCAAAAAGAATGAATTTATGAGAAAGAAGAATTGTTTGTGTCAAACTTGTAGTGACCCTCAGAATATCAGTGTGATCTTATTTTAAGATTTGGGCTAAGCAATAGAAATAAAGAAAACATGGTCAATTGGGCACCAGGTGCAGAAAATTGGTTAGAAATGTGTAGTCCAGCAGCTAGGGGGAAATACTGTCAAATAAGATAAGGAGAAAACCTTGAAGAAAGTAGAGTATAGTCCTAAACTGCTTCAGCTGACTTTAAAGTCCAATTACCAGTAATGACATCGTTTGTTACAGTGTATAAAAAGCAAGATTTTCTAGGGGTTCATCAGAGCTTTTCCTTACCCCTTTGGCATCCCACCATGATGGGAAGGTGTCCCCAGGCCCGATCTGGTTGTGAATATTTGGCCAATGCTTATAATTGTATTGTTGCTAGGGTATAGGATATACAGGTGTATATACTTATATTCATATATTGAAGGTAACCAACACCAAATGGCCTTGGAACTAATAAAAGAATGCTTGTGTGGCAGCTGAGTCATGGTAAACCCTAACATACATATTGGAGAAATTATTTCCAACAGTGCCTCATTCCTATTAACTTAGTCCACTTTCAAACCTATTCCAGAATAACTCCATATGCAGACAAGCCTTTACTATGCTTAGAACAGCCTCCCCCATGATGTGGGCCAAGCATCCTCTCGCTCTGTTTCTAGAATCCCTCCTTAAGACCTATTCTTTCATGAACATTCCAAGGCTGATCTCTCCCTGATGATGTGCCCTCTGGTACTTACACTTCAAGTGTTAATTCAGATTGGTACATCAGATAGACTGTCAGATATTGTGGACAGGGACCACTTACTTTAATGGATGAAAGGATCAAACTATATGTCTATTATGTGTCCACATAAGCCTTGTCGTCACTGCTAAAAAAGGTGTACTTTTTACCTCGGGGTAACTAACACGCATGATCTATCCTGAAATAAACACACAATGCAGACCAGGCACTTCAGTTTTACCATGAGGTAGACTCACCTTGAAGAGAGTAAAGGGCTGTTTACTTTGCAGTTTACCTCATGGTAAAACTGAAGTGCCTGGTCTTCACTGTGTTTTTACCTTAGAGAGATCATGGAAATTATTTCCCCATGAGATACAAGATGTGCCCTTTTCTTAATTTATTTTTTAGCAGTGAAGACAGGGCCATATTGCCTTGTGAACACTTCCGGTGCTATGTAAATGAACAAATAAATAACCATGCTTTCACATTATAATAAATAATTTGAAATAATTTCTAGCTGCATTCATTTACTGAAAAACTTCATCTAAATAGGAAGCAGTATAACTCAATAGCCACAAAGTCCTGGTTTCCTAAAAATTGAGAAATTTAGTAAATGATGGTTAGAATTGTTTATTTTAATTCAAAGCAGATAAATAATGAGTAAAAATTAAATTAAAATTTTAAAAGCAATAAATCTCTCTCTGATGGGTTTGGCCAAGAGACTAGATTAATATTTGTTTTTGTATTGGATTGATCATATTCAAATTCTTCCCAAGTGCTTTAGAAAAAAATTTATAACAATACTTTGCACTCATATTATGCCTTTATCCACCATATCCTTATGATGGCAGGTGTTATTAGCACTACATTAAGGATGAGGATAGTAAGGAAAAGAGAGGTTAAGTGACTTGACCTGGTCAGTGGCAGAACTGGGAACAGAACCCAGCTTTTCTGTCTCCCACTCCGTTGTTCTAACTGCTAAACAAGACTGCCTTCTCTGGAGGTAGATGCTGGTAGTGCAGTGACTGTGTGAGCAAGTGTTCACATATCACCATGAATATTAGCTGTGGAATACAACAGGTGCTGCTCACCTTGTCCTCTCTGTTTATTAATACCAGCAAACTTTTAAATTAATCACACAGTCTGCACAGTGGTTAAGTGTCATTTCAAAGGGATTGGCTGTATTCCTATAGTTTGGCTGGCACACGACGCAAAGATATTTCTTTAATCAGTCAATTTATCATTGCAATGTATCTTTTTTATTACAAGGAAGTTTATACATATGACAGGTTTAGGTGGGTGTATGCAAGATGGTTCATTATCAAGTTCATCTGACAAGCTTTTATCTCTTCAGAAGACTCTAAACTATGAGTGATTTTATTTCAGCTATAGAAATGTCTGACACTATCACTGTGGTTCAAAAGAATTGGATTAACAATTCCATTCCTTATTCCTGGGGTAGATACGTAGGAAATTTAAAACTAAATTGTAGCTCAAATCCTTTTTATAATACACTGCAGCTGTTACCAGTGGGAGACATTCAGAACTTTGGGGTCTATTCGCCTATTGTTGTGCATTAATGACTGATAAGACTAAGAGGATAAATCGCCCTCACTTTGTTCATGAGATAAAACCTTAGCTGAAATAGTCCATTCTGTTCCGATGCAATCTTGTGCGAGAGGCATCAATAAGACAACGGACAAAGAAAAACAGCAAGAAATTAAATGAACTATCTCTACTATTTTTGTAAGTTATTCACTGGAAACAAAGAAAATCGCTACTTACACCAAAATATTTCCTATCCAGGAGGGACCCATGCAAAGGGAAAACATAACCAGGAAGTGATGCAGGCCCAATTTAACATTGCCCTGCAGTTTCTTTGTAGCAGCTAGGCTGGCAAAAAGGGCAGGGACAAACCCAGCTCACGGAATTTCTGCATCACCTCCGCAGCAGCCCCCGGAGCAGTGGGACCAGAGGAGAGAAGGAACATAGTGAGGGAGTAGGGGGCAAAGTCAGGGCATTCTAGGGTTGCCACCCATCCAGTTTTTACCCGGACAGTCTGGTTTTTGGCTTCTGTGTCTGAATGCCATTTAGGGTTACAAGGTGCCCAGTGTTTGGGGACCTGGCAACCCTAATTTATAGCACCCAAACCCAAAGTCCAGGTACTGCAGGGCAGGGAAAAGCGCCATGTCATTAACCCATGCCAGTCCCTGCTCAGCCGAGGCTGCCTTCTACCTGCAGGCATGCTTCTTGGGACAATCCTGTGAGCGACGGGAAGGGAGAGAGGAGTGAGCGACAGGGGTCAGGCCTTTGGGGGAAGAGGTGGAGCAGGGGGCCGGGCCTCAGGGAGCCGGTTACCATCCATTAGAAAGGTGGCATTCTCATACCTCAGTAATTCTGTGCCCCTGTACAGGCCCATAGGCATCACTGCAACAGGGATGAGTTAGGGCAGCCTTCAGGACTGCTTTAGCCTGAGCCTTCCACTGCCACGACTAGTGCTACAGCAGCTACACTGTTATTTATACTCAAGCTAGCTTGATGAGAGCTAGCACAAGTATGTGTCCATGAGCAGGGACTAGAGCAAGCCTTAGAGGAGAGGGATTTGTCACTTCAGGGAAGTGAAACAGCCATCAAATCCTGCAGAGCCTGAGAATCCTTGCTGAAAATAGACTCCAAACCTGAGAATCCAGGGGCATCCCTGCAAATCCTGTTCCTTTCTCCAGATTTCTTCCCCCATTTCCCTGGTTGCTCTCTCAGGAACCACAATGGCATTTTTGCCCACCACTGCAGCAGCCCATTCCTGATCTTCCTTGTCCTTGGGGAGCTAATGCTGATTGGACCTAACAGCAGCTTGCCCTGCAGTTTACATCCCATTTTCAGAGGTGCATGCCGAGTAAAGCAACTGCTCCTCAGCTTTATCCCTGCACCCTCATCCCCATCACACCCAAAGCTCCAGCCTCCAAGTTCTAGTGCAGGGGGATTTCTGCTGACTTTGGCTGCACTTTCTTTGCTGGTTTCAGGGTCTTTCTTACTCCATTGCTTCCCTTGCCCCTGTAGTAGGAGTGTGAGGAATCTGGCCCTCAGAGATAAAAACAGAGCAGCACAGGTAAACCACCTTTGTAAGTGAACTGTAATTAGTGAACAGGGGCTGGACTGACAGCACTGGAATCCTGAAACAAGCCCACAGAACCAGTACAGCACAGGAGGCAGCAAGGGAGGCTTCCTGACACTGCCCCAACAATATGCCTCAGATGCAATCATGGATGGACTCTTACTAGCAGTGACGGCAATTTGTCTCTATGGCAATTCAGTGTGTTTTATTGAAAATAATCTCTATCTTCCTCTCTCCCTCCCTATTGAAACTCTGCATTTCAGCAGCATGATGCATTTTAAGATAGTAATTGTTTCTGGAAATTGCCAATGACTAAGGACTTGTTTACCCAGGGAAATTGACTGTATAGCTCCCCTGGGTAGACACTCTGTTCTGGAATAAAATTTACTTTATTTCAGAATAATTATTCCACTTTCCCCACATAGACAAGCCCTAATTCTCATTAGCTTTTGCTTGAATTTACTGTTATTTGTCAGGAAGTTTGTGAAAGGATTTTTAAAGCGAAAAGCCATCTTTATTTAATCAATTATAGGAAAAGCAAGCTGACAGAGCAAAAGCTGACCAGTAAAAAAAAATCTACCTTTATGAACCACAAATCTTTGATGACTAACAAAGGACACAAATTACATCAGAATATTAGGTTTTATGATTTGATGTGCTTCAGTACACACAGTGACCAAGAAAGATTGAGGGGTAAGTTATCTTCTTGTAACATCCAATATCTTTTGGGGTACTTTGTGATGCTCTCTTAAAAGAGGAGGTCACATAATAAGAGTGGTCTCTTGCACACTTTTCATAGTACCAAGTAATATCATGTAACCACTTCAGAGGATTCGTTCTTCCTGTCTTCACTGTCAGTGGTTATTGCCACATTACAATGCTAGAACATATCTTTTTTTTTTTTTAAGTCCCTACCAATTGCATCTGCAGACCCCTTTTGGTTTAAAAGTGAAGAATCTTCAAAATCAGAACCCTTTGCTTGTGCAAGTTGTCTGACCCTGATTCAGGAGATAAAACCTCAACAGCAGTGCAGGAGTCAAACCTAATGAATTAAGTGAAATCCCTGTGTGACACTACGCCCCCATATTCTTCATAGAGATATTGTTACAATATGATTATGGCGTAACTATGATGTATTTTATACAAGATAGTCATGTGACATATCAGTGATTTACTGAATATGATTATCCTGTTTATATGATGTATCACTTTTGTATCTGAAGTTAGGAATATTGTCTATGTATCTATTACAAATGTGTTTGCATTCTGTCTAGTGGGCATTCCCCAGGTGTAATCAGTTTAGATGGCTGGTTGGGAAGGGCCATCTGGGAGAACAATAGGTCTTAGAAGATGCTAATCTCCCACCGGGGAGCCTTCTTGAGAAAGTTACACACAGCCTCTGTCTCATGATGGCTGCTATAGAGGCATGTCACCAAGTCACCTGGTACTGGACTCCATGATAATACTAGTGTTTTTCCACTGACCAGGTCTGGGAATCAAACTGGGAGAGACAAAGGATTCTTGCCATATGCAAAAACTATTTAAGGCAGGGGAGTGACATCACCGTGGTTGGCTCTTCACTGACTTCCCGCCCAAGAAAGAAGACTGCTGAAAACACCTGAGAAGAAAAAGACTGAACTACGGGAAAAGGGCTGAACCCAGGCTAGAGGGTTGTCTGGCCTGTGAAAGGAATAACTGCAGTTTTAAGCTGTTGCAAGTGCAGCTCTCCTTCAAGAATCTCTGCAATCTGCCTAAAACAACATTTAGGGTGAGAATTTGCTACACATATCCAATTTCTTTAGTATATTTAACCTTAGGTTGCGTGTTTGTTTTATTTGCTAGGTAATCTGTTTTGATCTGTTTGCTATCCCTTATAATCACTTAAAATCTATCTTTTGTAGTTAATAAACTTGTTTTTGTCTTGTCTAAAACCAGTGTGTGTAGAAATCATAACTTGGGGCAGAAAGCTATGTATATTCCTCTCCACGTGGAGGGAGCGGGTGAATTTCATGAGCTTACGCTGTATAGTTCTCTGTGCAGCGCAAGACAGTATAATTTGGGGTTTAACACTCCAGATGGGGTGTGCACCAGAGTAATTGGGCAGTTCCTTAGCAGAGCTGATCTCAGCATCTGTGTGCTGGATGTGTTCCTACCTTTATGTGTGCTGGTAAAGTGCAGTCTGACTCCTGGGGAAGGGCTTGACAGGCTGCATAGCAGTATGGTGTAAAGGGAACCCAGGCTGGTGGGTCAGGCGGGCTCAGTGGTACCCCAGTTCCAAGTGGCACGGGGGCAGGGGAGGGAACCCGTCACACCCTTCTTCTTAAATCAGGTTGTTTGTGATCAATTCCAGCATGTTTTAGCAGCTAATATTCTCACAAGCTTCTGAAGTTACAGATGAATGTTTTATGCTTTCTGAAAACTGAGATTAAAAGCTTTTAGATAATGTGCAGCTTCGATAATAGCTCTAATCATTCTTGAGACAGCAACCACTACAGCAGGCCAGAATTGAAGTGGAAGGAAAAAAGAGGCAAAATGGTAATCAGAATGATATGATTTTATGGTCAAATACTGTATCTTCAAATATCCTGTGTGATACACCATTGCAACATTGGGATTCCCAGCCTCCATACAGTATGGAGCATTTGTTTTTAACCTCTTGGTTAACTTGATATCCTTCCTCAAAGAGTTATTCACCCCTCACATTAGGCAGAAACACAGACCTGGATGGCCAGACCAACATGCAATGCTTCCTGGGCCAATATGTCCCTACTCACATATTTGTTAGGAACCTTTCCTAACAAATATGTGAGTAGGGACATATTGGCCATTTATTTTCCATTTAATAAATGGAAACCCTTTATTAAATGCCCTCCTATGTCCCTGTAAACAATAAGACAGGAAAAGAAATGATAATTTAATGTAAGCCAAATCTAAGGAGAGGAAGCCAGTCTGATGTAAAAGCTAACTTAATCAAGCTTGGTGCGCAAGAGGAAGAAGTGAATCGTATTACAGTCTGTTGACTCAAGAATAATGATATCAGCCTACTGAGCTGGGTAAAATCTTTGCCTCAATAGCAAATGGAAAAAAGGAAAAGAGGCTGTTTCTAGAGGTTTGTTTGTTTGTTTTTCCTCCTCACACAAGGGACTGCCAGACAGAGAATGCCAGATGGACAGTGACCTTGGAACTGGAAGCTGGGACACAGCATTGCAATTGTGAGTCACTATAGGCCATTAATATATATGGATTTCATCTTGCTTAACAAACAGTCTGTAACAGCTTTAGCATCTGCTTAGGGAGACACATCATAGTGACCTGCTAACAGCCAGATTGTTCGCTATACAGGAAAAAATGTCAGGGATTGGTAAATTCCCTCAGGTTTCCCTCACAGAATTTCCATTGGAGTTTGCCTTCAGAGGAGAAATCAGTGGGTTCTAAACTCAGAGAAGGCTGAGTCAGGCATGGGATTACAGTCCAAGTACCCAGGAAAGGACAGCAGAAGTTGCAGTATCCGTCACACCTATGGAGATGTCTACACTGCAACATAAGCCTGTGTTTGAGCCCAGCTCAAGCCTAAACCCCTTGCGTCTACATTGCAATTGTGCTAAGTCTCAGGACCCTGCAGGGCTGGAGAATCCGAGCTCAGTTTAAGCCAGAACCCAGCATCCAAGCCTTATTGCTTTGCAGTGCAGACATAGCCTCACCTGACTCAGGTCTCAAGAGTCAACCACAAATATCCCACAATTCAATGGGACAACTTCCTTAGTCCTCTCTATCCCAACAATCTACTCTACTGAAAACAGAAGCCACCCCCGCTGTTTGCTAATGGCAGCAGCTGAGGTCAGCATTAATCCATTTTCTTCTGATCTCTGATCTGCAAGCACACTGTCAGAGCGCCTCCTAGATTTGCAATGGAGAGTGAACCTATCAAGCCTTTTGCAAAGCAAGCTGCTTCCTGGTAATGTGCAGGGTGGGCAGCAAAGTTTTCCCACAGTGCACCATGGTCCTAGGGTTAAAGCGGCCACATTTCAAGGAGGCAGCACTAGGGACTACGGGATATGGTTACTTTGACTTGGGTCTGTGCACAGCAGTGTGGATGCCATAACCCTAGGTTCAAGCACAGGTTAGAACAGTATTTTAACCCTATGTTAGCACTGTGTAGATCCTCAAACCCGGGGTTCCCTAACACAGGTCAGCTGACTCAAGTCCCACTAACCCCAGTGTATACATTGCAATGTATACATACCCTAAGAGGGTAGTGAATGAACTCCAGGATGAACATCATGAAATTTATAACTAGACAATTGCATGGTGATCTCTGCATGTGACAATCCTGTTTCATGCAATTTGATACAATATAAATCTACATGATTTATACCCCCCAGCTGCAGACAGGCAGAAGGGCTAGTTAAAAATAACAAGGCATATTCTTTACAAAAGGATGACTAATAACCATTTCCTACAGTTATAGCCAGTCTGCCTCCATTAGACTACGCATATCCAAGTACAGGCAACAGCAGGATCAGGAACTGAATCTCTCTTTCCAGCACCATCTGATTTTTTAATTCCGCTAAGAAACATTAAAAGCTACAGCAAATCCAGATTTTGTGGTCTCTTTCATCTTTTTCAAAAGTTTCTATCCCTTTTATGTTGTTAGCAACACATCACAGAGGCTTTTTCTTGCCAATGCATCAAAAAACAAGTCAAGCTGGTGAGAATGAACATTTTCTTTGCCATTATCTAAGGGCACAATCCTGCACCAATAAAATCAAGGAGAGTTTTGCCACTGGACTTCAGTGGCAGCAGGATCAGGCACTTTGGGCTTGATTGGTCTTCTACCTTGCATCTAGTGCAGTCTTTCACACCCATGGCAAGGGAGTGCAGAACACTATGGGCCTGATTCTCCAGTCACACTAGTGTCAATCAGAAGTTCTGAAGTCAATGGGGTTGTGCCAGAGTAAAATCACTGCAAGCAAAAAGGCAATTGTGCCCTACCATTCTGATCTGATAGCGTCTTACACTCATGTTATACAGGTATAAATGACTACACAAGATGCAAGGCAGTGAAAAATCAGAGCCACAGCCCTTTTAATGTGCCTGTGGTGTATATTGTATGCCTGCATACATTAATAAATATTCAGTATTAGAGCTGGTTGGAAAAGCGGGGCAGGGATGTTTCCCACAGATCATTTTGATTTATTGGTGACAAATCAAAACCCAAGCTTTTTTAGCTGAAAACTAATGTAGTCTGGCCGGGAAGCCTGGCCATTGAAGAGAATGGGGCCACAAGGCAGCTGAACTACAGCTCCCATGAAGTACCAGAGTGGCAATTCAAATCAGCATTTTTGGTTTTCAGATGTTTTGGGTTTTTTGACAAAACATCAAAATTATCCAAAGAAAGCAGAAACTTTTCATGAAAAATTTCATTTAATTGAAAACCAAGTTTTCCATTGAAATACAAAAATTTTCCATCAAAACTGACCAGCCCCATTCAATAGAATAAGAATAATACCATTAATTATCCACCTGCTTATTGAACAGCAAATCGGAAATGATTGTTCCCTGGTTAGAGTATTTTCTGCTTCCTCTGCTCTCTAGAGATACACATACCACCCTGTTTTGCCTGAGTCTCAAGTAGACGACAGTATAATTAATTTTTTTATAATTAAAACAGGGACTTGATGAAGTGCAAACATAAGAACATAAGAACATAAGAAAGGCCGTACTGGGTCAGACCAAAGGTCCATCTAGCCCAGTATCTGTCTACCGACAGTGGCCAATGCCAGGTGCCCCAGAGGGAGTGAACCTAACAGGCAATGATCAAGTGATCTCTCTCCTGCCATCCATCTCCATCCTCTGACGAACCAGTAACCAGTGTGACTTATGCAAAACCTGTACAGGAAACAAACATGGGAGCAGATTTTTATTTTAAATTTTTATGATTGGCCTTTGTAAGTTTTGCTATTTTGTCTTTTTTTTTTAAAAAAAAATTGTAGCTCTAAGAAGCAAATGAAAAATGGGAAAGACTGTTAAGATACATAGAAATAGGAGAAGTACTAGGAGCCCTAACTAGGGTGATCAGATAGCAAGTGTGAAAAATCGGGACGGGGGTGGGGGGTAATTGGCACCTATATAAGAAAAAGCCCCAAATATCGGGACTGTCCCTATAAAATCGGGACATCTGGTCACCCTAGCCCTAACTCTTTAATCCGACTTCATTAATCACCTTGCTTCTAAACAACTTTTCCAATTGCACCTTTTGTACACAACAGCAGAAGAGAATTAATAGATATGACGTGTCTCCGGAAACTGTGTGGGTGGAAAATGTCAAACAGCACCAGCAGACAAAGAGAAGTGTAAACTGTAGCTAAAACTTCAATAAACAGATAAGGAGATACAGCATGCAGATGGCCAAATAATCTCTGTAAGCAAAAGTGTAAATTCATCAAAGCTGTATGAACAATTTCTTCACAAAAGGGCCTAATCCTGAGAAAGCCGCAGAAATCCAATCTGGAAGTGACAGCTTAAAGGCCAAACAGATTTACCAAAATACTTCTAAAGCTTTAAAAATACATGTACATGGAACACCTCCCTCCCCCCCCCCCCCCCCACACACACACACAAAGATCACTATCTTTTTGGGTTTGGTTAATACAAAACCAACAAAATGAGCTCCAGACTCTCAGCATGTGGCTGAGAGCACTGTGGAGATGATGTCGTCCAAGCAGCATTGTACTTATGCTAAGACTCATCTTAGGTACTTCTAGAAGGAACCCTGGTACCTTTCATGATGGACTGCCAGGTGAAATCAAAGTGGGCCTTTTTCCCTAGTTGGCTCTGTCTTCATCCTCCTTCTCTCTCACTTCTCATTCTATCTCGTCCCAGCCTCTAGCCTGGACAAAGCACTAGTAAATATAATGGATGAAGTCTTGGTCCTACTGAAATCAATGTCAAAACTCCCATTGACTTCAACGGGGCCAAGATTTCACCCACTATTGGGAACAATCCCACATTAGCAGGGGGAGAATGAGATGATCTAATAGATCATTCTGCCGCTGCTGCTTTTTCAGTCTACTTCTCTGCAGTTTTTTCTTTAACACCCCCATTGCTTGCACTACCCCAGCCAGATGACTCTCTTCCCCATATTTTACTTCTCTCAGACTATAAGGGCAGAGAATGACATGGTTATGGGAGAAGCACTGTCTTCCTAATGTGAGCTGAAGAGAAAGTTTACAGAAATAATTGCTTAGATCAAGTAGGAGGAAAGGTGTGGTGCATGGCTAAATACACATTTGATTAACTGTTTAGCAAAGCCAGTAATTTATAGAACAAAGAAAAATTGTGGAGTAGTGTGAAAACTGAAATCCATCTTTTTTTCAACCCACTGGTCTTAGATACATGTTTATACATTATTGGATTTATGTATTATATACACACATACCCGATGTCCTTCACTCTTCTTCTCAGGAGTTAGGAAGGTCATTCTGAGTTCATGTAAATATGTTTTATACCATGCTGTTCACTAAGTACTCCTTATATAGAAAACAAACACCTAATTTTAAACAAAAGGAGTAGCATTTACAGATATTTAAAATGGCAAGAAAAAGAAAAAAATTGGCACATTTTGAAAACTAAATGCAAACCACATGACTCCAATGGAGAAAGAAATAGAATTCTTTTAGGGAACAACCCAATAATCACTGGTCTTCATTAACCCCCCTATGCCCTCTGATTGAGTGGTTTGTTTTTATTTAATTACACAATGTGAAAGAAAAGCCCTATGTGCCAAGCTATTGTTTCAGTATATGATTAACGTAAAACTGCTGGGATCATTTTATAGAATGTTATAAATCTGGTTCTTGACATATTTTTATTTCTTTTTCCTTTTTTAAAATGCACTTTACTTAAATTTCTCTAATCTTGAACTTAAGTTTTATGACTGAATCTACGATGACTGCCAAAAGCATGTTTCAGTATATTTTATCCTGCTGTCTGCCAAGCCACAAAAGGAAAAGAGAACTTGGGCTCAAAATTAAAAGTAAAATTTAAAAAGCATTCAAATTATAGGAACACAAGAACATGAAGGCTAAGGGGCACAAGATTACCACATTGTCCATTACACGCAGTACTGAATGGAATATCACAAACCTACGAAGGAGAAATCAACATAGATCTTATCTAAACACTGTGTTAGCTCAATAGGCAGTGATACGCACAAGCAACTCAAATCAATTTCAAAAGAAGTAGCACAGCTGTAGCTAAGGGCAAAATTGACTCCTAGGAGCCTTATTCCTTTTCTTATAAACAGGAGGGAGCTGAGTTCTCCAGGAAATACCCTGGACTTTACAACTGTTCTCCTCTTGATCTGCTGGAGCCAGGACTGGCTCCAGGGTTTTTGCCGCCCCAAGCGGCGGAAAAAAAAAAAAAAAAGCCGCGATCGCAATTGCAATCGGCGGCACTCTGGCGGCAGCTCCACCGCGCCGCTTTCTTCTTCGGCGGGAATTCGGCGGCAAGTGCTTCCCTCCAAGAGGGACCCCCCGCCGAATTGCCGCCGAACAGCCCGACATGCCGCCCCTTCCCCTTGGCCGCCCCAAGCACCTGCTTGCTGGGCTGGTGCCTGGAGCTGGCCCTGGCTGGAGCTTAGCATCCTGTACAGTCCATTTTTTTTCTCAGGCTTTTGTGGAGGGGTTGATCTGAGGTTTGGGTTTATCAATAACTGGTCGACATTGATTTCTGCACAAAGGTGGAGAAAAGCAGTTCTCTGTGTTCTATTTTGTATTGTGTGTTGTAGTTGTATATAAATCTAAATAAATATTTCTGCATTCATAGCAGACCCAAAGCCCACTGAATTCAATGGGTTTGCTTGGAATATAGGATTGAGCTCTGTATCCATGCAATGTGTGTGAGGACATTATGACAACTTTAATTCAGGCCTCTTGCATTCTTGTATCTTCTGACTTGTGTGTGTTTAAAACTGAAACCTAAAATTACTTACATTTAATTTATAATTAATATACAGAAATTATACACCAGCTGCTTCAAAACTAAAGCTTAGTTTAATTTTAATTCGTAGTCTCCTCTTAGCTTTTATTTTTCCAAATTAAATAGAATTTTCTTTCTTTCACAATTTGTATTGCAGTTAACATCTACAGCTCAGATGGCTGGAGAACTTACAGAAGTTATTCATTACCACTTCCAGTATGGGAGAGGCAGATCACAATCTATCAACTGTAAAAATGTTTGGCTATTATTAAAATAATTATGTAAAAAACTTCACTGGTTACAAAAAAAAAGAAGAAAAGTTAATATTTGTCCCTCAGCTGGTTGACTCTACCAGAAAAGTCTGAGCATCTGAATCCCATGTTTTTGCTGCTGATGTCTTAGGCAGTTCCTAGTTCCACATTCAAAAAGAGCTGCAATAGCACTGTGAAGTAAAGTACACTTCATTAACTTTCTTTTTGCAATGTTGAATATATTCTCAACTTAACTTCACTAAGCAGTTGTAGCTCTTTTTGAATATGGAAATCGGAACTGCTTATAATGCCAGAAACAGTAGCATAATCATCAAACCTAATAAATGAGATGACACCCAGACTTTAAAAATCAGGTCATTCTGATTACTGGCTTGTTGCAATTTCAGCATGATTTAACAGTCAGAAAGGAAGGTTAAAAACTGGGATTAGAAATTTATAGATGTGCAGCACTGGTTCATCAGAATGTGTTATACTGAGGTCCAATATCTTGCAAACCACCAGGTTGCAAGCAACACACTATATAACATGGAAAAACTGGTATTATCAGCTTTACCTTGGGAGGTATTATTAGTTTCTATGCATGGTAGTTCATGAGATATCAGACCTTAAAGTATTCACTGCTCCCTGCAGCCAGGCAAATATATAGATCATTCACCAGAGAGAACAGGATGTTTTCCTACAAATCAAAAATTGCTAGTTGGAAGCTAGGGATTAAATAATGGTATGCACAAATATGAATTAACACAGGGTAGTCTACACATAAAGTCCCGTGGCAGCAAGTCTCAGACAGTCTCCACTTCATGGGGTTTGTGCTATGGACTAAAAAAGCAACGTAGACATTCCTTCTCGGGCAGGAGCCCAGGCTCTGAAATCCAGAGAGCAGGGTAGGTCCCAGAGCCCAGGCTCCAGACTGAGCAGGAACATCTACACTGCTAGTTTTAACCCCATTGCGTAAGCCCCACAAGCCCAAGTCGGCTTACCCAAGCTCTGAGACTTCTTGCTGCAGGAGTTTTTTTGCAGTGTAGACTTGCCCAGTTTTTCTTTTATTGCTATTGAAACAATGTGCTCTTTTTAAAATACTTGACCCATCCATTTGCCCAGACGCACTGTCTGTCTGTCTGTCTCTCTCTCTCCCTCTCTCTCTCTCACACACACACACACACACACACACACTCTCTCTCTCTCTCTCTCTCTCAAAATTATATAGCTTTGTCAGGTATATTTTATGTTCTTCCCAAGACTGCCACACTAAAGCGTGATAATTTCAGTGTTATTATTATTATTTATTATTTGTATTACTGTAGCACTTAGAAGCCCCAATCCTAGACCAGGACCCCATTGCGCTAGGCACTGTACAAACACAGAACAAAAACATGGTGTCTGTCTCAAAGAGCTTATCATTTAAGTATCAGACAAGAGACAACAGATGTATATAGCAGGCATACGAGAGAGTACAAAGAATCAGTGAGCTAATATTTGTCCGCATGTTAGGCAATGTTCTCAATGCAACACCAGCCTCACTGCTGTCCCATTTTTATAGGCATCGTGGCAAAGGAGAGTTCTGAGGAGGATTTGAAGGAGGATGATAAGGCAGTTTTGTGGCTATCTACAGGGAGTTCCTTCCAAGCATGAGGAAAGGCACAAAGGTGTTGCTTTGAGATTACCCAGAGATAAAGTGTAGAGGGAGAAGAGACAGGGACCAAGGACAAAGCCCCACAGAACCCTCACAGAAAGTTGGAGAGGGAATAAAGAGTATAACCTCTAAAGGACACATTGAAGGAGCAATTAGAGAGGCAGTAGGAGAACCAGGAGAGGACAGAGTCATGGAAGCTGAGGGGCTGGGATTGTGTTGCAGGCAGCTAACAAATCAAGGTGGGGGAGGACGACTACGAGAACATACCCTCTTAACCCCCCTGTTTTGATTAACTGTACCAAAAATTTGGAAACCATGAAGCCTATAAAAACAGTACAGGAGTAAGCCAGATATTGCACTGAGAACATTGCCTATCATGCTGACCAATATTAGCTCACTGATTCTTGTACTCCCCTGTATACCAATGAGGGAAGATTCAGAAATTGGGGTTTGTTTAGTCTGGAGAAGAGAAGACTGAAAAGGGGACATGATAACAGTTTTAAAATACATAAAAGGTTTTTACAAGGAAGAGGGAGAAAAATTGTTCTTCTTAACCTCTGAGGATAGGACAAGAAGCAATGGGCTTCAATTGCAGCAAGGGAAGTTTAGGTTGGACATGAGGAAAAACTTCCTAGCTGTCAGGGTGGTTAAGCACTGGAATAAATTGCTTAGGGAGGTTGTGGAATCTCCATCATTGGAGATTTTTAAGAGCTGGTTAGACAAACAGCTGTCAGGGATGATCTAGATAATACTTAATCCTACCATGAGTGCAGGGGACTGGACTGGAAGACCTTTCGAGATCCCTTCCAGTGCTGCCATTCTATGATTATTATTAGTATGAATTATTTGAATTCCAGAAGTGCCCAGAGGTACCAGCTGAGGAGCCTCAGGCCCCATTTGTGTTAGGTAGTGAACAAACACATAGTAAGAAACAGTCTCTGAAGAGTTTCTAAAGGAAACAGATGAGACAGAGAAAGGGAGTATGCTTGGTTGGCTTTACCTGTTTCTAAGCATATTGTACTACTCTAATCTTTGGGGTAGGAAAATCTGAGTTAACTTACTATGAAAAAGGGCAAACATAAGATTTTTTTTTATTGAAACCATATTTAGAAAGATGATACAACTACATTTTGTGAGGAGCAGCCAATATTTGCATTCACTGAAAGAAATAATAATGTTCCAGTGAAGACTGAAATCAAACAGGATACTTGAAATTAGACCAAGAATGCAACTAAATGTAAAGGATTTCTGAGATGCACATTATCCAAGTCTGAAATGAGCTTATTGAAGTTATGACTTTTCAGCTGGAATAATGCTATTGTGGGCCAAATTCACCCAAAGTATAACTCCACTGAGTTGAGGGAGTTACATGAGTGATGAACTGGCCTGCTGTGATTCAAGCTCCTTCTCATTTTACTTTGCAAATTCTTGTCTGCAAAAACGGAGGCATTTGTATGCTTTTCACAAAACTTTGAATATTTCCCCAAGGGCAAAATGGTAATTCATTTTTCACCCCCAACCAGTTCCAGTCCCAAATCCAAATGATGGTCTAAATATTTACATTGGGACCCAAAGAAAACACAAAAATAAAGGGGAGGGCAAAACAAAGCACAAATATAGCAAAGAAAATCAGTGTAAATACAGACAAAAATGAACTGAATGGACAAATCATTCCTGAGGGTTGGACTGTGGCTGGGACGGTAAGGTTGTGTTGCAAAACTCTAGCAAAATTTCACTGAAGTCAATGCAAGTTTTGCCTAAGGAAGCAGAGAGAGACACAAGCAGAACTCTCATTTACATGAGACTAAGTGATTACTGGGGAGAGAACCAACTTGCTTTCTATAACAGCAATCGCTTCATATTACTGCACAGTATGTACCTCTGGGAATCAGAGCAGCTTCTTAAAAGAAAAATAACATTGTTTCTATAAACAAAGGTTTCAAGTTATTATTCAATTTCGTTTAAAACGTTGATCAACAACTGCACTGTTAAGCCATTTTCTGTTGCTTTTGTTGTCTTGTTACAAAGATTTTCACCAAAACAAAATACACTAAGAGCTGACATTTTGAAAGCACGTTGATGTGCACTGGTGAAAGTAGGGTCACTTATGATATTGCAGTTGCTGTTTTCTTCTGTTGGTCTTTACAGCTAAAACATAACTTTTTATTATTTTAATAAATTCAGACCCAGATAGATCAAGCCTGGAACATACGTACTTTATGCGAAGGAAGAAAAATGTGTTATGAGTAGGTTTCTTTTAGGATTTCTGATCTGTAATCACACCCACACAAATCTACCTATATCCCACTAGGCAGATGATGTGAGAAGCAATGTCATTTGCTCAACAGAACACACAAAGTGAGTCATTGCAAAGTGACACTTGTCCAGGTAAATCAAACTAAACCAGGGAATATGTCTGTTGTGTTCATTGAGCCCTTGCTGCACAGTTTTGTGTGATACCCTTTGAATTATCTGAATCCCAACACACATCCCCTTCCCTGATGAAGGGAGACTGAGAACAAACCAAGTTCTTTTCAGACACTCAGTGAATGAAAAAGACAGGAATCAAGAAACTAAAGAGAGAAAAAACATATTAGAACACTATGTCTATCTCCATGCTAGCTCAGGATTCTTTCCTAAAGTATTCTCAAGAGTCTTTTCTCAAGTCTATTTTTAAATGACTGGCTATGGAGCTCTCATAATTTCCCTGGGAGACTATTCAACAGTCTAAGATCTGGCAGGATCTTTTCCTTTATTCCTTTGACCTCCCTAAACAATTCCTCTGACTACACTCTTGGCATTTGCATCATTTAACATGGTTCTCATATTCCCCCTTAGTTGTCATTTAGCCAACCCAAACACAGACCCTTTAATTATATTTGTTGCTTTTCTCTGATTTCCCTCCAATCTGTTGTCATCTTTCTCATACTGAGGTGACTATAACTGAAAACAGTATTCTAGGCATTCCCATCAGTGCTACAGAGAGAAGAAATCTCACTGTTCTTGGTGATAGAGTGTGGTTTCAGAAGTACTGATCATGCAATAGTAAGGGACCCCTGTATAATCAGTAATGTGACTAGAACACTATTGGTGATCTGCCAACTAGAGCCAGCAGACACAGTGATGGGTGAGCCTGGTGGAAAACTGAACCACCAAGAAAAATTATGGGCCACTTTCTGCCACCCTTACTCACATTGAGTAGTAACTGATTGGTATGTGTTTGTTGAGTGCCCACAATGGGGTCTGGTCCATGTCTGGGATTGCTAGGCTCTATGATTATATAAATAATAAATAAAATAATAATAATAATAATAATAATTCCACAAATAGCCCCATTGAATTCAATGGGGCTGCTTGAGAGTAAGGTGAAAACCAGTGCAAACTAGTATATCAGAATCTGGCCCTATGTTTGTAAGTTACAGTGTAGGGAGCATCCTGTTCACTGAGGCAAACAGTTCCTGTGCTATAGCTACAAGTCTGTTCTATTGTGAACTTAATCTCCACGCCTAATTCTCTCTGATAAAGAGTCTGTTTTATCTTAACATCTATGTGTAACCTCTTCCTATTCTAACCAAGCACCCTACCTAACCTATCTAACCCAATTACACTATTATCATCAACATCCTTTCAAAGCAGTGCTGGGCAGGGACCTTCCCTTTTCAAAACAAGCAGCTGCTAAATGTAGCTAAACCATTTTATACATAAAGAAAACAGAAGAGAAGGGACATAAATAATGTTTTCGAAAATGCTGCCCCGATGGACATATTATTCCAAGGGGGCTCACTCCTGGTCTGTGTGCTGCATATATAAACAGAGCAAGTGATTATTAGCCCAGAGAGCTAAGCATGAAATTGTGGATGGTTTTGTTGTTTTTACAATCTAAAATGGACAGATAAAGAGTGAGATTCTGCAGTGAACCTGCAAGAGGCACTGCACAGAACTCAGCCCAGCGGAAGAGTATCCTGGGGTGACTTTAAGCCATCATTGTGCTCTCCCAATCCTGGCTATTCTAGGGGCTGCAAAGGCCCTTTGGCGTAACCTAGGCTGCCCTATGGGCCACAGCACTGCCCAGAATCTCCCCATCGCTGCACATCCCTCCCAACCCCAGACTCAGCATGTCCCCCATGCCATGGTTTGCAATGGTGTCCTCAGAGGCAACCTTATGGCTGTCCTCCATACTGCCTGCACTGAATGAATCCTCCCTCCATCTGTATACAGAGCTTATAGGGCTCCTTTAATCTGGCTATTTTACATGGTGTAAGGGGCCACAGCTGGGCTGAGGATCTCATCCAAGGTGTAAGTAGGGTTTTGCTTTTTCCATAAACAAATTAAAAGATTGTGTTCAGCCTGAACTTTCAGTATCCAAACAAATATGTATCAATGGAGGAGGAGTACATTAGATGTTGTCATTGTACTTGCAATTTCCTACAAATTTTATCTGGATCTCTCTGCTAAAATCATCATCAATACAATAGCTAACAATGTTGATTTAGCTGTGACACTCTGAGTACCTTTCCCAGACCCAACAAAGAGCTCTGTGTAAGCTTGAAAGCTTGTCTCTTTCACCAACAGAAGTTGATCCAATAAAAGATATTACTTCACCCACCTCGTCTCTCTAATATCTTGGGACCAACACTGCCAATGTTGGGTCCTGTGGCACTGTCATAACTATAAAGGGAAGGGTAACAGCTCTCCTGTGTACAGTACTAAAATCCCTCCTGGCCAGAGACTCCAAAATCCTTTTACCTGTAAAGGGTTAAGAAGCTCGGGTAACCTGGCTGACACCTGACCCAAAGGGCCAATAAGGGGACAAGATACTTTCAAATCTTGGGGGGGGGGGAAGGCTTTTGTGTGTGCTCTTTGTTTTAAGGGGTTGTTCGCTCTTGGGACTGAGAGGGACCAGACATCAATCCAGGTTCTCCCCATCTTTCTAAACAAGTCTCTCATATTTCAAACTTGTAAGTAAAAAACCAGGCAAGGCGTCTTAGTTTTACTTTGTTTTCTCAACTTGTAAATGTACCTTTTACTAGAGTGTTTATCTTTGTTTGCTGTACTTTGAACCTAAGACAGAGGGGGGTCCTCTGAGCTCTTTAAGTTTGATTACCCTGTAAAGTTATTTTCCATACTGATTTTACAGAGATGATTTTTACCTTTTTCTTTAATTAAAAGCCTTCTTTTTAAGAACCTGATTGATTTCTCCTTGTTTTAAGATCCAAGGGGGTTTGGATCTGTATTCACCAGGAGTTGGTGAAAGGAAGGAGGGGGGAAGGGTCAATTTCTCCTTGTTTAAGATCCAAGGAGTTTGGATCTGTATTCACCAGGGAATTGGTGAAAAAGTTCTCAAAGCTTCCCAGGGTAGGGAATGGTGGCAGCGGACCAGAACTAAGCTGGTAGTTAAGCTTAGAAGTCCTCATGCAGGCCCCCACACTTGTACCCTAAAGTTCAAAGTGGGGATACAGCCTTGACAGGCACCTTTAAGACTAACAGAAGTATTGGAGCAGAAGTATTGGAGCATTGGTGCTCCAATACTTCTGTTAGTCTTAAAGTTGCCACAGGACCCTCTGTTGCTTTTTACAGATTCAGACTAACACGGCTACCCCTCTGTTACTTGACTGCCAATGTTGGTATTTAAACTCTCATCACTAGGATTTAGAGTCAACTCCATGTTGAGATAAAAGTTAGTATCTATTAGAGCTATTGCTCAAGTCTGTAGACTCAGAAAGTCAGTACTGCTTTGGTTCATACTTGTAAAGCTATTAGCACAAGAAGAAGGGCTAGCAACTTAATTTTAATGAAAACTTAAAATTCTGCAGAAATTGAGAACTCTGCACACCAGAAAGGTGACAGGATAGAGTTCCTTCCCAGCCAAGCTCACTTCAAACTCTGCACCTCGCCCTTTGTAAAAGAACAAGGAGAGGATTGTTGTCTGAATAGAAGTACTATGGCTGTGATTTAGCATGGTACTTAAGTCTGAGCCTAACTTTCAGCATTAAAGTACTCCAGTGAAGCCAATGCAACAACTCAGATAGGAACCACCCTATTGCATCAGAGCAGTGGTCCACCTACTCCAGTATCTTGTTTTCAACAGTACCAAGTAACAGATGCTTCAGAGAAAGGTGCAAAACCCCACAGCTAACATGCTTAATGATAAACATTTAAGTCCTGTGGTGCATCAGGGCAAAATGTAGAGTATTACCTTGCCATAATAACAACTACTTTAGTTTATATACAAAGAAGGTTTGTTGGTTTTATTTATTTGGTTGATATGGTTTGTGTTTTGCTGGGCTTGTTTCTGTTTTGTTTTTTGCTTTATTTTTGAGGGGTTTATCTGTTTTTTGTTACTGTCAGATATGATTGTAATTATACATAAAATCTAAACAGATACTAGGCATAAAAAAAGAGAGGCTCTGCTGTTTTCAGATGGCAGAACATGCAGAATGTAGAACCTAACTATGCTAGTGAGTTAACCATATAAAACAGATGTTTCTCTCATAAATAATTTACTCTCGGTGACTTTTTAATTTCAGAACAATAAAGAAGAAAGACAGAAACACCCCCCACCCCCAGGACATGTTCTATACATTAATTTTACAGAATTTCAATTCTGCTTTTGCATCAATATGAAGAGTTACTGAGCCTGGGAGTAAGCACCGTGCTCGCTATTTTTTGCGGGCTTGGTCCCATAATTAATTTTTTTTTTCAGAAACACTTACCTGGGCAGATACACTAAGAGCCAAAGTGAAGCCCACTAATCCTCACAGGCAAGGTGAGATGGACCAAGACAGATCTAGTATTCTTATAGGAGGGACTCCAACCCCATTCCATGCAGAATGTGTTATATTATATATTTTTTTCTAATTATTCTCTGAGTTTTGCCCCACAGATATGTAGTGGATGTTGTGAATGAAATGTGGGCCAAAATCTGCCCTCAGTTACATGGTGTAACTTCCATTGTCTATAAAGGGAGTTTCACCATATAAAGGAGGGCAGAATCAGGTCTTAGTCCTTTTTGTTTTGGTCAAGAGCATAGTAGGTTTTTGACAACTGTGAAAATTGACATATAGTAGAGAAGAAAGGGGTTTTAATCACATATCTTGTACAATTTAAGTGGTAGTCCACCCACAAGTCATGGGTAGTCGGGGGAAAGGTGAGATTAGGACAGAGCTAGGGGATGCTATGGATTGTGATCTAAAAGATCTCCGAAGTACAATGCATAATGCATGCTGATTTCTAAAGTTGTCACCATCCCATTGGATCTGCACAGGTGGATGTTTGATGGCTGGAGTGTTCATAGCTGTACAGCAATCACATGCAGCCATTCATAGACAATTAAGTCAGGAGGTGAATTAGGGTTGCCAACTTCGGTTGGACAAATTCCTGGAGATTTCATTACATGGCATAATCTTTAATTAAAGATTAATTTTTGATTCCTGGAGACTCCAGGACAATCCTGGGGGGTTGGCAATCCCAGGGTGAATCCAGCATACCCACCCCACCTTGCTGAAGGTTACATGGTCTCTATTAACCCAAGTTTGCATTGTTATGCACCCAAAACTTCCTAAGAGTTTTGAATAGGCCAGGAATGCAAGACCCAAATGGATGGAAAGATAAATCTTTTGACCCTTTAGGAATTAGGAACATGGAATTATCACCCATCTTTATTCAGAATTAGACTGATTTATACATTGTTGTATTAAACACACAAGGTGTTTCTTCTATGCATGCCTAGCACATGCCACCTACCTGCCCACCCACCATCAGAATTACCCTGGTCATTTTTCAACGTATTCTCCTTTTTACAAAAATTAAATAAATAAATCTATATTTTAAAAGGAAAGGAGCAATTAAAATGCTAGCTGAGGGGATAGGAGAAGCAACTGTTTAAGAAGGACCTTTTTAAAACTGAAGAAAATATATTAATGCTTTCTAGGGTTGTATTGCATATAGTTATGCATGTTATTATAAAGCACATTTTCCTCTGGAAATTACTGTAGAAAACACTTAAGTCACAATGTCAATGTAAAGTTTATGCCCCCTTCACTCTTTGGTGCCCGGGTCAGGATTTCCTGAAGGTAAGAGATGATTCAAAAGATATTTAGGCATGGCTTTGGGAAAAGTAAAGCTTTCCTCCCAGGAAGCAGAGCTTCAGAAGGGGCTTTGGACTTCAGGGAGAACTAAGCAAGTATTCACGTGGGGGCAACTGATAAGAGAATTATGAATGGTGTGAAGGAAGTGGCTTATAGAACAATGGAATATCTGATCAAATGAGAGAGGGGTGAAGTGGAGGGGGAAATAGTGTGAACTCTTTCAGACTCCAGGTGGTGTAGGTTCAATTCCGCCTTGTGGTTTAAAAATGAGTGAACATAGTTGGTTCATAGAATCATAAAACCTGGAGATGGAACTGTAGATTCCATCACTAATCCTGGGAGACTATTCCCTAATATAAAACAGTGGGGTGGAAATGCACTCTCCCCGCCGGTGTGCTGAGAGGGAATGCCCAGTGGAAGAATCTTACGCTTCTTAAGATCCAAACAGTAGCCCAGGCAAGGAGAGGAAGATGCAACTCTTTCCCTCCTGCTACTTCCCCCTTCATGCTCTGACCCCTGGCCCAGTGACACTGGGCTCTCTCCCTTCCTCTTTGTACCCCCACGGTGCTCTGGTCTGGGCAGCGGAAGAAGAGATTCTATAGGCTGTGAAGCTAGCTTCACAGAGTCATAAAGTTTAAGGCAAGAAGGGACCACCAGACCATCTAGACTGACCTCCTGTATATCACATAGACTCATAGACTCATAGACTTTAAGGTCAGAAGGGACCAATATGGTCATCTAGTCTGACCTCCCGCATGATGCAGGCCACAAAAGCTGACCCACCCACAACAGAATCTTCCAGCCTGCGACTCCTGCCCTATGCTGCGGAGGAAGGCGAAAAACCTCCAGGGCCTCTGCCAATCTACCCTGGAGGAAAATTCCTTCCCGACCCCAAATATGGCGATCAGCAGTACCCCGAGCATACAGGCAAGAGTCTACAGCCGGACCCTCATTTTACCCGCGATGGCACGTTAATGACTAATTGACTAAAATCACATAATCCCTTCAAACCATTCCCTCCATAAACTTATCAAGCCTAATCTTGAAGCCAGAAAGGTCTTTCGCCCCCACCGTTTCCCTCGGAAGGCTGTTCCAAAATTTCACCCCTCTGACGGTTAGAAACCTTCTTCTAATTTCAAGCCTAAACTTCCCCACGGCCAGTTTATATCCATTCGTTCTCGTGTCCACATTACTACTCAGCTGAAATAATTCCTCTCCCTCCTTGGTATTAATCCCTTTGATATATTTAAAGAGAGCAATCATATCCCCCCTCAGCCTTCTTTTGGTTAGGCTAAACAAACCGAGCTCCTCGAGTCTCCTTTCATAGGAAAGGTTTTCCATTCCTCGGATCATCCTAGTGGCCCTTCTCTGTACCCGTTCCAGTTTCAGTTCATCCTTTTTGAACATAGGAGACCAGAACTGCACACAGTACTCCAGATGAGGTCTCACCAGCGCCTTGTATAACGGAAGCAGCACCTCCCTGTCCCTACTAGAAATACCTCGCCTAACGCATCCCAAAATTGCATTAGCTTTTTTCACAGCCACGTCGCATTGCCGACTCATAGTCATCCTACGATCAACCAGGACTCCGAGGTCCTTCTCCTCCTCCGTCACTTCCAACCTATGCGTCCCTAACTTATAACTAAAATTCTTATTAGTCATCCCTAAATGCATCACCTTACACTTCTCACTATTAAATCTCATCCTATTATTTTTACTCCAATTTACAAGGTCATCCAAGTCTCCCTGCAGAATATCCCTATCCTTCTCCGAATTGGCAATACCTCCCAACTTCGTGTCATCCGCAAACTTTATCAGCCCACTCCTACATTCGGTTCCGAGGTCAGTAACGAATAGATTGAATAAAATCGGACCCAAAACCGAACCTTGAGGAACCCCACTGGTGACCTCCGTCCAACCCGACAGTTCCCCTTTCAGTACTACCCGCTGCAGTCTCCCCTTTAACCAGTTTTCTATCCACCTCTGGAATTTAATATCGATCCCCATCTTTTCCAATTTAACCAATAATTCCTCGTGTGGGACAGTATCAAACGCTTTACTAAAATCAAGGTAAATTAGATCCACCGCATTTCCTTTATCTAGAAGGTCTGTTACTTTCTCAAAGAAGGAGATCAAGTTGGTTTGGCACGATCTGCCTTTCGTAAACCCATGTTGTAATTTGTCCCAATTGCCATTCACCTCAAGGTCCTTAACTACTTTTTCCTTCAAAATTTTTTCCAAGACCTTGCATACTACAGAAGTTAAACTAGCAGGTCTGTAGTTACCCGGGTCACTTTTTTTCCCCTTCTTAAAAATAGGAACCACATTAGCTATTTTCCAGTCCATCGGTACCACCCCCGAGTTTACAGATTTATTAAAAATTATCGCCAAGGGGCTTGCAATTTCTCGCGCCAGCTCCTTCAATATTCTAGGATGGAGATCATCTGGTCCCCCTGATTTAGTCCCATTTAGCTGGTCAAGTTTGGTTTCCACCTCTGATACTGTAATGTCAATCGCCCCTCCTTTATTCCCCTCTATCCCGCTCCCTCTATTCCTAAGCCCTTCATTAGCCTTATTAAATACCGACGCAAAATATTCATTTAGATATTGTGCCATGCCTAGAGTATCCTTAATCTCCACTCCATTTACATGCTTCAGCGGTCCCACTTCCTCTTTCTTTGTTTTCTTCCTATTTATATGGCTATAAAACCTCTTACTATTGGATTTAATTCCCCTCGCGAGGTCCAACTCTACACGGCTTTTGGCCTTTCTCACCGCATCCCTACATGCTCTGACCTCAATAAGGTAGGTTTCCTTACCGATCAGCCCCCTCTTCCATTCTTTGTACGCTTTCTGTTTTTTCTTAATCGCCCCTTTGAGACGCCCGCTCATCCAGCTAGGTCTAATTCTCCTGCCCACTAACCGTTTCCCCTTTCTCGGGATACAGGCCTCGGACAGCGCGTGCAACTTCAGCTTGAAATAATCCCAGGCCTCATCTGCCTTTAGCTCTCTAAGTATGTTAGCCCAATCTATTTCCCTAAGTAGTTGCCTTAATTTATTAAAGTTGGCCTTTTTGAAATCGTAGACCATAGTCACAGTTTTATTTCTGTTAATCCTTCCATTTAGTTTAAACCGAATTAGCTCATGGTCACTCGAGCCAAGGTTGTCCCCTACTATCATTTCCTCAGCTAGGTCCTCACTACTCACCAGCACCAAATCTAAAATGGCATCCCCCCTTGTCGGTTCAGCTACTGCTTGCTGAAGGAATTCATCTGCTAGCACGTCTAGGAACATCTGAGCCCTATTATTGTTGCTAGCATTTGTTCCCCAATCTATGTCTGGGAAGTTAAAGTCCCCCATGATCACACAGCTCTTATTAGTTTTTACTTCCTTAAAAACATTAAATAGTTCTCTGTCCGCATCCAGGCTAGATCCCGGCGGTCTATAGCACACCCCAAGCAGTATCTCAGGGGAGGCTCTAGTAGTTCTTTTACCCAGTGTAATCATTGCCCAGACAGACTCTGTCTTATCCATTCCATCAGTTATTATTTCTTTACATTTTAGTTCGTTATTCACATACAGTGCCACACCCCCACCTTTACCTTTTTTCCGGTCATTCCTAAACAGCACATACCCTTCGATACCTGTGCTCCAGTCATGACTACCGTTCCACCATGTTTCGGTTATTCCTATGATATCAGGTTTCATTTCTTGGACCAGGAGCTCCAGTTCCTCCATTTTGTTACCTAGGCTTCTCGCATTGGTGTATAAACATCTTACCGTATGCTGTCTGTCCTTTTTCTCCTTAGTTATGCATTTTGGTACGGACCCCCTAGTGTCCATCCGCCCCCTCCTTCTAGTGTCCAATTCCCTACCCCTATCTATATTTGCGCTTATCTCTTTGCCCTCATTTTCAGTGTTGGAATCTGGCGTGGAGATTAACTGGACATCTCCCAACCGTCTCCCCCAAGTTCCTAGTTTAAAGCCCTTTTGATGAGATGAGCCAGCCTCCCTCCCAGAAGTCTATTTCCTTCCCTACTCAGGTGAAGTCCATCCCGCGAGAACAGCTGTCTGTCCCCGAAAGCCTCCCAGTGGCCATACATCCCAAAGCCCTCCTTATAGCACCACTCCCTCAGCCAGCTATTTATCCTCACAATTCTGTCTGCCCTTTGCTGTCCTTCTCTAGGAACAGGCAGAATCCCACTGAAGATAATCTGAGCCTCAACTTCCTTAAGTGTCCTCCCCAGCCTTGCATAATCTCCCTTGATTCTCTCTAGCGAGAACCTAGCCGTGTCATTCGTTCCTACGTGAAGGACGATCAAGGGGTTCTTACCCGCTCCCTTTAGGATCCTTTTCAACCGCAGGTCCACATCCCGTATCTTAGCGCCCGGCAGACAGCACACCCTTCTGTTTTCCGGGTCCGCCCTGGTCACAGGCCTGTCTAACCTCCTCAGTAAGGAGTCCCCAATCACATACACCTGCCTTTGCCTAGGGGCAGCGCAATCTACCAGTCTATCCCCTGTTCCCTGCGGCCGTAAGTCCTGTCTGTCTCCATTTACCCTTATAGTCCCCCTGTTGCCACCCTGTATCCTCCCGGGGCCGAGTATTGGTGCTGTCTCCATCAACTCCTCCCCCCTGTCTATTGGACTAGCTGCCCTTCTTTTCTTCCTCTGCCTCCCACCATCAGTTACCAGCTGCTGCGTCCCCTCCTCGTTAGCCAAACACCCAAACCTGTTCCTGAGTTCTATTTCCCCCTCACTAGCCCTCCTTTTCCTTGGCCTGCTTCTCACGGTCACATGCTTCCACTGCTCTTGTTGTCCTCCTGACGTTCCCCCCTCACAGACCATAGCCCCCGCTTCCACCTGCACCCCCGAGCATTCCCCTTCAATTACCCCTTGCCTTTGCTCCATTAGCTGTTCAAACCCCCTTCTAAACTCTGCCAGGGTCTCTACCTGCATCTCCAACCCCCGAACCTTTTCTTCTAACAGAGCAAGTAGGCGGCATTTCATACAAACATACCTCTGATCCGTTGCACCTGCTAGGACTATATACATACCGCAGCTGCTACATGCTTTCATCTGCATTGTGTCCCCTGCTGCTTGGCTCATGGCCGCTATGGTCTCTGCCTGCAGCCTCTGAGGGAACAACGCACACCGACTGCCGCGCCCTCCTGCCTCCCCTTCCACCTCCCCCTGTAAACTCCCACTTAAACTCCCCTGTTAGCCGCCCTGTTTGCCGACCGCTGCTCGCCACCCAGCACCTGCACACTAACTCCAACAAACTCATGCGCCTTTGTACCACCTTAGATTAATTGCCTCTTTGGAGTCACACCCTTCAAATCTGTACAGATGAGTTTCATGCCATTCTCCTACTTAGTGTTTGGCTTATTTAGTTCCTTCAATCCTTTCTCAGAATTTTTTTTTTTTAAACTTATTTTTGCTACTCGTCTAAATTTCCAGCAGTTTGTCATCACCTTGCTGTTATTGGTGTGTTCAGAACTGAAAGCTGTACGTAAGCGTGATCTCACCACAGTCTCAGCCTAGTCTTTTGTTGTGATTTATCCACATGAAAAAAATACTGCATTTGGCACAGTAATCAGTGTCTACTTAATGGAGATCTGTGGTGAAGTAGCATATATTCCACAGCTCAGACGTGGGTATCTATACCGCTCTATCTGAAACTTTCCCTTCAGCAATACTCCATGGCTCCTTTTCTTTAGTGAAAATGACACGATTCAAATGCAATAATTGAAAAAAATACATTTTTCCCACAAAGAAAAATATACATTCTGATCACACTGCGTATTAGTGCCTTGGGGATAGACTAATTTAATATATGTTGCCCCTCCTAATATGGCAGATATATTAATTTGTGAAATTCTCTATTTTCTGATAGCCTGTGGATCATTACTGGTATTCTTTATTTATTCGGTAGTGGAGCCCGCCTCAGGTGATAATGTGTATATGTTTATTCTATTTACGTCTTTCAGTAAATCAAGTGTTTGTTTTAAACTGACTCTAGCTAAGATTGGAGAGGGGGAGGTGGGGATGCAGCACTGTAATATGGAAAGTGCAGTTACATTTAGAAAGTGACCATACAAATGTTATGAAGTTTAGAAGAGATTTGGGTGCTTCCCATATGAAGCACAAGATTAAGTGTGTTACAGGACTTCTAAATGCGCCCTTTTCTCATTATCTGCCTTTTGCAACCCCACAACTCCAAAGCACATCCACCTGCTTTCGTGGGTTCCATAGTGGACCAGCACCTTACTCTTGGCCTTGTTTGCTGGCCATCTACTTTACTCCTCTGTTGGTTCCCCCCAGGCTCCAGCACCTTCTCTGCTCCCCCCAGTCTCTATCTCCAGTTTCTCTCCCCTTTAATTACCCCTAATATCTGTTCCTAGTCTCTCCTCTGTCTCTCCCCCATCCCCTCCCTCAGTCAGTGCCTGCTCCGTCTCCCCTCACACACTGCTACTCATTGAGTTTGGCAGTTGATTCAGCTGACCCTGCATTGTTTATGCCCACTGGAAGTACAGGGGGAAAGACGTCACTTTTGCTACAGTGCTCAACAACTATCAGGTGACCAATAGTTGGGGTACCTGGTAAACACTTTAGCGCACACAGACTTCTGTTGGAGAGTAGGGTTACCATACGTCCGGATTTTCCCGGACATGTCCGGCTTTTTGGTCCTCAAATCCCTGTCCGGGGGGAAATGCCAAAAAGACGAACATGTCTGGGAAAATACTAGTCCCCTGCTTACCTTAGAGCGGCACCAGCAGGCTGCGAGCTGCAGGCGGATTCCCCCGCAGCGGTGGCTGCTGCTGCTCCCCCCAGACACCTTGGCTTTGTGTAGCGCTCGGGCAGCTCGGCTCTTCAGCTGCACAGAGCTGAGGTGTCTGGGGGGAGCAGCAGCAGCCACCGCCACGGGGGAATCCGCCTGCAGCTCCCCCCAGACACCTCAGCTCTGTGTAGCTGCCCGAGCGCTACCGGCTTCACGGTTTGCCGGGCAGCCCCCAGACCTCCAGACCCTGCGCCCCCGGCCAGGCGCTTCCCCTCCCGGGCTCTGGCTGCGCTGGGGAAGCGCCCGGCCGGGGGCACAGGGTCTGGAGGTCTGGGGGCTGCCCGGCAAACCGTGAAGCCGGTAGCGCTCGGGCAGCTGTTTCGCCTGGCTGGGAGGGAGAAGAGAGAATGCAGGGCGGAGTTGGGGCGGGGCCAGGGCCCCATGGAGTGTCCTCTTTTTTTAATTTTTAAATATGGTAACCCTATTGGAGAGGAAAGCACTGAAAATCACTAGCATTGGGCCTGCCACAAGGCCTCAATGGACTCCCAGTATTCTAAGTACTGTGCAGATTCTGGGGGCCTTATTTACACATTGGTGGGCGGTTTGTAAAAGCGTTGCTCAGGTTACATATCAAAAGATGAAATTTTCCCAACTGCCAGCCCTGCACATTTAAACTGGAATCTAAAAATTAAACTGTGCTTTCCATACCCTATCTAATCCATCTCTGTGTTTTCATATTACACTCATCACCAGGATGTCATTACCAGTAATACAAATTTTGCAATCAAAGTTTAGCACTTAATTTGGTAGATGCTTCACAAGACAGAATAGATCCCAGCTCATTCTTCCACAGCTGGGTTGTCTCTGCTGTGCTAACAAGAGCAAAAATCTGTTTGTCATAAGTAAGCAGCTATAATGTGTATATTTAGTAGGAAGATACATTTTTGCAGTCACATTTTGGTACATAACCTCATTTACAAGGTAAAAATAATTTATAGGACAACTTGTCTAACACATATCTAACAATCATGTCAAATATTCCTTTAAACTGGTGCCACCATATTTCACTTAAGGGGGCACTTTCAAATGTCAAATTAATCAACACACTGCATATACTGTGATTTCATCCTTATGAAAATTATTAAAAGGTTTTTCCAGGTCTTCCTCTTCTGGTTTGTGCCAGAAAAGATAATGCTTAACAATTTACTCTAAACACTTCATAATTCATTGCTTACATTCAACATGTCAATGCAATGTAATTCCACAAAGTATATCTGCAACTGCAGTTCAGGATTCCTAGTTCCTCAGGAAATCCCATGGAGACAAGTATTTGGAACTGAAAATTTGACTATTTGTTGAGTCATCAAATGGAAAATCAAAAGGACAGGACTTTCCTACAAATGCAATGATAAAAAAAAATTTAAAATGGGGAGAAGGAAACCCTGAACTAATATGAGTAAGGTCTGTGTATTAATTTCCAAAATCGTGATTTTTCCTTAGAGAAAGGAAAAATTAGAACTAAATCACATGTTCAGCACAATAAAACTAATTTTAATATTTATTTGGACTAGTCCTTGTAAAATAATATAGCAGTAGTGCAGCATCAATAAGTTATCAAGGCTCTTCCATAGTATCTCTGTGGTATTATCCAGGGTTAATATCACAAAACCAAAGAGGGCTTACAGTCATTCCGTCTCAGGCAATGAGCTCATCAGCTCTCAGAAGGTAAGCAGAGTGTGACCTGGTTATACTAGCATGCTTCCAAAGAACACATGGGTATTGTAATAAGAAATGTTAATAATTCAGTAGATGACAATTTTCTCTCATAAATTTTAAGCCAATCATGTTGCATGCTCTGTAACTGAGTTTAACACCTTTCAGATGAGCTGTAGACCTAAGAATTTAACCCACTTTTGCTCCTTAAAAATCCCATGGCACTTTGCACAAGAATAGGATTCCTAACCCTGGTCTACTGTCTAAATTCCACTTTGAGCAATCACACTGCATGAAGACTTCCTGTTTTGTAGCACCCTGTGCATTCCTGTGATGAATGAAATTATTCTTCCTATATATAATACTTCACATATGTGTCACTTTCTTTCCAAGGATCTCAATGTGCTTTACAAACTTTAATGAGGTACATAAGTATATCCCATTTTACAGAGAGGGAGACACAGATTTAGGAGTACATTTTTATTTCAAGCCTCCATTTTGGCTTCTAAGTGCCTAAGTCACTTTTGAAAATGGTATTTAGGTGCTTTAGAAAGTTTTACCCAGGGTACCTAGATATAGTGTAACAAAGGAATGCATAAACCAGAGTAATGATAGAGACTGAACATACAGGAAAAATTGTCTGACAATCTGATTTCCAATTCAACCATGGAAGAGTCTCCTAATGAAAGAGATGGAAGCTCCTGCATGTGAGTCATTTAAAACAACTCAGGACTAAGCACTGAAGAACACTGTAAACTAATAATGTTGAAATACATAAATACAATAAATAACAGTAACTTCTATCTTTATGGATCTATAAATATTCAACACTACAGGGTTGCCTTTTTATTTCAAACCATCTTTCAAAATAAATTTGTGCCTTGGATATTCCCAAGAAAACAATCACACCAGATATTGATATCAGGTAGTTACCCATACACATTTTAAGTTTGATTCAGTATTAAAACTGAAGCACCTTCAATTACACAATGAAACGGTCAGCATTTCTTCAGCAGCTTTGAAAGGTCTTGTCTGCGCTGTGTAAGTATGCTTGTCTTGACTTACTCAAAGCAAATGTTCTCCAACAAATTTCAGATCTTTTTAGAGGGCATCAAAAAGACTATTCCTTATCCTCTGATACTCCTTACAGAAATCCCCCTTAGAATAGTGAGTACATAGTAAACACTTTCAGTTACTAAATTACAGTGTTCACATAGCGACACACTAACACTCTCAGTAGAATTCTTTTGTTTCTTTTTAATCTAAAGAGCTTTCAAACCTTAAAATATGTTGATTGTTTTATTTCTTTTTTTTTTTTTTTTTTTACTTTTACTATTTTAATTTTACTAACAATTATGGGGGAATAAACAAAATGCTTATTCAAGATACACCTTACGGTTTAACCCATCTTCAACCTACCTACATTTACCCCTTCAGCATATGAGAAAACTTTAGAAAGTTGTCCTTTTATATTCTGTTCCCATTCTCTGAGACCCCTTTTAATTTTCCAGCAATTAGTCATACTTTTCCCTTTGAAATCACCAAATTACATACAAAACTCTTTACTTTAACATGGTTTGTGCTTCATTTGAGATCTTGTAGGCACAAAGAACATTTTAATTCCAATTCCTATTTGTCTCCTTCTCTGCCGCCTGGCAACTGTGTAAAATCTTGTTTATTTCTTTAAACCCTTTTATGACTTCCTGAGTAGCTCATCCAGGGTCTGATCCAGAATCCACTGAAGTAAAGAAAGAATGCCCTTTAACTGCAAAAGCATTGGATCAAGCTCCCTGTCTCTGATTCACACCAATGTGTTCCATGGCTTTCAGCTCATCAAGTAACCTATTTTCACTCACTCATGTCATTACAGAATCATAAGGTTAGAAGGGACACCAAGGGTCATCTAGTCTAGATGCAGGATAAGTTATATCTAAACCAGGCAGATGGTTAACCAGCCTCCTTTTGAAAGCTTCCAGTGAAGGAGCTTCCACAGCCTCCCTAGGCAGTCTGTTCCATCATCCTACTGGTCTTATAGGAAGTTTTTCCTGAAATTTAATCTAAATCTGCTACTATAGTTTGAACATTAGCTCTCATTCACTCTAACGGTGCAGGCTTTGCCTCCTCTTGTGTTCACTCTTCAGTTGCAGTCAAACTTTGGCCTTGGAATTTGGTTTGTTTCTATTTGTGATTATGTATATTTCCATCATGCCGGGTTCTGAATGAGCTCCTGGAATTAGTTCCATTATTATTATTTATTTGTATTTTAGTGATACCTTGAGACCCCAGCAAAACTGTGGCCTCATTGCCTTATACAATATACAAACGGAGCCTGATTTTCAGAAGTGCTAAACACCTGCAACTCCCTTGACTTCATTTGGAGTTATATACGTGCAAGGTATTACTGACATACTATCTCCCCTACTTTAATCCTGATGTAGCCTTACAGGCACATGGCCATCCTGAGTCTTCAAACATATCCGGATTGACTTCCTTTCTGCCTCTTAATGCTTGGAGGCCTTACACAATTGTTAAGCTAGCACTTATTAATGTTTTATAGAGATCCTTTATAGCATACATTTTTAGATTACCAATGCATATACACGTAAGTGTCAAATGTGTCCTTCCAAATAAAGAGCTACGTGTTCATTCTACCTCAGTATATCTCTTCTAAACTAATGTGAATCTTAGAATCCAAAGCATGAGCTACAATACGTAATGTAGTAGCTTGTATGTATGTGTAGTCTTCATGCTATGACAACTGAGAACTGCCTGAGAGTCAACAATGACCACTAAAGGAATTACTTATAAAATATGCCTTTCACAAAAAGTTACCAGATATGAAAAAGCACACGGTTTCATATTGGATCACTCTGGGATAGAGTATGTGGAAAAATACAAAAAGATACCAAGCCTAGCAACAAAGTTTCAAGGTTGAATTCAAACGGTTACTTAAATGGAAATACTTACATTAATTAGAGAGTTCCTCACTTATGTGCACTACACAACGTCTAGGGACTCCTACTTCTAAGCGCACTGTGTCTGTTGCCATGGAAAGGAGGCACAGTCTCCTGAGAGTGTGGACATCGTGAATAAAACATCCACAATTAACAGCACTGGCCATAATATGAGAAAAATAGCTATAATCACAACCAAAAGGAATAGGAACTTCTAAATTTGCTTTATTCTATTTAGCATTTGGAAACCTCTAGCTTCACTCAAAGAATTATGGAAGTAAAATTATTCCAAGGTTTAATTAACTGACTGATGCTCAAAACCATGTAATTTGTTTTTATTTTAGAAATAAATATGTAGTTTCTTTAGTGATCATTGACTTCAACTAGCTCTCTCCATAGTGCTGCATGTATTAGCCTTGATCCTGCAAGCCACTCCACATGCGCTGACCCCAGAGCCCATGCAGAACCCCACGGACTTCAGTGCTACTGGATTCCAATGCAGCATTGCAATAAACTAAAGCATACCTCTTGGTTTTATTGGGACTGCCCTGGTTTTCAGACGATGCCCCAATACCCTAAGTATGTCTTCTCAGATGTCCCAAATGTCCTGGTTTTTCATTTCATCAATCAAAATGTTCTGTTTCTTTGTAACTGCCTAATGTTTGTTCAAGACATATTGCTGCACTGATATAAATATTTTCAACACCCCTGCTTCACCCTCATTACATAGCAAGTATGTGTTTTGTGCAACGCATTGTTCAAAATCAAAGTCTATGATAACCTGTTAGGTGACATCATTGTAACACGAGTGTTATGAATTGATGAAGCCTCCCAGGGGGGTGGGAGCGTGTAGAGGCAGGATGAGCACCTAGTGATCCCTCTGTACCGCCTCTCTTTGACCTGATATATTGCTCCTGGTGGAGCTTTTCAAAACAGGATTGAATGAATCAAAGAAAGGAGCCAGAATGCATAGACCTCGAGTATACCACAACCCTAAATGTGTTGCCACAAACATGTACTAGCTTTGATTTTGCAGATATAGCCACCTTAGATTAGGTCCATAGCCTCCAGTCCACAGTGAAAACAGCAGATCATCATCAATCCACTTTTCTTCCCCATATACAATATATGGGCAGGACTTCCAGATCTTCAAAAGGTACTTATGCATTGCTCTGCACAGCAATGCAACATCTAAAGTTAGGTGTCCTGCCACCCAATGGAATCCTCAGCCCTGAGTTAGGTGCCCAGGATCCCTCTACAATGCATGGGGAGAGTCAGGCACCTAAGAAAGGAATCCTCAGAAGCCAGCAATCTGACCAGGGAGCCATCTAAGCTAGCCAGGAGTGAGGAGAGGAGAGGGGCTTAGATGCCTAAGTGTCTGATCTGGTGCTCTTGGCTGGCAGGACAGAGATAGGCACCTCCCTCTGCTTGTGATCCTCAGTCATCAACACTAACCTGAACTTAAGCACCTAAGTCAGCTGCTTAGGTAGCCCACAAACTAGCAGTCAAAATCATCTCTCCCTCTCTCTCCTGCTCATGCCAATACCTCTCTCACACTGACCCTCTGTGTTCCCATGACCCCAGCTATCTTTTTTTTATAGGTGCTGTGCTGCCCCTCCACAGACACACCTATCAATAGCCTACATCCAGCTCTCCTGCTGTGGGGTCTGGCAAATATCAGGTCTTAGACATGCTCAGAGCATGATGCCTAAAGAAGATGAAACATTTTTTGTTTTAAGTAACGGCAGGGTTTTACATTAGAAATCCACCCATCTAGAAGACTCTATGGATAACTGTAGAATTAGCAGGACGATGACATCACATGTACCAAGGAATTGAAAGCTGATTAATCAAGAAGGGAAATTATTTTTATTCAGACTGTTTAAAACTGTCTTTTATTGCTTGGCTGGTTTGGTTTACTTGTTTATTTTTGTTAAAACCCATTTAACCAAAACACTTTTAAGAAAAATCTTTCTTCAGGATTCAACCTCGTCAAAAAAAAGGTGGGAAAAGCTCCCAATAAACAGTTCTGAGCCATTCATGAAGTCAGCCAACAAAACAAAACAAAACGAGAGGCAAGACTTGATATCTCCAATATTTCTTGGGGAGCAAAGGGACCTTTGTGTCCCTCTTTAAACATTGTAAAGATGAAAAAAAGGCTCAACCCTTTTTTCTTTCCTGGTCAGCTTTGAAAGGGCAAAATCCAAGGGAATAAAAAACAAAACTTCTGTAAGGATTTAAAAATAAAAAGGGTCTTTAAAAAGCTCAGTAGAAAAGACTGCTTAATCTTTAAATGGAAAAGGAGATTTGGAAGTCCTATGGAAATTGGTTCTAGAAATACACAATCAAACAGCATCAAAACAAATAGGGGTCGAATCCTGGCTCCACTGAATTCAATGGGTGTTTTGCCATCAACTTCCATGGGCCAGGATTTTACCTATGAGGCATATTATTAAACAATATAGTGGTGAGAAGAGTATGATATACATGTACATTCATCCAGTGCTTAACACTGCCATGCAAATTATATTTTTACTACTTATAGGCCATCCAAAGCCCGCTGAACATACTACTTATCCAAAGCCCACTGAACATAATGGAAAAACTCTCATTAATTTCAGTAGGCTTTGGATCAGGTTCTATATGCCCAATGAAGGGCCAGCTCCAGGGTTTTTGCCGCCCCAAGCAGCAAAAAAAAAAAAAAAAATAGCCGCGATCCCGATCTGCTCTACCACCGCCGCTTCAGTCTTCGGCGGCAATTCGGCGGCGGGTCCTTCGCTCCGAGAGGGAGCGAGGGACCTGCCGCCGAATTGTCGCCGAAGAGCCGGACGTGCCGCCCCTCTCCGGTGGCCACCCCAAGCACCTGCTTGCTGGGCTGGTGCCTGGAGCTGGCCCTGGCCCCATGTATTAACAAAATTTGAAATTATAGAATCACAGAAATGTAGCACTGGAAGGGATTTCAAGATGTCATTTAGTCCATTCCCCATCACTGCATTAGGACCAAGTAAACCTAGACCATTCCTGATAGATGTTTGTCTAATCTGTTCTTAAAAACCTACAGTGGTGGAGATTCCACAACACCTCCCTTGGAAGCCTATTCCAGTTCTTAACTATTCGTATAGTTAGAAAGGTTTTCCTAATATCTAACCTAGATCTCCTTTGCTGTAGATTAAGCCCATTACTGCTTGTCCTACCTTCAGTGGACGTGGAGAACAATTGATCACCATCCTTTTTATAACAGCCCTTAACAATCTTCTTTTCTCATGACTAAACGTGCCCAGTTTTTTTAGCCTTTCCTCATAGGTCAGGTTTTCTGAACTTTTTATCATTTTTGTTGCTCTCCTCTGGATTCTCTCCAAATTGCCCACATCTTTCCTGAAGTGTGGCGACCAGAACTGGACACACTATTCAGGGTGAGGCCTCAACAGTGCTGAATAAAGCAGGACAATTACCTCACATGTCTCACATACAACACTCTTGTTAATATACCCCAGAAGGATATTAGCTTCTTTTGCAACAGCACCACATTGTTGAGTCATATTCAATCTGTAATCCACTATAATCCCAGATTCTTTTCAGCAGTACTACTGCCTAGCCAGTTATTCTCCATTTTGTTGTACATTGGATTTGTTTTCCTTCCTAAGTGTAGTACTTTGCACGTCTCTTTACTGAATTTCATCTTGTTGATTTCAAACCAATTCTTTGATTTACCAATTTCTAATCCTATCGTCCAGAGTGCTTGCAACCCATCCCATTTTGGTGTCATTCATAAATTTAATATGCATACTCTCCACTCCCTTATCCAAGTAATTATTGAAAATACTGAATAGTACTGGACCCAGGACAGACCCCTGCGGGACCCCACTAGATAGCATCCCAGTTTGACAGCAAAGCTTTGATAACTACTCTTTAAGTATGGTTTTTCAACAAGGGATGTCCCACTTTATAGTAATTTCATCTAGACCATATTTCCCTAGTTTGCTTATGAAAAAATCATGTGGGACAGTGTCAAAAGCCTTACAAAAATCAAGATAAATCACATCTATAATTTCCCCCCGCCTCTCCCCCATCCATGAGGCCAGTAACCATGTCAAAGAAGGAAATTGGTTTGGCATGATTTTTTCTTCACAAAACCATGCTGCTCTGTTATCCATTTAGTGCTTATAAATTGATAATTTAATGATCTGTTCCAGTATATTACTAGGAATTGAAGTTAGGCTGACTGGTCTATAGTTCCCCAGGTCCTCTTTGTTCTCCCTTTTAGAGATCAGTATTATGTTTGCCCTTCTCGAATCCTCTGAGACCTCCCCCATTCTCCATGGATTCTAGAACATAATCACTCATTGTCCCAAGATTATTTTATTTATTTAACAGGAAGGAAAACATCAAAAGCTCAGCAGGATTATTTTAAATTAAATATGTATTAAAAAGCCTTATCTTCCTCTCTATCTGAAGTAGAAAATATGACTGTAAATAAACAAACGTACTCACTGGAACATATGATAATTTGTGGTTTTTCAAAGGGCCCTACACTGCAAAACCTCATGCACAGAAATAGTCTTTACTGACTGAAGACATGTGATTACTCATGGGATAAAGGACTGCAGGATCCATCCCAAACATTTTATAAATGCATTTTAAAAAAAAAATAAAGCATGGCAGCAGAAATCAAGTTCTTCTCTCAAACTTTCAGTGAGACAAGGAGCTGTTCATTCCTCTCTGTTCATGCTCTAACATTTGAGATCAGTAGCAAACTGCTAGCCATCTTGGCAATTAAGGCTGTATTGATCAATATGATAATCAATCAGTTGTCTTGTAAAAACTAATTTGAAAGCCAAAAGGACCAAAGATTTTTGAAACACTAGCAATTATTATGTCAGTACCAATTTCTTATCTAAGATTTTATCATAAAAGCAGTTCCCTGGTAGAAATAACAGTAATTTTTTTCAGCCATTTCATTTTTCTGCTGCCATTATATCACACTGAAAAAGACTTCCAAATTACAAAATATTAGGCTTAGTCATGCAGTACTTTTTCAGCTGATTTGAAAATTCCAAAAAAGATCTATTAGAAGCTTCTTTTCTAACAATATTAAGATACCACTGACAGCTCTTCTGGAAGATAATCACTGTATAATGATCAATGTAAGACAAAAGAAAAACAAGAGTATTAAGAAACAGTTGTGGGAAAAATAACTCTATATACATTTAAAATAATATTGTAATGTAGTCTACTGTGCCATTATTACAACTGGCCCAGGCACTATAGTTAAAATAGGAACTAAAGCCATTAAGTCCAGAAATCAGAATAAAGTCCAAATCAATAATACTTATTTTTAAAAGGGCCGATTTCACAAAGCTCAAATCAATTATGAGCCAGATCAGCTGGGACAAAGAAACAGAATAAAGTGAATGATAATTTGGAATTGTTTAAGAACACTTTACTGGATGTCCAAAAAGTCACGAACAAGGAAGAAGGCTGTACTGTTTAAAAAACCAACCTGTTTTAGAGGGGAAGTGAAGGGCAGCTATAAAATATAATATGTAACAAATGGAAGAAATGGGAAGTTGATAATAATGAATATAAATCAGAAGCTAAGAATTTTAGAAAATTGTATAGGGAAACAAAGGGACACAAGGAGAACTCTATGGCCTGCAGAGTTAAGGATAATAAGAAGCCTGTTTTTAAGTATATTAGGAACAAAAAGAAACCTGACAATGGTACCGGCCAATTACTAGATGGAAATGGTAGAATCATCAATAATGATGCAGAAAAAGTAGAAGAGTTCAATAAATATTTATGTTCTGTATTTGGGGAAAAACAGATAATGGAGTCTGATCATATAATTATGATAACACTCTTACCATTCCACTATTATCTTAGGAGGATGTTAAACAGCAGCTCCTAAAATTAGACATTTTTAAATCAGCAGATCCAGATAACTTGCATCCATGTATTTTAAAAGAACTGGCTGAGGAGCTTGCTGGACCATTAATGCTGATTTCCAATAAGTCTTTGAACACTGGGGAAGTTCCAGAAGATTGGAAGAAAGCTAATATTGTGCCAATATTTTAAAAGGATAAACAGGATGATCTGGATAATTATAGGCCTGTTAGTCTGACATTGATCATGGGCAAAATAATAGAGTGACTGATATGGGACTTGATTAATAAAGAATTAAAGGAAGGTAATATGATTAATGACAATCAACATGTTTAAGGAAAATCAATCCCATCAAGCTAACTGAACATCTTTTTTTGATGAGATTATAAATTTGGTTGATAAAGATAATAGTGTTAATGTAATATATGTAGACTTGTGTAAGGCGTTTGACTTGGTGCCATTACATTTTGAATAAAAATATAGAATTATATAAAATTAACATGGCACACATTAAATGGATTAAAAGCTGGCTAACTGATAGATCTCAAAATGTAAATGGAAACAGGGAATCATCACTGAGTGGGTGAGTTTCTAGCTGGGACCCACAGAGATCAGTTATTGGCCCTGCACTATTTAATATTTTTCTTAATGACCTGGAAGAAAGCATAACATCACTACTGATCAAGTTTGCAGATGAGACAAAGATTAAGGGAGTGATAAATAATGAAGAGGGCAGGTCACTGACACAGAGGATCACTTGCTAATCTGGGCACAAGCAAACAATGTGTGTTTTAATATGGCTAAATATAAATGTATACTTCTAGGAACAACAAATGTAGGCCATACCTATAGGATGGAGAACTCTATCCTTGGAAGCAGAGACTCTGGAAAAGATTTGGAGGTCGTGGTGGCTGATCTGCTGAATATGAGTTCCAGTGCAATTCTGTGGCCAAAAGGACTAATCTGATCCTTGGATGCATAAACAGGGGAATCTTGAATAGGCCTAGAGAAGTTATTTCATCTCTGTATTTTGCACTGGTGCAACTTCTGCTGGAATACTGCATTCAGTTCTGTTGTCCACAATTCAAGAAGGAGGTTGAAAAATTGGAGAGGGTTCAGAGAAGTGCCATGGGAACAACTACAGGATTAGAAAACATGCCTTATAGTCAGGGCCGGCTCTAGGCTTTTTGCTGCACCAAGCAAAAAAAATTTTGGCTGCCCCCTCCCCCTCCCTACCCTCCTGCCGCCCCAGCCCTGGGTCACTGGTAACTCGCTCCCAGGGCGGGACATTCAGCAGGAATTTTGGATGTGCACAGAACACAGACAGGATTGGTTCCCATATGGTTACAGAACTGCAGTAAAGTGGAACCATTTTCAGCTTGTGTGATTGAAGGCTATCTGGATGCATATTATAAGACTGTCCTACATAAATGAGGAAAAGTTGAGGTGCCTTTATTATTCTTTTGTTCCATTCTTTGTTTCTATGGGGAATTTGCCAATGCAATATCACGGTCTTCCTTTTAAACAAATAAAACTAAAAACTTAAAAATAATAATAATAATAATAATAATTAAAAAAGCAATGGCTGTTGAAAATAGCAATTCCAGTCCTAATAACCACTGGGAAGCATTTCTTGCTCAATTTATTCTACTTTTTCCTACAGCAAGTTACAGTGGATCAGCATATTTGATTTGGGAGAAATGAAGTAACAGCTGCCCAAATTGAGCTTGAGCACTCCTGAATTTTGAGGGTGTTCAAATCTGGAAGGCAGGTGCTGGATTCCCTTTCTGAATATTAGCTAAATCTGGAAAAGAAAAGTCAATTTCTGCTTCCATGGCTCAGAAGTGTAAATCCTCCTATGTGCCTGGTACTGTATCTAAAGCTGCCCAGTCTAGTACAGCCTCCCCTCCCTTACTTTTCATTTTAAATTCTAGTGGGATCCACGTACCTGCCTTGCTAGGCTTCAGATAGAGAGGTGCAATGTCCATTTAGTCCACCCAGTTCTTTCTTTGGGGGAGAGCCCAGGGCTGGGGCGGCAGGAGGTGCAGGTGCGGGGGGGGGGGGGGCGCGAAGAGCCCAGGCTGGGGCGGCAGGAGGGGGGAGAAGAGCCCAGGGCTGGGGTGGCAGGAGATGCGGGTGGGGGGAGAGCCCAGGGCTGGGGCGGCAGGAGGTGCGGGTGGGGGGCAGAGCTGGGGCAGCAAGGGGTGCGGGTGCAGGGGGGGGAGAAAAGCCCAGGGCTGGAGTGGCAGGAGATGCGGGGGGGGGGGGGGGGAAGAGCCCAGGGCTGGGGCGGCAGGAGGTGCGGGTGGGGGGAGAGCCCAGGGCTGGGGCAGCAGGGGGGGTGCAGGTAGGGGCCAGAGCTGGGGCAGCAGGGGGTGTGGGCGGGGGAGAGTCCAGGGCTGGGGCAACACAGGGGTGCGGGGGGAGCCCAGGGCTGAGGTGGGGGGGCGGCAAAAAACCTAAAGCGGGCTCTGTTCCTACCATTTACAGCAAGCTGTAGCATGAGGTTTCAGTTCTACACTCCTTCCCCCTCCCTTTCCTGTTAATTGCGGCCAAGGGAATGCTGGGAAATGTAGTTCTTTCCCTGCTCCAGGGCTGGGTCTATAGGCAGGGAGCTAACCAAGGAACTACAGCTCCCAGGGCTCCCTGTTGGTTCTCAGCTCTCATGCTGGATTCTTGCACCCCTGCAAATTTGCCGCCCCAAGCATCTGCTTGCTTTGCTGGTGCCTAGAGCCGGCCCTGCTTATAGTGACAGACTCAATCAGCTCAATTTATTTATCTTAACAAAGAGAAGGCTAAGGGGTGATCTGATTGCAATCTATAGATACCTACAGGGGGAACAAAGATTTGATAATGGACTCTTCAATCTAGCAGAGAAAGATATAACAATCCAATGGCTGGAAGCTGAAACTGAACAAATTCAGGTTAGAAATAAGGGGTACATTTTTAATGGTGAAGGTAATTAACCACTGGAACAATTTACCAAGGGTTGTGGTGGATTCTTTATCACTGACAATGTTTAAATCAAGACTGATTGTTTTTCTGAAACATATGCTCTAGGAATTATTTTGGGGATGTTCTATGGCCTGTGTTATACAGGAGGTCAGACCAGATGATGGCCTTGGAATCTATGAAATATAGAATAATAACCAGTCATTTCCACAGCTGGAAAAAAATAATACTAAAATGAAGAGCTTTTTTTATCTGTTGTTTTTACTGTGCATCTTACCGCTTAAGTAGAAAGAACGTGTCCCTACCCCAAAGAGCTAACAATGACATTTTAGATATGACATGAGTAAAGGGAGTAACACAAAGGCAGGGAAAGGAAGAGGTGATGGAGGACAAGGGTTACAGCAATAAGATCAAAGAGTTCTTCAGTTAAGGTGGATGAAAGTGGTTTCCCTTCACTTGAGTTAAGTTTTTGTAAGAAATTGACAGTAAACAAATCAGTGCCATCTTTACCAACATGACAAGTAATTCTTCTGCTCTACTCCATGCTGATTAGGCCTCAACTGGAGTATTGTGTCAGGAAAGATGTGGACAAATTGGAGAAAGTCCAGAGAAGAGCAACAAAAATGATTAAAGGTCTAGGAAACATGACCTATGAAGAAAGATTTTAAAAATTGGGTTTGTTTAGTCTGAAGAAGAGAAGACTGAGAGGGGACATAATAGTTTCCAAGTATCTAAAATGTTGTTATAAGCAGGCGGGAGAAAAATTGTTCTCCTTAACTCTGAGGACAGGACAAGAAGCAATGGGCTTAAATTGCAGCAAGGGAGGGTTAGGGTGGACATTAGGAAAAACTTCCTAACTGTTAGGGTGGTTAAGCACTGGAATAAATTGCCTAGGGAGGTTGTGGAATCTCCATCATTGGAGACTTTTAAGAGCAGGTTACACAAACACCTGTCAGGGATGGTCTAGATAATACTTAGCCCTGCCATGAGTGTAGAGGACTGGACTAGATGACCTCTTGAGGTCCCTTCCAATCCTACGATTCTATGATTTCCTGTAGGAACCCAATACACTCAAAGCTAGCACACAGGGCGGGTGCAAGGATGTTTTGCACCCTAGGCGAAACTTCCACCTTGCGCCCCCCCCTCCCTGAGCCCTGTGGCAGCTCTCCGCCCCCCCCCCTCCGCCCTAAGGCGCCCCCCCCCGTGGCAGCTCCCCGCCCCCCCCCGCAGCAGCTCCCCCCCTCTGCTCTGAGGCACCCCCCCCCATGGCAGCTCCCCCCGGGCCCGGGGAGCCATGCGGCAGCTCCCCGCCCCAGCTCACCTCTGCTCCACCTTCTCCCCGAGCACGCCATCACCATTCCACTTCTCCCGCCTCCCAGGCTTGCGGCGCCAAACAGCTGTTTGGCACCGCAAGCCTGGGAGGGAGAGAAGCAGAGCCAGGCGGCGTGCTCAGGGGAGGAGGGAAGCAGAGGTGAGCTGGGGCGAGGAGTTCCCCTGCATGCTGCCCCCCCTTACTTGCTGCAGGCAGCCCTCCCCGCGCCCCTCTTCCCCAGCTCCCTCCGCCTAAATGCCGACGATGACCAGGGTGGCCGAAGATCCGGCCCCCGCGGTCGCCACCGAAGGACCCGAAATGCCGCCCCCCAAATGCTAGCGCCCTAGGCGACCACCTAGGTCGCCTAATGGGTTGCACTGGCCCTGCTAGCACATTGCTGTTTCCTATAACTCACTGTTTCAGTGGGTGCATAGTAGGTATGGCTTGGATACCTCATATTCTCACTGCCTTCAGTGTGATTAGGGAGGCTTCTATTAGGGTACTTACTAAAATAACAGATTCCGGAATGTTATAAACTGCTGTAATCATCTGAACAGCAGCTGTTGTTATTCTGTGTATTTCCAGTATGTACCTTAATGTACAGGTGTGATTTTTCTTTGCTCAGAGATTTGAATAGAGCCTTTAATAACAGAACTATTACTGACTGTATTTCTTGGCTGCCTTGTCCAGCATTTTTCATGTACACTTCCTTCTAAAATGCTCACTCAGAGCTGCTCTGAGTTTCCTCAGAATCCACTAATGAGCCTCCTTAGAGAAAAGGTGCATTCTGCTCTAAACTACAATGTTAAAAATTGATTACTTATTAGCTCGCTTCTTTCTGGTTCTAAACTATAGTTATAGCTTCCTTTTAGATAGCAGAATTCTTGATAAAGGGCCTGGACTTTTCCTCCATTCCACACCATCCACTGCAGCATGGAAGACTGGCTGAAACAGAAATCAGGGCCTGCTCTGATAAGTCTGTAGAATCTGCAGCAATGCTTATAACTTGTTCTTTTCAATCTCTTCTGCTTCTTCTCCATTGTCCCAACTTTTCTGCATTTTGGAGAGGCTTCTTTATGAACAAGAGGAGAAAGGGTAAAAGAGGAGTTATGAAAGAGCAATGGAGATGGAGGAAAAAATGGGAGGAACAAACAGAATAGAAATATTCTAATTACTTTTAAAAGTTAAACCTTCCTTCCCATGAATAAATGCATACAGAACAGTGGCTTCCAGTCTGCGCAACACTTAATTTAAAAATGGAACTGGGAGTGCATAAAGGTCACACCCTAGATTTTTGACAGCAGTAGTAGCTGAGGTCTATTCAAGTCAATGGTCATGTAATTAACATGTTATATTTGCACAGACTGGGGAGTAGAGCCCTGTGCGGATACAAATTTATATCCACGGATGCGGATATAAATCAGTATCCGTGGAAGTGCAGGGCTCTACCAGGAACCACAGCGGCGAAAGGAGCAGCATATTGGGGTGCTGCTCCCAGGAGCCAGTGCACCGTGCTGGCCAGCCCCGCCCACTGAGGCAGGCACCAGGCTCACCAGCAGCTGTCCCTGGTCGTGCTTGTGTGTTCAAGCAACTCGCACACTCCCAGACAGGAGTCCCTTCCATGCAGTGGTCTGCATCTCCTGTCTGGGGCGTGCAAGGCACTTGAACACACGGGCATGACCAGGGACAGCTGCTGGTGAGCCTGATGCCCACTGGGCGGGGTGAGGGGACGGGGCTGAAGGCAGTACAGTCATGCTGGAGGCACTGGCTCCTGGGAGCGGCACTCCGATGTGTTGCTCCTTTCGCCGCTGCTGTTCCCGGTAGAGCAGAGACGGATTTATATCTGCGGACAGGGCCAGATTAACCTTTTGTGCCCCGGCGCCAAACATATCTGTGGGCCCCTATGTAGTCACTGTGGGCTCCGAGTGTGGGCCTGGTGTGGCAGTGCCATTGGTGCCATAGTATACCCGGTACTGAATCTCAGACATTTCTCATTTTGATCAGACACCTCTACATGATTATATGCATTGCCACACACAGCTCCCTCAGCCCTCAGTTTTTCTCAAACCCATGTGGGTTTACCAGTGTTCACAGTGAGTAGAACTTTCATAGTGATCAGGGAAACTCCCCACAGATTTATCTCCTTCCTCATTCAGACCTTCTATAGCCATGTCTCCAGTACCACCCTATGTCACCAGTCACTGCATGTGGTCCTAGTCTCAGCTCAAAGTTCTAAAGCCTGCAGATACCTGATCAATTCTGACAAATCCCTCCCTCAGCACCCATCCTGCCATTTGAGCAAGCCACCTGCAAACACCATTTCCCCAAAGTGAGGACTTAGCCCTTGGGAATCTGAAAACACCAGCCGTTCTCCCTCTGCTCCCATCTACATGCTAGTCTACTACCTGATCACCACTACCTCTTGGATTTTTTGATAAAATGCTTTTTGAGGAAAAAACCTACCTAAAGATAGTTTTAAGTAAGAAACATTATAGGTCAAAGATATCTCATCATGGAATAGGGATTATAAATTCTAATTCTATAGTATGAGACAATATACTCATGTAATGTTTAAGAAAAGTTTTGTAAATGAGTTCCAATAGTTCATGGATTAGGGACCCAATTTTATGGGGTTCCAGGGGCTTCTGTATAGATTATTTAGGTTAATCTTTCTATCTACCCAATGGGACTCAGTGCTCAGTGTAGAAGATACCATTAGAGATGCTTAGTTTTGCAGTTCTCAATCTGTGGATTTGTCTCCAGAGATAACATGCTTGTTAACAGCAAAAAATGTTTTTAAATAAATAAATAAATATATAGAGGTGAGAAATAACAGACCTCAACCCTATTGTCCCTCTGCAAATTTGTGTACACAGAGTCAATCCCTTACCTCTCTCTAAAAGTGCAAAGTTTCAAAAAGTTCAATGAATACAAGATTGTTGGGGGCGGAATAGATCTGGACAAGGAGAAGAAGTCTGGAGATAAATGTGAGAAGGGAGGGACAGGCAGTAGAAACAAAAGTGAAACTGTTTGAGCAGCGTATTCCAGAAGTCTTGAGACCTTTCTGAGTGTAGCCTTCATTGATTTGAGCTCTACCATACCATTCTCTCACTAAAAGGGAAAACCTATAATGGCAGCAGGCCATAAGAGAGGCCCAGTTTGGGAATATTTTAATGAAGTTCCTCTACCTGTGGGTAAGGCAGGCATGAGTGCAAAATGCAAACAGTGCAACAAAGAAATGCAAGGCCTGGTTGCCTGAATGAAACACCATCATGAGAAGTGTTCCTTCTCAGGAGGAAGCTGCATTGAAGATGATGAAAGGAACATGTCTGAACATGCAGGATCTTCAGGTTGGTAAACTCTTTTATTTCATACTACTTTCTTAAGGACTGCCTGTCTTCCTTCTGGACGATTCTTGAATTCACCTCTACCCCCAATATAATGCGGTCCGCTATAACGCGAATTCAGATATAACGCGGTAAAGCAGCGCTCCGGGGGACGGGGCTCCTTTACCTTGTTATATACATATTCGTGTTACCGCAAGCAGTTCCTCTGCGCCCGCCTGTTACTTGCTGCAGCCCTCCCCAGGGCCCCCCCCTGCCCCAGCTCACCTCCGCTCCACCTCTTCCCACGAGTGCGCCGCAGCTCCACTTCTCCTCCCTCCCAGGCTTGCTGCGCCAATCAGCTGTTTGGCGCAGCAAGCCTGGGAGGGAGGAGAAGCAGAGCTGCAGCGCACTCGTGGGAGGAGGCGGAGCGGTGAGCTGGGGCAGGGGGGCTGCAGCAAGTAAGGGGGGGCGCAGAGGAACCGCTCCCCACCCCAGCTCACCGCTCTGCCTCCTCCTCCTCCCATGAGCACGCCGCTGAGCTCCGCTTCTCCTCCCTCCCAGGCTTGCCGTGCCAAACAGCTGATTGGCGCGGCAAGCCTGAGAGGGAGGGGGGAGAAGCGGAGCTGCAGCGCACTCGTGGGAGGAGGCGGAACGGAGTTGAGCTGGGGCGGAGGGGTCCTGGGGAGGGCCGCAGCAAGTAACGGGGGGCACAGAGGAACCACTTCCCGCACCAGCTCATCTCCGCCTCCTCCCCTGAGCGCGCCGCTGCCGCTCTGCTTCTTCCCCCCCGCCCCCTTTCCAGGCTTATCGGGCCAAACAGCTGATTGGCACGGCAAGCCTGGAAGGGAGGGAGAAGCGGAGCGGCAGCGACACGCTCAGGGAGGAGGCAGAGCGGAGGTGAGCTGGGGCGAGGAGCGGTTCCTCTCCCTACCCCGATATAACGCGGTCTCACCTGTAACACGGTGAGATTTTTTGGCTCCTGAGGACCGCATTATATCAGGATAGAGGTGTAGTTGTTACTCTATGGTACTAGCATTTTAGATGCAGTTGTGATTTAAAAAAAATACATAGCTGAAATAGGCAGATCTTCCTTTCACCTTTAAAGTAGTACTGAGTGTCAGTGAATGCAATGAGTAATACTAAATGAGCAGTATGGTAATAATAATTAAATAACTGCATTGGGTTATTTTGTTTAGGAGGATCCATCCTCAACATACAGGATTCTGAAAATGATCCACTTTCAAAATCACCATCATTTTCTATAATTTCAGAGTTATCTGCCAATGATAGTGTTTCAGTCACATCATGTATGTCACATAGTCACAGTATATCACCTGTAGCAAAAAGAAAAAAAAAATCTCCATCATCCAGAAACAACCATAGATAAGTTTGTGATAGGAACCAGCAGATTACAAAAAGAGGTAATTGATGAAAAAATTGCCCGGTTTGTTTATGCAACAAACTCTCCTTTCCGTATGATTGAGAACCCACACTTCATTAATATGGTTCAGTCATTAAGACCAGGATACAGTCCACCCAACAGAGCAGATGTTGCAGGCAAATTGCTGGATAAAGTGTATGAAAGAAAACTTGAGCATTGTGCAAAAGGTCTAGAGGGTAAAATGGTTAACCTGAATCTTGATGGGTGGAGCAATGTCCACAATGATCCTGTTGTATGTGCTCATGTGACAACAGAAGAAGGGAATGTCTTCCTTACAGAAACAATTGATACATCAGGAAATGCACACACAGTAGAATACTTACTGCTACTTCTTGTAAAAGCTATAACAAACTTTGGGGGGAAAAATTCAAATGTCCAGTACGAAGCTTGGTCACGGACAATGCCGCAAATGTATCCAAAATGAGAAGAAATTATTTAGAAGAGAGTCCCAAGCTAATAACATACGGTTGCAATGCTCATTTGATGCACCTCCTAGCCAAAGACTTCAGTGTTCCAGAAATAAAGGCTAATGTTGTTGAAATTGCAAAATACTTCTGTAACAACCACTTTGCAGCAGCTGCTCTGAAAAAAGTGGGAAGAACCAAGCTAACTCTCCCACAAGACGTGCGATGGAACTCAGTAGTGGACTGTTTTGAGCACTAAATCAAGAACTGGCCTAATCTGATGACAGTTTGTGAACAAAACTATGAAAAAATAGATGGCACTGCCACAGCCAAAGTTCTCAACATTGGACTTAAGAGAAATGTTGAACACATGCTGAGTACCCTGAAACCTATTTCTGTAGCCTTGAACAAAATGCAGGGAAATAGCTGTTTTAGTGCTGAAGCTGTTGAAATTTGGAAAGAACTGATCGAAATCTTAAAAAGAGAAATATGCAATGATAGAGTTAAATTACAAGCATTAAAAAAAAGTGCTTGTCCTATTTGAGCTCCAGCTCATTTTCTTGCAAATATTCTCAATACTCTGTACCAGGGTCAAACCTTAACTGCTGAAGAAGAGGAGTTGGCTATGACATGGACACCCAACAATCATCCCTCCATAATGCCAACTATAATATACTTCAGAGTTAAGGGTGAACCATTCAAGAAATATATGTTTGCTGCTGATGTTTTAAAGAAAGTCACACCAGTAAACTGGTGGAAGTCACTTAAGCACTTGGATTCAGAGACAGGTGAAGTGATAATCTCACTTTTAACAGCAGTAGCTTCTTCTGCCGGTGTAGAAAAAATATTTTCTTCCTTTGGACTAATTCATTCCAAATTGAGAAATCATTTGGGACCTGAAAAAGCAGGAAAACTAGCTTTTCTTTTCCAGATTATGAACAAACAGGAAAATGAAGATGAAGACGACTGTGTTAGCTGCAGAAGTCAATATTTTAAGTGTCTCATGTTGACCTCGCTGACATAGTCTATTTAATTTTTGTTTTGTTTTTAATTTCATTTAACTATTTTAGTTAAAAACAATTTTAACAAAAACAAACCTGATTTTTAAAAACTTGAATCGTTTAACTAAAATGAAAAATTCATATGCTCGTTTTGTTAAAATATGTTTGCTATTGAAGAAAAAAAATCCAGAATACATAATGGTGTTATTTTAGTTAAATAAAACAATTTAAATATCTGTCTGGTGGTGATCTCCTCCTAATACAGCCTGGCAAGAAAATCCTCCAAATATTAATGATTAACCTGTTCAATTGGAGATAGTTCACCTCCCAATGACTTCATAAATAGCTGCTTCAATTAGCTTTGGTAAATGAAATAACCAATCATTCATTTTCTGATATAGCTGTAAAAGTAATCTGAAAAGTTTTCAAAATAAATCATTTAAAAAATGTATAGTGTACTTTCTAAAATTGAAACCTAACATCTATCTCTGAGTTGTGAAGAATATGTATTAAGGTTATAACAACCAACAAGAATGCACTTCTATGTAGAAATCCATGGTTAAATTTGAGTCTTCCTGACTAGTGATTTAAATCATGATCTAAATAATGATTTAAATCAATTCAATTTAAATCAAATCCACCCTGGCACCCCCACAATAAAAATTGTTCCAGCACCACTGACAACACTACACATATATTTACAAGGAACACTCTAGCATTTGGCCAACAATCTGCACAATATGATTTCAATCATGACAATCAGCAATCCAAGATTATTTGCTCTAGAACTACAGCAATTAAGTGTAAATTAAGTTCAGATAAAATATAACCTTTTGCTGTTATACACTGAAGTCAACAATTATAATTAATATAGTAGGAATAATGCTAGGGCTGAGTTGTGAATACAATAGGGATCAAAAATGATCCTTTTTAAAGCCTTCTGAAGACAAAACAGAGCACCTGTTATTATGTAAAGCATCAACAGGCTTAACTATAAGGCCTTGTATTTCAAGTGTACTTTATAATCAAAAATGATTTTGGCACTAAAGCCAAAACTTTAGCAAGAAGACTTAACAGTTAGGATTTGTGAAGTAGCTCCGAGACCCTTTTTAGTATGTAACTGCACTATTGCACACTAAACCAAAGTGATTACCCCCTGTAAAATGCATTGAGTCAAAGTGCAAAGTAGCATTATGAAGTGTCATTGTTAATAAGTTTAGAATATGAAAATGTTTCTATCATACTATATAATGCCTCTCATATGTTCATAATCAAGACTGAAATTGGTTTCAATACATTACAGAAGACGAAATTCTGTGTTGATTTACTCCCCCTGCAATCCTTCTTTGACATCAATGTTTGGTCTAAAGAGCATATTTCAAAACTGTAATGCTTAAGCTTTCTATGGGAGCTGGTTTTATTCTAAATTTGATACCGCTTGATTCATTCATCTAATCCTACAGTCTTGGGAATAATTAAACACTATGATATAAATCACCAGGAAAAAAAAAATCAATGGAAATTCAAAAGCATCCTATGTAAATCAGTAGTGTACTATAAATATGTTTTAGGTAAATCAGCTCTTCAGAGGATAGATTCATGCTTATTAATAGATGAATGGCATTTGGGATTTTATCTTATTTTTCTTCTTTTTAAAAATATTTTAAAATGTTTTTCAATTCTGTAGATTCATTCCAAAATAAAATGGGCACTGATTCCTTCTTGAAAAACAGACCCCAAAGTAAGTTAATTATAGGTTATTGTTTTTTTAAAGCTAAATTGATATGCTTTACTCTAACACAGAATAACAACACTTAGCACTTTCTGGGGACTTTTCATGTATAGTTCTCAAGCAAGAAAGTATCTTCCAGTGTACATTGACAAGAATTCCTATTGAAAAGGGAAACGTGGCTGTAAATGCACAGGCCCCAAAGAAATGTGCAGGAGTGTGTTTGCAGTGGATATTTTAAAACGTGCATTGACTGAATATTAAACAAATCTCAGAAATTCTCTGAGCTGCTGCCTAGAACTGGCATCTCATTCTCTATCACTGAACGTGCTGTGACTTTTTAGAATATGTTTAAGGCATGAGTACTCTTTTTAAATACTTCTTTACTTTTATAAGATGCATTTTAAACATAAATCAAAACACGTTGGCCAATTCTTTCTGCAACAGAACTGCACCTTTAAATACAACCAACACCAGATGGTCTCAGCATATAAAGCAGCAGGAGACAACATATTAATGCTACTCAAACAAGCAACTTGTGCTAGTAACAGACCAATGAAATCAGTCTCAGACGGCTAATCCTCTCTGTCACCATGGCAACATCTATTTCAGACAATTCTTCAATTTTCAAGTCAAATGAGCCTGCCTGCTCTAAAACTTCTCTAGCCAAGGGTCTGATGCAACCAGGTGCATTTTCATTTTGCATTGGCTACAGCTACAGAATTTCATTTACTTTGATCATCACATGAAGCGCCAGGTGAAGTTTTGGTCTTTCCATCTGGTGGTTTGTTTAATTATAGGCATTTCTATGGCACTCATCAAGGTAGTACTGAGTGTTCCACAAATATACAGGGCTAGATTGTGACTTGAACTACCTGCTCATATAGGGGCTTAAGGGAGAAGAACCTCCCTTATATTCCTGTTCAGGCTATGGAGACAAGTGTTCAAGAGGAGGATGCTGTGCACCTGCTAATCCCCCTCAAATAGTTGGTGGGCAGGGCGGGGCAAGGCTTGGCTCCTCTCTTTCATGCGTCAACCAATGTAGCTGAGCCAGCACAAGAGTTGTCATCATTTGCTACTAGTATAAGCCAGGAGTAAATTACTACTCCCACCCCACCGCAGCAAATAAGAAGGGAATTGTGGCTCTCAGCAACGTCCCATACACAGGGCTTACAGCCAAGCCACAGATGAAAGTTCAAACCTTCCTTCGTCAGTGATATACAAAGAGGCAAGTTCTCAAAAGGATACCCGTGAGACAGGCACCAGGTCCCTCTGGCCCGATTTTCAAAAGTGCTGATTATCTGCAGCTCCCATTGACATGAAATGGAATTGTGGGTGCCCAACTCATCTGAAAGTCAGGCTCTAGCTAGCATGGACCTTTTAAAATCTGCATCTAAAGGCCTGATCCTGTATTTCTCACATAGGTAAATCTCCCATTAAAGAAAGAGAGTTTTGCCTGAGTAAGGAGTACAAGTTTGGATCCTAGATTCACCTGAATTTTACATATGTTCCTAGAGCTGTTTTTCTAGCACTAGCATTATGACCAAAAAACAGAATTGGCCAAAACCAGTAAGTGCTTTCTGCTTTTCCTGTTGAAAAAATTAAAAAGTTTAAAAAACTTAAAGAATTTTTAAAATTCTTCATTACAAAAGATAAATGTGCTGTGAAGATGCAGTTCATGCCTGTGAACCAGTGCAATGTATAACTCAGTGTGGGCTTCTATTCCTTTATGAAGGGGTCATTCAAGTTACATGATTTACATCTAGAAACTTCCTGAAAGAAACATCCAACAATTCATACTTGTTACTTATCAGTCATTAACGTGAGGTGAAAGTTATTAACATTTAAAATCTTTTGCCCTCTTTTCTATTTTTTCAACATTAATTTTATTTTTAGAGTAAAAATATTCAATTATTTTTGTTTTACATCTTTTTTGAGGGGGTGGAGTGATTAGAGAACTTATCTGAAGAAGGGTCGGTTACAGTCACAAATTAGTGTTACAGGATCACATTTAGATATAGAAAATCATATAAGGACATAAAAGTTCATACTCCTGCAAAGACATATCTGCCAAAGAAAATGTATCAAATATTAAACTGTGACCTCATTAAATCTTAGCCAAAGGGCCCAAATCTCACCAGATCAAACAACTTCTTTCTATCTGGCTTTAATACAGATCTGCACCTACAGCATCTGATGAGTACTTAGACCATATGCACATTCTGCAATAAGAGCAAAGTCTTTATATAGTTGCAAATTAGGCATCTTATATTCCATGACAAATGATGTTTCCACATAAAAGCTGCCTCTTGGTTTATCTCAGCCTACATCTCAGGATTTAGTTTATGAGTAAACAAACAGACCAGATTAAATGTCTTGGGCCAGATTAAATAAGATTGCTAAAAAGTGACTATGATTTATACAGTTATAAAAGCCTGCCTGGCTTTGGGAAAAGATTGAACAGCACTGTTGTTGAATTAATTTTAAAACAAAGTGTACTGTCTTAAAACTGTATTTCAAAGGGTTTATTATTTACAGATCTATTCTGACCATTTAGTGTTATCTACATTTACCTCTAATGAGTGGCCACATGTTGGATCAAATACTGCAGTGCTTCCTCAAACAAATGTCTTGTCATTTACCAATGACAAGATTTGGCTAGCCATACAGAGGTACACAAAAGGAAAGGAAGGACAGAGGAAGCCTTCTCTCTGTGGGCAGGGACTAGACACAGTAGCAACAGGGAGTTGAGTCAGTCTAGCACCCTTGCCAGTATTAGACATCTCAAAGAGGTGAGGCAAAGCCCCATCCTCAATCCCCTACACCAGCCATAGGATGGCAAAGCTCCCACTCCACTATGCACACCTCCAGTAACCCTAGAGGCATTCTGGGTAAATCAGCTCATATGTTTGGGATTATTGATCCTGCAGACACTCTGAACCCCCAACCACACATCCACAGTATGTCACTACTTATTCATCATATAGATTTGTCATAAGAGCTAACAATGATTTATGTTGTTTTCACTGCAAAAAAATACCTACAAACCCTGCTACCATTCTATTTTCTGGGCTCAGTACTGTCCAGGTCTCAAGCCCTTCAAGTCCCCACTGTCTTCTAGTAGATGTCCTCACTCAACTCACAATACTATGAAGTAGGTTACCAGAGATTGGGAATGAAATCCTACTCCCACTGAACTTAATGGGAATTTTACCATCAACTTCAAAGGGGCAAGGATTTCATCCCAGGAACTTGTTTCAAAATGAATACATCCTTTTCACTAATGCCCAGTACTTCTAATCATCATATTGATTAACTGAATTGGCAGCCTTAAATTACACACTTTTCTTTTCACTTCTTTTTCTTGATTCCACATACATTTGGTAGCTACAATCCCCTTTCCCACTGTACTCCATCTTCCCCATTGTATATCTTTAGAAATACCTTTGTTAGAGCTCTATCGTGCCATGCATGTCAGAATTTTGTTTAAAGAGATCCTGCTAAGAAAAAGGACATTGGATATAAGATTAAGAATTTACCATATAGAGAAAGTATCATACATGGTTTATTAGTAGCATGCAGCCCAAAGCAAGCACATAAAGCAATATTATTTGTTTCTTTACCTCACCACAAATGTGTTGCATGACTATATGTGTAGTGCCAAATTTCCAGACTGGGTTGCCTGGCTTAACTTGGGCTCCATTTTTGCAGACACAAACTTGTACCCCGCTTTTTCATGCCAGCAAAAATGAGGGCCAGACTTTCAGGCATTGGCCTCGTGTCTCATCACATGCCTTAATTAAAGTATCAAGAAACTGATCAAGTAATTATGGAATACAGAACTGCTCCTGGATAAAAGGAATTAATTTTTATAGCAGTAAATTTCTCACATAAGGAAAATTAACACAATAGCAAGATCATATTCTGTGAAACACATAACTGTATTCTGCTACTTTTCATCAAGTGCTTCATGATGCCTTAGAAAATCATCACACTTTATAAAACTCATGCTACTAATGACCTAGAGTTCACATTAGTCTAACCACCGTACAACACCAGGTTTGTTCTGACTGTCCAGCTCAATGACACAACAGGCTTGCCTTTTGTTTTTTGTTAGAAATTCCTAATGAATTCTGCAGATATGGAGGTAGTGATAACTGTATCACCCCTGAGAAACCAAGTCAACATAATCAACTCTTTCAAAAACCATCTGACTATCAATAGCAGATTCTGAACAGAGAACTCACAGTTCTCCATAATATGCTAGGGCCTAGACCTGATTTTTATGAATTCTCTAGCAAAATCCCCACTGGAGTCAATGGTGCAAAGTAATGCCCTTTATGGAGATCTGGGCACTGATTCTTGGCTACAGTCTGTCCCCCCTTTATGCAGCAAAGTAAAGGGGCTGTAAAATGGTTGGATTCAGCCCCTGAGAAATACGCCAGCCTAGGGGCTTCCCAAGTAGCATACAGAGCTGCCAATATGGCTCTATGATCCCTTTTTCATTATGATCTGAATAAAAATAGAGGTAAGGTCCCTTTTTCATTATGATCTGAATAAAAACTGAGGTAATTAAACACCTTGACCAGAAGTATAACTTGGGAATAAAAATACTAGGCCCTGATCCTGCAAAAACTTATGTGCAGGCCTAACCTTACACATGGTGAATAGATCCACTGACTTCAATGGAACTACCCCTAGTACATACAGTTAAGCACGTGTGTAAGTCTTTGCACAATCAGAGTCCTAAATTGCTCACTTTGGTTGAAACTCTGCACACAAATATGCCTTTCATGGCCCCTGGATTTGAGTGGGAGTTCTGCAAGTCCATCCCAGCACACAGTTTGGCTCTTGAAATTATCATGTGTTCTACATACTTCTGTTTTTAATTGAACTTTAAAAGTGCTCTTACACTACAAACAATAAAACTTTTGGATGAATTCACAAATGTTTAAAAACAAAGTAAAATAATGCTTAGCAATGTCTAGCTCTTTCCCTTTCCTTGATGGGCTGTTGTGGGGAGCGCATTACTGAAAGTACCCCCACACATACACTTTTTGTTCTGATAAAACTGTTTTCCCTTTTTGTTTGAAGGAAAATGCCTCTAAATTTACAAAACTTTCTAAATATGTAATTTTTTTTCAAAAAGCAATTAAGTTGGCATGTCTTACAAAATTAAACTACATTCACCACCTCGCTCACAGGGGTGCTGGAACAATTTGTATAGCTCGGGTGCTGAGAGCCATTGACCCAAACTGTAAACCCTGTATATGATGGAAACCACTTCAAGCCAGGGGGTGCGGCAGCACCCCCACCACCTCTAGTTCCAGCACCTATGCTCACTCAACACATACAATCATAGAACTGGGAGGGACCTTAAGAGGTCATCTAGTTCAGTCCCCTGCACTCAAGGCAGGACTAAGTATTACCTAGACCATCTCTGACAGGTGTTTGTCCAACCTGCTCTTAAAAATCTCCAATGATGGAGATTCCACAACCTCCCTAGGCAATTTATTCCAGTGCTTAACCCCTCTGGCAGTTAGGAAGGTTTTCCTAATGTCCAACCTAACCGGCCTTGCTGCAATTTAAGCCCATTGCTTCTTGTCCTATCCTCAGAGGTTAAGAAGAACAATTTTTATCCCTCCTCCTTGTAACAACCTTTTATGTACTTGAAAACTGTTATCACGTCCCCTCTCAGTCTTCTGTTCTCCAGGCTAAACAAACCCAATTTTTTCAACCTTCCATCATCGGTCATGTTTTCTAGACCTTTAATCATTTTTGTTGCTCTTCTCTCTGGACTTTCTCCAATTTGTCCACCTCTTTCCTGAAATGTGGCACCCAGAACTGGACACAATACTACAGTTGAGGCCTAATCAATGCGGAGTAGAGTAGAAGAATTACTTCTTGTGTTTTGCTTACAATATTCCTGCTAATACATCCCAGAATTATGTTTGCTTTTTTTGCAACAGTGTTACACTTTTGACTCATATTTAGCTTGTGATCCACTATGACCCCCAGATCCCTTTCCACAGTACTCCTTCCTAGGCAGTCATTTCCCATTTTGTATGTGTGCGACTGATTGTTCCTTCCTAAGTGGAGTACTTTGCATTTGTCCTTATTGAATTTCATCCTATTTACTTCAGACCATTTATCCAGTTTGTCCAGATCATTTTGAACTTTAATCCTATCTTCCAAAGCACTTGCAACCCCTCCCAGCTTGGTATTGTCCGCAAACTTTATAAGTGTACTCTCTATGCCATTATCTAAATCATTGATGAAGATATTGAACAGAACCAGGCACAGAACCAATCCCTGCAGGACCCCACTTGTTATGCCCTTCCAGAATGACTGTGAACCACTAATAACCTCTCTGGGAATGATTGTCCAACCAGTTATGCACCCACCTTATAGTAGCTCCCTCTAGGTTGTATTTCCCTAGTTTGTTTATGAGAAGGTCATGCGAGACAGTATCAAAAGCCTTACTAAAGTCAAGATATACCACATCTACCACTTCCTCCCATCCACAAGGCTTGTTACCCTGTCAAAGAAAGCTATTAGGTTGGTTTGACATTATTTGTTCTTGACAAATCCTTGCTGAGTGTTATTTATCATCTTATTATCTTCTAGGTGTTTGCAAACTGATTGCTTAATTATTTGCTCCATTATCTTTCCGGGTACAGAAGTTAATATGACTAGTCTGTAATTCCCCGGGTTGTCCTTATTTCACTTTTTATAGATGGGCACTGTATTTGCCCTTTTCAGTCTTCTGGAATATCCCCCATCTTCCATGACTTTTTAAAGATAATTGCTAATGGCTCAGATATCTCCTCAGTCAGCTCCTTGAATATTATAGGATGCATTTAATCAGGCCCTGGTGATTTGAAGACATCTAACTTATTTTTGACTTGTTCTTTCCCTATTTTAGACTCTGATCCTACGTCATTTTCACTGGCATTGACTATGTTAGACGTCCAATCGCCACCAACCTTCTTGGTGAAAACTGAAACAAAGAAGTCATTAAGCACCTCTGCCATTTCCATATTTTCTGTTATTATCTTTCCCTCCTCATTGAGTAACAGGCCTACTCTGTCCTTGGTCTTCCTCTTGCTTCTAATGTATTTGTAGAATGTTTTCTTGTTTCCTTTTATGTCCCTAGCTAGTTTGATCTCGTTTTGTGCCTTGGCTTTTCTAATTTTGTCCCTATATACTTGTGTTATTTGTTTATATTCATCCTTTGTAATTTGACTGAGTTTCCACTTTTTGTAGGACTCTTTTTTGAGTTTTAGATCATTGAAGATCTCCTGGCTAAGCCAGGGTGGTCTTTGCCATACTTCCTATCTTTCCTATGCAGTGGGATAGTTTGCTCTTGTGCCCTTAATAATGTCTGTTTGAAAAACTGCCAACTGCCTTCAATTGTTTTTCCCCTTAGACTTGCTTCCCATGGGATTTTGCCTACCAACTCCCTGAGTTTGCTAACATGGTGGCAGTCATCTTACTGCATAAACAATATAAATTATCTCGCTACTAAGTTCAATAGGAGAAACAGAGCACTCTGGATATTTTGTTTTTAAGCAAGTTAGAATCTGTCCTGATTATTTCCCCCGATGGTAGAATGGTCTTTCCTTTAAGCATATCTGGTTTAGTCATAGAGTTTAATGCCAGAAAGGACTACCAGATCGTCTAGTACAGGGGTCAGCAACCTTTCAGAAGCGGTGTGCCGAGTCTTCATTTATTCACTCTAATTTAAGGTTTCGCGTGCCAGTAATACATTTTAATGTTTTTAGAAGGTCTCTTTCTATAAGATATAACTAAACTATTGTTGTATGTAAAGTAAATAAGGTTTTTAAAATGTTTAACAAGCTTCATTTAAAATTAAAATAAAATGTCGAGCCCCCCGGACCGGTGGCCAGGACCCGGGCAGTGTGAGTGCCACTGAAACTCAGCTCACGTGCCGCCTTCGGCACGCATGCCATAGGTTGCCTACCCCTGGTCTAGTATGATCTCCTCTATATCATAGGCCACCAGCACCACCCAGCCAGCCCCACACTAAGCCAACAACCAGAACTAGACGAAAGCCCCCAGCAGCCAAATTATTGACAGAGAACGGGACCGGTGGTAAGGCACGCCAATGCCCGAGGACCCTGCAATCAGGGCTGTCCCTAGCTATTCTGGGGCCCTACGAAGCCCCCCATAGGGGGGCAGGTCTCTGCAGGGGAGGAGCGGGGAGGAGCTGGCTTGGGGGCCAGGAGGGAACCAACCCCCAGCACTCACTGGCAGCACGGCTGGGGCCAGTTCTGCACTTCCCGCCGCCAGTGAGTGGAGACCCGGCCATGCTACTGAGCTCAGGGGAGTGGGGGCGGGGCTGGGGCAGAGCAGGGGTGGGAAGAGGCGGGGCTGGGGTGGGGCGGGGGCGGAGCAGGGCGGGGGCCTGGGGAAGAGCCAGAGCAGGATCTGGAGCAGCACACAGCTGCACAGGGCACCAGGAAATTTGGTGCCCAAATTTTCTGGTGCCCTACGCAGCTGGGTACTTTGTGTATGGGTAAGGACGGCCCTGCCTGCAATGGCAAGGAATTAATTAAATGACACATGCCCAGATGATCCTACTAAGTGACCCTTTCCCACAAGCTGCAGAGGAAGATGAAAACTCCCAACGTCCCCAATAATCTGATCTGGGGGAGAATTCCTTCCCAATGCCACATATGGGGACCAGTTTTCTTCATAGGCAGATGATGTTTAGGAGTTTTAAAAGAAGACAAATAATATGCCCCAACAAATCTAGTGTTCCTTCAACTCCATCCCCCCGCCTCCCCTTCCATCTACCATACACTTAAAGCTTTCCTTAGCTACCTCTCTCCTTTCACCAACTAACCCTAACTACGTCTAAGATTTCCAAAGGGATCCACACCTCCATTTGAAATTGTTTAGGGGTCCACAAACAAAAAAAGGTTGAAACCACTGATCTAGAGATTTCAGGCAGGAAACATGGATGAAGGATTGTGCTGAGCTACACAGAAAAGGGGACTGAAGCTGGAGGCGCACAAAATCTTTAGGTAAGGGCTGCATATTGCTATCTGACTACAGAGAAAACAAAAACAAAGATATATATGGAAAAAAATAATTCAGTACAGAGTACAACTTATCTAAAAGGAGCATTCAGAATGACCTGTTTCCTCTTATTGGAAGTGAATTTCTTTCTTCCTGTCCTAATTTGTCATCAGGCAGAAAGACTGGGTCCTCCATGGAATAGCAAGGCTGCTGCCATGTGTCACACATTCCTGCAGCCCAACTGAGATCCTATGCATCCAGCTGAGAGAACGGAATGGCCAAGAATTGCTGCAAGCAACTAGGATGGTGCCTACTAAGCAAGCAACACGGCAGCCATATTTCTCTCATCTCACTGCTCCTCCTGCTGGATGTGAGTATGGGAAAAGCAGCAAGCCCCAGGAAGGGAAGGAGGCAGCAGAAGCAAGCTGAAGAGTTGGCAGAAGGTAAAGGCTCACTATTGGCCCCATCCGTTTTCAGGCATCCACCTACCTACCCCAGCTATGACTACAGCTGCCAAATTCTGTGCTGCTTCATGACTTACCCTCACCACTGTTTGGTGCAGGAAGTGCTGATCATAAACGGAAGTTTATTGTTATATGCAAATTATCTCATTAAATAATTTGTACTAAATGTTTCACATGAGGCTGCTCAAAATTTGACTCCAACAGAACTGGAATAACTAAACCTCAACAAGTGTTACTAAAACATTATGGGGCAGATTGTGATTGTGTGGAAATATCCATGTAAGAGCTTGGAAACTCTGCATTTCCCGTTTTGGAGTGAACTCCACACTTCTCTGTTGCAGGGAGGTTGTTCTTTCATTGAAGAAACCAGGAGTCTGGCTCACAAACCCTGCAGATCTCAAGAGATCCATGTACATTATGGAATCTGCTAAGGATATATTGCCATCCCACACTAGTTCTGGGATCCATTAAAATCATGCTGCTGGGAACTCTCCTCGCCAATACTTGCCCCAGGACTCCCCAGTTTACTCAGTTGTGCCAGCACAGAGGCGGTTTCACAGGAAAATTAATACAGCTGCTGGTTGTTCCCCTGAGGCCACAGACTAGCCCTCCTCATTTTCAACTCCCTCACAATGAACAAATTCTCTGGACCTGCAGAGTGCAGGGGTGGGTGGGAAAGAGAAGAGGACTTCCACAGAGATAGTAACCTTCTCCTTTCCACACAAACAAAGGAGATCTGGGTGCAGATCCTTGGGTATGATCTGGGCCTGTATTATTGTAGGATTTTATTTCTATAAAGACAAATCTCCAGTTTAATTGGGAACTACAGATGCTCAGCACCTCCCAGGCTTTGGTTGATTTTTTTCCCCCCCAGACAATTCTGGTGCTTTCTTTTAAATGAGAATGAGACTGGATATTTTTGGCAGTGGTACCATTTTCAGAGCATGTGTGTGTCCGTATGACAACAAAAATGTTTGTTTGCCTTGGAATTATTTTCAGTGAAAGTAGGGAAGAATGGGGGGGGAAAACAGTGTCCCAGTTCAGAAGAGGGAAGATCAGCACTAAGAAACAGGAAGGTGGAAAGAGTCACTGTGGGAGATGTTGGCTGAAGGCTGGCACATGTTTTAAGAGGATTGCAAATGATAAGGTGCTATAGAAGGACAAACTGAACAACAAATTACAGAGAAAATATGGAGTAATTTGGTGACTCTGTAGCACCTCTTATACTCAAGATACGTCCAAGTATTTTCTTTGTGTTCCTGTCTTTATTGTATTTGTAATTTCCCTGGCTTTACAGTGCACTTTGAGAAATATAACCTCAGTTTCCACCATCGGTGCTCTTGCATATAGGAGACTGGCCCCATGTTCTCCATGACCTCTCTGCAGCAAGATGATGCTAAACACTATCACTTAACAAAAAGTGTTGTCTGTTTAAACATTAAAGATATAATAAAATGAGCCTTTCTCTAATGTCCAGTGTTAAAAACAAGTCACTTGCCATATTCAATTTGCATTAATGCTTCACCAAAACAGGAGATAATAATAGATCTTATCAAATAACACATGGGATTTCTATTTCTAGATGGAGAGAGACTGACAGAGACAGAAACAGAAAGGAACAAAATACTATACAATGAAGTGCAATTAACTGTAAACAATAAGGCTATAAATAATAATATCTGATGTTCTGATGACTTCATGGTAACCAAGAAAATGAGGCTTAAGTGGTTTCTATTGTCAACATTAGCCTAAAATGATGTATTCATTATTGCCTAATTCAAAGTTTTCCTGTAAGATGTTTTATACACTTCTGATCAATTCAGTCAAGATTTTAAGAAGTATTTTAATTAAATTCACAGGTGGGATCCTAGTCCCTTCCAGAGCTGAGTGAATCATGGTAATTTCGAAAAGTCAGAAAAAAAATAATTCCAGATTGGACTGAAAACAAAAATTGTCCAAAATTTTAGTGTATCAAAAACATTTAAAAAATCATTTTGAGTTCATTTAAATGAACTATTTTGTTCAATGTGGACCATTTTTAAATATTTTTCTATTTAAAAAAAATAAAACATTAAAGGAAATTTTGAAACAAAATGTCACTTCAAACCAAAAAACTGAAAATTTTCATTTTGAAAATGTTGACAGGGCATATTTTGATTTTTTTTTTAAATGGGGGAGCTGGGAGATTTAAATGAACAATCTGTGGAATCTTCATGAATTTGCAAAACATTTTGGTGTTGCTGAACCTGACATAAATTTTGCCCAGGTCTAGCCCCTGCCTTGGTACATATACACTACTCCGGCAGTGGATAGCAGCTTTAAACAGGTTAAATGGGCCAAAGGAGAATTTCCTCAGTTCAGGAGCAGCATAAAGCCAATTTAAGTGCCCTCTCAAAAAGCCCCAAAGTAGGTGTGGGCCTAGAAGTAGGAGATGGTGGACCAGGGGATTCCTGGCTGCCGCCCAGCCCAGAGGCAGCCAGGGGAAAGGCTCCCATAAATTAAAATAGGCTGCTTTAATTTATGCTGGATGCATTTTAGCCCCCACACAAGCACATATGGCACAAAGATAGCAAAAAGCCACCTTCCACACACATACCCCACCTCCGTTCCTCCTGTGCTACATCTCTTAGGAGACGCAGCACAGAATATTACTCATACAGTGTGCTAAAGATCATTCTGTCCTCCCCCATATTTGCTTGTTTTTTGTATGATAAAACTTATCACCATTTTTCTAAAATTTGTGTAGTCTTTTAAACTTACAAACTGATTTAAAATCATTATGAAATGGGTCGTTATGAAGCAGTAAAATTCTAATGTCACAGGCAATTTTGCCAAGTAATCTATCACTCACTGTCAACTTTACAATCTTTGGGAGAAAAGGTTGTATTTTCTGCTGATGTCACAGTTGTGAAATAGACTCTCTGGTGACATCTTAAGCATCGGGTATGTGCTTTTTTGCTGGCTGGCAGTAGCTTTATTTGCTCTGTTTGTTAAAATATATTGTAGGCCTGATTTTTAGTCCAGCTTGAAAGAGGCTTCTCTTTTTTTGTACCTAAATTTTTGCAGGTGCAAATAACTATAGTGCCCACATTTAGGTTTTGTTATTTAGGGTCAAGACTGCCAAAAAATGGATGCCAAAAGTTAGACTCCTAATCCACATTTAAGCACCTATACGCGATCTGCTGGTTGCTAAGCACTTCTGAAAAAATCAGGCCACTTATTTAGACACAGAGACACCTTTGCCCCAGCCTACCCATTTTCTCAGGTGCACTAAGCAGAGCAATAAGGTACAGAGCTAGTTCCTGTTCCTGCACTTTCTTGTTCCTTCCTCGGGCAAAATTCATGGTGAAATCACTAAAAGCTTTGCCTCAGTGAGGACTAGGATCAGGAGATTGATGGTTGAGAAACAATGGAAATAGGTTTTGATTACTTATTAACTTAAATTTTAGTCACAAAATGCTGTAGTAATATATTATTAGTTAACTGTACAAGTTATGGTTACAGGGCCCAGAAACCTATTCTCTTGGATGATATGGATCTGATCCTGCTCTCATTGAAATCAATGGCAAAATTCCCATTGACTTCAATGGTGCAACATCAGCCTCTCTATATCATTGCTATTACCAGATAAAATCTTCTGCATAGGATTTGACTATCCCCAGTCACAAAGATTCCATCTGCATCTATTGTGTTTGTCCCCTTGGAGATCATATTTCCAGAGGCTAAGCCAGGTGCGCCGCCAGCTTTTTTGCTGCCCTCGGCGGCGGAAGGTCCCGCCCCCAACAGAGGCGGCGGAAGGTCCCGCCCCCGAAATACCGCCGACGACCGGGGCAGCCGAAGATCCGGCTGCCGCGGTTGCCGCCCCCCAAATGTTAGCGCCCTAGGCAACCGCCTAGGTCGCCTAATGGGTTGCACCGGCCCTGGGCTAAGCCCATCGGTTTTCTTTTTAAACTGAAGGGAAACCCTGTAAAATCCTTAGAACAATACGCAAATTTATCCTGCAACTGAATTACAGCAAAATACTGTTAGGTTTTTTTGTTTGTTAGTTTAATTAATAAACAGAATGCTTTTTTCATACACAAGATGGAGAGAGTACATACAATCATTAAAGAAAAAGCAATGCCATACTTTTTCCTTTCACCTTGCCTCCTTTAGCCTCTCAACCAAGGCCCTCTATATAATAAAATAACGAGGTACCCTTCACACACACCTTTCATCTGAAGATCTCAAAGCATTGTACAAAAGAGGGAAGAAACATTGCATGAAACCGTAGCCCTTTTGAAGTCAATGGGAGTTTTGTCATTGACTTCAATGGGGCCAGATTTTCACCTGTTATCCCCCATCACAGTAATATTCAGTTATTTATTGTCAGCTTCCCTGATAGTTTCAGGCATACTATATCACCAACCATTGCCCCAGAATTTCCCACACCTCACTACCTACTGTCCCATCTTCACTTTTACCATTTTTAGCAAGAAGTTGGAGAAAGTTGTCTTTTCCCACCTAACCAATTCTCCCAAAACAATGTCCTTGATCATTTCTAGACTGGGTTCAGCTTCCACCACCTTAACAGCAATAAAACTGCCCTTCTAGATCAATGGTTTGCTTTCAGCTGACTCTGGTTCCTTCTCCATCTCCTTTAGCATACTGCTGTATTAGATACTACCAATGTTGACTCCCCTCTCTATCTGAAACTCTTTGTTAGAGTTCCAGGAATTTTCATCTCCTGGTTTTACTTCTCCTTATTCAGCCATGCCTTTTCTGACAGTGGCAATGGGCTCTAATCTCCTGTTTGAGTTCTGTAGTACTCAAAAAGGAACTGCCACCATCAAAAGTACATTTATTTCCCTTTTAGTCAGAATCCAGTCTCATGGTCATGGATCATAAGAGAATCACAGAAAAACATTTCACCCTAAATCGCTTACGTTGTATAGTATTCAGGATTGCACAAAATGCAACACATTCTGCTAGTGTTTAATTCACAATCAGAAACTTTTGGCAAAGTAAAACCTGGCATTCTCCTACCTTTAACATTTAGCAGATCTATGGGAACAGTTCAGAAAAAGTCATTCTTGTTTTCTAGTGCATAATCTGTGTTTTTTTTAAAAGGATTGCCAAGATACTTCCTACACTTATGCAAGAAACCAGATTTGTTCCTAAAGAGCCATTCTTGTTTCTAATGTGCATATTATGGGTTTTAAAAAAACCTCTTAATTTATTTTTATCCCAGCAAATATGAGGTCTTAAAGAATCATTCCAGTTGCTTGAGTAATTTAATACATGCTTACATAAATGTCCTTTCCATTTTTCACATGTTTTCTTATATTGCACCTAAATTAAATTGTTTCCTTTCATGAATAATTCCTTAAAACCACAGGTTGATGCACATGCTTATGCACATTGTGCCTGTGTGCATATATTGATGCCTGTGTTTACATGACATCTGCCTGCTGATGTGTGTTTATATATATAAAAGAATTTGACAAAGATTATGGTTTGCCAGGTGTCCAGTTTTCAACAGAACACCCAGTCAAAAAGGGACCCTCCCCAGCCCAGTGCAAATGAGCGAGTGAGTGAGAGTGGAGGAGAGCGAGGCGACGGAGGGAGGGGGGGATGGAGTGAGCAGGGTGGGGCCTCAAAGAAGGGGCGGGGCAAGGGTGTTCGGTTTTGTGCCATTAGAAAGTTGGCAACCAACCTTTTGGTTCAGCTTCACACAATAAATCAAAGGGTGTCCTGTTTTGTGCTTCTTTATTCCTTCACGGTCATTAAAACCAACAACACAAATAGATTCTGTACAGCTTTTACTTATATGCTACTTTTGCAACTCAAGGGTATAATCAGAGTTTCTTTAAGAAATGTGAACTTCCTGAAGTATGCACCCAGACAGAAATTGTTTGTATTGCTGCAGCAGCTGACTGGATAATTCAAAGGGTAGCCTAGCATTCTTATCAGGTCTCTACAGTTATCAGCTCTCTGCAGATCACTGCCCTATTGGCCACTATGTTTAAAAAAAAAAAAACAATGACTCAGGGTATTTTTATTGTAAGGACAGGCTGGATCACAACTCCGAAGTGTGTCACAAAATTCTGTAAATCGTAATTTAATGATAGCTTAAAATAAATCAAATAGGGCCTGATCCTGCAAACCTTAATTACATGAATAATCCTTACTCATGTGACTAGTCTTCACCCTCTAAAGAATTCAGTGGGGACTCCTGATGTAAGCAAGGATTACTCACATAGGTAAGGGTTGCAGAATCATACTCACATTTTCTGGCAGGGTTGATACAGGGCTCCACTTCTTTTGCTATATATATCACAAAGGCATACACAGGAAAATAAAAAGTGACATTGTTTACTAATCTGAAGAAAGTTTCTAGCATTTTTATTATTACTGAACACATTTCTAAAATGCCCATTAATAGTATTTAGGCAGTCAGGGTCTGATCCAAAGTCCATTGAAGTCATTAGTAGTTTATCCAATTATTTCAATGGGCTTTGGTTCGAGCCCTTAGTTACTGTATATATCCAGACACAAGATATTACTCTCTAGACGTCCTAAGAAAATCCTGCAAGGATTCAAGTGCTTCTTGAATGCAACTGAACGTAAAGGGAGCTCAGCACCTCTCAAGAGGTGCCTTAGCACCTTGCAGAATCAGACCTTAAGGCTTTTATCCAACAATAAACTCTCACAGTTTAAATCCTGGTTAATCTTTAGGGAAAAAAATACACATTTGCAGCAGTGGCTGCTACAACTTGCTAGGATATGTCATATTACACATATATGAATCAGAGGTTCTCAAATAATATGTTCAGTGTGAACATTTTAATTACAGTAAGGGGATCCTCCTATGAGGTGGTGAACATCCTCAGTGTTCATTGCAGTCATTTACAGGATCAATCCCAAAGAAAGCTCCCTATCCGTGGTCTATTAAAACATTTTTGTTAAAGGACGAAGTAAGGAACTGATATAGAGCCTGATCCTGCTTCCACTGACGTCAGTAGCAAAGCCTCCAGTGAGTTCAAAAGGGGCAGGATCAGAGCTTCCATGTGAATTATATTCTCCCACCCCACAATATGTAAAATTGTCTTTTTCTTCCCATTTTAAGTAGATTGAATGAATGCTGGATAAATACATAATAATAAAAAGCAATAACTCTCAGAAAGCCATACTAACATCTGCACATCATTCAAATGTGTACATTAAATAATAAATCAATGATACTTACCTCTTATTTTAAATATCATGCTTGCTGTCAAGATGGCCCCCAAACCAATGATAAAATACCTTAACTCACTTCCAATTTTGGTATTTATATTTTATTCCAAAACTATACTAGTGTTATCCTGTATTTCCCCCTTATTTTGCCTTTTTATTATGTCAGATATCCTACCACCTCTCATTTTTAACATGGTTATCAATAGTCATGGTGCTGTCAAAAGCAATGTAACTCCCAAAGAATGCCAGGCAGGGGTACAATTACCTGAGGTCAAAAAGACAATTAAAGATAAAGCTCAAACCATGTGGGGCCTGAACCTGATGGGTGCTCAGCACTCATAACTCCCATTGAAATCAGTGCTAATGTGGGTGGGTCTGCCCCCAACCTAATTAAGTCAATGGAAAGACTCCTATTGACTGCAAAGGGCTATATATCAGGCCTCAGCTGTTTAGCACCTTTCAGGGTTAGGCCTTTAAAAACACAATATTTGGAAATAAATGTTATACAAATGAGTAAACTTGCACTGATTAGAAATGCATTGTGTATACACGTATAAAACCAATATACTATAAACGTCAGTTGTAATCACCTGCTTTAACTACCTCAAAAGGTAAGTACAAATAATAACAAGGTGTTAATTTCTCTCCCCAGAATATAATTGGTGGTACTGCTAATCATTAGCTGTAACAATGTGCTTCTACCATTCCCACAGACAACACAGCATTTTACACACTCAAAGGTGACCCAGATTTCTGCACAGACATGTTAGATTTTAAATTGTAATTTTGTTTAGATCAGGAAATAAAGAAGGTAATTTCCTTCCAATATGCCTGAACATGGTAGTCCCTCATAAATCAGAATTAAAGGGAGATCTTTTAGCCCCGATCAGGGTCATTGTTTTCTGGGATTTCTAATATGACTTTTATTGGATGTTAATCATATAGCATTCATTTTAATGATAAAATTTAAAACATAAACAACTAAAAGACTGATAGAAGCTTCCATATATTTATCCCTGCTAGCAAAGCGAAGATTTTAATAATAATGTTATTACTAGGCTTTGAACATTTAAAGCACTGTAAGTGTCATTCTATTCTGTCTATAGCACTACAAGTAACTATTATGCCTAATCTATTATTCCTATCCCCTATAAGAAATAATTGTTCAATGATTCATGTAGCCTTGCTATACTAATTACTATTTCCACAGTCCTAATATTACATGATTGCTATTGCCCTACATGTACTACTATTACTGTATTCCTATTGCCTAAGAACTGCTAATCAGTATATTCTTCCTATCTCCCTATCAGGGCTAGGGATGATGCCTATCCCCCCATGGCAGCGCTAAGCCTGCCGTTATTCCCGCTGCCCTGTAAGCGATATTGACGTGATCCCCGCGGCTCTGGCAGTGCCTGTCCCTCCTCCCAGCCACGCAGGGCTAATGCTGGCTCAGGCAGAGGGGATCTCAGGGCGGAGAGGGCTGCGCAGGGTGGGTGGTAGTTACCAGGCTCGTGTCTCCCGGGGTTATCCGAAATCTCGATGACCAGCAGCTCCCTTCCCTCGAAGCTTCGCCCCACGGTGTAGATCCTGCTGATGGAGGGGCACTGCAGCCACACGGCCACCAGCGCCTCCCGCAGCTCCGGGTAGCGGTGGTACTCGAAGGAGATGCCGTCCTCCTGGCTCAGCCTTCGCCGCCGGCTCGCCCCGGCGGCAGCCTCCTGCTCAGCCGCCCCGGCGCACAGCAACCAGCAGCAGGCACTGAGCGCCCCGCACAGCGCCAGCAGCCCCCAGCCCCTTCCCGCTGCCATCCCTCAGCCGTCTCCTGTGCCTGCTCCTCTGCAGCCTGCAGCTGCCTCTGCGCTTTGTTCCCCTCTGTCTCCCCCTCTCCGCCTCTTCCCCGGCTGCGCTGCTCGCACCTTCCCAGCCAGCTAAACCTGAGCCAGCCAGGAAGCGGGCAAAGCCAGGAGCTCCGCAGGCTGCACTACTCTCCGCAGCGCGACGGGGAGATGCAGGAGATACCACTGCACGCAGGGAAGGAGGCAAGGGATGGAGACGCCGCATACCCTGCGGGGGTGGCGTTCACGGGATCACTCCGCTTCTTCTGGTGCAGAGACGGGGTCGGAAAGGGGATGGAGTGAATTTATGCAGGGACACCATGGGGGCAGTCACCCTGGGGCTGATGTTGCTTCTGTACAATACAACTCTATATTACAGATAATCAGCAAGATGGGAGACGGTCACCTAGAATTGCATTTAGGCTAAAAACGGGGGACAGCGAGACCTCTAACAAGACTGGTGTTCTTATTATGGGGGCATCTACGGCCAGATTTAGGGGCATGTGACCCAGGTGCCCGGCTTGAGGGGCGCCCAGCTTGGGGTGCTGTTCTTGTTGTTAGCGACAAAAGGGAAAATAGAATGTTTGAAGTAACATGTTTCAGGTATTCCCTATGTGGATTCATTGTTCACTAACCTCCTAGAATGTTCTGGACCTTTATAGAATCTTGTGGAACCTTCCAGACTTTCTGAGAACAACATTTTCCTCAAACCTCCTAGAATGATGATGGAGTACTGCAAGTTTTCAGCATCAGATATCAAGTAAAAGATCCTCATGGACAATGTTACAAATCTGACCGTGAAGCCACAAAGTGACTCTCGCTGGGAGAGCAGCATTGACAGTGTAAGGCCAGCGAGGTACCAAGTGACTGAGGTTTACAACGCCCTGATGAAACTGGCACAGTCGAATAAAGCCGAAGCCAGAATCAGACCTGAGGCACAAAGCCTGGCAAACCATATAATTGACTTCAAATTTCTGGTCTCAATTGTGGTTTGGCACGATATCCTGTTCCAAGTAATCGTTGTAAGCCAGATATTACAAACTCAGTCGATGGACATCGCAACCGTTCATTTTGATGAGAAGCTGCCCTCGTTTCATTGTGGCCTGTAGTGACAGTGGATTTGAAGAGGCCATCACTGCTGCCAAAGAAATGGTAGAAAACTTAGGAGTTGAGCCTGTCTTCAAGGAAACTTGTATTCATCCACAGAAGAGACCGTTTGATTACGGGGGGGCAGAGATGAAGTGATGGGAAGCGCTGAAGAAAAATTCAAGAGGCAGTTTTTTTGCTCGCTTGTTGACACTGCTCGAGTGTCTATTGAAGAAAGGTTCAGACAAATCAAGCACCATGAAAAAACCTGGGGGCTTTCTTGTATGCCAGCAGACAGGAAAACACTCTTAAACAATTTTACAGGTCTTCACTGGACACTGACACCTGGGGAATAGTTCAGATGTCAATGATAAAGATATTGAATTGGACAACATCCATCACATTTTGTCAAATGGGAAGCACTCTCCACTCCAAGTTCTCCAATTCATTCATGATGCAGTGCTGAAGGACACTTTTCCTAGTGTGGATAGCTTTGAGGATTCTGCTCATGCTGCCGGTCACAGTCATGAGTGGTGAGCATAGCTTTTTGAAGTTCAGGCTGTTTGAGTGATGATGGCTGACGAGACACTGACATCGCTTTCTATTTTATTGCTTTAAAGAGCCATTGGCCAGTCTTTGGATCTCTCTGACTCTATGCTTTGTGAGGGCAAAGGTGCGAAAAGCAACCTTTTGAACTAAAGGACTAGGGTTAACATTTTAAGACTGTCACCTACTGTAACACTATTTAATACTAGTCCACCCAACGTGGTGCACAGTTCAATTTATTGATGTTAGTACATTTCAGTTATTCTTAAAATTAAAAAGTTTCTGTAAGCTTAGAGGAAATGAATTTTTTTATTTGCTTATATATGGCATGAATAAATACAGATTTACAGATCATAGTGTGCAAATTTATCATCTTCTATGACAGGGATGAATCACGCGTGCAAATCGTGCATCAAAGTCATGAAATGGACTACAAATGCAATAAAAATACGTATTCAAAAGTTTAACCAGATGGGAGGAGGTGCCAAAGACGCTCCTCACCTGGGCTGTCATTTGGTCTACGGCCAGCCCTGGAAGCATCCTGGCACCATTATACTGTTCCACAGTTAAGATTTACAATTTAGTTATAAAAATTTGTTTGAAATCAAACTTTTCCATACAGTGACTCAGCCTTGGAGGTACATTTATTTAGGTTTTTTTTAAAAAGTTTTATTCCATCCTACCACCCCATTAGATCAAAGTGGTATTGGCTCTGATCTTGCAAACACTTTACTCAGGGGAGTAGTCCACATTGACTCACAACACAACATTGGGGACTGTTTGCACAAGTAACGGTAAGTGCAAGACCGGAGCCATAGACTATTTCTGATTTTCCATGCATTTTGTGCACACTTGAACAACATCCCAGAATTGTCTCCTTTTTGCAGACCACAATGTCCTGCAGAGTGTAGACTAAGCTATTTTGGTCACCAGGGCAGCTGTGTTATTGATGGGTGTAAAACCACCTACTATGCTGTGCATGCATAATCCAGTAACCTGTTTTCATTAACTGCTTTCAATATTCAGATCATGGGTAATATCAGAATAGCCCAGCAAAGGATGCATACAATACTTAAAAAAGATATTGGACTATATTTTGCCCTCCTTTATGCTCATGCAACCCCATTTAAGTCAATCCAGTGGCAAGAATATAAGTGACTGCAGAATGCTGAGGAATGGGGGGAGGACAGTGGTGTATATGTCTCAGGGATGACAGTGGTGTATATGTGCTTTGTTGGACCCCAAACAGATTTTGGACATGAAGTACCAAACTTTTAAAAAATATTGCAAAATTTAAATGTATTTGATTAAGTTGTTCTAGCAATAGACAGGTCTGGCCAGGGCCGGCTCCAGGCACCAGCGCAGCAAGCAGGTGGTTGGGGCAGCCAACAGAAAGGGGCGGCACGTCCGGGTCTTCGGCGGCAATTCGGCGGCGGGTCCCTTAGTCCCTCTCGGAGGGAAGGCCCTGCCGCCGAATTGCCGCCGATCGTGGCTTTTTTTTTTTTTTTTTTGCTGCTTGGGGCAGCAAAAACGCTGAAGCCGGCCCTGGGTCTGGCAAATAATATTAACATCCAAATAGTTAATGATCTTTAAAAATAAATATTTGATGGCTCATATCATGCAAGGAACAGAGTGTGATTTTCTTACTCACATGGAGGAGCATTTACTCATGTTCAGTGGGACTCCTCATGAGTAACTGCTCACCAATGTGAGGAAGGGGTCACAATATGGAAATTACAGGACCTCTTAAATTAATGTAATTCATCTCTTTGTCAATGCAGGATTGTCCTCTCAGGTATAATATCTATTTTTTCCTAGACTTATTTACTAAGGCCCTAAGAGATGGACCTCCTCCCCCCAGTCTTACCAAACACATTCTCAGAACATTTTTTTAATATTCCGCCTGTGTTATTCTTTTCTTAATTTCATCCTCATCATTCCTAGTTACTCCTCAAACCAGGCCCTAAGTAATTAATCTCCTTTAAAAATTTGTATGGCTATGTCCTCACCTGAGTTAAGCTGTAGTCAGCCAGTGAGAACTCTGTGTTTCATATCAGTTCTCATTAACTTCCATTCATGTTTCTTTCCCTGCAATACAGTGCTGCTATCAAAAACCTAAAATACAGTCAGACCCCATTTCCTTTTATCTATTTCAAGAAGTGAGTTAATAAAACGTTGCACTTACAGCTCCTTCTATCAAAGCATCTCAAAACTCCTTACAAACATCTGTCCACACAACACCCATGTGAGGCAAGTTTTAGATTCCTCAGTATAGGATGAGGCACACAAGACATTAAAGTCAAAATTTAGGTGTGTAAAATTAGGGCTGTAAATCCATCTTTAGGCACCTAAATAAAAGTGGCCTGATGTTCAGAGGTGCTGCCAATCCACAGCTCCTATTTACTTCAATGGGATCTGGAAGAGTTCATTATCTCTGAAAGGGCTTGATACAAAGCAGATGGAAGTCAATGGAAAGACTCCTCCATGAGTGTTGGATCAGGCCAAGAATCAGGTCACTTATTTAAGTATCTAAATAAGGATTTGGTTGCCTAAAATCAAGTATCTAGGATCCAGGTTTTAAAATGGTAGCCCAAGTGACTTGCAGGCAGTCTGTGGCAAAGCCATGAATAGGATCCAGGTTTTCCGACTCTCAGTCTCGTGCATTAAGCACAAAACTATCCTTCCTTTGTGTCCATTTTCCCTATGTCAGGCATAGATACCATTGCTGAATATTTTATTTTAGAAGGAAAGATTGTCAGAGATAAAAGGCACAATCAGATACCACCATAACTACTCATGGATTAGGACTTTTAGGAAGTTAAAAACAAGGGTCAGAGTTAAAGCTTAAACCCTAGTCTTAACTCCTATCGTGCTAAGCATTGCAAGAGTCTCCAAATAGCTCATTTTACATAACCATATTGCATGTGCTGTAGTAACTAGTTCAACAGGGTGAGCTAAATACAGAGTTTCATCCCTGTGATGCTGAATTTCCATATTTTGTGAGCGTCTGACCCTTAACATTATTTAAACACACATAGTAGTTTGTGGCTTAATACATTAGAACTGCAATTATGTAGAAGATCACACACCCGTCCTGATTGCAGGTTAGAACTATCCAGCACCAAGTCTCTCTCAGAGTTGTACTATATCTGCTTTACCAGCCTATAGCACTCTGTACAGTGTGATGATGCAAAGCTTCCAGCTGTGTTCTTAAAAGCATTTAAGAAAAGGTTTATCTTAATTCATTTGTATGTATAAAGTTTACTTATGTCAGTGGATGCATTTCAGCTTCTCATGTCACACCTAAAGTGTAAAGCTCTTACATCATTAGGATAGCAAAAACAATCAGCTTCCCTGCCCTGCCCTCCTGAGAACCTATTATTAAGGCAACATCCCAAGATCATGTAATATGGTAATATTATTATGTGATGACAGTAATATTGTTTTGTAGTTATATAGGAAATTACATTTAAATGATCTCAAAGCACTTTACACTCATTAAACTTCAGGTGATCCAGTGATGTAAGTAAATGAGATTATCCCCATTTAACAGATATCATTATCACTATATTTAGTACCATTAGTGTGGTGTAATATACTTTCGTAAATCAGAGAACATCTGCCTTGCCTTACCCAAAGCACAGACTAGGTCACTGCACACTCATGATCCTAACAGCATATTACATTACACTGTTTAAAATAGAGTTTATTTTTTCCTTTATTTTCTAACTTATGCAGTACCCACTACAATGTTTCTTTGTGCTAGTGCCAGCACAGGTACCCTACCTGGCCAAGGGGATGAAGTGATTACTTTTCCTCCCTTTCAAGGAGATTTATTATTTGCCACACACCAAAGGAATTGTACAAGATGTTAGCTTTCACACCCTTATTAAAGAAGTAAGCCTCAACAAAAAGGCTTGGGCCACAGGAGCAATTGTGGATGTTGGGGGAAGAGGTGGGGCCACACTCTGCCTAGATCCCAGCTGAGATGATCTTGCCTGTAGGACTGGGTGCTGAATAGCATGACGTGGAAGAGACCCAAATGTAAACTGACTGTTTTCTGTAGCTTTATGTGGAGAGTCAGGGATGGTTTTTGGATGGGGTTGAAATTAAAAAACTCTTACATGCTGCAATGGTTCTGTGCCTTAATGTCTGAACCCCAGTGAACCCACTGGGCCTACTGCACGTGACACCAGAGTGGCATTTAAAAAAATAATCCTATAGGTGAAGGTGAAAGTATTTGACAGTGGCAGCCATAGAGCTGGAATAGCTACTACTATGGTTAGTTGAAAACTGAACTCAGCAGCAATAGAAACTCCTGCAACAACAGACAATTCACTAGCAGTAAATGATAGAGGGTGCCATACTGCAACAGCAGATAATGGCAGTGCTGGACCTTCCTATTCAGGCACCACCCCTGCCTTCAAGACACGCTGGTGTAGTCCCCAGACTATCGCTGATGACAGCATCTCTGACCACAATGCTCCTGAAGGACAATCTGGAGTAATTTCTTACCACCTTTTCAGAAGGTGACCATCAGAGGTACATGCACTCATAGGGATGGGTTGCAGAGCATTTTTTCATAGAAGCTCATTAAGACTGGAATTCCTTCCTACTCTTCATCAGCTGGAGCTGAAGTGTGATGGGTTTTTTTTAAGAGGAGACACTTGTTAACTCTGAAATCTAGCTGGAATATCTGCTCATGGTGTTGGGGGTCAAGTCTGGGCAGAGAGAACTAGATTGGGGTGTGGATGGACATTTGTAGTAGGTCTGTCAGCTAAAACCACCTCTGAGAATACAGCACTATCAGAATGATTGTGACTTTGACCCTTGATGTTGGAAATCCCACTGAATCAGTGGAAAGGCATGCAAGAGGGCATCAGAACACTGCAGAAGGAATGTGTCCAGAAATGACTCTGGACACATACTATCTCTGGAACTAAAGTTCTGGCATTGACATTGGTGGTGAACATGTCTATCACTGGGGTTCCCATACACAGGAATACCGGCTCTGTGGTAGACTTCCACAAGGATCACTCACGTATGGCAATTAGCTCTCTGCTAAGGAAATCTGCCAGGTTGTTGCTGGCACCTGGGAGGTAGAGAACCATAGTTATCTTATGTAAGTGGCACTATGTCAAGATTCTGATGGCTTCCTGGCAGAGAGGAGACAAGCATGGTTTAACTTAGTACGTAAACTCAGTAAAGTTTAACTTAATTCAACACAGTTTATTCTTAATTCCATGTATTTATTCACAGGGATATGCTGGAGAAACCAATGGAGCAACAAATGTTTGAATTCCGTAGTATTTCAGTTGCATGGTGCCTGTTCTCTGCTATACTGCACCAGCCCTTTAGAAAGCATCACATTTTGTACTGAAATCAGTAATCACATGCTACAAGGAAGCTCATCTTTCTGATGTGCTAATTTAGTGCAGTGGGACACAGTTTGAAAGTGATGGTGTATTCCAAGTTGAATTTAAAAGAGATGATTATGCTACTGATGTTGAATAGGGGAACGTGAAGGCACTAAAAATATCACTGTCAGATTTGTATTTTCAAATGATTTGCTCACTAGAGCAGCAGTGGGATGAATTATTTTACATGTGAAGGAAAAATTTCATCTTAATGATTTGTGAAAATAACATTTCCTTTTGTGCTATAAAGAATAAATAGTGTTAGTGCAACTAGAGAGTTAACTGAACATCCAGAATATATAAGAACAGTGACCTTTGAGAAAAAAAAACTTTTTTTTCAAGAAAAATAAAGCTATGCAAATCCTCAATGTCCATTTTAAAATCTGAAAAGCCTGCAGAAAGGTGCACTGTAAATATAGCAATGGATTTTCAGAACCAGGAAGTAGATGGATAAAAGAATTTTCAGGTAACCTTACCCTCATTCACCAGCTGGAGCTGAGTTTCATGAGGCAGAGGAGTTGGCTAGAGAAAGAGCTCTTCTAGTCATCCTACACTGCCATTTTTAGATCTCTGAATCTACCCTGTGGGGTAACCCGCTCATTTTTACTTCTAATTTAAAATGCCTATCCCAGGGTCTAGGCCTTTTTGTTTGTTATGCAAGCCTTGCTCCTTGTCTTTTAACCAGCTCTCAGATAATAAAGGCTTATTTTGTTAGGTCTGACTGTGTGCCCAGGAGCTCATCTCCAGAGACAGGGTGTGGTGGGGTGTTCTAGAGACAGGGTGTGGTGGGGTGTTCTTTTGTTTGTTTGTTTTGAGAGAGAGAGGGGGGGTCCCTAAAATCACAATGGTTTCTCATGGTGTACAATATATGACATTACACATCCTCAACTCCACAAGGGCACAAACCCCACTATGAAGGATGACAGCAGTAGCTCAATGCACACAAGAACTTTTAGTGTGCATCAGCAGGATCCAGACAGATAGCTGGCATGCGACAAGCTGGAGTATTATAGATTTACACCCCAGTTTGCTGTGCAGAAAGTGCTTGTGTAGACATGCCTTCAATCCATAAGCACTGTTGGGCAGAGAGAAAAAGTGTATAGCAAGAATCTTAAGAGCCTGGAAACAAGTCTTTTGAGAGGTATTTCTAAGACATGTCCCTTTACTGAGAACCTTGTGCACGGTCAGCTAAATTTATAGACTCTTTTTTTTTTTTTAAAGGGGAAAAAATGCTAAGGGGTGGGTGGACAAAGGCGTTGGAAGCATTTCTTCTGGGGTACAACAGTTACACTATGGATTTATATGCCCCTGCCACTTATAGCATCAGAGAATCTTCCAAATATTTAAAAATAGAAATCAAGCTGTTTGTCTCTCCCTGCCTGGCCTGTAGATTATCTTAATTAGTTTATAAGGGTTTTGATTATTTTTTTCCCACACAAACAAAACAAAGAGAGGAAAATCTATGTCAAAGATTTTTGCATTTAATTCTTAAAAGGCTAGTTCCATGGTTCTCTTCACTTGTGGGAGAGCATTGGGGTGGCATATCTAAATATTTAGATTGATATAACCACCACCATTGAAAAAATATTGGTTCTGTATGCTGCATAAGGTACAGTAGAACCTCAGCATTACAAACACATCAGGAATGGAGGTTGTTTGGAATTCTGAAATGTTCGTAAGGGAACAAAATTTTATGGTTGTTCACTCAAAAGTTTACAACTGAAAATTGACTTAAAAAAAAGAAAGGGAAAGTTTCAGAACTGTATTTAGTAGTTTATGTTTAACACTGTACTGTTATTTATTTGCTTTTTGTGTCTTTGCTGCTGCCTGATTGTGTACTTCCAGTTCCAAATGAGGTGTGGGGCTGACTGGTCAGTTCGTAACTCTGGTGTTCTGAACTCTGAGGTTCTATTGTAGACCTAACCATGTTCTGTCCCTGAACCAAGCTGCAGCCTTAGTTTGCCAAAGCGGTAGCCTTGCTTGGGAAAAAGTTAGGTCCATATACACTACAAGATTAAAAAAAAGTGTGTTTTAACTATGTTGGGGGACAATATTATTGTACAAGTCCCAAGTTCCCCAGTTATTCTAGTGTAGATAGTTACTCAGATGTATTGTAGAATTGTTACCCTACACTGCTTGAGTTAATTAATTTTAGAATTAACTCTGCTCATATATTTTAAAAGTGAATGGCAATCTAGGGCAATTCCTTATTTGCTTTACATTAAAAATACGGAAGATACACAATGACATACACACTATGTCAAATCAACATATTTATTGTATTTTGTAATCCACAAGTGCAAATCTAGCAACAAGTCAGTTTAGCAAATTACAACACACTGAAGGAAATGTAATGTAAATACTAAGAACACTGACAAAGTAACTTAAAGAGCAGCAAAAAAAGGCTTCTCAAGGAAAAACAAAACCACCCTTTTCTAACCCTATGTAAAATGTACTACACCCACATCGGGAATGTTACTGAACATATAGCCAGCTCTTCTGGAATTAATAGTTTGCATTATTCAGTGTGCAAATGGCTGGTCCAAGCTCCTTATCAACTGATGGTATTTTGGTTTCTAAAGCAAATTCTGCCCATTTGCACAAGGTTTAAATATAGTGCCAGTACCAGTTTTAATGGGGCTGCTGTATTTGTATTACAAATTTAAGAATATATATATATAAAACGAAGTCCAATTTCAGTGTATTATAATGTACATAATTCTACCTGAATTCAAATAGGGCAGCATTATAGATACTTTAAAAAATTTAATAAAATTCTTGCAACAGACCAACTTTCAAGTCACCTATGTAATTTTTAAATTAATCTTTAAGTACTGCATATATACTTTAGAGTTGTGTATAAAATAGAAAAGCATTCCCATTAGGTAGATAATTACATTGCAGTAAGGATTTTCCCTACCACTTAGTAGCCAAGGGACAAGGTATATGCTTAACGTTTGCTTTTAAGAAAAGTAAATATTGCTTTAATTTGTGATCAGGTGTTAATTACCAGTTTGAGCCCAAAAGAAAGATGGAAGAAGTTTGTCTGTAGGAGGTTAAATGGGAAATTTAGTTGGACTTCTTTTCTGTTAACAGTTCTTGATTCTTCTCTTTCTCTTGGTATGAAACATACTGATAATCTGTACCAAAGATTCTATCCCACCATGTGAAGGTTGAAGCATAGTTGCCAATGAAGTTCATGTGATGGAAATCATGAAAACGAGCCCCAGCATAGAAGGGCACTAGATGCAGGGGGTTCAGAGGAATATCGTAGCCACTAGAGAGAAAAAAAAACAAACAAAATTAAAATACTGAACTATAAAGTTTTTAACATTTTGTTTAGAAACAAACAATGCCAGGCACCACTGATTACTTCTTGGTTTTCAGTAGGCTGCTAAAATTAAAATATTGACTATCAACTACAGTTAAAAACTCTCTGAAGTAGCTGCATGAAGAAATTTATTCCACTGCAAGACAGAGAGAAACCCATCTATTAGGGCCATAGCTCTAAAACTAGAAATTGTAGAATACCTATGGACTTGGAATGCTTAAGATGCTGTTTTGTCGGATGCCATTATCTGTCTACTCCATTTCCAAATCAACGCTTAATTTTAAAAAGGCAGACTGAAAAATGAAAGCCAAAACACACAAAACATCAGTACAATGATGAATATAGAAGAAAGTCTTTTGTGTGGCATCTGAGCCAGAATGTACAGTACCAGATTGAGAAACACATATTAAATGTAGCTAAAAATCTCAACCTTTAAGAAGTACTGCAGAAAGGGAAATGACATTAAAGGATTTCAATATGTTCATATTTTGTTGGTACTAGAAAGCATCTTACACCACCTAGTGGCAAGACAGTGTCTAGATTTCATTTTGTTATAATATTCCTGTCGTCCCACCCCTGTTAGTGTGACCACTTTGGGAAAAAAACATCCACTGACAGCTGTGGTTTCTATCTGCCGTTCACATTGAAATGCACTACTTCGATTTAGTTTTAGCCATTTTTATTTTATTTACGCTGTTGTAGTGTTGCATTCCTCAGTTCATAAGGCATATAACAACAGCTTCCTCAAATGGAAGTAAAGTAAAATCACAGAAAATGTTAAAATTGATACAATGAAGCTATTTGACCACCTGAAGAATGGGTCACTGTTCTAACCTATAATATTTTATAATATTCTTGATCTTTTAGTTTCTTGCCTATAAGTATGTTATAACTACTTGTTTTTAATTAACCTAATCTCAATGTAAAGATTGCCCTCCAAGCCCCACAGAAGTTTTAGAAAAATGTAGACTGTCATTATTGAACACCACCTACATGCAATTTTTCTTGGGAGCCAAACTGGGGCCGCTTAGGTTAAGAAAGCATTGGTTCTCCAAGACAAGCCTTCCTGCACAGGCAAGCCTATTGACAGAGAAGTTTAAGATATACTACCTTGAGGTCCCCCTCCATTTTAGTAAAATAAAACCCCACTTATTCCATGTTAGCAAACATTAGGTAATTTGTGTACTAAATATCTGATATTCTCTCTCGGGCTCTAAGTTCATCCAAGTGACGTGTAAGAGCTTCACTGGTGTCTGAGATTTACCTTTCCTAAAAGCAGAGATCACAAAATGTATAATCCTGCTAAGAATCTCACAAGCTGTGTTTCTAGTTGATGCTTTATGAAGTTGTTTTAGTGAGTGCCCTATCCTCCCACCCAAGGAGTTTTGCTATTAACATTACCAAAACAGAAAAATTATTATTTTGAAAAAGATAAATGGCCGACTACAATACTGAAATGAAAGAAGCACCACAATCCTTCTCTGGCAGGCCTACACTATCTGTGGACTTCTATTTGTAGTGTGGTGTGTATATATAAATAAATCATACACACACACACACACACACACACACACACACAAGCAAAAAGATAGGTGGAAGAGCCAAGTATGGAAAAATCACTAACACGGAATGAGAGGATTTTACCTGTGTACATCAATGGTTTCCATTAAGCGACATATTACCCAGGCCCACAGAAGAATCATATGGTTACAGAAAACAATAATGCCGATGAAAAAACCAGTTCCAAGGATAAGCGTTTCCAGTGGATGTGCATACTCTGCTTGCATCCCAAAAGGAGACTGGGAGGGGGAAAAAAAACAAAACCAACCCACATATACACACAGTAAAAAAAAACCAAATATATACAGACAATAGTATGCCAACACACTCAAGAGTCAGACCAGTTTAGAATAGAGGTAACTGTAACTAGGATGGTCTTGCGGACAGGGCACTCAAGAGACCGGGGTTCAATCCCTGGTTCATCCACTGGCTATAAGTGATTTGCCCAAGGGGGCACATGATCAAGTGCTTCAGTTTCCCAGGAGTGTTCCCCTACCTCAGTGGGAAGGACAAAAACCACTGATGATTTTGAGTCACTACAGTACTATGGTGATGACAACCTTGCAAATAAATAAAAGAAAGCTTGTCATTTCTATAGATTAGTTGCAAATGGTAGGACACGTATTTCCCCATTTCCCTGTCCATTATCAACTTCCCTGAACCAGAAATTTGTAGTAAATCAAATGATCTCATTAGGGCAATTACAGCAAGTTTTTGTAAAAGCCTTAACATTTTTAAATACCTTCCACAACACAGGAACACATACATGAGTTAATAAAAATTTGTATCTTGTAATATTAACAACATTATTTATAATGTATTGCTAGATCAAAACAGTAATTTGACTGCCAACCAGAATCAATAAAGTAAAATCAAAGCAGTTCTCAAATGAAGAGCGTGGGACCCCTTTTTGTCCCTTAGGGACCAACGAGGTCTAAAGTAAGGAAATGAAACAGCGATTAGGTGATCTTACCACAGGTAAGATGGTAAGGGCCTAAGAGTATTTAATGGATCATATACATCACATATTAGATAGTAGCATATAAGCAGTAGAATTTTTGGCCTAGTGCAGTTAATAAGACCTCTGAATAACCTTTTTGGAAATAAGAAGTGCAAACAAAGCCTTTTTGGCTTACTAGATATCCTGTTCAGTTTTTGGACTGTCCCATGTTTGGGTACAGTAGACCTGCCAGATATAATAAGGATAAAAAAGGAAAGTCTCCAAAGTCCCTCTCAAATAATAATATTAATAGGTTTGTTATTGCTAATAAGTAGATAAAGGTTATATAATCTATTGTGTAATGCAGAATTTCATATTTGGTCATAAATTATTATATAACAAATCAGAATAGCGTGTTGATAAAAGTAGGATGCCATCCTGGATATACAAAAATGCACTGAGACTTAAGCGTTTGCCTTGTTTATGTACAGCCTTGTGTTTGTATAGATGCAACCAATTCATTGGCTATCATCCCTATCTAATCACTGGGTGTAGCATTCTGTACCGATGCTGAAATAAACCAGTTCCTTGAATTTAAACCTGGAGTTCACAAGTGGCTATTGTCTGCTACACCAAGCAGTGGTTGTCTGTTTGCTAGGTTCATAAGGTAACCTGTGGACCTGGTTGGTAGTCCTGAAACATCCTTACAAAATGAGAATTATATATATAAAATATAGTAATTCACCACATCTAAGTTCAGGAAATACAACACTAAAAACAGTTTTAAAAGAACACTGTCAACTTGAATTTTTTAAGACTACTTTTGGAATGATTTTTTTTTTTTTTTTTTTTAAATCAATCCTTAAGAGTGAATAGGGCTTTTTGCTGCCCTACTGCTATTTATTATAAGGGACTTTTTAGGACTTTACAAGACAAACAATTAAAGTGACTATATTTAGAATGTTAATTGCCCAAACCAACCTTGCAGCTATAGAAATCTTAGCTGAAAGTTTATAATAATCTTAGAGTACAATAAAGATTATGGCATAGTAATTATAAAATTACTTGATTATTCATTTGTTGTACTTAATGGCACACTGTCAGTTTGACAATCACATTTGTTAGAAGATTTTTAACCTGCTATAAATTTCACTAAGATTATAGTAGACAGTCACCATCCTGGCAGTCAGATGATATAAGGTAGGTATTAGAATGCGGCTGCCATTTGAGTGAAAGGGAGAGAAGAGAAAGTTGTTACAAGACACGTTCCATTATATCTATGATATTTGGGTTAATTTAATAGTTATGGAAATCACCTAGCAGTGGTTTACCCCAGTATTTGTAACTGTGTTTAATTGATATAAGAAAAAACAAGCTAGGTGTAAAAATATTTTGTAAGATTGGCTGTTCTCCCTATTTCCAAATGGACGCAAGATCTATTTAAATATGCTTTATTAATACAGTTTTTAATATAACCAGGAGGCTTACAATAAACACATAAGGTTGAAATCATTAAAGTAGTACGTACTACGAACTCATGATGAACTTTATGGATGTACTTGTATATTCTCTTGTGATGCAAGAGTCTATGCAGGAAATAGTGCCAGGCATCCTCAATCACTGCACATCCAAAACACTGGGCAAGTAGCATGTACCTTTTAAAAAAATAAATAAAAAATAAAATAAAAATTGTTAGCTATAGCAAGATTAAAATATATGAAAGAAACAGTACTTTTCTTTGCTATCAGGCCAAATCCAGAAACTTTTATTAAGGAACACACCATTCTTTCTCCAGGATGTATGTGCAGAGAGAGGTTCTGGAAACTTGGTATGTACATTTAACTTTAAATAGTTTTAACAACCAGATAACAGCATATTCATGTGCTCACACTGCACATTAACAGCTTTTATTGATCTACTACTAACAAATACTACTGAATATAGTACCTAAAATTGTACATATATTTCTTCACTAACATAATATATATGTACAATTTTAAGTACTATACTCAGTGGAATTTGTCAGTAGCAGATCAACAAAAGAGCTGTTAAATGAGTTAACGTGCAATACAGCAAACTTCTTAGTTTGGCTGTTGACACGTGCGTGTGCTCTCTCTCACACATCTGTATATAAAGAAAGATAAAGCAGCATTAGCACTAGAAAGGAGATAATTTAGTACCCAGCAAGAAATTGTAATTACAGATAAATAAAATTACTGTATGTAATATTTCTCCTGACACTAAAACTAGGAAAAGAAGCACTTAAAAAACATAAGGGTTGCGATTTTAAAATGTATTGGTTTGCAGACAGAAGTGTGTGCACATGATACAGTCTCTTCCTAAGGTACATAATGCAGTATGTGGGTAGTGCTTCATCATGTTATTTCTGGAAGTGAGCCAGATGGCTCAAAAAGCATTAGATACTTGCTGTAATCAAGCGTGGACTCACCCCTGTGGCGCCTCCTACTGGTTGTCTCGGGAATTAGTTCACCAGCATCCGGAGCGCCCTCTGCAGGCCAGGTGTCCTGCCTGTCGTTGGCCCCGTGTCCCTCCCGGACCCCAGTGCCCTTGGCTTGGGTGCTGCCCCCCTGGCAGTACCCCACTCTCTCTCTGGGTCTCCCCACCCAGGGGAAACCCCACCCCCTATCCCAATGTCGCCTCAGTCGTGGCTACTGCCAGTCACCATCTAGCCCCCGCGCCCTGGGGCAGACTGCAGTCTATCAGCCAATCATCACAGGCAACAAGGGGTTTGGACTGGCTGCCTTTACCCACCCTCAGATTGCCCCTCTGCAACCCCAATACCTATTTGGGCCTAGGACCAGGCCCTGCAGCCTGGGGAGTTGCTGGCCTAGGGCTTCCCAGCCCCCAAGGCCTTTCCCCAGCCCTGCCTCACTCTAGGTCCCCGGGTGAGCTCCCTGCAGCCAGGCCTGTCTCTCTCTCCTGTCAGAGGGAGACTCCTCAGCTCTGGCTACCCTGGCCTTCTTATAAGGCTGAGTGGCTCAGTTTGGGGCGTGGCCCCAACTGCAGCCACTTCCCCAAACAGCCAGGGTTTTGCCCCTTTACACAGCCCCAGCCCTCTGCAGGGCTCTTCCAACCCCTTCAGGGCTGGAGCGGGTGTTCACCCCGCTACACTTGCGTATACAAGGGTGCTCATGAGCCCACAGATGGTGTCTTAACTTCCAGCCACACTGTATCCCTTTTTGGATTTAGTTTTTCAAATCCTATCACTCCAGGATTTGAACAACGTTGCAGGCATTAGGCACAATATCAAATATAGGACCCTAGCCTGGTCCCATTATTGCAATGGGATAAACTTCAGTGAGAACAGGATTGGGTCTATGAACTACACCAGGGATTTGGAGCAATCAAATTTTTGAATTGCTCAGCTCCAGCACCAATAGTGACTGCTCCAGCTCCACTCTGACTCCGCTCCGCGCTCTGACTCAAATTAATTTTTAATTAAATAAAAAAGTGCATACTGTAATTTTGAAAAGATTTTTATTCAGACTTTTAAAACAATTTAAATGTCATCAACAATGATACAAACTAGAATCATTCATAATTCATTCTGTAAAAAAATTATTGCAGCAATCAAGTCGTCATTCATAGCCTGCCGCAAATCATTTAAAATTAACTTTAAAGCCGAAAACAGTCGCTCTACACTAGCTTGAGTTGTTGGCATGCTCGAAGCAATTCTACAGGCAGCCTGAGTGCAGTGTGGGTAGCTGTGAATGGCCTCAAAAACAGACTTAACTTTTAGCCTACCAATAGACTCCATCGCCTCACAATCTTCCCGAAAGTTTCTCTCGAATAATGCTTCATTACAATTATGAATCGCAGAAACTCGCCGGTGTCTTTCTTGTTTATCCAATTCCTTTTTGAAGTCATCATCTTCTGAAGAATTGATGCTTGAATTATCTCCATGTCTCCATGATGGTTGAAGACGTCTCAGGGATGGACGCTCAAACAAGTTCAGAGTGGAGACAGAAGTTTGAGAACAGCCTATTTCTGAAGGATGCGAACTTTCCAAAGCCACAAATTTGATTGTTGTTGACTCCTTTTGTTGTGTTTCGTTTTCTTCAACTTCTTTCGCCGAGTTCAAATGTAGCAATAGATTTTGTTTTTCGAGTCGTCGAGCAATATCAAGGAGCCCTTCCTTTGCCTTTGGTATTTCCCTTGAGGTAAGAAGAATTCAATACCATGGATCAACATAAACTCCAGCAAGGAAATGAATATTGTCAAAAAGCTTCTCTTCGTGTTTCTGCATGGAGGATAGAATTCTTTCTGCAATTTGTCCACCATTTTCTTGCAAGAATTTTGACATTTTTTGCCATTCCTTCATTAAAACTCCCGGGGTTACATTGGCAGCTTGAAGAATCACGGTTGTTTGGTTTGGTTTTGCCAAGAGATCTCGCAGGTTCTTCACTTCGTCCCATTCAGCTTTTGTTAACTTGAGTTCTCTTGTTCCAGCAGCAGCCACTTGTTCACAGTAAGATTGAAAAATGAGAAGCCGATCAATCATCGCAAACGTTGAACCCCAGCGAGTCACAGTATCCAATGATTGAGTTACCCCATGTAGATCAAGCAGAACACTTTGAATACTTGGGGTTTGTAGTTTGACAACGACTTGTTGAATTTTGCCAGAAATTTCTTCGGATGTTCTTTGTTCAGTCCATCCCAGATTGCCAATGGAAGAGAGTGTGAATACCACACCTCATCAGTTGGACTTTTGAGTCATCCTCATGAAGCCATGTTGGAAGTATGAGGCTAGGGTCATCAACCCATTGCGCAGCAACATCCATGTTGAGTTTGATTTCATCCATTCCTTTAGTTCCTTCATCAGGCAAAATAGCTTCAGTCCTGTCCACATCCCTGCTCTCAGAGGTAGAAATGGTTTCGTTGTCCTCGCTGAAATTTTTGACGGCGCACGACATGTTTGCTGCATTGTCAACGCAGATGCTCAGCACTTGCATTTCACTGATCCCAATTTTTTCTAAAATAGCTTTTACTTGACTTTTCACGTACGAAGAATTGTGACCCCCTTCAGTGTCGATTATGTCCAAGGTTTTTACCACAGCTTTATCTTTTCCTTCTTCGTAGTACTGAGCATTGATTGCAAGGAAATTTCTGTTTCCACGGGTTGCCGCATCCATTTTCAGGTAGCACAATTTTTGCTCCAAAGCTTTCTTGAGCTCTTTGCGACCAGATTCAGCTGTGCTGACAATTAAATGACTAACCGCATCGTGCCCCGTTGAAACGCCAAGCTGCCAACCCATTTCAACTGCAATTTTTTGGAATCCTAGCCTGAAGGTAGTGAGCGGTGTTGAACTCACGCAAACCATTTCCATCAGCCCTTCACGGAAAGTATTGGCATCCATGGTGACTGTAACCTTTGAGGACTTCAAATATGAGTCAAGTTTTGTTTGCTTAATTTTGGGTTTCTTTTCAAATGAAGCTCCGCAAAAAAATCTTTTCTCCAGGAGTTTTCAAAGAGCCAGATGAACGTTGTTTAGCCGCGTCAGCTTTCTGTTTTGCCTCATCTTCCTGGTCCTTTTTTGTAACCAGAGCCGCATAGTTTTCAGGATGGTTACGTTTTACATGCCGCCAAAGGTTGAAACTTTTCACGGCACTTGCTTCACTTGTCTTGAAGCTACATGGTTTGAGCTCGCCATTCACTTCCTTTTCCACCTTGCACGTTGCCAATTTCTTCTTTGCTTTTCCCAAAAGCCCGAATTCGGGCTTTTCAAATTCAAAAGTAAAGACATCATTGAGATCCTTTTCCGTAAATCAGCTATCAATCATGGGGGGCTGATTTGATTTTTTAGTTGAAGGCATGGCCAAATCTTCTTGTGCTGCTACCGCATCCAAATGTTTCATTATGATCTTCAAAAAGCAATGAACAAAAGCATTACATTTTTTTTATAATGTACCTGCTTGTGATATCTTAGCCACTTAAGGAACTTCATTTTTGTCCTGAAAATCCAAAATAAATTCGATCGCATTTTCTTTTTACACAAAATTATTATTAAAGTATATTTTAATGTTTCTTGCCGTTTTAATGAGGTAAGAAGTATTTTTAATATACACAATATAAATTATTTATAAATTGTAAGAGTTTTTCTTATGAAATTTTGTGGTAAAAATATTCAAAATATTTTAATTAATATCTCAAAAATGCTTTAATATAGAAATATCAATGAAATTTGGTATGTGCTATAGCGTTAGTATGTGCTATTGCTTTCCGTTAAAGTTTATTTCCAACGTTCTATCAGACAACATCATTCAAATAAAATTATTTAAACTACAGGCGTCGTGAACTGGGGGGGGGACTGGGCCAATTTTATTTAATATCTTTTAAATCTTTGACTATTTAACAGATACTACCCTGGAATATGATTTAATGCTAAAACATGCATTAAAATGGTACTCTTAATTTATTTTGTATAATTAACCGTTTTGCGAAAACTGTTTAAAATTTTTAATCTGCTTAGATGCTTAGAATGATACAAACAATTTTACTTATTATTTTTCAACTTTGGAACCATAAATTTTAAATGTAATAAATAACCAAATATTATTAACTTATTATGGAACATAATATTACTGCTCATAGCCAGGGGCAGTCGATGACAAGTTTTTCTTGAAATAGGAAATAAAAAGTGACCAATCGCCAGTTCAGGACGCCTATGGTTTAAATAATTTTAGATAATGTAATATGGTAGCACATACTAAACGCTAAGACACAGACATAATTTCATTACTTTATATTAAAGCGTTTTTGAGATATTAATCAGAAATTAACTTTTCATCACCTCCTTGAAGAGACTGTAGCTCCCTTAGGAAGAATTTTAGGACCCGTGTTCACAGAAATGTTTTTTCTTAAAATGACTTAAGGATTCACCCCCAAAGTTGTGTTGGACATTTTCCAATCACTCTGGATATAACACAAAAATCACTCCTAATTTATGCAAAAATGTTTACTGTATATTTATATGCCTGCTGCATGCGACTTTTTCAGTAAATTTAAAATTACAAAACAATGCTACCAAAAGACCGTTGAACAGATGACATATAAAATAAGTCCACCAGAGTGATATGGGAGCATGTACAAATGAACCGGTAACGGGAGCCCGTGTGAGAAATGAGCTTAAGTGGTTAACATCTCTTGTGATATCTTAATATATCAATAAACAAAAACATTATTTTTTTTTGCAATATACCTGTTTGTGATATGTTAAATGTTGCATCTTGCATCACACTTTTCCGTAATCGCAGCACTCAGCGTGTCTCGTTGATCAACCCATACTAATCTAACTAATCTACGTGAGTACGTACTCACCTAACCTTGGCACAAGGGTGGGAGCAGTCTGCAGTGTTGCCGGATGTCTAATAATTATCTGATTCTTTAATAAAACATATCTCCAAAAAACTCTGTAATTTTGTATCTGTACATTAAATCTTGATTTCAGCCGAAGTGAGAATAACTGACATATTACATAAAGTAGATGTTAATATCAATTGTTATACAATCTGAAACTTTTTGGCACCTTTAGGACTTTCTTGCTAAATATCATTCATTTTGGATTGAAAATGGAAAAAAAATGGAGCAGTGGAGCAGTCAAGATTTTCTGTGCTCCGGCTCCGCTCCAGCTCCAGGCAAAAACCTGCAGCTCCACTGTTCCGCGCTCCAGCTCCGGGCTCCGCTCCAAAGCCCTGAACTACACATTCATTCAAAACAATCACATGACTGTGCAGCACACCAAGTTCCCTAGCAGCTGGGAACATTTCACAGCTACCGTCATCTGCTCTTCCAACAGACAGTTGGAACAGAAGTACAAAACATTTCAACAGTTTCTACCTACCATCTTGGCATCCTTTCCCAGTCATAAGGGATATTGAAGTACTCTGTGAAATAGTAGGTACCACATATCAGAGGAAGCTGAATACAGAAGTGATTGAAGAGAAGCGTTTTTAAACACTTCCACTGCTTCTCCCATGTTTCTGGTTTATCCTAGGAAAAAGAAATTTCCAATCATCAGTCCTACTATGCAATATCATTGCAGAAATACAGAAAAAGTAATTCTGAAGATTTGACTTGAAGCTACAAAATAGAAAAAAAGCATTCACTGAATTTTCTACTTTGCCAAGCTATGCTTTAGTATTACAGACATGTAGTGCTGTAATGAGCTAGCTAGTCTTTAGGTCTACCACTGGTCTCTACTGGATAGACCTGTTCAACTGTGTTCGATACATACTATACTGCTAAAAGCTGATAAATATTTTCCTTTGCTCAGTAGTAGAGGCCTGTGCTTTTGGAGAAAGTTCTGACCACCAAGTAGTTCTAAGTAGTCTGTGTGTGCATAACAGTGACAATTGTAAAATCTTAGGTGGTCACATTTGTTACCTAACATGCAACCATATTTTTTAGGTACATATGCAGTAAGTTAGGATGAAGTGGATCCTTAGGTGATTTTCACTCTTTTAGTGGGTTTAAGTCAACTCGTCACATTATAAAGAAAGAGGAGCAAATGAACAGACTGATGTGTTAATTATGTGACCTGAAAAAAGTGTAAACAAGAAGCAAAAGCCTGAAAAAGTGGGGTTTCCTATAATTCTTTTTACCTTTCTAAAAGAAAGAAAAAACAAATCAGGTCTTGTCTACCCTGGAAGATTATGGGCCACTGGAGAGCTAGCAGGATGACATCACAGTACCAACCAAGTGAAAACTGACGGAAATGAACAGCGACCTAAGTCAATCTATTTAACTCTATCACTACATTAACTTGGAGACAGGGGAGAGAAAAAAAAACCACCTAAAATTTAGCATCCCACCAATTTAAGGACTGCGAAAATTCCTAAACCACATAAAAGAGATCCCCGGTTTTGCTGGAGAATGGGTGTGGGGGTGGATCAAACAGAAAAGGGATGGAGCTTATTCATATATATATATATGAATACACACACACACACACACACACTTAGACGAGAGCAAGGGTACAAAGAAGCTGGGGATTAAAGTCTGTTGCAAGGATGCGTTGGATAGATCATCCCATTTAACAGTCACAGCTATGACATCTATATTTACTTAATATTTTCCAAACCGAATTACTTAAGCATTTATATACTTAAGTTTCACAAGAATTTTTCAACACTCACTGTTTTAGAATAAGCTTGATTTTAAATCCAGTACTTAATATGAACCTGTAAGTCAGGCAAGTGGGGAAAACAATCACCAGGTTGCATTGGATGGGCAGATTACCTATTATGGAATGAAATTCACTCAGATGTGGACAGCTTGCTCAATTTTTTCTGTATTATAGAAACTTTGCAGTGCCCCTTCAATGGGATGTGGGTGGAGATGTCCCACAGGGAAGGCCAGATGTGTGGCCCCCATCTTGGCACCTAACAAGCCAACATACAGGAGTACTAGGGACAGGGGAGGGGAGAGGTTTACAGCAGTGATATTTAGACTGAGGTACGCAAATGGCTTTTTAATAGGTCTCCTGCAGTTCTTTGCAGCACATCATATTAAAGTTATTAGCCAATCAGGATGCTTTTACTGTTATTACCAATTAAGTTATCAACTTGCACTAAGTTATTAACTTATTTGCTATGAGACTATATATATATATATATATATATATATATACACACACACTTTACATATAAAAACGAAATATTTCCTCTGTCATACTGTTTAAAACTATATACACTACAGTTCTATAGTAAATGAAACCATGTACACTACTGTGGCTCTTTTGGGTAATGTTGATCGCTATTTTGGCTCCTGAACCACTGAAGTCTGAGCATCACTGGACTACAGGATCCAGAATTACACTTAGCCAAGAGCCCAAATCTTCCACACAGAGGCATGTAACCTCTATTCCAATCTATGTAATGGAACAGTGATTGAAGAGGCTGTGCTGCAAAGTTGTCCTTTGCATTCACTTTGAGAGCAATGGATCCCTCCCCCTCCCACAAAGCTGAAGGAGTTCCATTACTAAACCCAATAACCTGGGGCTTTGTAGAGGTGGAAGTGAGGTGTGTGAGTCTCCCATAAAATATACAGATGAGCATATCAAGAACAGATGTTTCTACATTCTAAGATTCCTGACCACTTGTAAAATACAAAGTTAGAATATCAAAGCAACCAGAAACCTGTGAATTCACAATTCTTTGTCTTACCTGCTGAATTTTATACTTTTGCATATAAGGTATAAACTGAAATATAAATCCAGGTAGACAGAGCAAAAAGTAGGAAAGTTCATGAACTATGAGTGATCCCCATGTTGCAATCTGGAACTTGGTGTAATTGTCCAGCATATAGTTCCAAGCATTTTTAAATGGTTGTTGCAGTGGATTGTCAGGCAAGAAAGAGTCGATGTATTCCACTGCCAGGTAAGCGGAGTTCAGGATGTCAACACTCTCATTCACTGCCATTGTTCAAATACAACACTTCACACTTGCAGTTTCTCTGCAGAATTCTAGAAACAGCCTGTAAATTTTAAAAGGTAAAATTGAATTCGTAACTGGCAAATTGATGCTATTCAAACAGCCGTCTACTTAAATAAAAAAAAAAGGTTAAATTCAAGGGTTAACAAGGACACTGTAAAAATACATTGTACTTTAGAAAAAGCACAAAAGTATGATGTAAACAGAATCAACAGGTCTAATCCTACAGTTAATCTGAAATCAGCTCAAGTGAGTAGAGGGCTGAAGGATAAACTCAAACAGGGGAGTGCACAAGGGAGTGCAAGCAGAGGCATGGGCTCTCCCCAATAATCGGCAGGGTCACAGAGCTCCTCCATCTCCTCCAAAATGGTCAACATAAGAACAGCCATACTGGGTCAAAACAAAGGTCCATCTAGCCCATTATCCTGTCTTCCAACAGTAGCCAATGCCAGGTGCCCCATAGGGAATGAACAGAACAGGTAATCATCAAGTGATCCATTCCCTGTTGCCCATTCCCAGCTTCTGGCAAACAGAGGCTAGGGATACTATCCCTGCCCATCCTGGCTAATAGCCATTGATAGACCTAGCCTCCATGAATTTATCTAGTTCTTTTTAGAACCCTGTTGTAGTCTTGGCCTCCACAACATCCTCTGGCAAGGAGTTGCACAGGTTGACTGTGCATTGTGTGAAGAAACACTTCCTTTTATTTGTTTTAAACCTGCTGCCTATTAATTTCTATTAGTGACCCCTAGTTCATGTGTTATATGTAAATAACACTTCCTTATTTACTTTCTCCACTGATACCAGTCAGCTCTGTGTTTTTGGGGAACCAGGGCGCAGTGTCTGGCCTCTCTGACTCATGAGGAACACCCTGCTCCCCCTCGCCGGTCTCTGCTTGAACCAAGACCAATAATAGAAAAGGCTTGCAGAGAGCAGTGAAGGGCATTGGGAGACACACCTAGACCCCTCCTGACAAGGGTGACACGATTAAGACATCTCCATTTGCATACAGAATGGAGAGCAGAGATAACTCCCCTAGCCTCATCTGCATGAAAGATAGGACAGGGATTAGCATACGGAATGAAGAACAGAGAACCGCAGTGAACTCTGGGACCAGAAAAGCAGGGAAGCACTGCATCATGGGAATCTCTGCTCCAGATGTTAATGAACCTATGCCCAGCTGAGCAGTTATCAGACCAATTCTAGTAATGAATCCTTGACTGATATCCAAAATACTGAAGCAGCCTAGTTGCATTGTGAGCTCCCTGGAAGAAAACACCACCCATAGCTAAGAGTGATCAGCTCCTATTGTCTAGCCTAAAGAAAACCCTTGAGTCATCAGTTTACCCATAACCAAATCTAGTGTTCTCCCTTGAACCATTGTGGTTTCTCTACAAAAACCCCTACCTATGTTCAAGTAAGTGTTCTGATGCTTAGATCCAAACTATGCATCAGTTCCACTGGGACTCCATCTTCTCCTGACTGATCGTGCTGGGGGCTCTGTCTGTCTCTAGCACTTAGGACCCTGAGCTACCACCATGACCTGGGAACCCTGACCAGTTCAAGCCTCATGGAGTGGGTGAGATCCCCCTCTTTTTCTCTCTCTGTTTTCCTTTCTACCTTAGGTATTAATCTTTAATAATGTATGTTATGTTGGTTTAGCCCTCCTTGTGTAGTTATCACTATTATTCAATTAATAACTTTTACGGTTAAGCCGGTTGCTTCTCTCTCTCGCTGAACTTTACTCTTTTGTGGTTTTAGATTCCCCCATTTAATCTGCAACGACGCTTCTTTTACCTAAGCTAAAGATCCCTGCAGTGCCCAAAATACTGTGGGGTTTGCTTATCATGTAGGCTCCTAATCTGGGACACACAAGGGTGGCAGCTTGACCCACTCCATTGAGCCCAGGGACATATAAGGGGTCAGCTTGAAAGTGCAGATTGACCCAGTCCACTCAGACTTGCTCTGTTAATGTATGTGTGTGTGTTCATCTAGTTCTGGGGCTGGACAAACCCAGCCCTAGGGAACCTAGGTCCTGCAGGATAGCTCCACTGGGAGGGGACTTGCATAAGGGAGAAGTAGAGCTCCATATGAAAACACACATGACACAAGCAGTACATTGATAGAATTACAGACCCCTCCCCCACCAGAAGAGTAACCCAAATAAATGAGCATACCCCAAAACAACGGGCAAATCTGGTAACAAATTGGTGGAGATACATGGGCAGCACGTGACCCTAATCATGTGGTAATTGTTGAGTAGTTGCTGTGGAGTAGGGAAACTAAGGCACAGACCTGAGTAAGCTTTCTTTCTCTCTTTTCCTTTTTCAGACTAAGCTCCTTTAGCAAGGTCTCTCTCTCAGACTATTTGGTAACCTTCTGTTAAGAATTGTGCTTAAAATACCTGTAGAACTGTGAAATAAGGAGTTAAGAGTAGTGCCTTAAAAATAAAGGTTTTAGAAAGAGCTGTTGGTGGGGATCATTAGTGAAATAAGGAAATAGAGATGGCTGAAAAAGACCTTTTTGCTGCTCACTTGAGACAGGAGAAAACTAACAGGTTAGAGAGATGGGTAATGAAGAAGGGGAAATGCCCCTGGGAAACGGGGTGTTTTAAGGGTGAAATCCCCTGACTGAAGCTAGTCTGAGCTTTGAACAATATTGCACAACCTTTAAGCCACATGGTAGTGCAAAGGATGCAGCTGCTGCATAGGCATTATTTTATGCATGCCTGGACATGGTTGAAATGGTAAAGAGAAGGCAGGAACTAGAGCTTGAGAAAAAGCCATTACAACAGTATTTGAATAAACATGAGACAGACAGGTGTGAATTGATAGCAGAAAAGCTCAGAATGGTGACTGTACTTAGAGATTATACAAAGAGGGGAGAGACAAGGCAAGCAGGAATGCAGAACAATATAGGAAAGAGTTAACACACACAAAAGTTCTGTTAGAAGAAGCAAGAGCAGCAACTCGCTTCTTGGCAGAAGAGAACAGGGCAGCAAAGGCAGCAGCACACCAGCAGGCTTGTGAGGCAAAGATTAGTAAATTGCGTGCCCAACTTAGTGCCCGTAAGGGGGTGGTAGCAGCTGTAAGGTTAAGAGAGGATTGTGATTTGCTCTGTTAATGTGTGTGTGTGTGTTCATCCGGTTCTGGGGCTGGAGGAACCCAGCCCTAGGGAACTTAGGTCCTGCAGGATAGCTCCATTGGGAGGGAACTTGCATAAGGGAGAAGTAGAGCTCCATATGAAAACACACGTGACAAGCAGTACATTGATAGAATTACAGAAACACCCCCCCCCCCAAGAATAACCCGAATAAATGAGCATACCCCAAAGTAACGGGCAAATATGGTAACACCACACTTGTCACGATTTTATAGACCTCTAGCATATCCCTACTTAGTCCTCTCTTTTCCAAGATGAAAAGTCCCAGTCTTATTAATCTCTCCTCATATGGAAGCCGTTCCATACTCCTAATAATTTTTGTTGCCCTTTTCTGAACCTTTTCCAATTCCAATATATCTTTTTTGAGATGGGGCAAACATCTGCACGCAGCTTATTATCGATCCCTTTCTTAATGATTCCCAAGATTCTGTTTGCTTTTTTGACTGCCACTGCACATTGAGTGGATGTTTTCAGAGAACTATTCACAACGACTACAAGATCTCTTTCTTGAGTGGTAACATTTGTATAGTTGGGATTATGTTTTCTAATGTGCATTACTTTGCATTTATCAACATTGAATTTCATCTGCCATTTTGTTGCCCAGTCACCCAGTTTTGAGAGATACTTTTGTAGCTCTTCGCAGTTTGACTGGGATTTAACTATTTTGAGTAGTTTTGTATCATCTACAAATTTTGCCACCTCACTATTTACCCCTTTTTCAAATTTAAATTGCTATGCATGCCCCTGAATCCAAATGTTTCTAATAACTGGTTTGGTGGCAAGCCACTTCAGAGAATCTGTACCTAAACTTCTATCATCATAAACTCTTAAGCTTGGTCTACACTAAACCCCCAAATCGAACTAAGGTACGCAGCTGAAGTTCGAAGTACCTTAGTTCGAACTTACCTCGGTCCACACGCGGCAGGCAGGCTCCCCCGTCGACTCCGCGGTACTCCTCTCATCTAGCTGGAGTACCGCAGTCGACGGCGAGCACTTCCTGGTTCGACTTATCGCGTCCAGACAAGACGCGATAAGTCGAACCCAGAACTTCGATTGCCAGCCGCCGAACTAGCGGCTGGGTGTAGACATACCCTTAGTTCTTTAAGAAGTGTAACACGGATATCAATCACCATTATAAAATTCTGTTCATTCACTGAGCAAGGAGGCTTCTTTTCAAATGATTATTATTTCAGCCTTAAACAATTCCTCTAAGTAAACACACTGGTAAGTAAAGTGGCAGTTAGGGAGGCTGATATAAAAAATGTTCAGTATACTAAAAGTAGAACTTTTTGTGGCTAAGTACAGGTGAATTTCTTCAGACTATTCAGTAGTGTTGGTCAACAACTTTCCATTACATTATTATTTTGGGAAAAAACTGGGGGTTTGATTAAATAAGAATTTTCATGGAAAGTACCTGGTTTCCTCAAGAATTTTTGATTTTGTTGGAAAACCTTCCCCCGCCCCATTTTTGGCTGAACTTTGTCAGTAAAAACTTGATATTTTAAACTAAAACAAAAAGTTAATGAAAAACTCCATGCAGCTTTTGGGTAATGTTTTGGGTAAACATTGCTCAAGTTTAAGCATGGCATGTAATGGGAAATTTACTTGCTTAAAACTATTAAATATTTTGACTCCTAAACACAAGGATCTTATGTGTGTTACTGCGAACACAGTGTGTATTTCCACACAGCAGAACAAAATGATTCAAACTGCAAGATTAATTATTTATCGGAGGCCAAACAATATATACAATTTAGAATCCAATGGCAAAACAACCTATATGTTAAGTTAGGATGTACTCACTAGACCCCCAAGGCATAATGTCTTTTCTTTTATAATCAAGGAATGGAACAGTTTAGGGCAGATACTCAGACCTGAGTGGTTCAGGAGCCAAATTAACCATCAACATTACACAAAAGAGCCACAGTAGTGAGAATTTATTGTTTGATTTACTATAGTACTATATATTCCAATGACAGGGGATTTATATACATATGTTATTCTCACAGTAAAATGACTAACCAAATATTTTTTATCAACTACAACTGGTTAACAACATAGTAAAAACAACTAAAAATCACAGAGTGTTTTAATATCATGCTTTGGAAAGAGCCTTGCAATGGGGTCAGAGTATCGCTGGCTCAGGGGTTACTTGTAAGGCTGCTTTTCCCTCTCGCTTTTTAATTGCAACGTGGCCACAGTTCTGGTTGACTGGCTCGATAGGTGGCCCTGACACTAGCAATTTTCACAATCAAATCTGTTCTGATTCTTGGACAAAATTAAAAGCTTGCCAGCAGCAGGGCAACGCACCCAGCCTCCGAACAGCGCTCAGCCCCGGGCGAGAGGTGCCGGGCACACTGAACTCTTCCCGCTGCCAGGAGACCGGAGCAGCGAAGCCCAGCAGCCCAGCCTTGAGACCCCAGCCCCGGGCCGCCCCCGGCACAGGGCAGCGCGCGCCCAGCCCCTCACTCACCTGCACAGCGACAGCACCTGCCCCTCACTCACGCACCTCAGCCACGGCACCCGCTTCTCACCCATCAACAACAGCAGCAGCTCACGACTCCGGTTCCTGAAGTGCGCTCTCCTATTGGCCGCACAACACCCCTGCGCCGCTTTGATTGGCTCCCGGGCGGGAACCGGTCCCTGTCAGGCGTGGGGCGAATGGGGGGGGACAGAACGGTCCCACCAGATGATGATTGGCAGAAGGGATGGAGTGAGCATAGTGAGATCTCGGAGCGCAGCCAATGAGGAGCGAGGAAGCCCAGGTGACGGCGAAGACGCCATTAGAAGGAGACGGGCTGAGGGGTTCGCCCCAGGTATGAAGGAGAGGCGGGGCCGTTACCATGGTTACCTTTTCCCTTAGTCACTTTCCTAAGCGCCTCAGGGGACTGCCGGGCTAATTCGACGCTCCGCGGCGGCTTTGTAGCGCCCGGAATACGCTTTCAACGTGGGCGTCAATGGGGTTGAGAAGAAGACAGCGCGTTTGGTGCGCGCCTTGTGGCTAGGGCAGAGGCCCGACCAGCTCGTAACGCCAGGGCCGCGAGAAGGCGCGGTGCGGGGTGGGCCATAAAGGAACGGACCCAGGAAAGCGCCACCGGGCGAACCCGCCTCGCGCGAGCCGAGCGTTGCCCGGGAGGGACGCCGGGGCTGGAGGATTCGGCCGAGGTGGTTTTCCCTACCGCCCTACCTCGGACCTATTGGTAAACATACTGGGCGTGTAGGTGGGAGTGCATTGGGTGGAGTGACTGCTTTCTTATAGGCCAGTGGTTCTCAAACGTCATTGCATCACGACCCCCTTATCACCAGCAAAATTACTACACGACCCTAGGTGGGGGGACTGAAGTCTGAGCCTGCCCAAGTCTCATTGCTCGGGGTTGGGGGGGGACAAAGCCTGAGCCCCACTACAGGGAAAGGGGGGCAAAGCCCAAGAGCATCAGCCCCAGACAGGGGGCTTGTAACCTGAGTCTTGCTGCCAGAGCCGTAACTAGGTATTTTTGCACCCGAGGCAAGAATTGCGCCCTCCCCCAGGGCCGGCAATTCGGCAGCGGGTCCTTCAGTCCCTCTCAGAGGGAAGGTGCTGCGGCCGAATTGCGGCCAAAGAATGAATAAAGCGGCGGCAGTAGAGCCTGTGATTTTGGAGGGCCTAACTCATGATTTTTGACTGCTTGGGCTGGTAATGTTGCTTCCAAGATGGTCTTTGGTTCCAGTCCCGTTCCAATCCAGAGAGGGACTCACAGGTTAAGAGAGGAGGGAGGTGCTGGATATCGTTAGTGGCCACTAGGGATTGGCATGTGTCCTGAGAATGCTGGGAGTTCAGGTCTGCAGGGCAGGATCAGGGGTGGCAGGTTTGTAGAAATTTTGGTGGTGCCCATAACCCCGCCCCTGCCCAAGGCTCTGGGAGAGAGTTTGGGGATGGGAGGGGGTGCGTGCAGGTTCTGGGAGGGAGTTTACGGATGGGAGAGGTACAGAGGGATAGGGTGCAGGAGTGAGGGCTGTGGGTTGTGGCTGTAGATAAGGGGTTTGGAGTGTGGGAGGGGCTCAGGGTGAGAGTAGGGGTGAGGACTCTGGGGCTGGGAATGGGAGGTTTGGGGTGTGGGAGGGGCTCAGGGCGAGAGTAGGAGTGTGGGGGTGAGGGCTCTGGCTGGGGCTGGGAGGTTTGGGGTGTAGGAGGGGCTCAGGGCTGGGGCAGAGGGTTGGGGTGTGGGGGGATGAGGGCTCTGGCTGGGACTGGGGATAAGGTGTTTGGGGTGCTCAAGCAGAGGGTTGAGGGTGCGGTGGGGGGGGTGAAAGCTCTGACTCGGGGTGTGGGCTCTGGGGTGGAGCAGGGCTGGGGATGAGTTTGGGGTGCAGGGAGGCTGCTCCGGGACAGGGGCCAGAGAGGAGGACTCCCCCCAGCCCTTTCCCTGCCGGCAGCAGCAAGTTCTGGGGGAGGAGTCTCCCTTTCCTGCCCCCCCCCAGCAGTACACTCACCCTCACCACTGTCACTGCATGTGCTCCTAGGGCCCCTCTCAGGTCCAGGAATCACCCTCGCCTCCCCCGTGGTGGGTGCCGGGGGGGGGGGTGCCTTTTTTATGTTTGCTCCCCCTCCTCTTGGAAGCTGGCTAAGCCACTGGGTAGGGGGTAATAGGAGCCTATATAAGAAAAAGACCCAAAAATCGGGACTGTCCCTATAAAATCAGGACATCTGGTCACCCTACAGGAGACACTTGGATGGGAGGCAGGTGGGGTGGGGGGGAGATCACCTGGGTTATAAAAAAATATCTCCGTGCCAACAGCTTTTTTTCCCCCCTCTCCACCACTTTCTGCCCCTCCCCCCCCCCCCCCCGGCTTTGTGTGCCCGAGGCAAATGCCTCACTCGCCCTTGTTACGGCACTGCTTGCTGCCCCGGGCTGAAGCCCTCAGGCTTTGTCCCCAGCAAGTCTAAGCCAGCCCTGGTGACCCCATCAAGCAGGTTCCCGACCCACAGTTTGAGAACCGTTGTTATAGGCTGTCCATAGAATATCAGGATTGGAAGGGACCTCAGGTCAGAGCCATTGTATAAAATACCATTTGGACTATGGGTTTAATAAAGTAATTTCTGCTTAAAATTAGTGTCTGGCCTCCCCTATTAATATTATAGCCATCACCTGGCCCTATTAATATTTCTTTCAAATAATTCCAACAGGTTCAGTCCCGCATGGAGCAGGCTCAGTGTGGTTCTACTCACTGCTATCCAGGCAAACACCTGGGTCCACTAGCTGAAGGGGGGAGAGCTATCCCTGCCTTTTACTAGGGCAACTGAGGCCACACAGGAGGGGATTTAGACTGATACTTTCTTTCTCTGACTCAGCTGATAGTTTGATATAGGCCTGGCCTGTTTCACACTTCTGACAAGGGAGTTAACACTATTCACAGGGTGTGACCACTTAGATTTTCTGCCTTGGTGGTTACTTCTCATGTCTTAAATCATACTCCTTTGAGAGTCAAGACATACTTACCTATAAAACAGGTTAGCTGCCTCTGCTGATTACATTTCAAATTGTCACCATATAGGAAGTAGTATTAGGTGTTATTTACCATGGCATCTATTTACCAGTTACAAAACTACAAATAAGCACAATATTTAAAATGAGCTTCCCTCTTTCAATGCTGGGGATTGACAACTAACACCTAAAAACCAACATGACTATGTACAGGGTCTAAGGTAAATAATTACAGAGAAAATATCAAGATGCAGCAACAGAAAGTCCTGTGGCCAGGGCCGGCTCTGGCTTTTTTGCCGCCCCACCCCCTGCGCGGGGAGCGCGCCGAGCCCGGCCGCGGCCCAGCTCTCCCCGGCCGGCCAGAGCGCCGGGAGGAGGGCGGAGAGCCTGGCCGGGGCCCCGCTCTTCCCGGCCGGCCGGAGCGCCGGGGGGAGGGCGGCGAGCCCGGCCGCGACCCCGCTCTCCCCGGCCGGCCAGAGCGCCGGGGGAGGGCAGCCCCGCTCTTCCCGGCCGGCCGGAGTGCCGGGGGGAGGGCGGCCCCGCTCTCCCTGGCCGGCCGGAGCGCCGGGGGAGGGCGGCGAGCCCGCCGCGGCCCCGCTATCCCCAGCCGGCCAGAGCGCCGGGGGAGGGCAGCCCCGCTCTTCCCGGCCGGCCGGAGTGCCGGGGGGAGGGCGGCCCCGCTCTCCCTGGCCGGCCGGAGCGCCGGGGGAGGGCGGCGAGCCCGCCGCGGCCCCGCTATCCCCAGCCGGCCAGAGTGCCGGGGGAGGGCAGCCCCGCTCTTCCCGGCCGGCCGGAGCGCCGGGGGGAGGGCGGCGAGCCCGGCCGCGGCCCCGCTCTCCCTGGGTGAGCGCCGCCCCCCTCCAGGTGCCGCCCCAAGCACATGCTTGGAGGGCTGGTGCCTGGAGTCGGCCCTGCCTGTGGCACCTTTAAGGCTAACAGATGTATTGGAGCATAAGTTAGTCTTAAAGGTGCCACAGGACTCTCTGTTGCTTTTTACAGATCCAGACTAACATGGCTACCCCCCTGATACTATCAAGACGCAGACACTGAATAGCTCTGGCATACAGCCACAGCTGGTGAGACAGAACTGAGTGGTGATTGGGCCACTCTGACCTTATGCCCTCAATCTGAGGCCCCAAATTTGAGTGCCCCAAATGACACTGCTACCTAAATGTCTCTGTTCAAGCATATGAGGTGCAGGTGTGCCAAGAGTGGAATATGAAAAAAGAGAGACACACACAAGCACTTGAAGAACTATGTTCCCTGAGTTGAATAATGCAGTTGAAATTAGAAAGGTCACATCCATTAGTTCTCTAAATCAACCACTCAGAGCATTGAGACACAGTAGTGGCCAAACTATTTATTATGAGCTGACTGGCAGGCTGGTCAACAGAAGAGAAGACTCAGAAAAACAAAGGTGGGGGGGGGAGGAGAGGTTTGATGAGAATCAAAGCAGCAACAACTGATGCAAAAGTTGGATGCACTACCTGTTGGAAGACTACTTGTTGACTGAAGTCAAGAAGGAACTACCTGGAAGATTCTACCTGAGATAGTGGCAGTTGGTAGCACATGCTGAGTGGAAAGGTAGGCCTTACACCGGGGGTGGGCAAACTTTTTGGCCCGAGGGCCACATCGAGGTTGCGCAACTGTATGGAGGATCAGGTAGGGAAGGCTGTGCCTCCCCAAACAGCCTGGCCCCTGCCCCCTCCCACTTCCCATCCCCTGACTGCTCTCCTCAGAACTCCCAACTCATCCAACCCCCCCTGCTCCTTGTCCCCTAACCGCCCCCTCCCGGGACCCCCGCCCCCTATCCAACCCCCCCGCTCCCTGTCTGCCCCAACTCCTATCCACAACCCCGCCCCAACAGCTCCCCCACCAGGACTCCCACCCCCTATCCAACCACCCTCTGCTCCTCATCTCCTGACCACCCCCTCCCAGGACCCTCCACCCCTAACTGTCCCCCAGGATCCCACCCCCTTATCCAACCCTCCCACTCCCTGTCCCCTGACTGCCCTCCTGACCCCTAGCCACATTCCCGCCACCTGACAGGCCCCCCGGGACTCTCCCAAACCTCCCCATTCCCCATCCCCTGACTGCCCCCCCCCAGAACCTCTGCCCCATCCAACTGCCCACTCCTCCCTGACTGCCCCCCAGAACCCCCTACTCCCTTACCCAACCCTCCCCCCGGCTCCCTGCTCCCTTAGCAGCAGCAGGAGCTCGCAGCCACAACACTCGGCCAGAACCAGCTGCGCTCCCCACGCTGCCCTCCCCACGCTGCCCAGCGGGAGCAGCAGGCCAGAGCATGGCCCGGCTCCGGGGGAGGGGGGATAGCAGGGGAGGGGCCGGGGACTAGGCTCCCCGGCCGGGAACTCAGGGGCTGGGCAGGATGGTCCCGTGGGCCAGATGTGGCTCACGGGCCGTAGTTTGCCCACGTTTGCCTTACACTGTAGCTGCCACTACCTCATTAAAGTAAAAAAATCTAGGCAAATTCAAGTCTATCAGAGTGAGAATTTTATAATGTTAGCTTTAAAGAAGAAATCATTCTTCAGGTAAAATGTTAGTGTCCCATTTTATCAGGTTGACCCTTATCAAATTGGTTCTATTACACTGTGAGGAATTTCAGTGTTCTATTCTATCTTCTCTTCTAAAATAAGGAAATCTTAGTGTTGGTGAAAACTAGAATGTAGAAACTGCAATCCTGAACTTCATATAATATGTACAGTACAGCCAGAAGTACAAGCTTTCTTCCACGATATCACCAGTGTGTCTCAACCACGTTAATTATGTGTATTGTAGCACTTAGGAGCCCTAGTTATTGACCAGCACTGAGCAGACACAAAGAGGATGTATCTGCCCCCTCAGAGTGTATAGGCTAAGTTCACAAGGAATCATTTCTAAGAGTGAGAGGGTGAAATTCTCTCTCCATGGTCCATTAAATCCTTGGCATCTCTACTGACACTGCCAAAAATCAGCCTAATTAGTCACAGAATCATAGAATATCAGGGTTGGAAGGGACCTCAGGAGGTCATCTAGTCCAACCCCCTGCTCAAAGCAGGACCAATCCCCAACTAAATCATCCCAGCCAGGGCTTTGTCAAGCCTGACCTTAAAAATCTCTAAGGAAGGAGATTCCACCACCTCCCTAGGTAACCCATTCCAGTGCTTCACCACCCTCCTAGTGAAAAAGTTTTTCCTAATATCCAGCCTAAACCTCCCCCACTGCAACTTGAGACCATTACTCCTTGTTCTGTCAGCTGGTACCACTGAGAACAGTCTAGATTCATCCTCTTTGGAACCCCCTTTCAGGTAGTTGAAAGCAGCTATTAAATCCCCCCTCACTCTTCTCTTCTGCAGACTAAACAATCCCAGTTCCCTCATAAGTCATGTGCTCCAGCTCCCTAATCATTTTTGTTGCCATCCGCTGGACTCTTTCCAATTTTTCCACATCCTCCTTGTAGTGTGGGGCCCAAAACTGGACACAGTACTCCAGATGAAGCCTCACCAATGTCGAATAGAGGGGAATGATCACATCCCTCGAGCTGCTGGCAATACCCCTACTTATACAGCCCAAAATGCCATTAGCCTTCTTGGCAACAAGGGCACATTGTCGACTCATATCCAGCTTCTCGTCCACTGTAACCCCTAGGTCCTTTTCTGCAGAACTGCTACCTAGGCATTCGGTCCCTAGTCTGTAGCAGTGCATGGGATTCTTCCGTCCTAAGTGCAGGACTCTGCACTTGTACTTGTTGAACCTCATCAGATTTCTTTTGGCCCAATCCTCTAATTTGTCTAGGTCCCTTTGCATCCTATCCCTACCCTCCAGCGTATGTACCACTCCTCCCAGTTTAGTGTCATCTGCAAACTTGTTGAGGGTGCAGTCCACGCCATCCTCCAGATCATTAATGAAGATATTGAACAAAACTGGCCCCAGGACCGACCCCTGGGGCACTCTGCTTGACACTGGCTGCCAACCAGACATGGAGCAATTGATCACTACCCATTGAGCCCGACGATCTAGCCAGCTTTCTATCCACCTTATAGTCCATTCATCCAGCCCATACTTCTTTAACTTGCTGGCAAGAATACTATGGGAGACCGTATGAAAAGCTTTGCTAAAGTCAAGGAATAACACATCCACTGCTTTCCCCTCATCCACAGAGCCAGTTATCTCATCATAGAAGGCAATTAGGTTAGTCAGGCACGACTTGCCCTTGGTGAATCCATGCTGACTGTTCCTGATCACTTTCCTCTCCTCTAAGTGCTTCAGAATTGATTCCTTGAGGACCTGCTCCATGATTTTTCCAGGGACTGAGGTGAGGCTGACTGGCCTGTAGTTCCCCGGATCCTCCTCCTTCCCTTTTTTAAAGATGGGCACTATATTAGCCTTTTCCCAGTCATCCGGGACCTCCCCGGATCACCATGAGTTTTCAAAAATAATGGCCAATGGCTCTGCAATCATATCCGCCAACTCCTTTAGCACCCTCGGATGCAGCGCATCCTGCCCCATGGACTTGTTGCTGACCTTGTTCGTAAAGACAGAGGCAAAAAAAGCTTTGAGTACATTAGCTTTTTCCACATCCTCTGTCACTAGGTTGCCTCCCTCATTCACACTTTCCTTGACTTTCTTCTTGTTGCTAACATACCTGAAGAAACTCTTCTTGTTATTCTTAACATCCCTTGCTAGCTGCAACTCCAAGTGTGATTTGGGCTTTCTGATTTCACTCCTGCATGCCTGAGCAATATTTTTATACTCCTCCCTGGTCATTTGTCCAATCTTCCACTTCTTGTAAGCTTCTTTTTTGTGTTTAAGCTCAACAGGGATTTCACTGTTAAGCCAAGCTGGTGGCCTGCCATATTTACTATTCTTTCTACACATCGGGATGGTTTGTTTCTGTAACCTCAATAAGGATTCTTTAAAATACAGCCAGCTCTCCTGGACTCCTTTCCCCTCACGTTATTCTCCCAGGGGATCCTGCCCATCAATTCCCTGAGGGAGTTAAAGTCTGCTTTTCTGAAGTCCAGGGTCCGTATTCTTCTGCTCTCCTTTCTTCCTTGTGTCAGGATCCTGAACTCGACCATCTCATGGTCATTGCCTCCCAGGTTCCCATCCACTTTTGCTTCCCCTACTAATTCTTCACGGTTTGTAAGTAGCAGGTCAAGAAGAGCTCTGCCCCAGTTGGTTCCTCCAGCACTTACACCAGGAAACTGTCCCCTATACTTTCCAAAAACTTCCTGGATTGTCTGTGCACCGCTGTATTGCTGTCCCAGCAGATATCGGTGATTGAAGTCTTCCATGAGAACCAGGGCCTGTGATCTAGTAACTTCTGTTAGTTGCCGGAAGAAAGCCTATATTGCCTATATATGGAGATATACCGATCTCATAGAGCTGGAAGGGACCCTGAAAGGTCGTTGAGTCCAGCCCCCTGCTTTCACTAGCAGGACCAAGTACAGATTTTTTGCCCCAGATCCTTAAGTGGCCCCCTCAAGGATCGAACTCACAACCCTGGGTTTAGCAGGCCAATGCTCAAACCACTGAGCTCTCCCTCCTGCCCGTAGCCTCGTCCGCCTCATCCCCCTGGTCTGATGGTCTATAGCAGACTCCCACCACGACATCACCCTTGTTGCTCACGCTTCTAAACTTAATCCAGAGACTCGGGTTTTTCTGCAGTTTCATACCAGAGCTCTGAGCAGTCATACTGCTCTCTTACATACAATGCAACTCTCACACCTTTTCTGCCCTGCCTGTCCTTCGTGAACAGTTTATATCCATCCATGACAGTACTCCAGTCATGTGAGTTATCCCACCAAGTCTCTGTTATTCCAATCACGTCATAGTTCCAACTCTGGTGGTGATTTTGTGACATGGATACTTGTTCACTAGGAACTGGACAGAAACCACTTACTAAGGGCTTGTCTACATGAACATTCAGTTCACAGCAAGCTGGTGTGTGACTCTAACCCACACTAGACTGTCTTGGACTCTGCTGATGCGTATTAAGAGTTCATTGGTTCACTTTGGTCCTCTTTGAAATGGGACTAGATCAATGCGCGTTACCCAACTGTTAATACATGTCTGCAGAGACCACACAAACAGTCCATAGCAGGCTAGTGTGGGGTAGATTTGCACCCCAGCTTGCCGCAACTAATTGTGAAGACAAGCCCTTATAGCTATCATGGGCCAAAAAACCAGCTATCAGATGGTGGTAATTTTCAGCTACTTATCTGGGGTGGATTTGAATTGGTAACCTAGAAATGAAAGGTTCTATATTCCAGTACCTATTTCTTGAGACAGTGTAATGTTATCATATTAAACTATGACCATGTAGATCATTGTTGCTACCATTGTTATATAATTACAACAAATCGTGTATAAATAATATCAAGTAAGGTATCTATGGAAAGGTTATGATTTGCTGAATATGATTATGCTATTAGTATGCATGTCTCATTTTTGTATTTGAAGTTATGAATATTGGCTCTATACCTGGATTTCAAATGTTTGCTCCTGGGGTAACGCCCACAAGGTATTTAGCCTGCACATCTTGAAGGGACTGTTCAAATTAAGTGGCTCATCAAGGAACACTTAACTCACAATGGATCATGGGAAATGCCTATCTACACTTAATGGACTTCCTGCTATGACTAAGCAAAATCATGCATGGACATGTGACATGCCCCTGGGACCCCAAACACCATTTTTTACCTGTAATTTTCCACAGTGAGAATGGGGATTCCCTTCACTTGAGAGAAGCTATAAAAGGTGCTGGAAACATCTCCATTTTGTCTATTTCCTGCTCAAACCTCTGGACTATGGATTTATGCTAATTGGAGCATTCTAACCAAGGGACTGAGGACCTTCCAATCATTTGGAAGCAACCAGAGACTTGACTTAAGCCAGCAGTTTATTCCGTCACTGCTACAAGCCTGAACCAAGAATTTTGCATTTATTGTATATATTTGATTCCTTTAACCAATTTTAACTCTCACCTTTCTTTCTTTCTTTTTATAAATAAACCTTTAGATTTTTAGATACTAAAGGACTGGCAACTGTGTGATTATTTGGTAAGATCCGAGTTGTATATTAACCTGGGTATGTGGCTGGTCCTTTGGGATCAGAAGAACTTTTTGTTTGATAAAAAATTGGTTTTAAATAACCACTCATCTTTAACTCTTGTGTCTGGGTGTTGAATCCAGACCTGGAATGCCTAAGGAAACTGCTTTTCTGACTTCTTGTTAGCCAGTGTGGTGAAACAGAAGTTTACTTTTGTTGCTGGTTTGGTATATCTTATGGGAGAATAACCACCAGTTTTGGAGTTTGTCTGCCCTATTTCTCAACAGTTTGTCCTGAATTTGGTATTCCCAGTTGTAACCCACAAAGGCAGAGTTACAGCCTGGCAGTCCCCTCTTCAAATCACTTACATTTTATTCTTGTATTTAGGTTCACACACGTTTTTCCAAACAACTTTTGACTGTTTGTTGATCTCTGAAAGGTATTTGTTGTGAAGCTTCTGTTTCTCAAAACAAGTTTTAACCAACTCATTAACATTATGAAACAAAAATACAAACTTTTATTATTTAAAGAAAATAGCTCAAAGATTACAATAGTTTTGGTCATATTTAAAAGGTCATCCATGAATAAAAAGGATAGTTGCTCTACAAACATGGGCACATACAGTAAGTTTTCATATTTGTTAACAGCAGCTAAGTTACACACAGATAGTTCTTAATACCATGCAAGCTCAGTTGAGTTCCATACATTCATTATAAACTTGCAGTTATGTTCATGCCAAATAATCACCTTTTGATAAAAAGGTAATAAAGGAATTCACCTAAACATGACCAAGATTAAACAAAGAAAAATCATAAATAAATACAGGCAACTAAACTTTTTAATAAAAGATTTTGGCATTATACCATTCAAAAAATGCTGTCTTTTCTCCATTTTCTTTAAGTGGCATTTAGTAGTGTTAAGCATTGTTATAAAAAAAATACAACTCTGTTTTACAACATAGTACTGGCATAATTCAAAGTACTTTGCCAATTATAAATAATATAATCAAGTTCTGAAGAGTATTACTGGAAAGCAACCTATACTCTCTCTCACACGCACACACACACACACACATATATATGCACACTATATTCATGTAATGAAAACTATTATAAAAACAAACATGTTTACTCCCATGCCAGCTTGTACTACTGAGGTGGGATTCAATACCCATCCTGAAGACTTACAGTTCATGGATCTAGTCTCTGGGAAAAAATAAGACAAAAATTTACTTTCACCAGAATACACATCACTTTATCATTCTTCACTGAATAATCCATTTGTCAGTCACAACTGACATGAATTGGTCCTTTTGAAAGTGATTTTTTTGTTTGAAGGCCTTGCAAATAAAAACTGTGGTCCACCAGCATTTATAAAAATTCAGTCAGCTGCTGCTCAATGCAGAATAATCCTACACGTTGCTTCTACCTAGAGTAATCTTCATTATCTGTCATACGTAATTGCAGACCGTCACATCTTTCACTGTGACTCAATGTGCAGCTACAAGTAGAGAAGTGCCTTGATTCTCAGTCACTTCAAAAACACTTGTTGAAGCCGGCCCTTAGTACATAATTAAGTTGAAAATCTTTTTGCTGTTCATAATGGTTTGTCAATAACTGTAACACCTATAGAATAAGAGAATCACAAGATTAAAGTGTAAGTTATTTGACCACGTCTTTTCAAAAAAGACAACTTCCAAAAGTATTACAAGAAATACAAGACTTCATACAATGATTTACAGCTATCAAAAATATATATGTGCATTAATTTAAAGCAAATGTCCAAAAATGTTCAACCTGTGTTATTCAACACAAAGTTGTGAAAGTTTCCAAGGTCTAATAACCTTTCACCATCAACTCAGTTTGATTATCAGTAGCATAACATCTCTATCATGCACTTGTTTATATTACACACTTTCTGTTTTCCCAAAAATGTACGCCAAGATCCTTAAAGGGGTCTGATTTTCAGTGGGTTGATGGCCAGCACATCTAATAATAAGGCTCATTTAAAGAGTGTCAGAGACTGGCTCCTTTAAAGAGTGTCCTGCTCCCCCCAAAGTCAGACCCTAAAGTAAGTTTCCAGCCGCTTTAATGTAAATTGTACTTCTTAGTGAATACCGAGGAGAAAATAAAGTGTGCTATCCAAAACAACCAGATTTTTCATACAGTTTTAGTACAATATTTTGCTTTTAAATGCATTTAAGAAATAATATTTATTATTTATATTATGATAGTGCCTAGGAGTCCTAATCCTGGACCAGGATCAGGCACTGTACAAAAATATACTTTAAAAAACAGGTCTCTCGGTGCAATAGATTTTTACCTGGAACATTTTACTCTTTGGATGTTTTGTCACACACCTCGCTTGAGGTACTACTTTCAAATTAACTATGAGCAGTTTAAAAAACCATATACCCATTACCTGCATAGCTCCTTCCAGTACTCATACAAGAGGACACAACTGTCCATTTATCAGTTGTTGGGTTATAATATTCCACTGTTGACAAGTTACAGGAACCATCATCTCCTCCAACTACATACAACAGGCCATATACAGCACAAACCCCTATTAAAAAGAAAATAGCTGCAATAAGACAGAAGTTTACAGAAAATGCACACCTATTTGCTTGCTTACATAGTGAAATCATGCCTTCCATTTTGAGGCTTTAGTAAAGAAGCAGAAAATATTAAAGAGAGGTAGAAGCATGTATAGAACAGATACATAGCCACATTAATAGCATTTTAAAGAACAATATTTCTAAACTACAGTATATACCTGCATTCCTTCTGCACATGTTCATATCTGCAACCTGCCTCCATGTATTGGTGGCAGGATCATATACTTCAACACTTTTTCTAACCAAAGGACCATCATGACCACCAACTGCATACAATAAGTTGTTTAACACACCAACACCTGCAAAAATACAAAAATACTCAAAATCAGATAGAAAAATGGCTATGACCTGGATATCAGGGAGAGCCAGTACACAGTGTATTTACAAATGTAAATCCTATTTCACAGTCAGAGTTAGAAACCCTCTCAAAAGAAATATGGGTCAGAACATGTTAAACTAAAGAAAGGATTACAAATTGGTAAAGGCAAGACATTGATTAGAGGCCTAGTGTAACGGGGCATATCACAGCATACAAAGATGAGAGTTGTTCTGAAACAGAAGATTTAGAATAAGCAAAGAATAAATGTACTGAATATCTATGAAAATACAGAGTATTGGAAGTAAGCACCAATTAGAAATTATACTAAATTATGGGCTATGATCCAGTGGGCATAATGGAAACCAGGCAAGATGATCCCTATAAATGAATCTAAACAGAGCTGGGTACAATCTACACAGCAAAAAGAAAAGAGGTGCAAGAGTGGCACTACATATCTATCAGAAGTATGTTGAAACAAGCTGACAATGAAGTTATGGAATACTTTACTGGGCATGAACATACAATGAATGAACAAACAAACAGCAAACTACAGTGGGGATCTGCTACAAACCACCAGGACTGGTGGATAACACTAAACATTCCTTGAACCAACCCTGAAAGTGCTCAAAAACCCAAAGGATTTCATACTCATGGGGTACAGAACCCAGTTCTGTGTCAAATAAACATCTTCGTGTATATTTAGCTTTACGTTAAGAACTTAATCTATAAGGAGGGAATCAAGGAACAGGTGAAGTCAGACTGGATCTACTTCTTACTGATAAGTATAAACCAACTGAAAATGTGAGAATCCTAGGAAACCTTGGAACCAGTGATAACAGCTGCTTATTCACCACTATAATAAGAAATGGGATAATAGAACATAATGGTATTAGCATAGTATATTTCAGAAAGGCAAGTTTTTGGAGTTAAGACACTAGTAAATAATGTATGACGAACAGAAATATTAAAATTCACCAGTGTGGAAGTTGGTTGGGAAATCCCAGGAGACAATTATGGCACAGACTGCTAAACAAAAAAGTGTAAGCTATAAGAGTTGGCCAAATGTGGTTTCAAAAAGGGCTTCACAAAAGATTAAGAATTTAAAATAAAACCTATACTGCAAATGAAAAGGGGGAGGAAATCAAATAAGAATACACAGGATCAGTTATGGCATTCAGAGAAAAGATATGATTAGAAAAAGTTAATCATAGAATCATAGGACTGGAAGGGACTTTGAAAGGTCATCTAGTCCAGTCCCCTGCACTCATGGCAGGACTAAGTATTATCTAGACCATTCCTGACAGGTGTTTGTCTAACCTGCTCTTAAAAATCTCCAATGATGGAGATTCCACAACCTCCCTAAGCAATTCATTCTAGTGCTTAACCACCCTGACAGGAAGTTTTTCCTAATGTCCTATACCTCCCTTGCTGCAATTTAAGCCCATTGCTTCTTTTTCTATCCTCAGAGGTTAAGAACAATTTTTCTCCCTCCTCCTTGTAACATCCTTTTATGTACTTAAAACCTATTATGTCCCCTTTCAGTCTTCTCTTTTCCAGACTAAACAAACCCATTTTTTTCAATCTTCCCCTATAAGTCATGTTTTCTAGACCTTTAATCATTTTTGTTAATCTTCTTTGGACTTTCTCCAATTTGTCCACATCTTTCCTGAAATGTGGCGCTCAGAACTGGACACAATACTACAGTTGAGGCCTAATCAGCGCTGAGAAAAGCAGAAGAATTACTTCTGTGTCTTGCTTACAACACTCCCGCTAATATATCCCAGAATGATGTTAGCTTTTTTTGCAACAGTGTTACACTGTTGACTCATATTTATCTTGTGGTCCACTATGACCCCCAGATCCCTTTCCACAGTACTTCTTCCTAGGCAGTCATTTTCCATTTTGTATGTGTGCAACTGATTGTTCCTTCCTAAGTGGAGTACTTTGCATTTGTCCTTATTGAATTTCATCCCATTTACTTCAGACCATTTCTCCACTTTGTCCAGCCAAAGTGTGAGGTGAGTATCAAGGACTTTCAAAAATATACTTTGGGGAAAATATATTATATAGTAAGGCCATTAAGACATAAAGAGGGACATGACCTCTGCTGAAATACTTAAATTTTAATGTCTGTCTTCAATAAGAAAACTAAAAAGGAGGGAGACTGGAATAATTAGGGAGTAATAAAAGTCTAAAAAAAATAGCTACCATAAAACATCACTATACCAACATTATAAAAATCACGTTATCCATTGCTTTATCAGTGATACTCAGTATGGACTATCATTCAGTTCAGCTAATGGGTATTTTGGTTGCTATTGTTTATGGCTGCAACATCGATCATAATGCAATATTGTGTCACTTTTCTTTCTACTGCTCTGTGATCTCACTTTAGTGTAGAGCAGAGGTTCCCAAAGTGGGCGATACCACCCCCTGGTGGGCGCTGGAACGATCCAGGGGGGCGGTAGTAGCCTCGGGTGCAATTGGGGGGCATTGAATAAAAATAAGGGGGCGATGGAAGCATAAAGAAAGAAGAGAAAAGAAAATTTTGAAAAACCGTTTGTACATGTTTCATCTGTTGTGTAACAGAGTTAAAGTTGTAGTGATTACTTTATTTTCCAAATAAATTCACAAATTATAACCGATCAGGTGTCAAGTCCACCAACAGCTCTTAACAAGCAAGTGTTGGCAGGCGAGCGTGTCGCGCATTGTCGGGAAGTCCAGCATGCATCAGCAGGAATATGTGCGTGTAATGACTTGTTTACAATACGATACTATAAATAGGCGACATGTATGAAATCTAATTTAGATTGTTTCTGAATTGTGTAAAAAGCAGTTAACAATAGTGCAATAAGTATTTAACAATTTGTATTCATATTCGATGCCTTCGATCTTTACGGATTACGGATCACATACAAAGCAAATTGTATTATTGTTGTTTCAATAAAACAGCAATTTACACTTGAGTATTTTTATACATTTTCTTACATATCTACCGTACGTTTCTGTGTCTCTAGTGCTTACTAATAATAAAATCATAGCAGGCTTGTGTCGGTACAGTACTATTTGAAGTGTACAGTCAATATATTTGTCATATTTTTTATTACAATATTAACGAAAACAGGGGAATGAAATCGTAAAAAACTTAACTATTAACATTTATATCTATCGAATCATCTGTGTTAATTGGTAAATAAGGCGTGTGTTAATAAGGAACAATTATTTAAATAAGGGCAAACTAAATTAAAACTATTAACTGATTTTTAATTGCATATGGATTATTTTTTAAATTAATTATTTCTTGATAAATTTAGTTTGATATTTGACAATTTAATATCAAATACATATATCTAATGCTGAGCAAAGAACAAAACCCAGTTTATTAGTTTCATTAGTATTTTAGTTTGGTTGTCTTTTGCCATCTTACGCAAAAACCACTGTATACCTGATGTCGTGGGCGATATTCTAATAACACATCTTTCTTTACTATATTGTAGGACGTAGGTAGAAATATAGATACATAAAAGAACGCAAATTTGTCACTGCATCTTTCTGTTTGTTCGCTTAAAGAAGGTAGATTTCCAGGGGGGCGCTGAGTAATTTTTTTTCTGAAAAGGGGGGCGCTGAGTAATTTTTTTTCTGAAAAGGGGCCGGTAAGCCAAATAAGTTTGGGAACCTCTGGTGTAGAGTATCACACAGCATACATGTGATACAGCTTTCAATATGAGAGGGCTTGAGGAAGGATGAGATTTTTAGCACAAATTTGAGATGCAGTCATATAGCCAAACCAAATATATAAAAAGATTGGGTTTCGTTACTATTTTGTCCCATCTTTCTGACCTAACTTCACCCAACTGTAGCCGCTGGCCTTATTGTTTAGTACATTTACTTCTCAAAACCCAACCATTTAACATATTACTTTTTAATACCGCCTCCCACTCCCCTTTGGTCTATCCTTTATTACCCCTCCACCAACCCCCATTTCCAAGTCATACCTCATTTCTTGCTGCTTCCATCTGTATCTTCTTGTTGTCGTCCTCTTGCACTTTCTGTTCTTTTGTTTTCTTCTCCTGCCCATTTTCCTGGTCCTTGTCTTACCTTTTACCCCTCCCAAAAGACTTGGCGGATATGGGATTTAAGATCCTCATCCCTGTGTGATGCAGCGCACTCCTCTCAGCTGTAGCCAGGAGCAGATATGACTTCCGTCCCTATGCTGATCAGCTGAGAGGCAGGTGGCTCTAAAGGGGCCAGGCAGCTGAAAGTCAATCTTTGTGTGAAGCCGATACAAACATGCAGTGGGAATGGGCAGAAGTCCTTTGGGGTGACCATATATCCAGGAGGCTTAACTAAAACAAGATCAAACTCCTACTTTAATAAAACCTACTGTGACAATAGGACAAATCCCAAAATGGAAACATTCTGGTAAGTCAGGATATCTGGTCACTATGATCATATTGAAATACAGCACAGTAATGCAAGCAGAACTTATTTTTTTCCAAATTACTGATATAATTTTTACATGTATTTAACACTTCTTTATATATAACCCACTGAATTATGTTAGTAAAGTTTTACTTGAAGGGGATTAAGTAAAACCCTGAATCACTGACTATTTCTAGAAGTCACGGAGAACCGAAAAGGTAACAGAAGACTGGAAAAAAGACAAATGTGGTACAAAACTTGGAAAAAAGTGATCCTGGCAATTACCATCTAGTAAACTGAATTTCAGTCCTTGATAAAATAATGGAATATAAGAGAAAAAAAGAATCTGAAAATTTTTAGAGCTAGATTCACAAAAGGACTCTGGTGCCTAACTACAACTTTAGGTGCCTAAATCCTAGAACCAGGTCCCATTGGGATTCACAAAACCCCAACTCAGCTGCTGTTGATCTGTGCAGGTGCCTATATTAATTCAGCACCTAATTTTTTGCAGTAAAGGTTTCCTAGATGCCTACATATCTGCCTCTGCTCATGCACACTGCAGCCCACTCTAGATATCTGGATGCCCAAGTCCCAGAGCGATGCTGTAACCAGGGGAAGAGAGGTGTTCCTCTACCTAACTCACTAGCAAGGCCCAATATAGTAGCTCCAAGCTTGTCTGCCAGATTGGGCCCCTATAAATGAGCTTCCACAAAACAGCCAGGGAGAGAAGAAGGAACTCGCTCTTAACTTTTAGTCCAGTGGTTAGGATACTCACCTGGGAGGTGGCAGACCTCTGGTTCAAGTCCCCCTGCCACCTGAGGGGAAGAAGGGATTTGAACAGGGATCTGTCATCTCTCAGGTAAGTGCCCTAACCACTGGATATTGAGATATTTTGATGTGGGCTCCCTCAGTCTCTCCTGTTGAAGTTGTTCCATTGGGAATAAATTTAAAAAATTCATTTTGGCGCAAGGGACTGGATTCTGGGTCTTCCACATCATAAGAGTGCTCTAACCACCAGGCTACAGCATCAGTCTGATGCTTGCTCACTCTGGCTCCATTCCTTTAAGTGTTTATCCACAGTGGAGACACTCAGGAAACACCTCTCTCCTCGATATCTCCCACAGAGATATCTAGCATAAGAGACTCAACGTGCTGCCTTTTGTAAATCCCATTCTGAGGTGCCTCTCTCTATCCATTCATTGTATATGGTGCCAAACTCAGGCTTTTGGGAATCCCAGTAACTTTCTAAGCACCTAATAAAGTTAGGAGTGACAACGCTCACTGTCAGCATTCTTATGTTTCTTTGTAATCTAGCCACCGTTGGATAACTGGGCCATGGGCATTAAGCAACATTAGTTTGTAAAAGCAAATTCTAACTCCCCTTTGTACCATTGGATAAAATAGATATGGGAGTAGATTGAAAAGTGAAATTTTGCTGCAATTCATCAATTATTATTACTCTTGTTAATGACTCAAATAATTAGCCTGCTTATATGCAAACATTTCCAATCATAAAATTCAATTACACCTCTACCCTGATATAACGCGATCCGATATAACACGGTAAAGCAGCGCTCCGGGGGGGCGGGGCTGCGCGCTCCAGCGGATCAAAGCAAGTTCGATATAACGCGGTTTCACCTATAAAACAGTAAGATTTTTTGGCTCCCAAGGACAGCGTTATATCGGGGTAGAGGTGTACAAACTAGTGTTAGATATCACTAATATTTATTAGTGCCCTTTTTATAATCCTTTGGCCAGTTTTTAATCTACTTCTCATCTCCAAGCTAATATAAAAAACAGTTACCTACCTTTTGTAACTGTTGTGCTTCGAGATGTGTTGCTCATGTCCATTCCAAGTAGGAGTGTGCGCACTGTGTGCACAGTTGTCAGAAGGTTTTTCCCCTAGCAGTACCCGTTGGGTCAACTGTGGAGCTCCCTGGAGTGGTGCCCTCATGGCGGTGTATATAGGTCCCTGCCAACCCACCGCCTCTTCAGTTCCTTCTTGCCAGATACTCTGACAGAGGGGAGGCATCTCAAAGAACAACAGTTATGAAAGGTAGGTATCTGTTTTTTTTCTTCGAGTGATTGCTCATGTCGATTCCAAGTAGGTGACTCCAAAACAGCCCCCCAGAGGAGGGGTTGGAGTTCACTGAGTTGCAGACTGTAGCACAGCTCTACCAAATGAGACATCGTCTCTAGCCTGCTGTGTGATGGCGTAGTGTGACGTAAAGGTGTGAACAGATGACCACATTACTGCCCTGCAGATGTCCTGAACAGGGACCTGCGCCAGGAAAGCTGCAGATGAAACTTGCACTCTTATGGAGTGAGCTGTCCACGGTGGGGCTGGCATCTTTGCTAGGTCATAGCACACCCTGATACAAGCCATGATCCAAGAAGAGATCCTTTGGGATGACACCGGTAGCCCTCTCATCCTCTCTGCAATTGCTACCAAGAGCTGGGTCGACTTCCTAAATGGCTTTGTCCGCTCGATGTAAAAGGCTAACATCCGTTTGACATCCAGGGAATGGAGCATACGTTCTCGGTTAGTGGCATGTAGCTTAGGGAAAAACACTGGCAGAAAAATGTCCTGATTCATATGAAATTGTGAAACCATCTTTGGGAGGAAAGCTGGGTGCGGCTGCAACTGCACCATGTCCTTGTAAAACACAGTATAAGGGGGCTCGTATGTCAGGGACTTGAGCTCAGATACCCTCCTAGCCAAAGTCAGCCACAAGGAATGCCACCTTCCAAGAGAGGTAAAAGAGAGAGCAAGGCGCCAGGGGCTCAAAGGGAGCACCCATCACTCTCGAGAGCACCAGATTAAGATCCCATGGGGGAATCGGCTTTCTTACTTGAGGGTACAGTCTGTCTAGCCCCTTGAGGAAGTGTCCAACCATAGGATTAGCAAATACTGAACGGTCCATTGGATGGAAAGCCGAAATCGCGGCCAGGTGCATTTTCATTGACAATACTGCCAGCCCCTGCTGCTTTAAATGAAGTAAATAGTCCAAGATGAAGGGAATCAAGGCCTGCAATGGACCAAATTGAAAATCTCTTCCACTTAGCTAGATAAGTGGTGTGCGTAGAAGGAGCACCTGCCTAATGGAATCTGAGCACAGGAGTTCTAACAGGTTCAGCCATGGCGCTTTCATGCTGTGAGGTGGAGAGACTCTAGGGTGGGGTGCTGAAGGCGGCTGTGGTCCTGTGTGATCAACTCCGGAATAAGGGGCAGAGTTATAGGCGTATCCACCGACAGGTGCAGCAGCGTGGTGAACCAGTGCTGACGTGGCCATGCTGGTGCTATCAAGATTAACAATGCCTTGTCTCGTCAGACCTTGAGGTGAACCTTGTGGATGAGTGGGAATGGCGGGAATGCATACAGCAGGCGCCCTTTCCAGGACAGGAGAAAGGCGTCCGCGAGCCAGCCCTGGCTGTGATTCAGGAAGGAGCAGAACTGCTGCCACTTCCTGTTGTGCCATGTCACGAAACAGGTCTATCTGGAAAATGTTGATGGTGACGTCTGGGCGAAAAGACCACTCGTGGCTGTGAAAAGACCTGCTAAGATGATCAACCAGTTCGTTCAGCGAACCCGGAAGATTCGAGGCCTCCAATTGTATCGAGTGGGCGATGCAGAATTCCCACAGCTTGAGGGCTTCCTGACACAGGGGAGAGGAGTGAACACCACCGTCTGTTTATATAGAATATACCGATACACATCTGCCCTGTAGATGGGTTTGAAACGTCTGGCAAGTGAGGTGCACTGCACGCAGCTCCTTCACGTTGATGTGCAGCGAAAGTTCTGTCTGGGATCACAGACCTTGAGTCCTGAGATCGCCTAGGTGCGCTCCCCATCCCATCGCTGACGCATCTGTGACTAGTGACAGCGTTGGCTGAGGTTTGGACAAGGATATTCCCACACATACTGTTTGTGGGTCGAGCCACCATCATAGGGACTCGAGAACCTGAGAAGTAAGAGTGACCAATCTGACTAGGTGGTCTTGGTTCGGCCTGTAAACTCAGGCTAGCCATGCCTGAAGGGGACATAGCTGCAGTCTGGCATGCTGTACCACAGACGTGCAAGCCGCCATATGCCCAAGCAACTTTAAGCAATTCCACGCAGTCATCTTGGGAAATCTGTTGACATATTTTATGATGGCGTTCATGGCAAGGAAACAAGCTTCCGGAAGAGAAGCCCTGGCCAGGGTGGAGTCTAGGAGGGCCCCAATGAACTCTATCCTCTGAGTGGGGGTTATGGTTGACTTTGCCATGTTCAAGATGAGGCCGAGCCTGAGAAAAGTCATGCGCACGATGCTCACGTGGTCCTCCACTTGGGCCCGAGAACGACCCTTGATTAGCCAGTCGTCCAGCTACAGGAATACTTGCACCTGTCATTTCCTCAGAAAGGCTGCCATGCACTTGGTGGACACCCAAGGGGCTGCCGATAAGCCGAAGGGGAGGACCGTGAACTGGTAGTAGATGTTGTTGACCACAAATTGAAGGAATCATCTATGGGACGGGATTATGGACACGTGAAAGTACTTGTTCTTCAAGTCAAAGGCGGTGTACCAGTCCCCCGGATCCAGAGAGGGAATGATGGAAGCCAGGGAGATCATGCGGAACTTCAAGTTCTTCATTAATCTGTTGAGGTTTTGCAGGTCTAAAATGGGCCTGAGCCCACCAAGGAAATAATGGGAGTAGAACCCCCTGCCCCTGAACTCCAGAGGAATCTCCTCTACCACCCCACATTGCAAGAGCGTTTGCGTCTCCTGCACTAGAAGTTGCTCATGAGAAGGGTCCCTGAAGAGGGATGGGGAGGGTGGGTGGGAAGGCGGGAGGAAACAGAATTGGATAGAATATCCCAATTCTACCGTGCTCAAGACCCATTGGTCTGAGGTTATTTGAGACCAGGCAGAGTAGAAATGGGATAGACGATTCGCAAAAAGAGGGAAAGGACCCGGGAGTTGGGCTGGTGCTCCATCCTCAGGTGCATCTTCAAAAGTTTGGTTTTGAGGCCGAGGGCTGTTTCGCCACCACTTGGCTGTGGCCAGAGGAGGACTGAGCGGGGCGCCTCCTGCTACTCCTGCCCCGCTTCCTATTATAATCTTGTCTGGGAGGAGCAGAGTAAAAGCATGGGGGTGGGCTGAGGTTTGAACAGCTTCCGCTGGAGGGTCAGCATGTGTATTCCCAGGGATTTACGGGTTGCCTGTGAGTCTCCGAGCCCAGAAGCCAAGAGTCTCTTTGCTCTGAAAAGAGCCCAGAACAGTGAAAGGGTAGGTCCTGGATAGTATTCTGACCTCATGCGGGAGCCCTGAGACCTGAAGCCATGAGCTGCGCCTCATGGCTATGGCAGTAGCCATTGGGCGGGTAGTCGAATCTGCCAAGTCTAAGGCGGCCTGTGGTGAGGTCCTTGCTTCTACCTTGCCTTCCTCCAAGACTATGCCAAACTCGGAGCGGGAGTCCACGGAGAGCAATTCCTGGAACTTGGCCAAGGTATTCCAGGAGTTGTAGCAATAACGGCTGAGGACCGCCTGCTGGTTTTGCTATGTGAAGCTGGAGCCCCCCAGTGGAGTACACTTTCCAACCGAAGAGGTCCAGCTTCTTAGCATCCTTGGATTTGGGGGTAGACCCCGGCTATCCCTGCCGCTTCTTGTGGTTAGCCGCCTCCACCACCAGCATACCCGGCTGCAGGTGGGTAAAGAGCCACTCGTACCCTTTGGATGGCACAAAGTATTTGCATTCCACCCCCTTGTCCACGTGGGGGGATAGAGGCGGGTGTGTGCCACAACACGTTAGTGGTGTTTTGGATAGTCTTGATATGGGGCAACTCTACCCTTGAAGGTCCTTTAGGGACCAGAATGTCTACCATCAGATCAGTCTCCTCAGAGACCTCCTCTGCCTGCATATTTAGGTTCTGGGCCACCCTGCTAAGCAGGTCCTGATGTGCCCTGGAGTCTATAGCAGGCAGCATGGTAGAAGTACCCACCACCACCTCATCTGGGGAGGAGAACGCCGCCGCCCTTGTGAGCCAGAGGGTCAAGAAGACCCAGTGCCCCCGAGGGTCGTCCTGAGTGGTGACACCTTGAGCAGCACAGGGGATAGCGTTGGTGCCCAGCGCTGACCTGGACGTCCATGTCCTGCTCATGGGGAGACTCCCGGGTTACTGAGGTGGCTGAAGAAGGGATCCGAACCTCCGAGGCCACTGACAGGGATCTGGAACCCAGCTCTTGGGCTTGGTGGTAGGCCCACAGTGTCCAAAAGGGCCACTGGGCTGGCCCCTGCCACTGTGGGGGCCAGGACATCACAGGCACCGATTGCCCTTCATTCTGCCTCAGATGGTGCCGGGAACGGTACCGGCTAGCCTAGAGACATAGGCGTCTTCCTCCGCCTCCGAAGAATAATCCGATTTTGGTGACCAGGGCGGTGCAGACTGAAACAGTGCCGGGGAATGGTGCTGTGGCGAGGATGATCAGTGCCGCATCGATGCTGTCTTGCCTTGGATGGCACATTTCCCCTCTGTAGAGCCAGTGCCAATGCCAGATCAGGGGGACTGTGCTGTCATGGCGATCAAGTCCCTGGCCGTTTCAAATGCGTCCGGTGTGGACAGAAGGCCTATGTCGTCCTCCAGGTCCTCGTGCACTAGGGAGTCCACCAGGACCAGACTCAATGGACCTCCCCGCAAAGCTGAAGTCAACAGTGCCAGTATAGATGGGGCCGAGGCTGAGTGTCCTGATGTGGGACGCACCCCACTGGTGCCTGCTTGCTCCACTATTTTAGTGGGGGAGCACTCTGTCTGCTCTTTTCTTTTTGTACGGCACCGGCGAATGGGAACGGTACCTTGTGCTGGCACTGGAGGCGGTCTTCGGTGCCGGGGAATTATGGTGCCACTGAGATTCCTTAACCGAGTCCTTTCTCGGTGCCGAAGCCTCCCACACCCAGGCCGGCGCGCTGTGCACCGAAGTACCGAGCGTGGGTCAGATGCCGCCTGGGCTGTCTGGGGATGAAGGGACAACTCCATCAAGAGGAGCTTCAGCCGAAAGTCCCGCTCCTTTTTAGTTCTGGGCTTGAAGCCCCTGCAGATCTTGCACCTGTCGGCCTGATGTGCCCCTCCCCGGCACTTCAGACAGGAGTCGTGTGAGTCTCCCCTTATCATGGGCTTCAGGCAGGATCCACACAGCTTGAAACCCAGAGGCCAAGACATGTCCCAGTCCCCGGCGGGAGCAAAGGGTGGTGTGGGGGGAAACCCGCAGCTAAAACCTAACTACTAACACTAAGGCCTGGTCTACACTATGGGTTTAGGTCGAATTTAGCAACGTTAAATCGAATTAACCCTGCACCCATCCACGCAACGAAGCCATTTACTTCAACATAAAGGGCTCTTAAAATCGTTTTCTGTACTCCTCCCCGACAAGGGGAGTAGCGCCGAAATCGACATTGCCATTTTGAATTAGGGTTAGTGTGGCCACAATTCGACGGTATTGGCCTCCAGGAGCTACCCCACAGTGCACCATTGTGACCGCTCTGGACAGCAATCTGAACTCAGATGCACTGGCGAGGTAGACAGGAAAAGCCCCGGAAACTTTTGAATTTCATTTCCTGTTTGCCCAGCGTGGAGAGCACAGGTGACCACGCAGAACTCATCAGCACAGGTAACCATGCAGTCCGAGAATCGAAAAAGAGCACCAGCATGGACCATACGGGAGGTACTGGATCCGATCGCTACATGGGGAGAGGATTCCGTGCTAGCAGAACTATGTTCCAAAAGACGAAATGCCAAAACATTTGAAAAAATCTTCAAGGGCATGATGGAGAGAGGCCACAATAGGGACTCGTATCAGTGCTGCGTGAAAGTTAAGGAGCTCAGACAAGCCTACCAGAAAACCAAAGAAGAAAATGGAAGGTCTGGGGCAGAGCCGCAGACATGCCGCTTCTACGCTGAGCTGCATGCAATTCTACGGGGGGCCGCCACCACTACCCTACCCCGACGGTGGATTCCGAGGAGGGGATACTCTCAGCCATGCCTGAGGATTCTGCGGACAGGGAAGAGGAGGAGGAGGAGGACGAGCTTGCGGAGAGCACACAGCACTCCGTTCTCCCCAACAGCCAGGATCTTTTTCTCAGCCTGACTGAAGTACCCTCCCAGATCATGAAGCCATGGAAGGGACCTCTGGTGAGTGTACCTTTGTAAATACAAAATATGGTTTAAAAGCAAGCGTTTTTTAATGATTAATTTGCCCTGAGGACTTGGGATGCATTCACAGCCAGTACAGCTACTGGAAAAGTCTGTTAACGTGTCTGGGGATGGAGCGGAAATCCTCCAGGGACATCTCCATGAAGCTCTCCTGGAGGTACTCCAAAAGCCTTTGCAGAAGGTTTCTGGGCAGTGCAGCCTTATTCCATCCTCCGTGGTAGGACACTTGACCACGCCATGCTAGTAGCAAGTAATCTGGTATCATTGCATGACAAAGCCTGGCAGCGTATGGTCCCGGTGTTTGCTGGCATTCAAGCAACATCCGTTCTTTATCTCGCTGTGTTATCCTCAGGAGAATGATATCGTTCATGGTAACCTGGTTGAAATATGGGAATTTAATTAAGGGGACAGAGGTGGCCATTCCTACTGGGCTGTTTGCCTGTGGCTGAAAAGAAATCCTTCCCTGCAGTTAGCCAAGCACGGGGGGGGGGGGGGGGGGGGGAATTGGCCCTGAGCTTTTCGCGTTTGGCTAGCAGGGATCTTCCCTGATACCAGCCACGTGGTGGGGGGAGGTATAAAGCAATCATCCCAGAGAATTGGATGGGGGGGGGGTTAGTTTGGTTTCTGCTGCTGCACGTTAACAGGAAAACCGCAGCACTCAACGGGCTTTGCTTGGTCTGGGAAAGGAGAACGCTGCTTTTATGAAGGTTGCAGAAGCCGAAAGACAATGGCTTACCATGGCTGCATGGAAGCCGAATTCTGTTGCCCGGCGCTGCATCTGTGATCTCTAACACCAAAGCCGCAGGCACTCAATACAAGATGCAAAATGTGACCTTGTACCGAAATCACATGTGCTATGTAATGTGAATAGTGTTTTTCACCGTGAAAGAGTATAAGCATTGTTGTGCAAAATGTATCTTTTTAAATAATTCTCTCCCGTTTTTCCCTCCCGCAGCTGCAAATTTTTCAAGCTTCCCTCCTCCGTCCCGAAGGCTATCTCAGATAAGGCGGCGAAAAAAACGCACATGACACGAAATGTTCTCGGAAACCATGCAATCGACCCGCGATGAAAGAGCTCATCTGAATGAGTGGAAGGACACGGTATCCCAGTACAGGAAAGCTACCAGTGAATGTGAGGCCATGAGGGACGAATGTGAGGAGAGGAGGGACGCTTGAGATGAGAGGTGGCGGGACGCAACGCTGGGGCTGCTGCGTGAGCAAACGGACATGCTCCGGCGTCTGGTGGAGCTTCAGGAACGGCAGTAGGATCACAGAGTGCCGCTGCAGCCCCTGTATAACCGCCCTCCTCCATCACCATGTTCCATAGCCTCCTCACCCAGACGTGTAAGAACGCGGGCGGGGGGGGGGAGGAGGCTCCGTGCAGCCTCCCACTCCACCCCAGTGGACAGCCCAACCAAAAGGCTGTCATTATTTTGAACTTTTGAAGTGGCCTTTTCCTTCCCTCCTATCCTCCTCCCAAACCCCACTCGGGCTACCTTGTCAGTTCTCTCCCTCTTTTTATAATCAATTAATAAAGAATACATGATTTTTAAATGATAGTGACTATTTCCTTTGAAAGCAAGCTGTGATCGAAGGGGGAGGGTGGGTTGCTTACAGAGAATGAGTCAATCAAGGGGGTGGGTTTTCATCAAGGAGAAACAAACAGAACTTTCACACCGTAGCCTGGCCAGTCATGAAACTGGTTTTCAAAGCTTCTCTGATGCGCAGCACTTCCTGGTGTGCTCTTCTAATCGCCCTGGTGTCTGGCTGCACGTAATCAGCGGCCAGGCGATTTGCCTCAGCCTCCCACCCCGCCATAAAGGTCTCCCCCTTACTCTCACAGAGATTGTGGAGCACACAGCAAGCAGCAATAACAATGGGAATATTGGTTTGGCTGAGGTCTGAGCAAGTCAGTAAAGTGCGCCAGCGACCCTTTAAACGTCCAAATGCACATTCTACCACCATTCTGCACTTGCTCAGCCTGTAGTTGAACAGCTCCTGACTACTGTCCAGGCTGCCTGTGTATGGCTTCATGAGCCATGGCATTAAGGGGTAGGCTGGGTCCCCAAGGATAACTATAGGTATTTCAACATCCCCAACGGTTATTTTCAGGTCTGGGAAGTAAATCCCTTGCTGCAGCCGTTTAAACAGATTAGTGTTCCTAAAGACGCGAGCGTCATGAGCCCTTCCCGGCCATCTCACGTTGATATTGGTGAAACGTCCCTTGTGATCCACCAGTGCTTGCAGCACCATTGAAAAGTACCCCTTGCGGTTTATGTACTGGCTGCCCTGGTGCTCCAGTGCCAAGATAGGGATATGGGTTCCATCTATCGCCCCACCACAGTTAGGGAATCCCAGTGCAGCAAAGGCATCCACTAGGACCTGCACATTTCCCAGAGTCACTATCTTTGGTAGCAGCAGCTCAGTGATTGCTTTGGCTACTTGCATCACAGCAGCCCCCACAGTAGATTTGCCCACTCCAAATTGATTCCCGACTGACCGGTAGCTGTCTGGCGTTGCAAGCTTCCACAGGGCTATCGCCACTCGCTTCTCAACTGTGAGGGCTGCTCTCATCTTGGTATTCTGGCGCTTCAGGGCAGGGGAAAGCAAGTCACAAAGTTCCATGAAAGTGCCCTTACGCATGCGAAAGTTTCGCAGCCACTGGGAATCGTCCCACACCTGCAACACTATGCGGTCCCACCAGTCTGTGCTTGTTTCTCGGGCCCAGAATCGGCATTCCACGGCTATAACCTGCCCCATTAACAGCATGATCTCCAAAGTGCCGGGGCCCGCGGTTTGAGAGAATTCTGCGTCCATGTCCATGTCCTCATCACTCTCGTCGTCGTGCTGCAGTCGCAGCCTCCTCCTCGCCTGGTTTTTCAGGTTCTGGTTCAGCATAAACTGCACGATAATGCGTGAGGTGTTTACAATGTTCATGACTGCTGTCTTGAGCTGAGTGGGCTCCATGCTTGCCGTGGTATGGCGTCTGCACAGTTCACCCAGGGAAAAAAGACGCGAAACGGTTGCCTGCTGTTGCTTTCACGGAGGGAGGGGTGAGGCTGTACCCAGAACCACCAGCGACAATGTTTTTTGCCCCATCAGGCATTGGGATCTCAACCCACAATTCCAATGGGCGAGGGAGACTGCGGGAACTGTGGGATAGCTACCCACAGTGCAACGCTCTGGAAGTCGACGCTAGCCTCGGTACATGGACGCACACCGCCGAATTAATGTGCTTAGTGTGGCCGCATGCACTCGACTTTATACAATCCGTTGCCAAAAATCGAATTCTGAAAATTCGGAGTAATCCCGTAGTGTAGACATACCGTAATACTAACTACAACTTTTAAAACTATTTACAGAAAAATGGATAACAGCCCACTAGGAAATTACTTGCTAAATGCAAGAGAGAGAGAGAAAAAGTGTTATGTAAAGCCTCTGCTCAATCCAGTAGAATGGGATTGTAAGATTTGTAACTTTTCAGTCATTGCTAGTATGATCATTAAGTTCTGTAACCTTTTGGCAAACTTTGTAACTTTAGTTATTTTTAGCATAGCCTTTTAAGTTTTGTAACTTTTGCAAGCTTTGTAACCTTTTCAGTTACCACTTGTATAAACCTCCAAGCTTTGCAATATTCCATCACGCAATCAGAGAGTATGAGAACAAGGAAGTGTGTGGGGGAGATAAGGGAGTGTATGTGGGACTGGTCGGAGAGGAACTGCAAGGAGAAAAGAGCCTGGTGCCAGGAGCCAGGTGTGTCTGATGTAATCTGCCCTGAGAAGGCAATCATGGGGTGCTGTAAAGAAAAGAAGAACCTGGTATGCATGAAAGGAACGAGGCCTGGGTATGCTTCTCAGTGACGGACACAGAAGGGAAACTCAGTGTACGTGACAGGAGCCACCCAGTTCCAAAAAAGGAAGAAGGCATGCACACAAGCCCCCTGCTTCTTGACCTGCTCGCCGGCCCGGATCCGTGACCGCAGGTGGACACGCCAGATCTACTATGCTTTGGCTTCTCGGCTTCCTCTGCTGTCTCCGGTAACTCTCCGCCTGTGTGAGTATGTGGGTGCATGAGGGTCTGAACGCAATTAATGTGTGCGTGCATGAATAAGCTCCAGCCCTTTCCTGTTTGATCCAATAACGGCATTTAATAAAACCAATATAAGTGTAATCCTGGGTTGGTTTCTAAGGAAAGCTGCTCCAACGACCATCACTGGCGGTAAGAAGGAACTGAAGAGGCGGTGGATTGGAAGGGACCCATATACATCGCCATGAGGGCGCCACTCCAGGGGCTCCACAGCTGACTCGACGGGTACTGCTAGGGGAAAAACCTTCTGACGACTGTGCACGTGGCGCACCCACACTTGGAACTGACATGAGCAATCACTTGAAGAAGAAGTTTAGTTAGTAGTATTTTATGAGATACTAAAATGCTTTACTAAGAATCCAGATATTTACATATATACTGATTCCTTGATGCACTAATTTTGTAATTTTAGGTAAAAAAATAATCAAGCTATTTTAAGCAAGTATAATATAAACAAATCAAATTCTTGTTATTTTTTAGCTAGAATTACAAAATACGTCTCTGAACGGAACTCTGTAGATTAAGTATTTGGATTTTAGTAAATATTTTAATACAGTGTCATGAATTACTACTCAAAAATAATTAATTTGGATTGGACTTAAGTACTGCTACATAGATTAGAAACTTGATAGAGTTCAATAAATAAAGATAGAATAAATGATAGAAGGCAAGGTATAATATTGGAGAAGTGGTAGAAAATTTATTGGGGTACACCTAGGAATCCAAGTTCCATTAGGTCTTATTTACAGCAATATTTCTTCTGATCATCAGGAAAAGGAGAAAGCAGCACATTAATGCAACTCCTGCTGGATACTAAATTGGGTATGCCTAGAAACACCATGGAAGACATCCAGAGTACAAAGGGACCTGAAGAGGCTAGAAATATACCAAAATTAAATTTGATTTGGAAAAGACCACGTGAAAACATCTGGAGAAATAAACTACTATTCAATAAGTTGGAAAAACCTAGAATACCAAAAGAGAGAGATGACAATGATAAGCAAACTAGACTTGAGTTCCCAATTTAACAAGGCCTTAGGAAATACTTCTACAGCCCCAAAATGGCATTAGTATCATCTCAATGAACAAGAAGTAGATGTCACTCTGGCATTTTGAGTTATATTTAAAATCAAAAACACACACATAGCTCTTGGTGAGATTACACTTAGATTACTGTTTTAGATTCTGCGCACTTCAATACCAGAAAGAAAAACAGAAGGGAGTTCAAAGAAGGATACAAGAGATTTACTTAGGAAGAAAGATTAAAAGAGATAAATGTGTACAGCTTGACTAAATGATAGGGGATGGCGGCAAATGATAGCCTAAACATATTTGAAGGGTGTAAACAACAGGTAATGAGGGGGTTATTCAAGATGAAACAAAGGTTGTATAAGTAGAAGTAATGGGATTAAACTAAGGAATGGAAACTTAAGGACAAATATAAGGAGAACACTTCCTAACAGCAAGATCAATTAGACTGCAGAACAAGTCTTCCAAAGGAGGTGGTGGAAGCCCAATCACTCTGCACAGTTCAAGTTAGACTGAAATCCCTATTAGAGAAAGCAATCCTCCACTGACAAAGGGATGACCTAGATGACATAGGCCTCTCTCATCTGATTTCTGTGATTCAATGAGCTGCTTAATGGAGTTCAGTTGGAAATGTAAAAGCACTGGATGTGATGTTCCATGTATATTACTCCGTATGATGATATCAAGAAGCCTAAGAAGTCTAGTAGGTAAATATGAAAAGGTACAAAAAAATGGGGAAGAAAACCCCTGCATAGTTAACATTTGCCTAACCTTACTGTATGGGACAGTTTTGTATTTGTAACCTGCAGTGCTTCTGTCAACTGCATCATACAATAAAAGTAAATATACTGAAGAGTCCCATTAAAGTCAGCCTGTATTTTATATTTTAAGGAATAATGTGTTTCTTTGGTTGCAATATAATAATTTGCTTTCATTTTGTTAATTCTTGTTCACTCACCTGCTCCACTCCGTCTAGTGCTCATTTCTGCCACATAGGTCCACTCATTTGTACTAGAATTATAGCATTCCACCGTACTAAGGCACTGACGTGACGCCCCATCATAGCCGCCAACAGCATATAGCATACCTAGAAAGACAATTGCCAAGCCCCCCGCCCCACAGTATACACAGATTAATTTAAGTATTTTAACACACACACACACACACACACACACACACACACAGAGGTATGTAGACTCTGATGTGCTATATATATGCAAACAGGCAAAACAACAATTCAGTTACACTCTCTAAATCAGACTACGAAAAACAACAGTAGAGTGATTATGGGGGACATCCTACATAAAAACAATTAGCCAAAAGTACTAGTCTCTGGTCCCTGTTATTTTAAGCTGATATGTTTCCATGATTCAGCAACTGTATGAACAAAAAATGTTGGGTTGCTCAACTGAAGTACATGGTGCCACTCACCCTAATTTTAATAAAAAATTCCACAAAGGCAAACCATTTCAGGTTTGCGCAGCACTGAAAGCTAGCCAATTCCTTTCTTGGCAAATTACAGGGTGGAGAATTCTTCTATAGCTTAAATTTTCAGAACAGGGACAGCAGGAGGCTCCTGTGACGTTGCACTCCATATGATTTTATGAAAATATGCTAATGAGTATGAATAGAATGTAACGAATATGCTTCATGCAAAAAATCTCTTGTAAAGTATCATTATAAAGCTTATAATCTACTGAGTGTGGTCATACTATTTGTATAAACGTATCATTCTTGTGTCTGAAACTAGAAATATGAAATATAAAACTCTGAGGTCCTATTGTAATTATGCAAAGTGTGGGCCATTAATGGTGGTTTGGAATCTTGATGGCTCCCATTAACCAGGACAATTGACTGTAGATGGTTCCATTTACTTGCAAACTTTCCTGTGAGTCAGGCCAGGAAGAATGAAGGCTTGGGGTCTCACAGGACATGTGACCATGTCACCTGGTACTGGAATCCATCTTAAACCTGTTGCTTTTCCATTAAGAAGGAGGGGGTGGGGACCCAGAGACAAAAGATTCCCACCTTGTGCCAAAGCTATAAAAGGGGGTGGAACAGAACAAAACAGGTGGCAGTCAGGAGAAATCTAGCTACCACCTGAGCTAACAAGAACTGTACCAGGAGAAAGGATTGGGCCCAGACTAGGAAGGAGTCCAGTCTGTGAAAGAAGGTTATTGGAACATCTGAGGGTGAGATTTTATCTGTATTCAGTTTCCTACTGTATTAGGCTTATACTTGTGTGTTTTATTTTATTTTGCTTGGTAACTTACTTTGTTCTGTCTGTTATTACTTGGAACCACTTAAATCCTACTTTTTATATTTAATAAAATCATTTTGCTTATAAATTAACCCAGAGTAAGTAAGTAATTCCTGGAGGAGCAAACAGCTGTGCATCTCTCTCTATCAGTGTTATAGAGGGCGGACAATTTATGAGTTTACCCTGTACAAGCTTTATACAGAGTAAAACGGATTTATTTGGGGTTTGGATCCCATTGGGAACTGGGTATCTGGATGCTAGAGACAGGAGCACTTTCTAAGCAGTTTTCAGTTAAGTCTGCAGTTTTGGGGGGGTGTGGTTCAGTCCCTGGGTCTGTGTTGGAGCAGACTGGCCTGTCTGGCTCAACAAGGCAGGGTTCTGAAGTCCCAAGCTGCCAGGGAAAATGGGGTCAGATGTAGTCTCAGCACATCAGGCGGCAGTCCCAACAGGGTTTCTGTGACCCAACCTGTCACAGCTCCCATACCATTAAAACCACACCTCTAACAGAGTAGCTCAAATTGCTGTGTTACATCAATGAAGATTTATCAGAGAGATGATTATCTTTTTGCATCAAACTTTGCTAGCTTTGTTTGGAAGCATCGAATTATAAATTTATGGAAATTTTTCAGTTTGCTTTAGGTGTACTAGGCCAACTATTTAACAGATGGTTTCCACATTACTTAGTGCACACTTCTCTAAAGGCAAGTTTAAGTACTATCACTTGTGTACACAACAATGGTTTGACATGTCCAAATGAGAGTACACAAAGAAGCTGGTGTGAGAGCACACAACCGGAGGCTGAGTTCAAGTCCCTTTGAAAACGTGGCCCACAGTCTACCTTTTTATCAGCTTCAGAGCGTAGAGCTTCTGGATAGCCCTCCACTTCTGGGTTGTATCCTTATTAATTCCTCAATAGGCAGGGTACAAATCTGAATACACTATTTTAAAAATGTATTCTAATATTTTGTTTTAAATAAAATAAACCATAACAAAAGCAGTTTCTACTAAAAGATGTGCCAGTGATAGTGGATGGATATAATCATCTACATGTTTCTTAAAGGCCATCTAAGATGGGGTAATAAACTAATCTCCTACTCTAATGACCAAAATATTTCCTATTCTCAGATGGCTTTTAGAAAGCAATTAGAACAGTTATGCCCTGTCCACATGAGCTGAATAATGATATTCACAGAGGAGTTTTGAAAAAATATAAACAAAGTTTAAAGTCTGCTCCCCAATGTGGCAGAAAATAGCATAGATGGTTGTGCTAACTTTTTCCCTACTTGCAGACATAAGGTTTTCTCTACTTTGTCACTGACTGAATGTGCCACTAATCTATCCTTTTAGTTGAGACTGTCCCATTCCATACCCCGATTTTTGAACACTAGCAGAGAGAAAAGGCAGAAACTTTCAGAACTGTACTTGTCTTATTCTCAGTTAATAACAAGGACATTTGGATGTTTGCCATCCCTACTAGACTGCTATGCAAAAACCCTTCTATTCTATATATTTATTGTACATGTAGTATTTGAGAAAAAAAATCTTACAAAATGTACAGACAGTGACATAGGCAGACGACTAACATTATCAGATGACATAAAAACTTACCTCCAACAACACCTACACCAACACTACTCCTTCTTGTGTTCATTGGAGCTACATGATACCATTCATTAGTCTTCATATTATAAGCTTCTACGGATGATAAACCTGTTTAAACAGAACAAATCTGTGATTGACATCTTCACAGTATCCAGTCTTTAGAAATTCTCTGTGCTAAGATTTGCAGTCAGGTTTTTTTCTAAGAACAATTAATGGCTATACATGTGGCCTGGGAAGTATCATTTGGATAGCCCACAACATATTGTGATGTTTGGAGAAGGAGTGGTGAATAAAGTCTTTGTAAAGAGTCAGAAAAATTTCTCCCTTTCTTTTTTTAAATGATGAGCTATATGGTACAGTCTTCTGCTCACCAACACTTACATGTACATACATACATACATGTGCACATCGCTTGCGTGTGCGCGCACACACTTCATAGGTCACCAAGAGTTAGGAATAAGTGTGCATATTTACATTACAGAAAACATACAGCGAATCTATTCTACGTGCACACAGAAAGGGGGCTCCTAGGCTCAGATTTTTCATGAGGGAGTTGTCAGAGTACTGTAGTAGGATGGTGAGGAGGAAATTTGCCTCTGCAGTGGCTCAGATGCTGTTGAGTCCTTTTGAACCTGCACTCTAGCAAGTGGGGGTGCAGATCATTGCTCCCACTTAGTACATGGTTTGTGAATGTTCAACTACACAAAAGGCTAGTTGGCTTTCCTGGTCTTTTTCATTTGAAATGCCAGGAACAATATCGAGATGCATAAGTAAATCTGACAGGATTATTTCAATAGTAGCTAAAACTGTAATAACCAACACAGTAGTATTTAAAGATAAAATACCTGTACTCCCATCAAATCCTCCTACAGCATATAAGAGCCCATTTAATACAGCAGCTCCCAAGGTGCTTCTTCTATCTTGCATATTAGCAACACTGGTCCATTGGTCCTTCACTGGATCATAGGAATCGACTGTGCGAACTCTTAAAGAGCCGTTGAAACCACCGACAGCAAAAACCAGTCCACCCATGTACACCATGCCTTGAAAAAACAAGAGTTTACTTTCCCTTACCACTGACTTTCTTTTGTGCTCAGCACATCAGTGTTTAATAAGTAACAATTTATAATATAGATTGCATTATATTACCAGGTTTTTAGTGACAATTTATTCAGTTTAAGTGTTAAATTTTACATGACATTAATGCAAAAATGTTCTGCAGGCTGGATTTATCTCTGCTTACAGCTCCTCACGCGTATTACATTCAATGCCATTTTAAACAATATTTTTACATAATGGTTCTCTCCATATTCTTTAAACATAAAACAAAGATGCTCATCACTGTAGTATCTGAACATCTCGTATACATTAATGGATTTATCCTCAGTATCATTGCAAATTCTATTTTACAGATTGGGAACTGAAGCACAAAGAGACAAAGACCAAATGTTCGAACTTGGGTGATCTAAAGTTAGGCATCTAAATCCGTATTTAAAAAGTAATTGAAGTAAGTGGCCTGAATTTTAGAGGCGATGAGCACTTGCAGCTCCCATTGAAATCTATGCTCAGCACTTCTCAGGGCATGTAGAATAAGTAGTAAAAGAATAAGCATGGTTTCAAATATTGCTGTAGACAGAGCCCTTAGGTTACATGTCACATACCTGCTCTACATCTTCTAGAAGGCAATTCAGCTACCTGATGCCAGCGCTCTTCTTTAAAGTCATAGCATTCCACGCTGCGGATGGCCTTTGGTGCTTGTCCTCCAACCACCATCATCAACTGCAAGGGGATCAACAACATTTACTGCTTATTTGCACATATGGGAATATTTGAAAGGCTTTAAAGTGCTAAAGAAAAATATTTCTCTGTACAGCCAATAATCAAAAGATGTTTCATCCAAATATATGCCTAATATCTTACGAGTTAAGAAAAAATAAAAAGATTTCTGAAACATGCAATTTGTGATCTTTCCAGCAAAGGCAGTATTTGAGGCAAGACAGAAAGGAATTCAGGCTTTGTTATACATGCTGTATGGGAAAGATTCAAATTGCCCTGGCCACACAGGAATAAAGATAAGATGCAATGGATGTAGTTTAATTAGGCCACAACTTTAGTCACTTAATATATCTGGAACTAAATCATACAGTGCAGGTCATCACTCTTTCCTTAATAATTTCCACCTATTTTGGAGGTCTGCTGTCAGCCATTCCCCTTTCCAAGCTGGTTCCAAACTTATTGCTGGGACCCTGCCATGCTTCTCTCCTATGAAGGTTAAGGGGGGGGGGTAGAAAAAGGTGGAGCTGTCTCCCCATTATACCAGGAATTAGGAGCCACAATCTCCCTTTTCCGTTTCCTTAGGTGGTGCCTTCCTCTAAATCCACTTCCAACTCCTGATTATCAGTGAATAAGAACATAAGAATGGCCATACTGGGTCAGACCAAAGGTCCATCTAGCCCAGTATCCTGTCTTCCGACAGTGGCCAATGCCAGGTGCCCCAGAGGGAATGAACAGAACAGGTAATCATCTAGTGATCCATACACTAGATGATTGCCTGTTGCCCATTCCCAGCTTCTGGCAAACAGAGGCTAGGGACACCATCCCTGCCAATCCTGGCTAATTGCCATTGATGGATCTATCCTCCATGAATTTATCTAGCTCTTTTTTGAACCCTGTTCAGAGCCCCTCTGTAACAAATCCTGCACAGGACACCTGCTATATACTAAGCTGCAAACATCCTGACCTAACCTTACCTACCCCACCAGACATGCTGCAGGGAAGGTGACAAAAATCCACCCTGCATTGGCCAATCTGGCAGTGAGGGCAAAATTCCTTACCAATCCCAAAAGAAAAAAGTTTACTAGTGCAATGCCAACAGATCATAAAAATCTGGTTAGACTCTGATCCCATGTGTGGGAGGGTAAATGATGTGGATCGGTGACTGATGGGAGAGTTCCTTCCAGAATGCATGGTGTATAAATATCTTCCCTCCCTCCACTGCACATGGTGGGTCAGTGCTCCCCCCTGGTCTGGCCACTTCCTGTTCCCCTCGAGGCTCCACTTAGGTATGACCCCTTTTTCCCTCCCTCATAAGCCAAATGCGGTCAGGACTCTGGAAAGAGCCCCGTCTCCTTTTCTTCCTCCCACCCACCCATCACATTCAGTTGTGGTAAGCACATTCTGCAGGAAGCTGAAGATAAAGATACTCTGGGAACTTTTGAGGGGGGATTCTGCCCTCAAGTGTGAGAATCCAGCTTCTAGATGAAGTCAGTGAGGATTGTGAATGTGCACCTGAGAGCAGAATCTAGCCTTTGATTTGGTCCTCTTGAGGGAAGACTAGTTGCAAAGCTTCACTGAATATGCAGAAGTCAGAGGAATGGCATTGACATCTAGCTCCTATTCTGCCACTGCTGAGTTGTAATAATAGTACTGTGATCAAACTTCTTCTGTATTTGGGTGAAAGAGGAGAGGAGCCTAGGTATTTAACACAAGTATTGTTAGTTGAAAACAAATGAGATTATTTAAAATACTCCAGAATCAGACACGAACACATAATTTTATCCAGGCTTACATTCCCCACCCCCGCCCCAGACCCATAACTTCAGTTCTTAAGATGCTACAGCAGCACCATAACTTCTCTGGGCTCAAAATAGTACAGTTCTATAACATATTTTCCTTGAAGAGCCAAAACAGAGACATTTATGAGTTTTATACTCCATAATAAGTTTCTGTCAGTCAGTTTAGGATCTAAGCTGTTACCATGTTGCACCCTTCTCAATGGTGAACAATTCTAGCAGGAAGACTGTGTAATGGAGAATCCCAGGTACAGCCCGATCCAGTGTTACACTTTCATCCCAAACTTTAGACAAAACTGAATATGAAGAAGGCAGCAAGTTAGAAGTTAGAGGTCTTACCTTTGGAAGGCTTACAGGTGTTCTCAGTCTGGTTCGAGTACTTTTCATCAATGCTCGTTGCTCAGTTGGCAGTAAGTGATACTTCATAGCTTCAATGAGGTAATCTTTACATGCACTGCTGTTCTTTACCAGCGTCTCCTCTTCAACCCTCTGTGCATTAATGAAAGTTTGACAAGGTCTCAGCATTTTAAAGTAAAACACAAATCACAATTTGAAGTGAAATAAACCTACATTACAGGGAAAAAATAAAGCACGGAATTAGTAGATCATATCCCAGCCAGTTAAAGGCTGGAAACACCATGATGTTGATATGCCAAGTCCCTAGGGAAAAAATAGGAGAATACAGACCCTTCTAATTATTAAGTGGAAGATATAATTTTAGGCAATGGCAAGTGGTTTTAGTCATTTTCTTGATGGTCAAGCAGATTTCTAGTTTTTTCCAAATCACAATGTGAGAGGCTCAGATAAAATAAACTATTTGAACAAGAGGATCCCGTTAAACAGAAACACAATACAGAAAAATAGCAAGAAACAGAGTGAAGAAATTTAGACCACCAAAGATTATATTTCCAACATAAATAACTTTTAGTTGACCAAGATGCCAATTATCTGTGATAAGCATCCTGACATTAATCAAGCCTTATGTTCAAAGTGATAACCTCACAAAATTGGCAAAACTACATAAAATAGACTTCCTTTGACACTGAATTCTACATACACCTCTATCCTGATATAACGTGGTCCTTGGGAGCCAAAAAATCTCACCGCCTTATAGGTGAGACCACGTTATATCGGGCTCAGTCCGGTACGGCGTACTGGCAAGAGCTGGTACGCTGTGCTGGACTGGACCGGCTTCCCCGGCGGTGATTTAAAGGGCCCGGTGCTCCAGCCGCTGCGGGGAGCCCCGGGCCCTTTAAATCACCGCTGAAGCTCTGGCAGTGGGGTTCGGGTGGGGATTTAAAGGGCCTGGGGCTCCCTGCAGCGGCCAGAGCCTCTGGCCCTTTAAATCACTGCCCGAGCCTGGCTGCCGGAGCCCTGGGGCTCCACACGAATTCGGATACAACACGGTAAAGTAGCGGGGCTCGGGTGGTGCTTTAAAGGGCCCGGGGCTCCCTGCTGCTTTACCGCGTTATATCCGAATTCGTGTTATATCGGGTCGCGTTCTATCGGGGTAGAGGTGTATTTAAAAATGATAGAACATTAGCTACCATGTACTAAAATATAAAACATTAACTTTTAACCATTAAAATCATGAAAAGAATCACTAACAAAAAATGTGCTATTTAAGGGATTACATTACAAAAGGAAGCCAAAATCTAAAATCAGATTAATAATCCCTTATTTACAATATGTATTAAGGAAGCATTCATTTGAAACTATTTGTACAGCATTACAATTAGACTAAAACATAATTAAATTACTTGGATGTAAATCTGGCTGCTGACAGACAGGATCATAGTAAAACCAGCGTGTGTAAATTCTTGCTAGAATTCTTCTTCTTTTTACTTACCTGAACTAAATATTCTCGGGAAAGCAAAGGCAGCCGAACATGTTCCATCAAGCGTGCCATTAGCTCCTGCCTCACATCTTTGTCATGATTTACCCATGCTATCACTGCTTCAAAAACCTTGTAGAAAACAAATACATGCCATGAGTCCCCACCTGTTTTACAAATTCATCAGTATGAAAGTACAAGTGTGACCCCAAAGCCAATTTTCACTTGGACTAAAGTTTCCGAAGCATAAAAATAGGAGGCCACATAAATTGGCCACTCCAATCCTTTCAACATAGTTATCCTATATAATATCTCCCCTGGGTATGTGAGCCAATCTCTTTTTGAATACATACTCTACTGGTTCCTCAATGAGAACTCCCAGTAGATTAGGACATTGTCAAATTACTCTCACTATTATGAAAGCTGTCAACAAATCTAATCTGAACTTTTCCAATAGGAACTAATTTAGTTAGTGCTGTAAACTCAATAAAAGCCTGCATCTAAGTAAACTTATTTCCCCACCCTGCTTTTTCTTAAGGTCCTGAAGTCCATAACTACCATCCATAACTAATTCCGTTGCGTTTTTGCTGGTGTCATCACACTTGACTCTCACTAAAGTCTATAACCAACCAACTAGGGCAAGGCAAGTGTGATTTCTCTCCCACTGCACAATACTTCATTGTTTCTATAAAATCAGAGAATTAAAACTGTGTGTCTTTCTAGAGACAGACATTTATATATTAAAGTCAAGCACTTCTGTGTGTGAGAGAACTAGACTTTCACGATACCATGGGAATAGCAACATGGCATCAGTTCTAAGAGCATGGCTGTGCCTCCTATGCTCACAAGGACTTTAAAATGTTTTTTAGTTTATATAAAGCATGTGTGACCATTTGGCCATACATCTTGTGTTCAAATATGCTTATATGCGTTAAGTGCGCCTGAACAGGGGGATTCAGCCTCCTCTTGAACAGATTTTATGGGATGGCCGCAGCTCTCCTTAGAGAGATAAGCACATTTTTAAGGGGGGGAAAACATTGTATGTATATGTTCAAAATTAAAATATTTGTAAATCTAATTAGTTAGGTATTTGTTAAGGGTTAAGTGTTGGTCCCATTGAAATTAGTGGGAGTTCTGCCTTTGACTCCAATGGAACCAGGACCTGGCTGCATGGGAAAATGTAAAGATACCTTAAAGATGTTTTGGTCATACACAGCTAGCTAGCAATCTCTTTTGCAGCCCTTCCCCACTCTTTATTTTTTTTAAATTGGGACACTTATCTCCTAAATCTGAAGACCAATCTAGCTTGACAGCTGTCCACTTTGGTAACTCTTCCATTAAAGGTATCAGGTATATAAAAAACTCTTCAAAAACACTAATTTCACCCACCTAAATTAAAGCAAATCCCAATTTATTGTATGTCCCCTTGTTAGCCAATTACTACGTACACGTTGCTGCATTAACACATGTATTGATTGGTTTACCCCAAAGCTGGGAGCTTTAACCTTTTAACTGTGAGTCAACTGGTTAAATGCATTCTTAGAATCCTTAAGAGCTCAAATCTGTCAAGCGATTAATTTAAAGGTTTAACACCTTGACAGCATTTCTGTAAAACTTCCTTAAGTGCAGAGAACACTATGTGTGTGTAACAAATTGAACCATTTTACTGAGGGATTAACAAAAAAATCCATCCAAAAAATTATGTAAGATCTGGGAAGAATGGACACTTTTTTTGTCTATCCAAAAGGAAGAAAGGATAGATGCATCTTACCTTTTCCTCTGATGCAATTGTAAGTTTGTCACTGGATATTAAACTGCACACCTGTTCTACACCAAGGTTGAGGAATTCTTCACTAAGTATGACATCAGAAAAATGCTGTTCTGTTTAGAAAAAAGTTCTCTTTAGCATACACCACTGAGCGTAGTTTATAAGCAGCAATAAAACAATAGCATGAAAAGCAAGATTGATTTAGTATACCATACGTGGCTAAGTCTATAAACAATACCTTATTTTACAATATTCTCTAGCACCTCAAGTTTTGATCATTGCCTTCACACAAGCAGAGCAGGCAACTTTTATATACATTTTCAAAGAGGCAAAGGTTATTTTTAAAGTTAAATGCAAAAGTTTCACAAAAATAACTATCAGGTTTTACAGTAATGATACTGAAAACTTGCATTAGAAGTAATTTTCATAGCGATTAAACAGATTTTTTTCACTTTAAGATATTCTTTGAAAGTCAAGTTCGCACACCACTTGCCCATAGGGAATGCCTTATTTTAAGATCCCGTGTTCATATTTCACTAGTTTTATATTGGAAGGTGTACACCAATACTTCAAATACAACATGAATACGCATTTATAGATTGTTTGGCTATATACTTAGAGCCTGTAGTACAATCCTCAACATTAACAGTAATTTACCCAGTCAGCATTCTAGAAGTGATCCCAGTGACCTGCATTTGAAGTGTACTTCAGCAAGCATAAATAATTGAATTACTTTACACATCTCTATTTCCTTTCAGAGCATTTCTAGACTCTTAAAAACATTAAATTAAGCATCACAGCCACCCTGGGAGCAACTCTTATAACCATTTTACAGATTGTGAACTGAGGCATAAAGAAGGTAAGTGACTTGAGCAAGGTCTACAGTGAATCAGTGGCAGAGCCAGACATTTTATTATTTATTATTTGTAATAGACGCCTGCCTCTCACTTTAACAATTACAGCATATTACATCTAAAAGCCTTCAGTTTAAGGAAGTACTTGACTGATGCTGCTTTATTCAGCCTCACTATGGTCATAACTGTCACCTCTGGGTCTGAAGTGACATGCATGGACTGCTTAAGCAGATGCAGCTTAAGCTATGTGTCCCTGGACTTGTAAATCCTGGGAGAGAAAGTTTGGCACACACAGCACTTATCCAGGATGTAGCACTTTCCTAAGCAGAGGAGGCATCAGCTGTGTCCCTCCTGCAGGATTTACACCCTGAGGGTTTGGACTCTGCCATGAGCTGTGGCGGTTGGTACTAAGTGCCTTGTCCCGCTGTATGGATTGGGGGGCTGATAGATATTTTAAAAATATCCTTTAGAGTAAAAAAGTGCAAAGGTGGAATTCTTCACCAAATGGGTTGAAAGAACTGGTTTAGAGTCTTGAAAGTGACATGGTTGCTTATAAATAGGCATAAAAGGTAGCCTCGTGGTTATTAACTGGGATTTTTTCTCATCACCTATGCCTAACAGACAAGAGACAGTTTAATGTTAGGAATTTAAAAATTCGTTTGAAGTGACAGAAAATAAAAAGACCAGCCAGGAGTAGACAAAACAGATTAAAACCAAAGTTATATTTTAAAGCCTTTTCCAGTATTATACGATATAGTACTTCATGCATGACATACATTACCACAGATAAAGATGTTTAAGACCAAGAGTTATAAAGAATACTGAAGATTTCTAGGTTGAGAAGCCTGATTTTTCAGTAAAGCGCATACATAAGTCTTCAGTAACTCCCTATGCTAAAACCTTTTGATGAATATTTAAACAGATTTTAACAAAAACAAGTGAGCACAAAACATAGGAAATGCCATACTGGATCAAGACATCTAGTCTACTATCGTGTCCCTGACTGTGGGAGCAACAGATGCTTCACAGGGAGGTTCAAGAAACCTCACAATAAGATGATGTGAGATAATCTCTGCTCTCCCACTCCCTCCCTCACCCCACCACTCCCCACATTTGATGGTCTCACCTAATCCCCAATGGTTAGAGACTGGTTTAAATCCATCAGCATGCGATTTTACTTCCCTTCTATACTCTTTAGCATTGGATAGTCTTGTTATAGTTAGAGTTATCATCAATAACAGCATCCAATCCCTCTTGGAATCTTCCTAAATTCTTCACCTCAATGACATGCTGGGGCAATGAGTTCTGCAATCTAATTACAAGTTGAGTAAAAAGTATTATCTTTCATCATCTGAATTTGCCATCTCTCCATTTCATTGAATGTCCCCTAGTTCTTGTGATACGAGACAAGGAGAATAGACATTCCTGATCTACCTTCCCTATACCATTCATTATTTTATATACTTTTTTCATGTCTCCTTTTATTCTTTCCCTAAGGTAATCAATGTCTCATTGTACCAGTGTTTCCATTCCTCTTATCATTCTTACCACCCTTCTCTAAACCTCCTCTAATTCTGCAATAGATTTCTGAGATGGGATAATCAGTTACACGTTACTCCAGCCAGGGCAGTAACATTAATTTATATAACAACATTGCAATGTTATCTCTATTTTTCTCCATCCTTTTCTATATGTAGCCTAACACGGTTTGCTTTCTTGACCGCACCTGCACTTTGAGCAGAAGTCTTAGTTGAGGTGCCCAAAATGATGCCCAGGTCCCTATCCTGAGTTGATACAGTTAATTAGAATCCCGTAAGGTGTATGAATATTGAAATAAGTGTATGTTCTCCACACACACAACCAGTAAATAAGATGAACCAAAATAATTGTATGAGTTACCCTGTCTGAACAATGTGTGTCATTTAAAGCAGTAAGCATGACAAGGCGATTTGAAACAGATCCTTTGCTTGCAAAGTATCTTGTTTGGATTCAAGTAGATATTTCAGTGAAAGTTTCTGCTCCCAAGAAAATCTAACCTGCAAATCTAGGAGTAGGCTCGAAAGCAAACTGATAGATTTACCTTCTAAGTAAAATAAGGGCATGGAGGAATTTCCCACCTCTTCTGCTCTCTTTTTTAAGCCATGTAGGGATATGCTCAAAGTTTACAGAATCTTAAGACTTCCTAGAGAATGAAAAGGGTTGGCAGCCAAGGCCAATGGAATGAACTGAGGCATAGGCCAGTTGTGGAGATGTACATAAAAGAGGTAGGCAAGAAGCACTGGGATTTCAAGGGAGAGGAAGGAAGCAGAGCAGGAAAAGGGACTATCCTTAAATTAATCTAATCCAGTGGTTCTCAACCTGTGGCCCAATCAGCACACAGCTGTGGCCCATGTGACATTCTCAGGGCCATACAGGTATCATTGGATGCGGACCACATAACACAATGGTAACTAGGTTGAGAACCACTGATCTAATCCAATCCTTAAAGAAAGTTTAGGTACAGAAGCCCTGGTTTATCCTTCCCTAATAAAACCAATCAAGATATTTAAGCATCCATGCAATTCAAGTAAACAATATATTCTATAATCAATAGTAAACCATCAATCATGTAAACACCTTTTTAACAAGTGATTTGGAGTTATGCCGTACCATAGATTTACTTAGTACTTTACAGAATAGGAAGAGACATGTTCCTTGCTCAGAAGAGATTGCAATCGGAACAAAAGATAAGATACACAAGATGAGAACTCAGGAAATGTTATCTATGAGAAAAATCAATGTAGGAAGGAACCTCAAGGAAAGAAACAGATTTTAGAAAGGAGCTGGACAAAAAGAAAACGGGGGTTTGAAGAAGTGGAAGACTGTTTAAGCAAAGGGGTTAGCATGCGGTTAGGCACAAAATAAAGCATAAAGCCAAAAATGAGCAGATGAAAAGCACAGTGAAGAAAGGAAAAATGAGAACAAACAACCCACAAGATAGTCAATAGCTACAAGGATTCGGGTTCTTGAGTGCTACTGGTAGCAGAGAAAATGTATGAACCTGCAGTCTGATGCACTAGTGACAAAGGAGAACTACAGCACAGCAGGTGGATGTCTGAATAAATTCTAGTTACCAAAAAAGGCTAAGCTGTTATCTGCTGCCTCTTTAAAGTTAGATGGTTACCAAGGAGATCTTGTTAACTATTTGATACATATCCTGTTAGCAGAAGACAAGTGAAATTGCAGCCAAATGAATTATTGTAATGAGAAATCAAAATAGGGAAGAACACAGTAACTGAACGGGATCACTTTTAATAGCTCATCAACAATAATTTATCTAAAGATGGTACAGTGTTGAAGGTAGAATACATAACTGCCTTCACACAGTATATAATGCTTAAGAAACCTCTTGTGTACTGCTACAACCAAACAGTCTGTATGCTTCACATTAACTAACAGAACCACAAGAGGGACAGCAGAATCTTAATTTGAAATTAAGTGAACAAGTATTTCCAACCCCATCCATTAAAAACTAATGATCCGTATTCCAAAAATATGATTGGATTAAAATTTGTGATTTAAACAAAATATTAAAGGTTGGGGTCTTTTGATTTGCCTTCTGATTTTGAGCCCTTAGGGTTCACATTTTCAAGCTTCTCTCCGCAACCACAAGGGCTAGAAAAGCACCTTATTTTTTTGTTTTGTTTTTATTTTTTAATATAAAAGCTGAAGTTCTCATGTAAGCACATAATGTCAGGATCTGGGGCTTTGTAAACACCCAATATCACAAAACAGGCAATGCAGCTGCAAGAGCTGGCAACACTAGTGGTCCTAATCTTACTTCAAAGTGATATTCTACACCTCTTGTACCATTGCTGTATGAAACCACAACTTGTTTGTGTTTTGGTTTTACCTATTTCACGGTAAGGTTTACCTCAATCTTCTACTCTTCCAGGTTTCCCAGAAATTCCTCATTCTAGATAGAGCGGCAGATAGAAATGGCCAGCAATTTTCCAATGGAATGTTGTTTGATCTGAAAATGCTGATTTGTTGACATTGAAATGCTCCATAGAGATGTGCTGATTTCAATGAATTTCCATTCAAAAACTGCTCTAGTTTCCTGCCAGCTTCCCCAGCTCTCTGAGCTGCCTAGGAGCCAGCTGGCCCAGGAGCTGGAGGAACCACAGCTCCCAGGTTCCCAACTCCTCAGCAGCCTGCTTGGTGGACTGCTACAGAGCCAGGGCTTCTAGCTCCCTGTCAGCTGTCAGGCAGAACTTTGTTTTGAAATTATTAAAATTAAATGTTTCTTTTTTAAATGAATTTTCGTCAAATTTCTGTTTCTGAGAATTTTGAAATTTAGGGTTTTTATTCCAAATCAGAACAAAAGCAAAATCTGAAATCCTCTGCAAAACGGAATTGCTGTTCTCCACCCAGGTCTAGTGGCAGGTACTCTGCCCATATTCAAGAGGATAGCCTCCCTCTGAAGTATTCCATTCAACTGGGATTCTTCAAGAGCTGCCTAAGAATCAGGGAAGATTTGAAGCTGATCAGATCCAGAGCGGAACCAAGAGGAAGGGGAAGAACAAGAAACTTCTAACAGAATGCAGAGGGGTAGCAGCTGAATGATTGGAAGTATAAAAGCCGAAGCTGGAGGGAGTGGAGCAGGGAACAAGGATGAGAAAAGAAAAGTCAGAGAGGAACTGAAGCTGCCCCTAGGCTCCCGCCTCTTCCTCACATTATCTGCTGCAGATACTGTGATTTGCCCTGCATATTCTACATCCAGAGGCAGCAAACGGTTTTCCTGTTCCCAGGGCTACCTCCAGGGTTTTGGCCGCCCCAAGCAGCCAAAAAAAAAAAAAAAAAAAGCCGCGATCGTGATCTGCAGCGGCAATTCGGCGGGAGGTCCTTCGCTCCGAGCGGGAGTGAGGGACCATCCGCCGAATAGCTGGACGTGCCGCCCCTCTCCAGAGCGGCTGCCCCAAGCACCTGCTTGCCAGGCTGGTGTCTGGAGCCGGCCCTGCCTGTTCCTGTACCAGCCAGAAGCTACAGGTAGTAATGTCTGACCTGCTGTCCTTAGGAATATGGACATCAGCAATCTCACTTCCCATGAGAAACTGTGTGTGAAATCTACACGAGAAACATTATGCATCAAATATTTGTATGCATGAATCAATCAAGTATTAATAATGCATTCATTGTAAACAATGTTAGACCTTCTTGATTTTGTGGTACTTGAATTTTTTTGCTTATGATTTGACTAACTACTTCTCTGTATGAGTATTTAATTTAGTAAAGATCTACTGAAGTTCTCTTGGATGAAAACTGATTTGCAGAATCTCTGTGGGAAGAGCGGTTTGGAGGCTAGCATAGCCCATCTGCTGCTTAGTTTATGAAAATTACTATCTGTCCCCTAAATTTGTCTCCGTCTGTGATCTGCTGTTCAGGACAGCATAGATACATGTTCTACCATTAATAGATTTCAACCATTTATGGCTATTTTATATGATTCTGTAGTTGCGTCTTAAAAATATATTTCAGAAATTGAAGGCATCGAGCTTATTTAAGATTCTGTAGATCTTCAGGAGACTTCACACAAAGGATCTTGCCCTCACTCCAGCCCCGCCTCACGTCCCAGCAAACTTTCCAGAAGAGGACTCCTCACATGCTAGAACATACTTCAGTTCTTCCAGAAGCATAACCTCTTACTAATAACAGTTTGCTTTATATATATTTGCATTAAGAGTTTAAGAGAATGCTATGTTAATGCTTCTCAAACTACAGGGTGTACTCTGTGCTGGGGATCCAAAGAATAGATCAGGTGGGCAAGGGCCAACCTCAATTATTCCCCAGAGCCTCAACTGTCATTTAAAATGAAGCCTTTAGCTGTTATATGTATAAAGAAAACCTTCAAAATGTGAAATGACTATAGCTGATATTGCGGTGTCTCACTGTATTTGCAGAGAACATGAAACAATTGCTCAGAGGGCTGAATTATTAATGTCAATAGGTGCTAACTCAGATGTCAATGATTATAGTTAATATCAATGTTTAAAATATTTAACTGCTCAAAGCATGTAGGAAAAAAGATCTACACGAGTGTTGCTGACAGAGCGTGCATGTGTGAGCGAGAGGCGTGCTGCACAGAAAATACAAAAAAAGGATACATTATCCTTTCCTATATCTCATACATCCCTCGGCCTACGCCGCTTCTCCCAGCCCCCATTGACCTGGAACGGTGAACCACGGCCAGTGGGAGCTGCAATCGAGCAAACCTGAGGACGCTGCAGGTAACAAACCGTCCCGGCCCGCCAGCAGATTTCCCTGATGGATCACATGACAACGGTTGCCGATTCCTGGTATAGATCATGAATTAAATCAATTGAACCACACTGCTCTTTAGCAATCATATGGAGTATCAATGGACTCCTTGCACCCATTGGACTCACCTCTTCTAAAATGAAGATGTTGCCAATATCATGGGTAATACCACAGCTTTGATACCTCTGCCTTTTTTCATTTTGATAGAAGACCCTTTTAAAAAATCCTAGATTTGAAGATTAAGCAGTATCTTCAGTTCTTAATATCAGTCACAGCAGATGAAGAGTACAAAAACTGGTGAAAGTTAGTCTAAAATAATTATCTGAATGTTAGGCTATTACCATAAAGGTATTAATGCCATTACCATAAAGGTACAAAAAGGTTTAGGTGATAGCCTAGCTGATGGCCATACACTAGTTAAGCAATAATGTAATTTACTTGACTTTTTTATGTTTAAATAACTGCATTCTGGAACACACTACGAAATCATAGCAACAAGGATAAAAGAAGCATAGCAACAGAAATTACTGCTCAAAATAGAATTAGAAAAATGTTTTTGCTAAAAGGCATCCTTTAAGTGAAGTGTACCAGATTTTACACAAGAATACTCTACTGAGAAATACACGTTTTCAATTCCATTCAGTGATCACGAAAAATGACAGATTGGGAGCACAGGAATGTGAAGTGTTTTGACCTAGAGAACTGGTACAAGACAGTATAGAACATGCTGCAACAATACAAGCTTCTCACATTGCCCTTCCAATCCACTTAATCCCTAACCTGGAATGGCCATTCTCTAGGTGAGAAAATCATTCAGTCTGAATAGCCATTCACTCCTTGATCTCCACTGAAAGTGCCAGCTAGCTTCAGGAGACCATCTATTGAAAGCTCCCATCAGCTACAGTCTTTGATTAGCTACTAGGGCTGTTGAAGTATTTACTTTATAAAAGAGTGACAAGTTGTTTCCACAGAATTTACTCCCTAGCCCAGTGATGGTTATGAGAGTCTGAGTAGGAATATATTCTGGATCTCCAGCATGGCTGTGACCAACTAATGGTCAGATTTCTTTACTGGAGAGAAAATTTTGGTGCAACAGACAACTCTAAGTGGTTTATACCTAGGTCAGCTATTTTAAAAGAGGCCTCACCATATATGTCATTGTGTGAATAAAGCAATTTCCTGGGGGTGCCACTCAATTTTAGTCTTATTGTTAATACTGAAAATTTCTAAAACAATTCTACTTTTCAACCTTATATCTCCTCTGCATTAGATCAGGGAGTGAAAAGACACTTAACCTTAGTGTCTATAGTTGTAATACGTTATAAACCATGATAACTGTTAAACAAGAAATATGATAAGGAGCTTGATATTTCCCACTACAGTAAAGCCGCTGTGTGATATTAGTGTCATTGCAACCACGAAGACTGCAATTTCTGTAAGGGTGGAAGAATAGGCAGTGTCTTTCAGGATGGCAAAATAGCTCTGTAAATTGTTTTTGTATTTCAAAAGTGTTTAAGTGCACTTGTTCTTCATTTTATTCTAAATTCTAAGACTTTGACTTCCACAGTTAGTCCATCATAAAAAGAGAACTGAGGATGGACCCAAGAATACTGCTAAGCCTGTGTCTCCCTATGCCAAAACACTAAACTATCCATGTCAGGAATAAAATTAGTGTGGGAACCCCAAAGAAATACTTACAGAACTTAATTATAAAGGACTAATTTTTGAACCACTTGTCATTTTAACAGATTAGTCCTTTAGCAAATTAGTCTGTTGCTTATTGTTTTGTTGGGGTATTAGAATGTACAAGCCAACAATTATGACCAAGGACGAATGGTATAAAGTAATCTAAATGTAGCATATTAGGAACTTGAATAGTCAATAAATATATTACTTACTCGATGTCCTGGGAAGGCAAGATATATAAACAACTAACAATAGCTTTACAAGTCTGTAATAGTACAGTAACTTCAATGCAGGCTCAAATTATTTGAAGTGGCCTTACCTATAAAAAAGGTGTTTGGTATCCAGGAGTATTCACTGACCAAGGCTAATTTTATTAATTCCAAAGCCTCACTTCTGTATGCACTCTAAAAGCTATGCATGACCAGTTTTCTCAATGTTCAGAAGGTCACAGAAAGACTAATACAATAGCTTTCAATGTGGCTAACACTGTGAAATCTCTATTCGCTGCTGGACAACAAATGTGGAGAAGAATGCCCATTACCCAGGCATAAGAGGATGGATGAAAATGGCCTAAAAGAAATTGATGTGGCTCCGAATCACTGAATTATGGTGAAGGCATGAGTATTGGCGAAATGAGATAAGTGCAAATGTAAATTTTAATTAACGCACCATACATGTCAAAACAATGTCATGAAAATTCAAAATATTTCTAGTTGTAAGACTCTTTTATAATTCAATATAATGGGATTAAAATGCTCACTAAAATTTGAACCATTTGAGGCAAAGAAATGGATTGCTTAAAATATAAAGCACCTAAATATTTTAACTGTATTTTTCAACAGTTGGCATTCCTTCCTGCTGTAGTGCACAAGAGGTGAAAAATGGGGCAGAAAAAGTTTTTGGGGAAAAAAAAGTTAGAATTTTGATATGAGACAAAAATAATCAAAGTTAATTTGCACTGAACTTTTTGTAAAAGGGCATTCTCAGTGTAATGCTCTTCTCACAGTAACATCTTTAGGCAATCAGATCTGTAACCTAATCTGGTTTCTTCACTGAAATACACATGATCAAATCCCAGAACTTTCTGGAACACAAATCCAAATATTGTGGCGTGGAGCCAGAGTCCATTCTTTTAAAGGCCATATATAAGCAATTTCAATTAAAATAACACTTTATTAGACAAAAACAAAAATACTTCTTTCATGGAATAAAATTAGTTTTTAATTTTTATATTAAAGACAGTAGCTAGGGTCTTGCTAAGCATAAAAACCTAGTGGTACTAGCTTGATGTTTCCCCCCCTAATTTCTTTGCATGATTCACAATAATTGATAAGGGCATTATACTTCTTTGATACTGGAGGAATAATGTGACTTATTTATCTAAGAAACAGGATCAGCTTCATTTCAACTTATTCATGAATTAAAACAAAATGTATCAATAGCTTCTCTTGAGGATGTCTCACTACAGAAAACATGATGTTTACTAGAGTTTACTAGAGGTGGAAAATACAGGTACATGAGCATCTGGATTGGACACTTATAGCTCTAACCGTTTCAGTAAACTCTCCAGTTTACACACAGCACTAATTAAGGATGCATACGACACTGTACATTTTAACAAAGTCATGACACGTGATAAAATCCTGTTTTATATCAAATTTTGCTGTAACTAAGGCAAGACGTTTTGTCTCATTTGGGCTGAGTCTGCCTGGCAGAATTCCAAGGGCTGATGAGGGCAGTGCACATTCACCAAAAACAAAATGAAGTAGCTGGGTTGTCAGTCCTATGCCCTTGGGTACATTTCTAGCTTAGCTGAAGAGTAAAATAAAGGTATTTGTGAGTTTCATTTTAAAACCCATTGCACAGACAGAGCACAATCAGCTGGAGTGGGCCTAGGAGCTAGTGGAAGAGCCCACTGAAATTCCAAGAATTAGATACCAAAAAGAATCCACATTTATGAAAAAAGTGGATTTTAAGGTGAAATTTAAAGGAAATGGTGGTGCTTGGATTAGGGAGAGAGGGAAGATGTTCCAAGCACAAAACAAAGAGGAAAATTAATGAGAGTAATTAGAGAGGATATGAAAAATGAGATTGGGCCAGAGCTGTGCTGAATCTTAAAGATAAGGATGAAATGCTTAAACTCGATCCAGAAGAAAAACGAGCTAGTGAAAGTAGTGATGTGGTCTGAGCAGTAAGAGATTTCCATACAACTGAGAGGGGAGAAGCATAGGCACCAACTCTGTGGGTGCTCCAGTCCTGGAGCACTCACAGAAAAAAATTAGTGGGTGCTTAGCACCCACTGTCAGCCAGCGCCCCATCCCCTCCCCCCCCAGCGCCTCCTGCCCACCTGCTGCCACACCGAGCAACTCCTCCCCCTGCCTCCCAGAGCCTACTGCCTCCCGCAATCAGCTGTTTCACGGCGTACAGGAGGCACTGGGGGGGGGCACGCTCAGGGGAGGGGGCAGAACTGTGAGGGAAGAGGTGGGGCGGGGTGGGCATAGGGGAAAGGGGTGGGTGGGGGCAGGGCCTGGGGTAGAGCGGGGGGGTTGAGCATCCCCCAGGCCTGGAGGAAGACAGCGCCTCTGGGGAGAAATGACATAGAAGAGGAGCAGAGAAGGTGGTTACAGTAGGGAAAGAAAAAGTCAATTTACGGAAAGAAGCAACAAAACTCAGCAAGGGCTTGTATATGTGGGGAAGGGAGAAGGGAATTAAAGATGGCAAGTTTATTAACTTGAACAACAAGGAGGATACTGAAATCACCAGCAGAGATAGAAGGTGTGTGTGTGTGTGGGGGGGGGGGGGGATTATTTTATTTTATTTTTTTTTTAAGTGGAAAGCAACTCAGCTTTGGACAAGTTGAGTCTGAAATGGAAGTGAGACATACAAGAGACACTGAAAAGACAGGAAAAGATTTGTGACTGGAAAGATGGTGAGAGTTCCAGGTAAAGAGGTACCTTTGGGACGTCTTTACAATTCATGACAACTGTAATATATATAAATACATAAAACGGCAACGTATGTTAGCAGATTTGTCTTATTCTTTGGATAGACTATTTATAGAAGCATATTGATATAACAACATCACAATAGTCTGCTGACGGGTGAACTGGAAACTAGCCAGAGACATTTTGCTCACTATAGCAACTTTTCATTGATTTCAGCAGTGTCTTCAACCTCCAGATCAAGTCTCAGTGCCTCATCGTGCAATACACAGTATAAACAAGTGATACAACTGTCCCTCCCCCAGCTAGACAGAAATGTTAGTTTTATTAAAAATCGGTCTGTTCCGTAAGTGTATTGTTTCAAAGCAAGTGAGAGCAGCAGAATAAGGACAATGGACCCCAAAAAAGCAGACTTTAACGAACTCAGAGAACTGGTAGGTTCTAAGGGATACAGGGAGTTCAGAAGAGTGGCAGTTTCTCAAGGACACAATATTAAAGGCATAAATGTAAACTCTTGATGCAAACGAAAGACAAGAAGAATAAGAGGCAAAAATGGCTCCATAGGAGCTCTTTAATGACCTGAAAATCAAAAAGGAATCCTACAAAAAGTGGAAACATGGACAAATTGCTAAGGAAGAGTACAGAAGATTAGCAAGAGCATGTAGGGACAAAATCAGAAAAGCTAAGGCACAAAATGAGTTACACCTAGCAAGGGACACAAAAGGCAATAAGAATAGGTTCTTTATATGTATTAGGAGCAAGAGAAAGATGAAGGAAAGTGTAGGTCCTCTGCTTAGCAGGGATAAAGAGCTAATAACTGATGACAACTAGAAGGCTGCTTAATGCCCATTTTGCTTCAGTCTTCACTAAAAGAACTAAAAGTGTTCATGATGACCAGATACTCAGCAATAAATACTAACAACAAGGGGGAAGGAATGCAAGACAGAATAGGGAAAGAACAGGTTAAAGAAGATTTAGATAGATGTATTCAAATCAGCAAGGCCTGATGAAATTCATCCTAGGGTACTTAAGGATCTAGCTGAAACAATATTGGAACGGTTAGCAATTATCTTTAAGAACTCATGGAGGACAGATGAGATCCCAGAGGACTGGAGAAGGGCAAACAAAGTAGCTATTTTTTAAAAAGGGAAACAAAGAGGACCCCGAGAACTATAGACCAGTCAGCCTAATTTTGGTATCTGGAAAGACACTGGAACAAATTATTAAACAATCACCTTCGTAAGCACCTAAAGGATAACAAGGTTATAAGCAATATCCAGCATGAATATGTCAAGAACAAAACATGTCAAACCAAACGAATTTCCTTCTTTGACTGGGTTACTGGCCTAGTGGATGGGGGGGAAGCAGTAGACATGATTAATCTTCATTTTAGTAAGGCTTCTAACACTCCCAATCTCTCAGTGTATATGCAGTGTGCCCAGCCATTTGATAGCATCATCATCAACCAAGTGAAGAACCAGTAGCCTGCCATCAAAGTAAGTCAGAGGGAACTTGTTGAAGATATGCAGTATAGTCTGAAGTTAACCGCATCTACATCACGGGTTGTTAGAGAAACCCCATTTGAAGAGATTGGTTGCACAATTGCCCTGTCCTGTTTGAAATGGTTCGGGGATGACCACAGGTGCCGTGGCAGGTCAAAACCGGGTGGACAGATGGTTGAGTCAGTGACAAGAGATTAACGACTGTTGTCGCTGACCACTTGTTACACCAAGAAGATTCCACCGTCATGTCTGTAATGGTATAAGTTACCATAAAGGGCGTCTAGAAGACAGGTGAACTGGCAGGTGGTTGAAGAAGTCTGAGTACAGAGGTAAGTGGCTGTTCTCACGGATCTTGGCCAGGAGTATGATGGAAGCCCCCTCACAGTGAATATGGGGTGATGCTATGTTACTAGGTATTGGCAGCCATGGCTACAGAGTTGCATATAAAGTCCCGGTAACAATGCGTATAGCTTTGTTAAGCTCTACATCAACCAGCCTCGTGTGAGATGAGCGACATCAGACAGGAGCACAGTACTCTGCTGTTGAATAACAGAGGGCAAGGGCTAATGTTCTAAGCATCTGGGCACTTGCACCCCAGGCTGAGCTGGCCAGTTTTCTGAGCAAGTTGTTTCAAGTGGTAATTTTGGCTGCTGTCTTCTTTGAGTGGTTGTGGTATGTCAATGGTTGCCGTATATCAATGAAAGTAAGACTGCTAGAATATGTGGTGAGAGACCTTTTGCTTTGAATTCATTTAGCTTGTTAAGTTAGACATTAATTGCATTTTACCTTTTATTGTCTTGTAAACAATTCTGACTCTTATGCCTCATTACTTGAAATCACTTAAAATCTATCTTTCTGAGTTAATAAACTTGTTTTATCTAAACCAGTGTGTGTTTGGAAAACTTCATTTGAGATCACAGGATTTGTGCATTTAATTTTCTATTAATAAAATGACAGACTTTAATGAGCTTATATTGTCCAGGAGTGGCTGGGTAGTACAAGGCGCACATTTCTGGGGGAAAGTCTGGGACTGGGTGTTTGCCGGTATTGCCCTGCAGTGTAATTCATGGATGTCTAGCTATAGCACTCACACAGTATAGCTGGGCGTGATTTACATGCTGGAAGCTGTGTGTGGGCAGACCAGGAGTAGTTGCTCTCATAGGAAAGCAGTGTAAAGGGCACCCCATGTTGGAGAACTGAGGGGATACAGCCATCCATCAGTCCAAATTGTATCGCTTTTCACAAATGCTGAAGAGGATCTAGGGATTATTTTGGATCACAAATTGAATACGACTCAACAATGTCATGCAGTTGCAAAAATTGAAATAGTCTGGAGTATATTAACAGGAGTGCTGTATGTAAGACATGGGGAATAATTATCCCGCTCTACTTGGCACTGGTGAGGCCTCAGCTGCATTACTGTGTCAAGCTCTGAGCATCACACTTTAGAAAGATGAGGACAAACTGGAGAGAATCCAGAGGAGAGCAACAAAAATGACACGAGGTTTAGAAAACCTGATCTATGAAGAAAGTTATAAAGAACTGGCCATATTTAGTCTTGAGAAAACTAGATTGAGGGGGGACTTGATAACAGTCTTCAAATATGCTAAGGGCCATTATAAAGAAGACTGTGATCAATCGTTCTGCATGTCCACTGAAGACAGGACAAGTAACAATGGGCTTAATCTGCAGCAAGGAAGATTCAGGTTAAACATTAGGAAAAAACTATAAGGGTAGTTAAGCTCTGGAATAGGCTTCCAATGGAGGTTGTAGAATCCGTTCTCCCCACTCTGGCCTTGAAAGAACTGAATTAGACCAGGCACGCCCAATCAACCAATTAAGCTGCAAACAGAGTAGATTTAGGCTGTGTGGAAGAACCTTGCCTGTGAAGGAACAGGCAGGGCTTCTATAAAGCCAGGAGACTGCCAACAGTGTAGTGAGATGGCAGGGATGAAACTGCAGTATCTCTTCTTGAGGTAAAGGAAAAGGAAGGGGGCATAGGCACCCCTGAGAAAAGGGACAGGAATCCACAAGGAAAGGTTTACCTAGTAGGGCTAAGAGAGGGCTCTGACTAGGAAGGCTGTTGAATGAGAAGCTTAAAGAAGTATGGTAGGAAGTAGTCCAGGGCAGAGAGCAATAGGATTGGTGAAGACCCAGAAGGACTGCCTGATCCTGCTAGAGTCCTCTGGAAGGGGAAATCACCATGTGACCTGGCCAGAGGGCTGAGTCACAAAGCAGCTGTAACGTAACTCCATGAACAGGTGGAGAGCTGCAATGATGAAAGAGAAGAAAGGGTGTGCTGATCCAAGTGGAACTAATCCTTAGAATCAGCCAAAGGGGGCACCACCCAGTGGTGAGTAGAGCACCCAATGACACCATCATGCAGTGTGCAGCGGCAGTCAAAAAAGCAAACAGGATGTTAGTAATCATTAAAAAAGGAATAGAGAATAAGACGGAGAATATCTTATTGCCCTTATATAAATCCATGGTGCACCCACATCTTGAATACTGCATACGGATGTGGTCTCCTCATCTCAAAAAAGATATACTGGCATTAGAAAAGGTTCAGAGAAGGGCAACTAAAATGATTAGGGGTTTGGAATGGGTCCCATATGAGGAGAGATTAAAGAGGCTAGGACTTTTCAGCTTGGAAAAGAGGAGACTAAGGGGGGATATGATAAAGGTATAAAATCATGAGTGGTGTGGAGAAAGGGACAGGAATCCACAAGGAAAGGTTTACCTAGTAGGGCTAAGAGAGGGCTCTGACTAGGAAGGCTGTTGAATGAGAAGCTTAAAGAAGTATGGTAGGAAGTAGTCCAGGGCAGAGAGCAATAGGATTGGTGAAGACCCAGAATATAACTGCTTTCTCTAGGGTCATGGACTGGAACCCGGAGCAGAGGGTGCCCCTGGGCTCCCCTACCAACCAAAGCAAATTGGTATTGCTTGGGGCACTGAACGGGAAAACTACGTGAGTCACTGTAGGAGTGACATAGCCAGGGCAACGGGCGGAGGACTGCCTGATCCTGCTAGAGTCCTCTGGAAGGGGAAATCACCATGTGACCTGGCCAGAGGGCTGAGTCACAAAGCAGCTGTAACGTAACTCCATGAACAGGTGGAGAGCTGCAATGATGAAAGAGAAGAAAGGGTGTGCTGATCCAAGTGGAACTAATCCTTAGAATCAGCCAAAGGGGGCACCACCCAGTGGTGAGTAGAGCACCCAATGACACCATCAACTGAGGTTTTTAAGAACAGATTAGACAAACACCTGTCAGGGATGGTATAGGTTTATGCCTCAGCACAGGGGGCTGGACTTGATGCCTTATTAATGTCCCTTCCAGCCCTACATTTCTATGATTACTTCAGAGTGCTTTTAGGGCATCTTATTATTATTCTACAGTTTGCAATTCTGAGAAATTCTCAATTCCATAATGTCAGGAAAACACATAATGAAGTAAAAAGAAGTACCCTCCTTAGAGCAACAAGTACATGAATTAGACAAAATCATTAGACTGCCAATTGCTGATCTGGTGATGGATTCTGGAACTACCTGTATCTTAGCTTTATTAACCCTGGTAGACTTAATCTACAGCAGAAAAATTATGGAGTATATTCATAAATAGGGGGACAATGGTTTCAAATTTCAGAAGCATGATAACCTCATTTTAGAATATCAAAACTATTTATCATATTATATTAGGATCAACACAAACTTAGTAAGAGGAAAAAATAGGGAAAGCTGAGAGTTCTAACCTTCCCAGCACCTCAGAGAAGCACCCCTACCCAGCAGATGTTCCTCCTGATAGCAGTTCTTGGGGTGTTTGCTTGGGCAGATAGCTGGCCTCTTGTAGTAGTAAGTTATATGATCAATTAGGAAATGTGGCCCCTTTCCATCTTGTGTTGAGGTGGGAGAGTGGCGCTCCAGGCACTCTTCTAGTAGCATTTCAAACTTTGGGCTGGACAGGCAAGATTTTGGGAAGAGAAGCAGATAGTAGGACACCCATTCAGTGTATTCTCTGCCTCACCTCATCATCCTATGACCAATCCTATTCAACTTATTCATAAATGATCTGGAGAGACAGGTAAACAGTGAGGTGGTAAAGTTTGCAGATGATACTAAACTGCTCAAGATAGTTAAGACCAAAGCAGACTGTGAAGAACTTCAAAAATATTTCACAAAATTAAGTGATTGGGCAACAAAATGACAAATGAAATGTAATGTGGATAAATGTAAAGTAATGCACATTGGAAAAAAGAACCCCAACTATATATACAATATGATGGGGGCTAATTTAGCTACAACTAATCAGGAAAGAGATCTTGGCGTCACCGTGGATAGTTCTCTGAAGATGTCCATGCAGTGTGCAGCGGCAGTCAAAAAAGGAAACAGGATGTTAGGAATCATTAAAAAAGGAATAGAGAATAAGACGGAGAATATCTTATTGCCCTTATATAAATCCATGGTGCACCCACATCTTGAATACTGCATACGGATGTGGTCTCCTCATCTCAAAAAAGATATACTGGCATTAGAAAAGGTTCAGAGAAGGGCAACTAAAATGATTAGGGGTTTGGAATGGGTCCCATATGAGGAGAGATTAAAGAGGCTAGGACTTTTCAGCTTGGAAAAGAGGAGACTAAGGGGGGATATGATAAAGGTATAAAATCATGAGTGGTGTGGAGAAAGTGAATAAGGAAAAGTTATTTACTCATTCCCATAATATAAGAACTAGGGAGCACCAAATGAAATTAGTGGGCAGCAGGTTTAAAACAAAGAAAAGGAAGTTCTTCTTCACACAGCGCACAGTCAACCTGTGGAACTCCTTGCCTGAGGAGGTTGTGAAGGCTAGGACTATAACAGGGTTTAAAAGATATCCTCCATTAATTTAAGTCCATTAATGGCTATTAGCCAGGATGGTTAAGGAATGGTGTCCCTAGCCTCTGTTTGTCAGAGGGTGGAGATGGATGGCAGGAAAGAGATCACTTGATCATTACCTGTTAGGTTCACTCCCTCTGGGGCACCAGGCATTGGCCACTGTCGGCAGACAGGATACTGGGCTGGATGGACCTTTGGTCTGACCCAGTAAGGCCATTCTTATGTTCTTATCCTTACATGCAATTGGAGCAGCCAGCAGGGTACAGGAATTACGCAACATGTCCCCAGTGTGCTTATAGCAATTTCAGTGGCAGTTGTAAAAAGAAAGTTCCACTTGTACAGCCGATGCGATCACAGCAGTAGCAAGCACATCTGCAATGAGGCAGCTACTCAAGTGAGCAGCATTCGCCTTAATGTTAATTTCAGAGAAGGGCAGCAGAAAGTTTTGCTGTGCCCATCCCTGAACATAATAGATTCTTGTCCCTTTTTCCCCCCCCACACCACTCTGAACCACACCTGGCTAATAATTCTAGGGAGAGACAGTAAGATCATTCTTTGGGAAACACCCCAAACTCATTTTCACCTTTGACTCATTTTACATATACAGTGTATGTTTGGTGAAGGGGACCCTTTAGGTCCCGCCAAGCCTCCTCTTGCCGAAATAGTGCCGATATATTTTTTCCTTTTAGCTTTAGCAATTGACTTACATTGGTTTACACTGATTATGCTGTCAAGATTGTCTCCACAAGGAAGAGAACTAAAAGCTTAGTTTTTTAAAAAATGAAAGATGATATTCTTCTTCATAGTGCCCCAAAACTGGCTCAGTTAACTAGGGACTTGGATGAGCCCAAAAATGTCCCCTCCAATTTATCAATCCAGTGCACAAAATAACTCTGAACTACAAGGATTACAAGCTAAGAGAATCTCTTGCTGGGTCACACGTTTCATGGTTCTGGTCCTGACAATTACAGAACATGAAGATGCACTTTCCCTTGTGCCCACATAACCAAGGTTTTGGCCAGAAGACTTTTTCTTCCTGTGATAGAGGTTATAGATCCCACTATACTTTTTCAGAAAAAGTACCTATCCCAGCATCTTGGATAAATTCCCTTTTGTCAGGGGGCATACTAGAAAAAGCACCTTCCTAAAAAAAAAAAAAAAAAACAACCTATAATAGAGCAGGTTATTTTCTGTACCATGTTAGACTTGCCTGCATATGTGTTGGCCTTGTTCAATAGATCTGTGCATGCATGCATGTCAGCAAAAGCACGAATCCCTAAGCAGTTGATAGGATGAAGCTGGGATTCTAAAAACTCACAGCAAGTCCTCTTCACATCCTGCAACTGTAACAGACCAGCTGCTGGGAGAAGTACCTGTAAGAAGCAAAAACTAGTTAATATTCCATCTGACTTTATGCTATAGTATTATGACAACATCTATAAGACAAAGCAGAAAAATATAAAAATTTGACACAACAATGGAGAATGGAAAAGTATCAGAACTACAAGAGTTAGAGCTAGAAAAACCTACTAGGTCATTCCGATTCACCTCCCTGCAAACATAAATTTATTAGTGTGAAGTTTAGTTTTAAGGGTCACAAGCAGTGGGGGCTTTTGCCACTTTCGAAATCATTCCACATACTAATCACGGTGTAAGTAAACTCTTCATAACATTCAGTTTGTGGGGTTTTTTCCCCTCTTACACATCCTATTACTCCTAGTTATATTCCTAACCCTTTTCACTAACCTAGACACTATTTTCCCCATGGGGTATTATACCCATTGAAATATTTGTAGACTTATGCCTCTTCTTAGTCATCATTTAGCCACATTACATATATTAAACTCTAGTCTTTCTTCATCAGAAAGTTCTCCCCACTCCCAAGTAATTGTTTTTGTTCTCCTTCAGAGGAATTACAGTCAAATATGCCTTATTTATGGTATTTTAGGCTTGCCAGTCTTCCTTCTACAGTGGTGGATATTAATTCTGTCACTGAATGTCACTCATGAATTTCTCCATCTTTGTTTTCCTAAAAATCTAACACCACTGCACATATATGATGTAAAAAAAAAAAAAAAACCTCTTTACTATACTCAAGTCATACAAGACATGGCCATTAGTCCCAAATCTCCCTATTTCTCTCCTCATATTCTTGATCAGTTGTTCCCCAACAATAAGTAGCTGATCCCAGATGGCTTTTCCACTGATCTGAGTTTAAGTTTTGGATCACAAAACTGTCTTCTATTTAATTTAGGAATTTCTTTTATGATGCATGTTTTACTATATTTGTTACTCAGCTATCACAGTAGTACAAATTACCCCACAAATTCTGTACATTGTGGTTTTGAGCATCTTGAAGTATCTTAGTACTTTAGATTTCTCACTCTCCCAAGTCCCAGTGATCAGATGACCACTGTTATTGTTTGTATGTTAATCTAAATAATTTCATATCCATCGTTCACTGCTGAATTGCAATAGCTAGCATTGTAAATAATTATGAATCACTGTCTAGTGCCATATTTGTGTGTGTCTTTCTTTTCGCCAACACAGGCTATTACCCTCTAAACTGTTCCAATTACAAGTGGCAACCCACCAGATCATAATTGAAGACTCCAGTAATAAATAAAAGCGCATTGTTAGCTTACATATACCAGATTACAACTTTCTAGATCAAACTCTTTCAGTGACAATCTTTCAGCAGAGCTTGTGTAAGTTTGTTAGAGTGAAACCATATAGGGCCAGGTAATTCTAAGTTTGGGCCTTGAAAACACTATCCTTCAAAAAAAATATTTAGCAATAAAAAATGAACTACTTGAAGACAACAGGAAAAATGTTTTATGCTTTTCAGCGGCACAGCAGAGAAGAAATAACTTAATGCCATTACACACACATTGTTCTTCAACCTTAAAACTGAACATGAGACTATTCTGTCCTAGAATTGTGCCTTTGAGTGAAGTTTTCTTCTGCCATCTACCATTTCTTCATGAAGCATTTTTATTTTTATGTATAAATAGAAATCTCATTAAAATAAGTAAATGTGAAATGATTACTAAACCATGTCTATAGGCAACAGCAGCAACAACAACAATTGGAAAGATTTTAAAATCTAGAGTGGACTTGCAATTGTAAGTCATGTGGAGGGAGAATAAGTCCGTGGAATTCTTGTTCAGCCTGTAGGTAAGGAAGGTGCTAGTCACACTGTTCATACTGTTCCCTCATTATCTTAACAGATTCTGGAGAATGTATGCAGTGTTGTTGTAGCTGTGTTGGTTCCAGGATATTAGAGACATAAGGTGGGTGACTTTTATTGGACCAATCTTGGAAAAGGAGACAGACAGTGAGGTGGCAAATTTGCAAATGATACAAAACTACTCAAGACAGTTAAGTCCAAAGCAGACTGCAAAGAGCTACAAAGGATCTCACAAAACTGGGCGACTGGGCAAAAAAAGGGCACATGAAACTCAATGTTGATGCAAAGTAATGTACATTGGAAAACAATCTCAACTATACATATAAAATGATGAGGTCTAAATTAGCTGTTAGCACTCAAGAGAAAGATCTTGGAGTCATTGTGGACAGTTCTCTGAAAACATCCACTCAATGTGCAGTGGCACTCAAAAAAGTGAACAGAATGCTGGGAATCATTAAGAAAGTGATAGATAATTAGACAGAAAATATCGTATTGCTGCTATATAAATAAATGGTATGCCCACATCTTGAATACTACATGCAGATGTGGTTGACCCATCTCAAAAAAAAAAAAAAGATATTGGAATTGGAAAAGGTTCAGAAAAGGGCAACAAAAATGATTAGGGGTATGGAACGGCTTCCGTATGAGGAGAGATTAATAAGATTGGGAGTTTTCAGCTTGGAAAAGAGACTAAGGGAGGATATGATTGGGGTCTATAAAATCGTGACAGGTGTGGAGAAATTAAATAAGGAAGTATTTTTTACTCCTTCTCATAATACAAGAACTAGGGGTTACCAAATGAAATTAATAGGCAGCAAGTTTAAAACAAACAAAAGGAAGCATTTCTTCACACAACGCACAGTCAACCTGTGGAACTCTTTGCCAGAGAATGTTCTGAAGGCCAAGACTATAACAGGGTTCATAAAAGAACTAGATAAATTCATGGAGGATAGGTCCATCAATGGCTATTAGAAAACTTTAGGGAAATTAAAAGTTACAAGATATTTCAGAAATGGCAAAATGTTTTGTTTTATCAATGTTTTGTTTGTTTTTATTGAAAAAAAACATTGACATTCCTGAATTAAAGTGTTGCAGTTTGGTTTGTTGCTTTGACCCAAAACATTTCATTTTGAGTCCGTTCAACATCAATGTTGCGTCACGGGAGTTGTCGTTTGGATTCCTGATGCCCCTGTTCTTCTTTGAGGGTCTGCCTACAACTGGCAAGATGCAATATATGCTCTCCCTTCTGGTCACAGATTGTGTTGCTTCAAGCTCAATATAGGTCAGCCAGAAAGCCCAGCCCATAAAGAGGAATGGGGGCATCAGGAATCTAAACTACAATACCTATGAGACAATGTACCACAATAGGGAAACAGAGTTTAATGTTCAATTGACTTGAAATGAAACTTTTCAAATAACAACAAACCTAAATATTCTAGTTCGGGTCCTGAAATGAAGTATTTTGTTTTGGTTTGTATTGGCAAATTGAAATTTTCCCACAGAACATTTCAATTGTGTAGAAACTCCATTTTCCATCAAAATATATTGGGATGGAAGATTTCCTACCAGCTGTATTAACGGCCACTGCAATTTTGGTACAATTACAGTGCTATGATAAAAATAAAAAAATGATGCGCTTGAGCTTGCCCTCTTCCTCTCTCAGGGGAAAAAAAAGTTTTATCATTGAGACAAGGGGAGGCAGATAACATCTTTTATTGGACCACTTCTATTAGTGAAAGGGACAAGCTGTTGAGCTTCTCAGAGCTATTCCTCAAGTCTGGAGAAGGTAGCCAGAGTGTCCAAGCTAAATACAAGGTGGGACAGACTTGAGCATAAAGGATTCACACATGTTCTAGGAGATCACTTAAAGTGAAGTGGGCAATTAACCTTTCTGAAGGACGAAGGAGGTTTAGTAGGCAGCAAGGTGTATTACAAATTATTGTAATGAGCCATAAAATCAGTGTGTCTGTTAAGTCGATGGATTTTAGTGCCCAGCAGTGTAATGAATTTAAGTTCCCAGCCTCCTCTTTTGAAGGTGTTATGCAGGTTTCCTTTGAGATAAAGACTGAGAGGTTACATATGGAGTGATCCTTTTGTGAAAAGTGTTCACCCATGGGCGATAAAAACACCCTATTTCATCATTTCTCTGTGTGAGATCATTCGAGAGCATAGGGATTGTCTAGTTTCACCCACACAGTTGTCACTGGGGCATTTAGTGCACTGGATGAGGTAAACCACATGTTGTGACAGGCATGGGTAGGACTCATGTATCTTAAAAGGTTAGTTGTTGGGGGGTGGGTATTAATCATCTTAGCAGTGGAGATATATCTACAGATTTTACATCTGTTATGGCAGGGTCTGCTCCCATTTGAGTTGGTGTGTCCTTGTCTGTGGCAGCTTGCTTCTGATGATGAGCAAGGTGAGGCAGGGGAGGGGTGTTTGAAGGCCAGAGGGGGGGGGGGGGGGAGAAGGGTTGAGACATTTCTTTCAGGATGTGGTCCTCCCCATTCTTTGATACACTGTATGGGTTCTAGTGTGGAGCTTCCCCCCCGTAGAGAAACAAGTTCTCTTGGAGCATTTGGGTGGGCCATTCCAGGATGTGATCTGCTTCCCTGGTGGAGTGTCCTTGTTTAGTGAAGTTGGTTTTAAGTGTGTATCCAGGACTTTCTCATTGGAGCATATTCTGTGGTATCGGAGAGCTTGATTGTAGATAACAAATTTCTTGGTGTGCCAGGTGTGATTACTTGATCTGTGGAGGTAAGTGTGGTTATACATGCAGGGGGGGGAGGGAGAGAGAAATAGCTCAGTGGTTTGCACATTGGCCTGCTAAACCCAGGGTTGTGAGCTCAATCCTTGAAGGGGCCACTTAGGGATCTGGGGCAAAATCAGTACTTGGTCCTGCTAGTGAAGGCAGGGGGCTGGACTCAATGACCTTTCAGGGTCCCTTCCAGTTCTATGAGATAGGTCTCTTGTATATAGATGTCTGTAGAGTTCCATTGCTGAACCTGATCATGGTGTCCAGGAAGTTGATGCTGGTGTGGGAGTGTTCTAGAGAGTCTGTGGGATGGGTGGTGGTGGCTGAAGTTATGGTGGAAACCTATGAAAGAGTTTAGGTCACCTGTCCAGAGGATGAAAATACCATTTATCTATACAAGGTATATCATTGGTTTTCTAGTGCGTTGTTTCCAGGAATTCTTCCTTGCGGTGGCCCATGAAAAGACTGGCATATGGCTTTTCCCGTGGTTTGGGCAAAACGTTTGTTGTTCAATGTAAAGTTGTTTAAGACCAGCCATACTGGGTCAGACCAACGGTCCATCTGGTCCATTATCCTGTCTTCCAACAGCGGCCAATGCCAGATGCTTCAGAGGTAATGAACAGAACAGGGCAATTATTCAGTAATCCATCCTGTCATCCAATCCCAGCATCTGGCAGTCAGAGGGGACACGCAGAGCATGGGGTTGCATCCCTGATCATCTTGGCTAATAGCCATTTTGGCTATTCTCCATGATTTACCTAATTCTTTTTTTAATCCAGTTATAGTTTTGGACTTCATAACATCTCCTGGCAATGAGCTCCACAGGTTGACTGTGTGTGTTGTTTGAAGTACCTCCTTTTGTTTTAAACCTGCTGCCTATTAATTTCATTGAATGACTCCTGGTTCTTGTGTCATGTAAAGGAGTAAATAACACTTCTTTATTCACTTTCTCCACATCATTCATGATTTTATAGACCTTTATCCTATCCTCCACCCCCTTAGTCATCTCTTTTCCAAACTGAAATGTCCCAATTTTTAAACTCTCTCTTCATATGGAAGCTGTTCCATACCTTTAATCGTTTTTCTTGCCCTTCTCTGCACCTTTCCCAATTCTAATATATCTTTTTGAGATGGGGTGACCAGAACTGCACACAGTATTCAAGATGTGGGTGTATCATGGATTTATATAGTGGCATTATGATATTTACTGTCTTGTCTGTCCTAATGGTTCCTAACATTGTTAGCTTTTTTGATTGCTGCTGCACATTGAGCAGATGTTTTCAGAGAACTATCCACAATGACTCCAAGATCTCTTTCTTGAGTGGGAACAGCTAATTTAGACCCCATCATTTTGTATGTATAGTTTTCCAATATACATTACTTTACATTATCAACATTGAATTTCATCTGCCATTTTGTGGCCCAGTCATCTAGTTGTGTGAGATCCCTTTGTAATTCTTCACAGTCTATTTTGGATTTAATTATCTTGAGTAATTGTGTATCATCTGTAAACTTTGCCATTGTTTACCCTTTTTCAAGATCATTTATGAATATTTTGAACAGCACTGATCCCAGGTCAGATCCTTAGGGAACACCTCTATTTACCTCTCTTCATTCTGAAAACTGACCATTTATTCCTATCCTTTGTTTCCTGTCTTTCAACCAGTTACTGATCCATGAGAGGACCTTACACCTTATCCCATGGATGCTTACTTTGCTTAAGAGTCTTTAGTTAGGAACCTTGTCAAAGGCTTTCTGAAAGTCCAAGTATACTATATCTACTCGATCACCCTTGTCCACATGTTTGTTGACCCCATCACAGAATTCTAATAGATTGGGAGGCAGGATTTCCTTTTACAACAGCTGCATTGAGTCTTCCCCAACAAATCTTGTTAATCTATGTGTCTGATAATTTAGTTCTTTACTATGGCAGAGAATGAAATGGATGAGTTTGGTGATGTGTTTGGGGTGGATTTCTGAGTGTTTTCCATTGTCTTTTAGATATTTGAAGCAGGCAGCAATGCCTCATAATGAGGGATGTTGGTGTATAGAGAGATGATGTCCATGATGGCAAAGGTATTGTTCTAAAGGAGGTTGTTACAGTTGGAGTTTCTGGAGGAAACTGGTTCTGTGTGTGGTGAGTGGTTTGAAGATTGTTTCTATGAGTCGTGATACTCCTTCAGTAAAAGTGCTGTGGCCAAAGATGATGGTTCTGCCTTGGTTCCCTTGTTTGTGTATCTTGGGAATCATGTAAAAGGTCCCTGTGGTGGGTTTGTGAGGGATGAAGTTGTAGAGTTTTTCTTGGGGTTGTTTGGGGAAGGATTTGATGATATCCTTAAACTCCTTTGTGGACTATGGAGTGGGGTCTTTTATTGAGTTCTTTATAGTAGGTGGTATCAGAGATGTCAGTTGGCTTTGTTGGTGTAGTCATCACAAATGAGGACTACAATGGCACCTCCTGTGTGTGCTGGTTTGATCACTACTTGGTGGTTGGATTTCAGGGACTGCATAGCTTCCCTCTCAGTGGTGGAGATATTGTGGTGGATGTAATGTTTATTAAGGATTTCACAGTTGATTTTTTCCCCCTGCACCAGTGTTTAAATGATCAAATGTGTGGTTTCATCCGCTGAGGGGTGTCCAGTCAGGTGATTCTTTTTTTTTTTTTATGTCTGTTGGTGGAGACAGGGTGGTTGTGGGTGGTGGTGTCTTTGTGAAATAATTCTTTGAGGCAGAGTTGGCAAAATAATTATCCTAGTTCTCCACATGTTAGTATGGTATCAGGTTCTGTAGTAGGGCAGAAGTTCAGTCACTTGGACAGCACAGGTAATGCTGTTCCAGTCAGGAGTAGTCTTGATAGGTTGATGTTGAGGTGTTGTGTAAATTCAATGCAGTGGGTCCTGTTTTTTTCCCAGAGGCAGTGTTCTCTTGGTCGTGGTGGTGTTGTAGCTGGTTCCACTTTTTGGTTTTGTGCTGGATGGCTGTCATCAGGATTTTTTGATAGTTCTGGATTTCCTGCACAATCTCCAAGTTTCCTGATTTTTTTTTTTTCAGTGTGTGGGAGTTGGAGGTGATTTTTTTTTATTAAAAGTGGTCTCTTCTAGAGTACATGAAGTGCAGGAGATGGTTCTTCAGTTGTCCTTCTGAAGAGCTGTTCAGCATATATGGAGCTCTACGTAGTGTTCAGAGTGTTATAGGTGGTGAGTCCTCTGGGGATGATGTTTTGAATCTTGCATTTCTCAGGAAGTAGATGTCACTCTTTAGTTTGGCCTCAATCTTCTTCATGTTGCGGAATTTCCATTGAAAATTTTTAAACATTATTACAAAGATTAAAATATCTGTTTCTGGAGACAAATACTAAGACAATCACAAACATTTCCCAACCTGAATTTTTACAGAGCTATTGCTAGTATATTGTCTATTATTAGGTTTTGGTTTGTTTGAAGGCACAAAATAAGTTTAAGAAGATAAAGACTTCCATTACTGTGGCCATTTAAGACAATTTTGGAACATCATTCACTTTCATAGATTCTAGGACTGGAAGGGACCTTGAGAGGTCATCGAGTCCAGTCCCCTACCCTTCATTCCTTTAGAGTTACTGATGCCTCAGACAACTGAAGATTTGTTGTTTAGTCCTGCTTGAACTTATTTCTTCTCTTCCTTGGTCTCTCAAAGACCAGATTATTGTTACACATAACATTTATTTCTCATCTGAAGTTTTAATAATCCACTGTAATATCAAAGTAATCATCTCAGCAACCAAGTGTTTAATCTGAGGACTATCACTATGAGTGTGAAATAAACCAAAGGTCAGATCTTGAACAGAAGTCTGGCTTCAAGCAAAATTAACAATTAAAGGGGGGGGGGGGGAAATTACTTACACTTTTGCTAAACATTATTTTTCAAAAATATCTGAGAAATCACCATTTCTTTAAATCAAAACAACCTGTTGAATCTAAGTAAAAAGACAAGAAGATGTACATAGTCAGGTATAAAAATAATCTCATTTAAAGTCACACACCTCAGCTTCCTTAGAAAGATTCACTAATCACTAGATTAAGAGACTATAATGAGCTCATTTAAGTGAACATACAACATATGTACATGAAAATGTGAAAATTATAGTAATTAAAATAAGGTTTGTAACAGTTTCTATTAATAGCAAAACCATATTATAGTTCTCTATCATTTAGTGGCAAGAGATGGTTTGATGATGAATTTTAGGATAAGATATGACACTGGACTTCTATGGTATTTAGGATTAAGGCCCTGCTTCTGCAAGCCTTTATACAGATGTTTAATTTCATGTGAGTTATGCCCTGATACTGCAAGTACCTCACATGTGTTTAATTTTGCAATATTCATAGGAAGTTCTGTGCAAGTTTACCAGTACAGCTGAGCAAATAATTCTGTGAATATTTCTTGGGATTTTAAAATAACTTGCTTTCGATCATGTTTGCTCTCCTGTGTTTTCTTTCCACTAATACTTGAATGACTGTTAAAAGACAGTGAATATTAAGAGTTTTATACTGAAACAGAATTTTCAATTTGCATGCATAAATATTAATATTGAAATGCTTGCCCATCCATCAAAACAGAGAACAGAAATGCTATGAAAGTTAGAAGACCTATCACAATTAAGCAATACCTACCAGATTTTGCATATCTGTAATGAGTTTGTACAGTAAAAGATTCAAAGACATTTTAGTTCTGTAGGAAATAAATGCAAGAAAGTTTCAGGTTTCAGAGTAGCAGCCGTGTTAGTCTGTATCCGCAAAAATAACAGGAGTACTTGTGGCACCTTAGAGACTAACAAATTTATTAGAGCATAAGCTTTCGTGGGCTACAACCCACTTCTTCGGATGCATAAAGAGTGAACCATATATTGAGGTTCACTCTTTATGCATCCGAAGAAGTGGGTTGTAGCCCACGAAAGCTTATGCTCTAATAAATTTGTTAGTCTCTAAGGTGCCACAAGTACTCCTGTTATTTTTGAAGAAAGTTTCAATGTGCTCATGTATATTCCACCACTGGGGGAAAAGAAGAGGCTACATTCCATCAAATGTATCTAATTAGAATTACATGCTCAGCTCTAGTTACTAGGCAACATGAACAATGATTACATGTAGCTATTTGCAATTTTGCAACTGTAGAATTACTGGCCCTACAGCAACAAAGTCCTAAATGTTTAAAATGTTATATAGATACAAATTCATCAGAAGATAAAAAAATTAAGCTACTGCTCTGGTAAATCCATGAATAAAGGATACAAGTGGGGGTAAAAAGTTTTATAGCCCTAACTATGATAAACTGCAGCCAGGATAACATTCAGAGTAGTTGGTTCTTGCCCAAACTGCTACCATCTCACTCCTTTGCAGTCTACTGCTCAGGATGCTATTCCAAGGGATAACCAGTAGAGGACACACTAACTTTCTCTACAGATCACACAGTATATATCTTAATAAGCGAACTGCTCTGAAATTTGCTTGAAAATTTTGAGAAGATTATAATAAGGAAACATCTACTTCAGAGGTATTTTGTAATAACCCTTGTCATCCCAATATCTGAACACTGAGCACCACTGCAGATGGTTAAGTAGAAAATGCATATGCATTGTTTTATCTTGTAGTGCTGAAACTTGAAATTGCTTTAAGGTGTCCTGGGACATATTTGAATGAAAAAACATCTAGCCATAGTGCACTGAAGAAAACTACTTGGTTCCCTCCTTTTAATTCTCCCTCCTAAATGCCTCATTTTGCAGTTACACTCCTTCCAGAGTCCTTCAGACAGCTAGAAGTATTTGCAAATAGGACACTGCTTTCCATTTCCAATTAGGGGCAGAGTGCTTCTATCCAGCAGGACGGGGAACAAGTTAAGAATCTAAATTCTGTGTTACACTACCACTAGGTACCCCATGGCATCCTTCACTGGCCCTGTAATATCCTGTTTTATACTCTCTCCAAATAATTTATACATATACAAAACTACATTAAAAGAACAGTATTAAGATTACAAAAGTCAGACACTCAAAAGCTAGGAAAACACCAAAATAAAGGTTGCCTTTACAACCTTTATTCAGCCCCTTTGTGCATATGTATTGATGCAGCCTTTAATTACATTTTTCCACATACTGTACTATTTTCCCCTGCTTCATTCAGTGCACTGGATGTACCTGCTCTGGGGATGAATCAGGGTTATGCAATGAATGAGGCTGTTGGTCTGTAAGACCCCTTGTCTCATTTTTGCAGAAGCTAGAAGATATGTCATGAACAAGGCAGGAGATGGATGAGAGGCAGGAGAGAAAGAATGATCTCGTGGTTAATGCAGTTGAATACTGCCTTGGAGAATTGGAGCCTGTGCCATGGAGTTGCTGTGTGATACTGGGCAAGTCTCTTAAACCCAACTTTTCACAGGTGGTCACTAATTACATGTTCCTCATTTTCTGGGTACCAAACTTGAGACCCTGAAGTTTGACATGCTGAAGAGCTGAGCACTCACAGCTGCAACTGAAGTCAATGGGAGCTGTGCTTTAAATTTATGAAGTGCTATATAATATTAAGTATTCTGAAAAATCAGTTTCTAGGCATCTCAAATTGGGCACCTAAAATTAGTTGATACTTTTGACCTTAATGTCTCCATGACTCAGTTCCCCATCTGTAAAATGGGGATAATACTGCCTTCTAATTTCAGAGATGTTGTGAAAATAATTTCATTAGTGTTTGTGAAGCACTCTGACACTATAGTGATGAACATCATAAAAATGCCCATGAGGAAATGAATAATTCTGTCTTCAAAGCAGGGTTTCAATAGCATACAGTAATTAAGACCTGGGGCCACACATTGAACAATGAAAACAAAACATTGAATGAGGCAGGAGTTCTGAAGAAAAAAATAGTATGTGATCTCATTAAAGCTATATCATAATACATATGCACCAGGGGGCTGAATTCAGATTGGACGACCTTAATTTTAGCATTTCATAACTTTAGAGTGCTTAACTTTGCAACCTTAATATTGTTCTTTTAATGTATTTCATGTGTGCAATTTCCTAATTTAAAAAGCTAACTTAGTAAATAGAAAATTCCATCATGTGGCATCACATTGACACCTACCTAAATCATCAGCAGGATTGGAAACTTTAAATCCATGCCACAGTCCTCTGCCACTTAAGCTACTGGACTAACAGTTAGCAGTAGTAAGTTAGTGCTATTTGGACCAGCATTAGAGGGAGAAAGGACACTTTCCCAGTGGGTTTCACAGATATATGCTGACAGCAGAAAAATAGTGAGACTCAGATCTTGGGTTCCATTACAGGCTCTGGAGGGGAGCGTACTCAAATGGGCATAGACTCCTCTTTCTGCCATTCTCTCCAAGCTTGACACCTTCTCCCCCATCCCCTCCAACCTGTTCATGCCCCAGCCCTGTCTCTTCCCCACCACTGACTCCTCATCCCAGGCCCAATCTCCTCAACTAGTCAGTCCCACTCTCCACTCCCTGCCCAATAAATCCTAGTCTCCCCCCTCCAGAATCCCAGTCTCCCGCACTTCCAAATCCCCTCCCCAACTCCCCAATCTCTCTCCACCCTGCCAAACCTCCACTAACTCTCCTCCCTGCCCACTTTCCCCAACCTCACTAGCTCTAGCCCCAGTCTCCCTTCCTGAGATTCTCATCCAATCTCAGTGCTCTTGACTCCCCTGTCTTAGTGCCAGTCTTTGACCAGCCAGTCTCTGTTCTCTCCACACACTACGGCTCCTTATCAGATCTGTGTCCCCTCACCCTCACTTCTGCCTCCCCATTTCCCAACCCACAGGCACCCAGTCCCAATTTCCTTGCCCTGCCTACCTCAGTCTTCCCCTCGCCCAGCTCTTTTTATGATTTCAGTCCCTCCCCCACCCCACCCAAACCAATGGCTCCCTATCACTACCCTCTCCACTCCCTGGCTCCCAGACAATCACAGTCTCCTTGTGCCAATATACTCCTCCAGCCTTTCCCAACAGTGCCCTAGGTATGACTTATTCCCTCTGCATTTGAATCAGATGGCTTCCTCCCACACTACCATGGATACCAGTAGGGAGGTTATCGGAAACACAGAAGAGAGGCTCCATGCTCTCAGTTTCAGTGCTGGCCCCACCCTGGCTCAGAGCAGCCGTTACAGGGAAAGTCTGGCTTTGCCCCTGTAATCCCGGGCTGAAGGGAGCATGCTTAGTCACTTTGCAGGAATGGCACATGTGCAATCCTGTTACATGCAAGAGGTGTGAGGGGGATGGAATATGCTCAGATGCTCTGTAGGGATGGTGCATGTAGTCTGGCCAGCACTAGGAGCTGAGACAGGCTTGAGCATGCTCAGCAAGGACACAACCTTTGGAGATTTTAGCTGTTACACTCTAGCAAGTCCCTACTGAACACATGCAAATTGATTTTTTCTAAGGCTTATAACTTTGCCAAGCTTGGCTGGATCTTCACAGGGACAGCAAAAGGCTCAGCCCTGACAGAAGGCCACTGCCTCCCCACCAAGTTTTAAGTCTTGACTACAAAACATGGGTGAGATAGAGCTTTAAAAGTAATTCTGGTGACTTTTTTAAAAACATTGTTTTTTCCTAGCCTCATTCTTAGAAGTGGCTGAACAGTTTTGGCTGAAACTTTCCAGAAAAATGCAGCCCGAGTCATATACCAGCCATGGAAAAATTCAGCTGAAACAGTTGAAGTTTGGCAAAGCTTTAAGCAACTGAAAGCAGGGTCTTATAATGGCAACCTTAACAATAGGTGCTGCAACCAGCCCCACATATAATACTTCAATATCGACTCTCCATTTGAGTCCCGAAGGACTATCACCAGAGATGTTGTTCTGCCACAACCCGAACATTATTCATGTATGGGAAGGGGGTGAGAGAAGACCTTAAAAATGGATCGGTCTTTGCAGACTGAAAGATTTGGGAAATTTCTGTGCACTACGAGACTTTCTCCTGAACTGCCATATCATACGGGGCCAAAAAATGTAACGATGCTCCATGGGTTGTACTGGCTACCAATTAGTTTTCAGGTGTAAAGAAAGGTATAACTTTAAAAAGAGCACTGTATGATTTGAGTCCTGTCTTATATTGTGCTCTCCACCCTCCTGCATACAATACTGGCATCTGAGAATTCAACTAGAGCACTCAGTCACCACTGTATTGTTTGCTTTACTCTAGTGCAGGGGTGGGCAAACTGTGGCCCGCGAGCTGTTTTAAGATGGTCTGGGAGCTCCCAATGGGGAGTAGGGTCTGGGGCTTTCCACGATCTGGGGCAGGCGCTGGGTCGGGGGCCGCACCATGCGGCACAGCCCCGCTCTGGCACTCCGGCCGGGGTGCTGGATCAGAGGCCGCACCACACGGCGCAGCCCCGCTTTGGCCGGGGTGCTGGGTCGGGGCCACACCTCGTGGCTCGGCCCCGCGCCAGCCAGGGCACAGGGTCGGGGGCCACTCCCGGAAGCCACGGCATGGCCCTGCTCCAGCTCCTAAGCACTCCAATGGGAGCTACAGGGGTGGTGCCTGTCAATGGGGAAGTATGCAGAGCCACCTGGCCGTGCCTCCAGGTAGAAGCCAGAGAAGGGACATGCCACTGCTTCCGGGAGCCACTTGAGGTAAGCGCCGCTCAGAGCCTGCACCCCTGAGCCTCTCCCAATTTCCCAACACCCTGCCCCAGCCCAGATCCCCTTCCCACTCTCCAAGCCCCTTGATCCCATCCCAGAGCACCCTCCTGCACTCCAAACCTCTCATCCCCATCCCCACAGCAGAGCCTGCACCCCAAACCGGAACCTGCACCCCTTCCCACACCCCTGCCCCAGCACTGATCCCCCTCCTGCCCTCCAAACCCCTCTGTCCCAGCCCAGAGCACCCCCCTACACCCAAACTCCTCATCCCCAGACACACCCCTAGAGCCCTTACCCCCCTCCTGCACCCCAACCCCAATTTTGTGAGCATTCATGGCCCGCCATACAATTTCTATTCCCCAATGTGGCCCTCAGGCCAAAAAGTTTGCCCACCCCTGCTCTTGCGCCTAGCATTTGATTCAGTTTGGAGGGAAGCATTACGGAAAGCAGTAAAATCATATGGAGTTCCAGATAACTGCAATTATGAAAGTTATGCTATGTACCAAGACCCCTGTAGTGCTGTAAGAATTAGTGGAAAATTAAGCAACTGGTTCAAGTCAAAGTTTGGTGCAGGACAAGGGGGCATGGAATTACTGTTATTTTTCATCATGTTCTTATACTGAAGTTAAGGATAGTAGATGAGTTTGAGGGCATGATATTGGATGATCTACAGTTAAGCTCTTTAGCTTATGCAGATGATATACAACTGGAGACCTATTTGAATTAATGATACTCTTCACTACCTTGGAAAATTGTGTAGTCAACTTGGACTTAAAATAAATGCCAAGACAACAGCAGTTGAGTCTTGGAAAAGAAATAATAGATAAAATGTTGAAATGCAGCAGTGAAACCACAGAACAAATACAATCTTGTGTGTATCTTGATCAGTGCCGATCTTTCCCTCAAGAATGAGGTTAAAAGGCGACGTGCTTTTACAAGCATTGCACAGAAGTTGATGAAATTATAGACTGAAAAACACTGTGTTTGGTAATAAAGTGAAAATTTATCAAACCAGTGTACTAATAGTATTACTCTGTGGTCTGAAAGCAGTTGCTTTAAATACAGATATCAGAATGCTGGAGGTAGCAGAGGGGGGAGTTCTCTGGAAGGTGGCAGGTAGAAAGTGGAATGATTTTAAGACAAATCAAAAATCCGGGTATTGGCTGCAGTAAAAAGATTACGATGGTGGGGACACTGTAGAAGACAAACAGATGATAGGATGCTAAAGAAAACAATGCAAATACAATCCAAGTCAGTCAGATCAAGAAGCTGACCACCATCTACGTAGCAGGCCATTATATGCCTGGACACAACCAGACTGGGTTTAATGGAGGAACAAGCCTTGAACAGGAAAGAACAGTGACAGTTCTTTTGCTTAAGACACGTTTAAAAGTGCCTTACATACAAAACAGAGACCTTAAAATAATATAGTCAAAGCTAGGCTTCTTATTTACTTTTAAAATGCCGACAAATGAATAGCATGGTAAGTGCCTAAAAAATACAAACATGACATCCTTCCTTTTATCGCCATGTGCAGGAGACAAGTCTGAATCAGCAACACTGGTGAAAGACTAAATAAGATGAGTTATCTTATAAGAGTCCCAATGCTCCACAGTCCAAAACATGAGAGCCCTACATACAGGGTCACATGCCTAGCAGTCTCAGATGAAGAGATACTCATGATGACAATACTGTGGCTAGTGAGATATTCACCCTTAAGAAAGACATGGCTCCAGATATAACTCAGATTAACTGATTAGTTTCTGTATGAATAGTTGATTGCACCACATCTGAACAATGAATCAATACAGAATTTTCCCACTGACTCCAGTCTTCACCTGAAAAGCTATTTAGGAGGAATTTTGATCTTTTGACCTCACTAGGCTGGCTAAATATTCTCAAGCTTTAGATATGTGTTTAACCTCTTAACCTCCAAGAGCCACATGTGTTTCACAGCTGGTAGCAAAGAATTAGAAATGATGGGGTTAATAGCATAGTGAGTAACAAAACAGAAGTGACTTTTTTGCCAGAAATTTTCTTCCTATGTAAAAATAACTGTTTGGTCTGATCTTGAATTTCAAAGGAAAACCTTCTGAGTTTGAAGTACCACAGCATTCATGTACTGTTAAAATGAAACCCACTACAGAGAACAGTGGACAAGTAATGTTAATGCACAAAAAAGCCTACAAAATCTAATTCTTAAAATATTCAAACTCTGTACTTTCAATGGTTAAATAGTCACAAGTTCAGAAAACTGCATTTTTTTTTTTTTTATATACACACTAAACCTGAAATATAGGTTCATATTTCTGACATATGAAGAGAAGAAAAGAGCTGCACTAAGACCAGGAAGGTTTTGTGCAGATTACGAAAAGAAGTTAAGGTTAGGCCAGGGTTAGCGAATACACTTAAACTAGCTCCAATTTAACCTGGGTTTTTAATCCAAATCTGGAGAAACCTGTAGTGAAACTTAACATTTAATGAAATGGGGGGTAAATACACATTCACATTTTGATACTGCAGTTAAATTACACTGCTGCCAGGTATATTTATGCAAACATTACAAAGCACTTAAAGTATTTAAAAACTACATCTATGGGAATAATATAAGTGTTACAAACTTCGCAGTTCATCTCTTTCAGCATTTATGTCTGATAATTTGTCCTGGCATCTTTACTGAACATTTTCAGGGTACAACCCATGTGCTGGATGCACTGGTGTGGTTTTAAAAATACATGTATGAAAATGCAGCACTGGATTTAGAGCTGTGCAAGGAGCACAAAGGTTAGAACATGTGAGCTAAAGGACACGTTTATAGGGTTGCATGGTGTCTAAGTCATACTGCTTTCACTGATTTAAGGGCAATTGGACAGTAGCCCTTAACACTACAAATGTATCCTGAAGCTTCATGAGCCTTATGCAATTCAAAATGGACAACAGCCTTATGAAGTGCAATCCGTGAAAGTCTCAGATAACTGAACAAAATACAGTTCTAGAGCTTGTCTGACGCCCTTTAATGCGCACTAGATACCTTTCAGTGTGCGTCAGCAGGATCTACATGGGGCAGTTAGAGCACAACATGTTCTATCGCTCTACATTTCACACCCCTCTAATTCGCACTACAGTGATGTACAGCCCCTTATTTCCCAACCGTTTTGCTATACAGCAGCCACGGTGTTCACAACATATTATTGTTTCAGATGTAAATAAGCATTCAGCAAAATACCAAAATAAAAGAGAATTACAACCATATGAAATGCTGTAATAAACATTAAGATGGCGAGGACTTGGACTATCTGACTAAACTGGAAACTAGAAGCCATCATGGTATTAAGGAAAGCAGTGAGTGTAGATACTTGCCTTTTAGTTATTTCCTAAAATACATTTGTGTAACATTAACAGTCCATTGTAGGTCACCCAAAGCAAGAGTTTAGAGTTCTTGTTCATACTGTACTGCAATACTTGAGAGATTACAAAATATTGTAAAAAGCCCCTGCAATTCCTTAGGAACAACAGGGTGATTTAAGACTAAATTCAGTCTGAATGGAGCTACCAGGGTTTATCCAACCAGAGATTATAACGGTTCCATTAAATCAATCCTATAAATACAGGACCTAAAATGCTAAAAATTTCAATGATGTGGGAAATTCACCTTCCCCTAAGGGCTAAAAATATAGTTCAGACCGAGGGCGCTAGCGTAAGCCACACTAACAGTATTTATCTCTATCCTTCTCTAGACGCTGTCCCACGTTAGAGGTCTCTGAATCAGTTGAGGCTTCCATCTAATGGGTTTAGTCATTTAGAAGCTCATGCTTTCAGTGCTGAAGGTCCTAGTTTCAAACCCATCTAATGGCCCAACTGCGGTTGATTATATTAACACATTGCTAACATCATATTTTTATGCATGGCTAATTATAACCCTTTCTAAGGGCTAGAAAATCTGACAAAGCAGCTAAAATGTTTATCATCTGTTTATGACAGCACCTACACTGTGTTAGGTGCTTCTCAGATGTTCAAGAACAGTAGTCCTTGCCCCAAGGACCTCACAGGGTAAGGACAGACAAAGATTAAGGGATAGTTTCAAATAAAAATCAGCACATTTCACTACTGATAACATGATGGAAGTTTGTTTTTTAAGGATTTAAAATTTGAGAGGCCAAATGATTTGCAACTCATCACAGGAAAAAAAAAAAATAGCTCTATTTTTTCCATTTGGGCAAAAAGCCAACACAACACTGCAAGTCCACAACCATGTCTTAAAGCATGTTTCTAACATGGTTATTTGTATAGTGTAGGCAGACTTGGTTGTAATTAACAAAACTTGTTTCACTATTATAATTGAGTATTTGCTATAAGCCTTTAAGTAAAAAAGCATCCACTATAGCCAGAAAACCCCAAAGTCTGGACTGAAAACACAAGGCGTGCTTAATTCAGACAGCGGAGTACAGCACCAGCTCTAGCTGATGTACATTTCTCCCCCACCACACCCACAGGTGGATGAATCAGCTAAAGCTCCCATTTTTATAGTAATACAGAGCCCAAATAGCAGGGTAGTAGAAGTGCTTAAAGCTAAAATACTTTGCGTGTATGCGGCTTGTCTTTCAATGCAGAAAGAATGAGTCAAGATCAACATCTGTAATAGTGGGTGGATGACATCTGAGCAGGCTAAAAATACATGTTGATAACCACAGCACACAAAGCTAAGATCAATACTTTACATTTCATCCAGGAAAGCTTTTAGCTATCATTCATCTAATCTGCAGTGGATTGTGTCTAAATTCTTCTAGGAGACATTTCCTGGCAAAATTTATAGAAAAAGGTTTATTTTTAATGACACTTCACTGACAGTAAAGGGTTGTTTAAAAATCAAGGTATTGTTACAACAATCTGATAACCAAGGCTGGGATTTTCAAAGGATTTGTGCCTTTGAAAATTCTCATAAGTAAATGAAAATTTAAAGTAGCGTAAGGTTATTATAATACATTTTCAAAGGTAGTGACCACTATGGAGAAGGGATTTCCTCTGATTCCTGGGAGCTTCATCCTTGGCACAGATAAGCATTGTTGATTAATACATGTGGTAAGGTGGGTCAGAGAAGAATACATGTTCTCTTATGTAAATGTAAGTTTACCATTCTAACAAAGCACCTTGAATTTCACCTGGAATTGGACAGTCAGTGCAGAGTGAGAAAGAGTTTTAATATGCACTCACTGGTCTGGACACAGAAGACAGGAAAACACATTATGTATTTGAAATCTTCTAAGGGTGGCCCTTCAAGACTGGCCCCACGTAGAATTATTGCCAAGAATGAGATTAAAAGGTATGGATGCCCAGGGCAAGGTTCACAGATGAAATGAAAGGACAATCTTTCAGCCAGCCACAGGTATGGGGCATTTCTGCCTACAAAGCAACTTGGAAATATGATGACTCTAGTAATATCTTAAGACTGAAGACCACCTGGACAATGGGCGAACTTAGTTGAGGAAGCAAATTAACCAGATACTGTTGAAGAAGACATCTTGTATGAGTAAACAGCAACTGGGTAACAGGAAGGTGGCATGTCTAGTGGAGAGGGCACTGGACTGGGAGTCAAACTTTTGTTGGTATTCCTGACTCTACTACAGGATTTGCTGTGTGGGCAAGTCACTTGACCTCTGTGTCTCTTGTCTCCCCTCTCACCTTCTGTCTGGGTGGTCTATTTAGATCAGGGGTGGGAAAACTGCGGCCCGCAGGCCAGATCTGACACCTCAGGGCTTTGGACCCGGCCCGCGGGATTGCCCCCTGTGGCGCCGCGGGCCCCGCACCACTCTCAGAAGCAGCTGGCACCACTTCCCTGCAGCCCCCAGGCAGGGGGGCAGAGGGCTCCGTGCGTTGCCCTTGTCTCCAGGCACTGCCCATCGCAGCTCCCATTGGCCGGGAACAGGGAACCGCGGCCAATGGGAGTTTCGGGGGAGGCTCCTCTCCCCCAGGGGCTGCAGCGCTTCCTGGAGTGGCATGGGGCCCGAGGCCTGCCCTGGCGCGCACCGCTGCCACCCTGGAGCCGCTTTAGGTAAGCGGTGCCGGGCTGGAGCCCAAACCCCGCCTGCACCCCGCCCCCCAACTCCCTGCTCTAAGCCTCCTGCCTGCACCTCACACCCCATCTCCCTGCCCTGAGCCCCTTCGTACACACCACACCCCTCCTGAACCCCAACTCCCTTCCCTGAGCCCCCTCCTGCACCCCGCACTCCTCCTGTACCCCAACCCCCTGCCCTGAGCCCCCTGCCGTACCCTGCACCCCAACTCCCTGCCCTGAGCCCCCTCGTACATCCTGCACCCCTCCTGCACGCCAACCCCCTGCCCTGAGCCCCCTCCCGCAGTCCGTACCCCTCCTGCACCCCTGCCCTGTGCCCCCTCCTGCACGCCACACCCCTCCTGCACCCCAACCCCCTTCCCTGAGCCCCCCCATACACCCCACACCCCTCCTCTGCCCCAATCCCTTGCCCTGAGCCACTTCCTGCACACCGCATCCCCTCCCACACCCCAACCCCCTGACCCGGCCATGCATACAATTTCCCCACCCAGATGTGACCCTTGACCCAAAAAGTTTGCCCACCCCGATTTAGATTGATGATTCTTTGGGGCAGGGACACTCTCTCCCTAGAGTTGGTACAGCACATAGCCCAATAGCGTCCCAATCCTCGTTGGGGCCTTTAGGTATTCCTGTCATACAAATAACAGGACAGTTATAAAAAGATTCTGCAAGCTATTCTATAATTTTAGTTTCAGTAAAAGATTCTCAAAAAATGGCTAAAATTTGCCTTTCATCTGACAATAAAAGCTGTTCCACCCTGGTAAATTGCCTGGTGGAGCATCGTTCTGCTGAGAGGAAAGCTTCTTGGTGATGCATTTTTGGGGAAAGCACCATTTCATGTGATCTGGAGCTTCTTTTTACCCACTATTCCACTTACACCCACCTTTTAAAATCACTGCTAGGTGGCTGACATCTGACTGTAGGAATTCAATGCTTCTTAATTAGTCTCAATAAAGCATTACAACAAGATGTTACTAGACAACAACATACAAATAACCATACCCAATCAGACCAATGGTCCACTTAATCCAGTATCCTGTATGACATGCTTAAAAGGAAGATGCATGCAACTCCAAAGCCTGCCCATTGGAGAAGTTTTTTCCTAAACCATCTGCTAGAGCTTGGCCTTGAAGCATGAGGGCTCATAATACTTCTAAAAGAGTTTTCATTCTACCTAATGTAACAATAAATGGGGTCATTATCCATATGTTTACTACAGTTTTGAATCCCAAGCAGCTCTTGAACTGAATATCTTGCAGCAATAAGTTTCACAGGTTAATCATACATTGTTTAAAAAAAAAAGTCAAACTTTTAATTGGTTGCCTCTCTCTTTCGTTGAATGAAATATTCTCATATCATGAAAGGGTAAATAGGAGCCCTCAGTTCACCTTTTCAATACTAGACATATACTAAATATTTTGCATCAATCAAGTCCATTCTTACTCATCTACTCTCTAATTTAAAAAGGTACTCATCTTTAATCTCTCTTTATTTTGAAGTCGTTCCATGCCTCTAATTATTTTAATCACCAATCTATGAACCTGCTATACTTTATTTGTGATCAGTTTACCACTACTGAACACAATATTCCAAGTGAGGGCATAACACTGATTTACTCAATAAAAGCAAGTGTTTTCTAGCCCACATTTTTTTACTTTGTTTTTTTAACCACCACTGCACATTGAGTAGCGGTTTTCACTAAGGTATCTGCAATGACACCCAGGCTTTATTCCTTAGTGGTGACAAGTTATTGCAGAACCCAGCAATATACCTCCAAATAATTCAAATTATTGCTTTCAACAGTCATCATCTTGCATTTCTCAATATTGAATTTTATCTGCCATCCTGTTGCCCGTACACCTTGCTTTAGGAGGTGCTTCTGAAGTTCCTCCATTTTCTCTTTTGACTAACCTAAATAATTTTGTCATCTGCAAATGTTACCACCCCATGCGCACACCCTTTTTCAAATGTAATATATTAAGAAGTAGTCCTACTTTGAAACCTCCTGGCACCACATCCTTTTGCTATAGTGAAAATGACCATTTATTCCTATGATCTCTTCCGTTTTAGTCAATTTTTGATCTATGATAATACTTTACTTCTGACCCCATGACAACTTACGAGAGACTGTGAAAAGCTTCATTGAAATATTCTCCTTCAGATGGTTCTCTTTTATCCACTATTTCAACAGTATGCTCACAGAATTCTAGTAGATTTCAAAGACACCATTTTCTGTACAGAAGTTGTTCCAGTTTGCTCCATCATAGCTGTTAGAGGGATTCCCCCCCCCCCACACACACACACAGGTTCTTGTCACGCAGACAGAAAGCAGAAGACCAGAAGTCCAAAGTGCAGACGATGCAATGTTTATTGGGATTAGTTCCAAGCAAATATATCCATAGCTCTACATGCCAGCAAGTCTGTTTTCCAGTATTTCATTTTAAGCTGCGACACCGCAGAGCGTTTACCCCGTCCCCCTTTCCAGCTCTGACACTGCAGAGACTTGCCCTGTGTTCCCGTTCCGCATTCCCCTCTCCCCATTCCCCACCTCCTCCTCCTTAGTAGGCCCAAATATACCTGCAATGCATGCCCACAGTCCATCCTTTTTGTACCCCATGGGAGGCTAAGGACTGAGGTTGTGCTACAGTCAGGGACAGGCATTTTGTTGGTCTTTTAGTGCTTTATTCCTTCCCCCCAATCCCCCTTTGTCCCTCCCGACTGGTAGCTTGAGCATGCCTTGAGATTTGAGGCAATCTTAAAGTGTGCTCATATATTACACTCCCACCATACCTTGTAACACTGCTCTTATTTGTTCCCATTGTACTAACAAACCCATCTAACTAGGCAAAAGCAACACACACAGTGTCTTTTGTTCTTTGTTTACACATATTAATATGAAATATAAAAATATTAAAAAGTAAAACCCAAAATTATATCCCAGGCTAGCAAACAGACCTATATACTAACAACAGCCTGTTCATCTAGGTGTTTTACAGTTCTATTTTAAATTCTCTTCTCTACTAGTCTACTTCACAGTGAAAGAAGGCTCACTTGTCTTTAATTCCTAGGATCACCTGCAATGCCTTTCTTAAAGTTAGATACAAAAAAGGTTACTGTTAGTCCTTTATAGCACTATTAACAACAGATTACATATTTCTGTTAGTATCAGACACTTCATTCTTAGAAGTTTCTTCAGCAACTCAATGAATTCTCTACAGATTGTTGCATGAAATATGAGGGGTTCATTGCATAATACAGGTTTTGTGCCACACTGTGCAAGAAGCCTTGATTATTTACTCTAAAGGATAAAGCAGACCAACATTTCCATTGTTAGGAGAATTTCCCAAAACAATGTGGAAAAAATTCCAGCAATATCAGAGAGCATGTTAGCTTTCCTCATGTCAAATGCATATTTTTAAGATTATTTTATCCTGTTACATGTCACTGGCGAAGCAAAAGTAAAAAGGGTAATAGTTTTACTCACTCAAGTAAATCCCTTCCCATCAGCCAGCTGGGGTTTATTTTCTGCATTGGCATTCATCACCACACCAAAAAGGAGAGTGACAGTATTAATTATTTGTAGTCTACTTGCACTGCTGTAATAAGTGGGCCTATATATTTACCAAAGTTCTGAACCTAACTCTGAGAAATTAGATAAAAGTTCATAAAGTGTCACAATAACCTGTAACAAATGTTGATGAGAAAAGGTGCACAAGGGAGTCAGAAAGACTGAGTTAGTCCAAACTAAAAGTCCTATTGCTATAACTCAAGAACTATTAAGACCATGCCTGGTAAATAGGAGAAGTGTGGGACTGGAAATTAATGAACCAAAACTGCTGTGTTGGAAATTAGGCCTAATTGGTGGAAAAAGTAATGAGAGAATTGGCTATATCGCCATCATTTCCTAACTGAATGAAGGGGAAGGAGTGAGCATCTCCATCATGGCTTCCAACCCAGCTATCCCGTGGAACCCTGTGATCCAGTGCGACACCACTGTGCTTTCCTCTTTGTGACCCTCAGAGATGTCCTAACCACACTGGACCAAGAGAGGGACCCAGATGACACCACCACCTCCACTGACTCCAACTGAATCCCAACCATCACCTGGCACGTCAGTCTTTGTAAATCCCACTCCCTTGTGTCCTTTTCTCCCCCCACACCTTCTCTTCCTCCCCCCCCCCTTATCTCTCTCCTTCTGCCTTCTGTTTAACAAAAGTCTGGTTTAGCCAGCCAAGACTGCACATTTTATGACATTCTGGAAGCCTAGGAGCAAAGAGGCAACTAAAAGTAAAGCCCTAACCAGCCCAATGCTGGCACAAGTTTACCATGTCTCAGAACGGCTGTTAAGACCACGTGCTGTGCCTGTGTTTTTCTAGCAGCGAGACTGTGAGTCAGCACCAGAGACAGAAACTGCATTTTCTATCTTTTTTGTTCTCTTCTTTCCCCATGTGTGGGTTCGTATTGTTTTGCCTTCTAGGAAATGGGACTGGACTTCAATAGCAGCACAATGACAGCTGCAGCCCACCTCAACTAACTTCTTCTCTTTTCCCCATAAAGGATGGTTATTACCATTATTTATACAGTAACTCCTCGCTTAAAGCGACTTTAAGCGAAACGATGTTAAGCAAATCCAATTTCCCCATAAGAATTAATGTAAATGGAGGGGGTTAGGTTCCAGGGAAATTTTTTTCACCAGACAAAAAACTATATATATACACATATATACACACACACACACACACACACACATACACACACATACACACACATACACTATAAGTTTTAAACAAACAATTTAATACTGTACACAGCAATGATGATTGTGTAGCTTGGTTGAGGTGGTGAAGTTAGAGGGTGGAATATTTCCTGGGGAATGCCTTACTGCTAAATGATGAACTAGCATTCGGCATAGCCCTCAAGGGTTAACACATCGTTGTTAATGTAGCCTCAAACTCTACAAGGCAGCATGAATGGAGGGAGAGGAGACAGCATGGCAGACAGAGACACACAGTGTGTGTGTGTGTGATGCACATTGCCCCTTTAAGTATGCTGACCCCACTCTTAAGTACATTGCCTTTAAAAAAAAAAATCAGGAAGTTGAGACAGCAGCTGCGGCCAGCAAGCGCTCTCTGTCCTGAGCCGTGTCCTATATGGAGAAGGGGTAAGTGGGGGGGCAGGAGTAGGGCGGAGGGGGACACCCTGACATTAGCCCCCTCTACCCCCCTTCCCTGCACAGCAAGCAGGAGGCTCCCGGGAGCAGCTCCAAGGCAGAGGGCAGGAGCAGCACATAGCAGTGGGGGGAGGGACAGCTGAACTGCTGGCAATTGGTAGCCTGCTGGGCGGCTGCTGCACAGGGAACTTAGGGGAGCAGGGAGCTAATGGGGGGCTGCCAGTCCACCCTGGTTCCAAGCCCCCACCAGCTAGCTGCAACGGGCTGCTCTTCCTGCAAGCAGTGGACAAAGCAGGCGGCTGCCAAACAACATTATAAGGGAGCATTGCACAACTTTAAACGAGCATGTTCTCTAATTGATCAGCAACATAACACGAAACAACGTTAAATTAACCAGGACGACTTTAAGTGAGGAGTTACACTATCATCTAAGACAGTCAAACAAGGGTTTTTTCCCTTCTAAAACCTCTCTCCAGCTAAAGGAAAAAGGAACAAGAGATGTTGTTAAAACAAAAGCTTTATTTAATACTTTACACATCAAACTCTTAACTGCTTTTCCTTCTTTTTCTGTATCTTCTATAAAAGGTTAAAAGAATTTGTAATGATTTTTGCCAAGGTACTAAGCAGGCTGATGTCTCTATATACCAAACACTGTTTAATGTTGGACAGTGACTGGATTACGTTAACACCTTTGACTCTCTGGGCTCCCATATTTCATCTAAATTAATATAACAGTGCCTACAATGTATCAGGTGCTGTCAACAGGCACCAAAAAAAAAAAAAAAAAAAAAAAGAGAGAGTTCCTGCCCCAGACTACTTAAAATTTTAGACAAAAATAATGTACAGGTTGGAGAAGGATGCAGTCAGAATATGTACAACTCCATATACATTTTAAAAAATACATCCACTATTCCCACCTGCTCCTTGACCGATTGTTAGCGAATCAGTAAGAACAATTACCCTCAACAAAATTTTATTTTGCTGCAAACCTCCAAAAGTGTAGTTACATTAAGATATAAACCTTGATCATTTAAAGAAGATACTCACTGTGCTTCTATTTGTAAGGAAATCTGCCTATTGGCAAGCAACCATATATAACAGGTGAGGGGTAGAATACCATGCACAATACACTAGGATTTGTTCACTGGAAACTTAGATCATTTACTGTTGCCTGACATTTCTTAAAATGCATATAAATTCTAGAATTGTGTGCCACTGTTTCTCCTCCAGCTATGTGGCATATTAAGTTATGCCTTCACACCATATAAATTCTCAAAGCTGTCGTCAAAAATACCAAGACCTACGTCGCAAGAAGTACCCAGATGATTGCTGGAAGTATAACATATAAAATATGTACAATAGCAAAATACAGTGCAACTCTCTCCAAGCACACAATCAAGCTGTTTAAAAAGAGACTGTCAGGGAGTTCAGAACCAACATTTAGATTTTGGGGAGGGGGGGGGGAAGAGGCTTAGGGTTAAATTAAAACCTTTTAATAAAATTTTAAGGGTCAGAGAAGACCGCATGAATGTAAATAGTTCTCTGCAGTGTCAAGAACCCAAATATTACAGCACTGTAATAGTATTAGAGTAAAAGAACGAGATAGTGACAGCGAGCAGTCATCATTGTTCAAGCTGAATGAGACGCAAAGAGTAAAGAGCACCATCTGAGATAAGTGAGATTTTTTTAAGTCAGTTTCAATCATTAAACTGTCATTACCGACAGATAAGGATATTTTAAAAATATTTTAACTTAAATGACTTTCTGAAGATAACTGGGGAAGGGGTGGGGAAAGAGAAACAAGACACCAACCACCAATAGGGCTTGACACTTAAGAGACTTCCTAAGTAGAATACTATTAAGCTTAATTTAAAATAGCCTAATGTGCTAAGACATTTTAGTGATATTTTCTTTCAAATTAGATGAAGAAAAAAATGGCCATACTGGGATCACACATTAGCCTTTCAGCTCTGCAGGCCCCAAGTTCAGTTTCACAGGTGAAAGAGTTAAATGGTCTCAGCCTAATTCTCTATGAGCATCCATAGCTGACAAGTTTTGTGCAGCTCTATGTATGACACTGCATGCAAATTTGAGCTATTTGCATCTAACAAATTTTATCTTTAAAAGTTGTTTGGATTTTATGCTGGTAAAAGGCATTTGACTGACATCTGTGGTGAATGAAATCCCCTGTTTATCTCAGGATGGCAGCAGGGAACATTGTTCTGTCAGCATGCTTCAGCCCTGATAACAGGGAGGACAGACTTCATCTGCAGGCAAGAGGGATAGTTCAGTCCTCATGGCCCATTCAGTGCTTGACCTCTACCAAATAGTCCAAAATGTAACGATTAATTTGGTCTAAGAATGCTGGAACTGAACCCCCAAACTTATCTCATATAGGGGTCATCAAATATTCATTAAATGGGAATATCTTTTAATCCCTTCATAGCTAGGCTGCATTCAAAATTGGTGGCCTCAATGTTAAAGACTTTGTAGCTCACTGGTAAGGCCCTGAAGCATTCAACCCCAACTTAAGGGGTCGCAGACATATATTTTACATACAAATAATTATGATAAAGGACTGTTTAAGGTTGCTAAGTCAAGCTCTTAAGTTAGAAAATGTCAGAACTGAGGTTACCTATGCAACCTTAATTTGACTCCCTTCTGCATATGCATGATGATAGTTTTTAGTTACATGATCACAAACCTTTTCTTCCCCTCACATGGATTTTCAACAGGGTTTGAACCCAGGACCTTCAAATAGACATCACAGACCTCTTCCACTTGAGTTAAAGGAACAAAAGATAAGAGAAGTAAGCTGTTTTATCTTCTATGTGGCTCAACCCCTAATGGATATACTATACACACTTTGCCAATGGGTAACCATTTGAGAGATAGCAATGGAATGTTTTGCATCACAGCAGGATTCCTGGGTTCTATTTTTGGGTCTGGGACCAGAGTGGGGTCTAGTCATCAGAGCAGTGGTTACCAACAGAATACCAAGAACACAGATTTGGCACCTTTATTCTGAGAGGAAGAGTGGCTAAGTGTTAAAACTTGGGTCTATCACATCAGAAACCCATGTTTTATTCCCGGCACTGTCTGGTGTGATCTTGTGCAGCCTCTGTTACCTTATTTGGCAAATAAGTGAATGCCTGCCTCCCAAGATAGAAATGAGGGCTTGGCCAGTATATAAGCATTTGGAATGGCTCATAAATATTAACAGCCGTCAATGGCATATGGGAGATCAAAACTCATGTCTCCTAGCTCCCAAGCCCTTTACACCTAGGCTAAAGATTTTTAATTTTAGTGATGGGGGGGGGGTAAGAGAGTCATTATGCAGAATATTTTACCTGATATGTGGGCAGGTATGACAAGGCAGATGTGAGTGTCATGCAACATGCATAACATTTAGCAAGTCTTAACATCTGCCAAACCACTAGCAGATTCCGTTTACGCTAGATCATGGTGAAATGCACAGGGAAATTTGTGCAAGATCACTGTCATAGGTGCTAAGACATTGGCCAATTTTGGTAATTCAAATATCTGAAGTTATGTAAACTTAAAATGTAAAGCTGACTGATTCACCAATGTCACCAGTCAAAACTGTCCAGACTGCTAAGCTTAAAGCAGAATGTTATTTGTGTGTTAGAACTCCCTATCAGTGCAGATAAATAAGAGTGTAACAGCTTGAAACATTCTGTATGGTTTAGTGAACATTTGGCCAAACAGTTCATTAAAAATATTACATGCTGTACCAGATATTTAGCTGAGAGTTTTTTGGCAAGTCAAACCTAAATCACAGGAAGTAAAAATTAACATATTTTAGCACAAAAGATCCTTATATCTTCATCATTGCTATTTATGAAAGAATTTGTACACATAAATCAATGTACACATAAAACATTAAAATTGCTTCATTGTCATTTGCCAACTTTTTTTTAAATAGAGCAACTAAGTTCTTGCACTCCAAGCAGTGCTTTCTGAAAAATGTGAATTGATACATTCTGCACCTGCAGTAATCACTTTACCTAATGGCAAGTTATCTTTGAAATCCTTCATGGGTTAGAGAAACTCACCAGGAAAAGTGAACAACTGTAGGAACTGCTGCAGTCATATTAAAAACCGTTTGGATTCCAATCTGTGACCAAAAACGCTGTGAGAGTAGTTCTCTGATAGATATCCCATTATACAAAACACTGTGGTAGTATATGCACATGATTCCCCGGGGTGTAAATCAACTTTTCCAAAAGAAAAAATGTAATCACTGATTTAAGGACATATCAAGTGTACAGCATAAACCCAATTCCAGAGAATGAGAAAGAACATGGTGACAGGGCCGCCCAGAGAATTCAGGGGGCCCAGGGCAAAGCAATTTCAGGGGCCCCTTCCATAAAAATAGTTGCAATACTATAGAATACTATATTCTCGTGGGGGCCCCTGTGGGGCCCAGAGCCTGGGGCAAATTGCCCCACTTGCCCCCCCCCCTCTGGGCAGCCCTGCATGGTGAATGTGTTACTTTGAAAAGTAACTAGAACTGGCATTGTTTATTTCCATGTTTATTGCTTCTCACTGAGCAACTGTGGTCAGTTTACAAACAAATGGAAGATTTCTTTTTCTTTTTTTTTTTTTTTTTTAAATCACCACTTCTGCAAACTCAACCTGGGACATGAAAGTTAATTGAGGATGTTTCCTTCTGCATCACTACCAGAGATTTTGTCAAGGCCAAATTATGCCTTCCCTTATACCCGAATACCCTTTGTCTTCAATGAGCTGCCTAACTATAATTGATTGGTCCTGTAATGGGGACTTGGTCAGCATCCTCTTGACACTGCACCACCTATTTATAGAAACAATCTTTACTAGTTATCAATGAAGGAGCAGATGACAAAACATTCAGACCAAGTGCTATGAGATATACACGCACATGCCTAATCTTTCACTTTCATAGATGCACAAACTTAGCACTGGGAAAAATCATGCACCAGATTGTAATTTTTTCATTTTATTTTTTATATTATAACAATAAGGACAATTACAAATGACCAGTTAGTATACCAACCAAGCAAACAAAACTAATTACCAAATCAATACCTATTATTACTAAACCAATTACCAATTAGAACACCAATTTCAAAACCAGTTACCAATTAAAATAAAAAAATGTAAAATCAAAGTCAAAATCAAAGTGAAATGTTTCAGTTGACCTCAAATTAATTTTCGGGGAAATTCCGTTTCACGGTAAATTGTGAATTTTGACTTCTTGTGGTTCAGAATGAAAAATTTACAAAATGTCAGAATTTCCTGCAGAACAGAAATTCCAAGTTTTGACCAGGTCTCAAGAGAACTACTGTGCTCTGAATCCATGAAATGCTATAGAAATGTTAAGCACTGCGACACTATCTCAAGGCGCATGCCTAAAATTCATGGATACTTGACAATTTCTGTCTTAATCTGTGCCTCTGATCCTAGTGCATAAAATCCTAGTGCTTAGCACCTCACAGATGTGTTGTGAAGATACATTTGTTAAAGTTTGTGAAGCATTTCAACACTATTGTTCCGAGCGCACACAAGGAAGTTACCTGTAGTCAGTGTGGGATTTGGATGGTATCTGATAAATAAGGCATGTGGCTACACAATGAATGATGAGTGTAAGAGGAGGTCCGGACTCACCCCTGCGGCGCCTCCTGCTGGTCGTCCAGGGAATTAGCTCACCAGCCTCTGGAGCGCCCTCTGCAGGCTGGTGATCCGCCTTGTTCTCTGCACTGGCCCCCGTGTCCCTCCCAGGACCCCGGTGCCCCTTGCTCTGGGTGCTGCCCCCTGGCAATACCCACACACACGCTAGGTCTCCCCTCCCAGGAGAACCCCCACCCACTAACCCCACCTCACCTCAGGATAAGGCCACTGCCAGTCACCATCTAGCCCCCATTCTCTGGGGCAGACTGCAGTATAGGCCACTCATCATCGCCAAGGTTGGGTTTGGACCTGCTGCCTTGGCCTAGCCCTGGGCTGCCCTCTGCAACCCCCAGTACCCCTTGGCCTATTACCAGGCTGCAGCCTGGGGCTATCCAGGCTGGAGCTCCCCAGCTCCTCAGCCTTTCCCCAGCCCTGCTCCACTCAGGTACCCTGTCTAGCTCCCTGCAACCAGGCCCTTCTCTCTCTGAAGGCAGAGAGAGACTCCTTGGGCTCCTGGCTCCGAGCCTCCTTATACAGGCAGGGCCAGCTGGGGCCTGAGTGGGGTGTGGCCCAGCTGTGGCTACTTCCCCAATCAGCCCAGTAGCTTTTCCCTTTGCCCCAGCCCTCTGCCAGGGCTGTTTTAAACCCCTCAGGCAGGAGCGGGGTAGCCACCCCGCTACAATGAGGCTGAAAAGTTATATTGAACTGCTACCCTTTCAGTGATCTTCATCCATCCTATGAACTCAGTGAGACAAGAATCCTGTGGGAAATACAGTTTATGATTGTGTATTTAATGCATACACACAAAAGGGCCAAATTAAGGTTACACAGGCAACCATTAATTCAGGCATCTACATTTTTAATGTTTGAACCTTAGTGTTCTTTTAATACAGTTTTTTGCATGTTATTTCTTAAGTTTTTTTTTCAAATAGCAAACTAAAAAAAACCCAGAAATTCTATCGTGTGACACCACACTGACTCCCACATGACATGGTTCATCAGGAGGTTTACAACTTTCAGATTCACAACTTAGACCTCTGTCCCTTGAGCTAACAAAGTAACTGACAGCAGCAGTAGTTAGTCATCCTCTATGTCAGGGGTGGGCAAACTTTTTGGCCTGAGGGCCACATTGGGGTTGCGCAACTGTATGGAGGGCTGGGTAGGGAGGGCTGTGCCTCCTCAAACAGCCTGGCCCTCGCCTCCTATCTGCCCTCTCCCACTTCCCGCCCCCTGACTGCCCCCCTCAGAACCCCCAACCCATCCAACCCCCCGCTCCTTGTCTCCTGACCACCCCCTCCCGGGTCCCCCGACCCCTATCCACGCCCCCTGACAGCCCCCCCGGGATTCCCACCCCCTATCCAACTGCCCTCTGCTCTTCGTCCCCTGACCACCCCCTCCCGGGGTCCCCCGCCCCTAACTGCTCCCCAGTATCCCACCCCCTTATCCAACCCCGCCTGCTCCCTGCCCCCTGACAGGCCCCCCGGAACTCCCACTCCCAACCCTCCCTGTTCCCCATCCCCTGACCGCCCTCCCCCAGAACCTCCGCCCCATCCAACCACCCCCTCCTCCCTGACTGCCCCCCAGGACCCTCCTCTCCCTTACCCAATCCCCCCACTCCCTGCCCCCTTACCAGCAGGAGCTCGCAGCCGCGACACCGGGCCAGAGCCAGCTGTGCTCCCCAAGCTGCCCAGCGGGAGCGGCGGACCAGAGCGCTGCCCAGCGGGAGCAGCGTGGCTGTGGGGATGGAGGGAGAGGGGACTAGGCTCCCCAGTCGGGGGAAAGGAGGGGGAGAGGCAGGATGGTCCCGCAGGCCGGATGTGGCCCGCGGGCCGTAGTTTGCCCACGTCTGCTCTATGTGGACAAGCTGCTAGAGGGAGATGAAGCACACATTTTGCCAGTCAGTGTCATAGCTATTTGCTGATAGTAAAGGAATGTTGAGACTCAGGAATCCTGACTTCTAGGTCAGGTTCTGAATGGAACATGTTACAGTGACTGATTATAGACCCATGTGGCCCCTTTCTCCCCAATTCTAACCCCTTTCTGACCTTGCCAACCCTGCTTCAATTCCTCTCTGCTCCTTTTGCCTCCCAGTGTATCCTTGTTCTCCCTTCTATTCCCCCTAAGACTGCATCCCCCAGCCCTTCTGTTCCTCACTCCCTTAGGCCTGGTCTATACCTAAAACTTAGGCCAACCTAACCCCCACTGTCGACACAGCTAGACTGACAGAAGAATTCTTCCATCAACCTAGCTACTGCCCCAGAGAGGTGGATTACCTACATCAACAGGAAAACCCCTTCCATACATGTAGGAAGCATCTAAGCTACAGTGGCTCAGCTGCAGCACCAAAGCTGTGCCACTGTAGCATAGACACAGGGCTAGTTTACACTACAAGCACTACATTGGCACAGCTGCACTGATGCGAGAGCTCTCCCGTCGGCATAATTACTCCACCTCCACGAGTGTCTCCCGCCGACATAGCACCAGTGTAGACAGCGCTTAGGTCACTGCAACTTGCATCACTCGGGGGGTGGCTTTTTCACACCCCTGAACAATGTAAGTTATATTGACATGAGTGGTAGTGTAGACCAGCCGATAGTCTTGGGCAGCTTCTTCTTTCTCATCTATGCTTCTTGGGCTCAGCACTGGGAGCACTGAAAGCACAGGAGAGTCTCCCTCCTTGTTTTGTGAAAAAAGTGTTTCCCACAGGTGATAGGGTGTTTTTCTCATTTATCATTTTTCCGTGTGAGTTCATTCAAAAACATAGTGATTGCCTAGTTTCACCCAAGTAGCTGTTGTTGGGGCATTTGATGCACTGGATGAGGCACTCCACCTATTGTGATAGGCACTGACAGGACCCATAGATTTTTAAAGGTATGTGTGCGGGAGAGAGGGGGGTATTGATTATCTTAGCAGTGGAGATGCATCTACAGGTTTTGCATCTGTTGTTATAGCAGGGTGTGGTGTCATTTGAGTTGGTGAGTCCTGGTCTGTGGGGAGCTTGCTTCTGATGATGAGCTTGGATAGGTTGGTGGGTTGTTTGAAGGCCAGAAGTGGAGGTTTGTGAAATATTTCCTTCAGGATGTGGTCCCAATCAAATATGGGTTGCAACTGTCTGATGATATCCCGTATGGGTTCCAATATGGTATCTAGTTTTCCTTTACTGAAGCAGATTCTCTCCGGGCATTTGGGTGGCCCGTTCCATGATGAAATCTACTTCTCTGTTGTGAAGGTTGGTTTTAAGTGTATTAAGGTGTTGATCCTGGACTTCCTCCTCAGAGCATATTCTGTGGTACCCTAGTGCCTGGCTGTAGATAAGAATTCTTGATATGTTTGGGATCTGTGGCGGTAAGTGTGGTGATCCGTGGGTTTTTTTGTACATAGTTGTCTGTAGGGTTGCATTGTTGAAGCTGATTCTGATGTATGGGAGTGTTCTCAACAAAGTTTGATGGATGAGCAGTGGTGGTTGACATTCTAGTGGAAATCTATAAGACAGTTTAGGTCCTCTGTCCAAAGGATAAAAATATAATTGATGCATCACAGAACCAAATTACCTGATATACATTTTTCCAAAAATTCTTCCTTAACATGGCCCATGAAGAGGCTGAGGTATTGGGAAGCCATTCTAGCATCCCTGGCTGTTCCTATGGCTTGGACAAAGTGTTTGTTGAATGTAAAATTGTTATGGGTGAGGATGAAATGGATGAGTTTGGCAATGTGTTTGGGGTCACTATCCCTGAGTGTTGTCCATTGTCTTGTAGTTATTTGAGGCAGGCAGCGATTCTATCATTGTGAGGTATGTTGGTATATAGGGAGGCGATATCCATGATGGCACTGATGGTGTTCTGAAGGAAATTGTTAATGTTGCAGAGTTTCCGACATAAGTCAGTTGTGTCCTGGAGGAAACTGGCTCTGTGTGCGGTGAGTGGTTTGAATAGGATTTCTATGAGTCCTGATATTCCTTAAGTGCTGTGGCCAGATATGATGGGTCTGCTTGGGTTCCCTTGTTGGTGTATCTTGGGAAGCATTTAAAAGGTCCCGGGGGTGGGTTCGTGAGGGATAATGTAGTAGAGATTCTTTTGGAGTTGTTTGGGGAAGGATTTGATATCTTGAAATCATTGGATGAATTGTGGTGTGGGATCTTCTTTGAATTCTCTATAGTAGGTTGTGTCAGATAGTTGTCGGTTGGCTTCACTGATGTAGTTATCATGGTTGAGGACTGATGGTGCCCCCTTTGTCTGCTGGTTTGATCACTATCTGGTGGCTGGATTTCAGGGACTGTATAGCTGTTCTCTCAGCAGTGGAGAAATTGTGATGGATGTGATGTTTGTTAAAGATTTCATAATCAATTTTTCCTTAAGCAGTTAGTATAAGATCAAGTACATGGTTTCACCTGCTGTGGGGTATCCAGTGACATGATTCTTTTTTCTTATGCCTGTCAGTGGGAAAGTGGGTGGTGTTGTCATCTCTATTGTGAAATAATTATTTGAGGCAGAGTTGGCAAAAGAGTTTTTAGTTCTCCACATTAGTATAGGATCAGGTTCTCTAGTGGCGGAGAAGTTCAGTCCCTTGGAGAGTACAGATAATTCAGCTCCACTTAGAGGTCATCTTGATGAAGTTGATGATGATGGAATGTTGTGTAGTGTCCATGTAGTGGGTTTTGGTGTCATGGTTACACAGCAAACCTGGTACTTGAGGCAATCAAGAGAGGACAGGATCCTACTCTGAGGCAGATGGAAGGATGAGGGGCGAGAGTTACAAAGCAAAAGGCAAAGCTATACTTCTTATGTATACATGTGCTTGTTCACATTATTTAAATTATCGTTCATGTATGACAAAGTTACAAAGTCTCAGTTGTGTGATTTGTGCAGGCTGTACCCTACAGTATCTTCCAATGATCACAAAACAGGAATACATCTTTGTGATCACTCAACAATTTGCGATTCTCTCTTCTAGCATATTCTCTTCTCTCATTATAGTTAGTATGGCAACACCCATTTTTTTCCATGTCCTCTGTGTATATATATTTTCCTACTGTATTTTCCACTCTATGCATCTGATGAAGTGGGTTTTAGCCCACAAAAGCTTATGCTCAAATAAATGTGTTAGTCTCGAAGGTGCCACAAGTACTCCTCGTTCTTTCTTCTAGCATTGTGTCTGCTGCTTGCAAATTGTTCATAAAGCAGTACAGCATGTTTGCCAATTGGTCTGACTGTGTGTGTCCATATATCACTTATCCTACAGCCCCTTCCTACAAAGTGGCAGATAAGGAAAGAAAAAAAACCCTAGGAGTAGTCCCTGGCTGTGTCCAAGACCACCTCCCTGAGCTCCTTTCCCGATTCATCCGTGCTCAAGAGTCCATTAGGTACAAGCCTGACTAAATATGTACCTAAATGCATATGCTACAGTGTGGGTGAGTTAGTTACTCATAAGCTTCTTATAGTAACTAACTCTCCCACATCACACTAAGTATTTAGGTACATATTTAATAATTTGGGAATTGAAAAGTTGGATGTGAGAAAGTTAATTTCTTTGAGAACATTTAACTTTTGTATTCCCTGTCTTAAAACACGTAACCTTAATACTTCATTAACAGTTTGATATTTAATTTCCTGATATTAAAAAAGAACATTCAGAAAGTTGAACATGTGGGGGGAAAAGCTGGTTATGACAGAAGTGCTAGAATAACCTGATACATAGTGACGGCTATTAGGAGATGCACAACAAAAGAGCGACTCATTCTAAGCACCGTGAAAGTTGTGTTCTTGATTTCTTTCTATGTCTCTCCCGCTTACACAATTGGCTTCTTTGCCTTGTCCCATCAATTGGTACTAGTGGCTCTGTTTTTCTCTAAGCATTCTTGTCAAGCGCATATTCTAAGTTGACACCAATTTTCTTCATATCATCCTTCAGCATCTTGAACAGCCTTTTTCCTAGGTCTTCCTCACAATCTTTGTCCTATGACTACCAGCTCTTGTACTCTCTGGCCAACATATACTCCAGCTGAGGCCTTCTCAGCACAGAGTAGAGCAGAAGAATTGCTTCTTGTGTCTTACTTACAACACTCCCACTAATACATCCCAGAAAGATGTTTGCTTTTTTTGTTAGTGTTGACGAGGGCTGTCAAGCGATTTAAAAAAAAAAATTGCGATTAATCGTGCTGTTAAACAATAATAGAATACCATTTATTTAAATCTTTTTGGATGTTTTCTACATTTTCAAATATATATTCATTTCAATTACAACACAGAATACAAAGTGTACAGTGCTCACTTTATATTTATTTTTGATTACAAGTATTTGCACTGTAAAAACAAAAGAAATAGCATTTTTCAATTCACCTAATACAAGTGCTGCAATCTCTTTATCATGAAAGTTGAACTTGTAGAATTATGTACAAAAAAGAACTGCATACAAAAATTAAAAAAATGTAAAATTTTAGAACCTGCAAGTCCACTCAATCTTACTTTTTGTTCAGCCAATCGCACAGACAAAAAAGTTTGTTTACATTTGCAGGAGATAAATGCTGCCCACTTCTTGTTTACATCCTCACCTGAAAGTGAGAACAGGCGTTCGCATGGCATTGTTGTAGCCAGCGTCTCAAGATATTTACGTGCCAGATGCGCTAAAGATTCATATGTCCCTTCATGCTTCAACCACCATTCTAGGGAACATGCATCCATGCTGATGACGGGTTCGGCTTGATAACAATCCAAAGCTGTGCAGACCAACACATGTTCATTTTCATCATCTGAGTCAGATGCCACCGGCACAAGGTTGATTTTCTTTTTTGGTGGTTCAGGTTCTGTAGTTTACACATCAGAGTGTTGCTTTTCTAAGACTTCTGAAAGCATGCTCCACACCCTCTGAGATTTTGAAAGGCACTTCAGATTCTTAAACCTTGGGTCAAGTGTTGTAGCTATCTTTAGAAAGCTCACATTGGTATCTTCTCTGTGTTTTGTCAAAACTGCAGTGACGGTGTTCTTAAAATGAACAACATTTGCTGGGTCATCATCTGAGACTGCTATAATATGAAATATATGGCAGAATGCAGGTAAAACAGAGCAGGGGACATACAATTCTCTCCCAAGGAGTTCAGTCACAAATTTAATTAACGCATTATTTTTTTAAACGAGCGTCATCAGCATTGAGGCATGTTCTCTGGAATGGTGGCCGAAGCATGAAGGGGCATACGAATGTTTAGCATATCTGGCACGTAAATACCTTGCAATACCGGCTGCAAAAGTGCCATGCAAATGCCTGTTCTCACTTTCTGGTGAGACTGTAAATAAGAAGAGGGCAGCATTATCTCCTATAAATGTAAACAAACTTGTTTGTCTTAGCGATTGGCTGAACAAGAAGTAGGACTGAGTGAACTTGTAGGCTCTAAAGTTTCACATTTGTAAGTTGCACTTTTACGACAAGATTGCACTACAGTACTTGTATGAGGTGAATTGAAAAATACTATTTCTTTTGTTTATCATGTTTACAGTGCAAATGTTTGCAGTGATGAGCTGCCAAAATCTTAGGAACCGGTTCCCTACCGGGTCTTCAGCGGCACGGCTCTGGTGGGTGAAGGACCCGCCGCCGAAGACCCGGTAAGGAACCGCCCGGTGAGTACACCCCCCCCAATCCGACCCCCATCCATGTCCTACCCCAGACTGCCCCCCTCAGAAACCGTAACCCATAACCCCCCCCGCTCTTTGTCCCCTGACCACTCCTTCCCGAGACCCCCAACCTTAACTGCCCCCCAGGACCTCACCCCCTACCCAACTCGCCCTGCTCCCTGTCCCCTGACTGCCCCGACCCATCCACCACCACCCCGACGGACCCCCGGAACTCCCACGCGGCGCCTACCCAACCCCCCCCCTTCCACAACCCCTGACCGCCCCCCAAGAACCTCTGCCCCATCCAACCCCCCCCCCCCCCGCTCCCTGTCCCCGCCTTATCCAACCCCCCCCGGTCCCGGCCTCTTACCATGCTGCTTACCCCCGCCGGGGCCGGGCCGGGCCGGAGCCGCGCTGCCCGGAGCTGGGCCGGGGCCGAGGCCGGGTCCCAGGATTGGGCCCAGCCCAGAGCCACGCCGCACGGCCGGAGTCGGGGCCAGGACCCGGGCCGGAGCCGTGCCGCCGGGAGCTGGGCCAAGGCCAAGGCCGGGCCCTGGGGTTGGGGCTGGGCCGTAGCCGGGCGGCGCCTGGAGCCCGCCTCGCGCCCCCCGCCCCAGCTCACCTGCAGGAAGCCGCTGCTTCCCGGGAACAGCTGATTCGCGGGAAGCGGGGGGCGGGGGGAGAAGCCAGGGGGGAGCATCAGGGGAGGAGGAGGAGTGAGGTGAGCTGGGGCCGGGGGCAGGGCAGGGAGCTTTTGTTAAATTTAAAAGCCCTTTTAGAACCGGTTGTCCCGGGACAACCGGTTCTAAAAGGGCTTCTAAATTTAACAACCGGTTCCTGCGAACCGGTGGGAACCGGCTCCAGCTCACCACTGAATATTTGTAATAAAAAATAATATACACTTTGATTTCAATTACAACACAGAATACAATATATATGAAAATGAAGAAAACCACTGAAAATATTTAATAAATTTCTAACTGGTATTCTATTAACAGTGCGATTAAAACTGCAATTAATTTACAGCCCTACTAATGGCTCAGATAGCTCCTCAGTCAGCTCCTTGAGTATTCTGGAATGTATTTCAAAAGGCCCTGGCGACTTGAAGACATCTAACTTGCACTGCTACAGACTAGGGACCGAATGGCTAAGCAGCAGTTCTGCAGAAAAGGACCTAGGGGTTACAGTGGATGAGAAGCTGGATATGAGTCAACAGTGTGCCCTTGTTGCCAAGAAGGCTAACGGCATTTTGGGCTGTATAAGTAGGGGCATTGCCAGCAGATCGAGGGACGTGATTATTCCCCTCTATTCGACATTGGTGAGGCCTCATCTGGAGTACTGTATCCAGTTTTGGGCCCCACACTACAAGAAGGATGTGGAAAAATTGGAAAGAGTCCAGCGGAGGGCAACAAAATGATTAGGGGGCTGGAACACATGACTTATGAGGAGAGGCTGAGGGAACTGGGATTGTTTAGTCTGCAGAAGAGAAGAATGGGGGGGGGGGATTTGATAGCTGCTTTCAACTACCTGAAAGGGGGTTCCAAAGAGGATGGATCTAGACTGTTCTCAGTGGTACCAGATGACAGAACAAGGAGCAATGGTCTCAAGTTGCAGTGGGGGAGGTTTAGGTTGGATATTAGGAACAACTTTTTCACTAGGAGGGTGGTGAAACACTGGAATAGGTTACCTAGGGAGGTGGTGGAAACCTCTTCCCTAGAGGTTTTTAAGGTCAGGCTTGACAAAGCCCTGACTGGTATGATTTAGTTGGGAATTGGTCCTGCTTTGAGCAGGGGGTTGGATTAGATGACCTCCTGAGGTCCCTTCCAACCCTGATATTCTATGATTCTATGAACCTAAGTAATTTTTAACTTGTTCTTTCCATATTTTAGCCTCTGATCCTACCTCCTTTTCACTTGTGTTCACTATGTTAGATGTCCGATTTCACCAAAAAGGTTAGTAGCAAACTGAAACAAAAAAGTCGTTCAGCACTTCTGCCTTTTCTGTTATTGTTTTTCTCCTCTCATTGAGTAATGGGCCTACCATGTTCTTGGTCTTCCTCTCGCCTCTAATGTACACCTGTCCTCGGGAGCCAAAAAATCGTACCGCGTTATAGGTGAAACCGCGTTATATTGAACTTGCTTTGATCTGCCGGAGTGCACAGTCCCGCCCACCCGGAGCGCTGCTTTACTGCGTTATATACGAATTCGTGTTATATCGGGTCGCGTTAGATCGGGGTAGAGGTGTATTTGTAGAATGTTTTCTTGTTACCCTTTTCGTCTCTAGATAGTTTAATCGCATTTTGTGCCTTGGTCTTTCTAATTTTGTCCCTACATGCTTGCATTGTTTGTTATATTTATCCCCTTAAACTTGCTCCCCTTGGGATCTTACCTACCTACTCCCCGAGTTTGCTCAAGTCTGCCTTCTTGAAATCTATTATCTTCTCTGTGCTGTTTTCCCTCCTACCATTTCTTAGAATCATGATTCATTTCTTGTTTCTGTTTCACTCTTGAATTTGTCAAATAACATTTTAACTTTAAATAAGATCTACCACTGATGTTAAAATAAGGGACTAAGAAAAACCTAAGCAAGAGCCATCTTTTACCTTTAACTTACTATCTGAGGATTGGTCTACACTAGCGCAGTAAATCGATCTAAGTTACGCAAATTCAGTTACGTGAATAACATAACTGAAGTTGACGTAGTTAGATCCACTTACTGCGGTGGCTACACTGCGCTGTGTCGATGGGACAGCATCTCCCGTTGACTTCCCTTACGCTTCTCGGGGAGGTGGAGAGTGCTCTCCCATCAATTTAGCGTGTCTTCACCAGACCCACTAAATCAGGGGTGGCCAACCTGTGGCTCCGGAGCCGCATGCTGCTCTTCCAAAGTTAATATGCGGCTCCTTGTATAGGCACTGACTCTGGGGCTGGAGCTACAGGTGCCAACTTTCCAATGTGCTGGGGGGTGCTCAGTGCTCAACCCCAGGCTCTGCCACAGGCCCTGCCTCCACTCCACCCCTTCCCGCCCCCTCCCCTCAGCCTGCCATGCCCTCACTCCTCCCCCTTCCCCCCCCCCAACTCCCCAGAACCTCCTGCATGCCACAAAACAGCTGATTGGGAAGTGCAGGGAGGGAGGGGGAGGTGCTGATCCGCGGGGCTGCCGGTGAGTGGGAGGCACTGGGAGCGGGTGGAGGAGCTGATGGGGGGCTGCTGACGTATTACTGTGGCTCTTTGGCAATGTACATTGGTAAATTCTGGCTCTCTCTCAAGCTCAGGTTGGTCACCCGTGCTCTAAATCAACAATCGCTGCCGATCTACCGGTAAGTGTAGACATTCCCTGAGTTTACCAGAGGAAATTTTGGAAGGCCAAATGAAGTCTCACATTTGCATACAGGAAACAGTCTATGAACAAGTGTATAAAATCTACCTGTTTTACTAGTTTCTTCAATCCACCAGCAATGCAAGCCTACAGGTGTTCAGTTTCCACACATTACAGGAAAATAAACTGATCCTTTTTTGGTTCACTTAATTGCCAAGTCTGACCTTTAAAGGAGCACGTTCTCACAAAAAAAAGATTTTTCTAAAAACCAGGTAAATGCTCTTTAACAAAGCCTAAAACACAAGTAATTCTTATACAGAATTTTTAATAAAGGGATCTCCTGCTCATGACCATCTCTAAGTCAAAGTAAACAAGGCAGCTTAGCACAATATGTGAATAGCTAGTTAAAACTAATTTAATAGTGACTTAATACCAGCTCACACGGTTTATCCAGGCCCAAAAGAACACTACACTACAATAACTCCATTGTAGTATTTTGTACCTATTTGCAAAAACAAGTAAAACTCAGTACGTTTGTTTCAAATGGAAAATACATCATGTTCATGTAACAGCTAATGGCAAATCATGGCTATTTCAACTTTTTTCTACTTGCCAAACCGAATCAAGGAAGAAGCTCAAACTCATTTTCCTGTTAACAGATGGACTGTGAGGACAGTCAGTTAGCATAACAATAGTATATATAGAATGGTCCTTCCGCTATTAGGTATTAATCTATAATTATTTGCACATGTGCATAGCATAGCCACATTAGTGCAGTTGTGTATAGCTATTCTGCACTGAAACTGCAAAACCACACGCTTTTTGAATATTTGTTCATTTAATAGATTTGCTGATTTAGTAGAGTAAGTTTCCTAACGTGATCTGAATATACTGACCATAGCACTTCCAGTCCTATTAAATGTATTACATGTAAATATTATAAGGAGCTACCTGTATGTGGGAGCCTCTCAGGTGTTCAGTAAATCAGTCTACGGACACAGTATAACAGGATCTATTATATTATATCTTAGGTATTTTACAACCCCCATGACCATGATACATGAGCATCTCACAATCATCAAGGTGTTTACCCTCACAAGACCTCTGTGCTATTTGCCCCATTTTACAGGTGGGGAACTGAGGCACAGAATGACTAAGACTGCCCCAAGGTCACACAGATGTCTGCAACAGAGCAGGAATTGAATACCGTATCTCCCACTGTCTAGGTTAGGGATCTAACCACTGGATTATCCTTCCAAAAGATTCAGGGTAGCCTTTTTTCATCTTAGCTTTTAAATCTCTGGGGCAGGAACTGCACATGGTATATTTGGACAGCACTTAATGTGCGTATTAGCAGAAGGCAAATAAAATAGATTTTTAGCTAAAATAAACATGAGGGTGACAGAGAAATATATTTCCATTTATAGCCAGTTCCATGACACAAATGCATGTGATGACATTCAAAAGTGCAACTCTTATTTCAGTAAATCTAGTCCGAATCAAAGCTAGACTGTCTTTTCAATATACAAGTAACTACAAACGGTAAGATCACTCACCAGGTCACATTATATAAATTACCAACCCCAACATCATTAGATTCATCTTCAAACAGCCAGGTAATCTGGAGCTGTGAAAATGAAAGCTGCATCAGACTCAGAAGCATTAAACCTGTGGATATCTGGCCTTTAACATCCCTCATACTACTACTAGGATACAGAAATTTTACTTCTCATGCCCATAAACACAAGAGGAAGCCAACACGGTCAACATCAGACTAAAATATGTCCTCTCAGACAGAACTAGCATCCAACACACAAGGCTGCTTGCAGAGTCAGAAAGAAAACTCTAAACAAAAGCCCTTACAAGAAGAACTTCATTTTTAATTGAAGTTTGGCCATCCATCCTAATGTTATGTACTGAAGGTTAGAAAGATATAGAAACACAGGGTTGGAAGGGATCTTGAGAAGTCATCAAGTCCAGTCCCCTGCACAAGTAGTCATCAAGGTATATATGGAGAAGTTTTGCCCCTGAGGAATCAAACTTTTCCTGAATGGGCAAAAAGGAGCTGCCATGAACACGTGAGAAGAGTATTAACGAAACCTCTGTCATTTTTGATAGTGCAAGAGCTCTCCACAACAAGATTAAGAGATCTGTACCATTGCTACTTTGGCAGGATACAGCACAGAATCATCAAAGACTTATTATGTGGCTGACAAAGCCCTCAGACAGTAATACCACAAGCCAATAATATCCAAAGAGAACTACACCTCTACCCCGACATAACGCTGTCCTCAGGAGCCATAAAAATCGTACTGCGTTATAGGTGAAACCGCGTTATATCAAACTTGCTTTGATCTGCCAGAGCGTGCAGCCTCGCCCCCCCGGAACGCTGCTTTACCGTGTTATATCCGAATTTGTGTTATATCGGGTCACATTATATCGGGGTAGAGGTGTAGTTAGTAAGATGTGAAGTTACCATTTCAGAATGGGAACACACGTGGCCTAGATTGCTGCAAGGGCTGGTAATAGAACATTTATTTTGATTTGTAAAATGCAATATGAAGCCTATCACTTCCAGGTCACTGATTCAAACTGGCTAAAACCAGTAGTGACTCCAACTGATGGCTATTCTGTGGCCAGGAAAGAGCTGATAATCTCAGTCCAATGCCCAGCAGTAAACTGTTCATTTCTGGCTGAAAGACTGAAGCGCAAGTATGTGGTGAATATAACAACGCACAATTTTTTTCCCCTCAGGGTTTACTGTGTGTGAATGGCTAGTGATCTAATGCTCAGAGCAAGAAAAAGGGGGAGTGGAGAAACAAAGGCAGAGGGTAACAAGAGCAACTGGAGACCTAAATACAGCTTACCAAACAGCACCTCTTATCAAGCAACCAGCATTAACTCTCCAGAATAGCTACTTCAGATCTTAAAGCAGCAGAAGCAAAGAAGAGGGAAGGGCTGAATCTGATGATACATAGTAAGAAAATATTATAGTGGGAGGGATAAAAACTAAATTTTTTATCTATTTTTCATTGTTGATTAGACTCTTTCATTGCGACATTTCTAATCTCTTTGAAGTGTGTCTGCCATGTATGAGTCATAGGTAAGATCAGCTGATTGAGTGAGTGGGATGGGCAAAGTCCTTGAGCTAAATACTGATTGATATAAATATAGAGCTAACTAGCAAGAGTCCATCCTTTAGCTGAAAAAAAAGCCAGACTTAGTAGGCCACTGACAAAGTGAGAACTTAGGAGCTTGGTCCAAGTGGTAGTAGGTGACTTAGTGGACTAACGTAAAGGAAATGTTCAATAAACTAAACTTTAATTTAAAGGGGGAAGGTTTATTTTTGTTGTTTGTTTTAAGACAAAAACTCCGTGCAAACTAGCACTATCAGAGTGAAAACTCCAAGGTAGCCTTGCAGGTAGAACACTAGCAGCAAACTGATGAGTGTGGGGGATACCCAGTTTACTGCACTAATGGTATGCTTCAAAGCCCACTGAAGTCTTTCCATTGACTTCAGTGATCTTTGGATTAGGCCCAGAGTACAGGATGTGTGATTACTAGCCTTGGGAGCATGAACTACCCTTCCATCACAAAGGTGGGGAATTTTTCCACATCAGCGTAGAAGCAAATTAGTAGTGCAGAGGATCTTATATCTGGTGTAGCTATACTGTGAATAGAGGTCTTCACTTTGCAGCAATGGGGCTTTTCTCAAGCAGGGAACAGCCACATTTCAGAACGAACACACACACACACACACGCTTGACTTTCACTAGAAAAGTTACATGATTTTAGTACAAAAATCCCTTTGTTTATTTAAGGGCTTGCTGATAATTTCTCTACTAGACAGCAAGATTACTGTCAATCTATCATTTGTGAGAAACTACAAACTAGTGACTGGTGTTTTCTTTGCAGCACATGCAGTACTGAGGATTTGAATGTAGGTAATCAATGTCTTGGGGAGCCTGATTTTGCACTTACGAAAAAAGGAGAATTCTGTGATCACACAATTTCTTTCTAATATTTTTCTCTTTCTTAAGGTTAAGATTCTAGCAGTAAATCCTATTATCTTTGCAAGTATAAGAAAAAAATCACCTCATTTTGCAAGAGCAAAAATGTCAGACACCACAGAAACACCACAATTATTAGGAGAAGTTCTTACTCTCTTACCTGTACATTTTCTTCTGTAACCTGAATTTCAGCAGTGTAAACATAATCAATAAGCATTCTCAGCGTCCAGCCATCTACTTCCTTTATTCGAACTCTCTTTGCTCGACTCTCACTCATTTCACCTGCAATACAATTTTGTAGTCTGATTAATTTAGACACCGGGAGCTGCACTACTGTCAATGAAGCTACTGTCCTTTGTTGGGGATGGTTTTAATTTTGTCGCTGGAAGAACTCTCTCCCAGCGATAAAGAGCGGCCACGCATAGCCTAAAGGTAGAGTAACCCAGATTATCTGAAGTTACTAAAAGACTATCTAAAGTACTTATGTGGCTCCTATCACCATAGAATCTGACAGTCTCTTTATCAGGGCTCCTTGCTTCTGCAACTCATTAGGTTCTATCTTTGGATGGGGGACGACAGACCAGGGCTAGGAAGGGCGAAGCTTCTCCATTCCTGCCTCTTCTCTTGAGTTCCTCTGTCAGAATTTAGGCTCTAGAGCAGTGGTTTCAACCAGGGGTCCGGGGCCCCCTACGTGGCCATGAGCAGGTTTCAGGAGGGCCACCAAGCAGGGCCAGCATTAGACTTGCTGGGGCTCAGGGCAGAAAGCCGAAGCCCCACCGCATGGTGCTGAAAGCTCTGGGGCTCCGAGCCCTGCCACTCAGGGCTGAAGCTGAATCCTGAGCAACTTAGCTTTGCAGGGCCCCCTGTGGCGAATGGCCCTGGGCAACTGCCCTACTTGCTACCCCCTAATGGCGGCCCTGGCTTTTATATGCAGAAAAACAGTTGTTGTGGCACAGGTGGGCCATGGAGTTTATATAGCATATGGGGGGGTGGCTCAGAAAGAAAATGGTTGAGAACCGCTGATCTAGAGGAAACACAGGAAATGCCAGACTGAATCAGACCTGTGGTCCATCTAGCCCAGTATCGTGTCTCTGATTGTAGCCAGTGCCAGATGTTTGAGAGGATGGTGCATGCAACCTCACGTTATGAAAAGTGGGATAATCTGTCCTCCACATTATATCTCCTCCCAATCCCTAGTAGTTAGAGATTGATGTAAACCCTGAAGTATGAGGTTTAATATCTTTCAAAATGTTAGCATTTACAATTATAACTCTGGATGGAGAAAGAATGGAGAAAATGCCTCCATTTTTCCATTTGGTTGTAACCAGTTAAGTGAGTGAAACTTTCAGGTCAACAGGTAGAAATGTGGGTTATTAGAAGTGTAACATAAATAGGAATTAAAGATTAAATTTAGGACATTGTCAGTGGAGAATGGCCACATAGCATAGGCAGTGTGGTTGATTCTTATTGGAAGGAAGCAATTGCACCTGTAGCACACAGTCTGCCAATCCTTAAAGCAACACTGGGTGTTGGGTTTAAAACTCCCACCACACCGATTCACTGAATAAATAGTTAGTCTGTTTACATAGAGATATTTTGAATGTGTGACATAATTAACACTCAGCATTTAAAATACAGCTAACTTAATGGGCTTGCATTTCTGCATTATCAACCAGATGGAAAAAAGCATAATAGAAAAAGTTGCTTTCATTTGAGTTGAACAGAAAACTAGGATGATTTTTTTTAATCTGATAAAAATATCAATGCTCACTGGTAATCAGAGCCAGAAGGGTACCCAGAAGTCACTTACTACAAGACAGGCCCAACAAAGAAAGTAACAGAACGCCACTAGCCGTCACCTACAGCCCCCAACTAAAACCTCTCCAGCGCATCATCAAGGATCTACAACTTATCCTGAAGGAACGATCCCTCACTCTCACAGACCTTGGGAGACAGGCCAGCCCTTGCTTACAGACAGCCTCCCAAACCTGACCCAAATACTCACCAACAACTACACACCACACAACAAAAACACTAACCCAGGAACCAAACCCTGCTACAAACCCCAGTGCCAACTCTGTCCACATATCTATTCAAGGGACACCATCATAGGACCTAACCACATCAGCCACACCATCAGGGGCTCGTTCACCTGCACATCTATCAATGTGATATATGCCATCATGTGCCAGCAACGCCCCTCTGCAATGTACATTGGCCAAACCGGACAGTCTCTACGCAAAAGAATAAATGGACACAAATCTGACATCAGGAATTATAACATTCAAAAACCAGTAGAACACTTCAATCTCCCTGGTCACTCAATAACAGATTTAAAAGTGGCAGTTCTTCAACAAAAAAACGTCAAAAACAGACTCCAACAAGAAACTGCAGAACTGGAATTAATTTGCAAATTGGACACCATCAAATTAGGCCTGAATAGAGACTGGGAATAGAGGGTCACTACAGAGACTAAATCAATTTGTTAGTCTCTAAGGTGCCACAGGTACTCCTCGTTGTTTTTACAAAAAATAATTTCCCTTTGCTAAATACTCACACTTTCTTGTCAACTGTTTGAAATGGGCCACCTTGTTTACATTGGCCTCATTAACACGACAAAAGTGATTTCCATTCCTTGTCAACTGTTGAGAATTGCCTACTTCCAACTTAAACTGAATTGGCTCGTTAGCACTGACCCCCCACTTGGTAAGGCAACTCCCATCTTTCCATATGCTGTGTATTTATACCTCCCTACTGTGTGTTCCACTCCATGCATCTGATGAAGTGCGTTTTAGCCCACAAAAGCTTATGCCCAAATAAATTTGTTAGTCTCTAAAGTGCCACAAGGACACCTCGTTGTTTTCACTGGTAATCTGTGTATCAACCACAACTGAACACTTAAGAATTAATAATTGGAGAATTATTTAAATGTCATTTCTATGCTGCACTACATGGGTATTCAGCCAAAAATGTGGGGTGAAGGAGAGAAGAAAAGAAAGCACAGAACGGAAGACAAGTCAGTCCTAGCAGAAAGAAAATGTGAACAGATTTCAGTCAATTCCATATCATAAACAAATCAAGTCTATCCTAAATTTACAGTTTAATCTCAGTAAAGTGATCCCTGTTTCCCAATACACAGTTGTATATTCAACTAGAACTTCTGATCCTAATTTGAAACTTAGTTGTCAAAATTTTATTTTTACTCTTTACCTGCATGCCCCATATCAGTAATGTAACTGAAGTTGTAAAATGCATATCACAGTGATAATTTCTGATGTCCCATGTCATCAAGAAAAAAATAAGGAAACATTAAGGACCAGAGTATACCACAGGGTGGGAGGAAATAGCCAAGCAATTTTAAAATAAAATTATCAAATACACATTTAATAATAATTTTCATTTTGACAGCATCTTCCATGAGAGGGTTTCAAATTTACAACCAGTGAAGAAGTAAATCCTCAACATTCAAAATCCACTGGGAGACATTAAGGATCTAAACCTACTTTAGACCTACAAACCCTCTAACATGCCTGCTGTAACAACATAACAGCAACTTATTAGCGTGGAGTGAGAAGAGGCAGAATCCAGCCTGCACAGAAAAGTTATGACAACAATGCACAGCATCTCTGTCACTCAATTATCCAAAGACTACCAAAATATGCACTCCAGCTGCCAAAGCCACTGAAAGCGTTCATGTCTAACAGCTTACAACACTATAGAACTGAGGAATTTACTTAGGGAAAAGAAGAGATGTTAAAGGGACATCATCTACTTAAAGTCCAGAAAAAAGTGATTTAACCTACTGTTACACAGGATTATTACTACTGAAAAGGTTAAAGAATCTCTTTCTCCTTTACTTTGAACATGTGACAGCAATTTACATGGTCATTTTCTACTGTTTCCCCTGTTTGTGTGCATCTTTCACAAAGAAAAAGGAAGAGAAAAATAAAATAAATAAAACAAGATAGACAAATACCAAGCATTGTCAGGAGGACTTAGAAGAAAGAGAATCACCCAAACCTACTTTTAACTCCCTTTATACAAAGACACTGGATTTCAAGTTGACAGTTCCCTTCAAAGTTAGAACAAACTAACATATAAAATATACAAGGTTCCTATAATTGTAATGTCTTATTACTATATAAATAAAGCATAGCAAAACAAAACTTTTTTGCCTGTGCACTTCAGCATAGTCTGATGATAGTTAAAGGTAACAAGTGTTAAAAATATTTAGTACCTGTAAACATGGCATGGAAGTAAGGGCTGCAAGCGGCTAGTACGACTCTATGAGCTGCAATTTCCATGTCTTCAGCTACTATCGTCACATCACACAACAAGTTTTGACTGTTTGAAAACAAAATATCAAAGGAAGAGTAGTTTTACATAAGAAAAACCATAGTAGAAAAGCACATAACATCTACCTTATAGTAAAAACATGACTTTTTCCCCAACAAAAACAACATTGATAAAAACAAAATTTTTGACTCGGTTTCAAAAAACACACAGCTGTATACTTACAGCTGGTGCTTGGGTTCATGCAGCTTCCTAGGCGCAAACTAATTAATTCTGCTTTCTTGCTTGGATAAAAGACTTGTATGCCAAATACAGAACAATTTATATCAGCCTGTCAGAGTTTGAGGCTACATACTCTGGAGGAATCCTCTTTCCATGCCATGTATCAATATGGACAAATACTAAAAGGTTAAGATTCACTCCCACGTAGATCAGGGCTATGAGCTTCCTAGTCAGTGATAAGCCCAAACTTCAGAGTGGCTTTCTTTGTTGTATTACTTTGCAAGTTCATGCCTTGTTTACTATTCAAAATCACCATAAAGTCTTCTTTGTTATTACTACTTTTCAAGTATATCTTCATCACCAAAAATCTCTGAACCAAGAAAAATAGCTTAGGTTTTTCTAGGATGAAACGTAGCATGCCTGAATTTCCAACTTCTTCAGTTAGTAGTGTTGTTGTAGCTACATTGGTCCCAGGACATGGGAAAGACAAGTTGGAAGAGGTGGGTTGGGAAAGATTTCTTTCAGGATGCAGGCCCCATCCAGTATGGCTTGTAATTGTTTGATGATATCCCGTCTGGATTGCAGTGTGGTGTGGTAGCTGAGAACTAGGAGTGTGCGGTTGGTGGATTTTTTTCCTGTATTCAAGCAGATTCTCCCAGGATATTTGGATGGACCATTTCACGATGCAATCTACTTCTCCAATGGAGTGTCCTTGTTCGGTGAAGGCAGTTTTAAGTGGGTGAAGTGTGTATCCCACAATTTCACCTAAAAGAACCACCATGCATCCATTAAACTCTCTAGAACACTCCCCCACAAGCATCAACCTCCTGGACACCACAATCAGCTTCAACAAGGAAACCCTACAGACAACTATATACAAGAAACTCACGGATCACCACACTTACTTTCATTTCTAGTACCCACCCCAAACACAACAAGAAATCTGTTATCCACTCACACACCACAGAATATGCTCCAAGAAGAAAGTCCAGGATACACACTTAAAACTGCCTTCACCAAACAAGGACACTCCATCAGAGAAGTAAATTGCATGATGGAAATGGCCATCCAAATACCCCAAGAAAATCTGCTTCAATAAAGGAAAAAACCTACCAACTACACACCCCTAATTATCACTTGCCATTCCACACTGCAATCTGTGTGGGGTATCACCAAACAATTGCAATCCATACTTTATGGGGACCACATCCTGAAAGAAATCTTTCCCAAATCCCCTCTCATGGGCTCAAACAACCCCCCACCGCACCCAACCTCTCTACGCTCACAATCAGAAGCAAGCTCCCCACAGACCAGGACACACCAAATCAAATGACAGCAGATCCTGCTATGACAAATGCAAAGCCTGTAGACATATCTCCACTGCTAAGTGGATCAATACCCCCAACACCTTCCAAGATCCATACATCTTATCAATGCCTATCACAACATATAGAGTACCTCATCCAGTACATTAAATGCCCCAACAAGGACTTGGGTGAAGCCAGGCAATTACTATTTTCTCGATAGAACTCAGACAGAAAAACAATAAATAACAAAAACACCCTGTCACCCATGGGCAAACTCTTTAAAAAACGATCACTCAATATCTACCTCTCAGTACTTGACCTCAAAGGAAACCTGCACAACACCTTCAAATGACAAACCTGGGAACTTAAATTCATAACTTTGCTAGAGACTTAGGGCTTGTCTACACTAGAAAATTAAGTTGACTTAAGTTAAGTTGATGTACAGTCACCACAGTAATTAAAATGGTGGTTCACGTCCACACTTGCTCCTTCTGTCAGTGGTGCATGCATGCTCACCAGGAGCACTTCCACTGACTGAAGTGAGGCATTGTGGGACACTAAGAGCTAGAGCCTGGCAGCCCTGGGTATTTTTTCATCCCCCTGGCGACAAAAGTTTTGCTGACATAAGTGCTAGTGTAGACATGGCCTCAATAGACACACTGGTTTCATGGCTCATTACAATAATTTGTAACCTACTAACCCTCCTTTGTCCTGTGACTGCAGAAGTGTTAATTGTCACTTCATCTTGAATGGTCTCTTGCAATGTGTTAATTTCTTATGCTTAATCTGTTCCACCTGGTATTTAGCTGCGACACTCTGATTACCTTTCCCAAATCTGAAGAGCTCTGTGTAGCTCAAAAAGCTTGTTTCTTTCACTAACAGAAGTTGGTCCAATAAAAGATATTACCTCACCCACCTTGTAACTTTTCTAGATCCATTTGTATTTCTTGCCTGAGTGTTTACAGTACACAGTTTCCTCATTCTTCTTTCCGAGAGAAATTCTTTATTAACTTTTTCATTTAAAACCTGGCCTCATGCAGAACTTTGTAGCACACTCACTAGATACCTCTGTCCAGTTTGATCCATTGCAATTTACCATTACTCTTCATGGTCAAATCTCTCAAGATGCAAGTTAAAAATCTGGCTATTCTCAGCATTTCTGATCGGCTGGAGTGATCAATTGCATACTTTACCTACTGCTGCCATCAATGGCGAACTCCAGTCTCTCCCTGGCCTAGAGCAATATTTTGGCTCCAAGACAACAGAATGCAGCAGACAGTAGACAGAAAAAAAGACAGCCATGTTTGTTTTGGGTATGGGGATGTGGAGTTCTAAGGGCCAATGCATACCAGGGCAGAGGGAATTACAAGAAGGTGTGAAGATAGAATACACTTGCATAGGACAACTTCAGAGAGTTCAATAGCTATATTCTGTGCTCATAAATTCTCTCAGCTTCAGATTTTAGCCCAGGATATGGCTGTTACTTCATAAATTGGATTTATCAATAAATCATTTAAATTAATCACCATGCCCAGAGGACACTCAACGCTCAGAAGGAGCTGGAGAATTCATGTAAATTTGTTATTAATAAGAGCTGGTACAGCAAGCCGCTAACAAAGGGCCCTCCCACATCGTACCCATTTTTTGTTAAGAGCTGCTAACGCTTATCCTGGTAGTTACAGAACAGTGGGCCTTACACTTTGGTACCAAGAAAAAGAGTCATTGAAGCTTTAAGTATAGGCCCCATGTACACAGGGGCAAGCTGAACTTAAGTTCTTCAGCAAGGCCTGTGGGTTTCCACAGCAGCAAAACAGACTAGAATTCTGCCTGCTCAGGACAATTAAAATGGAAGTTTGTAGTAAATTAAATATGAAAGAAGTAATACAATCAGAACAGTATCCCATTTCATTACATTTTAAATATTCACTTTTATACTGCCATTACATTTGTTTTCAACATGCTGCAGATTTTGCATTAACACATAATTTAACACCTACATTGTGCTAATTGCCACAAGGAGTAAGGGATAAGGTGGATTTTTTGACAGTTTAATAGGAGACAACTGGGGTTTTGGGGACCTGAGAGATGGTTTGGTATGTGGAATAAGTACAGTAGCTGAATGCATCTGCTTCTCAGCAATTAAATAGTCAAAATCTGTCAATCTTTAGGTTTCAGAATTAACTACCTACAAGTAGTGAGACCACTGGGGCAGTTTACCCCTTGTAGAACTATTATTTCAGAATGTGTACAGACATCAGTACATTGGTTATTTTCAGCTTATCTTTTGGAAGTCCACATCATGATCACAAAGACTAGAAACTTTTTTTTTTTTTTTTTTTTTTTAAATAATGAAAGGGTACACTGAAGCAATTCTGTGACAAGCTACTCAGCTGCAGAATCAGAGTCTACCAAGGGGCTCTGGCGGTAACAGTTTGGTACATATGCAATATAAAAAGCCAGTCTAGATTTTGTAATATTAACCATTTTCCAATTAGAATGCTTTTGAAAGTCCTTGTTTATCAGCTATTAAAGCTGATTGGGAAGCATGAGTAAGAAGTTCCATCATGATAAAAACAGATTATTATGAGGCATAAAGATAGGGACTAAATGGACAATTTTCAATTTTGGGGGGGAACTTACATCTGCATAGCAGATCCACAAAATCCACACCCCTGAGAGATGTAGCTATGCCATCCTAACCCCCAGTGTAAATAGTGGTAGGTCAACAGAACAATTCTTCCATCAACCTAGCTACCACCTCTTAAGGATGTGAATTAAGAACCCCTCCCCTTCAGTGTAGGTAGGGTCTACCCCAAACCACTGCTGCAGCTGTGCTGCTGTAGCATTTTCAGTGAAGACATACAGTTGGTGTGTAAGAGTTAGTAGATGGGTGTCCCAGTGATCAACACTAGGATCGATGTTAAGCATATTTGACATCTACTTAGAGAAGATTGTGATTTATGAAGTGGTAAGATTTACCAAGGACAAAATTATTCAGATTAGTCAAGAACTGTAAGGATTGTGAAAACCTTTGATAAGATATAACAAAACCGGGTAAATGGGTAACTTGACAGCAGCCAAGATTCAATGGTAGGCAAGTGAAAGGTTATACACATTGGAAAGAATTTAAGTGTTCATGCTGAGGGATTCTTAAATAGTTATGACCTTACAGAAAATGTCTACTGATGCGCAAATATCTCAAAAGATATTTGCTTAGATTGCTGCCCAAATGAAAGAAAGTGAGCTAGGAGGCAGTATTAAAAAAATACTCAATAGTACACAAAATGCCTACTTTAAGATACTGCCTTATTTTGAACAATATAATCTATTTTAGTCAACTCATTTTCAAAGCTGATACACAAGACCACAGAAGGACACTAACAGAAGTCAGAGGTATAAAGAAGATTTCCATAGAAAGATTAAAATGTTTAAGATAATTTCATTTGGAAAGACAAGCAAGGGAAAGCTAGAGGTATAGTAAACAATAATGAATACTTTCAAAGAGGATCAAATGCCTATTAAATAGTTCCCATAATATGAAAACAGATCTTAAGTTAAAAGGCAACAAATTTAAAACCGAAGGAAATTCATTATGCAACACATAATCAAACTAAGGTGCATTAATATGGAGTTTTTAATACACCACTACCTCGATATAACGCGACCCGATATAACACTAATTCGTATATAACGCGGTAAAGCAGTGCTCGGGGGGGGGGGGGGGGAGGGCGGGGCTGCGCACTCCAGTGGATCAAAGCAAGTTCAATATAACACAGTTTCACCTATAACGCAGTAAGATTTTTTGGCTCCCGAGGACAGCGTTATATCGAGGTAGAGGTGTACTTTCTATTTCAGTCTAGAGGAAACAGTCAAATAAATCCAATTAAGCCCATTGCTCTGAAGTCAAGCTTAAAATAATTCAGTTTATTATTTCAAATCCAAAAGAAATGCAAATACAAATATCATGTGACTTAACAAGGTCCTAATGTTTTGACTAAATTTTACTCAAACTGAAGCCACCTTTCAGTATCATCAGTAAACATTTGTGGCAGCTATGCTACTAAATGCAACTATAGTTGAGGTTTGCTTGGCACCATTCCCATTTAAGCCTCTCAATTGTTTATAAATACAAAACAAAAACTGCTTGTACTCTCTCAACAGCAATCCTAACTTTAATAAGTCCTGGAAATTGAAGTATATTTTTAAAATAATAATCCAGGGCCTTCAACAATGAACTCTGCTGGGAAGTCACCTAACTTTGTCTGCAATGCAACAGCAAAACTGAAATTGGGTTTGTTACTTCTGGGCACGATAAAACCTACGATTCATTCTTAGACATGACCTCTAATTCTACACTCTCCCTCATCTCCAAAAAATCACTCACTTGACCCTGCAGCTCTGCCACATTCCTTGAGGTTGTGAATCTGGTTACCATAATCCTTGGAGAAGCAAGAAATGTGGTAGGGTGTAGCATGACAACCATTCAATTTGGTCAGCAGTGTAAGGATGGGCAGGAACACTTAGAAGGGCATAGCTTACTCTCAGGCTACGTATAATGTCTTTAACTATACAGTCAGCGTGATGTAGATTGCAATCTCCATGTTTGTCCAGAGTAGCACAAGCTGTCAAAGTTCAATAAATAAGTATGGCCACAGTGTCAGTAGCAGCAAGAAGACATAGCCACATGCAACAAGTGAAGAGCAAATATAGAGGCAACTTTACTAAGAGATACAGATTGTTGTTTTATGCCAAAAGAGGTTAATATTTTTAGGTAAGGTAGGGGGAAAAGGTAGGGTATATGAAGTTTAAAATCTCAGGCTTTGTCTACACTAGGGAAATTCTGCAAAAATTTTGCATCATTGTCAACACTTATTCAGCTGAACCTGTTGTAAGACCAGCTATAAACAGTTTTGAGTACCACATCACCGAATTCTCTTACTAAAAATAGTCTAATTGACATGATACTAAGAACAGTATCAACACAGGGCTTCCAGTGTTGCAATGGTGGGAAACTTGACAAAAAACGTTTCCTAGTGCATAAGAGGCCTATGTGAAAAGAGATCTCTTAACTGAACCTATTTGAAATATACTGTGCAACAGACAGTGTCACTGAAACACAAACAAAATTCTTCAAATACTTTTCATACCCCATAAGCAGGCTTGGAAGGATTAGATTTTTATCAGTAAATGTTGGTAAGCATCGATTTCACTGTACACACCCAAATCGACAAATGAATATCTCCATCAATAATAACTGAAATTTACAGATAAGCAAAGTAAGAAAAATACTGCTCGATATCTTTAAATCAAATTCAAATTTATTTACTTTGTATATTTTGATGTGATGTTAACAATTTGTTTTAATTATTATAAACTAACTTTTGAATCTCAATATCTACTGTCATCAATTATTGTCTGACCCCCCCCCCATAATTTCATGCAACTGTGAACATTTAAATATAGAAAAATAAAAAATGCTTAAAATCCATAATGTTGTGCAACTTTGAAAATGTATATCCAGAAAAATAGAAAAATGCTTAGATATCAGTGGTTTATTTTTGTTGAAATTATAAAAAAAATAAACATTGAATTCTGCCAAGCCAACACATAAGCAATAGCTCTGGCTAGCTTGTCAAGAGTAATATGAATATATAGTACAGATTCCATCAGATTACTTTATGACTACCAATAAGTTATCACTTTTTAGTTTTATCATTCATCTTATTGGTTTACCTGGAAAGCTACATTCATGGGATTACACATCCTATTTACAGCAGAAACTTAAAAAAAAACCCACTTGTGAACAACTGAAAATGGATGGACCCCATACATGTGCATAAAATGAACACAATACATACCTTCTTAATTCATTCATAACTTTGAAAGCTTTCTTCATATGCCAAGGATTCACTGTAACAGGGCAGTGTTTTTCAGTATTATCATCTTTCAGATCCACAGGCTTCTGATGGCAAAGTTTTGTACATCTGTAAACAAACAAGACCACCAAGTTTAGTTAACATTTCAGTCTACTTGAAAATCATGGTCCCAATTCTTTTTGCCAAACTCACTTTGTACTCAGAATGATTTCAAATTCCACATTACCAATACCCAGTACGTGTTTTGGAAAATATACCAGGCACCTAATAATACTAGTCAGAGGAATACATCTAATAGCCAGGTTGATGATAAAGAAGAATGTTAGCCTAGTAAGCTCCATGAGCAAAGGCACTAGTGAGGAGCCCATCCTCCCCCCTACCAATCCTCAGCTTCTGGGAAAGGAATGGGTAATGGAATTTTTGCCTAGGTGCTGTCCCTGAGTCCAGTCAAGGCAAGGTAGAGCATCTTTCATCTAAACCTATGATTAGTTGTTCCCTGATCATAGCTGAGGCCTGGCCTGACGTGGGTGATTAACAAATGAGGGAGATCTCATTTCTTGGATAGAATTAAGGAGGTAAACAGATTAGGCTGAAAACAGAACTTTTGTGCTAAATAAGATAAGTAAATAGGTCAGTAGGCTAAAAAGACAATGTCTGAGCCAGCTAAGGTAAGAGGCAGAACACCCAGAGCACCATTTACTAACAATGGGTAAAATAAGTTAGAAATGAAGAGATGAGGTTGAGCATGGGCAATGCATGAACAGAGCATGCTGCACAGGGATTGGTTCCTGCAAAGTAACCAAGCCAATCCAAAAACATGTGATGCAATGTAATATGTAAATATATATAAAGGAAGAGGCTTTCTGTGTAACTTTGGATGTGTGGGATTTCCTATATCCACCTATACTTGAGCCTGATCAACTCAGGGTAGCTTTGCTTTGTGCCAAAAAAAAAAAAAAAAAAAAAAAAGAATCTGAGTGACAATATCTGGAGTCAAACTGAGAATTGGATGAAGCATTCTCCCAGAACTGGACAAGGTGTTCTAGATAAACTGAGTGGAAAAGATCTCAGACGTAATCCCAGTACTGATAAATTTTTAATCTCCCATACCCTTATCTGTCTGTTGGAAGAGAATCAGTTCACTCCCTTTCCCCCAGCCCTAGGCTGCTGCAACACAACATCTCCCACAGCTTCCAGGTCATCCTCCACCTTTGAAAACTCCAGTATCTGCTACTGTTCAGTTTTCCACATCAGCAACATGAAACTGACACGATTATGGGCAATTTCAGGGCTATCCACAAGACTCTTCTGAAGACAAGGATTGAAACGGACTAAACTTTTTTTAATGTGTTACTGCTGCTTGAAAAGTCTCAGAGTAGCAGTAGAGACAACAAAGCTGTCTGAAGAACAGCATCACTTCTGTTTAGATTTGGCAAGTGATCTCACAACCATAAAGGTAAAAGACTTAACTTTTTAAAAGAATGTTTAAATTCTACAAACATTGTTTATACCAGCTCCTTTGCTCAGCTAAGCTAGCCAGTAATGACTAGGCAAGTAGATTTTCAAGCTATGCTATTGCCTATAATGCCTAAAGGCTGTGCTGCTATTCCCACAAAGGAGACACATTACCATTTCACTCTGTTATACAATATTTACTAGCTCTCATATGTTCATCTGCACTACACAACTTTATTCCCTAACCTCAAAATTTCCCAACAATCAAGCATGAGCATTTGCCATTCAAATCACTTGTCGGAGGCAATTCACTCTGACACAAATACTTTAAAAGTTTACAATATCTTATAGTGAAGATTAAATCACTGCTTATAGTTTGTCATGTTTAAGTTTTTTTTTACCAAATTAGGTAAAATTTACCAAATTCAACGTAAGATTTAGGGACCTAGAACTCTGATCTGTTTTTTCCACTGCATCTGCTAGACCAGTGGTTCCCAAACCGGGGTTTGTGAATCCCTGGGGGTTCACGAAATGTTACACGGGGTTCTCAGGAAAAAATTCCCTAATGGCAGACAGAGCTGTCCCTAGGGGCCCCGGGCAGCACGGGACCAGCAGCCTGGAGCCCCTGGACTTCCAAGAGCTAAGCAGATCAAAACAAGCATATCTATCACACTGAGGAGATTTAAACTTCAAGACTCCTTATAAGAAATGGAAAGGGAGGTGGATATTTTTTGCTGTTTTTAAAATTAAATAGGCAGCTAGTATTGTTTTTAAAATTATTATGAAGAACAAGTTTAAGCTTTGTTGTAACGTGCGTTGTTTGCCTGAACTGCTCAAGACCTGAATGCTCTTTGAGTTGGCTTCTTAAATACCTTCATGCTGTTTCACATCTGATACACCTTGATGAACCATAGGAGCCTTGTCTTATAACAGGCTTATTCAAAGTGATACAAGCTACGAAAGTGAGATCTTGGAAGAGTGTTGCCGTTTTCATAATGTAATTATTAATTATTTATCATAATAAATAGTGTCTAATAAGAATGCCAAAAACAAATGTTATATTTCCAAGATCACTGCTTTTATAATTTATACTCAGGTAAAGGAGAAAATCCCTGGAAATATTCATTTTTAAGAGGGGATTCGTGAGACTTGACATTTTAGTGAAAAGGGTTCACAGGTTGTTAAAGTTTGGGACCCATTGCGCTAGAGTATTTTTCTGAGCATGTCTGAAGCAGCTTTAAAAAAAAAAAAAAAAAAAGATAGCACATACATGAAGATAATGGCTACTTGAATTTAAGATTTAAACCTGTAATTCTAGAAGCGCTGTATTCCCACAAATAGGAAAGCAAAGCAACCTTTACTATACCATTCAGGATTTTGGGTCTAGTAACATAACATTTTGGACCAAACTGCAAGAAAGACAAAAAGCACTGATCCACAAAGCAGGGTGGATAAAACTCAATGATTTAAAAGAAAAAAGAAAAAAAAAATCAAAAAAATCGGATTTTTTTAATTTAAAATCAGATTTTTTTTTTATAAAATGCTTTTTGAGGAAAAAACCTACCTAAAGATAGTTTTAATTAAGATACATTATAGCTCAAAGATATCTCATCATGGAATAGGGATTATAAATTCTAATTCTATAGTATGAGACAATATATTCATGTAACGTTTAAGAAAAGTTTTGTAAATGAGTGCCAATAGTTCATGGATTAGGGACCCCAATCTTATGGGGTTCCACAGGCTTCTGTATAGATTATTTAGGTTAATCTTTCTATCTACCCAATGGGACTCAGTTCTCAGTCTAGAAGATACCATCAGAGATGCTTAATTTTGCAGTTCTCAAACTGTGGATTTGTGTCTCCAGAAGTAACATGCTTGTTAATGGCAAAAATGTTTTTAAATAAATAAATAATATATAGAGGTGAGAAATAACAGACCTCAACTCTATTGTCCCTCTGCAAATTTGTGTACACAGAGTCAATCCCTTACCTCTCTCTAAAAGTGCAAAGTTTCAAAAAGTTCAATGAACAGAAGATTCAGGGCCGGCTCCAGGCACCAGCCCTCCAAGCATGTGCTTGGGGCGGCACCTGGAGGGGGGCGGCGCTCACCTGGGGAGAGCGGGGCCGCGGCCGGGCTCTCCGCCCTCCCCCCGGCGCTCCGGCCGGCAGGGAAGAGCGGGGCCGCCCTCCCGCGGCGCTCCGGCCGGCTGGGGAGAGCGGGGCCGCGGCCGGGCTCGCCGCCCTCCCCCCGGTGCTCCGGCCGGCAGGGAAGAGCGGGGCCGCCCTCCCCCGGCGCTCCGGCCGGTCGGGGAGAGCGGGGCCCCAGCCGGGCTCTCCGCCCTCCTCCCAGCGCTCCGGCCGGCAGGGAAGAGCGGGGCCGCGGCCGGGCTCGCCGCCCTCCCCCCGGTGCTCCGGCCGGCAGGGAAGAGCGGGGCCGCCCTCCCGCGGCGCTCCGGCCGGTCGGGGAGAGCGGGGCCCCAGCCGGGCTCTCCGCCCTCCTCCCAGCGCTCCGGCCGGTCGGGGAGAGCGGGGCTCCGGCCGGTCGGGCTCGCCGCCCTCCTCCCGGCGCTCCGGCCGGTCGGGCTCGCCGCCCTCCTCCCGGCGCTCCGGCCGGTCGGGCTCGCCGCCCTCCTCCCGGCGCTCCGGCCGGTCGGGCTCGCCGCCCTCCTCCCGGCGCTCCGGCCGGTCGGGGAGAGCAGGGCCCCGGCCGGGCTCGGTGCCCTCCCCTGCTGCGCTCCCCGCCGGGGGGTGGGGGGGCGGCGGGAGGCTTTTTTGTCTGGGGCGGCAAAAAAGCCAGAGCCGGCCCTGAGAAGATTGTTAGGGGCGGAATCCATCTGGACAAGGAGAAGAAGTCTGGAGATAAATGTGAGGAGTGAGGGACATATGCTTGTTTTGTTAAAATGTTATATGTTTGCTGTTGAAGAAAAAAATCCAGAATACTTAACGTTTTTGTTTTAGTTAAATAAAACAATTTAAATGTCTGTCTGGTGATGTTCTCCTCCTAATATAGCATGGCAAGAAAACCCTCCAAATATTAATGATTAACCCATTGAATTGGAGATAGTTCACCTCCCAATGACTTCATAAATATCTGCTTCAATTGCCTTTGGTAAATGAAATAACCAAACAATCATTCATTTTCTGATATAGCTGTAAAACTAATCTGAAAAGTTTTCAAAATAAGTCACTGTTTAAAAATGTATAGTGTGTACCTTCTAAAAATGAAATCTACATCTATCTCTGAGTTGTTTCGAGTATGTATTAAGGTTATAACAACCAACAAGAATGCACTTTTATGTAGAAAACCATGATTAAATCGAGTCTTCCTGATTAGTGATTTAAATCATGATTTAATTCAATTTTATTTAAATCAAATCCACCCTGCCACAAAGGAAGAGAGAATCATCGATAGAAAGAGGTCAGCAGAAAAATATGGTTTTCTACTTCAAACCCCTAGCAACTTTAACACTTGCTACATTCTAGAATTTAAAAGTTTGTTTTACAGTTAACTTTTGGGAAGTGTCCTAAACGAACAGATACAATTCAAGTAAAAAGTGGTTCAGGGGGTAATTAGTAGAAAAATTTTGCATCAATGTTCAAAAAAACCAACATTAGTAAGTATTTCTTCCTTACATCTATCACTATACTTCAAAACACCTAAATACATCATCTGTAGTGCATTTCTTTTAGAGTAAACTTTAATTTTCCAGTTTATATGTTGTATATAGGGATCATCATTCAGAAATAAAAGCAAGCAATCAAAATGATATACTACAGGTATTAGGCAATATATATTGCACCATAAGATAATTAACGGTGAAGTAAACATTTACCCTTTTACTTCTCTGCTTGCTTACAACACACATCCAAGTCAGCAATACCTCTTCTACCATAACTTCTCACACTCCAACGCAATACACCACACTCTAAAAACTTTAAGATGATTCCAAATGCTGTCTTTGAGGGTTTCCAGACACACTGGCTAAGGTGGAGGGGTTGATTACATATGAACCATAAATTCGTAAGGAAGTGATGAAACGGTCAGATTCTAGGTTACAAAACAGCAATGTTATAAAGACCACAATGAATTAAAAAGCCCTCCTTAATATGCATCCTATTTTGGGGGCTGCTTTACATACTTTAAATTACTTTGGATTTGTTTAGTGGTATCTCCAGCTGAGCTACAGTTGTTTGTGACAGCAACTCTATTTTAGTTTTCTAGTGGTCCCATATCGGTGGCATCTGAGACTATATTGTAATGAGGAGGGTATGATGCACGTACATTAGACCACAGTGTAGACAGCCGGGGTGAACCTTAACCTAAGCATGGTGCAGTCATGTGGTTTGAATCTTCAATACACTGATGCTATAAAAGATCTTCCAGTTGTCCTGATTATCATGGTTAACTAAATAGGGTGAAAACAATGTGGTTGGCTGAATCAGAGGAATGCTCAGACTCATACTACCTTTTCTCTGCCTATCCTATTCATGCAACCCTCCCCGTTTGATGATCCTTGCTCCTCCTGAAATTCCAGGACTACAATAGCTACACTTTGGTGCTCCTGAGAAGTAGGTAAAGTTTAAACATTCAGGGGCAATATATAACCTCACTTGCATGTCAGATTACAACACACATGATGATGTAGGGAGAAAAGATATAATGCAGGATCTCTTACATCATTCAATCCTGGATTGGTATAAAAAATGGGAGTCTAGATTTGTATATAGGCATGCAACACATTTATTGAATACCAGAAAACAACAGATGGGACCCAGTTGTCATTTCTAACTTCATTTCTAACTTCATATGTCAAAGTCTTCACCTGTCAAATCTTGGAAGAGCAGAAAGTGCTGCCATGTACACTGAGTAGAGTTTTCATAAACATATTCACTTCCATTATCCCATACACACCACCCCATCATGGTTAATTCCTTCTGTCGTCAATCTTTTGCTAACTCCTCCAAAATCCAGGCTCCTACAAGCAGCAAAGGCTGCAAGATTTGTTGCAGACAGGCCTCTTTTTGGAAGACAGCTTGGGAAAGCACAAATTTACCATAAGAGATAAAGAAAGTAACAGCAGGTGGTATATTTTTCCATTTATGCATAACAGTGTGGGGAGAAGGTGTCTGTAGCGAATTTTTGTTCAACTGCCTAGGTAACTGCCAAACCCTGGGTATTAGAGAGAAATATAAGTGAGGTAATACACTCCAAATCCTGGGTACAAAGGAGGTAATATGTTGCTTACCTGAATACAAAGAAAATATATGGTTGTTTGTTACAAAAGTAAAATTACTGCACCAAGGAGGAAAAGGGGTTTGCAAGTACCATGGGCAAGGAAGGAGTTACACACCTATACATAATACTATTGCTCAATCACTGGAACACTCATTGAGCTTCAAATCTGAGGAGGTTTGGAACTATGGAATTGGTAACATGTTGTAAAATATTGAGAAGCAGAAAATATACATACCTACATAAACCACTGATGCAACTGCTTATTGCTTAGCAACCCTGCTTTTTAAAAGAGCCACTATATCCACATGCCTTGAACACTCTAGAAATCTCTTAATGTAGTAATACATCTCAGTGCATGCTCTAACAGGTGTACATGCATATGTATGCATACACAAAACCAGCAAATGAGTGTGGGTGATACTTTAAATGTTTCATATTGTCTGCAAAACCATTCTTCATAAAACAGATACTATAAAAATGTCTATAGGTAATGCAAAAATGAGAGAATCTCAGTCAAGATGAGGGAAATCTAACAGGGTGGTTACACATTTCTCTTGAAGGCATCCTTAATGAGAGTGCTAGTCCCCTCCTTGGGAACAGATTTTAAGGGCATTCCTTAGCATCTCCTCTCCTGGTCTTATGGGATGGGAGTGCATTTTATCATGTTTTCTGCTGACCATTTTTAATCTTGCTCACTTTCCCCAATCTCCCTCATTCACCCGCCTCTGCTTATGACAGCCCTTAAGAGTTATTTATGAAACACTGCCATGCTTGGCGCTGTACAAGGTACAACGAGACAGTCTGCCCCCTGAAGATCTTACAGTACTAGTGCAAAACAATAAGTATTATTAAAATCCTATCGACACCTTGCCCACTACTACGTTTTACCTGTGGGGTGCTTCTGTTTTGAGATGTGCCAGGCTTTAACGTGTCCTAACGCCACCAGGGCAGATGGGAGGGACCCAGAGCCAGCCGGCAGGTGGGAGACGCGCATTCTGCCGGGTCCCTGGCAGCGGCGTCCAGGGCTCCCCTGCCAGGATCGCGCTGGCACAAGCGAGGGAGCGGGAGGAAGAAGGGGGACGAGCCCGAGCAATGGGCACTCAAGGCACCGCGGTACCTGGGGACCAGGAGGGAGACCCCGAGCCACAACTGCCGCCTCCCTCCAGGCAGAGGCTACCGGAGACCAGGACAGGGGGGGAAGGGGCCGCTCCCCAGCCCGGAGGCCATGGAGGAGACATCGCCGGGGATTCCCCACGTCATCAGCAGGGCGCGCCCGGGGCATCCCCGAGGCCCCCCTCTCTTGCCCGCCCGCCCACACTCACACCGGCGGCAGCAGCATCTCCATCGCGGCTCCGCGCAGGCTTCCTCCTCAGAACGCAGGCACCGCACGCTGCCGCCAGCACCATTCCAGCCGTGCGCGCCCGGACACCCCCCGCCGCCCGCGCCTCTCCCCTGCCGGGCCCCCCTACCACCGCCCAGGAGGAGACGGGCTCCCATCCATCTGCCCGCCAGAGCCGGGCTACGCTGCCCCTGCCGGGCGCCACTAGCTCAGCCCACTTCCGGGTTCCATCCAGGAGGGCGGTGACGGCGCAACGTCAGCACGCAGCCTCGCCGTGAACATAAGAACTTAAGTGATCTCTCTCCTACCATCCATCCCCACCCTCTGACAAACAGAGTCTAGGGACACCCTTCCTTACCCATCCTGGCTAATAGCCATTAATGGACTTAACCTCCATGAATTTATCCAGTTCTCTTTTAAGCCCCCTTATAGTCCTAGCCTTCACAGCCTCCTCAGGCAAGGAGTTCCACAGGTTGACTGTGTGCTGTGTGAAGAAGAACTTCCTTTTATTTGTTTTAAACCTGCTGCCCATTAATTTCATTTGGTGGTCCCTAGTTCTTATATTATGGGAACAAGTAAATCATTTTTTCTTATTCACTTTCTCCACACTACTCATGATTTTATATACCTCTATCATATCCCCCCTTAGTCTTCTCTTTGCCAAGCTGAAAAGTCCTAGCCTCTTTAATCTCTCCTCATATGGGACCCGTTCCAAACCCCTAATCATTTTAGTTGCCCTTCTTTGAACCTTTTCTAATGCCAGTATATCTTTTTTGAGATAAGGAGACCACATCTGTATGCAGTATTCAAGATGTGGGCGTACCATGGATTTATATAAGGACAATAAGATATTCTCTATCTTATTCTCTATCCCTTTTTTAATAATTCCTAACATCCTGTTTGCTTTTTTGACTGCCACTGCACACTGCGTGGATGTCTTCAGAGAAGTATCCACGATGACTCCAAGATCTCTTTCCTGATTAGTTGTAGCTAAATTAGCCCCCATCATATTGTATGTATAGTTGGGGTTATTTTTTCCAATGTGCATTACTTTACTTTTATCCACATTACATTTCATTTGTCATTTTGTTGCCTAATCACTTAGTTTTGTGAGATCTTTTTGAAGTTCTTCACAGTCAGCTTTGGTCTTAACTGTCTTGAGCAGTTTAGTATCGTCTGCAGACTTTGCCACCTCACTGTTTACCCCTTTCTTCAGATCATTTATGAATAAGTTGAATAGGATTTGTCCTAGGACTGACCCTTGGGGAACAACACTAGCTACCCCCCTCCATTCTGAAAACCTACCATTTATTCCTACCCTTTGTTCCCTGTCTTTTAACCAGTTCTCAATCCATGAAAGGATCTTCCCTCTTATCCCATAACAACTTAATTTACGTAAGAGCCTTTGGTGAGGGACCTTGTCAAAGGCTTTCTGGAAATCTAAGTACACTATGTCCACTGGATCCCCCTTGTCCACATGTTTGTTGACCCCTTCAAAGAACTCTAATAGATTAGTAAGACAAGATTTCCCTTTACAGAAACCATGTTGACTTTTGCCCAACAAGTTATGTTCTTCTATGTGTCTGACAATTTTATTCTTTACTATTGTTTCAACTAATTTGCCTGGTACTGATATTAGACTTACCGGTCTGTAATTGCCGGGATCACCTGTAGAGCCCTTTTTAAATATTGGCGTTACATTAGCTATCTTCCAGTCATTCGGTTCAGAAGCTGATTTACAGCTTACAAACCATAGTTAATAGTTCCCCAATTTCACATTTGAGTTCTTTCAGAACTCTTGGGTGAATGCCATCTGGTCCCGGTGACTTGTTATTGTTAAGTTTTTCAATTAATTCCAAAACATCCTCTAGTGACTTCAATCTGTGACAATTACTCAGATTTGTCACCTACAAAGGACAGCTCAGGTTTGCGAATCTCCCTAACATCCTCAGCCGTGAAGACTGAAGCAAAGAATTTGTTTAGTTTCTCCACAATGACTTTATTGTCTTTAAGTGCTCCTTTTGTATCTCGATTGTCCAGGGGACCCACTGGTTGTTTAGCAGGCTTCCTGCTTCTGATGTACTTAAAAAACATTTTGTTATTACCTTTTGAGTTTTTGGCTAGCTGTTCTTCAAACTCCTTTTTGGCATTTCTTATTAAATTTTTACACTTAATTTGGCAGTGTTTATGCTCCTTTCTATTTACCTCACTAGGATCTGACTTCCACTTTTTAAAAGATGCCTTTTTATCTCTCACTGCTTCTTTTACATGGTTGTTAAGTGAGCGGGACGCCCACAAACCTCATGCCCTCCCCTGCCATGTCCCAGCTGGAGCGTGGGGCATGAGGCAGGCGGGCGTGCGAGGGCCTGGGCTCTGCGGGGCCAGGCGCAGTGGCGAGTCAGGAGGGCTTTGCGGGGATGGGCCAGTTGTGCAGGGGAAGGTGGAGCTGCAGGGTGACCCCCACCAAACGCTGCCTGGGCCAGGGCCAGCTCCAGGTTTTCTGCCGCCCCAAGCAGCGGGGGGGGGGGGGAAAGCCGATCGGCGGCACTTCGGCGGCAGCTCAATTGCGCTGCAACATTCTTCGGCGGCAGTTCGGTGGCGGGTCTTTCACTCCCTCTCTTCCTCGGTGGCAGCAATTCAGTGGCAGCTCAAAGAGGAAGACAGGGACTGAGGGACACGCCGCCGAAGTCCCGCCGAAGACCTGGACATGCTGCCCCAATAGCGGACAGAGTGCCGCCCCTTTGTATTGCCAGCCCCAAGCACCTGCTTCCTTCGCCGGTGCCTGGAGCCGGCCCTGGACATGACCTCTTCACAGGCTGTTCCTTCATGTAAATGGGCTTCATTTAATGCAAATTAAATGTGTCTCTGATAAGCTCCCAACATGGCCCTAAGTAAATGCCCATTCTGTTAGCTGCCTGCAGCTAACACTGCACAATCTGAATCAGATAAAAGTTTTGCTAAAATTCAGAGTACAAAGATGCTGTTAATTTATAATCTGCCCTTTGCTGGGGTTACCTGAAAAGACCTGAGGAGGATACTCAATATGTGTCTGTGGAAATGCTGGCTGTTAGCCTTAAACATGTCTCCTCATCAGGTGTAAATGGACAGGAAAGGTTTTCTTTCCATTTACACCTGCATGGAGGCATGTTTCTCCCCAAAAGCTAGTGTTTACTGCTGTGTGTTTCATTCCTTTAGATCTCTTCAATAATGCCAGCCAGCCGCTGCCTTCTTCAGATCAATTTTCTCAACTGACATGTCATCTCTTTGTGTTTTTGACCAGTAACTTGAATTCAAGTGTCAAATATTTTACCGATTTGAGAAGTCTCTCTCACACAGTCAAAATGTATGAAGTTTTAAGTGAGAACTGAGGTTAAGATCACCTTTGTCTGTTTTCTAGAAGAAGAAAATAAGACACCAGAAACTTTTGCTGAGAATAAATAAGAGACGACACCAAAGTGCAGAGGAAGAATTTCTATTTTTGATTATACCTTAAGGCAACAAAGGAAATGTAATGGCTACAATAGCACAGTTAATGAGTAGCTATACAAAATTTATTGTGTTAAGTGTAATACTTTAAACAATACGTCTACTTATATTTTCATAGCATCTGTAATTTAGAACATCTAATTTTCATAACATCTGTAACTGAGTTGCATGCATTTGTACTGTGATCAGAACATGTATCTACTTCCATCATTATTAAGTTGGAATATATTTACTGAGATGGTTATATATAGGAGCTACACTACAACAGCTTCCTGTATTCACGTTGGACATTCCAATTAATTTTTACCATCTGCCCTACATATGACGCTACCTAATCTATAAAGCACTATGTGGGATTTGCAGGTATTTTTAGATGACTGTCTTTTTTCCACTGCCTGATGGGCTGATCCAGTTGTACTTGGCCTGCACTAGCACAAAGCTGTTTTCCCGTATCTTCCTGAATTGCATCATCTCCCCACCCTCTCTCATTGTGATGACATCATTGTCTGGTTCACTAAAGGACACCTCTGTTCGCTTGTGACAATACTGGGCATGGATGCAGCGCAGCCCAGCAGCCAGGGCCATGCCGAGGGCAGCTGTACAGCCAAGGAGAATGCCAAGTTGGGCTGCTATGAATTGTCCCTCTTTTCTGGGGTGTTCTGCTCCTTTCCCAGGAACAGCAGCATCAGGCATGGGTCTGGTCACCCATGGAAGTGTATTCCCAGCAACCTCCTCTTGGTTCTCCTCCTCCTCTCCGGCAACTGCATGTTCTGACTGCAGCAAGAAGTTTGCTGAAGCCTTCTGTGTCACTGACCGCCTCTCTGCCATCTGCCTTGAAGCTGATGATAAACTGCTGGAGACATCCAAGTCAGCTTCCCTATCTCTATGCTGTGACGTTGTGCCTGGAACTGCAAGCAGGTAAGTGTACGAAAACTGGGTGGAAAGTGAAGCTGTAGCATGCAACACAGGTTTTGTCATCTCCTGGTTGGAGTTCACAGCAACCTCCTTAAAAGCAAAAATGTGACAAAATATCTGATGAGAGTCTAAACAGCTTGTGGGATTTAACTGGCTCTTTCGGATCCTAGTCACTGGTTCAAATCCACCTAGTTTGGGAATAACCAAGAACAATAGCCAATGGTTGTTTATTGGCCTTTGTGAAATGAGTTGGTGCATTCAACAGGGACACAACTGACACCCTTGCTTGATATCTCATCACAGGATGCCATAGATGGAATAGACACTCGAAGTTGGTCCCATTGCTCAGAGTGGAAGCAAGTTGGTAGGGCAGAGTAGGAAGCTTACCCCATCAAGGTGCCAGTCTCTGTAAAAAGGACTTCAATTTCTGGGGCTGGTACCTGGCACCTGGCACCAGCCCTGCAGTCACTTAACATATCTTGCTCAAAAATATAAAATAGACACCTGAGTGCACCGAATGATTACACTTCGCTAATGCCAGGATCATGCTTCCACATCAATAGAAAGATGCCCATTAACTTTTCTGGGCTTTGGATCAGGGCTTTGGGGCAGGGGAGTCACAGAAGAATTTAGTTTACCTCGCCCTTTGACACTATTTAAATAAAAGGAAAAGTTCCCATAGGATTTTAAAGTTCAATAACTCAGCCCTGGCCAAAAGTTGCCTGCTTTCCCACGCTGCACTGTCAGTTGGAAAACTGCCACCTGTAAATAATGCTGAACCATCCCATACAATGTGAATTGGTATTTTGTTAACTCACTCATTTCTCAGTTTCTTCTTGTTGCAAAGCACCTTGTTTTAGCAGTCACAAAATGAAGACCCCAGGCTAGACTTTAGCCTAGACTTCACTACAGATCTTAATCAAGACTGGCTGCAGAGGCAATCTGAGGATTTTAGAGATGCCCCTGAAAGAAATGAATCTGAGACCTGCACTGAACTCTTACCTTCACATTGCACAGCTGCTCCCTGATCTAGAACCAGTGAAGTCTATGGGTGATCAGCTTCTTTGGGTTTGGATCGGGCCCTTAGTAGCTGGTTTCTATGCAACTTGAGCAGTCCAGCAGGCTCTTTAGCACATCCATCAATTACACCAGAAAAGCTCTTGGCCTCTGATGTCATTAGTGGGTGTTTAAAAAGCTTGCTGGGTAGCCAGTCAGGCAGGAGTCCTGGTGAGCTGTGAGGCTAGGAAGGGGATAGACAGCAATAGCTCAGATTGTGAGAGAGGTTACCACTGAAGAAGGTGAATGTGACAATAAAATGTAGACAGCGAACAACAGAATTTCAGTGATTAAACTGCAGAATCTAGAGTAGCTAGCTAGCAGTGTCAATATAGCACAGATACTTGGAACAGCCATCCCAGTCCCTTCCCCCAAATGGAAAAAGGGCTATCTACCTGGAAAATACTATGGGATTTCACCCTTTGTTTCTCTCCTTCCATTTTGGATTCATTCTGTCCTTTCTTTCCTGATTTGTAAAATTCTCTTCTCTTATGTTCCCGGTGTGTCTCTTCTTTCTTTCTCTCTCCTTTCCCTTCTTTCATTTTTTCTTGCCCATCCCCTTTGCCCAAGTGATCCACATTATCTCACCTTTGACTCCACTGCACCTGTTATTTGGTCCATTTGCTCACTGATCTCTCCTCTATCTCCCTCTCTTCTCCTTTTTCTCTCCTGGAATCTCCTAAATATTTCTCATTTGTTCTCTCCCTTGATTCTCTGTGTGTGTTATCTGGTCCATTTGCTCACTGATCTCTCCTCTATCTCCCTCTCTTCTCCTTTTTCTCTCCTGGAATCTCCTAAATATTTCTCATTTGTTCTCTCCCTTGATTCTCCTCCCCTCCCAGGATTGCGGTGCCGATTGGAGGAGAATTGGAGCGGGGGCTGTGTGCTCAGCGGAGGAGGCAGAGTGGAGGTGATCTGGGGCGGGGAGAGGTTCCCCTGTGCATCCCCCCACCCCGTTACTGCGGGCGGCCCTTCCCGCGTCAGCTCACCTCTACTCCACCTCTTTGTCTGAGCGGGCTTTTAGGTGCCCTCAACCACTAGGCGGCCGCCTAGTTCGACTAGTGGTTGCACTGGCCCTGGCCTGGGCACAGCCCAGGGTTTATTGCTTTCCCACTGGGAGACTCAGGTCTGGAGTCAAAGGAAGAAGGAAAATGAACCTGCAACTGCGCTAACAGGTCTCCGCTTTCCCTGAGTCCTTTCCTCTGGTGCCACCACTGCTGGAATAGTGCGTCCAGTTCTAGAGCCCTCCGTTCAAGAAGGATGTTGCTAAACTGGAAGGGGTTCAGAGAGGAGTCGCAAGAATGATGAAAGGACTAGAAAACATGCCTCACGGTGACAGACTGGAGGAGCTCAGTCTATTTAGCTTAACAATAAGAAGAGTAAATAGTCTATAAGTACCTACCTGGGGAACAAATATTAAGTAACGGGCTCTTCACTCTAGTAGAGAAAAGTGTAACACAAGCCAATGGCTTGAAGTTGAAACTACATGGATTCAGATTTGTAATAAGGTGTAAATTTTTAATAGTAATTAACCATTGGAACAGTTTACCAAGGGACATAGTGGACATCACTGGCAATTTTTAAATGAAGATGGGATGCTTTTCTAAAAGATATACTTTAGGAATTATTTAGGGAAGCTGTTTGGCCTGTGTATACAGGAAGTCAGACTAGATGATTACAATGGTCATAGGCGACGGCTACCTCCGGGCCCAGGGGGGGTGCTTAACCCCTCACTCCACCCCAGGTCCTGCCCCCTTTCCCCAAACCTTCAGCCCCATCCCACCCTTGCTCTGCCCCAGGCCCTGCCTCATCCCACCCCTTCTCCCAAGTCCCCACCCCTGCCTCTTCCCCTCCTCTTCCGTCAGTTCTGCCCCCTCTCTTGAGCGTGCCCTGTCCCTGCTCCTCCCTCTCCCTCCCAGAGCCTCCTGCATGCTGTGAAACAGCTGATTGCAGCAGGCAGGAGGCACTGGGAGAGAGCAGGAGGAGCTGATCGGCAGGGGCTGCCAGCAGGCGGAAGGCACTGGGAGGGTGGGGGAAGCTGACTGCCGGTAGGTGCTAAGCACCCGCTAATTTTTTTCCATGGGTGCTCCAGGAGTCAGCACCTATGACAATGGTCCCTTCTGGCTTTGGAATCTCTGAGTCCTTCTGAGGGGCTCAGAGCACTCTACAAAAGATGGGTATTATCCCCATTTAAAAATAGTCATGATTTTCAAGTTGTATAATAAATAAACATGTTCCAAGAGAACATAAATGAACAGCCCAACTAATTTATCTCAACAATTACATATAAAATCCTAACAACCTAACCAGCAACAATTAAGTCCACTAAGGATTTTGAGGAAGACAAATCTCACAGAAGAGAATTTTAAAATAAGACTCATCATTAAACACATTTTAAACCTACATCAGGGAGGGCCTCACCCTCCCTGACTGAACTAACCTCGTTATCTCCAGACTGATTCTTGCCTGCATATTTATACCTGCCTCTGGAAATTTCCATTACATGCGTCTGATGAAGTGGGCATTCACCCACGAAAGCTTATTCTCCAATACATCTGTTAGTCTTTAAGGTGCCACAGGACTCTTTGTTGCTTTTTACAGATCCAAACTAACACGGCTACCCCTCTGGTATTTTAAACCTACAAGACTAACTTATGGGTATTATTGGTCAACAGCAGGCCTCCCCTAGTTAAGATTGCAACTGAGTTCACATTATTCTCTTGATTTTTGCACACCCCATTCCAAAATCTTGATTGCTTTGTGGCAAATGGGCCTCTGTGATACTGGCAATTATAATCTTATAATGGGTATGTTTTTTGACAAGAGCTGTCTTGCACCCAGTGCCATTCAGAATTAGAACGTTCCATAAAGGTCTGGTTTGGATTCCTAGGAAGTTGGAGTCATCAAGGCAGCACTTTCTGTAAACGGGGTTTGGGTCACACCCATCCTCACATGCAGAGCACACCTCTCCTGGTGCTGTTGTTGTGGTGTGTCATGGCTGGTTGCCCTCCGTTTCACTCTGCCCCCTTGACTCCGGGGACACATAGAAGGGTTTTATTTTGGGGGATACCATTCCCCCTTCTCAGTAACTCTTCTACCAGATGTTCTTGGTTCCTGAGGGTGTGGATGACCATTATGAAGTGCTAGCTCTTCCATCTGATGTGGTCCATGCATCCACTGTTGGGGCTCATCCACCTTCATCACAGGTGGGGAACTTGGTCCTCATCCACAGTGTCAGTTGTTGGCATTTGCTTATTACTCTGAGCAGGAGCCTTTATCAGGTATAGTCAGACACAAAGCTCGTGCGGGCATGGATGACCACATCCTGAAGAACAGCAGCTTATGCCTCTATTACCCATTACTGTGGAGGAGCAACCTTCCATCCACACCAAACTCAAGGTGTGGCACTTGTTATTAGACAGCTCTAGTACTGACTTTAACCACATGAAACCTCTGTTCTCTAGGCTTACTCTATATTTGGCTCCAACATCATTGTGGACACATCTCTTGTTGTGTCCCACGCGCCAGCTGTGGAAAAGGACCCATTCTAGTACCAGCTAGTAGAAACATTCCGGTAACACTGCCACACGACACACTGTTAGTGCTTGGCGATTTCAATGCTGTGACTGGCTGCAATCGAACTAAGTATGAAATCCAGCAACCCATAATAGGCCCCTTTGGTTCGGGTTCTCAAATGACAACACTACCTGGCTTTTCACGTATACCACCTTGTCTGTGGGTCTTTGGTGGTTCAGAAGCACCAGCAAACTCAGAACGCAGACTGGTTGTCACTCAGCTCTCACTGCATCTTCCAACTTCTTGCAAACCAGATGTTTGCTACCAATACAATGTCCAGAATCTTTCTGAGGATCTTGTTGAAGCCATGAAATACACTCAGGCCAGCATGGATCACATATGTAACCTCAGTACCAGCATGGACGATGTGGAGAGCACCTAGAATAGTATATGTAACACTATAGCATGTTCCACCGCTGGAACAATCAGCGTCAGATGGTTAACCAAGACACTTTGGCTTTCTGAAGAAGTCTTTGTTATATTATCGAAAAAGGTAGAAGCACGTAAGCAGACAGATGTCCAAGAATGTAAACTGCTGAAAGGCATTTTCTGGACCATGGCAAAATGTAACCATGAGATCTATGTAAATTCCCTCACTGACGAAGCAGAGGACAGCCTAAAGAACAATCTGCATGCTGCCTACCAAGCCATCACCCACCTGGCTGGCAGCCATGAACAGCCTTCTAACATCCCTATTATGAAACAAGATGGCTCTCCCTGCTCATTGAGGAGGTGCTAAACCAGGGTGGCCAACCTGAGCCTCAGAAGGAGCCAGAATTTACCAATGTTCATTGCCAAAGAGCCACAGTAATACGTCAGCAGCCCCCCCAACAGCTTCCCCCACCCGCTCCCAGCATCTCCCATCCACCAGCAGCCCCGCCAATCAGCGCGTCCTGATCAGCTGTTTTGTGGCATGCAGGAGGCTCGGGGGGGGGGAGGGGAGGAGTGAGGGCACGGCAGGCTCAGGAAAGGGGGCAGGAAGGAGTGGAGTGTGGGCAGGGCCTATGGCAGAGCTAAGGGTTGAGCAGTGAGCATGCCCGGCACATTGGAAAGTTGGCGCCTGTAGCTCCAGCCCTGGAGTCGGTGCCTATACAAGGAGCCGCATATTAACTTCTGAAGAGCTGCATGTGGCTCCGGAGCCACAGGTTGGCCACCCCTGTGCTAAACAGATGGAAAACACATTAAAGCATGCTGAAGCACAGACCTGCTGATGACTGTTTAGAGCTACATGACCTGGCAAACCTCACAGCTGTAGATCCAGGAACAAAAATTGATCTTTGGTAACTCAAGGAAGTATGAAAGGTCAACCGAGAGTTACACAATGGACATGCTGCTGGATCTGATGGTATTTCATTGCAGCTGCTCAAAGGTGCCTTGGAACCAGTGAGCACCAGCCTGCATCAACTGTTCTTAAAAGTGTAAGCATCAGGCAAAGTACCAACAGACTGGAAAGACAGCATCATAGTGTCCCTATATAAGGGCAAGGAATCTTGCACCGATTGTGCCAACTACAGGCCAATATCATTTTTATTGGTCCCTGGAAAGGTCTTTGCTCACATTCTCCTTGGTAGGATGCAGTCATTCCTTAACAGACATTGTCATCCACAACAGTCAGATTTCACTGCAGGGCAATAAACAATGCTGGTCTTACCCTCTGGCTCTTGGCTGAACTGCATCAAGAATTTAACAATATGCTTCATGTGGCATTTTGATTCAGTTGACATGTCAGCACTTTGGCTTGCACTGAAAGGAGTTGCTGTTCCAAATATTCTGCTAACTCTGATGCGCGATCTTCATACCTGTATTGGTGGGAGAGTAGGCGCTGGTTCCTGGCCTTCACTGTGTTTCTGCACCACCTCAGGTGGGCAGCAGGGATGCATTCTTGTCCCAGTACTATTCTGTCAGGCTATCAACTGGATAGTAATACTTGCTGCTCCATACATTACAATCAAGTTTGGTCAAGAAGAGTTTAGCGTCATCAGCAAAGTTTTGGTCGGTGCCTTTTTCATGCAGAAGTCAGACAATTTCAGACCCACCCTTCAAAGCTTTCAAGACACTGCCTGCACTATGGCGTTGAATATCTCATGGCAGAAGACCAAGGTCCAGAACCTTGGAGCTAGGTCACCAGAACCCCCAGTTCAGGTGGGGTTGCATACTGTGGAGAGTTGACGAATTTATCTAATTAGACCGCAAACAGAGTTCAAATGGTCACAGCAAAACAGACGGGCTTTGACAAATAGGTCTCACCATTTCCTGCATGAAGTCCATATCTTACTTATGAACACAAAAATGTCTTTGCACTGAGACAAAGTTCAGGATCTATCAAACCTGTGGACTACCTGTATTGCTATATGGGTCAGAAACCTGAACCCTCTTCAGGCAGACTTACAGCGGCTAGAGGCATTCCATATGCATTGTCAGTGCCAAATCCTCAGCATAAAATGGTTTGACTTCGTGCAAAATGTCACAGTCTTGCAAAGATCTGGCCTTCCTTCAATTGCTCACTATATGCAAAAGTGTCATTGCATGTTTTTCATCCATGTCACAAGGATGGACTAAAACACTACAGCACACTGTACCCTCAAACTCTCCATTGACGTGTGAAGGGGTGCCTTCCCTGAACCTACCTGGTGACACCCACAGGGCTGTCCCAGAGATTCATGGCTTTGCAGGAGTGAGCTGGATCTGGGAACTTTACTACATGACACCTGGTGCGATACCATCAGCCATGGTCGCTCTGGGTGGCACAACAGCCCTTAGTAGACTATGTGTGTTTGATCTGTCCCCACAAAGTCAGCTCTGTCTCAAAATTGGTGCATAACATCTGGGGTTAAGAGGTAAGTTTTCTATAACATTTGAAATGAACTAGACAAGAGGTTCCTGAATTATGACATCCATAAAAGTGTTCAAACAGAACTTAAAAAGGCTAATAGCCTGTTTGACTTGTTGCTGAGTGTTGGTGATCATGAAGAGTTCAGGAACTCTGGCACTTGCTAACAGATTAGTCCGCCAGAGGCTGAGTATCCTAGCCTAGTGAAACAGCTGCCTTTTGAAAATCCCTGAACCTGAGTACTCATCAAGCATCAGATCATGCAGGTTCAGACAGCCAGAGAGCCCAGAGCTGAATTTTCATAACTCCTAAAACACTCACCCTCAACTTTGAAAGCTTTCCTTGCTGTAACTGCATCCAAAACAGAGCACTCTAATTCCCTACTGTGTGCCTAAATGGCCCGCTGTGAAACTGACTTACATGAGTCAGTGGTAGATCCAGAAATAAAATCCAGAGCTACACACATATACCATTAGATCATGCAGTAAGAAACAGCCAATAGCAAATCATTTGTATTATGTATTGTTTTAATGTGTGTTTAGATTATGTCAGAGGTGTATTGCTTTCACTTGCTTGTAAAGCATCGTGTACTTAAGTGGTGCTGTGTAAGTGAAAGAACGACAATGTCTGGAGAGAAATCCCTCTCAAAAGTTTGGAACAACAAAAGAAAAAGACAAACCTTCCTCTCTTTTCTCCAGAGAATCCATCTCAGGATTTACACTGGAATTGGTGTATTCTAGAACAAGACTAAAGATAATCAAATGGTGAGGGCACTAGCTTGGAACTCGGGAAACCTCAGTTCAGTTTCCTGCTTTGCCATAGACATCCTGTGTGACCTTAAGACTTACTCTTTCTCTGCCTCAATTCTCCATCTGTAAAATGGGATAATCGCACCTTCCTACATCCTAGGGATGTTATGGGGATAAATAGATTAAAGACTCGGTGACGTTCAGATACTACAGTAATGGGGATCATGTAAATACCATAGATAGTTGTATATGTCACCACATAAGGCTTGATTTCCAAAGGTGCTGAGCATCATCCACACTTTGAGTTGGAAATCAATGGGAGATGTAAGTGGTCAGCTCCTAAGGAAATTCAGGCAACAGTCAGTTAATTCAGTATTGAGTTAGAGCCCGATTCTCAATTACACTAAGGGCATTTTACACCAATGTGGCAGAGTGGTGTAAAGGAATCTTAGTGTAGCTGAAAATCAGGCTTTTTGTGTTTTAAAAGTGTACTAAAAACAGAAAATACTGGACTTATGCCCTTCTTTTGCTTTTTTATGATAAAGAAGGTCTGAAAAGATTTTCTCAACAACAGGGAGTTTCCTCTTTAGCTTAGAAAGTCATGTTTTGCCTATTCTAAAGGTCTCTATGGAATCTGGAGAACTAGTGATATGATCGCATTACAAGAGTTGAGAATGAAAATTAAGCATTTGAAAGGGTCAGGGACTTTTAGTCAGTCTATTTAAAACTTATTTTTGTTAACACTTATTTCATTTCAATGCCTAATTAACATTTTGGAGAAAGGAGGTCATTTAAAAATATTTAACACACCAGTCCTTCAATTAAGGTTATTTTTATTAATGATTGATATTGCTGTTACATCAATAAACTACATTAAAAGAATGTTATGGTTGCAAAAATCAAGCACTCAAAAGTTAGGAAATGCCATAATTAAGGGTTCCCTGGGCAATCTTCATTCAGCCTTCCTGTGTGTATGCATTATGATAGTGTTTAATTATGTAATCACATACTATTTCCCCCTTAATTATGGCATTTCCTAATTTTTTGAATGCTTGACTTGCAACCTTAATGCTCTTTTAAAGTATTTTTTTATCTGATACATCATAAAGAAGCAAAAAAAGGCATAAATCTGTTTTAAAAAATCATAAATAGGTTACTTTTAATTCAAACAGCTGTCAGAAACCCAAGATACTATGCATAGCTGCTTTCAACCTGGAGGATTCCAGGAGACTTTACCCTACTTAAACCACTGACATTTACCTCCAGGTCACACAGAGAAAAGAATGTAATGGAAATAATGCTGCATCTCAGAATGGACAAGATGGGAGGTTTTAAGAAGCCTGAGAGGTTTTAAGTGTGTCTGTAAAAACAAAATCCTTCAGAGTGAAATAGTAATATCTGCTTTAAAATTAATCCAAAATAAATCAGTCTCCCACCAAATGACCAAGACTTACTAATTCTAAAAAATCTTTTTGTAAAAAAAGTGAATGGGTGCGTTAGAGGAACACATCCTAGGAAGAAAATGTTAGATGCCACTTGAGTGAAGAATAAATAAAGGGATACAACAATCTTTACCTATGTTTCTAATAACACCTGAGATTATTAAGACTAAAAGCAATTTAAAAATATACCTCTACCATGATACAACGCGACCCGGTATAACATGAATTCAGATATAACATGGTAAAGCAGTGCTCCGGGGGGGCGGGGCTGCGCACTCCAGTGGATCAAAGCAAGTTCGATATAACGCGGTTTCACCTATAACGCGGTAAGACTTTTTGGCTCCCGCGGACAGTGTTATATTGAGGTAGAGGTGTACAATTTACTTTTGACTATGTTTGTTAATCTTAAAAATTCCTCTCCACTTCAACAATGAAAGCCACTGGAATCATTTTTGCTTCCACTCTGTTACCATGCTGGGATAGTTAATTTGCTAACAGTGCAAGGGAACATTTGAGGGGAAGGGATTAACAAATTTCCATTGGAGTTTTTAAAAAAAATTGAAACATTTGTACTAATCAAGCTCCTTTTTACAGTCTAAATTTTGAACACCACAGTTTTGAAGCTACCCCTGCTCAGGAGGTACCCAGAAATGTTTGCATATTAGCAGAAGACAGGCTGCTTGCTACAGCTTTGAAAGAGCTGTTGCAAAATCTGCTTGCTAGGCAATCTGTAGCGAGTGGACTAGGAATAATGCTAGCAATAATGCTTTCTGAAGTGCAGATTTAACAGTGTTCCTTCCATTCTATTCAGTATAGCATATATATATAGGTGTTACATAAGCCACTCTTGCTTCAGTATATTAGATTAGTACAATTCCCTGTTACATCAGACCTTCAGGTTTCCACATACAGAAGTGAACTGGTATAGAACTCACTCTGCCAGGGCAGAGCATTCTTATTGTCACTGGGTCACATGACCTAATTGCATCCAGCCAATCCATAGTTAAAGGGGACTCATCAGGCTATCTAATCATTGAATGATGTGTGGAAGCTTAAGCTGCTGTCTTCTACATTGTGCTAAGACAGTGTGACCCCCTCAGTTTCATAACTCCTAAATGTACACACTAAAACTTTTCCACTTTGCCACTTTGTTAGGGTGTAGCAGAGTAGTCTGATTCTGCCCCTTATTAACAAGACAGAATTGAAACATTATATGAACCACTTCACATTTCCAATTCAGCCACATGTTTCATTCTTTTGCAGTATTCATTTCCTTTTCACCCTCTTCAGGCTCCATTTTTAATCTTTCATGTTAGTTTAACTTTTAGAAAGCTTGATTCTTTCTATAATGTTTTCTTTGAATATGGGGGCCCAGAGCAAAATCTGAAATTGAGGCCTCCCACACCCTTCCAAAAAAAAATTACCACTGAAGAGGGGCCGGGGTGGGTTGGAGAGCAAGCCCACACTGCACTCACCCTGCAGTGGTAGATCCTGTCCCACAGGGTTGGGGCTGGCTCCCCGGTCCAGGCATTGCAACCTCCCACACGGGGTTGAAGTGCCACTCAGATTTGGTGCAGTGGTCCCTCAATCATGACGAGGGGCCACAGGGCCAAATTTCAGTGAGTGGCATTGCGATGCTGTGCGTGGGGGTCATAGCACCACTCTGGTTCGGAGGCCTACTCAAACAGGAGGCTTAAGGCAAACTGCCCATTTTGTTCCCCCCCCCCACACCTTCTAGGACTCCGCTCAGAGCTGTAAAAGTAAAAATAATTGTACCATAACCCCAACAATGTAAAATCGTCATGACAGAGCAATTGCTTTTAAGGCTTCTCTAACCGTTACAAGATAATTCCCTTAAATAAAGTGTTTGGATTTTTTGGGGATTCGGTCTGATCAGAGGGTTCACATATGGGCTCATATTTGGACCCTTTACAAAACCTTTTAGGCAACAACTTGATTCTTGAAGACGTTTATTATAAAGGGAATTGAACGATTTACTTATCTGAAGAAATATTTAACAGAATGCTTTCTAGAAACTGCCTTCATTCTGAAGAAAAGGAATCAGCTCAAATGACCTGAATGTATCGATGAGACTCAGTACTCCACTTAGGTCTGCCCTGTAACACCCCTTTGTCCACCCATAAGTGGGGTAGGTAGTTCCAAAGGAATGCTGGCACCCTGAACTTGCAATGCCTCTTAATTGTTGCACAGTACTTAGCTACCATGGGGTTAGAAGCCTTTGCAATATATCTAATATAGACAGATAGATTACGGAGACATCTTCACATGGAAAGAAGAGACCAATGTGGAAGTTATATTTAATGTTTTATTGTTGTCAGTTGAGCTATTAAAAGTCCCAGCTATTTATATCATTCTGCAGGGCCCTTGCAAGAGGAAACAACATAAGATGCTACCGCAAGTAACATCCTGGTGGAAAACTGTGTGAGTGAGAGAGACTGCACAGCTGATGATGAAAAAAATAGCCTCACCATACCTTGCTAACTGTTAGACTATTCATTATATATTTTTTATTATTGCTTAATTTATTTTCCTGGATTTTGCTCTGGATGTTTTATGTAACTCAATGTGTTTATTATAGTTTTGTTTTGGAAGATTCTTCCTAATGAAAATTTTTCTGCATTTTGACAAAAACCTTTCGAGGCTTCTTTATCCATCATAAATTAGCAAAAAGGGGACAAGCCTACTTTTTCTCACTGCTTGTCATCCTTAAAACACTGCTGAACCAGTCCTTCAATAGGTTCTGCACAGGCAAACTCCTGCATGAAAGCTGAGCTACAGGGATCTGCACGCAGAGTTAATTTACCATCTTGTCATCCTATGGGTATCTGTCCAGCACTAACAAAACTCCCAGCTTCTTGTTCCAGAATACAGTGGACCCAGTGTAAACCCTGAAATGGATTCTTTGCAGAGGATGGAAATCTCCCAGGGAGCAGAGAACCAGTCAGCCAACAACGTGGACAGGGCTGAGAAGGACCTTCCAGTAGGAAAATGTTCAAGGGGAGAGCAGGAAAATATGTGTAGAAGATAAAGGAGAAGGGGAATAAACTAGTGGAGTGGTTTTCAAACTTTTTTTCTGGCGACACAGTTGAAGAAAATTGTTCATGCCTGTGATCCAACGGAGCTGGGGATGAGGTGTGGGAGGGGCTCAGGGATGGGGCAGAGGTTTGGGGTATGGGGATGAGGGCTGTTGGGTGGGGCCGGGAATGAGGGGTTCAAGGTGTTGTAAGGGGCTCTGGGCTGGGGCAGGGGGTTGGGGTGCGGGAGGGGGTAAAGGCTCTGGGCTCAGGGCTGGGTGCAGGCTCTGGGGTGGGGCAGGGGATGAGGGGTTTGGTATGCAGGAGGGGGCTCCGGGTTTGGGGGGGGCTCAGGGCTGGGGCAGGGGATTGCGGTGCTGGCTTACCTCGGGAGACTCCCAGTAAGCGGGGCAGCGGGGGTGCTAAGGCAGGCTTCCTGCCTGTCCTGGCACCACGGACTGCACTGCACCCCGGAAGCGGCCAGCAGCAGGTCCAGCTCCTAGGCGGAGGCGTGCAAGCGGCTCCGTGTGGCTCTCGCCCACAGGCACTGCCCCCCCCCCTGCACTGAAGAGGAGCCGGGGTGGGTTGGGGAGCAAGCCCACACTGCACTCACCCTGCAGTGGCAGATCCTGTCCCACAGGGTTGGGGCTGGCTCCCCAGTTGGCCGATTCACGTACTTCCATTTGTTTGTTTTAAACCTGCTGCCTATTAATTTCATTGGGTGACCCCTGGTTCTTGTTTTATGTGAATGGGTAAATAAGACTTCCTTATTCACTTTCTCCACACCAGTCATGATTTTATAGACCTCTATTATATCACATCTTAGTCGCCTCTTTTCCAAACTCAAAAGTCCCAGTCTTTTTAATTTCTCCTCATATGGAAGTTGTTCCATCCCCTAATCATTTTTGTTGCCCTTCTCTGTACTTTTTCCAATTCTAATATATCTTTTTTGAGATGGGTGACCAGAAATGCACACAGTATTCAAGGTGTGGGTGTACCATGGATTTATATAGTAGCAATATGATTTTTAGTGTCTTATTATCTATTCTTGTCCTAATGGGTCCTAACTTTCTGTTAGTTTTTTTGATTGCTGCTGCACATTGAGTGAATGTTTTCAAAGAACTATTCACAATGACTCTTTCGAGTGGTAACAGGTAACTTAGACCCCATCATTTTGTATGTATAGCTGGGATTATGATTTCAACATGCATCACTTTGTATTTATCAACATTGAATTTCATCTGCCATTTTGTTGCCCAGTCACCTAGTTTTGTGAGATCCCTTTGTAACTCTTCACAGTCTGCTTTGGACTTAACTATATTGAGTAAGTTTTTATGATCTGCAAATTTTGCGACCTCACTGTTTACCCCTTTTTGCAGACCATTTATCAATATGTTGAACAGCACTAGTTTCAGTACAGACCCCTGGGGGACATAGCTATTTACTTCTCTCCATTCTGAAAACTGACCATTTATTCCAACCCTTTGTTTCCTGTCTTTTAACCAGTTACTGATCCATACGAGGACCTTCCCTCTTATCCCATGATTGCTTACTTTGCTTAAGAGCCTGTGGTGAGGGACCTTGTCAAAGGCTTTCTGAAAGTCCAAGTCACTATATCCACTGGATCACCCTTGTCCACATGTTTGTTGACCCCCTTTAAGAATTCTAATAGATTGTTGAGGCATGATTTCTCTTTACAAAAGCCATGTTGACTCTTCCCCAACAAAGCATGTTCGTCTTTGGGCTTGTCTACACTGGCAATTAACAGCGCTGCAACTTTCTCGCTCAGGGGTGTGAAAAGACCCCCCCCCCTGAACACAGCAAGTTGCAGCACTGTAAAGCGTCAGTGTAAACAATGCCCCAGCACTGGGAGCTACACCCCTCGTTGAGCTGGTCTTTTAGAGTGCTGGGAGAGCTCTCTCTCAGCGCTGCGCCGCAACCACACAGGGCACGTTAAAGCGCTGCCGCGGCAGCGCTTTTGCATTGCCAGTGTATACTAGCCCTAAGTGTCTGGTAATTCTGTTCTTTACTATAGTTTCAACCAATTTACCTGGTACTGAAGTTACACTTACTAGCCTGTCATTGCCAGGATCACCTCTGGAGCCTCTTTTATAAATTGGGGTCTCATTAGCTATCCTCCAGTCATTTGGTACAGAAGTTGATTTATGTGATAGGTTACATACGACAGTTAGAAATTCTGCAATCTCATATTTGAGTTCCCTCAGAACTCCTGGGTGAATGCCCATCTGGTCATGGTGACTTATTGCTGTTTATCAGTTTGTTCCAAAACCTCCTCTATTGACACCTCAGTCTGGGACAATTCCTCAGATTTGTCACCTAAAAAAAATAGCTCAGGTGTGGGAATCTCCCTCAGATCCTCTGCAGTGAAGACCAATGCAAAGAATTCATTTAGCTTCTCCACAATGGCCTTGTCTTCCTGGTCTTTCTTGAATGCCCCTTTAGCACCCTGATCATCCAGTGGCACCACTGATTGTTTGGAAGCCTTCCTGCTTCTGATGAACTTAAAAAAGAAATGCTGTTAGTTTTTCTGTCCTTTGCTAGTTGCTCCTTTTTGGCCCGCCTACTTGTACTTTTACACTTCGACTTGCCAGAGTTTATGCTCCTTTCTATTTTCCTCAGTAGGATTTGACTTCCAATTTTTAAAGGATGCCTTTTTGCCTCTAATTGATTCTTTTACTTTGTTGTTTAGCTATGCTGGCACTTTTTTGGTCCTCTTACTATGTTTTTTAATTTGGGTTATACATTGATTTTGAATCTCTATTATGGTGTTTTTTAAAAGTTTCCATGCAGCTTGCAGGCAATTTCACTCTTGTGACTGTAGCTTTTAATTTCCATTTAACTAGCTTCCTTATTTTTGTGTGGTTCCCCTTTCTAAAGATAAATACTATGGTGTTGGGCTTCTTTAGTATTTCCTTCCCCCACCCTCGCCCAATGATGTTAAATATAATTATATTATGGTCACTGTTACTGAGTGATGTAGCTATATTCACCTCTTGGACCAGATCCTGTGCTCCACTTAGGACTAAATCAAGAATTGCCTCTCCTCTTGTGAGTTCCAGGACTAGCTGCTACAAGAAGCAGTCATTTAAAGTGTCAAGAAACTTTATCTCAGCATCCCATCCTGAGGTGACATGTATGCAGTCAATATGGGGATAGTTGAAATCCCCTCTTATTATTGAGTTTTCTATTTTTACAGAGCAACAGAGGGTTGCAAGAAGTGAGGTTCTTACCCACGAAAGCTTATGCTCCCAATACTTCTGTTAGTCTTAAAGGTGCCACAGGACCCTCTGTTGCTTTTTACAGATTCAGACTAACACGGCTACCCCTCTGATACTATTTTTACAGCCTCTCTAATCTCCTGGAGCATTTCAACATCACGATCCTGGTCATGTGGCCAATAGTATATCCCTACTGCTGTACTTGTAGTATTCAAGCATGGAATTTCTATACATAGAGATTCTATGATATAGTTTGATTAATTTAAAGTTTTTACTGTATTTGACTCTATGCTTTCTTTCACATATAGTGCCACTCCCCCACCAGTATGACCTACTCTGTCATTTCTATATATTTTGTATTGTGGTATTACCGTGTCCCATTGATTATCATTGTTCCTCCAAGATTCTGTGATGCCTTTTATATCAATAGCCTCATTTAACACCAGGCACTCAAGTTCACCTATCTAAGGGCTGGTCTACACTGGGGGGGATCGATCTAAGATATGCAACTTCAGCTACGCGAATAGCGTAGCTGAAGTCGAAGTATCTTAGATCGAATTACCTGGGGTCCACACGGCGTGGGATCGACGGCCGCGGCTCCCCCGTTGACTGCGCTACCGCCGCTCGCTCTGGTGGAGTTCCGTAGTCGACGGTGAGCGCATTCGGGGATCGATATATCGCGTCTTAACGAGACGCGATATATTGATCCTGGATAAATCGATTGCTACCCGCCGATATGGCAGGTAGTGAAGACGTATCCTTAGTATTTAGACTTCTAGCATTTGTGTACACTTATAAAATTTGTCACTTTTTAGTTGTCTGCCATTATGTGATGTAATTGAATGGGACTCTTTTACATTTGACTATTTCTCTTCAGTTCCTACCTGTATTTTATCACCTTCTATCCTGTCCCCTTTACTAGGATATAGAGAATCTCCATTAATAGAGCCTCCCCTACAGGATGTCTCTGTCCGAACAACGTGCTCCCTTGGCACCTGTTAGCTTTCCCCCAGCCCTTAGTTTAAAAAACTCCTCTACAACCTTTTTATGCTTACATGCCAGCAATTGGGTTCTATTTTGGTTTAGGTGGAGCCCATCCTTCCTGTATATGCACCTTCTTTCCCAAAAGGTTCCCCAGTTCCTAATAAACCTAAAACCCTCCACTCTACACCATTGTCTCATCCACACATTGAAACCCTGCAGTTCTGCCTGTCTAACTGACCCTGCACGTGGAACTGGAAGCATTTCAGAGAATGCTACCATGGAGGTCCTGGACGTTAGTCTCTTACCTAGCAGCCTAAATTTGGCCCCCAGGACCTCTCTCCTACCTTTCCCTATGTCATTGGTATCTATGTGTACCACAGCCACCAGCTCTTCCCTAGCACTGCACATAAGCTTATCTAGATGTCTTGAGAGATCCACAACCTTGGCACCCCACAGACAATTCACTGTGTGGTTCTCCCACTCATCACAAACCCAGCTATCTATATTTCTGATGATCCGATCTCCTGTTACTTTTACCTGTCTCTTCCTAATAACTGGGATTCCCTCCCCCAGAGAGGTATCCTCAATGCAAGAGGATATCATGAAATCATCTGGAAGGAGGGTTCCAACTATAAGATTGCTTCCCTCTGCTCCAGTTCCCTGAGAATTTCATCCTCCTCAAGAGCACAGAGGATGTCAGATTGGGGGTGGGACCATGCTACTGTGTCCCAGAAAATCTGTTATATGTACTTCTCTGTCTCCTGCAGCTTCTCCAGTTCAGCCACTCTGGTCTCCTGAGCCCATACTTCGTCTCTGAGGGCCATGAGCTCCTTGCACTGAATAGCACACATACACCACATGGCCACATGGCAGGTAATCAGACATGCTACATTGGGTGCAATAAACTGGATAGCCCCCACTCTGCTGCTGGACTGCCTACACTCTTTTTACTCCTTCAACTTTTTTGGTGGGGATTAATTGGCCTAAATTCAGAGAATGTTAATCATCTGTATCTGGCTCTCACACTTCCTCTCTAAAACTCCCTTGCAAAACAGCCCTGTTCGCTAGCTCCTCTGGAGTTTCATTAAGATAGCATTTTGTTAGCACTGTTTTAACCATCTTTGTTAGCAATGCAGAAAATAAATATAACTTTCTGTACTATACTGAAGGTAAAAGAGTATATACATATGTGTGTGTGTTTAAACTCAGTAATAAATAAGTGCAATCAATTAAAATTACTACTTTTCACAAATCATTATAGTGCCATCCAGTGGTCAGTGAATAAATGTTTGAAGGGAAATTTTGTTTAATTATAATAGCAGAATGTGGCATGTGACAATAAAGGGAGTACAAAGTCATCAGCAGTATGGACTCAAATGTATAGTGAACTCATCTGAAAACAAAAAAAAATAATAAGTGGAAACTGCTAAAAATTATGAAAAGTGATGTGGAGTGCTGAAAGGATCAGTACTGGGGCTAATTTTGTTCTATTTACATATAATTTGGATTAAGGAAACACCATTTGCAGATGATATGATATTTGGGGATCAGTCAGTAGAGAAGACAGGCAGCCAAATTTAGAAAGCTTCTGTGGGTCAGGAGCAATTGCTGACATGAGGCATATACAATTCAGTGTACAAAGAGCAACAACAGGCAATGAAGTTAGGGACAAAAATAGGAAAAGAGAATATAGACAAATGATCTTGAGGGTGAACATTCAGCTGTGTGCTTAGTGAATATAATTTTGGAGTCTATGAACAGGGGTATGAACACAAAAGGAACAGTAGATACAATAGAAAGAATTGGGTAAATGTGTGTTTGGAATAACCTGTTAGATTTTTAATCATATAAGAAGGATTGGAATCGTTGGTTATTTAGAAGAGGCCCTGGCCAGGGCAGACCCTGGGGGATTCTCTAACCTTTGTCAGTTGACAGCAGTCCCTAAAGAACTGTCTGCCGAGTGAGGATAGTCATAGTACAACACTCAGGCCACCTCTTTATTCTTCCTTGCCCTCAACAGACCCTTCACTATTACCAATGCACCCCCTGCAGTAAAGGCTGCAAGGGAGGTGGGTATAGGAGCTGGGTACAACTAATAGTTGACTCCCTAACACTGGGGCAATCCCTATTACGGAAGATAGGCTACTAACATTCAGGTGACAACATTTGCAGGCAACATTTGCTAGAGTTAAGTATCAAAGGGGTAGCCGTGTTAGTCTGGATCTGTAAAAGCAGCAAAGAGTCCTGTGGCACCTTATAGACTAACAGACGTATTGGAGCATGAGCTTTCGTGGGTGAATACCCACTTCTTCGGATGCATGTAGTGGAAATTTCCAGAGGCAGGAATAAATATGCAAGCAAGAGTGAGTCAGGCTAGAGATAACGAGGTTAGTTCAATCAGGGAGGATGAGGCCCTCTTCTAGCAGTTGAGGTGTGAACACCAAGGGAGGAGAAACTGCTTTTGTAGTTGGCTAGCCATTCACAGTCTTTGTTTAATCCTGAGCTGATGGTGTCAAATTTGCAGATGAACTAAAGCTCAGCAGTTTCTCTTTGAAGTCTGGTCCTGAAGTTTTTTTGTTTCAGGATGGCTACCTTTAAATCTGCTATTGTGTGTCCAGGGAGGTTGAAGTGTTCTCCTACAGGTTTTTGTATATTGCCATTCCTAATATCTGATTTGTGTCCATTTATCCTTTTACGTAGGGACTGTCCAGTTTGGCCGATGTACATAGCAGAGGGGCATTGCTGGCATATGATGGCGTATATTACATTGGTGGACGTGCAGGTGAATGAACCGGTACAACAGGGATGGAGCAGAAGAGAGAGTCTGCCTAATTTATATCACTGTAGGCTGTCCAAGTTTAATTATCTACAAGGCTGGTAAATCAGTAATTACACCTAGATACAATGGTGATGGGTGTGGTATAAGAACCAGAATAGAATAGGATAGATACTACAGAGATTGGTGCTTTAGATAAACTGATTGAAACAAACCAACCAACCCTGAACTGCTCTTAACAACAGTTGCAGTTTTTGGAAACACTAGATAACCTGTAGTATGTACAAGAAATGTTTACTTTTGTGTGAAAAGTTTACAATAAACTTTTAATTCTATCTCCAAAATATACTCTTTAATAACTGATTGAAAGAACTATTTCAGTTTACATTCAGTGGAAACATTACTTATTATACCATGTAATTTTGCATACTCAAGCCAATATTGATAGATGCACATTCACTAGGTTTTAGGACATCTTTTTTTATAACCCATGCAACCTAAGGGCATGTCTACATCATGGTGTTGCAGCAATGCCGCTGTAATCCATAGTGTATATGTTTTCTGCAACAATGGAAAGGATATTTCTGTCAAAGTAGGTAATCCACTTCCCTGAGTGATGGTAGCTAGGTCAACAGAATAATTCTTCCCTCAACCTAGCCACTTCTACACCAGGGGTTAGGTCACCTTAACTACGGTACTCCAGAATGTGATTTTTTCACACTTCTGAATGATATAACTAGGTCAATCTAAATTTTAACTGTAGACCAGGTCTCAGATAGGCAATTGCATAATAAGCTACACCATGTAAATTCTCTATTGCATATCCCTGTGCAACCTCCTGAGTAGATTCTTCAAATTATGCAGCAGTGTGCATTAGTAGATTAGAGAATAGACTCAAATTCTAACTATTTGACCATCTGGGGCTAGTATCACAAATTTTCCACTGAACTGGCATAGGAAAACAGACAGCTACTTAGCTACTGTATTAGTATATTTTAATTTGCTGCTGACATGAATCTCTATAAAAGAATTATAGGTATATTCTCATCTTAATACATTGTAAAAGATACATGTAAATACTTACATTTTGGGATCAGAATATACCAAGTAAAAAGCAACTTTTATTGAAGGAGGCAAGGATGAAAAGAAATGCTTCTATAAATATTATTGTAATTCTAATAAAATTGGACTTACAAAGGGAAAAATATTGTGTCACCTAGTGGTGAATCAGGCCCCAGGATTTCATCTTCTTTGTTCATAGCTTTTAGAACAACTGTGCTAAACCACTTAATCTCTTTGATTATCTCTCATATTTCTTCATTGGCATCAGCTCAAATGACACCTATACTAAATTCAGAATCCAAATCCAAGGCTGTTCAGCTGTGAGCTCTGTGCTTTTACAAAACAAGTCCTAAATTTTTTCATAGGCATAGAAAACATAAAAGTCACCTAAAGTGGTACCAGTTTCCTGTCCATAGTGGCTCACACTGATTGATGCTTCTGTTTAACCTGAACCACTGGTAGTAACAGTGGGATTTTGTGTGTGTGTGTGTGTGGCAAAAAAGCCTGATACAGGCACCTACAAACGCTGCTGCTACCTGTGAACAAGTGAATCTGAAATGGTGATAGATCACTTGCTTAATGTAATAATAGTTTTTTTTATACATATACTATCTATCTGCACATGTAAATCCCCAAAGCACTTTACAAATATTTATTAAGCCAAACTTTGGTTCTCACTTTTTGGCTATGATCAAGTAGAATTAAACTTCACAATGGTTTTAGGAGATACGTATTATCCCCATTTTATGGATGGATAAACTGAGGCAGAGAGAGTTTAAGTGACAACCAAAGTGGCACAAGAAATTAGGGGCAAATCTAGAAGTAGTATCTAAGAGTCCTGACTCTCTGTTCCCTAGTCTAACTACTAGACACACTCCATCTGCAGACTCTCAGGCCTTGATTTCAATAGGAGTTAGGTGCCTAAATACCAATGAGGATCTGGGCTTACTCTGAATTTATCAGTACAAGATTGAAATATTAAAAAGCCAGACTTCATTAATAAAAAAGAACAGTTCCAGCTACCAACTAATGTAAATACATTTCATACCTCCTTCATATGAATCTGAGTCTCATTTTCACTAAGGCCACTGCTCTTACTTTCACTGCAAAAAGAGGCCTTAAAGTAGATATAAATTACATTTACACTTACTACTGCCCGAGCAATGTTAGGGGGCCTTGGGTCTTATCTGCAAACAAAAGTTGTACCATTTTAACTAAATTAGTTTAGAAATGTTCTTCATTAAATTGATGCAATTCCCTTGTATAGAAACTCTTAAATTGGTTTCAGACTGCTCCATATTGATTTGACAAGTCAGTAATTAACTGACTTAAGCTAAACTAAAATAATGCACTCAAACCAATTGAAGAGTACCCACATCTCCAAGAACACCATAATAATTGGCACTAGTTGGAATCCTTATTGGGCTTCTTATTAGCTGCCTCATCTGAATGAATGGGTGTGGAAATGTAATGACATCTCAAACTAGTAGTTCTGATTGCTCCAGAACAGGTATGTTGGCAGGTATGGAAATGTGCACTACAGTTGCCTGTGTTGTAACTGTCAATACCTTTCATCTCCATGCCTATCAACCCATGCAAGCATCATGCAGTGGAACTGTGTCATGGTCAGGAAGGATGGAGGAATCCTCCAGTAGGTGACAGATCACGTATGCAAGAGCTGCATGATTGGGGTTGTTGAGTCTGCTGAGACAACCCCCTCACATTCAGTGAGTGGATCTGCATAGTCGAAGACCCACTGGCCATGCCACACGTAGCAGATTGTGATCAATGGGATTTGCCCTCTAGCAAGGAGTGAGAAGCATATCCCTCCTGTGGGTGACTGAGCTGGGCAAGGGCGGATGTAGCCTCCTGATTCAACGTGTGCCCCATCCTGTAGTAAAGGGGGAACAGAGAAAACCCACAGAAGTACCCCCTCCACCTCTAATCCCAGCCTGGTATGGAGAGGAAGGGGTCAGGGTTGGACAACAAGCCCTCTACTGCAGGGCAGAGCTAGGCCTTGCTCCCGCTACCAGGCTTTGCTACCTGGCACACAGGGTGGGAGCAGATCACCACTTGGGTTTGGCACCCTGGGTTTCATGATTTCCATGGGTGCACATGAACCCATGCTAAAGCCAGCTCTGGAGCTAAGCAACCTTGAGCAGTTTCCCTTAATGGGAGCTTAGTACTCTGGGGTTTGCTTTGATTTTGTGAGGGTCAGGGACTGTCTCCCCTGTTTCTACAGCAAGTAGGATCCAGGCTTGAGCTGTAACCCGGTACTTCAATACAAAGCTTAGAGGTTTTTAAGGCCCAGCTTGACAAAGCCCTGGCTGGGATGATTTAGTTGGTGTTGGTCCTGCTTTGAGCAGGGGGTTGGACAAGATGACTTCGTGAGGTCTCTTCTAACCCTAATATTGTATGATTCTAATGCTATAATAAATAATAAAAATCAGCTGGATCAAACCACCGGCAAAGCTCAAAGCCAGTTGCCGGGTGTTGCACGCAGTTTCCCAGCCAGCCAAGACACTGCAGCCCAGGCGTGCGTACCCGGCACCAGGGCCAAGCCCCGGCCTCCCCATGCGCTAGCTATGACAGAACCGCTGCTGCCTCGGCAAAAGCAGCCAGGAGCCGGCGCAGAAAAGGCAGGTGGGACCCAGCTGCCTAGAAATCACCGACAGGGAGCGCCAGCGGGTGGGGCGAGGCTGGCGTGGAGGCGGGCTTAAGGCCGGTAGCGGCAGGCAGGGCGGGCCAAGGCCTGGGCTGCACCAGGGAAACTGCGCCTGCCCGCTGCGGGAGGGGAGTCGCCCATTAATAGAACTGGGGACTGCAGTGGGGGCGCTACAGCCGGAGGTGCCCAGCCCGGCAGCTGGCGGAGATGGCGGCGGGAGCAGCTGCGGGGCCGCAGCGGGAGCTGGATAACGTGAGCATCGGGGCGCAGTCCGGCAATGAGGGCTCTGCCCGGCCGGCGCAGCACGCGGGGGTCCCCGAGGGGTCGCGGGGGGTGTGGGCCCCCGGGCTCGGTAGCAGCCCCCTATAGCGTCCATTCCGCAAATGCAGGCTTGGAGGCAATCGTTAGATTTCCTGGGTTTTCACTCTTGGCTGTGCCTGCCTTGCCTCTTAGGAGCGTGGGCCCGTGGATCGGGACTCTCCACGGGAAGTCATGGGGCTGGGTCCTCTCTTGGCCAGACCTGCACAGACTTCTCATCATGTGACATGTACCTCAGTTTCCCCAACTGCACAGTCAGACTAATGATTCTACTCTTGTAAAAGTGCTCTGGAGGCTTTTTTAAAAAGCAGGCGAGAAGTTCCTATAACAACAAACTAGCATCCAGCAGGTAATCTTACTGTTGCTGATTTACTCTTCCCCTTCCTCCCCTTGCCCTGGCTTTTTAACTATTAGTTATTTTGAAATGACTTAAGAAATCTTCCTTACAACGTGGGTCCAACGGAGTACAAGTAATTTACACCTGTCTTTTAAACTGATGTGTTGGAAAACAAAAGGCAGCCTGAATCTGTTTGCTTATTAGAAAACCAAACAGATTTATTATATATACAAATTATACCAAAGTTTATTCAACAGAGGAGTCTTTTGTTTGTGGTTTTGCGTAGCTCCTCAGTTTTCAGAACACTATATGGGCTCAAGAGGCCTGTGGGGATGGATGCAAGCGGGGAACTCCCATAGTGAAGTGAAATACATGTGGTGGGGTGGGTAAACAGGATTGAGAGCAGCTAAAAGATAACTGTAGGTGGATCAAATGGGCTTTTGTACGAAGGAGTGGTAGTTATGTTAAACTCCAAAACTGAACAATTTAAAACTCATTCTGAAAAGGCTTTTAGGACAGAGGCTTTTATTTATGTTCCTACATAATCTCTTCCTGTTGTCTCGTTTGGGCTCTAATAGGGAACACTCTTTGCTTTTTTTTTTGTAAGCATGTAAAATACTGATTGCTATTTTGATGCATGATTGATTTTTAAACAACATCACTTGTAGGGGATACCGTGTGTGTGTGTGTGTGTGTGTGTGTATATATATATATATATATATATATATATATATGACAAAGATGCATCACAGAAGCAACTTCACTGCATAAACTTAAGTAACAGCCCCAACCCCCACCCAAATTATAGATGATTATCTATAGTACCAAACTTGGTAATGCTGCTTCCTTAAGAAGGACATGGAGGAAGTGGAATGGCCATGAAACTTAAGTTCTCTATTTAATACACAAAAGACTCTAACCTTAAAATATATAAGCTGTTGATATAGTACAGTGCCCTTCGAGAACAGGACCCGGGCCTTCCACGATGCCTGAGCTCAAAAGGTAGAGAAATATGCTCCTTTGGCTGAAACCTTGAGAGCTAAGGGTTACCAGGTCCAGGCACCTGCACTGATTGTCAGAGCTTTAGGCGCATGGGACCCCAGTAAGGAGCGAGTGCTGAGAGAATGTGGAATCAGTCAACACTCTGCTCAGCTGATGCAGCAACTCATGGTGTCGGATACAGTCAAGTGGTCAAGGGACATCTACATATAACACATCACTGGACATCCTCAATACCTGGAGGGATGAGTTGGAGTGCCGATGAGAAGTGCAGTCAGGAAAGTAACCAATACTTTCCTCATGGATTGTATTTTCTAAATAGACAACCAACCTAATCCTCAATTACTGAGGGACAATCTCCACTCATTGATATATTTTGCTTTCCACAGCTAAATCCCCGTACAACTTTTCATGAATGATGTACCTGAATATTTGGATTCTATTATCTAAACTGTATTGTTAAATCTATTCACCTAAATTTGGATTATTGCTAATTATGTACTCTTATGTATCATATAACTTTTAAAAACTAACTTTATACTTGTGGATAATATAAGCACTATACCCAGATGTACAGACACTCTTTTCCCAACCTATATATATATATATATATATATATATATATATATATTAACATTAGTTTTAATAAAATTTTAAAATCTGTGCATTTGGCTATCCAGATGCACAATCTCTACAAACAAAATGTAGATCACTTCTGATTCTGGCATGGAAATATGGCTGGAGGGTTTTGGAAGCTGGGGATCTATGGTGTGAGAGTAACTAGAATTAGTATAAAGAGATGCTTTTATACTCTTGAAACCATAACTGCGGTAGCAAGCCACAAATGTGACTGCCCTGCATCTTTCTCCTCCTGAGGGTGCCCCCCCCCTGCTTTGACCTAGAAAGGTAGCCCAGGCCTCAATAAGTGAACTGCACTGTAATGATACCTGTTCTCACAGATAACTTGTCATGCCATCAGGGTATCTTGGAAGCTATCAGATTTAGCCATTCATGTAGAAACTAAGAGTACTATGCTGACTACAGTAGCAAAGATTAATGTCTGAAAACATAGACTTGTCATGGGTTAGTAGTGCTGGTAAGAGGGGGAAGTGATACATACTTGTAGGTATTTTTTGCTGTTCACAGTAAATTTGCAAAATTACACCCACATCTTGTACTCTTCAGTCAGTTGAAGGTGAATATTCACACTTCTGATTTCATTTGTATTATAGTAACATGGGAGCACCGTGTTAGTGCTTTTATTTTGACGGAATGAGAGGCTAGGAAACAGGATGGTAGCTGGAAAGATCTTCAGAGTTGAGTATTGGTGTCTTGAAATATAGTGTGGCCAATGCTCATTTTTCATGGAGTTTGATAGATGTGCTTCTCTGAAGGAGCATTGACTATTTGTTCTTCACTGGTTTTTCACCAGCTGGGAGATGCATAAATCAGTTCAACAGGTTGAGGCTCTAATACTCTCTTCTCCTCCCCCGCTCTTCTCCCCCCCCCCCCCCCTCCCCGGGCTTCTTTCGCTTCAGCATGTGTTATGGGCCAAACTCAGTTAGAAAATGCCATCCTAACCAGCATTCCTATCCCAGTTAGCTCTCTATGTACTTCACATGTTACCCAAGCATCAGCCACAGTGAAAGAGGTTATGGGTTGACTTAGCGAGTTGACCAAGCAATATAGCTCTGCTTGTTGTGATTCTGCCATGTTAATTGCAGAGGCTAGTTTTGCCTTCTTTAAGGCAATGATGCAGTCATGTAAGTGTCTGCACTATTGGCAGAGGAGTTCAGAGTTTTGTGTGGGGTTTTTCTTTCCTTTGCCCCAATGGCTTTCTAAACTTCTTACTCTGCACTTCATCTCCCACAGTTCATCTGTGAACCTTGGTGATTTTCTTGGTTGATGTGGAGGGCTTGGGGTGAAGGTGTCTGGATTAGCTTATCGAACCTTGGCCTTATATTTAGAGTTGAAAACCTAGGGGGTTCTGCAGTCTTTAGGGACAGACCAGCTTTGGTTGCTCACTGTCCTGGCAGGATGGATTTTAACACTGCCTGGATGAGATGAAATCAGATCAGCTATTGAACCATTGAAACTGTATGTGACGGGTGAGGTTACTGGGCCCAAGAAATCTGTGGGATTCTGGTACCATATTGGGCTGCAGCTCCTAGGCCTTCCTGGAAGGTGACATGGTTTCCATCTGAAGGTCTGTTCACCCCTAGAAGTGCTAGGTTCCTGTTATCCGTCACTTCATAGCATATGTATGCACTCAAATGTCTTCTGTAGCAGAAACAGAACAAATGTCTTCTGTAGAACAGGAGATGGATGGCAGGAGAGAGATCACTTGATCATTGCCTGTTAGGTTCACTCCCTCTGGGGCACCTGGCATTGGCCACTGTCGGTAGACAGATACTGGGCTAGATGGACCTTTGGTCTGACCCAGTACGGCCTTTCTTATGTTCTTATTATGTTAAATGGGGAAGGGGACCAGGACTGCGTCTCCGTGTATTTTTTTTTTTTTTTTTTGTGATGCATTCTGAAGTCTGTCTTGGCTTGTGACACAGTGTGCTCGGGGGACTAGCTGTATTAGGGTAGGGTTGGAGACATGTCTCAGTATTGTGAGAGAGTCCAGGTGCTTCATCCAAAATTATAGTTGTGCTGGTTTTGTTGACTGCTAACCTTACAGTCAGCAGTAGAACCCAGGTGATCATTTTCTTCTTATCTATTTAAGGATGTTACTGATTGAGCAATTCACTACAGATGCCTCTCTTTAAAATTTATCCTAATGTGGTGTTCTAAGGGGGATAATATCAGAATCTACTGGTAGGGAGGGGAAGAATTTTGGAAGGTGTAGGGCAATGGGATTCCAGATTCTTTTTAATGGTGTTGGTGTCCCAATTCTACAGATCCTGAAGTCCTGGCAGTATTGTTTTGTGGTCCAGAAGACCTGCATAAACAGACACAACTGATGTAGGGTGATGGTACAGTAGTGGACTCAGGGTGGGGCACATTTCTTCTCTTTTTACCCTCTTAGTCTTAATCAACTGGCACTTCTACTTCCCATTCCTATGTGGGCTGCTGTTGAAGGGAGGCTGAGAGGGCCAGGTGGCAGTAGGAGTGGGTAGTCAGCAAGGTGGGTTTGGCCCTTGATATAGTTTAGATCAGGGATGGGTAAACTTTTTGGCCCGAGGGCCACATCTGGGTATGGAAATTGTATGGTGGGTCATGAATGCTCACGAAATTGGGGGTTGAGGTGTGGGAAGGGGTCAGGGCTCCAGCTGGGGGTGTGGGCTCTGGGGTAGGGCCAGAAATGAGGAGTTCAGGGTGCAGGAGGAGGCTCCAGGCTGGGACAGTGAGTTGGGGTGCGGGAGGGGGGTTAGGGTTCCAGCTGGGGGTGCGGGCTCTGGGGTGGGGCTGGGTATGAGGGGTTGGGGGTGCAGGAGGTTGCTCTGGGCTGGGACCGAGGGGTTCAGGGAGGGGGATCAGGGCTGGGACAGGGTGTTGGGGCCCGGGAGGGGGTCGGGGTGCAGAAAGAGCTTAGTCTTCCTTTGGACACTCCAGACAGCCTATGAGTAATGGCTGCCACAGCCCTGCAGAGACATGGGTCTGAGTCACCTGGTACTGGACCCACCCCTCAGAATGCCAGTGTTCTTCCACTGGGAGACAAAGGGTTCCTGCCATACACAAGAGCTATATAAGGCAGGGGAGTGACATCATCGGGGTTCTCTCCTCTGCCTTCCCACCCAAAGAGATACTGAAAAACACCTGGAAGCAAGAACTGAACTGGGGAGAGAAGGGTTGAGCCCAAGCTGGAAGGGCGTCTAACTTGTAAGTAATAGTACCTGAGGTCTCAACAGGGAGACGAGTGCAGCTGCCTTTTCAAGACTTTCTGTAATCTGTCTGCAACAATATCTAGGGTGAGAGATACTATCTTTAGGGAAACAAGCTTAGTTTGTGTGTTTGGTTTTATTTGCTTAGTAATCTGCTTTGTTCTGTTTGCTATCTTTTTAACCACTTAATCTACCTTTTGTAGTTAATAAACTTTTCTTGTTTATAATATAACCCAGTTTATGTAATTTCGACCGGGGTGGGGGGCAAGAAGTCATGCACATCTCTCTTCACATTGAGGAAGAGGGCAGATTTTTATGAGCTTGTGCTGTGCAGATTTTTCTACAGCACAAGACCGTATTATTTTGGGTTTATCTCCCAAAAGGGGTGTACACGTGAGTGCTGGAGGAGTCCTCTCACACAGAGGTGACTTCAGTTTGTGTCTGTAGCGGGGTGTGGCCTTACCTGTGTGTGTGCAAGAGGCCGGAGAGCCTAATTCAGCAAAACCCAGGCTGGTTGAGCAGGAGAAGCTCAGTGAAATCCCAGTACGTCAGGTGGCATCCCAGAAGGGGGTCAAACCAGTCACAACTATAACCAAATTTAAGGAATGGTTATCTTCTACCTGTGACTTTACTTACTAGTAGGCCTGGCAGAACTGGGTTTATTTGTTTTTGATATCTGCTTAAAACATAAGCACTTTTTTATTTTTCTCAATTTATTCAGTTGCATGAAATCTTGGGAATTATTTAATAGATGTTGAGATTCAAAAAGGTAAACATTTGTAATGGTTAACAAATTAACATGTCAAAATATACAAAATATATATCTTTAAATAAAAAAATAAAATAAATTAATGGAGATGTCCTATCTCCTAGAACTGGAAGGGACCTTGAAAGGTCATAGAGTCCAGCCCCCTGCCTTCACTAGCAGGACCAAGTACTGATTCTGCCCCAAATCCCTAAGTGGCCCCCTCAAGGATTGAACTCACAACCCTGGGTTTAGCAGGCCAATGCTCAAACCACTGAGCTATCCCTCCCCCCAGGCAAAAATAAAAGTGTTGGTTATCTGTAAATTTTAATTATCAATGGAAATACTTTCTTGGCTTTTGTGTGTACAATGAAACCAACATTTACTGATGATCTAATTCTTTGTATCCAACATACACCTCTACCCCGATATAACGTGACCTGATATAACACAAATTCGGATATAACGCGGTAAAGCAGCGCTCCGGAGGGGGCGGGGCTGCACACTCCGGTGGATCAAAGCAAGTTCGATATAAGTTTTACCTATAACGCGGTAAGATTTTTTTTTTTTTTTTTTTTTTTTTTTTTTGCCTCCTGAGGACAGGGTTATATCGGGGTAGAGGTGTATTAGGAACTCTTCTATAGGCAACACCAGTGCTTTAACCAACCTGGTGCATGAGCACTCTTAACTTCAATTTAAATGGCTTATTTTAGTTTAGTTTAAACATGTTTGTAACAGGCTCAAGATGAAACAAAATAAGCCTCATATAAATCAAAATAAGCATGCATACTGCCTCTTGTACTTATTTTTATACAAAAATAAAACTTTAAATAGTGCAACTCTGGGTAAACAAGCCCCAAATTGTTGTAAAGCTCAAAGTTAATCTGACTCCTAATCTCTCAAAACCTGTTTAATGGACAAACCTCAATGGGTTGTATAGGTTCCTTAAAACAAATATTCTGTAAATTCTCCTAAATGTATGTGCAGCATAAGACTAATTTCGGGTGGTCTGGAGTACAATTAATTCTTGAGTAAATTTAACCTTTTTAATGTCTTATGTAACTACTTCTAAACTTTATTAGGGGTAAGGGACTATTAAACTTTCTCTAAAAGTGAAAAGTACATGGCTAGTAACTTCCACCAGTTCAGTTCGGCTTTCTTGAAAACTTGGAAGCAAACATCTTATTTAATTTAAACCATTCTAACATCTTATAGTGAACAGCTTACTATGGGTTGTCATAATTTCAAAAATAGGCTTATTTAAAGTAATAAACTTGTAATTTAAATTTTTAGAAATGGCTTTTTATTTACCCTATCTCAAGGGGTTAAACTCAAAAGCACTACATGAGAACATCTAACTAACTAGCCCATGCATAGCAGTACTTAAGTGAAAACATTTGTATTTAAAATTCTAAAAGCAGTATTGAGCAGAGTGTGTGTGTGTGTGTGTGTGTGTGTGTCAAGTGAAGTAGCAAACGTTCCCTGGCAAAGAGAGAGAACTGAATCATAGCACCTACAGACTCTATGGCCATGTCCACACTAGGCTTCTGCTGGTATAATAATGCTGGTTAGTGGGGTCTGACGCTTCCATATCGGCACAGGCCCTAATGTAAATGTAGGTGTACCAGCAAAAGCACTTTTATGCTGGTATAGCTACATCTTACATTGCTTGGGCAACTGGTATAAGATCTTTTGCCAGTATAAACTGCTTCTACATGAATAGTGTTTTCCAGTATAGACCTGGCCTAAGAGAGATTTTTCTCTTGGTACATGTTGACTTGCACATACTTAAATGCATCTGTACCTACTGAAGACAAGGCCTAAGGGAAGGATTCTCCCTGCAGTGGGCCTTTTTGGGCTCAGGACCCATTTTGAAAACCTGGATGGCCTGTCATGACCCAGTGCACTCCTACAGGAGATTTGGGGTGGGAGGGGGTGCAGAGCTAAGATTCCAGCCAGATGTTAACCGGTGGGGAACCCCCTCCACTGGGAAGTGAGTCTGGGTGGTAAGCTGAGATATTCCTCCCCCCCCCCCCAATACACAGCTCCCTGCATCCATGGGGGTGGGGCAAATTAAGGGCTGGGGGACAGAAGGGGCTGGGGTGAAGTGGGGGAAGATCTAGGGGCTGGTAGTCGCAAAGCTGGAGGGGGGGGGCAGGGCAAGTTATATGGAAGATGGGGGGTGTTACATGGCTAAGGGGGGGTCTGTGGTGTTGGTACATTGGGGGCCAGTTTTTACCAGAGAATGTGACATGGAAACCAAAGCAGGAGACTACTCTTCCCCATACCTGTGGAAAGAAGGGGCAGGTTAGGAGGGAGTAGCCAGGACCCCCAGAATCCCTGACCCACCCCCCACCATCCAAGTGAGCTGCTACATCTAATGCAAACAGATCTACCACTTCCCCCTTGGCTCCTGTCCTGTGGCTTCCCACTGTGGGCTTTGGGACCTCTGGAGTTGCAGCACAACTCAGGTTTGGCCCAACTGCTCCATCATCATGGCAATAGGGGGCTGGCCAGGCCAAATTTGTGTGAGTGGTGTTACAACTTGGTGCATTGGGTAACAATGCCACTCATACAGAGTTGGCATGGCTGCCCCCTCCCCCACATTGTCATGATGAAGAGGCAGCTGGTCCATACTTGAGCAGTGATGCAAACCTGTGCACCAGGTTGCAGTGCCTATAGTGGAGACCTGAGCCCAACCAGCCCCAACACCTTTTAACTAATTTTGATGACCCAATTTTGTGTTGAAAACCAGCTGTAGGCTCTTACAACCACATACATGAGCCATAAAACCCTTTTGTTGGTTGGGGCAGAATTCCCCTTGCAAACCCTGGAGCAGGGGTCAGGAGGGAAGTTTTCTGTTGCTTGCGCTGTATGGTAGGCTTGGCCAGATTCAATAGTCATCACAGGTTAATTTCACCTGGCATGCTGAAACTGATGAGCGGGGGAGGGGGGAGAGAAGGGAAGGGGTGCCTTGGTAACAGTTGACCAAGCACTGCCTCCTCCACACCCTGCATCTGTAGGTATCTGGTGTCACTAGCCACCCAGGGAGCTCTCTGCAGGCCTGTTGTCACAGCTCCACCCGCTGGCTGGGTGTGCAGTGGCCATTCCTGGGCAGGAGCTTTTTACCAGTGGGCTTGTCTCGCTCACAGGTGGGGTTCTTCATCCTCATGGCCCTGGCTGGGGATCTGATCTGCCCTGCCAAGACTGTAGCCTTTCTTGTGCCTACAGGGATCTGGTGTCACCAGCTGTGTAGAGAGCCCGTGCAGCGCTGCTGCAAAAATGTACTAAAATAGATACAAATCAGGAGGGGAGGAAGGCTAAAAATAAAAACTGATATTAACAATCAGATTTATAAAAACAAACAAATTCTGCCAAGTCTAGGTAATAGGGTTATCTGGGCAGCCTGGGACTGCTATCCAGTAGGGCAGCCAAGATTCTTTGTTGGGAGCATCCCAGAATTGGAAAGGGGCTTGCATCACTGCACCCTCCTCCCCTAAGACTGCTTTCTGTGAACCTGCAGGTGCAGCCTAGAATCTCTGCTTTTATTCGTTTGCATTTAGCGTGGCTTACAATAAAGTGAATCAGTAAAACTTCTAATGTAGACAAGACCATGAGTCTCTTTACAGGTGACCCTGTCCTTAGAAAACCAGACTTCCTGGATCTTCAAAGGTAAAAACAAAGCTGGAAAACTGTCATCTTAAAAAAAAAAAAAGTGTGTGTGTGGGGGGGGGGGGGGAATCGGGCCACGGATACACTCATAAAGACCCAAAAAGGCATGTGCCCAATCACGTTGGTTTCTAAGAAGAATCTCTGCAGTTTCTCCTAATGATACATTGCTAGTACTTTATAGCTGCAAAGAATCTCTTGAATATGAAATATTATGGGGTGTCTAGCTCCCTCAAGTGGAAGAACTACTAAATTGAGAGAGAAGTCTCCTTATTTTCCCTGATGTGGCTTCTATACCACTGTTGCTTGCCATAGCTTTGAGTTGTAAAGTAGCTGGAGGGTTTGATCTCACTGACTTAAATCACCTGGCTTTTTAAATCTTTCTTCAATCTGGTTGAGGCTCCATACATCTAATCTGAACCTATACTTTTGCAATGTTAAATTTTAAATTGCTGCTTTTAATCACAGTTTACAATCAGTAAAGCAGGAAACCTTGATTTAAATAAGTGACTTTAATCTTGTGTTGCCTTCGTACTTCAATTTCCTAAACAGATTCATTCTCATTGTTTGGTATAATCATTAAAACTCATCAACTTTCAATTAAAAATAGCCTTTACTCTAAATTTGATAGAGCATTTACTCAGACTCCTTTTTTACTTTTTAATGTTAAATGGTGAATGACATTTTTTATTTACTAGATTTTTCTTTTTTTTTTAAACTTTGAATTTGTCAAGCTACATTTTAATGGAGATCAGAATTCAATGAAACACACAAACAGCATTTTAAAACTTTAAAAATGTAGACCAGAAAAATGGCCACACTGGGTCAGACCAATGGTCCAGCTAGCCCAATATCTTGTCTCTGACAGTGACCAGTGCCAGACACTCCAGAGAGAATGAACAAAACAGGGCAACTTTGAGTGATCCATCCCTGTTGGCCAATAGCAGATTCTGGCGCTTGGAGGTTTAGGGACATCTGGAGCATGGAGTTACATCTGTGACCATCTTGGCTAATAGCTGCTGATGGGCCAATCCTCCATTAACTTAACTAGATTTAGAAAAAGAATCAGATATATTTTGACATCACCTGGCAACAAGTTCCACAGGTTGACTGTGCATTGTGAGAAGTAGTACATCCTTCGGTTTGTCTAAAACCTACTGCCTATTAATTTCAGTGGGTGACCTCTGGTTCTTGTCATGTGAGGGAGTAAATAACACTTCCTTATTCACTTTTTTCCCTCACACCATTCATTATGTTATAGACCTCTGTCCTATTTCTCTCTCTCTCTCTCACGTTCACTCACTCACTCTTCTTTTTTGCTAAGCTGAACAGTCCCAGTCTCTCCTCATATGGAAGAGGTTCCATATCCCTAATAATTTGTTGCCCTTCACTGCACCTCTTCAAATTCTAATATCTTTTTTGAGATAGGGCAACCAAAACTGCTTGCAGTATTCAAGGTGTGGCTGTCCCATGGATTTATATAGTGGTGGTATGATATTGTTAAACTTATCTTTCTATGTATCAAATGCATTTAAGATACTCTCATTTAGCAAACTGATTAAACAAATCGGCTCTTGACTGTAGCTAGTGAATTGATTGTTTCTGGTCACCATGGGCAAGATTTTCAAGGTACTTGTGTTCTTTTGCATATCCCAGTAGGCACTTATCTGCATGTTTAGACCCCTAAATACCACTGAATAAGCATCCAGATTGTCAGGTTTTAGAGGTATTAGAGATCCTCCTCTCCCACCCGATTCCTCTTCATACATTGGAAGAAAACAAACTTTACAGCTCTCTCAATTCCTGATTGGCTTTTCAGTTTCGAATGAATTAGTTCAAATAGGGTGTGTGTGTGTGTGTGTGTGTGTCTGCCCCTGAAACTGACCTTAAAAGTAAATAAAGCAAAAGCTTTCTGCCCAACACAAAGGGAGTACTTCCTTTTGGAAAAATGTAAATGTCAGCACTTGCTCCATTGCAAAGACTGAAAACAATATAGCCACTTATTGCAAAACATGACATGACCTATTTATAAAACTTGAATTGACCTCAGAAAACAAAGTTGTTTCCCCCTTCTTCATATAATTAAAGCACATTTTGCACACAAATTGAGGGCTCATTAATGCTGCATGTTTGTAAAATTATTTTAATTATAGTATGGTTAAGCCTGAACACGGGTTTGTGACGTGCAGTCTATATGGTTTTATAAAAACATGATGATAAGTGAATATAACCTAACTGGGATATGCTTCATGCAAAAGGTCTCTTGTAAGGTATCATTACAAAGCTTATAATCTACTGAGTGTGATCATCCAATTTGTATAAATGTACCACTCTTGTATCTACAACTAGAAATATAAAATATAATTCTGAGGGCCTATTGTAATTATGTAAATTGTGGGCCATTGATGATGATTTGGAATCTTGATGACTCCCATTGTCTGCAGATGGCTGTGTTTACCTGTGAGTCTTCCTGTATGTGTGTGTGCTGGCAAGTGGGTAATGAAGTCTTGCAGTGACATGTGATCATGTCACCTGAACTGGAATCCATCTTTAACCTGGTGCTTTTTTAGTGAGGGGGGTGTGGAAACCCAGAGGGACAAAGGGTTCCCGCCTTATGCAAAAGATATATAAAGGGGTGGAAGAGAACAAAGGAGGGAGAGGAGCCATCATGAAGAATCCCCTAGCTATCACCTGAGCTGGAACAAGAGCTGTACCAGGGGAAAGAATTGTGCCCAGGCCTGGAAGGTGTCCAGTCTGAGAAAAAACTTCCTGAAGCATCTCTGAGGGTGAGATTATCTCTATTCAGTTTGATTAGGCATAGATTTGCGCATTTTATTTTATTTTGCCTGGTGACTTACTTTGTTCTGCCTGTTACCACTTGGAACCACTTAAATCCTATTTTCTGTATTTAATAAAATCACTTTTTATTTAGTAATTTACTCAGAGTATGTATTAATACCTGGGGGAGCAAACAACTGTGCATATCTCTCTATCAGTGTTATAGAGGGCGAACAATTTGAGTTTGCCCTGCATAAGCTTTATGCAGGGTAAAACGGATTTATTTGGGTTTAGACCCCATTGGGAGTTGGTCATCTGGGTGCTAAAGACAAGCACACTTCTGTGAGCTGTTTTCAGGTAAGCTTGCAGCTTTGGGACAAGTGATTCAGACCCTGGGTCTGTGTTGGAGCAGACTGGAGTGTCTGGCTCAGCAAGACAGGGTGCTGCAGTCCTGAGCTGGCAGGGAAAACAGGAGCAGGGGTAGTCTTTGCACATCGGGTGACCGCTCCCAAGGGGGTTTCTGTGATCCAACTCGTCACAGGGTTGTCCTAATCTTACAGGCATAATCTTTTAAAATGTATTAAATAAAAAATCCAAAATGTTGGCCATCCAGGCCTTAGGGGTCCATGTTTGTTGTCCTTGCTTAAAATTGACAGGGCTTCTAGAGTTTTATCTTGCAGGGAGAGAAGAAACTGAACAGTCAGTGTGCTCTGGTCTAGAACAATTGTTTGACGTCACCAGTGTGCTATTAAATGTAACTAGTTTTAAAGGTCCTGCAGTACTTAGAGTGTCTTGGGATAAAGTTTGTCACAGCCCATGTGACCTCTCAAAATGGATTCTAATCTCAAAGGTGAGGTGTTGCTAACAGCAGAATGGCTTCAGTGTTCCTCACATAATTAAATAGGGCTCTTGGAAGCCTAATGTGAGATGCTACATAAAACAAATCTGGTTGACCTCCTGTTTTGTGTAAAGGTAATCTGAAAACTGGTGATTCAGCACATCCATATTAACTGTGCTGAATCTTGTTTGCTCCACATCCGTACTAGCTCTGCCCTGTGCATTTTAGGGAACTCTGAAGGGCTGCTGGTGCCCTGTGGGACAGTGTGGGGAAGACTGAATAGTTCCAGCTAATGTTTGTCCACACTGGGACTAGAATAGTTGTGGCTGAAATGATTCAGACTGTCATCATTGGCCCTATTGAAGCATAGTGTACTGGAGATGGTGAGATTTGGGGAATCTGCCTGTACAATGTAGGAATTGTGTGAGATTTTGAACTCAGTATGTCTTGACCAGACTGTAGACTCAATTTTGGATATGGGTCTCAAGCAGTCTGGAGTGGCTCATGAGTGTGAGTACCAACCTCAGGGTAGACTGCTAAGAAGCAAGGCACAGACACCAAGCTGAGATTTCACTAACCATGTATCAAGTGTGAATTCTGAAAGGATTATAATCGCCTTAACATGGAATCGCAGACAGTCCTCTTGGGTATTCTGATCTATTTTGCCACCCAGGGAAGCCTGTCTTTGTGATAGGTGGTCCCTAAATCACAATAATATTCAGGTTACTCCCAGTCCCAAAGGACCATTCACTTACCCCAGGTCAAGTGCACCTTATACCTCTCACCAAAGACAGTGCTTGTAGCTAATTCTATAATTAAAGGTTATTAACTAGGAAAAAGAAATGAGTTATTTACAAGGTTAAAGCAGGTGAACATGCATGCACACACACAAATGAGTTAGTCTTAGGTTTCAAAAAGTAATAGAAGCTGCTGTAGCATGCAAGCTCTGTATGTCCTTCAGGACTAACCCACGCTAAACAACCAGGGATCTCTTGTTTATGCTTAGAAGTCTTGCCCACTCCCTGAAGTCCAAGCAGGACAGGGATAACAATTTCTTCTTGACAGGGATTTTTATTCTTCTCCCCCCCAGAACTCAAGATGATGGGCTGAATGTTTATCTCCTCTTCATTGATTGCTCCCTCAAGACCAATGAAGTCTTTTGTCCACTGATGTGCCATAATGGCCTGTCTGATGTTTACAGGCTTTCTTTTGTTGGGCAGGAGATGACACCTCTTGTGGTAAACTAGTATTTCCCACTTGGTAATTCTTCTCTCCTCACTGTGAGGGTTTAGTTTTAGAGCAAACACTTAAATATTTACCTTTATATCAGGTGGTACAGCTGTTTATAAGCAAGCTTAATACATGAGCATCCTACAAGCACTTCATAAAAACTAGGGTGACCATATTTCCCTATGCTGAATACATGGCCCCTAGTAAAATTACTCGTATTTGGATAAGTTCAATGGCAATCAATCAGAACTATGCCATACAAACTTTCAAATTAACATCAAGTTGACTGAGCCCCAGTTAAAAAGGACTGTGTAGTTGGATCCTTTTTATTTACCTTCTTATCTTTAAGGCTTTAGGCTCACATGGGGAGGGGTGACGCACACACCTCTCACATAGGGGGAGGTGACTGACCCTCCCTGCTGAGTGCTCTCCACCCTCCATGCCTGGCCCCCAGGACTGACCCACTTCACCTGGTGCCGTGTCTTCCTGAGGCAATGCGTAGGGGGGCATGCAGGGTCACATTTCTTCCCCCCCACAATTTCTGCCAGTGTTCACACCAGAATATGGCCAGCAGCAGCCTTTCAGCACTGTGCAGGAGGGAAGGGATGGGGGCTGCTTCCAGCTGCAGGGGGGCATAAGGGATGACCTGGCCCGTGTCTTTGCAGAGCTCATCTCTTCTCCTTCTCCTCCTCTTCTTCTCTCCCCCCACCCTTCCCCCCCCAAGCTGAAAGCAGATTTTCTTTCTGCCTGCACAATCTCAAAAGGCAGCTAACACCTCCAGGCTGCTGCTGGCCACACATAACCCAGCTGTCTCCTATGTCCCTCCTCCCTCCCTCCCCCACCCCCCTGGCTACAGTGTGATCAGGAAGGGGTTAAGCCCTAAGGATGCATTGTGCACCAGGGCCCAGGGAACTTGATTGCAGGGGTTTCAGTGAACCTGACCAGAGAGGTGGAGCAGCCCCGTGCTCCCTGGGGGTAGAGGGTGAAGAGGGTGCTATGCCCCTGACCTGGGGCTGGCTGCTGTGGAGCTTGCAGGTTCAGGGTGGGAACAGACTGGCAATTGCTTTGCGGCGTGTCCATCTCTCTCTTTTTTTTTTCCCCCTCTCCTTCCCCCCCCTCCCCCCATCCAGAGTTTAGCTGAGAGGTGGAGAGGCTACCCCATGCCAGTACTGTGTGAGGCTTTGACACACGCGGGGCTCAGCTTCTCCTGGAGGGGGGCACTGGGCTGGAGGGTCTTCAGCTTTCCAGCCAGAGGCAATGGGGGAAAGAAGGAGCCTGCTGGTGAGCCAAGCACTCCGACCAGGGGCTGGTTCTCCGCACAGCATTGGGAGCAAGATGCGGGGGATATGGAGGAGTAGTGGGGTGAAGGGGGAGGGGTGAAGGGGCAAAGCAGAGAGAGGATAGCGGGAGGGGGAGCACACAAAGGGCTGATGGGTCAGCAGCATAGGCCTTGCACCCCCCTCCCATTGTCAGCCACTGGACCCACCCACATTCACTGCTGGTGGGCGGGCAGCTGGTGAGCAGGGATCTGGCCTGCAGCAGGACCTGCCGGTACTGATGAGGGGGGGCAGAAAATATGGGACAATTTGCCCGTTTTTAAGAAAGTTAGGACACCTGCAGGAGGGCTTGAAAATGGGACTGTCCCTTTAAAAATGGGATGTCTGTTCACCCTGATAGACTAAACACATTCTTAACTCTAATATCTATTTTACTAATACTAACACATGGGAGCCAGACAGGCTTCCAGCTAGGCATTTGTCAGTGTTTATTTGAGGCCTAGGGGCCTTGGCATGAGCTGATATCTGGTCTGGAAGCATCACAATTGGTTTCTTTACTTTTGACCTGTTGAACTAGATTTCCAAAGGCTAGGGGGGAAAGAGATAATGGGAGAGGAGTTGACTTAAATGTACCACCATTGAAATATAATAATTGTAGACCAAAATCTCTCCCCCAATAAACCAGTTCTCCTGGTTGGGAGCCAACTTGCTTAGCAACAGTCACCTGGTATGCAGTAAGGTCACCTGGTAAGTCACCTGATCTGTCTGGGATCACCTTGGGAGGCTGACCAGGGACTTGTCTGTAAGGGGCGGAAGCTACTCTATTTGGTCTAAAGCCATTTTTTACCAGTTTAAGATGAGGGAAACAGCGGCAGGGAGAGGGAGACCCTGCCTGAACAGTCTCCCAAGGGAAGGGTGAGCTAGAGTGAGAGGAAATGTATGTAGTGTTCGTTTTGTAGAGACCTGTATCTTTCTCATGCTGTTAAAGAGCAGTGCTATGTTCAAGTCTGTATATCAGGGGTCAGCAACCTTTCAGAAGTGGTGTGCCGAGTCTTCATTTATTCACTCTAATTTAAGGTTTCACGTGCCAGTAATACATTTTAACGTTTTTAAAAGGTCTCTTTCCATAAGTCTATAATATATAATTAAACTATTGTTGTATGTAAAGTAAATAAGGTTTATAAAATGTTTAAGAAGCTTCATTTAAAATTAAATTAAAATGCAGAGCCCCCCGGACCGGTGGCCAGGACCCGGGCAGTGTGACTGCCACTGAAAATCAGCTTGTGTGCTGCCTTTGGCACATGAGCCATAGGTTGCCTACCTCTGCTGTATATGCTACACCTACTATGTTTCCCTCTGAAAAACTTAAACTGTAACTTAGAAGGCTCTCACCTTCAGTAGGAGTCTGGAATAAGGGTTATTTGAGTTACTGAGCTACCATGAGGGGGTTCAGTGCTGGACCTGGGGGCCAATGCTGAGGGGCATCACTTCCATGAAGGGGTAACAGATTGAGAGTGGTGTCTAGGAAATGTGCCAGAGACCCAGGGAGGAAGCAGTGCTGCAGCCCGCTGAAATCTAGAAGCTTAAAAGATGCAGGGATCCAGAAGTGGGATTCCCCTCACAGCTGTCTGACTGGTGGCTGGCAGGGGGAGCAGATCTGTGACATGTTCAAGCGTGCCACATCTGGAGTATTACATGTGGATGCAATGTTTTACCATTCTAATCTAGAGGGAATAGATAATATTTTAACATGACAGACTTCTAGTGTGGACAAGGCATGACATTCTATTAACTTATCATAGGATAAGCATGCTAAAATACAAATTCTAACCTCATCCAAAGTAGACACGCTTAGTATATGGCAGCAGGCTACTTTGCTTTTCACTATTCCCTGAGCTGGAAGCAGTAAAGTTATCTCTTGTGGTGGTGGGCTTTTCCTTGGTTGAGATTTCAGCGTGGTTGAAGAGGTGTTCCGCTTCTTCTTAAATGTGGAGGTGTCAGAAGTCTCAATTACACTCAAATATTTGAAAAGTATTTTGAAGACTAAAGGCCCTCAATAGCAGTACAGCCATTCTAGAACTGGCCAAATGGCATGATATCTGCCATGTCAGTGCTTAATGACCTAATGATTAGTTTGTTAACTTTCTGGGAGAACACTGAATTAAGTAATTTAAAGCTGCTTGAAATTTTGTGGTACAAGAAGATGGCCTGCCTTGGAAACACCCATTGAAAGAGTAATGTGGGAAAATTAATCTGAAACTCATGATTAAATTTCAGGGTTCCTTGGAGATAACGCAGAGCACAGAAGATGATCCTCTACTCGATGCACCACTTCTTCCACCTCATGCGTTGCATTCCCAATTGAGACCGAGATTCCATGCTATTCCTACAGTCTTGGTTGCCAATTTTCTGTTGCTTATACATGTAAGTTTGGGGAAGAATCATCAGTGTGTGTTTTTTTTTTTTTTTTTTTTTTTTTTTTTTTTATTATTAACTTGGGTAGGAGAAGATAATGGGAAATTCTGGTTCTCCAGCTGTGATGTATTGGATCTAAAGCAGGGATTGTGGGGATGGAGAGAAGTAACTTGTGTTGCATACTCCTCTTACCTTGTATTTTAAACATTCCATCCCAACACTACAAGCTTCTCACTCTCATGGATATGGCAAGTAATCTTTAATCTAGTCAGATAGGAAGTCATTTAGGTTGAGTGTTTTGGATAATGTCAGTGCTACAAAATGACAGTTAAATTAGGATGTTGCCTCAGGACCAAGAAAACATTCCTGTACTTAAACTTGTGTAGAGTTGATTTAAAAGATTTAGTAATATTTCATATTAAACACTAATCCAATCTAAATTTTTGACTTGCTTCTTAGTTAGTTCTAGTAAATTTAGCCTTGTCTGTACTCACTACTTCTAGTGCCTGATAAAGATTCCTGAGTTGTTGTCCTAGCCCACCTTCCAGCTGCTCGGGTTAGGAAAAAAGTCTTAGGCCTCATATGTAAGGAAACTTGGACTGATGTAACTACATCAGTGTGTTTAACAGAATTTGGGTAGATCTAATGTGGACAATGCGTTAATGTCACATCTGCAGCACTCCTTCCCTTTTTTGTTTGTTTTAAAGGCTCAGTCTACATATCAACTAAACCAGTTTCCTAAAATGGACTTCACTAGATTTGAGCAACCCCCTTGTGTGGAGACTCTTAAACCAATTTAAGAGTGCATAAAGTCAATTTAGAAATCAATGTAGTTGGTGTAACTTCCTTCTGTAGACAAGCCCTAAACTCCCTGTATGTTGGTAACTAGAAACATTAAAATATGGCTTCTCTCTGACAAGCTTTAGCTTGTATTCTCAAGCACAGCTCCATCTGAATTTTTCTCACCATCCCTTTTTCACACCACCCAGATACTCGTCACTTGGGACAGAGGGGTCTTCTCAAGCGGGGGGGAGAATGGCAGGAGCCTACCAAGGATGGCAAGGGTTTTGGGGAAAATAAGACACTCATTTGGTTGCCACCAAAGATCATATCATTGAGGCAGGAGGGAATAGGGAACATTCATTCCTCAGTAACTTGTACGTGTAGCTCTTAAGCTGCTAAGTTTGGGGTGCAGAAAAGGCTGGGGGGGGGGGAGGGAAAAGGAAGGAACACTCAATCACCTGGTTGTCTGAGGGAGTCCTGCTACTCCAAACCAGATGTCCAGAATGCTTTACCTCCTGTCAAACTCAAAGTCCTCTTGAAATCAATTTTCACAAATTTGCATGCTTAAAACCTCAGATTTACTCCCTTTGCAGCCTTCTTTTTGCTTTCCAGAGACTCCAGCTCCATTCTCACCTATGCATTCATAAACATTTAACTTTCCCTTACCTCAAAACTGAACCTTCACTGAGTATGTCAAATTGATCGGTTGACCTTCTGGAATATTGATCTATCTATTTCACTCCATTACCATATTATCTAAGCACTTGACAATTTTTAATGCATTTGTCCTTGATAGGGAAGTGCTATTATCCCCTTCTCACAGATGGGGGACTGAGCCACAGAGAGACTAAGTGACTTTGCAAAGCTCACACAGGAAGTTTGTGGCACAGTAGGGAATCAAACCCAGATTTCCCAAGTCTCATCACCATAAACATTAGGCCATCCTTCCCTCTCCAGTCAATTCTGAGGATGTACACACTGCATAATATTTGCTCAGTTTCCATCCTAATCTTGGTAATTTAAAATATACATACCTATAGTTCCATGTTGGAATACCTGAGAAACAGCAAAGGTATTAAAAATACCGCTTAAGTAACTGGACAAAATAAAAATGACAGTGGCATTCTAAATTACCTGTCCAGTGGACAAGACACTGTGCTGGGAGATGGAAAATCTGAATTTTATTCACAGCTTTGTCACTGACAGGCTGTGACACCTTGGGTAAATCACTTAATCTTTCTATGTGCTTTTTTAAAATCTGTAAAATGGAAATGAAACTTTTTAGTATTCTGAAGTGTAAGGATGAATTTGGAAATGGAAGGATGAAGAGCTATGAGTGTAGGTAATTATTATAATGGTAGTTTAGTGGCATAACTAACTTTCTCAAACAGATGCAGGGTGAGAAGTCATATCCACTCTCCAGACATAAAATCAATTTCTGGCTGATCTCCATTACAAGGGGTTCTTTTAATGAGTGGATCCAGTTCAAGTGTTGTATAAAAAAGTATTGTACTTGTCCAGAATTAATTACCTGGATTAAGGTAGTAGAGATGTAGTTATTGGACACTTAATTAAATATCCCAGACAAAAATAGCTCATGATTTCTAAACTGAAATCACTTGGATTATAAACTTAAATTAACTCTTGGCACCATCTCTTAGAAAAGTGGGAATCCTTAACTGAGTTTTTTGGTGAGGAGGAAGACTAAACTACATGTTAAATCCACATGCTTTTAAATGTCAAAAATTTGCAGAACTCGGTCCTATTAGTTCTCTATCTAGAATGCATGGGCTTATACTGTGGTATACTGTGGAGTATTATTGTAACAGGATATACACTACTGTTAGTTTGATACATGGAAGATCTAAATCATGGGAGGGGGAAAAAAATGTAAGGCATTTACTTTCTTCCCTACAAACGTAAGATCACTCTGAAGTGGACCTACTATTAAATGGCAGCTTAGTATTATAAGTACTTGTAGATAAAGGTTTGGAGAGCTTGGAGTCCAATTGTGTGTGTTTGGTCTCCTCAGAATTTAAAATGCTCTTGTTTAGAATTTTAGTAGATCAGGGAGGCTTAGAATCAAAACCTCTGTCACTCTTTTGGGTTTTTAATTGTGTAGACTAGTTTTGTAAGTACCTGGTATATACAGTATAAACTAAAAACAAACCACCCGTGTTATCTCACAGGATAATTATATTTGAGCACTCTTACGGGATTGTGGTCCCTTCTGCTACAACTAGTTTACTGTTGACAAAAGCAATATAGTACATGTAAAGGGAAATAGATAGCAATTGACATAAATTAGAAATCATGAAATGTATAAAATAAGGGAAGCTAAAGACCTCTGGGAAAAATCCATCGCTGGTAAAGCTGAGGACAATAAGTAGTCTTAGTACTATATGCTAGGAACAAAAAAAATCCTAGCAATGTTATTGGTCCATGGGTAGATGGAGGTGGTAAAATTAATAATGATGCAAAAAAGGCAGAACAAATATTTCAGTTCTGTATTCAGGAAGAAGCAGCATGATGTACTTATTGTACAAGGATGAAGTATCTTCTAGAAAACTGCATTAGGGATTCTAGGGATCTTCCCCCCCCCCCCCCCTTTCATTTGAACCAATCCAGAAAATAAGGTATAGTTGTTAAATTTTGGTAATATTGCTTATATTCAAACTATTAACCTTAAGCTTTTCTTCTCTTTCCCTTCTTTCACAGGTTGCTTTTGTTGTCTTAGTATTTTTAGCAGGTATATATTGTTCTTATGTAAACCCAAATGAGGATGAATGCCCTGGAAACTACACAAACCCATTTAAGGTGCAAAGTGTCATAATCATTGCGAAGGTAATTCTGTGGATTCTGCATGTTGTCTTTGAACGATATGTTCAGCATCATCACGGTAAAGTCAGATGCAGAGGATACCTCCTGATCTACCGATCAACAAGACATCTTAAAAGGCTGCCGCTCCTTATACATTCTATAGGTGAGATAAACCGATTTGAATTTTTCTCTTTTATGGATTCTGTATCAACAAATATTGTGAACTGAACTACTTCATCTACGCTTTATGAACTCATAATTTTTAAGGTGTGGCATACTAGTTTGTTTGTGAGTGCTGTGCTTAATAGTTAAATACAAACCCTCCCTACTCTGTTTTTATCACTGGAGCAGCAGGCCAGAATGCACCTGAGTTGAAATAGATTCAGAAATAATAGCCATTGACTGGGTGTCTTGTCCCATCAACTAAATGTGGTAGCCATAATGTCCTTAGAGCGAACATGCTCTGCATTTGGCTGCTAGTAATTTTTCCCTGTTTCTGATGGACTGTTGGCTGTTTAAATGCTGACTTGCATGCATCCATAGGGCCCCAGGAATGCTCTTGGGTGACGTTACTTTCTGAAGCCATTGTAGGCTTCATATAGTAATAAGAATCTGCACTACTTAGTCAGTGTGCAGGCTTCTGATCTTGACTCTGCAGTCAAACTCCAGAACTTAAGAGCAAAGGGTGTTCAGGTTGGAGAAAAGCAGTCCTGTAACATGCCCCATTTTACAAAAAGGGCTGGGGTGGAGAACAATTATGTGGTCTACTCTGTATCATTATGAAACAGCACAGACTTTCTCATTTCCATGTATGGAGAGATCATGTGCATGTGTGGAGAGTGTTTCCAAGGGGTGCATTCCATAACTGCAAACTGGAAGAAAAGTCTGAAGAGGTCTCATCCCCCTTTATCATTTTCCACATACTCCAACTTGTAATATGTCTTGGGACATATGTACACTATAGCGGCACAGCTACAGCACTGCTGGTGTGCTGCTGTAGCATAGATGCTTCCTATATTAGAGATAATGAAGGAAACCCCTTCCACCAAGGTGGTAACTAGGTCGATGGAAGAGTTCTTCCATCAATCTAGCCATGTATACACTGGGGTTAGGTTGACCTAACTGTGGCACACAAGGCATGATGATTTTTCACAGCCCTGAGTGATACAGTTAGGTTGATCTGCTTTTTTTAGTGTAGCCCAGGCCTAGGTTGCATGTCGCTGAAGTTTCAAGCAAAATAAAACTCCTTAATTTACAGCAGGATTCATGTTATGAATGCTACTTTATCCCTACTTTCCCTGGGGCAAAGAGGATTCTTGGCAGCATTTTAACTCTGTACGTTCTTTAGTTTTACTTTTTCTTCCTAGTGGCGGCAAGCATATAAGGTGTTTAACTAGCAGCAGCTGTCCAGCTGTTTCCAGAAACTGAAATTAATTCTTGCCTAAAATCATATGGTCATGGCTCATTTTTGAATAGGGGTCCTTTTTATAGGAAGGCACTGATTGTGGAGAATAAAACCTAAGCTGACTACATAGTGTGCTTCAAATAGCTGAAATGGAAACTTCTCTGTTACCTTGATAACACGTGTGTGGTCTTGCAGTTTGATGTACTAATTTCCTTATGTTAGTTAAACTTTGTTCCTTTTGCAAGCTTAGGGCTTCTAGTATATGTAATGGTTAAAATTCCGAGTGTGTAAACACCCAAGCCAAACTTCCTTGTTGGGGATGAAGGTCAACTTCCCTCAAACACTACTGAGAAGTGAAGGTGGAAATTAAATGTAATGCCACATGTCATAAAGTGGCAATTTGGCCTTGACAGTTCAATCATCCAACATAGATTCATAGATTCTAGGACTGGAAGGGACCTCGAGAGGTCATCGAGTCCAGTCCCCTCCCCGCATGGCAGGACCAAATACTGTCTAGACCATTCCTGATAGACATTTATCTAACCTACTCTTAAATATCTCCAGAGATGGAGATTCCACAACCTCCCTAGGCAATTTATTCCAGTGTTTAACCACCCTGACAGTTAGGAACTTTGTCCTAATGTCCAACCTAAACCTCCCTTGCTGCAGTTTAAGCCCATTGCTTCTTGTTCTATCCTCAGAGGCTAAGGTGAACAAGTTTTCTCCCTCCTCCTTATGACACCCTTTTAGATACCTGAAAACTGCTATCATGTCCCCTCTCAGTCTTCTCTTTTCCAAACTAAACAAACCCAATTCTTTCAGCCTTCCTTCATAGGTCATGTTCTCAAGACCTTTAATCATTCTTGTTGCTCTTCTTTGGACCCTCTCCAATTTCTCCACATCTTTCTTGAAATGCGGTGCCCAGAACTGGACACAATACTCCAGCTGAGGCCTAACCAGAGCAGAGTAAAGCCGAAGAATGACTTCTCGGGTCTTGCTCACAACAAACCTGTTAATGCATCCCAGAATCACGTTTGCTTTTTTTGCAACAGCATCACACTGTTGACTCATATTTAGCTTGTGGTCCACTATAACCCCTAGATCCCTTTCTGCCGTACTCCTTCCTAGAGAGTCTCTTCCCATTCTGTATGTGTGAAACTGATTGTTCCTTCCTAAGTGGAGCACTTTGCATTTCTTTGTTAAACTTCATCCTGTTTACCTCAGACCATTTCTCCAGTTTGTCCAGATCATTTTGAATTATGACCCTATCCTCCAAAGCAGCTGCAATCCCTCCCAGTTTGGTATCATCCGCAAACTTAAGCGTACTTTCTATGCCAATATCTAAGTCGTTGATGAAGATATCGAACAGAGCCGGTCCCAAAACAGACCCCTGCGGAACCCCACTTGTTATACCTTTCTAGCAGGATTGGGAACCATTAATAACTACTGAGTACGGTTATCCAGCCAGTTATGCACCCACCTTATAGTAGCCCCATCTAAGTTGTATTTGCCTAAAATATCATGCAAGACCATATCAAATGCCTTACTAAAGTCTAGGTATACCACATCCACCGCTTCTCCCTTATCCACAAGAGTCATTATCCTATCAAAGAAAGCTATCAGATTGGTTTGACATAATTTGTTCTTTACAAATCCATGCTGGCTATTCCCTATCACCTTACCACCTTCCAAGTGTTTGCAGATGATTTCCTTAAATACATAGTATACTGTTCATGCTCTGCTTCAAAGTAGTAAATGAGTTCTACACCTACCTCACAGCTGAAAGATGTCTTATGTTCCCTAGAATGTTGTAAGAACTCTACAGCACAAAAGAAGGACATGGTCCCTACTCTGAATAACTTAGTTTCTATTTTATATCTGACACAAGAAGTGCATGGGGACGGAGATTATGACACGTGGGAGGGGAATGGGAATTCAAATGTCTTTTCTGCCTGGTTTTGGAACAGGGATTTGATCTTGGTATCCCTCGTCCTAGGTGAGTAGCCTAGCCACTGGGCTACTGGATATTCTGGGGTGGGTCTCACAATTTCTCCTGTTGGAGCTGTTGCACTTTATATAAGTAAGAAGGATTTGAATTAAATGAAGCTAGTACCTTGGTGTGCCTTGGTAGACTAGATTTGGGAAATAACTTCAAGCATCACTCAAGTAAAAATCATATTTAGATAATGGGCTCTAATGTGTACAGTTATACTCACTCAGCTGTAATACGTGTATTTAAAACTTCTGATCTGCATGTATGTATAAAAATGTGCTCATACTTACCTAAGAACTAAATTCTCTTAAATATTTGCAACTCCTCTTCTCAAAGTTAAACTGAAATGATGTGTTTGTAGTACAAGACAGACCCGTAATCGGAGTTCTATATTGGATCTGTAGAACGAGATTGATGTACTGAAAGGTCAAATATTAGACAGTAGGTCTAACATTCTTGTCAAACAATGACAACATTACTGATTCATTATATATCTTAGCTGTCACTGAATTTTTTGTGCATTCACTTGAAGGCTTCAAGAACTATAGAATGAAGCATTCTGGTCCTGTAGGACTTCTAACTTAACAGTTTCACAAATAACTGTAATTACGAATAGCTTTCTTACTCTTATGCAATTTAAATCACACATCAGTTATGTATTAGAGGGGTAGCCGTGTTAGTCTGGATCTGTAAAAAGCAACAGAGTCCTGTGGCACCTTTAAGACTAACATGCGTCTGGCGAAGTGGGTTTTCACCCACGAAAGCTTATGCTCCAATACATCTGTTAGTCTTAAAGGTGCCACAGGACCCTCTGTTGCTTTTGACATCAGTCACGTTTTTCCATTCCATAGCTATAATCCATCTAGCCTAACAAACAAGGGTCCACTGGGATGTAGATATTGGAGGGAGGTTTTTTTGAGCCATTTTTAGTTATTCGCTAGACTAAAACACGTAAATGTCATGTCTGTGGTTTTTTTTTTGTTCTTTTAAGGAAATGCAGCCCTGCTTCTGATACTGTCAGCTCAGCATTCCTTTCCTAACTACAGTAAAAAGTATCTCTACCTTATCCTTGGAGTCTTGTGTCTGGAGCTGATTTGTTCTTTGACGTGCATAGTCGTTTACACAGGTAAAAACTGCAATTATTGCCTTGTTGCGTGACCACCTTACAATAGGTACTAAACTCTCTTTTCTCTGTTCTCTTAGCATAGTACAATAACTTTTGGCACCAGAAGACTTGTTTGCAGCTATGATTGTAAAACTGGCTTCTCAGTATCTGTACCCATTGCAGACAATCAGATGTTCTTGTTTAAAACAAACTGGAAAGTCATTGTCATGGCTTGAACTCTAAATGTTGCCAATAAAAACTAGGCTAGTTGTTAGAGTTTAAGGCACTTTCCCATGAAGTTAGTGATGTAGTGAAACTGAAGTAGTTAAAATAGAAGTAATTGTCTAGCACAGATTGCTAGTGTGCTTTCATGACCGTTTTGTCAAACAGACAGGGGTGTGTGTTGTGTTGTGTTTTGATACTGTGACTTGAAGAGAAGTAATATTTTTCTTGTCTAGTCAAAACCACTTTCCTTTTGGCATGTGGAACTTAAATGTTTAAGCTGGTATATGGCATGTCTCAATCTTCAAACTCACAATGTCCTTCCAGTTCCTCTTCTCTACCTCTTCTCCCAATCTTATCTCCTGTAGTATTTGTTGAAGGATAGTAGTTTGTAAAGTGACACTCAGACTCTTGGAGTCCCTACTTTAATTATATGAAGCAATGTGTATCTCTAGCCCATGTTCACTATAACAATAACAGCTAGTACAAAATAATTTAATGTAGAATACTATATAGCATTACTGGCCTGATGGGTTTGGCCTAATCTTCCAGGGCCATGTTTTGTTGGTTTCTGTCTTGGCTCGTTCTATTAAACCATCACAATAAAACTCAAATTTAGTTGGCCAGATTGCTTGTATGCCAGGCTAAAAGATCATAGGGGTGACCGAGACAACATGAAATAAACTTCTACTCCTGGCTACCACTATTAAGGAAAACAAAAGGTGTTAAACACAACAAATCCAGATAAACTAGTGTTTGATTTTTAAAAGCAGAAATTAGTTCTCATGCTCTTAAATAAGATTATGCACTTGGCTTAAACGTCCTCTCTCTTGAGCTGTTGCACGTGGATTCTTTATTGCTACAGTGAAATACACAGACAAATACTACAAAGTGGTATCATCTATTTTTATATCTTGCTTTTAAACACTGTGTAAACATCATTGTCCTTTTAACTCCTGGGAATCTTCATTTTCTTTACACTATTTTTTTTTAAATTGGAGGAGTACTGATTTTTTTTTTATTTAAAAACCTAGTAGGCTTTCATCAACTGTACTTACTTCCTAATGGGCTGGTGTACACAGCTTAGTGTGAAGTGAGACAGACCAATTGACTTCAGCAGGAATTGAGCTGCACCAGTATCTCCTACACAACAAAATGAATGCTGAATGAAGTATCAGGTGGTTGCTAGTAGCTCAGCAAAACTACTGTGGTAGTGGAATTCAAGTTCTGGATCTCCTCCCAGTAGTTAGAAAGGAAACCAATTGCAAAACTAGAAGTGTGGTGTTGACAAAAGAAGGGCAGGGATGAGAAGAGGTTGAGTTGAAAAGGGGAACAAAGTAGTTTCAGGGAGGGGAGAGGAAACAGCTGCTGTAACATTATGCTGCTGATTCTCATGGGACAATGCTGAATGCCAAAGCGACTTCTTAATAGCTAGTGTTTGTCAGTAACTGACCTATAAGGTATCTCAACTTAAAACTACTCTAGGAGAAACTTCATGACTAGAGAAAAGCCTAGTTAGTGACTTGCTATAAAGTTGCAGAGTGTAGTTATTCCCAGTGTAATGGTACACTACCAAATTCTATAAACGTTTTGAATACACAGTTTCAAGATCTGACTTACTATTTTCTTTTTAACTTGTGTTTGTAATAGTATTGAGACTACAGCCTCAAATGTACCAATCTACCTCCCTTGGCTATAATAGAGGCTCTGACACGGGGAATTTGACCAACATAGCTGCAGCAAAGTATTCCTGTATAGCTATGCTGGTATAACTTCCTCAGGTGAACACTCTAGTCTGGAGCAAATGTGACTTTGGAAGTAGAGTATTTACTCCGAAATAAATCACTCTTATAGCAGAATAGTTATTCTGCTGTAGTCAGTATATTTTCCATTCTGGATATCTACTTTTAATAAGTGGATATTGTTGAAATAGTTTTCTCCATTTAAGCACATTAAAGTAAATCAAATATCCTAATGAAAAATAGTGAGAGTTGATTTAGCTTAACCCCCCCCCCCCCAAAAAACAACAACCCTGGAACATAGTTACAAAGACTTGCATGACAGAAACAGCCATCATTCACTGCCTTGAAAACCATAGCACAGATGGTGCGCACTAGCAATAAGATTTCTACCACAAGCAGAATAACCCAGTGGGATGCCATTGCTCCCCCCTCCATTACCCAACTTGCACCTTTCATCCTGGGTATGGGGGAAGGGAAGGTGATGAAAACAGCTTACAGGTTCTGTTCTCATGGTGGTTGCCTCCACTCTTTTGATTTGGGCTTTCCACAATAGCACTTGTTTTTCCTAACTGTCTTCTGAACTGTCACATTCCTCAAACTTCTTCAAACTGCTCGATAGACCGAAGGGTTTTTTTTACTGCAAACATTACATTCTAAACAAAGAGCAAAGAATTGGGTATTTCTTTCTCAGCCTTGATCTGTTGTCCTATTCTAACTGGATAAACAACCAAGAAAAAGCTGGTCTCCATACTAGTGTTGGAAGCCGAGCTTCATTCTCTAAACCAGGGGTCGGCAACCAAAGACGGCACGCGAGCCGATTTTTAATGGCACGCTGCTGCCTGCCAACTCAGGCAGGCAGCAGCGTGCCGTTAAAAATCCTGCCCAGCCTGGCCCGGTCCGCTGTTCTCCACCCCCTCCTGGGAGGGGGTGGGGGGGCGGAGAAAGGGGGAGGGGGCAGAAGCTTGGTCCTGCTGGCTCCCCTGCCTCTTCCCGCAGTGTGCTGGGTTCCTGCCCCTCCTCCTCTCCGTCTGTCCGTCCCTCCCTGCTGGCCGATCAGCTGATTGCCCTTGCAAGGGAGGGGTCGGGGAGGAGTGGAGTCAGCCTGCTCGCTGCTCCCGGCAGAGGCAGAGAAGAAGCGGGGGCAGGGCCTTGGGGAAGGGGGGGGTGGAATAGGGGCATATCCCCTCCAGCCCCCTGCTGTGAGCACCCCACAACCCCAGCCCTCTGCCCTGACCCCCCCCCACACACACACACTCAGCCCTCTGCCCTAAGCCCTGCAGTCCCTCACACACACACCCCAGGCCCCTGCCCTGTACCCCCTCACACACCCAGCCCTCTGCTTGACTCCTTCACCCCCCCCCCCCATGACCCCAGCCCTGACTCTGGCATCCCCACACATACCCAGGCCCCCCACACCCTATGCCCTGACACCTGCACCCCCCCTCACATGTCCCCAGCCCGCTGCCCTAACTCTTGCACCCCCCACATCCCCACCGCTACCCTGAGCACCAAACAGGAGCTCCTGCACTCCTTCCCCCCCCCCCCCACATTCCCACCTGCACCCCTCACACCAAATGGGAGCTGCCCAGGTAAACGCTCCACACCCAAACCTCCTGCCCCAACCCTGAGCCCCCTCCCTCATTCTAGCTCCTGGCCAGACCCTACACCCCAACCGCCAGCCTGCTCCTTCACCCCCAGCCCTGTGCTCAGTGCACTCCCACCCTCGGGTCAGTGCAGAGAGAGAGGAAGAGAATGGGCCAGAACCAGGGAGACGGTAGGTACCCACTGTATGTGGGCAGGGCCGGGACCCTAGACCGGCAGCGGGCTGAGCGGGTCTGGCAGCCGGGATCCCGGATGGCAGGAGCTGGCAGATGGAACCCTTGAGGGGCAATGGGCTGAGCCACTCAGCCCACTGCTGGTCTGGGGTCCCGGCCGCCGGCCCCGCTCAGCCCGCTGCCGGCCTAGGTGAACAGAACCCCAGACCAGCAGCAGGCCAGTGGCGCAAGATCAACATTTTAATTTAATTTTAAATGAAGCTTCTTAAACATTTTGAAAACCTTGTTTATCTTACAATACAACAATAGTTTAGTTATATAATATATAGACTTGGAGACCTTCTAAAAAACATTAAAATGTATTAACGGCACGCAAAACCTTAAATTAAAGTGAATAAATGAAGACTCGGCACACCGCTTCTGAAAGGTTGCTGACCCCTGCTCTAAACCTTCATGTGCCTTAACACAAATATTCATTGAAACTGAGCTTCACACCCCTTTAAAAGATGAGGAGTCTCTGTAATCCCATCTAATTGATGTCAGTTCAAGATATACTGCAAAATTGGAAAAGCAAGTGAGGGCTTTTTGGGTGGGGGGAGCAGGAGAGACTTAAATTGATACAGAACCACACATAGTAACTTCATGCACAAATTCTGTTTAAAGGCCAAACTCCTGAAGTAAAATGAATTTGGAATGGGTTACAGCACTGAAAAGGCGTAAACTAAATGGTGGGATAGCCCCTCAGTTTCTATCTTGGTATTTCTGACAGAAGAGCACTACCTGAGTGCAAGCATTAAGGCTCTCTGTCAGGATGTTTGGTTTTATCGCAGAACTTGGAGCATTTTTCTCTCAAATGCTTGAATTTCCCCCCCCCCCCCCAAAAAAAAAACAAAAAACAAAAAACCAAACACTTGCCTGGCATTCTTTCTAGTACACAGATGTCTGTTAAAGTATGTGGCTCTAAGATGAAAGCACTGTTGATGAACATTTTAAGTCAGTTTGAGGACAGGTCTACATTAGAAACTTTTGCCAGTATAGTAACATAGGCTGGAGGCATAATTTTCTTACAACAGGTGTATACCAGCAAATCCTCCTGTGGAGATGCAGTTTATACCAGCATACAAATGTTTTTGCCAGTACAGCTTTTCCCTCAAACGAGCATAAGCTAGTATAAACTGCGTCTACACTAGGAGGGTTTGGTGGCAAAACTATACCTGTCACTATAGCTTCAAGTGTAGACCTGGCCGAAGGAACTCTGAAGCCTCTCAGGTTAGGTAATTCTCTTATGATAAACTACTTTTGGTAAGCTTTTCTTCTCCCCTCCAGAAGTGTTATAGTTTAATCTATTCCTGATGTAGCCTTCTTATTTGTTTTTAAACTAAAGCAATCTTTTCACTTACGAATTACACTAACTCAGCTGAAAGATCATAAACAATCTCAAACAGGGTTGTACCATATTTCCTCTTCTGACACCAGAAAGTAAATTTCTTATTCTCTAACATGTGTGAGCCAGAACGGGTTGGTAGATTTTTGTATTGCTAGCAAACCACTTACACTGTCACTTGAAATAGTCCCACAACACTGGCTAAGGATTGTCTTGCAATTGTCCTCAAAACATACTGGGGACTGTTCCAATCCCAAACATTCCCTGCCCTGGAGAGTTTACACACTTTTTATTCAGTGCTCAACTTAATTTAGTTCTTAATGGAGCATATACTGTAACTATACTGGCTAGGCACAAATGTCTCTAGTCTGCATCTTTTTGTGCTGTGGAGTTAAGTTAACTATATGGCTCAGGAATGAAAACTGTCTGGAAAAAGGTGGGATGGGAAGAAGTCAACATGTTTGTATAGCTTAAAAAAATACAGCCCTGAAGCCAGAAAACCCTAGTACAGAAACAAACAGCACTGAGTCATAATTGTCCTGTTTTCTTGTATTTGTTAGCTATACAGTTCATTAGTATATTTAGTAATCTGTGAAGCATCGATGCGTTTGTATGAACACAAACATTAAAATCCAGTACGCAGAAGTAGATGTAAAGCAAGTTTTACATAGGTACTTGAAGTCTGTGATATCCTACTTTTTGCTATTGGTTAAACATGTTGTTCTGGCACAAGCTTGTTAAGGAATGAGTAGCTTTGTATTCCTAGTTGAACCACTGCCACTCTTGCTGCCATGGGAGACAATCGATATGGAATCAGTATTGACTATCATACACTGCATAGTAATCTCCAATAGCAGAGAATCTCTTGGATTGAGATGTTCTTGATTTATGGGATACAGTGTAATGTAAAGAACTCTATAAAAGCAGGCTAGCATTGAATGAACTACTCTGGAGTCAAAATTCTGAAAGCTCATTTCCTTATCACACCAATATTAAATCCTCTTTTAAAACACTTCCTAAATACAGGCATTAAAAGCTTCTGGTTACACCCTGCCCTACATACTTCTTGCTGCACTGTTGAATGTCTGTTCAGAGGCTTGCAGTGTCCCAGACCAACTTGTCTTCCTGCAATGAATCTTTAAACTTGCTTGTAGGCAGTCTACTCTTCTGTATACAAGGAATTGTGATGTAATTTCATGTCCAAGCAGAACAAACTGGGCTGTAATACTATTTTAATGCCTAATACCATAGGCCAAATCAAATTTGCCTACATGAAGCACTCCTTGTTCCCCCGTGACACTGACAAGATACTGTAAATCCTCTTTCTACAAACCAGGTACATCATGGGCACTGAAAGCCAGCTTTCCCTTCTCCCCTGTCAGTATGCCTCCCTCTTCTGGAGGAACCACCTCTGGAGGGTGTGACCAACTTTGTATCCAGTGCCATTAATTCCTTAGCTGCTGATTGGTGACTCATCTTGAAGGATGCTAATAAGTACTAGTTGCAATGGGGGAACCTGTCCACCAAGGCCTTGTCTAAACACATAAGCTGTACCACTTCAACTACACTGGCAGAAAAATCACTTCCTCTAACCAAAATAGCTACTTACTTGTCTGCAGTTTTATGCTAATTTCAGTCCTTAATTAGGTCATTGAATGAAATGGTGGCAACTTACTGTCAATACAGAGCTGATGTAAAACGTAGTGACATATATGTGAGACTTGATATCTGATCCTCCTGAGTTGGTGAGGGGTGAGAGGAAATTTCAAATCTATATTCAACTAAAATGAACTCTTCTTGGCTATTTTCTCTGCTCTTGGCAGCAATGGGAGTCACCTTATGACTTGTCTCTATTGTCAGCAGAGATGTAATTCTTTAAACTCTACACTTATAATACTACCAAATAAAAGATTAATATTGTCATGGACAAGTCATGTTGGAAATTCCGGGTATCTCCTTAAGCTGGTTTTCTCTGTATAATACTGTGATAGATGTGATTAACTTCCTAGCCTGACATGGCTAATCTCTTGAGGGTCTTGTCTTATTCTAGCAAAGTGACCTTTTTAATAAACCCTACAGCATTCTTGACTGGTAAAGGACAATTTCTTCCACATAGTTAGGTGCCAAAGTAGCTTGATTCATTTTCATACATCCAGATTGTGATAACCTTCCTCACAGGTAGTCCCAGTTACCCTAACATTACTCCACAAGCAGCCCTACTGAAGTATCTGTCTGGCCTGTAAACAATATATTTTCCTAATGGTCTACCTCTGCTCAGAGTATAATCGTGCTAAGATCTACACATCCCCAGCTCCCATTGATTTCAAAGAGGATTGAGGGTGCTTGGCACCTTGCAAGATTGGACCATATGTGGGGGATCAGAACAAAGCCTTCTATGTATTCAGTGTATATGTAACAGGCATGACAAATTCTACACTTTCCTCTCAATTCCATATTGTTCTATCCCCCAATTTAAATATAATGAAGATGACCATTTGAAGGACTTATTTTTCCTTCCTCAGTGCCTGTGAACTTACAATAGGCTTAAACTTCATTCACACACTTGAATGACCCTTCTCAGATAAAGTTTGAGGTGGAAGCAGACCATTGAGGGACAGTCTGGTTTGATGACTTTACAACTTGCTGAGACGCTTCAGCCTTAGTTATTCCTATGACCAGTCAGACAACTTGCTTCTATATAGCAGGTGGCCTAGTAAAACATCCTTTCCTCGCTAGAGAGGCTGGTATAGAAGAGAATGGACCATTACATAAAGTAGGTCATCCAAACTCTTATTTTAATGTCTCTTCTCTAACCAGATATACTGTGTGATACATTTCTAGCTTAACCAGGGTCTGAGTCCACACTAACCTGGATAGCCCAGAAAGGATCAGATACTGGGGCTCAGTTCACTTTCAAGGGGTAATATTTTCAAAAAGGTCTGTTACAATTATTAGCTTAGTTTTTAAAGCTGAATGTTTAAAGTCATTTTGATCTCTCTATACTTGTAAATTAGTAGAGATTATACTGCTTCGCATGCATTTGCATGATACTGCAGTATTTGAGTTGCAGAACTGCTGGGGAATAGTATTAAAAATGTCTTTTAAACTGTCATGGAAAAATTAGTACAAGTTATACATGCTTAATCCTCTTGGGGGACTATTCTTGCACTTGGACTGAATTTGTAACCTAACTATTTCTGGATATGTTAGGAAGTATAGATTATGGACATTTTTTCAGTTTCCAACTGGCACCATTAATGGCAGTCTTGTCAGCAAACTGAGTGTGTATTGATTTTAGGCATGAAGATTGAGCTACCATGTTATCCCTGTAACTGGTCCTCTAAAATCAGATTGAGGCATACTGGCCCCAACTACACTACCCTTCCCTGTGTTTAAAAGTGATAGCAGCTTCTAACAATTGTTACAGCCAATGTGAATAGGGTAAAGTGCATCAAGGACTGACTAAAATCTGCTTTTAGTTTAAAGCATATTCAGCATGGACTATGATAATGGAGACTCATTTAAGTGGTATCTTATAAATGCACACATAGGGCGCACAATCATAACTCTTCAGGAATTGACACAATCTGAGCAGCTAGTAAGTCCTTAAATAATGTGCGGTAACAATACAGAGTGAAACTCCACACAAACTTCAGGACTTTCATGGGGATTCTCTGAAATTTAATATAGTTATTAGGACTGGTTGATCATAACTATACAGCACTCCCACACAAGATACTGCTGTACATGAGATTGGAATGCTGCAAATAGAAAAGGAAAATGACCACTAATGATACAGACAACGTGGCTCCTAGCCTGCTCTCTAAAGAGTTGTTTTGTGAACTTGGCAGATTTGTACACAATTAAGAACAAGACAGTACAGACAGGTGAGAGCAAGCGAGTTTTATCATCTTCCTGTATCTTTCAGGAAATGTAACATTCCCCAGCTCTTGGGGTAGGGTGCCCAGTAACAGCCTTAAGTACAAGCAGAGTGCTGCTTGGGGTTCTCGCAGCTAGTGCAAGCGCCACAATGCTAGGCATGCCCTTATGCAATTTTGAGCAGCAGGACCAAAGGAAATGCCAATTCTTAACGTGTAACCTGACCCTCTTGTTGGGTTCCCTGGTTATCTCCCTTACTGTAACCTTTGAGGCAGGTTTTAACCCTGTGTAGGACTCCGAGTTGAGGAGCCAGACCATGCTATTAAAAACTGTCTGTATTAACTACCTCTTTTTATTTCAGTGAAAATAAGCAATTTCAACAAGGCAAGGCCAAGGCCTGATATAATTGAAGAAGAAAAGATGTATGCTTACCCCAGTCGCATTACCTCGGAGATTGGATTCAGGTAACCTCTTCTGTTATCTTCAGTTAGTTTATCTGGGTAACTGTGTAAACACTTAATATCAATTTCTGTACAGAATGGCGTGTGGGACCTTAAAGCTGTAAGGAAAAATAGAAAGGTGATATTAAAATTCCTTAATGGACTTCTGTAGCATTTCAGCTGCTGTATTATAGACACAAAAAATCAGAAACTGTCAAGATGGTCCCCCTCAGCAATGGTAACCTGATAAATACAAAAATACTTAATCATGAAAAGGGTATGTCATTGCCTTAAAAGGTACATAGGGGCCATATGACCATTATTGGTAAAATTTTATATGAATCTCTACTATGATGTGCTAAACATAACTAGCTGTGCTTATTAAACTAGCTGCACTTAATCTCCTAACATAGTTGGTTTTAAGCAGTCTGTGGAGAAATACTGCTGTCTTGGATGTTATTTCAAATGTGTCTCTGTATAAACTAAGAAGCTCTTGCCCAGAAGGAGTTGGGTAGATAGCTGGGAGGGAAGTGAATTGGGTGCTCTTTGCTAGAAGGTCAGAAGTGGTGTGTGGTTGGGGTGTGTGTGTGTGTGTGTGGTTTTTTTTTTGTTTTGTTTTTTTTTGTTTTTTGCAGCTTGAGGTCAGGGATTTCTCTCTTAAGCTGGGGGTCAGGAGCATCTGGCAGCTGGTGTAGGGTGGGAAGTATATTTCCACTTTTGGAGAGGAATTCTACAGATATATTGCATATTTTGTGTGTGTTGGCAGAGGGCAGAGAGACCATGAATAAGCCTATTTGCAGAGACCAGTCATTCAGCCTGCTCATGTTAACCTGACAAACACCCTGACCCATTTACTTTTTTGACTACTACATATTTCAGCAACTGCAAGGTGTTCAAATGTTTGTATTAAAAGATTAGGGTACTGGTTGTGGGGGAACTACTCCCCCTCCTCCTTGCATCTAAGCTAGATTGCACATGTAGATCAAATCTGTGACTAAATACCCCATAGGTCATGGCATACTAGCATGGAAACAGTCTGTTGGTGGGGTGCTGAGAGAAAGATCTAACAATTCTGCTAGTCAGTCTCTTCTGAACCTTGATGTTCACAATTTCAAACTTCCATGCACTTTCTGGAGAAACTGATGTGCAACCCCTCCCCCCAAACAAGCAGCGCAGAAACCCAGGATGTAGGGAAGGTCTTCAGTGGTGTTATCTTATCACAGTGTCTGCCTGTCTGGGATGGACGGACACTCTCTCTCTCTCTCTCTCTCGTGTGTGTGTGTATAGTACAATCTGTATAAGGGATCACAACCCTTATTGATTCAACTCCCGAGGGGCGGCTCCAGGCACCAGGGCAGCAAGCCGCGGGGGGCGGCCTGCCGGTCGCCGTGGGGGTGGCAGTCAGGCTGCCTTTGGCGGCATGCCTGCGGGAGGTCTGCCTGTCCTGCAGTTTCGGCGGCGGGTACACCGAAGGCGCGGGACCGATGGATCTCCCGCAGGCATGCCGCCGAAAGCCGCCTCACTGCCGTGCTTGGGGTGGCAAAATACATAGAACCGCCCCTGCAACTCCCCTCTTGACTCAGTCTCAAACATTCTGAGAACATTTCTGCATCACTCTGTAGTAAGACCACCTGTGCTGAGCAAGAGACTTATTGACCCCTTGATTGTTTAAAGAGCAGGTCTACTGTGAAAAGTTCCGTAAAAGGAGGACAGAGATATTAGAGAATTCCACGCTTTCTTGTTCTTTAGATCAAATGTCTACTTAAGAATAACTTTGCAGGGCTGACAATTCAAGTTGGGATCTGAGAAGAGCTGTTCCCTTCCTTCTCATACTTACCCAGTAGTAAAAGTCCTGCAGGCCGTCTTTTGCCCTCAATAACTTGTGCAGCCCTGTTGGCTTAAGTGGATTTGTACTGGTGTAACTGACAGGCCTGGAACTGTAACTATTAAACAACTCTATTGATGTACAAGAAGAGACTGCAGCTCCATTCTCAGGGCTGCGCTGGCTCTGTAGGGTTAACAAGAATTCAAACTAGTGAAGCTTCTTAAATGTGGCACCTTCTGTGCCAAGTAATTCTTCAGAGTAGAACTGCACTCTAGTACATGTAGTACACCTCTACCTCGCTATAACGCTGTCCTCGGGAGCCAAAAAATCTTACCGCATTTATAGGTGAAACCGCGTTTTATATCGAACTTGCTTTGATCCACCGGAGTGCGCAAGCCCCCTCTTCCCCCCCCCCCCCCGGAGCACTGTATTACTGTGTTATATCAGAATTCGTGTTACATCGGGTCGCGTTATATCGAGGTAGAGGTGTATTGTACTCAGAAGTCCACAAAAGTATGTATTTGGGTATATGTGGACAAGACTATACGCATGTTCAATCACCTGTTTCAAGCTTTATAAAAGGCTTAAATTTATTAGAGCACAAATTCTAGGATTTAAGTGTGAAGTGCTCCTCCTAATGTGTTCTAAATAAAAAAAAAAAAAAAAAAAATCCTTTGGATTTCCAAAAGTCCTCTCTAGGCCAATAAGAATGAAACTTCAGCCAGCATGTAATCTTGACTGTTACATGTCTGGAAAAAAGGCCTTTGGATGGCACTACTAGCACCAATTATAGTTAAGGTTGCACAACTTTCTCCATTAAAGATCCTGTTTTCAGTTGTATAACTACCAGACTTTTGCTGTTTGGGCTGAAATTTTCCAATTCAGATACCTGCCTCTGAACTTTTGGAACATTTTCAGCAAACATGGTTCAGCCATCTCAAAGAAAGAATGTGGGAAAGATTCTTCTTATCCATGGCTTATTTATAGGAATTATTGTTTTTTAATTGCATGGCTGACGAGCTGTAGCATTTCCATACTCTGGAGGGACTCAAAATTTGGCACTTTACTGTCAGGGGTTTTGTTCAGGGGGCGGAGGGGAAATAATACTATACGCACAAGGAGTTGAATTAAAGTTGAACCAGGTAACCTTAAATCTGGCACTTGCTATTCTAGAGTGCTTGACTTTGTAACTTGAATGTTTAAATATAGATATTTTGGATTTAATTATTAGCATAATGCAGTTTGGTGCTGAACTGCAAAGGAAAAACCGATCCAAGTAATCACTTAGTATGGAGGACACTGCTTCTTGAAGTCTCCTGTGAACTATTTTCAGCTGCATCATACAAACAAGTGCTGTTCATTATTAGTTTAACTGTAAATTGAAATGCATTTTCCTGGGGTCTAAATGAGGCTAATGGGCTCTGGCAATGACCACTAAATTATAAACCTTCCTATCTATTCTTCTTGACTCTTTATGGTAAGTAACTTCTTAATTCGACTCTTTATGGTAAGTAACTTCTTAATTCGGGGTATAGGAAGAAGCCATTACAGCATTCTTTAGTATAAGAGAACTGGCTAAATTCTAGCCAACAGCGAAGCACTTTGCATTTGATACTTTTGTAGGGTGACCAGATGTCCCGATTTTTGTAGGGACAGTCCCGATTTTTGGGTCTTTTTCTTTAATAGGCTCCTATTACCCCTCGCACCCCCTGTCCCGATTTTTCACACTTGCTGTCTGGTCACCCAGTACTTTTGCCTTTTTCTTAACATGAAGCCATGTAGTGGATTTATATACATGTTCTATTTTGGTTATGATTTGATAGCAATATATTAGAAGGCATTTCAAAGACGTCTATCCAGAATAGCGTATTTCAGTGCAAGTACACTACATGGCTTGAAGCTTAAAAAGCTCTATGCAAACCAGAGCAAACAATATTAAGCCAGCTACAACAAAATGAAACAAAACTTGTTTATGTACACTATTGAGGCACCAAAGAAATCTTTGAATGATGAGTACAACACTAGTTTATAGCTTTTACCAAAACTCTTCTGTCCAAATAACTTCTGAATATTATTGTAACGTTGTCATGTAACCACGTTGTGTTTGGCTGAAGATGTTTAACACTAAAGTTAAACTATTTGCCTCTACAAACCAGGCCCTGGAAGAGGGCCTGTGTTTAATGGCTAACTCCCTACCCTTACCCTCTGACCCTTTCCCCTTAGGGTAATTCTGTTAAATTTGAGAGACCAGGTGGATTTTTAACCACTTTATTGAAAACCACAATAGAATTCAAATGAATGCTTACTTTACTTGCTGAATGGCATCCTGGGATCAATTTCACTCCCTGCTGGGTGGCCTGAGCAGATGAACCTTCCTCTCTGTTCAGGTCTGTCTCCTCTTCACTCGGAGAAGCTTTTAACTTGAGAGAGAGTGGGGTTATGCATGTGCCTTGTAATCGTCATATGCATAGGCTTCCCAGACAGATCCAACCACAGCTTCTTTTGCTATCAAAGAATATGGAACTCAAACATGTACTACAACATTAAACAAAACACACGGTAAAATGCTGATGGGATGGACATTAAAACTAGAAGGGCAAACGTTCCTTGCCCCAGGGACCCAGGAAGATCGAAGGGTGCTGCCTGTATGGGGCCTCTCCAATCCCCTTACACCCATATAATTTTGCTAAAGGCTCAGATATTCCTCTTATGGCCCAAACTATTGTCTCAGAGTAGGAAAGTAATCAAGAGGAACTAAACCAAAGAGGTTTGTAGAAGTATCATCAGTTAGCTCCAATCTCCTTTTATGTGTAGTGATAAAAAATGTGTAATATACTCCTTTAACACACATTGTGAATGACTTTCCTCCTTTTCTTATGTCTTCAAGGGAAAGCTCAAGTTTGGAAGAAATAGTTGAAAAGCAAGGAGATGTGATAGACTATCTCCAACGACACAATGCGCTGCTCAGCAAGAGACTACTAGCACTAACATCACAGCAAATCAGAGGTTAGAAATATCCAGGAAGCTGCTGCTGCATTTTAAGAGGAATCCAAAGCAATATAACTCGATTTGGAGGACAGACCACGCCACTTGATTACTGTCTCTAATGGAAGTAGTATAGCTCTCAAGTTGGAAGTATGAATTCTATTAGAAGTGTAAAATCTGCAGCTGGAGATATTGTCTATTTTGAACAAACTCTTTCTTTGAGGATGTTAACTTTTGCTGGGCTGAAGTTGGACCTGAGCTCCCTGACTAAACTTGGTTTTAATGTTGTTCAATTGAGATTTTTTGCACTGTTGTAACAAACTCCAAACTACCAAAGTCGTCTGTGCTTCTAGAACTCAAATATTTGTTTTCCAGAATGAAACATTGCAGGGTATGGCCCCTTCTGACTTTCTGGGTTTCTTATGGTAGAGGTTGAGATGAAATCAAATATTGTAACCTGCTATAACAACTGTGCTCATTGTCTACCATGTTGAGTTTTTAAAGGCTATTTATTTCAATATTCCTTAAACACACTTCTACAGTTGGAGTGGAAGAGTCTATAGGGCAAATTGAAGAGACTCAGTTTCTGGATCAGTGTCTTTTGCTGTTGTGTGTGTTGTGTGTTAAAAAGGGTAACTACACAAATGGGGAGATGAAGCAAAGATGAAGAATCAGGTGTTTGGTCTAAAACACATCCAAGTCTCTCCTTTGTATGCAGGAAACGTAGGATTTCACGTCACTAAGCATAGTATGTAAAAACTAGGCTCGCAGACATTTGATCAAATTGATGGCTGATCAAGCATCTAAACAGAATTTCAGTGTAAAATGTCTAAATCTGATTTTTAGAGCTGTCCTAAGTATTTGGCTTTTTTGCTGAACTTTTTCCCAAGAACTATAAATAGGAACTATTCTGCATTAAATATTTATATTTGGAGAGAGCATTTTTGTAAACTACTCTCTAAACTTGTTGTTGACTCGTTAGTTCAATACAATCTCAGTATAATGCTGGGAGTGGTGGTCATCTCAGAACACCAAAGGAAAATTACCCCATCCTGTCTTGGTTCTGGGACACAATTTGGTGTCCAATTCTATTGTAATCACTCAGAATAATTAATAACATACGATACTTGTAGTTGAGGGACAACAGGAAAATTGGAGACTTGCTGCTATCTAACATTATTATTCTTTTCTCCCTAGCTGTATTTTTCAAAATACAGCCGATTTTATACTGAATATTTGAGGGATATATGAATCTGTTTTTAGAACACTCAGGTTTTGATGTAACTGCGTATAACCGTTTGTACATATATCTGTCTGAAAAGCTGAGAATGTGACTGAAGTTCATGCACAATAAATGCAATTAAGGAAAAGTTTAAAGCCTTTCATTACAATGATCATATCTACTCTTCAAATATTTAAAATGGGATCTCTTAATTTAAGGATTTTGGACCAGTCTGAAAAAGCAAGAGTTGGATATTGCCTTTTAATCTGTAATACCGGACAGCAGCATTTAGTTGGAGAAAGCACTTTGCTAAACTGCTGATCACAGTAAAACCCTGCAAAGAGGAAGAACAGGATATAATCATTTATGAATACTCCAGGTGCTTATGTTCTAAAGGTAACATGAGGGCTAGTAAAAACTTCTTAAGGGTGCCTTTCTCCAGAAAGTTCCTACAATGGTGATAGCAGCCTTATCTATCATGGATAAGTTGCTCTAAATTCCTGCTGCCCGGAAAACAGTAAGTTTGGGTTAGCTTGATGCAGCTGGTTCCTGCTGGAGCATCCCGCTGAAGCTAGCTTGTAGTAAAGTAGTAGGTAATAGCATCGTCACTTACTTGGCTGTCCTTAAAGCAAACTTCTCCACTGCATCAGTGGAAGAAACTAATGGGCCATGTGCAATAGAATAATACTTGGTACTAAGCCATGTGGGAAACCTACCTAAGTGAGAGGATAGCCCAAGCAGAGCACCTGATGGCTTCGCTTGCAGTGAATCCTCTAGCTCCATACCAATGGAGAAACTTTAAGATCTGAATGAAGTGCTCACAGACTAGAATCTAGCGCTTCTTCACAATCTCACTGGAACTAGGGCTCGGTCTACACTTGGAACCTATGTCGGTATAACTACATTGCTCAGGGGTGTGGAAAATCCACACTCCTGGGCAACATAGTTACACCAATCTAACCCCCGATGTAGAGTGTGCTATGTCAATGGGAGGGCTGCTACCACCTCTTGGGGACGTGGAGTTCCTACGCCAATGGAAGTAGTTATCCCATTGGTATAGGTAGCATCCTCACTAAGTGCTACAGTGGTGCAGCTTCACCACTGCAAGTGTAGACAAGCTCTTGGTTTTGCTATTGCTGTCTAATAGGGGACAGAATCTTAATTCAGATTTGGTTCAGCTATAGCTGCCTTCTGTGACCTCAGTTTCTTTTCAGTCCCATTCTGAGACTTAATTGCTCAATCTCCTAGAAGCTTCCTTTAGAGGATCCCAGGAAAACAAATCATAAGAGGTCTCTGAGCCTTGTGAGGGGTGAGTCTGGTGGTTCAGACAATGGCAGAGGGCAAAAAGGAACAGGATGGGCCAGGTACCACGAGATTTCCAGCCCCCAAAGGATTTCCGGAGTGGGCTGGAGGTCTTGTGAGATTTGGCAGGAGATTTGGAACCATGATAGGAGCTCTGTACTTAAGGCCACTTCCTGGTTTTTTTTCTAGTAGACAGAGTATGCAGATAATCACATGGATTAGAGGCAGCAGTTTGGCAATGACCAAAACCAACTCAATTATGCAGGGCATGTGGCTGGCCAACTGCAGCATTGGGACCAAGAACCTGTGGGGCAGCAGGATGGGCTAACAGACCTGGACAGCTGCTTGATGCAGGGGGCTGTGTTGCCTATCCCAGGTGAGAAAGCAATGGGGAAAAGTCAGGAAAGCGAGAGGAAACCGCAAAAGGCTAGGAAGGGAACCACATCCTAAGCAGCCAGGGATAGGGCAACTCATGGAGATAATGTGCAGCTTGAAAACAATGCCCAGGTGCAATGCGACACCTCTGTCCTTGCAGCAGAGTGATTTCACAAACAATTGGGGCCCACTGTGAGGGTGGGAGGGGGGGTCAGGCCCTAGGTTCCAGCCTCCTCAGTGGGTGTGTTTTGAGGTTCAGCATATTCCTTTAGTGTGGCCTTATGGTCTCAGGTGAGTGCTTCTGGTGGAAGTAATGGGAGGAGCTCTAGGTGGCTTCAGGGTCTGGCCTGTAGGGAACCATAAGAGGAATGTGAACAGTGGGTCATATAACACACTGGCTGTCTTCAGGTATTGGGGATGGAGGAGGGGGAACCCAAGGCCTGAGCCTTCCAGCATCTCAGCCAATGGCCTTACAGATTCCAGCCAACAGGCTCCCTCATTCCCAACCCTACAGCCTCGGGTCCTCTCTGTGTGTCCGTCTGCGTCTCTCTCTCTCTCTCTCCTCCCTCTTCCCTCCCCCCATTGGCTCTCTACAGCAACCTATTGGGTCATAAGAATGGTCATACTGGGTCAGATTCAGTGGTCCATCTAGCTCATTATCCTGTCTTCCAACAGTGGCCAGTGTCATATGTTTCAAAGGGCATGAACAGAACAGGGCAGTTATCGAGTGATCCAAGCCCAGCTTTTGGCAACTGGAGGTTTAGGGTCTACTAATATTGGTCTGAATCCAGTGTCTTATACAGTTGTTTCTGATCAGTTGGGGGCCCATCTTCTCCAGTCGATGCGTGAGAAGATATGGCAGGCAGAGTATATGAACAGCAGCTCAAGTCCACTCAAGAGGGTGGCTGGGGCCACACAGCTGAAAAGAGCAACATATCCAATTAATGGGTGTTTTAGCCCCCCTTTTCAGGAATTACCCCAAGGAGGAGGATTCCATATATTTGTGGAAGGTTTTGTTAGGGTTTCAGGATCCTGTATGAAGGGGAGAGGGTGCATGTAATGGCAAATAACTTCAGATCTGTTAAAGTAATGGAGGGCACTGCCAGGGATAAGATCTAGAAAGGGTTATTTTGAGCAGGGTTGTGGGTCCCTTTTGGCTATTGCCACAGCCTAGTCTTCATATCTTTCCCTTGGACCTTGTCACGTAAGTGTCCAGTGAGTGTCTTCTTATTCATGATCTCTTGTACCCAATAGGAGAATTATTGACTGATGTGATTAACCCCAAGCTGTGCATTGTGCCCTATGTATCACTTGATGCAATGGTGCATGTGGTCGGCTTGTGCACCACTGTACCCTTGCTTGCAAAGACTGACAAAATTGGCATTCTGCCTCCTCCCGGTCTACCTGACCGACTCTGATCTCTTGGGGTTTTCCTTCAATGGTCAGTTTTATGTGAACAAAGCAATGCCCATGAGCTGTGCTATTTTGTGTGCAGTCTTCAAAAAAAAATTCAGTACAATGTTGGACAGGTCAGTTAGGAGGACTGCAGGATGCCAGCAGGCTTCCACTCATTCCATATAGGGTCTGCAACTGTGGCTACCCAGTTGGGTTTGGGTGCATCAGATGTCCAGGTTATAGGACACTGGTAATCCAGGCCTATAAATTCTTCATGTGCTTGCCTGGGGGAGAGGTGGATGCAGATTGGGGGCTATAAGTGCCACTGGTTTTAATAATGTCTACTTCTTTCCTATGTCTATTGTGTATATAATGCACCAGTACAATCAGTTTACAAGAGTGTGTAATTCAGTGACAAGCTTGTAGCTGGGCCTTGCCTGGGATATGATTTTTGTCTTGGCACAGTATCTGGGGCATGTGCTGGGAGCAGCTCATGTCTCTCTTGCATGGGCTGGCATGTTGGTCATCATTGTTCTCCCCATAATGACCTGAGAACCTAATCCAGGCTCAAACTGACTTGAAAGCTCCCTGGGATGTTGGGAGGGAGGTGGCTGTATTTCCTGGCATGGGGATAGTATGGTTGGTTGTTCCTGGATAATCTTGGTAATGGGCGGCCTGAACTCTTGTGTAGTGCACATGCATGCCCCTTACCCAGAGCTTCCTGGCTATGGGGTATTCTGGGGCAGATTTTTCAGTATCTGTTGTTTGGAGCTGGTCCGCAGGGCATAAACTAAATATGCATGGGGCCAAAGACAGCGACTATAGCCTAGTGGTTAGAGCACTCTACTGGGAGGTGGGAAGCCAATGTTCAAATCCCTGCTCCATATCTGGAAGTGAGTCTCCCACATCCTTTGTGAGTGTTCCAACCTGTGGAGAAGAGGGAGGAGGCCGCACTACCTTCTCCTTTGTGTGGATAGACATGCTACCTAATCACGCCCTGCAGGCAAAATAGGGGAACATCTAGTTTGAGAATCCCACTGGGTCTTAGGCCTGAGACTAGCAGCTGGGTACCTGGACTCAAGCAACTGCATGCATGCTCACAAGCAGAAACTTGGACTTTAGGCATCTACAGTGTTAGGTGGCAGTTAAGCAGGAGTTTGAAGATTCAGTGATGCCTAAAGCAGCAGTTAAGCACTTAAGGCTTTTGTGAAGCTAGCCCAAACTTAATTTCCATAGACATTTGTGCCCACTTTTAAAAGTCAAATTTGTTTAACATCAATAGGAATGTTAAGCTAATGCTGAGCACCTCTGAACTCCCACCCAACAAATTGAGCTTCAAATAAAACACACAGAATCCTTATAATTCCCTATTTTCATAACTTAAATCTCTTCTGCTTAAATTTGAGGGCCTGGTTTGACAGGATACAAGCAGCAATTCATACCAATGAAGACTTAGTAATGCTAATTGTGTAACTGAAACTCAGTGTTCAGATTATGAAGCTTTTTACCTTCTTGCCTCTGGGTGGAATTCAGTGCTTTCAGCTTGCAGTAATTGAGCAAATGTATTTGTCTTTCTTCAATAAGGAGAAATAGAATGAGGGAACCTCTACTTTCATGCCATCTATGGCTTTGCTACAGAAACTTGTGCTGAGGCATGTTTTACAAAGTAAACTGCTTTCCCACAAAGCAAATGGCATGACTGATAGGTCATGGGTTTTGATCTGATGACCAGTTTTCTGGCTTTAATTAAAGTTCAGATGTGTGTGTTTTCAAGTGATATAGTACCCATCCAGCTTGGTTCAGCACACTTTGGGGGGGGGGGAAGGGGAGACAAACTGGCAACACATTCAGTTTTAAGAAGTTCAGAATTCAAAGTTGAAATTAGTTCTATTCACAATTAATGTGGGAGATAACTTCACAATATGCTTTTTATTTTTTCCTACTTCTAGACACTGACACATCAGCAAATACTTCATGATTCAAGTGCAGCAACGCAGCAGGCAGACTAATGTTATACCCATGTTTAGTTAGCATGTTGTACTCACTGCTCTGGAAACCCTCAAACTCCAATTTAAAAGCACAGATTTGCTACCTTTGAAAATAAGGACACTTCAGTGCCTAAAGATGGATTTAAGAACCAACCCTGAGCCTCCCATTTTTAAAATCTCAGCCGTAATGTTTTACAGAACTGAGTAACTGCTTTTTTTTTTTAATTCATAAATGCTATGGTGGAGTAACTGTCCACTAATTTCATTTAGGCTTACATTTCCATCCACCCTACACTTCTTTTCCTCCCACCACTACCACCCATTCCTTTATTTCCATCTCACCCAACTACTATTGTTTCCCCACGTCTCCTGTCTGTCTCCAGGATGTGAAAAAATAGTTGCACAGCCTAGTAAAAGATTAATTTTACTGCTTTCAGAGGGAAATTGTTGTTGAATTAGTAGGACTGATGCTTCTCTTTCCACTTCAGGGGGAGAAAGGTAGGCCTTCCTTGTGGCTTCATCACAAAGTGAGGGCAGTATCTGCAGTTTCCCCCAGGAGTCTGAAATATTGTAACTGGAAAACATGGTTACATGACCATACAAAACCCTACCTCCTCATCTGCAATTGTTAGTCTTCCCCTTCTTGCTTCCCTATTCTTCAACCTTCAGTAAACATAACACTTTCCCAAATCTTCACCACATTCGTTTGTATTTTCATCTTTTCCCTTAGGTTTTTGTATCATTTAGAGTGGAAGCCTCCTGCATAAGGATTGGTTCAGGTAGGTTTGTACAGCATTGAGCAGAATGGGGTTTCAATCCTCATTCACCCTTTTGGACACTACCATGTTTTCTACTGAACAAAGAAAAATAGGAAAATACAGCATATTTGGAGATGCGATGTCTGCACATAACTGATAGCATCTCTGAAAATTAGAGGCCAGAAAAGTTATGTACATTATTTGAGCATAATTAATGGGCTTTATATTTTGGCTTTTGGCAAATTTGCTTAAGTTTGTGAGTTATGTAAAGATGTAAAAAACCTAATGTTAATATGACATGACAATGTAAGAGCAACAACAATTACTAAACATTTTTAAATTTTATATCTACTTTTAATCCACATAGCACACATTAAATAGATTAAAAGCTGGCTGAGAGGCCTCAAAATGTAACTTTCAACAAGGAACCATCACTGAATGGGTGTATTTCTAGGGGGGTTGTTGGCCTTAGCTCTTTAACATTGGAAGAAAACACAAATCACAAAGTTTGCAGATGACACACAAATTGGGGGCGTGGCAAATAATGAAGAGGACAGGTCACTGAGTCAGTGACATTTTAATATGGCTAAATGTATATGTCTAGGAATCAAGCATGTAAGCCATACTTACACCCTGGGGGACTCCATCCTGGGAAACAGTGACTCTGAAAAAAGATTGAGGAGTTGTGGTGGATAATCAGCTGAACATAAGCTCCCAGGGTTGATGCTTGGATGCATAAAGAGGGGAATTGCGAGTAGTGTGATTATTTTACTTGCGTATTTTGCCGTGGTGTGACCACTGCTGGAATACTGTGTCCACAATTCAAGAAAAATTGGAGAGGGTTCAGAGAAAAGCTGAGACTAATTCAAGGATTAGTAAACATGCCTTACACTGATAGACTCAAGCAGCTCAATCTAGTTAGTTTAACAAAAAGGTTAAGAGGTGGCTTGATTGCAATCTAAGTACTACCTGGGGAATAAATATTGAACAATAGGCTCTTCAATCTAGCAGAAAAAGATTAAAAAAAAAAAAAAATCCCACGATTCAGTGTCTAGAAGTTGAAGCTAGATATTCAGACTGGAAATAAGGTATACATTTTTAACAGGGAGAGTAATTAGCTGTGGGAACAATTTACTAAGGGTCTTGGTGCATTCGGTATTACTGACATTTTTAAAACAAGAGGGGATGCTTTTTAAAAATATACGCTCTAAGAATTATTTTAGGGAAGTTCTATGGCCTGTATTATATGGCAGGTCAGACTAGATGATCACAATGGTCCCTTCTGGACTTGGAATCTATGAATTTATAACACTGTTTTACAGATTACTTAATCTGTTTATACTAACCTTTAACTATAAATGCTCGTCACATCAGCTTGATGTTTGTTTCCAGAATGAAGACTGCTCTGCATATATATTTATGCTAATATGCAGCACATTAGTGGAAGTGATTTGGTATTAGGTTATATGGGTACTCTAAGTCAATGGGGACAAAGCTAAGGCTAGCATCGACTTTGCAATTTACACCAGGACTCAATGTCACATGCACTCAAACACAAGGTACACTGAATGAACAGGACCCATCTCTGTCTATAAGTAACATGTAATTGTTAGACTTGTTTTACAACATTTGTTCCAGTAACCATTACTTTTCTCAAATATTAGTGTTACTCAAAACATATCTAAGGATTGAAACAAGTTGTTCAAATTAATACAAGAGTTAAAGTAGCTGTTTTCCCTTTCAAGCAGTTTATTATAGTGACCAGATTCACAAATGTAGTGAATGTTACTGAATAAAGACATTTATGTCCAAGAAAAGTTTTGCAGTGTCTTTTGTATTACTGTCCATTTCTGATTTTGTGGCAGGCATTGTGCTGCTTTTTCTTAAGATTCGTACTTCTCTTACTTTTCACTGAGAAGTCTATTTCTTTAAGACAAGATACGTTTAAAACTGCAGGAAGAGGGAAGCAATCTGTGTGCCACCCTAACTTAAAAAAGGGTACATGTGACAGTAACAAAGAAAGAAAATGCTCTGCAGAACAGAGCTGTCCAACTCAGGACATGAAATGTTCACCCAAAGCTAATCTAGCTCGAGTGCCAGATGAGTCAGTTCTTAGTTTGTTTGTTTTTTCAGATCCCTTTCCTACTTGAAACAATTGCCATCTTTGGTGACCAACAGATATGTTATTCAAAATCACCTACCACCATATTCCTATCCAAGTGCTGATCTGCCAGGGAAAAGAATGTTAGTCGGACCCTACCTCTGTGAAAAAGGCCCTGATCCTAGGCAGCATCAACTCTTAATGAGGTCAAGGGTTGGGGGAGAAAAATCTAAATTTCTCTTCCAATGCTCCAACTAGAAAGTTAAATCCCTAATTGGATGAAGACCATCCAAGCAGAGACACAGTACTTCAGCGGGAAGAAAGGCTCTAAAAATAAGACCTTAGTTGTGGCAGTGGGTTACTTTGGCACATTTAGACTTTTACTAAACTACCCAATCAAGGAAACACTAATACATTTTTGAAAATCTTTGGAAAACCTCCTCAACAACCCATAGCTGCCTCTTTGCCACCTGATGAGGTGGTAATAACAGTCAATTCCTCCCCCTCCTGATGATTTCAGAGCTCATCAAAACGTATTGAGGAGACTGGCTGCTGCTCTGGATATCCAACCAGAAGAGGTGTAGGAAGAGTCTCTGACACATGGACATTTTAGTCTCTGCAGAACCCTCTTGGGTAGCTCTCCCTATTAGGAACCGACAAGGTTTTATGGCTGACCTCATCTTCCATGCCTCCCTCTGCTGAAAGGATGGAGAAAAGAGATGTCTCTTCACAGGGATTTGAGCACTTCTCTAACCACCCTTCTCCATGCTCCCTGCTAGTCACTGCTGCTAATGAAAGAGAGAGACAGGGACACCAGGCTTCTACTTCCAAAAGGAAAGAAGCTAAAAAGCTAGATCTGGTCAGCAGGTAACTTTATTCCACAGGTTTACAGTTTAGGATTGGGATTTGCAAACCAAGAGGCTGTGCTGAGTTGATAGGATAATATCCTGAAGTTCAAAGACAAGCTTCTTGATAAGGCAAAACACAAATTCACTGCTATGGTGTAAGAGGGCAAATTAGTAGCCAGAACAGCACTTCAAGTAAGCCTGGATAAAGTGGACTCTGTGGCTTGAGCTATGGCTTCTGTCATTGCGATGCAGTGTTCATCTTGGCTGCAGTCATCAAGTCTTCCCCCGATGTGCAACAAACAATTCAAGACCTCCCATTTGAAAGCCCCTTGCTGTTTTCCAAGAAGGCTTTATAGTCTTAAGGATTTATAGGCAACCCCTAAGTCTCTGGAGATTTATACACTGTTGACAAAAAGAAAACTATAGCAGTCCCAACAGTTTCAGCCCTTCTTGTCACGTACCCAAAAAGAAGAGCAGAAGATACAAGAGGCATCTTCCTTCTTCCCCCTCTTCTGCAGCTCTCAGTTCTCCTAGTCAAATTGGGTCCTCAATCATTTTGACCTGTTGGTTGAGAGCAGTCTCCCACTTATCAATAAGTACCATCTTTCCCCACCCCAATTTTTCCAGCCACCTTTCCCACTTCTTAAGTGCTTGGAGCTGTTGTGCCAATAGGCAATTCTCCTCTAGATTTTCTGCCTCTCCAGTTCCATCAACCTGAAAGCTGCTTACGTTATGGGAATTCAAAACACTCTGGCAGACTGTTTGAGCACAGAGGTGAAGCATAACTGTTGATAGTGGGGGGGCAGGGAGGACTTGTATTTTTGAACCAAGTCCCCACCACACAAAAAAAAAAAGGAAGAGGAAAAAAAGGTATAAACCATGGCAGAAATCTGGGGGCTGCCCATCCCACATCGCCTCTGCTTGATTGGGTCATGTGCAGGTCACCACTATGAGTGGTCTCTTGACCCAGATATATCCAGGGCCATTTTCCACCAGTGGGGAATTCCCTAAGTGGACCTATTTCTAACAAGAACAAACAAAAGTCTTTTTGTTTTGTTTTGTTCCTGAGCAGGTCACAGCCCAAGTTCACTGATAGATACTTTCCTCATACCCTGGTCAAAAGGCCTGCTGTATGCCTTCCCTCTACTTCTGCTCCTGTTCAAAGTCAAGCAAGGGTCTGCTCACCTTATTCTAATAGCCCCAGCGTGGTCCTATCAACATTGGTTTTCCTCTCTACTAGCTCTGTTGCTCCCAAGAGATGTGGATGTGATCTCCCAGGACTACAGCCACCTCCTTCATCCCAACCTTCAGACAGACCCTACACCTGACAGCGTGGATGCTTCATCGCTAATCTCAGAATACATTTGCTCTAAGGGATGCAGGAAGTGCTGTTCAATTGTAGAAAACCTTCAACAAAGTTTACTTAACTTGCTAAATGGAGGAGATTCTTTGTCTCATACAAAAAAAGTACCGCCCTCCAGCTCAGGCTCTGATTTGCCATATCTTGAACTATCTTTTGTTTCTAAAACAGCAAAGATTAGCTCTTAGCTGCCAGATGGACGCTGATGGAACTATCTCCGCTTTCCACCCTTCTGTGGATAACTATCAATTTTTTCAAAACCTATATCCATCAGATTTCTAAAAGGTTTTCTCAGATTATACTCACAGGTTCATAGCCTGGTTCCACAGAGGAGTTTAAATTTAGGTTCTAGCAAAGCTGGTGGGTCCCTTTTGTGCCTCTAGTGACTTATTTTCCCCCTGTCTATGAAGGTGGCTTTCTTGGTTGCTATAACCTCAGCTAGAAGAGCAAGGGAGCTGGAAGCTTTAGTATCAGAGCCTCCCTATACAATTTTCTTCAGGGACAAGGTTTTTCCTTTGACCCTAAATTCCTGTCTGAAGTGGCTTCTGATTTTTCACATTAATCAAGCAATTTCTTTACCGACTCTTTCCAAAGCCACATTCAAGTAAAAGGAATGGAAAAACTTCATACTCTAGCTGTTAGAAGAGCTTTGGCTTTTTACCCGGATCAGACTAAACCATTCAGGTCTTCATTGTGGTTTCAGACAGAGTAGGGGCCACCCTAAACCACCCAGAGGTTCTCTTCCTGGATTTCCACCTGTATTCGTTTATGCTACTGATTGACTGATGTGGCTCACTCAACTAGGTTGCAGGCAGCTTCCGCATCCTTTCTGTACCCATATTGGACATTTGTAGGTTGGCAATCTGGTCATCAGTCCATACGTTTGCCTCCTCTTATGCCATCTCTTATCAACCTAGACACAATAAAAGATGTTGAGGCCGACCTCCAGTTCAAATGCTTGTGCGTCACCTACAGGGGAATGCATATGTAAAATCACTTGAAGAAAAAAATTACCTTTCCTTATGTGTTCTTTGAGATGTGTTGCACATGTCCATTCCAGTCTTTCTGGTAGGAAAGTACTGAGGGGGGCAGCATGGCCCTTTATACCTGGGTGCAATGGTGTGAGGCATCAGAGGGCACTTACACATCCCTAGTGCTTACTGCCAAGGGAAAAAATTTCTGATGACTGTACGTGAGGAGCACACATATCCAGAATGAAATGGACATGTGCAACATCTCAAAGAACACCAGTTAAGGAAACATAGGTAACCGGTTTTTACAAAAGCTTAGCATGACTCTGTCTCCCCCTCACTTCTGTGCATATTTAAATTGTGACCTTAGTGCTGCTTTGATTTAGAAAAATAACAGGAGTACTTGTGGCACCTTAGAGACTAACAAATTTTGATGTCCATCTGCTTGCATTTGGAAAGGAAGATGATGTCTGTCTGTATCTGTACGAGTTTTTTCATGAAGTTGATGGATTTCCACTCCATACGGCTAAATGCAGTGCCTTGCATAATGACAGGTTTCAGAGTAGCAGCCGTGTTAGTCTGTATCCGCAAAAATAACAGGAGTACTTGTGGCACCTTAGAGACTAACAAATTTGGAAGATGATGTCTGTCTGTATCTGTACGAGTTTTGTTAGTCTCTAAGGTGCCACAAGTACTCCTGTTATTTTTGCGGATACAGACTAACACGGCTGCTACTCTGAAACCTTTGATTTAGAGTTTTTTCCATTTAGTTTCCTTGGTTGGGGGGGGGTGGAATCCATAAATAATGTCATAGCATTCCTGTAGCTCCAAATCAGACTTAGAGATCCACACCTCATCAAAAGTAATGGAATAAGGAGAGATGAATCCTGGAAGAAGAGTATCCACAGAGCAGTTTATACCAAAGTTACTACTCTGTAATAATTATTCCAGAATGGGCATTTTGATAAGCTTCCAAATGTTGACAAGCCCTAGTAGACTACTTGGATTCTCTTGCTTTTTTTCTTTTTCAGTTTACCCTGAGCACAGAACTTTCTGTAAATTTATTTTTTTTTTGAGGAGGGAAGAGGAGTGTTTGATGCTGTGAATGTCAGTCTGATTGTGGTGAAACAGTTTTATTAAAATTTCACTTGGAGGGACAAATTCTGCCTTCAGTTACATATGTATACAAACCACCTAAAGATAACTGAACTGGATCTGTAATAGGATTATAATTTAATCTGCAGAATCTTTATTGATTATGCCTAAACAAGAGAGAACCCAGATTAATTGTCAGTACCCAGAGATTGAGTTTGCAGGACTGACAATTTAAAAAAACCCCATTTTATTAACTTCTAAACTGAGCAAATTTGGTCTAGAATTAGTAAAACACATGAAAACCCATTATACCATTTTACAATCACCTGAAACTAATACCATGTTTTAGGGTAGAAAACAGTCATTTTATCCCCAAACTCTCATAAGTTAAAAAACAAGTTGACAGATTTTCCTGAATTTTACACAAAAAATCATGAATATTTGAAAACAAGAACTTATACTGGAAGCCTAAATACAACTTTAACTGCAGTTTGCACTCCCAGCAAAAGTTAACATATACCATTCCACTAACAAAAAAGCCATAATAGCATAAGCGCATGTAACTTTCTATACATCAGTGTTGTTTATAAAACTTTCAAACAATGTCATCTTGTATCAGTTTACTCCTTGATAACCTGGGCTCTCCCTTCCACTCTGGAGAAGAATGGGATATCTACCAGCAGCTAACAAGCCAATTCTTCCATTAGTTAAAAGAAAATATGCCTTCGGTTTGTAGCAAGAAATTACTGTGAGAAGGTCCACAACTGTTCTAATGGTTTTGAACTCTCGTTTTTTTTAGTTCAATGTGTGGGTACTGGGTGGAGCTGGTGGCCTAGGATATACAGGAACTCAGCCTGGATGATCTGATGGTCCCTTCTGGCCTTAAACCACCAGGTCTTCAGTCCATTACTAGAAGTGAAGATGACCACTTTAAAATAAAATAAATTTAGAAAACCAGGATTTTTTTAATGTCTTGATTTCATTATTCCCAATCTGTAACTGGTCGGATTATCAGAGGAGTTGTATGGACTCCGGGATAGAAAAAAGGGCGGAGTTTCTCTGTAAAAGTTTCAGTGAAAGTGTAGATGTGAGAATGGTCATTCAGATTGTAAAATGAAATCTCTCCCAGTTCATAATCCAGGAAAATCCCAATCCGTTTAGGCTTCACTCTCAACAGTAGGGGTGTGGGACTGGAAGTAAGAGCTGTGTAAACATCTTTATTCCACAGCCTGAGTCTCCAATATCCATCCTCAGGTGATGGTGTAATCTTCCCTTTCCTAGTCACAGAGTCCCTACAAACTCCTAACGTCCATTGAGTCTTATCTCCCACCTCCACCTCCCAGTAATGTCTTCCTGAGACAAATCCCTCTGAGCCCAGAACAAATGGGTAATAAGTAAATCTCTCAGGATTGTCAGGCAGATCCTGCTTGGCCTCTCCGAACCTCACACTTTTGCGGTCTTCGGACAGTATAAGATTAGGATGAGCTGTTTTTGGATCCAGAGTCACATCTGCTTTGAATTTCTTTATCATTTTCTTCAGGGCAAAGTGCTGCAATGGAAAACTGCAACTGTCCTTCTTCAGTTCAATGGAGATGGCCTTGGGGATCCTGATGTTTTCACACCTGTTCAGAGTGCTCCTGATGCCCTTCAGTAGGTCAATGGCTGGTTGCTGGCACCTATCCTCAATCTCTGTGATGAGCTTACTGAGGCTGGTGCTGTGGTCGGCAAGCTTGGCAGCGTTCTCGCTCAGCCTCTGCAGAATCTCCTTCTCCTCATCCTCTAGCCGCCGAAGCACGGCCTGCTGCTCCTCCTGCAGGAATTGGTGCAGCCTCTCAAACTCAGATGCAATTTTCTGCCGCCGGCTCTCAACTTTCTCCCTCAGCTCAGCCGGCTTCTTCTGCTCGCTGGAGAGGAATTTACGAGCATCTTCTACCTGCCTCTTCAGGGGACCCAGGTAGGCACGCAGCTTCTTCTTATGGGCCAGGGCGGCCCTATCAAGGGGACCCACGGCATGGTCACGGTGGTGGCAGGAGATACGGCAGGCTAGGCACACGGCCTCCTGGTCCTTCTCGCAGAAGAGACTGAGGACCTGCTGGTGCTTGTGGCAGAGAGCCCTGGCGGCATCGGGGCGGGGGCGCCGGTGGCGCTGGCTGCGCTTGGCACGGAGCTGCCTGGCGATCTCAGCCACATTGCCCAGCTGGCGGTTGGTACGGAAGCAGCGGAGGTGGAAGCGCCGGCGGCAGACAGGGCAGGGGAAGTGGCCTTCCAGCTCCTCCCAGCAGCGGGCAATACAGCCCCGGCAGAAGTTGTGGCCACAGTCAATGGTGACGGGGTCACTCAGGTAATCCAGGCAGATGGAGCAGCTGGCCTCCACCTGCAGGCTCTCCAGGGCCTGGGCCGTCGCCATGCTCAGCCCCGCCCAGCGCCCGCGCGCTCACCAACGGCCCCCAGACCAACAGTTCCTGAGACAGGCCCTGCCACGTGACGCTGCCAGCGGGGGCCCAGTCGCGGAGTCTCCAGGGTTTCGCTCGCGCAGCCGCTCACGTCTGCTTGGGCCCAACATCTATCCCTTCCTTCCGGGGAGACGCTGCGGCCCGCAGCCAATAAGGAGAGGACTTTCCACCCCTGCATCCACGTCGGCCTCGGGCACTGTATCCAATCAAAATGGAGAGCGGCCGGGGTTAAGAGTCTTTCTTCCCGCCCCTCGCTTTCTCTTCAGCCAATCCGAGATACCCTCTTCCCTCCTCCATGGCTGCCCGACGCAGCGGAAGTTGTGAAAGGCGGAGCCGAGCCTAGTTGAGCCTTCGCGGCAGCGCCAAATAACGTCCTCTACGCTCCGTACTGGGACGGAGCCGCCCGCCATGAGAACGCCCTAGCCGTGCGCCTTTCCACGGGGAGGAGATTACAACGGTGACACTTCCGTGCGCCGGAGACTACAGGTCCCGGCATGCAATGGGCACAAGTCCCGGCCAGGCCCATGACAGAGCATTGCCTGCCGGGAGCTGCGGTCTCCGTGCGGCGGGGAGCTGTGGCACGCTGTAGTCTCAGCGGGGATGCCGGAGTAACGTTACGTTCTGCTGCACGCCGCACGTCGCTGCTTGGCTGTTACTGAGCAGGTTTGGGCCGCGAATGGAGCCTGCGCAGTAACTTCGGCTGAACGGGGTGCCTTGCCGCTGCTGTGCGCGGGGCCAGAAGGGGGGCAAAGCCCGCGGGGTGGGGGCTGAATGCACAGGAGAAGGGCAAGCAGTCGGGACTGTGAACGAGGCATTGGGGACGGCAGAGGGGATAAGATACCCCAGCTGGCGAGGCGAGCTAGCTGCAGTGGTTGCAAACATAAGATGATGAGGACCAGAGGCGTCTTTTCACCCTAGCAGGATGGTACAGCTCAGCACCCCTTTCCCCAGGCTCTGTGCATCCCTGTGCCTAGATAAGGCAGCTCTTCCCTGTCGGAGGTGATGTTGGAGCTGTTCAAGGAGACCAGTGAAATAGTTACATGCATTCTCCCTCCCCGTCCGAGCAGTTTCACATTTATACATGGTGTTAGTGTTTACAAGAATCCTTTATCTGTTCCTATGACTGCATAAAGCCTCACAGCAATTCCCAAATGCGTTTGAGCTGCTGTTCTGATGACCTGAATTGGATTGCCTTTTTCTTGTGATGCACTGTAAATGTGGTTTTGCTCCTTTAACTTGTTTACTTTTTAAAATGCATTTCTTACTCTTAGCACGTCTTCATCATTTACATTTGTTACTACTGGATGGATATAATTGTGCATAGGTTTAGTAAGAATCATTGAAGTTACTGGAAGCTTCAGCAATCACATCTCACAGTAGTTCTGGTACAACACTTCCTGTTTATATTACTATATTAGTTTTTAATTCTAAATGCTAGGGGGTTTTCCTCATGTCAGATGGGTTGTCCCCTCTTCTAGGGTGCCACCTGATGTACTGGGCTTCCACTGAGCCTGCCCGTTCCACCAGCCTTGGCTCCCTCAGCGTGTCCTGCTGCTTACACACAGGTAGGGACACTCCCAGCTGTAGCATCATACAGAGTCTGTGTGGGAAGACAGCTCAGGGATTGCCCTGCACTCAAGTGCCCACACCCTCTGGAGTGTAAACCCCAAATTATATTTCTTGCGCGGCACAGAGAGCTATACAGCGTAAGCTCATGAAATTCGCTCCCTCCCTCAATTTGGAGGAAGATATGCACAGTCCCCCCCCCAGTTATGAATTACACAAACTAGTTATAGAATAAACAAACAAAAAAGTTTATTAACTACAAAAGGTAGATTTTAAATTATTATAAGGGATAGCAAACAGAACAAAGCAGATTACTGCGCCAATAAAACAAAACACACAAACTAAGCTTATTACACTAAATTAAGTGCTTAATAGTAGCAAATTCTCACCCTACGTGTTGTTTTATAGTGGTTGCAGAGTTTCTCAAAGGTAAACTGCACTGCTTGCAGCTTAAATCTCCAAGTCTTCCTTTCACAGGCTAGACCTTTTTGGCCCGGGCTCAGCCCCTGCCTCCTGCTTAGTTCCTTTGTTTCTTCAGGTGTTTTCAGCAGTCTTTCTTCGTGGGTAGGGAGGCAGTGGAGAAGAACCAAGATTAACTCAGTCCCCAGCCTTAAATAGGATTTGCGGAAATCCTTTGTTTCCCAGTTTGACCCCCACCATCTCTTAATGGAAAAACTAGAAGTCCAAGATGGTGTTCAGTACCAGATGACATGATCACCTGACCCTGCACTGTTAAAAGCAGCATCCCTGGAAACTTCTCAGGAAGGAGGGAGATTAGCATCTTCAAAGTCCTATTGTCCTTCCTAATGGCCCATCCAGGCTGATTGCATACTGTCTGGTAGGCATTCCCCAAGTGTAAACATTTGTAAATTGTTACAGTCAATACCTAACTTCAGATACAGAAATGATACCTGCATACAAATAGGATAATCCTATTCAGTAAATCATAACCTTTCCAATGATACCTTACATAACCCATCTTGCATAAAACATATCTTAGTTATGCCATATTCATATCATAAGCATATGTCTATGAAGAATATGGGGTATAGCAGGGGTCTCAAACTCAAATGACCACGAGGGCTGCATGAGGACTAGTGGATTGGCCTGAGGGCCACATCACTGACACCCACCCCTTGCTGCCCCCGGCCCCGCCCCCACTCCACCCCTTCCATGAGGCCCCAACCCTGCCCCGCCTCTTCCCTGCCCCCATTTCAACCCCTTCCCCGAAGTCCTCACCCCAACTCTGCCCCCTCCCTGTCCCCAGGGGTGCGGGGTGTGGCGGGGGCTCAGGGCAGGGAGTTGAGATGCAGGAAGTGTGCAGGGTACGGCAGGGAGTTCAGGGCAGGGAGTTGAGGTGTGGGGTGCAGGAGGGGTGTGGCAGGGGGCTCAGTGCACGGAGTGCAGGAGGTTTGCAGGGTGCAGCAGGGGGCTCAGGGCAGGGAGTTGGGGTGTGGAGTGCAGGAGGGGTGATGGGTGTGTCAGGGGGCTCAGGGCAAGGAGTGCAGGGGGCTCAGGGCAGGGAATTGGGGTGAGGGGTGCGGCAGGGGGTAGGGGTGCAGGGTGTGTCAGGGAGCTCAGGGCAGAGAGTTGAGGTGTGGGGTGCAGGAGGGGTGAGGGGTGCGGCAGGGGGTCGGGGTGCAGGGTACGGCAGGGGGCTCAGGGCAGGGAGTTGGGGTGTGGGGTGCAGCAGGGGGTTGGGGTGCAAGTGTGGCAGGGGGCTCAGGGCAGGGGGTTGGGGTGCATGAGGGGTGTGTGGGATGTGGCAGGGGGCTCCGGACAGGGGGTTGGGGTGCGGGTTCTGGCCCGGCGCTGCTTACCTAGAGTGGCTCCGGGGTGGCAGCGCTGCGCACCGTGGCCAGGGCAGGCTCCCTGCCTGCCCTGGCCCCGCTCCGCTCCAGGAAGCAGCCGGAGTCCCGGGGGCGGAGGAAAACGGCACCATGTGCTGCTCTTGCTGCTCCTCCAGGTACCTCCCCCAAAGCTCCCACTGGCCGTGGTTCCCCGTTCCCGGCCAATGGGAGCTGTGGGAGGCGGTGCCTGGAAGTGAGAGCACAGAGCCCTCTACTCTCCCCCCCACCCTGCCTGGGGCTGCAGGGCCATAGTTCCAGCTGCTTCAGGGAGCTGCGCAGGGCTCGCGGCACCACGGGGTAGGCAGAGGGGCGCGTGGGGAGCTTGGCGGGCTGCACGAAAGAACCCCGCGGGCCGCGTGTTTGAGACCCCTGGGGTATAGGGTCACACCATGCACAGGTTTATTCTTTGGGATGGTGTGACTTTAAGGCTGACTGATTTCCTGGGTTGGTCTCAAAACTTTTTTTATTTTTTTGATTCACCAATGGAGATTGTTTTTGTTAACTATTATCTTGCCTCTGTCTAGCACCCTAGTGTTTTTTTTACATGTTGCAATTTGTGTGTAGAACTTGGGTTCCCAAATATTCACTAATGACCAGATTTTTAAAGGTTAAAAGCATCTAGATGCTTTTGAAAATCCCCCTAGTTGCCTAAATACCTTTAAAGATTTGGCTCTGACACTCTTGTATAAAATCCTTCTCAAAAGCAATTTTATACTGTAATTTTTATTAAATATAGATCTAAACCCCCAAGATAAATTGGCAACTATAAGAATTAAAAAATCGTGAGTTAAATACCTGAAAGTCATGAAATTAAAAAAATAAATATGTTTTTGGTTTCTTTTAATTTGCCTTTTTGTTTCTTAGCCTTTAGGGTACATCAACTTCATACTTCTGTTACCTCTCCCAAAGAATTCGTATACTTAGAACTGTTGTATATTCCTACAATAGTTAATATCATTTTGGGTATCCAGTAACGTGATTTCCCCGCCGCCCCCCTTTGTCAGTTGAGCAGGGGAACTAGTTTTAAGTGCAATATACTACCCCGATGAGCCACATGATAGAATAATGGTTGTAAAAGTATTCTTTTGTCTGGTGTTCTTCAGTGAAAGGGGAAATTCCACCTTTCCCCATCCACCAGCACAAACCCGGATGATTTTCTGAAAGTATAAAACAAGATGTTTGATCATCTTTAGTTTGGCCACCAAATCCTCTTTCCCCTTGCTAAAAATACAAATATGACCACAAATGAGGGACTAAAAAGAAAACAATCTAAAATACCGTAGTGGAGAAATACTAATTATACTGAATCACTGCTTTATAAACCCCACAGCTCCTGGCTTTGATGCTGAATCAGCTGGTCCATTTCTTTTTGTTTCTCGTGCATTTTACATTTAGATAGAACTCTTCATTCCAGAATGCTCTGCTCATTTAAACTATACACTGGTCATTTCATCTGCTATTGAAGTGCAGTCAGTTTTGGGACCAGACATGCCAGCTGTTTAACAGTGCACAATTGAAAACACAGGAAGTATTTGGTTAGGCAGAATGTCATTAGGGTTTATTCATAACAGCCAGGTGAACACCTGTGCTCTTGTGAAACATGCACTAGGATAATTAATGACTGCAGTGATCATGCTCTGGGTTTAATATTTTAGCCAAGACAGTATGGGGGCATAGTTTCTATGCTTAGACATGGGCAAGAGTGGCATCTAATGAATTACAAATACTGCTTCCTTTTGCACTCTACTTGTTACTTAGAAATCTCCTATTTAGCCCAACTCTACTTGGCATGATCCTGCCAGCACTTACACACAAGTAACTTTATGCACATGAGTAGCTACAGAACTCATTGGCACTAGTTTTGTGTATACAGCTACTCACATGTTTGCAGGTCTGAGGCCTTAGATTGTGTGATCTGTAGGATCACAGCCAGAATAGTATGAGCATAAACATTAAGAATTAATCATTAACACTGAAGTGGTGGCTACGAAGTAAATTACATAGTATGTATTTTGGTTTGCAGTTAATAAAAGCTTTGTGTCTTTCAGGATTTTTTACTGTTTTTTAAAATGTCTTTATTTCTCCAGAAAAAATAGTGCTATAAAAACCATGCTAAAAGTACATACAAAATCTAGTTGAACCAAAATGCACATATTCTATTCATATTATTGTTTGTTACTTTATTATAGTTTATTTGAGGTACTGCTCAGATGTGTTAAGCACTTTCGAAACATTCAACAAGAGATATTCACTGCCCAAAGGAGCTCTCATGTATGCATGCTAGGTAAAGCAAAACAAATTTCCCCCTCAGTAGACATTGGTGTACAGTTATGTCTTTGTGAATAGTGCATACATTTTTCTACCTAAACAGTTATTAATGTATCTTGAATGATCTCTTGCAATAAATGATCTCTTTTACCAAATCTCTACTATTTCAAGACTATGTAATCTGCTCAGGACTAACCCAATTTAATGAACAGTAATCAAGGAATAAAGCCATTCAGCTGACAAGTCTATCAACAGCCTAACTCTGAGAGTTAGGCAAAAAAGCATCATCATTACTGGATTTAGCTAAGCACTTAGGCATTGCTTCTGAATAAAAAGGTATGTTACAATGTTTTTTGTATCAGAATTGTGCTATGGTTGACAAAAAATATATTGATTGTTGTTACTAGAAAGAAATAAGATAAATATTAGATCACTATACAAAGTACTGGTCTGTAGCAGTTTATGTTTCACTTGTGCTATGGAGTTAAAATATTTAAGTTTCGCTTACTAAACCTAGCATTTTTGGGTCAAATTCTGCTGTAGGTTACACTGGGATAAATGTACTGCGACCGAGAGCAGAGTGAGTGTGTGTGTGTAAGAGAAGCATTACCAGACTTATTCTTCTATAATTTCCTTTGTCTATACTGGAAAGGGAAGAGGTGAATTGTTTATCATTTGTGAACATACCGCTCTGCTGTTTCTCACCACAGTCTATTTCCTGCTGACCTGGTTTTATATTATTTTGTATTTCACTCTAAATAGCTAATGTAATTTAAAGAGTTGATGAAAGGGAGTCGGATATAAAATTTGTTAAATAAATAGTCCAACATAATCTCAGATTCCTTCTCTATTTTGGGATATTTATTTAGGTTTCAAAAACCCACATTTTGACTGTGTCAGCTTGAGAACTAAATACCACTTAGTTAAAGTTTTTTAAAATTCAAGTTAGGTTAGTTCCTTATGTAATTGAGTTTTGATTTTTCAGCAGCTTCCATTTGCATGTGTGCAGCCCTGCAGGTGTATACACACACAATGGCACTAATCCTCTTAACACCCAGGCAGATGAATAATTTGGTTCAGTTCAGTCGGATTACTCATGTGGGTTTGTTGTGGCAGGATTGGGACCCAAATGTCTCCTATTTTTGTAGGTGATACCAGATTCTCACATACAAAAGCCCATTTGTCTAAATGGGCTTGCATGTGTATATTCTACACTCCAAGTGAAAGTGCACCTTAAACAAAACAAACAAAACCAAACCACACACACACACACAAACCTGTACGTAAGTCAAATGTGATTTGAGGCTCAATTGAATATCGGGCCTGTTAGTCCCAATTCTGCTGTCACTAATGTTGATGGCAAAATTCCTATTGACTTCAATGGCTACTACCACTTTTTTCCATTTTAGACTCAAATAAGCACCATATTGTTATTTACTTGTTGTATTCATCTTTTCCAGGAATGAGTTAATGCTGATTTTGGCTTTTGCTCTCAATTTGGAAATAGGACCACTTCTTTTACTGCTGGAGTTGCTGCTTGCCCTAAAACAGGGCAATGACATTTCATTTTATTTGCAGGAAATTTTCAGTTTTCAAGGTCCAGTGACATTTCATTTTATTTGCAGGAAAATTTCAGTTTTCAAGGTCTAGTGTAGTTTATAGGACAATTAAAGACTCACATTTATTTCAGACTTAGAGATGTGGAATCATGTCTGCATCCCAATGCAAATCACATTGTTTTATCATATCAAGTGACATGACGTAGTATAATGCTTTAACTATACTGTCCTATAGGTTAAATGCAAGAATCTCATAATACGTTTTTTCTATGTATCAACATTACTAGAATTATTTTAATACTTTCAGAATGCAAAGAAAAATTGGGGAAAAATCTGCTGAAAATGTAACATCAAGTGAATAACTGATTTTTATTTAACTGTATGTCAGAAATTGAGTAGGAAAAGTTTTACATTGATCCCTTATGAAATTTACAAAAGAAATTAGGTACATTCTTAATTTTTCTTTGGATGCAGGACCCTTTACACATAAGGAATATAAAATTAAAAACAAAAATTGTACAAAGTTTATTTAAAATGAGACATTAATTGAAGAGCATAATTTTTTTTTTTTTACAAAATATACAGCCACGTAGGTATTTTATAAACACAAATAACCATCAAAGATCATGACCTATGTTTTTGTGGTATGCAACATGATTTATAACAGAGCTAAGACATTCAGGATTCTTTTCTAAAGTCTAGATTGAAGATTTTTGCTTCCTAAGAGAGGTTAGTACTTACAACTTTCTGATAGATACATTATGCTTTTCTTAAGAATATAGTAAAGTTAATTGCATAATTATGGCTACATATAAACATCCAATACTACCATAAACATTAAAACCCATATATTTGTCCATAAAATGTAACTATTAAATATTTATTTTTCACCATTCTTTTTCATGTTCTTTACTAGGTATTATATCTAAATAGAAATACACAAACATATGTGAATGGTAAATAATAACTATTAAAATAATAGCTCTTTCAGTGGTATAATGTTGGTCTAATTTTTGAAAAATTTCAAAGCTTTGCTGTTACCCACATGGCTATTTGTTGGTATGTAGAAAAGAATGACTTATCTTTTTATGGCACTCTTGATTTTCCCAAGTTCCTCAAAGGGGTCCTTTGAGATTCCATTGTTTTTCCCAACTTAGAGAAATCTGAAACTCCTGTGAAGTTGTTCCAGAAGGAGTCTGATAAGGTTCTGAATGTGGTGATGGCTTTTACATGGACACCTGCACTGATTAGAATGCTGCAGCTATCACATCGCATTTTCTTGACTGGTTTCCTCTTTCATTCTTCTTTCTGTTAGAAAGTATGGTTTGGGAAGGCAAAAATCACACTTGATTTAAAATCATTGCACTGTCAATTCCATTAATCTTTAAAGAGGTTCATGGATGTTCAGTAGCTCCCTACATTTTGACACAGAGAAAGTGTATTGACTTTACAAGGCCACCATAGTTTTTGTTTCTGTTTGTAATCGTTACCAGAATTTCATCTCATTATTTTGATTGCATGAATTAGGCACCTCACCTCTGCTGATGTGTGGTTGCAAGGAGCTGTGAAGTGTGTGGATTTTAAAAAAATCAAATGCATTCTTGACCTCTGGCCCAGGAAGGAATAGCTTTTCTTTTTATTTAAGTTTCTCTTTCACTATGGTGCCACATTCCAAATATTGTTTTCCTTTTAATTAGAGGACCTGATTACTACAGAAAATCAAGGTTAATCAAACAATGATTTTCTTTGGTGGTTTGTTTTTTATTTGTACTGGTTGAACAGGGTGTTTGTAGTGGAAGCCAATATCCTTAAATGCAATGGTCATAGTTTGCTTATTCTGCTTCATTTGAATCAGGTAAACAGTAGATATTCACCCAGTGGGCCTCATTTTGTTTAAATCTGTTAAATAAGTAAATCATTCAACAGCCATTGCTGTTTGTGTAGGCTTGGAGGAGCCTGTGAGTCTCATAATTTTGTTTCAAGTGGTCTGCTAGGAAGGGCTAATAGATCCCAACTACTGAATTCCCAGATACATTACAACTGTCTCCTGTGACAGCTCAGATTCCAGAAAACAAATGGTAAGCTTTGCAATAACAGCTCATTAGATAGAAGGAAATATGGTCTTGTGCTTGAGGCACTGGAGTGGGACTTGGAAGATCTGGGTTGAGTTCTGCCCCAGATTTTTGTACCACAATGGACAACTCACTTAGGGCCAGATCTACAGAGAGATTCAGGTACCTAACTTCCACTTTTAGGCACCACTGTGAGCCACAAAATCCCCACTTGGCTGCCACCTAACTCTGTAGGGATCTAAACTCACACAGGCCTAACTTGGCTGTAAAAAAGTCTCCTAGGTGCCTAAGTTTCTGCCTCTGGGCATGCACGCTGCTGCCTCAGGCATCCTGGTGCCTGTCTATCTCCCATCTAAGCCCCAGTGCAATTCTCAAATTAGGGAAGATAGGTGCCCATCCTTCTAGCTCGCCTGCAGGTAAACCTATCTGGTGGTTTACTTAGAGCACACCAAAGGGCTGGTCTGCACTGGAAACTTACATTGGCAAAGCTACGTGTCTCAGGGGTATAAAAAAATCCACACCCCTGAGAAATGTAGCTATGCTGTCCTAACTCCCGGTATAGACTGTGCTAGGTCAACAGAAGAATTCTTTAGTCAACCTCATTTCTGCCTCTCAGGGAGGTGGATCAACTATAGCAATGGGAGAACCCCTTCTGTCACAGTAGTGAGTGTCTACATTGAAGTGCTCCAACGGTGCAGCTGCAGCATTTTAAGTGTAGATGATAGCTACGGCCCTACCAAATTTACGGCCATGAAAAACGCGTCACAAACCGTGAAATCTGGTCTCTCTCCCCCCTCTCCCCCCATCCCCGTGAAATCTGGTCTTTTGTGTGTTTTTACCCTGTGCTATACAGATTTCACAGGGGAGACCAGTATTTCTCAAATTGGGGGTCCTGACCCAAAAGGAAGTTGTAGGGGGGTTACAAAGTTATTTTAGGGGGTCACGGTATTACTACCCTTCTGCGCTGCCTTCAGAGCAGGGTGGCTGGAGAGTGGCAGCTTTTGGCTGGGTGCCCAGCTCTGAAGGCAGAGCTGTCGCCAGCAGCAGCGCAGAAGTAAGGATGGCAATCCCATACCATGCCACCCTTACTTCTGCACTGCAGCCTTCAGAGCTGGGTGGCTGGAGAGTGGCGGCTGCTGACTGAGGGCCCAGTTCTGCAGGGAGCAGCGCAGAAGTAAGGGTGGTAATACCATACCATGCCATCCTTACCTCTGTGCTGCTGCTGGCGACGGCTCTGCCTTCAGAGCTGGGCTCCCAGCCAGCAGCCGCCACTCTCCAGCTGCCCAGCTCTGAAGGCAGCGCTGCTGCCAGCAGCAGAACAGAAGTAAGGATAGCAGTACCACAACCCCCCTACAATAACCTTGTGACCCCCTCACAACTCCTTTTTGGGTCAGGAGTCCCATAATTACAACACTGTGAAATTTCAGATTTAAATAGCTGAAATCATGAAATTTGTGATTTTTCAAATCCTTTGACTGTGAAATTGACCAAAGTGGACCATGAATTTGGAAGGGCCCTAATGATAGCCTAACTCTGTGCAAAAGGGTGGGGGGAGGAAGCAACAGCAGTCACTTCCCTTAAAACTGTTAGTCCAGTGGTTAGGGCACTCACCTGAGCTGTGGGAGACCGTGGTTCAATTCCCCCTTCTGCCTGATGAGGAAAAGGGATTTGAACAAGGATCTCTCAGGAGAGTGCCCTCACCACTAAACTATGGGATATTCTGATGTGGGTCTCTCTTGCTAAAGCCTGTCCATTGAAGTTAAATATTAACTGGGCCAGAGAGAGAGAGAGTGTGTGTGTGTGTGTGTGTGAGAGAGAGAAGGTGAAGCATTCTGCAGGCCAGTGGTTACAGTATTCATCTCCTCATCAGGCATAGGTGAGAATTGAAAGTGGGGTCTTCCATATCCTGGTTGAGTCACTGGCTTGTGTAGCAGCAGGCAGGTGCCTAAGCTGGGTGTTGCATGAACTGGCTGTTTCAAGGCCTAACTTGTCTGATTCCAGGAAGGAGGTTTCCAGCTGTGGATCACCAGCTAGATTCCTCCCTGCAGCTGGACTTAGGTGCTGAACATTGTCAGGGGCAGGGCTTAGGATACACCCCTCTTGTCAGCACCTCCCGTTGGCTAGCTTAGGCGACCCCTGCCCAGCATGCTGGCTTTTATGGATCCCATTCTAAAGCAACTCTCTCTCTTCCCCTTCCTTGTATAGGGAGCCTAGGTGCCTCACTGCAACTTGTATATCCCAGTGATTTTCAAGACACCTAAAGTTAGGTTTTGCAACACACCACATTGTATCACTTAAGTCTCTCTGTGGATCCAGGCCTCAATTCTCTATCTGTAAAATGGGAATAATAATACTTGCTTTGTCTCTCTTGTCTGTTTAGACCAGGGAGGGCTAACCTGTGGCTCCAGAGCCATACGTGGCTCTTCAGAAGTTAATATGCGGCTCCTTTTATAGGCACAGACTCTGGTGCTGGAGCTACGGGCACCAACTTTCCAATGTGCCAGGGGGTGCTCACTGCTCAATCCCAGGCTCTGCCACAGGCCCTGCCCCGACTCCACCCCTTCCCGCCCTCTCCCCTGAGCCTGCAATGCCCTCACTCCTCCCTCTCCCTCCCCCAGACAGCTGATTGGGAGGTGGGGGGGCGGGAGGGAGAGGTGCTGATCGGCAGGTTTGCCAGTGGGCTGAAGGCACTGGGAGCGGGGGAGTTAATGGGAGGGGGCTGCTGACGTATTACTGTGGCTCTTTAGCAATGTACATTGGTAAATTCTGGCTCCTTCTCAAGCTCAGGTTGGCCACCCCTGGTTTAGACTGTAAACTCTTTGGGGTTGGAACTGTCTCTTACTATAGGTATGTCCAGCTACAATGTGGTCCTGATTGTGGTTGGGGTCTCTAGATGCCACTGTAAATAAATAAAGATGCTAAATTACAATTGTGGTAAATACACAAAAATAAATTTCCAGTTTAAAACTGGAAAGGAAATGGAACTCAAAGGTAAAGCCCACTTAAGATATAAGTCCTGATTTTTTTCAAAAGCACTGATTACCAACAGCTCCAGCTGAAATCAGTAAGAGCTGCAGATGCTAAATCCCTCCTCCCCCCAAAATCAAGCCCTGTAGACTTCTAAACAGCTTGACAGAACAGGATTATAACAATCTTTAGCTAAACACCTATAAAATTGGGTATGAATTAATGAGTACATTTTTTTGCTATGTCACTGACTTTTTGTTACTAGAAATTAGCTCCCTGAACTAAAGCAGATAACTTTGAAAATAGCTTTTAGTCTGGCAAATTGATATACTGTATGGGGAAGAAGGGAAGAAAAAACCAGAGTAAGTGCATATTTATCACCCAGACAGTGCAATCTGAAGCCAAATGTATGATATACTATTTCGGGGGCACATTAGAGAAAATGTAGATAGTCTGTTCACAGACTCTCTCTAGTCTATAAATGCAGGATTGGGGGAAAGGGGTGTTGAGTCCACTGTCTTAATCAGAATTGAAGCAAGTCATTCAGGAGTGACCCAACAAGCTCCCTGCTCCTAAACTAAAATTCCACTATCCCTCTCTACATTCAGCTCACTTAGCTCCTGTCTGCCTGCTGAGTGAGCTGATCTGATTGCTTAGCTGGTTATGTTTATGCTGATACTGATGAGGGTTCTTGTCTCGACTGTCTCCTTTGAAATGAGCAGGCAGGTTGGCCTTGGTGCTCAATACTGAAGCACCAGTTAGGCAGATCTCTCTTTAAACACTTTAATATGAGCATGTTTTTAAACCTGCACCCTGAAAATATTCTAGTTACTGCCTCAATGCAGTGTTGGAATAAATCTGGGGTTATGCTGAAGATACCTCTTAATCATTCCTTAGGCTTGCAGTTTTCCAGCTTCCTGTGCTTTTCCTATGTATGTCATATACACATACCATTTTGTTTATAGACCAGTGTAGCCAGTTGCTACTTGGTCGTGGAGCAGCAGGGAAACAAGGATGCCCTTAGATAGGTAGTTTTGGGAGTGGTGTGTGTTTGCTTTATGCAAAATAGAAATTATATTCATGGCATTGTCAGAAGCTCTGCGTTGGGCTTTGTTTTATACAGTCAAATGCTTACTTAGCTAATTGAAACCTCTGGGCTCCTAGGATAGATTCTGTCATTATTTATTAATTATGCTGACATGCCTGGGGCTAGCACATTATCTTGACTATAACAAAGAGTTTAAAAGATGCAAAACTATTGACTGCATGTTTTATTCATTCTTAAATTTATGAATGTTTTATTTATTCTTAAATTGCATGCTTCCCTGAAAGGGAGTCTTGGTATCCTTTTGATGCCTACCCTACTATATTTACATATGCTACCTGTATGCTTCTGGAGTCACAGGAATGCATTTGAATATGCACGTATTTGAATGCATATTCTGTAATCTGCTATAGAGCATTAATGTTTTCCCCTTGCATAGCCTTTCATCCAAGGATCTCAAAGCCCCTTGCTGACATTAATTAAGCTTCACAATCCTCTTTGAAGTACGTAAGTGGTATCTCCGTGTTAGTGATGGGAGAACATAGGGCAAAGAGTAAGAGAGAACAAGTGACTTGTCCCACCTCACACAGCAAATCAGTTACAGCTATAACCGAGTACTCTTGGTGCCTAGTCTAAAGTTCTCATCCCTGGCCAGCGCTTCCTTTTTAAACATTTGGGGTTAGCTTTTCATACAAAGAGAAATGTACTCAGAACTACAATAGTACAGTGGGAAGTGTTTCTAGCCCAGCAACGTTTCAGATATAACAGATTCAAGAATTTTCAGCCTGTGTAAGGAGAGGAGGGAGTTTGAATTTGCCTAGGGGAGAAGTATAAAGGAATGCTAATGTGGGACAGCACGTTATCCAAAGGAGCTAATTTCTTGTGCAGAATCTGCCATACTGAAAACACTGTAATCAAGTGCAATAATCCTAGCACATCTGGGATCCTGCCATGGAGTTTAAATAAAGCATACTTTCCCCCTCTACTCCTTTTGTCAAAGCTCTGTTTTCAGAACAAAGAAATCGCAAGGACTCGAGACCAAATGCAATGATGTCTGTGGTTTGGTTAGTAAAATGCAGCGCAAACTGTTTTGAAATGTAAGCAGAATTTGGAAATGTGCTTATTCTGGAGAGCATGTTCAGCAGTGTTTCCAAAGAAATGTATAGGGAAGCTTTGATAATTACATCCTCCTTGGCGCCTGGTTTTATTACCGAACTCTCCTAACTTTAGCAAAGTAAGGTTGGATTTCAGATACCTCAGGGGAAGGGCACTCTGGAGTGGAGAGGCATACATCGCCTGTGGGAGCAGTTGTGTCTGTGCAGCTTTCTGCGCAGGGCCAGGTTAGCTGAAAGGCAGAAGCGGGAATTGAAACCACACGGTTTGAATCGAAAACTTCAACAATCAGACAATTACACTTGTGTATACTGAGCACACAGCATGCAAAAGAACCTGATATCCAGGCATCACCGCGGGCATTGATGGCCTACACCAACCTGTTTGTTTTTGCATTTTTCCCCCTTCTGAATTTCTAAGAATTTCTGGCAAGTGCTATTGGATATTAAGCAGCAAAGCAATGGAAAGAAACACAAACGTCTTTGCACTGAACCATACCGCTTCTTCCATATTCGCCCTAGTTGTCCTCACAGCCTTCCGCTCCCCCCCCCTTTTTGGGTTAAAAAACATCCCTTACAATTATAGATTTCTTAGAAATAGCGTCCGTCCCCCCCCCCCCCATGTGCCATAAACTTGTTGACCGAGCATATTCAAAAATTGCAGTCACCATTCCTGGAGCAGAAGGTATATCACCCCCAAACATTTTGAACAGTTGCGTAAAATAAATGCATTTCCGAATCGGGGCCATAGTGCTCTCTACCTTACAGGATGAATCCCTTCCTTATATACTTTGTATATCGAGCCCCTTTTCTATGTGTTCTAATTTCAAGTTAGGGCGCAATCTGGCTCTACAGCGGGCGTAGTAGTCATGAAGTTTGCGTTGATTTCTGCACCGACGAAGACAGAGATAGGGTCACATTTGAGATGTCCCCCCCCCCCTCCTCCATTGATAAAACTCCCTTAACCAAAAAGAAGAGTCAGAAATGCAAACTGCAGTGCGGCGCGTTGTTACCTTCTCTGCTCCTGCTGACAACTTTATTTTGCCTTAATCAGGAACTAGAGTGAAATTAGTTTATTTTGGTGTAGTTGCTACAGTTGCCTAACTTAAAGACTATAATTATACTGCTTGGAATTTTGCTTCCATATTTTGTTCATTCAAAAACCTCGTTAAGTTTTCTTTCATAAGTGTGTGGAAGTTTTGAATGGCTGGTTGTTTCAGATCCGTCTAACAATAATAGTACAGCAAACAAGCTGCTTCTTTTTTACTACCGCTTTTTATGATAAATATGATCAAAGCACTGCTTTAAAGCCGTCATAGGAAACACTAAAATTGCAATCAACATAGATACCAGATTTGAATGATAGGTTACCGTCAATGCTAAGTAGTAAACAAAATTGCATCGCAGCAAGTGTAGAACTCTTTCCCTCCCCCCATCCAATATTCGTAAAGATGCTACTTGCAACCTTTTAAACATATGTATTGCTCCTTAAGTGGCCGAATTCAACTGTATCATCACCGTGATTATAGCTGTTGACGTCTTAACAGCTTCATTTGGTTTCATCGTGATTTTTATCAGGGCGTAAACTCAGCCTAGTCAAGTCAATCATCAAAGCTAAGTGCTGTGGATGCTACATACCAAGGTACGTTTGATGCAGCTGATATAACATTTGTCTGATCGTGTTTTCTCATGAGCAGGCATGGAAATGCAACATCTTTAGATCTGGTTTAAATTAATTTCTTTAGACCTTTTAGTAGTTACCCTGTATACATGTATATCTTTATTACTATTAATATGTCTATAGACCCAGGGCTTTAAAAAATCTGCAAAACAAATAGCAATGAAAGTACAATAACTAAGAATTCATAAGTGTTTGGAACAAAGTCATAGCAATAAACTTAAACTGTATAGTCGGTACTCATATAAAATATACATATTAACATGTAATGTGAAGACACAGTTCTTACCTGGCCTCTGTCCATTGATAAGGAGTAGACTCATCAAGAGAAAAAATAAGATGTAAAGGAGCTGTTGGAATCTCATTTTGCAGTCACACAAAATAGGTGAAATATTTATAATACTTGCAGCAAATCAAAAAATCCTTGAAATGCCTCTGCAGTATCTGTGTCTCTGCTCACATTCTAATGACAAGCTCCAGAGTGAACTGCCAGATGCATTTTCCAGCAAGGTTAATGATCACATAAGACAAGGTTATTGGGTGGTTCTGCACTATGGTCAGTGCCTCCCGCTTTTCTCTCTCTTTCCCTTCTCTTTTTTGTCACTCCCCCTTATTTTCCATAAGCAAACAATGAAGGAATGAAAAGTCCATGTAAACAGTAGCTTCTGTCAATGTATATGGGGCAGGGAGCCATGTGAACAATGGAGCAACTTCATGTTAAATTCAACCCAGTCAGGGAGAAATATGTAAAACAAGGCACGATGTTCCCTCCCTCCATTTGCAACTGTTTAAACTCTGCATTGCCCATGTTGGTCCCACATGCAGAAAGCAATGGAAATGACAGGAAGTCCGTCCGTCCCCCCCCCCTTTCCCTTCTGAAAGAATTCTGAAGCACAAACTTAAGCTCCCCCAAAGCATTGTGGTCCTTGTTGCTGCCCAAAGGCTTTATCTCTTCTAAACTAGCTGCAAAGTAGTGTCTATTCAAGGTGAAACTGTAAACTGTTAAACCTAATGTGTGGCTTTTGTAACATCAAGTGTTCCTAGAAGTGTTCCTAGAAGCTCAGAATATCCTGGAATGAATATATAAGACTTTTGACACTTCTTTTGGTAAAATGAAAAGGTAGAGGTATGGCTTTGTTAAATGATATTATTAACTGTGCTGCAACAATTTGAATATGGGGAAGAGATTAAAAAGGATTTAGTATTTATAAAACCCATCTAGATATTCATTACATTCTTTACTCAAATAAGGTGATAAACTACCTTTAACAAAACTGTGCTGAAACAATCTGATATACAATAAAAACACAGCTATATAGAGCTCAGAGAAAAGAGACAGTCCTAAGGACTAACCCTGCAAAACCCTTATTGAGACACATAGTGTCTTTGAAATATTGACATGAGTTAAAAATTTATTAAAGTGATCCTTATTATTTATTCTCAACCTGCTGATTTGCTGGAGGAATACAGACTAGTACCATAGAAAATGGAAATTTGACCCTTACGGAAAATATCCTGTAGATTTTATAGAGAGACTTTTCTACAGAAAAGTTTACCCCATCCTATTAAATTTAATAGAGAATTAAATCCCTGTTAAATAATTCTCTAAGATTCTTTAAAAACTGTATTCAGTTTTCCCCCTATTAAATTCTATAGAACTTTTTTCCATAAGAGAAAGGACATTGTTATGGGACTAGTGATCTGATATGAATAAGGGATGTGTGTGTAAACAACATCGAATAATAAAAATGTAACTTGCAACTTGATCCAAATAATTTTTTGAAGGTTGAAACTTATTGAGGAAGATGCTAGACTGACAGCACTAGAAAATGAAGTCCTCTGTTGATGGATAGAATCATAGAGCTGGTGTAGTACAGACATTGTTAACTTCCCTAGATTGCTCTTTAAAAGTTGCCCACTATGGCAGTGCGGTATAGACTCAGCCTACACTGCCAAAAGGAGTTTTTCTGTTGGTGTTGGAACACCACCTTCCCCAGTGACAGTAGCTCCGTTGATGGAATACTTCTGTTGAAATAGCTGCATTGATACTGGGGGTTAACTCAGCATTGGTCAGTGGTGTGTTTCCCCCCCCCCCAAACCCTGACCAATATATCTATGTCTTTTAAGGATAGACCAGGTCTTAGAGGTTAGTTCATTCTCTTTGTCCATTCAGTCCTTAACCCTTTAAATTAGACTTCCAATTATTATTCTAGTGCCTAGAAATCTCAACTGAAATCAGGGCCACTTCTACTAAATGCTGTATAAATCCCTATTGGCAGATACTCCTTGTCCAAGGGTTTACAATCTAAAAAGACAGCTGAGTGGGGAACTGATTTGCCCAAGATCACACAGCAGATCAGTGGCAGAACCAGGATTAGAAACCAAATCTTCTAAATCTCAGTTCAGTACTCTATCCACAGGACCACCTTTTTGGTGGTGTGTATATCTGCTCACTAGGAATTAGAACATTGTGTCTGACTCCTTTCATACAGGCTCCTAAAGGATAAAGACTTTCAATCAGCACTGATCTGCCTTTGATTCAAACCAATAACTTAGAGATGAAAAGCGCTTAAGTTCCAGGGTGATAGGTACTTTGTAAATACTTAAAAAGATAGAAAGACCATTGCCAATTTCCCCAGGCTATCCAGTCCTTTCATGCTGTAGAACCTACAAATATTTTGATCAGAAGTACTTAAAGATACAACTGAAATATTTGAGGCATAAAAATAGTATACAGAATTCTAGGCTCAATATTCTTACCTTTTCTGACTGCATTGTTTATTCAGTATACTATCTAAAATTATACAAAAATTAATTTACATGTCTGGTCCATGCCATTAGATTAGAGAGTTCCTTGACATGCTCCTGCTGTAGAAATTGCTGACAAACCAATAGTTTGAGTTTTGCTGTACAATTCTTTTGAAATTTAGATTTATTTCAAATCTACCCTTAATTCTCTTGTCATATCTAGTGCTTGAACAGACACAAATAAAACAAAAACATGATGGTGTATTTCTTCTCCCCATCTTTTTTTTTTTTTAATTGGCCCAAAAGAAATGGGAAAGCAATCAAAGGTGCATCGGAGATCTAGACAAGTGTAGGGTATGTTGCTGGCAGATGCTGTGTGCTGTAGGGATGGTTCACTGGATCAATGGATTTCTACCCTCAACCCCTTTAGTTGTTGAGAAACAGCAGCAAAAGGAGCAGAGGTTGACTTTGTCATTCATTACCTGGGTTGTTGCTGCTGCTACTCCAACCCAGGGTTCTCTCATGTGAAAAATGTTTGGAGTTATCTGCTCACAATCAATCAGGAAGTAAAGATGCCGTTAGTGTTAGAATAGTGGAGATTAGAATAGGTAATTTTTTATTTATTTTAAAGAAAAGAGCAAGGCTTGTCTTTTACTTCCCTTCTTTGATCTTCCTTAATATCAATATCATTATAGACAGTGCAGGTAGCAATGCCTAAAGTTAAGGTTGCCTGACTTTTTCCAGTATAAGACCCAGTTTTCAGTTGTTTAAAGCTTTCCCAAACTTAAACCATTTTGGCAGAAATTTTTCTATGCTTGGCTGTCTGCCTAAAACAGATTTTCCCCCTCCCTCCCAAAAAGTTTCTAAAATCTAAAATGATTCAGTCATTTCTGAGAGCAGGATTAGAGGAAAATACATTAATTTGCCTATATTGTAAAAAATTACAAGCATTTCATTGAGAAGCTCTGGCAACTCATACTTTGGAGCAAGAGCTTAAAATTTGGCAGTGGGTTAGGGTTAGGATCACCCTACTATTAGGTGCCTCCGTTGTAAAGAGCTTTAGAAATCGATTGATAAAAAGTGCTATATAAGAGTTAGGTATCATAATTATTTATTATTTTACCGTCCCCATGAACATACGCCCAAATTTGGCCAAGTTATCAGCCTCTGAAGAAATCTCAGTTCACTCTACTAAGTAAAGACTTAGGGCTTGTCTTCACTACCCGCCCGGATCGGCGGGTAGAAATCGATCTCTCGGGGATCGATTTATCGCGTCTCATCGGGACGCGATAATCGATCCCCGAATTGATGCGCGTACTCCACCAGCCCAGGTAGGAGTAAGCGCCGTCGACGGGGGAGCCGTGGCGGTCAATTTGCCACCGTCCTCACAGCGGGGTAAGTCAGATCAGATACGTCAAATTCAGCTACGCTATTCCCGTAGCTGAATTTGCGTATCTGAAATCAATCCCCCCCCGTAGTGTAGACGTAGCCTTAGTGTTCGGTGGCTACATTCTCGGAATATTTTTACTGCACTGTGATGACCAGATTGAACATGAACCATCCCTACTGTGCGAGGGTTTCATCTCAGATCTGCAGGGGCTGAGCAGGATACTGGAACTGGAGCAAGAAGACTGTTTTCTGTTTTCACTGCTCCCCCTGCTGGCACCCAGAGAATGCTGAAAAGAAGTATGAGGCAGCCTGACATGAATGCAGAGGTATGATGAATGGTGCCGTACATAGGTGGGTGGGTGGGGGACTAGGAGTAGGAAATGTAGAGTGAGGGGTGGGAGCAGAAGCCTTGGAGAGGGAGACGATAGAAGCGGAGAAGATAGGAGCAGGGGAGAACAAAGGTGTGGGGTGGGGGAACAGACAGGAGTTGAGGGGAGAGCAGTAGTGAAGGGATAGAAGTGGAGAGGAAGAGAAGATGGACAGGGACTAGGGGAGGATAGGAGTAGGGGGAAGCAGGGATGCGGTGTGGGGGAATGGACAGGAGTTGGGATGGGATAATAGTGGGGAAGGGAGGGAACAGGAGTAGGAGCTGAAGAAACAGGGATTAGGAGCAGAAGGGAACTGGGAGAAGGTGGATGGACAGAGGCAGAAGGGTCGGTAACTGTTACAGAACACTCCTATGGTGTTGAACCCTATTCCTGAGTTTCAACATTCCTTTACTAGCTAGCAAATAGCTGTGAAACCCACTAGCAAAGGGACTCCTTCCCCTTAAAGGCAGGTCCACATAGAAGATAACAACCTTCTATTGCTACCAGTTATTCTGTTAGCTCAAGTGATAGAGGACTGTTCTATGGGGATCAATATGATTCTATGTCATGTAATTTAATTTTTATGTTTTTAAAACAACTTAGATTTTTAATGTAATTTACTATGTTAAAGAATGTTAAGGTTGCAAAGTCAAGCCTTCAAAACTTGTGCAACCTTAATGCAAACTCCATTGTGTGCAGTGGTGCTGGAACATTTTTAGTAGTGGGGATGCTGAAAGCCATTCCCCCTACCCCTGTCTGTCCCCCCTCCCCTTCCGAGCTGAGGCTGGGAGCAGGGGCTGTGTCTCTGGGAGGGGGAGACCCGGACAGGGATAAGGGGGTGGGCGTCGGGCCAGGAGCAGAGCCCCAGGCAGAGGCTGGCAGCTGGGACCCCACGTGCGGGGCCAGGAGCAGAGCCCCGGCTGTGGGGCTGGGTGCGGGGCCCCAGGAGTGGGGTCCTGGGTGAGGGCCCTGGGCACAGGGATAGCAGCTGGGGTGTGGGGCCGGCAGCTGGGACCCGAGCCCCAGGTGCAGGTTGGGGAGTGGAGTGTGGGGCACAGGGCCAGTGGCTGGGGAGCGAGGTGGTGGCCGGGCCCCGAGCCCAGGATGCAGGGCCAGGGAGCGGAGTCCCAGGCGGAGGGCTGGGAGCAAAGCCCCGGGCATGGAGCCAGCGGCTGGGGAGTGGGGCACTGGGCTGGCCCCCAGGACCTGAGCTGGGGAGTGGAGTCCCGGTAGGGTGACCAGATGTCCCAATTTTATAGGGACAGTTCCGATTTTGGGGTCTTTTTCTTATATAGGCTCCTATTACCCCCCCCACACACACACACACCCTCGTCCTGATTTTTCATATTTGCTGTCTGGTCACCCTAAGTCCCGGATGCAGGGCCAGCGGCCCCTCATAAAACCTGGGGGTGCTACAGCACCCCTACTTCCTGCACCTATGATTGTGTGTATGTATTATGATATGGTCTTCAATATGTGATCACATACTATTTTTTTCCACAATTCATTCAGTGCACAGGACTGAGGGTGCTATGAAGATGAATCAGGTTTGTGTAAGGAAGGAGGCTGTTGTCTGTAGGATCCCTGCTTCATTTGTTGAAGGAGTGTAATGGAGTTGAAGGAGTGTAGGAAGTTGAAGGAGTGTAATGAATGAGGCAGAGAATTGCAGAAAGAAAAGGGATGGCATCCTGGTTAAGGCAGTCAAATGCTTGGATAACTGGATTTTATCCCTGCTTCTGCCAAAGTTCCTGTGTGATGCTGAGCAAGTCATGTAAATCAAACTTTTGAACGATGACCATTCTGTGTTCCTTACTTTCTGGTACCTAACTTGAGACATCTGGGGTTTGCTTTGCAGAATTGCTGTGCACTCACAACTGCAACTAAGATCAATGGGAGCTCAATTCTGGACATGTGAGATGCTATCATGCTTCAGTTCCCTATGTGTAAAATGGGAATACTATCGCCTTGCCTCACAGAGGTGTTGTGAAGATACATTCATTAGTGTTTGTAAAGATCCAAGATACTATGTTGAGAGTACCATAATTCTGCTCCAAAGAGTCACTGAACAAATGGAGGTCCATATTTATTTTGTCTCATTGCCTTCAGATCAGTTTGTCAGTTTACATTAAAATTGGTTTTCTAATTCTCAGCCTGGGAAGTGAAAGACTAAAGATGCAAATGGAATTTACTTAAGAATTCTGTTGATGTGGAAGCCAGGCCAGAAGTCACCTCACTGACCAACAGAAGTATTTGGCTCTACAATGCTAGCAGGTGTGAAAATTGGGGGATAATAAAATATTCAACCAAATAATTAGATTTGATGCCGAGTATTCTCCAGGAGAAGCTCTGAGTAAGGAGGTGCCTGTTTGACATAGCAAGAGGGCATATGAATTGTGCAACAAGGGAACAAAAATGCAGTGGGCCTTTCTGTGGATTGCTGTTTTGGGATGTTTGAGAGGAAATGTCAGCAAAAAATGTCTGAACAGATGAGATTTAAAAATGGTGTTTGGGCATATAAAGTGTGTGTGTGGTTTTTTTTCTTCCCCAAGCACAAATTTCATTGGGATTATTATCCCATGGTTTTACTGGCCATTGTGCCAATTGGAATTATATGATATGAGGGCATAAGGGCTACTTCAGCTAGAAAGCAGGGCCAAAATACATATTCCTGCAATAGTCTGTAACACTAAGATCCCTCTACAGTGGAATTTTAACTCTAGGGACCTAGTCTAGGGTATTTCTTAAAGATGTGGTTTTGAAATACTGTAGTTTGGGCCTCATCCACACTGTGGGCCCAAACCTCATTAGAAAGCATTTTAGCAAGAACTGTCCTTTAACTGAGTTTAAGCATGGTTTAAGTCCTAAAATATATTTAAAGCCCAGGGCATATTAGGCCTAAAAGAACCATGTGTTGGAGTCTGTGTACTAACATATGTTGTACTCCTAAGCATTCACTTGACTGATATTCTGGTGTATGGTTTTTTTTGGGTGGTGGGGGGGGGGGAAGATGCATTTTCAGAATTAAGAGGCAATACAAATTAAGGGCCAGATTCCATATAAAATCTACACCGCAGAAAAGCCTAGGCAAAGTCTGAAAAGTTGGCTTTTGGTTTGTACATGGCGTGGATGGACTATTTAACTGTGATAGTTCTTGGACATGTGTACAAAGTTAAACTGATGGCCAAATTTAAGGTTAGGAAGTAATTTTCTTTCCAGGCCTTACCAGCAGGGACTCCGAGGTGTACTGGAGGGGATCTCAAAAGTCCTTTGTTAAAAATTCCACTATCAATTTGAAAGGCGAGTTAGGGATATTTTCTACCCTCTGATGAAGGCTCTTTCTCCATCCGGAAGAGAGCATCATCAAATCATGACTAAATCAACTCTGCCAGAGATGCCCTCATAAAAATACTTCTAAAAATTCAGTGGTGTTCTTTGGAATAGCTCAGGTTGCTCCAAATATCAGGTAATTAAAAATATGTCCCTGAAGGGGGGTGGGTGGGTGGAATATTGCCCTCCTCTCACACAAAGATCTTTACACAACACCAAATTTTTATACGAGCGGAACACTATGCTATCAATATCAGGGCCGACGAGATGGGGGGGGGGGGGGGCGGGGGAAAGCCGGTACAAATTACCGGGGCCCAGCGGTCCGGAAGGGGGCCCGGGGTCCGGCTTCCCCAGCTTCCCCCCCCCTCCCCTGTCGGCCCAGTTTAGCCGGTCCACCCTTGCTGGGGGGCCCGAAAATTTTTTTCACCGGGGCCCGAACCCACTCTCGGCGGCCCTGATCAATATATGCAATGTACATTTCGGGAGCAAAGTACAGTAAAGATTGCCTCCTTCCTTGGTTATAATTATGGAGAGGTTTTGGTACCTAAAAGGTGATCATCAACTTGAAAATCGCACTTCCGTCAGAAATGTTGTACTGTACCTACAAGTGCCAACTAAGACTACTTCTACATTTCGAGCTAGCAGTGTGCTTCCTAGCTCACGTAGACATACTTGTGCTAGTTCTCATCTGAGCTAGCACACTAAAATAGTAGCGTAGCCATGTAGCACAGGAAGCAGCAGTGGTGGCATGGGCTAGCCATCCCGCATACAAACCCACCTGAACCCTGTGGGTATATACTTCTGACAGCTATCCCATACTACTGCAGGAATGCTACTATTTTAGTGTGCTAGTTCAGATGAGAGCTATCATGAGTATATGTATGTGGTCTGGGAATCACACCTCCAGCTTACAGTGTAGATGTAGCTTAAGGTGACTATAACCAAAGAGGATTAGGGGGGGGGGGGGGGGGGGAGAATCTCTTTCCTGCTCCCTTTTCTTGTTTTTCTTAGCTTTGTGCATTTGGAAGCATTTTGTATAAAATCAGTTTCACTGTCTGATGGTCAGCTGCACTTCCTATCTCAACATGAACTAGCATCATGACATCATGCTCAGGTGCTACTCTGGGGAAAATTCATTTTCATAGTGTTCCCCAGGCCCTCAACATAACAGCAGTGATAAAGCTGAAACTGAAGATGCAGTAGGAGAGTAGCAATTGGGGAGATGACTCAAGCATGGGGTGAAACCTCTGGGTTTCCCCTTTCCTTTGGAGCCCTGAGAAGATACCAGTGTAAGGTGCAGGCAGGTACAACCTACACATAGTACACTTCCTGCAGTTGTGGATTGTAAGCTCTTTAGAGCAGGGACTGTCTTTTGTTCTGTGTTTGTACAGTGTCTATCACAATGAGGTCCTGGCCCCTGACTAGGGCTTTTGTGCGCTCCTGCCATACAAATAATAAATACACCTCTACCTCGATATAATGCTGTCCTCGGGAGCCAAAAAATCTTACCGCGTTATAGGTGAAACCACATTATATCGAACTTGCTTTGATCCGCCGGAGTGCGCAGCCCTACCCCCCTGGAGTGCTGTTTTACCGTGTTATATCCGAATTCGTGTTATATCGGGTCGCGTTATATCGGGGTAGAGGTGTAGTACTAATAATAAATGAAAGGAAACCCTGGTGAATCACAGTCCTTCCAGTCTGTCACTTCTTTTGTTTGTTTGTGCAGAATTTATGTTTTTATATTTGAATCTAGACAAAGTATTTACTAACTGTAAGGGCTCCTATGCAGACATTAGGGTTTCTTAGGTATATTATGAATGCATCTATCTACTGAGTTGTATTAATGCTTTTTTTCCCCTCTTGCCTTTTTTTAAGGAAAAGACACAGATACATTGGGGCCATATTCATTTGCAACAAAGGTTCCTGTAAAATTTTCAGAAAATATGTCGTTTAGGTATTTGCCTGTAAGGAAAATAAAATAATAATTAAAACATCAACAAATAAACCCCTAAAGAAAATTAAAAAACAGACACTCCTTCTCCCTCACCTGCAGAATGACCACACATCTGTTTCTGCAGTACTCTCTGCTCTCACTGCTTTGGGATCTGAAATCTGCTTCTTACAGGGAACTAGCCATAATTTTTTTAGCATTTTCAAATTAAACAGACATGTATATTGCTTGGCACTAATAATATTCCATGAAAAATGCTAAGCTTATGCAGCAATAGTAATTCTGAATCTGATCGCTTGTTAACCTTCAAATGTGCAGCCATCCTATGAGACACACCTTAGGCCTCTGGGCTTGTCTACACCACACAGCTTTTAGCAACAAGGCTGTGTTGACACTGCCTTGTTGCTAAAAGTCAGCGTGTGTAAATGCTTTGTCAGCACTTTTGCCGACAAAATACTTCCAGCCCCGCGAGCAGCATTAGCTTTGTCGGCAGGAGAGCGCTCCTGCCGACAAAGCCGCGTTCACACTGCCACTTGCATCCACAAAACTTTTGTCTTTCGCTGGGGGGCGGGGGGGGGGAGGCTTTTTAAAGTACCTGTGAAAGACAAAAGTTTTCTTGATAACTTTGCAGTGTAGACATACCCACAGAAGGGAAAGTCTTTAAACAAATTATCATTATACTATAGTGAAATCTGTCTTGAATGATCATCTAAGGGAACAGCAAAAAAAATGTCCCTTGTTGAGATGATCTTTAATGTGGTTACTTAAGGCAGGGAGTTGCTTATTGCAGACTTTAGTTCAACTTTGATTCATATTTCCCAAGAAAAAATTCAGTGAATAATTGCAGAGTTTTTTATTCTTACTCCTAGTTTTTAGGGCTGCTAAGAATAAAAAATGATTAAATACTTTTACAATGATATGTTGTTTGTCTTGAGTATACCTGATGTGTGGCTACAAAGTAATTATTTTTTTAAATGTATTTATTTAGGAAGTTTTAACAGGTTTACAAATCCTTGCCCTGTAAATATCAGAAACAATACAATAATAATTACAACAGTGAGTACAAAATAACTGTTTTTAATAAACCTACTTTAAATCAATTAACTTCTACAGATTTCAGCTACTTTTCTAAATTGCAACTTTAAAGTTCTTAAATGCCATTTTCTATTTAAGACATACCTCACCCACCTTGTCTCTCTAATATCCTGGAACCAGCGTGGCTACAACAACACTGCATATTTTCTGTTTAATTCATCCTTTGTCTCTTCTGGATGTGGGCAGTCATTAGCAGATACAACTTTCAGTGGGGGAAGAGTTAGGACGTTCCTGGTGAATTTCTTGTGTAGACAGGAAGAGACTAAAGAGGAGAGAAGTCCATCGCTTCTCGGCTCTCTATGAGCTGAGGGGTGAAAACATTATCTGGAGACAATTTCAAATGACTCTCTCAGGTTCTTTGCTTGTTTACAATTCTGACTTTGGAGACTAATTTGGTATGCAGATTTAATTGAAACCTTTAAGTATTGCTGCAAATTATCATAGGGAATATTTTTGTCATAAAGCAACATTGTAGTAACATATAGTCATTTAGTTTCCCTACTGAGTCAAGCATGGTGTACTCATATTAATATTTTGACCAAGGACTTTAAATCTATAAAAGTCTATGCCAGTCAATTTGAAATATTAACCCTTTCAAAATCCTGCAAACAGTTGCCACCTCTGCACCAAGGTGCTGTATGTATTTTACATATGAATCTTCTTCCCGGGTTGTTTTCCTTTAACCTGATGTTTTCCTTTAACCTCTCCCTCCAGACAAAAAGTGGATTGAATCTTTGGCTTTAGTCCTCTCGAATCAACTGCTGAACATCTCTCTTTTTTTTCTGTTTGATTCATTTATTTAGCTGCCATGGGCAAGAAGGTTAGTCTTTTTACTGCTGACACAGCAGGAGAGGAGAAAATTGCAAAGGCAGAAGAGAGGTGTATGATATTTTTCACGTTGGTGACCTCTCTTCTCACTGAAAAGCAGAAGCTTCTCATTCCTTAAAAAGTATAAAGAAAGGAGGATCCAGGTTTAGATCTATCTAAAAAAGAACATCTAAGAGAGAGGGCACAGGCAAAAACTGCAGTAGTAAAGCATTTAATTCCTTAAGAATTACTGAGTTCCACTTACCCTTTGTTCTGTGTGTATGCATATGCTGTTAGGCTATGACTACACTACAGCCTATGTTGGCAAAACATATGTCGCTCAGGGGTGTAAATATTCCACCCCCCGAGCAACATAAGTTACACTGACATAAGCGTTTGTGTGCACAGCACTATGTCAGCGGGAGAGCTTCTCCCGCTGACATAGCTTCTGCTGCTTGCAGAGGTGGATTTTTTATGCCGACAGGAGAGCTTTCTCCTGTTGGCATAGAGTGTCTTCACCAGATGTGCTGCAACAGCAGAGCTATATCACTACAGCTGCGCTGCTGCAGCGCTGTATGTATAGACGTAGCCTTGTTATGGAATGGGACAGTGCCTTAAAGGTAACATACTAAATATCCTTGTTTAGTGAAATGAGTCAGATTGCCCACGCTTAATTTGGATAGTAGCAAAGACATGGTAACTAGCCTGGTAACAGCTCCCAAGTGGTGCAGGGGTTTTGTTAGCTGGTGTGGATATTTCCTGTTTCTAAATAATTATGGATACAGCCTCACCTTTTGTGTATCCAGTTCAAATGGATTCCAGGTAAATAGTGACTGAAAGATGTTAACATCAGAGGCCTTGTCTATGCTAGACTATTCTGGTTCATTTTGTTTTTTCCTTAAAATTGCTTACAGCTGCTAACACTGGGATGATCCACCAGTGATAGCAAGTGGCTACACTATCGTAGACTGCCCACCAGCAGCAGTCAGTGTTTTAACCTCTGGATTGTCTAGACCTGCTGGGAGCAACAGTGCTGGAGTGGTACTAATAGTAGCAATGGAAGAAATCTTAGGGGGGAGGGGAATCTAGTGCAACAGAACCTTACAACCTGCTGAGCCCTCCTGTGAAGTGCTAAGCTCCCTTAAAGTTGATGAGAACTGAGCCAGTCAGGACTCTGTAATCAAGCTCCAGTGGCTTTTGGCACTAATGGGTATCCATGTTAGCTGCCTCCATTGAGAGGCAAAAGATTGAATCAGCATGGGAGAACTGGAAGTCCTGGCACAGTCAGGGAACTATGATGCGATTGGAATAACAGAGACTTGGTGGGATAACTCACATGACTGGAGTACTATCATGGATGGATATAAACTGTTCAGGAAGGACAGGCAGGGCAGAAAAGGTGGGGGAGTTGCGTTGTATGTGAGAGAGGAGTATGACTGCTCAGAGCTCCGGTATGAAACTGCAGAAAAACCTGAGTGTCTCTGGATAAAGTTGAGAAGTGTGAGCAACAAGGGTGATGTCGTGGTCGGAGTCTGCTATAGACCACCAGACCAGGGGGATGAGGTGGACGAGGCTTTCTTCTGGCAACTAGCAGAAGTTGCTAGATCGCAGGCCCTGGTTCTCATGGGAGACTTTAATCACCCTGATATCTGCTGGGAGAGCAATACAGCGGTGCACAGACAATCCAGGAAGTTTTTGGAAAGTGTAGGGGACAATTTCCTGGTGCAAGTGCTGGAGGAACCAACTAGGGGCAGAGCTTTTCTTGACCTGCTGCTCACAAACAGGGAAGAATTAGTAGGGGAAGCAAAAGTGGATGGGAACCTGGGAGGCAGTGACCATGAGATGGTCGAGTTCAGGATCCTGACACAAGGAAGAAAGGAGAGCAGCAGAATACGGACCCTGGACTTCAGAAAAGCAGACTTTGACTCCCTCAGGGAACAGATGGGCAGGATCCCCTGGGAGAATAACATGAAGGGCAAAGGGGTCCAGGAGAACTGGCTGTATTTTAAAGAATCCTTATTGCGGTTGCAGGAACAAACCATCCCGATGTGTAGAAAGAATAGTAAATATGGCAGGCGACCAGCTTGGCTAAACAGTGAAATCCTTGCTGATCTTAAACGCAAAAAAGAAGCTTACAAGAAATGGAAGATTGGACAAATGACCAGGGAGGGGTATAAAAATATTGCTCAGGCATGCAGGAGTGAAATCAGGAAGGCCAAATCACACTTGGAGTTGCAGCTAGCAAGAGATGTTAAGAGTAACAAGAAGGGTTTCTTCAGGTATGTTAGCAACAAGAAGAAAGTCAAGGAAAGTGTGGGACCCTTACTGAATGAGGGCGGCAACCTAGTGACTGAGGATGTGGAAAAAGCTAATGTACTCAATGATTTTTTTGCCTCTGTCTTCACAAACAAGGTCAGCTCCCAGACTGCTGCACTGGGCAGCACAATATGGGGAGAAGGTGACCAGCCCTCGGTGGAGAAAGAAGTGGTTCGGGACTATTTAGAAAAACTGGACGTGCACAAGTCCATGGGGCCGGATGCGCTGCATCCGAGGGTGCTAAAGGAGTTGGCGGATGAGATTGCAGAGCCATTAGCCATTATTTTTGAAAACTCATGGCGATCGGGGGAGGTCCCGGATGACTGGAAAAAGGCTAATGTAGTGCCCATCTTTAAAAAAGGGAAGAAGGAGGATCCGGGGAACTACAGGCCAGTCAGCCTCACCTCAGTCCCTGGAAAAATCATGGAGCAGGTCCTCAAGGAATCAATTCTGAAGCACTTAGAGGAGAGGAAAGTGATCAGGAACAGTCAGCATGGATTCACCAAGGGGAAGTCGTGCCTGACTAACCTAATTGCCTTCTATGATGAGATAACTGGCTCTGTGGATGAGGGGAAAGCAGTGGATGTGTTATTCCTTGACTTTAGCAAAGCTTTTGATACGGTCTCCCACAGTATTCTTGCTGCCAAGTTAAAGAAGTATGGGCTGGATGAATGGACTGTAAGGTGGATAGAAAGCTGGCTAGATCGTCGGGCTCAACGGGTAGTGATCAATGGCTCCATGTCTAGTTGGCAGCCGGTTTCAAGCGGAGTGCCCCAAGGGTCGGTCCTGGGGCCGGTTTTGTTTAATATCTTTATTAATGATCTGGAGGATGGTGTGGACTGCACTCTCAGCAAGTTTGCCGATGACACTAAACTAGGAGGCGTGGTAGATACACTAGAGGGTAGGGATCGGATACAGAGGGACCTAGACAAATTAGAGGATTGGGCCAAAAGAAACCTGATGAGGTTCAACAAGGACAAGTGCAGAGTCCTGCACTTAGGACGGAAGAATCCCATGCACAGCTATAGACTAGGGACTGAATGGCTAGGTAGCAGTTCTGCAGAAAAGGACCTAGGGGTCACAGTGGACGAGAAGCTGGATATGAGTCAACAGTGTGCTCTTGTTGCCAAGAAGGCTAACGGCATTTTGGGCTGTATAAGTAGGGGCATTGCCAGCAGATCGAGGGACGTGATCGTTCCCCTTTATTCGACATTGGTGAGGCCTCATCTGGAGTACTGTGTCCAGTTTTGGGCCCCACACTACAAGAAGGATGTGGAAAAATTGGAAAGAGTCCAGCGGAGGGCAACAAAAATGATTAGGGGTCTGGAGCGCATGACTTATGAGGAGAGGCTGAGGGAACTGGGATTGTTTAGTCTCCAGAAGAGAAGAATGAGGGGGGATTTGATAGCAGCCTTCAACTACCTGAAGGGGGGTTCCAAAGAGGATGGAGCTCGGCTGTTCTCAGAGGTGGCAGATGACAGAACAAGGAGCAATGGTCTCAAGTTGCAGTGGGGGAGGTCTAGGTTGGATATTAGGAAACACTATTTCACTAGGAGGGTGGTGAAGCACTGGAATGCTTTACCTAGGGAGGTGGTGGAGTCTCCTTCCTTGGAGGTTTTTAAGGCCTGGCTTGACAAAGCCCTGGCTGGGATGATTTAGTTGGGAATTGGTCCTGCTTTGAGCAGGGGGTTGGACTAGATGACCTCCTGAGGTCCCTTCCAATCCTGATATTCTATGATTCTATGAGCATGGTCATTGAGCTAGATACTGCTAAAATGCCATAGTGATGGGCACAATACAAGAGCATGAATAGAATTGGCTTTCACATATTTTAGGAGTGGTGCCTCCGGAGTTGAGGCATGGCAGGGAAAAGTTTGTTTGTTTCTGGAAGGGGAAGGGTGGCATTTCTACTGTTACTGCTCATGCTGTACCTGTTCTATGGATGGAGGGCCCACTCAAAGGCCATTGAAATCGATGGGAGTCTTTCTATTGACTGCAAAGAGGTTTGTATCTGGCCCCAAGAGAGGACTTCAGTCTCCATGCCAGCCAAAGATTTTTTTTTATGGGCATTACAAAATAATTATATACAGGGATAAAAATCTGATGCACTGGGGACCGTGAGTGTGTGTGGAGAGGGAAAGTAGGGGAAGAGGGGTTACATTAGGTTACACTGCAAAATTTGACCTAGCATTAGGAAATGCAGCTCACGAGACATGTTGCATCACATTTTAAGAGAGACAGTTGAATTTGGCAGTTACCCTGTGGTGTTCTGTTTGGTTTTTGTGGTTAGTAAATACTCTTAAATTGCAGATTTCTAGTAAATAGTCAGCAAATTGTGTGGCCTGAGATCCTGAGAAATTCTACCTTATAGAGTCCCACTTTTTTTTTTTTTTTAAGTATATTTTGCAAAGGAGATGCAGTCCCTTCCCCTTTCATCTTGTCCACTTTTGTGGCTTCTGCGTCTTTTGAGAAATACAGGGATGTTTGCTATTAGTACAAAAGATAACTCTGATGTACACCAGATCTGCAGGCTTTACTACTTTTTTTTTTTTTTAAAGAATTCTTCAGTTAGGTAGTAAAAGTCTCTGAATAGATGTGTATCCCATTCATACACTTGAGTCCTTAATTTTTGGACATGTCTTTATAAAGGAAATGCACTTTCTGTACAGAATGGGAAATCATGTTTTCAGCTGAATTTCTTCTTCTTCTTCTTTGTTCATATGAGAAATCTGTGTTAACCCTCTCTACATCGACCAACAATTAAATCCTATGCCAGAAATGTTTACAGTTTTACAGCCTGCAAAGGCTTATACACATGCTCAACTTCTTTGCACAGTCAAGCATGTAAGTAACTCTTTGCAGGACTGAGACCATAGGCACCTCACAATCCATTGGCCTGATTTTACATTCTGATTTTATAGCCTTCAATCATGTGAATAGTCTTTTTACTCACTTATTAATTTAAATAGGACCATTAGCATTCCTGATGCTTGCAGGACTGGGTTTTATATGGGATTTGCAAGTATAGTGGAGCAAGTATGTCCTAGCAAACAAATTAGTTAAGGAATCCTTCAAATTGATATGCATTAGGGATCAGGGGCTAATTCTACTGATCAGATCACACATTTCCTTGAATCATTATTCGTCTTTCAAATGTATTTAATAAATAGCCATTTTGTTGGGTTTTTTTACTCTATGGATTGATCATGCATAGTCTAAATACAAGCTGCGTTGTTCAGTTGTGATTGGTCATAAAAGTCAGATAATATTGTTTGTTTTCATTGATTGGGTAAATACACAAACACTAAAATTCAGTTTGAACATTTGTATCAGTAAATTTGGATTGTTCAAATGTTTGGCAAAAAATTGACATAACGGAGTTCAAAATGATTTCATTAAAAAAATTCAAGCAAATATTCATAGAAAATGTATTTGCATTATGCCTCAGCTCTAAGTAAGAGCATATGAATTTCATTTAGTCCAAACTATGAAATAAGAGCAAGTTCTTAGAATAATTTTTAAATGTAGTAGTATGATTACAAATACATTTTAATTGAAATGACTGCCTATATTTGAGGTTGCACAAGCAGTTTCTATCTTTAAGCTCCTGTTTTCATTGGATCGTAGCTTTTTGATACTATTGCCTCTAAGAGAACCACTGTCCAGGGTTGGTTTCTACCAAAAGATAAATTCATTTATTAAAAAAAGATAGTAAATGGGAGAGAAATAGTGGAGGAATTTTTTTCAAAACAAACAAACAAAAACAATCTCTCTTGTGACTGCTTTCTGAACAGCTCTATAGTTAGAATTAGGAATTGAAAGTTGAAGCCTAGTACAGAAATAGACCTAATTGAAAAGTGCACTTGAAAATTAGTTTTGATTTGGCTAAGTTATGAACTATTCAAAGTTGTGTGCCATGCATAGTATAGTATGTTGAGTATTTTTTCCATAGTTTTCTGTTGATGTGATTGTGTGTGTGTGTTGCTAAGCTTTCAAAGTGTATAGCTCGGAGGTGGGGTTGAACAGGTGTAACTGAGGGCATAATTTGGAGATAATGGGGGTTGCATGGGTTAGATAAGAGTGCACTGTAATGGTCTTGTAGCTTTATTAATAAGCAATAGTATATAATTTTCTCAACATACAGTAGATAGAATGGCAGAGCTACGGTATGAAGGTGTGAGGGTAAATTTTGGAATGTCTGTACTATGGGGAATCAGTCTTAAGAAAAATCAATACTTTTTTTTTAAATCCAAACTCAAGATTGAGGTTTGTTTGTTTTTTTTATCAGCATTTCTTACATTTTAAAATATCTAATTCACCAAAAATTTTAATGATCAAAAGTATAATCAAATAGTTACTTTGGATTTGTTAGAATTGCAATATCTGGTTGAAATAAATTGTTCATAATATTGTTACATTGCTGCAACTGTTACACATTAACTAGTGGTGTCATAAGGGCCAGGTAAAGATTTGAACAGAATCAAGTTGAGATCATAACATGCAGAAAGGTTCTGAGTGCCTGTAGTTCCCATTGACTTCACTGTGTACTGCAGGCACTAAGCACCTTCATAGCTCGTGGCCCTGATCCAACAACACAATTAAGGCTTGGTCTACACTAACCCCCCAAATCGAACTAAGGTACGCAACTTCAGCTACGTGAATAACGTAGCTGAAGTTCGAAGTACCTTAGTTCGATCTTACCTCGGTCCACACGCGGCAGGCAGGCTCCCCCGTCGACTCCGCGGTACTCCTCTCGTCTAGCTGGAGTACCGCAGTCGACGGCGAGCACTTCCTGGTTCGACTTATCGCGTCCAGACAAGATGCGATAAGTCGAACCCAGAAATTCGATCGCTCGCCGCCGAACTACCGGGTAAGTGTAGACATACCCTAAGTCTCTGCATTACTTTAAAGCAGCGGTTCTCAAACTTCATTGCATCGTGACCCCCTTCTGACAACAAAAATTACTACAAGACCCCAGGAGGGGGGACCAAAGACCGAGCCTGACCGAGCCCGACCACCCTGGGCGGGAGGGCGGTGGGTGGGGGTGGGGGTGGGAAGCTGAAGCACTAGGGCTTCTGCCCTGCTTGGGTGGCATATAGCCTTAGCCCTGGATGGTGGGTCTTGGCTTGGGCTTGGGCTTCAGCCCTGGACAGTGGGGCTTGGGCTTCAGACTTGCTGGGGCCCAGGGCCAAAACCAGCCTTGGTGACCCCATTAAAACCAGTGTTCCCTTTAATTTTTCTGACCCATGTGCAGAATGAATTTTGTTATGTGCACCAATATGGAGGTGATGTGTGACACATGCACATGCACATAACAAAATTCATGTGGTGGGGGTGGTGCTGAGAGGTTCAGAGTGTGGGAGGGGACTCAGGGCTAGGCAGAGGGTTGGAATGCAAGGGGTGTGAGGGCTCCGGCTGGGGGGGCGGGTTCTGGGATGGGGCTGGGGATCAGGAGTTTGGGGTGCAGGAGGGTGCTCCGGGGCTATGGCGGGGAGAGAGGACTCCCCCCAACTCTCTTTCCCCGCAGCAGCACCTGGGCTTGGGCGGAGGGGCGCCTCTTCCCACTGTGGCAGCTGCGGGGCTGGAGCTGCAGGATAGGCAGCCGGCCCCTGTAGATCTGGCTGGGGCTGGAGCTGGGTCCAGGCCGGGTCAACCAGGTTCAGGGCCGGGCTGGGCCACCATGTCTGGGTCCGTGCTGTGCCGCCCGGGTTTGGGCTGGGCTGTCCTCGCCGTGTCTGGGTACGGGCTGCGCTGCACCGCACCACTCCAGCCGTGGCAGGGCCGGGCCGTGGCATAGTTGGGGCCAGGGAGCTGCCCCAGCCATGGCAGGTTGGGGGCTGGGCTAGGTTGGGGCCGGAGGAGGGGTGCCCCTCCCCTGGCCGCAGCAGGTCCCTGGGCAGGTCCCTGAGCACCTGCATGGCGCTAAATAGGCTGCTGCATGGCCGCACAGCTTACAGGGAACTTAGGTCATGACCCACTTTGGGGTCCTGATCCACAGTTTGAGAACCCCTACTTTAAAGCATGAGCAATAGGCTTAAAGTTATGCACAGGTCAGAGCTTTGCAAAGTTGAGGTGAGAGAGAGCAGAAAAACAGCTACTGGGAAGGTTTCAATATACACCTCTACCCCGATATAACGCTGTCCTCGGGAACCAAAAAATCTCACCGTGTTATAGGTGAAACCGCATTATATCGAACTTGCTTTGATCCGCTGGAGTGCACAGCGCTCCCTCCTCCCCCGCCCCGGAGCGCTGCTTTACCACGTTATATCCGAATTCATGTTATACTGAGTCATGTTATATCAGGGTAGAGGTGTATGTGAAGAGGCTGTTGAAAATTTCCTTTATCCAGCATACTAAGTTGTGGCTCGTAGATTTGTATTATCAACATTTGATTTAAAACTGTCTTTTGATTTGACTGCTGCATACAATAGCACCAGAAAACCATATTTAATGCTATCCTTGTTGTACCCTTGCCTAAAAATTATGCTTTGAGCTGATATGATGCACGCAATGCCAAGAAAGAAATGAGATTTGCCCAATAAACATATCTCTTCTCATGTCAGCTTCTTAATACAAAAGCACCCCTGCATTTCAGTAATCATGAAGGGATATTTTGCATTCATCTCACATTGTTTCTGGTAGTTTTGATATAATTTGGATTGACAGCTACTACTGCATTGCAGTGGTTGCTAACAGGAAAGCAGGAGGATGTTAAGCAACAGCCCATAAAAGAAAAGAAATACAATCTTAAATGAGAACTTATAGGAGAAATATCTTCTTCTGGACCACTTAATTGGGGGACGGCAGAGGAGAGGTGCTGTCTGGAATATTTTTTGAGGGCAGTCTTGGTACTGAGTGTTGAGGATTTCAAAGCCTTAACACTTTGATGCTGGGACGCTGATCACCCATGCATTACACAGGACAACATATTTAATGGAAATGGAAGTTACTTAGACATAGTATGCAGACCCTGCACCCAGTGAATGGTAATAGGCCACCAAGAAATACTGGATTTAGAGAAATTATTGAATCCTTCTTCAGAGATTACCAGCCTATTAGGTATCTCACTCTCACTTCTTTAATCAGCTGGAAGTAATGCCTTTGCTGTAGTGGCCCCTAAGGTGTGATCCTCTCTTGACCCTTCGTATCAATCTCATCTTATCTATTCCAACTTCTAGGGCCTAACACAGAAGTTAGCCTTGAAGGAAGCAAGCTGTATCCAAACTATGTTTAGCATGCATATAGAACATTGGGAACACAAGGGGTGAATTCTTGATTCTACTGAAGTCAATGGCATAACTCCTGTTGACTTCATTGGGGCTGGATTTCACCCACGATATGTTATAAGTGTGCTAGGAAATTAGTACAGGAAATTTCTCTAGTATAGACAAGCTATTATGTTGTAAGCTCTTCTGGGCAGGGACTCCACCCTCCTAAGTGTCTGAACAGTGGAAAACACACTAGGCTCTACTGTAACAGATTATACTAGTGCAGCATAGATTGAATGTTGAGCACCTAGAACTAGTCACAAAATGGATTTTATTTTCCATTAAAAGTTTGTTTTATTCCAAAGTTTTTTGTTTATCAGGAAAAAAGCTGTGGAAGTTGGGTTTTTTTAAATTATTTTTATTTTTGTTTTCAAAAGAATGAAAACCATTTTTTCCCCAGGGAAAACTCAAAAATAGAATTTTTTTCACAAAAATCTCAATTTTATCAGAAAGAAATTTTTTTAATAAGTTTTTGATTAACCCTACCTATAACCATTGTCTCCTGATTGTTGTATGACAATTCTGAGCCCCATATTTAGAATGTCCATAATTATTTGTTGCCTTTGTAGTTTCAAAGAGCCACACTAAACTTGTCAGTTTAAAAATAAAAGTAATTTCCGTTACTAAGCTCGCGTGCTATCTTTTCTGGGTGGTTTTTCAATTATAATTTTTTTTTTAAATTTATTCTGTCCCCCTGTTGCTGTGTGAAAGACCTATACAAACAGGAGAAATGGGCTAAATATGGGTGAGATACTGTAAACACTTAGTCCCATTGATTTCAATGTATATTTCTTTACATAAAGTTAAGCATGTGCATAACTGTTTGAGGTTTAGGGCCTAGATACAATGGAAACTATAGAGAACAGTCACAAACAAAATGGAAAAAAAATCACTGACTTTTTTTCAGTTCAGTCCTAGGTATTCAATTAGTAATAATGGATGAAGCATTTTCAGACAGAACTGTGATTTTTTTAAAAGTTGTTATCAGTTTAAGAGCATGGTTTTATTTCTCAGTATTTCTGTTTTTTTTTTTTTAACATTCTATCCTGAGTTCATGTACAGTACCATGTGTGACATAGGCTATGGAACTCTTTATATAAATAGGTTTATTATCATCAGGAAAGAAAAAGAAATACATGCAACATATGTGTATTTTTATTTTTACCCTGGGGAAGTTATAATAGCTCCTATTTTTGCAAGACCATATCAGACTGGAAAGCCTTGCAGAGGAGAACATAATTTCAGAATGATTTCATGTACTACATATAGATATTTGTGTCATAAATATGGCAACCAAGGTATAACTCATTTAGGGATCTAAACAGCACAGTGAAGATGTTCATTTGAATTGTACTTAGATAGATTTTGAAGTCATTCTGCTCCCTCTCTAAAAGCATTAGCTTTGCTTCTTGATTGTGCAAGATTTCTTAGCCCCTTTCCACCCATAAGCCCATTGGACGTATATTCAGATAACCTTCTGGTGTTGCCTCTGTTTTCAATTTACTCTGCAGACATTTCCAGCTAATAACAACAGACCAGCCAGTAGTAACCTTTTGAACACTGTGTGTACTCCTTCTGTGTTCATAGATCCAAAACACACTCCAAAGCTGACAGAGCCTGCCTTTGTCCCATTGACATGTATGTTTAATTTATGCAGCCTTATAAATCTTGACTTTATGGGACTATGTGCTTTACAACCTAGAGTAGACAAAGAGTGTCCCCTTTCAGAGCTGATTTTGTAAATGCTGAGAAACAATGAAGTTCTCTCCCCCTAACTTCTACTCCACCCCAGTAAAATACCCTGCTTTAAAGCTAATGAATTATCACATCAGTACCAAATATCTTCATTTTACAAGTCAATACAACTTGCCACCTACATTGTTTTTCAGAAAATAGCACTGGTACTTCAGTACAAGTGGCTGGGAGGAGCAGGGAAGAAAATCGTGGCAAGGTAACCTTTATGGAAAGTCCTATAGAATTTTTAATAGAAAATAATAGCCTTTGTATAAGTGCTGGGGTGTTTTGTTCTTTTGTTTTAAGCCCTTATGTAGAATTAAACAGAATTATATCCCTAAGAGAGTGTCAATCCCTAGTATATTCAGTAGGTTTCTATATAGGACCAGAAGTTCTCATATGTATTAGTGGTGCTAACATTTATCATTTTTTATATATACTATGTACTAACACAGTTAGCCCGTCTACACTACAGAGTTTTGTCGACAAAAGTCATGTCGACACTCAAAAAGCACATAATAAAAATTGCTATTGCATGTTCACACTTGCTCCCTCTGCTCCCACATGTCCACAGTTGGGGCACTATGATCGACAGTGTGAGCAATGCACTGTGAGTGCCCATCCCACAGTATAGCTCGACATCTTCTGCCGGTAGGTCTTGTGGGAAGGCAGAGCAGATCACAGAGCATGTTGGGACCGGGCTCAATGTCCCATGATGCATTGCTCTCTGTCCCAGCATTCCATGAGCTTCCAGCTTTCTTTTGTGTCATTTTTCAATGGCCCTTGTTTGCTGTGCACCCCAGCATCTTTGTGAGAAGGGATGATCCCGCACTGCTCTCCTATGTACTGCGGATGGCAGTACAGTTAATCACGAAGTTCCTAACTGAAGAAGACTCCCATTTGCCTGACATGCTGTGTGATATGGGTAGGAGCAACTTTAGATTGCTTTTGGCATTCATGGAACTGCTGCAGATGGTGGACTGTCGCTTTTGGGGTCAGGAAATAAGCACTGAATGGTGAGATCGTATCGTCATGCAGGTCTGGGATGATGAGCAGTGGCTACTGTTACCAGCTTTGCCCGTTACTTTGGGGTATGCTCATTTATTAGGGTTACTCTTTGGTGGGGGTGGGGGTCTGTACTTCTATCAATGTACTGCTTCTGTCACTTGTGTTCCCATATGGAGCTCTACTTCTCCCTTCTGCAACTTCCCTCGCAATGGAGCTATCTTGCAGGACCTAGGTTCCCCAGGGCTGGGTTTCTTCCAGCCCCAGAATCAGACTAATATATGCACATACACATACACACACACACACACATTAACAAAGCGTGTCTGAGAGGACCGGGTTAATCCGCACTCCCAAGTTGACCCCTTATATGTCCCTGGACTCAGTAGGCTGGGTTGAGCAGCACCTCCAAGCTGTCACCCTCATATGCCATCGGTACCGCACTGGAATAGAGCACGCCTGAGCAGGCTGGGATGAGCAGCACTTTCAATCTGCCACTCTCATATGTCCCTGGTTCAGCACGTCTCTATCCCCACTTTCATGTTACAATTGTTCTGGTAGTAACCCACTTGATGAGCAAACCCCACAGGATTTGTGGGGGCTGCAGGGATCTTTTAACTTAGGTACGAGGAGCATTGCTGCAGAGCAAATGAGGAAACCAAAAAACACCCATGGGGGGGGGGGGTCGAGAGAGAGAGAGAGAGAGAGAAGCAACCAGCTTAATCATGAAAGTTATCTATTGCCAGGTAATAACCATAGGGGAGCCAAACAAACAAAACAGTTCTAATATTAAATCTAACTTAAACTTGATTATAAAAGTCAGGTTTACAAAACTATAACTGATCACACAAGTCAGGGTCAGAAGGCTATACCTAGAGCAAGAGAGCTGGGTTCTCACCACTCCATGAAGCTTGAATCGATTGGGGGTCTCAGGTGGTGGTGGTGGTAGCTGAGGGAGACAGGCAGAGCCCCCAGCATGATCAGTCAGGAGAAGAAGTCCCAATGGAACTGATGTAGATTTTGGATCCAGGCATCAGAACACTTACTTGAGCATGGGTAGCAGTTTTTGTAGAGAAACAACAATGGTTCAAGGGAGAATACTAGATTTGTTTATGTATAAACAAGGGAGAATACTAAAGTTGTTTTGTTCAGGCTAGACCATGGGATCTGATCATTCCTGGCTTTGGGTGGTGGTCCTTGGAGGGAGCTCACTATGCAATTAGGGAGCTTCACTATTTTGGATACTAATAAAAGATTTATTACTAGAATTGGTCTGATGACTACTGAGCTGGGTGTGTGCAGGTGTGGGTTCATTAACATCTGTAGCAGAGATCCCCCATCAGGCAATGCTTTCCTGCTTTTCTGGTCCCAGAGTTCCATGTGGTTCTTGCCTTGGAATCTCTGTTCTCCATTCTGTATGCTAATGGAGATGCCTCCTTGTCCCATCTTCGATGTAAATGAGGCTAGGGGAGTTTCCTTAATTCTGTCATCCTTATCCCGGGAGGGAGGGGGGGTGTCCCATTGTCTTTTCATTGCTTTTTTGTAAGTCTTTCTTCTGATGCAGATTTGGTTCAAGCAGGGCTGAGGGAAGAGGGGGCCTTTCGTGAGTCAGACAGGCTGGGTACTGTGCCCTGGTTCCCCAAGAACACAGAGCTTCTAGGTAACACTACAGAACTTTCGGATGCGGAAAGCCACCTTCCTGGAACTGTGTGCAGAGCTTGCCCCAGCACTACGATGCAAGGACACCAGAATGAGAGCTGCCTTATTGGTAGAAAAGCGCATGGCAATCACTGTGTGGAAGCTGGCAACTCCAAACTGCTACCAGTTGGTCATGAATCAGTTTGGAGCGGGGAAGTCGACTGTTGATGCTGCATTAATGCAAGTGTGCAGGGCAATTATTCATATCCTGCTATGGAGGACCATTACTATGAGAAATATGTGTGAAATAGTGGACAGCTTTGCAGAAATGGGTTTCCCTGTGTAGGGGCGATAGATAGCACACACATTCCAATTTTGGCAATGGAGTACATCAATAGGAAAGGGTATTTCTCCATGGTGTTGCAGGTGCTTGTGGATCACTGTGGGCATTTCACTGACATTAACACTGGGTGGTTCAGGAAGGTGTATGATGCACGCACCTTCAGGAACACCGGCCTGTATAGAAAGATACAAGTGGGAACTTTCTTTCCAAACCAGAAGATTACAGTGGGGGATGTTGAAATGCCCATAGTGATATTGGGAGACCCAGCGTACCCATTACAGCCATGGCTCATGAAAACTTACATGGGAAACCTGGAAAGCAGTAAGGAGTGGTCAACAACAGGCTGAGTAGGTGCCGGATGACAGTGGAATGTGTGTTTGGCAGATTAAAGGCACGCTGGCGATGCCTTCATGGCAGTTTAGACCTCAATGAGGATAATATTCCCATGGTCATAGCCGTGTGTTGTGCATTGCATAATCTTTGGGAAGCTAAGTTTGAGAGGTTTGCTCAGGGGTAGTGTGTTGAGGCAGACCACTTGGCTGCTGATTTTGAGCAGCCAGATACCAGGGCTATAAGAGGGACCCAGAGGGGGGGCAATTCAAATCAGGGAGGCTTTGAGGCAACACTTTTTGAAAATGAGAACCAGTAATGTATATCTCTGTGATTGGTGCTGCACTGTTACATTATGTGTAGTTTTCCTAGGAAGCGATGGAGAAATTTGGGGCCTTACATTACAGTAAGCAAATGATTAAACTGCCTGTGTATGTCTTTGGTAGAGCCTGCTATCTCAATTTGTAGGAAACAAATAAAGATGAGTTACCATTCAAAAACTTTGCTTTTATTGCACAAAAAACCACACACACTCTCTCTCTCTCTCTCTCTCTCTCTCTCGGTGGGAAAGGAGGTACCAGGGAAGGGCAGACTTTCAGAGCTGTTTGTAGGTCCAGCTATCATTATGAAAGTTGTCCAAGGGGGTGGAGTGAAGGGGAAACCAAGAAGGCCTGGGAAGTGGAAAGGAATATTTGGGCAGAGTTGGGGGAGGGGCACAGAAAAGAGTTCTGAATGTGCTGCAGGGGAGGATGGGCATGCATCTGCTCAGTCTGCAGCATTATTAAGGACTTCAGCATCTGTTTGCTCCTCCATGACTTTAATAATCCGCTCAGTAGCATCCTTAACAAACTTTTCATTTTCTTTTCTGTCCTGCTTTTTGACTTCCCTCCATTCCTTGCATTCCCTTTTCTCTGCATTGGAGAAGTGCAGTATCTTCCGGAACATGTCTTCTTTGCTCCATCTTTGGTGTTTTCTTATCTAGCAGAGATGCTTGGCCAGTGTGTGTGGGGTGTTCCTCAAGGCCACAGCAGCTGAAGCACAAGGAACAATGCACAGAAGCATGATTGTTAAGTTCATGCACAGCAATGAAACATTTCAGTAAAATATACTCTGGTAACCAGGGCCGACTTTAGCAAGAGCGGGGCCCGATTCCTGGGGGCGGGGCTTGCTGCAAGCCCCGCCCCCAGGAATCGAGCCGCGCTCCGGCCGGGGTTGCCGGGCTTGGGTCCGGCCCGGAGCCGCGCCGCGCCGCGGGGGCCGGGCCAGGCTGGAGCCGCGGGGCCGGGCCAGGCCGGAGCCGCGCCGCGGGGGCCGGCCCAGGCCGGAGCCGCGCCGCGCCGCGGGGGCCGGCCCGGAGCCGCGCCACGCTGCGGGGGCCGGCCCGGAGCCGCGCCGCGGGAGCCGGGCCGCGCCGCGGGGACCGGGCCGGAGCTGCGCCGCGCCGCGGGGGCCGCGCTGGGCCGGAGCCGCGCCGCGGGGACCGGGCCGCGCCGGAGCTGCGCCGCGCCGCGGGGGCCGTGCTGGGCCGGAGCCGCGCCGGACCCGAGCCGCACCGCGGGGGCCGGGCCGGACCCGAGCCCCGCCGCGCCGCGGGGGCCGGGCTGGAGCCAAGCCGGGCCAGAGCCGCTGGGGCCTGCGTGCTCGGCCGGAACCAGGGCTGGAACCAGGGCCGGACTGGGCCGCGCCTCCACGGAGCCCTTCTCGTGCCCCCCGCCACCCCAGCTTACCTGGTGCTCCGCCCCTGCTTCTTTTCAGACTTCCCGCGAATCTCTGATTCGCGGGAAGCAGGGGAGGGGGCGGAGCGTTCAGGGGAGGAGGGGGAAGTGAGCTGAGGGCGGGGTGGAGAGCTGCAGCGCGGGGCCCTCTTAGCGCGGGGCCCAATTCAGCCGAATCGGCTGAATCGGCCTAAAGCCGGCCCTGCTGGTAACATAGCAATTACTTTCTCACTGACCGTTGGCAAGCACACATCTTGGCGAACACCCAAAGCATGGTGAATGTTGGCTGTGGAGTGGGGGAGGGAGTGGGGCGCTTTACATGGGAAAAAGAGCACTCTGCAAGGGTTGTGGTGCAGCCAAATAGGGAAAAAATTATAAAATTCTCCCACACTTTTTCACGGGCAAGGGCCATTGTAGCAGATATCTCATTGCTGAGTGTAAGCAGGGAACTGAGGATACATCTACTACACGGTTGTGGCTTCTGCTCTGGTCCCTGTGCTGCTCACCTGTGTACTGCTTTGGTCCCTGCACAAGTGATTGCTGAATGGCGCAGGAAAGTTTGCTACCACGGGGGAAGGAACAAAGCAGCTCTGTCAAGGAACCTTCGGTAGAGGATTGCCAAGAACCTCCAGGAAACTTTCCTAGAGATCTCTCTGGAGGATTCCCGTGAGATCTCAGCTTGCATCCGCACCCTGTTCTGCCGTACTGATTAGCTGCACAGGGAAATGTCCAGCTGACAGAAACACAGCTAGCCTTGTACACTTCTATATCCTGAACCCACCTCTGTACTACACAAACCACAGCCACTTACCAGGCATCTCCTCTCCTGCTTCTTGCTCGCCAGAGAGTGACTGTTGAGACTGGCTAGACACCTCTAGAGTGGTGAACAGTTCCTGGCTGCCTGTCCCACTGAATCACTCTGCTGGGAGCTCCACATTGTCGTCTAACTCCACCTCTTCATCAATGACTTCGTCCTTCAGGTTGGGTCCTCTTTCTGCCACCTCCAGGCCCGCCGATGTATCCATGGGGCTCTTGGCGGTGGAGGTGGGGTCACCACTGAGGATAGCGTCCAGCTCTTTATAGAACCGGCAAGTCTTAGGTACAGCACTGGAGCGACGGCTTGCCTCCCTTGCCTTATGGTATGCCTGCCTCAGCTCCTTTATCTTCGCTCTGTACTGCAGTGTGTCCTGATCATAACCCTTTCGCACAAGCCTCGAGAAATATGCCCGTAGCCTTTCTATGGCTCAAGCGCAGCTGAGACTGCACAGCCTCCTCTTTCCATATACTGAGCAGATCCAGCAGCTCCGCAGTGGTTCAAGCGGGAGAGTGTTTGCTGCGATAAGCCACCATGCTCACCTGGGAAGATGCAATGAGACCTCTCCACGCCAAGCCAACAGGAATTGGAATTTCAAAAATTCCCGGGGCTTCTAAGGGGGAGGGGTGAATGGTTGTTTACCTGGCTGCAGGGCAGTGGAGTTCAAACTGCTGACTAGAGAGGTGAGGATGGGCATTGTGGGACACCTCCTGGAGGCCAACTAAAGGTATAAAATCAAGTGTGGTGTCTACATTGGCACTTGTTGACAAATCTTTTGCACAAAAAGTCTTATGTCTCTCGTTGAGGTGGTTTTATTTTGTTGCCAAAACGGCATTTTTGCTGCCAAAAGTCATATCGCAGCATGTACATGTTCACTGTTTTGTTTACAAAAGCTGCCTTTTTGTCAACAAAACTCTGTAGTGTAGACAAGGCCTTACTTTATCCTCCTTCCCCCATTTCCCCAGATCGTTTGTTACACCTACTTTTTTCCTCTTGTTGTTAGGTCCTGTCCTTAAAAGAATTACGTACATACGTAACTTTATATTCCATGGAACTATTTGCAGTGCGTAAAGTTAAACGTGCATAAATCTTTGCAGGATTGGGGAATCAGATTGTAAATATTTTGGGGCTGAGACAATCCTTTAATACATATTTGTGTAGCTTCTAGCACAATGGCAACCCAATCCTGACAATTTAAAAGACATGCTTGTCTCCCCAGCCCATGCAAAACTCAATTTGTCTCTCTTTTCTTTGATGTATAACGAAGTCCAGAGAGAGAGAGAGAGAGTATTCTACTTGGTTTCTACTCTAGAAATTCAGGTTTTGTCTAACCTCGAAGGCGCTATGGATAGGTAGCACATTGGAAGGATAACATCAGATACCAAGGAAGTGAAGTCTGATTAACTGAAAAGGGTATTAATTTTTTCATTGAGAATGTTAAAAACCTATTTTTGTTAACACTTTTTGTTAACTTTACCTCTTGGCAGAAAATGCCCTTTCACCATCCGCACCCTTTTAACTAAGGTATGACAGAGTTTCCAGTACACTTTTCTAGTCATCCAAGAAATCTTATAGCCAAAAAGGTGAGGACCAGATTTACTATTCCTATGTCAATAGAAAAATAAGCATGGTGAAAAAAACTCTAAATTACATGAAGTAAAAACAACAATAACCTCTTAAGCAGTCTTCATAACTCATAAAGAAGCAAAAAAGGGACAAACATCAATTATTTCTTCATTTTTCAGGTTACCTTTTAAAAACAAGTTTGTGGCTGTATGTCTCCTGGTTCCACTCCTTCCTTTACTAGTTTACAAAACTCTACAGTGTTACCCATCTTGACAACTGAGCTCAATCTCTGAAGGGAATAAAGAGTGTTAAGTGTTGTTTTGCAATAAGCCTGGTCTCTAAACAAGAGTTGTACTGATTTAATTAATTGATTCGGAAACTGATGTAGTTAAATTGGTACCACCCCCTCCATGGACACCCTTAAATCAGTTAGAGTAGCTTTTTATTAATTTAATTTAAATTGGGTTACAATTAGAAATTGATGTCAGATTAGAATTCCACTTTTTTTTTTCTTTGCTTGTGATTAATTTTCAGATTTTTGGTAAAATGGAGTGACTGCTCCTTGGCTGTACTAGCTCAGAAATTATTCATTACTATCAGAAGACACCTTACTTCACAGCTATCATAGGAGTTACCTACTAAGAACAAATCTGTGATCTGTCTAGTCTTGTTTTCCACAGAGGCCTAGCCTGGATCCAGAAAAACCATAGAGAATGGAGATGGAAAAGAACTATTACATCATCTAGTCTAGTTTCTTGCAAGTGCAGATTTTCTAGGTCTTGATTCAGTCTGTTTCAGAAAAACACAAAACCAACCTCACCTGGCCAATTGAGCCACTAGGGTGTGGAGTAAAGATTTATTCTTGATCGCAGCTGGTAATCATTTTATACTGTGATACATATCCTGTGTTCTTTTTAGCTTCGCTAGTGTAAATGTAGACGTGATTCTTATTCCTGTCAGTGTTTAATCTTACTAGATCTTCATTTCCATAATATTCTACAACTGTGTATGTATTTCCATGTCTGCATCTTAGCTCCCTAGATTCTTAAAATATCAGTAGAAAATTGTGGAGTGAGATCCACAAAGGGGATTCATTTGTAAAATCCTGCTCTCGGAATTTGCTAGATAATGGGCATTGTGGCCCCAGATTTACTGTTCAGCCAATGAAAGTTTATTCAGAATAATAATATTAATTATTCACACAGCAACTGCAACTTGCTTGGCACATTATAAAACAAACAAACACACACTGACCCAGCCCAAATTGCTTACATGCCATTGGTTTTATCTACATTAGAAAAGTTAGTACCTGTACTACAGCAATGGACATCAATAGTACAGCTGAACTCGTGGTAACAATTGTGTAAGCACTAATGTGGACAGGACTCGGGTATTTTTACCATTGTGACATGAAACTGAGTTCAGAACAGGCATTTATGACATGGTAAAAATGCCTAAGCCCTATTTATTTTATCAGCCTAACACCAGTGCAGCTTCACCTTTACGGGCTGATATTGTAATATGGCTTCTGGTTTTTCTAGTATAGATGCATCCACTCATCTACAAGCAAAGCAAAGCAGAGCAGACACATAACATGCAGGCTGGTATGAGCTGGAGCTAATGGAAAATCTGGCAGTGGTCACTTTTGAAAGGTTTGCAGAAGAGTTGTGTTTGAAGGAGGACAAAGCTGGTTTGGTATTCAAGAGGGTAGCGGATGTTTCAACACATGAATGTGGTAGAAGGATACATAATGGAAGATGGGAAGGAAAGACATTGATACCATTTTATGACTATTTGTGTGGTTCGAGCTTGTAGTGCTTTACATGCAGAAAGTACAACAGAAAATTGCCTCTTGTGCCGCAGCTCAAAAGAGCTTAATTAAACAGTATACTGTAATAATTACTGTATCGTGACTACCTAATCCAGGCCTATTCTGCATTTTTCTGTATATTTGACGTTCTTTGTTTATCAGCTCTGAGCTCGTCAATTCTGGTGCATAAATTCCATGAACTCTCTTCTCTCTCATGTATTCCATTTTTAATCACTAGTGTCATGGATGAAATGGTGAAATAAATTACACTGAGTAAATAAAGCCAAATTGCAATAAATTAACATCAAAGATAGGCTCCCTGAATGTAATAAATAAAATAAATAATAATTAATGGAGATAGCCTATCTCCTAGAACTGGAAGGCACCTTGAAAGGTCATCGAGTCCAGCCCCCTACCTTCACTAGCAGGACCAAGTACTGATTTTGCCCCAGATCCCTAATTGGCCCCCTCAAGGATTGAACTCATAACCCTGGGTTTAGCCGGCCAATGCTCAAACCACTGAGCTATCCCTCCCCCCGCAATGGGATATTATTATAATTCTCTAAACAGACACAATTCCTTCCTACCTCTAATGCATTTTGACAATTACTAGAGCACAATGTCATCTGGTTATTTTAAAAGTAAAATGTTAAATTTTCTGCCAGATGGCTTAGTGAATACATCAATGTCATAGATTACATTCACCATTCATCCACTTTTCTGTGTCTCTTGCTTTGGACATGTATTTCATTAATGCTTTCCCCTCCCATTTGTGTTGTTTCACATGTCTTCATTATGCTTCAGTTAAGAAGCTATGAAATATGAGTGTCATTAATAAATGGCTATATAGAAGTTTGCTATGAAGTTGACATAGGTCTTTGTTAACAAAAGGTTTTTTTGTTTTTGTTTTTGTTTTTAAACAAGTAACCTGAAATGAAATGCCAAGACGTTTCATTTGTACTGATAGATTTTAGAATAAATGGAAGCAAAGAAATGTGGTGCTTGTGTAGTGCCAACCATGGGGTCTGGGTCAGGGATCTTTGTGTTCATATCTGCTGTAAAGAGGGTAAATTCTAACTGGACAACAGTAAAGGGGAACAATAAAAGCAATGTGACTAGAGGGTTGGGGGTAGTTAACTTAGGATGGCATTTTGTTAGTTCTGTGTATGTTTGACGTTTGTGCCTGAGCACATACATGCTCTTTTTTGCTTCATAAACTTTTCTGAAGTGTGTTTACAGGATATACCGGAAAGAGAAGATAGATATTTGTTGGATCAGGTCAGGGAGTGGATTTCAGGGTCCTGCGTAAATATAAACATGGGAGTGTCATAACTATAAAGGGAAGGGTAACAGCCCTCCTGTGTACAATACTATAAAATCCCTCCTGGCCAGAGACACCAAAATCCTTTTACCTGTAAAGGGTTAAGAAGCTCAGGTAACCTGGCTGACACCTGACCCAAAGGACCAATAAGGGGACAAGATACTTTCAAATCTTGGTGGGGGGAAGGCTTTTGTTTGTGCTCTTTGTTTTGGGGGTTGTTCGCTCTTGGGACTAAGAGGGACCAGACATCAATCCATGCTCTCCAAATCTTCTGAACAAGTCTCTCATATTTCAAACTTGTAAATAACAGCCAGGCAAGGCGTGTTAGGTTTATCTTTGTTTTCTCACCTTGTAAATGTACCTTTTGCTAGAGGGTTTACCTCTGTTTGCTGTAACTTTGAACCTAAGGCTAGAGGGGGTTCCTCTGGGCTCTTTGAATTTGATTACCCTGTAAAGTTATTTTCCATCCTGATTTTACAGAGATGATTTTTACCTATCTTTAATTAAAAGCCTTCTTTTTAAGAACTTGATTGATTTTTCCTTGTTTTAAGATCCAAGGGGATTGGATCTGGACTCACCAGGAATTGGTGGGGGGAAAGGGAAGGGGGCGAATGATTAATTCCTCCTTGTTTTAAGATCCAAGCGGTTTTGGATCGGTGTTCACCAGGGAATTGGTGGAGGAGTCTCTCAAGGCTACCCAGGGAAGGGAGTTAGCACTTGGGAGTGGTGGCAGCAAAACCAGATCTAAGCTGGTAGTTAAGCTTAGAAGTTTTCATGCAGGTCCCCACATCTGTACCCTAAAGTTCAGAGTGGGGAAGGAACCTTGACATGGTGGCAGAGCGGTGGGATCATTTTAAACCAAAAGCCAGTAAGATTTTTTTTCTCTCCTTTCTAGCTGCTTGGAAGACAGGGAGAAAGTCACAAAGGGAGATGTTAGTCCTGCAGCTTCAGCAGGCAAGTGAGAGGCATGTAAGAGTCGGGCTGTAGAGAGTGCTGAAGCCAAGGACAAGGAGCTTAAATTTGAAGTACAAGCCATGGAGAAGCCAGTTAAGGGATTTGAAGAGGGTCCCAACAGCCTGAACGGACTGGACGGGGACAGCCCAGAATAAAATGCAAAAACTTGGGTCTGATGATCAGTATACATCATTAACAGGCAAAGCAGGGCACCAATGTGATTGGCAAACTTGCTTGGAATCACAACAAGCAAGCCTCTTTGAGCATATCAGTCAAGAGGACTTCAGATTTAAAGTTGGCAGTTTTTAATATATTGTTGTTGGCCATGCAAGTTATTAATAGTCATTGTTGCATTTTTATTTAAAAAAAGCTATCGGGCCGGATTTTCAAACGGGAAAATCATGTATTGATCAGAGTTTCATTCTTAGAATGATCATTGAAAGGCGACAAACACTGATTTTATGAAATCATGTCACGATTCATTTTGGAACATCTTTAATATTATGGTATGTTAACAAAAATATTTAACATAACCAAGTCTTTATATCCATGTGCTGTTTGCCCAGGTAAAGTAAACACAGATTTGAGAGGATGGTTTAATGTAGGCACTGGTGTCAAACAAAGATGTAGTCTCTCTCCTCTCCTTTGGCATGGCCATTGATTTTTATTATGAGAAAAAAGTGTAAATGGCTATAATGCAGGCATCACATGGTTTATCAACTGTGATCTGGAAGATTTAGATTTTGCTGACAACATAGCTCTTCTAAAATGACAGCTCAGCCAACATGCAAGCAACGACTGAAAGACTATCCACCACAGCAAAAAAAGACTGAGTTAATAATCAATTATTAAAAAAAAATATAATGAGAACCCCAGCAAATCCCAACTCAAGTGTTACATTAGAAGACAAACGAATACAAGAAGTTAGTGAAGTCACATACTTTACAGCAACAAGAAAGCAAATGGGGACATCCAGAAGGAAATTATGTCACAAATTGGCAAGGCGGCAGCTGCATTTGCCAGATTAAATACTGAAAATATATAACTTAAAGACCAACCTACAAACCTTCAACTCTTACGTTTTATTTCCACTTTAACGCTGTGATGCTGGCAGGCTAGGTGCCAGCTCATGCCTAGGCCTAATTGAACACTGACAAATGCATAGCTGGAAACCAGTCTGGCTCACCCATGTGTTAGTACTGTTAAAATAGATATTAGAGTTATTAGAATGTTTAGACTTTATGAAATGCTTGTAGGATGCTGCATGTGTTAATCTTACATATAATATCTCTATGCCATGTTTTTAGGTAATATTTAAGTGTTTGCTCTGTAACTATAAACACATTTTCTAAGATTGTAAACTCCACAGTCAGGAGAGAGGCATTACCAATTGTGAAATACTAGTTTACCACAAGAGATGTCATCTCCTGCCCAACAAAAGGTCTACAGACATCAGACAAGCCATTGTGGAACACCAGTGGACAAAAGAAATACTTTGTTGATTGTGCCCCAGATGCTCATGAAGTGGAGACATGCACAGACCCTCGTCCCATCAGCTTGAGCTCTGGGGGGAAGGAGATAAAAATCCTTGTCAAGAAAAATTATCACTATGCTGCTTGGAATTCGGAGAGGGCAATATTTCTAAGCATAAGCAGGGGACCCCCAAGCTGTTTATTTTGGGTTAGCCCTAAAGGACATATAGAACTTGCATATATAGCAGTTACTGTCACCTTTTGGAACCTAAGACTGTAAGGCCTGGTCTACACTAGGAGTTTATGTCGACTTTAGCATCGTTACATCGAATTAACTCTGCACCCGTCCACACCATGAAGCTATTTAGTTCGACATAGAGGTCTCTTAAATTCGACTTCTGTACTCCTCCCCAACGAGGGGAGTAGCGCTAAATTCGATATGGCCATGTCGAATTAGGCTAGGTGTGGATGGAAATCGACGCTAATAGCTCCGGGAGCTATCCCACAGTGCACCACTCTGTTGACGCTCTGGACAGCAGTCCGAGCTTGGATGCTCTGACCAGCCACACAGGAAAAGCCCCGGGAAAATTTGAATTCCTTTTCCTGTCTGGGCAGTTTGAATCTCATTTCCTGTTTGGACATCGTGGCGAGCTCAGCAGCACTGGCAACGATGCAGAGCACTCCAGCAGAGATAGCCATGCAATCTCAGAATAGAAAGAGGGCCCCAGCATGGACTGATCGGGAAGTCTTGGATCTGATCGCTGTGTGGGGCGATGAGTCCGTGCTTTCCGAGCTGCGATCAAAAAGACGGAATGCAAAGATCTACGAGAAGATCTCTAAAGCCATGGCAGAGAGAGGATACAGCCGGGATGCAACGCAGTGCCGCGTGAAAATCAAGGAGCTGAGACAAGGCTACTAGAAGACCAAAGAGGCAAACGGACGCTCCGGATCCCAGCCCCAGACATCCCGTTTCTACGAGGCACTGCATTCCATCCTAGGTGCGGCCGCCACCACTACCCCACCACTGACCGTGGACTCTGAGGATGGGATATTGTCGACAGCCGGTTCCTCGGAGATGTTAGCGGACGGGGAAGATGAGGAAGGAGATGAGGAGGACGAGGCAGTCGACAGCGCTTACCACGCTGATTTCCCTGACAGCCAGGATCTCTTCATCACCCTTACAGAGATCCCCTACCAACCGTCCCCAGGTGTTAACCCGGACACAGAATCAGGGGAAGGATCAGTCAGTAAGTGTTTTAAACATGTACACATTTATTTTTAACAGAACAGGAATGTTAACAATGGGTTTTTCATGATTAGTTTGCCCTAGGCGCTTAACGTTTCAGTCCTTGGCAGTGCAACTACTGAAAAAAAATCTAACAATGTCCGGTTTAGCATGATTGTTTTGCCCTAGGCGCTCTACTGTTTAGTCCCTGCCAGTGCAGCTACAGTAAAATCCGGTCTATATGTCTGGGGATAGAGCAGAAATCCTCCTGGGACATCTCCACAAAGCTCTCCTGGAGGTAATTGGAAAGCCTTTGCATCAGGTTCCTGGGGAGAGCGGCCTTATTGGGTCCTCCGTGGTAGGAAACGTTTCCGCGCCAGCTGTTCCCCAGACCTTCCTTTACTTCCTGTGACTTGAGGGGCTACTTCATCTTGAATGGTGCCTACTTATGCTAACAATTAGTTCCACCTTGTACTCAGTGCTCCACAGCTAAATACATTTCCTAGACCTGAAGAAAAGCTCTGTGTAAGCTGGAAAGCTTCTCTTTCTCTCATCAACAGAAGTTGGTCCAATAAAAGACATTACCTCACCTACCTTGTCTTGCTAATGTCCTGGGACTGACAGGGCTACAACAACACTACGTATTTCTATTTCAGCAGAGTGGAAGATAGTTTAGTCCCTCAATGTGTCCATTACTACATTTATAAGTAAAGTGTGTTCCAGATTTGAGTATCATGTTTATATAAAAAATATTGGCATCCTCTTGATTTCAGTATGCTTACAATATGTTACCTGTGTGCCTTTTGGCAATATTTGGGGTGACAAGAGGTCACTACTGTCTGCAGTGGAAACTTTACACCCATGATGCTGGTGTTCAGAAGTAGACAGTGGATACAGTGTGCAAAGTATTTTGAGGATATTGTAGAGGGTTACAAAAATTGTCTATGAGATTATGTGGCCATTTCAGATGGTCTGAATTATGGTAGGCTATGTAGTGTCCAATGCTTGAGAGATCTTGGCCAAGGTCTGGTTCCAACTGCTGTTCATAACAACAAGAACTTTATAGCGCCCTGCCCAAAATCTGTCTGGGCATCTCAGCCCTTAAAGGTACAGTCCCCAATACCACAGACTTTACATTAGAAGCACTACAGCACCATAGCTTCAGTGCTGCAGCTACGCCACTGCAGCATGATAGTATAGACATGTAAGCAGAGTGTGAATGAGCTCTCCCCTGACATCTAGTGGTGAGCTGTGGAAAAGGACTTCAGGAGCTGATCTTGTTTGAATGGACACACCCACCCTGCCTAGGTGCTCAGCATGATGGGATTGCTTGCCCAAATGATCACTTGTGGCTGTTGTTGGATCCCCAGTCTCTTTGTTATTGGGGTAGGAGTAATAAAGGATTGTTATCCTTGTTGTGTGAACCGAGGGCAGCAGAACTGTACCTGGCATACCCCAATGGAGGGATTCACCCTCAACTGAATAGCACTCGCTAGGCAGGGGACATGGGTTCCAAAGCCCAATGAGTTGAGAGAGGGTGGGGACTTGTACTTGGTTGTGTGGGCCCTGTTTAAGGGCCCTAAACACCATTTGACCCTTCCTCTCTCCATGGTATAATAGAAGAGATAATTTAGACTCAATTGAGAGTCTTGTTACGTGCTGCAGAGCTGAAATCACTGATACCTAGGTCTAATATTAGACCTGCTTTGGGACAGTGTTTCTATTGCAAGAGACAATCACTGAGAGCTGTGTTAAGTTGGGGGGGGCCCTGAAGACATCTTGCTGAGTGGCCAGCTGGGCAGAGAGGTGTGGCCAGCAGGGTGGCTGGTGGAGAGGCACAGAAAGCAGCTGTCAGGGCGATGAGCGAGTGCCCGAGCAGTGGAGAATGTAAGGTGCCTCCTTACCTTCTCTTCCACCCAGGGTGAGAGGTGAACTCTGCGCATGAACCTCTAAACTCTGGGGCTGCACTGGCCAAGGACAGCAACTGTGAGTGGGGTGCAGAGAAGGGCTGGGCATGTTAAAGGGGCTTTTGGGTTGCTGAACTTAAGAACCTGAGGGGAAAAGGACACTGCCCAACTTACTTGGGGGTGAGTCTTTTGCTTATGGTTTATGTTTATGAACCCTAGTTGGTGTGTTTTCCCACATTAATGCTGAGTTACTTTTATTAAAAGTTTTTGCTAATTTTCTGTGCTTGCGAGAGGGGAAGTATTGCCTCTTGGAGGCGCCCAAGGGGTTGTGTGTAATTGTCCCAGGTCACTGGGTGGGTGCTTGAGCCAGTTTTGTGTTGTATTGTTGAAAAGGAACCCCCAGATATTGAACCAGGCTCTGGTTGCTGCTGGCTCCACCTGGCAGAAGGGTTACAGACACCTACTGCAGTGATGGAAGGGTTTTCTCCATCGCTGTAATAAATCCACCTCCTTGACGGGCAGTTGCTAGATTGACAGAAGAATTTTTCCATTGACTAAGGCCATGTCTACACTATTACTTATGTCAGCAAAATTTATGTCGCTCAGGGGTGTGAAAAAACTTCCCCCTCAGCGACATAAATTTCACCAGCATAAGTGGTAGTGTGCAGAGCGCTATGTTGGTGGGAGAGCTTCTCCCACCGACATAGCTACCGTCACTTGTTGAGATGGTTTAATTATGTCAATGGGAGAGCTCTCTCCCATTGGCATAGAGCGACTACATGAGCAATCTTACAGTGGCATAGCTGCATCGGTACAGCTGTGCCGCTGTAAGCTCACTAGTGGCCTTAGTGGTGTCTAGGGTGGACATCGATGAGCGTTCATATTGGGCTCCCCGTCAGTACCCAGCTCAACCCAGGGAAGCTAATGATCCAACCAGTGGACCAAATTCAGTGATGAATTCTGGTCACGTGCCACCTGAGGCATGTTGCACATATACTAAGTGGTGCCTACACTAGGGCTTAGGTTGGCTTAACTATGGCTACGTCCTCACTACGGGGGGGGGGGGGGTTGATTTAAGATACGCAAATAATTCGACGTATCGGAGCTGACTTACCCCGCTGTGAGGATGGCGGCAAATCAACTTCTGCGGCTCCCCCGTCGACGGCGTTTCCTCCTACCTCTGCTGGTGGAGTAGAAGCGTTGATTCGGGGATCGATTGTCGCGTCCCGACGAGACGCAATAATTCGATCCCCGAGAGATCGATTTCTACCCGCCGATTCAGGCGGGTAGTGTAGACCTGCCCTATGTCTCCCATGGGTGTGCTTGAATAATTAACTGCAAATAATATTTATTGCTAATGTAGGCCTCTTTTTTGACTAATTTTTCACAATCAAATGTTTCCATATTTTATCAGGTCAATGCAAGGATTTTGTAGTTTTTGTTACACCTGGAAGGTATAAAGTTTTTTATTTATAGATTGTGTCTATCATATTATGGACACAAATTTGTGTACCATGTGTAGTTGTATTCCAGGGTCACTTTTATTATAAGACATATAAGAACACCCCTTTCTTAAAATTGGAAAAGAACAATAAGAACAATAGTCTGTTAAATAACTGGCAAATACTGACTGCAAATTATTGGCTAATTTGCTCCCTGGATGTACCCATCCCAGGTAACAATACTTTTGGTGTAAACAGTTCCTGACAACAACGGCCTGTGAAGAATTTGCTTTGTGAATGCCAAATAGTTCTCTTACTCATGTAAAAAGAGCTGGATGACAGCAGAAAGGCCTGAGGCTGATCCATATCTCCCCATGACAAGGTATCTATAAAAGATTAATCCTTAAGGAAAAGTATGTTCTTTCATCTTAGAAGTGCTTCTCTTTTATCTTAAAAGCTGCCTACTCCTCCAACAGATAGATTCTGATCTTGACCCTCTGTTTGGTCACTTTTATCACCCTGCTTTCAAAACCTGACAGCTTCTAAAGTGTTTTATTTCAGAAGGAGGGACAAATCAACAACCTTTCTGCTGAGTTCATGCAGATAAACAGCAGTTTTCATCAGATCTTGCTCATGTTAAGCCCTTGAGATGCGGAGCCCTTCACCCAGGGAACCCATCATCATTATCGTCTGCATGAAAAATGAGACTGGTTTTCCAGACCTCTTGTGCATCAAGCTATGCAGTATGTAGCCTCACCTGTGGAATCCTGGATAGGATCTAGATAAAACATTTCTCTTGGTTAAGCCATTGTTGGATAAATTAATGAACACAGCAGATACAGTCTTTCATTCCTAGTACTTTTCCATGGCATCAATATTGTTATAGCTTATACCAATATTTAGGGCCAGATTCTGTCACTCTTACTCATGAGGCGTAGCACCTTCCTTTATGAGTTATAAGGCATTAGGTACTGTGGAATAAGACTAGCAGAATCTGGCTCTTGTGAATTATGTTTTAAATAGCTTTCACTTTCTTTATTACTTAATCCTCCAGGGTAAACTTCCATTAAAGTCAGTGGGAGTTTTGTCTTCATAGAAACAACAGTGTCAAGACTTCAGATTCTGACTGCTTTTGTGCCATTCTTAATCTTTAAATATTTTGAATGCACCAGGAAAAAAATGTACACAAAATGCACAGACTATAATTTTTTTGCCTTACAGTGCTTTCCCTAAATTCATATTGTAGGCTAACGGTGTCAAACATACAGTCCTTAGGCCTGTACTAGTCCACATGATGTGTTTATGGGCCTACATGACCTATTGAGATTTTCTAGAATCTTAACTTTCATTTTTAAATGAGGAAGTTTCTAGCCCTCACGACTGCAGAGATTATTAGTTGTAGTTTTGTTTTGTGATAGCTCCTAGGAACCCCAGTCATGGACCAGGATCCATCGCTGTAAAAACACAGAACAGAACATGGTCTCTGCTCCAAAAACCATACAGTCAAATGTGAAGTGAATGTAACTGTCTGTCTGAGTCTGCAGACTGCCTGAAACAGTGACTCACAGGCATACACTCCCTTGTTCACTATTAATGTGACTGGAGTACCAACTTTATAACCCAATGATGGTCTTTCAGTGTCAAAACCAACTGTTTTAATCAATAATCATTATAGTGAATGGAATGAGGAAGGAGGTTGGAGAGAAAGTCAATGGGTGGGGAATTGCTACATAGAAGGAAGCACAGATAAAAGAAGAGAAGATACTCTCAAAGACAGGGAAGGGGACAGAAGAGAAAGAAGGCTGGGGAAGGGTTAGAAACAAAGGGCAAAAATAGCAGTGAGCCCAAAGGGGAGCATGTTTTCTCAAATAAGACACTGAACAAATAATAACGAAGTGTTTAGTTACTACATCACAGCCATATTCTTCTCTTGATTTTTATGCAGACCTTCTACTGACAGCAGTGGACATTCCCCTGTGCATTGTGGGGAGTAGATAGTCTAGAATTTATACCCCAGCCCACAGGTCATGATTGTACATAGAATTTGGCCCTCTCCTCTGAATGAATTTGACATCCCTGTTTTGTTGTAGGCCCTTTGATGCATGCGCCTAATAGAGATGAGGGGATGGGGTAGAGAGAAACGAGCAACAGTTAACTTAAATTTTATTTCTTTAGCAATGAAGAAAGTAAATCTTCTGCAGACTGTCAACTCTTCAGCTCTCAGACTCTCATATAAGGGCAATGCCTTGTAAACGGAGAGATTTATAGCACTATGCTTCTAAAGTTACATCAGCTTTACAGGATAGTGAAAAGAACTATTCAGGAGACAGAGGAAACAACAGTGAGGGCCAGTAATTTATCAGAGGGAGACAAAACCAGTCCAAGGTGTTCTTCTCAGTAGACCTGAACAAACCCATTAAACTGGATATTAAAGAAAGCACTAATCTGATGTCTTAATAGTCATGAAACACGAATGTTCAGCATGGGCAGGAAATCATGTGCTTTTGGAGAGCCCATACTTTCTGTAGGCATTGCAAAACTTGGCTCATTTATTAGGCAAATTTAGTTATTGAAAGAAAGAGACTAAGCATTTGTATAACACTTTTGCCACAAAATGAATGAAAATGCCCATTAAATTACATCTGAGTCACCATTTATTTTAACCATTGTATGAGTTTTTACCACCTCAGGATCTTGAATTTAGAACTCAATGGGAGAAGGTGAAAATGTAAGTGCTGGTTATTTGAGGATTTAACTTAATTCTACTGTCATCATTCATGATCACACAGTTCAAATCTATCCAAGTTCTAATTGGACTGTATGCATTTTCTTCTTTGCAAAAGTAAGTCTATGTGACTAAAAGCGTTAATGGCCCAGTTAGGGTTGCCAACTCTGACTGAAGCTATTCTGGGATATTTCCCCCTCCCCTCCCCCCGACATAATGTCATTTTCTTAAAATATCTTATTAAAATCTCCTGGATGGCTTTCAATAGTCACCGGGAGATTGATGCCAATTCCGGGAGACTCCAGGCCAATCCTGGAGTTAATGAAGTTAATGTAAAAAAACACAGAGATTGCTGTAGCTATACATGTACCATAGAGTCCCTTCTTCAGGAAGATACTCATGCAATGGCACTACTTACCTGTTTAAAGCTATGCACAGGCTTAAGTACCTTCCTGAGCTCAAGCCCGGCGCAGGGGTCGGGGCTCACAGTCCGGCACAGGGGTCGGGATGGGCTCGCAGCCCAGCGCAGGGGTCGGGGTCAGGGTTCGCAGCCGCATGTCCCTGTCAGGGTCGGAGCTCACAGCCCGGCGCAGCGGTCGGGGCTCGTAGCCCCACAGATCCACACAGGGGTCAGGGTCGGGGCTCGCAGCTCACAGCCGCCGCGCACCTGGGTTGGGGCTCGTAGCCCCGCAGCTCCACACAGGGGTCAGGGCTTGCAGCCATGCGTCACAGTCGGGGCTCACAGCCCAGCGCAGGGGTTGGGGCTCACAACTTGCAGCCGCGTGCCGGGGTCGGGGCTCGCTACCCCCCACATAACCGGGTCGCGACCCCCTGAGGGGTCGCGACCCCCAGTTTGAGAATCAATGCTTTATAATTACTGTAGGGTGTATTCTATTTATTTTCCATTTACATTGTACGTTTGTCATGTCGCAATGTGCATATTATGTGATTACAATTTTTCATAAAATAATAAGAATTAAAAAACTTGATTTGTTTTTTTCTGCGCCCCTCAGCTTTGCGCGCCCGAGGCAAGTGCCTCACTCGCCTCGCCCTTGTTATGGCACTGGCTGACAATATAGTCTAGATTTATTAAAATTGGTGAAAAAATGCTAAACAATTGAAGAGCTCGAAAGCTTGTCATTTCACGAACAATAGTCGTATCAAATCAATTTGTCAAAAATACCCTGCTTGGTACACAGGGCCGGCTCCAGGCACCAGCTTAACAAGCAGGTGCTTGGGGCGGCCAAGGGAGAGGGGCAGCATGTGCGGCAATTCGGGGGCGTTAGGTCCCTCACTCCCTCTAGGAGCGAAGGACCTGCCGCTGAACTGCCGCCGCCAATTGCGGCTTTTTTTTCCCCCCCCTAATTGCCGCCTCCGTTCGCGATTGCGATCGCGGCTTTTTTTTTCTTTTTTTTTTTTTTGCTTGGGGCGGCAGAAATGCTGGAGCCGGCCCTGTTGGTACAGTCCTCTTTGATGTCATTATAACTCTAATCATCCAGTTGGATAGCTGTCCTATCACTTGCCTGAAAATCAAATGTAAGGGTAAGGTATCTTGGGTTCCTCTTATAACTGCAAATCTACATCAACAGTGTCTCAGACAACAAGATTTTAAACATTAAAATTGTACATGAAGTTCCTTGTTAAATAATTTAGTGCTGCCAGTTGGCTTGGCATTGTGGAAACATAAAGATGCAATCCAGGCCCCACAGAGCTTCACTCTACATTGGATACATAAAATACAATTCTCACACAGACCATGAAAATGTAAAAACACATTCTCAATAAGACTGTTCTGTGATACCATCAGAACTCTGAGCTGCCTATTGCCTTTTGGGGGATGGTGACCTGCATTGTTTCCCCATCTCTGGAACTCTCAAGAGGACCATTTTAACTCCCTCCTCTATAACTTCAAAGTCTGATTTCTCCAGACTCCTGCTCATCTCCTGGTTGCCTCCCCTCCCCTCTGTGTCTGCTGTAATGTCATTGGCTTGTGGCGCTCTCTCTCACCGCCCCTTCCCTGCCCCAGCAGGTACTTCTGCCCTCCTCCACTGACTTTCAGTGTATTTTAAGTTCCTGTTCTAATTTGACCTCTGTTATAAAAGCTCTCCCATGACTTGTTCATGGATCTTTGCTCTCTCACATGAACTCTCTCCTCCCAGCTCCACTCACCTTTCCTTTGTGTCTCTGTATAATCTGGCTCCTGTATCCCAAAATGATTTACAGTGTTAAATATTAAATAAGAGAGGGCAAGCCTTCCCTTCTGTGTCTCCTGTCATCTGGAACAGCCTTCCTGTGTTCCTCCTGCCCTTCCCATATCTCTGCTGAAGAAGATACTTTTTCCTTGCCTTTCCCTTTCCCTCTTCTTCTATTACTTATATCTGTCATTGATTTATTTAATGCTGTAAAACCATTTTGGATAAAACTCCACTTTGTTTTGTGTAGTCATCTACATTATGCAAAAAAACAAAAACCAAAAATCCTGTTAATAATGCTGGTGAAATTAAAAGGTTTGTCATTAGCTCAAATATTTACTGTATTGAAAAGCTATCTTTACAAGTGAAAATGAAGCTCCGTTTCACTAGGAGGGTGGTGAAGCACTGGAATGCGTTACCTAGGGAGGTGGTGGAGTCTCCTTCCTTGGAGGTTTTTAAGGCCCGGCTTGACAAAGCCCTGGCTGGGATGATTTAGTTGGGAATTGGTCCTGCTTTGAGCAGGGGGTTGGACTAGATGACCTCCTGAGGTCCCTTCCAACCCTGATATTCTATGATTCTATGATTCCACACATGAATCACCCCCACCCGGTAAGCACTGTTCTGCTCTCTTGCCATAGAGAAGAGACAGGACTCTCTTGTAATGTGTGTAAATGTAACTTTTCACTGTGGCTGCTGGACACACACTTTATAGTTCTCTCTGGCTTTCTTGCTCCAAGGCTATGGTACCTAGTGTCACTGCATAAGGTTGTCTTAAGTTCTTGCCTGGATGGAGCACTTCTTATATAGAAACATTAAATAAGACTAGGACTAGTAGACCTCATAAGCTTGAACCAGGCAAAACTATTAAAACCCCTCTTTTGGGGACATGGTATTGTCTCCTGGGCTCTATATAGCCATTTTAGAGACTCTTGTTTTCCTGGGTGGGCTACCTGTGGTAGGTGATAGCTTGGTTGAATTACTACTTCTGTTATTCATCATATTTAAAGAAGATCTGTCTGTCCCTCTCTGTCCCTCACACGCCAAAAAATTATTTTGGTGGGGTTACTGAGAGAAGGCTAGGCTGAAGTGTTGTTTGCAAAGGAGGTCTATGAACCCCCTTGAGCGGTATTGTCTTGCTTCCAAGCTCAATGGTGAGCTGGGAATTTGCAGATACACAATTTTGCTAAGAACCAGATTCTCTTTTCCTCCCCTAGGAGGTATGGGGCTCCATGTGGTGGCCCTAGAGGGCCAGTGGGCTGCTGGAATCATTTGCTTGACTCATCCCTGGAAGCACTCCTGCCCCATATGGTGCCATTGGAAAACAGGGAATAGGAGGGTGGGTCCCATGTGCTAGGTCTGGGGCAGGAGAAGGGAAATGTGGAGGGCAGGCAATGTCAGAAGAAATCTTTCTCCCCCACTAAATCCCTAGTTCATTTGCTCTGGCAGCTCCCAGTCACTCCCAGCATAGTAGCTGCTGATGTTGCTTTGGTGGCTGCAGGGTTGGGCTTGGGCTCCTTAGAATAGCCAGTGATTTTTAGTGAGAGAAAGAAAATGGTGACTTTAATACTGTACAGCTCAGCTAAATCTGAATGGAATTTCAGAGGACCAAAAAAAAAGGCATTTCTATACAGCCTAAGGGTTCTCCTTGCTGAATATCAAAGGCCTGATGCAAACAATGGAGTTGTTTAAGGCTTTTCTGAGAACAGGTGATAAGAATCCTTTATAATGGAAAGAGTTAGGCAACCTGCTACCAGCTTCTCCTATCATTTTATAACAAACACTGTGTTTTTGTTGTAAAGTCATTGCTGGTGAGTAAATATATGCTTATAGAACTGAAGAAATCATATGATTGGCTACCTACTTCCCTTCTTCTGCAAGCTGAACTGTGTGAGCACAAGGGTCTGAATACAGGGATGAGTTTGCAGGATCAGGGCCATGTTTCTAACCTATGCCATTTTGAGATGGTTACTATGCAGGTAAGAACAAGTTAGTCACGTTGGCCTCTCTGAGATCAATAAAGACAAATAAAGCAAAACTTTTAAAGATTTTTTTTTCTCCCTGATTTTTAACTTGTTTCACAGGAGACCTGGGATTCTAAGGCTCCTTAGTCTCTCATTTATTCATTTTATTAATAATTTACATTGAGTCTGACACACTTTGCATCTGTGGGTTGATATTTTAAAAATAGTCGAGGTTAGATTTATCAGACTCAGGGACAGCCCTAGACCAAATGGCGCCCCAAGAGAGGAGCGTCTTTGGCGCCCCCTCCTTCCATTTGTTAAACTTTTGAATACCTTATTTTTTATTGCATTTGTAGCCCATTTCACGACTTTGATGCACGATTTGCATGCATAATTTATCCCTGTCATATAAGCTGATAAACGTGCACCCTAGGATCTGTACAACAAAAACAGCACCCCAAACCCAAGCCTTGCACCTCAGGCAGTGGCCTGGGTCACCTTTCCCCTAAATCCGGCCCTGATCAGGCTGAAGCCAGTTTGAACTGGATGGTTGTCATTGGAGATATTTAAAAAAACAAACAACCTTTTATTCTACTCACAACCACTGCAAGTCAGAACATAGCTTAAGATAGAACAGATTGTTGAACATGCTGCACGTGTTCAATTACTTAAGCAAAATGAATCAAAAAACCCTTCTTTTCACTGCAGGCAGTTTGAATGGCATTAATTTTTGTGAGCTGTCATTTCACTGCAGCTTTTTATACATTTACATTTTTTCTCTTATGTAACTCAGTGAAGTGTCATTTCTTCAGCCTCAAAACAGGCTACTAGTCTGGAACAAAGGACAGTTGCAGATGAAGGATTTTTTTTAAGGGGTTGGAGGTGCAGAGAGGAAGTCAACAAAGAAAATAAATGTCCCTAATCTGACACTGTAGAACATTACCCAAATTTCAAGGAGAGAAATGCAATATTATTACTACATCCTTCCTTGCTGCCATTGTCACTGAGCAAAAGAACAGTTGTGACAAACTTTGAGTTTAATTAAACCTTACTGAATTAGGGTTAACATCTTTGTGGTACAGTGTAAAAATGCAATTGTGTGTGTATTGTTGTTATTTTATGTACCTTCTCTAGTAGCAAGGGGGGATGCTATCTGGGTAGATATGCATATATTAGTTCAAATTGAATTCCCCAGAGACCAACAGATAAAGAAAAGACTTTTGGATAAATGTCTTAAATGTTTTAAACTGACTCAGGGCCATCTTCCAGATCCAGCAAATAGACCAGATCCCTGGTCCATGGAGGACCCCAATCCTTAGGGGAAGACTGGAAGGACTTGGTCTACTAAGGCCTTATAAAACTGGGTGCTAGTTCTGAGCTGAAGCTCTGAACTTGTAAACACAAAGAAACCCCTAATGTGGGGTGATGACTGGTAAACTTACTAGCATGTGTGTAGGTTCTTTTATTGTTTTTAATATGTTTTCTCTATCATACGTCTTACCTTAAGAACAAAGGAGTCTTGCATAGGAAGTGCTGGATGGTAACTTATATCTGTAGTGATCACTCTGTTATCAGTCTCTGAAGAGAAGGCAAACAGGTCTGGTTAGGCAGACTGTCTTGGTTGGGAAATACACAGTGAAGGCAGGAAACTGTTCAGCATGGATATACCCTGGAAGGGAGTGAGATGTGGGTCTTCACCAAAAAGAGGCAACAGCAAGGGAGCTGGAAACCAGGGAGTGGGGGACCTTGCTGGGTCATTAAGGGGAAATGCAGGTGCAGTTGCCCTGAACTGTGGCACCTAGGCCCCAGTTCTGCAGTCCATCCCTATTCAGGAAAGCACTTAAGCATGTGCCTAAGTTCCATTGACTTCAATGTAACTTACATATAGGCTCAAAATGAAGCATGTGCTGAAGTTCTTTGTTGAATAGCAATCAATGTAAACATGCTTAAATACTTTGATGAATTGGGGCCTTATGGTCTGATCCCGTGAGGCTGATTGAACTTCTCATGAAAGTTGCTGAGCGCTCTTAACTTCCATTGGTGGCAGGTTTGGTCCCTTTCGCTCAGGGAGGCAAAGGGGTGGTACATAACTCCTTGGAATGCGCTAACAGGTTCTCAGGGAAGACCTGTTTGAAGTCCATCTGCCTTCCTGGTGATTGAGTTGCTGGCCAGTAATGTTATGAAGAGAAGGAGTGGCATTAATGGTAGGAAGCCTAAAATGAAGGCGTGGGTGTATTTTTATTGGCCAGCTCTTCCTCTTTTCTTAACTGATTCCTGAGGTTGGGGAGGGCAGCTCCGTATATACAAGGTTGTCCAGGCTAACAGAGCAAATGTATACCCACACTCTAGATATCCAGGGCCATCTGTCACCACAACTTCAAAAACTATCTTAATAAAACTATAATACTGCTTATAATCCCATAGTATCTGGACATACTAATTTAAGATGCCCACAATAGCCTGCACAAACAGGATATCAATACTGAAATACAAGATAAGAAAACAGTGCAACTGAATAATGCCATAAGCTCATTGGGGCTTTCCCTTTCCCATACACTAAACAAATAGGGGAGAACACAAGAGATGTCATGGAGGTAATAACTAAAGACATTGCAGTGGTGGTTACATGGGGAAACAATGGGCATTACGATACTCCTATACACATGTATACCTAAAGTGTTCGCCCAAACAATCTCCTTTACAAAAGGTAGAGCATCTAATAAGGACCAAAGGTTGAAGGGAGAGTAGTATACTTGGTCCAAGCACTAAGTCCTCTGTGGGTGTGGATGAGTGGAAGTGGCACTCTTCTTTCTCTGCTGCATCGATGGATCATGCCTTCCCCAGGCATGCAGAATGCCACATGCAATTTGCTCTACTTGGGATGAGTTGAGGGGCTTCATTAGAAATTAAATCCTCCATACCAGTGACATGCCCCCTTCTCATTGGCCTGCTAAACCCAGGGTTGTGAGTTCAATCCTTGATGGGGCCACTTAGGGATCTGGGGCAAAATCAGTATTTGGTCCTGCTAGTGAAGGCAGGGGGCTGGACTTGATGACCTTTCAGGGTCCCTTCCAGTTCTAGGAGATAGGTATATCTCCATATATTATTATATTATTATATGTTTTTTTCTTCTTCTCTAGTTTCTTATTGTCAGTGTTTCTGTTGATTTTAATGATGCTCTCCTTAGGCACATGACTATGCTAAGCTTGTTTTTATTCACATGAAAAAAGGAAAGCAAGTTTGCTTTCCAGTTGTTTTTCCTCAATGCTGACAAATCCCGATAATAATGGCACCAACTGTCAGGGAAGTGTTATGCCTGGCTGGAATTAGTGAAAAGCAGAGCACAGAAGCATGACAATTTTTACTGTTGCATTTGCAGAGAAGCCCTTGCTTTAGAAATCCAAGAAACTGGGGAGGAAAGCATAAGAATTGAGACAAATTGGAAAAAAACCTGGAGTAAATTTGGGAGATTAATTAAAATGATACAATGCAGCACTCATTCTTGTTCAAAGAAGTTGAGAAACTCCTCCTCTCCCCCTCCCATCATCAACTCTTTCTGCAGAGACCACAGTTAACTAGTGAAACAGAAAGGACTGGACAGGTAGGTAGAAAGCAGCCTGAGCCCAAACCTCTCCTCGTCTCTATTTTGCCTTTTTCTTTGCCAATTTTTCCATCTCTCCATATCCCCCACTCTTTATTCTCTCCATTCCCTCCATCCATCATTACCTTTCTATCTTTATTTCCTCTTCCTAGTTTTCTCCTTCCCCTCAGTCTCCCACACTTCACCTCTCTTACTATCCTTCCACATTATTTATATTCCTTTCCTTCATTCCCTATCACCAGGGCTCTGTGTGTTTGGTTGGGCCAGGAGCAACAGCAGGAAAGGGAGGCTATTCAGGACCTAGCGCTGGCTCCATTAGCGGCAGCCTCAGGATGGTGAAGGAAGAAGCAGGAAGCCAATCCAGGCCCTATGCCAGTTTTAGCTGTGCTAGCAGCAGCATTTGGTCATGGTATATACACACTGGACACTAACCCTGGCTCTGACTCAGGTTTGAGCCCAAGTCACCAGTCCGTTCACCCACACAAATCAGTCTGGCTCTTGTCAGCAAGCACTTAGGACCCAGGTCCTAGGACGATGGGTCATTGTAAGTTCAGGTAGAGTAGCCCGTTAACACCTCTTCTCTCATAGGACAAAAAGAAGAGTTAGTGGGTTACAGATGGTTGTAATAAACCATAAATCCAGTGTCTCTGTTCAGTCCATGATTTTTAGTGTCAAGGAGAGTAATGAATTTAAGCTCTCAGACTCATCTTCTGAAAGTGTTTGTGCAGATTTCCTTTGAGGATGAGGATTGATAGGTCAGTTATAAAGAGATCACTGTGTGAAAAGTGTTCACCCATAGGTGATAGGGTTTTTGTCTTTTGTCATTTTCATCTGTGAGCTCCTCTGAGAGTGTAGTGACTATCTGTGATTGTCCCTTACAATGTGTGCTAACTATTTATCCCAAACAATCTGTTCCACTTTGCATTTTGCTGTGACGCTGGGAATACCTTTCCCAGACCTGAAGAAGAGCTGGTGTAGCTCGAAAGTTTGTCTCTCACCAATAGAAGTTGGTCCAATAATAGATATTACCTTACCCACCTTGTCTCTCTTTTTACTTTTATGCCTGTAAGCCAGCAAGTGACATGTTTATTAGATAAACTCTATGGCCCAGACTATAACAGTTCCCAAATAAGTAACACTCGAATACATAACAAGCTGAAGCCTCTAATAAACAAACAATTTATGAAGCATATAAAAACTACACTGGCACAGGATTTGAACTCCTAAGGTGTAAGGCAAACAATGTATATTACATTCTTTTGTTATCAGGTTGTTAGGTTCTAGTGTCATCTCCTGCACAGAGATGAAGATCTACTTTGCCGATTCATCTTAGCACCCAGACTGCCTAGATAATGTTGGCTCCAACTCAGAGATATAAAAGGGTTTGAATGTTTCACTGAGGCAGAGGGAACTACAAGTAAATTGAGGAAATATTTTCTTTAGTGTATAGGCAACCTGTGGAATTCATTGCTGCAGGAGGTTAATGAGTCACAGATATTGTGACTAGGTTGAAAAGATCTTTAGATTAGATTACTTTTCTAGATTTAGTTTGCATAACTAATCAGAATTCAGAGTGTAGGTCAATCACCTGCAGGTTCAGAAAGGAATTTCTCCCACACTTGCATGCATAATTGTCTCAGTGCATTATGAGGTTAATTGCCTCCTTCAGGTTATTGTTTCTGTGGGTGCGCCACTTCAGGTACATGCGTGTGTTCATGCGCTGTTAAGTGGAGATTTTTGTCATCAGTGTCCCTGAGTCTGTGCCTCAGCCCTACACCTCCTTGTGCTCAGTCTAGATAGAAAGTGTACATAGGAAGGGGTGGCCCAACCACCACTCCAGTTCCTTTTCAACTACCTGCGGCTAGAGCCAGAGCACAATGGTTTCCACTAACTAGCTTTTATAGCTCACCTGTTTTTATCCTTTTTATTTTATTAGTTTTATCCTTTCTTTTCCAGCATACTTATCTTAACCCTCAGGAAAAGTCCTTTGGCTTCCATTTCTTCTTGCCATAAGTAAGGAAAGAAATGTACTCTTTTCCTATCCACCCTTTTAAAGATGTCTCAGATGATGCACTTCTAGCTAAAGAGGTCATAGTGAAATACGTTTCCTAATTAAAATTCATTTAACAAATATGCAGAGCATGATGCGTGAGTCACAACAGGCTGGAAGGTTCGGGTCAGATAAGCATCCAAACATCAGAGTCTTCAGTAATGGCCTGGAAGTATCATGTGAACAGCCTCTTAGTACTTCAGCATATCTGCTTCCAGATCTAGTTGACAGGGTTGTGGAAATAGAATGAAATATCCATTAAAAAAAAATCAGATTTTTTTTTTCAAACCTCAAAAAAGGTTCATGTAGAGTTTGGTTTGACTTCTGGGAAAAGTCTTGGGCCACTACTTATTTCATACCCCCTATGATATATTAAGGGGTTATTTCTGAAAATCCTTAATCTTTTGAGCAGTTCCACTGAATTTAGATGAGTGTAAGTAGCATTTTGGTACAACACAAAGTGTCTTCAAAACAAACAAACAAAAAGCCCAATAAAGAAAACAACGGGAAATGAATCATCATTCATCTCCACCTCCAATATCAACCAGTTACACGTAAACGTAGAGGAAACAAGAAGATTGTAGTCATTTGGTTGACTTTTATATTTTGGGGTTCAATCCTGCAAAGTGCTGAGCTCAGTTCAACACAGAACTTGAGCATATGCTTAACTTTAAGCATATACATGGTACCGTGGAAGTCAATGTGACTACATACATGCTTAAAGTTAAGCATGTGCATATGCGCTTTGCTGGATTGAGGCCAGAGTGCTCAGCACCTTGCAGGATCATGTCCTATATAAGTCTAAGAATGATTGATTGCCAAATGAAATCATACTCATCCATTATATCCTTTCCCACAAACAAAGTGTCCTAGTAATTGCCCCTATTCAATAATGCACTAATCTGCAATTCTGGGGTTGACTGGCTTTCCCGGGTCATGAGGGTGTCTTTTTCCTGTCATTGTGGTTCTCAGGGACTCTCTCTTTTTTCTTATGCATCCAAGAATACAGTTGTCTACATTCCTTTATGGAAAGTTAACTCTCAGGGAAATTTAGAAAATGACAATACACATCCTCATAATAGAAGGAGACAAAGTCCAGCAGAGGTGACTTTTTTTCTTCTTTATCAAATATAAGTATCCACGTGTTTATAGATCCTAAGGGAAGATGTGGGTGGGCAGGTAGTGTCCTCAGAATCTAAGGATTTGAGGTGTTTGGAATGTGGATAACCTTTGTAGAAGAAGATCTGGAAAGCTCTTGGTACAGACTGTACTGAATCTATCAAGAGCCAACTGGGAAAGTTCTGGGTAGTGCTTGAAATTTTTAAAGATAGTCTGTTACTGGTTAAGGGCTCAGCTGGTGTAAGATGTCATAGTTCTATTGACTTTAATGGAGCTATGTAATTTACACAAGCTGGGGATCAGCCCCATTGCTTTTAAACACCTTCTGGATGCTCCAATTTATCAAAATACTCAGCTTGCAAACACACACTATTCATTTGTTCACTCTTTAGCACAAAGCCATATGAGACTAGCTGGAGTAATGAAAACACTCAGGCTTTGTCTGAACACTAACCTGTTGAACTAAAGCTGTATATTTAAACTCATTTATGTAAACCAAGTAAGTTTATGTATAGATGCTTATTTTCATTTAAGATTGGTTTATTTTATATCTCCTTTTTCTTAAGAGGCAGGATGGACCAGGGACTAGGGCACTACTTTAGGCATTGGAAGACCTGGGTGTTAATCTCTGCTCTGCTGCAGACTTTCTATGTGACTTCAGGCAAGTTATTTAGTTTCTCTGGGTCTCTCTTTGCCCATCTATAATATTGGGATAATAACATTTCCCTTCCTCACAGGAGTGTTGTGAAGATAGATATATTATTAATTAATTAAACCAGTGTAAATTTGTGTATAGACAAGACTTCAGGGTGGGTTTGATCCTACATTGCTGAAAGCCGGAGGATTTATAACAATGGCTTCTTCAGGAGAGGACCCAAATATTCAAAGGTATTGAGTTGTTTGATTTCAATGGGAGTTAGGTGTATAAATGCCTTAGAGGGTGTGGACCTAAATCCTTTCCTTATGGAGACAGTGTGGACTTTTTAAATAGCACCTTTCTTTGGCTAGTTGAAATAGATATTCCCATAAATTTACCTCAGTCAATTACATCATAATAAATATGTACATACATTATAATATAGAGCAAAAGTTACATTACAGAGCAGACAAACCATTCAATTATATTTTTTAATGAACACATTATATATAAAATAGTCTCAAGGACATAGGCTAAAAACTTCCTGGAATCAAACTATTTCAAGAAATATTATAAATAAAAGAAATAAGTAGCATATTCAGGACTATCACAGGGAGTCTACTTAGAAAGAATCAATCAAAACTGTCTCTACAGCCTTGGCTACACTGGCAATTCACAGCGCTGCACTTGCTGCGCTCAGGGGTGTGAAAAAACACCCCCCCTGAGCGCAGCGAGTGCAGCGCTGTAAAGCGCCAGTGTAATCAGCGCCTGCAACGCTGCACGCTCGCTCCAGCGCTGCAAGCTATTCCCCTCGGAGAGGTGGAGTACTTGCAGCGCTGCGAGAGAGCTCTCGCAGCGCTGGCGGCGCGACTACACTTGCGCTTCACAGCGCTGCCGCGGCAGCGCTGTGAATCCGCGAGTGTAGCCAAGGCCTAAACCTCTTTCTGGTGATCATGAACTCAGCTCAGGCTCTGTGTTACATTGTAAAATCACCTTTGAAGATTCTATTGATGGAATTAATCAATTCTCTATATACCAGTGCTCTGACATCCTGAATTTGTTACATCAAAGGGTCTCGCTTGAGAAGACAAATAATTAAATGACCTGTAATACACATAAATGGTACTTGTGGGGTCAAAGGAATTCCCTATGAATACTTTGGGTCTTCTGTTTACCAGACATAAAGATGGTCTGTTACCTGCCATAGGTATAGTGTAGCGATTGTCAGTTAATCAAGGAAAGGGTTCCCCAAACAGGATCTCCCTGTTTGTGTTCCTAGTCTGAGACACTATAAATCTATTACTAACTATACAGGGTAAGTATGAAGATAGGTACAGTACTCTGTATTGTACCATTCATGTTGCTTGGTCACATTGGCAGTTTCATGCTAGGGTTATGAACCACTTCGGAATTAAGTGGGAACCAACCACCAGTAGACTATTTTCAGTAGTGGCAGAAGTGGATTATGGAGAGGTGCTACCATAACCATGTATGTAAGCAATGGATGTGTCTGTCATTGCATAATATCAGAGTTCAGCTGTATTCATTCCACTTTAATTCATTGTCACTTTCCTTTTGGAAAGTAAGGGGTACTTAATTCAGTTGTACACAATAATACCCTAAATACCAAAAGCAAATGAACTTTGTGTGATGCATTTTATTGATGCTATCAAATTAGTTGGGATCTAGGAATCCAAGAGAGAAAGAGCAAACTAGGAACTGTATCAATGTTATGAAGTAGTTCTGCCTAGTGATTATTGGCTTCATTGAGACTGACAGCTATGAGAGTCACTCTCCTAATTTGAAATCTTTCAGAAGCACCAAAAAAGGATCAAAAGGACAGCTACCCCACCAATTGTTCTGGTTGAGAGAAATAATATTAATACCCCTTTTGAAATTTGGGGTCTAGTAGGTTGTTCCAGTTAGGAAAAGAAATTGGTGATAGTCAGGTATTTCTTTGATACAGTTTTATTTTGTTTACACAGAATGTACAAGTCCTGTGTTTCAAATACAGAGGGAATCCAATAGAAGGACAGAGCTTCTTTTTCTCACATTACCAAGAACACTCTTTTCTGTTTTCACTCCTGACCTAAAAACCTCTCCCCAGGATTCTGGCAGGGTCAGACACTGTGCTTTGGCTGCTCCTTCAGGCTGTCACCATGTCTCTCAGTCTTTCCCATTTCTTTGTCTGTTCAGCCTTCTCTCTCTCTATCTCTCATATATACACCCTGACCAAAACAATACTCACCCAAAGCTCCTGAGTGGGTTCACATACTCCTTTTGCCTTAGCTGCGGGATTAGCCTTACAGTCATATTAATTCAAGAGTGAATTCACACCTATCAATGAGGTTTTAACTCAACTCATAACAAGGTTTCATTTAGCTCATGACAACATAAAGGATTATCAGGGATGAGCAAACTCTCCTGCTGCAAGATCATAAATGCCTGATGAAGAAAAAGGCAAGTAGGAAGAATGAAAGAAAATCAGTATCAATGTAAAAAGAAAGGAAAGAAAGGAGCAAAAAGGGGAAAGATAAGAAAGAAACTCTAAAGTATAATAGTGTAAAATAAATGATAAGGATGTTACTTAGAAATTCAGGGCTAAATCCCCAGTGGGGCAAATTGATGTACTGCTATTGAAAATCATGGTACTACATCAATTTACATTAGCTAAGAAATGAATCCTGAATATATATATTATATGTTGTTATCACATATGAAAAAATCCAGAATCTGGAGGAAATTTTGGACAATTTATTAAATACCTTCTAAAATATTCAAACACATATTCAGTTATACAAATGGATAATAATACATAGTCTGCCATATATACATTCCATATTGCTGTAAAATAAACCTGTTATGTTTTGTTTTTAAGTAGTTTATATTTATTGTGCATATACATTATTTAATTTCTTGCTAGTTTGTTTAGTATCGTTATCACAGTTGGTGGTTTAATTCCATATTTTCTTTGTCAGACTGTCCTCACTGCAATTTGTTATATTCTCAGTTAATTAATGATATTCATTCTTTCCTCTCATTTTCAATTAATAAACTATTTAAACTTAAGAAAGGAATCAGCAATGTATGCAGAAATTGTGTATTTTATTAGTTTACTGGTAGTACTGAAAAGCAACAGCCACTGAATCTTGGAAAAACAGTATTTATTTTACCTGGACCAGCATTTGTGTTTTGAATGCATTAATCCTTCTCTGTAACCACTGTTATGGGAAATTGAATTTAAAACAGGTGTAATTCACCCCAGAGTAGAAGGCCCATACAAGGACCTTACAAGCCACTCCTGAAAGTAGAGTTCTCCTCCCCTATCATGAGCAACAGGACTGCAGATATAGGCCCATAGGTCCAAGTCTTATTTTGACTGAACTCAATGGGAGAGCTCCTCCTAACTTCAGTAGGATTAAGAGGGATTTGTGGACTGTGGAGGTCTTTGCTTGGGCCTTCTGCATCTGGAAGAACTTGGTCATGTGTGATCTAAAATAACTATAGTGTTAATGGCAAGGAGAAAATCAATATGGAGCAACAGCACAAGATAGATTCAGAACTCTCCAGGGTTAAAGATGATTATATTGTTTCATTATGGAACACTGGCATCATCATTTAGACCTGTGGTTAATAATAGAACAGAGCATTAAATTTTAATCATATAAGGTAATATTCCATGTCATTAATAAAATATGCTTCCTCTATGCTATAATATATGGTTGGTTGCTTCCTGTGTCTCTTAATGGTTAGGTGATTAATTACTTGATGATTGCATGGCACTTTTAATCTTCAAGGTACTTTATAACTGCAAAGCACTAAAATGCATATATGTGGGAGCAGGCTAATAATCTGGGTCACAGTTGTGCCCCTCTGCAGTAATACCTGGCAGTATTTGCCTGAAACACTCAGGCCTTGACTGCACAGGATAGTCAGACCGATTTAACTTAAGTCAGGTTTTAAACCAATGCAAAGCCCTGTGTGGACACTCTTATTTGAGTATAAAAGTGGATGTTTCCATTTTAGCTTAACTCTGTTCTCAATCAATTTAGGGTAGAACAAAAAAGTCACTCTTGTACCAAAATAAGAGTGTACACAACAGGGGTTTTGCACTGGTTTAGCTATAGTGGTTTAAATTCACACCTTAGAACAGGGGTTCCCAAACTTGTTTTGCGGCTTGTTCAGGGTAAGCTCCTGGTGGGTCGCAAGATGCTTTGTTTACCTAAGTGTCCGCAGGTACGGCTGTTCGCAGCTCCCAGTGGCCACGGTTCGCCGTTCCCGGCCAATGGGAGCTGCGGGAAGCGGTGGCCTGGGATGGGATGGGATAACTTATTTTGCTTACATTTAGAATTCATGCAGAAACTTTGGGCTGCAAATTTAGAACAAAATTTGAAGCTTTTGAGATACAGTTTCCATTTGGATCTGGCCAAAAGAGAGTTTTGGGCTGCTGCATGTTCTCATGTCTTTATGCCCCTGCTGCATGCTTTTCTCTTGTTTATCACTAGCTAGAAGCATTGCAAGAATTGATTTCAAACAAGAATCTTTGTGGTTTCATAACACTGTTTTCCCTTTTGTTTAAAATAAGTGCTTTGTAGATTAAATTTTCTCAAAGCATCATTTAAAAAAAATGTAATAAAAGATCACACCCTAATAACATTTTTTAAAAGTGCTAGAGGTTTTGTGAATCCCCAAGTCCCATCAGGTTTACCCGCTCCAGGGCTCCGTGGTCTCTGAAAACACAAACATTTAGTAGAACACTTTTCTCAAGAATACCTCTACTATTCTGGAGACTTCAAATGTTCTTGGAGGAACTGTTGGAGGCACTAGCTACACTCTGTCTCCAATTTAAATCTCTGTAGAGTGATTTTAAGTGTAGCCATTTATTTCTTCTGGCAAATATTTTTGGGTGATGCCTGAAATTCTTCCTTCTTTCATAGATTGTGTTTTCCCTTCTAATGCACTATTGTCATTTTAAAGGCGATTTTAAAAATAATGAATCTCTAAAATGTGACTGTCCTGACTCTGGATGATTTATTCACATTGAGATGAGCTGCTAATCCTAAATACTCTTACATGTTGCAGACTCCTCTAAATCCTGTTTTTTAAAAAACAGTTTTGGTGTAAGTAAGTAGAAGAGATTTCCAAATGATGCTACATATTTTGAAATGTATTTTCTTAAACCTCCCATTTGTCTTTTTCCTGACATACTGACTTCACCTGATTTTTTTTTGCTTGGAGATCGCTAAGGCCTTGTTTGCTCTAGAAAATTAAAACCCATGGTACGGCAATAGTGCAGCTGCACTGGTGGTAACAATGAGCTAAGTGCTTGTGGAGATGGGGCTCAGGTATTTTTAATACCACGTCATTTAAATGTAGTCTGAATCTTTCATGTCCAACAGGTAGGAAGTAAAATGAAGTGCTTTGCTCTTTAATGTGTTAATCAATATTTGAAGAAATGACAAATAGCATTCCTTTAGGCGTCAGCCTATTGAATAGTGAATCAAAATGTGTACACAACTAGAATACAATGCTTTTGTTTCCCTCGCTCTTCTTCTATAATCTTTTCTTAATTTCCTTGAGGGAATCCTTTTCCTATCTGAGAATTTTTTAATAGTGATGCTGTCCTCTTTGGTATATGGAAAGGTCAGGGCTAAATTCATGTATTAGTGATGAGTGCTTTGCCTTACCTGGAGGGACACTGGGCCAGGTCTACACTAGACAATGTTTGCTGGTGTATCCTGTATATGCCTTCCCCCCTAAAAATAAAAAATCACACATTGAACCAACATTGTCATACCAGCAAATATTTCTAGTGTAGACCTGGCCTTGGTTAATGTATCATCTTGGTCTTTCACTCTCCTGACTGGGAGTGCTGCCAGTTGATTAACCCTTAGCGTACTGGTTAATCCCCAGGGGTTTAACAGTTTAGGGAATGGTCAATTTTTGAGGGGTTCAGTGAAGCTATTGGGCTGGGAGGAGAGAGGGGATTTGGCTTCTCATAGACAGGGAATTCTTGGGTTTTTTTTTTTTTTTGGCTTGCTTGAGTGGATAGGGAGGGAGGACAGCATATTCTGGTGGTCTTTGGCAGGGAGACTAATAGATGCTGGATGGAAGAAAGGATGGGTGTGGTGGGGAGGGGCGAGAGTCAAATTCATCTGTCTCCATTCCTTATTAAAGATGAGGATGCTTATGCTCCAATAGTTAAGGCATAATGTTAACAGACTTTGAATGGAGGTCTGTTCAGTCCCCTTTAGCTAGAAAAAAATGGTGAAGAGAGGGTATGGATATAAAATAGGGAATTTGGGACAGCCTCAGCTGCCTCATGGGTGTAGGCCAGTCATAGACTTTAAGGTCAGAAGGGACCATTGTAATCATCTAGTCTGACCTGCACATTGCAGGCCACAGAATCTCACCCACCCACTCCTGTAATAGACCCTAATCTATGGCTGAGTTACTGAAGTCCTCAAATCATGGTTTAAAGACTTCAAGTTACAGAGAATTTACCATTTACACTAGTTCAAACCTGCAAGTGACCCGTGCCCCATACAGCAGATGAAGGCAAAGAAACCCCAGAGTCTCTGCCAATCTGACCCAGGGGAAGATTCCTTCCCAACCCTGATCATTTAGACCCTGAGCATGTGGGCATTCCCCCCATTCCCCTGAAATACACTGACAGTTTCAGGGTTTGGATACTGTTTAGGCCAATTTATGATTTTATACTCTGGGGTGCAACTAGGCCAGTTTATTTGTCTCTGTGTTGGACACCATATTAATGCTATGGTATCTTGAAAGATGGGGCGAAATGTTCTGATTTCAGCTCAGTATATTTAAGTATAGATTATATTAGAAATTCCTTTAATTGAATGTGTATTCAGTGTAAAATATAAACTTTAGTGCTGTGTGGTTCATTTACAGTGAAAGGTAATGTAATACACAACCTTTCACTGTAAATGCTGATCTAATCCAGGTTGGTACTAAGAAAAAGTTATTAACATCTAAAAACTCTTCAGTGGCCTTGTATGCATGTTGCTATCATCAGTCCAGTTTCCACCATCACAGTTGACATTATCTGGGAACCAAATTGGCACTCTCAGCAAAAGGACTCAGTACTGAATGGATACGGAGACTGAATTGCCCTTCCAGAACTGTTCCTCCCAGGTCAGGGTTCAGGTACAGTCATGGGTCACGCCCAGTTTGGGGAAGGTTTTATTGCTGCATTAGCTATACCAGTTCTATGGATAAACAGAAGACATCATTCTCCAGGCTTGTTAGTCAGGCATCTTTCACAAGCAACAAATCAGCTTCGTATTTTGTTCAATGTAAAATGTAAACTTACAAGTTATCTGAAATCAAAAGCAGTACCTTGTGTTAAGACCAGACATTTCACTGAAGAGAAGTTTTTTTTAAAGGATTTGCTTATTACTCTTCAGTCAGCTTCAGCTGCTACTTAAAATAAATATAAATTAAATATTTAATTTCTGTAATAACGCTATACAAAATCCATTAAAGATATGGAATTCTGCTCTTTTCTGTGCATATTATAGATATAAAAGTGAACACATTACAATGAAATATATTCTAAACATAATAGTCATAAAAAGTGAAAAAATGGGAAGGAATCAAATGTACCTTCTGCAGTTAAAGTTTTCTCCCTTCAGAAGCCAGAGGAGATGTGGTCTGTAAAAAGCCCTGATGGTTTTATTATTATTAAGGCCATGAAGTGGGGTTATAAAAAAGGTGCTGAAGCCGCTTCATAGGTCACGGTTCATTAACTATTATTATTGTCATGTCTGGATTCCATTTGATCAATGAACAGCTCCTTCCTCTCTCAATCACATCCTTTATTTCACTGTCTCCAGGTGCCCAGCTTCCACATCTACCTTTATCAGAAGTATTTCCAGCAATGGGTCTGAGAAGTACTTGTCCTAAATCACTTCGACCACACTTGCACGTATTGTCTTTTTCTTGTTCGACTTTCTCCTTTTCCTTTTCTCTGCCTGTTGGTGGCATTCCATGTCTGGAAAGCATGAGAACAACATTAATAGGAAAAGCATTCATCTATATATTTTTCAGGGTTAGATAACATCAAAGATTTTCCTGTAAAGAAGCTTGCTTATTTATTTATTTTGGCTAATAAAATTGTCACACGTGAGGGGAAAAAAGTGTAGGAGTCTGATCAAGCACTTGGTACATTGTGGGTTCAGGCTTGACATGAGGGAGTGAAGAATTACTGTGTTAAAGGCCACTCTCATAATTTATAATACGTTGGCCATCTCTGAATTTTCCAAATTCTGGCTTACTTAGTTAACGGTGTGTCAGAAGCAGAGTGTTTTCTTATACAGAGATAGACAATAATGGTAGAGGACTAGATGGGGAAATGAGATAAAGAGCTTGCTGGACTTTAATGCAGATTGTCTGGGACTGAAAGTTATCTCATGGCAGTTTGGTGTCCTATGAAAATGAGTTAGTGCTTTCAAACCAGTGTCTGGGGATACCGTTGCTTGAGTGATCCTCGACTGAATTGGCATGAATACTGAATTACTCTCCTCTTAGTGATCCCTCCCACTCCAATTCTAAAGATTTTCAGAGTCACCCCTTAACTTTCTCTTTGTTAAGTTTAATAGATTGAGCTCTTTATATCATTATATCATTATAATTAGTGATATTATCACTATTAGATCTTTTAAAATCTTTTTTATAAGCTAATCTTTTGTTATCTTTTAATCATTCTCGTGGCTCTTCTATGAAACCTGTCCAATTTATCAGCATCCTTGAATTGTGGGCACCAGAGCTGGATAGACTATTCCAGCAGCAGTCATGCCAGTGCCAAATATACAAGTAATATTATCTCTCTACTCCGACTCAAGATTCCCCTGTTTCTGCTTTCCAGGATCACATTAGCCCTTTTGGCCACAGTGGCTCACCTGATTATCCACCATGACTCTCAAATCCTTTCCAGAGTCACTGCTTCCCAAGATAAAGTCTCCCATCCTGTAAGTATGGCCTACGTTCTTTGTTCCTAGATGTATACATTTACATTCAGCCATATAAAAACATATTTTTTGCTTGCGCCCAGTTTACCAAGAGATCCAGATCATTCTGAATCAGTGACCTGTCCTCTTCATTATTTACCACTCCCCCAATTTTTGTGTCATCTGCAAACTTTATTTTGCAAAACCCAGAACTCTTTTGGAGTCTCTGATCCATAATTTTAACCAATAAACTGTATCAACATAATTTAAGGAATAATCATTCATTACCTGCCATTATGTATGCATGTTTTCTGGTGTGAATAAAGTGCCATGACATCTGAAGGCTAGTTGGTTTGCTAGTTGGGTGGCAAAAAATCTACTACAAAGCTAACTGGGTCTACATTTCAAGTCTTCCATATTATATGATGGACCATATTTCCTGCTGACAAGAATTTCTACCGTCCTCCTCTTCCCCACTAATGTTACTAAAATTTATCTCTTTTTTTGAAATAATAATAAAAATACTATGTTAAAACATTAATTTGATTATCTCAATGAGTGGCTGGAAGACAGAATGAACTGCTGAAGTCAGCAATAGCAGTAAGAAGCATAAATCACTGCAAGAAGAAGCTGGACACATTTATGGAATTAGGATGATGAAATACAGGTTTAATGGTATTTGAGTTTATAAGGGCAAGCCTTTATGTACCATATGGTCACCTTCCACTGGCTCATAATGTTGTTATGAGAGTTGTCAAAAATCTTTCATTTTAACTCCCAGATGTCTGATAGATTAAATTATACCATAGTAAAAAAATAAATTAATAACAAATTGAAAAGTAAAACAATCAAAATAGCCTATCATTACAAGTTTTAAAACCCACTCAATTTTTTAGTTTTTTAGATCCAAAAGTTTTATATTAAACCCTTTATTTATTTATTTTAATTTATTTTGTCATTATTAAATACATGAAGTTTCCATCAAGTATTAATCTTAACCTGCATTTGCTAACTTTAAAAGACCCATTTGTGTCTGGCAATGCCATATCATTGTCAGTGTATTTATTTTGTTCAGATTCAAAAAATGGTAACCTTTCAGGCCTTAATCACAGACCATAAACACTCCAGGTCTCCTTTACTACCACTGTGTTTTATTGTATTCTTCCAGCAGACCACAACTGTAATGTTATTTACATATAGGTACAGTCAGGCCCTCTCAGAGGTCCAGAAAGGCCCAGGCCATTTCCAGCTTTGGAGGCCCCTAGCCATAATAAAATAAAAAATGACGACACATGAAAACAAAATAAGGCACCAAAAAAAACTGAGACATAATTTGAATATTTTTTTCTTTAACAAATGCTTTTCTAGCCTTTTTCTGTGCAAATGCACTAATTATTGCGGAAAAATCTAGCTTTCGTGCAATGTCACAGTTGATATTAAGCATGGCGAGCCCATTCAAATGCTCTTGTCCCATAGTTGAACGGTGATAGTTCTTTACCCGCTTCAACACGTTGAAGGTGTGTTCACCTGAAGCCACTGATGCAGGCAAACTGACAAAAATACGCAATGCAATTGTGATATTAGGAAACACCCCAGAGAGTCCAAGTTTGAGTATTACTTGAAGCAATTCTTTTGGCTTGCAATCCAATCTAAAGTTCGCGGAATATATTAGTTTGAGGAAGATGACCTCATCACTGAGATCCTTTGAGATTTCTTTGTTTTACTGTTGCTGAAATTGTTCAGCTGCAGAAAGTAGATCTTCATTACTCAGTCTGTTGAACTGCCAAAGAAACCCCAAAAGGATACAAATTAGTCACAGTGATTCAAATCGATGTGTAAGACCTGACTGAATAGAGTCAATGATGACAAGGAAGACATTGACCCTATAATGCTGCTCGGCATCGGATTCAGTAGGTAAGTTGCGATTGGTGGAGAACTCAGATGAAATGCCAATATTCTGTGCTACTAATTTGGACTCAGTCAGGATTGCATCCCATTGTTCACGAATCTGTTGAATGTCATTGATAAGAGTTTCAGTGTTATCCCTCTCAACATCAGGTGTAGCATTGCGTACTTCCATTACCAGATTAGTTTGGTGGATCATTGTAAGTAGCTTCATCCAGAAAGATGACATCAGAATGAATTCAAATTTGGACATGTGCTTCTGAATAGACTGAAGTTCAGTTCGAGTCTGTGCAGTGAGATTGAGAGATTCAAGCTCATTTAAAGCCTCTTACTGAATTCAAATGCTGTGCAACTGGTTGAATACCATCAATTTTTGCAGACCATCTAGTTTTGGACATCCCATGCGGTGAAACAGGAAGATATTGCTTCAAAATTTCCCACCTTTGTGGACTGCTACTGAAGAGATTGTACATTTGCTGAACAGTTCCAAAGTAAGTAATTGCCTCCTTGCATGATTCAGCACAGTCAACACCTCTAAGGTTTAGTGTGTGGTTTCCACAGCTGGAGAAAATACAGTTTGAATTATGCTCAAGCAGAACTGCTTGTACACCTTTGTACTTCCCAGCCATATTAGATCCATTGTCATAGGCTTGACCAATGCAGACTTGAAAATCTAACTTAAAACCTTTTAGAATTGCTAGTACTCAAGCAGCAATTTCTTTTCCAGTTTTTCTCATGAAATTATCAAACAAAATAAACCTTTCTTCAATTGAAAATTTTGAGCTGTCTACAATCTTAACATATCGAATAACCATAGTAGTCTGTTCCTTGTGAGAACAATCTGGAGTGACATCAACAATGATTGAAAAATACTTGGCATTTCGAATCTCATCAAGAATTGTTGTTTGTACGAATGACCCACATAGCTCAGTAAGCTTTTTTTGTATGCGTGTGGAGAGATAATGGACTTGCATGCGCTTTTGACTCTCTTGCGATTCTCGAACATGTTTAACATGCTCTGATAAAAGTGGGTCATATCTGATGAGGAGCTCAACTATGCCTAGAAAGTTTCCATTTGCATGATCACCAATACGTTGACTGGAACCAAAGAAAGCCAATCCCTGCTCAGAAAGAAAAAGGATGACATTCAGGATGCGTTCAAGAAGTTTTTTCCAGTTATTAGTTTCTGTAGAGAATTCAGTCAAGAGTAAATTATCAACGAAGGAATACTAATTAAGAACACAAAATGAAACAGTCAGACAGGTTATTATCCTTATCACTGAATCAAAACTCAAGCACGCAAGGTATAATATAACAGGCTGAGCTGAAGACAAATGGATGACATATATATAGTAAACACAGACACAGATACAGACAGAGGGATAATGTCCAAAAATTTCAAACATGTGTCCTCATGAAACTCACTGTACAAGACTGTCCTCACAAATTTTCACCTTGAATGCGTGTGGAGAGATAATGGACTTGCATGCGCTTTTGACTATGCGCTTTTCATAGCCTATAGACTATGAAAGCCTATGATGATGGCCAAGCTACCAAGTTAGGGCTCAACCAACCGACAAGTCACCTCTTTTAGATACCATATGAAGATAATAATGAGGAATTCTCACACATAAATAATTCCTTAGTCAATTAGATGTAAAACTATAAAGACACTAAAATGTAACAATTCTCTACCTTTCAACACGCACTTGATCCAGCACCAACCACTAGTAGTGGTTTGTTTATATAATCAGCTGATCTGAGAAGACACATTCATCACGGTCTAACCTTGTGCCATCAGAACCGATATATTTTTATTAATATTTATGAACATTTTTAACTCTTTAATATGACAAAATCTATATCAGTTATCAAAAAAATTATGTCTTTTACCAAATCACATCTCTTATTTCCTTACATTTGTAGCTCTAAACTGAGAGAGTGTGTCACATTTTGGTCTGATAGGGATACACATAAAAACAAGTTGCGAAACTTATCAAATGCCAAAAAATTAACAAGTCTCTAAATTTGAGGCCCCCTTTGAGCTTGGGGCCCAGGCCAAATGGCCCTCCTGCCCCCACCCCCTCTGATTGGCCCTGGGTACAGTTCACAGCCAGCTTCCCACTTGCTTCTAGGGCAGGGAACAGTACTAGCAGCATCTAGTCCTGCCAACTTCAGCCTTCTTTCAGGCTCCTAACTCTTCTCGACCACTCCCTTCCTGTCTTTTTATATAATCCCAGTTGCTGGGGTTACCTCCCCCTCAATTAGCCCTTCCGTTGTAGTTCTACTCAGTTAGTGGACATCCTCTGTCGACTACCTGTCTTCCAATCACTTCCCAATTAATATATAATGGTGGGTAGTAGAATGACAGGTTCTAAGTTAGCTCCAGACTCAGCACACCTTGTTCCACATACATTATAAAATCTACTTTATCTTGAGATCTATAATATATAACCCCCTTCATTTACAGTTTAAACTGATTTTTACCAAAAAATTCCTGGGTTTTACAAAAAGTATTCATTTTTTTCCTGATTTTCACCCTACTTTTGTATCATTCAAATATATAAAAAATAATTTGTTTTATTAGGAAAATACAATACATGAGATATATGTATTATGATAATATGTTAGTCTGTGTATATATGCAAAGCTGCCTGTTGAGATAAGGCTATGTATTAGTCTAGAAAATACACACAAGAAACAAACAGGGTACACATGCAAGCTCTGAAGTGCATGAGCGTACTGATGAATCTCACACATACCACATACTCATTTCAAGCTGTTAGCAGATAATGGTTTAAAGATTTGACACAGTAAAATGGGAAGAAAATGAAAATCTGTGTCTTAATACGTTTCAGAACACAAGGAAGTATTTGAAAGTTTTAAAAAAAGAAAAACAGGAGAAAAGGATGAAGTTGAGTGTATGTGCTGCAAATGGTGTGGCCCAATTATTAAATGTAAATATTTATAGGCTAATAGTTCTAGGTCTACAACAGTAAACGGTTTATTCAAATGAAAGTTTTATTTGGGGATTAGAGATATATTGTTTTCTTAAACTCCAAAACCCTTCTCTAATAGCAGTGTTTTTATGAAGGGCCACCTTGCTTTAGCAAAGACCTTCTCAGAGTCTAAAGATAGTGGTAGATCTCTATTTCTTTTTATTCTGAATATTATGAATTACTACTATGATTCATCCAATGTTATTGCTCAGTTATCTGTTATGTAGGAAACTTGTTTGACCAAATGTATATTAACTGAAGAAGAACTGTTTCTGGTCTTCTGGAAAGAGTCTCTGAAAGTATTTTCATGTCTACATTAAGAAGTGAGAATGGCCCACATAAGCCAGATAGCACCTTGTCTTTTTGTAACTTTGGTATTTCTACTGTATCTGCTTCTTGAATTGTATTGGGAATCTCATTGCGCTTTTAAAAAACAAACAAACAATTCAATAGAGTGGGTAGTTTACCAGCAATTATATCTGATGTCCTCTTATAAAACTCTGAGAACCCATCTGGTCCTGGAGATTTTTGTGTCGGCGCAGATTTATTCACCTTTATAAACTCCCCTTCCTCTCTTGGTCTTTCTAAGTATTCCTGTTCATGGGTTAACAGGCATGAATATATTCTGTAATTTTCTCCAGTGGGTCTTTCGAGGCATAAAAATTTGCATGAAGCCTCCTGAATTCTTCAACAATCTCCCTGGTCTTAAATTTTACTTCTGATTTTGAATTTGTATTGCCTGAATTTGACTCTTTTCATTCCTTTTTTTCTTAATCTGCAGGCAAGGAGTTTATTAGCCTTATTGCCCCCTCCTAAAATCTCTGTGTCAGCTAGCTGAGGGCCTTTTTAGTGTTCTCTAGAAATATGGCATTTAGTTGCTTTCTGAGGAAGAAGAGGCATTTAAATATACTTCTAGACCTCATTATTTTATGCAAAGCTTGCATTTTTTTAATCTCCATTAGTAATTTGCTTCTGTTTCCCTTTCTTTTTTCCTTTGGGACGTGAGGCTAATTTCCCTGCTATTACTGCTTTCATATGCATTCTAGGCAATGTTTATAGAGGTTTGACCTTTATCATTAGTACAAAAACCACTTAGTTTCTGTTTTGATAACATCAAACAACCAAGCAACCAAAAGCCAAACCCAACAAGTAAATAAATAAATAAATAAAAAACCCCAAATGCTTTATTAGGGAACCATTCAATTTCTAAGTCTTTTCTATAGGATCACCACTATTAATGTTAAATTGGGTCATATCCATTGTGTCCACACTTGGGATATGATATCTGAGGTATGATATTTCAGTCTATATTATCTGCTACCAACTGATGATGAGGACTGGATGTAGCCGATCCTGGTGTACAAATTTGCAGGGTTAGAAAAAAAGCTGTATTCTTTCTGTGGAGGTGTTGGTGCCTCTATGTGTCATGAAACCCAGTTTGATTTATATTTTTCCTTCACTTCTGGCTTTCTGTTCCCATTCCCACTTCTCTCTTCCTTCCCCTATTATTGGCTGGTCCCCACTGTCCATGGGAACCTGAGCTCTCTTCTCTTCTCTTCCTATAGGCATGTGCTGGATCCCTGCTGAAGGGATCTATATATTTAACAAAAACCAGGCCTTATCAAATGTTCTTATAATGCACAACATTATAAGATTGTGGTATAATCTTGAGCTCATGTATTCTTAAAATTTTCACTGTAAATGACTCCTTTTCAATGAATATCACAAACATTCTCATATTGATAACTCGAACATCAAATATACTTCATTAGGGGAAGGATAGCAAGGTCCCCAGCTAAATCACTGTTCTCTTTGTCTATTAAATCCTATGAACCACAGCATTAATTTAGCAATAAATTTGTATCTATTAAGTACACTGCTTCCTGGGTGCTAGACAGCCGATTATCCATATTGCTATAAAAATAAAATATCTATTACTTAGAATAATGACTTAACCCATATTCTAATCTTGTTCTTCTATGTCTGGTCTACTACCATTCTCAGGTCTGTCTTGTTGTCTTGTTGCATCTTTTTATATTGTTTTCTTTCTCTTTGGTCTCACTGATTCCCAGTTGTTTCTTGGTGACATGTAGGTTCAGTTGCTTTTTTCCCATTCGGTCTGTTGTTCTCTAGTTGAGTTGCCTCTTCCCATTTTCATTAGTATCTCTTTTCCTTCCTTTGGCTCTGAAAACAGACACACACTTCTACATTTAAAGGACCGTCTAATGCAGTTGTGGGCAACCTGCGGCCCATGGGCTGTGAGACATTTTGCTGACGTTGACCATCCACAGGCATGGCCCCCGGCAGCTCCCAGTGGTTGCGGTTTGCCATTCCCAGCCAATGGGAGCTGCAGGGGGCTGTGCCTGCAGACGGTCAACATCGGCAAAATGTTTCGCGGCCTGCAATCAGATTACCCTGATGGGCCACAGGTGGCCCACCACTGGTCTAATGGGAACCCCCATTTTCTAAGAATTGTGGTTACCTGGTGCAGTTCCTTTTATTTTCTAAGGGCTGAGGTTACCAGATCTGGAAAGGCTTTTATGGGTTGGTGAAAGTATGATCCATGTTTCAGATCTCTTCCTCATAGCTCTTAGTATGTATTTCCTACCTTAGTAGTAATGTAGACAGATAATCACATGTCTGTCTTGATCCTAATGGAGACTTGGGGAAAAGGGACATGTGCACCCCTTCACTATAAATGCATACTTGGCTGCCCAATTTTAATATACTTTGAAAAATCTCATTTGCATTTCCAGAGAATTTCTTCCTCCAGAATACCTTTAATCCTTACATTGTTTCCATATTTCCTATTCTACATGTCCTGTAATTTTAATTCTCTCTTTAAAAAAATATTATTTGCAGTCTTTGACCTAGGTTGGTAATAATTTTCAATTGCTGTTTTATCCTATTTCAACCTCTCTCTCTCTCTCTCTTTTTTTTTTTTTTTTTTTATTAACCTCACTGATTTAACTTTTGATGTCCATAATATTGGCCTGCAGTTCTTCTTTCATCTCCTTATTCAGCTTCTTATTTTCTGCTCTAGGTCCTTCAGGTTAGCGTTAGTGACTGGTGCTTCTCTTTCTACCTCTAAAATTAAACCATTAAGCAACCACCTTGTTTGCTGGCTTAGCCACCAAATCCTTTATTTTAACTCCCAGATGTATGATTTAAACTATACCACATGACTGACTGTGCTAATTGTGTTAAACTGTGTGGTGCTGACTGAGCTAAGAATGCATGGAAGGTGACAAATCTGCTAGGGGTATTTAGGCTGGGGGCTTGATCCCTAATAGGTGGAGTAATATTTGCAGATTAATAGCATTAGAAAGCACTGGACTCAGTCTCAGGAGACCTGGGTTCTTTTTCTGGCTCTCCCACTGGCCTGCTGGCCAAGTCACTTCACCTCTCTGAGGAAAATATCTTACAGTGAGAGGCTGTTTGAGAAAAGTTTGAGAGGTGACTTGATAACAGTGTAGAAGTGCCTTCATGAGGAGAAAATACTAAAAGACTATTTAATCTGCCTTAGAAAGGCATAACAAGAATCAATGTCTGGAAGCTGAAGCCAGGCAATTTCAAACCGGAAGTGAGGCACATGTTTTTAACTGTAGGGCTGATTAAACATTGGAACAAATTACCAAGGGAAGAGGTGGATTTTCTATCTCTTGATGCCTTCATATTAAGACTGGATGCCTTTCTGGAAGATATGTTTTCATCAAAAACAACTTATTGGGCTCAATACAGGTTAAATTTAATAGCCTGTGATATACAGGAAGTCAGATCTAATATTCCCTTCTGGCTTTAAAATCTACTACTCTAAGATTTCTAGCTGAGTAAAGCTTAGCATAGTTCCGACTGGTTTTGACTGCTGAAGTCTTCCTTTGTTTAGCTCATCTAGTAAACTTACTGTTGTAGCTGATGGTCTTGGTTTGAGTCTCAGCTGCGTCGGTAAATATGTGGCGTATTCCATACACAGGGAGATATCCATAGGCTTTACCAATTGGCTTCAAATTCTCCAATGTGCCTATGGACGTAACACTTATTTCTCCCATATCCTTTACCATCCCATTTCATGTGTGACTGCTCTCTTGCATATGAAGTATTTATTTCTGCATTTGAGTATTTGTGTGAGCAACTGCCTTTCTCAATCTGCTCTAAAACCAGGGCTCACATGCTGTGCAGAGTTTAATACTCTCTCCAGTCTCCTGCCCTCATTTCCCTTCCCCCAGTTTGGTATTTAAAGAGAAACTCTACAGGGTTGGCTGCTTCCTTCCTCAGAACTGCTCAGCCATCACCGTAAGTTCTTTCTCTGTAGACAGTCTCTGCCACCTCTTTATATCTGGGTGGGGGTAATGAACCATCTGCCTCAGTGGGTCAGCAGAAACCATGTAACTCTTTCCAAGCCGGATCACCACCTGTGGACAGTGACATGTTAAGACAAATCTTGCCAGTCCATTATAGTTTGTAATACTAATTTTTATACCTAGACTCTCAGAAGACTGAGAGATCCCTTAATCTTGGAATGTGAAAATGGTCTAAAAACAAAGATATAACTGGTGACATGTTGAATAGAAAAGTCCTTTTAAGTCTGGGCTAACGTTGCTAGCTCCTTTCAAGAAAAAAATAGTTTCTGAACAGGATAGATAATAAAACTGTATGAAATTCAAGACTTAATCTCCAAGGGAATCCTGGTGTTTTTAAATTATGCTTAAAGTGTACTTGATGGCCACAAAAATGTTTCTTTACAGATTATTGTTCAGACAGTATTGCAATTTCCTTGTCATTATTCGTTTCCCATTCCAAGCCCTCATGAGCATGTAGGACATTACCAGTGTCTCTTGGAGAAGACAAAGCCATTTATACATCTTTTATGTTGATCCCATTTGAAATATTCTTTGTATGTACTTACCTGATAAGGTGTTTTAAGGCATGCTTAATTAATGTTTCAAAGCACACTGAGAAGCTCTGATGAAGGGAGCTGTGTAAGTGCAACAAATTATTATTTTATTTCCTGAGAGACTTAAGTAAACTAGGTCACTGTAAAGAAATAAGAATAACAGGCAAAGCTGTAAACTTGCTTTGAGCAGAGGTAATCAGTTGTCTATATGCAGAACACAGAATACGAGCCAGGCTTGCTTTGTACTCAGCATATCCTGAAAGGAGAGATCAGAGCTCTTATTTTTTTTATAAAACCAAGAGTTTTCCAGATCTCACCGTTGCAGATCAGGGACTAATGTTGTTGGTACAGAAATCTGGGGCATAATTTGTAATGCCCTTACAGCTGCCCGTTCAACCAACCAAAACCAAACCATAGTATACAGGGAACTAAAAGGAAACGCTTTCATTCTGAGCCATATTTCTACAGTTCCAACCAGGTCACAAAAGGAATGTTGCTGATGTGCCATTTTAATAGTCACCAGCCAAGCAATTCAAGGCAGAGGCAGACAGTTGGAGCAATGGCGGTAGTAATATTACTGGAAGTCTAATTAAGTGTTTTTTAAAAACCCTGAACAAACCTCGTATTAGCATATGTTCTGTGGTAGTTTCATTGCAATTTTTTGAAGGGCACTATCACAGAATGTCTCGACTGTATCCAAGAAGAGCAAGCATATAGCTCTGTTACAGTTCAAACACATTTCTTTAAAAGACAAACTACTTAACAACCAGCACAGTTCCACAGTAGAAATAGGCTGCAAAAGCTAATACAAGGGATGACTCACAACAGAGTTGCGGCCTTTCATAGCGGGCTATATGTGCCTATAATATAGCTGTGAAATATTTTATTAAACATGATCACATGTAGTAGTTGCAATACCAGATCAGAACTGATATCACGCTAGGCACGTGATTTCTAACAAATGATTCTAGATAGCATTGTCAAAGAGAAAATAGTATATAGAATCTTAAAAAGTATAAAGTGATCTGACCTCATCCATCAATTGCAGCTGGAACAAAACCACAGAGCTGATTTTATTCTTATATAAACAAAAGGGAACTCTGCTACAGGGTAGTAAAATATTCATGCTGTTCTCTAAAATGCATGCCACTATTTGAAAGGATTTTTAGCAGCAGAGGACACTGTGACATAGCATACACACCACATCTAACAAACTGGTATATCCAGGCAAAGGGAAAAAAGCGGGCTTTCATTAATGTTAATTCACCTTTATTGATTTGCAAATATCTACTCTAAAATCTATTGTTACTGCTTTTGTGTCATAATGATTACCAGTCAAATTGTCTCAGATTATACATTTACTGTTTTCAGTTTCTAGTGGTTCACCTTATCTAAACATGCAAAATATCTGTGCTAGGATAGTTATTATATTCATTGCCATTATAGTCTGTGACAGTAGAAATGTAGGAACTGCTTTGTAATAAGGATATAACATAGTGCTGGTAAAATATTCCTCTTCACTTTTAGGCTGTAGATTAATGTAAGGCTTATGCTACTATTAACATTTATTAATGTTAATTTTTGATTTATTAACACTGTATTGAGGGTACTAATGATGTTGAATTGAAAGTGAGCACGAGAGAAGAAATTAGATGCTAGTGGGCTAATGCTTGGAGCTTGATGTGTGTTGCCTGAATTTATTTCATTACTTTTTAGTGTTAGGGTGTAATTCCTAAAAAAATCAAATTTGCTTTAATTCTAAATTAACCTCAGTGAGGGATCTTGTTTCTTTCTACAGTAATATATTCTTGCTCAGTACAGACCATAAAAGCTAAATACTTCTCTCTTCCTTTAGTTCTAATTCTACTCTGGCCTCTTCTATATTCACAGTTGCACCAGGTTAACTTTGTTTGTTGACAAACTGATTTAGTTAAATGGGTGCGGAACTATGTCTGAATACTCTTAATTTGATTTAAATCTGGTTATATTAATTTCACTTCACAAGAAATCAAGTTAGACTGCACAGATATAAGGCAGGTTTAAATCAAATTAAAAGTATCCATCAAGGGTTTTGCACCGGTTTAATTAAATCAGTTTAAAATCACATTGTTAGTTAAACTAATGCCATTTTGAATATAAATAAGGAATCAGATGCAGATTAAATAGTTTTTTTCTAATTCTGAATCTAAATATATTCTTCCTTTTCATAAATACAATTATTTAGTAACATTTATACTCAATATTAATTTCATTTTATAAAACATAATGCCTTTTAACAGTCTGTGTATATTTATAATATACGTTCACATGGCATAGAGAGGCAGTCACTAGAATTTTGAGCTGACCTATATATTTTGGGATACATAGATCATAATAAAAACTTCCATTTTTCCCCTTTCAAAAATGCAATTTCCTATTGTACAGAAATCGTGCATAATTGAATTCCAGCTGAATTTGGGTTTAACCTGTTATTCCCTAACGATTAGTAAAAACGAAAACTATTTCTGAGTTGTACTGTATTGTTTTCTAAGACTTTTGATTTATTGTTCACATGTATACTTTCCACTAATATGGGATCTGTTCCACATGGGAGAATAAATGATGGAGAGTCATATCAATAGCGATTAGGGTCCCAAACATTAAAAAAAACCCAAACCTTAAGATCAAATGCAAGAGTACAGAATTAATGCAGTTTTATAATCTAACCCATGATAATGGAACTAGGGTTGCCAACTTTCTACTCGCACAAAACCAAACACCCTTGCCCCGCCCCTTCTCTGAGGCCCCGTCCTTCTCCGAGGCCCCGCCCCGGTCACTCCATCCCCCCCACTCTGTCACTCACTCTCCCCATCCTCACTCACTCGCTCATTTTCACAAGGCTGGCTCAGGGGGATGGGGTGCGGAAGGGGGTGCAGGCTCTGGCTGGGGGTGCGGGCTCTGGGATGGAGCCAGAAATGAGGAGTTCAGGGTGCCAGAGGGGGATCCAGGCTGAGGCAGTGGGTTGGGATGCGGGAGGGGGTGAGGGCTCCGGCTGGGGGTGCAGGCTCTGGGGTGGGGCTGGGGATGAGGGGTTTGGGGTGCAGAAGGGTGCTCCAGGCTGGGACCGAGGGGTTCAGAGGGTGGGAGGGAGATCAGGGCTGGGACAGGGGGTTGGGGCGCGGGGGGGGGATGAGGGCTCCGTCTGCGTTGCAGGCTCAGGGGTGGGGCTGGGGATGAGTGGTTTGGGGTGTAGGAGGGTGCTCCGGGCTGGGATCGAGGGATTCAGAGTGCGGGAGGGGGCTTCGGGCTTGCTCAAGGGGTTGGAGTGTGTGGGGGGGGGTGAGGGCTCCAGCCAGGGGTGCAGGCTCTGGGGTGGGACTGGGGATGAGGGGTTTGGGGTGTAGGTGGGTGCTTCGGGCGGGGATCGAGGGGTTTGGAGTGCAGGAGGGGGATCAAGGCTGGGGCGGGGTATGGGAGAGGGTCAGGGCTGCAGGGTCCGGGTGGCGCTTACCTCAGGCAGCTCCCGGAAGCAGTGGCATGTCCCCACTCCAGCTCCTAGGCGGAGGCGTGGCCAGGCGGCTCTGCACCCTGCTCTGTGCACAGGTCCCCCCTGCAGCTCCTATTGGCTGCGGTTCCTGGCCAATGGGAGCTGCAGATCTGGTGCTTGGGGTGGGGGCAGCGCATGGAGCCCCCTGGCTGCCCCTACGCCTAGAATCCAGAGTGGGGACATGCTGTTGCTTCCGGGAGCTGCGCGGAGCCGTGGCGGACAGGGAGCCTGACTTAGTCCCGTGGCGCCACCAACCAGACTTTTAACAGCCCAGTCAGCGGTGCTGACCGGTGCCACCAGGATCCATTTTCAACCGGGCGTTCTGGTTGAAAACCAGACACCTGGCAACCCTAAATGGAACTTTCTACCATAAGGGGTAAAAGGGACAGAGCTTTCTCAGAGGCCAATTTGAGATGGTGGAACAAATTCCCACAGGAACGAAGGACCATAAGAAACCTCACCACCTTCTGCTCCAAAAAAGGAGGTGCTTTTCTTCAACCTTGCCTTCTCTAATATAAATACATAGCAGCATGTACCTTTAAAAAAACAAACACTCCACTGTACACACAATTGTGTAGATGAAAGAACGAACCATATATGACAGATGTTAGTCATGTCCCTTAATGCACTACTGGAAGGTGCTCACGTACTATTTGGTGATCAGGGTGGAATGAGATCCTATATAGATTCATAGACTTTAAGGTCAGAAGGGACCATCATGATGATCTAGTCTGACCTCCTGCACATTGCAGGCCACAGGACCTTACCCACCCATTCCTGTAATAGACTCCCATAATAGTTACTGAGGTCCTCAAATCATGGTTTAGAGACTTCAAGTTACAGAGAAGCCACCATTTGCACTAGTCTAGTTTATCATACCATACCCTCCATAAATTTATCAAGCTCAATCTTGAAGCCAGTCAGTTTTTTTGTCCCCACTCCTCCCCTTGGAAGGCTATTCCAGAACTTTGAATAGAATAGAATGACATGACAAAGTGAGTGCAGTGGACTGGTTCTGGGCACCTAACTTTCAAAGGTTCCAAATGCTCCCCTCAAGGATGATTAGTGTGAATCTAAGCACACACTCATACAGGTCGGCATAAAATTGTTTAATCTTGCTGCTAGAATTAGGATGAAAGAAATAGAATTAGGACACAGAAGGAGAAGGAGTTAACTGATCATTGTCCTTATTTGCTGCCGTCTCCAAGCCTAAGAAGTTAGCTTTTTAATTCATTCCCAAATTTCTCTGTCGCCTATTGTATTAAGTATTTAACTTACAGCAGTTACCTCCCAGAGAGAGCAAAGCAGCGGAATACTTCTGAGTTCGATGAGGGAGTCATCCACTCTAGGGTTATTATCCTATAATTCAGAAGCACTCCTATGAGTCCAATATGGAATGACTTTAGTCCTATAATCATATTTTACACCTCTCTGGGGGTTCCTGGGAAAGACTTGATATTCAGCTCCAGCTCCCACATTGTTAGTCTGACAACCTATGCCTGTTACTCTCTCTCTCCCTTGCTCTTGTAGTCATTTTGAAAGGCCACTTATCTTCCCTGTTTCTGACACAAAAGGGAGGTAGCAGGCCTGTTGGGGAGGAGAAGGAGAGATATGAGAACTCCTTAGTGACTTTCAGTTCTCTTCTCTTAGGGAAAAAGCTCTGATTGATCAGATCTCCCCAGAAGGTTTCTCAGAAAAGTGACAAGATTTATCTTTCAGAGCAGCCGTGTTAGTCTGTATTCGCAAAAAGAACAGGAGTACTTGTGGCACCTTAGAGACTAACAAATTTATTTGAGCATAAGCTTTCGTGGGCTACAGCCCACTTCATCGGATGCATAAGGCCTGGATGCATAAAAGACATTAGGCACCTAAGGTCCTGTTTTAGTCCCCTAAGTCCCAGTTTTGAGATCACTGCAATTCACAAAACTCCCGCTGAATGAACCCTGTGGGCACCTAAACTTGCTTGGTGCCTAAGGTTTTGGAGTAAAAGTTCCCTAAGGACAATGTTTCTGCCTCTTGGCATATGCACTGCTGCAACACTCTAGGATTCCAGACACCTGTCTCCTGCCTAAGCCTCAAAGTGGTTCACAAACCAGGGGAAAATAGGTGTTTGGCTGCCTCAGTCGCATGCAAGTCCCAATCCTGTAGATGCCCTCTGAGCATGGCTACTGGATTGGGCCCCTCTGGAGAGTTCACACAAAACATCCAGGAGGGGGAGGAGGGGCTCTCTCATAACTTTAGGGTGGCTATGGTTACTCACTTGGAATGTGGGAGACGCCCCAGATCAAGTCCCCTGCTCCACGTGAGGGGACAAAAGGATTTGAAGAGGGATTTGTTTCCTATTAGAAAAGTGCTCTAGCCACTGAGCTATGGGATGTTCGGATATGGGGCTCCCTCAGTCTCTCCTGTTGAAGCTGTTCCACCATGGATAAATAATGAAAGAATGGTTGGAGCAGCGGGACTGGATCCTGGGTTTTCAACATCCTGGGTGAGCACTCTAACCAACAGGCAATAGAGTCTTTCTCACGCTTGTGCTCTTGCCCAAAGGGCTTCATATGTTTTTCCAGTGTGAAACAGCATCAACAGCAGAGACTAAGAGAGCCCACATCAGAATATCCCATAGACCAGTGGTTAGGGCCCTCACCTAAGACGTGGGAGTGCCCTGTTCAAATTCCATTTTCCCCTCAAGCAGAGGGGGGACTTGAACTGGGTGTCTCTTGCTCCCAGGTGAGCACTCTAGCCACTGGGTTGAAAGTTCTAGGGACCTGCTAGACCTGCTGGTCCTACTTTGCACACCCACCCCAGCTTTTTGTTAAAACGGCATAGGGGCCTAACTCCAGGAGAAGATTCACAGCTGAGAGTTGCTACCAGAGATAGGCATCTCCCTGCAGCCTGGACTTAGATGCCTATCTCTGTGAGAGGGGTAGGGTTTACCAAGCACCCCTCTGGTCAGCATCTCCCAGTGCCTAATTTAGGCAGCTCCCTAGAATGTGGCTTTTGTGAATTGCTGTCTATGGCATCTATCTCTCCATATTCATTATGCAGGAGTCAAGGCACCTCACTCAGGCTTTGTGAATCATGGTGATTTTTCTAAGCGCCGTGACAGTCAGTGTCACAAAGTCTAACTGCTTTTGTGCATCCAGGCCTAAGCTTTTTATGAAGTTTTCAATTTGACATTATGACTTTATTTTAATAAAATCATTTGCAGTGCATTCCTTTTAATGGTCCAGTGATTTATGCAACATTACAGCTGAAATCCAAGCCTTCAGTGATATAGTTATTCTTGGCAGAACGGTGTTGGCAGCATGTTTGACAATAGAACCATCCTGCTGGTGCAGGGAAGCACAGCTCAGAGTGAGTTGGAGGGTGGAGCAAAAAGCACTGATGAATGCTGTTTGGTGCTGTGCCAAAGTGAAATAGCACACTGGCTGGGTTCCACGTGGCCTGCCAGATGTGTACTAGCCAGCTTGAGCCTTTGCCACACCTCTAGCAATGATCTAATAAAGCCCAGGGGTGCAATAGACAGGCCTCCATCCTAGTGCTATTTTAGGAATCCTGTCTTGATGCTTCATTAATGCATTAGCATGTGGGTATGTGTCTCTATCCCTACCATCCCACCCCAAAGCCCTCTAGCACTTCTGTGCAACAGAGGGCAGAATTTGGCTCTATGTAAATAGATTACATTATATCCATTCTATATTTCTGCCTGGAAGAGTTGATGGATAATCCAAATCTAGATGCTAATTTTGGCAATAGGCAAATATGAAGACTCAAATGATTTATAACCTTCCTTCCTTATCCTCTGTCATCTTCTCTCTCTTGCTCTCACTTCCTGCTTCCCTCCATTTCCTTCACTAATTCAGACAGCACCAGTATCAAAGTCTGTAAAGTCAAGACTAAATTGTATATATATTAGAACCAAGCAGTGGCATTATTGAAACTGTTTCAGGTAGAATAAATTGCCTTAGGTCATTTAACTGTTCAACTGTTTCTTGCAACTACTGTGTGTATTTGCATCTGTGTCACTGTCCCCATTATGTAGCCTGATTTTTCAGGGATTTCCATTTCACCTGTGAAATCCACTGCAAACTGTAATATCCCAAATAGGCTGACCATGAAGAAGGAATTTCTTACAAACAAATTTGAAAGGCCAGTCTGTTTGGTCATTTATATAAGTAATACAAATTCTCCCAGCTTGGAAGTGTTAGTCATGTACAATTATTAAAATGCTTTGTTTTTGAATATGAATTTAGGGAAGTGATTGGATTATAATATGGACTAGTTCCTTTAGATACCAGTTAGCATGCAAATGCCTGAGATATACCTTTCTCATAGAACTGGAAGGGACCATGAAAGGTCATTGAGTCCAGCCCCGTGCCTTCACTAGCAGGGCTAAGTACTGATTTTTGCCCCAGATCCCCAAGTGGCCCCCTCAAGGATTGAACTCACAACCCTGGGTTTAGCACTCAAACCATTGTATACAAGCATCAAAATTCCATTGACTCCAGTATAAATATCAAGGGTTGTGTGATACTTGTTTAGAAGGACCACTTTTAATGCAAAGGCCATTATGACTAGCTCAGGCAAATACATATTTAAGATTAACATTACACATAGTAAAACTGAAAGTCCATTTCCAACATTTGCAGTGGCCACAGTTAAAATAAATATATTACATTTACTATTGCCATTCACTTTAATAGGGCTAGGGTTTAGTCCATAAGCAGAAAGAGAAAATCATGAAATGATTCGGTGGAATATTGCAGTCTGACACAGTGACTTATGCCCTCCAAAAAGGCAAAAAAGTACTATTTTAACCTGAATAAAACTGGCTGTAATGCTGCTGTAAAATTTGAAATGCAGTTGTTTTCTAAACTTATATAGAACATTGCATTATTCATAGAAATTCTGATATTGTCCCTCCTGAGGGAGATAGAGAGATATATTAAACTTTCAGATGAAACTAGGTCACTCTAAATGTTATTACAAAGGCAGTGACAGGGAGCCTCTTGTGGGTTAAGGAAGGTTAAGCATTCATTCCCTAGGCTTTCTTTTTGCAGATCTATCCTAGCTACCTGCTTTGATTTTCTACAGTACGTGTATGGCCAAGTCTTTGTCCCTGAAAACGTACTGAGGTTGTTTGTAGATATCACAGGATTTAGCATAAAACTGTGTGGCTGTAGGTATGTTTTCAGCTGGGAAGGCTCATATTACGATACTTAACTCTTTCTTTCCTTTTCCTCGGTGTGATTGGATTTAATCAGTGGTGGAAAACAGAATAAATCCCTCCAAATACTGTTTCATTTTTCTTTCATGCTAGGTTCAGGACCTTGTCCTTATCACATCCTTCCTATAAAGCATTCATCTGACAAAGTGGGTATTCACCCACGAAAGCTTATGCTCCAATACGTCTGTTAGTCTATAAGGTACCACAGGACTCTTTGTCGCTTTTTACAGATCCAGACTAACATGGCTACCCCTCTGATACTTGACTTCCTATAAAGCAATAATTGCTATGCTGCCTTTCTTGTCTCTTTTGGGTTGGATTTTGGAGGAGTTGCTTTATACCACGTTTCTAGTTATAATGCTTGCTCTGTAAGCATAGGACCATTTAACTAGTGTGAACATTTCCTCATAATAAACATAAACTGGTCAGGGACTTGCCTGCCTGCTAGGATATCTAATACCCAGACATTCTGTGACCTCACAAGGTTTTGTAGAAGATCATCTAATTGATGATCTGTGTGACCCTAGCAATAATTTTGCAACTCTTCAGACACTGTCTGTGTTAGCTTTCAGATGTTACACTTTGGATTCATTTAAGTGCAAATGATTCTCAGCTTTGTGCACCCTTTCATCAAGGTTAAACCACAACACCTATAGTTTCCAGTTTGCCCTCTGCAGCAAACCCTGCTGCTAACATGTCTTTTTTTATTGTGTAGAGATTATGGGACTGATTTACCACTGCATTATTCTAGCTGTATTCTAGTGTAACTCCATTCATTTAATGCAGCTACAGATCATTGATCAGAGCTTCTACAAAACCTTGTAAAGTCACAGAATATTTGAATTATTGGGCATCCCAAAGTGCAAACGAGACTCTGATCCATTTCTCTTTAGTGCATAAAATGCTCATTCTGACACTTATTCTGTGGCTAAAAATTGGGCTCCCGGGGCGGTTCATTTAGCCCCTTTAGCTCTCAATTGAGAGAAAAAAAGGAGGGGCCTGATTTACCACAGTGTTTCTTCAGGGATTTTTATGGCATCGCATTGTGACACAGAGGCCTGTTGGTATTTCACTATTCTGTGTCAGCAACTCTTGTCAGTCCTGACATACTCACTACAGCTAATACACTGTTGCCATGTTATATACCCAAAAGATGGCATGTAATATATCATTGGAAAACTTAATAACTCGCTCATCATTACTGTTCTTGCATGGTAATTACATTCTGCTCTAGACAAAGGAATGTGGATTTGCTTGTCTGACTAGCTTGGTTATCAGGAGGTGACAATGAAGGTACATTTACCTATAAGGTAAATAAAGCAATCAAGCTAACACGCAGTTGAGAAGACATCATGGCATCTACACCCCAGAAGGAGAGAGAAACACTTTAGAAGAACACATTTCAAAGGTTTACAGGGCTATAAAGACAGGGAGTCTGGACCTCAAATGATGAGCAATTGAATCAACTAATTGTATACAATATTACTGTATTACAAAAGTGTATTGAGAAAGGTCCCTTATGAAAGCCTGTGACTCAATGGTGATTAATATCACTGTGAAATGGTTGCACTAACACTATATAAGGAATTATTGATACTGATATTATGCTTTAAAGGCTGTGACCAAACACAGGGAGACACAGGTTTTATCCCAGAGAGGAGGAAAGGCAGCTATTTATCTGTTTCCAATGTAAATTAAGCATTATGGAATCAAAACAATGGAAGCTCAATTTACATACGAATCAGCTGGGGGATGGGAAGTCAACAGGATGGGAAGAGCAACAGGAAGCCACCCTGACTCTTGTAACAGGATCAAAGAACTTTGGGAGATGTAAGCAGAAACAGAAAACCATTTTGGTATCCATCACTTTGGGAATTAAAGAGGCTAGAGCTCTTGAAATCACAAAACTTCGGAGACTTCAGCCAAGTAGGTGAAAGTCTCTGGGAACTGAATATAGGTAAGAAACCTGTTTAAGCAAAGATTGTAACTTGCTGAAGTTAAGTTTTAGGCTATATTTACACTACAGATCTTACAGCAGCACAGCTGTACCACTACTGTATGTGTAGCCTTTTTTTTGCCAGTGAGAGAGAGATTTCCTGCTGGTATAATTAAACCACACACAACAGGTGGCATTAGCTATGTCAGTGGGAGAGCATCTCCTGCTGACACAGCACTGTCCACACCAACACTTTTGTTGGTGAAACTTATGTCGGTAAGGGGGGTGTTAGTCCGCAGGTGCTGCCCTGCAGCTCCCATTGGTCGCGGTTCCTGGCCAATGGGAGCTGCGGAGCCAGCGCTCGGGGTGGGGTGGGGTGGGGTGGGGGCAGCACGCAGAGCCGCCTGCTGTGCCTCTGCCTAGGAACAGCCAGGACAGGTCACTGCTTGCTGGGAGCCGCCCGAGGTGAGCAGCCCCCAGATCCGGCATCCTGACCCTCTCCCGCACCCAAATTCCCTCCTAGTGCCCACACCCCCTCCTGCATCCAAATTCCCTCCCTCTTAGTTAATGGGCATTTTTCACTTACCGGCACCCCCCATTTCCACAACATGCCGGATAAAACAGCTTTTACTATACTTGATATCAGTTAAACCTATACCCTTTTGTTTAATAAGCTTGTTTTACTTTTACTTATAAACTAGTTCAGGGCTGTGAGTGAAATAAGAGTGTTTGTTAAGCCCCAGTTAAACTAATGAGCTTCAAGTGTTTTCTTTCTTAAAAAGAGCAATGAACTTAATAAGTTCTGTAAGTGTTCAATAAGGGGGCTGGACACCACACCACAGGGCAGATGGTTTGGGGGAAATTCAGGACTGTGGGGGGTGCTGAGGCTGGAAAAAGGATGTGACCTGCATGCTGGCAGTTGGTTTCAGGACTGTGAGCCACAGCAGCATAGCATTTAAGGCACCAAGAGTTATTATATATATATGGAGATATACCTATCTTCTAGAACTGGAAGGGACCCTGAAAGGTCATTGAGTACAGCCCCCTGCCTTCACTAACAGGCAAGTACTGATTTTTGCCTCAGATCCCTAAGTGGCCCCCTTAAGGATTGAGCTCACAACCCTGGGTTTAGCAGGCCAATGCTCAAACAACTGAGCTATCCCTCCCCCCCTTACCAGTGTGAGTGGAACCCCAAAGCATCACATACGCTGATATAAAAATGGAATAACTGAATGGTAAATCAGACTCTATTTATTTTTGAATTTGGGGTTTGAACAAAGGCTAACAGCCAGCCTGGAGCTCCTTTGCCAGCCTCAGAAAATACAACATGGATAGGGCAAGCCTCCCACATGCTGTCCCCAGGACTGGATTAACCTTTTGTGGGACCCCATGGGGGCAATGAAGCATGGTGTGGGAGGGGCGGTCCCCAGAGCGAGGGTCCCAGCCCAGTGTGAGGACACTATTTACAAACTGGCAGTTGCCAGACGCACAGTGGCCCACCCGGCCCTGTGCTGCCAGCATGCCCCTTCCCCTTGGGGGTGGGTCATGCCGCGCCACACATCCCCCCCCCCGCCCAACATCGGAACACTCCCCCCAATTCCTTATGGCCAGAGCCCCCCCGGACCCACTGTGCCCAGCGCCCCCTCAAAACCCTGCCACAAATGCACAGTGCCCTGCACAACACCACTCCGCCCAGCGCACCCCTGCCCATAGCCCCACCACAACTGCCCAACACAGAACCCCCATTCCCTAGTTCCCCAACATACACACATCTTCCCCACCCCCTCACAGCCAGCACCGCCCCTCCCAGGTTCCCCAGAGACCCACTCCCCCATGTCCTGCCTCCGGGCCGCACTCACCAGCCCTGCTGGGAGGCGACTGTGTCTGCCAGGCTGAGCCACCAGTGCAGCCAGGGCTGGTACTGGGGTGGGGAATCGCTCCAGCCCCTCGGGAGTGGCGCTATCAGCCAGGCCAGGGCCTCTCCTGGTTGGGCTCCCTCAGGCCTGGAGGGGCCCAGCCAAGCCCTCCCCCTCACTGTCCCACGCCTCCCACCAACTGGCTGAGACTGGCCAGGCTTCTGCACCAGTCCCAGGCGGCTCAGCTCCAGGGAGACAGGTGGGGCCCCACATGTGGTGGGAAGCAGAGACTGCCCGGAGCCAGAGGTGTACTGGGGTCTGGCCAGGGGGCAGAGAGGAGCCAGTGGGTGAGGCCAGTGGTTGGAGAGGAACTGTTGGCCGGCCGGCCGGCCAAGAGGAGCAAGTGGTGGGCGGGGCGAGGGGCAGATCCAGCAGGCTGGCGGGGTCTCAGGGCACAATGCAAGCTGAGCAGGCCAGGGCCCCCTTCTGAGCATGAGCCCAGCTCCATGGCGCCACTGGTGCCATTGTAAACCCGGCACTGGTTGCCCCACTAATGTCTTCTAGATGTTCTGGAGGGACTATCTCTACTGTGAGAAGATGGTACAGTCTACATTCCCATTCAAGGCTTGGCTTCTTTGTCAACCAGGATGCCAATTAATGCCCATGATGTCAATGTTTTTTGTGATGCAGAAAACTGTCCATTTTCCATGTATGAAGAAAGAAGAAAAACATACTTTGAAAACCTCTGTAGGGTTCCGCAATCAGCAACTATTTCTCCTCTGTAGCTTTGTTGAGGAGGCATTAGGTAAGGTAGGAGGTGTGACGTTGCCAACCACAAGGAGCCCAAGGATCATGGAGGGAACGCAAACAACATGGATCATAGAACATCTACTGGTAGCAGTTGTCCCTGAAATCATCCTCTAGTCTCTGGCAGTATGTCTGATTTAAGTGCCATGCTAATATTGACTCCCCAGCTGCTGCTGTGCACTGCCTTTCCCACCAGCAGGAACTGAAACATGGAAAGGGAGTTAATACTGAATGACAGAACATTTCCTAATGTGGCAATTTGCCACATCAGGTATGTTAATTTGGAAAGGGAGCATGGTGCACGAAGTGGCTACTCTCTAATTATCTTCTGGTCTGTCATAGTCCACCAAAGTCATATATTCCTAATCATGAGGAGAGGCTTTGGGTAGCTGGCATGTGGGGAAGTTTTCCTTTTTTTGAAGTCTATAATGTCTGAGTTTCATACAATCAATATATGTTTGTTCCCCTCCATGCTTTCAGCAGAAGGAGACCTCTGGCCCCAGAAGAACACAGATGCAAAGTGGCAACCCCCTGAAAAACTGAACAGGGGAAACAATAAATTAATTTTATGCAAAACTTTGCACATTCCAGGCAGCCTCTTTAAAAGGGAGCCTGGCTTTGTCTGAAAGGAGGTTTTCCAGAGTCCTTCCAGTTTGGCAATTTATTAGTGTTTTATCTGTGACCCAGAATTCTACAGTCATAGGAAAGTGCAATTAGGTTTGGCTCACTTTTTAATAACAATAATTAATTTATATTTTATTATTTAACATGTACAAGAATACTTGCCACTTGAACCTCTTAAACTGGCTTGAGAATAGTGATAAATTTAGAGACCTGAACAGGTGTGTGTATCTTGGAATTAGCAGATTGTTAAGCTCTTCTATTGCTTTTGGTTAAAACAAAAGAATAGAAGATTGTGACACATCTATATGGACTTTAAAGACAACTTGATGAAAAGCTTAAGTCAAGATGCCAAATGAATCAGTCTACAATCTAGTCTTTAAACACTTTGGCCTTAATTCTCCCTTTTGTTCAAGCATAGTCCAGGTGGAGTAGGGAAGGGGGCAAGGGTGGAATGCCACAAGGAGCTGGTTGTAGTTCCCTGATTCAGAGCTACTGTGCCCCGCCTCAGGTTGTGGGTGCTCTTTCCATTAATGTCTGAAGCTTTCAAATATATGGTCCAGGGTCCATAAGAGAATGACCCTGAGAGGATTAAATTTAAAATGTGAGTGCCCTTACAAATGTGTATTTACCTCATTTAATGGTTTAAATACTTACTGGGATGTTTGCTACAATTCCCCATTCTAAGTATAGAGAATTTCTCAAATACTGTAAGTATCCTAAACAATGCAGCAAATAGTAAGTTTGTAAGGGAGCTAGTGTATATACTTAGATCACTTGTATCACATTCTGCCAGTGTTTGGGATTTATAGAGGCATCTTTTTAAAGCGGCACATATGACAATCTGAATTTTTAATGCCACTTTTAGTTTTTGTTAAATGTCAAGTATCAAAGATGTGTTAGAAGTAAATGGCATATTCTCTTGTTTTCTAAAAATGGCTTATGTAAGCAGTTCTTTCAGTTCTTTCTTTCCTTGCCCCAGTGTGAGTTATTTTTTCTCTCTGAAGATAAAGAACACACTTTTGTAGATGGAGGGGAATGGAGGTCACAGAGCAAACTGAGTTTCATGCTGCTTGTTTTTTTACTATCTTGCCACTTGGATTTTTGTGTGGAAGTGGAGCAAGATGGTAACCTTATTCCACTGAAATTCAACCCATGCATGAGAAATCAAGTTTCCTTGAGGCAAAAATCTACAACTGAATAAAAGTACACCCTTGCCATTGTCTGAATTCAGTGTGGCTTGTCACACCTATGGAGATGTGGATTGCAAGAAATGCATTTTAATTTTCAAACTTATCATTTCAATTCAGAGTGAGACTGCTGGAAACAAGGCTGCCAGTGAAATCACAGATTGCTTCTGGAGTCTGCAAAAGAATTTTTCTATAAATAGAGCTGATAATGGGTCATGATGACTAGAGAACTCCCTCCAGTGGGAGATTTATTGCATGAACTCTACTTGAAACTATGCTCTTCTCACAAGTGTGTCTCCTTGGTAGCAAATGCAGTCATAAGCTATGAATGTGTTCTGCTCCCTCGCAGACACCTTTTGCCCTTTTACAATAAATTCACAAGCGTTTTTCACTTAAAATAAAACTCTCTAAAGCACCCTGTATTTTGCCTCTAGGAGCTGACCTCTGTAAAAGGAGGTAGAAGGGACATTAACTAGGAACAAAGGGCTGGATTCAGGAAAGGGATAAAGGGTAAATATTTAGAACTGGGCTGTGTCTGGCCCTATCTAGTGTGTGTGAGGGAGGAGGGATAAAAAGAGCACAGGACGCCTTCCTCTCACAGGACAGCTGTGATGTGGCTAGCAAGTGGAGACACTGTTCCATGTTAGTTCTGACAGTGGTTCTACTAGCCTTTCCAAAAAGAGTGTCTGGGTGGCTAGGGAGGGGAGAGCATGCTGCACCCTCATCCAGAGTGGCAGAGATACCATAGCAGTACATACTCCCTGGAAGCAGTCTGTATTTTTGGCAGCTCTTGCTATAATGTGCCCCCCGCACTCCTGCAGTGTAGCTAGTGCTGTTTGCTAGCATGCTAGATTTGTGATCCAACATGATCGGAGTGTCAGGACATACATAGAACAGTGTATTTCACAGTAAAGAAGGGAGTATCCTGTAAAACATGTCAGGTATATTCTAGCTTGTATAGCTCTTCTTTCATCTGCAACACTCAAGTAGCTACCATACAGCATGGTTCCAGTGACAATTTCCTTTTTATTTTAAATGTATTTTCTTCATTCAATGTTGTGCCCATTAAGAGTGATGGCTTGACAGCTCTGAGGACTGAAATTCTCTCTTTAGGTGCAGAACAGGGATATCACAGGCAGTGGCAGTAGCAGTTTACCCACAATGCTCTAACTGTGGGTTGGACTGACACCATCAACCCATTCTACTTAGGCTGTGCTACACAGTTTTCTCGGGGTCAATTTGCATCACAAGTGATGAGGTCTGGATTTTGAATAGTGGCATAGAGGTGAAAAGCTCCATATCTCATTCCTCTTTGCCATCTGTGGTGTATTTCGGTATATCACTGAAAGGAAATTTAATTCTGTTTTCTGTTCATCGCACCTTTAAATACAGATGATCCTTGCTTCTTGTTGCAAGGCAGCAGCCATTTTGTTTCAGTTCAGAGGTAATTATTTAAAAGGGGTTGTTGTGTTTGCGCTCTCATGGAGAATTATACTTCAATTTGTTATCTTTTCTTAATCTGAAATAAATCACCTAGATTGAAAAATATGTGTTTTGTTCTATGTGTATGGGAAAAACATAGCAACATCCAGACCATCTTGTCCAGTGTCCTTTGTGCAAAAACCAAACTCTGTCCCCCTAAAGATTACCTGCTGAATTGGAATCTACATGATTCCATATCTGTTTTTTTTTCTCTCTCTCTCTCTATATATATATATAAAGAGAGAGGGAGAGAGAAAATAATTTAACCTGGAGATGAAGGGAGATTCTGATGCTTTTTAGTGTTTAGTGGAGGATACCTGCCCTCAGTATAAGATAGAAGAGAGACTAAAATGCCCCAAGGGGAGTGTAGAGTTCTTGAACCCACATTTTATGGTTTGTATCAGCAAGCTAGCTCTGAAGCAAAACATTTATTTCTCTTCTTCTTCCTTGCATTAATCCCATTAAATGGAGTTCATGCTATGAGTCCTCTCCCTCCAAATTACTTTGTTCAATGCCCTATACTTTATCTATTTATTTATCTCCAATGTAATAATAATAAAATTAGTAGTGGGAAGGCATAAGGCTCACATTCTTTGATTGAATGTCACTGTCGCTTAGATAGCTGGCCTTTCTTTTAAGTCCCTGGCGTCTGAAGGGTTGTGTGTGTATGTGTTTCTGTATAGACTGAGCACGTTATAAATTACTCAACATTCAGCTAATGGAAAGATAATTGCCTGGCTCTGTTGGCCGTTGCTGGCTTTCCCTTTGAATTTAGAGTTATGCAGGGAAACAAGAGTTAGTGGCTGAATGAGGCAGGAGACATTGCTGGAATATTCAGTGAATATTACATTGGCATAGTAAGTTGGATTTACTTCCATGGGGGTTCAGTCAAGATAAAGAGAGTAAAATGTCTTGAGTACAGCCTTTGCCTGAGATATGAGCACTAGCCCTGTGGTGTATGCCAGGAGTAACAGTACTTTTGGCACCTGGGAAACCCCATGGAAGTGAGATTGTTCTAATTCAGAATTTTATTAACAAAAAAGTCAGTTTCTCATTCCAGGCTGATGATATTGTTTTGAGGTTGATGAAATCCTGGCAAACAAACAATTTTCATGCAGTTTCTACACTGACAAGACAGTGGCAGCAAATCAGCACTGATAAATGCTACATCATAGTAAACAGATTCTTTGGGAAGCAGTGGGGCTCATCTTTTCATCTCACCACTTCAGAGCCCACATACTCACCACCTCAGAATCCGAAAGGTTCAACAAACTTCCCTTTTTAACCTTTTAAGGCACACACAAGACTTAAAAGCATTAGCACACGTCCATGCATGCACTTCTGCACATACAGCAGAGATGCTAAATTTCCTATACCTGTAGCCCTCTCAAATTTTCCTCTTGTTCCTTCATCTGTGGGGCGAGACAATGTCTTTGTGCATGGAGTGTTGCTGTACTCTTAGATCATTACATGCTCCTCCCAAGAAAAGTTGTTTATGTCCATGCTCTCTAATTGAGGTGAGTTCTCATGGCAACCACATTTTCCCTACAGAAATGTCTATTGTTTTTCCACACTTTCCACAATTATATAAAACCCAGTGGAGCAGAACGGATTAAAAAAAAAACAGTTGGAATGCAAATAGCAAACCCTTGCACATTTATTTACTTTTCATGCTGATTAATATTGTTACACAAATACAGTGAGACCCGTGCAAGGATCACTCTTATTAAGCTGCTTTCTGCTATATGAGACCACACTACAGGTTTCCCAAATCCTTGTTGCTAAACAACATATTAAAATGATAAAAGATTATTTTTTAAACAATACAAAGTTAACCTGTAGAACTCATTGCCATAAGATATTGTAGAGACCAAGGGTTAGTGCTCTGCTGCACCAGGTGATCTATGGGTAACTTTCCAATACCTTTGAAATCATCTCTCAATCCCAAGAGGCTGTTGAGGGTCAAACTGGCTCCTAGCACAATTTAAAGTATTTAAAGGAGCTGATTTGGTGATCAGGATTGCTAGAACTCCTCATGCTCTGACTCTGCTCTCAGTCCAACCCACGATACTTCTTGTAGTAGTGAGTGAGAAATGAATGGCAGAGGTCTAACTACGCCTGCCCTGCACTATAAAAAGGGTGTCATCGGCTGCTTTCACCCATTCATAGAGCTGGTAGAAATCGTTGAATTTAAAAATTTTTAACCAAAAAAAAGGACAACATTTTCATAAACATTTGCACAACATTTGCACACACCCTACAATTTTCAATCGGATCCACCTCTTTGGGCTGTTACAGCAGTACAAACGAGATTTGGCTTGAAGAGCTTGGCAGGTTCAAAAGGGGAATTATATACTTACATGTGTAATAACATCATTTCTGTCAGGCTAAACATTTATAAGTGATATAAAGCCTCCTACTTGAGCATGAGCCAGCTGCCTGGAGCTAGGAAGAATCTTCCCCTATGGCTCCACTATCCATTATGGGATTACTTGCATTTTGCACTGAACCTTTCGGTATTGCTCGTTCTTTGAGTCAGGAGATTGGACTAGAAGGGCTTTTGATCTGATCCAGTACGACAGTTTCTAGGCTCCTGACTTTTGTTTGTCCCTTGACTGGTTGCTGTTCTATTTTGTAGGAAATTTAACAATGTTGCAGGCCCATTTGCTACAATGGTCTAATGACGAGATTCAGAAAATAACGTATAACAAGAATATCAGGAACTAGATTTCTAAGAATTGTAGAACACTATCTCTACGTTGGATTATTATATTTACCTGCATTATTTTCATCAGGGTCACTGTAGATGGAAGCCAGGATAAACAAGGAGAAAATGACAAAAGCCAACAAGATGAAAGCTGTTTCAAGGTTTGTGAATGGCAGCTCCATGAACTGTTAATGCCGCTTCACCTACAATAAAATGGAAATGTTTACTTGATATACTGTAGAAAAGGCATGGTCTGATCAGTATAGTAGCCTAGTTTTCAGTCAAGAGGATATAGATCCTGGTCAAACTGGTTGAGTGACTTTAGCTGGCAAGGAAATAATACTGTTTACTCTCAAGAAGAAGGCAAATCCCATCCCACTCCACGTAATGTGCAGTAAATTGTGTCATTCTTCCTCTCACTATGGCACATCTGAAGCCTGGCTCATGCTATTTTGAGAGCAGCACTTATAACTCCCCATAACTGAGAATAAATATAATGTATAAGGTAATTCAGGGTCCCATACACTAATTAGTAAAACCCAGCTAGGAGAGAAAAATATCTTGGTAGAGATCTACAGGAAAGCACTTCCTAATAGTGGGGCAGAAAGTTTAATATGTAAGAGGAAAAACCTCAGCCCCATGAACAGTGGAATCAAATCCAAACCAATGGCCCACTCCTGAAGTCAATGGAAATTTAAGATGCTCAGCACCTCACTGGATTTAGTCTCAAAAGGCAATCCGCTGCCATCAAAAGCCAAAGACTCCAATTAATTTGTATTATACATGCTCAAAAACTCGGAGGCATATTTTTAAGAAAGCCAAGGGAGAATCAGAATAAAGAAAAGGAAAGTCTCCACTTACTGACTCTGGGGATTTGGTGCGTATATTCCAGTGGGATCTCTTTCTGTGGTTTCAAAATCACCACATTTTTATAAATAACTCAGGGCAGGTCTACACTAACCCCCCAATTCGAACTAAGGTACGCAACTTCAGCTACGTGAATAACGTAGCTGAAGTTCAAAGTACCTTAGTTCGAACTTACCTCAGTCCAGACGCGGCAGGCAGGCTCCCCCGTCGACTTCGCGTACTCCTCTCGCCGAGCTGGAGTACCGCAGTCGACGGCGAGCACTTCCGGGTTCGACTTATCGCGTCCAGACAAGACGCGATAAGTCGAACCCAGAAGTTCGATTTGCTTGCCGCCGAACTACCGGGTAAGTGTAGACCTACCCTTAGTAGCATTGTCTTGAGCCAATCACTCACAGTTGGGAGTGTTTAGTGTAATGTGGTTTCCTGGTGCCTTTCAGTTGCTGCCTTCCTAATGCAAGGTACAATATACACATGCTAATAAAGGCTCCTGGAATCAAGCAGTGAAAATGCTAGAAAGTTTTCACATCTCAACAAGTGCTTTTTGTATACCTACTTACAGGATGTCAGTAATGTTAATGGAAATAGCAGCAATAGAAGGTGCAAAAATGCAGTCTGGGCAGTCAAGACTGAGTACTGTACATTGTAAAACATTTTGAATAGTAAACATTAGTGAAATATTAACATGGTAAGAAAACAGGATGCAGTTTTATTGCTAAGCAATAAAAGGATGAGATAGAACACTTAAACTGTACTCTAAATACAAAATAGAGTATTAAAACACAGACCTATGCTGATACAAATAACAATGATACTTTGCATTTATATAGTTCTTTGATGGTCTTCAACATTAACGGAATTTAATAAACCTGGGGGTTGGGCCGGCCCTGGGGTTAGGCCGGCGGTGGCTCGGGGGCGGCTGGAGCGGGTGGGCTGGGGCTCCTGCGGGTGGGGGGGGAAGGGCTCGGGGCTCTGGCAGGTGGGGGGGGGAAGGGCTCGGGGCTCTGGCAGGTGGGTGGGGCCTGAGGTGGAAGGGGCAGGGCCGGAGGCTAGCCTCCCCGAAGGGGGTGGGGGGGGCTTATGTGCCGCCCTTGGGCAAACATTTATTTCCCTTTGTAGTTCATCTTAATAAGACTGATCATATTTTATTTAATTATGTTTCCCTCTTAATTCTTCATTAATCAAATCCCATTGATTTATACCAGCTGAGGCTCTGGACCAATATTTTTAGGTTAAAACTGATAAAATAATTCAAATGCTGAATTTGAACATTTTACCTAAGTAAGATGTATCATGTTTTTGATGAGATTACAAGTTTGGTTGATAAAAGTAATAGTGTTGGTGTAATATACTCATACTTCCGTAAGGTGTTTGTACCACAAAGCATTTTGATTAAGAAACTAGAACAATACATAATCGGTATGATACATATTAAATGGATTAAAAACGGACAGGTCTCAAAATTGTAAACATGGAATCCTCCTCAGACTGGTGTGTTTCTAGTGGGATACTACAGGAATTTGTTCCTGGCCCTACACTACTTAACATTTTCATCAAGGACCTTGGAGAAAACATGAAATCATTACTAATAAAGTTTGCAGATGACACAAAGATTGGGGTGGGGGTGGCAAATAATAAAGAGGAGAGGTACCTGATACGGAGTGATCTGGAATGCTTGGTAATCTGGGCTCAAGCAAACACTGCATGTTAAGGCAACCAAGTTCATTATGAACATGTTGATTGGTGTTCTTAGGCGAATAGTCTGCCTACAGTATATTCATACATGATTATGCAATCAGAGCTGAGAATATTCCATAATTAATGTGTGGTTATTGAGAAAGATGTTTGTTCTGTGATGCTATCAATCCCTGAACTTTGATAGGCTAAAATATCACACAGCCAATAGGAGTACAGGGAATTGCTTATTGTACAGTTATTGAGGGGATGGGGAATAGTCACTATGCAGTTCAGACCCTCTTTACTAAGCAGAGGCCAGGAATTACATAATTGAGAAATATGTATTATTAACTGTGCAGCATGTCTATGCTGCTGATTGTTTGAGACAACTCTACTTCATTGCAAAAGGAACAATATAGGGATAACAGGTATCATGTGATTGAGAATATGGGTCATTTTCCCCAATGTGAGGCAACCCCAAAACATATATTTATAATCTTGATTTGAATAAGAGCATCAGTAACATAGTTTAGAATTGCATGCCAAGCATGTAAATTTTAGGTGGAGTACAGAATAGTCTACATAATATCTGGTTTGTTGAAAATAGAGGTATATTGCCTATACAGATGAAGGAAAAGCATGGAGGAGTCATCCTCTCATGCAGACTTCTTAGCCTTCAATAGATGTCCTGAAATTTGTGGGTGTGACGGGGTATACCAGACCTTCTGAGGCCTCCACCCAAAAAAGGGCAGTGGTGAAGGTCCTCCAAGCTACTTAGAGTGGCGGTGTGGCACGCAGCCAATCAGGGCCCAGCAGCCTAGTATAAGGAGACCTGCAGGACCAAAGGGGGAGTTCAGTTCCTTGCTGGAAATATAGGAGTGTGGATGGCAGGCTGATGGAATTGTAGAACTGCCAGAAGCCGGGGAGAGTGAGAAGGAGCCCTGAACTGCTTGCTGGGTCTCCATTAGTACAAGGCTCTGAGGTAAGGGTGAAGATGGTGCGGGGCCATGGGGAAATGGGCCAGGGAATTAGAGAAGCCATGTGACATAGTTAAAGGTACACAGCAGATGGCTGCTATCTACAGGGTCCCTGGGCTGGACCCGGAGTAGTGGGTGGGCCTGCCCCTACCACCACCCCCATTAGCCACTGAGGAGAAGTGGCCTGGACATTAAGTAACCCCAGAGGGAAAACTGAACTATCATGTCGCCGCTGGAGAACTGCAGCCCAGAAAGCCCAAGAGAGTGAAGACATTGTCTCCAGAGAGGGAGCCCTGGGGCACTGCTCTATCCTGGACCAGGGACAAACTGAGAGAGTGAGTGCAGGCACATGCACTTGGCCAAAGGGGTGCTCACGAAAGGTGAGTGTGCCCCTGTTACAGTAGGCTTTCCAGGTGATCTTGAAATATTCCTGGGATTGATGGAACATTTCTCCTACCACTCCATGGGGAAGCAAATCTGACTCCTTGAATAGAAATCAGGGGGTTCTCAAACTTCATTGCTCTGTGACCCCTTTCTGACAACAAAAATTACTACATGACCCCATAAAGGGGGACCGAAGCCCGAGCCCCAGTGCCCTAGGTGGGGAGGGGGAGGCACGAAGCCCTAGCCCAGGCGGAAGCCCTTGTGCTTTGGTCCCTGGTGGTGGGACTCGGGCTTCGGCTTCAGCCCCGGGCGGTAGGGCTCGACCTTCAGCTTCAGCCCCGGGCCCCAGCAAATCTAACACCAACCCTGGTGACCCCATTAAAGCAGGGTCACGACCCACTTTGGGGTCCCAACCCACAGTCTGAGAACTGCTGGATTAGATGATTCCTTGGAAATTCTGGCAGGAGATCATGACTCGCTGCTGAAGTCCAAAAAGCTCCAAGACAGTCTCTTACCTGTAATTATCTTCAAAATTTAGTCCTATCCACACTTGCAGTTACCCATACCAAAAGTTATGAAGTGCGCCTAAGCAAACAAGTTGAGTCTGATCCTTTTGTTCACTATGAATCATTCCAAATTTGCAGCAAGATCCCTGTGTATTTGTTTAACTCTAGAATTTAACAATCTGAAACAAGTTCAAATTCTTCTTGTTTTTTTTTAAAGATGGAATTCATTCATTGGAATATTGGCCTGAAATAAATAAATAACTGCCATTTAGATGGGTATATTTAAGCTCACCTATCAATCCTCTTTTATTTTGATACCTGAATTGGATTTATCAATTTTTTATGACACTATAAAGTAAATGGGGGGACGGGGGAAGGCAGATGGAGATGATACCACTTTCAAAATTATCTCGGGTTTTTTACAATATAACACTCCAAGTTTTTTTTTAATTCTAATCACTGATTATTATTATCTCATTGCTCAACCCCAACCCTAACCCTAACCATTTCAACATATTTTAATTTTAAAATAGTTCAACAGGAACACATTTCTCAGAGGGAAGAGTGAGTTTAAAATACAGACATTCATGATGAGACTGTAATCTCATCCACAATTTAAGTAGGTGACTGAGCTAAAAGCAACTGCTACTGCAGCTACTGCACTTACAAGGCCTAGGAAGGGAGTTTACAGCTCTAGGAGAAAGTGATTTGCAGAATAGCTTCCTGACAATGAATGGCATTCCAAGAAAAGAGGAGAGAATAATGCAAAGTACAGGAATGAAATAAATTCAGAGTGTTTTGTTGTGATCTGACTTACATTGGTTTAAATCAAGAGTAATTTAATTGAAGCCAAGGAGTTATACTGGTGAAATCAATGTGAGTGAAGTCTGAATCAGGCCCTTACTTTTTTCAAAGCGGTGTGCACACAGGTAGAATCAGGAGCCTGACATTGGGTCCTAGATATCTTATTGTGGGTCATTTTTGCAATGTACAAGTGCAAAAATATTCATTGCCCATGGAGACTCTCTTGACTCAGGTTAATAAAGAAAGAGAATATTGTTTTGCCTGTGTCTGAATTTAGATTGTAAGGTGACAAGTACAATAGGAGTTATGTCAGCTTAAGTGGATTTAACTTCTCATCGCAGATATCAATGGGTTATCCTTAATATATCCAACCTGCCAAAACCTCTGATTGCTGCTCATAGATGCTCTGTATATATTTAATGCATGTGGTGCAGGACAAAGGGAAGGTTGAATGTTAATTAGTCCAAAACCTGAAGAGAGCGAGAAAGAGAGAATGGAAGGTTAGAATATTAGTGGCAGACTTTAAGTGTTTTGCCAGATGTTCGTAGTAGATGCCAATCTATTTCCTAGAGCCTGGAAAGCTACAAAGTTTAATATCAGTGTCACATTCACAGAACATAAGCTGCAAGACCACAATCTGATGCGGTATGATAAATCATGCTGGCACTAATAGCATGGAATTGTTGGTTTTTAAATATCACTCTGTCACTAATATCTTGAGCTCACTGGCATATAAAATCACCATGGCACTCATAGCCTGAATTTAGCACATTTTCCAAATGTATGTGAACTCTGATACACACAGAAAAATCCGTCAATCTGACTCTACTATCCAAATGACTTCGTATATTTACATCTCATATCACTTTTGCAACTTGTTATATGTTTTTTCCTTTGGGGACGAATTCAACAACCTGTGCCTGCCTGTTACCTGTCTTTCTAACCTGTCTTCCTACCTGTCTTTCTAATCACAAATTCAAGACTTCTGCTCTGCCAGATCCCTTTCTTAGTAGTAAGGCCAAATCAATATTTTATGAATGATGATAGCTCTTAATTTGCATGGTTTGTACAAAAAAACCCAAAACCCAAACAAACCTGGGAAAACTAAATTTTGTTTTTCTAAGATGGTAAAAAGATCATTGGATGAAATTAAACAAATGAAAATTTAGGCTGTGTTGGAGTCCTGTTAGATGGTGGAATAGCTCCCAAGAGTAGTGGTGGAACTCCTATTGCTCAAGTCATTTAAACAAGTCATTAGACAAAGCATTGGAAATCAGCAGTGTTGGTATCAATCCTTTTTTTGGTACAGGGATGGACAATGGAACCTAATAAGTGAAAGGAATATTAAACTATTTTCTTCTTGGAAGTAGCTAATCACACATCTGGGGAGTCAGGAAGTATTTTTTTCACTTTTTCACTGATCATGCCTTTTCCCACATGCCTGAGTATTGTTTACATTGTTAAGACTGTGTTTGGCCTCCCATAGCACAACAAGTTTATAAAAGTTACCTTACTGCTACCACTGAAGTCTATGGTAAAACTCCCATTGACATCAGTGGGAATAGAGTTAAACCAGCATTGAGCATTTCTGAAAAATCTGTCCTAATAGGGTAAAGACGGCAAATTGTTGTCAAAGAACTCTAGGCATAAAGCCCCTATGAGTTGCTTCTGTTTTTAAACACCAGTATTGTTTAAACCTCATGTCCAACCTTTCCCTTTGTTTTCTTCTCCCTCTCTTCTCATTTTATGCCATTTTTGGTGCCATTCTGTATGTATGGAATAGCATGTGTGATTGTATGTGTGCAATCACCATCCCTTTCTATTCAAATTCCTCCTCAAAACACATTTCTTCTGCCTGGCCTGTCTGTTCTAGTTCTCTGTTATAAAACTCAGTGCCTCACAAGTTGGATGTTTTGTTTTGATTTTGTTTTAAAGAGCAACTGATGTTAAATTGCAGCCAACTTCTTTCTGTTGGTTGCTGCAGGTAATTACATCCTGAATGCACAAAAGGAGCTAGGCATTATGAATATTTGTTAATACTCTATGGAGGCCCTTTAGATGACAATAGGCACAGATTTTGGTCTGATGCCTACCTACATTGTTGTCAAAGCAGATAGGTGGCTAATGAAGTACCCCATCAGATACATCTGTATATTAGCTTAAAAATTCTACAAATACCATCTGCCTCTAACACCCCAAAAAGAAACATGAATGGAGAGTAGGGAGTTCTTTTTTGTATATTCTATGGATTTTAGGTGTATTTCTTATCTTGTAAAAGAGCCAACTAAGCCATTACAAATGGCTTCTACATTATTTTCTCATGCTTTCATATTTCCTGCTTGAAAAAAAATTGCTTCTCAACATCAGTTTTATAACTGTTACTCAGAGCCAGGAAGCAGATTCATCAGGATCTCTTAACCACATTTATCACCTCCTCTTATCACAGAGACCAGAAAAGTCAAAGTCAGGAGGGAAAAAAGAATGAACGCTAAGGCAGAGACCTTATATAGAATGGTCATGGATAAGACATCCCCAATTCTTATTAATAAACCAGAATGAGGGCTGCTAGCACCAGGGGAAAAAAGAAAAACTGTCTTCCTTCTCAACAATGGTGTGAAGATGCCCATAGGTAGCATGATAAAGATAGGTTATCTTCATAACTGGCATTTTTCCCATATAAGAAATGTATTAACCTTGTTAGTTCCCTCCTTTTTCTCCCATGTTCATTACCAACAAATATTCTAACATTTGCTACCGTGAATGCAATCGTAACAGTGACATAGAAACCTCAATTTTCATTTGCTCTCATCTTTCTGAAGAATGCCCCTTAGAGGTTAACAGTTTCCAGGCCATTTCTCAGCACACAGATAAATATTTATTTGGCAATTTTTTTAAAGTTACTAATAGATCAAAAATGGCTGAACACAAACCCCTCCATACTCATCATATGGATAGTCTTCCATGATTAATAGGCTATTTGCTAAGGGCCAACTCCTCAAAGGCATTTAGATGCCTAACTACCTTTGAGTGCCTAGTGCTTAACTGCACTAATGTGAGCAGATTTTAGTAGAACTGGACAGGAAAGCGTGGAAGGGTATGCAGGGGTTCCCAGACATGGTGTCCTTCCCACTCCCCCGATCCCACAAAAGCCCCTCCCCAGGGCTGGGGAACCATGAGTCAGGAAGTGGTATGCATTGGCAAGTAGGGACCATGGCTAAGGGAACAGATATTCTGCATTGCCTACTCCCTTCTGAGCTTCCAAGCAACATGAACTCCCAGTCCATCCATGTTGGAGAGGGGTGAGGGGGTTGGTGTAGAGCAGAGATGCTAATAGCAGCACAATAGAGAGGGAATGATGCTATCATAACGAAAATTGGACCAGCCATCACCATGGACATGACATACTACAGCCAGGGTAGTCAATTATTTTTTGTCAAGGTCCAGACTTCAGAGAAATTAAAAAAACAATAATGATAATAATAAATAAATAAAAAGATTTCAGGGTCCATTCAAAAGCCTCTGAAAGTCTGGATTTGACCCATGGTCTGCCTATTGACTACCCTTGTACTACAGGGCTTCAGCTTCCATTCCTTGGAATTTCCAGTGTTTGGAGGCCAGGCAGCCCTGGCTCCTCCTTATTGTCCAAATCCCCTCCTCATTCCAAGGAAACTGTGAACTGCACCTCCAGGAATTTCCTAGGCTCTGCCCCCTCGCCCCCATTAGGATGTGTATATAGAATCATAGAACTGGAAGGGACCTCAAGAGGTCATCTAGTCCAGTCCCCTGCACTCATGGCAGGACTAAGTATTATCTAGACCATCCCTGACAGGTGTTTGTCCAACCTGGTCTTAAAAATCCCCAATGACGGAGAGTCCACAACCTCCCTAGGCAATTTATTCCAGTGCTTAACCACTCTGACAGTTAGGAAGTTTTTCCTAATGTCCAACCTAAACCACTCTTGCTGCAATTTAAGCCCATTGCTTCTTGTCCTATCCTCAGAGGTTAACAAGAACATTTATTCTCCCTCCCGCTTGTAACAACCTTTTACGTACTTGAAAACTGTTATCATGTCCCTCTCAGTCTTCTCTTCTCAGACTAAACAAACCCAATTTTTTCAATCTTCCCTCATATGTCATGTTTTCTAGACCTTTAATCATTTTTGTTGCTCTTCTCTGGACTTTCTCCAATTTGTCCACATCCTTCCTGAAATGTGGTGCCCAGAACTGGACACAATACTCCAGTTGAGGCCTAGTCAGCGTGGAGTAGAGTGAAAGAATTACTTCTCGTGTCTTGCTTACAATACTCCTGCTAATCCCAGAATGATGTTTGCTTTTTTTGCAACAGCATTACACTGTTGACTCATATTTAGCTTGTGATCCACTATGACCCCCAGATCCCTTTCCGCAGTACTCCTTCCTAGGCAGTCATTTCCCATTTTGTATGTGTGCAACTGATTGTTCCTTCCTAAGTGAAGTACTTTGCATTTGTCCTTATTGAATTTCATCCTATTTACTTCAGACCAAATGATCTGGACCAGTTTGTCCAGATCATTTTGAATTTTAATCCTATCCTCCAAAGCACTTGCAACCCCTACCAGCTTGGTATTGTCTGCAAACTCTATAAGTGTACTCTCTATGCCATTATCTAAATAATTGATGAAGATATTAGGGGGAGGGATAGTTCAGTGGTTTGAGCATTGGCCTACTAAACCCAGGGTTGTGAGCTCAATCTTTGAGGGGGCCATTTAGGTATCTGGGGCAAAAATCTGTCTGGGGATTGGTCCTGCTTTGAGTAAGGGGTTGGACTAGATGACCTCCTGAGGTCCCTTCCAACCCTGAGATTCTATGATATTGAACAGAACCAGACCCAGAACCAATCCCTGCGGGACCCCAGTCATTATGCCCTTCCAGCATGACTGTGAACCACTGATAACTACTCTGAGTAGTCTCTCAATGATAACTACTCTCCCATATGACACTATGGTTGGGGAAGAAATGTAAATCAAGTATAACCTATTGAAAAATCACTTCTGAGCAAGCTCAGTGTTTGTCTGCTAACATTTTATCAGATCCCACTGAAGCCCCACTCTTTTTTATAACAGAATACAGGTAGCATCTCTCTGACAGGCACGGGAAAGTGCAGAGGTAATTTGCAGAAGGTTAATTTATAACCATCTTATTGAAGCACACACTGCAAAACCCTCCAAAAAAACAGCTTAACATTAAGGACAGGAAGAAATCATAGCTGAGAACAAATTGTGGATCTCATGATTCCAGGGTCTCAGCAGTCTTTTCTTCTGTATTCGTCATATTTGCAAATTCTAAGCTTTCACTTTTACTTTTTCCCTTCTCTGCTGTAAATATGTAGTCATAACAATGATTGCCTTTAGTATGGCGTAGATTTCACCCTCAGAATATGATTACTCCACCATTCCCACTGACTTACATGGGACTACTCACAAAGTAAAGTATTATTTAACATGAGTAGAGGTGTTGGACGCTGGCCAGGAGGAAGGAAGGAAGAGAGAAAAGAGGAGAGAAAGAGAAGAAAAAGAATGAAATATGTATTTCTCCAAGTTGGACATACAACTCAAAAAGTTAGAAAAATCTGAATTTGATTTAGAAAGAGAACTCCTTAGTGGGAGTTGGACAGGACTAAAAATCTATTATTTCATGGCTATGATTTTTTTTTTCAGTTTGATAAACTTGCACTCCAAAAGTCTAGCTCATTACTTGGCTAAAAAAAAAAAAAAAAAAAAGAGAGTTCAGTGTTTTTTAATATTTCTATCAGCATGACATGGGGATGATAACAATACAGAGTTAGACGTTAAAAAACTAAACACTAATATGGAACAGACAGAAAAAAAACCACAAAATACTATACTAAAATGTATATTTCTACATACCAACATACAGTATTCCTGTCATTGGAAAGAAATGCTGGTAATTAGTGGAAATCTCATCCATGATAGCATCTTCTGTACTTGATTTGAAGTTCTGAAGTAAATTAGTATACAGACATTTCCCAACACACTAAATCCTGTGTCATTGGTCTTTTCCCAAACTGAAGCTGTATCATGTAGATGATGCCCCCAGTTCAACAGAAACACTAGAAAAATAATGGTACTGGTGAAACCAAAACTTCTTTTATATCCTGCTTAAATTGTGCACTTCTCGATACATTCCAGTGACTGGTAGATATCATGCAGTCCATTCTGACCAAATCAAGTGAAGTACAAGGTTCAATAGGTAACATATGAAAGCATGACGTATGCAGCTTCAACCCAATTATTGCTAGTTAAAGCTGATAACATACATTAACTATTCTACACAGGCCAGGCTGAATAAATATGATCTTTGTAAGCAATTAACTTGTTAAGCTGCTGTTTATCTTAAATGCCATGGGAATATAGAGCATTTGGTTTAATTATACTTTGCATTGTTCTCTAGTCTTTTAATCTATCACATTGTCAGAGGGTGACTGGTCCCTGGAAGAAAGGAAGCAGGGTCTAGTGCACCTGAACTTATTACCTGCGGTCCAATTGGGTTTAAAGGAAGGCACCTGGGTCTTATAAAGCAGTTCTCACTCAGTAGGGGGAAGATACCAGTGGGGAAGGCTTGTGGAGAAAGCCGAACTCCAGGCAAGAGGTACTAGAGAGCAGGAAGGGATGTGCCTAGCTTGGGTTTAGGGCAAAAGAAAAGAACATCCTTCCAGAGGGTAGACCCTCAGGAAGGAGAGATTGGGCCCAGCTGAAACTGGGAAGACTTGTCGGTTTGAGTTCTAGTTTGAAAGACTGCGTAGGATTTAATAAATTGGACCCCAGAGGGAAAATGGGTTGAATATTTGGACTGTGTAGACTTTTTAAAGGGCCCATGAGTGAAGGGGGAACTGAGGCAGGCCTCAGCAGAGCCATGCTTGGCTAGCAGGGGTGCTACAGGGTGGGTGTATCCTTTCACATTCACACACACACACACACCCATACACAGAGAGAGAGAAAATAAGGGAGAAAATAACAATGAGATTCATCTTGGAAAAAGTAGCTCACATGTTTTCCTTCCATCCATGCATTTCCACTGTACCCATCTTTTAGTACCTAATTCCCATATATATAATTGAAAATAACATAATTGGCATGTGACATACCATACCATCTTCATCTTGATTTACATCCCTTTCCTAAATGGGTTTATTCTTGTCTCCTGGAGAAATGCTAATGGACCATCCTCTCTCTCTCTCTCTCTCTCTCTCTCAATAAAATATGGAAAGCTGCAGATTGAATTGGGGCTAAGTATAAAGTGAAAAGGGAAAAGAAGAAGGGGCCAATCCCTAAGGAATGCCAAGAAAGAAGAAGGGAAGAGAAGGAGTCTTTGAAGGATTAGTGGGAGAGGCAGCAGTAGAGAATAGCGTGCAGGAGGAGCTAGTAAGTGACAGTATCAAAAGCAGCAAATAGCTCAAGGAGGATAAGAATAGAGGAAGGCCTTTAGATTTGGTTATAAGGGGATGCTTGGATGACTTGGTACATGCTAAATTCTTTGAACCTCCTTACAGGACATATTTGCCAATCCTCTGCTCATTTTTGTTTCCTCTCTCTGGAAATGTCCTTTTTATAACGAGGTTGATCCATTATGAAAATGTATTGTGGTACAAGTGGCAAAGCATAACACAACTCTTGGGAGTGGATCATCTTTGTCAAAAATAGATAGGTGGACATGTTTTAGCAGCTGTTATATAATTAGTAGGGCTGTCAAGCGATGAAAAAATTGTGATTAACTGCGCAAATAATCGTACTGTTAATAATAGAATATCATTTATTTAAATATTTTTGGATGTTTTCTACATTTTCAAATATATTGATTTCAATTACAACACAGAATACAAAGGGTACAGTACTCCCTTTATAATTATTTTTGATTACAAGTATTTGCACTGTAAATAAAAAGAAATAGTATTTTTCAATTCACCTAAAACAAGTACTGTAGTGCAATCTCTTTATCATGAACATTGAACTTACAAATGTAGAATTATGTACAAAAACCTGCGTTCAAAAATAAAACAATGTAAAATTTTAGAGCCTGCAAGTCCACTGAGCCCTACTTCTTGTTCAGCCAATCGCTGAGACAAACAAGTTTGTTTACATTTGCAGGAGATAATGCTGCCCACTTCTTGTTTACAATGTCACCTGAAAGTGAGAACAGGCATTCACATGACACTGTTGTAGCCGGTGTTGCAAGATATTTACCTGCCAGATGCGCTAAAGATTCATATGTCCCTTCATGCTTCAACCAGCATTCCAGGGGACATGCATCCATGCTGATGATGGGTTCTGCTTGATAACAATCCAAAGCAGTACAGACCGACACATGTTCATTTTCATCATCTGAGTCAGATGCCACTAGCGGAAGGTTGGTTTTCTTTTTTGGTGGTTCGGGTTCTATAGTTTCCGCATCGGAATGTTGCTCTTTTAAGACTTCTGAAAGCATGCTCCACACCTTGTCCCTCTCAGATTTTGGAAGGCACTTCAGATTCTTAAACCTTAGGTTGAGTACTGTAGCTATTTTTTAAAATCTCACATTAGTACCTTCTTTGCGTTTTGTCAAATCTGCAGTGAAAGTGTTCTTAAAATAAACGTGTTGGGTCATCATCTGAGACTGCTATAACATGAAATATATGGCAGAATGCGGGTAAAACAGAGCAGGGGACATAGACATACAATTCTCCCCTAAGGAGTTCAGTCACAAATTTAATTAACACATTTTTTTTAACCAGTGTCATCAGCACGGAACCATGTCCTATGGAATGGTGGCCCTAGCATGAAGGGGCATATGAATGTTTAGCATATCTGGCACGTACCTTGCAATGCCAGCTACAAAAGTGCCATGCAAATGCCTGTTCTCACTTTCAGGTGACTTTGTAAATAAGAAGCAGGCAGCAGTATCTCCTGTAAATGTAAACAAACTTGTTTGTCTTAGCGATTGGATGAACAAGAAGCAGGACTGAGTGGACGTGTAGGCTCTAAAGTTTTATATTGTTTTGTTTTTGAGTGCAGTTATGTAACAAAAACATCTACATTTGTAAGTTGCACTTTCCCAACAAAGAGATTGCCCTACAGTACTTGTATGAGGCAGATTGAAAAATACTATTTCTTTTGTTTATCATGTTTACAGTGCAAATATTTGTAATAAAAAATAATATACACTTTGATTTCAATTACAACACAGAATACAATATATATGAAAATGTAGAAAAACATCCAAAATAATTAATACATTTCAATTGGTATTCTATTGTTTAACAGTGCGATTGAAACTGCCATTAATCGCGATTAATGCTTTTAATTGCAATTAATTTTTTTGAGTTAATCACGTGAGTTAACTGCGATTAATCGACAGGCCTAATAATTAGGTCTTAAGCCATTTTGAAGAGTATATAAAATACACCTTTGTAAGCAGATGCCTTTCCCAGAGTGCTGTAAAAACAGTCTATACTATATGTAATAAAAAATTCTCCAACCTCCTAGGGGTTTGGCTTTATTAACAAATAAATCAACATGAAGGTATCTCAAAAATCGACTCAAGCCTTCTTCCCAGGTTTGGCTGCTCTGAGAGTTCCTGCTTGAAGACTTCTCAGCCTTCACCCTATGTTCTCCTTTGTTATCTCAGTAGAAAAATTAGACACTTGCTATAGTGAATCAGCAGCACGCACACAACATTTTCTGCAGGATCATCACCTGCTTGTAGTTGGGGTTTTCAGACAAACACTGCTGGCCTGTTACAGCATTATTATGGGGCTTTTCTATGCTAGCAGTTGCTGAACATGACATCCTTACTTACATTTGCAGCTAAACCTAATTCAGCTGTACCTTTGTTGACAGTAGTTGTCGGTGACAAGTAGTTTTTCTAGCCTATTGTGTCTAGCGGAACCTGCTTCTTTGCATTCTAGATGTTACTATATTTTTGATTGCATGCCAGGTATATAGCTTATATCAAGCATCTTTAGCTTTGCTATCCAGTTTTTATTTTTTGTGTTTTCTTACCTGCTGTTGTGTATGGCTTCTTAAGTTAACTAACAAATGAGCAATGTGGATGTACTTTATTTCTATGAGTTATCAATGATCTTATAACTCATTAGTGGTGGAGCAGAAAGTTGTCAATTATGAAAGGTCATGAGTAACAGCAAAAATAAATATTGTATTCATAGTCACTGAATATTCTTTATCTCGCAGGCCAGCAGCTTCTGCTCTTAAATCAGTGCTTATTATATTTGAATGGCATAGGTCTGGAATACTGCTACATGTGTACTGGGATGCTGGATGAGGATTGACTGAGCAGAAAGCAAATGCAGAAATGCTGCAAGTGTCTGAATAACACAGTGTTGAAGTATATGGTATCTTGATAGATAAATGTATCCAAATTTGTTGTCATGATAGCATTTTATTGGTGAGTGATGGAAGATGGTAAAAATAAGGGAATACTATCAAGACACCTATCTGCACTCAGTGTTTCGTGTGTGTGGTTTTATTAAATATAGAGAAAAGGTTTGGTATACAGGTTTCATCAGCATGAGTTTGGGATGGATACAACAACTCGTGAAGCCACAAATGAATTTTGTAAGTCATCCCTAAATGAGTGTTGACAAATCCCTTTTACCACACCAAAGCCATCATTTGTTCTGTGTATGGGCGCACATGTTAGAGGAAAAACTATTTTTATGAATGGTTTAAAGAGTTCAACATAAATTTTACTGAGATTCATTTTTGTATCCTTTGGCCTGTGAAGGCAAGAGTTTTAGTGGTCATAGGCCAAATTTTCCTATAAATTATATGAGTGTAAGTGAGAAGAGAATCTGGATTCATGAGTTTAGCTGTACTGAGAGGACAATAAAAAATTCTAAATAATATCCAAAGATGTTGGTGTTCTATAATCTTGGGACCCTTGAGCACTAGAATTTAATCCTAGGTCCCCTTGTATAACACTCCTGTTTCTCATCCCGCATGATGTGCGGTATGGATTTTAAAGCTGTGACATGTTTATATACAGAAAAGCTATCACTGACCCCAAAACTAAATATTGTCTATACTGGGCTTCAGACAGGTGTAATTTTAGGTTGAGGGAGGAAGAGGAAACACTTTTATGGCAGGTTGACTTTTAAAAAAAACAATGTCACTCTTTTAAGCTGCTCCGGAGTTTGGAATGTTAGAATGGAACCTAAGGAGATGGATCAGTGTGTTGTGGGGAGTGTGTCATGATTAATGTAACTGGAGTCAGAGGGCCAATATTCCCTGGAGGAACTGTTATTGAGGGGACACCAGGGAAACAGGGAATGTGAGAGATTGGGTTGGAAGCAACACAGCCACATGGACAGAGAAGTGCACATGGTTTAATAAAGTTCAGCTTAACCCGCATTCAGCTTCACTCAGTGCTAATGCAACAGGGAGGGGAGACAGTCAAAGCTGCATGATAAATTCATTTAATATGGAGTCCTGCATTTTATTACACTAACTCTGAACCTGTATGTTAAGCCATGCAGGCAGCTCCCTGTGTCCATGCAGAACCCCAGTGAGAGCACCTCTACACATGCAGGGTATTTTGTATATTATTGTGATGGGTTGGATCACAGAAACCCCCTTGGGAACTGCCAAATGATGTGCCAAGACTATTTCTGCCCCTGCTTTCCCTGCCAGCTTGGGACTCTAGCACCCTGTCTTGTTGAGCCAGACAGGCCAGTCTGCTCCTACACCGACCCAGGGTCTGAACCACATGCCCCAAAACTGCAGACTTAACTGAAAGCAACTTAAGAAGGGTTCCTGTCTTTAACACTCAGATCCTCAACTCCCAATGGGGTCCAAACCCCAAATAAATCCATTTTACCCTGTATAAAGCTTATACAGGGTAAACTCATAAATAGTTTGCCCTCTATAACACTGATAGAGAGAGATGCACAGCTGTTTGCCCCTCCCCCAGCTATTAATACATACTCTGGGTTAATTAATAAGTAAAAAGAGATTTTATTAAATGCAGAAAGTAGGATTTAAGTGGTTCCAAGTAGTAGCAAACAGAACAAAATGAATTACCAAGTAATATAAAGTAACACACACAAGTCTGAGTCTAATACAGTAAGAAAACTGAGTACAGATAAAAACCTCACCCTTACAGGAATTCCAGTAAACTTCCTTTTACAGACTAGTCTCCTTCTAGTCTGGGTCCAGCAATCACTTACACCCCCTGTAGTTACTGTCCTTTGTTCCAGTTTCTTTCAGGTATCCGTGGGGTGGAGAGGCTCTCTCTTTAGCCAGCTGAAGACAAATTGGAGGGGTCTCCCAGAGATTTAAATAGACTCTCTTGTGGGTGGAAACCCCTCCTCTCTCCTATGCAAAGTCCAGCTCCAAGATGGAGTTTTGGAGTCACCTGGGCAAGTCACATGTCCATGCATGACTCCGTTTTTACAGGCAGCAGCCATTGCTCACATGTTACTTTGAAGGTCCTCATGTAGACTTCTTGTGTGGATTGGAGTCTTCCAAGCTCCATTGTCCCTTAAGTGCTTCTCGATTGGGCACTTAATTTGCACATTCCTTTCTTAAGAAGCTGATCAAATGCCTTACTAAGGCTACTTAAAAATCAAGCAAGTACACAGCCAATATTCATAACTTTGAATACAAAAATGATACATGCATACAAATAGGATTAATACATTCAGTAGATCATAACCTTTACAGAGATATGCTACATGGCATATGTCGCATAAAACATATTCTAGTTATGTCATATATACATTCATAAGCATATTTCCATAAAGCCTTATGGGGGACACCATCACAATTATATACGACTATTGGAAGTAAAAGAGTTGATTGAAAGGCTGACCATATTAATGAGAACAATCTACCTGGGGTTATCATAGGCTGAATACATCTGATTGCATAAACAAAACCAGGAACAATGAGTGTTTGAGAATGTGTGTATATAACGTATTGACAATAAAAGAGCAAGGACCTTACACCTGTTTTAAGGCCAGAGCAGTATAAAATGGCCTTAGTGTAAATGAGAATCAGGCCCTACTTTCAGCAAGCCGTTCCTGAGGAAATAACGTGGGATATTTTTGTGAATGTAAAGTGCAGGCATATATTATGTGCTAATAAGACTTCAGATCTTCTCATTTCTACTTGTTTAATTGTACCTAACTGAAAATACTATTCTAATAAGTATATAGTTGTCATTGTGAATAAGAGAGTTTGAATAAAATATAAAGAAAATTGCTCTATGTAATGCTGGGATAAATTCTGTGTATAAAGCCTCCACAGCCCCCTTTTAATCATCTTGTCCATTGTATTGTAAATGTTTAAAGGAACTACTCTTTATTTGTGGCTCAGCCACTCTACTGTACTGGTGGGTCTGTGATAGATTTCCTTCAATGAGTTAGAGCAGGGGTGATCCTCTGAGCCGCATACGATAATCTTCAGAAGTTTGAGAGCCAGGCAGGCCTGCCAGGGCTCAGGGCTTCAGCGCTGTGGGGCAGCCTGCTGGGGCTTGGGGCTTCTGCACTGCAGGAAGGGGTCTCAAGGCTTCAGCCCCACGGGAGGCACCTGGTGGGGCTCGGGGCTTCAGCCCCACTCCTCGTGAAGGAAAAACCCCAAGCTCCCACCCCACCCAAGTCTGGTAGGCGGAGAATGGGGAGATGGGTGTGGGGGGCTCCACAAGCCGCACTTTAAGTGTAAAAGAGCCACTTGCAGTTTGGCCACCCCTGAGTTAGAGGATGTTGGCTTGTTATTTGCTCCTCTGGGAGAGGAGAAAGGAATTAAGTGGTGCTGTTTCCACATTTCTAGGCATGGATGCATGTCACCTTGTTTTTCCTTTTCATCTGTACCTGGTAAAAGGTCATGCCCCTTTGTCTTTTCATTTATTCTGTGTGAATCCTGGCTAGTTGGCCCTTTAAGGCAAGCTGGGCTCAGTCTGGCTCATGATCTAGCACAGGGATCGGCAACCTTTCAGAAGTAGAGTGCCGAGTCTTCATTTATTCACTTTAATTTAAGGTTTTGCCTGCCAGTAATACATTTTAATGTTTTTAGAAGGTCTCTTTCTATAAGTCTATAATATATAACTAAACTATTGTTGTATGTAAAATAAATAAGGTTTTTAAAATGTTTAAGAAGCTTCATTTAAAATTAAATTAAAATGCAGAGCCCCCCGGACCAGTGGCCAGGACCCGGGCAGTGTGAGTGCCACTGAAAATCAGCTCGCGTTCCGCCTTCGGCATGCGTGCTATAGGTTGCCTACCCCTGATCTAGCAGCTACCTTGTCCTTGTCCTTGCCCTGCCCTTGATCTAGCCACCCAGGGGCAGTTAGTGATCTCAGCTGTATATAATGGAGTTAGAGTGACTGACCCCAGCTGCAGAGGACTACTTAAGTAGAACTGGGAACTTAGTCTAGGGGAGAGACTGTAGAGAAGACAGGACTCTGAGGGAGGAAGCAGGGTAGGCTCTTAGGTGAGGACCCCTGACACAGGGTCTACAAAGATCAAGGATCTTGATCTTGACTTGCATCTGAAGAAGTGAGGTTCTTACCCACGAAAGCTTATGCTCCCAATACTTCTGTTAGTCTTAAAGGTGCCACAGGACCCTCTGTTGCTTTTTAAAGATCAAGGAGACCCTTAAGGGAAGCTGCCAGAGTCCCCCAGGAAGGAAGACAATAAGGGAATCCTGCTGGGGAAGAAGCAAGGTAAGAGAAGCTCTGCAGGGGTCAGGAGAAGGGGCCAAGAAGCAGAGGACTTTAGCGGAGCCCAAGAAGAGCAGAACTATTAGTTTAGGTGTTTGATTTGGACTTTCAGTTGGACCTTTTGTTACCCCAGAAAGGCACTGAACTTTGTGTCTTGGCTGGAGGGCCGAGCCACAGAAGACCTGGTGAGAGGCAGATGGCCAGTACGAGGCACTGGAGATGAGGACCCCTTGCAGCATCATACCCTGACACAAGGGGGCACTATAAATGGTGTGTTCCCTACCATCACTATGTAAATTTTCTTGAATGTTTTTAAAAACTCAAGTCAAACTCTCGACTAAACAGAGGTTTCCCCACAGGCCATGGAATCATTTCAGTCTGCCAAGCCTAGAGCCAAATAAAACAGGAAATTGGAAAGACAAATAAAAGAAGCTCTATTTATGACAAATAAACTCTCCACTGAACAATGCCCCCCACACACACACTCTTCCACTTGCAACCACAAAGTGGCTGACCACAATGAGAATTTTTTAAAAATAAAGCCTATAAAGATGATTTAGTTGGGGATGGGATGGGATGATTTAGTTGGGGGTTGGTCCTGCTTTGATCAGGGGGTTGGACTTGATGACCCATTAACTGTTTGCTGCCCCACCCTGGCTGAGGGCCAGGGCTCACAGACTCAATTGGTGCCCAGCCTGGACTGCAGGCTTGGCCTACTAATTGTCAGCTAATTCCCCCCCCCTCCCCCCCCGCCCCCGGAACTGAGTCACTCCAGAGGCATTGTAGCATCACACTGACCATAGGTACCAACTTTTCCCGGCGCCGGTGGGTGCTCTCCCCCCAGCCCTGCACCGACTCCATCCCTGCCCTGCCCCCTCCGGCCCCTGCCCCACCCCCATTCCAACCCCTTCCCCAAAGTCCCCGCCTCAACTCTGCCCCCTCCCTACCCCATTGGACTCCTTTCCAAAATCCCCGCCCCAGGCCTGCCTCTTCCCAGAGCGCGCCGCATTCCCCCTCCTCCCCGCTCCCTCCAGCGTTTGCTGCCGTGAAACAGCGCTGGGAGCGAGGGGGAGAAGCAGGGACGCATCACGCTCAGACGAGGAGGCGGAGGTGAGCGGGGCGGGTGAGCGGGGCGGGGAACTGCCCGTGGGTGCAGAGCACCCACCAATTTTTCCCCATGGGTGCTCCGGGGCTGGAGTCGGCGCCTATGACACTGATCCTTCCCAAAGTCCTCAGGCTGGTTTTGTATATCATGGTAGGGTCACAGTACATGCCTCGCAGCATCCTTGTGAGCAGGTCAGCCCCCAAATGCTAAGGCTGGATCTAATCAGAGAGATATTACAAGGCTTAATGAGAGGTCAGACCCTTTCATAGAATCATAGAATATCAGGGTTGGAAGAGACCTTAGGAGGTCGTCTAGTCCAACTCCCTGCTCAAAGCAGGACCAACCCCAACTAAATCATCAAGCCTGACCTTAAAAACCTCTAAGGATGGAGATTCCATCACCACCTTAGGTAACCCTCCTAGTGAAATAGTTTTTCCTAATATCCAACCTAGACCTCCCCCACTGCAACTTGAGACCATTGCTCCTTGTTCTGTCATCTGCCACCACTGAGAACAGCCTAGCTCCATCCTCTTTGGAACCCCCCTTCAGGTAGTTGAAGGCTGCTATCAAATCCCCCCTCACTCTTCTCTTCTGCAGACTAAATAAGCCCAGTTCCCTCAGCCTCTCCTCATAAGTTATGTGCCCCAGCCCCCTAATCATTTTTGTTGCCCTCTGCTGGACTCTCTCCAATTTGTCCACATCCTTTCTGTAGTGGGGGGCCCAAAACTGAACGCAATACTCCAGATGTGGCCTCACCAATGCCGAATAGAAGGGAATAATCACTTCCCTCGATCTGCTGGCAGTGCTCCTACTAATGCAGCCCAATATGCCATTAGTCTTCTTGGCAACAAGGGCACACTGTCACATTCCTGCCAATCAATGACAAATGGCCTTTGACTTAAATATGAACAGGCCAGAGCCCAAGATTATGGCCGAATCCAACAATGTACTAAGCACCCTCCACTTTAATTACTTCAATGGAAGATGAAAGCACTTAGCACCTCAGAGAAGGTTTTCATCACTTTGCTGGATTGAGCATAAAATATTTGTGCAATGCTTGGAACAGAAAAGGGGCCATATAAATGCAAAGCTGAAATTCTTATCAGCCTGGCTATTTATTGAAGAGCTTTTTAAAAAAAATTGAACTGCTCTGGAAATGCCAATCAAATGTTCATAGATCTGTAGACATTAGAATGGATTCTAACTTTTCCAGTTCAGCTTACTAGTTATTAACTGGCATGGCTGGCAGGTCATTTGTATTTCTTCATGGTAAAACAATGTGTTTACTTTGAGCAACTTGCCTGAGCACAAGTTTCCTCTGCAAAGCTACAGCTGGGATGACAAATGGGATTTAGCAAATGAAGTTTTCTGTTGGGTCCCTGTTTCTGTTTCTGTGGTTTTTGTACAGATGTTTGGAATTTGATTTTTCTCACAAATGCTGTGAACTGAAAACAACACTTTTCATCTAGGAAAAATTCAAGAATACTCTACTAGTCTGAACACTGAAGTGTATAAATATGATCTGATGTGCAGGGAAAACACAATTGGCAAATGATGCGTCCTTAGAAAGTAGGCAAATATAATTATAAGTAAATACATAGAATATTAAAGTTAGGAATATGCATATATAAAACATTTACTATGTTTATTGTATTACACCAATGCTTTGGCAGTAAAAAGGGAGCTGAAGGACAAATTTGGTTTTGAACTGGTGGTTAATGGAAAACAAACTTTTTACTTCAGCTCTCGTTAAGGACAAAATACTCTGGCCTGCTAAGCAGGGCAGGACGAGGCAAAGCAGAATTCCTCAGATGGACCTTTTCTCAATGGTATGAGCTAGAGCTCCTCCTCCACAGCTCTACCTTTATGCTGGGACTTGGCAATATGTCATCCACTGTCTGCCTACCAGTCCCCTCCACTATGTCCAATCTTGCCTGTCCAATATCCTTGTGCACTCTTATTGATGCTGATGCATGAAGGAATAGAATTCAGTTCTCAGTCTGTTAATTGAATTATAATTCAACAGCAAATGAAGTTCGGTATATGTAATTTGACTGTGACAGTCTCTGCTGTAGACATTATCTGACCTGAATTTTTGCTGGAGAGTTTGGAATCTGATAACAGCAACAAATGGAAGTTGCTGAACAATATGCAAAATTATTTGGTCCTTCAATACCACACTTATTTCCTCAGCTAAACACCTCTCTTTATAAACACTGTCCTATCTATTAACACTCACGTATCTTATTTACAACCAACCTAAGTCCTGTCAAGGCTTAAGGAGATACTTTAGGAGCTCACTTTGCATCGAGCACCATCAGTACTGCGTAGATGCAATTCTTTTGGACATTTTAATGGGAAATAAAACTGATAAAGAACAGAAACCCCCTTCTTAGCTTCATTTATCTAAGCAAAGTGCAGTTTCTCTGATGCTCTGGGGCCCTAAAGGCACTTAAGAAATAAATGTACTTGGTATCATTTGAGAAGCAGGATTATCCACCATCCTGCATTTCATCCAATTATCCTAAGAGTATTATGTGGAATAGCAGCCCTGTCATAAACACATACTTTACAATTCTCCTCAGAACTCCAGAAATCTGTAACTTACCAGTATAACTCAATCCCATGCTTTGTTAGGCTGATATCCCAAGTAAAAGTAGCTCTCTTTCCCAGCTCCCTTAATTAGGGGTTTTAAAAGTTTCTTCCTGCATGTAAAATGCTATATATTGATTTTTATATTCATAACATCTAGCCTGAGTTATTTGTAGTAGCCCCTATTAACTTTGGCTTGCTCCCCACTTAAATTACTGAAAATAATGTGTACCTCAGAAACCAACCAAACAAAAAAACCCATATAAAAGTCTTGGAAGCAATGCGATGTCTGTTCAACTTCCAATTGCTTTGCTTTTTTGTTGTTTCCTTTTTTTACCCTCCCTTGTTTTGTGGGTTGTCTATTTTTGGCACTGATCCTCGTCTGAGGATCACATGGGTAGAACCCTATACCCATATAGAGCTCCACTGGAATCCTTGGTGCTCTGGGTGGGCTGAGGGTTTCACCAACATAGTTATCAGTACAGGATTGGGGCCTTAGATGGTAAGCTCTTTGGGACAGAATGCATGCCTTCATATCTCTGCAAAGAGCCTAAGACACCATATATAAATAATAGTAAAATATTTCAAATTTATCTTGTATATAAAAATAAAGTTGTCTACTGATTTTTTTATTATTATTATTTTGTAGAAAACACTGCATCCAGTCAGCTCCACTGCTTTAATGTACAAAAAGTTTTGAGTAGTGGGTCTCTGGCATTCTGGAGCAACTTCAGTATAAAGCAGCAATAGACAAATGGGAATAAAAACCAGTGGTGGGATCTGTAAATATGTATGTAGCCTGGAGGAATGAACGCTGTCCTGAGTTCTAATCCTGGAAATCTAATCCAAGAAATAAACTGTGGAACCTATGGAAAATAGTTGAGGTAGTTTTGTTCAGTGGACATGGCAATGGAGAGAGAACAGAGAGAGCCTTCTTCTGTCCTTGTTCAGCGACTCTCCCACATCCAAGGACTCCATGAGACTGCTGCCAATAGAGATGCTAGACTCCCCAAAGTGGGTGGGAAGGAGCCATGACCCCTTCCTTCCACTGGCATTTGCTCTGTTCAAGGTATGGGGGAACAAATACTACTGCATCCTTACAAAGCCTGGCAGGATGGCCATGCCTCTGGAGCTGCAGCAGATATGCACAATAGCTTGGGATGTCCTCAGGGCACAGTGTGCCTCTGTGTTGCCCCCCACACAGGGTACACCCTTAAAGGCCCAACATGGTCCTCAACAAATAGCTTCACAATTTCTTACCTGAAAGTTTCATGTATGGAATGCTGATTATTTCTTGGGGCTCTCTTAGCCAGGTGAGCCATCACCTGGCCTTTTAGATGAACTAGCTGCATGCTGCTTTTTTTTAATATAAGCTTTTGTTTTCCTAAGGTTCCCCACAGTAGTTTTAGAGAGGCCAGCACCATATACTTCCTCATCCAGAATCTCCATCTTCAGAGTCAGATTCAGGTTCAAGAAGGTATTTGGGGCTGAATTATCACCAAGATTGTTGTTGTTGTTGTTGTACTGGTAACCCCAGTGCTCCGGGACCTCCATCACAACATCAGAGATTTCTTGGCCTTTTTAAAGAGTCATGCCATTTTAAGTCATGCATAAAAATTAAAATCCAGTTAAAGAACCTGCTGATTTAATAGGGCCAACTCTGGGTCTCCTCTAACTTATAGCGTGCTTTGGGATATCTGCCTAAGGTACACTAACATTACACAAATGATTACTTCATTCAAGATCAATCAGTTTAAATTTCACATAACTGACATAATTGGCTTGGAAGTGATGTTTGGATGAGACCTTTAACTGGAATGAGACCTTTTTGAGGGGAGAGGATAAGGAACACAGGAAAATGTTTAGACTGTTGTATAGATCTGGTGCGCAGGTTGCTGAGATAAGCAAGTGATGCCCACTGCCTGCACCCTTTGTTGCACCTATTTTCCCAGACCACACATATGGGATATGAAAATGAAAGTATTGATGCAACCATTGATCTTTACATGGACAAAAGTGTTTTCTTCTGCCTTACTGACACAGATAGATGAAAACCAATAAACTCTCTCTACCCTGCTCCCCCTACACTTAAAAAAAAAAAAAAAAAAAAAAAAAAAGAATTACTTGAGAGCATATTTATCAAAGAATCACCAGCTGTCTTTCTGTTTGGACCCTAAATGACCTACTGGGCTGGAGCAGCAGTGATGGATGAAGTGATGTGTGTGTGTGTGTGTATGTAGGTATATGTATGAGCAGGTGTTTTAAAATTAAAGTGCTTTGGAATTCTTCTAGACAAAAGTCATTATTGTGAGTAAATCCTAATTTTTTTTTTCTGCAGCTTTAGTCTCCATGTTTTCCAAAACCCATATCTCACCTGATATTTTTATATTAGATTATTTCAGTTTTATGACTCCTTGATTTTTGTGAATGTCCCTGGTGTCCTAGAACATTTGTAAAAATTGAGGTAAACGTGGAATTCCCATCCCAGTTTTGCAGGCCAAAAAGTTTTGAATAGTTAAGACAAACATACAGATTTTAAAGTTATCTGAACAGAACCAAGACACTAATGCTTGATAGATGGCCAGTCACTGAAGTAGGTATAAAGACAACTCATATAGTTTCCAGTCTCCAAATCAATGCGATTTCAATATAGTGTCACAAGGGGGAGCCATTGTCAATGCTATCACCCTGAGCTCATTAAATGTAATTGTTTACAGAGCTACGCTGTTCCCTTTGTGAGAGGAGTGCAAGCTCTACTTGTGCTGATAGAGATTAGGGACAGGTTTTTCTAGAAAATTTTACAAGACTAGCTAGTGCTGGAGTCAGGACTTAGCCTCTGTAGAGTGAAATAAAAGAAAATCCAACAAAGGTTGGAGAATGTGCCCAGTAGCACCAGAAATTTGTATCTAAAGCAGAGAAAAAAGATTCAGTGATGAAAGACTTTAACCCTTAAATTCCTCTAACTCACTTTCCCCACATTGCTTAATGCTGATGAAGAGCCTTACTTAACTCCCCTTTGACACAGAATGTAGCTGTGGAAGTGAGGTTTTTGGTCATCAAATCTAGACAGGGAATTGCATTGCCAATTAGTGTGCCTGGCTGGTCTTCTACACAGTTCTACCAAATTAATTCCTCCTCGGCACTCAACTAGTGACAGACTTTTGAAGCTATAGTCAATCTTCATAGGAAATTATTTGCTCTTTGTAATGTGTCTAAATGTATGCAGAGGGGTCACAAACACGTGTGAACACACAGACAGAGCCAAACTCTGCCCTGGTTAAATCTATTGCCTTCAGTAGTATTCCATCAGCATTTGATTTGGCCCAGTGTCTCTATCTTGATTGAATTTCATGAACATTTATTATAACTGACCAGGCATGAATGATACATAGTACACTACTTCATCCTTTTCTATAAGGCTGTTTAATCTGTATCCTCAGGCAATATGTCTTCCTCTTTCGCAGAAAGAATGATAAAATGAGAACAAATATCCCATCATATGGGCACCATCTCTCCCTCAGTCAGAGAAAAGAGTTCCTACTTCCTTGCCTAGTGCAAACAGCCTGATTCTTTAAACATCCAGGATCCAGAATGATGTGTCTAGAGTTAGACCAATGTCACTCCAAGGAAGTAAAACCATCCTTTGTAATCTGCACTGGCTTTCAGGCCCATTCAGAACTGGCGTTACTATTTTCAAAACTTTCTATTAGCTTCTTTTGCCCAGCTTCTGTCTCTCTCAGGTCCATCTGCTCCCCATCCCATTCACTTTGCTTTTCTGTGCCACTTCCTCATGACTCCATGACTCCTGAGAGGTACAGGTGGCTGGGCTGAGGGTCACACTTTCACTTCTGTTTCTGTATTCTTTGGAACTGTTTCACTTTCTTCTAGCATCCCAATAAGTCACTTCCTCCTTCTAAAACTCTCTGTAGAAGCCTCTTCTTTCTAAAAAATATTTAGTTTGAGATTAAATCTCATAGTAAAGCACTTCGTATTTTATGAAGGAAATTCAAAATCAATGGCATTGTATCATGGTCTTACAGAGCACATTGTTCAAGTTCTCTGCCTAGCACTTCTGATACTGTAATGATGTAGAGAACAATCTAATTGCTACCTCTCCCCCTGCATATTATTTTTTTGTTTGACATAATTCTTGGCCATTGTTATATAACACTTTTCTGCCTGCCTCTCTTCCTTCTTACAATGGGGTGGTGTTTTGGATTTGGCCCTGGAAGTGATCCTGAATTAGGAAATGAATCAACAGGCGGGCAGCGATCGATCCAGCGGGGGGCTATTTATCGCATCTAGTAGACGCGATAAATTGACCGCTGAGTGCTCTCCCGTCGACTCCGTTACTCCACCAGAACGAGAAGCGCAAGTGGAGTCAACGGGAGAGGGTCAGCTATCGACTTACCGCAGTGAAGACACCACGGTAAGTAGATCTAAGTGCATCGACTTCAGCTACGCTATTCACGTAGCTGAAGTTGCGTATCTTAGATCGATCCCGCGCGTAGACAAGCCCTATATGAGCTATTTCAGCACACACCATGTCATGCTGCTAAGTAAGATGGTTGGAGTCCATCATATGCATGGCCTGTAAAAAGGCCACAATTGAAGGAAAACTCCCCTTGTCAGTCTGTCAGAGTATGGGTGTGAGCAGGTACCTTTCCCAACCTGCTCTGAAACAAAGTCAGTGTTAGCCTTTTTTTCTTGAAAAATTCCCATTCTTGGGCTACATCTACACTACAGGGGGGGGGGTCGATTTAAGATACGCAAATTCAGCTACGCGAATAGCGTAACTGAATTCGACGTATCGCAGCCGACTTACCCCACTGTGAGGACAGCGGCAAAATCGACCTCCGCGGCTTCCCGTCGACGGCTCTTACTCCCACCTTCGCTGGTGGAGTAAGAGCGTCGATTCGGGGATCGATTGTCGCGTCCTGACGGGACGCGATAAATCGATCCCCGAGAGGTCGATTTCTACCCGCCGATTCAGGCGGGTAGTGTAGACCAGGCCTTGGTAGCCGATGGTGGGAACACTTATTAGGAGAACCAGAAGCATCTGAAGCTCTGTGTTGTCCTATCCTGCAAGCCTCGACCACATAGGAATTAGAGTGCTGGAGCTGCTAGCATGTTGTCTACAGTAGCACTTCCCCCATTGGTACCAAAATGGAGCTGCACCAATGGTAGTATCAGGGAAATTGTAAGGGGAAAAGGGTCATGTAGACAAAGCCACCATGTAAGGTCAAGCCTCATCCCCTTCCTGAGATTTGCCTTTATTAGCAAAGTGATTGATAACAAAATTCAGTTCAAGTCTTCTCCTCAGGCTTTGCTGCTCTTAGAGTTACTACTTCAGGTCTACTCAGCCCACACCCTGACCTACATCCTTTATCTCTAGAGAACCACTTCCACCTCCATTTGTCTGGGTGAGATAATGAACCACCACTTTCACTTAACCCTCTCCCAGCAGGATAAACTGTGGCTAACAAGGGGGCGTATTTTTAGGAAAATGCTGCCAAGCTGTTACAATCCATTTGTTCACATTAAAGGTGTGATGCAAAACTCATCTGTTGACTTTGGGCTTTGTCTACACTGGAAAGTTTTACCAGTAATACAGGTTTAGTTATACTGGTATTACCCACAGCTTTTGGTACACACTCTGTGATGACTGTGTGTGCCTTCCTGCTTATTGCTTCCTGTTCCTGCTTGTTTCCTGGTTCCTGCTGCCTGAACTCAGTGTTCCTGTGTGTGTGTGTGTGTATAGTGTTGGGTACGTGAAGTTACTCAGGGCCTGCTGCTACATATCTGCCATTTGGACTGTTATATTTTGTTCAGACTGTTGCTGACTTAACTGGTTCATGGCTATTATATGTGTTGATTGACCATCCACTTGTGTGCCCTGCTTCGAATTCCTTGTGTTTTGGGATTGCTGTTCTGGGGTGCATCAGAGCATAACACATGCACATTCCAGCACGAGTGTCTTTTTTCTGGTTTAGCTTAAACTTCTTCCCAAGTGAGATAAGATAAACCAAAAAAGGCACTCTTTTCCTCGAGCTAGGGGGTCCACATGGGGGATTATACCAGTATAGGTATCTCTGTTAAATGGAAAGGATTATGGGAGACAATTTGATTGGGGATAGACAGTGATTTCGAATTCCTCTTTATGTATGCTGGTTGCTGTAATACTCTAGTTGTTGTGATTAGGTTGATGAGATTTTAGAAATGCATACAGTAATTAAAACATATTGGTTGGGGACTGAGTGTTGGAACTTGTTACTAACTGTATTTTTTTTTTTAATTAAATGGGCTCAGAGGCTTGTACAATATGCCCATGTCTTCTAAATGAAGATACAATAATAATAATAATACTAGTAATGTATGGCCAGATTCTCAGCTGGTGTAAATTAGCATAGCTTCAGTCACAGCTGCTCTACTGATTTACACCCCCTGAGACTCATAATATGCAAACATAATTTTTAAACTAACTTCTGGCTTCCATTTGGGAACCCAGGTGAAGACAGAGAACGTTGGAATGGTGTGGGAGTAGCAATGAGACACCATATGGGCCCTCATTAGCATGGTGTCATGGATTTTGAATGACTTTCTTACATTTTTGTCATGTGCCACTTGATATAGCTGTTGAGAGGTGTGAGCCCTAGACTCTCTTAAATTACATCAGCAAGCAATTTCCATAATTCCACAACTTTTATTAATCTTTTTCTGCTCTGGAAGGAATTGCATTTGTGTATAATATATTCTGGTTTTAGCACCAAATTGAGATCTCAGATTGTGATTCATCATAATGACATTTTAGCTTTATAAAAGAGGGCTGTCCACCAGGGTCCATGATACATAAATAGCACTGGAAGCTTACGGATTTGTAGGAATGATACATCAAAGAAAGGAGGTGAGTGATGCTTTACATATTAAGTCAGTTCCAAGCAGCATGTATTTCACCCAAGTCCCAATCAAAATTCTTTAGAATCAATTGTTGTAGAATGACTGCCAGGAAGTAATAGATCTCTGACATTTGGGAACTGTTCATAAATCAGATGCTCCCCAAGTTGGTGACTCTTTCAAGTAGATCATTTACCCTTTATGAGATGATAAATCTGAGGGCTCAGAAAACAGTCTTGAGTGATTTTTAATTTTGATTGGTTAGCAATCAAATTAAATGAGGTATAATCTGCTACTAAGAAGTAGAATTTATATCTGGCTTAGTATCCCAGCCTGACTGAACTCCAAATCAAATGTATGCTGTTCTTGAATTTTGCTAACACAACTGGTAGGGAATTATTATTTCCTTTTTATCCCCTTAAACAACAATAAGTTTAGTGAGGGGAAACCTCCCCCCCCACACACACTAATGCAGCATTGAAGCTAAGATTCTACATTCACACATATCAGGGAATTCATTATCACAGTTGCTACAACAACTGTAACTTGGACACATAGCATATATAGTAAGGCACAGCATGTACAGTAGCACAAAGTACTGCAATGTGGGCTAGAGATTTGGAGTTAAGAGCTCCTGAAGTCTAATTCATTTTCTGTGTATGAATTACTATGGACTTGATCGTTCATCATTGAAGGCAATGGGAATTTTGCCATTGGATTGTATGGGAGCAGGATCAGACCTTTTATGACATTGAGCAAATCACTTATGACTTAATTCTGCAAAGATTTATGCATGTGTTTATCTTTAAGCATATGAGTTGTCCCATTGGCTCCAGTGGGACTGCTCCAGTGTTTAAAGCTAAGCACATGCAGAAGTCTTGTAGGTTCAAGGCCATAACCTGTATGTAGCTCAGTTTTCTTATCTGTATAATGGAAACAATTATACTTGCTTACCTTAGGGAAATTGTGAGGCTTAAAGGGCTTAGAGGAGGTAAAGTGCTAAGTATTCTTACTGTTACATATGTGTATGAGAACTGAACTATGGTTGTTCAGTTCCATAACCTTGAATTTCCTCACATTTTGTGCATATAAAATTTTAGCTATAATATGACTCTTTCCATGTAAATATATAAAAATATTCCTTGAGGCTGAACCTGTCTGACAAAAGGCATTACAAAGTCCTTTAAAATAACTAGACCATTAAGTGACAATGTTTTACAGGTAATTGTAGGAAGAACTCTTAGGGATGTAAAAAATCCAGGCTGGCTTTGCTTTCAACAGGAATACCTCAAAACTCAGGTGCTACATTTGATTTCTTAACAATTTAGCCCTTATTTTACTTACTAGTTTGCATTTTGATTTACATTTAAAAATCACAAGCTGTCCATGGAAACCTACCTATATCAGTGTGAATATTTAAATTGTACTTGCTAAGAGGTTTAGTTCTTGAGTGATAAATTGGTAGAGCCTAGGAACTGGCATGGAGGGTGGGTGGAAGGTTTACTTAGGCCTTGGTCTGGTTTCATTTCTCTGACAATGTGAAAGGTTAAACACTCCAGTAATGCAGCTGGGCAGCTGTGAAATACTTTACTGTGTTGATTGGGCAATATCCCAGATAGAACAAACAGACAAGTACAGTAGTGGGTCTGCAGATTCACCACTTACTGCATTCCTTAGGCCAGTGCCGTAACAAGGGCGAGGCAAGTGAGGCACTTGCCTCGGGCGCGCAAAGCTGAGGGGCGCAGAAAAAGACAAATTAAGTTTTTTAATTCTTATTATTTTATGAAAAATTGTAATCACATAATATGCACATTGCGTCATGACAAATGTACAATGTAAATGGAAAATAAATAGAATACATCCTACAGTAATTATAAAGCATTGATTCTCAAACTGGGGGTCGAGACCCGGTTATGTGGGGGGTAGCGAGGCCCGACCCCGGCATGCGGCTGCAAGTTGCGAGCCCCAACCCCTGCGCTGGGCTCTGAGCCCCGACTGCGACGCATGGCTGCGAGCCCTGACCCCTGTGTGGAGCTGCGGGGCTACGAGCCCCAACCCAGGTGCGCGGTTGTGAGCTGCGAGCCCCGACCCTGACCCCTGTGTGGAGCTGCGGGGCTACGAGCCCCGACCCCGACCCTGACGCGCGGCTGCGAGCCCCGACCCCGACGCCGGACTGCGAGCCCCGACCCCGACCCTAGTGCGCGGCTGCGAGCCCCGACCCCTGCACCGGGCTGTGAGCCCCGACCCTGACCCCAGTGTGCAGCTGCGAGGCGAGCCCCAACCCTGACCCCTGCGCCGGGCTGCGAGCCCCGACCCCGACAGTTCATGATGCACTATGATGCACACCTTATATGTATTAGTTGATTTTGTACGCGGATCTTATGTTTGAAATAAATAAACATTCTATGATCATTATTATTCTTGTTATTTACGTATGTTTTTTTTTTTACAAAGTAACTACTATGAAATTATATGGAGGGGGGAGGGCACAATTTTATATTCTTGCCTCGGGTGCAAAAATAGCTAGTTACGGCTCTGCCTTAGGCTAACCACTTTCTTGAGCGGGGTCCCATCCCTCGGAGTATGAGAGATTCTGGTAGGTTTCAAGTTTTATAGCACTTACAAAGGTTTCTTGTGTGTGTGTGTGCGCTGTTCTTGCTTCTTCCCTATCTGGTGTTTTTACAGGAGAAGCCCAACTTTCTCTTTGAAAGACGGTATGCTACATCCTGCAATCATAATACCATGGGGAGTGGGGGAGGGATTCTCCCTACCTCTTTCACGCTCTGATCTGAGAACCATTAGTTTACTCCTAATTTATAGCCATCATCTGTCTAGGTCCTCCAGTGACTTGTTGACAGAGCTGACACCAAAACTGATTTTTTTTGATTGGGAGAAGATAAAGCTCAATATGAGCCTTTCTTAGATAACCAGGAATGTCATAGTTTGAGGACGTACAAAGGATGCAATTTTTTTTCTGACTTCACAAGAGATAGCATGAAAGCAGTAGCCAGACGTAGCACTTACATGGAGAATTCTTCATAATGATATTAATAACAAAGATTTTAGCACTGATAGGGGATAATAGAACATGTCTTAAAATGTGAGATTATCTGTTCCATTGCTCTCAGTTACTGTTTAATTTACAGGCTGAAAATCATTTGCCCATCACCAGTAACTTTGGACACTCTGCAATGGCTTTGATGGTCCATGCTAAATCACAGAAATGTAAATACCCTGAACTTTACACTCAAAACACTGTAGACCTATGTGAAATGTTTGCAATGAAATCCTAAACCACAAGAAAATCCCCTGGTTCCAGATGACTGACATCTTCACATTGCCACTGGGGAGCCAGGTGAAGCAGCATCCAACAGTTACTGGAGGGTTAGCCACTACAGGAAGTACCACCCAAAGAGCCCAGAGTGACAGAATACTGCAGCCGCCTGATTAGTCCACACCAACTATTTAAACCAGGAAGTTTCCCCAGGGTGCTGTCTGCAGTAGCAGTAGCAAGCCAGTGTCTGCAGGGGTGCTGGCACAATTTGTATAGTGGGGGTGCTCAGAGCCTTTGAACCAAACTATAAACCCTGTATATGATGGAAACAACTTCAAGCCAGGGGGTGTGGTAGCACCCCTAGTTCCAGCACCTCTGGCTGTCTGAGCAATAAGGCAGACACTGGCTTGCTACTGCTACAGATTCTGTCTTTCTCTTAACTCCTGCCTTTGACCATGGCCCAGCTTGACCTTGTCTGCTGACTCAGCCTGGTAACTAGTCCTGACTCCTGCCTTTGACCCCGGACCAACAGACATTACTGGGCTAGCCACCTACACCCCAGTCATTACAGGCACTGTACAAACACCTAGTAAGAGATGATTCCCTTATCCAAAGAGATTGCAATATAACTTTAGATAAGATGTAACAAATGGATGTGACAAATGGAAAAAAATTAAGGGAATGGGTGAGGGGGAGAAGAAGTGATAAGAAACATGGCTATATAGGTGTTAGACTCACAGACTTTCAGGCCAGAAGTGACCATTGGGATCATCTAGTCTCATCTCTTGCACATTGCAGGCCACAGAACCTCAGCCACGCACTCCTGAAATAGACCCATAAGCTCTGGCTGAGGTACTGAAGTCCTCAAATCATGACTTAAAAATGTCAAATTACAGAGAATCCACCATTTACTCTAGTTCAAACCAGCAAGTGACCTGTGTCCACGCTGCAGAGGAAGGTGGAAAACCCTAGGGTCTCTGCCAAGCTGACCCGGGAGAAAATTACTTTCTAGTCCCAAATATGGCCATCAGTTAAACCTTGAACATGTGGGCAAGACCCACCAGCCAGACATCTGGGAAAGAATTCACTGTAGTATCTCTGAGCCTTTCCCATCTAGTGTCCGATCTCCAGCTGTTGGAGATATTTGCTACTAGCAACTGCAGATGGGCCACATGCCATTGTAGGCAATCTCATCATACTATTGCCTCCATAAACTTATCAAGATCAGTAAGCTTATCAAGCTTTTTTTTTTTTGCCTCCACTAGTCCCCTTGGAAGGCTGTTCCAGAATTTCACTCCTCTGATGGTTAGAAACCTTAGCCTAATTTCAATGTTAGCAGGCTTTCAGTCCAAATTATTTTTTTAAAAGATATTAATATTTCTTTATTTATGATATAAATAATCACTACTAGCCATCTGCCTAGCCTTTATTATTTGGCGGTTTTCCATAGGTGTCATGGTAGAAGTCGATCTTGAAGGGATTTGAATGACAGGAGAATGATTATATGGAGAAGGGCATTCCTTGCATAAGGGGCGGCATGAAAAAAAGGCATGTGTAAGGGAAGTGGGGAAACAGGTGACAGAGATTGGCATTATTGGCAAAGCAGAGGAGACTGGGAGGGCAAAGACATGATAAGATACAAAAGTGAATAGGAAGGGAGCAATGATGAGTGGCCTTAAAGCTGCAACAATTTTCTGTAACATCAGATGTTCCTTGCATATGTTAACACATCAGAGTGTTGCTGAAACTAAGAAAGTTGTTGATTAATATCCAAAACAACAAGGGATGTGACAGGCTTCTAGGAAAACATATTAGTATACATGAAAGGTAGAATCTAGAGCCAGTTACTTATATTTGATTAGTCAAAAAGCAGATATTTTTACATCCTATTGGATTTTTTCCCCCCACTCCTTGAACTCAGACAAGAATGCCATAAAATGGATATAAAAATTGCACATAGTCAAGATAAACAAAATTCTGTTCAATTAGAGGGAGGAAAAGAAATAGGGTTGCATAGGAGAACAAGTTGAAGAATGAACCATCTTTTTAAAGCACCTTATTTTGTAACCTACTTTTTTATGGAAAAATCTTAACATTTGATAACTTTCCCCATAAAATACAAAACTGCAACACCTGTATAATTTTGTTCCATACTCCTCCGCACCACCTCAAGAAATTGGCCAACTGACACGATAAGCAGAGGAAGTAGTGATGAAGTGGTGAGATTGCTGAATTTTCCACACTATTTCTTTATAATATGTATGCACAAACATACGCAGACCAAGTCTAGAGCCACTTCCTGTGGTTGTCTGTTGGGCTGACTGTTTTTCTTTTTCTTTTTTTTAAATGCATGTCAGGGAAATGAGACTGTAGTTCTGGAAAATAAACCACACACGGCAAAAAAAAAAAAAAAAAAAGTGGTGAAGTTTACATTCAGCTGCATATACTTTTAGTTGGCTTTCATGACAGTCATGAATGTACGTCTGAGGGCAGAATTTAATAGTGTTTGCCAGTGATTGTTGCCACAATTGATTTGGCCAAAGATATCACAGAGATATGAAAATTCTACACATTGTGTTTATATCTGTAGGCCAGATTCTGCCACTCCTACTGATGTTGAGTTGTACGTTATTCCAAGATGACAGAATCTAGCCGTATGGTTGTTCATCTCTCCATGATAGAGAGGAATGATTTAGGTCAGGCAGCTGCAGAACTTCATCAAGCACTGAAATTGTCCAGCAATTTTGTTTGCCATGGGATATTTAACTTGATTAGCACTACAGTATTTAATTCAGCTCTAATTAAAACTGCAACTTGTTCACACTGTCACACAATTTACAAGGCAAATTGCTATGTGCATCCTAGTCATTTAGATAATGTCTTTCTGCATTTCTCGTAATAGTTTTATGTTTATTGCAAAATCCCTATCACGGTGCAAGCAATGAAGATTTTTAGGTGGTTTAATATTTCATCTGGATAATTATACCTTTTGGTAAAGGAATCAATTTAAGTTATGGACAATCAATGGCAAATCTATTATTTTTTAAAACTAAAACCAACATATAAACCTTATCTAGGAGAATTCAGAAACAAAATAATCCCATGCTATGTAGATACAATTGGATTTAGTAACACTCTCTTCCAGTATATTCTTGATAGGTTATTTGCAGGAGCCATTCCACTGTAACTCATAGTTTTCACCCCTTCTAACTTTTACAACAACAACAAAAATCAATTTGGTCAGAAATGGTGCTTAAATGCTATGATGATAGATGCGTTAGAAATATCTTACATAGAAATGACTCATGCTTAACCTTAGCCTAAAGGTGATACTTGTTTGAGGGAAAGCGTGAACTAAATCAAGCAGATTGTTTTTTTTTTTGGGGGGGGGGGTGTTAAATGTTTTGTGGTGGGATCGGCTGATTTGTGGATTGGCAAGGGGCTATAGTTTTTCACAGCTACACTGGCAGCTTTGATTATAGCTGAGTCAGTATTAGTACTAATGGTGAGAGGGCTTGTAAGTATAGAGATAAGATCCTTGTCTAGGATGTCAATGGTTCATAGTTCCAATCCTAACACTGCCGTTCCAGGTGCACTGTCCACACTGTCACTTTACAGCACTGAAACTTGCATCGCTCAGGGTGTGTTTTTTTCATACCCCTGAGTGAGAAAGTTTTAGCACTGTAAAGTGCCAGTGTAGACAAGGCCTTAGTGTCACAGCTAAATACAGGATGGAACAGAATGTTTAGCAAAAATAGTTAACACATTTCAAGGGAACAATGCACTCTGACTGGTCCCTTGAAATATGTGTTAACTACTTATGCTAAACATTCTGTTCCATCTTGTATTTAGTTGTTACACTCTGCGGGCAGGTCTACACTACAGATCTATATTGGTATAACTGTATCGTTCAGTGGTGTGAAAAATCCACACCCTTGAGTGACATAGTTATACCAACCTAACCCCCATTGTATACAGTACTTATGTGAGGCAAGGGGATTTAGCTAAATGATTTGTATTTCTATTAATGGGAATTGATGTGGTTAACCTCCACTCAGGAATCATGCTAATTTACTCATGTGCTTTTGCAAAATTTCTCTACTTTTATGTATGAAAGAGCTAAGGAGTAAAGCTGGTTGGGAGGGAAATAATCATCCCAAAATATCTTTACTTAGAAAGGAAAAATTTTGCAGATTGGTGGGTTTTTTTGTTTTTGTTTTTTTTTAATTTCTGGTTGTTGTTTTTTAAATGAGAAACTGAAATGGGATTTTTTTTCATTTTTCCATAAAAAAAGCTAGAAATTTCAGTTAGAATTTTTTGGGAAAAAAATTCATTTGTTTTGACAATTTTCACAGAAAATACCATGTTTTTGCCCAGCTCTACTAATGACCACACCACAGGATTTACATCTGATCTATTTTAGCCTAGTGTTCAAGGTTGAATGAGGGCTAAAATAGGTTCACGAGACTTGACATTTTAGTGAAAGGGGTTCACAGGTTGTTAAAGTTTGGGAACCACTGCGCTACAGAATGCAGTGACATTCTCATGCTCCCATGGAAGGTGTTGTTTATTATTTGTATTGCAGTAACACCGAGCAGCTACTGTTGGTTCTGATGGACATTGATTTCTGCACAAGTTTTCAAGCCACCCTTTCCCTGCACGTGAAGTTGAACACTGTCTTTTCATCTTCAGGTAATCTAATAATAGCATTATTGGAAGAAATAATATGGTTTGCTCTTTCTCCTTTAGCCTTATATATAAGTCAACATTTTTAATCTGTGACCTGATGGGTGGCCCTCAAAAATATTTGTGAACTAATAAAGGACTGGATTTTGATCTCAATTATGCTATTGTAAATGTGGAGTAATTTCTTTAAAATCAATGGAGTTACTCTGCATTTACACCAGTGTATATGAGATCAGAATCCAGCCCCTAAGCATACAAATGCAGGAATCTTATCAGTGTCACATATATGCATGCATATTTACAGAAATGCGTATTGTACCCAGCGTGAAATATGGGCCAGGAATTTAGGGCAAGAATCTTTCATCTGCATTCACATTGAGGTGGGCCTTATTTTAAGGGTGTGCCTACATATAGAGCTGGGGGTGTGATTCCCAGCTCAAGGAGACACACTTTCATGAGCCATTGCCTGTGCTACCATGGTTACCCTACTACTTTTAGTGCGCTGGCTTGATAAGAGCTTGCACAAGTATTTCTCCTCAAGCTAAGAATCACACACCTAGCTCCAAGTGTAGATATACCTTAAGAATAGTCCCACTGAAGTGAATGCAACTACTTGATATGTGACTCAGTAAAAGGCTGGTGTCAGGGTTCCCTCCCCACTCTGAACTCTGGGGTACAGATATGGGGACCCGTATGAAAGACCCCCTAAGCTTATTTCTGTCAGCTTAGGTTAAAAACTTCCCCAAAGCACAAATCCTTTGCTTGTCCTTGGACAGTATTGCTGCCACCACCAAGTGATTTAGACAAAGATTCAGGAAAAGGACCACTTGGAGTTCCTATTTCCCCAAAATATCCCCCCCAAGTCCCTTCAGCCCCTTTCCTGGGGAGGATTGAGAATAATATACTAACCAATAGATTAACAAAGTGAGCACAGACTAACCCCTTTGGTTTTTAGGACACTAAAAATCAATCTGGTTCTTAAAAGAAGACTTTATTATAAAGAAAAAAGTAAAAGAATCACACCTGCAAAATCAGGATGGACTGTAACTTTACAGAGAAATAAAAAGATTTAAAACACAGAGGATTCCCCTCTAGGCTCAACTTTAAAGTTACAAAAACAGGAATGAACCTCTTTCTTAGCATAGGGAAAATTCACAAGCTAAAACAAAAGATAATCTAACGCATTTCCTTGCTATTACTTACAATTTCTGTAATTTTAGATGTATTATTTCAGGATCCTTTTAGGAGCTGGTTTACCTGCTTGGTCTCTCTCTCTCTCTCTCTCTTTCTCTTTCTCTTTCTCTCTCTCTCTCTGTCCCGAGAGGAAACCAACAAAGAGAGCAGAAACAAAATCTCGACTCCCCCTCCCCCAGATTGGAAGTATCTTCTTTCCCCATTGGTCCTTCTGATCAGGTGCCAACTAGGTTAATTGAACTGATTAAACCCTTACAGGTAAGTGATTCTGTACCTCTGGCCAGGAGGGATTTTATGTTACTGCATACATAAAGGTTGTTACCCTTCCCTTTATTTCTGACAACTGGCAAGGCAGGTCTGTAGGGGTTTTTAGTTTAGACTATTCTAAAGTCTTCTTTGTAGATTAATGTAGTCAGTGAAAGAAAATGTTTGCTTCACTTTAGTTTGTGTCATTTTATTGTGAAAGTCTGTAGAACACAGATCAAGAAGAAGTGTTGGTCCTTAATGGCTTCAATTCACCTGATTTTGGTTTACTCTGACAATTCAGGGTCAGAATCAAGACAGGGAAATCTATGTGCATCAGCTAAAAGCTAATTTGTTTCAGGCTTGTGTAGCCTTTGCACAGGATTTTGCATCTCTCCATTATTTACTGCTCTCTCCATTAACAAAGTACCTTTCACTGTTTATTGGGAAATTGCACCTCAAAATATTACATCATTTAATAGAGGGAAAGGGAAGGCAGGAAGATACTTTTATCTATAGCACCCACATAATAAAACACTAAATGTTGCTGAAGTTTAATTTTTCTTTAAAAATGTTTAAAATACATTTTACAGTCAAAACGCTAATGCAAAATTATAATGGTAAAGGGCTGAAGATTTCTGGCCGTGTTGCAGTAAGTGCTCAGTCTTGCAAAGTGCTAAACAATGGAAGTGGAGGGCACTCAGAGGTGCTCAAGAGTGTGCATTCTTCTTACAACAAGAATGTTTCAGGAATGCTAATACTCTCGTATTTCAGCCTAATGTTAAAATTAAAATAGCCACACATCAAAATGTTATGAAAGCTGCTCCTATCAGTTTCTGGAAACAGTAATTTGATTCTGCAATACAGTGTTTTATCAAGTCAAGACAATTTTAATCCACAAAAGATTAAAGGACATATTTTCAATTGTGCTTCAGCTTGGCTTCATTTGTGTGGGCACTAATATGCACCTTCAACATTTCGGGTTTGTTCGAAAGCTGCTGACTGAAGGCCTTTGTGTAGCTGTGGAACAGGTATGACATGGGCAACAGCTGCACATGCACACCTGTGCCTCTGCCCTGACTCTTCTCAGTTGAGAGGATAGTTCCTTCTCCATGCCCATTCAGTCCCTGGCTGTTCTGTTGAGACTAATGCCGTAGGGTGCCCATTAGTGCCATAATAAACTCGTAAAGGCTTTCTTCTTTTTGGTGTCCGTGATCTGACATGAAGGTTGTTGGTGAATGTCAGTGTGGTTATTTTCTGTTTTGTTGCAATGCCAGGAATAATGGAGTAGAGCTACATTACAGGGGAAAATAAGGCAACATACAAAAAAAGTGAGTGGCTGATTTTTCCAGTCATAGGTGGGGAAAGTCAAGGTTTTTAATGAAGAAACACACTTTATATCTATAACCATATTCAGGAAGATTCTTTTGGGTGTGGTATAACTAAAGAATATAATATAGATGTGTGATGGGTTCCCTGGGGTACAACCTGGAACTAGGGTACCACTGTGCCCCCTTAACTCTCCAGCCTGGGCTGTCTCTCACAATGCTTTGCTAGAGGCAAGCAGCAAACCCCTCCAGGCGCTGTTATCACGGAGTACAGTAGCATGTGGAGCCCTACATTCAGCTAGATTGCATGAATGCTCCATGAGCCACTCACAAATCACACAAAGAAAGGCACCAGCAAATCTTCGAAGCCCCCAGGCTTGCACCCCAGAACTGTGCCATCTTGCCCTGGTCAGAAGCCTGACCAGTGTAAGTTCATTACCAGTCTGCCCCTCCTTCGATGTGGAGAGGACACACACCAGCCTATGTAAGCTGAGCTGAGATTTCCCAAGCACTTCAACCAAAACACACTATTTCAGGTAAAATACAAAACAGATTTATTAACTACAGAAAGATAGATTTGAAGTGATTATAAGTGGTAGGCATAAAAGATCAGAGATAGGTACCTCAGAATAAAAAGTAAGCATGCAGTCTAAATCCTGAACCTTATTAGACTGAGCAATATTTGGAGCAAGCAGTTTTTCTCACCCCTCTGGATGTTACAGGTAGATTACGGTCCTTAATACACAGGCTTTCCCTTTAAGCCTGGGACCAGTTTCCTGAGTTGAAGTCTTTGTCTTCCCAGCATTCTTGTTGCTTCCAGTGCAGGTGCGGGGAGGAGAAAGATGCCCTCATGATGCCACTGTCCCTTTTTTTATACTCTATGTCCCTGGAAAGAAACTAGCCCAGGCATGCCTGGTGGGCCTTGCTGAGTCACGGGGTTGAGCAATCCCCATTGTGCGGTACTTCTCTTACAGAATTGTAAATCCCTGTTTACATCTCCTCTGCTGATTTATGGTTATTTAATGCCCACCTTGGTGTGAATCACCTCCTTTGTTGTCACTGGAGAACTAGCAATGGATGACTCCCAAACTTATAACATATTTCAATAACAACCATACAGCAAAATCTCATAACTGCATACACACTAACAATATATGTAATTTGACAGAACAGTGGGTTTCAGCAGATCATGACCTTTCCTATGATATCTTACATGGCATGCTTCATATGAAATATCACAACCATATATAAATGATGAATATGGGGGTTACAGGGTGCTATTTTGAAGTCTGGTGTGTCACAAGATGTTAAAGTAGAGGTCCAGAACCAGAAGAATTGAGAGCAGAGGAAATGAAAAGCAGACACAAGGTTGGCTGGACACACAATAAAGAGAACAATGAGAGCAGAAGAGCTGAAACTAGCTAACTATTATGAAAATTCATTGCATGTTTAATAGTTAAATTTCCTGTTTTCCAAAAGCAGGAATGAGCCAATCATTCCTTAGCCTCTGCCACACATGATGCAAAGTCTGCTTTGTAATGTTTACATCCAATTGATCTGTCTTTTTGGCAATCTTAGTTCTTGTTTGTACAGTGGGCAGATGCCGAAAGAGTAAGAATATCCCAAGACTAGTGACCAACTGGAAGATATCATCTGTTTAGTTAGTTTCTAATACTCTGTATTCTTTTGCTAGTATATATTTCCCAGTAGTGAAAGAAAATGCAGATCATATTATAACCGATTCTTCTGTGGAGAAACTTAACTTTTGTCCAGTATCTGTAATGAAGAGAGAATTTTGGTTATCAGTCTTGAAGCAGGCTATGTCACCGAGTAAATTATTACCATGCACAAACATTTGGCATGAAGAGCATAGAGTTAAAGAGACCATGGGCCAAAATCTTATCTTGACTTCAGTGGAGCTACATACATTTACATCAGCTGAGGATATGGCTCAATCTTTTGAGGTTAAAACTGACAAAAATAATCCAAATGCTGAATTTGAACATTTTAGCCAGGAAACTGTCAGGTTTTTTAAATGAGATTATCTTTGTCAACCAAACTTGTAGAGTTGATGAAATGTATTTAGACTTCTGTAAGAGAGACAAAGTGGGTGTGGTAATATCTTTTATTGGACCAACTTCTGTTGGTGAAAGAGACAAGGTTTTGAATGACACAGAGCTGTGTCTCTCACCAACAGGAGTTGGTCCAATAAAAGATATTACTTCACTCACCTTATCCCTCTAATATCCTGGGATTGACATGGCTACAACAAAACTGCATTAGACTTCTATCAGAGGGGTAGCTGTGTTAGTCTGAATCTGTAAAAAGCAACAGAGGGTCCTTTGGCACCTTTAAGACTAACAGAAGTATTGGGAGCATAATACTTAATACATAATACCAATACCAATACTTCTGTTAGTCTTAAAGGTGCCACAGGACCCTCTGTTGCGTTAGACTTCTGTAAGGCATTTGACTTGGTACCACACAACATTTTTTATTAAGAAGCTAGAACAATACAAAATCAACATGATACTTGTTAAATAGATTAAAAGCTGTCTAATAGGTGTGGTAATGTAATTTTAACTGGAAAATTACCATTAAGTGGGTGTGTTCTAGTGGTTCAGAGAGAGGTTATTGGCCCTATGCTATTTAATATGTTTATCAATTACTTGGAAGAAACATAAAATCATTACTGATAATTTGCAGATGATACAAAGATTGGGCAACTGGTAAATAATGACGAGGACAAGGCACTGATACAGCGTGATTTAGATCACTCTGAAAGATGGTCACAGTCAAACAATGTGCATTTCAATACAGAGAATGTAAGGCCATGCACCTAGGAACGAAAAAGGTAGGCCATACTTACAGGATGGGGGGGGGGGACTGTATCCTGGAAAGTAATGACTCTGAAAAAGATTTGGGAGTCATGGTGGATAATCAGCTGAATATGAGCTCCTGGTATGATGATGTGGCTAAAAGGGCTAATGTGATCCTTGGATGTATGAACAGGGGAATCTCAAGTAGAAACAAGGAGAGGTTATATTACCTCTGTTTTTGGCATCGGTGTGACTGCTACTGGAATACCGTGTCCAGTTCCAGCACCCACTATTCAATAACAATATTGAAAGAGTGGAGGGGGTAACTAAAGGACTGGAAAACATGCCTTGTGGTGAGAGACTCATGGAACTCAATCTATTTTGCTTAACAAAGAGAAGATTAAAGGGTGACTTGATCACAGTCTATGAGTATCTACATGGGGAACAGAAATTTGGTAAGAGGGATCTTCAGACTAGCAGACAAAAGGATTACATGATCCAGTGGCTGGAAGCTGAAACTAGACAAATTCAGATTAGAAATAAGGCATAGATTTTTAACAATGAGGGTAATTAATCATAACCCAGGCTTACTCTGGTATAACTCCACTGATTTCAGAGTTACACCACTGGAGGGTAAACAGAGGTGAACCAGGCCACAAATCATTTTTAAAAGGAAACTAAATTTTCTGCTTACCATGGTGGTGACCTGTATTTTCACTGTAAATTCCAAACGCAGCAAAGAGGACAAATACTAGCATGGAAAAGAGAATGCTTGCCATTTCCAGCCCAGCATATGTATAGCCCATAGGATAGGCTTCCCAATGCTCTCTGTTGAAAAAGGAAAGGGGGAAAATGTTCTTTGTAGTATTGTACTTTTATTATATTGTATTTTTATATATACCGGACTCCCCATTTAAAAATGAGGTTATCAGGCAATGGTATCCAAATTCCTGTACTTATTTCCTATTCTAAATGAAAGAAATATTGCCATATCTTAGATACCATCTGCACACCAGCTGGGTGGATGCTATAGCCTGTGTTTTGCAGGAGGTCAGACTAGATGATCAGAATAGTCCCTTCTGGCCTTAGACTCTATGACTCTAATTTACACTCTCACTCACAAAAAAGATAAGCAGCTAACTGACTAAGAGTATTAATAGACCAGCAGAGTTTGAGGCTAACTTGATGTGATGATGATGAATTTCACCCAAAAAGAAATCCAAGTCCCCTCCTCTCTCACCCCATTGGTTCTACCACAGCCAGGGTTGGTAGCAAACCATATGGAGTAATGGAAGCAGTAGGACAGGTAGCTGACTTTTGCCACATCCCTGGGCCTCTACTAAGCAGTATTATTACTTACAGTGTTAGTTGTAAGAAAGTGTCAGTGGAAAAAGGGCAAGGGAAAAAAACCTGGACTTTAGCTTCAGATGGCATGTTTGTATCAGTTTTAAACTCTAAGTCTTTCATATCTGTCTGTCTTCTGTCTGTCCAGGTTCTTATATGGTTCCCACAATATATATAAGCAATGCACTCAGTACTGAATCAAATGTATAAACAGATGATCTTGTTGCCAAGAACCTCTGTCCTGATAAATGGAGCACTACACAGAAGTAAACAGGTTTACAGGCTGACTAGGATTTGTCATGGAGATGGTGTTGAGAATTAAGGCATTTAGAATACCCTATGTCACTTTAATTACCCTATGTGATGGAGTGTCTGTACTGCATCCTCAACTGAACCATGAAAAGTCCATCCACTGTCTTAAGCATCTAGTCTTGAGAGAGGCTGACAGCTGTGGCCCATTAGGCAGTTGAAAGGTGGATCAGACAACTATGCCTAGTTAACAGGGAAGCCATAGAAAGCTACATTTTTCAATGGACTAATAAAGTGGTTCTAGGAAAGGAATAGCAGAACTTAGCTTCCTTCCATCCACACAGACAGGAAAGCATGAAAGCCTGGGAAAGGGACCAACACTCACTACTTTATTCACCATCTACCTGACATAGGGATGACTGGGACTATATGGTATTCCTACTGAAAGGATGTTTCCTATTGTTTTAGTGAAGCCACCCCAGTAAAAAGGGAACAGTGAGAGAATAAATGTCTCCCAGGAGGCAAACAGCCAAAAGGGTGCTTAAATTGTGTTTATTTCCTCTTGATTTCCTTTACTACCCTGGCATAAAAGTATTGAAAGAGTGATCCTATTAGAACTAGTGTCAAGCAGTGGGATATAGCTAACCATACTGAATGTAGGGTGCCCATTGCTATCACAGAAGTAGACAAAATGGCAGATTGATAGTAGCAGCAACTACTACTGCAGCAACAGGTAACCTGATAACACCTGATTATAGCACAACTGCAGCAATGGTGCCAGAACTGCCTGCAGTAGATGAGAGCTGTGTTCTATCTTTGAACCTGCTGGCCATCCTGGCTTCAGATGACTGTTCTAGAATGAAAATTCTCCTCATTGGGCAGAGCCCTTATGTAGGCTGGTGGTTCCCTCGCCAGTCCAGGAAGAACTCAGCACCACACCCAAGTCAGTTTCAGGCCCTTCCCTCAGGGCACAGTTTATTAACTCAAACACAAAACTTAGGCAAATTGTCAAAACAGAGGCATTCCTCTGCCCACCATGGGCTACAGTTCCCAGAGGCTTTCCCCCTTATTCTCTCAGTGCTGACAGAACAATACACCTTTTCCCTTCAATTCTCCTGCTTCTACTGTAAGGAGCCTGTCTCACTTCTGCTCACTGAGCTAGAATAGCCCTTTATAGGGCTATGACCTCCTCCCAGCTGGGTCTGATAATCAAACAGGGCTGGCTGGATCCAGATCCCCTAGATCTTAGAGACAGACCATCCTATTACACCTGGGCTGTTGAGTAGGAGTCATGTAGCCTCTTTGTGGTTGCAATTCCAAAACCTGCAATTCCATCTTCTTCAGTAACCGCGGAGATGGTGATGGTGTCAAAGGTTGGACTATTTCTGATCCCCGTGAATGTCAGGTGCCCACGTTCAGCATGGAAGCAGACAATTGTCCAGAGGTTTGAGAAACCTGTATACATTCTGCTGACTCATTGTGGCAGGTGGAGTCAAAAAGGAAGTGCCAGTGGGCTGTTTGCACACACAGAGAGCTCTAACAGAGAGATTGGAAACTCAAGCTTGGGTAGGCTGAGCTTGTATTGTATTGTGTTTCTGAGTAACCCATAAAAGCAAATCCCAGGAAGGTGATGCATTTGGACAGTAACTCAGGGCCTGCATGCTCTCATGAAGATGGTAGAGACTCCTGTTCATTCCTTTCAGTGTAGTATTCCACAGCAGATTATGGTTCATTCTCAGGCATATCGCGTTCTATAGGGATGCCTTCATAGATTCAGCTAACAAATATATCTACATCCTCTTGCAATTTGATCAGCAGTCTAGTGGTCAGCTTCTGAGACCTGATGTTCAGAACTCAAGCTGAGTGCTTGTGTGTGATTAAGTGGAAATGAGATCATTGATTCAGAAGTTCCAATTATTCACAAGAAAATAAGTTTTTAAAAGCCTCTCAAGAAAGAGGTGGTGGTGAGAAAAAGGGAATGAAGCAGAACGAAGGGAGTTCAGGGTGGGGATGAAAGAACAACATCAGGTCATTGCTCATGCTACCCTTTCCCCTCCCACTCCCGTATCATTGTTTCCTTGCTTGTAAGAAAAGGGATCAGAACTCCTTCTCAGAGCCCACTCAATATCATGTTTGGTTTTCCTACAAGACTTAAACATCTCAAGAAAAAGAAGGTAAAAATAGCAGAAACCATGAAGCACAACAGGGGAGGGAGTTTAAGGTGCTCAGCCCTTCAGAGGATTGGGCCTTTACTACATATCAGAGTTCTATTCGCAAATATACTTCAAACTACTGTGACAGACCCAGACCAGTGGGGTACAGGAGTCTGGTAGAGGGCAAATATACTGGTCACTGGATGAGTAGTTTTCTGTTCCCTGAGTGACCAGAGCAGGGGCTGCACTAGAGTAATCAGGAACCTGCTAGAACCAGTTAAGGCAGGCTAATTAGGACACCTGGAGCCAATTAAGAAGAAGCTGCTGGAATCAATTAAGGCAGGCTAATCAAGGCACCTGGGTTTTAAAAGGAGCTCACTTCAGTTTGTGGTGCGAGTGTGAGGAGCTGGGAACAAGAGGCACAAGGAGCTGAGAGTGAGAGGGTGTGCTGCTGGAGGACTGAGGAGCACAAGCGTTATCAGACACCAGGAGGAAGGTCCTGTGGTGAGAATAAGGAAGGTGTTTGGAGGAGGCCATGGGGAAGTAGCCCAGGGAGTTGTAGCTGTCATGCAGCTGTTACAGGAGGCACTATAGACAGCTGCAGTCCACAGGGCTCTGGGCTGGAACCCGGAGTAGAGGGCGGGCCCGGGTTCCCCCCAAACCTCCCAATTGACCTGGACTGTGGGTTCTTTCAGAGGGGAAGGTCTCTGGGCTGTTCCCCAACCCACATGGTGAATCTCTGCGGCAAGAAAATCCGCCAATAAGCGCAGGACCCACCAAGATAGAGGAGGAACTTTGTCACACTGGTGTCAGCAGTGGGATCTCAGAGTGCACAGTGCGGCGGAAGAAGGAGGGTGATTTAAAAAAAAAAAAAAAAGGAGAGGGTTTATTTTTTTTTTCATCACAATGGATGACGTAGTGCGGGCACTGATACAAGCCACAGTGGCCCAGCAGGAGGCTACCCGTGTCCAGGCAGCCGCCCAACAGGAGGCAGTGCAGCTGCAGCAAGAGACTAATCGCCTGCTGATGGACCAGGCTGCCCAAGACCGAGCTATGTTGCGGGAACTGGTAAACCAGGTAAAGACCCTTACAGAGCTGAACCGCAGCCATGATGGGATGCGGCTCATACGGGCCAGCCATTGGCTGCAGAAAATGACGCGGGAGGATGATGTAGAGGCATACCTTCTGGCCTTTGAGAGGACAACCCTACGGGAGGCCTGGCCTCGAGATCAGTGGTCTGGCATCCTTGCCCCATTCCTGTGTGGGGAGGCCCAAAAGGCCTACCATGATCTGCCTGAAGAGGCTGCAGCAGACTACCCCCAGCTGAAAGCAGAGATCCTGGCCAGATCTGGGGTAACGACCGCAGTGCGGGCCCAGCGGTATCACGGTTGGAGGTACCAGGAAGACAAAACCCCGCGGTCCCAATTGTATAACCTCATCCATCTCGCACGAAAGTGGTTCCAAACAGAGTCCCGGAGTCCGGAAGAGATACTAGAGGTTCTGGTCATCGACCGATACATGAGGGGACTACCGCCAGACCTTCGTGCCTGGGTAAGCCAGAACGAACCCGTCACCTATGATGAGGTTGTTGCCCTGGTAGAGAGGCGAAGGACAGCGAGGAAGCTGACTCGACCAGTTAAGGAAGAGGCACCCCGGGTTAAACTAGCAGCACCAAGCCCTAAAGTTCGGGTGACTGGGCCACCAGGAGGGCCCAGGTGGAAAAAGAGAGAGGCTGAAGGCCCATCAGAGGCCACAAAGAGTTGGAGCACTGAGGGAGAAGAGGATCGTGATGTTAGACTGCCCAAACCAAGAGACCGGGGAACGCCTAGGGCTCCATACAGATGTTATGCCTGCGGGGAGTGGGGACACATAGCTGCACAGTGTTCCAATGCTGAGGAGCCTATGCAGTGTAACCTGGGGAACTGGGCAGATCCATGCACCCTAATCCACCTTGTGGGGGTCTCACTAACCCCACATATGTATACCAGACCAGTGAAACTAAATGGGGTAGGGACCACAGCACTGGTTGATTAGGGGAGTGCTATTACGCTTATCTCAGGGAAGCTCGTGAAGCATAGTCAGCTGCTGCAGGCTAAACGTACGGGGATAACATGTGTCCATGGGACAGTTAGTTAGTACCCCACCATCCCAGTAAAAATCGAGATCCAAGGGAACACTACTGAGGTAGCAGCAGGTGTAGTCCCTAAACTCCCATACCCGGTGCTCATAGGGAGGGACTTCCCAGGGTTTGGAAACTGACTCCCAGTAGGGGGATTGGAGAAAGAAGGGGACCCTAAAATTGGTGAGGCATCCACAGCAGACTGTCAACCCCCAATCTTCTCTGAAATATCCCCAGATTTGTTCTCCACTCCCAGACAGGATAGAAAGACAAGAAAGACAAGAAGGGCAGCTAAGGCCTTGGGAACCCAAATACTGACCCAAAGCCAGAGGGTCGCTCTTGTAGGTAGGCGGACCCACGCAGCTGAAAAGGAGGCCATGCAGGAGGGAGAAGCACCTGAGTCTGACCCCCACCCTAATGCTTCTGAACCAGTAGAGGCAACAGAGACTGGGCCCCTAGATCTTAGGCAGATTAGCCCCGGGAGAGGAAATTTTGGACGGGACCAGGCAGAAGACCCAAGGTATGACAACATTAGGAAGGAGGTGACTGAAATAGATGGGGTCCCCATGGAAGGGAAAACCCAGGGACTAGGACCCTACTTCATAATGAAGAAGGATCTCTTATACTGGGTTGCACCAGTACAGGGGCAGAAGGTACAGCAGATCCTAGTACCTCAAAAACACCAGAACGCTGTATTAAGTCTTGCTCATAGTCATCTTTTTGGGGGGCATTTGGGGGTAGAGAAGACCCTGGCACGAGTCCTACGACGGTTCTTCTGGCCCGGAGTACATGAAGAAGTGCGGAGGTACTGTGCCTCCTGCCCGGAGTGTCAGCTGCACAGTCCCCGACCCCACTTGAGGGCACCTTTAGTACCCCTTCCCATCATAGAGGTCCCCTTCGAGCGAATAGCCATGGACCTAGTGGGACCCCTGGAGAAGACAGCTCGGGGCCACCAATATATACTTGTTGTTTTGGACTATGCCACTTGCTACTCAGAAGCCGTCCCCCGGCGGAACACGGCCTCTAAAACTATAGCCAAAGAGCTGGTGGGGATCTTTGCCCGAATGGGGCTACCGAAGGAGATATTAACCGACCAAGGAACCCCATTTATGTCGAAGCTAATGAAGGAGCTCTGTACGCTGCTCCATATACATACCCTGAGAACTTCGGTCTACCATCCGCAGACTGATGGGTTGGTAGAAAGGTTTAACCGAAACCTCAAGGCTATGATAAGGAAGGTGGTAAGTCGGGACGGGAAGGATTGGGATACCCTACTACCCTACCTTATGTTCGCTATCCGGGAGGTACCTCAGGCCTCAACTGGGTTTTCCCCCTTCGAGTTATTATACGGGCGTCACCCCCGTGGCATACTACATATCGCCAAAGAGATCTGGGAAGAGGAACCCAATGAGGGGAGAAATATAATAGAGCATGTAATGCAGATGCGAGACCGGATAGCCCGGGTTACCCCTATTGTACGGGAACATTTGGAGAAGGCACAGGAGGCCCAGCGAACCCATTACAATCGCCAGGCAAAAGTGCGACAGTTCCAACCAGGGGATCGGGTTATGGTGTTGGTACCCATGGCAGAAAGCAAGCTTCTGGCCCAATGGCAGGGGCCCTATGAAGTGGTTGAACCTGTGGGGGAAGTAACCTACAAGGTGCGGCAGCCAGGACGCAGAAAGCAAGAACAGATTTATCACGTTAACCTTCTGAAACCCTGGCATGCACAAGAGGCATGCACAACGGTCCAAAAAGTTTATCCCACAGACGGATGCATCGGAAGTAGGGTTTGGGGCCGTTCTATCACAGATGGTTGGGGAGGAGGAACACCCAATTCTATACCTCAGTCGGAAATTCCTTCCAAGGGAACAAAAATATGCAGTGGTGGAGAGAGAATGCCTCGCTGTAAAATGGGCCATGGAAACATTGCGCTACTACCTGCTCGGGCGCAGATTTGTCCTCGTGACCGACCATGCCCCTCTTCAATGGATGCAGCAGAACAAGGAGAAGAACACAAGGGTGACCAGATGGTTCTTATCCCTCCAACCTTTCCAGTTCCGTGTGCAACACAGAGCAGGGAGCCGTCATGGCAACGCCGATGGCTTGTCACGTGTGCATTGTCTGGCGCCCCAAGCTGCCCAACTCCTTGGCGTTGAGCAGGGGGGAGGGATATGTGACAGACCCAGACCAGTGGGGTACAGGAGTCTGGTAGAGGGCAAATATACTGGTCACTGGATGAGTAGTTTTCTGTTCCCTGAGTGACCAGAGCAGGGGCTGCACTAGAGTAATCAGGAACCTGCTAGAACCAGTTAAGGCAGGCAGGCTAATTAGGACACCCGGAGCCAATTAAGAAGAAGCTGCTAGAATCAATTAAGGCAGGCTAATCAAGGCACCTGGGTTTTAAAAGGAGCTCACTTCAGTTTGTGGTGCGAGTGTGAGGAGCTGGGAGCAAGAGGCGCAAGGAGCTGAGAGTGAGAGGGTGTGCTGCTGGAGGACTGAGGAGCACAAGCGTTATCAGACACCAGGAGGAAGGTCCTGTGGTGAGAATAAGGAAGGTGTTTGGAGGAGGCCATGGGGAAGTAGCCCAGGGAGTTGTAGCTGTTGTAGCTGTCATGCAGCTGTTACAGGAAGCACTATAGACAGCTGCAGTCCACAGGGCCCTGGGCTGGAACCCGGAGTAGAGGGCGGGCCCGGGTTCCCCCCAAACCTCCCAATTGACCTGGACTGTGGGTTCTTCCAGAGGGGAAGGTCTCTGGGCTGTTCCCCAACTCACATGGTGAATCTCTGCGGCAAGAAAATCCGCCAATAAGCGCAGGACCCACCAAGATAGAGGAGGAACTTTGTCACACTACATACATTGTTAGAAATTCTCTATATCTGTCAATAGCCATTCTTAATATAATATGTGATGTAGTTGTTCCAACCTGTTGTATTGTGCCTGGTTTTCTCCATGTTGACCCATCAGAAGGTAAGATTTCCTAAACTTTTACATTTTTATGATATTAACAAAAATACAACCCAGGACCCAGGCAGTGTGAGTGCCACTAAAAATCAGCTCGCGTGCCGCCTTCGGCACACAAGCCATAGGTTGCCTACCCCTGCATTAATCCCTTAAAAATCAATACCATTGAACTATACAATTTGTACACCTTGATAATTTAACCTTTCTGTCACATGTCTATTTCTTTTATAATTTCACATTATGTATGTGTGTGTGTGTGTGGGGAAGGGTCTTCTCTTCAATGATCGCATTTAATTCCCATTTAATTACAGTATGTATGTTATACAAGCAAAGCATCAGTGACATCCAGTGGCAGCATGGATTAATCTCAGGCATATCATGTTCTATGCAGGGGTAGGCAACCTATGGCACGTGTGCCGAAGGCGGCACGTGAGCTGATTTTCAGTGGCACTCACACTGCCCGGGTCCTGGCCACTGGTCCAGGGGGCTCTGCATTTTAATTTAATTTTAAATGAAGCTTCTTAAACATTTTAAAAACCTTATTTACTTTACATACAACCATAGTTTAGTTATATATTATAGACTTATAGAAAGAGACCTTCTAAAAACGTTAAAATGTATTACCGGCACGCGAAACCTTAAATTAGAGTGAATAAATGAAGACTCTGCACACGGCTTCTGAAAGGTTGCCGACCCCTGATCTATAGGGATGCCTTCATAGATTCAGATCACAAATATATCTACATCCTCTTGCAATTCGATCAGCAGTCTAGTGGTCAGCTTCTGAATGGTGGTGTTCAGCACTCAAGCTGAGTGCTTGCGTGTGATTAAGTAGAAAGGAGATTCTCATGTTGCTCTGTAAGCAAACTCCAGTGGAAGCAGCAACCATCCTTAATCCGGACAGTCTCCATACTGTGAGTTCAGGAGGAATAATGTCAGTGGATGCAGATTGAATCAGCACATTTTATGTGCTCATAGTGTTGGTGTACTGTACGTGTTGGGAGACATGTGCCTTGTAATATTTCTGTCTGTGACATCTTAAAACACAGAGATTGTAGCTTTTTAGGGCAGGGACCGTGTTTATCTGTGTCATTAACACTGCTAAGCACATTGTCCATGTCCAATAAATAGCCTTTAACAGTATCTGGGTAACATCAATCTATTGCTCAAAACAATGTACTGTGCCATCAAAACCCCTTGCCAAAAGTTAAAAATACAAATGAAAATTAAAGCTAGGAGCTTTAGACTTAAGGAGATCAATCTGTTCATCTTAAAGAGAAGGTTAAGGAGTGACTTGATCATGGTCTAAAAACATCTACATAGGAAACAAAAACTTGATATTGGGCTTTTCAGTCTAGCAGACAAAGGTATAACAAGATCCAATGGTTGGAAGTTGAAGCTAAACAAATTCAGACTGGAAATAAGGTTCATATTTTTTACAGTGAGGGCAGTTAACCACCGGAACAACAGGTTTATGGTAGATTCTCTATCACTGGCCATTTTAAAATCAAGATTGGATTTTTTTTTGGAGATATGCTCTAGTTCAAATAAGAATTAATTCAAGGAAGTTTTATGACTGCTTCATACAGGAGGTCAGGCAAGATAATCACGGTGGTCCCTTCTGGCCTTAAACCAAAATATGACTAATCATAACAAAGTTAAATCCAACAGTTCCCACTTCCCCACGAATATAAATCCTTTTTATGTTCCTCCAGCCCCAAAGCCTTATTAAAGAGGTAAGTCTAGCCATGTACCCTGAAGCTCAACCAGTTCAGGCTATTTTAGAGAATGTGGGGAGCAGGTTCCAAAAATGAGGTCCTCTCATCTTATCTTCCTTCCTTTTTATAAAAAAGGGGCTCCAGCTCAACTGTCTTGTTTTGATCCCAGCTGCAGTTGTAGGAGACCGGAAAACGCTGGCAGGGTGAGCGTAGCGCTGAAAATTCCATTCCATGACAGATTTTAAGATTTTGGATCTTTTTTTGTTTTGACTAAAAATGAAACCTGAAAACATTGAGGTTCTCCATGAAAGAAATTTCAAAATAAATATTTCAGATTGATCAAAGCATTTTGTTTTGACTTAGACTTTATTATTTTGTATTATAAAATAAAAATTGAAATATCATTTAAAGTGTTTTGTTCTGAAAATGTTAAAACAGGATATTTCGACAATGTTGGAATCTTCCTCTTTTTAACTCCAAAACAAAATTTTGGTGAAACTGATATGTTTTCACACAGCATTTTGATTTAGACAGAACTGTGTTTCCTCAAAGTATACGGTTCTGTTGGCTTTTCTGATCAGCTCTATTAAGGAGGACTAAATAAAAAACCCTTCTTTATCTGGCCTTATGTTTCTTATTCTAAAAAACTAAAGTTCAGAAAACTATGACAAACTCTATAAGTGAGATATTAAATGAGATGTCTTCAGCCATGCTGAGGTCCATCCTTCCTGCTTGCAATGAAAATCTGAGTAGTTGCACCTCTAAATTCCTGATTAACATTTACAATCAGGTAGTTAAACGCAGGGCCGGCTTTAGGCCGATTCCCCCAATTCCCCGGAATCGGGCCCCACGCCTAAGAGGGCCCCGTGCCTTAGGCGCCTTTTTAATTAAAAAAAATTTTTTTACTCACCCGGCGGTGGTCTGATCTGGGTCCTCTGCGGCATTTCGGTGGCGGGGGGGGGGGGGAGTCCGCTCCGGGTCTTTGACGGCATTTCGGCGGCAGGGGGGGTCCTTCAGTGCTGCGGAAGACCCGGAGCCGAGTGAAGGACCCCCCCGCTGCCGAAGTGCCGCCGAAGACCTGGACCGCCGCCGGGTATTTGAATCGGGCCCCGCAGGTCCTAAAGCCGGCCCTGATTAAACGTGCATCTTCTCAGTTTATACATACAAATAAACTTCAGGCACAAATGCAGGTGAAAAGTTTGCAGTTGCAAATGCCCCCTTCAAACAGAGGCCAAATATATGCCCCTAATTTAATCATTTGATTTTAAAATTATCCTTTAGTTAGACTTTGGGACCACTTTTATTTTAGAAAAACTGTAGACATCTAATATGAAAGATACACACCATTGGTTTGTTGATGTATGAATCTGTTGCACTCAACCTTTTTCTCTTGTATCCCTTGCACTTACTCCTAATGTATTTGCATAGCACAGCCATTATTTGCCAAAGGACTGTCAAAAGACACTCATTCATTTATTAAATAATAACTAAATACAAAAGGCTATAGAAAAACCATGAGAAATATAATAGTAAAGCATTTAAGATATGCTTATGTACCTCTTCAGCGGTTCAGAACTATCACATCTCCCACATCAGTCAATAGGAGTTGTAGGTTTTCAACCTCTTTTAGGACCAAGACCTACAAGCAGTGACTCAAAGTAACTTAAACTCTAATCCTGCATCAGGATCAAGTTCTATGGACCTTTCGTGGAGCTCCACTGAGTTCCAGGGACTTCCATAACAGCACCTCTGCTAGTAGATCCTAATCCAGCATCAGAGCATCAAACATTACTCAACCCTCATTGGAAATTTCTTTTGAATTTAACAGAAAAAATTTCTATAGAAAATGTAAACCTGCCTAAAGATTTCAATAGCAGGTATTTTCTATTAAATTCACTTAACTCCTATTATGTTCAATAGGGTGGCCTAAATATAGAACTCAATAGAAATGTTATCCTTTCTATCAGCTTTCAGTGTAATTTCTTGAGAATCTTGTTGGTTTCATCTCTATTAGAGAGGCTTGTCAAATATTAAATATTTTATACTCATGATTTTTGTGAATATATATATATTTATTTCTGAGCAGACAAAAATGTGCTCGTTGCTTCTCACCAGGGCCGGCTCCAGGCACCAGCCGAGCAAGCTTGTGCTTGGGGCGGCAGATTCTACGGGGCGGCATTCCGCCCAATCCTAGGGCGCACGGTCGCTTTTTTTGTTTGTTTGTTTGTTTGTTTTGTTTTGTTTGCCGATCCGGCCGCCCTGTAGGGGGCGGCGGCGCGGAGGAGGGGAGCGCCCTGCTGGGAGCGGGCTGCGCGGTCCGTGTGCCCCAGCCGGTGCTGGGTCTGTAGCAAGCCCGGCAAGGCAGCCCGCGTCCTTTCCTCACCACTGAACGGAGCAGCGCGGAGCCCTCCCGGCAGACGGCGTGGCGGTCGTGGCCGCCTGGCGAGCGCCCCGCTGAAGCCCTGGCCGCCCCCCTTCTCTCTCTCCCCCCTCTCTCCCCCTCCCCCCGCTAGCCGGGGCACGTCCGCAGTGCAGGGAGTCCCCCTGCACCCTGGCTCCGGCCGCCCTGCAGGTTTTTTTTTTTTTTTTGCGTTGCCGCTCCGGCCATGCCGATTTTTTTGTTTTGTTTTGTTTGTTTGTTGCTTGGGGCGGCAAAAAAGCCAGAGCTGGCCCTGCTTCTCACAGAAGATTTTAGCTTCTTTACAACTTTGTATTGCTTATTACTTTACTGCTGTTGTATTGGCAGAATGTTTCATTAATGTCTCTAACTCCTTTAACATATTTTATTTAAAAGACTGACTATTTTAATCAAAAGAAATTTTAAAATCCTAAACTTCAACCTGCAACCTCTTACATCAAATTCTATATAAACTACAGTATATCGTTCTTGGTTAATAAAACAGATGGGATTTTAAAGTAGCTCCCAGCGGGTCTTAGCAATATTTTCCAAAACTGTTGAAAGGTACTGGAATAAATGAAAATTTTAAATGGTATATAAAGACTCTGGAGTTCAAACAGTAGGAAGGTTCCCTCATGCAGGCACCTTGGCATATATGCCTATTGAATCAAATTTGCAATATATTTTGTTTCAACAAGAAGAAAAAAATTCTGCCATATTTTTGACAGATTTTCACCAACTATTAAAATATTTTTTTCCAGGTGATGCTACAAAAACATGGAAAGATTAAGGTTGGGGATGGGGAATTCCATAACTGGTACTAGCATGAGATTCCCTTTGCTATTAAGAACAGGAAATTTCGCAATTGATTTTAATGCCTGAGTGGCTACAGCAAGTCCAGCTCACCTTCTTCCGAAATGGAACGTGTATTTCAGATAAACATTTATGTTCCTGTAGTATGTACACTAACCTTATAAATGAATCTTTCTTGAAACAGCAGGGGTTGGATGAAATATTCTTAATAGCAGCCACCAAAACAATGTCTCCAATAAAAATTGGTGTGATCTTTTGACTGTTGGTGGCAAAGGCTGGAAAAGACTTGGTTTCTGACGTGATCAGTTATCTCTACTTGAATCTATTTATTTAAAGAACTAGTTACCACATTGTATACAGAATTCTGAGTCATCGTGTGGGGTTTTGGTTTGAAAAATGCATAGGCATAGGAAGAAATGAAACTTTTAGTATGTGAGAGTGCAACATAAACTGTATGACTTTACAAAGTAAGCCAAAAATGTCAAGGCTAATGAACCATTTAACTACACCTGTGAAAGAATGAAATATGTTGCTAGGTCCAAATATGATACATTGGAAACTTTGAAATGTTATCTTTTCATTCTAATTCAGAAGGAAAACTGAATTTTAAATGTTAAAATTTCCAGCAGAAAGGAAATTCCATTTTCTGACCGACTCTACTGGAAAGGCTTAGTTTCCAATAACAAGTCACAAGTTTGTAACCCAGTTACAAGGGAGATACTACAACTTCTAACTGTGTAACTAGGTTCACTGAATCCTTGTTAGTCAGTTTTCATGGTCTCTTAAAATAAAGACAACTCCTCTGCACAGTGCCGGGTTTACAATGGTGCCAGTGGCACCATGGAGCCAGGCCCATGCTCAGAAGGAGCCATGGTCTGTTCTGCTTGCACTGTGCCCTGAGACCCCGCCAGCCTTCTGGCTCCTCCCAGCCTGCCCACCACTTGCTCCTCTCGGCCTGCCCGCCAAGGGCTCCTCTTCACCGCCTGGCGCCACCCGCCGGCTTCTCTCTGCCCCCTGGCCAGACCCCAGTGCACGGCTCTGGGCAGTCTCTACTTCTCACCACCTTTGGGGCACCACCTGTCTCCCTGGAGCTGAGCCACCTGAGACTGGTGCAGAAGCCTGGCCAGTCTCGCCCAGTTTGGTGGGGCAGTTTGGAGGGCTTGGCTGGGCCCCTCCAGGCAAGTGGGTCCTGAGGGAGCCTGGCTGGGACAGGCCCTGGTCTGGCTGATCGCACCACTTCCGAGGGGCTGGAGCGATTCCCCGCCCCGGGACCAGCCATGGCTGCACTGGCAGCACAGCCCGGCAGACTGTCGCCTCCCAGCAGGGCCAGTGACTGCGGCCGGGAGGCAGGGTGTGGGGAAGGGGGTGTCTGGAGGGGAAGGGATGCTGCGCTGTGAGGGGGTTTGGTAGATCTGTGTGTTGAGGCACTAGAGAGTGGGGGTTCTGTGTGGGGTGCTGGGCAGTTGTGGTGGGGCTGTGGGCAGGGGGACTCTGGGCAGGGGTGGTGGTGTGCAGGGTGCTGTGCATTTGTGGCAGGGTCTGGGAGGGGCGCTGGGCATAGTGGGTCTGGGGGGGCTCTGGCCATAGGGAATTGGAGGGCTGTTCCAGTGTTGGGTGGGGGGGCTCTGTGGCGTGGCATGGGCCCATCTCCGAGGGGAAGGGGCACGCTGGCAGCACAGGACTGGGCAGGCCACTGTGCATCTGTAGGGTGACCAGATAGCAAGTGTTAAAAATTGGGACGGGGTAGGGGGTAACTGGTACCTATATAAGAAAAAGCCCCAATATTGGGACTGTCCCTATAAAATCGGGACATCTGGTCACCCTATGCGTCTGGCAACTGCCAATTTGTAAATAGTGCCCTCGCACTGGGCTGGGTGGAGCAGGGCTGCCCCTGCCATGCCATGCCCCTGGCCAGCTGCTTACTCCAGGGACCGATCCCCCCTCCCCCCACCCGCGCCATGCTCCATATGGGGGCCCACAAAAGGTTAATCCGGCCCTGCCTTTGCATTATAGTACCTATGCAGATGTTTTGTCTCTGCTGGCCTTCTTTAGGGAATAGTATCAGAGGGGTAGCCGTGTTAGTCTGAATCTGTAAAAAGCAACAGAGGGTCCTGTGGCACCTTTAAGACTAACAGAAGTATTGGGAGCATAAGCTTTCGTGGGTAAGAACCTCACTTCTTCAGATGCAAGTAATGGAAATCTCCAGAGGCAGGTATAAATCAGTATGGAGATAACGAGGTTAGTTCAATCAGGGAGGGTGAGGTGCGCTGCTAGCAGTAGAGGTGTGAACACCAAGGGAGGAGAAACTGCTTCTGTAGTTGGATAGCCATTCACAGTCTTTGTTTAATCCTGATCTGATGGTGTCAAATTTGCAAATGAACTGGAGCTCAGCAGTTTCTCTTTGGAGTCTGGTCCTGAAGTTTTTTTGCTGTAAGATGGCTACCTTAACATCTGCTATTGTGTGGCCAGGGAGGTTGAAGTGTTCTCCTACAGGTTTTTGTATATTGCCATTCCTGATATCTGACTTGTGTCCATTTATCCTCTTGCGTAGTGACTGTCCAGTTTGGCCAATGTACATAGCAGAGGGGCATTGCTGGCACATGATGGCATATATAACATTGGTGGACATGCAGGTGAATGAGCCGGTGATGTTGTAGCTAATCTGGTTAGGTCCTGTGATGGTGTTGCTGGTGTAGATATGTGGGCAGAGTTGGCATCGAGGTTTGTTGCATGGGTTGGTTCCTGAGTTAGAGTTGTTATGGTGCGGTGCGTGGTTGCTGGTGAGAATATGCTTAAGGTTGGCGGGTTGTCTGTGGGCGAGGACTGGCCTGCCTCCCAAGGTCTGTGAAAGTGAGGGATCATTGTCCAGGATGGGTTGTAGATCACTGATGATGCGTTGGAGAGGTTTAAGCTGAGGACTGTAGGTGATGGCCAGTGGAGTTCTGTTGGTTTCTTTTTGGGGCCTGTCTTGTAGCAGGAGGCTTCTGGGTACACGTCTGGCTCTGTTGATTTGTTTCTTTATTTCCTTGTGTGGGTATCGTAGTTTTGAGAATGCTTGGTGAAGATCTTGTAGGTGCTGGTCTCTGTCTGAGGGGTTGGAGCAGATGCGGTTGTACCTCAGTGCTTGGCTGTAGACGATGGATCGTGTGGTGTGTCCGGGGTGGAAGCTGGAGGCATGAAGGTAGGCATAGCGGTCGGTGGGTTTTCGGTATAGGGTGGATTTTTCACCTTCAGTCCATTTGGTATGATGTCCATCCGTTTGCATTTGGAAAGGAAGATGATATCTGTCTGTATTTGTGCAAGTTTCTTCATGAGGTTGATAGATTTCCATTCCATACGGCTAAATGCAGTGCCTTGCATGGTGTCAAGTATCAGAGGGGTAGCCGTGTTAGTCTGAATCTGTAAAAAGCAACAGAGGGTCCTGTGGCACCTCGGGGACTCTCTTTTTGCCCCAGCACCCCCACGAACATGATACAGTTCTGCGGTGATCTGGAAGCCTACTTTCGCCGCCTCCGACTCAAAGAATACTTTCAAGATAACACTGAACAGCGCACTGATACACAGATACCCTCCCACCAACAACACAGGAAGAAGAACTCCACATGGACTCCTCCTGAGGGTCGAAATGACAGTCTGGACCTATACATAGAATGCTTCCGCCGACGTGCACAGGCAGAAATTGTGGAAAAACAACATCGCTTGCCTCATAACCTAAGTCGTGCAGAACGCAATGCCATCCACAGCCTCAGAAACCACCCTGACATTATCATCAAAGAGGCTGATAAAGGAGGTGCTGTTGTCATCATGAACAGGTCTGACTACCAGAAGGAGGCTGCCAGACAACTCTCCAATACCAAATTCTACAGGCCACTTTCCTCGGATCCCACTGAGGAATACACTAAGAAACTGCACCATCTACTCAGGACACTCCCTACACTAACACAGGAACAAATCAACATACCCTTAGAGCCCCGACCGGGGTTATTCTATCTACTACCCAAGATCCACAAACCTGGAAATCCTGGACGCCCCATCATCTCGGGCATTGGCACTCTCACTGAAGGACTGTCTGGATATGTGGACTCCCTACTCAGACCCTACGCCACCAGCACTCCCAGCTATCTCCATGACACCACAGATTTCCTGAGAAAACTACAATGCATTGGTGACCTCCCAGAAAACACCATCCTAGCCACCATGGATGTGGAGGCTCTCTACACAAACATCCCACACACAGATGGAATACAAGCTGTCAGGAACAGTATCCCTGATGACCCTGGAAGAATTCCACCATGATTTCAACAGCTTCCACCCCACCATCAACCTCAGCCTGGACCAGTCTACACGGGAGGTCCACTTCCTAGACACCACCGTACAAATAAGCAATAGCCACGTTAACACCACCCTATACCGAAAACCCACCGACCGCTATGCCTACCTTCATGCCTCCAGCTTCCACCCCGGACACACCACACGATCCATCGTCTACAGCCAAGCACTGAGGTACAACCGCATCTGCTCCAACCCCTCAGACAGAGACCAGCACCTACAAGATCTTCACCAAGCATTCTCAAAACTACGATACCCACACAAGGAAATAAAGAAACAAATCAACAGAGCCAGACGTGTACCCAGAAGCCTCCTGCTACAAGACAGGCCCCAAAAAGAAACCAACAGAACTCCACTGGCCATCACCTACAGTCCTCAGCTTAAACCTCTCCAACGCATCATCAGTGATCTACAACCCATCCTGGACAATGATCCCTCACTTTCACAGACCTTGGGAGGCAGGCCAGTCCTCGCCCACAGACAACCCGCCAACCTTAAGCATATTCTCACCAGCAACCACGCACCGCACCATAACAACTCTAACTCAGGAACCAACCCATGCAACAAACCTCGATGCCAACTCTGCCCACATATCTACACCAGCAACACCATCACAGGACCTAACCAGATTAGCTACAACATCACCGGCTCATTCACCTGCATGTCCACCAATGTTATATATGCCATCATGTGCCAGCAATGCCCCTCTGCTATGTACATTGGCCAAACTGGACAGTCACTACGCAAGAGGATAAATGGACACAAGTCAGATATCAGGAATGGCAATATACAAAAACCTGTAGGAGAACACTTCAACCTCCCTGGCCACACAATAGCAGATGTTAAGGTAGCCATCTTACAGCAAAAAAACTTCAGGACCAGACTCCAAAGAGAAACTGCTGAGCTCCAGTTCATTTGCAAATTTGACACCATCAGATCAGGATTAAACAAAGACTGTGAATGGCTATCCAACTACAGAAGCAGTTTCTCCTCCCTTGGTGTTCACACCTCTACTGCTAGCAGCGCACCTCACCCTCCCTGATTGAACTAACCTCGTTATCTCCATACTGATTTATACCTGCCTCTGGAGATTTCCATTACTTGCATCTGAAGAAGTGAGGTTCTTACCCACGAAAGCTTATGCTCCCAATACTTCTGTTAGTCTTAAAGGTGCCACAGGACCCTCTGTTGCTCTTTAGGGAATAATTAATTATCCCACCATGTGGCCTACAGTCTAGATGTGTTGCCTAATTTGCTTTAGCAGTGTGTTCTAAGAAATTGTAGTTGTAATGCCCCTCAGCCTATTTCCAAGTGCCTCTGCTCTTGGCAGTAAAAAGAAAAGTGTTTATTTCATAGCCTTTCTGCCTAATACCAGTCCTTAGTCTTTTAGAAACCAGGAATTGTTGCCTATTGTTCCTTTCCCGGTGTTGAGGATGACCATCCCTGGCACTGACACAGAGATGTTACATCTCTTCTGTACTTCCTCAGCATAACTTTGTCTGAGGAAGACTGCATTTCTCAGGTTAGGGAAAACTGAATGCATTGTGGCTAATTCAGCTAGCTAGGGAACCTGTATATCTTGTTAGGTATTGAATAAGCAGTGATATGCAAGAGTCAGTGTTAGCTTGTCCAACATCTTTCTCCTTCGATGTTCTGGTCATCTATCCAATTTTTTACACTTTTGAAAACTGTGTCTTCATTTATCTACACAAGGAGGAAAAAGATTTCAATATTTAAAAAAACAAAAAACAAACAAAACTAGAAATATCCATCTTGTCCTCTGCTGCTGCTTCTTGACCAAAAATAATCAGTAGTTCTTACAATAATCAACCACAAATCTCCTTCTTAGCAAAAGCAAGTTCAGTATTTCCTCCAGAGTATGGTAACATTTTCTTACTCAAGATCACCTCTTTACTCATTGTATATCTAATTAACTCCCAATTAATATGGGGTAGAGACATTCTTAGCAACTTTTTATTCCCTACTAGCAAAACACCATCTGGCATATTTTTCTAAGAACTTGAGAGACTGCCTTTAGAATTCACACACACACACACGTTTTTAGTAATAGAATTTGAATGTCAAGCATCATGAAAAAAACTCTGGTGGTTTATCCAAGTTCCCCCAATTGAAAGAACATCTGTCAATCAGCACTGTTGGATATGGTTAGTGTTATAGCGTGACAGTATTGGCTGATGGGACTAGGAAACCTTTCAGTGGTCTTTTTTGTAGTCCTTTTCCTTTTCTACGGGGTTTTAAAAGAGACATAAACTATTTGTATTCTGAGGATAATTTAAAAGTTCATATTTGCATAGAATGTCACTTTGTTCAATGTATAATCACTTAGGCAAATCAGATTCCCAAAGGGTTTGGGAATCCAAACAACCCTTCTGCTAATAACACAAATACTGAGTAATTCATCATACCTCTCAAAGTTTGTTATAGGCATTTTAGACCCAGGATGGGTCCAGATCTAGGTCTAGAAAACCTGCAACAACTTTGTGCCAAATATGTTGCAAGTAATGCATGACACAAACCTGACATCCCAGAGGATGTCCTACCAGATATAACAAAACAAAAGTTTCCTTAAAATGTCAACATTTGATATGATGACTTTTTTCCCCCCAAAAAGCAACAGAGAGTCCTGTGGCACCTTTAAGACTAACAGATGTATTGGAGCATAAGCTTTCGTGGGTGAATGCCCACTTCGTCGGATGCATGACATGGCATTCACCCACGAAAGCTTATGCTCCAATACATCTGTTACTCTTAAAGGTGCCACAGGACTCTCTCTTGCTTTTTACAGATCCAGACTAACACGGCTACCCCTCTGATACTTTTTCCCCCCAGTTTCCTGTATTTATTTCTAAGTACATCCTCCCCTATTAGTATTTTATAATAGACATTCCAGTGGCTTCTCACTTGCTTCATTGCCATAACTTGGCTTGAATGGATCTGCAAGCAATTGGCAGTTCCTGTAGAATCACTGAAAAAAATTTGAACTCCTCAATAACCAACATATTTTTTATCTTGAGGTAGCCTTTACATTTGATGTTTTGTGAAGCAAAAGTGTAATGTCTATAACCGAGCCTTAACTTTGATTTTCATCAGCCACTTACTTTCCACAGCAACCATAACTAGATACACAGCCCAGCTTGATAAAACCACTCTGTCACTGCTGCTTTCTGAATGAAGAATGACTGACTAAAACTGAGAGAGGCAATGCAACAGGGTTCCTGTGACCACTTTCTTTGCAAGCGTCATCAGCATCTAGATCACTAGAAATTAAAATGTCTGATGAAGACACAGACTACTACTTACTCCATTTTAATTTTTCTTCAGGAACATTATCATAGCTCTGAGGGGTCATGAGGCATGAAAGTGCCTGTCTGTAATAGCCAGAATAGAGCTGGGCATCCATCCACATCCTTCCTCTTTTCAATTATAGCATATGGCTAGAGCTGTGCAGATAGTGGAAATTCCATTCTGTATATAGTTTTGATTTGTTTTTGTACAGATTAGGAATGAAACTGAAAATTTGAAATTCTGTGAAAGAAAATTCAGAAAAAAATCATTGAGTCTATTTGATTTTTTTATATTCTGATATAAAATATAATTCAAAATTTAAAAGTCATTTCAAAAGGAAAATGAGAATGTTTGTTTTATTACAAAAATGTCAAAATGGTATTTTGACATTGTCAGAACCTTTCCCACCCTTCTCCAAAATGAAACTGATGAAATTGATATAATTTTGCAAAGCATTTAGATTTCAAGAGAATTGCATTCTCCAGTGGAAAATGGTTCCATTGAAGTCTTACTGACCAGCTCTCCATATGGCATTGCTGTAAGCTCTGAAGTGGTGGATGCTTAGGACAATTCTGAAAGACTGAGGAAGCTCTGGGAAGACTAAGCAGATTGGCTAGTATCTTTGATTTGAAAGTGCAATACCTTCCTTTTTTAAGTGAACAGAAGCAAGAAAAAGTCCCTTAGGAGCTTCAGATGGAAAGCACTAAAGAAATGCTTATTATATAAAAAGAAAATTATAAGAATAATACTTTTTATTATATCAATCGCAGAAGCAGCCACATGCCCCTATTGGGGATCCAGACCCCATTGTGCTAGGCCCTGTACACCCACATAACAAAAAGATGGTTGCTGCCCCCAAAGAGTTTATAATTGAAGGCTATGTCTTGTCTGCATACTCTGTTACTGAGGTGTGTACATGCTCGCGTGTGCTCCTCGTACCTGCACTGAATGTCCACATATGCTGTGCTAGACATTGGTATAACACTGTGTACATGCATATACCTGGGTCCCCACCACCATTGTTATGCAATGTTAGTGCTGCCATTTCAGGGGTGGTATCCCAGGTTTCTGTGTGGACAAGAGGAGACTCTAGGAACCAATTTGCTGTGTCATGTTGGTAGTGTCCCCCGCCTTCACACATTTGCCAGTGGCCTTTCCTGATCATGTTTCCTTTCACTGCTGTTTCCTGCAAAAGTGGGTGGAAAGCATGGAGCAGTGGGATGATGATGTGGTTCTGCTCCTCCTCCTTATTGTGGGACAAATGTTTATGCAGCAGAGTAGGCAATTGGCAAGATACTGGATGGAATTTGGGCAGAACTTTCTGACACATCAATACCTGCATTCACCTAACTATACCATGGTATGCTCTTGGATAAATTGTTGCTTTTGGTGCAGGAGAACCAGCATGGTGTGGTGACCAGCGGTGGCTTCAGAACTTCCAAATGAGAAACCAGACATTCATGGAGCTGTGTCAAACAAACCTCCAGTGCCAGAGCACTCGATTCTGGGAAGCTATACCAGTGCAGAAGCGGGTGGCTATAGTCCTGTAGAAGCTAGCAACACCTATAGGTCTGTTGCAAACCACTCTGGGGTTAGAAAGTCCAGTGTCAGGTTGTGATTGTGCAGGTTTGTGAGGCAATTAACACTGTGATCTCCCCAGGGATGGTTGCCATAAGAAAAGTTCCAGAAATAATAGCTTTATTTGAGAGAATGGGGTTTTTGAACTGCAAAGGAGCCATCAATGGATATCCCAGCACTTTGTCCACCACTCAGGGCAATTGAGTACGTGAACTAAAATGGTTACTATTCACTTGTTCTGCAAGGATTAGTGGGCCACAGAGGCAGATACATAAATACCAATGTGGGAAACACTGGAAAGGTTCATGATGTTAAGGTGCTGAGGAGATCAGGACTGTACTTGAAGGGGCAAGAAGTGATTTCATTCCCCAGGAACTATATTGTTCAGTACAGTGTGTCTGTGCCACTGTTATTTTGGGGGACCCTGTGTACCAGCTCCTAACTTGGTTCATAAAACCATACCCCAACATCAATAACCCCGGAAAAAAGGAATTCAGTTGCAAGCTCAGTAACTGCAGAATGGTCACGGAGTGTGCCTTTGGTAGGCTGAAATCTCTTTGGCACCTCCTGTGAAACTGTCTGGATGCCAATATGGCAAACGCTGTTCATATAATCATCTGCTGCACTCTTCATAATGTTTGTGAGGGTAAAGGAGAATGCTCCTGTTCCTAGTGGGCTCAGGACAAGTCTGCCAGATCCCACCCATGTGTACATTGGTCCCAGTTCCCAGCATGCAAGGGTAGACAGAGATCCCATATGTGCACAAATTTTGACACAATAGGGAGGTAGAGGATGACATCTGCTTGTGCTGTGGGACACCTTCACAACCTGTACATCTGCTGGAATTGAGGGAACATTGGCACATACTTATGGGGCTACATAACTTTGAGGGTTTTGTTTCTCTGTGGCCCAGAGATGATTAGCCATTTGTTCCTGTGACAAGTCATATATTAAAGACAACTGTGGAGGGTGGTGGCCAGTGATGAGCTCCCAAAATCCTAAGAACCGGTTCCCTACTGGGTCCTCGGCGGCACTTTGGCGGCGGGGGGGGGGGGTCTTCACTCGCTCCGGGCTTTCGGCGGCATTTCGGCGGCAGGTACTTCACCCGGAGTGAGTGAAGACCCTCCCCCACCCCCCCACCGCCAAGTGACGCTGAAGACCTGGTAGGGAACCGCGCAGAAGTACAAGCCCCACATGCCTATCTCCCCCCACACACATCCGGCCCCAACCCACCTCCTGCCCCCCGACTGCCCCCCCCCAGAACCCGCAACCCATCAACCCCCCCCCGCTCCTTGTCCCCTGACCACCCCCTCCCAAGACTCCCCACCCGTGGATGCACTTGAGCATCATTCTCGCCCTGGGGATAAAGCACTGGGGTTCACCAGCCCTCTCTGAATGAGGGTGCTGGCCGAAGCCATGTCCACTAAGCCCCTCTGGGGCTTCCTCCCCACCTGCACGGGGATGGTGTCCAGTCCTCGCCCCTGCTTCCTCCCTCCACCATTCGTCCAACTGCAAAACTCGGGTAGCCCACACTCCATTTCTGGGCAATCTCTGCATTTGTGTCCCGGCCACCCACATCGCCAGCAAACCAACTGTCCTGGGTGACTAGGGGCTCCCTTGTTCTCCTCCTTTCTTTTCCGGGCTTCTCCTGGGGGGTGGGGGGTTCTGGGGGTTTCTTCCTCCAGTCCATGTCCTGGCCTGTCTGACCCTCCTTTCGAGGAAAATCTGCCTCTGCGTATTCCTCGGTCAATTGACAGCAGCCTCTACTGTATTCAGCTGGTGCTGCCGGCAGGGCCGGCTCTAGGTTTTTTGCCGCCCCAAGCAAAAAAAATTTTGGCTGCCCCCCTGTCCCAGCCCTGGGCTCCTCGCCGCACCCCCCTGCTGCCCCAACCCTGGGCTCTCCCCCACCACCCGCACCTCCTGCCCTGGGCTCTCCCCCCCAACCCGCACCCCGCTGCCGCCCCAGCCCTGGGCTCTCACCGCCCCAGCCCTGGGCTCCCCCTACCCCCCCACCATTGCCCCCCACACACACCTCCTGCCGCCCCAGCCCTGGGCTCTCCCCCCCCCCACCCTGCACCCTCCTTCCGCCGCAGCCCTGGGTCACTGGTAACTCGCTCCCAGGGCGGGTCATTCAGCAGGAATTTTGGATGTGCACAGAACACAGACAGGATTGGTTCCCATATGGTTACATAACTGCAGTAAAGTGGAACAATTTTCAGCTTGTGTGATTGGAGGATATCTGGATGCATATTATAAGACTGTCCTACATAAATGAGGAAAAGTTGAGGTGCCTTTATTATTCTTTTGTTCCACTCTTTCTTTCTATGGGGAATTTGCCAATGCAATATCACTGTCTTCCGTTTAAAACAAACAAACAAACAAACAAACAAACAAACAAACAAAAGGCAATGGCTTTTGAAAATAGCAATTCCAGCCCTAATAACCACTGGGAAGCATTTCTTGCTCAATTTTATCCTACTTCTTCTACAGCAAGTTACAGTGGATCAGTATATTTGATTTGGGAGAAATGAAGTAACAGCTGCCCAAACTGAGCTTGAGCACTCCTGAATTTTGAGGTGTTCAAATCTGGAAGGCAGGTGCTGGGGGGGGGGAGGAGGGGGGGAAAGGGGGCTGTGGCGCCGCAGGGGAGCACGGCAGCATGTATGCAGCAGCGTGTCTGGCGCTGCGCGAAGCCAGTCACGCTGGTCTGAGTGGCACGGTAAGGGGGCTGGGGGGTTGGAGAAGGGGTAGGGGGTTCCAGGGGGGGGCAGTCAAGGGACAGGGAGAAGGGGGGTTTAGATGGGTCAGGGGTTCGGGGGGGGGGCAGTCAGGGGACAGCAGCAGTTGGATAGGCATGGGAGTCCCAGGGGTTTGTCAGGGGACAGGTAGGGGGTGGAGTCCTAGAGGGGAACTTGGGGGGGGGGGTGTCTCAGGAGGGGGCAGTTGGGGACAAGGAGAGGGGAGGCTTAGATAGGGGGTGGGGTCCCGGGAGGGGGCAATCAGGGGACAAGGACCAGTGGGGCTTAGATAGGGGGTGGGGTCCTGGGGGGCAGTTGGGGCAGAGGTCCCGGGAGGGGGTGATCAGGGAACAGGGAGCAGGGGGGGTTGGATGGGTTGGGGTTTCTGTAGGGGGCAGTCGGAGGGAGTGGATGGGGGCAGGGTGGGGCTACCCTCCCTCCCCGTGGAGTGTCCTATTTTTTGAATGTTAAAATATGGTATCCCTACTCACAGTGCAGCTCTCCATTCAAAGCAGGCTGCAGCATGAGGTCTCAGCTTCCTCACTCCCTCCCCCTCTTTCCTATTGGTAGTGGCCAAGGGAATGCTGGGAAATGTAGTTCTTTCCCTGCTCCAGGGCTGGCTCTATAGGCAGGGAGCTAACCAAGGAACTACAGCTCCCAGGGCCCCCTGTTGGTTCTCAGCTCCCAGGCTGGATCCCTGCCGCCCCTGCAAATGGGTTGCCCCAAGCATGTGCTTGCTTTGCTGGTGCCTAGAGCCGCCCCTGGCTGCCGGACCCAAACTTGCATGTTTTCCAGGAGGTGCTGCACAAATTGTTCCAAGATCACCCTGTCCACCATCTGGGTGTCCGGCCTCAACCTCTGAGTGGCCCAGTTCATGAGCTTCTGGGCAAAAGCTCGGGGCCACAAACCCCCTGTCCACCGGGCCGCCCGAAACTTCTGTTTGTACTTCTCCACGGGCAATCCTATCTGGTCTAGGATGGCCACCTTCACTGCGTTGTAATCTTTGGCCTGTTCGTCACTTAAGGCCATATAGGCAGCCTGCGCCTTGCCGGCCAGATAGGGGGCCAGTCTTAGGGCCCAGGTCGCCTTGTCCCATCCGGCATCCATGGCCACCAACTGAAACGTACACAGGAAGGCGTCGGGGTCATCGGCAGGGCCCATTTTACAGAGTCCCAACCCTGGCGCGTGGCCGTGATCTCCCGGGGGACTCACCCATCGATGCAGGAGCTGCTGCTGTACACTGGCCTACTCCCTGATGAAGTCCTAGAGGGTCTTTTGTTGTTCGGCCTGCCAGGCAAGTAACGCCTGCCACTGCGCCTGTGGGACTGCTGGAAGGCCTGCAGGGTTTTCTGCAGCTCTTCTTGCTGTTTAGCTAGCCACTGCACGGTTCCCTCCATCCTCAGGTAGCCATGCCCTGGCAGTGGCTTTGTATCCCGGACAAGCCCCCACGTGTAATGGGGCACATGTCATGCCCCTCCAGTTCAGCCCTTCTCCCCCTCTTCTCAGAGACACTTCAGGCTGGTGCAACACCCATGCTCTTTATTTGTGATCAAGTCCCCACCACCAGTTTCCAACCGGCTTTTTACAACAGCTTGGCCTACCACAGGCCTGGCTAGCAACAGACTAGGAGACTCTCGGGTCGGGTCGGGTCTGGTCTGGTCTCCATCCCCCCTTTTGCTCTCACTTCCTCCCAGCCTTATAGCTCCTGCTAATGAGGTTGGCAAGTGAGGTCAGTTACCAGGCAAGCATCAGGCTATCTACCCAGCCCTAATTGGGGCTGGAGTGGCAGGAGCTGATTAAGGCCTCTCTAGCAGCACTCTGCCATGCTGACTCTCATGCAAAAGGGAAAAAAGTTGGACCTGATGTTGGTGGGGAGACTGGGGCAGGTTGGGCAAGGGCACCGGGATGGAGAGGGAAGACTGAGATTGGATGAGGAGCCAATAGAGGGAAGCAGAGGGTGCTCTAGGCATAGACAAGCTAGGCAGCTGCCTAGGGCAGCAGATTTGCAGCAAGCTGGGGTGTGATCTACACTAGCCTACTATGGCATGAGCTAAATATCTGTGTGCACCATAGGTGTTGGAGACAGGGGGCTATTGCCCCCCGTTTTATAACCTGAAGTTCAGGTCCTGAATATGTTCACGTCTGGGAGAGAGCGTTCTGTAGCCCAGCCAGCACATCCCTCAGCCCGCGCCGCTTCCCGCCGCCCCCATTGGCCCGGGACGGCAAACCGCGGCGAGTGGGGGCCGCAATCGGCCAAACCTGCCGCGTCAGCAGGTAAATAAACTGGCCCGGCCCGCCAGGGTGCTTACCCTGGCGAGCCGCGTGCCGAACGTTGCCGACCCCTGTTTTAAAGGATAGTCTTACCAAAGACGTTGGCTTTGAGAGTTCAGCAATCTAGCCCTTCATTTGCTGAATTTATGGACACTTGATTAAAATGTGGGTTTTTTTGCCACAAGATCTCAGAGTTTGAATTTAAAGCAACTTTTCAACCTCTGATAGCAGCAATAGATTTTTCCCTTCTCACTATCTACTTGCTATGGGCCTCATTCCAGTCCCATTGAAGTCTGGCAAAAATCCCATTGACTTCAGTGAGATCAGAAGCAAGCCCTGCATGTGATTTTAAAAAATATTAATAATATCTTGCCTTGTATCACGTCTTCTATCCCCAATAGTCCCACAGTGCTTTTTTCAATAAAACTGCACTTTAAAGAAGTACAGACAGAGCAATGTGGTGATACACAACCGGCAGAGCTGAAAAGGATTAAATTGTTACATGGTCATTCCAGTGTAATAGCGTTCACAGCTTGTAATTTGCAATGGATTCTGTTATCACTACCCCTAATAAAAAAAAAATGATTATCTTCTCTTCTAAGCACACAATAACAGTGTAGATCAGGATGTAGCGTTGCAGTCCTTCAGTAAAATGGTGGGAAACCCCCTCATGTTCCCATTGAATTAAATGAGCAGTTGAGGGAGTCTTGCTGTTCATGCTGTGGCTAGTGGTATGGTCTCTCAGTCAGTATTATGTATCTCTGTGAGTCTGACTTCCATAAGCTGCTTAGAAACTGTGGTGTATTTGAAAGCTTATGTTTACAGGAGATAAATGCATTTTCCTAATGCATTGCAAAACCTGAAGGTAGATTTAGTTGGTGCAATGACGTTTATTGAGGAATCAGTGTAAAAATGTAAGGAAGAGTAAAAGAGACATGAAAGTTAATGAAAGAAGAATCATTAAAGGTTTGGCTTAAAGAATAAGCTCCCTAAATTTTAGTCATTTATCCAAAAAATCTGAACTTCTTAGGTTTGCAGAACTGAGCCATGAATCTTGTGAGTCTTTCTCATGGCATTTTTGGCATTTCCAATTCTGGTTCTATACAAAACCAGAAAATGCAGAGGTGGAATGCAATATGGAAAAATGGTCACATTTTATTTTCAGGGTACATTTTGAATCCTTATAAAGGATTAATAAATGATGAATAGATTTCTTAATAAATGGTAAAAAATAGAAATTATAGAAATATAGGACTGGAAGAGGCCTTTATCGGTCATCTAGTCCAGTCCCCTGCACTGAGGCAGGTCTAGTATTATCTATAATCATAATTCAACAGGTCACTAGGTTGTTTATAACAATGGCTTATAACATCTATAACCTCTTCCACTGATATGCTTATAATCATCCCTAACACATATTCCTCATGCCTGTAACATAACAACACCAATTAATCATTTATTAACCCTTTATAAACTATTTATCAGTGTACCCTTAGAATATAGTGTGACTGGAAGCATAATTATCATGTAAACCTTTTTGACCCTTCAAAATATGTCTGATTTGAGTTTTCAGCACAGGCTTCAATCATTTGTCAAATCAATTTGCCTGTCCCCAGAAATAATGTGCACTGAAAATACTCAGCTAATAAGGATTAGAGGCAGTCAAAAAAATGGGATTTTTTTTTTTTGAGGAAAACATTTGTGAAAAAACAATTTCCCTGTTTTTGTCAAAGAATTTCAAAATTAATATTTTTTTTAACCTGGTCTAGCAAGGCCAGGTAAAAAAAACTGTCTTTTGTGCAAAGCAACAAAGGGTCAAATTTAACCTTGACTTAAATGGACGTACAGTAGAGATGAATTTGGCCCAACGTTTTTAGAAATCATGACAATTATTCCATGAGAATAATTACAAGGAAGTGGTCACAGTCATAGCCAAATTCCCCATTTAGTTAAGTGCTATGTGGTGAGACTATCTCACGCTGCAAAGCACTTCACAATATTTTCCATTTTAAGTAACAGCAGAAATTGCAAGATGCATTTGTAGTGGATCTACTCCTAGAATTGTGGCTCGTCTCCTTACATTGTCCTTATTCAATCTTGAATATTTCTGTGCAACCTCCAGTGTAAGTGTGATTTCCACCTGGCCACACTCCAAGACTGACTGTACTCACCAAGACAAATCTTTCTCTACTCTGACAGCTATTGGACAACATAATATCAGAGTACAACCTTCTGTTATTCTTGAACATTGCAAGCTGGCAATCACAGCCATTATCCTATTCTAGGCTACCTGCTGTGAGGAATATAGATGACTACCAGTACATTGGAAACACTAACTGTGAACTACTTTCCAAACATGTAATCAATTTTAAAGGAGGATTTAGCAGTGATGGAATTTTCATTTTTTTCATATTAAAACTTTTGCAGCTTTAAAGTTGAACGATACTTAGGTCTGTGACTCCCAGGAAGGGACATCCTAGTGTTATTGTAATTGTGGATATGTTGGAGTCTTCTAATATCAGCCATTTTGTTTTCTATTGCAGCTATCCCATCTAATTATAGCCAGCATTTTATGTCTTGCTTCATTTAGTGCTCCCTTTCCTGTAGTAAGCTGGTGACAATGCATTTCTGTGTCTGCAAAAGAAAGACAGAGATTTATCAGCCCTAAACTAAATAATATTCTAGACATATACAATACAACGACATTTATTGCTTCTCATGTTTTACTTTTGTTAGAATTTTAAATCTGAATGATGGAATAATAAAAAAAATTTACTGCACATAGATTATTTACTTTCTAATGGCAGACTCAGGACAAAATGATTTCCCCCCTCTTGTTCCTTGCCAGATAACTTGCACAGTGCAGAAGCACACACTAACATTGCTGCAATGAAGCGTCTGTCAAAGTTTTCCTTTCAAACAGCTTTCAGAGGTTTATCACTTGGCAATTAAATATTGTCCCTGTCTCAAACCTGGCATAGAGGTGCTCACTTCAAAATCAGGATTTTAAATATAATTCTAAACATTGATTTCACTTATACCCACCCTCATGCCCTGAGTTTTGTGACTGAATATCTTGATGATCTTCCCAGCATGATGAAGTTGAATTCTAAGACGTCATTTTTAGTTGCATATAACTTTTCAGTCTTTTAGCTTTCTTGATAGAATTTGGCAAGTTTTGTCCTCAGTCTGAATTTTCTTTTAAGTTTGAGCCAAAACAGTTCAATTATTTTTCAGAATGAAAACAGTGGGGAAAAATAACACAAATAAAACACTTTTCCTATTGTGTACAAATATTGAACAGCTTTGGCACATCAGTGGTAAACGATAGGAGCTTGGTATTTGGTAGAGATATTATCCATACATTGAGGAGATAAGCTTCAGAGATATTGATAGGTTAAAATGATCACTGTTCCTCTTTTCACTCTCTTTGAACTATTTAAAACTTGAACCTAAAATAGGGTTCAGCACAACAACTCTAAGAGGCCAGGCTAAGTTTCCAGGGCTGCCGGTTAGGAAAAAAAAATGTTTTACTTAAATAATAGGCAAATAAAGATGATAAACAGGGAAATGCATGTTTCAAGTCACTTTTCAGACTAGGGTCACATTCACTGATCCAAGCCAAATTTTGTATGTCTTTAACATCTATGGTAACCATGGTATGATCAAGCATGTTGCCTCGTGTGGTGTAGATAAGAGGAAAGGAAAGGAAAGCTTTTACTCAATACCACAAATTTCACACATTTCATTTACTATACAAATTCTCTCTCATATATCTTTTCTGTTTTGAGAGAGAACACCTTTGTTCTAAGGAAATGTTCATCAGGAGGAAAACAAAACTGCACACCATCTACCTAGGATTTCTCACAGTTCTCAGAATTCCATTTATGACACCCTGAGAAGGGAAATGTGAGGAAGTGTGATCTAAAGGCCAGTGAATGGGGAACAAAAATTGCAAACTCCTGGGTTCTAATAACCTCAGCTCTTTCACTGACTCACGGTGTAGCCAGGGGCATATTCTTCAGCTCTCCCTGCCTCACTTTACCAAATTGAAAGTGAATATAGTAGCATTTACCTGCTATATCGTACAGGTTTGTCATAACACTTAAATAAGTTCCTTCCTGTTTGCTTCCATCCATTGTGCTGATCAAAGCAAAGAAAAACCTCAGAAAACACGTTAGCAATGCAAAGCGGAAAAGAAAGTACATGAAAGGCTTCCTCAAAAATTATTATTTATTATTTATAATTTCATTTATTGATAGCTGAATGGATATGGTAATTGGGCCAAGTCTCTGTGCAGTCTCCCTCAATGAAATTGTTGTATGCAAATAAGCTGTGGAGTCAGGATGGTGACTGGTTGAGTTACCTCTGATATTACAATGGTTTAGGACTCTTGGCATGGCATACATATCTTACCATAGCTGAAAGCCCATGCTGTCATATGGGTGTAATTCATGATGTCAAAATGTCTGAGAACTCAAAAAAAAAAAAGGGATAGTAACAGATCGAGAATGCCAGTTATGATTGAAACTGCTGATATTCAAAACACAATAAGCTTCCAGCCATGCTTGTAGCTGTTTCTACTTTTTTACACCAACCCAACAGACACTGTAGGCTTCAGAGTGACACACAGACAATAACAACCCTGGAATCTTATTATACAGATTACTTATTTGTAAAAACAGTGCATCAAACTTGGGATGATTCAGGGAGGCTGAGTGGCTGATTGGGAAGCAACATTTGTATAATATAGTTAATCAAAGTATGACATAGGGAACTCCCTTGTTTTTTAAGCTTCAGCACTGAAAAACCTTTCTTTTCAAGTATTTGCCATCTGTATTCAGAAACTATTTCCGTGGAATTGGCTTTAACATTATGCCAAACAAGTTGTCGTAAATTTTGCATTATTGTGATGATTCTTGAGCATTTTCACATACCTTTTTGCTACGGAGACAGAATTGTTTACATATTTATGCAATCTATCATAACAAAATAAACACACTGCTGTGCCACAGCTCATTTATGGTAGTCTTCATAGGAAAACAGAACGCAGTATATGAGATGTAGTTTGCATATTGATGCTTTGAACATGGAAAGAGCTATATAATACTAAATATTTTGAAAAACCCTATATATTACTAAGTACTCTGAAAACTCTGGTCCCAGGTGTCTGAAATTAGGCACCTAAATTAGTGCATTCTTCTGACATTACTTTCTCTGTGCCTCAATTCCCTGTCTGTAAAATGTGGATAACAACATCCCCATAACCAATAAAGATGTTGCAAAAATAAATTCAGTGTTTGTGAAGCACTCAGCTACTATAGTGATGAATGCCATAGAAAATCCCATACGGAAATTAATAATTCTGCCTTGAGAACAGGGTTTGAATAGCATGCAGTAAATAAGACCTGGGACTAACTTTGAATGGCAAAGTGAAAACAAAATATTGAATAGCTGCTCACTTAACTGAGCACTGTCTATCCTGTGTACTGAATGAGGCAGAAGTCCTTTGGAAGAATAGTATATGATCATGGAAATAAAGCCTGTATCATAATTCATGCACACAAGAGGGGCCGAATTAAGGTTGCACAGGTGATCTTAATTCTGGCATTTCCTAACTTTTGAGTGCTTGACTTTGCAACCTTAACATTGTGTAATAAATATACGAACTAAAGCAGCTGAAGTGTGATGCTCCAGTGTTTTTATTGCAGTCCACAAAAGTATGCAGTAGTACAATCAAAATAGCCATGTGCACATCCTTCAGCATATTAATAACTATAAGAAAGTGTAGGAGCTCTGAAATCCATTAGTACTTTTGTGTTTCTTGCACATTAACGCTTTATTGTGATATGTGAAACAACACACATGAAAGTTGTTTCATGTACTTGGTGTGCCTCATATGATGATGCCATGATAGTATAAAAATGTGCACTTCAAATAGGACAGAAGCTCTTATTCCACAAAATACTTAATGCTAAGTACATGTTTAAATCCTTCTCTATATAGCAAAGCTTTTTAGTATGTGCTTAAGGCTCATTGAAGCCAATGGGACATAAGTACATACTTAAAATTAAGCACATGCATCAGTACTTTGAAAGTCAGAAACAATTGAGTGTTTCACCCAGTAAAGAGATTTGCAAAAGAACTAAAAGTAAATTTACCGACAAGAGGGCAACAAAGAAAATAACAGAACACCACTAGCTGTCACCTTCAGCCCCCAACTAAAACCTCTCCAGTGCATCATCAGAGATCTACAACCTATCCTGAAAGATGATCCTTTACTCTCACAGATCTTGGGAGACAGACCTGTCCTCGCTTACAGACAACCCCCCAACCTAAAGCAAATACTCACCAGCAACCACACATCACTGAACAAAAACACTGACCCAGGAACCTATCCTTGTAACAAAGCCCGATGCCAACTCTGTCCACATATCTATTCAAGTGACATCATCATAGGGCCTAATCACATCAGCCATACCATCAGGGGCTCGTTCACCTGCACATCTACCAATGTGATATATGCCATCATGTGCCAGCAATGCCCCTCTGCCATGTACATTGGCCAAACCGGACAGTCTCTACGCAAAAGAATTAATGGACACAAATCTGACATCAGGAATCATAATACTCAAAAACCAGTGGGAGAACACTTTAACCTGTCTGGCCATTCTATGACAGACCTGCGGGTGGCTATCTTAAAACAGAAAAACTTCAAAAACAGACTCCAACGAGAGACTGCTGAGCTGGAATTGATATGCAAACTAGACACAATCAACACAGGATTAAATAAAGACTGGGAATGGCTGAGCCATTACAAACATTGAATCTATCTCCCCTTGTAAGTATTTTCACACTTGCTTCTTATCAAACTGTCTGTACTGAGCCATCTTGATTATCACTTCAAAAGTTTTTTTTCTCTTACTTAATTGGCCTCTCAAAGTTGGTAAGACAACTCCCACCTGTTCATGCTCTCTGTATGTGTGTGTATATATATCTCCTCAATATATGTTTCACTCTATATGCATCCGAAGAAGTGGGTTGTAGCCCACGAAAGCTTATGCTCTAATAAATTTGTTAGTCTCTAAGGTGCCACAAGTACTCCTGTTCTTTTTGCGGATACAGACTAACACGGCTGCTACTCTGAAATCTATAATCAGTGTGCTTCTCCTGTGTAAAAAGATTTAACTACTCTCTGTATCATCTCTTTCACATCAATACATTAGAAGCAAGAGGAAGACCAAAGACAGGGTAGGCCCACTGCTCAGTGAAGAGGGAGAAACAGTAACAGGAAACTTGGAAATGGCAGAGATGCTTAATGACTTCTTTGTTTCGGTCTTCACCAAGAAGTCTGAAGGAATGCCTAACATAGTGAATACTAATGGAAAGGGGGTAGGTTTAGCAGATAAAATAAAAAAAGAACAAGTTAAAAATCACTTAGAAAAGTTAGATGCCTGCAAGACACCAGGGCCTGATGAAATGCATCCTAGAATACTCAAGGAGCTAATAGAGGAGGTATCTGAGCCTCTAGCTATTATCTTTGGAAAATCATGGGAGACGGGAGAGATTCCAGAAGACTGGAAAAGGGCAAATATAGTGCCCATCTATAAAAAGGGAAATAAAAACAACCCAGGAAACTACAGACCAGTTAGTTTAACTTCTGTGCCAGGGAAGATAATGGAGCAAGTAATTAAGGAAATCATCTGCAAACACTTGGAAGATGGCAAGGTGATAGGGAATAGCCAGCATGGATTTGTAAAGAACAAATCGTGTCAAACCAATCTGATAGCTTTCTTTGATAGGCTAACGAGTCTTGTGGATAAGGGAGAAACTGTGGATGTGGTATACCTAGACTTTAGTAAGGCATTTGATACGGTCTCGCATGATATTCTTATCGATAAACTAGGCAAATACAATTTAGATGGGGCTACTATAAGGTGGGTGCATAACTGGCTGGATAACCGTACTCAAAGAGTGGTTATTAATGGTTCCCAATCCTGCTGGAAAGGCATAACGAGTGGGGTTCCGCAGGGGTCTGTTTTGGGACCTGCTCTGTTCAATATCTTCATTAACGACTTAGATATTGGCATAGAAAGTACGTTTATTAAGTTTGCAGATGATACCAAACTGGGAGGGATTGCAACTGCTTTGGAGGACAGGGTCATAATTCAAAATGATCTGGACAAATTGGAGAAATGGTCTGAGGTAAACAGGATGAAGTTTAACAAAGACAAATGCAAAGTGCTCCACTTAGGAAGGAAAAATCAGTTTCACACATACAGAATGGGAAGAGACTGTCTAGGAAGGAGTACGGCAGAAAGGGATCTAGGGGTTATAGTGGACCACAAGCTAAATATGAGTCAACAGTGTGATGCTGTTGCAAAAAAAGCAAACATCATTCTGGGATGTATTAACAGGTGTGTTGTGAGCAAGACACGAGAAGTCATTCTTCTGCTCTACTCTGCGCTGGTTAGGCCTCAACTGGAGTATTGTGTCCAGTTCTGGGCACCGCATTTCAAGAAAGATGTGGAGAAATTGGAGAGGGTCCAGAGAAGAGCAACAAGAATGATTAAAGGTCTTGAGAACATGACCTATGAAGGAAGGCTGAAAGAATTGGGTTTGTTTAGTTTGGAAAAGAGAAGACTGAGAGGGACATGATAGCAGTTTTCAGGTATCTAAAAGGGTGTCATAAGGAGGAGGAAGAAAACTTGTTCACCTTAGCCTCTAAGGATAGAACAAGAAGCAATGGGCTTAAACTGCAGCAAGGGAGGTTTAGGCTGGACATTAGGAAAAAGTTCCTAACTGTCAGGGTGGTTAAACACTGGAATAAATTGCCTAGGGAGGTTGTGGAATCTCCATCACTGGAGATATTTAAGAGTAAGTTAGATAAATGTCTATCAGGGATGGTCTAGACAGTATTTGGTCCTGCCATGAGGGCAGGGGACTGGACTCGATGACCTCTCGAGGTCCCTTCCAGTCCTAGAATCTATGAATCTATGAATCAAGCTTCTGAATGAATGGAAAATGAGATAATTTTTAAAATAGTCCAACTTGTTTATCCAGTTATGCCATGCTGAAGAGCAACTCACTTCTTTTCGCCACACATTTTTGGGGCTCTGAATGCTCACAGTGAATGGGAAAATCACAGAGAACAAATTAGGTAATGCGAATACATTAGATATATTTTAAGCCCGAAATTGCCTATTTCATGTAATTGTTCAGCATAAAAGGTGAATTATTACACAGTCTTTCAATAATGTCATTCTGATTAAATGTTTTCCAATGAGGCAAATTTTAATTAATAGGGAAAGGAACACATTTTGCATAATGAGAAATGAATAAACATGTGGTTTGACCTGCCTATCCTTAACTAAGTAAATAGATTTGACAATCAATTAATGCTACAGTCGGACATGTCTAATGTTTAAATAAAATATTTCTGTCTCATGTTTGGTGAAAGAACAAGTGGGCATTAATGTAGAGATTTAGAGTCCAATTTTCCAAAGTAACTTCTAAACTTGATACCTTCAGTTTTAAGCATACATGTTTTGTCATTGCAAATTCTGGGCACCCAAAATTCCCAAACTATGACTTTTAGAACAATCCGCAGATCACAGACACTGAGGCTCAGATCCGCGAAGGGACTTAGATGCTGTGACTGTGAGCATTGCAATGAATAACTTCTACATGCCTGGAAAAATCACAGAAACAACACTGTGATCCACAAAACCTGTGTTAGGTGCCTGAGCTCCCTATACAATGAATGGGAAGAGATAGGCACCTTAGAATGAGACTCACAAAAGACAGCATGCCAGGTGGACAGCCTAAGGTAGCCAGTGGGAGATGCTGATGGGGGGTGTGTTCTAAGCCCTTCCCCTCTGATGAAGCTAGGTGCCTATCTCTGCTAGTGATCCACAAACAGGAACCCCTCTCCTGGAGTCAGACAGCTTAGGCACCTAACCTAAGTTGTTTCTTGTGAGGAGTGATATAACTGCCTCACTCTACACAGCAGGAGATACTGGTGCTGCCACTGCTTCCTACCTTATAACTTTTAGCCCAGTGGTTAGAACACTCACCTGGGGTATGGAAGACCCAGGTTCAATTCCCTGCAGTGCCTGAAGGGGAGAAATGGTTTGAACAGAGGTCTCCCATCTTTCAGGAGTGTGGGCTACAGGATGCTCTGATGTGTGTCTCCTTCAATCTTTCCTATTCCACTATGTATAAATACTTAAATAGTCATTGGGACACAGAGAGAGAGAGAGAACGACACTGTAGCCTGGTGGTGGGAGATGGGAGACCCAGGGTCCGCTCCTCCTGCTCCATCACGCTTTAATTATTTATCCTAAGTGGAGCAGCTTCAACAGGAGAGACTGAATACTGGAATATTCCATACCTCAGTAGTTAGAGCATGCTCATTAGAACTGGGAGACCCCTCTTCAAATCCTTTCTCCCGCTTAGGCAGAGGGGGTGGGGGCTTGAACCAGAGTCCCTTATAGCCCAGGTGAGTGCTCTAACCACTGAACTAAAAGTTATAAGGTGGGTGCTGCCAATTGGATTGCTCCTAGGTTTAGGTGGGAGATAGGTGCCTGGACGCCTAGATTGAGGTGGAAGTGTACATGTCCAGAGGCAGAAACTTAGGCACCAAGAAAGTTTAGGTGCTTACAAGGTTTGACGGGAGCTTTGTGGATTGCAGTAGAGCCTAAAACTGGAATGTAGGCACCTAAACCCCCGATTTAGAGGCCTAAGTACCTTTGTAGAGTGGGACCTGACTGTGTTACAAACATTTGACCCTGCAGTGGAGGGGATTGGCCAGTAAGTATCAGGGATTTTGGCTTGATGCTTCTTCTTCTTCTTCTTTTTTTTTTTTTTTGCAAGCATGTTCCTGCTAGATCTGAAGTCAGGAAGATTGCATAGATGAATGATTCTGAATGAATGAGCTTGTTAGAAAGCCAATGGATTGGTGTTGCCTGGTACTCTACTTATTCTGGATTATGGGGATTTTGATTGGTATTTTCTTATGAATCCCATCATTGTGGACTTCACAATCAACAGAATTAACCAATTCTGTTTGAAGGCCGTGACACTGGGTTACAACGGTGCTATAATAACTTCAGGGCAATAATATTTATGTTATTATTTCTATCACAAATTGTAAGTGTGCATTTTGTTCAATTCAGTCTCTTAAAGTGATTCAGACTAAAATTATCCAAATAGTGTCAGATGCGTAGCTTATATGGGAATATAGCCACTATATAAAATTTCAAATGTTATGTTTCAAGAAGGTTTCATTTTGATAGATTTTATAGTAACATCTCTTTATCAAGATGAAGATTTCAGAAGATAATTTTTTGACTTATAATCTAGTTCTGAAATAGGAAGGTAGAAGAAAGATGGAAGAAGAAAGTGGAGAGATGAAACTCATAATAAGTTTGAATTGATTTTTAATTGTGCTGATGATAGAAGATTGAGTGACTGGTTTTGTTGCTAGAGTTTTTTGACCAATTAGCTATTTGATAGGATTTTTACATTAACTTTGCATTTACAGAAAGTTGCAGAACTTTCACTTAGATAAGACAGTGCCAGTTTCATCAAATGTGGTCTTATGTATCCAGACTTTTATGGGGGGGGAAGTTGTCACATAAAATATCTTTAAATTTGCTAATTTAATTCCAAACTGATGCTAGCCAAGGATGACCTAATTCAAACCTGATTGAACCAAGTTGAATGGCTCCAACTTAGGACATGCACGTGATTTGTCAAAAGATTTTGGAGGAAAGGGCTATAAGGGTGAGTAAGTGAAGGTCACAAAGTATAAGAATCAAGGATAAGACTTTCCCTTCATCAGGCTACCTGCGGCAAGACTCACATTCCAGAATCTCCAAGAATGATCACATTGGGGAGAGGAAGTCATGACATCAACAACCAGGCAACTCCAGCCTGTGACCAGTCGTTCCCTACACTCAAAGAAGGCCCACTAAGAAGAAGCACCATGCCTGCAGAACATCACCCTCTGGCTCCTTGTCGGCAGTTCCAGCTCCTACAGTATGAGAGTCCAGAATACTGTGAGATCTGAAGATTTTTCAGCCCTCTGTTATCTTAAGTATCTTAATTTTCCATTTTTCTATTTTTGTCTTTGTTTTTTATTAACTGGGAGACATCCCAGACATCTGAAGTGAAAATGTGGTTGTGTGCATGAATGTGTGTGAGTGCTCACCAAGAGCACTTGGGAGGGTGGCTGAAAAAAATGTTCCTTAGGTTTAAACAGCCCTAAATATTGTCTCATAAAGATATTCAACAAGGTGTGTTCTGTGTTTAAAAGTCCTAGGAAGCTTGAGATTGTCATTTGCAATTTTTGGTAACTAAGAATTGTCAAACTTCTGCTAATCCAGAGTGATCTGTTAAGGTCCATATTACAATATTTCTGCTGGAGAGATGAGGGGAGGAAGATGGGGCTTAGCAACCACATAAAACTGAATTCTAAGACAGAAGCTTTATATTTAGGTTGTGGTACAAATATTTGGTATTAGTCTGGTTTCAGTATTAAGCTATTTAACAATTCAAATTATAGATTTAATGTCATGAAACTGAATCTGCAGGGTTCCTGGTATGTCATCATGCTCCAACCCTCCGCCTGATAACTTGCTGGCATCAGAACTCTTTGAAGCCCAACTCAAATAGGAGACTCCACCCAGAGTCTCCAAATGGTGGAATACCGGAACTCTTGATTGGCCCATTCTCCCTACTTAAGCCTCAAGGAGGAATAGGAAGTTGTCTGTACAACTGGGCTCCACCCTGCTTTGGACTGCTCACCCAGTACTACCTGCTCTTGTCTCCTGGTCCTGATCTCCTGGTTTCCTGAATTGGCCTAGTTCCTGGTATTTGACTCTCAGTTCCTGACCTCTAGCTCATCTCCTAATACCAACCTCCTGGTCTGTTGACCTGGCCTGATTCCTTGTCTCCTGATTTTCTGGTTCTGAACCCTTGCTGGCATGGGGACCTGGATCGCCACCCTTTACTAACCACTAGGCCGGCTGCCTAGGTCCTGGCCCTGACATTTGATTCACTTTTTGTTCTGTGTTGGGATTTATAATCAAGAAGACAGCCGCCTTCTTAGAATTTGTGTAAAGATTGGTTATTTTTGGTATTAATTTGATGATTTAACTCCAATGTGATTGGATCTGTTTGATTTTTTTGATTGTTGTAATGCTTTATTGTTCACTTTAATATTATTAATAGTAGCTTAGCTTTGGTGATATACTGATTTTTGTTTAAACGCTTGAATAAAATTTATAAAATGTTCTGAGTCACATTTCTTTAAATCAGCAACATGGCAATCTTTACCAGCATTGTACACTTCTTTAATCTACCTTGCTCTATTATGATTCTCTATACCCTTCTCCATATAGCTTGTCTCTCCATTCTGCAGCAGAAAATGTCATGAAATATGGGAAGTTTTAATCAGCATGCTGATGTTGCAGACTTGATATAGCCATTTGAATAGTCATTTCTATTTCAGTGTTTGCAGATTTTTGGCTACTAATTCCTTTGAAGTGTGAAATCCATTGTTCTGCTAGAATACCTAGAACAATGCAGGGGGGGAAATATAACTGTAATGGAATTTTAGCTTGCTGATTCAAAATTGTAGCATTGGACAGATATGTAAATAATGGAGTTATTTATACCATCTGTCACTCTACCTTATCCAGGAAATAATTCAGTAGTTCTTACACACAATTGTGCCTGGTACCTATTTTGATGGGTGATAACTGTAAAACATTGCCAGTGTCAAGAACTGTAGATATTGCTGTCATTTCTTATTTTAATGGATCGGAAACTGCTGAGAACAAAGGCTCATACGTGATGCAAATCTTGGACTTGATTAGCATCCATTCTGGAAGTATGTAGCACAAGCGAGGAACTGCACAGCTTTGTTTCTAAGAGTCCATAATCATATGCATAAGCAATTTGTAACTGAAGATGAAAAGGAAAAAATATCTTTAATGTTTTGGAACTGATCAGGCCTGCATCCAACTGGTTGCAGGCATTCTTTGTGAGCATTAAAATTCAACATTCAGAGAATTTTAAATAAGTATGCAGCAGATTTGCTAAGTATCTGTTTTAACAACATTTTATTTTTCCTCACATTTAAAAATAAATCGTCTTTTGTAAACGATATGATTCATTCCAAAAGGTGTTTTTTAAGTAAAATGTTTCCAGAGAGTTAAAGGTTGCTGTATTTTTGGAACATGTGCTTCCACTGCTTTATCATCTGCTTCTTGTTTTGTTTTCCTAGGGCCATTTACAAGAGTCTGTTTTTATATCTTTTCTTCTGTTAAACTGGGGAGAGCCTGCGTAGGCCAGACACTGTGGAAAATTATTAGTTTTCGAACTGTGATCACTGTCATATACATACCTTGGACTAAATCCTTAACTCTGGCTGTGCCAAGGGTCAGGAGTACTCCCATATATAGCAGCTCCACATCAACTCTGTTGATCCTGAGAACAGTTTGCTGGCGGGATGTGGGATTGTATGGACTCCATATGCACTCCTCTGGAGTAAAGGGCAGAGATTGGAGATGAGTGAGAATGAGAACTTCATGTGAATTAGATCTCAGTCATCCCAAGCAGCTCTCTCACAGATACAAACAGCCTGTGGTCGTTATTGCCTGTCTGATCTCCATAGAAAATTTGACAAAATTAACATGTTCCTGATGGAAACTCACTGGACAATTTTTGCCCAGTTCTACATTTAAGCTCTTTTATTTAACCATACTCACATTTTATAATCCAGACCATGTCTAGACCACCAAACTCCTGTCAATTTACTTTTGGTATTCCAGTCCTCCCTATGGCTTTCAGTACCTTGGAGAGTTCACATTTATTCAGATTCACTTTGCAATGTCTTGTTTCTTAGGCCAAAGTCCAACAAAGCATTTAAGCGTGGGCAAAACTTTTACCATGTGAATAGTCCCATAGATTAGGTTTGTAACTGTATCCTTGACTGGGTTTATACAGATGGAGGAGTTTTATGAAAACAGGTCTCTTTTGGTCTTAGAATGTTTGCCAGCACTCCTGCTCATGTGATAGAAATGAACTGTCATAAAAAACCTGTTAACTTTATTTTCCTTGTTTTCTCAGTTGCCATTTTTTGGTCTGGATTGGAGATTTCTGTCTCCTTACCCCTATGGAGCACCTTACTACAAAGACCCAAATCTTCAGGCTTTTATTGAGGCTTTGCTTAGACATGAGGATTTAGGCCTATAAGCAAAGTTTCGTTCTGAGTTCACTCAAAAACTGTTTCCACTGTAAATGTGTGTGTATTCTGTAATTGTCAATCAACTTAAAATAGATTTGATGTTAATGTGAAGAAAGGCAAAATTAATTCAGTTAATATATTATATCTATGTTATTCTCACACACTGAACAATATGATGCACAATTTCTTGTTTTCCTATGCATTTTACACAGATAATCTGGTTGTGAGATTTCCTTTAGACTCCTAAAAAGTAAGGTTATGATTTCAATGTGTTCCTTTTTTTATTAAAGCCTCAGTACCTCTTGGGCCTGATTTCACCTTTCCACCCTCTTCTAAAATCCTGTCCCTTTGGTATTTTTAAAGTGCCCCCTCCTATGTCAGATAATATAGACATTTAAAGGTGATCGTTGTGGACGTAATGATTTCCTCCTACCCCTTAGCTTTAAGTGGGGAAGGACTACCAGTACTGTTTTCAATTTTTACTTTTGATGTGTTGTCTGCTGAACATTTCAGGAGAGTCCTGGTTATCTGTAAAAATGTCAATATCATCCTCTCAGTGAATTAATCAAGTTCCAAACTCCAGCTATCCTGAGAACATTATTCTAGATCGCTTGTTTGTTTAATTTTAGTGGGGAGGAGGGGTGGGTTGTTTTAAGATATCATTATAGGAAGATTTCAGTGTGTGCATGATACAATTGTTGAAAGCCAAGGAGACTTCAGTTAGGTTTTTTCATACATACAGAATGAACTCTCTCTACTGCTTTCCATAATGAATCATTACATTGCTATGCAGGTTTCTCCATATCCTCATAAAGATCCTACATATAGCTTTCCGTTAATACATCTTTGACAAAGTCACTGGGAGGGAAAAATGTATTTAAATAATGGGCCTCTGGTTCTCTGTCCTACTGCTCTATCTGTTATGAGTCCCAGCAAGGCATTTTGCCTTCTATTCTTTATGCTAAATAACTTCTAAACAACAGAAGCCTAATCCTGGAAAGACTGAGCACCAGCATCTCCCAGAAGGAAATGAGCTGCGGGTGCCCAGCCTTTCCTGGATTTGGAAGAACTAGCCTTTTGGAACCTCCCAATAGGCTTTTCTTAAACTTACTAGGCAGCAGGTCATAAAATAAGGAATGTGTCGTTTTTCAGTTATCACCCTATTTGTATGTCTTGCTGAATAACTCTATCCATTATATCTGATTGTTAACTGGCAAGATTTATTAAAGTGAGGAGCACTGCATCTTTATTAAAAGAGAAGCAGAGCACGCTTGCTTTATATAAGGTCTATCTTTTAGCAGTTTATGTTTGTGCAGGAGGTGTATATAATAGGAGGGGTTTTTTTCTGACTTGAGTGGTACATTTTTTTTTTAAATCCTCAAGAATAATGGACTGAAAAATACAAACCACGGTAGGAGTCGCATGCTAGAGACAGCCCATTTGGGGACTGCTGGAAGCAGTCTGGAAGCAGAGTTTGATAATACCCTGGAAGTGGAGAGAACTTTAATGTGACTTGGCAAGAGGGTGAAGCCATGAAGAGGAAAATGCTGCAGCTCTGGCAGTGTGAGAGGCCATGGAGTGAGATGATGGTCTGAGTAACTGCAGGATGAGGCATCAGACCAGGCAGTGAGCTAATTCCCCAGATGAGCCATGAGGAGGCACTGCTGAATGGTAGGTAGAACAGACCCCGTGACACCCCTAAGTACACAACTCTGGCAGGTTTAGAGCATTTCTGGTACCTTGTCTATCTGACTGACTGCTAATGGGAAGGGGGCCCATGGTTAAGCTGTACCAAACTGAGAGACAAAAGTCCCATCTGGTTTTCTGAGCTCTCAAGGCTAAATTGTGATGTTTTGTTGCAAGGCCTGAATAGGGAGCAGAGCAGAGCTGCACTGTTGCAGGAAAGGCACTGGGGAGATGGTGCATCAGGTAGCCACAATCTCTATGGTGCTGTTCTCCACAAATAAGGGTAAGCGTTTAGGTAGGCATAAATTATTCTTTCTGGTGCACTGGCTGTATTGGGATGGTGCAGAATGAATGTGGTGCCAGAGTCTTACCCTTCCCTGCCCCCTTTCAATATTGCTATTTTGTCCTGCTTTTGAGTCATGCCATGTAAATGTAGGGGGAGGGACAGCTGGGGTTTCCCTCGGAGTTGCTCAAAGTATACAAGAATCTATACCTTACACTAGTGTTAATACCTGGGATGGCTGGGAAATCATGACAAATCATGAATGTTTTCATTTTTTATTTCTGCTTTTAGTTAGCACTTCAGAGAGTTTTTGAAAATTTCACATTAGCTAGAAAGCTGGTTAGTAACCAGAAAAAGCAATGAGCGAAACATTTTGTGGAATACTTTTTGGCCACTTTTATCCAAATTTGGTTTCACATATTTAGGAGTGGGCTCCCCCTTGTTTAGAGGTTATTTACCATAAACTAAAGAAAACAAAAGGCACATAAAAATCTTGTTTGGGGCATTTAACAAAATTTGATTAGCTGTAACTAATGCAGTATTTTGAGCTACTAACGTAGAATACGCTAGTGTTTATTTCATGAAGGAAAATTTCTGTCCACTGAATCCATAAACATCACTCACTTGCTGTGAAGTGTTTCCATTTCTGTGCCTACTTCAGTGCCTGCTTGCTCTCATGATTATAGTACATACTATGTCATATCAAGCACAATTGTACTGAAAACTGTCCAACAAGGAAAAACCAAAAGGTCTTCAAGGACAGATTTCTTTGCTTCAAGACAAGCTTACTTTCTGTATTTTGCCCTTCTATCTCAGTTATGAATAATAAGAATGTTAAAGCAGCAGCCACAAAAAAGGTCTTAAGGGATAGCTGTCTCCAGAATGTTGTCTCAATAGTTTTGTGCCAGTGAAGTATTGCTATAATATATCATCAAAATGCAGTTTTTCTGATGTAGGTGCTCACCAAATACTCTTATCCTAGGAAATGATCTCTGGTTGTTTTCATCTGAGTGTGTATTTGGGAGTGAATGTTAGCAACTGGACCATAAGGCTCTCAGAAAGTTTGAACTCTATAATAGAGCTGAGTGAACAATATGTAATAATCAAAAACAAACAATCCATTCAGTTTTTCTCATTTTCTTGAATTGTTCAGAGTGCGGTTTTCTTGAATTTAATTGTTGTTTGAAATGACTTACCAACAGTGAAATTGACCTCTGTGCAGGGGGCCAGCTCAGTCCTTATGTACTACTTAAAGCTCATTTAAGTATAGGGTCAGTATTTGGTATGGCTGTTTTGCTTTGAAACGTAGGTCACATTATGCATCTGTTTCTCTAACTGGGTGAGTGCAATTCTTAGAATCAGATTTCCATTATGATTTGCAAATAAGAGATTGCAGATTTTTTGAATATTCATCTAAAACTCACTATTCTGGTGAACTTTTCTGCATTTAAAATTATTTTGTAACATTTTTGTAGAAGGGGAACACAAAATGTGGTCACCAACACAATCCAAGTCAATGCACATAGAAATTTGAATGAGCATCTGTGAACACTGTTTTTTAGTCTTCAACCAGCTTCCTTCTATGCACATTTCCCCAGCATATGCTGTGGTGAAAGCAAAGTCAAAGGAAGACCTCTCCAATTCCTGCTTTGGGCTGCTCTGGTGTAAGGACTCCTGTGGGAAATGATCATATATGGTCATTTTAATATATCATTTTAAATTTAAGACATGTCTTGTTTTCTCATACTGCATCTGTGTATAATTCAGGCTGGGTTTCAAACCCAGGGTTGCAAGTGCTTTGGAGGACAGGATTAAAATTCAAAATGATCTGGACAAACTGGAGAAATAGTCTGAAGTAAATAGGATGAAATTCAATAAGGACAAATGCAAAGTATTCCATTTAGAAAGGGACAATCAGTTGCACACATACAAAATGGGAAATGACTACCTAGGAAGGAGTACTACGGATCTGCGGGTCATAGTGGACCATAAGCTAAATATGAGTCAACAGTGTAATGCTGTTGCAAAAAAAGTGAACATCATTCTAGGATGTATTAGCAGGAGTGTTGTACAAGACGAGAAGTAATTCTTCTGCTGTACTTGGTTCTGATTAGGCCTCAACTGGAGTACTGTGTCCAGCTCTGGGAACCACATTTCAGGAAAGATGTAGACAAATTGGAGAAAGTCCAGAGAAGAGCTACAAAAATGATTGAAGGTCTAGAAAACATGACCTACGATGGGAGATTGAAAAAATTGGGTTTGTTTAGTCTGGAAAAGAGAAGATTGAGAGGGGACATAACAGTTTTCAAGTACATAAAAGGTTGTTACAAAGAGGAGGGAGAAAAATTATTCTTAATCTCTGAGGATAGGACAAGAAGCAATGGGCTTAAATTGCAGCAAGGGAGGTTTAGGCTGGACATGAGGAAAAGCTTCCTAACTGTCAGGGTGGTTAAGCACTGGAATAAATTTGCTAGGGAGGTTGTGGAATCTCCATCATTAGAGATTTTTAAGAGAAGGTTAGACAAAGACCTGTCAGGGATGGTCTAGATCAGTGTTTCCCAAACTTTGGACGCCGCTTGTGTAGGGAAAGCCCCTGGCGGGCCAGGCCGGTTTGTTTACCTGCCGCGTCTGCAGGTCCGGCCGATCGCGGCTCCCACTGGCTGTGGTTCGGTGCTCCAGGCCAATGGGAGCTGCGGGAAGCCGCGGCCAGTATGTCCCTCGGCCCGCGCCGCTTACAGCAGCTCCCATTGGCCTGGAGCAGCGAACTGCGGCCAGTGGGAGCCATGATCAGCCAGGCCTGCGGACACGGCAGGTAAACAAACCGGCGCGGCCCGCCAGGGGCTTTCCCTACACAAGCGGATTCCAAAGTTTGGGAAACACTGGTCTAGATAATACTTAGTCCTGTCATGAGTACAGGGGACTGGACTAGATGACCTCTTGAGGTCCCTTCCAGTCCTATGATTCTCTTAGTGGTTCCAGTCAAGGCCCCACTTCCAAATCCTTTGTTTCATCAGCAAAATGATTGCTCAGTCATTTTCATATCTCTTAGGCTATTCCTTCTGCATTTGCATAAGGAAAAAAACTGGCATTAACGTTAAATTTTCATGCTTTTCACAGAGGTTTTTTTTTCATGACTGATAGTCAATTTAATGTTTCAACTGAACAGTGAAAATATTTCCCCCTTGCCAATGTGAAACAATTTGGTGCTCTGATTTCAGTTCTTTGTGTACAGTTGAACACAGCACATAACCTACCATCTCAAGGATTAGTAACTGAATACAAGGCCTTTCACTGCTACGTCATCAGCAATTCGGAGTCTACCAGTATCTGTAATGACCAAAATTCACCTATGAAATGTAGCTATCCCAGATAATCATGGCATGCTCTTTTATGGAACATTAATATATTAATTATTATTTGGGGGCTGCTAAAGGCTTTGGACCATAGTCCATATAACATGGCCCTGGAAAGATAGAATAAACTAAACAGTAACTAATTAAACTCTTAGAATGGGTTTTTGGTGACTATATATACACCAAGAGCAAAACTTTATTTACTAGAACTCTGAGATAAAGCTACAATTCTAAATTATATGTACAATTTGTGTTTTATTTTTTTATAATATTTATATACCAGTTTCTTTTCTGCCTTTTCCAGAAATGCTGTATTTAAAGTTCAATATTTGGATCAACAAATTCTATCATTTGTTTTCCTTAAAGTATCTGTTTGATCTCCTATATATCTTTTTTCTCTGTCTCTTTTTCTGTCATAAAATATTAAAGGTGGGTACCTTTTGAAGATGTTTTGATGGAGCATAAAAACAAAAGCACGTCTCAAATATTTAGTGTTTTAAATTTAACGTTATTCCTGTAACATTATGGTTCATGTCATCATTTTCTGTGATACATTGAATTTGGGTCAATATTATGTCAGCTTCTGTTGTTGTAGACCCAGGTATAGAGGTCTGGTAAGAGAAAATCTCCTGGTGTGTTTTTTCAAACTTTCTCTGTCAGAAGTCAGTGAATCACCCAAAATGAGTATTGCTGACTAGGGAGGGGCCATGGCCAAGGCAGTCAGAGGATGCACTGACTTCTATAGGCTCTTATTCAACATTATGTCCCTCTGCATAAGCTCAAAAGCTTGTGTCTCTCAGGGTATGTCTACACTACCCGCCGGATCGGCGGGTAGCGATCGATCTATCGGGGATCGATTTATCGTGTGTAGTGTAGACACGATAAATCGATCCCCGATCACTCTCCTGTCGACTGCTGAACTCCAGCTCGGTGAGAGGCGGAAGCAAAGTCAACGGGAGAGCCGCGGCACACCGCAAGGACACAAAGTAAGTAATTTTAATTCCATCTAAGATATGTCGACTTCAGCTACGCTATTCTCGTAGCTGAAGTTGCGTATCTTAGATCAATTCCCCCCCCCCCCAGTGTAGACCAGGCCTCAACAACAGAAGTTGGTCAGTAAAAGACATTACCTCACCCACCTTGTCCCAATGACTATTCACATGCTTAGGCATGTGCTGAAATACCCTATGAAACTCGGCAGAGAGCTCAGGCCATAATTTAATGCTCCTTCTCTTTGGCAGACACCCCAATGGAGGAGGCCAGACTTGCCTTTCCTCAGGCTCAATCTCTGCTTGGGTATGGGGAGAAAGGGCGCCAGCTAGTGTAAGGAAGGGTAATTTAACCCATTCCCTTTTCCTCCCTGGCACCATCTTAGCTGAATTCAGCCTTTTATATCATTACAATATGTTACCAAACAGTCTGTCTGTTCTCTCATATACTGTATATCGGTTAATTTGAACAGTTAAAAATTATGTTGCTAAAAGTAAAATAGGACCTATCCTGCTTTAGCTCAAGTTAATGCCAAAATTTCCACTGAATACTATGGGATCAGGATATTCAGTCCATTCTAATAGTATTAATACAACCTGCAGCTGTACTTAAGTCTCCTGTGTTCTGCAGCTGTACATGAATCATACTTCACACTGGCTGAAGTTTCTGGTGTCAGCACAGAACAGCAAGGAATTAATCTCCTTGTACTGATGGAGAAAATGGGAGAGGCCCTGGGTTTTGTATATTTTTCATAGACAGTAGCAACTTGAAAAAAAACACCCTCTACTCAAGAACCTGCATTTCTCAGGTGCAAAAATAGCTCATCATCATAAGAAAAATAAGAAAAGACCAGATTTTAAAAAACAGATTTCATACATATGGGTTAAGTCAAATAATTATTACCAAACTTCTTATGGAAATGATAGACTGATGGCATTGGATAGAGCAGAAAAAGTTCAGGCTTCTTTGATAATCTCGCAAGTCTATGAAATCCATTGTATTCAACAGGAACATGCACTGGACAACAATAATATTCTTCCATATATGCACTCCATCAGATGGTATATGCATGCCTGGGGGTATTTTATTACATTTAGAACATGATCACTTAGGCTGGGATTTTGAAAGGAGCCTGAGGGAATTAGGCACTAACCTCCCATTGAAATTCAAGGTGCACCTTAGGCGCCTTTGAAAATCCCAGTCTTAATTTTTGCACTAAAATATTAGGAAGAAAGCTTGTTGTGAAATGTTATATCCTGTTACTAAAAGTTGACCCTTTTTAAGACCCCATTTGGAAGAGTGTACATTTAGAATTGCTTATGAACCGGGATCCTATTTTCTGTGATTAAAAAAAAAAATCTCTGATAAAAAAACATAAAAATCTGCATTTTTTTCCATGATGAAAATGAAACACTGAACTTTAGTTTCCCTAGCCACAATATATTTAGGTATCAGTTGAACACAATATTTTATTGATATATTTACAGTTGTAAAACGTCACAGTATATTGTTTTTTCACTGTTGTTGATGGCCCCACTGTTTCAGGCTCTTGTTTTTGTTTCTTTTCATTCAGTTTATGTTTAGTGCTTTCCATGTGTTCTACAATTGTCTGCCTACGGCCTTGCTCTGTATATAGTACAGAACAGCACACTACCATCAACATGAAATTTGTCCTTGCCAAACTCAGTAACATGGTTTTTAGGGGTGATTTTTAAAGTTTTCAGCATCTTTTCATAACTCTAATTACTCACATCTGGAGGCTGAAGTGAAAATTGAGATGCATTAAAACACAAACCCCTATATGCCGTTGAGTAACCTCTGTATGCTGGAAGCAGTTTATTGGAGTATGTTTAGCTATGTACATTTAAAGCACATTCAAAATTCAACCACAAGAGGGAGAGGTTGTGCACATTGAATAAGTGACACTGGTACTTTCAGTAAAATGTTGTTAATAGTTAACATGTTATTATTTTTTCCACAAAAACTAAAGATTCTCTGTAAAAATGGAAATTCTGCATTTTTTCTGTGGCAAATGGATTTCTAGGATACCTGCTAATGAAGCTGGCAGAATGCAGGACTGAGTCCTAAACCATACAGGAGTTTTGCCATTCATTTCAGCGGGATCAGGATTTCACTCCACATTTTTGAAGTAAAAATGCTGCTTTCTCAGCATAAGCAGGAGCTAAAATAAGATAAGTGGGAGTTTGAGAAGGGAAGCTCTGGAGAGGAAACAGGAGAACAGCAGAGGGGTATTTGGGGGTTAAAGCAGGCCCCTGATTCTAATTAACTGGATTTGTCAAACCATTGTGATGGGGTAACAATGGCAGCAGCACAGGGACCTGTGAAAAGAAAAGCAGCTGTGAGTCAGACATTTTACACTCGATGAAACTATTACAATTTTAGTAAAAGTTTTTCACACCTTTTTTAGTTTACTTATATTACTTTCTTCAAGGGTGGTGAGTGGGGCAATGAGCTGGCTGCTCAGATGTTTCACAGCACTGGTGTTTGCATTTGCTGGGAGATAATTAAACCAGTAATTTTTTGGACTGTCTTCTTCCTGTCAGAATTCATCATCTATTCAAACCATTTTAAAAGCAGATCATACCCTCTGACATCCATGAATTGAGGGGTCCTCTCCAGGGGTGAAAGTAATTTAAAGGACTTACTGGTACGCTGGAGTCCTGAGCGGGGGTGTGGCCTCAACCGGAAGAGGCGTGGCCTTTCAAGATTTAAAGGCCCTGGGGCTCCAGCTGTGGCTGGGGAGCCCCAGGGCCTTTAAATCACCCCGGCGCTATCAGCTGCAGTGGCGGCTGGGAGCCCCATGGCTCAGGGGCGAATTAAAGGGCCTGGAGCTCTGGCCGCTGCGGGGATCCTTGGGCCCTTTAAATCCCCGCCAGAGCCCAGCTGCCAGAGCTCCAGCGGGGATTTAAAGGGCCTGGGGCTCCCCGCAGTGGCAGGAGCACTGGGCCCCCGAGCCCGGCTGCCGGAGCTCCGGTGGGGATTTAAAGGGCCCGGGGCTCCCCGCAGCGGCTGGAGCCCTGGGCCCTTTAAATCACTGCCGCGGAAGCCAGTCCAGTCCGGCACGGCATACTGGCTCTTGCTGGTACGCCGGACCGGACCGGCTTACTTTCACCTCTGATCCTCTCAGCCCCTCTCAATGGAAGGGGAACTCATGTGCTTTTATGAGAGTGTTCACCCTCCTTCACCACCCAGACCCTGTGGAGGTCTGGGATCCATATGGGAAGAGGAGTAGGCTGACCAAGGGCAGGACTGGAGTGGGAGCACAGTGTTCTTCCCTGTAACCTGGCAGAAGTTATTCAAAATTTAGTACAGCCCCAGAGTCCATGGGAGCCTCCTCTCCCTTGGAATAGGAGGAATTGGGATGGGAGGGAAGTAATTGCCACTTCTGGGGTGTGTGTGATGGTACTGTGTGAGTACAGGACCTCCCACACACAAATGTCTCTGGCTTCTCACAAATCCATTGGGATCTGATGGGTTTGGGGGTGGCTTTTCTGGAGGTGGGGGCAAAACTCACTCCTGTGACGGGAAAGGGAGAGGGAATCTCTGCAAGGAAGTCCTGAAGGAGATTTCCCACTAAAATGTTGCATCCCTGCGTCCCCATGTCCCTCCCCATGCCCAGCTTGCCTGCAATGGATTTTGCTGTGGGAAGGGATGATCTGACCCAAGGACTATTTTGATGAATGCCAATGACACCTAACTGGGAGATGCTTATATAATGTAGACAAATGTCTGCTATACAGCTTGAGACCAAGACGTTCATTTCACTTGTGACTTAGGTCAAATCTGAATCCAGGGGTGAAATCCTGGCTCCACTGAAATCAATGGGAGTTCTGAAGTGGACTTCACGATTTCATCCCAGGTCTCTTGAACTGAAAAGCTACTGCATTAGCCACCTTGCTTCCCCTACTCTTTCTTTTACTTACAATTGCATTATTTATAACTTTAGTATTTAAATCACCTTCAGAGTTCATTTAGCCTGTATATTTTTAAAAGCCCTCAGCTGGGCCTTCTTGGGTAACGTCATACACAGTGAAAGCACCCGTCTATCATTGCCCCACTTACACCACTTGTCATTATTGCTCATTGAAACCATTTCTTTAAACCACAAAACCAGATGTTCTCTTTTATACATGTATTTTAATTGGGTGAAAGAATGAGGTGTAGGTTCCCCTGGAGAGTAATGATTAATACAGCTAATTTGTTATGTGCCCAAAGCAACAAAAATGTCAAAGCACTAGGGAATAGTATGTGTGCTTTTCAGTCTTAGAAAAATAAGCTGAGCTTTTAAATATTCTACCTGCAAATTAAATTTTTTATTTTTATACTTTCTGCATTATTGGAAACAAAGAAAAAATGTTGAGTTTTGGGTTCCTACATAAGGAACTGGAGTGCCTTCTAATCAGCTATCCTCTGCCTTTGGGTGAAAATTTTGAATAAACAAAACCCAGACAAGGTGGGTTAGGTAATGTTTTATTGGACCAACTTCCATTTGTGATTGAGACAAGCTTTTGAGCTTAAACACAACTCTTCTTCAAGTCTGGGGAACTTAATCAAAGTGTCAGTTCCCCAGACCTGAAGAAGAACTCTGTAAGTTTGAAAGCTTCTCTCTAACACCAATGGAAGTTGGTCCAATAAAAGATATCATATTACCTCATCCACTTTCTCTTTAATATTCTAGGACTAACACAGCTACACCAACATTGCATACAAAACCTAGTTACTTTTACAGGGCCAGATCATGGACCAGCTCTTGTGGTGGTGCAAGAACGTAAGGACACATAAGGTGTAGGGTTCTCACTCCTACTGCTCCCCCCCCCCGCACAGCAGGGAGAATTCAGAGGCTGATTGTAACCCCAGAGTCTGCTTCTTGGTCTTCTCCAGCCCACTATCTCATGCTTAGGGCTCATGACAAAGTCATGATCAAGCCAACAATGGCCGTGTCCCATTTATTTCCTTTAATTTTTACAGAATATCAGTTGAAATATGCCCATCTCTATTTTCACTAACTTGACTGCACATAATATAACTACTTTTTTATTACTATCCAGAAAGATATTTTTTTACAGAAAATAATTCTTGTTCACAGGGGGAGCAACATTCCCAAATGGCTTCAACACAGCCTATAAACTGATATTTACAAAATTGTGGACACACGCTTTTGATTACAGTTTTGGTCCTCCAGGTTTCTGGGCCTCTAAGGGCACTGATTTGTGTGCATGAACCTTGTAGTTGGATGATTTAACACTTGATTTCTGTGTGGAAATGCCATGAATGTGTGCACCCAAAAAACTGGACATCTGAAATTGTGCACCAGAAACTCAAACACGCAATTTTAGATGTGCAGGTATAGTTCTGAAACTGGCTCCATGCTGGTGGATTCAAGTCCCACTGAAGTCAATGGGGCTTCTTGCCCATGGTGATCCAGTTGCAGGATCAGATCCTTAAAAATTGATTTTGGAAAATTTGGCCCAACAATTAATGTCTATAGTCCAATTGCATTTTTTAGCACTGGAAGAGCCTCATGATAGTGACACTAGAGATAGACCTGAATCCAACATGTTCAGTGTTTGGAGGTGTTTGAAATCTGAATCCAGATACACAGCCAAATCTTGTAAAATGACCTCTACCTTTATAATGGGTCAAACTAAAATTCTAGACCTGAATACTCTCTGGAGTACTTGATGCCCAGATTTGAATTTCACAGTTTAAGCGCATCTCTCATTTCTGGAAAGTCAAATACATCACAAGCATAGCATTCTTTGTGGTAATCTGTTGTTTCTGCTTCCTGGCCCTGTAAACACTACCAAGTGAAAATGAAAAAGAAATGAAAGTTAATAGAATCATATCAGTCAGAAATGGAAAAGGCTTATTAGATCACTTAGTCCATTTTCCTGCCAATGTCCTCTCTAGTTAACCCATCTTTTTTGAAGCTCAAAAAGTTCTTTTCACAGTTGAGGTGAAAATTTGGTTAAGTTGCCCTTTAATTTGACCCATTTCACCCATCTTTAGATGTGTCCACATAGGCCTGTATCTGATGGTTGTTTTTGTGTGTGTGTGTGTGTATGTGTGTGTGTGTGTAATGAGAAATAGGCAAATCACAGACTGGTGTGACCAAAAACAAGGAAGAGATCACTAGCTAAAGGAGACACAAGGTAGCAGGCTGCTTCATGAAAAATATTTGTATATATAATTGTGTGGAGAAATTAATGGCAGAGCCCTTGGCCCCTCCTAAGTAGGACTCTTCTGACTAATGTGAAATGTTCTTCAAGCTCAAAAGAGTTTAACTTAACATTTATCAAAGGTGTCTGTCAATGTTTAGAATGCTGCTATTTTTTCCTTTGGAAATAGGTTTTGCTTTTCTCTGTCATGTCATGTTGTCACATTGTTGTCACATGTTGTCACACCTGCCCTGCAAACTGAGCTGCCTCACAATGTTTTGCTGCTGTAGCTCCCAACCTGGACCCCTCACAAACAGCCAAACAGCATACAGGTCGCACCCTGAGTGTCTGTGTATAGCTGCAGCCTGCAGCAGCAATGACCCCAGCACCCTTGGTTACTAGCTGCAGGGTGACCTCCAGCATACTCCTACTCCCAAATTTTCCCATAGAACCTGTGTTCTGCATGATCGAGCCCTCTCCTGGACAGTCCAGACATCGTAAGTTCATTGTCCTGATGGGTTAATATAAAACAATTTACTACATTAATTGAAGTCACCCAACACTTCAGTTTAAACACAATATGCTCCCAGCAACAGCACTGACCAAATTTCAAGTCAGGCTGTCCCCCAGAGTCAAATGGCTGCTTTCTTTGTCATCTTAGGTACGTGTCTGAGAGATAGGGAGAGATCCCTTGGGGTGTTTTTACCCCTCCCTTTTATAGACCAGTCACCCTTTGAAATGCATTTCCCTGAGGGTTACCCCTAGATCAAGTTCTTTCCTACTGCGAGGTTGGAGTCTCATGGTGAAAGAGGTTCCATGCTATTAGCTAAAATGTAGATCGATCTGCTCCTGTCCCCCTTTCCCAAAGAATGGCTACTTGACAGGTGATTGCCCATTAACTTTGACACCTGGCTAGAGGCATCAACTTGTCCTTTGTCTTTGAGAAACAGGTTCATCCACTTCCCAGACTTGTCTGGTAACCACATTTCAGTCATAATTTCAGTTTATGTTCATAACTTTACATATAATGTTGCTACACACATTTCACCATGATGATATTGAGCAGTGAGTTATTAGTTTTCAAATGATACCTCATAAGGCATATTTTGTACAAAGATTATTACAATAATGTGTAAGGCATGAATGCAGAGGTACTTTTGGTCACACATGTTTTGTTTAGTAGGGTTAAGGGTCAGGAGAAATGATACTAAGATGTGAGACAGTCCTTTTAAAATGTGCCACTAATGATTAAGAATTTATTACATTATTTGTAGTATTTTATGTATTTATAGTTATGTATATATTAATTATTTACTTCCATTGCTCATTAAATGATCAGTGATTTTATACTTGAACACCATCATCACCCTTATGCACCCACTGGCCTGTCCCATCTACTTACAAACAAAACATGAGTTCATAACCAGAACATCTGGATATTAATATTTCACTCTACTGTAGTCAAGGTCCGAATGCCTTAGTATCTATGTCAGAATTATGCTGAGGCTGAGCCTCAATATTACAGGAAGGGCCCTTGGTAATTCTCATATTTAGAATATCAGAATAAATGAAATCAGGCAATTGCTCATAGTAATTGTGACAGCTGCTTTTCAAGGGCCCAAACCTGTGAGAGTCTTGGCATCCTCAACTCCCATTCATGTTGATGGGAATTGAGGGTGCTCACCATCTTGCATGATCAACTCTCATCCTGGTTTATATTCATATCTCTGCACATCTGTAAATGACAGCGTTTTGTTATGCAAGCTCAATTGTCAAGGAGACGTTAAAGCTGGTGTGTCTATCATTTGTGGTGTGCTCCCTTCAAAATGCTAGATCCTGTTGAAAAACCATCCAAGGGACAACCTGATGCCATCAGAAAACCTGATGCCATTTATCAGTGAAGCAGGAACTTATTTCTCAGTTGCAATTCCCCGGCAAGGTGTTTTTCCCCCCCTCCAATTTTTAGATACTGAACATGTGAACCAACATTTGTGAACATAAGACTCTCTTTGTGAATGGCTGGGGACGTGAAGAACCCTATATATTGCAAAGAAGTAAAAAATGCTGTGAAACTCCTCAGGATTGAAGTGATCTGCCCTGCCAAGTTGCATTAGCTTCATTTGTCATCTGCTGTCATGTCACAATGAGCCATAACATGATGCGACTAAAGCAATCCAATGTGGCACCTCAACTTCACCTCTCAATGTGACACATTAGGTGAAAAGTGTGAAAACTGACTGGTTTTCTGAAAAGTGAGAGGCCTTTATTTAAAAAAAATACATGTAGTCCAAAACCTTTCAAGATGTATTTATTGCTAACACAAAGAAAGCGACCACCCGTCCGAGCCTTTGTGTTTTCAACTGAATTAATGTTGCAAAAATAACAAGCTAACAGGTTTTCTCTCCAGGTTCAGATACTGGGGATCTTCTGTCATCAAAATTTCTGCTAAGCTGTTAAGAAGGTTTTTTGTTTGAACAGTTTGTTCTGGCAGGAAGAATGAAATGCTTTGCACAGAATAAGATTTCCTTAACTCCTTGAGCAAAGTGTTGAATAGGTTTTAACATTTGGACTGTTGTAGAGTGAAATACAATCGGTTTAATTGGTTTCACAGAAATATAGATTGCACTTAGTGCTGCTTCTGCTAAGTCAGCATTGCTCCACTGCCAGCAAAGGTACAACCCAGCACAGTTTCTGAAAATGAACCATAAAAGTACAGTATAGAATCATGTTTTATACACTTAATGGAAATGCCAAGGAAGCCAGAGTTAAGGATCCTGCAGCAACCTTAAATCTGCCCTTTTTCTGGAAGGTATTCTGGGCGAAATCCTGAGCAACACAAAAGCCTGTGTAGAATTGTTTAGCTTTTGGTGAACAGGTTGTGGGGCAGAGGGATGGAATCCTGAGGTCCAGCTGGCTCAGGTATTTCTTATAAGAAAGATAGGGTGTGACCGGGGTCACTACACTGAGAATGCTCAATCAGGGCAAACTGAAAAGAACAGGGCAGACAATTCCAAAAACTGCTGGTTTATTTTATAATTAGATTTCACCAAGCCAGTAACAAAACAGCTTCTGTAATCCCTTACTGGTTACCAAGAAGCCAAAATACAGTTCCCTTTAAGCAATCTAGCCTTTGGCTCTGACCCAGACAGCCAAGCCAATATTAGTGAGTCTAAGATTACTCACCATATATAAAATTCTATCAGTTCCAAGAGATTGGACATTACCCACCAGGTCAATGAATATTTCAGATCTTATCCAAATACACACTTACAGCCAATCCTTATTAACTAAATCTAAGATTTATTAAAAAAGAAAAGAAAGTGAGTTACTGTGGTTAAAAGATCATTATACATACAGATAGGAATAAAGTTCTTAGGTCAGTTTCATAGCAGAGATGGCAAGGTTCCTGATTTGTAAAAATTGGCAGTCCATACGCAGAGTTTGTGCAAATTCTTCTATGAGAAACTGCAGGGATAATCCAGAGTAGACCTGGAGACCTCAGTCTTGTGACTTAGACTTTCCCTGACAAAGTTTAAGCAGATCTGAGATAGCAGGGTCAGTCCTTTGTGGCAGATGTTCAGAGGATAAGCTTCCTGTCAGCAAATGATCACAGCAGGCATTCCTTGGATGAAGAATAGGTAATGTACATTGTTGCTTTGAAGTTAATCTCTGTTTCCTAGGCATACACCAGTAACTAGTTGCATTTATTAGATTAGGCTATTAACCATTCAAACAGTTCACATGTAGTTTTACAATGTGGAGTCACAAATTTCAAAGCGAAATGAAGACAATATTATTATACCACCAGTTCCATCTAAATGTTAATATCCCCTTTTGATCTCTGAATCAATAGAATATGTAATGAAACATTACAGACAGGAACAGAAGTTTAACAATGTGATCTAATTAGCTTGTAAATGCTAAACTTTTAACAAGATATAGGTAAACACAGACAAATACAGTTAGTAACTACTCCTTGATTCTCTGATAATATAGGCCTACATTTCAAGGACTGTAGTCTATTTAACATGGCTTTGCTAACTATTGTGACAGACCCAGACCAGTGGGGTACAGGAGTCTTGTAGAGAGCAAATATACTGGTCACTGGATGAGTAGTTTTCTGTTCCCTGAGTGACCAGAGAAGGGGCTGCACTAGAGTAATCAGGAACCTGCTAGAACCAGTTAAGGCAGGCAGGCTAATTAGGACACCTGGAGCCAATTAAGAAGAAGCTGCTAGAATCAATTAAGGCAGGCTAATCAGGGCACCTGGGTTTTAAAAGGAGCTCACTTCAGTTTGTGGTGTGAGTGTGAGGAGCTGGGAGCAAGAGATGCAAGGAGCTGAGAGTGAGAGGGTGTGCTGCTGGAGGACTGAGGAGCACAAGCGTTATCAGACACCAGGAGGAAGGTCCTGTGGTGAGAATAAGGAAGGTGTTTGGAGGAGGCCATGGGGAAGTAGCCCAGGGAGTTGTAGCTGTCATGCAGCTGTTACAGGAAGCACTATAGACAGCTGCAGTCCACAGGGCCCTGGGCTGGAACCCGGAGTAGAGGGCGGGCCCGGGTTCCCCCCAAACCTCCCAATTGACCTGGACTGTGGGTTCTTCCAGAGGGGAAGGTCTCTGGGCTGTTCCCCAACTCACATGGTGAATCTCTGAGGCAAGAAAATCTGCCAATAAGCGCAGGACCTACCAAGATAGTGTGACAAAGTTCCTCCTCTATCTATAAAGAATGGCCCTATTTACCATTTCAATGCTCTTCTAATATGTCCTTAAGGGTTGTTTTCAGGTCACACAGCCTGCTGGTTACTTAACCTTCACTGGCTGAGTGTCACATAGGGTATAAAACAAACCTTTGTTAAGCAACTGCTTAATTGATTACCCATACCAGCTTTCTTGGTGTTGTTTTAATTTTATTGCTTGACTAAAGAAAAAGGACTTAAGAGTTGAAATTAGTTTTATAGAGTTTCAAACAGACTATGAAAAACAAAAAATTAAAGGATGGGACAGGGTGGTGGGTGCATCAGGGTTATGACTAGCAACTAATAGTATAGGATATAACAAGGCAAAAATGACATTGGACTATGATTTGGCAACAAATTAGAAAATTGGCAGATATAATTATTTAGGTTTTCAGAATCAAATTACACAACCACAATAGAAAATAACACTTATACTCAAGTACTGTCTTGTTTAGACTTTGTTTAGATTTTTGACTGAGACCTTCACAATAGGGCCTCACTTGTGCAAATTAGTTATCAACTCCAGTGTTGCTAACACAACAGAAGAAAAACAATCCAAAGCTCGGTCACAAAACAACTTGGTTAATTACTTACATGCCAATTCACCAAGGTCTCCTTCCCAATAGGCCTATAGTTGCCAACTCTTTTAATCTATTTCCCAATGAATGAATCTATTTCCCCAGGATCTGACTAACACTCCTAAATACCTAAAATAAATTCCTGCATTTATGATAGATTGAGTGCAGTACAAGAAACGTGCACACTTGGTCTCAATTTATGTCTGTATACATCTAGAACTTGAAAGACAGCATGATACCATTAACTATGGTAAATATATGTACAGTTCCACAGTTGTAGCTAACAGTAACTTGTTCAGTTTTAAAGATGCTTTACAACAATCTTGATTGTCACAGAGTTGCTATGTATCTTCGTTTTGGTACAGGTTCCAATCTTTAGAGCACATCCACAAGTGTGTACATTTCCTTACTAATTAGGTACTCAGTTTCAGGAAAGGGGACCCAAGAGAGAGTCTGTGTTCCTTATCACCAGATCTTTGCTCTGCCATCACCTTTCATCTCAGTTATTGTTCACAGCAGCTGTTGATCCTGCAAACACAGGTGGCATGAAGGATGGACACAACTATAGTTTTTTTCCCAGTGTGCTAGCGGTGTCATGTACAACTTGTACATGGTAGGTTACAAAGCTGCTACTACTAGGTCAGGCTTCTGTACCAGGTATGGACTGGCTCCACAGCTTCCTTCCCAGAGAAATGCAAGAGAGCTGTGATCACCTTAAGACACTTTAAGGTACTGCCAGGAATGGCTGGTATGAGCCTAAGTTAAGGCATGGTGCACCTGATACCACCTAGTAGCTAAATAACATAATACAGTTGAGCATTCTATTACATCACCCTTTGTTTTACATTCCTACCACTTAAAAAAATTACAGTATTATGCTATCTTTAAAGTTCAGTAAGGATCAGTCTGTTAACTTTCTTTGAATCATACTGGTTTTCTAATTACATGACCCGAACACGTAACAATTTGGTCATCTGGCTGTCTATTAGTTGCAGCCACTGTCTCTGGTTGCTGTGGAATCTGAGTCATCTTCTTCTTCTGCATCCACCATCTGCAGAGTTTGCTCTGTTGATTGTTCTTTCTGAGGAACAAACTGTAGATATTGATGGTTTCTGTTGAACTCTCCACTGTTGGTCTTGACCATGTATGATCTGGGCAATTAATTTTTTTCCCTTACAACAGCTGCAGGTCTCCACCCCTTTTCTCCATCTATTTTGACACAGACATGGTCATTACATCCTAGACCTGGCAGCTCTCTGAGTGCCATCTGTTATAAAAGTGTTCATAAGTTCTTTTTTGCCTTTTGATGTGATTTGGCTACTCTCCATGTCTGGCCACTTTGGACATACTTTTTTTCCCCAAAGTCAGAACAGTAGTTCTGAGTTGTCTTTCCATGAGAAGTAGTGCTGGACTATATACAGGAGCTGCTATTGGTATTGATCTGTAGCTCAGAAGAGCAATGAATGGAACTTCCTGCTGTAGGATTTACTTGGCTATCTGTACAGCTCTCTCAGCCTTTCCATTTACTTGTGGGTAATGCAGGCTACTTGTAATATGATAAAAATCAGATTTTGTTTGGAATGACTGAAATTCTGCTGTGTTGAATTGTGGTCCATTGTCCATCACTAGTTGTTCTGGAATACCAAAATGAGCAAAAGTGCCTGTTTGTCAGTAGCACTGCAATGTCGTGCCTTTTAAGTAGATCATTTCTATATACCTGGAAAAAGTCCACTATGACCGGGTAATGATGTCTTCTGAATTAGCACAGATTTGTAGCTAGTCTCTTCCAGGGTCTGTCTGGTTAAGATCTTGCTATTTGTGTTATTCTGCAATGTTCACATACTTTATTCTTTATATCCTTGTTGATGCCCAGCCACCACATGGACTGGTTGGACTGTTCATGGCATTTAGTTAATGCTTGATGCACTTCATGGATGAGGTTTAGGATTTCTCCTCATTTTGTTTGTTTGTTTGGAATTACAGTGAAATCTCTTTAATCATGAGTCCATTGGGATCACTTAATTGTCCATGTACCACAAAGTAGTCTCTTGTCACTTCCTTAGTGTCTTTTGAATACTTGGGCCAGCTGACCCTAATGTAACTTAGAACTTCTTGAAGTTGCAAATCTGTCAAGGTTGCTTGTTGTAGTTGGTGTAGTCTCTTTTCTGACACTGGTTTGTATGTGTCCACAGCATCCATGTATGGCTTTACGTCATATTTTAGGTCACGGGTAGTTGAGTGCAATGCAGGGCTCCATGATAGCGTGTCTGGTACCACCAGACTCTTTCCAGGAACATATTTGGCAACTGGGTTAAATAGCATTAACCTTATCAATAGGCAGCATCTCAGTAGTGCTTTTGATCCAGGTCTTTTCTGCTGATGAGGGTAATAAGTGGTTTATGGTAAGTTATCAGTGTAAAAAAAAAATCTAATTCACACAGATCTGTAAAAGTTCTCACATGCCCATATGCTTGCGGGGTACTCCTTTTCAATCTGTGCATATTGTTTTTCTGCTTCTGAGTATGCAAGAGCAAAATGCAACTGGCTTCCACTCAGGTCCATGTTGTAACAATACACCACCTAGGCCATAGCTGCGTGCATCCACCATTGTGAGTTTGTTCACATCACAGTGCTTGAGAACTAGAGCTGTTGAGAATTTTTTGAAGGCAATTTTTTGATATGCCCCCATATCCCAAATGTTTTGGACTTAAATAGTTCATTCAGTGGCTTTTTCACTGTAGAAAGGTCTTTTAGGTATCAGTCACAAGTAATTTACCATTCCCAGCACGTCTTAGTTCTGATATATTCGCCGGTGCATTTAACTCTTGAATTGCTTTTACTTTCTCAGAGCTAGGACTGATTCCATTTTTGTTTGTTGTCTATGCCAAAAAATTTTTTTTTTTTTTGCCTACCCTTGAGCTTGAAGTGGAGTGGGGTCTGGCCATTATTAACATGCCTTGACTTATTAAGCTGAGTGAAGCATTAATAAAATAAGGTTACTAATGGCTCTGCTTATGTTTCTTATTCTCTAGGACATCCATTCATTTTCAAAATAAGAGTAGTTAAGGATAAATGCTCTTAAATCAATAACACTTTTTTTTTTACATATGTGTGTGAAGTGACAGGTTCACTTTATAATAAGAGATATAGAGCCTCAGGTATTCGTTTTACATAGAATTGAATTCACAAGTCAGTTACAGAACTACTTAAATCTTTTCCCTAGTCCCTACAGTGACTTAAAATAGCTAGGAACAGATGGTTCTCCTAGGCAGGTGATTCCAACAGAGGCAGGAGTTTTGATTTGCATTTTTTCCCTGGAATTCTGCTGAGGGCTGAGTTGGCTCCTGACCCCATGGAACTGACCAGTATTCCTCTCCTAAGGTCATGGATCATCTGAGCTCCATGTTGACCTCATGGGTGAGCTGCAAAAACACCTCATTCACGTGGAAAGAAGTCCTGTGTCTGTTCACTGGGGCCACGCCTCCTTCAGCTCATTCTGTCCACCGCCAGTATGACTCCTGCAGTATTTCTGTTGCCTGGAAACTACAGAGGCCACTGCTTCTAGATTTCTCTCTAAACGAGGTTCCAAACTATGGAAGAAACAGGGAATTAAGATAATCCTGAATGAACAAACATGAACTCAACTGCTGAAATGCCAAGGATTTTGGAAGATATACAATGCTGCCTCTGCAGCTATCCTGGGCCTACCCCTCCCCAAACAGATCTGAAACCTCATATAGGGACTTGTAGTGGCTAAAGGGGGAAGGAAAAAATACTGCAGTTGTGGCACTCCCCCCCACTGCATTCTAGTCCCTTCTTTTCACCAATGCAGAAGGGACAATATGGCTCTTGATGAGTCAAGGAAAGATCACATGTCTGGCTCTCTGGATTTAGACTGTGTCCTGACATTACATTCATAAGGGAAAGCGTGGGGTGGGGCAGTAGGAATTTCACTAATGAGAAGTCACAGCTACTGGAAAAAAGTAAATATTTTCCATTTCCTGTAATAGGTCATGATCCCAGAAGCCCACAGATTTTTCTAGGGACCAATAGTCATGGCAACTCCATTTTACTGGACGGAGACCTCTTAATATATTGTGAACGCTGAATGCATTTATGTGAGTCTTGTGTATGTGTTGGCTGAGGTGTGGTGATTGTGCATGTGGAACAGGCTGAAAGCTTCAGTTTGGGTTTCATTGTAAACTCACTGCTGTTGTGCGCATAAGCCTGTATAAACATGCACAACAGTTTATTAACAAGGTCACGTAGCTCTTGAGAACTTTTTGATATATGCTTAGTCAAATTCCATCACTTATTGTAGCCATTCAAAGCTTCCCAAACAAAGTCAATAAAATTATGCATCCGAGATATACATCCCTGTGGCGGGGCAACAACTCACCGGTGTGGTGCCTCCTGCTGGTTGTCTTGGGAATTAGCTCTTTCCAGCCCAGAGGGCCTTCTGCAGGCCGGTGTCTCACCTGCCACTGGCCCTGTGTTCCCTCCCAGACCCTTTGCCCAGGGGTTCTGCCCACCACAGTACCCCCTCGGTCTGGGTCTCCCCTCCCAGGGGAACTCCCAATCCTATAAACCCACCTTGCCTCAGTGGCTACAGCCAGTCATCATCTAGCCCCCGCTCCCTGGGGCTGACTGCAGTCTGTAAACCACTCATCGGCAAGAGGCTTAGGACCTGCTGCCTTTGCCTATCTCTGGGTTGCCCTTCTGCAGCCCCAGTACCTTTCTTGGCCTTTTAACAAGGCCTGCAGCCTGGGGTTTTACTAGGCTGGAGCTCCCCAGCTCCCTCTGCCCTTCCCCAGCACTGGTCCACCTCAGGTACCCTTCTCAACTCCCAGGCAGCTAGGTTCTTCTCTCTCAAGAAACTAGAGAGAGTGTCTTCCAGTCTCTGGCCCTCAGCCCTCTTATAGGGCCAGCCGTGGCCTGATTGGGGCGTGGCCGCAGCTGTGGCTGCTTCCCCCAATCAGCCTAGCTTTTCCCTGCCACAGCCCTCTGCGGGGCTGCTTTTAACCCCTTCAGGGCCGGAGCGGGGTGACCACCCCGCTACAGTCCCCTTGCCATGTACACCTTGTATATAGTAGGTTTCAGGACTGCTACTACCAGGTCATACTTCTGCACAAGACATAGACTGGTATAAATATGGTAATAGGACTCCACCCTGTATGGGCATATATGATTTAGGGTGTGTTCAGATTGAATGCACTGTCATTGTCCTATGGGGGAGTAGAGGCGGATGGTGGAGGAACGTAGGCAGACAGGAGGGAGCCTGAGACAGATGGAGATGGAGTGTGAGCAAATGGTGAGAAACAGGATGGGTGGGGAGGGGAGCCAGAAACCAAGAATAAGTGGAGAGGCTGATGTTGAGCAGCAGACAGATCGGCAGGAAAGGGTCCCTTTGGTTTAAAGCTGGCTGGTCAGATCAGTCCAAGTGTGATGGTGTGTTCCTATTTGTTCCTGATCATCAGATCTGGTTGTCCCCTGTCATTGATTCATGTTGTCTTGGAAACCCTGAAGATGAGAACAAAATGTCATTCCGATCCAGCGTGTCTGGTCTAATGTGCATCCCTGCAAGCATCACTGGAGTTGAGTTGATCTCTTTAGGAAGTCACAATAGGCTCAAACTGACTTGAGCATTAGATAGCACCCAGTGAGATATTTGAGGAAAGGGGAATCTTGAACTAAAAATAATAACCTATAATAGCCTGTACATACAGAGATTTTTTTTTATTTAGAGAGTGCTATTTAGTTAAGTACACTTAGTAATCAGTTACTGTGCATGTATTCAAATTGAAGAATATATACAATAATGTTGTAGCTGGAATCCAGTTTCTTTGTTCTAGTTTAAATCCCATTTTTTGACAACCAGTTGTATTATTTTGTGTACCATTAAATAACCTATTATCACAGTGTAACACAGCCACCCCCGTCCCTTCCCTGGGATCTCATCGGTAAGTAAATTATATCACCTCTGTTATGGACCATTACTAAATTTTGGTCAGTGGTATAGGGACAGGGTGACTCTCAGATGTATTTCAAATTATAACACAATAGCCCTACTCTGAGGTATCAGTTTACATTGGCTCCACAGCTTGCTTCCCAGAGAGATGCACCAGACATGTGTTCACCTTAAAACACTTTATTGTACTGCCAGGAATGGCTGGTGTGAACTTAAGGTCTGATACACATGGGCTACCTATTGGCTGAACAGTATAATACAATTTAACATTCTATTACCCATCTCCTCTTTTAAGCTTACATTCCTACCATTTAAAAATTACATTATCTTACACAAAAATCATGCATCTACAAAGTTCAGTATGGACAGGGCCGGCACCAGGCAACCAAGCTGGTGCTTGGGGCGGCACCTGGAGGGGGGCGGCGCGGCGCTCTGGCCGCCGGGGGGAGAGCCGAGCCCCAGCCGGGGCTCGCCGCCCTCTCGCCGCCCTGCCCCCGGCGCTCTGGCCGCCGGGGGGAGAGCCGAGCCCCCGCCGGGGCTCGCCGCCCTGCCCCCGCCGGGGCTCGCCGCCCTCCTCCCAGGGCTCCGGCCGCCCTCCCCTCCGGCGCCCTCCCCCCGGCCGCCGGGGGGAGAGCGGAGCCCCCGCTGGGGCTTGCCACCTTCCCCCCCCGGCGCCCTGCCCCCGGCCACCGTCGCCGCCCCCCCGGGCTCCACCCCCCCCCCCCGCGGGGGGGGGGGGGCAGCCGGAGGCTTTTTTGCCTGGGGCGGCAAAAAAGCCAGAGCCGGCCCTGAGTATGGATCAGCCAGTGAAGTGTCTCTGAATCGTATAGGTTTTCTAATTACATGACCTGAATGTGTAACAACTTGGTCATATGGCTGTCCATTAGTTGCAACAACTGGCTGTGATCAGTCCAGAATCCTTGGGTTGTCGTCTTGTTCTGCATCTGCCATCTGTAGAGTTTCCTCTGTTAGTTTTTTCTGAGGAACAAACTGTAGATGTGGATGGTTTCTGTTGAACTCTCCACTGTTGGTCTCAATCATCAGGCAGTTCTTTGAGTGATGTCTGTTACAATCATTTTTATAAGTTCTTTTTGCCTTTTTATCTGATTTGGCTACTCTCTTCATGTCTGGCCACTTTGAAGATAGGTTCTTTTCCAAAGTTGGAACAGTAATTCTGCCTTGTCTTCCCAGCAGGAGTTGTGTTGCACTATATCCAGTAGCTGCTATTGGTGTTGCTATGTGAGTCAGAAAAGCAAGGAATCATCTGTACTCCTCTCTCAGACTCTCCAAGCACTTGTGGGTAATGTGTTTTTTTTTTTGGTTTGGAAAAACAATTTTGTTTAGAATTACTTAAATTCTGCTTGATGAATTGTGGTCCATTGTCTATCACTAGTTGTTCTGGAATACCAAAATAAGCAATAATGCACTTTAGTTTCTCAACACTTTGACACACTGTCTTTCAAGTACATTACTGTATATCTGGAAAAATAGTCCACTATGACCTGGTAATGATGTCCTTTGAATTCGCTTAAATCAGAAGCTAGTCTCTTCCAAGATCTGTCTGGGTATTGGCCTACTTTTATTGGCACAGCTTCCACCCAAAAGTTCATAATTACTGTGTCTCCGTCCCAGAGTAACAGTTGGTTGCCCCAAAGAGGGTCCCAAAAGCACCCTTGAGTCCTTTTCCATAGATAGGAACTCTCTTTGACTGGACAGGGATTGATAAATCTCCTGGATAGGAGTTCTTCAGGGCACCAGTACATTCTTGTGATCACAGATTGTGCTACACAATATTTGAAGGCAATATTTCTGCATTCCCCAGAGGCAGCAATGGTTGACTCTTGGCTCATGAAACTTTTTGCCCAGATAGGGAACTTTTTCAGACCAAGGGACCAATTTTTTCATATCTGGTTAATGCAAGAACTATGCACCCTCCTGAAAATTAAGTCCTTAAAGATGTCCATGTACCACACACAAACACCATGACTGAGAGAGTCAACCAAACACTGTCTACACTGCCACTTTACAGCGCTGCAACTTTCTCGCTCGGGGGTGTGAAAAGACACCCTCCCGAGTGTTGCAAGTTTCGGTGCTGTAAAGTGGCAGTGTAGACAGTGCACCAACCCTGGGAGCTGCACTTCCAGCACTGGTAGCTATACCCCTTGTGGGGGTGGGTTTTTTACAGCGCTGGGAGAGAGCGCTGTGACTACACAGCCACGGTAAAGCACTGCCACTTTAACATTGCTAGTGAAGACATGCCCTCACTCTGAGTATCACTGATCTTAATCTTTCTTCAGTGTGGCCTACATCGTAATGGAGAAATTGCCCTATGGGCCCTTTCCTTTCATGATTGTGAAGATCTCATTACATTTTTGATTGTATAACACACCTGTGGCAACGACAATAACTGCTAACGTGGATAAATAACTTTTAGGGGAAAAAATTAGTGTTTCGCCTTGAATATTTTGAGTGTAAATTGTGCTGCTTCAGTAAATAACAGGTTCTTTTATTTAGACAGCTACTTAAGAAATTTTACTGATTTTTGAGATTGGTGAAGCACGTGCAGACTGAGCTTTAGTTAGTTCAGATACAGATAACTGAAATTGTATGAAAAACATAGCAAAATGATCACCTAGATTGTGCATACTTACAGCCTTATGCTAGTACAAAACAAAGCAATTCCCCAATGTTGACATTCTCAGAACCTTGTGAATACTTACAACCTTATGGAGGCCCTTAGAAACAAAGATAGAAGCAACTGTCAGTGGAGCACACCACAAGGAGATGACTTTTTGTGCTGACACCCACTTGTGATCATTCATGCGTTGGGTTTTATATTTCCTCTTCATATATTTATTTATCATGACTATATTTACTTAGGTCTCAGCTTATCCATATGTGGCTTTCCACGTATCCATAATTGGGGTTCCAATTGCTGATATAAGCTTTTTGTGTCATGTAGTGAGTCGGTGTGGCTCCCCTCCTGCCCAGAAGAGGGAGCACCCTTGCAGGCACCCGAGTGGGCGGAGCCACCGCCGCCTGTTCCCGCCCCCCGGAAGTCAAGGGGCGGGACAGGAAGTATAAAGGCCGGCCGCCGGAGCTCAGTCAGACGCCGGCCACCGCAGGGAGCAGACGTGCGGCCGGGAGCTCCCGGCCAGGATACCTCTGAGGCCCGAGGCTGTTGCCCTAGCTGGCCGGAGCTGCCCCGAGCCCACTACGAGGAGGAGCCGCCGGAGCCCGTCCGCTCCCGTCATTGGGAGGAGCCCTTGGAACTCCCCCACACCAACCCCGAAGGCGAGGCCGCACCAGAACCCCTTCGCCCTTGCTGTTACCCGGAGGAGCCGCCCGAGTGCAATTGGCCGGATTTCCCCACGGAGCTGCCGGACCTGCCACCAAGCCCCAGACGAGAGGAGCCCATGCTGGTGGACTGGACCGGGCCCGGTGCCTCGGACGAGGTAGGCCCTGAGGGGGATCCTGGAAGTAGCCCGGGGGTAGCCGACCCCGGTCAGGCTGCAGACGCATGTGAGCCAATGTCAGTGTGTTTCGGTCAGGATACCCCACTGACTGGCAGCGGCAGTAACCGCTGCTAGGGCCCCGGGCTGGAACGCAGTGGAGTGGGTGGGCCTGCGTTCCCCCCTGCCACCCCTGCTCATGGGTGGCAGGCTTCCCCCTCACCCAACGCTCAGGTAGGAGCCTGGACGTACCCCAACTGATTGTCGCTCAGCCCCTGCACCAGGGGGCCTGAGCTCCCTAACTGTGTGTTGCTCAGCCCCTGCACCAGAGGGCTTGAGCTACCTAACTGTTGCTTGTTTGCTCAGCCCCTGCCCCAAAGGGCCTGAGCTGTAACTGTTGGTGCCCTGCCCTGATCCAGGGCCTGGGCCTCCCCAACTATTATATTGTTGCTCGGCCCCTGCACCAGAGGACCTGAGCCCTGGACTATCTGTTGTGTGCTCAGCCCCTGCACCAGAGGGCCTGAATCCTGAACTAACTGGTTGGTTGTCCCACCAGTCGTGAGTCGGTGTGGCTCACCTCCTGCCCAGGAGGGTCGAGCCCCGGCACGAACCTTTTACATGTCAATACTGCATTAATACATTTCCCAATGTTTCATTAGCCAAAAGGGTACATTTTACTCAATAACTCCCCTCCCTTCCCAATGTCGTTAGGATTTCATTACTTTGTTCCCTCCCTTCCCAATGTCGTTAGGATTTCATTACTTTGTTCTCTTGTGGTTAACTTGTTATAAGTCCCCTTATTGCTAAATCTTATAACCCTAGGTCACTTAGTTATGCTAAGATGTGTTGTTTATTATGTTAACAAACCTATAACTACTAGGCCTCATGTAGGCTTCACCTATTGCCAAGCCTACCTTAATGTTAATACTCAGTTGTATGTCTCAGCTAAATGTGCTTCACTCTTAAACATTAAAAAGCAATTATATGTATTAAACTCAAGCAGTCAAATTAAACTTAAGCAATACAGAATCAGGTCATGGATCAACAAGTAGAACCTTCAGAAATGCGTAAGTGACTTAGGAGCACAAGTCCCATTGAAAGTCAAAGAGTCTTATGCTCCTAAGTAGCATAGGCGCTTTTGAATATCCCACCCATAATATATTTTTTGCTGTTTTTAAAATGAGATTTTGGCAACTGGATACAAACTAACCAGCTCTATGTAGACACCAGAAGTGCACCAGGGATCACAGTTTGAGAGTCTATAATGTAGGAGTTTTCTTTCGTGATATCATTGCTCGTAATTCTATTTATGAAGAAATCTAACACTGAAACATAGGCAAATTTGTGCTTCATCTTTTTTCACTTTAATATTAAAGATGAAAAGCACAGAAACTAAATTTGATTTTTCATGAAACTGTGCACTTATGAACTAGGGACCAGAAATTATTTGAACTCAGTACATCTAATATTCAGTTTCTTTTATTAATGTTTTCTTTGTAATTCCCAGTATGTTTTTGTTGTATGCAGGGAGCGATAGGGGAGCCCTCCTGTAGTTAATTTAATACACGACAATTCCCATAGATGGTAATAAAAGATTGCAGTCTACTGAACAGTGTCCACTTTTCACTGCAAAGATAGTGAGTTAGATCCTTGAATTTTTGAGACATTCTCCATATCTTTTATTCTCTTAGGGTCAAAATATCATTAAATCTTTAACACTTAATTATCTTTATCATCCAAAAGTAATCTCCATTAACAAAAACATTTAATCAGATCATTTCTTGAAGAAGCAAACAGAATATACAGTAATATACCTACTTTTCATGAAATTGTGTATGCAGTTAGGTTCTCTTATGAACTAGAGTACAGGCACTGTTTGAACTCTAGAGCTCTCCTTTATTAATATTTTCTTTGTAATTTTCAATATATTCTGTTCAGGGAACAATAGAGACAAATTCAACATCTGAAAGTTATAGCTAAAATATAAACTTGTCAAAGGGCCGCCACCTGAAGTCTAATATGAATGCATTGCAAGATTTTTTTGGCTCGAACCTCCACCCAGCTATGCCTTCCTTCAATGGAAGTTTTGCCCAAGGGTACGTCTACAGTACGAAATTAATTCGAAGTTATTTTATTCGAATTTCCAGAATCGAGTTCATACATTCGATGTTATGTGTACCCACTAAAGCACGTGAATTCGGCGGAGTGCGTCCACAGTACTGAGGCTAGCATCGAATGTCGAAGCGGTGCACTGTGGTAGCTATCCCACAGTTTCCCGCAGTCTCTGCCGCCCATTGGAATTGTGGGTTAAGCTCCCAGTGCATGATGGGGCAAATACATTCTCGCGGGTTTTTCTGGGTGTGTGCCATCACTCGCTCCTTCCTCCGTGAAAGCTACGGCAGACGCCATGCTGCCAGCAGACGGTGCAGCAGAGTGCACCGCCTGTCTCCTAGTATGTTGAATCCACTTCGAATGTCCTCTCCTCTTTCTATCTACTCTTTCATCTAACTATTTCCCGCCGTTTCTCGGCCATCGTGAACAGAGCCGCACAGCTTCCACCGCAAACTCTGCTCACGTTTCCACCGCAAACTCTGCTCTCACCGCTTTTTCCATGTTGTCGGTCCTGGGCTCCCGTGGAAGCTACAGAAGGCAACAATTCCCTGCTGTTTCTTGCCCATTGTGAACAGAGCCGCACAGACAATCTGGAGAAAGCGGCAGAAGCTGTCCTGGGCTCCCGTGAAGCTAGAGAAGACAACCATTTACCACCTTTTATCGGCCATCTTGAACCGAACAGCTCATTTCGTGCCCTTTTTCAAGGATTACCCGTGCAGGTGCCATTGCGTGGCAAACATGGAGCCCGCTCAGATCTCTGCTGCAGTTTTGACCATTGTAAATACCTCGCGCATTATCCAGCAGTATGTTCAGTACCTGTAAAACCGGGCGAGGAAGCGACGACAGTGCGATTACTATACTGATGAGGACATGGACACAGGCATTACTAGATGCACTGCATGTGGCAATTGGGAGATCATGGTGGCATTGGGCCAGGTTCATGCCGTGGAATGCCGATTTTGGGCCTGGGAAACAAGCACAGACTGGTGGGATCGCATAGTGTTGCAGGTCTGGGATGATTCCCAGTGGCTGCGAAACTTTCGTTAGCGTAGGGCCACTTTCATGGAACTTTGTGACTTGCTGTCCCCTGCCCTGAAGCGCAAAGACACCAAAATGAGAAGCGAGTGGCCATAGTACTGTGGAAGTTTGCAACGCCCAACAGCTACCGGTCAGTCGGGAATCAATTTGGAGTGGGCAAATCTACTGTAGGGGCTGCTGTGCTGCAAGTAGCCAACATAATCATTGACCAGCTGCTATCAAGGGTAGTGACTTTGGGAAATGTGCAGGTCATAGTAGATGGCTTTGCTGCAATGGGATTCCCTAACTGCGGCGGGGCGATAGACAGAATGCATATCCCCATCTTGGCCCCGGCACACCGTGGCGGCCAGTACATAAACTGCAAGGGGTACTTTTTCCATGGTGCTGCAAGCTGATGGATCACAAGGGATGTTTCACCAACAAGTCCAGAAACCAAATCAGAAGTGTGCATATGCCAGCTTTCTGGTGCTTGGGCAATCCTCTGGGGTTGAGTGTGTGGGTCCCCGTAGCCTCCCCCCTCGTGTTCTTGGGTGTCTGGGTGAGGAGGCTATGGAATTTGGGGAGGAGGGAATTTGATTATACAGGGGCTGCAGCGGAAGTCTGTGGTCTTGCTGCCTTTCCCGCATTAGATCCACCAGACAGTGGAGCATGTCAGTTTGCTCCCCCATGAGCTTGACCATAGCGTCCTGCCTGCTCTCATTGTGTGCCTCCCTCCTCTCTTCGTGTTCTTGTAATGCTTTACGGGACTCGGCAATTGTTTGCCTCCATGCATTCAGCTGGGCCCTATCAGTGCGGGAGGACTGCATGAGCTTGGCAAACATGTCCTCCTGAGTTCATTTTTTCCGCCTTCTAATCTGGACCAGCCTCTGGGACGGAGTAGATAGGGGCCGAGTTGAAACATTTGCACCTGCGGGAGGAGAAAAAGGGAGGGTAGTATTTTAAAAAATACATTGCAGAGAACAAAGGGGGCACTTTGGGATGAGTAAGCCATCACACACGGCCGGGCAACAGAATTCATCTTGCAGGCAGCCCCTAGGGGCACGCGGGGCTCTGCTTCTTGTACATTCATTTCAATGCTTTCAAACTGCTGGGCCCCTTTTCCCACAGCAAGCAATGTCTGGTGGGTTTGCCATATAAAAGGAGGGCCTGCGGGCTCTCTGGGATGATCACTGCACACAACAACTTCGCCCCTCGCCCCCCACCGCATGGCTCTGATCACGCTCTCACTCACCAGAAGTACCTTCTCCAGGGCCATGGAACAGGAGCCCGACTTGGGAGTGAGGGGAGGCTATTGGATCCAGCGTTAAGATTAGTTCCTGGCTAGGGGGGAAAATGGATTCCCCCCTAGCCAGGTGTGCACTGTCCTCCTCCTCTTCATCCTCAAATGACTCTTCCTCCTCGCTCCGTGCAACTCCCCCTTTGCAGGTGTCCATGGACAGTGGTGGGGTAGTGGTGGCATCACCCCCCCATAATTGCATGGAGCTCACGGTAAAAGTGGAATGTATGGGGCTGTGACCCAGAGCGCCCGCTTGCCTCCCTGGCTTTTTGGTATGCTTGCCTGAGCTCCTTGATTTTTGTACGACACTGCTCTGTGTCCCTGGAGTAGCCTCTTTCCGTCATGGCCCTGGAGACTTTAGCATAGGTATTTGCGTTTCTTTTTTTCTTTTTTTTTTTTTTGGAACGTAGTTCTGTCATAACAGACTCGTCTCCCCAGCATGCGATGAGATCCAGTACCTTCCATTTGGACCATGCTGGAGCTTGTCTGCGAATCCAGGACTGTGTGACCTCCTGTGATGGTGGACTCTGCATGGTCGCCTGTGATGGTGGACTGTGCTGATGGTCACCTGTGCTGCTGGTGACCAAACAGGAAATGAAATTCAAAAGTTCCCAGGGCTTTTCCTGCCCACCTGGCTAGTGCATTGGTGTTGAGAGTGTTGACCAGAGCTGTCATAACTATAAAGGGAAGGGTAACAGCCCTCCTGTGTACAGTACTCTAAAATCCCTCCTGGCCAGAGACTCCAAAATCCTTTTACCTGTAAAGGGTTAAGAAGCTCAGGTAACCTGGCTGACATCTGACCCAAAGGACCAATAAGGGGACAAGATACTTTCAAATCTTGGTGTGGGGGGGAAGGCTTTTGTTTGTGCTCTTTGTTTTGGGGGTTGTTCGCTCTTGGGACTGAGAGGGACCAGACATCAATCCAGGCTCTCCAAATCTTTCTGAACAAGTCTCTCATATTTCAAACTTGTAAGTAAACAGCCAGGCAAGGCGTGTTAGTTTTTATCTTTGTTTTCTCAACTTGTAAATGTACCTTTTTTACTAGAGTGTTTATCTTTGTTTGCTGTACTTTGAACCTAAGGCTAGAGGGGATTCCTCTGGGCTCTTTAAGTTTGATTACCCTGTAAAGTTATTTTCCATCCTGATTTTACAGAGATGATTTTTACCTTTTTCTTTAATTAAAAGTCTTCTTTTTAAGAACCTGGTTGATTTTTTTCCTTGTTTTTAGATCCAAGGGGGGTTGGATCTTGATCCACCAGGAGTTGGTGGGAGAAAGGAGGGGGATGGTTAATTTCTCCTTGTTTTAAGATCCAAGGGGTTTGGATCTGTATTCACCAGGGAATTGGTGAAGAGTCTCTCAAGGCTACCCAGGGAAGAGAATTAGCACTTTGGGAGTGGTGGCAGCAGACCAGATCTAAGCTGGTAGTTAAGCTTAGAAGTTTTTATGCAGGCCCCCACATTTGTACCCTAAAGTTCAGAGTGGGGAAGCAGCCTTGACAAGAGCGGTCACAAGGGAGCATCCTGGGATAGCTTCCGGAGGCCAATAACGTCGAATTGTGTCCACAATACCTTTCACCCGGGATTGCGATCTCGATTTAAGCGCTACTCCACTTGCCGAGGTGGAGTACAGAAATCGAATTAAAGAGTCCTTTAAATCGAAAAAAAACGTTTGGTCATGTGGACGGAATCATTTTTTTTTTTTTTTTTTTTTTTTTTTAAATAACTTGGCTAATTCCGAAATAACAGGCTAGTGTAGACCAGGCCTAAGTAAAGACTGGATACTCAAGCCTTTAAGTAGGAGCTGTGTGGAGTAGCTGCTATTGTTATGTAAGGATGTGAGTGTGGTTCCAGAGACCAAAGGTCATCCTCCAGTTTGGAAGGTGGATCCTCAGGACAGCAGTGAGCTGCAGCCAATACTAGGATCTGTTGCTGTTGTTAGTCATGTAATGTTTAAATAAAAATAAGTAGTTAACTACAGGCTCTCCATACCTTAAGAACACCACAGTGGCATACTCTCAGCAGCGGTGCCCATTCAAATATTTCTTTGGAGGGAAGTTGCAAACCCCGCTCTCCTCCCTCTCTGCCCCATAGCCAGCCTTGTTGCCCCATCCCCCATGGGAGGCAGTTGCCATCACAGCTCAGAATGGGCAGGAGGAGCATGAGGATAAAGCATCCCTGCCCCAGCAGTGCTAGCAGCACAGGTTTCCCCCTCTACCCCTGCCTCAGCTCCCTGCTGGGCTGGGCTGCTAGGGGCTCATTTCAGCACCACCAGCTCTTGGGTGCTGCTGCTGGGGGCAGCGATGAAGCTTGCTAGGATGGGACCATTAACAGTTTCCCTGTGTCCTAGTAAATGCCTCCCCCTTCCCGCTCCTTACCCTGCTGGTTCAAGGCTTCCCATGGCACTGAGAGGAGCTGCCATGGGTTGCAGCAGGAGAGCCCAGCAGACAGAGTGGGACTCAATTGCTGACTGTGCTCTCTCCTAGGAGCCCCTGCCTCCCGCACCTTGCTCCCTACCCCTCCTCCCTGAGGGCTCGAGGCTTCTTGTCAGGCCCTGGTGCCCAGAGGAGCTGCTGCAGTGCGTTCCGGCAGATTGAGGGCCTAGGTGCCAGCCGTGTGAGATGTACAGTAAATATCCTGCTTATCAAATGCAAAAACCTGGCGGGGGGGGGGGGGGAATGTCCCCAGCCCTCCTCTAATTGGCACCTGTGCATATGCTGTCTGTGCACAATCACATGGATATTAAAAATCCAGCCAGCCTCTGTTGGAGGGAATATGTACAGAGGCATGGAAGAGCTCCTCCTGATTATACCTCCTCATAGCTAGCATTTGTTAAAAATATCCCAACCAACCAAAAACCAAACTGGAAAGTCTATCCAAAATTGTAATGGAGGGAGTTCCATTTGACAGTTCCATTGGATAATACACACTGATCCTGCAGAACTATGGTTTGAAAGGGGTAAAAGTCCCCTTAGCCTTTCAACTGAAGAAAGTCGGACACAAATTTGGTGCGTGGTGGGAATTGACAAATAACGTATAACTAATATTTATAGTATAGTAGCACCCAGAGGCCCTAATCATAGAGCCTCATGCTAGTGTTCAAACACATGTGAAGACATACCCCTATCCCAAATATTTTACAACCTAAGTCCCTAATTATGCAATTGGATCCATTCTGTCAGAGTTCTGTGTAAGGGCAAGGGTCTGCCTACACAGATCCAATTGTGGGGACTGGAGTTTAAGAATGTACTCTAAAATGTTTTTAAGAGACAAATCCACTCTTCCTGTGTGAAGCATATTGTGCATGGCATAACCTGAGGATGACACAAGGGTTTTACTCTGGGGCTGAAAGGGAAAAGGAATACACCACTCAGACTGAGAGATACCTCTCCAGTCTTACCACAATTCTGAGACTGCAGTACTGCCACATGATCTTCTAGTGAGTTGTAATTATGGGTTGATATCATGATCATTTTAATCGGTAACCCTATTCTAAATTAGCCTGTGTTCATACAAATCACATCTTCATATAGTTGAAATATTCTTTTTTTAAACAAGGCTTTGTTTTTTATTCTATTTTATTTATTTATTTTTGCTTGTGAAATTTTTTGGATCAGGTTTTAAACACTGCAACACATTGAAACTACAGTGCATGTAACCTTTTACATCAAGTTAAATCCCTGTAGGTTCAGAGCTTTTGTCACTCCAGTTTGATAAAAGCTAACTATGTACATCTTCCTTGATCTTTCTATCATAGTGAAGAACTTAGATCCAAAATTTGCCAGCTGGACCCCTCTCCACCTTCACTCAGACTGTCAAGAACTTTATTTACCACTGTGATTGAAAGCACCTTCTTTTCTGCCGTAGGGCTTCTATGCATAATTTTGACAAGTTGCTGTTCATCATAGAAATTGTGTCAATCTTTAAAACTGCAGTCTTCCTTATTTGGTTACAGCATCTGAATACCAAACTGCAGAGGGGGCAAGAAAAGCCACATGAAAGCAAAATCTAAACAGAATGTGAAAACGAAAGAAGGGAGGAGGTATGTGCTTTGACATTAGGGTGACCAGATCATCCAGGTCAAATATCGGGACCGGGGGGGGGGGACACCCTCCTCCCTCCACAAGCGCTGGAGGGAGGCCCCGGAGACGCAGGGGGAGCACGGGGCCAGGGTGAGTGAGAGTCCGGCCTGGCCCTGAGCTCAGGCAGGACTCAGTCGAGAGTAGGGGGGCGCAGGCAGCAGCTGTTCTCCCCACCTGGGCAGCGGGACTCAGGAGCAGCAGGCCGCAGCCCCCCCGCCCCGCTCGGGTCCCGCAGGGGAACGAACGAGGCTGGGCTGCCGATGCCTCCACCCCAGGGCCAGAGCCGCAGCCACCGAGCGCCATGGCGGCAGTAGGAGCTGCAGCAGTGGCTGCTCCCGAGTCCCGCTGCCCAGGTGGGGAGAACAGCCGCCGCCTGTGCCCCCCTAACCTCCCTCCAGGTACCGTCCGACTGAGTCCTGCCTGCGCTCGGGGCCAGGCTGGACTCTCACTCACCCCGGCCCCGCGCTCCCCCTGCCTCTCCGGGGCCTCCCTCCAGCGCTTGTGGAGGGAGGAGGAATGGCGTGCTTGGGGAAGAGGCGGGGATTTGGGGAGGGAGCCAATGGGGGAAGGATTGGGCGGAGTCGGGGGGGGGGGAGGAGGGCGCGAGCCCTTCTGGGCTCCGGAGCCTTTGCTTGTTTGTCCAGTGTCCTGACCTAACATTGGTCGGGACGCGGGACAAACAAGCAAATATCGGGACAGTCCTGATAAAATCGGGACGTCTGGTCACCCTATTTGACATAGGTGTGCTCTATGTTGCTGCTTTGCCTTTCAATTATAGCTTCCATTGGGCACCATCTCTGTACTGTTCTCACAGCTCTTCTTACTGCTCTAGTTTCCTTGCTGCCATCAAAGCAAATGCGTAATTTTTGTAGTGTACAAGTACTACACCTTAATTCTATTCAACCGACAGCCCACTTATTGAGGAGGGTATCTCTCTCCACAAGCACGACACCAGTACTCCATGATCTGCACTACCTGCCTATTGCCTTCTGAGACAAGGTGGATGAGATAATGTCTTTTATTGGACTGACTTCTGTTGGTGAGAGAGACAAGCTTTCAAGCCACACAGAGCTCTTCTTCAAGTCTGGGAAAGGTACTCCAAGCATCACAGCTAAATGCAAGGAGGAACAGATTGTAGTTAGCACATATTCTAAGGGACCATTCACTTTATATCTGACCTATCAATCCTCATCCTCAAAGGAAACCTGCACAACACTTTCAAAAGATGAGCCTGGAAGCTTAAATTCATTAGTTTGGTAGGCACTGAAATCATGGACTGAACAGACACTGGATTTACGGCTTATTACAACAGTCTGTAACCCACAAACTCCCTCTTTCAGTCCTATGACTGCAGAGGTGTTAATGGGCCACTCTACTTCGAATGGGCCCTTACAATATGTGTTAATGACTTACAATAACAATCTGTTCCACCTTACATTTAGCTGTGACACTGGGGGCATTGCTACACTTGCAGATGTAGAGCGCTTTGAGTTAAACCAGCCTTCATAGAGCGCAGTAGGGAAAGTGCTGCAATCTATCCACACTGACAGCTGCAAGCGCACTGGCTTAGCCACATTAGCAGCTCTTGCAACGGCCACAGAGAGCAGTGCATTGTGGTAGCTATCCCAGCATGCAAGTGGCTGCAATGTGCTTTTCAAATGAGGTAGGTGGGGTGGAGTGTGACAGGGAGTGTGTTGTGTGTGGGGGGAGAGTAGGTTTTTGGGGGGCTGAGAGCATGTCAGTATACTGTCTTGTAAGTTCAGACAGCAGCAAACCCCTCCCTCCCCCTCCCCCCCCCACGCCTGCCTCTCTCTCTCTCTCACTCACAGAATTCCACAGTAATGGTTGCTTTGTCTTGGAGCAGATAAGCAGCCGGCTGTCAGAAACGGAGCTTTCAAAGGGCATATTGGAATGCCTGCAGTGATTCCAAAACAATGACAAGAGTGGCCACTTGACTTAAGGGGATTATGGGACGTTTCTGGAGGCTGATCAGAGCGCAGTATTGCAACACCTCGTTCACACTGACGCCCGGGCGTTTCAGCCAATGCGCACCAAGCGTTAATCTTCTCTCCAAGCTGGAGTACCAGGAGCGCTCTAGCCCTGGAGTCAGAGTGCTCTACGTGCCTTGCCAGTGTGGATGGGTACTGAGCTAGGGTGCCCGGGGCTGCTTTAATGTGCTCTAACTCGCAAGTGTAGCCAAGCCCTGGGAGTACCTTTTCCAGAACTGAAGAACAACTCAGGCTACATCTACACTAAACTTCAAAGCGCTGCTGTGGGAGCGCTCCCACAGCAGCACTTTGAAGTGTGAGTGTGGTCACATGCGAGTGTGGTCACGCACCTCAGAGCTCCCAGCGCTCAGAGCCTGTCCACACTAGCTCTTCAAAGCGCTCAAACTTGCTGCGCTGAGGGGGGTGAAAAATTGTGATTTTTCACCCCCCTCAGCCAGCAAGTTAGAGCGCTATAAAATGTAAGTATAGACAAGCCCTCAATGTGGCTCAAAAGCTTGTCTCTCTCACCAACAGAAGTTGGTCCAATAAAAGATATCACCTTACCTGCCTTGTCTCTCTATTATCCTGGGACTGACACAGCTACAACTACATTGCATATTGCCTTCTGGTGGAGTTTAAGGTGGTGTTTTTGGCCTATAAATCCCTATGTGGCCTGAGACCTGTTCTGCCTCTTTCCACCTATGTTTTACAGCCACAGGTGAGTTCAGTGGAGATGCTCAGAGTGAAGCCCTTAATATACAAGGGAAGGAACTGATGGCAGGATATTCTGTGACTCCATTTTCAAGAACACATATAAGTACTAAAGGAGATGCTATTCAGGAAAGCACTTGAACACTTAGCATGGGCTGAATTTCCATTGATTTAAGCATGTACGCTAGTGTTCTCTGAATGAGGGATGCTTTCCTGAATCAGGGCCTCTGAGGGGTGTTCTGCTTTGTCCTGAAATATCCTGAGTCTGACCTCTGCAAAGCTTGTTTAATGGAGTGGGCATTTGGAGAAGGCTGAGATGGGTGTGGGGTAGCATTGTTTGGGCAAGTAGGGATGTTTTGTTATATTTTCCTACTTAGCTATCTTGTGATGGATGGGAACTAACAGTGCTCTGTTGTTTTTATAGATATGAATTGTGTTTTTTTAACAGTTGTCAGATCACCTCAGGTCTTGAATAAGTTTATTTAATAAGGTTAAATCAAAATAAGTAAATGAAATTGAAATCTGTCAATTTCAAGGGCAGACAGCTATACAGTAGTAACAGGTTTCTTTTTTTTTATTTTAGTGTGGCAACTCCAAAGGCTAAATTGTGACTTTGATCCACATATAGAACTCCCACTGAGGTAAGGAGATATTATGAGCATGAATCAGGAGCATAATGTAGCTCTTGGAGTGAAAAAAATTAACGAGGTGACCACTGATGGAGTGGTGCTGTCGTTTTGCCTTTGCTAACTGAACAACGAAATATAAAAAATTAAAAGAAAAATATTGCCACAAAAATCACAGAAAACAGAGGCTGCTAAATATTCTAGAAGTATAAAGTTCCCTTTTAAACTCACCTCCCTCCTTCCCCTCCCCCACTCCTCCAGGGTGACCAGATGTCCCATTTTTAAAGGGACAGTCCCATTTTTGGGGACTTTTTCTTATATAGGTGCCTATTACTCCCCACAGTTGCTATCTGGTCACCCTACGCGCCCCCCCCCCCCAAAATCCTGAACCTTCTTAGCAAACATTATATTCAGTTGCAGATCATTTTGACCGCTTGCTTTCTATGCAGGTTTTTCCTGAGGGAGGATGGGAGGGAGAGGGTGGCAGTCCTATCACCTATACTTATTTTCTACCTTCCTAGCAGCCTTTAAAGTAATTTGTATATTTTTTTCAGGTTAGGTGGCATTTCTTAATATTTTCAATTATCTCTAAGATACACATTACACTATGTTTTGTGGGAAACGCTGATTATATTCACATTACTCCTATCAAATTTCATTTCACAATGACACCAACACAGCACCATTAAAACCAGCGTGTAGATATAGAAGTGTGTGCAGTATGTGCTCTCTCTCGTTTTGTAAGCTCTTCCAGTAAAATAAAGTCAGAGCAACATTAAAAGCAATTTTGAAACTTTTTTTAAAAAAATTCTAATTTCAGTCTATTGTAGTTGTCTTGGACTGGTAACCCTCTGCATTTCCATCCCCACTGCACTGAACCTCTCTCTTTGGTGCTATATATTATTTGTTTGTGTCTTCAAAAGCAATTCAGGCTCAGTCACAAGGAAATTCTAGCAGTTCCTTCTGCTGATATGAGGTTTACTTTTTAATATTGGGAGGGAAATCCCTTGATGAGATCTTCTGATCTCCAGCAGGTGGGGGCAGGAAGGGCAAGAGGGAGAGAGAACTTCTTTGTACAAATGAAGTAAATCTTCTCTGGCAGCTGCTAGTGCAGTTGCATGACCATACCACATCAAAGTTGGGATGTTCTCCTGAGTCAGCATCACTCTCTGATTCTGGGATGTCTGGTCACCCATATAGAAAAAAGGAAAAGTACTTGCACTGTCCTTTTCCTTTTAAGCTTCACAACTTGTGCTAACTTTGCAATACACAACTGGTAGCTCTGGTTTAAAAAAAAAAAAAAAATTATTTACCAATAACTTTGAGCGTATTGCCTGTTCAGGGTCATACTTGTGGGATTAAGGCATCTGTGCTATGAACCTCCATTGTCTCCTGGTGTGCATTGCCCATTAGGGCCTCTCCACCCCAGCCTTCCCTTCCCCTGGAGGAGGGACCTGGGGGTATAAAAGGAGAAGTGAGCAATTTTCTGTTGGAACTGCTGAAAATGTAGCAAGTTTGTGCCACCTGCACTGTCAACACCTGCACAATTTTCAAGGCCTTCTACTTAGCCCTAGGAAGGAAACACAAATTATTCTGGAAGAAACAGCTCGGCATGTACACTGCCTTAATGTCCAAGAGTGTGTCCATCATAACAAACCCTGTTCTTTGAGTGCTGCTTTGTGTAGATGAACTCAAAGAAATTCAGAGTTTGGGTTGCATCCCAGCCACCTGTGTGGTCAAGCATGACCCTCAAGTGTCAGGATATAATTCATAAAAGCAATATTTCAGTATTACAATGCTTTTGTGAGTGGATCTTACAAAGTTAAGAAAGGTAGGTGGAAACAGGGATCAAGAGAGGAGAAATGAGAAGCTTCTGCCTCAGAATCTGGGGCCATGGTTCATATTTCTAAAGTGCTTACCTCTGATCATATTTAGGTCAGGAGGAGTTGGAAGCAGACACCCTATTTCAGTTCATAATATCTGGGAAAGCACATGTGGCCTGAATTATCAGTAAGATATATAATTAACAAAATGATGTTTTAACCCCCCGCCCCCAAGTGCAACATGAAGTAGATGTAAAACTACACAATATGGGCATCCTTTTGTTGCAGATGCGTACTGTAGTGACTATCAACAGATATCATCATCAATATCACCCCTTCTTGTCACTGTTGGGAATAGACCACTTCCACTTTGATTGAATTGGCCTCATTAGCACTGATCCCCCACTTGGTAAGGCAACTCCCATCTTTTCATGTGCTGTAATATATATACCTGCTTATTGTATTTTTCACTCCATGCATCTGATGAAGTGGGATTTAGCCCACGAAAGCTTATGCCCAAACAAATTTGTTAGTCTCTAAGGTGCCACAAGGATTCCTCGTTGTTTTTGCTGATACAGATTAACACGGCTACCCCTCTCAGACATATTGAGCATATTTGTTCCTTCCCAGTGATCACTAGAGCTGAAATCAGTGATTGGATGGTCTGGGGCCTGAGTTTTAGATCTGGTGTGGGGACAGTGTTGTGGTGAAAGGCAATGCAGAGGATGCATCAGCAATGAGGTTCTTTACTAGTCAATTAAATCACTAAGAGCTGAAATCATTAAGAACTGGGCGAGTGGTGAAATCTGAGACCATAGGGCTGTAGTTTAAGGCAGCAACAGATGTAGAGGTGATGGCAATGGTGACAGTGGAAAGCAGCAACAGAGGGAGCAGCAGCAGGAGGAACAGCAGCAGCAGCAAAGGCATTGTTCACAGGGCCGGCTCCAGGGTTTTTGCCGCCCCAAGTGGTGGGGGGGAAAAAAAAAAGCCGCGATCGGCAGCACTTCTGCGGCAGCTCCACCGCGCCGCTTTCTTCTTTAGCGGCACTTCGGCGGCAGGTCCTTCGCTCCGAGAGGGACCGAGGGACCCGCCGCCGAATTGCCGCCGAAGAACCGGACGTGCCGCCCCTTCCCCTTGGCCGCCCCAAGCACCTGCTTGCTGCCCTGGTGCCTGGAGCCAGCCCTGATTGTTCAACAACCCCTCATTATGGGTGGGAGAGGAATGCACCTGAATGCACACTGGATCTTGGACTTTGCTAGCCTAGGACAACCAATTGTGGGTGCAGGTCAGCAGAGGGAAAAGGGAAGTGGTGTATTGAAGGGAAATTCATCGGTTGGACTTTCACAAGGCAAAGGACTGCTGCCTAAGATACTGTGGAGCAGGTTTTTACTTATTGTTTACATACTTTTTGTTGGACCCAGTAGTAAAGGAGATCACTGTGTTTAAATTAGCACCTCCTTTGTCTATCTGCTATGGGGACTTTATTTTTATGGCAACAAACAGGAACAAATGGAAGTGAGGCTCTACTCTGAGGTAGGACCATTTAAAGGGGCAGGACATCACATTCCTCCACCCTACTTTAAAAGACTTCCCAAAATACCCACATAATTGTTTGTGGTGCACATAAAACATAACATAACTAAATGTAGCTGGTGGCAGGCCCTCTCAGAGGTCCAGAGAGGCCCACGCCTCCAGGTTTTGAGGCTTCTAGCCATAATAAAAATAAAAAATGATGACATATGAAAACAAAATAAGGCACCAAAAAGAGACATAATTTGAATATTTTTTTTATTTAACAAATGATTTTCTAGCCTTTTTCTGTGCAAATGCTCTAATTATTGAGGGGAAAATCTAGCTTTCTTGCAATGTCACAGTTGATCTTAAGCATAGCGAGCCCATTCAAACGCTCTTGTCCCATAGGTGAACGGTGCTAGTTCTTTACCTGCTTCAACACATTGAAGGTGCGTTCACCTGAAGCCACTGATGCAGGCAAACTGACAAAAATACGCAATGCAATTGTGATATTAGGAAACACCCCAGAAAGCCCAAGTTCGAGTATTTCTTGAAGCAATTCCTTTGGCTTGCAATCCAATTTAAAGTTCATGGAATATATTCATTTGAGAAAGATAACCTCGTCACTGAGAATCTTTTGAGATTTCTTTGTTGTACTGTTGCTGAAATTGTTCAGCTGCAGAAAGTAGATCTTCATTACTCAGTCTGTTGAACTGCCAAAGAAACCCTCAAAGGGTACAAATTAGTCGCAGTGACTCAAATCAACGTGTAAGACCTGACTGAATAGAGTCAATGATGACAAGGAAGACATTGACCCTATAATGCTGCTCGGCATCGGATTCAGTAGGTAAGTTGCGATTGGTGGAGAACTCAGATGAAATGCCAATATTCTGTGCTACTAATTTGGACTCAGTCAGGATTGCATCCCATTGTTCACGAATCTGTTGAATGTCATTGATAAGATTTTCAGTGTTATCCCTCTTAACAACAAGTGTAGCATTGTGTGCTTCAATTACCAGCTTGGTTTGGTGGATCACTGTAAGTAGCTTCATCCAGAAAGATGACATCAGAATGAATTCAAATTTGGACATGTGCTTCTGAATAGACTGAAGTTCAGTTCGAGTCTGTGCAGTGAGATTGAGATTCAAACTCCTTTAAAGCCTCTCACTGAATTCAAATGCTGCACAACTGGTTGAACACCATCAATCTGTGCAGACCATCTAGTTTTGGACATCCCATGCGGTGAAACAGGAAGATATTGCTTCAGAATTTCCCATCTTTGTGGACTGCTACTGAAGAGATTGTACATTTGCTGAACAGTTCCAAAGTAAGTAATTGCCTCCTTACATGATTCAGCACAGTCAACACCTCCAAGGTTTAGTGTGTGGTTTAACAAATGCTTTTCTAGCCTTTTTCTGTGCAAATGCACTAATTATTGAAGGGGAAATCTAGCTTTCGTGCAATGTTACCATTGATATTAAGCATAGCAAGCCCATTCAAATGCTCTTGTCCCATAAGTGAACGGTGATAGTTCTTTACCTGCTTCAACACGTTGAAGGTGCGTTCACCTGAAGCCACTGATGCAGGCAAACTGACAAAAATACGCAATGCGGGAGAAAATACAGTTTGAATTATGCTCAAGCAAAACTGCTTGTACACCTTTGTACTTCCCAGTCATATTAGATCCATTGTCATAGGCTTGACCAATGCAGACTTGAAAAATCTAATTTAAAACCTTCTAGAATTGTTAGTACTCGAGCAGCAATTTCTTTTCCAGTTTTTTTCATGAAATTATCAAACAAAATAAACCTGTCTACAATCTTAACATATCGAATAACCATAGTAATCTGTTCCTTGTGAGAACAATCTGGAGTGGCATCAACAATGATTGAAAAATACTTGGCATTTCAAATCTCATCAAGAATTGTTGTTTGTATGAATGACCCACATAGCTCAATAAACTCGTTTTGTATGCATGTGGAGAGATAATGGACTTGCATGCACTTTTGTCTCTTACAGTTCTCAAACACGCTTAACATGCTCTGATAAAAGTGGGTCATATTTGCTGAGGAGCTCAACTATGCCTAGAAAGTTTCCATTTGCACGATCACCAATATGTTGACTGGAAACAAAGAGAGCCAATCCCTGCTCAAAGAAAAAGCATGACATTCAGGATGTGCTCAGGAAGTTTTCTCCGGTATTAGTTAATTAGTTTCTGTAGAGAGTTCAGTCAAGAGTAAATTCTCAACTGAACTTTCAGCTGATGCTGCCCTACGGACTAATTTCCATGCAATATAGTTTTCTTTGTGTGAACTCTCATGTGATGGTATTTGGTCTTTCAACTTCCTCCAAACTCTGATGCTCCATCCTGACTGATCAGAGAGAACTGATGCATTTGTAGTACTTTTGTTCAAAATGAAGCAGGGTGCCCAGTAAAGAGATTGTTTTTCCATACTTCAGCATAACCAGTCTCTTGTGCAGGTCTCACCATTTAGAAGAGTTTTTGTCAGCAGATGAGTAGGGAAAGCATGATTATCAGCAGTTCGTGGCATCTTACTTGGAATTTCAAAACAACTAATTTGAAGAAAAGATTGCATTTGGGCAGCATTGCTCTTGTCAATAATTCCAGTGTCAGTCACAGTCAAACCTGTAGTACTCATGAATTGCTCTTGCTGCGTAAGATCTACATCATGATCTTCCTGTTGCTGTTGAGTTTCTTGATCATACACAGGATCTTCTGTGGCATCTGTTACTGTTGGCACATTGCCTTCTTGACTGCTGTCCTCATGTTCAGGTATTGGCATTGAAATATCACAGACACAGATACAGAGAGGGATAATGTCCAAAAATTTCAAAAATGTGTCTTCACGAAACTCATTGTACAAGATTGTCCTCACAAATTTTCACCTTGAATCTGGGCCTACAGACTATGATGATGGCCAAGCTACCAAGCCAGGGCTCAACCAACCAGCCAGTCACCTCTTTTAGCTACCATATGAAGATAACGAGGAATTCTCACACAAAGAATTCCTTACGTCTAGTTGACTAAAACTATAAAGACACTAAAATGTAACCATTCTCTACCTTTCAACACACACTTGATCTAGCACCAGCCACTAGTAGTGGTTTGTTTATATAATCAGCTGATCTGAGAGGACACGTCTAATCTTGTGCCATCAGAACTGATATATTTTTATTACTATTTATGAACATTAACTCTTTAATATGACAAAATCTGTATCAGTTAACCAAAAAATTGTCTTTTACCAAATCACATCTCTAATTTGCAGCGCTAAGCTGAGAGTTTGTGTCACATTTTGGTCCAATAGGGATGCACATAAAAACAAGTTGCAAAACTTATCAAATGCCAAAAAATTAACAAGTGTCTAAATTTTAGGCCCCCTTTGAGCTTGAGGCCCAGGCCAAATGGCCCTCCTGCCCCCTCCCCCGATTGGCATTGGCTGGTGGACTACCACGGACTTTCAAGTTGCACAGGGTTATTCTGCCCTGGAATAAAAACTTGCTAGCTAAACAACATAAGTTCAGAAGCACCTCTGGTTTTCGCACTCTCTTGGGATAATGTGGTGATGGTGATGCGGCATTGTTCTGTACAACAGAAACAGTCGGTGGCAAGGAATCAACTGGATCTGGTTCCAAAGCTTCTTCCAACAAATTATTGAAATTAGGAGTTGTAGTGGAAGGATGTTTGAACAGAGGAACAGAAAGTCCCGCTGGAACATCCATGGACTAGTCCATAGGTCACTTCCATAAAGTATTGTCAGATAGTTTTACCACAAACCACACAGGTCCGATGCATTTAACAAGTTCTCCAAATAACCATTTCCCTCCACAACCGTAGTTGCAAGTCTACATTGTCTCCTACTAGAAAAGAATGATGATGAGTCTCACATTATTGATAAATTTGCATAACTTGGGATCTGGCTACATGTGAGGCAACATCAGGACATAGCAGGTCCCAACAGATAGACGAAGATTGCTTCAAAAAAAGAGTTCTAGCATGTGGTGTAGACAAGCAATATATTAATCAATTTCTGCTGATCACTCAAAATACTTGTTAGCTATTAAGGCATGCTTAAGTGTCTGTACAAAGCATTCCACTAGTCTGTTTGTAGCAGGATGGTATGGAGCAGAACATATGTGCTGACTTCCATTTGAGGCTAGCAGCCTCTTAAATTCTTCTGAACAGAATTTAGGTCCATTTCACTCACTAACTAACAGTAGATCAAATTAGCTAAACAAGGTACAAAGATATCCAATGGTCTTGGTAGCTGTAGTAGAAGTCATTCTGAAAACTTCTGGCCATTTAAAATTAGTGTCAACTATGGGGGGAAAAAACAAAAAAAACAAAAAAACCTTCTAATGATAAAGCAAAGTCCACAAGAATACGTATCCAGGAAGTCTGAGGCCACAACCAAGAGCGTAGATAAGCTAGGTCAGTATCCTACTGAATTTGCTGACACATAGTACAGCACTTCGCCTTCCTCTCAATGTCTGTCGATTCCTGGCCACCAGATGTGGCTCTGGGTTATGGCCTTCATCTGTACAGTGCCAAAATGACCTTTGTGAATAGCTTCCAAAACATAAAATTGAAGTGATTTCGGAATGATCACTTGCATTCCCCCATGAGATGCAACCTTGCTTCACAGATAATTCATGTTGATATGACATAAATTGTGTAAACTGGGGATTCTTATGATCCAACATTATACTGTGTAGTACCATTCCCTTCTCAAGAGAAAGCACATAATCCTTAGCAGTTTTTTTGATATTTGTCCTAGTGATAGGTAACCTATCCATCAAATTAAGATAAAACACTTTGTCTGAAGTTTCTGTGGGTTGATGGAGGACTGGGCATGGGAGGTTTGGCAGCCCATAAGCATTGCCATGCTGAGTACCTTTATGGTCTTGAATAGTATAGGAATGAGCTGAAAGTAACAATGCCCATTGTAATATATGAGCAGCAGCTGATGACAGAATTCTATGTTTCGATTGAAACATACCATATATATATTTAGGTATGGAACTTCTGAATTCCAAAGATAATGCTCAGAGCTTCTCACTCTATTTGTGCATATTACCTCTCAGGAGTGGTGAGTGTTTGTGAAGAAGGCAATTGTTTTCTCCATGCCATCAGGGAAAAATTGTGTGAAAGAACTGCACCCACTTCATATGGTGAAGAATCACAAGCCAATTGCAGTGGCAGCGAGGCAAGAAAGTGCGTAAGAACTTGGGCTGATGTCAGTAGTTTCTTTGCTTCCTTAAATGAACACACACATTTAGTCCATTTCCATTTTCCCCCCTGAAGCAGCTCCCGGAGCTGTTGCCAGATTAACTTGAAATTTACCATAATAGTTAAGCAGTCCTAAGAATTAACATAGCTGTTACACATTCTCTGGTGGTGACATTTCTCTGGTGATTTCCTTAAGCCTATGGCATCAATTACACATCCAAGGTATTCAGCTGAAGGTTTGAAAAACCTCAAATTTCTCTCGATTTACTCTCAGTCCACAGTCTTCCAAACGTTGCAAGACAGCATCCAAATTTTGAAGATGATCCTCTTGCTCCTTTCCTGTAACAATGTCATCCAGCTAGCGTTGAACTCTGTTCAGTTCCTTCAGAATTCCATCCTTGTGGCCAATGTTCTAGGACCTAGCAGCGAAAGAGAGAGACACAGGGGAGCAATTTAAACACAGGTGACTTCAGTGTTCTAGCAAGAAACATGAACAAATGGAAGTTAAGCTCTGCTCTGAGTACAGAGTACCCAACCATTTAAAGGGGTAGGAGACATCACACTTTTGAATCCTTATTCAGGTATTTTCCCAAATTAATGCTGTCAAGGCTGATTCCTCACTCTGGCACTTCGAATGCAGAAGGTGGGGGCTCGCAAGGATTCTAAAAATTAATACTGGCCACTCCAGGCTTGTATTAAACTTCCAAGGTTACAGCTTTTCTCTGAGCTTGGATGGTAGATGCTGCCACCACCCAAGTGCAAAAACCCCTTTGAGAACCCAGGAAGGTGCACTTGTGAATTCCTTCCCATGGGGTACCCTCAAGCCCTTTCAGCTCCCCTTCGGGGAAGAGCTGAGAAAGAAAACAAAGGAAATCAACTGTTGCCACCAGCTAATTAAACATGTGCATAAACCTCTTAAGACACAAAACTCCAATCCTGTTCTTAAAAAGGTAAACTTTATTTTTTTTTTTTTTAAAGAAAAAAAATGCATCTAAAAACTCAGGGTATTGCTAGACTCCACAAGCCATAAAGAAATAAAAGTGATAAACCTAATCACATCTTCCTAAACATTTCCTGATCTACTTACGTATCTGGGGTTCCAAATGAGTAGTTTCTAGGTATGATCTGATGATTTTTCATACCTGACCCAAGCTCTTATAGCATAGTTCCAGCCCTGTGTCTGCTCTCCGGGAGAACACAGACAGACAAAGGGGAAGTTTTTTTCCTAATTTTAAAAAGTTCTAGCCTTCCCATTGGCTCTTCTGGTCAGGTGCCCACTCCCTTCCTTTTACCTATGGACTTTTTAACCCTTTACAGGTAAAGCAATTAGAGAACAGCTACTAAGAGGGAGTTTATAGCTAACTGGCTGGCTGGGTGTCCATAAAAGAAAGCTACTCCCCACTTAGTTTACACAAATGCTGTGTGCCCTCTCCTTTTATTATTATTATTCTTTGGTTGTGCACAGACTCAGTGCTTGCGAGTGGGGAAGCATTGCCTCTTAAAAGCAACCGGGGTGGTGGTTAGTTAACTCAGATTTCTGGGTGGGTGTTTAAGTCAATTCTGTTTTGTAATGTTAAAAGGAACCCTTACATATTGAACTTGGCTCTTGTTGCTGCTGCTAACACCTGACAGAAGGGTTACACATATATGACAGTAGTATTTAATCATCTGTTAAAACATGAATTAAATAGGAAGTGTAGGTATTTTCACTATTTACCCCACTTCATTAAACCCAAAATTTTAGGAGTGCATTTAGTACTGTAGATTAATAATTGGCAGCAAAAGTCATTGCCCTTTTCTAACTTCCTGGCCTTGTTATGGTATATAGTATAGTTGCTCTTGCAGTCTTTTCTCCAATCAGCATTGTTCAACTGAGCAAGAATTCTGCTCTGAGAAATAATTCATTAGGGAGAATTTTCAGGTACAAAAATAAGGCTCTGGATGATCTAAAGTGTATACTAAAATGAAATGAAGGAAACCTAAAAGTCACCATTGGAAAACTGATGAAAAATAAAGCTACTGAACCAAAGTTAATGTGGTATTCAGAAGCAGTTTTGTTGAAATCTTTCTTCGGTGATTACTTTCCCATGGGTCAATGGCCCAGTGTCTTCATGATATACCACACTAGAATTTTTTCCACTGCTGCTTGATAAAGGTATGTATTTCACAACAGGGGGATAAGCAAAGACACAATTATGGTCAGGTTAATTTGGTCATTACTTAAGACAATTGAGGTTCTATAGTAATTTCTGAATTGGTTTATCTAATTGCACAAGATTGAGTTAGTGAAAGCAATGAAATGGATAGGGCAGATTTCAGTATCTTTGTTGAACTTGCATGTACAAAATCTACTATTAATACAGGTGTATGTGTAGTGTGCCTATTCCACGTGCTGTGTATGTGTCCAACAATTTGGAGAAAATTCTGTAGGGGAGTCTTTGAATTTTCCTCTCCTAAGATCTCATGGTAGGGTAAGGCAGGCCAAAGATGACAATTTTTACCTGGGGAACAGACAGGTTTTCAGGAGTGGGATGACTAAAAATCCAACTCTTAGATATTTTATAGCTAGTAAAAAAAAAAAAAAAATAGCATGACCCTGACCAAAGCAGGGCTCTGGAGCTCTTTATTTTCAAGTGTAAAAGATAGGAATAGAGATAGGAACATGGCTGTAAATATTCTTATTAGAGCTGTCAAGTGATTAAAAATATTAATCTCCATTAATCATGTGATTAATCGTGCTGTTAAACAATAGAATATGGTTTATTTAAATATTTTGGCTGTTTTGTACATTTTCAAATATATTGATTTCAATTACAACACAGAATACAAAATGTACAGTGTTATTTTTTATTACAAGTATTTGCATTGCAAAAAACAAATAGTATTTTTCAATTAACCTAATACAAGTACTGTAGTGCAATCTCTTTATCATGAAAGTTGACCTTACAAATGTAGAATTATGTACAAAAAAAAAAACTGCATTCAAAAAGAAAACAATGTAAAACTTTAGAGCCTTCAAGTCCACTCAGTCCTACTTCAGCCAATTGCTCAGACAAACAAGTTTGGTTACAATTTACAGGAGATAATGCTGCCTGCTTCTTGTTTACAATGTCACCTGAAAGTGAGAACAGGCATTCACATAGCACTGTTATAGCCAGTGTTCCAAGATATTTATGTGCCAGATGCGCTAAAGAGTCATATGTCCCTTCATGCTTCAACCACAATTCCAGAGGACATACGTCCATGCTGATGATGGGTTCTGTTCGATAACGATCCAAGCAGAGCGGACCGACGCATGTTCATTTTCATCATCTGATTGAGATGCCACCAGCAGAAGGTTGATTTTCTTTTTTGGTGGTTTGGGTTCTGTGGTTTCTGCATCTGAGTGTTACTCTTTTTAGACTTCTGAAAGCATGCTCCACACCTTGTCCCTCTCAGATTTTGGACAGTACTTCAGATTCTTAAACCTTGGGTCGAGTGCTGTAGCTATTTTTAGAAATTTCACATTGGTATCTTCTTTGCATTTTTTTCAAATCTGCTGTGAAAGTGTTCTTAAAACGAACATGTGCTGGGTCATCATCCGAGACTGCTATAAGATGAAATATATGCAGAATGCAGGTAAAACACAACAGGAGACATACAATTCTCCCCCCAGGAGTTCAGACACAAATTATAAATGCATTATTTTTTTTTTATGAGCATCATCAGCATGGATGCATGTCCTCTGGAATGGTGGCCGAAGCAGGAAGGGGCATACAAATGTTTAGCATATGTGGCAAGTAAATACCTTGCAATGCTGGCTACAAAAGTGCCATGCAAACACCTGTTCTCACTTTCAGGTGACATTGTTTATTTAATTAGGCAGCAGTATCTCCCGTAAATATAAACAAACTTGTTTGTCTTAGCGATTGGCTGAACAAGATGTAGAACTGAGTGGACTTGTAGGCTCTAAAGATTTATATTGTTCTGTTTTTGAGTGCCGTCATATAACAAAAAAAAAATCTACGTTTGTAAGTTATACTTTCACAGTAAAGAGATTGCACTACAATACTTGTATGACATGAATTGAAAAATACTATTTTTGTCATTTTTACAGTGCAAATGTTTGTAATAAATTATAAAGTGAGCACTGTACACTTTGTATTCTGTGTTGTAATAGAAATCAATGTATTTGAAAACAGAAAAACATCCAAAAATATTTAATAAATTTCAATTGGTATTCTATTTTTTAAGTGTGATTAATCACGATTTAATTTTTTTAATCCTGATTATTTTTTTTTTAGTTAATCGTGTGAGTTAACTGCGATTAATCAACAGCCCTAATTCCTATAAAACAAAAGCTAAATAGGTACCAAGAATACAGATGAGGCTGTAACCTTGTGTATTCATGAATGATTTTTTTACAAGAAGGTCAAAATCAGGAACCACAGTTCTTTCATAACTTTGCAGGTTATAACTAACTTCTCCATTTGGACTAAGTATCAATAATGTAACATTGTTCCTAAACAGCTAAGAGATAATTCCTTACTGATATGTCAGCGTTTGGGTCCAAAAAGAAAATAATTTCCTGCACTGAAATGTTATTGTAAAAACACTATGTGTGAGAACATGACAGATTCCAGGTTCTGATGAAATGGCCATCAAATGATCATGTGCTATGTGTTTATATGGACAATTAGATTTCAATATGTTAGTGTAATCGGTTAACTGCAACCTAATCTGTTCCGAAGGGATCACAGCAGAATCAAGAGAACACCCATAAAAACACAAATAAGCCAATACAGATGGCTAGACAGAATGTGTAATATATTCACCGTTTCACCCCAAGAGTACCAAACTATGGAACTTTATTCTGTTTATTTGCACAGAGATCTAATTGTTCTCAGTCAGATTGTTCCAGGGGATTAATAGATGGAAGCCTGGTTTAGCCACACTGTTTTCAGGTCACACAGAAGAGCTTTCTTATTGTCAGGAGTCCATTAGAGCTACATTTCCAGGGATCCCAAGGGAGTGGAGTGGGGCGGGGGGGGGGGGGGAAGGGGAGAGGATGACCCGTGTTCAGAAAAGGGTTTTGTACTAGTGGCCTGGCCTTCCAAGACAGGTGGAGATCCATGAGTTCTGGAAATAGCACCTCCTTGCTCTATAGGGGCAAAACCTTCCCTGAATGACAGGGAATCTAGCAGTTCCACCTCCCATAGGTTTTTCCTATGGAGTGTGATCTGGCCCTAGAGTGACTATACAAAAATAATAAATACATACCATATTTTTAGGAGGAGAGCAGAAAATGATGAGAAACCTACAGTAAGTGGAGAATGAAAGAATAAAAAAAGAAAAATTGGGGAAAGAGACTATAGAACAGTGAAGTCTAACGTTTGAAGTACACATTTGGTTAGAAACAGCACTTTGAGACATATTGTGTTGAAAATTGAATAGAACCATAATATGCAATTGATATTGTTCACAGAGAGAAAAAAGGAGCTGAAAAAGTACCTACTGTGCAAGTGCTGGGCCACTTCTTAAAGTGAAGCATCTTTATCTTTGTAAAAAGCATCAATTGATATCCATGAGGTATGAGTGTCAGAGTGGTTGACACCTTTAAATGAAGTAGGTCCAACTCCCCTGTGCCAGGACAAGTGCTCCTATTGGGCCAGTGAAGAGGACAGAGCAGCACCTGGGAGCTATAAAGGATCAAGGCGAGACTTGGTGAGGGGGAGCCCCAGTGAGTCGGAGTAGACTGGTTCAGTCAGGAAGAGCAGATAAGAGCTACCAGAGAACTGGATGGGTCCCAGAAGGAAGCAGAAAGCAGTTCCTGGGAGAAGGCTGAAGGCAGGAAAGAAAGGAGCAAGAAGGGTTTGCTGCTTGGTGTCCCCAAGCCAGAGAACCTGGGTTGGAGGGCTGAAGAGGGCACAGGGAGTTGCATGAGGTCTCTAAACTGGACAACTGGAGCCAAGAGCTGGTAAGGATTGAAGGCAGGGGAGCAGCAGAGGAGCTTACTCACTGGTATCTCCAGGGCCAAAGAACTGGACCCTGAGGAACCATGAGAGGACCAGGGAGATTGAGGGATAATCCTAGCAGAGAGGTTGTGGGGGTTCCTGCTGGGAAGAGTGGGGTTGCTGAGGACTGACAGAGATTCTTGGTATGTGGGAGGGCATCAGTGTGTGGTACATGGGGCATCAAGGGATGAGATGTCTTGAGTTTTAATCACTGCTTGTGCTGGGGTGATAAATGGATTATTTATCTGGGACTTTTGTTATAGACTATTTGGACTAACAGGTTGTAATACACCAACCCTAAGGAGAGATAGTATTGAGACAAAAAATCCTGAAGTGAAGTTATTGGGCTGCATGAGGGGGAAACTGAGGCAGACATGCCCGTCAAGCTGCAGTCTGTTGCAGGAGGGCACCCCAAAGGGGCTGCCCAGAGACAGTGAATTAGAACAGTTCCCCCCCGCATCTGAAAATACCAAAGGCAGTTTTGTAGTTGATCTGTTAAAGAAAACCCTTTTAAAATGTATTTCAGATGTTTTGTCTTTGTTTTTATCCACAAACCAGCACCATAATCTGGTTTATGACATCCCAATCATTTTCACAGAATCCAGCTGTAATATTGCAATACTGTCTACTGAGTTCATCATAAGCAATATCGAGAAAGAATACAGTACACTTACATACATGCTCAACTTTAAGCACATTAGCAGTCCCACTGAAGTCACTTACGGACTCTTGGAACATTCCATTGATGTCACTGGGACTACAGATGTGGTTATTAAGCACATGTGTAAGTGTATGCAGGAGTAGGGTCATTATGGTAACATTTCCAGAGTAGACAGCCAAGCCACAGAAAGGACTCAAAGCTGAAAACCAAAGCAAAATGTTGTATGATAATATAATAATCCAGCAAGGATAGTTCAGTAGTTTAAGCAGCAGCCTTAGAATACAAAAGTTTCATTGAAACCCATGATAAAAATCTCAACAGGTCAACTCAATCCTTTAGCCTTCCAAAAGGTAAGTTTAGTCAGCAAGAGGGTCTTTCAAAGGAGATTTTCAAAACCATGGTCTTACCTTTTCGGACGGACACTGCACATCCGAGGCTTTTATATTGTGCACAGATTTGCATAGGTGGTTACATTTCAGTGGAGGCAGTGTATGTATAGAATTTGTGAGGTGCTCTGAAAGAGTATTTAACCAGGAAACAAAGTATCTATTATCAGTCTAATAAATTTTCATTGGCTCTTGTGTAGTATCATCCCTTGTAACAACCATTGGCATCTTTGTTAGAGAAACCCATGCAGCACAGATTAACAATTTCCAGTTGTTGATCCAGTAATGATTTTTTTACAGACTAACTAGTGCCACATTGCTCTTAGTTAGCATTTGGCAGATAAGGATGGTGGATTCACCTTTTAAACTTCCCACTGTCCCTTCTGGCAATAACAGAAAACTCTTTGGTGCTTTGATACCAGTGATTCCTGTAGTTTAGTAATTACTGGATGGCAGCTATCCTACAGGATGTTCCAGGAGCCCACAAATGAGAATAAATCCAAATAGCTCACTGTCTTGGCCCAGAGTACGGAGGAGGATGCTTACTATGTTGGAACTGGCAGATGTGTACTAGATGGCAGCACAAAGCTTGCCAAACAGTTCAGAGCTCGCTGAAATGTAGAGAAGTAGTGTTTTCATTTTTTGTCATTGAGATCAGAAGCTAGGCAATTCACGGCCGCCATTGCCAATAATGTATGTGATACAATTTTTGATTCGAGTTGGCCTCTTGTTCTTGCCCCAGACAGCTGTATTGCATTTGGAACATTTTTTTACATTTAGTGTGCACAGTCAACCACCAATTACATTCCTTCTATAAAAGTACTATAGCAATCAAATAGAATTTTTCTGTGCAGCAAAAATTGAAGATGGAGTTACTATAAATGTTTAAGATAAAGAGGTATTTTCCACCTCAAATGTGTAAAAAAGAATTCAAGGTCTGTAAGAAAATATAAAACATTAGTTTCCATGTTATCCATTATTGTAGAAACCATCCAGACACCTCAGCAAATTAATGATAAATCCAGATCACTGGTATACTGGGGCTTGGTCCTGTCAGCTGCTGAGCACTTTGACCTAATCCAGAAAAGCACTTACAGGCATCTTAAAGTTAAGCACATGCTTAAAGTGCTTTGCTTGAAGTGAGGAAGCGTGCTCAGCATCTTGCAGGGTCAAGCCCCTGATGAGGAGGGAGAGAATCTAGAGAGCCTCTTCCCTTTGTGCAAACAGGCTCTCCAGAATTCTCAAGAGAATGTCAGAGAGATCTGGCTAATGAGAACCACATCCCCAAAGCCATGTTCTCTGGGTTATGGTGCCCGCCTAGCCTCCCACATTGGCTGGCACCCATGCCACTATCAAATGGAAGGTAGTTGTGCACACTGCTCCTGCTTAGAAGATCAGCAAAATGCACCCCATAGTGCTGTGTCTTGGATCACTGGGCAGAGTCTCTGCTCCCACTCACTGGAATGAACAAGGTAGTACTTAGCCTTTGGCAGGGGCGGCGAGTTATATGGGCCCGGGGGGCCCGTGCTTCAGCAATATTCAGGGCCCAGCTCCACCAATGATCGGGGCTGGGTCTCTCCTCCAGCCTCGCCTGCTGCCCTGCATGCCTCTCCTGGAACGTCCCCCAGCCCTGTGCACCTCCCCCGGAGTGTCCCTGCCTGTGCCCTAGGCAATGGGCGGCTGCCCTGCTGCTCTGCGCTGCAATCCCTCGCTGGCCGCTGGTGGCTACAAAAGGGAGCAGCTGAGGTGTTTGGGTGGCGGTTCAGAGGAGTTAGGGAGTGATCGCAGCAGCTCAGGGAGCCCCAGGTGGCTGCTCAGCCTGCTTTGGGCTTTTTTTCCCCCCTTCCTCTCCTCCGCTTTTCTTTTGCTAGTTTCCCTTTTTTGTGGCTGTAGCCAGGACACTCCGCCCTCCTCCCCATCTCCACTTTTGGGGGAGAAACTCGGGCTGTTTTCCTGTCTCCTCGCTGCAAACAACTTCACCGCTTCTCCTCCTCCCTCCTCTCACTGAGACAGCTTCTTTCCCCTCTGTCGCCGTTGGTGCAATGTAGCCTCCAGCTGCCCCACGGCCAGCAGGACTTCTCACTGCACCTCCTGCATGTGAGCAGCTCCTTTCAGGGCTTCTCCCAGGGTGCAGCATGAAGTCTCTCTCCCCCATCCTCCCCCATAATCTCCCTCCAGAGTTGAGGGTGGAGAAAAGTTTGTTGATAGTTGGTTTTCCTTCTGAACTCTTGTCGCTCTTGTTTTTGAATGAGGATTTCTTGCTCTGGGGAAGTGTAACCCCCTGAACCTGAGAGGGGCCCTAGGAGCATGTGCAGAGACAGTGGTGCGGGGTGAGTGTGCTGCCGGGGGGAGAGGGTTGGGGGGGGGGGGGAGTCCTCCTCTCTGGCCGCAGCCCCAGGGCAGTCTGCCTGCACCCCAAACTCCTCAGCCCCAGCCCCACTCCAGAGCCCACACCCCCAGCCAGAGTCCTCACCCCCACCCCGCATCCCAACCCTCTGCCCCAGCCCTGAGCCCCTCCTGAACCCCTCATTCCTGGTCCCACCCTGCAGCCCTCACCCCCGAATCCCAACCCTCTGGCCTAGCCCTGAGCCCCCTCCCATACCCCAAACCCCCAATCCCCAGCCCCACCCCAGTGCCCTCACCCCCAGCCAGAGCCCTCACCCCCCACACACCCCTGCCCTCTGCCCCAGCCCTGAGCCCTCTCCTGCACCATGAACCCCTCATCCCCAACCACACCCCAGAGTCCTCACCCCCAGCCAGAGCCCTTATCCTCCCATACCCCAACCCTCTGCCCCAGCCTGGAGCCCCCTCCTGAATCCCTCATCCCCGTCCCCAACCCACAGCCCTCACCCCCACACCCCAACCCTCTGCCCTAGCCCTGAACCCCCCCCACACCACAAACCCCTCACCCCCAGCCAGAGCCCTCATCCCTCCCCCCCCCTACATTGTGCAATATAGGGAAACTATTAAATGCTTACTGTTTCCAGTCCATTTTTACATTATTTAAAAAAAATCAGCTTATAAGACAGGTGGAGGGGGGGGGGAAGGAGGATGGGACTTGGACCCGTTCTGGGCACCACCAAAAATTATACAAACCTGCTGTCCCTGGCCTTTGGTCCTGGATAGGTGATAAGAGATATTTTATAGCTTGGTTAGAGTAAGTACAGTGATCCGAATGATATGCAATGTTGAAAATCCTTACGAGGCACTGGCCCAGAGGCTTAGCAGCAGTATAACACGTTGCCATATGGGGTTCCAAATTCAAGTGCTTAGCTCCATCCTATTCCTTGTGCCAAAGAGGTCTGGAAAGGTCCTGAATTGCTCTGTATGCTCATCTCCAGCAGATACTGACTGAGGGGACTTCATCCAGCTTTTCTTGGCCTGCGTGCAGGTGGCAATAACAGAGACTTTGAAGGCAGAGGAAGCAGAGCTGGGGAAATATGAGAATCCTGCAGCCACAGTAGCACCTATGAACTTTTTTTGAGGGGGGGATTCTTTGCATATGCAGTAAACATTTATTTAACCACAGATGAGTAAAAGCTGTGAAATTCATTTCCAAATCCAAATTTGAGCTTCCCCAAGGTTCAGGAGTGCTTGGGTCTGAAATTTTTGCCTTAGGCATCTTTCTTTATAACTTTAATGTATTCCCAGGTTTGAATTTCCTTTCATTTTTCAAAATACCAAAACCTGTGGTCCATTTACATGTGTTAATAAATTGCCAACTGTCATTTCTTGCCCTCTGTATATTTTTTGGGTGGCTCGCAGCTAAATCAACATTGTCAGGGATGATTAAGCAGTGAACAGAAATGGGCTGAACACCATCTTCAGTCTCCTTTCGATTTGGAGACAGAATTTTAACAAAGTGTGTTCTATAGCCCCTACCACTACCTCACTTAAGTTGGTCTCAAGGTTTCCAACAAGAAGTAAATGCTTCTGAGTTCTACACAGGTTCATGCAAAGGAAGCCTATCATACTAATTTATTTTCTAGCACATTTTTGAAAGTGAGTCTGACAGGAACATTCTGCTAACACTGTCTGGCTCGTGGAAGTTTCTGTATTGCTGGCAGAGTAAAAACAAAACAACTCCCTGTCATGGGGCTGATACACCCCATCACCCCTTGGGGGCGGGGGAGAGGTACATCAGAGTCCTGTGATCGAGTTTGAAAGGTGCCCTGGATCTCGGGGCAGCATGGCTCAGGGGCCTCAGCCCTTACTGCAGTCCCCACTGTCAGGGCAGTGCAACCCAACGGCCAGAGTCAATACTATAGCCCCCGCTGTCAGGGCAGCGCAGCCCAATGGCAAAAGTCAATACTTCTGGCAAGCTGGGCCACCACCCCTGGGTGCATGGTGGCCAGGATAGGGTGACCCAGGCACGCCCTCTCCACCAGGTCCCAACCCAGGGCTCCGTCGGTGGCAGGTTTGCCCGCCATCAGCTCGGTGAGGGTCAGTGAGCCTTGGTCAGGTTCTGTCATTGTTCCCCTGCAAAACCTCCCTAAGTCACTTCCTACCCGAGTCTCTGGACTCCTCCATCTCTGGGATTCTCCAGTCTCTCCCCTCTCCGCGACATCCCGTGCCGGTGTGTTGGGGTCCATCTCTGACTGGTTGGCCTCCACGTCTTGGAGTGAAGGCGGTCCTCCCTCAGGAGCTGGCAACACACCTCCTTCCCCACCAGCAGTCAGCCCAGATTGAGCTGCTCTGCTGGCTTTTATATCCTGCTTCCAGCTGGAGCATGCCCAGCAGAATCCGGGGGGCGTGGCCTCCTCACCTAAGAGAGAAGGGTTAACCTCTGCTGTACCAGTGCAGGGCTGATATACCCCGTCACACTTCCCCAAAACCTCTGAGATTTTCTGTAACAAGTGGTCTGCAGAAACAAACAGGAATAAGTGGTGTTAGCACGCTAATGTAGATAAAACTCAGGCTGATTTAACTTATCACTATTAAATTTACTGTTAAATTCAGAGACACACAGATTCAGTGATCCCCAGCCTGAAGCAAAAGCATGCCAATAAAAATCAACAATCTTTTCAAGATCAAATACAAAAGCCACCTCACAAAGATTGAAGTTGCTTTTGAGCTGAAAATTGGCTGGTTTGCAGAACTTGAAGATAGTTTTTAAAGTTCTTGGAAATCAGTCATCACTGAGCCAGATTTATGTCAAAGCAATGTATTTCTATTTGAAGATACATTGCCAGGTTTGGGGATTAAGCTAAAGAGCTGCGTTTACTGTCTAGCCTAAAGTGGCTTACAAGGCATACAATAAAGCACATGGGGCAAATCCTCTTTGTATACATATTGAGTAAACAGATTATGTGCTGGGGAGGTCTGCAGGTGTTAGAGGAAGGAGGTAATCTTCCTCCTCACACCGCCAAGTCATAGTGGTATTGCCTCTCCCGAAAATGGATAATTTTGGATCCCACCCAATGTTGTGCCAAGGGTGTTCAAGACTTGGTTCAAAGACTCAAATCCAGCCCTCTTGGCTGCATAAAACCCTGCTTCACCACTAAATATTTTTAAAAAGGGACTTTCCTAGGCTTCATTAATTAGCACATCCTAGTCTATCAGCATTGCTTCTGCGTTCTCTATAGAAATAACTGTCAGATAACTTAACCCTTCCTGTCCCCTGGATGTTCTTAGGTAGGTCTTGATTAATTTTAACTTGCTGAAACGTCTTTCGTTAGCAGTCACAATTACTGGAAAACATCAAAAATACACAGTGCCATTTCTGTGTTAGAGAAACTCTCATCTAAAAACCTGGTGTGAATGTAGCTAAGGAGATCAATGGGTGCCTTTGTTTCCAAGTCATCCTTAAAAACTTGTTTGTAAAAATTGGTGAAGAGCTCAGTCTCGTACTCAAAACTCTCAGAGTTTAAAACCTCAGAGTAGCTGCATGCTAAGTTTTGAGCATTCCTCTAGGTTTTTGCTGCTTTTCAGTTTCTTGCCTGTCAAAACCCCCAAACATGTCTATGAGTTCATTGTACTTATGCATCCTATTGCCCAGTTATCTTAGTGTTGTCTAAAATGGGCCTGGAAATCTCACATTCAAAAACTTTTTAGGGGATCTGATGACCTTTGTCCTTTGCAAGTTCACCGGCATTGCTTCTCTCCTGTGAGATGGGAATATCTATGAAGTTCAAAGGGACACTAATGTTTCAGCCTGTGAAACAGCAGCTTTCTTACATGGAATAAATCCAGAAGATTGTAATTCCAATAAAGTGTCTCAAAGGCCAAGTAAACCGTGAGCTGTTTCAATGTCAAGATCTGGACTCTGCAAACTTTTGCTCATGACATTAATTTTTGATAAGATAGTATGCCACATCTGGGTTAAAGCAAGAAATGAAAATTCTCAAATGTTATTTCAAAAGCTATCAGCTTCTGACTTACGTTTTGGTGTAAGATTGTGCAAAGCTTTGATCTCATTTTAAAACATCTAAAAACACCTTCAGCCTGATTTCATAGTAAATGGATGGCCTCTACCCTTGCTGACCATCTTGTTGTGCTTTTTCAACACACCCAACAACTAGTAGAAGTGGAAAACAGGGAATACAATCTTTGAACAATTCCAAAAATGGGAACAACTTGGGGGACAGCCATTGCAGCAGCTTTTCCAACAAGATTCAGTGAATGGGTAGCAGTTGGGATGAAAGTAACATACTGATTTACTTGCTGAATTCAATTTTGAATACTTTTGTTTGCCATGTTAGCTCCATAGTCATAGCTTTGTCCTCTGAAGTCAGCCACATCTAAACCATGTTTTTTCAGCTTCTCTAAAACAACTGCCATAATGCCTTTCTCTGGCTTGGTGTAGGGATCAGTGAAATGTATAAAGCTGTCAACTACCTCCACTCCATCTTTCAAAACCTCAACATACTTTAATACCCAAGACAATTGTTCCATTCAAGGGAGGCCTGGAGTGCAATCAAACATAATACAGAAGTAGTTAGCTTTCCTAACCTTGTTGAAAATAGACTACCATACTTTTCTTGCAATCCTACTGATAAATTCATTTTGTATTTGGTTTGATAAGTATGTCACCTTTGCAGTACTGGCCTTAAGGGCTTCCACATGCTCTCCCAACATACTATACCTTGCCAGAGACTTAAGTAAACCCCAAAACTTATCATGATGAAAACTGTCTAATTTTTAGTTTGAACCTCTCAAATCTGCAGGGGGAACAGACCCTCCCCTGCTGGCTGCCCAGCACCTTGTAAAGATAGGCTCTGAGTCCGGCCAGTGTGGGTGATAGGAGAACAGAGGCAACAGCCCTGGCAAAGGTCTTAGACCCGTCACCCCCACTGTCACTGCACCTCTCCAGCCACAGAGAGACTCCAAGCCCACTGAATCTCACTGCACCCCCAGGCCTGTATCCCTAGAGAAATCTCCAATCCCAGTGTATCACAGTGCACCCCCTAGCAGCCTCAGGGAGACCCCACAGTCCACTGAATCTCACTGTACCCCAAACCCCTTATCCACAGAGAACTCCAAATTTAGCTTCTATGGAGATATACCTATCTCATAGAACTGGAAGGGACCTCGAAAGGTCATCGAGTCCAGCCCCCTGCCTTCACTAGCAGGACCAAGTATTGATTTTTGCCCCAGATCCCTAACTGGCCCCCTCAAGGATTGAACTCACAACCCTGGGTTTAGCAGGCCAATGCTCGAACCCCCCCCAATGAGAGCCCCCCCCAATCCCAGTGACATTCACTGCACCCCGTTCCCAGAAAGGGCCTACCCTGTTCTAGTGTCAATATCAGTGCTTTTATGGTTCCACTGGAACCATTTGAACCCCTTTGCATGACCCTGATCCAATTTGCTTCACACTAAATAAGCTCCTGTGTGCAGCAGCTACGGGACCGCGTGGAGTACAGCTCTCTGATGCACAGGAGGTAGACAACCTCTGTCTTACACAAGCAGTCATGGGTAGCAGAATCTGGCTTTATTGCACAACAATTTGGTGCAATTGAATCTATGAAATGGAGAGGGAGTGATCTGATCTATTCACACGTAGTTAATGTCTGTGCCATCACAGTTCAGTTAGTTGCTGCTCTTTCTGTTTGACTTTGTAATGGAATCCTAGCTTCCAACAACTGTGTTTTCTACTAACAGTAACTCTGTGTGGCTTCATCATGTGGAGAGGGCACTTGTTTTCTCTTTCTATAGATGAGCTGTCCAGCATCATCAGATAGCATCAAATCACAGCTTTGTTTGCCTTGTAACACTTGGGCCTGGTCTACACTATGAGTTTAATTCGAATTTAGCAGCGTTAAATCGAATTAACCCTACACCCGTCCACACAACGAAGCCATTTACTTCGAAATAAAGGGCTCTTAAAATCGATTTCTGTACTCCTCCCCGACGAGGGGAGTAGCGCCGAAATCGATATTGTCATTTCGAATTACGGTTAGTGTGGCTGCAATTCGACGGTATTGGCCTCCGGGAGCTATCCCACAGTGCACCATTGTGACCGCTGTGGACAGCAATCTGAACTCTGATGCACTGGCCAGGTAGACAGGAAAAGCCCCGCGAACTTTTGAATTTCATTTCCTGTTTGCCCAGCGTAGAGAGCACAGGTGGCCAGGCAGAGCTCATCTGCACAGGTAACCATGCAGTCCGAGAATCGAAAAAGAGCACCAGCATGGACCGTACGGGAGGTAAGGATTTGATCGCTATATGGGGAGAGGATTCAGTGCTAGCAGAACTACGTTCCAAAAGACGAAATGCCAAAACTTTTGAAAAAATCTCCAAGGGCATGATGGAGAGAGGCCACAATAGGGACTCATATCAGTGCCGCGTGAAAGTTAAGGAGCTCAGACAAGCCTATCAAAAACAAAGGAGGCAAACGGTCACTCTGGGTCAGAGCCGCAGACATGCCGCTTCTACGCTGAGCTGCATGCAATTCTAGGGGGGGGCCACCACCACTACACCACCTCTGACTGTGGATTCTGAGGCGGGGGTAATCTCAGCCATGCCTGAGGATTCTGCAGACGGGGAAGATGATGATGATGAGGAGGATGACGACGAGCTTGCGGAGAGCACACAGTACTCCGTTCTCCCCAACAGCCAGGATCTTTTTCTCAGCCTGACTGAAGTACCCTCCCAACCCCCAGACAATGAGGCCATGGAAGGGACCTACAGTGAGTGTACCTTTGTAAATATAAAACATGGTTTAAAAGCAAGCGTTTTTTAATGATTAATTTGCCCTGAAGACTTGGGATGCATTCGCGGCCAGTACAGCTACTGGAAAAGTCTGTTAACGTGTCTGGGGATGGAGCGAAAATCCTCCAGGGACATCTCCATGAAGCTCTCCTGGAGGTACTCCAAAAGCCTTTCCAGAAGATTTCTGGGCAGTGCAGCCTTATTCCGTCCTCCATGGTAGGACACTTGACCACGCCATGCTAGTAGCAAGTAATCTGGTATCATTGCATGACAAAGCCTGGCAGCGTATGGTCCCGGTGTTTGCTGGCATTCAAGCAACTTCCGTTCTTTATCTCGCTGTGTTATCCTCAGGAGAGTGATATCGCTTATGGTAACCTGGTTGAAATATGGGAATTTAATTAAGGGGACAGAGGTGGCCATTCCTACTGGGCTGATTGCCTGTGGTTGAAAAGAAATCCTTCCCTGCAGTTAGCCAAGCAGGGGGAGGGGAGGGGCGGGAATTGGCGCTGAGCTTTTCGCGTTTGGCTAGCAGGGATCTTCCCTGATACCAGCCATGCGGTGGGGGGAGGGGTAAAGCGATCATCCCAGAGACTTAGGGCGGGGGGGTTAGTTTGGTTTCTGCAGGGATCTTCCCTGATACCAGCCACGTGGTGGGGGGAGGGATAAAGCGATCATCCCAGAGAATTGGTTGCGGGGGGGGGGGGGGTTCGTTTCTGCTGCTGCACGTTAACAGGAAAACCGCAGCACTCAACGGGCTTTGCTTGGTATGTGGGAAAGGAGCCGAAAGACAATGGCTTACCATGGCCGCATGCAAGCCGAATTCTGTTGCCCGGACCTGCGCTGTGCTCTCTAACACCAAAGCCTCAGGCACTCAATATTAAGATGCAAAATGCGACCTTGTACCGAAATCACATGTGCTATGTAATGTGAATAGTGTTGTTCACCGTGAAAGAGTATAAGCATTGTTCTGTAAAATGTATCTTTTTAAATACTTCTCTCCCTTTTTTCCCTCCCTCCCGCAGCTGCAAATTTTTCAAGTCTCCCTCCTCCGTCCCGAAGGCTATCTCAGATAAGGCGGCGAAAAAAAAGGACGTGAGATGAAATGTTCTCTGAAATCATGGAATCGACCCGCAATGAAAGAGCTCATCTGAATGAGTGGAAGGACACGGTATCAAAGTACAGGAAAGATGCCAGTGAACGTGAGGTCATGAGGGACGCTCGAGATGAGAGGTGGCAGGCTGCAATGCTGGGGCTGCTGCATGATCAAAAGGACATGCTCCGGAGTCTGGTGGAGCTTCAGGAACAGCAGCAGGATAACAGAGTGCCGCTGCAGCCGCTGTATAACCTCCCTCCCCCCTCACCATGTTCCATAGCCTCCTCACCCAGACGTAAGAACACGCGGGGGGGAGGGAGGCTCCGTGCACCCTCCCACTTCACCCCAGTGGACAGCCCAACCAAAAGGCTGTCATTATATTGAACTTTTTTAGTGGCCTTTTCCTTCCCTCCTATCCTCCAAACCCCACCTGGGCTACCTTGTCAGTTCTCTCCCTATGTTTATAATCAATTAATAAAGAATACATGATTTTTAAACGATAATGACTTTATTTCCTTTGAAAGCAAGCTGTGATCGAAGGGGGGAGGGTGGTTTGCTTACAGGTAATGAGTCAATCAAGGGGGCGGGTTTTCAACAAACAGAACTTTCACACCGTAGCCTGGCCAATCATGAAACTGGTTTTCAAAGCTTCTCTGATGCGCAGCGCTTCCTGGTGTGCTCTTCTAATCGCCCTGGTGTCTGGCTGTGCGTAATCAGCAGCCAGGCGATTTGCCTCAGCCTCCCACCCCACCATAAAGGTCTCCCCCTTACTCTCACAGAGATTGTGGAGCACACAGCAAGCAGCAATAACAATGGGAATATTGGTTTGGCTGAGGTCTGAGCGAGTCAGTAACATGTGCCAGCGACCCTTTAAACGTCCAAATGCACATTCTACCACCATTCTGCACTTGCTCAGCCTGTAGTTGAACAGCTCCTGACTGCTGTCCAGGCTGCCTGTGTATGGCTTCATGAGCCATGGCATTAAGGAGTAGGCTGCGTCCCCAAGGATAACTATAGGCATTTCAATATCCCCAACGGTTGTTTTCTGGTCTGGGAAGTAAATCCCTTGCTGCAGCCGTTTAAACAGAGTAGTGTTCCTGAAGACGTGAGCGTAATGGTCCCTTCCCGGCCATCCCACGTTGATGTTGGTGAAACGTCCCTTGTGATCCACCAGTGCTTGCAGCACCATTGAAAAGTACCCCTTGCGGTTTATGTACTGGGTACCCCGGTGCTCCGGTGCCAAGATAGGGATATGGGTTCCATCTATCGCCCCACCACAGTTAGGGAATCCCATTGCAGCAAAGCCATCTACTATGACCTGCACATTTCCCAGAGTCACTACCTTTGGTAGCAGCAGCTCAGTGATTGCTTTGGCTACTTGCATCACAGCAGCCCCCACAGTAGATTTGCCCACTCCAAATTGATTCCCGACTGACCGGTAGCTGTCTAGCGTTGCAAGCTTCCACAGGGCTATCGCCACTCGCTTCTCAACTGCGAGGGCTGCTCTCATCTTGGTATTCTGGCACTTCAGGGCAGGGGAAAGCAAGTCACAAAGTTCCATGAAAGTGCCCTTACGCATGCGAAAGTTTTGCAGCCACTGGGAATCGTCCCACACCTGCAACACTATGCAGTCCCACCAGTCTGTGCTTGTTTCCCGGGCCCAGAATCGGCATTCCACGGCTATAACCTGCCCCATTAACAGCATGATCTCCAAAGCGCAGGGGCCCATGGTTTGATAGAATTTCATGTCCATGTCCTCATCACTCTCGTCGCCGCGCTGCCGTAGCCTGCTCCTCCTCACCTGGTTTTGCAGGTTCTGGTTCAGCATAAACTGCACGAGAATGCGCGAGGTGTTTACAATGTTCATGACTGCTGTCTTGAGCTGAGCAGGCTCCATGCTTGCCGTGGTATGGCGTCTGCACTGTTCATCCAGGAAAAAAGGCGCGAAATGGTTGTCTGCCATTGCTTTCCCAGAGGGAGGAGGAGGATGTACCCGGAACCACCCGCAACAATGTTTTTGGCCCCATAAGGCATTGGAATCTCAACCCAGAATTCCAATGGGCGGAGGAGACTGTGGGAACTATGGGATAGCTACCCACAGTGCAACGCTCCGGAAGTCGACGCTAGCCTCGGTAGATGGACGCACACCGCTGAATTACTGTGCTTAGTGTGGCCGCATACACTCGACTTTATACAATCGGTTGCAAAAAATCGAATTCTGTAATTTCGGATTAATCCCGTAGTGTAGACATACCCTTGGTGTAATAAAATGGCAATAGAATGATATGCACTTAGAGAAAAAGTATACCTCTCCATACCCCGGCCCATCCCAGATATTTGCTGGGAGTTACTGATGTTAACTTATCTGAGGATCCATGAAGGGACAAAGGTATTGTGACTCTGAGGGTCACAATGCCTAACACTGCAATCCACAAAGCTGAGTTTGGTGCCTGGCTTCCCTAAACCAATGAATAGGGAGAGATAGGTGCCTAAGAATGCAGTCCACAAAAGTCAGTTTGCTAGGTGGGGAGCCACCCAAGTAAGCCAAAGGGAGATGCAGAGGAGAGGTATGTGTGTTAAGTCCCATCCTCTCTTGGAGTTTGGCACCTATCTCTGCTTAGCAAATAATAGTGCTCCACTAAAGGGATGCCTGCAGTCAGACAGCTTAGGCATCTAAAGCATTTTTTGTAGGACTGAGTTGGGTGTTGCACACAAAACAGCTGGAGGAGGTGGTGCTGCCCACCTTATAACTTTTAACATGGTAGCTAGAGCACACATGTGGGATGTGGAAGATGCAGCTTCAATTCCCACCTCCTCTCTGCCAAAGGGGAAGAAAGAATATGAAATGGGTCTCCCACCTCTCAGGAGAGTGCTCTAACTACCGAGTCATGGGATATTCTGATGTGGAGCTCCCTCAGTCTCTCCTGATGAAGTTGTTGCACACTGGATAAATAATGAAAGAGTGGTTGGAGCAGGGGGGACTGGACCCAGGGTCTTTCACCTCCCAGGTGGTGCCCTAACCACTGGACTTTAGTCATTCTCTCTCTCTTGCTTCTGTCCCCCTCCTTCCTTCCTCCCTGTCCAGTCACTGTTCCACTGTGGATAAATGCTTACAGAGTTGTTCTAAATGGGACATGATCCACTAGGAGCTTAGGAGCAGTCTACCACAGTGGGCACAAATGTGACATAGGCGTTTGAACACCTGTCTTTCTCTCCATCATGAATCACTCTGGGGCTTAAGTGAGAAATAGGCAACCAAATACTTAGAAGGAGGCAGCAGTGTGCATGCCCAGAGGCAGGAACATAGGCACCTAGGAAACTTTTACTTTGAAAATGTAGGTGCTGAGTGAGTTTAGGTGCCAACTGGCTTTGGTGAGTTTTGTGGATCATAGTCGAGCCAAAACTAGGACATATGCACCTAAACCTAAGACTTAGGTGCCTAAGTCTGGGATTTAAGTGCCTAACTACCTTTGTGGATCACACCCTAAATATTTCCAATAAACATTGTCTTACACTTATTACAGAAGAGTCTAATGTAAGTGCTACAAAGGTTACAAAACAAATCTAACTTACTTGGCAATGCCAGAGGCCCTGGTTTGCTCTATAGCAGCAAATTTTTATGTATTTATTTATTTTGGAAAATAAAGATAGTGGAAGCTTGCTGCATAGTGATACATATGGTGTGCCAAGGGTTAGGGCTGGCATGGAAGACGGCACAGACATATGAGTTGGAAAGAAGGGGCTGGGAGGGGCAATCATGACGTGTTGGCAGACCGGAGCACTTCAATTTCAATCCACAGGTAAATAATGAATGAGTTGAATTGGAATTTCCTAGCCACCATGACAACCATAGGCCTATCCCTGGCGGTTATTGGCTCAACTCATACACTTGACCATGCTTTGGACCTGCTTTTTGCATTCAGTTTGAAGGTTAAGCAACTGGACCTTAAACTTGTGTCATGGACTGACCATTTTCTACTGTATTTAGGGATTGAGGCTCATCTCTCCTTCTGTGGCGAGGAACCCATTTTGAAAGGTTCCAAAGAGATCTAAGACAGTCTCATTCCCCTAACAGAACATTAACTGGCTTGACTGTTTGGTAAGACTTTGTAATTCCCATAGAACAACCCTGGTTTACAGATAATGAGAGAGAAAATGTGGGTAGAACACTGGAGGCAGAAGTCTTATGCCAAGGCTGATCGGTTGCAGCATAAAGATTTTTTAAAACTCTCATACCGTGGCTGAGCAAGAGGCAAATAAATGTCCCTCCTGCTGTGAGGAAATTTCTTGTTATTTTTGCAGATGCAATTGATTAGATTAGAAACGAGCTGTCTGTTCCCATGATGGCAGTGTGTTCTTGAGGGGAAAAAAGGCGTTGTCTTCGCCGCTGGAGTTGCAGCCAGTGATACTCACGGAGGTATTGAGATAATTTTGTCCAAGAACCTTTTCTTTGGATCTGTGTGCTTCTCAGCTGCTGAAGACCAGTGGGGAAGTATTGGGTCTTTTGCTTAGGGACACTATTAACACCTCTTTCAGGGTATGTTTACACTGCAGCTTGGAATGTGACTCCTAGCCTAGGTAGAAAGATACATGCTAACTCTGCTCAAACTAGCATGCTAAAAATAGCACTGTGGCGTGGTAGCATGGGCTAACCACCCAAGTACAAGTCCACCTGACCACCTATGCCTGTGATGCAATGTTCACACTGCTATTTTAGTGTGCTAACTCAAGTATAACCAGCAAGTGTCTGTCTATCTGGGCTTGGAGTCACACTCCCAGCTGCATAGTAGACATATCCTTAAGAGGATGGTGGTCTATTGCTTTAGTGTGGCTTTTGTTCAAGAAGCCATGGCTTGACACTGACAATGTAGCTAATTCTCAACCAGTACCACATCTTTCATTCCTGGGTAAGATTGTGGAGAAGGTTGTAGTGAGACAACTTTCAGTGTCTTGATGCTTCTGATCTCCCTGATTCTTGTCAGTCAGGGTCTATAGGTTTGTCTTTGGCACTGAGATTGCATTGATCAGGTTGGTCAATGATCTCCTCCTGGTGATAAAGATCAAGTGTCCAAGCTGATGTTCATAGATTAATCAGCTGCCTTCAATACAGTTGATCATGAAGTGGTGTTGGCCTACCTGTGAGCAGTGGTATAGGACAAGCCTGATCTTAAGTGGCTTTGTTCTTTTCTGTTGGAGAGATCTTAACAGGTAGTTGTGGGCAATCACATCTCTTCCCAAAGAGCTCTCAAGTGTGGGGTGCCTCTGGGAGCCATTGTGTCACTTCTGTTCAAAGTGTATATGGAGCCATTGGGAGGGTTAGTAAGGAGGCACGGGTGTGGCGCTTCCCGTAGGTGGATGACAGCCGACTGTATGTCTCTATCTTGTCTGACTTGGACAATACAGTTCTGTACCTCAGCCAGCATCTAGCTGAAACTAGAGACTAGTTAGGAACAAACTGGCTGAAACTCAGCACAGACAAGACCGGTAGGTGACTGGTCATGGAAGGTTGTGGGGGAAGCAGCTGGAGGTAATGGTAGAGATGATATCAGTCTCTTTGACTGGGGGAATGCACCCACCATTAATTAGTAGGATTCAAAATTTAGGAGTGATTTTAGACAAGGAGCTGCTATGTGACCATCATGTTACAGCAGTGACCCCATCAGCTTTTTCCCATCTGTGTTTGGGTAGGAGGTTGTGATCTTTCCCTTCAGATGTGGACTTTGCCACTGTTATCCATGCTTTTGTCACCTCAAGATTAGATGAACAAACATGAGGAAGTACTTCTTCACACAACACACAGTCCACCTGTGGAACTTATTGCCATGGAATGTTGTGAAGGCCAAAAATATAATGGTTCTAAAAAAATTAGATAAGTTCATGGAGGATAGGTCCATCAATGGATATTAGCCAAGATGGTCAGGGATGCTATACCATACTCTGGGTGTCCCTAAGCCTCTCACTGCCAGATGCTGGGACTGGATGACAGGGGATGGATCACTGGATAATTGCCCTGTTCTGATCATTCCTTCTGAAGCATCTGGCACTGGCCATTGTCAAAAGACAGGATATTGGGCTAGGTGGACCGTAGGTCTGACCCAGAATGACCGTTCTGATTTCTTATTCTTATTTAAAAGACTGCAATGTGTTCTACTTGGGGCTACACTTTAAAACCATTCAGAGACTGAAGGTGATGCAGAATGTAGTGGCTCATTTACTGAATGAGTCATCTTGCTCGGAACATGTGACACCAGCACAGGATCTCCACTGGCTGCCGATTAGTCTCTGGATGGAGTTTAAAGTGTTGGGCATTACCCATAAAGTCCTAACTGCCCTGGGAACAGCCTACCTGAGGAATTGCCTCTCTCCCATTGCTGCAGCTGTGGTCAGGAGGGGACACTTGAGTTGGATCCCTGTCATTATAAAAGAGGGGGCAGCTGGTAGGGCATGAGGCTCAGGGTTTCTGGAACTTACTCCTCCACTGGTATGGAATAGCATTAATTTGGTGACTTTCCAGGCATGCTGCCAAATACGTCTGTTTCACAGGGTTTTTGGAGAGGGCTGAGTGTATTCTCCTGGAATGATGGATTGGGAAAGAACTATTTTGTAGGTGGCTGACTAGCCAAATTTCTGTCTAATTGATTGTTTAAAACTGCTGGTGGTATGTTGTAATATTAATTGAGTGCTAGGTTGCCCAGTGCCATTTACAGGCTTTTTAAAAACTATTTAAATCATAATAAATGAATAAAGGCAGGAGTAGTAAGAAACACGATCATAAATGCAGCTTGAGGTCAAATTGTTCAGAGCTTAGAATGTGATGACAAGGAGATTAAATTTTATACAGAAGGTGAGAGAACACCAGTGAAAGGATTTAAGAGGTGAGTGACGTGATCAGTGTGTTGGGCAGGTGTGATTATTCTTATAGTGGCATTTAGGACAGATCATTGATAACAACAGGAACAGCTCTGGGGAAATCATTGTTACTGTCTGCTAATAGCAAATTTTTTTTTTGCGGGTACCACATATGCAGTCAGTGTCTTTAACAAAAATCTCAGGCTAATTTAAAGTAATATTGAGATTCTTGAAGAACATCTCATTCAGGTAATAATAATTTAAAATAAATAAATTTTAGTCCTATGTTATTTGAAAGTGTCGTTTTTAATTTAATCATCCTTTGGTAAGCTGAGGTCTCATGCTGTGGTTTTTTGTTTTTTTGTTTTTTAATTTTGGTCAGGATATCTATCTATCTCAGATTCCCTGTTCTCTTGTAGTAAAAGAGAATGATTTACTCTTTAACTAAGCACTGTTTAGCTGAAAAATAAAACATAAGAACACATAAGAACATAAGAACGGCAATACTGGGTCAGACCAAAGGTCCATCTAGCCCAGTATCCTGTCTTCTGACAGTGGCCAATGCCAGGTGCCCCAGAGGGAATCAACAAAACAGGTAATCATCAAGTGATCCATCCCCTGTCGCCCATTCCCAGCTTCTGGCAAACAGAGGCTAGGGACACCATCCCTGCTCATCCTGGCTCATAGCCATTGATGGACCTATCCTCCATGAACTTATCTAGTTCTTTTTTGAATCCTGTTATAGTCTTGGCCTCCACAACATCCTCTGGCAAGGAGTTCCACAGGTTGACTGTGAGTTGTGTAAAGAAATACTTCCTTTGGTTTGTTTTAAACCTGCTGCCTATTCATTTAATTTGGTGACCCCTAGTTCTTGTGTTATGAAAAAAAGTAAATAACATTTCCTTATTTACTTTCTCCACAGCAGTCATGGTTTTATAAACCTCTATCATATCCCCTTTAATCGTCTCTTTTCCAAGCTGAAAAGTCCCAGTCCTATTAAGCTCTCCTCATATGGCAGTCATTCCATACACCTACTAATTTTTGTTACCCTTTTCTGAACCTTTTCCAATTCCAATATATCTTTTTTGAGATGGGGCAACCACATCTGCATGCACTATTCAAGATGTAGGCATACCATGGGTTTATATAGAGGCAATATGATATTTTCTGTCTTATTATCTATCACTTTCTTAATGATTCCCAACATTCTGTTCACTTTTTTGACTGCTGCTGCACATTGCTTGGATGTTTTCAGAGAACTATCCACAATGACTCCAAGATTCCTTTCTTGAGTGGTAACAGCTAATTTAGACCCCATCATTTTATATGTATAGTTGGGATTATGTTTTCCAATGCACATTACTTTGCATTTATCAACATTGAATTTCATCTGCCATTTTGTTGTCCAGTCACCCAGGCACATGATGGTATACTCTAATATGCAGCTCTAAAAAATCCAACACAGTATAGTGCATGTGTTCTTGGCATCTTGAAATTGTTTTAAAATACTGTCTGCTATTGCTTTGTGTGAATGCCTTGGATAAAACCTGCCAGAGAGATACATTTTCCATATACTCCACCAGGTTATATATTTTTGTTAGTAGGGTTGTCCTGAGGAAATAAACTTTAAGGAGAGACCCACATGAAAAAAACGCAGGCTTTTACACAGGCTTTATTCCTGTCCTTGGTCCTGAATGTTCTAGGAGACATACAGAAAAAAGAGTACTGTGATAGAGAAGAACTGAAATGCAAAAGTTGAATCTAGACTTCAACCCTTTCAAAGTTTGAAGAGTATGGATCTCTCTTTATCAATATAAACACATAGGTTTAATCAGCACAGTATCTAGGTGCCACTGGGGTTCTAGATCAGCCTATTATAAAATTAAGGAGCAGTCACAAATTGTGGATCAAGATATTGCTTCTGATTATAACCCTACGAAGTTTGAGGATGTTTTGATCCAAAGTATGGGTTCAGGGTTATATATAATTATAATTAAGGATAAGTACAGTGATTTGGGTAAAAACTTCTGAATGATTCAGAACCATCAAGTTGTGCACTCTGATAGTTAAGACCAAAGCAGACTGTGAAGAACTTCAAAAAGATCTCACAAAACTAAGTGATTGGGCAACAAAATGGCAAATGAAATTTAATGTGGATAAATGTAAAGTAATCCACATTGGAAGAAATAACCCCAACTATACATACAATATGATGGGGGCTAATTTAGCTACAACGAATCAGGAAAAAGATCTTGGCGTCATCGTGGATAGTTCTCTGAAGACGTCCACGCAGTGTGCAGCAGCGGTCAAAAAAGCAAACAGGATGTTAGGAATCATTAAAAAGGGGGTAGAAAATAAGACGGAGAGTATCTTATTGCCCTTATATAAATCCATGGTATGCCCACATATTGAATATTGCGTACAGATGTGGTCTCCTCATCTCAAAAAAGATATACTGGCATTAGAAAAGGTTCAGAGAAGGGCAACTAAACTGATTAGGGGTTTGGAATGGGTCCCATATGAGGAGAGAGGTTAAAGAGGCTAGGACTTTTCAGCTTGGAAAAGAGGAGACTAAGGGGGGATATGATAGAGTTATATAAAATCATGAGTGATGTAGAGAAAGTAAATAAGGAAAAGTTATTTACTTGTTCCCATAATGCAAGAACTAGGGGCCACCAAATGAAATTAATGGGCAGCAGGTTTGAAACAAATAAAAGGAAGTTCTTCTTCACACAGCGCACAGTCAACTTGTGGAACTCCTTGCCTGAGGAGGTTGTGAAGGCTAGGACTATAACAACGTTTAAAAGAGAACTGGATAAATTCGTGGAGGTTAAGTCCGTTAATGGATATTAGCCAGGATGGGTAAGGAAGGGTGTCCCTAGCCTCTGTTTGTCAGAGGGTGGAGATGGATGGCAGGAGAGAGATCACTTGATCATTGCCTGTTGGGTTCACTCCCTCTGGGGCACCTGGCATTGGTCACTGTTGGTAGACAGGCTACTGGGTTAGATGGACCTTTGGTCTTGACCCAGTATGGCCATTCTTATGGAAATCTGACATGAAAGAAATTTTTTTTTATTGCATGTCCAGGCAATAATAGTTCAAATAAATAAGTAAAATACTCTGGAGCATGTTTGGAATGTTGTACATATTATGGGATTTGTTTTAGGACAGAGAGATCTTGAGACTTGCTAACAATCCATCACGATTTGTTTGTCACTTTCCAAATGTCCTACTTCCTCCTGGAGAAGTACTAAGTAGTATCATAATTATAATTACAACAAGAGGGCATTCAAAAAATATAGGCTTAGTTGTACAGTTTGCACAGAGGCCTGCAGAGAGTCTAGTGAGTGGGGAGGTGGGGGAAGAGCCAAGAGCTCCTTGGCTTTCTAAAGCAATGTAAGTTAGGTCTGTGTTTTTCCTGTAATTCGAGAGAAGCCCATCTAGCTTCTCTGTAAGTGAAGTGAAGGATTAGATGAGACCAAATTTGCATGTAGACTGTTGTTTTGAAGTCTTTTTCTCTAATGCTTTGTACTGTTTGATAATAAACCTACTTGTTTTAAGAAGGCCGTTCGTTAGTATATGACTAGTCAGATGCTTGTAAAGGGAAGAAATGCAGCTGTCCAGTTGGACTTGAGAAGTAATAAGTGGTTGGCATGTGGTGGTGTACCAGATTCCAGTCTCAGAGTCAAGAGTTGCGAAATTCCACCCTCAGCCATCTAAGGACGTAAAGTCTAATATCTGAGAGGGTGCACTCAGGGAGACCAGAAAGGGGACAGAGGTGCCATCAGCCCTGTTGTTATGACATTACATCATAAGAGGTGTTTATATGAATAATGATATTTTGTAAATAAAGAGGAGGAGAATAAGTGTAATTTAGCTATAATAGTTAAATAAAAAGCACAATTTCCTCCCTGACACTTGTGAGTATGTGAGGAAAGCAACAAGGGGTAGGTATAGAAAGGAAGTGTGTGAATGGTAGAGGTTATAGTATTTCCCCAGATAGATGCCAAATATGTAGAACAAGGCCTGATACTTTCAAAGCATAAAGCTGAAATTTGAGCTGCATGTATTTCTTTATTAAACATGGTAAATCTACCCTGCCTGATTAAACAAAACACTACTAACATAATTAGTCACTTTAATATAGGAAAATTGGTTTAATCATATGAGTTTCAGCAGCCAAAAATCTGGCTTTGGTAACTATTGTAAATGCATAGTTCCAAATTTCATGGCAATCGATAAACTATTCTGCATATGAACAGTAGGGATCTGATTCATTTGGGTCTCTGCAATGTAGACCTTATGAATATGAGAAACCTTACAACCACATTCCGTGTCTAGAAAACTTTAAAAAATGGCTAACATATTTTTATTAGATTAAGCAGCTTAACAAAGAATGTGGTAATTACCAAATGCATGCTGTGTAAAAAAAGATAAAGTGACTTTTTGCGTAGAAAGATAACAGTAGTTGTAGTTTCAGCTAAGCACCTGCAGAGTACTTAGTGAATTTAACAGCTGGAGATCTAGCACACATTTCACTTCTTTGAGTCTTTAATCCTTTCTTCCTGATCACTGACTATGGCGTAATGTAGTATGGTCTTGCTCCAATAACTTATTCTCAGGCCTTCAGATTCAATTTAAACTTTAGGGTCAACATTTATAAAAAGAAACAAGGCAACCACTCAGTTCAACATGTCTGAGCTGGGACAACTGATCTTCTTTTCTCCCCTTCTCCCTTCCACAAAAGCTGTAAGTATAATACCAGTTCCTTTAATATCCCAAGTACCTCCATCTTTTTGCAGCATATCACTACAGACCATTAACAATGAGATACTCTCAAGTAATTAGCTAATATGAAATAATTCCATGTCCTTGAAGATTAACTCCTATGAGATTATCCTAGACAATTAAACTATCACCTATACAAGATCCCAGATATTCCATGGTATGCCAGACCTACATTCTGGCCAAAGTTCCTTAAAATCTTAGCAGTCACTTCAGCGGTGTAAAGGTAGAATATCTTCCCAAATGTATGGAATGTGTAAAAGTCATATGCTGATCTGTTGATATAATTGATATAAAAGTACATGATGTTACTATTATAGTTTTGCAAATATATATAATTAACAATGTTAGACACACTATGTTCAAGTAATAAAACATGAAAATATTAGCCTATATAATAAATCTGCAGAACACTTTTAACTAAAATATTAAATAAGAGTTAGGCTGCTGAGTACAATTCAAGAGAAAATATATAATTGAAAACATCTTTTAAAAATAAAACAAAACACCCTCTAGAAAATTTTCAAGCTGTGGAAAATAAGACAAGGTCACATAAACAGTTTTGACACCAACATTACCACTCAGCTTATACATATGCTCATGCATGTGAGTAGTTTTAATCATTAGTAAGTGAAAACTATGTATCCTAGAGTTAGGAATTTTTTTTAAAAAAACCTTCTAACTTATTTTACTGACATTTCCAAACAAATCCATTACTCAGAAAAAGAATTATGGGTGAAGGGGAATGACCTAAAAAGAAGTTACAATGGAACTCTTACTGCCACCTTAGCTGTGGTAGAGTCACCCCTTGGCTCCAATATAGGAGTGTATGTATTTATTTGTCAAAAGGCTGTAAATTCTCCAGGCTCCTGTCACACAATTTCAGTATGCACCGGGCTCCCATCAGAGTGAAAAAACAACATGGTGTTATACATTAAACACGTAGAGAGAAGAACCTGAAGAACACAAATCATATATTGCTAGCTCAATTTTTCACCCCTGTTCAGAAAGTGACTTGCCAGATTAACAGGCAACATGGTAACAGCAGATGGCTGAATACTTTCTAGAAAGAAGCCAAGGAGAAGTCCTGAAAGATAATCCTAAACAAACAAACAAACAAACAAACAAAAAACCCCCAACAAAAACAAAAAAACCTCATGGTGCATCTCTCTAAAGTCGCCCAAGAACAGATCTCTGTATTTAGCAAAAACGTACTATACCTCACAGCCCAACATCCTGATCTGCAATGAATGAGGGTTATTTCACGTACAATGCCAATATACAAGAAAGATGGATGTGTCACTTAACAATTCTATGAAATAAACCATCAAGAACAACATTATCTGACCCTGAGGGTGCTGTTGATTCTGCTACAGAGAACAGCAAGTATGATCGCAACTCCAAATCAATCAGTGAGATTTATGATAGTCATAAGAGGCAGTCATCAAAAAAATGCACTAAGCACCTGTGGCATCAGCAATGAAGCCCTTATATAAAAAGAACCCCAGAAATGAGAGAGATTTATTTTAGTTCAGTGCTTTAATAGAGGAAAGTAGCTGAAAATGAGTAATGCTAAAGCTTCCTGCCAATCTAGAATAGCAACGAAAACTGGCAAGAATGTATCATCATGCTGTTCCCACCCATTATGTTCTCCATTATGTTCTCCCATTATGCTCTTTTAACATTCCTTAGTCCAGAAGAAGGCCTGAGTAGGCTGGATTTCTACATTATCATTTTACGGATGACCAGATTTTTATGTGCTGTAACAGCCAATGGAGAAGCACTGGGAACTCTTCCAGGAACTATACCCATGCTTCATTAGTTTTAATTCTACCTTCAGCTACATAGACAGACAATGCTTGCTTGTGAAAAATTGTTATTCTCTATGCTCAAACGAAGAAACTCTTAGGGCACGTCTCCACTACCCGCCGGATCGGCGGGTAGCAATCGATCTATTGGGGATCGACTTATCGCGTCTAGTGAAGACGCGATAAAATCGATCCCCGATGGCTCTGCCGTCGACTCCGGAAATCCACCGTGGCAAGAGGCGGAAGCGGAGTCGACGGCGGCGCAGCTGCGGTCGACTCGCCGCTGTCCTCACAGCCAGGTAAGTCGACCTAAAATACACAACTTCAGCTACGCTATTCACGTAGCTGAAGTTGCGTATCTTAGGTCGACCCCCCCCCCCCCGTAGTGTAGACCTAGCCTTAGATCTTTGAGCATTTGTAGTCAGTTCCAACAATATATCCTATTTCTCAGTTGAAACATAGACATTTGTGATGGCCTCTGGAGTCCAACAGGCTGGTTGTGGCATTCAAACTTTTAATATAAGTCATTTATATAATTGCAAAGTGGCAATGAAACTACCGGCTGTAAATACAAATTTACAGCCAGGAATATCAGTGATTAAATAGACAGCATTATCATTGTCACTTTTATTGGAAGCACAGTTGTGATAATGAAATTAGTCAGACTTTCATGAAGAAACATCCAAGTTTGGGTTACGATTGTCTAGTGACAGTATATGCATATCAGGAGGATAACCAATGAAGCCTCAACAACAACAAAATACCCACTTAGGATTTTTGCATTTTAGTAGAGCTCTGTTAATTAATAAAAACGGTCTTGAAACTAAGGTGGACAACAAAACGTAAAAGCCATCTGTAGTGGCTGATCAATCAATTTAAGACAGAGAATGCAATTCAATCCAATGTGCATTCAAACACTGGCCTCTCTGCTAAGCTTGTCAACAAAGACGTCAGTTACTTTATGTTGTCATGATATTTTTGTGCTGTGGACATTGATCTGCTAGAAACTAGACTGAGACTACAAATTCATTTCACATAGACCATCAGAAGGTCACCAGTATTCCTGGACTGTATCTGAATCTGTTATCTGGCAGTGAAGAACTCTATAATCTCAATACCAGTCCTTTGGAGTCTTCCAGTCTCCTCTAAACAATTTTCTGAGGAATTTTATTTTTTAAGCTAACCTATGACATATTGCTTTAATGACACCAAAAGACACAGCTTTTATTTTACCACAATCTGTTTTATTTATTTTGGTTTTCACTACTATATAATAAGAGCCTATCCACCTACATAATATTCGCAGTGAAAAGCTGAGTTCTGCAAGCCTTTTATCCTAATGAAAATGCATGATATCCCAGGCACCATCATTTACCTTAGTTACCACTGTGTTGGTGATGATTTGTTTAACCACTATGGTTGCTATTTTAGTCTTGCGGAACTGTAGGGGGAACTGATAGCAAAATCTATATTTAGGTTATAGAAGTTTCTTTCCACCTTTTCTTTGAGAAGATCATGCCCTTCTGCTCTTTGCAGCAGGCCTTTGATATATGGCAAGGGGAATCCTCTTAGGTGACAGAATTGCCTTTTCTTTGTCCAGTGATTTGTCCAAGCTATAAAGTGTTAAAAATTGCCACTTGGCTTCTTTTGTATGGGTTAGTTAGGGAGATGTTGGCAGAATGCCAAAATCACTGAACATTCTCAGGTTTGTGCTACCACCAGAGCAACAGCAGAAGCAGCCTACGCTGCACTGGGAACACCAGCAAGTGGCCAGAGCATAGGTGGGGGGGAAGGGAGGGGTCAAAGAGTCAGAGCGGGCTGCCCACCACTGTAAACCTTTGGACCCTACATGTGGCCTAGGGGTCCATTTGTCACCCCCTTCCACTGGGTCCCCACAAGAGGCAGGAGCTCCCAACTCCTATGGGGGAGGGTCAGAGAGAGACAGATGGGGGCTGGGTTTCCCCAGCCACATCCTGGACTCATCAATCCATCCCCTCTCTGGGAAAACAAGACTTTTCCTGCAACCGTCCAATGTTGTTATTTCTTACAGGGGGCTATTATATTCGCATATGATAAAAAAAAATAAAAAAAATCTTCAAGGGAATTGTGGAAGGAAAACAATGTCCTCACTCTGAGTTTGAAGCAACAAGCCAGAGGCAGCTTTATTTCGAGCAATTGCAATATGCATGGGAGAGTGCACACAGGCAGGTCTCCCTTAGATAAACAATTAGGGCAAGCATTTATACCTTTTGTTACAGACAATAATGATCAACAACCACATCTTGTTTATACATATTCCTTCTGATATCTTACTTTTCTCAGCAGTTCCTGATACAGTCTCTATTCCATTCTTATCTAACACAAGGTCAAAAACCAGTATCTCTTACAGTTTTTTTGTTTCACTCACTTTCTACTTGCCCAGGCCATGCCTGAAATCTCGCGTTATTAGAGCTAGTATTAGCCTGACTCTTACTTTATTCCTAAAATTTAAGATACCTGCGTTCAAATTCCCTGTATCCTTTTCTCTCTTCCACAGAGTTACACACACACACAGAGAAAGTTAGGTTAAAAGAATGATATTCAGGTTCCCATGAGTATTTGTCATGGGTTGCCATAATGTGGCATTTCCTAACTTTTAAGGTCTTGACTTTGCAAATTAAATAACATTCTTTTAACTGTGTGTGTTAGGATTGCCAACTTTGTGATATTTAAAACCAGACACTCCAGCAGGAGTGCTGGAACCTTCCTTGCCCTGCCTCTTCCCCACGAGGCGCCGCATGTTCTTCCCAAGGCCCCATCCCCCATTCGCTCCTCTTCTCCCTCTTCCCCCGTCGCTGCTTTTCCTTCCTCCTCCACCCCGTGCCTGGGTCGGGAGGGACTCGCCTCCAGAACTGGGGCTTCGAGCTGTAGCTGCCAGATGCAGGTAGAAGGCATCCCTGGCTGAGTAGGGGCTGGTGCGGGTCCTCTCCCACCCACAGTAACCGGATGTTGGGTGTCCGGTAGTAGCACTGTGAAGTCCCCTTTTGACTGGACTTTCCAGTTGAAAACTGGACACCTGGACACCCTAGTGTATGCGTGTGTGTGCGTGCGTGTACACGTGTGCAGGGCTGGTTTAATCTTTTGTGGGCCCTGGTGCTCGGACTGTGGCTCCGCCCCAGCTCCGCCCGCGCTCTGCCCTGAGGCTCTTCCCGCTTGGCCTCTTCTCCCGTGTCTCGTTTAACTCCATGATTTTTAGTGTCTAGCAGAGTAATGAACTTAAGTTCCCAGGCTTATCTTTTGAAAGTGTTGTGAAGGTTTCCTTGGAGCATGAGGACTGATAGGCAGAGGCCAGATGTGGAGTGATCAATTTGTGAAAGGTGTTCACCAACAGATGATGGGGTGTTTTTGTCTTTTATCATTTTCCTAGGTGCATTCATTCGAGAGCATAGTGATTCATTACTCTGCTAGACACTATCCTGGACTAACCAGAGACACTGGATTTATGGTTTATTACCACAGTCTGTAGCCCACTAACCCCCTCTTTTTGTTCTATGACTGCAGACATGTTAACCGGCCACTTTACCTCGAACTGTCCCTTACAATATGTGCTAACTACTTATGCTAAACAACCTGTTCCACCTTGCATTTTGAAATGCTCTGGGTAAGCTTGTCTCTCTCACCAGCAGACAGTTCAATAAAAGATATTACCTCACCCACTTGTCTCTCTAAGGCCTTGTCTACACTGCCATTTTACAGCGCTGAAACGTTCACACTCAGGGGTGTGAAAAAACACACCCCTGAGCGATGCAAGTTTCATTGCAGTAAAGTGGCAGTGTAGACAGTACACTGGCGCGGGAAGCTACTCCCCTTGTGAGGGTGTTTGTTTTACAGCTCGCTCTCTCCCAGTGCTGGTGCCACGACTACACAGCCACGTTAAAGTGCTGCCAGGGCAGCGCTTTAATGTTGGTAGTGAAGACATACCCGAATGATCAAATATTAAGTAACTGAACTTTTAAGCAGGGCCAGCTCTAGGCACCAGCAAACCAAGCACGTGGTTGGGGCGGCACATTTTCAGGGGCGGCATTCCGGCCATCTTTTTTTTTTTTTTGCTTCGGGCGGCAAAAGCCTAGAGCCGGCCCTGGCAGCAGCAGCCACCGTGGGGGAGCAGTGCCCACACCTTGTGGCTGGGCCAGGCAGGCTCCGAGCAGGGGACACTAGGGCTGGGGGCCACCCCACGGGGCACACGGAGCCACCTGCAGGTGCCGCAGGGCGGCCGCCAACCAGCGCCGCAGCCGGGGCTGGGCGAAACGGCCCGAGCCACCCAGGGACTGCGGCAGGGCGGCCAGAAGCAGCAGCAGCAGTGGGGCCATAGAGGGCGGGGTGCTGCAGTGCAGGGCCTGCATCCCGCTCTCTGGGGCTCCGCTCCCTCTGGAGCTACCCTACCCTGGCTCCTCAGCCCCCTGCCGGGGCGGTCCCCTGGCTCTGCCCTCCCGGGTCCCAGCCAGTCCTGGAGGCAGGATCCTTGGCTGGAGGGACCCTGGGCTGAGGCGCGGACCGGGAGCCCTGCTGCTTACCCCGACCCTGCTGGAGGCGAGGGGGGAGCAAGCAGAGTCAGCACTGGTGGGATGGGGGGAGCCCAGGGCTGGGGCGGCAGGGGGTGTGGGTGGGGTGGGGTGGGGGGAGAGCCCAGCGCTGGGGTGACAGGGGGTGCGGGTGGGGGGGGAAGAGAGAGCCCAGGGCTGGGGTGGAAGGGGGTGCGGGTGGGGGAGGGCACTGGTGGGGAGGGGGGTGAGAGCCCAGGGCTGGGGTGGGGGACAGCCAAAATTTTTTTTGCTTGGGGCAGCAAAAAACCTAGAGCCAGCCCTGACTTTAAGGGCTAGATTCTTTTATTTTTGATAGGTTTTTTTAACACTATTTCTTTAGGAAGTTTTAACAGGTTTACAAATCCTTGCCATGTAAATACCAGAAATAAAACAGTAACAAAAACAATAGGTTTTGAGCTTTTGTTTAAAAAGACATTATACAGTAGTCTGGTCTTCTAGATGTTTGTTTTAAGCACATCTCCTAAAAAGGGCATCACCCATGAGTAGCCTTAGGAGGCATTGAGCCTCAGAGATTTATCTCTGAATCACATTTTCCTCTCTTGTTTCCTCTTTGTGCCCAGGGGTTAGTAATTTATTGCTAGCATATGCCAGCTATAATATGTCAGTATATATAATATAGCCAATGAATGTCTAATCCCCACACTGACTCAGCTCCTTTAGGGCAGGTCTACACTACAATCTTAAATTGACCTATGTTAAATTGACTTACAGGTACTGCAGTAATTACTGTGGTGGCTGATGCCCACACTACCCTCCTTTTGTTGGTGGTGTATATCCTCATTAGCAGCGCTTTCACTGACTGAAGAGGGACAGTGAGGGGGGGGGGGGAGGGGAGGAGTGAAAGCCCTGGCTCTCAGCTCTATGTAGCTTGCCACCAGGAGCCCAGCTGCCCCTGGAGCTTTCTGCCTCCCCATTCTCAGGCGGGAGCAAGGGGGAAGCTGACCAGGGCTTCTCACCTCCACTGGAAAGATCCGCGCCTTGAGTCCGTTCAGCTGCTGTGCTCCTGGCAGGAAGTGGGGAGCCAGGATGCTGTGGGGCAGCCTAGCTTGGAGAGGAGACTCAGCAGCAGCCCAGCTGGGGAGCTGGAGCTGGCTTTCTTGTCAATTTTGCAGCTTCACTAGAGCCGTGAAATTGACAACACAGACAACAGCCAATGTAAGGAACGCAGTGTCTACACAAACACTGCATCACCCCAATTACACCAATATAAGTCCTACGCCTCTTGTGGAGCTGCCTTATGTTGACCTAACTTTGCAGTGTAGACCAAGCCTTAGTCAACAAGTGGAGGAATACAGCAATAGCTTGGCCCATTTCCGGCCTCTTACCATGCATTCCTTACCCAGCCATTCCTTAGAGAAAATGGGTGAGTAGCCCCACTTACTTCTATGCAAAGAGATATCCTTGCTTCCATTTCCCCCCTGTGCATGTGTGTAGATTGATTCATAATCTGGCATTAAGTTAGCAATGTTACTATTTTATTCATCATTATTCAGTGGGAAAATTTAGGACCAGTGCTAATTTTTTCCCTTTTCAGTGTGGCCATTTTTGTGTACACATTTCATTGTAATTGTACAAATTGGGTGTATAATTAAGCACCTAGACTGTTTGAACTTCTTCCTCCTGAAGTCCCATCATTAGGCTTAAGAGTAATAGCCCCTTAAGAATAGGACAGCATGAACTTCTCAAAGCTGTGCTTTCAGGCTGCCTGCAGACTCAGGAAGACAGCTACCTCAGTTTGGCATTAACTACACTTGATTCATATCTGGAAGGTTTCTTCAGAACCAAAAGGACTAAAAACTTTTTAAAATTATGATGATGTTGATACCTAGCTCTGCATCTGTAGCGCTCTGGAAGATAGATTGCATTCTGAAGGATCTAAATCCGTCATGGGGTTGAATAAGTACCACTGATTTACAGCCTGCAAGGCAAGAGTTTCACACCACTCTGTTAAAATCTATTAACAACAAGCATGAGAGTAGGAAAATTATAATCTTTAAGGCTATCTTTCCCCACTCTCTTTTGTGTGCCCAGTGCAAGCAAGAAATAGCAGAATGTGGTGTACCATTTCAGTTGATCCTAGAGAAAGTTTAAAAAACCCAGACAGCATGTTTCATGAATATGAAGGCACTTACAGTCGAGTGCTCCGTTATAATTCTGGGTGTCACAGTATAAAGAGAAAAGTATAGCAATTATGCCAGCTGCATGTCTAGCATTCTTTTGACTCTAAGGTTTAGCCTTCTTATTTTGCATGTTTAATTGTTTTAAGTGGTTCTACATCTGTGAAAAAGCCTCTGTTTATATTTTTGCTTTCTGATGCTCTCTAGAGTTAAAATGACATGATATGCTCAAATATTTCAACCAGGGGAATAAATGCTTTGACACCTGCCCCACTGCACATTCTGCCATATCGTAAACCATAATCACAATGATTAGACTGAATTTTTCCTGTCTGGGTTGTACAGATTTCCTTTTGCTAATTGTGTCAGAAGTATTATCTGATGACACTAAGCATAACTGAAACTGCTATTTCCATTTTGTTTAATGTATCAGGCTATAAAACAAGATTTAGCAATCCCAATATACTGTAGTCCAGAAATCTAATTACATTTACACATAGGATCCCTTATGGATAGCAAGAGGTTTAAAATCACCAATTACTATAATTTGATCTTTGCATCCACACACTACTAATGAACTTTGACAGATCAGAGTGAGAATGACTTCATTCCGATATGTTTTGGTCCCCAAAGTCCCTGGCAGTACATCTTTGGCTGCACTGAATTTGTTCCCTTGACTGAAATGAAGTGTGGCTCCGATAGCAGAAAAGGATCAAGTATGAAATGCTAGTGACCATGTCAACACAATGGATACCTGTTGCTTTTGATTCAACTTTGGCCTTTTTCTGCCAGTATGTAGTGTGATGTAGCCAGCCTCGTCATCGTTGGCTTTTTTAGCCATTCCAGTATGGATTTCTTCCCCTACCCCAATACTATTTTACTGATCAGGTGAGGCCCCATTCATTTCCTGTTGATGCTGGTGACAAAAATCCCATTGGCTCCACTGATGCAGTATCAAATTTCTACTGGTCTCTACATTCATATCGGTGTATAGCAGGAGTGGCCAAACTTACTGAACCTCCAAGCCACATATGACAACCTACAGAAGTTTGAGAGCCGGGGTGCGCCTGCCGGGACTCAGGGCTTCAGCCCCACAGGAAGTGCCTCTGGGGCTTGGGGCTTCAGCCCCGCTACTACTGAAACCCTGAGCTCTGCCAGGCACACCCTGCGGGGCTGAAGCCCCGAGATATCCTCCCTCTAGGCAGAAGTCAGAGGCGACACATGGGGGAGAGTGGGGGGGGGGTGTCATGTGCCCCCTCAATTTTTGCCAGGGTTTGCTAGCCCTGCTCAGTCACATAGTGCCACCAAGCCCCCTCCATGCATGGTAGATGCTGGAGTCAGCAAGCTAGGAGCTGCTGTCCTGAGGAGAGGCAGCGGCAAACAGCAGGGTGAGACACTGCTTTTGCTGCTGCCTCTCCCTGTGAGCTAAAGCAGCGGTCCCTCCCTGCAATTCCCAGCAGTTTCTTGCTGCCTATCCACACAGAGCTAACACCTGGGGGCTGCAGGGAGGGCCGCTGAGGGTAAGAGGTGGGGCATGACTCAAAATGTGCCCCCCATTCTCAGCAGGCACCAGTCGTCTCTGGCAAAAGGCCCTACCCCCACCACCCTGCCGTGGGGCAGAAGCACCAAGCTTCCCCCTCCCAGTTCGTGAGCTGCACTTTAACTGGCCACTTCTGGTGTATAGTCTGATTCTTCACTTGCTTGCACTGTGTAGTCGTTCCCACCTGTGCAAAGTGAGTGTACTACTGTTCTGATCAGTCTCACACTGGACCACAGGCTAAATATGAGTCAACAGTATAACACTGTTGCAAAAAAAGCGAACATCATTCTGGGATGTATTAGCAGGAGTGTTGTAAGCAAGACACGAGAAGTAATTCTTCCACTCTACTCCACGCTGATTAGGCCTCAACAGGAGTATTGGGTCCAGTTCTGGGTGCCATATTTCAGGAAAGATGTGGACAAATTAGAGAAAGTCCAGAGAAGAGCAACAAAAATGATTAAAGATCTAGAAAACATGACCTATGAGAGAAGATTGAAAAATTGGGTTTGTTTAGTCTGGAAAAGAGAAGACGGAGAGGGGACATGATAACCATTTTCAAGTACATAAAAGGTTGTTACAAGGAAGAGGGAGAAAAACTGTTCTTTTTAACATCTGGGCATAGGACAAGAAGCAATGGGCTTAAATTGCAGCAAGGGAGGTTTAGGTTGAACATTAGGAAAAACTTCCTGTCAGAGTGGTTAAGCACTGGAATAAATTGCCTAAGGAGGTTGTGAAATCTCCATCATTGGAGATTTTTAAGAGCAGGTTAGACAAACACCTGTCAGGAATGGTCTAGATAATACTTAGTCCTGCCATGAGTGTAGGGGACTGGACTAGATGACCTCTCGAGGTCCTTTCCAGTTCTATGATTCTACTTTGAGCAATTAAACATCCACATTATGTCCACGGCAGTTGATGATGCCTTCAGACAGTAGTAGTCCCGCAAGATATCATGGATTTCCAAGTTAGGATTTGGGTTCGTGTCCAGTGATGGCACTACAGTATTCCAGAAAGCTATTGAATCATGACAAGTGTCAGCCTTAAACTGAGGACCTCTCTGCCCATCTGTTGTGGCTCTTGATGTGGAAGATAAACATTCCATGGCATTGTTTGAAAGAGTAGATGTTCTGGTCAATATTCCCTTTCTCAATAAAACAGATTCTATTTTTCCTATGGCTGTGTGCTCCATTGAGTGCATAATGATATGAATGCTCCTGCCTACATAATCTCTCCATTGCCAACAGTTAAGTATTTTATAAAGTGCTTTAAGAAGCTATCATAATTATGAAAGGTGCTATATAAAACAAAATCTGTTTTGATGTATACTACATTCCTAGATTCAGCCACATACCGTTTAAAAGTCCCCATTAACATAATGCAAAATGGCTTTATAGCAAACCAAAAACCAACTAAATTGGGGACTAGTCACACAACCTAGCTTCTTTCCTGACCCAGCACATGCCTTCTTCCATTCCTCAATCTCCAGGATTCCGTCCTTATAATTAGACTTCTTAAATGGGGCCCCAGGCTGCCTTTGGGTCTTTCTAGCAATTGCACACTAGAAACTGTGGGTCTGTAATGGGGTCGTACATGGTCTGGTTTCAGACCCAACTGCTGCCTCAGTTTCCCATGTCAGCAAGGAGCCATCAGCTCCCATGCTGGTTAGGTCACTCTCCAGCTATATCACAAAAATGCACTCCTTCCCAAGTTAATCAAAACCCCAAAAGTAAACACAACCCAGTCTTCCACCCCAGGTTCTTGCCAGGAACAAGAGGGTCTGTCTGAGGATCTGTCCTCTTCCACCACAGCCTTTAGCTCTTCTCTTAGGTTCATGTCACAGCCTTCCTGGGCTCCAGTCAGTCCCTTCATCTTCTCCCTTATTAGCAGGGTTATCTCGACCACCTCACAAGGTGGCAGCATAGGGGGAACCTACCCCCACCGTTGGTTACCATCTCTTGGACCCTAAATTATTGGGTTAGCTGCTCTATAACTCAAACTGACCTGCTTTTCCTTCCCAAGGCTTCTTCTCTTCTCTTTTACTAAGCACAGGCTGCCCTCATATTCCCAACAGCCTGGCACATGCTCCCCCTTGTCACGGGACCCCTACGCTCCTTCCTCATGTAAGGAGGATGCTAAACCTGGCACAGATGGAGCTGAGTGTCTAACATCTTCACTGGCCAACTCACTTTGTGACGGGGCTCCTTCTCCAAAAATGTTCTGCACATACCACCTGGCCATATTTAAATGAGACAGTGTCTATATTTTAATGAAATACGCAGCTTTCCCCCCTACTTTGGCCATCCAGAAACCACACTTAGTCCAATTCATTTTAATGTCGATACAAGGCATGTTTCTATTTGTTTCCATAAATACTCCACTCTATGGGTTTTCAATGATGATGGTTATGCTTTTTATATTTAAATAAATAAATTAGTGCTGTAAATTGCAGCACATACCTTGTGTAGAGTAGCACAGAGGTACGGTGGAGTGACACAGGCTAATTTCACACCCTTCATGAAACTTGTATAATTTGTCGCCAGCTCTCATGCAGCAAGTCATCATTTGCATTGGGAATAAAGGGTTGAAGCCACAGTAACCAATGGTAACTCACAATATAAGCAGTGCAAAATCTCATGGCGGGAGTGAAATTAATAAGCTCCTGTCACTACTGTGTGCTGCAGTATCAAGACATAGCAGACAGCATTGGCTTTACAGGGGGGAAAAGCCTTTCACAGCAATACCATCACGTCCATTTAATCAAACAAAAATGCAATAACAAGGGGCATGGGAACAAAGATGATGCTTTTTACATCCAGAGTATTTAATTCAGATCTTTAGGATGTTAAGAGTTGATTTTTAATTAAATATGGGACAGTTTAAATCCCTTCTTAGAAAACAGACATGCTACAGTGATTATTTAGATGAGCAGGAAGGAGGTCTGTTTCTTCTATAATGGAATAAATATAACTTTTATTAATTATCGTACTTCTTATCTGTCCTCTTTTAAAAAGTTTTCAAGTAATTAAAAACCAAGGGGCAGATTTTCAAAACATTACCTCTATTTATGCACATTCTAATTTGCATGTTCTCTCACTTAAGTAAGCCATTTTATGCACTGTCAGTTGTCTGCAAAAAATGGTTTACATATACATACAAAGCAAAATGAGGTTTGCACATACACATTCTATCATATGTGCTCACTAGATAATTTGCAAAAAAAAAGTATGTGCAAACAATTACAGGAAGAAAGATATACACACACACACTCCTATACCCCTCAGGCCTCTTTGAAAAGTTGCCCCTAAGAAGGTGAACTGATTAATTGTTATTATGCAGTCAGTGTTCAGCACTAGTAGATTTTCAGATCATATAACTGATGGTATTGGTGATGTTTACGAAGTATAGAAATGTGGCTGATACAAAGATATGATTTTTTTCCTGAGAATTCTCAAATGTTCTCATTTAGAAAGTTTTTCACAAGGAGAGAAATATATTTCTACATATATTGAATTTAAATTAAAGAAAAATTAACTTGTTTAGCATCATACCTTTTTAATATGCATATATGTATTATGTTTTTCTCATTGCGGAAAATTGATTAGTATATTTATTAAATAATAGAGAGCTTCCCTGAATATCTGTTACAGCATAAGGCACTACTATTTGGAATCTCAGTTCATTAGTCTCTAGACTCACTCCCAGCTCCCATGGGGAGGAAGAGTGAGCTTCATGTCCCTAGCTAGTGACACCTCTAGCTGATCCAGAGGTAGTGTTGATGGAACCCAGAGAATGTTTTCTTCCAGTCCTCCTTGATGAGAAGGAGTCTCCACCATGTAGGACCTTAAAGGGGGGTTCTTGGGATTCTTTAAAAGGATCCCTTCCTGTAAACGAATCAAACTGGTCCATAAACATTGGATAGACCTCAAAACAGTTCAGAAGTTCAATCTGGTTAAAGTTCAGATGACTAGCTCAACAATCTGAGCCTCATCAGCCTTAGCATGACCAGATATTTCGATATTATTGGGACTGTCTCGATATTAGGGGCTTCTTCTTATATAGGCAACTATACCCTCTGCTCCCTGGGAAAAAAAACAACAGAGGGTCCTGTGGCACCTTTAAGACTAACAGAAGTATCGCAGCATAAGCTTTCGTGGGTGAACGCCCACTTCATCAGGCTTGCGTCTGATGAAGTGGGCATTCACCCACGAAAGCTTACGCTGCAATACTTCTGTTAGTCTTAAAGGTGCCACAGGACCCTCTGTTGCTTTTTACAGATTCAGACTAACATGGCTACCCCTCTGATACTTGGGGAAAAAAAGTGTCCCAAATTTTCACACTTGCTATCTGGTTACCCTAATCAGCCTGCAAAATAGGGCTGGAAATATTATAAGGTAAGGTTTTCTCATGAGATATCTGGCACGTCCTGATTTTGCTGGAAATACCATGAGAACAACCTTTGTTATGGTCCCTTGGCAGCTCTGTTCTGGTTTTGGCAGGAACTAGGCATTGCAGACATACATGAAAATGAACAATAATTATAATAGTAGTATCACCAACAATAGCATTAACCATTCTTGTTTAAACGTAAATGATGTGCAGGTAAGATTCGGTATTAGTTTTGGGTGAAGACTGGGGTACTTATGTTTTCTGAATAACTTTTCCCATCCCCTCTATTTCCCCTCTCTGTCCCCTCTTCATGGGCAACTACAACCCCCACCCCTTACCATTAATGAAGTTTGGAACACATTAAGGGGAGAATACTCCAGTAAAAATCGTCCACTCATTTTCAAACCAGCATTCAGAATTATGCTAGAAATGGAGAGTAATAAACAGAGAGAGTGTCTCACCTTACCCATTGAAGTATTACCATATATACGCGTTCATTAGACCGTTCATTTATAAGCCAACCCCCCAAGATGGATAGGTAAAAATAGCAAAAACTGTATGACCCTTTCATAAGCCGACCCTATATTTCAGGGGTTGGCAAACTTTGGCTCCTGGCCCGTTAGGGTAAGCCGCTAGCGGGCCTGGAGGTTTTGTTTACCTGGAGCGTTCACAGGCACAGAGCCCCTCAGCTCCTAGTGGCCGCGGTTTGCTGTTCCCAGACAATGGGAGCTGCGGGAAGTGGCGCCACTGAGGGCCTCTGTGCCTACAGACGCTCCAAGTAAACAAAACGTCCCTACCCGCCAGTGGCTTACCCTGACGGGCCGGGAGCCAAAGTTTTCCCTGCTATATTTTAAAAGCTGGCGTCAAAAGAAACACTCAAAAGTTTTGCTAGAATTATTTTAATGTAATCTAATGAAAAACCTGTTGTTGTTATAATAATAACTGAACAAATATGTATTCACCTTCAAAATTACAGTCAATATTTAAAATCAGTAAATGGATATTTAAAACAAGTAACCTAGAACAATATGAGACTTTAAAAAGTCTTAAAATCCTTCAAATCTGAATCAGTCTCTGATTCACCAAACGGTTCATTAAACTCAGCTTCAGTCACAGCTGCGCCTCCATTGTCATCGTAGATGTCGGCAGTGTCGTCTTTAGACTCAGATTCCTTCTCATCATCAGCCTCTGTTGTGTCATCATCAAATATGGCATCATCTTCTGACCCGTTGAGTGTATTGCTGATACAGCATTTCCTAAATGATTTTTCTATCATTTCCGAGGGAATGGACACCCATGCATCCTTGATCCAGTGGGCAACCAGATTGATTTCGGGCTTCATAAGATTCCCGTCTTTTGTCAACTTCGCCATGCCTGAGCACATCCATTCAGACCACATTTTGCATAGCCTGTCTTTAAAGGGTTTGTTCAGGCAGACATCAAGCAACTGTAGAACTGAAGTTAAGTCTCCAGGTATTACAGCCAGGTATTACAGTTTTCATATTTTTGGCCACATTTTTCACCTCATCCGTCTTGTATGCCCTGAACATGTCCCAAATGAGGATTGCAGGTTTCTTGAAAAGTGCTCCTGGTCTCTTATTCCACACTTTTCCCAGCCATTCAATAGTCCCACTTTCATCCATCCATCCCTTTTCGTGTGCACGTATGATGACACCAGCAGGAAATTTCATGTTTTTAGGCAAGGTTTTTCTTTTAAAAATAACAATAGGAGGGAGCTTTGATCCATTTGCCAAACATGATAAAACCACCGTAAAATGGATTTTTTCATGGCCAGTGGTTTTAATTAAAACTGTTTTTTCACCAACACTGGTTACCGTTCTGTTGTTCGGGAGATCGAATGTCATCGGTGTTTCATCCATATTTCCTATTTGTGATAGTTCAAATGCATATTCCTTTTGATATTTTATAATAAATCTTTGGAAAGATTCGATATTTTCTTCCAGATCTCTTGGCAGCTTTTGTGCTATCTTTGTTCGCTGACGAAGACATGACGGTTCATGAAGCGAGTACACCAACCCGCTGATGCGACAAACATTGATGGCTTTACTGACTTGTATTTGTCGTCTTGCGATATTTGCAGAGCACGCAGACGAATTCCAGTTCTAGTGACAATGTACCCATTTTGTCGACATTCAACAACCCAATTATTGAGATCTTTCTCCAGCTCAGGAAATGAAGTGCACCTCGTTGGACATTTTTTCTTGCTTCTTGGCATGTCTTTTAGTGTTGTTTTTTTGCCATTCTCTTACTTGCTTCTCATTGATACAGAATTCACGAGCAGCGGCGCAATTATTGTTTGCTTCTGCATATTCAACAACTTTAAGTTTGAACGCTGCGTGATAAGCAGACCTTTTTCTTTTGATTTCACCATTGTTCATTTTAAATACTAGTATGAAAATAGATTATTATTATTGTAGTTATAGATTTTGTAAGACTTTATATAGGAATGTCACCTGTTTTATCACTGTCAATTTATTATTGTTCTTTGTTTATTTCAAAGCAGCCTTGTAGATTGGCATGTCTGTGGGGATAACAGGCTATTTCAATTTTATTAGAGATTCCATCGATTCTGCACATTATATTTTCATATTGGCGCGAGACTTATGAGGTCCATTGCATGAAGAAATGCACAAAGAGATCAAATTACAGAGTAGCGGACTGACACCAGTGCTATAGTACTATTGTTCATTGTATTTTGCTGATTGGCTTGTAAGGTGTAGCATTTTGTGAAATGCATGGGTCAAATGTCATGCAGATCTGCAGCACTGCTCTTTTAGTATTCCTTTCAAGCCAATCTAGTCCACTAAACAAAGCCTTTGCAACTTTAAAAGGCTGCAGCATTGACATCAATAAATGGGTCGGCAAACTGGCTCCCAGCCTGTCAGGCTAAGCCGCTGGTGGGTCGGGACGTTTTGTTTACCTGGAGCATCTGCAGGCATGGGGCCCCTCATCTCCCTGTGGCCGCAGTTTGCTGTTCCCAGCCAATGGAGACTGCAGACGCTCCAGGTAAACAAAACGACAATGTATTAGATATTCAATTCAATGATTCCATAGCGTTTAAAATCATCACATTTTGGTGTAGACCCGTTTATAAGCCGACCCCTGCTCTTTGATGCATCACTTTTTTACCAAAAATATTCGGCTTATGAATGAGTATATACGGAATTCATCTCAGCAGTTAGGTATATCAAGGGCAGCGGTAGCTTGTATATTTAAAACAGATTTAATTAAATATAAAAATACTTTTATCTTCCTCTAATTTATTTTAACTGATTTTCCTCCCTCCCCACCAGTTATCTCCTTCACTCATCCTTCAGTAAGTACAGTGAATATAGGCATAGCTTTATTTACTTTGGTGAGTGGAGTTGGGAGATGGTATATGGATGTGACTCCAAAATGCCCAACTACCCAGGTGCAATATCCAAAGCCATAGTCAACTTCAGGATAAAAAGAGACACAAAGCATTCACAATCCCTGAGAAACCAGTAGAATGTTCACAGGATTTATATCAGCCGAGGATCTGGCCCTAGATGTGTTGCTCAGAATTTTTTGGGAGAGATCTTATCAGCAAGATTATGATTAAAACTCAGATCCATGATCAACTTGTGGAACTCACAGCCACGAGATATCATTGAGACCAAGGGCTAGAGCAACAAAGGGAATTAAGTATCTACCTGCCACTTTAAGAGCCTAAGTCCAAAATTTAGATCCAAAAGCCCCCCTGCTCAGCTGACACCTAGACTAGAAGGACCATTGGTTTGATTCAATAAGGCAGTTGCTATGTTCTGAAATTTAGTTAAAAGCCAGTGCCCACAAACATTTCTTAAAGTTTAGACTAAATAAATGCAAAAGTCAATAGGAAATATATTCCACAAACAAAAGGACAAGAGAAAAATGCTCAGATGTATTCTGGTGCTCAGTATTCAAGGAGACTTTGAAGGGGGAGCTAATATAAAGGACTATATAACGCTACTCCGAAAAGTCAAGTCCTAGGCTTCTCAGATTGAACACCCAAAATTAGAAGGATACTTTTGACAGTTTGACTCTAATCTCTGTGCCTCAGTTTCCCATGTATAAAATGGGGATAATAACACCCTCTCATCTCAGAAGGATGTACTGAATATTAATTCATTAATGTTTGTAAAGAACTAAGGTACTGTGATGAGAGCACCACAGCAAAGCCCATGAGGAAATTAATAATTCTGTATTCAGTGCAGGGTTTGGATGGTATGCAGTAAATAATGCATTGAACCACACTGATTGAGGATGGAAAGAAATATTTAATAGGTACCCATTCAGTGTGCACCATCCATTCAGTGTGCTGAATGAAGCAGGGGCCTTTTGGCAAAAGTTAATATGTGATCATGTAACTAAAGATTGTGTCAAAATGCATACACACAGGAGGAGAAAACTAAGGTCTCATGATGAAACTTAATTTTGGCATTTCTTAATGTTGAGTACTTGACCTTTAATAGTCTTCTAACATAGCTTTTTAAGATGTAATATTAATTAAACTAAACTTGTGGTGACTGAAGAAAAGGAGAGGGTCAACAGCTGCAGTGCAGTGGGCTAAAGACACTACAGGTGTGTTGGCTTAATTGGCAAATAAGTGTGCATAACTAAAGCACAGAGGGTTCAGAGCAGGAACTTATAAAGGAACAAAGGATTCAGGTACAGAACTTAAAGTGAATATAGAGGTAAATAAAATAGTTTACCCTTATTATAGCTAGAGTTGCAGTTGGTGGGAGTGGATGGTTGTGGCTTATACTACCTGAAGAAATCTGAGGGAAAATCCAGTAAATTGTGAGACTATTGTTTAGCAGGTTATTTAACAGCAAATGGTTTTTCTTGTAGTGCTGTATTGATAAATAGTTAGAACTGCAACTGATTGTCTTTAGTGTGGAGAAAAATCTGAGGAGAATGTGGGGTAGTTGCTATGCCAAGTTTGGGGGGCTTTTGGATTCAAGTAAAGGAGAGTAGATAGGGATGCAAATTAGTGCTGGTTTAGAGGAACTGTGTTATAATGATGTTAGCAGTAGAAAACAAGGGCTTCTGTAAGGAGCTTTTCCATGGCACTACTCTGCACAGAAAACAGTGATGGCATTTCAACCACTATTCTCAGTTTGTGCTAGAATAAGGGCTTTTAAACATTGAACTGATTCCTGCTATTCATGAGGCTGTGTGTCTGTTATTGTGGTAAGTAGAAGCTGTTTGAAGTGGGATATTTCTTGGCTGTATTCTGTCCTATGCTGAAGCTGTGATTAAAGTGCCTTGCTCTGCTCTGCCATTTCTGGGAAGAGAGACTGTTTTAGCTAATAATGATGACACTTAGCACTTACCTAGGGCTTTTTATCCACACTAGCAAGAGGGACATACTGTGAGAAACTAGTGGCAAAACTTCTTATGTTACAAAGCAAGGCAGAGCCTTTCTAGACAAAAGAACAGTCCATTCAGGCATTTCTGCCTAATATTACTTTTTAATCCGGGATTGATTTTGGGTGGATGGCATCACATCAGTGATTTAGCACTTTTTTTTTTTTTTTTTTTAAACTGAACTCTCCAGCCCTTTTGGTTAAAGTATCTGCAGGGAGCCTGAAATAAGAGCTTTGGAAAGTGTGAACTGCCCCATTCACATAAGTGGAATATCAGTTCAGATACCCAAAATAGGAATTAAAATGTCAATATCAACTTTTACTATTCAAAAAGTGTGCAGATCTGATTTTTTTTTTCGCCCTCTCCCCTGCCCCCAATCTACTGTGGGTTCTAGCTAAATGTGGTGACATGACTGGATGGTGTTTAGCAGACAGCTCTTCCAACCCCACATCTATCTTGTGAAGCTAAAAGGGACAATCCCACAAAATTTAATAATTCACTTACTCCCCACTGAGGAGAGTTAAATCTATCAAGCCTCAGTGACCACTTCACCCCACACTTGTGAGGGCATTGGCCCAACAGAGCAGACTTAAACCCCAATCAGTTTTCTCCCTTAATCTAATGGCAGCTGCTGCTCCTCGCTGTTAGAGGCTGTTTGCAGACTGACAGATGTGACCATGCTGAAAGGTGACCTGGGTGTAACAACTGTTTTTCTTTGTAACCATGATGGCTAGAAACGTTTATAGCTATATAACTCTTTTTAAATGAAAACTTTGATTCTGGGACCCCATGTATTTTGGACATCTGGACAATGTTGTGAGTAGTCTTATTTAGCATCACAACTGGGAGCTTGGCTTTGTGGGAGGAACTAGGATAGAATACCACTCTATTGCGTGGCCTACCTACATGCTAGTTTGAGACATGATTTCCATTGTACTGATCACACTTTTGACTCCTGAATCTGATACTTCAATAGATGACTGAGAAGCTTTGTTTGGTGTTACAAATACAAACCAACTTGGTTTTGGTGTCTTCACTGTTTCCACCATGAAGTGAACTAAGTCAGTAAATGTATCTAAAGAAGGAAAACTTGCTGAAGGCATTTTTTAAGAGTCACAGAAATAGTGACTGGGCAGTAAAACAGTGGCTTCTTTCTGTTAAAACTGAGCACTTTACATGTAGTACTTTGAAAAACCTGGCACTACTAGCAATAGGCAAAAGGAAGTGTCTGAGCAAAGCTGTCCAATTGTGCAGCAGTGAACTAGGGTGAATTTTTATGAGGTGTGAGTCATTCAATGTAGCAAATGCTGCAGTAGGATGCCAAAATTCTCCTTGAGCAAGTAGAAAAGATAGGAAAATATTTTTTTATAAAACACTATTAATACACGTGCAGTAGCTATTCTATGAAACATGAGGGTACTCTACCCCAGCATAAACACCTTAGTTAAATATACACTTTTCTACTGACCTGTCTGTGGGTTGCATCTCAGTGCCCCATAAATAATACTTGTGAAATCTGACCTATTAGTTTCCTTTTTTGTGTGTGTGCGCACAGAACGATTTAAACACTTTACGGAAACTTTCTATTTAGCTTAGAAAAATGGATCCGGTCACTCTGTTTCACAAATAATATTTGTGCAAAGATGGGGATCACAGTGATGAGTTCCAGTACAGAAGGGTAAAGGGATGGAGAAAATCTATTAGTTCCTCTCCCTGATTATTATTTTTTTTTTTTAGTCACTTTACATTTTTCTAGTGTGTTCTCTTTCAAATGAGACAATGGAAGGAGTGCTTTTCATTTCTCTTGGGAGACTTCTCCCTCCCTCCCCCCAAGCTAAGTCACTTTTTTTAAATACAATAACAAAACTGATTTTTGGGATACTATGCAACTACCTACATTTCTGGTGGGATGCTAAATTCCTACTTTGAGTTTATTTTGGTCTTTTTGTTTTTAAATATCCTTTTGGTAATGCTAACAGTTGGAAACCCAATGTCAGGTCCTGCCGTGTTGCTATTCTAGATTTGTCTATTGCTAACTTCTGAGTTGGCTGGAGCAGTCACGCATCAGTCTTGGGAGGTAAATGTAGATTATTTCACCGATATCCACTTTATTTCCAAGTTTCTGTTCTTCTAATCACAGAAAACAATAGTACTGGAAATGTGACTCCTATTTTTTTTTTAAACCAGCTGTCCAGAACCTAAAGTTCAGCTATAAAGTAATGAAACTCTATTGTTGGGCATGATAGTCACAGGATTTCCTTCAGGAGGGCTTGTGTAAATGGCCAAAGTCCGCACTCTACAATAGTCTGTATTGCTGGGTAGCAGTAGTCAGTGTAGCTCTGTCTCTGCTGTTCTGTTCAGAAACCACAATCATACTCTCCAAATGGTATGTGTTTAAAATAAAGATCAAGGGCCAAATTTATCCTGGTGTAAATCATGTCACTAATGGAGTTATTTTGGAGACTAATTTGCTTTCATATGTTTTTTTTCTAGACCCTGTGAGAGAGTGTATTTAGGTTGAAGTTTTCCAGTTGGCTCCTCTATACCGTTCTATCTGTCTCGGACTGCATTCTCACCTTGGTTAGTTCTCCGTAATAATTACTCTGCTTTGGTCTACACAGTGCAAAAGGAAAAACAAAAGACCCATGGCAGCGTCTGGGTCACCTGTCTCAGGCTCATGCTATGTGGCTGAAAATAGCGGTGTAGAATGTTCCTGGCATGGGCTGAAGCCTGGGCTCCGAAACCCCATCAGGTCTACACTTGTAGAGCAGATGCCAGTCTGTTTATGCTGCTATTTTTAGCTCTGTAGCCCAAGTTAGTTGACCCGGGCTTTGAGACTTGCCAGTGCAAGTGTAGACAGTGAGCAACAATAAGTTCATCTTGCACTGTGGTAATATGAACACCATCTTGGAACAGGGAAGAATGCAAAGCGCCTAATTGCTCGCTTGAATAGAATGTTGATTATTAAAATAACTGTGGTAATCTCATTTCTAGTGACAACAGTAGATTGTCACACAGTAACATTAGCCTGGAGTCCTTGATAGTGGATATTCTCTGTGGTTATTCCAACCACTTTTTTTTTTTTTTTTGCTTGGGGCAGCAAAAAACCTAGAGCCGGCCCTGATTGTAAAGCTTAACTTTTTTCTTCAGGACTTTTCCATCACAGGCAAAAGGAAAAGACTGCACTGTGGGCCAAATTGGCTTGCTTATTCCCTTCTGTGGGGTCCTCCCTCAAACAATATCAAATGAATTGCATTTATGACTGTTGTAAATATAAAGGGAAGGGTAATCACCTTTCTGTATACAGTACTATAAAATCCCTCCTGGCCAGAGGCACAAAGGGTTAAGAAGCTCAAGTAACCTAGCTGGCACCTGACCAAAAAGACCAATAAGGGGACAAGATGCTTTCAAATCTGGGGAGGGGGGGGAAAGGCTTTGTTTTGTCTGTCTGTTCTGTGTGGTTGCCGGAGACAAATCAAGAAGGCAAGCAATCCAACTCAATTAGAATTAGTAAGAAGTAATAAGGGAATGCATTAGCTTACTTTTATTTTTGGCTTGTGATTTTCCTTGTCTAGAGGGAGGTTTATCCCTGGATTTGTAACTTTAAGGTCATTTACCTGTGCAAAGAAGATGAAACAGCACTAACATTCTGATTTCGCCCCCTGCACTGAAGTCAGTTCTTTGGATTAACAAAATGTCAGACCACCGAGGCCTAAAAACATTCTATTTAGAGAAAAGTCTGTTTATGTAGCATATTTTATTCATTTATTTTTGTGATTTTTATTAAGGACATTTTCTTGAAAACAATGTCTTTCTTTATTTCTAAGTCAGTTATCTGTTTCTGCTGCTTATTTCTGACAGAATTATGGCTTCAAATGATGAAGTAGCAGAAACAGATGAACTCCTCAGAGAAAAGGCTCCTGTTTTTATGCAAATATTTTCTGTATTTCTCTTGTGCATTTTTAAAAATATTGTGAGGATATCTGCTATTATAAAGAGCATTGTTTTTCAGTAGACTTTGTTTCAAAGTTTCCCATGAGGTGTCAGTGGGTCTTAAGTTTTTTCTCCTTCATCTTTAGAACTGGAGTTTTAAATGTGACATCAAGCCTGTCTTTCAAAACCACCCCTCCTCACCCCCCCAAAAACAAAACCCCAAAAGCATCTGGAGTTTTACCATGCTCCTGTGACTATTTTGGGTGGGTGCCTATTTTGATTGAAAACTCGTTAAAATAGTACTTGTGAATTGGATGCATCTGTCCTGGTCTTTGTTTTTTAAAGGAAATCTTAAGACTGAACTAGTGACCACTGAAATAGTTGGTGACCCAATGGCCTGAGTATTTCACAGATGTAAACACCCAAGAAGATAAGTATAGTTCAATGAATTGCTTCTATCCAGCTATGCAACTGAAAATCTTGCCCTTGTTGATGCAGCAGAAAGTCTTCACCAATGATATTGCACAAGTGAGAACGCTTAGTATGCCAGGAAAATCCAATAGCACCCCACTTCCAAGTCCCAAACCTATTTTGATAAAGTGGTATGGTATAGGCAAACAAACATAGCAAGTACATCATGACCCTAGGACTAACATTTTATATAGTTCTGAAGATGATTTGCCTCTGAGATTGAATCAGTTATACTCGTTGGTCTAATTGTATGCTATGTATGGCTGATAAGCTATTATTATCCCCTTCTGACTAAATTTGGTGGCTCCAGTTAGGAGGAGAAATTGGTGACAGTTGGGTATTTCCTTGTAATCTTCTTTATTTCCAAGAGATGCATGAAGTCCTGTGTCTCAACATAGAAGGAATCAAATAGCAGGAAACCACTTACTCTGCTCATAGCACCAAGAAGGTGTGATGTGTGGGGGTTTTTGTTTTTAAAGCCTGACCCAAAAACCTCTCCCTAGGTTTCTTCCAAGGTTATGCACTATGCTTTCAGCTGCTCTTTCAGGCTGTCTGTTTTCTCTGGTCCTCTAGTTCTGCCTTTCCTCATACACACCCCTACCCAAAACAATGCTCAGCGAAGTTGGTAAGTGGGCTCACATATTCCTGTTATCTTAGGTAGGGGCTTATGCTTAAATTTGTTAGGTGAAAACACACCCTTCAATTATCAGCCTCAATGAGGGTCAACTGCTTTGATAACAGTTTCACCCATCTCATAACACTATCTGTGGAGCTACACTTCTTACCACATGAGACACACAGAACCAAGTGACTTTGAGCAGAACATAACCATTCCTCTTATACCTTAAAAGGCATGCCTTATATGTGAGATCACGATTATATGAAAATGAAGAATATGGGGGCTACAGTACACTCCCCCAAAGTATAGCATATCACACATAGTCTGTCACCAAAACCGTGCATCAGCCCCAGGAATTCTAAGTGCAAGCGGTTTCCTCTAAACACCGTGGTTTTCAGTCGTTCTAGAACAGCTTTACTTCTCTAGAGGTAAAAATTGTAGCTGAACTATGTAGTTCAATCACTATCCAATACTCCCTGTGGTTTGTTAGAATAATAAGGGTTGTCTTAGGAACAAACTGAAAGAGAAAACAAGGTTTGTACACTGTGTGAAACTTGATGCAACTGAATCAGTTGCCTTTTTTCAGATAAAATCTGTAAATACATAAAATGAAAGCTTTTACAACATGCTATGGGCCTTCCTCTTTAACAAGCTTACTCCTATTGAATATGCAATAGGACTTTCCCCAAAAGGACACTCGTGGCATAAAGTATTACTCAAAGAGTATGGATGGCATAAATATGCCTTTAATTACTTCTATCGGTTCTTTCTCTGCTATATCCCAGAAGTCTCTGCACAGGTTACTACAGTGTTTCAAAGGATGTAGAAATCCCCCACTGTTACCAAATGTTTGGTGCAGTAGTTATGAGGAATGTGTGCTAGTGATCTTCTGCCCCTTCCTCGCTGGGAATCTCTTTAGGATACAGAGGTCATAATGACCAGTAGCTGAGAACTGATATAGATAAACTTGGCTTATATTGTAAGGGAGCACACTGAGACCAATTAAGAGGGGTTTGTTTGCTTGCCTTTAAGTAGACCATAAAGCTCACTTTTTGGAGGCATATATACCCAATAATATCTATGATTCAGAAGGAAGTACAAAGCCTTCATGTTGCAATAGAAACTAGACAGCCATCAAATCAGTTATTGAAAGTATTGCATTAATTTTTTAGCAACTAATGAGCAAACTGCTTTTAAGGAATGTGACAATTTCCAGAGCCAGTGTCTCTGCACATCAGGTACTATCTGAAGTAGTAAAACACTACTTGCAAGAAGTGATATGTTAGCTTTCTATCACATGTATGTAAACTGCCACTAAGCCAGACTGTACCTAATGACAGAGTTTGTCTCCGATTTGGGGGGGGGGAGGGGAGGGAGAGTTGTACTGAATGATCATGATGATAAATATCAAGAGAACTTCCTGTGTATGCCGACAGCAGCAGTGTCACTCTCTCAGTAGATTTGAGGAAAGAGGTGATATTTGACATTGTTTCCTTTAGCTGAAATGTTTAAATCTAGCAAAATGGGTTTAATATTTAAAATAAATATTGTTGCACATGGCTCACAGAAGCTTTGATTTCGACACTGCTATGGTATAGGCCAGAGGAATGCTAACCACTCTGACAGAGTGCAGGGAGTGAGCATTGGAGTTTGCACTCTGATCACTGTAGAGACAGAAGCTGATGGGGGGGGGGGGGGGGGAAAGGAGGGGGCAATGATCTAATCAGACTGGTTGTCTGAGTGGGGTAAAAACTCAATTGGTCCCAATAGCCCAATACTAATAAGAGGCATCAGAAGGAAGTGCAAGGAGGAGAGAGAGAGGGGAATGGGCTAGCTGGGGCTAGTGTGTCAGGGCTCAGAGTAGGGAGACTTCTGTTCCCTCGGATCCTGGTGAGAGGGCCAAAAGCTTGGCTAACGTTGTAAATAAGCTGTTGCATGGAAATTGTAGTGATGTTGCTAGAGGGAACTAGAAACAAAAGGTCAGTGAGTGCACATCTGGTGGAGCTTTCGTAGTTTCTGCAGGGAAGAAGATGGGGGGTGTTGCTCCAAGGTAGTGACATAAAGACCATGAAAACTTAACCTGATTCAAAAACCTGACATTAGTTATGGCTCTTTCACCCATTCCTTTATTTGCAGCTATTGTTGCCCCCCTTCTGAAGTGATCACAAACTTGGGGCTTTGCAAGTCAGTTTCCCATTTGGAGGAGAAATTAGTGATGTAGAGTTGAGTATCCTAGTGTAATTTATTTAAATATAACATATACAAATCCTTTTCCCTTGAATACATAACTCTTTCAAAAAATATCTCTGGCCCTGCTGCGTTGTCCTATGAAGCAGCTGCTTTGGGGGTGGGGGAGGTTTGTCTCTAGTGCGTGCAAAAAAACTCAAAACAAATCCAGCTGTTTAAACTGTCTTATACCCCTCTTTGTCCTTAACTTTACACCTGTGAAACACCAAGTCCAGGGCTATCCTCAGACTGCAAGACCTGGAAAAAGGTGACCTACCCATTAACCCTTTTTGCAGATACTCTGACAAAAAGGAAGCTCACAGTTCTAATGGCCCAGACGAAGAATTGTGCTGTAACCCACACAATGCCCTTAACAATAGTGATTACTAGGAGTCTGACAAAACACTCTTGTCAGAAAATGTGTATTAATCAAAACCAAAACTTCTGAGGGAAACCCCATCATATAATTTTAGGACACTTCGTGAGATATGAAACCCCCAGATTCAAGTCCCTGCTTTGCTGATTTATAGCAGTGACTTCAACCTGACTCTCCCACATCCCAGCCACTACCACTGATGTCAGTTAAACTTATCTCACACAGGGGTGTGAATAAGCCCTGAGCGACATAAGTTACACCAACCTAAGTGCGGTTGTGGATAGTGGTATGTCGGTGGGAGAGCATCTCCTGCTGACCTAGCTACCTCCACTCATTGGGGGTGGATTAATTAAGTCAACAGAAGAGCACGCTCTCCCTTTGGCTTAGAGTCAGGTATGATGGAAGCTCTCAAAGTGGGGAAGGGCCCACTGGCACCCAAACCATGACCACTTCCCCCTGAGCCCCCTGCCCTCACATCACCTCTTCTCCCCAAGACCCCCCGCCTGACTCATTCCCCTCTGCCCTCCCCCTGTTTCTTGCCCTTATGGTCGGTAAAAAGTGATGGGGCCACCCCCCCCATTCCAGTGCTCCTGATTAAAGTGGCCACACTAGAGAGCTTACAGTGGCACAGCTGCATCAGTACAGCAGTGCCGCTGCAAGCTTTCTGGTGTAGCCATAGCCGTATACAAAGTTGTCATAACTATAAAGGGAAGGGTGACAGCCATACTGTGTACAGTACTAAAGTCCCTCCTGGTCAGAGACTCTAAAATCCTTTTACCTGTAAAGGGTTAAGAAGCTCGGGTAACCTGGCTGACACCTGACCCAGAGGACCAATAAGGGGACAAGATACTTTCAAATCTTGGGGGGGAAAGGCTTTTGTGTGTGTCCTTTGTTTAAGGGGTTGTTCGCTCTTGGGACTGAGAGGGACCAGACATCAATCCAGGTTCTCCCCATCTTTCTAAACAAGTCTCTCTTATTTCAAAATTGTAAGTAAAAGCCAGGCAAGGCGTCTTAGATTTACTTTGTTTTCTCAACTTGTAAATGTACCTTTTACCAGAGTGCTTATCTTGTTTGCTATACTTTGAACCTAAGACAGAGGGGATTCCTCTGAGCTCTTTAAGTTTGATTACCCTGTAAAGTTATTTTCCATACTGATTTTGCAGAGATGATTTTTACCTTTTGCTTTAATTAAAAGCCTTCTTTTTAAGAACCTGATTGATTTCTCCTTGTTTTAAGATCCAAAGGGGGTTTGGATCTGTATTCACCAGGAGTTGGTGAAAGGAAGGAGGGGGGAAGGGTCAATCTCTCCTTGTTTAAGATCCAAGCAGTTTGGATCTGTATTCACCAGGGAATTGGTGAAAGGTTTCTCAAGGCTTCCCAGGGAGGGAATCCATCGAGAATGGTGGCAGCGGGACCAGAGCTAAGCTGGTAGATAAGCTTAGCAGTTTTCATGCAGGGGAGCAACCTCAACACTGGAGAGACCTACCCCAGAGTACCCCATAGCATGGCAGTCAGGTTTCTGAAAAAGTGGGAGACCCAGGTTCAAGTTGTTGCTCCAAATTAGGCAGTGTAGGGACTTAAACTTAAGTCTCCCAGTGAATGACCCGGCACTGTGTTGTTGGCTATTCTGGGGTGACTGTCTCATGTCATTTCATGAAAATCTTCAAAAGGTCATTTTGTTCCAATGCAGAACAAACACAAATTTTGACTTTTTTTTTTCTTCTTCTTCACAAAATAGTAATCTTGTTTTCCTGACAGCCCTACTTAACAGCTGCATGGCCTCTAACTTTTTTTTTTTTTTTTTTAGGAGAGTCTCCTCTGTGGTGCTTGTATGTCAATTGCTCCTAATATGCAAACTGTTAGCAGTTTTCTCTGTAACACTGTTGATGAGTTCTGCCCTGTCTCCACCATACAGTTGTTTGCAGTGTTGTAGCTGTGTTTGGCTCAGGATATTAAAGACACAAGATGGGTGAAGTAATATCTTTTCTGGGATCAATGTCTCTTGGTGAGAAAGACAACAGAAGTTGGTCCAAGAAATATTACCTCACCCCCCTTGTTTCTCCACTATACAGTTTATTTCACTCTTCACTTTTAAACTGCCAAGAGGAAACTTTGCTTTGGTCAGGAGGCCATCTGACTAAAGTTCAGAAGTGGCTTCTGGTCAAACGGTATCCTGAGAGAATCTGATTACTTTATTTCTTCCATGTGTAATTACAAGGTAATCCTGGGGTCTTCCAGTTCCACCTCTTCTTCAGGAAGACCATGGTGGTCATAGGATAGAGGCCCATGCAGGACAATTGACTTCTAAGGCTCCAGGACTGTGGTGGTAACATGCCTCATGCAACTAAGCATCATGGTTGCTGTTAGCCCATTGAGCTGAAATTTTGAAATGACTGGAGTTCATAAAGAAATCATTAACTATACAGCTTTATGGATTTATATGTACTAAACTCACTCCATGGAAACCAAAACAACAGTTTATCATAGATCCCTAACAGTAAGAGGGTACTGTAGACTACCTCCAGTTTATCTAGTACATAAACCACTCATCCAGGTGGTTAAATATTCTCTAAAACTGATACCAAGACCACTGCTACCATTTTTGTGAATGGGGGACGAAGAGCTCTGGAAGGTTGGATGTTGCCTTCAGAGCAGGAACTAGCAAGAGCATGCACCATTTTATTTCACCAGCTGACCAGAGGGCAGGAAAATAAAATCACTGGCATTACTTAAAGATACAATAGCTATATTACAATGTGAAACTTGTATTACAAAAAAGTCTGTAGAAGGAAAAAGTAGAGCATATAGGCCAAATATAAGACTTGCATACACCACTTTGAATCAAGGGAAACGAGTCCAGATTTATACTTCAGTAACTGCATTCATAATTTGGCTCCATTTCAGTGCAATCCCTGCTTGGAACATATACAAGTGGCCACAATGGAGATCTGACTAGCTGAATCCGAGGCCTGGTCTACACTACAGAGTTAAGTCGGCACAAGGTAGTTTACATTGACTTAACTATGTAAGTGTCTACACAAAAATTTCGCTCCTGCTGACATAACAGCCTGCTGTGCTGACTTAACTCCATCTCTCCAAGAGGTGTAAATTTTAATGTGAATGCAGTGTCATTGTAGACACTGCATCACTTGCATCAACTGTTACTGGCTTTCAGAAGTCATCCCCAGGGGCACCATTTCAGATTTTTTTTTGGGGGGGGGGAGGGAGAGACTTGGGCACCTGAAAATTCTTGTTTTTTTGCAGATAACTTAGATACAGTGCTCCTGTCAGATAATTCCTGCCAGATTTCTAATTTCTATGTAAAGAAAGAAAATTAAATATTACATGTTCTGACATCTGGTGTCAATTCACTTAAGGGACACTGGTTAGGTTTAAAAATGTAATGTATATTCTTACTTTGTTACTAACTCTTGAATACAACAATTGTAGAAAAATCTAGATTACTTTCTATCACTTTTTTGCAGTTCATCAAGCTTGGGAATAGATCATTTAACTTTTGGCAAGGCCCCCTGAGTTTATACTGCACCTGCCTGGGGCTCTAGGGGTGTTACCTAACTACAAATAACAGACTAGAAACTGGCTTTAAACAGGAGTGAAACTAATACTTTCAAGTCACTTTCATAGTATTGCCACCCCCAAATGTTCAAAAATCATTAATCAGGCTCACCAAAAATCATGAGATGGGTTTTGAAATAATGATCATGTAAAAAATAATAGATTTGGTGTTCTTTTTATTTACATTCTGCTTTTTTGAGCCTTTAGGGTGCACTGGGTTCACATTTTAAAGCTTTCTCCACAGCCACAAGGGCTAGAAACTTCATTTTTCTTTAAGAATTAAGGCTGAAATAATCACATATAACTTGACTGAAGGAGCTGGGGCTTCAAAGAAAATAATAATTATCATGAGACTCGGCAACACTGCTTTAGGGTGACCAGACAGCAAGTGTGAAAAATCGGGACGGGGGTGGGGGGTAATAGGAGCCTATATAAGAGAGACTCCAAAATCAGTACTGTCCCTATAAAATCAGGACATCTGGTCACCCTACACTGCTTTCACTTCTGTTTAAAGGCTAGTTACTTTCCAGAAGGGTCTTAAACACCCTACAGTGATTGAGTTGCAGTTTTCACAGGAGAATATTTTAAATCAAACACCAACAAAATTCCAAATTTTCATGTTGAGAAAAAAGTTCAGACTTCTGAGCTATATCAGGGCCACTGGTGGCAGGAAAGAAAAAAAACAAACCGGCACAGGAGCTCTGGGCAGCTCTTCCTCTTGAGAGAAAGTTGGAGGATCAAATCTTCTAGTCCTTAATCAAGTAAAACTTCTATTGCCACAGTGCCTCCACTAACAGATATTCACATCACAGTGAACATGTGATAACATGTGGTCAATAAATATCTGAGCCATCTTCTCCAGAGTTACACATCTTGTGTGCAGTGGCTCAGGGACTGCATTTTCTGTCATACTTTGAACAGTGCTGACCACACAGATAGTGCCCAGTGAATACAAATCATAACAATAATCGTTGACTTTGTGGACTGTGCGGATGTAATTTGTTCTGGAATTGGCCTGAATACAGCTGAAATCCTAAGAATTTGCAGCATAATCACATCTGATACTCATACGACACTTTCTCATTCCTTCTTTTCTCAAACTCAGAACAAAAGATGACGAAATAAAATGATTTTCAGTTAAAAACTAAAATTGTACAGTAGGCATTGCTGTACAACCCAGCCTGGGGCAGAATCTGCCACCCATTGGTGGTTTAAGTGCTCTCCTCTTATCTGACTTTCTTATTCTTCCCCCCTACCGCCACCCTTTTTTCCCCTCCTTCCCTTCCTTTCTCCCCCCATTTCCTTCCCAATCACCTGGGACCAATTGCTGTAGTCTCAGAGAACTGGCTTTAGTTTTGCTCCCATCTGAGTCCTCTTTTTTGAGAGAGAGAGAGAGAGAGAGAGAGAGAGAGAACGAACTAGCCCTGAGAGACCTGGGTTCTATTCTCCCCACCCCCCCATGGACTTTATGACACTTTCCTGTATGACCCCTCTTTTTGGCCCTTTCTTTTCACCCCTACCCCAATAGGTGCTGGCTTCCTCCGGGCCCAGGGGATTTCTCAACCCCCTGGTTCTGTCCCTGCCCTGCCTCTTCCTGCCCAGTTCTGCCCCTGAGTGTGCCACCTCCTCCTTGCTCCTTGAGCCTCCTGCATGCTGCAAAACAGCTGATTGTGGCAGGGCAGGAGGCACTGGGAGGGAGGAGGAGGAGTTGATTGGTGAAGCACTGGGAGGTAAGGGGAGGGGAGCTGGCTGCCAGTGGATGCTAAGCACCCACAGAGTTGGTGCCTATGCCTACCCCCACCTCACCTCTCCCTCTTTTCTGAATGTAACCTTGGCTCAGAGGGCTTAGCTGTATTTCTTCTGAGTCCCCTGCATTCTCTCTTCAGCACTCCCCCTTCCCCCACAGAGCGATTCCTGTTTTACAGGTTAATCTAAGGCTTTCCAGATCCTTAATTTAATTACTAGCCTTTTCTTATCTTAATTACCCTGCCTCTGTTTGTAAACAAAGCACTGACTTCCCTGACCCAGGGGCACAAGCTGAGAGAAGAACCTCTCTGCAGAACTCATATTCCACACTAATTCTGTGCAGTTAAGAGCTCCACCTGGGAGCACACTTCCTGTATGAAACTTGGGTGGGGGGTGGCAGCCCCCCTGCCCTCTCTAATTGGTGCCCTTGGTCATCCCACAATGCTCTGCACTGACAGTAGAGTTGGTACAAGCACTCCTGGTGAGGATGCGCACCACTGACACAAGGAGCATAGTGTGAACACGCACAAGTGATTTAATTACTGCAGTGGCTGTATGCTGACTTAACTGTAGGTCAACATAATTTTGTAGTGTAGACATGCCCCGAGAGAGAGAGTGAGTTACTGAAAGTCTGTTCGCAAATAATATTCTTAGGGGAAAAAGATTGGAGACACTAGAGACTTGAAATATTTTAAGTGCTCGAACTTCTGCAAAGGACTTATCTGGATCAGTAAAAGGCTTAACTCAAAAGCTTTTACAATTAACGTTGTCTACAAAATCAATTCTACATTGAAGTCAGGTATAGGGCATTGTTTGCAGGATCAGGGCAATTAACTGTAAACTCTCTTGTACAGTGGCTAGCACACTGGGGGCCCAATCTTGAATGGATCCTTCAGGTGCTGTCACAATACAGTAATAAAATACCTACAGCCAAGCTTAGGGCTTGTCTTCACTACCCGCCGATCCGGCGGGTAGCAATCGGTCTATCGGGGATCGACTTACCGCGTCTAGTGAAGACGCGATAAAATCGATCCCTGATCGCTCTGCCGTCGACTCCGGAAATCCACCACGGCAAGAGGCGGCAGCGGAGTCGGCGGCAGCGCGGCAGCGGTCGACTTTCCCCCGTCCTCACAGCCAGGTAAGCCGACCTAAAATACGCAACTTCAGCTACGGTATTCACGTAGCTGAAGTTGCGTATCTTAGGTCGGACCCCCGCTGTAGTGTAGACCTAGCCTTAGTTGTGGTGACTCTTCTTCTAGATGAGAGAGCTGAATGCTGCTGCTGATTTTTAATTTTTTTTTTTTTAGTTTGTCCTTTATCAAAGAGACTCAATTTTAAAAAAACAGACAAAACCTCATGAAGCCCTTCCTTGTTTTCCTCACTTCATGGAATATCATATGGCATTAGCAATGTTCCTAGTCACCACTAGCTTTGGGGCTTATCCTCCATGCATGAAATCCTGTTCTGGTATCATTAAATCAAGTCTGGGTATTGCTTTCAATATTTACAATTGGGAAACCTTTAGAAGGCATTAAAAATGTAACAAATCTTCCTGACTAGGCTCCAAGTTCTAGAAAACATAAGGGGCTAGGAGGGCTATTTTGTGCGAACTTGCACGATGTGAAATAGATTGATTTGCACAGACTTGCTGTTAAATCACCCATTCAACCACCTACTGTGCATCATACCTTGCCACATCATTAATCTCAACTACTGTATGGGAACTGAAGTCTGTAAAAAGACTGCCTACCAAAGGAGCTGTCCCTAGACAAATGACATAGGAGAAAAGCTCTCATATATATTCAATCAGCCTATTTACTAGGGAATTTTTTTTTTCTCCAAAGCAGCAAAAATATATATTATGGGGGGGAAATCCATTGGTCATGGGTATATAAATGGAAAAACCCCAGTACCACTGGGTATATATTATCAAAGTCGTGACCGCTAACTGCATACACAAAGTGCAGGCTAGATGCTTGGTATTACAGAAAACATTACTGCCTGTGCTTAAACCACTTCACCTTGAATGGTACCTTAGAATATGTTCTAACTACTTATGCTACTATCTGTTTGATCTTGTATTTAGCTGTGACATAGAGTACCTTTCCCAGACCTGGAAAGAGCTCTGTGCAGCTTGAAAGCTTGTCTCCCTCACCGATAGAAGTTGGTCCGATAAAAGATATTACCTCACCTACTTCATCTCTGGACTTAAACTAGGCATTCAGTACCACTGCAATAGCTTGAGTTAGAACAGTTTTTTGTATCTGCAAATTAAGAGCAATGAGAAGTTCAAAACCTGCCTTATTCATGGCTAGTGCAAGCAGTCTGTTACACCTGAATCTTTCCTAAGTGAGGCACTTGATATGTGGCAAATTCTGCAGATGGATAAGCACTGGTGCACATGCAGTGTCCTGATCAGAGAGATTTCCAAAGGGTATTTCTTTAGCTGGTGAGTAGAGGTGTTTTTTTTCTTTTTTCCCTCTCTTTTTCTTTCTTTTGGAATACAATAACTTGTCTAATCTATTTTAGTTTTTATACACTCACTATTGCTATCTTATCTCTAGTGCTAGCTCAGAGTCAGCTATTATGCCTAATGTAAAGAATGGGGCACAAGTACTAATCATGCTGATCAGCAAACATGTGCCCAAATGGTGTCATAACATGATAGTTTTTTCATTGCAACACTTCATGTTGTGATACCAGCCTTTAAGTTCTGTGTTTGCAAAGCCCATTTTCCCAGCTCAGATTTAATAGAGGACTATATGAGGGAGAGAGTGGCCACCCCTTTCCTGCCATCCTGCTGTGGGGTTGAACTCTACAAGCAAAAATCTTAGGATTTTACTAGAATCTTGAGCTTGTCTTTCAGACTTCTGGTGGATCAATTTGGATAGTTCCAGAGTTGTTTTTTCTTAATCTACTACAATTTCACAGGCAATTTAATTATAACAATCATCTATCACAGGTTCAGTACTCTAGTCAAGCTTGTAACTTAAGCACTTGAATATCATGCTGATGAGTTGTATAAATGCGTAGATAGCTAGAATGACTATTTGCTCTCCTACCTTCGCCCAGTTGCTATAAGATTTTCTACCTTACTCCATAGCTTGGTGATAGGAGTATTTTGGAGGAACCACAGTCTGGGAAATTACATCTTTAAGATGATGTGCTGGGGAAAAAGGCAGCTGGGTAAACAAGAGGAAGAAGGGTCATAAAGCAGTTGGTGATTGGGTCATGGAGGTAATGGAAACGACAGCTGGGAGAAGCAAGAAAGTGAGGCCTGTTGGGAGCCAGTTGTTGAGAAGATGCTTGTGAGGATACACAAGACAGGATGGGGTAGGGTTGTTCCTTGAGCATTGTTGTTGAGAAGTGTTCGGAGGGGGGGGGGGGTTAAGGAGCAGGATCTGGCTTGGATAGGTGCATATACAAACCTTCCTGAGTTATCTCCAGTTTAGGCAGAGATTGGAACTTCTAAAGAGGGGTGTATGTGTGGTGGTACAATGAAAGCGGTATCTGAAAATGGTATTGCTGCTGTCTCTCTGAATTCAATATGGGGAGCTGTAAATGATGTATGTACAGGGAATGAACCCCTGTCCAGCTGATGCACGTTCACTCCAGTGCAGAGAGCCTTTATAAGGTGGCCTGAAGCATCAATGAAACCCTTAATATGGGACTGTAAAGGGGTAAAATGGTGTGTATGCCCTCGTGCAGATTCTCTGCACTGGAGTATATTTTGTGTGTAGCAAGTACAGCATTTTATTTCAATAAAAAAGTACAAAGCTGACATGTTCCTACTACATGATAAACAATGAGGTCTGTGGCTGTCATATTGCCATAAGTTAAGAGGGAGGGAAGCTTCAATTAGACTGAGAGACTCAGGACATAGCTATACTTGTGAGTTAGAGCGCAATAAACAGCCCCGGGCGCCCATCCACACTGGCATCCCCCTCCTCCCCCGAACTGTCTTGAACATCTTTCATCAAAATGATTATTAGCAGAGAGAGATATATAATAATATAATATGGCTCATACATACACAACTACAGTGGCATTAATTCTAGTGTTGTCTATGTGAAAACTGATTATCAAGAATTCCAACAACAGTGGATTAGTGAGGGCAGAGATGTTAGGCACTTCGTAGCCTAAAAGGTAGACTAGTGGAGATGGAATTGATTGAGGCTCCCCCAAAATTGAGTATATCCTAATTAAAATGTCTGTCAGGGATGGCCGAAATGTTTGGTCTTAACCGGATCATATATTTCTGTGAGACATTTTGATTTCAGTAAAACTGCATCTTTCAAAGAGCCTGTCATTGGGAAGGCTTCTCAGAGAAGAGACAACCTCCATCCCAGAATACTCAATAGCCTACATCTGCCTGATGAGAAGCAGGGATTTGCACCAGGGTCTCCCACATCCCAGATGGGTGCCCAAACCACTTTTGCTGTTTTCATTTTTGAAGAAAAAGTTTTTGTTCCAATGCAGAAAAAATAAAATAAAATCAAACTGCTTTCTCCCCACTGAAAAATGGAATTCTTATTTTCTAGGCTAGCCCTATCTGCCAGCTTTAATTGACTTCACTACAATGGTATAATTTAGCCATACATGCGAGAGCTATTCTTAATTCCTCATGAATGCTTATTCTCTCTTCATAATAGTATAAAAGTTAACAATCTTCTGTAACAGACTACCTAAAGCAAGAGGAAGAATGTGTATTTTTTAGCTATTGTATATTATTATCTTGTGTATCTCTGAGGCCTGTTAGATTTGAACTTTACCAGTGTATGATGTTTACAAAAACAGCTATTCAAGATTTGTGCTGATGCTTTCTGCTTCATATTGAATTTAGCAGCCTTCAAAATTTCTCTGTGGTAAGATGATATATTGATTGAACATTGGGTTTCAGCATACCCTTTGTACATTAAAAGGGTAGCAAATGTTATCTTCCCTGCAGGCTGTGTGATTTGAACGTCTTAAAATTTCTTGGTCACAATAGTAATCACTTATTTTAACTTTAAGCAATAACTGTGTTAGCATGAGAACTTAATCGTGTTACTTGATTGATGATGAGATTTCATATGTCAGGTGGCTTTGTAATAGTTTTAGCACAGGGATAACCTGGATTTGGTAGGGGGGAGATGTCAGAAGTATAGAATATTTACAGCAAGGCAATTTATCAGGGCTAAAGTGTGTGTGTTTAAATTGATTTAATCAGCTCAAGATTTCTGGGAGAAATCTTTGTTCTAGTTGAAACTGCATCTATCTAGGTAACATTTAGTTAGTGCTCATCACTGTGGTAACTGATCTCCTGAGGCCAACTCCAACCATTGGGCTTTGGAGTGACTCCATTGCTGTTTCATACTTTGGGTGAAGGGGAAAGATTCATTTCCTCCCTTCCCATTGGAGATATCTAGCACTCAACTAAGTAACTCAGGATTGGTGCCTTAATTTAGGGCAGGACCCTTCCAGCACACAGAGTGGTAAGTAGTTCCTCTCACAAGTAATTTCACCGAAGTCAACGGGGTGAATCGCAGTCACAATCTGGCCCCAAACAAAAAAATTGTTAAACATTTGGCTCAGTTTGTCTTAGTGTTGTTTTGAAAGTGAGCATTGTCTTTTTCATCTATATTTGAGAGGTTGAGACTAGCTGTGCCTCAGAATAGAAACTTCATCTAGGAGCAGGCTGCTATAGAACCTACAACAAAAGGAATTACATGAGTATACACATTGAATATACTTAATTGACTTACAGAGGAAGGAAGGAAGTTAGTATCTTGCATACACTGACTAATATGTCCCTTCTGTGTATTTCTGCATTGTCTGCTTTGACTATTACACCTTTATCTGTAAACATAAGTCTTCATAACTTGAGAACGATGCCATGTACATAACTTAGCATTGACTTGCAGAAGGGGAGACCTTTTGTCCCAGGCGGAAAGGTGCATTGAGAGAAAACCAGCATGGGAGCTGTGCACCTCTTCAAATAGCCCTTCCACTTCTGTGCATTAGTGTAGTACCAAAATTAAGCTAAATATGCAATACAGGGGTTTAAAATTTGAAGAAAGAACAAAACACTTAGTACAGCAGTCTGTAGGTGGATTACACTGAGTGCAGACAGCAAATCAAGACCAAAATGAGAGATACATAGGTAAGATATGCAGAGTATAATCAGTTCAGTGAGCAGGTGTATTCCATGAATTGCCTCTAATGTGAATAATAACTTAAAACACTTGTTACTGGAAGCCAGTGTCATGTCCTCAGAACAGGTGCTGAACAGGAAGCCATGCAAGTCTGAGTTTAAATCCTAGCAGACGTATAATATGAAGTACCTTAAACTGAATTAAGGCTCCCTGTTGTAAAACGTCAAGAGAGAGTCATTCTATGGCTTTGTGCGTTTTTAATAGTGCATTCATCCCCAAGCTATTTCTGTGCATTTATTTCTGATTTAGGAACTTTTCAAAGCACCATTAGGGACATTTCCACTGGAGGATATCTTTACCTAAGCAACTAAATATGAAAAAGAGAGGCTCTGTTTTAATGTGACAAAGGTGACTTCCTCTTCTTCAAAACAAAACTTACAGCAAATATTTCCTTAAAGTCAGATACTTGCAGTCCTTTAGTCTTTTGCAGCTTTATTTCGTATCAGATCAAATTTCCAATGTTTTGGTCCTGGGTCTTTAACTGGGGTAGTTTACAGAAACAGAAATACAAAGCTAACAAAAATAGATGCTATAAACAACACAATGTGTCCCTATTCCATGCTTCAGTAGAGCCATTGTGGTGGTGTTGTTTGTTTTTTATTTTTAACATGGGGAATTTTGTAGACTAGATAAGCACTAAATAGAAAGTAAGGTATATTTATATAAATTGGCTCTTTGAAAATAGTCCCTTAGAAAGCTATCCTTTTTTCCAGTTTGTGATTTTGTTTAATCACAACATTGATCATTCTTTTTATAGAAAGGTCCCTTTCCCCTCACATACGCTCTTTTAAGCATGATGTGTAGGTAATTTGGCATTAGCTATGCTAACTCCTACCCAATGATCATGCATAGAAAGGATGGTCTAGTGGGCGTCTATAGATATAGTTCTCAGCTCAGGCACAAACTTCCCCTGTGACCTTAAACAAGACCCTTTATATACCTTGTTTCTCAAGCCATAAAATGGGATTAATAGTGATCTACTTCATGGGTGGTTTGTGAGGCTAAAATCCATTAATGACACTTGCTCATTTAATATGATGATAGCCCTATAAGTGGACTGAGAGTTGAACAGCCTTAGAGTACATTCCCAATGGGGGTGGTGGTGGTGGAAAGGAGTCCTTGTGGCACCTTAGAGACTTTATTTATTTGGGCATAAGCTTTCATGGGCTAGAACCCACTTCTCATTTCAGTTTTTATCAAAGTGGGACTGTTTCATCAGTGACAAGTGATTTTTGGGGGGGGGAGGGGCAGGGAGGAGACTGCGAAAAGCAGGAGTTATGCTGTGCACGTGTATTGTAATGCCGACAGACCCCAGTCATTGGCAGGCAGGATCGAACCTGGGATCTCTGGAGCTTAGTGCATGAGCTGCTACCACATGAGCTAGTGTTTAGACTTGGTGAAATGCTTGTGAGTTGCTGCATGCATTAATCTTGCCTTATTACCTGGGATACAGATATAAGTATAAGTGTTTTCTCTGAAACTGTGAACCCCCCACAGCCAGGAGGGAAGCATTACCAAGTATGAAATACTAATTTACCACATGAGGTGTTATCTCCTGTCCAACAGAAGGTCCATAAACACCATTGACTATAACAAGGTTGCATGAGGTTTAAGTCCTTGGCAGCATGCTGGCTTTGTACTTTTGAATTATTGCTCTTCTCTGGGTTTTTTTTTTTTAAATTACCCCCTTCCTTAGTCTTAAAACCATTTAAATAACCTTCATTTTTATGGGGGTTAATCTCTATTTAGATATAATTAGAGTAATGATTAATAATCTGATCTGGTCTTAACAATGGTAAGAACTTTGTAATAATTCACAGGTGTAGACAAGAGCCTGACCCTGTATGCTGCTGAGCACCATCTGAAAGATGTTAAGAGCCCTCAATCCCCTAGTAACTGGGACTTGGGAGCACTTAGTACCTACAGGTTCAGGCACTTAACCTTTCTTTTTTAAAGAAACCTCTTCATAGTTGTATTCTGTAGTCACAACTGTCTGAAATGATGAAATTCAATGGATCTCTGAGAGACATCAGCTGATACTTTTTTTTTTTAAACTGTGACTTAAAAAAAAAAAAAAAGTTATTAGGCTTGATGGCTTAGCCAAAGTTCATAAGATGACTGAGGCATTCAGCATAAGACACTAAAATGAACAGCTTTTTATACGGCCTCTTTTTATCTGAATTAATAGTTTCATACTATTTTTTTCTTTATTTCATTATATCACTCTAAGTGTTATCTTGTTGTCTCTTGTTTTATGTCTGTAACTATCAGAGAATGGGTCTTTGTCTCATTATTCACTTGATAGCAGCTGTCAGCTGTTTCTTGTATTTGCTGCCCTAAGGAACTTCAGAGTGTTGTCACGAAGTGTACCTATTGAAATGAAATAGTACTGAATTAATGAGTCTAGTAAACTTCACTAAACAGCAATGATGGTGAGGAGGACAGTAACTAAAGTGAGCAAACACATCATGATGATGCAACTGTATACCCAAGGTTCAGGATTGCAATCCCATGTGTATATGATAAAATATATCAGTGTTTCATGACTTGGTATCTGAAAAGTTTTTAAGCAGACAATAGTTAGTGACTTAAAACTTCAGCTTTGTAACTCCAGAATATAGAGAAAAAAATTGTGCCCGAATGATAAGGGAAAGAAAATGTAGCAATTCGCTTTTTTAGAATTACAGAAGAAATCTATTTTGCTACGTATATGTAGGGTGACCAGATGTCCCGATAAAATCGGAACTGTCCCAATATTTAACCCTTTGTCCCACATCCTGATCAATGTACGATTTGGGACGCCATTTGTCCCGATATTCAGATAAGGAGGTGAGCGGGAGGGAGGCGCCGACTCCGTGGGTGCTCCAACCCTGGAGCACCCCTGGGGAAAAATTGCAGCCAAGCTCCCCCCTCCTTGCCACCTTCTCCCCCCTCCCCCCAGCGCACTGCATCCCCGCTCCTCTCCCCCTCCTAGTGCTTCCCACCACCTAACTGCTGTTTGGCGGCGCTTAGCGCTTTCCAGGAGGGGGGGGGAGCGGGGACGGGGCGCGTTTAGGGGAGGAGGTGGAGAAGAGGCAAGGCAGGGGCGGGGACTTGTGGGAAGGGAGTGGAATGGGAGAGGAGTGAGGGTGGGAAGAGGCGAGAGGTGGGTGAGTACCCACCCGGCAGAGGGGATGTTGGCGCCATAGGGGCGAGTGGCGGGCGGGGAGGGTGAAGAGGCTGGCGGGCGAGCGGGGGGTGGGGGACTGAGCAGGGATGCAGCAAGCCAGCAGGGGGCTGTGGGATGAGGAAGGGTGCGGGGGGGCAGCGAGTGGGCAGGACCTGGGGCAGAGTGGGGGCGAGCGACGCCTGGGAGGAGCGGGGGTGGACTGCGGGCAGGGCTGACGGCACCCCAATGTGTCCTGATATTTTAGTGTTGTGATCTGGTCACCTTACATTTATGCAGCAATATTAAAAAAGACTAACCTAGTGTAGCACAGTAGCAGTAATTGAGGCTGACCTTGTATTTCCATTCTAAATTATTATTTTGGGGGCATAAAATATGACAGTTTTGAACCAGATCCAGCAAAATATCCAGAATACAATTTGTGACATTAAATGAAAATGTATTTACAAACAACTTTTTAAAAATTGGCTTTAAAAGTCTTAGAATCATAGAAGCATAGGACTGGAAAGGACATTGAGAGGTCTTCTAGACCAGTCCCCTAAAGTCAGGGCTGGACTAAATATTATCTAGACCATCCCTGACAGGTTTGTTTAACCTGCACTTAAACCTCCAATGACATAGATTCCACAATCTCCCCAGGCAATTTATTTTAGTGTTTAGGAAAAACTTCCTAATTCCAGTAGTTAATGTCCAACCTAAATATCCCTTGTTGCAATTTAAGCCCATTGCTTCTTGTCCTATCCTCAGAGCTTAATGAAAACAATTTTTCTCCCTCCTCCCTGTAACAACCTTTTATGTTCATGAAACACTTTCAGTATTTCAATAAAAATGAAACTGAAACCTTCCAAAAAGTGTCCTTTCCAAAACCATTTTCAGTTAAAGTATTTTTGGATTTTGAGAATCCATATAGTTATTACCTAAAAGAGAACTGAAAACTTAGTTGAAAAAAATGGTTGTAAAAGGAAAATTTTAACAGAAAAATTGTCTCCTTTTTGCCAAGAGGCCATTTTTCATTCAAAAATTGTTCTGAAGAAAACTTTTTTTTTTTTTTTTTTTTTTTTTTGAGCAACTTGGTTAGGTCACAAAAGTGCCCAGAGGAAGGGAGAGGATGTAGGTAATACACAATGGCTGAGATTCTAATATGATCAAGTAGGGAGGAAAGGCTTAATACCTACGTGGCTTGATCTGTCCTGCTGTGGGAAAATGACCTCTATATGCAATAATGCTCCATTTTTATTCTCTCCTGTTCTCCATTAAAAAGCATGCCAGTTCTGTTTGTTTCAATGAGCATTTTTCCAAACTCTGTTTCAGCCTGTAAGTACTGAAAACTTTGCTACTGGTAATAGTGTGGGGTTATGAAGCTTTTTTACAAAATCTTTCTGGGATGTGCCAGGCACCAGCTCAGTGACTGCAGCCCCCTTGCAGGAGTGGTGTCTTGTAGCTTACAGAAAGGTGATCTAAGTCCTAGGCGTTTTGCAGCCCACATCTACCCCCTACTGCTCTCTCAGCAACTTTGGTTGCCTCCAGGTGTGCTGCCTGTGTGTGACATTTACAGCAGGAGGCTACCGCGTTCTCTGCTTCTGCTCTGGATTATTCCAGCCTTTGAGCATGGCAGATTTCTACTGGATGACATCATGGCAGCAGTGTGAGAGCCGGCACAGATAGGGGGACGCGACGACGGGAGGGAGAGAGAGGCAGAGCCGGGCTGCCTGCCACTCGGCTGCTCATCGGCGAGGTTTGGAGGAGTGCCTGGCAAAAGGATGGGGAGAAGATGCCAGCGCCCCGGTATACAGCCTGCACCACCACTTAGGCTGCTCACTGAGAAACTTAACCCTCCGCTGGTGAGTGATTTCCACACGCATGCAATTAACACAGGAGGCGAAAGCGAATACACATACCCAGGCATGGTGCAAGTAACCAGCTCTTAGGTTAGGTGCAGTGTCAGGGAAAGATCCCGAATGACCGATCAGCTCCCCCTTGGGCGTGGGGAATCCCCAGGAGCGGTGCGTGTGAGCAATGACAAACCCAGTGCGTTTTCTGAATACCAGCTATGCCCCAGCGTGGAGGGAGATGTGTACTGAGGGCTAGCTCTGGAGGGTTGCTCTTTAATTGTGCGACATGGAGGGCTGCTTGTTGGCTTTAGTTACTGATCGCGTATTTTGGGTCCATACCGGTCAGTTAATATTACTGGTGCAAACTCAGCGCACCTGGCTAATCAGGGATACAGCACCTGGTTCAGCTGCCTGGTTGTCTCTCTGAGAAGCTTCCAAGCTGATAGGACGTGGGGTGGTTTAAACAGTCCCAGCCCCTGCGAACTCCACAGCTGCGGTTGGGGCGATCAGACTTAACACGCCTCTCGCTTCCCCTCTAATTCTTACTGCTCGTTTTCTTGGTTTTGCAGAGCCCGTCAAAGCGCGCACACACAGATTCAAGCTTCTGGGCGCTTTAGTGAATGGTAAGGGAAAGTGGGGTGCAAATAATTGACTGTAAAATTTGAGTATTAGAGGTTTGAACTGTAAATGTGACCGGTTTGTTTTGATTAGTTTTATCGCCTTTCCTACTCCTGAAATCCGTTTGTTTGTGTTTGCACTTTTGTTTAGAAACTCTTGTTTCTGATTTTTTGTTTCACAAGATGGAGCCCATTGACTTCACATTTGAAAATATGTATTTTGTTCCCACACGAATTCGGTTTTCAAAAATTGAAGAAACAGGTTATGAGGGAAGAGATTCTATTTGGCTACATTGTACTTAGGTATTCAGATATGCTCTTTTGGTAAGGCTATTTCCCACTGTAATTTCAAACACCTTTATATAACTATTAAGGGGCAACTTCATATGCCTCTGTTTACAGTGTGATAAATGGTTCTTGAATGTTATGGAGTTTCTGAATAAGTGTAGTATTCTGGCAACAAAAATGAGCCTGGTAATTTGGGAGAAACAGCTGTCATAAGTCTCTAATATTCATACTAACTTTGTGTGTGTGTGAGCGAGTTTGATTAGTTGGAGCTTACAAAAGTGAGAGACGGAAAGCTAGAGCAGCTGTGGGTAGTGAAGACAGGTATTGGCCCACTCAGATCTGCCAGTGCACCTTACTATAATCATTACTATTTTAGTTCTGGATCTCTCTTGAGCAAGATGATAGATTCCTCATTGTTTGTGACATGAAACCTGTTATCCCATTGAACTCTCTCAGTCTTCTCCCTTACTGTATGCCCCCTTATTCTCATATTGACATTTGTGCTTTTAGGGAGTACAAGCTATAAACTTGGCCACTTTTTCCCATTTGTTCTCTGTTACCTTACAGCCATTGGTGAGATGAAAAGAGGAGAGAAAACTGAATAATAAATCCAAACAATCTTAAGAGCAATTTAGAGCATGAAAGAGGAAGGTGAAGTTTCTCCTACAATGGGAGAATGGACAATAAACTACTGTGAAGACCAACTTTTAGGTCTAAAGACTGTTCTCTGGAAACCTGATTGCTATTTTCGCTTTCTTCCTTAATCCCTGTGATAATTACACAATCTAAGTGCAGTGTCCCAGTGCAGTTGAACAAGAGAATGAGCTTATCTTGCAGAAAACTTCACTTTTAGTACTGAACAGCTAAAGTTGACCATGGCATGGTACTTTATTAAATAGTGGAGAGCTAATTAGCTATTGCTTACAGTTAGAGTTCAGGTTATAATTAGGGTTTCCAGATCAAAGCTGCACCAAAACCATGTCTCTCATTTCAGATAACTAAAATGAAGAGAGAGAAAAATTCTCCTAAAATTCTGACTGGGTTATGTACCTAGATCTATTGCCGTGAAGTGTCTTGTTTTTCATCTACAAATAGGAGGGAGCTGAATAGTGTTGAAGCTTATAGCTCTTCCTGTGTTAAGCTATTCTGGTTCTCTGTAGCACAACACTTACATGTCACTCGTAACTGGTATATTCTGCAAGATTAGTTCACAGGATGCTATGAAAGTACCAAATATACTTAAGACAAAAGGAGCCTGACATAAGGATATGAGGAAGTTTGAATCATGAGGTTGTGCTATGTATTTTGTCTTGCAGTATGTGTCCAAAGCTAGCATTCTCAGCCATGCTCAACCGTAGAAGGGGAGGAAAAACCAGATGATGTCCATTGGGGGGGGGGGGAGATGCTTCCTGATTTCTTCTTCAGTAAAGGCCATAAATACACTATAGGTTGATACTTGAACAGTCAGTGTTTAAGTAGGTTGTTGTAGGTACCGGGTATACTCCAGGAATGGGAGGAAGCTTCTAGTAGCTGGCATGTGGGCAGGTTGGGAGTCTTTCTGGATCTTGTCAAGTATCAGAGGGGTAGCCGTGTTAGTCTGGATCTGTAAAAAGCAACAGAGTGTCCTGTGGCACCTTTAAGACTAACAGATGTATTGGAGCATAAGCTTTCGTGGGTGAATGCCCACTTCGTTGGATGCATGTAATGGAAATTTCCAGGGGCAGGTATAAATATGCTGGCAAGAATCAGTCTGGAGATAACGAGGTTAGTTCAATCCGGGAGGGTGAGGTCCTCTGCTAGCAGTTGGAGTGTGAACACCAAGAGAGGAGAAACTGCTTCTGTAGTTGGCTAGTCATTCACAGTCTTTGTTTAATCCTGATCTGATGGTGTCAAATTTGCAAATGAACTGAAGCTCAGCAGTTTCTCTTTGGAGTCTTGTCCTGAAGTTTTTTTGCTGTAAGATGGCTACCTTTACATCTGCTATTGTGTGGCCAGGGAGGTTGAAGTGTTCTCCTACAGGTTTTTGTATATTGCCATTCCTGATATCTGACTTGTGTCCATTTATCCTTTTACGTAGTGACTGTCCAGTTTGGCCAATGTGCATAGCAGAGGGGCATTGCTGGCACATGATGGCATATATAACATTGGTGGACGTGCAGGTGAATGAACCGGTGATGTTGTAGCTGATCCGGTTAGGTCCTGTGATGGTGGTGTAGATATGTGGGCAGAGTTGGCATTGAGGTTTGTTGCATGGATTGGTTCCTGAGTTAGAGGAGTTATGGTGTGGTGTGTGGTTGCTGGTGAGAATATGCTTAAGGTTGGCAGGTTGTCTGTGGGCGAGCACTGGCCTGCCTCCCAAGGTCTGTGAAAGAGAGGGATCATTGTCCAGGATGGGTTGTAGATCACTGATGATGCGTTGGAGAGGTTTAAGCTGAGGACTGTAGGTGATGGCCAGTGGAGTTCTGTTGGTTTCTTTCTTGGGCTTGTCTTGTAGCAGGAGGCTTCTGGATACACGTCTGGCTCTGTTGATTTGTTTCCTTATTTCCTTGTGCGGGTATCGTAGTTTTGAGAATGCTTAGTGAAGATCTTGTAGGTGTTGGTCTCTGTCTGAGGGGTTGGAGCAGATGCGGTTGTACCTCAGTGCTTGGCTGTAGACGATGGATCGTGTGGTGTGTCCGGGGTGGAAGCTGCAGGCATGAAGGTAGGCATAGCGGTCGGTGGGTTTTCGGTATAGGGTGTTAACGTGGCCATCACTTATTTGTACTGTGGTGTCTAGGAAGTGGACCTCCCGTGTAGATTGGTCCAGGCTGAGGTTGATGGTGGGGTGGAAGCTGTGAAATCGTGGTGGACTTCTTCCAGAGTCTCCTTCCCATGGGTCCAGATGATGATGTCGTCAATGTAGCGTAGGTAGAGGAGGGGCGTGAGTGGATGAGAGCTGAGGAAGCGTTGTTCCAGGTCAGCCATAAAAATGTTGGCATATTGTAGGGCCATGCGGGCGCCCATGGCGGTGCCACTGCTCTGGAGGTATATATTGTCACCAAATTTGAAATAGTTGTGCGTGAGGATAAAGTCACAGAGCTCAGCAACAAGTTGTGCTGTGTCATCATCAGGGATACTGTTCCTGACAGCTTGTATTCCATCTGTGTGTGGGATGTTTGTGTAGAGAGCCTCCACATCCATGGTGGCTAGGATGGTGTTTTCTGGGAGATCACCAAAGCATTGTAGTTTTCTCAGGAAATCAGTGGTGTCACGGAGATAGCTGGGAGTGCTGGTGGCATAGGGTCTGAGCAGAGAGTCTACATATCCGGATAGTCCTTCAGTGAGAGTGCCAATTCCAGAGATGATGGGGCGTCCAGGATTTTCAGGTTTGTGGATCTTGGGTAGTAGCTAGAATAACCCCGGTCGGGGCTCCAAGGGTATGTTGAATTGTTCCTGTGTTAGTGTAGGGAGTGTCCTGAGTAGATGGTGCAGTTTCTTAGTATATTCCTCAGTGGGATCTGAGGAAAGTGGCCAGTAGAATTTGGTGTTGGAGAGTTGTCTGGCAGCCTCCGTCTGGTAGTCAGACCTGTTCATGATGACAACAGCACCTCCTTTATCAGCCTCTTTGATGATGATGTCAGGGTTGTTTCTGAGGCTGTGGATGGCATTGTGTTCTGCAAGACTTAGGTTATGAGGCAGGCGATGTTGTTTTCCCACAATTTCTGCCTGTGCACGTCGGCGGAAGCATTCTATGTATAGGTCCAGACTGTCATTTCGACCCTCAGGAGGAGTCCATGTGGAGTTCTTCTTCCTGTGTTGTTGGTGGGAGGGTATCTGTGTATCAGTGCGCTGTTCAGTGTTATCTTGAAAGTATTCTTTGAGTCTGAGGCGGCGAAAGTAGTCTTCCAGATCACCACAGAACTGTATCACGTTCGTGGGGGTGCTGGGGCAAAAAGAGTCCCCGAAATAGGACAGACTCTTCTGCTGGGTTGAGTGTGTAGCTGGATAAATTGACGATATTGCTGGGTGAGTTAGGGGTACCACTGTTGTGTTTCTGGATCTTGTCCTGTTCTACTCTGCCTTCCTACTGCCGATCTCTTCCCCAATACATGGGCATGCATTCCACGTACAACCCATCTTTCTGCTGATGCTACTTGATTGTTGTGAGGCTTATTGGCTGCATGTATGTACATGGACAAGAAAAGTGGTGGCAAAGAGATGGAGTGGACAGCAGTGAAAAGGCAGGTTGGGAGAAATGCCTGGTTGTGATGACTTTTGAGGGATGGGATTACAGGACAGTAGTGAAGTTGTGTGGGGATCTGGTCTCATAAGGAATGAGATGGAGGGATCAATAACTACAGGGAGGGTTAGAACTGGAGCAGGCCAACTTCTTCATTTAAAAATGGGGGGCAGGGGGGTTGGTTGAAAATGAAACTTTTTTTTACCAATAAAGCTCTGATTTAATTGACTATACTTGGGGTATAGTCTGGAGTGTTGCCCCAACTGCATGGTCTCAATGCCACTGAAATTTGACTGAAATTTGGCCTGGCAGCCCCTTCTTCTGTGAGTGGCTTGTGATCTGGTGCACGGGGTTGCAGTGCCACTCAAATTTGGCCTGGTCGTGCCTCCGTCCTGATTGAGGGATGTTTGGGCCAAATGGTGGTGTGCCCTTGAGTACTGGGGAGTCTGTTCCTGTACAGTGGAGTGATGGGGAGTTCATTAGAAATGTGACTCTACAGTGAACATGCCAGTGCCACCTGTGGTAAGAGAGGGGAGACTACCCAGCTGAGGGAGATGCGGGGTCCTGGCAGGGAGGGGCAGAAGCTGAAATTTGCCGCCTCCTCCCCCTCACCCCCCAAAAACATGTGAATTGATGCCATTGGCTGCCTGCATGTGGAGGTCAGAGAGTGGGAATATTTTTTAGGTTCTCTGCTGAAGTTAGGTTAAAAGGATGTTGTCACACTTTTCGTGCCTTCATGTTGACTTCATTTAAACACAAATGCCAAGGAGGATTCCTGTAAATTGATACATAATATTTATTTGCAGTAACATGCTGTATTCCTGGGGACCCAAACAATAAGAATTTTGGTTACTCAGCACCTCTGAAAAACAAAAGCTTTTATTTAGGGCCCCTAAAGATGAATTTACAAGTCTAACTATAGGTGCTGGAGTTTGGAAATCTTGGCCTTTAATGTTTAATACTTTGGGTATACCTAGCAATCAAGGAACGTATATGGATAATATCCTAGCAACTGGATGTATTTCTTTAAATCAGAAAACTACTAATGACCTCAAACTGCAGCTACATGTCATTTAACTTCCATATTAAGGAAGGTATATTTTGAAGCCCAAGCATATTCATTGTCTCTATGCAAATTAAATACTCCCTTTGGCTGGGTAGTGTAATGGGGCACAAAGCAGTACTGAATGAGTGGAAAATACAAAGTCAGAGGAAGAGTGCTGACAGGGAGCAGTGGCTCTTCAGCACACACCTTCATCCCTCCAATATACTGTGGAAGACATGTGTTGATGCCATGTGATGGGGGAACATGCTGGGGAAGCAAATGTGACATAATCCCTTTTTCGGATATGTTGGATTCCTGATAGGAAATCTGTGTTGAAATTACTGGGGCATTAACTCCTGTTTCTGGTTTCTGTTCTTCATGGGGTGTGGCGAATGGAAGAGAAAACAGTGGCAAAAAGTCAGGGATTCAAGGCAAGAGAGTAATGAAAAGAAAGCAGGCTATTTCCAGGCAGAGATGACCCTTGGTGGTGGCACAATTTAAAGGTTGGGGGGTGGGGCATGTGACCACCCCATGCCTGATAAGGCTGCACATCTAACTGAAAGTAGAATGTCAGCTTTTTTGGTCGAATAGTAACATGAACTGAGTGAAAACAGATAATCTTCTGCAACAGCACTGATGAAAGTCTCCTGCAGTTGAATACTGATGTTTTTAGTAGCATTCCTCTCTAGTGGTTCTCTATTACTCAGCCATTTAGCCATTTCTGAACACAGTTTATTGGGAAATGTAGACTTTCTCTCCCTCCCGCCCCTTCCCCCCAAAGCTCTTCTGAATTGCTGGTACAGTGGTGGTCTGCAGTTGTTTTCTGTCACTTCACCAGAAAAAGGTAACAAACTGTTTCTCTCAGTGAAAGTTGAAAACAGGATAATTTAAAACTGATGTTTATTTTAGAATGGGGAGGGGAAATCAACTTTTTTAAAGCAAAGAATGAATGGAGATGAGCACAGGAAGAAAGATGAAGAGAAATAGCAGTGAAGAATAAGGGGATCAAGACTGTTCAAATGAAAGAGTGGGTAAAGAATTTTGAGAGAAAACATAAAGGAATCTCTTGAAGAGGAGGAAGCGTGAAAGATTTAGAAAATGGAAAAAGGCCTCAGGAGATTAAAGGGAACAAGAAGCAATAGACTAGAGGGAGAAAAGTCTCAGTGAAAGCTGTTGAGATGAAAATTGGAACAAAGAGTAGATTTAAGAGTGAAAAGGAGCAGTAGAAATGGAGCAGGTAGAAAAATATATCAAAATCCAGACCCAAGATATGGAAGAAAGACAACTGCATGGATGTATGATGAAAAAGCTACAGAAAACGCAGTGTAAGTTGTTGAGTGAGTACCTTAACAATTATTCATGAGAATTTGTTCAACTTTAAAAGCAATTTTGCTTCAACTATTTGCAACCCCTTTATGTTCATTTTCCAAGAATAGTATAAAGAACAAATTTACTGGCAGAAACATTTTGCTGAAACACAAATTTTAAGTACACAATATTCAGGAACTGTGAATTTCAGCTTAGTAACTTCAAATATTTATACAGAACCTTTATTTTATGGCCATCCTGCCATGGAACACACAATGTTGACTTCTGTGTCCAAACAAGAGTCTGATTTTTTGATTACAACATTGGAAGAGATGATGCCAATAAAAAGAGTAATAAATAATGTTCAAACACTTGTTAAATATTTTTGAAAATAGTGGTAATTTTAACTCTGTTGGGGAGGAGGGGAGGGATTCGGATGAATTTGACTGATTCATTGATTATTCCTCAACTCATAACTGAGTTCCAGAATTTGTTTGAGGGGGAAAAAGACTATCAGCTTCTTTTGTAATTTCTTCTTCTTTAATAATCATTTTTCATAACTTTTACAATATATGTACTCTGACAAGCCCTCATATAGGCAAGCTTGAGTCAAGGGGAAAGGATGTGATCTTATCCATAAGCACAAAAATACTGTCTTTCCGATGATGTGAGGGCAGCAAAGATGGAGACCAAATGGCAACAAAATATGGCTTCTAGTGGTCCACTGGTTCCTGATGGATATAGTGTAGTGCTTGACCAGAAGCAACCTTTAAAATAACCTTTTGTTTGTTTTATTTTTAGACAGGACCACACACAGAAAAACCTGAATAAGTCAAGCAAATGTGAAGCTACCAAAACATGAATCTTAAGTGAAATCTGGTGTGGTACAGAGCCAAAAGTAAAATAAGCTTCATGTGACACTGAGTAAAGAGTGCAATGCTATGAGGAAAAGGAAGCAGTACCACACAAGCTAATTTTCCACCACAAGATAAATGTGCTGTAATAGAGCACACTTACAGCTTTCTCCATAAGAATATGGGGAACTGATTTAAAAAGTTTTAAAATAATGGTAACAATGTGAAGTTGAAAACAAAACAGTCAATTTTAAGGAGACAAACTTGATGAAAACATGAAAAGTCTAGATTTAAAAAAGAAATTATGGGCGGGGGAGAGGGAGAAGAGGCTTTGTTGGTATGAATATATAAAGGACTGAAATGAAAAGATTTAGATGCTTGGAGGAAACAAGTGAAATCAAGAAGATGGAATAAAAAAAAAAATCTGGTAGCAAGCTGAAATAAGAGAGTGAAATTTGTCCCTGTGCAGAGGACTAATGAAAGGCCTTTATACCGCTTAAGTCGTACTTCAGCCTTGTTTTGATGGCTTAAATATGTTTTAGTCCCCTGCTCAGGAGTGAAATGCACCAAAAATGAATGAACTGCCTAGCATTGTGTTCTAATATCAAGCAGAAGATTTCCAATTCCAGATCGGATGAGGCGCTCAGGGAAGATTGGGCAGAGGAGTTTGTGCCCACTATAAGTCACTGTCTACCATAGGTTGGAATGGGAACCCAAGCACCTTGGGTTTCACCATTGCTCTGCTGGCAGTAAATATCGGTGAAAATCCACTGGCAAAATATGTCCCACCCCACCCAGGGCAGGTCCAAAATAGATGGCCACCTAGTATTGTTATCTATTACGCTGTTAGCTCAAGTGGCAGAAGTCTGTGTGATGGATCTAAAGACCATGGGGTGTGTGTGTGTTTATAATTATGATAGTCTTTAATTATGTGATCACGCACACTCCCCCCCCCCCCCCCCACGCCCCAGGAACTCTACCTAATTCAGTGAAAATAGATTTTATTTTTTTTTTTAAATGTGTGAAGCACTTGGTTAGCATAGTGATGAGTGCCATAGAAAGAGCCATGAGAAAATTAATAATTCTGTTTTCAGAGCAGGGTTTGAATACTGTGCAGTAGATAATGCCTGGGGTCTCACACTGACCAACCAGAAGAAAACAAAATATTGAATTGAGGACCATCCACTAAGTATGCTGAATGATGCAGGGATTCTGAGGAGAAAATAGTAGGCGATCATATGCATATAGGGCTGAAAAAGGTTGAACAGACATTAATTATAGCACTTCATAATTTTTGTGTTTGTGCAGCCTTAATATCCTTTAAACAAATTGGTTGTGTGTAATGTCACTAATGTGATGTAGCTCCTGCCCCCAAATAATACACAGTGTGTGGCTTTTCCAGTGCTGATCTATATCAATGTGTATTTCTGCACCTATGCTCCTCCACACTTGATACTTGTATGTTGTCTAGGGGACCCATCCAAAAAAAATGCAGATTGTCTAGGAACAGAATACCAAGAAACCTCAGAATGGGGCAAAAGATCTTGAAAATAGTTCTTACTCGGATCTGTTGGGAAGGTGCTAGAACTGGAGTGACACAGGGAACTGGTTTTGTTTTCTTAACTCACTTAGCTGTCTTTAAAACAAAAACAAATTCATTCTGTGACTCAGTCTATTATGGTGAGCATCTTTTGGTGAAATCCTGCCCTGTTTGTGCAGTTGCAACTCTTCCCTATATAAGGCCTGGTGCTTTCTCCTTTGAAATTCGTGACCTCATCCCATTGACTTCAGTGGTATAGAATCAAGCCCATAGTGCACCTACATAACACAGGGTAGGAATATTCTTCAGAGGTATATAGCTGGATCCTTCAGTGGTACATCTTGTGCTTTCAATGTTTTCTGTTGTGGAAATATGGATTTTTAGAGCTCTCATTTCTTGATTCCACTCACGATATGTTACCTCATGTATTAATCTAGTAGCTTCTGGTATAGAATACATTCCATACTGCACAAAATAAATTCCTATAGTTAAACCTAGCTTGAGATGGATAAACGCCTTTACTGTCTTCAAGGATGTTTTCTTTTCCTCAGTCATATTTAACATTTTTCAATTTAAAATACTCTGCCCCAGAATGGGTACTACATGTCTCTAATGGCTTCCTAGCATAAAGAAACTAAATGTGTTCTCTAACTTAACGAGTTCAGTAATGGAATCACCTTGTTTGATTTTACAGAAATTAGATTCTTTCCCAGAGAGGTGAAGTGTGTGTGTGTGTGTGTGTGTGTGTGTAAGTAATTTTTTGGGGGGTGTGTGGAGTAATTAGGGAAATGCATCTAACAAGTAACTGGTTGCAGGCAGGTTATGTCTTAAATATGCCTGACAGAAGGAATTTTGTGGAAAGAAGCATTTTATGCTTCAACCCACAAGCACTAACTTTCATGGGAGTCTTGCCTTAGTAATGACTTCACAGGAACTACAGGATTGCACCATATATGCATGTCTTCTGGAATTCTTAATTATGACTTACCCTTACACACCACTGCTGAAAGATTCATAGATTCTAGGACTGGAAGGGACCTCGAGAGGTCATAGAGTCCAGTCCCCTGCCCACATGGCCGGACCAAATACTGTCTAGACCATCCCTGATAGACATTTATCTAACCTACTCTTAAATATCTCCAGAGATGGAGATTCCACAACCTCCCTAGGCAATTTATTCCAGTGTTTAACCACCCTGACAGTTAGGAACTTTTTCCTAATGTCCAACCTAGACCTCCCTTGCTGCAGTTTAAGCCCATTGCTTCTTGTTCTATCCTTAACTTGTTCACCTTAGCATCTTTCTCCCTCCTCCTTATGACACCCTTTTAGATACCTGAAGATGGGGTGCTTCAACTGCAGAAGACAGAATACTCAAATTCCAGTTTGCCACCTTTTTGTAGGGTTAAATAGCCATGGCTGTGTGCACGATTCATACACATTGAGACTCTTTCTTGGTTTATTTAGAGGTGTTCTTCCATATCTTGTGGGAAGACACTTCAGTCATACAAACTAAGTCTTCTGGTAATTTTTTTCCCCAGGTGCTGGTGATTGGACCAGTTGAGAATTAACTAATGTTAATTTATTCCCAGTATCCTTAAATAAGGAAAGGAAAATATAGACCATGAACCTGCTCTCCCCACTAATATAATCAAGAGCTTATGGAAAATCTTTAATAAGAGGGGCTTTCTTAATAGGTATACTGTAATACAAAAACGTACTGTAACCACAATATAGCTGCTAATTAAGGGGGAGTATGCTGTTTTAGCTCAAGCTGCAAAGGCTCATGCTTTCACCAAGGGATGTGTAGCTTCTCCATCACTTGAAGTCCTTGTCAAATAAAGACCGCTTTTAGAAAGTTATCCAGTGTTCCAGCTCAACCAGATGCTATGGGGTCATGCATCAATTCTTGAGTAAAATTCTATGGTTTCATTTTATGCAGGAAGTCAGACTAGATAATCATAATGGTTCCTTCTGGACTTAAAAATTGATGAATATGTGAAAGTCAAGAATGATACTGAGAATTCTACTCATTCTAACTTTTCATTTAGTCCCAAATTCTGTTCTTGTTTATATCCTTGTTATATCCATTCAAGGTCATATGGCTATTACTCAGGGTAGTTTGACTCTTAGGTTGCATCCCATTGCAAAGGGCCTGTAAAAGTGCCCTTGCACCACTTCAGTCCTCAGTGCTGTGCAAGCCCTGTGTGGGACATCTGCATTGGGGTAAGTTTCACCTTACTGCTTTAAAATAGGGATGGTATAAGGTGTTTGTGGTTTTTTTTTTTTTGTAATTTCACAGAGCATCTTTTGGCTTTCTGAATTATTCCAATGCCTCTCACCCTCTCTGTGGTAATGTTTGTGAAGTGTAGAAAACTCTTCCTTGTGACTGCCGGACGAATAAATTATATTCTTCCATTGTACTATAGTTGGCTAACAAGCTATTAAGGATTTCAACAGAAAGTTTTGCCTTTGGGGCTAATAATTGGAGGGTTTCTTGTTTCTACCAAAGAGCAAATGGGAACACAACAGAGATCTAATAATTAGAGTCTTCTGAAAATAGAAAAACTCTCTGCTCAGTGGTGTAAACAAAAAGAAAATTAATAATAAAAATGATCAGTGCTGTTGAAATGCACTTGCTATCATGTATTTACCCTGGGGAAAAAAATGACTTGCATCACTCAGCTCCTATGTGGGGAGGTGTATGTGTGATGAAGTAAAAGCAGATACTAATCGGGATGAGGGTGAGGGAGTAACTGGCTAATTTCTTCAATCTATAACTGATTGAAGAACAGCCAATTGGAATGACCCCCTCAACTCTCCAAAAATGGCAAATGTACAACTGTTGACATTCTAAAGACTGGTCATGGTTAAGAGCCATTTTTAATTCTATCACTTTCAGCAGAACAGATAAAACAGACATCTTTTTGACAACAAAATCTCATGTACTGCTGGGAGTAAACGTGTTTAAGGGAGGATGGAGTGGAAGAGCTTTATTGCATTCTTCTTCAAACTCCTCTTAAAAAAAGGTTTGAGAAACCTCTCATTCTCTTCCAAGCCTTGTGTACTTTACACTGTAATCTTATTCAACTTGCCTAAAGATGGTGCTAAAATGTGCACACTTGTGTGATTGGCACATGGGGAAGTGAGATTAAATGGCATGCAATTAAAAAAAAATTCTTCTTGTTTAAAGATACAGTGCCAAATTCTGCCTCTGAAATCAAGGCATTTGTGTTAGGTGAAAGTCTCCATGAAACTTGTTTATCCGAAATGGAAAACTGATGTGGCCCATGGCCCACAAAGGAAAATAAATGCTGTAGCCACTCCTCTGAATAAGCTGAAAGATTTAAAAGCTAATCACAGCAATAAGTGTCTTACTGACCAAATGCCTTTGCATAATTCTCTAAATTTAGTACACTAAATAAAGCACTTTGAAATTTGTAATCTTTGTCATATGTAACCTTAAAGTGAACAGACAGCCAATTAGCAACTAAAATGAGTAGTGTTTTCAAAATCAGAGCAGTTATTTAAAATACAGTATCCCAAAACACAGTTTGGGACAGGTACTGTGATCTTCACTGAGACAAAAATTCCAATTTAAATCCGTTTTTGCCTGAGTGGAAGACTGGACCATTACTTAGTCATAGGCCTGAGTAAGCATGGGCAGTACATAATTTAAAGGTGAATTGTAAAAAGGGAAAAATCTTGGTATTGCAACCCTTAATTTTTTTGTGCAATGTACAAAGATTCAGTTCATTTTTTTTAAATTTATATATATAATATACAAAAATTATATTTTATATTTTTGTTGGGAAACTGGCATGTGGTGATGAGATCATCAAACTGAAACCTGAGATCCAGCTTTCCTTGCCCTTCATAAATAGGTTAAATAATTATGGCAAAAGTAAGGCATGTTATTAATCTGTTCTAGTAAGTATTCAGTATTGTCAACCCCAAATGTTCAAAAATCATGAGTCAAGCTCACCAAAAATCATGAGATTATGTAAAAATAGATTTGGTGGTGTTATTCTTTGCCTTCTACTTTTTGAGTCTTTAGGATGCACTGGGCTCATATTTTGAAGCCTTATGCACAGCCACATGGGCTGGAAACTTACTTTAAGCATGAAGGCTGAAATCAGCACACATTCACTTGACTCCAGGAGCTGGGGCTTTAAGGAAAACAATTCTCATGAGACTCATGATACAATCATAAGAATTGGCAACACTCAGTATTTGATGTGAAGGTTTTCATAGAAACAGTTAAACAGAAAGTATTACCCCAAATCCCCCACAAACTTTGCTCCGGTAAGTGTACATGGATTGTTGTCATGTGAATTTTGTAGAATGAGCATACTTTATTTCACTGGAGGTTTGCAGAGAAGCTAGCTTTGAAGGACAACAGGTATAGTCCGATCTTGCAGAGAGTTTGTGTTGTAAAGCAACCCAGCAAAATGGGCTTTTTCTATTTGTTTCTGCTCTGGCCCATCTGACCTAGCCTAAGTTTTTAATTCCGAACAATGAGGGCAATATGACTTTTTGCTGAGGATTTCCATGTGAGAGTCTACAAGACTGCCATATGGGTATATGCTTGCTGGTTTTTTCGGCTGGGGCTGGACCCAGACCCAACTGGTAGCTTCACGGGGCTACACATGTATAGCCTTGTTCATTTTGCCATTAATGTTAAAGGTTAACCAGAGACATCTTGTGAACATTCATCTGAGATGAATGGGGCAATTCAAACCTCTCAGAGCTATTGTTCCAGGCTCTCTGGAGTCTCTGTACACCTCTCTGCTCTGTTGTTCTCAACATTTTGAGGTTACTTGTGCAACTTTAATGGCTAGAAACTTTTTTTAAACATAAGATGAGATTTTGGAGAACAAGACAGCAGCTTGAGAGAGGTGCCAGTACACAGTACCAGATAACTTGGAGCCATGATGAACGTAGTGTTGCAAGATATGGAAGTTTGGGATGCAGACCCAAACTACTTCCTTGAATTCCAAAGTTCAGAGTGAGTTAAAGTTTCCCTTTATTGCTTCAGTACAAAGAAACTTTAGGGAGGCTACCAGTCAATTACCCTTTCATTTGAAGACTGGAAATGCACCAGCTCAGGTTTTTATAAAGTCACTATCCTGCTCCAGTCCACTGGGTGTGTGGGTGAGGATAAAGGGGCAGGAAGGGTTGGACTCTATTCTAAAAATGTGTTGTAAAGGAGCAATAAAGGGTACAAACTACAGTCGGTCAAAAATTTTCCAACTAGACAGTTTTCCATTGGAAAGTACTAATTTGACTGAATCTCAACATTCCATGGAAATTGTTGATTCCGTCAAAGCTTTATTTGGAAATCCGGAAAGTAGACTGGCTGGTCAGTTAGCCTGCTTGCTTGGTTTCTTATGAGCTAGCCAGCCTGGCTCCCCCTCTGCCTGCCACATGGGCTGGCTGGCAGGCTGCTGTGCTCTCCTCTGCCTGCTGGGTGGGAAGCAAGGCAGCCCACCTGGTGAACAGAGCCCTAAGCAGGGACCCTGAGGAGTGGACTAGTGTGGCAGCTTAGGCAACCGGGGAGTGCATCAGTTTGCTAAGTCTGGAGCTGGATGGCAGGGGCTGCCAAGGAATGTATTTCATTTAGGATGCATTGAAATATTTGGTGTTTGATTTGAAATATTTAGGTATTTCTGTCCCATGAAAAATTGTGGAAACTCCATCTTTCATGAGACAGAAATTAGTTTCCTGGCCAGTTTTAGTACCAACATGGCTGTTTCACTTTGTAACTTACCTTCTAGACAAAAGGAATTGTTTTGAAAACTGGCTTTTTTTCCAAGTAGTCTTGATAGCAAAACAAATGTGATGAGACAACTGATTTGCATGATAAATGCTGGTGGGGAGCAGTGCATCCTTTGAGGCTTTGCTGTTTTCTTAGAGTAGCTACTGACATTTTCCCTTCAAATCAATATAACATACTGGCATCAATACACTTACTGCTTGTTTTGATCCACAGGCACTAAAAATGACCTTTCTGCACATGTATCACCAAAAGAGTGAGACACAATTTTAATGTTTTAGCCTTTGTCCACACACCTATGGAATTTTTTATTTTTGGAAGTGGTTAGTGTATTCTGCTTTGATTTGGGAGTGTTAGTCTTCTGGTTATTTGACTGTGATTTCAATTACAGTTCTGGACCATAACTCTGATAGCTGATATTACTGCTGCATGTAATGAGCTGCAGTCCTTAGTTCTAGTTAATTCTATAGTAGCTAATTTTTTTCTTTTTACAGCCCATTCTGTACTGGAGGAAAAAGGGGGAGACTGACATTAATTGTCAGTAATATCACTGGCTTCGCTGTTGGTGGTTTTACGTTTTGAAACATGTACACCTATTAAATGATACCTAGGTATTAATATGCCAGTAGGGGTTCTGTGGCATGCCACAATAGTTTCACACTTGGATATTGTATGTCTGTCAAGTATGTACAACAGTGGTTAAACATAACACATTACCTTGTAACTTTTGGGGGCTTTTCTCTCTTTTAGGATGTCTACTCAGGAAAAGCTGTACATGGGCTAGCTTACTTGAGCTAGCTTGAATGCAATAGTAGTGAAAACAGTACAGTGTGGACTGGTGAGCAGGTACCCAGGGACCATACCAGGTTTTAGCTTAGTAAAGAAACAGTTGTGATCTGCACACAGAATTAGGAGCCAGGATTTCCTGAATTCTAATCCTGACTCATTACTGGCTGCTCCCTCTGTGGCCATAGATAAATCATCTGGCCTGTTTGTCTCAATTGCCCCATTTGTAAAAGGGATGCTGAGAGATTAGGCTAATGGTTTTTAAGTCCCTCTGAAGATAATTTAGCATTTCTCATCTTCCCCATTAAATCAATCAATGCTAAAACAGCAAAGCAGGCATTTTCACCCACTATTTCTTATGTTGTGCTTATCTTAGTTGGCCATCGTTGTGAATAGATTTAACCCATCTCTCTGAGAATATGCCTGCCTTTGTTTGTAAGCTGCAACTTTCCCCCTAGGGCAATTACAGTATCCTTGCTAGGTCACCACACAACATCTTATTCATGCTTGAGAAGAGAGACATAGGCAATAAAAAGCCACACACAGCTTGGGAGCCATGTTGGGTCAAGAGCTCACTGCCCTATACCTTTTCAAGGGTTTTTGCAGGTGGGGTGATTGCCTTGCCACAGCTCTTGTTACTGCAATGTCAATCGCTATCCTTTTTTGATGCACTGAAATTCAGAAAATTTCTTACCGCTGCAGCTCTTAACTCAGAATGCTAGGAATTATACCATAGTTTCTCAAATTTTTAAGCTCTGGCTTCATGTTTTTCCCCTGTAATACTATGAAGACTTTAGAAATGGCAGGCACTGTGTGTGCTGTGAAATACATGCCACCTTAGCTAGTGAAAGAGTTGACAACCATTAGAGGTTCTGCTAGGAGGAATCCTTAATTGGAAGTTGTTCTGTGACAAGAACCCTCTGAATAGTTTTTGCACCAGTGCTGGAAATTATTTGTGAAGTATGGTGTCAGAATCACAACCATGTGACACTGAACAAATTATGGTAACTTACATTAATGAAAAGGGTCTGGCTGGAATCACAGGGCTGGTTGCTGCTCTGGACACCAATGTTGCTGTATATTCAAGTGGATTTGAGGAACAGATTGGTGTTCAGTATGAGATAGCTCGGACCTCCCTGGCCTGAAGTTTTTTTGTTTTAAAAATAGATGATCTCTAACAACTGTATCAGAATGCTTAAATACAGGTTAGTGGAAGAGAGCAAAAAATAATCTAATTTTGAGCAGCATTAATGCAGGTTGGAGGACTGGGCTCTATTACTCTGACTCTTCTCTTGAGGTGAGGGCTACATGTGAGTAAAGGTTGTATGGTGAGGTCCTCCGACCATTCCTTTGTAGGAATGGTAACATAGGACCAACTCCATGGGTGTTCCGGGGCTGGAGCACCTATGGGGAAAAAGATAGTGGGTGCTCAGTGGCTGCTGACTTCACCGATCAGCTCCTTCCCCTCCCTCATGGCACCTCCTGCGCACTGCAGATGAGTAGTTCAGCGGCATGTAAGAGGCACTGGGGGGGGGGGGAGGAGGGGAATGGGGAGGGAAGAGGCGGGGGGAGGGTGGGGTCTTGGGGAATAGGTGGGGTGGGTCTTGGGGCAGATCGGGGGTTGAGCGCCCCCAGGGAAATGAGGAAACCAGCGCCTGTGGGTGGTAAAATTCAGTATAAAACAAACTGGATTTAACTACCCATTGCTCCCACTGTTTGGCAGTAATACTTAATACAGTAACCATAATACCAGAGCCCAGTTAGCTGTGAAATACCCCCCCAATTCTGCTTCAACCATCTGACCCATGTTTGCTGTCTGTCCTGGACAGTAATGGAGAACACAGTCTGAATTTGTGATACCTGTATGTTTATTGAAACATAGCACACTTGTACTGTGTTTGCATTTTCACAATGTTGAAGTAAAAAAATGAGCAAATATTCCATGCATGTGAAGATCAGCCAGTTGGAAGTCTACAGGTACGCTAAATTTGTCTGTTGCTCAGATAAACCTGCATCTTACGTTACTTCCTCACTCTATGCCTCACTCTATGCCTCCCTCGAACAAATTCTTTACGGTACATGTGCATGGTAACACTTGTACTTGTATAATATGTGCATTGGCTATAATGTTTTTAGGAAGTCCTTAAAAACATGCATGCATAGAAAGGTATGTATTAGGATTGTGCCTAGAGGCACCAAACTAGGGTGACCAGATGTCCGATTTTATAGGGACAGTCCCGATATTCAGGGCTTTGTCTTATATAGGCACCTGTTACCCCCCCCCCCCATCCTCTGTCCTGATTTTTCACACTTGCTATCTGGTCACCCTACATCAAACGGTACTTGGGGCCTGGTCATTTGTAGGTATACATAAATAAGCCCCTCAGGAGGGTGACTGTTGCTTACAGTCTCACTCCTTGATCCTGTAAAACAGCTGCCTAGCCAGATACCCACACCTGTGAGCAGCACTATTGACTTCAGTGGGGCTGTGCAGGGATCCTCCAATGCAGTTGCCTTTTCAGGATCAGGGCCTAAATAAAGACCTAAGAAATATGTAAGCATCAGGATGCTGGGGGGGGGGGGGGAAACCACATTCTGACAGAAGTGACGGTTGTCTGTCAAAAAATCAGCCACTATCATGACAGGTACTGCGCTTTGACATTTATTTAGTTGGTGGAAGCATGTCTTGTGATCATCTCATACAAATATCAACTATTCATCAAATTAGCATGTTCAAGAGCTATGTCTGCTGCCTGACAGCATGAGAGCTGCTATTGGTGTACAATGGGGCAAAATACAGCAGAATAAAAACCCTGGGATACAGTAACTGAAATCCAGTTCTCCATTCCACCGGGTGGCTATAGATCAATTTTTTTTGTATCTTGATTACCAGGCACTGACATGGGGGGTGGAAATGGATTTCAGGGGCTGCAGATCCACTTTATAGATAGCCCCCATCCTCTTGCTCATTTGGGAAAGCCGCTCTCTCCTCCTCGAAACCATAGGGGAGCTTTTGTCATCAATCCACTCTAAATTGATTACTGATTACCATGTGAAAAGAATATTTTACAGAGCCCTGTATCCTCTGTAGTTATGTCACAAACTGGTGTACTGTGACAGTGAAGTCCCTCTTCTTATTATTAAGTCAAAATGTGCTAGAGAGGCTCTTCTGTGCTACTTCTACATTTTCCACAAGATGGCATTGTTATTGAAAGGTAGAGACCCATGGAAATATTACTTATTTTTGTTCAATGACTCCAATCCAGTGAAAAGCTGCAGTTTGGCTTCAGATACTTATTGGCATTGTTCACCCACTTTTAATGAGATCTGAAGTGTTTTATGGAGCTGTTACAAGCCTAGAGCTCAGTGTATAAAAATTTTTTGGCTCATTTCCAGAGGAACCTGGCGTGCTTAAGTAAATTGTAGAATACATTTTTCCATTTGTTTGCTTTATCTATGTTTAATATTTTTAAACTGAATTTCAATCTTTGTGAAAGGGACCAGATTGGCAGAACTAGAAAGCTGAGCTTTCCTATTCATCCATAGAAAAAGTACAGTATGGGCAGTATCTGTGCAAACTGCCCCCACCATGGACCTCAATCAGGGCCAGCTCCAGGCACCAGGGAAGGAAGCAGTTGATTGGGGTGGCCAATAGACAGGGGCGGCACGTCCGGGTCTTCGGTGGGAATTCGGCAGGTCCCTCAGTCCCTCTCTTCCTCTTTGAGCTGCCACCAAAGTGCTGCCAACGAGGAAGAGAGGGAGTAAAGGACCCACCGCAGAATTGCCGCCGAAGAATGAAGTGGCGCAATTGAGCTGCCGCTGATCGGCTTTTTTGTTGTTGTTGTTTTTTGTTTTTTTCCCCTCTTCGCCACTTGGGGCAGCAAAAAAGCTGGAGCCAGCCCTGACCTCAATCATGTAGAACCATCTATAGAGGTGAAAGGCTGACTTGCTCTCCATGGCCATCAGTCCTTGACTTTTCTGCTGAGACTTTTAGGAGTGCCAGTTGGTACTATTTGTGAAGGATGGGCTCTTCCTACTAATTCATTTCATACCACACACGACTGAGGTCACTGAATAGCCTGCAGATAAAGACTAAAGGTTGTTCCCATCAACTTGTTTCATATTCATACAAAGCATTTCACCTCATGGTTACCGATATGTGGATTATTTCTTTAAAATGCCGTAATTGGAGCCCATCCATGCTTTGCCCATGCAAAGTGACACCCTCTCCCATATATATGTAGAGTGCCTATCTTTACAAATGAGCGACAAGGTATTCAGATGGAAAAAAATGTGCCCCCTGAACATCTGATGTAGATTGTGTATTAAAACAAGCCTAGAATGTTATCAGAATAGAAGCAATGTGGACGATGGTGTTACGTCTAGAGGGCAGTTATTCCTACCTTGTGAACTGTCTTAACTCATATGGTTTGAAGCTTTGATTTCTCTTCCCCGCCCTCCTCCCCCGATTAAAAACTTGAAACATTGCATGGTAGCTTTACATAAGTAATGAACTAGTACAAACCTCTTACATGTGCTACCATATATATTGGCAATACAATGTATAGAGCTCTGTCATGGTGACACAGCAAGCTGCACTTTATACTCCTTTCAGTCCCTCTCAAGTGACAAGCCTGGCTTCCTGCACCTCTCTAGGATGGAACCATGTGGTCCTACCACTTTTAGGCTAGATATCTGGGTGACAAGTACCTCTGTTTTGCCAAGAGTGTTAACACGGGAGGCTCAGCTGGTTTGAAGCCTAGAAGTCTGTGGTCCCCCCCCCCCCCGAGGAGCAGCAGATTAAAGTTACTCAAGTAGCTATTTTCAAAACAAAATATTGTTTGTTCATTTCCCAAAAGTACACGACACATAGGTGTATAGGCCTTTCTTTATTTCACCCTTTGTTCTATTTCCCCGACACCTAAACATTAATTTTTCATTGAAAGCTTTAGTAAGTTTCATTTAGCCCAGTTACCTCCGTCTCTGGGTTGCGGGAGAGAGCCGGGTTGCGGTAGTTTCTGTCTCTTCAGATCCTATCCAGTGGCGGCTTGCTATCCACTCAACCGTCCTTCTCTAGGCCAGTATCTTTAAGATATTAGTATCCCCTTTTTATCCTAGGCTCGGGCCAGGGATGAAAAGTCCATGCCAGTTTAGTTGGAGTGAGGCAGGGGCATTCCCCAATTGTTTCCTCAAGGACCCCAGTATTCTCCCCAGTATACCTTATTTTTACCATTATTTCATTTCCTGTTTGTTTTGCCCCTTCAACAACATCCCTTGATTTAACACCTGGCAGTTAGGCAGGATAATGTCAAATAGGTGAATGGTGGTGGATGTGATTTTATGTGGGGAGTTTTTATAACTCCTTAACTTCTCCATAAACTCTTTCTCTTTGGTGATTCTAAGCACAGTACAAAGAAAAATATATCTACATTTTCAGAGGGGCAAAGTGAGGCACAGAACTTAAGTCACTTATCAAAATCTCACAAAAGGTCAGTGATAGACCTCATGAGAGAATCCAGGTCTTTTGACTTCCTGTCCCATGTATTCGCTTCAAGGCAACTTTACTTTTTTGCCAGAATGCCTTCTTGAAAAATATAGTATACAGTAATCTGATATATTTCCAGGTTTTGAGACTAACCCTAGAATTGTGTTCTAATTATTCTTGTATTATGGTGGTATTTATTCAACTTCATTGAAAAATAAGGAGAGAGAGAGAAACCATATTTTAGCATTATCTAATGAGGTCTTTCATGCCTCATTAGGGGACTCCTTGTATATAGGATGGAGTGGCTAAAGTTACAACTTCTGCTGTGTGTGTGTGTGTGCTACACCTACAAATCTTAATTTTTTTTTAACCTTCTAGTATTAAACTGGTGTGGCATAGAGTAAAATAAATTAGGACTCTGATGAAGTTGACAGTCACTCCATATTTAAGATGAAGAAATTCATAGAATTTAAGGCCAGATCACCTAGTCTGACCTGTATCTGACAGATCACTTAATATCACCTAAATATTCCTATATTGAGCCCAATAACTTATAATTGGCTAAAACATATGTTCTAGAAGACATCAAGATATATTGGATCATCCTCTAGCTGGGTAGAGGGGCAGAAGGAAGGGGTCTGCTGAGTGCATCTCCTTATAATGGGACTGATTTAATTTGTGCTCCACTCTGAAGAAGTTTAGGAGGTATGCCTTAATAAGGCTCTCTTCTTCGCACATTGGGAGGAAAGAGTGGGAAAGGAGTTAGGGGAATTTGCGCCCCCTGCCCAACTGCCCCCTGAATCTCACTTGTTCCCCATTCTGATTGCAGGGCTTTCTTTAAAATTCTCAGACAGAGATTTGTTAAGGTGAATCTCGGGTTGCAAACACTGTGGTTTGAGTCTACTACCTTCAAGAACTAAATTGCCTAAATTGAGGCACTCACTCTAGAATATTTTGCTCAGACTTTGGCTCTAAAGTTTATTTGAAAACTTAAAAGAAATAAGTTCAGAATGGTGCTTTTCTCAGAAAAAAACATAACTTCCTGTTATCTATCCTATTACCCAGAAGGATTCTGTAAATAAAATGAATGGAAGAGGGTTGTAAAATGTATGCAATCTATTCCATGACATAGGAAAAATAAGTGCTTGCTTGGCATGTTCTGGGACTATGCACTCTTAGACGAAGGCCCGTAAACTTGGAATGCAACACCACAGCTCCACTGTATTAGTGCTCCTTTGCTGAATTTTGACTGTTTAATGTGTAGAGGCACTCCAGATTTTGTTCAGTGCTCATCAGCATGCTGAAAGACAGTGAAATGCGAACAAGTTATGCCGGAGGTAACAAGAAAATTAATGCCATCTTTCATGTCAATGAAAGTGATGCCCCGGGTGAAACTGCCTTTTTAACTTTGCTTGTTGAGCCAAGTGATGTGATACACATGCTAACCTTAGAATTAAACTTGGGATCAAAGGTTAGTGGATGGAAAATACTTCAGAAATGAAAGGTGGTAGGAGAGTGACCAGTGGTTCAAAATGTTAACAAGAGTCTGTTAACCCCTTTGGGAAGAGGTTCCCTATGCTTGATTTCCTGTTGACATGTCTAATCAGGGCATCCAAGATTCTCGTCTTTTTTCCCTCACTCTGTGCTGCACATATTAGGCTGTTACTCAGAATCTCCTTGCAATAACGTGAGCCTAAGGTAGAGCACTTACAACAAGCAAACAAAACTTGTACAAATGGAATTTTGGATTCCTTATGAAATAAGTCTAATCAAGTCAAAAATTATCTCCTTGAATCAATTCAGTTCCATTTCATCTTAGATGATGATTCTCATTCCTGTTTCTTAGCAACCAGAAACTTTTCTGCAAGATCACTAAGTATTGGAGTTTCTAGATGGAATAAATGGCAGCAACCAACAATATGCATAAAGAATAGAACTTGTAATTGTCTTCTCACAAAACACTGGTTTCTGTACCGTTTGGGCTACAGGTAATTTTTAGAAAGGCTATGTCTACACTACAGTTTGGTGCTCAGGGGTGGGACTAAACCACGCCCTCGAGTGATATGAATTATGCTGACATAAGCACTAGTGTGGATAGTGCTATGTTGGTGGGAGAGCTTCTCCTGATGACATAACCACCTCCACAAGCACCAGTAGCTTTCTTATGTCTTCTGCTGCAGCACATCTGATGCACAGCTGCACAACTATATATGTAGACAAGCCATTTAGACTCTTGTCTAGAAAGAAGATGCATATCTTAGGGCAAGATCATCATGACCTAGCATATCCTAGAATCATAGAATATCAGGGTTGGAAGGGACTTTAGGAGGTCATCTAGTCCAACCCCCTCTCCAAGCAGGACCAATTCCCAACTAAATCATCCCAGCCAGCGCTTTGTCAAGCCTGACCTTAAAAAACCTCTAAGGAAGGAGATTCCACCACCTCCCTAGGTAACACATTCCAGTGCTTCACCACCCTCCTAGTGAGAGAGTTTTTCCTAATATCCAACCTAAACCTCCCCCACTGCAGCTTGAGACCATTACTCCTTGTTCTGTCATCTGGTACCACTGAGAACAGTCTAGATCCATCCTCTTTGGAACCTCCTTTCAGGTAGTTGAAAGCAGCTATCAAATCCCCCCCTCATTCTTCTCTTCTGCAGACTAAACAATCCCAGTTCCCTCAGCCTCTCCTCATAAGTCATGTGCTCCAGACCCCTAATCATTTTTGTTGCCCTCCGCTGGACTCTTTCCAATTTTTCCACATCCTTCTTGTAGTGTGGGGCCTTCAGCACTTGCACCAGGAAACTGTCCCCTACACTTTCCAAAAACTTCCTGGATTGTCTGTGCACCGCTGTATTGCTCTCCCAGCAGATATCAGGGTGATTGAAATCTCCCATGAGAACCAGGGCCTGTGATCTAGTAACTTCTGTTAGTTGCCAGAAGAAAGCCTCGTCCACCTCATCCTCCGGTCCGGTGGTCTATAGCAGACTCCCACCATGACATCACCCTTGTTGCTCACACTTCTAAACTTAATCCAGAGACTCTCAGGTTTTTCTGTAGTTTCATACCAGAGCTCTGAGCAGTCCTACTGCTCTCTTACATACAATGCAACTCCCCCACCTTTTCTGCCCTGCCTGTCCTTCCTGAACAGTTTATATCCATCCATGACAGTACTCCAGTCATGTGTTATTCCACCAAGTCTCTGTTATTCCAATCCCATCATAGTTCCCTGACTGTGCCAGGACTTCCAGTTCTCCCTGCTTGTTTCCCAGGCTTCTTGCATTTGTGTATAGGCACTTAAGATAACTCGCCAATCATCCCGCTTTTTCAGAATGAGACCGGAGTCCTCCCCTCTTGCGCTCTCCTGCTCATGCTTCCTCTTGTTATCCCATTTCCCCACTTACCTCAGGGCTTTGGTCTCCTCCCCTCGGTGATCCTAGTTTAAAGCCCTCCTCACTAGGTTAGCTAGCCTGCTTGTGAAGATGCTCTTCCCTCTTTTCGTTAGGTGGAGCCCATCTCTGCCTAGCATTCCTCCTTGGAACACCATCTCATGGTAGAAACTCTCTAATTATCACCCTCCTAATAAGAAAAGCATTCCCCCCCTCTCCAAAATATCATCCCACAGCTCAGGAAAGATCTTTAGTGAGAGGAAAATATTCAAACATGAACTCCTACTACTCTTACACAATATTGAAGAATACATTTACTAGTGTGCTATGAAGTATTAAACTACCTTTATCAAAATAAAAGAAAATATATTCTGTTCTATAGTACATAGGATTATTTTGCTGTTCAGGTGCTTGATTGGATTTTTTGTTTACTGCCTAATTCCTGGTCCACACTGGATCATCTAATATGAATGTTAGGTTTCTCTATACTTCAGCAGGAGGTGGCTAGGTTGAGGAGCATCCGAATCCATGAGCAATTCCTGGACAGTGTCCATGTGGAGACAGCTGAGGTATCTGTCCCAGTACACAGGACTGCTGACACACCACTGGTGGAGGAGGAGATGGCTCAGGGTGGACGCTGGCAGCTGGTTACTTCTGGCAGCAGGCAGTGCACCACCCCTGCTCCGAAACCTATTACCACGGCGAGAGGGAACGGTTATGCTCTTCTTGATACAGGAGAGAAGGAATCACCCCCTAGAGTAGAGGAGGAGAAGCCTCGTACCCCTAAGACTGGGAGGTTTGCTGCCACCACTGCAAATAGGAAACGTGGGGTAGTGATGGTCGGAGATTGTCTTCTGAGGGGGACTGAGGCGCCCATCTGTCGCCCTGACATTTAATCTCGGGAGGTATTCTGCCTGCCAGGGGCCCGTATCCGACACGTTGTGGAGGCATTGTCGAGGATTATCCAGCTCTCTAACTACTACCCCGTGCTACTCATCCATGTGGGCACAAATGATACTGTGAGGTGTGACACTGAGTGGATCAAGAGTGACTACAGAGCTCTGGGAGTACGGGTGAAGGAGTTTGGAGTGCAGGTGGTATTCTCTTCAATTCTTCCTGTCAAAGGTAGGGGCCCAGGCAGAGACAGGTGCATCGTGGAGGTGAATGCCTGGCTGCAAAAATGATGTTGCCAGGAGGGCTTTGGCTTCCTCGACCATGGGATGCTATTTCAGGAAGGACTGCTAGGCAGAGATGGTGTTCACCTTTCGAGGAGAGGAAAGACCCTATTTGGACACAGACTGGCCTAACCTAGTGAGGAGGGCTTTAAACTAGGTTCAACGGGGACAGGTGCGCAAAGCCCACAAGTAAGTGGAGAACATGGAGACCTGGGAGATGGGTCAGAAATAGGAGGGAGTGTGGGCTATAATGGCAGAGAGAAAGGAGGGTCAGGGCAAAACTGGGAGGCAAGATCAAATCAGTACCTTAGATGCCTATATACAAATGCGAGAAGTACGGGTAATAAGCAGCAAGAACTGGAAGTGCTAATAAATAAATACAACTATGACATTGTTGGCATCACTGAAACTTGGTAGGATAATACACATGATTAGAATGTTGGTGTGGATGGGTACAGCTTGCTCAGGAAGGATAGACCGAGGAAAAAGGGAGGAGGTGTTGCCTTATATATAAAAAATGTACACACCTGGACTGAGGTGGAGATGGACATAGGAGATGGAAGTGTTGAGAGTCTCTGGGTTAGGCTAAAAGGGGTAAAAAAAAACAAGTAACAAAATCATCCAATGCCCAAGATTTGGTGGTGATGGGGGACTTCAACTATCCAGATATATGTTGGGAAAATAACACAGCAGGGCATAGACTATCCAATAAGTTCTTGGACTGCATTGCAGACAACTTTTTATTTTAGAAGGTTGAAAAAGCTACTGGGGGGAAGCTGTTCTAGATGTGATTTTAACAAATAGGGAGGAACTCATTGAGAATTTGAAAGTAGAAGGCAGCTTGGGTGAAAGTGACCATGAAATCATACAGTTCACAATTCTAAGGAAGGGTAGAAGGGAGTACAGCAAAATAGAGACAATGGATTTCAAGAAGGCGGATTTTGGTACGCTCAGAGAGCTGATAGGTAAGGTCCCATGGGAATCAAGACTAAGGGGAAAAACAACTGAGGAGAGTTTGAAAAACTGCCAAGGGTCACTATTAAGGGCCCAAAAGCAAGCTATTCCGCTGGGTAGGAAAGATAGAAAATGTGGCAAAAGACCACCTTGGCTTAACCACGAGATCTTGCATGATCTAAAAAATAAAAAGGAGTCATATAAAAAATGGAACTAGGACAGATTACAAAGGATGAATATAGGCAAACAACACAGGAATGCAGGGCCAAGATTAGAAAGGCAAAGGCACAAAATGAGCTCAAACTAGCTACAGGAATGAAGGGAAACAAGAAGACTTTTGATCAATACATTAGAAGCAAGAGGAAGACCAAGGACAGGGTAGGCCCACTGCTTTGTTTCAGTCTTCACTGAGAAGTCTGAAGGAATGCCTAACATAGTGAATGCTAATGGGAAGAGGGTAGGTGTCATAACTATAAAGGGAAGGGTAACAGCTCTCCTGTGTACAGTACTAAAATCCCTCCTGGCCAGAGACTCCAAAATCCTTTTACCTGTAAAGGGTTAAGAAGCTCGGGTAACCTGGCTGACACCTGACCCAAAAGACCAATAAGGGGACAAGATACTTTCAAATCTTGGGGGGGGGAAAGGCTTTTGTGTGTGCTCTCTGTTTTAAGGGGTTGTTCGCTCTTGGGACTGAGAGGGACCAGACATCAATCCAGGTTCTCCCCATCTTTCTAAACAAGTCTCTCTTATTTCAAACTTGTAAGTAAAAAGCCAGGCAAGGCGTCTTAGTTTTACTTTATTTTCTCAACTTGTAAATGTACCTTTTACTAGAGTGTTTATCTTTGTTTGCTATACTTTGAACCTAAGACAGAGGGGGGTCCTTTGAGCTCTTTAAGTTTGATTACCCTGTAAAGTTATTTTCCATACTGATTTTACAGAGATGATTTTTACCTTTTTCTTTAATTAAAAGCCTTCTTTTTAAGAACCTGATTGATTTCTCCTTGTCTTAAGATCCAAGGGGGTTTGGATCTGTATTCACCAGGAGTTGGTGAAAGGAAGGAGGGGGGAAGGGTCAATTTCTCCTTGTTTAAGATCCAAGGAGTTTGGATCTGTATTCACCAGGAAATTGGTGAAAAGTTTCTAAAAGCTTCCCAGGGTAGGGAATGGTGGCAGCGGACCAGAACTAAGCTGGTAGTTAAGCTTAGAAGTCCTCATGCAGGCCACTACATTTGTACCCTAAAGTTCAAAGTGGGGATACAGCCTTGACAGTAGGTTTAGAAGATAAAATAAAAAAAGAACAAGTTAAAAATCACTAAGAAAATTTAAATGCTTGCAAGTCAACAGGACCTGATGAAATGCATCCTAGAATACTCAAGGAGCTAATAGAGGAGGTATTTGAGCCTCTAGCTATTATCTTTGGAAAATCATGGGAGACGGGAGAGATTCCATAAGACTGGAAAAGGGGAAATATAGTGCCCATCTATAAAAAGGGAAATAAAGACAATCCAGGAAACTACAGACCAGTTAGTTTAACTTCTGTGCCAGGGAAGATAATGGAGCAAGTAATTAGGGAAATCATTTGCAAACACTTGGAAGGTGCTACGGTGATTGGTTTGACAGGATTTGTTCTTTACAAATCAATGTTGGCCATTCCCTATCTGATAGGATAATGAGTCTTGTGGATAAGGGATGTGGTATACCTAGACTTTAGTAAGGCATTTGATACAGTCTCGCATGATATTCTTATCGATAAACTAGGCAAATACAATTTAGATGGGGCTACTATAAGGTGGGTGCATAACTGGCTGGATAACCGTACTCAGAGAGTAGTTATTAATGGTTCCCAATCCTGCTGGAAAGGTATAACAAGTGGGGTTCTACCGGGGTCTGTTTTGGGACCGGCTCTGTTCAATATTTTCATCATCTACTTTGATATTGGCATAGAAAGTACGCTTATTAAGTTTGCAGATGATACCAAACTGGGAGGGATTGCAACTGCTTTGGAGGATAGGGTCATAATTCAAAATGATCTGGACAAATTGGAGAAATGGTGTGAGGTAAACAAGATGAAGTTTAATAAAGACAAATGCAAAGTGCTCCACTGAGGAAGGAACAATCAGTTTCACAAGTACAGAATGGGAAGAGACTGTCTAGGAAGGAGTACGGCAGAAAGGGATCTAGGGGTTATAGTGGACCACAAGCTAAATATGAGTCAACAGTGTGAAGCTGTTGCAAAAAAAGCAAACGTGATTCTGGGATGTATTAACAGGTGTGTTGTGAGCAAGACACGAGAAGTCATTCTTCCGCTCTACTCTGCGCTGGTTAGGCCTCAACTGGAGTATTGTGTCCAGTTCTGGGCACCGCATTTCAAGAAAGATGTAGAGAAATTGCAGAGGGTCCAGAGAAGAGCAACAAGAATGATTAAAGGTCTTGAGAACATGACCTATGAAGGAAGGCTGAAAGAATTGGGTTTGTTTAGTTTGGAAAAGAGAAGACTCAGAGGGGACATGATAGCAGTTTTCAGGTATCTAAAAGGGTTTCATGAGGAAGAGGGAGAAAACTTGTTCACCTTAGCCTCTAAGGATAGAACAAGAAGCAATGGGCTTAAACTGCAAGCTCCCTGATAAATGGCATCAATAGAAATGTGGAAGCCAGTTGTTTATCGTGGTCAAAGCAAAATGACAAATCTCTTACGTGACTACCCTATCATAAAAGTATAAATACATTTTTTAGTATGTGACACTTCTCTTACTTCCATATAATGACATTTGGATGCATTTAAATCTTATTTTTCATCTGTGCCTCATTATGAAGTAAATCACTCATTTCAGACAGCTTTGTCTAACAAAACCAGTAAAATAGCATCATGTTGAATACAGGCACATTGGGCCAAATTCTCTGTATGGAACTTAAATAAGTTACATCCTGAATGACTTTAGTCAGTTGAATCTTAGAGGAAGGAGTTTGGAGCTTTTATTTTTAACTCTTTCAGTTAGGACTTTAGCATTTAAAATTGTACAACTTTGCCCATTTTGGGTTTCTGTAACTTGAGAGCGTGGGTTATGCATGTCGCAACTTAGCAACATGGTTTGCACCATTCTACAAATAGCAGTGAACGTTCTTTCTAAAGAGTTCTTTTATGAAGACTCATTTTGAAGCAGTGATGATTATACTGTGCAAACAAGGTCCATAAGCTTAGCTCAATTCATAGATCCTGATATTTAAAACTGCTTTATTCAGTACATCTTCATTGGGCTGAGTCCAGAACAGTCCCCATAACTGACTGTTCTTCCAACAGGACAATAAATTTTTTAGAAGTTGTTGTTGTTGTTGTTGTGCTAATGGATGAATAAGCCTCCAATAATTGGGATCTGAAGTAGTCAGCCAGGAAAGTATTAGTACATGTACTACCCTATTGTGGAATTACTTAAGAATTAATTCACAGACTGAAATAAGATAAGGAAACCTGTGGATAAATTAAATTAGATTTTTGTCTCTATTAAAATGCAGCTCCTTTTGGGAGAGTATTTTTGCTGTATGCAAGAAAGAAAAGAGGAAGGTTGGAACACTAACTTGATTTTTATCTATTGTACTGTGCACCCAATGACAACTTGTAATGCATTGGCTTATTGCTATGGTCATGTGACATCACCAGTTTCTGTTTGAATGAGTGGTGAAACCAGGCCATAAACCCCTGAGAATCACTTGGAGTTGCCCTATCAGGTTTGTGATTAAGGACCAAACCAGTGCATTTTAGCATCCCTTCTCACTTTGCTAACAACACTGGCCTCACCCAGAAACCTGTGGAAAAACTAAATACCTTTTCCTGGGTGCCCTTACCAGGCAATATTTTCCCTGTTCACAAATGCTGAATCAGCATATAAAACAAGGAAAGACTTTACTGGGGACAAGTTGACATGGTCTTCTTGGGGGGGGGGGGGGAACACAGCAACTAACTCTAGATATCTAGAGAGATTGATATTAAAATGCCCACCCCCTGTAGTAGTAGTCCTTTAGCTCAGTTCTCCACCCGCTGGTGTGAATGTCTGATTAACAAATGTTTCTTTAACACATTTATTCCTCCTGCCCTATATGCCACTCATATTTTGGTGTCAGTGGGTTGTGTAGTCCCAAAGTCCGGGAGTGCACTTGAACAGTCCCTTCTCCAGCCCCTGGGGGAAGTGCTGCCGTGCCCACCTGAGGCTTCCCCACCTCACCCAGGTATAGGAGTTCAGCTTTATTGTGGCTGGGTAGGGGTGCCCTGACCTGAGTTTACTCAACTCCTTTGCTACCCTCTGGGGCTTCAGAGGGTGCTTCCTCTTGCGAAGCTGCCTTGGGCAGGCTGTCATTAGTTGCTTCTGCACAGCCTTTTTGTAAAGTGGAATGGAAGGAGAACAATAGCATGTAGGGCTGTCTAAAGGTGGGGGCGCAGTTTGTCCCAGGCCTCCTATTCAAGAGAGCCCCCCCAAACAGAGTGGCGTTGCAACCTGGCACATGGGGTTGAAGCACCACTCATGTTTGGCCTGTCCACATCTAGGGATGAATGGGCCAAATTTTGAATGGCATTGAGACTCCATGCAGTAGTCGCAATGTCTGGAGTGGGGAGCCAGGCCCAGCCCTGTGGGATAAGTGCCAGAGGGATGCACTCTCCCTCCAACCTGCCTCCCTGGGACTCCTCAGTATTTTTGCCCCTGTGGTTTTCAGGTGTAGTGGGGTTTCAATTTCAGATTTTGCTCCAGGCTCCCAAAAACTTCTGTGCAGCCCTGCCATTGAGCAGCCTTTGCTGCAAGGTACGAATCTCCTTCCCTCTCTCAGTTCATTCCCGCTCCCCAACCAATTTGGAGCTCATGTATAGTTCCAGTGAGTCCCGAAGTGTCACTTGGAGGATTTCTGGCTACAAAGCTTGTGCAAATAAACTCTGTAGTTGTACTTTCCTCTCGCCATCAGTGAATGGTGGTTCAGAGCTCCATCCTTATAGAGCTTCTGTCCATCTGGAGTTCTGGGTAAATAGTAAAGCTGAGCAAAATTCAGAATTTCTTGCAGGGCAGTCACTCTGGCCAGACTACATCTCCCATGATGCACCACACATAACTTGGTCAGAGGCAAATCCACATTGTATTATGGGAGATGATGTCTTCCAGGGAGCTCAGTTCATACCAGAGAAACAGGCCCAAACTACAACTACCATAAGACAATACACTAATAAGGAAATGATGTTTAGTATATTTTTGAACTGATTCAAAACAAAAAATGCTAAAGAAATGTAGGAACTTCTTGAAGCAACAGTTGGCAGCTCTTTCCCCTGTTCACCAGTGGATGGTGGCAGAGAACTCCTTTGTTCCTGCCCCTCTGTCTCTTCTCTCCCCTCTTCCCCCACCAGTAAACAGATGATGATAGTGAGCTTCCTATCTTCTGTAACTTCAGGCCACAGGCCTTACACTTAGATTTTGTGAGCTCCCTGGATCATGGACCTTTGTTGCATCCTTTTTACTGTGCTAACACAATGTAACCCTGATCTATGGCTGGGGACCCAGTAGGGAGCTTTTGCAACACAACAGGTAAACCTTGGGCCCATTTCTGACTGTTGCATATGGCTCTTTTTATGGCCAGCTTTGGTTCAGACAATCCAGGTTCTCTTGAATATCCAAGACCTTTAAAGTTTCTCATAGAGAAACTGTTCATACCTGCCAGTGATATTGGGGAACCTCTGAGTATCGCCAGGTTTGAACATACTGTACTGTATATAGATACTTTGGTGTTTCTATACCTGCAGGTATCTCTCTTCTAAAACTGTATGATTGCTCTTGAGAGGCCTCTCCTTGGTTGGCACTGAGAACAGATTACAGCCATTTAAGTCTTCTGATCCTATCCTAATATGGTACTTGGTGGTGGTGGTTTTTGTGTTGGTATCACATCTTCCCCTTCCCCACCACGCTCCCCAGGATGTTGTTAGGTATAGTAATGAATGTACTAATTTAAGTGCTGTCTATCAGATACTGTCTTCTAATATAGACCCCATCCAAATCAGGAGTTGCATCTAGTGAGGTCAGTGGAGTTGAATCTGTTTTTAAAATCAGTCTAAGGGCTGGTATACATGAGAAAATTAAATGGACCCAGCTATGTCACTCCACAATGTGAAAAATCCAAACCCCTGAGCAAAGTAGTTAAGTCGACCTAAGTTTTCCTTCAACCTAGCTTACCACCTCTCAGGGAGGAGGATTACGTACACAGATGGAAGAACCCATCCCATCAGCATAGGTAGCATCTGCACCAAAGTGCTACAGAGGTGCAGCTGCAGCCATGTCGCAGTAGCATTTCAAGTGTGGACAAGCCTAAGTAATCCGTCCCACTGTTTTTCTGAAGAACAAATGATCAGCTGTCACTATGTAGGAAGGAAATCTTGTTCTTGGTACCGAATGTTACATTTTTGTGAATTGAGAGTTTCTCAGCCTCATGTTATGCTCTATACAAGAACATCCTGCTTAAGAATGTTTCCTTCACTCTTGCAGATAGACAGTGCACTTAATTAGCAGTGTTTGATCCCGTAAAGAAGCAAATGGAAAACACATGCAGAGGTAGTCGGCCTTCCATTTAATGATGGCAGAACAATGAGTCAACTTGGCAGAAGCTACTCTGGTGTTGAACAATGTTTAATTTTTGCAAAATTACTATTTTTAATATAGTACCTAAAGCATTGAAAAATAAAGCATGGTTCTTTCCTCAAGCAGTTTATAATCAGGGTATAGATATAACATAACAGATGAAGACAACAAAAACAGGTAACACTAAAGAAAAGGAAGCAGTGGTGCAAGTGGAATCCATTTCTTACTGGTACGTATGCCCCCCTCCACGGGGGGGCATACGACCTCATGTGATCCTCCACGTAAGTCCTCCCCGCCCTGCCCTGACCGGGGTCCCCAAGCTCTCCCTGTCCCCTCCCCATGATTCACCCTCCCCCTTAGTGGCGGGGTGGGGGGTGGGCTCTGGGCTCTCTGTCCTCCTCCCGGCATGACTGCTGTACCGCCCCAGCCCTTCCATGCAGGGTCTCCTCTGTCTTTTTACAGCAGCCAGCCCTGCCAGAGGACAGGGCTGGAGGCAGTACTGCAGTCATGCCAGAGGAGCTGCCGCCACTGGGTGGCCCTGTGTTCTGTGCCTTTTCCCGCTGTGATTCTGGGAGAACCCAGGAGGCCCCACACCGGCAGCTCCTCCAGTGCGGCTGCTGTACAGCCCCCAGCCCTGTCCTCTGCCGCAGCTGCTGCTGGGAGCCGGAGGAGATGCAGCTCCATGAAGGGCGGGGCTGGGGTTCTGCTACTTTCCCTACTGCAGTTCCTGGGAGAGTCTTGTGGTTCAGGGCTCTCCTAGGAACAGCAGCAGGGAAAGGAGCAGAACATGGGGCCACCGGATGGTCCTATGCCCACAACTCCTCAGGGGCCACTGTACCGCCCCAGCCCTATCCTCCAGCAGGGCTGGCTGCTGTACAGACCGGAGGAGACCCTGCGTGGAAGGGCTGGGGACAGTACAGTGGTGCCGGAGGATCTGCGGGCATAGGGCTGTCCCCAGCGGCCCCACCTTCTGCTCCTCCTCTTTCCGTACGCTGTACCAGCTATAAATATCTTGCTGGTATGGTGTACCATACCGCCCTTCTTGGACTGCTGAAAAGAATTGACAATGGCTTCAGTTATGCACGTCATGGTTCTTTTCTAAAAGAGAAAAACACTTTATTTTTGGTATGTAGTTTGTAAACTACAGTGAGCTGATAAATGACCCTTTTTTAAAAATGACACTTTTTAATAAAGTACAGTAACTCCTCATGTAACGTAGTTATGTTCCTAAAAAATGTGACTTTAAGTGAAATGATGTTAAGCGAATCCAATTTCCCCAGAAGAATGAATGTAAATGGGGTTAGGTTTCAGGGAAATTGTTTTTGCCATACAGTATTATAGTAGGGAGGTGCCCCCACCGTACCCCACACAGGCACAGCCCACTAGCACTGGAGACAATGAGGCAGGCAAGGAGGCTGAAGGTACTGCTGGCTAGGAGAAGCATGTTGTGCAGCGGCAGCTTCCCCTACTCTGCAAGCACCAGGGGTGGAGGGCTCAACCCTCAGCTCGCCCCCACCCTTAACCTGCCTCTTCTCCTCCCCCCCTTTCCTCCGTACCTCCGCACACCATGTCCATGCTCCTCCCCTCCCGCCCGCGGCAATCAGCTGGTTTGCAGCGTTCAGGGGAGCAGGAGCCTGTGTGCTGAGTCCTTGCTCCTCCCTGAACACTGCAAGCCAGCTGATTGCCGCGGGGAGGAGGGGGAAAGGCACTGATCCATGTGGTCTGCTGGCAGGAGGTGCTGGGGGAAGGGGGGGGGCGTAGGCGAGCTGCCAGCTGTGGACAGAGCAGGCAGCCAAACGATGTTACAGTGAAGCATTGCACGCCTTTAGAATCTAATATCAGGGTTGGAAGGGACCCCAGGAGGTCATCCTGCTCAAAGCAGGACCAATCCCCAGACAGATTTTTGCCCCAGATCCCTAAATGGCCCCCTCAAGGATTGAACTCACAACCCTGGGTTTAGCAGGCCAGTGCTCAAACCACTGAGCTATCCCTCCCTCCCAACTTTACAGAACATGCTTTAAATGGAACATGTTCTGTAACTGAGCAGGGATGTAAGATCGAAGCAATGTTAAGCGAGAGGCCGTTAAGTGGGGAGTTACTGTATCACTTTTTATTGTCTTAATGGTTTCTGTATGAAATTTGCTCAGTTTACATGTTCAAAGATGGCTTCTGTCAGCTTTACACACTGAACCTGGGATCTGAGAGTCAAGCTGGGATCTTTCCTTCTAAATGCAACCTCACCAGCTAATGGAGGCTCAACATTCCAAATTGTGCCCCTTGTTACAGCCGTGTGACCCCATTGCCTTCAGAAGACTATTTGTTCGCCTGACAAAGATTATTGGAGTATTTTTGGAGAAAGCAGAGGGATGATTAAACCGAGCATGTCACTGCAGTAGGAGCTGGGAGATGCTCTTAACAATTGTGCAGGTTGCTTGCAGTGGGTTGAGGGAAGATAATTGGGCTAGAGCTGATCAGGATACTTAAATGAAAAGTTTCTTCTGACAGAAAATGCTGATTTGTTAAAACTGAAACTGTTTCTGAAAGGGAGTTGGTTTTGAAGAATGTCCCACCCCCCCCCAAAAAAAAAAATTCCCCAAACTTTCCTGGTTGGGGATGTTTTTTGACGCTTCTAAACTGAAAAGCTTGTGTGTGGGGTTTTTTTTGTATCAAAAACACTTTTTGTTTTGAATTTTTGTATATTTAGACTAAAAGTGACAGGTTGAGATCTAAACCATGTTTTGATTTCAAAGTCAATTTTTTATTTTTATTTTTAGATTTTGTTGATTTTTGAACACTTTTGAGACTGACTTTTTTTGTTCTGATTTGGGATGGGGGAAGACTTTTTGAGATCTCCAAATGTTCTTGGGGGAGAGGAAATGTTTCCTGCCTCTTTAAATGGAACAGATGTAGAAAGAGGAATGAATGACAGGTGTCACGGGGCATCTCTCTTACTACCAAATATACTCCACTATCTGGCCGGAGTGGTCTAGCAGTCAAATACCAGGTGGTTTTCTTTCACCAGGGTGTGTTTAAATATTAACTAAACCATTCATAATACTGGATTAGTTTTGAATAAAGAATAAAACAAGTTTATTTAACTGTAGAGAGAGGTTTTGAGTAAAAGTATAAGGCATTAAAGTCAGAAATGGTTACAAGAGAAATAAAGATAGAACACTGCCTAGTACTAGAACTTAGCAAACTAGATTTGGTTCAAGGTGAAATCTCTTACCATATGTTCCCAGTAACATTGCTGACCAAATTCTCAGGCCAGGATTTGCTCCCAAAGGCTGTTTCTTTTGTTGTCTGAGCTGAAAGAGGTGGATAGGGAGACATACTTTGGGGTGTTTTTGCCCCTCACTTTATAGACCAGTCCCCCCCTTGAAATACTCCCCCCTGCCCCCCGAGGGTTAAAGTTAGATAAAGTTAATTCCTGCTGTGAGGATGGAGACAAGGAGTCTCATGGCAAAAGAGAGAATCTCTTCTTCTTCTCTCCCCCCCCCCCTTTTTTGCCAAAGAATGGTCACTTGACAGGTGATTTCCTGTCAACTTTGATACCTGGTTAGAGGTATCAGCTTGTCCTTTCTTTGAGGAACTGGTTTACCTAAAGTTGTCTGGTTAAACAAATTTCAGACCTATTTTCAGCTTGTTTATAACTTTGCATATTACGTTGCTACATATTCTCTCTTCTCCCCCCCCCCCCCCCTTTTGAATAATGGGCCTACTCTGTCCTTGGTCGTCCTTTTGCTTCTAAAGTGTTTGTAGAATGTTTTCTTGTTACACTTTTATGTCTCTAGCTAGTTTAATCTCATTTTGTGCCTTAGCCTTTCTAATTTTATCCCAACATAATTCTGAATGAGCTTAACTACATGGCTTTATAATGTTGTTTAAACTCCTTCTGTCACCTATGCATTGTGCGAGAGCTGTATTATAAATTGGTCTAGGTTGAATTATTTCAAAGATTAGTCTTTAAAAAAGACTGTACTGATAGCAATGTAGTATCTCTCTCTTTAGTAGCTTTTCGGTTTTTCCTGATGTTTCTTTTCATGAATTATAAAGGTATTTTACATGTTTAAGAAGCTGCATAAATGAAGATGACGCCTTTTATTTTAACAAAGCTTTGCTTTGGTGTGAATTTTTTTTAACATGTCTTAATCAGTTGTAAAATTAACTTTAGGTTAACTGAACTATTTTGTATGGTGGTTCAACCTATCTCTTATGTTAGAAAACTGAATAGTTTTATAATTCTGCTACCTGTGTTTTTATCGAGTATATTGGCGAAAGTGAACCTGGATATCATTTATTTGGATGTTGTGATACTTTGGGAGCTCAACTGTAAATTATGTGCAAGTTCATAAAATGTCACTAACATATAAAGTTGATTGGAAGAGGTATAAAAAGACAGAAAAACTGAATTAGTCTAAACACAAGGACCTACTGATATAACGAGGACTGTGTTAAACTCATGCTTGGTGGACAAGAAAATAGATGCAAAAATTAGTAAACCAAAACTGGTGTGTTTAAAAATAAGCCTAGCTGGTGAACAGATGGGCTGTTCCTCCATTACTCCCTTTTTTTAGGTCCCTTTTAAAAAACAAAACAAAAACAAAACAAACAACAACAAAACCCCTCCCAACCCCCCCCCACCCCCCTGAAAACTTCTGGGGAAAAGTATGGACGAACAGATGGAGGCTACTGGAGCAAGGTTCCCTGTCATGGGTATCTTCCCCCACCGTCTTTGATACTAAGACAGTGGTCCCAAAACTTGGGGGCGTGCCCCCTAAGGGAGACATGGAGGAACATTTGGGGGGGCACATGGTGGGGCTCAGACCAGCCTCCATGGGAAGTGGGGAGGGAGCGTCACCTAGCCCCTCTGCTGAGCCAACTGTGCTGTAATGGAGCAGGGGGACAGACCGATTCCATTACTGGTAAGTGGGGGTGGGCATGTCAGGAAAAGTTTTGGCACCACTGATGTAAGAGACTGTCAAGCAAGAGGACTTTTCCTTCTGAAATTCTTCAGCTACAGGGAACAAGGGATGCTTTTAAATTAAAGGCCTTATCTAATCATTTACATTTCAAATGCTTCAACTGTTTTTCCTTCTTTTCTTTATCTTTTAGTAAAAAGGATTTTTAGTGGCGTGTTTGTCATGGTACTAAGCAGGCTGAGTTTTTTTTTTTTTGTATACCAAACCCTGGACCTTGTTTAACACCATTTAAGTTGGGCAATGACTGGGTTAATTTAACACCTTTTGCCCATTTATTCCATCTAAATTAATTCAGTAGTATCAATAGATGAGTGGGTACCCACTGATGCTACAGGATCAGAAATTGTGGGAATTCTGTAAATTATAGTCCAGCCTTTTGTATCAAACAAGCAAGATTTCACTCTCTACTTACAGTACTTAATAAGGCAAAAGTTTCAAATGTATGTGCTAACCCATCACATAGGTTTGCATTTTTGCAGAGGCTAACTTGGGTGCCTGTATTTCAATATATGGTACATATCTGATTTCAACTTGAGTAATTCTACTCTCTGTCAAAACTGTTAGGCAAGTTGTTCTGCCATCTTATTCCAAATGTCCTCAGAAAACATTCCCCAATTTTTTCTACATTAGACATTTGTAGAAAAACAAGGCAGTAACCTTTACTAGCCTTTTTCCTTCTGAACTTGATGATCCTTATAATTCAACCAAAATTTGGCAGACTATGAACTTTGGATATCACTCCTACGTGCATTTGGGTCATATGATTTTGTGTAGTGTAGTAGGTAATGTAGCAAGAATAAAAGGAGAACCTCCATAGTGCAAACATCCTTGTTTTTCCATGTCCGAAGGACCATTTATCTGGTAACCTATGCAGATATAGTTAAAAGGCATAGGATGCCAAAGTGGTTAAATAACTAAAACCTATAGTATACAAGTGCACAGACATAATTGTACAGTCCATACTTGTTGGCAGGATCTTAATGTATGTGCATGTGTCTGCAAATATATAATCAGATGATCCATTTTTTTTCTGCCATGAAATCCATGTTGCAGTGTTCATGCCAGAATTTGTCTGTCCTTCCAGGAATAGACATACATGTTCCTAGTCCTGTAGCACAGAGATAGGTGTTGAAGAATAGAACTGCCTCATATGAGATGCTCTCCAATTTGTCCATTGTACGCTGTACTTTCCAACTCCCACAAGTGTAATTCTGCAACATTCTTATCAATTTTATAAAGTATGTGTGGTCAGGGCCGGCTCCAGGGTTTTGGCCGCCCCAAGCAGCCCCCCCCCCCCAAAAAAAGCCGCGATCGCGATCTGCGGTGGCAATTTGGTGTAAGGTCCTTCGCTCCGAGCGGAAGTGAGGGACCATCCGCCGAATAGCTGGACCTGCTGCCCCTCTCCGGAGTGGCCGCCCCATGCACCAGCTTGCCAAGCTGGTGCCTGGAGCCGGCCCTGTGTGTGGTGCTCCCCAGGGATATTCATAGTTGGAAGGCTCCTCACCACCACTTCCCCTTAGCATGAGGAAGTCTCATCTGTGCCTGCTGTGGGTCAGCTCCCTGAAACCAACAGTCTCTGTCAGCACAAGCAATTCCTTCCAGGTCTCATTCTTTCTGTACAGGTAGTAATAGGCACACTCTAAACCCCAAACACTCGGCCTTCCCAGCAGTGTCCAGCCCCTTATACTCTAAACACTCACAGAATACCAGGCCCACCGTCCCCAAAGGAACAGTACACACCAACTTGTAAGATTCAACTCAGGGCCAGCACTTTGCTTAACACCACAGCACTTAGATATATTTATAGTGAAAACGAGTCTCCATTCTTTAATAAGCTTATTCTTAAGTGAGTGTTTCCCATATTCTTAATCACTAAGGGTTACATATAAAACAAAATCATAACATGCTTTCTAGAGACTAAACTTAACTAACAAATTACTCTCTTGTCTAAAGAAGCTTATTTCATCCAAATTTCTCTCCAGTGTTTTCAACCAAGCCTGGCTGAGGCTCCTTTTTACTTCCTCAGTAAATGGTGCATGGGTTTGCCCTTTGTCATCCCCCCGCCCAATATACTCAAACCTTTGATATGCACCTCAGTATAAGGTTCTCTTCCACCACTGTTCTTCTCTTCTCTTCTTGTTCTGAAGTGTGGTGTGTGTTTTTTTTTTTTTTTTTTTTTTTTTTTAACAATCTTTCATTTGTCTCCAGTTCAGATTGGTGATAGGGATCCATTGTGAACAAGACCATACTCAATTTACATGTAGAAGAACAGACATCTCCTGTTTGACAGAGAACCTGATTTTTAACCTATGCTGGTGACCAAAACCTTGGTATAGAATTTAAGAACATAATTTCAGTATCTATGCACAACTCCTTACATAATATCTGTATGTATATTTCACCATATTATTCATGACCTGTGTGACACTGGCTTTTGAGCCCTCGGATATTAGCTGGTGAACTAAAATGTACATATTGGACTCAGGGGAGAGTGCAAAGGGGTTACAGTAATCTTTCTTGTTATCTTCCCTGTTGGCATTAAGGGGTCCTTGGGTCACAATACATTTACCTTTTCACTACTTATCCCTATTTTTCTCATATCCCACTATTGACTTGGCCATGCAGTTCTGTGCATTTGTGGCAGTTTACTCTGCTTCTTAGCTCAAACATCAAAACGTTCTGTTCTCTGAATAAAAAGACTATCACTGCAGCATAAGGTTGGTTGGTTTGTTTTGCCTTGTCATTTTTCTTTTGACCCAAGTATTTGGGTCAGGTTTTTTTTTAATTCAAATGAGGTGCTGTCAGATAATTTCTGTGACTTGTTTGGCTGCTGCCATACCATGGCTATTTCTTGGCTCACCTTCTGCGAACACCCACAATCATCAACTTGTGCTTGATTCCTTCCCCTCCCCCCCCCCAAATGGAAAAGGTTTGAATTAGATGTAATTTTTGTACATGACAGAATTCCCACATGGTATCCAGGACCGGCTCTAGGCACCAGCAAACCAAGCACGTGCTTGGGGAGGCACAATATTTTTGCTTGGGCAGTTGAGCTCTCGGAGCTTGGGGCGGCAAAAAACCTAGAGCCAGCCCTGATGGTATTGCACAGATTTAAAAAATGTGTTGTCCACTAATCCGTATGCTCAGGTTTTACTTTCATCTACTTCAGGCTCCGTTTTTCTGTTTCTCACTCTAATATTCTAGTGAATATTGATAAAAGGGGGGACTCAAGATGGAATTTATAGCAGACAGCCTACTTCTCTTATGACAGACACTGGGACTCCCGAGTCCTGGCTCTGCAACTAACTTTTGTGTGGTCTTTAGATAAGTCTCTGCCATAATCGCTCTCTGGTTTGGATATATTTTATCTATCTTCAAAATAGGCATTTGAAAGACAGATATTCTTATATCTATGTCAAACATAAGCATTATTTAATGATCTCTGAGGTGCCTGGATGAAAAGTGCCAATAGAGACAAGTTGACAAAACCTTAATGTGCTACTCAAAATTAATATAGCTATTAAATGTTTCCAACGGCAGAATGGAGGTTCAAAATTGCTTGGTCAGAGTGCAGAGAATCCAAGGATAGATCCTAAATTCTGGCTTTTCACAAGACCATTCATTTCTCAATATTTGGCCACTTTTAACAGGGGGCGGGAGTGAGGCAGGGAAATCAAGCCCCTTTAAAGTGTTTCTGGTTGGTCATCAAAAATCATTAGTCAGTTTTGAAACTGTTGGATTAAGCACCCAGTCACTTATTACTTCTATTTCAGACAGTAACTATGTAAATAATCAGTGAATTTGTTGCCTTTTACAAGCACTACATAAAAATACTGAAATTCACATGCAGAAGAGAATTAGGTATCTTTCTAAAAAGGCACTGGTTATATTAAAGGTGACATACTGTATATGCCTCCTGATTGCAGCATTGTAAATACTGAGAATTCGTGCATAGCCCACCTAGTGGGCTGTAGGTTAGTGATCTCTGTTAGGGTTATGGGAGTAGGAAGAAGTGGGAAGTGGTCATGGAGTTGCTCCAAAGTTGCTCTTGAAGTTTTGAGGCTGCAGTAACTTTGATGCCTGCAGCCCTGGTTGGCTGGAAGATTGAATTAACCTTGTCATGCCCTAAAGCAATGGATCTCAAACTTATTTGATTGCACCCCCTTCTTTGTGTCTGTTTACACCGCCCTTCCCACCACACAAGCACATGTACCAATTAAAAACAAAAATCAACATGCAACTCTCACTAAACATTAAAAACAGTAAGGCACTGATTCAAACAGAGCCAACGATCCATTCTAACGAGCAAAAACAAAACTGCAATGGTGGTTGATGCTTACAATTGTGCACCTAGTGTTGTAGCAAACTGATTTAGGTACAGATGGTAACTTCGTAAATCCGTCAAAATTCACAGCGCCATCTAAGGAGCTGGTATGTCTGTCTGGAGGAATTAGCCTTTCTAGTTATTTATTACTGTGGATAAAATGTGCACAATGTTGTGTTTTTCCCCCACCCCCCAAAGCTTCTCATGGTCCCCCAGGGAGCTCTCCCGCCCCCTGCCCCATTTGAAAACCTCTGCTCCAAAGTTCACTTGCTCATGGCCATGCGGGTGTGTCTGAAGAGTTGAGATTGTGTATTGGGGTACCTGAAGTGTGAAATCAGGCCGCATTTGTTGTTTACTGGGATTGCTGTAGTACTAAGGAGGGAGTCAGATTTGCCCTTTGTTGATTTAATACATTTGGACGAGTATGCTGACAAGATGAGTAATGGGCCTGGCACTTAATTTTTGCCTACCATGTTATATTTATTTACTATCCTACCATGTGCCATGGTCTCTTTTGGTGGGCCCTCAAACCTGGATGTGCATTTATTTATATAATACATAAATTTTAAATTTCTTGTTGTAGTGACGACTGCTTGTAAACCCGTTTTTGTAAATTCTGTCGTCTGACATCTGGTATGAGTCCTCTGATCTGACCCCCAACAAAATAAATTAAGCCAAACAATCTTTAACAAGGCCCTTCTAGTCGATGCATTAAACGGTTGCATTTTATGCGCCACAACTTGCTGGTTTTTGCCTCGACTTGCTTGATGCTAGTATGTGTATACTAATTTAAAATGTTGATGCAGTAGGTATTCTTTAGTATTAAGTGAAATCACTTATGCAATCGCACTTACTATAATGAACCAACATTTGGCCTTGTGGCAGACTTGAATTCTATACCAACTTAGAATTTTCCCTGCACTATAAATATTTTTCATCATTTACCTATCAATCCCTGTAAGTTGTAGTAATGTGGGTTTGATAGCAATGTCTTTCCTCTTACCAGATCTCTGACTTTTAAAAATGGAGTTTAAAATGAGAATAATTGACTATAGCTTGAGACATTTTTATACAGAGACTCTAGTATGGTATCTTCTAATGTATATCCTATTATTATTGTGTTCTCAGTAGTGCTTCCTAATGTGGAATTCTCTTTGAACTACTAAATATATAATATTTCCATGTCTCTGCTTTGCCTTCAGGTACTCATAGCTACTTAAATCAAGGCACCTAGGGTGGGATTTTCCAAAGCACCCAATTACTTAAAAGCATGCATTCCTTTGAAAGTCTCCTGGGATTTATCTTCCTAAATTAGTCATATTGACTCTCCATTTGACTTGGGTATCTAAGTCACTTAAGTATTTTTGAAAATCCCACACTGAAACTCAGTAGGTATGTAAACATAGTATAAGCTATTTAAAAAAATCACGTGAACTGTATCAGTGTCTGTAGAGTATCCATTAAACTCAGTTCTGTCCCACTATAGAGTAGGCTAAGTTTTAAAGCCTAGGAAGGATTTCCTGTGGACTTTCCATTGACTGTTTCAAAATCCTGGTAAGGAATCTGCTGGGGATGTTCCTAAAACATTGGTTACCATTACTGATGCACTCGAAATAAGAATCTGATTTTTTTTTTCTAATTGTAATATCAATGTGCTGAAAGCCCAATAGGAAGATTTCAATTTTGGACATGGTAATACCATACACTGTTTGCTTTCTCAGATAATCAAGTGGTATCTAAACTTGTTTTTCCCCAAATCTGTTTTATTTCATTACAAATGGCTTCTGCTCCTAAACAGTGTCTAGTTCTAAAGATGGGGCACCCAAGCCAGTGGCTGTGGCATTCTCACGGTGAGAGGAACAGCAGATGCTAAATCTTAGCCTCTCTCCAGTGATATCTGCTGGTTTGAAAGCTGATGGGAGACTGTGATGTGATGGAAGGAGCATTCACTTAGAATGTCAACTGAGGACTGGGCTGGAAAACAATGGTGGTAGTAGTTTCTTGTAGGATGATTTTTTTTTTTTTTTTAATAGTTGGTCCCACTCCAGTTGAAGTGATGTTGTCAATGTGGGGGACCAGACTGGATGCAAGCAAGCTATATTTGTAATCCATTCCCTGTTATCACTTTATGGAATGATGGTGAGGGTCAGGAAACTTTCTTATTGTGCAGTTTCTACCTGCTGAGACAGTGCTGAATTTGTGTCTGAATTAGCAGAAACCCAGTTAGCAGATAAGGATATAGTATCATTTTTGTGTTCATCTGTCTACTTGACTTAGACGCAAAATACTGGCAACTTTTCTAAAATCTCTAGCTGTCTTTTCTTAACATATTGATTTCTAGAAACCTGTCACATGCATTTTAATGAGCAGTTTCCCTGCATGTCTTTGTATACCAGCATCCGAAAAAATAGATATTTTGTCAAGTCCACTTTGACAGTCTTGTGTTGATTTCCTTTCTGCCTCTCCTGTGCTTGTTTTTCATTCTAGGCTTTCAATAGTTTTCACTATCACACTTCCTTTTTCCCCCCTCCGTCCTCTTTCCTCCCCCCTCCCCCCGCTACTTTCTCTTCTTAGCAGTCTGCACAATGACATGGCACAAGCTCCATCTTTATTTCCCCACCTTCTCTTCTCTGCAGTCTGCATAATGACACAACCTAAGCCTGTTTTCCCAGATTGCTGAAGTCCTTTCCCTATTGTTTTTATATGGCTGTTACTAATATTATTGGACAGATTTCTACTTTCTTCTGTTTTCATTCCTCAGAATTAATTCCTCGAGTGGTTATTTTTGAGATGTTAAAGCTAGTTAGCTTCTGAAATGGAGTCTAAACATGTTTGCTTTATGGTGTTGTTGGGGTGTGTGTGTGTGGGGGGGGGTTGTGGTGTGTTTTTTGTTTTTAAAAAAAATGTTATCTGTGGAGATGCATATTAATATTCTGATTTCTTTGCTAAGAAATTGTTCCCTGTTTGTTTTCCCCATGTCTTTTGTGTTCTCAATATAGCTATTCCTACTGTACCTTTAGCTTTCCAGACCCTTGGGCAAAAACCTACAGTCCCTTATTGCAAGTACTGCAATTTGGCTGTGCAGGGTTGTCGAACATACGGCACATGGATTTAATCTTTCTTTGTGACATTTTCTGTTCTGTTCCTCCACCCACGTAGCACGCCTTTTTTTTAGACACTCTTAAGCCTTCTATAATGCAGTTAACTTAAGTTGCAACTTTGGTTCTGGACCAGTTAGAATTTGTCAATTATATAATTCGTATCAAAGTTCTCTAATTTTCTGATTATGTATAGGCAGGGTATTACTGCTGTACTCGCTAACTTAATTATATTAAATCACAATTTCATAGAATCTTGGATCTGGTAATCCACAGAGATAGGCTTTAATTCTGTGTGTTTTCAAATGGCTTCAAAATCAGTCACAGGAACAATGGTATAAATTATGACTGCTCACAGAGTATCTGCTATAATGGTTTCAGTGGAAAGAGGTGGGAGCTGTTTGTCTCTTGAGATGCCAAATGTAAGGAGATATGCAAGTCCAAAGTTCAGATAAGATGTAAATGTATTTTCAAATGAAAATTTGTGGCTTGTACTGTTCTTTAGTATATTCATAGTCTGTTGGAAAATGCATATTAACGGAATACCAGAAGAAATCCATACATGTTCTACTGGCCTTCTGACCTAATAGCAAATGGCAGAAATTTCTCTTGTTGGCTTTTGGCCACTTCTTAAATCAGTACCCATCACCCCCTTATACAATTTAATCCTTTATCATCGTTCCTTTTGTATCTGTAGAAACTCTTCCTCCAGCTGGAAGCCACTTCCTTGGAGGACTTCAAAGGTTCAGCTTCTTGGATTATCTGCAGGACAAGACATTCTATCAACAGGGGAATCAGGTCCTTTTAGTGTAATTCCCACTAAAATGATACCTAGGACAATTTATGCCTTTGGTGCATGTGTGTTTCCTCTGGAGCTCAATGGGAGTCATATGCATCCAAGGGCAAAATTTAGCTCCTACTTGTTACCAGGCACAAGAATCCTGAATAGGGCTCACAACCCAGTTCTCTCATGCTTATTTCTTAGGCAACTAGTTTAGTTTGCCGTGCTTTCCTTTCCCTGCTTTGGTGTGCTTAATTATTTCATAATAATGAGAAATTAAACCCAATTCACTTTCTGGCTTGTGATCCTAGAACGTGGTGAGATTTATTTGAAAGATTTTAATATCTTAAGGACAGATTATTTTAAAGAAGCAATTTATTATTCATTACAATAAAATGCTGACAGAACTGTAGGCAATGATGCCTCCATCCTCACCACAATTGATTGCTGGAATTCAATCACTTGTTTACAAATGCAATAAATCATCCACAGCATCAACAGTAATCATAACCTAGAGTGACACTTTTTGACATTTAAGGTTAAACTTGAAGGATAAAGGAGGCTTCTTCACTTAGAATGCTGTTCAAAGGTGTACACACTACATACCATTTCAACCTTCTAGTGTTACATGAGCAGCTTCTCCACTGAACAGATTCTGTGGCATTATCGTTTTAACCAGTGTTAAAAATGCTAAGTACTCCCTTCCTTGTAATTTTCATTATAAATAATGTTGTGGTTAGCTGATATGACTTGAGTATTAGAATCTATGTGGCAGTCAATTAGCTTACCATTTTGCCCTAAATGATAACTTGTCCTATGTGCCTGCATGGGGAAGAAAGGGGGTTGTGTACAATACCACCTACTGCCTGTCTATGGGCTATCTAGACTGCCTGTGTATGGATAGTAGGTTCCGTGGGGCTGCTATTTCATTATAACCATGTAGGGGGTAAGAAGTGGGAGGAGTCTTAGTTTTGCGCACCCCCCCCCAAGTGTTCTGGCCAATATAGCTGAGCTGGCACTGGGAGGAGAAATATTCTGTGTTTGATAAAAGGATGGCATAGATGACTTCTCCCTTGGAACAAGGGGGTGGGGATGTAGAACCAGGGAAAACTTGTTGTGATCTATGGGTCTCCAATCCAGCCGGATCCACAGGTTCTTGGATCATCATGGTCCATCCTCCACCCAATGGCTTATTGGGATCAGCTAGAACTGGGACAACTAGAAGTCTAGCTCAGATGGAAAATCCATCCCTGGGCTCCAATTGGTGGAACACCAGAGGTCCTGACTTGCCTGCTTCCCCTACTTAAGCCAGAAGAGAAACAGGAAGTCATCCATTCAACTGGGCTCCACACTGTTTCAGACTACTCACCCAGTGCTACTTGCTCCTGACCTCCTAGTTCCCTGACTCAGCCTGATTTCTGGTACAGTGGAGTCGCATCTTACGCGGGGGTTAGGTTCTAAAGTCAGCGCATAAGGCGAAAATCGCGTATAGTCAAAATTACCCTTGAAAATCCCTTAAATTGCCCATAAAGCACAGTATACTGTACATGGTTTTGGGTATACAACCCTGTACAGTAATATGTATAATGTATACAGTATATAATAAAGAGTACATTTGCAAAATACAATTTTACAGTACTGTATTTTTAATTACATGCAGTAATTACAGGGGGTAATTACTGTACAGGGGGTCGTTAGGGCTTGATGTTGAGGTGGTGACGGAGAGCTTGGGTGACGGAGGGTGAGTTGTAGACGAAGTGGTTGGCTCTGGTTCAGCTCGAGAAGCAGATTGCCTAGGCTCATCTGCTACTTGCTGTTTTTTGGTGATCTGCAACTGTCGCTGTTGTCTCTTGAGCTGCTCAAACATTTCTTGATACGGTCTCAAATCGTCCGTAATACTGTGTGTGATTTTGAGGCCTCATTCCATAGAGGGATTGTATTCAGAAATTAAATCATTCAAGTGTTTCGCTGCTTGGAACACTTCAGCAAATTTATGAAGATTCCAACTTGCTGTCTTCCAGCCATAAGTTTAATGCCTTTTCAGTCTTCACTAAAGTCTTATCACGCACCTGGCTCGTCACCTTAACAGTTATTGGAGCACTTGATGCCACGGCTTGACGAATTTCTCTCTTGAATCTTGATGGCATGGATGCTAGATTCGTTGCGGCCATATTTACGCGCCACGTTGGAGACCGACATACCGTCTCTCAATAAGTCCAACACAGCCAGTTTTTCCTCCAGCATTGGAACAGATCGCTGTTTCTTCGGTTAGCACCAGATGAAGTAGTTGTCTTGCGTTTAGGGGCCATGTTGTATGAAAAATATGTATCTTTAAACACTAGAATCGCACTCAGCGCGGTGAGATGCTCACACTATGAGAGGCACGCGGGAACTGAGACCGACTGAGGGAACAGCAGATTCACGTCTCCCATCTCCCCCTCACTCTGGGTCATACGCTCATTGGGTGGAAGCGCCTGCACTATTTACAGGTATCTTGTTGCTTTTCTTTTCTTTTTTTTTTTTTTTGGCCGAGCACGTATAGTTGAATTCGCATAAGTTAAATGTGAGTATGATGCGACTTGCCTCTATCTGACTCTTGATTGCTGACCACCTGGTTTTGAACCCTGGCTGATGTGGGGACCCAGACCACAGCCCTATGCTAACTACTAGGCCTGGCCTCCTATGTCCTAACCCTGACAGAACTGTGATTCTCCTATAGACTTTAAGGCTGGAAGGGACAGTCACATGTGACAGGGTCAGGCCAGATGGCTACAAGAGAGTTGTCAAAGGTAGATACATTAGTTCCAGGTTAAGCAGGTCCCTTTTCCCTGGGTAAGATAACAGGGACTATTCCAGAACACTCGAACTTTCTAGAACTAATTAAGGCAGGCAGGCTAATTAGGACACCTGTAGCCAATTGGGAAGCTGCTAGAATTAAAGCTAATCAGGACACTCCAGTTAGTGAGGTGTGCGTAAGGAGCTGGGAGTCAGAGGACGTGCTGCTGGAGGACTGAGGAGTACAAGCATTAACAGACATCAGGAAGAAGGTCCTGTAGTGAGGACAAAGAAGATGTTGGGAGGAGGCCGTGGGGAAGTAGCCCAGGGAATTGTAGCTGTTGCACAACTGTTCCAGAAGGCATTCTAGACAGCTGCAGTTCACAGGGCCCTGGGCTGGAAACTGGGGTAGATGGCAGGCCCGGGTTCCCCCCAAACCTCCCAACTCCTGATCCAACACAGGAGGTTCCACCAGAGGGGAGGGCCTCTGGGCTGTTCCACGACCCACATGGTGGATCAGCAGAAACTGCGGGGATTGTTCTTACTCTTCCCCCACCCCACCCCCCCCCACACTGGCCAGTGATGAGATTATCTGAGTGAACAGCAGATTTGAGCCATGAAAGTGGCCAAACTGAGGGCTACTGTGAATCTGAGGCAAGCAAAATCTGCCAATAATCGCAGGACCCACCAAGGTAGAGGAGGAACGTTATCGCACATGATAATCTAGCCTGACCTCCTGTACATCAGTGGCCATAGTGGACCTCACCCACTCACTCCTGTAATGGACCCATAATCTCTGGCTGAGTTACTGAAGTCCTCTAATCTTGATTTAAAGGCTTCAAGTTACAGAAAATTCACATTTATTCTAGTTCAAACCAGCAAGTGACCAGTGCCACCACTGCAGAAGAAGGCAGAAAACTCCAGGGTCTCTGCCAAACTGACCTGGGGAGTAATTCCTTCCTGTCCCTAAATATGGCAATAGGACCCTGAGCATGTGGGAGAGACCCACCAGCCAGACATCTGGGAGAGAATTCTCTGTAGTAACTCAGTGCTCTCCCTAACCAGTGTTCCATCTCTGGCCATTGGAGATATTTGCTAAAAGCAATCATGGATGGGTCATATGCCATTGGAAGCTCTCTGATCATACCATCCCCTCCATAAACTTATCAAGCTCAGTTTTGAAACAAGTTAGGTTCTTCCCCCCGCCCACCTCCCACACACACACACACACACACACACACACACACACACACACACACACACACACACACACACACACACACACACACACACACACACACACTGCTCCCTTTGGGAGGCTGTTCCTCTGATGGTTAGAAATCTTTGTCTAATTTCTAGCTTAAACTTGTTGATGGGCCAGTTTATATCCATTTTTCTTGTGCCAGCATTGGGCCTTTAACTTAAATAACTCCTCTCTTTCCCTGATGTTTTATCCCTCTGATGTATTTATAGTGAGCAAGACCAATCCTTAAGAATTCTACTAGTGATCTTCTTCCAGCCTGACAGTTCACCTTTGAGTGTGACCTGTTGTCTCCCCTTTTATCAATTCATTACCCACTTTTGATTGCTGTATTAAACCCCATCCTCTCCAATTTAACTAGTTTCAGCCCCAAGTCTCCCCTCCCCTCGTAGCTAACGCCCTGAGCCCTGGTGCATGTGCCCCCCTGCTGAAGCTGGGAGGGGAGTCCTGAGCCCCGGTGCCCCCCGCGAAGCTGAAACCGGGAGCAGAGCTGAAACCCCGAGCCCCAGTGCTCCTTCCAGGTCTAAAGCACTGAGCCCCGGTGTTCCCACAGGGCAGAAGTCCTGAGCCTGGAGTCCTCAGGGCCGGCTCCAGGCACCAGCAGAGGAAGCACGTGCCTGGGGCTGCATATGCTAAGGGCCGGCATTCCATCCATTCTTGGGGCGGCACAGTCCAGGTGGTGGCATTTTTTTATTTTATTTTATTTTTTGCTTGGGGCGGCAAAAATGGTTTAAAAAAAAAAAAAGAGCCGTCCCTGGGAGCCCTCTTCTCCAGCGTTACAGAACACGTCAGAGTTACAGACAACCTCCATTCCTGAGGTCAGTAACTCTGAGGTTCTACTATACTTTCTCTTTAAAAATTGCTCTCCCTTTATGAATGTCCAGAGACTATACTAAGAGAGAGAGAGGCTCTCTTTCTGCTCCATACTTAAGAGAACAAAACCAAAGAAATCTTCTGTTATGACGCTTTCAATTGGTTAAGGTATAGTATAGCATGTGATGTCAGACACCTGTAATGTAGGCATTGTGGTACAGCCAGTAGATTTAGGATTAGATGTTTTGCCCTTGATAGACATTCCACTCTGTATTCTTAAGTCAATGCCAGACTTGGTCCCATGGTTCAATTCCCAGAATATATAATAAAGGTTTAACATCATAGCCACTGACAACTTGGAATGTATGAAATGCTAAATTGATACCCTAAACTGGTGTATTTGTGTCATAGGCCATATAGAAGTAGGAGTAACGGATAATTGCAATAGAAAATTTTAAATCCTAGTTCTAGAGTTGTTGTTTTGTTGAAAATTAAAGAATACTGAAGTTTTTGAAGCATGAGTAACTGATTATCTTTCAGGTGTTGCAAGTATAGACTTCAGTTGGCTATTCAAATGCCCTCAGCCTTCAATTTTTGCTTAAAAGGAATGTTAAGGTTTTGTTTTGTTTTTGTTTTGTTTAAAATATGCACTTACGAATGTTTTTGGATGAAGACGTACCCTAAAGAGAGTAGATTTGGGTTCGGTCACAGTCTGCAGGTTCATTTGAATAAATTTATTCACAGTTGGTTCTCTAGTGACCATGTCTAGGAAGTGTTTAACTTGTAGATTCATTTGGGGGGGGTGGGGGGAAATTAATCTAAACTGTTCGAAATTTGTTCATGGTTATACTTTGGAGATTTACCAATGGTAGAGAGTCCTTTTGGCATCCCATCTTTGAAAGCTGCCACCCTCATGTGCTGCAGAGGAATTGAGTAGCTCACATATTCAAAAACTCAATTTGAATTTTGGCATTATACCAAGCTACCTGATTGCCTTTTCCCATTTTTGTAGACTGTTCCCTAAGATAGGATGTTGTCTGATCTCCTGTGGGAGCAAAGTGTCTTTGTTATAAACCAGGTTGGAATGGAGAAAAAGAGCAATATGATGCTTCAGTGCTCTGCCATGTGGGGGTGTTTGGCGTTTCTGTAAAATGTAACCAGTTCCAAAAATGTCAAATTACAGCTGTTCATTTATAAAACTTCCAGGAAGAGAGGTGAACGCCTCAACAAGCTGATTATTGGTTTCTTTCCATGCCAAGCATTTTCTATCTAGGGCCCTTGCCCTCCCCCTTTAATGCTAAATAGGTATAAATAGTAGAATTGGAAGAAAGTACAGCATTTGGGGAAGGATTATTAATGTTTTTCAAGTAAACTCAGTTAAGTGTAGATAATGGTAAGTTGTTGCCGCTTGAAAGACATGCTCTAAAGTGTGCAGATGAGGTTGCATATTTAGTGTTGGTTTATCTCAATTGAGTGAGAATTGTACCCCTATATTCTCAAATCCCCCGGGCCATCAAAAATCTAATATCGAAAATCTAATTAGAGATTCTCACTGGAACCATTCTTAAGAGCATTACCTCTGATTTGGGCATATTTACACAGAAACCAGACACAGTGCTTTAAGCACCGAGATTTCTTTAAGATATCGAAAAAAGGCTTCTTTTTCACTAAGATCAAGCAGGTGTCATCTGCAAAAAGAGCAGGTTTTTTAAATCATAGACTGATTCTCCAGTCTCTGCAGCATCTCTGATAGCTGTTGCAAGCAGTTCAATGGATAGACCAAATAGAAAAGGTGATAAAGAATACTTTTACCCTGTGCCTCCATTTAGGAAGAAAGTCTCTGATCACAAACCATTTTAAGTGTAGACCTGCCCTGAGTCTGCAAGTTTTGGCTTTGGCTGATCTTTTGTCAGAGCTTAAAACAAAGAAGTGTTGGTTTGTTTTATTTTCTATCGTTTCTTTTTAATGATTTTTTTAAACCATTTGGTTGGGCCATTGGTTTGAAAGCATTCAGCTGCCTTTATTTCCCAATTAAAGTGGGGGGAAGTGTGTGTGGTGCATATGAGAGAGCTGTTTGTGGCATAGAGGTAATACTGGAAAATTGCCCCATAATTTCTTCTATATCAGCTTTTGTTTCTCAGGCAGCACCAATACATAATTGCTTGAAGACATTTTAGGGGTTCTTCCCCTCAAAAACAATTGCTCTTGGTTTGTATCATATATTTAGATAATGGTCTCCATTTTATGTATATCTAAGAGGCCTGACCAGTACTTAATGAAGTTGAAATTTAATGAGGGTTGGCTCAGGCAAAGCCTGTGCAAATACTGCTCTGTTGCCATTTATTTCGGGTACGCTATGTTCACTGATCGAACAAAATATTTTTTTAGTGTATTATAGGAGAATCTCCATCTATGTTTCTGGTCTCTGATTCTAACCAGATATAAACTGATATGTGATTTGGAAATAGATATCACCTGATACCTGTCGAAGAAGTGAAGACACTGCAGCAAAGATCTTTCGCCAAAATCAAATTAATCTAATGGAGGGATCATGAAGTTTGGAATGGGAAGTGAGGAGTGATGGTTTTTTTTTTTTTTTAAATAAATCTTTCATCAAAAGCACTTCAACGTGGTTGATCTTTTTTGCCAGAGATACTTTGGTTGGAAGTTTTAAGTACACCTGTAAAAAAACAAAAACAAAGAAGCTTTAAGTTAGATATGCCTGCCTACAGAGATCTTTCAGCAGTAAGAGCCAAATTCTGACTTTTTGTGTGTGCCAAAAGTCTGCTTTTCAAATAATAGTTAAATTCAGTGCACATTTCTCCCCCCCCCCCTCTGAGTTGTAGGTACTATAAACTATAGCACATGTGGAACTCACTGAATATGGGACCTAACAATATAGTTTCTTCCTCCAGGAATGATTGTTCTAGTCCTCTGAATCTTTGAGATCTGTCGGCTACCAGCTTCTTTTCCAGTTCATGACCTCTTTCCCAAGACTCCTGCCTTTCATCTCTGCCATGATTTATTCACTTATGCCAGTTCTAAGCTTGAAAAAATATTCTCATACAATACCAAATTCTCTGGCTCAAGTAATGCCAAAACAAGTTCTGGACACTGAACCTTGGGACAGGTTTGCTTTGTGGGGAGGAGTAGGTTGTGGGGTAAGCGCCAAGACCGAAAAGTAGGTAGAGTTTTCTCAGGGGGAGGTCTTTAAACTCCCTGAAGTCCATTGTGTTCTCACCAACAGGCCCATATAGGGGTGAAGAACAGGAGCATGACCAATGGAACTGCAAATACATGGATCAACAAAACAAACCTGCTTTCTGAGTGGGAGCAGCGCTGACTGCAACAAGCCTGCTGTTGTCGTGGGCTGTCTGGCAGGGAGTATTTTGTCCCATTGAACCTACAGAATATCTTTTTACATCTATTTGGGTTTTGTGCAGGAAGGAGGGATTGGCCTATAGTGAGTTTGTACATATTTTGACGCCACCCAATATGGCTAGGGGCATTATGTTTTTTCTCCTGCCTCGTCAGATGTAAAAGGAGTTGGCATTTTCCTTGTTTTACTGCTTTACCAGGATTCAGGAATAACTGCATGTCGAGGACTGTACCCAAGTGTAATCATAATAGGTCACAGTGTGAGTTTTGGTCTTCTGCTTTGTCATAAGGTAACTTGGAATTTGGCCCTATATATTCAATTGAATTCAAAATGAAAATTGATTTGATACAAACAGAGGACCTATGGTACCCAAACACAAAGAAATGACTTTCAAATGCTAGGTATCAATATATGAATGCACAAATATCACCTTTCCCTTTTTATGCTGTGATTCTATATACAAAACATGACTTAGTCCTATAGCAAAGGACTCAAAATGTACTGTCAGGCTGTGAGACCAAGCACTAAGCTTTGCTATGTTAATTTATACCACTAATTAATAATGTTCATGTGTAACTAATATATACCAAATTGCATGTCTCTTTTGATTATTTATTCTTCAAGTTATTTGATTCCTAGCCAGGGATCAGATCCCATGGGTACCATTAAGCATATGTTAAAACAAAATGTTGTTATGGTGGGGGTGGGGGGTGAGAAAATTTCAAAATGATTTAATTTCATGCACAAAGCCTGAATTTGCTTTTTGGCATAGATTAATTCTGCATGAATGTTCATTTGTGGTGAAGTTCTACTCTTAAAACATGCACATTTTTTGTGCCCTTTCCACAAAAGAGGGAAGATGAGAACAGTGTATCTGAGGGCCATTTTAACTGCATTTCCATGTGTTCAGAGGTTAGGGTTTCTTATAAGTTTAACAGTAATTGTGAATTTCCTGGGTTGCCAACTTTTTTTTTTTTTTTTTTTTTAATACTTCCACTCTTTTTGAAAAAGTCTCATGGCACAAAACCTTAACTTCACCTTCAGGGAGTTTTTTGTCTGGAAATTAGATTAGAGCTGGCCAAAAAATTTTGTCTAGAAAATGTTTTTCACTGGAAAACGTTAATTCAGGTCAACCAAAATATTTCATGAATTTGTGTCGATTGTGGAAAATTGTTTTGATGTGAAACAAAACAAATCAGAAACGACTGATTTGTTTTGGCACTGAGAACAAAATATTTTTTATTTTTGTTCAGGCTATATTCGCAACGGGATTTAGGTGACATTCACAAAATTGAAGAGGAGGTGCTGATGGTGGTTACACTGCCACCAATCCACCCCCCTTTAGCCATTAGCCCAGTGTTTGAAGCACTCACCAGAGATGTGAGGAAACCAAAGACCAAATCTTGGTCTTCCCCCTCCCAGGCGAGTACCCCAAACCACCAAGCTACAGGCTATTCTAAGGTGGGTCTCTCTGTCATGTTGATGCTGTTCCACTCTGTATAAATACTTAAATATTCATTGGAGTAGGAGCTTAAGTCTCCCACATCCTAGCTGAGTGCTCTAACCACCAGAATCTAGAGTAATTCTTTGTTTCTCTGGTCCAGTGACTAGTCAAGTATTTTATACACGGTAGGTAAGCTTCAACAACCCTTAACTTCCTTAACTTTTATTTAAAAGGTTGAAAATGCCTCAAGGAAATGTTTAGTTCAACCCCAAAAATTGTTTTTGGGAATTTGTTTTCAATTTCACCAAAATATTGAGTTTTAATTTGACCTGAACAGAATTATTTTCCTATTTAGAAGTGCCAGCAAAACAAAATATGCAATGTAGTTGTACCTTGTTGGTCCTAGGACATTAGAGAGACAAGGTGGGTGAGGTAATATCTTTTATTGGACCAACTTCTGTTTGGTGAGAGAGACTTGTCTCAAAAACCTCTCACACCAACAGAAGCTGGTCCAATAAAAGATATTACCTCACACATCTTGTGTCACAGCAAACCAAAGAACAGTTATTCACACAGCTCTATAGAGGATCAATATATGATAACATTAACTGTGAAAAATGTAATACATGAAGGCTGAAGACCATCTCAATCTCCCCGCCCCACCCACCATTGCCTTCAAGTTCTTTGCCTGCACACTTAGGAGTCAAGAATAATGCAGCATGGAAGGCTAGGAGCTCGTTTGCATGTGCTAGTTATACTGCTAATATATTCCAGCCTTGCAGAGTTCTACTTGTCCACTTTGCTTATTAAATAAGTATGTTGTGTATATAAATTGTTGAGATGAGTAAAACTCCCCCCCCCATGCTAAATGATGGGCTGACATTCTCAGGACAATTCTGCAAGGGTGACTTTACTTATACACACACTCCCTCCCCCCCCCATCACACCTATTTTATACTGTTGCAAATCCACTCATTTCTATTATTTTATATATTATTTGGATTACATTATTACATTGGAGTGCCATTGTGCTAGGCTCTGTATAAACAAATACAGTACAGTCCTATTTATCCAAAGAGCCTGGGGACATCTGAAAGTTTCAGATAACTGGGCACTGGCTAAATGGAAGTGCTATTAACTAACATAGGGGAGGGACTAGGGGTGGCAGAATGAAAGTAGTCATATTCCTATTTTATAGATAGGGACTCAGGAACCAAGACATGACATATATTTCCCAAGGTCATGCAGGAAATGTATGGTAGTCAAGATTTTTACCCAGATCTCCTGAATTCTCAGTTCAGTGCCTTAATCCTAATACCATGCTTAGTCTCTGACCATGGAGTTACTTCAGATTCACATCAGTGCAAGCAGAAAGGAAATCAGATCCACAATGTCTTACATTCCGATATTGGATAACTAAATACGTTGTCTCGAGTTTAAAAGATAAGGGCATCTGGGGCACCCTGAATGTTAGGAGGGGAAATATGAAACATAGGGAATTGAGTGCTTGTAATATACTCTCAGCCCCATCAATGAAATATATTTTTAAAGGAATTGTTGCACAAAATGTGGGAGAAACCATTAATAACAGTAATCTAATTTAAAACAATGTTTTATTTTCAGCCTTGAATGGTTTTTCAGAAGGAGTTGCTCTTAGCCTCATTGCATTCCTTTAAGTATCATGTAACTACTCAAATTCAGATTCTCTGCCAGGATTTGTTCTGAGAAAATAAGAATGATGACATGGAGGTGGATGGTGCGCATTCAACGACATCAGGGACATCCTCCAAGGAAAGATCAGCAAAACAACTTGTGCGAATCTTTTTAGCTAGACTGTGCTTCCAACGATGCTATATGGCAGCGAAACATGGTCGCTGACAAAGACTGAAGAACATCAACTGTCTGTCACACAGAGGGCAATGGAACGAACATTTTTGGGCATTTCACTCCGCGATCACATCCCCAATGAAATAATTAGGCAGTAGTCTGGAGTGCGAGATGTTGTTGAAAGCAGGCTCAGCAAAATGCGGTGGGCGGGACATGTGGCCCGACTCAGTGACAACAGGTGGACTGCAGCTATCACTGAGTGGTATCCGCAAGAACTGAAATGGCCACGCAGTTGGCCTCCAGAGAGGTGGGATGATTTCCTAACAAGGAGATATGAACAAGCATGGCGAAGGATGGCCAGAGTGAGAGAAGTTTGGTAGACGTGTTGTGATCGGCTCAGTCTTAACTGATGAAGGACCGACAGTCTACGCAGACATGGAGGTAGTGCCAGAAACACTGAATTGGGTGCTTCAGTTCACTGTATGTTTTCCTGTTCCTGAACAGGATGAACATTTTGCACCCTAAGGTGCAAATACTTTGCAATATTCTCCAACTGCCTACACTGCAGTTGGAGAATAACAGCGAAGTCTTGGCAGCACAGATTATGGTATGGGTTGAGGTCCTGAGTTCCAGGCAGCCTTATAGAGCCTGTGCTGAAGCTCATGCTGCATGTGTCTTCAGAGCTATTTTTAGCCATGCTAGTTAGATTAAAACTAGCACCAGAGTGCAATTACACCTCATTGCCTTGTAGTAATACCCAAAGTTGATTGGTTGCCTATTCATAATTATTTAGAATAGTAAAAATGCTGAATGGAAGGATTCCTGTCTCCATACAACTGCCTTACGCTGCCCTAATCATACACTTAATATTCTTAAGCATGTGTAGTATTGGCTAGATGGTTGATTACTCTTAATTTCTTGTTATGGTAAATGTAACTGTACAGAAGTTGCTGGGAGGAAGCTTTTTGTGTGTGACTAGTTATGTGAATTTAAATGCTCAGTAACTGTATTTAACAGCTGTGGGTGTTTGAAGTTTTGTGTGTGTGTGTGTGTACACACGCCTGCTGAGAAGAATAAAAAAAGCATTAAAAGTTATCTTCACCTGTTTGTAGAGGAGCCACTAAATATGTGTGAGCCCAGCTGTTTGTGGAGATGAAACTTCATTTAACAGCATGTCAACTGACAATGGAACACATCAAATGCTCTGCAGCTCTAAATTGATTAAAGTCTTCTAATAAAGAGGGATGATCTTTATTTCAGTTCAGATATATTCCCCTATTCTAGTTTTTTACCTAAAAAACTTAGCATTTCTAGCCATGTCATTTTATGTAAAGCTCTGTTCAAAAAGTGATAACTTTTCAAGGCAGTATATGCTCTCCAGCAAATTGCTTGAAAGTGTATATTTTAAATCTAAATGTATTTTTAAACCACCATATAACCAGGGCCCATGCTACCACTAAGGCAAACTAGGCGGTTGCCTGGGGCGCCAAAAAGCGGTGCCCCTAATTTTTATTTTTTATTTATTTATTTATTTATTTTATTTTTTACAGCATTCCTGGGCTGGGCTGCCGGCGGTGCGCTGACACGTGCGGCTCAGACTCCCTCTCCCAGCACACTTCTCCCGCCTCCCAGGCTTGCGGCACCAATCAGCTGTTTGGTGCCGCAAGCCTGGGAGGGGAGGAGAATTAGAGCGGGGGCGGCGTGCTCGGGGAGGAGGCGGAGCAGAGGTGAGCTGGGGTGGGGAGCTGCCGCACGGCTCCCCGGGGGGGGGGGGGGGGGAGAGCTGCTGCAGGGCGGGGGGGCGTAAGGTCGAAGTTTTGCCTAAGGCGCGAAACTTCCTTGCACCGGCCCTGCATATAACAGTGACAGTTGAGGAAAAACTGACACTTTTCTGTTTACAGCTCTCCATAAATGATATTCATTGATCCATTTTTGCTTTGTAAAAGCTTTTATTTCCCATTTCTCTGATACTTAATAACTCTTGTAGTTGTGCAAGGCTGAAGGTCTGGCTTGTCTGTATACAAACTATTGAATCTTTGAAAGCTCTTTGATAGAAGCTCTGCCAGGGGAAAGTCATTACATTTTAATTGCCAGGAGTACTGAAACATTACCTTGATTCTTACTGAGAAGGGTTGTCGAGTAGTGTTTTAAAAAAAAAAAAAAAAAAGTGGATCAATTTTCCAGATCAATGGGGTATGGCACTTGGTTGGAGTTATTCAGTTATTTGCAGGGCCACATTTCATTTAAATCTTAGGATTTAAATTCATGGAGGTTAAGTCCATTAATGGCTATTAGCCAGGATGGGTAAGGAATGGTGTCCCTAGCCTCTGTTTGTCAGAGGATGGAGATGGATGGCAGGAGAGAGATCACTTGATCGTTACCTGTTAGGTTCACTCCCTCTGGGATACCTGGCATTGGTCACTGTCGGTAGACAGGATACTGGGCTAGATGGACCTTTGGTCTGACCCAGTATGGCCATTCTTATGATGTTTCTAAATTTGGTGTACCAGAGGGTTGTATAATCTACTTACAGGTGCAACTACAAAACAAATTGCTAAAGCGTTCTCATTAAGAGAATGATTTACCATTACTTTTATACTCTTTCATATGAAAGACATTTTTATTAATGTTTTGTCTGTTATCAAACTGAAAATCCAATGATTTAAAAGAAATGGCCAAACTAAAAAAAATCATAGTTCTGTTTGTGTCCTGCTGGTTCTATTGCCAGTGCACAGAGAAGGCAGAGCCACGTTTCCTTTTCTTACTTGCTTCTCTGTTGTTCATCAGAATAACAATAAGGTCTGAAACTTGATCTTGGAGGGGAAAACCTGCTGTGATGATTTTATGCGGCCACCTATGTGGGCTAAATGGATCTTATTCACTTCTAACTTTACCAATGGCATGAAAATGCCCAATTAAAAAGCTGAATAAATGATTGTATCTGCAAGCATGCTTGTACCATAAAGGTTTCAATACTAACTAAGCTATCTTAAACGGTGAATCTTGTATGAGGGGAAAGCAAGTAAACTATGCTCTTATCCTTTGAATAAGCATCTTCTTTTTTTTATAAATGAAGCTTCACTTGCTTACAACTAGAAAATGAAGCATCGATACTGTGTTTTTTTTACGTTTGAGTAGTTTAAATTTTAAAAAGGTAGATGAAAAGCTTTTTTTTCTCTTTCAAGAGGCCCTATGAGGTCTGTAAGTGTGTAATTATTCACTTTTTACTTTTGCCATCTATAACATAGACCTGAGAGTCTCCACTTGTTCACAAGCCATAAGTAGTCAATAATACTGACCTTAGCGTTTGAAAGTTCTGGCTCCCGTTATTTGGTGGTCTTGTGATAAGGCTATTGGATCATTGCCCGTCTTTCCTGTGGAAACAGGGCTACCTTGAATGCAATATTGAAAATGGAAAATGCCATTAGTAAAGTGGTGGTTTTTTTTCTATATTATGCCTTGAGAAAGTATAGTTGGCTGTAGGTAATAATTGATGCAGCTTAGAAGGGTTACTTAAATATGGTGAGATACAGTCTTGCCACTTTTTGGTTACGTTTAATTAAGCAAACCTTAAGTTGCCTAAATATATTGTATTGGAATGTCATTCTATTTGGCTTGGCAAAAGGCAGTTATGCCATGTTGGTCCTCTTGCTCCTAGTATTTACAGAGAGAATACTAGGGTGACTTATCCAAAGCCCATTGTAGAGTCTTTCCACAGACTTCAATGAACTTTGGAATAGGTCCCGAATGAAACCGTGAAAATAAAACAAATACCTACTGCAAAATCTTTTCAGCATATGTCTAAGACATGCATGAATTGTCCTTTTGAAATAATCCAAACATTCTGCAAATGACTTTTTGTTGTTAAGTTTAAAATCTAATTGGCATTTATGATTTGAAATAAAACTAGATCCAAATCAAACATTTTACTGAATTTCTCACTCCTAAAGTACTCTTATTGTACACACCCATACTTTTAGAAAGTCAGTCTCTCTCTCTCTCTCTCTCTCTCTCTCTCTCTCTCTCTCTCTCTCTCTCTCTCTCTAAATGTTAAATCATACACATCTTACACAAGTGGTTACAATAGTAATAGTAATTTACTCATTGTACAGGGCTGTGTACTTCTGTCATTATGTACATAGTTAAATACTCCCAAGTAAATAAGAATCCTTGACCTAAAAAGGCACAATAGAACAAGCACATAGCACCAAGTTTTATTATTCGCAAGAATCCATCATGAAAGAGGAGATGGAAGGAAATTAGTGAACAGTCTGTTTGGTTTTTTTCAAATGTAAGTGGCAAAATGAAAGAGAGCATGAAGTTAGGCATGGCGAAGGAGATAGATGAAGGAATTGAGAGAAGCTTGGAAAGCGCAAAGAGAACAGGAGATGATGTGGAGGGAAATGAGTTAGAATACTCATACAGAGCCGTGACAGAGGAAGAGCAGCTTGAATTTGATATGGAAAGTTAATGTAAACCAGAGAAAGAACATGTAAAGGTGTGAGAGATGGACACATTAGTGGTGAGTGGCGGGAGAAAATCTTTGAGGCAGTGTTTTGGATAGACCGGAGGAAGGAGAGCAGGAAGCTGGTGGTGGTTATGACAGCAGGTGCCAAAAGGATGTATGGACCAGAATTGTAGCAGCAGGAATGGAGTGAGAAGATGAGGAAAGAAGTGACAGGAGGGGAACTTAAGGGAAGCATGCATCTAGAGATATAAGGAAAGGCATAATCAAAGATGACCCACAGGTTGTGAGTTTGGGTGACACTGACAGGAAGGTTTCAGAGTAGCAGCCGTGTTAGTCTGTATCCGCAAAAAGAACAGGAGTACTTGTGGCACCTTAGAGACTAACAAATTTATTAGAGCATAAGCTTTCGTGGGCTACAGCCCACTTCTTCGGATGCATCGGCTGTAGCCCACGAAAGCTTATGCTCTAATAAATTTGTTAGTCTCTAAGGTGCCACAAGTACTCCTGTTCTTTTTACTGACAGGAAGGATGGTGAAGTTGTCCACAGTGATAGAAGAGAAGGAAGAGCTTGGATGGAAATATTTAAGATCCCAAATGAATATTTCATGGTTACACAGTGAAGATAATTCTCTGGATTTTATTTTTGGCATTATTGCCTGTGGGGAAAACTGTGCTGAAAAAAGTTCATACTACTCAGTTGTCTATCTTTCTGCACCCCAATTGGTCTAGACAAGTAACCATTATGAAGGGTTGTGATTCACTACAGTATAATTGAGTGGATTTGCTCTTTTAAACTTATTTTCAGACCACTCTGTGATGGGTTACCCCCGACTCCAGGGTGCCACCTGATGTACTGGGGTACCACTGGGCCAGGCACTCATGCCACCTCCAGCACTCACACAGGTAGGGACACACCCAGCTGCAGAAAGACACTGAAATCAGCACTGCATGGGAAGGCTAAGAGAGTTGGCACTAAAGTGCGCACCCCCTTTGGAGTGTAAACCCCAAATTGTATAGTCTTGCACTGGACAGAGAACTATGCAGTGTAAGCTCATGAAATCCACCCCCTCCCTCAATGTAGAGGAAGATATGCACAGTTTAACACACTAGATAAGCAGGATATAAATTATCACTCAGGGTGAGAATTTGCGAAACAGGCTGGCAGACTCATAAGGCACAAGTAACCTGGGAAACCCAAGGCATTCATACACAGTCCTTCTAGCCTGGGATGATCAATTCCTACAGTTCAGTCCTTGCCCCTCAGGTGTTTCCAGGTGTGTTGTTGCAGGGACAGTGAGGTCCTTTCATGACGTCATTGTCCCCCTTTTATACTTTCTTCCCACTTGCTGGAAAGCTCTTTTGCTGTGACCTGGGTCAAACACTTCCCATTGTGTAGTGTTATCTCGAGAGGTTTCTATTGTACACAGTTCTTGGGATAATCCTTGGCTTTGTGTGCATTTCCTCAATAAGCCATTAACATTGTTTGACCTTTTTACTGTTGTATCTGAAAGGCTGCTTGTGGGTGTTTTCAACCTCGCAACAGATTTCAGTAACACATACATAGCCTAACTTCACATGTGACAATAACACATACAATCCAATGAGATATTAATGTCTAGCAGATCAAGACTTTTAGAATGATACCTCGTAAGACCTACTTTGCACAAAACACATCCTAATTACATGTTAGTGGTGAACATTGTGGTGCCAGGGTATATCACACTCAATCACTGGGCATCCTGGGTTCTGCTACCAATTTGTTTTTTTCTCTCTTGAAATAACTATATTGGCCAATTAATAGTAAATGTATGTGTCTACGTAATAATGAGTTCAGAATTAAATCTGAGAGAATAGTGGTTCATGTACAATACAGTGAGAACGACGGTGTCTTGAACTAGCAAAACTGGCCCGTTAGTGCTCTGTAGATGACTTTTCCATGCAGCCAGAAACTGTTTTCATTCTATCAGTGACTCTTCTCTGTACCAGGTTTCATTTGGCCACTGTGCACTAGCCCTCAAGCTGTATGCAAATGTATATAGAAATCATTGTAAGCTCACATTGTGGAGGTGCGTCTTTCATATTTGTTTTTAGTTACATCACTGTCAACACTGGCACATCAATCACACATATATATATATATGTCAGCAAACTATTGTTAATGTAAGGGACAAGGTTATCAATCAGAATGCAGTCTTGGATCAAAACTTTTTAAACACAGCTCCTTCCAGGGGATGAAGCTTTGGACACTTTGAAGAGAGCCAGGTCATGGCCAAAAAGAGTGCGAGAAGAATAATTGTTCTTAATTAAGTAAAAAAGTCCTATAAAGTTGGCTGTATTATATTTTTTCCACATTAATCACTTAACTCAAAACATGAGGACACTGTATCTTGTGTGTTGAAGCCAACGAGTGCAATGTCACGTCTTACTCCAAGGTTGAGATTGTTACTTTATGTAAACAATGTGCTTCATTTGTTTTAGGCCCAATTAAGAAGTGGCAACCCTGCTAGTGTTAAATTAAAATATCTAGATTACAAATTTTAAACATATGCAGATAAGCTTGATGCCCTCTGTGAAATGAATGCTGGAAGCTGCAGGCCTTTAAATTTCTCCCAGAATATGCTGGAAACTGTAATACAAGACAATGGAACCAGGGCCGGCTCCAGGCACCAGCCCACCAAGCTTGTGCTTGGGGCGGCACCTGGAGGGGGGCAGCGTGGCGCTCTGGCCGCCGGAGAGAGCGGGGCCACGGCCGGGCTCGCCGCCCTCTCGCCGCCCTGCGCTCTGGCTGCCGGGGGGAGAGCGGAGCGGCCGCCGGGGGGAGAGCGGAGCCCCGGCCGGGGCTCGCTGCCCTCCCCCCGGGGCTCCGGCTGCCCTCCCCTCCCCCCCCCCCCCGCTGGGGCGGGGGGCGGCCGGAGGCTCTTTTGCCTGGGGCGGCAAAAAAGCCAGAGCCGGCCCTGAATGGAACCTTAACAAAGAAAATGCAAAACATCTGAGAAGCTTTAGAGGTTACAACTAGAGAAAAGCTCAGCTTTGAGAGAAAGCTGTACATGTTAGAAAATAACATTAGAGCTAAGAACTTGAGGGTACTGGGTTTGCAGTCCTCATCTTAGCGTAGGCATAAAGTGCCTCAGGTGGCATGTGACCAGGATATATCACTGAATTTGGTCTGCTGGTTGGATCATTAGCTTCCCTGGCCTGGATCGGGTACTGAGGGGAAGTTCAACGTGAACGTTGATCCGTCCCCCCCGGGTTTGCAGTGAAGAAATGGACAGCTCAGATGCAATTAATTAAGGTTAAATTCTGTAACCCTTACTCATGCTGAACAACACACACTCAGATGCTAGTTGACTTCAGGGGGACAGTATTGTGGTATCAGTTTTCTAATGTTCTGCTCTGCTAAAAAGTTCTCGTAGCCTAAAGCAATATAAATGGCATAATAGGGATAGTCCTACATTTTCCTTTCAGAAGTCCCTAGTAATAGCTTACAAATATTTATAAGATGGACAGTTTATAATAAGTAGAAGCACCAATTTAAACTAAAAACAAAGGAAGGAGAAGTGTTAATAGGCTTCAAGCCAGAGTTAGGGACAATAAGCTTGATATTACCCACTTTGTCTCTCTGCTTATGCTTTCTTTTGTTCTGTATTCCTTGGGCATGTTAACAAAGTCATACAATCCAGCAATTCCAAAGCTAAAGGAGTGTTTTGAAACCCCCTACTATACTACTGGCTAGTGAAATATAGTGTATGTTTAGCAATAGGAAACTGTATTTATTAGGTTTAAGCAACTGAAGTGACAACTGGAATAAGGCAAAAGTGTATTATGTCCCCACTATTGTATGTACTGGTCATTTGAAGGCCAAGACTATAACAGGTTTCAAAAAAGAACTAAAGTTCATGGAGGATAGGTCCATCAACAGCTATTAGCCAGGATGGACAGGGATGCAAATCCATGCTCTCAAGTGTCCCTAGCCTCTCTTTGCCAGAAGCTAGGAATGGTCTGCAGGGGATGGATTACTTGATCACTTGATGAGGGGGGAGGGATAGCTCAGTGGTTTGAGCATTGACCTGATAAACCTAGGGTTGTGAGTTCAGTCCTTGTGGGGGCCACTTAGGGATCTGCAGCAAAATCAGTACTTGGTCCTGCTAGTGAAGGCAGGGGGCTGGACTCAATGACCTTTTGGCGTCCCTTCCAGCTCTGAGATCGGTATATCTCCATATATTTATATTTATTTTTACCTGTTCTATTCATTCCCTCTGAAGCACCTGGCATTGGTCACTGTCAGAAGAGCGGATACTGGGCTAGATGGACCATTGGTCTCACCCAGTATGGCTGTTCTTACTCACGACATGGTCATAAAGTAGTCTCCGCAGGCAACCTAGGTATTGTATGGACAAATGATCAAGCACAATTGGATGACCCTTTTTTGCTTATGAGCTGTTCCTTCTTCGTTCAACACATCACTTAATGGAAGAAAAGCTTTTGGCAAATACAGCAAAACAAATTCAATTGTTTCATCAACAAGAGGAAGACAAAATATGGTTATCAGTGCCCCAAAAGCAACCATTAGAATAGAGGAAGAAACACTACAGGAAATAAAAATAAGTTATTTTTTCCATCTAGGGAGTGAGATATGCAATGACAGCGAAACCATGTTAGATGTCAAGCAAACAACTTTCATAAGCTTCAAAAGATTTGGAAAAGTAACATGATTGGTACTGACACAATTTTGATTTTTTTTTTTAACATTGGTATCATGTCTGTCCTCTTTAATTGAACAGAGTTATGGAAATCTGGAATAGAAATTGATAGCCAACTCATTCCAAAGCAAATGCCTCTGAAGGATATTCAGAGTAGAAAGAGTTTTCTTGCAACATCAGAAATTCAAAGTAGAGCAAACCAACCTAAAGTATCAAATGTGGTAAGGCTTTAAGGATGCCATCCACATGACTTCCACATCAAGTGATAATAAGGATAGAAGTTGGGCGACCTAGAGAAGCATTATACAGAATAATAGAAGATGCAACCAGATTCATTGTGACACTCAAAAATGTGAACAGACCTGCTCAAGACTGAAATGAATGGCAGAAATTGGTGGATGTTTTACTCACCTGTGGGTACAAGAGGATAAAGGAAGAATACGCAACTAGAACCAAGGTATCTGATCAATAAAAGTGAGTTTTATTATGGAGTACCTCTCAGCAAATTATGAATTAATCATCCTTGTGTAACCTAGACCAACTAATTAGTTTTCAAGCAACTCCTAATTCAGAATGTCATATCATTATTGTAATGGATGTCGTGTTAGGTATTAATTAAGAAATGTTTGAAGTGAGAAACTAGAAGTGTGGGTTTTTAATTTTTTTTATCCACCTTATGCAGTTAAATAAAAAGACATTGAAGATGATATATCATACATAGAAAGCAAGTTTACGGACTGAGTCAAACAGCAAGCAGCATTTATTGTAAAGTCATCTTAGATTTGACTGCAGTATACTTTTTTTCAAATGATGCCATCAATATGGTTAGATTTTAATTACCTTTTTTTTGTTCTTGAAGGCCAACATTGTTTCTGAAAATATGGTAAGAAAAGACTTTTTTTGGTTTCTCCAAATGAAACTCTTGAATGAAAAAATATTGAATGAACTGGAGTACCACTTAGATAGTTACTTGCTATTTATAGTACAATATTTTCTTTTGCAAAAATGGCTTGATCAATGTTGGTGTTTGAAATAAATGTCTTGTTTTAGCAACAAATAATGCCAAAATCAGAAAACCTAAGCAAATTTTAAGAGGCAAAAGTGCTAGTCTTACTGTAAATCTCATGCCATGGGCCTCTATATTCGGGGGGGGGGGAATTCAATACAAAATGAAAGTAAGTACCTCTTTGGTAATCTCATAAATACGTGTTGTGCAACTGATGAATTTATATATTGTATTATAGAAATGATTTGTAAAATCTAATCAAGCTCTACCCAATCAAAACAAAAAAATTCCATCCAAAACACCTACATTATTCTTCTAGCATCCCAGTAAAAGGGTACAACACATAAGAACGGCCATACTGGGTCAGACAAAAGGTTCATCTAGCCCAGTATCTTGTCTTCTGACAGTGACCAATGCCAAGTGCCCCAGAGGGAATGAACAGAATAGGTAATCATCAAGTGATCCATCAGCTGTCACTCATTCCCAGTTTCTGGCAAACAGAGGCTAGGGACACTATCCCTGCCAACCCTGGCTAATAGCCGTTGATGGACCTATCCTCCATGAACTTATCTAGTTCTCTTTTGAACGCTGTAATAGTCTTGGCCTTCACAACATCCTCTGGCAAGGAGTTCCACAGGTTGACTGTGCGTTGTGTGAGGAAATACAGTGGAGTTGCATCATACACGCATTTAACTTACACAAATTCAACTATATGCGTGCAATGAGCGTATGCCCCAGAGTGAGCGTGAGATGGGAGACGTGAATCTGCTGTACCCACAGTCGGTCTTGGTTCCTGTGTGCCTCTCATAGTGTGAGCATCTCACCCCACTGAGTGTGATTCTAGTGTTTAAAGATGCGTATTTTTTGTACAACATGGCCCCTAAATGCAAGCCAACTACTTCATCTGGTGCTCAACCGAAGAAACAGCGATCTGTTCCAATGCTGGAGGAAAAACTGGCTGTGTTGGACGTATTGAGAGACGGTATGTCAGTCTCCAATGTGGCACATAAATATGGCCACAACAAATCTACCATCCGTGCCATCAAGATTCGAGAAAGAGAAATTTGTCAAGCCGTGGCATCAAGTGCTCCAATAACTGCTAAGGTGATGAGCGAGGTGCGTGATAAGACTTTAGTGAAGACTGAAAAGGCATTAAACTTATGGCTGGAAGACATGAACCGTAAATGTGTGCCTATTGATGGCAACACGTTGTGAGAAAAGGTTCTTAGGCGCTACGCGCTGTTCAAACCTCCTGCCAAAGAGGAACAGCCTTCTGATGAGAAGGAATTCAAAGCCAGCCAAGGTTGGCTTAACAGTTTTAGGAACCGCTTCAACCTCAAAAACGTGCAGACTACTGCACTGGTGAAGCTGCATCTGCCGATGAAGAGGCAGCAAAAGCCTACCCCAAACAATTAAAGAAAATCATAGAAGAAAAGGGCTATCTTCTGGAACACGTTTTTAATGCTGACGAGACTGGGCTCTTCTGGGGGAAAAAAAAAAATGCCCAACCGCACTTACATTTCGAAATCAGAAAGACAAGCCCCTGGCTTCAAAGCAGCTAAAGACCATGTGACTGTGTTTTGTGGCAATGCGGCTGGGCATTTAATAAAGCCGGGCTTGCTCTACAGGGCTGCAAATCCCCGTGCCCTAAAAGGCAAGAACAAAAATCTCCTGCCTGTGTTCTGGCAATCGAATAAAAAGGCTTGGGTGACAGCAGTATTATTTCTGGATTAGTTCCACAAGTGTTCCATTCCAGAGGTCAAGCGGTACCTTGAGGAGAAAGGACTTGACTTTAAAGTGTTGCTGATCATAGACAATGCTCCTGGCCACCCTGAGGCACTCTGGTTTGCGCATAACAACGTTTGTAGTCTTTCTCCCCCTCCCCCCCCCCAATACCACATCCATCCTCCAATCTCTCGACCAAAGCGTGATTCACTGTTTCAAGGCCACGTGCACGAGGCTCACGTTCTCTTGGATACATAGCACTATGGATGCTGATCCTAATCTTAATGTGATGGAGTGTTGGAAGTCCTTCAACATTGCTGATTGCATCACTTACATTAAACAGACAATGGATGCAATCAAGCCTGAAACAGTCCATGCATGTCGGCGAAACCTACGGAAAGAATGTGTGAATGATTTTAAGGGTTTCCCGGCCAGTGACCAAGAAGTGAAACGCATTGTTCAGGTGGCCAGGCAACTGGGTGGTGATGGCTTCGTCGACATCCTTGACGAAGAAATTGGAGAAACATTGACTAACGAAGAGTTGGAGGAACTGACAAAATTGTCTACTTTTGGGAAACTAAGGAAAAAAACATGGCATATTTCCTGATGCTAGAGGAATGCCTATAAGTGCACTGTAAGACATTCTATGAAGTACATAAGATGATTGCTGGGGAAAGGAACACTAAATGCATACCACTATAAGAATCGTAATTTTTCACTGTTTTGTGTCTTACAAGTAGAACCTGTATTTCAGTGTGGTTTAACTGAATATTGGATAAGTTTTCTGTTATACCGTAAAACAGTACAAACATATTGGCTAATATCAGTTTTACGTAACTTGCACTGGAAAGGTGTTGCATTGTTTGCAAACTAATAAATGAACTATTTTTTACTCAGATCCTGAAAACATGAGGTGATGGCTCTGAGAGTGATATTCCACAACCTGATACTTTAGGATCACCTCTTATTTCAAGGGACATGTCTCAGTTTAGTTCCAAATTTAGTCATACCATATCTATTATAACTTATTTTACCTTAGAAGTATTGAACTAGGAAAGAGTGATTTGTAGGAAGCATTTAAGAAAGATTTGAATCCCATATAACTTAACTTTTTTTTTTTACTTTCTTTTATTCTTGTGCTTCTAATTCTGTCTTACTCCCACATAGCAGTCCACATTTGTTCCCAGATATATTGAGCATTGCCATGCAATTAGGAACACTAATACCTTAACAAAATAGTGTATCCACATCAGCAAATTGATCTGTATTTTGAACATCGTAGCTGTTAAAAGCCTGATAAAATTCATAGTCACTGCTTTCAAATAGCACCCTAATGCCATTTGTCTCTGCAGAGTCATGTTAGTGTCAGAAAAATGAACCCCCTTTATTATTGGAAAACTAAATTAAGTGGCTTTTGAGATAAATTGGAACAGATTTAAAAAAACAAATGATGCACTGTATTGAAAGGGCATCTAAATATAAAGTGTTTATCAAATTAAGATTTCTATCACTACTTTAGAACATTTTGCTAATGCATCATCATTTAAATGCCGCTAAGAGATTTTAAAAAAAATATGTATCTTTAGCTCTCAAGTTCTGACACCCCAGTCAGTAGATAAATTAAAAAGGAGACAGAAAGCACAGAGAGCTAATTATTCACAACATAGTAATATATTTTTAAATGCCAAGTGTTTTATCTAGTTGTCAAAAGGACTGTCATCAGTGTAAAGTCAATATTAAGTCATGACAAATTGTTAGAGGTTGGAGAATTGGAAAGAAGACAGAGCATGAATCACAAACATTTTATACAGTTAAGTTCAAGAGACTGTCTCTCTTAGCATCAGCGATGGCCTACTTAAGATGTCACTGACTCATCCCTCCCACCCCCAAATCTTGGTTTGTATGAAATCAGTGGGTTTAAGTCAATGGCCTATATATATGTATATATCTCCTGTACTTTGAAACTTTGTCAAAACACTTATTTTAAGGGAAGACTGGGAAGGAGCATAGTATGATCAAAGCGTGCATAGCATATTGCTGCCTAAGAAAGAATTGTTACTCATGAATAGAAAGATGCAGAAATGTCAGGAAGAGCACTACTATGGTAACACACTTCTCCATTCTTAAGATCTTTAGTGCAGTATGGTGTCTTTTTTTTTTTTTTTCCCCCTGACCAGTATACAGTTACTGAATTTGGCTCTAAATATATTCAGTCTCCTAATAACTACTGGTGTTGAACATAGCCCAGTAAGCACTTGCCTCATTTACCTAATGGATATAGACATTTTTGTTACAGAAACACCTCCTTAGAATATGTAGAATGTTTTCCCCCTCATAGAATAGCGTTGCAAAGAGGAAGGCTAAGATTTAAAGTGACTGACAAATTTGAAAATAAAGCCCCTTTCAAGATGTTTCAAATTTGGAATACAAAGGTTGAGTGCTCAGCCTGTTGTGAAAATCAAGTGCTAGAAAAAGGCATGTCATGTTAGACATCCAGTATCAGTAGTCTTTGTAGGCATATTTATGAATATTAAATACTCTATTGAAAGCGGGAGGGGGGGGGGGGGTTGAATCTAACCACAGGATTAGGAAACAAATTCCTGAGTTCTCGTTTTGCTCTGAGTCTTGGACAGCTAACTTGGGGCTTGATTGGTGCTCACAGCAGTCTGATATCAGATTAACAGTTTCATTCACAAAGAGTAAAACTGAATGCAGGTTAAGTTGAGCAAATGGGTGTACCCCTGTTCAGTGTTACAGGGCACTACTGGTATAAGCGACCAGCTGCTCCTGCAAAAGTGCTACACTCAATCCTTTTCCCAGTGCATTACACTGGAGTGTCAGTGGCTCTCCTGTCTTGTAGTACTTCAGGACAGGGGCATCCATTATAATTTGTTTTAGCATGTCAGATGCTTGCTGTTGGGAACCTACCCAGTCCCACTCTTCCTTGTGAGCTGATATATGGATTCTGCTACTAGCGGTTATCCAATGTATGTCACTTCACACTGTCTGAGTTGCATTTTTTTCTGGGCTGAGTTATTCTTGTCCCTGCATTGCTGTAGAAAAGCTTGGAGCTTTCTTTCATGGTCTCCTTCAGATTTTACATCATTGCTCCTTTCACCTACAATGAGGATGATACTTGCAATTATTTTCACCCCAGGCAGTCCTTCTAGCACTCTGGTGAGTCTCCTCTGCAACACCTCTGATGCTGGGCTTATACCCATCAGCCTACCCAGAGGCGTAGCGAGCGCCCTCCGTACCCTCCGACCGGAGGGGGCCCCGCAAGGAAGGGGGCCCCTAAAAGTGGCAAAAAAAATGTAAGGGGCCCCACCCGGACATATGTTTGGAGGGGGCCACGTTCTTTGTTGCTACGGCCCTGGCCTACACATCTATCTGTAGCGACCAAATGGAGTTGCAATGATTGTCAGCATGCCGGACTCTTTATTCAGGTTTATGTTCCAAAACCCATTCCTTACCTAGCAGACTGTAAAGATTCTAGCTTGGTAAAGTTCTGGCAAGAGGTCCTCAATTGTGAGCAGCTGATAATAGCATCTTTTCAATGCTTGCTTCAGAAGTTTTGAGTCTATGCAGATGCATAACATGGCTAATTGCTTTTTTTACCATCACCATGCTGCTTACTCAAGCTGTACTGGTCTCTGTAGGTGTTATGATACCCCCACTCTGCAGACTTTTGAGCTTCTTGTATACTGGATTACACAGTGCAAATGGAATTTTACTTTGTTGTAAGCACACAGGTTCCACTGTTTCAATTGTCCATGGGACTCCCCCTTTTTGCATTCTATCCTGATCAGATCCCTGGCTTGTATGGCTGTATTCCCCAAGAGGGGTCTGTGGTGCTTATTGTCCACCACCACAAACTTCAGTTGGTACAGTCTGTTGTTTTTCAGTTTAGTTACTATGAGGTCACGTTTTCCTCTGGGCTGCACTATGCTCTCATTGTACAATATTGGCGCATGCCTGCTTTTTGTCATGGGTGTGGCAGAGTCCAATTTACCCCAAGGAATCTCACTGCAGGAGGCCCAGCTAGCCAGCTGAAATTGCACATTTCCCTATTAACATTATTGCATTCACGGAAGTTGGTATTGTTCCCGGTTGCTTTCCTGTCCTGACAATCTGAACTTGATATGCTCTAGGACTGAAGGAGCATCATGAAGTCATTACTGCTGTCTAACATGCCATCCCCCTCTTGTACATGTCTGACAGGTCCCAGAAAGATTCATTCTCTGCTCTTGCACACTCTGCTAAAGTGGTTTAACTTGCAGCGATGTCCTAGTGTGAGGCACTTCTCCTTTACCTGGTCATTCTGTCTCCCACAGTAAATACATCTCACTATGGGTGTGGAAGGCCAGGATTCCTAGGATTGCTGTGAGGCTCAAGACAGTGGTGAGCTTCAGAGTGCTGCAGCCCTTTCTCCTTTGTTCCCCGCTAAGGTAAAGTAACCGTTTCACTTTCTTGCTGCTGTTGTCCTACTGTATAGCCAGCTCTGTGTGCTGCTGGAGCTCCTCTTTCCAACCGGGTCGGTTGCTCGGCTACGTTTGTATCCACAAAATCTAGGTCAGCTTCAGACAGTTCCATGGCTCACACTGCCAGCTGCTGTAGTGCAGAGAACTTACAGCTTAGACCGCCACCATTCACAGAGTGAAGCAGAATGCAGTTTAAGTTGAACAAGTGGAACTCTAACAAATCTTTGGCACTGCTCTGTCCCATGTGGCTGGGTTGCTTCCAGCCTTACTCCCAGCATTCCCTGTTTCACTGGTGTGCTGTCAAATGCAGTCCTTTCGGGGTTGGAACCTTTATGTACAGTGTTAGAGGGGGGTGCAGTGGTGCTGGAACACTTTTTTTTTAATAGTGGGGGTGCTGAAAGCCAGCCCCCTTACCCCATCCACCCCCCCAGCTGAGGCCAGCAGCTGCTCGTGTGGGAGGCCAGTGGCCGGTACCCAGGAGCGCCGCCAGCTTTTTTGCCACCCTAGGCGGTGGAAGGTCCCACCCCCGAAATGCTGCCCCTGACAGAGGTGGTGGAAGATCCAGCCACCGCTGTGTCCGCCCCCCAAATGTTAGTGCCCTAGGTGACCGCCTAGGTCGCCTAATGGGTTGCGCTGGCCCTGCCAGTACCCCACACCCCTAGTTCCCGCGCCTATGGGGGGTGGAAGTCTTTGCCGGTGGTGTTCATTTACTGACAGCAGAGGAATGGGAAGATGCAGGAATCTTGGGTTCCATTCTAAGCTCTGGAGGGGAGGCTGCTCTAGTGGGCACAGATTCCTCTGACTGCTCCTCTCCCAAACTAGATTCCCTCCAACCTGTGCTAGTCCGGTCTCTTCCCAGCCCTGGCTCCTTATCCTGTCCCATTCTCTTCACCTCATCTGTCCCAGTCTCCAGGTTTCAAATCCCAGTCTTTCTCCATGGACTCCCCCACCCTCCACAACTCCTTATACCAGTCCCAGTCTTCCTCCCCATCAACCCCCATTCCTTGTCTGCCCTCGCATGCTTGCAATCTGTCTCCCACCCCCTGCAATGTTCCCTGTCCCAGTCTTCCTCCATGGACTCCTTGTCCAATGTGTGTCACGCTTAACCCCCCTCCCCCCCACTTCCTTGTCCTGGTCTCTTTGATCAGCCAGTCTCAGTTCTCCCTCCTATATCACAGCCCCATGTCAGATCACTCTCCTTTCTCTCCTACCCCATGGATTCAGTCTCTCTCTCTCTCCATTGCTCCTCACCAAATCTCGGTCTCTTTATGACCCCTAGCCCTGACTTCCTCTCATCTTGAAGTTCCAGTTCTCTCCCTAGGCTTCTTGCCCCAGTCTAGTCCTCTTGCTGTTCCCTGAGGTCCAGCTCTTGTCCATTCTGCATCTGAATTAGGCAGTTTCTTCCTCTCTGCTGTCCAGGCCAAGCAAAAGACGGTGATTTGAGAACACAAGAGAGACAGGCTCTTTGGTCATGCATTGGCATGAACCTGGTCTCAGCCCAGACCTGAGTAGCCTAGAGCAGCAATTTCAAGGAAAATTCTCATCAACCCACAGCTGGAGAATGCCCAGTGTGGATGGAATCTTCACACTTTAATTTTGATGCTGTAGCAAGTCTCGACTGAGTATGAGTCGTATGTGATGTTTAAAAAAAGATTTGGATAAATGTCACTGGATTTTCACAGGGATGGCAAAAGGCACATCACTGACAAATGCCAATGCCTTGCCAAATTACAAGTCTCTGCTCCAAAGCATTGGGGTGCTAGTGCTTATCAAAGAAAAGGTTACTGGAATGTTTTCACATGGGCAAAACAATGTGTTTTCCCCTAACCTTTTTGTCTGAGTCCACAGAACCATTTTGGCTGAAATAAATTAAAAAAAAAAAATCAATTCTGAGTCCAACATCCATCACACACAATTTCAGTCCAATCAGTTTAATTTGGCAAAGTTATCAGCAACTGGAAACAGGGTCTTATGGGAAGTGTCAGGCAACCTTAATAATAGCAGTGCTACCAACCCACCTAGAGTATCTTGTTACATTCTCCCTTCTCCTTTGACAGGGAACCAGCATTGAAGTTGAACCAAAGGGATACATTTTAATACAAATGAAACACACATGCATCTAAATTCTCACATCTCACTGAAAATGTGTTGTGAAGTATAGCATATTAACTGGACCAAACTCTGAATAAGTCAGGACACAATTTGGCCGCTAGAGGGGAGTTGAATGTTTATGTATCATACTATATTGAAAACATTACAAAGTATACATTTTGTGGGATTTTAAAACCTCTTTTATTACATAGTCTTATTAGGAGTTGTATTTTGACTAAGAAGCTTTTTAATTTGTGCAGTACTGACAACAGTGATGTGTATATAATCCAATTGACAAATAATGATCATATTTATAATCTATGTTCAGTTAATGTTTAATGTCTTATTGGCAAAACTAGATAGTTTTCCAGAATGGAACACAAAATGACATGGATTCCTTTATTAAGTGTAAATACTTAATTGTGCAAAATTTGTAAGAAAGGAAGGCAATGTTAAACTTATGTGGTACATAAGTAAATACTTGCCTATAGTGGTGGTCAGCTCAATATCCATAGAGACCCAAGCCTGGATCCACAAAGGGGAACATAAGTGTTTGACATTCTGGGGTGCAATTCAGACCAGTGAAGGGTTGTCACTCTTGTCCTGCAACCTGGGGTGCTTCGCGATCCTTTGCTGTTGTAGCTCCTAACCTGGGCCCCTCACAAACAGCCAAACTGCATGCATGTCACACCTTGAGTGTCTGTGCATAGCTGCAGCCTGCCGGCACACTCAAGTCTCACTCTGGCTTCCAACAGCCTTAGTTACCACTTGCAGGGTGATCCCAACACACTCCCAGTCCCGAGTTTCCCCCCAAATGTGTATTCTGCACTGTCCAGCCCTCTCCTGGACACTTCAGATATTTTAGGTCCATTGGCCCTGTGAGGGAACAATATCCAATGCGACAAAGAGTCCTGTGGCACCTTATAGACTAACAGACGTATTGGAGCATAAGCTTTCGTGGGTGAATACCCACTTCGTCGTCGCGTCTGACGAAGTGAGTATTCACCCACGAAATCTTATGCTCCAATATGTCTGTTAGTTTATAAGGTGCCACAGGACTCTTAGTCTGGATCTGTAAAAAGCGACAAACACAGCTACCCCTCTGATACTTAATATCCAGTGGTTTGTGACTTTAAATGTTGTTAACCAAATAATTCATAAAACTGGATTAGTTTTGATTAAAGACTAAAACAAGTTTATTTAACTGTAAAGAGAGGTTTTGAGTACAAGTAAAGGCATTAAAATCAGAAATGTTTACAAGAGAAATAAAGATAAAACACTGCCTAGTACTAGAACTTGGTTCAAGGTGAAATTCTTTACCATCTGTTCCCAGTAACATTGCCGACCAAATTCTCAGGCCAGGATTGGCTCCCAGCGTCCAAAGCTATTTCTTTTGTCATCTGAGCTGAAAGAGAGCTAGATAGGGAGAGATACCTTGGGGTGTTTTTTTGCCCCTCACTTTATAGACCAGTCCCCCTTTGAAATGAATTTTTCTGAGGATTACCCCTAGATAAAGGTAATTCCTTCTGTGCGGATGGAGACAAGGAGTCTCATGGTGGGGAAAAAAAGTTCCATGCTGTTTGCTAAAATGTAGATACATTTTGTTCCTGCTCCTTCCTCCCTTCCCCCCCCCTCTTTTTTTTGCCAAAGAATGGTCACTTGACAGGTGATTTCCTGTCAACTTTGATACCTGGTTAGAGATATCAGCTTGTCCTTTCTTTGAGAAACTGGTTTACCTAAAGTCTGGATAAACTAATTTCTGACCTAATTTCATCTTGTTTATAGCTTTACATATAATGTTGCTACATATATTTCAGCATGATATTACTGACCAGTGAGTTGAGTTTTCAAATGCTACCTACAACACACATATTTTACAAAGATTATTACAATAGTATGTAGGGTGTGAATACGGGGGTGCATTTGGTTAGTGTTGCAATGCTCAGCATTGCAATGCTTAACTTTTAGGAGCCTAGAAAATCATTGGGATCCACAGCCCCAGTAAGTTTCCAGGATACTTACACAATGCATGGGGAGAGAGAGGCACCCGAGAATGTAATCCACAAAAGTCAGCATGCTAGGCAGGGAGCTGCTCAAGTTACCCAATGGGAGAAGTTGATGAGAGGCACCTGTCTCTGCTTGTGATAAATAACTGGGAGCCCCTCTTCTGGAGTGAAGCGGCTTAGGCACGTGTGTTTGTTAATTGGGAGAATGAGTCAGGTGCTGGCTTAACTCTATACAAGTGGGGAGGGGGAGGTGGTGGTGGTTGTGCTTCTGTTGCCCACCTTCAACTTTTAGTCCACTGGTTAGAGCACTCATCTGGGATGTGGGAGACCGGTGTTCTCTCTGCTTAAAGGGGAGGAGGGATTTGAAACGGAGTGCCCTAACCACCAGTCTATAGGATATTTTGATGGGGGGGCTCCATCAGTCTTTCCTCCACAGTTGTTCCACTGTGTATAAATATCTATGCACTCATTGGGCCAGAGGGGGTGAGTGAGAATGACTCTCTAACCCAGTGGGTAGAGTACTTCCCTGGAAGGTGGGAGACCCAGAGTCCAGTTCCTCTGCTCTAGTGATTATTTCATTTATCCAAAGTGGGACAACTTCAACACGAGAGATTGAGGGAGCCCAACAACAAAATATCACATCGCTCAGTAGTAGAGAGCACTTTTCTGAAACTCCTGTTTAAATCCTTTCTCCCCATCAGTCAGAGCGGGAAATTGAACTTGGGTTTCCCACATCCAGGGTGAGCGCTCTAACCACTGGCTAAAAGTTATAAGGTGGGCACCGCCAGCCTCCCGATTTTGAAGGGGGCCTGATCTGAGCACCCTACTGGATGTGGCCCTGCAAGTAAGATAGGCTCTCATCTACTTATTTCCCCCCAGGTTGTGGATTGTACCAGGGCTTATATGAGAGATAAGCATCCGGATGCCTAGAGTGAGGCAGCAGTGCATATGCTCAGAGGCAGAAACTGAAGTACCCAGGGAAATTTTACCCTGAAAATAAGGTGTTGAGTGAATTTTGCTGCCTAGAGGTTTAGCAGCAGCCAAGCAAGGGTTCTGTGAATGGTAATGGAGTCTAAAATTGAGATTTTAGGTACCTACATCTGGGTTTTAAGAACCTAAATATTTCTGTGGATTTGAGCCTTGGTTATTAGTAGAGTGACCAGACAGCAAGTGTGAAAAATCGTGTGTGTAATAGGAGCCTATATAAGAAAAAGACCTATAAAATCGGGACATCTGGTCACCCTAGTTATTAGCAATTAGTGGTCACTTATTGACAGATAACAGAACATTATCACTTGTTGATAATCATGTGAGTTTATTAATATGCAGTGTAGTCATAGACGTGTTGGTCCTAGGATATTAGACACAAGGTGGGTGAGGTAATACCAACTGAAAGCGGCACTGGACCCTGCAAGAACAGATGAAAAACCTGGAGAGAGACATCCACTGTTATAATGATCACCCCCCCCACACACACACACACACAAAGCCCACCTTTTAAGATCCATGGGTCTTACACATGCCTATCACAACATGTGGTGTACCTCATCCATGAACTAAATGCCCCAATAACAACTAAGTGAGTGAAACCAATCACTATGCTCTTGAATAAACTCAGAGGAAAATGATAAAAGATGAAAAACACCACATCACCTGTGGGTGAACACCTTTCACAAAGCCATTGTTCTGTATCTCACCTATCAGTCCTCATCCTCAAAGGAAACCTGCACAATACTTTCGAAGGATGAGTCTGGGAGGTTAAATTCATAATGCTGCTAGAAAATAAAAATCATGGACTGAACAGAGACACTGGATTTATGGCTTATGACAACACTGTCATCCACTAACCCCCTCCTTTTGTTCTCTGACTGCAGAAGTGTTAATAGGCCACATTATCTGGAATGGTCCCTTACAGTATGTGCTAACTATTTATGCAAAACAATTTTTCCGTCTTGTGTTTAGCGATGAAGCTCGGAATACCTTTCCCAGACCTGAAGAAGAGCTCTGTGTAGCGCTAAAAAGCTCCTATTTCACGAAAAGATGTTGGTCCAGTAAAAGATATTACCTCACCCACCTTGTCTTTCTAGTTTACTGATGAGCAATTTAAAATCTGCCAGGTGTTTTTGTTTCCAAGTGAAAAGTGGTGACTGATTTTTAGGAGAGACCATCTGAATGGCGCCACTGAGCACTGTAATATGTTTGTGTGTTCATATAACACCTTTCTTTCCAAAGAAGTCTAGTGCACTGCATAGGTGCTGGAACTAGGAGTGTTGGGGTTGCTGCAGCACCCTCTGGATTGAAGTGGTTTCCATTATATACCGTCTTTCCAGTTTGGTTCAATAGCGCTCAGCACCACTACTATAAAAATTGTTCCAGCATCCCTGGTGCACTTTATGAACTAATAATTATATACAAAGACAGGAATTCTCTTCCAACCAGAGACCATTACTTCCTTGGGGTTTGTACAGCATGTAGTATATTGTAGGCACTATTGGCAACCTTTCATAATCTATCCGTGGAAATGCGACAGCCTTTGGAGTGTAGATTAGCTGTGCAGCCAGATACAAACCTGGAGAGAGACATCCACTGTTATAACAATCACCCCCCCACACACAAAAAGCCCACCTTTTAAGATCCATGATAAGGGAGAGAAGGCTTGTGTAGCTTCCTATATGTTACTTCTGAAATTTTACATCAAACCCCGTGCCTGCTCTATCCAACTAGGCAGCTACCAAACTCTGCCCTCCTTACCCACAAGACAGACTCTGTGACTCCATTTTCTGGGTCTTCAGGGATGAATTTAATGAACAATTCCCCCCTAACTCTTCATGAGCAGGATTCAGGAAGCTGTGCTTTACGGCTAGTGGTCAGTAAAGCATTAACTGCATCCTCACTAACCTTCATTCTTGGTTGATCATTCTGAAGTCGACCTGGCAGCTGAGCAAGGGATGTGGGCCACTGAGTCAGAATTCCTGCTTCCAGGAGAAATACCTTATTGGTGGGTGTGGAGAACTGATTTGATCTCACTCCAATCCAGCAGCTGCCCTAGCCTAGATCTTTTTTGCTGGGAAAAGAAGCATTGGTACAGCCTCTTTTCCTATCTCTTCTCCTCCCCCATCCTCTTGACATGAGATCCCTTCCGGTTCTGTGATTCTAAGAGGTCATCTAGTCCAGTCCCCGTGCACTCGTGGCAGGACTAAGTATTGTCTAGACCATCCTTGACAGGTGTTTGTCCAACCTGCTCTTAAAAATCTCCAATGATGGAGATTCCAGTACCTCCCTACGCAATTTATTCCAGTGCTTAACCACCCTGACAGTTAAGAAGTTTTTCCTCATGTCTAGCCTAAACCTCCCTTGCTGCAATTTAAGCCCATTGCTTCTTTTCCTATCCTCAGAAGGTAAGGACATTTTTTCTCCCTCCTCCTTGTAACAAACTTTTATGTACTTGAAAGCGGTTATGTCCTCTGTCTTCCTTTTTCCAGACTAAACAAACCCATTTTTTCAATCTTCCCTTGTAGGTCATGTTTTCTAGACCTTTAATATTTTTTTTGTTGCTCTTCTCTGGACTTTCTTTCATTTGTCCACATCTTGCCTGAAATGTGGTGCCCAGAACTGGACATGATACTTCAGTTGAGGCCTAATCCGCACGGAGTAGAACTGAAGAATTACTTCTCGTGACTTGCTTACAACACTCCTGCTAATACATTGGAGAATGATGTTTGCTTTTTTTGGAACAGTGTTACTTTGTTGACTCCTATTTAGCTTGTGGTCCACTATAACCCCCAGATCCCTTTCTGCAGTCCTCCTTCCTAGGCAGTCATTTCCCATTTTGTATGTACTGTATCAACATACTTTGTTGTGCTGGAGATGGTTTTCCTTGTACTGTTGCTGATGAAACAGTGGGCTCCCTTTTCTATGCTACCAGCAGGGTGTGGAACTGTAGTCTTGTAATCAGGAAGTAGAAGGTCCCAAAATACATTAGGGGTGTTTAGAGGTAATTGAAGAAAAGGAAGTCCAAACATATCTGATACTTCCCTTGACCTTCATTAATATCAACCATATTGCATTCAAGTACAGTCATGCTTTTAAACATTTTAAAATAAATGCTCAGTTAATCAGTGACGTAGATAGCATGAATGTTAAGATGGGTGATACAGTATATATTTTATACCTGTTTAGGCATGGGGAGACTTGGGCTGAAATGTTTTTACCAATAAAAGAAATATACTAAAAGATCAAGAAATTATTCAGATTGCACTTCAGAGCATCCAAAGCCCTGAATTTGTGGAGATCTAGGTAGTGCAAATGCTTTCTGTGGCAGCTAAGTATTTTGCCTTATATTTTCAGGAAGGTGGCAACCCTACCTAGCAGCACATTCTCATCTGTTTTCTTCACAAGAATAGAGAACATGATTAATGTAGCTTGATTCAGATGCTCAAGCTGTTTATTATGTTTCAAACATGCAAATTATTTGTGGGTGGCATACTTTCTCTTATTGTGCTTCTGTATCTGGAATCATTTGCCATCTGATTTGAACTTCAATTTAGTCAGCGCAGCATTTCAATTTTGAGGAAAATTGGATACTCTTATAAAATAACTTTGCAGCAGGATTATAGGTATATGGAAATTTATATAATTTATATTCTTGTTATGTAACAAATTGTAGAGTAACGTTTTGACTTTGTCCCTCAGAATTGTTCGGGAACACTTTTTGAAAAAAAAATTTTTTTTTTTTTTTTAAATACTAAGGAAGGTATTCAGTGGCTAATATGTGCATTACAGGGATGGCATTTTGAAAGAGGCTTTTGTATATTTGCCCTCATGAGAGAAATGGACAAGTGACATGAAATTCAAAGTAAGACAGAATTTTCCCCTAAGTAGTGGATGGAAAGTGACCTCAGGTGAGTTAAAAATAAAGCTTCAGCCGTAGTTTTGAATTTCTTGGCTTTGAATTTTATCATAAGGCCTTTCCTGAGTTCAGGTATAAGATATAGAGGCAGCTGCATGAGGTGCTACATGCAAGTGGCACCAAAACCACCTTGGGACTGCTGCGATTCCTCTCCTGAGCCTTTTTTTCTCCTTCTGTGGATAACATATCGACCAGGCTAATTGACTCCAGAAAAGCATTTATTTGTCCCTATGTGTACCAGTTAATTTCTTCTCAAACATGCTCCACCTGAATCTTCTATATAGTGCCCTTTACATGATAAGGGGGGTGAGATGAGTACAGTGGTTTGCCTGCTAAGCTGAGGGTGCACAAATTTGCAGGGGGCAGAATGATGGTGATTTATAATCTCTTTTAGATGCTACCACAAATATTCAAATCAAAGCAGAAAGGAAAAACCACTCACCTGAAACAATGCTTATGTAAGATGTGGTTCTACTTCTGTCAACATGCAGCTTTTGTACTAGAGGGGCTTATATGTAAACCTTGAATCCAAATTCACCTAACTGTGCTGGGGGGAGGGTGGTTTGGAATCCAAACCCACTTTTGGATCTAGAATTCACTTTTGGGGCCCCTACATCTGCAAAGGGCCAAACCATCCCATCCTCTAGTAGAACACTCTGCACTTTTTAATTGGTGGGGAAGGGGCCAGGCGCTTATTTGAAGGGCATGTCTACACTTCAAACTTAAGTCAACATGCAGCCGCCATAGTAATCAAGTCGATAGTGCATGTCCACACCACACTCCTTGTGTCAGTGGAGCGTGTTCTCACTAGCAGCGCTTGCGTCGATGCTGACAGCAGTGCACTATGAGTAGCTGTCCTGCAATGCCACTCACTGCAGGGGTTTTGGGAAGGGCTTGCAATGCCTCATGGGACCAAAACATTTTCTCAAGGGAGGTTGGGAATGTGGCTTCAACATCCCATGCTGCAGTTAAGTTTATGGAGGCGATGGTATGATGGGATATCAATTAATTGCCAAAATTAGGCTCTTTGATTATTAGCAGGTAAATATGCCCAAGGGCCTGTGATGGGATGTTAGATGGGGTGGGATCTGAGTTACTACAGAGAATTCTTTCCTGGGTGCTGGCTGGTGAGTCTTGCCCACATGCTCAGGGTTTAACTGATCGCCATATTTGGGGTCTGGAAGGAATTTTCCTCCAGGGCAGATTGGCAGAGGTCCTGGAGGTTTTTCGCCTTCCTCTGCAGCGTGGGGCACGGGTTACTTGCTGGAGGATTCTCTGAATCTTGAGGTCTTTAAACCACGATTTGAGGACTTCAATAACTCAGACATAGGTTAGGGGTTTGTTACAGGAGTGGGTGGGTGAGATTCTGTGGCCTGCATTGTGCAGGAGGTCAGACTAGATGATCATAATGGTCCCTTCTGACCTTAAAGTCTATGAGTCTGAGTTTTCACCCCCCACCCGCCCCCTGAATCTCAACTACAAACCATAATTCATGCCTTTTTTCAAAAAGGCTGGCATAGCCACGCATATGCCATCTCCTGAGAAGCCTGGCTCCCACTCTTGTTGTGAGCATTGCAAACATCATGTGTCTTATCCTGCAGTATTTCCAGAGGCAGGAGATGAGCCACCACATGGCAATGTCCTTCAAGTAGTCCAGCTGGAATTCATGGAATGAAACAATTCCTGGTTGCTGCTGGCAGTCACGCAGCAACTGACCACAGTGGAGCTTCATTTCTGGTCCCCAGAAACAAACACTGACTGGTGACATCGCACTGTTGTGCAGTTATGGGATGACTATCAGTGGTTGCAGAACTTTCGCATTCACAAGGCCACGTTCCAGGAACTGTGTGCAGAGTTTTCCTCAGCCCTGCTGTGCAGTGACCATAAAATGAGACCTACTCTGACAGTGGAGAAGCGAGTGGTGATTGCTGTGTGGAAGCTTGCAACGTCAGACTGCTACCAGTCAGTGGGCAATCAATTTGGGGTTGGTAAATCCATTGTGGGGCTGTTGCAATCCAAGTACGGAGGGCCATTAATCACCTTTTGGTAAGAAGGATGGTGACTCTTGGCAATGTGCAGGATATACTGGATGGTTTTGCTGCACTGGGGTTCTCTAACTGCAGTGGGGTGATAGAGGGCACTCGTATCCCTATTTTGGCACCAGACCACCTTGCCAAAGAGTACATAAACAGAAAGGGATACTTTTTTCACTGGTGTTGCAAGCACTGGCGGATTACTGGGGGGCGTTTTACTGACATGAATGTGGGATGGTCAGGGAAGGTGCATGATGCCTGCATCTTTAAGAACACAGGTCTGTTCAGAAAGCTGCAAGCGGGGACTTTTTTCTGGAACACACACAAATCATTGGTGATGTTGAAATGCCAGTAGTAATCCTGGGAGACCCAGCATGCCCCTTGCTTCCATGGCTCATGAAGCTGGAAACCTGGGCAGCAGCAAGAAACAGTTCAACAATAGGCTGAGCAGTGCAGAGAATGGTGATTAAATGTGCCTTTGGTTGTTTAAAGGGTCGCTGGTGCAGTGTGCATACTGGGTTAGACCTCAGTGAAAGCAATATCCCCATGTCTGCTGTGTGCTCCATAATATCTGAGAGACAAAGGGTGAGAAGCTTCCACGGGGTGGGGTGTAGAGGCAGATAAGCTGTCTGCTAAGTTAGAGCAGCCAGATATCCGGACAATAAGAAGAGCACAGCATGGAGCATCGTATCTGCACCTTTTATTGCTAGTACCCTCCCCTGATGTGGAGTGGAGGGGATATAGCTTCCCCCCCCACCTCCTGGAGTATTTGGGAGAGAGGGAATACAATGATGCAGAAATGCTGTTTTGCAGGAACTGCAGAGGAAGTCTAGCCTCAAAGTGTTTCTTCTGAATGTCTACCAGTCACCTCAACATGTCTGTCTGTTCTTTTAGAATCCCCAGCATCTCCTGCTGCGTGCCATGCTCATGCCCCTGGTCTTCTCTTCTGCTTGCGATGTCCATATGCAATTCTTCAGAGAGATCCTCCACACCCTCTGCTTAGTGTCCAATGTCCCAGAGGCATTCATAAACATGTTATCAAATGTTCTTTTTTGCATTCTTCTAATTTGGGACAGCCTTTCCCCTGGTGTGGAGGATGAGTTGAAGGCCACACTTTCAGCTGTAAGACCTGGAAAACACAAAGCAATCATTGTCCGTGCATAACCAGGGTTTAGTGCACAGCTGCTGTATAAAAATTACTCCCCCTTATTCCACTGAAGTACAATTGAAATGAAAATGGCCACCATATCCCCTGGGTTGCCCCTATGTGATATCAGCCTCCTGAGGGTAACAGAGGAGGGAAGAGAACTGATGCTACAAACATCTGGGTAAGGACTGGGTTCTTATGCTGTGTACTGCGACGATGCCAACAGAACTAATATTGGAGTGGCAAGGATAAGCGTCCTGCTGTGGAAGAAATAAGTCAGTCCTCCCCAGAAACTTTCTACACTGGATTGTAGAGTACCTCCGTGAAACTTTTCTGGAGATATCTCTGGAGGATTCCGGGGCCATCCCAGTGCACACAGACCGTGTTTTCCATGGGGCCCCATCTGCCTGGCTGGTGCGGCTACTGGAAAGCAGATAACCACTGTACCTCATTCTTTTTCTTTATTATTTTATTTTTTTAAAGAACTAAACATAAAGAATAAGAACATGTGACAGTCCCTCCTTCTCCCCCGCAATATTAATTGGAATTGTCTACTTACCAGCGGTGCCTTCCCTGGCATCATGCTCGTCCATATGTTGTTCTGTGACTGGGTGGACTTCGACTGCTCCGAGGCTTCAAACAGCTCTTGGCTCTCTGGGAGAATGGATCCCCTGCATACCTCTATCCCATTCTCCTCTTCCTCATCCGCATCCAAGACCACCATCTCAGTGTTGCCTGCAGTGGCTTGGGACTCAGTCTCCTCAGATGTATCAATGCTGCTCTTGGGGGTCATTGTGGTGTCTCCACTGAGAATTGCATGCAGCTCATTGTAGAAGCGGCATGTCAGTGGTGCAGAACCAGAGTGACTGTTCACTTTCCTTGTCTTCTGGTACACCTGCTGAAGCTCTTTGATTTTCACGCGACACTGCTGTGTCCCTGGTGTAGCCCTTGTCATCGGTGCCCTGTGCAATCTTTTAGTAGATGTCTACATTTCTATGGCTGTATAGGAGCTGTGCCTGCATAGACTCTTCTTCCCACAGACCAATAAGATCTAGCACTTCCTGTGTACTCTAGGCTGGAGCGTGTTTGGGATGTTGGTTGCCATGATCAGTTGTGCTGGCGAGCTCTCCATGCTGATAAAACAGAAAATGGGAATTCCAAAGTTCCTGTACTTTAACAGGGGAGGGGCTGTTTCCTGTGTACCTGGCCACTGAACAGAGTGGTCACAGGGGAGTATTGTGGGATACCTCCTGGAGGCTTGTAAAGTTGACATAAGCAATGCACTGTCTTCTCTGCTTTGTCGTTGACCTAATAAGATGGATTTAAGTGCTATACTTCTCATGGAGGTGGAATAATTAAGCCAAAGTGGCAGGAAAGTTACGTTGGTAGAATGGTCCTGGTAATGGAGAGACAGGTTGATGTAAGCTGCCTTATAAATGTCTAACTGTGCAGTGTAGACCAGGCTTAAGTGACTCAAGCCCATTTTGAACTTGCATGTTGGTATACATGGATTATAGCATTCCATGACTTCAGCTTTGTAAATATTGCTGGTTTGTGAAACATCTAGGTGAAGACAGTGATTAGAACCAAAGGATGTTGAACTGAAATGCTAATTATGCTGAATGATTAAAATTAGGTTATATTAAAATTTGTTTTGACTTTGCTCTTTCTGAATTAATCAAGGTTATCATGCCTCTGGTTGTGTACTTTTTCATTAGCAGGAAGTCTGTATGAATCCGATAGGAACGAATATATTTTCCAGAGTTTACTACTGGTCATCTATTAAATCCATAATATTCTCACTATAATAACTAAATTATTGTCACAGTACATAAAAGAGGAAGTGAATGATGAAAAATATATTTGTCACTTTCTTTATGCCATGCAAAACTTGTATTTAATTTATATATATATGAAAAATAAATACAAATAGCAAATTAAAGTAATATAGGTTTGCTTCATAATTAGCCAAAAGGATTGTGAAACATATTCTGCCACATCGCAGGCTTCTAAGTTGCTAAGTATATTGCAGGAATCTGTGGAAGGCAGCAAGATATACTGGACTGATGACTAATAGACTCCAGGTTGTCATATATCCGTAAAGAATATTTTAAATCATTTCCCCACATCCCTTCAACAAGGAGAATGTTGACAACTTCTCTGCAAACCTGGGCTCATGAGCTCCCTGCACACGAGAGGCTAAAAGGGCAGTGTAGTAAATGAGCTGCATGAACACAGTGTGTATGTTTGAAGTGTTTAAGGGACACGTGTTCAGTTAGAACAAAGATCTGGCTGTGGTTTCACTACCTAGATAATTCATGTCTGTGCAAAACAAATCCTTTTATTAATGGTGTTTTAGTTGTACAGATGTGGCTTCTGTGATCCTTTTTAGATGAGCTTTAAATAAGTCAACAGGATCACTTAGAAGGCCTGAAAGGAGAAATTCAAAGCTTCTAAATAAGTCTCTTTAGGAGAACTTCTTACTAGTCTGTAGCAGGGCATTTATTTATGCATAGTTAATATAGTAAGACTTGTATAATACATTAGAGCTTTCTTCAACTCTTGGGAGTGGAGTGCTCAGAAGTCTGGATCCAGATGAAGAGTTGAATATTCTTAATGTTCAGGGGATGATTGGATTAAAGATTTTCATTTAGGGCCATGAAATAGTACAAGTAGTAACTAGCACTCCTATTTTATGGCTGCAAAAACTGACCTGCAGGGCCAAATTCTGCTCTGTTGCTCTGGAATTATACAGGTGTAATTGTGCAAAATCTGTCCTACATAACTACGGATGCAAGGCCACGCAGCAAGTCAGTGCCAGATCCAAAAGTGAAATTTTAGGAGTACCTGAATTCTAATCCCATGCTATTTCTCTAGTACAATATTTTGAGTCCTAATCTTGCAAATACTTGCAGCTGAACATAGTGCTTATGTAACCCACACACCACCTGGGTGTGGTATTCTGTCCCATCTAGTGCACCAAGACCACTTAGAGAGAGTTAAAATGAGTCTGCTCTACAGCCTTAGCTCAGAGACAGTTGGCTTTTAGTTCATGCAGTAGAGGCTCATGCACTAAGCTCCAGAGGTCCCCGCACATTGACAACCAGGGTCTGTCGGTATTACACTTACTGCTGAGAGTAATCTCACTAAAATGAAATCCTAGCTGTGGCTGGAAGATAAAGCGCTTGACACAAGGGGTGGAATCTGGAGTTTAGTGTGTGGAGGGAAGAGGGACTAGGCTGGGTCAATTTTAATATGAAGAGGAATGATTGTAAATTAGAAAAAAGGTGTAGATATGCATGTTGGATAGTAGTAACTAATGTAAACCCAAGAAAATGTGATACCTGTTTGTTGCTCTTCCTATCCAATTAGTAGATTCAGAGCAAATGAAGACCCATACAGTTGGAAAAAGTAGCATTGTATTCCTGTACATTGCAGGTCTTTTCCCTTGTATATAGTATCCTTTTTCAAAATGTATTATAAACAGTAACACATGATATAAATCACACTTGCTTTTCATTCCCTTCTTCTCCCTCACGCAATACGCAGAGGTGTAACTACCCTGCTGAAAGTTATTTCCTCCCCAAAGACATATGATTGATTTTAAAAATAAAAGGGGGGGGGGAACTTTGTGTGGTGGTTTATTCTCAATGCCTATGAAAAATGGAAACATCCTAGTTAGAACTGTTACGTGGATACATTTCCATCAGTGAAATAAAGCACTGTACTGGGACTTAGGAGAACTATTTTGTATTCTCAGCTGCGCCAGTGGCCTGCTGGTGAACTCGAGCAAGTCACTTCAACTTGCTGTGTCTCCTTTATCCCCCATTTTACAGATGGGAGAAGAGATACGGACCTCCTTTTATAAAGCGCATGTTTTTGTAATAATTATTATTACATTATATGATGACTGCTTCATAGAAGGTGAATTGAGGTTTTCGTTGCACCTAGGATTTTGTTTCTTCAAATACAAGGGTCGGGAACTCTCTTCTAGTAACTGAGGGCAGAATTTGGCTGTACAAGCTAAAAGGATCTTCCATATGCAAATACCCAACTATCTCCAATTGCAGATTTCTTGTAGTGAGTTGGTTTTTTTTTATATGCAGATCTTGTACAAGGATTAATGTTCATTATGGGTTAGCTGGTTTTTGTAGCACAAGTAACCATATTGCATTACAGTAACTGTGAATACTCATATGCTTGAAGTTGCACACTGCTTTAGGGATTTACTAGATCAGGACTCTAAACATGTTTACATGTTGGACTGACTAGTTTATATGCACACCCATTCAGGCAGGTGTTTATGTAAGCGCAATGAATGGCTGATCTTATGAGATCTTTGTCTCCTCCTGGTGAAGCGTGGTTAACACTTTCTAGGAGGCATTCTGCACTTTTGCAGTAATGGAAACTACCGGTAATTGCACACATGATGCACAAGTGCTATGATTGTAGGGGCCACATACATACATGCGCATGTATATGGTGAGCTGAGGCATGTTTTTCCTACCTAATTATGTATAATTATTTCATTCACTCTCCCACCCTCATGGAATTTGTTTTCTCTTCTTGTGTACTTTGATGCCTAGATTGTAAACTCTTGGGACAGGGATGGTCTCTATTGTTTTGTACGGTGTCTAGCACAATAGGGCTGTGATTCTGGATTGGTATTCAGAGGTCCTATCATAGTAACAATACTAACACTGAATTTGCACGTGTAAATTAAGAAGCCAGGTGGAGGCCCTTTAGAAGTTTGCCCCACTATGTTCTATTACAAGTTTTTATTTTAAATTGGATAATTTTATTGTGGGAGATAAGAAGGTAATTTTAAGGTTATGTGCCACTTAAAAACCTCAAAAAATCTAAGTGGCAGAAGTTGGTTAATACTGTGATCTCTCAAAACTTTTGCATCTGCCCTATGTAAAATCGGAGGGAGGGGAGGACAGACCTTTTTAATGGACAACAAATAGCAGGTAAAGGAAATTTAGAACATTTTAAAAAAGATTTATCTCTAATTTCACCCTTTTAAACATCTCAGTCCACGTGAGGCGTTGCCATTGGTATTTGCGGAGTTTTGCACATTGGTCAAAAGTAGTACATGACCCTTAATGAATAAATTATAACAAATGCAGGTTTCTTTAATCCATATACAACAAAATACATGTTGGTGACAAAGTAACAATTTGCTTGAGAGGAAGCGTAATTTCAATCTTACAAAATAGTGCTAGCAAAACTCCTACAGACAAGTCTGGTTTGTCAGAAAAGCGACCTCTGGCATGGCAGTTTTCTTGTGAAGGATGGGGCGCTCAGACAGCAGATTATTTACTTGAGGGAATTGTATCTTGATGGCAACATTGCAGATTGGGACGGTAGCATCCAAAGAGAATTGGTTGTCAAGGCATTTTGTATGTTGACATATTGCATAACACTTGACAGTGAAAAGAGAAGGCTTTTGCTAAATTGATTCTTAGAAAGGCTTTTATTTTCTTCATCTGGAAGATTAAGCCTGAATTCAAAGTTTAATCTATTGCCTGACTCTTCTTACTGCTCATGTTTCAGAAGGCAATTCCTCTATAATGCTTGTATTTTGGACAGGGCCGGCTCTGGCTTTTTTGCCGCCCCAGGCAAAAAAGCCTCCCGCCGCGCCCCCCCCCCCCCCGGGGAGAGCGGAGCCCCGGGGGCCAGAGCGCCGGGGGGAGGGCGGAGAGCCCCGCCGGGGCTCCGCTCTCCCCGGCGGCCAGAGGCTGCGCCGGGGGGAGGGCGGAGAGCCCCGCCGGGGCTCCGCTCTCCCCGGCGGCCAGAGGCTGCGCCGGGGGGAGGGCGGAGAGCCCCGCCGGGGCTCCGCTCTCCCCGGCGGCGAGCCCAGTCGCCGCCCCCCTCCAGGTGCCGCCCCAAGCACCAGCTTGGTGGGCTGGTGCCTGGAGCCGGCCCTGATTTTGGACGTGAGATACAGATTGTAAAGATTTCCCCCTCCCCCCATACTTATGACCCTCAAATGCTCCTGTTTACATTGAAATTTAGCTTTCAGTTAATCATGCCAATCCCATCCTGATTTAAGAATATTATCCTCTGTAATGCTTCACATTAAATTATGTTCTCATATAAAATGCTGCTTCTGCCTGGCTGTAAAATAAATGACATCAGGACTAAGATGCTTGGTCAGATAGCTTCAGTTAATTTTCTAATGGCAGAAGAGAACCACAGAATGCATGTTTATGTACAATCATGAAACATTTGGGTAATGAAAGTTAAAGCCATTTCTTGATCAGTAATTAACCTAATCCCAGACTGTTTCCTCCAGTGAAAGACTGACAGAGAATTTCAGGTTTTTTTATTTGGTTTAGCTTTCCAGTCAACTAAATTTATACAGTTTGTTTTGTTCAGATCCTTTTTTTTTTTTTTTTTTGGGTAATGCAAATAATTGTCCCCTCACTGCTTTGCATATTTCTTTTTTTATTTTTTTTTCTGCAGTAGATACTCTTTTCACTCCAAATCAGAGGATCTAACTAGAGCACTAATAGCATCTTTACATTTAATGGATTTTTTTAAAAATAGTATTCTGCGGAAATGGGTATAAGCAAGGTTATAATTCCATGTGTCATTTTTCTTTGCTTATCTAATGACAGTTTCTTCTGCAGAATAGACAAGTCAATCTTTTGTCTCTCTGCAGCTGTATCGTGACTGTTTTGATACTTTGAGCCTATTTCTTAATACAAACTCTATACTAGGCACAAATGCCAAATAACTTATTGAAAATTTGGCTCAATCTAAATAAATGACCATCTTGTCTGATTCAAGATGTTCTGTATATATCCTCGACATCCACCCCCTCTCCACTTGAGCTTACTGCTTACCATATTCTTGGTGAGGTTTCACCAGGTCCAACAGTCTGTTCTGCACTGTCTGTGATCTTAAAATAATGCATGATGCACAGGTCTTCCAAAGCTAGAAGCACATAATACAGTTTGTGCCACTAACGTGGAGAAGTGAAGCCACAAGCTGGGGGGAGAGGTGCCAGCCTAAAAAAGGACTCTTGAACTGTGGTAAGTAAGGTAGGCCATAAGCAAGAATTCCATTTTGTGAAATATTTTGAGGTTTTGAAATTTAGCTTTAGAACAAAAGGAGTCCTCTTTTTAATACTTTCACAAAAAAAGATGGTCCCACCACAGAATAGCCAATGACCTCATGGTTAGGACACTCACTTGGTATCTAGGAGCTACTTGATTTAGAACAGGGGCTTGAACCTGGGTCTCCCACGTACCTGGTTAGTGCCTGAACCACTGGGCTATTGGCTATTCTGGCATGGGTGTCTTTCACTGAGACCAGAAATTCCATTTTGGACCTGAGAAACTTCCCAACAGAATTTAAATGAAACCAATACATTTCCAGTAAAAGTTTCAGCTTTGACAAATCAGCATTTTTCAATAAACGTTTTGTCAAAAATTTCCCCTCATCTCAACTGGTGACTCTAGAATGGTTTCTGCAAATCTGCAAAAGGGAGGAAATCTAGGAGTAGAATTAGATATAGGGAGCAGGCTGAGGGGAAAGAGAATCATGGGGAGCTAAGAAATGAGAAGTGGAGTAGCTCAAAGCTGATCTTACTCAATAGTGGAATGAAGAGAATGAGGCTGGAAAAAGGGATAGAATGGAAGGGCAGAAATGGAAGGAAAGAGGGAGAAGATTAAAATACCCCTCAGTTATACTTTCTGGCCAGTTCTCCCCTCTGTATATGGGTAACTCAGACGGAAAAGAAAGGGAGTTGTGACCACATAAGAGAGCAGAACTTGGCATCCAACCTAAGGGAGGCGTATCCAGTCTGAGACTTGAAACATTTTGAGGCTTGCTGATCACTAATTATTTTGAAGGGTTTTTTAAAATAAATTGAGACACCAACAAATGATGGTTCACTTGCCTTCTTAATTTTGTGAAGTCCAGTCAATTAATGGTAAACAGCCAAATTCTACTGTTTACCCTGCACTAAATCTAAATAACTCCAATGGAGCCAAGATTTCATCCAATGAATTAAATGGCAAAACAACTGAATACAATGGAATTGGGATTTCACCTACTGACTCTGTTACACCAATGTAATGGAGAGAATTTATCACTGAAACTGGTGATGGTGTATCCAAATTCTTCACTGAATTCCTTGAGTCAGTTACCTTAATTATACCAATGTTTCATCATTTCTAGCCAAAGTTGCGAATTCCAGACCTCTTGTCATTGCTGTTTCCACCTATCTGGCAATAAATTTAATCATTTGGAATAGTGTGCTATTATGGGGTCAAGTAAGTACCTAGAGAGGACCAAATTGTTCTAAAACTGTTTATGTAATTTTGTGGATAGAATTCAATTTACACTGGTGGAATTTGGTGCAAAAAATTAAATTCTTCATACAAACACAAATTCTGCAAAAATCTGCAAATTTTATTTGTCAAAAATAACACTACATAATTATGCCAGTTTCAATTATTTTGGTAATTATTTCAAAATACCTGTAAGCAAGTATGTCTGTAACAATACAGAGACACACACAATTTCCCTCAGGACTAGAGTTAAAGAAACCCTTATGACAACCCAGTTCCTGTTTTTCTGCCCCCCTCCCCTCCAGAGCCCAGTTGGTGGGCCAGACACCCACAACTCCCCCCCCACCCCCCCCAAGCCCAGACACAGGGCCGACCCAGCCAATACACCCAAATCTCCTACCCCTGAGAGCTTAGCTGCGGTGCTCCCCAGCCCAGATACCAGCTCCTCCCCCCCGCCCGAGTCCTGCTGTGGTGTGCCCCCCACACCACCACATGCCCAGATACCAGTCCCCCTACCTCCCAGAGCCCAGAGATCTGGAGGAAGAAACAGCCTGATGCTCAGTTCCCTTCCCCCCGGGAGTGTCTTCTATGTGCAAGCTGGGCTTTGTCGGGTCTAGTGGTGGCCAACAGCACTGCAACCCATTTCTGTGAGGGGGGAAAGGAAATTCTGTGCACAAAAGCATTAATTTCTGCAAAATTCTGCATTGTGCAATGGCACATAATTCCCCCAGGAGTATCAATTGTAAAAATGGCCACCTGGAAAAACTGACTTAAATGAACATTTAGGGAGTTTTAGAGAACTTATGCAAAGAATTGTAGAAATTATGCTCAATTAGTCAGGGACAGATAATCTGGTCTCTTAAGGAAAAGTTTATTTAAAACAAAGGGTCTAAGGCAGAGCCTGTGGTGAGCTGATTCTTTCTCTTGTCATTTTTTGTCTCAGATGCTGTTCAACAACAGGCATCTTAAAATTGGAAGAGAAACGTTTTGTGCTCCTGCTTTCATTTGCTTTTTAAAGCACTACACCTCTGTCCCCTCCCCCCACCAAAAGCCAGAAGCTGCCACAACAGAATAAACTGAAAAATTGAATTGTGAAGTGATTTACACAGTTACACAACCTTACCCAAAAATCTGTTTGGTCAGCATTTTTCAAAGTACACCCTCCCCAACACATCTCACATCAAAATTATATTTTCTGCTCCTCTATCTCATGAGAAGCATCAGTAGCAAGGCATTGGACCTGGTGTAAGTTGCTTTGAACTGAAATTTTAAAAATGGGGGTTTCAAGCTTGCTTTATATATTGGGGGGGAAAAAAACCTAAGATTTTTTTTTTTAACTTCATAGGTATTGATGTTGAATGAATTGATGCTACCTCCTGTGGTTGAAGGGGAGAGGTAGTCACATCCAAGTGCATCTTAGGTATTGTAGCGCACATTTCAGAAATGTGGCAACTTTAATCAGTCTCCCAATATCCGTTTAACTATGAGATCATGCTTACCTTTCCTGAAGTTCCCACCTTCATTCACTACACACCTTCCAACTTCTGCCACAAATGAGGATGGGATCCTACTGACAGCAACTTCCTTTGATTCATTCCTAGAGCACAGCCCCCATCCTGAATGAGGCAGGAGTCATGTGGAAAAAATAGCATGTGATCATTTAATTGAAGACTTTTTATCATGACATGGGCAACCTTAATTGAGGGATTTTCTAATTTGAATTCTTGACTTTGCATCCTTTGTTCTTTAACATAGGTTTTTAATGTAATTTTCTACTTTTTAAAAATGTAATAATTGTAAATGCAAATTCCATCATGTGGAACCACATCAACTTCCCACACAGTTTAGCAGCAGAGTTTGGATCTTTAGATCTAGAAAATAGTCTTCTACCACTTGAGCGAAGGGAGTAATAGGTAGCAACAGAAGGCTATTATTTTCTATGTGGATATGCTATTAGATGAGAACGAAGGCATTTGCTTTGTTGGTGGATTTCACAGCTATTTGTAGACAGCAAAAGAATGTTAAAACTCAAGAATAATGGGCTTGATTCCAGGTTCTTGAGGGGAGTGTGTTCTGGTGGGTACAGACCTTTCTGCCCTGTTCTCTCCCCCTCCCCCCCCCATCACCTCTCCTATTCCGCTCCCATGGTCGCACCAGGCAGGTTTCAAATGAGGCATCTCTAGATTAGGGGAATTGAGTGGAGGGAAATGGTCAGAGCAGTTGATAAAGTAGAATATCCCCATTGTAAAAAGCCTATTGAAGGCCTTTCTTTTTGATAGAAGTGCAGCAAAATGTTAAGTCTGCAAATCATGACTCCCACCACAAACCCTGAAACACGTGTAGTATTTAAATATAATGAATACTAGTCTGGGGGTGTATATATGTGTGTGTATATATAATATATTTGGTATTTGAATTAAGAATGTTCAGCTAGAATGATACCATGTGAAACTGGTACCTTATCTACCGTTCATAAACACAGCAGTTAGAGGCGGTAGTGTTAGATTTCAATTATGTGAATCAGACTGGCGTCTTGTAGTAGAGATGATTCCAAAATGTGGAATTAGAATCCAGATTCATTTCTAAATCTGAACTTTCCAAAGCTGAGTTTCAATATGATTTCATTCTCATCTTTATATAGCCTAAACATAATCTTTGACTAGTTACTAGTAATGATACAGAATCTGACTTGTTAATGACCTACTTATCACATTTCAGGTTTTCAACTTTTATTTAAAAAGTAAAGCTCTCAAAAGTAAAACAATCCATTTGCTGCTTTTCCTGGATTTTTAAAAAAGTATTTTAGAGAAAAATAACATTAAAGTTCCTCCTTTCAAGTGTGCCTTGTTCAGCCCCAGTGCTGGGAGGATGCCTGAGACAAGGGGGGCTGTCATGGGATATACAGCTGCTATGCTGTCCCAGCTGCTAAAGGAGGCACAGAGAGATGAGTTGTCTCCTCAACTGGGGCTGATTGGTGGTCCAGCAACAGCTGAGAAGTTTAAAAAGGTTGCAGGTCAGAAGAGATGGGTGGCTGCCAGAGAGGCTAAGGAACTAATGGGAGTGGCAGCTTTCAATAACAGACTGATGGGAAGCTTCCCAGGAAGCATGGACCCCCAGAGGAGGAGGATCATCATGAGTCTGGGAAATAGTGTACAAGACAGGTAGAGTAGGAAGCAGTCATTGAAAGCAGTAAGGGATTGGGAGAAACTGATCCTAACTGCTTGATACAGGGTCCCTGGATAGGAACCTTGAGCAGTGGGCAGGCCTGGGTTTCTCTGCCAACCCCAGAAGAAGGCTGGAAACTGTTGACCCTTCACTGAGGTTACTGGCCCTCTGACTCATAAGACTCTGAACCACCCTGAGAAAAGAGAGACTACTAACAACTTCACCAGCAGGCTAGAATCATAGCAAGAAACTACCAAACAGGAGACTGAACAGTGATTGATTGGCCAAAACAAAGGGGAAATTAAGGCGAATTTTCCCTAACTGTGCCTATGCAACTGTGGGGTGGCACCATTAGCTGAAAGCTGCTCCAGACAGAGGCCTACTTGAACTTGCAAGGAACAGCTAATCTTTAGTTTAAGACAATGTGCATAGACCTCCTTGTTTTTTTTAACCCTTTTCCTCTGTTACATTCCTATGGATAAATACATAATACATTGATTTTAAACAAGCTGTTCTTTGTTATTGTACTTCAATCTTACTCACCAGTCCCAGGTAGAAGTCTATAGTCTGGGTCAAAACCCAGTTGGATCTGCGGAGGAGACAGTTTGTGAACAGGGGTGCTGAGATGTGGGGACCCACTGTAAAAGTGAATTGTGGGATTCCACCCTGAGGGAAGTACAAGTGCCATTTGGAAAGGGTACCCAGGGGGGAGAGACTGAAGGAGTCAAAGGTACACCTCACCTTGAACCATAACAACATACTTTTTATCATTTTCTTTCTATACTTCTGAGCCATAACACAATGAGCAATAGGGACAGTACATGCCAAATTTGTTTTTTGAGCTTCATTTCCTGGAGTTCCACAGGGAACTACCACTCTGTTTTGCTAAGTGAAAAGCAGTACTTCTGTGGCAAAAAATGCTGACTGCTTATGGCCCCCCACCTCCCAAAGAGATGAAAAGGTGTTTTGTATGTAACATTTTTCATTGGGGTCTACTGTTCAGGATACTTTTCATTAATTTCTCTGACAAAGCAATGAAATAGTTCTTGATGCCAAATCATTTTTAGGGCCAAAACTTGCTCTCATGGAAGTCAATGGACATTTTCTACTGACTTTTTTTTTTTTTTTTTTTTTTTTTAAGTGGGAGCATAAGGATTGATAGGCCCTTAGGTTAGTGATTGGTGATGGTTTTATATGGTGGAGGCACTTCAGTTTGCTAGTTTGTTACCACATCTCTTAGGGAATGTAGAATCCCGTACTTACCTTTAAGTAGTCCAAAGTCTGTTACCTTCTACAAACTTTGGGGAGGGATGTATTTACCCAAAATGATTGCAAAATTCAGATATAGCCCAATAACTTGATCAGTGACATTCAGGGCCGGATTAACTCTCCTGTGGGCCCGGGGCTATTAGATTTTCTGGGGCCCCATTATACAAGTCTTTTTCCTGGGAGGGAGTTTGGTGCAGGAGGGGGCTGGGGCAGGGGATTGGGGTGCAGGAGGGGGTGCAGTGTCTGGGAGGAAGTTTGGTGCAGGAGGGGATTCTGATCTGGGGCAGGGGGTTGGGTGGAGGAGGGGGTGTGAGGTGCAGGCTCCAGCTGGGAGCCACTTACCATAGGTGGCTCCTGGCCGGCTGCGCAGCAGGCCTCAGGCAGGCTGCCTGACATAGCCCCACTTTGCTCCCGGAAGTGTCCGGCTGCTAGCATGTCTTTGCGGCCCCTCAGAGGAGTGGGACTGTCTCAGTGCGCTGCCCGCAAGCGCCACCCCCATAGCTCCCATTGGCTGCGGAGACAGTGCTGGGAGTGGGGGCAGCGCGCAGAGCCGCCTTTTTCCCCCCCAGGCCAGGGGCCGCAGAGACTGTGCTAGCTTCCAGGAGCGGCGTCGGGCTATGGCAGGCAGCCTGCCTGAGCGTCCTGCTGCGCCACAGAACTTTTAGTGGCTCCGAGTTGGAGATTGCTGCCTGTGATTTATTTTTGCAGGGCCCCCCTTGAGCTGGGGCTCCTAAAGCCTCTGCCTTAATCCGGCCCTGGTGACATTGTGGACCGGGGGGAACCCAGTAACTAAAAGGAAGCATTTAAATGATGCTGTGGAAATACAATGCACTGAGTCCTAGCTGTTTAAATGACAAAAGAACCTAAGAATTAATAAGCAGACAATGTACACCTGTACACAATGTACCAGTGCTAGATCCCTCAACTTTTATGGAATTTAATATTGCAGCTAAGGGTGCAGTCCTTTGCCTCTAATTTTGAACCTACTACAACTTGTAGGTAGCAAGTGGACAATTAACTAATTAGCTGTGAAAATGTAGTTATTTTTCATCCCCATTTAATCCTTGGCCATGATGTTTTATATGTATTTTTCTCTTATAAGATCTGGACAAGACAACCAAATAGTTCATAGTTGTATCTGAACCAAAAATTTAGAAATGAAAAGCTCCATGTCCTATTACAAATACTCTGAGCCATCCAGTTCTAAAGGTGGGGGAGAAGGTCTTTACTTACCAGATAAGTAGAAGTGCAAGCCCTCACTGGTTTCAATAACACTAAATGAACAATCCTACAGCTTTGATTTAACTGCTTTGTTGAGCAAGATGTCTTTACTTAAAACAAACAAACCAAAAACATACAACCAAAGAACTCCTTATAGGACCCTTGAGAGCATTTCCTCTTGTGACAGACAGAAATTGTTGTGTAAACTACTTTGCAGATAGGTGAGGTAGTTAATCATTTTATTACCCCTCAGGAGTTTGAAATCACATAATTCATTTTCTGTTTTCTTTGGACTTATTAACTGGTCAGAAATTCTTTAAGAACCATTTACATTTTATCTCCCATTATAATATATTGAAAATGTCATATGGAACATATGAATTATTTGATAGGCTGGTGATTCAATTGCTTTCTAGTAGAGTTTATTTTAGGGTGACAGCAGATAATTAAAAGGTGAAGGCCATGGGTGTATGCAGTTAATTAGCTGAAATCTAGTTTGACAGACACGACATATTAAAAATTTTCAAATGAATCTTTTTGCATTTTAATTATGTTTTATTTAATTGTCTTTGCTATCAGCTAATAAAGAGCTTCTTGGCATATAGGAATCTTAGTTCCTGAATTCTATTCAGAGATGTACATCAAAACTCACTATGTACTTCCACCTGCGGTGCCCTTAATACATTTCTAAAGTGATCTCAGAGATTAGGATGCTACTGCTGTATTAAAATATAATAAGTCTTTGCATGAGTCAGTGTAGACCAGAAAGAGGAAAAAGAAGCCCAGATTACAGATACAGTTATCATACTGCTCTATTCTTGTTGCTGCTTGTGTGGGTTATGAATGTGCATGGTTTATAAAATAGTGAAATATAGCTATTGCAGCTCTGGCTTCTTTATCTGTGTCTTCAGGTAGGTCCACCCCTCTGGACTGAAGAGTAATATTTATCTCCAGTGCTTTTATTTGGATGGATAGCAGTAACAGTAAGGGGAAGAAAAACAGAGCACCTGTTTCCCTTAATCTTTTATTTTTCTTTTCCCCTACTACATGCCCATTGTAACTATCTGCCGTGCTTGAAGCTTTTTTGTTACATCAATTACATATTTTCCTCTATATTCTCAAAGTGCAGAAATACTTAATTAAAAAGAAAAATGAACGTCCTGTTTGGGACTCTTAGGAGCCCTGCAAAAGTATGAGCATCAGACTTCCAGTGCTGAAGGAGTTGATGGATAGGAAGGCTAATAAATTCGGTTGTCTTTCTTAAAGAGATGGTTGCAAGGTGAGTAACACTGAGAAATGATTTTATCTGAAGACATTATAGAGGTGGTTAGAGAGCCTCCTTCAGTGGTCCTCCCCCACCCCCCACTGTCTGATTCACTTCTGTGTAGAAGTTGCCATTGGTGATGGCTGGCAAAATTGGCTACATGAGAATAGAAAAGCTATAAGGGATGGAGGGGAAGGATATAGTAAGAAGAGGTGGGTAGGCACAGGGGTCTGTTAAAGATCAGGAGGATGAATGGGTGGCATGCTGAGATGGGGAAATAGCGATGGTATTAATCACAACTATGTTCAATGAAGCAGGTGGCAGTCAAGTCAATTGATGATGGACTCTGGAATCCTGCCATTGCTAGAGGGAGATTGGGCTGGAGCAGGGGGCTTCTGAGACCACCTTGCAGATCAGATGGTGTTTTTTGTGGTGAGGAAGAGATGGACAGTTGACTAAGCTGGTATATGGGAGGCTTGAGATGTGAGCCACTGTTTAGGGGTTGGGGGAAGGGAAGGCATCTCAGCTCTCTGAGCAGTGCTCGAAAAATGGATCTGGAAACTTGTAGCCTTTGCACTGGGCTCATGCGTGACTGAGGATGATGAGATGGGGAGCAAAACTAGAAGAGGCTACCCTGGAGGCTCTGAAAGTACGTTTCCCTTTTCCTGGCAGGGCTGGTGCCACTGGAAGGTATTCTTCAGGGAAACAGGCTTTACAAAAAACTGCTGTTGGAAAAGCCAGCTCTCTTGGTGCTGGAGGGACCTCATGTGGAGTTTGTAGGGGGAATGGGTCTCCTGAACCTTGTATTCCTGGATGGCTTCTCTGATAGATAACAGGAAAAAATTAGCCCACTCCTGACTTTTCCTGGTGTCCCAATTAGTGGCTCCACATACCTAGTACTCTTCTTATAACAGAGAAAAAGGTTTCTGATGGGACTCAAAACAAGCTCAGTGCTCACCTTTGTTTTTCTGTCTGAATTGTGAAGTTGTTCAGAGTTACAACTACCCTCTATCTATCCTGGCACAAAAGCAACATAGTACTTTGATTTAGGAATGCATAGCTTCAACTTAGAGTATTGATCCATCATCTTTCTCTAATATAGATGAATTGCTAGAAAAAAATTAACAGCCTCTTGTTGTCCAGCATATCATGTGCTCAGAAATCCATGGCACCCTATTGCCATTGAAAACTATAGGGTTTGCAGAAAACAACAAAATACAGACTACCAAGGGTAGTGTACCTCAAAGAAAATCTACATATAGGGGAATGAAAGTGATTAGCACCCAAACACAAAATTAAGTTGCAATTACCCTCAGCAATGAGGGGATTCATTTCTCTTATGGATGTTTGTGGTGGAGCAAACTCTGTGGCCCAAAAGAGTGTGTGTTTGGAGGGGTGGGGTGTACTGGCTAAGTGGAAAATGTGATACTACTGTTTGCTTGCTTGCTCTGAGGTTTCTAACAGAGTGATCCCTCTGCAAGTAGTAGGGTGATCAGACAGCAAATGTGAAAAATCGGGATGGGGGTGGGGGATAATAGGAACCAATATAAGAAAAAGACCCAAAAATCGGGACTGTCCCTATAAAATTGGGACATTTGGTCACCCTAGCAAGTAGGTAGACAAAACTTTGAAGTACAGAATATAACTTTAAAAAGCAATCCAACCAAACAAAAACAGGGCCTTACAAGGAAGTGTTCCACTATTTATTTTTACAATATACTTTTCTGGTAGTTGAGTTTCTTTTGCCAACTTAGTAGTAAAAGGTCAACTGTGATATGAATAGAGATGCATACAGTCTTACAGTCTCCATTCTCAGCACCTTCTATAGCTATTAAAATCTAATAGGCTGAATTCTGCCATGACTTCATATTGTACTATTGACATTTATGGGGTCAAGGTAAGTTTGATGGAGCTATGTGGAATGTAAGGTAATGGCAAAACAGTTTAGTGACACAGCAACTTGGGTGAGAAAATGTGGTCACATGGCTACAGAGATAGAAATACAGCTACAATTAACAACTTCTCCAAAACAATGTTTTAATCTCCAAACAGAGGGCTCGAACACTTTAATGTAGGGAGGCTTTTGTTTATAATATTCAGGATCTGAAATTCTGTATGCTATATCAGGCTGTAATGTACAGACTTTGTGTGTATGAGTGAATGTGACATTGCCTTAAAACTTAGTCCACAGAGAGGTTATGAGAACTACTCTTAGGTAATGGCTTTCTTCTTAAGCTTAAGAAGTAGAACTGTATGGCTGGAGTGAAAGGACGGTGGTTCTAATCCCAGATCTCTGTGTGTGTATGAGAGAGAGATTTATTTAGTAATTCAGCTAGTTGACCTGGATTTGATACAGGGACAATATATTCTTATTGAAATACATCACCTAGTATTAGTAACAGAAACCATGATTACAGTGTAGCTGCTAAAAGAGAAGAGATTGTTGCTCATGAGACCTCCTGTACATCTTCCAATTGTGATTCAGAGAATGTTAGCACAGATGAACACTGGCATTTGGGAACTGTGAAAATGAATATTTCAGTATAGCTGGCTTTTAGAGGAGGACATAAAACCCAACACCTGGGCATATTTAGTTACTAGAATGCTTGTTGTTTTCCTCCTTATCCTAAAAGTTCAATTAAGAAAAACGTAGTGTATATTAGGTGGTCAACAATAAGATACTAGCATCTCATCTGTAGGGGCCATGGTAAGTTCTGCCAGAAAACAACTGTTTTTGCGTGTGGATGGATGGATGGGATACTAACTTAATTTTTGCCTCCATACCTTATCATATTCCATTTTTCATGCAACTGACTTCTGTATTTACAATGATGCAGTCCTAGAGATCAGAGCTGCTGTCACTTATCCGCTTTCCAGAATTTACCTACTTGAAACTACTTGCCTAGAACAATATTTCACTCAATATTTGATACATACATTTACCTTTTTAACATTAAAACTGCATAGCCTTACAAAGCTTGTATAAGGGTATCGGTGATGGGAGTGCTAGCTTAGTTCAGTCTAACCACAGTGTAATTGCATCCTGCTTTGAGCAGGAACATGGTGAGATGTCAAGGTGGCTACAATGCTGGCAACCACTGGTGGCCTATCTACATTAGCATTCCCACTAGCACTTGTGGAGGTGAAACTGTGGGAAATTTAAAGGAAAATGCTGGTGCAGGCAATACTACATCACCTGTTTCCTTGAAACAGGCTTATTTTTGCACAGCAATCTGGGCAATTTCTCACTTTAATATCTGAAAAAAATACTCTTAAACCCAGCCATGCTTTTTCATTAAATGTGAGAACCCAGATCTTTGCCAGCCATTCTTTCCTCAGTTGAGTTCTATTTCTCATCTCAGCCAAACAAGGACAGTCTGAATGTTAAAGTTTTGGCTGACAAATGTTGTTTTTCAAGCCTAAAAGTCCCCAAAGACAAAAACATAGACTTTTTAAAATAGAGCACATATTAGTAACAGCTAGAATCGGTTTCTTGCTAACACTTCAAAATGTGGATGAAGCAAAAATGCCTTAAAGAGCTCTGCATGTTTATTTTGTCTAAAGGACATTTACAATATGTATAACTGACATAGCACTTCATGTGGTTGGCAGTCAAGGTATGGCCCAGAAAGCTGGGTGAAGAACCATATATTTTTTTGGTTTTTTTTTTTTTTTGGATTGCTGGAAGTGCTGAAAGCCCAAAATAAAATTGGTGTGGGTTGAACCAATCCCCAAAAGTTTTTTTTGCTTTAGCAAATTTTTTTGGAGGTTGACAAAACTTTTGTTTCAGATCAAACAGCACATTTCAGTTCCAGCCATTTTTAATCTAAAAAACAAAGGAAATTATTCACAAAATGGGAGGAGGTGTCTTTCCAATTTTGAGCCTAGTGGGGAGGACACTCATTTGGGATGTGGGGATCCTGGATTCAATTGCCCCTCTCTGCCTGCTGTGGAGCAAGGATTTGAACTTGCATCTCCCACTTCCTGGGTGAGTGCTATAACCTGGTCTATATAGTAGTCTAAGATGGGGGTGGGGGGGGGGGTCTGTCTGTCTGCCTTGCTGAAGCTGTTCTACTTTGTATAAAGTACTTGATTAGTCACTGGGGGGGACACAGTCTCTCTCTCTGCCCCCCCCCCCAGATGTTTAGGGCACTCACCTGGGTGAGGAGAAATCCAAGTCCAATTCCTGCTCCGAGGACTACTGAATAATTTATATGCAGTGAGACAGCTTCAACAGGGGAAACGGCAATATACGCCAGAATATTCTAGAGCCCGCTGAGTAGGGCCCTCACCTGCAATGTAGTAGATCCATGTTCAAATCCCTGCTCCACATGGGTCAGAGGAGGGAACTGAAATCAGGTCTCCCACATCCCAGGTGAGTGCCCCCACTGCTGGCTAATGGTTATAAGGAAAGTGCTGTGGTTTTGTGAATTCAGCTTGAAATATGTTTATTTTTTTAGATTAAACTATTCAATGAATTTGTGTCAAATTCACATTAGTTTTGGATCAACCAAAACTGCATTTTTCAATGAATAAAGTTTTGGTCAGAAAAATTTCACCCAGCTCTTCTGAAGGCTATATACTGAGAAGTTAGTCATCAGCAGAATGGGTTAAACTATATCTTTCCACCTCATTGTTATCTTCCTTGCCATAAAAATAGGTCAGTACTGTGTAATTCTGTTGTGCTATGGGTCAGCCTAACTACACAGAGCCTTTTATGCTTTCTGTAATGCTGTCTATACCTTGCGACTTGTAGATTTAGCATGTTTATTTCTGTTCTCCCATTGTCTCAAAATGTTTGTTTTGAAAAAGATCAATAGATTTCAAGGACAGTAATGTTTAACACTAAACTGAAATGAGTAATACAACAAAAGTCCACCAGTAGCAGAACTGGAGAGGAAGCAACTTGCTGCTGATTTCCAACCTGTGTGGTCTTGCTCTGACTTGGAGCTGCCCAAATGGCAAGGCTTCCTTAGACCAGTTGTTTCTGTAGCCCTGGTGGTGGTGGTGATTTTATTTATTTTATTAATGACATTCAACATTGTTTTGTAGCAAAACCATAACTGGTCAGATCTATGTCTAATTTGCACAACTCTGTGGTATTCTGAGTGCAACCAAAAGCATAAAAATACACAAATTCTGCAATGATTGTGTTCTCCGTCTTGCCTTGTGGCATGCCTAGAAATTGTGTGTTTAGTTTTTATCATCTGTGAGAAGTTATTGTGAAGTTTAGCATTAGGTCTCAAAACTGGATCTCATATTGGACAGGGAACCAGTTCAGAGTATAAAGCAGTAGGGAGTGATTTATTCAACACTCCGTATTGGATGTATATGGTTGCTGCATGTTTTACAATCTGAAGATTCATCAGGCAGTCACTTCAACTCTTAGGTGTACAGCATGTTACATTAGTTGAGGTGACAAGTTCATGATTACTTTGACTGGGTCAATAGCTGTCAAAGGGCATAGATTCCTGCCTAGCCAAAGGTGGAGGGGGTGTTTCTGGCTGTTGAGTCCATTTGGAGGTGCAGGATCAGGAAGGAATCCAGAAGAACTCCTTAGACTGATAATCAGAGGGAAGAAGTTCACAATTTGATAGTGAAGTATACATTTGGTAGGCCTTCTAAGCACCACATCCTACCCACTAGCATCAGACCTATCCTTCCTGAATTAAGTTTCAGTAAGCTACTTTTCTTCCACAGAAAGAAAAGTAGGTGCAGGTGCTAGTATCTGTCACCTTGAAAGTTCAGTCCCTAACCTCTTTTTCATCTATTTACCTTTTTCTCATAAGATTTATTTCAGTTTATTGTCTACAGAGGAGGATTTTTTCCCCACTAAGCTGTAAATGAGAGAGGTTCTTTCAGGATTACATTTTTCTAAAATTGTAATACATCACAGTAATCCACTACTCTAAAAGGTAATAAGATATATACACTATGCATTATTCTCCGCTCCTTTAACCATCATGGTCATACCATTTAAAAGTACTCACACTTTTGGGCTAGAATGATACATAGAACATAATGATATGCAAGATGTAAATACATTACAGCAGTGATAAAGGTAATATCAATCATGCAATCTTCTTGAAATAGCTTGTTAGCATCCACATTCAAATTAATTCATATGTTCATAGCAAGTATCCTATGAATGTGTCCATTCAAGGCATTAAAGTATAGCTAGTAATAACTGATTGACATTTTGGTGCGAAGCCCTGTTGTTCAGCTCTTGGGTCCTGTTTCTTATCTGAGAGTATATAATGAGGTGATATTTATTTGTCTAGGTTTACCATAGAATTTACCAGATTACATAGTATACTGGACAACTTAAAATTTATATTGGTGTTTTCTAACTAAGAAATATAAAGCTTTTCCTCTGGTGTTGGCTATTTACTTTCACTGTGCACTTGATTTTGCTGTGAAGTAACCAACTACATTCTTTTAGCAGTCAGCCCTTTCTTTGCTTGTATTTTTGCTTCTTAACTGATGCAAACAAAAAATTAAAACACTGAAGTGCAATGAATTAAAAACTATCAAAAGTTAATGGCAAAATCCTTAGTTCTATTAGAGGATCTCACGTTTCTGGTATGATGTTATAAATTGGTGTTTTCTAGCTTTTGCTTATAAGCGAAATATATAAATATATTGTGTCCCCTACAGAAGACAATATTACCACCAGCTACAACAAACTCAATCCATAAAAGGTAGTAATTGCTCTCTTGCACAATTTGCATTTTTCAATGGGCTCAGTCCTGATCCAAAGACCTTATTTGGCCCAGACTTCTGTGGAAGATTTACTGATGAAAAAACTTCAGTGTTAGTGTCCACTGAATTAGTTTTATGTGGAATTGAGAAATTTAATAATATTTATTGACTGAGCTTGTTGCATCCAGCAGTAAGAATGTTTTGCATTGTTATATAAAGAAATTTTAAAAAGCGTTAAAATCCCCTTTCTCCTGACTTAGGAACTTGCATTTATTAACGAGAGATCCGTTAGTGATTGCTATATGGTAAAAGAAAAGAGTAATAATACTTAAGGGTCATTTAACATTAGAGCTATTTCATATATCTGAAAGTCATCAATGTTTTTAATAAAAAAGATTTGTTTATTAATATAACTAAAATTCTGTCCCAGTACCCAGCATGAGTAATTTGTGTAGGTATTGGAATTCCAAAGGGGCAAAGGAAGGAAGACTAATCTTACCACTTCAAGGAGGTGGAGCAGTATCTGAATTCGCTTTAGTGCCTAACATCTGTATGGCAAGAAAAAACCTTAGGATCAGTGGAGTAGCAGACTTTTTTTGCTCTGCCGTACCCCTTTCCACTTCACCTGTCTTGGCTCCAAAATGAATCTGAGCACAGAATTTCTAGGATTGCTCATGGAGTTGTATACTGCAATGTAGAAGGGGTACAGATTCCCTGCACAGAATTCTGGTATCCTGCCCTCTTCTCCACCCCGCCCTCCCCCACCCTCAACCCCCAGTAGCCTGCAGTGATTCTGCTACATCTGAGTCTTCCACATCTGTGGAATTGGGGTAGGATAAAATCCATAATGTGATAATGAGATATTTGTACAGTCTGCGTGGAAAGGGTTAGTCAAGGGCATTTTTCATTTGAAAGACAGCACATATGGAAATAATCCAGTAATATTAGGTAATCTAGTACTGCCCATAACCATAAGTGTTGTACACTATCTTTTGACAAAGACTGGATAATCCTCTTAGCTGTGAAGGTAGATCTCAAATCAGCACTACGGATAGATACCCACACCCCTTAGAAGTATCTCCAAGAATTTCTGCCTCAAACTCAAGTTGTAAATCCTGATGTAATATTAAACTGATTCTAATAAAAAGCACCCCTCCAGAAGATGAACATTCTTGTGTACTGCCTTTTTATGTGAATACTGTTTCTTTTTTGTTCTTGGCATCTCCAGCAAGAGGCAGATGTTCTGTGATGCATCTTTGTGAGTATGGGCGGAATGGGACTTGCAGCTGTCAAGCTTCTCCTAGTACAGTTGAAAAGATATTATCCCAATCCCTAACGTTACTGTATCTCCCTATTTTATCTGGCCCAATAGCTATTCCTGCATTTTAAAACCCCATGCATGATTTGATCCTAGCTTAATCAATATAGGGATGAACGGAAAAAACTACTGGACCAAATTCATCCATGCTGTAATGCTGTTTCTATCAATGGAGTTACAGCCTGGATTTATTTGGCTCTCTCTAATACTTACAGGCTTCTCAATCAAAATCAGAACCTTATGGGATGTTAATACAAGAAAGAGTTTTATAACATTGTGGTATAATTAGTCCTGACCACTTTTTTTAAATTGATGGATAATATCAATGTTTATTTTTAAGTATTTTAAATTTTCATAGTTGGGGGGGAACGGGTCCAGACAGTTTTTGAATCTCAACATCTACGGTCATTAAATAAGTTAAAACTTGATAAACTATTAAAACACAAGCTGTCTACATCACCTATCAAAATATACAAAGTAAATATCCTTAAATTAATAAAGTATACCTGTTGTTACTATTCATTTGCTAGTCCATTTGTACCTAGCCTAATTCAAAAGTTTACATCACTGGGTTTTGACTCAGTTCTCAAGTTCTCAAGCAGCATTTTTTTCTTTTGCCAATCTGTAAATTTTAACTATCGTCTATAATATTTACTGACAAGTACTGATCTAATCCTTCCAAGCCTAGGTATAATCTTAAACAATAACAACAGAATCAAGTCTACCAGCATACAAACAAAATTCAACCCGATGTTCTATACCTGCTTACAGTAGGTTTGCATTTGTCCTTAAAATTTTACAATGTGTATTTGACTTCACAACCAAAGAGAATTTGAATAGGGAGCAATGTACTAAACCAACAATAAGTTCTGGTATAATACAATCTCTTTGCATGTTTATAGTCCTGTTTAAGTTACTGAAAGGTTGAGAAATGCTGATGAAATTTTAAAAATTATTTCAAGTTGGGACTGAGTTTATTTGAAGTGAATGAACATTTGAATTGGCTCAGGGAGGAAAACCTCAGCAGGGTGAACTTGAACTTCCAACAGAATGATGAGAGACTAGTTTTGCTTGTTATAATTGCTTGGTCTCTCTCTCTCTCTCTCTCTCTCTCTCTCTCTCTCTCTCTCTCTCTCTCTCTCTCTGTCATTGGTTATCTGAGTGATGCACCTGGAATTGGTACAAACTCCAAGACAAGTTTATATTCCATGTAGAAGGGACTATTCCCATTCAATCTTTAATTATTTTAATTGTCCCAACGAATGCCATTGGAAGTTGTTGCACACAGCATTTGTTGTAGGAGTCAGAGTGAAAGTAAAATGCCACATAACTTACGAACATACATACAAGCCTCTTTCCCCAGCTATGCATACAGACATCCTAGGAATTCTTTTTCCCCCTGTGGCACAAAGATGATAACCTACTATCCTTCTCCTATATTTAAAAAAACAACAAATAAGAATAATATTTAACAATATACTTCACATGCATGAACACACAGAGCCTGATATTGTCCACTTATCCACAGAGAATAGTACCTTAATGCATTAGTAGGTCCACTGACCTGGGATTTCTTGCAGAAAATGCATAGCTGAATTGGGTTCACTGTGAGAACAATTACAAAGTAAACTCTTATCCTGAGTTACCATACAATAGTATTGGAAATGTCATGTTCTTTTATAATCAGAAATATATCTATGGTGTCTTGAATATAACTGTGAGTAAATTTTAACTGTATAATGGCAACCACAGTGTAGCGCTGTTTTTTATGACTACTTTAGACTTGTATTAACAAAGCAGGCTTTTTAGTCACAATCTAAACAATGAAGCAATCCTATACATCTCCTATGGTGTGAATAAATGACCATACTTTCTGAAAATATTACCTCTCATTGAATCAAAAAGTATTTTTTGCACAAAATCATTAGTTTGATCATGTGAATAATTTGAACTCTGTGCTGGCTTAAAATTCTACATATATATAATATAATACCCAAGGATAAAAGCACGCATATGCATAGGTCTCAACTTAAAGCCAATGGAATTATTTTTTGTGCTTTCTTTGCTCTTAAGTTTAATGTCTCCGCTATTTCAGTTTACACCACTTCCCTTGAGACTGTTTTACAGTCTCATCTTGCTATTAGAAAGTTTTCACTGACATTTAGCCTATTTTTTCTTAATTTCAGCCTGTTATTCCTAGTTATGCGATCTTGAAACATCCTAAATAATGACTCTCCCTGCTTGCTGTGTACTCTTCAACCACATGTAGAAGGCTTTCATATCCTTTAATCATTCTATTTCCTGAGATTCTCCTGGTACGTCACTCCCTCAGGCTTCCTCCTCATTTTTTGTTGCTCTTCTAACTGAACAGGGTACTGAGCTATCATTGAAGTATTTCACCAAGAGGCAACATTTCTTAGTTTCACGTACTAAGTTAAAGCATAGGCAATATGTTCAGCAGCCATGATGTTGCTAACAATAGAGGGTTGTCCTTTTGAAACAAGAAAGTGTGATAGTATTGTATCTTTGGAATGTAGGTGACAGCGTTTAGAGCTTTGAGGATGCATGTTGAAACTGTGATGCCTGGAGAAAATGGTATATTTTCTTGAAAGCCCCAGAATTTTGATTAAAGCAGTTTTTGGATGATTGGATTATAGAATTGAAAAATAAAGCTTTTAGCTGAGCTTTACGCTTGATTTGGGCTTTGGCAAAACTTTTATTAGACTGAGAGAGCTCCCTCAACATGGGAATACATTGTTATAATTTTCTGTATGAAATAAAGATACCAGTAGAAAAAGCATGAAAGACAATCATTTAAAAAAAAAACACTTCAAAGTGTAGACCTGTGACTGTTATGACAGAGGTCTATCTGTTTAGTGATTTTTTTTTTTAAATTATGCATAATGTAGAATTTCTTTATTCTAAACCATTGATGATTTTATATGTGAGGGTAATTAACAATTGGAGCAATTTATTAAAGGTTGCAGTAATTCTTAAATCAAGATTGGATGTTTTCCTAAAAGATATGCTCCAGGAATATATATTGGAGGAGTGCTATAGCTTGTGTTATAAAGGAGATTGTGATTCTCTAGTGCCTAGCCCAATGGTCCCTCCTAGTTTTGAACTCTGTGATTTACTCAACAGTGACCTAGTCAACTAAGCTGTTTTTCTTAGTAGAATTCAGAATGCTTAATACTATGCAAAACAGATGCTGTATGATCCAGCAAATATATTCTGTTTAAAGTGTTCATACTTGGAAATTCTATGTTAGGGGGAATAGAATAATTTTATGCCATTCAGTATGATTCTGATAAGTTGGGCATGGTTCCATATAGACAGTAACTATCAGGAATGTATATTTCATGCCGGTTAGGCACTTGGAGCCTGATTCAGAGTCCACTGAAGTCAATTAAAAGACTCCTATTATCTTCAGTGGGCTTTGTATCTGGCCCACATTAGCTTGGAAAGAGTTATGATGGGCAAGATCTTTAAAAATGAGTGGATTTTTTTTTTTTTGGTTGCCTTTTTCTTTGGGTGCTCAGCACTTTCTGAAAATCAGGCCCCTTTCAATGTATCTCAAAAATTGGGACCCAAAAATTGCGGTACCCAAAGTCACTGTTCTTTTCTGCAAATCTTGTCTAGGGACTATTGACCAAAAAAAAACCACACAGAAAAAAAAAAACCTGTCAATCATTTAGAGGATCCTGAGGAAATGAAATGACCTGAAGATGTCTGACCTAACCATTAAGGTCAGGCTTGCTATGGAAAACAGCCAAAACCTATTTAATATATGCCCAACCAAAATAAAATATCTTCTTAATAACTGCATCTCTCTTGGACCCCTTGCAGAAGTTGGTTCCTCTGTGTATTCACTACCAAGCATAGCTTAGCATTTGAGGTTTGCATGTAGTTTGGTCAATTATTTTTTGCAGTTTTGGTTTACAAGCCGCCTTGAATTTTGCTTTATATTTGTAAGAAACTCCAAAATAAAACTGAAACATTTTCTTCACCATAAAAGAAACCATAAAGGATATTAAAACAAGAAATATTGTAACAAAAATACCAAATAATCATTCCATTGCAAGTGGAAGAGAGTGTTAAATGTCAAAGAGCTGGTTCTAGGCAACCTGCTGAGGTAACAGCTACACCATGTACAAAAAGGGTTGCATATCATCACCACCTATGAAGGTCAAACCTATAGGCAGAAGAGAAGACATCTGACTGAAACCAAGGATGATACTGAATCTGTTTCCTGAGAACATGCATGATGCTCCTGGTAGTGTGCTCCTGTGTTGAAGGAATCATATGCCCACCCATTCATGAAGAGAAGTAAACTCACCCTCCAGATAGTGGGTCCACCTCAACAGCTGAACAGAACATCGCAGAAGAAACTGTTTTGAAAATAGGAAGAGATGATGATCAGAAAACCATTGAGATTTTAGAGTAGCAGCTGTTAGTCTGTATCCGCAAAAAGAACAGGTGCCACAAGTACTCCTGTTCTTATTGAGATTTTGAGAGTGGTTATTGACAAATGATCAAGAAAAGGGAGAATAATCCCCTTGTATTTGAAGTGGGATCAGGTCCTCTTATGCCGACTAGCCAGTGGAGTTGGGGTGTGTGTGTGTGTGTGTGTGTGTGTATGTATATATATGTATATAATATACACATACAAACTTCTTCAATGTGGTGGGAGTATTAAGCTTTTGTAAACTTGACCCACATTATGTGCTCAGGGACAGAAAATAAAGATCAGTCACTTATTGACACTCTTATGTATGGTTTCAGAGTAGCAGCCGTGTTAGTCTGTATCCGCAAAAATAACAGGAGTACTTGTGGCACCTTAGAGACTAACAAATTTATTAGAGCATAAGCTTTCGTGGGCTACAACCCACTTCTTCGGATGCATATAGAGTGAAACATATATTGAGGAGATATATATACACACATACAGAGAGCATGAACAGGTGGGAGTTGTCTTACCAAGTCTGAGAGGCCAATTAAGTAAGAGAAAAAAAACTTTTGAAGTGATAATCAAGATAGCCCAGTACAGACAGTTTGATAAGAAGCAAGTGTGAGAATACTTACAAGGGGAGATAGATTCAATGTTTGTAATGGCTCAGCCATTCCCAATCCCTATTTAGCCCTGAGTTGATTGTGTCTAGTTTGCATATCAATTCCAGCTCAGCAGTCTCTCGTTGGAGTCTGTTTTTGAAGTTTTTCTGTTTTAAGATAGCCACCCGCAGGTCTGTCAAAGAATGGCCAGACAGGTTAAAGTGTTCTCCCACTGGTTTTTGAGTATTATGATTCCTGATGTCAGATTTGTGTCCATTAATTCTTTTGCGTAGAGACTGTCCGGTTTGGCCAATGTACATGGCAGAGGGGCATTGCTGGCACATGATGGCATATATCACATTGGTAGATGTGCAGGTGAACGAGCCCCTGATGGTATGGCTGATGTGATTTCACGCACCTCTGCATAAAACACACTGCCATTGCAGGCAGCAAAAAAATGATGATAGAAGAGCTTTTTACTCTGCTGAATGCTGACTAGCATTAGTTCTCTGATCTATGCTTGGCTTCCTGCTCTGGCCTTGGTTTTTCAGGCAATGGAAAGAGCTGATGTGAGACAGAAGAACATGCATGCTGCTGACTCAGTTGAGATGAGACAAAAACACAGGATGAAGTAATGGGGGAGTGTGACAGAGTGCTGGAAGCTAACAGGTGAGCTAGCACTCTCATCACTTAGGAACAATGAGTTCCCCTAGAGAAGGCTGACTGGCAAGATGCTGCTAATTAGCTCATCAGGCTGGGGTAGGGGAGAGCTGATGAACCAATTAGCCATCAGCTGAGGGGTATAAAAGACACAGGAAAGAGGTGAGGAGGGAGGAACTGGGCATAGCATGTGCTGAGATCTCAAGGAAAGGAGAGCACTGTTCCTGTAGGAAAGGGCAAGAAACACTGTAAATACTTGGCTGCATGAGACTGTAATGAGGACACTGAGGTGCCACTTGCTGGTGAGTCTGAGAGACTTCTGGGGCATCAAAGGATAGGGATGGAGCCTGCCCTCTTACAGGGAGAAATAGGGATAAAGGAAGTGGAAAATTCTAATCTCCATCTTGCCTTTGGATTCAGCTTTGCAGCTTGAGCTGGTTGGAACTTGGGATTGTTGTTCCTTGGGGAAATTCCCAACTCCCTTTTTTTTTTCCTGTTCTGAATTGGGACCAAAACCAGAAATTTCTCAGGGAATGAAATACCAGAATTTCATTTTGAATAACTTGATGACATTTTCTTTTTGATAAGGTCAAAATTGTTTCACTTTGAATTTATAGCCTTGGCTTAAATTTATAATATTAAGTTGAAATGTTTTGGCTATTGTATTGTCATGCCACTTACCAATTAGAATACTAGTTGAGCAAACAGTGTACCAATTGTCAATTACCTCCCAGTATTATGATGCTTTGGGGTTCAACTTGGACAAGTAACAGGTTTTGTCACCCTCTGCCTGTTAACCCTGGGTGCCTCTGTGCTGTACAGCTTGAGTTCAGAGTACTGACACCAACAGCATTATCGGAGCAAACTAGCCTCATCCTGGCTTTCACCAGCCTGGTTACTCCTTGCAGGATGACACCAACAGCCCCTTGAGTCCTGAGGTCTCCCCAAAAAGTCTTTCTCTGCAGTGCTCAGCCCCTCTGACTGTAGCACCCACAAAACCTTATAAAGTTTGCTGCTCCTTTAAAGATACTGTATACAGCACCAGCCAGTTAGGCTGAGGATTTTGCTCTTCAGTTTGAAATACTGCACTGAGATGTGTAATAAAACAATATAAGTTTATTAACAAAGAACACATATTTAAGGGATACCAGGTAGAAAGGATAGGGCTAGAAATGATTACAATCAATCAAAAGTAAAAATATGTTTCTAAGACTAAAGTCTAATTTAACAAAGTAGAGTCTTTTGTTCAAGTAGGTTTCTCACCTATATTCAGTTTCTGAAAATGTTCAACCCCCTTGGTTGAAAGGTTCCACTTTTCTCAGATATGCAAGAACTCTGGCCTCTTCTTTCTGCCCAGTAATGGATGCCAAAATGGCTTTCTGTCCTTGCTTAAATCTTCCAAAGTTCAATGACCTCACTGCAGGAGGCAGGAAGATTTCCTGGAGCTGCAGCTTCCATCCCTTGCTTAGTGTGAATGGCCGTCCTCCATTCTCGTTTGGCTGATGGCTTTGTCTACCTGGCATGTAAATGTAATTTCATTGTCTCTCTCCTTGATCGATTTACATTGGAGACACATTCAAGCAAGCAGAACCACATTCCTTTTGTCAAGATGGGGGTGACTTTAGCCCCGTCTGCCAAACATCTTTTAGGAATATATTTCTGGCACCTATTTAAAATTCTTCATTGAACACCCATATGCATGCTGCACAGTAATATTGACTAGTGTGTTACCAGTTTGCATATGATATCTTACATAATACCTTTTATGATGCAGATTATGACAACAGTTGAGTTGGGGTACAACTGAACTGGTCAGTCCAGCTGAGACTCATTGTTAAATATAAGGGAGCCTCTTCCCCCTGGTACTGGGGTGCTCTTACGGATACACATGCCTGGTGAATTTCCAACACCACTTACTGCAGCACCTAGTTTTTCCTATTCGAATCTTATTTAAAGAATGAGTTGGCCTGATTCTGCTAGGCTGGTGAGATCTGATGGGATCAAGCATGAGGTGATATGGCTGCAGGTCTCAAATTGACCAAACCAGGGAAATCAAATACAAACCTCCAAAACTGTCCCCTCACTGATATGATACAAACCGCACAGAACACAATGATGTGAATTAAATATGAAACGTTCTCCTTTGTTTTATTATGCTCTGACACTTTAGAAGTTCTCTCTTCGTTCTTGCCAAAATAAGCTTGTTTTTCTAAATTGGTCAAGCTTTGGTTTGTGAAAGGAAAGCCCTTTGAAATAAGCTGGGGGGTTTGTTTTGGATGTTTTGGGGTTTTTTCAGTACAATGTTAGTGAGATGCTAAGTGAACTGTAGAGTTCTGTGAAATGTTTTGTATCTGAATGTGAAGCTGTTGCTGAAGAGTTGCATTGAACCCCAGCTTCCACTGATGTGTAAGCCAAAGCTCTGGTTCCTCTGAAGTGGAAAGCCTCGATGGCATGATGAGTTGAAGTGTCAAAGATTTCTGTAACCTCTGATACATTCAGTGAATGGAAGAGCATAGCCCAAAAGCAAGCATAATGGGTTTTGGAGGAGGTGTGACCCAGGTCCCAGGAAGATGTTAATTTAGCATTGTCCTGAATTTAAAGCTATCCTTTCCAAAGTGGGGACCCTTTGGGAGAGTCAACCCCTGTTGGAACCTACGGTCAGCTTACACCCATCTGTGCACTGCAGGAAGGCCAAATTCATCTGTCATTCTATTGCAGTTCTCAAAACTGAAATAAATGGAGTGACAACAGGGATGAACTTGGTCCTGAATCATTGTGCTGAATCAGCTGCCTGCAGTGGTTTGGATTATTAACACAATATCATATACTAAAGAGTTAGAATTAAAGGTGACAGGTTTTCTTTACCTTATATGGAACATCATTTTTCATTACTTCAAAAATAAACCAAGGACTTTCTGTATTGAACATGCTCCTTGTCACAGATGTTTTCTGCAAAGGTTTAGAGGTTCGGGAGAGGGCAAGCGAGCAAAAAGAAACATGTATTTCCAAATTGCTGAAACAAGAAACTTAACATGGCACCTTTTGTGGCATTGCTTTTTGTGCCTATTTTGGAACCAATAGTTGGATTGAATCAAGGTACTGTGTTACTCTACATCAGTGGTTCTCAGCCTGTGGCCCAATTAGCACACAGCTGCAGCCCAGCTGTGTACTTAAAAAATTTCAAAATTTGCTGTTCTGGTCTGGCAGGGGGCAGGGCTGGCTGAGTGGGGGAGAGAGAGAGCGTAAGGCATCCTGCAGGAGCGCTCCTGCCAGCAGAGTGCTAGTGAGTGCATGGACATGGGAGAGTGGGTCTCTGGGTTGGTTTGGGGGAAAGGGAGGCTCTGGGCAGTGACAGGGTGGGGTGCTGGGAACTAGAGATTTGCTGCAACACACCCAGGTTTTAGGTAGGGCTCCACTCTAGCCCAGCGCCAGGGGTCCTAGCTGCGCAGTGGGACTTGGGTCCCGGCTGCTGGGCTCCATGCCTAGGGCTACCCTCCTGTCCTCACTCTGTGGAGGGATCTCTGGGCAGGGGCGTAGGGAACTGTGGTTCTCTACCTGCGGCCCACATAACACGTTGGGGGCCACATATGCGACCCACAATGATAAACAGGTAGAGAACCACTGCTCTACATAATACTATGAAAATTCTGTGAACAATTGGGCCAGCTCCCAGCAAGGAAGCAGAATTTTTCTATACGTTAGGCCCTCAACTGTTTTATTTTAAATCCTTTTAGTGATGATCCTCCAATGACCTGTCTAAGCAGATCATTCCATTGTCTAATTGTCTTTTCTGTTAAGTTTTCCCTAACTCTAACTTCATTTCTTTTTTTAAACTTCAAGTCAGAACCCGCGTTACCAAATTTTAAGAACTTTTCACTGTTTAGACCCCCAATTTTTTTATTTTATAGCTACTAAATGAGATTTTCCTTTATGACATTTTTAAGCATCAAAATGAGTGCAGGGGTGTGTGTATGTGTGTGTTTCTGGGTTGTTTGTGGGTCTTTTTGTTGTGTTTGCTGTGCTGAAAAATTAAGGAATTATTAGTATAATTTTAATTGCAAAGAAAACTTAGATTTTTCTATTTAAATACTGTACAAAAAAAGCATAATTTTCATAAAACCACAAGATTTCAGATTATTCTGAGTATTATTGATTCTAAGGTTCATGAGAAGGTTTTGTAATCAGCATAGTAATCTGACTTCTTAATGAGACTAGTCCTGTGAGAATTTGGCTCATATATAGTATGTTTATGAATCTAATCAACCAGATGTTATCAAAAACAATTAAAGATACTATCTTTTTTTTAAACCCACACAAGAGCAAGAACTGAAATAGTGGAGTTTTGCTTATCTAATCATTAAAACATGGATTTGACTGAACTGAAATCAAGATGTATAATGACAAAATTCAAAACCCACAAAATGAGCTGCTTAAACAAATCTCTAAGCAAAAACCATTGGTATGGCGAAAGCTCTGAAGCTGTGCTTAAAGCCAAGTGACAGTCATACTCCATATGTGTTTTTTAATAGGGATTTATTAAGCCACAACAGGATTTTCATTAATTGTTTCAGTTGCATTATGAGAGATGACAGTGAAGGGGGAGTGCCTTCAAAACCCAAGAAGTACATCAATACTCTACTAATGTTCTCCCTTTCGTGGCTTATTACCATTGTGGTATGGCTCACTAACTTTAATTTTTCATAAAATCATTATTTTTCCAATTTGAATAATTATTTCTGGTGAAAATGTCTGAGGAAATTGGTAGGGAACGTTTTTTTTAAAAAATTACCCTGTTTTTGAATCTCAAAAATATTAAACAATAAACTTTTGAAAAAAGAATTCCTGGACCATATAGAGCCATCCTTACTCCTCCTAGTCTTCAATAGCCCCGTTGCTCCTTTTTAGCAGGAGTTTGTGGCCTGGAGGCCATTAACAGCTCACTTTATACTATTAAAAACAAGGCCCCAGTCTTGCAATAGTTCTTTTTTAGAAGTTCTCAAAAAACCCTCCTTGCCATAGTATCTGAGTGCTTTCCAGGAGTGTATTAGATGTTGGCCACATTGCTTGTCTCATCATTCGTTCTTCCTCTCATTCTCTCTGCAGGGGGAGAATTGTGTGTACAGTGGAGTGTTTGCTTTGGTAGGATGTCTTTTGTTTGCTTGTATTTTAAATGCTGCTATATGTTTGTTTTAGAGAAGGCAGGTCAAAGAAGTGTGCCTTATACTAGGGGTGGAAACTGGTGAGGTTTGTGATGGTCTTTAAATCCTGAGAGTTCATTCCACGGTTTTGGATTGGCCTATGAGAAAGCTCTGCCTCCTTCACAGATGAGTTGCATGTGCCCTTGTGGTAGAAAATTCCATTGTGCCTGTGAAATAGGGTTGCTGACTCCCTCCCTTATCCTGGAGTTTTAGGCAGTCTTTTAGACATGCTGGGCCCAGATTTTGTGCCTTGATGATATGGGCTGAAACCTTGAACTTGACTTGATATTCTGTGGGAGACCAGTGTGGGGAGTGAAGAACAGGTTTGATGTTTGCAGTAGTCAGTGACTTCAGTGGAGCTATCAAGGCTGAGTCCCCACTCTGGCACGTTGAGTGCAGAAGCTGGGGGCCGCAAGGATTCCAAAAATTAATACTGGCCACTCCAGGCTTATATTAAACTCCCAAGGTTACAGCTTCTCGCTGACCTTGGATGGGTCGATGCTGCCACAACCCAAGTGCAAAAAACCCCTTTGGACCCAGGAAGGCGCACTATTCCTCCCTGTGGGGTACCCTCAAGCCCTTTCACCCTCCCTCCGGGGAAGAGCTGAGGAAGAAAACAAAGGAAATCAGCTGTTGCTGCCAGCTAATTAAACAACCATATGCACAAACCTCTTAGGACACAAAAATCTAATCCTGTTCTTAAAAAAAGGTAAATTTTATTAAAAACAAAAAAAAATACATTTGGAACCTAGGCTTTTTGCTAGACTTTAAAAAAAAATAATTACAAGAATTAAGCATTAAGAAATAAGAGAGAAACCTAATCACGTCTTCCTAGACATTTCCTGATCTACTTACATATCTGGGGTTTCAAATAAGTAGCTTTTAGATATGATCTGGTGATTTTCATGGCTGGCTTAAAGCTTTTTACAGCATAGTTCCAGCCCGGTCTCTGCTCTCTCCCCTCTTTCTGGAGAAGAATAGACAAAGGGAAAGTTTCCCCCCCCCCAATTTAAAAAGTTCTAGCCCTCCCATTGGCTCTTTTGGTCAGGTGCCTACTCCCTTCCTTTTACCTATGGACTTTTTTAACCCTTTACAAGTAAAACAAGTAGAGAATAGCTACTAACAGGGAATTTTGTAGGTAGCTGACTGGCTGAGTGTCCATAAAACGGAGCTACTCCCCTCCCCCTTCATTTATCACAGGAGCTATGACAACTTACACTGGCTGAGAATCTGCCCGTGAACATTTCCCAACTTAAATTTTACGCTGGAAGTTGGATAGAGTGGCTAGAGCTCCACATGATCTACTGCTAAAAGGGCAGCATATACACTGAACAGAGAGAAGACTTTAAAACTGTCACTCTTTCCTTCCAGCCTCTCCCTAAAATTTCCTCTCTCTAACCTTTTATGCCCTCAGGCTGTCTCTCTTATCTTTGTTCCTCCCATTAACTCCTCCTTCCTATTTAATATACTGTGTATGGCTGGGACCTCACAAAATACATATGCTCAACTGTGCCCAGGGCCGGCGCAACCCATTAGGCGACCTAGGGCGCTAACATTTGGGGGGCGGCGACCGCGGCGGCTGGATCTTTGGCCACCCTGGTCGTCGTCCGCATTTTGGGGGCGGGACCTTCCGCCGCCTCTGTCGGGGGCGGCATTTTGGGGGCGGGACCTTCCGCCGCCTAGGGCGGTAAAAAAGCTGGCGGCGCTCCTGACTGTGCCCCATTCAAAAAGAAAGAAAGAAAAAAAAAGAAAATCCAACTCGCCAATCATAATATCTTTTTTGGATAAGGTGCGTCCTCTGCTGTGTCTAACCAGTTTCATTGCACAGTGTACCATTAATACCATTAAATCAGCCATGAGAGTCATGAAAGTTATGAACATTTGCCAGCCAAAGCAAAAACCCCAAAACTCTTGTCCTGCCCCTTACTATGATGATACTGATGGTGTTGAAAAAACTAATGATATTTGATATGCGGGGGTGAGGGAATGAAGTTACTTGCATTGGGCGTATAGATGGATAAAGTTTTGCAAGTCTGCATTGAACAACAACACTCTGCTTCATGTAAAGAGAATACTTTTTAAAAGCTCCACAGTCCTTTTATTTAAAACAGACATTTACTGCTCATAACAGGTACCAGGCTGACAGTCCTAGAGACTGAAATCTTCTGTTAATATTATAGAACTGAAGGAATGGACTGATTTAGAGGGAAGAGATATAATTCTTGGATGTGAGGGGATGTTCAGTCCTTATGCATATTTAGCCCTTGACCTCTCTGCTAAGAGAGCTGATAGGTTTGCCTGTCAGTGGCAATTACAGTGGTGGTTTTTGTGATGTTTCAAGTAGGAACTGGAATGAAATAATCAGCTCCCTTTTTAAATAGTTCAGATTTAATTCATGTGAGCCAAAATAGGAAGACAACTTGCAGCCTTTATAGATGACATGTAAGAGTTTGTTCAAACATCTCCATGCCACGTGATCAAAGTGCTGCACAGTGTTTGAGCTGTTATATGCAGGGATTGATGCTGAAGTAATTACTAATGTAGTAATCTCAGACCTGTCAAGACTCTGCATGGCATTCTTAAGAACGTAGCTAGATAGCTTGCAGTGCTGCAATTCTGGAAAGAGAATACTAGAACCTATTTGGAGGATATGAACAGGGAGTGGAGAGCAGGCCCTATGAGAGGGTTATGAGTCGGGTGCTAGGATGGAGGCTCAAAACATTTATATAAGCTTCTCGCAACATCCAAACCTTAACTTTTAAAAGTTACCTCTCTGTACTGATGACATCCTCCTTGTGTTAGTGTGCAATAATGCATTTATACAGGTGGCAAATAACTATTTTAGTTCAACTGATGAGCTCATTTGCATTGATCTTAGTTGACAGAGTAAAGTTACTTCAGCTGAAATCCTTGATTGCTTTAACAAATCAGTCCCAGAAAACTTTGAAAAAAGAAACCAGATGATAGCATCATATGTCTTCTGCGGCTGAACAATAACTTTAGTTTAGAAACTTCTGAATATATATATAGCGCGCACTGGCTTGTAATGATAGTTTGAGGTGTTTGCTTTACTAGCAAAATCTGTGTCCTTTGAAAGGATGAACAGTATCTCTAGATGAGTAATGTACATCTGTGCTGCACTATATCAATATGCCCTTTTCATAAGTACAGTGTTGCGAGAACGTGTGTGAAATAGAAGCAGGTGCTAAATACTGTCTTTTGGATGATGATTTTCTTCAACTTTTTTCTGAATTATCTGTGGATGACATTTTAGTTTTAAGATAGGCACATTAGCTGGCTAATTTACTACAGAAACTGATACATTAAATCTCTGCTATATTGATTATATTACTTAGAGTTGAGTTTGTAAGAGGCTGGCAGTGTTTACCTGAAACACCCTGTGCTGATAACAAGTATTGATCCTGATGGGAAAGGGTTTAGTTGGTTCTACTGACTGAGGGAGGCAGGTGCTTTAGGATCTCACTTAGGTTTATGGGAAGTGTGAGTGGCTTTATGGAGGAGAGGATTGAGGATGGGCTAAGCAGTTCAGAGAGCAAACCCTAGGTGCAGCCACACCTGGAGAGAAGGTTTGAGTGGATCCTTATATTCTTACTATTGCTTTAAAAAAGAAAATAAAAATAAACCCAAACCCCAGGAAAGAGCTGAAGTTGGACTTTTTCAACTGTGTGGACTAGGTGTGTAGAACAGATTGGGAAAGACATCTGGTGAACCAAACCTTCATCTTACCATCTATGGCAATTCAGATTCTGATCTGATTTCTGCAGCTTTGGCCCATCTCTACTATCATTGAAGACCTACTACTTTATCATTAAAACAAGACACTGAGTGACTGAGCTGGGCTATCAGTCAGTGGTTTGTGTACATATGATTTTAAAAAATTGTCACAACTGACCCACACCACAGCAATAGCAGAAACTTGAGACAAGTTCATTTCAGCACTGAAATACATACAGTACGTACTAGCAGATCAAATGAAACACATGTTGAGTAAAACGTGATTATCCGAATATGCAGTAAAAAGACGGCTAACAGTTAACACAACACATGTTTGTAAAATACATAAGCTTTGTTCCTATTTTTGTATACTTTTTTTAAAGGAGAAGATGGTCATCAAAGACCTGAACTCCCATGAAAACCTATTACGTATTTGATGTAAATGTGAGCATAGGAGGTGTTCTCTTACACTAACATTTAATTTAATCATAAAATAAAACCTTACAGATATGAACAAGAAAGCTGAGCTGCTATTCAATAAATCCTCATTTTAAAATACAGGTAAGTGTAGCTTAAATACAAACTGAAATGGTGAAATCCTAGCCCCACTGAAATCCATATTAAAGTCCCCTTGACATCCTTTGGAGACAGGATTACATCCGAAGCTTGTAAATATCCAGAGATGACTTTGGGGAGAGAAATTAACTGATTTGAGTTTAAAGATGTAGGTCTTCCTCATTGTTTTCTGGAAAGGTTTCTGAGTCAGGAGAGCACAGTTCAGTTCCATTCTTGAAGGTCACGGACTCGCTGTGCGACCTTGAAAATCAGTTACTTAACATCTCTGTACCCATCTGCAAAGCTATGTTGCTTTCACAGTAACAGATTTCACGGATCACAATTCACCATTTGTGATAAAACAAACCATAAAATCTAAGGGCTAGATTCTGAATTTAGGCATGCTCTGAGCAAGGCTTTGTAAAAAGCATAGCTCCAAATCATAATTCCTTACCCATGTCATCCTTGCTCCTGTCAGTGGTGGTAATTTACTGCTTGTTTACACGAGCCTTTTGTTACTACTCAGCAAACGCTGGCTCAGCTAGTCTGTCCACTCAGTGAGGGAAGAGGCTGTGGAACTAACCCTTTGCCCCTCTTCATCCACAGCCTGCCCACCTGCTCTGAGGAGGAAGTAACTGGATTTGTAACCCCACTCACTTTAGGTAGTTCATTTACAAGTGAAAGGTTCTTCCTCTCTCTTCTTCCCTGTGCTGGTACAGAGTCCAAACCACACTCCAGCTCTAAGGGGAGGTGGGGGGAAGGAGGTGAAACTTAAACATTGTGCTAGTATTCTTACTTGATTAGGGTTACCATTCGTCTGGATTCTCCTGGACATGTCCGGCTTTTTGAGTTTAAAAATAGTGTCCGGGGGGAATTTGTAAATGTCGGGATTTCTCTCTCTCTTCCCCCCCCCCCCCCCCCCCGCAGAGCGCGGCACAGCTGACAGGGCAGCCAGCCGGATCGAGCCACTCACACGGGGCTCCGGCAGCCAGAGCCCCTCCTCCGCTTCCCCACTCCTCTCCCCTGCAGCTTCAGATCACTCCCCTCCTCTCTCTCCCCCTCCCTGCATTCGCAGATCGCCGGCCATTCACATCGGGCCTCCAGCAGTCTGGAGCTCCTCCCCTGCTGCCCAGCGCGCCGCTCAGCAGCACTCTGCGAGGGTGGGAACTGGGCTGTGCACTCTGTGGGGGAGCACAGCAGCATGTCGGCATGGTAAGGGGGCGTGTTCTGAGCGGCATGGTAAGGGGGCCAGGGGGTCGGAGAAGGGGCAGGGGGGTTCTGGAGGGAGCAGTTAAGAGACAGGGAGCAGGGGAGGGTTGGATGGGTCAGGAGTTCTGGGGGGGCTGTCGGGGCAGGGGTGTGGATAAGGTTTTGGGCAGTCAGGGGACAGGTAGGGGGTAGGGTCCTAGGGGGGCAATTAGGATGGGGGGGTCTCAGGAGGGGGCAGTCAGGGGACAAGGAGCGGGGGGGGGTTGGGGGTTCTGAGGGGGGCAGTCAGGGGGTGGGAAGTGGGAGGGGCAGGGAGCGGGGCTCTCATCATCCTCTTTTTTGATTGTTGAAATATGGTAACCCTATATTTGATTAGTCTAGGTAGAATTATACAAGACATGGATGTTGCAAGTGAACAACCTCACTGATGGTAGGGTTGAGAATGCTTGAGGTGGTGAGGCAGGCTCTGGAACCAGCTGGCTTGGTCATGAAAATCAAGGAGTTTAAAATAAAGGGAACCATCACTGTGCTCACGCTGCATGAGGGAGGATAGAGTAACTGAGAGGGAAACACATCTTTTTGTTTCATGATTTTATGCTGTTTAATTTTGTTCAATGCTTAGATACTGCATTCATAGGGGTCCCTATACAAAAAGCTAAGGTAAGAGAAAGGGAGCTCAGCCCTGTCTAAATTCTTGTGGGTCTTTTTTTCTTTCCCCTCCTTCCTCTGATGATCTCACTGACCGTGACTTCAGGAGAGATTAAATCATTGGGAAGTGGGAGAGAGGAACAAACTTTGAGAATTTAAGAGAACAGTGACCCTCCTCTCTCAATCAACTTGAGAAAATGTTTTAGTTCTTAGCTGCTTTTTTCAGTTATATACCAGAACACTCATAGCACACTTACAAAGTACTGATAGGTTGATGCTGACTACTGAGCTATGGAGCTTAATATTGCCAAGAGAAAGCTACTGTTTTGCTCTTTTGGGAAAAACACACACTTTTTCCCCTGGTGCAAGTGAATTACAGCCCAGCATAACTATACAATAGAGAGACTACTTAATCACTTTTGCAAAGCTTTTTGAAATCTATGGATGTCAAGCACTTTTTGTTTTGTTCTTGTTTTTGTCTTGTATGTTAATGGTATTCTTCCAACTAATGGAGGTATTTCAAATAGATATGAAGTAAAAATTCATATCCTCGATTAATAAAAAGAGCACCTTATTACGATTCCTGTTAAAGCAGAATAAGATCTGATTCCTTCTGTAACCAATGTTATTGAACATCCACTATAACAGTACTTAATTCTGCACCACTTAGGCTAGGTCCACACTACCCGCCTGATTCGGCGGGTAGAGATCGATCTTCTGGGATCGATTTATTGCGTCTCATCTGGACGCGATAAATCGATCCCAGAAGCGCTCCCCCGTCGGCTGCGGAACTCCTGCTCGCCGAGAGGAGGAAGCACTGTCGACGGGGGAGCTTGCCTGCGCCGCGTGGACCCACAGTAAGTAAACTTAGTTCGATCTAGGAAACGTCGACTTCAGCTATGCTATTCTCGTAGCTGAAATTGCGTTTCCTAGATCGGTCCCCCGCCCCAGTGTGGACCAAGCCTTAGTTACATTAGTAATCTTTACACAGTTGAGTAGTTGCTACATTTGTGAAAAAGGATTGCAGGCCTGGATCTTTAGTCAATTATATCTTATAAAAATGGACATAGGGATTAATTATGATTTCTTATAAAAAAAAAATAAAATGGCCCTCCATTTTCAACATTCTATCCACTATCTCAGTATCCAAGTGCTGACGGTTACTGTTAGTGATAACCTAAACATACCTATAATATTATCACATTTATTTGCTTCTCTTCAGTTTGTAAACAATTAAATTAAGCCTAACTTAATAAAATGTGCCCAACTAATCTTTTTGAAAGGACTTTATTATAGTATTATATTCAGTTATAAGTGCTTCTGCACAATTTTTTTTTTTTTTTTTTTTTTAGGGGAAACTCTAGCATACATCTCAACCTGCTCAATCAAGCTAAAGGCCTGGCAATGCCTCCATACTCAGAGAGAAGTTGTAGTTAGGTAGAGGTTAGTTAATGTACTTAGACCTGTTACTCTAGCGCAGACAAGCCTAGAGTAAAGGATGTGCCATGTTGATTTGTGGGATGAATATGAAGGGAAGAATCACAATCTCTAAATAGAGAGCTGGAGCTGAGCGAAGAGACTGGTTAGGATTTCTGCTTCCTCTCCTTTTCCAGAACTGAATGAACTGAGTCACAATTTAGGTTTTGGCTGCAGGAAACTGCACTATACCTCAGACTTTGGCTGGAAGAAGCCCTGTTATATCATTTTGCTCCTTAAAGGAGCAGGACATTAATTACATGTACTTGTTTTTCAAGAAAGCACACTACCGAGGTGTTTGCATTTTATCTAAATGTGCAGAATCTTCTCCTGAAACCCCTGTCACTGGTAAAAAGCAACAGAGGGTCCTGTGGCACCTTAGAGACTAAGGTGAAGAAAGAACCTCACTTTCTTCACCTTAGTCTCTAAGGTGCCACAGGACCCTCTGTTGCTTTTTACAGATTCAGACTAACACGGCTACCCCTCTGATCCCTGTCACTGATGTGTTTATAAAAGAAACTGAAGCTTAGAGATTTAGCACCATATTCTGATACCCTTACTTTTTGCCTTGAGTTGGACCTTATCTTCAAATAGACCCACTGTGTTCAGTGTGGGTAAGGGTATCAGAATCTGGGTCTATGTGACTAGCCCAAGATCACACAGCCAGTCTGTTAAAGAGATAGAAATAGAACCCAGATCTTAGTCTACTCCTATATCTTAGCCACTGAACCATGGGTTGGCTATGTTAAATAATACTTTGTACCAGTTTCTTACAATGTTACATGTTTAAGTTCTTCTTCGAGTGATTGCTCATGTGTATTCCACAGTAGGTGTGCATGCTCTCCTCGTGCACCAGTGCTGGAAGTTTTTCCCTTAGCAGTACCCGTAGTGGGGGAGCACCGCTGCGACCCCTGGAGTGGCGCCTCTATATTGCGCCATAAAGGGGGCTGCGCGCTCTCCCCACCCTCAGTTCCTTCTTGCCACCAGTGAAGATAGTCGGAACTCTTGCTCCAGCATTGCTGCAGCGTCTTCCTTAGTAGTACGATCTTCGACCGTTACTAGTTTCTACAGTTAGTAACCTGGCTTGGGGAATGCCCCGAGCCCCAGGCTTCAAGTCGTGCGACTGCTGTTGCAATTCCATGCCCAGAAGCGATCCGCACTCCGAGTGTCTTCGCTGTCTGGGCGAGGCTCACATAAGTGAGGGCTGCAAAATCTGTAAGTCCTTCAAGCCTCGGACTAAGCGCGAACATGAGATCCGACTCCGGGCCCTGCTTATGGAGTCGGCACTGGCCCTGGCACCGGCGCGCCAAACCGACCCGGCACCGGGCACCGCGTCTTCGGTGCGGAGCGACGCCCCATCCACCAGTCGGCACCGCTCCCCTGTTAAGAAGTAAGGCAAGACCCAGTGGCGCCGAGATAAGGACTGAGGTGAGGCCGGACCTGAGTTGGGCAGTCCACGATCCCCCTAAGGACCCAGACCTCCAACTCGTGCGGAACGGAGTAGTCCGGCCCTGTTGGCGCGTGCCTCCCTGACAATGCGGATTCTGTCAACACCGGAGGCAGCTCAGGCAGCGCGCGACATCCTCGTCCTGCCGGTACCGAGCGGGTCGCCTGAGTTGGGCCCCCAGTCCCGCGGGAAGCCGCCGCTGGGCACCCACCAGCCATCACCAGCCAGGTCGGAGGTAGAGGTCTCTGCTCGATCCGTGGGGCCTTCCCGAAGCCTGCGACACTCCTCCACTCCGTTGTCGGGGTCGCCTGGGAGCGAGTCGCCGGAGTCATCCTCGGCCCACAGGAGCGACAGACGCCGAGACAGGAAGCGTCTATGCTCCTCGTCCAGCCGAAATGATGATAGGTCTCGACGCCATTGGCACCGCCGACCATACCACGGCGCGCGCCATGCTCATAGTGTATCCGGACAGTCGCCGGCACCGAGGCGTCGTAGCCGTGGCCATCAATGGGACACCAGAGAGAGCACCTCCGATGTATACGTTTCATCGTCGTCGAGGTCTAAATCCTGGGGCCGGACCTGACATGGACGGGACCGGTCGAGCCGCTCATATGGCACCGTGTGCTCCTCGGCCACCTCTGCCTCGGCGCCCAGCCATCCTTCCCCGGGCCACACCATCCCCCAGGAACATGTAACTGTGGTAGGACCCCAGACGACTCAGTGGCAAGGGGTGCCATGGCAAGGACAGTGGTGCCAGTGGGCACCGTGGCCCCAGAAACCCACACCGCCGGGGCCCTGTTCCGTGGCTGGGGCATCCCAAGCCCACTCAGCGTCCCCGCCTCGGCACCGAGACCAGTCCTTGGGGGCCATGCCACCAGTACTGCACCCGGACTAGGACACGGAGTGCGACATACCAGCACCGACCAATGCCCTAGGGGCTGTCCCGGTCGTCGCGTCGGCACCGGAAGAGTCCATAACGGCACTGCCCCCTCCTTCTCAGGAGGACTTCAAGGCACACCAGGAGCTCCTCTGGCGGGTAGCCACCAACCTCCAGCTCCAGGGAGATGGAGGAGCCGTCGGACAATTTGTTTAGTGTCCTCTCCTCCTCGGCACCGGGCTGTGAGGCATTACCGCTTCACCAAGGGGTAGCCAACATTTCCATTGGCCTATGGCAAACCCCGTCCTCTCTGCCGCCCATTTCCAAAAAGGCAGAACGGAAATACTTTGTGCCAACAAAGGGGCATGAGTACCTTTACACTTATCCTACCCCGAACTCATTGGTGGTGGAGTCCATCAACCACCATGAACGACACGGCCAGCCCACACCAACCCCCGAGGACAAGGAGGCCAGGAGACTGGACACTTTTGGGGAAAAAAGTTTATTCCTCTGTCAGTTTCCAGCTCAGGGTGATGAACCATCAAGCACTCCTGAGTAGGTATGACTTTAATTTGTGGGGCTCCTTGCCAAAATTCCTGCCCTCCCTCCAAGAGCAGGACAGGAAGGAGTTCAGGGCTCTAGTTGACGAGGGTGTGGCGGCAGCGAAAGCAGCTCTCCAGGCCGCCTTGGATGCAGCTGATACGGCGGCTCGTTCAATGGCCACGGCTATCTCCAAGCGACGGGCGTCGTGGCTTTCCCTGTCGGGGCTGTCAGTTGAATCCCAGTCCTTAATGCAAGACCTGCCATTTGACGGCAAGGCGTTATTTGCGGACATGCAGACACTCGGTCTGTATGTCCCGCTGGCCAAGGCCAAGCCCAGACCACAGCCTTTCGAGATGTGTTGCTCAGGTGTATTCCACATCCCACTCTCCTTCCCCTCTGTCCGAGTTGTCTGGCAAGAAGGAACTGAGGTTGGGGGGAGCGTGCAGCCCCCTTTATGGCGTGATATAGAGGCGCCACTCCAGGGGTCGCAGCGGTGCTCCCCCACTACGGGTACTGCTAAGGGAAAAACTTCCAGCACTGGTGCACGTGGCGAGCATGCACACCTACTGTGGAATACACCTGAGCAACACATCTCGAAGAACGCCAGTTACGGAACAGGTAACTGTCCTTTAGTAAGAGAGAGTCTGCCTCACCTCTTTTGACCTCTAGATATTTCTTGTCATGTCTCAAATTCAAGAACTGTACGGCTCTGACTTTCTTTCAGTTGATTATTAATTTAAATGCTAGTCAAATGTATTCAGAGTTCATGGAAATAAAACATCAAAGGATGTTGATGAGTAATTTATCACCTAAATTGCAAAATAACCTTAATGTAAGTGTGAAATACAAAAACAAGAGGTACAGTTTGCTTAACAGAGAATTGCAAATACTGACAAAGCTGTTTAGAGGAGTAAAATGCTAGGTTTTTTAGTTTAGTTTGGAGTGTCAAGTGTGACTGGGATTTAGTGATTTCTTTTGTCCAATTACATTTTGCTAGATAATGACGGGCAAATACTGTTGCTTTCACCAAGACTGAATAAACAGATAAAACTAGTCTGTAAGCATGACAAGTCTGCCCATTGAAACCTGAGTAAATTTGAAATCACTTGACTGAGGACCTAAATGAAGGACAAACAAAGCACAAAAACAGTGTGACTATTCCAATAAGTAAATCACAGCATGATTGGCCCCAAGGGGCCTAAGTTGTCTTTCATATATATGCTAAGCTGATGGACTTTATTGGCTATTGCAAATGTAGCATGTATTGGAGGCCAATACTTAACCTGAAGAAGTGGTTGAAGGCCAATAGTATCAATCACATGAGAATCCAAGAAGATGAAACAGATGTCAACCATCACACAATAAGTAATAGAACATGAACAAAACTGTTGGGCCTTTAGCGTATTCCTTTCACCAATGTGCAGCTTCAAACCAAATAACAGCAAAACACCTGGCATTTTATTTTGCTATGTATGAGAGAAGCCCCATACTTTTTATTTTGTTTTAATTTTGAAGGCACTAAATATAACTCCTCATAGTGAAACAAAGCTGGGTTCCCCTGAAATAGACTGATAATGGCCCCTACACACAGACCAACAGTGATGGAAGCATATATCTCTGCCAGAATAAAGCTTTCTGGTGATTAGTAAGACATTGGAAAGCTAAGACAAGGCATGTGTCCAGGAGGGAGCAAACTTCATACTATGGGGAATACAAGAGCAAAAGCTCTTACCCATCATTTTAAAATGAGTTCTGCCAAGAAGGTAGGTGAGGTTAGAGTGCAGACACCCACCTCAATAAGACACATAAAGAAAGGTTCAAATATTGCCATCCTAAAATCATCCTCTACATTACAGGCAGAGTGTGCAATGGTTGCAAGGCGAGTGTAATATTGTCACTGCTGCTCAAGCCAGTAAATGTGCAGGCTGCTATATTCTCTACAAGTTACAAGCAGCAGAGGAACCCTGCTGAGGCCATGCTAAAATGAAATTACAGTAGTCAAACTTGTGGTTATAAGTGTGTTGTGAGATAAGGGCACAACCTGTGCAAACTGCTCAGCTGGAAGAAACCTTTCCATAATATTTCTGACATAAGACTGGCATTGGAATTGCATGGTCAAAAAACCCACAAAGGTGCTTAACTAAAGAGTAAAAAACAGGTTCCCACTGCATATGGAATTCCTTTTCCTACCATCTGCAAATTCAGTTTGGTTAATACAAGCCTGATCCTGCAAACCTTAAGCCCTGAAGCATTCTCATTGATTTCAATAGGAGTAATTGCTTGAGTAATGGCTGTGGGGTGACCAGATGTCCCGATTTTATAAGGACAGTCCTGATTTTGGGGTCTTTTTCTTATATAGGCTCCTATTACCCCCCCCTCCACCCCCATCCCGATTTTTCACACGTGTTGTCTGGTCACCCTAAATGGCTGCTAGTGTGAATAATGGTTGCAGAAGTGAACCCTGAATTTGTAATGCCCTTAGTAGCCTAGAAAGTAGCAATAATACTCCATATGGCCAGACTAAGGCAGAATTGCTGAACCCATACACAATAATATTTGTACATGCAAGTCTGAGTTTACATCAGTCTCCTGCAGTGATGCACATTCTCCATCCTCATTTGTGCGTTCTTAATACAGCACAGTGAAAAGTTGTGGTGTTTTGGGTTTTTTTTAGTTCAGAACAGTATGTTTTCATCTGCCTCTGGGTACCTATTGGTCTTCTACTGATGCACTCTCTTGTTTCTGTTTCCACTTGAAATACAGACCAGTTTTTCTTGTGTAACAAATATTGTTTTTCTGGGGTATTTCATTTGATTACTTTAATTTTTTTTCATGTGACAATCAGACACCACTGAGAGGAGTGTCAGTATAAAACTCTGACAGAGAGAGCTTTTAGCTTCTATTCCAGAGTTTAGGAGCCTTTTTATATTAATTAAAAATACATCCACATAAGAGAAAATTGGAAGCTTTTCTGTACAAAACCAGAAAATAGTCAACCAAGGATGAAATCATAATCAAATGATATCTCAACTAGCCTATAAATATCAGCCCTTAGTGTGCCCTCCCTTCAGAGGATTTCAACTCAAGACCTGTGCTGACCACATCTGTCTCAGTATTACATAAGGAGAAGGTTGCTATCTAAACTAAGTCATTCCCAATGCAAAGCACAAAGAACTGGTGTCATGTGCTGCCTGCGAGATGTGCCATTTCATGAATGGGCTGCCCCACACTACTCCAGATTATGTTTCCAGGTTGATTAAAAGTGTAGCTTTATGCACAGTGCACTGTAGTAATGCAGTCTTGAAGTGACTAAGCAATGGATTATGGTAACAAGATATGAACAGGAAAGAAATGGTCACAATCTGCTATTCAGACAAAGGTGAAAATGCCTTCCTAAACTCTGCTCTGTGATCATGCAGCAGGAGACCTAGCAATACCCTCAGGTTGTGAAGTTGAGTTGAAAATGGCATGCACAAACCCACAACATATGGGCTAGATGTAATCCACCATAAACTTCTAGTTGCTTCCCCTAACCTGCCAGTATCACCTGTCTTCTCTAGATTGATTTTCTGCCACCAAGATCTCATCTATGTCTAAGTCTCCAATTCCCTTTCCTAATCTATTGTGATGTACAGACTGGGTGGTGTAAAATAGAGATACAGAACTGGCTCGGTGTCCCAGGCTTAGTTTGTCCTCAGTCAAACACACTAGTTAGTTTCTCAGCTTGCAGATATTTTCCAGTTTAAGATTCTACAGTAATTTATTGGAAGATTTCTCTCTGAAGGATTCACTGTTCATTTGCCTATTGACTATGACCATCAGATGCCTTGAGAGCAGGGTAGTTTCTATAACCAGAAGCATATATTCATTTGGCAGAGAATGTGTATGGAAAAAAAGTGTTCTTCTGCATATATGAATGAGCCTGTCTTGGTCCTGAGCAATCCCTGCTTCATGCTAAGAAAACAATTTGATTTCAGTAGAAACTCTGTTCCTTGGGAAAAGATGTTGGTCCTTAAGTGCATACCAGTAACTGGAAATAAATCTTTTATTTTACAAACTAAGCATGATTAATAAATATTGGCCATAACAATGGTTGATAGACTAAGTGGTGATAGAAAGGGTAGGGAAGAGAGAATGCAGAACTCCTGCTACAAGTCTGCTGCTTTACAAGTAGCAACATGAAATAAATTAGCCTAGATATAGGCCTCACCTTCAGATTGGTGAATGACCTCGACTTCCATTGACTTTGAGAGTTGAGGGTAGTCGACACTTTGCAAGATTGGGCCCTAGTCTGGCAGTAGATGACATAAGTGTTGTAGTTTAAATCTGTCATAGTTATGCTTTCTATTTATTACTAAATGGCACACTTTGTGCTTTTCATTACTCTTGTTCCTGTGTGTCTGCAGGCTCAGAAGAACAACACTGCGTGTGGTTCATAATCTGCTCCTATTCAGAGGCTTCCTTCGTAAGCTTAGGGTCTAAGGATATTTTTTAACTGTTTCAATTTAAGAAAAAATCGATAGGGCTGTGGTGTGGTTGGGAAGAGGAGTATGGTATTTCATAAAAAGTCTCACCAAGCAACCAGAAATTCTGAGCCTTTTTACAGAGGCATTACTGAGGAACCCTTTGTTTTCTTATATTTTTGTTTGAGAGGTGAAAAAAGACACATGCACCATCTTTATATAATCTATGATTAAAGGTCACTTGACCAAAACTAATGATCAGTGACTGGTTATTAATCATAACCTTGAAATGTCAGAGTGTTTTCAGTGTTACTGAGTTCACCTACATTCGCTGTGGCCAAAATACAATATGCATCGTTACAGAGATGAGTACATTTTCCAAATGTTCCTGGATTTGACACTTACACTAACTTTAATGAAGTAGTGTGGCTATGTTCTTGCACAACTCTTAAAATATTTTGGGAAGACGGGAACCTTTTGGGATTGGTTGACTGACACTAGGCTGTGGCTATGAGATGATACTCATGACTGACTGTGACTCTGTAAGGCAGTAGTAAGAAAATGTGGGAAACTGGTGTTGCAAAAAATCCAATTTTAATTGGAGCCTATTGGAAATGCTGATTTCAAGCATAGATAAATTTCAGTGAAGTGCAAATGAGACTTATCCAGTAATTCCCATTAACGTCTCTGCATCTCACCCTGTCTCATCCTGGCAGAGATCAAGGTTCCATTGTATATTCTCTATTCCCTCAACTGGTGAGTACAGAGAATCAGCATTTTTTTTAAAGGAAAAAATGAACCAGATAGAGAAATCCTTATGTTAGATACCAGCTGGGGATAATGGAGGGGCCTCATTCAGGTTCTAACTGACTCCATGAAATAGGTACCAAAAGACAGAGGGGGAACCCATTCACCAGCTTGACCACAATGATTCATTGAGGTCTTGGGTAAATGTTCCTTCCATGGATAACGTCTGAGTTCCAGTCATGACAGTCAACATGTCAGTTGTTGTTTTCATAAATAAACTAGGAAGAACATGATTAGCCAGAGGGAAAATCAACTTCTGTTCTGGGTGAAGCAAAGTTTCCTATTGCTGATTTGCACTGCCCATCAAGGGGGAGGTGAACACCAAGATTTACATGGCAACGTTGGGTTAGACAGAGTGGAACCTGCACCCAGAAATACCCTTACTCAGAAGTCAATTTGGTGGGCTGGTGATTGACCTCTTTGCACCTGTAAACAGCAAAAAGTGCCCCATGGGCTCTTCTTGAGTCAGGACCCAAGATGGGAGATAGTGAATGACACCTTGCTCATCTAGGCAATGTTCTCCTATATGCTGGCCACATTTTCCACTGCTTCCCAGAGCCATACAAAAGATAGGAAGAAGAGAGCAGCAATGATACTGTTTGCATTTCTGGCTGAAGAGTCTCTCAGGCTTCATTAACCTAGCATTGGAACTTCAGATGTTTCTATTTCATAGAGGACCCTGCTGTTGCTTCTAGTTTGTTTTAAAATGAAATAACACAGCTCTTGCTTCCTTTTTATCCTCTGACAAGCTGTTCTTGAAAGTCAAGGATTTTGTTTGTTTTAAAAAGGACTTCAGTAGAGTAAGGAGCCAGAATGAAGTAGTTGAATATCAGGATTTAGTGTTTCACAACCTCATATTTTACAAAAAATCTATCTTGGTGGCTGTGGAGCTATTATATTGAACATCTTTTATGAATCACCTTTCATGTTTTTCCCCTAGAATGACCGCTTTAAAATTGAAACTATCTCTAAGTTTAAAAAAATGACATGCAAATGTCTCTCAAGAATGTGTACATTTTTGATACCTGAAAATTTGTTTATATTTTTCACATATTTTCTTTCCTATTAAACAGACATTGAATTTATCAAGTTGCTTTGTAGGGGCACTGAATGTGGATTGAGTCACATATGACTTAACATCGTAATGCTGCCTGAGGGTTACAAGCCTTTTGTTGCTGTTTGATGTTCTAGAATCATGCCCTCAATAGAACAAATTTAATGGAAGATATAATTGCAAAAAATGCAATCTTACGATGATGGATCACTTTTCCCCCCCAGTCTAAAATCATGATTTAGATTACTTGAACAGGGAACAAATTCAAGTGTTAAATCAAATTAGCAAGAGCCAGGCTAATGTGAAAATGACTTTGACTGCTAGGAAGTCAGTGAAAGGTTTTTTTCCTGACTGAGGAATATGGCATTAGACAAATGGAGCATAAGTATTTCTGTATTTTTGTGTTGATGGTAGCTAAAAATCCTATTTCCGGATTATAGACTCATCTGGAAATCACTGGGTGTCCAGAGTTGGAAATAACAGTCAACCCAATTGACCTATTACCTATATCAAGATGCAGGGTCCAATCTTGCATTAAAGTCAATGAGAGTTGAAGGTGCTCTGCAAACCAAGGAGGCACTCAGTACCTCCTAGTATTGTGTCCTGGAGTCTTTCAAGGACAAGTCTTCCACAATGAATTTCAACTTTGTGGACACTGGTGGGAAAGACACAGGCCGATTTAGTTGTCCTGTATCAAATTTTCTAAGCAGTCTCTGTGGAATATATATATTTTCACCTATGATCAATATAATCTTATATCATAATGCCAAAATAAAGGTTACTGTAGTCAGCATCTGCAGGGATGTACAGAAGAGGCTATATGGCCCAAGGAGTTTCCCTCTGCCTTTTGTTACCCCTGTACAGAGGCTGGTCAAAATCCCACAGTCTCTACTCCTTTCTCTCCACTCATATCTTTACTAGCTGTCTGAAAGGGAATGGGATCTGATGGGGTCAGGGTCTAGGTATGGTCCCACTCCCATCCACAGCAGATAGTGGACCTGGCCTGGCTCAGAGAGGAGAGCATGCTGCATCTCTCCAAGGTTGTTGAAGATACCACTCTGGCATAGGCACCACAGGAGGAATTTTGGCTAACATTCCTGCTGGGTGGGGTGGGGGTTCCAGCCACAATTCATCAGTTCCAACCACAATTCATCTCCTTTGCACCATCCTTTAGCACAGGTTCAGCATCCAGGGCAGAATATTATGGCAACTAAATTCAAAAATAAAGTAATGCATGTAGGTTACTGGAGACTTTCTCCCCCCTTGTCCTCCCTCTGCCCCCCATTTTCAATATACTATACTCTGTATACTTAAGGTGATTCATAGGTTAGTGCGTGTGTGTGCGCACATACAAATTATATATGACAGTGGGGATTTTTTTCACATTCCTGGAGGTGATTAGTTAAAAAAAAAAAAAAAAAAACAGTTCCATTTTGCTTCCAATACGTAGTCAATAAAGAGTCATTCTTACTGCAAAGTATCAGAGGGGTAGCCGTGTTAGTCTGGATCTGTAAAAAGCAACAAAGAGTCCTGTGGCACCTTATAGACTAACAGATGTATTGGAGCATAAGCTTTCGTGGGTGAATACCCACTTCGTCAGACGCGATGACGAAGTGGGTATTCACCCACGAAAGCTCATGCTCAGATACATCTGTTAGTCTATAAGGTGCCACAGGACTCTTTGTCGCTTCTTATTGCAAAGCTACAGACCTGGCTATGCATACAGTAAAGAACTGTTCAAAATGAATATTCATATTATTCAGTATAGTAAACCAGAATAAGCACACCCTTAAATTAGTGTTGAGAGTAGAAATAACATCATAATCCCATCTCAACAAACAAAGATGGTGGAAATAAACTTTGTCGTCCTTCCACTCAACATTATATAAAACTTCTACATTTTTAGTATTAATCTTAAAAATTGCAAACAGAACAAAAAAATGGCAGAAACTGTTTAAAATTTGTCAATATGAAACTGTATTATACTGTACTAAAGATTTCTGCAATTTAAATTATTTTTTCATTGTATGGGTTACATTTTCAAAAATTTGTACCTACAGTGTTTTAGTCCCAGTTTTTGCATTGATAGAACGCAGAATCTGGGTGAGCAGATGGCATTTGTGCATGTAAACGTGGTAGTTAGATGCTCTGATTCTGTCTAATGTAACTGTAAATGATTTAAGAAGGAGTTTGAACCTTCTTTTAGTTTGGCCTGATATGTGCAGTTGGTATGGCAAAGAAATATCTCGTGATGAATAGATAACTGTAAATCTCTCTATGGGAACTGAAAGAATGATGTGCTTTTTCTAAAATAAGTTTGTAAGCAGCGTGGAGTTTCAACCCTGCTCTGAACACCACAAATACACATGCTCAGTATATAAAGTCCAAACTTATCCCTGGCCTGGGGTCTGGTTTTATTGGCAATTGAAATAATACAATATAAACTTCAGACTAAACTTTCTCTCCGAGCTTGGCTATTGCAGAGGTCATCTCCATCTCAGACCCAGTTACTTGTTCTCCAGACAGATGTTCAACTTCTCTATGACCTTATTGGAGAATTCTACGTCTGCCAGTTAGTATAAATCAGAAATAATGGCAGCACGCATTCATGTAGGGCTCATGTACTTGACAACACAAACACTCAACTAAGTCCCTTGCATAAGGATGCAGGATACTAGTGCCTGCCTTCCTGCTTTCTTCTAATAGGACTCAATCCAGCAGTCCTTCCATATGTAGAATTCCTGTCAATTAAAGTCGGAGTTACACATTGATCAGGGTTGAGCTTCGATATGTACCATATTCAAATACAGGATAACTTTATGAAAAGTGCTGCCCACTGGTTTGTATTACCATGATGTGTAGTATAGACCAGATTTTCAAAACTTCTCTTCTACCTTGCCTAGTGAAAACCATGTTTTTAAATTTAGTCTTGATTTCCCTTTTTGTGCCCTTCTGGTTGCTGTTGCTTACAAAAGAAGCAGTAAGAAGTTAGATAAAGAAATGTTTTTCTCCAGGAATCTTTACCATTTTTAAAAACTTTTTTTAATCTGTGACTTTGATTTTTATGGTAGTATTGAAACCAGCTAATGGATTTCAGAGCGAAAAGACTGAGTTACTATGGCTACACAGCAGCCTGAAAGCTTAAAAGGACAAAAGGATAAATGAATACAGTCCTGGTTGCTTAGCCATTCCCTGAATGGCTTATAATAACTTGAGAATTTTAGTCTTTGACTGAGACAAAGTAAGAAAAAAAGGTTTTAGTTCTTTAAGAACTTATTTTCCATTTTCAGTTCAACCCATTGCTTTTGGAATTTTATTCAGTTAATATTTTGATTTGAATATATTGTGGCATTAAAGTGAAGTCACTTGTTACGGTTAAAATAAGCACAATGCTAAAATTAACACTTGACGATATCTAGAAAATGGGTAATACTGTAATTAATTTGCAATTGAAAATGTAATACCCCTCCAAATTATTTAGGGAGTAGTTACAGATTGTTAGAGATACTTAATTACAGGTTTCAATGCATTTTCATAACCCTTTGTATATTTTTTGGTTGAAACATTTGACTAAAATACGCATGTAAATATGTGGTTATGAAACCATTTTACAAATTAAGTGCTAAAAGTTAAGTACCTATTATAAAGGTAACAGACAAATATCCTTATCAACTCAAGAGCATATTTTGAAAGTATGTATACAGAAACTAGCTCAATTCTAAAATATTAAGTATATGGAGTAGTATGAATATAAACCTTTATCGTGTATCTGTTTTTATGCCTTATTTACGCTGAGTTACAGGATCAGATTTCTTACTTTGATCCAGCACCCTTTTGCCACTCTGGAAGCCTGCGGATCTCTTCCACTGGTGATTGCCAGAGACAGGGTTGGGGGAAGGGAGGAGGTAATAAATACATGGAGCATGGTGGGGTGGGAGGAGGTCTGGGTAGAGTACTACTGTGCTCCAGCTATTCTCAGCTCATGTATCAGCCCTGAAAAACCATAACAGCTGGTGTATTTTAAAGTAGCCCTCAGGCTGCTCCAGACTATTTTTGGGGCTGGTATAGAACTGGACTCAGAGTAGAGGAACCTACAACTAGCTCCTTCTCAATCACTCACCTCATCTGTTCCCAACAGATATTGGGTGTATCTGAGAATCTGGCCCATATTCTCATTATTCATTATTTTGAGTTTACCAGGGCAATTCTTCTCTGACTCATAATGTGTGCAACACCTTGAAGGTCCTCCGATATCATGGTGGTGAATGTCATATTAGACACTTAGGTCAATATATTCAAAATTAAGCAATTTTGGGTGCTCACCTTGAGACACCTTTTGAATGATTTTTTTTTTTTTTTTTTAATGGAAGTACTCAGCACTTACCATTGACTTAAGAAGGCATTGAAAATGCCCAATGCTTCTGAGAGTCAGGCCAAGGTTTCTAAAGTTAGGCTGCCAGAAATTCGGGGCAGTCAGAATTACTGGCTGGTGCTGGAAATTTTGGCTGACATAAACAGAACAAAGTCAGTGGGGTTGCATGGATTATACATCCGTGCACAACTTTGGCTCACTATTTTCAAAAATAAAATCTCACCAATATATTGTATATATTGTGAATTTTCCTCTAGAACAATAATGGGCAGGAATGTGAATACGAAGGCAGAGTACTGGGACGGTCTGTACTCAGTTTAAATAGTGCTGTATTAAGAAATAATTATAGGTTTTAATTCTGGACCTTGCAATTTACAGCTTAACTGACTTTTTATTATATACAACTTTCTTTTGCCAAATGTATGTTACTACATGTATAGTTAATATTTTGAGTGGTTTAATGAAGTAAAATATACCAATAGAACTGCAGTTGTTTATAAAAATAACCCAGCTAATCCAGCTTTACAGGATTTATATATGATTCTCTCATAATGCTCTTCTAAAATGAAACAATTAAAAAAAACAAACAAACAAAAAAAACCAGCTAAACCTTAACAACTAGAACTTCAATTTTCCATACTGTTGTTGAGGCTTTATGGAATGCAATGTTGCATACTAGACTTTGTTTAAAACAACAACAACAAAAAACTACTATAGAAACGAGACTACTTGAAATTCTGAAGTGGATCAGTCAGGAGGAAAGTGCTTCAGCGGAAGACAGGGAACTGCATGATTTTTAGTGTTGCCATGGGAGACAGCTTTACAAGAACATTTGCAGAGCAGATGGACTGAGGCTAAATAAAACAGATACAGGTATTGAACAAGAGTTATGTAATTTTCTGTGAAAGAACAGGAAAACATGATCACTAAGCAATGCAACAAAATTCAATGAATAGTACTGTGCACATTTTGGATGGAGATGTCAGTAGATTAATTTTGAATGGTGACACTTTGCTATAAAGTTCTTTGTCTGCTTTTAACTTCAGTAATTTTCATAATATTTTTAATTTAATAATTTGAGGTAAAACTACTGTATTTTGCTGGCCAGGAAGAGGAAATAGCCAACTAATTATCTGATTCTCAAAAAGTCAGTGATCTTCAGAGTTCATCCTATTTTTTTCTTCAATTTACGTGGGAAAATAAGTGTCCCTGATTACTCTATCTGTAAACTATCTTTCCTGTAGCTCTTAAGGCTGCAGATTTATACATCTATTGAAACGAATGGAAAATCCTGTTTGTTTAACTTATTCTCTGTTGCTAAAAGTTCTTCTGTGGCATTACAAATACATTTTATTGAGCAAAAAACCCAATCATTTTGAAAATTAGTTATCCCCTAAGACTACTTCTGTAGAAACTTAACCAACTCTTTTTCTGCATTGTGTGTGTGTGTGTGTGTGTGTGTGTGTGTATTTGTATGTTGAATACACTACGTTCAGTGGTTGGGATCTCTGGAGGTAATGGCTGCAGAAGGTTTTAATGTTCTACCTTCTCCTTTGGGAAATAAATATTTGGAACATTAACGTTGTGTTTTTGTAGTCGTATGTTTGTGAAAAATTTGAATACTTAAGTGTAAACATGTCAATTCTTTTCAGAAATTGATCCCTTTTTGAAGATGTGTAAATTCTACTGGCGAAAGAATAGTTTTTAATCTAAAATATTTTTTATATTGTGTCTTTCGTTGGGTCTGTCTCCATGCCTCTCTTCTCATTAAGATATTCAAAAATTACTATATAAACATTTTCCATGGGCCTATTCCAAGGAATATCTTCTGTATGGTAGCCCAGATCTTCAGTTAATTTAAACTGATGTAACTCCACTGATGTCCATGGAGCTATGCCAATTTACACCAGCTGGGGATCTGGCCTGATTCCTTCTAATAACAGCATACTGAAGATTGATTGATTGATTTTAATATATGGGCCCATGAGCAACAAGTTTATTTCCAGAGTGAAGGATAGTTTTCAAGGAAATTTAACATATTTAAGCAAACATAAACATTTGAAATCTTATAGATTTCCACAATGAAGGAATATGTATTTATAGAAACATTATTTATGGGTCTAACAAAAGTGCCAAAAATTTATACACCTATTTTCTACCTTTTTAATGTAAGTACCAAGAATAGGATCATCTAAAGGTAAGCTTGATGTAAGAATAACTGGGTGATAGTCAGGTTAGATGGTCAAAATGGTCTCTTCTGGCCTTTAAACCTATAGGTGAAGCCGTGGCCTCATTGAAGTTCTTGGCAAAACCTATTTGACAGGATTGGGATTTTACCCTGTGAATCTATAAATTTGTCTTTCATACCTGAACTCCTGTATGTCTTACATACCACTTAGACTATCCAAATTACAATGAGATGGATTGATACAATTTTCTAAACACACAAAGAAAGGTGATTTCAGAGTGGTTAATTTAACCTCCTTTCACTTTTATCTTCTCTTGAGCATGGACCGATTTCACAGAACACTTAAAAGAAAATTCAGATTTTCCTCAATTTAAAAATGGACTTTTCTACAGTCTTGATTACTAGTATAATTAATATTTATTTAATGGTGTGTGTGTGTGTGTGTGTGTGTGTGCGCACACATATATGCTGCTTTTCATGTGAAAATAGGTTTTCTGAGACACCAAATACCATTTTTGTATATAGCTACATATATTTAGACTTGTTTTAATGTTCTTTTGTTTCAAGTCTCTATTTTTGTCCCTGTGTAGGCATACAGTTTTAACTGATGCAATATACGAGACAACAGGATGTACAAGGCATAATAAAAATACAGCACATGGTTTGTTGTCTAACACATTAAATATATAGTTGCTTTGTTGTTGTCAGATCATTGATCGGGCATTTGATATTTCAGAATATTTGAGTTCCAGCTTTAGATACACCGTAAGTGGAGTTCGTGTGATTCTGAGTATCTTTTTCATATGTGGTACTCATCTGATAATAAAGTGGAACATTTCCATTGTTGTTGCATACAGAGCAAAGGTTGATGAATATTAGCTCAAATATCCAGTGTATTAAGGCAATTGTTAAGTAACTTGCTCTTCTACACTAGTGATGCTATTACTATTGTCATTAGCCTTTTTTTATTGCTTTCAACTTACTTTTCCTCAGACTGCAGCCAGCCTCTGAATGAGTGTGTGGGTGGGGTGGTGGTTACAAAGAGCCTTTCCCCATCAATATCATCAACATAGGGACAATAATGGTTCAGGTCTCATGCTCCCATGAGTTCAAGGATGGCTCTTTGGATAGTGCTGTGCAAACCACACCAAAAAGATCAACCAGAGAGATGTTTCTATCCCTTCAAGCTGTAGAATGTTCAGTGCTTATTTATGCATGCTCCATGACTCCCAGACCTTCATGGGCATTGATGATCTGCACCATCCCCAACATAGGCCAATACTCTACAGGCATCATCAACCTTAACATGCTTTGAAGGACAATTCACAGAAACTGTGTGAGTTGCAGGTGTGCATGTTTTTTGTTATCATACAGTTGTTTAGTCATTAATTGATTTCTGTTGTTTTCAGGAAATGTACCCAGGAAGGATCTTGAAGGGACACACACAGTTCTGCCTAGCAACAATTTGCTAAGAGATTCCTTTATTTGTAAGTTCCTCTTTGTCATAATTTAATAGGAAAATGTATTCTCACAAGTAGAGGGTTTATTTACCTTAGGAACATCTGCATTTTTACTGTATGTAAAGGAAACACCAATAAATCGTTTTCTCCACACTTTTACTATTCCTATATTGCTGAGTTGTAGTGGGTGGTGACCAGTTTTGTTCTTCTCTATTAAGGCTCTATGCTGACAGTGCATTTTGTCCACCAGTTTTGTACGTCTCAGGACGTGCTAAACTGTAGTTACTCATTATACAGTGAAATAATCTTATATTTAGAAAAAGAATTTAGTGCTTGCAAAAGGTGATAAACACCAGACTTTATTTTCCAAACTTATTAATGCACCAAAAGGTTTTGTAATAGAGACTAGCAATGCCGCTTCCAGTGTGCCTTAGTTCTCTTTTGGAGTGACTGCCTCTCTCCTGTGGCAGCCAATAAAAATATTGTCAGTGGTACAACTGGCTGAATCTGGCCTGCAGAATGATTCCATCTGGCCCTTCAGTCCTCCGCTCCCCCAGCAGCAGTTGCCTGGAACAGAGCATTGCAGTGAGTGAAATGCTGCCCAATCCAAATGTGGAGAAGAAAATGTCTTCCGCCTAACATGACCTTGTACGTATGGTGTGTGTGAGGACACCATTTGTAGCATTCTCCATGCATGCACCATGGAAGAGGCCATGTTGTAGAGATGGTCTTCCTCCGGCATATGCAGCACAACATTTTGCTACAGCAGCACAGTGTGAAGGTAGCTGGTGATCATTGTCAATCTGCAGAACCATCTCTCAGCTATCAGGGTAGGGTAATCCTTATTAACAGGGAATAGCCCTAACCAGCCCTGAACTCCGTTCTTCCTACAATCCCCACACATAGATCCCAGTGGAGTGGTTTGTCTCAAGTGCAAGGGAGGAAGTAACTGAAATGGCTTCTGGTAAGAAGAGAGGTTGATGCAGAGAAGAATAGAGCATTCCAAAGTAAGTTGGAAGATGGTTACTTGTTCATTGAAAGTAGTGGACAAGCATAATGCCTTATGTGCTTTTAATGTGGGTTTTTTTTATATGGCTGAATCCTAACTTTAATAAAAATCTGATCCTAGAATTTGGAAGTGTACTTTTGTATGTGACCCTGAGGTGCTCCAAAGCTAGCATCCAGCCCACAGCATTGAAGAGGTTGGACTACCAGTAATGATATTTGTGGTGACTTTCTTTGAACTGGAGTGAAACCAACTGATTTCATATAGACCACAAAACAAACATTGGTAGGAAGCACTTCACCGATATGAATTTTGTCCTGATAACACTTCCGTGAAGGAAGGATTAGTAGCCCTATTTTATAGATAGATTGGTTTGCCCAGGGTCACGTGGTCTGTGGGACAGCTGGCAATTGAACCTAGATTGTCTTAGTTTCAGTTCAGTGCTTTAACTACAAAACAAACCTAAAATGTAGAGATGAAAGGCTCCATATCCTGTTAGCAATCTCCTGATTTGCCCAGATCTTATATAATCAAATATGCATAAAATCATATCTTGGGGGGAAATAATAAACTGTCTCTCTATTATTTATACATTATCAAAAGGTAGCTGTCCAGTAAACATTATCTACTTACTAGCCTACAACAATCGTGTAAATATCTTTAATATATTGAGACTTTCCTGGTGTCTCCATTTATATCATACTTCCCCTTCAATATAGCATTAAGTTTTAAATTGCTGACTTACTAGCTAGACAAATTGATTTCTTAACATACGATGGTTTCCATGACAATGTTAGCATTTAACATTTTAAAATAATTAGGGTTACTGCAGTATCTGAGGTATGCCCGGTACTAAATACTTTCAAATAGAAAATACCACTGTACCTGGTATCTGTAATTTATTGGATAAACTGATGACTTAGATAAAAATAAAACCTCTATCCTGAACTTGCAAAGGCTGGTCAATTCCCCAAATCAAATCTTTATGGAGGTTCAAAGAAATTTGTTTATGCTTTGTTGTGTTTTTATATTTTTTCTGGTAGCACTTCCTGGTTTTATCTAGGCAGTGCTGAAATGATCCCAGGGACAGTTTTCATGGTATTTCCACACTCCTGGCACAGAAACACAAATTGATAGAAATTTCATTATCAACTTTTTTTAGATTTTGAAACCTCAGTTCTGTATGCAGTGAAACTTCATAGTAAGCCACACAAATTGTTTGTCATGTCTGCACTGTATTAATATTCACATAGCACTGACTAAATGCCCAAAGACTTGTTCCTTGTCACCCAAGATTAAGTGTAAAACTTTGCCTCCATCTAATGCCATCTCCTTTTCGGTTGTGCCAAAATTGTGGTTAGGAACTTACAGGTTGTCCCAGGACACTTCATGCAGGCTTTCACAACTAATTGGGAAGAGGAGAAGGGGATGGTATTTGCCTTATGACCACTGCTTGATATTTAAATATGTCAAGTTTTTAATATTGCTTGGTGAATTTACTTACTTAATGCAAATGGGATAGGTAGAGCTCCAACAACATACTACTAGGCTAAAAAAAGAAATAGGGTTGAAGTTAGAATCAGCTTGCCTATTCCAACTCACCTACCATCTGTTATATTATAATTGCACTTCTCTGAGGGCAACAAATTACAGAAAAAATATTGTTGGAAATAATAAAAATGCCGAGTTGACTAGACTAGACAAAGGGATGCCATCAGAAAAATCTATATGACATGAGGCAAAACACATGGAACCCATATTGTGCAAAATGTCATATTTATGGCATATTAGACAACAAATACCCGGCAGTTGCAATGTCTGGAGTACTGGAAATTAGTCTCGGTCTAATTTTTAAATGGTGTGACCATGTTTGAGGGTGAGCAGAAAGGGTTAGAAGAAAAAGTCAGATAGTGGGACCCCATATTGTCAAGTCCTTTATTGCTAGATAGGGTTTTAGTTAGGGCTGTCAAGCAATTAAAAAAATTATTCAAGATTAATTGTGTGATTAATTGCAGTTAAACAATAATAGAATACCATTTATTTAAATATTTTTGGATTTTTTTTTTAAAATTTCAAATATATTGATTTCAGTTGCAACAGAGAATACAAAGTGTGCATTGTTTTGTTCTGAGTGCAGTTATAGAACACAAAAATCTACATTTGTAAGTTGCACTTTAACGACAGAGGTTGCACTACAGTACTTTTATGAGGTGAATTGAAAAATACTCTCATTTTTAATTTTTACAGTGCAGATATTTGTAATAAAAATAATATACACAGATTTCAATTACAACACAGAATACTATATATATATATAAAAAATATATATTTATATATATATTTTATATATATATAAAAAAAATCCAGATATTTAATAAATTTAAATTGGTATTCTATTGTTTAACAGTGCAATTAAAACTGTTATTAATAGCAATTTATTTTTTTGAGTTAATCGCGTGAGTTAACTGCTATTAAAAACAAGTAACTAAAATTAGGGCTGTCGATTAAGGGTTTGTTTTTTATCCTTAGGCCATGTCTACACTAGCGAGCTTACAGGAGCCCAGCTGTACCGATGCAGCTGTGCCGCTGTAAGATCGCTCGTGTAGCCACTCTATGCCGACAGGAGAGAACTCTCCCATCAACATAATAAAACTACTACCATGAATGACGGTAGTTATGTCAGTGGAGAAGCTCTCCCACCACCATAGGGCTGTCCATACCAGCACTTCAGTCAGTGTACCTTATGTTGCTCGGGTGTGTTTTTTCACACCCCTGAGTGATGTAAGTTATACTGATAAAAGTGGGAGTGTACACAAGCCCTTAGAAGTATCCGGTATATCACTTGAGGTCTATTGGTTTGGAGCATGCGTACTGTGAGATTTCTTTCCTTGTTTGAAGACTCAGAAGATGTTTAAATGTCATGATGGAGAAAAAATGTAGTTAAATAGCTGTTAACAGATGCAAAGGAAAATCAGAGTTGTGAATAGTTTGATTAAAAGCCCTTCCCTTGTTAGTTACTCAGCTTTTGTTCTCTTGATTGGATGTCATAGTTTCACTAATTCTCCAATCACCGTTGTCTTCTAGCCTATGCAAGTCCTGAATTGGTAATGGAAGACCACTGGCTGGCTTGATATCCACAGAAAACTAGGAACCTTCAAAATAGCAAAGTGTCTCTTGTGTTGCTGTGAAAAATTTCCTGTGGATTTTAATTTTTGTGACAACTTGTTGTTGGTTACAGGATACATTGAAGTCAGTGGTGTGTTACGTGTGTGTGTGTTTGAGAGCGCTGCTGAAGTGTTGAACCTTGAGAACTTAACACATGACGGGTCGTGGTGAGGAGTAGCAAGTGCCCACTGACTTTCTCAGAGAAACATGTGGATCCAGAGAAGTACTGCTTTGTTTATTCCAGCTACATCTTATATTCATGTCATCCTTCAGCACCATCACCAACATAGATGGTGCTGAAGGATGATTATGGAGCTAGTAGTGTGGAGGATGTTTTCTTTCTAAGGCCAAAAGGAGAACATCCACCCCAATGCAGGCAGGGCTGTGCTGTGACCGGATATGAAGCCTGATTGTAAATAGTCCAAAATATTGGCAAAGGACAGGTATTTGTCAATACCTGTCCTTTGCCAATATTTTGGACTATTACAAAGCTGTGTACCGCAGTCCTAAATGTTGTTGCCCATTACTAATCCTTTCAGAGCACACACTTAAAAACCTGGTATCTGATTCTGCAATCCACTGCTGTGAAAGAAGCAGTCCCATTTAAAATCAAAAGTCCCCAGCAAAAGTGTAATCCCCATGCAATCAATAGTCATACTCATGTGGATTGCTAATGTGAGTAAACAAGCATTTTAGTATCAAACCCTTGGTGAGAACTCTAACTGTTGAGTCCAGTACCAATGACATCGGCACCAAATATTTCCATGCCATTAGCGTACTAGGTAATGTCAGGGTTGCTTTGCCTCTCTGTTCCTGATTCCACAATAATTCAGGAGCATTCAACTGCCAAATCCTCGTCCTTATGGATGGCGCCACCTGGAGTGATTGCAAATGTGTTCCAGTTGTTAGCGCTGTCTTTGGCACTGCCTAAATCAGAGTGGACATTTTGAGGTCTGCCTTCTGATTGGTACCATCAGCAGAGTTGCTGTCTTCAGTACTGACATGGACTGCAGTACAGATCACATCTTCAGGATCAGTACCGACCTTGGTGCTGGTGCCATCCTTGGTGTTGCTACCGAATGGAAGTCTTTAGGGTGCTAACCTCTCTACTGACCTTTTTGCTAATGCAGTGGCCATTTTGGGTTTTAGATGAGGCTAACATTTGTTTGCTCCACCTGGGGTGGCTCCCCAGTTGCTTTCTGATGGCTTTGGGGGGTTTATCAAGATTGAGCTCAGGGACATCCTCCCCCTCTCCCTTGCCATCCAGACGCTGTTCTAGGGGATGGTCAAGACCTCCCTATGGATCACGATCAGTACTGGGATCGGCACTGTTCCCATAGTAGAGAGAAGACCTCTTGGCCTAGTGTCAATTGGCCACCAATCCTATATCTCAATGGCCTCCATGGAACCTATGGGTGAGGTTGCCTGACCAACCTTTGATACCACCTGCTCAGCTGCCTATGTTACAGACTAACACAGAGGCTTCTTCCTCAGGGCAGGTTCAGACAGAGCCCTTTATAAAGGAACTTGTATTGCAGTAGGTGATTCCAGTAGTTCCACTTCTGTCGTCGTCTGCCTCACTGGATGACTCCATGATACTGGAGTCTTCCTCCCCAGTGCCTCAAGATTTTAAGGAGCATCAGGAGCTTCTAAGATAAATGGCTTCAGCCTTGGGTCTTCATGTTGAACAAGAAAATATGCACAAACTGGTAGATATTCTTCAGTCTTCGGCCCTGAAGGTAGCTCTCCCTATCAATGAAGCACTGTTAGAACCTGCTAAGACTTTGCGGAGTACCTCAGTTTCATTGATGCCTACAGCAGAACGTACAGACAAGCATTATTACGTTCCTATTCAGGGGTTTGAGTGCCTTTACTCACATCCTGCTCCAACTCTGTTGTAAAAGCAGCTAATGAGAGGTCATGATAAGGGAGATACAAATCCACGCACCAGGACAAAGAGTCTGGATCTCATGGGGAGAAAAGTCAACCTCCTCCTTGCAAATATCCATTGCAACTCAGCAGGCGCTGCTGTTCAAATATGATTTTGTGAATTGGGAGTCGATAGCAAAATTCACAGACAAGCTACCTGGATCTTCTAGGGAGGAGTTCAAGGTATTCATTGCAGAAGGTAGTGTGCTTGCCAAGACAGTTTTGCAATCTGCATTAGACCTAGTGGATGCAGCTACTAGAATTAAGGCATCTGCCTGTACAATGAGAGGCTTTGTGATGGCAGAACTCCAGCATAGCTCCAGAGATCCAGTGTAAGAAGACTTATCCATTGATGATCAGTATTTGTTCTCTGACAAAGAGATGACTTCACCTTTGTTTAAGGCAGGGGTTCTCAAACTGGGGATTGTGACCCCTCAGGGGTTCATGAGGTTATTATGTGGGCGGTCACAAGCTGTCAGCCCCCATCCCCAAACCCTGCTTCGCCTCCAGCATTTATAATCGTGTTAAATATTTTAAAAGTTTTTGTTTATTTATAAGGGGCAGAGGGGTGGGGTGTCACACTCAGAGGCTTGCTGTGTGAAAGGGGTCACCAATACAAAAGTTTGAGAACCACTGGTTTAAGGGCTCATGAACAACTCTTTGTTCTTTTGGGATTTATAACCCTGCCACAAAGAGGGGTTGTTTTGCAGGTCAGCAGCAGCAACAGTGCCCTGAGTGGTATTTCACACAGGCACCTTACTAGTCAAGGCACCAAGGCTACTCGGGAAAGGAGTTGAACAGAAGACCATATCAATCTACCTTTACACAACCAGCTTGTGGTCCTCCACCTTTGGGCTGGCAGCCTATTTGACTTCTGTATTGAGAGCAACATACCAGTTGTGAATGTTTCAACTCTGTTTCCTGAATTCAGGGACAGGTTGTCTCATCCTTGCAATGCTTGGGAAGCCATATCATTGGACAAATGGGACTTAAGCACTATGGGATTGGGTTATGCCTTTCAATCTCTCTCAATTTTTCCCCCTCTGCCTCCTCTACTCCATCCCTTTTCAGGTATCCCTCTCACAAGTCAGTGTTTCTTCAGCAGGTCCAGGATATATGTGCTTTGGGAGCTACAGAGGAGGTTCCTCATCATCATTGCAGAAAGGGATTCTACTCCCAGTACTTCCTGATCCCTGAGCCCAAGGGAGAGAGAAGACCTATCTTTTATTTCCACAGTCTCATCAAGTATATAAATTTCTGCATAGTTACCATGGCTTACTATTCTTCCTGCATTGAATCACAGTGACTGGTTTGTGGTTCTCAGTCTCCAGGATGCCTGTATCCAGGTGGTGGCCTTCACAGGCTCAGAAGTTCCTGAGATTCTTCATAACTGGACAACTTTATAAGTACACAGTTCTCCCTTTTGGCCTGTCATCAGCTCCACACTTCGATACCAAGTGCGTGACGGTGGAGAGGGGGAATTAATGTCTTCCCATACATAGATGATTGGCTAGTAAGAGGCAGATGTGATGAACAAGTCCTCAGTCATGTTCATTTTCACACTGGACCTCTTCGATTGATGAGTTGATTTTAAATAAAGCAGTGTTGAAACTGAATTCAACTTAAAAAAAAAAAAATTAGAGTTCCTGGGGCCCCAGCTAGACTCTACAAATTCAAGGGCCTTTCTCCCGCACAAACTATTCTAGATGATTAGTCACGTTTTTCTGAACCCCAATATCATGGCCCATGTATGCCTGAAGTTACTGGGCCATATGGCTGCATGCCCGTATGTGGTTCAGCATACAGTTGCACCTTAAACCAACTTCATGTATAAATGACAAGTTGCTTGTCTTTGAACAGGCTTGTTGAGTGTTTTCTGAAATACTGGACTCACTACGGTGGTAGGCAGAACAGAACACTGTTTGCCAGGGTGTTCTCTTGGCCCATCCTCCACTGATCAGAAAGGTAGTTATTGATATCTCCACAATAGATTGGGGAGCACGTCTAGTGACATTAAAGGTTCAGGTCTTGGAGCAGGAAGCATCATATCATATCAACAACTGCAGTCCCCCACCTTCCCAATAAATTGCTCATCCTAACATTCTTATGCTCTGTAGAGTACCAACTAGCAACCTGAACCCCATTCCTGAGAGAGAGAGAGAGAGAGAGAGAGAGAAAGTGGATATTTATGCTACTGCCACTGTCCTTTTCAAGTATCCTGAGATTTGTAGGATTTCCCCCTTGTATCTCAGGCTATGGAAGTTTGGTATGCCATTCTGGTAGCAGAAAACAGCTGGAAGCCCGGTAGATTCAGCCCAATGGGGAATCCTCTGAGGAGAGTCCCAGTATTGACTCTTACATCCTCCTCCTCCTCATCCTCCTGTCCCGTTGGTTGGGAATGAGGACATGGCCAGGAAGTCACACCAACCAACCTCACCAGGTAGAGGAATGGCTCTTGAGGGACATTGGCACAAGCTATAAGAAAGATAAGCCTTGAGGCTTCTTTCTTTTACATCAGGAAGTGGCCTCACAAACACCTGGCTAGAGATTGCAAAGGGGTTTCTTAAATCCACCTTTGCCTCTTTCCCAACACACACCTCACAGAGCACAGGTCAGATGTGGTCTCAAATCTTGACCATTCATTTTATAATAACTGCCCCCCCCATATTAATCATCACACCTGAACAGTAAAGTTGAGAGAAAAATGGTAAGATTCTATAGATGCATCCCTGACCCAACAAGCATCCAACACACAGAGAAGAAACAGTGCAGCCTCCTTTAGGACTAAATTCTGGTTAGGACTGTGTGCCTGCATAAGGGAATAAGAACCCTTCTCAGTATTATGGTCCTGTGTGAGCCACCTAGTCCTTGCGTCGAGGCACTTAAGTGAGTAATTTTGCTTATATGCAGTTTGATCCTTCCCTGGAGTAGGTGGGCAATGAATGAACAGGGATTTGTCTCCACCCCATGTTCTTATGTGCTAGAGTAGCTGAGCCACGTCAGGATGGTAGTAATTTACTGCTGGACTATATTACCGTAGATCCTCCCAGCTTTTTCTTCACTCTTGCTGTCTAGAAACTATACTAGCAGTAACTTACTATCTGCTCAGAAGCAGGGGAGGTATTGTGACTTAGAGGTATTTCTTTGCCCCTTGGTGCTCCTGAAAGGCAGATTCAGTGTATGCACCATCTCTTGCTCAGAACTGTGCCTAACTTCACAATCTAGAGCTTTGAAAGATAGCTAAATAATTTGTCAGTTGAAATGGGGGAAGTAAACGCCTGTGTCCAGAAAGTTGCATGGAGATAATTCGTTTAATCTTAGTTTAAGATGAGGTTAGATTTCCACTTTGTGTGTGGACTTTTTTTAGACTGGAATAGTTCAATGATAGTGCTGATGAAGTAGTACATATATTTTCTGAGGTTCAGCACTTAGTTGTGTTGTTACAGCACATATCTTATTTGATAGTGTCCTAAACGCTCTAATCAATATTGACCAAACTGCTTGTCATTGGCTTTATTATCCAAACTGAATAATTTTACCAAGTAGTTGTGCATTTTAGAGCAAGCTGATGACTGGTTCATTATGCTGTTTTGGGGTTTATTATACTTTTCATGCATGGGGGATTTATGCACATAACTTCCATTAGCGTTAATGGGAGAATTAACAAGCAAACAGAATTCTTTTAGATTTTTCGCACACTTGGATTGGCCCGCTCTTAGCTAATGTCTGTTGTCTTCCATTTCTGTCATGTGCCTTTTACAAGTTACCTTTTAACAGCTTCACTAAAGGACTATTAACATATAATATGCAGTATGTTGGGAACATGCATACAAAACTATTTTGTCATGCAACAAATATTTGACAAAGAATGGACTCTCTCCTATAAAAAATAAAGGAAAAGTCTGATTCATTGAAAGGTCTTTCAGAGGTAAAGTTTTACCTATCATGACACCAGTCCAGGTGTCAAGTTAGATTTTCCAAGGTCCCTTTATCAGAGGGGTAGCCGTATTAGTCTCGATCTGTAAAAAGCAACAGAGAGTCCTGTGACACCTTTAAGACTAACAGATGTATTGGAGCATAAGCTTTCGTGGGTGAATGCCCACTTCTTTGGATGCATGTAATGGAAATTTCCAGGGGCAGGTATAAATATGCTGGCAAGAATCAGTCTGGAGATAACGAGGTTAGTTCAATCAGGGAGGGTGAGGTCCTCTGCTAGCAGTTGGAGTGTGAACAGCAAGGGAGGAGAAACTGCTTCTGTAGTTGGCTAGCCATTCACAGTCTTTGTTTAATCCTGATCAGATGGTGTCAAATTTGCAAATGAACTGAAGCTCAGCAGTTTCTCTTTGGAGTCTGGTCCTGAAGGCTTTTTTGCTGTAAGATGGCTACCTTTACATCTGCTATGTGTGGCCAGGGAGGTTGAAGTGTTCTCCTACATGTCTGAGGGGTTGGAGCAGATGCGGTTGTACCTCAGTGCTTGGCTGTAGACGATGGATCATGTGGTGTGTCCAGGGTGGAAGCTGGAGGCATGAAGGTAGGCATAGCGGTCGGTGGGTTTTCGGTATAGGGTGGTGTTAACGTGGCCATCACTTATTTGTACTGTGGTGTCTAGGAAGTGGACCTCCCGTGTAGATTGGTCCAGGCTGAGGTTGATGGTGGGGTGGAAGCTGTTGAAATCGTGGTGGAATTCTTCCAGAGTCTCCTTCCCATGGGTCCAGATGATGAAGATGTCGTCAATGTAGCGTAGGTAGAGGAGGGGCATGAGTGGACGAGAGCTAAGGAAGCGTTGTTCCATGGTCAGCCATAAAAATGTTGGCATATTGTGGGGCCATGCGGGTGCCCATGGCGGTGCCACTGGTCTGGAGGTATATATTGTCACCAAATTTGAAGTAGTTGTGCATGAGGATAAAGTCACAGAGCTCAGCAACAAGTTGTGCTGTGTCATCATCAGGGATACTGTTCCTGACAGCTTGTATTCCATCTGTGTGTGGGATGTTTGTGTAGAGAGCCTCCACATCCATGGTGGCTAGGATGGTGTTTTCTGGGAGATCACCAATGCATTGTAGTTTTCTCAGGAAATCAGTGGTTTCATGGAGATAGCTGGGAGTGTTGGTGGCATAGGGTCTGAGCAGAGAGTCTACATATCCAGATAGTCCTTCAGTGAGAGTGCCAATTCCAGAGATGATGGGGCGTCCAGGATTTCCAGGTTTGTGGATCTTGGGTAGTAGATAGAATAACCCCAGTCGGGGCTCCAAGGGTATGTTGAATTGTTCCTGTGTTAGTGTAAGGAGTGTCCTGAGTAGATGGTGCAGTTTCTTAGTATCTTCCTCAGTGGGATCTGAGGAAAGTGGCCTGTAGAATTTGATGTTGGAGAGTTGTCTGGCAGCCTCCGTCTGGTAGTCAGACCTGTTCATGATGACAACAGCACCTCCTTTATCAGCCTCTTTGATGATAATGTCAGGGTGGTTTCTGAGGCTGTGGATGGCATTGCGTTCTGCACGACTTAGGTTATGAGGCAGGCGATGTTGTTTTTCCACAATTTCTGCCTGTGCACGTCGGCGGAAGCATTCTATGTATAGGTCCAGACTGTCATTTCGACCCTCAGGAGGAGTCCATGTGGAGTTCTTCTTCCCGTGTTGTTGGTGGGAGGGTATTTGTGTATCAGTGCACTGTTCAGTGTTCTCCTGAAAGTATTCTTTGAGTCGGAGGCGGCGAAAGTAGGCTTCCAGATCACCACAGAACTGTATCATGTTCGTGGGGGTGCTGGGGCAAAAAGAGTCCCCGAGATAGGACAGACTCTTCTGCTGGGTTGAGTGTGTAGCTGGATAAATTGACGATATTGCTGGGTGAGTTAGGGGTACCGCTGTTGTGGCCCCATGTGGCAGGTAGGAGTTTAGACAGCTTACGGTCCTTTTTCCTTTGTAGAGAGGTGAAGTGTGTAGTGTAGATCTCCTGTCTTCAACCTCCCTGGCCACACAATAGCAGATGTAAAGGTAGCTATTTTACAGCAAAAAACCTTCAGGACCAGACTCCAAAGAGAAACTGCTGAGCTTCAGTTCATTTGCAAATTTGACACCATCAGATCAGGATTAAACAAAGACTGTGAATGGCTAGCCAACTACAGAAGCAGTTTCTCCTCCCTTGGTGGTCACACTTCAACTGCTACAGAGGACCTCACCCTCCCTGATTGAACTAACCTCGTTATCTCCAGACTGATTCTTGCCAGCATATTTATACCTGCCCCTGGAAATTTCCATTACATGCATCCAACAAAGTGGGCATTCACCCATGAAAGCTTATGCTCCAATACATCCCTTAGTCTTAAAGGTGCCACAGGACACTGTTGCTTTTTACAGGGTCCCTTTGATGTTTTTGGTACAGATATTTTAGAATTTAACAAAAGAATTGTGGTTCAAGGGTGTTTGCTTTGTGTAGACCACAGATGTATTGCCAAGTACCATATTCAGGGTATGGAATTCTCAGAAGACACATCGAGCTATTGTTTCAGATGGGAATGGCAGTACTGCATGCAGTGGTTAAAATTAAGCAAAGTTATAAGCATTTGGGTTGAAATTTTACATGCTGGGTGTTTGCTTCAGGCTGAATTTTCTTGGAAATCTTCACCCAAAACAGTTCAGCTGTTTGAGAATAAGGAAAAATCTTTTGTCATCTTTAAAAAAAAAAAATTAATAATAATAATTTAAAACCCACCAGAAGACCTTTTCTTTTGAGAAGCTCCAGCTTCAAGTAGGGAGTTAAAATTTTTCATAAATGTGCCTTTTGCTGTTCCTATGAAAACTGCTCCCTGTTTAGCTGGTTTTTGGCCACCAGCCAATCAGCGAGGGGAACTGCTCCTGGAGCGGGGCAGGGGCTGAGCTGAGAGACCCTACCTCCTTCTCCTACCTGCTTCTTGTGGCACTGTGGCAGGTGTGCTTTCTCTGGCTCTGCAGCAGCAGCTCTTAACCTCTCACCCAACTAAAGGCAGCCAGTAGCAGCAGCTGGTAAGTGTATTTCAAAGGGGGTCTTTCTTGTGGTGAGGGTGGCTGTTGTGGGGGACTGGAAACCCCCCAGCCCCAGGTGGCTGTGAGAGCCAGCAGCTGGCTGCTGGTGGGATGGCTGTCTGCATGGTGGGGGGCAGGGGGCTCAGCCAGAGGCATCTCCAAAAACATCCCCTGCACCCCCGCAGCACAGAGAGACTGAGAGTACCAGCCGGGCAGCTAGACCAGGACAGGCATGGGGGGTGGGGAGGGCGCATCTCCTGGTCTCCTGTGGGGTGTGGTGTCCCTGCTTGCCCTCCCTGCCCAGGCAGAGATGCCTGCCTCTCAGAGTCAGTGGCCATGTAGTGCGCTTGGTTCCCCCTCCCTGGCATCTGGGTGACTGCCTCTTATGGGGTGAGGGGTGGAAGGGAAGAGGCAGTGGGGAAGGGATGAAGGTGGGGCGGGGTAGGAGAGGAAAACTGAGACTATGGGAAATCTTCATAGCAGTACAATCTCTGCCTTGGGGGTGTGGATGGAATTGTCTCTCAAGGGACGGCTGGAACTATGTGCTGTGCTCTCTGTGAGCTGAGGGGTGAAAACATTATATGTGTTTAGTCCATGTGCTCTGGCAAACACAAGTCCAGGCACCATGTTGGGGGGCAGGAAGAGGTAGCCTGATTTTCTCTCTCCTATCAGGGGAAACCTGAATTGTCTCCTAAGGGAAGGGCTTGTGATCATGTTGGGAGGAGAAGGGGGGCATTGCTGAGTCCCAGGGTTGAGTAATTCTCTGGTGATGGTGGTCATTAAATTACTAATTGTCATTCACGTGCTGCACACAATGGCTGGTGATGGTTGTTTAACATCCACCCAGCCATTTGGTCAAGTGCCTTGTTTCTTGGCAGTTGCCTTCTGTAACTTCTCTAATTTCATCCCACTCTCCTGTGAGTACAAATTCTGGTTCTAAGGACCTGGTGCCTGGATCCCATATTGCCTTGCACTGGGATTGGGAATTAGTGCCCTGCAACTCCTCCTATTGTGCCAGTGTAGATCCTGCTGTCAGTACAGCTATTTGCAGGTGCCCTTGTGTTTAGTTGAACCTTTGGACTCAGTTTAGTGGGGATGGACTCAGAGACTGAGAGCTAAACTGACACTACTATCCTGCTGTGTGGATCCCAGTGTGCTTATACTGTGAATTTTTGGCATGCACATGTAGCTATATTTATCTCATTGTGCTGGTGCTACTTCCTTGGTGTGATGATGACATTATGCTAAGATGAATTGTGAAAATAGTGTCCTGGTGTGATGGTCACTCTGTGCTGTTCATGTGAATCTTGCATTTTTGTATGCTGTGTTGGTGTAGCCCTGTTGTTCCCAGGAAATTAGAGCCACAAGGTGGGTGAGGTAATATCTTTTATTGGAGCAACTTTTGTTGGTGAGAGAGACAAGCTTTGGAGCTTTCACAGAGTTCTTTCTTCTTCCTGAAGAAGAGTTCTGTGAAAGCTCAAAAGCTTGTCTCTCTCACCAACAGTAGTTGCTTCATAGATTCATATTGTTTTGATCTTATCTTTGAAATATAAAATAAGTAAATAACACGTGTTTTTATTATGTTTTGATTTTATATACAATACTGTAAACCTTTTTTATATTTTAAATGCAAAATAACACACGTACTTATAAAACAATATCATTCTTGTGTTTTTATTGTAAGTACAAAATAAATATGTATAACGAATTTAAAAGTATGTAACTAGTAATTTGATATGGCGGCAGGTGGCGCCTTTTCTTATGTGTTCGCTCCCCCTGATGTTAGAACCTGGCTACGCCACTGATTCTATGATTCTATGACTTGTAGGCTCTAAAGTTCTATATTATTTTGTTTTTGAGTACAGTTAGGTAACAAAAAAAAATCTACATTTGTAAGTTGCGCTTTCATGATAAAGAGATTGCACTACGGTACTTGTATTTTTCAATTCACCTCATACTATTTCTTTTATCATTTTTACAGTGCAAATATTTGTAATAAAAATAATATAAAATGAGAACTGTATGCTTTGTATTCTGTGTAATTGAAATTAATATATTTGAAAATGTAGAAGAACATCCAAAATATGTAATAAATTTAAATGGGTATTCTATTGTTTAACAGTGCGATTAAAACTGCGATTAATCATGATTAATGTTTTTAATCGCGATTAAGTTTTTTGAGTTAGTCATGTGAGTTAACTGCGATTAATCGACAGCCCTACTGTCCAAAAGTGGCCAAGTTTTAAGCCTTTGAAAAACTGCAGTTTGCGCAAAGTCAGTAGAGACTTCCTGGTGTTCAGCAGGTAAAATCTGAAGATTCCATCTTCACCAAGCATGCTCCAGCCTCTGTGTGACCAAATGGCATAGGTGCAATCCCTACAGAGCCCCTGGTAACAGGAACGAACCAGGACTTTCCATTCAGTTGCATCTCCTGGCTGCTTTCAGTTGGGGTGGAAGTGAGCACCAGAACTGCGAGCAGAAATTTCTTTCCTGTGCTTTCATTAATCCCCTGCTGGTGCCCAGACTTGAATGCAGAGTGGATAAGAGCCAGATTGCAGGGAGAGGAGAATAAAGGAGTAGATTGTACTAGGAGCCTGGTGAGGTTGGGAGCTGAGGGAGGGGGGAGAGGCTGACTCCTTTATAAAGGAGACTGGGACTGGAACTCAGGAGTGAGTGAGGAGAGAAAGAGAGCTGTTGGAAATGGCTGAATAAGGAAACTAGCAGCTGTAGAGAAGGAAGTGAGAGGGTGGAAACAGGACCGGCTCCAAGGTTTTTGCCGCCCCAAGCGACGGGGAAAAAAAAAAAAGCCGCGATCGCAATTGTGATCGGTGGCACTCCGGCGGCAGCTCCACCGCGCCGCTTTCTTCTTCGGCGGGAATTCAGCGGCAGGTGCTTCCCTCCCAGAGGGACCATCCGCCGAATTGCCACCGAACAGCCCAACGTGCCGCCCCTTCCCCTTGGCCGCCCCAAGCACCTGCTTGCTGGGCTGGTGCCTGGAGCCGGCCCTGGGTGGAAGGAGATCTAGGGCTGGCTGGATAAAGGGACTAGGACAAGGAGCTAGGGATGGGGTGAAGATGGAGATTGAGGTTGGCTGAGGAATCCAAAGAGTGAGGGGGGAGGGGGAGAAAACAGGAATGAGAAAGGGCAGAAGGAGTTAATCAGGGCAGGGAACAGACATAGGATCTGTGATTACTAGGCACATTTCCCTCCAGGTCATGAAAATGGAACCCAAGATTCCTGAGCCTCACTCTTCCTCTCCTGTCAGTAAATATCTGTAAAACCCACTGGGGAAGCATGTTTAATACTTCTCTGTTGGCTGGTCCAATGAAAGAAATATAAGAATGGCAACATACTATTGCTCTCAGTTACTCCATCTCAAAAGACAGAGATCTGTGGTTTGGATCCAACCCTGCTGATGTCCTGTGTCTGTGTCAATATGATGTAAAGGTGATGACATTTTTTTGTTTGCTTTTTTAAAAAAATTTAGGAAATTATGGAGACACAAAACTACATTAAAATAACATTATTAAGGTTGCAATTTCAAGCACTCAAAACTTAAAATATGACCGACCTGAGGTTCCCTGTACACTCTTCCCCCTTGTATGTATACCGTCTTTAATTACATGAGCTCATAGTGTTTTTTTGTCAGCTCCGTCTCTTTCAGTGCAAAGAATGGATTTGTTCCAGGGACGGAGCAGGGGCGAGGGATAGCTCAGTGGTTTGAGCATTGGCCTGCTAAACCCAGGGTTGTGAGTTCAGTCCTTGAGGGGGCCACTTAGGGATCTGGGGCAAAATCAGTACTTGGTCCTGCTAGTGAAGGCAGGGGGCTGCACTTGATGACCTTTCAGGGTCCCTTCCAGTTCTATGAGATAGGTATATCTCCATATATTGTGTCACAAAGGAGGCTGTTGTTGTCTGTAGGACCCCTGCTTCATTTGTTGTAGAAGGTGCCTACTGAATGAGGCACTAGGCTATGGATAATCTGGTGAGGGTCATGCTCAATCTGAAGCTGTTTCACTTTTAATCAATCAGTAAATAAATAGTAATTGGCGAAGGGATTTGAACTTAGGTCTCTCACCTACTGGGTGAAAGCCCAAACCACCAGGTAATAGTCATCCTTGCTCTTTCCCTGGGCCAGTGATTATTTAGTAGTCATTCAGAGTCGGTCATAAACCCACTCACCGAAAATTCAAACTCAGCAATGGGATGAAAACTAATCAACCCAGCCAAAAATTCACAAATGTACTCTCAGGCCTGGTCCACACTAACCCCCCACTTCGAACTAAGGTACGCAAATTCAGCTACGTTAATAACGTAGCTGAATTCGAAGTACCTTAGTTCGAACTTACCGCGGGTCCAGACGCGGCAGGCAGGCTCCCCCGTCGATGCCGCGTACTCTTCTCGCCGAGCTGGAGTACCAGCGTCAACGGCGAGCACTTCCGGGATCTAGACAAGACGCGATAAATCGATCCCAGAAGATCGATTGCTTACGGCCGGACCAGGAAGTGCTTACGGCCGGACCAGGAAGTAAGTGTAGACCTGCCCTAAGAAACAGAACTGAAATTTTAGCTGATATAGAGAGATTGGGGGGAAATGAGTGTTTTGGCATTTTATGCAGATCAAAAAGCACAGATTTATTCTATTTAAAATTGACAAATATTTTGCACAGCTCTAGATGGAAGGTTTTGTTGGTTCAGTAGAGATGAGGTTGGCATCTTGCATCCAATTTCTATGTCTTCATGTCTTGTTAAAATTAGATATAGACTTAAACTTTAAGATGACACAATGTTGGATTTTGTAAATGTATTCAAGGGGAGACTAGTTTTAATTTTGCCCTCTTTGCATACAGTAAGCATCTTCCTGATCATAAGCTAGTACAAAGCTGTCTTGTAGACCAAGAAAAAGAATGAATGATTGCAAAGGTCTTTCATCTATTGCTTCATTACTTATTATGTAGATTTTTTTAATAACGGATATAATGGGGAATATAAATTGATATATCTAAACTGATGACACTAAGAAATGCAACATCTGTCGCTGGTGTTCCTGAGGATAATTTACTTCTCAAGCATAATTTCATGCCTTGTTAAAATGAGAGAACACTATGACTTGCTGAAGGTGAAATAAGGCGACAAGCTCCACTAAAGAAAGATAAACTTCTGTGGTGTTTAGAGGATTTGATTATAACAAAATGTCTCCATAAGTGGGGGGAGAGCAAATATCTCTTGAATGTTAAAGTTTGTTTAGTTATTTTTTGTGGACGGGGGGAAGTATTGACAAGGGAATGCGATGTCAATATGTTGACACACTTTGCTGTTAACTCAATGATGATGAACTTATGTGCACTGATAGGCCACCCTCTGTGTCTCCATTAGCCTTATACGTATGGGAATTTCAGAGACTGCCCCAGGAATTAGAGGTGAGGCATCCGCGATCTCGTGCACAAGTTCAGCTGCGGAAAGTGTGAAGAGGTACCAGTGGAAAGGTAGCAGCAGTAGGTGGGAAAGGATGGTTACAAAGAACTGTACAGCAAGTGGTGAGTGGGCAGTTGTTTTGATGAATCAACTAATGTTTTGAGCTTCTCTAAGGAGGGAGGAAGGATATGGTATAAGTGATGAGTATTAATGGTGTTTACTCCTAATTTTTAGATTTTATAGTTTCTTAGCCTCAGTAAAATGGAAGAGGATTTCTTGATTTGTATTTTTAATATTTTATCATTTGTTTTTAAAAGGTCAGTAGTAGATTGTTGGATGCCCCCTCTGCACATGTCCTTGCTGTGCTTGGTGAATAACACTTGGCAGTTGATCTGGATGGCAGGGAAGGCCAGTTAGGAATAAAAGCCAACAACAAGATGTGCTTCACTATTTGTGGAAGTGAAATGCTTGGCTGATGTTGCAAACTATTAATTATAGTCTGGCCTGCAAAGCTTTGGGAGCTGGGCACACTTTAACAACATTAGCCATAATGGAGCTAGAGAATATTACAGAGGGAATTTGTTTAGCCTAGACCATATAACTTAAAGAACTCCAGGTGCAATGCTTTTGTTCAGTACTTGGTTCTAAATTTGAGCATCATTTGAAGATTTGAGAGATAGGAGAACATAGAAATGGGGATGATGCTGTATAATAATGTAACAGACACACAAATATTTAAATCTTTGTAGCGAGAGGATGCAAATATACCACACAGGAGAAAGGGAAAGGAAAGTTCCTTAAACCAGATTTATCTCTTCTGCCAAGAATGCAGCTAAAATCTTCCAGACAGGGAGATAAATGGGCTGAGCCCAGCGACAAGTGAAGCAGCAGAGATCAATTAAAAACACTTGGCTCATTAAGATGAGCAAGGAGAGAATAATGTTTCCACAGATTTCCTTTTAAGAAGTCAGCTACACTCTGCTTCACCTCAAAGAAACAAAAGCCTGAACTGCCCTGTAAAGATTAATGTAGGTCATCTTTGGATCAACTTCTGCCAGCATCAACATAAAAAGTAGTTGTATGGAGTAAAACTCTGAAAGTCGTTAGGAGATGAAATAATGCAATTTGTTATGGAGACGATATTAACTTATTAGATGGGCTGATGTAATGCAGTCCATCAATGGAAAGTTCTTGCAACGTTGGCCTAGATCTTGGCCCATGCTTCATCTCCTTTTAAGCTGCTTCAGAGGAGCAGTTGGGACAGAATGATGGTAGCAGGGAGGTCAAAGGGTAAAAGCTGGCCTCTTCTATGTCAGGTGCAATGAATGTAACTCAGGTACTCTGGAAAATCTGGCCTTTTGGGTTGAAATCTGGCTACTTTTGCCACATTAATATGCACCTATTTTGGGGCTATTTCTGTAATGTTTCAAGATTCGGTTCTTAGTTTGATTATACCATTTTTGTTTGTGTTTCTAAACATCAAGTTATCTTTTATTGATAAGGCCAGAAATGAAATGACTGTCTATCTGTAAGAGAACTTTGAAGTCCTCACTCAGTTTGTCAAGCAAAACTCCTACAGAATCCTCAGTAATGACCTCTGGATGTGGCCCTATTATTTTACAGCAAAAAGTTTGCTGGGATTTAGTCCTTTACTTTTGTAAAGTGCTTCTCCTTTTTAACTTAAGATAGCCTAGAGTATTTTGCACTATATTTCAATTACTTTATTATAGACAAGTTCAGACTCATGTCTCCGCTCCCATTGGAGTCGCAGATTCCATGAATCTTATGGTTTTACAAAATATATATTTGACTTTTGACATTTCTTGTACTATTCTGTGTGGGCAGATGTGATAGGAAACAATTGATGAAACACCACTGAAAACTTGGAGAACAGCAAAGTAAAGTCCTGGCTGCCTGTTAAACTCCTCCCCCCCCCCTTTTTTTTTAACTAGCTTAACAAAACTAAGGATACATTTTTTCAAAGCACCTAAATCACATTGATTTTTCAAAATTTTCAAAGCACCTAAATCACAGTGATTGTGGCTTTTAAGAGTCTAAGGCCTGGTCTACCCTAGACACTTACGTTGGTCTAGCTATGTCTGTCCGGGGTGTGAAAAATCCACATCCCTGAGAGACGTAGCTATACAGACCTAATGCCCGGTGTAGACCACCTAGGTTGATGGAAGAGTTCTTCCATCAACCTAGCTACTGCCTCTCAGGGAGGTGGATTATCTAAACCGATGGGGGAACCCCTCTAATCAGCATAAGTAGTGACTACACTGAAGTGCTGCAGTGGCACCGCTGTAGCATTTTAAGTGTAGACATACCCTAAATCCCATTGACTCTCAGTGAGACTTAAGCTCTTAAATGTCTGTCTCTCTTTTGAAAATGGCACTTGGGCTCCAGTCCTAAATCACATAGGTCTGGTCTACACTGGGGGGGATCGATCTAAGTTACGCAACTTGCTGAAGTCGACGTACTTAGATCTACTCACCGTGGTGTCTTCACTGCAGTGAGTCGACTGCTGACACTCCCCCGTCGACTCCGCCTGTGCCCCTCGCTCCGGTGGAGTACCAGAGTCGATGGGAGAGCGCTCAGTGGTCAATTTATCGCGTCTAGACTAAACGCGATAGATTGATCCCCGCTGGATCGATCGCTGCCTATCGATCCAGTGGGTAATGTAGACAAGCCCTAAGTCACTTTTGAAAATTATACTCTAAGTACCCAGCAAATGGATTCTCAAGTAGAGTTTTAAATCCCCAAGGATTAAAGAGAATTTTTCCTTCCTTCAAACATTTTGGGATAAAAAAATGAAACTTTGGAGTGCTTGGTTGGGTTGACAAAATTTGACTCCAGTATGGCAACTCCTTTATTACTTGTTCTCACAACATATGTACTGTTTTTATTTGCATTACAGGTTTTGTTTACCTAGATATTTATTTGTAAAAATATATAGTAGGTTAAGAAATGTTGTTAGAGTGTTAGTGGCGTGTTGTGTGATGTGCTAAACTAACTTTTTTTATTTCAGTAAACATCAGAGTAAATGGCTTTATATAACTCCTACATAGAACAATTTCTCTGACACATTGTTTCTCCTTCTGTATGTGAATTGTCTAAAAACAGACTGCAATCTTCTTGAATATTTTTATTATTTAGAATTATTCACTAAAATGTTTTCTGCTATGAATTCTTGGACTGAAGTTTGTCCACTAGTAATTGGCTGCAAATTTTTGATATTCAAAATTTTAAAAATGAGCTGTTTTGATTGGCACACAGGTTTTTGACCCCCGATTGGATGAACATGCTCCTAAAATCATGTATAAGAGGCAAAAACTCATAATTATGCATTTGAAATGTGTTCCTCCTAGAATATTCTACAATATTCACTTAAAATTGTTGTTCAAATTAAAATCTTGACTGGTAAAATCACTCATTGTAAAATTCACACAAAGTGAATACAAAGTGTATACATTTGAAACAGATTATTTTTTAAAGTGAACAAATATTTGTGGCTTAAAAAAATGCCAAACAAACCCCCCAGTATTCACCCAGCTTTCTTTGCTGAAGTCAAGTTGGCTTCCTTTTGCCAATGGTTCACATTTCCCTGGAAAAGGTGTAGTTAGTGTGCATACTGGAGGAGTTTTATGATCTTCGTTTCCTGATCCTGTCCTGTTTTCTGCCTGCGGATCAAATATGCAACAGAGAATGTGACACTTGCTTACTAGACAAAAATAAATAAATAAATTAGTTACAATAGCTTATATTGTGTTACATGCCCATTAGACTGTAAACTATTTTTTAAAACAACAACAATGATGTTTTGAACCAAACATAACTGACATTTGCTGCTGGAATAGTTTTGGCTTATTTCTCCTGTTATATTACAGTCTCTTTGACTTTTTTTTCTTTATGTAAGATCATTTCATGTTGACTGTTTTCTCTTTAAGTAGGATTGTTTCATGTTGAAGAATAGCTGAACTCTTAAAATAGAGAAGGGAAAGCCATGTAAAGAAGTACCAATTGAGGGGTAGAAGATGGGGTAGGGGGGAGGAGAGAGGGATAGGTGCATAAAAGACAGACATGGTTACTTTCCCACTATAACTTTGCTAATATGTACTTTGCTAATAATTCATATAAAACAAATAGCAGCCTCTCCCCACATTTCACCAAAGTTTTTGATAGCTGAGTGCTTTAGTAAGGTCTCGTGTTAATAGGACCTTGCATTTTATTTTCCAAATATATCAATACATTTACTCTCGTATCATAAACTCAGAGTACACTACAGTTATGAATGCACAAGGCATACTTTGTGATATGATATCCTTGTTTTGTTTATATTTGTTCAGTTAAACCTATATGCGCTGCTCCCATCCACTGGAGGGGAAACATGTTTTCAGAGAAAAAGCCACAGTGGGCTCACCTGGAGGGCAAATTGGCAACATGGGATATTTCCCATTCTGTGTTTCTCCTCCGCAAATCATCCCCGTGGCAAAGGTGGGCAGTGGCAGCAGTCAGGTGTGCAAGTGCAGGAGTGGAAAGGAGCAGAATTAAGCAGTGTGGCTCTCCCATTGCTAGGCTGAGAACCAGCTGCAGGAAAAATTGCAAAGGGTAAGTCTACACTTACCTCCGGGTCCGACGGCAGGCAATCGATGTTCTGGGATCGATTTATCGCGTCTTGTCTAGACGCGATAAATCGATCCCGGATCGATCCCGGAAGTGCTCGCCGTCGACGCCGGTACTCCAGCTCGGCGAGAGGAGTACGCGGCATCAACGGGGGAGCCTGCCTGCAGCGTCTGGACCCGCGGTAAGTTCGGACTAAGGTACTTCGAATTCAGCTACGTTAATAACGTAGCTGAATTTGCGTACCTTAGTCCGAAGTGGGGGGGGTAGTGTGGACCAGGCCAAAGAGAGGTTCTGCATGGGGGACAGCATTAACTCCCTTTGATGTTCTGTGGTTCCTCTCTGCACGGCTCGGAGTGCTGCCAATGACAGTCTGGCTACTTGCCATGCACAGTTGCCTTGGCTGATTGTGGGTATTCAAAGGAGTACCAGTGGAGACTTCTGCCAAGCTACATGGAAGGATGTTTGGTTAGGACATGGATCAGAGATCTGCCACCCTTTCTGGTGCTATCCCTGCCTATTCAGTACACCTACGGGTTCCACAGATTGGAGGGGAAAATGATCAGTTTCTCAGCTCCACTGTAGCCTAGGGAGTAAATACTAATTTTATTCCTCTCTGCATGAGTTTTTGTGCAGACGAGAAACATGTGGGCCTTACTCAATAATTCACAATGGGCCCTCCAATCAGGAGATGAATTATCAGGATCGTCTGTAAGTCATGTTTTGGTCTAACCTTTAGACCTGTTTAGGTGTATGGGGGAAGGAAGGAGGGGGCGCTATGTGCTGAGGAGCCAGTGGAAGGTGCAACATTGTTTTAAAGTAGCTGATGGGCTACTTTAACCTATGAATTCTTGCACTCTACCATTAGCTGCATTTCTTGCTAGACATCTCTCTTCTGGCTCCTTTACATACAAATTATATTAACTTAGACTGCTTTAGACTAAATGAATCAAATACAGAATTGCTCTTAAGGGGGATGATGGTAGTTTCACATTAGCAAGTGGGTGTCTAATACTGTCTAAGGGAGAGTTGTTGGAGTTTAAGACTATGGCTCTACAGAGCCAAATACAATGAGGCACAGGTTCTGATTTGAGTGTCTGAGTGCTACCACAATAGAAATAATAAATACTACTAATAAATGCACATGACGGATGGAAAAGTCCGGGATTAGAAGAAATTTTTAACACCAATTTAGATTCACCTGTGAAATTTACCTACTCAACAAGAATGGATCTTAATACCAGCTATAATTTTTTTGACAACCTAGTAATTTAGGAATTGCCATACTGGATCTGACCCATGGTCCATCTAATCCAGTATCCTGTTTCTGACAGTGACCAGCACCAGATGCTTCAGAGGAAAATACCTTGGAAGATGTGGGATAATCTAAGGAAGTCTCTTAGATTGTGGCTACACTACAGACACTGCATAGTCCGCTTACATGGGTATGACTAGCAGTGTAGATGGGGAGATTTTGCTCAGGCAAGTAGTGTGTCTGACATGCTTGAACAGAGCCCGTCCCGTCCATAGCTTTGGGACGCGGGGTCCAGGGTGGCCTGGCGGGCTAGCAGGGGGCCTGGTGCCGGCAGCAGCAAGAGACCCGGCCCCATCCTGCTCTGCTCCGCCCCTCTGGCTCCTGGTGTTGCTCGGAAGAGGGGGTGGAAGCCGGGCGGAGGTGGAGCAGGGGCAGTAAGAGGCAGGGTGGGGGTTTGGGGGAAGGGGTGGAGTGGGGGTTGTCCTGGGGTCTGCACCCCTCTAAGGACAGCCCTGTGCCTGAATCCCCAGGTTATGTACCTTGCATGTCTCTGTACATCCCCAAGCAGTGCTTCCCACAACAACACTGCTGTTTTTAGTAGTGTAGTGTCATGCTGCCTCCTGCTGCAAGGAAAGGCTCTGGAAGCAGGGAGGCAATGGGAAAAGCTCCAGCAATTTGCTGGAGGTGAGCTTTCCCTGCTGCCTTCCCACTGCCAGAGCCTTTCCTCACTGCAGTGAAAAGTTCCAGCAGCAGGAACTGCCAGAGTCTTTCCCCACTGCCTTGCTACTTATAACCCAAGAACCCCGCTATGCCATCTGGCAAGGGTGTTACAGGAAGTTCCTGATTCTGGCATGTACGTGGTGGTTCACCAAAGAACAATATGTGAGGTCTTCAATGAAAGCTGGGGTCACACGGCTCATTAATATCATTGTGAAATGTATGTACAGATACTATGTAAGGTGTTTGTTTGTTTGTTTGTTTATACATATACATATATATAAATACATTCTTAGAGGCTGTAGCAAGGTACGAGTCACCAGCAGAAGTGGAAAAAACAGGTTTTCTGTAACGCAAGAGATGTCTGTTGGATGTAAATTAAGCAGTGCAAGCTAACAGAATGGATTAGCCATTTCACTGTGAAGTTTATTGAAGAGATGTAAAGTCAACAGGGCAGCAGCACACAGGGGAAACAAGCCACGGGTGGTTACGCTGTCTGAGAGTACAGACAACGAACTTTGGGGACTAAAAGTAGAAGGCAAAAAAGACATCCCCTTATCCTGCACTAAGCAAGTAAACAGAACATTCATGAAAACAGGATCTCAGCCAACCTTGGCTGAAACACTGCATAGGACTTTAGGGATGAGAAACTTCTTTAGACAGGGGGTTGACCAGTTACTTAAGTTCATTCTGTAGAAAAATCATAACATGCTTTTTATATATGTAACCATTTGTTTCCAGTAATCTTACACACTAGCGCTATCATTTGAATCTTGAGTCTTTGCTATATCTCAGTGCTGTGATATTAAGCAAGGTGCTGATCCTGAGTTCAGTCATACAAGTTGGTGTGTACACTGTTTCTTTGGGGACAACAGACCTGGTATTTCTGTGAGAATTCAGTGGATAAGAGGCTGGAATGTTTCAAAGGGACTAGGGTTCACCTACTGTTAACCTGCAAGGCAAAATAACAGCTGGCATAGCCCAGAGGAGTGTGCTTGGGTGGCTAATAGGCTGGTGGTGTCAGGGAGCTGACACCCAGTTTAGGCATAAGCAAGACTCCCCCTGCTTCCAGCATGGGGGTAATAAGATGACACTGTCCTGGGTACCCCGGGACTGTCACACTGCTGCCAGAGCCTTTCACTGCAGCATGTAGCTACACACCACAGTGATAAGCGTGGATACAGCCTTCCTTTCACTGTGGCATGTAGCTACACATGTAGGGCCTGTACTCTACACAGCACTGTAAGTGTAGACATAGCCTTCCTAACTACTAATAGGTAGACTTAAACTTAAGCCCTGAAGAATCCCATCCAACGTGCACCCAAAACTCTAGTTTTAGACTTTGCATCTATAACACAGATATGCTTGTTATCAATATAAAAGTCCAATTCCTCTCTGAATCTTGCTAAATTCTTGGTCTCAGGGACATCCTGTGGCAATGGGTCACAGTCTACTTGTATATTAGTGGGGGAAAAGATTTCCTTTTATCAATTTTGAATTTGCCACCTTTTGAGTTATACTGGACGTCCCTTTGTTCTTCTATTCTCCCTCAACGTAAGTCCCCTGTCTACCTTCTGTATACCATCAATTATTATATATCCTTTTATTCTTATTAATCTCTTCTCTAAGGTAAACAATCTCCCTTGGTATAAAAGATATTGTAAAGATTTCAAACTGGTCAATGAGACAAAAAGGGTTGGAGTGTTCACCATGAGACTCGCAATCCCATGTCAACCATCTGTACTATAATTTATTGTGCAAGGTTTAAAAAAGAAAGAAATTATGACTTCCCCTCAAAATTGTTTAATTTTTGTAATCAAAATTTTGGGCTTTCCAGGACTTTCTAATGAGCTCATCAGATTTAGCCTATTAGATTCATGGGAATAGTCTGATGGGATCGTTATAATAAATATACCCTAAGACCTACCTGTTCAATGTAGTTTCATACTTAGGTGAGTTCTCATTGGAAAAAAGAACATCACTATCCTTTCAGATCGTGTTTTCAACATTATTCTTATGCCTAGGGTGCGAAGTAGGAATGGCATGAGGCATCGATTTTCTAGTTCTATCCTTTTGAAATCAGTGTATTCACTTTCTTACTTTGTAATACTTAGTGTGGTTTTATTTGTATTATGGTACTACCTAAAGGTTCCAATCGAGAATGGGATCCCATTGTGCTAGTTGTAGCACATATGCCTCAAAAGAGCCAGTCCCTGCCTAGAAGTGCATACAGTCTACAAGACACACAGAGAGTGGGAACAAACAAAATGCCATGCATGTAAAACCCTAAATTCTGTTTGAATAGGTCACTTTCAAACTGATTTATTTTCTCCTTTGTGTTCAGGCCAGGTTAAATTGAGTCAGGGTCTGGTATAATCTGGTATAATCTTTATAATATCTGCAGACTCCAGCTTGTTTTGGGAAAGCAGCTACATTGTATCTTGATGTCTTTTCCTGCAGGCACCTATTACAGCAAAATAAGTAACCTAATACAATAGTAAGTACAGCTCATTTTGCAAAAGCATGACAAGTCTGGCCACTTGATACAAGAGAAAGGAAGTAGCAGGGAAACAGGAGACCAGGGTAACAGATGTTGCCAACAGTTTGTGCTACATGCATCTAGATAATTTGCCACTTGTGCCTCATCACCATGGTAACCCACCTATTAGGCCTTTGATAATTTGTTCCTTGCCTCCTATGGACCTTTGAGTAGGCGCTCATCTGCTTAAATAGCTATAAATTGCCTTCCATTAAATACCCAAATACACAGAAGTTGCACATGTACATCTTGAGGATGATTAGAGTTTGGACAAACCTTCATTTTTAGGTTTGGTTTGTACATAAATACAGTGCCTTACAAGATACTAGATATGGTCGGTGTCCTCCAAATTGCTCTCAATGCTAGGTGGTTCAGATAATGGGTCAGGACAAGCACAAGTTTTTTAACTGGACAGCCAACACCCAAAGCAGCCGGTCATGGATGTGCACTGTGTATAACCTAATAAATAAGCTTGGTTATTTAATCTGTAGGACACCATTTTTCATCATTTCAGTACTGATTTAGCACCTGCAGTGCCAGCAATGGAAATTGAGGAAGCTCAACATTCTCTCCTAAAGCAAAAGGCTCCAGCAGTGCATCCTTGGGACTGGGGGGCACCCATGTAGTAGCTGCAAGTTCTACAATTGGAATATGGACTCAAACCCAACTATTAATGGAACCCAAATATGATCTCCACATTGAAGAGCTCAGAGGGAAAAATCTTACTTTGTAATCATGAATATAATGAATCTTTCTGACCTGAAGTCAATAATAGCTGTGCTTGGTCGTTGTGACCTTTTGGCATTGATTTCTAAGCTAGTAAGCCAGTGATTGTCTTATGGATTTAGAAAGTAACTGCTTTATTTCAGTCTTAGATGAGATACAGCATGAAGCAAACCTCCTTCATTCCTTTCTTTGGGTCTTGTAGATATGAGATTTCTAATCTTTGTCATAAACATGTGTTAGTGTGTTATCATCATTGGTCTTATTCTCAGGTGTATGTATCACTTCAGTTCTTTTTGACACTGATAAAAAATGTTGCTAGGAGTTATTTTTTAGCTGAGAGATTTTCTGTTTCAGATCAGAGAGTTGCAGTTGGACAGGAAAAGGTGTGAATTTTCATGGCTATTGCAGTGTGTTCATACAGCATGCTAGAAAAAGCCAGCGGGATAAGAAATTTAAAAAGCTGAGTGTACCGTTGGGCATATCAAAGATGCAATAAAGACAACTAGAAAAAAGATATAAAAGCAGGAAAAATTATTTTTGAGTGGTGAGGGAAATATATTTTAGCAAAATCATCTTTAACAAGAATTATATCTTACCAAAATATTTGTTTAATAATATTATTATTGCAAAATGTGATAATCAATGAAAATTAAATGAAACTACAGCCTGTCTTTTTAATCCTTTCATTAAATATTTACTACTTTCATTTCAGTCCTCTCCTGAAAGCCATTTATGACATGGCTAGTCTGGGGATATTGGAGAGTATAGTTAATAGTAATCAGATATTTCTTTCCATTTATATTTCTGTTTTCAGTGACTAAATATGTTTGCCAAATATGTGTGATAGGAAAGCAAAGACCAACGTTTATATCCAGTCCTGTAAACCCCTATCATACAGAACTTCAGGGAGTATGTCAACTGAAAACTAGCTGCAGAGGGGAAAGGGCATGCTTTTTTTCATTAGTGTTATGTATTTCATCAGTTTTTAAAAGCTTTCTCAAAAGACACTTAGTGTTGAGCCAGACTCGGGAAGTTCAGGAATTTAGTTCATGTAAGATCCAGGAGTTATCCAGACTTCAAAGTCCAAAAAAGTGGACTTGAAATGTCATGGGAACAGGCTTTTTGTTTGTGATATTGTGGTACTTCCTGTTTCTGGTCAGGATGGAAATGTATCTATCCTTTCTCTGCATTTCCACTTTCAGTTCTTTCAAGAACCAGAAAGTGAAGAGGTATGCATGAATATGAAAGTGAGTGGGGGTGAGGGGAGGAGCTAACTAAGCTTTTGCAAATCTCAGAAAAGGTTCGATTTGAGTTTTGAAAGATTTTGGTCACTTACTTTATTTGAACTGGTTCTTTCCATCACTAACATGAAAGAAATTTTCAAACCAGGTAAGCTGTATCTAGTCTGTGTTTCAATATTGTTACCTACCTTAACAGAACACAAGCTGGGAAAGGAGCTATTAAGGATAGCATTTTAACTGTATGCAATCTATATGTAATCCTGCAGTAAGTAAATGTAAAGGTCAACATTTTCGAATGTTGGTGCAATTAGGCACAGTGGATTTTCAAAGGGGCTTAAAGTAGGCACCTGTGACACTTGCCAAAGGTACCCAGATTCAGGGAGTTTAGAGTGAGCCAGCCTTGTCTGTGCTGCTGTGGAACAGTTTCCTGAAACCACTAGTCTCTGGCCACAGAGACCTTCCAGTCTCTGCAGACTTCAACCTCTCTGTGCAGGCTAGCAATAGTCACACATCAACCCTGAATCCTCTGAGCACTCCCTGCAGTATCCAGCTCTGTCAAAGGACACTCACAGAAATTACCAGGTAAGCTATCCCCAAAGAAACAGTGTGCACACCAGCTTGTTTGGTATAACTGAGGATCAGCTCCAGTGTAATATCACAGCACTGAAATATATTTATAGTGCAGACATTCACTATCTCTTAAATCTGAGCCTTTGAATGCATGAAGAAGGATAATAACATAAATGGTTACATATAAAATAAAAAGTATAGCACACTTAGAATTTAAATTCAACTTAAACAGGCTAAAAACCTTTGTCTAATAGAGCTTATCTCACCTAAAGCAATCTCTCAGCGATTCCAACCCTCGTGGCTGTGATCCTCCTTTCATTAATGCAAAAAGCACTGTTATTTTTGCGTCCTCGGTGAAGCATAAAATGGTGTGATTTTGCCATCCTCTTATACCCCCAAAATTCATTGTTTTGCCCCAGATGATACCCCCACCTCAGATTTATTCTCCAGTATCTTGTCTACTTTTGACTTCCCATCCCCCTGTTGACTCGCATGTAAATTGGGCTTCTATTGTGTTGGCCTACAATGTTTACTCTATATGGCCAACGAAGAGACAGGTGAATCAACAGCCTTTGTCCGACCCAGAACGGTTTGTCAGCTCTGCCTTGGGTGCAGATTTTATATGTACTGAAAATGTTTTACACACAACTTAAATGTCATCCGTGCATGTCTCTCTCAACAGTTATGGGAATCAGTATGACATATGCTTTTATTAGATACCTCATTTGACCCTCTCTGGATAATTACTGTGAAAGCGATGTGTTTGGTGCAGTGAGTTTGTCAGGCCTGTCAGGAGTTACTGTTATGGAACAGTGAAACCTTTACCAATTAGCTTTAAGGGGTTCTGAGGGTCACAGTACCCAATTCCCACTACAATTTAGTGAGACATGGGCATCTAATTCCCTTAGTTCTGTTTGAAAATCCAATATCTAATTCCAGACTCAGGCACTTAATAAGTGACCTGATTTTCAGAGGTATTAAGCAACCCAACTACTGAATTGAAAGGGACTACTCACATGAATAAGGGCTACAGAATCCGAGCTTAATAAGTTAGACCCACATGGACATTTTTTGATATTGCAATGTGCTCCTTATTTGGCAGTTTCTGTTTAGTTACTAAACTTATTTTCCCCACTTTTACATAATATGTTAGCATTGGTGGTGGTGTCCTAAGGCATTATTTTTCCTTTGAACCATTTTCATTTCAGTTGGTGTTCAACTGTCTTGTGATTTCCTTGTATGGAAAAATAACTGTTATTTTGCGTAGTAAGTTGGTTTGCTCTTTTATTTTAAAGCAGATTATGCCATAGATAGGTTTTTAGAAGTCTGCACATCAAAGTGCCTGCTAGTTTCTCCAGGCAGTTTGAAATGATTTTCAGTTGGTATATTTGATGGCCTTAAAGCAGCACCTGTGTACATGTCTAATTGCTTGAGTATGTTTAGAAAAATCTAAACAAACCTCCTCTTCAACAGATGAGCTCTGTCAGTACAGAGTTCTTGAAATTTGGTCCCTTAGATCTATTTAAGGTAAGTGTCACTGGTATTATGTTTCATGCTGTACATCTTGGTGATCACTAAGGGCCCCTGGATACAACGTTTATTACTGCTAATAGGAATTCTCTGTAAATTGAAGGCAGGATATGGTCCTGAAGTGTGCAGCTAGTTGCATGTCCAAATTAGGTAACTGCATACACACATTGCAATTTTCACTTGACCCACATTAACCATGTAGCTTGTACAAAACCGATGCCACATTTTTAGCCCTGAATGAAGGAAACTCACTATCTATATGCTGCGGTGACATGATTGTGACATATTTTTTTTCTTTAGTTGTAACTTTTAAAAAATAACTGAGAACTAGATAGATTGTAATTACTTGGAAGCTGAGAGAGAAAGTGAGAGTCCTAACTTCCCAAGAGAGGAATTACTTTGGCATAGCTCATGTGGACAAAGGAAGAAGTTAAAACTACAATCTCAATGCCTTTTGCTCAGAATGTAAACTCAAAGTCTTCCTTTGCAAACAAACAAAAATGCTCTGATTGGTGGGTGAAGGTACAAAAAGCATTAACATTGTCCAGTTACTAGTTACCAGCTGTTTAGCCCAGATACTATGGTGATACATACAGTCTAAATGACTTGATGGAAAAGAAAAGTAATATTTTATCCTTATTTTGGTAAAGTTGAGTTGCAAGCTTCGTGTCAAAGACAGAATGTGGACTTGTGTGTGTAAATAAAGTCATTCTGATACAGTATATCTAAACCAGTCTTGAAATTCACCCCTGTGGGAAAAGGCCAGCACAAGGCATACTCACCACTTAAGTCCCACTCAAACTCTGTATTGAGGAATCAGTTGTTCATAGGCTTTGTACAGGCCTTTGCACAGAGGTAAATTTATCTCTCTTCATTTTAGTGTGAATAGTATGAAGTAAATAACCCCAAGATCTACAAGTAAGTCCAGGACCTAATTCTCTTCTGGTGACCACCTCTAGTCATTTATTGCTGATAATTTTTAATGTTATTGAGTGATATCCCATATATGCTGGCCATAAATACACTGCAGCAAAAATTTTCATGATAGCTAAACACTTGGTGAGATATTCAGCAACAAAAAGGAACCTTAGCTAGTACACATCTTGTAGCGAGAGGCTGGTTTTGTGGCATAGTATGAGGTAACAGTCTTAACATATTCAATTCCTACTAGTGATCCTGGTTTATCACTTCTAACCCTCTAAAAGAGGCTGTTTTCATTTTGTGTGTTGTGCTGATTTTGTCCATGAATACTCTCAGGAAAAATGGAATGAGACACATTAATGATAGAAGGTCCTTTAAAGGTAAACCTTGATCTTTTCCAAATCATTTTGGATTGACCTGAACAATAGATTGAAAGTTCTACTCAACAAAGGTGAAGCTTCTGTTCTGAGAGTCAGCGCAAGCCTCTTTAGATGGGTTTTAAGTGAGACTTAAAGGATACTTAGATCCTGGTGTGGATGCTCTGCTTAAGAATATGGAGTAAAATCCACCCTAAGTTTTTATGTTGGCCATATGCCAAGATGTTTTATATTGTCTTTAAGCAAAAAAAATTCCAATAGACAAAATTTGTTTTGAGTAGCATTTGAAATCCTAAGAGAGCAAATTAATGTCATGGGACACTGAGATTCCTCTTGTATCCCCTGAAGAGTTGAGAGAGAGACAAGATGAGAGTAAACACCCTCTAGCCCTTACACTTACTCTAGTAATTTTTTGGAACCTGGCAATGGATGACATACAGAAAACTGAGACTTAAGAACTTTGGGCCAAATTGTACTTTGTAGAGATTGTACAGAAATATATAAGGTATACACTCCACACATAGATCTACAAAGATTTGTCAGATTTGTACACATTTAATTAATTCAGCCAAATAAAGCAATGTTCTTGTACATCATTTCTAAAAAAGGTATTGCTCCAGTTTCTTATGTGTAGATAGGTTCCAATATTCCAAGCACTCTTTATTTTTTGAGCACAAAGAATGGCTGGTGGGAGCCATAATTTTATGCAAAATCAGATTTGTGAGTCACTTACTTGTCAGCCCAGTGTCTGTTATAAGATTGGGTTTATCCTGGTTTTAAATACAGACATTTTTGAAAGTATCTTGGGGTATTATCACAGGAGATATGCTAGGAATGATATTTCCAGCATATGTTACTGAACTGGAGTCCTATATGCTTGATGTACATATTTGAACTACATAGGTCTAGATTTCAGAATCAGAGGTCCCTTTTGGATAGCTTTGAGGTTTATATTCTAACATAGCTCAAAAAATCGCATGTGACATAATGCTCCCAAACAAATTTCAGTTCAAAATTTAGGAAGGGACAGAGGAGGATTCTGTAAACAACCTTTTTATATATGCTGGAAACTGGCTGACTATTAACATGTATCATTGTCCTTGACAAATACATAGTACACTAGATTCTAATTGGTTAGTGATGTTTAGGTAAATATGTCATTAAACTGGGGATGTAAAATCCTATGAGTAACTGTTGAGTAAATTTAGATTCTTACACTTTGTTCTCAAACAAAATATGTAGATATGAAACTGGTTTTCAAACTTTTCAGAATAAGACTTTGAAAGGTTTGTTTTCTAATCTTAACAGTTTCCACTACATTTTTAGATTGAGAGTCTGTGCTAGAACTACTGAAATGTAACTTGGCAACATCCCTGTAGAGGTTGTGTTTGCATAAGAATGTGGAGCTGTGGAGCATTAACAATAGGAAGTGTGGTGGTGATGGGAAGAAACTCAACAAATACAACAACAGAGGGTCCTGTGGCACCTTTAAGACTAACAGAAGTATTGGGAGCATAAGCTTTCGTGGGTAAGAACCTCACTTCTTCAGATGCAAGTATTACTGAAGAAGTGAGGTTCTTACCCATGAAAGCTTATGCTCCCAATACTTCTGTTAGTCTTAAAGGTGCCACAGGACCCTCTGTTGCTTTTTACAGATTCAGACTAACACGGCTACCCCTCTGATACTTAACAAATACAACAGTGTTGGGGCTAGTAGCCAGGGATCGGGGGAGGGGGGGGGGAAGGAGGGAAATAGGGAAGAAATCTGAGATAGTGGGATGAGATAATTGAAGTAAGGAGATAAGATAGAGATCATGTGGGGAAGAGAGAGACCAGAAGCAGATTAGATTAATTGCCTCCTTCCTTTCCTCCATCTGACTGCCTTGTAAATATGTCACCTGGAAATTCTGGTATACAGGCTTTTGTTCAGGTGATATCAGAAGTCTAGCATGAGTTTAAACCTATTTCTTACTGTTCAGTTTAGCCTGAACTCAGCAAAGCAATCGATCATGTGCTTAACTTTAAGCATGTGAGTAGTCTCCTAATGTCAATAGGGCTGTTCACATGCTTAAAGTTAAGCATGTGCTTACGTGCTTGCTTTATTGGGGCCTTTGATAGTCATATAAAACAAGACATCACAATACTGTAGTGAAGAGTTATAAAATGCAATAAGAATCATAGCTATGAGATAGTAAGCTAGATAAGAATATATATTTTTCCTAGTGGCTATTTAGGCTTGAATGTGATGGGAAGTAACACAGAAATCATTGAAGTAGCGTTTACTATTATTGGATAAAATATCAAACCAAAAATGATTTGCTAGTTCTTCTAGTCATGGAGAAGTATATAGCCAAAAGTAGGAACATTTCTCCCCCCACCCATGTTTTTTCTTTTCAGTTTGGTTACACTGGTCTACAATTTTTGAGAAGTCGTCTGCTTCAGAGATAAAATGTGCTATTTATTATGTATTTTGATGTGCTGAATTCAAATATGACAATTAAAACAACTGATTGGCTACTGTTTTTAAGATATTTAAGTTTTTACATTTTATGTCTATGTATATTGTGTAGTTAGTAGAGTTTTAATCATAAATTGTAAACCTAGGTCTTTTCATGTGTTTATGGTTGCTTTACATGATAATATTTCACCTGTCCTGTTTATGTAACACTTTAAAAATCAGCAAAAGGGTTATATAAATAAAATTGATTATGAAACAAAAGGCAAAAAACTATTATGTACATAGTTTAGTCCTATTCAGTGTCTACTCGGCGCTTCTTGGCTTGTCTCTTGTATTCATTAAATGGAGCATCTCTTGTCACTGTCCAGCAATAGTCTGCAAGCATTGATGGGCTCCATTTGCCCTGATAGCGTTTCTCCATTGTTGCAATGTCCTGGTGAAATCGCTCGCCGTGCTCGTCGCTCACTGCTCCGCAGTTCGGTGGAAAAAAATCTAGATGAGAGTGCAAAAAATGTATCTTTAGTGACATGTTGCAACCAAGGCTTTTGTATGCCTTGAGGAGGTTTTCCACCAACAACCTGTAGTTGTCTGCCTTGTTGTTTCCGAGAAAATTTATTGCCACTAACTGGAAGGCTTTCCATGCTGTCTTTTCCTTGCCACACAGTGCATGGTCAAATGCATCATCTCAAAGAAGTTCACGAATCTGAGGACCAACAAAGACACCTTCCTTTATCTTAGCTTCACTTAACCTTGGAAATTTTCCACGGAGGTACTTGAAAGCTGCTTGTGTTTTGTCAATGGCCTTGACAAAGTTCTTCATCAGACCCAGCTTGATGTGTAAGGGTGGTAACAAAATCTTCCTTGATTCAACAAGTGGTGGATGCTGAACACTTTTCCTCCCAGGCTCCAATGACTGTCGGAGTGGCCAATATTTCTTGATGTAGTGGGAATCTCTTGCACGACTATCCCATTCGCAGAGAAAACAGCAGTACTTTGTGTATCCAGTCTGCAGACCAAGCAAGAGAGCAACAACCTTCAAATCGCCACAAAGCTGCCACTGATGTTGGTCATAGTTTATGCACCTCAAAAGTTGTTTCATGTTGTCATAGGTTTCCTTCATATGGACTGCATGACCAACTGGAATTGATGGCAAAACATTGCCATTATGCAGTAAAACAGCTTTCAGATTCATCTTCGATGAATCAATGAACAGTCTCCACTCATCTGGATCGTGAACAATGTTGAGGGCTGCCATCACACCATCGACGTTGTTGCAGGCTACAAGATCACCTTCCATGAAGAAGAATGGGACAAGATCCTTTTGACGGTCACGGAACATGGAAACCCTAACATCACCTGCCAGGAGATTCCACTGCTGTAGTCTGGAGCCCAACAGCTCTGCCTTACTCTTGGCTAGTTCCAAATCCCTGACAAGGTCATTCAGTTCACCTTGGGTTATGAGGTGTGGTTCAGAGGAGGAAGATGGGAGAAAATGTGGGTCCTGTGACATTGATGGTTCAGGACCAGAAGTTTCATCCTCTTCCTCTTCCTCGTCTGACTCAAGTGAGAGTGATTCTGGTGCATTACGAACCGGCAGTCCTTCTCTGTGGGGTACTGGGCGTATAGCTGATGGAATGTTTGGATAATGCACAGTCCACTTTTTCTTCTTTGACACACCTTTCCCAACTGGAGGCACCATGCAGAAGTAACAATTGCTGGTATGATCTGTTGGCTCTCTCCAAATCATTGGCACTGCAAAAGGCATAGATTTCCTTTTCCTGTTCAACCACTGGCGAAGATTTGTTGCACAAGTGTTGCAGCATATGTGTGGGGCCCACCTCGTGTCCTGATCTCCAGTTTTGCAGCCAAAATAAAGGTGATAGGCTTTTTTAACCATAGTGGTTATACTGCGCTTTTGTGATGCAAAAGTCACTTCACCACAAACATAGCAGAAGTTCTCTGCACTGCTCACACAAGTACGAGGCATCTCTGCTCACTTTGGCTAAACAGAAATGTGTCCCTTTGCAAAATCAAACACTGACAAATAAGAGAGCATGACACTGTATGATTTCTAGAGCTGATATAGGGCAATTTGTTCAGCAGAGTGATGTAAGCTTCGTTATGATTGCATCATCCATGACTTCTAGGAATAACATGATGCAATTCATATCATGTATGACGCAATACCAGCTTCAGATTGCATCATTCATTGTTTTGCCTAAAAAGCAAGTACTGTCCAAACCCAGTCATAGATTTATTCATAGATCCAGTCAAAGATGTATTTTAGTCATTTCTGGTTTAAATTGAGATCCCTTCCCTTTATAACTCACTTATCCTCCGCCATTCCCAAGTCAAGGGTCGTATGTACTGACCCAATAGTATATCTTGAAAACTAGAGCCAATCAACAATTTTAAGCATCATTTTCGTTCTCAGTGACCCAGAATTAGTAAAGTTTGACTATATTTATTTCAGAAGCATTTTGGCTGTAGAGCAGTGTTATCAGACAAACAAAAGATACAGTACAAATCTTAATTTGGAGTATAGTATAACCAGGGATTGCATCTTGTTTATCCTCTAATTCTTGCACAGAATTTTAAAATGGGGGGGACACTTTTTTTTGTTTTTATCAACATGCTTCTATCAAATTCATGGTTTTTTTGATGAGCTTCTAGTGATGGCTTATTTAAAAACCTATTAACTTTTATTGGAGAGACAAGGTGGATGAGGCAATATCTTTTATTGGACCAACTTCTGTTGGTGAGAGAGACAAGCTTTTGAGACAGAGCTTATCTTCAGGTTTGGGAACAGTACTCCCTGCATCCCAGCAAAATGTAAGATGGAATAGCTAGTTTAGCATAAATAGTTAGCACATATTCTAAGGGACCATGCAAGGTAGAGGTGGTCTGTTATCAACTCTACAGTCATAGGACAAAAAAGAGTTAGGGGGTTACAGATGATTGTAATAAGCCATACATCCAGTGTCTCTGTTCAGTCCATTATTTTTGGCGTCTAGCAGAGTTATGAATTTAAGCTCTCAGGTTTGTCTTCTGAAAGTGTTGTCCAGGTTTTCTTTGAGGATGAGGCCTGATAGATTAGATATAGAGTGATTGCTTTGTGAAGTGTTCACCCACAGGTGATAGGGTGTGTTTGTCTTATCACTTCCCTGTGTGAGTTCATTCGAGAGCGTAGTGGTTGTCTGACTTCACCCACATAAAATTGTTGTTGAGGCATTTAGTGCCCTGAATGGGGTACACCACATGTGTGGGATCCCTGGCTCTCGAAAGGTGTGTTGTGGGAGGTGTTGATCATTGTAGCAGTGGAGAGAAGTCTGCATCGATTTTTCTGGCAGGGCCTGGCGCTGTTTTAATTAGTGTGTCCTGGTTTTTGGGGAGCTTGCTTCTGATCAGGAGCTTGGGGAGGTGGGGGGGTTGTTTGAAGGCCAGAAGTGGGGGTATCATGGGAACAACATGGCTACAACTACGCTGCATTGAAACTTCTATAGCTGTTAGGCAAAACTATATAAATTTCAAAAACATTTAGACATTTAGTAATTCAGAATCTTTTAGGATCTACGTTTATTTTTAAAAAAAGTGTGTTGCATGTTTTTCTGTGTGGTATGGATCACAAACTTCCCAGCTTAATTATCACCCCCAAAATATGTTTAATTTGACTAAACCATTTTTCAACAGTTCCTTTGGTTAAAGAAACAAAACATAATCAATTGAATCTGTATGTAGAGTTATGGGCTAGGGAATGTGCTTTGTTTGAATTCAGACAGTAGCCCTTATAAAAAATATTGAATCAACTTTTTGCTAGTGTCAGTGTTTCTACTACACTCTTATGGCTATATGAGCTCCCTCTAGTGGCTCATTTACATTAAAGTTCTTAGTTTTCCTTTATTTAAGTATCTGCGTAACAGTGTGAACAAGATTGCTGACTCTCATGTAGAAGACCAAACTCAATTTTTTGTGAACTTGTGTTTTTCATTTAAAAACATCATTAGTTCTCTTGACTATGATATGGATGCATTTAAATTCTCAGCTCCTAATTTTCTTAGAGAAAAAATATTAAGGAAATAAGGGAATTAACAAAAATCTGACCAACTTCTTATTTTGTACAAAGAAACCCTGATCTGTTGCAATCACTGGAGAGCATTCATTTCCTCTGTCCGAATTTGGCCTGGCACAATAGTGTCCTAGTCAGTAATGCACAATAATAGTATGTGGGGAGTTTGAATAACTTAACTGCATATTTGCTTGCTTGCTTGTGGCTTGAGTTGGTATGACATGTCTACCAACCTTCACTCAAAGTTTTGGGGGGGGTTTTTTGTGAGGATATATGTGTGTATACCGATACAGATCCTCTGAGTCACAAACTGCAATGCCTCTTATAAAATATTATGAGTAGAAAAAATACTATTTAATTTTAAAATCACTTAGTACAATTTCTACCTAATACTTCTCATTTATGAATAGAATTAGAACTCTCAGCCTTCATTCACTAACCTATTTGGGGGGACTATGGTACAGTAGATGATAAACACATGCTTTTTGTTTAGCTGGTATTTACGTCAATGACCTATAAAATGTGTGAGTTAGGACTGAATTTCAAATGAGAGCAAATTTGGTACTGTTACTGGATTGTATTTGACCATCATCATTTACATCATCATCATCTACAAAAGTGAACACCCAACAGTGGATTTGAAAGGTACTGTTAACATAAGCAATTTTTGCTAAATGTTTTGATCTTGCTGCTTTTAAACTCTGGTGGGCAGACTACAGATTTAATCCCGACTGCTTACATTTTATACAATTTTTGCACTGTTTTGTCATTAACATAACTATCACTTCAAGTCCAAGCTGCAGCTAGGTAAACGTTTGTTAAATATTTTTTTTATTATTATTATTGTCTTTATAGAAAGCTAAACTTTTGTGTAGATTAACTTGTAATGCATACAATTGCTGGGCACAAATGTCTTTCAAGGAGTCTAATTTTACATTTTTAATTACATGATATATTTTAATTATCTATTGGTGTTAACTGCAAATATTTCTGGCTTGGTTCCTTTGGAAAGGTAACACTGATTTCCCAGGAAGCCACTGGATTTACAGGTGTTCCAAGATCCATCCAATCTATTGCAGGTTAAACACAGATTTGATTTGTGGATCTACTTCCTGGTGGATGGGGACTCAATGGAACTTAGATCCATCTGCGGTGAGGCCCCCACTGTAACATTACACCCCATAGTCTTCATAGAAATATAGTTATGATATAAATATGGCCTAATTAAGATATCTTTTATGCAAGATGGGTCTTGTAATGTATTGTTGGAAAGGTTATGTTTTACTGAAAGTGATTATCCAATTTGTATGTATGTATCATTTCTGTATCTAAAATTAGGGATATTGACTATGTAACAATTACAACTGTGTGTGTATCTGGAGGACACCCACCAGACAAGGGGCCATCACAGCCTTGATGGGCCACTAGGAAGAAAAGATAAGACTTTGATGATACTAATCACTCTCCTTCCTGAGAGGGGTCCTGAGACATAGCTGTGACACTACCAGGTCAGGTGGTCCTGTCACCTGATACAAAATACCACCCTGGACACTGCTGGTACTTTTCCTCTGTAGGGGGATGGGGATCAAACTAAGGTTTTCTCGCCTTAGGTAAATCCGTTTTAAGGCTGGGGGGAGGGGGTTAATCTTCACTCTCCTCCATTGCCTACCCAAGAAGAAAGACTGCTGAAAGTACCTGAAGGGACAAAGGACCTAACCTGTGAGGAAAGGCAGGGGTGAGTCTAGACTAAGATGTGGGGGTCCAGTATGTAAGAAGAAATAACTGGAACTCTGAGCTACAGAAACTCTGCAACTTGCCTAAAATGACATTTAGGGTGAGAAATTACTTCTTGAAACCAGTCTCTTTAAGATCTTAAGCTTAGTATGTGTGTTTTGTTTTATTTGCTCAGAAATCTGCGTTGTTGTACTTGTTATCCCTTATTATCACTTAAAATCTGGCTTTTGTAGTTAAACTTTTCTTGTTTATAAAATAACCCAGTTTGTGCAATCCATATTGGGGGAGGGGGGCAGGTAGGGAAGAAGCTGTGCATATCTCTTCACATTGAGGGAGAGGGCAAATTTTTATAAGCTTGTGCTGTGCAGGTCTTTCTATACAGCACAAGACAATATACCTTTGGGTCTGCACTCCAAGGGAGGGGAGCACCTGAGTGCCGGGGCAAGTTCCTTAAGCTGAATCTTCCCAGAGCTGATCTCAGTGTCTGTCTCTTTTTGCAACTGGGTGTGGCCCTGCCTGTGTGTGCTACAGGAGGCTTAAGAGCCTGGCTCAGCAAGACAGGGTAAAGGGGACCCAGGCTGGCAGAACAGGCGGGCTTAGTGGTATTCCAGTACATCAGGTAGCACATTAAAGGGGGGCAACCCATCACACCCACTGCTAGAAAAGGCACAGGAGTTGAGGCAATCTCAGGATGTCCTCTATTGGCTCTGATGTTTGAATTTAGAATCCTGCGATATTCATTATGATCTGAGAAAGAGCATTTGGCAGGAGAGAAGTGCCAAGCACTGAGGCAGTTGAGTCTGCCAGAAAAAAAACAAGTTTAAATGCAGCAGTGCCATTTCCAACCCCACCCTTGCTGGAGCATGCAAAGAAAATCCCCATCCACCCAGGCCACAGCAATGATGGTGGAGAAACACAACCACTACTGCCTGGCTTGGAGGCCCTTCTTTGCTCCTTTCTCTACAGTTCTTTGCCACTCCAGTGTGCCATTGTTTAGAGTAAACAATGGCTGCTAGTTTCACTTTTCTTTGTATATAAAGCACCAGACGAGCCTATAATTTGTTCAAAATACTACTTTTCACAATGGCTGAAATTCAGAAAAAGGGAGTCAGCCTAGACATTGTGAGGTACAGTTTAAACCATCATTCTGCACTTGCAGAGCTTCATTAAATGATATGTAGTATAGGGAAGGTCTAATGTAAGTTGTGCCAGTAACTTCGTAGTGTGATGCCCAAGCTGACTGAAGGACATGATGTGCCATGGAAGTTCTATTGTTTCATTGCTGAAAATTACACTAGGGAACTTTGTCCTGCATCAATCCACTCTTTTGCTTGCTGTAACACTTCCTGTTGAGATACAGTTTTGCACTGTATGGTACTTAACATTGTTGGTAATGTAACGGGCCATCATATCATGCAACATGTCTTTGGGTTTTACTTGCTCAACTTGTGTTTCCATATTTTCAAACTTGCTTTTTTGACTTACCACTTCCATGTGACAGTGGAGATGGACAGCTAGACGTTGCAGGTATGCAATATATAGGCACAGACCTCACAAGTGGCAAGTGCATTATTCTTCTCTGTAACTGCATTGATTTCCTTTTTAGTCTCTGTTGAAGAGGGAGAGAAAGAATTGTAAATAAACTACTAATGCTGATGCTGAATTGACGTGTAGTAATGTACAATACATTATGCACAACAGAGGAAAAAACTTTCCAGAGACATTCATCTCAGTTGACAGGGCCGGCCCACAACATTTTGGCACCTGCGGCGGGGAGCTCAAATGATGCCCCCATGCCCCTCGCTTGGGCCAAAACTTTGAAAGGTCTCAATTCTGCCTTCTTCCTCTCATGGTACTGCTCTGCTACCTACCCCAATAAAGGAGAACTAACAACTTAAAATGCCTTGTTCAAAAATTTTAAGTAATACTTAACCTTCAAACGCCTGAACAGCAAATGTAACGTTTTCTTGTCTGCATCGTAAATACTGGCATTTTTATCTGTTTGAATAATCAAAGTGGTGCTTTCCGTGCCTTCTTGGTTGCAAAGATTTGAACTGCTTCCTGCTGAAGGTCCACAGTCTGGGCCAGCTCATGCTCTATTGAGATGGTTGCAAGGCCGACCAGCCTCTCCTGTGTCATTGTGGAGCATAGATGTGTTTTTATTAACTTCAGCTTGGAGAAGCTACATTCTCCACTGGCAACTGTTACAGGAAGTGTTAGAAGTATGCGCAGAGCAACAAAAGCATTTGGAAAGAGGGTGGCCATCTTATTTGTGCACGTATATTCCAGAACAGCCCTTGGAGTTGATCCTGCTGAAATGTATCTTGAAAGGGCTTTCAGTTCATCACCTAAATCACTTGCATCAGTAATGTGCATGTCATCATGTGTCAACACTGTCTCTAGTGTCCTGCACTGCTGGTGTGTAGGTGGTCTTCAGGTATATTGAGGAGTTTTGGAATATCATTCCAAATATACTGCTGTGTTCCTTGAGCTGTATGAAACGTTCTTCAACTGACTGTATTGCACAATCTAGCACCTCATAGACTTTAAGGTCAGAAGGGACCATTATGATCTTCTAGTCTGACCTCCTGCACAATGCAGGCCACAGAATCTCCCCCACCCACTCCTGTAACAAACCCCTGACGTATGTCTGAGCTATTTGAAGTCCTCAAATCATTGTTTAAAGACTTCAAGGTGCAGAGAATCCTCCAGCAAGTGACCTGTGCCCCACGCTGCAGAGGAAGGTGAAAAACCCCCAGAGCCTCTGCCCATCTGCCCCGGAAGAAAATTCCTTCCCGAGCCCAAATATGGCCATCAGCTAAACCCTTAGCATGTGGGCAAGTCTCACCAGCCAGACACCCAGGAAAGAATTCACTGTAGTAACTCAGATCCCACCCCATCTAGTGTCCCATCACAGGCCATTGGGCATATTTACTGCTAATAGTCAAAGATCAATTAATTGCCAAAATTAGGCTATCCCATCATACCATACCTTCCATAAACTTATCAAGCTTAGTCTTGAAGCCAGATATGTCTTTTGCCTCCACTGCTCCCCTGGCTAAATAATTCAACTTTGAATTGTTGTTTGGGGTCTCTTATGGGATTATCCCGTGCCTCGTAATCAAAATGTCGTCTTCTTCGGTGACTCTCTTGTATTCTTGAATGGGTGGGAAAATAGCTTCAGTGTGAAGTTCCTCTGCCAACTTCTGTGCACTCTTCAGAATGTTTTGAAATCCCTCATCTGACAGGTAAGACTGTAGGTATGACTTTGCTTTGTCCAGTCGTTCCATTGCTCCAGATATATCAAGGTCAACACCTTGGAGCCTCTTGCTTACAACATTTATTTCAAACAGTATGTCATGCCACAACACTAAGCCACACAGAAATGTGAAGTTATGTATGTTTCTGGTGATTCCTTTTCTCTCTGTCACTGTTCTCCCATAAACAGTTCATGTCATCTAGACTTAAGGAACTAAACTCAGCAGCAGCTATTTTTGCGCCTCCACCACACTCTCCTTTGATCTACACTTTTCTTCGGGAACGTGCATGGTTACATCCATTTGAGATGGAGATATGAATGCTGCAGTAGCTGCCAGGTTACCTGCACTCTGACTAACTGGAAGATCAGGCATCTCCTCACCACTCACATCCTTACTGGGGCTGGAAGGCTCACCATGAACATTTGAGCCTATGTATCTCAGGAGAGCTCCTTCCTGCTTAGGGTATGTCTACACTACGAAATTAGGTCGAATTTATAGAAGCCGGTTTTATAGAAATCGGTTGTATACAGCCGATTGTGTGTGTCCCCACATAAAATGCTCTAAGTGCTCTAGTCGGCAGACCGCGTCCACAGTACTGAGGCTAGCGTCGACTTACGGAGCATTGCACTATGGGTAGCTATCCCACAGTTCCCGCAGTCTCCGCCGCCCATTGGAATTCTGGGTTGAGATCCCAATGCCTGAATGATGCAAAACAGTGTCCCGGGGGGTTCTGGGTACATGTCATCAGGCCCCTCCCCCTCCGTCAGAGCAACGGCAGACAATAGATTCGCGCCTTTTTACCTGGGTTACCTGTGCAGACGACATACCACGGCAAGCATGGAGCCCGCTCAGCTCAGCTCACCGTCCCCATATGTCATCTGGGTGCCGGCAGACGTGGTACTGCATTGCTACACAGCAGCAGCAGCTAACTGCCTTTTGGCGGTAGACGGTGCAGCATGACTGGTAGCCTTCATCGGCGATCTGGGTGCTGGCAGCCGTGGGGCTGGCAGCCGTAGGGCTGCATTGCACTAGCCCCTTGCCTTTTGCCTTTTGGCAGTAGATGGTGTATTACGATTGGTAACAGTCATCATCGTACAGCAGTGGCTGGAACTCCGGATGTCCCCCAGTCCCCCATCCCCCCAGTCATATTCTGCTGCCTTCACAATGACGATGATGGCTATCAGTCGTAGTATGCCATTTTCTGCCAAGCGCCCAGTATTTTCTGCTAAGCACCCAGAAGAGGCCGAGGGCGATCTGGGTGCTGGCAGACGTGGGGCTGCATTGCACACAGCAGCAGCCCCTTGCCTTTTGGTAGAAGATGGTATATTACGACTGGTATCCGTCGTCATCGTACTGCACTGGCTATCAATCATGGGCACCTGGGCAGACATGCTCAGTCCTATCGAACTGTCTTGATGATGATGGCTATCAGTCGTAGTATGCTATTTTCTGCCAAGCGCCCAGTATTTTCTGCCAAGCACCCAGAAGATGCCGAGGGCTATCAGTCATGCTGCACCGTCGTCTGCCAGCTTAAGATGTAAAACATAGATTTGTTCTGTATTCATTTGCTTCCCCCTCGCTCCGTGAAATCAACGGCCTGCTAAACCGAGGGTTTTGAGTTCAATCTTTGGGGGGGGCCATTCTGTGTGACGGTTGTTTGTGTTTCTCCCTGATGCACAGCCACCTTTGTTGATTTTAATTCCCTGTACCTGTACGCCATGTCGTCACTCGACCCTCCCTCCCTCCCTCCCCCGGTCCGTCAGATACTAGTTTCGCGCCTTTTTTCAGACCAGACGCCATAGCTTGCACTGGGATCATGGAGCCCGCTCAGATCACCGCAGCAATTATGAGCACTCTGAACACCACGCGCATTGTCCTGGAGTATATGCAGAGCCAGGACATGCCAAAGCAAAACCAGGACCAGCCGAGGAGGCGATTGCAGCGCGGCGACGAGAGTGATAAGGAAATTGACATGGACATAGACCTCTCACAAGGCACAGGCCCCAGCAATGTGGAAATCATGGTGTTACTGGGGCAGGTTGATGCCGTGGAACGCCGATTCTGGGCCCGGGAAACAAGCACAGACTGGTGGGACCGCATCGTGCTGCAGGTGTGGGACGATTCCCAGTGGCTGCGAAATTTTCGCATGCGTAAGGGCACTTTCATGGAACTTTGTGACTTGCTTTCCCCTGCCCTGAAGCGCCAGAATACCAGGATGAGAGCAGCCCTCACAGCTGAGAAGCGAGTGGCGATAGCCCTGTGGAAGCTTGCAATGCCAGACAGCTACCGGTCAGTCGGGAATCAATTTGGAGTGGGCAAATCTACTGCGGGGGCTGCTGTGATCCAAGTTGCCAGGGCAATGAAAGACCTGGTGATATCAAGGGTAGTGACTCTGGGAAACGTGCAGGCCATAGTGGATGGCTTTGCTGCAATGGGATTCCCAAACTGTGGTGGGGCCATGGACGGAACCCATAGCCCTATCTTGTCACCGGAGCACCAAGCCACCGAGTACATAAACCGCAAGGGGTACTTTTCAGTGCTGCTGCAAGCCCTGGTGGATCACAAGGGACGTTTCACCAACATCAACATGGGATGGCCGGGAAAGGTACATGATGCTCGCGTCTTCAGGCACTCTGGTCTGTTTCGAAAGCTGGAGGAAGGGACTTTCTTCCCGGACCAGAAAATAACCGTTGGGGATGTTGAAATGCCTATCGTGATCCTTGGGGACCCAGCCTACCCCTTAATGCCATGGCTCATGAAGCCATACACAGGCAGCCTGGACAGTAGTCAGGACCTGTTCAACTACAGGCTGAGCAAGTGCCGAATGGTGGTGGAATGTGCATTTGGACGTTTAAAAGCGCGCTGGCACAGCTTACTGACTCACTCAGACCTCAGTGAAAAGAATATCCCCATTGTTATTGCTGCTTGCTGTGTGCTCCACAATATCTGTGAGAGTAAAGGGGAGACATTTATGGCGGGGTGGGAGGTTGAGGCAAATCTCCTGGCCGCTGATTACACGCAACCAGACACCAGGGCGGTTAGAAGAGCACAGCAGGGCGCGGTGAGCATCAGAGAAGCTTTGAAAACGAGTTTTGTGACTGGCCAGGCTACGGTGTGAAACTTCTGTTTGTTTCTCCTTGCTGAACCCTCCGCCCCCCCCCCCGGTTCACTCTACTTCCCTGTAAACCAACCACCCCACCCTCCCCTCCCCCCTTCGAGCACCACTTGCAGAGGCGATAAAGTCATTGTTACTTCACATTCATGCATTCTTTATTAATTCATCACACAACTAGGGGGATAATTGCCAAGGTAGCCCGGGATGGGTGGGGGAGGAGGGAAGGAAAAGGACACACTGCAGTTTAAAACTTTAACTCTTATTGAAGGCCAGCCTTCTGATGCTCGGGCAATCATCTGGGGTGGAGTGACAGGGTGGCCGGAGGCCCCCCCACCGTGTTCTTGGGCGTCTGGGTGAGGGGGCTATGGAATTTGGGGAGGAGGGCTGTTGGTTACACAGGGGCTGTAGTGGCGGTCTCTGCTCCTGCTGCCTTTCCTGCAGCTCAACCATATGCTGGAGCATATCAGTTTGATGCTCCAGCAGCCGGAGCATCGACTTTTGCCTTCTGTCTGCAAGCTGACGCCACCTATCATCTTCAGCCCGCCACTTGCTCTGTTCATCCCGCGATTCAGCCCGCCACCTCTCCTCTCATTCATACTGTGCTTTTCTGTAGTCTGACATTGACTGCCTCCACGCATTCTGCTGTGCTCTCTCAGCGTGGGAGGACATCTGGAGCTCCGTGAACATATCATCCCGCGTCCTCCATTTTCTCCTTCTAATCTTCACTAGCCTCTGCGAAGGAGAAACATTTGCAGCTGGTGGAGGAGAAGGGAGAGGTGGTTAAAAAAGACACATTTTAGAGAACAATGGATACACTCTTTCACATTAAATTTTGCTGTTCACATTACACAGCACATGTGCTTTCGTTACAAGGTCGCATTTTTCCTCTTATATTGAGGGCCTGCCGGTTTGGTGTGAGAGATCACTCACACAGTGCCAGGCAACAGATTTCGGCTTGCAGGCAGCCATGGTAAGACACAGTCTTTTGGCTTTTTTAACCTTCTTAACATGTGGGAATGGTTTCAAACAGTAGCGCTCTCATTTCCCATACCAAGCAACCGTTGGGTTGGCCATTTAAAATGGGTTTGCAATGTAAAAGGAGGGGCTGCGGTTTCCAGGTTAACATGCAGCACAAACCCAACTAACTCCCTCCCCCCCACCCCCACACCCAATTCTCTGGGATGATCACTTCACCCCTCCCCCCCACCGCGTGGCTAACAGCGGGGAATATTTCTGTTCAGCAGAGCAGGAAGGGGCACCTCTGAATGTCCCCTTAATAAAATTGCCCCATTTCAACCAGGTGACCGTGAATGATATCACTCTCCTGAGGATAACAAAGAGCGATAAGGAATGGATGTTGTCTGCATGCCAGCAAACACCGGGACCATACGCTGCCATGCTTTGTTATGCAATGATTCCAGACTACGTGCTACTGGCCTGGCGTGGTAAAGTGTCCTACCATGGCGGACGGGATAAGGCAGCCCTCCCCAGAAACCTTTTGCAAAGGCTTTGGGAGTACATGAAGGAGAGTTTTCTGGAGATGTCCCTGGAGGATTTCCGCTCCATCCCCATACACGTTAACAGACTTTTCCAGTAGCTGTCCTGGCCACGATTGCCAGGGCAAATTAATCATTAATCATTAAACACGCTTGCTTTTAAACCATGTGTAATATTTACAAAGGTACACTCACCAGAGGTCCCCTGTGTGCCCTCAGGGTCTGGGAGCACGCCTTGGGTGAGTTCGGGGGTTACTAGTTCCAGGTCCAGGGAGATAAACATATCCTGGCTGTTGGGGAAACCGGTTTCTCCGCTTCCTTGTTGCTGTGAGCTATCTACATTATCTCCATCCTCATCTTCCTCATACCCCGAACCCGCTTCTCTGTGTGTTTCTCCAGTGAGGGAGTCATTGCACACGGTTGGGGTAGTGGTTGCTGCACCCCCTAGAATGGCATGCAGCTCCGCGTAGAAGCGGCATGTTTGCGGCTCTGCCCCGGACCTTCCGTTTGCTTCTCTGGCTTTGTGGTAGGCTTGCTGTAGCTCCTTAATTTTCACGCGGCACTGCTGTGCGTCCCTGTTATGGCCTCTGTCCTTCATGGCCTTGGAGACCTTTTCTAATATTTTGCCATTTCGTTTACTGCTACGGAGTTCAGCTAGCACTGATTCATCTCCCCATATGGCGAGCAGATCCCGTACCTCCCGTTCAGTCCATGATGGAGCTCTTTTGTGATCCTGGGACTCCATCATGGTTACCTGTGCTGATGAGCTCTGCGTGGTCACCTGTGCTCTCCACGCTGAGCAAACAGGAAATGAAATTCAAACGTTCGCGGGGCTTTTCCTGTCTACCTGGTCAGTGCATCTGAGTTGAGAGTGCTGTCCAGAGCGGTCACAATGAAGCACTGTGGGATAGCTCCCGGAGGCCAATAACGTCTAATTCCGTCCACATTACCCCAATTCCCACCCGCTAAGGCCGATTTTATCGCTAATCCCCTCGTCGGAGGTGGAGTAAAGAAACCGGTTTAAAGGGCCCTTTAAGTCGAAAGAAAGGGCTTCGTCGTGTGAACGTGTCCAGGCTTAATTCGATTTAACGCTGCTAAAGTCGACCTAAACTCGTAGTGTAGACCAGGCCTTAGATAGAAAAGCTTCCTTTGCTTGCTTTCTTTTTCTGAATGCTGCCCCAGAGGGGCGTTTTCTTCTTTCACACATGACTGCTGTTCTGTGCCAGCTATAGTGGCTCTCACCACTCAACTGAAGGGGACAAATAAGCAGGCTGGTAGCAGGGCCTGAGTAAGGGAAGATATCAGTGTCTTAAAGGCCTAACTGGCTCCTACTACTTCAGTTGATTGCCTGTTATAATAATAATAATAATAATTAATTAATGGAGATATCCCATCTCCTAGAACTGGAAGGGACCTTGAAAGGTCATCGAGTCCAGCCCCCTGCCTTCACTAGCAGGACCAAGTACTGATTTTGCCCCAGATCCCCAAGTGGCCCCCTCAAGGATTGAACTCACAACCCTGGGTTTAGCAGGCCAATGCTCAAACCGTTGTTCTCCTCAAGTGGGTTCATGGAAGCAGCAGGAAACAGGAAGCTCCCTGAGAAGCTGGTGTTAATCAGTCCAGGCTCCTGGGAGTGCTAGAGAGGTACATAAGAGGCTGCACCTCCTCTCTCTCCCTGCAGCTTCTGCTGCTTTCTGTTATTCCCTCTCACCTTTTCTCCTGCCTGCCTGTTATATCTCTTGTGCACTCCTTCCTCCACCATCTCTGTGCATCTAGAGCAGAGAGAATACATGTGGACCAGCAGCAGACACAATTTTCATCACTCGGGGTCCTAGTGGCGCCCCCCCACAGTCTGGCACCTGAGGCGGCCACCTCAGTTCGCCTCATGGTAGGGCCAGCCCTGTCAGTTGATTTCCTCATTTGTGTCCATGCTTTCAGTGAAAGACAAGGCAGCAAATCCACATACCTTCCAAGAGCTGAGTCTCTGTGCCACAGATGGCACTTCAGCTGACTTACCCAGCACTTCACCACCTTTTGGAGTTTAGGGCATCAGGTTTAAAACAAACAAAAGGAAGTATTTCTTCACACAATGCACAGTCATTGCCACAGATGTTGTGAAGGCCAGAAGTATAACTGGGTCAAAAAAGAATTAGATCAGTTCATAGAGGATAGGTCCATCAATGACTCTTAGCCAAGTGGTCAGGGATACAGCCCCATGTTCTGGTGTCCCTAAGCTTCTGATTGCCAGAAGCTGGGACAGGACAACAGGGGATGGATTACTCAATAATTGCCCTGTTCTGTTCGTTCCCTTTGAAGCATCTGGCACTGGCCACTGTCAGAAGACTGGACTAGATGGACTATTGGTCTGATACAATATGGCCATTTTTACGTTCTTAAGGTGTGTGGAGGGGGAAAGCTGAAAAAAAAAAAAGCAGGAGCTGGTGATGTGATTGAATTCCATCCTGCCCATAATATGAACAATATATAGTAACACAACATTTTTACTGCAATATATAGTAACACCGCACTCAGACCCAGTGAGATCAGCCTGCCTGGGGCCTAAGGTATGGCATGCACGTGTTGCCGGCACAGAGGCCCGAGGACAGCAGCAGCGGGGTTCGTTGCCCGGTGTGCTTCGCGTCAATAAACATACCGGGGTGGAGAAACAATCAAAGTTTATTTGAGATCTCAAAGTGGTGGAAGGAGACAGGCAAGTCTCAAATCAAGCACACTAGCAAAAACAGTTTCTCTCTTCTTATACATTTTACAACTAAGCCCCCCCTCTCTCCCCCTCTCTACCACCCCCCCTCTATCTCTCCCTCTACTCCCCCTCCCCTCTCTACCGAAGGCCTGTTTATACATTTAAGCCGTTAAATCATTCTAGGGCTATAAATCTAGCTTGTTAGTAACTTCTCTCTAAACTGTTACCTGGTCTTGTTTACCCTGGGTTTATTACCTCTTCAGCCAGAAACATGCAAACCTCATCATTATCGCTTGGTACCTGGTATGAGGGGGGGGGGTTGTAATTGATAATTGGCTATTTACACATTCCAATTTCTGTCCTTGGCTTTTGAGGTCGATTAGAGCTTAACATTGAGGAACTTTGGTTCACATAGGCCTAATGACGTCAACAATTCCCCCCTTTGAGAATACTCAACAAGCTTTTGGCTGAGTTTTCTCATATTCTGTAGACAAGATACGATTGAGTGCCATAGAGCTGGGGTTCTCAATGAGAGGGTATGCTGGGATTTCTGGGGAACGGGGGGGCACAAAGCTTACGGAGGAGCAATTTAAAACAAGCAATCAGGAGGAGGGTGACCAGGCACAGTACCACACCTGTGAGGAGGAGACGCACAAGGCTATTTCCCAGTCCTCCTAGGTTGGGCAACCAACTCCAAAGGGAAACAAAAACTGTGGGTTCCCTTTCCTGAGCCTTCCACTGCTCAAAAGCCTGTTCGGCTGACAGGACGTGCTTGTTAATGTCCTGTGAGTTTTCTGGGACATAAGTACAACATTCACTCCCAATAAGGACACACACCCCGCCCTGGGAGGCTAAAACATAATCTAAGGCCTGTCTGTTTTGCAGGGACAGCAACCGGAGCTAGTAAAGCTCTAAGTTAAGGCTTTTCTCTATGGCTAAGGTCTCATTGGCATACTTGGTGAGAAACACAGAGAGCCTACGATAAAATTGAGCCAGTCGTCCCACCCCATAGGATGGAAGGAGGTTCATACCCAATCTGTTTCCTTCTGTAATGGGCTCTGGGGTGGCATACAAAGATCTACGCTGCCTAGGGCGGCCAGGGGGCAGTTTAGGGAGGACACGAAGGGGAGGGGCAAGATATCCTAGATAGCAGCTTCCATACCGATGCGGTAGCCACTTATAGGCAGAGGTACCGCAAATATAAAAGGAGTGGCCATTCCCTACCAAGCCATTATAACCTCCACCTATCTGCTTGTCTGTCATTAAATGATCCGAACCGGGCGGTAGAGTCGGATTTGCCGTTAACATAGACAGGGATGGAAGCGTCACTGTCAGGGGATAAATAATACTGACAGGTGCTATTCCCAGCAAACCAGGTGTGATTGCTGGACTTAAACTGTCGATAGCACACCAAACCAGGGGCCACTGGCCGCAACCTAATAGGGGAAGGGATATATGTTGAGTTGGCCTGCGGCTTCCAGGGGTTGTCCCTTAACGCATACTGGGACTCAATGGTACAGTTCTGAGACAAGGGGGTACCCGAGGCATTTTTCCCCCTACTGAACCATCCCCAACAGATATCTGACCAATTTTGGGGAACTACCCTCCAGGGTAACCCTGCAGCATGGTGCGGGATTTGGGAGCATACCCAGCAGTTAGAGAGGTTAAACTCTTGGGCAAAGCAAACCTTCAGGGACTCATATGTGTTTGTCTCTAAGTTAGTAGGGATTCCTTTCCATCCCGCATGTGCCTGGGGGGAAACGGGAGTTAACAAGAGGCGTGTCTCTATGGCAAAGAGCACCACTGTGGCAGACCCTGGACCTGAACTCATATTGGGCAGGTGACCCTAGGGCCTAACAATCATAATTCCCCCAAATACCCCCAAAATAACAATTACCAATAGCAAGCAGATTAAAAACAACAGGGACCAGGCCACCAGGTTAGGCCGGCCCTGTGAAAATAAACACAACCAACGCTCAGAGGTCTCGCGGGGAGTGCGCTGTGACTGTCCAAAGAGATCACAGGGCATTCCCAGCAGACGCTATTGTCGCCTGAATAACCGCTTAAGTCCCAGATCGTCGCTGGCAGTCTTGTCTGCAGGCTGGACGGTCCACCATTCAGGAGCAGGCACTGCTTTCAGGCGAGAGTGATGAATCCAGTTCTTGTGTCCCTCAACCTTTGCTGCTGTATGGGAGACCAGCAGGACGGTGTGGGGTCCCTTCCACTTCTCTTGGAGAGGCTCGTCCTTCCAAGTCCGAACGAGTACGGAATCGCCTGGCTGCAAGGAGTGGATCGGGGCATCCAGCGGGAGAGGCTGCAAATCTTTGGTATACCTGTGGAGAGAACAAAGAACAGCAGACAGAGAGCACATGTACTGAGATAAGAAGCCACACCCCATTTCCCACTCTCCTGCCAGAACTGGTGTACCATTCATAGGCCATGCCCTTCCAAACATAATCTCGAAGGGACTGAGCCCTAACCTGCCCTTAGGGAGAGCGCGAATGCGGAGCAAAACTAGGGGCAAAGCATCAGGCCACTTACGGGAAGCCTCTTGGCAAAACTTTGAGAGGTGCCGCTTAAGAGTCTGATTTGTACGCTCCACTACCCCACTGGCCTGCGGTCGCCATGGCGTGTGAAGCTTCCAGGGGATCTGTAGGGCATCCGATATCTTCTGAACGACTTGGGATGTGAAGTGTGTTCCGTTGTCAGATTCCATCCACTGGGGGAGCAATCTGAGCCTTACTCTGTGCCACTCGATATCCTCGAATTCCAACAAAGTTCAGGAGGCTCACAGTGGCTTTAAGGCAAGAGATTAGACCCACAGCAGCAATTAACAAGTCATCCACATATTGCAGGAGGAGGACTTTGTCCTCGTTGTCCCACTCCTCCAAGTCTCTGGCCAGAGCCTGGCTGAAAAGGGTGGGGGAATTTTTAAATCCCTGAGCCAGCACTGTCCAGCAAAGCTGCTTTCTAACCCTCCTTTTGTCCTCCCACTCGAAGGAGAAAATCTCCTGAGACTGGGGGTCAACCAGAATCGTGAAGAAAGCATCCTTTAAATCCAGGACCGAAAAATGGGTGTACTGCCCCCCTATAGAGGCCAACAATGTATACGGATTTGGAACAAGGGGGTGCAGAGTCTTAACCCGCTCATTAACCGCTCTCAGGTCCTGAACCAGCTGGTATGTGCCATTGGGCTTTTGTACAGGCAAGATAGGAGTGTTCCAAGCTGACTGGCATTCTTGAAGTACCCCGCACTTTAGGAACTGGTCTATAGTTTCCTGCAGTCCCTCTCTGGCTTCCCTTTTGATCGGATACTGCTTGATTCGCACTGGACCTTTTCCTGGCAAGAGCTGAACAGTAATAGGAGTATGATGGGCTGCCTTTCCTGGGATCCCTGCTGCCCATACCAGAGGAAAAACCCGCTTCTCTCACTGACTCCACTCTGGGGCTTGCATAGCTGAGGGCTCAATTGCAAGTGTCATTATCCAGGCATTCTCTGGGGGTAAGGTGAGGCTTATTTCATCTTGAGTGAAATGCAGGGTGGCACCTAAGCGACAAAGCAGATCCCGTCCTAATAGTGGCGTTGGACAATCGGGGAGGTAAACCAGTCTGTGAGATAGAGTTCTGTTTCCCAAAGCACATTCCGCTGGGGCATATACTGGGCACTTAGTTCCTTTCCCTGTGGCTCCCACAGTGAGGGAATCTGCCACAGGCAGCTGAAGGGGTTGGTTTACAGCAGTTCATGCAGCTCCAGAGTCTATTAAAAAGTCTATGTCCGAATCTCCCACCCGCATTTTTACTCGGGGTTCCGGGGGCAAGATAGTCCGTCTCCCCTGACACCCCTATTCTTGGTCCTCCGCTGCCATCATAGGGGTACCTTCCCTTTTGGGACACTCATTTTTCCAATGTCCCTCCTTTCGGCATATGGCACACTGGTTGCGATCCAGACGCCTTTCCTGTAAGCCAGGGCGCCCACGCCCACGTCCTCTCATTCCCCGGCCCCTTCCACCTTCCTGAAATCTTCCCCTGCCACCAGCCTGTACTCCTGCAACCAGCATTTTCACTTGCCTCTCTTCCTTTTCTCCCTCCCTAAGGCTGTAAGCCCTGTTTGCAGTTTCCAGAATCTGTGCCATTGTCATGCCCATCAAATCCTCCTTTTTCTGCAGTTTCCTTTTAATATCAGGGGCCGCACGGCTGGTAAAGATACCCTTTATAATTGCCTCAGTTGCCTGATCATCGGGATTGGCATTAGTAGTTTGCCTCATGTCTAAGCGGTGCCTCCTCCCGTGCTTTAGACACAACCTGATTACGCTCCACCTCAGACAGCAGGGTCCGCATAAGGACATTACAGTCATCCCAGTCAGGCTTATGGCTAGCCAGACACCCTTCAAAGACCGAGATAAACTTGCTTGGATTCGTAGAGAATTCCCCTGCCTGTGCCTTAAAGGCTGCTAGGTCCACTGGGTTAAAAGGCACATGGGTGTAAACCTGCATTGTAGTGGCTGGGCGATTTTCTGTTCCAGTACGGGCTATCCGAGTCTCAGTAATCAGTGGATAGAATCCCACCGAGGGGGCAATCTCTGGGACCTGAGGCACCCTGTCTTTATATGGTGGGGGTGTTGGAGCTGAAGGGGACACCGACTCTGCCATCACAACTGGGGGAGGGTTCTGGGGACTAACAGTAGTTACTACTGAACCTGTCGGAGTCAAATTACACCTTTGCAAAAGATCTGACCTATCTCTTAACAACATAAACAACTGTACATACATATGTTCATTCCATCTACCCGTACGCTGACAAAACAAAAGCAATTGAAGGATCGTATTATAATTAAGTGATCCCTCCGGTGGCCACCTTTCCTGGTCCTCTAGCTGTTATTGAGGCCAGTCTACTGTACAGAATCTTTTCAGTTTACTTTTAATCAACGGATCCAATCCAAACACTTTCCAGTTCACCAGAATGCATTCTAAGGGCGTACACCTTGCCCTGCCTGCAGTACTCTGCCCCTGCCCCATACTCTAGGGAGACACTGGGCGTCCCCAGGTAAAACAGGTAAAGTCCCCACTGGACTGTTCCTACCTTATCCAAGGGTCCGGTTCTGCACCGTCGCCCGCAGCTGCTTCTCCACTAATCGAGCGCGTTGCACCGTTGTACCCTCCGGGGTCGACCAAACCACGTCTCCACCGAGGCCCCCGATGAAGTCACCGGTGCGCGCTGGGTGTCGGTCGTCGCCGCAATCCGTCGACCTCCGAGAGGGGTCCGGGCAAGGCTAAATTTCAGCCTCGAGCCCACCCAGGGACGCCAAGACTGTTGCCGGCACAGAGGCCCGAGGAAAGCAGCAGCGGGGTTCGTTGCCCGGTGTGCTTCGCGTCAATAAACATACCGGGGTGGAGAAACAATCAAAGTTTATTTGAGATCTCAAAGTGGTGGAAGGAGACAGGCAAGTCTCAAATCAAGCACACTAGCAAAAACAGTTTCTCTCTTCTTATACATTTTACAACTAAGCTCCCCCTCTCTCCCTCCCCCCCCTCTATCTCTCCCTCTACTCCCCCTCCCCTCTCTACCGAAGGCATGTTTATACATTTAAGCCGTTAAATCATTCTAGGGCTATAAATCTAGCTTGTTAGTAACTTCTCTCTAAACTGTTACCTGGTCTTGTTTACCCTGGGTTTATTACCTCTTCAGCCAGAAACATGCAAACCTCATCATTATCGCTTGGTACCTGGTATGAGGGGGGTGGGGTTGTAATTGATAATTGGCTATTTACACATTCCAATTTCTGACCTTGGCTTTTGAGGTCGATTAGAGCTAAACCTTGAGGAACTTTGGTTCACATAGGCCTAATGACGTCAACACACGTGTCATCTTAAAGCCCTTTGATGTCATAAAGCTGATGAACAATAATGTTGTGAAGTGATATTGCTCATTTCTCTGCTGGAGAAAGATCTTTCCTTCATTAATGGCTAGTACAAGAAGGTAGATGATGAGGTGGCACTGTCAACTGCATGCAGCAAGCATTGGACATTGAAGAGTAACCTGTGCATCAGTGACATAGGGCAGGAACATTACTATATCCTGTCCCTATTCCCAGATTTACAATTTTTAAACCCCCAACACTGTTCTCATGCTTAGTGGATGTGAATAATCAACACAAGTAAAATTCAGTTGACCTGATGTTGGGAACATTTAGGATATGCTTGGACCACACCAATCTCATTTGGTGGCAGTAGTGACAGTGTGCAAGAGAATTATGTGGATAGTAGCTGTGAACAGGGCCGGCTCTGGCTTTTTTGCCGCCCCAGGCAAAAAAGCCTCCCGCCGCCCCCGGCCCCCCGGCGGGGAGCGTGGCAGGGGAGGGCGCCGAGCCCGGCCGCGGCCCCGCTCTCCCCGGCCGCCCAGAGCGCCGGGGGGAGGGCGGCGGGGCCCCGCTCTCCCCGGCCGCCCAGAGCGCCGGGGGGAGGGCGGCCCCGCTGTCCCCGGCCAGCCGGAGTGCCGGGGGGAGGGCGGCGAGCCCGGCCGCGGCCCCGCTCTCGGGCCGGAGCGCCGCCGGGCGCCCCAACAGCCCCAGTATGTTTAAAAAACAAAACAAAAAACACCCAACCCTGAGCGCCGCCCCCCTCCAGGTGCTGCCCCAAGCACATGCTTGGTAGGCTGGTGCCTGGAGCCGGCCCTGGCTGTGAAGATGTTTTAAAAACCCAAACTTTACACAATGTACACGGGACACACAATTCTCCCCATAAGGAGAATAAGAGAGAGGGAATAAACCACTTATGACAGATGTTAGTCATGATGGCTAATGCCTTACTGGAAAACACTAAAATACCATGTTGATGAGAATGGGTACAAGAACCTGTATAGCACAATCTCTTTAGGCCAATTTAGAAGAATGGGACTTGTGTATATTGTCAGGGGCTTGAGAATTCTGCAAATGTAAGGGCCGCAAAGACTGTGGACCAGACCCTTCTGTTGTCTGCCAATAAATAACTGCTAATGGTATATTCAGCTTGAGGGATTTGAAGCTTCAGCTGCTTTAAGTAGCAATGTTTTATGAAGTTGCCCATAATCTAGTACAAGTGTTTAGTTCAACAGTTCCTGCATTGACCAACATGCAGACTTGCTTCTCCACACTTGCTGTACAAATGTGAGAGAAGCAGATAACTTGTGCTCTGGAATATAAACCCACTAAGATTCCAGGCCCCCTGTATGTTTCTCTGTTGTTCTCCCCCTTTCTCCTTTTTGTTTTATGTAGCTGAATAAGAGTTGTGTTCTCTTTTCCCCTTTAGATACAAAAATCATGTGTCAGTGGCAATAATTCTATTTTGCTTTGATTCTCATTACTTTAACTTATATATCTGATATAATCAGTTGTGGTCTGTCGGGCAAGTTTTATTATTTAGAACCAAGCAATATTAACTGTGGATAGGATTCATTTTTTGAGAACCTGGCTGTGAATTCTTTCTAAATCTGCTGCCACTCCTATTGACAGAGCTTATTTTCTTATACACTATTATTGGTTTATATGTAATCCTGTGGGCAGTGTCCTAGTCTTACTTACCAGTGGTTTAGTGCACACATTATTTTTTATTAAAATGGATGTGTAGCAAGCTGGGAAACCTCTGTAACTCTTCTGCTGTACCTGGCATTATTTCTAGTTATACTATGATTTACTCCTTTGTAATTTTGTAACTGCTGTTTGTGCAGATCACAGGCGAAGATCAGTATTGCCTTGATACACTCACTAATAACAAGGGAGAGGTACAGTGACTGCCTTTATACAAATTGCTGTTTTACATACTGTCACTGTGCCTCAGGGGGTCACAGCTGAGAATACCAGGACAATCTGCTAGAAATTGGACAGACTCACCCCAAACTGGTGGTTATTCTTCCATTAGAAATACCAAGCCATTAACAAAAGTAAACACACTGGTTAATAAGTCAGAACTGCAATCTCCTTGTTTCACCACGCAGACACTAGACTTTATGATGAGTGGTTATTTAAAACCAATTTCCTCAAGCAAAGGGTTCTTCTAATTCTAAGAGATCATCCACCTAGCCAGCTCACCATATAACTCAGATCTTACCCAATAATCATGCTGTTGCCAATCCTTTAGTATCTAATATCTAAAAGTTTATATATAAGAGAAAAGGAGGAGGAGGAGAGTTAAAATGAACAAGGAAAACAAATACACTAATCTCAAAGTTCTTGTATCAGGTTTGAAGCAGTGATGGAATAAACTGCTGGCTTGTAAAGTCTCTGGTAACTTCCAGAAGATTGGAAAGTCCTCAGTCCATTGGTTGGAATGCTCCTTTTAGTGTAAGTCCATAGTCCAGTGATTAGAGCAGGAAATAGGCAAAATGGAGATGCTTCCAGGGTTTTTTATACCTTTTCCCATATGGAGGGACTGCTCTCTGTCTTACTTTGCGGAAAATTACAGGCACTAGATGGAGTCCAGGGTCACATGAGCAAGGCACATGCCCTTGCATGCTTAGATGAGTCATAGGAGCAACCATTACCCATATTCTGACCTAACATTCCCCAGAGAGGCTTATTGGGGAGGGGGAGGGGGGGAGACAAGCTTCTTCTATATCCATTTTGGGAGCTAAGTGTCCTTTAATGGGCCTTCAACTTGAATAGTCCATTCACAATGTGCTGGCTATACTGGATGCAACTACCTTGAGGGTGTTACCCCAGGAACAAACATAGTTGAAATACAGGTGTATATAGTCAATGTTCATAACTTCAGATACAAAATGATACTTGCATATAAACAGGATAATCATACTTAGCAAATCATAACTTTTCCAATGACACCTTACATGAGCTACTTTGTACAAGATTTGTTGCAATTGTATAACACTGGTAGCAACAACGATATACATGGTAATATTTGAATCATACAACATCACACATATTTATTACCTTAAACATAGTCGTTCTTTAAAAAATTTCAATTGCCTTTGATAACCAAATATTACCTGGGGATTTGTATCACCACCTAGATATTCCCTATGCTATTGGGGAAGCATGCTTAGAGGTCTGTAGAAATAAACTGCTGCTGTTTGGTAGATGTGACAGTTTGCAAGACACCCAGAACTATGAGCCACTGTGTTGCCACTTCACCTCAACAGGAGTGAACTTTGCTACTGCTTGTCCAGCTTGCTAGCAAACTCTTCAGGACTCTGCCAGTCCAAACCTTGCCTTGCAAAGAACAATTAGATTACTTCATGGAACATAGGTCATCAGTGGCTTTAGCCAAGATGGTCAGGGAACCCCAAATCCCGAGTTCCCCAGACAGGTCTCCCTGCAGTTTACAGTCCCTCTCACTGCACACTCACAGAAGTTAAGTTTGCTACTTCCAAAGAGACAGTGTACACACCAACCTGTTAGGTTACCTGAGGACTCACTCTCCACTGTTAATACATAGTACTGAGATGGCTGTGTAATAAAAAAGAATGAGTTGATAAATAAAGAACAGATATGTAAGTGATAGGAAGCAAGAATCAATTAGACAGATATGTTTACAAACAAAACAAATCAAAACATGCTTTCTAGTGACTAAAACTTAATTTCAGCAAGTTTTGTCTTAACAGATTTTTTCATTTACATCATGTTTCCAGAAACTCTTGCCTTTCTGGTCAAGAGGTCCAGCTTTCATAGGCTCAAAGGATGTTGTCCATTTATGTCCCCCTAAGTGATGGGTAACTAAAATGTCTTTTTTGCTAACCCCATTTTACTCAAAGTCCATTGTCTCTGCCTCAAGAGTCAGGAAAGCTTCCTGTGGAGCAGATTCTAGCCCCCCGCATGATTGTTAAATGGTCTCTCCCACTCGTTTAGCTTGATGGCTTTGTTTACCCTATATGTAAATGTATTTTCACTGTCCTCTCTGCTTGTTACCAAGCCAGTGAGACAGGTAAATACACATTCCTTTGTCTAGGGCAGACCTCCTGAACATATTAACAGCACACATCTATAACTCGTGCACAACCACTACATACATCACACAGTGATTTTTAAGACCAGTGTGTCATCAGTTTAGATATGATAGCTTACATGATGCCTTTGGATATATATCTTATGACAACCGTGTGCTGGGGAACTGAATGTGTCAGGCCTGATGTGAGTTACGGTAGGCGGGGGGGCCCTCTGCCAGTTGGCATTGAGGGTCTCCCAGGGTCACAGCAGCATTTACTAATTTCCTGTACTATAATTTGCTTGTATGGAATCCTGTCAGTTTATATGTGAAGTGTTCAAAGTTGCATCAGGGGGAAAAAATGGCAAAATAAAATTCTTACTTTTGGAACGTCTACTGTTGAAAAGAAGTTTTAATAATAAGATCACTGGTAAATTAAATAACTCAAGACTTAACAGGTCTTATAGTTAAGCAAGCAAACAAAAACCCTTTAGAGATGGACTCTCCAAAATTCTGGGGGGGGGGGGAATTCCATGCATTTGCCTTCCCTTTTTCCCCACCAGAGAGAGGTGAAAATTATGTTATATTTTATATTAAAGGAAAAATTAGTCAGTCCCTTCACCTTCTAAAAATATGGCTTTAAAATTTAACAAGTGTTCCCTCACCCTTCAAAGAGAATGTTCTGGTTTGGAAAATAAAATATTCCACCTACAAAATTCTGAGGATACTGCTTTTCCTCCTGCTGTTTAGTCACAGTAATACCCTATTTTCTCTGCTCGGGGCTGCACTCTGCCTCTGTTGATAGGATAGGTTAGCCCTCTGGCTAAACTAAATCCTCTCCTTCAGGTTAAATGAAAGCCCAAATGTGGGGGTGGGGGAAGGAAATCTTTCTCATGGTAGGATTCTGCAAGAGCCATTACCCTGCTTGGGCCCTGGAGTTGGTATGTCCTAGTGCTTGCAGGGAAGCAGTCATTTCTTCCAGCCTCTGTATTCCATTTCACTCTTTCCCTGGGCTGTTTCCAACCCTGGCTTACCTGCCTTTCTCTTAGGTCACTCTCCCCCACATGTACTGTACATTAGACACTCTCCTAGGCTCCTCTCCCAAGATCCCTTACAGACTGGAACCATGCTGATCTGTTGTCCAGACCACTTGTCTTGGGAAAGCCCCACTAAGCAAGCTGCTGCTCTTTCCAGGTTCCTTTACTCTACTGAGGAATAGGGTCTACCTTTGATTTTCTGTTTTCCTCATTCCAGCAGGCCTTGTTGTAGCCCATAATCTCCTGGTTTGGGATAAAACCAGACAGAGGTGAGCTCTTCTTGAAGGCCCAGCTCATTCTTCGATAAAACCTTATTTTTCTTATTGATATTATTCAATAAAGTTATGAAGACAAATGTTACAGTCATGAGAGATCTTGAGTTATGCTGTTTTTCATACATTCCTTGTTAAATACATGTTAATTAATTTGTTTTAAATGATATTTTTTTTACATCAGTGTTCAAGGCTAGGTGGAAGAAGTGTCTCTTGAAAAAACTTCAGGGTGAAGATTAGAAGTCAAGAAGGATAGGGAGGGAGCAGCATAATAAAAGATCTGGAGTCACTTATGAGATGACAAGATCAGGGGAGCACCTGGCAGTAAACTGGCAGAATGAAGAGTACGAGCAGCAAAGAAGGAATTATTGAGATTTAGGGAAGGACAGATTGCTGTGCATAGCCTTGAAGATGAGGATAAAGAGTTTGAATCTGATGCTTATAGAAAATGGAAACCAGTTCAGGAAATCAAGTGTGGAAAGAAGGGGGAATTAAGGGGTGCTAGACAATCAGAGCAGTGAGAAAAGATTACTTTAGCTGCAGCACATTGAATAGATTTGAAGGAAACAATGTCTGAATCCAGGAGGCCAGCGATGGAGAAGCTGAAGTAGCTGAAGGAAGAGGTGACTAGGGTATAGATCCAGGGTCAGTGGCAGAGAAGAAGGAAGGAATGGATTTGTAGATGTTATAAACGAAGTACTGCTGTGATTTAATCAATATCTTAGTTGTAGGGAGTAGGGAAAAAGGAAGAGAGAGCAATGTTTTTAATAAAAGTTCAAAGTCTCTCTCTACTTAACTAACCTCCCTCCCCCTCTCCATGCACAAAAAGCCCAAACTAGTTGGTATAGCACTTTCATGTGAAATTTTTGACTTCACTACATTTTTCCATGTGAAAAAAGGCTATGTTGCCAAAGTCACATAGAAAAACAGCATTTAAGAGAGATAAAATAGTAGAGCGCAAAATGATAGAGTTTTGCTACTTGTGCATGGCTCTTCTATTTTGCAAGTAGACCTTGGGTATTTATGGAGCAACCACAGATTCCCTGGAACAAAATGCATATGGTGTTTGCTATAAAATTTTGGCAGCAGGTTTTCCAGTCAAACCCTGGAAACATCATCTGAGCTACATTTATCCAACTCTTGTAGAGATGTGTTACTAAGTTTATTACAGAAGTTTTAGGTAGTTAATAAAGAGAAGTGCTGACACAGAGTCTAAACTGACTTCTTCAGCATCTGTGAAGTTTGCCTTTTAAAAAAAAAAAAAAGCCAGAATTTATGTAGCCCTGCTGTGCAGTTTTTGGGGAGATGAAACTCATTTCTCCCAACTCAGGAATACAGGCCATAAGACTACAGCCTTTTCATGTCACACTCTTGCCTCATCAGCAGTGTTCCCTTCCTGGAAAAATTTTCAGATACAGTGCAGAGTACATGTCCTTGGGACACAGTAATTGTCTAGGTCAGGGGTAGGCAACCTCTGGCACTTGTGCCGAAGGCGGCACGCGAGCTGATTTTCAGTGGCACTCACGCTGCCCGGGTCCTGGCCACTGATCCGGGGGGCTCTGCATTTTAATTTAATTTTAAATGAAGCTTCTTAAACATGTTAAAAACCTTATTTACTTTACATACAACAATAGTTTAGTTATATATTATAGACTTATAGAAAGAGACTTTCTAAAAACATTAAAATGTATTACTGGCACGCGAAACCTTAAATTAGAGTGAATAAATGGAGACTCTGCACACCACTTCTGAAAGGTTGCCGACCCCTGGTCTAGGTCCTCATATGTGGCAGCTGTACTGGTATGCTACTTTTAGGGTTACCATATTTAAAAAATAAAAAAAGAGGACACTCCACGGACCCTGGCCCCGCCCCAATTCCACCCCTTCCCCAAAGTCCCCGCCTAACTCCCCCTTCTCCCTCCCAGCCACGCGAAAAGGGCTGCCCGAGCGCTACCAGCTTCACGGTTTGCCGGGCAGCCCCCAGACCCTGCGCCCCCGGCTGGCGCTTCCCCAGCGCGGCTGGAGCCCGGGAGGGGAAGCGCCCAGCCGGGGGCGCAGGGTCTGGAGGCTGCCCGGCAAACCGTGAAGCTGGTAGCGCTCGGGCTTCAGGCAGCCCCCATGCCTCCGGACCCTGTGCCCCCGGCCGGGCACTTCCCCTCCCGGGCTCCGGCTGCTGTGCTCCTCCCCTGACTCTTCGGCTCTGTTTAAGAGCCAAGCTGCCCGAGCGCTCCGGCTTCTGGCAGCCCCCTTGCCTCCGATCCCTGCGCCGCCGGAGCAGAGTAGCTGGAGCCCGGGAGGGGAAGTGCCCGGCCGTCGGCTCGGGGTCCGGAGGCAAGGGGGCTGCCCGAAGCCGGAGCGCTCGGGCAGCTTGGCTCTTAAACAGAGCCGAAGAGTCAGGGGAGGAGTAGAGCAGCTGGAGCCCGGGAGGGGAAGTGCCCAGCCAGTATTTTTCCCGGACATGTTCGGCTTTTTGGCAATTCCCACCGGACGGGGGTTTGATTACCAAAAAGCCGGACATGTCCGGGAAAAACCGGACATATGGTAACCCTAGCTACTTTCAGCACAAATGCTACATGGCTTCTGTGTTGTGTAGGCCATTCTGCAGCCTCCTCTGCCCAAAGATAATTTTACTGAGTATAAATTAATGTAACTACTGTTAAAAGAAAGGGCCATATCCTTATGTGATGTAAATCAGTGTAGCAACAGTGACTTCAACAGAGCTGTGCATATTTTCACCACCTGAGCATCTAGCCCCAAATCTGTAAATCCACTACATCGTCCCTAGCTTTTACTGCCCAAAAATGAAAGGAAGCAGAGAAAAATCAAATTGTTTTACTTACCACTACTATAATTTCCTTTGTTCTGAAATCTTTCTATTATGTGCAAATGTGTGCCATTTGAATAAATAGTAATAAAATAGAGCACGAAAAGAACCTTCCGGGAAAGCAATAGTTGTAATGTTTCCTTGCAAATTGTGTTTTAACTAATTTTAAAAGGGTATTAGTTTAGATTTTGTAACTTCTCATTGATATTATTTAGTATCACAATGTCACCCTGCAAGATAATAGGCCTAATTCTCCTCTTATTTCACCAAAGTTATTCTTGATGTAAAGGCGTATGAGAAGAAAATCATGTTTTTACAGTATAACGTCGAACCAGTGAGAGAACATAATTAGAATTCTAGGGCCTGGTCTACTCTAGGAGGGGGGATCGATCTAAGTTACGCATCTCCAGCTATGTGAATAACGTAGCTGAAGTCGACGTACTTAGTGTCTTCACTGCAGTAAGTCAACTGCTGCCGCTCCCCTGTCGACTCTGCCTGTGCCTTTTGCGGCGGTGGAGTACAGGAGTCAACGGGAGAGCACTCGGGGGAGTCAATTTATCGCGTCTAGACTAGATGCGATAAATCAACCCCCGTTGGATCGATCGCTGCCTGCCGATCCAGCAGATAGTATAGACATACCCTAGCTCCCTCTTTTGTGCTCTCCAACCAGGTGTAAATTAACATTGCCCATGCAGATTACATGTACTAAGAGTGTGGTTGATCCAAGCATGGGAGTGTAAGTAGTGGCCACAGGAGCATCCATCACATCCAACCTCAATCATATGACTCTCACTCCTTCTCCATAAGCCCTGACTTGGCATTCATCTACCAAGGCTCAGTATGTGGAAGAACGAAGCAGACCCTCTGAATAGTGAACAGTGCTGGTTTCTGGGGAGCCAGGATTGAGGCCTGATTTCTTGTGATTTATTGTTTCCTTTGTGTTCAAGGTTTTGGTCCAATGATGACTGCTCAGTTTAACAAGTACATACCCCAGCATACTGTTGAGAGCATTGGACAAATGGAAGTTCTAAAACAGATACTTTGGTCCATCTGAACTGGGCATAGAACAAGTTGAAGGAGGGACTGCAAAAAGTGGCTTAAACTTCCCCTTTGCATTTACCTGCTCCTGTGACTACTGAGTGCAAGGCTGGTCAAAGCAGCTATTGAAGGTTTCAAGAAGCTGCAACCACAGCAGGAGATTGAGCCGTGCAAGAGCATCCTAGTCATGCCCCTCTCCTATAACCACACTTTCTTTGGAAGCTACACTCCTATTGCACTAGCATGGCCCTTTGAGTCTGGTTATGGTTACTAGACAGCCAGACATGCTGGACATATGGCATAAAGTGGTGTTTTGATTTCTTTTGTAAAAGCAGTGTTGTTAATTCCAACCTTCTAGCCTAGTTCCAATGTGGGAAACTAAGGAATAGATGCTGATGATCCTAACATCTTTTTCTATAAGTAGTCTCAATAGGGTTGCCAACTTTGTAATATTTAACAACCGGACACTCCAGCGGAGTGCTGGAAGCTCCCCTTCCCCCTGAGGACCCGCCCCTGCCCTGCCCCTTACCCCAAGCCTCACCCCTGCCCCATCTCTTTCCCCGAGGCCCCGCTCCTGCCCTGCTGCTTCCCACCCCGAGGCTCCACCCCCTGTTTGCTCCTCTTTCCTCCCTCCCTCTGTCACTCACTGCTTTTCCCCCCTCCCTACGTGGGTTGGGAGGGATTTGCCTGGAGAGCTGGGGCTGGGAGCTGCAGCTGCCCAATGGAAGTAGGAGGCAGCCCTGGATGAGTAGGGGCTGGCCCGGGTGATGACTCTGTGCCTCCCCCACCTGCAGTAACTGGACTTCGGGCGTCGGGTCAGTAGATCTGACTGGACACCCTTAGGTCCCCTTTCGACCAGACTTTCCGGTAGAAAACCAGACATCTGGCCGCCCTAAGTCTCTCAATGATTTCAGTGGGCCTGTTCATGGCATAAGGGTCTATTCAGGATGGGGAAGGGTTTCCAAATCTGGCGCACAGTTTACATACCATCTACCTAATATTTCCCTTGTAGTTGCACTTCCTATCCTGCACTCCTCTTGTGTAGTGTCTAACCCCAGATGAAACTACATTTCAGTGAGATGTGAAGTGATTCTTGGGTGTATCTGTAAGTCTGTAAATCACTTCAGAAAGCCAAGAGTCACTCTGGCTAAATATGCTATAAATGCAAATCAATATTATATTTCCAAGAAGTGTTTAGATAGGATATTGCTGTTCAGAGATCATGGGGTGTTCTTAGAAATAAATATTTATTACATTTTAAAATATTACATTTTCAAATTTGTGAACAAATACTGTACATAATGAGAAAGCAAAGTTGGACCAAAGGATTGTGATTTGGGGTAGAACATCAGCTCTATACCCCACAACAGTACACATGGCAAAGAAGTCACAATAGGCTTCCTCTTTTTAATGGGACAGCCACTGAAAGGGTAAAATATTCCATCCTAAAATCTGTCATTGACATTTCAGGAAAAAGAGGAGGATGGGGTGTAGTTTAGTTGCAGTACAGCAACTAACCTCTGCCTATAAAAGGCATCTGCCTCGATTTAGATCTGACTTTCTGTTTTAGAATAAACTGGGGCTTCATAAACTAAATAGGTTGCGGTGAGGTGGGGGGAAGAAGTCAAGCTTACCAAGAACTGCTTGTCATACCCTGTAAGCTCTTTTTCTGGTTAACTGAGAGAGATCTGGATGGGCTTAAATGGATTACTGGTTAACCTAGAAATCTCTGATTTGAATCTCAATACAGATTCTTTAAAATGAAGAATTAGAGTGGTATTGCATCAAAAGCAAAGTTAGCATTTTTTTATTTTTATTTTTTACTTAAAGAAGCAGATGTGGACTCTGCTCTTTACTGGAAAATTCACTTTCAGGTCTCACACAAATAATAAAGTTCTGCTGTTGCATTAAGAAAGAGGTGGATGACTATCATGACAAAGGAGACCTAGATTCAGGGCTTCCTAATCCTATAGATTTTAAGAGCAGGAAGATAGTTTGTCTAGAGACTTAAAACTTTTGACAAGCTAATAAGGATTTGTTAAACTTAGACAACAATATTACTTAATATGAATAAACTAAGCTCAACAATATGGTATACAGTATTACTTGTCTTGAAATGCCATTAAAGTACTTGATCCATGTATAGAACTGTTTTCGTAAACTGTTTCTAGTTGTGCTTTGCTTAAATCCCAGTATTTTTCTAGTTTATATTCCAAGTTCAGAAAAGATCCCCCTTTGATGTTGTAGGTGTTTCGAGGTCTAAGTTTTTCAAACTAATTTTAAAATGTAAAATATGTGAATTGGATGTAAATAGGTGGAAAATCCAATAAAGGAATCAAAAGTTTAAAGGAAATATGGAAGTGCGAATAATTTCATTTGTATTTAGTGTAAATATGTCTCCCCTGCATATCGTTATATTTTGTGCAGCTTCCACAGAAAGGGTGTAACACATATACATGCTTTCCAATAGGACTGCTAAGAGATCCATTCACCTTCACGTTATTCCAGTGTAATGCAAGTGTAACTCCATTGAAATCACTGGTGCACAACTGGAGTAATGCAATGGTGAACCAGGCCTTAACTTTTATTTTTGGGTACTTTCCAGTAGGCTATTTTAATCCATTAAAGTGAGAGATAGTAGTTGACAGAGTAAAGAAAAAGGTGTTAAGAGAATCTCTTCACAAAATTATAAATAATGTGATCCAATATATATACATAAGCTGCCTTATTGATACAAGTAAAAACTCAACTACCTGTTTCAGGATATATTTAAACACATGTGGTACAGCCTGTTCACATATTACTTAATGTGTAAGTTGCCCATAAAAGACTTTGGTGCTTGCTCTGTCTATATTTTTCTCTATTGAACCCATAACTATGTTATCGAAGCACTGCTTAGAATATGATTTGCTCTGTTCTAGGCTAGTTGTTTCTTATATTTTAAGAAGTTTAAAAAAATGTTTTTAGAAATAGATATATCAAACAAAGGACTCTTAAGCGGGAGAAATTTCTAAAACAGCTTTGCTTTCCATACCCTTTTGTGTAATATGACACTTGAGGACTGCTTCTATTGTTTGGTAGTTTAAAGTGAGGAGAAGAAATTGTTTCCTTGGTTTTGTTTCTGGAACCTGAGAGGAGCAGCAGCTATTGGGTGTAATAAATTCATGCAAATTATCTTTCAGAATGCATGTGTAAGTGTAAAACTGCCATGTGTGCTCTGCTCTGTGCCTGTGACTTATCCTGCTGAGCTTGCTTCTGGTGCTGTCTCAGAGAAAGAAAGGTATGGGAAAGGGTTAACTTCTTACCACCAACCACTGAAAGGCACATTTGCAATTGCTCCCGGTCTTGTCTTCCTTTTTACACCTCATTCGCTCTCTGCTGCTCTTCACTTCAAGGCACATCCTTTGACCTAAGCAGATTATTGTGGACGCATGAAGGACACAGCAAGATATCCGTGCTTTTCAAGGAGGAGATTTGGCTCCAAAATAGGACACTAAGCCTTTCGACTTATGCTTATTTACCTAGTCAGCTCGATGCAGTGTCTCTGGGTGCTTAGTGGACTCCTGTAGAATCAGCCAGGAAACAAAAGCAGAAGTGGCAGCCGCTGCAAATGTGGGAGTCTGTGCCATTAAAGGGAAGCAGTTGCTAATAAGGGCCTGTGAGACCTAGGTTTCCTTGGTTTCCATGACAGTTATTAGGTAGCATAGAAATTGAATTGTCTCCCACAATGCTCTGGGGGGGGGAGAAAGGGGTGCTCCAGTGACAAGGCAGAGTAGTTATTACTTGCAGTAACTCGTCTGTCTGAGAATGCAAAACTCTCTGGATCATTACGTTGTGCAGTTTTTTTTTCTTTCCCAAATGTGGTTTGCTTTACTTTTTTGATGGAAGACTCTGGCTTGTGCTACAGTGTCTCAAATAATATTTTCCCCTTTTTATTTAGAAACTGAGTTTGGCAAAGCCAGGATATGAACAATTATACAGGTGGGCTACTCTGGGGGAGTGAAGATATAAGGCATCCAATCAGGTATTGGCAACCTGCAGCACTGTCAAAATGCCCCTCCAACAGATTTCTGTAGTCCCAGCGCGGGAGACCGCCAGCAATGGGAGAAGTTCAATGGGCAGAAACAAAGAGAAGAGCAAGGAAGTCGAGGTAAGAGGAAGGTTTTGATTTGATACAATAGGAAAAGCCAATCCACAGTAGCTAGCATTTCTGTCTGCTCAACAGGATGTACTGTGCTGTAGCTTTGGACCAGCACGAACATGATCACAGCATGCGTTAGCAGACTGAAATTGAATTCCTATAAAACTAATAATAATATACTAAAATGCATCTCTGAATTATGGGGGGGGGGATTATAAATATTTAGGGTTATTGCTGGAAGAGGAGGTTGCGAATTGCAGTGCCAGTGGCATGTTTTTTGTTACGTTTCATTTAAATATTTCAATGTTTAATTCTTTTATGAGCTTTATAGCCCACTAGCATTGAAAGACAGTGGATATTATTCCATATACTTGCAGATTTTCAGATGTCAAGGCAGTTTGAACATTATAGTTTCTTGTTCCTAGTTTTTTTGGGGAAAAGGAATAGCTTAGAAAGATTCCTCTTTAAGGGAAAACATATTCATTGTGTTAATGCTAAAGTCTGTTTCACTAATATGCATGTACTCCTTGTATTAAATATAGGCACAAGTTCTATAGCCTACAAATTAGTCTACATTTTCATTTAAAATGCATCAGTTTGTTTTGTTTTTCATCCATTGTCCCCTGCCTTTCATGAAAAAGATTATTAAAAAGCAACAAATATTATTCCACCAGTGTTAATAATCAGGTTTCGCCTATTTAAGAGAACATTCTTGGATCAAAATATAATGAAAAAGATGCACATAAAATGTAAAAATCTACACAATTGTTTCTAAGTTTTGAAAAGTGTTTTGTGGGTAGGCGGCAGAGATTCTAGTTTAAAATACCTATCAGTAGTAGGTGACACCATACAAACAAAGCAGGGCTGAGATGATATCAGAAATAAATACTGTAGCAGCTAAAGCTGCCCAGCCCCTTTAAACAATTTTTGCTTGGTATATATTCCCAATTAATCATTAACAAACATTTTTTTCTGTTCTGGATGTTAATCTTTCTATCTGGAAAACAAGTGTGGCTGTGGAGAAAACACATGAGAATATTTTAATGATGAACTGGGAGAAAAGTAATAAAGTTCACTGAATTTCCAAAGAGAAGTGGTGTTTACAACCCCCCTTTTTAAATCATTTGTATGACTTGTTTTCAAGAAATAATTTTAGAGACTAACAGATGCTGATGTTTCTAGGATTGTTGTGTGATGGTGGAAAATACTGGTTGATTTGTTGACTGATTTTAGACTGAGAAACTTTTGGTCTGGTAATTGGCTTAAGACAAATGTAGCAGTCATTGTTTTCTGATTTTAAATTTCAGCGAAGAATATCCTTGACAATGTCCTTTCCTAGAAGTGAAAAAAAGTATCTTTTTCCAAATGCACTGTGCTAATCAGTGTTTATCAAACTTGATAATGCCTAGAGTTTTGTGCACTTGGAACAAACTTTAATTTTTTTCCATAATAGTGATAAAGAGTGAAGTGGAAAGTGTTCAAATTAAGATTGCAAATATGGAAAGCTAAAATGTAAAATGATACCTAGAATAAAATGGCTTTCTCTAATTTTTGATTTAAATTATTTTTGACAGAGTAACACATTTGTTTAACATCCACCCAGAGTTCATTAGAATCAGTAGAATTGTCTTGTGCTCCACTGTGGGTGATTTTTGTCCTGTGAAGGGCTGAATCAAATCATTTTGGAAAGAATCAGATGCCTCTGAGTACAAATGTTTGCAGGTTTTTCACACAGATGTATAGTTGGGAAGAGCAAACTAGTTTGCAGAATTTATTAGATTCATGAAAGTTTAATTAGTTTTTACTTTAAAAAAAAATTGTCTCTGTTGCAGAGTATTGGTTAAAATGCATATTCAGAACTGCTCTCTGCTGGACAGCATGTCTGATCTGCTCAACTATATGGTCCTCCCTCTGTCCGTAGCCGCAATTTATGCAGGATAAAAGGCCTAATACTACTAACAACTAATGGAGATTCTCCTTTTAGATCAAGTGGTAGGGATGTTTTTCCAGAGCTGAAGGCCCTTGAACAGGGCAATTGAAACTGTTCAGCTAAAACCCTAAGCATATCTTAAATGTATGCTTGGTTTGGATTCTTCTGTGTTTGTGGGTATCTGAGGTTCACCAGCATTGTGCCGAAGTGGGCTAATGTTTGGGTTCACAGAAACAGTCCTTTGTCCTCCTAGCTGTTCTCTCTCTCTATCCTCTGTTCTCTCCCACTCTCACCTAGAAATCTTCCTCCATCCCATCCCATTCCTGCACAAGCAGGAGCGCGCCAGAGGGGAGGACTCCTGTCTCATACTGAGAAAGAGGGACGATCAGTGAGTTATCTTAAGTGCCTATACACAAATGCAAGAAGCCTGGGAAACAAGCAGGGAGAACTGGAAGTCCTGGCACAGTCAGGGAACTATGATGCGATTGGAATAACAGAGACTTGGTGGGATAACTCACATGACTGGAGTACTATCATGGATGGATATAAACTGTTCAGGAAGGACAGGCAGGGCAGAAAAGGTGGGGGAGTTGCGTTGTATGTAAGAGAGGAGTATGACTGCTCAGAGCTCCGGTATGAAACTGCAGAAAAACCTGAGTGTCTCTGGATAAAGTTGAGAAGTGTGAGCAACAAGGGTGATGTCGTGGTCGGAGTCTGCTATAGACCACCAGACCAGGGGGATGAGGTGGACGAGGCTTTCTTCTGGCAACTAGCAGAAGTTGCTAGATCGCAGGCCCTGGTTCTCATGGGAGACTTTAATCACCCTGATATCTGCTGGGAGAGCAATACAGCGGTGCACAGACAATCCAGGAAGTTTTTGGAAAGTGTAGGGGACAATTTCCTGGTGCAAGTGCTGGAGGAACCAACTAGGGGCAGAGCTTTTCTTGACCTGCTGCTCACAAACAGGGAAGAATTAGTAGGGGAAGCAAAAGTGGATGGGAACCTGGGAGGCAGTGACCATGAGATGGTCGAGTTCAGGATCCTGACACAAGGAAGAAAGGAGAGCAGCAGAATACGGACCCTGGACTTCAGAAAAGCAGACTTTGACTCCCTCAGGGAACAGATGGGCAGGATCCCCTGGGAGAATAACATGAGGGGGAAAGGGGTCCAGGAGAGCTGGCTGTATTTTAAAGAATCCTTATTGCGTTTGCAGGAACAAACCATCCCGATGTGTAGAAAGAATAGTAAATATGGCAGGCGACCAGCTTGGCTAAACAGTGAAATCCTTGCTGATCTTAAACGCAAAAAAGAAGCTTACAAGAAGTGGAAGATTGGACAAATGACCAGGGAGGAGTATAAAAATATTGCTCAGGCATGCAGGAGTGAAATCAGGAAGGCCAAATCACACTTGGAGTTGCAGCTAGCAAGAGATGTTAAGAGTAACAAGAAGGGTTTCTTCAGGTATGTTAGCAACAAGAAGAAAGTCAAGGAAAGTGTGGGCCCCCTACTGAATGAGGGAGGCAACCTAGTGACCGAGGATGTGGAAAAAGCTAATGTACTCAATGATTTTTTTGCCTCTGTCTTCACAAACAAGGTCAGCTCCCAGACTGCTGCACTGGGCAGCACAATATGGGGAGAAGGTGACCAGCCCTCTGTGGAGAAAGAAGTGGTTCAGGACTATTTAGAAAAACTGGACGTGCACAAGTCCATGGGGCCGGATGCGCTTCATCCGAGGGTGCTAAAGGAGTTGGCGGATGAGATTGCAGAGCCATTAGCCATTATTTTTGAAAACTCATGGCGATCGGGGGGAGGTCCCGGATGACTGGAAAAAGGCTAATGTAGTGCCCATCTTTAAAAAAGGGAAGAAGGAGGATCCGGGGAACTACAGGCCAGTCAGCCTCACCTCAGTCCCTGGAAAAATCATGGAGCAGGTCTTCAAGGAATCAATTATGAAACACTTAGAGGAGAGGAAAGTGATCAGGAACAGTCAGCATGGATTCACCAAGGGGAAGTCGTGCCTGACTAACCTAATTGCCTTCTATGATGAGATAACTGGCTCTGTGGATGAGGGGAAAGCAGTGGATGTGTTATTCCTTGACTTTAGCAAAGCTTTTGATACGGTCTCCCACAGTATTCTTGCTGCCAAGTTAAAGAAGTATGGGCTGGATGAATGGACTGTAAGGTGGATAGAAAGCTGGCTAGATCATAGGGCTCAACGGGTAGTGATCAATGGCTCCATGTCTAGTTGGCAGCCGGTTTCAAGCAGAGTGCCCCAAGGGTCGGTCCTGGGGCCGGTTTTGTTTAATATCTTTATTAATGATCTGGAGGATGGTGTGGACTGCACTCTCAGCAAGTTTGCCAATGACACTAAACTAGGAGGCGTGGTAGATACACTAGAGGGTAGGGATCGGATACAGAGGGACCTAGACAAATTAGAGGATTGGGCCAAAAGAAACCTGACGAGGTTCAACAAGGACAAGTGCAGAGTCCTGCACTTAGGACGGAAGAATCCCATGCACAGCTACAGACTAGGGACCGAATGGCTAGGTAGCAGTTCTGCAGAAAAGGACCTAGGGGTCACAGTGGACGAGAAGCTGGATATGAGTCAACTGTGTGCTCTTGTTGCCAAGAAGGCTAACGGCATTTTGGGCTGTATAAGTAGGGGCATTGCCAGCAGATCGAGGGATGTGATCGTTCCTCTTTATTCGACATTGGTGAGGCCTCATCTGGAGTACTGTGTCCAGTTTTGGGCCCCACACTACAAGAAGGATGTGGAAAAATTGGAAAGAGTCCAGCGGAGGGCAACAAAAATGATTAGGGGTCTGGAGCGCATGACTTATGAGGAGAGGCTGAGGGAACTGGGATTGTTTAGTCTCCAGAAGAGAAGAATGAGGGGGGATTTGATAGCAGCCTTCAACTACCTGAAGGGGGGTTCCAAAGAGGATGGAACTCGGCTGTTCTCAATGGTGGCAGATGACAGAACAAGGAGCAATGGTCTCAAGTTGCAGTGGGGGAGGTCTAGGTTGGATATTAGGAAACACTATTTCACTAGGAGGGTGGTGAAGCACTGGAATGCGTTATCTAGGGAGGTGGTGGAGTCTCCTTCCTTGGAGATTTTTAAGGCCCGGCTTGACAAAGCCCTGGCTGGGATGATTTAGTTGGGAATTGGTCCTGCTTTGAGCAGGGGGTTGGACTAGATGACCTCCTGAGGTCCCTTCCAACCCTGATATTCTATGATTCTATGATTCCACATCTTATTTTTGTCTCCAGTAGCAGCCTTCCCCTTCTGCTTGGCTCATGAGGTATATTGATACCCTCTATCCTTCCCCTGGGTCTTTAGGGGCCTCTGAGTAGCTGCTTCCCCTCCTTTTCCACCAGCAGGTTGTGTTTTTTTATTTGAAGGGAAAGTGTCTTTGAAAGCCACTGTCCTCTAGCCATTAGAAAGATCTTCTTGGGTGGTAGAACCAGAAAGCTAGTTTAGTAGAACAGGGAAATGTGCCTTCTTATTCCCTGAGTAGGGTCCAAAAGATGCTCCATAATCCCTGGCTACTATGTGGGCATAAACGGTGTATGTCCTCTAACAAGTGGTTGGTAGGGAACTCCCTTGGGTTCCCCAATTGCTGCATTAGAGATTATGGAGTCACCTTTCCATTCCTGTCTATTCACGTGGCTGGCTGCAGTGAGAGAACGAGTGCTACTAGCCTCACAGTGTGTAGTAGTGTGAAGGGCAGGTGTATACTGGTTGAGCCAAAAGAAGGACCTCAGAACTATGCAAAGTTCAAGACCCACCACTGCTGGCACTGCTGCATGTTTCTAATCTCTCCTGGGAGCACTTCCCCCGAATGTTTTATTTCAGTAAAGGATTTTTCACTTTTAAGACAGGTGGTTGGCTGATACTGAGACATTATCAATAATGTCAGTAAGTGCAGGGTTACTTAGAGCCCTCAACCACATGAATATTCTAGCAGTATTGGGAGCACCAACACAGTATACACATATGAGGATATGTTTACAAAGTGGCCTGCCTCTTGAGAGCCTGATGTGCAATTTCTTTGTGGGAGTAAAAGTGTGGGTGCTATTCAAAGATGCTAAACTTTTTTTTTTAGCCACATAACACATTTTCTGGTCAGCTTGTCTCACTGTGTTTTGTTGAAGTCATGGTTAACAGTAGGGCTCTACATAAAATGTAATAATAAAGAGCCAGGTCCGTTCTTTGTGCACACTGTGCAGTTCAGGGGAAAAGTGGAGGACAAAAGTGGTTTGGGGCCAGTTTTGCACTACCATCCCAATCCTGAGGCCACGGGGCACTGGTATTGTTCCAAGAAGCAATTTATAGTAGCCTGAAGGCTCCCCAAGGGACTATTCTGACAGCCAGGGATTTTCAGGGAATGGGGGTGCCAAAGTCACACCGTCTTTCCCATAGCCAATCCCATGCGCTTGTGGCATGGAGAGGTGGGTGTTACCGGAGCTACTACAATAGCTGTCCACTACATTTCCTCAAGGCAAGGAGAATCTTCCACTAGCTTTAGGGCAGCTTTGCATTCAGAAATGCAGGACAGGCTCTGGCCCAAAAAGTTTAGTTGAGCGAGTTTTACATGTCCTTCTTCTCAATCTATTCTTCCACCAACGCTGTCTAAAAAAGGGTACTTGCAAATAATGAGGAATGAATTGGTGGTTGTAGGCAGCCATTCTAAAACTTGAGTGGTTTTTTGTTTTTTTTTAAATATTCCATGGTTACATTGATTTTTCTCAATGTACATTTTTCTGAAAAGCTACAGTGCAAATAAATATTTTGCCTTATGCCTGTGTGTGAGAATAAGCCAAATTCTTTCTGGATATAATTCCATTGACTTCAGGGAAATTGCAAGACAGATGAATTTGCTATTACATATTTTAGGCCCTGAGAGACCTATAATTATATTAGAATTCTGGTTTATATACATAATGTGAAATTTCTGTGCACTTATTTCTAAAAAAAAAAAAAAAAAAAACCCAAACTCTAAGTAAACAAAAACTCCTAGGTATGCCTAACTTGTATGTGCAGCATCCCACATGTGAATGGGAAAACACGAAAGCCTACATTTTCAAAGGAGTCCACTTATGTTTTAGCCACAGTGTGTGTTTGTCCAAACTGAATTGTTAAGATCAATTGAAGCTCAAGTTGAGCACCGTAAACTTGTCAAAACTTTTGAAAATCTAGGCATCAATGAGTTGAGATTGGCAGAATAGACCTCATAATGACAGTATTTTGTGTAGCTGTGCCTGAGAGCTGTTGGATTTCCTTTCCTGTGATGACAGGCTAAAGAAGTGCTATGGATGTGTCTCCAAAAACCCAGGGTAGATGAGCAAGAGATGCTTACATTCCCTTATGATAAATTCTTTTGAATAACCAAGGGCCTACGCTTATGGGTACCCAAAGGAGTCTCCATCTATGCCTGACTTTGTATAGGCATGGTTTGCCCCCCGGCAGGAAAAATGAGCTTGAAAATGTAATTTGTATGTGTTAGAGTAATTTAGCCAAAGCAACTAAATGAAGCTTATCCGACACAATATATAACACCAATCTAGAGCTTACGGAGAAGAATAAGCTACTGCTGCCACTGTGGGAAACAAACTCTCACCCTTTTTGTTTATTGGGTGAATGTATGAATTGTGATTATAGAGGATAATGATAAGTAGCATGATATGACTAGAAAAAATGGTAACCACAACCAAACTAAATTCTTTCCCTGGCATGGGATGCTTACAACTGCGTTAGCAACATACAAAACTGTCAAGTATCAGAGGGGTAGCCGTGTTAGTCTGAATCTGCAAAAAGCAACAGAGTGTCCTGTGGCACCTTTAAAACTAACAGATGTATTGGAGCATAAGCTTTCGTGGGTGAATGCCCACTTCGTCGCATGCATCCGACGAAGTGGGCATTCACCCACGAAAGCTTATGCTCCAATACATCTGTTAGTCTTAAAGGTGCCACAGGACACTCTGATACAATGCTGATTTGCCTTCCCATGGGACCCCCCGAGGGAAGGAGTTCTTGGGCCTGTGACAATACCACATCATTAGAGTTTCCATGGTTATTTTCCTTTCTTTGCAAAGGAGAAATACCATTGGTAGCTTACTGGTAAATGTTAACTTTATACTTAAGACTACTACAAATTAATATTCCTGTAGACTATGCTACCCAGGCAGAGCTACAGGACAAAAACTAGTCCCCTGGACAAAGCTTTGCACAGAATTCCTGTAGAGAGGTTAGTGGTGGTGGGGGAAGAAGAAACTTCCCTTCCTCCCCACCAATTTGACAACAGGGTATGGAACACCAGCATAGTTGCTTTGCATGTGTGATTACAACCCATGGACTGTAGGAACATGTGCATCAATTTGTATAAGTGCCATCTCTCTTCCATGGTTTATCATGGAATATACCAGCACATTATTCTGTGGTGCAAAAAGGATGCTGAGTCTCTATTTGTTTCCCATCAATGCATCTATCCCCTCTCCCATACCATATAATCTCATATACATAAGAATGGTGACAGAACTGCAGCTTTTTAGCCCTGGCACGTTATCAGAGGCAGAATTTGGCCAACAGGGAGCCTGAGACAGTATGATATTTGAATTTGAACATGTTATGTTTTTTATTAAGTCTATATCTGATGAGTTTCAACAAGGACAAGTGCAGAGTTCTGCACTTAGGATGGAAGAATTCCATGTACTGCTACAGACTAGGGACTGAGTGGCTAGGCAGCAGTTCTGCAGAAAAGGACCTACGGTTTATAGTGGATGAGAAGCTGGATATTAGTCAACAGTGTGCCCTTGTTGCTAAGAAGGCTAACGGTATTTTGGGCTGTACAAGTAGGGGCATTGCCAACAGATCGAGGGACATGATCATTCCCCTCTATTAGGCATTGGTGAGGCCTCATCTGGAATACTGTGTCCAGTTTTGGGCCCCACACTATAAGAAGGATGTGGAAAAATTGAAAAGATTCCAGTGGAGGGCAACAAAAATGATTAGGGCGCTGGAGCACATGACTTATGAGGAGAGGCTGAGGGAACTGGGATTATTTAGTCTTCAGAAGAGAAGAATGAGGGGGGATTTGATAGCTGCTTTCAACTACCTGAAAGGGGATTCCAAAAAGGATGGATCTAAACTGTTCTCAGTGGTACAGGTGAAAGAACAAGGAGTAATGGTCTCAAGTTGCAGTGGGGAGGTTTAGGTTGGATATTAGGAAAAACTTTTTCACTAGGAGGGTGGTGAAACACTGGAATGGGTTACCTAGGGAGGTTGTGGAATCTCCTTCCTTAGAGGTTTTTAAGGTCAGGCTTGACAAAGCCCTGGCTGGGATGATTTAGTTGGGGATTGGTCCTGCTTTGAGCAGGGGGTTGGACTAGGTGACCTCCTGAGGTCCCTTCCAACCCTGATATTCTATGATCTGTATTTTAAAAGAAAATTGCATTCTAATTGCATCAGTTTAGTGTAAAGAGCATATACTATTTTTCTAAACAGATCTCTTCTGTTCAAGTGAGAAATCAAGCTGACATCTAATGGCGATTGCAAATGCCAACCTGGAGTAGCTGCTAACATTTACCTTAAAGCTCACAAATAGCTTAGAAGTTATTGACATGCTTTGTGAAGAGGATGCTAGTAGCTGAATGTTCTTGCTGGACATCAATTGGATTCCGTTTACATAAACTACAATTACTCAAATAAAAATGAAGATTCCTTTTAAAAAATACAATGATAATATTTTGTAAGTAGCATATATGTAGCTGCATACTAAAGAAAATGATGTGGTCATGTGCATCTGTACAGTATTCTCACTGTTAATTGGGAACTACATACTGAACTATTTGGTACTTGGAACTAAAGGTAAAAATCACAAATATATATATTGTCTCAGTTGCAAAATTAGAATAAATTATATTTAAATGTAATTGTTAAGATGAAGCGGTACGTGGTTTTACTTACGTAATTAAGTGTAATAGCTATTTTAATGATTACTTAAGGGGAAAAATCGGAGCAGCTGCTGATATGCCTAAGTTAGGTTATTGAAAATTGTGGATGCAATTAATCGGGTACTAATAAAAATGAGGTAATAGAAGAGTACCATGGTCCTTCTCTCTGCTGGATGGAATCAGGCCTGCTAAATTGTTGATGATTGTCACCTTCTAGCATGTGGGCAAGGATTCAAAAGCCCTAATACTACTGACAATTAATGAAATTATTCTTCAGCTTAGATGGCAGATACTTGTGTTGTTGAAGTTCTTAAATTCTGTTCCCAATGTTGGCATCTGTGTAATGCTGGCAGCCTTGTTGCCTTCCTACATTTATTGCCTGCTACCTCATACAAATTAGTTACCAGAAGTATTGGGGGGTGTTATTATCTTTGTAGACCAGCTCGTCGAGGGTTACAAAATCACAAACACTCGAAGATGATTATTTTTATCTGAGAGGATAGAGCAAAAGTACTCAAACATACTAACTAGGGTTGCAGAAAATGGCATTGGCAACTCTAGGCAACGTGATTTCTTTTTAGTCTGTGGTGAGCAAATGCTCCAGCCTGGTATAGAGCATACTGTACTGCGGGAGGTGCCATCTTTTGGGTAAGACATAAAACCAAATCTCTGACATCTATTGTCCTATGGCACATCTCACAAGAGTTGGGGAGTTAGCCCAATTTTCTTGGAAACGTTCCAATTTCAATAATTACATTGTTACATTGAATTCCATCTGTAACAGCAATTATAAGCTATTCTCCATTTCCTGACCAAATTTTTATGTAGCTAAGTTACAGTCACTTCTTGTAATTAAAGTAAGTATAGTGTGTAAATTAGTTTGTGAAGTACTTAGGATTCTTCTAGATTTAAGGTGCTCTGTAAAGGTAAATCCTTATTTAACCCTTCTGAGTCTTGTCCTGCAATCTTGGTATTAGTATTGTGTTGGTCAGTTATGGTGGGCCTGGATGTCAGCAAATTTCATGAAACTGAAAAAAGAAAACTTAGTTCTTCTGTTCTAACCATTTTTGACTCCTTGTTGCTGCTTGATATTCCTTTGAATGGCAAATAGTTCTTCAGTTAGCAGTAAGGAAATAGGAGATTGCTTGCTGTGCTTTTATTAGCTTCCTGTAGATCTATAACAATTCCTCACTGGCTGCTTTGCCTGATAAGACTACATAAATGCCGGTGGCTACTGAGTATGACAGTCAGGCTCCTTATGAAAAGGAGGTGATAGCAGCACATTTCACCAATTTGAGTTACCATGCATTGGGGGTGTGCCAAATAAGAGAAAATTGCGTTTCTCACTGATAAACAATTTGCAGCTTTAGATCCCATATCTCACTAGCCGCCTTCTTTCTCTACATTCATAGTCCGTGCTTAAAATCTGATGAGGCATATTTCTTGCTACTTCTAAAGTTTGCCTGCAAGTCTTATGGAGAAAGTCTGTAGTTATAATTCCTGATAGCTCTGGAACTCCCAGTAGCACTCACTCGAAGTGGGTTTGTTCAGTCTGAGTCTAAAAATGTATGAAGAACGCCTTACTTTGGATTTACTTTCATTTAGATTTCACTTTAACATTTGTCTGAGATTTTAAATAGTTTTAAGAATAATTGGTATTTTCCTGCTTAGTTTAAGATTAGTTTTGGTGCTTTGCTGGAATAACAGTATAAATTGGTCACTGGTAAGAAGAACAATAAAAGGAAAAGTTTGCTTGTCCAAATATGCACAACAAATATTTGCTTTGCTGATAAATGGTGGAAGCTTTTCCCTCTCATTAGCTAATAAATATGTGTTTGTTTATATTGGACCATGGTCTTTCATTAACTTGCATTTCAGAGAGGTGCCTGATTATGGCCTGAAAGTCTAGGCAAGGGTATAGTTGAGGTCTGCCCCAAACACTGTTCTAGTGCATAAATCTGGCTCTTCAGTGGAGCTGTTTTGATTGGGTTCTGTTCTGGAAATTGGAAGGCTGGTGATGTGCTCTCCAGGCTACCCACAATTCTTCCCCATTATAAACAGCTTTGTTATGGAAACAATAACTCCAGCTTTGGGAACAAACTGGGAGGTTTGTGCTTTGCACCTTTGCTACAGAAATGGTGAGGTGTTTTTCATGACTTCAGCAAGATTATTACTTTTAAGGCTTTTCTATTATTTAATTGCATACATTGAAACTTCCCCACTAGAAGTGGGAAATTATATATAGCAACTACGGATATGCTTTTTAAAATCTCTTCAGTGTTGAATGATGTACCAACTACAGTATATAGGGGATTCTGGAAGTGCAGTCTCAAATCTAGTACACCTCATATTTTGTGAGGGTGGAAAAGTGCAGCTAGAACACAAGAATATCCCAGAGAAACGAGAGTAAAAGGGGTTAAAGAGGTTTTTCAAATTAAGGACTAGACTGGCTTTAAGGGCTTCCAGGTAAGGTTATTTCGGGGGGCTTCTACTCTGGTCAATCCTTCCTCCCTTTTCCGCTATCCCCATTCCCTGTGCTTGTGTGTTGTTTTTTTTCTAGAACAAGCTAGGCACAGCCTTCTCTTTATTATACTGACTACGCAGTACAGCATTTAGTCAGCATCGGACCCCACGTTCTAAGATTCACTTTGAGATTGGTCTTCGATCTGGAGCTCTTGCCAAGAAGCAACTGTCTCCTTCGGCTGCAAGTTTAGTAAGTCCAAAAATCCAGTTATGGTTAAAGGCAACAGTTTCAGCACTGACCAAGTGGCTAATTTCAACCATACAATTAATTAAATATCCACTTCTGAGAGTCTCCAAAGGTATACATTTATAAATATTTATTAAATACCCACAACCCCATAAAACACACTACATGATCCTCACTTCTGCATCTTCCAGTGTCTCCCTTCTTCTTCTTGTGTGTCTATCTCCTAGACAGTAAGATATTTCAGGCAAGAGCTGACTTTATTTTCTGTACTATATAGCAATAAGCACACTGTCAGCACTAAAAACATTGATAATTATAATGTAATAAAAGAAGTAGGGCTGTAAAGCGCTTTAAAAAAATTTAATCGCGATTAATCGCACTGTTAATCAGAGAATACCATTTATTTAAATATTTTTGGGTGTTTTCTACATTTTTCAAATACATTTGTAAGTTTCACTTTCATGATAGAGATTGCACTACAGTACTTGCAGAGGTGAATTGAAAAAAACTATTTTTTATCATTTTTATAGTGCAAATATTTGTAATAAAAAATAATTGAGCACTGTACACTTTGTATTCTGTGTTGTAATAGTAAAATGTAGAAAAACATCCAAAAATATTTAATAAATTTCAATTGGTATTCTACTGTTTAACAGTGTGATTAAAACTGTGATTAATTGCGATTCATTTTTTTAATCACGATTCATTTTTTTGAGTGAATTGCGTGAGTTAACTGCGATTAATCAACAGTCCTAAAAAGAAACATTTTAAGAATTACAGAAAAATATATGTAACGAAAAAATTTGAAAGGTAAACTATTAATTGATTGTATTTTATTACTCATCTTACTCTGTGTAAATGGAAGGAAAAGTCACACACTTGTTTTGTTGTCTTGGGTTTTACCCTCTCCACTGTAGAAATCAGGTCTGATTCTTTTCTGTCGTGCACCCTGTGTTGTCATTTACACCTATACAAGTGTGTGTAAAACTCATCATTTGATTTGATAGGATTTAACACCACCTTGCCCAGATGTTGATGATGACACAAGGTGCAAGGCAGTGTTGAATCGGGCTCTAAACCTTTTGCCTAAGGGAACAGACTCTTCCAGTTTAGTGTTTCTTACCATTAATTTACAATTCCTCCTTGAATGGAGTTCATCTGGGATACTTATTCTTAGAGCAGAAGAAATCTCTGGAGTAACCTTTCACTTTTGTATACTGCATCTTAGAACTGCAACATCTATTAGTAATAATGGGATGTGTGGGAATAATCCACTGAGCCTGGCACTGAAAAATTTGTCTCTATAGCTAATGCATTATCTTTTTCAGATGCAATGGTTTAAGCACAGAAGTGTGGTATATTCACCTTTTTCTCAGTGGAAGCTACCAATATGACATGCAGCTTCCTATCACTTTAGAGGTAGTTGTGGGTTTTTTCCTGCTCTTTTATGAGGCTCCATTTATTGTAAGCCTGCCAAATTCTACACACAAACATTTACTACTGTATGAATAATTTCAGCACGTTGGACAGCAATCAAGGTTTTTCAGTCAGCCTCTGCTTCTTCTATCCCTAGTCTATTCCTATTTGTAAAATTTGAAAAATGGTATTTGAAAAATATCTGTTGGCACATTTCATACTTGCTATTTAACATTTCAAGTATTTTTGCTATTTTTATGAAAAGCTAAATATTTTGTGCTTTCATCTCAAATATATTATAGTTTCTTTGTTTCCCATGGAAGACAGTGTAAGGAGCTAGAGAGAGGCAGTGGGGGATGAGGTGGGGAGGAAAAGGAAAGAGAGCGAGTGAGAGAGAAACTGCCATTTTTCAGTGATAATAGTAATCTTTTGCCTGAGACTACTGCATGAAAACCTGACTTCATGCCAGAACAGAATTTTGTCCCTTTTGCTATGAATACAATGTGCTCTAGAGGAAATGGTGACATATCATCCTGGACCAAATTAGTGAATTCTCACAAACTGGCAGAAATTTTCATTTTTACATTAACAAAGTGGAAAATTGATAGTTTTGCACAGTATTCTCTGATATTTTTCCTTTTTAAAATAATCTCTTTTCCCACTGTAATAGTGGGAATGTTCTTTGAACTAATTGGGCCATTTGTTCCGATGAGAGCGACAAATTTGTGCTAAATTTGTGTACATATTCATCTTGCACACAAACATGCTTGTGCTCACAATAATAAGCAGTTGTGGGCCTCAGTTTCTATTTTCTTACAGAAAAGTAGTATTTGTGTGTACAATACAGTGGTCACACTTAAAAAAAAATTCTGTTTTGAAAGACAGTACTGGTTCCAATGTTACTTCTCATTTAAAGAATAGGGAATATCTCTTAAACCATTAGAAATTTTTAAAATGGAAGAAACGTTTGAGGGAGTTCACTGTACCTGGGCATTCAAAATCTGTTGTAACAGAGTACGTGCTCACATTTGAAAACATGGCCTAAAATGTTTAGACTTCAATATTTATTGTAGATGCTCATAGAACAGTAATGCAAACTGGTGGAGTCATTAGAATAGTAGCACGTAAATGCCTACTCCACTTATTAAGGTGGTGCTTTTGACCTGAGCTGGCAGGATAATGGACACCTCCTTGAAGCTTTGAAGGGGTGAGGAGTCCTTCCTCCTTTTTTTTTTTTTTTTTTTTTTTTTTTTTTTGGTGTCAGGTGCTCCACATGGAGTTGGGTTAGAGGATGGAATGAACACTTGACCATCACACCCATTTTGAGTTGTAGCTGGCCATTTGCAAGAGAAAGGGAGTTCATTTTTTTCCGACTACCTGGAGGCATTTTTTTTAATCCTTCTCCTGGATGGGTCCAGTCATTGGTGCCTCTTGATCTATCCTGCTCACTTGGTAGGTTGGTAGTTGCATGTCAATTATGTTTGTTTTGTCAATTTTTTTAGTGTGCTTTGTGCTCCGTTAATTGCTGTTTGAGATCAGGCAGGATTCCCACCACCATCCCAAAGTGAATTTCGCATTGTGCTTTGGTTGGTTTTTGCCCTCCAATCAGCCACCAAGAGGACTGGCTTGTTGTTTATGCTTTAATTGTTGCTTTTGCATTGTTCAATAGAGACTGTCATGTTAACAAAGCCAATTTTGGAGTTCGTAAACCTGTGCGGAGATTGCAAAGCATTTGGCCTGGGCAGACTGGGAGTCTAGAATCCATTTTATCCCAAGATACTAAATTCCTCCACATCTTTTCATTCTTAGCATTCGCATGATGAAAGGATTCTGGGGGATTTTAGCAGTTGGGGCCATGTCTCTACATTTTGAATGAGGGAACCGGAGTTTGCTTCTCCTTACATATTTAAGTTCTGTCCTATTAGCCAGTTTCAGAACTGAACTGGGCTAATGTTTGACAACTATGTTAGGAAGGTACCATTTAAACTCCTCTTTGGTTTATTTAGTTAAATGTAGGGCTGTCGATTTAATCGCAGTTAACTCATGCGATTAATTTAAAAAAATTAATCGCAATTAATAAAATTAATCATGATTAATCACACTGTTAAACAATAGAATGTTTTTCTACATTTTAAAATATATCTATTTCAATTACAACACAGAATACAAAGTGTACAGTGCTCACTTTATATTATTTTTGATTACAAATGTTTGTACTGTAAAAATGATAAACAAAAGAAATAGTATTTTTCAATTCACCTCATAAAAGTACTGTCCGTAGTGCAATATCTTTATCATGAAAGTGCAACTTACAAATGTAGTTTTTTTATTACATAACTGAATTCAAAAGCAAAACAATGTTAAACTTTAGAGCCTACAAGTCCACTCAGTCCTACTTCTGGTTCAGCCAATCACTAAGAGAAACAAGTTTGTTTACATTTGTGGGAGATAATGCTGCCCACTTCTTAATTACAATGTCATCTGAAAGTGGGAACAGGCATTTGCATAGCACTGTTTTAACTGGCGTGGCAAGATACTTACATGTCAGATGTACTAAAGCTTCATATGCCTCTTCATGCTTTGGCCATCGTTCCAGAGGACATGCTTCCATACTGATGACGCTTGTTAAAAGAAAATGCGTTAATTAAATTTGTGATTGAACTCCTTGGGGGAGAATTGTACGTCCCCTGCCCTGTTTTACCTGCATTCTGCCATATATTTCATGTTATAGAAGTCTTGGAGAATGACCCGGCACATGTTGTTTGTTTTAAGAACACTTTCACTGCAAATTTGACAAAATGCAAAGAAGATAACAATTGAAATTTCTAAAGATAGCTACAGCACTCAACCGAAGGTTTAAGAATCTGAAGTGCCTTCCAAAATCTGAGAGGGATGAGGTGTGGAGCATGCTTTCAAAAGTCTTAAAAGAGCAACACTTTGATGCAGAAACTACAGAACCCAAACCACCAAAAAAGAAAATCAACCTTCTGCTGGTGGCATCTGACTCAGATGATGAAAATGAACATGTGTTGGCCAGCACTGCTTTGGATCGTTATCAAGCAGAACCCATCATCAGCATGGACACATGTCCTCTGGAATGGTGGTTGAAGCATGAGGGGAGATATGAATCTTTAGCGCTTCTGGCACATAAATATCTTACGACGCCGGTTACAACAGTGCCATGCAAATGCCTGTTCTCACTTTCAGGTGACATTGTAAAGAAGCGGGCAGCATTATCTTCTGCAAATGTAAACAAATTTGTTTGTCTGAGCGATTGGCTGGGCAAGAAGTATGATTGATTGGACTTGCAGGCGCTAAAGTTTTACATTTGTTTTATTTTTGAATGCAGTTATTTTTTTGTACATAACTCTACATTTGTAAGTTCAACTTTCATAATAATGACATTGCACTACAGTACTTGTATTAGGTGAATTGAAAAATATTATTTCTTTTGTTTTTTATCATGCAAATATTTGTAATAAAAAATAAAGTGACACTGTAGACTTATTTTGTGTTGTAACGGAAATGAATATATTTAAATTTATAATTAATTTTTTTAAAATAAATGGTATTCTATTATTTTGTAACAGCACAATTAATTGAGATTAATTTTTTAATAGCGTGATTAATCACGATTAATTTTTTTAATTGCTTGACAACCCGAGTTAAAAGTTAATAAAAGTTGTGGCCACTGCTTTAACTATATTCTGTGTTCTGTCTCATTTGCCTCCGGTGGTAGTGTCAATGGAGAAAAGGATAAAAAGTTTGAAAACAAACTTATGATGATGACCTTTCAGCCTACTTTTCTGAGAAATGAGAAATGTCATGAGTGAAATGTCCCACATATACATGTCCCAAGTCCTTGTAATGAATCACACCGCCTGTCTCAAGCAGGACAGACACATGTTTTGAATTATAAAAACCTTGACTATCTTTTGTTACACTTTCAGAAAAGTAAAGTGTAGTGTAAATGGTGGTAACTTTGAACTTTGTTTTGGCCCATTGATCCATATCTGAAAAGCTAAAGATGATATATTAGAACATTACTTATATTTTCAATTATGGCAAATTCTGTGTGATATTAAAATAAGCTGGGGAAAAAAGCAAAAGGGAAATGTTCAGTCTTTCAATAAGGGGTGAATATAGCTTAGAAGCAGCAGGAAAGGAATCTCCTTATACTTAGTGGCATGAGATTACACTGCCAGGGCACATAAAGGAATACTGTCCAGTTGAAATCTAGTCATTTTCAAAACATGAAATAAGGAGCTACTCCTTCCCCTGAGCCCCCTCCTAATTGTGGCTTGACAATTTCAGTTCCCTATTTTTAAAAATATTTTTCTTTTTACTGTTGCCACATGACAGGGCCACACAAACAAAAGGGGATACAGATTAGACAGAAGAAACATTGAAACTGACTGTACACAGAATGTTAGCAGGTGCACAAAGTAAACAAATTGTAAAAAATGGGGAAATATTTTCCCTCTGATTTTTTTTTTCATTTACAGTAATTAGTAATTACTGACCGTAAGAATGTTTTCAGGCCCACCAAGCAGGCCCATGGGCTATCTTACAAATCCAACATGTCAGACAATGATTGCTTGTTGTGGCAGGCAAAACCACTGGGGGGGAGGGATAGCTCAATGGTTTGAGCATTGGCCTCCTAAACCCAGGCTTGTGAGTTCAGTCCTTGGGGGGCCATTTGGGGATTTAGTTAGGGATTGGTCCTGCTTTGAGCAGGGGGTTGGACTAGATGACCTCCTGAGGTCCCTTCCAACCCTGTTGTTCTATGATTCTATGAATAGCCAGCATGGATTTGTCAAGAACACATCCTGCCAGACCAACTTAATTTCCTTCTTTGACAAGGTTACTGGCCTCGTGGACAGGAGAGAAGCAGTAGATGTGATGTATCTTGACTTTAATAAGGCTTTTGACACAGCCCTATGACATTCTCATAAGCAAACTGGGGAAATGTGGTCTAGATGAAATTACTATAAGGTGGGTGTACAACTGGTTGAAAGACTACTCAAAGAGTAGTCATCAGCGGTGTTCTGTCAAACTGGGAGGATATATGTATTAGGGTCCCACAGGGGCCAGTCCTGGGACTGATACTATTCTATATTTTCATTAATGACTTGGATAATGGGGTGGAGAGTCTACTTATAAAATTTGCAGATGACCCTAAGCTGGGAGAGGGGGTCCAAGCACTCTGAAGGACAGAATTAAAATTCAAAACTGCCTTGACAAATTTTAGAATTGGTCGGAATTCAACAAGATGAAATTTAATGAAGACAAGTGCAAAGAACTACACATAGGAAGGAAAAATCTTAAAATGGGGAATAAACTGGCTAGGTGTTAATAGTGTTGGGAAAAAATCTATAGTGGTTAACAGATTGAATGACTCAAAAATCTGATGCATTTGCAAAAAAAAAGACTAATATCCTGGGGTGTATTAAGAAAAGTTTTGTATGTAAGACATGGGAGGTAATTGTCCCACTCTACTCTGCACTGGTGAGGCCTCAGCTGGAGTACTGTATCCAATTTTGGGTGCCATACTTCAGGAAAAATATCGATAAACTGGGGAGAGTCCAGAGGAGAGCAACAGAAATGATAAAAGGTTTAGAAAACCATTGACCTATGAAAAAAGTTATTTAAAAAAACTGGGCATGTTTTGTCTTGAGAAATGAAGACTGAGGGGGGGCCTGATAAGTCATGTTGATTTGTTAAGGGCTGTTATAATGAGAACTCTGATCAGTTATTCTCCATGTCTACTGAAGGTGGGACAAGAAGCAGGGGGCTTAATCTGCAGCACAGGAGATTTAGATTAGACATTAGGAAAAACTTTCAACTATTAGAATAGTTAAGCTCTGGAATAGGCTTCCAAGGGAGGCTCTGGAATCTGTCATTGGAGGTTTTTAAAAACAGGTGGGACAAACACCTGTCAGGGATGGTCTAGGTTTACTTGGTCCTGCCTCAGCACCAGGGGCTGGTCTTGTTGACTTGTTGAGGTCCCTTCCAGCCCTACATTTCTATGATTCTGTGATTTGCAAGGCTTTTCACCACAGCCTGGACTCGGAAAATAAGTGGATAGGAAGTGGTCCAGGGAGGCAATTCCAAAGCACCCAGGGTGTTTGATATCACTGCTTCTTATAGGCCCCAGATTGGAGCCCAGTGGAGAAGGAGGGCCTGGGCAGCCCTACCAACCATCCTCTTGGGAAGGGGACAAAAATGCCTTGTCCCCCATACCCCACAGATAAGGAGAACAGAGACATTGTAAGTCATTGTACCTCAAGGTAAGGGTGTGCAACCCACAGCGGCCTGGAGGTGGCCTGAAGAATCTTCTTTTGTGGAGATGTTGGACTGCATATATTTTGTTGGACTTTGTTACCCCAGAAGGGGGCAGATTCGATTGGTGACCTGGCTGGCGAGCCAAGTCACTACATACCAAAAGGGGGACTTCCACAGTAACTAAGTAATTGCTAGCAACGGATGCTGGAGATGAGGGAGAATTGGGACCCAGTGACCTGTCCAGCAGGTGACACCACTAATAAAGCCAGCCTTGTTGGAGAGCAGAAGTAAGAAAATTATATATCAAAACAAGAATAGACAGGTCAAAGGACCATGATGGAGTCATTTAGAGCCATTGACTGTTAGGAACTGAATGTAGTTGGTCTGGTGTAAGGGTTGGAGCAGTGTCTGTCAGGTCTAGTGATCAGGGCAGCACTGAAGGCCAGAGGCAGAGTCAGGAGTTGAGCCACAGGTGAGAGCTGGAGCCAAGAGTCAAAGCCAAAATTGGAGCTGATGTTTAGGATCAAGGTGTAGAGCATGAACCAGAGTTAAGGCAAGGCTCAGGCACAGAGCCAGGAGCAAGGCAGGAACTGGATGGGAGCAGAGCAGGAACAGGGTTGGATGTAATCATAGCAGAATGGGCTCTGATGCAGCAGCAACAGGGAGTCCGCACAGTTGCTCGAACCACCCAACCGGGTCACTTACTGGCTCAAATATTGGGTGTGAGACAAACCAGCAACCCCAAGCCGAGAGGACTTCCTGTGGGGCCTGACCTTCCAGGAGTAGTGAGGTGCTGCTTCATCTGTCTCCCTGGCGGCGAGGGAGTTTCGGAGACCAGCATCTTCCAGACCCCTGGGTTCTGAACCTGCACCCTCAGATTCTTACATTTACACATGGATTTAAGGAAAGTCCAAGTTGCCTCTTTGATTACAGCTATGTCATGTATTGGACAAAGGAACTATATTTGACATTCCAACCAAGGCAGGATATCTTTAGGATATCTGTGATGTCAGTGTAATTTAGAGGTTTCATTGCTTAGTGTGTCATGTGAAGAGAGATTGTGCCTCTAGCATAGCCCCAACCGACGGGTACTGCATAATCTGCACTCCCTCTGCCCCAGCTGTACCTCCAGGAAGCATTATGGCTTAGATACACTTCTCAGAGACCCAATTCCCCTTGCTCTGGGGGTAGTAATTTGCTGCTGGCCCATACTATATCCATTGTGCCAGCTCAGCTGTGTTGGCTAGTGCATTGTATGTCCGTGTAGAACAAGAATGGAGTCAAAGCTCCACCCGTTCCCCACTGCTCCTCATTCACCTGCTCCAGGGATTGAGGCAGTTTCAAAACTTTTTTTTCCTGGTTACTTCAGTTTACTAAATCAGTGGTGCAGAGAGTGGATTTTGTAAGAATGATTGCCATATACAGGATGAGAGTAGCAGAGTGTACAAGGAAAAAAAACACCATGCACAGTAGTATTGCATAATAATGTATTCTGAAAAAGAATTCTGCTAAATGCTTCAGTTTCTCCAAGTATAGTTAATCAGATGTATAATATTTAAACTACAATTTGTAATATTTCTACAAAAGGCAATCATGTATCTTAATATTGTAGGAGGGATTTTTTGTGTGTGTGGATAAAATGTACTGAAAATTGGTGATATAATCTTCTGGGAGAACAAAAGGCATTGTGCAGGCATTACAGGCAGCTCAAATCCTGCAGTTAAGCACTTCCTAGTCCTCAGAGCTGAATTGACCTGGAAGCAAAGTTCTAGATTTACAGTGACAGAGAGGTGAATTACTGACCTCTAGCGCTTTTACTCATTAACACTCTCCCCCCAAAAAACAGATTGACTTACAGTGAAAGACTGTTGGACTGTACAGCATTACTTTTGAGGATTACAACTGCAGTGCTGCCATATTTCACATTTTATATAAATTTGATATATTTGGTGCTTTTCTTAAAGCTTCAGCTCCTGGAGTCAGTTGATCACATAAGAATCTCAGATTTCATTTACATAAGTAACTTTCCAGTCCTAGCACTTTTGGAGAAAAAATTAGACAACATGAACCCTAATAGCTCAAAAAACAGCAAATCAAAAGAACCCAAAATGGCTTAATTTTTTTTTTTTAAATACAATCTCATGATTTTTGAACACTGGGTTCAACACTGTAGTTAAGGAAGAATTTGGCACTTTGGAAAAAATAGGAAAAGAAAAATATGACAATCAATTTTTTACTTTAAAAAAAAAAAACAGATGGGTAAATATTTGTGGCATAAACTAGAGAACCGATTTGTTGAAGTTCTGGAGGATGCAGAAATCTCCCACTGATTAATTACAGTTTTCCAAGCATAACATGCAGCACACTCACTGTGCCCTGCTCACTAAGGCCTCGATCCTGCAGTGGTATCTCCACAAGTGACCCACAGCATGGAGCGCACCCACAGATGTGCTGCAGAAATTTGTGAACAGTGACATTTGACATTTGGTCACTGTGGCCAGCTGTGAACTCAGTGAAGCTGCAGAGGGTTAGCCTGAAGGATTCAGACCATTAGCATTAAAAGATTGGACCAAGAATCCAAAAATGAGGTGCGGAGCACCCTCAATTCTCACCGAATTCAACAGGAATTTAGGGGACCAAGTAAGTTGTTAATGTTAAATGTTGGTTTATCGTTCATTTGGTAAGGCCCCTCATCAGTCCACCCTCCTTCCAGTTGAGGAGCGCTCAATTTGGATTCCCCCTTGAGGTTATCAGTGCTACTGTTTAACAATCAGGTTTTTAAAAGTAGTTTTGTGCCCATATAAATGGGGTGTGTGTGTGTACCCTGTTATATACATGCACACATCAGATGCTGTGTGGGCATAAATATGTTCATTTGAAAATCTGGCTCCAAGATTTTGAGACTGTAAGCACTTGGAGCAGGGGCTGTCATTTACTATTTTTTTTGTACAATGCCTAATATAATGGGACCCTGACTAGTTGGTCTTTCGTCAGCTATACAAGTATGATGTCTGCTAGGGGGAAAAGTCATTGATGAGACTTAAGATGGCTGAGGAGTCCAATTCGTGCTTTACAGGTTTTTCCACATATGTGACAGGTAGTTGCTTGGAGAAAGCACAACTGCTGGCCGGGATGCTGTACCCTTTTCTTCCTCCTCTGCCATTTCTCAGCCTCTTGAGCAAGGTGATTCTCTTCAAAACGGACTGAGGCTTGATGTATGATGCAACACCATTGCAGTCTATTGCCAGCCAGCTCTTCCCAATTCATGGGGTCAATGCCTTCCTTCTTAAGATTGACTTTCAGGTTGTCCTTGTAGTATTCCCTCTGTCCCCCATGGGTTCTCTTACCATGACTAAGTTGAGAAAAGAGGACTTGCTATGGAAGATGAGTATCAGCCATCCACACCCAATGACCAGCCCAGCAAAGTTGATGTTTCATAATCTTTGCCTCACCACTGGTGATGTTAGCTGCAGAGAGAACACTGGCATTGGTGTGACAGTCTTCCCATCTGATACAGACAATCTTCCTATGGCAGCGCTGTTAGTACCGCTCCAGATGTTTAAAGTGGTTTCAGTATATATCACATGTCTCGCACCCATAAAGAAGAGTGGGGATGACTACTGCATAGTTGACCGGGATCTTAGTTTCCATCTGCAGCTCTCTATCAATAAAGACACAATGGAGCAACTTTCTGAAGAATATGCTGGCACAACAGATCCTATGTTCAATCTCCATATCAAGATTGGCTGTCAGGGAGAGGTGGATACCAAGGTAAGGGAAATGCTCAATGTTTTTTCAGGGGGTCACCACGGATGACAATTTGTGGGAGAACGGGGGCAACTTGTGCTGGGACAGGCTGATGGAGCACCTTAGTCTTCCCAATGTTGAGGGAAAGTCCCAGGCTATGATAGGCACCTGAGAAGAGATCTAGGGTGGATTACCAGTCAGCCTCAGTGTGTGCAAGAATAGCACAGGCATCAGCATACTGAAGGTCAGTAATAACAGTCCTGGTGACTTTAGTTTTAGAATGAAGATGTTGCAGATTGAAGAGCTGGTCGTCCATGCAATACTCAATCCCAGTTCCAGAAGAAAGGCAGTCATGAATAAGAATCAAGATTATGGCAAGATAGATGGGGGAAAAAAGGGTTGTAGCAATAACACAGCCCGGCTTAACACCAGTACGAATGGTGAATGGTTCCATCTCCAACCCATTATGGAGGATGGTGGCGGTCATCCCATCATGAAGTAACCTGAGAGCATGAATGGACAACTGAACTTAGACAGCACCTTCCATAATGCTTCACGATGATTGATGGAATCAAAGGCCTTGTTAGGTCAATAAAAGCCATAAACAATGGCTGCTTGAACTCTGAATCTGAAGTCTCAACTGCCACCATTGAGTCCATTCCTCAGCATCCAGTAATAGAACCTCTCGCTGACCCCCCATCTTCTGAGGAAGTTTGGTGAGCCTTCACTCAGACTAGAAACATCAAGGCACCAGGCCCAGATGACATCCCCATGGAGGTCTTCAAAACTGGTGGAATAGCACTCGTGAAAATACGTCATCAACTTCTTGTTAGAATTTGAGTTAATTAGGAAATTCTACCTGACCTAAAGAATGCCAATACTGTGACAATTTTTAAGAAAGGGGAGGTAAACACATTTAAGTACCATTTTGTGTACAGTGCATTAGGACAACTTTACCAGTTGGCCACTTCGTACACTATTAAGAACACAAAGGGCACATAGATTAAGCACAGGCCCTCACTTTTGCACCTCAAAATCAGATATATAGAAACTTAAAATTCAAATCACATCTATAAATTACAAACAGATGCAAAATTGTCGGTGCAAAAACATATAAGTCTGATTAAAGTCATACTGAAATTCCAAAATCTTTGAGCCCTTTAGTTAAGCAGTTAACGCTGCCAAGCATGAACATTATTATATAAAACTGTGCAGAAACTGGAATTTCCATTCCATGGAAAATGTTGCATTTCTGAAATTTTTTACATTCTGAATTGGAATGAAAGTTCAGAAATACAACTTTTTCCATGGAATGGAAACTTTTGAAAAATTCCATTTCAGGAGAACTGGGGAGCCAGGCAGAAAATAATGCTCTTGGGAGCCATTCCTCCTTGACATCAATGAACATTCTGGCAATGCTCGGAGTCATAGTATTACTGTCAATCTGGGTAATTTTCCTTGTATGATCATTGGAGAGTGGAAGTAGGTGTGACTTCAAGATGCATGGTGAGCACAAAGAGGAGTGAATGCAACTAAACCCTGGTGTCTGGGTGCTACTCAGCCAGCATGTTGAACATGCAAGTTTCAGAATCAATATTAGCTTCTATAAGTGCCAAAGGAATGATGTCTATAGCGTTGTTTTGACTGGCACTTTAAGGGGACCATTTTTGGAAGACCGTTTTTCCATTATCTATTGTCATGAAAAGTCTGAGCATGTGAAGCTAATTTCTGAAACTGGATTCAGTTGTTCAGATTTTCATCTTTGAATGTGTAGCTTGTAAGCATGGACTCAAACTCTGAAAACAATTAAAAATAGAACAATGTCAAATAAATAAAGCTGATAAAATTCTATGGAACAGGAAAGAATGAAGCTCATTATCAAGTATTTAAAAGGTACACTTTTATTTTCACCTAAGTACATGGAATAGATAAATGGGAAAATTGTTTATAAGCATTTCTAAATGTCACCTCATTAGATTTCACTCATTCTGATAATGAATTTTTAATGATTGCATAGAATCTGTACCCTACTTCCCATTAGTTTTTTTTAGAAGTTGAACTTCAAAATACTGACTAAACTCTAGATATAGGTTGCAGATTTCGAATCAAGTGATTCAGGAAAAATAAGTAATGTATATTTATGTCACATTACTAGTATAATACCTGCTATTATATCACAATATGGTAATTGTAAATATGTCCATCATATTAATTAGCTGCTGGCCTTAAATTAAATTACCACAGCATCCAAAACTTATGTATTTCACTGTACCACTTACAGTGAGAAATCTTTAGAGGATGTAATGTATAGGGGGACAAATAAGGTTAAAGAACAAGATTGGGGTTGAGATCTGGGGTCTATTATTCTCAAGTTTGCCATGGAATTTGTGTAGCCTTGGGCAAGTGTCTTAACATCCTTGCCTCAGTTTTATCATCTATAGCATGGGAACAGGAACCTCTTTCTATCCCAGAGGACCTTTTAAAAACTAAATTCACCAGTGTTTGTGAAGTATACTGATGTTCTCAGGTGAAAGGGCAAAGTTTTATTAGTACGTATAAAATATTGCTGTTATAGTAAGGTCAGAATGTTTCTTCACATAAGTGAATAGTGCTTCTAAAAGAGAAATCACTATTTTTTAAAGAAGCTAGAAAATACACACATAGGTTACCCATGTCTATTGTTAAGGCTACTAACACGTTCCATTAATAAAGATCTTGTTTTTAGTTGCTAATAACGTTGCCAACTTTGTTTGGTCTGAAATTTTCCATGCTAGGTGTCTGCTGCAGGCTGATCTTTTTTGCAGGGGGGATGGGAGTAGGAGAGGAGTCAGCTAAAATGGTTTAGATGTTTCTCAACTTACGGCTAAGCAGAAATGTTTTGTCCACGTATAACAAACAAAATAAAACAAAAACTTACAACAGTTTTTTTTAGAAGCTCTAGCGGCATAGCGCTATGCTTTTGAGTAGGGACTTGAAATTTGGCAGCAGGTTGCCTTTATGTCTGGGACTTTTGCCATCCCCATAAAAATATACCCAAATTTGGGCAACTTGGAAGCCTCTGGAAAAATGGCAATTTACACATGCTCATTAGAGACTTGTTAGTTTGTCAGCTAAATTCTCTAACTATCCTGTCTGTACTGGGCGTGCTCTCAACTCCATGTGTTCACTGGACTGCGTGTAAACCATCCCCCTGGAGCAACTGAGATGCTCTAACTGAGAGGAGCAGGGACTGAGCAGGCTTTTCCATGCAATTGTTGCTCCTGCTGCTATGGCACTAAACTCTGGAACTGAGAGCAGGGAGACTGTCTTCCTTGTGCTCTCACTTCCCCATCTGCTGGTGCTCAGGTAAAAGGGATTAAATGGAGGAAGCAAATTTATCTGAATGCAGAAGGGTGAGGAATGGGATGGAATGAAGTGCAGGGTGACAGGGACAGAAGCTTGAGGGGAGGGGAAGTAGGAATCTAGAGGTGATGGGAGTTAGGAACTTGAGCTGGGAGAGAAGGCAGAAGATGAGGGACTAGGAAGAGAGGAGGGAAAAGGACAGAAGCTGTGGATGGGGAAGTGTGATGGGGTGGAAGGGGCAGAGCTGTTAGGGGGAAGGACAGAGGTAGGTGGGTGGGGAGACATGGGCCAGAGCAGATGTGGAGGGAGGAACAGGAGTCGAGCAGAATGGTGGACAGTCAGAAGCTTGGAAAGGGGATAATGGAGGGATTGTCTCATTTTTAATTTTTTAAAAATCTTAGAAAATTACATAAAAAAATACTTGAAGGACATTAAGGTTGCCAGAGTCCAGCATTCAAATGCTTGAATAAGGATTATCTGTGCAACCTTAATTTGGTCCCTTTGTGAGTGTGCATTATGATAGTCTTAATTACGTGATCACATGCTGTTTTTTCCACAGGACCCCTGACTCATTCAGTGCAAAGGATGGACTGGCCTCTGGGGTGATTCAGATTAGTGTAGTGAAGGAAGCTGTTTTCTATAGGACTCCATCTCATCAGTTGCAGGGGTTGGAAGGTGTGTAGTGAATGAATCTGGGAACTACAGGACAAGAAAAGATGGTCTCATGGTTAAGGCAGTTGAATGGTGCCCCGGAGAATTGGATTCTATCCAAGTCTCTGCCACAGAGTTCCTATGTGACCCTGGGCAAGTCACTTAGGCCAAAATTTTCACAGGTGACCATGGTATGTTCCTCCTTTTCTGGGCACCCTGTTTGCGACACCTGGGGTCTGATTTGCAGAAGTGTTGAGCACTCACAATGCACCTGAGATCAATGGGCGCACAGGTCTGATAAAATGCTAAGTATTCAGAAAAATGAGGCCCTAGGTGTGTCAAAGTGGGCACCAAAAATTAGTTGACACTTTTGACAATGTTGGCGTTAATCTGAGCCTCAGTTTCCCATGTGTAAAATGGGGGTAACGCCACTTTGCCTCAAACGGCTGTTGCGAAGTTAAATTAATTGTTTGTAAAGAACTCAGATACGAATATCATAGAAAAGTTCATTAGGAAATTAATAATTCTGTATGCAGTGCAGTGCTTGGATGGTATACAGTAAATAATGCATGGGGCCATACATTGATTGAGGATAGAAAGATATATTGAATAGATACCCATTCATTGAGCGCTGTCCTCCTGTGCACTGAATGAGGCTGAGATCCTATGGAAAAATGGTTATTATGTAATTAGACTATCTCATAATGCATATGCACAAAGGTGCCAAATTAAGGTTGCATGGACAACCTTAATTCTGGCATTTCATGACTTTTGGGTGCTGCACTTTGCAACCATAATGATTGTGTGTGTGTGTGTGTGTGTGTAGCTGAGTTGACATAGACTGTGAATCTTTTTCATACTAGTCTTTTCTGAATTTGTGAATGTATCATATATAAGTTAAGCATGGCTGTTCAGCATTCCATTGTAATATTAGTTGGATAACACAGCAGCTGAACAGCAAGAGTCAAAAGCCCCGAAAGATGTGTTAGGATCCATTTCCATATATAAGGAGCTTTCCTAAAATTTCATATAGCAGAAAAACTGGTGGACTGCTACATCCCTTGTGCAAAAATTGGCTTTGTTCCTAACTTTTTTAATACTCTCCCAAAACAAAATGCTCGTTCTTCAGCAGATTTGCATTCTGTGTTTTCACATGTTGATATTTTTAAAGTGGATTTTCTTTACCTTGACAACAACAAAAAATCATAGATCTATTGTGTAGTTCTAAAGTCAATTGATAACAAAAGCAAGCTATAGCCAAACAAATGACTGAGCTGTTCAACCAGGATTTCAAAAACTGCTCTATTCAAATCTGATATACTGGTGGGAGCCCACTTAAATGTGTTTTTTGGGGGGGGAAGGTTGTTTTTTAAAAGGCTAATTAATATTGCATCTTTCTATGAGGTACTAGTCTGGGGGGAGCAGCTGTGTTGATAAGTGACCACTCCATGTATTTGCCACTTTTGGTGCATATTTTGGCCTTAGTTTGTTGATGTTGTCGGAGTGGGCTGGGGGATGGGAGTTGCATGCTGATTGTAGACCGTTTTGAATCATTTAAACAAAGTGTTGCTTCCACCATTTTGAATAATGGGAGTATTCAGGAGCATAATCTTTACCAGATATGGTTTAAAATCATATGAAACAAAATGCTTCAGTAACTTGTAATGTTTTATGTGGTTCTCAGGGGAAAAAATACCAAAACGCATCCTAACAGTTAATCTGTTGTTAAGTGTGGAGTTATTTGTCTAATGTTAATTATATGGACACTTCTAGGACATATGATCTGGTACCGAACAAACTCTGGACTGCTTGAACTGGCTTCAGCTGTCCTGGAGATGTATACTGCTGTCTCATCCATCAGTGCTAAAAACAAGTATTATTGGGCTTTAACTTATTCCTGCAACAGACCCTCATTCTGTGTCTTTTGTAATGTGATTTCTGCAGCTTGAGTTGATGCTTCTCCAGTATCATGAATAATCACGAAGTCTGAAGCCTAAAGGCATTTATTTGGTTGAGGAAAAAAAGAATTATCTGATGGGACCAGTCTTAATGGACTTGGAATTCTGTGTTTTGTGTGAACCTAAAAGATAAATACAGGATCTGTTGCTGTGCAGTGTTTTTCCTCCTAGATTATAGGCATGTTGCTGATGTATTTTTCTTTTTTTTACTTTAGCATTAAAATGTAGACACACTGTGCTGCCTCAAAACTAGGAATGCGCATAATGGACACTGAAGGTATAAACTGAAGGGGAAATTAATCGGGCTCAGCTCCATCAGCCAGATGCATAACAATAACGTCTTATACATCCAGCTGTGAAATCTCATTTTAAGATGGACTCTTGGGTGAGGATATTGTTATGTCACAACCTCTAGGCCCTAGAGAAAGGATCCTTTGCATAGAAGAACATGTATGATTCATATATTATTTTACTTCATTCCTCAAGTTTAAGGAAGTCCACTGAGACTTTTCACCATTGCAGCATAAAAGAGTATTTTGTGTTGTCAGTATTTTTAATTCAACCTATAGGCCATATAAAAAAAATGGATATACACCTATCTCATAGAACTGGAAGGGACCCCAAAAGGTTATCGAGTCCAGCCCTCTGCCTTCACTAGCAGGACCAAGTACTGATTTTTGTCCCAGATCCCTAAGTGGCCCCCTCAAGGATTGAACTCATAGCCCTGGGTTTAGCAGGCCAATGCTCAAACCACTGAGCTATCCCATGCTTTTGAATAACCTTCTGATTCCTTTTGGATCATAATGCTTTGAAGTCATATGATCAGAGGGGGAGCTGAGGATGGATGGTGTGGACTGGTAACCTGCTCTTCAACCCAGGATAGGCCCAAGAGGCCAGGGAAGGCGGGACAGATTTTATGCACCCTCAGGTATAGCTGAGGCATGGCCTGACATGAGTGATTAACACACAGATGGAGACCCCATTTCCTGAAAGATAGAATTTGGGAGGTAAACAGATCATCTGTTTAAAAAGACAGAATGTCTGGACCAGCTAAGATAAGAGGGAGAATACCCAGGGAACCATTTACTACAAACAAGATAACAATGAATGAGATAAGATAGGAATGTAGAGAGGTGGTAAAGAGGAGGTCAAGCATGGAAGCACATTGGTTTTTTCAAAGTAACTAAACCATCCAAAAATGTCTTGTGCAATTTATAGTAAATGCAATGAGATATGTAATGTGTATATAACAGGATAGGGTTTCTTTGTAACTTTGGAGCTGTGATGTACTCTGCATCCATCTCCCAGGTGTTTGAGCCTGATGAACTCAGCGAAGCGTTACTATATGCCAAATAAAAATACCTGAGTGACAAAGTCTGGATTCAAACTGAGTTCTTAGGAAGTAGAGTGGAAAAAAGGTCCCAGAGGGAATCCTGACATGAGGAAATCCATGGGAACTGGAACATGGTAGCATAAACTGGGAATACAGAGGTTGGAGACAGGTTTCAGAGTGGTAGCCATGTTAGTCTGTATAAGCAAAAACAACAAGGAGTCCTTGTGGCACTTTAGAGACTAACAAATTTATTTGGGCATAAGCTTTTTGTGGGCTAAAACCCACTTCATCAGATGCATGGAGTGGAAAATACAGTAGGCAGGTATAAATACACAGCACATGAAAAGATGGGAGTTGCCTTACCAAGTGGGGGGTCAGAGCTAACGAGCCAGTTCAATTAAGTGGAAGTGGCCTATTCTCAACAGTTGACAAGAAGAGGTGAATACCAAGGGAGGGAAAATCATTTTTGTAGTGCTAATGAGGCCAATACAATCAAGGTGGCCCATTTCAAACAGTTGACAAGAAGGTGTGAGTATCAGCAGAGGGAAATTAGTTTTTGTAGTGACCCATCCACTCCCAGTCTTTATTCAGGCCTAATTTGATGGTGTCCAGTTTGCAAATTAATTCCAGTTCTGCAATTTCTCATTGGAGTCTGTTTTTGAAGTTTTTTGTTGAAGAATTGCCATGTTTAAGTCTGTTATTGAGTGTCCAGGAGATTGAAGTGTTCTACTGGTTTTTGAATGTTATAATTCTTGATGTCTGATTTGTTTCCATTTATTCTTTTGTGTAGAGACTGTCCGGTTTGGCCAATGTACATTGCAGAGGGGCATTGCTGGCACATAATGGCATATATCACATTGGTAGATGTGCAGGTGAACGAGCCCCCTGATGGTGTGGCTGTTGTAGTTAGGTCCTATGATGGTGTCCCTTGAATAGATATGTGGACAGAGTTGGCAACGGGGTTTGTTGCAGGGTTTGGTTCCTGGGCTAGTGTTTTTATTGTGTGGTGTGTAGTTGCTGGTGAGTATTTGTTTCAGGTTGGGGGTCTGTCTGTAAGCGAGGACTGGCCTGTCTCCCAAGGTCTGTGAGAGTGAGGGATTGTCCTTCAGGATAAGTTGTAGATCCTTGATGATGCACTGGAGAGGTTTTAGTTGGGGGCTGTAGGTGACGGCTAGTGGTGTTCTGTAACTTTCTTTGTTGGGCCTGTCCTGTAGTAGGTGACTTCTGGGTACCCTTCTGACTCTGTCAATCTGTTTCTTCACTTCACCAGGTGGGTAAAACTACAATTTATACCTGCCTACTGTATTTTCCACTCCATGTATCTGATGAAGTGGGTTTTAGCCCACGAAAGCTTATGCCCAAATAAATGTGTTAGTCTCTAAGGTGCAACAAGGACTCCTCATTGTATTTTTTAGAGGTTGGAGAGAGGTTGGTTGCATGGGTTTGGGATCCTTGATCACTTGTGATGGTAGGAGGAAACCGGTCTGGAACACATTTATGGGGTAGAGACCAGTTTGTGGCATTTTCAACTGGTCCCTTCATTTCTGGTTCTTAGGGTGTGGACCAATAGAGACTCACCCCTTCTATGCTTATTATGTTATGCAAGTTTGCTGACCAAAAATATTACTTGACTTGATCATGGATAATGCCTTAGGTTTTGGTTATATAAACAAAATCATTCTGAATGATACTACAGAACTGTAACAGGCTGTCACTTTTTGCTTGAAATACCTAGCCCGTTAGCAGGTGTTGATACATTAAAATATTCAGCCAAACAAGATGTTTGGTAATTATAGTTATAGAATTACAGTATATAACATTTACCTACAGTCTAGAGCATATATCTAAAAGAAGTGTACAGTTTCACAACTCATCTTTTATAATAGTTGGAAGGAGAATAATTTCTAAATTAATACGTTTGTGACTTTCTCCATCCACACAAAATAATTTTGTTTTTTCAGTTTCAGATAAACTTTTAAATAACCTATGCAACATTAATAACTTTTCAGTATACTGCTGTTTTTACTTAACCATTTTTTCTGTTCTATAGATTCTATGGAGGTATTTATTTTCCCTAAACATCCTTGAAGTCCTAGTGTTCACTTACTATTTATCCTTGGGATTCACCAATGCATCCTACTGTACAAAAACAACATTGTTTAGTCTTAGCTGTTAATTGCTTTTCACTCTTGTAGTATGTATATAAACAAACATTGCAATGGATAATGTACACCAAGTAGAGCTTAATGGTCCTTTGGCTTCACTGTATAGTGGCAAATGTTAATTCCATAATGGATTATACTCTCGTGATTTGCTCCAGTGGTTTTTAGTTTGCTAAATGCCTAAGTCCTCAAGGAGATTAATTTAGATAGTAAACATAGTTCAAGAAAAGTAGAGCGAATACCAAGGGAGTCATCTCCATTACTACTGAGAATAGTTGGCTTTCTGTTTCTCCTAATAAACATTTAAACTTTGTTGTCCCTCCATAACTAAAAACTAATTTAACCCTGAAATAATCTTAAATCATGTTTGACGCCTCCATGACTGACTGCTGTTGAGACTGCACGGTTCTTTTTAAAAAAATAAGTAATTTTTATGATTCTCATAATTTGAAGATTTTAAAAAAATCCAGAGATAATGTAGTGTTCATTCAAATCCAGATAGTCTCTTGAATTTCTGGCTTTATTCAGCAAAATTCCACAGTGTGAAATGTACATTCTTTGCTGACTATGGCAGTGTTGGTATTTTTATATTCAACTGAATGCTAGTTATACTTTGCATATTTTTCTAGTGAGTAGTAGCAGTTAGTTTAATTTTGTTCTCACTCCTAAATTTAAAATGCTATTTTCTAAGTATAAGCGAATTTCCATAATCTCCCAGTCTTGGTTACTTCCATTTTGGTGTCTCACATCACATGCGTCAAATGCTATCTTTTAAAGATAAATTATAATTCAATAATTATTGAATGGTGACAAAAATTAGGGATTATCCTGAATGAGGATACAAACTAACCCCTCCTGGACTTTTGGAAAATTGGGAGATCCAGATCTGGATCTGAACTTTGTCTTAGACCTATTTGTAATGTAGATGCATTTAAAATGACTAAAGGGCTTCCATTCTTGAGAAACTATTGCAATTCAAAGAATTCAAGTTTAAGTTCAATATCTATTTAATGTTCATAGAATTTCACATTTCCATTATGAACAGCTTCCCTGAAGGACAGCCTGTGATTCTAACAGCAGTTGGCTGCCTTGAACTATGGACTGTGGGATGAAAAAACTTGGAAGCAGTTTCCAACTGATGTTCTGCTGCCGTTGTCTCTCTTGGCTGTTGATTTGGTGCAGCAGGAGTTTCCAGATGGTGAACTGTCTTCTGTGAGTGACTGTGCCAGTTTAAGTTGGCATTCCCTTTAGGAAGTAGAAGTAGTTCTTAGCAGTCAGTGAGCTCCTTGTGACTACCACTGGTGATAAATTTTAGATGGCTATGATCCTTCTAGGTTCTTTTTTTCTTTTTAAAAAGCTAATATTCCTGACCGAGGAGCTAGTTGGACAAGTATATTGTATCTGGCTGTAGGCGTTGGAGAGAGTCTGTCTTTACATCTCCACATGTGGAACTTATCTGACCATTGTCTGGCTATGCCAAAAGAAGTCAGGAGACAATTAACATGGGTTTAATCAGGCCGCAACTTTATTAGGTGTCTGGGACTACCCGGCAGATAACAGTGTACAGTGCAGGCAACCCCATGTTTATTCCATAATTACCCAGGGAGCTTTTACCAGCTCCCCCTCTTTTTCCATCCATGTCCCTCTGGCAAATCCATTGCTGGGACCTTACCATACCCAGGGTGGGGAGCTTCCACCAACTCCCCCTCTTTTTTCCTCCCAGTTCCTCCAACAAATCCATTGCTGGGACCTTACCATCCACCCCCACCCTCGTAGGAGGGTTAAGGTGGGCTAAAAAAATAGGGGGTTGGCTCCCTGTCGTACCAATCGTAGGAGTCCGAACCCCCCCCCCAAATTTGTTCCTTTAATGCACACCTCTTTTTAAGTCCTTTTCCAAGCCATTTATCCAGTCACTGTTTCCCTTTCCTATGGAGGACCTGCACTGGACATCCACCACAAGGAAGCGCCAGCAATTAGCTTGGCTGCCTCCTCCACACACAGAGTCAGGTTCCCAGACATTTCGTAATGCCATCCTTTAAATCAGTTAAAAACATGGCAGCACCTAAGTTGAACAGGTGATCCCCATCCTCCAGAAACAACTCTGCTGTCCCATATACTATGCCAGGATGTGAAATTACTGCCCCTTCTATGGTCCCAAGGAATTTGGCCACCTCCCTGTTCACATACCTCTTTGCCTTTTCCACCCTGGTATGGGAGGGGTCCCTCATGGCTCCCTGCCAGACCCTGCGCTGAAACATATCTGACCAAACAATGTTAACTCCCGGAAAAAGTTCAAGGATCAGCCCCAAGTCCCTCCTTGCTCTGAGCATTAGTTCCATCCTGTTAAGCATTCCCAAATCATTTTTTCCAAGATGCACCACAATTATATGTGGGGGCCACTGATGGCCTGCACAGCATACAGCATCAGTATTAGTTGATGGACCCAAGCCAATATGGTGGTAAGGGAAAAATTCCTTCCCAGCCCCCCTAAAAAAGGGGCAGCTAGTGTAATGCCCACAGCAGGTGTTGACCAAACCTGGTAATTTACCACCTAAAAGGGGAGGATCAGGACCCAGAGCAGTGGATGCACCCAGGTTCCCCCCCCCACTCGCCACTGGGAAAGTGGCTGGACAATTGACTGCAGTACTGTCCCCTGGAAGCGGGGAGCACAGATGGTGAGACAGCTGGAGAGCTGTATCATGAAGAGGACACTGCAGTCCTGGGAGTGACGTGGGTTCGAGAGCAAACATGACGGTGGACGAGTCACCATGAAGAGGGGGTGTACCGACCTGCAGCACTAATCCCAAACATGACCAGCAGGAGGCACCGCTGTGGTGACTGGACCCTGTCACAGTGCAGTTGCATGAATGGGATGTGAAAATTCCTATCAGCAAACTTAACTTCTTCTGCCATTTTTTTATAAAGATTGATATTCTCTCTGGTTTGTTTAAAATTTAAATGCTCTCAAGCATCAAAACCCAACTCATGAATACAGTTTCTACTGTCATATTATTTCAAGACATCTAAAACATGAAATCTCACTGGCAGTTGAGACTGGCACTGTTTAAGCTGAGAAAACGAATGGTGTCACGTTCAAGAATGCCAGCTTACTTCACAAAAGATTGAAGCATAGAAAAAATCTGCTTTAAAAAGGTGAACCATATTTTATTTATTTAGAAGAAAATTAACACTAATTATTGCTTCCTTGAATTATTATTCAAATGCTTCCTTTCCTTTCCTTTCCTTTCCTTTCCACCACCATTTAAAGGTGTACACTGGTGCCAATCAACATTTCCAGGAGAAAACAATAGCAATATAACTTTCTCAGACCACTTATGAACATCAATATGAATTTACTGAGGATGTCTTCCTCTAAGTGAGAGAAGCCACTGAAGCAAAAGAGCAGGGAATATACAGAATTTGGAATAGATAATTTAACAAAAAGTCGTATTCATGTTGTGGCAGAACTGAAACGCTGGAAATCGTTCCCTTCATTTTGTATTAGCAATTGTACTCTGCAATATTTTCCCTTTCAAATCACCCTCTGGCTTCTCTAAAATATAACTTACATTATTTGTTCCTATTGTCTTTGGCAAATACTATAGACTACAAATAGTGGTTACGTTTGCTTTACTATTCACTCACTCACTCATGCCCGTCACCCCAATCGGGGTATGGGCCGCCAACCACAGATCTCCAGAGTCCTTTATCCTGGGCCATTTGCTCTAGCTGGTTCCAGGTATAGCCCATTTTTATGCTATCAGCCTGAAGGTCGCGTCGCCAGGTGTTTCTTGGATGGCCTCTTTTCCGCTTGCCTTGGGGGTTCCACCGCAATGCCTGTCTAGTGATGTTGGTTGGCTGCTTGCGTAGTGTGTGTCCTATCCAACCCCACCTTCTCCTTCTAATTTCTTCCTCTGCTGGAAGTTGACGGGTCCTCTCCAAGAGGTAGATGTTGCTGATGGTGTCTGGCCAGCGGATCTGGAGAATCCTTCTAAGGCAACTATTTATGAAGGTCTGGATCTTCCTGGTGGTTGTTTTAGTTATCCTCCAGGTTTCAGCTCCATACAATAAGACTGATTTCACGTTGGAGTTGAACAGTCTAATCTTTGTTGCCAAAGACAGCTCTCTAGAGCTCCAGATGTTCTTGAGCTGTAAGAAAGCTGCTCTTGCCTTACCGATCCTTGCTTTGATGTCTGTGTCCGTGCCACCCTGTTGGTCGATGATGCTGCCTAGGTAGGTGAAGGACTGCACTTCTTCCAGAGGGCTTCCATTCAGTGTGACTGGGTCATTACTGATGGAGTTAATCTTGAGGATCTTGGTCTTGTCCTTGTGGATGTTGAGGCCAACCTGTGATGACGTGGCTGCCACTACGTTGGTCTTCTCTTGCATCTGCTGTTTGCTATGCGAAAGGAGTGCAAGGTCATCGGCAAAGTCCAGGTCATCAAGCTGGGTCCACAACGTCCACTGAATTCCGTTCCTACGCTCATAAGTGGATGTCTTCATAATCCAATCAATGACAAGGCGAAAGAGAAATGATGACAACAAGCATCCTTGTCTGACTCCGGTTCGCACCTGGAAGCTGTTTGTAAGCTGCCCTCCATGGATCACTCTACAGTGTATGCTGTCATATAAGTTCTTAATCAGGTTGACCACCTTTGCTGGGATGCCATAGTGCCGAAGGAGCTTCCAGAGAGTCTCTCGATCCACGCTATCGAATGCTTTCTCATAGTCAACAAAATTGATGTACAACGAGGAGTTCCACTCCATAGACTGCTCGACTATGATGCGGAGCGTTGCTATCTGGTCCGTGCATGATCTATTTTGCCGGAAACCTGCTTGCTCATCTCGTAGCTGTGGATCGACGGCATCCTTCATTCTCTCTAAGAGGACTCGGTTGAAGACCTTCCCTGGCACCGACAGAAGTGTGATTCCTCTGTAGTTGGCACAATTGCTGAGGTCTCCTTTCTTGGGGATTTTAATAAGATATCCCTCTTTCCAGTCCGCCGGAATCACTTCTTCCTATTAACAGCTTATATACTGTGCCATGGGCTTGCATGGCACATACAAAAAAATACATTATTAGGCAAGATCCATGCTTTGTGGTAAGGTACCCCTTATTTCCCTGCAAGGGGTAGTTATATCAGAGTGTATCATAAGGAGAAGCAGCCACTATTCCACATTACCTGCAGATGGGGCAGAAAGGGTTGGAGAGCCTTGACTCTGCACTTGTGCATATAGATGTAAGGCACTAGCCACTGAAGTTGAACTGGCATGGAAGAGAGAAACGGGATATAAGGCAGACACAGATTACTATCCCTCACCTTCCCTTGGACAGGGGTAGCAGCAATGTCCAGATTGTGAAGCAGATGCTTGGAGTCTACAGTCTGGGCCTTGGGCTCTCCCTGAGGCAGCACAACTATACACTGCCCCTTACTCTGTGCAGGTGTGGTGAAGCTGCAATCTATCCCTAAATCGGATGAGTAAAATACAAACCAGTTAAAGGAAGAGATGTAAGGGTGAGAGTGTGCAGAGTCTTAATCAACAAGTAAAAAAGGTGGGTTTTCATGATTGGGGTTCCATTGTGTTAGGCACTGTACCGAACAAGAAACAATTCCTGACAGAGTTTACAGGGTAATTTTTTTTAATTTTCTTAAATCCCATTAACTTTCAGTGAGATTTAGGATCCTAAGGGCCATATTTTTAAAAGTTATTAGGTACCTAAAGATGCAGATAGGTGCCTAAGTGCTTTTGAAAATCACAGTAGGCAGCTGTCTGCATCTTTAGGTGCGTAGATACCCTTAGGCATTTAAGGCCAAATTTTTAAAGATGTATCTAGAGTGCAGCTGGGAAGTGTGATTCCCAGTGGAGGGAGATAGATTCACACTAGCTCTGCTCAAGCTAGCACACTAAAAATAGCAGTGTGGATGTTGCTGCTTGGGTGGTGGCTCAGGCTAGCCACCCAAGCTTGGACCCAGAAGGTCATGGGAGCTTGGACTTGGGTGGCTAGCCTGAGCCACTACTAATGTAAAAGCATCCACACTGCAATTTTTAGAGCACTGGCTTGAGGAGAGCTAGCATGAGTCCGTCTTCCTGGACTGGGAATCAAACCTCCCAGCTTCAGTGTAGATATATCCCAAGTCACTTTCACATCATAGCTGTGTGGTAGAGCCATAAGGATTTGGGGAGAGTCAATACTCTGAGGTAGTGAATGTTTAGATTTCAGTTCTGCTTTGATAGTAACAGAGAAACAAGGTATTTTAATAAAGAACAGTCCTACTGAATGAATTTATTTTGAACAGTACACTAGATATTATTTTTGTTCCTATTTTCAAGAGTTTTTAAACAAATATAAATATATAGCACAGTAATCACTGTAAAGGAGGGGCTAACTATGGGCAAGACTTTTGTGTCTTATCATTTCAAGGGAGCAAGCTATGTTGATAAGCATTCTGCAGGATCTCAAGATAGTTAAGTCTCAGGCAGACTGCGAAGAGCTACAAAAGGATCTCTCAAAACTGGGTGACTGGGCAACAAAATGGCAGATGAAATTCACTGTTGATAAATGCAAAGTAATGCACATTGGAAAACATAATCCCAACTATACATATAAAATAATGGGGTCTAAATTAGCTGTTACCACTCAAGAAAGAGATCTTGGAGTCATTATGGATAGTTCTCTGAAAACATTTACTCAATGTGCAGCAGCAGTGTGTTTAAAAAAAGGGGGGGGGGGGAACCAGAATGTTGGGAATCATTAAGAAAGGGTTAGATAATAAGACAGAAAATATCATCTTGCCTCTATATAAATCCATGGTATGCCCACATCTTGAATACTGCGTGCAGATGTGATTGCCCCATCTCAAAAAAGATGTATTGGAATTGGAAAAGGTTCAGAAAAGGACAACAAAATGAGTAGGGGTATGGAATGGCTTCCGTATGAGGAGAGATTAATAAGGCTGGGACTTTTCAGATTGGAAAAGAGACAACTAAGGAGGGATATGATAGAGGTCTATAAAATCATGACTGGTGTAGAGAAAGTAAATAAGGAAGTATTATTTACTCCTTCTCTTAACAAAAGAACTAGGGGTCACCAAATGAAATTAATAGGCAGCAGGTTTAAAACAAACAAAAGGAAGTATTTCTTCACACAATGCACAGTCAACCTGTGCAACTCCTTGCCGGAGGATGTTGTGAAGGCCAAGACTATAACAGGGTTCAAAAAAGAACTAGATAAGTTCATGGAGGATAGGTCCATCAATGGCTATTAGCCAGGATGGGCAGGGATGGTGTCCCTAGCCTCTGTTTGCCAGAAGCTGGGAAATGGAGAAGGGAATGGATCACTTGATGATTACCGGTTCTGTTCATTCCCTTTGGGGCACCTGCCATTGGCCACTGTCGAAAGACAGGATACTGGGCTAGGTGGATGTTGGTCTGACCCAGTATGGCCGTTTTTATGTTATGTTTTATGTCGGGGAAGAAATTTAAAATGAATAAGAGTGAGACTCTATGATCTGAAAAAACAAAATGAAACAAACAACAACAAAAAACACCCAACCAAATTATATTCTATTCTCATTGGTCCACAGTAACATATTTCCAAGAAATTAGATTAGGTGTAATTATCCTGAGAGGTTAAGCAACTCTATATCCCCATTAGTATACTTATATAACACACATTTTAATACCATCTCACAGTAGGACTAACTTTAAGCCCTTTGAGATATGCAGACACCAGACATCACCTGGGGAGATATTACTTGCTGTAGCAGCAAGTATAGTTACCCTTCCATTTCCTCTTTTTTCCTGCATAGCTTTTTATGAGCAGTCATAATTTCCCATTGGTTTAGTTTGTTATTCTGCATCTGATCAACAGATGAGTGGTTGGTCTAAAGCAATCCTGAAGGAAGGAGAGGGACAGGTTCTTATTTTGGGGGAGGAGGGGAGTGGGATGAGAAGGAAGGTGCCGTTTGGTGGTAGCTAGAAAATGTACTAACGTATCCTGTGCAGTGGAGGAAGGCTGCTGGAGATTTCACTGGGCTAAAGGCTGTATGAACAAGTGACTATTGTGGGTGCATTCCCTTGCTGGTTCTTAAGAATCTTTGTATGATGTCATCATGTAAATATTATTAGTGAAATGCATACACTGGAATTCAAGCTGATGTTAAACAACCTCCAGTAATTCCACAGCTCAGCTATCAGTCATTTGCTGAAGTATAGATTTTAATAGCTGCATATGTAAAGAATGAAAGAAGGCTGATTAGCATTCTCTCAGCACAGTACTCAGTAGACTATACTCAGTGGCATGTTGTCAAAAACATGTGAGTTATGTGAAACGCACCTTACAAAAGCTCAGTCGAAATATTTTCCTTTTCTTTCAACTGAATAAAAATCCCAAGATTTAGTTCAGGCAGTTTGCTCTAATCTGACACACCCAGGATGTTTCGGGCATCTTATTTTTCATAGCACATTGTGAGTCACAGACCCAAGCTGTCTGAGTTGTGGGGTATTTTTCTTTCCATTTATTTCTCATATTAATGATATAAAGGGATGGGTGATCCCTTTTGGATAAAATAAGAATTGACCACAACCACTGTCCCAAACTCAGATGTTTTGTTGAGATTTGGAAAGGTTTGATTAACTTTTTGTTATCGTTATTTTCCATTACTATGCTGCCTTGTGCTTCCTAGCTATGGCTGAGGGCGAAAATACCCAAAAGAAGGCTATTCATATGGTATTTGCAGCCTGACCAGGAAATACTGAAAATTTTGAAGAAAAGCCTGTTCTCATGAGATTTCCAGCTCCATCTTACTGACTCTCAAGTAGGCTCGAATAGGTGGATAGCTTACAGAAAACTTCTAAAAATCTTTGGCTGCTTGTCCAAACCTAGGACACAAAAGCAGCTATTCAATATGTGGACCTCCGTGTGAACTCAAATTTTGTCCTGCTCTATTTCTTAGGGTCCTATTGTGTGACAGAAGGTAAATAGTTAAGTGTCCACGCAGTTGTTCTATTCCAACTTTCACCATTCTAAAATTCCGAAATACCTTCAACTTCAAAAATACTCGAGGAGGTACTATGATCATGCATAGATAACACTGTGCGTGTGTGATTGATAAATATCTAGAATGATATAGACTATGACCCTTGCAACCACCTCTGAAATATTATGCGTATTTAGGGTCCAATCCAGCTCCCATTAACTTCACTGGTCCCTTAGAACCCAGCTTTTTCTCAACATCTGTGAAGTATTGTATATAGTATAGAAACTCTCTCTTAATATCTCAGCTGCTTGCTACTGGAGAATTATTTCATGGTTCCTACTTTGCTAATACATCCATCAAGTTGTTTTGGACAGATAAATACAAGTCTACATCATTTAACCTGGAGATAATGTGATTTTCATCACAAATACATTAGTTTGAATGACACTAGTAGAGATTGCTTGTCTTTTCAATCTGTCTCTCTGTCTAATTTTATCATCAAGTGGCTGGGACTATCTTTATGACAAAACATCATATTTCATATTGAATTATACAATATGATGGGGGCTAATTTAGCTACAACAAGTCAGGAAAAAGATCTTGGAGTCATCGTGGATAGTTCTCTGAAAATGTCCACGCAGTGTGCCGAGGCGGTCAAAAAAGCAAACAGGATGTTAGGAATCATTAAAAAGGGGCTAGAGAATAAGACTGAGAATATATTATTGCCCTTATATAAATCGATGGTACGCCCTCATCTCGAATACTGCATACAGATGTGGTCTCCTCATCTTAAAAAAGATATACTGGCACTAGAAAAGGTTCAGAAAAGGGCAACTAAAATGATTAAGGGTTTGGAACGGGTCCCATATGAGGAGAGATTAAAGAGGCTAGGACTCTTCAGCTTGGAAAAGAGGAGACTAGGGGGGGATATGATAGAGGTATATAAAATCATGAGTGATGTGGAGAAAGTGGATAAGGAAAAGTTATTTACTTATTCCCATAATACAAGAACTAGGGGTCATCAAATGAAATTAATAGGCAGCAGGTTTAAAACAAATAAAAGGAAGTTCTTCTTCACGCAGTGCACAGTCAACTTGTGGAACTCCTTACCTGAGGAGGTTGTGAAGGCTAGGACTATAACAGAGTTTAAAAGAGAACTGGATAAATTCATGATGGTTAAGTCCATTAATGGCTATTAGCCAGGACGGGTAAGGAATGGTGTCCCTAGCCTCTGTCTGTCAGAGGGTGGAGATGGATGGCAGGAGAGAGATCACTTGATCATTGCCTGTTAGGTTCACTCCCTCTGGGGCACCTGGCATTGGCCACTGTCGGTAGACAGGATACTGGGCTAGATGGACCTTTGGTCTGACCCTGTACGGCCTTTCTTATGTTCTTATGTTCTAATTGTAACCAGTGGGGCATGAGGGAAAATAATATTCTGTTGTTTGCCATTGGGAGGATATTAGTTGGTCTTTGGGTATACTCACTCTTGGAGCTATAAAGCTTCACAGAGGAATATTTTTGCCATCACTAATTTTAGCGTACACTCTTCCACTGATGAATGAGTGTAACTCTCATTAAAATTTCAGAGTTAGGCATCATGCAGTCCCAGTTACTCTAAGTGTTATCTTACTCTAGTTTATGAATCTATAGTTCTGATGTGTCATGCCCCACATCCTGCAACTTCTTTCAGCTGTTTTGGTAAATTTATATCTGCTGTCCCAAAAAGTAAATGCCACATACTTTTGGTATATTTTATCTGCTCAGTTTCTTATTTTGAATTCAGCAGATTCCCACAGTGCTGCTGATAATGAACAACAGAGCTTTGGTACAGAAGCTCATGCAGATAAACACCTTGCAACGCTCATATAGCAATTTTATATGAAACATTATGTTGCTGCGTTTTTCTCCTTTTGATAAATTGGGTTTGCACATACTATGCAAGTTTCCGAGGGGGGAAAAAACCCCATAATGCTCTAAACCAAAATGTATGTTGTTTTAGTGAATAATCCCCCTGCTTCTTAAAGGGAGAAAATGTTCATTGTGATTATATTTATAGGGAGAAAATTAGTTTTCTCAAAATCATGGCTTGCTAAGATATTTACTGCTTTTTTTCTTTGAAAAGATGAAAAATAGTTGCTTTGAGAAATCAACAATTTAGGTTATGTTTGAGGTGCCTTTAACAGTCATTTTAAAATAAATTCTTTAAGTTTTAAAATCAACATTTTTTTAATGGAGAAATATCCAAAAAGCTGCCACAGAAGGTCTAACTTACAAGAGACCTTTAGGATAATGACTCCAGGGAGGAAAAAAATAATTTATTTCTAGCAATACATTTTTACAAATAAGAGTGTGGCAACATCACTATGGTGACATATTACTGTTATCACTAAGCTTCTCCTTTTTTAATAGCCTGTCATTATTAGTCATGACTATCTCAAAATGACATATAATTTTCACAACTATGAATATAAAAGTATGTTAGATGATGCACAGAAATATTTGAGGATGACATCTTGTGTTATTAAATGTTTACCATAGGAATCCTTGTTTAGCATTTCATTTTATCATTTCCCCATCATGATGATATCAGGGTGCTGTCTAATACTACCTTCTGTGTACATATGCAGATGTTTGCATGTACACGGTAGAAATACAAACTCAGTGATTACAAACTCAATTTATGCATATATAAAGATGCAATAATTTACAGTTCATACTGAAAACTGTTATGAAAACGTTACTGTTACACAAGGAAGCACTGAAGAACAATGAAATGCCAAAATCAAGTTTACAAATTCAACCTTAACTCTACCCCCTTGAAGATATTAACTCTACCCCCTAGAAATTTATTAACATAGTGCATTAGCCATAGGCCATTGCGTATAATACAGTAATTATTTTAAATTGACACAACTCCAATTTTTTTTCCAAATTTTAAGAACACAAATTAAAAACAAGATTAACACGTCCCTAAAATCAGTTATACTGGTAAAATCAGCACATCTACACCAGTATGTGAAAATAAGTTTTTAAAAAAATATTAGGAGTACACTATTCCATTTAGGTCAAATGTAGGCTCTCTTTTATGGCAAATCAGGTAAATAAGGGGACAGCCTGTATATCTGAAACATTTTTCAGTGTGTAGCAAATATTCTGATTTCTGAGGTGATATGGTTGAAGGCATCTGGGCCAGAAAGGGAGATAACCATTTATTTCTTGGGTGGCAGTACAGGTTACAAGGAAATAAATAGTGTGGTAAGTCTTCAAACAGACCAGACACACAGGGGCAAAGACAATTACATTTCTTTGTACCAGTACACTCCCTTTCCAAATAGGCCTTCTACAGAGTTTGGAAATGGAGATCTGTAAAGGCCCTCCTTAACATACTGCTATTCAAAATAATATCCAAATATTTCTCATAACTGTCACTTTCTTTAAGTGAGAAAGCCAAAGAGATGTTTGTTATATGAACAATTGCCATATCCAGTTTTTTGCACATATCTTCTGCAATGAGCTTAATTCCGGTTTTCATACTTTTGCCTACAGTCCTAAGTCAAATTCCAAAAAGCGCAAAGAATGGAGGGAATACTGAACTTGCAAAATCCAAGGAAACTTTAGGGTATGGATATCGTTGAGCTGTTCTTCCAGACATAACCTTGGAATGTGCTGTTGATTCATATGTGGAATATGGAGCCAATAATTAATATAAAGGCAAAATAGCACATTCCCCTACCTCTGCCCTGAGCTGGGATGTAATTTGGGAGGCCGAGTATTCTCTTTAAAAATTTGTTGTGCACAATCTCTACTTACTAAGATTCTTCCAGCCCCAAATCTCCACACCATAAAGTATTTGGGTACAGACATTAGCTTTGAAAACTCTAGGAGCTGGAGTGATTAAATTGTGCTCATCGACCCAAATAAAATGCAGAACTGCTTGCATAGAATGTAAAGCTTTTTCTTTACTACCGCAATATATTTATCCCATTGGCCATTATATGTAAAACAAATACCTGAATAGGGGAAAATCTAACCTGTTCTATATAATGGCCATCAATCATCCATTTAGGAAGCCTGGGTCTGCGACCAAGGACAATTACTTTAGTTTTCTGATAGTTTATGGTCGAGCACTCCTTCTGGCATTAAGAGCTAAAGTCCTTTAACATTTGCTTCAAGCCTAGGGGAATTTGGGTCAGCAAAGCAATGCCGTCTGAAAAAAGTAGGATTGATATAAATTGGTTCAGAATTTTGGGAGGGAATTATTGCATCTCTTCCAAAGCCCTTACCTCATTAATATAAAAATTGAAAAGGAAAGAGGCCAATAACCAATACAAATGGACATCTTTTTGCAATGGATATAGGGTTAGCTAACCTTGCTGTCCTGTCCCCTGGCCACTATTTGGCTATGAAGAGCACTCAGGAGATAAGTAGCCTAGAGTTGCTAGCACCCCCCCTTTCCCCAAGTTTCTCTCAGAGATGACCTCTGTCAACAGAATCAAAGCTGATTTCAGATCAACAAAGGTTGCATAATTTTTTTCACATGGGGGGGAAACAACATTTATTAATCAAGTGAGTGGACAAAGCAGTTATCAATGGTAAGGCAGCCATTCTGGAAACTGGCTTGTTCCTTGGAAAATAAATTACAATCTTCTGCCCAGTCATCCCCAAGAGATATCCGATGTAAATTTTAAAATCTACATGTAATGTAGGCTTCTTTGTATGACACAGACTTCTGTCATATGATTATTTAATAGTATTACTCACTTAGGTCCTGATTCTTGGAAGTGCATAACTTTAAGAACGTGTAGTACTATTGACTTCAATAGAGTTACTTTAAATTTACATTTATGTAATTACACAGAACATTTTGCAGAATCATCAGGACCCCTTGTCTGTTGCCTTACATACTTTCAAATCTGCTAATTGAATGATGCATGTTTCTTTCACTATAATAGTATGTGATCATGTAATTAAAAATTGTATCATAATTGGCATGTACAAGAGAGAAGAGTGATTCTACTCTTAAAAGTGAGTTAAAATGGGATCTTTTCACTCCACAGATGTGCTCTCTGCATGCATTCAGAGTTGCATCCATTGTCTTTAGTGACAAAAATACATTTTATTCCCATTTAAAATCAGCAGGAGCTAAAAACACAAGAGGGAGGGAACTGGGTTCTATTCCTTACTGTACATCATTAACTTTTTTTAACTAAGCTTCAAATAGTAACACCTGTCCAAAACCATCAAAGACCATAGAGTTGCAAGGATATAACAGAGAGCATAATTTGGCTTACAATCTTTATTGCTGGTGGTGATGCATGAAAAAAAGGAACTTCTCTTCAGAGCTGAGGTTGAATTTGCAGGGTTGGCAGTTAAAAAAAAGCCATCTTTTCACATGCAAACTGAACACGTTTCATGGCAAGTTATTCTGAAACAATCAGCATAGAATCCCACAATGGAACTTCAGTCACACTTCAGAAGAAAATCACAGGCTAACTTTAACATTTTTTAACTTTTGGTCACTTAATCTTGCAGCTTTCATGGTCATATAATATATTTTCAGTATGGAATATCATAGGTTTTTTCTTTTAAGGAAAAAGTCAGAAAATCAAAAAGATGAGATTGTGCTGTTTGCCTACACATTTTGACTTGACACACCACTATGCCAGAAATGAAACCAGGATGGCATGCCACAGTGGCATGCCTTGCACCATTTTCAGTAGTGTGAGGCACCCATGTAAAATAGCTCAGTGAAAGCCTGACCCTGCACCACTGAAATCAATGGGTTCAGGATTAGACCCCGAATGAAAGAGTGCATGCTAAACTGTGTATTAAATTAGCCTACTTTTCTGTCTCTTTCAAAAAAGGCCATGTAACTGTACCTTGAATGAGACAGAACTTAATTAAAATTAGCTGTGCTTGAATGCAGTGAAAGCTCTTCTATTTATAATGTTGAGTAGTCATTGATCAAGTGTACTATTGTTAGAACTGGCTGGAAAACAAACACATTTAGTGAAATTACATTTTAATTCTGCTCAAAATTTAATTTTTGTCAACATTTTCCTCTTCCCCCCTGCTCTAGCTGTCATAGTAAAAATTAACAAAGTAAACCCTCCTGTGCAATCACTGTGTAACCATAAATCAGCCATTTCAAGACTAGTATCCCCTCAACAAAGGAGCATTCTCCTGACAAACTCCAGCATTCTGTCTCAATTTATTTTAATACTGTTCAAAAATACAGTACATCACAAGCAAGTATATTTCTTTGTGTGTTCTAAAAAATGCCATTTCCTCCAGTTTTTTTAAAAAAAAATTGTCAGAAACTCTGAATATAACCTCAGAAGGTGAATATTTCAGATAGTTATGCACAGCTGAAAACAGGTGGTTATAATTACTTAGGGAATCACAATTATAGCGTTAGCTAAAAAATCAGCTAAAATAATATGAATGTAAAGAGCAGGTGTGTGTGTGTGTGTGTGTGTGTGTGTGAGAAAGAGAATGTAAATGCCTGTTTAAATCAGGAGGACTTTGGGGTGTGTTAAGCATTGACCTCTGAGCTTTTATGCTTCTCAGAGGCTATCACAAAGGCAAAGTTTTTAAACTTACGTTACCATCAACATATCTTCTTTTAGTGTATATTTTATTTTATTTTTTAAGGACTGGGAGTGTGAAAGTAATTTTATAATCAGACTCTTATCATGCTCTATGTAAAAATAAAGCCTGGCTTTATCCTGTAGCAGAGAGATTTCAGAAGACGATGCCCAGAAATATATTCATGCTGGAGGTTTAATCTTGTTCCACTGTGGCACAAGCTCCTTTGAAGTGATTTAATCTGAATTACACAAACACATTTTTATACTTTGTTAGAAGTCCTTAATTCTTCAAATGCTGTTCAATGGGTTAATGATCTAATGAATTACATTACAGGAGAGAGGCCAACATAACTCTTTTTATCTGTGGAATCTGATTTCAACATCTGATGAAATATATAAACATGGAAAAGCTGAGATTGGGGAGGTGTGTAAATTAGACTCGGGCCCAATTCACTTCTAATTAATACAAGAAAAATGCTTATTTATATCAGAACTAAATGTAACTGTTTTCCCCTTAGAAAACATTTTATTGTTTGAAGATACGCTTTCTTAGTCACGTACAAAGTGCAATAGCAAAGGAAATGTCATTTGTATTGATCACAGTGGGATGAAGCTCATGGGTGTGTCATAACAAAAATACTTATTGTCCACATGAAATGTATATTAAAGTTAAATCTCTAAACCTGATTGTGTGGAGATAAAGGTTTTATTATTTCCTCAAGGTTAAATACTTACATTGTTCTTAGGACCACAGTGTCTTTAAATGTAGCCTCTAAATTAGGGTCTTTCCCCTTGCATTACAGAACTTGAAGCTCTATCGGAAATTATCCGTGATGCTCAACAACTTTCTGTTTAGGATTAGAAGTTAGAGAGAAAATAATGAAATGGCTTATAAACTTTATTTCCCCCCCTAATATGCTGAGAAGGTTCTTGATAAACTCCACTGAACCATTTCTTAATTCTAGAAATTGATGTTCTTGTCTTCTTTGGGGGAGTTTGGCATAATTTATAGGATGTGCTGGAAATGGTGAAGTCTATATTTTTTTTTTTTTTTTTTTTTTAAATGGAGATATCCCATCTCCTAGAACTGGAAGGGACCTTGAAAGGTCATCGAGTCCAGCCCCCTGCCTTCACTAGCAGGACCAAGTACTGATTTTGCCCCAGATCCCTAAGTGGCCCCCTCAAGGATTGAACTCACAACCCTGGGTTTAGCAGGCCAATGCTCAAACCACTGAGCTATCCCTCCCCCCAAATTTCATTTTGTTAGAGCTTGTAAAAATTGTCATAAAATCACCAGCTGTATTCCCATTAGTGTACAAGTAAAATGTCCTGCTCTCTGTGTGTGTTCAAATTCCTGGGATGACAGATTTTATCAAGTAATTTCTCAGATTGGATAACATAGATTCTCATAATTAGGCCTAATGTGATAGTGAAATATGACATTAAATAACTTTTTGCTGTTCAAACTCTTAGAAACTGTCAGGGTTCCTTCCCCACTCTGAACTCTGGGGTACAGATGTGGGGACCCGCATGAAAGACCCCCTAAAATTATTTTTACCAGCTTAGGTTAAAAACTTTCCAAGGCACAAATTCCACCTTGCCTTGAACAGTATGCTGCCACCGCCAAGTGATTTAGACAAAGAATCAGGGAAAGGACCACTTGGAGTCCTATTCCCCCAAGCCCTGCACCCCCTTTCCTGAGAAAGGCTTGAGAATAATATCCTCACCAATTGGTACAGGTGAACACAGACCCAAACCCTTGGATCTTAAGAACAATGAAAAATCAATCAGATTCTTAGAAGAAGAATTTTAAATAAAGAAAAGGTAAAAGAATCACCTCTGTAAAATCAGGATGGTAAGTAATTTACAGAATAACAAAAGATTCAAAAACACAGAGGATTTCCCCTCTAGGCAAAACTTTAAAGTTACAAAAACAGGGATAAACCTCCCTCTTAGCACAGGGAAAATTCACAAGCTAAAACAAAAGGTAATCTAACGCATTTCTTTGCTATTACTTACTATTTTTGCAAGACTAGATGCTTAGTTCAGATATGGCTTAGGGAGATGTATTTTCCCTGCCCTGTTTCCTTGTTGACTCCGGGAGATGACTGGAACTAGAGGCTAGTGGCAAGGGGACAAGAGGGAAACTGGAACTGGAGTAAGAGGGGAGACTGGGACTGATTGGTCAATGTGACTGGGACTGAAAGCCAGTAAAGTAGGTGAAAAGAGGTTGAGGGGAGACAAATCTGACAAGGAGCAAAGGTGCAGAGGGAGAACAGAAATAAAGGTGTCCTAGTATAAATTCTTTATGTATCCATGAGTTAATCCTCTTTCATACTGAAAATTGACCATCTATTCTTTCTTACTGTTGCCTGTCTCTTAAACATTTCCTATCCATTGCAGAACTTCTTCTGTCACCCATTAATAGTTGCTTCAATAGTCTCTTGAGAAGGATTTTATCAAAGGCTTTATGAAAGCACAAATATCTCCCCTTCTTTATCCATTATTTTCTTGATTTCCTCAAAGAATGCTAATAGGTTGGAGAAACAAGTTGTTCCTTTATAGAACTGTGCTAGTTTGTCCCCATCATATCTTGGTCTTTTGTATAGCTTTCTTTAATTATTTTTTTCAGATAATTTATCTCCTACTGAAGTAAGGTTCACTGATTTGTAATTCCAAGGATCACCATTAGTGCCTTTTCTTAAGGATAGGTACAAAAATAGCTGTCCTCTAGGATATAGTAGATTGTTTTAATGATGGATTACTGTTTCTGTGTGATGAAATTCCTACTTGCATGAAAATTTTCAAACACTGAAGTGAAAGTTAACCATGGGCTTAAATTCTTTGCTGGACTGAGGCCTAAGGCACTCTAAATAAGTGGTGTGATTTTCAGGGGTGCTGGCCAGCTACACTACTCATTGGCAACATGTAGGTGCTTGGCGCTTCTGAAAAATGGGCCATTAGCTCTCTAACTTTCATCTTCTGAGTGTTGGACACAGTACCTGTATCCTCAGCTGCCTCTTATGAAGCAGGCTGATTTTGTTTTAGTTTAACTAAATACTGCACTTGAAATCCGAATGTAAAATCATTCTCATCATGCAGTGTAATAGAAATAACCAGCATCTGCTTTTGTGGCAACAATACTTATTTATTTAATCTCTATTTAACCAACAATACAAAGGAAAATATCACATACAATTAGACATGGGGAGAAAATATGCCCCACAAGACCTACACAATGCACTCAGACAGGCATCCAAAGGTGGAGGAATAAGCAACAGCCTATATAAAATCTACACTTAAAAAAATTATAAAAAAGGAGGCAAGACAGCTTAGTAGGATATAAAAATCAACACTGAATACCATGTTCATTCTTATCCACAGTGAGCAGAAAAGTGGATAAAAGAATGAAGAATATGTTTTGCTCACTTAGCTTGCTCTGTAGCAGAGAAATTATTCTGTTGGTCCCATATCTGCTGAGTCTACAGCATCTTGGTTTGAGAAGAAAAATGTATGGCAAAATCTATAGTATTAACTGCATATGATGAGTATTTCTGTAGCAAGCACATACATGTAATTAATTCTGAACCCATTCTTACTTAGAGTTATACCTGGGAGGCATTTGGCCAGTTACCTCAGCAAAACTGAATAATTGAATGTCTTGTATCATATTTTCTTTTTAAATCTTTAAATGAAGTTAGTACTTATTAAAGAGGCTAGATTGGCAGCCTTTGGAGAATAAAGTTCTCTTTCAGTCCACAGAACAGATACATCAGAGGCACCGGTACAACAGCTGGAGTGCCTCAGCCCTACCTGAAAAGACCGCTTCTAGCAGTGAGAGTAGATCATTCTCCGGTAACTGAGCTTTTTACTGACATTAGTTCCCTTTGAGGGGCTGATTTTTGTTAGTTGCTCCTAACAAGAGGCACCATAACTGTTCCTTGGTGCTTGGATACCAGGATGATGGACATAGTATAGGAAACCAGGTAGATGGAGACTATTATGTATCTCCTAAGTCACTAGAAAGCCTTTAAGTAGTAATGACTTTCAGTTACTACAATCCTGGGACAGATTTTAACTTAGAAGTAAAAAGCTCTGTATACCATTACCAGTTTTTTGAGCTATTCAATTTAGCTCTTAAGAGGCATTAAGCCGTATACTTCAGTTAATTTGCAATCAGTTATTAAATCAAATATAGATTATTCAAATTACCTTTGTACTGAGGAGAACTGGAATTTGTCTCTATCCCCTTGTGTCTAGGATCTCTTGCACAGAATGATGAGGAAACAGTAGACTAGCAGTGATGCCTTGTGATCAATTAGAATGGCTGTTGGGGAATTAACCTACCTGAAGCTAGGGATAGCTCAGTGGTTTGAGCATTGGCCTACTAAACCCAGGGTTGTGAGTTTAATCCTTGAGGGGGCCATTTAGGGAACTGGAGTAAAAAATCTGTCTGGGGACTGGTCCTGCTTTGAGCAGGGGGGTTGGACTAGATGACCTCCCTGAGGTTCCTTCCAACCCTGATATTCTATGATTCTATCAGATCCCATGTTATTTCTATTTGGATAGTTAAGACCAACCAGAAACTAAACAGAGTGCTTCATTTTCAGAAGTCTATTTCAGAAGCACAACCTGGTGGTTCACTGATGACTGAGGAAACAAGGTAATTAATCCTTACAAATAAAAAGACTCAGTAGTCAGTCTGAACCATCAGCAGGGGGTTTAAAGCCAGCTGCAAGTTGTGAGAATGGCACTGTGGGTTTGCTACTTGGTAGTTGTTTATCTCGTAATAGAGAGATTAGTAATTCAAGAGGTGCTTTTACAAATGCATGCAAATTGCTTTATGATGGAAATTGTGTTTCAGACATTTTCTTATTGAGGAGGGCCAAAAATTAGTAAGTATAAATCACTTTAAGTCCTAGCCGATAAATTTACCACTGCTAATGCCATGTACAGTATTTTGAGAGCCCATGATATCATTCTGATAGCTTGTTAAATGGACTTCCTCAATAATGGTTGTCAATAAAGTGGCTATAAGCTACTGTCTTAATATTTAATTTGATTTATATAATTAGCATCGTCTGGCTTTAATGTAGTCACTGTATAGCTGTGTAGCCTATGTGTTGAACCTCCACAGTGACTGAAGTTGTGCTTGACATTAATCTCACCTACTGTTTTGATGTTTGTTTCACTAATCTCTGAACATTTCAAACACAAATGGTAATACATCTGAGAAATGTCTCCATTCATTTTAATTGACTCCGTTGTCTCCCTTTTTTTTTTTTTTAAGCTGGCGGTTGTTATTGGCAATAGCAATGAGAATTGCATGTTATTTTATCACTTGTGATACCGTGCCTCCTTGTGCTTGCATTCTCTTTATAGAACAAGTTTCTGCTCTGCTTAAGTGAAGCAGAACATATTCCATTATATAGCATGGCTAGTACTTTAGCACTTATTTTTAATCATTTTAAAGTCCTTTTTTACTGTAAAGAACATCTGCTGCCTCATGGAAAATTCTGAAAAAGCATCCTTCTTTTAACAGAGCCATAGCTTCATTGTAGATAAGCTTGAGGTGGCACATCATTCTAAGACACTTCCATTCTAAGGCCCTTTTTTTCTTGGGCTTATAACTTAGTGAGTGAAACTTCCTCTGATGAAGTTTGGCGTATGTGGCCTCAATTTAGAGGTAGTTCTCTGCCTCCTCTGTAGTCACACAAATTTAGTGGGATGAAAAGGTTGGGTATTGAGTTATAAGAAGTATGAATTATGATGAAACAACCTGATAGGGAACATCTGTGTAAGCTTAACTATATTCTGATAACTTACTCGAAACTTATTAATCACTATAAAATATCAATATAAGAAATGTTCTATAACTTTTTATCTTAGCTAACCCATATATTTAAGGTTACATATTTTCCCATTAATCTGACTTATTGCCTAATGTAGTCATGTAATTACATCCCCAATCATAATATTCATGTGCAAAGAAGGTAGAAGAAAGAGTGCAAAGATATGGTTGATTTGACATGAGGTGGAAAAGGGACAGAAAATGAGGGATGTAAACATGTTGCTCACATGTTAGTCAATCGCTGCTTGTATAAAGAAGAAACTAAGAAAAAGTGGCTATTCAAGAAGGCAGTGTTGTTTACTTTCTACAGTTTATAATTTGGGTGGATAACCCAAAGCATAAAATTTAGAGCCTCTGCTATTACAGGTCCCAATCAAATTCCCCTCAAGACAGTATTTCCATTGATTAAATTTGGAAATGGATCTACCTATTTCCATATGACTATCAGGATCCTGATCTGGATTTGTTGTCCTTTAGGCAATGAGACTCACAGAAAAGGGAGTAGGGACTAAAAATCTTTTTTTCCCATCTCTAAGCATTTTTAAAAGTAAATACTTTTGCAGCCAAGAACTACCGTATATACTCGTTCATTAGCCTGTTCGTTTATAAGCCGACCCCCCAAAATGGATAGGTAAAAATAGCAAAACCGGTATGACCCTTTCATAAGCCGACCCTATATTTCAGCAGTTGGAAAACTTTGGCTCCCGGCCCATCAGGGTAAGCCGCTGGCGGATCGGGACATTTTGTTTACTTGGAGCGTCTGCAGGCATGGTGCGCCACTTCCCGCAGGTCCGATTGGCTAGGAATGGCGAACCGCGGCCACAGGGAGCTGAGGGGCTCCATGCCTGCAGACGCTCCAGGTAAACAAAATGACAATGTATTAGATATTCAATTCAATGATTCCATAGAATTTAAAATCATCAAATTTTGGTGTAGATCCATTTATAAGCCGACCCCCGCTCTTTGATGCGTCATTTTTTTACCAAAAATATTCGGCTTATGAATGAGTATATATGATATATACATTATTTTAACCCATGCATCCCTTCTCCCCCTCGCTCCTCCTGAAATGTTGTGTTTTCTAGGTGGCTGGGCTGCAGTTAAATTGAGTTAAATTTTTTACTTAAAAAGCTCAAGTCTCTCAATTTAGCTTTTAAAATATATGTTAAAACTGAATACCATCCAGTCACCTACAGATATGATGTTTTTAAATCCAGGATTTTGCTTCAGGCTCATTTTGCAGTCGTTCATGTTCCCAAACATAAATTTTATTTCAATGGGACTACTCACTGAGTAAGGGCCATTTTCTGCAATTTATAACTTAGTTGATTTTTTTACCTTTCAGACAAATATTTAACAAATTTGTTTTGAGCCCATTGGTTCAGTTATTAAAAAAAAAAAAAAAAGCATTTTATTTGTGTGTGTTTCCTTGAATAGCTCCATTGCCTCACTGGTATGTAATAGAGCAGGGGTAGGCAACCTATGGCACGCGTGCTGAAGGCGGCACGCGAGCTGATTTTCAGTGGCACTCACACTGCCCAGGTCCTGGCCACTGGTCCGGGGGGCTCTGCATTTTAATTTAATTTTAAATGAAGATTCTTAAACATTTTAAAATCCTTATTTACTTTACATACAACAATAGTTGTTATATATTATAGACGTATAGAAAGAGACCTTCTAAAAATGTTAAAATGTATTACTGGCACGCGAAACCTTAAATTAGAGTGAATAAATGAAGACTCGGCACATCACTTCTGAAAGATTGCTGACCCCTGTAATAGAGACTTGAAATGTGGCAGACATTCCTGGGTAGCTGATGTGTCTTTTGGTGGTCTGGTGAAAATTGGTTGAGATTTTTCCAAGTTACAAGGGTTTAAAAATGTGCTTTTTATGTGCTTACTTGGATATTGCTATGTGATCACAACAGTCTAATAGTATGTTCACATGTATCTGTCTTAGGAAAGTTTGTTGGAAGTATTGTGTATTTCTCTGCATACACTGAAAGAAGCAGGGCTTGAAAGGAGATGTCCCTTCTTACCTTAGATGAGAGAGGTTTTCAGATAAAATACCACGTTAAGATGGAGTCAGCATATTGTTAACTTTAATGGTAAATGACTGATTTAAAAAAAATAGAAAAATCAAAGCATTGCAAACCTAGAGAATTCAGGGTTAAGATTAAACATTAAAGAAATTGAAAATGATCATTATATAAATTAAAATACAATCTTCACTAGCTACATGTAGGTGGCCCAGTAGATATGGGTTTTCAGGAAGGTTTTGAATGAGGAAAGGATAATGGTCCTGTAGACCATCTCAGAGAGAGTATCTGATATAGGAGTGACAGTGAAGAACGTCTGATGTATTTGTCAGAGCAGCACTAGAGGGAGTTGAAGGGACAAAACAAAAAGAGCCAGAGTGGTAAGTAGAAGAATGGAATTATGCAGGGTCTTGAAGGCAATGGCAAAATACTTAAACTTGCTTCAGTGGAGAAGGCGCAGCTAATTAGGCCTTGATTCAGCAAGATACTTAAGCACAGGGCTAATTTCAAGCATGTGAGTAGTCCTACTTCAGTCGCTGCTGAATTGTAGCTTTAAACAGGGAGGTGACTTGTTCAGAATGACAGGCCAGAAAGCTGAGCTTAATATGGACCAATGAATGGCATGGAGGCCAGAGAACAGAAGATTGTAATGGTAATGCAACATCCCTGGGTGGATTGTCAGCAGTGGGGTTGGAAACCAGGGCCTCTGGATCTAAAAGTATGAGCTTCCATTGCCTGATGTATTAGATCAAGGCTGTAGTATTCTCATAAACCTTTCTGTTTAGCCAGCCACTAATGGAAAACCGAGTTCCACATTGTAAGTGTGGCTTACACAATCAAGCATTAAAGTTGTTCCTTTGGTGTTAAACCATGGTCTAAACTTTATGGTTTCTGTTATTGCTAGTATAACTAATATTGTTACTTTCACTGAAATGGTCATTGTGATCTGTTGCGGGTTTAGAATTAGTAGTTGTAATTTAAAACTTCATGTTCAAATGTGCTGATATCAGACATATTGGAAATGCTTAGAAGTTCATCTTACTAGTGCATAATTTAGATTTTAGTTAGACTGTCAAATATTAATGGATCAAAGACCATTCTATACCTTATTTTGGGGCTTCCGTTCGCAATAGCAAGTTGTCATCTTTCTGTGTGGTTTTTTTTCCCCAAAGAGTAAAAATATTTTACAAAAATATTGCTTTTTTGGTTGATATTGTAAAATGGTTTATGCTAGGAATGGCACAGGCTAGGGCATTCTGGTAAACGTGAGCCCCACCCATTAGCCTCAATGGTTTATGACTAAGGAGTATGCTGCTCTTACAACAACTGCGTGCCCTGGCTTGTTTTTATCTGTCAAAACAAAAATGTAAAATTGACATTTAAAGTGGGAAAATATTTAATAAAGCATAATAGGCTGGAGCTATGCTGTTTTTGTTGCTTAATTGCATGGGTTGGAATATTAGATATTCAGATTGCTCCCTCATCCCTTCAGTCTATTTTATAAACCATTACAACGGCAATAAACTCTGGCTGCTTAGCAATTATTTTATCCATAATAAATAGTACCTGCAATGAACTTGCCCCTAATAGTGTTCAATACTGCCATATGTTGTGCCTGAGGTGAAGTCCTAGGCATGTATGCTAGTGAAATACTTTATTTGAATGTTCATAGACAAAAAATTCAAAGAGATGGGAGTAGGACTCAGCAGATAGACACCTTTTAACAACAAAACCTTTGAAGTCAGTGAGAAGAAAGCAATCCTGTTTGCAATCCTACTGAGCCCTGAGGTCTGGTATTATCACATTTATCATCTTTACACAACATATTAAATATCCAGAAACAGCTGCTAAAGAATTTTGGAAAAAAGGTCTTGTCTTATGGTATCATCAAGGATTAACTGGATACGTCAATCAACTGCTAATAAATAAACTGAGTGTTGAACCAAGTTCTTGGCAATGGATCTGCATCAACTTACACTAGCAGTCATCAGAGACTTTGGCTCTACATGTCTAAATGTATGTATTAATTCAGACCAAATAACAGAGATGTTAAATAATGTTACCATTTACAGTAAGATGACAAAATGATTTCCAGTTAATATTACAAATGATACATTTACCCACATCTTAAGTTTGCACTTTAAGTATATGCTATGCCACATGCAGGGTAAAGGTCACTCCTCAAAACCCATTCACCCCAGGAGGAAATCATGCCAGATGGTTGATTCTAAGTTTTTTGGGATAAACGGATTCCAGTTATTTAAGCTGTTACAGGTAATTACTCTGTTAGGCCAGTAGGCCAGTAAGTAACAGCTTAAATAACTGAGTTTCCTTACATAAGTAAACTATGTTTATTTACATAACTGTTATTTTTAGATTAACTTCTGAGTAATGTGATCATGATTATTTTCAACCACAGTATGCAGAAAACCAAATGTAAGAATTTTACAAATACCAGACAGGAAAAAAAGAGATATCAGGGAGCAAATAGGTGAGAAGAGACAAAGGTTAAATGTGATTCGAATGTCTGAGGTATTTACATAAATATTTTTAAATTGGTCTTTAATTAGGGAAAAATAAAAGGGATGTGGACAATTTGAAGGTAATAAGGTCTTGTCAACTAGCTGTTGTTAAAAAGCAGGTCAGGGAATACTCTGTAACATTAGTGTGAACAGTCAGGTAGATTTGGATGATTATCCAGCATCTCTGGGGGCTGGTCTTCACTACGGGGAGATTAATGCTGCTGCAATCAATGCAGCAGGGGTCGATTTAGCGGGTCTCGTGAAGACCCGCTAAATCGACGGCAGAGCACTCTCCGCTCGACCCCACTATTCCGCCTTTCCAAGAAGAGTAAGGGAAATAGACAGGAGAGCATCTCCCATCGATGCAGCACAGTGAAGAAACTGTGGTAAGTAGACCTGAGCTACGTCGATTCCAGCTACATTATTCATGTAGCTAGAGTAGTGTAACTTAGGTCAACTTACCCCAGTAGTGAAGACAAGCTCTGGGTCTCACAAACTTACTGAACCACTGGCAGTTATTTCTGAATAATCTTGGAGAACAAAGGAGTTACTGGAGAATTGGGCAAATGCAAATATGAAACTAAGCCTTAGTGTCATCCAAAATCCACTGAGACAATAGGAGTCTTTTGAATGACTTCAGAGGACTATGGATCAGTCCTTAAATCTTTCATTATGGTACTGATCTTCTAAAAACAAGCAAAACATTCAAAAACAACCCCCCAGCCAGCCAACCAACCAAAAAAAGTGTAAAAGAATTGGCCTGAGGGGTATATAGATACCTATATATTGTAAATAGTTTCAAGTGAAATAATGGAACAAATATTGATAACCTATAAGCACCTAACAGAAAGTAAAACTATTGATAGTAAACAGCATAGTCATTTTTCTTTTAGAACAAATGGCTAGAGAAATGCATAGAGGGAATATGGTAGATTTAAAGTAATCTGCTGTGTCCTGGTTAAAGGAAAAAGTGAGTGTCACTTAAAAAGACAGTCATTCCAGAATCCTAGCCCTTTGAAAATACATTCCAGTTCTAGGTGAAGAGCAAAACTGGCAGGTTCCCAGATCTGCCATTTTTTAGATTTCAGTTATCCTAAATGGGGGGGGGGGGGGAATGAATACAGGTATGATGGACCTTCCATCTCCTTGACTGTTGGCATCTCAGGTTCATAACTTACTCCAGCTATCAGCTGAAATTAGCCAATGTAGCAGCAAAGCCAGTGTGACAGCCTCCAACCTTTGCACATCTTGGCTTCCCAGGACGGGAAATGGCATGTGAAGAGATCCTTCACCAGATTTAGCCAGGGAGCTAGAGAGCAGCCCTTTAAAGGAGGAGAATAATGAGGTTGAGAAATGGTACATTCTGATGCACAGTCTATAAACCCACCATTGTGCATGTTCTTCATCCACAGCTTCACCAAATCCCAATATCTCTTGCCCTTGATCCATAATATGGACTCTTTTGCCTGCTCTTTGTTTTGGAGAATTCCATCTCTACTAAATCTAATTTTACAAGCACCTGGAAATTTGGCCCATACTATTAATGGATTTCACACTGTGCTTCACAAAATCTTAATTCCAATTATTTACACTGTCTAATGAATTGAAACTGGCTGAAGGACACTAAAGAAATGGTAGTGATAAATGACAATGTACCAAATTGTAGCAGGTGTCTAGTACCACATCTTTATTAATGATCTGCAAAAAAGATAATCACTCTTAATCTGTGGAAAAAAAGTATTTGTGTAAATCCCTTTCTACTTTCTTCTCCAAAATGCAATCAAAATTGCATTTAACAACATACAATTTTTGATACTTCAGGGTTATTTTTAACTGTGTATGTCTGGGATAGGGGAGGGAGGAACAAAAAAGAGAGGCAATTACTAAGCAATTCTTTACTGTGAGATGTTTGACTTATTACATGCAGTTCCCAAACAGATAATCTGGTCTAAATTAAAAGGTCATATTCTCAACAGTTTAGTATCTTCAACTTTCAAAATTCACACTATACAATTTAAAATAACCCCCTTATTACAGATTAAGTGTCATCTAGAAACAACCTGAGGCGGGGGACACTGGTTTAATCCCTGTCCTTTTTTCAGACAGGATGTGGCAAAACATGACTGGCTGTTGACATGATTGTGTTGGTGTTAATAGTTAATTCTCATCTGGTGTGAAATTGTTTGACAGTAGCCAAGCCTCTCCAAAGGAGCTTAGTGCTTCTGCTGCTTTGCCTCAAACTCAAAATAAACACCACCTGAGTGAGGGGGAGCACAAAGGTCATTGACAAGTCTTGCTTCTGAATCATAACGAGGGCTATACCACTAATGAGGTTAGATATATGAGTCAGAAGTATGATGAAATCTAGTGGGAAAACAATCAAACACTTACCTCCATGCGAGGGAAATACTTAGAAAACAATAATGTGAAAAAAGACAGAGTTGGCAGTGGACATCAAAGCAGATATGAACTTGCAAGGCAGTATGACAACTGGGAGTGGCATTACTGTTTTTGGCTGCATACACAAATGTATCGTATCACAGGCCACATTAGTGTCCTTCTCGGTACATCACCAGTGAGACCAAACCTAGACTACTGCATGTAGTTCTAGGTACTTCAATGTACCAGGAAAAGGTTGATAAACTAGAAACAATCTAGAGGAGAGGAATAACAATGAATAAGATAGGGCTAGGATGATTGATTTATACAGTGAGAGTAAAAGAAATAAGTATTTACATTAGTAATTATTTGTTTAGTTCTTGACATTGTACAAAGAAAAAAATAGACTAACCCTGTCCCGGGGAGCTGATAGGGAGGCTGCTGGTCCACCCTGGTTCCAAGCCCCCACCAGCTAGCTCCAACGGGCTGCTCTTCCTGCAAGCAGTGGACAAAGCAGGCGGCTGCCAAACGCCATTATAAGGGGCATTGCGCAACTTTAAACGAGCATGTTCTCTAAATGATCAGCAACGTAACAACAAAACAATGTTAACTGGGATGACTTTAAGTGAGGAGTAACTGCATTTATAATTTCCATGGTCTTTCAGAATTCAGTAGTTTACAGTGATTGACCAAGATTCATGTCCTCAGAAAATCCACACATGGACTTTGTACAGTCAGTGAATTTCTTCACAGGCTGAGCCCCGCACGTGCATTGTGCCCCATTGATTTCAAGGAGTCCATCCACGCAGAGCTATCTGCAGAAGCAGGGCCTAAGTATTGATTTTTGAATAATGAACTGTTTCCCCACCTCTTCTGTGGGAAAAATACTAGAATATTTAACAGCAAGATCTCATCCATTATAACCAAGTTTTGATCACATCTGAAATGTCTGAAAATGAACTGCTCTCAGCAGGAAAATTAAGTTCAGTCTCTATGGGTTTTTCAGTAGGACAAATACATTTTCTTAACATCTGTTCATTGGACCTGAGAGGTGCAGAGCACCTACATCTTCCCATTAGCTTCAGGGGAATGGGCTCAGCGTCTTCTAGGTCAGGCACATTATGAATAAACACAATATTATTTCCAAAGAATGGGCATTAAGGAGAAAGTTCTGTCTGAGGCTTATTCCGGAATAGTTATTCCTGATTAATTCCATATCTGGGGCTAGGTCTACACTGCAGCGGGGGTCCGACCTAAGATACGAACTTCAGCTACGTGAATACCGTAGCTGAAGTTGCGTATTTTAGGTCGGCTTACCTGGCGGTGAGGACGCGGGTAAGTCGACCGCTGCCGCCTCTTGCCGAGGTGGATTTCCGGAGTCGACGGCAGAGCGATCAGGGATCGATTTTACCGCGTCTTCACTAGACGCGGTAAGTCGATCCCCGATAAACCGATTGCTACCCGCCGGATCGGCGGGTAGTGAAGACGAAGCCTGGAAATTTGTATTCTGGAATAAGTGTGTCCTCAAATGGAGTTAATCAGGAATAGTTATCGATTTTAAATGTACACCTACCTTATACTGGATTAATTTTCATGTGTAGACAAGCACTGAAGATTAACAGAAAAACAGTATAGAAGTAGGTAAATAACCCACCACTACATAGATTTCTATTTAGCCAATTAAAAAGGCACATCAGTTGAAGAAGTTTTAGTAGTTTATTGCATATAGCATAATGGGCTAAAATCAGCTCTGCCATAATCAGATACATCTCTCCTTGATATCAGAGGGTGCAGCATCCACATATATTAGGGAAGAATCTGGTCTGAAATCTGTAGCCATTAGGTTGTTAATATCGATATTATCTCCCTTTAGCTACGCGTTGTTTCCTTCTGGGGATTGCACTAAAGTTAAGAATGAAATAATGATGCTAGAGGTTTTAAAATGGACACTGCATTCTAATTTACAATGTATTTGTTATACAAAGAAATATATGGTCAAGAAATGTGAAGACAGATCTGCCCACATTTTAATGTTCTCATGCCTTCATTGTAACTTGGTTGCATAAACTCTGAGGTAAAGGCTATTCTTCTTTGAGTAAGATTGTAAGAAAACTTGTAGGAATCTCTTCTCTTTTCTGATATAGTGGCTTTAAAGTATTTAGAATGTAAGTAGGTAAAGAAAAAAATGAGAATTAGCTCTATATGTTAAAAAATTCTAACTTACACTAGACCCTCTGTATATATCACTGCTGTTTCTGCTATGTGTGTTTTTGCATGCAGTATTCCTCCTATAAGGACCACTTTTAACTATCTACTTTAGTATGTGTTTAAATGTGTGTGTACACACCTTTTGGCATGTTTGATTTGAACCAGAGTGCCACTTGATTGTGTCCTTAGCATGAGGGAGCCACTCATCTTCAGTTCAAGGTGACACTTGTGATCGGCGAGAAAGACACTGAAACAGAGCAGATAGTAAAAAAAATCAGAAGAATCCTGAGATCATTTTTAACCACAAGAAATAAAATAATTGTTTCCCCAAACTTATTTTGATTTTTAATTTCACCAACTGAACTGTCAAGTAATTAGTAGATGTGATCCAGTCCTTAGCCAGATTTCCCAACAATTTTTTTTTCTTTCTTCCAACCTTCTTTTGAAGAAGCTTCTTTGAAATTAATCTTATTTTTCAAAGAATGATTTTGTTGTTTTGTTTGTTTAAATTGATTAATGGCAAGTTCCAGTATCAAAAGTTCTACTAATGATCAAAAATTTCTAATGAATCCCAATTATTTTGGACTCCTACAAATGAGGGAATTAGGTGTTTTATCAGCTATCCAAAATAAAAGCTGAACTGGTATTTAATTTCATACCACTCATTTCTTAATTCTCTGAACTCATAAGTCAATGAATACAGATGTGCTGTATAGTATTAGTTGAACAGCTACAGAGAGCAGGGATCAAAAGAGTGACTTTCATTGAAAGTAAATACAGGAATTAAAGAGAAAATCTAGAAACAGCAGCATTGGAGGGGTGTCAGCTTAGAATATCTTGAAATGAAGTTTGATTTCTATATTAATTACATGATTGCTGCTGGCACACTTTGGATAATATTCCATTGCTTTTTGTTCCCCTCAGGTTATCACATATTTTCCATGAGTAAGGTTTGCCATTTTGTTCTATTGTGTAAATTAAAGGGGTGGAAATGTTAGGCTGCTATTTAAGAAAGTGGCAGCAGGAATTAGAAATAAAAAATCTGTATATAACAAATGTGAGGGGGGGGAAAGGAAATATATAGTAGTCAGTATAAATTAGATGTTTTTAAATGCAGGACATTGATAAGGAAAGCTAAAGATATCAGGGGAAATAATCATGGCTGGCAGGGCTAGGGACAATAAGAGTTTTTTTTAAAGTATATTAGGAGCAAAAGTATAGGCCCATTGCTAGCTGGAGATAGTCAAAATCATAATGGTGATGCTGAAAATACAGTGTTCACTAAATATTTCTGCTCTATTCATAGATTCATAGATTCTAGGACTGGAAGGGACCTCGAGAGGTCATCGAGTCCAGTCCCCTGCCCTCATGGCAGGACCAAATACTGTCTAGACCATCCCCGATATATTTGGAAAGAAGCAGGATGTAGTGTGTGTATCACATGAGGATGATGAACTACTTTATAGTCCATTAGCAACTAAGGAGGATGTTAAACAATATCTACAAGGGATAAATATTTTTAAATCATCTGGCCCAGATAACTTGCACTGAAGATTCATACAAAAATTGGCTGAAAAGATGTCTGGCTCGCTGATGTTAATTTTTAATAAATCTTGGAATACCAAGGAAATTCCAGAGGAATGGAAGAGTGATAGTATGACTACACTGCAATGTGAGACCAGGGTTAATAGAACTCGAGTTAGCAGACGCTGGATTTGTTAATTAAGGCCTGGGCATCTACATTCATTTGTAACCCAAGGTTAGGAATTGTTGAACCCCGAGTTCCGACCTGGGGCTCCAGCAAATTACACCTACATTATACAGGTCTGAGCCTAACCACCCATATCCCAGACTTCCTAATACCCCTCCCCCAAAATGTCACCACTCTAGCCCTTTGTGGAGTAGTATGACTGGTCCAACGAATTTGACTGTCTAGAGGACAAAGAAAGTTGGCCCATGGGATTGTGGGATACTTTTGGTGGACTCCCAGAGCACAAGTCCAGTGGGGCTGCTTCTACACTTCAAAGCACTAGGGCTTGAACCCTGGGTCCCAGCTTGACTCAGGCTCAGACCCTCCACGCCCATGGGATCCTGGATCCCAAGCCCTGGGTTAGAGCGATTTGTGTGTAGAGAGAGGGCGGGGGGTAGGCTTAAGCTTGAGTTTGAATTGTGGGCTGACATTGCAGTGTCGAGAGAGTCTTAGCATCGGGCCAATATTCAAAAAATGCTGTGGAATTTGTCAGGTAACTATAGACCCATTAGACTGGGCAAAATAATGGAAATGCTGATATGGGATTCAACTGAAAAAGAATTAAAGGATAGGAATATAATTAATGCCCGTCAACCTAGTTTATGGAAAATAGGTCTTGTCAAACAAACCTCATTTCATTCTATGATGAGATTACAAATTTGGTTGACACAATTGCCTTTATCAATGTAATATACTTAGACTTTTGTAAGTAATTTGACTTAGTGCAACTTGACATTCTGATTAAAAACCTAGCAGTACACAATATCAGTAGAGCACATGCTAAATGGCTTAAGAACTGGATGACTGACAGATCTCACAAACTAGTTGTTAATGGGGAATAATCATTGAATGGGGTTGTTTCTAATGTAGTTCTGCAGGGGAGAGTACTAAGCCAACATGTCAACATTTTCATCAATGATCTGGAAGTAAATATAAAATCACTGCTGACTTTTAAAAAATTGTGGATGACACAAAAATTGGCAGAGTGGTAAATAATTGTAGAGATAGGGCAGTCATACAGAGCCACCTGGATTGCTTGGTAAGATCGGTCAATTCAGGTAAAATGTGTTTTAATAAAGAAAAATGTAAAATTATATGGTGAGAAACAAGAAATGCAGGCCATACCTACAGGATGTGTGTGTGTGTGCGTGGGGGGCCTAGCCTGGAAAGCAGTGATTCTGCGAAGGGTATTGGGATTATAGCGGATACATTCAATATGAGTTCCCAGTGCAATGTTGTGGTAAAAGGGGCTAATGCAATCCTTGGATGTATAAACAGGGAAGTACTGAGTAGGGCCTGGTCTACACTAGGAGTTTATGTCGAATTTAGCACCGTTACGTCGAATTAACTCTGCACCCGTCCACACCACGAAGCTATTTAGTTCGACATAGAGGTCTCTTAAATTCGACTTCTGTACTCCTCCCCAACGAGGGGAGTAGCGCTAAATTCGACATGGCCATGTCGAATTAGGCTAGGTGTGGATGGAAATCGACGGTAATAGCTCCAGGAGCTATCCCACAGTGCACCACTCTGTTGACGCTCTGGACAGCAGTCCGAGCTCGGATGCTCTGACCAGCCACACAGGAAAAGCCCTGGGAAAATTTGAATTCCTTTTCCTGTCTGGGCATTTCCTGTTTGGACATCGTGGCGAGCTCAGCAGCACTGGCAATGATGCAGAGCTCTCCAGCAGAGATGGCCATGCAATCTCAGAATAGAAAGAGGGCCCCAGCATGGACTGATCGGGAAGTCTTGGATCTGATCGCTGTGTGGGGCGATGAGTCCGTGCTTTCCGAGCTGCGATCGAAAAGACGGAATGCAAAGATCTACGAGAAGATCTCTAAAGCCATGGCAGAGAGAGGATACAGCCGGGATGCAACGCAGTGCCGCGTGAAAATCAAGGAGCTGAGACAAGGCTACCAGAAGACCAAAGCGGCAAACGGACGCTCCGGATCCCAGCCCCACACATCCAGTTTCTACGAGGCACTGCATTCCATCCTAGGTGCGGCCGCCACCACTACCCCACCACTGACCGTGGACTCTGAGGATGGGATATTGTCGACGGCCGGTTCCTCGGAGATGTAAGCGGACAGGGAAGATGAGGAAGGAGATGAGGAGGACGAGGCAGTCGACAGCGCTTACAACGCTGATTTCCCAGACAGCCAGGATCTCTTCATCACCCTTACAGAGATCCCCTACCAACCGTCCCCAGGCGTTAACCCTGACCCTGAATCAGGGGAAGGATCAGTCAGTAAGTGTTTTAAACATGTAAACATTTATTTTTAACAGAACAGGAATATTAACAATATTAACAATGGGTTTTTCATGATTACTTTGCCCTAGGCGCTTAACGTTTCAGTCCTTGGCAGTGCAACTACTGAAAAAAAATCTAACAATGTCCGGTTTAGCATGATTGGTTTGCCCTAGGCGCTCTACTGTTTAGTCCCTGTCAGTGCAGCTACAGTAAAATCCGGTCTATATGTCCGGGGATAGAGCAGAAATCCTCCTGGGACATCTCCACGAAGCTCTCCTGGAGGTAATTGGAAAGCCTTTGCATCAGGTTCCTGGGGAGAGCGGCCTTATTGGGTCCTCCGTGGTAGGAAACGTTTCCGTGCCAGGAGACAAGCAAGTACTCGGGGATCATTGCCTTGCAGAGCATGGCGGCATACGGCCTTGGTCTTTGCAGGCTTTCCCGAAGCATCCGTTCTTTCTCCGTCTCTGAAATCCTCATCAGAGTGATGTCGCTCATGGTGACCTGCTTTGAATTAGGTAGGGGAATGTTAGTATTGGGACTGCTTGCCTGTTCCTTTACAGAACTGTAACCGGCGGTTTAGAGCCACGCGGTGGAGGCGGGAGAGGAGCAGCATACAGGGATCTTTCCCTGGGACAGCCGTGAGGGGGTGGGACAGGGGCAGAGTTCATGCTTGCCGGATTGCTGGCAGCAGGGACTGGCATTGCTTTGAACGTGAAAGGAGGCCAGTGCTGCTATTAAAGTTTTAAGCAGCCACAAGTCTACTGCTTACCATGTCAGCCTGTTACCCAAATTCCGCTGTCCTGTCCCGCTTGTCTGATCTGCACTGCAAGACCCCAGGCACTGAATGCGAAGGCCGAAAATTCGACCTTGTCCTGAGTGCGCATGTGATAGGTGCTGTGCATGGTCTTGTTCACAGAGAAAGACTATATTCTTTGTTCACCCCAAAATTTATCTTTCTGAGGAATTCACTCCCTTTTTCCCATCCCACAGCTGCGACTGTCTCCCGAACTACCCTGGCATCACACTCCCAGAGGCTAGCACAGATTAGGCGTAGGAAGAAGAGGACACGGGAGGACATGTTCTCGGAACTTATGGGCTGCTCCCGAGCCCAGGCAGCCCAGCAGACCCAGTGGAGGGCGGCAGGTAGACCAGCAGGCGACTCAAATGCTGCTTGGACTAATGAGGGAGCAAACTGACACGCTCCGGCGCCTTGTGGATGTTCTGCAGGACTGGAGGAAGGAGGACAGAGCCCCGTTGCAGTCTCTCTCTAACCGCCCTCCCCCGCCACAAAGTCCCATACCCCCCTCACCCAAAGTCCCAAGAAGGAGGGGTGGCAGAGTCCGTGAAAACTCTCACTCCACCCCTGCAGACTGCTCAAGTACCAGAAGGCTCTCATTCCCCAAAATTTGATAAGTCCTTTCCTTCCCGCCTCACCCAAGCCCCCGTCCCAGTTTCATCCCCCAGTTTCATGTGTAGTTGCTAATAAAAAATACGTTTCTGTTAATTACTGTTTCCATCATGTTCTTTTAGAGGAGAGTCTGTTTGAAGGGGGGGGAAGGGGTTTGCTAATTGGACACGACAGTCACCTTTACCAGGGTACAGACGCGGGGGCAGGTTCAGCAGCAGGGCACACACACATTGCAGTCACTAGTTACCCTGGTCAGTCTGGGAGGTGGTTTTCATGTTCTGTGTGTGGGGGGGGGGCTATGTGACTTTGTGGCGGGGGAGGGCGGTTAGAGATCTTATGCAGCGGTCCTTATCCTGGATCACAGAGCCACGCAGCAGGGGATCTGTAACCGTCCTCCCCCTGCCACAAAGTCACATAGCCCCCACATACACACAGTCCCGATCAGGAGGGGTGGCAGGCTCCGTTGAAACAACCAGTCCACCAGTGCGGAGCCTGTCATTCCTCGAGTTTAGACGCGTCCTTTGCATCACTACACTACACCCGCTCCCCACCACAGTCTGCGTCCCAGGTTCAACACTTTCCCGCGAAAACAGTAATAAAGAAAACTGTGTTCATTAACAAATTTCAAGTGATTTTATTTTTAAACTTGTGTTGGAAGGGGGTGAACGGGGTATGTAACTGGAGAGGATAGTGAACATTTACTGGGTAAAGAAACGGGGGCAGGTTCAGCTTCTCTGTAAACAAACGTAATAGTCACAGGTTACCCTGCTCACTCAGGAACCTAGCTTTCAAAGCCTCCCGGATGCACAGCGCGTCCCGCTGGGCTCTTCTAATCGCCCGGCTGTCTGGCTGGGCGTAATCAGCAGCCAGGCTATTTGCCTCAACCTCCCACCCCGCCATAAAGGTCTCCCCCTTGCTCTCACACAGATTGTGGAGCACACAGCAAGCTGCAATAACAATGGGGATATTGGTTTTGCTGAGATCAGAGCGAGTCAGTAAGCTTCTCCATCTCCCCTTGAGACGTCCAAAAGCACACTCCACCACCATTCTGCACTTGCTCAGCCGGTAGTTGAAGAGTTCTTTTTCACTGTCCAGGGCACCTGTATAGGGCTTCATGAGCCAGGGCATTAGCGGTTAGGCTGGGTCCCTGAGGATCACTATAGGCATCTCCACATCCCCAAGAGTTATTTTGTGGTCCGGGAAGTAAATACCTTCCTGCAGCCGTCTAAACAGACCAGAGTTCCTGAAAACAGTGCTTGCAGCACCATTGAAAAGTAGCCCTTTCGGTTAATGTATTGGCTGGCCTGGTGCTCCGGTCCCAGGATAGGGATGTGAGTTCCATCTATAGCCCCACTGCAGTTTGGGAATCCCATCGCGGCGAAGCCATCTATGATGACCTCCACGTTTCCCAGGGTCACTACCTTTGACAGCAGTAGCTCAACGATTGCGTTGGCTACTTGCATCACAACAACCCCCACGGTAGATTTGCCCACGCCAAAGTGGTTCGCGACTGACCGGTAGCTGTCCGGCGTTGCAAGCTTCTAGAGGGCTACGGCCACTCGCTTCTGGACAGTCAGGGCTGTTCGCATCCGGGTGTCCTTGCGTTTCGGGGCAGGGGACAGCAACTCACAAAGTTCCAGAAAAGTTCCCTTCCGCATCCGAAAGTTTCGCAGCCACTGTGATTTATCCCAGACCTGCAGCACTATGCGGTTCCACCAGTCCGTGCTTGTTTCCCGGGCCCAGAATCGCCGTTCCACAACATCAACATGACCCATTGCCACCATGATGTCCTCGGCGCGGGGTCCCGTGCTTTGTGACAGATTTATGCCACTCTCAGACTTCAGGTCCTCACCGCGCTGCCGTAGCCTCCTCGCCCGATTTCTCAGCATCTGCCTCTGGGAAAGGTGGATGATAAGCTGCGAGTTGTTGACAACGGCCATAACTGCAGTGATGGTTGCAGCGGGCTCCATGCTCGCAGTGCTGTGGCGTCCGTGCTGTCACTGACCAGAAAAGTGCGCGAACTGATTTCCCGCCGGCGCTTTCAGGGAGGGAGGGCGGGAGTGACGGTTGTATGACGACAGTTACCCAAAACCACCCTCGACACATTTTTTTCCTCAGAAGGCATTGGGGGCTCGACCCAGAATTCCAATGGGCAGCAGGGACTGCGGGAACTGTGGGATAGCTGCCCACAGTGCACCGCTTCCAATGTCGACGCTTGTCCCGTTAGTGTGGACTCACAAAGTGGAATTACTGTCCTTAGTGTGGACACACACGTTCGACTTTGTAATATCGATTCCACATATTCGATTTAAGTAAAATCGAACTACTCTCGAAGTGTAGACATACCCTAGGAGTAGGGAGGTGATTTTTGCCTCAGTATTTGGTGTAGGTGAGACTATACTGGAATACTGCCTATAGTTCTGGTGTCCACATTTTAAAATAGATGTTGCAAAATTGGAGAGGGTGCAGAAAAGAGCCACAAAAATTATTCCAGGACTGAAGAAAATGCCTTGCAGTAAGAAACACAAAGAGATTGTTCCGTTTAGCTTATCAAAAAGAAGATTGAGGGGTGACTTGATTACAGTGTATAAGTACCTTCACTGGGATAAAATACCAGGTACTAGAGGACTCTCTAATCCTCTAGTATGGCATAACAAGGAAAAGGCATAACAAGAATCTATGGTTGGAAAATGAAATCAGAGAAAATCAAATTGGGAATAAGGCACAAATTTTTAACAGGGAGGGTGATTAACCACTGAAACGAAGTAGTAGGGGAAGTGGTAGATTCTCTATCTCTTTGTCTTTAAATCAAGACTGGATGCCTTGCTGGAAGACATGTGTTAGCCAAACATACGTTATTGGGCGCAATACAGAGGTCACTGGGTAAAACTTAATGGCCTGTGACTCACAGGAGGTCAAACTAGATGATCTAATGGTCCCTTTGGGTCTTAAACTCTGTGAATCTATTAAATATTCAAGCATGCATCTTTTGGAGGCATTGCTGATTACAAAAGAAGGCGGCTTACCTTATGTTTTCAATGGGACTGATCACATGCTTAAAGTTAGACACATGCTAAAATAGCTTGCAGAATTGGGGTCGAAGGTGGTATCACTACAGACTGTGAGTAAAGGGATTGGAATCTGGCGTAAGTAAAGGTTTTTCTTTTTTAAAATTTTTGGATACAATTCCTATTAAGAAGCAACATAATGGAAAAGGCGATATCTAGAAATCTGTTGAATCAGATTTAAATCCAGGTTTTTATTTCCAAGAATGTCTCTTCAAGATGTACTACCTGCTTCATGTTTAAAGTGATGTTATGGAGCAAATGAGGAAGAAGAGGGTATACATAGTTTCCAAGCTCATTACATAAATTAAGTCTGCTCTTTATGCAATTGGAAATGTCTCCAAAGACGCATGCTACAGTATTTTTTTAAAATAACATACTATTTCCATCCATTATAAATCACATGACAGAGCCAATGAGTTAAGTAGATGTTTGAAGTTAGGCATGTGCTTAAGTACCTTGCTGAATCAGGGCCTTACCCCCTAAATAGCCCCAATAGTATTCTCCCAGAGCCAGGTACTAATGATTGTGATTGAATGTATCAGAATCTGATCCTTAGCTCTTAAAGAAATCAGTTCATACTTAACAGTGCAAAGCAGTTTGATGACATACAGTATGCTGTGGAAGGAAAACTAGTTTGGCTTGACCAAACTACTTTGATAGATCAGGGGTCCCCAATGCGGTGCCCGGGGGTGCCATGGCACCCGCCGGGGCGTCTAAGTGCACTCGCGTATTGGCATTTCAGCGGCGACACCTCTGGATGACGCTGCTTGTCGGCGGCATTTCGGCGGCGACGCCTATTGACATTGCTGCTTGTCGGCAGCATTTCGGCGGATGCTCGTCCGCCACCACGGTCCTCCGTGGCTTGTTGTCTAGAGCCCGCCAGACGAAAAAGGTTGGGGACCACTGTGATAGATCATATCTCTGTGAGTGTTTAATATTGTATAGCTGTTCTGACCGTTGCTAGTGTGATATATTTATGTTGCTGGCAACCTGTGGCAATTTATTTGCTTATTCTTTATCTAAACACAGAAAGCAGCCATGAAGAAGGTAACCAAGGGTAATTCAAATTTACTAGGGCAGTTAGCCATTGAGGCCACTAAAAACCATATTAAGGAAGGAAGGAATGCCAGTCTTATCTACATTTCTAAAAATGTATCCTTCATTTGGAGGATCAGTTGCTGTACTGGGGCTGCCATTCGGAGGTTAATGTTTATCAACAGTTACCACTGAGGGTATCTGGGTTTACTACAACTAATTCTTCCAATTATACGAAAATGCGGTACAAAACTGGACTATGGGATTTAAGGTATTACAAAACTGTTGCTGCATGCTGACGCCACAATAGCAACTATTGTCACTGACATACTGCTATTAGTGAGGTTAAAAATAAAAGAGTAAAAAATATAATTTCTTTTCAGAAATACAGGGCTGGGATTCAGTGCTATGCCCTGGCTGCTTTGCACTACTCCAGCAATGCAAGGCAGCCTAAACCAAGATTAATTAGCTAGTTAACTAAAATGTAGGGCTTCTTTATGTCCCCAGAGCGGCACAATGCAGCTGGAGCATTTTTGTGAAACTGGTGAATTTTATTTGAGTCAATTAGAATAATGTGTGCATGAAAGGAAGAGAATGATAAGGTGCACGCTATAGACAGGCATAACCAACAGGTACTGTATTGTTCGCATATGATAGCACAGCCAGTGCATCTCAGTATAGATTTAAGACACACCTAGTATTGCAGTCCTGGGCCTCTCTGGCGGTCTTATTTAAGTGTGCCAAGGCATGGAGTATGTTTGTGTGCTGGGCAAATGCCTTCACGCTGATTGCCAGTGGGAATGTTACAATGCAAAGAAGGGAGCCATTTAGCGTATGCATGGAATAACACAGTGTGTTCTCCATTTCCTAATGTTTTAAGCCATTCAGAGCATCTCACCAAGGACTGAAATAGCAGTAACCTCTGATATATTTTGTCTTAATTCAGCCTTTGTTAAGATACTTAAATCTAATTGTAATCCTGAAAGAGGTGTGCAGTTTTTTTCCAGATTAGACAAACATTAATTTTGGCATGTTAGACCTTGTTTCATATATGATAATTAGTTTTCAATAATACTTTCCCCTTAAGATATTTAAATCACCACTCATAATAAAATACCACCAGTCTATAGGATCTACTTAATATTATTGTTACATTCTATATTATTTTATTAGGTTTGAGCTAAAATTATTTCCATAATAGAAGCAAAAGCAACAGAAAACGCACAATACTTCCATGGAAGTAAAATAATTGGGACTGAACTAGGAAACTTTTCAGATTAAGGGTCAGTTGCAGCTAGCCTTATGTAGGTGCTTTAAATTGGATGAGAAAATACAAGACTTTCCCTCCATTGTGAACCCACGCAGATACAGCCATGATCCTGGTCCTTGCAGGCAGAATGCAAGAAGGAAAAATTACAGCCTTGCCAGGATGTTCAGCCACTCCAAAGTGAGCAGGGCAGGGTCATGGTCTTTCCTCTCACAAGTGCAGCCAGCTAAAGAGGGATTGCATGTTCCACCTACAAAAAGGAGGTGTAAGCACCACTCTTTGGCATGTTCCCCTTAGAGTTGTTTGGAGAGAGATCACCTGGTGGTGCAGGATGTCCACTTTTCATCAGAGCTGTAACTCAGAAAGTCACTTTGGAGGCCTCAATTAATTTATATTTTCAATTAGCTATAAAACAGATGTGAACTTAAATTTCCTGACTGCTGGAATTGAAGGAGATCAGGTACAGTCATTCTGAACAAATAAAAAATGCAGTATACCAGTCTCAGATGTGTGGAAGCTCATAGTATACCCCTAGGGAAATTCTGAGCCAAAAAATTCTGTCAAAAAAAATTCTATGCACAATGTTTTAAAATTCTGCATATTTTATTTGTCAAAATAACAATATAATCATGCCAGTTTCAATTATTTTGGTAACTTATTTCAAAATACCTGCCAGCAAGTATGTCTGTAAGGATACAGACAAAAATATTCAAGGAATGGGTGGTTTTTGACACATAGATTCCTTACTAGGCATATTAATACAGAACTTTGAGTAATAATTCATTGAAACTACAATACAGAAACTTATTTCCCTTTAGCAGCGGTGCAAAGACTTGGGGGATCAGGGGTAACAGAGGAGCTGAGGGGGAGGGAAGTAATTGCTGGGAAGAAGCCTGGGAGTGGGCCTGGATGATTATTGGGTATGGCTGGGAGAAGTTTGGAACAGGGTTTTGGGGGGAGGATTGGTAGGGAGTTGGGGAGCCTCCCCTATATAGACTATTAGCCTCTCCCATTCAATCAGGTACATCTGCCCCTGTCCCCGTGTGGCCCTGCAGTCCCCCTCCAGACTTCCCATGTGGCCCTGCAGCCCCTTCTCATTTAGCTCCTGGCTCAATTCTGTCACCCTACTAGCTCCTGAGCCCACACCCCAGTCTGTGAAATAGCCCTTCTGATCCCTAGTCTATGACACTCCCCCCCAGCAGTCCTGTGTTGCTCGGCACTGTCAGTCCCATGCCTCCTCACCTGACCTGGCTGTGAGGAACGCAGCCTCTCTGCCAGCTGGCTGCACAGAAGCTTGATTTGAAATGAGCTTTCTTACCTAAATAAATGACCCTCCTTGAGGTTGTTTACAACATAAGATGTTTAAAAAGGCTTTGATCTCATACATAATTGTCATCCTTTTTGAGTATGCAGAGACAGATAAACTAGCATGTTTTTTGTTTTTTTAATAAATATTTTATTTTCCATTTTTGTGTGAATTTGGCACTGACCAAAGTGATTGACTCCTTCAGTCAAATTCCTCTTTAAGGCCCATGTTTCCATAGAACTCACTAGATTTGTCTACTAACCACTGATGTCTTTTGTATATCACAACATGTGAATTTTGCTCTCGTATTATTGTAAGATCTGTTGGGTAAGGGCCATATTTTAGTCTTGTAAAACTGTGAGTACATTTATAAATAAGGATATGGTATAGTGTGGGCTCTTATACCTGTAGCAAAACCACTATGTCAAGGCCAAGTCCTCTCAAGAAAATTTGAGAGGACAATTGAACAAATTTGACAGTTAATTGATACAAATAATTGTTCGCTATTAAGTAAAGTCCATCAAAAACACTTACTGTGACATAAGTATTCATGGTGAAATCCTGGCCCCACTGAAGTTAATGGGAGTTTTGCCATTAACTTCAATGGAACTAGGATTTCATCCCAGATCTCTAGGGGTGAAAAGACTGCATTAAACCACTGAGCCAGGACACACATGCAATTTGCAATTTTCTTATAAGCTATCCGTATTTTGTATTTGATAAAACCATGTGTAAAGTGCATTTGTTTGCCAAAGCACTAACATTAGACTGTTAGGACGAAGGATTAAAACTATTTTGACTGGGCCATTATTTTCCCCAGTATGGCACTGTATAGGGTGCATATGCTTTGTAAGAAAAGACAAATATAGGGTAAGATTATGTTTCATTTACACCTATTTTGATGCTACAGTAATTCAATAGATTTCAGTGTAATGTAACTGGAATCAAAATGTACCTAATAGTTTGATTAATCAGACACAATCTTTATTATTTTAAGATGTGAGATAATGCTGACATACAGTCTTGTGAATGTGAGCCTTTAGATAATGAAACTTCCAACCTAGTTCTTACGATCTGATCCTAAGAACCCCGGCTGATTTTCATCTTGTCTTAGTAATAAAGAAATGTATTATAAAAATCTGTACTTTTGCTCTCTTTGGTTTTAAAAATGGTATCAGACTGACATCCTGAAACAGGCCAGGATAAGTTTAACATTAAGTTTCTTTGTGTAATAAGTAGGGTAATAAGTAGTATAATAAGTAAGTAAATAAATAAATAGTGTAATAAGCTTAGTGTAACTTATTAAAAATAAGTCCTGTTAAAGCTTAGTTTCTGTGATCACTAGTTATTTGTCTCAGTGCTGCTTTCTTAAGCATTGTGGCTAGACTGTAATTAACTTCAATGATTAAATACTAGCCTTGTAGTCTACCTTTGCGATGGTGACTAATGTATTTAAACTGCCCGCTTTCCTGGCTCTTGTAAATTTCTGCAGCCACGGCTGCAACCATGTGATGTATCAAGCACATAGGGTAAGATTGTGAATGCTGTCAAGCATCTACTCATATGAGTAGTTCCATTAGTTTCAGTAGGACTACTCATATGAGTCACTGTTCTCCACTGGGAATAAGGGGTTCACGATCTGGCCTAGAGTGAGGGAAGGCTAGTGCCTCAGGGACCCAGCGACCAGTCATTTTATTGCTCTTAAGTTTTTTCAACTTATTCAAGCTGATCAGATAAGACCTAGTGTATAGCTTTCTCACCACTATATAAATATGTTCATGCTCAAGGGCTCACTTTTTTGTTTCAGCTTTTTATCATATCACATGCACTCGAGACTTCTTCAGAGGTGTTGCTCTTGAGTGCACAGCTCAGTATGCATGGCCATTTATTCAGTGTTTAATTTGTAATGAAAGAAGTGCTGAGGCTCAAGCAATTAGGTGCCAGGGCTCAAGCAATTTTTTTAACTTTAATAACTGACATGGCGAGCCCAGAGGGGCTGGGTCTATGAACTGCCAAGCCTAGAGGTGTGTGGCTCAGGCCTGGTAAGCCCTGGCACAAGTTAAGCACTGCATTTATTATTTGAAATCATGATAACTTTAAAATAAGATCTTGATGGAATGGCTGTGGGAATGAACAGCTTTGCAATTTACTTTTCTCCTAATCAGATCATTTAATTGCTCAAGTTGTATATGAATAGCCAGTGGAGTAAAGCTTTTCTTCTTTTTAAGTGACCATTTAAACTTCAGCAAAGGGTCAAATGTTATTTAGACTCTTGGTAAATAGGGCTTTATGGATACAAATCTTGCTTCATGTTTACAATGACACACAATAAGTGGAACAGTGAACATTTTGGAACTGTTGAAAAGATTAAAAAAATTGGGCTAGCTGGGACTTAAAAATGTCTGTGTACAAGTATTTAGGAGACCATAGATCTTGGGTGATTGCTAATGGACAAGGAAGATTTCTGCCTCTGCATCACTCTCTAAAATCCAATACAAGTCTGCGGTGACTAGTTCTGATTAAAGAGGAATATCCACTGAATCAAAAAATTCTGAATTTTGAAATTTTTGTCATGAAATTAAATGTTTAAATTTAACAACTTACATAAAAGGAAAAATTTCAGTGATTTCAAATTGAAAACTGTCAAAAGGAAAAATATGAAACAATGAAGCAATTTGATGAGCGATTCCTACATTTCAGCCCAGAAGATAAATTGTAAGATAGGCCATTTGAGTTTATTTAGTCAGTGCATCTGTGGGTAGGGGATGGAGAAAAGCTGGGTTGTTCCTAGGCTCCAAGGATGCATGTGCACATGTGGACACAGACACAAAATGGTTAATCAGCCAAAGAAACAAAATCCATATTCGTGGTGGGAGGGGCATGGCTGAGAAGCCCTAGATGGGAACCCCACTAGCAAATGATTCAACCCACATTGTGTAAGGCTTGCCCAGAATCCCAGAGAGACTAGCCAAGGGACAATTGATTTTAATGATCAGAGGAATTAAAAGCAGCCCCGAATCCATTCCCTCTCTCCAGAAATTGGTGTAGAAGGGCAGTACAGCTCCACATCCTTATTGGAAACCGCACAAGCAAATGATCAGTCATGCAGTGCACCCCAGTCCAGCGCCAAGTACCATCAAAAGGAGAGCAACAGTTCATCCTCTGGCACTTGTAGGTCAACGGAGCTAATCACATTGTCACCCAGTAGTTATAGGTACCCACGTCCAATCACAAAATAACACAGGCACCATGTGACAAAACTCAGTCATTAATCACAGGGTACGGCGTAGCAAAACATTTTTAATGATGTTTTTTAAAACCAATCTTAAAAATTATACTGAAAATATAAGAAATTTCAAAGAAATCAAGATGTTTTCACAAAACAATTTCACTTCCCTCAAAACAGCATTTTTTGACCAAATTATTGTTCATTTGTCTCAAAATTTTTGACCAGCTCTAATAGGGATCAAGATTTGCTGCCATTCCAAAATTGCGTGGTGGGCTGTGTGACCAGTATCTAGAACACCAGAAAATGCCATCACGCTTAACAAAAATTATTAGCCTTACTGCATTGTCAGTGAAGGCTTTAGAATGAACATGAACACAATGGATGGTCTTTTCATACGTAGAGGTAGTTTTCCCAGAGTAGAGTTTGGCAAATGTTGACAGGTTAGTATGGGGATGTTTGCATTATTGCTGCTCATCCTGAACCTATTCTGTGTATGAATCCTTCAATCTGGTGTTTGGATAGGCACTAAAAATCATTTTTGGAAACTTGGAAGTCAAATTGTGATTTTTAATTAGCTAATATTTTAAGGACAGCAGCTGTTCATGCACCTGTAGACTGTTTTGATTGTTACATATTTTACCCTTTGGATTTAATAATAGTTTGTGCACAGGGCTGTATGGTTGCATGTTACTTTAAAGACACAAAACTGTGCCAATTTATATATTACGTTTGACAATATTCAAGAAACATAATTTAAAACTGATACTTTGTTATAAGACTTAATCCTGCAAGGTGCTGAGCACTCTGATCCAACACAGCTCTTAAATAATATGCATCTATAAGCATGTAAGATTAACCAGTGCTTAAATGTAAGCAAATGAGTAAATCCTTTGCTGGATCAGACTGCTGATACTTTGAAGGACTGATCCCTAAAGGAGTCTACAAGAAAGATTTTTCTCTCACTAAGGTGAAAATGGATTTGACTAAATGTATGTTACATTGATTAGATGAACATTTTATATTAATACTTTGCATTTCGTGTGATGATCTCAAGACACTTCACAAGGATGGGTAAGTATTATCATGCTCAAAGAGATAGTGATTTACCCCATCGTAAGTAGGACAGAATTACAGCTATTACCCAAGTGTCATGACTTAATTCCATGCTCTAACCAATAGAAAAATGCTGCCTCATCCATTTAATTCCTTTAATTAAGCATTAAATAAGGCAGACAGTTTGGGAATGGTAATACCAGGATATGTGAATGCCTATCAAAATATTATGTCTTGAGATCTCTTCTTGGACTACTGGTAGGTCAATAATGAGAACCCAAGAAGGGTGAAGATATAATCATCATCTGATTTTCCTATTCATGACTTAGATAGTACAGTGATGAACATTATAGGAAAATCTAAAATGGATAGAATTACACCCACACAGTGTTTTCTTTGTTGTTAAAGTGCAGTTCGTTTAAACATTTTGGTCTTGATTTTCATGAAAGGTCTTTATCATTTCCCCATTTACATTGTTCAGATCCATTTAATTCAAATCTTTTCTCATTAAGAGTAGTAATAACTCATCAATCTGTTAGCAAAATCTTTTTGTTACTTTTCATAATGCTATAGAATGGCCTATTTTAAATCCTGAAATGTTATAAACCACCAGATTGTTAATTGCTTCAGATGCTGTGAAAAATAATTACTCCAAATTATTTTTGATATTTAATTGGCAGTGTAATGCATTTAACTAAAGACCTAACTATACTATTTCAAATTGGGTAGTGTGGTGGAAAAGTAGATTGTAAAATTTTGCAAGTGAAAATATTACGTTTCCTGTAGAGTTTTCACATTTAATAGAAAACTACCACTGATGGATCTCCAGATATCTCCAAGATAAAAATATAATGTTCAGTCAAACCACTCCAAGATAGCTAAAACTAATGTGCGGTACAATTTCCGCTCCATACAGGTTATGTATTATATATAGCTAATGTATCTAAAGGAGCATGTGTGTTGATTTTTTTGCTATTTGCAATGAAAATTCCCCTTCCTGTCTGACGCCAGTTGTTCAGGCTGAGAATGTGTGTGTTTGGGTGTGTGTGTTCGTGTTCGTGTTCATGTTCGTTCACCCAGTTGATTTGTACTCACTTCGCTCCACACCTTTAGGGCTCCTGGATGAAATTTGATATCTATTGATTGTTTCAGGCAATGTGTGAGCTATAGGGGTAATACCATTCTCACAGCTAGGCTATAATATAATTCCCCTAGAAGGTGGCATGTTTCAGCAAGAGATATTTTTAATTTTAGATAAGGGAATTTTCTGGTACTGAAATAGTATTAGTGCATGTAATACATATTATAAGTATACAGTTCTCTTTCTGTCTGCATGGTTTATTTCAACTACACTTTTTTCTGTAAAAAATGTTTATTACCTTGTTTAGACACAGTCTAAAGTGCTGTTAAAAGGCATGCACGCAACGAACTTAAAGTGTCAATGTTTCAGGGAATCTAAATTATTTTCAGAATTTCAGACATTGAGAAGGGATAAGTGGAAGGAGAAAATGTTGGGCTGGTGTCAAGCGATAGCTCGTAACCCTCACAGACTCCCAAACATCACAAGAACACCCGAGGTCTCAGGTGATGCTTCACATACCTCTACCTTGGTGAGTGAAAAGTTACATTTAATGATGGTATGCAGATGAACCTCAAAACTGCTTGAATAAATTTTAAGAAAAGTAGTGTTTGCCCTTCATCTTTCTATATTTGAATCACTTTGGCATCATTTGCTATTTTCGGTTTTTCACTTGCCAGTTTTCCGTCTTTTCTGTCATGCATTGTCCATTCCATTTTTCATGCCACAATCTTAGTAATAAGAAAATGTCTGAGATAAATCTGTACTTTTACTCCCTTTGGTTTGAAAAATGGTATCAGACTATCAAATCTGCCCCACTGTGACTTGATTAAGGTCTGTGCTTGCTGCTGTTACTCATACAAGTAGACCCATTTAGGTCAGTGGACTATTCATACAGTAAAGACAGTATAGGTTGCAGAGTCTGGCCCCTAGACAAATGGCTCTAGCACCAATAAAAATCATTTGTGTATTCAGTTCTTCTAAAACTGCACGGAACACTACCTGTTTAGATGCGTATTGAGTTGAATATTTGACACAATGTGGATGAAATTTTAGAAATGCTTACCATTTCTCTTTGCTAAGATGGAAAGAGGACATTAGCTGGAAGCCCAGTTCCTGATGTAAAACAAGACCTGGCTCCTGCCGGATATGAATGGTGTTCTTTGCTGGCAATTACACCTCTTAAATCAACTTATTTTTCCTCCTTTTTATTTCATGCACTGTGGTTGTTGGTTTATTATTCAAAAACTTTGTAACAGTTAATTAAGTTTAAAATGAACATGTTAAGACTTACAATTGTGACTCTCTCTCTCCAAGATGTTACAGTATGGTATATGCATTAGTTACATGAAACTGAGTGTTAAATTGGCCTCCTTTGAAGTTTCATTCAGTCTTTGTCACTTGTTTTGACTTGGGCATTTATTCTGTGAAGACACTTTTCTTTTTATTGAAATTCCTATTGTAACTTTTGCGTTAAGGTGATGGAGAATTGCTCCTTAAGCGAAAACAAATGATCTGTCAGTTTTCCCACTTATCTCTCCCCCGCCCCACTTTTCAGGAATATTTAACATTTTCAGTGTTTTACATGAGGCAGGCATCTCATGTCAAGCATTACTAAAGAGTTGTCAAGAAGAAACATTAGAACAGGGAACCAGAAAGAGGAGAACAGTTGTTGAAACATGGACCTGACATCAAAACAGAAAAGCAAATGATTGTTTAAAACCAGGTTTCTTTACAGAGGAATGTGGTAGTATGGAGAGGTGCTGGAGGGGGAGAGGAGACATACAGAACTGCAGCAAGCTACATAGCAGAGGTTCAAACTCTGGTGAAAAAAACCCTTTAGTGTTACTTAACATGGCAAAGTTCACTAGTTTCTTGGTATTCATGTACTGTATGCTGTTGGGATGAAAAGCAAGTCCGCTAATTTCAGATTATTATACTTAATGTTTAAATAATTCCAAAGAATTTAAGATAGTTGTATTTGGAGATGAAATGTACTTTATCTGAAAGTAAAAGGAGAGAGGAAGAGAGAGTGAGAGAAAAACAAAACTTGTGAGCCCTGAATCCTATTTTAAGTGTGTTTCCCCTTCACTTTGATGGTGGCAATGTTTGGTGAACTCCAGGTCCTAAAGAGAATTTACCCCACCACATAACTTTAAATGCATGAAAATCTGTATTTAGAGCCCAATTGTGTCCTTAATTCCTGTTATAATTGTCATCAATTTGAATGTCTCAGAGCAAAGCACTGCGGTCAAGCAGGCAGGGGTTGGAACTTGTAATTGGGAGGTCTGGATTATATTTCTAGCTCAACTGATTAATGATAGCTTGAGGGGACAATGAGGTTAGCTGGCACTTATTTATTCTGTGTATCTATTTATAATTATTAAAAAATTACAGTGGTATATATCTATATGAGAAATATATATGTCTGTAGATCTAATTGTATTGTAACCTCCCCCAATCCTTTTGTGGCCCTAAGCCACCTGTATTCACACCTACTGCAATGATTTTTGTACAAAAGATGCCTTGTGCTGTGTCATTTGAAAACCAATAACACACTTGTCAATAATATCATTGTAAAGTATGTGTAATAATACTCTGTGTGAAATTATGGATGACTCACTAATAGGTGACTAAAGGTGTTTAGACCAGGCATGTCAGGGGGAATTGGTAAACAGGTTTCTCTTTTTTTTTTTTAAAAAAAAGAGGCAGACACCTGAAATCAAGCGGGGCCCAAATTCAGTGGACTATTCACTTGTATGGAGGGTTGCAGCAGGCAAAGATAATTTGCATAGTAATAACTACCAGCGAGGAAGGAACCAGCATGGAGACTTATCTTCCAGATCTCATGGCTCCTCTACTCACCATGAACTAATCAACTTTATCTGTGAGTACCTTTCAGAAGGACACATTTCAAAGATTCACTGAACTAAAAAGAGAGGGGGGAGTAAACCCTTAAGTTATCCATCCTTCAATTTAAAGAGATAAAGAAACCCAGCAATTTGATCTCTGTAATGGATCCTGGCCAGGCCAGCCAGTAAAAAGCTGGAGGGAAGACTGAAGGTGAAAGAAAACATCTTGAACAAAGACTGTATCTTGCTAGATTAATTGTTGGACTTTTAGATGCATGTGTCTGCTTTTATTTGCTTGTAACTATTCCTACCTTTATTTCTTTTTATTGATATAGAGTCATAGATTTTTTTTAAGGCCAGAGGGGACCATCATAATCATCTAGTCTGACCTGCACATTGCAGGCCACAGAACCTCACTCAAACGCCCCTGTAATAGACCCCTAACCTCTGGCTGAGTTACTGAAGTCCTCAAATCATGATTTAAAGACTTCAAGTACAGAGAATCTATCATTTAAACCTGCAAATGACAAATGCCCCATGCTTCAGAGGAGCATGAAAAACCTCAGGGTCTCTGCCAATCTGATCCAAAGGAAAACTCCTTCCCCACACTACATATGGTGGTCAGTTAGACCCTAAACATTAGGACAAGACCCGCCAGCTAAACACCTAGGAAAGAATTCTCTGTAGTAACTCAGAGCCCTCCCTGTCTAGTTTCCCATCACTGGCTGTTGGAGATATTTGCTGCTACTAGTCGCAAATCAGCTATATGCCACTGTAGGCAGTCTCACCAACCCCTCCATAAACTTATCAAGCTCAGTCTTGAAGCCAATTAGGCTTTTTACCCCCATTGCTCCACTTTGGAAGGCTGTTATAGAACTCACTCCTCTAATGGTTAGAAAACTTCTAGTCACTTAATCCATCCTCTTTTGTCAATAAACTTGTTTTGCTTTCATTATAAATAATCAGTGTTAGATCAGTTCAGTAAAGTCTGTGCTTCTAGTAAGCTGATAGGTTGGAATATTCTACTGTCTCTGTGAGGGTTCAGTGAGAGAGATTGGATGCTGCAGGAGGACAGTTTTGGAGCAGATTTGGGGCTGAGAGGGTACTAAGGTCAGCCTGCCAGGAGTATCCAAGTTGAGCAAACTCAGAGTGAGGCTCGTGGGCTGCAATCAGGCTGTTGAGGTCAGAGCTCTGAACTGCAGTTGCACAGTCACAAGACACCCAAGTTACAAGGCAGACATTGACTAAACCCCTTACAGGCCTGAGTGAACCCTAGAATGTCACAGTTATGTAGTCAGCAGGATTTACACAGTTTGTTAGTTAATTGGTTGGCTAATTGAGGTTCACACTGAGAAGCTGGTTTTAAGTGATTCACAAGTTAGAAGGTTGAAAACAGGTTATGGTTTTATTATTTTCAGTTTATTTGTTTTGGGTAAGAGAATTAGAACAAGAGTAAAACATAAACATGCGCGTCAGCAAAGCAACCACAAAGTGAGAGCTGACTAAGGTGGAGAATGACAGAATAAAAGAGGAGCATGAACACCAAAATTGGTTAGCTGAGCATGACGACAAAAAGCATGAACACCAAAGATGGGAAGCTGCCTGGAGATCTAAAGAATGAGAAGCAGCACTCTGGTGAGCCCTGGAAGCTGAGAGTCAGGGAAGGGAGAAGGAAGCAGCTGCATATCACCAAGCTCTGGAGCAGAAAGGAAACCCAAGAAAAAGAGAAGGAAAGGGTGTATGCCCAGAGCATAATGGATAAATAGGGTCAGATCCCACAATCCCCAGGTACTCCCACCATCCAAGGAATGCTCAGCTGGGAAAAGCTGTGCCCTGCATACAAAGAAGCAGACTGTGTTGAAGAATACCTTGCCACTTTTTATGTGAAGTTCATAAAGTTCCAGAGGACAAGGAAGTTCCAACATTGATTAGTAAGCTTTTGGGTAAAGCATTACATGTGTTTAATGAAATGCCAGTTGATAAGGCTTTGCAATAAGATGACTTTTAAATAGGGTTACCATATTTCCACAAGCAAAAAAGAGGGCACGGGGGGGAGCCCCGCTCTAGCCCCGCCCCTGCCCCACCCCCATCCACTCCCTCCCACTTCCCACCCCCTGATTGCCCCCCTCAGAACCCCCAACCCCTCCCCACTCCTTGTCCCCTGACTGCCCCCTCCTGGGACCCCTGCCACTAACTGCCCCCTAGGACTCCACCCCCTATCTAAGCCGCCCTGCTTCTTGTCCCCTGACTGCCCCTCCTGAGAACCCCCTACGACCCTACCTGTCCCCTGACTGCCCCGACCCTTATCCACACCCCCACCCCATATTCACACCCCCGCCCCCAGACAGACCCCCGGGGACTCCCATGCCCTATCCAACTGCTCCCCGCCCCCTGACAGAACCCCCAGAACTCCTGACCCATCCAATCCCCTCTGCTACCTGCCTGCCTCGACCCCTCTCCACACCCCTGCCCCCCTGACAGCTCCCCCAGAACCCCCGACCTATCTAACCCCCCCGCTCCCTGTCCCTGACTGTCCCAACCCCTCTCCACACCCCGTCCCCCTGACAGCCCCCCCCAAACTCCTGACCCATCCCTGTCCCCTGACCAGGGCCGGCTTTAAAGAGCCCAGGAATCGGGCTGCACTCCGGCTGGAGCTCCGGCCGGGGTTGCGGGGCTTGGGGCCGGGCCGGAGGTGCTCGGCCGGGGCTGGGCCGGCGCGCTTGGCCGGAACCAGGGCCGGCGCTGCTGGGGCCCGAGCCGGGCCAGAGCCGGGCCGGCGCTGCTGGGGCCCGAGCCGGGCCGGGCCCGGGCCGGGGGTGCTCGGCCAGCGCCGGGCTGGCACACTCAGCCGGGACCGGGGTTGCCGCCCTGGGACTGGGGTCAGAGCCGCTGGGGCCTGAGCTGGGCCGGAGCTGCTGGGGCCGGAGGGAGCCGCTCGGCCAGGGCTGCGCCTCCCCGGAGCTCTCCTCCTCCTCCTCGCGCCCTCCCGCCCCAGCTTACCTGCTGCTGCCTCCCGCTTGCCCCTGCTTCTTTTCAGACTTCCCGCGAAGATCTGATTCGCGGGAAGCAGGGGAGGGGGAGGAGCAGGTGGGCGGAGTGTTCAGGGGAGTGGAGGAGGGGGAAGACAGCTGCGGGGCCGGACAGCGTGGTAAGGCTGCAGGGGATGGGGGGAGCCGGGAAGGGGCTTTGGGTGCCCAGCGGCACTTGGCCGCCGCTTTTCTGTCTATAAATAGCCGACCAGGGGGAAATCCCAGACATTTTTAGATTTTTAAAAATCCCCCCCGGACGGCTATTTATAGATCGAAAAGCCGGACATGTCCGGGGAAATCCGGACATATGGTAGCCCTATTTTAAAAGGCTGTATTGCAAAGGTCTCAAATTACTCCTGAAGTGTATAGATTGAAATTTAGAGCCCTCAAAATGCAAGACAAGAAGAGTCAGAGACAATGTGTGTGTAAATCGTGCAATTTGGATAAAAAATGGGCCAAGGGGAAGGAAGCAGGGAATTATGACCAGTTGCTTGATTGTTTTGCAGAGGAGCAGTTCCTGAGCATATGTTCTGAAGAAGTCAGATACACTGTTTGGGTAAATCCCTGGATTCTGTCCAAAATGCAGCACATCAGGCTGATTCCAAGCCAAAACAAGCCAAAATGTCACACCTTTGTAAATTACTTGTTTTGTTAGACTGTAGAATCACCAGGTTAGAGACTGTGTATTTGCTTGTATATAGCAGTTAGCACGCTGAGGTTTCACTCTGGATTGGGGCCCTTGAGTGTTATTGCAAAATAACTATTAAATAATTATAATCTGCCTTGGATTTCCCTTAACCTCTCTGCACCTCTATTTCCCTATCTGTAAAATGAGGCTATGGATCTTAAACACCTTTTAAAGCATATAAAGTGATGACAAGTGCTAGTTATTGTTATTACTTATTTAATTCTACTAGTAGGGTACAATTTGAGTCTTGGGTGACATCCTACCTCCCCTGAAGTCAATGTAAGCTTTGCTATCAACTTCAATGGTGCCATAATTTTATCCTTGTTTGGTTTACGTATACTCATAGTATAACTGTTCCTTTGTGAGCTCTTTCTCTACCTTTTGTCAGAGAATGTTTAATTTTTCTAATTTTGTGGCAAAACTGTATAATGTAGCGGAGATATTGGGCTCTAGGTAAGGGATGGGTTCCTCCCTGGCATATTGACAGCTATAGAGACTGCCTGGACCATACTGCCCAGATACAACAGCAAAATGGATCTGGAACCTGGGAAAGGATAATCCATCAGGAAAAAGATAATTCTCAGCAGCCAAGGGAGGGAGATGGGATCCACCAGCTCCCACTAACCCTTTGGGACCCAACTCCAGTTACACTCCTCACCTGCCTTTCCCAGGTATTCTGCAGGTGTTTATGGAACTCTAAGGCTGCAATATCCTTGGGATCCTAGTGGAATAGATAGAACAAGGACTATTGGACTGTTCTTGGTGAGTCATGAGCCTCATATCTGAATGAGCTCTGCCTACTCCTCAGCAGTGTAAAATCACCTGCATGGGCTCAATCCCTGCTGTATGTGGTAGACTTTGCTATTTTTAGGGTGGTTTTTTGCGGGGGTGGCGGGGCTGGTGTGGGGGCAGATTTTGTGGCAGCAAGAGCCATTGTTCCCCTGCATATACTGTAGGGAATGACTTTGTTTTTGAAGAGGGATTGGATTGGATGATCCAGTAGGTGTTTTCCATCTTTATATGATTTTGTGATTCTGATGTGCATATATGGTCCTTTCTATTTAAATCCAATGCACCTAAAACCTTCTAGCATTTTCTTTTTTAGAATTTCATAGCAAATCTTTTCAGGATTGTGACCATGCTGAGAACCAGCACTCTGGTCACTGTAAATCCAATTAGCTTCCCCAGAGAGGGCCTGATTGAGGGAAGGAGTGGCTAATTACTAGATCAGCCTGGGCTGGAGATAATTAGTCCATTAACTGCAAAAGTAGAAAAGGAGCACAGGAAGGAAGTGCACGGGAGAAAGAGAAAAAGAAAGGCCAGCAGCATCCAGGTAAGGGAGATCTCTGCATGTAAAGATCTCTTCCTTCTCCTGTCTCTGGCAAAAAAAGGGATGATGAATGTATGTCACTGTAAATAGAATTGCTGCACGGAAATGTAAAGGGGTAGTAGTTGGTATAACACAAATAAACTACATGGCAGCGGTCAGGGCCGGCTCTAGGATTTTGGCCGCCCCCCCCCCCATTTTTTAATTACCCCACCCCCGGCCCCGCCTCAACTCCGCCCCTTCCCCAAATCCCCAGCCCTGCCTTCTCCCCCCAGGCTCTCAAGCCTAGGAGGGAGGGAGGGAGGGGGAGAAGCGGCGCCCGCGCCGCGGCCACTCGGAGTCTCCCCCTCCCTCCCAGGTTTGAGAGCCCAGGTTTGAGAGCCTGGGAGGGAGGGGGAGACTCCGAGTGGCCGCGGCGCGGGTGCCGCTTCTCCCCCTCCCTCCCAGGCTCCCAAGTCTGGGAGGGAGGGGGAGCAGCAGCGCGCGAAACGGCCGCTCAGGATCTCCCCCTCCCTCCCTCCCAGGTTTGAGAGCCTGGGAGGGAGGGGGAGACTCCGAATGGCCACGGCACGGGCGCTGCTTCTCCCCCTCCCTCCCAGGCTCCCAAGTCTGGGAGGGAGGGAGGGGGAGCAGCGGCGCGCAAAACGGCCGCTCGGGATCTCCCCCTCCCTCCCAGGTTTGAGAGCCTGGGAGGGAGGGCGAGTAGCGGCGCGCGCGAATCAGCTGTTCCGCGCGCCCTGGCAGCAGCAGCGGAGGTGAGCTAGGGCGGCCGGGGCACATTTTTAGGGGCGGCATTCTGGCGCCGGCCATGCCGCCCCTAAAAATGTGCCGCCCCAAGCACCAGCTTGTTTTGCTGGTGCCTAGAGCCGGCCCTGGCAGCGGTTACAAACCGGAGATGTTAGACCCATTTGTGTAGAAACACAGGAGCAGAGGACACACGCCCTGTCACAATGATCATGATAAACACTCATTCCTATGCCTTGTTAGGGGAATTTTACAGATTGGGAAGGTCTGATTAAGAGTGTTATATCTTTACAAAAATGAATTACTCCAGCCTAGCTTTTCTTTTCCACTGCTTCACTTCCAACATTACCCAGCTAAGTGCTTCTTCAATCAGGAACTGGACTGCTGGTGTTTTACTGAATTTCCATCCAGTTTAACAAATCCTGTAAATCCATTCATCTCTGTACTCCTCCTATGAGTGTTATGGATTTTCTTGCATCCTGCCGAAGATTGAGTATGCTTTAAATTGCTGATAGCAACTGTAAGTACTCTCCCCAGAGACAACTACGGTACCATGGGGTGTGTGTGTGTGTGTATGTATATATATGTGTTTGTATCCACCTATGTATGTGTGTTACGGAGTGGCAGTGGTAGTTTCATACAAGCTGAATTTAGCTTCCATTTTTAGCCCGATTTTAAATTCCCCAAAGATTAATGTTCCCACTAAAATTCTGCAGGCTGCATTTCATCAGAGGAACTTGCTAAAATTCACAAAATTACTGTATTTTGAAATAATTTACTAGCCTTTCCCCTTGAATTTGTTTGCGTATTTCCCCAAAAATGATTGGCTTAGAAATTCCAAATATGTTCTGATGGCTTTTCTAAGAAAAAATACCTTTTAGTGTTCTGAAAGGAGGAGAAGCAGGTTCATGTGGAAATTACAAATATATAATAAACATAAAAGCACATATAATATTTCTGTGACAGTCCAGTCAGGTTCAAGGTGCAGCCTATATCAATGAGGAGTTGTATCATCACTTGTCCTGCAACCCCAGGCACCTTACAGTGCCTTGCTACGATAGCTTCCAACCTGGGACTTTCACAAGCAGGTCACACCCTGAATGTCTGTGTGCTTACCCAGCTCTGGTTCAGCTGCTCTCACCCTAGCAGCCTGTTTTCAGCCTCATTCTGGCTTCCCTCAGCCTTATTACAACAAGCTAGATGACCCCAAATGTACCCCGAGTCCTGAATTTTCATTGTTTCTGATTTTACCATGTTTATTTACAAAGAAGACCGATAAATAGTCCCGTCCCCCCCCGTCTGGGTGGGAACTGTTTTTCTTTGTTCGGCCACACACTTGAAAACAGAATATCAATGCAGTATCCATAATTCCTCCTGTAGTGTTAATACATACATTTTACACTGATATTCATCACCGGTGTGTTATAGGCATTTGTAAAAGACCTTACTGTGACTGGGTGCCTGGAATGGACCACACTGAGAATGCCACACTCAGGGCAGACTGCAAGAAACAGAGCAGACAATCCCCCAAAACTGGTGGTTTATTCTGTAATTAGATTCACCAAACCAGTACACAAAAGAGCTTCTATAGCACCACACTGGTTAACAAGAAGCCAAACACAGTCCTCTTCAGGCATTCCAGACCTTGGCTCTCATCCGAACAAATAGGGTTTTCAGTAACCTCTCACTATATTAGACCAAGTCACCATATATAAGGTTCTACCCAAGGGACAGACATTTACCCCCAGGTCAACATATATTTTAGATCTTACCCAAATATCACACTGTCAGCCAATCCTTAGTAAACTAACTAAAGATTTTATTAGTAAAAGAAAAGGAGAGGTATTGAATGGTTAAAGAATCCGATACATACAAGTGATTTTCAGTGTTCATAGATCAGGATTATAGCAGTGATGGAATAGACTGCTGGTTTGCAAAAGTCTGGGTAACTTCCAAAAGACTGGAAGGTCCTCAGTCCATAGTTCAAAATACTTCGTTCAGTTATAAATCCACAGTTCAGAGAATTGGAGCAGGAAAGAGGCAAAATAGAGATGTCTCAGGTGTCTTTTATATCCTCTGCCATGTGCATGGAAATTTACTGTCCCAAACACAGCCCACGTGTATGGAAAGATGACAAAGATGGAGCCTGAGGTCACCTGTCCATATCACATGCCCTTATATGTTTTGCTGAATCACAGAGGTTGCCACTGGCTCCACACTGCCGGAGGCGTCCTCAGGAAGAACTATCTGGAGAGTTGATTCTTCTTAATGGCCCATCAAGCTTGAATAGTCCATTCACAATGGGCTGGCAAGACTGTATATAAATTACCTTGTGGGTGTCACCCCAAGAACAAACACATTTGAGATACAAATACATAGCCAATATTCATAACTTTAGATACAAAGATGATTCATGGATTTAATCAGGATAATCATACTTGACAGACTAACTTTTCCATTGATACACTATATGATACACTTTGTACAAGATTTGTTGCAATTATATTATAATGGTATCAATAATAATATAAATGATCACCCATCTTTTATACAGTGTCACACTTACATGATACATTAATATTCTATTCAATCAGTTGATTCAGTTGGTGGTTATTTGAGGTTTAGATTCTCCTGTCTTTGTAGCTCAGATAAAGTTTCTCTTCCCTGCTGAGATGTAACCAAGCTGTCTCTTCCCCCTACTTGATAGCTTTGTTTATCTGATACATAAATGTATTCTCATTGTCTTTCAACGTACTTTGGAAGTAACTGTCCTGTGGCAAAACTGCATTCCTTTGTCTATGGTGGGGTAGCTCCTGTGTGAGTGGCAAACGTTTTAAGAATTATAATTTATGTCCATAACTTTGCATCAGTTGCACCTACATCACACAATGATACAAATAACTGGTGAGTTATGAGCTTTCCAGTGATGTATTACAGGATACCTTTTAGATGCAAATGATAACAGTAGTGAGTTGGGGTACAGTGAGCTGGTCAGGCCAGCTGAAACACACTGCTGGACATCAGGGTGCCCCTTGCATTCTACCCTTGGGCTGTTCTTAATGTCACAACTTCACACTAGTTAGGCAGGAAAGAGAATTACTAGCTTATTCAAACATGTCTAGGAAAGGAAGAGTGAAATACTGTGGAAGGAGCTTAGAGAGGAAAAGGCAGAGGAAGAGCTTACCCAGCCTATGGGTCAGGAAGCATGGGGGAAGTATGAAACTCAAGGACTGCATACTACTTATGAAGTAAGGTTAAGCTCTGTTTTGGTTGCTTGGTTTGTTTGGATCAGGCTGAAGAAAGCTCTGATTCCATGTAGATTAAACCAAAGTAGACAAGCGCTACTTAAGAGACTTCACTCAACTTGGACGCTAGAGATTGTTCTTATTATTTAAAGGAAGACTCTGTAGCTATATAGCAGCATCTCTTTAAAAAAAAATAAAACTAAATATTTTAAAAGAATCCAGCAACATTTTGTCTTTGCAAGGGATCCTGGGTTCTCCTCCCTGCTCCTGTAAATGATCTTACCAGACAGGCTTAGCAGAACAGTTAGGAAAGAACAGTGTGATCCTTACACAATGAAGCATGCCATGATTATTGTGTGTTGTGAGAATTACATTAGAATGGGGAAGAAGTTGATCTAGAAGCAAAGTGGGGATGGGGTAGTATGAGGAAGAAAACCTTTCAGATTAAATATTTGCACAACATTTCAATTGGCTTTTTGCCAAACTATAAATAGGGCTATCTGTGAGGAGAATATTAATATAAAGATAACTGTTCAGCAGATGTGGCATGCAGGTCGTGCAGTGCATTGTGACGTGGGAGACTGATGAAGGACAGGTGCAATGTTAAACTACTCCAAAACCCCCACAAAGACAAGGGACCAAGGATATAAAACAGTGCTTTGACATGGAATAAGATGGTGAGTTATTCCAAATGCACTGAGAAGCTTTGTTCAAAGTAAATGAATGATATAAAATCTTATGGTTGTTATAAAACTATGTCTAAGAAACATAGCGAGAAATAGAGACTATTAAGTATAAGTCACTGGAATTAGTAGTAGCTGCCCAAAGTAATCCATCAGCTGTCTGTTTGTCAGTTCCTACTTGGTCACAGAAAACATCACCATAGTTGTAACTCTTAGGGGAGTACACTTGGCAGAGATTGCAAGATCTCAGTGACTCTGGACCCCAGTGTGGACCCTTTATGCTGGGATAGAGGCAGCCTGAGGGGGCCGTTTGTGCAAAAATTTACAAAGTAGCTGCCTACCCTGGAATTATTATGAAAGTATGGGGAGGAGCTTAGAGAGAGTTAATATTTCAAGTAATGAAAAAGTAGTATTAAGTATTAAGGTAGTGACAAAAAAGAACGGATAAGAAATTCAAATGAAGGTTGAAATTTCTTTTAACTAATACTCTTATAAAAATACTAGATAAAAATAATGCCTCAGTCCTATCATCAAATTCACTAAATTGTGTTATAATTGTAATGTTATTTTAAAAACCACTTAGAGAACATTGTTTACATGGCCAAGCACTCAAATGCCAGGAAATCCTTATGCACATAATTATGATGCATTTTATAATTACAGGATTTCATACAGTTTCTCAAAAAATACATTTATAATAGCCTACAATTAATTTTTATAAACTTTAGAAGCATGCAGTCTTAAAGTGGGGGAGAGGATGGTGCAAATGGTTTCAGATCCAGCAAAAAAAAATTGTGTGTGTGTGTCTGAAGGTCAGATTTTAAGCACTCTTTTGCCAACTACCTGCTCTCAGATGATGAGAAATTGTAGTTTTTCACACCACGTTAAGCACTGGGTACATATCTGGTATATCTTTTACTTACATTAATTTCATTGTTAGAATGATCCATTAACTGTGTTGATTTAGCATAACATTTTCTGAAGTGCCCAAATGACCTAGAACCTTAAGCCCATTTCAAAGGGGATTTAGGCCATAGGTGATCGAACAAGGGGTACTGGGGGTGCAGCTGCATCCCCTGTCTTGAAGTGGTTTCTATCATATACAGGGTTTACAGTTTGGTTCAATGGCTCTCAGCATCCCCACTATACAAATTGTTCCAGCACCCTTGAGTTAGGCCTTTGGGACCTAAGCCTGTGGGACCTAAGCTCCTAAGTCACTTAGGTGCTTTTGAATATTTTGCCCATACACAGCAAGTACTGCAGAGGGGCAAAGGAAGCCATGAGGCTTTCAGATTCTTTCAGTAACATCAATAGAGACAGTATTTGATTAGCCACTTCACTGCCCTCTCTTCACCTCCCCCACCCCTTCACACGCTGAGCCTGAGTCTATTTCTGTGAGGAGGGAAAGGTGGAAGAGAGAATGTGTCAGCATTGATGGAGCATGTTGGCTGAGACACTTGAACAGAAGCGTAGGGTGTGTAGTAGAACTGGTCAGAAAAAAATTGACCAAAAAAAAAGTTGCTGTAATTTGCCAATTCATCAAAATCAAAATGTTCTATGGGACTGTGTCAGTTTTAACAAAACTCCTTCAGAAATGATCCCACCTGCCCAGCTCCATGGCAACCTGCCTGGCAGGCTGATGGGAAGGTGGGCACCTGGGAGTCCTGGTTCCCAAGCTTGTATCTCATTCGCAGCTCAGCTCCCAGTGATTTAGGGCTCCCCCAGGCTCCCAAGGTTTCCATCATCCCTGGTTCCAGTGCTTCTTCCTGGAGCATGGTCTCCCAGCAGGGCTATGTGGAGAACAGTAATTCTGTTCTGCTGAGTATTTTTAAATTTTGTGGTTTTGTTCCAAATCAGAATGAAACCAAATTTTGAAATCTCAAAATCCTCCTTGAAATAAATGCTCTCTGCTCATCTCTTGTCTGGAGGATGGTTTGGGAATAAACTTTAAAAATGTAACTGACAAGATATAAACAAAATTTCAATGGTTTATATATGTCTGTCATCTGTCTTATCTATTTAGGACCTGATTCTGCAAACACTTGTGTGTGTGAGTGGTCCAATTGATTTAAATAGGAATATTCAGATTTGTAAAGTTACTTGTGTGTGTGTTTGCAGTAAGTGCTTGGGGTCAAAAAAGGTGGCACCATGTCTTCATGTGAATTCATCACATGCAAAGCACCTAGCACAATTGGGTTCCTGATCCTGATTCAGGTCTTTCAGCATTTTCACAATAAAAACACTAAATAATAATATATGATAATCTCTTCTCTCTAAGCTATGTGTTCTAATAGTTTGGGCCTTGATTCATTAAAGCAATTATACATGTGCTTCCAACCCATCGACATCAATGGGACATAAGCCTTAATTGCTTTGATGAGCTGAGGCCTTGGATCCATGTCCTATACATTTTTTTTTTTTTCAACCAGCATCAGTCTTTCACATACATAATTCAGGGGATGAGCCAGTTGATATCTAACTTATCTGAGCAGGCCAGCCTGCCTTTGATGCAACTGAGGATATAGTGTATTATTCACCTCTATCCTGCTGCGTAGCATACAAGCAACAACAACAACAAAAAGATGCATATGTGTGAACTGAAAGGTCAAAGGAGGGTAGTTTAATGCAGAAATGCAGGTCACAGATTACCATGGAAGCTGAAGAGCTTTTTCAATTTATTAGGTATGATATAATAAATAGTAATGCAAAAAAACCCGGAGAGAAACAACATAGAACAGTTTCTTTCAGAAGCATCAGAATAGCAAGCATGCTGTAAACTGTTTTATTTTAATATGTTAATTTGCTCAGCCTAGTTATTTGAAAGTACTGAATACTGAAACTGTGATTTAGTTTTAGATAAAGTATAAAATTTAATTTCAAAATAAAAAGAAAATCTCTTGATCTGAACATGAAATAATTGCCTCACTGATTTCCATCAGGGATATTGTAATTACTTACCGACTTTCCTGTAGGATAGGCTCATATTAAGAGAATATAGAAGTCCAACTGTTTTAACTTTTTTTTATTTTTTAACTCTTTTTAGCATAACACCACCAATACTGAGTGTGCTTTGCCATAAGGAAATTCTGTAGGTTAAAGCCAAAAGCTAGTGCATAGATACTACTATGATGAAGGCCATATAATTACCTGGACAGATAGATAGGGGTTGTGTTAATTATTTTCTCATTTACATGATTAATTGGTTAATGTAATTAGGTTAACAAGGCTGCAAAACAAGCTTATGATTTCACTGTATTAGGAGATCCACAAAAATTCCATGCAGACACTGCTGCTTGAAATCCAGTGCAGGCAGTGCACTGATGGTGGGTAGGAACTTTCCTGAATATACAGTACATGCTGAATTTATCCTAGGGAAATAAAATCGAATTTAACAATTCAGTAATTCTCAAGGATAAGAAAACAAATACCTTACATACCCCATACTTCCCAGCTTGTCAATTTCCACACACAACTTTCCATTCACTCTGAATTACATTTTCCTTATTGCAATGTACAAAGAAATAAGACATCTTATTTCCAAGGTCAGAATGATTCCACTTATGGAAATCAAACAAAACAGCATTATTCAACAGACATAATAAATTGGACACTGTTTATCATGTCTCACCATCTGTATGTCTGAAAAATGCAAAATTCAGTTGCATATGTCATGCTGTATTTATAATTGTGTATTTTGGAAACCTAGGAGCCACCCTATATAATATAGTTACTGCATGTTCCTATGGTTCAGCACCATTACTGCTGGCTTATGTTGGGTAGCTTTTAGAAGAATATGTGGAGCATACATAAATTCATAGGAATAAGAAAGGAGATAGTTTAACTTATTCTGAATCCCTCATGGTCCTTGGAACTAGAGGTTCACACCCCAGTAGGGTTGATTCACCCTTCATTTTTCTGAGGTTGGTAAACTGAGTTTCATGCAGTTTATTGTATATGAGTTTTTCAGAGAGGACCTTAAAATTGAGGTTCTCTCTGCTTTCAGGGACATTAAAAATGGTTGCCTGATCTATCAGTTAGGTATTAATTAAAGTTAAAGTTAAAGTTTCCAATTAACATGGTGTGGTTTGGCAGGGTTCAGCTGCCTTGAGATTAGGTTGGAAGTGAGGACCCTGGTGTATGCAGGAGAGATGCTCCCACTTGAAGACCTTCTGAATTTGTAATAGTTTTAAACACAACTAGCGATATCACAAACTACAATGTAGAAAAGTAGATAGAGAGACTAGAGGAATCAGAACTTACATACATATGCCATCCTTTGCAGGGAGTCCCATACTAGATAAGATGACCTAGGAGTGGTCCTTGGCCTGACAGTTTCCGGGAAATCTCTTGGGAGTGCATGGATGAAGTGTGACCTTTTTAGCAGAGGTTATGCCAATGCCTATTAGCAGATTCAGTAGCAGTTTCAGCCCCTTTCCTTATGTGTATTTTCTTATTCTATTAATGTTGATGTGTTCTGCTCCAATAGGTGACAAGGACTTTTACTTCAAGCTTATTAGCATGTATGTCAATTGTTACCATGGGATTCTCCCGGTCAAACATCTGCTGATATTCCTAACTTTAAATATCTAAAGATGGTGTAAACTGACATCTTGTAGTTATCTGTCAGCAGTTTAGCAACAGTTGCTTATAACAGCACTCTGTCTTGTTACACCTTGTCATATAAGGTCACTTACTGGGTAGCTGCTTATGTCAAGTCTTTAGGCTGTAGGTTATGGTTGATTTGGCTAAGCCAGGGGTCGGCAACGTTTGGCACGCGGCTCGCCACAGTAAGCACCCTAGCGGGCCAGGCCAGTTTATTTACCTGCTGACGCGGGAGGTTTGGCCGATCGCGGCCCCCACTCGCCGCGGTTCGCCATCCTGGGCCAATGGGGGCGGCGGGAAGCGGCGCGGGCCGAGGGATGTGCTGGCCGTGGCTTCCCGCCGCCCCCATTGGCCCGGGATGGCGAACCGCGGCCAGTGGGGGGCCACGATCGGCCAAACCTGCCACGTCAGCAGGTAAATAAACTGGCCCGGCCTGCTAGGGTGCTTACCCTGGTGAGCCGCGTGCCGAACGTTGCCGACCCCTGGGCTAAGCTATTATCTTACAGGCTTGAGACCTCTAGGCTTTTGCATTATTACCTTAATCAAGACCTGTACCCCATTTAGCATAACAACTGAGTACAAAATCCACACCATGTCTCAGTAAAAGTAAGAGTTTGTCCTGGTGTCCTTGCCCCAAAATTTCCCTTCTTCCTCATTATACACGTTGATTCCTGTTGCCGCCATGTCCATCCCTAGGTGATTTTTGTCAGTATATAGGACCCAGTCTTGCTTGGGATATTTTGAGATGAAAAGCTATGTAAATTAAGATAATTTTGTTTACCAATTTACAACTGTTTATAAAAGTTTCAGTTCCTCACATCTTTATTTGTAAGTCCTTTACCGCATCTCAGTGATGCATGATAGAAACGTTGGGTTTGGGGAATGTGGGTAGAGTCGAATAAGGTTCCAGTCCTAGGGTGCAGTGTTGCTTTCTTCAGAAGATGCATTTTTATGTGATCATGTACAGGAGCCAGATAAATTTGTTGTATTAAGTAAAGTCTAAATCTATAAACAATAAAATCCATAATCTGGCTGAAGCCTTTACTTCACTCATGAAAAGGAACACATCTCTGCTATCTGAAAACAATTGTGTGGCGTAGAAAATAATGCTGTTACTTTATCTTAATGCAGGTAACAGTAACCAAACGAATTACAAGTGTCAACTTTGCTAGAATGTTGAAGGGGTAGGACAAGGCATTCCCAAGTGGTTATTCCATGTTGCCCAGTTTACAAAGAACTGATGGTGTTACTATAGTAAATTGTGTACTTTTGTTAATCCATTCATATTACTGCAGTGAGCTCACATTAAACAAAGATATCTCTTCCATGTTAGATACTATGTTTTACTCAAGAGGCAATGAAGTTTTGTTCAGTTCTACAGTCTTCCAACGTACTTGTTGGAACGTTTGACCTAATTAATTATATATTTCTTTAAACAGGCTTTTACAAACTGCAGAATTCTTAAGGAAATATATTTAATACAGCTGGCTGAATACAGTTAGTTACAGTTACAGGAAAAGTGTAGACAAATGTTTTTTTTTTTTTAATTTCCATAGGGCTGTCTGGTTACACCATGTTTGACCTTTTTTCATTTCCTGTTTACAAATGTTCACATGAATATTTTGCACAGAATGTTTGGGTAGTGGCTATTCCTCACATGAGTGCTTGTATTCACATGCAAACAAGGTTATTTGAGTGCAAACAAAAATATTTGTTATTTATTATTTTCTATTTATCTCCTAGTCATTTGTTTTCCTTATTCTCTTGTATAGCAGGGACTATTCCACTTAAAAGGAGACAACTGGCATCTTTGTAAATTGTTTTAAATGTGTTATACTTTTTGCCAAAGACAAAAAGGCTTGGCCATCTCAGCAGAGTTTAAACATTCTCACATTGAACCTTCAGGGCTTAAATTAATTTTTAACATATCCATAAAAATCCTGGATTCATTTGAAAGCTGAGTAATTGAAAGCACACATAGCTCTAGGCTATACATTATAGGTTTATAGATGATAAAACAAAGAGGGGGTTACCAGATCACAATCTACCTGCTATCTGTGAAAATTAGTTCTAGAAAATTAGTAAGTCAGGCAGGGGCAAGCAATTAACCTGCCTGTTTGAAAAGGTGAACAAGGTTATTCTCATTTTAGCTCCGTGAAGTCTTTTGTCCCGTTGTACACAATTAATTTGAACACATGCATTGTCCTCCAAGCTTCCCCCTTACAAAGAGCAATAAAGAAGCAATTTGCATTCACATTTTACATTTACACTGCCAGAAGTAATACTAGCAAGAAAATCTGCTAAGGTACAGCATTCAAGCAAAGAGTGCAGGGTTCTAAATCTATGAAATCTTGTAAAAAAAAATCTCAGATCATCCTGAATGCTTCCATTTAAATCAGAAACTTCCCAGGTCACCTTGTCCTTAACTCATTCTATTGTGCCTAGGTGTGACAGAACATTATATTTTGTGATTCAGCACTATTTCTACTGCAGTAGCATCTAGAGGCGGCAATCAGGATCAGGTCCCCATCATGATAGGTGCGGTAGAAAAACACATAAGATACGGTCCTCATCACAATCCACGACCCCACTCCTGCAAGCATGTATGCATGTTTTTACATTGATTTCACTGGACTAATTGTGTTTAAAGTTAAGCAAGAGAGTTTGTAGGATGAAGGCTCAAGATATGGCAGAGCATGTAAAAGGTTACACAGTATTTGAAGGCAAGGGTTTGAGTCTGATCTCACCTATAGCACTTTTACACCAGTTTATTCCGCAAGCTTCAGTTGAGTTACTTCAAACTTGCACCGGAAAAGTAACATGGATACTTATTTTGCTATGCAACAGGATTCAATCTCTGTTAATCACATTTTACCAAATAATTACTACTGTTTCCAAAAATTATTCTTATGTAATTAACAAGGAAATTTAGCTGGTCAACAAAGCAGAGAAGCCATTTTATGCACTAAAATAAGTAAGTATGTAAAGGCTTGTCCATGCTTGGGTGTAAATCTACTTTGTACTAGCCTGCTGTGTGCTAAAAGTTCCTTAGTGTGCTATAATCTACTCCTATTTCAAAGCGGTGTAGATCAAAGTGCACTATGGAACTTTTAGCGCATAGAAACAGGGTCCACATGGACAGTTAGTACGTGGCAGGCTACAGCAAGGTAGATTTACATCCCAGCTTGCCTCAGACTAAGTGTTTGTATAGACAAGTCCTCCATTTGGCTATTGATGGTAATGGAAGAATAAGGAAGAAGAAAATTTCGTAGAGAACTATATTACAAAGTACAGCGAGCCATTCTATTGATAGCGCTTAAATTACAACAGTTTAGAATACACTTCCTCCCATGCTCCCCACAAAAATAGTCGGGGTCCATATTTTCCCCAATGCTGCATCTCTTTTGAATAGCTCCAGCAGCACAAAGAGTCTATAAATGGGTTGGATATCCACAGCTGGGAATTCCTCTGATATGATGGAGTCCCCAGCTGATATAGAGCCAGCAGAGCCAGCTCATACACAACCCCCTGTTGCACCCTAGTTATCCTCAGCTGGTGGACTGCACTTTGGGGGGCATAGCCAGTCCGCATAAATAAGAACAGCGACAAGGATGCTTTAAACTAGGCTACAGTTATTGTAGAAACAGCCTCTGGATCATGGAACTGCAATCAACTTCTTTGTAGCCCCTCGCTGTGTGCAATGGAGACTGAGAGAAGCAGAAAATATAGCCTAATGTTTGCAGATGTCGGCAGTTTGGTTGGGCCCCATTCTATGGAAGATTCTGGTGGAATCCACAGCAAAAACGGTGGGAGTTTAGGGGCAATAGAAGGTTTTGGAGCAAACGGGAGAGAACAGGCCACCACGGTCCTTCCTCTTTCAGAACTACTGCCACAACAAACCTTGAAAGGCAGTCAAAAGCTAATGGTTAGCAGCTGACTCTTCTGAAATCACTGGTTGCTATCAGTAGGGGATTCTACAAGCTAGCTAGTAATCCTGTTTTCACATCTACAGAATCACCCAGTCCTATAATCACCTATATTGGGGCCCTGGTCCTGACTGAGCTTTTAAATATTACCACAATAGAAATAATTTTTAAAATTAGACATGAGTTTACAATGTAAAGTGGCTGCAAATATATATATGGAATGCATATGCAAAATCACTCTGCCCCAGTGAGGAAGGTGTTAGCCTTAGATGTATGTAGCTGTGGTGCAAATGCAGTTCTGGATACTTATTCCCAGAAAGACTGAGTAAAAACTGCAGGCAGTTGAGAGAAGAGCAACAGAAGGTATAAAGCATAAGAGAGATTAACCTGAGAGGAAGAAGGATGATCTGGTATTTAAGGCCCTGGACTGGGATTTGGCAGAACTCTGTCCAGTTCCCAGCTCTGCCATAGACTTCAGTCCTGTGCAACCTTGGACAGTTGCTTGATCTACCTTGTGCCTCAGTTTCCCATGTGTAACATAGAGAGCACACAATTGTGAGCATAAAATCCATTCATGACTGTGAGGTGCTCAGATTCTACACAGGTGATGACCATAAAATTACCTGGTAGATGGTGGACAGGTTAAAAGAACAAATGTATAGCTTGAGTAAGTGACTAAGGAGATAAGAGAAGAAACAGATAAAAGTCTAATGCTTCAAAGGTATAGACAGTAGACATGGAATAAAATTCTGTAGTGTTTTGCATGAAGTGAGGAAGAGGTAATGGGGTGAAACTAAGAAAAGAAAAATCAGGCTGACTATCAAGAAAATTTATTTGGCTGTGGAAAATGTACAGTAAAACATATTATGCTGTGGAAATGGTGGAAGTTCCATTATTTGGGAGTCTGAAAACTAAACCATACAAAATATCAGAAAAGCAGTGAAGGGAATGGTGGTGCAATGGGTTTTCTAATAGGTCTCTAACTTGTATGTTTCTGTTTTTCCTCATTTGTTCTTCCCTTAGAAAGGCCAGTCTTTTAAAAAGGAATAAACTGGGTATTTGGCATTGTATAATATTTCAATGGACTTATGAGGATTTAGCCAAGTGCTTAATTATTGTTTGATAGGGTGAATGGGACCAGATAGCAAGTGTGAAAAATTGGGACAGAGGGTGGGTGTGGGGCGGTGGTAATAGGTTCCTATATAAGACACAGCCCGGATTATCAGGACTGATAGTCCTATAAAATCGGGACATCTGGTCACCCTAATAGGCTGTGTTTCCTTCTTTAAATCTAACTCCATTGTTCTTCTGTGAAGGTAGGGGTGTGTGTGTGTGCGCATCTTCCATCCTTGCTCCATTTTTGAAATTCCTCCCCCTTGGTCACCCAAACTCTCCTTAGCAATACACAATTCAATGTGGTTTTGGATGTGGGCTAGAATCTGAAGGATGTAATGCAAATTTTTCACAGGATACTTTAAACAAGAGTTGCGTTTTGAGCTCCATTACTTCAAGTAGAGATAAATCCAACCATAATCATGATTTCACATTTGTACATCTAAAAATTAACTGTGGAAGCTTTCCCATTATGCTGTCTGAGGGTATGTCTACACTACGAGAGTAGTTCGATTTTACTTAAATCGAATATGTGGAATCAATATTACAAAGTCGAACGTGTGTATCCACACTAAGGACAGTAATTCGACTTTGTGAGTCCACACTAACGGGGCAAGCGTCGACATTGGAAGCGGTGCACTGTGGGCAGCTATCCCACAGTTCCCGCAGTCCCCGCTGCCCATTGGAATTCTGGGTCGAGCCCCCAATGCCTTCTGGGGGAAAAAATGTGTCGAGGGTGGTTTTGGGTAACTGTCGTCATCCAACCGTCACTCCCGCCCTCCCTCCCTGAAAGCGCCGGCGGGAAATCAGTTCACGCACTTTTCTGGTCAGTGACAGCGCGGACGCCACAGCACTGCGAGCATGGAGCCCGCTGCGACCATCGCTGCAGTTATGGCCGTTGTCAACACCTCGCACCTTATCATCCACCTTTCCCAGAGGCAGATGCTGAGAAATCGGGCGAGGAGGCTACGGCAGCGCGGTGAGGACCTGAAGTCTGAGAGTGGCACAGACCTGTCACAAAGCACGGGACCCCGCGCCGAGGACATCATGGTGGCAATGGGTCATGTTGATGTTGTGGAACGGCGATTCTGGGCCCAGGAAACAAGCACGGACTGGTGGGACCGCATAGTGCTGCAGGTCTGGGATGAATCACAGTGGCTGCGAAACTTTCGCATGCGGAAGGGGACTTTCCTTGAACTTTGTGAGTTGCTGTCCCCTGCCCTGAAATGCAAGGACACCCGGATGCGAGCAGCCCTGAGTGTCCAGAAGCGAGTGGCCATAGCCCTCTGGAAGCTTGCAACGCCAGACAGCTACCGGTCAGTCGCGAACCACTTTGGCGTGGGCAAATCTACCGTGGGGGTTGTTGTGATGCAAGTAGCCAATGCAATCGTTGAGCTACTGCTGTCAAAGGTAGTGACCCTGGGAAACGTGGAGGTCATCATAGATGGCTTCGCCGCGATGGGATTCCCAAACTGCGGTGGGGCTATAGATGGAACTCACATCCCTATCCTGGGACCGGACCACCAGGCCAGCCAATACATTAACTGAAAGGGCTACTTTTCAATGGTGCTGCAAGCACTGGTGGACCATAGGGGACGTTTTACAAACATCAACGTCGGATGGCCGGGCAAGGTTTATGACGCTCGTGTTTTCAGGAACTCTGGTCTGTTTAGACGGCTGCAGGAAGGTATTTACTTCCCACACCACAAAATAACTCTTGGGGATGTGGAGATGCCTATAGTGATCCTCGGGGACCCAGCCTACCCGCTAATGCCCTGGCTCATGAAGCCCTATACAGGCGCCCTGGACAGTGAAAAAGAACTCTTCAACTACCGGCTGAGCAAGTGCAGAATGGTGGTGGAGTGTGCTTTTGGACGTCTCAAGGGGAGATGGAGAAGCTTACTGACTCACTCTGATCTCAGCAAAACCAATATCCCCATTGTTATTGCAGCTTGCTGTGTGCTCCACAATCTGTGTGAGAGCAAGGGGGAGACCTTTATGGCGGGGTGGGAGGTTGAGGCAAATAGCCTGGCTGCTGATTACGCCCAGCCAGACAGCCGTGTGATTAGAAGAGCCCAGCGGGACGCGCTGTGCATCCGGGAGGCTTTGAAAGCTAGGTTCCTGAGTGAGCAGGGTAACCTGTGACTATTAAGTTTGTTTACAGAGAAGCTGAACCTGCCCCCGTTTCTTTACCCAGTGAATGTTCACTATCCTCTCCAGTTACATACCCCGTTCACCCCGTTCCCCCCCTTCCAACACACATTTAAAAATAAAATCACTTGAAATTTGTTAATGAACACCGTTTTCTTTATTACTGTTTTTGCGGTAAAGTGTTGAACCTGGGACGCAGACTGTGGTGGGGAGCGGGTGTAGTGTAGTGATGCAAAGGACACTTCTAAACTCGAGGAATGACAGGCTCCGCACCGGTGGACTGGTTGTTTCAACGGAGCCTGCCACCCCTCCTGTTCGGGACTCTGTGTGTGGGGGCTATGTGACTTTGTGGCAGGGGAAGGACGGTTACAGATCCCCTGCTGCGTGGCTCTGTGATCCAGGATAAGGACCGCTGCATAAGATCTCTAACCGCCCTCCCGCGCCACAAAGTCACATACCCCCCCCCCCCCCGAACATGAAAACCACCTCCCAGACTGACCAGGGTAACTAGTGACTGCAATGTGTGTGTGCCCTGCTGCTGAACCTGCCCCCGCGTCTGTACCCTGGTAAAGGTGACTGTCGTGTCCAATTAGCAACCCCCTTCCCCTCCTTCAAACAGACTCTCCTCTAAAAGAACATGATGGAAACAGTAATTAACAGAAACGTATTTTTTATTAGCAACTACACATGAAACTGGGGGATGAAACTGGGACGGGGGCTTGGGTGAGGCGGGAAGGAAAGGACTTATCAAATTTTGGGGAATGAGAGCCTTCTGGTACTTGAGCAGTCTGCAGGGGTGGAGTGAGAGTTTTCACGGACTCTGCCGCCCCTCCTCCTTGGGACTTTGGGTGAGGGGGGTATGGGACTTTGTGGCGGGGGAGGGCGGTTAGAGAGAGACTGCAGCGGGGCTCTGTCCTCCTGCCTCCGGTCCTGCAGAACATCCACAAGGCACCGGAGTGTGTCCGTTTGCTCCCTCATTAGTCCAAGCAGCATTTGAGTCGCCTGCTGGTCTTCCTGCCGCCACCTCTCCTCCCGTTCCATGTGTGATCGGTGCATTTGGGACAAGTTCTCCCTCCACTGGGTCTGCTGGGCTGCCTGGGCTCGGGAGCAGCCCATAAGTTCCGAGAACATGTCCTCCCGTGTCCTCTTCTTCCTACGCCTAATCTGCGCTAGCCTCTGGGAGTGTGATGCCAGGGTAGGTCGGGAGACAGTCGCAGCTGTGGGATGGGAGTGAATTCCTCAGAAAGATAAATTTTTTTGGGAACAAAGAACATAGTCTTTCTCTGTGAACAAGACCATGCACAGCACCTATCACATGCGCACTCAGGACAAGGTCGAATTTTCGGCCTTCGCATTCAGTGCCTGGGGTCTTGCAGTGCAGATCAGACAAGCGGGGCAGGACAGCGGAATTTGGGTAACAGGCTGACATGGTAAGCCGTAGACTTGTGGCTGCTTAAAACTTTAATAGCAGCACTGGCCTCCTTTCACGTTCAAAGCAATGCCAGTCCCTGCTGCCAGCAATCCGGCAAGCATGAACTCTGCCCCTGTCCCACCCCCTCGCGGCTGTCCCAGGGAAAGATCCCTGTATGCTGCTCCTCTCCCGCCTCCACCGCGTGGCTGTAAACCACCGGTTACAGTTCTGTAAAGGAACAGGCAAGCAGTCCCAATACTAACATTCCCCTACCTAATTCAAAGCAGGTCACCATAAGTGACATCATTCTGATGAGGATTTCAGAGACCGAGAAAGAAAGGATGCTTCGGGAAAGCCTGCAAAGACCAGGGCCGTATGCCGCCATGCTCTGCAAGGCAATGATCCCCGAGTACTTGCTTGTCTCCTGGCGCGGAAACATTTCCTACCACGGAGGACCCAATAAGGCCGCTCTCCCCAGGAACCTGATGCAAAGGCTTTCCAATTACCTCCAGGAGAGCTTCGTGGAGATGTCCCAGGAGGATTTCTGCTCTATCCCCGGACATATAGACCGGATTTTACTGTAGTTGCTCTGGCAGGGACTAAACAGTAGAGCACCTAGGGCAAACCAATCATGCTAAACCGGACATTGTTAGATTTTTTTTTCAGTAGTTGCACTGCCAAGGACTGAAACCTTAAGCACCTAGGGCAAACTAATCATGAAAAACCCATTGTTAATATTCCTGTTATGTTAAAAATAAATGTTTACATGTTTAAAACACTTACTGACTGATCCTTCCCCTGATTCTGTGTCCGGGTTAACGCCTGGGGACGGTTGGTAGGGGATCTCTGTAAGGGTGATGAAGAGATCCTGGCTGTTGGGGAAATCAGCGTTGTAAGCGCTGTCGACTGCCTCGTCCTCCTCATCTCCTTCCTCATCTTCCCCGTCTGCTAACATCTCCGAGGAACTGGCCGTCGACAATATCCCATCCTCAGAGTCCACGGTCAGTGGTGGGGTAGTGGTGGCGGCTGCACCTAGGATGGAATGCAGTGCCTCGCAGAAACGGGATGTCTGGGGCTGGGATCCGGAGCATCCGTTTGCCTCTTTGGTCTTCTGGTAGCCTTGTCTCAGCTCCTTGATTTTCACGCGGCACTGCGTTGCATCCCGGCTGTATCCTCTCTCTGCCATGGCTTTTGAGATCTTCTCGTAGATCTTTGCATTCCGTTTTTTCGATCGCAGCTTGGAAAGCACGGACTCATCGCCCCACACAGCGATCAGATCCAAGACTTCCCGATCAGTCCATGCTGGGGCCCTCTTTCTATTCTGAGATTGCACGGCCATCTCTGCTGGAGAGCTCTGCATCGTTGCCAGTGCTGCTGAGCTCGCCACGATGTCCAAACAGGAAATGAGATTCAAACAGGAAAAGGAATTCAAATTTTCCCGGGGCTTTTCCTGTGTGGCTGGTCAGAGCATCCGAGCTCGGACTGCTGTCCAGAGCGTCAACAGAGTGGTGCACTGTGGGATAGCTCCCGGAGCTATTACCGTCGATTTCCATCCACACCTAGCCTAATTCGACATGGCCATGTCGAATTTAGCGCTACTCCCCTCGTTGGGGAGGAGTACAGAAGTCGAATTTAAGAGACCTCTATGTCGAACTAAATAGCTTCGTGGTGTGGACGGGTGCAGAGTTAATTCGATGTAACGGTGCTAAATTCGACATAAACTCCTAGTGTAGACCAGGCCTGAGAGAATAGTAGGGATGTATGCTTACCACGGCTCGGCTGAATTATGAACAGTTGTTTTTTAAAATGTAATTTGGATTTAATAAACAATAACTAATATGAATTTTTGGAAATTAAGAAAACATTTTACCTATTAATTTATTCTTTCCTTTAGATGGGGTCATGAATATAGAGTAAGAGTGTATTTGTAATCACAGTAAGACATCCTAAGATGTATGTGGTGTGCATATTGCTAGCACAGTAGATTGACACTTGTCAGGCAGTTGTGCCTTGTCCTAACAATACATGAGGATATTGTAAGATCCCAGACTGACACAATCTCTATTAAGGATTATTGCTAAATTAGAATATCTGTGTTTTTTTCTTTATCTCATTGTTGCCTTTTATTAGGAAGCCATAGAAGGTCCCCTCCACAAACATAGTGCAACTTTGTTCTATTCTCATTATTTACTGTTTGTCTAGCAGTAGTGTGTCATGCCCCTATTGTGCTGGATGCTGTACAAACAAGTAAGACAGTCTCTACCCCTAAGAGCTCATAGTCAGGTTTGACACAGCCTGGGAACATACAAATGGGAAAGAATGGTGAGAGAAGAGGTAACAGTGGAATAAGCACATTTTACATATTAGGTGTTAATCTCAGTTTGCCACGTACATAGCCAATAAGAACTTAAGTGGTTGCAGATTCCATGCCCCCAGTAGGTAGTAAAGCTGGGCTGTGCATCAGCTTTGCATACATCTCTGTAGCAGAGGTTTGCATATAAGCTGGGGAGGAGAGCAGAGTAGAGACGCAGTGATGTGACCAGTGAGTCTGTGGTCACACAGACCCAATGGCTCTCAAAACCACTGTGTATAAAGGCCACAGTCTCTGCTAGAGGCAACAGAGCGGTCTAGAGATGGATTTTTCATAAGCTGAGGCTGCATTCCCTCAAACCCAACATAGTTCCAACAGACCAAGAGCATATACAAAAATTGTGTGTTGGGTGGGAGACAAGATTCAATCCACTAACATTTAAGAGTATATTCATCTTGGCAAACTTTTCTAATTTAGAGCACAATATTTCCTTAAACTGAAATCATATGGTTTATTTTTTATTATGAAAACCTGAGTTTACTTAATCATGTTTGACATTTGTTTTCTCTGGATAATATTTCAAAATGTGCTAATTGCTCCTAGTAATCTCTATAATCTATAAATATTAATGTTTATGCAGTGTTAATAGCAGCTGATAAAACAAAATGCAGAAGAACAAGCAATTCAATTAATCAATTTAAATTGATTTAATGACTGAATAGATAATTACCAAATTGTCAAAACACCAATAATGGTTCCTGTTGAAATATAGAGTAGAGTAGATTGAATATTTTGTGTAATTGCTTTGATGAAATAGTTTAAGGCCATTTTATTTGAATTCTCTGAGATAATAAAAGTAAAGAGACATTTCAATTAAAGGGCCCAGATGAATGATAGACCCCAAATATAACGTATCTTTTTACTGAACTTTCTTTATAAATCACATGCAATTATTCATATACTTTTGTTTTTTTCTTAAAACAAATGCTTATTTGTTTATATGATAAACATTAAAAATCAATGCCTGCATCCAAGTACTTTTGAGCAGTCCTATAATCATAGAAATGTAGGGCTAGAAGGGACCTTAAGAAGTTATCTAGTCCAGCCTCAGATAAACCTAGACCATCCCTGAGAGGTGTTTGTCTAATTTGGTGTTAAAAACCTTTGATGATAGGGATTCCATAACTTCCCTTGGAAGTCTATTCCAGAATTTAACTACCATTATAGTTAGAAAGGTTTTCTTAATATCTAACCTATATCTCCCTTGCTGAAAATTAAGCCCATTACTTCTTGTCCTGTCTCCATGGGCATGGAGAACAATTGATCACAGTCCTCTTTATAACAGCCCTTAATATATTTGAAGACTGTTATCAGGTCCCCCACTCAGTCTTTCTTTTTCATCAAGATTAAACATGCCCAATGTTTTCAGCCTTTCCTTATAGCTCAGATTTTCTAAATCATGTTTGTTGCTCTCCCCGGACTCTCTCCAATTTGTCCACATCTCTCCTAAAGTGTGGCACCCAGAACTGGACACAGAACTCTAACTGAGGCCTCACCAGGAACAAGTAGAGTGGATAAATTTCCTCCTGTGTCCTGCATACAACCTTCCTGATAGTACACCGCAGAATGATATTAGCCTTTTTTGCAACTGCATCACATTGAGGACTCATTCAATTTGTGATCCTTTATAATCCTCAGATCCTTTTGAGCAGTACTACCACCCAGCCAGTTATTTCCTATTTTGTAGTTAAGCATTTGATTTTTTTATTTCCAAAGTGTAATGTTTTCTATTTATCTATATTAAATTTCATCCTCTTGATTTCAGAGCAATTCTCTAATTTGTCCAGCTTCTGAATACTAATCCTGTCCTTGCAACTCCTCCAATGTTGGTGTCACCTGTAAATTTGATAAGCATACTCTCCACTCCATTATCCAAGTAATTAATGAGAATATGGAATAATAGCAGATGTAAGACTTACCACCTCCCAGTTTGAAAGCAAACCATTGAGTATGGTCTTTAACCCAGTTTTGCACCCACTTTATAGTAATTTAATCTAGACTACATGAAAATGTCATGTGGGACTGTGTTAAAAGTCTTACTAAAATGAAGATAGATCACATCAATTGCATTCTCTCCCTCCACTGGGCCAGTAACCTTGGCAAAGAGGGAAATTAGGTTTGTTTGGCATGATTTGTTCTTGAGAAATCCATACTGACTATTCTTTATAACCCTATTATCCTCTGGGTGCTTACAAACTGATTGTTAAATAATTTGTTCCAGTATCTTTCCAGGTATCAAAGTTAGGCAGACTGGTCTGTAATTCCCCGGGTTCTGTTTGTTCCCCTTTTTAAAGATAGGTGCTATATTTTCCCTTCTCTAGTACTCTGGAATCTCCTGAACTCCATGAGTTCTCAAAGATAATTGCTATCAGTTTTGAGACTGCTTCAGCTAGTCCCTTAAGTACTCTAGGATTTATTTTATCAGGTCCTCCAACCTGATCTAATTTTATCTATAAATATTCTTTAACCTGGTCTTTCCCTGTTTTGGCTTGTGTTCCTCCCCCCTTGTTAATATTAATTGTGATGATTATCTGGTCACAATTAATCTTTTTAGTGAAGACTGAAGCAAAGTAGCATTAAACACCTCAGCTTTTGTGATGTCATCAGTTATCAGCTCTCCTTCCTCACTAAGTAGTACTACACTTTTCTTCATCTTTCTCTTGCTCCTAATATATTAAAAGAACCTCTTCTTATTGCCTTTTATGTCCCTCTCTAGGTGTAACTCATACTGTGCTTTATCCTTTCTGAGTTTGTCCCTATGTGCTTGTACTTGTAATATAACCATGTGTATACACATTTAAAAAATGAGTCAATTTCATTTTCAAGCTTCCAAGAGGTTACATTATAATCTAAAGGATATCTGAACATTATTGAAAATATCTCAGCAAAGTCTTTTTAAGAACAAAGAACATTGTATTTAATTTATTAGCTGGACATTGTATAGTATTCAGATCTTCCTTCTTGCAGATCAATATAATTTATAGTTAGGATCCCACAGAACTTCACTGGTGACCACAGGGGAGTAATCTTGTGCCTATTGATCACCTTCAGATTTTATTCTCTCCTGTAAGGTGATTTTTTTTTTTAGTGCCTTTCTAACAGTTAAGATGTAACTATGAACATCTGGTCCCACTGATTTTTAAATCTCTTTTCCTTGTTTTTACTGTGGCATCATTGATGTTCCAGGCATTCTGTTTAAAACTTGACTTTTACTGCTCACTTAGCAGAAATGAGACAAACCTGAATGCAATTTGGCTACCTGAGAACAAAAGGAATCTGCCAGCTGCCTAAGGATAGAATGGGCATGGTGATGATACCCACACAATTTTATACTTGTAATGGGGGTCAGGTGAGGAACAATTTGCAGATAGACTTTTGGGGTGCAGAGGGAGTGGAAGGAAGCTTTCAGGTTTACAGCGTTATTGCTAAGTACAGATGTTCTCTTTTAAATATTCTGGTGTCTAAATTTTGTCCCTGGATTAATTATTAAGTAACAGAATTCCGAGTGCTTTTCTGTGAGCCATGTCCTCTCACGGTTGAGTTAATGAAGTTGTAATGTGCAGGTGCTTTTCTAGTATACTGCATGCAGATATCCCCATTGTGATTCCAGTTAATAGTATGTGTTACAAATCATAGAGAAAAGAACTCTATGCACAAACTAGCACAACTATCCCTTTCCATATTGCCTTAGAGATGCCCCAAATGCTGTGAATTAGTAGACAGCTGGAAGAGCATTCTGGGTATTTAAATGTAAATTGCCATGCAGAGCATCCAACTACTTCTTCGGAGTAGCTCCTAAGATTCAGTAGCATGATGCATTCTGAAAAGCAGTTAGACCTGTTAAAATAATGCCTTCAGATCTCAAATACTTCACAAAACATGAATGAATTGAGCCTTTCAATCAGATAGGTGAGTTTTATGCTCCCCATGTTACAGATGAACAGTGTCATAGAAAGATTAAGGCCCACATTCTCCAATATGACCTTCTACTTTGGGTGCTCGGTTTTACATACCTTTACAGACCTGATTTTTCAGAGATGCTGAGCTCCTCCACCTCCCAGTGGCTCCAAATGACTGTTGATGCTCAATATCTGAAAATCAGGCTCTGGGGCCTACATTTTCAAACTTGGATGCCTAAAGATAGGCACCTAAATTCATACTTAATCCATTTTTATGTAGGTGCTAGATTTTCTGAGGAATCTGGAAACAAAATGCTTAGCATCTCCTAAAATCATGGTCTTTGATGTAGGTGCTCAAGTATCAATTTAGGTGCCCATATTTGGTTCAGAAAAGGACACCAAGCCTATAGCTGCTGGAAAACTGCAGGTCGTTGCTGAAGGTTCCACAGGAAGTCTGTAGCAGAGCCATAATTAGCACTGAGGTCTTCTGATTCCTGGGCTCTGTGTTTTAATGAAAATCATCCCTTTTCTCAGCCTGACCTGCACTCTGATCTACTTTTATTTCTAAACATCAGGAGCGGCGCCAGGGTTTTTGGCACCCTAGGCGGGGGTCCTTCTGCGCTCCTGGTCGTCGTCGGCAATTCTGCGGCGGGGGGGTCCTTCCGCGCTCCCGGTCTTCAGGGCACTTTGGCGGCAGGTCCCAGAGCGAGTGAAGGACCCGCCGCAGAATTGCCGCCGAAGACCCGGAGCGCGGAAGGACCCCCCCCCCGCCACCGAATTGCCGCCAAGGGTGGCAAAATGCCGCCCCCCCAAATCCTGGTGCCCTAGGCGACTGCCTAGGTCGCCTAAATGGAAGCGCCAGCCCTGCTAAACACACACACACACACACACAAATATATATATATATATATAGGAAATCTGTCTTTCTCATGGATTGTAATAAATTATTTAAACCCAATGGATTCTACGAAGTGCGGTAGCAAAGCTTTCCTTCAGTAATGAATGTTGTCAACAATGAACTTTTGTGCACACCTACAAAAAGCCGTCATATAACACTTGACTCTGGGCAGGAATAGACCAGGAGGTGCAAATTAAAGCAACCCAACCTCTATTTTAAAATAATGATCTGTTATATCACAAGTAGTCTAGTTATCAGGGGATGTGACCTAATGCAGTGTTTGAAAGAGTCCCTGGCAAAATTGTAAAAAGTAAAGGAAGATTACTTTAACATCCATGTCTTCCACTGTCCCTCTTCATTCCTCTGACAGCTTCTCTTCCCCCCCCCCCCCCCCCATATACACCATGCTCCAAAGAGTTAGAACACATATTAGAGAAATTCTTCCCTCAGATACACACATTTCACTGTCCTAGCTTTCAGTGGGATTTGGGAGATTGCATCCCTCATCCAGGACAGAATTAGGACCAAAACTCCTATTTTCAAATAATCGTCTAAAATATGGTTACTTGTTATGAGTATTTCCTGTAAAAATACTTATCTCTAGGGCAAAACCCCAACTCCTCCTTGCAAGGGCCAAAAAGTAGCATTTTGAGGGGGTGGCAGAAACCCACAGAGTGGGATATTACACTTGTCCTTCATACTCCAGAGCCCAACTCTGTGTTGACTCTGCATAGGAATGCTGAACGGACGTGGTAGGGTTGGACTGTGGCCATTCTGTCACTGAATAGTACAGAGGTCATGGTCCGAAACTGGATATTGGAGTAAGGGGAAAGAGCGATATTGGGCTGCTACTATTCTCTGTGAGCTGTAATTGCATCCTGAGTGCCTGATGCCCCAGTTTTGGATTGGTGGGAAAGACTCTGATCACTTCAACACCAGCACCTCTGCCCATCCTCCCACCCTATAGTTCCTATGGGCGTTGCTCATAAGATGAGGATTTTGCTTCTTTGAATGCAATGATATTTAAATAGTGTAATTTTATAAATGCCTGATACTGAGCCCAAGTGAATCTTTTGCAAAGAGATACTTTTTTAAATAATGCAGCAGGCAGTGTTATATGAGCTAGCGCTGTGTTCAGCCTCTGGCTGTCACTGGAAATACGTTACATATTGGCTCCTATCATGTAGGAGGTTTGCAATTAGTTTAGTCATTTTGTGTGTTTATTTTCAATTCAAACTGTGCAGTAGATAAAAAAATTATGTGACTGGAAGCAACTTATGTTTTTGTACATGAGAAAATTCAAGACAATTTGGTTTTCTGTTATCTCAGTTTATTTTGAGAATGTAATTGACTGCATAGGGGCCAGTGAGAGTTGTATACATATTGGTTTATCAGCATTCAGAGGTGATTAATAAGTGTGGCTATATTTAACTGTTAAATTTGGTGTCTAGAATATATTGTGAATTTTTTAAAAAGCTTGTTGATATTCAAAAACTCGACACTCTTTTATAACTTCCCTTAGGTTTTTGTTTGTTTTTAGGGTCCAACTGTCCAACACTTTTTTACGAAGTATGATATGTTACTATTCCACAATTTCAGATGAACTGCTTCCAGAACAAAATCAGTGTAATGATGGAAGGACAAAGTTCCAACTTCAGCTCTACATTGGTGTATGAGAGAGTAGATTAATACCACTAACTTCAGTGCAGTTACTTCATATTCGCAGCAGTGTAATGGGAAGAAAAATATGGCCCCATGTGCAGGTTTTTTTTATTCTGCAGTGAAGAATCATGAACTTACCACTTGCATTTTCTTAGCAATTTACTTGTATTTTATTAGAATACAGATTTTCCCCCCAGAGTAAGAGCACTCAAACCAACTTGCAGACAGTTCTATCCCTATCCGCTCTCAGCATAGCGTTCTCTTTGTGTAAATTAGAAATCATTTCCAGCTTGAACTCTACTTTAGAGCTGCTTGAAAAAAGGAGAAAACAGGTGAAAAATATCACTAACTTGTCCTCTTTTGATTAAAATTTCAATTTTTTGAAAATTTTCAGTCTGCTCTAATTTTTGTAAGAATGTTGTAATTGGTATTACTAAGTGATTAGAACATCAGACATATGAAACAAACTTAGTTAATTAGTCCTATTGTTAGTTTAAAATAATATATGAAGAATATAATTTTATTGCTCTTCTTTCCACATAATGGCTTTTTTTATATGTGAAGACTGTCAAACTTAAAAGCTACTTGTATTTTCGGTATTTTTTTCCTAAAACAATTCTGTGCTAAGTCTGAGTGTATAGTATTTCATTTTCTTCTAAATACCTACAACAACTCACTTTCAAAATAACAATTGAGTTATGCATAATGGCATTGAGACCACGTACAGCAAAGGTCATTGAGACCCCTCTTTGTTCCTCCAAATGTCTTTGCTACTCTTTTGGTGTTGCAGCTCCAGAAGTCAACATCTTGGAAAGGCTGCACACCATCATAGTATATATCTGAGTGCTTTAAATTTCTTCTCCTTTAAAACTGTCTACATTAGAACTGTGCCAAACTTTTGTAATGAGAGCTGAAAATTGGTGAAACTCCCCATGTTATTCTGCAGTATGAGTTTGGCAGACACTTCACTAATAATCAGCTCCATGGGTCACTTGGAACTGCTCCGGAGACCACAGTTTGCTTGACATGAACACAAGGGATTACACAGTTCCCATTTTTATCTGCTTGTTTATAGAAGTAATCTAAAAAAGAGCAATATCTGTATGTCACATATAAAAGTTCAGCTGTTTTTGAGGTGCCCCTGTTGCAATAAAAATATGGCGTGTGGAGAGGAAAGAAGATAGCGGGGAGGGCTGTTTGTTTTTTACCAATAGGAAAATATATATTATTTTTCAGCTTCACGTAACTGAAAAATAGAATAGATTTTTCTTCACAAGCTGTACTCCCCTCCCATCACCAAAATTAAGGCCATGACTGGAACATTTCAGATCCCCAAAGGAATTAAGAATGTTGTGTGTGTGGAAACATGGAGGTATAATTGAAACTTTTTTGCAGCCCTTCCTTAAAACTTTTGTTGCCCAGAGATTGCTATAATTAGAGCATCAGACTCGTGAAGCTGCATTTAAGGTTGATTTAACTTTTCTATTGGAAACTGTTGGTTTCTCTCACAGGGTCACTTTTGTGGATGAAATCTCTCATGCACTGTTTGTAAGAGATTTTATTATTTTTAATTAAAAGAAAATCATTTAATATCCATATTCTTCTTCAAGCTTGGAAAATATATTTTTACATATTCTTGAGAATGTTTCAGGTGGTCTTTTAGCACATAGATACACAAACTGGCTTTATTTTAAGAAAAGAACTGACATATTTGAATACATTTTTTACTTGAAAACCATGCACATCACAGTATCTTTACTGGGTGTTTTCCCGTGTACCAAAGTGCAATTATCCACATGTTCATAGATGTAGATATCCCCAGTCATCACTAATTCTAAAAGACTTTTCATTGGGGTCAAATGTAGTTTGGATCTCTCTCTCTCTCTCAAATCTAAAGGTCTTAGTTGGTAACATTTAGCAAAATATCTCTGTGCTTGTACCACTTATTCAGCGTGAGCACTGCTCAACATCATTTTCCGCTACATTCTGAATGCGTCACCTACACGTTAATTTGCAGTGTAACTGTAGCACTAACTCAAATAATGAGAGTATACAGTTGTTGCCTGGAATGAATAAATTATTGGAATCAGGATCAATTGCAGTTGAAAGCCCAGCAGCTACAGATTTGAAAAATATGTGCTTTCTGGTCTGAATATTCCTAATCTTGTCTAATTCCTAAAGCACAGTAATGGATACTCACGTTAGTCAACTCTGTGCTTAGTGTTCTAGATTTGTGGTGAATCTTAATTATGAACCAGATTCTACCACCCTCCTTCACCTTCACTAATCTTATTCCTTTCAGGAGTATTTAATATATATAATATGTGCATACAGTAAGGTATAGGAAAGGTTTAATATCTTTTTATGTCTTGTTGATGTTATTTATGATTTGTTGATGCTTTTTCCTTTTATCTCATTCCCTGAAGTGTCAATGAACACAGCAGCAACAAAATCTGTTCTCTACAGCTATACTGCCATGAGCTGTGATCTTTTCAGATCTCATAAGCTAAGCAAGGCTGGGCCTGGTCAGTACATGAAGATTGCCAAGGGGAAAAATAAGTCTGCAGAACAGAGAGAGATTTTGTGCTAAGACTGCATTTATTTTATCTGTAGAAGCTATTCCTGGAGTTTTGGCTTCACTTTACCTACCATATTTTCATTTTTTTCCCCAGATATGTTTCTTTAAAAATATAAATCAAAGGAAGTTGTGTTAATCTTCTATGCCTCTGCATCTTTAGGACTCATCTTTAGGGCTCAGAAAAATCAAGGAATTCTGAGACTATGCCAACAGAGTAACTTCAACATTAGCTCATTTCCCTAGGTCTTATGCTTTACCATAGAGCCTTGCTTTACATAACCATGTAAAGCAATGTGGTACATGGTACTATCTGACATACAGAAATGGCCAAGCAATACAAAGGAATTTTTTACTTTTTCCTGTAATTATAGCAGGCACCAGTACTATGTAGTGTAGACCACAAACTGATTTTATTTTTGTTCTCGCAGATAAAGAATGCCAGAATGTGGAGAGTGATAGTACTAATCCCGGTTAATTAGGTGTGGGAGGAACACCCAATTGTTACGCTTCTCTATCCCAGGTCACTGGGAAGTCCTTAAATCAAGAAAAAGAGAACTGATGTGGAGGCACATAACTGAGCTTTACATGTCTGCATGCTCTGAGTATTAAGCCAGCACAGACTAATGCCCCAAAGTCCTGTTTGAACATGCACTGAAGGCACTTTCACAGGTACTGTAGATACCAACAACTATATCAAAGAGTAGGAAGCAGAATTAACTGTCTCATTTTGGCAGATACTACAGTTTTCTAGAACCTAGGTACAGTGCCTAGAAACTACTGTGGTAGGCAAATGAGAAATGCTGATAAAACTTTAACTGCAGAATGTTAATCTACTCTGCTAGAATTTAGCCATTCAAGGATATAATAGAAGCATACAACATTATAGAAGTACACAGTGTGCCAGTAGTGACAGATTGCCAGTAATTCTAGGGATCTGGCAACAGATAGTCATAGAGACTGATAAAATAGTCCAGCTTCTTTAGCAATAGACTGTGGGAAGTTTAGAATATGTTGACAGCAAAATATGTTGTATCTGCTGAGGACATCAGGATGCTATGTTGTGAAGGAATAGAAGTTTGTTTTTAACTGTCAGAGTGCTTGCTGAATGTAACACTGTGTCTTAAGGCTGAAGACTAAAGTTGCATCTATGAATTTACTCCTGAGGGCATTCTGTGCCAAAATATTAAAAATTCTGCACACAATATTTTAAAATTCTGCAAATTTTATTTGTCAAATAAATGTGGAGGCTCCCGCATGGCATTGGGGGGTGGGGGGGCGGGGCACAGGCCACTGGCCACTGCCTGCACGGAGGTGGGAGATCACTGTGCAGCTCCTCACCAGGACATGGACTCATTGGTGAGGCTACATCCAACCCTGACACAGCACAAGGACTAGGCCTGCCCCAGAAACACCCCAGGGCCCTGCCCCTCTGAGCGAGGTGCACCGGGTGTGGGCAGACAGGCTCAGCAAGGCAGGATTCTAGTATGGGGGGGATCTAGGTGTGGGTTGAGAGGGTTCTGTGTCGAGTAATCTGGGTGCGGACAGCTCAGTAGGGGATCTGGGTGCAGGGGGCATCTGGATGCACAGGACTTGTTGGCAGGGTCTGGGGGCAATGGTAATGGGACTCCACAGGGGGGTCCAAGTGAAGGTGCTTGTGGCTCAGCAGGGAGGGGTCAGGGTGTGAATGGCTCATTGGGGTGGTCCAGGTGCAGGGGGAGCAGGGCTCATCAGGAGGGGTTCTGGGTGTGGGGGTGGGTGAGGCTTGGTGGGAGGGTCTGGGTGCGAGGTGCTCTAGATGCATGGGGGTTGGTCGGATGGGAGAGCAGCTCCCCGTACAGTGATCCCTCCCCCTGCAGCTGAGGAGCGATGGGCGCAGGAAGCAGGGGGGGGGGGAGTTTGCAGAGCTTCCTACAGCCGGGGGAGAAATCTGGCAGTGGGTCTGACACAGCCCCAGATGCTGTGCAGCGGAAGAGGAAGTCCTGTCCTTCCCAGCCCAGCTGGGACTAGCAGCTGAGCCCGGCGCAGGGTAGGAGTCACCATCCAGGTCTTTCCCAGTCCCACCCTATTCCCCACAGTGATTTACCGCTCTGCTGGCTGCCCTGGGCATCCGAAACTGCCAGGGAAGGTTGCATGACCGCTCTTGTGGCTTCCCTTTGCTTCCCCATCAGAAAGTCATTTTTCTACAGGGAAGCAAAGAAATCTGCGAGGGACATAAATTCTGAGTATGCGCAGTGGCGCAGAATTCTCCCCAGGAGTAATGAATGCAGTAATGTATGTCTAATATCTCTCATATGCACAGTTGCTAAAATATTAAGTCTAAAAGCAACTCAAAGTCCATGCTAAGCCTAATCTGTTGTGTCAAAGTGTTAATGTTCATAGTGTACTGTAAAGTTACCTAGAATGAAATTCAGCTTTCATTTACACTAGTGAAATCTCTGACTCAGCAGGACTGCACAGGTATAACTGAGAATCGAATTTGGCCCATAATGCATGCAGACCCCTTTGCAATATCTGAAGACCTTATGCTAAGGGCTGATTTGGGCAAGGGGAGACACTTGTACCGGGGTCTCAAGCTCACTTCCACCCCCCCTCCAAAAATTCTGTGATTGAGGCAAAATGGGGGGTGAAATGGGTGGTAGTGGAGCCCCAGGGAATATGATGTACTGGGCCCCCAAATTTCTCTAACTATTGCTAACTAAGGACCAATTTTAGGTTTTAGCTTTGAATTTCTTTGTTGGTTGGTTAAATCGGACCCTCGGTATTACTTCAAAGTAGTTATTTGTCTGTGTAGTATATTTACAGGGGAAGCAGACATTCATCTGCCTTCATGAATTATTCAGACACTTGCTGAGTTACCATACAAAGATGGAAAAGGCTTTATGTTCAAAGGCTTAACTAGAGTCACTTAACATCGTTAGAAGCAGTCTCATTGGAAAATAATAATTAAAATTTCCGATGTGATTTTAATGTGATGAAAGGCCAAGAGGGGAAAGAGAGAGGCATGCAGCTGTAAAGGAGGACAGGACTGGATGCAGGCTAAAAGTGAAGGCAGAAGAGAAGTACTGTCAGGTGGAAATGAAGCCCTGGAGTTAGGTCTGCAGGTGACCTATTTATTTTTATACTTTAGTTTCTTTATCAATCAACTTGCAGGCATGGTATTCCTTTTTTCTTGACTAAAAGTATGTGAGCACCATGATCATCTTCACCTGGCATATTACTTTGTAATTAATAGTATGACCACTTCTTAATTTTGGTTCTATGCTCTTTTAACTACACAGTACAATATATTAGTTCCTGCATTATGTTTTCATTAGGATAGTTGAGATAATGGTTTTGCACAGTGATGTAAATATTTCACTGTTTCTTTTTATCTTCTTGTGCTATTGACCTTGGAGTACTTTCAAAGACAGATTTCTCTAGAGGATTTTTATACTTCAAAAGATGTACTTACATGTGTTTCTTCCAAGAAACGTATTGAGAGGACAGTATTAAGTCTGTTTTTATTGGTTAGTGCTTTGTTGTCCTACTACTAAAAAGCACTCGGATATACAAATGCAGCACATAACTGGTTAATAATAATTACATGTCGTTATTTGTCTGGATTGTTCTGCTATACATTTTAATTTTTATTCGACAAATAGGCAGTATAAATCAGGATGAATTAGGATCTGTCAGTTTTCTTTTCCTATAACCATAATTTGATTAGGTGATACAACTCAACAAGATATGGAATTACATTTTTTTAAAAAGGTTGATAGATGAAGCATAATTTCATTATAATGATCATTTCCAATTAATAGCAATGATGGACATCGGGTGGGAAATTAGTTACTGTATATCATAAGTTGATTAGTGGTATCTTGATAAGAGTTAAATGTGATTATTCGCATGAATAAAGTTAGTTGTGTGTTTACAGGATCAAACTGCTAATTTTTAAGGTCAAGAAAAACTATAACCCTTGTCAATAATTCAACCACCCCTCAAAAAAACAATAAACAAACAAGCCACTTTTTAAGGTTGCAAAGTAACAACTGTGAACTACCTATTGGATGATTTATAAAACTCCAGAATTTGAAAATCAAGAAATGAATAGTTAGGGCAATCATGCATTTTACATTGCCCACATAATAAATAAAAACACAATGTCTCTCTCAAATAAAGTGGCATATGTAAAAGGAATGGTTAACAACTCTCAGTAATAAACCACACAACTCCATAGGCAGGACAGTATATTAGTCTCACATCTCCAAGCCCACAGTTGAGCTTACATTCTTTCTGCAAGCCAACAAAGAGCATCATGCTTGCAGAAATATATTGGCACCTCATCTTGCTCTCATGATAATCCCTGAATAATGCTCCTATTGACATCGGTGAGAGCCTGTCAGGGTTCCCTGCCCACTCTGAACTCTAGGGTACAGATGTGGGGACCCGCATGAAAGACCCCCTAAGCTTATTTCTACCAGCTTAAGTTAAAAACTTCCCCAAGGCACACATTCTTCCTTGTCCTTGGATGGTATCGCTGCCACCACCAGGTGAGTTAGACAAAAATTCAAGAAAAGGACCACTTGGAGTTCCTGTTTCCCCAAAATATACCCCCAACCCTCTTCACTCCCTTTCCTGGGGAGACTTGAGAACAATATACCAACTAAATAGGTAAACAAGGTTAGTACAGACCAGACCCTTGGGTTTTTAGGACACTAAAAACCAATCAGGTTCTTAAAAACAGAATTTTATTATAAAGAAAAAAGTAAAAGAAGCAGCTCTGTAAAATCATGATGGAAGGTAATTTTACAGGGTAATAAGATTTAAAATACAGGATTCCCCTCTAGCCAAAACTTCAAAGTTACAAAAAACAGGAATAAACCTCCCTCTTAGTATAGGGAAAATTCACAAGCTAAAACAAAAGATAAGCTAACGCATTTCCTTGCTATTAGTTACAATTCTTGTAATCTTGGATGCTTATTTCAGGTGGGGTTTTAGGAGATGGTTTTTCCTGGTCTGGTCTCTCTCTGTCCGAGAGAGAACAACAAAGAGAGCACAAACAAAACCTCCCCCCACAGATTTGAAAGTACACCTCTACCTCGATATAACGCTGTCCTCGGGAGCCAAAAAATCTTACCGCATTATAGGTGAAACCGCGTTACATCGAACTTGCTTTGATCCACCGGACTGCGCAGCCCCGCCCCCCCTGGAGCACTGCTTTACCGCGTTATATCCGAATTGTGTTATATCGGGTCGCGTTATGTCAGGGTAGAGGTGTATCTTCTTCCCTTATTGGTCCCCTTGGTCAGGTGCCAACCAAGTTATTTGAGCTTCTTGACCCCTTACAGGTAAAGGAGGAATTTTACGCTACCCTTAGCCATATGTTTGTGACAGAGCCATAACGCAATCCACGACAAAAGCCATAACTTTGCATGATTGAATGCAATTTTTTCAGACATCTAATGCAGGAGTTTGCAAAGAGATTCAAGGATATGAAAGTTTGAAGGGGTAGTAACAAGCCATTTTTTTACAAATATGAGAAATTTTAACCAAAGGTTAAAATTTTAAATCGAGATACATTTGTAATGACTTGTTTATTTCAAATTGTGCCTACACAGTAAAACTGGCAATTTTGAGCCCAAATTGGTTTTCCAAGCTTAAGTTACTGTGGGGTTGAAATAGGACTTATAATAAAAACTGGTTGCAACCTTGACAGTCTCTCCATAATGTGAGTATATTGTCTTGATGAAAAGAGGCACTTGCTGTTAACTCATATGTTTCCACTAGTACTATGCTATAGTTTCAAATGCTTACATCAAGTCTAGATTGTTGCCCTTTATTTACAAATGGATGAAATGGAACACAAATAATAGACCATTCAGACGGTTCAAGCTGAGCCTTTGCATTCCAAGCATAGACTTATCAACATGCAAACTGTTCTTTACAGCTTTTCTTTGTGTTGTTACAAAATGGGCTGAGATTTCTGACTTTATTTTCTAACCTGCACATCAGAAGTGAATGATGTGGCCAACACCACCACACTACTGATGTTAACGTCAAGTAAATAATGCAACTTTACGAGGGGGGCAAGATACAAAAAATTATGTAGTCCTGTAATCTAGCAGGATAAGTCAGTAATAAAACATGAAATTGGGTACATTTATAATGTTACATGTATGTGAACAAGTCTTGCAGAAAAGAAGGAATTACCCAGTAACTAAACTTCCTTTCCGCTTCCCCCCTCCAAAAGAAAATTATTACTGTCTGTGTATGGATGACCTAAAGAAGAAACATGGTCAAAATAAAATAGGACACTGTTTGTTTAAGGTACTAGCCGGCCTTTAATTGAACAACTTTCCTGCTCTGGCCCGTCTATAGAAGCATAAATCATTGTTGTCTTCAGCTCAGTTCTTCAGAGTCTACGGCAAAACCCTAGAAAGTTCATTTCAGCTGTGGGAAGTCAAATAAAGGAAAAATAACTCTCAATTTAGCACCACTCTGCCTTAGATATTGCCTTTTGAAATAGATGTTGAAGACTAAATTGAAGGGTCACAGAAACCGCAAATAGCAGAGGATAAAGTTTGAATTAATATGGAACTCTTTTCTTTGATACATACAAGTGTTTTATATTCTCAATTATCATGTTAGGCATTTCTGATGTCAGTAATAAATAGGGAATATATAAACATGCATCTTGCTGGGCCATTTCCAGCCAATGGTCTTCCAAGATCTGCATTCTGCTTCTAATGTTTTCCTGATGCTTCAGAGGAAAGAAAGCAGTTCTTCTTCAAATGCTTGCTCGTGTCGATTCCATTGTAGATGTGCGTGCGGCCACGTGCACGGTCATCGGAGATTTTTGCTTTAGCAGTATTCGTAGTGCCAGCTGTATTGCCCCCTTGAGTGCCACTCTCATGCAATGGTATATCTGGTGCTGCCGGCCCTACACCCTCTTAGTTCTCTTACCACCATGGTGGTCAGTTGGCACACCTTTCCTTGCTCGTCAAGGACTTGCGTTTTTTTCTTACCTTGGTCTTTGTGCCTTTAGGCTTTGTACATAGTTATCTCTGGAGTTAAATACGTATTTATTATAGTAGTTAGGTTCCAGCGGGGACTTTGCCCCTGGTGGGGCATGCCCCAGTCATAGAATCATAGAATATCAGGGTTGGAAGGGACCTCAGGAGGTTATCTAGTCCAACCCCATGCTCAAAGCCGGACCAATCCCCAAATAATCATCCTAGCCAGGGCTTTGTCAAGCCTGACCTTAAAAACCTCTAAGGAAAGAGATTCCACCACCTCCCTAGGTAACTCATTCCAGTGCTTCACCACCCTCCTAGTGAAAAAGTTTTTCCTAGTATCCAACCTAAACCGTCCCCACTGCAACTTGAGACCATTACTCCTTGTTTTGTCATCAGGTATCACTGAGAACAGTCTAGATCCATCCTCTTTGGAACCCCCTTTCAGGTAGTTGAAAGCAGCTATCAAAACCCCCCTCATTCTTCTCTTCTGCAGACTTAATAATCCCAGTTCCCTCAGCCTCTCCTCATAAATCAGGTGCTCCAGCCCCCTAATCATTTTTGTTGCCCTTCACTGGACTCTTTCCACATTCTTCTTGTAGTGTGGGGCCCAAAACTGGAGACAGTACTCCAGATGAGGCCTTACCAATGCCGAATAGAGGGGAGTGATCACGTCCCTCGATCTGCTGGCAATACTCCTACTTATACAGCCCAAAATGCCGTGAGCCTTCTTGGCAACTGTTGACTCATATCCAGCTTCTCGTCCACTGTAACCCCTAGGTCCTTTTCTGCAGAACTGCTGCCTAGCCACTCAGTCCCTTGCCTGTAGCAGTGCATGGGATTCTTCCGTCCTAAGTGCAGGACTCTACTTGTCCTTGTTGAACCTCATCAGATTTCTTTTGGCCCAATCCTTTAATTTGTCTAGGTCCCTCTGTATCCTATCCCTACCCTCCAACATATTTACCACTCCTCCCAGTTTAGTGTCATCTGCAAACTTGCTGAGGGTGCAATCCACGCCATCCTCCAGATCATTAATGAAGATACTGAACAAAACCGGCCCCAGGACCAACCCTTGGGGCACTCCGCTTGATACCAGCTGCCAACTAGACATGGAGCCATTGATCACTACCCGTTGAGCCCGACGATCTAGCCAGCTTTCTATCCACCTTCTGGCCCTGCTTTAAGCCCTGCGACTCCTGTAACAGGCCTATAAAATAGCGCAAGTCCTTGACGAGCAAGGAAAGGCACTTCAACTGACCACCACGGGAGGTAAGAAGGAACTGAGAGAGTGGAGGGCCGGCAGCGCCTGATATACCAGCACAGGAGCAGGGCACTCGAGGGGGCAACACAGCTGGCCCTACAGATACCACAAAAGGCAAAAATAGGCAAAAATCTCCGATGATCACACGTGTAGGCATGCACACACCTACAATGGAATCGACATGAGCAACACATCTCAAAGAACAATGGTTACAAAAAGGTGGGTAACCGTTTTTTCTCCTCACCTTGCAAATCATGAGCATTAGTGTCATAAACAGACAGTTAAGGGTTAATGCCTCTTTCACCTATAAAGGGTTAAGAAGTTCACCTAGCCTAGCTGACACCTGACCAAAGGAACCAATGGGGGAACAAAATGTTTCAAAAGGAAGGAGGGAAGTTTCCTTTGTTTAGAGTCAGTTTCAGTTTGTCCGGAGTGAAAAAGATCAAGGAATCAGCCTCTTATCAGAGTAGTGAGTATTAAGGAAGAAAATAAATAGGTTTATGTTTATTTTTTTTTTATAACTTGACTTGGCATTAGGGGGATAATCAAATTGGGTATTCTTTTGTGTACTAAGGTTTTGCCCAGGGGAACATCCTGTGTTTTGAATCTGTTGTCTGTGAGATCAGCTTGTATGCTATCTCCCAGAGGTTTTTCTTTTACCTTTCTTTTCTTTAATTAAAAGCCTTCTTTTTAAGAACCTGATTGATTTTTTTCCTTGTTTTAAGATCCAAGGGGGTTGGATCTGGACTCACCAGGAATTGGTGGGGGAAAGGAGGGGGGATGATTAATTTCTCCTTGTTTTAAGATCCAAGGGTTTGGATCGTTGTTCACCAGAGAATTGGTGGAGGAGTCTCTCAAGGCTACCCAGGGAAGGGTTATAGTACTTGGGAAGGAAAAGGCTTCCTGGGGTCCGTTCATATTGTGACTACATGACTCCAGATCAAATGTGCTCAGTTTATCTCATTGCGAGTAAAAATTATGTTTCAGTAACTGCCAGCCCTGCAAACTCAGTGTGATTTGAAAGTCAAAATGGATTCTTTGTAGCTTGTTTATCACCCTCAGTTACAGATGTGCAGCCTCATTATCTTCAAATTATCCAAGGTGGTTGTACAAGTGTAACTGAAGACAAAATGTATCCCTGTAATTGAAACGTAACTAACAATTCTGTTGATAATATAGGAAAATAAATAAAATCCAGTTAATTCCCTTTTAGTTTTGTGTTGACCACACGTGGGCTTACTGGAACAAACTTACTCCCCACCTCCCAAAAAAACCCCAAATCGTTGATGAAGTTAATGGATCTGATTCTGAATACAAACAGGAAGCGGACATCCTCCATAAATAATAAACCTCAGTTTAAAGTATCAGGAGAGTTGGTCAAAGAACGTTATTTCTCTCTTCCCGTTTGGAAAGTCATTAGCAGATGTTCACTGTAATTAATTTTACAACATTCTTTTTATGCATCTTACTAATTGTACAGTGTTGTAACTCAAAGCTAGGGGCGTTATTTCCTGACTCAAGTGATAATCCCATAATGCCCAGACATATGATATTTCATTCACATGTATAACTGAAGAAGTTATTATTGACCATACATTTATTTTATCTTTAAAAAAAAAAAAAAAAAAAAAAAAGCCCTGTCAAGATTAACCTGCCCCTGAATAAAATCAACTTGGATTTAAAATTAACAAAATACTTTGTAATAAAGGCCAGGTTCATAGATTGATAAAATCCAATGCCAGAAAGGACCATTGTGATCATCTAGTCTGACCACCTGTATAACAGAGACCACAAATCTTCCCCAAAATAATTCCATGAGCTTAACTTTTAGAAAACATCCAGTCTTGATTTAAAAATTGCCAGTGTTGGAGAATCCACCACAACTCTTAGTAAATTGTTCCAATGGTTAATTACCCTTACTGTTCAAAATTTATGCCTCATTTCTAGTCTGAATTTATATAGCTTTAACTTCCAACCAGGGCTGGCACCAGTGAAGGAAGCAGGTGCCTAGGGCGGCCAATAGAAAGGGGCGGCACTCCGTCCGGTATTGGGACGGCACTTCGGCTTTGGCGGCAATTCGGCGGCAGGTCCTTCACTCCATCTCTTCTTCTTCGGCGGCAATTTGGCGAAAGCTCAATTGGGTTATTGTGGGGGGTTTTCGCCACTTGGGGTGGCAAAAAAGCTGGAGCCGACCCTGCTTCCAACTATTTGACCGTGTTATCTTTCTGTGCTAGATTGAAGAACCCATTATCAAATATTTGTTCCCCATGTAGGTACTTATGTACGGTGTTCAAGTCACCTCTTAACCTACTCTTTAAGATAATAGATTGCACTCCATGAGTCTGAGGCATGTTTTTCTAATCCTTCAGTCATTCTCTGAACCCTCTTCAATTTATCAACATTCTTCTTGAATTGTGGACACCAGAACTGGATACAATATCCCAGCAACCCAATACAGGGTAACATAACCTCTACTTCTACTCAAGATTCCCCTGCTTATGCATCCTAGGATGATATTAGCTCTTTTCCCTACAGTGTCATAATGGCAGCTTGGGTTCAGCTGATTATCCGTCTTGACTCACAAATCTTTTTTCAGAGTCACTGCTTCCCAGAATAGAGTTCCCCATCCTGCAAGTATGACCTATATTCTTTGTTCCTAGATGTATACATTTACATTTAGCCATATTAAAACACACATTGTTTGCTCGTGCCCAGCTAACCAAGCAATCCATACATGCTAATTGGATCTGAATTAGTGTGGGTATGTCTCCTTGAGCTGGGAATCACCTCTGCCTTGCTCAAAATATAGACATACCCTATGTCATAGTCACTATATTACTAAAAGCCAGTAGAGATACTTAGCTCAAGTAGTAGGAGCTCTTAGCAAAGAGTGTTGATGTGTTGGGTCAGATCGACAGAGGTGTACATTTTTGTAGCTCCACTGACTTAAATAAATTTACACCCTCAAACCATCTGACCCATAAGGATACCAATATGCCTTGGTGTAAGGGTGGATTTTATGAGAAATGCAGGCTGTTCCATTTTAACTGAATTACTGATGTGTGTTCATGTTTTTACAGTATAACACATGGCTTTGTTTTGTAATATTTGGGCCAAATGCCTCTTTCAATCAGTTGATGCATTAATATAAGTCACTGTATTAGTTTGCCTCAGATTCAACAGCTTCCAATTTGAAATAACCTCAGACCCAGGTTCACTCTGGCTTTTTCCCCCACAGAAGGAGACTGTTATTCTGTGACAGTGTGTCTTTTTTTTTAGTTTTTCCTTAGTCAGTGTATGATATATGAATGATATATGGGGATCCTATGATGGATTCTGTAATGTTGCTTCCAATGCACTGAACGCTGGTGCATAAGGCTATTGGGAGAGAATTCGTTTTCCAGGTCCGGTCCTGGTTGTATAGACCTGTTGGCATGCTTTTAACTACAACAGCATGCAGCAGGATCAAACATCCAGAATCTGTGAACTTGCCATTTCTAGCAATGATTTGCACTCTATTATTTACCCACATTTAAATGCATTGAAAGAGGGTTAATAACTTCACCTAAGAGTCCTAACCCAGCCACAGAATTCAAGTAGACAGCATACTCCTGAATGTTATTGACCTCCAGAGCAATTAGAAAAAAATATTGATTAAAAACATGAAATATTTCACAGATAAGACCATGATCTCAGATTTAAGATCGAAATCTGATCACTAAGGACTTGAATTACTAGATAACTGTAATAAACATATAGCACACCGAGATGCTGGGTAAGAGACTGAACTTTTTTTTCTGGCTCCAGTCACTTAACTGAGGTCAGAGTTACAAAGGTTAATTTCCCTGTCACCAGACAAGGGTCAGTACCCACTGACTCCAGGAGTTGCAGTTATAATAATGAAAGAGGTGGAAACTGAGATGGGCAATACTTTGTGAGGGAGCAGTGAAGGATTTTGTTTTTAATCATTTGGAACCTAATCTTGGTCCCACTGAATTCAATGGGAATTTTGCCATGCACTTCAAAGGGAGTAGAACTGACCTTTAGTTAAGATACTATGTAGAAAAGTTGAGTGAATAATTCACAGTAAATACTTTTTGACAAGTTAGCATTTTTTCTGTTCATGTGTTGTCTGTAAAGACTGATTCTTTTTCAATTTTTTCATAATTAAAAATTATTTTCCAAATAATGTTGGTGAATAATCCTTGGTCCATCTATTGTTCATGAGGAGTTCAGTATGAATATTCAAAATTCAAGCTGTGTTGATTAAGTTTGACTGGACACAGAGCTGACATGATGGTTCTGTTCCCTGATGTTGACATAAGTCTTTGGATCAAATTGTTTATGCAAATACCAGATTTCAAGTTAGAAATTCACTCTCCAAAAATTTCATGCAATTCCCTGTCTACATACTTGAGGAACATATTTGTTAGAATATTTAAGGAAAGTGGACATCAATAAGCACAGCGGAAGTGAATGAATTTTTTTGTTGGAGTGAATATTCATGAACACTTTTTCAAGGCATTTGCACAGCTCTCCTATATCATTACAAGCTTATTAAGAAATGAGTTTTGATGAGCAAACCTCTAAGGTTTTATAGTCTGCTCATTCAGAAATTCCAGTGCTTATCTGAAGCTCATCTTGACTACTCAAATTGCTTCCAAGTCTCCCATAGACAGGTGATCTCGCAACATTTACCGGACCTTGCTTCTAATCCCGACTGAAAACCCCCCTGTAAAAACAGCATTTTTCTGAGTATTTCATCAATCCTAGATCCTGTCCTAGCCCTAGCATGGAGGTGAAAAGGCAAACAAAAGTGAAATAAAAAGCCTTTTCAGACACTGCAGAAACTCAAGACATTTGCTTTTAAAATGAATGAAGGTTGGCATGTGAGGGAGATTAGAATTCCTGCTATTTCTGATGAACCAGTTTGATCGTCTCTAGAAATCAGTCCATGTAAGTATAGATGTGGTAGATGATGATGATGATGATAATACTTAGCACATATGAATTACTGCCTGGAAAGATAATTGCATTTAGGGAAATATGAGACCTAGTAATAACACCAAAGATAAGTTTACAGGTAGTATGGGAAATTTTAACTGCTTAGTAATATGAAGGTACCCATCTGCATGAGCATTTCAGTAACCCTAAATAGCTGTAGCATAGCAACATTTTCAGTACTATCATTAGTGAAACCTCAAATATGGTACTTCCAGAACTGATTTTGTACCTCTGTAAATGTTTGATGAATATTATCACTCCCAGAATTCTATAGGTTATCTCTTTTTCTAGAAGCCGGAGGGTATTTAACACAACAGCAGGTGAACTGGCCATCCATAACTTGGTTCTTTTCCACATCTGGCCCATCTCTCAATAACAACATAATTAGATTTGAGAGATTTACAAGAAGCAGCAAGACAAACACTTGTGACCTTATGAGAGTTCACTTTGAGGGAATAAGAAATGGCTTAATGCATTTTATTTTGAAATTTTTGTTTGGGGGAACTATGGCAGTAAAGTTAAATATGCCTAAAAAGAGTTGGAGAGAATCCAAATGCAAATTGTTCCAGTTAAGTTTTCAGTGCAGAAAGCCATGCAGTTAAATAGGCTGTAAAGAGTAGTACATATAATAAGTAAAAACATGTTAAAAATATAAATCTGGTAGGATGGAATGTTAGCAAAGAGAGAGATTTTAAGTATAAGTGAGTAAAATGATGATTAGATGAGCAAAGAGAAATACTCAGTATGAAATAGCACAAATATTTCAACTAACAGTAATAGGGTCTTCAATTATGTTTTAATAAATTGGTTACTAAAAACATTATAATGGGAACACTGGAGACAGGGGTTATTCAAACAGTATGTTTAATTGTTTTGCTTCCCTCTGAATAGAGGAGGGAAGGAAAACTGCCCAAAGCAATGACTTTTCCAGATAGCATGGTATTTGTGTATAGAAAAGAAATTGGTTATGGAAAGTCTTGATCCTAGTCTGAAGTTGAGACATAGTACCAACATCAAACCCAGAAAGTTCATTTTTATGAGTTACAACACAGTCTGTATAGTGTCTTTCATGAAAATTACAGCTGATTGGGAGGGAATGGTGGACGAGAATGCAGAGGAGGGGAAGGTGAGGAATTCCTCATAGGGAAAAAAAGTTGATTTTTTTTTTTGGTGAAAAATTGAAAACTACAAATTATTTTCCCCAAACTGAACAATTTTGGCCAAAAGCTTTCAGTTGAAAAAAGAACATTTAGATATGGAAATGCCATTGTGGTACCTAATAAGAGTTGTAGTTCAGGTGTCTCATGGCCTGATTCTCCTGTATGGGCTGGTCACAGAGTAAAATTCAATGGTCAGGTATTTTCATCATGGCAAAAGTTTACCAAGGATCAGTTTTTAAAATATTCATTGATGATCTACAAAAGGAGAGAAACAGTAGGCTTGTGAAATTTTCAGATGATACTAATGTTTGAAGTTAGTAAAGATTATGCTAAAAGTATTGAGGGAACATCCAAGTGATTTAACAAATAAAGATAAATGGGCAACACAAAGGCAATTGAAATTCATTGTTGACAAATGCAAGGTAATGCAAATTGGAAACAATTATATAAACAACTCATATTCTTTGCTGCATTCTAAATTAACTGTTAGCACTTAGGAAAATGACCAAAGTGTAATTGCAGACAGCTCAATGGAAACCTTTGATCAATGCATAATTGTGGCCAATAAGGCTAAGAAAATGTGAGTAAGTATAATGAATGGGATTGAAAGGAATACTGAAAGTATTATGATGATACTATATATATCAATTGTAATTGTCGTCATATACAATATTATGTTCATTTTGGGCATGCTACCTCAAAAATTATATACTAGAATATGTATATGTGTATAGAAAAGGTAAATCGGGAACTCATATTTACCCTTTTTCCTTATGCAAGAATAAGACGAACTGCAACAAATTAAAAAACTGATAAAAAGTAAATACTTTCTTCACACAATGCAAAATTATAGTATTCACTGCTATAAAATATCATTGAGGCCAAGAGGTTAGGAAGACTGTATAATGGAATTGACATTTGTATGGATAATAAGATAATCTACATCCTTTGCATAGGATTAAAAATAAAATACATGTATGGATATAAACGATGATGCTTCAGGCATATTCCAATTTATGAAGAATGGGTTATGAAAGAACTTCCTCAATTGGCAGGTAATCCCATAATTGCCCATTACTGGATTAACTGCACTTTATCCTGAAACATCTATTAGTAGCCTTGATGGAACACTGTGGTAATTCTTCTGTTGCTATTTTCCTAAAGAGGACAAATTTTCAAGTGAGATATGAAATGAGATGGGGTGTCCATTACGCAGAGAAATATAGTAGGTTGTCCTAGACCAAAAAACCGACAGAGGAGCCTGTTGTTACTGTAGTGTTGTGTGCAAGAACAGAGAGGAAACCAATAGAGCTGGTCAAAAAACTTCTTTTGAAACTTTTTTTTCCAATAGAAAATTACTTTAGAAAAAAACATTTTGTAAAAAAACAAATCTGTTTTCTCTAAAACAAAGCAAAACCAAGACACCAAATTACTTAGGTTTTTGATTTTTTTTCAGTTAAAATCAAAAGTTACTGCAGAGAAAATAATCATTTCCTGACCATCTATAGAAACCAGTAGTGGATAAGCAAAAAGAGTGGACAGAGAAGTTTTGTGAGAGCAGTATTCTGGAGCAAGCTCATGGAGGATTTTAATATCAAGGAGAGCAACTTTCAACTGGACCTGACAAAACCATTTATCATGTACCCACTGAGCTGATTTACAGTTTTTCATCTACATTATCTCTATCCTGTCTCTTGTCATACATTTACTCCCCAGCTTACTTAGCCCACTTTGCAGGCTTTATGTTATCTCATCAGCTCTCCACATACTGAAGTCTATCTTCCACTTGTTCTGCCTATATATGCGCACGTTTTCCCTTCTTTTCTCCACTGTTTCCCAAAGCAATTGTCTTTCCCATTGTGTGTCTTTAAATGTTTCCTAAAAACTTTCTTTAAGCTTATAATTGGCTCTGGGTCTTGTGGCATTTCAAGTTAAGAATGCTATACAGTTAATACAAAAATGTACTGTTTTCTATTTCACCTAGTTCCATTTCCTTGCCTGTTCATTTAGTTCTGTTTTCAAAGCACCATTCCCTCATCATGTATGGTGTCTGGTGACCTTTGATACAAGTAACCAGCATGTAAAATTGTATTCCCACACTACCATGCAGCAGCTGGTATCCCAAAGGTATTTAGAAATCTCCCATTCTTTACATGGCTTCTGTTCAGCTACACAATAACCCTTCATCAAAGGTCTGTATTAAGTTGAAGTGTTGAATAAACTTTCCTGAAACTTGTGATGGATGAGACCAACAGGACTGGAAAAGGGCCTCATAAAGAATAAGGGATTGATAACATAATATACACCTCTACCCCGATATAACGCTGTCCTCGGGAGCCAAAAAATCTTACTGCATTATAGGCGAAATCGCGTTATATCGAACTTGCTTTGATCCACCGGAATGTGCAGCCCCGCCCCCCCGGAGCGCTGCTTTACTGCATTATATCCGAATTCATGTTATACTGGGTCGCGTTATATCGGGGTAGAGGTGTACTAATTTCTGGGTATGCATGCTATGACTCTTAAGTAGAATCAGAACTGCTCAGGTGTTTTTGATTTTCTTGTCTGCTAGCAACTAGCCTATAAAGAAGATATAAATTTTAAGGGTAATTCTCCTTTAGCTCAAATGGTAGACCTCAGTGTTTACCATACTAGAAGTTTTGAGTTCCACTCATGATTCTGCTTGTTTGCTGTTTAGCTGATAATCATGATTTATATGTACCTAGTTTATGCTTCTAATAAACACTAAATGCACATGGATAAGCCCTGAACTGGGGGAAGTATGGAAAGTTCTGAGTGATTTTTATGTGTACCATATGGCTTCCAATAGCTGTGATCTCAAACCTGCTTAAATGTTTGGGTTTTCCTTGTTTTCTACTGACTGGTCCATGAAGAAGGCTGTGTTATTGTAATGATCTCAGGCGACATGTCATCGCTGCATGAATAGGATGATGTCTGAGGACTTAGTCACTGGCCTATGCTCTGATACCACATTAGAGCTCCAAAGTAAATTAGAACATTATGTCCTACTATTTTTTTTGTACTATCTACCTGATTATTCTCATACTGCAATGTGACAATCCAGAATATGTCCATTTGCTTTATCAACTGAGATTCTACAATGGTACTTACACCAGCTGTTGCAGAGGCCTTGTAGCTTTTACAGTATCAACAGTTAGAGCACTTAGAACTTTAATAAAATTAGGGGGTGGTTCTAAACCCAGATTCCCTATGATTCTGTCAAACCATTCCTGCATTATGTATTCACTGATAACTACCTGTTCTTTGTTAAATTCCTTATATTTACAGGTTTGGCATTAAAATATTCACAATCTTTTAAAATTAATGGAAAAAAAGGATTCCTGTGCCAAGATTTAAAATGATATCACCAAGCCGTGTCCTTCCAAACCCTCTCCTCTTCTTCATATTCTTCATGACCCTGAATTTTTATTTTCCAAGTGCTGAATAGATGAAGTAGACACAGTCTCACCTACAAAATATCCTTGCTATCAAAAAGTCTTAATTAGAACCTTCTAAATATGAAGCATCTGTTCACAAACAAGACTGGTTTCTTTGTAGTTTGTTAAATTTTGTGTGGTTTACTGTGAATTCTGCTGTGCCGGTCCAATAATTGAAACAGAACTTATCAGGCACTTAGTAATGGATCACATTGTCAGAGATGAAGATCTCTCATGCAAATCCATGTAATGCATGTTTGATGGCAGAGAAAGAAAGATAATAGTCTACTTGAGAACTATATTCCTTAGGTTTGAATAAATGGAAGACTGTAATCTAAATGACAATTGATCAACTAGTCTGGCATTATATCTGATCTCGTTTTCACTTTTTATTTAACAAAGTGCTCTACTTCATGTTTAAAGTATAATATATCAGCAATGACAATTTATTAATCATTCTGTGGTATTCAATGCCCGCCTACGTAGGGTTTTTCTGTTTGTTGTTTGCACAACAATTTTAATTGGAGGGTTTAGTTTCAGTAGAAATTGTAGCATGGGTTGTAACACTATATTCAGCATAAAGTAAGGTTGAGCTGTGTCATTAGCTATGTATTTTTTTCATTGGGAGTAAAATATGACTTGCAAAAGCCATGTTTCTGAGGAGATTATTTCTGATTGCTTCTTATTTACAGAGTAAACTGGATTAAGGACCAACTCACTTTTTATTCAGGCAAAACAACTATTTATTCAATGGGAGCTTTGTCTGAATAATAACTGAGTTAAGACTTCAGGATTTGGCCCTGAATTTAGAGCACATTGGTGAAAATCAATCTGAATATTTTTCATCAGGGAGATCAAACTTCCAGTCACCTAATTCCCCGACAGACTCTAATTCTGCAGCATTCTAGCTTTCACATTTTTTTAAAAAAAATAGGGTTTTATACTTTTCAGAAGTGATGAGTTTCTAAAATTCCCCTTGAAGACAGTGGGAGCTGTGGGTGCTGAGTTTTTCTAAAAATCAGGCTCTGAAGATAATCTTCCAAAAGTGAACTAATGTGATGCTGTTTTAAATAGCCCTGAAACCATAGTGTTAAGGTAGATGTGAACTGTCTCCATTCACCCTAATGTGGAGCTAACTCAACTCTGAAACCCAGTAGTACTTTAAAAAGATAATTTTTTCAGAATGCAATTGTTTTCCTACTTTGCATGTATGATTCTGCACACAAGGTGGAAAGTTACACATGCAAGTAAATGGACAGAAATTCTAAAGTCTCTTGCATCATTTTTCCCCACTGAGTGATGCTTAGATAAAATATTATCTAAAAATTGGCCCAAGGATATGAAATATGGGAACCTAAAGTCAGGTTCCTAAGGCCAAATTTATGTGTCTTCAGGCCAGAAGGGACTGTTATGATAATCTAGTTTGACCTCCTGCATAACAAGCTACAGAACCTCACCCAGTAGTTATGCATATTAAACCTTGGGAACTAAGAGGGCCAAAGTAGCAAAGAAACCTAGTGATGGCTCTTTGCACAGGAATGAATTTTACTTTTCATGTATAAGGCTTTGAATATGCAAAGCACTAGATACATCCAGAGAATGTCAATGCCAGAGTCGGTGCGGTGATATTTTTTTACTCGACCAATTTCTGTTGGGGAGAGAGACAAACTTTTGAGCTTATTCAGAGCTCTTCAGGTCTATCCCAGGGCCAGAAAGAGCATGGAAAGGCATAGAGGCATCACACTGATCTCTAGCCAGGAGAGGGTGCTTTGTGTTGCTCAGTAAACACCCCTGCAGCAAAATAAAATGTGTGTCTACACTGCAATCAAAGGTGTAATTTGCAGCCCAGATAGCCATACCTGCAGCTAGCTTTACTCTAGCTAGTGAAGCTAAAAACAACAGTAAAGACACAGCAATGCAGGCTGTTATAGGCCTGCCTGAAACCCGGACACGTACTCGTGGTGCTAGCTTGTGCCATGGTCTGTGCCACTGTGTCTTTGCAGTTTTATTTTTAGCTGTGCTACTTAGACTGAAGCTAACATGGATATGCGTACTCAAGCTGCAATCACACCTTTGATGATGGTGTAGGTATATCCTTAGAAAACATTGACAGGCCACAAAGGTTCCAACTTTGTCCAATACCACTGGTAAGATGGTGGTCATAGTGTGATATATCTCAAAAGAGGCTGGGTGTTAAAGTGGGGAGAAAGAGGACAGTTGTGCAGTGGTCATTAGGGAAACAAGTTTCTGGGGAAACATAAATGGATTTGCTAAGGCATGGCATGATCCTCTAGTCTACAGAGACAAGTGTTCCCACTTTCAGTGGGCAACCATAGCTGCCCGGTGGGAATGATTTACTCTTCAATTAGTGGCACTGCTGTATCATAGAGTAGGTTTTCTATATCATCCTAACAGGAATGGTTGTTAATGCTAAATTACAGAAGGATTCCAGTGGCACACCTGCTTATGCGCATATGAATAGCAAGAATTCCTTACTAATTAATGTAATTGCAATGACTATATCATAGGCATAAATAATAAGCATCTTAATACTATTTTTGTTGATGTTGGTTGATTTCATGATTAAAGCTGATCATAAAATAAATAGTCTGTTAGTTTTTTCAGTCCCTTTTTATATTGTTCCAGATACCTGAACAGGAGAGAGAAAAGAAGGAATAACCTTGACTTACCAGTTTTTATTTGAAGAGTGTAGAACCCCGTTGCCATGGAGATCAGCATTTAACTTGCAGACATGACTCATTCCTGACAAAGCTTCTGTAAAGGCAGCACCTTAATGGAGAGTCAGGCAGATGTTTGATTATAATAAATAGCTTAATAAACTATGGGGAAAAAATCTTGATTTGCATTTACCATTCACATGTTAACTTTGAGAGTAGGGGAGAGAAGAGGGTAGAAAATGGAGAAGTTAAATATATCCTGTCTTAAATTCCAGGTTAACGCTTATAAAGAGTTGCACCTTTTCAAAGACACTCTTTGCTTCCGTTTTACCACAGGTTTTTTAGAGGATTTTTTTGGGAGAAGAAATTTAATGCAAGTTGCCTGATCTTAATTAGGCTGAGGAACATAAAATAATATTACCCATTGGAGAAGTGTTTTAGAAGTCTGATCAGAAAAAAAAGCTAATGTGCTATAGACTTAAAGAACAGGAACTTAGTTCTGGGTAACCCTGTAGAAATGAGTCACTGACTATCCTGGATTTGGAGTGATGGAATTTAAATGCTCGTGCTTATATTTACCTGCCTAAAGAAGAGGGATAGATTTTCTGCTGCCCCTAGTATCTGCTGGGCATCTGGGGTGGAACAGGAGGAATTGGTTGAAGCTTCCTGATCTGTTGGCAGGTCTTATGCCAGCCCTGGAGTAGTTTAGTGCAACATTGCAGCCCCGGTGCTGAGCTTTCCTGGTGCAGAAGTGAAGGTTTGACTCTAAAGTCTTGCGTTTGTTTTGAGTTTCTCAAGAGCAATTTTCCATGACCACCTAAGCTACTTATAAGGGGCTCATCTGGCTTTTATGCACGTACACACACACACTCTTTCTCCTAATGCTGGAGTCCAGCTAACCAACAACCACTCTACAAACCTGAACAGGGGAAGAAGGTTCCAGCTGCTCCACTTCTTTTTTCCAATTAGCTGGAGAAGCCAAACATTTGGACTTTGTAGGAAAATTAAGGCAATGGGGCTTGGCCTCTGGATATAGAGTTCTAATGTACAGGAGCTCTCCTTACCACAAGCACAGCTGCTATTATTTAGGTTATATTTAGCCTTCTGGATAATATATGGACTAGAATGCTGACTATATAATACCCCAACCCCTTGTCTTTGTCTAGTCTCTCTAGGCGTAATTTGACCTGAGTTCACTGGCATGTATGTGGTGGAGAGACGAGGATGTGCACTCTGTGCCACCCATGGAGGGTGCAGATTGGGTCAGCTCCAGAGTGGGGGTTCACCTCCTCCCAGCCCTTTGGGGTAGTTTGCTCACTGAGGAAGGAAGGGGCGAGCAGTTCATGTTCATAGGGACTATAATTGTTGTTAGACCTTTTATAGGCCATGCAAGGGAATAAACTCCTTGCAGTGTTCCAAACCTTCTGTCCCCAAAAGACGCACGCAAGTGCCGGGCTCAATCTGGTATGTAAGTGACCTTGTTGCAAACCAACAAAACCAACACTAGTATGTTGGAAAATATTATCATATTCCTCCTTGTAGCAAGGACAACAGTAGCTCAGATCAGTAAGCATGTGTAAATTTCAAAAGAGAAAATATGTCAGTCCTGCAGTTATTGGGGATTATTTTATTTCTTCTTTCATTGTGCATAGAGTGTATTCATCAAGCCACAGGGCAAGAGTATCTTCCTCATTTGATTAATTTGTCATAAGCATAAGATTTGTGGAAGTTTCTATCCTCATCTCTCCTCCCCCCAACCCTGGTAGTCTCTCTTCCATGGGTGAGCAAGCTGATCGGAATTATATACAGCACTACGTGGCTGCTTTACAGTTCCACAGCTCCATTTCATTGTCATCTTTGATTGTAAAAGGTTCATTTCACTGTCGATTAAATCAGGACAGCAACCTTTCCAACTAGACACCAGATGGAACCACACTTCAGTTAACTTCCCAACCAGTGTACAAATATTTTACCCTTGAATGTTACCAAGAAACTATTTGTTGTAAGTATAAGAAGGAACCATAGTTGCAGATTCTAACACAGGGAGATTTATTGGATCACATATATCAATTGTCATATATTGGGATCGCATAAGATTAGATTAAAAGGAAAGTGAATGTTGAAATGACTGAGCATAAAGTTAAACTTTTTAAGGACTGATAAACTTCATGGAGTATTGAAATTAAGTTTTCATACATCTTCTTCATTGTAAAATTGGAACAGCAAAGAAAGGGCACACTGGAGTCACCAACCTCTCTTGTGAGATATAACTCTTTCCCCTGTGCCTTCTGTGTTCCTGACATTTTCTGTCTAGCATGGCCCTTCTTAATAAATAATAAATTCCAATTGCTTTGCTGGTATGTCTGCAAATTGTAAAAGAAATTAAATGAGGGAAGCAAGTGTCTGTGATGTCTGCATTACAAAGAAGTGATGGATATAATCCACTGCCAGCTGTCTTTGTCTGATTAACTTGCACAGTAGTCAGTGAGACGCCTCATGTTAAATGCCTTAAGACTGGACCCATAATTCCATATCTTTGTAGCCCACTTCTAAATTAAGTTTCTCTCTATTACCTCACTATTTCTCTGAAAGTCGGATGAAGTTTTCTCTATGTAACAAACATAGTAAAATAGTGAGTTTAGGGACATGGCTGTTCTTGTGTAAGGGAGAGAAAACCCTCTTGTGTACAAATTTACAGACAAAAGTAAAAGGTAGAGCTGTGCAGAGGACAGAAGTTCTATTTAGTGAAGCATTTTGATGCTTTGAAATTTGACTTCATTCCAAATCAGAACAAAAACTCTTTCATTTCAATTTTAACTTTTTGTATTATTATTATTATTATTATTATACAGTACAAAATAAAATAAATTGAAGTAACATGTTTTTAAAAAATGAAAATGTTCCATTCCAAAAATGTCAAAATAGGATGTTTTGGCCCCGTTTTACATTGTCAGAACTATTTTTCTGGTTTTCTTCCGAAACAGAATTCTGGCAAAATCAACTTGCTTTTGCAAAGGATTTTGGTGAATAGCATATTCTGACAGAATATGATTCCATCAAAGTTTCTCCATGAAGCTATAGATTTTTATTTTTTTATTTTTTTTAAGATTGGATTGATTTTTTCCATATAACATAGAACTGGTCATGCAGGCTAATAATTGTGATAGTCTACATTTGGTCAATCATGTAAATCAATAAAAATAACATGGAGCAAAAAACAATTGATGGAGCTAATGATGACAGGAAGTAGGGTTTTATGCTAAGGTTTAATCCTTTTATGGTTGCATACAAAAAATGGGAACCCGTATCCCAGGATGTAGGCACTCTTAAGAAAATTTTTAAAATATCATTTTTGTGATTTTCAAGTTTATCAATTAATCTAACCAGCAAAAAACAAAAAATCCCAAATCCTCTCACCACTCTCATACCTTCATTCCCTAGGAATGAAGCCATGGAAAATGACATGGGCTTAGCAGCATGCTCTGATGGTCAGCATTTTGGGGCTGTTTCAGACCAAGGGGAGGAGTGAGTTCCAAGTCTATGGGGAACTGACAGAAATCTGTGCAGGCAGCTGCCTTTTCTAGAGGGCTCCAGCGTGAGCACCGCTGCTGACCTGAATGGTGAGGGTATGGTATCTTGCAGGCAGGCCCTAGGGCATTTAAGGCTGTATAGATTAAGACAAGCATTTAAAACTCAACCTGGAAACCGGTAGGCAAACAGTGCTGATCATAGACCATGAGTGTAATATGCTCATGGAGAGATGCCCTGCTTAACAAATGAGCGAATGTGTTCTTCACTAGTTCTGTTAACACCATCCGTTTATTCTGTAGCTCCATGTAGGGTGCATTGCTCTAACCTTCTCTCAAGGTGACAAAGGCATGGATGGCATCATACGTGATAAAGGACCAGGAAGTTTTGATTGTAAGTAAATAGAAAAAAAACTGCCTTGGCAATTGCTGCTAACTGGTTACCTAACAATAGCAGGGAAACCAGCCTTAGATTATGAACTCAAACAACAATAAAATGCAGACACACCTTTAATCAAAGATGGGTATCATCTTCACCCCATCTTCCAGTTGTTTCCCCTAGTCAAACAACATCACTTCAGTTTTATCCTGATTGAGCCTCAGCTAGCTGTCTTTCATGCTCCAGTCTTGAACAAACACTAGGTAAGAAAAGGTGAATGACGTAATATCGTCTATTGAACCAACTTCTGTAGGTGAGAGAGACAAGGTTTTGAGCTTACACAGAGCTCTCCTCTACAACAACACTGCAGCCACTTGGTAAGGAATTCAACAGCTTTGACTGGATCAAATGAGATGGAAATATATAATTAGGTATCAATACTGTACTCACTACAATGCAGGGGTCATCCCTAACTCTCCAAGAGGCCCATATACACCTCTACCCCGATATAACGCTATCCTCGGGAGCCAAAAAATCTTACTGAGTTATAGGTGAAGCCGCGTTATATCGAACTTGCTTTGATCCGCCAGAGTGCGCAGCCCTACCCCCCAGAGCACTGCTTTACCGCGTTATAGCCGAATTCATTTTATATCGGGTCGTGTTATATCGGGGTAGAGGTGTACTTCTTAAACAAGAGGGGAGATGAGATTGAATCCTGCAGAACATAAGAACTCCCCCTTAAAGGAAAGAGCAATTTTCCATCCCCTCTCTTGGGGAATATGCAGCAAGAAAGAAATGCAGCCAGTCAAAAGCAAGCCCTGCTCATCCCTCCTGTGACCTTCAAGTCCATCACTACCTTTTAACTAGTTTTAACTCAGAATGAAATATTATTAGATACAGGGCAACACTTGGCCAGACTGTAAATATCAAGGAATGATTGCTTGAGGAACAGCTGCATATATGGTTCTTTAAGAGAAGCTGGCCACCAGTCTTCCAGCAAAGAGGCACCACTAATCTCAGTAACGAGCCCAGTTCTTTCTAGTGGCCTTCAAAAAATGGTGAAAAATTTCGAAGTTATTTCACAGGGATCCAAGTACACCTATTTTTAATTGTTTTTATTTTAGTGGAATTTTTATTAAAAACATTATTGAAATTCTTATCAAAATGGTTATCAAAATGTTTCATTTATCAAAAAGCCAGGTTTTGGTAAACAGAAAAGTTGGTAACTGTTTTGATTTGGAAAAAAATGTTAAAAACTTGTGACTAAGTTTTTGGGGGAATCCAACAGTGAACAAAGTAATTTTGTTTTCTGAAAAGGTCATTTGTTTATTAAAAATTTTGTCTGAAATTTTTTGCCCAGCTCTAGTTATCGCACAAACTATTCACAGCGCATTCAGTATTTTAGAGTAACCGAGACTGATACTCTAAGGAGAAAACACTTGTTCCTTCATAATACTGCCCTGCCATATGGAGGCAGAGAGTTCTTCCCAACTAGGCACAATTTTATCTACAAAGTAAGAAGAAATTTCCATACAGTGGTAAGTATTTAATTTGATAACTCAGTGTAGATGGCTCAGATTAGTCCTCCATCTCCTGTGTATTTATGCTATGTTGTTAAGCTCAGGGTAATGCATTGTTTTACTGATATGTTCTATACCATGAATCATTACTTTGAGCATCCTCTCAATTTTGATTACAACTTGAGTCACATTTTTGTGCAGTTTATATAGGCATTGAGGCCAGGTTTCCACAAATCTATCTCACTGAAGATATGCTCCCAGCCACATACTGCAAAGTGTAAATTATCTCAACCATGTGACTGAGGCAGATCCTCCGCTCATGTAAACTGCTGCATTGGTATCAGCTGAGGATCTGGCCCAGGCACTGCTGGTGGAGCATTGCCCGATGTCTTATATTCTTTCTGGAAGCTACAAAGCATACATGAAGAAAGCTGGAGATAAACTGCAGATTAAAAACCTGGAGAAACTATCCCCTTAAGAATGCCCTCTAATAAAAAAAGAAAAATGTGATATCTATTCAGAATGGGAATGGTGATTAGAATATACTTTTATTGCTGTTTTGAGGGATGCATGTTTCCCAAGAGAGACAGCAGAGAGAGAGATAAAATGGAGCCAGCCAGACTACATGGTTTTCTACAGCAACGGAAAGAGGAAAAACAACATTAACCGCACTTTAAAACACTAATTTAAATGGTCCATGAATGAGTAAATAAATCATTTCAATGGTAATTTTTAACAGCTAGTGCCCATAAAAACAAACAAAAACAAATACATTGTTCATCTATGACAGTGGTCCCCAAACTGTGGGGTGCGCCCTCCTAGGGGGATGCAGAGGAATGAGGGGTGTGGCACAAGAGGGCAGGGAGGGAGTGCCGCTCAGCCCCACTCCGCCCCCAGCTCCACTCCAGCCATGCCCCAGCCCTTGGCCGCAGCTGTGGTCCCTGCTCTCCGTCCCTGGTCTCTGCTTCTGGCCACGGCTTCGCTCCCAACCGGGGATGGGGGGCACAGCCACATTCTATTAATGCTAGGGGGACACACGAGAGGAAAAGTTTGGGGACCACTGAGCTAGGAAGTGTGACAATTCTCTAATTTAAATTCATAGCATACAGTGGGCAAACATTCAAGTGAATCTCCGTGTCAGGGTGTAATCCCATTACATTACTCAATATTCTGTGCAGTAATTAAGAGAGATGAATAAAATAAATACATTCTGTGCTAAAGATCACATCATCTGGTATCAGAGGGGTAGCCGTGTTAGTCTGAATCTGTAAAAAGCAACAGAGGGTCCTATGGCACCTTTAAGACTAACAGAAGTATTGGGAGCATAAGCTTTCGTGGGTAAGAACCTCACTTCTCACTTGCATCTGAAGAAGTGAGGTTCTTACCCACGAAAGCTTATGCTCCCAATACTTCTGTTAGTCTTAAAGGTGCCATAGGACCCTCTGTTGCTTTTTATCATCTGGTAAATAACTATTTGTAGCAACTCAGAGAAAGGTTGGATGTTGTTCTGTCCTGATCATGCAAAGGACAATTTTCTCAAGCATGAAGGTGTGGTTAGGTGGAATTAAGAATTGCCTGCAAAGTCTTTACATTATAGTCAATCAGCTACTCTGTCAGTGTCACTCTTTTACATGCACTTTGGTTTCATGTTTCTATTAAAATTATTAGGTCCTGACTAAGGAATTGTATGATGTACAAATAACTCTTCCCTTTGTTGAGGGTGGGGTATCTTCTAGTACTCTCAAAGATTCCATGTTTTCTTTGGTCAGAGAGACAACCCCTAGAATGAGCTGGGTAGGGGAGGTCACTAAAGGGCAATTTGTGGCTTTCAACTAGCTGTCCTTCTCTAATCCCGTTCTGAGGACCAAATATGCAGCACTCCCATCCAAACCTTTAAACTTTATGAGAAATGGAAAAGAGGATTAAGATTTAGCTTTTAAATGAAATGTTAAATCTATTGGGTAGCGCAATGCGTAATAAAAGGGAAGCAAGTGAGCTTTAGCAATAAAATAGTGTTCTGTCTCTTCAGACATCCTGTGCTATACTGAATATCTCAGTGCCTACAAAACAAACAAGCAAACAAAACAGTTGTGGTATAAATCTAGAATAATTTCAGTGAAGATACTTCAGGTTCACACTGGTGTAACTGAGATCTGGATCTGGTCATGGCTGGTAATACACGTGTTTGTATCTGCAGTTATTAAAAGTGCAGGATTTAACAAGTCATTTGTGCTCTTGCTACATTTCTGTTTCTCCATGTTGTGGTGTCATCCTTATCTATTGATAAATCTGACTTCATCATAATAGTCACAAATGCTTTTAGAGGTATATGCAGTGTTATAGCTCCAATGGTCCCAGGATACTAGATCCCAGGATACTAGAGAGACAAGGTGGGTGAGATATATCTTTTATTGGACCAACTTCTGTTAGTGATAGAGACAGGCTTTTGAACTACACAGAGCTCTTCTTCAGATTTGGGAAAGGTACTCAGAGTGTCACAGCTAAATACAAGGTGGAACAGATTGTCTAGCATAAGTAATTAACACATATTTCAAGGGACCATTCAAGGTGAAGTGGCCAGTTACCCCCCTTCCGGTCAAGAGGGGAAAGGCAGCTGGGGTAGAGGGTTGTTAGTGGGTATAAATCCAGTGTATCTTATTCAGTGGTTTTCAGTGTCTTACAGCATTATGAATTTAAGCTCCCAGGCTCATCTTTTGAAAATGTTGTGCGGTTTCCATTGAGGATGAGGACTGAGAGGTCAGATACAGAGTGGTCGTTTTGTGAGAAGTATTCACCCACTGGTGATGTGGTGTTTCTTTTATCATTTTCCTGTGTGAGTTCATTTGGGTACCTAGTGATTGTCTGGTTTCACCCACATGGTGGTTGTTAGGACATTTAGTGCACTGGATGAGGTACACCACATGTTGCGATAGACATGTGTAGGACCCAGGGATCTTGAAAGATGTGTTGGGGGGTTGATCATTGTAGCAGTGGAGATATATCTGCAGATTTTGGATCTGTTGTTCTAGCAGGGTCTGGTGCCGCTTTGAGTGGTGTGTCCTGGTCTGTGGGGAGATTGCTTCTGATTATGAGTTGGAGAGGTTGGGGTTGTTTGAAGGCCAGAAGAGGAGGTTCAAGGAAGATTTCTTTGAAGATGGGGTCCCCATCAAGTATGGGCTTCAGTGTGGGCTAGCAGTATGAGTAATTATGCAGCATTCTGGACAGGCTGCTGAAGTGCATGCTGACATGCCTTCATTGTTCTGGTACCCAAGCTAGCTAGATTAAAGAGAACTCGGTTATGTCTGCATGAGCTGCAGTCACACCCTCTGACTGCAGCGCAGACCTACCCCCTTCTCTACTCCACATCAGCGTCGGTAGTGTACCCACCTGCTTGATTATAGCAGGCTTCGTCATAAACCCAAGCACTTTGCTTACAAACACAGTTAATAGGTTTCTTTCAAATAAGCAGCTCTTCTGGAGAAAATTAAATGAGTGCTGCATGCATGACACTTTGCCTGCCTAGGTCTTGGGTCAGACAATTAAGAGCGTGGTTCTGTCCCCATTACACAATGCGTAGTACCTAACTCCATGAATAGTCCCAGTGAAACCAATGGAATATACAAGGTACTGAAAGCTTTTCATAACTGGGAACTTCAGTCCTGCTAAGTATTTGCTCACCCTGAGAACAGCTTAGGTATGTTTCAGGGCTGAAGCTCCACTCCTGCAACTTAAGTGGATGTAACTAAACTTCAGTTACTTGGTGTTTGCTACATTAGGGTTTACCTGTGCTCCAAATTCACCTTGCTGAGAGCAGAATTTGGCCCATCAGCAATAGCAATTTACACTTATATAACACTCTTCCCAAAGAAGCCACAGAGTGCGGTACACATTATGAAATTTCCAGGAGTTAAGAACAGTTAAAAGCAACAACAACCCAATTTTGAATTGCTGCACAGATTGAGCATTACAAATAGCACGAGGAAGTATATTTCATAGTCAAAGGGCAGGACTGCTAAAAAGCTTTGGTTTCTATTGTCATAGGACTATAAATAGGACAGATTTAAGAGACCAACTGATTCAATAATTAATGAACAGTGAGGGGTATAATGAATCAATTAGATCAATAAGGGTCACACCATACAGTATGAGGGAGGGAAAAAACACCTTAGTGAAAATAAAGAAATTTAAATACAAGTTGTGGTTTGGATTTCAGTCAGGATACTTTATTTTATTTTTATCATGGAGAGAGGCTAGTGAATGTGACTAAATTTGCAGGGTATGTAGGGAATGCTGTACTCTGTGTAATACAAAGATAGAGACTGAAGTCAATAGAGGTCCTCTGAGTTACACCACCTGAGAGCCATTACACTGCAGTCTGTGAAGCCTGTATAACAATATACTTTTCTCTGGAACTATAATCTTACTACACTCTTATACCTTTTGTGTGTGTGTGTGTGTGTTTGTTCCCTCTCCCATTTTTCCTCCCTCTTTTCTGGGGCAAAAAGGGAAGGATTTCAGTCCTATAAAAGAATGAGAAACCTCCCACTAAACTCCACTAATGTTGGTAGAGTAAAAGGTGGTATAGGATAATTCCCAGGATAAGTCATTTAGCCCAGATCAGCTATTTTTAAAGTTCTCTGAGGTCATGAGTTTGGAAATGGTCTCAAAACCTCACAAGAACTGTCAGATTCATTTTTCATTCTTGAATGGGTTTTTTTATGCATGAACAGGATTTCTAAAAGTGGTGATCTCCAGTATGATAACGATGATGGGGAAATCTTTTATCTTGCTCATCAGCATCACCTTCCATGCTACAAAAAGTGACAGTCTCAGGGAGGCCTTGGTTGAAGAAGAGAACACACTTAGCAATTATTAATTATGGGAAGTAATGCACCCAGTAGATAAAGCACTGGATTAGGTAATAGGAGACTTGGGTTCTATAACTATCTGCCACAGAATTGCTGTGTAACCTTAAGCAAGTCACTTAATCACTCTTGCCTTCCTATGAGTAATACAGAGGTAATGATACTTACCAATTTTAGTAAAGTGCTTTGAGATATGCAGATGAAAAGTATTCGCATAGCTTATCAGTGGTATTATTTTAATTGTTATTACAGTAATTTAATCAAGACAAAGGCTTCACTAAGAATTGTTTGAATCCTGTTTTGGGTGTATTGTGCATTGTGTTTGGGGTGGGGATGCTTAATTAAAATCCTTATAATTATAGTAACATGTTTTACAGGTGTACATTTCTTCAGTTTAATTTATACTGAAAGGAATAGAGTTAAAGATAGAAAAGATTAAGGAAAAATAAGACCGGCATCAAGTTTCTTCAGTAAAAGTTTCACCCTAATCCCTTGGAAACAGCATGTGCCACATTAGACAATTCAAGGCTGGTAGGAGGTGCAGCCCTCCATCAGGTCTCTTCCCTTAAAAATAGAGAATTTTATGTAATAAAGCCGTGTTTCCCTCACTTCCTGTTTACATACGAGAAACTTGATTTCATCATTTGGTTCATTTCTTCATTGTCCCTTTAAAGAAAACTCTAATCAGTAAATATGGTATGAAGAATGGCTGGATGCTACAGTACATAAAATAATCAAGTAAATGTTTTATAGCTCTGTTGTAATTGAGCTACCTAGACCTGGTGTATTTAATTAATGTTCTTTCCTTTTTAATGTATTTTGGCTGTTAGACAAGTACTTGGCCACCTAGAGTCTTTCATCTCTGATGTTAATTGACTATTGTCTGCCAATTACTATGACTGGAATCCAAAGTGAATTATTCTGGCTTCCAAAACAAATTAATTTGTCTTCCAAATTAAAGAATGCGAATATACTGATAATTCATAGAGAAAAGATGAATGTGTATCACTCTCAGAATTCAAAGTTGGAAGGAGGAGCATATGGAAAGACAATGACAAAGATCACCTCTTTTCCTATGATTCCCTCTACTGTTGATCATGGCAATTTGCTGCAATTTATGTGTGGACCATCAGGAACATTCATATGGGGAAGTACAATACAGGGAGGTAATTGAGGATAGAACATTCAGGGGAGAAAAATCCATCAACTGCTGGGGTTTTACTGTGAGCCTTAAAGTACAATCACCAGTGGAAGGGCACACCTCAAATAAGAGAAAACTAGAGGAGAAAATATACTCCAGTGTGCAAAATAAGTTAATTTCATAGCTGCATCCCAGAATATCCAGAGAACAAAGAATTTAGCAGGACCTAAAGACACCTAGCTCAAAATTCCACATGGTGGTTCAAATTTATTTGGATCAGAGTTCAGGATGCTAATGAAAAGGAGACTGACAGCCAAGACTGAGTCTTGTAGGCTCAGGGTTGGGGCGCGGGCTTACTGGACTTTTAATGGCCCGGTCGGCAGTGCTGATCGGAGCCGCCATGGTCCCTTTTCGACTGGATGTTCTGGTCGAAAACTGGACACCTAGCAACCCTACATTTATCAGGCTTAATTAGAAGGGGAGATACTGTAGGCACAGTGAACTCCTTCATACATAAAAATAAGAGGTAACTAGTTGCTTTACTTTACTGGATCAGGGATGTGTGATGACACAAAGGCATGCCTTTTATGCTGCAGGGGACAAAATGAGGTTGAAGCAATGCTAATAAATTAGGAAAATAGATTTAAACACACAAGCTATTTGTTACATTTGCTACATTTTACTGAGCTATTTGAATGTTTTTGTGCCTACCAAGGTGTTTGTCTTGATTTTCTGTAGATGAACAATGGTAAGAAAGAAAGATACAAAACCAAGAGTTGCAGTTTTACAACATAAGCTATCTTTATCAACAGCCACCAAATATCGAAGCTCCCCTAGCAGGTCTCCAATAATAAATGAATGTAAATCAAGTATTCGTGCAATCATGCAGGTCATTTATAATTGCCAGGTAATTTAGACATTAGCAAGCAAGTAACAGAAGGTGGTTTTGACATGCAGAAATCTATCACAAATTATATTGCTACCTTTTATAACTACAGTGCTATGATTAATGTTGTGGGGATGCCATAGAGAAATAAAACAGACTGTATTTAGATGGATGAATAATGAAGAAAGCTTATACTTGCTGCAGAGAAATACATTGGCAAATAGTGCTATATAGAAAACCAGAACATTGCTGCAGTATTATGAAAATATGTATATGCCAAAATTAGATGTTATATATGATATAAAAGTTAATAAATAAGAAAAGGATGATCCATGTATTTAAATATCAATATGATCTTTTCTTGTGTGCAGTTTGCTCCTGTTATCCACTTTGAAAGCTAAAATTAATGCATTGATATAACTACCCTTACTTCCCTGAAGTTCACTCCTTGTCTTAAAGAACTGTGTATAGGACAAACTTTTAAAAATAGGTTTATGCTCAAGAATGATCTGTGACTTCACGTATAGTTCTGCCTTTTGACACAGTATGTTCTGAAGGTAGTAGGGACAATTGTGATATTTAATAAGTTTGCTTTCACTTTCTCTCCTTCCCTCTTCATTTCCTTCTTTCATTTTTCTTTGTCTATCTAATCAAGTTTATTAATCTAATCTTCTGTACTGTATTTCTCCATCTAATCAGCATTTGTGAAGTACCTGCCATTTATCTTCATAATCTTTTGTGTATGTCACTTACATTCAATCTGATAATTTCTTTTTGTTTACTCTTACCTATAGTCTTCCTCTGATGTTTTTTTTCTCCTTTTGAAATTTGTATAGGAAAATAATGGCAGAGCACGTGCTCTCTCTCCTCTCCACTTACAATTGACAACCACTCACAATGCACATATCCGATTCCTCAACATCACACTCCAATGCACAACCTTAAGTCTGACCTATAATATGTTATTACTTTTTTTTTAAATGCTGAGGTTAGAGTAGAAACTGAATTTTGATGTGACTGTGAGGAATTAGCTATATGGTGGAAGTGACAGGAAGTTTCCTCTGGTGGTGGCATGTCTCTAAATGTGTTTAGGTGTTATAATGTGTAGGTGTTAAGGAATGGTGATAATAGTGCCCTAATTAGTGATTACCTTGATTTTTCAGTCATAGTGCTGGTAGGAAATGCACTTGAGAAACTACCTCTAAGTTAACTAAGTTTTGTATCCAGCGTTTACTAACAGTATTGAGATATTGCAGTCCATTTGTTTCGTGCAATGCCGTGATGGCAAATGGCATCTAAGGATAAATGTATCATTACACAATAACATGCTTTCCATCACATCTTAGCCTTTAAGTCGGGGCATAGGAGAGCTAGATAAATGTGGCTAGGAATCCTTTCTGCTGTCAATGAACACACACTGGACCTGTGACTCAACATTTATCTGTGCCACAGCTGTCAAAGCTGTCTAAAGCTTAGAATGTAGATAACATTCCATATAGTGTGGAACAAAGATAGTCATCACTAGGTGAAAAAATGCTCTGTTATATTAATTTAATCCTGAGATTGAAGGGTGTGTTGGTTTTCACAGGCTGTGATAGATGGTGACATTTGGGAAAGAGACGGAAGAAAGGAGGCTGCTTTACTTTTGGGAAAGGACAACAGCACTAGTTAATCCCCATCTGTAGTTGCAATTCACAGTGCTGGTCTATATCAAAGAAAGCAGAAGATATGCGGCCGTGCAGCAGTGTGTTGATTGTTGTTTAGATCTATCCTGAAATCTTTACATCCAAGGGACAAAAGTGGGGAAATGTGTTTAAGATGCAGCAATTGCATTTGAGAAATACCGAATATGGGTAATGTTGTAATGTTTACTTTCTGTGCATATTACATGTCCCCTTAATTCCCTTCTTTGGTGTTAACAATCTCAATCATTTGGAGGTGAGACTAGACTGTAGCACTTCCACTGCTGTCCTGAGTAGAGGAGGCTGCAGAACTGCACTGGCCCAGGAGGAGGACTAGAGAGATCATTCTTCAGGTTTTTTCCTTGTGCACAGGTTGGGGGCGGGGGGGAGGCGAGGGTGTGATCTGTTCTATCTGCTATATCAGATTGTGTGCTGCCTCCTCTCCACAGGCTGGTGCAGAGGGGGATCATGGCCATATCTCCAATCCTCCCCCACTCTTTGTTGGCATCCTGACTCTGGCAGGGAGCAGGTCAAACAGTCCCTGCACTCCCCAAAATGCAAGAGATTTTTTTTGAGAGAGGCCCATGCACAGCTGTGCAAGGTGTGTGTGTAGAGAGATTGTTGCTCGCTCTTCTACCCTCATACATGGGTCTCTTGCAATCCTAGCCTTTGATATCTTCCCTTGGTTTTATTCCTATAATGTCATACCCATAAGCATTGTGTAGTGCTAGTAATTGTTTTCCAATAAAGCTTCTGACAGGCTTTTTATCTTGGGATCACTCAAAAATACTTAGTCACATGACATGTAATTAATATCATGTCTGTGTATTGGACTTAGTCAGTAATTCTCCTTGAAACTGTATATTCATTTTGCTTGGAGATTTGATAAGGACTGCTACAAAATTCCCACATGGATAAAACACAACAAAGCAAAAAAAGGCTCTTGCTGTGAATCTGTTCAGAGGTAGCACATCTGATTTTTTTTTTTTTTTTTTGGACAGTCATGTCTATTTCACTTTAAAGCATACCTGAAACCTCCCCATTATGTGCTCTATGTGATTATTTTTTACCTGATTATATCATGGAAAAGCATCCACTAATGTTTCAACATTCACTAATGGATAATTTATTTTGTTTTTAAGTCAAGGATATATTTATTGTTTTGAATGCAGTTTCTGACCTTGTGTGTCAGAGTAATGCAGGGATAGTAGCCGAATATGGTAGCATGAAAATTGTACTTGTAATTGCAGGCAAAAGCATTACTGTGAAACCCTCACACTGTAACAGTACGTATATTATTGACTCAGTTGGCCTGTGAGGTAAATTGCTCCAAGTCTTATTACATTGCAATTAGCAGTTTCAAATCAGAAAGATATTGGGTCACATTCTGATCACCTTTGTTGATTGGCACCCTACTTTACAAAGGTATCCATTGACTTCAATAGAACTGTTTGTGAAGAAAGGTACTATTCAATGGAAGATTATCAGGATCTGGCCCACTATTTGAGTTGGTGTAATGATAAATAGCATCAAAAAGTGCTCTATTAATTTGGCACTAGTTTTCCCTTCAGTAGTGGCAGTGTAGATGTACTTGTTGAGTAAATGCCGAGAAGAAATCATTTCCCTGAAATGGCTATCTGCAGAATACAACACTGGTAGGTGTGGAATGAGATCTGTCTATCAGCTGCAGATATTGCCATAAAATTGTCTTCCTTGCACTGTGACAAATCCTGTGGCTCCATGGGCCTCAAGAGAGGAATGGTCAGGGACTGGGGAGTCTCTTCATGTGTCGCACAACCATAAACAAGCCCATATTTACGGCATTTGTTGGAAATGTTTCATAACTATGTACCAAGCATATTGATACTATGCAGTAGCGTTCAGCTTGTGTAACGGGGAAGATCTTGCGGGGAGTCCAAAGAATCCTGCTCTGGAATTTTTTGAAAAATATCTGCCATTTGATGCAGCTTGGTTCATACCCAACGGAAAAATATTTACTCTTCAATCTCTTGATGCGTACCAAGTGATAACACTAGATAAGATGAGAGGAAAGCAAGGAAACCACTCCATTTGCTCTTTCGGTTTTATTAAACTTTTAACACATCAGGTTCCTGAGGTTCCTCCTTCAGCTCATCCCTGAATCTACCAACTTTATTTAGATTCACAGGAATGCACTACTCACACACTGCAAGAGTGCACCAAAAAAGTGTTGTAGGTGTATTCTTTTCACACACAAATGGAGCTGGCAGGGTAAAGTGGAGGGTCTAAATTGTACCATGTAAGGGCCTGTGAGCTAAAGTAAAGCAATCCTGATGTTTCATTTTTTGTGTTGTTGAGGCAGACCGGTTCCGAGCTGTAATTTTATCTGTATTAGAGCTTTCATTTTGGATGGCTAATATTTCTTGTATGTAAATGGGACCTTAAAAAGTTATTTTAGGCAGTCACTATGATTATTTATTATTTTTTGGTGCTATTTGCTGAGTGCTGTACAGAAGGGGAAAAAAGGCAAATAGCCTTATACAGAATGACAGTATTTTATAGTTGTAGCCCAATGCACTTTAATATTACTGTTGGAAGCTGTAGTATTTTGAGATACTATTTTAAAATATTGTACTTTTTTTGTAAGACACTTCAGATAAAATGACTAACCCAATCTTAACCCGCTAATTGAACCAACCTATGAGGTTTGAAAAAAGCTAGTTTTAAGCTTTAGTTTCACTGTTTTTACTGTCGTTTTTATTGGGTTTGAAAGTGAAAATACCAACAATCTTTTGTGAAAGGTTATCCTTAGACAAATCCTGTTGTTGCTGTAAATCTCCCATGAAGGCCTGGTCTTTTGAGATTTCCAACATCCATTCTAGATCAGTTTCAAATAAGTTCAGGCTTCATATAAACATCAAATAGTTAGATGTTTATATCCAAACTGAACTTCTAAAATTGTAGGTAATAATTAGTGGTGAATGAACCTCTAAAATTTTGAAGTCAGAAAATTGTGTGTTTGTCTCTTTTATGAAAAAGTAAAAAAGAACTTTTTCTGCTTCTACTGTTAAGATTCATAAATGATTTTGAAATCATGCATGGTGATTTAGGGTCATGGTGCATGTGAACAATAGATAATTATAGGACTTATATTGCTTAGTATTGCTTAGTAAGCAAAATACTGAATAGTCACAGAAAACACTTCCTTTAAAAAGTGTTTTCTGTGACTTGGAGTGGCAGATTGTTGGAGGCGGCATTCTGCCCAATCCTAGGGCGGCACGGCCGCTTTTTTTTATTTATTTTTTTGTTCTTGTTCCGCTCCTGCTGCCCTGTAGGGGGCGGCGGGGCGGAGAACCAGAGCGCCCTGCAGGGCAGTCCTCTTCCTTCCCTCCCCGCCGACCGGAGCGGAGCCCTTGCGGCATGAGGCGGCACAGCAGGAGGGGCCGCGTGGCAGCGCCCCTGCTGTAGACCTGGCCGCCCCCTTCTCTCTCTCTCTCTCCCGCTCCCTCCCCTTCCCGCCCCCCCCCCCCAGCCGGTCCCCCTGCACCCGCGCTCCGGACGCTCCGCAGGTTTTTTTTTTTTGCTTGGGGCGGCCAAAAAGCCAGAGCCGGCCCTTGGTTATGATTCTTTATACTCTTTACCTTCTTGATCTCTCAGCACTCTGGTGCACTCCTGGGCCAAAGTTGCCCACTTCAGAGCCTTTTAGAAATCTCTGTTCACTCTGACATCCTTCAATATGGCTCCTACAGCTGCTGGACCCCCCCCCCCCCCCCCCAGTGGATGGAAAAATTCCCTCGTTTTCTGGTACATTTTGGACGTGTGAGACAGTCTATGGTGCTCCTGCTGGCAGGTCATCTTCTCAGTTTCTTCTTTAGCACAGATGCATTTGACCCTCACTTCTTTTCCTACACCAATAACTAGAAAGGAGCTAAGGTCCTGACAGACATAGGCCAACTAGTTCACCCTCAGATGAGACCTTGAAATGGCTTGTGGACCTAGAACTGCATCTCTAGAATGTTACTGTGCAGGTGCCATGCGTGCGCGTGCGGGAGAGCCTTGTTCAGACTGCAGACCCAGTGCTGTCTGTAACTACACTTTTTTTATCTTTATCTCTAAGCAGAACTTTCATTACAAGTCATTTAAAAAAGTATATTTAACATCATTCTAGGGCATGTGTATCAATTTCCTCCATCTTAACAAGTACAAGTGCTGAGAATTTGTTCTCACTCTACCAGTACTTCACACAGCTTTGAAAATGCACTCTACTTTACTATTTTTATCTACTGAGGTGAAGACCTCAAACATCTAGAGAGTTCTTTCTTGCTATCATGCCTTCTCTTTACAAGACCATGAGCCTAAGTGGAGTCCTCAACTTTTCCCCCACAATTTAAAATTTTCCTCATTTATTCTCATTATCTGGTGTATCATGGTGGGGAATTCAACTTTCCCACTGGGAAGTTATATCTATCTGTGGTGGTAACAAAATCCTGGACACTGCCACTATCAAGAGAAGATGGATGAGCCCATTCAATGTTTTCATGAATATTGCTGCATGAATTTCCTAGCAGAAATACTGAACTATTTTCCCAGCTTGATCAGCCCAGAGAGCAATCATTTTAGAGTATTTTCAATGAAGTTCTCTGCAGCTCAGCCTGTTGCCACTAGAATGATCTCACTAAGGGTTCCTTAAGCTAATATTTGCTTTAATAACTCAGGTTTGTACCTGTTAGAAATTAAAACAGTTATTTGAGTTATTGTATTTTAAAGTCTCAATTTTTATTTTTAATTGGAGCAAATGTTGCCAAATATTCACAAAGTATATGCTATCTTACCTGGTGGTCAAAGATCTGTCCATTCTTTTGGACTCAAGATATTGAATGAAAGAAAATATTCAGAAGATATGCTCAGCCTTATTTTGTTAATTGTACTTTGGTAGGTTATTTCAAATGTAAGAATAATTCAAAAGAGCTTAAAGAATACTCATTAATTCCTGTTCCTTGTGTTAAGACCTTTGTGTTTCTCAGGTCTAAGTAATTTCAACTATGAATAAATTTCAGTATGTTCAAATTTATGCAACTGAAATGTTAGAAAATAACATTAACTCTCCAAAGCCTTGGGACTTGCTATATTTTTCTCTACTGCAAAATCTTATCCTTCCCTTTGTGAGATGGCATCAACCTTCCTTTCTGTCCTCTTTTTTGGAGAAGGATAATAGTAAGTTAAAACAAAAAACAGTCACACTAAAAAGCATTTTTCAGTCGTGTGTGTGGTTTCCCCATAATATAACAACTACATTTAACATAAAACAATTTAAACAATGCTTAATGAGAAATGGTGTCCTTGAGAGGCACCAAAACCATATATTCAGAGTAGTTTTTACACCTTCATCTTCTTCATCGTCATCATCAAATATGAATAGTTTACTAAGGATTGTTGCACCAGCCAGAATAACTACAGTTGATGTCATTGCACCAGGTATCATGTAGTGAAATTCCCAGAACTGGTCTAATCCTACAAATCCTCAAATCTCTGGTGTGGCCCTGTGGGTGGCACCAGGTAGGGTCAGGGTGTGCACCCATTCATGTGTTGATGGAGAATTTGAGGGCACATTGTGCTGGGGTGCTTTAGTTCATCCTGGCAACATGGCTGAAGAGCATGCAATGTCCCAACTGAAGGAAGGCCAGATCTTTGTGAGATTGTGATACATTGCACAAGTCAAACCACTTTATGGTCAGGATTTGGCTTTGACAGCAGATGCGGAATGTGTCTAGCCACTCCCAAGTCTGCCTGTAAGAGGGTCTGGGTCTCTGACTCATATAGCAATACAGGTAGTACAAGGGGCGCCGGAATGGTCCCATCACTTTTTACTGCCCATAAGAGTGAGTGATGGTGGGAGGGACTGGAGAGGAGGATGGGCCTTGGGGGAAGAGATGGTACAGGAGTGGGGCCTTAGGGGAAGGGGTTAGGCAAGGGTGGAGACTCAGGGGGAGGGGGCCATGGTTCAGGTGCCGGTAGTCCCCCCACATTTAGGGCTTCCACCACTCCTGAGTAGTACACAGGTTTAATAGCTCCCAAACTTTTATCTCAGTGCAAAAATGTTTTTGCATCCATAAGCGGACCTGGACTTCATGCAGGGGGCAGCAAGACCTATTCATTAAAGAACATACTGTTTGCTGTAACTGTTTGACCTGTTTGCAGCCTAGGTAGATGTACAATGGAGAGCATTGAAAAGTTCTTTACCCCACCTGCACTAGGGATTCTGGTGGCCCAGCTCAGAGGTTCTGGACCTTGGTCTTCTGTCATGAAATGTTCAGTCCCATAGTGCGGGTCTTGTCTTAGAGACCTTGGAGAGCAGGGCCAAAATTCTCTGACTTCTCCATAAGCAAGGCAACATTGTCTGTCAGTATAGTCTTGGTCAGTAGACACTTATTGACCAATCTGGATTCCAGCATGTGGAATGGCAAGTCCTAATATTCAGTTGATGGCTCGATAGAATAGTGCCAGGGTGTGAATGTATCTCTGCCACACACCTGAGGTTGTGTACAAATGTGGCAAATACTGTGAACTAACATGCACTCTTGCACCGGTACCAGTGAAGATCACTCAGCAGATTTAGCAGAACATCAGGAACACCAACTCTTTTCAGTGCTAGCCAAAGTGCTGACCTGTTGACCAAATCAAAAGCCAGTTTGATGCTGATATATGCCACAGGAGGCAAGGAGTTAAATTCTTGGTGCAATTCCACCAGGAGCCAGAGGGTAAGGATGGCATCCATTGTTGACTGCCCAACAGTGATACCCCGTGAGAAGTTATAATTGGATATAATCCAGTACAAGTAACCAAATACATGGCTTTAAAATTGAATTTATTATTTAGAAGTTACTAAGACTAATGCTAGGGACTGCAGAGAGATGTAGTTCAGCTAAATCATGGGTTGGTCTCTGGCTGTTAAAGGATGCTGTGGATACCCTAATACCATACCAGAGCATGAAAGGGTCTCTGGGCAGCAAGGTAAGAGCAACGGAGCAAAAGCATTGTAGAAAGTTGCATTCAGTTTTATGTTCTTCAGACATGAGCCTCACATAGTGTTAGCTAGCTGAGATGGAAAGCCTATGTGGGGCAGACAGGCATGTAAAGTTGAGCTTTTTCTGGCCAAATTTCACACTGAACCAAATCTTTAAAATTTCATTTAAAATCTCTCATTTTTGCAGAAAAAAAGCACAAAGTGAGTTTTTGGATTCTTTGCATCACTTCCTGAACAGCACTAGATTTGTTCTTTTGTATATCTTCCAGTGGCACCTGGACATAATGAAATTCCTCATGTTCATCTCATCACATGGTATTTCTTCATGGACATGTTGTCTCCAGAATTACTTACAGGCCTTGATAAGTAACAAGTGGCACCTGTATACGTGAATATCATACTATTACTTAGCTTTTATGAGTTGGACTTTACATATTCAGAGTGATTTCACCAAGACTAATTAATTGTCACAATGCCCCTGTGAAATAACAATAATAGGTAAGTATGTGTTTGCATCACCTTAAAAATGGGGATGATACTAATTAATAAGTTAAATGACTGAGCTTATGATACAAATAAATAGCATGGCTGGGATTAGAACTCAGAAATTCATGGCTCTTAGCCTCAGTCAGCCCACTAGACCATGATGTAAGATGCAAAAGATTGAGAACAGTGACATCTCAATGTACGGAAGAGAGGAGATATTGCAGTCCTGTATGGTCCTTTGGATTGTGCTGTATAGTATTGCATGACTAGAGCTGGTTGAAAATTTTCCAGTATAGTATTGTTCCATCGGAAAATGCCATTTCCTTACTGAAACATGGGAATGTATCAATTTAGACTTTTTTCATTTAGAAAAAATGGGGCATGAGGGTAGGGGAAAGAAGTATTTCGATAAGGCTGAAACAATCCCCCTCAACATTTTTGCAATGACACATTTAGATTTTTTTGTTTCAAAACAACTTTTGCTTTTGAATGTTTTTATTTTACACAATAAAAACTTTAAAAAGTCTAAATTAAAACAAAACATTTTAATTTTATCGAGATGAAATATTCTGATTGACCCAAACCAATTTTCTCAAAAAAATTATTTTCCAGAAAATTTCTAAATTCTTTCCTCTAATTCAGAATTAAACAAATGTCAAAACAATTGAATTTGCCACAAAATGGAAATTTCAGGTCCCTCACAGCTCTAGTGTTGACTCTTATTTCATTCAATTAAATAATCATATCTTTGAAGATTGTGGCGACTCAGCTACAAAATTCTTAGTTTATTTGTACTGCTATGCTGGGAATTAGGTGAAGCTGGTAACCATAATAGCTGCCCTTCATTAAGGATAAATGTAAGAAGCAGTTAAACTGCTTTTGATGTAAAATAGTTGAAACAATAGGAGCCAGGGCCCAAAACACAGGCCACCTGCAAGGCCAGTCAAGTGCTGAGCTTTGTGGGCAGAGGGCTGAATGCAAATGCAGAGGGCTGAGTATTGTTTTTGGTGGAGCTGTGTGTGTAAGAGAACAGATGTAGTTAGAAACACCACAAAAGTGGACAGAGAAGGCAGCAGAAAGCCAAGGACAGCCAGAGAAGCACTTGTAGAGTGACCCTGAGAGAAAGCTAAGAGAGAGAGGCTTCCTGGGTATAGTGCTGGCTAGAAAAAAGAGGCTTGGGAATGTTGAGCAAGGAAACAGTCTTCTGTTTGGTTCCTGCTGTGTTCAAAGAAACAGGACTTTATTTACATTGTTTGTAAATAAACAGGAATGAATCAAAACAACTCTACCATCAATTTCTCTTCCTATGGGAAGAAAGCTGCAAGACCCTCAATCTTTGCTGACTGGTTGGTAGAATGGTGGTGTTGTCCTAAGAGAAAAGAGGTAGGTATGTGAGGAAAGATTAAGAGATCTATATTAGCTATGCTGAACCTGAGCTGATGGCTAGACATCTATGAGAAGATGTCAGAGAGACAGGCTGAGATTTCAATTTGGACAGAAGGAGACAGGTCTAGAGTAGAGAGGTAGATCTGTGATTCGTGTGCATAGAAATGGTAGTTGAACTTGTATTTGTGGATGAGATTACCCAGTGATAATATGTAAAGAAAGAAGAGAGAGACCAAGGACAGAGCCCTAGGGAGTGCTAACAGAAAGCTGGAAGGGGCATAAGGAGGATCCTCTGAAGGAGGAAGAAGCAATTAGAGAATCCAGAGAGGACTGAAGCCATGGGATGACAAGAATTTCAAGAGGAGGAGCATGGTCAGTGGTGTCAAAGGTGGTTGACAGCTCAAGGAGGATGAGGATGGTGTACTGGTTCTCAGCTATAGCTACAAAGAAGTCATTAAAGACTTTGGTGAGAGTGGTTTCACTGGAGTGCAAAGTGGAAGAAGCTGGACTGGAGCGGGTCTAGAATGGAATTGGCGGAGTGGAATTCCAAGAAGAAACATAGGGTCACAGTTTCCTTAAAACCTGTTGACTGGCTTACTGTATAAAATATCACTGTAAAGGCTTACTATTAAATTACCACTACAAGGAATTCAGTATAATTTACCATTGGTGTTATGGAATAATAAAATATCTTAAATGCTGCTGTATGGAACTTTTTCCTGTAGGTCTCTCCAAACATAGTGTTGTGGTTTTGTAATTGATATAATATGCTTTAAAAGCATTTTGTTTTGAATTTTTTAAAAAGCAAGCGAACAAGTTTACACCTTTTAAAGCACTTTACAGACATTAACTAATTCATGCTATGAAGTCTTATAAAATTGTCAAGTATTAATGCTGGTTTTTATTGCAAGAGACATATTAGGAAGAACATGACAATACATTTTCCTGATATATGAAAATAAGAATAAAAATAGATGCTTGGACATATGGTTGTTTCTTTTACAATAGCTTTTAAATGTAAAATGATATCAAGTGTGCAGAAAAACACAGCCTGTTTTTCAGCAAAAGTGACTCTTCCATGAAAGGGAATAAGTTCTTCAACAAGAAAACGTATTTCAAGAAACTAAACCATTGATTTTGAAATTCAGCTTCAAAATTACATATGGTGTTACACCAGGAGTCATTTAAGGGCAAATTTCTATAGTCATAACTTCATTGCAGCTCTGTTATTATGCTCTCCCTATAAGCATACACCACCTAGTTTAACGTGGACTTGAGTTAAGAACTCTGCCTTTAATCTACATAATCTCAACCATCTTAACTTTTATTCTATTTAATTTTATTTTGGTGTGTTTCTGGATAACTGGATGTTTCTTTGAAATAACTGATTTGCTCATCTTACCACAAAGTCTCTCTTCTCTTCTTTCTCTTCATGCATGCAGCAGTAAGGTAGACCTGGAGTTTTCAAGGATGGATGATTTAGTGGTTGAGTTGATGGTTTTCAAGGAGTGGATGACAAGAGATTTCAGGCATAGGAATCCTTGTCTCTTTAAGGGAAATGAAGGAGTGGTACTCACTTTTGTAAGATTTGCAAGAGGGAGCCTTGCTGTGATGCACCTTAGAAGCGACTCACATGAAAGAAGTACAAAGTTCTAGTCAAGAGCCAGATCTTTAAACAGAGTCTGTAATTTGCTCCTCCATTTTTTATATATCATTGTTGGTGCATAAGCTTTTGCACAACCCCAGAATGCTAGTTGTGCTTGCAGACCTGGTAGTTCAAAATATAAATACTCAGTTTGAATGTGGATATGCTGTGTGAGTGCATAAATGTGAATTTTAGGGCTTACAGAACTTGTGAACGTAACCCATTATTTCAGTGCATCTTGCATCCCCATCTCCTGGCTGGTCCACATGAAAGAAACAGAGCATACTACTGCTACCAGATAATATAATGTTCACCAAACGATAGGTCCTGATGAACCAGTGGATTGCAGGAAGATTCTAGATGGGTCGCCATATTTCAGGATTTATTTAAATGGGTGCTGGGTGGTGACAGCAATTCTCAATATAACACAGACTGGTTTTCCTTAAACAGCACAGTGATTTGCTTCCTGGTTCTAAATTTACATATTTCCATTTTAATTGGGTTTTTAAGAATACGTAAGCATACCAAAGTGTTCAAGGTCAGCTGTTATTCAATCATCAGAGTAGAACTCAACACTTTTTCCATGAAGGGTGTCAGTTTCCAACTTTCACTTCAGAGTAATTGCATAACGTTGGCATCAGAAATTAAATTATGAGCATTAATAATATGGCTGGTTATCTGCGGCTATCTCCTATGAAACTTTTCAAAGCTGTTGAAAAATCAAAGTAACTGTCATATAATATCATTAACAACTGTCTCATATCAGCATAACACTTGTGATGTTGTAGAATAGGCCTGATATTTACGTTAGAAACAGCAACGTAGTTATAGACAAGCATCAATGTATATTATTGTAAAAGCTTACACTTTATGAAAAAAGGAAAAATATAAAATTTAATACAAATGACTGTTGGGGTGAAGTGTTTATGCTGAACATAAACATGGGTGTGCAAAAACAGAAAAGTCTGAGGCTGCTACGCCTTTTAGGATTGTGTGCACTACTGCGCTTGCTCATTACTATATCTCAGCACTGTTTAACTACTGTGACTAGTCATGCCTCAGGACTGTATGACAGCTCCTAGAAAGCAAAGTATCTGCTTTAAAGGTTCGCTCCCAGTGTAAAGAATCAACAGTGATAAGTACATTTAAAAATAGATCCCTTTCTTAAGATGTATACATGCTTCAAGTAAAGAATCCAGTGGAACAAACAGTGAACAAAGAGTGAAATTGCCAAAATCTGTGATTAAGAGGTATGATGAGAATTCTTGAAAATTTGATTTTGGATTTGTAGGTCCCAGAGAAAATCAAAAACCACAGTGCCTGGCTTGTTCTGAGGTATTAACAAATGAATCCATGTAGCCATCGAAATTGCAGCAGCATCTGAACACCAGATATCCTTATTTAATTGATAAACTGGTAAATTGCTTTTTATGAATAAACAGCAAGAAAAAAATGCAACAACAAATTTGCTTATGTAAAGGTGCAACAGTGTCAGAAGCACCATTGCGGGCATCCTATCTCAGATCATCGAGAACAATGAAAAATAAAACACCTCGCATGATTGGAGAACAACTTCTGCTTCCAGCAGCTATTGACCTGTGAAGTCATGATTGGTACTGAAGCTGCCTGAAAACTGGAAACTATCCCACTGCCTGACAACACTGTACACAGAAGAATTTAAGATATGGCTTCTGATATCAAAACACAGGTCTTTGAAAAATTAAGGCTAGGGATACATGCACACTACAATTGGATGAGTCAACTAACATGGTTCAAAAAGCCAAGTAGCAGCATTTGTATGGTTTGTGTGAGAGGGGGACTTTAATGGGGAAAAAACATGCTTTTATTCAGAAAAATTCCAAGTCGTGCAATAGGGGGAGGAAATTTTTTAACTACTAAATGAATTTATAATCACCAACAATATAAATAGGAAAAACTGTGTGGGCATTTGTACAGACGGAGCTGCCACTACGAAACACTAAAGAAATTGTACTGAATGCTAACGCAATGTACTGCATTATCCACCGCGAAGCACTGGCAACAAAACAAATGGATGCAGAATAGCATGAAGTTCTTAATAGTGCCATTACAATAGTAAACTTTGTCAAAGCAAGACACTTGAATTCATGTTTACTTGCTGTTTGTGTTCTATGATGGGCACAACTGATGATATTGACCTGCTTCATTCACAAATGTGTTGGTTGTCTCACGGAAAAGTTTTGGAATGTGTTATAAAACTTAGCAACAAACTGCTGTAGTTTCTGTCAGGAGTTAACTCTGATTTGGCAGATTGCTTCAGAAATGGTGCTTGGATGGCCAGATCTTGCGGATATCTTTAACGCAGTGTATGCCCTTAATTTATCTTTGCTGGGTAGTAATATCAATATTCTATTTTTGCAAGACAAATTGAAAGTTTTCCAGAGGAAACTTCACATTTGTTAAATTCTAATTGAGAATGAAATAACCGACGTTTCCACTTCTTTCAGAAAACCTCAATAGCACTGACAACATGTTTGACAGCATCAAATAAAACACACTTATTAGTACTTCACCAAAAATATTCATGTTACTTCCCCAAATTGAAATCTGACTGGATTGGGGGCCCAATTTACAGTAAACTCAGAAAATCTGCATTCTCTGGAGAGCAAAGAAAAGAATGAGTTCATTTAATTCTCATGCATTAGTTTTCCGAAGATGAGATTTCCTTCCCAGTCATTGGAAACTTTGTTTGGGGATTAAATGTGAGTATCCTGCATTGTCAGAAAAAGCTTTTACCATTTTGCACCACCTACCTGTGTGAAAAACAGCTTTTCCATGCTGACAGCAATTAAGACCAAACAATGCAACAAGTTTCTTGTTGAAAATTATTTCAGACTTTTAAAATAGGGTAGAAAATATAACCTGAAAAATATAATGTGAAAAAAATATATATTTTACGGAGGTCATAATCTATGTTTTTCTTATCACCCCAGATGGTGGATTCAAATGCTGGTGTGATTCTGGTAGCTATTACTTCCCAGAAGAGCTGAATTTGACCCAGGCACTTTTTATGTAGGTTTTCATAGTGTTTACTCTAGGAAATTTAAAAAATATATATATATACAGTCTCAAACATCAGTTTTATATCCATGCCAAATGTATTATGAACTCTCTGGGCCTACATTCAAGGTACCCCACTTAAACCTCTAAATGGCATGCAGGAAATTATGGGCCTGAACAGAGACCTTCCTCCCCAACAGTGGGGAATTGCCAGTGCAGAGGGGATTGAATCCGGGACCTTAAGTGCTAAAAACACAAAACTAAATCACTTGAGCTAAAGGAGCATCTGTTATCTTAGTGGTTCCCAAACGTTTTATTAAGGTGATGCACCAACTGTATTTGGACCCACAAACTGTAACTGCAACAGCAATATTGATTTTGTATTAACTTCACAAAAACATTACTGTCTCCAACATACAACAGTGAAATAGTAGGTGCAGTGAATGGATGAGCTCTATGCTTCAAAATAAAATTCTTAGAAAAGGGAGATCCAGATTTGAGAAGGCATCTTTTATCAGACTAAGTTAAGCTGATACAAGAGTGGCAGAAGTATTACTGCTGAATAGTTAATTGAACCAGTGGAGCCCTTTTTCTGTGAATTGTCTGCAAACACAATTTGATTTATTAGCAATCATTCAACAAACACTTTATGCTAGTATATTTAAGCATATATAGTATTTGTGAGCTATTTACTGTGACTGTCTCTGACAAGTCACAATTTGTTGTTCACAGTGTGTGACTGGTCACTTAAGCTACATTTTGTTGCCATTTCTTCTCCATAAATGGATGATTGAAATTTCATGAACAGAGATCAGTGGGAATATTGAATGCCTATATTTGTGTACAACGTATCTTTGTTTACATGCGGATGGGGTGTTCACATCAAGCACTTCCCAACATTAATGCATATTCAAACCTCTTCGGTCAAGTGTTCGTGGAAAAACAAACAAAAAGAGGCCACATTGAACAGCAATTCAGAAATCAAATTAATTTCTCCACTCTATTTTTTTATAGCATGCTCAGTTTTTATTAGCATGCACAGTATGAGCAATTTTGGCAGCCAGTTGCTGAGCTGCTGGAGAGTATACGACGTGTGGACTAACACACAAGTGTATGCACAGAACTCAGTATGTTCACAGCCAAGATTAAAGAGTTCAGTTTCTTCTCACTCTGAGCTCGTAGAGTCTAGGTTACACCTAATTCAGTAATTCGTCCAATTTTGTTTTCCAGAATGACAAATCCCCAGGGCGCTCTACAAGTCGATCAAGTAACATTTCAAAGGTAAGTGGAATATGTTAACTTATTTACTTTTATATAGAATTCCAAGTCATAGCAATTTATTAAGTGTAATGCAGTACTTTATTCCACTACCCAGATACCATATTTTGACATTTTCTTTGTATTCACCAGTTTGTAATTTTAGGCTGCCGCGCTTTCATTGCAATGTAAAACATGTTAAAATACATAATCTTTTTTCCTCACTCAGTATAATACCTTTGGGAAATATGCTGTCATCTTTGGTCTAAGGCAGAATTATTTCTTACTCAGTTCTAGAATGATGGCACCATAGTTTGCAATATGTTGCAGTTATGATTGTATCAGCATTTGCTATCGGAGTCCCATCTACAGGGATTTACAACTAGTACATTTACACCAGAAATGGGCCAGTGGTAGAATCTCAGATCCCTTTCAGTTTCTTGGGGGCAGTAAGAGAGTGTCTGTTTCAGACTTGGATCCATGGATTTAACCAACTCTTATGGTTTTGGTTCAAATGTGGCTGAAATGTCAAGTCCAGAATGGCAGAAAACAGAGTTAAAAACTGAAATCTCACGAGAGCAGTTCCAAAGGTTTTGGCACTATAGAAGCCAAATCCAAATACTAGCCATAATCTAATTTCAAACCCCATCCTATACCTGATCCAGATCTGAACACTGTCTTCAGTCCTTCTCTAACAAAAATGTATGGTGCGCTGGACCCTGCAATAAAAGGTTTTATCCCCATAGCAACATTTGATTTGAAAATGCTCACTCTAGTAATTTTTAAGTTACATGACAGCAGTTCAAAGTTTAAAAAGGTGTTCTGCTCTTGTATAACAAAACTATGGCTTTGATAAAACCACTGTAGTGTATAGTATGATCTAGTCTCTTGTTTCTTTCAGGATTTTTTGTAATGACTCTATGATGTCAAATTCCTCTTTTAGTGAGTTTAATGATAGATTTATAGGAAATTCAAAATTGAGCCTCAAACTCTAAGTCTTAACTTAGTCTGTCATGCCTTTATCTCATACCATTGGCTAAAAGAAAAGGATCGGTGTTGAATTGTAGAAAGGGTTCTGAGAGGCTTAATTAATGCTTGTAAAATGCTTTGACATCCTCAGATGAAAGGGGCTATAGAAATGCAAAGTATTAATAATAATTAATAAGAAGAATGAGCTGAGGTACCTCTCATGATAGGAGACTGAACTAAATAACAGATACCCTTAGTTCTGGCAGTGAAATTACAATTATGTATGTTTGGTCCTAACTCTGAATTCCTCACTTTTTAATTTTTGACAAATTCTTAATATTATCAAGTATCCGAAGAAGTGGGTATTCACCCACGAAAGCTCATGCTCCTATATGTCTGTTAGTCTATAAGGTGCCACGGGACTCTTTGCTGCTCTTAATATTATGTAAATGTAGTGTTATTTGTGTGAATATTAATAGTGTCATTATAGATGGGCCCAAACTGATACCCCAGATGCAAAGACTCTTGAACTTTTGGGAAAGTTTTGATTCAAACTTCACTCTACTATATGCTGAACTAAACTCAAAACCCTAATACTCCCAGACTTTGGGAGGATCCAGAGATTGTGGCTCGGTGCCTCCTTAATTTTGAACCTGGTTACTTATAGTAACTAAATCTATGACGATTTACAATACATAGTTGTCTGTTTTTCTAACAATGTCAAAGTACATGAATTACTTGTAAATTATGACAAAGCCACAGCATCAGCGGTTCATAAATCAGTAAGGGACTGTAGAAATATATTCAGTGTGTGTTAAGGCAGAACATATCCGCTACTAACATTTCTCTTAAAGTGACCTCTGTGGAGACCAGTTTTTCTGGATGATACTCTTTAAATAGGATGTGTACAGCTTACAAATTAGCTATTGCAATGCAAAATTATCCAGACTTGCCCTTTCTTAGGCTGACTCCTGCTCATCTGTAGTATGATGTCATTCCATTTGACCAGCTACATTATATATTCCACTAATAGGGAATATGCTGGCGTATACTTGACAGGGGATCCAATGTTTCCAATTAATTTTCTGCTCCGGAAAACGTTTATTAAAAAGAAAATACATGGCTTTAGATTAATATAGTGTGGTACAAAACCTGATCTAATTGAAATGATTCCCAAAACGGCATAGTTGTACAGCATATTTTTTCCCAGAGCAACATTAAAAACCCAAGACTATTCTCATTAGAGGTGATCCTGCACCCATCAAAGTCAATTGCAAAGTTCCCATTGACTTCATTGGTGCAGGACCAGACTTTAAGTCTTTATCTAGTGATACGAAATACAATATCAAAGTATGTTGCTTTTATTCTACAGGTTCCTGTCTGTAGTATTTCTGTAGAAATGGTGGGGAGGGGAGAGGAGGAGATAGCTATATCCTATGGATCTGACCCAACGCCCAATGGAAAGATTCTCGCTGACATCAATAGATTTTTCGATCAGACCCTATTTGAGATTCAGTATATCAAAAATTTTGCAAATACAGATTCATATTTCATTTTCTGTGGACTGATCAAATAACTTCTTCAAACCTGCATCTATCTAGAAGTTGCCCTGAATTGTTTTTTACGTTGAAAGTATCTGCTGAAAAATAAAGTAAAATAAATAAATAATTAAATCATCATCGTGCTGGGAATGTGCTTAGTTGAGCCTCTGACTCCCCATCATAGGGGTAGTGTATTCAGTTGAATTAAAGGCAACATCTTGGTAGTACAATAGTTGCATTGTATTGATTATGCATTTGGCAAAATATGTACATGTTCTGCTCATTTTGGATTATATGCTCTAAAAATAGCGGTGTAGACACATTGCAGCTTGGGCTGGCGCTCAGGCTCTAAAGCACAGGTTTGGGTGGTGGGGTTTGGGCTTTAGTGCCTGAGCTCCAGCCCAAAGCATAATGTCTAAGCACCATCTTACACAGCTGTTTTTAGAGTGCTAGCATGAGCCTGCTAGCCTGTACACCCAGGCTGGGAGGCCTGCACGCAGATGCAGTATAGACATACACCCTGAGGCCTGTAGCTATGTAGAACATGTGTAATTAGCTTAGTTAATCGTGTACTTAAAAGTAACAATTCCATATTTTTTTTAATTCACCAAATTCTAATTTAAAAGAATATGGGAGAGAAGCAGAGAGAGTTACGGGACTTTGAAATATAAATAAATAAATATTTCCTGTTAGAATATTTTCTCCTTATAATCCAAAATGAGCTGAGTATATACATATTTTGCTTATTTTATATATGAATCTCCAATAAGAATTTGCTCACTGAAGTATTTTAAACAAGCTATAGGAAAAAAGTTTTATTCATTAGAAGTTGATTTTTGTACTTGTGGTAATTCATGGTTTATACATAAATTAAAACAACAAAGGTGTCAATTTATGAGTGGTTGATAATAAAATAGTTATTGGGAACAGAGTCAATAAATGTAATGTGCACTTGACTCTAAAGGTCACCTTAGAAAATGATATAGATTTATTGCTGGTGAAAGGTGCCAATTTACACACCTAGTGAATGAAGTAATTTGATTAACTAGAGGGCAGCAGCAGGGCAAACTTCACAAAAATGCTTGCCCAACAACATGCTCAGTGCTGTAGTAGGTGGGACTTTTGCTATGGGCCAGAAATGGTAGTGGACCCTGAGGGTTGTTGGGTGCAAGAGGGGACTGAGGTTGTCTCACCCACTTTTTCCACTTTCCATTAGAGCCTGCCACCTTTTAAGACTCTACAGCCTTCCATTCAGTCCTCCATTCCAGCTCCACCTTGATCCTGTGGCCTTCCCCTCCATACTAGCAGCTGCTGCTGCTGCATCACCTCTACCATTTCCCCACCGTGGAGCTCTGTGCTAATCTGGCATTCACAGAAGGAGAGTTAATGAGGATGCCTGAAATGCAGTCACCACAGTAGTCTGTGGCAGCCAAAAAAGGAGTTACTACAGCTCCTGCATCAGCCCAGCCAGATGTGTGAGGTTCCAGCTGGCTGAGGGGTTACATAAAGGGCTGTCAAATGCCTGAGTGTCCTGCACAATGAGTGACATTTAGCAGTCCTGAAACGGTTCAATTTAATAAGTGTTACATAGGAAGTAAAGAGATTTATTTTGTTTAATAAAAGGATACCAAATAGCAAAATGCTGTTCAGTTTCCTCCTTTGCTCATATTAGTAAGTTTTCCATGTCAAGAATATCCCACAATCGGAAATGGGGAACAAAAGCCCACTGTGGGCATGAAATGAAGGGCCAGATAGTCAGCCAGTGTAAATTGGGATAGCTCCACTGAGTTGAATAAAGCTACACTGATGTATACTGTAGATATGGCCCGAACTATTCAACTTTCTGCTTCTTTTATAACTTCAGTGAGAGGTCTGGTGAAAATTACAAGCTCTGTTCTACTTATTATGAACATTCATTTTGAAACAAGAAAGAGTCTCTAGTCTTTCAGTGTAGAGCATAACCCTCAAAATTTAAACCAGTCACTACAGGGGCACGTCCAGCAGTCCTTACTCAGGCGAAACTCCATTAATAATAGAATGTGTGATCTTTAACCTTGTGGCTCTCTGTTTAAATCTAGCTCATGTTGCTGACAACTTTTGGTTTCTCCCATCTATTCATTGTTCTCCATACTATATGAAGGTCCAATTCCAAGCACAAAACTACTTACCACAATAGGCACCTTTGTGGCAGGCTTACTAGAGTCCAAGGAGGTTTTTTTCCCTATTGTCTCCCCAAAGTAAACCACAGCCACTGAGATGTAAACAAAGAAACTGTTGAGGCGGGGACGGAAAGATGTAGAAGTCCTTTTTGTGTTCAGTTGAGGAATGATGATGATGTGCGATGCTAGACTTCAGGAGAGAAACACTGGTGGAACTCTATCTGTGATCATTGAGAAGAGAAGCTGGTCTTTTATCCATTTAGGATCCAAGTCCCAGCATTTTATTTTGGCACTTCCCAGCCCAGGCTAATAAGTACTATCATTAGATCGAGAGATAGGTATGTAATCTTTTTATTACAATATTTTTAATCAAACCTATGGAAATATCTCATTGTGTTTCAAAGATGAAAATTGTATTTTGGGTTTTGGGGGAGGGAATTGGAGAGGAAAAGTCATTCTTATTTTCTCCCAACCATTTTGCTCATCCATAAATCTGCCAAGGAGTGCTCTGGATGTAGCCACGGAGCTTTTCTTAAACTTGTGAAGTAATCTTCACATCACTTGGTGCACTCAGTCTGGAGAGGAAGAAATACTATCCTAGGCTTAGAAGGCAGCTCATGATTAATATTTCCATTTCACATGGTCACCCACATTTCATACTCTTCTTGATTGTTGTTTGTTATCCTTTCTGACAGAAATGGATCATTAATGTGCAACAGTTGGCACTAACATTTTGAAAGATACTTCTATGACCCCAAACACTTAAGCATTAGGGCAAACAATGGGGGAGGGTCTGATTTTTGCAAAAGATTTATTAAAAATCAAGTAGAGGATAATCTACGCATGGAACTAATGCTGCCTGGCTGCCGTAATCCTCCAGTTTCAGTCTGTAGGTTTGCTCAGTATTGATTCCTGTGGTCAATTGTGGTTGGTTTCAGGGAAAATCCATTGAGCATGTTAGTTCACTTGCTGCAACTGTAATAGATTTGGCCTATCTTCTAGTGCCCTTCTCCTTTTGGACCAAGTTTTATCCTGTCATGCTTCTCAAGGAATCCTGGGAAACTATCTTCAGCTGGGGTAGTTCCTGTAATTGGGTCGTCTTATAAAACACACTCCCACTCATTGACGTCTCTTATTGCAAAGTCTGTGCAAGAATAGTCATCTCTTCCTGAGATCAGTCTCACACACCATAACAAGGTTTCCTGGCTCTTTCCTTAGAGCCTTAGCCCTCCAGGGCTCCCTTCTTGTCTGCCTTCTCTGTTTGGGTTTCTGGAGAAGTTCCTTTCAGCAGTAGCTCCAGTGGCAGTCCATTCCTAGGCACTTCCTCTATCAAATGTAATGTCCATTCTGGTCAATTTCATGGCCATAGGATTTGAAAATTAATCAAGTTCACATTTTCAGATGTTTACATCCGAAATTTCAGGGTGTTGGAACCATGCAGGGTCTTGACTAGGGATATAAATATCTGTTAAAAAAGTTAACCAATTAAACAATTAAAATTATGTTGTTTAATTGGTTAACCAATTAAAGGGAGAGGGGCTGAGGCTGCTTCGGCTAGCCCGTGTAGCCTGGGGCTGTTCTGGGCGGCTGGCCCGCGTGGCTGGGGGTTAACAGTTAGGGTCGGTTAACCGGTAAGACTAATGTTTACCAGTTAACCGTTTTTAGTATTTTCATCCCTAGTCTTGACCCAAAAGGGGGTTGTGGAGCGGTCACAAAGCTGCTGTTGGGAGATCGCTGGATTGCCGCACTCACTTATGTGCTGCCTTCAGAGCTGAGCTCTGAAGGCAGCACCTCTGGAGCTTCCTGCAGCTGCAGGAGGTTTCTGGAGGTGGTGGTGGGTCTGATCTCCCCTGTGCTGCTGAGAGCGCTCCAGCCCAGAGGCTCCTAACTGCTAGTCCCTGCTGGGCTGGGAGGAACAGGAGTTGCTCTTCCCCTGCACAGCTGCTCTCAGGGGGAAATTAGATCCACCTCTGGGTACTTTTCCCATGCTGCTGGGAGCAAGCACACTGCTTCCAGAGCCTTTCCCTGACACCCCCCACCACCACCACCCCGCCAGAGCCTTTAACTGCCATGTGTAGCTACACACTGCCGTGTTGTTGCAGCCTGCTTTTCACTGTCATGTACAAGTACCCAACACACTGCCCAAATGTAGACGAGGACTATTCCAATTGGTTGATGGTCTGTTTAATCATGGCTAAATAGTGAAATGATTGTGTTTAATTTCTGTAGCACTTCTGAAGGAGGCTTAGTAGTACTCTAGATTTTTCTGTGCACTGCTTGAGTTGCCAGATATTCACTATCACTGGTCATCTGCATGGATAAAGAAGGAAAGACTAAAATTAAAGTTTTTTTTTTAATTTTTCCATTATCTGTCATCTCAGGGAAGGGAACTCCTTGAAAATCAGTCATGCTAAAGATGCTCAACCCCTTTTGTCTCATTGAAATGAGTTTCAGTGCACTACTTGTATTTCTGTCTGAAGAACTGAGTCTCATTACAGCTTGCAGACATTTAATGACTGAATAGAGAAGAATTATTAGGTCATTCACAGAAGGCACCAACTGTAGCTATCTGACTTCCTTTGCAAGTAATGTCCAAGTTCAAGCAAAGGATTGCACATAATCTAATAGATATACTTATAGGAATATTGTCTGTTTTTCGTTTTAAGCACATCTATTGCTATCACAGGATCTATAGCATGTGAGTCCAACTAGATTACTCAGGTTAAAATCAAGTCTACAGGTAAATGAAATATTTGAAAGGAGGGAAAAAGGGAAAATATTCTTAAGAGAGTTTATGAACATTTTATTTTGAATATGAAACTTTTTATAATTTCATTAAGTATTTGCCCAGTTTTGTGACTTGTTTAACCTGGTACCATTATGAATGAAAGTTGACTCATTTTCAGGATTAAAGGATATTTTTCAAAGAAAAATGGCCAACTTTGAGTGTCGGAGACTTTGCCTTGAAGACATTTCAAAATTCATATTTTTGCATGTTTTTATGTTAAAACAGTGATTTCACCAGATTTCATAGGAAAGTAAAATTTCAGGGATGTAAAATAATGAGAAATATGTTGAAAATTTTAGTGTGAAAATGTGCAAAAGAATTTCACCACTTTAACAAAGCATTAGTCAAGAATTTTTAGGCTCTAGTCAAATTTCATTGTTACCCTTTGCTCTATGGTGTCTTTCACTGCAACATATTTAATAAGGTCTTTTCTGAGTAGATTTTCTGTCCATGTTACTTACACAAAAGGTCAACTTTATTTTTTTTAATATGGCAGTAGCTAGTTTCATTTTAAATAGCTGTACATTTTTTTCTCTTTTTTATCTCACTCTCATCTCTATCTCTCACACAATCACATATATTTATATCTTTGTTTTGGTCTATTGCTTACTCTATTCGTTCATTTTGCAGACTCTTGATGAGAGACTGTGCTGCATTGTCGAGAACACTGTAGATATGCTCTATCACAGAGGTAATTAATCAGGTATTTATGTGATGTAAGGACCCAGAAAATTAGAGGGGAGAAGATTAGCATTGGTTGTAGTAATAGTCACTAGGACTCTGGAGATGAGTTTAAAAACATCATAACTCAGTTTATGCAGAGATAGAAATTCATTTCCTGAGTTTAACTGAAAATGTAGAAGCAAACTGGTGAGGAAGAATTTCACATTAGTCTAGTTCCACAGAACTTCAGACACCAAGCACTTGAGCAGGATATCAAGACATTGAAGCAAAGAAACAAACTCAGAGGCTAATTATACCCAGAGGGCACAACAGTTTCTAACTGCTACTGGAAATATAGCCTTATAGGACCTCACAGTTGAGGGCAACTACATCTGCGTTTCCCCTCAGTGGTCTAGCCTTTCTCAGGCTTCTGGCAACCCTGGCTGTTGCCTCTCTTGGATGGAGACATGTCTCTCTCCTGCCTGTAGTTCTGGGCTGAACAGTTCCCTGCCTTCACTGTGTTATTCCCAGTAAAATACAGACTGTCTAAACAGGCTTCTTTTGCCTTCTCTTCAGAGACTAAAAACAGTGTAATTGCTCACAGATATAAGTTACCACACAACTCTTTCTAAGCAAGCCTATTTTATTCTTAAGGTAAAAGCACTACAGAGAATATATTTTCAAACAATTAAAGAACCTATACATGTGATAGTAAGCTTACCAGAGATCACCCCCCAACTCCAGCAGGAGTAGTCAGTCAGCCCACAACCAGGGGTTTTCCTGTGGTTTAAAGTTCATCACACCGCTTTGCTCTGAACAAGAACCCAGCCCTATGGGCTGCAGTTGACCAAAGTCCTTCCAATCCTTCCTTAAGCATTGGGGCCCTCTGTAGATTGGAGGTCCTGTCTGTTTCCTGGATCCAAGGAAAAGGTCAAGAGTCAGTTTAAACTCAGGTTGTTTATCCCAATGTCCTTTCTTTGTCCGCTGGTCTTTAGATAATCCCTCTTGGATCTTTGAAGAGACCACGAATAGGTAATCAGCCAGACAATAGGCACCCCCCCCCCCAGAATGAAGCTTGAAAGAGTAGATAACCAAAGGAATTACATTAGCACACACCCCCTCCAATAAAATTTACATCCAATAATACATAAACAATTGCATATTTAATACAATGGACCCCAAAGGGATTAAACTTAATTCAATAAGGTTTGTCCAGGATTTTGCAGAAAATTGCCATCTGTCACATAGGGTAAGTTTTCACTAGTACAAGTAGTGTGTTCTTTTCTATGAGCGCTAACATGAGAAAACTGTCTCGCTGTGAAATCCAAGTGCACACAAGGCAAAGCAGTAGTTTTACTTCAGTGTAGATGATTGAGTAAACCCTAGTATTTTACAGCTTGATCTCTGCTAGCTTTCTCTTTGTAAAAAGTACATGGGGAGACATCTTGGCCCCATGAAAGACAATGGGAGTTTTTGCTATTGACTTCAATGGGCCCAGGATTTCATCAGTCTTTTGTTAATTAATGAAGACACAGCATTCATAATAAGCTTTTTGCAGATGCCACAGTTAGGAAGCGTGCACAGGTACTGTAACTCTGCCCCCCTTAAACTGAATTAATTGTCCGTCGAGATATGTTCCTTGGTTTCTGTAGTAAAAGGACACTTTAAAGGGCGGGAGGGGGGACATGAAATCTGTTTTACTGTGTTGTCTTTTGAATCCTCTTTGTAAGGCAAGGCCAAAAGAGTGCTTGTTTTTACAACATGTGGATGTGTGGTGCTTGTCGGGTTAGGAGTGAGGAGGAAGGAAGGGTTAGACCTGCTTTGCTGGCAATGAGTGTGCTTTTCCCACAGCTTTGCAATAACAGACTGTAAACTCTTAGGGGCAGGGACTGTCTTTTTATGTCATGTGTACAGTGCCAAGCACATTGGAGTCCCGATTATGGCCCCCAGGCACTACCATATTACCAATACATAAGAATAAGAAAATAGAAAATAATTGTGACTGTGAGGGGTGGAGATATCCAGATTTGGTTTGTATTTTTTTTCCTGCCTGGTGCTTGTATGTGTGTAGGCGAATGTGCTACTCTTCTAATTATGGGGCAGGGGAGATTGGGACAATATTTAGAACTCTTGGGAAGGTCTGATTGTCTATCCAAGGAACTGTCTTTTAAGTGCCTTTATTTAAATCTAAATAAATAAAATATCTAGTCTTTTACCACAGGAGAGTATATTTCTCTTCACTGGCTGTGTCGTTTCTCTGTGACTGTTCTTTGTCTTCCTAAATGTCTGAATTATTTAAGGTGTATGATGATATGAGAAAGATCTGGTGGATTCATTTCTTTCCATTGTGGTTATCTGGAACAAATCTTGTCTTTGAAATATAACCCTCTGAGAATATGTTTATGTATGTGTTTGTGAGACTGACTGGTTGTACTAAAATGCTTCTTGGGAGAAATGCTTCTAACACATAGTAATTATCTTTCTGCATGTTCACTATGATTCAAGTACCCCTTAGTTAGTGATGGAAGCTATATGCTCTCCGTGCAGAAAGTCTTAAAAATTCCCTGATGGGAGGTTTGTGCTTATTTTCCAATTAAAAGAAATTCAGACTCAAAGTAAATTGTCTGATTTTGCTTGGCTCGGTTACTTTTCAAAAGCCCAGCACAGGCAGTAGAATACTCTTTCTTTGGGAGTCTGGCATAGGGTCTGTCATATAAAACTCAGTTGAGTTATAGTTGGAGGGAGGGAGAAAGATGAAGTGTGGTAATACTCATTGCCTGGTTTAGAATGTGGAGAACAGTAACACTCGATGGACAGAGACTGAAAGATGGAATTGATTTTTGGTGTACCTTTACCCTCACCTTATCTAATATTTTTGTCACCAAATATTTATCAATTTTGTCTCTTCTCATGATATTATAAACAACAACAAAAGGGGCACTGGCATGTCAAAGACATACCTGCTAAATGTTTGGATTAATGATTAAATTAAAAATGCCAAATTACTGACCTCACATGATTTGGTATTTTGAAGCATCTGTTCTAGATACTGTTTTAGAGGAATATTTATAAAGATTCACTATATCCCCATTTACATACTGCTTTCTGTCTAAGGGTTTAAAAAAATGGTACACGCAGACTTCACTGATGGAAGATTTTTTTCATAGTTTACAATCTATTCTACCCATCCTAAGTTAGAAGTATGGAGAGCTATTTCATTCCTTCAATCAAAGCTGAAGATTCTTCTGCCTAGGTTTTCAAATTCTTAGTTTGCCCTCTATATAGCACTCTGAAGTGCAAATATGAAGCATACCTTATCACAATCTAAGTGGCTGATTTACACAATAGAAGCAAAACTCAAGCTTCCATGCATAATGTAGCTTTTCTATAGCTGCAAACAGCACATTTCCTTAACAGTGCAGCTATCCGGGAATGCACACTACACACTATCAGAATGTATAATTGTAATAAAGTGGTTGTGAGAGTGTTAACTGGGTTACCTAGTGTATTACGGGATGGAGCTATACTCTGCCCCTCCTTTACTTCGCATTTTAGTCAGGGGAGTTTTCCCACCACTGTGGTGTGATACAGTTAAATAAAGCAGCAAGTTTCCACCCTGCAGTTCTGTGAATAGACTTATTTTTGTTGCTCTGAGCAGTCTCTTTATGCAAATAACCACTGCTGACTTAGGTTTTAGAAAAGAACATGTATTTTTCACAGAACTGGGAGTGTTCTTAAAAAAAAAAAAGTATCTATATTCACATCCTGCAATTGATAGGCTGGCCTTGTGCATCTGCTCACTGTCGGTTGTAGTATTGGGGTTTAAGATTATAAATATTTAATCCCACATACCCTGGTACAGTGGCAGCATGTAGCTGGTAATTGGCCCTTGTCTGTGATTCTTAATAGGCCTTTCCAAATTTTGCACTAATCCTTTGAATGGGTATTCTTTTCTGAATTACTGTGACTTTTCAAAGGGCTATATTCCATCTTTTTTAAAACATAACTCCCAGTTGAGTCCGATGGGGATAGTGCATAAATCTGAGGTATAATAAGGCCCTTATTTATTCAGATGTATAAGAGAGTGAGCATATCCTATACCAGTGGTCTCCAAAGTGGGGTGCGCAAGAGGATCCTTGGGGGTGCGCAGCAGGAGAAGCGCTTTTTTTTTTTTTTTTTTTTTTTTTGGCTTCATCAGGCGGGAGTCCCTTGCAGATTGCCGCCCCAAGCACCTGCTTGGAATGCTGGTGCCTGGAGCCGGCCCTGCTGCTGATAACCAGAACAGGCAATATCAAAAAGTATGGAGTTAGACCTGGAGCATAGCTCATATTAAACCATTATAACTCTAAAACTCCAATGCTGACAAACACATTCTTAGAAAAATAGGCTGTTCTTGCAAACATTAATAAAGCATATGTAGTTAAAATTAGATGCAGCAGCATTCTAAATTATTGCTGTTTGTTTTCCTATCAGGTGTAAATATTTGAATTTGTTCAGAAAACACACAGTGGCTGTTTGTAGAATATACTGTTTACAATAAGCTCACAAAATGTATGATAACAGCATTTATTTTCCTAAGTCTCTGCCTGACTTTTGAACTTCTGAATAAAATTGCATTGAATATGCTTCAACTTCAAGGGCCTACCAGTATAGAATAATGCATTTTTCAATTTATTCTTGGTTATACTTGACCTGTTTTAAACTGCTGTTCTAATAAAATGGGGTGTGTGTGTTTGAAAAAATACTATGCATGCTGCTGTACTGATTGTTTTATGTAATCAAAATGCCCACCAACAGTTTATAAACATTAGTTTATCACTCAATTGAAGTCATGCAAGTTGGCAACATATACTCACACATCTAAGCCAAATTCTGTGTGTGTGTTTGCGTGTGTGTGTGTGAGAGAGAGAGAGAGAGATTTTACACACATACATCTTAAAATAATATGCTTCTTGTCTAGATATGTTTAGAGAAAAAGATGATACCCTGAGCTATAAGACTATATACATAGCCCTATGTATCAAGCAGTCCTGATAGCATCAGAGTAACAATGATGCTTAAGTTGTTTGAGTTATCTAAAATGTCCCGTTTTCAAGCAAGCTTTTAAATAATAATCCATTGAATTGAGGGATTGATCTGCCTATCCTTAACATACTTTATCTTATGCACTTTTATCAGATTTGATGTGCCTATTTCATTGTTGAGCAATATGGCAAAGTTAAGGCCCCAGTCCTGCTAAGTGGTGGTTCTCTCTGTACTGAGTCCCACTGACCCTGTGATGATCCCAACAGTGACTCAAGAGCATGAGTACAAACCTCAGGACATACTGTTAAAAACCAGGGCACAAACCCCAAATTGGTTGAGTTCTAAATTTAGATTTCACCAACCAATTGCACCAAGTGCAAACTCCTCAGACACTTTAATAGCCTTAATGTGGAGTCACAGACAGACCCCTGGGTACTCTGGTCTGTCCTGCCTCCACCCAGGTGAGTGAAGCTCCGTGATGCATGGTCCTTTACTCCAAGAATCACAGCAATATTCTGGTTACTCCTAATCTCAAAGGACCAGTCACTTGCTCTGGGTCAATTGCATGTTAGATCTCACATCAAAGACAATGCTTGTAATCAATCCTATAGTAACCTATATGAAGATTTATTAAATAGGAAAAGGAAACTAGAGAGTTATTTACAAGATTAAAGCAAGAAACATAGACACACAAATGAGTTATAGCCGTAGATTTCAAAGGGTAATATAGGCTTCGGTAATCAGCAAGCTTTGCTGATTTGTCCTTTATCAAATCAGTAAAGCTTGCTGATTACCGAAGCCTATATTACCCTTTAGGGCTAACCCAAGAGAAACAGCTGGGGATCTCTTGCTTATGTTTAGAAACACCTTGCACACCCAGAGTCGAAGAAGCATAGTTCCTTTGGTTTGGAGTTTTTATCCCCCTTGTGCCATGTGCTCTGAGGTGCAAACTCAGCTGATGAAAGGAGTCCACTTGCATGACTCATCTTCATGGGGAAGAGGGGAGAAAAGCAATAAGTGTCTTCAGTCCTTTTGTGGACCGTGTCTCAATCCATATGTAGGGAGTTTCCAGTTGTAAGATCCAACCCTAGCCCAGCTGGTATTGCTGGGTCTCCTCTTTTGGAAGGAGCAGCTCTTCACTCTAGAAGAGCAGCTCTTCGCCCTAATTAATGTCCCTCTCCTGTATGGTGATTCACAATACAACCACTCAAATATTACATTACAATATTACAAGGGAAATTAATGCAGGCAGCAACTCACAAGCATTCAATAGTCTAAACACTAAACACTTTCTTATCATTCTAATGCCTACTTTATCAAATATGAACCCACAAGTGAGCCAGACTGATTCTAGCTATGTAGCTGTCAGTGTCCAGCTGAGACATGGGGACCTCTGCATGAGCTGGCATCTGGCCAGCTGGCATCAAAGACCCCAAAATGTTTTGCTGCATTCTGCAATACTGTCTGTCTCTTTAAAAACGTGGCAGCCCCATAATTCTTATAACATTTTGCCTTTTTGGAGCATTGAGAACCTTTCACATAGTTATTTCCAAGATTTGGTAACCCCTTTGCCCTCTTTTCTTCTTTTAAATAAAATAATAAAGTGTTCTCGAACAGAGAACATAGTAGCACTGTTCGGATATGTTCTTTCATTTTTATAGTCCCAGATACGGGAACTTCCTCAATCTGCATCCTCAGAAATACAAAAGATCAAAAAAGAAGCAGATGAAATACAGCTTTCTGTTGTGGGGGACAATGTGCCTGCAAGAAGCTCAGCTTATAAAAGTATTTTGAGACTTTAAGAAAAGGCTTGCAAACAGAACGGTTTGTCAGAATAATATTTGCCCTCCATGGAAGAGAAAATCCTCTTGATGACTTTTGAAGAATGGCTACTCTCCACATTAAACTAAAACGCACCCAGAATCAGATAAAAAGAAAGACAGAATACTGCTCACTTAATATGCATTATGAACAACTTGATGGTATACATTCAGCAGTTACAATTTAACACAACTAAGACAAATTACAGCCAACCAACGCAGGTTAAAAAATAGAAAATATTTTCTGTGAAATACCATTTTGACTCTACTGGAGTGGCCAAGCCTGATTTTGCTCTTATTTACATGGATGTGGTTCACAAAACTCCACTGTTTCCTTTGGTATTTCTCCTGATTTACATCAATGTACCCAGGGCCGGCTCCAGGCACCAGCCGACCAAGCACGTGCTTGGGGCGGCACCTTGTAAGGGGCGGCCAATCTTCGGGTGGTGGGGCTGTGCTCGGGGTTTTTTCTTTTTTTGGTTCGGCGGGGTGGCTCGAGGTTTTTTTGTTTGTTTGTTTCGGCGGCGCGGCGCTTGGGGGGGGAGGTTGTTTCAGTGGGGCAGGGCAGCGCTCGGGGGGGGAGGTTGTTTCGGCGGGGCAGGGCGGCGCTCGGCAAAAAAGTTAGAGCTGGCCCTGAATGTACCTATCAGCAGGTATCCTCGGGGCACCGTTATTAGTCACACTGGTCCCACAGGTCACCTGCTTAGAGAAATTACACTGAAAACAATGGCAGTGCTGTGGAAGGAGAGTTTGCAGGACAGAGCCTTAATTTCTATATGTACAATTATGATATTGTTATGGCTTTCAGAGAAGCAAATGCTGTTGTTAAGGTACAAAATGGTCTTCATAATAACCCCCTATTCTCCCACACACACTTCCCAGAAATGTTTCTGTTGGGCTGAGCCTTCCCATGTGTGGTCTCTGTCCTAAGGTGAATGTGTTTTCAAAAGTGTAACTGAAATCCTTGTAGCTGTTTCTGAGGAAGTGAGAGTCAGAGGGATGTGTCTGAGGCACATTGCTAATCAAAGACCAGGGGTGTTGCAGCGTATGCCTGACCCCTTGTCTCCGGGCAGTGCCCAAAGCCACAGTCTAGCCCAGTGGGAGTATCTGTAGAACAAGGCACATTCCAACTCTTGTAAGGATATCAAAATCTCATTCCACTCTCAACCTCAGGAGGAGCCATGGGAGTTGTTGTGGCTCAGATCCTTCCCTCAGAGGCGCAATTCTTTCCTGCTCTCCTCTTTCTCTGAGGGCAAATAAATTATTGCAGTCCTTGAAAGGCTGCAGTTTACTTCCCACCTTTCACACAAACAGCCAGCAAGTAGGATGGGAGTAGCCAAGGTTTTGCCCCCTCCCTGCCCCATTTGCTCACAGAAGAGTATCCGGAGAGCAGATTTGCACTCCTCACCAGACCCAGATCCAAGATCTGTATGGGACTTATTAGGCCAAGTAGGAGACTATACGACTATAACAGGGTTAAAAAAAGAACTAGATAAATTAATGGAGGATAGGTCCATCAATGGCTATTAGTCAGGGGGGGCAGGGATGGTGTCCCTACTCTCTGTTTGCCAGAAGCTGTGAATGAGCGACAGGGGATGGATCACTTGATGATTACCTGTTCTGTTTATTCCCTCTGGGGCTCCTGGCATTGGCCACTGTCGGAAGACAGGATACTGGGCTAGATGGACCTTTGATCTGACCCAGTATGGCCATTCTTATGTTCTTATGAGATGGGGAAAGGGCCTTAGTCCCTTACATGGCTTAGTAAAACAAGGGTATACTCTAGCCCACAAAGAGTGGAATCACAACCAAGTTGCATTTGCAGAGCTCTCCCTAGCAGCTTTCAAGGAGAACACTCAAAATCTTGGAACATCAAATATGGCTATGAGCTTGAGCTGAGCCTATTAAATAACAAGGCAGTGAGGCTGTTCTTTTCATTTCTTTTTCAGCACCTAAGACAAGCTAAAGTAATTCAAACCATTGTATCTTGTGATTGTGTTTGTTAGCACTTTGGCCTTTTCTTGCTCTCCTATTTTGGCAAGCACATTGGAGTTATGACTTAGATGTGTTAATAGTCATTGATACAGATGGGCCATCTAGTACTTGCATTTCTTCCCACCTGGACTATCCTATCTCTTGTATTAGCATACAAGTGGGAGGAATCAGTGCTCTTGATTTTAGATCAGAAAATATTACATGGTTTCCAAATAATTTTTGCAGGACTAATTTACATATGTTGTTGCTGAGCCAGGCCTCAATTCTGCAAGCTGTTCTACATGGGCCCACGGGTCCACTCTCATGGATCAACCTGCAGGATTGGGGCCCAGGTTTGTAGCCAGCACAAGGAGCACTAGTGGAGCTTTGCTAGGTCCCAGTATAAGTTCTGCCTAAGGATGCATTTTTTCTATTTTTTTTTTTCCTACCAGCAAGGGGATGTTCTCCAAATGCCTTTTATTTGCTTTTATATCAATTGAGAGATAAAAGTCTCAGGAATGGGGAAGTAAGAGCTCAGTGTTGTATTACTTAACTATTTGGTTAAATAGAAGCTGTTTACAGAAGTCTGTGAAGAGCCCTACATCTTAGCTTGAGCCCAGTGGTTGTATGCTTCAGCCCATTCTGTCTCAGTTCTAAGAGGCCAGTTGATTGGATACTCATCCCTCTAAATCCCATTTGAGCACAAAGTCTGCTCCGGTTCCCCTCTCCACCCCCAACTGTGATTAGGATACATAAAAGGTGTATATACAGGTATGAAAGAGCAAATAAACCTAGTCCATAAATTCTTGATATATACATTTTACAGTATGTGTTTGTTTAGTACCCAGCATGATGGCTCCCCGATCTGAGGCTTCTGGGGTTCTGCTGTAATATTCATAATAATGTTGACTTACCCCATTCCCAAAAGAAAAGGCATTTGGCTTTACTTCTTAAACAAACTTTCAGCTCTTTGTGAGAATTCTGCTTGGAACAAAATGACTTGTCACAAGCTGGTTCATTAGTTATGCAGCTGAAAGAGGAGAAGGAGCTGGTTAAACAAAAGGGTTGCTTGAGATGGAAGTTCAGGAATTAACTTCATATAACCTTTGGTATAGTTGGAAACCTAAATTTGTGCTCACTTTTGCTTTTACTCAATTCCAGTTGCTTAGGCTGCTGATTCAGGAAATAGCGTTAATTGTTCAAGGGAGTTAGGCAACATTTTTACTAACAAAATGATAATGCTGAGAAATATGTCCTAAAGAGTTAAGAAGGAATCACAATTCAGAATAATTGCATTGCTATAATACAAACGCATAATGGAAACTCTAGTCCTGGTAATTCCAAGTTTAGCTAGCAATTTTCTTGATTTTATACAATGAACAGAATTTTGACTTGAACCCCTGAGGAAATAGACTTCCCCCAGTAAGAGAGAAGTTGATAAGAAATCCATTAACTACCAATGCCAAAATTGGACATACTGTTTGGTTTGTGTGTGTTTTTTTTTTAAACAGATGGATAATGATACCACTTAGAATTTGTGTTTGAATGCTGATTTGTTGGAAATAAACTTGGTGTGCTCATTTGAGTGAAAAATTACACAATAAGGCTTTGATTTGCACAGGTGCTAAGCACCTGCAACTGCTATTGACTTCAGCTGGAGCTCTTGGTACTCAGTGCCTTTGAAAATCAAATTCTTGTTCCTCAATCTTTCCTTCAAGCTCCTGTCTATATTTCTGCTCTCATTCCTTCCAACTCTCCCTCCCAAAACTGAGAGCCCAGACCAGGTGCGCCGGACATGTTGTGAGAATGTCAGATGAACGCATTCCTAAACAGCTCTTCTACGGAGAACTCACTCAGGGAAAGCGCTCCCATGGAGGACAAAAGAAGCGATTCAAGGACACGCTGAAGACCTCTTTGAAGTCCTTCGAGATCAACACCACCACATGGAAAACCTTCGCACTGAACCATTCAGCATGGCACAGCCTCATTCACACAGGCAGTAATACCTCTGAGGCGAGGCGTATTGCTGAGGCTGAAAAAAAGCGTGAGCTGCGCAAGTCCAGAGCTGCTCGTACATCATTGACAGTGCCATTACATGTTTGCCCGACGTGTGACAGGACGTTTCACGCCCGAATCGGACTGATCAGTCATCTTCGGACGCACAAAGCCCGGTCATTGAAAGAATGAGTTGTTGAGGTCTTCATCGATAACGATGGACAAACATCATCATCATATTGCCCCTTATGCTTGAAAAGCCTTCCTTCTCCTCGTACACCAAGCAATCTCCCCGGATACACTCAAAATCCTCTTTAAAGTGCATTTATTCAACCAGAGAGATGAGGCAGGTGAGACTATATCTTTTATTGGACAAGAAGCTGGTAAGAGGAAAAGCTTTCAAGCTCATACAGACCTTTTCTTCAGGTCCTTTGATGACAACATGTTCAAGTCCTGCATACATATGGTACTGGGATTGTCTTCTTGTTTGTACAGCACCTAGCACAATGCAGCCCTCATCCTTGATGTTGGTCCTTTATTATAGTACAAACAATATGGTGGTGTTTTATGTTTAATGATTAATAATGATTAATGCATTGAGCTACGTCTGTGTAAACAAAGAAGAAAATTCTCTGTTTGAAGGCATTCACAAGCTAGGTGGATAAATCACACAGATCGGAGAGTGGCAAGACACAGTAACAGTGTCACCATAGGACTGTTAGAAAATTTTCTAGCAACATCTCTTTTGGTCAGAAAATGCAGTTTTGTCAAAAACAATTTTTTTCACAGGAAAATTTTGTTTTTAACATTTTTTCAACTTTTTGATAAAACATTCAAAAAAAATTCGTTTTGTTTTTGGTTAAAATTTTGTTTTATTAGTTTGAAACCTGAAAAACTTTGGTTTTCAGTTTAGGGTTTTGGGGGGGATTTATTCCCCTCTTTCTCTCCCTTTGATCCACTGGAAAATATTAAAAAGGAAAAGAAAAGAGGAGAGGAAGGGGGAAAACCTTTTCCACTGGGAAAAAAATAGAAAGGGGAGAGAAGGAGTAGGGGGAGAATTAAAAAGCAACGGTTTTCTCCTTATTTCTACTTTTTCTATTTTTTTTTTTTTTGAGTGGAAAAGGGGGAATAAAAGTTAAAGGACTAGGGATTTTTCCCACTTTCTCACACTTATATTAAAACATCTTTCCACTTGAAAAGTGTGAAAAAAGTGAAATAAATAAAATAAAGTGATAGAATGTATTACTTTGCTAACTTGCTAATCTTTTAACAAACTTTTTTCACACTTTTTCAGTTGAATAAGGGGCCCGAGATTGAGGGTCTTCTTTTTACCTTTTTCCATCAGCGAAAAAGGAAGAAAAATGAAACTGTTATTTCCCAGTTTCTCTGGTTTTCTACTCTTTTTCCTCTTTCACTGAAAAGAAGGGGAAAGTATAAAGGGAAAGATAGTGAAGGAAAAAATTCAAAATGTAACAGAAATTAAAAGAAAATGTTGTTTTTAAAATGTCCATAGAAAAATCAGATTTTGTCATCAGAAAATATTTATTTTTTTATGGGGAAATATATATATTTTTTCAACCATCTTTTATAATTATGGAAATAAAACATAAACAGCACTTACATGAAGTTCTACGGTTCAGGCTTTGAGCCATGCATGTTTTCTGTATGTATAATAATATGGACTTTTGCTGTCCATGTCCAATTTAGATTGTAAATTCCCTTTACACCTATGCAGCACCAAGCATGCTCTAAATCTCAAACAATGATAATGGATTGTGTAGTATAGATACATGTCCACCAGGATTTTGACAGAGACCACAAACTCATTTCAGGGTCTCTGAACAGTCATCAGACGATAATGACTTTATGTGACTACTGACCTTAACAGCATTCAAATCAAGATGTGTAAAGCTCCATAAACCATTGGTGATCCTCTAAGGCATCCGTTCCCCAGAGTATCATTATTTTAATAGGACTTGAAGTTTCAGTTATTTGAATATGTCAGGTGTTGGGAATCTGGAGGATTTTATGATGAATCACTGCTATAAAGTATACTTTGTATCTGAATAAGAGTATGTGTCATTTTAGGGACCGGACAAGGCCATCTAGGACAACACACTTTTGCCGCTGGTTCTGTCTTAGCACCTTCCTTTTCAACATAGCCCCAAGTACCATCCTGAACCAAGCATCCCATGCAAATACTTTTGGTATTACTTAAGAGGGAGGTTTAGGATAATTTATTCACCTATCCTGCCATATCTTTACCCTTTATGTAAAATTATTCTGCATGGGTTATCCATTTATAACTGGCTACATTCAACGCTTAAACCTAGAGCTGGATGAATGATTTTTGGTTTGGCCAGGAGACCAAAGAATCAGGGAGAATACTGCATTTGGTTCTGAAAATACTTAACATTTGTCAGCAAATTTGCCCAACATTTGTGAGGCCTTCAGACTGAATCAGTCAGAGAGAAGATTTGAATCCACAGCTCCTACCTCCTAGGTACTGCCTTAATCACCAGGCTATAGAGTCTATAATATATATATATATATATATATATATATATATATATATAATAGTAAAAGTGAAACAGCTTCAGTGCCGGGTTTACAATGGTGCCAGTGGCACTATGGATCCAGGCCCATGCTCAGAAGTGGCCCTGGCCTGTTCTGCTTGCACTGTGCCCTGAAACCCTGCTGGCTCCCCCCCACCCCCACTTGCTCCTCTCGGCCTGCCCACCGGCTGACCGAGGGCTCCTCTCTACCCCCTGGCCCCATCCGCCGGCTTCTCTCTGCCTCCTGGCTGGACCCCAGTGCACCTCTGGCTCCAGGCAGTCTCTGCTTCCCACCCACTGTGGGGCCCCACCTGTCTCCCTGGAGCTGAGCTGCCTGGGACTGGTGCAGAAGCGTGGCTAATCTCGGCCAGTTGCGGGGCTTGGCTGGGCCCCTCCAGGCAAGTGGGTCCTGAGGGAACCCAGCTGGGGCAAGCCCTGGCCTGGCTGATCACGCCACTTCCGACAGGCCAAAGCAATTCCCCGCCCTGGCTGCACTGGTGGCTCAGCCCGGCAGACAGTCGCCTCCCAGCAGGGTCGGTGAGTGGGGCCGGGAGGCAGGGCATGGGGGAGTGGGTCTGTGGAGGGCCTGAGGGGGTGCTGGGCTGTGAGGGGGCAGGGAAGATCTCTGTGTGTTGGGGCACTAGGGAGTGGGGTTTCTGTGTGGGGTGTTGGGCAGTTGTGGTAGGACTATGGGCAGGGGGGCGCTGGGCAGGGGTGGTGGTGCGCAGGGCACTATGCATTTGTGGCAGGGGCTGGGGGGTGTTGGGCATAGGGAATCGGGGGTGTGGGGTGTGTGGCATGGGCGCACCTCCGAGGGGAAGAGGCACGCTGGCAGCATAGGGACGGGCAGGCCATTCTGCGTCTGGCAACTGCCAGTTTGTAAATAGTGCCCTTGCACTGGGCTGGGTGGAGTGGGGCCGCCCCTGTCATGCCATGCCCCTGGCCAGCCCCCTCGCTCCGGGGACCAATCTCCCCGGGCCATGCTGAATTGCCCCCATGGGGGCCCACAAATATGTTTGGCATCAAGCCCACAAAAGGTTAATCCGGCCCTGACTGCAGTATAGTTTATAGCTTCCTGGTTAGTCACTTACCTGGCACTAGGAAATCTTAGTTTAACACTCTGGTCTAGAATGGGGATTCAAACTACACATACACAAATCTTTTCCCAGCTGAAACTATTGGGTCAAATTCACAAATAGTTTTGAGTCAATTGAAACTGCATTTTTTTTGGCAAATGAACTGTTTATCTGAAACATGTTGCCCATTCAGTTCTGAATGCTTTGCAAGTGTGAAACCATGTGTCTTTACTGAACATTTCCATAAGGTCACTTCAAAGTTCCTTTTTTTCCAATTCAGAAGGAAGCTTGCTTCATGCTTGTGACTTAAATTCTTGAACTTAAATGTGCAATATTTCAGAAATATATAATTTGTCAAGAGTACAGCTGAGTTACAGAAAACACACATTTTCTGGGAAGCTTTACAAGTCTGTGGTGTACAAACCAAAGACCTAGAAACAATTTGAAAGCTGATGGGGAGGTTCTTAGGGTTCCAGCAATAATGATACATTAATTCCACTACTATCTTGCTACCAATATTTTGTCTTTACCAGAAGATAGTAGTTTACTGGATGCCTTTTAAAGCAGAGAGAGATGCTTGATATTAGAGGGTTTTCTGCAGTCAGATGATGGTCCAGCCTGCTTTTTTGTTGTCCTGAATGTGTACTATTTACAATTATTCTGTTTGTAAAGTGCATCATCAGTGCTCGTTGAAAATAATTATGACTAAAACATCCTGTCATCTCTGTTAATTGAATTGCATCCTTTTGAAGAAGAATTAATCTAAACTGGTTAAGACATGAGAAAGTGGTGACTAGAGAATGATTTCTAACAGTAATTTTTGAAATGCCAAACCTAATCAGCTGGAGTTGGCACTGTCCCTTCAGCACATTCGTAGCCTTCATGTCATAGAGAAATGAGTTGCCTTGCTTATAAATGGGTTGTCAGACAACTTAATTTTGAATTACTGCCTTTAATTATGCTACTCGATATAATTTGCTATGATAAAATTAGTGCAGCTGGCCTCCGGTTTAGTTTCCACATTTGAATGCACCGTACAATGAAGCTGTCTGAAATAAACATCTATTAAAGGAATACACTCTTTACAAGAATTCATTATTCTACACGCCAAATGAAATAGAGACCTTTAGTATCAATCTTGTCCCCATTCAATGAATACAGTAACTTCAACATAATCATAGTGTGCCAAGTGGCAAATTATAGCAATGAGATTTGGTATGCTGAGTTTATGTATTTGCAAGATATCTGTTGTGTACATTTTCCCTTAAGGATTCATTATCTTGATTGAGATTGTATTAGAAAAATGCACGCAAGTTATCATGCTTTCAGTTTAGAGGGGGGTCCATAAACAATTAATTTAACTGCATGATTCTGTTACTGTAACTGTGTGAATTTCTTCATAAAAATTTAGCTTCTTGATACAAAACTTAAAATCTGATTCTACCATCCTGACAAGGAGTAGCACTTTACTTTGTACGATCTCAGTGGGATTACTTGCAAGCTAAGGCTTTTATTCTGCAAGCAGCTTTGCACAGATGGACTCCTGCACCTATGCAGAACCCCATTGGCTTAAGTAAGGTACAGCTTGCAGGCTCCAGGGCCCAAGGTACACCTCAACCTGAGTGGGCTGGCTGAAACCTTTCTATGGTTGAGTTAAAACCTCATTAAGTTTGGTAGCTGTGAACTCACAGTTCCATTAACATAGTTAAAGCATAAGCCAAACCTAACAGAAAATGTGTTTGTGAACCTGTCCAGGAACATTTGGCGGAGTATTGTTTGGGGGTAGGGATGGAAAAGAGATCACACAGAAATTGAGGTCACACAAAAGAACAGATATAGCCAGAGAGAGGCTGAAAGAGCAGCTGACTCTGGAAGAAATCTACAGAGAGAGAGGGCAGAGGGATGCAGGCTGAAAAGAGTGTTGTTGGTGCTATGAGCAAAAGAAGCTGTTTTCTGCTATTTGATTCCTTCTGATTTCAGAGTCACAGAATTTTGTATGTTATTATTTGTAAACAAACAAAACTGCATCAAAGAAATACCTGACTCTCCTCAATTTCTACTCCCAATTGGAACACCTACAGGACCCCGGACTTTGACTCGCCATTTGGGTTGAAAAGAGGTAATAATAAATAAATCAAAACAAATGTTAAGAACACTGTCTTTCAGTTTTAGAGCCTCACACACCACTTAAGTTTGAGATTTGGATATTAAAGAAACACTGTTTAGTTTAAACCTGAAATTTGGGTTTCTGTTAAAAATTGTGGGGAACTTACTGAATGAAATTTACCACTGAGGAGAAGATCTGTATAAGGCATGTGCACCTCTTAAATCCTACTTAAGCTCTATTTTGAGGGCTTAGGTGATTCATAGCCCTTACGCCTGCATATGGGTCATGTTTCATTGTAATGGGCATGAAAATGTTTCCAGGTTTTGTTTTGTTTTTTGTTTTTTAATTCAATTAAGACAGTTTTGGCAGGGTTTGAACATTCCCCTCTAGTGTTGGAAACCAAAAAACACCATTTTGCCAATGTATGAGAAATAGAAAGTGAACCTCACTATGAACCAGACTCAAAATCTTCTTTAGCCATCTGCGTGAATGGGAAACATAATGCTGTCCCTTTTTGACCTGAATGGCTAGTCAAAATTCAGAGTCCTGGGGATGTTCCAGTTGGGAGTAGAAATTGATTATGGAATCTAGGATGTTCTTTGATGCAGTCTTGTTTAGAGTTTACAAAGTCCTGCTTCTGCAAAGGCAAAAGGAGCAGTTTCTTACCTGACAGCCCCAAGCCTCTCTAGCCAGCACCAGACCCAAAAGATGTCTCTCTAGCTTCTCCCAGGGTCACACTCATGCTATGCTTACAGGCTTCTGCTTGGATTTCTTCAGGTTGTCTGGGCTGGTTCTCTCTTCTCCTTCTCCCAACTCCTTCCCCAAAACAATACTCGGGGGGCGGGGGAATCAACCCACACAGTCCAGAACTCCTGGGTGAGTTCACAAATACCTTTTGCCTTCGGTGAGAGATTGTGATTAATTTATCTTTACAGTTATGTTAATTGAAGGGTGTGTTCCCATTTTTCAGTCTCAGTAAAGTTTTAACTCAAAAGATTTCACCCAGCTTTCCCAGACCTAAAGAAGAGCTCCATGTGGCTCAAAAGCTTGTCTCTCTCACCAACAGAAGTTGGTCTAATAAAAAATATCTCTCCCACCTTGTGTCTCTAATAACATTGAAGCCAATTAAGGGCTTCCACAGAGACAATATTCTGAGGGTATATGTGCACTGAATTATAAACCTGAATCTGTGAGACCCGGGCTTGTGGACTCCGTGTTTCCAAGCCCGTGTGTCAGCCATGTGTCAGCCATGCAAATGTGTCCCCACTGTACTATGCAGACCTTCGGACTGAGTTCTGCAGCTTGACTTCCATCCACAGTGCAAAATGATAGAGCTTGGACCTAAGTCACAGTGGGCCAGTCCACTAGCCAGAATCCCTAGGGTACCGCGAATTGGGGCAACTGCCCTGGGCCTCGTGCTTCGCGAGGAGGCGGGCAGGGAGGTGAGGGGAGTGGGGGGCAAGAAGGAGCACCCCTACCAACCTCCCCCTCCCCCCAGTGCCTCCTGCCCGCCAGCAGGCCCCGCCGATCAGCACCTCCTCCTCCCTCCCAGCACCTACCGCTAATCAGCTGTTTCGCAGCATCTGGAGGTGGGGTGGGAGTGGGAAGAGGTGGGGCAGGGGGTGGGGCCTTGGGGGAAGGGGTAGAGTGGGGGCAGGGCCTGGGCAGAGCTGGGGGGGGGAGCACCCCCCCCCCCGGCAGATAGAAACTCGGCACCTATGTCCTGAGCCCTGCACCCCCATAGGGACGGCCCTGCCACTAGCAAGGTCCTGCGACTCAAGTCCTGAGTTCTCACTGACCTAAGTCTCACTGACTGATTTGTGTGTGAACAGAAGAGGGGCTTGGGCTCAAACCTGAGTCAGAGCCCAGGTTCAGTGGGCAGTGTAGAGAGACCCATCTTGAGCTGGGAGTCCCAGGGCTTCCTGGCTCTTCTCCTCACAGCAGGAAGCGTGGAAGCCCTAGTGTCCCTGGACTGTGTTTCCACTGATGTTTTGTTTGAAAACATTTAGGTTTAGATGAATGAGCATTTTCTGATGACAATGCCATTTCCTCAGAAATCTCATAACAGGCTCTAATAGGGAAGTATTTTTATCTCCATTTTATGGATAGGAACCTGAGGCACAAAGTGCTTTGTCTGTTGACAAAGGAAGCCTGTGGTAGAGAAGGGAATTTAACTAGTGTCTCCCAAGTACCAGGCTAGTGCTCAAAACATGTGGGATATCCTTCCTCTCAATACACCTTGGACTAATCCAGAATTAGGCCAATTCTTAACAAACGTTTTGCTCATTTCTAAATATAATTTTGCTTCAACCACATTGAGAGTCACCCATTTTTATTCACGTTTTACAAACATTTATGTGACTGAAGTTCCCCTTACAAATGTTCGCAGAAAGCAATTAGATGCTGGGATTTGTTTGATCACAACATACAATTGGCTTTGTTTTTAAATGAAATTTATTTTGGATAAAAGCAAAATTAATTTATAAAGGTTAGGTCAATCAAACAGGTAACAGAAACAGTGGCACATGGTGCCAGGTCATCAGTCACACCACCCAACTAGTTAATCATGAAGAATTTGTTGCAGAGAACAGTTTGTGACTGATCCATCAACTGAAATTTGTTAGGAAAAAAAATCCAAATAGTTGCCAATATGGAACAAAATAATATAATTCACAGTCTCACTGTGAATTTCAACTGATGTACAGAGAAAGAGCTAAATTAACTCAAAGCCAAATTCTCCCTTGTGTAGAAGGACTGCACAAGGTCTGTGCGTTATTTAAGTCCCACCTAAACCTTCTGGGTGAATATTGGGTGAATTTCACTCTAAAGTTAACTTAGGATGTTGTGCTAGTTGAACAGTGATCTGATTCTGTCTGGTACAACTTGTGTTTGTTTCACCAAAGGACACAGCTCTTTACAGCTAAACACATATGGAAAGGTAATTGTTCAAGTGTAAGAACTGTCCTTAATTTTTTCTGAAAATACTTCACCACTTTCCACCAGGTGGACGAGGCTTTCTTCTGGCAACTAGCAGAAGTTGCTAGATCGTAGGCCCTGGTTCTCATGGGAGACTTTAATCACCCTGATATCTGCTGGGAGAGCAATACAGCGGTGCACAGACAATCCAGGAAGTTTTTGGAAAGTGTAGGGGACAATTTCCTGGTGCAAGTGCTGGAGGAACCAACTAGGGGCAGAGCTTTTCTTGACCTGCTGCTCCCAAACAGGGAAGAATTAGTAGGGGAAGCAAAAGTGGATGGGAACCTGGGAGGCAGTGACCATGAGATGGTCGAGTTCAGGATCCTGACACAAGGAAGAAAGGAGAGCAGCAGAATACGAACCCTGGACTTCAGAAAAGCAGACTTTGACTCCCTCAGGGAACAGATGGGCAGGATCCCCTGGGAGAATAACATGAAGGGCAAAGGGGTCCAGGAGAGCTGGCTGTATTTTAAAGAATCCTTATTGCGGTTGCAGGAACAAACCATCCCGATGTGTAGAAAGAATAGTAAATATGGCAGGCGACCAGCTTGGCTAAACAGTGAAATCCTTGCTGATCTTAAACGCAAAAAAGAAGCTTAGAAGAAGTGGAAGATTGGACAAATGACCAGGGAGGAGTATAAAAATATTGCTCAGGCATGCAGGAGTGAAATCAGGAAGGCCAAATCGCACTTGGAGTTGCAGCTAGCAAGAGATGTTAAGAGTAACAAGAAGGGTTTCTTCAGGTATGTTAGCAACAAGAAGAAAGTCAAGGAAAGTGTGGGACCCTTCCTGAATGAGGGAGGCAACCTAGTGACCGAGGATGTGGAAAAAGCTAATGTACTCAATGATTTTTTTGCCTCTGTCTTCACAAACAAGGTCAGCTCCCAGACTGCTGCACTGGGCAGCACAATATGGGGAGAAGGTGACCAGCCCTCGGTGGAGAAAGAAGTGGTTCGGGACTATTTAGAAAAACTGGACGTGCACAAGTCCATGGGGCCGGATGCGCTGCATCCGAGGGTGCTAAAGGAGTTGGCGGATGAGATTGCAGAGCCATTAGCCATTATTTTTGAAAACTCATGGCGATCGGGGGAGGTCCCGGATGACTGGAAAAAGGCTAATGTAGTGCCCATCTTTAAAAAAGGGAAGAAGGAGGATCCAGGGAACTACAGGCCAGTCAGCCTCACCTCAGTCCCTGGAAAAATCATGGAGCAGGTCCTCAAGGAATCAATTATGAAACACTTAGAGGAGAGGAAAGTGATCAGGAACAGTCAGCATGGATTCACCAAGGGGAAGTCGTGCCTGACTAACCTAATTGCCTTCTATGAGGAGATAACTGGCTCTGTGGATGAGGGGAAAGCAGTGGATGTGTTATTCCTTGACTTTAGCAAAGCTTTTGATATGGTCTCCCACAGTATTCTTGCTGCCAAGTTAAAGAAGTATGGGCTGGATGAATGGACTGTAAGGTGGATAGAAAGCTGGCTAGATCGTCGGGCTCAACGGGTAGTGATCAATGGCTCCATGTCTAGTTGGCAGCCAGTTTCAAGCGGAGTGCCCCAAGGGTCGGTCCTGGGGCCGGTTTTGTTTAATATCTTTATTAATGATCTGGAGGATGGTGTGGACTGCACTCTCAGCAAGTTTGCCGATGACACTAAACTAGGAGGAGTGGTAGATACACTAGAGGGTAGGGATCGGATACAGAGGGACCTAGACAAATTAGAGGATTGGGCCAAAAGAAACCTGATGAGGTTCAACAAGTACAAGTGCAGAGTCCTGCACTTAGGACGGAAGAATCCCATGCACAGCTACAGACTAGGGACTGAATGGCTAGGTAGCAGTTCTGCAGAAAACGACCTAGGGGTCACAGTGGACGAGAAGCTGGATATGAGTCAACAGTGTGCTCTTGTTGCCAAGAAGGCTAACGGCATTTTGGGCTGTATAAGTAGGGGCATTGCCAGCAGATCGAGGGACGTGATCGTTCCCCTTTATTTGACATTGGTGAGGCCTCATCTGGAGTACTGTGTCCAGTTTTGGGCCCCACACTACAAGAAGGATGTGGAAAAATTGGAAAGAGTCCAGCGGAGGGCAACAAAAATGATTAGGGGTCTGGAGCGCATGACTTATGAGGAGAGGCTGAGGGATTGTTTAGTCTCCAGAAGAGAAGAATGAGGGGGGATTTGATAGCAGCCTTCAACTACCTGAAGGGGGGTTCCAAAGAGGATGGAACTCGGCTGTTCTCAATGGTGGCAGATGACAGAACAAGGAGCAATGGTCTCAAGTTGCAGTGGGGGAGGTCTAGGTTGGATATTAGGAAACACTATTTCACTAGGAGGGTGGTGAAGCACTGGAATGCGTTACCTAGGGAGGTGGTGGAGTCTCCTTCCTTGGAGGTTTTTAAGGTCCGGCTTGACAAAGCCCTGGCCGGGATGATTTAGTTGGGAATTGGTCCTGCTTTGAGCAGGGGGTTGGACTAGATGACCTCCTGAGGTCCCTTCCAACCCTGATATTCTATGATTCTATGATTCTATGACCCATCCACCCACCCCAAAAAAGAAAAGACCAGAGGAACAGGCAAGGTTTGTCCATGCCATAGAGCTTAGCAGGTATAGAGCATGGGTGGGTCCAGTAGTACCAAGGGCAGAGGATCCACTGCTATGTGGAATCTCTTTTCTGTCCTACCTGCAGGGAGCCTGTGTAAGGCCCCATAAGCTGGGTTGGAGCAATTGCCAGATAGCAACTCCTTGGCTGCTCTGTGGCCTGGATGGATTGTTCTCATGCCCTTATCCACTACGCACTTGCTGGTGCACAGTCCAGCTGTTTGGTCAGACACTGAGCCCTGCATTTTCTTCCTGTGTCAATGCTGTAGTAAGTAGTCACGCAAACTGCCTGAGACATGAGTTATATATCACTTAACAAGGCTTATCACAGATGTTGAGATAAGGAAGAATATATTCCACAGCGCACACACACCAGCTGTTTCTAACATCCTCTTTCCCCAGATGTAATTGACTCTGCCTTTTCTCCTTCAAAATTGTTGAATTGAGATGTTTGTTTATGTAGAGAGACAAGGAACATAAAATGTTTTCTCCATTGATGACTGATTTTTTTCATTCAGTGGCAGACACTTTAATGTGCCACATGTGCCTAACGACACATCACACCTGAGTTTTATAACAGACAGAAGGGACTTAATCCATCCAAAAGCAATTTTAACATGCATGCTTTCTCACATCACACCATTATCAAGTTCAATTTTTTATTCCTAAGGTTTTATTTTTTTTAATGACTGAATCCCTCACCCATGCAGACTTCGCTTCAAATCCTACCTTGGCTCCCAAGTCTCAGTTGAGTCCATATTAAAAATCATCATAACACAGTGGTGGTCCTGCTCGAGACACTCAGACCTTAAACGTTATGGATGTTATGGGTCAGGATTAAGCTGCAGTGGCAGGAAGCTCTTGATGCCTCTATCAACAATGTTTAGCTTGGGCTATTAATTCCTTATTTTCATTACAAAATTCACACCTGATCAAAATAAAAATTGACATCCTCCCCTGTGCAAAGTAATGCAGGAGTCAGTTTGATAGTGGTCTATATAATATTTGCCTTAACTAGGGCCTATGATTTATCAGCATTAAATTTTGGTGTCTGATCCTTTGCATTCTCAGCTCCTATTTAATATTCATTCTTCTCCTGTATGTGGTCTGATTGTCTTGGACACGTTTCCTTCATGTTTAGCATTCATGATACTCTGGCTCCCACTGAATTGAAGGTTTTCAGCACCTCACAGGGATGCATCCCATATCATAGTGCCCATATCAGCCATGGGGAGGGTTCAGATACTTCAGCTACTTTATGGCTCCCTCTCCCTATAGAAGCAAGCGTGCTGCCTCCACAATCTAGTCCCTGGTAAACCAGGAATCTCTCAGGACCTAAATTTGGATCCCCCACAGCTACCCTACCAATAAACTATCAGGCAGACCAAAATTGTTTCTTGTCAGCACCATCAAAACATGTTTCTTACTGGATGCGCTTTGCAAATTGCAGTGACAACCTTAGGAAGGGAATTGTGTACAGTAGATGTGTATTGAATTTCTCTCTCCTGCTGTTTGGAGAATGTGATAGGCTCTGTAGAGTTGCAGCCTGAACTTTGGACTTTCTCAGGCTCATCAATTTCACATTCATTCAACCCCGGTAGATGATTTGATTGCCTTGGAAACCTTTTTAAAAAATGCTTTAATATTCATGATGCTTGGTCACTCCGTGCCACGCAGGTTTGCCAGCTGAGCCTCTGTGCTCATCCTGACTCAGACTAATGTCAATGTGTTTTATTTAATTCTGACAAGGATCGTCATACTTATTTGCCTGCTTGAAATAGAAAACAACCTTCTTTCCCATCAAACACTTACAGTAGATCAGAACTAAAATGAAATCTCAGCTGATGAAAGTCTCTTCCTGAAACAAAAAAATATCCAAGGGCAAATGAGAGCTGCAACCCTTCAGTCACATTTAGTTCCTCAAAAAGGTTTTACTTCTGTTCACTCTTCCTGTATTTTGCGAACTTGTGTGCTTGCAACAGAAGACGATGCACAACTGCAACAATTGTTTAAACTTTTTAATCATGTGGCAAAGCAGTAAAATATCTGCAATGTATTTCATGAGCAAAGATTCCAAATTGTCTAACTTTTTTCAACAGGCAAGCAGTCCTACAACAGGAACAGCTCCTAGGAGTCAGTCACGGTTGTCTGTATGCCCTTCTACTCAGGACATCTGTAGGTAGGTGCTGAATCAGTCATTTAAATCTGTCTGTCAAACATTAGTTGTTTTCTTTAGCTAATAAGCTATAAGCTCTTGCTTCTGCCTGGCATTATTCATGAATTACATACATCTGGGTTTTCTTTTGAGCTCTTGTTTTTGTCATGTTTCCTTTTCAGTCTCATATTTTCTATTAAATCAACTCGTTTCTATTTTCATCTTTTTTTTTTCTTTTTCTCTCTCCTTACCATTTTCCATCCCTTTCCTTTGCTGCTGCTTTGTTTAGATCTACCACCTTGCATGATGTGTCAGAAGATGAGTTTGAACATGCAACACCTGTCATGGTGCTGACCCCTGCTAGTAGGGAGTCTGGTAAGAAACAAGTGAAACGAAGGTATAGGCGGAGGAAAGAGACTGGTGACAATGTTGAGCATACAGAAAAGCAAAGAAAAGAGAAGGACTGCAGATTGTACCCGATGGTTGCAAGCTCCAGATGCAGTGCTTTGCACAAGGAAACATCTGATTCATCATCCTCAGATGAGAATCAGTGGGCTCAGGCTAGAAGGAGAGCCAGAGAAAAGGTTAAAAAGCCCAGGAGAGGGAGAAGGAGCAATAGATCTTGCAGTAACACAGATGGATCTCCAAATAACAATGCCATTGAACTTGTCACTCTGGGGACAACAGGGGAAAAGAAAAAAGAGGTGTCTGATTCTGATAATCACACTTTAAATCACCGGAGGAGAAGGGTTTCAAGATGTAAAGAATCTTGCCTTTCACTGTCTTCAGTGTCCTCTCTGGAGGCGAGGAATTATTCAAGAAAATGTGGAAAAAACAGGGGCAGAAGCTACCCCCAAGAGCTGCAGTCTTCATCTCACCTTAGACAAAATAAAGTGGTCGAGGAAGGCTTTACAGAAAGAGGCTCTGGCAGTGATACTCTGATAGTTCCAGAAAATGGAGAACCTGTTGGGGCAGCGCCCAATGTGACTGATGCAGTTCAGAAACTTCCTGTTTTATATGATGACTGGTCTGATGATTTAGAAGTATGCAGGTTAGTCTCTAATAAGAAAGATTGGATATTACCAAAAGGAATTGATTATTGCCATGAATTATACATGTGCCTTTTACCTGATTCTTGCTGTCATTTGGATCTTTTTTGTATAACTACTGCTCAGTAGCTATCTGTTAGGGACTGTGATACATAGCACAAAATAGTTGATAAAGGAAGATTTCTAAAGATAGGACACCTAACTCATTTAACAACACTAGTAGCACAGAATTAGATTCCCACCTCCTACATGGTGATTTGTCCTACCAAGTTTGAGACGCTGTGCACTCAGGCATGAGAATCAGAGATTGAATGGGAAGATCAGATAGCTCAATGCTAATGGGATACGGAGGCTTTCATTCTTATATGACCAGTTCAAATCCACCTCTGGTCTGTAGTGATTGAAATGTGTTACTCTCTGGGACTGTTCATAGACCTACATGAAGTGAGTTCTTGGTCTCAAGTCAGTGCATATTACATATGACATCCTTATAGCTGTTATTCCTTTGGCAGGCTTGGCACATACATTAAGGGTTGTATCAGCATGAATAGTGAACTACCTTCCAGGTTAGGACGGAGGTATGCTGGCAGGTAGTGTGGGGAAGTTTGTGCAGCTGCTATCCATGATGTGTTATGTGAATTAATAGAGGTCTTTGGTTTCCAAGGTTGTCAGTCTGGCACCATTCACAGTGACAGACCCTTGGAAGTGCATGGAATAATAATAAATTTAATATTTGAAGGAAAAAATATATTAAAAGGAATTAGAATTTAGATAAAGTAACATCAACAAGTTGTCTAGCTAAGGAGAGAAGTTGTGCCTGAGGGAACTATTAAAAGGAAGGATTTCAGACCAACATCACAACATTAAATCAGTACATGGCAGTGTGTCAGTGGATCTGAAAGATCATAGGATTGTGAGTAAAAACACTCTTCAGCTTTAAAACTGAGTGAACTTGAGTAAATCAATTCATCAGTAAATTGAAAAGGAAGTTATAGGGGAGAATCAGGCATTAAAGTTAATATTTCTTTAAAAAAATATGCTGGACCTGTTTCTCATTTACAGTGAGTCCCCTGGCAGTGGGCCTTACTGTAAATGAGAATCAGACCTAATATATTGGTACAGTAACTGGAAACTTGCAATCTTCTTTTTGGGAAGAATTGGTATGAAAATGTAAACAGAAGTAGAATGAGGAAATGAATGTGTGTGGTGAAACTACATGGCGTGATACAGTATACTTTGTGGCAGTAAGCTGGCAGTAAGCTCCAATGGTCCTGGTTAAGAAAATTGTCAGGCAGTGGAAGTATAGACAGTGTGCTCCTTCAGATTACTATATGTAAGATATAATTATTAGTGGATCATGTGCTGTACATCCTTCAATATGTTAGGCAAGCCACAACATAGCTTCCTTTTTCATTATTTGTTTGTTGTATCTGCCTGTTGTGTCTTATCCTGTACGTACATTGTGAGATCTTGGGAGCAGGGCCCATCATTTTGTTTTGTGTTTTGGCCCTGATCCATGCTTGGGGCCCTACCTACTGCTGCAATAAATTATTAATTAGTATTATTATTATTACAGTAGCACTTTGAGACCCGAACATATATTGAGGCTCCATGTGCTAGGTACTGTACAAATATAGAGTAAGAAAATTCAGTTATGAACTGAATATAATCCTCTCTTTACCCAAAATAAGTATGTCCACACAAGGGCTTGCCCGGATTTAACTAAATCAATTTTAAAAAACGATTTAAATGAAACAAGTGTAACTTTTTCAGGTAGACGGGGCCTAGTTGCTGCCCCAACCCATGAACTCAAATTGTGTTTTCAGATGCAAGCATGGACTCCATTTTTCTCTTTATCGCTTTTTTGTCCACCCACCCAGCTTTACTTTGACTGTCCTGGGAATCCTCTATCTGTAGGGCTATGGCTGCTACCTAATCCACATTTTGCTCACCCTGGGGCTTGCAGGAAAGGAGGAGAAAGAAGGTCATGTAGGGTGAGAAGGAGGCCTAGGAACTGTTAGATTAAATTTCCTTTATCATCTTAGGCGTTTCTCAAGTGTACTTTCACTACAGTGTTTATGCACCAAAATAAATGTGTGGTACATTAGGTAGGGTTAGAAACTAGAAGATAGGAGGATATTACAGAGAGGGAAATAGGAGGACCCTTTAAGGTTCAATCTTCATAGTTGCTTTTACAGCAGTGTAAAAGTTCCTGGCTTGAGGCTGGAAGTGAAACTTTTGAAGGTTCACATAAAACTCTGGCCCAGGCTCAAGTGTAGTGAAAAAGGGCTGCCCAGCTTAGAGAGGGGTGTGCCCTACTTGATCTCATGGTAAACATGAACACGGAGGAGGTATATGAAAGGATCAGGCACCCTTATGAGGAGTTGGCAAATCTCTCTACCTGGCTCTTTGCCCCATCTTGTTGACTCTTCATTGTAGTGGCACTGTTGCTGTGCTAGTATTAGATATGGATGGGATAGAAACTGGTAGCTTCCTGTTTTTCCACTCCATCCTGATTCTGTTAGATATGGCCAAGGTTGGAATGTGTAACTGCCTTAGTTGAATCCAAGTGTTTTGTCCTGGTTTGATTATAAAAATAAGGGAAGCACGTTTTCTTCTTGTACTACATATTAGTAAGAAATCTCCACTATTGTAATTTTGCTGCATACACAATTCCTTTCTAGTTTATTAAAAAACTCCCTGTTAACATTCAGCAACATCTAATACCTGCTTGACCCATGTACCTATCTTCAGTATTCACTCTGAAAATACACACAGACACATGCAACCCAAAATAAGACTCAAAGAGTGATTAAAATCACAAAAGAAAGCATCACAGGCATGTTTAAAATTAGATAAATGCTTGAACAGAGTCTCAGCCCTGACTTTGCCAGCTTGGAATTGCTGAGGGAGCACACAAATGCAGGTGGAAAGCTACCCTAAAGGAGTAGCCAAAGATTCCCCTGACATCAGGAGGAACAAGGAAGGGGTGAGGCAGAGTACATGGCATTCCACCTGAGACCTAGGCAGCTCTGCAGTGTCAGTGTGTGACTGCTACAGCCTACATAATTGGATCCGTGGCGCCTCCTTTCCCTGTCACTCTGCTCAGCTCTATGGAGTGTAAATGTGGCACAGCTGAGAATCTGCCCTCTTCTTTTAAAATGCTGCCATGTTAACAGAGACATAAGGCCACCCTTTCCTCACTCTCAGGGAAAGTGCTGTATTTCTTGCAGTCATTCTAGATCAGTGGTCTCCAAAGTGGGGTGCGCGCACCCCAGGGGGTGTGCAAGAGGATCCTTCAGGGTGTGCTGTAGGAGGAGCAGCTTTTTGCTTCGGCAGTTCGGCTTTTTTGTTGTTGTTGCTGGGGGTGGCAAAAATGGTAGAGCTGGCCCTGCGGCATGGCAGGGGGTGCATGCTCAAATTTTGTTTATTGATAGGAGTGCGCGATCAAAAAAGTTTGGAGACCACTGTTCTAGATGTATCACCTATGGAAGATTGCACATCTAGGAAGGATGCTACAAAATCAAAAGCATGCTAATTTTTCATGGCTACTAAGTTATTTTACTTGTTAAATTTGCCTACAGCTACACAGAAGGGAGAAGATTTATTATGCGATAATACTGATTCAGCTGAAAGAATCTTACTAGGTACTGTGGTACAAGCTACTTAGCTATTTAGTCAACAGCTGATTTGTAGTTTCTTTCCATAGATTCAAATGTTTCTTTCAGGAATAAAAAAGGAATGAAATATTCACTTTGGGGTAGGTGTATGTGCTCATATAGTCACACTCTTCTGCACTGCATATCCTGGCATATAGGGCACACACTCTACCTATGTATGTGTGGTATTCAGAGTGAGTAAAGTGCTGCCAACATATTAATAAGGAGCTCCCTCCAAATTTTCCACATAAGTCAGTGATGCATGTTTACTGCAGTGTAAGACTGGGTGGCTGGTCGGGGAATGGACACTTTAGCGTCTTGAGGTCGAACAAGCTTCCCCTCATGAGAGGTGGTCTCTTTTAGCTGGGGCAAGGGGTTAGGTCAGGGAAGTGGATCTCTGCATTGTATGGGGGTGTCTCCGTGCCCTAGTGGTTGACAGCTGAGGATACCAAATTCAGGACAAACTGCTGAGGCTCATGCCAAACTGGTGGTTATTCTATTGTTAGATATACCAAGCCAGAAACAAAAGTAACCTTCTGTCTCACCACACTGGTTAACAAGAAGTCCAAACTGCAGTCTCCTTAGGCATTCCAGCCCTTGTTTCACCACCCAGAAACTAGATTTATGATGTGTGGTTATTTAAAACCAATGTATCCAATAAAGGGTCCTTCTAATCTCAAAAGAGCAGCCATTTAGCCAGGTCCATTTATAACTCAGATCTTACCCAATAATCACACTGTTGCCAATCCTTTATTATCTAATATCTAAAAGTTTATTTATAAGAGAAAAGGAGGAGAGAGTTAAAATTGATCAAAGAAATTATATACATACCTACATACATACATACTCATTGCAAAGTTCTTGGATCAGGTTTGTAGCAATGTTGGAATAAACTACTGGCTTGTAAAGTCTCAGCTTCCAAGAGATTGGAAGGTTCTCAGTCCATTGGTTGGAATGCTCCTTTTGGTGTAAGTTCATAGTCCAGAGATCAGAGCAGGAAAGAGGCAAAATGGAGATGCTTCCAGGGTCTTTTATATCATCACCCATGTGAGGAGGATGCTCTTATTCTTAGTTTGTGGAAAATTACAGGCACAAGATGAAGTCCAGGGTCACATGCCCTTGCATGCTTTGATGACTCATAGGAGTAGCCATTACTCATATTCTGGCTAATGGGGTGGGGACAAGCTGCTTCTATATCCATTGTGAGAGCTAAGTGTCCTTTAATGGTTGGTCCATTCACAATGTGCCGGCTAGACTGGATGTAAACTACCTAGTGGGGGTTACCTGAGGAGCAAATGCGTTTGAAATACAGGTATATAGTCAATATTTTCAACTTCAGATACAAAAATGATACATGCTATAAACAAGATAATCGTACTCAGCAAATCATAACTTTTCCATTGACACTTTACATGATATACTTTGTACAAGATGTGTTGCAATTGTACAAGAGAGGCAATATTAATGAGATAATGGTCATGTTTAAATCATACAGCATCACAGGGGGGCTCCCTCCCTGTTCAAATTCCAAGATGGCTGGGCAGGCAGGTAGTGGCAAGGAGAAATGCAGGACTTGCTTATATGCACAAGCTTACCTCTCTTCCTCATGCAGTATTTGAGCTGCTGGTGAAAGGATGTATGTATGTATGGTATTAGGCCTACAAGTTTTGTCTCCAACATGCTCCTAATAGAATGGGTGGGGATACCAGAAGAGCCATCCCTTTGCAGTATATTAATTGGCTGTGGGAGTGGTTGATGTACGTGTGATGTAGTGGCTACCTCAGCAAGTACTGTAAAATTCCAAGCCTTAGAATTCTCAGTGACTTCAGTGGGCTTTGTCTTGTGTTCTATATTATTCCTAAAGGGGAGGATGAAATCATGGGTGGGATAGTTTAAAACTCAGTTTAAGTCACTGTTGAGGGTAGCTCCATGGCCTGGATAGGTCCCCAGTGTTACTCAAACAACCCTGCAGCGGTCCCTCCCTGGGGTGCCTTATGGGCCACAGCACTGTCTGGAATCTCCCCCCAACACACCTTTATGCTAGGGTTTACCCATGCGATCATTGGAGGGCAGCCCTACAGCTCAGTGCCTGTGCCAAGGGACTCCTCCCCCTAGCGGAAATGGGGCTGTTAGGGCTCCTTTACATCACTATAGCCCTTGTGCCTGGTGTAAAGGGGCTGGAACCAGGATGAAAATCTCATCCCTGGAATTTCAGCATTGGAATTATGAAGAAGTGCTAGTTAGAAATGGTATTAATTCAGAATCAATAGATGAGACGCTCCTGGAAGACTGTTGATTGTGATATGAAAGGAGCACTGAGGGATTTTTGATTTACACTGTGGTTCTGTTTTTTATCCCAAAGGTTTTTGCAGTTGAAAGGACTGGATCAATTCTACAGTTTCTATAATACTAAACTGTAATTGGTTGAAACTATGCATTTCTTTTAAAAACACATTTAAATAAGACAGATTCATCACCGTAACAAAAATTATTTACATGCACAGTAGAATCCTGATTTTTCTAAACTTCTTGAGTGGAAACAAATATGTTCAGATAATTGAGAGTTAATAGTCAGGGAGTGAATGGAACAGAAAGAGATGCTTAGCGATCATTAGAAAGGGAGGTTTAGATGGGGGGATTGGTAATGAAATCTGCATAATCCACTTCAAACATCACTTAAATAAAATCAGCTTTTTAGTAGAAAAGTTTTGGTGAATGTATTAAGTTGATTTGATTTTTTTTAATCACTCTTTCTGGACTATATTATAAATACTTCAAAAGAAATGAGATGAGGCATTATTGTTTTCAACCACTGACATAAGTAATTTAAACATCATGTAAATTATATTACATAGGGTACATGAAAACGTAATTATGAAATAATAAAATTCCTGAACTCATGATTTCACTACGTAAAATCAAGTGTTATAATCATGTATCTGTTGTGTATAAAATTAACATGTGTCTTATTGGTACTGAACTTTAATCACTTAATACTCATCAGGTTGGGATCCAAAGGGAAAAAGTCTAAAAGTTGAGAAGAAGCTTGGGAAGACAGAGTCCTTCTAAGATTAGTCTTGAGACGAACTGTAGAGCTAGAGATGTATTTATTTCTGCAGCTGTTAACCTTCACATGAGGATATTAACATTAAAACCTAGATGCTTAGTGTAAATCAATGCAGAGCCCTTTATTTCAATGGAGCAAGGCTAATTTACACTATCTGAGACTTTGGCCCTAACTACTGAAACTTGAACATCATTGATTAAGAAAATATAGTTTGCTTAGATCTCAGAAGTATTCAAAATGAAGGTATCTTAAGTGTATTTTGTCAAGTCTGCTGGCAAATCTTGCACGTTTGTCAGTTGCTAACAAAATGATGATCCCAGTATAAAGGAGAGAGAATCTAAGGGCTGTTTCCACCCACATTAAGACTGCTTTATGCTGCCTGATCTGTCCTTACTGTAACAGAGAATCACTTTGAAAAAGAAAGCCCTTACTTCCTTTGTAATAAAAGCTTAGGTCAGCAATCCTTTGACACACTATACTAAGTTCACTGAAGCGAGCATCCATAGCAACATTCCAAAGTAAAAAAGTTAATAACTTTTAAAATTAGACTTTAAGCAACTAAGTTTTAGTAATGGGCACAAATCTCATCTGGGAGAGTCCAGTAAACTAGGTAGTCCTCTTCTACTTTCCAGTTTTACTGGGAAATAGCAAAAAGTTAGAAGGCTGTTGGAACTATGTTTAACAGAGTTTTTGGGGGGAGGTGGGGGTTATAATAAATTAATTGCTTATCCAAATTACTTCAAATTTTCTAGAAAAAAGCTACCCAAACTTGAGGTGGATGGGACTTCTTTTGATGGATTTTATGGCAGCAGGGGGCAACATCAGATTTAAAATGGAAACTTGGTAGCAATCTTAACTGTGAATAGACTTCTGTTGCTCCATATCCTTTTTCCTTTCATTTAGAGTTTCTTGCAGGGCTCATCTGTTTGTAACAGCTCTCTAAAAGAAATATGGTATTTACTGGAAGAGTGATCACAGCTCAGGCTAGTACCCAGAGTAGCAAAAGTGTGGTGCAATGAAGAAGCAGTGTTTTTTATAAGACATGTAGATGCTGCTGGCTATGTTGCAGCTTGTTAGATAAATGTCCCTGCATGGTGGAATTATGGTTGTTGGAGGCCTGGTCTACGCTAGGACCATATGTGTAGCTATAAAAATATGCAACCCTGAGAGTTGTAGCTAAACCTACCTAACCCCAGTGTAGACAGCTCTAGGTTGACGGAAGGAGGTGGATCCAGCTCAGGGAGGTGGATTACCTACACTGATGGGGAAAGCCCTCCCGTCTGTGTAGGTAGTGTCTATACTAAAGCACTACAATTGCAGCGGTGCAGCTGCGCTGCTGTAGCATTTTAAGGGCTTGGTTACACTTGCGAGTTACAGCGCAATAAAGGAGCCCCGGGCGCCCTAGCTCACTACCCGTCTACACTGGCAAGGCACGTAGAACGCTCTGACTCCGCGGCTACAGTGAGTGGAATAACGTTTGCTGTGCCCACGCTGGAGCGCCGCGGCGCCAGTGTGAACAAGGTGTTGCAATACTGCGCTCTGATTGGCCTCCGGAAATGTCCCATAATCCCCTTAAGTCAAGTGGCCACTCTTGTCTTTGTTTTGAATCACAGCAGGAATGCGGATATGCCCTTTGAAAGCTCCATTTTTGACAGCCGGCTGCTTATCTGCTCCGAGACAAAGCAACCATTAGTGTGGAATGCTGTGTGAGAGAGAGAGAGGCGGGGGGGGGGGGTGTCTGCTGCTGTCTGAACTTACAAGACAGCATGCTGACATGCTCTCAGCCCCCCCAAAACCGACTCTCTCTCCCCCCACATACACACAACACACTCCCTGTCACACTCCACCCCCCCAACCCCCATTTGAAAAGCACGTTGCAGTCACTTGCATGCTGGGATAGCTACCCATAATGCACCGCTCCCAATGCCACTTCAAGTGCCGCAAATGTGGCCACACCAGTGCGCTTGATGCTGTCAGTGTGGACAGACTGCAGTGCTTTCCCTACTGCACTCTATGAAGGCTGGTTTAACTCAAAGCACTCTACATCTGCAAGTGTAGCCATGCCCTAAGTGTAGACAAGCTCTGAGCCTCCTTTCCCAAAATTTTGGCACAGGTTTTGCCAGGGGCACGGATAGTGTGAGAATATAGTAGGGAAAGCCTTATTACGCACTGGTACGGGGAACTCCACCAGTGACCCTGATATAAAACTATAATTGAGGAATCAAGGGTTGCATCTCTTGAATAGGTCATCAAGTTGTTGCTTTCAGCATTTATCTCTGATTAACAGAGATGTAGAGGCTATTGGCTGATGTGTATATTGCAATGTATATTATTAAAATTGTGGGTTTGGTTCCTTAATCCTAAATTTTGGGGTGTTATGAGGTCTTGTTTTGCACTGCAATTTTGAGTGTCACTGGCAGTGCATTGGGATAGAAATGAGTCGTAACTATTTACATGATTAAACTGTTCATCAGTTATAATTAAAGAAGATTACTAGAAGTAATGTAGACAAAATAAATCGTTCATAGCCTGCATTCCCTAGTACATTTTGCTCTTGACTCTCTTCTTTATTCTGATCACGTTTTGAGAAATCAAGAGAGCATCTTACCAGAACCATTATGAAATTATGTTAGTGTGGTACAACATTTTCAAAAGGTGTTTTTCTGTATTCAGATAGAGACAGCTGACTATATGGCATAATGGAAGGGCAGGAATGACAGAGCAGAGGTATACAAATTGATTACATTCAGTATGCAGAATTAATGTGCTTCATTCACACTAGGTTTAGAGGGAGAGGAAGACCAATTTGTCATTTAGATTATTTTATACTGAAAAACCTGGAATAGAAAGAAAAAGAGAGTACGTGATCAGAAGGCAAGTCTGCCAAATGAAGGAGGGAGAAACTCAATATGCTGTTGTCTACTGCTGGATGAACTATCCAGAGAGAATAATTTATTCAGCAAATTTAACTCTTTTTCCTGTTGACAAATTATCTGAGCTGGGTTTGATTCTTATAAATGTGTTAATTATTTGCTGTGGGTTGTTCACAGTCTAAATTTTCAGTCATTTGCTGTTTGTGGTGTATGATTGATTACCTAAGACACATGGTATTGACACATCCAACTGGATGACTGAAATTTTTATAATGGACTTTTCAAGACTGCCAAACTGTACGTAGAGCAATGCATGGATCCTGTTACAGCTGTGCATGGAGCTGGTCCCTCTCTGCCCACTTACTGAGGGTTGCGCAGTAAATTATGCTGGATGCTAATGGCTCCAGGAGTCCCAAACCACCATGGATTAGTGTGGAACAGTGCCTTTCCTCTGGCCATGCCCCCTTCCAGCAGCAGAAGGGATGGCACAGGAGCCTCTGTTCCACTGGAGGCTCATCCTCGCACTGGGTTAATCCCTGCTGAGGTGGGATACACCTTGCACTTTAGGGCCAGATTGTGCCTGCCTATTTAAGTCTCTCTTCATAAAAAAAGAAATCTGGGACAAATGTAATCTTCTTGTCAGTAGGTGCGTGGCTTTATGTCCACTAAGCGTGGGTACATGGATAGGTTCTTTTCTTCTGGTCTGTGAAAAGTTTGGAAAAGGAATGTAGGGCACAATTCTCTGGGGTTACTTCTAGAGCAGGGGTGGGCAAACTACGGCCCAGACATTTTGATTTGGCACTTGAGCTCCCGCCAGAGAGCAGGGTCTGGGGCTTGCCCTGCTCTGGCACTCCAACCAGGGAGCAGGGTCAGGGGCTTGCCCTACTCCGCGTGGCTCCTGGAAGCAGCAGCATGTCCCCCCTCTGGCTCCTATGTGTAGGGGCAGACGGGGCTCCGCACACTGCCCCTGCCCCAAGCACTGCCCTCGCAGCTCCCATTGGCCAGGAACCACAGCCAATGGGAGTTGCGGGGCGGCGCCTGCAGACAGGGCAGCGTGCAGAGCCGCCTGGTCACGCCTCCACATAGGAGCTGGAGGGGGGACATGCTGCTGCTTCTGGGAGCTGCTTGAGGTAAGCGCCACCCAGAGCCTGCACCCCTGATTCCCTCCCGCACCCCAACCCTGATCCCCCCTCGCACCCTCCAAAGCCCTCAGTCCTAGCCCAGAGCACCCTCCTGCACCCCAACCCCTCATCCGCAGCCACAACCCCAGCAGGTGCCCTCCCCCCTCCCCCGCCCCGGTACCCATCCCTTTGTCCCAGTCCGGAGCCCCCTCCCACACCCTGAACTCCTCATTTCTGACCCCACCCCAGAGCCCACACCCCCAGCCAGAGCTCTCACCCCCTCCCGCACCCCAGCTCCCAATTTTGTGAGCATTCATGGCCTGCCATACAATTTCCATGCCCGCCCCTGTTCTAGAGGAAGTACCTGAGAGTTTGGATAGTGTGTATTCCTCTTCAGGACTCTGTTGTGAGTCCCCAGGGGCAGAAGCATCCTTCCATCAGATACCTTTGTGCCTGTTTCAGAACAAAGGCAAGTACAGCCTGGTGCAATTACAGTGGGGGTGGCCAGCAAGACAGAGAAAGGAGCTGCTTTCTGTGGCATGCTGACAAGGTAATGGGTCCTAATGTATTCAGTTAATTCCTTACATATCTAAGAAATAACAGGGATTTCGAGTGACAATATAACACCCATATTTAGCCTCATTTACAGCCATCCAGCCCCATGAAGGCAACTTCATATACCTCTTTAGCCGCTCCTTATAGTTGGCAGCATGGCTGGTTTATGTACCGTGCCGTCACAGAATGTATCTGCCCTCTCTTCTGTCTTTGAAGGTACCTCTACACTGCAGCCAGAGGTGTGATTTACAGCTCGTATAGACATACCCATGTAGGTTGACCAGATATCCCGATTTCGTAGGGATAGTCCTGATATTAGGGGCTTTTTCTTATATAGGTGCCTATTACCCCCCACCCCCGTCCTGATTTTTCACACTTGCTATGGTCACCATATACCCATGCTAGTTTTAATCTAGGTAGCTCACTAAAATTGAAGTGAGAACACACTGGCACAGGCTTCAGCATGGGCTACAAATGTAAATTATGTGCCCACCGGGGTCCAGCAGGCTTGTGCAGTCCACGCTGAAGCCCACACTTGCCACATCCTCACTTCCGTTTTTAGCAAGCTGGCTAAATTAAAGCTAGGATGGGTACATCTATACGAGCTGCAATTCACATCCCTGGCTGTGGTGAGATGTACCCTGAGAACGTCAGAAAGGCTTTGTTAATGCTTGCAGAGATGTAAATGAGGGAAGAATTTGGCCCTATGTAGTTAAATGAAATACAGTGAAGCAAAATATCCTCTGAAATACCTTGATTTATTTTTTTCCAGACTGAGATATAGGAATGAATGTGGAAGATCAAATAAATACAAATGTAAGGGCCACATTCTTGCAAAAATGCATTTAATTGGTACATCCACACTCTCACATGAGTGCAGAAAATGGGTTACTGCATGTCATTTTGCTCTTGTTTCTTTTATAAACTGCATCCACAGTTAGATATTTCACGTGCAGACCTTAGCTGCCACTTTTTTAAAATATAGCCATGAGTGATGCAATTTATAGGAAAATATGGGTGTGGATATCTTGTGGATAAGGGATCTTTTTAAGACAAACCTATTTTAAATCTACAGTATATCATCTTTGGATTCTGGTGTCACCAGTGTTAGAGTTTACATTGTCACCAGAAATCCCTGATGAGAAAATTATGCATGTGGATATGGCTTTATACATAAATGTACCCTGAATCTTTTGTGATGTAAAGTCCATTTCTGGGGTTCTGGTGACGCAAAGTGCCTGCAGTCTCCTCTCTGTGGGGGTCGTTCATGTGGCCAATGCCACCCTGCAAATGCTGGGTTCAAGATAACGTAGGTAGAGATGTATTGATTCAGTCATAATCCTAATCTGTCTCAGGAGAAAGCTCCTTCAGAACACTTTGCACAGATCAGATGATGGACAACATGAGAGTGGACTGTTCACCAATGGTAGTACAATCCCTCGGATAAAGCAGGCAAGATTGATGCAGGATGGTGGAATATGTTGTTTGCTGCACAAGCAGGAATGAAATTGGCCTGTTTTCCTAACTACTGAAGTGTAAAGATAATTAGTGAAAGACAGGTTAGGATAACCGCTGTTCTCCCTAATGAGGGCAGAAATTAGCAGCTATTCTTCCTAATGAGGGTAAAATTGTTACCCTGCATGTGAAGGGAAAAATACAAACCTATTGCAACCTATCTATATCTCTAAATTATAGGCAGAGCAGGTGGTGACACTTATTATTAAGGTTGCCTGACAGTTTCTATTAAAAGACCCTATTTTCAGTTGCTAATAATTTTGCCAGATTTTAACCATAGGGGCTTAAAATGTTCCATGCCAGCTGTTTGCCCAGTGCTGAATATATCTTTTTTGTTTAGCTGTTTCTGAAAACAAGATATGGAAAATTACATTGTTTTGTCCATGTTTTTTTTTTTTTTTTTTTTTTAAAGTCTTACAACCCTTTAGTTGAGAAACTCCAGTGTCTCTATGTTTTGGAGCAGGGACTTGAAATTTGGTAGGGGGGGGTCAGCCTGATGTCAAGGGTATGTGCTTTGCTGTCCCTGTGACAATCCACCCAAAGGTGGCCAATTTATGAGCCCCTGAAAAAACACAGTTCTCACATTCCATCCTTTCCCTTTCTACAGTCCCTTTTCTGATTCACTACATATCCTTCCAACTTCAACAACAATTGAGTCAGGAAAAATGAGGGAGGAAAGGAGTCCTGGAAAAAAGTAGTGTCTGATCAAGTAATTGGAGATTGTATCATAATGCCTTAGCACAAGAGGGATGAATTAAGATTGCATGGGAAATCTTAATTTAGGCATTTCCTAACTTTTGAGTGCTTGACTGTGCAATCGTAATAATATACTTTTAACAATAATTTTGGATGTAATATGTATAAGATAAAACTAAGGTAGCACAGTTATGTACTCAAAAGTCAGAAGATGATACAATTAAGGTTGCAGGTACAACTTTACCTCTGTCCACTTCTGTGTATTCATTTAATTACATCATGCATTCAATTTGTTACATGATGCAATATATTAACATTCAGTTTTTGTGCAATCTTGTCATGTACATTTTAGAGCTGGTCAAAATTTTTCACACCAAAAAAGTTGTCAAAAATTGCTTTTTAATAAAATACAAAACCATGAAAAATTGTGAATATTACTGAAACTGTCAATTCTTCTCTAAATTTTTATTTAAATTATTTTCAAAATTTTCTTTTTTATTTTGTTTACTGAAAGATATTTTCTTACTGAAAACCCAGTTTTCAGTAAATGAAAAGCTTTGAAAACAGTTTTTGCAAAACGTTTTGTATAAAATATTGCAGAACATTTCACAAAATATGGAAAATAAGAAATGGAAACAATACTGAAATTGTTCATAAAATTGTTTTCCTGGTGCATAACAAATAAATCTGGGCTCTGTGGGAGCACATTTTGTAAATAAATAATTTTCATGGGTTCTGTCTTGCATACACACAGAGTAGCATATAATTCTACCAGATGCTATGCGTGTGTCTCTCTAAAGGTAGAAACAATTCTATGCTTGAGAAATATTTTATGATTATGTAATTATCAGGCATTAATTTGATGTAATGTACTTAAACATGTGTACAGCATTTGACTTGGTTCTGCATAACATTTTGAGTAAGAAACTAGAACAATGCAAAATCAACACTGCACACGTTAAATGGACTAAAAACTGCCTCATAGGACTCAAAATGTAATTGTAAATGGGAATACAATTTGAGCGGGTGTGTTTCCTGGTGATGTCCCACTGAGATCTACTCTTGGCCCTACTCTATTGAGCATTTTTATCAATGATCTGGAGGAAAACGAAATAATCGCTGGTGAAGTTTGCAGATGAGACAAAGATTGAAGGAGTGGTACGTAATGAATAGGACAGGCCGCTGGAGCAATCTGGCTCTCTTGGTAAGCTGGAGGAAAGCAAACAGTGTGCATTTCAATCAGGGGCGGCTCCAGGCACCAGCGCAGCAAGCAAAGCCTGGGGCGGCAAGCCGCGGGGTGAGGGCGGCAGGCAGGCAGCTTTCGGCGGCGCGCCTGCGGGAGGTCCGCTGGTCGTGAGGCTTCGGCGGCAATTCGGCGGCGGGGACGCCGATGGCGCGGCACCAGCGGACCTCCCGCAGTCATGCAGCCGAATCTGCATAACTAGTGGACCGCCAGCAGGCGCACCGCCAAAAGCCGCCTGCCTGCCGTGCTTGGGGTGGCAAAAAACATAGAGCTGCCCCTGATTTCAATATAGCCAAATGTAAGGTCAGATAACTAGGAACAAAGAATATAGGCCATACTTGTGATGGGGGTACCAACCCCACAGTGAGCCAGTAAAGGTTAACAAGCTGGTGTGGGCCCACTCTGCTACATGTGCACTCACTGTCAGGTAATGAAGGGGCAGGTAAAAAAGGAAGAGGAGCGCTCAGTAGTGAGCTGATGAGGGAGAAGAACAGACCTCTTACCCTTTGCTCCCTGAGGAAAGGGCCAGCCTAGAACCACTGCAGAGACTGCGGGAGCATTCCAGAAGGAGTGAGGGACGCAAGCAGGCCAGCACAAAACTATTGAGTTTGGTTTTGGGACAATTTCTTTGCTTTGCTACATAAAGACTGTTGGGCTGTCTGTGCTGGCCCATGGGCTTAATGAGACTGTTGCAAGAAATCCCCAGGGGAAGAGGGGACTAGATTTCTGCATTCTAGTCGAGTCTGCCCTGTCATTTGTCTTGGATTCTGAAGAACACACATTCACAGGGACTCTAACCAGTGATTCTGAAAAAAACTTGGGGGAGGGGGATGGTCATAGTGGATAATCAGCTGAACGTAAGCTCCCAATGTGGTGCTATGGCCAAAGGGTTAATGCCATCCTTGGATGTATAAACTGGAGAATATCGAGTAGGAGTAGGGAAGTTATATTACCCCTGTATTTGGCACTGGTGTGACCAGTTCTGGTGCACCACAATTCAAGAAGGATATTGATAAATTAGACAGGGTTCAAAGAGCTACAATACTGATTAAAGGATTAGAAAACATGCCTTATAGACTCAAAGAGCTCAATTTAACAAAGAAAAGGTTAATGGGTGACATGAATACAATCTATAAGTACCTACATGGGGAACAAATATTTGATAATGGGCTCTTCAGTCTAGCAGACAGTTATAACAAGATCCAATGGCTGGAAGTTGAAGATGAACAAACTCAGATTAGAAATAAAGGATAATTTATTAAAAGTAAAGGTATTTAACTAGTGGAACAACTTATTAAGGGTTGTGGTGGGTTCTCTATCACTGAAATTTTTAAGTCAAGATTGGATGTTTTTCTAAAAAATATGCTCTAGTTCAGGGATCAGCACATCCCTCGGCCTGTGCTGCTTCCTGCAGCCCCCATTGGCCTGGAACGGCGAACCGCAGCCAGTGGGAGCTGCGATTGGCCGAACCTCCAGACGCTGCAGGTAAACAAACCATCCCGGCCTGCCAGCGGATTTCCCTGACGGGCTGTGTGCCAAAGGTTGCCGATCCCTGCTCTAGTTCAACCACGGCTATTGGGCTCGAAGCCGTAATTAATTCAAGGAAGTCATATGGTCTGTGTTGTGCATAAAGCCATACTAGACTATCACAATGGTCTCCTCTGGTCTTAAAATCTATGAATTTATGAATATGTGACTCATATAATGCACAGGCACAAGGAGTAATGTTAACTATGTCACTGTAAATACTCTTAACAGTATTTTATATGGAATTTCCTCTGTGTGTGTGTGTGTGTGTGTGTGTGTGTGTGTATTTTCTAATTTTGTTTTTCTAAGAAAAAAGGATAAATTCTATAATTTGGAAATACATAATTAAAAGTTGCTGTCCTGTGGATCTTACAAGATATTTATAAAACCACTTGCTATCAGATTGCAACTAAATCATTGAGGCATATCTCCTGAGGAGCCCTGCCTCGGTCACTGTGTATATTTTTTACACTGTAGCCAAATTAGTTCTCTGTCCATGAGCAGGTATTTTTAAAACATTGAACTGTTGTTGTTTAAAAAAATTCTGTGCATGTTCAAATTGTGATTTTTAAATGGAACCTAACTCAGCCAAGTAACTGATTTTCCCAAGTATAGTCAAAATAATTTCTCCAAAATGAAGACTATTTGTCTGCCAAATTTAAAGCTTGGGAAGTCAGTGGCAGCTGGGACTCCTCCTTTAGGACCCTTCCAAGAGCTCAGCCTGCTCTTTTTGGCACAGTCAGTTCAGTATCAGAACGGTTCAAAAATTAGCAAAACTTTTTGGGGGGGGGGGGGGAATATTTTGTCCCATTTAATTCATCTCAAAAGTGCCCAAACAATTTGTATTCAAACTTTCCAAGGGTGGGGATGGGGTATTTATATTTATAGAATCAAATGACATATTTATATATTAAATTATATAATTGTGTCTATAACACATGTAAAATCTGAATTATAGTTGGAGAGCTAGCTACAGCTGTATTTAATATATATATAAAAACCCTCAGGCAGAGACCAGGCCTGCAAAATGTCAACCTGATATTTCAGCAATTTATGAGCATCAGAAAATGGGGGGCTAGAATGGAAAAACTTTGGCAGCTTTAAATATAGCTATTGCTAGCCCTCCAGCTATAATTATTTTATGCAATATTTTTTTCAACATCCTTGAAGAAAATCTTTTATAAGGTGAAATTTATGACCAGGGTAGGTGGGCAGTGGTAGGCCCGGTCAATTGCTGTGCTGGTTCAAATCCTCCTAAGCCAAACATTCACACTTACTTACTCTGTCTTTAGGCAAGACATGCTGTGCATCATTCTAAGCCAATCTTTTATGGGTAAATAAATTACAAACAGAACAGAAATACACAGAAGAGAAGAGCACTTAATATAGTGAAAATTGTTTCTAGAATAATTTCCTCTGGATATCATTTCTATTGCTAGAATGTTTGTTTTCTCATTGCATGTTTTTAATTTATATTTCAGATAGTGTTTTGTATTAAGTGTTTCTACTGAAGAATAGTTTTGTTCCTTTCAAAGTAGTACTGTCATTTTATTTGCAGATCCCAATGGAATTTTAGCTTGATATTTTAGCATTTATAATAATGTAAAACGATTTCAACAATGGTTGTAAAAGACTCTTGGGTACCCAATTTAGTTGTCTAATTTCTAAATGGCTTAAATGCTGTAAAATAAATTATATGTAACTGGAATTAAAATGAGCAAAGCCTTGTATTTTCCCTTTGGGAAATGGTTTTAATTTAAAAAGAAAGTGATGTTGCTTTTTTATGTAATGTTTTAGACAGAGATGAAACTTTGATCTAAACTGACAAAGAGTAAGACTTACAAATTACCATTAGCAAAAAGGTAAGATCATAACTGCATTCACAAAACTTTAATCAACTCTTGGGAATGTGTGTGCTGTATCAAAATAGCTATTTATTCATTTTTAAAAAAAAATATTAATCCCATTTAAGGGAGGTTTTGAGTAAAAAGTCAGTGTACAGTGAGGACACAATAGCTGAGGCTTCAATTTGTCAAGTTTGGCTGGGCTAGAATCATAGAATATCTGGGTTGGAAGGGACCTCAGGAGGCCATCTAGTCCAACCCCCTGTTCAAAGCAGGACCAATCCCCAGACAGATTTTTGCCCCAGATCCCTAAATTGCCCCCTCAAGGATTGAACTCACAACCCTGGGTTTAGCAGGCCAATGCTCAAACCACTGAGCTATCCCTCCCCCCACAGGTTGGAACACGGATGGATTTTTTTGTAGAATGTGAACTTGCCTGAACATGTACAAAAACCTAAAGTGGTGCCCATGAGTGAAGATTTGTATCTTTGAGTAGTGCCTAGGCACCATTATCAGATCACTGACTGAACCAACTGTGTGGACAGTTCTCAATTTCATGTACTGTTTTCTTTTTAAGTTGTGCTTTCATTTCTGGCTGTACATCTGGAAGACTGATTCTGTTCTGCTTTTTCATTTTTGTAGACTAATTTTCTCATGGCTGTGGGCCAGGCCTTTGAAAGAAACGGAAGGGAGTTGAGTTTTTTCAATGGCACTTTTGGCATAAATCAACTCTTACTTGTCTTTCAAATTTCCTCTTTCTTCTGGCAATAGACTAGGTAGCATATTTGCTACTGTTGTAGTCAATAGTTATAGCAACATATTTGCAAGACTTTGCTAGCCCTTCTCACGATTCATGTCAGGTGCTCATGTATCCTGATGGATATGACGCTCCTTCCCTGTGTAAAACAAATCCAGCTTGACAGTCCCCATAGGGAACAGACTGGACATAGTTGTCTGTATATTGCGGCAAAAGTTTTTTTTTTAGGTTTTCTCACACAAGCGACAGAATTTGCAGAAGAGTTACAAAGTGTTCCTTTTCTACATTTTAATTGCCTGTTGCAAGCTTCACGTGCCTCTGAAGGACTAAATGCCGTGGTTACCACTTCTCTATTTTGAGGTTGATGTGGTTTGGGTTTTGATGCATTGCTTGTGGCTTTTTATTTTTTTCAGTTTGCCATTTAGGACGTCCATTTAGCTTTTGTGAGTGTTGTTGAAATTTAACTTCTTTTTAATGAACAGTCCTACAGCAAAGTCCTCTGTTCACCTGCAGAACAATTCTTAACTTTTCTAGAGACACTGTCAACAAAGGTGTCAGTAAGTACCAGTTCTGATTATTGTGGTTTTTGGTTTAGTTTTTAATGTGGACAGATGTTTACTAAGAACTGACTGAGATCACCAAGTCATTTGACGTAGGTCACAGAAAATATATCAAATAATAGTACCTTTAGGACACTACTGACTCCAAATACATTTGAAACAGAGATCCAAATGTAAAAAAAGCTCTGTATCCCATTACCAGCTAGGACTCAGTCTAGGACTAGTCCCCACAAGGTGCACACACAACACCTACAACATCTACAATGCAGCTGGGAAGGAGCCTCCCAGCATGGGTAGACAGACTCAAACTAGTGGGGCTTGAGGTAGTGTGCTAAAAATAGCAGCTTGGATTCTCAAGCTCACCCGATGCTCTGAGTGTGAGCAGAGGTAGCTATGCAAGTCTCTGCTGGAGCTGCAGTTTCTATCCTGCTATTTTTAGCACACTACCTCAAGCCCCACTAGCATGAATTTGTCTGTCTTGGCTAGGAAGCTCGCTCCCAGCTGCAGTGTAGACATAGCCAGGCTGGCTGCTGCTGTAGTCTTTGTGCTTCCAGATAGTGCAGCTACCTACCTCAAAAGGGGCAGAAACGAATGGAGAACAGACAGGGCTGTGACTCTTCTAATCCCTTCTCACCCTCTCCCAAGGGGACTGTATGAATGCTAAAGATATCCACCAGTCTGTCTCCCTTACCCCTTGGACCATTTTCAGGGTAGGCTTTCTATACCTTTCATACTTTGCCTGTTTAACTTGGGGTCTGATTCTGTCATCCTTGCTGAGAATATCACTGGGACTACTCACAGAGTGAGATACTACTCAGCATGAGTAAGGTGACAGAACTAGGCCCTAAAGGTTTTGTCATACAAAAGCTGGGAGGGGGGAGGGAAATGAGTATAATTTCTACTGATTCATCTCTATATCACACAGCAAATTCAAAGTGTCAGAAGGGAATGAGGAATGCATTTCTGGTCTCTAATCTAAAAGGTCACATACCTTGAGTCTTATGAATGTCAAATCTGAGAATGAAAAGCAGTGTAAATAAACCAGTGTTTTTGCTTTGCTCCTTGGAAAGCTCCCTTACTATCTGTTGCTGTCCTCCCTGTCAGGATCTGTCACTGTGAGGGAGATGATGAAAGCCCCCTCATCACACCATGTCGCTGTACAGGGACCCTACGCTTTGTTCATCAGGCCTGCCTGCACCAGTGGATTAAAAGCTCAGATACACGCTGTTGTGAACTCTGCAAGTATGACTTTATAATGGAGACCAAGCTCAAACCTCTCTGGAAGGTACGATATTAGTAATTTAATTACATTCAAGTGTTGAAAGGATGAGATGGCTGCACAACCTGCTGACATATTTAAGATACTTTTACATTTCCCAAATGTCATTTGATTTACTGTTGCAATAAACACAATGGGGGTGATGCTCTACTCCACAGAAGTTGATCAGTTTACAGCAGCTGTGGTTCCGGTCCAATGTGTTTCATGCCCTTAGAACATTGTCTCATATGATATATTTTGCTGTTTAGATTTTTCTTCCTTATCTTTGGTGTTATATTGGTACATAGATTACAAAACCAGAAGGGACTCAATCATAATCTAATCCGATCTCTCACATAATATAGGCCATAGAATATCACCCAGCAATTCCTCCATCAAGCACATAATTTTTGGTTGAGATTTATGTAGATGATTGTGCAGAGATGGAAACTGGAGATAACCCAAATAATGCTTCTAGATGCATAAATGTTAATGGTTACATTTGTGAGAAAATTTATAATACCCATCCATGTGCATTAAGTTCCCTCTGTATATTAGGTTACATTAACTGATTTGGTATCTAGGAAGTCAAGTATATGCAGCTTGAGGATAAATTATTCTTCCAGGTGAATCTTTTAAAAGTCAGTTTAATTGACAATAAAGTGTCAGTATACAGAAGGTGAAGAGATGTTAATTTTTTTGCAAAAGGGAAATATCCTTTCTTTCTCTTGTGATTTTCTTCCCCCCTTCCCCCAATACATCATTGTGTCCTGCTGAGGTTTTATTATCTTTAGGGTTTTATATTGTAAAAATAACATCTTACTCAACAGACCTGTTCCCTATGTGTATTCAGAGCCACTTCGGTGAAAAAAAGATAGGTTTTACTGCTTTTTACTCTTGTTAACACAGCCTAGAGAGAGTGAGCCGGATGCTATGCCTTCCTGTGTCTCATTCACAGAAATTATTTAGCAAGTTCCAATCAATTATACCAGCTAATAAAAAGCACTGGGGCTGTGCAGGTGTCATGGAAGTCTTAATTTGATCTGCAAACGCTTTATCACAGATGGTTATGTTACAGAGAAGGAATACTTTATTTTAAACTGCCAGTCCTGCAAACTCAACCTGGGATCTGAGAACTGAGCACATCTAAAAAAGTTATTAATTATTATTTATATTTTTTAAAATACAAAGGCAAATTGTATCTGATGGAGCATACTTAAATATCTTTAATCACACGCTCTGGCATGATCTAAACAAGTTGCTCACTCTCGCCAACGTAACTGCCAAACTTACAAGTAAAAATTGCCATGTTTCCCAAGTGAATACACTGAGAGCATGTTATTTAAACAAAGAAGCTGCCTAATTCCACTATACATTACATTTAAACAGGGTGTGTGGAAAGCCCAAGAAATACAAGTTACAGCTTCCATGATTAAAAGAAATGAAAAACTAACATTACTATTGACATCTGAGCAGGTAACTCTCAGTCAGAATTCTTCTTTCATTCTGAAAATCATATGGAATACTGGCAAATTTAGAGTGGTTACACAAAACCACATTCGTGTAAGTCTGTAACTTTCTTCATTGAATGGCCAACACTTTAGTCATGGCCCCCTGATTCTCAGTTATCACCAGTTCTTGGTAATATCTCTGATTTGGTACATGTCAGGGATTGTCCCTGCTTTTCAGAAAGTAGTTATTTTCCACTAGAAGAAGCATTCTAAGCCCAGTTTATTTCAGCAATATTAAAAGATGTCAACCAGCCTTTTTTCCCAAAATTCATAACTTACCAATATTGTATGTATAGTATGGGCCCAGTGTATAACTGCATGGACTTAGTCCTCCCACTGAAATTAGTGACAAAAGTTTGAATTTTATATTGTAATTTGGGCTTGGAAATATACTTTTTCTCCTCTTTCTTGCTGGTCTTCTCTGGTTAATTCTTCTCTCTGCTCATTACTTCAACATACCAAAATTACCGGGAATTTCTTTGAAACAATACTGAGAAGTTCTTAAAATTATCTATATTACTTGCATTAATGGAGTCCTGAGTATTACATCCTTTTGATATAATATCACGGCTATACCATGCCTAAGTGTTTACATTTATCTCCTCTTATCATGTCACCATGTTAAGATACACCGTACAGCCATGAAGAATGTTGTTGCAATGTTGTTGCAAAAGCAAAATTAGAATGGGAAGAGAGATCACACAGAGATCAGCCATATGAATGTTCATGTGTGATAGTAGTTGTGTAACACAATCTATATGAACTTGGTGGATTCAGATGTCCTAACCTGTCCCAATAATGTTCTATAATCCCACTCAGCCCTTCAAAGGCATCAGATGGAGGCTCCTCTTCCTATGCCAAAGCATTGCCTACCCACGCACTACAATCCTGATCCCATTCCCATTCAAATGAATGGGAGTTCTGCAACTGATATCAATGATAGCAGGATTAGTCACTTCATTGGGAATCCCCAAAACAATTATTTCCTCTCTACAACTGGTCAGTTCAGAACACTGAGAGTGACTTTTATGGCAAGGGTAGCCAAGGCGAGGCATTTTCAGGTTAAATGTGATCTGTAGAATTCTAGAACGTATAGCCACAGCTACCTTCATATTTAATGGAGGAGAGGGCCACAGAGACTACCTATCTCTATCCATGCAGTCTAGCTGGGCCTGCTCTTATGGCTAAATCCTATCGAAAAAGGTAATCTTTCTCTAGGCTTTATCAACCATTCTTATAGAATTTAATAGAAAATTATAGCACTGCTAAACAATTTATAAGATGGTTCAGAAAAACCTATCATTCTCTATTAATTAAATTCTGTAAGCTTTTACATTTACATTTCTATACCATTGATGTTATCTCTATTAAATTCAATAGGGCTATCCCATAACTCTGGATCTGTCCATGTGTAGGAGGTATATATTTTAAAAATGGGTGAAGGGGGAGAGAAAGCAAGTATGTGTTCCAAAGTAGTTCAGAGTAAGGCTGCGGCTGGCTACACTAGAGAGCTTACAACGGTGCAGCTGCGCCGCTGTAACACTGGTAGTTCAGCTGCTCTAAGCCGATGGGCGAGAGCTCTCCCATTGACTTAAGTCCTCGAGCCCCTGTGAGTGGCGGTAGCTATGTTGGTGGGAGAACCCTCCAACATAGCGCTGTCCATACCAGCGCTTAGGCCAGTGTAACTTACATCGCTCAGGGGGTGGTTTATTCACATCTCTGAGCAACATAACTTAAGCTGTAGTGCATACATAGCCTAAAAGTGCGTTACCATGAAGTACATTATCCTGTGGTTCTATTGTACATTTATAGTGCAGTTTCATTTTGGAGTAAAATAGCAAACTAAACACATTTTTTAAAAATGAGAATACTTATTACTAGTGAATGAGGATAGAAAAAACTGCTTTAGGAAATAGTTACTTCCAGGCTAAATACGATAGTTATGTGGATTGAGAAATGTTGGTGTATAACAGGCAGTTTCTGGAAACTATGATTACTTCAAGAGTGCCTGAATCAACTGTAAATGCATCAAGACATAAAGGAATCAGTTAAAAATACAATGATGACAATGAAAAATGTATAGAAAAGCAATTTACATATTCCTGTCTAATTCATCACAGAAGTTTTATTAATATTGAAAAAGCCAGCCATGGTATTCGCAGATAACCTATTAAAGATTCCCTTTTAAAGAGGAAAACAATATGGCTTTGATTGTAAAACCACTTTAAATATGAAAGATTTCCCGCCCCCAACCCCACACTGGTCTCCAGAGATTCCCTCAATGACCATCCCTTTCAAAGCCATCTATAGACCCATCTTTTCCAGACTATCCTTCTCCATGTCGACTACTGCCCTCTGCCTAGTGGATCTTGGCTCTCAGCTATTCAGGTACCTTCTATTGCAAACCTCCATGTGCTTTTAACAGATTCCACAGCCTGTTAGGCCACTGTCAGCTCCCCCAGATCCCCACACAGCCTCTTGCTCTACAGAGCTGTTGAACTTCATTAAGGAATGCAAACTATAAAGCACAGAAGTGCCAGCAAAATGGTAGATTTCTGAGGTTCACACAAGGAAATTTTCAGCAACTGAGAACAGAAGGCTATTATTTGACAGCTTTTGTGGTGACCTAGGACACTGAGCCAAGATTGTAACCTGATCTTGGGAGATACTGAGCTCCCTTTGGAAGTTAAGGTGCTTAGCAATTTTCAGGATCGGGTCCTTAAGACTCAGTCTTGCAGCCATGCAAATGAGGGTTTGAGCATCTCTTGCAAAGTGTTGCTGAGTGCCATCAGCTTCCAGTAGATCACACTTACAACCAATCCCTACTGTATGTTATGTCCACTGGGGACTTAGTCATTGATTTCATGGGACCTGAGAATACTTGAAAGACAGTACAGTGGTAGGCACAGATGAGAGAAGTGCTCAAAGCCAGGCAAGATCAGGTCCACTGGTAGGGTAGGGGTTTGATATACACAATCCAATAAGGTGAAATAACAGTTATTTCACCTTATTGGATTGTGTATACAGTTAGCTGAGAGAGATGCTGTTTCATGGATACAGTTAGCTGACTCCCATGACTAACTGTGGTATGTAACCTATCTCTTAAATCAGCCTCCGTACCAGATGACTGGAGGGTAGGTACTGTAATGTCGATTTTAAATAAGGCTCCAGAGGCAATTCTGGCAATTACAAGCTGGTAAACCTAACTTCAGTACCAAGCAAATTGATTGAAACTATAGTAAAGAACAGAATTATCAGACACATAGCTAAACACGATATGTTGGGGTAGAATCAACATGGCTTTTATAAAGGGAAATGATGCTTCATCAATCTATTAGAATTCTTTCAGGGTATCAACAAGCATGTGGACAAGGACAATCCAGTGGGTATGATGTACTTGGACTTTCAGAAAGCCTTTGACGAGGTCTAATTGGCCACAGAAGACCCAGAAAAAGACAGGCCCTCAGAGGGCTGAAAAAGTGGCCACTGAGGGCACTAGAAGCAAAATCCCCTGCAATGCCATATCCAGGCGCGAGGGAGTGCCATAGAGGTGAAGGCGTGCTATAATACCCTCCTTTCTTGTTTTTGAAAAACATTTTGTTCTGTTCATCCCTAATAAGGGCTCTGCAAACCATGGGCACTCCATGGACTACAATCTGAGAACTAATGGTTAGAGATGGACTGTTCTGTATCTATAATATTCTTAAGAATTTAGCCTTTTTTTGACTAGCAAGCAATTCATGACTCCATCTTCATTTTTCTTTGAATGAATTTGTTCTTTGTAAGTATTTGTTGAATAGTTTTGATGAATAATGTTCAGCATATGGATTATTTGACAGCTGTTCTCTTTGGCTCTTTACTATTCACATTGTGTGGTCAGTCACCTAAATATTGTTTCTGCTCCCTGTTGGATGACTAAAGCTTGTTGAATAGGGGAATAGTGAATAATGAAGAACCAGCTTCTGGTATGAAAAAACATTGTGCTAAAATGCATGAAACTTGATTCACAAATGATGAATAATGTGAGTCTATGAATCATAGTAAACTGAACTACACAAGTTTAATAAAACATTATTAATGAATCAGCTTTTTTAAAGTATTCCACCAGCTCTACTAAACCCACCAAACAGCTGTCAGCTTAAAACAATTATTTTCACTATACCATCAGGGCTAGATTTGAAGCAGCAATCTGAAGGTGAAGGGCTCAATATCCTTGTGACGGGCTGGATCACAGAAACCCCTTTGGGAATGCCACCTGATGTGCCTAGACTACCTCTGAGCCTGTTTTCCCTGCCAGCTTGGGACGTCAGAACCTTCCCTTCTTTGAGCCAGACACGCTAGCCTGCTGCAAACACAGATCCAAGTCTGAACCACGTCCCCCACAAGCTGCAGGCTTAACTGAAAACAGCTTAAGAAGTGCTCCTGTCTCCAACACTCAGATACCCAGCTCCCAATGGGGTTCAAACCCCAAATAAATCCGTTTTAGCCTGTATAAAGCTTATACAGGGGAAACTCATAAATTGTTCGCCCTCTATAATACTGATAGAGAGAGATGCACAGCTGTTTGTCCCCCAGGTATTAATACATACTCTGAGTTAATTAATAAGTAAAAAGTGATTTTATTAAATACAGAAAGTAGGATTTAAGTAGTTCCAAGTAATAGCAGACAGAACAAAGTGAATTACCAAGCAAAATAAAATAAAACACACAACCCTAAACCTAATACAGTAAGAAAACTGAACACAGATAAAAATCTCACCCTCAGAGATGTTTCAATAAGCTTCTATTACAGACTGGATGCCTTCCTAGTCTGGGCACAATCCTTTCCCCTGATACAGTCCTTGTTCCAGCTCAGGTGGTAGCTAGGGGATTTCTCATGATTGCAGCCCCCTTTGTTCTGTTCCACCCCCTTATATATCTTTGTCCCTCTCTGGGTTCCCACCCCTCCTTCTAAATGGAAAAGCACCAGGTTAAAGGATGGATTCCAGTTCAAGTGACATGATCACATGTCACTGTAAGACTTCATTGCCCACTTGCCAGCACACACGTATACAGGAAGACTTACAAGTAAAACAGAGCCATCTACAGTCAATTTGTCCTAGTTGATGGGAGCCATTAAGATTCTAATCCACCATTAATGGCCCATACTTTGCATAAATACAATAGGACCTCAGAGTTATAGTTCATATTTCTAGTTTCAGATACAAGAATGATACATTTATACAATTAGGATGACCACACTCAGTCAGGCCTGCACAACATGCGGCCCGCGTGGGCTCACTGTACGGTCCGCGGGGGTTGAGTAGGTGGGCTCACTGTGCGGCCCGTGGGGGGGTGAGTAGGCAAGCAGCGGGTGAGGGAGGGGGGCTGAGTAGGCGAGCGGGCAGGCAGTGGCGGGGAGTGAGTAGGCGAGCCGGGGGGGGTGGGGGGCTCAGGAGGCGAGTGAGCGGGCGGGCAGTGGCGGGGTGAGTAGGCGAGCTCGGAGAGGGGGGCTGAGGAGGCAAGCCAGGGGAGGGGGGCTGAGGAGGTGAGCAGCGAATCGGTGGCTGACCTGTTCTACTGATCTGGTCTGGCTCCCATCCCCTCTCCCAGAGCCTGCTCCAGGCACCAGCAAAACAAGCAGGTGCTTGGGGCGGCACATTTCTAGGGGCGGCATTCTGGCGCCGGCCATCATAAGCGCTGACTCCGGGGCATGGGGAAAAAGTGCCCCCGCCGCCCCACCTCGCCGCCCCAGCTCGCCTCCGTGCCGCCTCCGCCTGCTCCCCTGAGGCGCCGCCGCCGCTCCGCTTCTCCCCCCTCCCTCCCAGGCTTGCCACACGCAAAACTGCTATTTCGCACAGCAAGGCTGGGAAGGAGGGAGGGAGGAGAAGCTGAGCGGCGGGCGCTCGGGGGAGGCAGGGGTGGTGGAGCGGAGGTGAGCTGGAACGGGGAGCGGTTCTACCCCCCGTTACTTCCTGTGCCCCCTCCACCTGAGCAGGCGGAGCTCACCTCTGCTCCACCTGCTCCCCTGAACGCGCCGCTGCTCCGCTTCTACGCTCTCCCTCACCTGAGAGGGAGGGGGGAGAAGCGGAGTGGCGGCACACCCGGGGGAGCAGGCGGAGCGGAGGTGAGCTAGGGCGGGAGGTTGCGGGGGGCCCGCAGGAAGCAATGGGGGGCGGGGAATGCAGCACGCCGGGGGAGGAGGCAGGGCTGGGGATTTGGGGAAGGGGTTGAGTTGGGGCGGGGCTGGGGGCAAAGGGGCACGAAAAAAAAAGGGGGGCGCGGCCACAATTTTTTTTGCTTGGGGCGGCAAAAACCTTAGAGCTGGCCCTGCCCTCTCCAAGGGTTGCAGCTGTCTGGAGGTGCCTGCCTTCCACGCCTTCCTCATTCACACCTCATTCATTCAACAGGGCAATTGATTACAAAGTGGGGGGAAGATCTTATTCTACTTCTAGCAAAAAGACATTTTTCTTTTACCTTAATTATACTACTTTAGGGGCCCACTATAACAAATTACCAAGGTTCAATACTGCTCTTTCGGTGGGGCGGTGCTGGGGAAGGAGGGTTTGTTTCCGCGGGGCAGGTGGTGCTGGGGGGAGGGAGTGTTTCGGGGGTTGTTTCCGTGGGGTGGGTGGCGCTGGGGGGGGTGTTGTGTTTCGGGGGGGCTGGGTGGCGCTGGGGGGGGGCAGTTGGCGGCGCTCGGGGGGTTTCGCCTCTCAGCTGTTTTCTTTGGAGTAGTATGGCCCTCGCCGCTTTACGAGTTGTACAGGCCTGCAGTAGATTATAAGCTTTGTAATGATACCTTACAAGAGACCTTTTGCATGAAGCATATTCCAGTTACATTATATTCACACTCATTAGCATATTTTCATAACATCATATGGAGTGCACTGTCACAATCCTATTACCAGTCTTGTCACTAATTCTCACAAACCTCTGTTTGATACCAGACTATGGAGGTTTGGCTCTTGATTGCAGTATGTTCCGTTATAAATGTTTTCATAATAGCATCTTTGGAACATTTCAAATGCCAGACTTGTAAGGATCAGAACTGAACCTATTTACAGATTATCTACATTTCTATTTCTACTATACCATGAAACAGGATTGGCATTAAAAGAACATTGTTTTAACTTGACTGGTGAAGTACCATATTTATTCAGGGGTTTTATGCCTCAGACTTCCGTGTGCCCTTAATTTTGTATTAATGTTGTTTACAACACAGTCTAAGATTGTGTGATTAACCCACATTTACGTACTTGAACTTCAGGAAAGCATTTGACATGGTACCATGTGGGAAATTATTAGTTAAATTAGGAAAGAAGGGGATCAGTACAAGCATTATAAGGTGGATAAGGAACTGGCTAAAGGGGAGGAAGCAACAGGTTGTGCTAAAAAGTGAATTATTGGACTAGACGGAGATTGCTAGTGGAGCTCCTCAAGGATCAATCTTGGGACCAATCTTATTCAATATTATTGTTCACTACTTTGCCACAAACAGGAGTGTGCTAATAAAATTTGCTAATGATACAAAGTTGGGAAGCATTGTCAGTACAGAGGAAGATCAGAATATTATACAGGAAGAGCTGGATGACCTTGAAGACTCCCATGACAGAAATGGGATGAAATTCAATAGTACGAAGTGCAAGGTCAAACACTTAGGGTCTAGTAATAAGAATTTCTACTACAAGCTGGGTCTTGTCAGTTGGAAGCAACAAAGGAGGAGAGAGACCTGGTTGTGTGGGTTGATCCCAGAATGACTATGACCCACCAATTTGAAGCATCTGTGAAAAAGGCAAATGCGATCCTAGGATGTATCAAGTGAGTCATTTCCAGTAGGGAGCAGTATTAATGCCATTGAACAAGGCACTGGTAAGACTTAATTTGGAATACTGTTTACAGTTGCATCACCTGTGTTCAAGAAAGGCAAATTCAAAATGAAACAGGTGCAGAGAACAGCTTATTGGATGATATGGGGAATGAAGGGTCTGTCTTACGAGAGGAGACGAAGAGCTTGGCTTGTTTAGTCTAGCAAAAAGGCATCTGAGAGGGGATATGATTGCTCTCTATAAGTACATCAGTTGGGTAAATAGCAGGGAGGGTGAAGAGCTATTAAACTTCAAGGAGAATTCTGGCACTAGCAAAGCTAGGTATAAACTAGCCACGAACAAATTCAGGCTGACTATTAGAAGAAGGTTTCTAACCATCAGAAGGATGAGATTCTGGAACAGCCTCCTAATGGGAGTTGTGAGGGAAAACAATTTATTTTGTTTTAAGAGAGAGCTGGACAAATTTGAGTGTGATTGTATGATGGGATTGCTTGTGGTGGTAAGGGGGGGGACAAGGCTCAACAGTGCTGGAGTTCACTTTTGGTTTATGTCATATGTCCTAAAAGCTCATACTTTGGGGTTTCATCTAGCCATCTCCAGGGGTCAGGAATGGATTTTATCTCCCACTCCCCTCCCCCAGTGTATTCTGTTGGGTTTCCTTTAATCTCCTTCCTCAGAAGAATGAGGGATGGTCACAGCTAGAGATGGTACATAGGATGGGGAGGGCCAGGGCTCTGAGGTGGCATGGAAAATTCTCTCTCTCTCAGGTGCCTGGCTGGCTGGTTCTTGCTCACGTGCTCAGAGGCTAATTGATCATTATATGTGGGGTCAGGAATTAATTTCTCCCTAGGTCAGATTGGCACTTACCTTGGGGGATTTTCAGTAGAGTTATATCTGAGTCAGACGGGGCCATAGGCCAGATTCTCAGTTGATGCAAACTTGATAGTCCCGTTGAAATCAAAGGTCATATGCCAATTTATACCAGTTTGCCTATCCCAGTCTCTTCCAGGCCTCATATGCTATAAAATAAAACTTAGATATGTCATTTTGGTTATTTATATTGAAGTAACCTTTATTTTTTTTAAAGTTCTAATAAATGGTTTGAAGTGCTATCAATGCTCAGCACCTTTGAAAATGAGGCCACTTGCCTAAACATGGCTTTAGAAGCCTAGAGGTGGTTAAGTTTGAAATTCTAGGCCACTCTTTCTAGTCAGGTTTATTTCTACTGATGTGCATGATATCTGCTTACATTTATAAGGCAATTTTGTTTCACTTGATGATTTTCCACTCAGCATCTCCACTGTGTATCACTCAGTTTCCCATTTAGGAACTCCCCTTGTTTATCATGTGGAGGATTAAAGAAAGAGAATTAACCTGTTTTAGTGTTCCTTATTGAAGTCTATCAGACTATAGCTCCACCCTTGAGAAAATCAATTCTCCTTTAAAAAGGATGGAATCTTGGTAAAGTTGCAGCTACAGTTCAGAGATACTCAATCCAATATTTGAAGCGTGAAGCATAGTAAAAAACATAAACTGAATCAACATATTACAATAATCCATATGGAATGGATGAAAGCATCAAATTAAAATGTGCATAACACAGAGATACATCTTCAAATGGAGATTTTCCCCAAAGCCTCTCACTATGATTATATTTCAAATTACTTTTCATATTTAAATCTTGCTGTCTAGTTAAAGATTTTTGGTCTCTGATGAGCTATTTTCCCTTAATGTATTATCTCAACTGATTTTTCTGTAGGGTCAAATATGACTTTCTTTCTCCCTGGTTTTGATTTAACTTTGGAAACTTTTTAAATAACCATTTACAGTAAAATCTGTGTTATCCGGCACTTTACCAACCAGAAAACTCTATAAACCGGCATTTCTGATCTTCATTGAAAGCCCAGTTTATAGTCCGGTTGGCGTGGGGCCAGCAGGCTCCCTACCTGGCTCTGCGTGACACCCCAGAAGCAGCGACATGTCCCTGCTGCTCTTAGGCAGAGAAAGGCCATGAGGGGTTCAGAGTGCGGGAGGGGGTGTGGGACACGGGCTCAGGGCAGGGGTTGGGGTGCGGGAGGGGGTGCAGGGTGCTGGATCTGGGTGGCGCTCATCTGGGGTGGCTCCCCGCAAGCAGCACTGCCCCTGCATGTCCTATTGGCCTCAGTTCTCAGCCAATTGGAGCTGCAGAGCCAGCGCTCAGGGCGGGGGCAGCACCCCCTGCACCCCGTCCCGTGCCCCAACTATTAATATTCAAACAAATGTGATCTTTTTTGTTTATCCATTAGAGAATGCTTCCACGCATTCACTAGTTTTGCAGCCTGTGTTTGTTTATACATTGATATTGTATACCAAATCAAGCATTACTACTAAACAGTTCTCAATTGGGCTACTGATTTTCAAATATCAGAGGACTCCATGGGATTACCTTACATAGCCTACTGATACCCATAATGGGGCAGAAGGAAGATAAGGTCTCTTCCCACATGATAACATCAGCCCATAATAAGAATAATAAAATATATAGAAGAAATAAACTCATTTAAATGGGTTAGCTCATATTCAAGACTCTCCAAAGGAAAAATTTAAAGTCACTGCTGTCCTCCCAGTGCACCAATGGGGTAGATTATAGTGACTCAGTGGTTGAGGCAGGTTAGTGGAGAATTAAGTTATTCAACACAGAGATTCATTATTGGGTCAAAAGCAGATATTCCGTTTTAATGCAATAGGTAACAAATTGTTACCCTTTGTCTGCAGCAGGGCTTGCTGGGTCCTAGGGAAAGGGCTGGCAACTGATTAAGATCTACTTAGTATTGCTCTCTATAAGAGGCAAGAATAAAAAGCCATAATACCCGTCACAAATGAGCTCCCTCAAGATATCTTCAGGCAAAACTCTGTTACAGATTTTGTATACAGTATGTTGTGTTTGCTAATAATAATAATCCAGTCTCTCTCACCGAGTCTATTCCATGAACACTTAGGGAAAGATTCTCACACTACTTATATTGTTTCACCTTCATGGGTACAACAATTTTGCTCCATGTGTTTGGCAAAATTTTCAGTCTCAATTTACCCATAGACTCTATAGAGGCAGAAAACAGTGCAGAATCTAGCATATCAAAGTGACATTATAACTATCCTCCAAATCTTTGTATTCTATATAATACATTCTTCTCATATGGTTTCAAGTCAGCCCTTTACAAGGGACACAGAGTTAGAAGAGCATGACTTAGGTTTCATTAGCAAAAATGTTTTCTTTGTGCTGGAGCCTTGAAATTGTGTGGTCAGTACAAAGCCAGAGAAGGAGTAACCTTTAGGAAGTGCATCTGTCTGGCAACAGAAATAGTATTTTACTGGAGGGATTAGTTCAAGGCTTGATGATTTGAGGATAAATCTTCTTTATCGGTTGATATAATAATTGAAATGAAGGCAAAATATGCTGAAAGATGTTGATTTCTTTTTGTTTAAAAGATAGCTTCACTTTGATCATTCCTATTTATGCTCATTATTTAAGAACATGCCATGTGGTATTCACTGCTGAAACTGCTATTCCCTGCAGAGAGAGCTGTGTGAGCTCCTGCTGTGAAATCAAGCTAGTCCATTACAAAACACTCCTCCCAACAGAAGAGATTCTCTCAGAACCTGAATTGACCTGCAGTATCTCCTAGGAAAAAAGGAAACTTTTGAGCAGTCACTACTGTATCCCTTGCTGTTTTCTTCCTATTACTCTGAGCTGTGATGTAGAAACCACACGGGCTTTTCATTATCTTTATAACAAGGTCCATGATAAGAAGTGATAGCTAATGCGTGGGTCCGGTAACATTGACTTGCTGTGGGATTCGTTTTCTTTTAACCTAATTTGATGGATACGTTTCAATCCTTGACATAGCAGAAGGTCCTGCATTTTCCTTTGATTTCTGCTACACAGTGTTGTCAAGGCAACCAGCATCAGTGTTTTCTTTCCTACAGTAAACTAAGACTCAAACATTGCAAGCCTTAAATCACACTCATTTTTTGTAATATGTGAGGTCAAATACTTCACCAGTATGCACAAAGGCACAAGGCTATTACTTTTTTATTGGCTATCGTCATTATAGTGAACAACTTTGTGCACAAGGGAGAATGTGTATATTAAAGCTTTTAAAGTTAAAATAATTCTATAGCATTTATGTCCGGTTGTGATGCCTCAAGGATACAAGGGACTGTTTTGTACAGTTGTACTTCTAATGTTTTAGCTATGACAGTTGAGCTCTACTGCTAATTTGTATGTAAACAGATCACACATATACTTGTTCTTGTGGTGCAACCTTCTCATGACTTGTGCCACAACAAGAACAATAGGTCATAAATATTTCACAGTGGAAAGTATGGGCTAGCCACCTCTCCCAATATTTCTTTTTGTTCTATTCAGTGGAGGTTCTGCTGCTCCTGTCCCAATTTACAGTGCCTTACACCAGCTGAGAATCTGATTCCCCAACCTTTCATGACCCAAAAATATTCCCAAGGTATCTTCATGCTAGCAAAATGTCATCACATCAGAACATTGTACTGTGACACCCCAGTGCAGCAGCCTTCCTGAAGAGAATACAAGATGGCTTTTATTGTTTCTAATGTCGCTTTGCTGTTCATGGTGATTTGGGCTCTTATTTTAAGATAAACAACCAAAGCTTTGGTTATCAGAATATAACGCTTGTTAAAAATCAACTACTAAAAGCTATTTCCTCTTTTACTCATCTGCCATTCCCAAGTTCTGTATTTCCCCTGCTACAGTGGCTGATCTCAGTAACGCTCATGGAAGTGTAAGGAATTCAGGACATTGCTCAGCTTTAGATGTTTGTGATGTCATCCACTGCTGCACAGAAACCTGAATCTGGCTAGGTAAAATGTCTTTTGTACATTCCAAACTCTCATTGTGTGACAAAGTTAACAAACACTTGGGGGCTGTGGGTAAGCCCAGAGTCCCAGCTGTGCTCCTCACAGAAATGTAGCATTTCAGCAGGTGCTGAGATTATTACAATTCTGCTCTACTCAGTAGTGTGGCCTGTGGAACTCAGAATGAGTCTAGACCTTTTATCCCCATCCTTTTTGGTGAAGAGTCCAGTCAAGCATGTCCTAATAGTGATATATGAAACATGGGTTTTTGGAATTTACTGAGCCGTACCGGAAAATTTAAAAACATAAGAAGCAGAAAACATCAATTTTTCAATTCTCAGCCCCAACCTGGACTTAAAACAAATCTGAAGCTTTTAGTTATTTGTTGACTTTTGGGTAGTTCCAAAAATACTTGAAACATTCAGTTTTTAGGGCTTGATTTTGAAGCTGATGGGAATTTTGCCATTAGCTTTAATGGGAGAGGGCTGTTTGTCAGCCTAATACTGATTAATAATGTAATAAATGACTAAATTAATCAAATTAAAATATCCAAACTTTACCGAGATTATTTAAATTAAACTTCCAAATCATATGAGTAGTTCTGAATGGAGGCCTTCCTTAGCTAAGAAGCAGGTTATATATAGCATCTGCCTGGATCTGCTTTGCTTGTTATTGGTGGAATAAATGTAACTATTTCATTTACAATATATATCATGGCTCTTCTTTTGTAATCAACTGCTATATTCGCAGCACTGGGTCTAAATTATGTTAAATTAGAGAAAATAATATATTTAATTTCCTATATTTTACAACTTTCAGTATTGAACTCATTTTTCTTTTAAGTTTAAAAATATAGTCTTTCACTACAAGGACGTAAAATGTTCTACATGTACCTCACTCCCCTGCCACATGATGTTCAGAAGTTGGCTATGTGAAAAGTAAAAGCACAATATTAGATCTTTGCCAGAGGACTTTGAGAATGTAAACCTTGCCTCAACTCCTCATCTGTGTGTTATGGCTGTACTTTTGTGAAGGACTCAATTGTGTACTTTTGTGAAGGACTCTCCTGGATTATTCAGCACAGATTGGTTTTTGTTTCATTAGATCAGAGGGTCGTCTCCATGGAGAAAAGTATAAGAAACAATGAGATAGGAGTGTTTGTTTATTGACAAATGGGCACATTTTTTGCAAAGGTCAAATTTAAAAAAATAAAGCACCTCCCTTCTTTCAATCTTCTGGGATGTGGCAAGTTATGCATTTGAATCTGACATATATATTACACTTGCACTTGAACAGTCAAGTGTACTGACCTGATCAAGCTGAAATGCATGAGAAAATGTCAGACTGGCAGACCTTTGGCCTATAGAGTCACCCAAACCAAACAACACCTTTCTTATGACTGATTTGAATAAGTGAATATCAAATACTGGGTTTTGTTTCTCCACCCAAGTAAGGTTAGTTTATTCTTCAGGAAGAAAATAATGACCACATGAAAAATGGCTATTTTCAGGATCACTTGCACTATTTACTGGGTGAGTAGGAAGGAGCAGAATTGGCTGGGGGCAATTTTGTTTGCATCTAACAGAACAGAAAATGAAAATAAAAACAGGGACGCAGATGGGGATTTGGGTGGCAGCTTTTAGAGGTTCATCCAACTCTTATCAAATTATGCCTGAACTAAAGGTTCCCTAGTGCACATTAATGTAGTCCCATTTCAAGCAGAACTATGCTAATGTGCACTAGGGAACTTTTAGTGCACGTCAGCAGGATCCACATGGGCCATTTAGTGTGCAGCACGCTGATGCACATTAGAATTTGCATCCTTGCTGATGCACTCTAAGGCACCAGGTAGACATGCCCAGAAAAATATTTGTATGTGGTTTCCTAATATGCAGTCATGAAATTATGGACAGTGACACTTCAGGGTATTTAGAAAGAGGTCTGAAGAATGTATTTCAGCAACATGTAAGGCTGATACTGAGGGGAAGAATGATTGGCTACAGTTAAATATATTTTTCAGAATATTTGAGGGTTTAAACTTTGTCTTCCTCCTGAATGAGTACTAAAGTTTCTAATGAAGTTACTTCCCTTTTGTGTCAGGATTCTCTAGGAACTTTCTTTGGGATATAGTCTTTCTTTGTTGTGTGTGTATTTATCTGTGTATTGTTGCTTCCAACATACAAAGCTATACTTCTCTCAATCCACATTATGGAACATACGTTGATGTGACAGGGAGTTATGCACATGGGTTTTAGGATTATACTGATGATAGAAAATATAATGCCTTCAGGTCAAATTACACCATAAGATCTCCGGCAAATCTCAAGTAAGTGGCTTATAGTTTTGTCTGTAACAAACAAGCGAGCATAGGGGATTTTCACTCTCTCTCTCTCTCAAGAGTGGTTTTACTCTGATGCTAGGGCAAATGGAATAAAAGGGGGGGGGAGTGTTTGATTTGGAGAGAACAGGACATTTTTAGCACAATACAGTACTGAGTGCAATTCTTTCCCCTTATATTTGCTTAACACAAAGCAAATTCAGGTGCAAATATTTTCCAGACTAGGTTATTCCATTTGATAGCTGGAGCAAGACATCTTACCTAAAGATATATGCTGTAGAGACATCTTATATGGGATCTTGCCACAAAGATGTGCAGTAATTTCTTTATGGCAGAGTGGATAGAGAAAGGAATTGGCTGGCTGTGGAAGAGCCAGGGATGTGAGCAACAAATCCATGGAATATACAGAAGGATTGCCCAAGAGTCTGGTTTAGCAAGAGTGGGTGGTAGCAGCAGCTCTTGATGAAGGTTCTTGGCAGAGGGTCGGGGCTAGATTTCATCCCCCTTCACTCCTATGTGGGTTATTCACATTTAGCCTGTCCTCTCTGACTTTGCGTGAATGATGGATTTCTCTGCAGCCAGAGTGCATCCTTTCTGGATATTGTAATGAGATAGGCGTGGCCATCTTCTAGTTGTTTGTCAGAAAAGATCACTTCCTACTGAACTGGAGGAAAGCCTTATCCATCTTGGATTTCATCCAAGCTATTCTCTGTGGTGGCACTGAGCTCCACTTGATAGTGGTAGCTTCAGTACTGGCCTGTAGTGCAGCACAGCACCTATTATGACTGTCTTTTGGATTGCACTAGCACTAAGCGGCCACAACTGGAGATGCATTGTGCTAGGCATGTACAAACACATAGTGAGAGACTGTATTCCCCAGATTTCTTGCAGTCTTAGTGGACAAGACAAATAATAAAGAGTCAGAAGGAAAACTGATTCACAGAAAGGTGAAGTGATTTGCACAAGGTCACATGGGGCTAGATTCACAAAGGAACTTGGGCATGGCAATGCTGAGTGTCACCCTGCTTAACTTTTACATGCCTAGAAAAAACACCTGGGTTAGGCACCTGGCTTCTTATACAGTGCATGGGAGACATAGGCCCCTTACAGTGGGATTCACAAAAGCCAGCATGCTAGGCAGCTCTTCCCCTCAGGTAGTCAATGGGAGACATTAAGCCAAGTGGTGTGTGCTCAAAACTGCCCCTCTGTTGGAGACAGATGTCTATAAAATTATTTGGAGCAGAGGGACTGGAGGTCTTTGACTTTCTAAGCAAGTGCTGCAAGCATCAGCTAGTCTTTTGCTCTCTTTTGCTCTTTTTCCTTCCGCACCTCCCCAGTGATTCTCTCACGATTTATCCAAAGCGGAACAGCTTCAACGGGAGATTCTAAGGAAGCCCCACATCAGGTCTCCAGTGCCCCGTCCACTAGATCATGCAATGTCACACTGAACAAAGACTGTATTAGCTGCTGTTTCAACATGTGAAGAGGATCCTTAAAGGCTTTTTAGGGAGGAGGGTTTATGCATTGTAGGAGGCTGTAAATATTGCTTTCTAAATAAACAACCGTAATGTGACATGAGCATATCCCTAATAGATGGGGAGGTGATGATGATGGTGGTTAGGAAGAAGGTCCTGCTATGGGCAGAGGATGCTATAATTATCCACCATGGGGTTTCTGGCACATTCCTCTGAAGCATTTGCTGCTGGCCCCCCTGAAACAGGATACTAGGCTGGATGGACCACTGATCTGACCTAGTATGGCCATTCTTATATTAATGTTCCACGTTCCTGCATTCTGTGCTGGAATGATTAGGATGTAGGTACTGGGGTGAGAATAGTTAGTGAATTATGGTTATTCTTGATGATACAGATTGCAAAAACAGCTACTTCATTTTGCATTTTAGAGATGATCTGCTCCAATTACTTAATATCCCTACTTTGCACTTTTTAAGGGCCTGCTAATTGATGACATACAAAGTTACAAATTCATAAGCTTACCAAGTGGCGTGCAAGTAATTGTACCAACCAAGGACAACTCTTTCAATTCACTGTCATTTTAAAAGAGAAATGTATTGCTCTTTATTTTGAAAAAGCTGCATTATGAATTCTGTGCAGAAAAAAATCTCATTACAAAGGTGATTAGCAAAGTCAGGTATTTAAATAATATAGTTCTTCAATAAGCTATGCGACCATTAGTGCAGAAGCTGTAGAATCTTAGGGCTTTTCTACAAGCAGAGTTGCACCTGTTTAACTAAAGAAATTTTAAAATCACACATATTAAATTGGTGCAAGTCTGTGTAAACACTGATTTCAGTGTAAACCGATATATTTTAAGTTATGTTGATGAGGAACAGTGAAATAAGTTACTCTTTAACTGAAATGAGTGCCTACAAAGGGGTTTGTACCAGTTTAACTAAGGGTAAGTCTACACTGCCCACGTTACAGTGCGGCCATGGCAGCGCTGTGATGTGGGCAGTGTAGATGAGCTTTATCACCACATGAGAGCTCTCCCGGCGATTAAAAACCCCACCCCGAACCAGTGGCGGATTAATAATTTTGCCGCCCCCTAGGCCGGGAAATAATTGCCTCCCTGGCCCCGCCCCGACTCCGCCCTTTTCCTGCCCCCATTCCAACCCCCTCCCCAAAGTCCCTGCCCCAACTCCGCCCCCTCCCTTCCCCCAAATCCCCGCCCCTGGCCCCGCCTCTTCCCCCAGCACGTGGCGTTCCCCCTCCTCCCTCCCTGCCCCGCGAAACAGCTGTTTCGCAGCGCAAGCGCTGGGAGGGGAGAGAAACAGGACGCCGTGGCGCGCTTGCAGAGGAGGCGGAGGTGAGCTGGAGCAGGGGGGCGGGGCGCGGAGGGGAGCTTCTGCCCCTGAAAATTTGCCGCCCTAGGCCTTGTCGGCCTAGGCAATAATACGGCGCTGCCCCGAACGAGTGGTAGTAGTTGCTCCCAGCAATAAAGCGCTGTCGATATTGGCGCTTTTCAGCGCTAAAACTTTTGTCACTCCAGGGTGTGTTTTTTCACACCCCTGAACAACTAAAGTTTTAGTGCTGAAAGTGGCAGTGTAGAGACAGCCTAACTGTTGCAAATTTGTGTGTAGACCAGGTCTTAGATTATACATTCTGTGGACCATGTCTTTCTGTATAACGCCTAGCACATAGCGACCTGATTCTGGATGCATAGGAAAGAGAAGGGGGTATGATGAGTCTAAAACACATCTTCTTACAGCAACCAGGCACAAATATACTCCCTATGCTTTACTGAGCACAGGAACTGCTCTCTTCTGGTGCCTCTGAGGTGCTGCTTATCTCAAAGGGAAGTTCATGGTCCTGTCCCTTATTCTGCCCACCCAGTAGACATGGCAAATGCTGCACTATCCTAAGAGGAGGTGCCAGAGACCCACTCACCATGCTGTGATGTACAGCAGGGTATTTTGTGCTGCATTAGGGTATAAGGTGGTTCCTTGCTACAGATCTAACCCCTAGTGCCTCTTTTGCTTTGCTTCTTATACAAAGGCTAAACTCTCCTCTCTGATCCACACTTCTGATCTCTTCAAAGCTCTTCTGCTCTCCCTGTGTGGAACCCCGATTGTCTTTTATTAGTATTAGTTTGTCTTTCTCCTTCCTCCCCACACAGATTGCCTAGTGAACCCATTCCATTTCTGAAAACAGTCTCAGATTCTTTCCTCCAGCTGGTAGTTCGATAGTAGTGAGTGGTTTACTGTGGAGTCAGAGACAATTAGCACTTTGACAACTGACTAAAAAAATAGAAAATAAATGCCCCCAAGTTATATACTCAGATCACACTGAAATATCTTGAGTGCTCAATTCACTGCATCATATACTTGCTAAAGTCCTTATGGTTGTTTGCCCTATCTGTTCCAAAAGATCATCCAAGATTTGCTAATCATATTAGGCTTCTTTTGGGGAAGGAGCCACACTTCTCTTTGTTTGTAGAGCACTTGAATTAGCACATTTTAGGTGCCGTCATAAAATCATCATTTCAGACTCCCTTTTGCAGAGATTATTGGGTGGGAGTAGGGAGAAGGACACACTCTCTCCCCCCCTCCCCACTTATTTACCTTCTTGAAAAAAGAACAGAAACTACGTAATAAAATAGCCTTGTCTCTAGATGTGAACAGAAGCAGCTCCATTCAGGTGTGTGCGCTGCTTCTTGTATTCTGTTACCTATTATGTTTGTTTGCAGAATTATATATAGCAAGAAGGACTGATGCAACAGGAAAACACATCAAACACAAAAGATTTAATGCTTGATCACTATAGAATTTCCCCTTACAGGGCTGCTCTAACCAATCCTAGAAAACAAAGATCCAGAAAAAGATACAATAGTTACAATTAATGAATTCTACAGGAGCAGGGCGGGTGCAAGGATGTTTCGCACCCTAGGCAAAACTTCCACCTTGCGCCCCCCCCCCCCCCCGAGCCCTGTGGCAGCTCCCCCAGCCCGGGGAGCCGTGCAGCAGCTCCCCACCCCAGCTCACCTCTGCTCCACCTCCTCCCCGAGCACGCCGTCGCTGCTCCACTTCTCCTGCCTCCCAGGCTTGTGGTGCCAATCAGCTGTTTGGCGCTGCAAGCTTGGGAGGGAGAGAAGCAGAGCGGGGCGGCATGCTCAGGGGAGGAGGTGGAGCAGAGGTGAGCTGGGGCGGGGAGTTCCCCTGTGTGCCCCCCCCCTTACTTGCTGCAGGCGCCCTCCCCGCGCCCCCCTGCCCCAGCTCCCTCCGCCTAAATGCCGACGACAACCGGGGCGGCCGAAGATTCGGTCGCCGCTGAAGGACCCGAAATGCCACCCCCCAAATGCTAGTGCCCTAGGCGACCGCCTAGGTCGCCTAATGGGTTGCACCGGCCCTGTACAGAAGCCCTTTCTCAGCAGGATCAGACATCTTTCTCTACTTCAGACAGTCTCTGAGCTGCCTCTTTGAAGTGGCACAGCCCTCTGAGTGGCTGCTATGACATACTCAGGACACTGACTGACCTGGACTTTGAGCCACTATCACTTCTTTGCTGGCGATATCTGAATTTCTTGAGATCTTTTTTATCTTTTCTTTTGAAGTTTGTTATACAGTACAAGGTTAGTTACCTCCTGCTCCAAGCATTCAAAGGAGAGACACCTTTCCCCAAAGCAGCCTAACTTGTAACTTCAATTTTGTATGTACAGTCATTTGCCCCTTGCAAAAGAGAAACCTTTGTGTATGTAAATAGCATATTAATTTATAAATATGGATAGCTAAATACAAAATTGTGGGAATAAATTATTGTGGGCCAAGTCTTTTGGCCCAAGTGAAGGTTGTGGGAACCCTGACTGCAGTGAGGGGGTGTAAGGATGCAGAGAACTGCACCTTTAGCATGCTGCAGAAATATGCCCTTTCAGGGCTCTATCTGCCATACTATGGCTAATGCTTGAGGTACAGGAGAGGACAGATCAGGGATGTGTAGCTCTCTGAACAGTGTCTGTGACTCTGTTGCAGGGGAATGGGGACATGTGAGCAAATGGCAACTATAATCCTAAGGGTGCAGCCTGTTTGGAGAGACTTCTGTTTCCATCATGGAACTGTTTTACATAAAGTCTGTTTACCTAAGTGTTGTGTGCGGGAATTTGAATTGCAGGCATACTTTTACAGACTGAGTTAAGGCCCCTTTGAAAATTTGACCGAAAATGTCTATAGTAAGCAATCTCTAGAAAATGGGACTGCCTCCCTGGATACTTCAGAAAACCTGTCTTTGAGTAATTGCTTGAATAAAACCAGCATAGTGATTTTGATTAACCAGTGTCTCCTCAAAATGACATAAAAAGAGGCAGTTTTGATCCTGCTTCCTTTTGACCTATAGCCAGCCCCCACAAGTACTATGGATTTCCTGTAGATTACCCAGCAGGGCTAAGGAACTGTTTAACTACACTGGCTATAATAGTCTTATTTAGATACCCTTTCCTCACTGAGTGTAGGCAAACTGTTTAGATTCATATTTCTGTGATGACTCATGATGATTTAGTTTGTAATTACCAAAAAAAAAAAAAGATTATGAACTTCGGTAACAGCTTTTAGTTTTCGGAGGAAGATCATGTCTTTATAACACAGAGGAAGCAAAAAGCTTGAATGAGGCGCAATGTGTACTGTTAACTAAGATTATTACAAACTTTCTATGGCATGAGTTAGTAACAAAATGTTCAATTTCTTTTTCAAAGGTTTTGGGATGTGTGCATAAAATCTACAGTGCACATTGTTTCTACTTCTGTATTTAGTCCAATACATTTTTTAATGGCTGATTTTATTTTTGTGTGAAGTTACAAAATCTTGCTTTCATTTCTTTATGCCTTTGAATGCTCATCACAATACATTGTGTTATGAACTTTATGAACTCAGTACAGTCTTATAGCCCCCTCTAGTGGCTAGCAGGCCTCATTCTCGAGGAAACCTGCACACCACTTTCAAAAGACAAGTTTTGGAGCTTGAATTCATAACTTAGCTAGTCACTAAAAATCATGGTCTTAATCAGTGCTTAATTTGTAATGAAGGAGGTGCAAGGGCTCAACTATTTTTGAACTTTCATAACTGACGTGGCAAGCCCAGTGAGCCCCGGCACAAATTAACCACTGGTCTTAATAAAGACACTGGAATTATGGCTCATTACAACACTCTGTAACCCACTAAACACCCCCTCCCCGCCCCCCATTTTGTCCTATGACTACAGGCCACTTTACCTTGAATGGTCCCTTAGAGTGTGTGCTAACTACTTATGCTAAACTATCTGTTTGACCTTGTATTTAGCTGTGACATTCTGAATACCTTTCCCAGACCTGAAGACGAGCTCTGTGTAGCTCAAAAGCTTGTCTCTCACCAGCAGAAGCTGGTCCAATAAAAGTTATTACCACACCCATCTTGTCTTTCACAGTATGAATGTGATATTCTGGTGGATTTGTTAAAATGACCTCTTTTGGTTAGCCTTCCGTCACTCACCTCCGCTTGACCCTCTTTGCCCAAAATGAAAAGGAGAGAATTGAGAGATGCCTATGAAGCTTATAACATAAAATTCCACAAGACACAAAGCATCCTTGGTATAAACAAGTACATCCCCAGTGACTTTATTGGAGTTGTGGCAGGACTGAATTAGAACCATAGTATTTATTTGCTGTACCCCTCATTCTTTCCCCACATTCTTCCATTATCTGTTTGTCTTCACTCACTCTGTTGTCTTATAGATCTCTGCCCTGAAGAGCTTACTATCTTCTTAGGGCTTGGCTACACTTGCAGATGTAGAGCGCTGGGAGTTAAACCAGCCTTCGGAGATGGCAGCAGGGAAAACGCTGCCGTGTGTTTACACTGTCAGCTGCAAGCACACTGGCATGACCACATGAACAGCTCTTGCAATACCACAAAGACCAAGGCATTGTGGTAGCTATCCTAGTGTGCAAGTGGCTGCAACGTGCTTTTCAAAGGAGGGGGTGGAGTGTGACAGAGAGTGTTTTGGGTGTATGTGGGGGGAGAGGCAGTGTGTTTTGGGGGGCAGAGAATGTGTCAGCATGCTGTCTTGTAAGTTCAGACAACAGCAGACCTCCCTCCCCCCAATACACACACACACACACACATACACTCACAACAGCAGCATTCCACACTAATGGTTTGCTTTGTCCCGGAGCAGATAAGCATGCCAGCTGTCAGAAACGGAGCTTTGAAAGGGGATATCTGCATGCCTGCAGCCAATTTCAAAACAATGAGAAGAGTGGCCACTTGACTTCAGGGGATTATGGGACATTTCCAGAGGCCAATCACAGCGCAGTAATGCAACACCTTGTCCACACTGACGCCCGGGTATTTCAGCTGGGGCGCAGCAAGCTTTATGCTTCTCGTGGAAGTGGATTACCAGGAGCGCTCCAGCTGCAGATTCCAGGCACTCTACGAGCCTTGCCAGTGTGGACACCTCAGGAGTTAGGGCGCCCGGGGGTGCTTTAATGCGCTCTAACTTGCAAGTGTAGCCAAGCTCTTATACAGCAACGTGAAATCACAATAAACATCTCACCAAGAGTGAAACTGGTGCACATACCATCACCACCCATATTGACACTCATGGGTGCAATTTTTGTTTGTTTGTTTTTGTTTTATATAATATGCCTTCCCCAATCCCTTCCCCCACTCCCATTTAGACTTCTCTTGCTGTTTCTCTGGCCTGTCCTCCTTCCTGCTGCAGTCTCTTTTACTCCACCAGCCTCATTACAGCACCCCCTCTTCGGCCAAATTCTGCTCCTAGTTGTAGATTGACTTTGAAGGGAGCCCCTCACTTTTATCCCTTTTAGTCTCTTCGGCTGACTGCTTCCTCATTCCCTTCCCCAAGGTTTCACTGCTTCCCCTCTTCCTGTCCCCTTATGCCTCCCTAGTTAGATTCAGAAGTCTTTTGTGCTTCAGGCATCAACAACATTACATACCCAGTTTAACTTTGAGAAAAGACTAATTGGGGTGTTTGTTTTTCCTAAGTGTTATAAATGAAAGCCCAGTGTTAAAGGACATTCTATTTGTTGGTAAGTTTTCTATTGTAAGCTCTTTGGGACAGGGATGATCATTTATTCTGTTTTTTACACAGTGCCAAGCACAATGGGGCCCTGACCTCGTTGAGACTACTAGATGCTATCAATAAATTAAACAAAATCTGTGGAGTTTTCTTCACTATTAAAACTTCTATTCCCTACAGGTTTTTATACCTTGCTCATCACAGTACTATCTGAGTGCCTGAGTGAATGAAGCAACATGACTACACATCTGTCACTTGTTTGTTCTTTCCCCCCTCCCCACAGAGAGAATCGTGTGCAGTGGAGTGTCTTGTTTTGGTAGGGTGGTGGGTTTATATGAGAACAGGCAAGGTCAAAGCAATGTTCCTTGTACTTGGAGTGGAAAATAATGAGGTATGTGATAGTCAACTCCTGGGGGAGTTCATTCTACAGTCTCAGATCATCCCTGGAAAAGGTTACGTTTCCCACACAAACTTTATTGTTATTGTTCAGAGTTTTCCATCATGTCGGAGGAGCATAGTTGTTGACTGTGATCTTTGTTCTGAAGTTTTAAATCGTGTTTTAGGTATCCTGGGCCCAGCCCCTGATGATGTGTTTTGAAGATAGGGACCGAGACCTTGAACCCAATTTAAAATTCATGCTGTTGGAGAAGGCTTTCCAAACGTGTGTGATCTTTTCAGGGAAGTAGAATGATAGTTCTTTGCAGCACTTGATGCTCAGCTCTAATGCAGGTGGTAGGCACCCAGCATTGATGAATCCATGTACCATCCTGGATATTTTTTGGGGGTGGGATTTGGCAGCCTGAATGGTAGCTGACAAGAAGGTTCTCTTGGCCTGTAATACAGACTCAGCAGAGGCTTTCATGAATTTGTCATGTTTCATCCTGTCTAAATCATCCTTTGTTTTCCACCATTGGTGCTTGAGTTTCCATCCCTCTCTTCATCCAGCGCAGGGTGCCAGAAAACCAAAGAGATCTGTGTGGGTGATGGGGAGGATGGGGCCACCGGTGGGCTAGGGTATCAGTGATGGAGGCCATTGTAGAATGGTAATGATTCACCAAGTCCTAGGCTACATGTCCTGTGGGTTGGGTGTTATTATCTTTAGTAGGCTCTGGAATTTGTTGGGAGTCTGAGTGTTTGTGGTCTAATCAGGATCACTGGTCTTTCCGGGTTACCTAAGTGCTGGAAACCAAAAAGTAGTTTCAAGAATAGCTAGCCAAAAACTCAAAAGGTAGTAACAAAATGTTGTTTAAGTACATCAGAAGCAGGAAGCCTGCTAAACAACCAGTGGGGCCCCTGGACGATCGAGATACAAAAGGAGCACTTAAGGACGATAAAGTCATTGCGGAGAAACTAAATGAATTCTTTGCTTCAGTCTTCACGGCTGAGGATGTTAGGGAGATTCCCAAACCTGAGCTATCCTTTGTAGGTGACAAATCTGAGGAATTGTCACAGATTGAAGTGTCACTAGAGGAGGTTTTGGAATTAATTGATAAATTTAACAGTAATAAGTCACCGGGACCAGATGGCATTCACCCAAGAGTTCTGAAAGAACTCAAATGTGAAATTGCGGAACTATTAACTATGGTTTGTAACCTGTCCTTTAAATCGGCTTCTGTACCCAATGACTGGAAGATAGCTAATGTAACGCCAATATTTAGAAAGGGCTCTAGAGATGATTCCGGCAATTACAGACCAGTAAGTCTAACGTCAGTACTAGGCAAATTAGTTGAAACAATAGTAAAGAATAAAATTGTGAAAGCTAGGACTATAACAGGGTTTAAAAGAGAACCAGATAAATTCATGGAGGTTAAGTCTGTTTGTCAGAGGGTGGAGATGGATGGCAGGAGAGAGATCACTTGCTCATTACCTGTTAAGTTCACTCCCTCTGGGACACCTGGCATTGGTCACTGTCGGTAAACAGGATACTGGGCTGGATGGACCTTTGGTCTGACCCAGTATGGCCATTCTTATGAAGTTCTCTGACCACTGCCTTCATGAGATGATGGTCTGGCCAAGACAGTGTCTGGGTTGTAATGTCCTCTAGCTTGGTATCTGTGCTGAAGATCAACTCCATGGTATGACCAACTGTGGGCGTTTGGACGAAAGATGATGTGTGAAAGATCTAGAGAGGCAAATGAAGAGAGATGACTTGAGCTTGTGGGGCTCAGGCTATGGGGCTGTTTAGTTGCAGGGTAGACGTTTGGGCTTGGGTTGGAGCCCAGGTTCTGGTGCCCTCCCTCTTTAGCACAACTAAACAGTCCTATTGCCCTATCCCAAGTCAGCTGACATGGGCTAACCACAGGTGTTTAATTGCAGTGTAGACATACCAGGTATGGATGTACAAGTGGAGAGAGATGCCACAGACTATGCAGTCCACACTGTTGCCATATCACTTTACAGACTCGTTTAATTGCCTATCCTTATTAAATTCCTCATCTTTCTGCATTACTCCTTGTAATTTTTTCTCCTTCCCATCTAATACACTGGTCTACAATTTTTGAGAAGTCTGCTTCAGAGATAAAATGTGCTATTTATTATGTATTTTGATGTGCTGAATTCAAATATGACAATTAAAACAACTGATTGGCTACTGTTTCTAAGATATTTAAGTTTTTACATTTTAGGTCTATGTATATTGTGTAGATAGTAGAGTTTTAATCATAAATTGTAAACCTAGGTCTTTTCATGTGTTTATGGTTGCTTTACATGATAATATTTCACCTGTCCTGTTTATGTAACACTTTAAAAATCAGCAAAAGGGTTATATAAATAAAATTGATTATGAAACAAAAGGCAAAAAACTATTCTGTACATAGTTTAGTCCTATTCAGTGTCTACTCGGCGCTTCTTGGCTTGTCTCTTGTATTCATTGAATGGAGCATCTCTTGTCACTGTCCAGCAATAGTCTGCAAGCATTGATGGGCTCCATTTGTCCTGATAGCGTTTCTCCATTGTTGCAATGTCCTGGTGAAATCGCTCGCCGTGCTCGTCGCTCACTGCTCCGCAGTTCGGTGGAAAAAAATCTAGATGAGAGTGCAAAAAATGTATCTTTAGTGACATGTTGCAACCAAGGCTTTTGTATGCCTTGAGGAGGTTTTCCACCAACAACCTGTAGTTGTCTGCCTTGTTGTTTCCGAGAAAATTTATTGCCACTAACTGGAAGGCTTTCCATGCCGTCTTTTCCTTGCCACGCAGTGCATGGTCAAATGCATCATCTTGAAGAAGTTCACGAATCTGAGGACCAACAAAGACACCTTCCTTTATCTTAGCTTCACTTAACCTTGGAAATTTTCCACGGAGGTATTTGAAAGCTGCTTGTGTTTTGTCAATGGCCTTGACAAAGTTCTTCATCAGACCCAGCTTGATGTGTAAGGGTGGTAACAAAATCTTCCTTGATTCCACAAGTGGTGGATGCTGAACACTTTTTCTCCCAGGCTCCAATGACTGTCGGAGTGGCCAGTCTTTCTTGATGTAGTGGGAATCTCTTGCACGACTATCCCATTGGCAGAGAAAACAGCAGTACTTTGTGTATCCAGTCTGCAGACCAAGCAAGAGAGCAACAACCTTCAAATCGCCACAAAGCTGCCACTGATGTTGGTCATAGTTTATGCACCTCAAAAGTTGTTTCATGTTGTCATAGGTTTCCTTCATATGGACTGCATGACCAACTGAAATTGATGGCAAAACATTGCCATTATGCAGTAAAACAGCTTTAAGACTCGTCTTCGATGAATCAATGAACAGTCTCCACTCATCTGGATCGTGAACGATGTTGAGGGCTGCCATCACACCATCGATGTTGTTGCAGGCTACAAGATCATCTTCCATGAAGAAGAATGGGACAAGATCCTTTTGACGGTCACGGAACATGGAAACCCTAACATCACCTGCCAGGAGATTCCACTGCTGTAGTCTGGAGCCCAACAGCTCTGCCTTACTCTTGGCTAGTTCCAAATCCCTGACAAGGTCATTCAGTTCACCTTGTGTTATGAGGTGTGGTTCAGAGGAGGAGGATGGGAGAAAATGTGGGTCCTGTGACATTGATGGTTCAGGACCAGAAGTTTCATCCTCTTCCTCGTCTGACTCAAGTGAGAATGATTCTGGTACATCAGGAACCGGCAGTCCTTCTCCGTGGGGTACTGGGCATATAGCTGATGGAATGTTTGGATAATGCACAGTCCACTTTTTCTTCTTTGACACACCTTTCCCAACTGGAGGCACCATGCAGAAGTAACAATTGCTGGTATGATCTGTTGGCTCTCTCCAAATCATTGGCACTGCAAAAGGCATAGATTTCCTTTTCCTGTTCAACCACTGGCGAAGATTTGTTGCACAAGTGTTGCAGCATATGTGTGGGGCCCACCTCTTGTCCTCATCTCCAATTTTGCAGCCAAAATAAAGGTGATAGGCTTTCTTAACCATAGTGGTTATACTGCGCTTTTGTGATGCAAAAGTCACTTCACCACAAACATAGCAGAAGTTATCTGCACTGTTCACACATCTCTGCTCACTTTGGCTAAACAGAAATGTGTCCCTTTGCAAAATCAAACACTGACAAATAAGAGAGCATGACACTGTATGATTTCTAGAGCTGATATAGGGCAATTTGTTCAGCAGAGTGATGTAAGTTTCGTTATGATTGCATCATCCATGACTTCTAGGAATAACATGATGCAATTCATATCATGTATGATGCAATACCAGCTTCAGATTGCATCATTCATTGTTTTGCCTAAAAAGCAAGTACTGTCCAAACCCAGTCATAGATTTATTCATAGATCCAGTTAAAGAAGTATTTTAGTCATTTCTGGTTTAAATTGAGATCTCTTCCCTTTATAACTCACTTATCCTCCGCCATTCCCAAGTCAAGGGTGGTATATACTGACCCAATAGCATATCTTGAAAAATAGAGCCAATCAACAATTTTAAGCATCATTTTCGATCTCAGTGACCCAGAATTAGTAAAGTTTGACTACATTTATTTCAGAAACATTTTGGCCGTAGAGCAGTGATATCTATGGTTATAGTCTCTTAGATGTATTAACACATACTTCCAAACAGAATTTCATTTGGGTACATTTTTTGCATTTTTTATCTGTTCTCACTGGTATTTGCAGCTCCTTCCAACTTTAATATCATGTTAATTTCCTTAACCTATTTGTAACAGGGTGTACCAGGCCCTTTGAGGCTCCCTCCTGGAGACCTCATGGTCCTACCAAACTTCATCCCAGGAAAGGAGCAGTAAGGATTGGTCCTCCAGGTCTGCCTAGAAAGGCTGCTTCCCTGCAGCCTATCAGAGTTCAGCAGGCTCAATTAAAAGGAGCTGCAGGGCCTGAGCAGATCAGTTGCTGGCTGGGTAATGAAGACTGGAAGGCTGTGAAACTCCACAGATAAAGAGGCCTAGGAGAGACCCTGCTCAAGCAGGGAAGAGAGAGAACCCTGAGGTAAGGGTGAAGAAGGGGCCCAGGGAATAGCAACAGAGTTAAAGGAAGCAGCACATGGCTGCTATTCGTAGGGTCCCTGCGTTGGGTCCCAGAGTAGTGGGTGGGTCCAGATCCTGCCACTGGAAAAGTGATCTAAGACCCAAGAAGGTAATAAGATTCAGTACTTAAAAGCCCACGAAAGGGGCTAGGATTTAAACCGGCTTAGAGATGGGGCTGAAGACCCTGGACAGGGCCAACCATGGTTGGACATTTTACCGTGGAAAAGGTTCCTTCATGTATTTATACTGTGTGCGACTCGGCCAGAGGGCTGCCTGAAGAGATTAACAGACAACGGTGGGTGCTGGGAGCAGACACAGAGAGAGAGAATGTAGGTTCGCACCCAACCGACAGGAGGTGCTCACGAGAGGTGAGTGCACACCATCACACTACTCATTACTCCCTTTTCCAGATCATTAATGAAGATATTAAATGAGATGGGCTATAATCCTTCCCTCAAATCAATACATTACTGTTTATCAATGTCTTTGTTTATGGGCCTTCAGGAAGTTTTTAATCCATATTATTGTATTTCCAAACCAATCTGTATTAATATTGGGAGTAAAATGTTTGGGACATTGAATCAAATGCTTTACTAAATTCGTAATATATTAGGCCAAGTCTTCTCCTGCCTCAGGGCAACTTTACACATCACTGTGAGCACAAAGCAGCCCTGATACTGGCTTATCCGGCCACAGATAGATCATCCCACTATCCGCAGGTGGTGGACAGTCACCGTAGTAACACTATTCTTTCTGCAGCTGAGATAAAGTGTATGTCCCAGCTATCAGAGTGGTCCATTGGTGCTGTTAGCAGCTGGTGCAGGGGAGAGCATCCTTCAGATTAGACAAGGCTAAGGCAGAACCTCCTCAGAACTAGGTTGGGGGCACAGAAGTGACTTAGTGCTCTTCATTCTCAGCTGATGCTCTAGCCTATTATCTCTGCCATTTCCCCCTTCACCTACTATTTTAATTCTGTCAACAATCAAAAAGCAGCTAAATTTGCCTAGTAAGATTTGTTCTTTATAAACCCATCATGCCTTTTTTTTTTGTTGTCCTTTAAATGTTTTGTGATGTCCCCTTCTCTCCCCCAATACTTTTGTTATTTTACTAGTGACAATGATTAGATTTAAGGGGCCAAGAGTCTTTGGATGTCTGAGCTGATCATCAAATCCTGTCCAAAATTTAAACAAAAATATACAGACCTCAGTATGTAAACAATACCTATTGGTCGGACTAGCTGGATTGTTAGACCTCTGGCTAAAAGAGCACTAGAGAGCTGGGCCAAAAAGGTAAGTATTTTCCAGTGGGTGAAAAAGGGGGAAGGCTTCCCCATTCTCCACCCCCCCACCTTTTCTACTGGAGGGAAAGGAGAAAGTGAGGGGAAAATGTGAAGCTGAAACATTTTCAGAGACCAAAATATGTTCAGTTTTCAGCGTTTCAAAAATTTGACAAAAACTGAAGTTTTCACAAACATTTCTGTTTCACCATAAAGACATTTTCCACTGGAAAAAACACTGACGTTTTCAAGCAGCTTTTGTCCTCTATCTCAGTTTTATTGAGACTATTGGTGGATCAGCCCTCTCAGAGTTTAGAAGGCCTCAGTAGAGAACAAGATAGCTACACTACTGAAATGAGACTAGTGAATACTAATGGCAAAGGAAATATACCATGAAATACTGCTACCAGTAGGGCAAAATATGCTCCACGAGAGAAAATGAGATGACAGAACAAACTTCTCTATAGGCAACCCAACTGAATCCTCTTACATTCAGCACTTATTCCAGGTAAAGCATTCAAAGTCAACATCAGTGATTTAAACTGAGGTGGAATCCTTTTGCCCCTTTCCCTTTTCTGAAATCCAAACAATTGAAGACTGTGTTTTCCTCAGAAATGCAAGCTTTAGTGGCAAGGCTTGAATGGAATTTTCATGATGAAAAGTCTCCAGGTCTAATACTGTGAGTTGTGATGATAATGCTACATTCTATATATCCTGACAACTGAATGCTGTTGTATACTATCTAAATTATCTGCAAGATACAAAGAACTGAGCACAATTTTTCTTCTTGTTATTGCCTCTGACTGGCTGTGGACAAATAATCTCATAGAAGCTTCTATCCTCAATATCACTGAATGCAGAGGTGATAATCTCTGGGAAAATTGAAAAGACTAAATGCTTGACATGTACCTGGCAAGCAGACTGATAGCTTTGTTTCATTTCACATCACTTGTGAGATCTTTCAGCAATTCCAAAGTATTATGTAAGACTGCAAGATTTAATAAGAACAACTGTAATGAAACCAGCCATCCCAAGGCCTTGAATAGTGAATGCTCCAGAGACCTCAGAGTCTCGTCTATGGCAGCAGCCGTGAAACAAGCATACACACCTGGAAAATTCATCTAGACCACCTGTTGTAACTGTTAACTTGAAAATAATCCCTGAATATCTTGCATCTTGACTATTTTATCTGAATGTCAAGAAATGCACCCAACTCAAAGTGAATTGTGGGAGTCTGATTGTAGGTAGATTGCTATGAAAGACTGAAAATTGTTTGGTCCAGCACACCATTTATAGGATTACCAACTGCGGGTAAAAGTAGTCATCTGAAACTGTGCCCAGCATTGAGGCAGTGACATTTTTCAACCTTAACCAATCAGGTACTATCACTGCAGAACCCACTACAGGCACCAATCAACATTTCACTATAAAGTCATATATTATTTAGACAGTCTAAAACAGCATTCTGGATTAAAGTTGCCGTAAGGTTTCAAAACATCATAAACTCTGGATTGGTGGATTCATCTGTTCATAAGTGTAAATGTGTATATTACTATCAGATTGAACATGAAGTTGTATGAGAACGTGCATAAAATGAGGAAGGGAGGGTAGTCCTGGGGGGTGGTTTTACCTCTGTATATGACCCTGGTGAGACTGTTACTGGAATCGTCTCCAGTTCTAATGTCCACACTTTAAATGCATGTTGGGAAAAATTGGAGAGGGTACAGAGAAGAGCCACAAGAATTCTCATTGCAGTGTGGTAAAGAGTGAATGAGCTGAGGTTAGTGCAGGAAAGATTATAAAGATATTAATAACTTGGTGTCAATTAGAGTTAAACATTTTAACATGGAGATTTTCATGAAAAATTTGAATTTTGACTAAAAATAAAGTGGTATATTGGCAAATCTGTTCACCTATTTTCTTCAGCCATCTCTAGTTGAACTAGATATCTGATATGGGATTATGTAGTAGTGATTAACAGCTACTGCAGTTAGCATGGAACCAGGTTAACTGGGGAGGAGACCCAAAGCCTTTGAACTTGATGGCTGTTAACAACAGACACTATTAGCCTAGATTGTTAGTTCTAGAGTTATTTAAACTAATAACTTAGGAGACCTAAGGCAGACAGAAAATAGGAAAAGAAACTATTTTCTATGTTAAATCAATTCTTGAAGAACATAAGAACATAAGAAAGGCCGTACTGGGTCAGACCAAAGGTCCATCTAGCCCAGTATCTGTCTACCGACAGTGGCCAATGCCAGGTGCCCCAGAGGGAGTGAACCTAACAGGCAATGATCAAGTGATCTCTCTCCTGCCATCCATCTCCATCCTCTGACGAACAGAGGCTAGGGACACCATTCTTACCCATCCTGGCTAATAGCCATTTATGGACTTAGCCACCATGAATTTATCCAGTCCCCTTTTAAACATTGTTATAGTCCTAGCCTTCACAACCTCCTCAGGTAAGGAGTTCCACAAGTTGACTGTGCGCTGCGTGAAGAAGAACTTCCTTTTATTTGTTTTAAACCTGCTGCCTATTAATTTCATTTGGTGACCCCTAGTTCTTGTATTATGGGAATAAGTAAATAACTTTTCCTTATCCACTTTCTCAACATCACTCATGATTTTATATACCTCTATCATGTCCCCCCTTAGTCTTCTCTTTTCCAAACTGAAGAGTCCTAGCCTCTTTAATCTTTCCTCATATGGGAAAGATTAAAGAGGCTAGGACTCTTCAGTTTGGAAAAGAGAAGACTAAGGGGGGACATGATAGAGGTATATATGAAGGTTGGCACTAGCTGTTTTAACACCTGTTATTTTTAACCAATATAAACCATGGCTATTTAGTTTTCTCTCTGTAATGTAAGAGTCTGGGTTACTTCTCTTTCCTGTACCTCACACCATCCTGATCTTTCCTCCACCTCATTGTCTCCAGAGTATTCTGCTTTTAATGGTTGTCACTGTTGTTTTGTTACATCAACCCACTGAGATCACTGACGTGTAAAACTGTGGTATGAAGCCTTAAGAGTGAGGAACGCTTTTGTAACATCCTTTGACCTACCCACTAACACCCTAGCCTTCAGTCCCAAAGGTGTAGACTTACATTGTACCTATATATAGCACATTCCCCAGAATCATAACTGTTTCCGCATTCAGAATTGCTTCACTTGGAAAGCAGTACTTTTGACACTTTTACTGAAGTTGTAGCATCATATAGGAATCACTATCCTGCAAAGGACACCAACATGACAATAAAAATTGTGTGCCAGTCCCGACATGGGGTTAAATAGGAACTATTACTGGTATAGCAATTGTCGTCTTGCATGAGCTGGAGAGAGAGAGAGCATGTATGTCTGTCAGAGAAAATTTTTGAGTCTTTACATTTCCTTTCCTGCTCATCTTACTTTATTTATTCTGCACTTCAGCTCTACCCCATGCCTCCCAAGTTGTGCACGTATTGGCAGCTGAACTTACCCTCTGCTTTGTGCCATTGCTTAGATACTTTATGTGAAAGAGCTACAACTAGAAAAGTCTCATTAGCTCTACAGTTCAGTCATGTAGTAATATGACCATCAGAAAGGTGGCACTGTTGTACTATGTTTTCCACCTTTACTAATATCCATGAGGGTGACAGGTTTCAGAGTGGTAGCCCTGTTAGTCTGTATCAGCAAAAACAACGAGGAGTCCTTGTGGCACCTTAGAGACTAACACATTTATTAGGGCATAAGCTTTTATGGGCTAAAACCCACTTCATCTTTTCATGTGCTATATATATATATATATATACACACACACTGCTATTGTATTTTTCACTCCATGCATCTGATGAAGTGGGTTTTAGCCCACAAAAGCTTATGCCCAAATAAATTTCTTAGTCTCTAAGATGCCACAAGGACTCCTCGTTGTTTTCATTCATGAGGGTGTGTCTGTGGCTTTCAAAAGTATTCATCAAAGTTAGAGGCAATTTGTTTTTAAATACCCTATCCTTTTGTTTAAAAAGCATGTATTTTTTAGTAGAATGTGTTATGATTAAGAGGAAGAACTGTGGTAAAACAAAAAAAATCTACACAGTATTAACAAAAGAAAAAGACAGAATTTGAAGTCAGCTGAATTGCATGGGTGCAACTGAGGAGAGACTTTGGCCTATTGTATGAAATCTATCCAGAGTCTAACCCAGGATTAAGTGACAGGTTTTTGAGCAGCCAAGAACATTTGGAGTTCTGGAAGATGTGGATTTTTCTTCATAGCTCCAGGTTTGGGGTGCTTGCTGCAGTTAAAACTAATATTCACTTTTTGACTTCCCTATCATTGTTAATCTGCTATTGCTGCAGAAAGACAAGATTAGGCATAACTCATAGGCAGGTGGAAAAATATATGAGAGGTGATACTCCTTCCACAGGATCTTACATTCTTATGAATTGATGTAGATTTGTATGTACTGCATCAGGTTAGTTTGTGATGCTTACAATGCTATCTCAGAGACATATGTTATAAGAAAAATATTTTGTAATTAACCCTTTTTTCTTCTCGTTTCAGACAGGAACAACCAGAATGACAAGGCGGCTTTCTTTACAAGCCCACTTAATTTCTAATTCTTTTCTGATTACAGTGGGAGAAACTACAGATGACAACAAGTGAAAGGAGGAAGATAGTCTGTTCAGTTACATTCCATATTATTGCTATTACCTGTGTTGTTTGGTCATTGTATGTTTTAATAGATCGGACTGCTGAGGAAATTAAGCAAGGCAATGACAATGGTAAGTGACTTTATCTCCATTGCTAACATAGTGAGGGAGACATTAGAAATGCAGATAGATAATGAGGCACTTTTTATTTGTAAATATATAACAGTATTATAGGGAATTGGTTTGATGACAAAGCAAAGGACACAATTCAGTTTACAAACCTGTTTTTTGCTGAATATATTTTCTTTCCTGCAGTGCAAAGAGATCACAGTTCAATGCACCCATCACAACTACTAAACTATTCAGTTCATTCTTTTCATTCTACTTCAATAGGTGGACTTTTTTTTTTTTAAGCTACAATTAAAAATTGATGAGTGAAACTTAAAAAGTTCAGTGCAAGTTCAGTTCAGAGCATCCAAAAGATTTAAGCTGCCCATCTGACCTATTGAAACCTCTCTCTTCTACAAAACTGGGGTAGAAATCTTGCAACAGGCTTTCTTAGAAGATTTCAAGCAAGTTAACTTCCAGACCCAGCAGGAAACTCTGCATGAAATTCACCCTAGTGTAGAAAGTTCTGTGCAGCCCTTAATGTGGGAATTAAGTGTCACAGAGGTCCTTTCCTGCATTCTCAGCACACAGCTGGATTTCATCCTCTGACTGCAGCCTTTATTGTGATATTTCAGCACTTCCAGTTCTAGTGGGAACCCAGACATGCAAAGATTGAGAAAAATGAGGGAGAGGGAGGAGTTACTGGAACAGTTTAGAACAGGGGTAGTCTATTTTTGTCAAGGTCCACATTTCTTCCACAAGATATAGTCAAGGTCCAGGATCCAGAGAAAATAATAAGTAAATAAAAAGATTTTGGGGTCCATTCAAAAGCATCTGGCAGTCCAGATTTGGCCCGTGGCCCACCTATTGACTATCCCTGATTTAGAACCTTAAAAAAAGTTTTGGTTATTATTTCAGTACTAGCAGTAGTAGTATAATAGTACAGTCCCTTCCTGGATGCCACAGGATTGTGGCCTCGGTGTGCCAGAGGGCATTTGAATGCAGGACTAGATTTATATAGCTGATTTGTTTTACAACAGACTACAGTGGATTAATGAACTAAGTAGATATTGCCAACATGCATATAGTATACTACTTTAGTAGAGTTGCAAATGCTATGCTGCTTTTAGTTACAAGAATCCATTAAGGTAAAAATTAACACATGGGAGCAAATCCTGGCTATGGATACACCCCTGGGCGCTCAGTGAAGTCAATGAGGAAATAGATTAGCACATTCAAAAACAGAATTTGATCCACATGTAGTAGCATTTATTTGATTACTGCAGACAACTGCAAAGCTCCCATCCCCTACAGTGATGCAACAGCAGGCCCACTCTTCTTCATATGGAAATTCAGAACTCTGATTTACTACCCAAAAAGTTGCACGCTAGCCAGGTAAAGTGGGAAGATGGGGGAAAATCCTAAAAAGTATTTTTCCCTATTTCTGTTTGGCGTACTTACTCCAGGGTCTAGTGAGATGACAGAAATATCTAATCAAACAAGCTAGTGTAAATCAGCATGGCTCCACTGCCTTCAGCAGAGCTACAGTGATTTACTGCAGCTGAGGCTATTGCCTGGTGTGTAACTTTTCAAAACTAACAGCACATCTCAACAGCCATCACTAGTAGGTAGGATTTTCAGAAGCTCATAGGTCAGTGTGTGGAGTAGCTGTCATTGTCTTAATAAGGAGACCATCCCTGTCATTTGAGTAGGAGTCCAACTGACTTCACTGGAACATGTGCTAAAGTCACTTTGACTTTCAAAAGTGCCAACCTGAAAAAGTTAGCACTTTACCACAGATTTCCCTATCATGGAAATTGCTGTTATCAAACACCATTCTGTGATTATTTCAATGATTTCTCACTTAAAGACTTTTCTAAGGCAAGCCAGTTGCATAAGCAGCAAAAACAGATGGTTCAACTAGGTCTGTCGATTAATCGCAGTTTACTCACGCAATTAACTCAAAAAAAATGTGATTAATCGCACTGTTAAACAATAGAATACCAATTGAAATGTATTTAATATTTTGGATGTTTTTCTACATTTTCAAATATTTCTATTACAACACAGAATACAAAATGTACAGTGCTTACTTTACTATTTCTTTTATCATTTATACAGTGCAAATATTTGTAATAAAAATATTTTTCAATTCACCTCATACAAGTACTGTAGTGCAATCTCTTTATCATGAAAGTTGAACTTACAAATGTAGAATTATGTACAAAAAAACAACTGCATTCAAAAATAAAACAATGTAAAACTTTAGCGCCTACAAGTCCACTCAGTCCTACTTCTTGTTCAGCCAATCGCTAAGACAAACAAGTTTGTTTACATTTACAGGAGATACTGTTGACTGCTTCTTATTTACAATGTCACCTGAAAGTGAGAACAGGTGTTCGCTTAGCGCTTTGGCATTGCAATTTGGCAAAGAAGGTACCAATGTGAGATATCTAAAAATAGCTACAGCACTCTACCCAAGGTTTAAGAATCTGAAGTGCCATCCAAAATCTCAGAGGGACAAGGTGGGAACATGTTTTCAGAAGTTTTAAAAGAGCAACACTCAGATGCGGAAACTACAGAATCCAAACCACCAAAAAAGAAAATCAACCTTCTGCTAGTGGCATCTGACTTAGATGATGAAAATGAAAATGTGTTGGCCAGCACTGCTTTGGATAGTTATCGAGCAGAACATGTCATCAGCATGGACGCATGTCCTCTGGAATGCTGGTTGAAGCATGAAGGGACATATCAATCTTTAGCGCATCTGGCACGTAAATATCTTTTGACGCTGGCTACAACAGTGCTATGCAAACGCCGGTTCTCACTTTCAGGTGACACTGTAAACAAGAAGCAGGCAGCATTATCTCCTGCAAATTGTAACCAAACTTGTTTGTCTGAGCGATTGGCTGAAGTAGGACTGAGTGGATTTGTAGGCTCTAAAGTTTTACATTGTTTTATTTTTGAGTGCAGTTTTTTTGTACATAATTCTACATTTGTATGTTCAACTTTCATGATACAGACTGCACTACAGTACTTGTATTAGCTGAATTGAAAAATACCATTTCCTTTGTTTTTTACAGTGCAAATATTTGTAATAAAAATATAAAGGGAGTACTGTACACTTTGTATTCTGTGTTGTAATTGAAATCAGTATATTTGAAAACGTAGAAAACATCCAAAAATATTTAAATAAATGGTGTTTGATTATTGTTTAACAATGCGATTAATCGTGATTGTTTTAATTGCTTGATAGCCCTAGGTTAAACTCAAATTACTGCTCTAGTGGTTGCAACTAAGCCTGGCAGTTGACCACCTGTGGATTCTAATCATAGGGCTGACACCATATCCTTCTTGGAGTGCCTCTCTCCAATGACTCCCAACAGTCACAAGCAAGTTGTTCAGTTTCTCTTTGCCTCAATTTTCCCATAGGTAAAATCTAGATAACAGACATACCTATCAGCATTGCTGTGAAGAATAAATTATCCTGTTTCTAAAGCACCTTGATCATGATTTGCACTCTATATGTGCTAAGGATTTTTAAAGATCTTCCATATGTGACTAATAAATTTATTTAAAGTAAAATATCTAGAAAGCAGCATTGATAGAGGCTTATGACATGCATTCTATTATGTATTAACGCCAACACTGTCATCGTTAGATCTGATGCAGTAATGCACGACTGAGGTTCCCCCCCCCCCCCCATTTTAGTCATACTGCTAAACATATGAAGAATCAGCTGCAGTGATGTTAATTATCCTGTGATTATAAAGCTGTTCCCAGTATAGCAGTAATTGATTTTGTAAAGTTCTAAGACTAGTTCTAGGCTAAAGTGTATCATTTTAGCATTACTCATATCATTACTGAGTTCAAATTCTCTGTTCTGTAGCTTTAGTGTCATCACCAATGGAGACTTTTCTACAATTACAGTAAGACCTTTCAAGAGGTTTTCCTGTTTTTAAACGGAGAGCAAAGGGTGCAATGAGCAAAAACAATACCAGGAACTGTAAAGTTCTTAGTTAACTAAGTAGGAAAATAGCAATTGATTTAGAGAAGGGAACAAAAAAAAAAAAAGCTGTGGTGCTGTTGATTTCTTCCCACTAATTTGCTATTGAACCAATGCTACAGCACCATACCAGGAGAACATCAATGAGGTATAAAATAGGGTGTGCCAGGTATATTTACAGACCATTAGTATGCCGCAAACTAGGATGTAAAACTACAGCGCACCAAGTGTCCATGTGGACCTTGCTACCACTCATTATGAAACTTTGTGCATGGTAGCAGGGTCCACGCAGGAACTTAGTGTGTAGCAGACCAGTACACTTTACATACCCTGGCTTGTGGCACACTTGAGTCTCCTTGTAGACCAGCCATCAAATTTCAAATGTGTTTTAAAAAAAAAAAGCTTATTTATTTCAGTAGTAGGGCCAAAGCCCAGTGATCTGGCCATTCCAGTTTAGATAACAACATTCTGCCTACTTAAAATAGATACTATGGGCATGGGTACAATCAAGGGACATATAACTGTCCTTACTAGAAACAGCAGACATTTTTCTTTCTGTCCTAGGACCTGATACTGCACTCCTTGTTAAACCAAAAATCCCCTAATGTGCTAGATGTTTCTATGATCAAGGGAACAGGTGCTGTCTTCTACCATAACAACAGCTGCACGTCATGTGTGTGACTGTATACATACAGTTCAAATAGCATTAGGGAACCTTTGAAAAGAATAATATGTCAACATTATGCAATATTGGAATGTATAGGCTACAGAAAAGACAAGAATCAGCAAGACATGATAAAATTATGATGATACTAATTGTAACTTGTTTGTTTGAAAGGTGTCCTTGAATGGCCATTTTGGACAAAACTGGTTGTGGTAGCAATTGGGTTCACTGGAGGCCTAGTCTTCATGTACGTACAGTGTAAAGTCTACATTCAGTTGTGGCGCAGATTGAAGGCTTACAATCGAGTGATCTTTGTTCAAAACTGCCCAGACACTGCCAAAAAACTGGAGAAGAATTCTTCATGCATTCAGAACTCTGAAATCAAGGATGCTGTGGTAGTGCCAGTATCACAGACAGGTACAAACTCTCAGCAATCAGCTGAAGAAATGACCTCTGAAGTCATGCCAGTTTGACAGAGGTGGCATTGTTTCTTCATTGAAGGTGTGTGCGTTTTTTACACCACAGCCACTACAGAAAGCAGAAACAATCATGCATTTTAAATAAAAGAACAAAAAACCCTGACCAGGGAAATGGATACAGTGAAGCAACATACATTACTTATGGAATGTGACCGTTTGTGAAATAGTTTCTCAGTCAGCCAGGTGTAGTGGAAGTGTAGAAAGCACAACCGAGAACAATTCTCACAGACATGACAAAATGACCTTTTTAACTGGATGATCAGGAGGAATTGGAAACAGACCTGCTAACACTGTTCTGTTACAGAAAACATCAACAACTTTCTATTTGTTACCACTAGACATCCTATTTGCTAATCATCATCTTAAAAATACACTTCAAGGTGACACTACTAAAAAGTCATTTGCATTAAACTTAAATCTACAAAGTAAACAGACCTGCACCATGTAACTCACTTTCTAAAGTAATCGTTGAATGGCTACATTGGAGCCTGAATGTTTTGGCAGCCATGTGAGCTGAGGATGTGTGTTTGCTTATTTTGCAAAAAAAACAAAACAATTTCAACAAGTAGTCTTCAAATTGCCTCAAACACTTCCTTGGTCCCATAAAATACAAGTATTATTTAGCCACAAGGCTAAAATTATTAGCTCTACATCTGGAACAACACTTTTAGTGCTGCTTATCTTAAAGTAATATAAATGACTTGTTAAGTGGTGAATTAACATGAACTCTCTGCCAATATATGTAGAAAGGATATATAGAAAGTTTTCCTCCAAAATGGAAAAAGACAAAGTATAATCAGAGGCATTACAGGTTGAAGCATGCAGTTCATTACAAAAGAATATGAAATGAATTTATACCCTCACACCCCTAGGAATGACAGTTAAAGTGTGGGGGGGGCAGAGGCAGAATTTTTTAAGAGTTCATGCTTCAACAATTAAGGTAATCACAAAAGAGCATACCTGGACCTATTAAAAGATGCCAGTATCGCCCTGTTCTGACTTGACTGGATAGTTCTCCTCTGTTCAGGATAAGACTGAGCGATTAGGGATTCAACAGTTCAGTTGTTAATTTTGTGTTTTGAGCATTTTCATGTAAAACTGAAGTGTGAATAACATTAAAGAGTGCAATAGATAAATTAATGTAGATAAAATGATGTCCAACAAAGGTGAGTTACATAAAGAATTTTGTGATTCACTTCCAATTGCTGTGGTGTTTATTATTGGGACAGGAGAGCGAAAGTGGCCAGAAGTAGCTGTGCATTGGTTTGAGTAAGTCTGGGGACTACAGTAAACTAGGGCCCTCTTTGATCTTGTGTTTAGGAAATTGGTGTGTGCATGTGGGGGGAGGACAGGAAATCAAACCAATCATTTTGTGGATGTAATGTACCAAGCAGAATCTACCCTGCAGAATGTAATTATCCTGAGTTTTCTAACCTTAAAGCATCATTAAATGGCAGTTGTCTTGCAAGTACTGTGCAATTGAGTCTTAGTTTCAGTTCAAAGGAGATATTAGGAGATATACTTCAACTGAAATTGTCCCCTGAAGAGAATTTAGGGAAAGTGAAGTATTTAGTGTCTACTCAAAAGCCCATTGAACACAACTGTAATTCTCCCATTGACTACAGGGGCTTGGATTAGGCCTTTAATCCCTTACAGCATTATTGAGGCCCTTTCCTTTCAGTTTTTATTTAGTTTAACATTTTCTGGAAATTTATCAGTTTGTTACAAAAATTTGAAAAGATTGAAAATCTGCAGAAAAAAATTTTCTGAGTAAATATGGGGTAAATATCACTGCTCTTGTTTTTTTCTTTTCTTTGTTAACTTTCAGAACGCCCCTAGTCGTCCAAAAGGTAGTCAGATACAGTTTTTTATTTTCAACCCATTTTAGTATGAAAAGTAATTCCCTAACTTTTATTCATGTTCTCTGTATAGCTGGAAATGTGTATGTAGTGGGCATGAGATTGACAATAGTACATAAGCCAGTATTCAAGTAATACCCATACTTCTGACCTGGCTCCACGCTCTGGAAGCAGAGATGGTAGCTTCACAACCTGGGCTGGCCAGGTTGGCAGGGCCCAGAAGTGGAAGAGACAGAGGCGGCAGCATAAGGAGAAGATGCCCTTGTCTCTTCCTCTTCTTCCAAAATTCAGATGAAAAAAATCTTAGAAGCCTAATAATTTTTTTTGTAAAACTCAGGAATGTTTCAGTTAAACTGGTAAAAACTGAAGGGCCTTAAGCACTGTTAAAATCCTCTCTCATCCCCTCTGTCAGTTACAGTTGACTTGATTGCTTTTAGAGAGACAAGATTGCGGTGAAGTAATGTCTCTCTCATCAGCAGAAATTGGTCAATTATAAGATACGCTTTTGAGCTTACACTTGGGCCTGGTCCACACTAACCCCCCACTTCGGACTAAGGTACGCAAATTCAGCTACGTTAATAACGTAGCTGAATTCGAAGTACCTTAGTCCGAACTTACCGCGGGTCCAGACGCGGCAGGCAGGCTCCCCCGTCGATGCCGCGTACTCCTCTCGCTGAGCTGGAGTACCGGCGTCGACGGCGAGCACTTCCGGGATCGATTTATCGCGTCTAGACAAGACGCGATAAATCGATCCCAGAAGATCGATTGCCTGCTGCCAAACCAGGAAGTAAGTGTAGACGTACCCAGAGCTCTTTCTTCTGGTCTCGGGTAGAGATTTAGTTATATACTCAAAGCCACATTTACCTAGTAGTATAAGATTTGTCTCCAGCAAAAAACAAAAAAGATTATTTACACTGAGGTGTTAGGGATACAGGCTTGCATGAATAACTTCACATGAAAATGGGTCAAGAATGTAAGTACTGGACAACCCCTCATCTTAAAACATCTGCCATCCTTGTCTATCAGAGGGTATAATGTTCTGTATGAACCCAATCAGTGTAGTCCACTTGAGGATTCTGTGCCACAAAAAACACGGTTTTTCACTGGCAAGTAGTAATTTAATGCTTTTCTTTTATGAAATAATGTTATTTTGAGAAGTTAAAGATCAGTAAAAACCTACATATACATAAGTAGCTAAACCCCAGTGCCTAGGCCCAGTAATCAACTGCAGTCCTCATTCAGGCAAAACACTACTGACCTCAGTGGAATTTGGACTGGCTAAGAACTGCAGGATCAGGCTGTGGGATGAACACTCATTGTGAGCTGCCCTTTTGTAGTTGTGGTCAGTCCCAGGTAGATTGCACTGATATGAAGCCAAATTCTGCCTTCGTGCTTGAGCAACACTCCCTTTAACTTCAGTGGCAGTTTTGCTTGGATAAGGATTGCAGAATTACTAGTGAGAAATTATGGAACATAAACAAAATGCTTCTTTCCTGGTTTCTTAATTTGTTTCAATTTCCAGAACTAATGCTTTCAATTACTCATTTTAAAACAGTTAGTGACAATGCACCACTTACCTTTGTGTTAGTCTGATGAGGATTTTTACCCAGTCCAATGGTACTATTTCACATAGCGCTATAGCTTGAAAGCAAATGTTTATTTTCCTGGTCTGTCCACAACAATACATTCCCCATCATTGGATCAAGCCCTTTTTTATATATCTGGACACTGCAGTGACACTTCATCTATGAAGAAAATATTTTACACCGTGTAATACTTGGAACTAAGAGCTGTTACTTGTTTAACCCCATTCTCTTTTCCAAAAAAGGTTGTTTTTTGTGAGTGAATATGTACTGAAAGAAAGGGGCGGGAGCTTAAGGGAAACAAAATTAATATAACTGCTAATTGTTGTAGAACAAATTTGTATTTGTATTAAACAAATGACCCAAACCACTGCAGTTTTCCATATTTTATATGTATTTTTAAGTGGTAGAAATGATCTTACCACCATATAGTATATTTAAGTTTCCAAAAGAAAAACCATTTTGCTTTGTTAAAGCAAACATGCAAAATTTAATGTTTGCTTTGTGACATTCCTTCAACAGGAAAAAACATTTTCACATCCCATTTTTCTCCACAGGCAGAACTCCGCGCATAATTATAACTGAATTTGTTGGGAGGATTCCATCTTTCTGCCCCCTCCCCATTGTCTTAAGCTATGCACCCAGGAAAAGATTTTGGTTAAGTTTTAAAAGCCCCTTTGCACAGAATTCCAGCAAGCATGGGCCCCATCATTTTCATATGATAGACTGCTACAACTATGCTCTGGATAATCTATTTGAAACAAAGCAGTCTGACATTATCTAATGACATCTAAAGTGTTGGAGCAGGGGTGTTCACATTAAATGGTATCCATTGCCTCCAAGACCAATGGATTACAATGCTCCTTGAGAGAACATCTAAGCCAGCTTTGCCAAAGTGTAAAGAAAATTTCATAGTTTAAACAGATCTACATGCTCAACTTTGCCAGTAAAAACAGAAAAAAAATGCATTTTATTAAAATAGAAATGAACATGTTTAATAGAAGCAGTTCAGTCATTTTTATCTATTGTATACAAATACAGAGCTAAATTTATTTTAAAAGTAGGGAATTATGGGTAACCTGAAGTAATGTTTGACTAGTATCTGTCAAGGGTAACCTTTTAGCTCGAACACATTGGCCAATTTTTTTTTCTACCTTTTCAGGAAAAAAAATTGTCCTTTGCTGAAGTTTGGGCAGCTATACTAAGGCTTATGTTGGAACGTGGCTGCAACCTTAGAGATGACCAGAACTCCATCCTACCTTCCACAGCACTAGGTACTTCCTGATACACTTTCAACTTGATCTTAGGATTGTGCAGTTGATCACTTTGCCTGAGTACAGTACCTCTGGAGCAGCCTCTTCTATAGTTACACTGAGGAAATGGGAATTAAAACAGCACTTTTTTGTTTATTCCAATTGATGCTTTGCGTGCCGTTTGAAGCTCTTGGAGAAAGCAAAAACTAACTTATTACTCCTTCGAACTTGCCATATAGTTAAAATTCCTTAAGAGCTAGTACATAGTCTATAATTTGAAGTAATTAGGTTGTTCTTAAACAAATTTACACAGGAATTGTAGCAAAGTGAGAGGTTCCTAAAGCCAGACATGCTGTCTGTAAGTCTCTCTTTAGTAACAAAATTAGGTGGGTTTCACTTGAACCAGTTCAGCGACCAATAAAAGCTCAATGGCTCTCAGAGGCAAAACAGCTAGGTACAGGAAACCCTGCAGTGAGCAACCCTGGGAATAAACCAGTCTGAGGGGAAGCTCGGGCAAGGTTTTATTGAGAACTGTTAGCAATCTCACCTTGACATTTGCTGCTTATCTTTCTAAAGCTGCAAAAGAAATAAGAATTTTGGACAAGATCACATTACATGTGTAGTAGGATAGGGAATAGCATGGTGATCCAGTCATTCTCAATGAGCATGTTGCCCTCTTGATTGGATGTAGCTTCAAGAATATAAATCAGGGCTGACAGCATAACCGAGAGCTTCTTTTACCTCAACTGGAACAAGCCTATGTTTTTAGAGCAGTGAATGAGAGACCAGTATTTTAGTCCAGGCTCTCTATGTAAATGTTGGTTTAGTAATTCTATTTGTTCATTTCTAACAATGAACTAGTTACAGAATGACACAGCTGTTCCATTTATGTAGAAAATTGGTCAGAGTATTTGAGTTACAGGTAATTAAGAGTTACTCTGATTAACTATGGATTTGCTACTGAGTAGTTTTGTAAAGTTGTAAGAAGAGTTTTATTATATGCCTCATGACACTTTGTACAGGGTATTTTCATACCACTATACATAGATTTTTAAGGTAACAGTTTAAGTGTAGGTGCTTAAAGTACAGTTCTACTCTGTGGAATAGCTTACTAAAATGGTATTATGAGGCTCCAAATTAGGAACCTTTTTTTAAAAAACCTACCTGAACATCTCCTTTATAGTGAGAGTCTGCAGCTCCATTATAATGGGTCTTACTCATAGTTGCAGCTCCTTGGAGGCAGATACCAGGTCAGTCAAAGCAGGCTGGGAGAGGCCACATTCTTGAAGACCCAGTTAGCAAGCTCTACAAAGCAGCTCTAGAAGTAATTCCTTTAAACCTTAATTCAGAGGTTATTAGGTAGAACAACAAATTTATATAAACTCTTCCTAGTGGAGAGTAACTTCAAATTCCACCCCAATTAGCGGCGGATATATATGTACATATGTGCCCGACAAAAAAAAAAATGGAGAAGAGGGCAACAGTTGAAGTTTCCCTCAGAACTATAACCTTGTGGTGGGTGGGTTGGATCTGCTGACTTCCATGCTAGAAGAAAGGTGATTCCCAGCTAAGGCAAATTTTCCTATTCTTCACAGTGAAAGCCTGCAGATCCATTACAATGGGATATCCAAAAGCAGTGTGTCACCAGCATGGGAAACAAATGATGAGATACTGTCTTTTTTTTTAAATACATCAGTTACAGGGTGAATACTAGCATACAGGTCTCTTCCTCCAGTGGCAGAGGAGGCCTTCACATTTAATTTGTAAAACTTGGTGAAGATGTGAAAAAACATGACCAGGTAGCCCCTCCTCCATCTCCTTTTTGTATATTAGAGATGATCCTTCAGGAGGCTTCCATGCCTCTGAATGAATGAGTAGGAATGGGGGGTGGGAGGAAGAAAGGCCCCTATCTTTGAAAGCTTCTTAAATATACCAATTTAGTCATCTACTAACTGATGCCATAGCAGCAGTTTCTTTTCCCCTGATTAGCCCCATGGGTGGATGCTCTTATTCCAGAATTAGCTTAATCCTCTTTGATTAAATTAATTCTGAATAAAGCACTCTTATTCGGGAATAAGTGTCCACACGTGGAATTAATGAGGCATCATTCATTTGCTTTAAATTCACATCCTATCTTATTTGAGCTATATTAATTTAAAGACCAGCCCTTATGCTAGTTTGAAGTTTTGTACACAACTTGTTTTGAGTCCCTCTAGCTAAAACAAAGACTCATTGTAACACTTAAAACTTTGCAGTTAAACACCATTAAAATCAATTACCTAAAACTAAATAAAAAAAATCTCAGATATTTGGGCGAGGGGAAAATCAACCCACAGCATTCTGAAAAAGAGAACTTCTTTTGAATTTTCTAATTAAAAGAGTATGATAAAGTTTAGTTATGAACACAGAGCGCCTCCCATCTACAGTGGTTAACATTACAAAGTTTATAACCACTTTCTGCAAGTAACATTTCCACGGTATTTCCTATATTAAAGCAATCTATGTCTAAACATAGAAAAACACTGGAGTAATTAGACAGAAGTCAAAATTTTCTTGTTAATGGCAGTCACTGTATATATTTTCGTTTAAAAGAGAATGTAAGTGCAACAGAACATCAAAGCATCCTTATAGCATTCGGAGAAGGAACAGGCTCTTCAATCCAGTAAACAAACGAGCTGGCTGTAAAGCACAGTAATTGTCAGAAAGATTACTATAAAAATGACATCATGGGATTCTATATTCATTTTCTCTCTCAATAACATTCTCAACCTAGAAATTTAAAGTCAACATGAGTTTCTCTCTTCCATCATTACCATATAAAGATTCTGCAGTCAAAACTTACTCGACAAATTGATGATGTGCAAGACAGAATAAAATCCAGCTCATTTTTCTGTACTGACACTTGATAGTCATCCTATCTGTTCCCTATGTAAGATCTTGCCATTTTTATAGTAATTTTTCTGCCTACAATCAATATAAAAAATATTTTTCTCTTCATTAGCTGGAGAAGTTTCCATTTCCCTGTGTAACCTATATAATAGTCTAAAAAGCTGAAGTCGACATGATAGCAAAAAGGAACACAGGGTACATGAGATTACAATTAAAAAAATTTATTTCTATATCTCGTTTCGCTTTTATTTTAAAATGCATAACGTGAGCAGCGAGTATTACAAATTATTTCAAGACTGCTCAATTTTTGTCAAGTTAACTTTACAGATTATACATTTGCTTTATATATTGCCTTTTGTTTTAATGGAATTGTTCATGGAAAGACTTAGACAGCTAATCGAATATTCTCCATGACTCCAAATAGCATACATTTTTAAAAAAATGTTTACACAAATGTCAGTTTAACACAGTGCTATTAAGGACACCACATCTTTTACAATGACAAACTAGCCTTTCAAGTCATTCCAGGAAGAATAAGGCTTACTGCCCCTTTTATTCATCCCATTAAAAGAAAATGCGGAAGAAAAAGGACTTCTGGCAGTGATTCTATCGCCACAGTGAAACATTGAGCTTGTTTACATATGGAAGTTACACCAATTCAACTAAAATTGGTTTTTAAACCAAAAAAACCCCCAAACCTGCTCTGTGGACACAGGTCTATTGGTGATTCAGATCAGTGAGATCAGTTCAGGTTTTAGGCAAGCTAAGCAGATGAGACAGATTTAAATAGAGTTAAGAGCAATTATACATACATTGCACCAGTTTAACTAAATCAGTTATTATCACATCTCTAGTTAAATCAATGCAGGGTGTGTAGAGCAGGCAATAAAATCTTTAGCACGGACGAATGAGAATGCTCAGATGCTCAGCCTTAGGGAATGATGGGTTAACTGAGCAAAGATGTGAAAGGCAGCCCTTGAGGGGACATCCCCTCCCCACAGACTGTTCCTTCCCAGGTGCGCCTTGCTTCCCCTTATCCCTCCCTGCTATCTCAAGGCTTCATTGGGGAAAGGATTTTAGAGTCTTCCACGTTCTGCCTCAAAGCCAGCCCTACTCCCTCTGTAAATGTAAATGTGCTAGCAGTGCTACAAATACTATCACTTATCTCTTACACATCACTTTTCATCTGTCAATCTCAAAGTGCTTTACAAGGGAAATAAGCCTCATCGTCCTCATTTTACAGATAGGCAAACACAGGGAAGTAACTTACCAGGGTCACCCAGTAGGCCAGTGGTAAAACTAGGAAGAGAACCCAGGTGTCCTGAACCTCAGTCCAGTATTCTATTTACTAAGCCACACCAAATAACCAACAAAGTCTCAGCTTAGTGATCAACTCAGTCTTTGTAATGAAGGCAATAAAATCTCTTACATAAAATGGTTAACTGGCTACCCCTAGCATCAGAAAATGGTCAATTTAGGCACATAGCTTTTAGTGGCAGAAATACATTCTGCCTCTACAGCCCTAGAGTTAAAGGCTTTTCTTGAGTTCATGCAGTTGTAGATCTAGGAACCCTTCTGATGATCAAGTTATGGATATCCCTTATCACTAAATGGGACACTATGCTTCTAGGTTGACATACATTTCTTAGTTACAGGCCAGGGCCTGTGCGCTTAAAGGAAGTGGGTAGAGAAGGAGATTCTTCCTACTGAACTCTCTTTTGCTTGTTCTCAAGTCTGACAAGGGCTTTCCTGAAAGATGGGTCCAAATTAGGCATGAAGGGAGGTGGAGGGATGCTTTACAGGAGGCTCGAAAAGCCTTCCTCCAATTTTTGATGCTCTTTTCAAGTGCGTTAACATAAGGCTGTATGAAAGCCTGCTTCTCTAAGCCATTACCTGAGCATCAGCCACCATCTGCAAATGCACAATTTGCTGAGGGCCTGGTTGCTGGCTCAGTAAAGAAAATCTGGAGATGGTGGCTATGGGGATAGATTTAAGTCACATATTTAGTACCATTTTATCTTAACTTAGAGGCCACAGGTAATGGACCAAGTTATGGGTAAAGGTAGTCTGCTGTATAACAGTATCTTACCTACTTATCAAAATTAAATGACATTTATGTTCCCATTATCATCATCCAATGAGTGGACACTACCAAGAAAATCCAGTCGTCCCCCCCCCCCCCCCCCATGACATTTGCCAAAACAGGTGAGTCACAGAGAGTGCACTGTCCCACAGCCATTAGGCTAGTGATAACTATTCCCCACCAACCCATACCCAGGGGCTTGCACTCAAGAGAAGCTAGGGTGGAAGAGGTAGGGGGAAAATGGAGATTTTCTGAAAGTTTTAGATTTTAAAGCCTTCATTTGTTTTTCTCTAAGTAAGCACCACACTGAATCTAACATGCTGCTTGCTGAAATTTCACTACATAACTTAAGGCCAGGGTGAAGCACAACCAACTAATCAAATATTCAACCAGCCAAGTCTTCTCAAATATAATTGAAAATACCAGCTTTATTCTTGCTTCCAGTGATAGTTCAAATAGGTTCCTGGCAGTCCCTTTCAGCTGTTTCACCTTTTGTATCGGCTGGTGCTCATTAGTCTGTGTCTTTTGCTGCATCTAATTCCTCTTCAGCTTCCCCATTTGCCACCTCTGTCCTACTGCAAACAGCATCTTTAGTAGAGACTTTTCTCATTTTAATGTTTGGCAGTTTCTTCAAATCGCCATCCCATTCTCTTAAAGAAAATAAGATATAACAGAAAATAATTAATGTTTAAAATTCAGAACCCAGAAAAATTAACTACTGTTGGTTACTGAAAAGGGTTTTCAGGTAGGTCAGGTAGAGGCATAAGTCTGGAACCAGAAAGATTTGCTGCATTAGCCTTAGCCTGACATCAGTCCCAATGTGCTCTGTCCTCTGCAAACCTTTACCGGTTCATGCGTGCACAAGCAGGTGCCTACTACAAATGATACATCTTCCTCCCACTTGTTCTACACTCACAGATTTCAGCATAAGGGGGGTACTTGTCAGCTGGGATAGCAGATCAGCAGGGGAATCTAAAAAAGAACCCCAAGCCAGCAACTATCCAACTGTGAGATAAGAAAGCAACAGGCAAGGAGAAGGTGTATATGACTAGCAGGAGTGGGGTGCTGGGTTAAAAATAAGCAAATGGGGATGCTCAGGAGAAGTCAGTGCTTAAAGGGTTAACAAACCTAGTACTGACTGTATAAGGGAAGATTAAAGTTTGTTAAAATGCATGCTGCTGTATACCACACTAATTGCAGTGTGTTTACACATCTATACAGCATTGGACTGAAACATGGTAAGAACTCAGCCAAGAAAGGTCTGGTCTGTATTTTGATAAGGTTCTTCGGGAAGTGATGTTAGCCATTTATAGCAGTGACATTCTTCCCTGACAGTCAGTACTTGCCCAGTGCCCCAGCATCTCATATGAGGGGACGCTGATGCTGTCTTTTTGATGAGGCATAAATCAAGAAACTTTTTTTAAAGAATAGTAGTGTTAATCCAGCTCCCCTGAGAAAATGTTAAATCAAGCAAGTCTGCCTTACTAACTTACACTATCAATTTAAATCCCCCCTGCAGTTTCAATTAGATACACTGTTCTTCATTTCCTGTCCTGAACTTGTATCCTGCTGCCGAGCGCAATTAAAACCGTTATGACTTTTCAACGCATATCTGGTTGCTTTCAGTGATGAATTAAGTGATTCACGTATCTATCTAGTTTGTAAAGTGCTTTAGGATTCTGTGGGATAAGAGACGCTGACAAAATGTAAGTTACATATATTACTCATTCTACTCCCACTGTCAATTTCTATTCTGTACCTTTCTGACTATGAACCAGTTGGTTTTAGATTTGACAGATTTAACTCCTTTTGTGCAACGTAATGAGTGCAGTTGGATCAACTTCCCCATTTGGGTGCTCACTGTGCAGAGCTAATATTCCACCTACTGGAAAACAGTAGTTCATTATGATCTATGAGAAATGTTAAAATGTTGTATGAGTGATTCCAAGGAGATACAATGCATGTGTAATTTAAATTCACGAACTGAATCTATTACTTTCAAAAGGCTTGAGGCTGCATAAAGGAGGAAGGACTCATTTAATAATCACGTCAGGCCCAGGTTCAAAATTATAGCTGTTTGGGTATACTAAAGGCAGTTGGTGGATGATTTTTCTCAAGGGCAATAGCCATTTTTTTTACATGGACAAATCTGCTGTGGTTCTAACAAGGTAATAAAACAGAAACCTTCTGTCAGAATTTTCATGGTACGGTAAGTCACTCTAAGCATTCCTGATCTCATGGCAGTTGGAGGTTTAGTGCATTTAAATTTAACTCCTACCACACAGATGAAATCCTCCAAAGCCTTCTGCCTAATGGACAGAGCAGATTGAGCTGTGGTAATTAATCCACTGCACTGCCCAATTCTTAAGATTTCTTATAGTTATTCCTAGATAAATGTAGCTCTTGACTGTATTGTTTGCCTTAAGTCTGACTGGATTATTATTGCGGTTTTGCATTGCCATGGGAAAATGCTAGTTTATTATGCTGAATTTTTAAACAAACATTTAAAATGCTGAGCACCCATAACTTGCTCTGAGTAAGAAGGACTTGAAGGTGCTCAGCTGCTCTGAAAATCCATCCTTAAGGATTTCATTTTACAAATGGACACAGGAATTACCATATCAGATTGGACCACTGGTCCATCTAGTCCACCATCCTGTATTCAGTATCAAAAGAAGGTCCAAGAAACTCCGATTATAGAATAGCATGTTGTGGAGAAAGAGGGATTTATGTGTGGTATTTTTTATAAATATCATATGCCCTTCAGGCTGTCCGTAATATTCTCCTGCCTCAATGCACAGAGTTAAATCAATAGGATTGTTAAAGGAATCAAGTAGGAAGGCAAAACAATGACACAGATAAGAATCCTCGAGGAAATAACAGGGAAATTGTTTATTGGCTCCATCTAGGCTAAGAAGAGTTTACTCTCCCCCAGACTAGGCCTAGTATGAAAGGGGATCCTAAAAATCTTTAAAATGATGGCTTTGGGAGGAAGGGGAGGCTGCCCAGGGAGTGTCAGTGAGAGCTAAGAGACACACTGAAAGAGAACATGCTACGAGCAGGACAGTCTGGTTCTCCCCAGAGACAGGAGTTAACTGGACTGAATGGAACTTACAAATACTTGCAAAGAAAGATTAAGATGTAGGTATAGAAAAATAGGTATCAGGACTCTGTTTTTCTAACCTTTTGCTCTGCAAGCTCCGTACCTTAGGATGAAAGAATAAATGATGTTTTGTTTTGAAGATGCTGTTTCTGTCACTGCACACTTATATTGTCACAAGCTCCAGAAGGGAAACTTTTACAGGTGCCAAACCCAGTAGAGCCTGTCACATTAACACAGTTAGGAAACAGGGTAGGTGGCTGCAGCACAGAGATCCAGTCCCAGAATGGTTGAACTGTATGCTTCCACCCAGAGCATGACGTGGAAGCCAGGCCTGTGATCTAAGGGGTGCTCTCAAGAGGGACAAAAACCACAGTTTCACCTGTAACCATGACACCTGTCCATACAGAAAGTTTCTTTCCAGTCTCCATGACTTAGTGGCTGGCTCATGCTTTGAAATGTGTTAGCCCTCAAAAAAAAAAAAAAAATTGTATCTCCTTTAATTAACTGTCTGAGCCAGTTCTCATCCATATAAATGTCTAATCATTTTACAATGTCTTCTAAGTTGTTGACAGGAATGATATTTTATGGCTGTGCATTCCGTGGCAACGCAAATCTTGGAAATCACATTGAAATCTTAAAGGGAAGAATCAACAACTGCATCTGGTGCACACATGCAATACTACTGATTTTACTATATCTAGTTTGTATGAAGTATCAGAGGGGTAGCCGTGTTAGTCTGGATCTGTAAAAAGCGACCAAGAGTCCTGTGGCACCTTATAGACTAACAGACATATTGGAGCATAAGCTTCCGTGGGTGAATACCCACTTCGTCAGATGCATGTTTGTATGATGCACCCATCGGAAGATAAAACTGTGCCCTAACTCATATTGGTTACTTAAGGGTATATCTAAACAATGCAATACTCAAACTATTGCATGATAGGATGAATGAGATGCAGATAACTATTTAGACTTTTGGGGGGGAAGGGAGGAGAGTGTATGTGGCAGGTAGGAGTGGTGCTCGTATATCTTCCCATTTACCATTAAACGTTGTGCCTTGAGCCAATATACTGGCCTGTCCTCCCGGTTAAGAACTGGATGTTGGTCTCTCTGGGGCCAGAAGAGTCTCCCAAAATGACATTCAAAGTACATTTTCTTCTTCAGGAAAGGAACATGCTAACTCTATAGTGCACCTACTGAGCCTTTGCTGATGCATGGAGAAAAGAATCAAGCTCAGCACCATAACTCTGATCCCCTGAAGCTCTCAACGGAGCATGCGCCAAGGTTATTTGCTATAAGAATTGCTAAAATATAGGCCGAGAATTTCCCACATTAAAAGTTTGTTTGAAAATATCCAAAAAAAGAAGCCATTGAAGTTATATGAACTCAATTCTAACAGTCTCAGCACTTTAAACCTTATAATATTTCAATAATTGATTGTTACTAGCTAGTAAGTTACAATTTTTAGGCTGCAGTAGCTAAGAAAAAAAACTAGAACAGCAAAATATTGAGTACACTAATAATATGTCATCAGTTTCCTTTCAAACAAGAGAACACTGTCCTCCACCAACTGCTTCTTGTAGAATGCTGGGTTGGTTGGTTGGTTGGCTTTTTTTTACCCCCCAAAAAAATAAATAAATGGTGAGACATGCCATGCCATTTCAAGAGATGTCCAGTTGGGCACATACAGACCACAAATAATTAAATACAACAAAAAGAAACTCACCTGAAAATATTAAGATGTTTGCCATTCACAATGTCAGGAATGTCTAAAGGGAACAAAATTAAATACAGTTAGATTACCAGCTATAAATTATCCATAGCAATTCTCATTTCAGAGCAAACATTAAACTAGGACTTCAAAGATGTATCAGGTATATGCTAGCTGAAGGACTGAACCCACAAGGTCAGAGGTGGATACAGATCATACTGAGAATAGTGAGGTCCAAGGATAATAATCTAGAAGGAAGTCTACCTTTTCTCCCACAACTGCCAGGAAGGGGGAGGATGCTGGGATTTCTAACAAGGTGCTGTTCCTGAGCCCATTTTAGCAGGGCAGGGGGGGAAGACATTCCCAAGGTACTTTCAGCAACTAGAGGCAACTAAAAAGTTGATAAAGGAAGCTGCATTTTGTCTAAATGTTTGTGTCAAAACCGGCAAAAGATTTAGGCCCTTAAAAGGAACCTGCAAATGCTTACAGTGAGATTAGCAGCATAATTAAGTTATTTGTATTACAATTGTACCCTAGAGTCCCCATTGTGCTATACAGATATACATACATACATACACATACACACACACCCGAGAACTTACAGTTTAAACAGACAAACCAGTTAAACTATGGGAGAAGAGTCCCATTTCAAAACTGATTTGGGCACTTCACCTCCTAAATTGCTAAATTTGTTTTGAATATAGGACTTGGACACTTTTGAAATTTTACTTGAAGTGACTTTGAATCATAGAAGTGTAGAACTGGAAGGGACCTCGAGAGGTCATCTAGTTCAACCCCTGCACTCATGGCAGGACTAACTAGACCATCCCTGACAGTGTTTGTCAAACCTGCTCTTAAAAATCCACGATGGAGATTCCACAACCTCCCTAGGCAATTTATTCCAGTGCTTAACCACCCTGACAGTTAGGAAGTTTTTCCTAATGTACAACCTACACCACCCTTGCCACAATTTAAACCCACTGCTTCTTAACCTCTGATAGGACAAGGAAAACGGTTTTTCTCCCTCCTCCTTATAACAACCTTTTATGTACTTGAAAACTATTATCATGCCCCCTCTCAGTCTTCTCTTCTCCAGACTAAACAAACCCATTTTTTTCCCAATCTTCCCTTATTGGCAATGTTTTCTAGACCTTTAATCATTTTTGTTGCTCTTCTCTGGACTTTCTCCAATTTGTCCACATCTTTCCTAAAATGTGGTGCCCAGAACTGGACACAGTACTCCAGTTGAGGCCTAATCAGCGCAGAGTAGAGCAGAAGAATTACTTCTCATGTCTTGTTTACAACAATCCTGCTAATACAACCCAGAATGTTTGCTTTTCTTGCAACAGTGTTACACTCTTCACTCATATTTAGCTTGTGATCCACTATGACCCCCAGATCCCTTTCCGCAGTATTCCTTCCTAGAGAGTCATTTCCCATTTTGTATGTGTACAAACTGATTGTTCCTTCCTAATTGGAGTACTTTGCATTTGTCCTTATTGAATTTCATCCTATTTACTTCAGACCATTTCTCCAGATCATTCCGAATTTTAATCCTACCCCTCTCAGCTAGGTATCGTCCACAAACTTTAAGTGTACACTCTATGCCAGGGGTCAGCAACCTTTCATAAGTGGTGTGCCAAGTCTTCATTTAGTCACTTTAATTTAAGGTTTCGCGTGCCAGTAATACATTTTAAGGTTTTTAAAAGGTCTCTTTCTATAAGTCTATAATATATAACTAAATTATTGTTGTATGTAAAGTAAATAAGGTTTTAATGTTTAAGAAGCTTCATTTAAAATTGGCCAGGATCCGGGCAGTGTGAGTGCCACTGAAAATCAGCTTGTGTGCCACCTTCGGCACCCGTGCCATAGGTTGCCTACCCCTGCTCTATGCCATTATGTAAATCACTGATGAAGATACTGAACGGAACCGGACCTAGAACTGATCCCTGCAGGACCCCACTTGATATGCCCTTCCAGCTTGACTGTGAACAACTGATAACTACTTTCTGGGAATGGTTTTCCAAACAGTTATGCATCCACCTTATAGTAGCTCCCATCTAAATTATATTTCCCTAGTTTGTTTATGAGAAGGTCATGCCTGACAGTATCAAAATCTTTACTAAAGTCAAGGTATACCACGTCTACCACTTCCCCCCATCCACACGGTTTGGTTCTCTGTCAAAGAAAGCTATTAGGTTGGTTTGATATGATTTATTCTTTAAATCCATGCTGATTGTTACTTAGCTCCTTATTATCTTCTAGGGGTCTGCAAACTGATTGCTTAATTATTTGCTTCATTATCCTTCTTAGTACTGAAGTTAAGCTGACTGATTTGTAATTCCCCAGGTTGTCCTTATTCCCCTTTCTATAGATGGGCAAACATAGTGCCCTTTTTCAGTCCTCTGGAATCTCTCCCATCTTCCATGACTTTTTGAAGATAATCGCTAATGGCTTAGAGATCTCCTCAGTCAGCTACTTGAGTATTCTACGATGTATTTCATCAGACCCTGATGACTTGAAGACATCTAACTTGTCTAAGTAATTTTTAACTTGTTCTTTCCCTATTTTAGCCTCTGATCCTACCTCATTTTTACTGGCATTAAGTAAGTTGGATGTCCAGTTGTTACCAAGCTTTTTGGTGAAAACAAACAAAAAGTGATTTAGCACTTCTGCCATTTCCACATTTTCTGTTATTGTTCCCCCCCAACCCCCAATTGAGTAATAGGCCTACCTTGTCTTTGGTCTTCCTCTTGCTTCTTATGTATTTGTAGTATATTTTCTTTTTACCCTTTATGTCTCTAGCTAGTTTAATCTCGTTCTGTGCCTTGGCTTTTCTAATTTTGTCTCTACATACTTGCGTTATTTGTTTATATCCATCCTTTGTAATTTGATCTAGTTTCCACTTTTTGTAGGACTTATTGAAGATTTCCTGGTTAAGCCAGGGTGGTCTCTTGCCATACTTCCTATCTTTCCTACACCGTGGGCTAGATACTTGTGCAAGGTCAAACAGATCAGTGCCTGAACTGGGAATCAAACCCAGGTTTCCAGTTCAAATAATTAATTTTAAAACAGTTCTAAGAATGTAAAGATCAATAAAACATTAAGAAAAAATGAGCATGTATAAGATTGTATCTTCATGGAGGGGTATAATCATAGCTTGCTGTTTAAACCCCTGGATATCCAAATGACAATCTCTTTGGCTGTGGAACACATCATTTCCCCCACTCAAGCCATTCAACCGTCTTGGCCCCTATCACCGTCTGAATTGCCTGGAAAACTTGAGGTAATGCCTGCTTGAGTGGCAGAGCACCTCCACTTCACTATCAATGTATCTGTTTACAGAGTAGTTGAAGTTTACACTGTTAATTATATATCATTATTATAAACAGAACTCTTGGTACTAAGAAACTGTCATTTTGCAATTACTGAAATTTCTATTTTAAAAGAAATGCAGTTGTATAATTTGTAATTACAATTTTTGCTTACATGGTATGTTGAGATTTGTCTTCTTTCTCCTTAAGTGATTTTATCTCTTGCTTAATCATAATAAATAGCAGTAGCTTTTAATAAGAGCCTTTTATATTGATTAGTGACCTGCCTGAACCTAACTAAGTAGGAAATAAATGGGATCTAGTAATACATTGATTATCCAACCTTTACTGATTTAACAGTATGCAGAATATAGAATACAAGCTTTTTGTATATAGGTATACAGGAGAGATGATTTTTCTAATTTCCAGTTGAAATTACATGGCCAAATTCTGAACTTACTTATATCCCTGTGCATTCCTATTGGCATCAAGGTGGTTGTACAGGGTGCAAATCAGTGCACAATTTGGCCAAGAACCTTTAGGCTGCTTTACGTGACACATAGCCATTCCCTGTTTCTTGGCCATTTCTAAAATCTTACAGGTGACCTATTTCTCATACCATCAGTAATAGTGAACACTTTAGAGAGATTCTAATGCTCAGAAGCTTTGAAGTTTTAGCACAGCTTGAAATGCCTTATTACTATCTAGAAACAACTATATAGATTTAAGGAGCAGCAAAGTGTCTCAACAAGGAATAATGCTACCTCTGTAGCATTAAATCTAAATTACTGCCTCATGTCATATAAATGTCACATTTCAGATGGCTCCTATGCGGTCTTTGATTGACCCTGAACACACAGTGAAAGTTAGAAGCTATTCTTTGTCTATCAATTTTCTTCAGTCTCAAGGTAATAAGCCAGATAATTCTATCAATATTGGATTATGTATCACATTTCTCCATGATAAAATATAGCATGTTACTTATCATTCATCTTAGTTGTTGTAGTTGGACTGCCGATGCTATTTTAAAAAATATTTTCCTTACACTGAATTATAAGGTCATATACTGAAGTACAACCATACATCAGATAGGCCTTGAGAAGTACTGGGCATTATCTCAACTGCTCTACCTATCTTGACTACTGCAACAGGGATATCTACACTACTCTACACAATCCCCAAACCCTTGATTTTTGGTCCTGTATTTTAGTGAATAGCTTCAATGAGAGAGGAGTCCCTAAAGGACCCAAGCCTTGAAAATCTGAAACATACCATTCTTGGCTTGTGAAAGAGGCATGAACAACTGGTGCTACTCTCGACCGAAAAGACAACACCTCATTCAGAGGAGGACTCTTCCTTTCCTTCTTCAAATATACAATAGTTTGACCAACACTGAAGAAACCCACCCTGGACAAATCAGTTCTACCCAACTACTGCCCAATGTCAAACTTCCCATTCCTGAACAAGCTCAAAGAGAAGCTAGCCAAAGGCCAACTACAAGCTCATCTAATTGAAGCTAAAATTTTAGACCCGTCATAATCTGGATTCAGGCCAGAATATGGAACTGAAACCACTTTAGTCGCACTGAGGGATGATTGCCTCCTGTCAATGGATAAAAGGACAGACAGATCCATTCTGATCCTGCTGGAGCTCTCTACAGCATTCAACATTGCTGACTATGAGATAGTGCTGTCTCACCAGGGAGCGGGAGCAGGGGTCCAGGGTAATGCACTAAAATGGTCTGAGTCCTTCCTGGAGGGACACAACCAAGGAGTAGTGGTAGAGGAGCAATTTCCCATCACTAGACCCCTCACTTGTGGAGTCCCACAAGGATCAATTTTCTTCCCAGTCCTTTTCAACATCTACATGTAGCCACCAGGCAAACTGGTCAGACCACTCTCTGCTCCGAGTGCAAGGTACATTTCTTCCACCCTGACATCTCTAACAATACATAGAAACATGTATATTTAAAAAAAAAAAAAAAACACCTTACCAAAACAAAGGCACTGCACCTTCTCCTGAGGAGAGGATGAGAGAACAAACACTACATGACAGATGAGTAGTCACTTCATGTAATTTATTACTGGAAGGTGCTCAGATGAGCACAGTATAAGAATATTCGTAGAACAGAATGATTGCCTCTCCTGCTGCTCCTAGCTTAACTGGACAGTAGCAAAGTGAAACTTTCCCAACTCTTGTCAGTTTTCCTGCTGCTCACAGGCTTCTGAATAGCACCAGTGAAGACTCAAGATTCTGGTTAGTCTTCACTCTGTAGCTACTTGGCAGAACTCTGAGCAGCAGCAGAGGCACAACTGTCTGAAGACTTAAGGTGACATCTCTGCATCAGTTTACATTTGGTTCATATTTAGAATATTTTCTTCACAAGTGCTCAATTGGTTTTGGAGGGGGTGTTTGGTTTTTTTTTTTTAAATGAGAGTTTAGCTTCTTTAGAAGTAGACTGCACTGACATGGGAAAGCTTCCAACTTGTCACAGGAGAGTATATAATCCAAGCTTTTCTGGCTTGTTCAACATCAGCTGAAGATAAATTTTGCCTTTTCCTTTATGTTCATGGCTAACTCAAGTGCTTTACTCACATGTTGTGCAGCAACTGTTGTAATAATTGGCCCTGCAGATTTATCCTAATTGTGAACTCAACTGTAAAAAGTGAGTGAAAGTTTATATAGTGTCATAACCTATAATAAAAAATATTGATGGGAAAAGCTGCAAAAGATTAAACTAGTGCAAACAAAAACTCCTGCTGATATCACTCAAGGACTGTAATTAAGATCATGCCTGCTGAAGAAGAAAAGTGTGAGTCCCAAAATCAATAGACCAAAATTGGTGTGTCAGAAATTAGGCCCAATAATTAGAGGATTGGCTATTCTGCTCATCACTCCCTAACAAAGATTAGCCAAGAGTTTCACCATCATGGCTGCCACCCCTACCATCTTCTGGGACCTCAAGAGCCACTGTGGCATTGTTGCGCTTTTGTCGGCCCAGTCCTGAGAGATGTCCTGACCAGTCAGGGCCAAGAGAGGGACCCAGATGACATCAACACCTTCACTGGCTCCAGCTAAATCCCAAACACCATCTAGGATGTGAGACTTTGTCACACACACCCTTTGTATCCTTTTCCTGCCCCACCTTATTCCTTCTCTTTCCTATCCCTCTCCTTTTTCCTTCTGTTTAATAAAAGTCAGGCTTAGCCAGCCAAGACTATATATTTTGCAACACTGCTGTCAGCCTGTGACCAGAGAGAATGATGAAAGCAATTCCTTAAACTGCCTGAGGCTGGTACAAGTTTACCAGGTCTCAGAGTGGCTAATAAGACCATGTGCCATGCTGTTGTTTCTCAAGCAGTGAAGATACTAGTGGAGACAACACAGAGACAGAAACCATTTTCTATCTTTTCTATTCTTTTTCATCCCCTCTTGTGTGCATTTGTCTTCTTTGTCTTCTAGGAAACGGGATTAGTCTTTAACAGCTTCAGTTCATTTTTTTTCCTGTCCAATACGTAAACACAAGATAATCCCATGTTTATTTGTGTTAAATAAAATAATTTCCTGAAAGATTGTGATAAAAGTCTGATTCATCTTGAACTGGAGAGGGGAGATTTGGTCAAAGATGAGATTTAAAAAATAAAATCTCCATCATTCCATACTCCCAATTAAAATGCTATTAAATGTTGTTGGTATCTACCACAGCAATAACAGACATTTTACTTTTGTAAAATATAGGAAGCAAAAATCATTTAGATCTAGATTAACCTTATTCTAGTACTGCAATATAATCAAAAGATTTACAGGCACCTGTACACCTAGAAAGTGAGTTAAGGTTTCCCAGGTTTAAAAAATGAACATACAGATCATCTACTGGAAGTGAAAGCACTAGGCTTTATTGTTCAAAAAGCAAAGTTTTATTCATTAATAGCTATGCATTTTTAATAAGCCCATCAACATAGTGCCTAGGCATGATACCAACACTACAGTAGTACCGTATTTCCTCACAAAAAGGATATACATTTGAGACAGGCATGACAGATGTGAGACCCAGGAAGCATGAGGTGAAATGTGCCAGACAGACATGGATTTTTGTGACAGTAAGTTTTAAACGTGTTTTCGGGTTCATGGCTTACTGAGATGTTTTCCTGGGGAATCCCTGAAGGGTGGTTAATGCAAGTTCAACACAAGTTATGCAAAAACTCAGCTTCTGAAGCTTCACCTCTTGAGGAGGGGGCCACTGACCAGTGTCACCTATTAAAGGAGGACAGAGATCAAAGGTCCAAACTTCATAAAGAAACACTTGAACTGTCCCAAGGTTGTTCTTGATCTGAAACCTGATATGAACTTTTAACCAAGAGAGTAAACCAGGCTGAGGGGTTTGAAAGGCTGGCACCTTCTAGAGCCCTATTTGGAGTTGGGGGAGACCTCTATTAAGCTTTTAGCATGCAGGTAGTACCTTTTATTGTGTTTTATATGTTTTCGCTATGATATTTTGCCCTAAGAATAAATTTACTTTGCTTTGCGAAGGCTGACTGGTAACTTGTGTACCCTGCTGTAGCTCCTGAAGAAAGAGCAACCTAGAGATGCTGGATCCCAGTCAGACCTGATCCTTCCACAGTCTCTCTCTCCAGTCTGGAGGGAGAAACATGGGTCTCCATCCAAAAGAGGTGATGGCTAAGCCTGAAACCTTAAGAGAGTTACAACTGAAACTGTGACAATAGGCCTTATGGTGTACCTTGAGGTCTACAGAGTAGTGCACCAGGGAAGTGTGGTGTGTATAGTCAAGAGCCCTCCATCAGAAATGCCATGCCTTTAGCTCTCAGATGTTGAAATATAGGATGTGTTAGCAAAAACACAGAACACTATATGTACTCTTGATGGTAATATTAACCAAGATGTCTAATATTCTGTCTTACTAATGGATATCAACACCAAGATTTTTGAAAGTGGATGCCTTAATTTTTGAAAGTGGATGCCTTAATTTTTGATCCCATTGGAATCACAGATTATAACTTATATTATCTCCATCTAAGCACCAACAAGATACTCAGTCCCTGCCCAGAGAATTTATATATTGGAAGACAAAGTGCACTGTCATATCTAGAAAAAGGAGCTACCTAAGGAATAAAAAACTGAAAACATCTAGGGAAGGTAAAAATACAACAGTAGTATTTTAATGTTAACTGTTTTGGGAGAACTGCAGTCCAGCACTCATGAAATTGACAAGAGCCTTCCAGCTTGGCTGCCAGAGAGGCACAGAGACAGGGCACTAAGCCACCCACTCAGCTCCAGGGCTGGAGAGGCCATTCAACCTGCACACCTTCCCCCCGGCTCCAGCAGCATGAGAAGCAGAGATCCAAGCCCTCATTTGGGGCGAGGCATTGAGGAAGGAAGAAGGGAAGGTCAGACATGGCAGCCAACTGAGAAAGGTTTTGTCAATTTCACTGGCAAAAAGTGAAATTGACAAGGCCTTTGGGGGGGGACGGGCAACTGTTGTTTCTATTTTCCCAACCAAAAAATTATGTTTTTTTTTCTGAAAAATTGAAAATTTTCTGTAGAATAGTTCAATTTTGTACAAAGGCCATTTTTCATCAAAAAATCATTCTAATGAAAAATTTTCAACCAGTTCTACTCATCAAAGCTCTATAAAGTAGTAATACCCCCTCTCAACTGTTTCTTGGTATTCCCCTGCTTATGCATCCAAGAATTACATTAGTCCTCTTAGCTCAGGGGTGGACAAACTACAGCCCGCGGGCTGCTTCCAGCTCATGAGACGTTTTTATCCGGACCTTGAGCTCCTGCCGGGGAGCGGAGTCGGGCGCTTGTCCCACTCCAGGGCTCCCACTGGGGAGCGGGGTCTGGGGCTTGCCCCACTCCGCCCAGTGCTCCCTAGCCCCCGACTCACTGATGAGCACCATCTTCCTGGAAGATTCCTTCCGGCACACAGAAGAGACGCACTATGCAGGAGCGACTTCACCGCACTGTTTCCGGGATCGGAACCCCGCCCCCTCGGGGTCTCTTATGGCCCCTCCCTTGAGAGCCTCGAAACTGCCCAGGGGCCGCAGCCTCCACCCGTGGCAGTGCCCTCTCATCTCTGTAACATCCCTTATAGAGCCACCCCCCCCCCCCATCCCATGAGTCCTTCCGCCCCACCTTGGTAACATCCCTTACTATGTAAACTTTTAATGAACCCAACAGTGCAAACAGAACTCAAAGTACAACAGTAAGAACATTTCAAATATACCATTTTTGGGGGGAGGGTTGGACATAAAGTTACAGATGAGTTTACACCTGCCTCTGCCTCTTCTTGTCCACATGGGTTCTGGGACAGAATGCCATGGCTCAAAATTATCAGGGGCACTGACACCCAACAAATCCAGGCTAGAGAGAGGGCCCAGTTTTTTCACAGTGCATGAAATCTTGTAAAACAGCAGTTTGAAATAAGGGCAGCAGTTAGGATTTTCTTTTCCCTTTCAAAAATGAACACTGCAAAAAAAAAAAAAAAAAAAAAAAGTGGACAAAGTGTCGGGTTTTTAACGAAGAACGGAATGCAAAATATTTTTTCACAAACGTGACCTCAAAGGCTGTACGCCTGATTTGTCAGGAGAGGATCAGTGTTCAAGGAGTACAATTTGAATTGCCATTTTTCAACAAAATATCCTAATTATGGCAGTAATTTAACAACTGAGGAAAGGGCAAGAAAAGCTGAGAAACTCGCCACAAACTTAAAGGCTCAGCAAAATATTTATGTGCAACAAGCTACAGTTCAGGAAGCCACTACAAAGGCAAGTTATGTTCTAGCGTTTAAAATCTCTAAACAAAATAAGCCTTTCGCTAAAGTAGAGTTTTTGAAAGAATGTATGGTTTATGTTGCTAACATGCTGTGCCCGGAACACCAAAACAAATTTGAGAACATTAGTTTGTCATGAAGAACTGTTACTCGATGTGTAGAAGTGATTGGTGAAATTTGACTTCTGAGTTGAACAAGAAAGCACAGGGCTTTACGTTGTTTTTGTTAGCTCTCGATGATAGCACTGACATTAAGGACACAGCACAGTTACTGATTTTTGAAATTTGAAATCACAGATAAATTTTTATCAATTGAATCAATGAAAGGCACAACTAAGGAATCGGATTTATATGAGAGGGTGTCTGCTGCCTTGCACGTCTGAAGCTCCCTTGGAGTAAACTGGCAAACGTAACTGCAGATGGATCGCCAAATTTAAGTGGGAAAAACATAGGACTTTTTTAAAGAATTCAGGACAAAGTAAAAGAAGATGACCCTGATAAAGAGGTGATTTTTCTGCATTGTATTATACATTAGGAGGCCCTCTGCATAAATGTCCTGGACATTGATCATGTTGTTCACACAGTAGTGAAAATAGTGAACTACATAAAAGCGAGGAGATTTAATCATTGGCAATTCATTTCCCTTCTTGAAGACACTGGTGCCGAACACCCAGACTTACTTTATCATACAAATCTCTGCTGGCTCAACCTAGGAACGGTATTGCAGAGAGTGGGAGAGCTCAGAGTTGAAATTCACACTTTTCTGGAGATGCAGGGGGAAGAAAACGATTTCCCTGACTTAAAGAATTCAAAGTGGGTGTGCAACCTTGCTTTTGGTGTGGATATCTTGGCACATTTAAATGAACTTAATGTGAAGCTGCGAGGAAAGAATGTGTTTGTACACAAATTGTGTTCTAGTGTGACAGCTTTCAAAGCCAAGTTAGTCTTGTTTTCAAAACAATTTAAGAACAAAGTGTTCGCTCAGTTTCCAACACAGAAATACTTGGAAATGTCGCCAGAGCAGACAGAAAAGTACAGCAAAATTTTGAGTGACTTGCATGGAGAATTTTCTCATCGATTCCCTGACTTTGAGAAGATAGAGAGAACACTGGAGTTGGTGTCATGCCCACTGCCATTTGACTACAAGAAAGCCCCGCAAGAATTACAACTGGAGCTCACTGATCTACAGTGCGATTCCACCTTGAAGAAAAAGTACAATTCAGAAAAACTGGACAAGTTTTAAGCCCCTTGAGTGAAACAAAGTTCATAAATAACCGCAAGGTGGAACAGAAAATTCTTGTTTTGTTCAGCTCCACCTGTGTGTGTGTGAACAAATATTTTCCCTGCTAAATTACAACAAATCTCACTACAGATCCTAGTTAACTGACCAGCATCTCAGCTCCGTATTGCGGATTTCCATAACGAGAATGACACCAGACTTTGATGCCATTGTAAAGAAGGGCGACCAGCTGTAGTGCTCACATTAATGAAAGAGGGCATGGAAAGGGGTTAAGTTTGGTTTAATTATTGTAATACTATTATAAATATACCATCATAACAATGTAAGTAAGGTTTTATGTTTATTTCCACTAAAATGTATCTTTATTAAATAAGAATTTATTTGAATATCTCTGAATTGTTAATTTTGTGAGCCTTCATGGCCCGCCATACAATTTCCATACTCAGATGCGGCCCTCAGGCCAAAATGTTTGCCCACTCCCGTCTTAGCTACAGCACAGCACTGGGAACTCACATTTAGTTGGTTATTTACCATCACCCTTAAGTCTTGTTCAATATCACTGCATTCCAGGATACTGCTACCCATTTTGTAAATGTGACCTACATGTTTTTCCTAGATGTACAACCTTGTATTTGGCTATATTAAAAGCCATGTTGCTTAAATGAGACCACTTTACTAAGCAATCCAGATCAGCCTTTCCATTGCTGTACAGTAACTCCTCACTTAAAGTCGTCCCGGTTAACGTTGTTTCGATGTTACGTTGCTGATCAATTAGGGAACATGCTCGTTTAAAGTTGTGTAATGCTCCCTTCTAACGTCGTTTGGCAGTCGCCTGCTTTGCCTATTGCTTGCAGGAAGAGCAGCCAATTGCAGCTAGCTGGTGGGGGCTTGTAACCAGGGTGGACTGGCAGCCCCGCTATCAGCTCCCCGCTCCCTTAAGATCCCTGTGCAGCAGCTGCCAGCAGGCTAGCAATTGCAGCTGTCCCTCCTCCCACTGCCATGTGCTGCTCCCGCCCTCTGCCTTGGAGCTGCTCCCCGAGACTCCTGCTTGCTGTGCGGGGGGGGAGGGAAGGAAGAGGGGGCTAATGCTAATGTCAGGGTGTCCCCCTCCCCCCTGCTCCTGCACCCCACTTACCCCATCTTCCACAGAGCAGGCGGGGACACACCGGGGCTCAGGATGGAGGGAGCTTGCAGCAGCTGCGGTCTCAGCAAGCTGATCTAATTAACAAGGCAGTGTACTTAAAGGGGAAATGTGCATATCTCCCTCCATTCCTGCTGCCTTGTAGAGTGAGAGAGTTAACCCTTGAGGGCTCAGCCAATTGCTAGTTCATCATTTAGCAGTAAGGGAAATATCCCACCTTCTGACTCCTCCACCTCAACCAATCATCATCACTGTATACCAGTATTAAATTGTTTGTTTAAAACTTACTGTGTGTGCGCGCACACACACACACACACACACACACACCTCGATATAACGCGACCCAATATAACATGAATTCGGATATAACACGATAAAGCAGTGCTCCGGGGGGGCAGGGCTGCGCAATCCGGTGGATCAAAGCAAGTTCAATATAACGCAGTTTCACCTATAACGCGGTAAGATTTTTTGGCTCCCAAGGACAGCGTTATATCGAGGTAGAGATGTATATAATATAGTCTCTTGTCTGGTGAAAAAAATTTCCCTGGAACCTAACCCCATCATTTACATTAATTCTTCTGGGGAAATTGGATTCGCTTACCATCATTTAGCTTAAAGTCACATTTTTCAGGAACATAACAACGACGTTAAGAGAGGAGTTGTTACATGCAAGTACATGAGTCTGAGTAGCAAGTCAAACAAAGGTGACTACATAAAGTTTCTGGCAAACACTCTAGTCTATTAATATTTATTTGTATTATGGTAGCAACAAAGAGCCCCAGGTGAGGAGGACATCTCCATTTTACTAGGCACTGTACAGACATAACAAAATGACAATCCCTGCCCAGAAGAGCTTACAATCAAAGTATAGAGATACCTACATAATTTAAATAGTATCAGGTTCTGTAGAGGTCAGAATAGAGATTCATATAAATAGAATGTTTCTGAAAAATAAAAATCAACTGTCTAACAACTTTTTCCTCATTCTCTCAGACACACAGATTTGCACTAAAGGTTTCTGTTAAGTCTTACGAGAATTGGAATACATTGTTCTTGAACCCACATTCAAATCATGTATACATTTCCTCAATAAGGAGTGGAGCAAAACTCAAGAGAACAAGAGGCAGGGTTAAAATCAAGGAGCCACAAAGTAAAGTTGAGAAACGACGGGTCATTAAGAGAGTTAGGAATGATCTCTTTAGACATGGACCAATTCAGCTGTACAATGGATTCTACCAAAAGTAGCAGCAGAAATCATAGAATATCAGGGTTGGAGGGGACTTCAGGAGGTGACCTAGTCCAACCCCCTGCTCAAAGCAGGACCAATCCCCAACTAAATCATCCCAGCCAGGGCTCTGTCAAGCCTGACCTTAAAAACCTCCAAGAAAGGAGATTCCACCATCTCCCTAGGTAACCCATTCCAGTGCTTCACCACCCTCCTAGTGAAAAAGTTTTTCCTAATATCCAACCTAAACCTCCCCCACTGCAACTTGAGACCATTACTCCTTGTTCTGTCATCTGGTACCACCGAGAACAGTCTAGATCCATCCTCTTTAGAACCCCCTTTCAGGTAGTTGAAAGTAGCTATCAAATCCCCCCCTCATTCTTCTCTTCTGCAGACTAAATAATCCCAGTTCCCTAAGCCTCTCCTCATAAGTCATGTGCTCCAGCCCCCTAATCATTTTTGTTGCCCTCCGCTGGACTCTTTCCAATTTTTCCACATCCTTCTTGTAGTGTGGGGCCCAAAACTGGACACAGTACTCCAGATGAGGCCTCACCAATGCCGAATAGAGGGGAATGATCACGTCCCTCGATCTCCTGGCAATGCTTCTACTTATATAGCCCAAAACGTCATTAGCCTTCTTGGCAAGGGCACACTGTTGACTCATATCCAGCTTCTCGTCCACTGTAACCCCTACGTACTTTTCTGCAGAACTGCTGCCTAGCCACTCGGTCCCTAGTTTGTAGCAGTACATGGGATTCTTCCGTCCTAAGTGCAGGACTCTGCACTTGTCCTTGTTGAATCTCGTCAGATTTCTTTTGGCCCAATCCTCTAATTTGTGTAGGTCCCTCTGTATCCTATCCCTACCCTCCAGCGTATCAACCCTCCTCCCAGTTTAGTGTCATCTGCAAACTTGCTGAGGGTGCAGTCCATGCCATCCTCCAGATCATTAATGTATTGAATAAACAGTACAGGCACTAGCTATACTGGGAGATAAACCTAATTATTATAATATTCTGCCCTCGTGTTTTCCATCTGACCTTCCTTCCATCCCAAATATTTAAAAAAAAGAACTCTGCATATCTGTATATATTTAACTTTGAAAGCTCATTGGACCAATTCCTTTTTCTAGGACACTTGGCTTCCATGTTCTGACAGAATGCATAATTAAAAGTTAGTCAGTTAACTAAACCACATGAAGTTCAGATGAAATAACTACTGCTTGCCATTTTTAGCTGTAAACATGCACTCTCAATTCATCAGGAAGTTCCTGTCAACATCTGGGATGCCCTTTCAACAAGCTTTGGACATTATCTATGAACACCTGAAAAATAAGTACTTTTCAGAAATACACAATGATGAAAATGACAATATGCCAGAAAAGTCAAACCTGTAGGAACCTGTTTAGTCGTACAATTAAGCATAGAGGGAAAGGCAGGAACCAATGAGACACTACTAAAGAAACAACTTCCTTAACAACCTCACTGATTATCAGACTGAAGCTTCCCTTATTGTTACTGTTCCTAGAAGGATCTGTACAGCATTTACTAATGTATCTGAATACTCAGCTGCCGGTGTAGCTGTTTAAGAACTTCTGCATGAAATTCAGCCTGTTAATGATCAACTAGTGAAGAAATGTATAATCTTGAATGTCTATTCACTTGAACATGACTGTTTATACAAAAATGTCAAATCTTGGATGACTTTTAGAACTCCACTTTTATATTCTAAGGCTGCTTCAAGGCAAAACATACAACACAGAAGGGAAAATTCTGACATCAATAACAGAGAGAGACACTCAAATATAAAGTCAGTTTGAAGATATTCCCTTTTATTAGAGAAGCCTCTAGTGATAATGATGAGATAGAGCCATTAAAGCACAATCTCCAGCTGACTTCATTTTTTTCCTCCCATTTCCAATTATAGTATTTAGCAGCAACAATTTTCTCTGAATGAAGACTGAGTTCTAGACAGACTGAACCTTCAACAGCTGCGATAACAAATGATGAATGATTTGAGGTTGCATTTAACATGTAAAGGGGCACCATCAAATTTAAAATGTCACATTTTTGCGAGTTTTAAACTTACAGCAATAGTAAGTAAAATATGAGATTTCTATAAATGAAAACATCTTGTTTCTTTATTTTTTCCAGTTTGTTTATTTTGTGCATTTGATAGGCTAGCAAACAACTCTATTTCATTGATTTTTTGTTTGTTTGTTTGCCTGGAACTTTCACACAGCAACAGGAGAGAAAAACATTTTTAAAAATAAGGAAACGTAATTTTTAAAACCACAGAAATTGGAAGGAGGACTTTGTATTGGTGAACAACAATTTTAAAACAAGAATAGATTTTTAAAAAGTCATATAGATTGCTTCCCTATTTCTGCCCTAGAAGAAATGCAAAAGAGGAAGCGAGGAGAAAGAACACTGGATTCCCATTCTGCACTAAGTCACATAGCTTAACGCCATGAACCCCTGAATTGTTTGCTATCTCATGCAGAACAGGATATGAGCAGCTCTGGAGGATTAAGTACGGCTGGCAAATATTTTGAAAACCTTTCATTACCCCCATTGTCCCCCCGCCCCATGAACACAGGAAACGCTTGTTTCAAAGAAGCTAATTGGCCAAGATTTTACCTTCCAAGCAGGAAACAAATGTTGATTTTTCCATTTTGTTAATGAACTTTCAAAGTCAGTGATACTTTCATAGTGATATGAACACTACTCCTCCTAGACATTAAAGTTAAATTGGTTATTTGGCTCCAAAAAGGGGTTTGGCTCCAAAAAGGGTCTATTTTTAAAAAGTAACGTCAGGTCATTAAATTTGGTATTACTTTCTACCACACCCTCCTCAACACAGCTTGGATCTCAGTCTCCACAATTCCTTTCCCCATCCCAATTAGCCTTGTTACACTTGATTCCTGCTCTTGCCCATCAGCCTAGTTCCATGTACATGATTTTCAGTCATTTCAGACTCTCTCAAGCATAGCTGGCATTTGCATACCACCTTTAAAGAGAATATATATTTTTAAAGGGATGCTATCAGTTCACTTAGGCTCAAAAATTTCCATTCTTTAATGTTAATCCCATGCAGCATCCCTGACCAATACCTTTCATTGGTAATACTCATGCTGAGGTTCTCAAGACACACACGGCTCTCCTCTCAGCTATTTTTAAGACATCGTGAGATACTGTGGTGACAAAGGGGCAACTGCTATTTTTTCCCTAGGGCAATTTAAAAATAAAGACCAATAATCATGTCTGGCGGTCTGACTTTATATGTATTTGTGATAGCAGCCAGTGAAAACACTGAAATGTCAAATTAGAAGTGAAGAATATTTTTCTGAGCTAACTGTCTATTGGGCTATTATTACTTTTGTTATAAATTACAGCATTATTGTATTCTAAATGTTTCAGGGTTTTGTTTCAGGGGCCTTTGGTTGTTAAAGGTTAAATGTTAGGGCATTTTTATAAACGTACACTCTCAACCCTACTCCAAACATCCATGGGGCCAAAGATTCAGCACCAGTTACACATTTGAAGAGGTCCTTCTGTGTACGTATCTCCTCAGCCTGATCAGAGTTTCTGTCTGTTGGGGCTACACAAAGTTTTAGGTGGGGTTAGGGTGGAGCAAGAGACCTGTCAAAATGAAGCACCATTCCTTGAAGAGCCCCTACATTTTAATGAATAAATCCAGGAAACCCCAAGAAATTTAATTAAGTCTTGAGCTATATTAATGCCCTTTGGCTCCACTGCATCTACTGCAGGAGCCGTGCTCCACCGCAAATAAGGAGAAAGTGTAAATCCTGGTGGAGGCAGGTCCAATTGATACAGGACTATTCCTACCTCCTTGGATCAAGGGTTCTTTTTTTCTTTAAAGATCCCTGTGATTCATGGAGTGGGAAGCCTTGGGCCCTCTAAGTTTAGTAGGCTCCTAAGTCCTCCCTCTTAAGTGGACAACACACCATAAGCTATGCAACGTGAATCTTGTAGAACTTTTCCCACTGGCCCATTCCTGCGGGAGGGAACAATACATGGAGACCTCAATGATGTTAGGTTTTTATTACTGAGACAATGCTATGATGTTTCATGGTACAAAGGTTTCATGTCATGAGTTTGGGATGGTTACCAGTCATGAGTAATGAAGCCATGAGCAAGTAATGCTGTCATTTCAAATGACAGCTAATAAAACTTTATACCAACAAACAACCTCATATGTATGTTTCCAAACACATAATTATGCACCCTTTTAAAGAGGGGGCAACCTTTTTGTTCAGGCTAAAAAAAAACCCCACCTTTTTTAAAAGAAACATTTTTAAAAGGGATGCGATTCATGCTCTTTTGGGGTGGCTACATTAATATGCTTTAAAAACAGAAGTCAGACTTCACAGGAATCCTATCAACTTTAGTAATCAAAATCTACATACACATATGCCTTAAAGCAACATAAAGCAGAGTCATTGCTCAAAGGTGATCACTGCATTCAAGGAAGTAAAATGAATTTCTAACTAGGATCTTTCTGTTTGTTTTTACATCCACCTTAAAAGAACCTGGAAATCAAGAGAAGTAAAGGAAGATTTATTTCTCTAAAACAAGAAACCAAAGTATCACCTAAAGCCTTCACTTAGGATTCAGGCCTTGTGAACGGGGGGTGAGTGGGGGGGAGGGGTGTAAGTTGCAGCTACTGCAGTTTGCACAACAAAGAAATAATAAGGCAACCATACCTATCCCATATCCTTCATAGAGTTGTCTTTCATGCTCTATGGTCTGTTTGATGATTATCTCCCGGGAACTGTGCTGCCTTCCCTGTCTGCCTTTAATGCTGTTATGTAACTCAATCTGTTCAAGTTCATCACTGAATCGATGTAAATATCTGAAAGACAACAAGTTTAAGCTATGAGATGTCTCGTAACATTTTAATACAACTATACTGGTTTGGTCATTTGCCAGGGAAATATTTACCAGTTGTTTCTTTGCCATCTGCACCACATCTAAATATGCCACAGGTGCAGTTTTTCACACTAAATTAAAGATTTGCAATATTCTTCCAAAAGAGAAATTCTGTTAGGCTGTGACCTCTAGACTCTTACCCCTTAGATTTAGCAGAGTATAGCATGTCACCTATTGTAGCCAAGAATCTCTGGGAAAAGGAAGACTAGCAGTGTACTGGGAGAACTTCCAAATTACTACAGGATAACGATGAGAGAGCAGATTTTGCTCCTACCTGTTTGTTATTATAGGCAGCATTACCTGTTCCACCTATAGCAAAGGTTCATAGATTCCAAGGCCAAAAGGACCTCTGTGATTTAGTCTGACTTCCTGCATAACACAGGGCATAGAACTTTCCCAAAATAATTCCTAGAGCATATCTTCTAAAAGAACATGTAATCAATTTAAAATTTGTCAGTGATGGAGAATCCACCACGATTCTTGGTAAATTGTTCCAATGGTTAATTACTCTTACCATTACAAATTCATGACTTATTTCCAGTCAGATTTTTGCCTATGTTCAATTTCCAGGCATTGGATCACGTTATACTTTTTTATTAAAGAACCTGTTAAATATTTGTTCCCTATGTAGATATTTATATTCAAGTCACCCCTTAACTTCTCGTTAAGCTACATAGATTGAGCTCTTTGAGTCCATCACTATAAGGCATGTTTTCTAAATCCTTTCATTTTTCTCGTGGCTCTTCGCTGAACCCTCTCCAATTTATCAACATCTTTCTTGAACTGTGGACACCAGAACTGGACACAGTATTGCAGCAGCAATTGCACCAGTGGCAAATACAGTGATAAAATAACCTCTACTTGAGACTCCCCTGTTTATGCATCCCAGAATTGCATTAGCACTTTTAGCTACCGCCTCACATAAGAATGGCCCTACTGGGTTAGACCAAAGTCCATCTTGCCTAGTATCCCTGTCTTCCGACAGTGGCCAGTGCCAGGTGCCCCAGAGGAAATGAACAGAACAGATAATCATCAAGTGATCCATCCCCTGGCAAACAGAGGCTAGGGACACCATTCCTGCCCATCCTGGCTAATAGCCATTGATGGACCTATCCTCCATGAATTTATCTAGTTCTTTTTTGAACTCTGTTATGGTCCTGGCCTTCACAACATCCTTTGGCAAGGAGTTCCACAGGTTGACTATGCGTTGTGTGAAGAAATACTTCCTTTTATTTGTTTTAAACCTGCTGCCTATTAATTTAATTTGGTGACCCCTAGTTCTTGTGTTATGAGAAGTAGTAAACACCACTTCCTTATCTACTTTCTCTACACCAGTCATGATTTTATAGACCTCAATCATATCTCCCCTTAGTTGTCTTTTTTCCAAGCTGAAAAGTCCCAGTCTTATTAATCTCTCCTCATACAGAAGCCATTCCTAATATTTTTTGTTGCCCTTTTCTGAATCTTTTCCAATTCCTATATATATTTTTGCATGGGGCGACCACATCTACACACAGTATTCAAGAAGTGGGCGTACCATAGATTTATATAGAGGGAACGTATTTTTTGTCCTATTATCTATCCCTTTCTTAATTATTCCCAACATTCTGTTCGCTTTTTTGACTGCCACTGCACATTGAGTGGATATTTTCAGAGAACTATCCACAATGACTCCAAGATCTCTTTCTTGAGTGCTAACAGCTAATTTAGACCCCATCATTTTATATGTATAGTTGGGATTATGCTTTCCAATGTGCATTACTTTGCATTTCTCTACATTAAATTTCATCTGCCATTTTGTTGCCCAGTCACCCAGTTTTGAGAGATCCTTTTGTAGGTCTTCTCAGTCTGCCTGGGTCTTAACTATCTTTAGTAATTTTGTATCATCTGCAAATTTTGTCACCTCACTGTTTACCCCTTTTTCCAGATCATTCCACACTCATGTTCAGCTGATTATCCTGGGAAGCAGTGACTTTGAAAAAGATTTGTGGGCTGTAGTGGATAGAGTCTCCATTCATTAAGTGTGGCCTACATTCTTTGTTCCTAGATGTATACATTTAGCCATACTAAAACACAGTGTTTGCTTGTGCCCAGATCACCATGCAATCGAGATCATTCTGAGTCAGTGCCTGTCCTCTTCATTATTTATCACTTCCCCAATTTTTGTGTCATCCGCAAATTTTATCAGTTATTTTATGTTTTCTTCCAGGTCACTGATTAAATAGCACAGGGCCAAGAATTGATCCCTGCAGGACCCCACTAGAAACACACTGGCTTGATGATGATTGCCCATTTACAGTTACATTTTGAAATCCATCAGTTAGCCAGTTTTAAATCTATTTAATTGGTGCCATGTTCATTTTATATTGTTCTAGTTTTTTAATAAAAATGGCATGTGGTACCAGATCAAACGACTTAGGGTACGTCTATACTTACTCACTGGTTCGGCGGCAAGCAATCGATCTTCTGGGATCGATTTATCGCGTCTTGTCTAGACGCGATAAATCGATCCCGGAAGTGCTCGCCGTCGACGCCGGTAATCCTGCTCCGCGAGAGGAGTAGGCGGAGTCGACGGGGGAGCCTGCCTGCCGCGTGTGGACCCGCGGTAAGTACCTTTACGTTCGAACTAAGATACTTCGACTTCAGCTACGTTATTCACATAGCTGAAGTTGCGTATCTTAGTTCGAACTGGGGGCTTAGTGTGGACCAGCCCTCAGAGAAGTCTAAGTATATTATGTCAACACTATTACTTTCATCAACCAAACTTGTATCCTCATCACAAAAAAAAAAAATCATCGTTAGTTTGAAAGGATCTATTTTCCATAAACCATGTTGATTTCCATTAATTACATTACACTTCTTTAATTCTTTATTAGTCGAGTCCTGTATCAGCTGCTCCATTGCCTTGCCAAGGATCGACATCAGGCTGACAGGCCAATAATTAGCCGGGTCATGCTGTTTACCCTTTCTAAAAATTGGCACAACCTTAGTTGTCTTCCAGTCTTTTGGAACTTCCTCACTGCTCTAGGACTTATTGAAAAGCAACATTAATGGTCCAGCAATCTTCTCAGCCACCTCTTTTAAAACTCTTGGAAGCAAGTTATTTGGACATGCTGATTTAAAAATGTCTGACTTTACGAGCTTGTTTAACATCTTCCAGAGACATTATCACAAGCATTTGATCAGAGTATATCATCTGTTTTTCCCCCCCCAACTACAGAACAGAAATATTTATTGAACACTTCTGCCTTTTCTGAATTATTCTTCATAATTCTACCATTTCCATCTAGTAATGGACCAATACCACTGTCAGAATTTTTTTGTTCCTAATATATTTAAAAAACTGCTTAGCAGATTTCTCCTTGTGTCCCTTTGCTTCCCTTGTCAATTTTCTATAATTCCTAACTTCTGGTTTATATTAATTACCATCAACTTTCCCTTTCTGCCATTTGTTATATTTTATTTTTTATAGCTGCCTTCACGTCCCCTCTAAATCAGGTCGGAAGAAGTACAGCCTTCTTCTTTGATTGCCTGACACTTCATTATAAAGATCCTGTTTTCAGTTGCTTATATCTTTGCCAAACTTTAATCACTTGAGCAGAAATTTCTCAGGCCAGGTGTCTCCCTCAGGCAGAATTTTTTTGAATGTTTCAGCTAAAATGGTTTAGCCATTTCAGAGAATGAGATTAGAGAAAAGTGTTATTTTGCCTATGTTAAACATTTGTACTGTCATTTCTCTGAGAAGCTCTAGTGCCTCCACGCTTTGGAGCAAGAACTTGAAATGTAGGGGGGGTGGGAGGATTGCCCTATTTTTGCATTCCTGTGAAACAAACAGCCAAATCTAAGATATGAGCCTATGGGGGGGGGGGGGAAGGGGGGGGAAATCACTGTTTATAGATGTTCAGTAAAGACTTGTTAAGAGTTTGGAAGCTAAATTGTCCAAAGACTCTGTCAGTACTCCAGCACGCTCCAGCCACGGCTGTACTTAAGGACTATCATAATGGTTATACACAAGGGAGCCAAATTAAGGTTGCACAAGCAATTGTAATTCTAGCATTTCCTTATTTTTGAGTGCTTGACTTCACGACCATAATAATGTTGTTTTAATGTAGTGTTTTGAATGTGAATGTCTTTTTACTTAGTGTAACATGCCTTAAGTAACTGCTCTGCAACCCAGAAAAAAAAAAGTCATATGTTGCCTGCTATAAGTGGTCTTTCACTAAAAAGTCAAACTAAAGTACTCTGGATATATTGAGGATATTTTGAAGTCTCATTCCATCATTTATACTGCGAAGACATAAGATGGTAAACATTGAAAACATAAGATGGTAGTAGATCCTATAACATACACCAGTGGTGGATCTGCCCCAGAGCAGCACTGGAGATGCTCCTCAATAATGCAGGTTTCATTGAACTGCATACAAAATATGCCATAAATACTGAGGGTAAAAGGAATTTACCATCATGAGATAGGCATAACCTATCAAGAGACGTAGCTAACAAATTGGCAACGGGGGCAGCCTTTGGTACATGTAGTCTTATGTATAGTAATGATATAGTGCCCATACAGGTCCCCACTTTTGAAATAGCTCTGGTGCTGTTCAGCTGGCCTTCCTAAAACAGAATGTGGCAAAGCTAAGAAGCGGGGGTAAGTGAAGTAGAACCTGTAGATTGCACTTTCACCAAGAAATGCGACTAACACTTCATGCACTGGGGACATAAACATTTAGATTGTGGATCATGTGGTTACTGGAAAAGATATAGGTATATCCATTTTAATTTGAGTTTGCCTTCACTACATATGCAGAGATATAATATAAAAGTCTCTCTGGTTATACTCAGATCTCATCCAGTAGTTCCAGAATAGTTATGATCTACTTATGCTAGTTCATAATATCTTCACTATTAATAAATCAATGAGATTTCTAATAATAAATATGAAAGGGAAATATTTAGTATATTTAAGATTCATCTTAATTTTACCAGTCAGTAAGTCAATCTTATTTCCAACAAAAAAGAGCCTTTTACATTATTGTATACCCCATTCTTACTTTTCAATTAGTTCACAGGCTTCTTTCTTTGTGTAGTCTGCTTTGCTGGGATCAAGGTGACTTTGAAACCATTGCAATTTTTCTCCTACAGGAACAAAGTGTGTGTTAATTATTGTAGTAGCACTAGCTCAGAACAAACCCTGTCAATGTTCCTGCAATAAATCCCATTTTTCAGGGGTTTAAAATTCAGTCAAAAAAATTTGCCTCACTATGGTACAAGTACAAGGTCTTACTCTAGATATGAAATTAATACAAAGAATAGGTTTCATCCAGTTGTCATTTTTAATTTGGGAGAGAAGATAGAAGTTGTTTACAGATGTTTTCCATCCTCCTTTACTAAATAAATAGTCTTAAAGTACTGGAAATCAGGAAGAAAATGTTATATTTATTTTTTTAAAAACACAACCCAATTCTTCAGCAATCAATACACACAGTATATTTTTTTCAGATAGTAAAGTGCAGAGGAATTAGATGAACATCCTAAAATTGTTAAAAAAATATTCTGTAAGTACTGCTTGAGAAATGTTTAAAAGTACCAAAAATCACTTTCAGATCATGTTCTATTGCAACATGATGGGGGGGGGGGGAGGAGAGGGAGAGAGGCGGAATCACCATATTGGATCAATATAAAGACAATCAAATATGTAATGGAGAAATTGTCAAAATTAGCAACTTAGAGTTGCAGTATGAGAAACTGGCCTGAGGCCTTTTCATTCCCTGATCAACATATCTGCATAATTTAAGAGTAAAGTAAATTAACAAAGTAAAACATCAAACTCTTTAAAACACTGGATCGAATTTACCAGCCTTCCAAATTGCTGCCTGACATCTCTGTCAATTCACAAACATCTACATGAGATGATGCAAGTATAAATTTTGGAGTAGGCTACATCTAATAATATGGATTGACACGGCTTGGTGGTATTAATGAAATAGAGGTTTGTTCTGTAGTATGCCAAGTTGCCTACTGCTACAGTCAGCCACGTGATGAAGTCCACGTATGTTGCAAAGAAGTGAAGTCAAGAGATACCATACACCTCTTAGCTCTGATTTCACTTGCAGTTGCCAGGTTGAAGTGAGAACATCCATGATATTCCAACAATTATACAGTTTATTAATAGATTATAAAGACAGTCCTTGCCCCAAACAGAGAATAATTGGATAGAATTCCTTTTCCAGAAAGTCTGTAAGACCTAAATTATAGGACAAACCTTAATTTTGATTTCAACCAAGTAGCTTATGATACTCACCTACAATACTCAGACGCAAGGCTTTTTCATTCTTCAACCTAAAAGACAGAACGTGCACACACTAGTCAATCATTTCCCAAGAGAAAAGTCATTGGAAAAGCTGGGTGAAAATATGTTGTAGCAGAATTCCACTTCTAAAACCTACCAGTGTCACAACTTCTGATTTTCTTTTTTATGTGAGAGCTCCAGGGCAACCAGTTAATTCAGATTTTAGTAAACTATTTCCAACATTTCGCTATTGCGTTGTTTAAAGTAATGGTGGAAGGGAGGTGAAGGCAGAGTAAAAAGACCCTTTGATATTTATTGGACCCTACAATATAAACATTTTATTGTGACAAGTAGATATAAATGTTTTGATATCTTCACAAAGCCAGCCAACGGCTTTCACACTAAGATTTTCTTGATCTGTTCCCAAAGAGTTTTTCTTTTTCTCATTCTCTTTGAATTATGGGTTATATACTGAAACCTCATCAATTCTGAAGGATGCATATGTAACCTGTTGTTCAGTATGTGTTAAATGCCCCCACTCTAGTGGCTGGTTTACAGAAGATACAAGTCTCCTAGAGCTACTACCTGAAGATGCTGCTCAAGTAGTAGACATTCATGATTTTACCACTGGAGAGTTCAGTTCAATCTCCAGCAATGACCCACATTTGTCCTAATTTTGATTCCAGCAAGCCAGGGTAAAATATACAGAAGTGTTCTAATTATTTTTTACTTGGGAACTGAAAAAAACATTACAGGTCTGTCTCATCTTACGCGGGGGTTCCGTTCCGTGGTTAGCGCATAAAGCAAAAACCGTGTATAGTCAAAATTACATTGAGTTCAATGGCGGGCAGAATCGCTCGCACTACAGGTACAGTATTAAAATGGTTATTTTTCTCTCTCTCTCTCTTTTTTTTTTTTTTTTGGCCGACCGCGTAAAGCTGAAATCGCGCATGTTAAATGCGTGTAAGATGCAACAGACCTGTATAATGGGGGGAGGCATAGCTCAGTGGTTTGAGCATTGGCCTGCTAAACCCAGGGTTGTGAGTTCAATCATTGAGGGGGCCACTTAGAGATCTGGGGCAAAATCAGTATTTGGTCCTGGGGCAAAATCAGTATTTGGTCCTGCTAGTGAAGGCAGGGGGCTGGACTTGATGACCTTTCAAGGTCCCTTCCAGTTCTAGGAGATAAATTAAATTAATGGAGATATCCTAATACAATACAATACAATACACCTCTACCCCAATATAACGCTGTCCTCGGGAGCCAAAAAATCTTACCACGTTATAGGTGAAACCGCGTTATAGCGAACTTGCTTTGATCCGCCAAGTGCACAGCCCCGCTCCCCCAGAGCGCTGCTTTACCGCATTATATCTGAATTCGTGTTATATCGGGGTAGAGGTGTAATGGCAAATTAACATGGCAATGTTAAAGCTTTATTAGCTCTTTTAAAAAACAGTATTACTCTTGTATTACAGTCTTGATGGAGACTCTCCAAAAGTTATATATGAGAGAAAGAGTCTGATTAAAATATACAAAATAAAGGAGCAGATCCTCAGCTGGTATAAACTTAGTGACACTGACTTCAGTGGTGCGAACGAGAATTAACACCAGCTGAGGATCTGCCCAAAATGTCTAGGGCAGGGGTCCTCAAACTCAATTTACCTTAGGGCCAGTGACAGTCCTCAAATCCTACTAGCGGGCCAATAATGTCACTGAAGATGGTGTTCAGAAAAGAAAGTTTATATTGTATTTTTTATTTCGAATTTCTTAGAAATAATAAAACTGTCATACAACTTTATACAATTCTTTGCCTGCCAGAGAGTTTTTAGTGTTTGCCAGACACCTGGCAATGCTTCAGTTCTGTCAGTTTGTTGATGTTTGGCCTCAGTGGCTAAGCAGTTGAAACCTTCAGGATTGCAGCAAAATCAGATAGTTGAGTTCGGCATTTTGACTTGTTTATATTCATTGTGGAAAAAAGTGACGCTGCCTCCATGGCTGCCTGTGTCTGGCAACTAATGATGCTGCCTCCATGGCTGACTCTGCCCAGCGACTAGTGATGGTATCTCTGTCCCTCTCCCACAGCCAGTGGGAGCTGCGGGGGGCGGCACCTGCAGCAGACATTGCTGGCGGCATGGCTGCATGCGTCTCTCCTCCGCGGGCCGCAGTGGGGAGGCTCTTGGGCCGCAGACGGCCCGCAGGCCAGGACTTTGAGACCCCTGGTCTAGGGCAATCTCTACCTGGGATGGACACTCTTTTTTGTGCAACAGAGTCTAAATCTAAATAAATTAGTTTAGCAGGGAATAGGGGGAGTTGAAGTTATTTTTATTTCTTTAAACATTTTACAAGTAAGAGCAAGTTTATAAACGCTAGCTAAAAGATTAAAATGCTTAAACAATAATTAAGTCAATGGAATTCATCTGAATGTAGGATTTGCAGGATGAGCAGACTTTAAATTAGACAAATCTGGAATGTGATGAGCATAGACGATACAAAGGATTTAATATTAAAACGTGAGTTGTACCTAATGTTTGAAATAGAGACTGATGTACGAAAAGAGGGAAGGAGTGCAGTGCACAGAATTGGAAGCACGTGGTAAGAAGCAAAGCAAAGGGAGAGGATTTTGAAGGAGGAGAACACAGAAAAAGCAATCTCATTCCATAAATAGGTAACAGTATGAAAAAAGATGACAAAGGAAATAGCATGGGCAGATGATACAGTTTTTACAAAACAAAATAGTTGTTTCTAATATTTTTAATAATACAAGTCAGCCCATTATTTGTACATATTAGTTATATCAGAAGCTTTGCATTTTATTTAGTCATCTTCAGTGTTTGCCATACCTTACATGACAACACACACAGACAATAGTGCATGTCTACAGAGTGTTGCCATGGAGAAAATTGGGACGTCAGACAGACAAGCAGCCTAACTAAAAGTGTAAGCTATATAGTTTCACCCTGCCTGTAAATGCTGCATATGAGGTATGTGTTAGTTTGTAGTAGGTTACTATCCAAAAACCACTAAAATTGGTTGTTGTTTCTTTTTTCCAGGGATGGGGGGTGGGAGGGGAGGGGAGTGCTTGAATGCACACAGGCAATAGTTATGTGTGCACATTTATGGAAACACTTCACGTTAACAGATTTTAATGAAAAAAGTTAACATAGAACACACGTTATTTACATGATTGGCACTGTACTCTGCAAGAAGAGATTGGAGTGGGTGGAGGTTAAAACCATGTAGATCCCAAATGAGAAAATATTAAACTCCTGAAAGGATCACTGTCATTTTGTGGAATCACTAATAGAGGGAGGGATGAGGGGACTCCTAGAAATTAAAGCAGTATGTTCTAGTCAAGAGCTTAACACAAGGAATTCTTCCAGGAATATTAGGGCTTCTTCCAGTGAATATTAGGGCTTGTGGAAGTTGTTGCAGTGACAACAAAGGAGCTTTTATCCACAAAACTAGCAGCTTTCTCAAACTGGCCCACCATTTTGGATGCAGGATTGAGCCATGTTGAACTTCACAAGTGAGCGCTTGTGGGAATGAGAAACAGTTGCCCATCACAACAGGCTGCAGTCTGATAAAAATGCACAAGTCAGCCACTCCACCTCCTCGTGTCTTAAGGTATGTCTACACTGCAGGTATGTCTACACTACGCTGGCATGTGTCAGCTGACTTGGATTCACGGGGCTTGGACTATCTGGGGCTGTTTAACTGCAGTGTAGACATTCGGTCTCAGGTTGCAGCCTGGGCGTTGGGACCCTGCGAGGGGGGAGATTGAAAAGCGGCGGTAAAGGTGGTGGCTTTTGTTTGTTTGCAATATGGGTATCTACCCAATATTATTAATTTGTACTATTGTAGTACCTACGAGCCCTAGACATGGACCAGGACCCCATTGTGCTAAGTGCTGTACCAACTCAGAACAAAAAGACAGACTGCATATGGTGGATGGCTAAGAGATGAAACTGAGATTCTACTCTGAAAATTGAGACTAAACTTTGGTTCTACTCTGCAAGTTCTATGTTCTACTCTGCAAGTTCTCAGATTCCATGTCAAGTTTCCTCAGTATCTAAATTAAGAGGGTTTTTTGCTCTCCTATAAATTCCATCTCTGGCTCCAAAGGTCAAGCTGGGTTCTTTGATCCTACTTTAAAAATTACAGTTGAGTGGATAAATTTTCCTTCGCTTCCTGTTTCAGGCTGTTAAACAGTTGCTGTTCCCTCCTCTACCCACGCCCATTTTTCGTAAGTTGATCCAGCAACTACATTTGCAAAGCACTTCAAGATCCTTCCATATGAAAAGCTCTCTATAAAAATTAAAATCCTCATTCTTTTTTTACATTTGGCTTTCGACATCTTCACTTTTGCTTATATAAACTGAAAACAGTTAATATTCTACCATTCCAGAGATCGAATCTGTAAGCAAGAGTAAACGTTAAAGCAGTCCTGCTGCTAACACCACCTTCATGAGCTCAAGATAGATTAAGATGCAAGACATGAGACATGCTAGGGAAAAAACAAAATCACTTCTAAAAGGCAAGGGTTTAAGGCTGCTTCTAAAGGGTCATTTCATGTCAAATCAAGTAGTACAGTAAAAGCCTTTCAGCGTGAGATATATTAGACTAGCATATCTGCAATGGAAGCATGCAACATACCACAAACCCCTTACATGCTTTACAATATATGAGCTACAAACACTGTATCCTTACTTAGAACAAGAAAACGTCGTTAAATTTGACTACCAGAAGCACTATAGGCCAGTGGTTCTCAACTTGTGGCCCAAGTGACATCATCAGGGCTGTAACTGGGGACAAGTGGGGGCGGGGGGGCCCTGTCCCAGACGCAGAGCCAGGGTGGTGGTGCAAAAATGAGTCAGTGTAGGATTGGGCCCAGTGACGTCCCCCCACCCCAGCAGGACTGGGCACAGCAGCATTGGCAGGAAGCCAGGGTGCTCAGTGCTGCCCCACCACACAGGATTGCAGGTCCAGTGATCCCAGCTGGAGCAGGCTCCCGGCACTAAGATCGCAGCAGCAGGCAGGCTGCAGAGCTGACCTCCGTACTGCCAAGGTAGAAGACCAGCTGGCGTGGGGAGAGGGTGTAGAGGCCTAGGGCAGTGGTTTTCAACCCAGTTGAAGAAAATTGTTGATGCCCGTGACCCAATGGAGCTGGGGATGACGGGTTTGGGGTGTGGGAGGAGCTCATGGCTGGGACTGAGGGTTGGGGTGAAGACTGCAGGGTGGGGCCAGGAATGAGGGGTTTGGGGTACAGAAGGGGGCTCTGGGTTTGGGGGGGCTCAGGGCTGGGGGTTAGGGTGTGGGAGGGGGTCAGGGCTCTGAGCTGGGGGTGGGGCCAGGGATGAGGGGTTTGGGGTGCAGGAAGGGGCTCAGGGTTTGGGGAGGGCTCAGGGCTGAGGCAGGGGATTGGGGAGCGGGCTTACCTCAGGTGGCTCTCGGTCAGCGGCGGTGCTAAGGCAGGCTTCCTGCCTGTCCTGGCACCGCGGATCGCGCTGTGCCCTGAAAGCGGCAGCAGCAGGTCCAGCTCCTAGGCAGAGGCAAGCAAGCGGCTCCGCACAGCTCTCGACCGCAGGCACCCCCCTGCAGCTCCTGTTGGCCAGTTCCCGGCCAATGGGAGTACAGAGCCAGTGCTCAGGTCAGGGGCAGAATGAGCAGCTCTGGTCGTCCCGTCCCCCAGCCCAGGAGCCAGACCTGCTGCTGGCCACTTCCGGGGCGCAGCGCGGTGTCAGAACAGGTAGGAACTAGCCTGCCTTAGCCTGGCAGCACTGCCAATGGGACTTTTAACGGCCCGGTCGGCGGTGCTGACCAGAGCCACCGTGACCCAGTGCCTTACATTACGCGACCCAGTACTGGGTCACAACCCGCAGTTTGAAAACCAGTGACCTAGGGCCACAGGGAGGGAGGTGCAGGGGGCTGGGGAGTGGGGAGGGAGTGCATGGGGCTGGGTCGCAGCCAGTGCATGGGGGACAGACTCTAGGTGGGGAGGACTGGTGGCAGTCCCTGAATGGGGGGTAGAGACCAAGGCAAAGTCCCCAGATGAGTGGGTTGAGTGCTGGGGGACAGTCCTTAGGGGGACTGGGTTCTGAGGGCAGTTGCTGAGGGGTAGGCCCTAGGTGGGGGGCTGGGTGCATGGGGGGGCCACACCTGGGTGGGGAACTGGATGCTGGAGGTGGCAGTCCCTGGAGAAGAGGGGGGCCAGTCCTGCCCTGGACATGGCACCATGTCTCTGCAGGGCAGGTACGTGTTCCAGCCCAGTGTTGGGGGGGGAGGGTCTGGATGCCGAGGGGACAGTCCCTGGGGAGGGCTGGGTGCATGAGGTGCAGTCCCTGTCTTGGGAGACATGCCACACCAGGCAGGGCTCCCGAGCTTTGCAGGCAGGCTCCGGGCGCTCAGCCCAGCCGTGCCACCAGCAGCAGTTTAGAATTGAGGGTGGCAATACACCATGCTATGACACCCAAATTAATTAATTTTAACAGTTAATGTTTTCACTTATTTTGCTCATTTAAAATGCTCTTGGTAGATATTTGCCAGTGTTGAAATGAAAGGTACTATATCAGTTTGAATCGTATTGCTAAATACTAAACCTTTTTTTTTTTTTGGTAGATGTACAGGTAGTATATATATTGTGTGGATGTGGCCCACGTAACACAGAGAGCTGCATATGCAGCCCACAACGGTAAATAGGTTGAGAACCACTACTATAGGCCAACAAGACAAGATATATTTTTATAACTACTGGAGGCTACACTTCATACATAACTACTGATACAAGTTTAAAGGGATGTTCCAATATGATCTGTTTCTCTATAGCAGGGGTGGCTAAACTTACTAACCCTCAGACCTGCATACGACAATCTTCAGAAGTTTGAGAACCAGGGCTCACCTGCTTGTGCTTGGGGCTTCAACCCCACGGGAGGCGTCTTCCGGGGCTCAGGGCTTCAGCCCCACTCCTGCTGAAGCCCAGAGCCCCGTCAGGTGCACCCTGTGGGGCTGAAGCCCGAAAACACTCCCCTCCCCACTGGCCAGAAGCCACTACCCCACTGCAAGTCAGAGATCCTGAACCCCCTCCCCCCCCCAGTCTGGTAGGTGCAGAATGGGGGGGGGGGAGGGATGGGGGTCTCCGAGAGCTACACTTTAACGGTAAAAGAGCTGCATGTGGCTCACAAGGGCTGGAGCACCCATGGAAAAAAATAAGTGGGTGCTTAGCACCCACCGGCAGCCAGCTCCTTCCCCACCGCAGCACCTCCCGCCCCCCCAGCAGCTCCACTGATCAACTCCTCCCCCGCCCTCCCAGCGCTTCTTGCCCGCTGTGATCAGCTGTTTCGTGGCATGTAGGAGGTGCTGGGGGAGGGGGAGGAGCGAAACGGGGCAGAAAGAGGCAGGGCGGGAGTTTGGGGGAAGGGGTGGGGCAGGGCCTGGGGCAGAGATTGAGCACCCCCAGGGCAAGGAGGAAGCCAACATCTGTGTGTGAGAGAGCACATACGTGGGTCAGATCATTGTAGAATTTGGCAGATTCTCTGAAACCAACTTTCCTATCAGCCTTGTATTAAAAAGACTCCATCAGCCTTTGCTCCTAATGAGAATGAGGCAATTGCTTTGTAGTTTTTGCATTGTGTGTAAAGTTAGCCTCTAGTCAATGAAAGATTGAAACATGACAGGACTGGGAAACTGACAAAGCGAGTACCTATATAAAACAGAATGGAGTCAGGAAGGTGTCTGTAATACACTCACATAGCTACTTAATAAAACTAGTCTTCTTTTCCTCAAATCTTGAAACAAGTATTCGAGGTTGCTTATGAATAAAGCTACCTAAAGTTTCTCTAATTTTGTGCACGTGCACTCATAGCTAATTAATAGTGAATGTAAGGACCCAAGGCTCTACAACCCAGGCCTGTAAATCTACCAGGCAACTGACATCTCCAGGCTGCCACCCAGCAGCAGCTGTAACCTACTTGCACTCCAATTTCTACGACCCGCTGTGGATATAGGCCATGGGATGTTCTACCTCAAGGGTTTGACAGACAGCAGTCCATGACTCCCGATTGGCACCCTGCCCTATATAAAACCAACAGTGGGTGTCTTCTGTAGCTGACACAACTGTTCCTACTCTTGAATTCCTGGCTTGATTTGGACTTCACCTCCTGACTCGGACCCTGAAACCTGACTCAGACTCTGACCCTTGGTATTGACCCTGGCCTGAACCTATGAGCTCTGTGGCTACTTCAGCCTCAGGTTTGCCCCATCTCTCACCGTTGGCCCTGACTGCCCTTGCTGGAATTCTGACAATGTATTTAAAGCTGTTCCCCCTTTTTTTTTTCTCTCTCTCTCCTTTTCTTGGGTGCGAGTACCCATCTTATAATTAACCACAATCTATGAAATTATCTTCTGCTCTGTGAGTACTCAAACAGCACTTGTAGATCTTAATATTCTTCCATTGTGTCCACTATGCTAACAAGACCACTCAAGGCGAGAGCTTGTTGGAAAATTTCCAACAAAACTTAGTTTCATCAGAAAATGCCAGTTTGATAGACCAAAATGTTTTGTTGAAACACAGGCAGGTTTCCACTGGCGCCCTGGCTGGACTAGAGTCTGTTAGGCTCCCTGCTCTGAGGCAGGCAGCCTCCCAGTCCCTAGACTCTCAGCTAGAGCCAGGTCTCTGGGGTCTGCTAGGCACTCACTACATATGCCACTGCAGGCAGCTTCCCAGCCCCCTTAACCCCATCCAGATGCTGGGACTCTCAGTGCTGGCTTGACTCCTCACTCAAAGGCAAGTCCCAAGACAGCCCCAAGAGCCCCAGATGACATTGGGACTCTTGGGACTGTCTAGGCTCCTCCATACACAGCAGGGAGCCAAGGCTCCCAGCTATTCCAGGCTTTCTGCTGCAGAGCAGGAAACCTACAAGACCTGAGAGCCCTGGCTCCAGCTGGAGCTCTGGGACAGCTCCGCCATGCCAGGGCTTTCTGCTGCAGAGCAGGAAACCTACAAGACCTGAGAGCCCTGGCTCCAGCTGGAGCTCTGGGACAGCTCCGCCATGCCAGGGCTTCCAGTCTCCCACTTTGGAGCTGAGTCTCAAAGCCCAGGGAGCCCCAGCTCGCGCCAGGACTTGGTTCCTAGCTCCACAGCAGCTGGGAGTCAAGAAATGTACAGAGAAATTTTGACAAATTCAGTTTTGTTCCAATGCAGAATTAACCCAAATAAAAAAAAAATAATTCTCCCAAACTGAAAATCACAAGTTTTGGCCAGCCCTACTGAAGGCATCATAAACAATGTACTGCATCAACTATTATGTGGTCGCGAAGATTGCCTGAAAGTCAATGCTGCTCACAACAGGCCTATCTATATTTTGCAAACTTCAGCTGTGAAGTTCATCTCTCTGGCAAATTACCTGAACCATGAAATTCTATCTGACAGCAGAACAAAAGGATGATTATTTCTAGTACAGGAGACACTGAAGGTAGCAATAAATCCCTCTTCCTTTTCAAAGCATGTCACCACACATTCTTTGTGACACAGAACTATATGTCCATGAAGATAAAGCCAACCTATATAGTTACCACTTCAATAGGGGACCCAGTGTCATACCCTGCAGACTAAACTTTGCTCCTAAAGTCATACCAAATTCTTCATATACCCTGAGGGTATTCAGAGGTCTTCCAGGGAGACTCATCTAGATATTAACTCATCTAGATATTTGCCTAGTTTACAACAGGCTACATAAAAACACTAGCAAAGCCAGTACAAACTAAAATTTCAGAGAGACAATGACTTGTTTATACTGCTCTATATACTGAAATGTAAGTACAATATTTATAGTCCAATCGATTTATCTTATAATTATATAGTAAACATGGGAAAGTAAGCAATTTTTCAGTGATAGTGTGCTGTGATACTTTTGTATTTTATGTCTGATTTTGTAAGCAAGTAGTTTTTAAGGGAGGTGAAACTTGGGGTACGCAAGACAAATCAGACTCCTGAAAAGGGTACAGTCGTCTGTAGAGGTTGAGAACCAGACTTCTAGCATTATTCTGGTTCCATGTCTCACTGCCTGGAGGACCCACTCACAATAAAAGGGTTCATCAATACAGAATTGAGATTCAAAGGCATTCTGCCTGCACTATAATACAGAGAGGCTCAAAGAAGACACTTTATGCAGTTCGGGAGAATCAGCACTCACTAGTATCAGGAGACAGAAGCATTTCATAAACTTCTCTAAGACATTTTATGCACTGTAGTCACTTCTGCACATCAGCCAGATAATACTTACCAATGTTTGTTGCCTTGGGAACAAGCCTCGGCAAGTACTGTTGTCTGGTTTGTTGAATTATGTTACAGTCTAATTAGGTCACTTTATTACTACATCTTCCTCTGCTAGCTATAGAAAGTGTTCCTGTGCTTGGAGGGCTACAATGACCTCTCATTATTGCAATATTAAAGGTGTCAGGCAGATAAATTACTGGTTTACAAAAGCTGGGTTGCCTCCTGCATTCTGACATACTTGGCAGTGTTTCCTATCAGGTGCAGCACAGATATACATATGCAACCTTTAACAGCTGCCTAAGGCTTTGTTGACAGGATCAAGGTTTACTGGTAATATACTATACTCCCTATCTATTCCCAGTATAAAAGTGTCTTCTCTTGGTTTAGTTTAAACCTGTTTCCAAGCAACATCAGCAAAACGGAAAGAAGGAGCACTCATACCAAATCAGAGTGTCTATACCAGATTATACTGGTATAATCAGTTTAAATTCACACCTTAATTTATACCAGGATAATTTTCCTCTGTAGGCAAGCCTTAGACTGGGCAAAGCAGGTCGAAGATCATAATGCAGTCTCAATCTGATACTGATGGCAGTGGCAGTCTTGTGCATTACTTACAGTTCACTCACTGTCATTCTACAGCATTTTTACTTTTCTAACATTTGTCACTTTCTCCACTGCATACTTAATTGATGTTTGCAAAGCACAGTGAAATCCTTGGTTGGAAGGATAAGAGACAAGTATGATTTTAATTGCATCTGCATACACTGCACCAGCACCTCTATTTGAAGATTTCCATTTCCAAACCGGTATTATTAACTGGGCATTTGGTTTTACATAAACACTAATTAAGCCCTAGAACGAAGATACTTGACAAATTTTCAAAAGTGTGGAACATATATTTTATCTATTTAAAAATGCTAAGACAGCTATGGAGATCCATGTGCTCCAGTCTCTAGGATTTCAGCCACTTCTCATTTCACATCTGTTCTCTCTACATAGAGCTTGTACACACTACCACTTATAGCAGCATAACTTCTGTCACTCAGAGCACCCGGAGCAATGTAAGTGACACTGACTTAAGTGCCAGTGTGGATAGTGCGATGTCAGTGGGAGAGCTTCTCCCACTGACATAGCTACCGCCTCTCGTGCAGGTGCAGTGGTTATATTGACAGGAGAGCTCTCTCCCAATGGCAAAGCGTGTCCTCACCAGACGCACTGCAGCTGTGCCAAGGTAGCGCTTCTAGTGTAGACTAGTCCATACTGTATGCAGGGTTATGGCACTCACTGCTACAGGGGGAAAAACAAGAAGTACTAGGCTGAGGAGAGCTGACTGCCATGAACAAGAAAGGAAGAAGCAGACACAACAACAGAAGCACAGGTAGAAGACAGCAGCACAAATTCAGGAGACTCAGTTAAATAAACCGCAAAAAGCTATGTTTAAAAAGTGGTATTTTACTGAAGTGGGAGTTTCAATTTAAACCTGCGCAATAGAATACTAGTTTTCAAATATTTTACAATTATGTATTTCAAATGTCTTGTTCCTAATTAGTTTTAAAAAAAACCTAACCTACACATATACCCATTAATTCAAATCATGTTTAGAACACCGTAATTCTTAAACACAAATATTGGAAAGTGAGGAAATTCATAGTCAGAATTCCACAAATATCCTTAACTCAGCCATAAAACCCTACCTCTGCACATGGTTCCACAAGAAGTGTGGTTTCAGTGACACTTAAGGCAAATACTCTGGAAACAAAACCAAATTAAACCCAAGTGTGGTGTGTAGTCTTACTCTGGTTATTGTTACTCTAGTTATTACCATCACTTACAGCCTGTGATGGAGCAGACAAGTCCCACACTGGCAAGGAAGGGATTGATCAGGGTCTGTAGTCCCAACTGGCCTGCACCACTATACCTGTAGCAGATGTCAGGAGAGGAGAGGGGAATTAAAAGGAGGTGGCCCACCTCAGTTTGGGGTTGACAAGGAAAGAGAGAGGAGCTCTACTCCTCTTGGTAAGGGAAGCCTGGTTTCAAGCAAGAGTCAGAGAGCTTCCTGCACGGATGAACCTCCAAGCAGATGGGACAACCAGCCCAGAAAGACTAATTAAAAGGACTGGTTGCATCAAGACAAATCCTGGGCAGGGTGGGGTATGGTCCTGTCAAAGGCTTATCAGATTACCCTGGTTTTGAGTTTGTAATATTCCTTTGTCTTTTGAACTCCAATACCCTGGAAGAGGTGGAGTTAAATTGTGACCTGCCTGAAGGACGGAGTCATGAGAAGAGGTGGACAACTGCAGGACCAGTGTGGCTGTTGGGGTGCCAGATTGGGAGAGAGCTGCCAGGAGGCACTGCAGCGGTGAGGCCACTCTTTTTTACATTGAAGTTTAATTTTCCTGGTTGATTACTATTGTCCCATAACCCTAACAACATTTATATATAGTAGTTTGTGAAAAGCCAGATTAACTGTCCTCAGGGTAGATTTGATTTAAATCATGATGTAAATCACTAGTCAGGAAGACTCGATTTAATCATAGATTTCTACAGAAAAGTAAATTATTGTTGGTTGTTATAACCTTAATAAATATTTTTCACAACTCAGTGATAGATGAGACCCAAACTGGATCTCTTTTACGGCCTGTTGCCATTATATGTTTTCCCTTCTAGTGAGAGAATGGTATGGTAGATCTCAAATCAATGAAGGCTACACTCTGAAAGACCTCAAGACTTCTGGAATATGCTGCTCAAACAGTTTCACTTTTGTTTCTACTGCCTGTCCCTCCCTTCTCACATTTATCTCCAGACTTCTTCTCCTTGTCCAGATCTATTCCGCCCCCAACAATCTTATATTCATTGAACTTTTTGAAACTTTGCACTTTTAGAGAGAGGTAAGGGATTGACTGTGTACACAAATTTGCAGAGGGACAATAGGGTTGAGGTCTTATTTCTCATCTCTATATATTATTTATTTATTTAAAAACATTTTTGCTGTTAACAAGCATTGTGGCGGGGCCAGGCTACCCCGCCTTAGCCCGGAAGGAGTTAAGCCCCAGGGACTGGCAGCTCCAAGTGCTATAGGAGTATAAAGGGAGGGAGACCAGCTCATTCTGGGCTGGAGCCCGTAGGAGAAGGACCTGCTGGGGAAGCTCCTGCGGCGGACCAGCCACAGCCGTTGGCTGCACCGGGAAGAGACGCCGTCCACGGCCCGCCGGCGCCCCAGCGGTTGGAGGAGACCCAGGGGACGACCGAATCCGCCAAGTACCAAGGACCCGACGACTCCTGGGAGACCCCAACGGAGAGCCTGGTAGGAAGGGACCCCGGGAGGGTGACAGAGTGGTACCTTCCCCCCCATGGGGAAACTCAGCGTGTTTCAGGTCGGGGCCCCCCTAGACTCATAGACTTTAAGGTCAGAAGGGACCATTATGATCATCTAGTCTGACCTCCCGCATGATGCAGGCCACAAAAGCTGACCCACCCACTCCTGGAATAATTCTCTCCCTTGACTCAGCTGTTGAAGTCCCCAAATCATGATTTAAAGACTTCAAGTCGCAGAGAATCCTCCAGCAAGCGACCCCTGCCCCATGCTGCGGAGGAAGGCGAAAAACCTCCAGGGCCTCTGCCAATCTACCCTGGAGGAAAATTCCTTCCCGACCCCAAATATGGCGATCAGCAGAACCCCGAGCATGCGGGCAAGATTCTCCAGCCAGACCCACATTGACCATTGATACTAATTACCAGCGATGGCACGTTATTGACCTATTGACTAAAATCACGTTATCCCATCAAACCATCCCCTCCATAAACTTATCAAGCTTAATCTTAAAGCCAGAGAGGTCTTTCGCCCCCACTGTTTCCCTCGGGAGGCTGTTCCAGAACTTCACCCCTCTGACGGTTAGAAACAGTCGTCTAATTTCAAGCCTAAACTTCCCGACGGCCAGTTTATATCCATTTGTTCTCGTGTCCACATTAGTACTGAGCTGAAATAATTCCTCTCCCTCCCTGGTATTTATCCCTCTGATATATTTAAAGAGAGCAATCATATCCCCCCTCAGCCTCCTTTTGGTTAGGGTAAACAAACCGAGCTCCTCGAGTCTCCTTTCATACGACAGGTTTTCCATTCCTCGGATCATCCTAGTGGCCCTTCTCTGTACCCGTTCCAGTTTGAGTTCATCCTTTTTAAACATGGGAGACCAGAACTGCACACAGTACTCCAAATGAGGTCTCACCAGTGCCTTGTATAACGGAAGCAGCACCTCCTTATCCCTACTAGAAATACCTCGCCTAATGCATCCCAAGACCGCATTAGCTTTTTTCACGGCCACGTCACATTGCCGACTCATAGTCATCCTGCGATCAACCAGGACTCCGAGGTCCTTCTCCTCCTCCGTTACTTCCAACCGATGCGTCCCCAGCTTATAACTAAAATTCTTGTTAGTCATCCCTAAATGCATCACCTTACACTTCTCACTATTAAATTTCATCCTATTACTATTACTCCAGTTTACAAGGTCATCCAAGTCTCCCTGCAGGATATCCCGATCCTTCTCCGAATTGGCAATACCTCCCAACTTTGTGTCATCCGCAAACTTTATCAGCCCACTCCTACATTCGGTTCCGAGGTCAGTAATAAATAGATTAAATAAAATCGGACCCAAAACCGAACCTTGAGGAACTCCACTGGTAACCTCCCTCCAACCTGACAGTTCACCTTTCAGTACGACCCGCTGCAGTCTCCCCTTTAACCAGTTCTTTATCCACCTCTGCATTTTCATATCGATCCCCATCTTTTCCAATTTAACCAATAATTCCTTATGCGGTACCGTATCAAACGCTTTACTGAAATCGAGGTATATTAGATCCACCGCATTTCCTTTATCTAAAAAATCTGTTACTTTCTCAAAGAAGGAAATCAGGTTGGTTTGGCACCATCTGCCTTTCGTAAAACCATGTTGTAATTTGTCCCAATTGCCATTGACCTCAAGGTCCTTAACTACTTTCTCCTTCAAAAAATTTTCCAAGACCTTGCATATTTCAGATGTTAAACTAACAGGCCTGTAGTTACCTAGTGGGGCTGTCGCACCCCAATTCCGGGACTCTGGCCGCTAGGCCACGCTACCCTCCGCTCGAGGGTTGCTTCCGGGACTCTGGCCGCTAGGCCACGCTACCCTCCGCCCGAGGGTTGCTTCCGGGACTCTGGCCGCTAGGCCCTACTGCCCTGTAGCCGAGGGCTGCGTTACAGACTCCTGCCGTCAGGCCGCGTCTCCTTGAGGAAAAGGGGACGACAGACTCTGGCCGCTAGGCCATACTGCCCTGGACTGAAGGGCTATTTGACGGACGGTGGCGGATAGTCCACGCCGCTCGCAACCTCAGGGGCGTGGACCATCACAAGCATGTTATCTCTGGAGACACAAATCAACAGTTTGAGAACTGCAAAACTAAGCTTCTCTGCTGGTATCTTCTAGACTTAGTTAGCACTGAGTCCCATTGGGTAGATAGAAAGATTAACCTAAATAATCTATACAGAAGCCCCTGGAATCCCATAAGATTGGGTCCCTAATCCATGAACTATTGGAACTCATTTACAAAACTTTTCTTAAACATTACATGAATATATTATCTCATACTATAGAATTAATAATCCTTATTCCATTATGAGATATCTTTGAGCTATAATGTATCTTAATTAAAACTATCTTTAGGTAGGTTTTTTTCCTCAAAGCATTTTATCAAAAAAATCTGATTTAAATAAAATCGGATTTTTTTGTATTTTTTTTAAAAAGTCATTGATTTTTATCCACCCTGACTGTCCTGGTCATCTCTAACCATGCATTTAATAGATAAAACATGCAATAGCAGAGAATCTCCCAAAGCTGTTCTAATTATATATACTGACATTTAAAATGCCAACAAGCAGACCTTTAAAGCACTAAGCAGCCCTAAAAAAGAGTTCCCAGTTTGAGGAGAAAATTTGTTCCCAGAAGAGAGAGGCTGTCCTGCCTGAAGATCAGATTACCATGGCATAAAGGAGCTCCAGCAGTAGACACAATCAGAACTCTTCACCAAATGTTCTACCCTGCTGGCACTAGGCAAACTCTATCCCTCTCAACACAGTGCCCTTCGCTAGCCCCACAGAAGTGTGGTGGGGGGAAGGCAGGCAGATCCCATAAAAAAAGCAGGAAAAAAGATGCAGGGACCACCTCTAGAGATGAGTTATTCAGGCTCTATTCTCATTCAGTCTTTCCCTCCTTTGGTAAGGCTACAAAATATGCCAGCTATCTTGGGGTTTTCTGTCATCTGGACACTTGTACCAAGAAACAGAATTCAAACCAAATTTATTGTCAATGTCAACTTGCAGTAGATTCAAACCAGGTGAAAAGCTCCATGTCAATTACCAGTCATGTGTTAATCAGAATCATTTAAAAAAGTACTTTGGTAAATAGATTGATAGTATAAGTAAAATTCTGAAAATCATCTGGTAGAATTTAGCATTAGGTTCAAGATTTATGCAATGATCTTACATTTTACTTAATCCGGATTACTTAATCCTGTCTCTGTGCAAGGGCGTTGACTAGATGACCTCTTCAGGTCTCCTCCAATCCTACATTCCTATAATTTGGTACCTTGACTTTCGAATACATCAGGTTGTCTAATTTAATTTTACATTATTCTTGTGCTGAAGCTTCTATCAGTTTCCAAAAAATGTTATTCTACAAACAGTCTCACTATTAGGAAATAATACCTGATATTCAGCCTAATTATCTTTGTTTTAAATTCATATTATTAATTACTCCTAGTTTTACCCACTTACCAAAAAAGGTTCCAAATTTCGTGTTCCCCACTTTCCTGAAATTCAGACTCAAAATAATACTTTTAAAAACACAGAATTATTCTCCCTTTCCCCCACATTGGATAACATCAGTACAAATTAACTCACTTTTCCTTTTTTTCCTGTTTGTGTGCTTCTCTCATAAGCTGAGCAGCCTTTCTGCTGTAAGGATGGATGACTTTTTTCTCTTGCCCTCCTCCTCTGCCCTTTGGTACTTTTGGCTGAAATGAAACATAACAAGGAATAAAATGAGACACTTCAGTTCTCTTCACAAAGTGTCTCATAAGCTACTGCAACCAGAGTAAAAGACTGCTCAAAGGGAAGCCAGCAGCACCTTATCAAAGAGATTCACTCAAGAAAGAGCATGCATTAACACCTCAGAAGGTCCAAAATTCATACAGTGGGTTTAGGTGGGCTAGTATAAGTTATATTCATGTCACTCCTGGTGTTACTAAGAATAATAAAATGCAGACTCCTGAGTTCAGATTCCAACACAGCACATGCAATATGAAAATCAGGCATACAAACTCTGAAGGCTGAAGCAAAGCATGCAGTTATAACACACACTAACTCTAAACTAAAAAAAGATATAAAATTTGTTACAGGCTGCTACTCTTCTACTAACAGAAAATACCTTCCTTCTTAAAGGAGCTCAGTGGTGAGGAAACTTTAAATTACCTCTCCTAACAAGGATGCAATTTCCAGTATACCCTTATTTAAACTTTTCCCAACTGACGGCTCCGTTTAAACCCTTGTCAGGAACCCATCTAATCTGCACAGAAAGAACCAGATTGCAGCTGCCACCCACAGAGACTACATGTCCCAAAATACAATGCTCCATCTTGGTGGAGCAACAGAAATCCAATGAAAACAGGAGTACTTGTGGCACCTTAGAGACTAACAAACTTATTTGAGCATAAGCTTTCGTGGGCTACATCAAGTATTCCTGTTCTTTTTGCGGATACAGACTAACACGGCTGCTACTCTGAAAGAAATCCAATGGTCACTTCTGCACTAAAGGACTTTTACAAATAGAGATAAAGTTATAGCTTTCTGCAATGTCAGTGACTCAAGTGCATTTGTACATGTTCTAAAGAAAAAACATCTTAAGCAAACATTCAGGTTACAGGAAGGGGCTCTTTTTAAAAAGGAATGCATCGCAAGCCTCATCCCCACACCACTCCATTTCTCAGTTCTGAATCTGAAACAAGAAACTTCTCAAGAAGATACAGATAGGAATACAGCTGTAACATCTACCTAATACAAACCAGACTCAAGTTTCAGTTGTGGCTAGTTTTTTTCCCAGTAGTTCCCATCATTTTTATTTATTTGTTATGAAGTTTGAAGGTTGCCCCAAAATTAATGGAAAGACTACTAAGGAGTGCGACATTGAGGAATACATAGGGAAGAAAGAAAACAAGAGTAAGCTTGGTCATAAAGTAGTGATCCTGCACTAGTGTTCACAAGTTTATTAATGTGATGATTTAAATTTGCATAGACTGCTTCCTCTAGCACTTCTTGAGAAGACACCCTGAAGCTCCACTAATTTAAAGAAGGTATTAATAGCCAACTATTGTTGCTCATGTGACTTCAGCCCAATTACATGCCAAACTGGAAGCAACAGCAACATGAACAAGGCAGGTATATAAAAAAGAAAATATCATGCCATAAACAGCAAGGAATTTTCCTCTTGAATCTTACGCACACCACTGTGCCAAAATAACTTACTCCTTCTGGCCAAAGAGCAAGTAATATTGTATTCTATTTAGTTACGTATATACAGGGCACTTAAAAACACACCATAACATGAACATTGTTTTGTAACATTACAGAAAAAACAAACAAATAGGAAGCTCTGTAGTTTCCGTTGTTGGGGGCATCACAATGTGGACCAGGCAGAATCTGTACTAATGAACTGCTGTATATGCATTCCAAAGGAAACAAATCTAGTTGAGGGCTTCAACACCTTCTGCTACCACACAAGTGACATTAGCATCAGGTGATCAACTACACACTTGCATGCTTCTGTCCTAAGTCACTGTGCTGGATAAGGGCCAAGAGGATAAAACATAGGAGAAATTAAATGTTTAAAACCAAGAGTTGACCAGAACCCATGGTGCTGAACTCATTTTCATATCCATTATCAAAATCTGGTTGAACACACAAAGATTTTCTGGCTTTGAAATATAATTGCAGTTTGATGGCCTTATTCTAGTCCACATCACAAAAATGTGATATAATTTGACACAGCCTCCTACCCACAAGACTGGAACAGAAGTTTTTCAGTTTAGGATTGGAGTTTCTAGACAGAATAGTGGTGGGAAGTCTAGAAAAAACATAGATAATTGCTCTAGTCAAGTCATTGCTAACAATCATACTCATTTGCCCATCCAGTTCAGAAACACACTGAAATACTACTGTGATACAGCAATACACATACGAGCCAACTACTTGCTCAAAACTTGAGCCAAAAGAGTCCAAAAAGACAGATACATTTCAGTTGTTGTACATTGATCAACACCACAGAGAGTAAAAATTTAAAACTTTCAACACTTTTATATATGGTTATCTTGACAACTAATTTATCCAGACAACTCCCTGTAGACAGTGCTTGAAATGATTGATTCAGAACCAGTTAACATTATATTTACTACCACCTGTTAGTTTTTCATTCTCTCGGTTTGGTGGTATGTGTCTTCTACATATAGGGAAGACCTTTGGCTGCAATCAAATTTGTTATGTTCATTTAACTTTTGTTTGTTTATAGTCTCTAGAACAGAATGATTTTCTGTCCTGTTGACTTGACATAGAAAAGGAAAGAACCGATTAACTACCTGAGCATTTAACAGAGCGCTGATCCTATTCCAACTTCTGCAACAAGTTTCAAATTGCCTTTTCTGATGATAGAACAGCTTAAAAAATGGCCTGGTTAAAGAACCTGCAATGAATGTCTGGAAGAGTTTTTAAAGTACACTCTGTGGTACAACAACAGATTTTATTCACAGCTAGAATTAAAAAGTACTAATGTTTTTTAAGTGGAGAAAGCAAAGTTTGCAAATTGGAATGTGTGTCAGTGGACACCATTAAATATGACAAGGTAGAATTTTATTACACTAGTTTCCCTACTCCCTACACTTACAGTAGGAAAATCAAATACACCTGCTGAATTTGCACATGCCAAACTGCAGGTACAATTTTGGGGGCAGGCGTTGAGGCTATTTTGAATATCTGGCCTTGAAAGCTAGAACACCTATTTTAGAGGAATTCCCCATAAGCATATAAACAAAGTAAATTATTATCTTGACTTTAGTAAAGCTTTTGATACTGTCTCACATGACCTTCTCATAAACAAACTAGGGAAATTCAACCTAGATGGAGCTACTATAAGGTGGGTGCAAAACTGGTTAGAAACCCATTCCCAGAGTGTAGTTATCAGTGGTTCACAGTCATGCTGTAAGGGTGTAATGAATGGGGTCCCGCAGGGATCAGTCCGGGGTCCAGTTCAGTTCAATATCTTCATCAATTATTTAGATAATGGCATAGAGAGTACACTTACAAGCTGGGAGGGCAAGTGCTTTGGAGGATAGGATTAAAATTCAAAATGATCTGGACAAACTGGAGAAATGGTCTGAAGTCAATAGGATGAAATTCAATAAGGACAAATGCAAAGTACTCCATTTAAGGAACAATCAGTTGCACACACACAAAATGCGAAATGACTGCCTAGGAAGGAGTACTATGAAAAGGGATCTGGGGGTCACAGTAGACCACAAGCTAAATATGAGTCAACAGTGTAACACTGTTGCAAAAAAAGCGAACATCATTCTGGGATGTATTAACAGGAGTGTTGTAAGCAAAACAAGAAGTAATTCTTCCGCTCTACTCCCCACTGATTAGGACTCAACTGGAGTACTGTGTTCAGTTCGGGGTGCCACATTTTAGGAAAGATGTGGAAAAATTGGAGAGTGTCCAGAGAAGAATGACAAAAATGATTAAAGGTCTAGAAAACATGACCTATGAGGGAAGATTGAAAAAATTGGGTTTGTTTAGTCTGGAAAACAGACAATTGGGAGGGGAGATGATAAGTTTTCAAGTACACCTCTACCCCGATATAACGTGACCCAATAGAACACGAATTCGAATATAATGCGGTAAAGCAGTGCTCCAGGGGGACGGGGCTGCGCACTCCGGCGGATCAAAGCAAGTTCGATAGAACGCGGTTTCACCTATAACGCGGTAAGATTTTTTGGCTCCCGAGAACAGCATTATAGTGGGGTAGAGATGTATGTAAAAGGCGGTTACAAGGAGAAGGAAGAAAAAAAAATTTCTTAACCTCTGAGGATAGGACAAGAAGCAATGGGCTTAAATTGCAACAAGGGAGGTTTAGTTTGGACATTGGGAAAAACTTCCCATCAGGGTGGTTAAGCACTGGAATAAAGTGTCTAGGGAGGCTTGGAATCTCCATCATTGGATATTTTTAAGAGCAGGTTAGACAAAGACCTGTCAGGAATTGTCTAGATCAGTGGTTCCCAAACTTGTTCCACCGCTTATGCAGGGAAAGCCCCTGACGGGACGGGACGGTTTGTGTACCTGCCGCGTCCGCAGGTTTGGCCGATTGCGGCTCCCAGTGGCCATGGTTCGCTGCTCCAGGACAATGGGAGCTGCTGGAAGAGGCGCGGGCCGAGGGACATACTGGCCGTCGCTTCCAGCAGCTCCCATTGGCCTGGAGCAGCGAACCGCGACCACTGGGAGCCGCAATCGGCCAAACCTGAGGACGGGGCAGGTACACAAAACGGCCCGGCCCACCAGGGGCTTTCCCTGCACAAGCAGCGGAACAAGTTTGGGAACCACTGGTCTAGATAATACTTGGTCCTGCCATGAGTGCAGGGGACTGGACTAGATGGCCTCTCGAGGTCCCTTCCAGTCCTATGATTCTATGACTTAAACCATTTGGACTGCTTACATTAGGCATGTAGAAAAAAAAATCAGCAGAATAGAAAGTAAGACTTACACCTAAACTTTACTCCTTTTTCTGTAATAGAAATGCTGTTGCATATATATATTTTTAATTATTATTAAAGGAATAAAGATTTTGAAAAGAATATAGTCCCAGGGTATACCAAGTTATGCTACAAATGTATTAGTTCGCTTATACTGTGGTATGTTGAGGTAAAAATATTTTTATGAATACAGCTGGAATTAATTATCTGTTACGAAATGTGTGGATTGCACAGCTTCGTACATTAAACACAGACTTTGCAAATTTGTACTTTTAATTATATTGTGTAGCAATAGACTCCCAAATCTATCTAAGCAATTTGGATATTTAATTTCTATTAGAAACCAATAGGGATTATATGTCCAACTCCCCCATCTGACTTTGAAAGTCTCATCTATAGTCTTCATATTGAGCAACACAATTCTATATTTTGGTATTTTAATACACTGGAAGGGACTCAATTGAAAAGAATATGAATTTTATGATCTCCTGGTTATTTGTTATTTTTGGTCTTTGTATATATGTTTGCAAATTTCAGTAGGCAAGGTTAAGAGTGAGTGTGCCGGGTAAGGCAGGTGGAGCGAATAGCAAGTAATGAAGGACTATGTGGCCGCAGGGGAGCGGCAGGATCCCTTAGTTAATTCTTTGCGGAGTTATCATGCTTGAATGATTTAAAAGCACAGAATAACTATACGGAAAAGTAGACTGTCGTAGGGCACTAGGTGGAAGACCCTGAAACACAGCGACAACGATTCCGAACGACCTTTCCAGACAGGGCCGGCTCTGGCTTTTTTGCCGCCCCAGGCAAAAAAGCCTCCGGCCGCCCCCCCCCCCCTCCCCCGCGGGGGGGGGCGGAGCCCGGGGGGGGCGGCAACCCCCGGCGGGGGCTCCGCTCTCCCGCTGGGGGGAGGGCGGCCGGAGCCCCGGGGCGAGGGTGGCGGCCGGGGGCAGGGCGCTGGGGGGGGAGGGCGGCGAGCCCCGGCGGGGGCTCGGCTCTCCCCCCCCCCCCCGGCGGCCAGAGCGCCGGGGGCAGGGCGGCGAGCCCCGGCGGGTGCAAGGCGGCGAGCCCCGGCGGGGGCTCGGCTCTCCCCCCGGCGGCTAGAGCGCAGGGCGGCGAGCCCCGGCTGGGCCTCGCCGCTCTCCCCCCGGCAGCCGGGGGGAGGGCGCAGGGGGGGTAGGGCGGCCCGAGCGCCGGGGGGAGGGCGGCGAGCCCGGCTGTGGCCCCGCTCTCCCCGGCGGCCCGAGCGCCACGCCGCCCCCCTCCAGGTGCCGCCCCAAGCACCAGCTTGGTTGCCTGGTGCCTGGAGCCGGCCCTGTTTCCAGACACCCCAACGCTCCCGTTCCCATGTAACCTGCCTGCAGCCGGGCAGTAGCCCTGCCAAAGCAGCCCCACGGCTCCTCCCTGTCTCCAGTCGGTTTTAGAAACAGGCAGAGGGGGCCCCCGGGTAGGTTCCTCGCTCGCTCCCCGGACACGCGGCGAGGCACCGGGGTTCCTGCGGCGAGCGCGGACGTGTTGGGCTTCGCTGTTTGTACACGTGGCTCCGCACCTGCTGGTTCCCCGCAGGGACCAGCCCCCTGGCCCGGCCCGGCCCGGCCCGGCCCGGCCGCCCCCTCGCTCCGTGTCTCGCAGCGACGAGCGCCACGGACCATGGTGTCCTCCGGGGCGGGTGCTGGTGTCTCGAACAGGCAGCGCGACAGGCAACCCCCCCTTTCCCCCGCACTCACCATGGCGAGTCCCACGCGTCCGCCGAGCGAGCGACACAGGCAGGCAACGGCGACACGTGCGGTGCGGGGGGCACCGCTGCAAAAATCGGAACCGGGTGTCCGGTCCGCCGTGAAAGGAGCCCGGCTCAGTGCCCCGCTCCCGAGCGTCCCGTTCCGCCTGCGCTCGGTGATTCCGTCACTGGCCCGGCGCCATGCCCTGGTCCACGCTGCGGCTTGCGCTCCTGACCGTGCCGGGTGCGTGTCTCTCCAGCGGGTGGTAGGCCCGCCCCGCCCGCTGACTGCTAGTCGCGGGCTACCCCAAACACGGCTGGAGGAAAAAGCAAGCTACAGCCACGTGCGCGGGTGTGGGCTAGCTCCCACCCCCAGAGCAGCAGTTTTCCTAGAAAAATCTCAAAACGAAACCAAGTTTTACGAAGGACGTTGTGGGAAACTAGTACCACTTGACTGATCCCCCAAAAGTTGACAATACAATACAATAATAATGATAGAAAGTATGTGTGTCCTTAACACTAGCACACAGACCTAGGAAGTCGGCAGTTCTCGGTGCTTTACTCCTGAGGGCATTCTGCACCAAACAAATAAAAATTCTGTGCACAATATTTTAAAATTGTGTTTATCAAATAAACGTGGAGGCTCCAGTATGGCAGTGGGCAGCAGAGGCTACTGCCTCACAGAGATGGGAGATCACTGTGCAGCTTCTCTCTCCCCCTGGAACACAGACTCAGCAGTGAGATTGCACCCAACCCTGACACAGCACAAGGACGGGGGCTGCCCCCAGACACCCCAGGGCCCTGCCCCTCTGTCATAACTATAAAGGGAAGGGTAACAGCTCTCCTATGCACAGTACTATAAAATCCCTCCTGGCCAGAGACTCCAAAATCCTTTTACCTGTAAAGGGTTAAGAAGCTCAGGTAACCTGGCTGACACCTGACCCAAAGGACCAATAAGGGGACAAGATACTTTCAAATCTGAGGGGGGGGAGGCTTTTGTTTGTGCTCTTTGTTTTGGGGGTTGTTCGCTCTTGGGACTAAGAGGGACCAGACATCAAACCAGGCTCTCCACATCTTTCTGAACAAGTCTCTCATATTTCAAACTTGTAAGTAAACAGCCAGGCAAGGCATCTTAGTTTACCTTTGTTTTCTCAACTTGTAAATGTACCTTTTACTAGGGTGTTTACCTCTGTTTGCTGTAACTTTGAACCTAAGGCTAGAGGGGGGTCCTCTGGGCTCTTTAAGTTTGATTACCCTGTAAAGTTATTTTCCATCCTGATTTTACAGAGATGATTTTTACCTTTTTCTTTAATTAAAAGCCTTCTTTTTAAGAACCTGATTGATTTTCCTTGTTTTAAGATCCAAGGGGTGTGGATCTGTATTCACCAGAAGTTGGTGGAAGGGAGGAGGGGGGGGGGGTTAATTTCTCCTGGTTTTAAGATCCAAGGGGTGTGGATCTGTATTCACCAGAAGTTGGTGGAAGGGAGGAGGGGGGGTGGTTAATTTCTCCTGGTTTTAAGATCCAAGGGGTTTGGATCTGTATTCACCAGGGAACTGGTGAAGAGTCTCTCAAGGCTACCAAGGGAAGGGAATTAGCTTTGGGAGTGGTGGCAGCAGACCAAATCTAAGCTGGTAGTTAAGCTTAGAAGTTTCCATGCAGGCCCCCACATCTGTACCCTAAAGTTCAGAGTGGGGAAGCAGCCTTGACATGGTGGCAGAGCGGTAGGATCATTTTAAACCAAAAGCCAGTAAGATTTTTTTTTCTCCTTTCTAGCTGCTTGGAAAGGAGAGCTGAAGGTAGATGCATATCTTATCTCTCCTTGCCTGAAGGCAGAGGTGTTAAGTTTTTTTTTTTTACAAGGGTCTTTGTTAAGAGAAGGGTTCAATCAGTGAGCAAACAGCTGGTAAAAGGAATTTACAAGCTGAATTGTTTTTTTTCTTTCTACCTCTCAGGGATAGCTAGGTAGAAAGTCTCTGTTACCTCAGCAGCAGCCTGAGCTGAGTGCATCCCAGTTTCAGTCAACTGCAGAGGGGTGTGGCCCAGCACAAGAAAACAGGAAAATGACTACCAAAGAAGTAGCTAACAAACTAGAACTGGCCAGACTAGAAGCAGAAGAAAATGAAAAAAAACATCAGAGACTGCTTCAATTAAAAAAACTCGAGCAAGAAGCTGAAGAAAAAAAGATGGAGGAGAGGGAAAAAGAGGGGAAGCATGAACTGGAATTAGCAAGGGCTAGGCCGGATATACCAGCCAATCCTAGCAACCCCTCTCCAGGTACCACTTCCCATCCCAGAAAATTCCCCACCTACAAGGCAGGCGATGATACTGAGGCCTTCTTAAAATTTTTTAAAAGGGCCTGCCTTGGATACAGCATCACTACAGACCAGTACATGGTAGAGCTGAGGCCGCAGCTCAGTGGACCCTTAGCAGAGGTGGCGGCTGAAATGCCTAAGGAACACATGAACAGTTATGAACTTTTTAAAAACAAGGCCAGACTCAGAATGGGGCTAACACCCGAGCATGCCCGTCGGCGGTTCAGAGCCCTAAGGTGGAAACCAGACGTGTCATTTACCCGACATGCCTACCACATTGACAAAAATTGTGATGCCTGGGTATCAAGAGCAAATGTTAAATCTCTGGAAGATCTGGTTTCCCTAGTAAAAATGGAGCAGTTTTTAGAGGGTGTTCCTGAGGAAATAGAAAGGTACATCCTAGATGGGAAGCCCAAAACTGTAACCGAGGCGGGGGAGATTGGAGCCAAATGGGTGGAGGTGGCAGAAAAGGAAAAAAACTAGTAGTAGTTGGAGTGAATATCAGAAGGGGCAAGCCGAAACAAAACCTTACCACCGGGGACAACCCAAGGCCCCACCCACACCCCAAGGGAAACCCCAGATGCCTTCTCACCCCACCACCCCAGTCTCCACCAACCAACATCGCCCCGGTGATACCTTAGCAGAGCGATGTTTTAAATGTAATGAACTGGGACATATAAAGGCTCACTGCCCCAAGAACCCCAACCGATTACAGTTCATTACCCCACAATCACACCAAAGATCCCCAGACCCAGATGCCTCTCTCATACCTTCGGAGCAAAGGGAAACCTTGAGAGTGGGCAGAAAGAAGGTTATCGCTTGGAGGGACACTGGGGCACAAGTGTCAACTATCCACCAATCCCTAGTGGACCTCAAACTAATCAACCCGGAGGTTCCAGTGACAATTCAACCCTTCATGTCACAGTCTGTAACCTTGCCTACAGCCAAGTTGCATGTTCAGTACAAGGGCTGGTCAGGAATGTGGACTTTTGCAATCTATGACACTTATCCCATCCCCATGCTGCTGGGGGAAGACTTGGCCAACCATGTGAAGCTAGCCAAGAGGGTGGGAATAGTTACCCGCAGCCAGGCTAAGCAAGCTTTCACCCCCATCCCTGTTCCTGAGCCGTCCACCAGGGCCCCATCTGTGTTACCAGAGACCCAAACAAAGGTGGTGGAACCGGATCCCCTGCCAACGACTGCAACAGCCGTAGTGAATCCAATCCCAGAGACCCAGCCAAAGCCAGTCCCAGAACCGGAACTGGCAACGCAACCAGCACCAGAACCATTGCCAGCACTGAGTCCAGCGCTTGCAAACCCGTCTACCACTCCAACACCAGAGGGCACCAGCGAGCCTGAACTGGCAGAAGCGGCAGATAGCCCTACCCAAGAGGCTCAGCCAGAGCCTGAACTACCACATAGTGCACCAGCGGACAGCGGTTCACAGTCAATGGAAACAGCCCCAGCACCTGCATCGCTTCCAGAGGGACCAAGCCCCAGTCCACAATTCAAGGAGGAACTGATGTCTCCAGCATCAAGGGAACAGTTCCAGGCCGAGCAGGAAGCAGAAGACAGCCTTCAAAAAGCTTGGGCGGCGGCACGGAGCACCCCACCGCCTCTCAGCTCTTCTAACCGATCCCGGTTTGTTGTAGAACAAGGACTTTTATACAAGGACACTTTCTGGTGGGCACCAGGAAGACTGGCATCCTCAAAGACAGTTGGTAGTTCCCATTAAGTATCGGGTAAAGCTCTTGAGCTTAGCCCATGATCATCCCAGTGGCCATTCTGGGGTGAACAGAACCAAAGACCGGTTGGGGAAGTCCTTCCACTGGGAGGGAATGGGCAAGGATGTTGCTAATTATGTCCGGTCTTGTGAGGTGTGCCAACGAGTGGGAAAGCCCCAAGACCAGGTTAAAGCCCCTCTCCAGCCACTACCCATAATTGAGGTCCCATTTCAGCGAGTAGCTGTGGATATTCTGGGTCCTTTCCCAAAGAAGACACCCAGAGGAAAGCAGTACTTTCATGGATTTTGCTACCCGATGGCCGGAAGCAGTACCCTTAAGCAACACCAGGGCTAAAAGTGTGTGCCAGGCATTAGCAGACATTTTTGCCAGGGTAGGTTGGCCCTCTGACATCCTTACAGATTCGGGAACTAATTTCCTGGCAGGGACCATGAAAATCCTGTGGGAAGCTCATGGGGTGAATCACTTGGTTGCCACCCCTTACCACCATCAAACCAATGGCCTGGTGGAGAGGTTTAATGGAACTTTGGGGGCCATGATACGTAAATTCGTAAATGAACACTCCAATGATTGGGACCTAGTGTTGCAGCAGTTGCTTTTTGCCTACTGGGCTGTACCACATCCCAGTTTAGGGTTTTCACCATTTGAACTTGTGTATGGCCGCGAGGTTAAGGGACCATTACAGTTGGTGAAGCAGCAATGGGAGGGGTTTACGCCTTCTCCAGGAACTAACATTCTAGACTTTGTAAGCAACCTACAAAGCACCCTCCGACACTCTTTAGCCCTTGCTAAAGAAAACCTAAAGGATGCTCAGGAAGAGCAAAAGGCCTGGTATGATAAACATTCCAGAGAACGGTCCTTCAAAGTAGAAGACCGAGTCATGGTCTTAAAGGCGCTCCAGGCCCATAAAATGGAAGCGTCGTGGGAAGGACCATTCACGGTCCAGGAGCGCCTAAAAGCTGTTAACTATCTCATAGCCTCCCCCACCTCCAACATAAAGCCTAAGGTATACCATGTTAATTCTCTTAAGCCCTTTTATTCCAGAGAATTAAACGTTTGCCAGTTTACAGCCCAGGAAACAGATGACGCAAAGTGGCCTGAAGGTGTCTACTACAAAGAAAAAAGGGATGGTGGCGTGGAAGAGGTAAACTTCTCCGCGACCCTTGGACGTCTGCAGCAACAGCAGATCAAGGAGCTGTGCACAAGCTTTGCACCAATTTTCTCAGCCACTCCAGGACGGACCGAACGGGCATACCACTCCATTGACACAGGTAATGCTCACCCAATTAGAACCCCACCCTACCAGGAGTCACCTCATGCCCAAACTGCTATACAAAGGGAGATCCAGGACATGCTACAGATGGATATAATCCGCCCCTCTAACAGTGCACGGGCATCTCCAGTGGTTCTAGTTCCCAAACCAGATGGGGAAATACGCTTTTGCGTGGACTACCGTAAGCTAAATGCTGTAACTCGTCCTGACAACTATCCAATGCCACGCACAGATGAGCTATTGGAGAAATTGGGACATGCCCAATTCATCTCTACTTTAGACTTAACCAAAGGGTACTGGCAAGTACCACTAGATGAACCCGCTAAGGAAAGGTCAGCCTTCGTCACCCAGGCAGGGGTGTATGAATTCAATGTACTCCCTTTCAGGTTGCGAAATGCACCCGCCACCTTCCAAAGACTTGTAGATGGTCTCCTAGCAGAATTGGGAGAATCTGCAGTTGCCTACCTTGATGATGTGGCCATTTTTTCTGATTCATGGACAGAACACCTGGAAAAAGTCTTCGAGCGCATCCGGCAGGCAGGACTAACTGTTAAGGCTAAAAAGTGTCAAATAGGCCAAAACAGAGTGACTTACCTGGGGCACCAGGTGGGTCAAGAAACTATAAATCCCCTACAGGCCAAAGTGGATGCTATCCAAAAGTGGCCGGTTCCAAAGTCAAAGAAACAGGTCCAATCCTTCTTAGGCTTGGCCGGATATTATAGGCGATTTGTACCACACTACAGCCAAATCGCCGCCCCGCTGACAGACCTAACCAGAAAGAAACAGCCAAATGCAGTTCAGTGGACTGATGAGTGTCAAAAGGCCTTTAACCAGCTTAAGGCGACACTCATGTCTGACCCTGTGCTAAGGGCCCCAGACTTTGACAAACCGTTCCTAGTAACCACAGATGCGTCCGAGCGGGGCGTGGGAGCAGTTTTAATGCAGGAAGGACCGGATCAAGATTTCCATCCTGTCGTGTTTCTCAGCAAGAAACTGTTTGAGAGGGAAAGCCACTGGTCAATCAGCAAAAAGGAATGCTACGCCATTGTGTACGCGCTGGAAAAGCTACGCCCATATGTTTGGGGATGGCGTTTCCAACTACAAACAGACCATGCTGCGCTACAGTGGCTTCATACCGCCAAGGGGAATAACAAAAAACTTCTTCGGTGGAGTTTAGCTCTCCAAGATTTTGATTTTGAAATACAACACATTTCAGGGGCTTCTAACAAAGTGGCCGATGCACTCTCCCGGGAAAGTTTCCCAGAATCAACTGGTTAAAAATTGTTCTTGGAATGTGGAACATATTGTTAGTTTTTATATAATCAGTAGTATGTCTAAAGGTGCATGGGTCTTATTAACTCTGTTTTCTCCTAGAGCTCCAGGAAGAAATCACAGCCAGTGTGGAACCGGACGTCCAACACTATCTGTGATTTGGGGGGCGTGTCATAACTATAAAGGGAAGGGTAACAGCTCTCCTGTGTACAGTACTATAAAATCCCTCCTGGCCAGAGACTCCAAAATCCTTTTACCTGTAAAGGGTTAAGAAGCTCAGGTAACCTGGCTGACACCTGACCCAAAGGACCAATAAGGGACAAGATACTTTCAAATCTTGGGGGGGAGGGGAAGGCTTTTGTTTGTGCTCTTTGTTTTGGGGGTTGTTCGCTCTTGGGACTAAGAGGGACCAGACATCAATCCAGGCTCTCCACATCTTTCTGAACAAGTCTCTCATATTTCAAACTTGTAAGTAAACAGCCAGGCAAGGCATCTTAGTTTACCTTTGTTTTCTCAACTTGTAAATGTACCTTTTACTAGGGTGTTTACCTCTGTTTGCTGTAACTTTGAACCTAAGGCTAGAGGGGGGTCCTCTGGGCTCTTTAAGTTTGATTACCCTGTAAAGTTATTTTCCATCCTGATTTTACAGAGATGATTTTTACCTTTTTCTTTAATTAAAAGCCTTCTTTTTAAGAACCTGATTGATTTTCCTTGTTTTTAGATCCAAGGGGGTTGGATCTTGATCCACCAGAAGTTGGTGGAAGGGAGGAGGGGGGATGGTTAATTTCTCCTTGTTTTAAGATCCAAGGGGTTTGGATCTGTATTCACCAGGGAATTGGTGAAGAGTCTCTCAAGGCTACCCAGGGAAGGGAATTAGCTTTGGGAGTGGTGGCAGCGGACCAAATCTAAGCTGGTAGTTAAGCTTAGAAGTTTTCATGCAGGCCCCCACATCTGTACCCTAAAGTTCAGAGTGGGGAAGCAGCCTTGACACCCTCCATGTCAGGTGCACCAGGTGTGGGCAGGCAGGCTCAGCAAATCAGGATACAAGTATGGAGGGTCTCAGTGTGGGGGGATCCAGCTGTGGGTTGAGAGGGTTCTGTGTGGAGCAATCTGGGTGCAGGTGGATCAGTGGAGGATCCAGGTGCGGGGGGATCTAGATGGGGGTTTCTGGGTGAAACAGTAATTGGACTCTGCGGGGGAATCCAGATAAAGATGATTGGGGCTCAGCAATGGGGTTGGGTGGAGGGATAGCGAGCTTGGCAGGATGGTCTGGGGAGGGGGGGGGGGAGATCAAGATGCTGGGGGAATGGGGCTCATTGGGATGGGGATCCAGGTTCAGCTGGTTGGGGCTCGGTGGGGGTGGCTCATCAGGGTGGTCCAGGTGCAGGGGGAGTGGGGCTCATCGGGGGGGGGGTTCTGAGTGTGAGGGGGGGATGAGACTTGGTAGGACGGTCTGGGTATGAGGGGGTCTGGGCGTCTGGGGGAGCATCTCCCTGTACAGGGATCCTTCACTCTGCAGCTGAGGAGTGATGGGTGCAGGAAGGGGTGGAGGGAGGGGAGTTTGCAGAGCTTCCTACAGCTGGGGAAGAAATCGGGGGGGGGTGGGTCTGACCCGGTCCCGGATGCCGTTTAGGGGAAGAGTAAGTCCAGTCCTCCCCAGCCCAGCCAGGATGAGCAGCTGAGCCCAGCACAGGGTAGGAGCCACCAACCAGATTTTTCCCCAGTCCCACCCTCTGCCCCACAATGATTTACCTCTCTGCCCTAGGCACCCAAAACATACTGCTGGGGAGGGACACATGACTGCTAAGTATTACCAGGGGTGCTTGAACAATTTTTATAGTGGGGGTGCTGAGAGCCATTGAATCGTAAACTCCTATGGGTGATGGAAACCACTTCAAGCCAGGGGTGCAGAACCATCCCCAGCACCCTTAGTTCCAGCATCTATGAGTACTACTATAAAATTCCTCAGATATGTCAGAAGAGCATCCTGGTAGATTACTTTGGCAACATTATGTCAGGACACCATTTATTTTATTCTGTCATCACAGCGGTAACTTTTATCTCATGAAGATACTATAGCTTCTGTATTTGTATGACATCTGCTTACCCAGCTTCTCTCAAGGAAATTATAGTAAAATATCTTGAACTAGTTCAGAGACTGATGTAGTGTGAGAATATAGAGAGCATTTTCCATAGAATATATGTCCTAAAGATGCTATTCTTTCGATTACTAAAAGTGTTCACTTTAAAAAAAGATTCTTGGGCCAGCTCCTCAGCTGGAGTAAACTAGCATACTACCATTTAAGTCAATGGAGCTATGCTAGTTTATTACATTAGCTGGGGATTTGGCCCCCTTGTCTCCTATTGTGAACTTCTATCATCTACCTATATGCTCTGCTCTGTCATTCTTTTCCTATTTTGTGCTGTTTTTTCCCCCCCCTTTACTCCCATAAACTGCTACCTTCCAAGACCAACTCAGGACATCTGAATACCTGGTCCTGCAACCCTTATAAGAAAAGTCCTTAATCACATGAGTAGCCCAACTGAAATCAGTGGAACTACTTGGGCATGAGGACTACTCCTACTTTTTTGCATAAGAGCTGAAAGGTAGGGCCCATAGCACCTATAACAGTATGTGGATTTAAAATAATACAGAATATGGGGTAGTATGTGACTTTAATATGTAATGACTATACTGAGGAATGTAGTCTCTTTATTTGCACTTATTCTTTCTCATGTATCATAAATGGTAAATGAGGTTATATTAGAAAGCTGATTCCACAAATTTTTTATATATATCCTGAATTATTAGGATTTGACTGGATATAAGAATTGTACTGGAAATTTTTGTTTTCACCTGTGTGGCAATGAGGATCAAACACCAAACAAGGCTAATAATATAATTTAGCCAATATGACAATTATATTAGAAATAAAATAGAAAAAGTATCTGGTTACAAGTAACTTCTCCCAAGTCTGCAAAGTCTGTTTTTCTGTCTGAGACAAAAGAAATGTATGAAGATGTAGGAGAAAGATAAAAGCGTATTATCATAATATTTTGTGTTAGTTTTTTTTTTTTTTTTAAAGAAAACAGAATAAGTGTGGAAAGGGACTAATTTTCCTCATTATACACATTGTTTCCAGAAACTGCAAAAAAGCATTGCATCACCTTTGGACTTCAACTTGACAAGATGCATTTATTTCAATGACAACTAAATGTGGTTATTCTGAAGAAAGGCAGAAATGAACGTATTAATAACTTGTTTCTTGTGAAACAAATTTTGCATTCATATGAATACAAATAATATTCTAAACATTTAATTCTTACTATGTTAATTTTTCAAATTATTATTTTTAACGTATCGAGGAATTAAGTCTTCACTCAATTAACATTTAATGACCAGCTACATGGGGCCATTTACACTATGGACAAGCAGTTTAGGAAATCCAGATACCACAGAATTGTCCCAACATAGTTAAACACAATACCATTTTGTAGCGTACACTGATCCTAACCAGGCCTGATTCTCAACTCTGCCACGTTACCTTATGCTAGCATATCTCCTTTGACTTAAATGGATTTTATTAGTATTACACCAATGTAGCTGAGTTGAAAATCAGGCCCAGCTGCATTTTAACTCTGTTCCAAATTGTGCTACAACCTTGGACAGAACTGGATACAGCAACAGTTCTCAAACAGTGGGTCAGGACCCCAAAGTGGTCGTGAACCCATTTTAATGGGGTCACCAGGGCTGGCTTAGATTTGCTGGGGCCCAAAGCCAAAGCCCTAATTCCACCACCTGGGGCCAAAGCCGAAGCCTGAGCCCCAGTTTCTAGGGTCGAAGCTGAAGCCTGAGGGCTTCAGCCCTGGGTGTTGGGGCTCAGGCTATAGGCCCCCTGCCTGGGGCTGAAGCCTTTGGGCTTTGGCCCCCCAGCTCAGGGCAGTGTGGCTCAGCTTTGGCCTCCCCCCCCACCCTAGGCGACGGGGTTCGGATGGGCTCAGGCTTCGGTCCCTCCTCCTAGGGTCGTGTAGTAATTTTTGTTGTCAGAAGGGGGTTGCAGTGCAATGAAGTTTGAGAACCTCTGAGCTATAGCATTTCAAGGACAGTTGTGACCTAGGGACCCTTGGTGCCAGTTGGCAGAGGTCATAGGGGGTAATAGGGTTTTACAGGGATCCCCTGGGTTGGATATCTGCATGGTAGTTCACCTAAGAATGGGATGTGAGGTCTCTACCAAGAGCCAGTAGTAAAATGTATGTATGGGTAATATTTAAGGAGTTAGGTATCTATACTAAAAAATATGTGCTTAAGGTCTTGGAGTTAAGGTAGATCACCAAAAAGGTACATACTTTGAAGAAGTTTCTTTCAGGTAGGAAGTAACTGACACATATCTCCCTGGCTGACCACCTCTATATGATATGCTTTGTGCTGTATGCCTGTTTGCACTGAGCCAGGTGTAAATTGACAGATTGTCCTGATTCTTAAATAGGACCCTTCCCCACTGCTGCTTGTGAAATCTACAAGAGAGGAAATCTGTAGGAAGAAACAAAGGATTTGTCTGATATATCTTGGAATGCAAAGAGACACACTGAATCCTGCACCTAGGAGTCAAATTGACAGCGTGCATGTCTCATGAAAGAAGAATCATAGAATATCAGGGTTGGAAGGGACTTCAGGAGTTGATCTAGTCCAACCCCCTGCTCAAAGCAGAACCAATCCCCAACTAAATCATTCCAGCCAGGGCTTTGTCAAGCCTGACCTTAAAAACCTCTAAGGAAGGAGATTCCACCACCTCTCTAGGTAACCCATTCCAGTGCTTCACCACTCTCCTAGTGAAAAAGTTTTTCCTAATATCCAAACTAAACCTCCCCCACTGCAACTTGAGACCATTACTCCTTGTTCTATCATCTGGTACTACTGAAAACAATCTAGATCCATCCTCTTTGGAACCTCCTTTCAGGTAGTTGAAAGCAGCTATCAAATCCCCCCTCATTCTTCTCTTCTGCAGACTAAACAATCCTAGTTTGTGCTCCAGCCCCCTAATCATTTTTGTTGCCCTCCCCTGGGACTCTTTCCAATTTTTCCACATCCTTCTTGTAGTGTGGGGCCCAGAACTGGACATAGTACTCCAGATGAGGCCTCACCAATGTCGAATAGAGGGTAATGATCACGTCCCTCGATCTGCTGGCAATGCCCCTACTTATACAGCCCAAAATGCTGTTAGCCTTCTTGGCAACAAGGGCACACTGTTGACTCATATCCAACTTCTCATCCACTGTAACCCCTAGGTCCTTTTCTGCAGAACTGCTGCCTAGCCATTCGGTTCCTAGCATGTAGCAGTGCATGGGATTCTTCCGTCCTAAGTGCAGGACTCTGCACTTGTCCTTGTTGAACCTCATCAGATTTCTTTTGGCCCAATCCTCTAATTTGTCTAGGTCCCTCTGTATCCTATCCCTACCCTCCAGCCTATCTACCACTCCTCCCAGTTTAGTGTCATCTGCAAACTTGCTGAGGGTGCAGTCCATGCCATCCTCCAGATCATTAATGAAGATATTGAACAAAACCGGAAGGGTCACAAGCCTGCCTGCCTGTAAAGCGCTGCAAGGATTTCAGGTGAGGATTAGATATGAGAGTATCTTATTAATTAAGTCTAGGCTCTAGAATGGAGTGTTTATTATTTTATTTTATATGTAACCATTTGTTTCCAATACCTCTACTTGTTAACTCTCTATACTTTGTTTAAAAAACTTGATTTCCCCTATAAGCAAATCTAAGTGTTGTGAGTTAAGTGTAGCAGTGATCTGAGATGGAACTGGTAAGTGGGGGTATACTGTTTCTTTGGAAGCAGTGAATTGGTGGATATGGTGAGTATCCAGTGGACCAGAAGCTGGGCCAGGGAGATGCTCTGAGGACTGGACTGTGCCTGTTAACCAGCAGAGTGACAGCAGGACCTGTGAAGTATAAAGGGGGGTGCTTGTGTTGCCGGTGGGGTTGGGGAGCTGACTCACAGCCGGCCACAGACGAGGACTCACATTAAGGGAAGGTGGTAGTGAGGTGTTTCACAACCCTGGGTACCCCAAGGAAGCATCACAACAGTTATACCACCCATGCTGTAAAACAGTACTATGCTTTAACCATATGAAGAGACAATTGTAACCCAGTATGTCATTTGTACAGTGTGGATGGACCCAAAGGGAACATAAGCCTCTCTGTCAGGATGGGAAGAAAAGAAGAGACTGGATAACTATGAAGAAAGAAGACAAGTTTCTATCCACATCCACTATGCAAGAGATAAACTCACAATCCTTCCTTTCTATTTTCCCTGTTCTTCCACCAACCATACTTTGCATAATAAAGGCAGACCAGTGAACCTCTCAGCTACTGAATCATTTAGCTTTTGGAATTTCCTTAGTCATAAGAGGCGTCTCTTGCCTTTCAGCACTTTACCCATCCCACACATTGCTTGTAGAAAAGCTTCTTTTCACAAGAAATGCACATCATTGTCATGCATCAGAGACTAAAACCTAACACAACATCATTTCTGCTCTTCCGGGAGAAGACTGCTACAGTGATGGGAGGTGTAGCCTCTTTAGTTAGTTTTAGAACAGCCTAACAGAGATTTTTGCAGTAAATACTGGAGGAAGGATGGTCTTGTGATTAAGGCTCAGGAAAATTTGAACAGAATGGAAATAGAACTAAAATGAGTCAAGGTACCATTATGTTATCACTTTTTCTCCTTCATCTATATTTTTAGGATAATTTAAACAGAGTTGCTTATCCTCTTGTTTTAATAACATGCAACTTAGGCCACACTGATGTTGGATGAAGATAGTTACCGATCCACCGAAGTCCCAATGCCTTGTATGCCCAAAACTGCCATTGATCATTCTCAGTTGGAGTTTAGGTCTGCAAGGAATGCCAAAGGGCTCCCAGAGATGAAATTGCACAGATTCCCTTCTTGAACTCAGAACACTTGTAAAAGTTGCAGTACAGTGTAACAGGGAAGGGATTTTTTTTAACCAAATCACCAAAAGTTGTGTCACTGAAGCAGCAGAATAATCTCCTAGTAGTTTGAAATGTTCCCTAAAGGCTATTCAAGTGCTATCATGTATTGAGGATCAAAAAAGTGAGTTAATTATCTCGTCAGCTACTGAACTAAAATAGAAAATTGTGCACAGCACATATCTTACAGGTGTTAAGGGAAAGATACTAGTTTCACAGATGGATTAAAAAGTATATTGTAACTGAGGTGTTAGGGCAGTGGTTCTCAACCTGCGCTCAGCACAGAGCTGCAGCCCATGTGACATCCTCCGGGCCACACAGATAGCATTGGATGTGGCCTACAATGGTAAATACGTTGAGAACTATTGTGAGGGTAATATCAAATACAATAACTTTGCGTTAGTTTCTTCGTTTGTAGTGCAAATAAACTTGGTAAATATGAAAACTTCCATCTTGAACAGTTGTTCATGCTGGTTGTAGGGTGTGTTTTGTTTATTTGTTTTCAAACTCCACTATCTAACTGATATTCAGATCTGAGCCATACACAAAATTTGTACAGAACTCTAGCATGGTTGCTTGCTCCTTTGTGGTCTAGAGGCCTGGGCCCAGCCGACCCTGATTACTGAAGAGGCACAACTGAAGAGAGCAGCTGGTCCCCTACAAAGGAACAGCAAGTTTCATTCAGGAAGCTGAGCAGGTGAGACAGGGAAGACTCTAAAACTGGGGGGAGTTGTTAGGAAAGGCTGGGAGTAGCCTAAGCCAAGGCAGGAAGGGTCATGAGGCACCAAAGGAGCTTGGGCCTGTGCCCAGCCTAAGGCTAAGGGGAAGGCCTTTGTGTCACGTTTTAGTTTAAGTGAATAAACCAGACCCAAAGGAGGGCTGTTGTTGCACTTGTAAAATCCTCATTTGGAGCTAATTTGAGGAAAGGGGAAAGTGAGGTGAAGGACTGTTCACAGGGCTGCCTGAGGCCACAAACAGGTGCCTGAGACTAGGCCACATGTTGACAGAACCAAATTTTATTTTTATGATGTCCTGATTTTATTCAAGGTTCAAATGTCACCTGAGACCCTTATCAAGTTAAATTTTACATGCAATTTTTATAGCTATTGGAATATTTGTGTAATGCACTTAAAAATTAACATAGTATGTAATCATTCTGAAGTGCGCTGGCAGAAATGAAATAAACACTCGAAGTAGTGTCAGTCATATCTGGTATGTGTCAAAATCTGTCCAGTGTGGGTTGATAGACTAGCCCAACATTAGAGAGCTAAGACATCATGTACTATATAAGCAATAATTACAAATTATAATGGGTAAGAGAATTTGGATTTAATAGTAATACAATGTAAAAACAATGTCATTAATTATATGACTGCATGCCAGCTGAATTGAATCTAAAATTGCTATTATTTTGTGATTCAGAAAAAAGCACATCTGTTCTACTCTATGTGGGAGAAGGATAGACTTGGGAGATAAATATGAGTTTAGGCTGTTTCTTTTACTGTTTGAGCTGAATTTAAATTTTTAAAAACCATCTTGGTAGAGCCCTGATTTTTTCCCCCACTGCCTACCTCTTTATTCAGTTATTTACACCTGTGCAATGTGGGTGTGAAATACTACCAGAGCAGAGTTGTTGCATTTCATACGCACTGTGCACTTAGGTATTAATGACTGCAAATACATCTAGGTAGAAATAGGTCCACAGATGTATGTTCATATCTGTCACTATCATTAACATGAAATACTAAGCACTTATACACTATGGTGATGAGGGACATAAATGTCTAGTTAGAAAGAATGTGGAAGAGCTACTAGTTATTGAGGAGAGGGAAAATATATTTTACTGCTGAAACTAGCTGATCAAACCGTTCTACATCTCTGCTGAACTGAGTGAAGAGACCTTTTTTTCCAAGTGCAACCTTGTCGAGTTCTATAACCTTTATCGTTTTGTAATTGTTTCACATCTTGTTTTCGTATCTAAGGACCATTTATTGACTGAAAATGTATGAGCCACTTTAGAATATTTCCTGTTCCTTTAGAAGATAAAGTATGGGATAAAAATCCACTTTGCAGCATGTAGCTTTCAAAACCTGACATTTCTTACTAAGATATCACCTTCAATAGACATAAATTCATAATTTCCTTATCTCAAGGGCACTTGCCAAAGACATTCAGGATAGGGGCATTGATAGTACATTACAATATTTTCTCTCTTTGAATAGATTAGTGGGCTCTCAAACCTAGCAATGTTTCAATATGTTGCCGGATTACCATACTTTCTAATCCACATAAGATCATGGCCCTGAGTATTACTGGATAAGATGTCACAGCTGGACATTTGCCATTCTTAAGGTTACTGAGAGCAAGTGGAAGCATCTTAGTTTGTAATATGATTATGTGTAACCTCAACATTTCCATGCATCAGAAACCTATAAGGCTGAAAGGTGAGGTTTCTTTTAACTGTATCAAATCAGTTATTTATTCATTTGCGTTGTAGTCATTGCTAAAAGCTCCAATCCGAGTCCCTACACTCAAGGGTTTTTAAATGAACATGGGTTTTAATTTCCCTCTCTATACAGTTGGCAATGGCATCCCTTTCCTCACAAAATTGCATGGGAGAAGGAAGTTATTCAAAAATCTCCATTCATTAAATTTTTTGAGCTGGGTACAATTTTTGAACAAATATTTTATTCAAAAAACTGCAGTTTAGTGTCAAATTCAGAGAATAATTTCAGCCCCCCAAAATTAAAAAAAAAAAAAAAAAAAAGTTAAAATGTTTTGTTTTGACCCTTTAGAAACAACATATTTCAATTTTTCCTTTCAAAATGATGTTTTGTGTTGAAATTTGCCTAAATTAATTTTTTAAAGTTAAAATATCTAAAAGCAAAATATTTCATTTTGGATTAAACAGAACATCTCTGTCAATGTAAAACAACTTGTTTTTTTTATTTTGCTGAGAAAACTGAAAAGTTTTCATTTTGGATTGACTCAGGGAACTGAAACATCTGTTACGTGCACAGCTGATCAAGGGTTTCCAAGGCATTGCCTTCTCAAATTTTCCTTCTTGAGATGCCACACAGACAGAGGGCATTTATCCAAATGCATTTTTTTTTTAAACAGGAAAATGCTCTGGTTTTCAGGAAACAATGTCATGTAGTATGGCTGATCCCCAGTTATTCCATCCCTCCAAAACACAATGGCAGCCCACATTTGACTTGGCTAGACTGAGAGGCCATCTCAGTTTGTTGGAGTGGAGGGGGAAGGGTGATGTTTAGGTTTTTCTGTGCCCACACTCTCTTCTGTGCTTGCCTGTCATTTGGTTACTTTCTTTTGGTTTCCTGTGCACCATACATTGGAAGGGATGATCAATATCAGTAGCTGTTAATATAGCTTTTTCCCCTTCCTTTCTGCACAAATCCAAGGATGATTCTTCTCTCACATCACTTTTATAGCACCGTAACACCAATAACTGAATGCAGTTACTCACGATTTACCCAAGTGTGAGAGGTGAATCAGGCCCAAGATATATACAGTATAGGCTCTGACCCTGCAAAGATGAAGTTAATAGGACTGTGTGCAGTGTGTAAAGTTAAGTACGTGAGCTGGGCTACCTTTCTCTTCATTGCTTGAACTACCATTTAACTGACAGTGGAAGAAAAGGATGTGGCGGGAACATACGATTTTTCTCCAATACTGTTGGAACAGATGGGTTGTGAAGCACTTTATGGAATCTATCAAGAACCCTTAGAACTTCTGGGAAGCTACCTGAACCCTGAGGATGTTTCAAACCAAGTCAGACTATCACCTAAGAGAATCACTGAGTATACAGCAGGCATATTTGAGAAAGAAATCCGAAATGCCCCAGGAATTGATCAGCATGAAACTGATGAGGTCGAGTCACTTGGACCATGAGCAAAGTTAAGATGCTGAGGGCGACAATCCATGGAGAAGAGAACCTCCAGGCAACAGTGGGAACAACTGCTGGAATTGTGTTAGGCCTAGTTCTCTAAAACACATACAGTCATTCTGCTGTTTTTATTAATGTTTCAAAAAGGAATACAAATAAGAACCTAATTGAATAGGGGGGAAATGATTGGATTATTGTGTGAGAATGATAACTCTGATGTAAATACTGTAGAGATGAAGACCACTTTCGATTTATGTTGTCTTTAAAAAATGATAAATACACTACACAGCCATTTCTATACTTCAACCACTCTCTTTACCTCTACCAAATTCCCCTCTCCCAGTTACTCCACTACTCTTAGCCCATATGCTTTCGTTCACTCATTTAGTCTTCTCAAATTGGGACTCAGGATTCAATCTCTATTGCTTTGCAATTTAGACACAGTACCACTTGACTCAAGCTTTGGAAGTCTGCCAAAAGTATCCCACAGGCCACCTTTTAGTCCTCTGAACAGTCAAATTTTCCTGTACTGCACCATGAACAAGGGCTAGAGCGCCCACATTATGAGAGGGCACAGGAAGTCTGGGATATGAGTGCTTGGACTTGGGCCTGCATAATGAAGTATAGATGCTGGAGCCCCAGGTTGGGACCCTGGGTTCAACAATTCATAACCTGGGGTAGATGATCAAGCCTAAGGTTAACAAATCCAGGGTTTGTTAACTTTAGTTCTACTAACCCTGATCTTACGGTGCAGTGTAGACGTATCTTATGTGATCTAAGACAAGCCATCAGAATGTCTCTCCTTTCCCCAAGCTTGGGATGGTCCACTTGCAGGGATTCTGGGCCTGATTCTCCCCCCCCCCCCCCACTACCTTACACTTTATGTAGTCATGTTGCACTCATTTTGCACAGATATACATTTTAGGTCCAGATCCTGCAAATATTCTCTCAAGTAATTAAATGGAACAATTCATGGGCATAAAGTCAATAGAGCTTCTCACAGGTCTAAAGTTAAGCATGTACATGATTGTTTGCATGATTAAGGCTCTAATTTGTAAACTAGCACACAAGAAGCAAAATTAATCGAGAATCAGACACAGTGACTATAGTCAAACTGATAGCCTAATAAAATCTAAAACGTGGAATCCTACTTCTAAATAATTACATCTTTGCAGCATCCTAGTTTCCCTTCATTTCTAAACAAATAACCTAACGTACTACTTGAACTCTTTACTTTATACTACCTCTTTCTTACTCTAGCTTTTTGGACCTCCATATCTTTCTTTCCTTTCCAGTTACATTACAGCCCTGATCAATTGCCTCTCACTAACAAAAGAAGTAGAAGACCATTTATCCTTCAGGTCAGAGGTTTTTAGGCGATTGCAATTAGCTGGCATATCCAGCCACTCTAACAATACCGTTAACTGTATACAATTAGGAAACTATCCCTTAACTTATTTAGATTATATTTTAAGTGGCTCTCATGTTCTAGCTGCTGATAAATATGTCTTACAATATTTAAACGTGATTTTAAAATATTAAAAAAATAGAATAGCAAAAAATCAATACCAGTGCACACAAACTTACCCATTCAACTCAAAACCATCTGCTTTCTTTCCCAAACCAGCTAAGCAATCCCCTCACCATAATGTAGTAACCTCCCACAGCAAACTGTCCAAATCCTTCTATTCATCCCATCTGTTTGAGAAATCTTTCAGCAATCCTAAAGATTGCCCAATCTTAGGCTGTTGGACTGAGGGGACCTGAGAACCCTCTCACTAAAAAGGCCCTGCAACCAGACTATGGGATACTGGTGTAACATTGTTGTCATGCTGCTTAAACAAACTCTGGGAATCTCTAGCAGAAGAAACCTAGGAACTGATTCTCCTCTCACATACACTAGTTTTCCTTCCTTGTAACACCATTGACTTTAATTGCACTATTCCTGATTTACATCCATGCAAGTCAGAGGAGAATCAGGTCTATAGTTACTTGTATTGTGTAATTATGCTAGACTCTGTACAAACACATAACAAAATGCTGGGCCTTGCCCCAAAGAGCTTAAAGGTAATAATTTGTCTAAATGTATAACATAACATTTGTGTATGTTCATTATTTGTTTCACTCCTCAAGGGCTCTCTGCAAGGCAGAATGAAGGCAGTGGGTTGTGTAGGAGCAAAGGCAGGTCCAAAGATCTGCTTCCACTCTCTCCTCCCAAACCACTACCTTTGAGTTGCTTTGGTATGTGCAGGGTCAACCGGAAAGCCACAGACAGTCTCCAGGGGGAGTATCTGTTTTCTCATTCTGCCTGTACATCTACCCAGCCCAGGCTGCAGATTTTTTTTTCTAATGCTATTTGTAGTGGGGTGGCTGCCCCACTCCGATAGGCAGGGGTTAAAAGCAGCCAAGCTAGGCTGATTGGGGAAGCAGCCACAGCTGTGGCCAGCTCAATTAGGGCCCCAGGCTGCAGGCCTGGGTGAAGGCCTACAAAGGTACTGGGGCTACAGAGGTGTAGCCTGGGAATAGATAGAGGCAGCTGGTCCTATCCCCTTGCCAGTGATGAGTGGCCATTACAGACTGCAGTCTGCCCCAGAGAAAGTGGCTACTGCCAGTCATCATCCAGCCCCCTGAGGCAAGGTGAGCATAGAGGGTTGAGGGTTCCCCTGGGAGGGGAGACCCAGAGTGTGGGGGTACTGCTGGGGCAGAACCCTGAGGTAAAGGGTCCGGGAGGGACATGGGGCCAGCAGCAGACGAGACACTGGCCAGTAGGAAGCGCTCTATGTGCTGGAGAGCTAATTCCCAAGACGACCAGCAGGAGGCACTGTGCCGGTGAGGCAACCTTCGCTACACTATTTCTACATTTAAAATTCTACCTGTGCTGCTGTAGCACTTCTGTGCAGAGACACATTACAGAAATGGGATGGGTTCTCCTGGCCCTAAAGCTAATCCACCACCCCCCAAGAGCCAGGAGCTGGGTCAATGGAAGAATTCTTCTGTCACCCTAGCACTGTCTGTACTGGGGGTTAGGTCAGCATAGCTACATCTTTTTCACACCCATGTATACACTGGAATTTCATTCTTGAAAAGGGCAATGGATACCAAAACAATGTATACTGGGGAATTTTTCCCCAGAAGAAATAATGGAATGGGGGGGGGGATGCATTCACAACTTCACCACACTCACCTATGACAATGCTCTTTTTGCCTAAATAGTGTACCTTTTTACAATGACAGGCTATACAGTACACATTTTACATATAAAACATTGAATAAAATAATGTAGAACCCTACCAACACCATTCAAACACACAGAACATTTTAATACAGTAAATACAGTACAGTAATACAGTATAAACCAGTGTCAATTACGCTAAACTTAGGGGTGGTGGCTGGGTTTTCTTGGGCTGGCTTTTCCGTGGCTGGCTTCTTGGTTGCAGAAGTCTTTAAAAAGGATTTTACCAATGTCTGCTCTCCTGCATGAATCTTTGAACAAAAGATCTCCCTATAGCAAGCCACTGCATCATTGAGAGCCCTGGAGACTTTGGCAGACCATTCACGAAAAGGATCACTGCTCTGTATGATTTCCGTCATCTCATCCAGCAATCCAAAGAAACAGGAGAGATTCTTTGTCAGACTCCTGGTTTCCTGCCCTATGTCATCGTCATCATCATCCTTGCTTTCCTCGGATATCCGTTGTTGGTCCAGCTCAATCAGTTTCTCATTTGTCAGTTGCTCAGCGTGAGACTCCAACAACTCCTGTGCATCCTCCTCCTCCACCTCCTCAAAGCCGAGGAAAGGTCACCAACTTAACAATTTCTTGCTTGAGAGCAGGAACGGCATCAAATCCCACAAAGCTGTGGACAGCATCTAGCCATGCACGGTGCCAAATGCCATTCATACATTGCAAAGTGACCTCTTCCCACGACCCGTCAATGTTTTCCATGCAGTTCAAGATATTATAGGACTTCCAAAACTCCTTTACATTGGGCTTTTTCACCTGCCATCTCCTTAATCAGCATGGAGAACGTCCTCTGTAGGTAATAAGCCTTGAATGTGCTGTACTGTACAATAGGGGAACGTGTTCCAATTCACGTCAGTCCTGATCCGTGCAAACAACGGATATGTGGATCAGGACCAACCTAAATCAGAACACGTTCCCCTATTGATGAGCAACAGATATCCGAAACAATGGCTAAGGGGGAGACGTATATCAGGGACCCCCTGTAGATCAGCCCTAAATCACAATAAAGACTTCCCTCCCTTATGAGAATGCATGCTTTAACGGCACACTACACTTTGGGAATGAAGGACCTGACAGTGTCCCTTTAATTTAGTGTTAAGATTAAGGTGCAGCACAGTTTTCTTCATTTTAGTGTAAATTGAATCATGTGCCTGCTAAATAATTAATGGACATATTCCTAGATACACTGAGATGTTTTCACCAGTAAACACTAATAAGAATGCAAGATGAAGGAACATTTTCCTGACAAAAAACTGCCTCATTTAAGAGTCAGTTTTTATACTAAGACAATTTCAGGTTTCTCCATAGAACATGGAAAGAATCTGCAATGGGTCAGCTTTGCATCACAACACATTTTCTTTAATTTAAATGTGATTCATACAGTAGATAATTATTTAGTCCTTTCTGTTCTTGGTGTCTGTTTTGGATGTTCTCTTGGTGGATCCCCCCCCCCCCCATCCATTCACATCTCTATGGACCAGAAAATCAATTTGCAACAGTTACACCTCTGTTGTCTGAATGTACTACAAAACATGCAGTACACTTTCTCATTTTAAATGATCAGTCTGGGAACTATATTTGCTAGAGATTCCTGGATATGAGCTTCCTCATCTGATCCCAGAATGGCTTCATTAGTTGCTCCCATGTGATCGTTCTGAAGCCAGCTAAAAGTAATGCCACTGATGACTTCTGTTTTTGATGATTCTCAGTCAGGATAGACAGGCAGATTGAGACATTCTTGACTGCAGCAATAACTATGTACAGGATCACAGGAAATGACAACCTAAAAAGTTTAAAGATCAGCTCTTCAAGTGGCTTAAAGCAGTGTAGTGCTCTAACTTCAACATAGCTACATCAAGTTATACCAGCTGAGTGTCTGGCCCATAATACTTTTCAATATTAATCTTTAGAGCTTAGGTCACTTTAATTACTCGGTCTATTGTCTGAATTTGACCCACAGACTCAAAATTAGATTTTTAAAAGAACTGGAGATGTTTAACTTCTAATGCTTGTAATTATGTATGCTAAGATAAGGGCAGTCAAACTTCATGAGTCAGGCCTTAAGCTGCTTGCTGTAGGGGTCAGGAAGGAATGTATCGCCTATTGTATAACCTGTTAGTGGCAATATTTTCTTAAGCCTTTTTCTTTTTTTTTTTTAAAGCATCAAGTCATGTTGAAGGCAGGATAGTGGACATGAACACACCCATGGTCCAATCTTGTATGGCAAATCCTATATCCTATTTGTACATTCCATTTATTTCTTGATTTTTCTCAGACTTTCTTCCTCACGACCTCTATTGTGTCAGATGTTACCTGCTTTAAAGAGCTGACAACATAAAAAAAATAAGTCAGTATTTTTATTTTTTTAAAAAGCAGCACTGTTTGTGGATACCTGATAGTTGTCTTGGCCCCAGTCCTGACCAAATATTGTTTAGCATGACAGGACACATGAAGCCCCAGAATGTGATGTAAACAAGTTGCATTCCAGCCCCAACAATCGTGGAGCAGTTTACAGCCAGTGTATAAAGGGAGAAGAAGAGAACTACCCTTGCTGTGAGGGAAGCTAGAGTTGACTGCTTTGTGACTGAGATGCGCGCACACACACACACACAGCATTCTTGACTTCTGTTGAATTTGACAGATTTACATCATCTGAGGATGTGGCTCTATCTATATGAGATGACCTTTCCTCAAGTCAAACCTCCAGCCATCTAACAATTATTGTGATTCTCTCTACTACTTTTAATCTCTCTAATTTTTTTTCCTGGTAGTGAGGTGACCTGACCGGAAAACAGTATTGCATTGGTACTTTTTTTTTTTTTTTTTTTTTTATTAAAGTAATTGCCTTTTGAAAAGAAGATAAATAGGATGAAAACATCTGAGCTTTTCAGTTTCCAGAAACTAACTTCTGGTGTCTGAACTGTTTCACCCTCCCAAGTGTGTCATAAATCAAAGCCTCCTGAGTTTAGCCAAAGGGAGGGGAGGATCAGGGGCCTTTACATCCCCATGTAGAAGGCAGAAATGAAGAGTAGTGGAGCTGTTTATCCACTTGCAGGGATCAGGGCAGTGGCAGAAAGACAGGTCTCAAAAAACAAACAAACAACATAAAACCCATTAGGAAGTCTCAGACTCTGCAATCCCATGACAAAACCAAAGAACAACATTAGTAATATGACTATTAACATTTCCCTGCACTTGCACATCTCACTTCAGGTGGCTCTTTTCTTCCTAAAGGATGCCAAATAACTTTGCTAATTTAAAATCATAAATATCTAAAAGATTGATTTGAGGAGGGACAGCCTGCTTAATATGTAATTACTCGACAGGCAGACAGTCTCCTGGGTGCACAGTATAATCTTGTTTCCATTTATATACTGTAAAAAACATATTGTAGCTAGATCCTCCTGGCTGTATTACCCATGTTTAAAATGTAATGGAGAAATATAGCATCGTTATTTTCTCTTGGCTGGGTTCCGGAGACCACTTGCATTTGACCAACTATTTTAAAGGCTTTAATATTTTTTTATACCAGCCTGTGGTAGACTAAAGCCAAATGCCTAAAACAACTGGCTACAGAAAACAGTAATAGACGCCTGAGGAGATCTTCACAATGCAAAATGTAAATTTGAATTGTAGACTATGAGATTGAGCAGACCTAATAGATCACGCAAACCAGGGCAAGACCTGGTCCAACAGTGTTTTGACAGCTTTGTCAATTCTTATTTAAATTGCTCAGCTGACAGTCTTCCACCACTTTTCTCTGGCAACCTTCCACAGTCTAAAATGTCACTGATTTCGTAGCCTCCGACTAAATGTGAAAGAGAGGGTGAGCAGACTGTGACATGATTTAGTAAACATAATTTTAGTGTCCTTGTCATTTGTGTTTAGTGTTGACAGCATGCTCGGGTATAAACAAAACAGAGGAAGACCTGGTACCTACCTCATAAAGTTTACAGTGTAAATGTACACAACAGCCACAAACAGCTTTGGATGATGCAAGAAAGGTAGTTATGATTTAAAAAAAAAAAAAAAACTATGCGTAGTAGCACTTCTAACGTAGTTGCATTAAATTAGGAGCTTTAATGGAAGATGTGTATTTTCAGGCTGAATTTCAAGGAAAAGAGTGGTTGCCTCGTTAACTGAAGGTGGGAGGGAGAGCAATGTCTGAGGGGAGAACGGAAGAAAGCTTAAGATAGCTCTTTGAAAGAAGTTAGTAGCATTGCTTTCTACTTTAGGCTGTACATTTTCTTATTACAGAGTCTGCAAACCTTGATTTACCCAAACTCCTTAAAGCTGCAACGTGCTTTTTGTAATGCCACAAAAAGGTAATAGTCTTATTTTTATAGCTACAAAGACACTTTCTGAATTACACAATGGTGGGAATGAATTAGATTTTGCAGCATTAGAGCACTGCTCCCCGTTCAAAGAGAATTATGGTAACTACAAGGGTTGTCATGAAAATCTTGCTAATTTTGCCTTAGATTAATTGATAAGCTTACATCAGCATCTGTAGTATTAAATAAACCTTTATGTATCTACTGTAGGGAATACCTTGAACACTGCAGATACTGTGCTAAAGTTACTAAGGCCAGGTCTACTATAAGAGGTCAGACTCACCCCTGCGGCGCCTCCTGCTGGTCGTCTGGGGAATCAGCTCAATCCAGCCTCCGGAGCGCCCTCTGCGAGCCAGTGATCCGCCTTGTCCTCAGCTGGCTCCCGTGTCCCTCCCAGGACCCCGGTGCCCCTTGCTCTGGGTGCTGCCCCCTGGCAGTACCCACACTCACTGGGTCTCCCCTCCCAGGGGAACCCCCACCCACTAACTCCACCTCCCCTCAGAATAATGCTACTGCCAGTCACCATCTAGCCCCACGCCCAGGGGCGGACTGCAGTATCAGCCACTCATCACAGGCAAGGTTGGGTTTGGACCTGCTGCCTTGGTCTACACCTGGGTTGCCCTCTGCAACCCCCAGTACCCCTTGGCCTAATACTAGGCCACAGCCTGGGGCTTTCCAGGCTGGAGCTCCCCAGCCCTGCTCCACTCTGGTACTCTGTCTTAGCTCCCTGCAGCCAGGCCCTTCTCCCTCTGAAGGTAGAGAGACTCTGTCTGAGCTCCTGGCTCCCTGCCTTTATAGGTCCAGCTGAGTCTGTTTGGGGCATGGCCCCAGCTGCAGCCACTTCCCCCAAATCAGCTCAGCCTTCCCTGCCCCAGCCTTTTCCCAGGGCTGTTTCAGGCCCTTTCAGGCAGGAGCGGGTGTCCACCCCGCTACATCTACACTACACACTTACATCGGTCACTCGGGTGTGAAAAATCTACATCCCTGTGTGATATAGTTATACTGACCTAACCCCCGGTTTAGACAGTGCTACATCAGTGGGAGAGCTTCTCCCATAGACATAGCTACGCCTTCTCATGGATGTGGATTAACTACACCAACGGTAGAAGCTCTCATCGGCATAGGAGCATCTTCATTTAAGTGCTACAGCAGGGGTTAGCAACCTTTCAGAAGTGGTGTGCCGAGTCTTCATTTATTCACTCTAATTTAAGGTCTCGTGTGCCAATAACACATTTTAACGTTTTTAGAAGGTCTCTTTCTATAAGTCTATAATATATAACTAAACTATTGTTGGATGTAAAGTAAATAAGGTTTTTAAAATGTTTAAGAAGCTTCATTTAAAATTAAATTAAAATGCAGAGCCCCCCGGATGGGTGGCCAGGACCCGGGCAGTGTGAGTGCCACTGAAAATCAGCTCACGTGCCGCCTTTGGCACGTGTGCCATAGGTTGCCTACCCCTGTGCTACAGTGACGCAGCTGCACTGATGCAGCATTTTAAAGACTAGACCTGCCCTAAGATCTAAAAGCTTACAGAAGCAGCAATCAGAGTTGTAGTTGCTGGTGCTTCAGAGTAGAAAGAATGGAAAGTAGTGTTTTTAAAGAGCAAAAACACTGCCCAAATGTTATGCAATAGTTGTAATGGCTCATACACAGCATGCCTGATGCCCATATCACATGGTCCATCGTGAGATTCATCACCGTAACAACTCTACCTACCATGGCATCAACAAAATCCTAGAGTTGGACTGCTTCAGTTATTGGCCTGATATTTTCAGCCTTGTGAATAGGAAAACACCCAACACAAACACAAACTGATTCTTCTTTGTGCTCCAGTCTGTTTTCATGTGACTAAGCACAAAAAAGAGGAATTGAACAGGGTATCATCCTCTCTTTATAAGAACAAGGATATGTTATGTGTGTAGTGGCTAGAATGTCCCCTGAAGTTGCAGTTTAAGGCCAAACCCTTCAGTTCTTCATTTACTCCGGTAATATTCCCACTGAAATCTGCAGGATTCTGCCCAAACTTTATCTTTTATATTCTTAGTGCTAGAGTGGCAACATAGAAAGAAAGCATGGGGCCAAATCTTCAGCTGGTGTAAATGGCATAGATCTACTGAAGTTGTAGTACAGTATCATCTTTAGGAAAATGCTGTCCATGAAATCACAGGGGCTATTCTGGCCATTTTTTTTTCTTGTACTACAACATCCATTGGAGACGTAATTCTAGTTTTCAGCTTCAGCTAAAGCCCTACTATCTTGTTAATTAAATACTTCCACATAGAACTGTATGTAAATAACTGTTTTGCATTTTTCCACTAGTACAAATTGTCTGGTTTGCTACAAAAAGTAGACAAGTAATGACAAAACTTCCTAAGGGAAAGTAACTACAGTACAATACTACTATCTCTTCTACCTCCTCTCTTATTTCCAATATAGAGAGAGGAAAAAAATTGAAACTAAGGAGGAGAAACAAGTAAAACTACAGAGATGATAGCACATTTGTAAAAGCATTTGCATGTCTAGAAGAGTATTTAATTGAGGAATCATACTGCACTTTATTTTCTGCTGTATAAGTGCATTGCATTAAATGGTATCACCTGGGATTTCTAAAACACATTCACTTACCAGGTAGAATGTTACTGCTAATTGCCCCATTTTTAGTATTCTGTATGTGAAATATTTACCACATTCAGTCCATTGTAAAGCAACACAACTCATTCCACCATTCTTTTGTCATTCTAGAGAAACTTTGTATTTCTTCATTTACTAGCATCATTAGAAGCCTGTTCAAGGACAGCTCTTTCTTAGTGAACGCATTGCAGGGGGATGTGAACTTCTTTTTAAAATGGCTGTTGAGACTGACTAGCAACAGCACCTTGTTTTAAAAAAAAAGTTGCATAAGGACAAGAAATAAAAGGCCAAGTTATTCTTGGATGTAAGCTGTCATAATGCCCCTTATGTCAATGCACATGTTTACAGCAGGCTTGAAGTTGCCCCTGTCTTTCAGACCATATTTATCCCAAACTACCTCATTCCCAGACTCTGTTCCATGACCCACACAGCTTCCTTCCACCTGAAAACTGAGAGGTGGCACCATTTGCTATGCTACCAGTAAGTGTTTGCATGGGGTTTCAAAGATTTAGCCTTAGGAGACGGTGGCCAAAAATAGAGATACAAATTACTTCTATACTAGAGCTGTATGAAATGTTTGCAATGAAACCTGTTGTGTATGAAAATAGTGTAGTATCTCTCAATAGTTTGTGAACCCCATAGTGTGTAGCCTATAGGATGGTTTGGGGCTTAAGAAATAAATAGAAATTAGGTTTGGGGCTTAAGTTAGCCTAACCGTAGAAGAGTATGGGAAACTGAAGTTGTTAGTGTGAGAAAGTTAGAGATAGGTTGGAGAGAGTGTGTAATGAGAAAGTAAGAGTTAGCAAGGACATGACTAAGAGTTATGTTACCATTTATGTATAAATTGCTTAAGCAAGGTTTTTAATGCGTGTTTTTGAGATTTGTGAATTTTGTTTAAATGCTGTCTATTGATAGTATGAGAAGAACATTGGTACAGACATTAATTTAAATAATGGTCAATGTCAAGAAAGTGGAAATAAGGAAGTGGAAGAAACAGAATTATGGTAAAGGACAGTTTTTTGTTAATTTAGTATTAAAGGAGTAGTTTTGCTAAATTGTGGGGAAGCTCCAGTTAACACCAAACATTAGGTTCCAGGATTATAAGGCTGTACTTCACTTTATTAGTGGATGATCACCCATTGATATGCTATTTCATCTTTGAATGTAAGCATGACTGTAGTTTTTGTTTGCTTAATTTTTCTTTTTAAATAAAGTTTGGCATATTATTCAAAGTGTTTCCTATTGGACCTCTACTAAATAAATGTTCTGTAACGGACCGAGAGGCTCAAACCTGAAAAGTTGGGTTTTATTGCACCCTTATTTTTAAAAACATAATATTAATTGGAAACATTTCAACATAAGGTGGTCCTTTCCATATTGTGTGTTTGGGAAGCTGCCAGAATGCAACCAGAGTAGCAGTGTATGTTTAGCTAAATCTTGCAGTTGTATATATTCAGTAAATATAACAATCTAAATCCCATTTTAGCTTCTTCACATTATCTTTAAAGAGGAAAAGATACAATCAAACCAAAGAAAACTTGCTTTTTTCCTTCTTTATACCAATCCTAATGTTCAATTAGGCTCATGTTTGAAAAGCTTGCTAAATTTTGTAATCCTGGACCCAGTTTTGGGCAAGCCTCGTTGAAGTGTCTTACATCAAAAACACGTGAAATTCATTATATTACATGTATTTCACTTGAAACTTGGCTATAACGTTCAGATCCCAAACTTGGAGTGATAGTAGGTGTGAACTCACATGCACGGGTATGAAGATGTGGAAGCAGAAAAAGAACTGACAGGAAGGAGATGCAATGCAGGACAGTTCGTTAGCAAAAGTTAGCAACATTCAGACATCTGTGAAGCAAAAAGGGATTAGCTGTATAATAATCACTCATCCTCCAGAAAACTCAAAGTACTTCACAAAGATGAGTATCATAACTCCTCTGCCTCAGTTTCCCTGAGGAAGAAAGTGAAGTACCCAAGGCCACAAAGCAATCCATGCCATAGCTGGAAATAGAGCCCAGAGCTTTTGAGGCTCAGTCTCATGCTCTAGCCACTGGACCACACTGCTTCCCTGCACACTACACAGCATGTACAGCTGTAATCTATGGCTATTCTGAGCCCCATTCTCTTGTTCCCAGGGCCAGGAGTGTGGAGGCCTTTGGGGAAGAGGGAAAGGAATATTTCATATCACTCAGTAACCTGTGCCCAATAACCAACCAGTGTTAGTTAAAGGATTATGGCTGTGAGGCAAGGTCCTGTAAGAATGAAGTGCAAAAGCATAGGGGAATCTGGAAGTGACACAGAGGCACTCCCAGCACAGGATAGCATAGCAACATCTGGATAAAGCATGATAAGTATCCTACTTTCTCTCACATGGCCAAGTCATAGCATTTTGTTTGTTGTGCAACCACCTGGTGACCTGATAGTGTGTGAATGATAGGTGTCTGATATCACCACTGCAGCACACAAGATGCTAATCCAGCATCATGGCAGGGAGTTAGACTAGATGACCTTTGCGGTCCCTTCTAACCCTATGGTTCTAAGATGAATTTAATATTTCATTGCTTAGGGAAATCTACTTACCCTTGAAATAACCAGTCTGCTTTTCTATACTAGTAACATGACCACTTTCACCAAGAAATCTTCCTGAACCAAATGCCTACATTTGAATACCGCTGAATTTGTAGGACGTGTTTACCCTGTGCATAATAATTATGCAATACTCTTTATGCCTCTCCAGCATAACTCTTCTAGCAGTTTGAGAGTCCTGGTAAATAAATCAGACTTATATGATCAAAGTTCCATTATTCCTGAGAAGCCCAATATCTGTTCACATCCACTTTTTCAATTTGTTTGATTAAATATTGAATTTGGTATCTGCTGGTGTGATTGCATGTACATGAGTTTGAATCTTTCCTATTTAGCTCTGATAGCTGAGGTCAGGTGCTTTGACTCATTTAGCCCTACAGTAGACTGTCATATAGCTGTTTCTGCCTAACAGGCATCTGGAAATGAGATTTACACAATATTTTACTTGTGTAAGTGGATAAACAAGAACAGATCAATTCATCACTTTCTAAGATAAGTAGGAATGAGAAGAAACAGTTCACCCCTTCCTGATTTTAATTTTTTCCTTAATTTCCCAAAGGAAACTGGAAGGAGCTCAAAAAGGCCTGTGACATACTGTACTCTCAATCAGTTTCTATTGAATCAGTACCAGACCAAAAAGAAACATCCTTCTAATAGGATGTAGCGAAATAATCTGGAACCAAAATTAATTTGACATACTTTAGCCTAACATCTTTCTTTACTAATGCTTGAATGTTATCTCATTATGTTCTGCTGAATAATTTTCAGCTTTAAGCACCTTTTCTTTTTCTTCCTTAGTTTTTAGTTGCTAATGTAGCAGATATACTACCTACTATATAGTAAATGGAAACAAGCAGACTGTTATAGCATTTATTGTGTAATAAATTGGTATGCATGCTTACCATGTTTCTCTTAGAGTCAGAAGTGTTGAACTGAATTACCATATAAACACAACTGCTATCAACTACTGGGGACTTTCCTTAAGTGTCTGGTTGGGGTGTACAAATCCTGTACCAAGCAAGGAGGAATTAGAGTAACTGTGTGCTCAGGCAGCCCCGCCACACATGTGAGGCATGCTAATCTTGGAGAAGGAGTCTTAAAAGGGAGAAGCTCTGTTCAGAAGTGCCGAGCTTGGGGAAGTGGACAGACTTTATCTTCAGCTCCCTGAAAGGAACACCGAAATGAGCCAAGCTACTTTAGGTGGTCTGTGAGCACAGAACTAGGACAGATAGCGGGAGGATCCTGGTAGGATAGAGGGCTGGTGCCACTCCTTATTTCGGTTTAGTTAGCTTCCTTTCCTTTGTTACCTTGAGAATTGAGACTAGTGGCTTGATCCTAGAGCAGACCCTCACTGAGAAGGAGCTTTCTGAGGAAAAGGTTACCAAACATAGGAAGTCATCCTGGGAAGAAGCAACAGAGCTCTTAACCACTTACTACAATGATCCCTGGGCCAGAACCCACAGTAAAGGCAGGTATTGGCTTCTCCTGCAGCATCAATGGGAAGATAAGCAGAAAACCTCATGGGCAGAAGGACTATCAGGCCTGGACCAGGGCTTTCGATCTGCTGTGAGGTCCTGGGAATATTGGGTGAAAACCCCTAGCTTACCCTGAAGGTGGTGAGACCAAAGGTGACCTGGCTGGAGGGCTGAATCAGAAGGCAAAGGGAGACCACCGGCAGACCTGGTTGGCAAGATTACAGAGGGAAAAATGCTGCACGTAGCCACAAGGCAGTGTGCTGGCTGTTGAGTCACTTTGCCAAAATAAAGATATATCTACATTTCGATCATGATTCTCAGCGGAAGGGGACATACCTATGTCAGCTCCAACTGAGCTAACACACAAGGTAGCGTAGCCATGGCAACCTGAGTGGTAGGATAGGCTAGCCACCCTGATATGTGCCTAGGGCAGGGGTGGGCAAACTTTTTGGCCCAAAGGCTACATCTGGGTATGGAAATTGTATGGCGGGCCATGAATGCTCACGGTTCCCGACCAATGGGAGCTGTGGAGGCAGCACTTGGGGCAGGGGCAGCGTGCGGAGCCCTCTGGCTACCCCTATGCATAGGAGCCGGAGGGGGGACATGGAGTCCCAGCACATGCGGAGCAGGGCAAGCCCTGGACCCCGCTCCCCATCAGGAGCTCGAGGGCCAGACTAAAATGTCTGAAGGGCTGGATGTGGCCCCCGGGCTGTAGTTTGCCCACCCCTGGCCTAGGGTCTTGGATAGGTCTGTACTTGGAGCAGCTAGCCCTTCCCTCCACTTGTGCTGCCATGGCTACACTGTATCTGGAGTGTGCTAGCTCGATTAGATCTAGGGTGCGGGTGTCCCCTCAAGCTGGGAATCACACCCCCAGCTCACAGTGTAGACATAACCTAAATAGTAGGTACCTATGATTTGTCTTGGAAAAGGGATTTGAGTCCCATCCACTGCTGCCATGAATTTCCAAAAGCCCATGAAGTGTAGCATAATGAAAACCATTAAACCCCAAGTGGCCACAGACTTGTCTCCATTTTCAATCAGCCAACTTTATTCTAAAATCAATCACATGGAACTATTACAAATGTTCCCTTGTGTACCATTAGTCTCTAGTCAGGTATTCCAAAAATGCTGCCTACTAAATAAAAATAATGGTGACCATTGTGGGTTTGCAGTAATTGAGTTTATAACATAATTAAACAATGAGCAGTATACATGGAAATGCAATTGGGTAGCTAATTATTTATGTATGAAATACATAGATTATCTAGTCTCTACTGGTCTAGGTTCAAATGTCAATTAATATTCTAGTAATCATTGTCAATTTTGAATATAGGGAATTATTATTTCATGTTGTGTGATATTGTCTACTAGTACTCTTTATTCAAGAACTTGATTTGTATTTTAAAAGGAATCTGTAAATAGATCTAAAAAAACTGCTAATTCACAAAGGCAGATTTTACATACCAGGAAAAGTTATAAATTATATAGCATTATTATAGGACAGCATTTATATACATTAGTATACTCAAGCAGAAAGATGTTTGTTTTAGTGATCTCTCTATTATAATATCCACAAATTGCTACACAAACAGGTAAACGGGGGGAGGGATAGCTCAGTGGTTTGAGCATTGGCCTGCTAAACCCAGGGTTGTGAGTTCAATCCTTGAGGGGGCCACTTAGGGGTCTGGGGCAAAATCAGTACTTGGTCCTGCTAGTGAAGGCAGGGGGCTGGACTCGATGACCTTTCAAGGTCCCTTCCAGTTCTAGGAGATGGGATATCTCCATTAATTTATTATTTATTATAACAATTATGTATCCAGGCATATGACAGGTCAAGAGATTCATTCGAAGTATGAAGAATCAGAAATTTATTTTTAGATTATTTAAAAAATAGCCACTGGATAAATAACAAGAGAAATGCCATTTATTGTATTCTATTTACAAAAGGAAAACTACCTAACAATACTTTTCAATTGTATCCAGCCAAAAGTCATGAGCCAGAGGGGTACTTTATAATCAACTTCTCTCTGTGGTAAGTTGTTGCAGTTTTTGTATTTTCTTCCTATTTAGAATAAAACACGATAAAACTATATGGCTGACTCCTGCATGTTTTCTTTACTGAATAAACTTTATTGAAGAGGATTGCATACTTTGAAATTTGCTCCATATTTGTTACTTTGAACTTTACCCCATAAAACCTGAAAAAAATATATGCAATGACAAGGATATTTTTGAAAAACAACTATTGAGACACCTTTTTCCTCCCCCTCAAAAAAAAAAAATTCTACCCATGCATGAGCAATGACATTATGGGGAACTGGTTCCTTTGTGCTTTTTCTTGATAAGGTTGTTGACGTCATTAGGCCTATATATATGAACCAAAGTTCTTCCATGTTTAAACTCTGTCCTTCCATGTTTAACTCTAATCGACCTCAAAAGCCAAGGACAGGAATTGGAATGTGTAAATAGCCAGTTACCAATTACGACCTTGCTCATAACCAGGTCCCAAGCAATAATGATGAGGTTTGCATGTTTCTAGCTGGAGGAGGGGTAGTAAACTAAGGGTAAACAGAACCAAATGACTGTTTAGAGGAATGTTACTAACAAGCTAGATTTATAGCCCTAGAATGATTTAACGGCTTAAATGTATGAACATGTCTTCGGTAGAGAGGGGAGGGGGAGTAGGGGGGGTGGTAGAGGGGGAGAGAAGGGGGGGCTTAGTTGTAAGGTATAAGAAGAGAGAAGCTATTTTTTACTGATGTGCTCGATTTGAGACTTGCCTGTCTCCTTGCACCACTTTGAGATCTCAAATAAACTTTGATTGTTTCTCCACCCCGGTATGTTTATTGGCGCGAAGCACGCCGGGCAACGAACCCCGCTGTTGCTGTCCTCGGGCCTCTGTGCCTGCAACAAGGTGAATTAATTGAAAATTAGTTTTACAATGGGAAGCTAAAGCTGCCCCATAGATAATTAATATTATTACTATTCAATCACTTTAAATAATCCATCTCATTAGCAACTAATACCACCAGCTCTTCCAACACATGAGTTAAGTAGTAATCCCCTAAGGGAGAAACATGATAAGCCAGTGTAAGAAAGACTAATTGATTCTACTAACACTACCTTGCCATAAACGGATTAGGTAATCATTCTGAATTTAAGACAGAAATTAACTGCAAAATTAGCAAATACCTTTCCCTTTCCCTCTGCAGTGTTGTGAGGACCCAAGGCTTTACAAAAGACAGAGTATGATGCTGACCAGAGACCACTTGTGACAATCTGCAGCCACAGTGGGTTGCCCCCCTCCTACACTGATGGCTCCAGCCCTGAAGTTTAGCCCCTGACATTTCCCTGGCTACTGCAGATTAACTAATTTTAATGCAACACTGTTATGGAAAAGAGAGGTGTGCAGTGGAATCCCCTCCCTCAGCAGCCTGCTGAAATCCAGAGCAGTTTGTTACCAATCCAGCCTGCATGTCTCCAGCTCGGAAGGGCCTAGCTTCTCTCTGAGTCATTCCTCTCCCATGCTCTGGAGTGTACAGCCTAACCAATCAGCACAAGTGTACTTAATTGCAAGATGAAATGTTTATATACCTTATCAGTAGGGATGTTTGCTCTCTGTTAGAAGATTTGCTTCTGTGCAGGAGCCAGGCTGACCCATTAATGGCCTGCCCCCAGGAACAGTTCATCTGCAAGGGATCACACTCAAGCTCTCTAGCAGCCCACGCTCTGACTGCAGTGGGGGTAGAATTTGCACAGTTTCACAGACCCTCCACTCAATCTCATACCACTTTCCCTTTCTCATACCCCACTATTTGACTGGTAGCCCTTGGTCTTTCCCTCCCAACCCTGCCAGAGGCTGCTAGTTCCATGGAAGTGTTGCTCTGCCCTTCATTGCTGGCTGCTGTAAACGCTCCTGTACTGGAGTGAGGTTGTGGAGATCCCTATACCTACCCCAGTCAGCTCAGCAGGGCACCGGCTCAGGGCAGGGGTGGGGCAAACTGTGCCTAGTATGATGGTGGCCACTACTCATACTCATAGACTATGGTGACTTTCAGCCTTAAATTTCAGTTTGTTCTACAGTGGGCCCTCTGGCAAGGTATATGCTGGGAACATTTGCCTGCCTGGCTTCTAGCATGTTCATTGCCAGTGTGTGTGATGTGCTGGGGTGCACCTGGACTGAATGGGAGAGTGAGGAGTGGCTGCAGGGGGAGAGTGGAGTGCAGGTGACAGGTGAAATGGACCTGCTGAAGAGGGAGCCAGGGTGGGTGGTAGAGGAGCCATGGTTTGGGCTTTTCCCTCTCAGAAAGCATTTATCTGTGGCAGCATGGAGTGGACAAGCATGAGCCCTAGTTCAGGCAGAGTCCACATGGTGGGGCCAGAGCCCACCAGGGCATTTGTCTTTAGATGAATGTGGTGCTATTGTTGACTTTTACACACAAATTTTCCGTGTACTCCCACATACAATTCACTCCCATGAGGCTCTACTGGCATGACAAGGTAGATTAGTTTGTGGCAGCTCATAAAGGTCTTCCTTCCTTACCTGTGCCCCATACGCATACAACACGTATGCACTGGAGCATGCACAGAGGCCCACTTTTAAACAAATACACAACCCCTGTACCCCCAACAAGTATACACATGCATGACTCCCACGTACATTCATACACCTCACCCATGCACACATTTATACGTGCCTCTCAAATGTACATAACCCTTCTCCATGTGCACATACTTACAAGTTCTGACACACTCCCTCTCTGCACCCCTTCTCATAAAGACAACTACCTCTCCCTCATGCACCCTCGCACACAACTGCACACAGACTCATACACCCCCTTTCTCACACATACTCCTTCATGCAGTGTCTCTCTTCTGAGAAATAGGTGTCCCCTGAAGTCTCTTGCAGGCTGCAGTTGCTGGTGGGAGCCCTGCCCCACACCCCCTCGGATCCAATGTTCCTCCTGCCTGGTGATATTTGGAGCTTGGCACTTTGAGCCTAAACTGAGCTGAGCAGGGTTAAGCAGTGACTCTCTGTCCCTCAAAGGGATCCTCAGAGGTCCCTTTGGGGACCTAAGCCAGATTGCCACAGGACTCCCTTTTCCACTGCGGGTTACCCTAGGTTGCTTTGTCATCTGAGCGCACCATATAAAGGCCCAGTCCCAGCCTCTTCCTCTCTCCTCCCCCCCCCCCCATTCAGCTAGAGCAAGCCAGAGCCTGCCTGCCTTCCCAACTGGATGTTAATTTACAGCTTCAGAGAGCTGCCTGCCTTGCTCAGATCAATACTTGGGCTTGAGCCAGGGGTGAGGAGGGTGGGAAGAGGAAGAGGGGGCTCTGGCTCGCCTCCCCCACATTCTAACCCAGGGGCTGCTCCAACTATAGGCAAACTAGGCAGCTCCCTTGGGTTGACAGATTTCTGTGAGAAGTGCTGTCACAGAGGGTGGTCTATGGTGATATGAATTGCAGATCACTCAAACTGCCCCAGGTGGACCCTGCAGGCTTGAGCTAAAAAGGCAAATACTATGCCTTGACAGGTTTCAGAGTAGCAGCCGTGTTAGTCTGTATCCTCAAAAATAACAGGAGTACTTGTGGCACCTTAGAGACTAACAAATAATCCTGTTTGGAAACCTAGTGCACTTTAACATAGTCCTGTTTCAAACAAGACTGCATCAAGATGTATGAGCTACCTTGTTAGTTCACACTAGCAGGGTCTACACGGTTGAGCACTCTGCAATTCATGTTGCTGTAGCTCATCATCTGTGGCAGCACTTCCTCTCAGCTATCTAGTTTGCCTACAGCAGTCTCTGAGTCTGATATACATTTAAGGCCCCTTTACCCCCACTCTGGTGACCATAGTACTGATCTCATGTGGAGAATGTGCAACCATGTATGGAGGTCTAGAGATTGGCTTGATGACTGGACAAAGGGAATCTTTGCCCCCTTACCAAAGAAAGGGGCTATAACAAAGTGCAGCAACTATTGTATCATCTTCCAGATATTGCACATGAGTAAAGTACTGCTCTCCGTAATTCAGGAATTGCATGACCAAATAATAGAAGCAGAACTACAACAAGCTGGTTTCAGAGAGGGGCAAGGCACTGATGACCAAATCATGAATATCTGTCATATCCTTAAAACTGTAGGTAGTGTAGTCACCCATTGATTGTGTTTCACTGACTACTCCAAAGCATTTAATACCATGTAACATAGTCATTGCTGGATGATATTGACAGATATTGGGATTCTACAGTATCTCATTGAGAGTCTCTACTGTTAACAGCCCACAATGTGAACAGTGGGCAACAGCAAGTGGTTTTCCACTGGGCAGGGTATGAGACGAGAGTGCATTCTTTCTCCAAATCTTTTCAACAGGTACACGCAATGTAAAAATCTTCCAGGGCCTGTCTAAGTGGAAGGAGCTGAGATTTCCATTGATGGATGCCTCTTTACTGACCTCAGTCATATGATACTCTTTGCTGCAACCACCAATGCAATGCAACAAATGTTAGTCTGTAAAAACAGTTAGTGAGGAATATGGACTATCCCTGAATGTGGCAAAAAACAAATGCATGTACACAATCAAGAACAACAGGATGCAAGTGGACATCACAATTAACAGCCAAGGTGTAGAGGCAGTAGATAAATTTAATCATTTGGAATCATACACCTTTGACCAAAGAGGCTGTGCCAAAGAAATCTGAAGACTATGAGGGGTGGCTCACTCAGCCGTGGTCTCCCTTACTAAAGTGTGGAAAAATCATGGTAAGCTCCACCTAACCTCCTCCTGTTCCATAGCTACGTATGGATGTGAATCCTGGGAAATAAATGCCGCTGAGAAGAAGAAAATTGAAGCCTTTAAGATGTGGTGCTGGTGAAGACCCTTGCATGTTTCCTTGATGGAAAAGATTAATATTTGAAATATTGAAAGAAGCAGAGTCTGCTCTTTGAAATCAGCAGGTGCAAACTTATGTACTTTGGTCACACTGGGAGAGATGGAAATACACTCAAGAAAGTTAACATGGAAGGAATGTGACAGGTCATTGTAGTAGGGAACAACTAATGAGGAGATGGATAGATAGTGTTCATCAGATCACTGGAGGTCAGCTGCTGAGTGTGTGAAGTTAGTGATGGATCGACAATGGTGATGAAGATTTTGCTATGATGTCACCAGTATTCAGACATGAATAAATTGGACTTTACTTGCCTCACTCTGCAAGTGTAAAGGGGCCTTAAAGTGGCTGTGATGAGCATTTAGTGTAAATGATGATCATGCCCAAAGCCTTGCTTATCATCAAAAAGATAACACTGAGGTAATTTTATAATGCTAAGTGCATCATACAGTGTTTCACTTGCCTCAGCTTGGTTCTACATGCTTGTAGTTGTATCTTGGTCGTCCCTCCCCCTCTGGATCACGGTCTAGCATCAGGGGAATGAGCAGAGTAGGTGTTATTGCCCTGGCCTTCGTAACAGGGTGGAACCCCAAACAGTCAATAGGCCCTAGGCCCTCAGGCAGGGCTGGGCTAACAAGTAGTCTGTCTGCTCTAGCCCTCAGGCAGGGCTGAGCTAACGAGCAGTCTATAGGCTCAGGCCCGTAATGAGGCAGCACAATAAAGCAGTCTATGAGCTCTAACCTTTAGGCAGGGGAGAGCTAGCAAGCACTCTATGGTGGGAAGGCTGCCACACGAGGGATGGGTGGCAGAGGTAGGGGGATGCAGGCCTGCCTGACTCCACTGCAGCACAGCCCAAGGCACTAACAGTGGTGGGGTGTCCTGCCATTGAACCAGTGGGGATCCTCCCGCAACACGCTGACTGGCTGGTAAGCCACAACACCACCACCTGGTTTAGGTGATCTTCCAAATGGCGGCCATAGATCACAACATCATCCAAGTAGGCCACGGCATACACGGTGTGTGATTGTAGGATGTGGTCCATCAAGCGCTGAAAGGTTGCCGGGGCCCCGTGGAGGCCAAACGGCATCCGGGTGAAGTTATATAGTCTGGAAGGGGTAGCAAAAACTGTTTTCTTTCTCAAGCTTGGGTCCAAGGGGATCTGCCAGTATCCCTTTGTGAGATCCAGGGTCGTAATGTAGCGGGCTCATCGACGCAGGGCATCGGGTACGCATCGAACTTCAAATGGCATTCACCCTCCTGAAGTCAATTCAAAACTGGTGGGTCCCATTGGGCTTCGGGACAAGGATGATGGGGCTCCATCACTCACTCTGGGAACATTCTATGACGCCGAGCTCCAACATCATCTGGACCTCCTCCTTTACAATTTCCCGCATTTGCTGGAGAAGGGGCTGGGAAGTCTCCCTGGCCATCTCGCCACGTTTGGTCAGGATGACATGGTGGGCAAGGGTAGTCTGGCCGGGCATCGCGGTGAAGGTCTTGGGGAAAGCTCTTAACAGGCAGCAGGTCTGCTTGTTGCTCAGTGATGAGGATATCACCTAACTGGGGTTCGCCATTGTTGCGGGTCTCCTTTGCCTGAGGACCCAGTGCCAGTTCGGGGTGGTACAGGGCAATGAGTAGTCCCTCATGCTCCCGCCATAGTTTTAGGAGATTTACATGGTATATTTGTTTTTTCTTCTGGTGATCCAGTTGTTTAATTTCATAAGTGACTGGGCCCATCTGGTAAATGACCTTGTAGGGGCCCTGCCAGCGAGCCAAAAGCTTTGATTCCTCACAGGAAAGCAGAAGGAGCACTTGGTCACCAGGCGCAAAGGAGCAGGCTATCGACCGGGGCCAACTGTTCATAGACGTGGCAGAGGGTAGGACCTTCCCTCTGGTCCCGACTAAAGTCTGCAAAGCCAGGTTGGGTGGCTGCACCTTCCAGGTGGTTCTGGTCAGGTGCTCGGGCCGGTGGGTCATTGGAGTTGGGCCCCTTTTCCTGGGTCACACCGTTCTCGGGTGAGTTCCCCTCGAGGGCCTCCTGTTTAGGCATTGCTTCGAGCAGTAGGGCCAAGAGCACTCCAACAAAATCCAGCCAGTCATGACCCAGGATGACAGGGTAGGCAGGTGTGGGTGCCAGTCCCACCGTCATTACCTGGGTAACCCCGTTTACGGTAAGGGGGACCCAGGCCCTGAGGTACGGCTTTATGTCCCAGTGGATGCATTGGATCCGTATCTCCCCAAGAGTCCAGGGCAAGTTCCTGACGGACAAAGGTTTGTCCACACCCTGAGTCGATGAGGGTGGTGACGGGGGTCCCCCCAACTTCCACATGGGAGTCATAAGTTTAGCGGCAGATTGTTGACATGCCTGTGACTTGCCTGTGTAGACCCAACCAAAGCTTCAGTTCATCTTGGTGCATTCCTGTTGCAGGTATCCGAACTTGCCGCATGAGAAGCATGGCCCCACTTCAGGGCATCCTAGCCACGTAGGGGTTTTGGCCATGTCCCAGGGTGGACTTGGGATCGGCGCCTGGGCCTTCTGATCTGGACACCCTGGCGTTCCCCAGGGTGTAGGGTCAGGTTGTCGCAGGGTGTCATCCACCCAGCCATCCTGCCTTTGGGGTTTGGGTTGCCCATTGGCCAACTTAATGAGCTTGTCCATCTCCATCATCGTGTCAGGGATGCTTTGCGGTGTGACTCTCTCTAAACTGCTTATCGCAGGGGTGGGGTCGCTGCCCATATTCTCCACCAAGTGTAGTGGTGTCACGGTCGTCACTCCCCCTTTGGGGAGGCCACACCGTCTCACTACGTCACTGGGATCATGGTCTAGTGTCAGGGGAATTAGCATACTAGGCATTATTGCCCCGGCTTTGTAACAGGGTGGAACCCCAAACAGTCAATAGGCCCTCAGGCAGGGCTGGGCTAACAAGCCTTCTATAGGCTCAGGCCCGTAATCAGGAAGCACAATAAAGCAATCTATGGGCTCTCACCCTTAGGCAGGGGAGGGCTAGCAAGCAGTCTATGAACTCTAACCCCCAGGAAGGGGAGGGCTAGCAAGCAGTCTATGAACTCTAACCCCCAGGCAGGGGAGAGCTAGCAAGCAGTCTAGGGTGGGGTGGCTGGGGTAGGGGAACACTGCGTCCTCACCCAGGGCCCTAACAGTGGCAGGGTGTCCCAAAGTCTGGTTTCCCTGGGCTACTTCCTACCAGAGTTCCAGATCGGGCTCCGTGGTCTCAGGATACTCTGCTTTGTCCGGGTACTCAGCCGCCGGCAGTCCCACCAGCTCCTACCCGGCCTCAGTCCTCTCCGGGTCTAGGATGCTACCTGGCTCGGCCAGCAAGGCACATCTGTCTCCTTCCCTGGCTTGGCTCCAACTGAGCTATGGGCTCCAACTTTTGTACTTCCTGCCCTGCCTCTCAACTTCCGGTGGGAGGGTTGAGCCCGGCCTGACTCTGCCCACCCAGGCAGAGAGAGTGGTTCCTCACGCTCTAGTTCGGAGGGAGGCCACACCACCTCTCTACAAGGCTATTTGCTGTCAAATTCAGTTACCCAGTTAACAAGACTGCAACATGGCTAACTATACAATAGCAGGTGCAATGATGTCTCATCTGTGGAGGAGTAGAAAGGCATATTAAAATTTCATTGGGATGCCAGAATTGAAAGAGCCAATTACAAACATCTATTGACTCACAATTGGAAATCTTAATATGGACAAGAAATGATGTAATGAAGAACATTCCTTTTTTTAATAACAATGATCAATCCTTTGGGAAAGTGAGATCTTGTTTGAGCTTCTTCTTCTTCTTTTTTTTTTTAACATAGACTTTTTGTTGGGAAATTGAGCTGTCTTTTCTCATTCACACTTGTCCCTGAAAGAATTGTGTGAATTTTCACAAACACTCTGCCTAGGTCTTTGATTAAGAAATGTGTCTTACAGCATTGTTTTAGGAAATCTCAGATTTCTAGTAATATAGAGAGATATAGGTTGGAATTTTCAAAGGCACCCGTCTCTTGTTGAAAGTCAATGGGATTTGAATACCTAACTTCCTTACAGACCTTTGAAAATTCCAGTCACAGTTAAGCTCTTAAATCCATGTTTAGGCACCAACATAAACAGCCTGATTTTCACAGGTCCTGAACACACAACATTTCCCATGGACTTTAAGGAGAGCCTGGTGGGACACTAAGCATCTTTGAAAAATCAGGCTACTTATGTAGGACTGAGATTTTCAAAGCTTCATAAGGGATTTGGGTGCCAATTCCAGAGGAATTAAGTATCCAAATCCTTTAAACAGCTTGAAAATGTCACCATAGTTGCCTAAATATAGACTTAGGAGCTTTCTATTAGGCTCCCACTTCTGAAAACGTCACCCAATTATCTTGTGACTCCAACGTCAAGACTTGAATAACAGCGTTACTGCTATTTCTTTTCTTTTTTTAATATTGTAAGTATACTTGTAGCTGGTGAGAGAAATAACATTCCAACTTGAGAAGCAGTTCTAAGAAATGGTATAATGAACAATATAGCTAGCAGTAGAGCTGTTATGCTATTGCATAGTAAAAACAATGAATTTTCAACACCTGATATGAGCAGGGCAATACCCAAACCTAAGTTCAGTCCTACCTAGACAATAAGTGTCATACTTTTCTTTACATAAGAATGGTCATTTTGGGTCAGACCAGTGGTCCATCTAGCCCAATATCCTGTCTCTGACAGTGGCCAGTGCCAGATGCTTCAGAGAGAATGAACAGAACAGGGTAATTTCGAGTGATCCTTCCCCCATTGTCCAGTCCCAGCTTCTGGCAGTCAGAGGGATACCCAGAGCATGGGATTGTGTCCCTGACCATCTTGGCTAACAGCCACTGATGGACCTATCCTCCATGAACTTATCTAATTCATTTTTGAAATCAGTTATACTTTTGGCTGTCACAATATACCATAGTATTGAGTTCCACAGGATGACTGTGCATTGTGTGAAGAAATATTTCTTTTTGTTTGTTTTAAACCTGTTGCTTATTAATTTCATTGGGAGCCCCCTAGAAACATTCAATATGTTGACAAAGTGTACTAATTATATAAATTGAAGGGACATGTTAATATTGTGCCTTTGTAAACACATGACATTCTCTGTGAAATGTAGTGCACTTGTTATGGAAGGCTTTAGTCTAAAAATATTACGTAAGACTTAGTGTATTAAAATTGGTTGTTTTTTTTTGATACTATGCCAGCTCTTGCTTAGTGGGTATTGCAACTCAGAACAGCTGTTTTTTTCCTGACAGCATCTATATTATTCACTGTAAACTAAATCTGTTCATAAAACAGTATCTGCCTAGCAGCACCAGGGGAAATAATTTTATACTAATTGAACTGTTTGCTACTATTTTTATTATAGTTTCATGTGAGCAGCCCTGCAGTTAAAATTTAAAAGGCTTTCGCTCACTCTTTCCTTTGTGGCTATAAGAGTCTCTGGCCGTCCCTCCCCATTAGTCTCGGAGGGAGGCCATGGCCCCTCGCAACCGCGTATCTATAATGGCAAGACTCAAAGGGGAATTAGCAGTCTCAGGAGCTCAGGCCCTCCGGACAGAGCAGAGCAAAAAGCCATCAAAGGAGCTCTAGCCCTCTGGGCAGGGCCAAGCAGTAGACAGTTTAAGGAGCTCTGGCTCTCTGGCAGGACAGAGCGATAAGCAGTCTACAGGGCTGGCCTTCTGTGCAGGGCAGAGCAATAAGCAGTCTTTCACCTGGCCTCCTGGCTCAGGCAGACAGTGGACAAATGCAGGCCTTTTTGCCAAAGGTGGATAGATGGCCACCCCAGGGGCCCAAGCCTACCCTACTCCACTGGGTCCCAGCCCAGGGCCCTAACTGTGGCAGATGGTTCCACCACTGTGTCAGTGGGAATCCCACCAAAACACACTGACCAGAATTCTGGCAACAGAATCAGGCTATCGTCTGGTGTCCCTGGGCTACTTCCTACTACCACTGTGGCATGTACCTCTATCTCCTGGGATTCTTCTGTCTCCTTGGCATATACAGCCAGCAGCAGTCTCAGGAACTCCTCTGTGACCTCACTGGTCAGCAGACCCGGCAACTCTTCCAAGTCATTGGCACTGCAAAGCTCAGTCTCAGGTGCAGGGCTCAGCAATGGGTGAGAGGCATCTATCTCCTTTGGCTCTCACACAACTGAGCTGTGGGACCTGCCCTTTGAAATTCCTGTTCCACCCCTCTGCTTCCAGCTGAGTGGGCGTGGCTTGCCTGTCCCTGCCCACCAACGGTGGGAAGTGGTTCCTCCCTGTCAGTCTCGGAGGGAGACCACACCTTCTCACTACTATGGCTTATAGTTTTTTTTCCCCAAAAAGACATTACTTATGGGGGTGAAGTTTCCTAGAAACATAAGAATTACTGACTGGATTAAACTAGTGACATGTGTAATCCAAATTCCTGCCTGTGACACTGGCCAGAACCAAAAGCTTCAGAGGAAGATGGAAAAAAACCTTGTAATTGATAATTAAGGAATAACCTGCCCATAGGGGAAATTTCTTCCTAATGCTAATGGTTGGCTTATGTCCTGATGCAATTGATGTCTACTGTAATTGATCATCCATATAGATATGCTGAATCTTACTGAGATCTAGACATCAGTGATATTTTGGCAAGGAGTTCCACAGATTAATTATGCATGGGGGGGGGGAAGAGGGAGAAACAACCCTTTTTCGTGTATAAACTTCTTGCTTTCTAGTTGAATTGAAAATCCATTTGTCCTTGCATTATGAGAAAGGATAGTTAGGAGCTCCCATTTTACCTTCTCTATACTTCCATTGTTTTGTATTTTTCTACCATTTTCCCTCTTACTCATTTCCTCTCTAAACTCACTGGTCCCAGTCTTTTCAACCTCTCTTCATACAGAAGTATTTCTGTGCTTTTGATCATTTTGGTGTCCATCATTTTTTAGGTCGGATGATCAAGATGGAATACAATATTTTAGGTAAGGGCACACCATCAATTTAAATAAGGGTATATCATATTTTCAGTGTTTCTACCTAGTTCTGTATACATCCTTACATTTTGGGTCAAATAAACAGCTGATGTAAACTGGTGTAGCTCTAAAGTCAGTGGAGCTATTCTGATTTACAGCAGCTGAGGATCTGACTGTTTGCTTTTTTGACCACTTCAGATTAATCAGACACTTTCCTTAAATTGTCCAGAGCAGCTACAGATAATACAAGGCTAGATATTTACTAGCCTTAATATGACTATAGAGTGGAATCATGAAGAGCATTTTCCTCTTGCACAGCCCTATGTGGCTAGGATGGAGCAGAGCAGATGCTATGCACCCAATACTACCTTCCCTTGGAGTTGGGGGGGGGTGGGGGAGGCTCAGATTATATGCAGCAGCCAGTAACTTTCTCCCTACCACCCAAGCAGACCAAGAGAGGAGCAGGGAAAGAATTACAACTCTGACCACTGATGTAGCCTCTCTCTCACTGCCCTTTTTGCCACTGAATACATTGGGATCTGCTGAACGTTCACTGCTTCTGAAAAATCAAGCCACTTAAGTGCCTAAATATGGACTAAGAGCCTAATTTGAGGCACCCATTTTATCTCAGCCGTGTATGTACTCCTCAGCAGCACCACATTGAAAGACTGTATGGAATGGTGACTTAAAGGGTGATAAGACAAAGCATAGATTTTTGTGTGTGAACATGGGACAGAACATGGATTTTTGTATATGTGGAAGGGACAGTGGCATTTTAGGCTACATCTACACTACAGGGGGGGGTCGATTTAAGATACGCAAATTCAGCTACGTGAATAGCGTAGCTGAATTCGACGTATCGCAGCCGACTTACCCCGCTGTGAGGACGGCGGCAAAATCGACCTCCGCGGCTTCCCGTCGACGGCTCTTACTCCCACCTTCGCTGGTGGAGTAAGAGCGTCGATTCGGGGATCGATTGTCGCGTCCTGACGGGACGCGATAAATCGATCCCCGAGAGGTCGATTTCTACCCGCCGATTCAGGCGGGTAGTGTAGACCAGGCCTGAGTTAATACCACCTACAGTAAAACAAGCTACCACATATACATAACATAACCAGGGCAAGTAAAGTTTTCGTATTTCCAATCTCAGCCATTATGCTGCATTAACATGGTCTGTGCAATTAATATGGTGAAGTTATGACCAAGAAGAGCTGCAGTGAGCTGTTTGCCAGAGAATCAAACTCTGGCAGACTAACTGAGCCCTGTAGATTTCTATTAAAGCTACATATTTACCACCCCCATTTGCTTGTTAGGCTGTGCCCAGCTTTGCACCTCAATGGTGAGTGTATCTGTTTAATTCATGAGTGATATTCCCACTAATGGCTCTTATTTTATCCTGAGCTGAGGCAGAGACAGTTAAAAATCAGTGAGAAGGAGCAGCAATGTGTTTGGAAGAAACCCTGGGAGAGAGTGAATACTTTTTATTAAATATTTTGGCATAAATGAGGTGCCTACATATCTGTACTGAGAATGGGAAGGGGAGGGCTGGAGAGAGAGCCAATTTGTATTATAAACAATATATTAAGTATAATGGAAATCTGGCATTACTGATAGCATTCAGCAGCTGAGAGAGGGTGGATGAAGGGAAACAATACTATAGTATATTGAGTTCTTTACTGCAGTGTGAACATATTTAGGGAGTATGGCAATAGATATAGGAAATATGGGACAAAACATGATTTTTCTACTTGTCTCTCCAACGTGTCTTCTGTTGTTTCCCTCTGCAACCAACAACATACTCCTGCTGAGAGTCTTTTACTGCAGTTCAATTCTAGGGCTCTCCCATGGTATCATCTAGAGTAGGGGTAGGCAAACTACGGCCCATGGGCCAGATCCGGCCCGTCAGGGCTTTGGATCCGGCCCGCGGGATTGCCCCCCGTGACGCTGTGGGCCCCGCGCCACTCTCAGAAGCGGCTGGCACCACTTCCCTGCGGCCCCCGGGGGCGGGGGCAGAGGGCTCCGTGCGTTGCCCTTGCCTCCAGGCACTGCCCCCTGCAGCTCCCATTGGTTGGGAATGGGGAACCACGTCCAATGGGAGCTTCAGGGGAGGTACCTGGAGGTAGGGCAAGGGCAGTGCACGCGGAGCCCTCCGCCCCCCTCCCCCAGGGGCCGCAGCACTTCCTGGAGCTGCGCACCGCTGCCACCCCGGAGATGCTTTAAGTAAGTGGTGCCAGGCCAGAGCCCGAACCCCGCCTGCCCCCTGCCCCCCAACTCCCTGCCCTAAGCCCCCTGCCTGCACCCCATACCCCTCCTGCACCCCAACCCCCTTCCCTGAGCCCCCTCGTACATCCTGCACCCCTCCTGCACCCCAACCCCATGCCCTGAGCCCCCTGCTGCACCCTGCACCTCTCTGCCCCAATCCTTTGCCCTGAGCCCCTTCCTGCATATCACACTCCCTCCCGCACCCCAACCCCCTGCCCCGGCTCTGCATACAATTTCCCCACCCAGATGTGGCCCTCGGCCCAAAAAGTTTGCCCACCCTTGATCTAGAATGTGATAGGATTTTCAAGCTGTGCTCACTCATTCAATTTCTGCCTGATAAATTTCAGTGTACACGCTCTTTGTCAAAACACTTTTATAAACGAATAATTCATCAGAGGGGCTCCATTTTGGAATAGCATGCAACATTCTGTAAGGGTATCAGGTCAATCTCTGTAAAGTGTACTGGGTATCGAGGGATTCAGAAACTCATGCTACTTGTACTCTTTGCCACTTCTTGCTCAGGTAGTTGTTGTTTGATAGATGAGTACTCTTCGTGACTTAACTATTCATTTTGTAAGGTGGTCTTGGAGACATGACTCCCTATTCTACTTAAGGGGAACCTGAACTTGTTTCTTTTCCTTATGTGGATGAGTAACTCATCCAGTATTTTTGAGCATTTGCAGCAGAAGATCAATTTTTAAAACTTCCTTTCATAAATATTTAAGCAAGTGAACTTAAATATCAATTCCTATGAGCATGTGGTGCTACTAAAACTCACTGAGTATTATGGGGGTTGCTGACCCCTACTGCCCTTACAGGGGAAAGACCATCCCTGTTATTGGGCTCAAATAGAGTTGAAGTGAATTCACTTAAGAATTCAAATGAATATTCTTAGGAAGCATGTTGTAATATTTTGCCAGCTCTACTTGGGACCAAAACATTTATTGCCTGATTTTCCAGAACGGCTGAACACCTACTCCCTCTGATATCAGTAGATACTTAGTGACTCCTTGAATTCTGCAACGCAAGTGCAAAGTCAGTGTTTTGAAGAAACAATAATCCCAAATCAAGAAAAAAAGAGAAGTGGCCGAGTATGCCAAATTTTTGGCAAAGGAGACCCAGGGAAGACTCTAAGGACAGATTTTCAAGGTACACATGTTATTCTCACTGATTAGGTTGCTTTTTATTTCACAAGAATGTTAAGAAATAACAAATTTCTATGGGGAGTAATAAAAATACTAATTTCACAGGCTTTAAACACCACCCATTTTCTAATATAGAGCAGGACTTTGTAACAAAGTTTCTAGTCAGCAGGCAATAGCTGAAGATGAGAGGTATTGAATCCACCAGCAGAGGGTGACTAAATTCTTCTACTAATTCTGTAGAAATATGGAGTCTGAAGAAATCTCCCCATCAGTACCCGGCCCAAGCTGAGGAAGCTAATGATCCATCCAGCAGACCAAATCTGGCGATGAATCCTGATCTCGTGCCACCTGAGGCACATTGCGCATACGCTAAGAAGAAGACCAAAATTAATGTAAAAAATTGAAAAGAACTGCAAAGTTCAAACAGTGTTTCCAATTTCATGTCAAGATCTCCATAAATGTAAAATTTGAGACTGATTTACTTTCAATGCTTCAACAAAAGTGTGAGAAGAATAAGAATGTTCCTATTAATTTCTCCACATATAAGACTTTTGACTTTGTGATCTTAGAACAACCAGCTCTGTGCAAAACCACACCACACAAAGAATAACGCTCCAGTGCTCTGTATTGCCAGGAGAATACCCCATATTCATCAAGATCTTTTTTATAGAGGTAGTTGCACTAGTCCTCTTTTCCTCATTTGGCTTTCAATCACTTATTCCCTAAGGAAAACTCTAAAGGGGATCATGAACTTTATGCATGTTCTAAACATCATTATAGAGTTGATTCCCAATATCTGGAAAAATGGGATAATCCATTATGATATGAACAAATGTATAATCAGAATACAAATACAGAGGGCCTATCCATGCCATAAGCACCCTGCCTGGTAACTTTCCCACAAAACCTCCTAATGGTACATGCAATAAAATCTTTGCCTAATTACTGTAGAAAACAGTTTGCTGGTTTTGCAGTTAGATTTAAATAACAGTAAATCAAATTCACACAGTAAAATGTATGATTCTATGTTTGTGATAGAATTTTATATCTCTGCTTGTTAGTTCTTCCTTAGCGCAGTAATACTGCAGATGATTTGTTGTAGGGAATAAGCTATTAAGTTTTTGCATGGGGAAAAAAAAGGCAGCAACTTACTGACTTCTTTTGCTGTAGTAATAGTGATATGGGCAAGGAAGAGAGATTTTTAATGTATAAAGTATTCCTTAGACTTAAGCCTTTGACTAATTTTTTCTTCTATTTCACTATTGTGGAATTAGAAGTATAGCTGTGTCCTCTGTATACACCTATCTAAAGGCACAATAAAAATAACATTTCACCTAAGTAGACTTATTGAACTACTGCTAAAAAGTTCCCTTGTTTTCATTTAATAGGACAAGTGGTATTTAACTATCATAGCATTCCCATTACTATTCTTTGGGTAGATTCATTTATTTAATCATTCACTTTCTTTTCTTGTGTAACAGTGATATAAATGATTAATAATAGTAACGTCTAAAGGCCCTATCAGAATCAATGGGCATAGGGTCACGTACTATATGTACACCAAAGAGACTGACTTTGTTTCTGTCCTGTGAACTTTATGTAGCTAGTTGTTTTCTTCTCTGTACATTAATGTCATGACTTTCATAAGTGAGGGTTAAAGCCTTGCATTGCCTCCTATACTCTTAGATTATCTATTATTTCAATTTAAAATAATGAACAAAGGTGCCTCATCAAGGCTCTAGAGGCCCTAACACATCAATTCAATAAAATCCCAACATTAAAGTAATCATTCCAACTGGCACTCAGCCAGACAAACACACACTCTTTCTACCCCTTCCTTGTTGTGAGAGGCAGACGCCCGCCTTCTCAACAATACCTCTCAAATGGACATCTTCTGCCATGTGTGGAGAAGGACACCATTCAGGCTATTTCAGACCAAGGGGTGGGGAAGGGGGGAGCAAGCTCCACAGTCTTGGAGTCCTCACAGAGAACACCCTGCCAGGTACTTCCTCTCTTTTATAGTGAGGAGGATCCAGCTCCAGTGTCCCTGATGACTGCAGCTGTGGCATTATGTCACAGGGAGAGAGGCAATTCCTCAGCCACGTAGGCTACTTCCAGCATAGTTAGGGTTTTATAGGTCATGACCAACACCTTAACTCCACCCAGAGACTATGCGTGCCTAGTACAGATCCTGGAACACTGGCTTCACGTGTTCCCAGCAGACAATCCCAGCTCAGTGAACAATCCATTGCATTCTGCACCAACTTCAGTCTCTGGTCTTATGGGGTAGCCCCATGTAGAGCACATTGCAATACAATCTGAGTAGCTCTGATCTGTTGAAAATAGAGTTCTCTTCAGAAATGCAACTGTGCCTGTCAGTAAGGATTCTGAGGTTTGTATTTTCTCAAGCGCTCTAAGACTCTACTGTCTTAATTCAGATGAACAAGGCTTGAGACAGCTATCCCACAGACATGTATATTGGTGATGATCACATATTCAAGTGCATAAGTGTTCTGCCTGTATTAAGTAATGAGTCCCAGTGGTTACATAAAATAAACAAGATGAGTTTCACTGGAACAACTCGCACTTCTTCAAATTTATTGAAGACAAGTTGTATTTACAGGATATTATATCACAACAAAAATGTGGCTATCAGTATAAATTCACACAAGAAAAGTCAGAGTTCAGACTGAGCTTATATCCTGACTTCCACACTCTGCTCCCAGAGGCCAGATTCCAAAACCCTTATTGATGCTGAATAGTACCCTACTCCACCAGTAGTCCACTTGGAGCCAATGGAACTGCTTATGGAGTTAGGGGATACTAACTAAAAGTTATCAGAATCTTGTCCCCACTGTATTGGTATACATGGCACATAATCACTCAGGTTGCTTACTACCAGTCTGTTTTATTAAGCACAGATTTTATCTCCCGTTTTAAAACAGATGCTGACTTATAATTGAAACCAAGAATTGTAATTAATTGTTGGATGTTTGTGTGCGTGTTCTAGTCAGAATGAGACTTGCAATTGCCCTCTCTTCAGAAGTCTCTAGTTCTTGCTGATTCTGCAGAAAGGGAGAAGCGATAAACTGCTGTATTTGCCAATCCTTTGAACCAGGTCATTCCACTGGTAAAGCTGAAGTAAACTGGGTTAGGAACAGCTGCCATAGGTTCTGCTGCTCATGAAAATAGTAGTAAACCTAAGACTGATTTTTCACACTGAAAATGTGTCTGAACTAATATGTCCCTGATCCTACTCCCATTGAAGTCAATGACAAAACTCCCATTAAATCCAGTGGATTCAGAATTGGGCTCTATATGAGTCCTAAATGCCAAAGTGCTATATTAGAGAGACCAGGTGGATAAGATAATATATTTTATTGGACCAACTTCTGTTGGCAAGAGAGACAAGCTTTCAAGTAACAAAGAGCTCTTCCTCAGGTTTGGAAAAGGTACCCCACGTGTCACAGTTAAATACAAGATTGAACAGATATTTTAGCATAAGTTGTTAGCACATATTCTAAGGGACCATTCAAGTGAATTACTGGTATCCACCCCAAGGAGGATTTCTAACCCAAGTCACCAACAGAGACCTTTCAAGAATGTGAATGAAAATGGATATGAGGTAAGTTATTCATTTTTCATCCATCTTTGCTCAGAACATATTAACTGAATTTAGTTTCAATATCCATATCACAATATTTTCTCTTTAAGAGCAAGCATTAACAAATCAAATTGGTCTAGTCTATATACATACACTGTGTTCATAACCAAAATATTATATTTAAGTGTTCTACCCTTAAAAAGGTCAATCCAATTTTCTAATAAGAGCTCTGGCCAACTACTGCTTTCTGTGCCAGTATTCCCTGTTTGCCAAGATTAACAGTGTGACAAAAGATGCCTATATAACAGCCTTGCTGAACCCTTAGAAGACATTCTGTGCAAGGCTATTTTAATGTGACCAGTGAGAGAGTTCTGAGGACAGAAGGTGGCTAAATCTCAATTTAGATTTAAAATGAAAACAAACTCTGAACCTTTAGGAAAGATTTAATAGCAGCTGCTGTGATCAGACTATTTTTACAAAACATACTTTAATGTATTAGTAAATTTGATGTATTGTAAATAGCTTGAAAACAAACTAGTTGTAAAGTAAATGGTCATAAAACATTGTTATATGCAGTAGCCTGGACTTTTTGATTGTGCTCCTTTACTTCAGCCTACACAGGCACCTCAAGGAAAATTAATCCAAATTATCTAGGTCCTTGGTCTACACCTAACATTTGAGACACAAAGTATATGAGGCAATATCTTTTATTGGACCACCTTCTGTTGGTGGAAGGTACAAACTTTTGAGGTGCTCTGTAGCTTGAAAGCTTATACCTTCCATCTGCCTCACTTACCTTGTCTCTCTTATAACCTGAAACCAACATGGCAAACATCTAAAACTTAGCCTGACCTAGCTACATCACTCAGAGATGCAAAAAAAATTCACACCCTGTGTGATGTAGTTAGGTCAATGTAGCCCTCAATATAGATGAAGCTAGGCTGATAGAAGAATTTCCCTATCAAACTAGCTACCACTTCTTGAGGGGGTACATCCCTTCCGTCACTGTAGTATCTACACTACAGCGGCAAAGCTGCAGCTGTGCTGCTGTAGTGATCATAGTACCTTAACCATGTGAATTTACTTAAACTGTGATAACTTTTTGTGTGGACACCCTCATTCAGAGCTAGTGGCCTTAATTTGGTTTAGTTTAATTCACTTTGGCCAAATTAAGGCCACTTTAATTCTGAATTAGTATGTCCACACAGGAATTTAATGCAGGTTAACTAATCCACTTCAAATTCACACTTCCAGTCAATTTGGATTAACTTTCCTGGATGTCCCATTTAGACAAGTCCTTAGCTGTTATTTTCTAACATATAGTAGTTTGTAATAGACTGTCCAGTCAGTGTGATGAACAAGGTTCTACTTTATAGTGAAATTATTTGGCAATGATGGTACATTGCCAAAGTATATTTCAAAAAGAGTCCATAGTCACTAGTATAGTAGATCTGGAAACCCTATGTTAAGTGCTAAAGGAAAGTACATTATCAATAAACTATTTTTCTCAGTGTTAAAAGTAATGTATTTTTAGTATTACAGCATGATCAAAAACATCTTTATTGATTCTGTCAGACCTCCTAGTTTAGCTTTGAGAAAATATCTTTATATGAATTCAAGGTGGCAATATTCACCCAAATTAGATGGTTCCCTTTCAGGAAAGGAAGAGAGTAGTACATGTGTTTGAGACACTAGGGAAAAGGTATGGAAGACTTGTGGTAACCAGGTAAGATGAACATCAGGAGGCAGGGTTTAAAGAGGTAACTTAGAGGTGTGCAAATGTAAGAATATTGAAATTTAAGGAAAGTGATAACATAGAAGCGTACATTTTAAGATGCTGATAATTAAAGAGCCTGATCCTGCAGCCATTTCATTCATACAATTCCCACTGACTTCAGTAGGAGTTCCACAAACTAAGTGGTTGCAGGATCAGGTCCTAAAAAGGTATAATGTAACTATCTAAATTAGAAATTGGTCAAACTATCAGAGTGAACATCTCTAGACTTGTTCTTAAAGACACCATGACAATTTTAACAAGTGAGCAGAACTTTTATTATATGTCTTCTTCAGAGATAGAATTAAGATTTAGGAATCTACTTTCCTACTGATTCTCACTAATACTAATGGGGATTTACTTGCTTACTAATCTGGGAGACCCAGTGCTGAAGAGCCAACACAAAACCTGTATCCCACTGAAGCTCTATTTTGAAGGAATAAGTGGCACTTAAGCCTTTTTCTGGCCCTCTGCACACTTGTTAATTTCACCCATAATGCACTGGGGAGACAATAAGCCCCTTCTGATCAAACTTCATGCACAAACAAGGTTCAATATATATTGATTTAGTAGACTCAATCATCTCTAACGTTACACTGAGAACTATTCATATAGGGACCAAACCTGCAACATGCAGAGGTCCATTTGTGGGGTGCTGAGCCCCAGCAAATTCCATTAAAGCTAATGAGTCTTGAGGACATATAACACCTTGCAAGAGAGTGGACTGAGCCCATAGTTCAATAGATGACTCACCCACTAACATTTGAGGCCCTGGAAAGAGCCAGTGCCATAGATGGTTCTGCTGCATAGAGGAGATGGCTTGTAGAGAATAATGCAGGAGAACTAAACATTTCTTACTTGCCACAGAGCAAAGCTCCCTGTGAGCTCCACAGAGACAGGTAAGCTGTGGAGAGAAAGTAGCATGGCTATCAGCTGCTCCATGGTTACACTAATCCAGTGGCTGCAAATGCTAACAAGGGCATACAAGGATCTGTGCTGCTATTCCAGCCTTCTGCATAGTTCCTCACTCAAAGCTTGTTTACTGAATGAGGGGAGTCTCTGCATAACTGAACAATTCAAATGCTTTGAATTGGGTTTTTGAAAGCACTTTTGTATGCTTTCAAATGAAGGTGATATATGCTTATGAAGATGTTCCTAGACTCAGCACCTTTCTATATCAAGTTTTGTGTTTTCATGCTTAAATAGTGCACAGAGAAATAATATTTGCTCTTACTGAATATCAACAGACCTTGACAGCTCTAGCTAACATCAGTGCTAAGGCAGCTTCAAGCCAATTAAACATATTCATGCTAAAGATATCGCACTGTTGGATCACAGTGGTTAACATTTTAAACTGTCTTAACAGTTTTCAAATGATTGCGCAGTGCACGCTTTGACATGCCCTGCCTTTTAGATTCTGAAATAGATAGGAAGTGTGGAATGGCAAAGAATTCATATGGACAAAGACTGATTTTCATATAACATTCATGTTCAACGTGCTTTACAAACATTATCTAAATTCTTACAATACCCCTGTGCGGTAATGGAGTATGAGTTCTTGCTTTATAGATGTGGGGAAATGAGTCGAAGGGTAAGAGGCTTGTCCATATCTACAAAGGGAATTAGTGTCTAAAGTAGGATTAGAATTTGGGAATTCCTAACTTCCAGCATAAACTCAAACCACCAGAACATTTTGTACATTATGGGTGGGATTTTTAAGAGTGCTTAGTGTTGGTTTAACTGTGCTCTCACTGAAGTCAACTCATAACATCTTGGTCCCATCAGAGTCAACTGCAAGACTCCCATTGACTTAAATCAATATGGGGCCATATTCTATATGCGGTGCCTATATATTCATACATGTATTCATAATGTAATGGAAAAATAGTGGGTGGGATTTTTAGAAGTGCATAGGCTTAACTCAGCTCCCATTCAAGTCAATGGACCATGAGGTTGCAGGCCGACTTAGATGTCCCCTCCAGGGGGTGCCAGAGAACTGTACACATTGTCACATGCACCTGGATGAGAGCTGAGGGAGGGCTCTTCCCACTGACCCCTCCACATTGCTGAAGGGGTAGTTTGGTGCTGTTTATCTCTAGTTGGTAATATAACGTGCCCCACTCTTCTATTGCTGTTATGATGGGATTGCTGCTTCTCCTTCCCTACCGCTGGCCCCACCAGTTGCTATGTGAACCAAAAAGCATCTTCAGTCTGATGGGCTCTATTTCCTCTTCCTTGGCTGTTACAGAGCTGGCAGCCAAGCTTTATCAGAACTTCTCATATGTGGGAATAAAGCCACATGCCCTTAAAAAGATCAAACTGTTTTTTTTTTTAAATCAACAGCCCATCTGCTTAGCAACACAAGTTTTCCACAGTATTGGGTCCCTGATGAATACAGAATCCAGTTCTAGGTCTCTGTTCTAACATTCAGAGCTTTCCATAGGACTGACCCTAGCTACACTGGCTCTCCCTCGAGGACCACAGCCTCTTGTGACAGCTATGCTCTGCAAAAAGGCTTACGCTTCATCCATGCTCCCAACTGGGCTGAAGACAAGTGGTGTGCAACACTTACATTTGACAGCTGCAAGCAAGCAACCTCTAGCCAGTCTGTCAGAAAATGTTATTCAGCTGAGCTGAGAAAGCCACTGGCTAACCTTTCCAACCACAAACCATCTTCCTGAAGCCAAATGAAGCCATAAGAGTCATGACAACTACCTGCATAAGTAATATTATTTTCAGTTTTATATTTTCAGTTTTGTTTTTCAAATTTTTATTAGTAGACGGATGCCTCTACCTCAGCATTCTTACACTTGCTTTTATTTTAACTCTAGCAGATGCCTGGTGGTGAGTGTAGGAGTTTGTGGATAGAACCCACAGAATTTATTTGAGAACACTGCTTGTTGAATAGTTCCTCAAATAGCCAAAACTGTCCTAGAATAAACAACCTCACTGTCCAAAAGATCACACATGAATATATCTTGTGTTAAGTGTGTTTAATCATGATAAGCTGTTTTCATCTAAAATTTTCATTTGAAATTTAAATGCAACAAACTGTGTCATCTTGACTTGGACTGGAAATGTAGAATCGTACGACTGGAAGGGACCTCAAGAGGTCTTCTAGTCCAGTCCCCTGCACTCAAGGCAGGACTAAGGGAAGGGGAAGAGATTGGCTATCATCTAACCACCTATGGGCAAGTCTACACTAGAAGCGCTACGTGGGTACAGCTGTACTAATGCAGCTGCACCACTGTAGCGCATGTGGTGAAGATATTCTATGCAGATGGGATAGCAGTCTCCCATCCGCTTAATTACTCCATCTCCGTAAGAGGCGGAAACTATGTCAGTGGGAGAGTGTCTCCCCCAGACATAGCGCTGGTATGAACAGCTCCCTTGAAAGAGCTCCCCTTTAGCTTCAGGGGTCTGAACAAGCCTCCCTCTTGGGGCCGGGGCTGTTTTAGTCAAGGCCTTCCCAGCCCATAGACTCTCCCATCAGGTTCTTTCCCACCCTCCTTATTGGGTTTGAGGGGATTTTAGTCAAGCTTCTCCTCCCTTGTGGGGCTGTGCTAGTTACCTCAGACCAGCTGTGGGTTTCAGCTAGCTTCTCCCTCAGATGGTTTTCTCTAGTTGCTCTCAGGCTCAGCAGACATCTTTCTCCTGAAGGTGTCCCTCTCTGAGGGATGAGACAGAATATATACAGCTCTCTTCTCCCAGATCATTCCCAGTTGGTTGGCTGAAAAGGGAATCGTGCCGCACCCACTCTGTAAGGTTCCTGGTCCTGGGCCCTTAAAAAACAGTAACTGATGTTCTCCCAAATACCGTTTATTTCTGCTTCCTCTCCACCAATACCTCTTATTTCCGAAGTCTTTTGCATACATCAAAACCTCCCAAAATCATAAAGGACCATGCCACATGACCAGAGTGATCTGACTGCTAGGCACTACTACCTTCAAGGGGGCAGACTGCCTGTGGCAGGGCTGAGATATAAACCCCTTGGATGCCCTGCCAAAGGGGTAGCTCCTCCCTGGCTTCCCAGTAGAACAGCCAAGTGCAGGGGCCCAGACACTCAACTACAGGCTCTAACAAGGGCAGGCTCAGAGGAATCAGCTGAGTTGAGTGGAGCCAGCTGTGCTGGGGGCTGGGAGGAGATATAAGCCCAGGGGAAGGCTCACTGAGGAGGTGAAAGGCAAGCCAGGGGGGACGACAGAGGGACTGTAGCTGTCTCTAATGGCTGCAGAAAGCCTCAGGGGCTGGTAGACCCAGAGAAGGGTTAGAGTGGGGATTGGTGTTGTGTGAATTGGGTCTCTGTATTAATCACTGTAAATAAAAAGATACGGGTGAACCACCTGAAGGAGGTGTTGGGACCCTTTCTTTGACCAGCCCGAGCACAGGGGTGAGAGGGCAGTAACCTGTGCAGACCCTGTGACACTGCCCTATCACATCCTCACACAGAACATTCAGAGAAGCTGGACCTAGACTATGGAGCTCACTTCTACATGAAATAAGCCTGACCACAGATCTCACCACTTTCAGAGATAAATGCAAAACTCATTTGTTTGACCTAACTTTCCCTCAGTAAATTCTCCACACACGCTGATGCACAACACACCCAGTCTCTCTCTTTCTATCTCTCTCTCTCTCTCTCTCTCACGCACACTCACACACATACACACAAACTAATTCTAAACAACCCCTATAAATGAATCAAGTCTTTTAAGAAGACTGGGAAGAAAGAAAGGAATGAGGTTTAAAATATTTTGGAGATGCTCAGATACTATGTGATGGGTGCCATATAGGTACCATAGATAGATAGAAAAAAGAACAATTTCCCTACTATGCTAGATGATCCAGCACTGACTACATTCAGTGAATCCCCTGATTTCATCATTACAATATACAACAGTCAAAATGGGGTGTAGGATGGGGAACATATTAATTGACTCCATCCATGGAAAGATGCAGGGGACTGGATAGACACGTAAAGCCAAAATCAGCTTTATGCAGCTGAATCTGAAGGGAATCATCTCACTTCAGAATAGGGAGGAAGCTCTTTACATTTAGAATCTGGAAGGCTTCCAGTGCTTGTGTATGTCTTATACGGTAGCTGTGCTTCCCCTAAGAGCAGGAGTTGGAAATGATTCTAATTATGAAAATAGCTGTTTTCCTCAAAAAAAACAACACAAACCAAACCAAACCAACATACTACCAGAAAGAGTGAAAGGAAATATTCAGCATGGAGAAAGGGATAGGAAATGCTTCAAGTTCCAACCATGTATCTGCTTTTTTGTTCTAAAATTCATCCTGTTAGATAGCTCTAGATTCAGAGATACAATTAATAAGATAAGTATTACATTTTTAATTAGATTAAAAATAGTCCAGATCCTCAGCTGGTATAAACGGATATACTTCCCATAACTTCAATGGAGCTATACCAGTTTGTACTGGCTGGGGATTTATCTCTGTGTTTTTCAAAGTTTTTCTCACATGAAAGTTGGTTGATATATTTTTAAACATATTGATCCAGCATCACCAACAGAGATGCCTATACAATATACAATGATGGCACAATAAAGGGCTTTTTAGAAAAAAATAAAATCTACAAAATATAATAATCAGCTGTCACAAATAAACTAATAAATGATATCACCATCAGACATGAAAAATTATGTGCTATTGTGTAACCCAACTTTGGGGAAATTGTTGAATATTGAAGGAAAGACACGACTAACTGCTATGCAATAGACTTCTTATCAAAAGATAATCTGGAGAGAGAAGATGTCAGAAATATTGTAATAACAGTAGGCTGACAATTGTTTGAAGTATTATAAAGAAGGACTGCTTTTGCCTGCAAATATCTCCAGCCAAGAAACACAATAAAAAGAAAGATTTTGCCTCTTAGTTTGAAAAGTTTATGAGCGAGACTACTGGAAAAATACAAAGATAATGGAAGGAGTGCTGTATATGGGAAATAGTTTCCTGAAATATGTTAAAATTAACAAGAGGACTCTTTACAAATAGGAAATTGAAACCAGGAGACAGGATAAAGCTCTCTGGTTTTATAGGGGTTGTTTAGACACAGGTTTACTGAAAAGCTTAAGGGCTTTTGACAAAGATTTGCCAGGACGAAGTTTTTTTCTTGTGCATTTAATATTATATAAATTGTAATCTATCATGAAAATGGAATGCATGCTGTGAGGAAGGATGGTATTCTGTTCTGTTCCTGGAAAGACAGACACTTGAGTTCTATTCCTAGATCTGCACAGATGCTCCATATGACCTTGAGTGAGTCACTTATGCCAGCTTTTCAAAGGTGGGTGCCTCAAGGGCTTTTCAAAGGAGTTGAGCACTGCCAGCTCCCACTCAACTATAGGTTGCTCAATGCATCTGAAAAGCAGGCCACTTATTTAGGTGAATAAATAAGGATTTAAGTGCTTCAGTTTCAGCATCCAAATTTGAAATTTTGGCCTCAGTCTCTTGGAGACAAAATGGTCCTTCCTCCACAGCTTTATCTGCTCCCCTGACAGTGGAACCAATGTGCTTTCCTTGTTTAGGGGAGACTGTGGGAGTGGGATTTGTGAGGATCAGAGAGGGGGATTCATCCCCCATAGACTGTGTCCCCACTCACCTGCATATCAGTACACAGGAAATGTGGGGGTGCAAAGGACTGGAGAAGTTGCTGCTACACAGATACTCCCATCGTCCTCTTTTTTCCCACAACGTGCACATGCTAAGGCTGCAGGGCTCACTGTAGTCTCAGAGTTGCAGTAGTAACAGCAGAGAAACTGTACAACTGCTCCATGTTCTGTGAGGGAGGAGTCCTGTCCTCTGGTTGTCCCACAGAGATACTCAATGTATTGCTTGTTATTTGAGCTATGAATTGTATAGATGGGACTTCGGCCTTGATGCATACGAGCTGATGGCTTTCCTACACAAAAGACAGTCCATGCAGAATATATAGGTTCAAAATTTACCCTCTTTCTTAGGGTTTTGCTTGATGACTCGTCTATAAAATGAGAATAATACTTAATCTCAATACCCCTGTGAAGAACTTAATTCATCAGTGTTAAATGCTTAGAGATCCTGTGATGGAAGGTTCTAAAGAAATGTGAAGTATTATTACATATTATTATTAATTATTTATTATTATTTATTTTGTTATTAGTGAGGTCAATTGTTACTTTTGAGTAGGGCTGACAAGTGATTACAAGTTAATCAGGATTAATCACAAGATTAAAAAAAATAGTTGTGATTAATCGGATGACGGGTTCTGCTAGATAACAATCCAAAGCAGTGCAGACCACCGCACGTTCATTTTCATCATCTGAGTCAGATGCCATTAACAGAAGGTTGAGTTTCTTTTTTGGTGGTTTGGGTTCTGTAGTTTCTGCATCAGACAGTTGCTTTCTTAAGACATCTGACAGCATATTCCACACCCTGTCGCTCTCAGATTTTGGAAGGCACTTCAGGTTCTTAAACCTGGGGTCAAGTGCTGTAGCTGTTTTTAGAAATCTCATGTTGGTACCTTCTTTGCATTTTGTGAAATCTGCAGTGAAAGTGTTCTTAAATCAAACAACATATACTGTCATCTGAGACTGCCATAACACAAAATATGTGGCAGAATGCGGGTAAAATCACGGAGCAGGAGATATACAATTCTCCGCCAAGTAGTTCAGTCACAAATTTAATTAACGCATTTTTTTAATGAGCATCATCAGCACGGAAGCATATCCTCTGGAATGGTGGTTGAAGTATAAAGGGGCATACAAACATTTAGCATATCTGGCAGGTAAATATCTTGCAACTCCAGCTACAACAGTGCCATGCAAATGCCTGTTCTCGCTTTCAGGTGATGTAAATAAGAAATGGAGAGCATTATCTCCCGTAAATGTAAACTAACTTGTTTGTCTTAGCAATTGGTTGAACAAGAAGTAGGACTGAGTGGATCTGTAGGCTCTAAAGTTTTACATTGTTTTGTTTTTGAGTGCAGCTATGTAAAAAAAAATAATTCTACATTTGTAAGTTCCACTTTTACAATAATGAGAGTGCACTACAGTACTTGTATGAGCTGAATTGAAAAATAGTAGTTCTTTTGTTTATCTTTTTAGTGCAAATATTTGAAGTACTGTACACTTTGTATTCTGTGTTTTAATTGAAATCAATATATTTGCAAATGTAGAAAAACATCAAAAAACATATATAGTAAATTTAAATTGGTATTCTGTAGCTTAACAGTGTGATTAAAACTGTGATTAAACACGACTAATTTTTTTAATCTAGTTAATTTGTTTTGCATTAATCGCTTGAGTTAACTGTGATTAATTGACAGCCCTACTTTTGAATATTAAACATATACTCAGGACTGTATCAGAATTGTAAGCTAGTACTTTAACAATGTGTGTGTGTGTTTGTGTTTGTGTGTGTGTGTGTGTGCAAAGGGGGTTCCAGGTCCTGCAAGCAGACTAGGGGCTCTGTAGCAAAGCATGTAAGCAGAGTCAGTTCTGGAAAGAGCCAGCTTAAAGCCAGGTAGGGTGTGTTCTGTGTCTCTGCTTTAAGGTCTGTCTACACTTCAATGGGGAGGTGTGATTGTAGCACGTGTAGACATTCCCAAGCTAGCTTTGATCAAAGCGAGCTTGACTAATGATAGCACTGAAGCCATGGCAACATGGGTAGCAGCTGCTTGATTTGGATGAGTGCAGCTAGCTTGTGCAGCTGTCCATGCTGCTGCAGCTTCACTGGTAGTGTTACTCAAGCTAGCTATGATATAGCCAGAGCAAAGCTAGTTTGAGTATCTCTACACGTGCTGTAATCCCATCTCCCAGTTGCAGTGGGGAGACACCCTTAGGGAGCAGCCTGCTTTTTCTCTCTCTGATTTTGGGTTCTTGTGCGTTATCATTCGGAATTCTAAGAAATAAAGTAGTGTTATGTTGCAATCCTCCAGCAAGATTATTTATGTTATCTGACTTCTCTGTATGCTGCAAACTTAACAAAACACATCAATGATGACACAGTGCCAAAGTATACTTCTAATAGTATACCTACCATTACATGTAAAATTATCTGTGTTTAGTTTTGCTTTTGTTCTCCCTGTTCACCAAAGAATGCCCTTTAAATGCCACCAGATTGAAAATGTGAACTGGAGGAGAAAATGGGCTAAAGAGAAAGGAATTAATGGGCAGCTCCTAGGGTGAAGCTGACCTGCGTGGAACGCAGGTTAAGGTTGTGTGTACAAAAGTGGCTTAAAGCTCACCTTTGTACCCCCATCTGTTGCTGCAGCCTCTCTGCAAAGCCAGTTCCCCTGTGCTGAGTTAAAGCAGCCAGAAGCAAGGAATGATATATATTTAGTTTATTTATATTATAAAAATATAGCATGGGAGGGGGTCAGATTTCTTTGGGGAAGACACTTGCAATTTAAATTGGGAAGATAAAGCAACTGTTGGAGTTGTGGCAAAGTACCTTCTTCTCCGCAGCAGGCTCAGTCCTTTTTAGCCTTGGAGACACCGGCTTGGGCAAGGCAAATCCTTGCAGGTAGCACAGGGGCTGGCTATTCCTGTTCTCAGTCAGCCCCTTGTGCTTGTTTATCTTCCCTTCTGGGGACAGAGTGCAGCCTTCCTTGCAGGAAGGGTTCAGAGCCTTGCTGCTCCTAACTTACTGGCAGCTTCCCTGGTTCTCTCACTCTCTCTCCCCCCTCCTTCCACGCCGGTGAGGGTTTAAAAAGGTCCCAAGCAGTTGGAGCCAGCTGAACCTAATTAGTTCCCTAGTAACCCCTTGCCCAGCTGAACCTTATTTCCCCATGGTTCTCTCTCCTCAGTGGCTTGGGAGAGGCCTTTTTAACCCCCTGGGACTGATTACTACCCCCTTTGTAGCTGTTTGTCCTGGGTTTGCCACAGAGTATAAGAGAGACTTATGGACAATTGACTTTTGGATTTTTTCAGACACCAGAAGATTTGGCACATACTTCAATAAGGAAGGACAGACATTTGCCATGTATTTTCTTTGAGCCTCTGACAGTTACTAATGCCGTAGTTTTATACTACCTTGGCAGAGCCCGTTTGCAGGCACAGAATGACTTACCTGATACTGTAGCTCACACTATTTATGCAGTCATTCAATTGTGAGCAATGGCTGAGGAGAAAACAGATGAGTTCAACAAAATGGCAATTGTCATTGGATGTGGGCAGCCTATGAGCTCAAAGTGACCTTTTAGTTCTTAGGACAAAGAGTCTGGAGTGAGGAAGGTTGAATGGTTTATTTTTGTGTCTGTGATTTGTCCCGGCCGTGACTGTAATTTTTGGTTTTGTTTTGGAGTTTTTATTTAATAAACATGAAGAGAGAGGGAAGTGGGTAAAGGGAGAGGGAAAATGGAGGGGTGAGGAGTAAAAAGCAATAAAGTAGATAGGGGAGTGGGGACCGTAGTGTACTTTTTAGTAAAAGAAATACATTGAGCCAGATTCTGCCACCCTTGCTCACTTTGAGTCATACCTTATTCCAAATGCAGTTTAATTCATTCCAATGGAGTTAATTGTGGAGTAGTGTATTTCTCAGTGTAAGGGGTGGCAGAACCTGGCCACTTGTACTTAAAACAGATGCAGGTACTGACTTGTTCACAGAGATACTGGGGATAACAAAGAGCCACAGTGGGCTCTTAAAATCTAGCTCTAGAGTCAGTAAGATACTTAAGTACATTCTTCACTTTAAGCACATGAGTAGTCCCACTGACTCCACCATCTGGCTGAACCAGGGCCCTAGTGTCTGCTGCTTGGATGCAGACTCAGCCAATATTTGTATCTGAAAGGTACCACAACTCTCCAAAACAACAGACTATCTGTAAAGAAAAACGGATAATCATTTGCTTTCATGAGGAAAAAATGTTTATCTTTCTATTTCTTCTTATTTCTTGTCACTTGCTCTCCCAGGGATCAGTAGATAGAGTTCATTCTGACTCAAAACATACTGTTCTTGGAGGAAAGTCATGAAAATAAGGACAGAGGCATTCTATCTATGTTCAGGTCAAGCTGAAAATCATATGACATGATAGGACACAGTAAAATTACCAGAAAAAAGGGGTAGATGATGCTAATTAAATCCAGAAGTATGAGAACAATCTGGAATATAGTGATTATCCACATAGTCATCCAAGTGAAGAAGACAGTCTTTAAAGAAGCAGCAAAAGATCTGTTGATGTCTGGCAAATGTGATAGAGAGATATTGGCTGGACTGGATGTATCAAGATAAAAAAATATAAAGTTGTTCTAATCACATCAAGCAACAAAAAAATTTATTGTAAAAAGTGGTCAAAATAGTCTGATTCATTTTAAACATTATTTAGCAATAATAATAATTTGCAAATTATAGCTTCATAGTAACTGATACTGAGATGATTGGACTCATTTTGTACATGAATTGTGAATTTAGAGTTCAGATATTTGCAAGGTACAGTTGAAACATTTGATTGAACTATTAAAATGATAATATGGTTTTGTACACTACACATGATTTCCTCCATACAACAGATAAACAAAAGACTAATATTACAATGTATCTGTATATTTCTGCTGTACATAAGAGGCATATACAAACCATTCAGACCTAGAACTAACCATTCACACCTGAAGCTGCTAATCATTGCTAACAACTGATTCACACCTAAAACTGAATAAAAGATATTTTATACTTCAGTATGCTTATAGGCATAACATTGTTTGTTTTATATTTTATTGTAGAGCTTTTAAAATCATGATATTTGGTAGCATGGAATAAGAGACATCAAATCAGCTTTTATGCCATTGTTAAGGAACCCATATAAGATGGGATTCAGGCAGCAGGACATCATACCCAGTAAGTGACATATGCAGTATACTAATTTGAAATGCCTATTAGAAATAAGATTGGCATTAAAATCAGTGACAACATGGAAAAGGTGAAGAGGCATCCAACTGACAGCAAAAACTAAGATCAATACTGTCAGTCTGCAGAAAACCCTCCGAGATCTTGTCTTAATTCGAGTGATGGATCGGGATACTGTAATCATGTCTTGCATCTCTGAATTTTCTTCTGGTTTCATCTCAAAGCAGATTGGTACCCCTGGTATGAACTTACTGGATGAAGAGAGCTGGCTTCTTTCTGTACCAGAGGTTTCTGGGAGTTCTCCAGAATTATTATCCTGATGACTCCGTAAAATAGCTGGCATCACCCTAGCAGTCTTTTTGCTATACCTTTTTCTGTGTTGTCTGACAAACGTATAGCTCCATCTAGAATTGCTGGACAGTTGCACCTGAGATCTGCAACTCTTGGGTGGATGAAGTGTTAGGTTTATCATCTCATTTTCTTCACATTTGTTTTCCTTGTTTGACAATCCGGAATTTACACTCCTGCAGACGCTGGTATGACTTACAATTAAACAAACCAAGGGCAATATATACTGCATGAGTAATAAGGAAATAGTAAAGGCAATTCTATATGAATCAGATGGCCATGATTCAATACACATATGCCCGCTGTTCAGTGTTTCTAAATTAAGGGTTTCATGGAGATCTACAATTTTGTGGAAAACTGGCAGAGGGGAGCAAATTGTACAACCAAGAAGCCAGATAGTTGCTATTAAGAAATAGCCATGTTTTGCTGTTAAATTACTAGAAAGGGGATTTTTTATCATGCGGTATCTGACAACAGCAATAGAGATTAACATTAAAGTTGAAACCAGAACTGACACACATTGGAGGAAGGGCATAACATGGCACATGATTGCTCCAAACATCCACTGATCAAGCAGGACAGATGTTAATGTAAAAGGCGAACAAAACAGCACAACTAAAATGTCAGAAAAGGCTAGGTTTCCAATGAGAATGTTTATTATTGTGTTCTGCTTGCGTTTTATTAGAGCCATCAGTATAAGTAGATTTCCCATGAAGCCAGCAAGACTTATAAATGTGTACAGGCCAATCAGAAAGTACTGTAAGTCATCTACGCTGCTCTTATAGTCTTCCCAGGCAGAAAAATTAGAACTCTTGATAGTAGCAGAGCTGTTCTCCTTAGTAAGCGTAGTGTTATAGTCTTTGAGTTCTAAATCCATATTACAGTCCTGCTTAGAATCAGAAAGATGTTAATTAGCAATTGCAGAAAAGATGACATTGGTGTTAATCAGAATTTAGAAAAACAACCATTTTCTTTATTGCTTCATTACATTTAAAAGTGCAGTAATATCATTATACTTTGCCCTAAATCCTGCATAATTATAAACCCTCACCAATTAATTGCCACAGTTCTTAGCATGTGTTATGCAGCCTACCTAGGCCCCAACCCTTGGATTCTCATATTTTGCACTTACAATTTAAAGCGTGGTGCAGATGAAGTAAGCAATTAACAATAGTTTGCTGTTGGCCAGATTGTGGACCCTTTACTCATGAGTGACCAGCTATTTATCAAAGTAGTCCCTTTAGAGTCAATGGGACTAGTCATTTGAATAACTGCTCACCATTGTGAATAAGGAGTTCATAATTTGGCTCTGTGCAATAATTGTACCCATCCATATACTATATTATTAGGGTATCTATTTCTGTTACATGGTGACAAACTGCACTGGAGTGCTTAAAAATGCGTAATGTTTTGTTCCAGCTATATTCGCTATTTTCATAATAGGGAATTTCACCAGAAAAAGAATCTTTCGGAAAGTGTCACATTATGGCCACTATGTTCCACAGAATTCAGTTCCCAGTGTGGCAATTTTTGAATTGTATAGCTGCCATACTCAAGTTAATCTCCTTAATCTGGAAAATAGTATTTAATATATGTTAACAATAGATAGGGCCAAGTCCTGCAGATTCCACTGATTCAAAACTTCCATTGAAGTTACACAGAGTTTTGTCAGTAGAGGTGAAATAGAGAATTCTGGGTTAATACTAGCAGTCAGACAAATCCTAGCAAATCTCCCTTTTACTATAATGGGATCAGTGAAATTCCAGCATCATTGCAACAATGCAGTTTGTTCTGTTATAGATTATTGTACACAGTTTTCAGGTATGTCCTCAAGGCACTGACAGGGACAGCATCATCCCCAGAAACCTCCTCTGGATCCTTCCTTGCCTGCTCTAGCAAATGAGAGATTGAAGTCTAGTGTATATGAGCCACTCAGTGATGCTTGCTGTCATTAAGATCAAGCATGCCATGTTTGAAGGGTTCTTTTACTATGACTAGTGACTTCCACAAGAACCACTTATGGTGGTCTAGTGCTTCCCCTTGTGCCCTGCCCCATGGACATGAGGTGTACAGCCTGCTTCTGTCCAATCAGCATAATGTGCACAATATGTCATTCCAGTGTAAGCTCATAGCCTGTATCAAGACGTTGCAGTAAATGTTCAAGATCTACCTAAGTACCCATAGATGGTTGGTTGTTGCACAGAGCAGTAGGAATGTCCACTGATGCTTTGTGCTGTGGCTACAGTAGTGGGCCGTCAAAGACAGCTAGGTGTGCACTGAAATTGTACTGGTCCAGGTATAAACCTGCCTTAGAAGTCTGGAATCTCCCCTTCAGACCCTTTGATAAATACAAGGCAGCATTCTTATAGAAAAGGTGGACCACAAGGAAATCTCATGTATTGGGGGTTGGGGAGACCTACCTATCTCCAAAATCGACAGACTATGGAACCAAACCCAGTATACCCTTCATTTCAGCTAAGTACTCTTGTGTCAGTGGAAATATATTTAGTTTTGCCCCAAAAGGTCTGCATATTTGGATTAGTTATAAACAGTAATGTTGCTGCTCTCACTTATGAGTTGTCGTTGCCTTTTTTCTTTCTGAGAGAGGTCATGAACAGAATTGAAGTGATGTGGTTGTGCCATTACATCACATATTCTTCACAGAAATATGGTTATGATATGACTATGGCATAATTAAGATATAAGCAAGATGGCTTATGTAAGATATCATTTGTAAGGTTATGATTTACTGAATGTGATTATCTAATTTGTATGTGTATCATTTCTGTATCTAAAGTTAGGGATATTGACTATGTAACAATTACAACTGTGTTTGTACTTGGGGGGAATGCCCACTAGACAGTAGGCAATCCTCCTGAATGACCCATTTAAGAAGAACAATAGAACTTTGAAGATGCTGCATTAACACTACAAGGTCAGGTGATAATGTCACCTGATGAAAAATACCCCGTTGGATACTGCTGGTACTTTTCCTCTGTAGGGGGATGGGGATCAAACAAAGGATTCCTGCCTTAGGTAAATCCTTTTTAAGGGCTGGGAAGAGGGTTGATCTAGACTCTCCTCCATTTCCTATCCAAGAAGAAGGACTGCTGAAAGAACCTGAAGGGACAAAGGAACTAACCTGAAGGGAAAGGCAAGGATGAGTCCAGACTGAGACAGGAGTCCAGTCTGTAAGAAGAAATATCCAGAACTCTGAGCTACAGAAACTCTGCACCCTGCCTAATCCAACATTTAGGGTGAGAAATTACATTTTGTAACCTGTTTCTTTAGTGAATCAAGCTTACTTTGTGTGTTTTGTTTTATTTGCTTAGTAATCTGCTTTGTTCTGTTTGCTATCCCTTATAATCACTTAAAATCTATTTTTTGGAGTCAGTAAACTTATTTCTTGTTTATAACATAACCCAGTTTGTGCAATTCATATCTAGGGGTGGGCAAGAAACTGTGCATATCTCTTTTCACATTGATGGAGAGGGTGAATTTTTATGAGCTTGCGCTGTGCAGATTTTTCTATACGGCGCAAGACAGTATACCTTTGGGTCTGCACTCCAAGGGAGGTGGACACCTGAGTGCTGGGGCAAGTCCCTTAAGCTGATCTCAGTGTCTGTGTCTTTCTGCAGCTGGGTGTGGCCCTGCCTGTGTGTGCTAGAGGAGGCTTAAGAGCCTGGCTCAGCAAGACAGGGTAAAGGGGGCCCAGGCTGGCAGAACAGGCGGGCTCAGTGGTATCCGAGTATGCCAGGTGGCACCTTAAAGGGGGGCAACCCATCACAGTGGTACTCCTACTTAAGGATGAAGACAGAAGTATCACTGCCAGCTTTGGGAGAGTAGAATAACAGAGTGGAAAGAGGGAGACATTTGGGCTGGTCTATACCTTAAAATTAGATCAACCTAGCTATATCACTCAGGGCTGTGAAAAATTTCACAACCTGTGTGATGTAGTTAGGTCAACCTAACCCCCACTGTAGATGCAGCTAGGTCAACAGAAGAATTCTTCCATCGACGTATCACCTCTTGAGGGGGTGGTTTTATGACAGGGCAGAAAAAACCCTTCTGCCACTGTACTAAGTTTCTATGCTTCAGCTTTCTTTGACACTGTAGCGCTTGTAGTAAATATGTACCCAGAGTCAACTTGCATGCACCAGCACTGCTTGCCTCTCCCAGAGATAATGATTCAGTACATATATTGGAACTGGTGGGTATCTTACTAAGCTTGGACTGCAAAAGCTGTTTGTTTTGCTGCATGCTGGTCATGCAAGGAATGGGTGGGGGATTGTTATAGAGATGATTCAGTAAAGAGGCAGTTGCCAGTTTCTGTGGGTTCTACCCTGACTCACAACACTTACACAGTGTGTCTTCATCTTGAGTGCTATTAGCTGAATGAAGCTGAAAATGCTTCCCCACCATACTGCTGGTTTTCAGCCCACAATCACACAATAACATGCCACTGATATTATTTGGACTTTTGCTCTTACTGAGGCTTCTCTCTTGCTGCTTGGTATTAGCAGCAACTTCTACTGCTGGGATTTGTTTACCCTCTCTGGCCCTATTCTTGTCAATGACATCCAGTGAGACTTTCAATAAGACTTAGGTGCCAGTCACTTTTAAAAATGGGACTTAGGCTCCTAAATCACTTAGGTGATTTTGAAAATGTTTCCCTTCATCATATTTAAAGTGAGGTTCTAACCTGAACAGTGACTGTAAAAACAGTATCTTGGGGTTCCATACTCCTTGCGTCTCATTGGTTTCCTATCAACTTTGCTTTATAGTCACCATTCAGCATGTAAATAAATGTACTTTAAAGTAGGAAAATGCATCATGAACCAGGAAGATCTTCATGACATCTTCCTGAACCACATTCACCTATGTCCAGCTGATGTATCTTAATTTTCATCTTCCTCTGATGAGCACTGTAGTCAAATTGTTTCTCCCCCAAGTTATGTTTTTAGGAAGAGTTTTGCGGGGGAGGGTTTTTTTTTTTTTAACCATTTAAACTAATCTAAAGCCTTAAAATGGCACAAAGAGCTTAAACCACTGTCCAGTCTGAGCTCAGTTTAAGATATAAAGTGATCTAACTTTATATTGGTTTAACATGTCTGAAGTGGATTATGTTCATTATTCCACTTTAAGGCCTGTGATTGGTTTAAAATGCAAAAAGCAAAAAATCCATAAATCATAATTTTGGGGGATGGAAGAACTCTGTGTAAGCTTGCAAGCTTGTCTCTTTCACCAACAGAAGTTGGTCTAGTAAAAGATATTACCCACCTTGTCTCTCTAATATCCTGGGAACCACACTGCAAACACAATGTTAACCCTGTATAGTTAAGCACCCAGAAGCTAAGAAATACAAAAGTTGAACATATAACTTTAATGCTGCCCTGTTGCATCTAGGTATTATAATAATCCATAATTACTTAATCATTGGCTATCTAAGTTCCTAGAAACACTGAAATATATTATATCGGATAAAAAATGTCATGTAATTACAGACGGTGTCATAATGCCTATATGCAACAAAGGAGAGTTAAGGCTGTGCATTTACAAAACACAGATTAAAGAGGTAGAGCTACCACTGCAACTGTTCCAATTATTTTATAATTAGTACATTCAACAGTAAACTTCAGTTTAAGAACCTTTGAGCTCTGAAAAAAAGAGTAAGAGCACTTCAAAACTCCAGACAAGTGCTTTATCATATGTTAATGATGAAAAGATTACTTGTCTCTCTTAAAGTGGCCATTATTGATAAAGGATAATAAATATTACAAAATTCTTCTGGAAAAACAACAATATGGCTTCCCATAGTAGACAAATAATCTATTCGTTAAAAATAGGATTATACCTACAAATTCAAAGGAGTGTGATATACTGTAAGGTAGTACCTCACTGATCAGTAAAGCAAGCCTAACATATTATTAAAGTATATGCTACTGAGCACATAGAGTAACTGTAACAAACATCTAGATAAACAACCAAACAAACACTGAAGACCTTACAACTTTAGATATGTAACATGCTTTTCTCTATTTTTCTAGAGGGAGGCATTTTGGATTGTGCCAACTAATACAATATATTATATTTGTCCTCCAGCAATCAACTAAAGTATATTATTAGTTACTTAGACAAAATACTAATTTCATTAAGCATAGATTCTCAATGATCCTCACTGGAGTATTGCCAAAGTATCATTGTTAAAAATAAAAGGATTAATTTCAAAGAATCACAGAGTTAGAGATGGCAAACACGTGCTCATTCCAGTTGGGCATTTCTCATATTCTATAAGCAAGTCAGAGGTAAATTATTCATCAAAATGTAAAACATGAATGCCAGAATATTTGTTTAAAGGGCATTGCATTAAGTATAATTCAACAACGTGGGAGGTGTTCGATAATATTTACTTCCATTTCAAGGGATATTGAATCACTACCTAACCACACTTTGGAAAAGTCCTTAATTGGATACTATCTGCTCTAAAAAGTATGTACACTATATTCCATTAAAGCGATTATAAATAAGGAACAGAGATTTCCTTCTAGCAGCCTGGCTCCTAAACTGCACATGGGTTCATTCAGTGTGGAGCTAGCCCCGCCTGGGTGTCTTTGGAGCAGCCCGAAGCGAGCAGCCCAGATCGAGCAGTGCCCGGCGGCAGACGTGCTGTCTGGCACAGGTGCTCTGAGCGGCCATCGGGGCGCTGACACCGGCTTGGTTATTGCAGACCTGGGGCTAAAAAGCAAGCGCTCCCCTTGTAGCCCCTTCCCCTGGGTACTTCTCAGCTGCAGATGCTGGGCCAGATCCGCCTCCCATCGCACCCAATGGGATCGCCAAGGGGATCGGGCCCCTGACCCAACACCTCCTGCAGCCGCTGCCCAGGCGGCGCGCGGCGGCTTCTCCTCCCGCTCTCTGACCGCGCCCCGCTCAGCAGCTGCGGGGCGAGGGCTTCGTACTGTACCTGGCGCTGGGACCGGCCGCCTGAGCCTCTGCCTGCAGCGCCCGCGGGGAGGGCGAGGCCCGGCTCCTCTCTCTCCCGGCGCCTGGCAGCAGGGGGCGGTCGGTCCGCGGTGGAGGGCTGCGGGGGATCCTGCTCCGGAGCGCTAGTGGCCCGCGCTGCCGGGGAGAGCCTGTACCAGGGCGCCTGGCGCGGCTGAAGGGAGGCTGCTCCTGCCCCAGGGCTGCCTAGTGCCTGGAGAAGGGGCGAACTGGGGATAGGCGGACCCGGCACCCGGGCGCCTGGTGCCGGGGAGACTGGAGCGACCCTGGCCCAGGTCCTCTCCTCCACGCTGCTGGCGGGCGGCGACCCAGAGCCGGGGCTGGTGGGGACAGAGCGCTGCCGCCTCCCCAGCCCGCTGCCCAGTGCCAGCCACACACTGCGCGAACTGCTGCCACGCGGCTAACTTCAGCCCCATCGCCCTCACGCCTTCCCCGGCCCCCTCCCCAGTGATTTCCTCTTAAGGTGGCCGCGGGGCTTGCTGCTCAGCCTGGCTCGCCGCTTAAAGAAGCCAAACCAGCAGAGAGACCAGCAGTATCTTGTCTGAATCCGGAATAACTCCACTGAGCTCGGGGGAGTCACTCCGCATCACTTACACCTGTATAAGATCACAACCTACCGGAGGTCGAGTCATTCTGGGACCATTCGGTATCCCTTTAATCCCGACAAACGGTACTAAATACAATGCAGCCTATGCATCCTCCCCGAGCCAGTTCACTCCTAGCCATTCAGATGCCCCTAAACCCAGCCAGTTAACTTAACTCCCCCCCACCCCCGCTATCGAATAATGTTCATGTAGCCTCACATTTCTGATCGGCGAGTCCTATAGGAGCCAATGATTTATCGATGTTTTTAATGGAGAATAATTAATAGCCATGAGCCATACTATCCCAAAGTCCTCTGAGCTGCTTTCCTAGCAGGCAGTTTATCGCTGCTGGAATCCTGGAGAAAGAGCAAAGAGCAATGAAGCGTTTTACATGTACGAAACACCGCCTCGAAGAGGGTTTCTGAGCTGAAGACTGTGTCTTTGTCTGACAGAAGCGTGGGCGTTGGGGGTAAGAATGGGTGATGGGAGGATTAGGATGGAGAGAAAAGAAGCAGTGCTACTAGACCCCCCTGAATCCATCTCCAGGTGAACCACCAGGGACTGGGGGGTGGGGGGAGGGAGCATTCTTGAAACATTGGCTATCCTGCCCGTTTTTACGTTCCTATGTGTGTGAAAGTGTGGGAAGGGGCAGGGCCCGCATTGCAGAGGGCTTAAAAAGTGATACAATATTTTTAAAGATAACAAGTGATTTAATTTCGGTCGGATTTAGTAGGTATTAGTAAACATACAAACTCCCTTTTAATTCGGACGGGCAAAAATCAAAATGACAAATCAATCCACGAGGTTAAACTGGACATCTACCTTTTCAATGTTTCAGATAACTCAGGTTTTGTATGCAATTGTGCACGTACGCTCCAGCTCTATTCCTTATGGAAAGTGCTTGAACTTTGTCTTACTTGGATGTTGCTTCCCATGGAGTGATCAGGGCTGTTTGCCTTCTTCCTATAATTTCCAGAGTGATATTTGTAAGGTCTTCCCATTTTACTGATAGATCTTTATGAACTCTGCAATTTGGTATTCCAGTTTACACACAGATCACAACTACTGTAGGTGTATTTCAGCAGGAGCTCTATAATCATGAGAGAGACTAAGCGAATTTGAAATAGGTCAGACGCCAACAAAACATTTTGAGCCGCCCTCTTAGGTTTTATCGTCACATTTGCATGCATAGCAGAGAGAGGGAATGGATGCATGCAGCTATTTAAAAACATGATATAATAGGAGGTATAAAAATGGCAGATCTGTGCTGTACACTAAATAGTAAATAGGTCCGAAGTTGAAATATTGTGACTTGGAGAATACCACAATAAAAGGGAGAGTATTGCATAAATATCTTCCAAACAAGAACATCCTTACCTAGAAATAATATAAAGGCTGGATCGAGTTCCTATTGATGTTGATAGGAGTTTTTGCCATTCCCCCTTGTCAGAACAGGATCAGGCCTAATTCAGTTTATTGGGGAATCTTGACAAACTATTTCATGCAATATTTGTATCCTGTAAGTTTCAAGATTACCCCTTGTCAAAACTTCATACAGTGGTTCTGATCGAAAGCTATTGAAACTGTAAACGAATCCTACACCATAGATTCAGTAGGTCATTCTCAACTCGGACCATAGTTCACTTATTTTGCTAAAACAGAATGTATTGTATATTGTAGGAGATAAGTAATCTGGAAACTCACCAGTAACAAGGTAATCACAGCAGGATGATTGGTACAGTTTTAGCCTGCATTTTCTTGGTTTGGAGAGTTCAGAATTTTAATACTAATTTGAAGATACTTTTAATCATTTGATTTGCACTGTTTTACAATACTTCTAGAAGAGTATGGGAGTTGGTGGACTCTGCATAACAACATTGGCTTATTATAGAAATAAATAATGCAGTCCTTGTGGAGGTAAAACTGTATTCCCCTGAAAGGGAGAGTTCTGGCTGACCAAAGATCTAGTCCAGGGGTAGGCAACCTATGGCACGTGTGCCGAAGGCAGCACACGAGCTGATTTTCAGTGGCACTCACACTGCCCGGGTCCTGGCCACTGGTCCGGGGGGCTCTGCATTTTTATTTAATTTTAAATGAAGCTTCTTAAACATTTTTAAAACCTTATTTACTTTACATACAACAATAGTTTAGTTATATATTATAGACTTGTAGAAAGAGACCTAAAAATGTTAAAATGTATTACTGGCACGCAAAACCTTAAATTAGAGTGAATAAATGAAGACTCGGCACACCACTTCTGAAAGGTTGCCGACCCCTGATCTAGTCCAAGACAGGACATGTTTAAGTGACTATTATTTTTAAAATTGTAACATTTCCTTTTGAAGTGTAGGGTCTGTCATGGGATGAGACATTAAGAGGCCAAATTCTGCTAGTCATATGGAGAATTTCAAGTACTCTGCAAGAAGTCTCACTGATCACAATGGAACAATAATGGGAGGAGTAAGTGAGGTGCAACACAGTTTCAGTAAGAGTGATAGAATCTGGCCCTACAGTGAAGCCCCTTTTAGTGGCAGTCCAGGTGAAAATTAAAGATCCAAAAGCACTTTTTGGAAAGAACAGGGAATATCCCCACTGTCCTAACCAGCATTCCTTCCTTTTCTCAATAGATCAGTTTCTCATGTTGAAGTCTGTATGTCAGCTATTTCTACAAATATAATACTAGCTTCTCCATTCTCTTACAGTCACTACACTATCAATATTTAATACTGTGCTGAACACAACCCTTTGGTATAACTACAATTTGAAAAGCTTTACCATATAAAAACAAATGGTCATACACATTTTAAAATACCTCTCAGACCATAATGCCAATACAGGGCCAAATCCTGCTCAACTGACGCATATGAGTAGTCTCTTCAGTGTAATACTCAAGTGAGCATGATTTGTTCCATATTATTCTGTTTTCCCTCAGATTATTCATAAAGAGCAAAATCCATTCTACATGCAAAAAGCCTGAGTAATCAGTCTCTGTGCAGGTAGAGTGCAGTGGGGTCCCAGAAGTGAAATCCAATCCCACAACCAATGGCGTGTGAGTGGGGATGCCCCAAACCACCTCCTCTCACTTCACACATTGCTCTGAGTCTGTTATTTTAGTACAAGTTTCTCATCAGACTCTGAAATGTCTCCTTCACTCTGGGAGTATATTAAGATTTTAGGGCCTAACTTTTAGAGGCGCTGAATACTCAAAGCTTCAGCACAAGTCAATGAGATCTGTAAGTGCTCAGTGTCTGTGACAATCAGGCCTTGAATTAGTAATTGTCAGAATTCTCTGGCATACAATCACTCTGAGTCAGATCCTAATGTCATTACTGGATTACCAGTGTAGCAGTAATCCATCAGCAAGACATTTTGAAAATTTGGAATGAATTAAAAAACAATTACAACTTTATGATTTGATATGATATATAAGGAAGTTATATACAGTATCTCTGTTGTTTGAAAATACTGCTTTCCACAGGATAACTCGATTGTCCATGCCATCTCCTCCCTTCTTCTCTCTCCTCTCCTTCCCTCCAAAATGCATGTATTTAAAAAAATCCTACAGGTTATTTGTGCCTCCTCCCTTTCCAAAAAGACAGCATAAGCCAAATTCCTTCCTTATATAAAACAATTAGGGATGAGCCTGGACAGCAGCGGGAAGGTGGCTTTGTGAAATACAGTTGTGACATCTGTGCAGTGTCAGGATGCGTCACAGTGAACTGGCATAACACATGGCAGAGACCACTTCAGTACCTTCTGTTTACCACCCTCCAAATATACTAGTGGAATGGAAAGATGAGATCATATGATGAAACTGCATCATCTGTTTTCCCCTCAAATACAGAACAGAAATATGTCTGAACACTTCTGCATTGTCTGCATTATTATTGACCATTCTACCATATCCATCTAGCAATGGACCAACACCACTGTCAGGATTTGTTTTGTTACCATTAATTTTAAAAAAACTCCTTATTGTACTTAACTCTGCTGATCACAGAGTTTGCCTTGTGTTCCTTGGCTTCCCTTATCAATTTGCTATAATTCCTAACTTCTGCTTTATACTCATGACTATCAACTTTGCCTTTCTTCCATTTGTTATATATTTTTATTATTTTGTTTTTGACAGCTGCCTTCACTTCCCCTTTAAACCAGATTTTTTTTTTATTTTTTTTTTTAGCCGGACAGTCTTCTTCCTCAAATATGGGATCTTGTAAGGATGAGTCTAAATGAGTCTGCTTCACCATAAAGCATAAGAAGTTGTTTCTGGCTGCTCAATGCTTATTCCTGCAGCTGTGATCACTCTTGTGTCTGCTTTGCCTCCAGCCTTGTTCCTGTCTGGTTCCAGCTTGCTACAGCCCTGCTCTGACCCTTGGCTTGTCTCCTGGCTCCAGCTCTGACCCTTGGCACTGACTCCTGTTTCCTATTTCTGGCTCTACTCACTAGGCTGGGCAACAGTTCTAACCACTGGGCTGGCATCCAGCTCTAACCGCTAGATCCTGGTCCGTCACTTGTGGGGGGAGAATAGGGCTCCAGCACAGCAGAGGGTAGTATTTAGTCCTATAACAGAGTGCATATAATTTAGTCATTCGAACAGAGAGTTTAGTGCTGCTGACAGTGAAACCTGTGGCAAAGCCCTGATTCACTCTAATGGTAACAGGAGCAGGTTCAATAATACAAGTGATTCTTTACATATGAACAATGTACAGTTGTGCAACAAAAGCCTTGCAGACGTATGAAAGTAGAAGCATATGCTCATTATTGCAAAATGAAAACAATAAACATAAAGTTTAAAAAATCCTTGCAAAAAAGAGTGACATTTCTATTCAGAGCAATTTCAACCTCAAAGACAGGTTTTTTGCACATAGAAAAGGATCACACAAAACTCTTCAGGTATCCCTTAATTCACCCTATTGTATTTGAGTATTGCAGAGTATTGCACTAAAAGATGATTTGTATAACATTTGTGCTGCACTATCTGGGCACAACAAAATAAATGTCAGAGGGTGTCACCACCTTAATTTTGATGTTTTCTTTTTCTTTAATACATCCTTTACAATATTTTGGGATATACAAATAGATTATAATTTATGGATTGGTCAACAGGCAAGCTAGTAATATTGCTTTCCTAATGGCTCTATAACAGATGTTACTCCTCCTTCAATGTTAAATTATTATTTTATGAAAGGTTGTTATATTTTATCTGTTCAGTACTGTTTTTCTAGGTAGGGTGTTTGCATACTGTGTGTTTTGTTGCAGAAAGTCAATTACTACAAAATAAACAATAATATGTTTGCTGCTCATGGTGCCTTTGGTGTACTGAGATAATGTACTCTCCAGAGAAGTCTGAATATATTATTTTACTGAACTACTGCTTGGCTATTTTGTTGTTTCAGTATTCTTGTGTCCTTTCTATGGCTAGCAATAAGAAAGACTTACTGGGGAATTATTTGACCTCTTTGTGAACCAGGGAGTTTGAGCTGGAAAGTGCTATTAGTGCTGGCACTAGAGAAATATAGTTAGAATGGATAAGAGGACTTCTAAAGTCTGAGTTCATTTCATAAGGCAAGTATACTATGTCTATATATTATGGAACATTTACTTTACAACACATATTATGAGTCTGAAAAGAAAACATCTCTGCTTTATAAGGTGAGTCCTGATTATTACTGTTTTGGTTTTTTTTTTAGTGCCCCGCATGTGTATTAGGTGTTTCGATGAGGAAAGCTATAGTCCCTGTCCAGTAGAGTTTACAGTCTAAATTTAATGCATAAAAATCATGTGGGGGTGACAAAAGGGGTGTGTGATGTGAGATAGGACAAGGGTTATAGCAATATAAGTTGCCTTTGAAAGATATTGTAGGGTACAAAAGTTAAGAACTACAGCTATAACTCAATGGTTCTTAACACATGGGAAGCAGTAACACCAGTTTTGGTACTATAAGCCTTTGGGACTGTACTCCAACGAATTATATTTTGGGACTTCCAAAGTACTGCACAAATCTTATTTAATTAAACCTGGACACTCCACTGTATGGTAGATACGGGAATGGGATGAAGGATGGCCTTGTAGTTAAAACTCAGGACTGGGACTCAAGGATTCCGAGTTCTGTTGCCAACTCTGTTGTAGACTTGCTGTGTGATAGTGAACAATCCTTCAAGGGCCTTGTAAACTTGCACCCCCTTGCATGGTGCTGAGCATCAGGAACTGCCATTGCATTGACTTCATTGTGAGTTCACAGCACTCAGTCATTGCAGGAGCCAATCTTTAATCTCTATTGGCTTCAGTTTTCTCATGTGTAAAATGAAGATACTAATAGCCACCAACTACAAAAGGGATGGTATGAGGATTGGTTCATCCATGTTTATAAAGTGCACTGAGATCCTTGGATGGAAGGTTCAATAGAAACAAAGTATTACGGATTACTTCCTGTACTACAGAAGTGCAGCTACCTCGGAGGTGAAACATTGCAGCTGACAGTAACAATATACAGTATAAGATTGGAAAACAAGAAGCAAAGAGTCTCTCATACAATTGAAACTGCTGGGATTTTTTTTTTAGATAAGACAAATGTAATTTCTCTAACACCACTACTCAGAACTAGGAATGTGTAAATAGGCTCACCCCTTGCCTCTGGCCCCTGTTGGTAGTCAAAGTGCTGGGGTTGTGCATGAGACACTAAAGCTTGCATTTATTTTTTAAAATAACCGTAAGGTGAGGGAGGATGGGCATGAGCCTCGCAGGGAAGCAGTTAAGCAGTGGGAGCCTTCTAGTGCAGGAGGAACAGGGGGAAGATAGAAGAAACTGGTCCCTTCCATTTTAGACTGGCAACTCTCTCACTCCTTTTAAAAAATCTGTAAAATTGGCACTGACCCTACTTATGAATAGTGTCACAGGCTCTTCAAGGACCAGTGGTCACACCCTCAGTTTACAGATCCTGAAGGGGCCATTGTCTCAGAAAGAAAAGCACTAGGGAATGCCAGCACTAATGTCCCCTTTCACAGCTGGGCTTCCCTGACTGAGTACTGGCCAGCCCTACTCTGCTCAGTTGAGAGACATGGGGGCTCCTGGCAGTTATAGCTGTAGGTGCAGCTTAGCCACAAGCCTCAGTACCAGTCCCTGATTTCTTCTTACACTAAGCCAGGCCTCCCATTTACTGGTAATATTGTATTAATTAATGTAATGAAATTACTACTGTAATGATGATAGCATAATAATAATCATCACCCGACATTTTTCGACAAGGCAAGTCACAAAAAAATTACAGAGTGCCATCCTAATGCAGCTACGTCGGCAATGACTTATGTTTTAAAAATGAATTTAAGTCACTGGAAAACCCAGGATCTCAGCTTTCTAGTCATTCCAGACTTAAGTGAAACTCACCAGTGTTTGCAAGTTACATGGTAGTTGTGGTGATTTTTTAAAATTAAATACAAGTTTAATTGTATGACTTTTCTGAGACTCTCCACTGGGTCCTAAAACCTTCCAGGCTCTGAGGCTTGAACGCTACTACTACAACCCTTAAGCAGCAGTGCTTTGTTGTTGAGTTCATGGGGTGAGAAGTGGGAAAGATGAGCAGAACTAGCCAGGTACATCCTGTATTCAAATATATGGTCAAACTTGGAGTTTTTACAATACATGCAGGAGCTGCCTAGGGCAATGGTTCTCCAACTTTTCCTTCTACGTATCATATTATCAGGATAGTTCTACCCTTTCATGGCCTATTTCTCTTCCCAATCCCCCAACCATCCCACTGATGAGTTCTCACGATGTTCCAGCATTCAGGAACATCCAACAGACCAAAATCTGAGAAATGCTGAGCTAGGGCAAAGCAGGACTACATACAGCTGTGAAATGTACATGCAGAAAATCATACATTCACTGAATCTAAGGAGTACTAGTTATACTTCCTTGAGGTTTGGTGGTTGGTTAGTTGACTTGTTTCTACTTTAAAGAAAACATTTAACTTTCTTAGTATTTCGAAATGTAAAGAAACTGGGCGTTTTTACATTTGGGATTCCTTATCAGTTCAATCACTTTTCAAGAGAAAACAAAGTGGAGACCAGTTGTGCTGCTTTAAACCAACAACAGAACACTTTATAACTGACACATCCGAGACACAATCCATGTTACCAGCCTCATCTCCAGTCAGCTCTTATATAATATCATTTTAACTTTGGCCACAAGGTGGCACTGGCTTGCAAACAAAATGTTGCAATATTCAATCCGTAAGAGCAATTTCAAACTGCTTCCCGTCTCAAGTTCTTCTCAGTGCAACCCCCCCTCCCCTTTTGTTTCAATACTTAATTGCATTTATTTCAGAATTACTAGGCAACCCACCCCCAGATGTATAATTTAAAGGTGATGTGCTTGCACTGGTATCTTCAGGATCTGCTCAATAGAGCACCATCATGTGATACCGGGATAAGGTGGAGTTCAGCTTTAAGGGGGTGTCTCCAGCTCGCCTCACAAATCTTTAGGATCAGAGCTGGAGAAATACCAGTGGATGTTTTCCCCATTGCCTGGCTCCTTGTTCTCCATCCACCCTTCTGCTCAAACCCTCACCAAATCAAGGAACGGGGGAAAATAAGATCAATTACAAGGTGGGTTCCTTTTGTGGTTTCCTCGTTTTTTATTTTATTTTTAATTGTGGTGTGCGCGCGTGCTTTTTAGGCGGATGTTTGTGTGGCTCATCAGGGTGACAGAACAGGTGTAGCTGAGAGAGGTGTATTCCTGTCCGTCCGGAGTCTCTCTTGGGTATGTTACCTGTCGGTCCAGGCTAACAGTATTGTATGCTTCCCGGTGAGCGGCTGGAATAGTTTTTTACAGGGTATTTCCCGTCACCTTGCCTTTTATTCTGGTAGCCTTTTATCCCTTAGCATCAAACTTCAGATCAAATCTTTGGAGAGAGCAGGAGAGGTCTGTGTGATCCCGACGAGGGGGAGGGTTGGGTTGCCGGGCTGTTTGCTTTTTCTGCCTGCCTTTAATTTCTCCTTCCCCACCCCTAGAAGCACAGGTTAGCCTCTCCGGGGATCCTTAAAAAAAAAAAAAGGCGGGGGGTGGGGGGGGGGGAGCCTGAGCACAGAGAGGGAAAACCGGCGTCTTCTCCGGCTGATGAGCTGTCAACGAAAGACAAGCGCGGTCGCTGTCAACTTCATCTGCGCTACCCCTCCCAGCCTATTTTAATGCTATCCCTGCTGGAGAGATAGGGAGTCACAATCGCACACCAAACACAGCTTCCTTTAGTCCGATCACAGGGGGGCGATTTGGGGGCTGGTGGCTCCGGTGGCTTCTCTGTCGAGAATAAGGAGCATTGGCATTTTCCCTTTAGAGCCGTCTACTAAACAAGAAGTAGTTTAAGAAGGAGCTTGGCAAAATCAGCGAGACTCAGGCGTGACCCCGAACAAGGTCCTGCGGCGAGGTCTGAGTCCAGTCCCTCTCTTGACTGGAGAACGGGGAGGAGAGAACACATTCCCCCTTCCTGTACTTCGACCTGCGGAAACCTACTGAAGTCCCAACGTGCTTGGAGTTGTATGATCTCTGCTGCTGAAATGAAAATGTAGTTAATGTTTACAGCAAAACCAGTCCTGGTTTGTCTTTCAGCAGGTCACGGCAAAGTCATACTGTCAGGAGTAGATAATTCATGAAGTCCTCATTGCAGGCACTAAATACTTCTAAATACAGCTTCTGGTTCTTGGGAGCGCTACTGTCTTTCAACACAGACAGTTGTCTGTTAAAATACAAAATACAACAAACGCAGTTTGGCTAGGGGCCTTACATACCATGATGACAGGCTGCATATAAACTCCTAAAATAGACCGGGGGGATTAGACAGACTGGATGAAGCTATGTGGTAAAGATATTATAAGCGATAACACTGAGGTGGATGGATGTCTGCTATTAAACTAGCTGGAACAATCAGAGTAGTCAAACTTTGGCCAGTGGATGTAAATCGCCAAAGCCTGGTTATATTAATTAGCGATTTTAAATGTGCATGTATTGCTAATAATGGTTGTAAAGAATCCGTTGCAGAAATGGAATGCAAAACCAGCTGAGCTGAGTGTGCGATTTAATTTATGCGTGAGCCTCGTTTACTTTTGTAATCTTCCTGTTGAATATCTAGGGCCCGATCCTGCAGTCCTCACTCTGGCAACGTGTTCAGGTCTGTCTGAGTGAGAGTACGGGCTCTGAACCCTAGCATATATCAAATAGAAGTAAGGCCAGTTTCCTGTTAGGAGGAAAACATCTCTCCTCTGAAGACTTACCTCTGTGTTTGTGTTTGCAGTTTATACCGACTGTCATTTAAGGTAACTTCACTCCCTGGAGGTATCTTAAAATAAAGTGGCTTTCAGCAATATATGCTCCGGCGGCTTTCATAGTAATTGAAAATCACATTTGTGACAACGACATTATGGAGCTGTGATTCAGGAACCATTAACATGGCGTAAACTGGCAATACTCCCTCCTACAGCTCTGACCTGAGGTTAAGCATACAACATTGTAACTAGCGTGTCTGAGATTTGGCAAAGGGAAAATTCCAGATTCAACCAGACTGTTGCTAACTGCAGGTTGTAGCAGAGGTGTGTCCGTTTATTGTTGACTTCTTTCAACACCCCCAATTCCCTCCCCCATACATGCCTGAGTTTCTGTGATGTAATAGCCTGCAGCTTTTGCGAAGGAGGGGCTTATTTAAGCATTTCTATTTGTGTTGCATAGGTAAATATCGATCGCTTCCCCTCTCTCTTCTTTTTGCAAACTGTTTAATTTTTGCTTTTTTATTTTCTTTCCTTCCCCCGCCCTTTGTTCTTCTCTGCTAGACAGCAATTCTGTCTGAGATTAAAGTGATCGGAGTTGCTGATTTGCCTTTGACCCAATGTCAGCGGCACGTTAGTGACCAGCCCGTCAACAGTAGAAAATCAATTAGGTAAGGAACTTATGTTTTGCAGTAACTTTTTCATCACTGTTTACTCATGTCAGATTGAGCTTGTCCTTTGTTATTGTATAGCTGAATAGCTTTAAAATAAGAGATGCATTAAACACATGACAATTTGAGAAAACAGAACATAACAGGTCAGAAAAAACCTTAAAAAGAATGTAATGGTTAAAGGTTCAATCGGTCGTAAGTTGAGCTCACTTTTTCAACCACATTATTGTTAACACATTAGTGTTAAATGTAATTTGTTTAGATATTGAACTGTCGGCAACTGTTCTCTCTCTCACTTGTAAATATTTTGTAACATAATGGAGCTTTTCTTTCTTTCTTTCTTTCTTTCTTTCTTTCTTTCTTTCTTTCTTTCTTTCTTTCTTTCTTTCTTTCTTTCTTTCTTTCTTTCTTTCTACTGTATCCTGCACTTCCTACTGAGGCAAAACTTCTCATCGCCTTCAATAAAGAGTTTTCCCTGACTAAGGGTCGCGGAATCTAGCCCCTAATTTTGGTAATTCGCCTTCCAGTCTCTATTTGCATTCTAGGATTCGCGGACTTCCAGAATCTGGAGAGCGATTATTAAAATTGTGCGCACATGTACTCTCCTAGCATAGATTAGGATCCATTAACCCCCTTTCTTCCTTCCTCAGTTTTAGTGATTCAGCTTCCTTTTGCATGTGATGAAGTGTAGGATTAAGATCTCAGTAATGGCAGAGTACACAGGGTAAGGGGCCAGGGATTTCGCAGAAGTGCTTGCACCGCTATTTAGCAGTGAATAATTCTCCTTCCAAACCCCAGTCATATGGCGAAGGTAGTTAACCATGGAAACCGTTTCACTACAAACATTCTATTTTAAAAAAGCTTTGGGGGAATAATTCGAATGAAAATTATTGACGCTTGGGAAGGGTGAGAGATGGGTATCGTTGAGGGCTGTAGGTTTGGGAGTGATTCCTTTTTCTCTTTTGAAGTCCCAGAATGGAGAAGACATAGAATCCATTAAAATTGTCGTCTTCTCCGTCTAGCCTTGTTTTATAGCCAGAGTCGCTTATACAAACAGAAATTCCGCCTTGCCTCCATTACCACCCTGACACTATACCTACGTCCTCACTTTCTAGTTTGTCAGCAGCATTCGCTCATTCTAATCTGTACAGTTCTTCAGCTCCGCACAAAGCAATCTCACGGTGGCACACTCAAAGAAAGAACTCATGTCACCACGTCTGGAGAGGCAATTACATTCAAGGGAAAGATTGTGAAACTCCTGATATGCGTTGGCCCACCCACATTGTTCCAATCCCCCTTTCGACAGATTTCATCCTGGCTGGCAAACGCGTGACATGAAACTAGAAGGACAATACGTCTGCTTCTGTTCTGCCTCTGAAACGATAGTCCCTGTTATACTTTCGGTTATATTTAGCATAAATTAAGACGATACGTGTCCTTCCCCTGTGATCAAGCGCCCTCCTCCTAATGAATTCTCATGCGTATGTCTAAAGGACTCGTCTGCTTCCTAGCGTTGGGTGCAACCCACCAGCTGGGAAACTCTTCCAGCTTCATTCGCTGTCAACTCATATAAGAGAGAAATCAGCCTATATTCTTGACTGAGAATTTAAGGCTCGGGGTGCAGGGCGCTGGGAAGTGACTTCCCCGTTGGCGTCTATTCGCAGCAGGACAGCTCTGCTAGGGATTATATACTCATCGTCCGGCTCTTCCGCGTGCTGAATCTTGCCTTGCTTTTTGGTCTGTCCGTGGTGCTGATGAAAATTCTTCTCGTGTCGTCCGTTCTGCTTATGGGCAAGTCTTCTCATATTCCTTGGTGCTTTCTGCTCCAGAGTGAGTGGCACTGCTGGCTATATTTCTAAGTCAGTTGGGTAGATGCATTTGAAATGGTAGAGAATATTCCATTGCCATTGCTTGGACGGGATCCGCATGGCGGGTGTTTGATGTGGGGTAGTCTGTAAAACCTCTTCTGCTGTGGGGATCTTGCTTACTGTCTGAGACCACTTGGTCTGTTTTGAGGGTTATGAACAAGGAATCACAGAAGCAACTCACATACTCTGTACTGCAGAAAGAAGGGCCAATCTCTCTCCACTGTCATATCTGCATCCTTAGCACCATACAATTATGGTACAATTAAAATGTTAAGAAATAAACACATGTGCTCTTTTCCCTTTGCAGATTGTTATCAAGGTTATCAAAGAAATGAAGTGACAGCTTTTGGTGAGATCCTGCTGCTTGAGTGATGAGAACATTTTGAGCTTCTGAAACCATTCGGAAGAAACTCAGTGCAGTCGAGACCAATGCAGGGCATGGACGCAAGTTCCAACAACATGAACACATCATTTCTCTCCTCTGCTGGGAATCAGTCCATCCACCTGAACTTTTCAGAGAAGAATTCCAGAATCATACACTTCCAAGATCAAGATTGCCACATGCCATTGGCCATGGTCTTCACCTTGGCTCTGGTTTATGGGGCTGTGATCATTCTTGGTGTTTCTGGAAATCTAGCCTTGATTATCATCATCTTAAAACAGAAGGAGATGCGCAATGTTACCAACATCCTTATTGTCAACCTTTCCTTCTCAGACCTTCTAATGACCATCATGTGTCTCCCCTTCACCTTTGTATACACTTTAATGGACCACTGGATTTTCGGGGAGGCCATGTGCAAGCTGAATCCTTTTGTGCAGTGTGTCTCAATCACAGTCTCGGTTTTCTCTTTGGTCCTCATCGCAATTGAACGCCACCAGCTGATCATCAACCCTCGAGGGTGGAGGCCAAATAACAGACATGCCTACCTAGGGGTTGCTGCCATCTGGATTCTAGCCATGGCTTCCTCCTTGCCTTTCCTGGTTTATCATGTATTAACTGATGAACCCTTCAAAAATATAACAATCGATGAATATAAAGACAAATATGTGTGCTTGGACTTGTTCCCTTCGGACACGATCAGGCTTTCTTATACCACAGCTCTGTTGGTGATACAGTACTTTGGACCACTTTGTTTTATATTTATTTGCTACTTAAAGGTAAGAGAGAATCTATTTTATGATCTCTCCTTATTTCTGTCTGATTTCTGTTTGTCCTTGTAAAGAATTGCCTCTGGGCTAAATGATTCTATATTTTTCTTTGTTGTTGAATTTTGTTTTTTGCAGATATACATACGCTTAAAACGAAGGAACAACATGATGGACAAGATGCGAGACAATAAATACAGATCCACTGAAACCAAAAGGATCAACATCATGCTGATCTCTATTGTGGTTGCATTTGCAGTCTGCTGGCTACCTCTTACCATCTTTAATACTGTGTTTGACTGGAATCATGAAATTCTACCTGTTGCCAACTGCAGCCACAATTTGTTGTTCTTGATTTGCCACCTCACAGCCATGATCTCTACCTGTGTGAACCCTATCTTTTATGGATTCCTCAACAAGAACTTCCAGAGGGACTTGCAGTTTTTCTTTCATTTTTGTGATTTTCGCTCCAGGGATGATGATTATGAGACTATAGCCATGTCCACCATGCATACAGATATTTCGAAGACCTCTTTGAAGCAAGCAAGCCCAGTAGCATGTAAAAAAATAAATAATGATTATGATGAAAAAATATAACCCCCCCATCTAACCCAAAATGTTGGCAGTATGGTCACAGGTGATATGGGCCCAAGGAAAAGCACAAACTTGTAACAAAATGGGTAATGGTTTTTCTTTTTTTAAGGAACTCTTTTGTCACTTTGAAATTATATGCTGTGCATTTTTCCCTATCGCTGCTTTAATATTCACAGCAGTTATATTTGAATCACACTATAAGACATTGTTGGACCTGCTTCTATTTAGGGTTTTCATCAGCTGTCTTTTGTTGCAAAGTTATGCACGTCTGCACTAAGATTTAACTATTGTATTTATCAAAAAGGAATATTTTTTCAGCAGTGTGAATATATACAAATCCATTGGAAACAATAGTGGTCTGAATGAGACTATCACTAAAGAAGACATCTAGTCTGGCATAAAATTAGATCATTCTGATTTGAAGAGCTTTATTTTTTTTAATCCAGTTTTAGAGCAGTATTAAATAAAACCCTATTTGCTGGAATAACCAGACAAGAATGACTCCCTGACAAACCCTTAGATTAAATTAAATTAAATGGTGTTTTTTTAATCAATTAGGATCAAAGAAAGAATTAAGGGCCAGTTTCTGTTCTTATTTATACTACTGAAAATCCAGAGTAATTCCACTGAGTGCAATGGAGTTTCACCAGTGTAACTTTTAGCAGAATTTGGCTCTTAATCCTGTCTTTGAATTTAATCCTAACATTTTACAGCTAAATTTAAAAATGCAAACAATTTTTTCATTTAAAAAACAAAATTTAAAATTTTCATTTCTAACATCTGAGGGAATCGGACTGTTAGCATGAAGTTCGCCTCTAACCCAAGACATACACACCATTTAAATCCTACTTACACCCTTTTTTGAGGACCTAAGTAGTGTTTAATAGCCAGCCCTCTGCACAGGGTGGAATTTCACCCTCAAAGAATACTTTGAAAATCAGGTCCACTAGTAAAACTATATGGTGGTCCTGGATATCTGAAATTTTAATTGTAATTACTTTGCTAGTCTACATTAATAATGTAGAGCTGTATTCGTCCGTCAGATACAATGATGTATTTCTGGACTTTCTCCAACACAATGAAGGAGTTGATCCAGATTTCCACCGTTGTAAAGGAAGGCAGAATTTGGCTTGAAATTTTTGTTGGCACATTTGGTTGCCATATGCCCATTCCATCTATTGATCAAAGGTGTTTTCACCTGTGGAGGCCACTCATTATTTGCCCAAATGTCCATAATACAGTTCTCTGAATTATTACATTTGTTAAAAGGCTTCTCAACTATAAATCTCCAGAATATAGGCATACAGGGCTAGATCCTCTGCTGATGTAAATCTACATAGCTCCACTGAAGTAAATGGAACTACAACAATATTCATTAGCTGAGAATCTATGCCATAAAGTGTACTTTTCTGTCTAAGTCAGTGCCTATACAAGTAATCAGCTTGTTTAATACAAAGAATAGACCTGATTCTTGTTTACACTAAGATCCCTTGAAACTATTTTGGCAGTATGAAAAGGCCTAAAAGTAGGTGTAATGTAAGTATAGCACACATGGAAATTAGGCCTGGCATCTCTAAACATAAAGGATCTCTAAGTATGATGTTGAATTTAATATACTCAAAATATGATAGGAATAGGTGATTAAGAAATGAAAATATTTTGTTTTGCCAGTGTTCAAAAGTCAAAAAATAATTTGTGCCTTGTGCAGTCTTATAAATAATGTATTATATAGAATGTTAAGGTAACAGTGTGTCCTTGTGCTATTATAATTTCATGTATCTCATTATTTTGGGAATGTTATCATGAGGGCGATGAGACAACTACTGTACATATAATGTATCCAGAAGAGAACATTTTGTTTTAGGAGCTTGGCCACTTTTCTGTTTTGTAAGTTTTTTCTTTTCTCTGTGGTCATCTCTGGTGATATATTGCCAATAGTTTAACAATGGACTTCTACTAATATTTCCCCTTCACTCTGTGATAAATGCCATGAATCAGGGGTAAACATTCTCGCAGGGAGAAATAGAGTAGGACTGGCAAATCCATCCTTGTTTTTCCCATTTAAAGAAAAACACTTTCTTGTAACCATACAGAAGGCAGGAGACAAAAGTATTTGGCAAACTAACATATTAATGTACCTGCAGGAGATGTTTATACAGTTTCCCCTGTGTTTGGCTTCACTAGCGCAAAGCAACTCTAAAGCTATTATTGCCTGTGATGCGAATAGGAGAGTGGGGTAACCAGGGGTGCTGGAACAATTTTTATAGTGGGGGTGCTGAGAGCCTTGTGCTGAACCAAACTGTAAACCCTGTACATGCTGGAAACCACTTCAAGCCAGGGGGTGTGGCAGCACCCCAGCACCCCTAGTTCCAGAACCTATGGAGGAAACAGCTTCTATGCCAACCCTTCCTTGTGGTTGGTGTAGGACATATGAACAAAGCAAAGCAATCCCTGATGACTGTAACAGCCTCTTGAGACTGTTGTCAGTGTGGTTAAGTTATAGCTGCCCTAAAACTGTTCTAGCAATCTACTAGAATTCTTTGAGGGGGTCAATAAGCATGTTGACAAGGGGGATCCAGTGGATATAGTGTATTTAAATTTTCAGAAATCCTTTGACAGGATACCTCACCAAAGGCTCTTAAGCAAAGAAAGCCGTCATGGATAAGAAGAAAGGTCCTCTCATTGGTCAGTAACTGGCTAAAAGATAGGAAACAAAGGATAGGAATAAATAGTAAGTTTTCAGAATGGTGCAAGGTAAATAGTGGTGTTTCCCAGGGATCTGTACTGGGACTAGTACTGTCCAACATATTCATAAATGATCTGAAAAAAGGGGTAAACAGTGAAGTGGCAACATTTGCAGATGATGCAAAACTACTCAAGATAGTTAAGTCGCAGGCAGACTGCGAAGACCTACAAAAGGATCTTTCAAAACTGGGTGTCTGGGCAACAAAACAGCAGATGAAATTCAGTGTTGATAAATGCAAAGTAATGCACATTGGAAAACATAATCCCAGCTAAACATATAAAATGATGAGGTCTATATTAGCTGTTACCACTCAAGAAAGAGATCTTGGAGTCATTGTGGATAGTTCTCTGAAAACATCCACTCAATGTGCAGCAGCAATCAAAAAATCTAACAGAATGTTTGGAATCATTAGGAAAGGGATCGATAATAAGACAGAAAATATCATCTTGCCTCTATATAAATCCATGGTACACCCACATCTTGAATATTGCATGCAGATCTGGTCGCCCCATCTAAAAAAAATAGATATATTCGAATTGAAAAAGTTATAGAAAAGGGCAGCAAAATGATTGGGGGATGGAATAGCTGCCATATGAGCAGAGAATAATATGACTGAGTCTTTTCAGCTTGCAAAAGAGATGACTAAGGGGGGATAGGATAGAGGTCTATAAAATCATGACTGGTGTGGAGAAAGTAAATAAGGAAGTGTTATTTACTCCTTCTCATAACACAAGAAGTAGGGGTCACCAAATGAAATTAATAGGCAGCAGGTTTAAAACAAACAAAAGAAACAAATGGAAGTATTTCTTCACACAACACACAGTCAATCTGTGGAACTCTTTGCCAGAGGACATTGTGAAGGCCAAGACTTTAACAGGTTCAAAAATAATTAGATAAGTTCATGGAGGATAGGTCCATCATTGGCTATTACCCAGGATGGGCAGGGATGCAAAACCACGCACTGAAGTGTCCCTAGCCTCTGTTTGCCAGAAGCTGGGAATGGATGATGGAATGGATCACTTGATGATTACCTGTTCTGTTCATTCCTTCTGAAGCACTTGGCATTGGCCAATGTCAGAAGTTAGGACATTGGACTAGATGGACCATTGGTCTGAGCCAGTATGGCTGGTTATGTCTTATACCTGGGAACCAACATCAGGTCACCTTTGCACTCTTCCCCCTTTCCTCCCCAAGAAGCGCTGTGTACTCTTCAGCTGAGGATATAGCCCAGTATATTTTGCAGGAACAAAATATATTAACAGTGCAGTTTAAGTTATTTGGAATGGTGGTGGGAAGTGAAGACATTGCAGAGAGGATTTTGGGCATGAGAAGGTTCCTCCTTTAGGACAATGTGTTTGCAAATGCCTGACACACGCTAGGGCATTTCAAAGGCAAAATCTTTACTCTTCAGAGTATTTTTATGTAGGGCTGGAAGTGATCTTAGGAGGTCATCTAGTACGTCCTTCTCATGCTGAGTCAGACCAAGAAGACATAGAACATCCCTGACAAGTGTTTATTTAAGCTGTTCTTAAAAACCTCCAATCATGGGGATTCCACAACCTTCCTTGGAAGCTTGTTCCAGAGCTTAAATACCCTTATAGTTCAAACTTTCCCCCCCTAATATATAACCTAAATCTCTCTTGCAGCAGATTAAGCCAATCACTTCTTGTTTTACCTTCAGTGGACATGGAGAACAATTGATTAATTCCATGTTATAACAGTCCTTAACATATTTGGAGACTATTTGCCCCCACCCCTCAGTCTTCTTTTCTTAAGACTAACCGTACCCAGTTTTTTAAACATTTCCTCATAGATTATGCTAACATTCAACTTCACTTTAGTGTCAATATTTTGACAACAGGGTCCCCAAATGCCAGAAAGAGACCCCCCCCACACACACACCTGGCACATCACTGATCCTGTTCTTCATTTTCAGATTTCCTTCCCTGTACTACTACTTCCCTCATCCTGTACCAGCCAAGTTCCCTTGTATGAGAGCCATTCATCCAAGGTCATGTTGTCCACATGAATTCCACAGTTTCACATTTAGTTTCACATTTACGAAAGCAACAATCACACAATTTTGAGATTGGTTCTTTTATTGTGCTGTACTGTCCACTTGTAACCCACAACCTATGCTGACTTCTAGACAAAACTCTGTGCAAATTGCTTTTGTTCTGACTTTCAGCCAGGTAGAATGTTTTAGAGAGAGAGAGAGGAATCAATATTACTTATTCATTTATGTACAGTACATATAAATCCAAACTACAGCCTTAAATAATACATTGAATTATTTAATAAAAATCTGATAGCCTCCCTTTGTTTGGTCATTTACATTATCTTAGACTCTCCTCCCCCCAGCAACAAACATTTTGCTTTTGTTTTTTAACATTCAGTATTTTTATGATTGACAGCAGATAAAATGTTACCATATGTGGGTACCATGTTAATAATTATCTGTGTTCAGACTAGTAGTCCCATATTCCTTATTTTCAAAATACTTGTTATTGTGTATTCTGATCTATATCCTTTGTGTCTTCATAAAGAAGGGTTACATGAAGATATAAAAGGAATCATTGATTTATTTGTTTCTAGGCTGACACCTACTGTTGGTGTGATGGAAAATAATCTTGTATGAGGCCTTTAACTAAGGACTGTATTTTATGGTTACAATTAGAAAAACGAAAACAATTTCCCTGGTTTTTAATCCCTTTGAATCCATCTCTGAAAATTATGTTTAAACCTGGGGAAAAAATTTTCCTACATGACTGGCCCCCATCTGACCTGGGATGTTTGCTAATTATGCTTCAGGACTGGCCATTCAGAAGGCCAGTGGCTTGAGCGTCCAGTGCTGATCCTGCCATCTTACAATAATGGCCCAATTCAGCGAGACACTTACACATGTCATTGAAGTCAATGGAACTCCTGAGGGTAAGGGTCAACATGTGTTTAAGTGCCTTGCTGAATGATGTTCAAAAGCTTTTCAGCTGGCCATTAGGATCCATCACCAATACAAAGAAGCTGCTTGAGATCCTACTACTACTACTACTGTTAGTGAGGAGGAACCAGAGCCCTTCCACCTTGATCCTGTATATAAATATTTTTACTTAAAAATTATTACAGAACTTCCATGAAGTGACATGGTGGGACATACGCTGAAGATGCCATGGATGATCAATGTCAGCTAATTCCAGTTCAGGATGTATGATCAGCTTCTACTAAAAAACGATCAACTTCTATATAAAATTTATATACAACATTTTAATTAACATAAATTACCCACCCACAACTAACTTGCCATTGCACCTCTTGTTCTAACATCAGTTTTTTTTAAAAAAAGAAGAAAATTCTTGATAAATATTGACCCTGTTTATAACCAGGGTTTATAGTAGGAATGCATCCTATCAGCAAAGTCTGGATCTTGATCTTGATCTTGATCTGTATCCAGGCCCCAGTTCAGCAAAATGTTTAAAGCACATGCTTTAATCCAGCCCTATTCAGTAAAGACCCTGATTCAGCAAATCGCTCTAACTGAGGTCAATGGGACTTAAGCACATGCTTAAAGTTAAAGATTTTCTTAATTGCTTTGCTGAATAAGAATGGACTACTGAATCAGGGCCCCAGATCTGTCCCAAAGATCATAAGGATTTGCTTCTTGGGTTTAGTTTCAGCCTTTTATACAGGTAAGTTCAAGCCATGAAGTTTGGATCTAGAGTTGGATCTGGAGTCCAAAGCCTGAGGATGTTTTGATCCAGGGCTTTTGTTCAAGTTCTCTTCTAGTTCTTAGCAGCAGAGACTCTAACCAGCTGATTTGCAGTGAATGAAAGAAATAAAAAATATAGATTTTACCTTTCTCATTTTTACAGCATATATAACAGTACAGAACATGCTCTCAGATAACACCTCTGATTTATGCAGTTGAAAAGAATTTGGCTGGATGGAGGGGGTGGAGAGGGAGGAGATGTTAAATTATACTCAAATAATAAGTTGCATTGACAGTCTTTTTCTCAGCTAAAGGATATAGATCAAAATCACGACTGATCTACCATGTTCTTTTCATTTCTAAATTATTTGATATTCAGTATTTGCCTCTCTTGGTGAAAAGACAAATACCTGAGTCATTACCAGTGTGTGTTTGAAAGGAAGATATGGGGTTTTTTTTGTATAAGTGTTACTGAAGTCCAAATGTTTTGGGATGTCATGTAATTTAAGAAAGGAAAAAACTATAACCAACTCACAGCTTTTATGCTCTAATTTGCCTGTTGCCAACGCTGATATATATTAAATGACATTTTTGTTTAAAAATAGCACTAGTGGTCTAATGTAGGCTAAAAAATTAAAGAAGGTGCAGGATTAAGGCTGTCAATATGTTGCACTTAAGTTCTGTTCAGGGTAGGGATGCTTTACTGAATGGGCCTTATACTGTGTCGTACGTTTGTAAAACCTAGGCATGGCAGTATCAGTTCAGCACAGAGAATTCCTGTTTATCACAACAAATTGTACTCCTCAGTTCACCCTTTACTTTCCATGTGCATATCAGACTATGGGCAGATTTCCCAGATCCACACTGCCCTCAGAAATGTATACCAGATACGTCTGTTTCAGATTGTTGCATGGGTGTAACTTACGCTGAAATCTCCAATGTCCTGTCAGTCTACTACTAATTTTGACCGGATATACCTGTTCAAACAAGAACAGAAAGAAGAAAAGACAGAAGAAAAACAGCAGAACAACAGTTAATCATTAATGATTGCATTTTTGGAGATATGTATATGAAGATTTGAGGGCAGAATCAAGCACTAATTGAGGCCAACAAGCTTTCATAAATTGTTGGTGGGGCATTGGAAAGTATGCCCAAGCAGTGACCTCTAACAATTAAATTTCTCTTTTAAAAAAAAGAGAGATCCTCACAATTGCCAGGCAAGACAACTGATAACCTGTTAGGACTTTCCATCTCAGATTTACCTGGATCTCATTACCAAGGCCAAGGGAATTAGCATTTTGGCATTAGCAGAAAAGTATATTCTACAGTGCAGCCCTTGACACTGGCAAAACATTGAGTTCCGTTTCTTTCATTTCTACAGGGCGAGGTCAAACTATTTTATGGCAGGAGCAGAGCCTTGGCCACCTTAAATCTCCCTTGTTCTTATTCTCACTGATGTGATGTAGCTCTTTTTTACCCTCAGACCCTTCCATCCCCCTAAGTTGTTTCATTTTTATGGTCTTTGTATTGTTTCTTAAAAGATGTCTGTGAAAAGGTGTTTCTTGGAGGAGCCTCAGGTTTTTGTGTTGAGTATTCCTTATGTCACAAGTGTTTCAATATATTGACCATGAGGTTGGTTGTTTCTGTGGAAATGCTGTTGCGGGTTTGACGTCTGAATCTCATTTTGGAGACAAAATGTATCTATTAACATGTTCCATTCTCTTCCTCATTTTATTTTAAGATTCTTTACATGTGGTCCTTTTGCTTTATAAATCTTTCACCTAATGGATAAGTTTGTATACTTACGTGGGGCGGAAAGGGGTAATTTTAAATTGTTGCAAGCCAAGTAGTTTTACTTTAAAAAATATTAAAACTATTTAGTCCAGAGAAACAAGAAATGGTAGGCCAGCTCTTAGTACATGCGTCTCTTACTGCCAAACCAGGAAAACCAAAATCAAAAGATGAAATTATTAATACAGGTTATTTGTAAGACACTCTCAGGGATGTGAGTCCCACTATTTTAGTCACAGAAGTTCTTTTCCATACCTTAGGGGACACCATGATATGCAACATAACCACACTTATTAACCATGCTATTTATTATTAAAGAAAGGAAAAGAAACCATTAAACAATACAACACAAATTACAGAACACAACTGATAAACTGGTTACTTCTGTTACAATCTCTTCTATATGCCTCTTTGTAGAGAACTTTTAGAAGAGATTTCACATTTAAAAGTGAAATCAGGATGTACTTCATTTGGTAAATTAAGACCAAAGTATATTGTTTCCCAAAGTTATTATCAATTTAGTCTTCGTTTCTTACTAGATACTTAAAATTGTTTATGTATGGACAAAATAATTTGTTTAAGGGCAGGCGATACCTGTCTAGTTGTTATTAATAACCAGCCAGTTTATAATTGGGCAAAAATAAGCAATCTTATGAAATCTAAGAAAATATTTAAATCAGTTACTTAGAGAAAGCCATTTAAGGATCTTCAAGACAAGACAATTATGAATAGTAAGAATCTTAAATCCATTATTTCTTGGTTTGCCAATGGTTAGCCTCTGTCTCCTCTCCAGGAATACATAGTCTAACCATCTGGTGATTAACAGGTGAAACTGTTAGTATTTTAAATTACAACAGAATTTCCATAGCTAAACAAAATTATTACAAGAGTTTTAAAATCTAATCAAGTGTTTTAGTTAAGTTTCTTTCACCAATCCATGTTAAAGTTTTGGGTTGTTAGCTCTCTCTAGTAGCTTGCTTGTAGAGATGGACAGGATGACTTGTGGCATACTTGCTGTTTAAGCAGGGTAGCAGAGGGTGTGCGTGTGTGTGTGTGGGGGGGGGTACTCACTTCAGAGTTTTATACCATTCTACTTCCTATTATTTTAATGGGGATTTAATTATTGGCAGTGTTCAAGCACTCCCTTATCCATATTAGGAAAACAAGAACAATCTCTCCAAAAATTGTTATGAAGACTCAACAACTTCTTTAAAAACTAGAAAGAAGTTGTTGAGTCTTCATAACAATTTTTGGAGAGATTATTCTTCTTGTTTTCCTAATGTGGGTAAGGGAGTGCTTGAACACTGCCAATAATTAAATCCCCATTAAAATAAATATTCTATACTTGAATGGCTTCTTACATTAGTAATTGGTTTAGCAAGATCATTAGGTTACATGCTGGTACTGTGATACTGAGGCCCATTGGTGGTTCACTACTCTGTGTCAGCAACTTCTATCAGGCCTGACAAACTCACTAGACCTAACATGTTGCTGTCATAGTATTTATCTATAAAGACTGTCTTGTAAGGTATTTAATGAAAGCTGGTAATATCCTGGTCACTAATATCATTGTGAAATGTGTGTATTAACACTACCTGAGGAATTAAGGATATTCACTGATATTATGCTTTAAAATCTGTAACCAAACAAAGAGAGAATAGGTTTTCTTCCAGACAGGAGGGAAGATAGTTATCTCTCTGCCACTAATATAAACTAAGCGTTGTAAAATCAACACAAAAAGAAGCCCCATTTGCAAGTAAGTCAACAGGAAAAGCCAGGTTGACTGGGGGATGTGAAATCATCATGAGAGACCAAGGCCACACGAAGGTGTCTTGTCTCTGGGGTCAAAACAATGAGTTTTGTGGAACTATAAACACAAAAGTTATTTTGTTATCCATCATTGAGGGGACAAAGAGATCAGCACTCTTTGCATCCATGAAAGCTGGATCCTGGCTCAGGGGGGCCTTGTGATTCTGAGTGGAGGCTTTAGATGAGAAAACCACCCCAGACAAGGATTGTAGCCTGTTAAATTGTAGCCACTAGAAATCATATTATACTTTTATTTTATTTATGACAATTTTCTGTTTTTTTAACTTTGCTTAGTATTACTTGAATCTCTATTCTTTATTAATACATTTAGTCCTGGCTTTACTGTAAGTTCATCTCAGTGCAATATATAACAGTAAAGTGTGCTGAGCTAACAGGCTGGTGTGTAAACTGTGTCTTTGGAAACAGCAGTCTTTGTAATTTCTGTGAGTGTCTAGTGACAGGGGCTGTATACTGCAGTGGAACGCTCTTCCAGGGAGTCTGGGAACTGAAGAGCAACAAGTGAGGGTTTTCAAAGAAAAGTGGGGGCTGGCAGAATTCTAAGTAGTTTTTTTGTCTGGTTAACTAACTGGGATGGCAGGGAGCTGACACTTAGTTTAGCACCAGCAAATCTCCCTTTTGTTGAGGCAGATAGGTAACAATATGACTTATAGTTCTGGACATGCCAAGAAAGCATCACTGGTACATAAAGCATTTTACCATTTACATAGGAATGATGTTAGGAAATTACGTTAGGTGCTTTGCCTTTAGGTAAAATACTTGCAAATATGCCATTCAAAATGACTTTCCATTTCAACATTAGAAATAAACAAAGGTTTAAAACATATCCAACTACATATGTTTTTCCTAGAGCCTTTTCTGAATGATGCTTTTAGAATTATTATAAAATTCATTTTCATAAGATATTTCTAGAATTCTTTGTGAATATTTACTTAGAAGTTGTTCTCGGGAGGGTGAAAAAGCCAACTTTACATGAAGATTTACTGCTTTGATAACCTAACCTTGCATTCCTTTTCACGTCAGATCTTTTCTTAAAGCATGAATGTTTTACATGGTTTGTATTCTTGAGATAAGGATTACATTTGTACCAAACTGGTATTTATACAAGAGTGAGATATCCTAGTCTAGATAAGACACTCTAAGGGTAATAACATGGTTTTATGGCTAATGAGGGATATCTTCCTGACATTTGGTTTGTCTTTGGGTGATAGAAGCAGAAAGCTCCTGGAATTTCTTTGATTAGCTGGAACATTTTGTAATATAACTAGCTAAACATAACATGCATTGGTTCTAACGTACTTGTAGCTAAATCTTAATATTCAGTGAAGACACAGACAAGTTTGTGATGAGCTAACATCAAAAACAAAAGTAAGTTAATAGTTTTATTATCATTTTCCCATCAGTATTGAGATCTTCCCCTCATACTCACCTATAGTTGTATGTATGTATTATATTTTGTTGTTTGTAGTATCCTCAGATATTTGACAATAAAAGTTCTTTCCTATATTTTTTCTAGATCTAGCAAATACTATATTTCAATAATGCCATTGCTGGAAAAGTCCAGGCTGCCTTTTGTTTACTCCGTTGCATATGTCTAAACTGCAATGTAAGCCCAGAGCCAGTGGGACTCAAGTGAACTGACCCGTGTTAGGGAACTTTGAGCTTAAGTGTCTACATTGTATTTTAACCCTAGATTAAGAATTTTCTGACCCATGATTGAACCTAGGGCTCTGGCCTCCACACTGCAGAGCACAAACCTGACGCAAAGTAACCATATCACAGAGTTTCTAGCACCCCCCACCCTCCAAAATGTGGCCGCTCTGGCTCTAGGAACATGGTGCAATGTGGGAAAGCTTTACTGCCCACCCTGCATGTTACCAGGAAGCAACTCACTTTGCAAAAGGCTTGATCAGTTCACTCTCCATTGCAAACCCAGGAGGCGCTCTAATACTTTGACTGCAGATTGGTTATCAGAACAGAATGGGCTAATGCTGACCTGATCTGCTGCCTTTTGCCCAGGGGGTGGGGGGACTTCTGTTTTCAATAGAGTGGATTGCAGATTGTCGGGATAAAGAGGACTAAGGAAGTTGTCCCATGGAATTGTGGGATACTCCTGGATGACACTTGGGACCTGAGTCAAGTGGGGTTGTAGCTATACTGCAAAGCAATAAGACTTTGATGCTGGGTCCCAGTTTGACTTAGGCTCAGACCCTCCAACTCTCCAGGGCCCTGGGACAGTAAAGGGTTAGTGCATGGGCTCAAGCATGGGCTTACATTGCAGTGTAGACAGTGTAGCCTCTGCACTTGCATTGTCATTGCAGTCTGCAGGAATGCGTATTTAGACCCTGATGCAGCAAGATACTTAGGTATCTACCTAACTTTCAGTATGAGTGGTCCCATTGACTTCAGTTTACACTATTCATGTGCTTACAGTTAGGTAGAAGCAAAAGTACCTTGCTGAACCGGCCTTAGTGCCTGATCAAAAGCCCAGTGAGGTCAATGGAAAGACTCCTATTGACTTAAATGGGCTTCAGATCAGGACCTTATTTCAAGCTTTCACTTTCCTCACCCTCACCCCAAATTAGATATGTCTGTTACTGCTGTCCTTTGCTCATGGAAGCAGAAAATATAATGGATTCCCCAGTGTCTCTTAGTACTATGCATTTTTCTTAATGCAACTTTAAGCCAAATGCATCTGCCAAAACTGTCTGGCTTGCTGATTTTAACTAGGTTACTGCAGTGAAAAATTGGAAGAAATGCACTGGCAATGCTGAATGTATTTTTGGTTCCTGACAGGTGTACACATTTACAATTTTTTCATTACCAAGAGTGTGTGTTTATTAATTATTATTATTACTATTATTGCTGCTATTTTGTTATAATTATTATTATTATTAGCTTCAAGAGCTGAATGATTTGCATTACAAATTCACCCTGCACTGTAAGAAATGTCAGTTTGTGGCAGGAATTGTAGATTTCACTAATAACAATGCTTCCTATAAAGCAATCTTCAGCAGTCAAAGAATAGCAACAATGTGATGACAAATGTTGGCCTCCAAAGTAATATCTTTAAAATTAAGTATGGACAATATTAGATTAAACATATGAGAATTCAGTTTGAATGGTGACATATTTTTATTTGGAAAATTACAGCTTCAAATAACTCCTTGACGGTGTGAAATTACAGAGCCGGCATCTGGCCTCACCCATATTGGTTTCACAAAAGGACTTCACTGGAGTTATTCCTGATTTATATCAGGAACATAAATGACATCAGATTGTAAATGACATCAGAATCAAGCCTGCACTATTTATTTTACACGTATAGGGCTGAAGGCTGGTACTGTAGAGTGTTTTGTCTGTACAGTGTCTAGCATAATGTGACTCGGATCTGGTTAAGGTCTGTAAGTGCTACTGCAACATAAATCAATAAAAATAATACTAATTAATAATAATGATAATAAGGATTCACCACAGGGGTGAATGTCTGCAGCCTCTTCCTTTTATTTGTCTTTTTTTATCATTTCTACTATGAAAACTGGGCTTATGCTTCCTACTCTTTCACAGATCTTTATTCTACACTTGTTTTGCCAGTGTGACTCTTACTCCTTATTTTTGTCCAGGAACAAATTTCAAGCCTATCACTGCACCACCCCTGGAATCCATTGATTGGGGCTAATTCCACATAAGATTTTTACTTTTACAGTAATATACACTATGTATCATAGATTCTAGATTCGTTCAGAAGGTTCCAAAAAGACATTCTAAAGGCCAGATTCTAATTTCATTTAAATTGATGAAAATCCAGAATAACTTTACTGAAGTCCATAGTGCTACTCCAGATTTACACTGGCCTAACTAGGAAAAGAGTCTGGTCTTCAATGTCATTAGACCATTTCCCCTGCGCCCCCACCCCATCCCTATGAAAATGACATCTATCTATTCTTTAACCAATGTGCTTTTATTCATTGCTGACTATGCCAGAGTCTTACATTTCTTATAGCAATTCAGTCCCAATAAAATATAATCTTCATAAATAGATAATGCAGTTCATGATCAGGAATAATGCATATTTTGTTGATGATCAGCAACATATGGTAATTTTTAGATTAACTTGCATTTGTTCCAAGGGACAAAAAATGCATTTGATAGTGGTATTTGCTATACTCCAGTCTGTTAAATCTCAGCTTTATCTACCTCCTGGATTGCAACTTGAAGGGTTAAAATCCATGTGCATTTTATATAACAACCTGGTATATGGATTGTGCCAGCTCTTTTTCAGACCCAAAGTCCAGAGTTTGGTCAAGAGACCAGAGGTCTAGCTAACAGTGATCAGCTAAGAGAAAGCTGGGGTAAACAAGATAACATTGCCTTTGCTAAGATATGCTTGGTCAGTAGAAATGCCAGATGTTGAAGCAATAACTAAATAATTGTGTCTTATTCAAAGTTTCAAATTGAACAAAGAATCCCTGTTCCTATTGTGTCAGTCTCTTCTGTAGGGAACGTTCTTCCCACAGATCCAACCTTGAATTTATGGAAATTGGCACATGTCAGTATAAAGATATGGCATCCTTCCACCTCTCTTCCAAGGGACCAATGCCCTGCCTTAAGACATAAAGGAGACAATCTGTATTACCATATCCTTTCACTGTTTCTTTGCTTTAACCCTTAGGAATGTACCTGTTGGACAATCAAAGGAGTTGCTCCATTCCTATGAACACCAAATCAGAATTCAACATATATATATTTTATACTAATAACCTTTTATCAAAGTATTAATTAAATGTTAACCTGCTAACTTGAGACCATGGGCAGAGACATTATGTAACCTTTTAACCATTGGTAATGTGCTATATTGTCTTGCTGCAAAACCTATCCTGGGGTGTGGAACTGCCTACCCCATCACTTTCCCCCGCCCATGGAAAATCTATATATTCTATTGTAATCAATTGATTGACAGTGTCTCTGAGCCTAATAAGCCAGGTGACACTCCGCCAGCGCTTTGTGTAATAAACTCCTATGCTTGACCTCTACACAGTGTGGATTTATGTCCTTCAAACTTTCCCTCAATCTCATTTCTACACAGCCCATTATCTCTGGATCCCCACCCCTGAGCTAGCCTGCTATGATGCCATCCTCTCGCACCTTTGTCTGTACACACATCTTTTTGGCTATGAATTTTTCCACATCTTGTGCTTTTAATCTGCTTTTTGTAGTTAGCCTGGGACTTGTTTCTCATAGCCTCAGGGGTTTTATGATAACTGCTTTTAGCAGTTATGCTGTGTTTCTTTACTACTTTTAAGCTGGTATTTCAGGTTTTTCATGTTGCTCCTAACTTTTGTTTTGCTGCTTCATTAGCTCATTGTGATCTGCACTAGCTGTTTTGTTATCTAGATAGGTATGTGAAGGGTTAAGTCTGTCTTTAATTGTAGTTGCTATGAGACGCTTTTGTCTATAAGCTCAATGAGCAATCCATCTCTGATATTTTCATATTTTACAGTCGAAAAATTACAGTTTTCTGCCTAGTTCTTGAGTTATCTGATGGAAACATGCCCTTTCATAAGCCACATTTCTCTGAAAAGTTAGATAAAATCATAAAATATTGTTGCTGGAAGTTGAAAGTATCACTACTTTATTTCTTAGATATGGAAGTAAATATGGAGGTTGGGCCACCTCACATATTTAAATTAACACACTGGCATTTTCCTAAATATGTTATACCCCAAATATACCTGGGTTTATTTGAACTGAATGTGCAAATAGATAAATATTCTTGTGTATATTTAATCTGAATGCATAGTGCTTTTACTACATGTACCTGCAGTTTTTTAAATGAATGTGCTGTCATTCAAAGAGTTGCAGGTGCACATATCTGGAGTATATCACATCACTGTTATTGGAGCATTGTGTTTTGGGGAAGTCTGCCTCCCTGTTTCTTAATGATCAGGAAACACTTTATTGTCTCTATCATCTCCCCAGTCCTTAGATATCTTTACTCTTTCTTGCAAAAAGTTAGAACCCTCTAGTTTGAATGTTTTCACTTCCTTGTATTTCCATATATTTCAGAAATATTGGGATGTAGACATCCATTCCTAGAGATTTCTCTCATGTTAATTCCCTGATTTATTTTTCATTTATTCTGAAGTTGTGTTTATGATTTTTTCATTTAATACTTTTTATTAATAGGAAAATATGTTTAGTTTCCCAGCCATATACATCTCATTTGTCAACAAATTAATCTCATTATCTGTTAAGGCTCTTGCAGTCTCTCAGTCTTCTCACTTCTTATATATTTTTAGTTTTGTGGTGTTTGCTTTTCAAGTCTTTTGCACTTCATTTTCAAATTACATCCTTGGGTGTCTTGATTATTTTCTGACATTTCTTTACTGTACACACCATAGGTGCTGACTCCGTGGGTGCTCCAGGGCTGGAGCACCCATGGGGAAACAATGATGGATGCTGAGCACCCACCGGCAGACCCCATCAGCTTCTCACCCACCCCCCCAAGTGCCTCCTGCCCACTGGCGGGCCCCGCGGATCAGCGCCTCCCGCCCGCCGCAAACAGCTGTTTCGTGGCGAGTAGGAGGCTGAGAGGGAGGGGAGAGGAACGAGGACATGGTGGGGAGGAATTGGGCGGGAAGAGGTGAGGTGGGGGTGAGGCCTGGGGCAGAGCCAGGGGTCGAGCACCCCCTGGCACTTTGGAAAGTCAGCGCCTGTGATACACACTATTTGTATAGCAATGATCCTATTGACTTATAAGTCTCATGCATTCCCATTTTCTTCCATTGATCCCTGCATATCTCAGGCGTGCTACATTTTGCTTTCTAAGATATTTATTTCTCCACGATATAACTCTGTTGGGATGCCTACCATTTGCTTTAAAGTACTTCCCAGTATTCCTTCTGTGTCTTTCTCCTGAAAATATCAGATTCCCCAGTGTGTGTGTTAAGCAATATATTTTTCTATAATTGCTTTCAAGACATGTTGTAATGAGCTGAATTGCATAGAAGAGGAAAGGGAAGTATTGGCTTTTCCCATTTAAAGGGAAGTAGAACAAAACTGCTTGTGATGGGGCAGAGAGGCTGCACACCACCAGAGAAAGCATTAAGGACAACCTATGGGCCCAGCTAGCTCCACCCCCTATATTTGCAGCCAATGGAGGGGGAATTAGGGGCAGATAAGAGGAGAGAGCCTGAGTCAATTCAGGATTGACTGGCCAGGAAGGATGGAGCTCTGCCTCAAGGGAGCTTTGCTTGCAGAGTTGCGGAGAAATGAGCAGCCACTGGGGAGGAGCATTTAGCCCCCTAGGACAGGCAACACATAAGTAAGAGACTTTTTGGGACTTGCACGTGAAGGAAAGGGCAGGGATGCCACACAAGAATATGGTGGATGGCCAGTATTGAGTTGGGTTTGTTTGAAATGATTTGGGGCTAAGCTGTTCCAAATTCCACAGAAAGGGATAGGATTGAAGAGATAATTAGCTGGTGGGTTGGAGCCCTACTCAAAGGACATCAGAGACAGAGACTTCTTCCCCCCAGGGAGATCCAGGGTCATGTAAGGACACCTGGAAGTGGCTTGGCTGGAGCAGGCACTGTTCCAGCCAAGCCACTTCACTGCTGTTGCTTTCCTAAGAGATGAGAGAGTAGAAAAGGATGAGGCAGTGGGGAACTGCAGACAAACAGAACCAGATTCTGGCCATTGCTCTGGTTGCTTTTCACCACTCTAATTTAACTGGATTTCTGGGAATTTCCTCATCACCCACCAACTGGCTCTGGTGTAGGGGGTTTTGCTGGAGTGCCTTTGTGTTCTGGCTATTCATAGTTCTTACAATGGCTTCTTGGGTCTGTGGCAGCCAGGGGTAAATTAGGGAATCCCCCAGGCTGCTTTAATTTATTTAAAATCCAGGGGCTACAATGGCAGCATTGGACCACTTTTGCTCCTATGCTCTATTCCGAGCTACACTGAGCAGTGCTATGAACTGGGGCCACAGTCTCTAGGAGCAGATCTGTACTGTAGCTGGTTGAGGAAAGAGTAGGTGCTGAGGAGAAAGTTGTGCCAACATGGAAGGCAAGCTTTACTATGTGTCTGAGCAACAGAGCTGCTGAAGGAAATTCTGGCGGTGACAGACATTTTGAATATTAATTGTCAGTTTTCAGTGATATGTTCCAGGTGATGTCAAAAAGAATTGTGACATGTATCCAACCCAAAGAGCCCTAAGCAAACCAGATGCAAGCCATGTGGGAGGTACTAAGGATGTGTGAGGCATTCTGAGAGTGGAGGTTCCTTCTCCTCTTTCACATTCCATCGCAGGTGCCTAAATATTATTGTTGCTGTACACCTGGTATAGTCACTTACACCAGTGTAAAGTGTGTGTAAAATATCACCAACTCAGAATGGTAACATTTCATATCCACACTGCATGTTGTAAATGGTTACACAAGGTGCAGAGAAACAGTGAATCAACCCATGTGAAGGCAGGTACATTAGAAATGACAAGGTTGCTGCTGAGATGAGAACGATGAAAGTGGGGTATGTTTCATATATGACTGATGAAGAGGGTGTGAGAGGTAAATTTAGTGGATGGAGTACTAGGATGTGCAACCTAGATTCTCTAATGAAGACTTGATGGTTGTAAGGACAAGGGGGAGACAAGGATGAAGCAGCCATTGTCAGAGGTCACTCAAGTGGGACCATAAGTATTGCTACCTACGATTACTTTGTAAATAGACGAAAGACAGAGATTTGGCGTGAGAAGCTAAGGGTGAAACAGCTGAGACAGTACAGTACTCATCTTTAATTTTGTGTACCTAACATACATATTTGGCTATGCTTGTTTACTTACCATTGATTGTCTTCAAAACAAAAGAGGCTACAACTGTAATCCTGCGTTCAGTTTTAGTATGGCATGGTATGATAAATATTTTAAAGGCATTAACAACTATAAATATTTTTAAGATGTGGTGTATGAAAGATTTAGGAAAAGCTTTTGGAAAAGCCTTAAAGTAAGTTGTCTGACTAGAAATAACCACCGTTAAAGCCAGCACAGTTTATATTTGCAAGGATATTGTCTGAGGAATGGATTTGCAGAGGGACTTTTGCCATTAAATGTGGGAGTTCTTAATGCTAACAACTTAAGAATTAAAGGGGCATCAACAATAGAGGGATAGAACACTTGAGAATTTGCAGAAATCAGAGTTTATGGGGAGTTACTAACTCCAGTGACTTAAGCACTACAACCATGTTTACTGAGAATAAATAGAGTTGGTTTAAAAACAGCCAAGTGCTAGGGGCAATATATTCTTGAATGCAATTGTTAGTCATGGGAATATCTCCAAATGCTTTTCTATGTATCTGGAGAAGGAATGTAGTGTGTTTAGCTTGAGGAAAAACAAAGAGCAAGGCTGGCTCCACCTTGTTTCTGACTGCTGCTTCTTCTCTCCAGTGAAGAGTATCTAGACACTTAGAGAGAGGCCAGCATTGACCATCTAGCTGTCCATGGAACACCAGCTGTCCACAGACCACAGATTGCATTTATGGTATCTCATATTGCCTGTCCTTCCAGTTATTTTCAGTCATAATGGGGCAAATTTACAGTGGAATACTATTAAAATCAATGGACTTAAAGAAAGGAGGAATTTGGCTCAGTTAGGTCTCTCACAATTTCTGGAATGTTGATCTTTTTTACTTCTAATCTTCCTTTGACATATTCATGGAATCATAGGGGGGAAGGGATAGCTCAGTGGTTTGAGCATTGGCCTGCTAAACCCAGGGTTCTGAGTTCAATCCTTGAGGGGGGCCATTTAGGAAACTGGGGTAAAAATCTATCTGGGGATTGGTCCTGCTTTGAGCAGGGGATTGGACTAGATGACCTCCTGAGGTCCCTTCCAACCCTAATATTCTATAAATAATATATTCTATAGAATCATAGAATATTAGGGTTGGAAGAGACCTCAGGAGGTCATCCAGTCCAATCCCCTGCTCAAAGCAGGACCAACACTCACTAAATCATCCCAGCCAGGGCTTTGTCAAGCCAGGCCTTAAAAACCTCTAAGGATGGAGATTCCACCACCTCCCTAGGTAACCCATTCCAGTGCTTCACCACCCTCCTAGTGAAATAGCGTTTCCTAATATCCAACCTAGACCTCCTCCACTGCAACTTGAGACCATTGCTTTTTGTTCTGTCATCTGCCACCACTGAGAACAGCCTAGCGCCATCCTCTTTGGAACCCCCCTCCAGGTAGTTGACGGATGATATCAAATCCCCCCTCACTCTTCTCTTCTGCAGACTAAATAACCCCAGTTCCCTCAGCCTCTCCTCGTAAGTCATGTGCCCCAGCCCCCTAATCATTTTCATTGCCCTCTGCAGGACTCTCTCCAATTTGTCCACATCCCTTCTGTAGTGGGGGGACCAAAACTGGATGCAGTACTCCAAGTGTGGCCTCACCAGTGCAGAGTAGAGGGGAATAATCACTCCCCTCGATCTGCTGGCAATGCTCCTACTAATACAGCCAATATGTCGTTGGCCTTCTTGGCAACAAGGGCACACTGCTGACTCATATCCAGCTTCTCATCCACTGTAATCCCCAGGTCCTTTTCTGCAGAACTGCTGCTTAGCCAGTCAGTCCCCGGCCTGTAGCGGTGCAAGGGATTCTTCCGTCCTAAGTGCAGGACTCTGCACTTGTCCTTGTTGAACCTCATCAGATTTCTTTTGGCCCAATCCTCCAATTTGTCTAGGTCACTCTGGACCCTATTCTTATCCTCCAGTGTATCGACTTCTCCCCCAGCTTAGTGTCATCTGCAAACTTGCTGAGGTTGCAATTCATCCCATCATCCAGATCATTATAAAGATGTTGAACAAAACCGACCCCAGGACCGACTCCTGGGGGACTCCGCTTGATACCGGCTGCCAACTAGACCTCGAGGCATTGATCACTACCCATTGAACCTGACAATCTAGCCAGCTTTCTATCCACTTTATAGTCCATTCATCCAATCCATACTTTTTAAACTTGCTGGCAAGAATACTGTGGGAGACCGTATCAAAAGCTTTGCTAAAGTCAAGATATTGGCTTCTACTACATTCTCCTTTGATTCCTTTGTTTTTAAATTGTCTGCATTCTCCAACGTTTACCTCCCTGTTATTAGTTACCCTTGAAATTAATAATATTTATCACATGTATGTTGCTTTTCAATTTCAAAATGCTGTACAAACATGAACTAATGAAGACTGGAACAACAATGACTGTGAAGCAAGAGTGAGTATATAATCCAATTATATCATCCTGGGAAACATAGAAATGGAGAGATTAATGGTAATTTTTTTTAAAACTGTCCACTAATTCTAGATGCCTCCTTTTAAGTGGCCAAATTGGGACAAATAGTGTCTGACTTTTAATGATGCTGAACACCCATAACTCATATGGAAGATAACTAGAATTGTAAGTACTCAGCACCTCTAAGAAGCTAAGGTACCCAGTATTAGTGGACAGTTTTGATGACATATGCCTAGATTACTTGTCTAGATTACTTGAATAAGTGATCGATCTATAATAGTATTCAGGAGTTCCTGGTTTCCTGTCCTACGTTTAGTCCACTCACTGTTACTTTAATCACTTATTAGTAGACCATCAAAATATGACAACAGAGAGGCAGTGGGGTGAAGAGGGCACTCTTCCCTTACATGACATGTGCTAACTTGTTCTTATTGAAAGAATGGTTTCCTAAAGATCACATTATTTAAATAGGCAACATACACTTGGAACATTATTTAACTTATTTTGAAGATGTCTTCTTCATGGAGCTACAGTGCCATAGTCAGTGGATGTAATTTTATATCCAACTGAAGTAAACATGATTACCAAGGCCTTGTCAACCTGAAGCACTGGATTAGTGTCTCCAAGCAGATCTGTTTCAGTTCTAGTTGCTAGTTTACTTATCACAGTATTTATAAAAGAGTTTTGTTTTTATTTGTTTCTACACCAGGATATATATTTAAAATACATTTTATTTACAAGGTAGCACCCTAGTAACACTGGGACGCTACAATTGTGTGTTATCTAAAGCAAACAAGTAGACTAGCCATAAACCATAGAGGCCAAACAACAGAACATGATTGATGCTGTTAGCTTGTGATACCATGAATCTTGGCTTCTAAAGCTCTTGTGGATCCAAGTGTCTCAGTAACGCTGTCCTGATACATTTCCTTTATGGCCTGGAGTGCTTCTTCCCTTTCTGCGGCTGGTAACTGGTGAGGTGCCTGTTTAATGGGTCAGTTTCCTCCAGAACCAATCTTGTGCTGGACCTGTGTAGTACAACCTATATCTTTGTTGGATCAAGAGAACAACTTCCAATTCATAACCAGAAAGTCTCTTATACTGTTCTGCTGTTCCCCATTTAAGTATGCAGCACTGCACTGTACAAAGTCCAGTAGAAACTCTGGGAGCTCACCTTCACCCTCTTCTCCCTTGTAGTTTTCTTCTATGCCAGATCGCACATTTTGCCACTGCAGTCCCCTTTTTACTGTTTGCTTCTTGTCATAAACATTCAGCAAATGAACTGGGATCAGTTCTTGGTTTGGATCCACAAGAGCTTTAGAAGCCAAGATTCATGGTATCACAAGCTAACAGACACATAAGTGTCTTATGAGATCAAAACCACAGTCTTATTTTGTATTTTATAGTGGGAAGATATGAAGCTCCCTCCCACTTGTAACACCTAGCACATCTAAGGATCCAATTTCCTAGAATCAAAGGTTAAACACTTTTGGAAAAGCAAAACAGAAGCATACATGAATTTTTTAAAAGTTGTTGCTGCTACAACTGCAGCATGACATTAGATTGATGTAACTGTTGTACTTCTGCGTGCCGCACCTTCCCACAAGGGTGAAATCCTAGCTCTGTTGAATTCAATGGGGCACAGAATTTCCTGGAGAATCCAAAGCAATACAATCCTGGGACAGATTTCCCACTCTCTAGAGCCTTCTAACCTCATTTGTTGAGCTTAAATTCCTTTTCCAAACCAGCGTCCACTGCTTGTAAGCTCAGAATGACTCACTCACTTCAGGGCATACCTGCAAAATTCCTGTGCCCTTTCATGAGTACGGTCACAGTACCAATCATTTATACAATCAAAACAGAGAAATTCCAGTTAAAGGAACAAAACAAAGTATGTGGAGCTATGGATAAGCAACATTATAATTTGTGTGACTGGGGCTGACCAAAGCTGGCTTTTCCATTATAGAGGCAGCCGAGAGTTCCATTCCTCTAAGCTTGTTAGTACTGAGACTTACAGAGCAGGTGTCCATGGACACAAAACAGACAGATCAGGTCTTATATCTTACATGTCCACCACATTGATATTAATTCACTTGTGTGATCTAATAAAGTCCAGGAACAGTGGTCACTATTTTTAAAAAAATCAATATTACCTATAGCTATCATCCTTTAGTATTTACTTAAAACAAGGAGACACCAGAGGCCACTGTGTGGTCCATCTTGGATAAATGTTGACTTTTTAGGACCTGATATAAAGCCAATCAAAGTTAAAGGGAATTTTCCCATTGACTTCTATGGACTTTGGTTCAGGCCCTTTGGGCTTGATCCTGCTGCCACATAGATCTCAGGTTGCTGTTGAGCATGAGGAGCCCTGTAGGAGTGTACTGAGCAATAACATCTTGGTTTAGTGGCAGAATCCTGTAAAACCGATACACTTTCAGGGATTTTGAGACTATTCCTGCCCCTCCCATCACTTGCCAACTTGAAATGATAAACAGGGTTAACGTGTTGAAGACAGGAGAAAGTGACTAATTTCAAGGGACACTAATACTTACCACCTTATATAATATCACAGTTGTTGTCCTAATTTCTCTCACACAAAAACACCCCTCTACTGACCTTTGAATGGTGACCATGGTATCTGTAATTTTTCACATACTACTCCATGAGGCAAAAGCTGTCTGCATCTGATTTTGAGGGAGATTGAGCTCCCCTTCACTGTGTGAACCATGGAAATTCTGTACAAAATGGAGCAGGAGGGCCATGAGGAGTATAGTGACTACACAGAATGTTCCCTTCCACATTGTAGCTACTACAATCTCCTCCCTTCAGGGGGCAGACCAGATAAAAATGGCAGAACCAAAAGAAAGACAGAGCTAGGAGTTAGGGAACATGCCTTTCAATGTAGCGGTGTCCCTTTTCAACCCAGGCAGCTAGTCAAAGTTTAGGGCCCTGTAAGTATTCCAGTTGGGAATAAAAATTTGTGATAGTCAGGTATTTCTCTGATGCAGTTTCATTTACAAAGAATGTACAAGGTCCTGGGTCTCTCAAATCAGAAAGAATCAAATAGCAGGAAATAGCTTCTTTTGCACATAGTACCAAGAACACTCTTTTCACCCTGCACTCCTGACCCAAAAAACTTCTCCCCAGGCTTCATCCAGGTCAGGCACTTGCTTTCAGCTGCTCCTTCACCCTGTCTCTCCCACTCACACTGTTCTCAGTTTGTGTGTGTTCTTCCCCTCCTTCCCAAAACCCACCTGCTCACAATGCACAGTTGAACCCTCTGCTCACCTGGTGCTAATTTTTGGGAGAACTCTATTAGGCCTTGTTTTAGGTATTACCCCTGACTGGCTCTTCACAACTGACTTAATTGGGGAATTCATTCACTCATCAGTTTAAAAAGGTTTTAACTCAACTCAGAACAAGGTTTGACCCAGCTCCACACATCCCTCTACTGTGACCCACCTCAGCTTTGTCCATTATCCTGAAATGGTAACACCCAATAACCCATCTCAAACAGAAAGAAAGAAAGAAATAATTTAACAAGTTATTTACACTTACATATGTCTGTCAGGATAGTTTCATAATATAAGAATTTTATTGCCATCCAAATCTTTGGGGCTTTTCTCTTCCTTGATTTCTTTTTAGTGTGCTCCTGAGGCATGTCTATCAAGAGGAGTCCTGCTGAAAGCCTATCCCCTGATACTGCCTTAGATAAATCCTTATGGATACCTTTTGGTTTTAGCCCTGGGACCCAATTTATCCTGTACAGCACTTTGTTTATTTAACTCATTACTGTATAGGGTCCCTCCCAAAGCTTATCCAGCTTAGGGCTCCTACCCTTCTTTGTCCTAGTATAGTGGAACCAGGCCAACTCCCCTCTTAAAAGTTTCCCCATATGACTTTACATCATACAGCCTTTTCATTTTATCAGAGGCTGTCCTCAAATTTTCCCTAGTAAAGATATGATTTTTTTGAGTTGTAGATTGTAGGGTTTCTATGTAATCCAAATGGTTTATATCCCTTTATTCTTCTTCAGGAACTCCATACCATGTTTATTAGGGTCCTTAGCTCATGCCCAAACATGAGAAGAGTTGGGGTATACTTTGTACTCTCAATGACTGCTGTTCTATAAGTCATCAAAAGGAATTGGATATACTGGTCCCAGGCCTTTTGGTGCTGTACTACAAAGATAACCAGATGAACCTTCAAAGTCCACAATTTCATCAGATTGTGGGTGTGCTGGGAAGTGTGAGTTTTGTGGACCCCTAAAATCTTGCAAACCTGTTGAAATGCTTTGGATTCAAAGTTTCTCTCTTGATCTATGTATAACTCATCCAGGACCCCAAATCTGACGAAGAATTCATTCACTAGGACCCAGAGCATCTTGATTTCTTATTAAATATGCTTCAAGCAATTTTGTGAAGTACTCCAGAGCTACCAGCAACTATTGATTATTCCCGGTCTCTGTCTCAGGTAAGGGTGCAAGAACACCAATGGCAATGGGCTCCACTGGTGCCCTCATAGGATACTGTTGCCAAGAGACTCTGCCAGTTTTAGGGGAGCCTTTCCTTGCAAGGAAAGCATCACCTTTCCTTCACCAGCTTTCTATATCCGGCTTGCATTTCACCCAGTAGAAATTCTCCCTTTGCTTGGCTAAGGTTTTGTAACCCCAACCTGTCCAGCAGTTTTATGATCATAACATTGTCTCAGAGCCTCCATTTTAATATATCTGGCACAACCAGCTGGTACCTGTATCCATCACATACCTCATCTCATATGCAATATTTCATCTTCAAACTCCAAGCTGTCCCACTGACCAGATAGCGTCTACTGTTGTATTGTGAAGGGATACTACATTCCAGGTTGGCTACATTTGCCAATTGATTTCCCACTCAGACGCTATCTTGATATCAGGATCTTCTCTTTAGGAAGTTTTTAGTTGTTCCGGGGTTCTTTCCTGAAATCCCATCCCCATTGTTCCAGTGGACGAACCAGGAACAGGGGCACTTCTGCAAATTGGTGAAAGAGGCACACACACCCCCTTTAGCAACTAATTCCTTGCTCTCCTGCTTGGGGCAGTGTTTGTAATTAGCCTCCCAACAAAACCATCTGGAAAAAGCATTAGCATTACCATGACAGGCCCATGTGTGATTGTGAAATCATAGTACTGTGGTTTCTCCAACCATCTGGCAAGCTGTCCCTCTGGATTCCTGACTCTAAAGAGCCATTGCAGGGAAGCTTGGTTAGTCCTGACCATAAACAGCCTCCCAAAGAGATAGTGATGAAAGTGTTTTCTAGATTTAAACACTGCTATGAGTTTATTTGGGTAGGGCAATAATCTCTCTCAGGAGAATTTAGACTTTGACTAAGCTACCACCCTCTCAAGTACTTTGTGTTCTTGTGTCAATACTGCCCCCAACCATAGATACAAGCCTCTGTGTCCAATGTGAAAGGGGTTTTGAAACACGGATAGGCCAAGACAGGAGCAGTCTGAGCCTTTTTCAACTCTGAAAATGCTACATCACACTCTGCAGACTGCTAAAATGGTTTTCCTTTCTCACCCAACCTACGCAGTGGTTTTGCAATACTGGCAACCTACAAATGATCCTTCTGTAATAGGAGCAGAGCCCTATAAAATGCTGCACATCTGTTGGCATCAGGGGAATGGGCCACCTCTGTACAGCTTCAGTTTTCTTTTGTCCATGAAAATTTCCTCCTCATTAATTGTGTGCCCAAGCTAGATTACCTCTTTTTGGAACAACTCACATGTTTTTGGATTCAGTTTCAAATTGGCCACCTTCAGCTCAACACAGTTCATTTGTAAATGTTTTAGTTCCTGTTCAAATGTTTTAGCATGCAGCAGGATATCCTCTAGGTATAACACATAGGCTGAGAATAGCTTGCCATGTAATACCCTCTCCATTAGCTTCAAGTGTGGCTGGTGAATTGCACAAGCCAAAAGCCATCACTTTAAATTGCCACAAGCATTGTCCTACTGTGAAAGCAGTCCCCCCCCCTTGTCTTTTGGATTCATTTCCATTTGTCAATGCTCACTTTTAAGATACAGTGTGGAAAACCAAACTGAATCTGCTACAGCATCTAACGTATCTATCTAGGTACCATCTATTCATAGTAATGGCTAAGAAGCCTTTAAAATGACTTCCTGTAACTTTCTATAGTCTACATGTACCTGGTGCTGTTTTTTGTTTTTTTGTTTTTACCAGAACTATGGGTGAGGCCCCCAGAACTGGCTGAAGGCTCAGTAATGCTGTCCTGATACATTTCCTTTATGGCCTGGAGTGCTTCTTCCCTTTCTGCGGCTGGTAACTGGTGAGGTGCCTGTTTAATGGGTCAGTTTCCTCCAGAACCAATCTTGTGCTGGACCAGTGTAGTACAACCTATATCTTTGTTGGATCAAGAGAACAACTTCCAATTCATAACCAGAAAGTCTCTTATACTGTTCTGCTGTTCCCCATTTAAGTATGCAGCACTGCACTGTACAAAGTCCAGTAGAAACTCACCTTCACCCTCTTCTCCCTTGTAGTTTTCTTCTATGCCAGATCGCACATTTTGCCACTGCAGTCCCCTTTTTACTGTTTGCTTCTTGTCATAAACATTCAGCAAATGAACTGGGATCAGTTCTTGGTTTGGATCCACAAGAGCTTTAGAAGCCAAGATTCCCCCAATACCTTGGGTCTAAAAACAGGTTTCAACCACTCCTCATCTTTCTCATGCTGGAAAGCTAACACATTATCTAGCTATTACAATACTTTCTGCCCTCAGTGGTAGGACAACTCATTCACTGCAAACCAATTGCCTACAAACCATTTATCTTACCTAGGCCATATCTTTAAAGGGATTTCCACAGACTGAATTTGCAAGACACCTTTCCTTGTATTGTTTTCACAGTTATTAGCCTTAATGAAATCCAAATATTAGCTCATTCACTATTCCAGTCACCCAGAATTGTTGCTCAAATTTCAAAGGTCCAGTCTTCAAACCCAGTTTTTTGTTTTGTTACCCCAGTCACTGTCTCTGTTTGAGACCAATTAAGCCGTTTTGGATCCCTCTATTCCCTAGCTTTTTTAGCACATCTGGTCTTATAACTTATCTTTGAACGTGTGCCAGTTATTCCTATACACATCACAGCCAAACATTCACATTACATTACACATTCAATAGTCAAACTCAAATCTAAGAGAAAACTGTGTGCCTGATCCTTGTACCTCCAAACTTTGCCTCTTCAGCCTGGTGTCCCCTTGTTCCCCAAACTGGGAGAGATGCGTTCAGTAGACACATGTGACGGTCTGTCTTGGCCCACCTTAAATTTATAACAACCCTCTTTGTGGCCAATTTAATCATAGTACCAGCATTTAACTGAACTCTTTGCTTTAATTCTTGCATTATTGCCAATTTCCCTTGTTTTACAAGCTAAGTTTATCATTTGCTCCAACCATTCAGTGCAGCCATGAACCAGATTAGAATCCCCTCTTTCATCAGACATATTGAACATGGAGCTGTACTTACAGGGCTAATGGCAGTCAGCTTCCATCTTCCTCACTTACAGTTGCTTTCTCTTCCAGTGAGCTACTGCAAGAAAAGATGTGGCAAATCCCGCAATCTCTCTGACTGTTTTTGTCCTCCTTTCGTTTACCTTAATCTGTAAATCCAAGTCCTGCTGAACACCTATAAATTGGTCCATTGCCAATCTATTCTGGAAGGCCTTGGTGGAATCCAGATATGCCAGGAACACAAATCATTGCAAGTGCTCTGCCAGCCCTTAGCTGTGCCCTGGCCAATTCAGATTGATATCTAGATCCAAACCATATGTCAAGGACTTGTAGCAGGTCTGGATCATTGCATCTCTTTTCTGGGGGTAAATTCTGCACCATTAGAGCTGGGCTACCCAAGTTGGCTTTTGGTATATCCCCCTTTCTGTCCCTTCTTCCAGCCATTCATTTGAGCTATAATGTTGAATTGAGCCAAATAAGCCTCCCAAGGAATTTCCCCCTCAAAGATAGTGAGCTTTTGCATTATTTGTGCTGAGACAACCTGACCTCTCCCCTCTGGGCCTCTGAAGGTTACAAAGGGGGCAGAAAACTATTGTAAATGTCTTGTTTTACCCAAATCCTCTGGCAGGCTTACTTCCTCCTCCAGGTGGCTGCCTTCCATTGTGGACAGTGACCCTTTGATTTCCTCCTATAGCTGAGTTTTTAGCTCCAAAAGTCCTTGTTGCAGCTCATCTCAGTTGGCAAGTTCCGTATTGGCTAAAGCTTGCTTGGTCCTTACTGCTTTATGGAAAATCCTTTGGTCTATGGCAGTCACCTTATCTCCACTTTACCATTCCAGCCTCGTGTGTTTTAGCTGGGTTTCCCAATATGTCCTGGCACTTTGTAGTTGCTATTCCAATAGGAATGTCATCTCAGCATGCAAGTCATCTGGGAAACCTCCAGCACTTGTTTTAAATCTGGTCTTAATTTCTTTTGTGAAATCTCCAGCTCTTGTTTTAGGTCTTTTTTAAAATCCTGCTAGCCATTTTTGATTTCTGAAAGCACCTTCGTTATTTGTTCCATCTTAGTGCAGCAGGAATACCAGCTCACAATATCCCTTCTTGGAAACTGGATCCTGCTCCTGACACTACTGTTGTCCCTTTTCGACCTGAGTGGCTAGTCAAAGTTTGGGGTCCTGAGGGTATTCCAGTTGGGAGTAGAAACTGGTGATAGTTACATATTTCTTTGATATTGTTTTGTTTATTTACAAATAATGTACAAAGTCCTGTATCTATGAACTCAGAGGGAATCAAATAGCAGGAAACAACTTGTTCTGCAAGAATCCTTTTCAGCCTAACCCCCCTGACTCAAAATCTCTTCAGGTTTCTTCCTGGGTCTGCCACATGCTTTCAGCTGCTACTTCAGCCTCTCATCTCACTCAGTTTGTTTGGTGTTATCTTCGTCCATTTACCCTTCTCCCCACCTGATCGCTGGAGTTGGTGACCATACCCAGTCAAACCCTCCACTCACCTGATGCTATTTTTTGGGCAGTGTGATGGGGTCTGTTTACCCCACACTAGCCCAGAAAGGGTTAAGTCCATATTATTGACAGCAGAAGTCCCACCTCCCTGGTGGGACTGGGCGTGCTCTAGCAGTATAAAGGGAGGAAGCCCATCTCATTCTGGGCTGGAGGCCACAGGGGAAGGACCTGTCTGGGAAGCTCCTGCAGAGGGCCAGCCACAGCCCCTGACTGCGCCGGGAATCAGAGCCTCCCTGGGCCCGCTTGAACTCCGGCGACTGGAGGAGCCACAGGAGGTGACCGGCACAACTAACCATGGAGAATCCGAAGCCTCATGGAAGACCCCAACGCAGCTACTCATAGGAAGTGACCTAGGGAGGGTGATGGAGTGGTACCTCCCATCCAGGAAACCTCAGCGTGTTTCGGTAGGACCCCCCTGCTGAGTCAGTGGCAAATTGCTCCGCCACTGTTAGGGCCCTGGGTTGGGGCCCGGTGGAGTTGGGTGGGCCTGGGACCTCCTATGGGGCTGCCACACCCCTTGTTGGGCGCCCCAACCCCTATTGAACTCTGGCTGCTAGGCCATGCTGCCCTGCACCCAATGGCTGCTCTGTTGAACTCTGGCTGCTAAGCCATGCCGCCCTGCACCCCAAGGGTGGCTCCATTGAACTCTGGCTGCTAGGCCACGCTGCCCCGATCCTAGGGGCCCTCACCGGTATTTTGGACTTTAGACCTTGACCCGGTCATCTAGAAAGCCTGGGAGAGGACTCGTAGGCAGTGCTCTGCCGCCCAGGGCCGGCCCACAACATTTTGGCACCTGAGAAGGGGAGCTCAAATGATGCTCCCATGCCCCCTCACTTGGGTCAAAGCTTTGAAAGGTCTCAATTATGCCTTCTTCCTCTCATGGTACTGCTCTGCTACCTACCCCAATAAAGGAGAACTAACAACTTAAAATGCCTTGTTCAAAAAAAAGTAACACTTAATTTTCAAACGCCTGAATAGCAAATGTAATTTTTCTTGTCTGCATAATAAACACTGGCATTTTTATCTGTTTGAATAATCAAAGTGGTGCTTTCCGTGCCTTCTTGGTTGCAAAGATTTGAGCTGCTTCCTGCTGAAGGTCCACAGTCTGGGCCAGCTCATGCTCTATTGAGATGGTTGCAAGGCCGACCAGCCTCTCCTGTGTCATTGTGGAGTGTAGATGTGTTTTTATTAACTTAAGCTTGGAGAAGCTGCGTTCTCCACTGGCCACTGTTACAGGAAGTGTTAGAAGTATGCATAGAGCAACAAAGCATTTGGAAAGAGGGTGGTCATCTTATTTGTGCACATATATTCCAGAACAGCCTTTGGAGTTGATCCTGCTGAAATGTATCTTGAAAGGGCTTTCAGTTCATTACCTAAATCACTCGCATCAATATCGCGCATGTCATCATGTGTCAACACTGTCTCTAGTGCCCTGCATTGCTGGTGTAGGTCTTCTTCAGGTATAGTGAGGAGTTTTGGAATATCATACAACATCCCAAATATACTGCTGTGTTCCTTGAGCTGCATGAAACGTTCTTCAACTGACTGTATTGCACAATCTAGCACCTCATAGACTCATAGACTTTAAGGTCAGAAGGGACCATTATGATCTTCTAGTCTGACCTCCTGTACAATGCAGGCCACAGAATCTCACCCACCCACTCCCGCAACAAACCCCTGACCTATGTCTGAGCTATTGAAGTCCTCAAATCATGGTTTAAAGACTTCAAGGTGCAGAGAATCCTCCAGCAAGTGACCTGTGCCCTATGCTGCAGAGGAAGGCGTAAACCCCCCAGGGCCTCTGCCTATCTGCCCCGGAGGAAAATTCCTTCCCGAGTCCAAATATGGCCATCAGCTAAACCCTGAGCATGTGGGCAAGACTCACCAGCCAGACACCCAGGAAAGAATTCTCTGTAGTAACTCAGATCCCACCCCATCTAGTGTCCCATCACAGGCCATTGGGCATATTTACTGCTAATAATCAAAGATCAATTAATTGCCAAAATTAGGCTATCCCATCATACCATCCCTTCCATAAACTTATCAAGCTTAGTCTTGAAGCCAGATATGTCTTTTGCCTCCACTGCTCCCCTGGTTAAAGAATTCATCTTTGAATTATTGTTTGGGGTCTCTTATGGGATTATCCCGTGCCTCGTAATCAAAATGTCGTCTTCTTCGGTGACTCTTGTATTCTTGAATGGGTGGGAAAATAGCTTCAGTGTGAAGTTCTCTGCCAACTTCTGTTCACTCTTCAGAATGTTTTGAAATCCCTCATCTGACAGGTAAGACTGTAGGTATGACTTTGCTTTGTCCAGTTGTTCCATTGCTCCAGATATATCAAGGTCAACACCTTGGAGTCTCTTGCTTACAACATTTATTTCAAACAGTATGTCATGCCACAACACTAAACCACTCAGAAATGTGAAGTTATGTATGTTTTTAGTGATTCCATTTCCCTCTGTCACTGTTCTCCCATGAACAGTTCATGTCATAGCATTATCCTCCATAATGGCAACTAGGGCATCATCTATCTTCCCAATTTGGTGTTTGATAGGCTTTATCGCCTCCACTCGACTTTCCCATCGTGTGGCACTCAGTGGTTTCAGTGTCAGAGAGGATGTTCCCAGATGTTTCTTCAAAATTTGCCATCGATGAGTTGATGCAGAGAAAAATACACAGATGCTTTAAATTACATTAAAAATTTCAGCAGCCTCACTAGAAGCTGATGCTGCATCACTGACCACCAAGTTCAATGAATGAGAACTGCATGGGACAAAAAAAGCTCAAGGGTTGAACTCTCAAATCCGTGTCGGCACTCCTCTGTTCTTTCCTCTCATGTTGGCACCATTATCGTAGCCCTGACCTCTCATGTGAGCTATCGCAATTCCTGTATTTTCCAGCTTTTTAAGAAGCACATTTGTCATACCAGCTCCTGTAGTATCATCAATGTCAATAAATTCTAGAAAATGCTCTCTGACAGTCACTATTGCAGGGACATTTTCACTAAGTTCTGTTGTGGTTACAAAACGCACCATTAAAGTCATTTGTTCCATATGGCTGATGTCAGGTGTGCGATCCAAAATAACAGAGTAATATCTTGCTGACTTCAGATCTGCCACAATCTTCTGTTTGACTTTTGTTGCCAGTAACTGTATGATGTCATTTTCAATTGTTTTCCCAAGGTAGTGGTGTGTGTACATTTCTTGGGTGGTGACTCTTCTTAGATGCTCCTGGAGTACAGCATCAAATTCAGCCATCAGCACCACAATTTTAAGGAAGTTTCCATTGTTTGGCACATACAGCTGATCTGAAGCGCCATGCAGTGCTAGGTTTTGCGTAGCAAGCATTCTCACAATGGCAATGAGCCTTTTCAGAACATTTTGCCAGTAAAGAGACTCTGATGCAATCTTCTGTTGATGCTCATCATCTATGGGGCCTTTAACCTTAGTCTCATCTCAAGCTCTTTCCACCTATGGAATGCTCTCTGGTGATTTGCTGCCTTCTCATGGTATGCCAGATATCTAGCCAGATTTTTCCAGTCCTTTGTTCCTGTAGAACCCAATGTGGCTGGAACATTAGACTGGAAGAGTTTGCAACAAAAACAGTATGCAGCATTCTGGGTTTTTGAGTACATAAGCCATGGCCTCTCCACTTTGTCACCATTGGGGATTTCACGCCAGTAATGTGTTGGATGGAAACTTCTATTTTCATTGTCTTTGGAGAACATGAAGTTTTTCACTTGCTGTGGCCCATACAGTACAAGGAAGTCCCTCAGGCTACTGCTCAAGTGGGTCCACAGTCCTGGATCATCTAGACCAGTGGTCCCCAACCTTTTTCATCTGGCGGGCGCCAGATGACGAGCCACCGCGGACCGTGGCTGGTGGACAAGCATCCGCCAAAATGCCACCGAGAAGCGGCAATGTCAATAGGCGTCACTGCCGAAAATCGACGGCATTTCAGCGGCAATGCCTCTGGATGACGCTGCTTGTCGGCGGCATTTCAGCAGATGCTCGTCCACCGGCCAGTACGCGGGCGCACATGGATGCCCCGGCGGGCGCCGTGGTGCCCGCGGGCGCTGCGTTGGGGACCACTGATCTAGACTTAAGGAACTAAACTCAGCAGCAGCTGTTTCTTGCGCCTCCACCACACTCTTCTCTGATCTACACTTTTCTTCAGGAACGTGCATGGTTACATCCATTTGAGATGGAGATATGGATGCTGCAGTAGCTGCCAGGTTACCTGCACTCTGACTAACTGGAAGATCAGGCATCTCCTCACCACTCACATCCTCACTGGGGCCGGAAGGCTCACCGTGAACATTTGTCTATGTATCTCAGGAGAGCTCCTTCCTGCTTAGATAGAAAAGCTTCCTTTGCTTGCTTTCTTTTTCTGAATGCTGCCCCAGAGGGGCATTTTCTTCTTTCACACGTGACTGCTGTTCTGTGCCAGCCTTAGTGGCTCTCAACACTCAATTGAATGGGACAAATAAGCAGGCTGGTAGCAGGGCCTGAGTGAGGGAAGATATCAGCGTCTTAAGAGCCTAACTGGCTCCTACTACTTCAGTTGACTGCTTGTTCTCCTCAAGTGGGTTCAAACAGGAAGCTCCCTGAGAAGCTGACGTTAATCAGTCCAGGCTCCTGGGGGTGCTAGAAAGGTACACAAGAGGCTCCTCCTCCTCTCTCCCCCTGCAGCTCCTGCTGCTTTCTGTTATTCCCTCTCACCTTTTCTCCTGCCTGCCTGTTATGTCTCTTGTGCCCTCCTTCCTCCAGCACAGCACTCCACCATCTCTGTGCATCTAGAGCAGAGAGAATACATATGCACCAGCAGCAGACATAATTTTTTACACTCTGGGTCCTAGTGGCGCCCCCCCACAGTCTGGCACCTGAGGCGGCCACCTCAGTTCGCCTCATGGTAAGGCCAGCCCTGCTTCTGCCCTCAACCCTCTGTTTGTGGGATGAGAGATGGTCACAGGCAGACTCTTAGGCTTTGTTTTAGGTGAGTTGTCTTACAACTGATTTAAATGGGGGACTCATTCACACATCAGTTTAAAGAGGGTTTAACTCAACCCACAACATTTCACCCAGCTCATAACACTAGCATGTTCTTTTTTAGAGCCTGGCATAAAATCTGCTGATGGAAAGGGTTTGTACTGAGTGGCATGTGAACCCCATAAAGCATATATGACTACAGATGACAGGATAGGTTTGAGTATATCCTCATCTTTCAAACATGCTTCCATGAAAAGAGAAGGATATGGTCCAGATATTTTAAAAGGAGGTAAATTGGCAGTGGAGAAAGACATTAATCCATTACAAATGACAAGAGTTCAAGGCATTTCTCCTGTTCAGTGAGAAGACTTATAATATTTTTCTATATCTTCCATAAATATTCTGACCACACTTTGTGTTCATGCCATTGCCTTTTATTTTTCACAAAAATCAAAATACTGCATCTACTGTACTTATTCTGTGGTGTTATGTATTAAAGTGTTTACACTAAGAAGAATCACACTAGCAATGTGTGGGTGATAGCTTTGTTATTTTAGAAATGCTTAAACTGAGAAGTTCTCAAGTCACTATGGAAATGAACTGACTCTTTCCATGTTCTGTAGTAAAGGTTTCAAAAATGCAGCAATAGATTTTTTTTTTTTACATAACATAAAAACAATGAGTGTACAAGTGATAATTTATAGCCAGTTGTGTAAACACTTACTACCCTGTACAGTGCTTAGAGTCTATGTGATAGACAATAAAAAAAGAACAGAGAAGAAGGGAGGGAGAGAGATCTTATTCCTGATCCTCCCCCACTAGTATCAATAGGAGTTTTGCCATTGACTTCCACTGGAGCAGGATTGGTTTTATAGGGTATGTCTATACTGCAAAGACAAACCTGTGGCGTAGAGTCTCAGAGCCTGGTCAGTTTGACTTGGGTTTGCGGCGCTTGGGCTGTAGGGCTAAAGAGTAGCAGTGTTGATGTTTGGGCTCAGGCTGGAGCCAGGCACTGAAATCCAGAGAGGGAGAGAGTCTGAGTCCAGGCTTCAGCCCAAGCCCAAACATCTACACTGCTTTTTTCCCCCCAGGAACAAGAAAACATTTCAAAAACAGCTGTCAGAGTGTCTTCCTTTCTTTTTTCATTAAATTTGTTACTACAGTATCTCTTTGATCTATATAACCAGCTGACTACATTATCTGTATTGATCACCAGGGGGCACACCACAGCTTGCAGAATACATACATAGTATGGTGTAACTCAGGGGTGGGCAAACTTTTTCGGCCGAGGGCCACATCTGGGTGGGGAAATTGTATACAGGGCCGGGGCAGGGGGTTGGGGTGCGGGAGGGAGTGTGATGTGAAGGAAGGGGCTCAGGGCAAGGGATTGGGGCAGAGGAGGGGTGCGGGGTGTATAAGGGGGCTCAGGGAAGGGAGTTGGGGTGCGAACTGCAGGAAGGGGCTCAGGGCAGGGGTGCAGGAGCGGTGCGGACTGCAGGACGGGGCTCAGGGCAGGGGGTTGGGGTGCAGGAGGGGTGCGGGGTGTACGAGGGGGCTCAGGGCAGGGAGTTGGGGTGCAGGAGGGGTGCGAGGTGCAGGCAGGGGGCTTAGGGCAGGGAGTTGGGAGGGGTGCAGGAGGGGTTCGAGCTCTGGCCCGGCGCCGCTTACCTAAAGCGGCTCCGGGGTGGCAGCGGCGCATACTGGGGCCAGGGCAGGCTCCCTGCATGCCTGCCCTGGCCCCGGCCCCGCACCGCTCCAGGAAGTGTTGCGGCCCCTGGGGGAGAGGGGGGCGGAGGGCTCTGTGTGCGCTGCCCTTGCCGCGCCTCAAGGCACCTCCCCCAAAGCTCCCATTGCCTGCGGTTCCCCATTCCCAGCCAATGGGAGCTGCGGGGGGCGGTGCCGGGGAGGCAAGGGAAACACACGGAGCCCTCTGCCCTCCCTCACCCGGGGGTCACACGGAAGTGGTGCTGGCCGCCTCTGAGAGCAATCCCGCGGGCCGGATCCAAAGCCTTGAGGGGCCGGATCCGGCCCATGGGCTGTAGTTTGCCCACCCCTGGTAACTATAGTGTAAAAATGCTTATGAAATGTCTCAAGTTATAGTCCTTCATGCCTTGGACTTTCCTTTTGGCTCTTTCTTCTTTAGTTTCATACTGAATTCTGAACTTCTCTGTTACTTAAATGAGAATTTTCTATGACAATAGATGGAAAAACTTAGTCAAAACTGCCAAAAGTGGTTAAAATAAAATTGGTTTTTTTTGCAATACAAATAGTTGAGTTCCTTTCCTTTAACTACAAGGGAGGATTAAATTAACCAATGTTTAAAATAAAAGCAAAACACTGTAATACATAGCAAATAATCACAATGGGAGTTCCCATTTACCCTAAAAGCACAATAAAAAAATCCACCTTTCCATCAATAAAGTAAGACTTGTACTGAAGTTGAAGATTCAGGGTGAAATCCTGGCTCCATTGATGTCAATGGAGCCAGAATTTCACTCTCAATTTCTTTAAGAGGACATGTGCATTGGGAACCATGATTAGAAAAAAGGGTATGAAATGAAACACAAAAACCTGCCCTAGAAGGAAATATTCAGGACTCATTCCTGAAGTCCCAATGCGGGCAAAGCTCTCATTGTCTTTCTTTGGATTATGGTCAGCACAATGTATTGCAGAATCAGGCTCTTTGAGAAAAGCTAATAATGTGCACAGTCAACTTGCCTTCCCTTCTCCCCTATAACTCTCTCCTCCAATTCCCTGGTCATAGATGCAGAAGTTTCTCATCTGCACTCCTCCTCTAACCCCTACATGTGCCCCAATTTCACATCACATAGGGCTTGTCTGTACAGGAACACTCAGGAAAATTAATCTGAATTAACAAAAGGTGTGAATTTAAAATGGATTAGTTACACTGCATTACCCCCGTCATTCAGAATTAAAGTGACTATTTCAGTCATTGACACTAAACGAATGAAGGTCATTTTAATTCAGAATGAGCCCTTAGCTTGTAACTCTTTAGGGGCAGGGACTGTCTGATTTGTCCTGTGTTTGTACAGCAACTAGCACAATGGGGTCCTGATCCATGACTAGGGCTCCTAGGTGCTACAATAATATATAATATAATACTAGAAGGAGCTCAAAGACCACAGTAATGGGTATGCCATAAGACCCTGTATAGAATAGACAGTAAATGTGTAAATTAAATTTAATTCAAGAAAGTAAAATTCTCTAAAGCTATCTAATACATTCAGTCTATACTGTTGGTATGTATTTTTATATTCAGAACTATGATGGACCAGTTTTAAGAACGTATAGCTTTTAACTGGTCCTTCACTTCCTGCTTCCTTTATTATTGTGGCTATAATGTTTCACTCAGGAAGAGACTGTTTAGTGTCTATTTTAATGTCCCCCTTCTCCATTTTTGTAGCTTTTTCTCTGTCCCCTTAACTCTAGTTTCCCCCATTGATTACACTAATATATAACACAAAGCAGCAAGGAAGCTGATTGCTCGGCTTTCAGTGAAGATAGTTGCTTGTGACTCCATTGGACCCAGTAAAAGAGTATAATTATGTTTTCATGAGTGCAGGATTCATGTGTCCAATATCCAGATACAATTTTTTTTAGAAAGATTCTCATGACCTGATTATCAACATCAGGATTTTTTCTTCTTCTAAATCAATATTAGTCTGTTATTATTAGCCAGCATTATATACTGTCTTTTAAAGTCTCAGTGATATAACTATTGCCTTTTCTTTGGCTTACAATTCCTGCTTATTATTCATTATTATATGGAACATTCCTCAAAAATGTTGTATTATTTAAAGAGAAAAAAATGAAAAGCCCATAGGTAAACTGAAATCTTTGTGCTGCTGTTTTTGGGGCAATAACGTTTGATTAATAGATGGAAAGAATTTGAGTAAACCTACATTCATTCAGAGCAGGCTCCATCAGCAAATCTTTGCTGCTTAAAATAAAATAAAATAAAAAATAAACAAAGATGTTGTTCTAGCTTGTCTATGCTTTTCTTAAGTCACAATGTAAAAATTAATTAAGTTCCAGATGGTTAGTGCAGCAATAAATTAACTATCTTACACTTTAAAATACATAAGTGTATTAACACTGTGATAGGAAATTGTTTCCAATAACGTAGTGCTTATGTTTATATGCTTCTTTGGGGATTTCCTGATGATTTTGGTTATTAATTCTTTAGCAAGCTCTGAAAGATCATAGCAAAAACAAAGCTAAATTTAGGAAGACGAGATGGTATAAACATATTACTTGCCCTTCCCTATAAATATATTGGAATGACCATCATTGATGGTGTTTAATTCCTGAGATGATGATTATCCTAAATTATATCCTGTTTGAAGTATAAATGTTTCTTCTCAGTGTGCCAGGTTGGCATGTATGCTAAGACTTCTAATTGTCTTTATTCTTCAGAAGGTTGCCTGAAAAACATGTCTGCCTACATCCAGATTGATTCATCCAGAAGGAAGCATCTTGAGAAGACTAAACTTGAATGTGCAGTTCAAGGTCAGAACCCTTCAAAAGTTAGAGCAGCGAATGCTTTCAGACCTCTTAATTGGAACTAAATGTTGTTGGTTTGATCAGAAACACCAAGGATTTAATGAGCACAGAGACTGCACTCCTCTCTGCCCCCTAAAGATAGATTCCAGGTCAAGCTGAGGTACGCTGAGGAGGGATTGTATGGGAAGCTTGCACTACCATTCCCTTGACTGTATCAATTCTATGAATAAACAGCAGACTTCAGGCTCCAGGACTGCCAGATCAACATGTTTCACAAGTGCTAGATACACTCTAACTTTTCCCTAGACTCACCCTATCAAAACCAAATTTGCTCCCAGTTAGAATAAAAGCTACATGAAACCCCAGTAAAATCCACTTCCTTATACTATCACTACTCTTAGCATTCTGAAGGGGTGAAAAATGAAATGCAAAGCTTAACTTTTGCTATTTGTAGGTTAGATTATGCCTTTAGACACAATCCCGAGCAAAGGCTGGTGTGTAGACTGCACCAACTCCAGAGCAGGCATTCTGACTCAAGGTACCCTCTCTCAGACACAATTCCCTCCCTGCTTTCTCCTTGCTCAGGGCAGCAGAGTATTTTGCTGCTGGCCTATATGAACACCCGCTGCACCAGCCAACAAGGGGGTGGATCCAAACCGCTGACTATTTCCTGTATATTTCCACCCACTTGCTCAGGAAGGGGAGGAAGTGTACATGATGATGGCCTAGAGCCAAGGTTCTCAGACTGCATGCCCAAGCAGGGGTGTGTAAGTTCCAATTTAGCCCAATAATAAGAAAAAATCCACCCCGCATTAGTAAGAATAACAATGACAGGAGTACTGCAGACTGTGACACACTCAGTGCAACTCAGGTATCATTTTGGCCAGTGTATGTTTGTGAAATTATTTAAAACTTCTGTAGACTTAAGAAAAATGCGGTTAGCTATTGGTTCCCAAAATCAGTTACCTTGGTTGCCTTCCCATCAACAGACATCTTGCATGTTCAGTTTTTCATTAGAGTTTTTAATATCCTAGGGAAATAAAATTTATAAGATACTTTTTACAAGCTAAGTTAATATGCCGTTCTTGCAGACTGCAGGATATGTGTAGTACATCGGTCAGCAAGGGAAATAATAATTTTAAAAAACCCCAATTGGCTTTTTTAAGTAATGTCTAAATTTTATAACACACCTATGACTCAAAGCCATACTATCCACAGCATGACTTATCCTGAAATTTGACAACAATTCTGCCAGTAAACCTGTATTAGCAGTGATCCCCCTGGTGATCATAGAAGGCATAAACTAGAGTACTTAACAGTCAATGTGTTGAATTAAGCCCTGTTGGCCAATGTTCCTTGCCTGTACACTGTCCAGCACAAACTCAAGTCAACTCCAAGAATTTTATATTGCAAGGAGCACTACCTCCTTAGATTACATCAAGTCAGCCAATCATTCTCTTGGCTGTGCAGCATCACTGGTGAAATGAGGGGCCATCCAATTCATGAGTAAAAGCAACAAGATTCCTACCTGAATAGAATGTAAATATTTTAAAAATAAACCCTCCATGTCTTTGAAATTAGACTATGCATTAGTTCCACTTCAGGTTCCACAGTCAGTAGATTTTTTTCTAAAAACTATTTATGGTCAGAGCCATCTTACCCTAACAGATCAACTGCTCTACAGCCAAAATGCTTCTGAAATAAATGTAGTCAAACATTACTAATTCTGGGTCACTGAGAACGAAAATGATGCTTAAAATTGTTGATTGGCTCTAGTTTTCAAGATATGCTATTGGGTCAGTATATACGACCCTTGACTTGGGAATGGCGGAGGATAAGTAAGTTATAAAGGGAAGGGATCTCAATTTAAACCAGAAATGACTAAAATACATCTTTGACTGGATCTATGAATAAATCTATGACTGGGTTTGGACAGTACTTGCTTTTTAGGCAAAACAATGAATGATGCAATCTGAAGCTGGTATTGCGTCATACATGATATGAATTACATCATGTTATTCCTAGAAGTCATGGATGATGCAATCATAATGAAGCTTACATCACTCTGCTGAACAAATTGCCCTATATCAGCTCTAGAAATCATACAGTGTCGTGCTCTCTTATTTGTCAGTGTTTGATTTTGCAAAGGGACACATTTCTGTTTAGCCAAAGTGAGCAGAGATGCCTTGTACTTGTGTGAACAGTGCAGATAACTTCTGCTATGTTTGTGGTGAAGTGACTTTTGCATCACAAAAGCGCAGTATAACCACTATGGTTAAGAAAGCCTATCACCTTTATTTTGGCTGCAAAATTGGAGATCAGGACAAGAGGTGGGCCCCACACATATGCTGCAACACTTGTGCAACAAATCTTCGCCAGTGGTTGAACAGGAAAAGGAAATCTATGCCTTTTGCAGTGCCAATGATTTGGAGAGAGCCAACAGATCATACCAGCAATTGTTACTTCTGCATGGTGCCTCCAGTTGGGAAAGGTGTGTCACAGAAGAAAAAGTGGACTGTGCATTATCCAAACATTCCATCAGCTATATGCCCAGTACCCCACGGAGAAGGACTGCCGGTTCCTGATGCACCAGAATCATTCTCACTTGAGTCAGACGAGGAAGAGGATGAAACTTCTGGTCCTGAACCATCAATGTCACAGGACCCACATTTTCTCCCATCCTCCTCCTCTGAACCACACCTCATAACACAAGGTGAACTGAATGACCTTGTCAGGGATTTGGAACTACCCAAGAGTAAGGCAGAGCTGTTGGGCTCCAGACTACAGCTGTGGAATCTCCTGGCAGGTGATGTTAGGGTTTCCATGTTCCGTGACCGGCAAAAGGATCTTGTCCCATTCTTCTTCATGGAAGGTGATCTTGTAGCCTGCAACAACATCAATGGTGTGATGGCAGCCCTCAACATCGTTCACGATCCAGATGGGTGGAGACTGTTCATTGATTCATCGAAGACGAGTCTGAAAGCTGTTTTACTGCATAATGGCAATGTTTTGCCATCAATTCCAGTTGGTCATGCAGTCCATATGAAGGAAACCTATGACAACATGAAACAACTTTTGAGGTGCATAAACTATGACCAACATCAGTGGCAGCTTTGTGGCGATTTGAAGGTTGTTGCTCTCTTGCTTGGTCTGCAGACTGGATACACAAAGTACTGCTGTTTTCTCTGCGAATGGGATAGTCATGCAAGAGATTCCCACTACATCAAGAAAGATTGGCCACTCCGACAGTCATTGGAGCCTGGGAGGAAAAGTGTTCAGCATCCACCACTTGTTGAATCAAGGAAGATTTTGTTACCATACTTACACATCAAGCTGGGTCTGATGAAGAACTTTGTCAAGGCCATTGACAAAACACAAGCAGCTTTCAAGTACCTCCGTGGATAATTTCCAAGGTTAAGTGAAGCTAAGATAAAGGAAGGTGTCTTTGTTGGTCCTCAGATTCGTGAACTTCTTCGAGATGATGCATTTGACCATGCACTGCGTGGCAAGGAAAAGACGGCATGGAAAGCCTTCCAGTTAGTGGCAATAAATTTTCTCGGAAACAACAAGGCAGACAACTACAGGTTGTTGGTGGAAAACCTCCTCAAGGCATACAAAAGCCTTGGTTGCAACATGTCACTAAAGATACATTTTTTGCACTCTCATCTAGATTTTTTCCCACCGAACTGCGGAGCAGTGAGCGACGAGCACGGCGAGCGATTTCACCAGGACATTGCAACAATGGAGAAACACTATCAGGGCAAATGGAGCCCATCAATGCTTGCAGACTATTGCTGGACAGTGACAAGAGATGCTCCATTTAATGAATACAAGAGACAAGCCAAGAAGCGCCGAGTAGACACTGAATAGGACTAAACTATGTACATAATAGTTTTTTGCCTTTTGTTTCATAATAAATTTTATTTATATAACCCTTTTTCTGATTTTTAAAGTGTTACATAATCAGGACAGGTGAAATATTATCATGTAAAGCAACCATAAACACATGAAAAGACCTAGGTTTACAATTTATGATTAAAACTCTACTATCTACACAATATACATAGACCTAAAATGTAAAAACTTAAATATCTTAGAAACAGTAGCCAATCAGTTGTTTTAATTGTCATATTTGAATTCAGCACATCAAAATACATAATAAATAGCACATTTTATCTCTGAAGCAGACGACTTCTCAAAAATTGTAGACCAGTGTAACAGGGGCAGCAGTTGCATTTACCACTGTGTTTGAATTGTCCAGTTAATCCCTCTTTAATGAGACTCTATCTTTGTATCACAAGCAGTGTGCTATGAGACCAATTAATTACAATATAGAGATAGAAAAACCCCCACCTCACTTTAGCTTTCTGCATTCAGAAAAATCAACACATGATAAAGAAAAGGGGATTGTGACAAGGTGTGGTCCTGTCTCTGTCTTCTGCTGTGTCTACACAGACTGTCTGGAGATCTTCAGTTGTTAAATGCCACTGTGTAGTTTATTTACATTGTCTTTCCACCATCTTTACTGATTCATACAACATTATTTACAGCATTAGTTTCTTCTCAGCTGTCTGCCAAGGTGAGGAGAGGAAAGAGATCTCTCCATCCAGAGATCCTTCCTAGTTCTGTCTCTGCTAGCCTGCCGCCAGCCTCCCTCTTCCTTCCTGTGCTTCTACTCCCTGTGTTAATGGACTAATTAGCTCTTTAGTCTTCTCCCAGCCCATTCTAATCCACTAATTAGGCAAAGTCAGGTCCACTCTAGATCAGAGTTCTAGCTATGCTGTTGGTTCCCAACACTCTGTCACAGGGATTTTCAAGGATATCTCCCCAGTCTTGACAAACACAAATAGTCTGTGAGCTCATCTACAGCTGCACCATGGTAGCGCTTCAGTGAAGACACTACCTACACTGACAGGAGGGGTTCTCCTATTGGTGTAGGTAATCCACTTTCCCAAGATATGATAGTTAGGTCAATGGAAGAATTCCTCAGATCTAGCACTGTCTGCACTGGGGGTTGGGTCAGCTTAAATACATCACTCAGGGATATGGATTTTTCAGACCCCTAAGTGACATTGCTGGTTTGACCTAACTTTTTAGTGTAGACCAGACCTGGAATACAACAGTGGGCAGTTCCTTCTATTTTTTAAAACTAAATTCTTGTCCTAGATATAATAGGTGAGAGAAAGATAAAGGATGTGCATTGATAAAGGGTCAAAGTTAAGGTTATTTGTGGAAACTTAAATCAAGAATTTATCACTTTCAAGTGCTTTTTATAGCTACACCATTCTGACAATATTGTTTTAAATAATATGTATTTAAAACCTTAGCTTTATCTTAGCACTTTTTGCTGAGGATTTTTTCTCTAATAAGTATTTAATAACAATGGTATGTGAAAATATAATATATATTTTTGCTTTTTACTTTTCTTGAATCTAATCAGTTCAGTTGATGTCAACCTGTTTCTGTAAAGTTGATAAACCTCTTGTTGAACTGGTCCAGCTGGAGGAATATATAAACTCTGCAATCTATGAATTAATGGGAAGAATCATGAAAATTTTTGATTCCACCATGGTCAAAATATTGTCACATCTACAGTGGCAATTGTCATAATTTGTCCCTTGGAGTAAGGAAAATTTGAGGACTCTGTTATCTCGGCTCTCCTTGCATGGAGTTTGAAAAAGAAGAACATTAGCCCTAATATAGATTCTTGGAGCAGACCACCCCCACCGTTAACCATTTGTTATGTTGAAAAGTGACCATTTATTCCTACACCTTCTTTCCCCTGTATATTATCCAGTTTCTACTTTGAGACAGATCTTTATCTTATCACTAGTTGGTTTTCCTTAATAGCTTATTCTGAGAGACTGCATCAAAGACTGTTTGAAAATCCAAATACATTATATCAATTGGTTCCCCTTTAGCCATTTTTGTTGACCTTCTCAAACCTTTCTAGTAGATTAGAGAGGCATAGTTTTCCTTTGCAGAGCAGTTCTAGTTTACCCCATTATATCATGTCATCCAAGTGTTTTATAATTCTGTTTTAAATTATTGTTTCCACCAATTTTCATGGGGAAGTGATGGACAATAACAAAAAACTTCTCAAAAACCAACAACAAAATAAAAATAAAAAAAATCCCAAGATCATGCTTAGTACTTTTTTTTTAAAGGAAGGTACAACATTTACAGCCCTCCACTTACTCCAGACTGCATTTGGCACTTAGAATGATTTCTCTACAAATGAAGATTCGTTTTCTCAACATTATATGCCCATTTCTCTAGAGTGTTTCAGTAGTGTTACAACTTTACTTTTTACTTTCAATTGAAAACGTTTGCTGAGATTGAGGTGACTTTATTGGCATGGACTAAGGTTGAAGAAGGAAATCATATTTAAGGCAAACAATGTGTGCGTGTACAGCTTGTTTTAAATACTAGATAGTCTCGCAGGTGGGGCGTGCAACAGCTAATTCATTTCCTTTTTCATAATGGCAACTTGATATCAAGTACAAACACAGTTAAGAGTATCTTTCATTGTTCCATGTTCACTACTTCACATGCTTTACTGCTGCATCCAATACATAAATGGCAAGAATATAAATACAGTCATTTTTCTCTTGCTTTGTCTACAGGGCATTTTTCTGATACAGAGACCTTGCCTATAGAATTTGTTCCTTCTGGAATTTTGTTGAGTGTGATCATCTACAGGGCAGAATGCATCTAGCTAATCAGGTTTTTCAATACATATTTGAATGGTAATGTGTGATGTAGAAAACAGTGGACGGTACTAGTTAGATATTTTACACACTATGCTGCTGCATACATAATAATAATTGGGCTATAGTAACATTGACTGATATTATTTATTATAACTGTATATTTTAAAATAGCATAACAGCCCTAGATGCTATTGAAATGAGTGCCATACACAAATACTTCAAATACAAATTTCCAAGTTATGACTTATTTCAGTCTTTGATGCTTCCATGGTGATGCTTCTGGAGCAGACTTTAAGTGCACATTCTGTGGGACATCCCCAACACTTCCTGCTTTACAGCCTGCCTGGTTCAAGGCTTCTGGCATAATTGGAAATTGATGTTATTTATTGAAGCTGACATCTCTTTCTTAGTCACTTTTTCTCTGCCCTTGGGAAAAACAGAACAGAGAATAATAATATAGAAAATTGTTATAAAATCTTCATTACAACTGTGCCACAAAATAATTTGTAGAGAGCTTGTTGTGGGAGGCAACATTACTGAATATTGCAGTAATCAGTTTAGTTCTCTCCTCTGCTCTTTACCCAACATATTGATTTAAAAAAAAAATTCTTTCTCTATGAATCTTGAGGAGGTACTTGTGAGTGTTAATGTCTCTCTCTGGCAGAATGATAGGTTTCTTGTTACTTTTTTACCTTTGTATTATGACTCTTCAAACTGGGTGAGCTGCCCTTTCCTTTCAGAGTCAACATTATGATGCTTCTACAGGGACTGATAGAATTTCCTTGGGTTTGTGATTATATTAGTCAAGGATGTCAAACAATGTGATGCTTCTGCACTAAACAAAATAAATGTTGCATACACTGTAGTTTTCCAAAAACACCCTGTGGGAAAGCACTTCCAGTTTTTAAGAGCTTATGCAAGTACATCTGAGTAACATTGTAGCTTGTCAGAGAGACCTGTTGGGAAATCTAGCATTTCAAATTGCAGTCAGACTTTCACACTGGTCCTTGCATAAGAGCTGTGACAATTAAAATTGTTTTTCATCTACCTCCAGAATCCCAAAAAATTATAAATAGTTGTTTGGGGATTTGTCAGAGAGTGCTGAGAACCAGCAGCTGAATCAGCACTCTGGTCACTGTAAATCCAGTTAGCGCCTGAGAGAGGGCCTGATTGAGGGTAGGAATGGCTAGTTACTATATCAGCCTGAGTTGGGGAGAGCTAAGCAGCTAATTAGTCCCTTAACTGCAAGAGTAGAAAAGGAGCACAGGAAGGGAGAGGAATCTCTTGGCATGGAATGAGCTCCATTATGATTGTATAACACTATAAATAAGAATTGCTGCATGGGAGTGTAAGAGCGTGGTGGCTTATAAAACACAAATCTAATACACAGTGGTGATTACAGACTGGATGTGTCAGAGTCACTTATATGAGAAGACAGAGACAGGAGTGGAGGCACTGTGCCTTGTCACATGGTTAAAATTTAGAAGAAAAATATTCCAATCTTTTTTGTGAAATGCCTTGAGCTAAACTTATTTTGATCTTAGGTATATAACACTCTCAAAATTTGGTTTAGTAAGAGTTCATATACTATTTGGTAGGAGATAGAATAAAGAAAGACCTGTTCAGAAAAAAAAATGATGGTGGTTAAGTCCTTAGCAGAAGGGAAGGATGGTGTTTCGGTTAGTCCACCAAAACTTTCCTGTCTGACAAGCATCACTCTGTCCTTGCTTGGGTTTGGTTGAGACAGCTGCTTTTCATCCATGTATGATCTCCCCTAGGCATTGTAGTATCTGTTCCAGCACTGGTTGCATCTGTGAAAAATGAGATATACAGCTGAGAGTCATTAGTGTACTGATCACAAAATCTGAGGTATCTCATTAATTCTCCAAATGGTCTTACATAGAAATTGAAAGAGTAGGGGAACTTTTAAGATTTCACTCATCTAGGTTTTTGGGGAAGACGAGAAGTTGCTTATCACCATTCTCTATTGAAGAGAAATGACTGGCAATATTGTAACTAAGTAAATAATGTGCACAAGTTTGAGTATTCACTTAAATCTTAAAATGAATTTCCTTCAGTTGTGCTTAGCCCCCAGTTTCATCAGTCATCAAGAAAGAATCCAGAGCTAGAACTAAGTCACTGAATCAGAGACCTCTAATGCTTAAACTAAGGCCTTGTCTACACTACGAGAGTACTTCGATTTTAGTTAATTCGACTATGTGGAATCGATATTACAAAGTCGAACGTGTGTGTCCACACTAAGGACAGTAATTCGACTTTGTGAGACTTTGTGAGTCCACACTAACGGGGCAAGCGTCGACATTGGAAGTGGTGCACTGTGGGCAGCTATCCCACAGTTCCCGCAGTCCCCGCTGCCCATTGGAATTCTGGGTCGAGCCCCAAATGCCTTCTGGGTAAAAAAATGTGTCGAGGGTGCTTTTGGGCGCCTGTCGTCATCCGTCCGTCACTCCCGCCCTCCCTCCCTCCCTCCCTGAAAGCGCCGGCGGGAAATCAGTTCGCGCGCTTTTCTGATTACTGACAGCGCGGACGCCACAGCAGTGCGAGCATGGATCCCGCTGCGACCATCGCTGCAGTTGTGGCAGTTCTCAACGCCTCGCAGCTTCTCATCCACCTGTACCAGAGGCAGCTGCAGATAAATCATGAGAGGAGGCTACGGCACCACCGTGACGGCATGAAGTCGGACACTAGCTCCGACCTCTCAGAGAACATGAGACCCAGCGCCCAGGACATCTCGCTGTCACTGGGTCTTGTGGATACTGTTGAACGGCGATTCTGGGCCCGTGAAACAAGCACGGACTGGTGGGACCGCATAGTGCTGCAGGTCTGGGATGAATCCCAGTGGCTGCGCAACTTTCGCATGCGGAAGGGGACTTTCCTCGAACTGTGTGAGTTGCTGTCCCCTGCCCTGAAGCAAAAGGACACCCGGATGCGGGCAGCCCTGACTGTCCAGAAGCGAGTGGCCATAGCCCTCTGGAAGCTCGCAACGCCAGACAGCTACCGGTCCATCGCTAACCACTTTGGTGTGGGCAAGTCTACCGTGGGGGTTGCTGTCATGCAAGTAGCCAAGGCAATCGTCAAGCTACTGCTATCTAAGGTAGTGACCCTGGGAAACGTGGAGCTCATCATAGATGGCTTTGCCGAGATGGGATTCCCAAACTGCGGTGGGGCTATAGATGGGACTCACATCCCTATCCTGGGACCGGACCACCAGGCCAGCCAGTACATCAACCGAAAGGGATACTTTTCCATGGTGCTGCAAGCACTGGTGGACCATCGGGGACGTTTTACTAATATCAACGTTGGATGGCCTGGCAAGGTTCATGACGCTCGGGTTTTCAGGAACTCTGGTCTGTTTAGACGGCTGCAGGAAGGTATTTACTTCCCGGACCACAAAGTAACTGTTGGGGATGTGGAGATGCCTACAGTCATCCTCGGGGACCCTGCATACCCGCTAATGCCCTGGCTCATGAAGCCCTACACTGGCGCCCTGGACTCAGGGAAAGAACTATTCAACTACCGGCTCAGCAAGTGCAGAATGGTGGTGGAGTGTGCTTTTGGCCGTCTCAAGGGGAGATGGAGAAGCCTACTCACTCGCTGTGATCTCAGCGAGACCAATATCCCCATTGTGATAGCTGCTTGCTGTGTGCTCCACAATTTGTGTGAGAGCAAGGGGGAGACCTTTATGGTGGGGTGGGAGGTTGAGGCAAATAGCCTGGCTTCTGATTACGCCCAGCCAGACAGCCGGGCGATTAGAAGATCCCAGCGGGACGCGCTGTGCATCAGGGAGGCTTTGAAAGCCAGGTTCCTGACTGAGCAGGGTCTCCAGTGACTGTTTACTTTGTGGACACAGATGCTGAACCTGCCCCCATTTCTTTACCCAGTTACTGTTGACTATCCTTCCAAGTTACATACCCCCTTCCCCACCTTCCCAACAAATAAAATCTGTTCCGTTTTGTTAATGAACAAGGTTCTCTTTCTTACTGTTTTCGCGGGAATGTTTTAAACCGGGGACGCAGACTGTGGCGGGGGGCGGGTTTAGTGTTCTGATGCAAATGATGCTTCTAAACTCCGGGAATGACAGGCTCCGCAGTGCTGGATTGGTTGTTTCAACGCAGCCTGCCAGCAGTCCTGGGCGGGACTGCGTGTATGTGTCGGCCAAGTGACTTTCTGGCAGGGGGCGGAGGGTAACAGACCCCCTGCTGCGTGGCTCTGTGATCCAGGATAAGGACCGCGGCATAAGATCTCTAACTGCCCTCCCCCGCCACAAAGTCACAGATCAACCCCCTCGCACCCCAGAACATGAAAACCGCCTCCCAGACTGACCAGGGTAACTGGTGACTGCACTGTGTATGTGTCCTGATGCTGGACCTGCCCCCGCCTCTGTAGCCTGCTACAGGTGACTGTCCTGTCCAAGTAACAAACCCCTTCCCCCCTTCAGACAGAATCCCCTCTAAAAGACACTCTCGGAAACAGTACTTAACAGAAACAGATGTTTTATTATGAACCGCACATGAAAAGGGGGGGGAGGAAACTTGGACGTGGGCTAGTGTGAGATGGGTAGGAAAGGACTTTTCAAACTTTGTGGAACGAGAGCCTTCCAGTGCTGCAGCAGTGTGCAGGGGCCGACTGAAAGTTTTAACGGCCCTTGCCGCCCCTCCTTCTTTGGACTTTTGGTGAGGGGGGTGTGGGACTTGGTGGCGGGGGAGGGCGGTTAGAGATAGACAGCAGCAGGGCTCTGTCCTCCTGCCTCCGGTCTTGCAGAACATCCACTAGGCGCCGGAGCGTCTCCGTTTGCTCCCTCATTAGTCCAAGCAGGGTTTGAGTAGCCTGCTGGTCCTCCTGGCGCCACCTCTCCTCCCGTTCCATGACTGCTCGGTGCATTTGTGACAAGTTCTCCCTCCACTGTGTCGTCTGGGCTGCCTGCTCTCGTGAGCAGTCCATAAGTTCATAAAACATGTCTTCACGCGTCTTCCTCTTCCTTCTCCTAATCTGCGCTAGCCTCTGGGAGTGTGATGCCAGGCTGGGTTGGGAGACAGTCGCAGATGTGTCTGTGGGAATGGGAAAAAGGGAGTGAATTCCTGAGACAGATAAATGAAGTTGCTAACAAAGAACATAGTATTTCTCTGTGAACAACACCATGCACTGGACCTTTCACATGCGCACTCAGGACAAGGTCGAATTTTCGGCCCTCGCCTTCAGTGCCTGGGGTCCTGCAGTTGCGATCAGAGAAGCGTGGCAGGACACCTCTACTTCTGTTGCAGGAAAGCATGGTAAGCCGTAGACTTGTGGCAGCTTAAAAATGTAATAGTAGCACTGGGCTCCTTTCGCACTGAATGCAAGGCCACTCTCTGCTGGCAGCAATCAGGGAAGCATGAGCTCTGCCCCTGTCCCACCACCTCGCGGCTGTCCCCGGGAAAGCTCCCTGTATGCTGCCCCTCTGCCGCCTCCACCGCGTGGCTGCAAAGCAGTCCCAATACTAACATTCCCCTCCCTAATTTAAAGCAGGGCGTCATGTGTGATATTACTCTGATGAGGATCTCGGAGACCGAGAGGGGAAGGATGCTTCGGGAGACCATGCAGAGGCCAGGGCCGTATGCCGCCATGCTGTGCCGTGCCATGATCCCGGACTACCTAATGGACTCATGGCGTGGGAACGTGTGTTACCACGGTGGACCGAACAAGATCGCCCGGCCGCGGAACCTGATGCGCATGCTTGAGCGGTACCTCCAGGAGAGCTATGCCGAGCTATCCCAGGAGGACTCTCTGTCCATTCCCGGGCACATTGACCGTCTTTTCCTTTAAGTGCAGCATAAGGGACTACAGAGTGGAGCGTCCTGTGGTGGCCTAATCATGAATATCCGGACATTATTTGATTTTTTATACAGAGTTAGGACTAAATAGTTGACTAAGCCAACTAAATCATGAACACCAAATTGCTAATATAGTTAATATTCCTGTTTTGTTATAAATAAAAGTTTCTATGTTTAAATGAGTGAATGAAAAGCCCATTCTTAACAATATAAATATTCCAGTTATGTTAAAATTAAATGTTTAGATGTTTAAAGCACTCACTGCTTGATCCTTCCCCTGATTCTGTCTCCGGGGTAAGGGATGGGGACGGTTGGTAGGGGATCTCGGTAAGGGTGATGAAGAGCTCCTGGCTGTCGGGGAAATCAGCGATGCAAGTGCTGTCGACTGCCTCGTCCTCCTCATCTCCTTCCTCATCTTCCCCGTCACCTAACATTTCCGACGAGGAACCGGCCGTGGACAATATCCCATCCTCGGAGTCCACGGTCACTGGTGGGGTAGTGGTGGCGGCCGCACCTAGGATGGAATGCAGTGCCTCGTAGAAACGTGATGTGTGGGGCTGGGATCCGGAGCGTCGGTTTGCCTCTTTGGTTTTTTGGTAGCCTTGTCTCAGCTCCTTGATTTTCACGCGGCACTGCGTTGCATCCCGGCTGTATCCTCTCTCTGCCATGGCTTTAGAGATCTTCTCGTAGATCTTTGCATTCCTTCTTTTGGAGCGCAGCTCTGAAAGCACGGACTCATCGCCCCACACAGCGATGAGATCCAAGACTTCCCTATCAGTCCATGCTGGGGCCCTCTTTCTATTAGATTGCACGGCCATCTCTGCTGGAGAGCTCTGCATTGTTGCCAGTGCTGCTGAGCTCTCCACGCTGTCCAAACAGAAAATGAGATTCAAACTGCCCAGACAGGAAAAGGAATTCAAATTTTCCCGGGGCTTTTCCTGTGTGGCTGGTCAGAGCATCCGAGCTCGGACTGCTGTCCAGAGCGTCAACAGAGTGGTGCACTGTGGGATAGCTCCCGGAGCTATTACCGTCGATTTCCATCCACACCTAGCCTAATTCGATATTGCCATTTCGAATTTAGCGCTACTCCTCTCGTTTTCGAGGAGTACAGAAGTCGAATTTAAAAGAGCTCTATGTCGAACTAAATAGCTTCGTGGTGTGGACGGGTGCAGGGTTAATTCGATGTAACGGCGCTAAATTCGATATAAACTCCTAGTGTAGATCAGGCCTAAAGGAGTAAGGGCCAGATTTTTAAATGTATTTAGGCACTTAATTCCCATGGAAGTTAACAATTAGGCATCTAAATACCTTTAAAATTCAACTCTAAGTCCTTTACTGGTGGACAGACCCTAGAGGGAAGAATGATCCAAAACTCTTAGCCAGTGTAGGTACCTCTTTTGTGATTGCTTTCAATGAACATTCAGTGAATGTATTTTATTTGCACAAATGTTCATGGAAAACAACATTTAAATTTGCACCTGCCAATAAACTGAAGTCTCCTAGATTATCTATTTTAGGAACATGATTTCAGGGTGAAAATGATCACTGTTCAAAGACTGTCTGAATGAATCAAACCTTGTTGTGATCTTGTGGGTTTCAGTATACAAGTCTTGTAACATGTTCATGTAGGTCTATAGCAACTTTTGAAGGATGTCTCAGAAATTAAAAAGACATGTAAGGCTGCTACTTGGAGTTATAGTCATCCCCTACACAGAACCATTCCTTTGACTTGGCAAGTTGATCAGATACCCATTTGGGTGAGCATTTCTGAAATCTTCATTTAACATATCCCAAACCCACCTCTTCTTTGAGAATTGGTGCTGCCTGTTAATCTCTCACAAGTGGGGATCTATACTGAATTTTCCTCAATATCTTATATGAGATTATGAGTGAATGGAGGGACTGTTGGGATCACAAATGTGGCTACTTACATAACCTCAGACTGAATTTTGTTTCCTTGACAGAGCATGCTCACAGTCTGACTTCAACATAAAAGTGCATATTATCCATGCAGAGAATTAGGGTTATAAACTATCGTTCAGAATATTATAAATGGCTCAGTTCCAGTATTTCATTTTACCAATCCTCAGTTCAAATTTGATGTTAGTAGACAATTAGGATTAAAGTGTTTTAACGCCTCTGAATTTAAAACTAGAAGGTGCTGAGGCCCACGGATGTGCCATTGGCAGTATTGGAGTACCCTACTCCTTCTCTGCAGTCAGGAAGATGATAATCCTAGACAGGTGACAAATATGCAGTTGCATGGCTCACAATCACAATACTGCATTCATTGCCTTAAAGCAATGTTGAGTAGGAAATATAGGGTTACCATATTTCCACAATCAAAAAAGAGGACACTGCGGGGGAGGGGGGGGAGAGCCCCGCTCTAGCCCCACCCCGCCCTGCCCCATCCACTCCCTCCCACTTCTCACCCCCTGACTGCCCCCCTCAGAACCCCCAACCCCCCCGCTCCTTCTCCCCTGACTGCCCCCTCCTGGGACCCCTGCCACTAACTGCCCCCTAGAACCCCACCCCCTATCTAAGCCTCCCTGCTTCTTGTCCCCTGACTGCCCCCTCCTGAGAACCCCCCACCCTAACTGCCCCCCTAGGACCCTACCTGTCCCCTGACTGCCCCACCCTTATCCACACCCCCACCCCATATTCACACCCCTGCCCCCAGACAGACCCCCGGGACTCCCATGCCCTATCCAACTGCTCCCCGCCCCCTGACAGGACCCCCAGAACTCCCGACCCATCCAACCCCCTCTGCTTCCTGCCTGCCTCGACCCCTCTCCACACCCCTGCCCCCCTGACAGCCCCCCAGAACCCCTGACCCATCTAACCCCCCTGCTCCCTGTCCCTGACTGTCCCAACCCCTCTCCACACCCCTGCCCACCTGACAGCCCCCCCCGAACTCCCGACCCATCCAGCCCCCGCTCCCTGTCCCCTGACTGCCCCCCTTCTTCATCTCCCCGGCCCCCTTACCATGCCGCTTGGCTTAGAGCAGGTGTCTGGCTCTGCCCCGCTCCGCCCCACCCGAGCAGCATGCTGAGGCTGTGGAGGAGGGAGGAAGCGGGGGAGGGGCTCTGGCCGCCACTGCCAGCCCCGCCGCCGCGTTCCCTCACAGGTGCACAGCCCCATCCCCCAGTGCTGCCGGGCGGTGTGCTAAGGCTGCAGGGGATAAGGGGAGCCGGGAAGGGGCTTTGGCTGCCGAGGCACCAATGCGAGCGGCGCTCGGCTGCCCTGTCAGCCACTTTTCGCTCTTTAAATAGCCAACCGGGGGGAAATCCCAGACATTTTTAGATTTTTAGAAATCCCCCCTGGACGACTATTTAAAGAGCGAAAAGCCAGACATGTCCGGGGAAATCCGGACATATGGTAGCCCTAGGAAATATGCACTACACCATGCCAAGGTTCCAGTGAGGACTAAACTGAAACAAGTGTTTATTTGTCAGGGTCCAGGTAAAGGATTTGATTGGCACTGGGAGGAAGAGGCTGTGCAGAAAGTTTGAGGACTGTGGCTTTTTGGTGGATCTGGGTCCCATTCAGTCTTTATTCTCCTCTGCATGTAGCAAATTCTTATTTGATTGAACTGATCAGTTGAGAATGTAATTTAAATGTGTAAATCAGAAATTGTACTTCAAATTTTTTAACATAGCCCTGCAATGGAATCTACCTTATTTTGCAAACTCTCCTTCTGCAATCTGGTTAGATATTAAAATCAAATTTAGATTTCTAGTTTATATAATTGATTGTAGAGAAATCTTGCAGAGAGCTGGTTAATTTATGCAAATTGTAATGAAGAATGTAACTTCTTTTAACTAAGATCATTATACTTATTATGAACTCCAAGACTCCAGTGTATTGCTCTGTCAGTCACTATGAGCCAGACATACTCTAATTAAGAAAAGATTGTTGTATGTGCTTGTGCATTAGAACCTGTTGTGCACTCAAAGTTTGCAAGAATCATAGCATTATTGCGGGCTTTGTCAACAAATTTTAAGTGAACAAATGAGTTGATCTGTATTTTAAATTTCCTTATCTCTGCTGTTATTGAGTTTTCATTACTTTTATTTATTTGTTTTACACCAGAAAAAAGTCATTGATCAGAAAGCAGGACCATCAATGAAGCATGATGTAATTTATGGCAATAGAATTCATTTTCTTTATTATTATTGCATAAGATAAATGGACCACTTTTTGCAGTTTTTTTCTTTTTAAGATTTTTATAGAAAACATGCTTATTAAAATATGCCAGTGAAGAATTAACTTGGCTAAGTTGGAGAAAGCAATCATTTAAAATTGTATGACAGGAGAAGATTTCAGTAATGCTGCATAGAAAAAACAAGGTATCAGAGGGGTAGCCATGTTAGTCTGTATCCACAAAAACAAGAAGGAGTCCAGTGGCACCTTAAAGACTAACAGATTTATTTGGGCATAAGCTTTCGTGGGTAAAAAACACACTTCTTGCATTCTTCCACTCCATGCATCTGAAGAAAAAACAAAGTCCTCCTCGCACAAAGGACACTGAAATCCTTTCTGACACTATCTGTGTGCCCGCATCTCTTCCCCCAACTCCCACCCAGAGACAGCCCATTCCCTGAGAGTTATTCACTTGTTTGTGTTGTGCCCACACAAGTATTCATCCAAGAGTCCCACCCTCAAAGTGACATCAGGAGAGGAGAAGGATAGTCTTGTGGCATGACTCAGGAGACCCAAGTACAGACACTGCCACAGATTTCTTGTGCAACTTTCAGCAAGTTACTTTGGGTGCATCTACACTGCAGATAGGAGACTCATAGATTTCAAGGCTAGAAGGAACCATTTTGTGATTATCTAGTCAGTCCTATATAACACAGGTGACTGAACTTCCCCAAAATAATTCTAGAGCATATATTTTAGAAAAAACATCCAAAAAACATCCAACCTTGATTTAAAAATTGTCAGTGATCCACTACAACCCTTGGTAAGTTGTTTCTATGGTTAATTACTCTTCAAAAAGTACGCCTTATTTCCAGTCTGAATTTGTCTAGCTTCATCTTCCAACCATTGGATTGTTATACCTTTCTCTGCTAGATTGAAGAGCCCATTACTATTTGTTCCTCATGTAGATACTTATAGGCTAATCAAATCACGATTTAACCTTTTTGTTAAAATGAATAGATTGAGCTCCTTGAGTCTATCATTAGATGTTTTCCAATCCTTTAACCATTCTGAAGACTCTTCTCTGACCCCTCTCCAATTTATCAACATCCTTCTTGAATTGTGGGCGCCAGGAGTGGACACAGTATTCCATCAGCAATCTCACTAGTGCCAAATATAGAGCTAAAGTAATCTCTCTAATCTCACTCAAGATTCCTCTGTTCATGCATCCCAGGATCACATTAGCTTTTTTGTTCACAGCGTCACACTGGGAACTCATGTTTAGTTGATTATCCACCATAATCCCCTAATCTTTTTCAGAGTCACTGCTTCCCAAGATGCAGTCCCCCATCCTGTTAAGTATGGCCTATGTTCTTTGTTCCTAGATGTATACTCTTATATTTAGCTATATTAAACATTTAGCCATTGCCTTGAGCCCAGTTTCCCAAACGATCCAGATTGCTCTGACTCAGTGACCTGTTCTCTCTGTTATTTACCATTCCCACAATTTTTGTATCATCTGCAAACTTTATCAGTGATGATTTTGTTTTTTTCCAGGTCATTGATAAAAATGTTACTTAGTATAGAGCCAAGAACTGATCTCTGTGGGATCCACTTGACGACAATTCCCTGTTTACAATTGCTAACTGATAGGTCTCAAACTGTGAGTTTTTAATCCATTTAATGTGTGCTATGTTAATTTTATATTGTTCTAGTTTTTCAATCAAAATATTGTGTGGTACCAAGTCAAATGCCTACAGAATTCTCAGTGTATTACATCAACCTTAATATCTTTATCAAGCAAACATGTAATCTCCTCATAAAAAGATATCAAGTTAGTTTAACAGGATCTATTTTCCATAAACCGATGTTGATTTGCATTGATTACACTACCCTCCTTTAATTCTTTATTAATTGAGTCCTGTATCAGCCATTCCATTATCTTGCCTGGGATCAGTATCAGGCTGATAGGTATAATTACTCAGGTCATTCCATTTACCCTTTTTTAAAACTTGGCACCAACGGTGGGAAGTTGTATGGGCCCGTGGTGCCCGGGCTCCAGCAATATTCAGGGCCCGGGGGCCTGGCTCCACCAATGTTTGGGGCTGGAACTCTCCCCCAGCCCCACCTACTGCCCCCACGCGCCTCCCCCGAGTGTCCCCCGGCCCCCACTTGCTGCCCCCACGCATCTCCCCATGTGCGCCACAGGGGAGGCGAGGGGGCTTCCTGGACCTGAGAGGGGCCCTAGGAGCACGTGCAGTGACAGTGGTGTGGGGTGAGTGTGCTGCTGGGGGGCAGAGGGGGACCCCTCCCCCAGAGCTCACTGCTGCCGGCAGGGAGAGGGCTGGGGGGAGTCCTCCTCTCTGGCCCCAGCCCCGGGGCAGCCTGCCTGCACCCCAGACTCATCCCCAGCCCTACCCCACCCCAGAGCCTGCGCCCCCAGCCAGAGCCTCACCCCCCCGCATCCCTACCCTCTGCCCTAGCCCTGAGCCCCTCCCACACCCCAAACCCCTCATCCCCAGCCCCAGCCAGAGCCCTCATTCCCCTGCACCCTAACCCTCTGCCCCAGCCCTGAGCCCTCTCCTGCATCATGAACCCCTGATCCCCTCCCACAACCCAAATCCCTTACCCCCAACCCCACCCCACAGCCCTCACCCCTGCACCCCCTCCCGCCCCCGAACTCCCTCCCAGAGCCTGCACCCCCTCCCTCCACTATCCCTCCCACCTCCAACTCCCTCCCAGAGCCTGCACCCCTCACCCCCTCCTACACCTCCACCCCCAGCCCAGAGCCTGCACCCAAACTACATCCCAGAGCCTGTACCCCTCACCCCCTCCTGCACACCCACCCCTGCCCCAGCCCGGAGCCTGCACCGAGCACCCAAACTCTGTCCCAGAGCCTGCACTCTCACCCCCTTCCCACACACCTTCTCCTGCCCCCAAACTCCCTCCCAGAGCCTGCACCCAAACTCCATCCCAGACCCTGCACCCCTCACCCCTCCTGCACCCCCACCCCTTGCCCCAGCTCAAAGCCTACACCCAAACTCTGTCCCAGAGCCTGTACCCCTTACCCCCTCCTGTACCCCCAGAGCTTGCACCAGCACCCAAACTCCATCCCAGAGCCTGCACCCCAGACCCCTTCCCCCACCCAAACTTCCACCCAGAATCCAACCTCTCACCCCTTCTGAACCCAAACTCCCTCCCAGAGCCTGCATCCTGCACCTCAATCCCCAGCCCAGGGCCTGCACCCTAGACATCCTCCCCCCACCCAAACTCCCACCCAGAGCCTTAGGCAGGTGAGGGGTGGAGTTTGGGGGGGCAGGTTCTGGGTACCACCAAAATTTCTATAAACCTGCCACCCCTGCTTGGCACAACACTAGCTTTTTTCCCAGTCTTCTGGAACTTCCCCATTGCTCCAAGACTTATTGAAAATCCACATTAATGGTCCAATTAAGTTCTCAGTCAGCCTTTTAAAACTCTCGGATGGCAGTTATTTGTACCTGCTGATTTAAAATAATGTCCAACTTTAGTAGCTTCCTCCAGAGATACTAGTGGAATGGAAAGAACATTATCATCAGCATTTGATGAAACGATATTATCTATTTTTCCCAAAATACAAAACAAAAATATTTATTGATACTACTGCTACTTTTTCTGAATGATTATTAGTATTGATAATTCTACCACTTCCCTCTAGTAATGGACCAGTTGTCCTTAACTCTTCTTTAATTCCCAGTTCAGGTAGATATACAGGGACTAACTTTGATCAATCTAGCATGCTAAAAATGGCAGCATGGACAGTGGCTTAGGCCCAGCATGTACCTAGGATCTCAGATTGGATTATCCTCAGGCAGGTAGTTTAAATCGCTGCCTGTGCCACTGTGGCCACACAATTATTTTTAGCATAGTAGCTCAATCTACCTGAACTTGAAATTACACCTGCCAGCTACAGTTTAGACATATCCTTAGAGACTAATCTAAAATATGCACTAGGGATGTGATTCCCTTGCTCATGTACACATACCTGGATTAGTTCTCATTGAGCTGGTGTGAGAATAAATAGCAGTATAGTCATGGTAACACAGGTTGCAGCTGCAATAGTGGCATAGCTGAGCAGTGCTATAGACCCACTTGAAATGGGTGGGTATGTACTCGGCATGGCTCTGCTGTGCCTTCACTGCCACTACCTGTGCTACTGGGGCTACACTGCTATTTATACTCATAGTAGTTCTATGAGAGCTAGTATAAGTATGTGTACATGAGCAAGGGAATCACACCCCAAGCTTGTACTGTCGACATAGCCTTAGTCTTTCTGTGCCTCAGCTCCCCATCTGTAAAATGAGGCTAATAGTACTTCCCTTCCTCATAGAGCTGTTTTGAAGATAACTATGCTAATGACTGTGAGGGGCTCTGCTGCTATTCCAAAGGGGAATAAATAGATAGATAAGCAAGTCCAAGAATATGGTAGCGCAGAAAAGTCCAATGACAGCAGGCAGGAAAAGTAATTTTTAAAAAAAGTTGGTGATTGCTGTTTTTTCCTGTTGTGTAATAGGAATAATGTTCCTAGCAAGTTGATCTCTTTCCCCCCACTATGAAATGAACCCTGTGGCTTTACCCTCAGCATTTAATTGTTTGAAAAAAAATACTGCCTAATATAACCTGCTGCTATGAATATAATCCCTTAAAGACAACAATTGAAATACATTCTATCTGTTTTAGGCAATTAAAGAGTGTTTCTCTCTGTGGTAATTAGTGTCATTTTCCTCAACGGTAACAGTCCCATGGAGCTTTCTGGTCTTTCATCTCAGCTTAATTATTATAAGCAATGAAAGCTGATTATTTTGTAGATTTGAATGGGGAAATATAGCTGAATACCAACTACCTCCAAACATTCCCAAAAATACAGAAGCAGGAAAGGATAAAGGTCTATTTCATCCATTGATTTGCTACCAAAATTTTAGATCAGAAATGTTCCACCTAAGTTGAGGCTACATGCAACATTGCCTAGATAAAATAGTACCCCCACACCAAAATCATCAATCCACACAGCTGTCTCAATCCACCACTGCCACTTCTCCTTGCAGTTCATGGAGGCTTCTCTGTCTGACTCCATGACCTGGCACTTGTTCCTCAAAGTGGAGGTGGGTGATCTCCACTTTGCTAGTAGCAGTGGAGGCAGGCATTTCATTCGGAGGCCTCTTGCTATGGCTGGTTGGTGAGGAATGGGGCCTCTCCTTTGGCTGGTTGGGAATAGATCCCCTTTGGCTCTTGCAGGAATGAGTCTCCCTTAACAGCTGGCAGTCTCCCTTTGCTGGTAAAGGATGAAATGAGAGAGCAAGTCTCTCCTAGATGGTATGATCGGTTTGTTAGGATAAATCTATTTTCCCAACTGGTGGAGTGTCTGGAGGGATCAGTTCTCCAGGCTATTTCGCAGTCCAGGTTCTCGGGCTGGTCTACACTGGGGGGGGGGATGGATCGACCTAAGATACGCAACTTCAGCTATGAGAATAGTGTAGCTGAAGTCGATGTATCTTAGATCGATTTACCTCGGGTCCTCATGGTGTGGGATCGACGGCCGCGGCTCCCCCGTTGACTCCGCTTCCGCCTCTCGCTCTGGTGGAGTTCCGGAGTTGACGGGGAGCGCGTTCAGGGATCGATTTATCGCGTCTAGACGAGACGCGATAAATTGATCCCCGATAGATTGATTACTACCCGCCGATCTGGCGGGTAGTGAAGACGTACCCCAAGCTTTGTGCTTGATAAAATGTCTGGGGGAGAAGTCAGTTTCAGGATTCCCACTCAGAGCAGAAGTAACTTGGCCATGTTTTCTTCCTAAAAATTGTTGGAGCAACCCGCAGGGGTGCATGTTTCAGAGACTATGTGATGTATCCACCTATCATGCTCTTAATAGTGCTGTTAGGGGATGCAGGAGGGGACTTCCCCTTGCAGTAATTGCATGACAAAGGTGGGCACACACACAGTACAGCAGCTGCCTGAGTGAATAGCCAGCTCAATGCCAGCTCGAAAGAGGGCTAGAAAATTTAACAAGTAAAACCAGCCTCAGCATTCCGAGGATGGTCTCTCAAACAAGATTCCCAGTCACTATGATTAGGGTTGGCCTGAGAATTTTGGGGGTGTTATTCTTTTTTTTAAACATCTCAGATTTAACTTAATCATTTTACATAAGAAGTGTGTGTGCGGAGGTGGATGGGAGTGGTGTGGATATTTTAGTAACCCGCTTACCAGACATTTGCTGCTGAAATTGAGTCAAGATCAGGAGCGGCGCCAGGGTTTTTGGCGCCCTAGGCGGGGGTCCTTCTGCACTCCCGGTCGTCGTCGTCAATTCTGCGGCGGGGGGGGGGTCCTTCCGCGCTCCCGGTCTTCGGGGCACTTCGGCAGCGGGTCCCGGAGCGAGTGAAGGACCTGCCGCCGAATTGCCGCCGAAGACCCGAAGCGCGGAAGGACCCCCTGCTGCTGAATTGCCGCCAAGGGCGGCAAAATGCCGCCCCCCCAAATCCTGGTGCCCTAGGCGACCGCCTAGGTCGCCTAAATAGAAGTGCCGGCCCTGGTCAAGATACTTGTTTCTTTAAATCATAGAGATCAGTTTATATAATTTTATATTTTCAAGGCTATCTTCTCAAGAAAAGGGACTAGACATTTTTTAATGAAAGCTGAGATTCTGCTTCTTGGGGCCAAAGGTCTGTTCTGTTAACTAGAGGTTTGCACAAGCCCCACTCCAACTCATCAGTAATTTCTGTGACTTGTGTAGTGCCATCAGTTTCTTCCTTTCCTCTAACCTGACTACAAGATAGTGCCTCTTCTAAAGAGTCCCCAGTAGCATGAAGTGTTAATAATTAAACAAAGCTTCTTTCTTCTTGTGAAGAGAAAGCTGCATCTCAAAGGACTATGGTTTAGATCAATTCAATGAACAAAACTTGTTTTAGACTGTAACTATTTACCTTCCATACTTTGGAGGTGTTTGTAGTTAATAGGTTGAAAACAAGATCTTTGCTTAAACGCCTCAAACTGATTTTGTTAAGTGTTTTGGAACTAGGATGTGCCTAAGAGAAGCTGGGTTTTGTTTTCTTCTTTCAAACTGTACATTTAGGTCTAGTTTGGAAGCCTTAACTACATTTCCCCCCATTATGTATTCTCAAGAGCTCGATAGAGTATATCGCTCATGTGAGAGTGTCTGTTGGAGGGAGGGTGTCTGATGCAACTGCGTAGAGTTAGCCTCTGCATCGTTAAGGTAGCTACCAGCTTCCATGATGAAGCCCAGTTTTCTCTATCTTTAATTTGGAAAACTGGTTTGGCCCAGATATCTCCAGATTTACTCTACAGACATAGCAAAGCGTCTTGGTGAAGCTGACAAAAAATTGTCAATATATAATTAAGCAAGATCATTAACAATTTCTGGGCACAATCATGTTCCCACAAAAAACTCTTATTGCTGTAAATGGAAACAGGATCAGGATTATTATTTAAAATGTAGTTACAATCATATTTCAGTCACCATAATGACTTTCCTTTGATTCCAAACAAAGTAGATCATTGAAATATGATATCATTCCTAAATCAGAACAGTCTTCAATAATTTGAAACCGCCAGGATCAGTTTCAAGTATCTCTTTAAAGTTTTCTACTTGTAACTGTCTTTCATATAGGCCATTAAAAATTATATTTAATAATATTAAACATTTCAGGATCTCAGAGCTTTTCCAGAAAGCCTGACAGGATTGCATAAGCAAGAGTTTTCCCCACATGCACATTTTAAGGTTGGTTGGTTTTTTTAGTTATTGCAAGGGATGACTGTTTTGTCTTTGTAGGAGAAGCCATTTCACTGTGTATAGTCACTGGCTATATCTAGTTCCACAGTCTTGAAGTCTGCATCATAAAGATCTGCAGTTGAGCTCTGTTAGCACTGATTAAAGTGACTCAGTTTGTATACTTCCAGGCACTTGCTTTGTGATGTCTCTAAAGGCATTATCTTCATATATAAGTGCACTAGCCTTTCACTTATGGAGACTTGGGTCCCAATCTTGCAGAGACTTCAGCATGTGTGCTTAAGACTTCGCAGGATTGAGGCCTGGGATTCAGGCAGAAAGCTTTGATAACTTCAACCTCTTCTCTAGTAACCACTACCAAGAGGCCAGCCTCTTTTCATTCAAGTCCCTCCTTCAGATATACTCTCTGTGAAGCCTTATCAGAAATATCCACCAAAGAAAGAAAGAAAGAAAATAAACCAGACAACTTCCGCTGCTTTGGGACTGAAACCTCATTTTGTCATCTGGTATATTGTGTGTCTGACCCTTATTGTCTGTCTAATTTAGAATGTAAATTCCACTGGGTATGTACCATCTGTGTTCCATACCACACAATATGTATTGTGGTATTCAAAAATAGCACAGTTCAGTACAATTGCCAGAAAATGCCCAGGAAATAGCAATAGTGTGGCAGATCTAGAATGAAATACCTTAGAAGAGCATGTAAGGCTACAAAGACCCTCATTCTGTAACTGATTACATGCAGACCCCCACTGGGGTTCTGTGTAGGTGCACTGGCATACCCACATGCAACTGATTGCAGGATTAGGGCCTTACACAGCATCTGCTCACACCTTACTATGCTATGTATGAGTAAGGCATTGTGTTATCAGTCTTTTTCGTTTCATGATCAGTAAATATTTCTCAAGATATCCTCATATACTAGATGTACAACTAGAGCACAACTGACTGTGTTGTCATGGGTTACACTGAAATTATAGTAGTGTTCACTGTCTTACATATAAAAGATGTGTTTTTATATATATACACACACACACACACACACACTACTTGAAGGCTTTGTGGTGGCAATTTGCATATCGTCCAATGTAAATAGCATACACCTTCCACATGTTCTCTCCATTCCAGTTAGTACAATGAAGCTGATTTACACAAATCAGAATCAACAGTCCTTTTGCAAGAAAAATATTGATGCACCTAAGGAAAGCTTTTATACTTTTAAACAAAAGCTCAGTGGCTTGAGCATTGGCCTGCTAAACCCAGGGTTGTGAGTTCAATCCTTGAGGGGGCCATTTAGGGATCTGGGGCAAAAATCTGTCTGGGGATTGGTCCTGCTTTGAGCAGGGGGTTGGACTAGATGACCTCCTGAGGTCCCTTCCAGCCCTGATATTCTATGGTTCTATTATAAATATTATTTAAAGAACTTGTTACATATGTATTTATTGGTGTACTGAAGTTGTGTGCGTGTGTAGAATTATTACTGTATTAGTTCTATGGTTACTTCTGATCAAAGACATAGATTAATAGATTCCAAGGCCAGAAGGGACCATTGGGATAAACTGGTGTGAGCTCTTGTATAACACAGGCCACAGAACTTACCCCAAATAATTCCTGTTTGAACTAGAGCATCTCTTTTTAGAAACATAGCACTGTGCAGTGTGTGCAAACAAGAGAAAATTGACAAAATCCATTGAGATTGCCCCCTCCAATCTCCTCTTTCCATGGAATCATCCTATTGTTAGAAGTGGAGAGGGACACTGTTTGCTCTATCTTGGAGCAGGCTGTGTCATGACATTCCAAATTTGGGAGTGCCCTGTGATTGGTCAGGAAATCTTATGGATCTTAGAATAATCTCTGAGAGCTGGAACATTCATGCAGAGGTCAAATGCCACTATAACGCTCTCCTTCCCCAATGACAGTTCATGTCGTTCGTGTCCCTGGAGATTCAAAGGGGATTGATGTTGTGGAGAGTAGCCATCCTCCACCCCCCAACTCATCTTTCACTGCCCTGAAAATTAAGCCATACCCACCTAACCTGAAGAGCCAGTGGAACAGTGGGAACTGACCCAGCCCACCTGTGCCTCATTAACATCCTCTGGCTGGAGCTTGTTAGAACACATGTGGACTGTATAAGAAGCTAGAGGGCCACAGGAAACAGGGAGAGGACGTGGTGGTAGAGTGAAGCTGTAAGGAACTAGAAGTCTCCTGCAAGCTGTTGAGAGTAGAAGATTGCAAGACAGTCTGAGACTTCATGGGCTAAGAATCCAGTCAGGTAGGAGTCAGAGTGGCCTGCCAAAAGCAGGGAATAACCACAATGAAGCAAGAAGGCTTGGATCCTCTCCTGTGAAAAGGGGAGAAGCCCAAGACTGAGTTTGGGACATGAGGGGGAAAAGACTCCAGCTAGATAGGGGTGGCTGTGGCCAGGAGACAGGAGGATTCTCCTCTGGAAAAAGAGGAGAGGCCCTAGGACTGAGTGCTTTTAAATTCTATAAAGTAAATTAAACTTAGAAGGGGAATGTTTTATGGATTATGGACTGGTGGAGTTTATTTAAGGAGCCCACAAGAGGGGAAAGATGAAGTAGGGTGCTGCAGAACCACCCCAGACCAAGAGCAGTGCATGGGTGGTGGCTACCTTTGATTCCACCCTAAATATGTGAAAGGGGTATCTGTGGCAATGGAGGTTCTACTACATAGCTCAGTTCCTATTCCTCTGGCCATAATTTCCTTATTTCTGAGGAAATTCTGGAACGTTCCCATCCACCACAGGATTCTCTTGCAGGGGGCATTATTTAGTCCTAAGTCAGGAAACAATTCTCCTTATAAACTAATAATTGAAAACATTTGAACAGAAAATGAAAGAGAGTTACCTACTCAAAATAAACACAGTCAGTGTTGCTGAAACAAACAAGACCCTCTTCCCTTGTGTGTTCCTGCCCTAGATGCCCCTGTTTGTTAGGGTGACCAGATGTCCTGATTTTATAGGGACAGTCCTGATTTTTGGGTCTTTTTCTTATATAGGCTCCTATTACCCCCCACCCCGTCCCGATTTTTCACATTTGCTGTCTGGTCATCGTACTGTTTGTGGAGTATGAAACTGGAGGGTGGAAGTGATTTTTCTCTCCCTATTTAACTTTGCTTTTTGAATAGCTAACACTTGTCTAAAATTCTAAGCTTTCTGTGTAATTTTTTTAATTGGATATTCTTCTTCTTCTGTAAACAGCATTTGAATTAAGGGTGAGAATTTATTCTTCCATGGTACATTAACCTCATCCATTTTCCGCTAATCCATTAGCAATAAAGCACCCCATCAGTATTTGAACTCAGTTATTTCTATACCCAAACTGGCTGTGTTACGCAGCAGGGTAGGCAGTCTTTACTCAATTACTGTAAATACTCTTCTGATGTTAAATTTGCCACCAGTAACTAGCTTACCTCATCAGTAATGGTATTGCTCAAATATATTTTCACTGAGTAAGCAACTAGGTGAAGCTGTTAAACAAAAGCAATCAAATTCATTTTATTTTAGGGCCCTTTAAAATAAAGGTGGGGGGGATCCATGTTTCGTATATGGGAAATGTCAAAATATTGTGAAAGCTCCTAAGCACATATTAAAACAATGAAGAGATAAAAAGAAGGGTGAAAATATTGCCTAACTCACTTAAAAAAATAAACAAGCCTAAAATAGGTGTTAAGATGTGTGATTAACTTGTTTACAGCTAATTTAGACATTGCATTGTTTCTGCCATTTTAATGTCATCTCATAATTTGGTTCAAAGCTTTTCTGTAAGTTGATTTTGGACATCCAGGAAAAAAATATAACAAAAGTAACACTAGCTAAGACATTTCTGAGAAACATGAACATCTAAACATTCATCCAGGGAAACAAGACTTCAATATCTCCAAATGCAACACAAGTGTTTTATACAAAATAAGGTGTGCTGTTGTTGTGCAGTGTGCCTTCTACAGTATGAAGGAAATGATGATGGTTCTGGCAACAGGCTACACCTTTTTTCATAAATGAAGGCTAGGATCCTTAGCTGGTGTAAATGGTTGATTTATAGCAGCTGAAGATCAGGCCCTAAATACCTACACATTTTAGGGGCACTACCACTGGGGACACTTCACAAGTTCAAAGACACACTTGGAAATTCAAATCCCCACAGGAAATGGCTTCCAGCAACATTGTTGTGCGCTAACTATTATATTAAGAGTCTGGAATTCCAGTGACCTTCCAAATATCAAAGATAAATTTACATAATAGGCCAAAGGTGTAACTCAAAAGGGATAGTGTGGTTTATAGTTATAAAGAAATAATGGCATAAATAATGCATTTGGTCATACTGTTCTTATCATCTATCCTCTTTACCCAAGGTAGATTAATATGGCCAATGCATGTACTGTATCTGTTCATGCTTTAAATTCACTGCTCCTGATTCCTGTATACTTGTTTATCTCTCCTTCCACTCACTTTTTAAAAATCATTCTTTTCCCTTTTAGTAAATGACTATCAGTTCAGATGTTTTAGCATCTCTTCCTGTCATCATAAACTTCAACGAGAAACAATCCTTCCATCAATATGATATTGTCATTGAAATTGAATACAATGAGATTTTCCTGTATATAAATACAAAGGAAATTATATACAATTATATATGATTCAGCATTCTGGAATATACCAGAAAAATAGATTCAATAATTCAAACTATTGGCTGCAGCGATTTCTTGTCAACACAAAAATAGTACATTATATTTTAACAATATTAAATAGAAAAGTTTTTATTTTTAATTTGTGGAAGATTTGACACTTCTGCCCCATCTATTAAGAGATAAAAAAAGATCCCAATCTGCTTTCCTGGTTCCTTTAGAGATGCCTATGCATAAATCATCAGCATAAACGTGGTAGTTAAAATCATAAAAGCACTCCAGCATAGTATGTACAAAGATAAGAGGAATAGACTGAATGCAATTCATGCTAGTACAAATGTGGCTCTTCGTTGCCCTCTAGGGGCTAGACTGAATATAAAATGTTGTGAGGCCGCAACTGCCTCTATCTAGAGCAGGGGTTCTCAAACTTCATTGCACCATGACCCCCTTCTGACAACAAAAATTACTACATGACCCGGGGGTGGGTGGGAGGGAGGACACCAAAGCCTGAGCCCGCCTGAGCCATGCTGCCCTGGGTGGTGGGGCCAAAGTCCCAATGCTCTGGGCAGGGGGGCCAAAGCCGAAGCCCAAGGGCTTCAGCCCCAGGCAGGGGGCCTGTAACCTGAACCCCTCCACCCAGGGCTGAAGCTCTTGGGCTTTGGCTTCGGCCCCGGGTGGTGGGGTTTAGGCTTCAGCTTTGGCCCTGGGACCCAGCAAGTCTAAGCCAGCCCTGGTGACCCCATTAAAATGTGGTCGTGACCCACTTTGGGAGCAGGGCATCTGAGATTTCTGTGGGTATCCAGTGATCCTGGGTTGGATATCACAGGAGGACACTTTGAATGGACTTGGGGGTGCATCTACTCTCAACCGTCAGGGGTGGTATAGCACCACGAAGAGTGCTTGAGTGTCTGACAGGCTGGGCTGGCTGAATTAGGGAGCTAACATCCAGCTTGCCCAGGCAAGACTCCCTCATGCTGGAGGCAGGTGGAAACAAGGAGACTCTCTCAGCCATGGGTGCCCTGAGAATCAACACAGAACTGCTCCCCTTTTCCTCCCCCCCAAAAGACTACAACAAATCACCCTATCAAAAGAAGACACTCTGCTGCACATGCTTCTCCCCCTCGGCAGAGGATGAGAGAACAAACTCATCACTTCAGTTTTGCCAACCTCAATAGATCAAAAATCATGAGACTAGTTCAAACCTAGTGAGACTTTTCTTAAAGTCTCATTTATGTTTTTTGGAATTAAGTGGTTACTATTCCTTTTTTGCTAAAAAAGTTCATTTCCCCCATCTCTAAATCATTGCCCTCTAGGCCTCATCCTCACCACTGATAAACATAGACCTGACTATTTTAACAGTGTAATAATGAAGGGCCCTTGAGAGAGCAGTACCCGAATGAGAGTGACATCCTTCAGTGTGACTTCAGGGCATCCTGTGGTGTCATTATCTCAGGAAAATGAGGAGATAGAAACTTCCCCTAAAAGAACAAAAGAGTCTCCAGGACAAAAGGTAGGAAAGTCATTTACACAACTGCACAGAATTCCATTTTCACCTATGTCACTTGCATATAGACTCCATCAGTGAAAGACATCACAGCTTTCCGTGTCCAACAGGATGTTGAAGTAATGAAAGCAAAGGAAAAAAATTCACCTCTTTCTGAGGTTTTTCACTCAGTGCTCAAATTGAGCAATACCTCCAGATTAGAAATATGTTCCTACTTGTAGATCCCCTAGCAAATGAAGAGGATAAACTACGCCACCTAATTTTTGGAGCATTTAAAGATGTGTTAAGTGTTGTAAAATTGTGGTTTAACCTCTGTACAGTATATACTGTGGAAATCCTGACAAAGGCAAATGCCAGACTATTGCAGAATCCATTAGTGGCTACAAAAAAATTCATAGTTGATAACACCCTGAAAAGAAGGGTCTTCATTTATGTGGATAAGACAATCAGTCAGTGCTAGTCTGAATATCTTTGGTCAAGAAGTACTTGATTTCCTCAATTTCCGCAAAAAAGAATGAAAATGCCACTGAGAAGATATATGCAGAAAACAAGTGAAATCTGTAGGCATGGTAGTGAGACCGAATGCCCTGCTCTCACAGAGAGAAGGAGTTGAAGTGATACAACTGAACACCCTTCACCAACCTTACAGGGCTAAGTGGTATTGTAAAGATATACACTTTTTTCTGTTATTTCAGGACTGGATCCACAATGGGACTTTTCATTGTGACACTGAGCATCAGAACACTTACCTTGCAGGTGCCTAGAAAAGTCTCTGGAACAGTATTGGGATTAACAAAGCCTGAGTTAGGTACCTAGGCTCCCAAGACAATGAAGGGGGAAAGGTAGGCATGTAAAAATGTGAACCCCAGAGCACGCACCTGAAAGATTGCTATTCAAATCCTCTCTCCTCATCAGACAGAGGGGGAAATTGAACTGAGTACCCTAATCACTAGCTAAAGGTTATAAGGGAACTCATCCTCCTCTGGCTGTTTTGGGGGGGAGTTAAGTGGCCTCTGAGCACACCTAACAGATCAGGCCCCACATCTGAGATAGGTGGAGGAGTGCTTATTTTCCCCCAGTTCCTGAATCGTGCTGGGGCTTTAGGCTCCTGGATGCCTAGTCAGGCAACAGTGTACATGCCCAGAGGCAGAAACATAGGTGCCAAGGGAACTTTTCCAGTGAAAGACATTGAGTGAGTTCAGGTGCCTACAGGGTTAGGTGGCAGCCAAGCAAGGGTTTTGTGGATTGTAGTGGTTCCTACATCTGGGGTTTAGGCATCTAAGTACCTAGGTCGATCCAGGTCAATGTCACAAGACCCTTGAATGAGTTATGAGACCAAAATCAGAAATGGAATTGGAGAACAAAACAAGAGGAGAGGCTCAGCAATGTCCCCTCATTTTGCATATCCACACGACACACATGTTTTTCCTTGAAATTGAGTAATCTAACTGAAGAATTAGTATGGGGCTATACCAAAGAATCATACAAATGTGTGATTGGTTGTTCTATCAAAAGCCTCAGTTATGTTGACAAGATGTACTCAGCTTGTGATAAAGCATTATACCATACTCTCCGGGTGCTTCAATTCTGCTGAACATTTATTGGAGACAGGAAACCATAATTGACTCCTTCCACAGCCCATGTCTTATTTAATGAGCCAAGAAATCAAACATGACAGATGTCAAGTAACCAAATTACAGCATCGACCTTTGCAATTCAAAGGCTTCCTGTCAAAGTGTAATATGCTATTAATCCGAGAAAATTCATCCTTCAGGAAGTGACTGCCTTGACCCCCAGTTCATAAAATATTGTGCAGAGCCCTTGTCCACAGAGACAGCAACTATGGATATCATACACATTGCAGAAGTCAACAGACATCAGTTTGACGAGGAAAGCTTTCAGTCACTGTCATAGTTATTTGCTGCTGAATCCACTCATAAAATGGATTCTTTCAGCCTCTGATTTTTCAAAATGGGGATGGGGAGAAAGTATGGAAATACCTCTTGGCCTCAGGGAGAGAATGATACTTGAAATTTTCTTTGATGCTGAATGGTTATTAGAGCTATATATCCTCAATTAACGGGAGTCATACTGCTTGAGATCATTATATATATAGAGAGAGACATGAAAGTTTCATTTTACCTTTTTTTAGATAGCTAGAGAGGCATGTGTGGATATCTCTTTTACTTATCTGCTGGGTAGTCATGACTGATCTGAAGAGGAACATATCTAGAGAACCATTACGCCAGATGTCAAGCATTTGAAGAAAAGTGTTCCAGCAAAGGAAATATATAATGACCAGAAATTTACTCTGCAAGAAAGTAAGACTGGGGATAGCTTTTAATTACAAAACCAGCAAACTTTTTGAAAGATCCAAAAGCACGTGTTCGATTGAGCTATTACTTTCTGGGATACTATACCTGCATTTCTCTGATGGTCCAGATTATTTTCTGCAAAATACAAACTTATTTACCTGCTTTGAGATCTAGAAATGAAAAAGTGCTATATAAGCTAAATATTATTAAATTGATACATTAAGTTTCTAACTCTTATGATTTCAGACAAAGTACTCTGAATACAGACCGCTATGGTGTTTTTACAGGCCAATCCAACACCCCCTGAGATCAATGATTGGGACTATACCAACTCTGCACAGCCAGATAGAAACAATGAGTGAAATCCCAATTCCATTGAAATCAATGGAAAAACTCCCATTCACTTCAATAGGGCTAGCATTTCACTTAATAGCTGTATATGTGGAAAGTCCCATTACTGACAGTAAGCCTAAGAACACAGGCTTTATGGAAGGGACTGAATCAGTGTTTTGGGAACACTGACTCCTCCCACACCAACCTGTAGCCACTTGCAGGTACCTGAAGCACCTTCTCAGGCAGTCCATAGTTACAGGCTAGATATTACAGAGCAGCTCCATACCGGTCTACCAGAATGAAGGTGGCTGCCAAGTCCTCTTGCCTAGCCGCTCCATAAACTGACCCATTTATGCAGCAGAACTACAGTGATATCAGTAAATTATAGGCCTGGGTGGAACACACACTTGCATACACCGAGAAACAGTACAAATGTCAATAAGTAGCATTGCCTATTTTCTGTCTTCCTTTAACAGAAATGTCCAAGAAGCACAGTATTTGAAAACATTCAAATATATAAATACTGCCTTTCTCCAAAATTGAGACTCAGTGGTGTAAATTCATATAGCTTCTAAATTAACTAACGTGAGTTCAGAAAATTCAGCATTTTATCTGTAAAGACAAGAAACATTAGTAGTAATTGGTAAAATGATGTTCTCAACATGCTTCAGATATGACTTCACCATCTGGATTATTAGTTTGAAGAAATGCCAAATGTTCACTGTTGAATCTACTGACATTTCTGGAATGGAAAACTGAATCTATCCTCTATATTAATTCTTTCCACATTTCTGAGTACTGTGTTAGTGTATTTTAATGTACAAAAAGAAAAGGGTGTCTGAAAAAAAATCCAGTTCTTACTAACTGTGAGATGTAAATAAAAGATATAGTAGTGTAAAATTAAAAATCAGCTAGGAGTACCTCAGTAAGGTATTGTTGCATTGGCTAACCAACTGTTTGCAAAACAGCAAAAGGCTTTGGTAATACTGCCAAATTATTTGATCCTAGTCAGGGTCATCAAAGAAATGAAACACACACACACAACTTTGTATTGATTTTTTAAAAGTACAAATTGAAAAGTACATTTATTATACCACGTAATACCAGATGATAAAAAGAAATTTAATACAGCAGTGATTAAACAGGGAAGCGGCAATAAAGTGATAAATCAAACAAATTATTTGCCTTTTGTTATTGGTTACCATGATTATCTTTCAGCAGTCTTTTTGTTATTTGATTTCTATGCTCTGTGCATGAAGGTTACAAAGATTAAGCAGAACATAAATTAAGAAAAAGATAGGTATGCAAATAATATGGTTACAGATAGAGGTAACAGCATGAGAAAATATTTGCTTTGTAGTCATATTCCAAATTTTCTCAACCTTTTTGTCACCTTTGTTAAACTACCTTTTTTGTTTTATATTTCAGTGGCTATCATACACTGTAAAGACAATTCTATTGCTTGATTATATTTCCGTTTTGTATAACATCTGTGGGGCCCTGTCCTGCTTCCCTTGATTTTAGTGGTACAGGATCAAGGCATAGAATAATTGAGAAATAGTAACACTCAATCTACTACAGTAATAAGAGATATTGGACTGATTTTCCTCTCTCGCAAGAGTAAGTAGAATTTCCAGGATGCTAAATTTTTATTTGAGTCACTTTTCAGATAGAACCACATTTTAATGAAAATGTATTTAATTTAAATGTAACCGTATTAGAAATACAATTATTTCATCTAAACTATTTTAAAAGACTCTTCTGATAGGCCCATATGTAATTCTTTGGCCTAAGTATCTGAGGCTTTCTTTCTTTTTCTTTTTTGCATGTGATACTAGATGGAATTAAGATGCTGCATTTTGATCGTCTGTTAGTGATCTGAAAGTTCCCTCTAACTTTTCATGTAGCTGATCAAGCCTTCATGCCCTAAGAGACAGAATTTTACTGAACAACCATGAAAACAAATCAGGAAAAATGAATGGGCAAAGTTTGTAAATATTACTATTAGTTCTCTGAGCTATATTTTTTTATTAATCAGTTAGGATTTGGCTTTTACTGTAACCACAGGGAATGGTTTCATATGTCAGCGTCCCTATTAAACTAACATTTAAATCACCTACATTGCCCGCTGCTCCAATGTCACTGCTTCTCCCTCATCACATCTCCTCTTAATAGCCACAATCCAGTAATTTACTATTACTTCCTCCAGATACTACCAGTCTCTGCCTCATGTCATATTTTGCTGTCACTTCTCTTTGTCTCCCCCGACCCATTTCCCTTTCACTGCTGGTTCATTTTCTCTCCATCTTCTCCAATCAATGCCTCTCCCCTTCTTGTCAGTCACTTATGCCTCATTGCCCTGTGTCAGTTCCCCCAGTTCCACCCAGTACTGACAGAATTGATTCTCTGTAAGAGAATAGGATTTCCAATCTTTCATCCTTTATTCTTCCAGCCCTTGCTAAGAGCTCTTCTAAGCAGTGCTCCCTGTCTACTTGCCATAGAGAAAAGAAGTAACTAATATAAAGGGCTAGAGGTGATCTATATATACAGTTTGGTAGGACAGAAGGCTGGGAAGTCGGATCAAGGGTACCACTTGTCTACAAAACAAGGTCAGTGCAGGCTGAAGATACAGGGAAGGGGAGTTTCAGACAGTGGCTCTGCTTGTGTACTTGGAGCAGCAGATAGCATCCCAGGCTTCTTGTTCTTCAAGAATTCTTCCATCGCTAAAGCTCTTCTTCTGCCCCGGAGCTGCAGAAATAGTGCAGATATGCATGCTGCTTTTGTGTGTAAGTAACCATTCTGAGTATACCCTGTTTCCACCCCATAAACGTTTGTGGAAATGAGACACTGAAGCTCTCACAATGAACAAAAATTTCCAAGTGGACTGAAAATGAATGAGCTACTCTGGATTATGTTTCCTTTTAACATATTGAATTACTTCAGTAAGTAAACCAAATTAAGAAAATTATAGGCATCGTTCAGTTTTTCCAGTGACATTAATGAGTTTTAAAGTTCAGGGTATCTTTGTCTTGCTATAAAATAAATGATACCTTTTTCCTTTATGAAATTAAATTCAACTTGATTACCAAAGGGGTCAGCAGTGGTGGCAAAATCCATTGCCTCCACTATATTTTTGCTTTCTATTTGCAGCTTCTGATTCCTTAAAGTGTCTTGCTTTTCAGACACTTTCCCCCTTCCTCCACAAAACAAAAGAAATTAAGTGTTCTGGTGCCACTGGGGATCAGCGGATTTATTATTGTTCTAACTAGAATCTAACCTGTTTTGAAGAGCAAATGGCATGCTGTATCCTGAGCCAGTTGTAGATTCTGTAAGTTTGGCAGTTGCATTATTAGGTACGGAAAACTCCAGTAATCAAACTTGAAGGTCAATTGGGCATGGATCTCTGAGCATAAGTCTGAAAACAGAAGGGGCACAATCTTCTTGTCAGACATAGATTGGAAAAGGCAGGGTGTTTTTTGTGACCATGGCTGTTTGGGTTTTCAGAAACATTGCAGAGGACAAGTGAACGTACGTAAAACTCATGAGACCATGATGAAGCTATAATGGACCCAGATGACAATCAATTAAAAAAATGTTGCAGTGTGGTCAATTGTCTGATCAATTACAGGTCCCAACATGACACCTAATGATCATGTTCACATACTACCATACTCCAGTGCATTTAGTGTGTGCTAACTATAGCATTTAATCTGATGTGAGAGTGAGATCATGTGTCTCTTATGTTACAGAGCTAGCTGTACTTCTGTCCCCCTCTAGTCTCTCAGGTATCAGGCCTCAGCTTTTTACCTATGTTGGGTTGGGTGTAATTACACAATTCTCCCACTCTCAGAGTGGGCCACTGCGCTAAAGAACCCTCTGTATCAACTGTGCTTACCCAGATGGTCCAACTGGATTTGATACCAACCGTTCTTCCCTACAGGAGTATACAGTGGTTAAATAGCCTTCTTAAAACAAAGTATGTTTATTTTAACAGTAGGAACAAAGCATTTTAGAGAGAAAAGATCTTAAAACAACAGTCTATATGCATGACTATCTTACCTAATGGCTTATCATGCTCTAATGATAACCTAGACAGGCCTTGCTTCTTTAGATATCATAATGGGTGCGTGCACCTTAGTCTAGTTCCCCTGAACAACTCCTCCCCTCTTCTGAGAGAGAGAGAGAGAGCCCCTTTTTAAACTGCTGTAGTCCTTTTATTTTGTGTTCCCAGGCAGTGGCCCTTCTGGACAAAATTAGTTTAGCAAGTGGGCTGAGAAGGGGGTAAAATTCTTACAGCCCCCCAGCTACAGAGCTCTGACTCTCTAGCCCAAACTGTGGCAATTAACACTTATAGCTCTAGAGGTCCCCATTCAATTCCTGATGTGTTGGCCAAGAGGGCAGCAGTCACACTAACAGTCTAGGCATTGTCCCTTAACAGCCCTCAAGTGTTTGTGGAGAAGTGGCTTTTCTCAAACCATTATGTTTTATTTCTGTTGTTTTTTCTTACAGCTCCCTATTAAATTAAACCACTATGCTCATACAGTAAACATCCAGTTATTAACTGGATCAACATAGTATTCAGACATTATTACAGAGCACCTCTGATTCTAGCACACCCTATGTTACTGAGCCAGATCCATCCCAGTGAGTGTAGTAAGATGCAAATTGCAACTCCCTATGCCAGCAAGACACAATGCTCTCCAGTGGAAATTTGTTCATAGAGGGCAGAAAGTATTTCCAACCTCAGGGGTTAGATTGGAGAAGCAGTATTAATTTGGGACAAAGCTCCATAGGATCTCACCAGTAAAGGCTGCTGAAGAGGTTCACTAAATCACGGCATCTCCCCAACTGCCTTGTCCAGCTGTCCCAGCCTAACACAGCACAGTTTTGAGCTGTGCTTGAACCCCTTCATGCCCTCAGTTTTGAGCTGTGCTTGAACCCCTTCATGCCCTGGCAGAGGGTAGGTTATGGCTGCCTTATGTGGATGCAGAGTCCTTTGAACAACTTTCCAGTGATGGGGTCCTGCATCCTGATTTATATCAGCAGAAGTGAGCATAAGCTGGGGTGAATCCAATCAGCTGTAGTGCAGAAATCTGTGTGATATGGTGCTAAATCAGAAGCAGTCTCTTGTTGACATTGTGAAGAACCTCCTTCATTAGTAGTAAAAGATCCTTGCCACTCTCTCAGTGGATCAGTTTTTACCAGTGACAGGTAATTTTGTCAATTTCATCAAAGATCTCTGAAGAAGTTTTTAATTATTCATAATTTATGCAGAGACGATGTGAGAGGCCTAGGGACCTGGAATACAATTTTATATTTTGTATTGCATGATGTAAGTGTGAACAAACAAGAAAGGAGCTCATTGCTATAGGCATTCTGCTATTGAAGAAGAATGCTGTGTTTAGAACAGTGATCTGTGTTCAAAGTAAATGGCCTTCCATATGAACATATCTAATCTCCAAAACTATACTGACAGTTTCTTGTTCAACCTGTGCATGGGTTTTGTCAGTTGTATTCAATGTTGTCAATGGAAAAGGAATTTGGTTTCTTGTCCCCATTTGGAAGTACAAAAGTGATGCTTGCTTCAAAACTATAAGCAGAGTATCACAGGAGAAATGTATTGGAAATCCTAGATCAAAACAAATCAGTTCACTTTAACAATAGCCCTGATTGTTTAAACATACCATACTGTTTCACACTCTTGTCCACTTCCACTATAATGATGGCATACATTGTAGGCAGGTTTTTCAAGGATTGACATGTTGAAGAATACCCAGAAATAATCTTAGTTACAGTCTTGTTGTAGGGATATTAAAGAAGGTACTAACAGTGATTCCCCCAAGTGACAGTGACCCCCTCATAATTTGTCCCCCACACTTTAAAATCCAACAGTTTCACCAAGTACAAAAATCTCTTGGGTCTTCTGTTAAAACTTGTAAGCTACTGTCTGTAGAAACCATTGATTATATCTATCCTGTGAAAGATACTTTACTACTATGTAAAACTTACAAACAAGTTAACTGACTTTGTTCTTGAAGTAATTGATACAATGCAAACAAACATTATAAGCCGTTAAGTGACTTTCACTTCATTCAAGGGCTCCTAGGACAGACCCCCACCCTCTGTGATTAAAGGGCCGGGAGTCTCAAATGAATTAGCACACACCCTGAAAGTGGTGGAGACAGTAAATTAAAATATGGTTAAGGTATGGAATGTATGCTGATGAATGCTTGATATACATGAATGGTTAGGGAGGTGCCAGCCTAGAAAGGGAGTATCCATCGGCCGAAGAATGTGTCAAGTGGATGACCAGAAAACCCCCCTGGAGGGTAAACTGGGATCCACCCCATCACCTGGAAGGATGAGAAACACAAATTTTGGACAGTGTGGAGCCACCAGGAATGTGCCACTTTGGACAGGAATGTGCCATCTGCTGATTGAGTCAGCAACAGCAGGATGAAACAGCTCCCATAGACTAACATAGGAATTAATTCCTATAAGAATGGACTCTAAAGACTGATGACTTTGAGTCTCTGGTTCTGCTGCCAACCTCCAGGAGCATCAGGTGCACCTGACACAGGCTCGGCTCCATCCTCATGACCAAGATACCTGGCCAGTAACTTGGCATGAGCAACTTCTAGGCTGGTAACTATAACACCTATACAGAACTTGAATGAATGATTGTGTGAATGAACCTCTCTCTCTCTCTCTATATATATATATATGTATGTGTGTGTATAAGAAATAAGTAGTCAAACAACGTTGTTTACTTTTATCTTTTGCTTTATCAGTATATTTACAATAAATGTGGCATCTTTGCCTTATCCCTCTTAATAAGATCCTGCTGGTTTTTAGTCTCTTGGTATAACATTGTGCTGAGGATTCCAAAATTGCATCTACCGTAACTGGCGAGGAATGAGGGAGGTAATGCTTTTGTGGTTAAGGTACTGGCCAGGGAGTTAGGAAACTTGATTTCTACTACCGTTCTTCCAGGGATATCTTGTGTGACCTAGTGTGAGTCATTTAACTTTTCTGTGCCAAAGTTTCCTAATTTGTATGGGGATAATATTCAATTATCTCCTTGGATAAAAGAAGTGTATATCCACATAAGTGAACTCCTATCCATATCAATGAAATATGTTTTGTTTCCAGAGTCAATCTCAGCTTGGTTTGTCTCTTTTATTTGTCTTGGCAGCTCTTTTCAGTGTAAGTTTGCCATTCTGCTCTTACCAATACTGATTTTTTCATATCAGCTAAAGAGGGAGGGTTAGATTTTTCAAATGGCAGCCTCCATTTGTGCATTCACAATTTTGAAAGAGGAAATCCGAGGTTAAATTTGACATTCTGGGTCTCATTTTCAATGGGACAGGACTGACATTTGTGGTTTCATGACTTTGAAGACTCACACCTACATGTGCACTTTCTGTGCACAGTCCCCTGCATACACACACAATGAGATTTGCATACATCCAGGTGTAAACCTCTATTACTTGTGTAGGCAAGTGATGGAATTTGTCATCTGAAAGTGCAAGGGAGTGTACAAAAACATGCATACTGGAATATGTATATGCAAACCCAGGGTAGAGAACAGGGTGAAACACAGCCCCCCTCCCTTTAAAAATTAGAGCTAGGGAATGTCAAATTTAACCTTGGGTTTCCTATTTTGTTGTTTTTTATGTTCCAGAATCTTAATATTAAAAAAGAGGGTTTTAAATATATAAATGATGTACAAGTACAAGATGAGGGGAATGGGCTGGAAAGAACATATTACACTTGCATAGGGAGGCAGAAAGGTTTTGTAGTTAAATCTGTAATCTGTGTTTAATTCCCAGCTCTATCAGAGACTTTGGACCATGTCCAGCCTCTGTTCTGCCTACCTCCATTCTCCTATAACCCTTCTCCTGGCCAGGGCAAACCCACTAACCACAGCCACTTCCCTCTATCTCTCCTATGCTAGCTTGTCTGTTGAGTGGTCTTTCTGTCATTGTGTGATGGGGTCTGCAGGTGTGTAGCATGTATCTGAGCTAATGAGTGTCATTGAGGTAAATCTAATAATTTCTGTCTATTGAGTTAGACATACCTGAGGCACGACTAAGGGTATTTCTTCAGTGCAGAGTTAGCTCAAGTTATCTACACTTGAGTTATCATCTCTTGAGTTAGCCTTGTCCCAGTGAGAGCAGTCACATTGCAAACTAACACTTGAGCTGCACAGATTGTTGGGATTAGCAACACACAGCAGCTGCAGCCCCACTATATTACTAGCTCAAGAACCAGCAGCATTGCACATCAACCCGTGCCCCCTAGCAGGCCAGCTAGTGCAAGTTTAAAGCATCAGTTAATATGAGCTAGAGACTCTTGTGTCTGGACAGGAGTCAGGTTAGGGGCAACACTGCGGTGAAGAAAGCTCTTAAGCAGCAGCACCTACTGAGGACATGGTACCTTCGTTAGGATGTTTGAAAGTGCCAGGTCAGCAGCCAGGCCCTTAAACATGCTCTTGTTCTAGCCCTTTCTTCTCTGCTGTGCTCTCAGAACTCCTGTGGCAACTCTCACCCTTTTTCAAAGACACCATGAGTGGCCAGAAAAAAAAAACTTCTAGTTACCCAAAATACCAATTTCACGTGTGAAGACTCTTGAAATTTCTGGCCAAAATACATATAGAATTAAGTAAAGAATTAAACCACTTTTGTAGATGCAGTTTACAAGCTTGACAACTGATAAAACAGTACTTAAATTGGCATAAGTAAAAAGACTGGATACAGATCATAACTGGGAAAAGTCTAATAGAACCTACTAGAAGAGATGATAAATGAACTGTACATTCTCTGAGAGTAGCTGGAGAATTAGTATGCCAGTGAATGGATGTAAAATTGTTATAAAAGAAATTGTCTGTAGGGAGCTCAATCATCAAGAAATTACTGGTTGTGTTTGGAAGGATAAAGAAAATGATGAACATTTCAAAAATAAATCCTAGAGGAACTCTTTTTGTTTCTTCCAAATTTGAAAGCAGATGTTTTGAAAGATGTTTTCTGTAGCTAGAAGGTTAAGCTCTCTGTTTATGTTTTCTTTTATCTAGTTATCAGAAAAGGATTTCATATATAGAAACAACAAACAAATTTGAAGTTTTAGAACAGGTGACAAAATGTTGTACGGTAACTTTTAAACTTGTTTCAGAACAAGACATTTTAACTGTGCAAGCCATAGTATTGATATAGTGGCAAAGATGAAATGTTGGAACCAAAAACAATTTATACAAGTAAAAATTGACTTATTAATATCCTGGCAAAACATAAGGACTATGGATTACTGATACAAATACGACTGCAAGAGAAATATTAATTGGAATGCAAAACAATGATGAAATTAAATAAAGTTATCAATAATAATACAGATTGTGTCTTTCATTTTCATTATTGCTTTTTGCTACTTTTTCTCCCCACACACGTAATATATCGTATTAATCCCATGGAAATTTGCAGTCTTGAGTTTTAAGCTGACATTTTTTACTGGTTCATAAAGTGTATAGAAAAAAATTAACCCAGCATCATAACAACAATACATTGCAATTTTTATGGTGTCACTTTTAACTTTAAAAGTATTATGGACTCAAGCAGGCAGAACTCCCTCATCAGCTTTTGGCAGGAACTGATAAAGTAAGTGTCAAAAACAGCTTCCTGGAGCTTCAACAGAAGGAATTGCACATGGCAGAGAACAGGCCTGAAATCATTTCTAGTCCTATCTTAACAGATGGTATTGGATCACAGTCACAGGAAGAACGTGCATCAAATGTTAAGAGCGTGAAAACTAGTATTGTAATTAATGGCAACATTTTACTGAATATATGTAACAATTTGAAAATGTTCTCGATGGACATGATGATCTACGCTAGTGACCCAGAAGACAGCTGTCTTCCCTGCCATCCGAGAAGGGAGATAGAAAGAAGAGAAGTGTGAGCTCCATGAGCAGGCACAAAATCTAGGGGCAAGACCAGCCATAAGGATTCCTGTTCTCTTGCTCCACCAAAGCAGATTCCACTCACTCTCCTCTGGGCTGGAGGGAGGTGGCAAGAGCTGGCAGGGATTTCATGGCAGGGAGAGTCATGAAGGTGCCATGGCCAGAAGTTTCAGCTCCACCTTAGAACACGTTAACTAGACTAGGCAACTTCTGATTAGCAGATTTTTCTTATGGTGTCCCCCACACAGTGTAATTCTGATTGTGCTTACTTTATCCGGCAAGGGAGAGAATGGGTAAGATGAGGCACCCAAAGACATTGGAAGAGAGAGGAAAATGGTTCATACTAGGGCTGTCAATTAAACGCAATTAATGCATATGATTAACGCAAAACAAATCAGATAAAAAAAGTCAAGATTAATCAATTTTAATTGCACTGTTAAACAATAATAGAATACCAATTTTAATTTATTATAAATATTTTTGGATGTTTTTCTACATTTTCAAATATACTGATTTCAATTACAACACAGAATACAAAGTGTACAGTGCTTACTTTATATTATTATTTTTATTACAAATATTTGTAATAAAAAATACAAGTCCACTCAGTTCTACTTCTTGTTCAGCCAATTGCTAGGATAAACAGATTGTTTATATTTAAGGGAGATAATACTGTCACTTCTTATTTACAATGTCACTTGAAAGTGAGAATAGGAGTTAACATGGCACTGTTGTAACCAGTGTTGCAAGATGTTTATGTGCCAGATATGCTAAGAATTTGTGTGCCTCTCCATGCTTCGACTTGTAGGCTCTAAAGTTTTACATTGTTTTGTTTTTGAGTGCAGTTATGTAAAAAAAAAAAAAAAAAAAAAAAAAAAAATCGACATTTGTAAGTTGCACTTGCATGATAAAGAGATTGCACTACATTAATTGTATGTGGTGAAGTGAAAAATATTATTTCTTTTGTTTATCTTTTTTACAATGCAAATATTTGTAATTAAAAATAATATAAAGTGAGCACTGTACACTTTGTATTCTGTGTTGTAATTGAAATCAATATATTTTAAAATGTAGAAAAACATCCAAAAACATTTATAATAAATTTAAATTGGTATTCTATTATTGTTTAAGTGTGATTAAAACTGTAATTGTGACTATTTTTTATCTCACAATTAATTATGATTTTTTTTTAAAATCATTTGACAGCCCATTTAAAATATCATGGCACTAGCAACACACATGCCTTCCTACTGTGTATACGTATCCCTTTCTCATACCCATTGTTTCTCTTGCTACCTTCAGTCCTGACTTCTGACTCTGCACATACATACTTACATGCATAACTTTACTCACATGAGCAGCCCATTGAATACTTACCTACCCATAGAGAGATTATCAGCAGCTGACATTTTCTCTTGATTCTAGTCACTGTGAAGTATTTGTGGCTGAGGTCATTTATGTTTCATGACTCAACTAGAACTTTTTGGGGTGCCGTATTAATAATAAATGCAGAAAGCTATGCACTGCAGATACAAACATCTGTTGTTCTTAACTATACCTAGCACAGCATTCAAACATGCCATTACAGACCAGATTTTGAAACCCTTATGCTAAATAGTACTTTTCTCATCAAATAGTCCCACTGAATACTGTGGAACTGCTTTCAGAGTAAGATGCTACTCACCTTGAGTAAGGCTGGAAGAATCCAGCCTAGCATGAATATGAAACTTGTCCTCCTTGGAGCTATGATAAAGTTAATTCAGCAGAAAATATTCTATTCTGATTAGACTCTGGCTGCTATGACGAAAGTGTGCAAACACAGAACTGATAACTGTTGGGTCTGAAGAAAGGAAAAGGGACATTAGTGTCCTCCTACTGCCCTGTGCAATGTCAGAATGGTAGATCACAATCCTGTCCTTAAAAAATAAAAATGAATATCCAGTGTTTGAAATTAAACATGTTGAATAATAAATTGATATACAGCTGATTTTATAAACGCTGTATGGACATCAACAACTCCAGTTGTTAATATTAAAATTTAAAACAATAATAAAATAAAATAATATTTTTTTCTGCCTGTTTCACAAGTTAATGAAAATATCACCTGATACCTTCTTATTGCAAATCAAGGTTCACTAATACTCCCTTAACATAAAAAATCAGTATGCTCCATGTAATTAAGGCTTTTAAAAACATATTTTTTCCAGTTGATAAAATGTCTGCTTTCATATTTTCTGCCATTCTCCCAAAACAAAAGCAAAAAAGAGCAGTAGAGGAAAACCTCAGTAAAATAAAAGCAAAGAATTGTTTTTGTAAACATATTTATGCAAAATTTACCTAAGCCATCTAAAAGAAACTGAAATTGCATTATCTTTCCATTGCAATAGAGGATGGAGAATAAAATAGGCATGTGAACTATCCTGTCTCAGCTGTTCATATATTAAATATTTCTTTTTTTATCCTAGACCATGTTAGTGCTTGCATTGCTGCTTTGCAGATTGTTTCAATTTCTGCCCTTGTTGAATGGAGGCTGATGTTTATTATGTATAATGCCTTTCATAAGCATTATTCTAAGAGAAGCCCTATGTTCACACTAAATAGTCTTCTGATTTGAAAGATTCTCCAATTTGAGAGAGATTCCATTTACTCAAAATGAAGAATTCTGTTGGAAATGGTAATTTTCTCAAAATGGAGGAAACTTGTATAGTACAAGAAATGTGATTGCTACAGGATGATCTCCAAATACTAAAATACTTTTACAAGGCATATATAGGGAAGGTATGTGTGACAGGTTGGAACCCTTAGGAAACCACCTGATGTGCTGAGATACCACTGAGTGGACCTGTTTTGCCAGCATGGGCCCCCTTTTTTTGCCGAGCCAGGCTATTAAAGCCTCCTCTAACACACACACAGGCAGGGCCACACTCAGCTGCAGATCAGGTCTGGGAAGACTCAGCTTAAGGGACTTGCTTCAGCACTCAGGTGTCCACCTCCCTTGGAATGCAGACCCAAAGGTATATTATGAAATCCACCACCTCCCTCAATGTGGAGGAAGGTATGCACAACTTCTCGCCTGCCCGCCCCCTCCCCCCCATTAGAAATGACAGAAACGGGGTTATATTGTAAACAAAACAAAGGTTATTAACAAAAAAAGGCAGATTTTAAGTGGTAAAAGGGGTAGCAAACAGAACAAAGCAGATTACTAAGCAAATGAAATCAAACACGCAAACTAAGCTTGTTTCCCTAAAGAAACTGGTTACAAATAGTATTTCTCACCCTAGATATTGTTGCAGACCGATTACAGAAAGTCTTGAAAGGCTGCTGCACTGGTCTCCCTCAGGTATTATTACTCTCAAGCTAGACGCCCTTCCAGCTTGGGTTCAACCCTTCTCCCGCCAGTTCAGTTTTTGCTTCCAGGTCTTTTTCAGTGTCTCTTTGGGTGGGGAAGCAGAGGAGAAGCATGATGATGTCACTCCTCTGCCTTATATAGCTCTTGTGTAAGGCAGGAACCCTTTGTCTTCAAGTGTTAAATCACTGGCATTCCAAAAGGGGAGGAGGAGTATCCAGCACCAGGTGACTTGGAACCATGTCTCTGCAAGGCTGTGGCAGCCATTGCTCGTAGGCTGTCTCCAGTGTCCACAGGAAGACTAAGCTCTTTCACAGTCCATTGTCTCTGCTAATGGCCTATTAGCCCTGTCTGGCTTTTCTATTGTTGTACGTGAAGGGCTGGTTGGGGTTGACACCCAAGTAACACATTTGAAATACAGATACATAGTTAATATTCCTAACTTCAGATACAGAAATGATACAGGCATACAAATTGGATAATCACATTCAGTAAATCATAACCTTTCCAATTATATCTTACATGAGCCATCTTGCATTAAGTACACCTCAGTTATGTCATATTCATATTGTAAGTATATTTTCATAAGGAATATGGACATATACACATTTTCATAAGGAATATGGAATGGAATGTCACAGTATGATTCATAAGATGCTTAAAAATCACGTAGTGCTTTGCCCGAACAAGAACTGCATGACAGGAATCAGTGTTTTATTATTATTACGATATTTACATTTAGCAGGGAACTTGTTTGCACCTAATTAGCTCCTAGCTTGGAATGCCTTCCTGCATTGTCTCTGAATTATGGCTGGGGAATTAAACTTGATGTTCCAGGTGTTGTCTAGCATGGCTCCTCTTAGGGTAACAACTGGGTGTGGTGCTGCAGGGCTTTTGGGGTCCCTTCCATGGATTTACCAAAAACCTGTCACAATGACATTTCAAATCACTCATTTGACAAATTTGAAGCCACTAATATTATTTATTAAGTTAAATATTGTTTTTATGTCCAGATATTTATATGGCTCATTTAGTCTATTCTCTGCCCTTTGCATGTTGAGCTGCTGTCTTCAGTACTTGAAAGTTATAATGTCACAAAGTCAGCTTTCATACATGAGCCCTCTACTGATCTGAATGAATTCTATAGTCCATCTTGTGCACTGAATAAGGCAGGGATCCTGTGGAAAAAATAACATCTGATCATGTAATTAAAGATTGTATCATAAGCACATACATGGGGGGGTTGAATTAAGGTTGCACACACAACCTTAATATATTGGCATTTCCAAACTTTTGAGTCCTTGACTTTGCAATCTTAATGTTCTTAACATTTTTTAGCATAAAATTTCCTACGTCTTTTTCAAAAAGCAACCTGAAATAACAGAAATTCCATCATGTGGCATAATATTGACACCTCGATGGGTCATCAGCAGGGATGTAACATTTAGCTCCATCTCTCAGACCATTGCCACTTGAACCAATGGATAGGACTGATGGGAGTAGTAGTCTCTGTGGTCCAGCGGCAGTGGGGGGATGGGACACTTTGCCAGCAGATTTCACACAACAGAGGAATAATGACATTTGGAAATCTTAGGTTTCATTACAGGATCTAGAGACAAGTGCGATCCAGGAGGAACTGTCTCTTCTGCCTCAAGCTTGTCCCGCTCTGCCCTGTCCCATCTAGCCTGACCTTTACCCAGTCTTGTCTCTTTTCCACCGAGGCTCTTTGTCCCAGTCACATTCTCTTCACCTCACCTAGTCTATCTTCATTCTCCGAGTTTTTCATCCAAGTTCCAATATTCTTGATTAGCAAATCCCAGTCTCAGCCCCAAGCTTCACCTCCTTGTCTCCCTGACAGGCAGTCTCAGTTCACACCCTCCCAGCTCTTCATTAGATCTCTCTCACCTATCCTAGACTCAAGTCACCTCTTCCACACCCACATTTCCTGTCATCTCTGGCTCCCAATCCCAATCTCCCTCTCCAGGCTCCTTCCCCAATTTCACTGTCTCCCTTCCCCTCCCTAACCCCCCCCCCCCGGCTCCTTGTCCCATTCTCTTTGCCCCCTCAATCCCATTCTTCCCACCATTTCCCAGTCCCAGTTTCTATCCCTGGCTCCCATTCCACTTCATTTAATCACCCACCTAGTCTCAGTATCCCCCTCTCAAGTTCCTTCTCCCACTTCCAGGTTTCCCTGGGTCTTATTCTTGTATCCTCAGCATTAAATCAGGCAGTTATCTCCTCCAGACTGCCTGGGACAAGCAGGGAAGCACTAAGAGCACAGGACAGTCTCCCTGGTCTCAGTTCAGGTGCCTGCATAGGTGCTGGAACTAGGGATACTGTGGGTGCTGCCCATGGTTTGAAGTGGTTTCTATCATATACAGGGTTTACAGTTTGGTGCAATGGCTCTCAGAACCCCCACTATAAAATTTGTTCCAGCACTCAGGGGTGCTTGGATCCAGACCTGGACCCAGCACAGCCCATGGCAGCACAGAGAATTGTAGGAAAAAAGCCTGCTCAGTTCCAGGTTTGAATATGCCCAGTGCAGATGAAATCTTAGTAGAATTTAGCTGCTAAAATGACAGAAGCCTCTATTGAGCATATGCAATTTTTCAAAGGCTTATAACCTGGCCAAATTTTGATGGATTTTCACAGAGATGGTAAAAGGCACATCCCTGACACAAAGGCCATCTCCCCACCCATACCAAATTTCATTTTCCTATTTCAAAGCATGGGGTTGATAGAGCTTTTCAAAGAAAAGGTACTAGAATTATTTCACATGGGCAAAGCAATGGATTTTCCCTAGTCTCTTCTCTGGAAACAACTGACTGTTTGGCTGACATTTTCCAAAAAGATTCTGCTTGAGGCTGACATTACAGAAAATTTCAGCCCGACCAGTAAAGTCTAGCAAAGTTATATGCAACTGAAAACAGGATTTCATAAAGGCAAGTGTCAGGCAAACATAATTATCAGTACTACCAGTCCTATTGTAAGAAGGGGATTGTTCTCAGGAAACATAGTGACTACCTTGTATGCTTTATGCTTTCTATTACATTTTTGAGTTTGGGGTGTATACAATTGCATGGAAGGATTGCAGCTAGAGACTTCTATCAAGCTGATGTCAGTTTGGGTTGAACCAGAATCCCTGCAATAACTCTTACCCAGAGGCCAAAGTCGTTGCTGACTTGTGTTCCAACCTGAACCTCTGAACATTCTCTTGCTGGTTTGCTGTAGCCCTGCTACAGTCACTGTTTGCTCTTAGGCGCCAATCCTGCAAAGGCTTGCTTAACTCTTAAATTAAGTATATGCATAAGTCTTTGCAGGGATAGGGCCTTAGCAGGATCCTGCCTTTCATCAATCTTCTGTGCTTGTACCTCCCTATTTTGTCATTCTTTCTTAATTTCATGTAATCAAAATGAGACGAAACCATATCACTAGTGAGATTTAAAATATATTCTTTTTGGTGACAGTTCACCATTTATTTTTGAGACATTGACTGTGCAACTATGAAGAGCTGTTAACATTTAATATTGTTGTTAATGTGTAATAATTATATTTCACAAGTGCCCAGGGACTCTGATGAGGGTTGAAATGAAGCCTTATAATGATTGATGCAATACAGACAGAGAGGCAGATACAGTTCCTGTTCCAAAGAATTTACAAAATAATATTAAATCTGCAGTAATATTTAACAGTGGCCCTATTCTAGTTAAATTGTACATACAAATTTCAGGTAAATCTACCACTGTAAAATAATGGTGCATTATCCTACAAACATTTACCCAGGGGCTTAACTTTACATGGTAATTTAGTCCTATTATTTCCATGGGACTACTCACTTGAGTAAAATTAAGTGCATAAGTGTTTGATAGCTCAGGGCCAAAATTCTGACTTAATCTACAAGAGAATAAAAATGTACCTATAATGGTAAACCCTCCTGCATACGGTGGTAATAGGGCATAGTTTGGCATTGTTAAAAATGGTGTGGTATTGATTAGACTTTAGAGAGTAATCCTTAACGGGGAGTACCTATACATTTGAAATTAATTTTAATCACAGGAAATGTTTATGGTGCTGTTCTGTCAGCCCCTTACCTGAGCCATAAGAAATACACCTCTACCCCGATATAACGCTGTCCTTGGGAGCCAAAAAAATCTTACCGCATTATAGGTGAAACCGCATTATATTGAACTTGCTTTGATCCGCCGGAGTGCGCAGCCCCGCCCCCCCCGAGCACTGTTTTACCGCGTTATATGCGAATTCGTGTTATATCGGGTCACATTATATCGGGGTAGAGGTGTACTAACATGAATGGTGAATTCCTCATATCTCCAGCATCACTCAAGATTTGATTTAAAAAGAAATAATCTCCATAATGGCGTGTTTACGCCTACCCAAAACAGTAGGAATGGTCCCTATGTTTGTTCTGTCATGTAAGTAAATACATGGCTAATGAAAATAAAACTTACCATTTACTACTTTAAATAAATTATGAAATACAGTAAACATTGAAATTAGGAATCAATTAAGCAAACAGCATTTTTAAAATGATGATAAACTGAAAACTATTATTCATATTGGTAGAGCAAATTAGAGATGGTAATAACTAATTGAATATAAACATTGACTGTACCTTTGCCCAATAGATTAACAATAGTTGCAGTGGTTTTTTTAATTTCATGTGGCGATAGTGACCTAATTTAATATAGGACCCAATCCTGTAAAGTACTAAATCAGGCCAATAACAAATTACAATCTTTAATAAAATAGCAGAAGAGTTTCTTAACTTTCTACCTACATTGTCACCTTGTCCAATACTTCTCCTTTTCAGAGGCTATACCTGGCTCTGTAACCTATTCAAGCAGTTGGGCATCATAGTTGTGAAAGATGCTCTGTGCTTTGTAAGATTGGGCCCTACCCTTTGGGATAGAAACTGTTTGTTCTGTGTCTGTACAGCACCTAGCACAATGGGGTCCAGATCCATGACTGGGGTGCCTAGGTGTATGACAATAATACAAATTAATAATAAATCCAAAGTATATTCCTACTAATTATAATGAGCACAGTTTGATGGGATGGTGGAACAGGGGTGGGATGGATGGTGAGGGCTAGCACCCTGCAATGGAAATATTGCTGGCGCTGATCTAGGTTTCTACTCCTGCGCATCATTTCCTGTAAACTGCACATACATGTTTGGGGTGGAAGTGAGAGTGGAAGCTGGAGGGGCTGGAGTGGCCACCAGGGCACCTGAGATCAGACTGGGGCGCAGGCAGGGCCGGCTCTGCCAGGGCCAGCGGTGGGGGGGCGGCCAGAGCCCTGGGAGGAGGGCGGCGAGCCCCGGCGGGGGCTCCGCTCTCCCCCCGGTGGCCAGAGCGCAGGGGGCAGGGCAGCGAGAGGGCGGCGGCCGGGGGGAGGGCGGCGAGCCCGGCCGTGGCCCCGCTCTCCCCGGCGGCCGGAGCGCCGCGCCGCCCCCCTCCAGGTGCCGCCCCAAGCACAAGCTTGGTGGGCTGGTGCCTGGAGCCGGCCCTGGGCGCAGGTAGAAACTCTCCTTGCTGAGTCTCAGTAGCTTACCTCACTCCTCCAAAGAGCACCCACTCCACTGCCACTCCTGTCCCTGACTCCACTGCTTCCTCCGCCCCTGCCTGCGGCTGCCACAAGCGCCCAGGGGAGTGGGAGGAGCGGGGAGGAAGAACTGGCGCTCCTCAGGGAGCAGCTTCTTGTGGACTCGCGGGCTTTATTTTTATTATTAATTTTTTTGCACATGCGCACACAGAAAACAATAAGACTGGGCGAATTGGAACGCGAGCCCGCCCGCGAACGGGATGCGCATGCGCGCTGGTGACGCCAGGAGAGTAGGTCCAGACCCTTGCGCACGTGTAGAGGAAGCCGGAAGGAGTGTTGGGGGGCGAGGCTGAGCAGCGTGGCCGTTCGCCGCGTGGTGTTGCAGTGGGGGACTGACGGACGGGGGGGAGAGGAGATGGAGGTGGTCGAGCAGCTGGAGACGCTGAAGTTTGATAACGGGCGGGCTCTGGGGAGTCCCAGCACAGCGGGGCCGCAGCCGGGGCAGGAGGAGCCCGGGGGCAGCGAGGAGCCGGGCCAGGCCTCGGCGCCTGCGGCTGGAGGAGCCCCCGGCGCTCAGGGCCTGCAGGAGGAGCAGCCCGGGGAGAGCAGTGCCGACTCGGACAGGTGCGTAGCCCATTCCCGTCCCCTGCGCTCCCTGCTCCTCGTCCCCTGTGCCGGCCGCTGGTGGCGTTCACAGCTCCGGTCAGTTTCGGGGTTAGCAGGAGCAGTCGCGAAACTGAGCGGAGGGTTTGTCAGTTTCACCCTTGTGCGGCTTGGGGAAGCGCTGACCAGCAGAGCCCTGGGCCTGCCAGTCTCCACCATCAGGAAAATATCATTGCCCCATTGATGTGTATTTCAGTGATTATGGTTATACTGGCTTTCTCCTCCAGCAGCCCTCTGGATGTGCTCTTGTGCCTTGTCCTCCTCACAGGTGTTGTCTTCCCTGTGGAAAGGGAGGAGAACTAAGCATTACTTGCTGAAAATGTGAAAATTCAATCCACGTACAATTCAAGGCAGGTTGTTAACTGTCAAGGTTATTGGTATCAACTGTCGTTTTAAGCCAAACCCTAATCTCTACTTTTTGTGGGGTGGGTGCGTGGATGGGGAGTCATAATTTTAACAATGGGCCCTCAACCACTGTACTAGTTTCTTTTGCACTAGTATTGGTGGATCATGGTGAACAAATTTGAAAGAGTTGATTTAGGGGACTTCTAACTTACATAACTATGCTGAAGCTATAGTGAAGGGTAAAAATGTATCTAGTCCAGGCTTGCAGAACTGTTCTTTGGGGTATGAAAGGTAAGTGAGAACAGACTCGCTTTGTAAGTACAGATGTGAGCAGAAGTATAGTACAGTTGGTGAGTAGAATCTTCCATATACTTTGTGGCTAAGTCAGATCAGACTGACTTGACTGTAGATTCACTATCAGGAGATAAATATGCTGTCCTGTTGATTTTGTATGCTTGTTGTCAGATGCTACCGGTGTGGTGCTCTGGTTGCTCCTATGTTGGTATCACTCGGCTGCGTGCGTCTATTCCCTCTGTATGCTGCCCCAGCTCTGCGCAGATAGCTGACACAGCAAACCCGACGAGAACCCCCAATAACCACAGAGTCCAGTAAGGTGCAAAGTCACTTCGGACTAGGTTTATTGCGATCTCGGACACAATTGCAGTTCCCTGTAGGTTTCTGAGCCTAACTCAGGGCATACTACGAGAAAGTGCCTCTTGGCAAGGACCCGGCTCAGTGGCGGGACTTTCCACTGCCCCCGTGGCCGGACAAAGACACCACCCCAGAGATACATTTTTATACACAGGTACAAACAAGTTACACATCACTCCTGACGTATTGAGGTGCAACCCCTCTATGCAGCAAGGTACAACCCCTCTACGTAGTAAGGTGCCGCCTCTCACCTTGTACATGTTGGTTCGATCAAAACAACTCTATCCATCATTTTACCCTTTTGCCCCTGTCATTGGGATGGGTCGGCCTGTTCCATGTTATCTGTGGAATGTTCCAGTATAGTATGTGTTCTGATATCTGGTGTTCAGTACCTTTTAGGTATGTCTCTTTTTGCAGTATCAGCCCTTTCCCTGCCAGCTTCTGTGAGCAGGGCCTGCCTCTGGCTCACAGCTTAACTTTGCTTTATGTTAGCAAAGCCCTGTCCATTACTTTAGTTCAGGCCTTAGGCCTCATACCGGGCCTCTGATACTAAGGTTTATATCTCAGGGCCTCCTCTTACTACAGGGTCCTGAGCATGCTTGAGGAGCTGTAACTTACTAACTACAAGATGCACACTTGGATACAGTCATGAGTAATATTTCTATTTCTCCATCCCATCCTGGCGTAGAAAGACTTGGCCTCAGTTGTTCATGCCTTTGTCACCTCTTGGCTGGACTGCAGCAATGCAATATACCTGGGCATGAAGCCTTTGGCACTTAGGAAACACTATCTAGAACAAAACACTGCAATGCATATCCTCAGCATCATAGCTGACCTCATCATAGCTCTCTGCTCTCTGCACTTCCGATATAATTTTGAGTCAAGGTCTCAGTCCTTATCTTTAGAGCACTTTATGGGTCCAGTATCTCTAAAAAACCACCTAAAAGCCCGAGACAAAGACTGTGGTCAACAGTTACCTTCTCCTCTTGCATAATGGAACTCTCAACAACAAGAGTAAAAGTTCTGTGTCCCTCACAGAAATGATTCTCGGGGGATGGTCCAAGACACTGGAATGAGCTCTCCCCCCCCCCCCCCCCCAAATGAAGGACCATCACAGACCTCATCACTTTCCATTTGAAGTGCAAGGCCCATTTCTTTGACTTGCCTTTTCTAATATAAAAACATAAGAATAGGTATATTCTTAAAAAAGGTATATTAAAAAAAAAAAAAAATCTCCCAAAATAAGACATTCCTCAACACATTCTTTTCCCTCTGGGGAGAGGATGAGAGACCAGTGACAGATGTGTAATCATGTTTCTTAATGCAGTACTGGAAGGTGCTCAGATACCATGGTAATGAGTGTGATATAAAAACTTACATAGAATTATGTCTGGTAAAGGTTAATGCAGAAGTTGAGGGTCCGTTATTAAAAGAAAAATACCTTAAGCAAGTGGTGGGTCAGGTTTTGCTCAAGAAGTCGTCTCTTGACACCAAAAAACTTGACAGCACATGTATGTGTTCAATGTATCCTTGGGGGTGAGGTGGGGGCACGGGAGACAGAGAAGGCCCGTGCATTGCAGGTGTGGCTTCATCTGGATTCCTCTGACTTCCAAGCTTGTGTCTCTGGTGTCAAGTAAAGAGCTTTAGTATCGTTTGGTTATGTTTACATTACATGTGTAGGGTGACCATATTTCCCTATGCTGAATACGGGACACCTGGTAAAATTACTCGTATTCAAGTGACTTCAATGGCAATCAATCATAACTATGCAGTACAAACGTTCAAATTAATGTCAAATTGACTGAGCCCCCTGTTAAAAAGAAATACTACATAGTTGAATTCTTTTTATTTACCTTCTTATCTTTAAGGCTTTAGGGTTCGCACAGGGAGGGGTGACATCCCCTCCCTGCCCCCACAGGGAGGGGGGACACACACTCACTCACTCCGGTACAGCTCTCTTACACAGATGTCCGGGGGGGAGTGACCAACCTGACCCGACCCTCCCTGCCCGGCGCTCTCCATCCTCCACGCCTGGCTGGGCCCCTGGGACAGACCCTCCTCACCTGGTACCTGGCACCACATCTTCCTGAAGCAATATGTGTGTGTGTGGTTACATGCTTCCCTCCCCTGATTTCTGCCAGGGTTCCCACTAGAATGTGGCCAGCAGCAGCCTTTCGGCACTGTGCGGGAGGGAAGGGATGGGAGCTGCTTCCAGCCACAGGGCAGGAGGAGGAGGGGAAGGGATGATCTGGCCCCTGTCTTTGCAAAGCTCATCTCTTCCGCCCCCACCCGTGTGGCTGGAAGCAGCTCCTGTCCTTTCCTGCCTGCACAGTGTCGAAAGGCAGCTAACACCTCCAGGCTGCTGCTGACCACCGACATAACCCAGCCGTCTCTGGCTACAGCGCAGGCAGGAAGAGGTTAAGCCCTAGGGATGCATTGTGCACCAGGGCCCAAGGAACCTGACTGCAGGGGCTTCAGCAAACCCAGCCAGAGAGGTGGCTCAGCAAGAGAGGGTGCCTATGGGATGAAGCAGCCCCACGCTCCCTGGGGGCAGGACCCAGGGAGGGGGACAGGTGAAGAGGGTGCTGTGGAGCCTGCAGGATCGGGGTGCAAACAGGCTGGAAATTGCTTCCCCCCCACCACCACCACTCCAGAGCTTAGCTGAGGCGCAGAGAGTCTACCCTGCGCCAGTGCTGTATGGGATTTTAGCACATGCAGGGCTTGGCTCCTCCTGGCCAGTGCCCTGGCCTGGAGGGTCTTGGGCTTTCCTGCGGTGCCAGCCCAACCAGATGCAGAGGGGAAGGAAGAAGTCTGCTGGCAAGGCTGTTAGTGAGCTGAGTGCTCCGACCAGGGGCTGGTTCTCTGCACAGCTCTGGGAGCAGGACGCACCCCGCCGGGGAGGATATGGAGAAGCAGCGGGGCTGGGAGGGGTGTGTGAAGGGGTAAAGAAGGGAGAGGACAGCAAGAGGGGCAGCATGTACTGGACCAATGGGTGGGCAGCAGAGGCGACATGTAATTGTCCGCCACCTGGTGCCTGCCTGCATTCACCAGCCACCGTAGCTCACAGCACGCAGCCAGTGCTGGCCTGAAACAGGCCGGGGGCGAGGCTCTGCTGGCCGAGAGCTGGCACGCAGTGGGGACTGCGCTCATGGACCAGCAGGGGGAGCGTCCGCCCCTGCGTGCTGCAGCTTTGCCCTGCCACCAGCCTTGCACACCCACACCCATCATCTGCCACTGGAAACAACCCCTCTTCCCCCCCCCCCCCCAATCGCTGGTGAGTTGGCGGCTGTCTGCAAGCAGGGATCTGGCCAGCAGCAGGACCCACCGTTATTGAGGGGAGGAGAGACAGAAAATACGGGACAATTTGCCCGTTTGTAAGAAAAAGTCGGGACACCTGCAGGAGGGCTTAAATACGTGACTGTCCCTTTAAAAATGGGAAGTTTGGTCACCCTATACATGTGCTACAGCAGCAGTGATGCAGCTATGGTGCTGAAGTGTAGACGCCTACTCAGTGATGGAAGGGATTTTTCCATCCCTATGGTAAATTGACTCCCTGAAGAGGCGGTAGCTAGGTCCATGGAAGAATTATTTTGTTGACCTAGCTGTGTCTATAGTGGGGGTTAGGTGGACCTAACTACATTGTGCAGGGTGTGAATTTTTTCATGACCTTCACTGATGAAGGTAGGTTGATCTATTTATTAGATGTAGACCGGGCCTTAGTTGATTAGGCCTTTCTGCACAACCAGATACGAGCGCGATCAAAAGCTTTCGTTACTCTTGACTGAGGTGTTGCTGATATGACTGAATTAGTTTGGTTCTGCAGTGGCTTTTTTCTTTCCTTTTTGAAGAAACTTGGAGGATTGATATTGCTAATCCTCCTTTAAGGCTCTATAATAGCTTCCTAGAGATTCCATTTTGTTACTCTCCTTTTAGTATATGTTTGGGAAATTGCAAAGAGTCCTAAGATGTAGTACCATAGTTTGCTGCTGATACTTTGCTCTGTCTCTTCTATCAGATCTAGAAGATAGATTTTGAGAATGCAATGAAACTGCGCTTTGAGAGAGTTGGCTGAAGCTGAAGTAGTTGGGGGGAGAAGTAATTTGGACAATTGCTGATTACAGTTGATTGCTCTCCCTAGTAGCAGACCTTGCCATGTTCAGACATACCTTTCCAACCTGCAGGACTAAGAGCCCTGAATTCACTGCAGCAATCTTTGAAGATGGCTCAGAAACTTTAATACAGAACCTGGGAGCCTGTCTGCTCAGTGGAACAAGAACATAAGAACTTCCATACTGGGTCAGAACAATGGTCCATCTAGCCCAGTATCCTGTTTTCTGACAGTGGCCAATGCCAAGTACTTCAGGGGAAATGAACAGAATAGGCAATCATCAAGTGTTCTATCCCCTGTCATCCACTCCCAGCTTCTGGCAAACAGGCCAGGGATACTCAGAGCATGGTGTTGCATCTGTGGCCAGTAGCCATTGATGGACCTATCCTCCATGAACTTATTTAGTCCTTTTCTGAACCCTGTTATAGTTTTGGCCTTCACAACATCCCCTGGCAACGAGTTCCACAGGTTGACTGTGTTGTGTGAAGTACTGGTACTTCCTTTTGACTGCTTCTTTGTGCAAGTCAAGGTGTTGCTTCTTACCTATAAAGCCTAATGGTTTAGGACTTGGCTACCTTAAAGACTTCTTGTGCCCAGTGTACCTTTGTGACAGATGAAATTGTTAAATCTCTAAATGCATAATTGCAGGGTAAAAAGAGACCATTTTCAAGGGGTTGTCATTGGCTGTGAAACTTGTTCCTTATCTGTAAGGGCTAGGAATTACTTACCTTCAGAGCATGGTGCAAAATGTATCTTTTGGAGCAAGTATTTGCTTGACCGGGCTAGATTCTATGTTAATGTTTTTGTTGGTTGTACAGGAATGTGTACTCTGTAGCAAAAATAACAGGAGTACTTGTGGCACCTTAGAGACTAACAAATTTATTAGAGCATAAGCTTTCGTGGGCTACAACCCACTTCTTCTAAATTTGTTAGTCTCTAAGGTGCCACAAGTACTCCTGTTATTTTTGCGGATACAGACTAACACGGCTGCTACTCTGTACTCTGTAGCAAATAGTTTAAACTAATAAGTTTTAATTTTGTCATATGCTCAGGTGACATAGCGATGGACACATAAAACACCTCCACATAAATTTAAATTTTTTGTAACCACAATATCTTTGCATAAAATGTGTGTGTGTATACACATACACACACTTATTTTATTTACAATTATTATTTTTATTACAGTGGCATTCAGGAAACCTAGTAAAATGGGGCCTCAGTCAGGACTAAGTAAACACTCATAGACCCAGTAAGCTTACAAACAAAGAAAGATGGCGGTTTTGTTCCATTGCTGGTAACTGGCCTAATCTTGTGTTGTGCCTTTATTTGAGTTATCCAAGGATAATAGGTTAAAGTATAATCCTTACATCTTTTATTTTACTGTAGCATAGGAGTTTTCTTACAAAAAGACATAGATGTTTATAACTCCTGTTTTTGTCTTCTGTAGTGATACGGATTCTGATAGTTCATCTTCTGTCTCCTCTTCTTCATGTTCTCTTTCAATTGGATCTGCTGAAAGTAATAGTCAGCAAAATGGAAACGATAACGCATCTTACCATGTTAAAACAAAAGATGAATTGCCTCTTGAAGTAAGTATATTATGAAAACTACCTTTCCAACATTTTTCAGTTATTGTGTTAAATATATTAAACTTAATATATTTACAGCTTTTGTAAAGTCACTTTTTAAAATAAAATGATCAATGGGTTTATGGCTCTCACTTGCTGATTAGTTGATTATTTAAGATTTAGTTCTAAGTGGTTCATGGGATCTGGTCCAACAGGTGAATATAGCTGAACCACTCGGTAATAGCAACCATCATGTAATAAAATGGACCCCCCCCTTTAGGGGGAAAAAAACCCCAAAGAAATCCACCACAGTGGGATTCAACTTCAAAAAGGAAATCTACACAAAAACAAGGAGACTAGTTAATGGAAATTAAAAGGAATAGTCACTAGTGAAATGCCTGCAAACTGCATGGAAACTTAATAGAGTCTCAAACTATATGTATACCCCAAATAATTAAAAAAGAAAAACACTAAGAGGACCAAAAAAATGCTACCATGGTGAAATAGAGTAAAAGAGGTGGTTAGAGATAAAAAGACATCCTTTAAAAATTGGAAGTGAAATCCTACTGAGGAAAAGAGAAACGAACATAAACTCTGGCAAGTCAAGAGTAGAAATATAATTAGGCAGGTTAAAAGAGAATTCGAAGAGCAACTAGCAAAAGAAATAAACCAGCAGCATTACTATTTTAAGTATATAAAAATCAGGAAGCCTGCTAAACAATCAGTGGGGCCACTGGGCGATCAAAGTGGTAAATGAACACACATGAAAGGCAAGGCTGTTGTAGAGAAATGAATTCTTTGCATCAGTCTTTGCTATAGATGATGTGAGGGAGATTCCCATACCTGAGCCATTCTCTTTTAGTGACAGATCTGAGGAACTGTCACAGATTGTGGTGTCAGGAAAGGTGGTTTTGGAACAAATTGATAAACAGTAACAAGCCACCAGGACCAGATGGTATTCACACAAGAGTTCTGAAGGAACACATATGAAAATGCAGAACTACTTATTGCAGTAACCTATCACTTAAATCAGCCTCTGTACCAGATGACTGGAGGATAGCTAATGTAATGTGGATTTAAAAAAAAAAAAAAAAAAGGCTCCAGAGGTGATCCTGGCAATAATAGGCTGGCAAGACTAACTTCAGTACTGGTCAGATTGCTTGAACTATAGTAAAAAAACAAAATGATCAAAGACATAGATGAATACAATATATTGGGGAAATGTAAATCGAAGTTATGCCTCACCAATCTATTAGAATTCTTTGAGGGGGTCAGAAAACATGGACAAGGGTGATCCAGTGGACTTAGTGTACTTGGACTTTCAGAAGGCCTTTGACAAGGTCCTTTACCAAAGGTTCTTAAGCAGTGTAAGCAGTCACGGGATAAGAGGGAATGTCCTCTCATGGATCAATAACTGGTTAAAAGACAGGAAACAAAGGGTAGGAATAAATGATCAATTTCAGAATGGAGAGAGGTAAATAGTGCAGTCCCCCAAGGATCTGTACTGAGACCTGTGCTATTCAACATACTGATACGTGGTCTGGAAAAAGGGATAAACAGTGAGGTGGCAAAGTTTGCAGACCATACCAATTTATTCAAGATAGTTAAGTTCAAAGCCGACTATGAAGAGTTACAAAGAGATCTCACTAAAATGCGTGACTAGGCAAGAAAATGGCAGATAAAATTCAGTGTTGACAAGTGCAAAGTAACGCACACTGGAAAAACATAATTCCAACTGTACATACAAAAGGACGTGGCTTAAATTAGCGGTTAGCACTCAAGAAAGAGATCTTGGAGTCATTGTGGATAGTTCTCTGAAAACATCCACTTAATGTACAATGGCAGTTAAAGAGCTAACAGAACTATATAAATATAAAGAATATAAAGAACCATTAGGAAAAGGATCGATAGTCAGAAAATATTATAATGCCACTATATAAATCTATGCTACACCCACAGCTTGAATACCGCGTGCAGTTCTGGTCACCCCATCTCAGAAAAGATATATTAGAATTGGAAAAAGTACAGAGAATGGCAAGAAAAATTATTAAGGTATGGAGCAGCTTCCATATGAGGAGAGATTTAAAAGACTGACTTTTTGTCTTGGAAAAGATGACTATGGGTGATATAATAGAGGTATATTATAAAATATATAAAATCCTGAATGATGTGGAGAAAGTGAATGAGGAAATGTTATTTACCCTTTCACATAACACAAGAACCAAGGCTCACCCAACAAAATTAATAGGCTTAAAACAAACCTAAGGAAGTACTTTCTCAGACAACATACAGTCAACCTGTGGAACTCATTGCTAGGAGATGTTGTGAAGGCCAAAAGTATAACTAGATTTTAAAAAGAATTAGATAAGTTCATAGAGGATATGTCCCTCAAGATGGTCAGGGATGCAACCCCATTCTCTGGGTGTCCCTAAGCCCAGGGCCGGTGCAACCACTAGGCGAACTAGGCAGTGGCCTAGGGCGGCAAGTGGTTGGGGGCGCCCGTGGCCGTCCTCAGGCATAAGCAGCTGGGTAGGGCACCTGAAAATTTGGGGCACCACTGGGTCTTAGTGTCCACCCTCCTGGTTTTCCTATCCCTGTTCTGACCCCCCTGGTTTTCCTATCCCTGTTCTGACCCTTCCTGCAGGCTCTGAGTCTTCCTGGGAAGGGGATCTAGTAGTTAAGAGAAAAAGTCTCCAGCCTGCCAGACCTATTAGCACAACACTGAAACTGTTAAAGAGCCATTCAAGGGGTAATGAAGACATTTAACAGGCATTTGCCAACCCCCAGGTATCTGTCAGTTTCTAAATGTACTGACAAAAACAGTTGTGCATGACTGTAATATTTACTCAGAACATGTCAGTCTACAGGACCTTAGTGTAAAATTTGCTTTAAAAATATTTCATTAGTGAGTTGGTGAAGATTGTAAAATCACATCTCTAAAATATCCTTGCATAGATTTTTAGATGCACAATCATCTTTAGCCTTAAATGCTTGGATCTTCAGATATATGGTTTTTTAAATAAATTCTTCAAAAGACCACCCTTATCTAAAATACACATTTTAATTACTATAATAAAAAAACTTACTTCCAAAGTCTTCCTGTCCTTTCTGTCCATCCATTTCTCCCTCCCTCCCCCCCCCCCCCCCCCCATTGAAGGAAGCAACAGCCCTTTGCTTCCAGATAGCTGGACAAAGAGTTTCCCTTTCTTTACTTCTGACTATCTGATGAACTAGTTTTAAACAAATCAGTACCTTAGTAAGATATAAAATCCTTTGTTATGCCTAAAATCTTTGGAAACATATTTTTTAAAGTTGGTGAAATTTCATAAACATGTGTATTGTTATGGAGATCTCACACAGTAAATTAGTGTTCCCTTTTTCTAAAAGCAATGAACATTGTTATGAACACACTAAACCTCTGTGACTGATTAATTTAAAATAATGTCTGTTTCAGTGAGTTAAATATGTAGTAATCTGGAATGATTACTTTATGAAGGCTTAAGAGTACATTTAAAATATAAAATCAGCTTAGAAATACTGATTAAGAAAATGTAAAACAGAGAAGAGCTGCATCATGTATTCCATAATATTTAATGTCGTATTCAGCAAGACAGCTGACTCACCCTTACTACAAAGTTTTTGCAAATAAATGTCTGACAAACTTCAGGGCATATCAAAAAACCTGTGACTGACATTTTTTTTTATTCCCAATTTTAGTGCTTTTAATTAGGTACCTTCTGCATGTCCATTCTGCGTGAGGGAGAGGGTACAGGGGTCTTTGCGGGGAACTGTGACTCTCCGCCACCGTGAGGCGGGCTGGGCGTCTTGTTATTCTTTCTGCCTTGTCCCTCCGCCCCTGCCTCCGCCGGGCTACAAGCTCAGTCTGCCGTCGGGCATAGGGGCACCAGTTTAATAATAGTGCATAGGGCCCCATAAATCCTAAGGATGGCCCTGCGGGCGCCAAAAAGCAGTGCCCTGGCTCGGCAGGGAGAAGCCGCCTTCCAGAGCGTTGGCTTGTGGAGGCGGTGAGCGTTTGCTTGTGGAGGCGGTGAGCCCCAGCCATGGAGGAGCTGGCGCGGTGCAGGGGGGCAGGAGCCCTGCAAAGGCGGTGGCACCGCTAGCGGGGAGCAGCCGCGCCCCCTGCCCCTCCTGCCCAGGCTGCGGCCTGGCGCCCGCCCCGGGGGCTCCTGCAGGCTGCAGCAGATGCATGCGGGCAGAGGGCCCCGTGCGCCCCCCAGGTCCTCCCTCGCTACGCTCGGGCTCTACGACTCCTGGGCATGTGAGCCACCGCCAGGGCGCAGGGCCCTGAGCCTGCTCCGGGAGGGGCAGCAGTGGCGGCGGCTCGCACTCCCGGGAGCGGCAGAGCCCGAGCGCGGTGAGGGGGGAGCCAGGGGGATGCACGGGTGCCTCTGCCCACATGCATCTGCTGCAGGAGCCCCCAGAAGGCAGCTCCTCCCTGCCGAGCTGCTGCAGCGGCCGAAGCCCAGCAAAGCCACTGAGTGGACTCGGGGCGGGGGCTGCCGGGGTAGGGTGGGGAGGGCTCACAGAGGGGCTGTGCACCCTCCAGGGGAGTTCAGGGGGCGGGGAGGGGGGAACCTGGTCTGGGGAGCAGCCCCTGGCCACGGCTGGCTCCTGGGCAGACTGGCCCTTGGGGTCTATAAAGGGTTGTTGGGATTTGCCCCTCAATGAACTGATGTTGCGGTGGGGCAGGGCGGCGCAAGGTGGAAGTTTCACCTAGGGCGCAAAATATCCTTGCACCGGCCCTTCCTAAGCCTCTGTTTTCCAGAAGGTGGGACTAGATACATCATGCAATAATTGCCCTGTTTTGTTCATTCCCTCTGAAGCATCTGGTACCCGCCACTGTCAGAAGACATGGAAGTGGGCTAGATGGACCTTGGTCTGAGCTAGTATGTCCATACTTATTTATTGGTTTTTCACTTCACAATGAGTCAGTCATAGACAGACTTGTTAGAGGAAATATAGACTATTTATAATTAATATTCAGTATAAATTCCAAGCTTGTTTACTATTTCAGAATTTTCAGAGACATTTCAGTATATTACATAAGATCATCTTAAGAGAAGTTCACACAACTCAAAATATGAGTGTGTGTATATATATATTTTCAGTTCATAGTTGAATTAGGTCCATCAGAAGGTTCTCTAAAGCAATTTGTCACTAATCAGGAAGTATTTGTTAGTGTTTTTCTTCATCATTTGTGTCATACAGATTTCCCTGTTTTTTTTAAATTAAATCTTTCTTTCAAATGTGGGACTCGTAAAACTTGAATGCATTCTGCAAGTTTTACAAATTATTTTAAAATGTTTGTAGAGCTTATCAAACCTTGGAAAAGTAAGTTTTGGCCCTCCCAAATGTATTGGCTCTTCTTAAGCTCCCAAAGGATTCAAAGATTATGCTGACCATCCTGCTTCTCACTTCATATTAATGAGAATTGTCTGGTGGATAACAGAACTTGATATGGATTTTTATATTTTGTTGTGTGCTTGCAATTACAGTTCTGTTCTAAGTACTGCAGATGAAACATCTTGATGTGAATCTAATTGTTTCTTTCTTTGCTCCTGAGTTTCATAAATGGTACAAACTCATTAAATAGTTCTGTAATTATTACTCCCTATTTCAAGATAAGAACTAAATTCTAATTAAGATATTTAAAACTGGCATCTTTCTGATAAAATGAGGATGGGTAATTAGCCATAATCTACTTTATATGAAGTAAGAATAAGAGGATTATAAAATAGTTTAATGCCATTATATAAATTGATGATATGCCCTCATCTATAATGCTATGTGCAGTAATACTCATCTTATCACATAAAGAATACTACCGAATTAGAGGGTGTTCAGAAAAGGGAATGAAAATGATTGAACTCGTCAGGATTGTCTATTTTAGAAAAGAGGCAAATAAAAAGGGACATGATAGAAGTACGTAAAAGAATGAAGCATATAGAGATGGTAGATCAGGAGCTTCTGTTCCCTTTCTCAACACGAGAACGAGGGAATGGGTGGTGAAATTGAAAGGTGGCAAATTGAATACTGAAAAAGGGAAATGATTTTTCACTTGATACATAGAAAAACATTAACAAATACTTCCTGATTAGTGACAAATTGCTTTAGAGAGCCTTCTAATGGACCTAATGCAACTATGAACAGTAATGCAGTATGTCATTGAGGGCAAGAATTTATATGGTTTGGAGGGATTGGATGACAATATGAATATTGGATATTCAGAGTTGTAATATTTAATGCAAACAAAGTAACTTGGAAGGAATAAATATCTCATGCTTTAGAGCTTAAGCCAACTTCAAACTATTAAGGATTAGGAGGAGATCTTCATTGGGGCAGATTGTACCATACCTTCCTACTATGTATGGCTTTTGCATCTTCCTTTGAAACAGCTGATTCTGGACATTGTCAGAGACGGGATATTGGGCTAGATGGGATTGGAATAGGATCTAGTATGGCAGATCCCATAATACTGTGGGTTTTATTGATGTCCTTTTGTGTATTGTGTTGGACTCCCCTAAATTCATGCCAATTAAATATATATAAATTCTGCACAAACTTAAACACGGAAAAAGCATTTAAAAAGAATTTTTAAGCCTGTTGCCCTGTCCTTGTCCTATTGTTACCAGCTCATCTTGTGTGTATATAAGATAGCGTGCTTGCCTAGGGCACACTGAAGTATAGTGAGATGTATCAAGGACTGAAGACTAGTGTCGAGGCTGTATCCCCACTTTGAACTTTAGGGTACAAGTGTGGGGGCCTGCATGAGGACTTCTAAGCTTAACTGCCAGCTTAGTTCTGGTCCGCTGCCACCATTCCCTTCCCTGGGAAGCTTTGAGAAATCTTTCACCAATTCCCTGGTGAATACAGATCCAAATCCCTTGGATCTTAAAACAAGGAGAAATTAACCCTCCCCCCCCCCTCCTGAATACAGATCCAACTCCCTTGGATCTAAAAACAAGGAAAAATCAATCAGGTTCTTAAAAAGAAGGCTTTTAATTAAAGAAAAAGGTAGAAATCATCTCTGTAAAATCAGTATGGAAAATAACTTTACAGGGTAATTAAACTTAAAGAGCTTAGAGGACCCCCCTCTAGCCCAGGTTCAAAGTATAGCAAACAAAGATTAACACTCTAGTAAAAGGTACATTTACAAGTTGAGAAAACAAAGTAAAACTAAGACGCCTTGCCTGGCTTTTTACTTACAAGTTTGAAATATGAGAGACTTGTTTAGAAAGATGGGGAGAACCTGGATTGATGTCTGGTCCCTCTCAGTCCCAAGAGCGAACAACCCCTTAAACAAAGAGCACACACAAAAGCCTTCCCCCCCCCTTCCCCCCCCCCCCCCCAGATTTGAAAGTATCTTGTCCCCTTATTGGTCCTTTGGGTCAGGTGTCAGCCAGGTTACCCGAGCTTCTTAACCCTTTACAGGTAAAAGGATTTTGGAGTCTCTGGCCAGGAGGGATTTTATAGTACTGTACACAGGAGAGCTGTTACCCTTCCCTTTATAGTTATGACAACTAGCTTTAGTGTTCTCTACTTTTGGAGGGTTTTTTGGTGTTTAGGACTTCACACCATAAAAGTAAGCAAATGGAGTGACTGAGTCAAACAATGACAGGCTCTGTAGCTATCGCAGTGGTCTGTCTGGTTCTGTAATATTGCTGATGTACCTTTTGAGTGTTATTTTGTAAGCCGGTACTTACTTGCCTGTTGTGGTTAAATTTACCATTTACTACACTATTTAGCACTGAAGACCCATGAGCAACTTTGAAACATTAAGGATGTGTTACTCACTATAATATAGTCAACCACAAGCTTGGCAAGGGTGTGAAACCAAATTAGTACCTTATATGAGAGCAGAGCCATATTAGTATCTCTATACAAGCAGGGTTTTCATCCCACAAGCTGTTTTGCTTTAGGAGGGGATAAAGCATCAGAATAATATCTACATCAGTGGTCACCAACCCGTCAATCGCGATCAACTGGTCGATCCTAGAGGATCTTCCAGTTGATTGCGATCTCCGGTAGTGTAGTGGGGCTGCCGCTAAGGTATCCTCCCTGCTTGCCCCGACCCCACGCTGCTCCCAGAAGCAGCCAGTGCGCCCCCAGGGCGGGGGGGCAGGGAGGGTCTCCCTCCACACGCTGCTCCTGCCTGCAAGCACCGCTCCCATTGGCCGGGAATGGGGAGCTGTGGCAAATGGGAGCTGCGAGGGCGGTGCTTGCAGAGAGGGGAAGTTCGTTGAGACATGTTTCCCCTGTCCCCCACCACCCGAGGGGCGCGTTGGCCCCTTCTGGGAGCGGTGTGGGGCCAGGGTAGGCAGGGAGCCTGCCTTAGTAGCAGCCATGCTGTGCCACCGACCAGGAGCTGCCAAAGGTAAGTGCTTCCCTGCAGAGGCTGCACCCCAACCCCCAGCCCTGAGCCCCCTCCTGGAGCCAGCATCCTATACCCCCTCCTACACCCCAAACCACCTCCTGCATCCCCAGCCCTGACCCCCCTCCCAGAGCCAGCACACTGTACCCCCTCCTGCACCTGAACACTCTGCCCCAGCCCAGAACCCCTTCCTGCACCTAAACTCCCTCCCAGAGCTTGCACCCTTCATCCCCTCCTGCACCCCAACCTCCTGCCCCAGGCTCAGCCCAGAGCCCCCTCCCACTCTGTGAACCCCTTGGCCCCAGCCCAGAGCCCGCATCCCCTCCCGAGCCCCAGCCTGGTGAAAGTGAGTGAGAGTAGGGGAGAGCGAGTGACGGAGAGATGGGGGATGGAGTGAGTGGGATGGGGCCTTGGGGAAGAGGCAGAATAGATCCTGGGTTGCCCTTAAATTCAAAAAGTGATCTTGGGTGTAAAAAGGTTGGAGACCGCTGATCTACATATACAGATTTCACATTCTTGGATATAGTTATAGTGGAGTCATTACAAAGCATCTCTGCAATTCTTACCAGCACTAAGTCTTGACTTACAAAAGAAATGAACAAGAATTCTCGTACTGGGCTCAAACTGGGAAGTGAAATCCTCGGATGCTCATCTATATTGAAATGTTGAATTATATAAAATTCATGTTCAAATGAAAATGCTGAATTGATCTGCAATTTTTTCTTTTGATTTAAATTTAATTAAATTACAGGATCAATTGATAGTGAGTTTCAGCTTCCACTTCAGCACTGATTGTAAGCTGTTTGTTTAAACAAAAGTATAACTTGATGCAGCTGACAGGTAATAAGGGCTGATCTTCTAAGCATCAAGATTATCAATTGTATCTTATAGCTACCATACATTACAGTACTAGAATTAACAGGAGGTATATAGCTGACAGCTTATATAATTATATTTACGGTTGCTTTATTCAAACAAAGTAGAGTAAGCTATCTTTCAAAATAACACTAGTAAGAGAAGGGAGTTTCTCTTTACCTTTGGAAATCCAAATATATATTTATTTTCTCACTGGGCAGTCAGAGGGCCTCTAATGACTAAGGCCTCCTATACATAAAACTTAGATTGACCTAGCTCCATAGCTCAGTGGTGTGAAAACTTCATACCCTTAAGAGTTGTCAGGCTACCCTAAGCCCTGCTAGCTTGATGGAAGAATTCTTTTGTAGCCCTTGCTACAGCCTCTCAAGAAGGTGGATTTACTACAGTGACAGAAAAACCCCTTCTATTGGTGTAGCAAATGTCTACAGTACAGCGGTGTAACGCTTGTAGTGTAGTCATATACTCTAAGATGACTTAAATAGACTTTGGTCAAAGATGCCTTACAAAACTGGTGGTGTAATCCTCCATGGAAGTACATTTAACCAAATCCTGAGAAGAGGAAAAAGTCACATGAAGAAATGTACATAGACTTCCTATTTTTTAAAAGAACTAAACAAAAAACTTTCCACTCTAGGACAGTAGGATTAGCAGACATTGGATACAATGTGTCAAATGGACATACATTTTGGAATAGTTTCATAGATCCTCTTAAGTTTTTTGTGCTCATAAAGAGTATACAGACGTAGGATAAATATATGAATAGTCCTCTTATTAAATCAGGGTACAGAATTTATCCATTAATGTGATGTTGAATGTTTGGCTTAAACGAATATAAAATGACTAGGTACATGTACTTTATAGAATTAATATATAAAAGGTGGCTTGATCATTTTCCTGAGAAGTATTATGAAGGCATTGGTCACAATTCCATAGTTATATGAATTATGTTTTGTACTTAGCAGTGATTGAATTTCTTTGCTTTATTTATGAAAAATATAGTGAATCATCCCCAGACTTACTGCACTAGGGGGTTCAGAGTGAATTTTCCAAACGTAAATCCGTTAATTAATTTGAGTTAAAACTATTGAAAAACTGTCATTTAACATCTGTGTTAGTCTTTTGAGATGAAGATCTTAACAGAGTAACAGACTGTTCAGACTTTATATATAGCTGAAATTAATTGAAATCTTGTTCATAGGCTATATTTGACAGATTACTTGTCCCAGCTATCACTGTTCTTAAATATTCCATGGCTGCATGCTTTGAACATGAGTGCTTGAAAAGACGTCCCATTGCATTGCTGCCTCTGCTGCATGTACACCAAATCAGCAATGCTGGAGAGAATTAAGGTATGAGTGAAGGGAGGCCTTAAAGCAGAGTGACATTGAGACCTGGGACTAAGTGCCCCAGCTCCCACCTTTACATGGTGCTGGTGTTAACAATCCTGTAAAACAACTGTGACAAAGCTTCCTCTCCACCTCGGTGGGTCCCACACTTCCGTTTAGCGGCGGGCGGGGGTATTCCTCTTTTCCCTCAGAATTTTCCCCCAGGCCCTTGGGTTTACTGTCCACACCCTGTCAGCACGGTTCCTCCTGGCCTCCCTGATGGGGAGCGGGTAGGGAGGGGAGCCTCTCAGTTTCTGGTAGCCCCTCCGGGCGTCATGGCAATAGACCAGACACCCGGTTCAGTCTCTCCCCTCTGGCAGGGTCTCTTCCCTTAGACCTCCGGGGCCCGGAAGGGCCGTCTGCCCTGTTGGGTAGGGATTCTCGTGTCCTTTGCTCTTTTTTCTGGTGTCCCAGCTGTCGCGCCTTGTAGTTCGACCACTTCGTAGGGCCCTTGCCACGGGGCCAAGAGCTTACTCTTTGCCGTGGGTACCAATACCATCACCCGGTCTCCAGGTTGGAACCACTGAACCTTTGCTTGGTGGTTGTAGTGGGCTCGTTGGGCCTCCTGTGCTTTCTCCAAGTGCTCCCGTACGATGGGGGTGACTCGGGCTATCCGATCTCTCATCTGTAGCATGTGTTCGATTATGTTTCTCCCCGCATTGGATTCTTCTTCCCAGATCTCCCTTCTATTTCTAATATGTCACGGGGGTGGCGCCTGTATAATAGATTGAAGGGAGAAAGCCCGGTGGAGGCCTGAGGAACCTCCCGGATGGCAAACATGAGGTAAGACAGTAGTGTGTCCCAGTCTTTCCCATCCCAACCCACCACTTTCCTTATCATGGCCTTGAGGGTCCTGTTGAACCTTTCCACAAGACTATCGATCTGAGGGTGGTAGACAGAAGTCTGCAGGGCCTGTACATGGAGTAGAGTGCATAACACTGTGAGAGCCTCATTTGATTTGTCAGATGTTGCAGAAGTTCCAGCCATCATGTAGAGAAGACATGCATCCTCTGGTCTTCCACCTGAAACCAGAATACGTGTGGAGGATCTTCTATTCAAAAGTGATGGTTTGTTCATTGTAAGGACTGATGAAATCCTAGAAAAGATGAGCCTTATTAGATGAACACCTGGGTTGCTAGGGGTTTATCAGTCCCCAGAAAAGAGGTTTGAAGCTCCTGTCTTTAGATACCATACACAGCATTGCCTTTGTGCCTCTTCATCTTCATGCAGTTGCATCAGTCACTAGTCAGGAAGATTCGATTTAATCATGGATTTCTACATAAATGTGCATTCTTGTTGGTTGTTATAACCTTAATACATATTCTTCATAACTCAGAGATAGATGTAGGTTTCATTTTTAGAAGGTACACACTAATTTTTTTAAACAGTGATTTATTTTGTACACTTTTCAGATCAGTTTTACAGCTATATCAGAAAATGAATGATTGTTTGGTTATTTCATTTACCAAAGGTAATTGAAGCAGATAGTTCACCTCCCAGTGACTTCATAAATATCTCCAATTCAACAGGTTAATCATTAATATTTGGAGGATTTTCTTGCCGTGCTGTATTAGGAGGAGAACCTCACCAGACAGACATTTAAATTGTTTTATTTAACTAAAACAACAACATTAAGTATTCTGGTTTTTTTCTTCAACAGCAAACATACAATATTTTAACAAAACAAGCATATGTCCCTCACTTCTCACATTTATCTCTAGGCTTCTTCTCCCTGTCCAGATCTATTCCACCCCCATCAATCTTCTATTCATTGAACTTTTTGAAACTTTGCACTTTTAGAACGAGGTAAGGGATTGACTCTGTGTACACAAATTTGCCGAGGGACAATAGGGTTGAGATCTGTTATTTCTCACTTCTATATATTTATTTATTTAAAAACATTTTTGCTGTTAACAAGCATGTTACCTCTGGAGGCACACATCCACAGTTTGTGAACTGCAAAACTAAGCAGTCTGGTATCTTCTAGACTGAGCACTGGGTCCCATTGGGTAGATAGAAAGATTAACCTAAATAATCTATACAGAAGCCTGTGGAACCCCATAACATTGGGTCCCTAATCCATGAACTATTGGAACTCATTTACAAAACTTAAATATTACATGAATATATTCTCATACTATAGAACTAGAATTCATAAGCCCTATTCCATGATGAGAGATCTTTGAGCTATAATGTATCTTAATTAAAACTATCTTTAGATAGGTTTTTTCCTCAAAAAGCATTTTATCAAAAAATACGATTTAAATAAAAAGTTTTTTTAAAAAATCATTGATTTTTATCCACCCTGATCGATACCAGCACCAGCAACCTCCTGCGCAACAGCAGCGGAGAGGAGATAGCGTCAAGTCCCATCGAAAGGGCAGACAAACCACATCTTTGTCTTCTGCATCAGGCCTTTTTTCAGGCTTGATGTGAGGCTCGAGCTCCAAACCAATCTTAATTTGTTCATCCTCTTTCTCCTTTCTTCTCCTCCTCCTCCCCCCCCCCCCTTTGGATCCTAGAAATAATGCAAAGGAGTTATTCCTTACAGTTTTACACCATCCCTTCCATTCCTATTCACGGACCCTCGGAAAGCTAAGAACAGAATTTAGTTCGCTCTTGGAAGTAGGAACTATATAGAACGTTCAAAAGGGATTCTATTCCATATGCTTTCTGGTTTCCGATGGAGGACTCTGACCCATCTTAGATCTGAGAAAGCTCAGCTCCTTCATCAGAAAGTTCATAGTCTGTCTATTGACACAAGCATCCATAATTCCTTCCCTATCCACCCAAAATTGGTTCAGGGCTCTGTTTACAGGGTGTGTACCACATTGTTATGAGGCCTTGACATTGCAAGTATTTTTGCTTCCTTCTGGGAGTAGATCACTAGCAGTACAGGGTCCTTCCCTTTGGTGTATCTACTGTTCCCATATACAGTATTTACAAAGTGTCTATCGGTGGTGGCAGCACATCTAAGATGATAGGCTATACATGGTGTGGAGAATAAGGGAGTTGTGTGTAATCTCCTATAAATATATACACCTCAGGTTACCTGTTTGATATTATCCTGCCTGACTGCCAGGAGTTGAATTGAAGGAGGTTTTTTGTGGGGGAAACAAACAGGAAAATGAAATAATGACACACAAGGCTCATTAGTGGGACAGTGGAGGCGCTATGAAGTGAGGAATGCTCCAGTCAGGCTGGCAAGGTTCGCTCTTCCCAGGCCTTAGCCTAGGATCAAAGAGAATACTGGTACCTTAAAGCAGAGGTTTTCAAACTGGGAGGTATGTACACCTATGGGTGATTCACCAAGGTTATCAGGGTGGCATGATGACTTTATAGGCCTGAGCTGAAGGAGGGAGCTTCAGGGTATCTTGGCTGCTGGGGCTAGGCTCCCTGCCTGTATTGCATCCTCACTGAGTAGCTGCAGGAGGCTGGTGGGGCAAGTAGTTGAAGGTTGTACCCCGAGAGTACTGACTCTCCTGCCAGACAGAGCCCCCTCCAGAGTGTGGCCTCAGGACACACCATGTTGCCTACTTCCCTTGCTGGACAGAGCCTGCGCTGGGGAGGTGGATGGGATTGTGCTGAAGGGTCAGGATGGGGGCTGTGTCTAGAAGGGGAACCAGTACTCATGGGGTGCAGCCTTCTGCTCCTCTCCTGACCCCAGCCCTTCAGCACTACTCTGTTTGTTTCCCCTCCACAGTGGGGAGTGAGACAGACAGGAAGCTGGGTCCGCTGAAGTTGCCTGACCACTGCAGGGAACAGAAGGCCTCCAACTATCGCATGGTGAGCACCTGCCCACCTTCAGTATGGCTCTCCCCTGGCACGCATCTCTGGCTCCCTGCAAAAAATATTTTTTTTGGAGGGAAATGGGGAGAGGGGTGCATGAGACATGAATCTCTGAAGGGTAAGCTCACTTCCCCCCCCCTCCCCCAAATAAAAAAATAAAAAATAAAAGCCTGGAAAACTGCCTTAAATATATTGGCATAGGGAAGAAATGAGTGGATATTCAGAAGCTGCCTGGAGGGAGACCCTGACAGAGAGACCAAGGCCATGTCTACAGTAGCGAGCTTACAGTGTCGCAGCAGTACTGCTGTAAGATCGCTCCTGTAGCTGCTTTATGCTGGTGGGAGAGAACTCTCCCATCAACATAATAAAAGCACTTCAACAAGGGGCGGTAGTTATGTCGGTGGAAGAAGCTCTCCCACCAACATTGTGTTGTGCACACTACCACTTATGCAGGTGAAACTTATGTCGCTCGGGGTGAGTTATTTTTTCACACCCCCGAGCGACAAGTTTTGCCGACATAAGTGGTAGTGTAGACATGGCTTTAGAAAGTCACAGAAACTGCAGTAGTCAGGGTCTCTCCCCCAACTCAGAATTGGAGGTAACTGGCTGAAAGGGTGTGTATAAAAACTTGCAAGGAAACATGACAACATAGGTAAAACCTATGTCTACAGGATTTTTAGTTTCAATCTTTTGCTTTAGGTGTTATGTACCTCTGGGTGAATGAATAATTAGTTTTGAAGATTGCTTTTGAGTCACTTTAATCAGTTGTCACAGGCTCCCAGAGGAAAAGGGCTTATAGGTGCCAAACATAGTTGGTCCTGTTGAGTTAACATGATTGTTAAAGGGGGAGACCCCGCCTGAGTGCTTGAACTGCATGGGTTTTCCCATGGGGGGGGAGGGGGGTAAAGGAAGCCAGGCCTCCTACCTGCAGGATGTACTCAAGAGGATTAAAGGCGGTCTAAAGTGCATCTTTCCCTGTAACTGTGACACCCTGTATACCCCTATTTAGAAGTCTGTCCAGGAATATGACTCACACATGTTACCTTTTTGAGAAACTGACTCAGAATAAATTGGGGGGAAAAGCACTTACTACTTACACAAAAATTCTCCTTCACTGGGTGATTCTGGATTTTCAAGCAGGAAGAGCCTTCCTCACATGAACCCTTCCTGAAAATTCAGTCAGCAATAATTAGATGTCAAGAGAACTCCAACTAGACAGCAGTGTTCTTCCTCAGACCCAATAGCCTCAGCTACATACCTAACCTCAATGCACAGCTCAAGAGGAGAGCTCTGCAATATTGACTAGCGCAGTATCTGCCAAGTTGAAATTGACTCTCCCAAGAGAAGCTCTCCTATCTCTTTCACGGTAGAAAGAGTGTTAGAACATCCTGAAAGGAGTAACTTTAAACTCCATAGCTTCATCAGCAACCCAATATGGGATGGAGAATCCCATTTCAGCAACCTAACAATTCATGATAATTGGAACCATTTGGAAAAGAAGCTACATACACACAGTGTACTAGAATTGAAAGCAATTAGCTGGATGCTAAAGTCTTTCCTCCTCACTTGCAAGACAAGCTACTTCAAGTTGTTCTGGACAACACATCAGTGATGTACAATGTGAGCAAAGAGAAGCTTATTCCGCCCAACTGTGCAGGGAAGCTGTGGGATTATGGGACTGATGCATTCATTACATTTACTCCATAGCTGGCAAAGAAGACAAGGTAGTAGATCAGCTGGGTAGTGTCAGAAGAGAACTGCATGAATGGTCTCTAAAGACATTGATTGATGAGAGCTTTGCCTCGGGTTATCTGGAAATCTGTTCACATCCAGGCACAACTCCAAATGTCTGAGGTTCTGCTTGAGAACAGAAGCAGACTATCAGTCTATTTTAGATGTGTTTCCTCTCGCCTAAAGAAAACATATATTGAAGATAGCTAGCCTCTACTCTCCCATTAGGGATTAGATAACATTCCACAGTGCCAAAGATGGCCTTGTGCCTTAGATATATTCCCACTGTAGAAATTTATAGAGCAGCTCTGTGGAACTCTGTTTGCACTTTTACTAAACACTATGCAATAGACCTAGCATACAGGTCAGTTGCTCAGTTTGGTAGAGTGGTTCTTCAGTCACTGTTTAATTAGGGCTCTGTTCCAACTTTCTCAGATGACAGTACTTCTTCCCAAACTATTCCATGTGTTGGGAATGTGAAGAGGGTACTACCACAAAGTAGAAATGATGGTTACCTGTACCTGAAATTCTTTGCACATTCACAGTCCCTCCTTTCCTTTCTCTTCCCTGGAGTCCTAACTACAGTCTTGGACCTGAGGAGGCAAAGGAAGGAACTCGGGCAACTGGAGCACCATTCTCCTTAATTCTCAGAAAATGCGAGAAAAAGAGTAGGAGAGGACACAAGAGCACTGCAATGGGCACTGCTGTGAAATGTTCCATTGTCCCATGAGTAGGAATGTGCAGGATCCATTGTGAAGAACTCTGGGTGCAGCAGAGTAACCTTCAGATGGTTCCTGTCCCAAGAAATTTAGTATCCAACTAAAAAGTCTATCAACGTTTCAGTGTGGTAGGGGTAGGAAGGAGAATTGAGGCCTAGAAGTCCTCAACCTGAAACCGTAGAACATAGCTTGTCAATGGCAAATTGTTGGGGTTTGAATCCTGAAAAGCTGAACTCTTACCAAGATTGAGAGCTTGTCTGCCAAGACTGAGGAGAGCTTGTCAACATGATGCCTCCAAGAAGCTATTGTGTTTTTAGTTATTTAGGGATATGAGAGCCAATAAAAAGGATAGTTACATATTGAAAGTAGAGACAATCTGGCTAATTTTCTATCCCTATCCTGTCTAAGGCCAGTCCTGAATCATTTCTTTTTCCAAATTAATTTGGCCAATTCAGTGTTTCATGTGTGGTACGAGGCTGGTATTAAATGTCAGGCTGATATGTTTTGGTTCCAAACCTTTGTACTTTTTTGCATAACTAAAAGTAAGAGTAAAACTTTCCAGATGCCTCACTTTTTTTGTATATGCTCAGCCAGGACCCTGCATATTTTATGTGAATCTATAAAGTAATCATTGGCTTTGCTCTATTACCCCTGAAATACATTTTGTATACCCGAAGCCCTCCTAAAAGTATGGTCTCTGCTAATATAAAAATTCAGTGAAACGGGAACCTTTGTTAGATCTAAGTTTAGAATGGTATGAAACGATGCCTCAGGATAGGGGAGCTGATCGTGTTGAATGTGGTACTATATACAACTACCAAAGCCTCTAATGATGTTGATGCAAGAGAAGCACTGTAGTTGTACAAAACCCCTCAAACCATTCCTCCACTGTTCAGATGCAAATTTATTCCAATAATTAACTTATCTGAAATGTGGCACAAAAATTGTAGATTTAGGCCCATCGCTGGTTGGGTTGGGTTGGGTAGGTATGATCTCAAAATTGTTTATCTACGTGTACAAGTCCATCCTAGGAAACTGGATAAAGGAGTCTTCACTAATATCTGGTTTTTAATACTGTGGAGTTTCCTGATTGTGGAGGGCAAAAATAACAAAAATGAAGCTAGTACTGTGAGGTCTGTTGAGTATTTGTGAACTCTTCCCAAGAGAATCCAGAATACATTGGATTCAGGGATGAGTGAACTAACATGTAAATTATCTTAACACCATAAGATAAGAGGTCTTTATCAAACTTACAGGAATATAGGGCGAAGTTACACATGGTGTCTTCCTGACAATATCAATGCAATACAATAAAATGGGATGATGAGGATAATTAATACAATGTTGAGTATTTTTAAGTTTCGTATGCTAATAATTTTAGAGAAGTTTGGAGAGTGGTGGTGATTGCTGTGCTATGATGGGTCTTTCAACGTTTCGTTACGCACAGTGAAACTTAGGGCATGCTTATGCTGCATTCAGGAGGTGTGATCACAGACTGGTGGCTGGATAGGGTAGCTCTGCTCATCCAGGACCCATGGGTACGTAATTCAGTGGCTGCTGCCTGTGCCGCTATAGCTTCATGGCTATTGTTACTCAAGCTAGCTTTGATCTAGCTAGATCAAGACTGTGCTGGGTATGTCTACATATGCTGCAGTCACATCTGCGGACTGCAGTATAGATATAACTTTAGATATGTATATTACATATACTGGTTTGTACCTATGTATCTTTGTGGGGATGCGGGGGGACGGTTCTCCTAGGCTGTTTTATTGTGTGCCGGACAACAGCTCAGATGTCTTCTTACTAAAGGCTTACTAATTTATTGCTGTACTAGTATCCTGTATAATTCAATAATTTTTAGGTTTAATACACTCTTCTCCATGCTGTTATATCAGATATTTAATCTCTGCTGTGCTGCATTTAATACCGTTTTTGTCTGCTGCTACAGAAATATTTTCCAGTGTTGTACATGGATGTGATTGTATAATCATTTAAAAGTTCATGTCAGAAAGTGAAGTTTAAAACCAAATTTCTCTTAACTGTTCAAGTTAATCTTTGGTTGAGAAAACTGACTCATATGTAATGGATATACATGCAGCAGTGCTGTGGCATGGAAGTATTTTAAACATCAGTAAAATAACATTCCCCAGATGTAATTTCAGCTCTCTTTAATTTGAACAACTTTGTTTGTATTCCATTTATTAGAATGAATTATTACTAGAAATTAGCCATAATTTTTTTCTTGAACTGCAAAAGTGAAATGTTTAAAATCCTACCCTGCCAGCCATTGAGGAATGTCTAACCACAAAGTATTATATTTTGAAAATTAATTTCTTTTATATTAGCAGGGGCCACCTTCTGTTGAAGATTTGACAATAATTCTGCCTGAGGATGTTGAGCTGAAGCCCTTTGGGACAGTTTCAAGCATTATTGAGCAGTTGGGTAAGCAAGATATAGTTCTCTTATTTTGTTTAAATGAAAATACATTTATACATATATATTCATGATCATTGGAACCACTTGGAAAAGAAGCTACATATCGGTATACTAGAATTGAAGGATAAGGCAGTCCTCCATTTCCTTTGACTTCATGCTCTTACAGAATGTAAGGGAAAAGAAAGTAGGGCATTGAATGCAAACTGTTCTACTGAACAGATAAAAAATTGTATTAAAGCTAATGTTAAAAAAAATTATGTAATACATAGATAGAGAAAAGAGTGTCTGTATACCTGGGTATAGTACTTAGATTATCCACAAATACAGTTTGTTTTTAAAAGTCATATGATACATAGAGTACATAATCAGCAATAATCCAAATTTAGGTGAATACATTTAAGAATACAGTTTTGATATTGGCATCTAAGTATTCGGGCATCTCACTCATGAGAAGTTGTACAGAGATTTGATTGTGGAAAGCAAAATATATCAATGTGTGGAGATTGTCCCTCAGTAATTGAGAATTAGGGTAGGTTGTCCATTACTTGTGCTGAATGCCCCTCTGTGGCTATTGGATAGTTAAGTCACTGTCTGAGTTAGTGTGGAAGTGCCATCAAGAGCTGAATAGAATCAACATATATGAATGGAGAATCTGGACAAGACCCTGAGTTTCTCGTTGTATGTCTACCCAGCAAAAGAAAAGTCCTGCAGGGTGGGAAGGCCCCAGAGCCTGCGCTCCAGCCTGAGCCTGGAAGTCTACACAGCAACAAAACAGCAGGTTTTTCTTTGCTGTGTAGACATACCCCAGTGATTCTCAAACTTTTGTACTGGTGACCCCTTTCACATAGCAAGTCTGAGTTCGACCTCCCTTATAAATTAAAAACACTTTAAAATATATTTAACACCATTATTAATGCTTGAGGCAAAGCGGGGTTTGGCATGGAGGCTGACAGCTCGCGACCCCCTACGTAATAACCTCATGACCCCCTGAGGGGTCCCGACCCCCAGTTTGAGAACCCCGACATACCCTCAGTGACCGAACATTAACTCTTAATTGGGCAGCCAAAGGAGGTTGACCAAGTGAACACAGCATGATTACAGCAATAGACAAAGACATGAGGTGTCAAGTGGCTGTGTTTTTTGTGAAAGGTTTAAAATGAGAACTTTTTCTCCATCATTTGGAATGAGTTATTTAAATATCTTAATTACAGAAATATTTGGGAAGTAAACGTTTAATCTTCCTGTAAACATTTAAAAAATCTTCAGAAAATTTTTTAGTCCCACATGTTCTATTTAAATTGTCTTAGGCCTTGTCTGCACTGCCACTTTATCGCGCTGAAACTTTCTCGCTCGGGGTATAAAAAACCACTCCCCTGAGCGATGCAAGTTTCAGTGCTGTAAAGTGGCAGTGTCGACAGTGCACCAGCGCTGGGAGCTACTCCCCTCGTGGGGGTGGGTTTTTTACAGCGCTGGGAAAGCTCTCTCCCAGCGCTGGTGCTGCGACTACACAGCCACGTTAAAAGCGCTGTCAGTGAAGACATATCCTTAGAAGGTATATAGGATGGTGAAGGAAAGCCTTCAACGTTTTATAGCAATGCAGGCCAGAATGCTTTCTCCTCTCTCCTTCAGTATATGGTAATAGAGAAACAACCTTGTGTTTCTCCCACAGTGCTTGCACTATGCATTTGTTCATCCTTTTCACATTTTTTACGTATGTTGCTCCTGGCACCTTGACCCAGGTATTGGTTGCGAGTACCAGCAGCCATAGGATAGAGCATGACTAAAGTGCAGAAGTGTTTCATGTATTGTGCTGGTTGTAGGGTGAGCCCAGGTGGGATTGTGAAGTATAGTGGACAAAAGCATAGATACATGCAGTATATATTAAAGGGATATTTCAGGTCCATATAGGTCCCAAATGTAGATCTTGTGAAATCAGACTTCTATAGCACATGACATTAAAATAAATGTTTCTATGAAATCTTGTTTTAAAAACTAACTTAAAGCTTATTTGTGGGAGCACATTATTCCTTTAAAAATATTTCAGACCTAATTGTTGCAGAAGCCTATCACCTTTGAGAACCAGGAATTGAAACTCATTTTAAAGAAGCCTGAAATTGACTAGTAGTTTATTTTTGTTCCTTTGAGTGAAATCCAAAAAATAAATCAGATCACTTAAAATGTATTTGAATCTAAATTTTTGTTGGTAATATAGGTAAGGAAACCTGCTGTGTTTTTCTTTTTAAATGAATTTGAACCCGACAACCTCTTTTATTTGGAACCAAATTTAAACTGTGACAGAAGTTACTGGGGGAAAGGAAGGAGCTGTTCACGCAGTCCCCTTGCATTTTCTAGCTGTTCAAAGGAGTCAAAATGAATCTTGGGAGGAAGTTGAGTTCAGTTGTCCTCACTTGGAAGGATAGTCCCCGTGATACAGATCCTCTGGAAGGAAGTAAAAGGAATAAAGTAGGGCCTAATCTCTTTTCCTCGGTCATTTATTTCCTGAGGATCACTTATATTTAGTTGTGTACATGAAATTTTAAGAGACTGAGGTTATGTCTACACTAGCGCTTTTGTCGGTATGACTTACGTCAAGGGTGTGAAAAAACACCCCCCTGAGCGACATAAGATACACTGACAGACATGCCGGTGTGGACAGTGCTATGTCAGTGCGAGACACTCTCCCACCAACGTAGCTGCAGCCGCCACTCGTTGGGGGCGGTTTAATTATGTGGATGGGAGTGCTCTCTCCTGTTGGCATAGAGTGGCTACATGGGAGATCTTACAGTGGTGAAGCTGCATCGGTACAGCTGTGCTGCTGTAAGCTCTCTAGTGTAGATGTGGCCTAACTTTTCAGGCTTGAAAAATTTGGCCTAAGTTTGTAGTCTTTATGGCTTCAAAGAACCTTCCAAATGTAAACCAGTGCAGGGATGGGTGGTGTGTTCCTGAGGCCCTGTCTACACTGGCAAGTTTCTGCACAGTAAATCAGTTTTCTGTGCTATAACTCCCACGGTGTACACACTGCCATGCCACTTAATGTGCAGAAACTGTGCAGTTGTAGCGCTTTAAAAAAAACCACCCCAACGAGAGGCATACAGCTTTCTGCACCAGGGCTACAGAGCTGTGGTGCCAGTGTAGACACCGTGGTCAATTACAGTGCTGCGATTGGCCTCCAGGAGCTGTCCCACAATGCCTGTTCTCGCCTCTCTGGTCAACAGTTTGAACTCTACTGCCCTGCCCTCAGGTGACCAACTGTCAGCCCCACCCTGTAAATTCCTTTGGAATTTTGAAAGTCCCCTTCCTGTTTGCTCGGTGATGCATGTAGTAGTCTCAGCACATGTTTCCAGGTGGCCATGCCTGCTCCACGCACCAGGCGATCCCCTTCTTGGAGCAACGCCAAGCTGCTGGACCTCATCAGCATTTGGGGAGAGGGAGCTGTCCAGTCCCAGCTGTGCTCCAGCTGTAGGAATTATGATACCTATGGAAAGATTTCACAGTGCATGACAGAAAGGGGCCATGACCGGGACACATTACAGTGCAGGGTCAAAGTGAAGGAGCTGTGGAACGCCTACCACAAGGCCCGCAGGAGGCAAACCACCGCTCCGGTAATGTGCCCACAAGCTGCCGGTTCTACAAAGAGCTGGACACAATACTTGGTGGCGACCTCACCTCCACTGCGAAGACCACTGTGGATACTTCGGTGGCTCACATGCCAGTTGAGAGTGGACTGAGCCAGGAGGAGGAAATCTTGGATGAGGATGTGGACGGGGAGGGAGGCCCAGAGGCAGAGGATGACTCAGAGGTCAGAGATGCATGCAGCCAGGAGATGTTTTCTACCCCGGAGGAGGCTAGCCAGTCACAGCAGTCGGATCTTGGTGAAGTGCAAACATGAGAGGAGGCCCCTGGTAAGTGGATTTGAATTTGGGAATTGCCGAAGCGAGTTGTTGGGGGCAGGAAGGTTGCAGAAAGCAGGCTTGTCTCCCACCTCATGCCTAGTCTGAGTGACGGAACAGGCTGTTGACTGACTGCCTCACTTCACGGGAATCTCCCTCAGAGATCTCCAGGAAACTCTCCTGGAGATACTGGGGCAACTCGCTGCCGCAGGTTCTTTAGCAGAGCTGCTTTGTTTCTTGCCCCATTAACGGTAACTTTCCTGTGCCACTGTGCTGTCACAGGGAGGAGGGCAGAGGGGGGGGCACACAGGTGAGCTGCATAGGGGCCAGGGCGGAAGCCGCAGGCTTGGAGAAGACCCTACCTTGATTCCCTGCTCACCCTCAGCAGCGAGATATCTTCCATAATGATCACATCCTGTGGAAAGTGTGGGGGGGACAGGAATGATTATCAGGCCCCCCCTACAGTCCTGGCTCTCCCCAAGTGCCCAGTGTACAGCAGGGTCGGGGAAGAGTGCTTTACCCTGTCCCTGCAGCTACTCACCATTTTAGGGGTCTTGTGGCTCATGGGTGTTTGCCTGGGGTCAGCCAGTTAGTGACAGGTGTGTGAGTACAGACTGTGTTTTAAATCACTGAATCAATGTTCTCTGTGTTGCAAACAATATTGCTTCTGTAAAATGTTGCGTTTAAACTTCAGAGATGACCTTGGGAGCCCAGCCTCCCTCTTTGTTACCAGCTGCTGAATGGCTGTGCAGAAGTAGAAAGCGGTCACGAAGAACTAAGGAGGACTTTCTGCGTGATGTTATGATGCACTCCACCGCTGAGAAACAGGAATTGAAGGATGGTGGGACAGCGAGAAGAGGGACTGAAAGGAGAATGCGGCACGCCAGAATGAAGCCACGTAGAGGCTCTTAAAGGTTATGGAGCGCCAAGCAGACATGTTCCAGGCAATACTAGCTCTTCAAACCAAGCAGCTCCGCGCGTGCCTGCCCTCCCCTGCAGCCGCTGTCGCAAAACTCTTTCCCATGCCTCCCCCCCACCTGACACCGCCAAGACACTGTTATCAACCTCCTGGCTCCAGTCTATACCCGCTGCATTCCACCCCTTCCCCCTCACAGTCCAGCACTGAGGATTTCCACTACCCACTGCACTCAACACCTGCCCTCTGCAGTTTGGCCCTGTTGTAGTACAGTACCCGCTGCATTGTACTTCAAAGGAGAAGGATATGATCAGGACAAACCAGGATATGATCCCTGGACACCTACACATATCTGTAGCCATCCCGGGACCCCTCCTCCTCTTGGGACCTTCCCTTCCCCCATCCCCGCTGATTTTTTTTTTTTTTTATTATTGTTTGAGTCTCTCCTCTGTTGTTGTCTTTTAATAAAATAATTGTGTTGGTTTGAAAGCAATCTTTATTCTATTAATTGAAAGCAAAAAGAGCCCTGCAAAGCAACATAGAATTATGTTAAATCCACATATTTCATCGTCTGCACCAATCACCTCCTAGCATTACAAGCACTGCACTCCTGAGCATAGCAACAAATATTAGTGGCTTTCAGCTTCAAATTGCTGCCTCAAGGCATCCTCGATCCTTGTGGCCCCACACTGTGCCCCCTAGTAGTCCTGTGCTCTGGCTGTTTGGAGCTCATGGCTCTGTTGACCAGTATGCTGTTCGCTCTCACTAACATGTTACGAATGGTAGTGGAGTTACTCCTTAAACTACAAAGTCAAGAGGAGTGCGACATTGATCTCGCCACGCGTAGTAGCCACGACACGAGATTGCTTGTGGCATTCACAGAGGTGCTGACCACAGTGGAACGCCGCTTTTGGCTCGGGAAACAAGCACTGAGTGGTGGGATCACATCGTGATGCACGTCTGGGATGACGAGCACTGGCTGCAGAACTTTTGGATGAGGAAAGCCACGTTCATGGCACTATGTGATGAGCTCATCCCATGCCCTGAGTCTGCAGACTACCTTATGTAATAGTTGCGAGGTGTGAACTGGCCCAGTAATTTCAATTGATTGTCAGTTCTGAAACATTATAATGGCAATGTGAGTGAACTGTTATCACTTTAGCCATTAGCATTTCACATAATTTAGGCAAGGTATCATGGCATAAAGAATTGGAATCAGGAGTGCTAGGTTTTCAGCTCTGCTACTGACCTGCTGTGAGGCATGGGCAGGTCACTACCTCGCTGCACCTCTGTTTTCCTTTCCCTCTAATTCTCTGGGAATGGACTTTCTCCCTGTGGCCTTGTCTTCAGTTGGTTTGTTTATCCCACAATCTCAAACTATGTCCTCCTTCCTTTTGGATACCAAAGTCTACATTTTCTCTTCCGCACTAGCAAAACCTCCAACTTCATATTGTCTGCAGTGTAACGATGCATCATAAATACAAAAATCTGTAGAGCACTGAAAAGTAAAATATAGTCTCAGATTTAAAGGGATTGGACTAACCCTTTCAGTGTGCGAGGCCCCAAGGGACCATACTTTTTTCAGGGTGGGTCATGCAACCCCCTGATTCTGAGTCTGAACTCTTGGGCTGCAGCACACCCTGCTTCTTACTGTAGCTTTCAACAGCAAGTCTAATTGAAATCAGACTCCTGAGAGAGGCTGTACCTTCTGAAGGAGCAATGCAACCAGCAAAGTATGTGCAGTGAAGCAGGCAGCCTTTTCAAAACAAGATGGCATTTATTAGTCAACTGGAATAAAACATATGGCAGACATTAGGTGAGCAAGTCTAAGGTTAAAACCAAATCTAAGTCAGAGTCCATATTGGTAGGACCAATGGTCCCAAGATTCCAATCTCTTCTGAGATCTATGTTGTCTCCCAATATTTGTCTCTGGATATGTCTACATTGCAGTGTAAGCCCATGCTTGAGCCTGGGCTCCAGCCTAACTCCTCTTGCATCTGCACTGCAGTTGTGCTAACCTAGGGTTTGGATCCAGGGTCACAGGACCATGCAGGGCTGGATGGTCTTCACTCAAGTCAAGCCAGGATACAGGGTCCGAGCCCTATTGCTTTGCAGTGTATACGCAGCCCTGCTTGACTCAGGTCCCGGGAGTTAGAGTTAGCTAGTATCTCACAATTCCATGGGATAACTGCCTTCGTCCCCTCTATCCCAAGAATCTGCAATCCATTCTATTGAAAACAAGAAGCCACCCCCACTTTGCAAACGTCAGCAGCTCACATCAGTATTACCCATTTTTTTCTGATCATCAGTCTGTAAGCACACTGTCAGAGAGCCTCCTGGGTTTGTAATGGAGAGCGAACCGATCAAACCTTTTGCAAAGCAAGCTGCTTCATGGTCATGAGAGCACAACCAGATTTTGGTGAATCTCTGGCATGAGGCCAGTAAAATTGTAGACTTCAGCAAAAGCACCAGGTCTGACTATGCGTACCAGGAGAGAGCTTAAAAAACTGGCAGCTCTGGAGATTTTTGGTCAAGTGATCAGTGCAGGGAGCTTAAGAGGCTGAAGAGTGAGTACTGGAAGACCAGGGACAAGAACTGAACCTCAGGCAACTCAACAACAACATGCCCATTTTATGATGTCTTCTGGGTTTTGGACACTGCACCCAGCACAGAGCCAATTCTGCTTCATGATGACCTGGTCAGCAGGGGTATCCCCTGCTGGCCCCTGAATTCAGCATGGGAACTGATGGGAACCAGCAGCAGGCTGTCAGTGAGGAGCTTGAATTGACTCTTTTTTTAATGGAAAAAAGTCACAGAGCAGGCTGTGGATCAGGATCAACAGCAAATTCTCCAACCCTACTTGGAAGAACTGTTTTCTTTCCACCGTTCCCCACCCCGACAAGGAACAGCCCACTGACAAACCTGCAGAGAACCTGGTGGAGACAGAAGCTACCCCAGAGCCCAGTAAGTGTGACTCAAATGTAAAGTTTATTATTACAGTAATGGGAGAGATTTCTGCTGTAAGAAGCAATGCAAAAATGATAAGGCCTGGCTACCAGCGTTGAGTTACTAATCTGTAACAGCACTTAGATGTCTTCTCTGTTTCCCCCCCCCAAAGGAGTTCAAAATGGTGACTTGGAATTTCAAATGTTCATAGACCGCTGAAAAGGTTATTTTAACTATGTCACAGATGTCTGCTAGGGTCATTCTTGTTTTCCTTTCAGTAATAAGAAGTTTGCCACTCTTTAATCACTCCTCCTGGGTCTATTGAGCCACTTGTGAACAGTGAAGTGAGTGTGTGTTTGGGAAACAGTATTCTATTTCCAAATCTAGTCCCTTCAGTTAAAGGTAAGCTATGCAATCTGCGGGTCACAAAATCATGTCTCCAAAGTGTGAGTGTAGTGTTGGGTATTTCCCCCCAGAACCGTGCCAGATGTGGGGTGGAGAAAAGCTGCAGATTTCAGCGTGTTTGCATGCAGCAATAACAGTGCAAGCTGTTAAGTGAGCTAACACAGCATTGTTTTAATTCCCTCATAGATTCTGACCCAATCCTGGCTACTAATAGCTGCAAACTTTTCCTGAAGCAGGAACTCCAGATAGTTACCTACATTGTGGGGAAAGGCATATTTTCCAGCCTTTCCCCCCCCCCCCCCCCCCCCCACAGCTGACCAATCCACTCCACTCTCAAATATGCTGTTCAGTCACTATATGAGCTGTATACATTGCAGGTCTCCATCCATCAGCTTGGAATAACATCTCCCTCTGCCAATAGAGCACCACAAAAACAGTTATGTCTTCCAAAATATGAAAGGCCTGAAATGTCAGAAAAAGCCTTTTCCAGCAAAGGCACTATACCCTTTTCTGCCCCCTGAATATGGCACTTAGTTATAAAAAATTTTATAAACAGAAAAAAGATTATAGTTTTAAACTTACCACTGTTTCTGCACTTCACGCTGCAATTAACAAGGCTATGTCCGGAGACAGTATGAGGACTGAAATATCCACCTCACAATATGTGTTGGTTCACTTTAGAAATGTCCTTCAGATTCCACAATCATTAATTCTGTGCTCCTCCACAGAGCTAGTTTAGCCAGTAACCCTCTTGTTTTTTTGTCCTATTTCAGGACCCTCAAGCTATGTTGCCTGCTGTTCTTCAGGAACTCGATCCTTGGCCCAACGTATCTTTACAGACGATTCCGAAAGGAAGCGTTTCCACGATGTTATGGTTGATGCTCTTGAGAGGGTAGACCAGCAGGTCCAGTACCAGAAGAAAAGGGATGAAAGACTGGAACAATGGCATGCTGACAGGTAGCAGGAAAGACTAAGGCTCGCAGCCCAAGTGGAAGACAGGGTTTCAGCGAGGGAGCAGGCACTTGCAAAACTGTTCTTGGAACAGGAATGGCAGCTAAGGGAAGAGGACAGAGCTCAACAGAAAGAACTATTTCAGCAACTCCTGTCCATAATGACTGCAAGAGCACCAGCTCCTGCTGCCTCCCCCACGCCATGGCATGATCACTCTGCAACATACCTGCAGTAGCTTGGATATCTCCATGTTGGGGCAGCTTATGCATTCAGGAGTCATGAGGTGAGGGCCAGGACATCTACACGCCATGCAGCCTTCCTTCTTCAACCCCTTTCCAGTGGAAACCTCCACCCGCCTCCCCTGCTGCCAAGAGAGGGGAAAATATGTAAAGAAGGGAAAGGAGAATGTGGGGCCAGGGGACATCTGGAAGTAGATTGTGTTGGGCATTAACTATTTCCTGCCCTTTTTTGTGTGTGTGGTTTTATAATGGCAAATAAAGCATGCTATGTTTTCAAGAAAGTTTATTGCTATCACTGCATTACATGTTGCAATCATGATTTGAGTTAATACAGCTAAAAACATGTTCAGGAGCAATTAAGCATTAGTGAGCAAGCAGTATTCCTCTATTTAGCTAGGTACAGCGATTCATATTTCAATAAATATGGTCTGTAAAGCCATTCTGCTACCCCCTCCCCATCACCAAATTCGTTATTTGTGTCGTTGACTTATATTGCATGGTAATCAAGCCCACTCTCCTCAAGCACATTTATACAGGTAGTATTCCCCCCTCTTCCATTGGGACATTAAAGTCCATAAAGTGAGAATACAAAGCACCCCTGACTTCTGCTGCCCAGGTGCAACCAGTTCCTGCAGTGGTAGCTGAGGGTACTGTTCCAGTGTCCCCTTGCTGTCATAGATCTGTTCAGGGGGAAATGGCTCACCTCTGGCTTCACAAAGGTTGTGAAGAGCACAGCAAGTGACAGTAATGTGAACAGCTTTGATGACACTGGCATCCAAATGGATTTGTGGACACCTCCAATGTGATTTTAATTTGCCATAAGCACATTAAATAGTAATTCTAAAGCTGCTAATTAAACCCTCTTTTTGCCAGGGCCTCTGAAATAAGGGTACAGTTGGGCATTGTGAACTTTCTGGATGTTGACATTCATAAAAATGCCTTTATGGTCCACTAGTGCCTGTATAACAATGGAGTAGTACCTTTTGCGATTTATGTACTCATGTGGTCCTTAAGAAGGGCAAACTATGGGTACTTGAGTCCCCTCAATAACCATGGCATAGTTAGGAAACCCCATTCCCTCAAAATTAGTAATTTTGTCAGGAATATCTTTAATGCCTATCTCCTTGAGGTAAATGAGACACCTGATTGCCTCAGAAACCTCCGCCGCCACCACCTTATCCACCGTCGACTTTCCAAACTGGTTGGCAATTAACCTGTAGCAGTTGGGTAATTGGCTTCCAGACAGTTATAGCAACCCACTTTTGGACTGGCAAAGGTGACCTCCAAGGTGTGTCTTTACACTTGAGGATGGGGACAAGCTGCTCACAAAGCTCCAGAATTTTGGCTTTCTTCATGCAAAAGTTCTGGACCCACTGCTGGTCATCCCGGGTATGCATGATGATGTGATCCCACCAATCTGTGCTTGTGGCCCTGTACCAGAAGCAGTGGTCTGTGTGGGATGGCATCAGCGGCTATGCCAATTACACTGCTCTACAGCCAAAATGCTTCTGAAATAAATTGTCAAACTTTACTAATTCTGGGTCACTGAGAACGAAAATGATGCTTAAAATTGTTGATTGGCTCTAGTTTTCAAGATATGCTATTGGGTCAGTATATACGACCCTTGACTTGGGAATGGCGGAGGATAAGTGAGTTATAAAGGGAAGGGATCTCAATTTAAACCAGAAATGACTAAAATACATCTTTGACTGGATCTATGAATAAATCTATGACTGGGTTTGGACAGTACTTGCTTTTTAGGCAAAACAATGAATGATGCAATCTGAAGCTGGTATTGCGTCATACATGATATGAATTGCATCATGTTATTCCTAGAAGTCATGGATGATGCAATCATAACGAAGCTTACATCACTCTGCTGAACAAATTGCCCTATATCAGCTCTAGAAACATAGTGTCGTGCTCTCTTATTTGTCAGTGTTTGATTTTGCAAAGGGACTCATTTCTGTTTAGCCAAAGTGAGCAGAGATGCCTCGTACTTGTGTGAACAGTGCAGATAACTTCTGCTATGTTTGTGATGAAGTGACTTTTGCATCACAAAAGCGCAGTATAACCACTATAGTTAAGAAAGCCTATCACCTTTATTTTGGCTGCAAAATTGGAGATCAGGACAAGAGGTGGGCCCCACACATATGCTGCAACACTTGTGCAACAAATCTTCGCCAGTGGTTGAACAGGAAAAGGAAATCTATGCCTTTTGCAGTGCCAGTGATTTGGAGAGAGCCAACAGATCATACTAGCAATTGTTACTTCTGCATGGTGCCTCCAGTTGGGAAAGGTGTGTCAAAGAAGAAAAAGTGGACTGTGCATTATCCAAACATTCCATCAGCTATACGCCCAGTACCCCACGGAGAAGGACTGCCGCTTCCTGATGCACCAGAATCATTCTCACTTGAGTCAGACGAGGAAGAGGATGAAACTTCTGGTCCTGAACCATCAATGTCACAGGACCCACATTTTCTCCCATCCTCCTCCTCTGAACCACACCTCATAACACAAGGTGAACTGAATGACCTTGTCAGGGATTTGGAACTACCCAAGAGTAAGGCAGAGCTGTTGGGCTCCAGACTACAGCAGTGGAATCTCCTGGCAGGTGATGTTAGGGTTTCCATGTTCCGTGACCGGCAAAAGGATCTTGTCCCATTCTTCTTCATGGAAGGTGATCTTGTAGCCTGCAACAACATCGATGGTGTGATGGCAGCCCTCAACATCGTTCACGATCCAGATGAGTGGACACTGTTCATTGATTCATCGAAGACGAGTCTTAAAGCTGTTTTACTGCATAATGGCAATGTTTTGCCATCAATTCCAGTTGGTCATGCAGTCCATATGAAGGAAACCTATGACAACATGAAACAACTTTTGAGGTGCATAAACTATGACCAACATCAGTGGCAGCTTTGTGGCGATTTGAAGGTTGTTGCTCTCTTGCTTGGTCTGCAGACTGGATACACAAAGTACTGCTGTTTTCTCTGCGAACGGGATAGTCATGCAAGAGATTCCCACTACATCAAGAAAGATTGGCCACTCCGACAGTCATTGGAGCCTGGGAGGAAAAGTGTTCAGTATCCACCACTTGTTGAATCAAGGAAGATTTTGTTACCACCCTTACACATCAAGCTGGGTCTGATGAAGAACTTTGTCAAGGCCATTGACAAAACACAAGCAGCTTTCAAGTACCTCCGTGGAAAATTTCCAAGGTTAAGTGAAGCTAAGATAAAGGAAGGTGTCTTTGTTGGTCCTCAGATTCGTGAACTTCTTTGAGATGATGCATTTGACCATGCACTGCGTGGCAAGGAAAAGACGGCATGGAAAGCCTTCCAGTTAGTGGCAATAAATTTTCTCGGAAACAACAAGGCAGACAACTACAGGTTGTTGGTGGAAAACCTCCTCAAGGCATACAAAAGCCTTGGTTGCAACATGTCACTAAACATACATTTTTTGCACTCTCATCTAGATTTTTTTCCCACCGAACTGCGGAGCAGTGAGCGACGAGCACGGCGAGCGATTTCACCAGGACATTGCAACAATGGAGAAACGCTATCAGGGCAAATGGAGCCCATCAATGCTTGCAGACTATTGCTGGACAGTGACAAGAGATGCTCCATTTAATGAATACAAGAGACAAGCCAAGAAGCGCCGAGTAGACACTGAATAGGACTAAACTATGTACAGAATAGTTTTTTGCCTTTTGTTTCATAATCAATTGTATTTATATAACCCTTTTGCTGATTTTTAAAGTGTTACATAAACAGGACAGGTGAAATATTATCTTGTAAAGCAACCATAAACACATGAAAAGACCTAGGTTTACAATTTATGATTAAAACTCTACTATCTACACAATATACATAGACATCAAATGTAAAAACTTAAATATCTTAGAAACAGTAGCCAATCAGTTGTTTTAATTGTCATATTTGAATTCAGCACATCAAAATACATAATAAATAGCACATTTTATCTCTGAAGCAGACGACTTCTCAAAAATTGCAGACCAGTGTTATAGCATCTGCCAGTATGAGTCTGCGATGGGGGTTGGAGGGTGGTACTCTGCTGCCTCGAGTGTTGAGTGCAGTGGGTACTGGGAGTCTGCAGGGCTGGACTGTGATGGGGCAGGAGTAGAATGCAGCGGGTACAGACTGGAGCCAGGAGGTTGATAAGAGTTTGTTGGCATTGTCTGGGGGGCTCTTGGGAAAGAGTTTTGCGACAGTGGCCGCAGGGGAGGGCGGGCGCAGAGCTGCTCGGTTTCCAGTGCTAGTAGCGCCTGAAGTGTGTCCGCTCGGTGATCCTTAATGTTTGAGAGCTGCTCCGTGGCTTTGTTCTGGCGTGCCGCGTTCTCTTTTCGGTCCCTCTTCTCGTTGTCCTGCCACTCCTTCGATTCTTGTTTTTCGGCTGTGGAGTGCATCATGACATCACGCAGAAAGTCCTCCTTAGTGTTTAGTGGCTGCTTTCTAATTCTTCGCAGCCGTTCAATCGGCGATAACAAAGAGTGATGCTGGGCTCACAAGGTCATCCCGGGGAAGCCAAAATGCAACATTTTACAGAAGTAGTATTGTTTGCAACACAGAGGCCACCGATTTAAAACACAGACACTATTCAAATATCTGTCACTAACTGACTGACCCCAGGCAAGAGCACATGAGCCACAAGACCCTCAAAATGGTGAGTAACCGCAGGGGCAGGGGAAATCAGTGTTTTGAGGACTGTATTGTAGACTGAGCACGTGGCTCTTGGGGAGCGCCAGCATTGTAGGGAGAGGCCTTATACTCATTCCTGTCCCCACATTTTCCAAAGGTTGTGTTCATTATGGAAGATATCTCACTGCTGAGGGTGAGCAGGGAATCAAGGGAGGGTCTTCTCCAAGATTGCAGCTTCCGCCCTGGCCCTCCGCCAGTGACGGCAGAGTGGCGCGCAAAAGTTACCCTTAATGGGGCAAGGAACAGTAGCTCCGCCAAAGAACCTGTGGCAGTGGATTGCCCAGTATCTCCATGAGAGTTTCGTGGAGATCTCTGAGGCAGATTCCTGTGAAGTGAGGGAGTCAATCAACACCCTGTTCCACCGCTCAGACTGGGCATGTAGGGGTATGCGCATCATACAGACACAAGCCTGCTTTCTGCAACCCTGCTGCCCCCAACAACTCGCTTCAGCGATTCCCAAAATCAAAGCCACGTACCAGGGACCTCCTTTCTTGTTTGCGCTTCACCAAGATCCGACTGCTGTGACTGGCTATCCTCCTCCGGGGTAGAGAAGAGCTCCTGGCTGCATGCATCTCTGACCTCCGAGTCGTCCGCTGCCTCTGGGTCCCCCTCCACATCCTCTTCCAAGATTTCCTCCTCCTGGCTCGGTCCACTCTCAACTGGCATACAAGCCACCAAAGTATTCACAATGTCCTTCACAGTGGAGGTGGGGTTGCCACCGAGTATTGCGTCCAGCTCTTTGTAGAACTGGTAGCATGTGGGCGGAGCGGCAGTTTGCCTCCTGCGCCTTGTGATAGGCGTTCCGGAGCTCCTTCAGTTTGACCCTGCACTGCAGTGTTTCCCCGTCATGGCCCCTTTCTGTCATGCTTTGTGAAATCTGTATCATAATTCCTACGGCTGGAACACAGCTGGGACTGGACAGCCTCCTTTCCCCAAATGCTGATGAGGTCCAGCAGCTCGACATTGCCCCAAGTAGGGGATCGCCTGGAAAGATGCGCTGAGATCATTACAAGCATCACCGAGCAAACAGGAAAGGGACTTTCAAAAATTTCCAAGGAATTTAAGGACTGGGGCTCACAGTTGGTCACCTGAGGGCAGGGCAGTAGAGTTCAAACGGATGACCAGAGAGGCGAGAACAAGCATTGTGGGACAGCTCCCAGAGGCCAATTGCAGCGCTGTAATCGACCAGGGTGTCTACACTGGCATCACAGCACTGTACCCCGGTGCAGAAAGCTGTACGCCTCTTGTTGGGGTGGCTTTTTTACAGCGCTGCAACTGTGCAGTTTTTGCGCACTAAGTGGCTTGGCAGTGTGTACACCTCGGGAGTTACACCGCAGAAAGCTGCTTTACTGCGCAGAAACTTGCCAGTGTAAACCACGCCTAAGTGATCAAGAGACTACACTAATGGTGATGAGACAATGAGAATGTCTGAGCATTATGCTGCCTCGAGGGGACAATTTACCTTTGAGTCTGGATTTAGTATTCCTGAATGTTGTGCCCAAGAGGCCCATTGAGTTTCCGTGGGCCAGCAACTATCAACGCTAATTTCTGCTAGAATAAAAGAACAGACCTTAAATTCTTCTGTGCAGTAAAGCAGCAAAAATAAACAAAACCCTTGAATACAGTCAACTCTTTTTTAAATGAAACTACAAAAGGAATAAATTTACACTTCCTCAAAGATGAAAATACATTAAAAAATCTAATTAAAAGAATCCAGTAGACTTATTTCCTGTCTACCAAACTGTGTGTTCAAAACAGCAGAATTTTTTGCGTATGTGTTTAAAGGAATAGGTATGTTAGAACAATGACTTTGTTGCAGCTTTTATAATGTATTAATATTTGAGATAGCTTGTCCTGTCTGCATGGTCCTTCCCCTAGAGGGGCTAGTGTCCTACCATCCTAAATAATTCTTTAAAGGAAACGCTATAAGTCCAGTTCCAGGGAACTTTTTTCCTCATTTATTCTAGTTGTTATACTCTTGTCTTAATTGTAACCTTTAGGCTATCTGATACGAATTCTTAGAAACAAATAATCCCAGATGCCTTTTGAGGTGGTTATATCTTTAAGAATGCTTATTTCTGGTACGGCTCTATACATCTGCTAAACACCTCAGTGCAAGGTAATGGTGTTTGGGCACATGAAGAGTACTTTATGGTATGGTATGTTCGTTAAATATTCCAGGGTAGCAGAATCATAAATATTCTAGAACAGATTGCCATAATCAGTGTTTAAAAAAAAAAAAAAAAGGGGGGGGGGGAATAGAAGCTACTGCTCAGTGCCTGTTCAATTATACCACTCTAGTAAGCTCCCATCAATTATGGAGTATTACAGCTCTCCGTCAGGAATCTAATCACTTTACAATTAGCTTTAACAGTAGCACTGTGTGGAACCAATAAAGCTTCCATATTTATAGCGACAATGTAATGTGAAGTTATAACCTCCATGCCATAGTGTTTTGGCACATCTGAGCTTCCCTTCTGACAAGTCTAGTTCTTTGCTGGAAGGGAGGATTACCACAATGCAGGATATTGGGATGACCTCTTAAAAAGGCTGAAAAAAGATGGTAGCATTATTTTTTAAAATGTACTGGTAGCTGAGATGTACTGACTCAGTAGAAACAAAATACAGATGTATCCACAGTTCTGTCTTCAAAGGATAATGCTTATAACCAAAAATTAAGTTAACACAAACACCAGAGAGAGAGAATTTGGCCTAGACCTACAACCATTTCTGCAGAGCACTATTTTCCTATTACAGCCTATTACAGCCTCCCCTCTTTTTTTTTTTCCAATGCAGCAAGTTTCTAGCACTCAATTGCTGCACACCTTCTCTTCCGCAAATGCTTCGGCAACCATCCTCTTCACTGGGGACAAGGCAGTGCCTTTCAAGAAGTCACTATCTGGAAGCTCATGGCACTTGTACATAATTTAAAACATACAAAGTTAATAATTCTTTAAGTAGATGCAGCCGTGTATTCCACTTTGATGTGGGTGTGCTCAGTGGACTGAAGCTGGAGAATTTTGCCTAGCAGTACCTGTAGGAAGTAGTTCTCAAGCCACATGGAGACTAACATGGTATTTTAACAGCTATGTTCAAATTTTATAACTTATAATTAGGGCCCTACCAAATTCACGGTCCATTTTGGTCAATTTCACTGTCATGGGATTTTAAAAGTCATTAATTTCATGATTTCAGCTATTTAAATCTGGAATTTCACAGTGTTGTAATTGTAGAGAACCTGACTGAAAAAATAGTTGTGGGGTGGTCGCAAGGTTATTATAGTGGGGGTTGCGGTATTGGTACCCTTAGTTCTGCGGTGCTGCTGGCAGTGGCACTGTCTTCAGAATTGGGCAGCTGGAGAGCAGTGGCTGCTGGCTGAGAGCCCAGCTCTGAAGGCAGAGCCGCCGCCAGTACTGGGCAGAAGTAAGGATGGCATGGTATGGTATTGCCAAACTTACTTCTGTGCTGCTGCCTGCGGAGCTGGGCCTTCAGTCAACAGCCGCCACTCTCCAGCAGCCCAGCTCTGAAGGCTGCAGTGCAGAAGTAAGGGTGGCAAGGTACGGTATTGCCACCCTTACTTCTGTGCTGCTGCTGGCAGGGCGCTGCCTTCAGAGCGGGGTACCTAGCAGCGCAGAAGTAAGGGTGGCAATAGCATGACCCCCATGCAACTCCCTTTTAGGTCAGGACTCCCAATTTGGGCAACACTGGTCTCCCCCCGTGAAACCTTTATAGTATAGGGTAAAAGCACACAAAAGTCCAGATTTCATGGTCTGTGAATTTGGTAGGGCCCTACTTATAATATATATTATAAACCATAGTGGCAGCTGGTGGTGACACCTATACTTAGATTGAAGAGCACTTAATTATAAAAGATTCTTGTGACTCTTTTAGAGAAGCTGTTACACAGAGGTGGGCAAACTACGGGCCGCATCTGGCCTGCGGGACCATCCTGCCCACCCCCTGAGCTCCCGGCCAGGGAGGCTAGCCCCCGGCCCCTCCCCTGCTGTCCCTCCTACCCCACAGGCTCAGCTCACTATGCCGCCAGCGCTCTGGCCCGCTGCTCCTACTGGGCAGCGCGGTGGTGTGGCTGGCTCCGGCATGGTAAAGGGGCGGGGAGTGGGGGGTGGTTGGATGGGGCGGACGTTCTTGGGGGGGGGGGGGGTCGGGGAACGGGGGGGTTGGATAGGCATGGGAGTCCCGGGGGGCCAGTCGGGGACAGGGAGCAGGGGGGCTTGGATGGGTCGGGGCTTCTTGGGGAGAGGTAGTTGGGACAGGAAGCAGGGGGCGGTTGGATAGGTTGGGAGTTCGGGGGGGACGACAGTCGGGACAGGGAGCAGGGGGTGGTTGGATAGGCGTGGGAGTTACAGGGGGCCTGTCGGGGCGGGGGTGTAGATAGGGGTCGGGGATAGGGAGAAGGGGGGTTAGATGGGGGGTGGGGTCCCGGGGGGGGGCAGTTAGGGGCGGTTTGGGGATAAGGAGCGGGGGGCTTGGATGGGTCGGAGATTCTGAGGGGGGCAGTCAGGGGACAGGAAGTGGGAGGGGGCAGATGGGGGCGGGGAAGGCTGTTTGGGGAGGCACAGCCTTCCCTACCCGGCCCTCCATATAGTTTTGCAACTCCGATGTGGCCCTCGGGGCAAAAAGTTTGCCCACCCCTGTGTTAACACATCTGCTGCCAGGTGATGCAGTTTGTCCTGTCATTCAAACTGAGTAGAATACGTTTGGGGAAGGTTTTTAAAATTGTAAATAATGGTTTTAAAATAGTTATAAATATCTTGATAATACATACAGTAGCCATTCTTTGAAGTTGTTAGCAGTGCAGGTGTGCTCAAGTATTTTCACTGCAGCTAAGCTTCAAAGACCCAGTGTCTTTGAAGCAAGAACAAACTAACTTTATAGAGAAGCTAACAACTTTTGCTGTGTTCATGGAACTGGTATGTCTTGTTTCTTTTAAACTTTGTATGACTATTTGGGCTGGGGGAAGATGGTGGAGGTTGAGTGCAATTCAAATAGTGCACCATGCAGTTGTTGTGCATTTAATCTGGAATATTTGCTCATTCTGATCTGAGATTTATCACTGTAGTTAGCCAAACTGTTTTCTTTTAAACAAACAAACAAACCAAAAATTACCCCAAACAAACCTGTCTCCACCCAACCAACACACTTTAGCATGTTTCAAAGACCCATAGTCCAGGACATAACTTCAGTCTTCAGAATGATTGCATTCAAAAGTAAATCTAAACCAGCAAACCGCTTTCTCCACAAACTTGACAGGGTCAAATTATGCTTAGTGACTTGCTACTTTTTCATATGATCCCACTGCCTTCATTTGAAAGACAAGAAGCTTTCAGGGGATCCACATTATGTTTTTGGCCAGAAGGCAAGTTTTGCCTACCTATGATGCCTCCTAGTATGTGAAGCTATTCTCTTTCCCCCTTCTTCTGTTCCTTCTTCTATTTCTATCTGAATTAATTACTTCTCACTCTCCTCCCTCCCCCATGAAGGTCTAATATAAATATTGGTCCTGTACATAACTTTTCCTTTTCTCTTCTTCCTACCTAGAATCTCCATCAATGTGTCACTCTTGCAGTATTGCAAGAGAGGTTTTATTATATAACCTTGGAGTTATTGTGCTTTCTTGGGTTTCTTGGCTGTCTAATAAAATGCTGATACTACAAACAAAAATGCATTTTGATATATTATAGTTGTAAAGGTAAAACTTAATTTGAAAAATAGTTTAATGTGTATATATATCTCATGACAAATGTGCATCGGTGTCTCATCCACAAATTTTATTACTTAAAGCGGTTTCATAATTAAACATGCTCTTTATTTGCAATTACTGCTTCTTGTTAAAATAATTTGGTAAACACATTTTTAAAGGTTAATATATTTTAAATCTTCTTGTATTTTAGTAATAATTGAGTCTCTGAAAGGCCTACCTCCAGTAAATGAGGAAAGCATCATTTTTAAAGGAGATCGGCATGCAGCAGGAAAGGTGTGTGAAACACAAAAGCTATTATATTGTATTGCAGTTTGTTCTGTAAAATAATATTTGCTAGGTTACTTTGATAGCTCTTTTTAGTTTAGAGTGTGACTATTTTTGCATATGTTTTTGAACACCTAACCTATGTATCTTGCATTTAACAGACGGTATGTGTAATACTAGAATAATTAACCATACTTCTAATACTTTCAAGGAAAAAAGTCTTAGTGTTTTTATAAAACTCAGTTTTATAAAACTCAGTTTTATAAAAAGACACTTCAGAGTTATACTTGTAAATGAAAATATTTCTTAAAGGGACACAAATTTCAAATCATGCATATATGAATATTTTACCTTTTTCTTACAAGTTACATTCAACATAACTGTAAATGAAACATCACAGTTTTTTTGTTTTATTTTGTGCATTTGACAGCGTTTCTCTGTAGCAGGGTTTCTCAAACTAGGGTCTGTGAGGGTACTCCAGGGGGTCAGCGAGTCATGTCTGGGGCCACCAGCCCCGCTGATCAACTCTTCCCCCTCCCTCCCAGCGCCTCCTGCATGCTGTGGAACATCTGTTCAGCGGCTTGCAGGAGGCGCTGGGAGGAGCGGGGAGGGGGTGTGTTCGGGAGAGGGGGTGGAAAGAGGAGGGGCAGGGGTGGGAAGAGGTGGGGTGGGGTCTTGGGGGAAGGTGTGGAGTAGGGGTGGGGCCTGGGGCTGAGTGGGGGGCTTGGGGGTCTGCAAAAGATTTTAAATCAAAATTGGGGTACTTGGATTGCTAAAGTTTGAGAACTGCTGCTCTATTGTCATTTTCACTGTAGTCCATTTCCCCCTCTTGTTTATGTGGGAATTGGACAGCAATGGGGAAGAAGCACCTTTTTCCCCCCAAAAAAAGAAAAGGTTTGAAAATTACAGACATTGATTTTTTTATTGTGGGGTTGCACCAGTGAAACTCTCTCCCATTTTATTTTAAACTGACTAGATTTCAAGATTTTTGTCCTTTAAAGAATTACAGGACAAGATAAGAGTGTCTGCTGTGGTTTGATTTCAGGCATGTAAAAATGATCTAAAAGTTAGCTCTTTTGGCAGTAAATGGGCATTGTGCAGGGAACTAGGAAAAGTTTGGAGAGAGTAGGATCTACTCCTAAACTGTAGGAAAGGTATGGGGTGTTTTTAGATCTCTGCTGCTGTTTTAACCTTGGGCTAATGTTGTATTATTCAGGTATAATCAGATATATTATCTGAGAAAATTGGCTAATAAACATCAGTTGCTTATGAAGGGTGATTTAGAGGGCTTTCTCCCTGGAAAATTTCAAAATTCGGATGCAAACAATGAAGGTGGATGTTTGGGAATTTTTTTTTTTTTTTTAAATTAACTTTTTTATAATGGAAAGAGTTAGGTTGCTTCTGGCTCCTGCTATAATAGTCTGTATAAATTAAGACTGAATGCACATTTCCTATTTAAAAATAAAATAGTGAAACCTCTTTATCAACACTTAGTATTGACATTTAACTACTAGCAAGCTTACTGTATGATTTTAGGAATGTGAGTCTTTGTGTAGTCAGGAACTATCTGTAGCTCTCTTCGGAGTAGGGATCCCAACATTGGTCAACAACTTTTCAGAAGGCAAGTTCCTGATCATAGGAAAGAAAATGTGGTAGAAGGGTCAGTAGGGTTTTGTTTCCACCAGTCTGAGTCAGCTGCCTGTGGAATAATGGACTCTGACACATGCAAAGGAGAAGGAGTTTTTCTGTGTTTTCTTAAATAGAAAACAGACCTATACTTGATGCAGGGGTGTGTGTGTGCGTGGGAGAGGTTTCAGGGTACCAGTTCCAGGTGCTTGATTCTAAGGGTCTGCTTTGGCTTTAGAATTTAGAACTGCCTGACACCTACTGTAAAATTTATACCAATGATGTAGGGGCTTTGATGGACGTCACATGATTAGCAGAGCTACAGCTTTTCAGTGGCATGGGGAAAAGAGATTGTGCTTAGAGCTGGGTGGGAAATGGTTTTCCCATGAGATTTCAGAAACTTTTCTACTCTGCAACAGGACAAAATCAAGACCTTTCAAAATGTTTAATAAAAAGTGAGAGGTCTCTTCTCCACCCTCCCCAGTCCCATGTGAGTGCCATAATCACTATAGTCAGCCAGTCTGTCTGGCCCATTGAATATAGCATTATTTATACAACGTGGGATAAATTGAGGACTTGAATCTGGGCCTCTCAAATCACCGGTGAGTGTCCTAACAACCAGGCTATTGGCTTTTCTGGGGTGGGATTTTTTCTTTGGTTTAAACCAGAAAATCCATCCTAGACCTGAGAAAAATTCCCAACAAAAGTTTTCTTAAAACAGATACGTTTCATTTTCTGATGGAAAAACCGTGATGTTGAAAAAATTCTTGACCAGCTGTTGTAATAGTGCCTTCCATCTTAGAGTGTATGCTATGCACTCCCCTTTTCTGGCTAGCATGGAGAGTATAGGGCTCTGGTACCTTCTTTCTCCTCTCCAAACCTTTGCAGAAACTATCACTATTAGGGGCACTAGTTCTTCAGAGTTCTTCTGTTTGGTAAGTCAAAGGATTTCTGTCATGCCTGACCCCTGGCATGGTTCCTTGTAATCTCACTTCCTTACTGTATATTTGTTTCTAGACACATGTGGCTAGGTGTTTCTCTACTAAATTTCAGTATGCTTATCAAGACTTAATTCAGACTTCAGTTTTTCCTCAGAACTCAGTGAAAACTTTGAAGCCATCTAATTGCAGAACAAATTTAAGTGGGTTTTTTAGATTAAATTGTACTTTCCCCTATATTTGATACCTACTTGAAAAGAAAATTATATCCATTTTTTTTTTACACAGGGAAGGAAATGGTTCTTGAAAAATACTTTCTTTAAAAATTGCTACCTTCCAGTTGAATAGTAACAATTTGTGGCTGTATCTGGTAGAAGCCAGAAATGAAAAACCCAGGAGTCTGTAAAATAAGTTTCCATTCTGCTTTTATACTTAAAATGTTTCTGCACATTGTATACTGTCTGTACAGTGAAGGCTTTCTCTGGGTTGAACAAGCAACGAAGTGTAAAGGAAGGAGATTTTTACAGTCTGTTACTTCTCATCAAGATAGTGGTTGCCAACAGTCTAAAGCTGATTATCTTAATTTAACTTCAGATTTTGAAAAATCAGTTGACCCACTATGAGAAGTGTTTCAAATTACATACAGGCCATTTGAATTATATCAAAAGAAAAGGGATTACTTATCTAAATTATATATTTTAGATGAGTAAAATTATAAATTAGATTAAAAAGGAATATGAGCATGATACTTGGATTATTATAAATCACTTAGTGCTGTAAAGCTGTGTGGTAACTTGCAAATGTGGGCAATTACACAATACATAGTGAACCTATAGGGACACATTCACTGGTCCAAAGAGTTTCCAATCTAAAGACAAATTGCACAAACACAGCAGTACAAGTGGCGGATTCAGTGTGGATGTTAAAAAGGGAGGAAGGGTTCCTTGAATAAGTGAATTTTAGGCAGGGGTAGAAAGTTCTTGGTAGAAAAAGACAGGGAGACTGTTCCAGGTATAGGCCCTACCAAATTCACGGCCATGAAAAACGTGTCACGGACTGTGAAATCTGGTCTTTTGTATACTTTTACCCTATACTATAAAAGTACCCTATACTATATGGTAAAAGTATACAAAGGTACACAACGCTGCCTTCAGAGCTGGGCAATCAACCAGCAGCTGCTGCTCTCCTGCTGACCAACTCTGAAGGCAGCACAGAAATAAGGGTGACAATACCGTGACCCCCTTACAATAGCCTTGCAACCCCTTTTTGGGTCGGGACTCCCAGTTTGAGAAATGCAGAGTCTTAAGGCTTTGTGTTTATATTTTGCTGTTTTTAAATACGTATTCATGTTTTATTACAACACCATGAAATTTAAGATTAAAAATCTTGAACTTCACAGTTTCAAATATTTAAAAGTGCTATGACTGAAATTTACGAAAATGGACCATGAATTTGGTAGGGGCCTGGGTATAGAAGACTGTGTGGTAACGCAATTTCCTGTCATATCCCAGGGAGACCTTGTTGATTTAAGTTTCAGTATCTTTGGGGTACATTGTATTAAATGAATGGTTTAGATTAGTGGTTCTCAACCAGGGGTCCAGGGCCCACTGGGGTTCCCCAAGCAGGTTTCAGGGGGTCCGCCAAGCAGGGCCGGCATTAGACATGCTGTGGCCCAGAGCAGAAAGCTGAAGCCCCACCGCATGAGGCTGAAGCCTGGGATTCCAAGCCCCGCCACCCAGGGCTGAAGCCAAAGCCTGAGCAACTTAGCTTCACAGGCCCACCCGTGGTGTGGGGCCCTGGGCAATTGCCCTGCTTGCTACCCCCTAACGCTATCCCTGCCTTTTATATGCAGAAAACAGTTGCTGTGGGCCTTGGAGTTTTTATAGCATGTTGGGGAGGCCTCAGAAAGAAAAAGTTTGAGAATCCCTGGTTTATATATTATTGTGAACCAGGATTGTGTGTAACATTTTGAGGGGGGAGATGTGAGAGCTGGGGATTCAAAGGACTATACTGAACAATGTGCTAGACAAGAATGGGCTTTTGGAACAGAAAGTGTTAAGTGGTTTTCCTGCGGAATGTGTGGGGGGTGAATGCAAATTCCCCACCTCTGATTATGCAAAGAAACTCCATACTTTAGAATCTATGCCATGAGGAGTGGGTCATTGTTTGCTGATCACCTGTTACATGAGATCAAGCTTAAAGTCAAGAGCACTATAAAGGAAGGACAGAACTATTTGTGGTGATTGTGGTTCTGAATCTAAGATACTTGTGAACTGGTAACACATAGGGAAATCTAGTTGTGGGTTTTGAAGGACTGATACCTACAGAGATTGGAGTTGGGGTGATCTCTGGTAAGCTTTTTAGCATGCTTATAGGTTCTTTTATTGTTTTCAGTGTATTCTCTGTAATGCTTTCACCTTAATAATAAATGTGCTTTCTTAGAAAACTGTGTTGTAACTTACAACTGTGGGCAATTACACTGTTCATAACCTCTGGGAGAAAGCAAAGTGCAGATGCTGAGCCTTTGGGCAGTTCAGCTTGCTAGAAATATCACAGTGTAGGGTGATATTTTTTTGATATCAGAACTTTGCAGCCTGGGGAGGAAAAAACCCCATTCAGGAAGGATAGAGATGTGGTTCTCTGTCCAAGAAAGGTGACTGATGAGGATCCAGTAATGTAGAGTGGTTGCCCTTGGTAGACCATGGAGGGGAAATATAAGTGCCTTGCCCTGAACTTTGACAAGCAACATGACCAAAGAGAGAAGAACAAAGAGTAATAAAGGAAAGCAAAGAGGTAACAAGGCAAAAGGACAGGGAGGAGCAGAGGGAGTCAAAGCAGTAGAAGAGGATAATGAGAGATGGGTGGAGGCAAGACTATGTTGGCAAGGACGAGGAGTTCACATTTGGTGAGAGACTGCTACTGGTGCGGTGGTGACAAGGTTAGATATGGAAAGAAGAAAATTATTTTTAGCAGTGATATTTGCAGAAGACAGACACAACTCTGTCAAACAACTCATAAAAAAAAAATCTGATCACAAAATCTCAACATGCAAAAAATTAATTATTTGATGTCTAGTTTTTTAAATGTACTAGTTAATGTTGTCTTATAATAACCAATAATCTTTACATTTAAAATTTCACAGTTGTCTTTCTCTTTGGAAGTTGTTTCTTCAGGTAAATTGTGATTTTTTTTTTTTTCCCTTTCAGATATATGAGATATTTGGTCCTGTTTTGCATCCCTTCTATGTGTTACTATTTAACAGCCCTGAGCATATTGAAGCAAAAGGTATTAATATCCAAGATACCGTGTATTTTGCGCCATCAGTGGAAGACTTCACCCAGTATATATTCACAGAGAAACTAAAACAGTGAGTATCTAACTTATTAAAATATTAGTATAATATATATTGTAATGTAGCTAAACAAAGCACAGTATCTTAAACTGGCCAGGATAGGAACAAAAAAAAAAAAGGGTAAAAATTTGGTACTACCAACTTTGACACAGATAATTTAATTTTCTCTGCATGTACTTTTCTTTAAAAACAACTACAAAAAACACCCCAACAAAACTGTTCCAGAGATTCAGAGCCATGCTGTAATAACAAAGTTGTACATATAGTAGTGTAGAAAGATAATTATTAGAGGAACATATGTAATCTTCAAGCTTCTAAGTGTTTGAGCAATTACTGAAACTTAAATTATTGTTAAAACAACCTAAAATACATAACCAGACTTCCAGTCTTCCCATGTCACTATTTTATGTGAAATAATTTATTTTTATTGTAATTGGCACAATTTCTGCAAAAAAAAAGCCCACCCCTTTTCTTTGTAATGTATTTCATTTTCTTTCTTCCACAAATGAAAGCTTTCTTCTGTCCTAAGAAACTCTACCACCATTATAAAAAGCCCCCTGACACTGATTTTTTTTATTCCAAATTTGATATTAATAGTATAAAATTCATTGTCTAGCATTATGACAAAATAGCACTTCTGCAACTGTAGTTAATATTACACAACTCAGATTGCATCTCTGTGCTGCAAGGGGGGGGGGGGAGGGGGATGGTCATATTGAGTAGCAGTACATTGTCTGATGTAGCCCATAGTTATCTGCAAGGCTATAGGACTGGCTTTGCATTTTTCTCATCCTGCATCAGCAGATTCTCTCAGTGTATCTGGGTATGCTGAGACTTATGATTGTGACCTGAGAATCAGAGCTCCAAGTACAGCTAACTTTGGTCTCTTATATGTTGAGCTTCTGTGCAGCCAGCATTGATGATTGACAGCAATTATAATGCTCCAGGTCCTGCTCCTGACTAGATAATTGTAGCTTCTCAAAAAGGAACAGCTCGAAGATCAGGATCATAAGGGAAGCTATGCTCTCCTTTGAAAATGTAGCCTGTGTTCAGCCCATATTGAACAAAGTAAAGTTTGTGTTTTATGCATAAACCTCACTTTGTTTTGTTAACCAGTACAACAGAGGAAAGTAGATGTTCAGTTAATAATGTAATGCTTTTAATGAAGAATAATCACCTGCTAAAAAGGAAAATACACTTGTCTGAAACATGAAGTCCAATCTAAAGAGTTTAATTTTAAGATTTATTGTTACATAATATTTCTGATAAGTCAGCCTTCTGATGGACTTGTAAATCTTAAGAATAAATGCCAAAGTTCAAAAATCAAAGAATTATTACCCCTTCTTGCAGAAGGCTATTTAGTATCTCTAGTCTTGTGAACTGTTGTGGTATGCTGAGGAAGAAAAGCCAGGCTCAGAAGTAGGATGACAAGTTTGTCATTGTTTCCCTGTCTGGCTTATAGCAAGGTTTGAGTATTATGGGCAATCAGTATGGTTGCAAAGTGTCATGTAATGACCTACCAGAGCTACAGGTTCCCTTTGATACTTCGCTTTGGTATTTCTGACAGACATTTGTTTTCTTACAGAAATTCTGGGGGTGGAGGGTGAGGAAGAGAGATGTTTTTGTTCCTCTGACATCAAAGGCAAGAGTTACATTCCACCATTAAAGCAATTTGGCAGTCTTCTGCTGCTCAGGAATAATCAACTGTGCGCACACACAACAAAAAGCAGGTTTCCCCTCCTAAGTATTTGTATTTCATCATTGTTGGTTCTGAGTGCCTCACAATTATTAATAGATTTTATCCTCCCGATTCCTGTGTGAGGCAGGGAAGTGCTATCAATGGTTTTACAGACGGGGGGATTGAGACACATGGTACCTACAGTGACTTGCCCAAGCTAACATGGATAGTCTGTTGCTCGAGCAGGAATTGAACCAAGATCTCATTAGTTCCAGTGCAATGCCATAATCTGTGGACCATATTGTAGGCACTTGAGGATCAGAGTATGAAATGTGTGCTGCTATGAGAATATTAACTCCCCTTTATTCTTACTGCATGTTGTATCTGCTTAATATGTGTATCTCCGCAGAAATGTACTTAGCAATAACTGTCTGTTATCTTCTTCTCTCTATTGTCTTCCTTCTCTCTTGGGGAAGGCTCATTAGGTGATGAGTCCCTTAAAAGAATTTTCTTGTTGACTGAGGTAGAAATGGGAGGGGTTACTGTGTCTGACTTCAAACCACTTGGAATTGTAGATTCTTGCTGCCTGGCTTCCTTGTTGGTGGAGCCATGGTACTTAATGCTATGATGAGGGAAGAACAGTGCAAGTAGAATTGCTAGTAATTTCCCCCTTGATATCCATTATGCAGCTGCTATTAGATACTTTCGAGGTAATATACATATGCACTTCAGTTATTTCTATTTACAAGTTTTATGTAACAAAATTGTGGTCAGAAAAGCTTATTATATTACTTTTGGACAGGTTGCTACACCAGATGTTTAGTATTATGGTAGCTGAAACAATTTTTCTGAAACTGTCATTTTCAGTTAAAACCCAGTTACTGTCTTGAATATAATTGACATTTGGGCTTAATGATTAGCATGGGCTCATTAGTGCTGCCTTTGACAGCCGCAGGAGCCTTTGAGAAAGCTGACAGATGCTTGGATTTGTCTGAATAAGTTTCAAATTAAATCTTCAAAAATTCCAGTTTATTTACTTGTTTTCAAGACAAACCCCAGAGAAGCATTCACTGATAAGAGCCATGTAGAACTATCCATTGTTGCTTTTTGGTGACCTCCCCCATTTACATATGTATTTTTTGTTTAGATTGACATAGGACCTCTCTTCTGTTTGTTCTTCGGACCAAAATTTCACCAGTCTCTTCAGCAGTACCCAACAATAATAGTATTTTTCCAAACTTATTTTGTTTTTTATTCCTATAGAATCTGGATGCATTCAGTTAATACACAAGAAAATAAATTTGGGCTCAGCTCTTCCCTTTTTCTGGACAGACCCATGGGAGGAAACCTCATAGGGATCCCTCATGTAGCTCCCAGGTATATTATTTCAGGGTTGGGGGTAGGAGCTGGAAAAGGCTACAGAGCCTATGCTTAAAACTGTTGGATCCCCAGTAGGCTGGGCCAGTCCAACAGAGGCACTGGCTCTAGGCCTCCAGTGGGAAATCCCACTCCCCGGCCTCATGGCCTCCATTAGCTGCATTGCAAGGGACTTCCCCTGGCAACAACTGCCTCTAGGAACACTGAGGAGGATACAGAGAAGATGTATTATCTTTTATCCAGTTTCTGTGGAGTTGGAGAAGAATGATGTGCATTTCTTCCACCCCTTCCCAGCACAGATCCCAGATATAGAGAGGAGATGCTATCACAGAGGAGCCTGAGTCACCCTTCCTTGTGGGAGATCTGTCCACAGAGGATCTCCCTTCATGTATGCATTGAAAGGGAATATTATGGTCCATAGAATTTACATAAGTCAAATAAAACCCATTTCAGAGAACTCAGTTGCCATTGATGCATTAAATAGAGTGATACTTTCTAATAAATACTAAAAGTGGGTTTTAATATCTAGAATAAGTAGGTTCCTCATTCGGAAGTGATAAGAACTATCAATATTATTACATATTTTTTGTGTATCTTATCAATCAACTTGAGTACCTTGGTGCTCTTCCTCAATCTGTCCATCATAGGGATCACAACAGGCTTCATGGCAATCATAGATGTAGTAATTCTCTAGAACACATTTTGTTTGGTGAGGTTTTTTGTTCCAGGCTTAATTTCGTGACTCAAGCCCTTAACAAGTTAAGTTAGATATATTAACCAAACATAGATTAAAAAGTAAATAAAATAAAACACCCTTCTACTTTCTGACTGTGTTCCAAAATATAACTTTTTATACTCATTGCAAGATGACACTTGTTTCCCTCACTCTCATCTACTTTTTCCCTAAAAAAAAGTTACCAGGTTTTTCGTGTTTTATGTGCTTTGAGTATAGATTCTGTTAGTTTCAGGATAACTGCAGCTTTGACCCCCTCTGTGATCTGCTCAAGCTATACTTTCTTAGGTCTCAGGCCTTGAGCAGTAACCTCTCTCTGGGCAGAGGCATGCGCCCCTCTTTCTCTAGACTGGAGTTCAAGGCTTATAGGCCTCCTGCACTTCAATGTGATTATTCCAGCAGGCCTGACCAGAGTCCAGCACCTGCACTTTGCGTTCTCTAAGGGGTATGAATAGTGTAGGCAAGTAGTTACAAGTAACAAAACAGCTCTTTCAAAGTACAGTACATTTATTTTGGGATAAAAGCCTTACAGAGAATATATATAAAACAATAAAATGGTCTAAACACTACATTAAACTTATCAGTGTCTCCCCGTCAGTCCTGTGGAGACCTTGGCAGGTTCCAGTCCTTTCAATCCTTTGGAGTGTTTGGCGCCCACTTGGACAAAAGTCATGTCAATTTGTTGAATCAAAATAAAGGATTCCCTTCTGTCAGTTCAAGCTGGCTCTTTATACCTCCAAAAGCCTTTGTACCCAAGTCTTCTGAAACAATTGGTAAAATTAGGTAAAATTAGTCATTGTCCCTTCTCCCAAGGGAAACCAGTCATTTGTGCATAATTAGTTTTGGTATTTTATAGTAATCACCCTCTAACGATTCCAGATTCCACAGTGAGCCGGGAACACAAGTCTATTTAACACTTTCTGATACAAAGGTCTATGAATATTCCATGGGTCCATATCATCTGGTCCATCTCAGGGTAATAGTCTTTGAAGTTTTCATGCTGTCAAGGGCTGGCACACACCATACAGATAACATTCATAATGTGTCAATCATATCTGTCACAGATGCTATAAGAAAATGCAGACTTTTAGGCAGTGTCTTGCTGGAGGGCAACCTGCTGTTTCCCTGAACCATTGGGTAGTATAGTTTATGTATTTTAATCTACATATTTCAAAATTGGAAAAAAAAATTCCTAATAATTTGTTCTTACAGTGCTGCAAACTTATGGAAGCCCCACTGGTGGTTGGGGTTGAGTTTTTTATACTTAAAGAATTTTATGTATGAAGAATTCAGTGTATCCTCTCTAAAATTATAGCACTTGGTCTTTGGGTACAGAATACATTTTCTGATAATTGACAAATAAATCCAAGTTAAAGTTTACTTAAAAAATGGGTCCACTAAGAAACTTAGCATCCTGTGTCAGACAACTGTTGTGTCCTGAGAGATCTTAATAAAGAAACTGTTCAAACTCTTCAGGCTTCCCATATAGTTATAACTTACCGTTCATTGGCTACCTTTAAAGAAGCTTTACAGGATTAAAAGTCATTTTTTCCTTTATTCTTCATAACAGAAACTTTCTCCTTCTCCTCCTGATAAATTGTGTTATTACAGAAAACTATTAAATATCACCCTCTTTCGAAATGATTGACATCATATAGCTCACAAGAACAGTGAAGTTAGAGTTGCCATTAGAAAAAAGTCCTTTATGAAAATGGCCACTGTCTCCTGTTGTTCCCAAAGGGAATGAAGCCTAGATGCTTGAGGAAAGATTGTGACTCCTGACACATTCCACCTTCCCTCAGGTATCTTGGCTTTTCCATGAGGAAAAAATTGGAAGTCAAATGTTTTCAGAAACAAATATCTTCTAATTTGAGGCTACAAACACTATTGTGTATGAATCTTAATTGTATGGTTACTGCATAATTGCTGCTTTGGAGGCTGGGGGGAGAGCAGCATGGCCAGAAGCGGAGAGACTCTGGCCCCGCCTCTTCCCTTCTGGCTGTACTGCCTCTCCTTGCTCCCTCTGTTGTGGGGAGGGGTTGTGTCCCACCTCTCCCTCTCTATACCCGTTCATAAGCCGACCCCCTTCTCTGGTACTTCCCTTTTTTACTAAAAAAAAATTGGCTTATGAACGAGTATATACGGTGGTCATTTTCATTATCTGCTCCATCTTGATAGAAGACCTCTCTCGCTTTAATGTTAGTTTTGTAGAGTTTAAGGCCAGAGGGAACCATTAGATCCTCTAGTCTGACCTCCTGCAAATCACCGGCTATTAAATTTAATCCAGGTACACCAATATATTTTACATCTGTTTCTTCCTTATCAAGAATTTGAATTCATCCTTTCAGTTAAAACTCAGTTTTGAAACTAGCTTTTATTTACTTCTTAGATAGTAAATAATACTTAACACTTACATAGTGGTTTACATTTACAAAGTGCTATTAAAATATAACTAGTTTATCTTTCACAATATCTCTGTGAAGTAGGTAATTAAGCATTCTTATCCGCAGTTTATAGATAGACAAAGTGAGACAGAGTGGTTCAGTGACTTCACCAGGCAATACAGTGAGGCAGTGGCAGAGCTGGGTTCAGAACTCTAAAGTATTTGATTAGGTGAAATCCACTGAGTAATGTTGCGTTAGGAATTTACTAGTCTATCTTAATTCTCCTGTGGGAATTACAGTTTTAAGATTGCTTGCAGCCACTAATACAGCTTTAACTGTATCCATATGCTGTGATCCCAGGCTAGATTAGGCTATACTAAATGTGAGGGGAGGCAGAGGCAAGTCAAGACAAAAGGGATAATTTTAAATTTTTAGAAGTTTAAAAGGGAAAACCCAAAACTGTAGCTGGAAAGTAAATAATACAGCATATTACCAACTACTTATAATAACGAACTGTAAGTTAACAACACATTAACTTTTGTGAGCTTGTACACTCTTCCTTACTTTGTACAGTTAACACCAAATGCATCATTAACAATTACTCTCAGTAGTATACTGTGTCATTTCAGAGAGGAATCAACTTTTCCTCTCCTTCATTGTAAGTCCAGCTCCACTCTTGCTGTCCTATCTTTTGCTTCTCTTCAGTTTGTAGTGCTTGTTGTATTTCTTTTCACTGAGTTTATCTACAGGCGTGGGCTTCTTCACTTAGTGGCCCCTTCTCCATTATGTGCGTTTGAACTGTATACTTTCAACAGATGTTCAGATAAGTAATTCTCTGTTCATTTACTTTAGATCAGTGGTAGGCAACCTGTGGCCCATCAGGGTAATCTGCTGGCGGGCTGCGAGACAGTTAGTTTATATTGACAATCCGCAGGCATGGCTGCCCGCGGCTCCCAGTGGCCGCAGTTCACCGTTCCTGGCCACTGGGAGCTGCAGGAAGCGGCGCAGTCTATTTTTTGGAAAAGAACCTGAAATGTGTACCCAAGGAAATATTCTTAAGAACATTTAGAAGAAGAAGAGGAGGAGAATTCCTACAACTCTGTATTTGCACTCAAAATGTATAGATTCTGCAGTATATGCATTCCTATGGTAACAGAATTATCAGTCTTTGAAGACAAGACCAAGGACTCAGTAAGAGACAAACAAACAAGTGACCACTATGGCCCTCATTACATATAATATTCACCAGGCTGTACCCTACTTTAACTTCCTCCTCCCAAGTACCCTTACTTTCCATAGACTGCAGAGACTGCTCATTCTGTGGGCCAAACTCACCAAGAATGGCAGGGAAGGTTAGGAGGAGATGAGACATAATGGTATATTGGAGAGTTTGAAGGGGTGTATCAGTGAGCATGCTCAGTGCAGACTGGAGAATTCTACCTTTCTGAGATCGCATTCCTCCCATAACACAGTTTGAGGCAATGTAACTCTGACCCATCTCAATTTGGTGCTGTGACTTAAAGGGATAATAGAACTGTAATACGGCTTTCTAGAAATCTCCATTGTACTTTGCTCAAGCCATGGCTTACCACTGAAATAGAACATTATCATAAACAAATATCGTAGCAAATATCCTGGTATTGCAGATCAAAGCGTTTTATTATTATTATTTATTATTATTATTTGTAAGAAATGTGGAGAAAGATATTTTCATTGTTTTAAAAAAAGGCTTGCATAAACTTTCTCTCAAATATCATGATTTAAGTTTGCCATATAGTGTTGATGTTTTCACAAATGGATGGTAGTACAATTTAACTTTTCATACCTGCTAATTTGCAGAAGACTGACTAGTGGAAATTCAGGGACAATCGTTAAGTTGACCATTTTTTTGCATTTGATTTTTATGTTGATATCTTTGGGGTTTTTTACAGACTTTTGAGTGAAATTTAACTCAGGACTGGTAATTGTTCATCTTTTGTGTTAAGCAAGAAGTGTTTATCTTTGTTTCCTTAAGCCATCTTTCTATTGTGCCAATAAGTAAACTGCAGAGAAAACCTGCTAGAACAGTTGAATGCATTCTCTAGCTGGTGGTGGTTGTGGGTATGAGGGGTTTCTAATAACAGAAAGGGGAATGAGACGAAAGTGATAGCAAGAGGTAGTGTGTGATCATTGTGGTTTGGGGAAAAAGGGGAGTGCATATGTAACCCACATACTTTCTGGGTGTGGTGTTCTGTCCCATCTAGTGGCACCGAGACCACTGAGAGAGAGAGAGAGAGAGAGAGAGAGAGAGAGATTAATGAGTCTGTTCTACAGCCTTAGCTAACAAGCCAGTTGGCTTTTACCTCATGCAGTAGAGGCTCATGCACTAAGCTCTCAGGTTCGATCCAGCCTGCTGAGAACCGGGGTCTGTCGGCGTTACACAATGGTAAGCACAAACCTGAAGTGGCAATATGGAGGAGGATGAGTTGATTGGACACAGGGCCACAAGTAAGAAGAACCTCCTTTTAACATTATCTATTCCTCCAAACTATGCTGTGCCATTGTCAAAACAGACTCTTAGGAAGGAGAATGGCCATGCAACAGGTACCCCAGTTTACTGTAACAATTTGGCTTTAAAAAATATTTGAAAAAGTACTCAGCCAAAGCTTAATATTAACTATATGAAGCCTTCTTTTCACTCAAAGTAGGAGCATTGTAGAAATGGTGTGTAGTAACTGCATGATCTACCGAGCTGTGAAATATATTTCTAACTAGTTAGAAACTGTTTTAAAAACGAGCTTAAAATTCACTTACATTTTATTCAAGGTGCCATAGCTGCCTATCTGTTATCTTAGTGTTGTTTTTTGTAAAGTAATTACTTTAGATGAAGTCACAGAATTAGGAATCTCTTGTTAACCAGTTAATTAGATTGCTATTAAAAGCGTCTCAATATCTTTGTGTCCAATCTTTTAGGGAGAAAGGGTCTGATGCATCATGGCAGCATGACCAAGAGCCACCACCTGAGGTAAGTTTTAGTGGATCACTTGGTGTCCACTTTGAATTTGCCTTTAGTGCCTGTGGAGAAGATATCTCATCCGGTGTTCATGGGGCTACCCCCCCATGTCTTTACCAGTCCTTGCTGGTGTGCTCCAGCCTGGTAAGACAGCTTGGACCACTCTTGCTTTTTGTCTATAGCCAAGAAAGCAGACAAATTATATCAGATATCTTTGGAGGGGATTTTATATATCCATACACACCCTGCGTCTAATTCACTGATAGTGGCTGCTGCTAGTAGCAGGTTGAAGTCTGGACAGGCACATTCCACCTCTGCTGATAGAGAGGGAAAGAAGATTAATTCTCTAGGAAGAAAAATGTTCTTTTCTTCCTCTCTTGGTATTAGGGTGGCCATTACCTAGCTGTTGTGGCCTGTTATAAATTCTAAAGATGGCACTGTGTGTGCAGGATTTGCTGGATGACAAAAGGAAACTGGCAAATGCAATCCTAACAGAGATTCAAATTGTGGCAAAGCACAGTCTCTGGACTTCATTTGACACCTTGAACTCTTTTGCTAGAGCATTGGCATCTACTGCTACTCCAAGGAGACATGCTTGGCTTTGTTCCTCTTCTTTGACTCTGGGTGCTAGAATTAAAATGGAAGATCACCCCTTGGAAGGGGGATAGTGTTCTCAGTGAAAAGATGGATGAGTTGCTGAAGAAGCTGAAGGAGACAAGATTGATGACCTGCTCTTTAGGCTTGATTTCTTTTATTAGGAATAGACCTTTTACTCCTCTTTTCTTTTATCAGACAGTATTATCTGCAGTCATCTTTGGGTTGTTTCTCATCAAATCAAAGACATCAACAGCGCGAGCAGGGTATGTCATTTTAGAGCCAGCATAGAAAGTGATGTATTTTTTTAAAATCAAGGTCTAAACCTAAGCAGTCTGCTACCTCTCCGTCATGGTTGCACACCAACCCTGAGATTTGATGTGAGTATCAAGTGACCAGAACTAATCAGCAAGGACCCTCACTTCCTCAGTTTGGAGATAGGCTAGCCCATTTTATCAGCAAATGAAGGCTTATTATATTGGAGGAATAGGTCCTAGAAATTATAGAAACCACTATTCCATTCAGTTTGAAAACCTTTCAGTTTCCCCTGCCCTTTCCTTTTCACCAAACTGTCTCATGAGGTTATTCTACTTTCAGAAGTTACTTCTCATAAGGGCTGTAATGAAGGTATCCAAACACCTGAGGGATCAGGAGTTTTATTCAAGTTACTTTCTGATACAGAAGAAGTGGAGTGGTTCATCCAATTTTAAATCTAAGAAATCTGTACAATTATATTCGGAAATTTCGGTTCTAACATTAACTCTTGCCTCCACTTGCCTTCACTTTCAGTCATAGATTGGTTTGTGACTCTTGATTTAAGGAACATATTTTCATAAATATCATAGAATCATAGATGATTAGGGTTGGAAGAGACCTCAGAAGGTCATCTAGTCCAACCTCCTGATCAAAGCAGGACCAACCCCAACTAAATCATCCCAGCCAGGGCTTTGTCAGGCTGGGCCTTAAAAACCTCTAAGGATGAAGATTCCACCAACTCCCTAGGTAACCCATTAGAGTGCTTCACCACCCGCCTAGTGAAATAGTGTTTCCTAATATCCAACCTAGACCTCCCCCACTGCAACTTGAGACCATTGCTTCTGTCATCTGCCACCACTTAGAACAGCCTAGCTCCATCCTCTTTGGAATCCCCCTTCAGGTAGTTGAAGGCTTCTATCAAATCCCCCCTCACTCTTCTCTTCTGCAGACTAAACAAGCCCAGTTCCCTCGGCCTCTCCTCATAAGTCATGTGCCCCAGCCCCCTAATCATTTTTGTTGCCCTCCGCTGGACTCTCTCTAATTTGGCCTCATCCTTTTTGTAGTGGGGGACCCAAAACTGGATGCAGTACTCCAGATGTGGCCTCACCAGTGCTGAATAGAGGGGAATAATCACTTCCCTCGATCTGCTGGCAATGCTCCTACTAATGCAGCCCAATATGCCGTTAGCCTTCTTGGCAACAAGGCCACACTGTTGATTCATATCCAGCTTCTCATCCACTGTAATCCCCAGGTCCTTTTCTGCAGAACTGCTGCTTAGCCCGTCGGTCCCCAACCTGTAGCAGTGCATGGGATTCTTCCATCCTAAGTGCAGGACTCTGCACTTGTCCTTGTTGAACCTCATCAGAATTCTTTTGGTCCAATCCTCCAATTTGTCTAGGTCACTCTGGACCCTATCCCTACCCTCCAGTGTATCTACCTCTCCCCCCCCAGCTTAGTGTCATCTGCGAACTTGCTGAGGGTGCAGTCCATCCCATCATCCAGATCATTAATGGAGATGTTGAACAAAACCGGCCCCAGGACCGACGCCTAGGGCACTCCGCTTGATCCTGGCTGCCAACTAGACATCAAACTGTTGATCACTACCCGTTGAGCCCAATGATCTAGCCAGCTTTCTATCCACCATATAGTCCATTCATCCAATCCATACTCTTTTAACTTGCTGGCAAGAATACTGTGGGAGACCGTATCAAAGCTTTGCTAAAGTCAAGGTATATCATGTCCACCACTTTCCCCATATCCACAGAGCCAGTTTGACAATCATTTGACAATGATTGAAAGTACCTTCATTTTGTGGCAGCAGAACACCATTTCCACGACAAGGTGCTGCCATTTGGCCTGCCCACAGCACCAAGAGTTTTTACTAATTGCCTCTCTGTGGTAGCGGCTCAATTGAGAATGCAGGGTATTTCTGATTACTCTTATTTGGATGATTGGCTATTGAAGGATGACATTTGCATGGATCTATTAAGCCTCATTGCTTTTACAACCACCTTTTCCTCAGACATGGGACAACTTCTGAATGTCAAAAAAATCAAATCTCTGTCCAACTCAGAATTTTATCCATAGGTTCCATATTTGACTCAGTAGCATGGAAAGCCTTTCTACCAGAGGGCAGAATTTTAAAAAGATATTGCAATATATTTTAAACATTCAGATATGCAAGTTCGCAGATGACACTAAGATACTAATCTTTTCTCTGGGTCTCGTGGCAGCTACTACTTACAGGATTCTATTTACATGTCTCAGAATGAGATCAGTATAGCATTGGATGTCTTGAGTGTCCAGATTTGTTTGTATAATCTTCAAATGTTAGTCATCATGCCTTGAGACATTCTGGACACATTGATGTGGTAGTCAGCAAACATTTTCAGAGGTGTCCAGTTCAGTCTCCTGTTGTTGGTGACCGTAACTTCATATGTGTCAACAGATGTTTGGTGAGGTGAAGGGTGCATCTGAACCAACTTAAAGTTTGAGGTCACTGGACTTTTCAAGAGAGAGAGGCTTGCACATTGTGTTGGACTTGAGCCATTTGTCTGGCCCTCAGATCATTCCTCCCTCACTTGGAAGGTTTCTGCAAGTAGTTCTACTATGTGTTATGCCAACAAATGTGGGTGCTCACCCTGCTAAGCTATGTGCGGAGGTGATCAGGTTATGGGACTGGTGCATTCTTCATGACATTTATCCCGTGGTCCTGCATTTAGCAGGACAGAACATGATTGCAGATTGTCTCAATAGAGACAGTTCTCAAATGTACAAATGGTCGCTGAAGGATCAGTTGATTCAGAGCATATTTTCCAGTTGGGGTCAGCAAGACATAGACCTGTTCACTATGAGGTTCAACAAAAAGTGTTGCCCTTTCTATTCAAGTGCAGACAGGAACAGTCAATCCATATCAGATGCTTTCATTCTACACTAAGGAAAGGGGCTATCTGTATGCTCCTCCCCCCCCCCCCCCCCCTTTGATTCAGAAGGCTGTGAGAAAGATAAGTCAGGATAGGGTAAAGATGCTTCTGGTTGCTCCGGCTTGGTGGTATCCGCAGTGGTTTATGGATCCCCTTCAGCTGTTCAGTGGGGTCTTTGTACGTCTTCCTCTGTCTCCAGATCTTCTGTCTCAGCAAGTGGGCAGGATTCTTTATCCAGACCAGCAGTGCTTTCGCCTGATGGCCTGGGTGATCGGACTCTGGCTCTTGAACAGACATGTTCCTTGTTGATTTAGGATATACTGCTTAATTCTAGAGAGGTATCTACTAGAATGTGTTACTATTTGAAATGGACCAGATTTGTGTCTTGGATGAAGGGAAAGTCTGATTCTCCTGTCTCAGCTTCCATACCTTGTATTTTAGAACATTTAATGCACCTTAAAAACTAAGGGGTTATCTCATTCAGCTGCCAACTGAACTTTCAAATAGATCTCTGCTTACCATTTTTTTAGTAGATGGTAGATGGGTGCTTGTGCATAATATGGTTAAGAAGTGTGTTTGTTTTGTTTTGTTTTGTTTTTTAGCAGGGTTGGAAGGGACCTCAGGAGGTCTTCTAGTCCAACCCCCTGCTCAAAGCAGGACCAATCCCCAGACAGATTTTTACCCCAGTTCCCTAAATGGCCTCCTCAAGGATTGAACTCACAACCCTGGGTTTAGCAGGCCAATGCTCAAACCACTGAGCTATCCCTCCCCCTCCAATTTTTTCAAGTTTATGAAGGGGCAATGCATTATGCATTCCCCCTTTGAGAAATCTTGTCCCTCCTTAGGATCTTAATTTGGTTTTAAGTATCAGAGGGGAAGCCGTGTTAGTCTGGATCTGTAAAAAGCAACAGAGTCCTGTGGCACCTTATAGACTAACAGACGTATTGGAGCATAAGCTTTCCTGGGTGAATACATCTGACGAAGTGGGTATTCACCCACGAAAGCTTGTGCTCCAATTCGTCTGTTAGTCTATAAGGTGCCACAGGACTCTTTGTTAATTTGGTTTTAGTTGCACTCGAGAAGCCACCTTTTGAATCCTTGGATGAGTGTTCCTTATTATTTGTCAGTTAAAATGGAATTAATTATTGTCATAACAGCAGCCGAAAGGGTGAGTGAATTAAATGTCTTGATGGCTGATCCACCTTTTATGTCCTTTCATAAACATAAGGTGGTTCTTAGGACTGATCCCAGGTTTTTGCCAAAAGTGGCTTCTGATTTTCACATCAGACAATTAATTTGATGGTATTTTTTTCAAAGCTGCACATTAATAAGGGTGATCTGTTTTACATACTTTGGAAGTAAGAGCTCTTGCATATTTAGATAGAACTAAAAGCTTTTGACAATCATCTAGATTATTCATGTTTTATGCTAAGAATCACATGGGTTATACAGTCATTCCCAGACTATTTCTAGATGGATTAAAATGTATTATTGAATGTTACACATTAGCAGAAATTCCTGTGCCTGCGACAGTACAATCTCATTCCACTTAGAGCTGTGGCAGCTTATATTCTTTACCTTAAGCAAGTGTCTGTCACTGAAATTTGCAGGGCTGCAACCAGGAGTTCTGTACACACTTTTGCTAATACTCCCGATTTGGCCTCAAGGTCTGAAGCTAGATTTGTTAGAATGGTGTTTCAGTCTCTGTTCAGTTAGGACTGTGTTCCCTCTTCCAGGTTATTTTCAGCACTGCTTATCAAACTGCCAATAAATGGAGGCTGCCAGGTGGCAGGTTGGAGCATGCCCACGACTATGTATGGAGCTGGGGTGGGCTGGGGCTGGGTCGCTCGCTGCTGCCAGCGCCAGGCCCCCCGCTAGCCTGCCAGGCCACTCTGGACCCTGCATTCCCCTGAAGTGCAGGGCCCCCCAAAGTGCGGTAAGCCCAAACATTGGTGGAGCTGGCCCACGTTCTTAAATATTGGTGGAGTATGGGCACCAGGGACCCATATTACTCACCGCCTTAACACTTTACAAACTTGCCAGTAAAGAAGTATTAAGTTATTTTCAAGTAGGCCTGGATTAACCATAAACTCAATTGTCCCATGCCTTGGGCCCCCATCTTTGGGGTCACATGATGATATCTGGGCAGTTAAGCCACACAGCTTTTTCTAGCAAACTCTGAAATTGGTCCATTTGCTGCAATGCTAAGGGGAAGTCGTTGCAGCTCTTCCATAAGGTGATTCTTACAGAGCATTAAGTGAAACAAAAAAGTTAGCTGCAGGAGGTGCCTTATTTGTTCTAGGAGGGGAGCAAAATTTATGCAAGGTCTTTTAAGAATCATGACTGGAAAAAGTTGCTGAAAGATTTTTTTCAATAATAAACATTGTGTTGGCATATACTTCATGACCTTTATGGTTCACTTATGAGTGTAATACAACAATTCTGAATATAGCTATTTACTGTTCTGCATTATGTTTTTAATGATTTTTTTTTTTTTAAATCCAAGCATTTCAGCAGTGTGTTAGCTCACTGCCTTTAATAGAAACAGGTGCCCATTTTGTTTTTCTGCACTTACTAATATGGGTTCTTAGTATAGTAGCAAAATAATTTTGGCTTTGTTATGGTTTTGTTTCGTTTTGTTTTTTATGTCCAAAATAGAGGAGCAAGTTCTCAAAGAACTAATCACACTACAAGACTTCGTCATAGAATGTGGGTGGATGCTGTGACTTTTTACTGAGTAATATTAATCTTAAATGAATTGTGTTAGCCAGAATTCCAAATGCTGCATAGCCAAGCTAAATCAGAACACAAATGTTGCAGAACTATTGAATGCATTATAATAGTGGCAAATGGTCTTTAAAGACCAATATTCTTTAAAATAAAGAAGTGTTTTCCTCCTATTACTCCAGCTTTCAGCAAGCAGTGTTCTGACCACCACCATGCAGGTTTAAAATTTACTATTGTTGTGAAACTTCTATTGTATAAAATGTGTATATTTTATATTCTGTACTTGTGCATAATGAATTAAAGTAAGAGGCATTAAGTTAAAATGTATTGGTGTTTTTTTTCTGTTGATTAGTACTATTCACAAAACATACTTTATGTATTGGATTATTTTTCAACCTTGACTTGTCATAATGAGTGCTTAACAAGCACTCTGTCCTCTGTGTAAATGGTTAATTTCTCACTACAGCCTCTAGGCAGTTGAATAATTAGAAGGATCAGATTTTTAAAGGCATTTAGGTGCCCATTGATTTCCATGAGTTAGTTGCCTAAATACCTTTAAAATTTGGGCCAAAGTGCCTTTTACTTTTCATCAATATTTTTGTTTAGTAGCTGGGAATTTGTTGGAGTGAGGGAAGAAAAGAAGAAAAATTAATGTTATTTCTCCATCCCCTGATATGAGGATTTATTGTATGTGCTATGTTGGATTGAGATTCACTTAATCTGCACATGGGTCTAAGAAATCTTTATTAAGGCAAAGTGCTCAGCAAGTGATGATCAGTTACTTACAAGTAGGAAGCTCATCAGAATGATCCCATCACAATCGCCTCCAACACTGGACAATACAACGTCAATCTCCCTTTGTTACACAAACTTATTTATAACTTTATCTTTTCTTATACGTATTAGTCTCTCATTTCTATGTTAACTTTCCTCCTCCATCATTACAAGTTTTGTGTTGGTTCAAGTGGATCTTTTTTAGCTTTTTTAGTTACTTTATCTGTTCTTTTTCTCATAAACATGATTAATGTGCAATTTAATAATAATTATAATTAATGGAGATATCCCATCTCCTAGAACTGGAAGGGACCTTGAAAGGTCATCGAGTCCAGCCCCCTGCCTTCACTAGCAGGACCAAGTTCTTACACATGCGCAATTCTACTTATGCTTACGCTGTTAAATGTTATCAGACAAACTCTTAAAATTCACAATACACTTCTATCAGGCCTAAATATGCCTTTACTGCCAATATACTGCAGAGGGTTTTTCTGGCCAGTTCAAATTTTTGAATGAGGAATTATTAGCTGTGTGATAACTGGCTTACCCTGTTATGCGTTAACTTCTAATGAGTAAAAATACATTGTAGGCAGCATCCAGTAGCTATTAACAATACTACATGTATGTTTATGTACACGTATATAGTTAGTTATTACATCCAAAAAACTAAGTTAAGCATTCAGAAGTTAGGAAATGATGGAATTAAAGTTGTCTGTGAAACCTTAATTTAAATCCCTTGTGCATATACATTATAATACAGTCTGTAATTATTTGATCAAACTATTTTCCAAAGGACCTTTGTAGGTATTCTAAAAGTTAAAATGTTGACTTTTAAATGTATAACAACTTTTTGATAATTTTTCTAAATAATATCTTTTTCTACTTTTCTAAGGCCTTAGATTTCAGTGATGATGAAATGGAGAGGCAGGGAAAACCAAAGAAAAAGAAAGCACGGAATCAAGAAAGAAAGAAACCCAAATCAGAAGTGAATGAATCAAGTGAGTAAATACCATAGAGAAAATAAATGGTTTAACCTCAATCCCTCAAACCAAGTCTGAAAAGCATAGTGATAGATACTTCTTTAAATTTCATACTGGTTTAATATTGGAGCTTCGGTACATTTCATCATGAAATCTTTCAATTTTTTTAAAAGTTGTAATTAAAAACACATGAGGACACATCCCTTAAACTTGCACTATTTGTTACGGATAAACACACTAATAAGTTTTATGAGGAGATTATTGTTTTGCTAAATTATCACTTTTTTTCCTATGTAAATATACATAGTATCAGCGGTACGTATAATGAATATTCTAAATTGTCAATTTACCTACTATCCAAAAATGAAAAAGTAAATCTGCTGGTCTAGTGTGCTTGTTGAAACATGGTTAGGAATGGAATTCAGTTCTTTACTCCATAGCTGACAGTGGGGGCAGCTGTCACGAACTCTCACAAAAGGAGTAATGACTCATTAGTGGCCCTCTCTAGAGAACATTTATCAAAACTGACAGACTGCATGGGAGCTGCATCACAGCCCCCTTGGCTGGAAGGACATAGTTTCCTCAGTGCAGAGCCATTGAGTAGAGAGAGAAGACCCTACCCACTAAATGAAAACATTTAATCTTGATGAAGCACTCAGTTCATCATTTACAGTAACCCCTCACTTAATGTTGTCCCGGTTAACGTTATTTTGTTACTAGGTTGCTGACCTATTAGAGAACATACTCCTTTAAAGTCCTGCAATGTTCCCTTATTACATTGTGTGGCTCCCCCCGTTCTGCCCGCCTGGCGCTCCTGCCAGATAGCGGGGTGGGGGTGCCGGAGGCTTGCTCTTTTCCACCCACTCGGCATTTTAGCTCCTGGCAGGAGCGCTGGGCAGGTGGTCCGGGGCAAGCCCCCACGCCCTAACCCCGCTCCCCAGCAGCAGCGCTGGGCGGGCACAACGGGGTAAACCCCCATACCCCCACCCCGTTCCCCGGCAGGAGCCCCAGGTAGATGGAGCAGGGCAAGCCCACATACCCCGATCCCATTATGCTACTGCCTCAACCAAGCTTCACAATCATCATTGGTGAGTACAGTATTACATTGTTAGTATAAAATTATTTAAAACTTATACTGTATATGTATATAATGTCTTTTATCTGGCAAAACTTTTTTTCCTGGAACCTAACCCCTCCCCCTCCATTTACATTAACCCATTAAAGTGTACATAGTCTGGCAAGGAATCTGGTGTAACTGACATTTAAATAATCTCACTTCTTTACTGGAAAAATGGAGGATCTGTTATATGGTGATGTATCTGTAGAAATTTCACAAACGCACCAAAGTTTATTAGAATAGTCTAACCCTTGAACCAGTGGCAAGAGTTGTTCTTGATGCATTAGTCTAGTGGTGGCCTGGAATTTGCAAGAGTTCACCATTGTTTTTCTATTTTGGTTTTGAGTCTGAAAGCCAAATACAAACATAACTCACTAAACTGGAACAAAGAATTGCTATCAGATGAGCTTAAATATTTACAGATTAAATGAGAACATTATTGTGAACTAAAAATATTACTTTGCTTAAGTATTACATTGTCTGGAAGATTATATTTAATTTGCATGTGTGTGCAAACACTACATAACGGTGTACAAGTTTAGATTGAATAAATGGGCCCAAAGAGTCAAAGCTGTTAACATAACTCAGGTAGTGTTCAACATTAAATATTTTAAACCAGGTTCAGTGTTTAGTATACAGAGACCTCAACCTGCTTAGTGCCATGGTAAATGCCATTAAAAATCCTACTAACCTTTTATTAAAGATACAGAAAAGAAGGAAAAACAGTTAAAGCAATTAAAATGTAAAGTATTAAGTAAGGCTTTCATTTTAACAACATCCCTTGTTCCTTTCTCCTAAGCTGAAGAGAATTTTTAGAAGGACATAAACCCTTGTTTGACAATCTTTTAGATGATATCCAAGATAGTAATAGCCATCCTTTTTGGGAAAAAGAGAGGTAATTAGTTGTGATAGGCTGGAGCTGTTATTGCTGCTGCTGTTAAAGTTCGATCTTGTTTCCTAAGAAGATGATATAAGACAAAAACACAAAAGGGGAGAGAAGAAAAGCAAAGATGGAAAATGCAGCTTCTGTCCCTGGTATTGACTTTCACTTGCAACCTCACCTCTGGAAATACACAGTCTTATCAGCCACTCCAAGCCTTGGCAACAGCATTGGGCTGTTCAGGGCATTGCTGTAAGGTGCCTCTTTCTGGTCATGGGTTTATAGCAGTGTTACAAAATATGCAGTCTTGGTTTTTATTAGACAGAAGGCAAAAGGAGAGGGATAGGGAAGGGAAGGGAAGAAGTAAGGTGGGGAAAGAAAAGGATACATAGGAGCGTTAAGTAGTTGGCAAGGTCTAACATCCCCGAAAGTATTCAGGATTCAACTGGAGCTGGTGATGTCACCTAGCGCGCTCGCTCTCTCTCTCTCTCTCGCTCTCTTTCTGTCTCAGTTTGTTTAAGACATCTTTCAAGTTCAGGATAAGAACTCCCAAAGAAGTTCTGGGATCCCAGGAGACCTTTGGGATGGCAGCCATGATGGGAAGCTTGTTTCAGTAGCTGTTGGCAATCAGCTTTTGCTATTTTTTTTTTTTTTTTAAAGGCTTGTTTTTTAAGGACCCCGAAAGGGAGGTTTGGATGGAATAGTCCATTCTTTAATTATTTTTGTTCACCAATTGTTAGGCCTAGTTTCTGAAACATCAATTTTGGCCTATTGATTTTCAGTTCCACACTTTTCTTGTTTACCAAGCATGATTTTAACATAGTCTTTGAGTTATATCACTAGGTCTTTTTATTGGGACTAATTGAGTTTTTCTGTTTTGCTTTTGCACCTTTTCACATCAACGTTTGTTGTTATAGATCAGGGGTCAGCAACCTTTCAGAAGTGGTGTGCCGAGTCTTCATTTATTCACTCTAATTTAAGGTTTCGTGTGCCGGTAATACATTTTAACGTTTTTAGAAGGTCTCTTTCTATAAGTCTATATTATATAACTAATCTATTGTATGTAAAGTAAACAAGGTTTTCAAAATGTTTTAGAAGCATCATTTAAAATTAAATTAAAATGCTGATCTTACGCCACCAGCCTGCTCAGCTCGCTGCCAGCCTGGGGTTCTGTTCACCTAGGCCGGCAGAGGGCTGATCAGGGCCTGCGGCCGGGACCCCAGACCTGGGGGTGGGGGGGTGTTTCAGGGGTCAGGGCTGGGGGAGGGGGTTCAGGGAAGAAGGCTGGTGTGTGTGGGGGGTGGGGTTCAGAGATTAGGGCAGAGGGATGGGGCTGTGGGGGGTGCAGGGCAGAAGGCTGGGGGTATGGGGGTGCAGGGCAGACGGCTGGGTGTGTTGGGGTGGGGGGGTTCAGGGCAGAAGGCTGGGGGCATGGGGGGTGTAGGGCAGAGGGATGGGTGTGTGGTGGGGTGGGGGGTTCAGGGCAGAGGGGTGGGGGGTGCAGGGCAGAAGGCTGGGGTGCTCGGCTCGTGGGGGTGCTCCCAGCCCCCTGCCCTGAGCGGCTCAGGGCAGGGGGCTGGAAGGGATATGCCCTGTTCCACCCGCTTCCCCCAGGCTCCGTCCCTACCTCTCTCTGCGTCCCCTACGGAGCTGTGTGCATGCTGCCGTTCTTCGCCCTCCCCCTCGCTAGGGCCATCAGCTGATTGGCGCAGGGACGGAGAGGAGAAGGGGCAGGAAAGCACCACTGGGGGAAGAAGAGGGGGAGGGGGGAAGCTTGGCTGCTGCAGAACCAAGCTTCTGCCTCCTGCCCCGCAGGGGAGAGCAGTGGGCGGGGGGGCTGAGTGGGGCGGGGGGCCGGGACCGCGGCAGGGAGCTGCGTGCCACTCAAAATCGGCTCGCGTGCCGTAGGTTGCTGACCCCTGTTTATAGATTATGACCTCTTATGAACTCGCTCATTTTTTTATTTTTTTTTTACAGTTGAGCTCATAATTAACCTGTAGTCTCAGTTATTACAACAGTAGGAATGTCAATAAAAATGTAAATTCCCTAGATGACTAATGCTGAATCTTGTGAATGTTTTATGACCAAAGACATCCTGATAATTTTCCTTTCAGTTTAATAAGCTCAGTTTTTTAAACGTACATGTTTTTAAAATTATCTTCCACAGTGAGTCAAAATACCTTTTAATTAAGGGCTCTATGACTTGGTTTTTGTTATCATAAAAATCAAAATCCTGATTAAGCCTCATATGTGCTTACTCTGATAAACTAAATAATTAGAGTTAATATAGGGGCCTTTGACACTACCTTTCATGAGACATGTAAAATTTAAATGATGAAATCAAGATTTGTCATACTGCTGTTGATAAATTGTATAGTCAATTGCTTGACCACACTTTGGTTTGGTATGAAATGTATTCAAGAGACCAAATAACCATTTTCAGTCAGGTTCATTGCTAAAGGATATTAGTTTCAGGGAAGCTGTCCTGTGCAGGTGTTGTTAAATTCAACATACACACAAGGTGTGCTCCCAAAGTTACACATTTTAACTAGGAGTGTTTATCATCCTATAAATGATATTGCAAGTTACAAAACTTTTTACATATCACTAAAATCCACCAGTTTGTCACAGTTCTTTAACTTGTTGTTCTGTTCCGTCCTTATTCTTATTTTGTATACTAGTATTTTAGATCCTGGTTCATGAAGGTACCTCCTCAGCTTGTACCGTGTCAGAACGTTAATGTATTTTCCCTTTGGTACATTTCTTGTGTTCTAATGCCAAAGCTGAGTTTAGCTTTGTAAAGTGATACTTAGTGGAAGTGAACAGGCTTATAAAAAGACATAGGTCAAAACAGGCCCTGTAACTGCTAGAAATTTTATTTATATATATATATAAAGTTATATTGATACTGTATGCTTAATGCATATTAATATATGTGGAATCAATAATTCACGTTGATAATATGATATAATTATAATTAGCCTTGCATATATTGGTCAACTCTGTGCAGGGGTGAAAGTAGAAATAGGGACTTACCGGTACGGGGCTGGGTTGGGGCTGGCTCTGGCCCCGGAAGGGGCGGGGTCTCGGGCGGAAGGGGCGGGAATGAGGGGGTCAGAGCCAGCCCCGGCCCACCCTGCACCGGTAAGTGCCCTCGCCCTCCCCCTCCCCCGCCAGGGTAGCAGCGGCAGCTGGGGGCTCCGGCAGCAGTTTAAGGGGCCCAGGGCTCAGCCGCTGCTACCGCTCTGGGCCCTTTAAACTGCTGCCAGAGCCCCCGGCTGCTGCTGCTATCCCAGGGCTCCGGGGGCTATTTAAAGGGCCCGGGGCTCCCCTACCTCTACCGCCCCGGGCCCTTTAAATAGCCACTGGAGCCTGCCAGAGTGGTGGCAGGGCTCCCGCGGCTATTTAAAGGGCCCTGGGCAGTAGAGGCAGCGGGAGCCCCGGCCCTTTTAATAGCCCCTGGAGCCCCGCCGCTTCTCCAGGGTTCCAGCAGTGGGGCTCTGGCGGCACTTTAAAGGGCCTGGGGCTCCAGCTGCTGCTGGGAGCCCCAGGCCCTTTAAATTGCTGCCTGGGGAAGCCGGGCTGCCCCGGTACGGCGCACCGGCTCTTGCAGGTACGCTGTACCGGGGTGTACCGGCTTACTTTCACCTCTAACTCTATGCATAAATACTATGTCTTGGCTTCTTATCTGACCAAAATGTGTGTGTGTGTGGGGGGGGGGGGGGGGTTTGACAGCTACAGGCAAATTATTGGGTTTATTGGATTTACCCAATAAACAATTGGTTGTTTATTAGGTAAATCCAGTACGAGTAATCTTAGCAGTGTTCAGTGGAGTTAAAATCTGAAAACTCCTGCACAGAATCAGAACACAAATTTTACATCTTCAGCTTTATATTTTTTTCTATTCAAAATAAACTCTTAAATTGTATTGTAAAGAAAACTTTAGAGTGTGCTATTCATAATTTGAGTATCCCTATGGTAAATAAATCTGAGCGTGCTGGAGGGGGGGAAAAGTTTGTTTCTTCTTTTTACTACTAATTTTCAAGCCTTCAAATCCTACAAGAAAAACCCACGAAATATCACTGTTATTTCAGCATTGTTCCAAAAAAAAAACCAACCTAATGGAGTTCATTTAACATTTTGTTTACAAATGGTAATTTATTGGCCACACTAATCACACAAAATTTACTAATTTCAGATGTTTAAAAGATACCTTACAGTTCATATGGTTTATTTTTTCATCATTTTAAAAACACAAATAGGTCAGCTGATAATCATAATCTAGTCCTTGTTTTGAGTTTGTTTAAATGTTGGTTACATACTTTTATGTTTAATTATTAGATTTTAAAGAGGAAGAGAAGACTACCTGTTTTGTCAGACTTTTAGACTAAGCTGTTTTAAATATAGTCCAAGTTCCAAAATTTGAATATTAAGACTTTAAAAAAAAGTAATTCTGTGGCTATTTTTTAAGGTGAGAATAATGAAGTTCAACATCAGCCTATGCAAAAGCCTACTTCAAATTATTCAAGAGGATATCGTGTCAGAGAATTTAACCCTGGCTTCTCAAGGGACAGGTTTCCTCATCCATCTGTTAATCCAGGCTACTCAAGACCACAACTAAGACCTCCGCACTTGTACTCTTCAGATCACAGGCTACATCAAGAATCTGCAATGTTTCCACAGCCTCATAGACAAAAAAATCCCATGATGCTTCAGTATCCTTTTCCTCCTCCAGGATTTGGACCTGTTGGTAATGAGATGCATCACTTTCCACCCCCAAATCCAAACATGATGTGGACAGGGCCCAACTTGTACTCTAACATTTATAGTCCACCATTCCCATTCCCTCCGCCCCCTCCTCCACCCCCACCCCCGCCACCTGCTTCTCCAAATGGTCATCCATCTCAGTTTGGACCTCACAGTTAGATGAGTATTTTCATGACTGAGTGTACAATGAGCGGCAGATCTTGGAAAACTATGGCTTTCCCACCCACAAACCCCCTTATGTTTTGTGATTGCTATTTACATTTTATATGAGGGAGCTTAAATTATGTAGAAGAACAGAATAAATCCAAAGTTCTAATGCTAAATAGATACAGCCTTATGCAGCAATGTCAGACATACAAAGACTGGTGTTTCTTTTGATAAGCCCATCTTTAAAAAACTGAAATATATTGAATAATGATTTAACTTTGATAATATGTAGTAAGTTTGAAGTATTCCAAGAATTAATAAACACTATTTTTACATTTGTAACTGTCTAGATGTGTTTTTGTAGCAACTTTTAAACTAGCATTTATATAAAGTATCAATCTGATAGAGGTACGAGAGGAAATATTTGCTCTTGAGATGAAAATAAGGATATATTGACATAAATAGCATGATGATTGGTCCAGAAAAATATTTTAGGAAAAAAGCAAATATTGTAGTTTGTATCTTAACTGAAAATGTTGCTTCTGTACAACTTGTTGAAAAATATTACATAATTCACTTTCATCACATTCTAAAGACCAGTATTATATACCCTTTCTAAGAGGGTACTGTGACAGATATTGCAACTGCATGTAATATCTCGAGGGACCATATTGTATTAAGTTCATGAATGGTTTATGAATCACTAGGGGCCAGGGATTGTATGTAGCTCCACTGCGCGAGTGTTACTACAGCTCCTCCAGGAAATAAAAAACAGTAGGGAGGTGATTAAGGCAAATCACTCAGGCTGCAACCAGAGAATTATCAGCTCCTGAGGAGGTTGGTGTATGCTGGTTCAGACTGTTTTTTTCCAGAGAGCAAAAAGGGCTTTTGGTATAAAAACAATGAATTTATAATAACAATGGGCCCTCTTTCTGATCTAGCAAATGGACAGGACGTTTGTGCAAATGAGACCCCAACTTTTGTGGAGGGTTGGAGAGACTTACTTACTAGGGACCCATAAGACGGATGACTTCTGATAAGCTTTTAGCATCTGTATAGGAATTTTGATTGTTTTTATATGTTTTCTCTGTAATGCCTGGTATACACTTGTAGCCCCTGGAGAAAGGTTAACCACAGGTGATAGACCACAGTCACACTTGCTAGAGAAATCAGTCAGGTGCAGAGGGACTGCAAGCCTAAATCCCTGGTCTGGAGGGAGAGGTGTGGGTCTCTGCCCAAGAGCCTGAAATCTTAAGTGGGTATCCTCCAGGAAGATCAGGGTGGGGAGGGGGCAAAGGTTCAGTTAACCCTGAAACTGTGACAGGTTAATCACTGCTAAAACAAGGTTTTTTGTATTCTGTTTCTGAACTGATTTGCAAGTGAACTGTTTTGTAAACATATATTGAGCCAAATTTTTCTCCTCATGTCTGAAGCAACTGTAAATCTTGAGTAACTTGCTGAATGAGCCACTCTGGATAATCAGGTAACTAGCTACTCTGGGGATAGAATTGGACTCACTAGGTTACCTGCATTATGAAATTAATATAAAAAAAGAATTGTATGAGAACAAAGCTATACTTTAGGAATTTAAAATCTTTACTTAGATATATTAGGAAGTAAATCTGTTAGGCTAGAAACGTGAGGGAACCATATTATAAGGAAACAGGGCCTGCATCAGAGCCAGTCACAGGGCAACCTAATGCGTGCATCTGGCTTGTAGTGGGCTGCCTAACTGGCTACGCTGCCTGATTGGTTGGAAGGGTCAGTGGATCAGCTTTTAAGCCCAGAAGCAATTTAGCTGCTGCTCAAAGCAGTCACCAACAGCTGTGATAGCTCTTGTTCCTGCCTTTTTCTCTTATTGAATTAGCTTTAATACCTTTGGAGTCCATTGTATTAAAATGCAATTGTGTATGAGTTATCGTGGAATTGCTTGTAATTTCTATAAGAGATTGACTAATTCAATCACTGGAAGATTTTAGGAACTTCAAAGGGCCTTTTGGAACAATACATGTAAAGTGGTTTTACTAGGATTTCCTGGGTCGTGTAAGGGGAATGCAAATGATCCACTTTGAATCCACCCTTTTGAAGCTATGCCCCAGTGAGGAAAATCCATTGTCTACTAATTGATCTGGAGTTTCCAGGAGCACGTGAAGACCTCTGAACACTATAAAGGGTGGACTAAATATGTTCTGAAAGTGCTTGTTCTGAGTGGAAGCCTGAGAATGGGTGATCTTGCTGGACCACTGAGGGAAATACAGGTGCTGTTGCCCTGAGCCATGACAAATTGATTAACCTATTCCCACAAATAAGGAAATCCATGTGACAGGTTACTCCCCACTCTGGGGTGCCACCTGATGTACTGGGATACCTCCTTGCCCGCCTGTTCCACCAGCCTGGGCTCCCTTATACTGTCCTGCTGAGCCAGGCCCTCAAGCCTCCTCCAGCACACACACAAATAGGGGCACACCCAGCTGCAGAAAGATAGACACTGAAATCAGCTCTGCATGGGAAGACTCAGCTAGGGAATTGCCCAGAACTCAAGTGCACTCCCTCTCTGGAGTGTAAACCCAAAATTGTATTGTCTTGCGCGGCACAAAAATTCTACAGCGTAAGCTCATTACATTCGCTTTCTCCCTCAGTGTGGAGGAAGATATGCACAGCTTTTTGCCCCCAGTTATGAATTCCACAAACTGGTTTAGAGACAACAAAAACAAGTTTATTAACTACAAAAGATAGATTTTAAGTGATTATATGAGATAGCAAACTGATCAAAGCAGATTATGGAACAGATAAAATAAACACGCAAAATAAGCTTAATACATCAAAGAAACTTGTTACAAGTAGTAATTTCTCCCCCTAGATGTTTTCAGCATTTCTTTCACAGGCCAGACACCTTTTCCAGCCTGGGCTCAGCTCTTCTCCCCCCGTTTCTTTGTTTCATCCTGGGTGGGGATTCAGTGAAGAATGAACCCTGATTAACTCACTTCTCTGCCTTAAATAGGATTTACCTATGGTGGGAATATTTTGTTTCCCAGTTTGATCCCTACTCCCTATTAGTGGAAAAATACTAGTAGTCCAAGATGGAGTCCAGTACCAGATGACATGATCACATGACCCTGCAGTGTCAAAGCAGTCATGAGTCAAAGGTTGTTTGCAGCATCCCAGGAAGCTTCTCATGAAGGTGGGAGATTAGCATCTTCAAAGTCCTATTGTTCTCCCTAATGGCCCATCCAGGCTGATTGCATTCTGTCTAGTGTGCGCTCCCCAGGTGTAAACCCACTTGTAATTGTTATATAGTAAATATTCCATACATGCATACAAATAGGTTAATAATAATCAGTAAATCATAACCTTTCCAACGATACCTCACATGACCCATCTTACATAAAATGCATCTTAGTTATGCCATATTCATATCATAACAATATCTCTATGAAGAATGTGGGGTGTAGTGTCACAACCCACTCCTACATTGGATTTGAACTTAGTTCTTAACTGCCTCATGAACTCTCCATTTGAGGCACTAGCTAATTGCTCTATGCTACACTTATTTAAGAAAACAGCATTTTTGGGTAGCCATAACTTCCACAGAGTTGGAGAACTGGGGGCATGAATGGCAGACACATTTTTACAGTTTTCTTTTAGAAAAAGGTTTCCTCATGTCCACATCTTAAATTTTTAACCCAAAATATCCTCTAATTTCTAGATCAATTATGTTATATATCTTCTTGTGTTTTTTCCAAAGCCTCAACACTCTAGGCTGGAATCTACCCTCCATACTCTGGATGCTAGAAGGGAGTTAGCCTTCTATTTGAACTGTAGCCTGATTTGGGGTGTGTTAGTAGTGTTGATTTAATTTAATTTTAATTAATTAATTTTAATAATGATTATTGTGGATATTAATTAGTATGGGTTTTGTCTCGCCAATTTTTGATCAGAAGTTTGTCCTGAATCAGGCTTTACAGAGTTTATAAAAGGGAACTTCGGGGTTATGACAAGAAGTTTACACTGAGACAGATGTAGTTATAACGACTTTTTATTAAAATCAATGAAGATAGTAAGTAAATGGTAAAACAGTTAGAATTACAGAGTTAGACTTGTATCACAGTTCTTTAAGAGATAGATATATATGAATATAAGATTATAAGCTGCAAAGTTGATTAATACTCACACTCTGTTTTGATAATAACTTGGTGTTGGCAACACCTTGGGCATTTTTCACACCTCTGTCAGAGGAAGCTACTGCAGAGTTATTTACTTTCTAACTTAACTATATGTTTCAACTAAAAATAAAATATACAGGTGTCAAGGCTGTATCCCCACTTTGAACTTTAGGGTACAAATGTAGGGGCCTGCATGAGGACTTCTAAGCTTAACTACCAGCTTAGTTCTGGTCCGCTGCCACCATTCCCTACCCTGGGAAGCTTTTAGAAACTTTTCACCAATTTCCTGGTGAATACAGATCCAAACTCCTTGGATCTTAAACAAGGAAAAATTGACCCTTCCCCCCTCCTTCCTTTCACCAACTCCTGGTGAATACAGATCCAAACCCCCTTGGATCTTAAAACAAGGAGAAATTGACCCTTCCCCCCTCCTTCCTTTCACCAACTCCTGGTGAATACAGATCCAAACCCCCTTGGATCTTAAGACAAGGAGAAATCAATCAGGTTCTTAAAAAGAAGGCTTTTAATTAAAGAAAAAGGTAAAAATCATCTCTGTAAAATCAGTATGGAAAATAGCTTTACAGGGTAATCAAACTTAAAGAGCTCAAAGGACCCCCCTCTGTCTTAGGTTCAAAGTATAGCAAACAAAGATAAACACTCTAGTAAAAGGTACATTTACAAGTTGAGAAAACAAAGTAAATCTAAGACGCCTTGCCTGGCTTTTACTTACAATTTTGAAAATAAGAGAGACTTGTTTAGAAAGATGGGGAGAACCTGGATTGATGTCTGGTCCCTCTCAGTCCGAAGAGCGAACCACCCCTTCAAACAAAGAGCACACACAAAAAACTCCCCCCCCCCCCCCCCCCCCCAAGATTTGAAAGTATCTTGTCCCCTTATTGGCCCTTTGGGTCAGGTGTCAGCCAGGTTACCCGAGCTTCTTAACCCTTTACAGGTAAAAGGATTTTGGAGTCTCTGGCCAGGAGGGATTTTAGTACTGTACACAGGAGAGCTGTTACCCTTCCCTTTATAGTTATGACACGCCCCCCAAATCACAGATAGTGTTGGACGTTCGGTTCCACACTGGCTGTGATTTCTTCCTGGAGTTCTAGGAGAAAACAGAGTTAACAAGACACATGTACCTTTAGACGTACTACTGATTATATAAAAACTAACAATATGTTTTATTCCAAGAACAATTGTTAACCAGTTAACTCTGGGAAACTTTCCCGGGAGAGTGCATCAGCCACTTTGTTAGAAGCTTCTGAAATGTGTTGTATTTCAAAATCAAAATTTTGGAGAGCTAAACTCCACCGAAGAAGTTTTTTGTTATTTTGCTTGGCGGTATGAAGCCACTGTAGCGCAGCATGGTCTGTTTGTAGTTGGAAACGCCGTCCCCAAACATATGGGCGTAGCTTTTCCAGCGTGTACACAATGGCGTAGCATTCCTTTTCGCTGATTGACCAGTGGCTTTCCCTCTCAGACAGTTTCTTGCTGAGAAACACGACAGGATGGAATTCTTGATCCGGTCCTTCCTGCATTAAAACTGCTCCTACGCCCCGCTCGGACGCATCTGTGGTTACTAGGAACGGTTTGTCAAAGTCTGGGGCCCTTAGCACAGGGTCAGACATGAGTGTTGCCTTAAGCTGGTTAAAGGCCTTTTGACACTCATCAGTCCACTGAACTGCATTTGGCTGTTTCTTTCTGGTTAGGTCTGTCAGCGGGGCGGCGATTTGGCTGTAGTGTGGTACAAATCGCCTATAATATCCGGCCAAGCCTAAGAAGGATTGGACCTGTTTCTTTGACTTTGGAACCGGCCACTTTTGGATAGCATCCACTTTGGCCTGTAGGGGATTTATAGTTCCTTGACCCACCTGGTGCCCCAGGTACGTCACTTTGTTTTGGCCTATTTGACACTTTTTAGCCTTAACAGTTCGAGCGCATCCGGCAGGCAGGACTAAGACTTTTTCCAGGTGCTCCAGGTGTTCTGTCCATGAATCAGAAAAAATGGCCACATCATCGAGGTAGGCAACTGCAGATTCTCCCAATCCCGCTAAGAGACCATCTACAAGTCTTTGGAAGGTGGCGGGTGCATTTCGCAACCCGAAAGGGAGTACATTGAATTCATACACCCCTGCCTGGGTGACGAAGGCGGACCTTTCCTTAGCGGGTTCATCTAGTGGTACTTGCCAGTACCCCTTGGTTAAGTCTAAAGTAGAGATGAATTGGGCATGTCCCAATTTCTCCAATAGCTCATCTGTGCGTGGCATTGGATAGTTGTCAGGACGAGTTACAGCATTTAGCTTACGGTAGTCCACGCAAAAGCGTATTTCCCCATCTGGTTTGGGAACTAGAACCACTGGAGATGCCCATGCACTGGTAGAGGGGCGGATTATACCCATCTGTAGCATGTCCTGGATCTCCCTTTGTATAGCAGCTTGGGCATGAGGTGACTCCCGGTAGGGTGGGGTTCTAATTGGGTGAGCATTACCTGTGTCAATGGAGTGGTATGCCCGTTCGGTCCGTCCTGGAGTGGCTGAGAAAATCGGTGCAAAGCTTGTGCACAGCTCCTTGATCTGCTGTTGCTGCAGACGTCCCAGGGTCGTGGAGAGGTTCACCTCTTCCACGCCACCATTCCTTTTTCCTTCGTAGTAGACACCTGCAGGCCACTCCGCGTCATCTGTTTCCTGGGCTGTAAACTGACAAACGTTTAATTCTCTGGAATAAAAGGGCTTAAGAGAATTAACATGGTATACCTTAGGCTTTATGTTGGAGGTGGGGGAGGCTATGAGATAGTTAACAGCTCCTAGGCGCTCCTGGACCGTGAATGGCTCTTCCCACGACGCTTCCATTTTATGGGCCTGGAGCGCCTTTAAGACCATGACTTGGTCTCCTACTTTGAAGGACCGTTCTCTGGAATGTTTATCATACCAGGCCTTTTGCTCTTCCTGAGCATCCTTTAGGTTTTCTTTAGCAAGGGCTAAAGAGTGTCGGAGGGTGCTTTGTAGGTTGCTTACAAAGTCTAGAATGTTAGTTCCTGGAGAAGGCGTAAACCCCTCCCATTGTTGCTTCACCAACTGTAATGGCCCCTTAACCTCGCGGCCATACACAAGTTCAAATGGTGAAAACCCTAAACTGGGATGTGGTACCGCCCTGTAGGCAAAAAGCAACTGCTGCAACACTAGGTCCCAATCATTGGAGTGTTCATTTACGAATTTACGTATCATGGCCCCCAAAGTTCCATTAAACCTCTCCACCAGACCATTGGTTTGATGGTGATGAGGGGTGGCAACCAAGTGATTCACCCCATGAGCTTCCCACAGGTTTTTCATGTTCCCTGCCAGGAAATTAGTTCCCGAATCTGTAAGTATGTCGGAGGGCCACCCTACCCTGGCAAAAATGTCTGCTAATGCCTGGCACACACTGTTAGCCCTGGTGTTGCTTAAGGGTACAGCTTCCGGCCATCGGGTAGCAAAATCCATGAAAGTCAGTACGTACTGCTTTCCTCTGGGTGTCTTCTTTGGGAAAGGACCCAGAATATCCACAGCTACTCGCTGAAATGGGACCTCAATTATGGGTAGTGGCTGGAGAGGGGCTTTAACCTGGTCTTGGGGCTTTCCCACTAGTTGGCACACCTCACAAGACCGGACATAATTAGCAACGTCCTTGCCCATTCCCTCCCAGTGGAAGGACTTCCCCAACCGGTCTTTGGTTCTGTTCACCCCAGAATGGCCACTGGGATGATCATGGGCTAAGCTCAAGAGCTTTACCCGATACTTAGTGGGAACTACCAACTGTCTTTGAGGATGCCATTCTTCCTGGTGCCCACCAGAAAGAGTCTCCTTGTATAAAAGTCCTTGTTCTACAACAAACCGGGATCGGTTAGAAGAGCTGAGAGGCGGTGGGGTGCTCCGTGCCGCCGCCCAAGCTTTCTGAAGGCTGTCATCTGCTTCCTGCTCGGCCTGGAACTGTTCCCTTGATGCTGGAGACATCAGTTCCTCCTTGGACTGTGGACTGGGGCTTGGTCCCTCTGGAAGCGATGCAGGTGCTGGGGCTGTTTCCATTGACTGTGAACCGCTGTCCGCTGGTGCACTATGTGGTATTTCAGGCTCTGGCTGAGCCTCTTGGGTAGGGTTATCTGCTGCTTCCACCAGTTCAGACTCGCTGGTGCCCTCTGGCGTTGGAGTTGTAGACGGGTTTGCAAGTGCTGGACTCAGTGCTGGCAATGGTTCTGGTGCTGGCTGCTTTGCCAGTTCTGGTTCTGGGACTGCCTGTGGTTGGGTCTCTGGGATTGGATCCACTACGGCTGTTGCAGTCGTTGGCAGGGGATCCGGTTCCACCACCTTTGTTTGGGTCTCTGGTAACACAGACGGGGCCCTGGTGGACGGCTCAGGAACAGGGATGGGGGTGAAAGCTTGCTTAGCCTGGCTGCGGGTGACTATTCCCACCCTCTTGGCTAGCTTCACATGGTTGGCCAAGTCTTCCCCCAGCAGCATGGGGATGGGATAATTGTCATAGACTGCAAAAGTCCACATTCCTGACCAGCCCTTGTACTGGACATGCAACTTGGCTGTAGGCAAGGTTACCGACTGTGACACAAAGGGTTGAATTGTCACTGTAGCCTCCGGGTTGATGAGTTTGGGGTCCACTAGGGATTGGTGGATAGTTGACACTTGTGCCCCAGTGTCCCTCCAAGCGATAACCTTCTTTCCGCCCACTCTCAAGGTTTCCCTTCGCTCCGAGGGTATGAGAGAGGCATCTGGGTCTGGGGATCTTTGGTGTGATTGGGGTGTAATGAACTGTAATCGGTTGGGGTTCTTGGGGCAGTGAGCCTTTATATGCCCCAGTTCATTACATTTAAAACATCGCCCTGCTAAGGTATCACTGGGGCGATGTTGGTTGATGGAGACTGGTGTGGTGGGGTGAGAAGGCGTCTGGGGTTTCCCTTGGGATGTGGGTGGGGCCTTGGGTTGTCCCCGGTGGTAAGGTTTTGTTTCAGCTTGCCCCTTCTGATATTAGCTCCAACTGCTACTAGCTTTTTTCTTTTCTGTCACCTCCACCCACTTGGCTCCAATCTCCCCCGCCTCGGTTACAGTTTTGGGCTTCCCATCTAGGATGTACCTTTCTATTTCCTCAGGAACACCCTCTAAAAACTGCTCCATTTGCAATAGGAAGGGCAACTCTTCCGTAGATTTAACATTTGCTCCTGATATCCAGGCATCCCAATTTTTCCCAATGTGGTAGGCATGTCGGGTAAATGACACATCGGGTTTTCACCTTAGGGCTCTGAACCGCCGACGGGCATGCTCAGGTGTTAGCCTCATTCTGATTCTGGCCTTGTTTTTAAAAAGTTCATAACTGTTCATGTGTTCCTTAGGCATTTCAGCCGCCACCTCTGCTAAGGGTCCACTGAGCTGCGGCCTCAGCTCTACCATGTACTGGGTTGGAGTGATGCTGTATCCAAGGCAGGCCCTTTCAAAATTTTCTAAGAAGGCCTCAGTATCATCGCCTGCCTTGTAGGTGGGGAATTTCCTGGGATGGGAAGTGGCACCTGGAGTGGAGTTGCTAGGATGGTCTGATGCATCCTGCCTAGCACTTGCTGCTTCCAGTTCATGCTTCCTTTCTCTTTCTCTCGCCTCCTCTTTGGCTTTTTCCAGCTCCATCTCTCTCTTGTGGGCCTCCTCTTTGGCTTTCTCTTCTCTTTTATGGGCCTCCTCTTTGGCTTTTTCCAGCTCCATCTCTCTCTTGTGGGCCTCCTCTTTGGCTTTTTCTTCTCTTTTATGGGCCTCCTCTTCAAGTTTTTTAATTTGAAGCAGTCTTTGATGTTTTCTTTCATTTTCTTCTGCTTCTAGTTTGGCCAGTTCTATTTTGTTAGCTACTTCTTTGGTAGTCATTTTCCTGTTTTCTTGTGCTGGGTCACACCCCTCTGCAGTTGACTGAAACTGGGATGTACTTAGCTCTGGCTGCTGCTGAGTTAACAGAGACTTTTTAACAAGCTACTCCCGAGGATGTAAAAAGAAAAAAAAAAACAATTCAGCTTGTAAATTGCCTTTACCAGTCAAAGTTTGTTTGCTTATTTGAACACTTCTCTTAACAAAGGACCTTGTTAAAAAAAACTTAACACCTCTGCCTTCAGGCAAGGAGAGATAAGATATGCATCTACCTTCAGCTCTGCTTTCCAAGCAGCTAGAAGGAAAAAAAAAATCTCTTACTGGCTTTTGGGTTTAAGACGAATCCCACCGCTCTGCCATCATGTCAAGGCTGTATCCCCACTTTGAACTTTAGGGTACAAATGTAGGGGCCTGCATGAGGACTTCTAAGCTTAACTACCAGCTTAGTTCTGGTCCGCTGCCACCATTCCCTACCCTGGGAAGCTTTTAGAAACTTTTCACCAATTTCCTGGTGAATACAGATCCAAACTCCTTGGATCTTAAACAAGGAGAAATTGACCCTTCCCCCCTCCTTCCTTTCACCAACTCCTGGTGAATACAGATCCAAACCCCCTTGGATCTTAAAACAAGGAGAAATTGACCCTTCCCCCCTCCTTCCTTTCACCAACTCCTGGTGAATACAGATCCAAACCCCCTTGGATCTTAAGACAAGGAGAAATCAATCAGGTTTTTAAAAAGAAGGCTTTTAATTAAAGAAAAAGGTAAAAATCATCTCTGTAAAATCAGTATGGAAAATAGCTTTACAGGGTAATCAAACTTAAAGAGCTCAAAGGACCCCCCTCTGTCTTAGGTTCAAAGTATAGCAAACAAAGATAAACACTCTAGTAAAAGGTACATTTACAAGTTGAGAAAACAAAGTAAATCTAAGACGCCTTGCCTGGCTTTTACTTACAATTTTGAAAATAAGAGAGACTTGTTTAGAAAGATGGGGAGAACCTGGATTGATGTCTGGTCCTTCTCAGTCCCAAGAGCGAACCACCCCTTCAAACAAAGAGCACACACAAAAAAATTCCCCCCCCCCCAAGATTTGAACGTATCTTGTCCCCTTATTGGCCCTTTGGGTCAGGTGTCAGCCAGGTTACCCGAGCTTCTTAACCCTTTACAGGTAAAAGGATTTTGGAGTCTCTGGCCAGGAGGGATTTTAGTACTGTACACAGGAGAGCTGTTACCCTTCCCTTTATAGTTATGACAACAGGAGATTACATACCTTTTTAACTTACAGTCTTGAAAAGAATGAAGAACGAAGAACTATCAATAGTTGATAGCCATGTAGGAGATGGGTAGCATCGATACGTAGTTGAAAGGTGGAGGCAATGAAGAGTAGACAGGAGCAGATAGGTGGGTAGATTGCCTGTCTAATGCTGAGCTGCCTCGCCTTTTTATTGGGTATTAATCGGAAATCCTTCCTCTTATGCCCAAATTTCATTCTTCCCCCACGGAAATGTTAGGGTATACTTACCCCATAGGCTAATATGTATGTGCGTATGGATGACAGGTATGTACGCACTTGTGGTGTATCTGTTAGATTGTGGGCAAAACCCCTTTTTTCCCCACCCTTTATTATTATTGGTTTAGGTAAAGGTCTCTAGACATCTGTGTGGGTATTTTGTCTAATTTTACTTTTTCTGGGTAAGGGTCTCAAAAGGTGTTAACTTCGCATTAGCTCAATCATACAGGGTTTTGGCCTGTAGGTAGGTCTCTTGCATTACAGCCAAACTTACTTTAATATAAAATCTATAAGCCTTAATACATCAAATACTCATTTTTATAAAAAAGATATATTTATACAGACAAGCAGATTAATCCTTAGGGCTACAGAACAGAACCATGTGGCTTAGAGTGCCTCTGAGACTGTTTCATTTGCAGAGAGATCAAAAGCTTACAATTTCCACCTAAAGGCTTTCAAAATGGATTTCTGGCTGTATCCTTACTTGTTAAAAGGCTACTAACGTTAAGCGTCCTTTAAGAATGTGACAGCTTATTTCACTAGATCCCAATCCACTTCCATGGCATGGGTGAAAGATATGCCAGTGACTGAAATTTGCAAAGCTGGGCATCTGTTCACACTTTCTCAAAGCACTATGCCCATGTAGAGCCTCTAGGACAGATCATCAGTCTTACATCTGGCTCCAAAGCTCTCTCCTACAGATACTGCTTGGGAGCCACCTGAAGTGGAGCTCATAGGGACACAACTTGAGGAAGGAGAGGTTACTTGCCTTGTTCTTCCAGATGTGTCTTCCTGTGGGTGCTCCACTACTTGCCATCCACTTCAGTCTCTCATCTGTGTCATTTCACAGTGCAGAAGGAACCAAGGATAGTTCATCCAAGCAACTGTATATATCCTAGGTACCACGCACAAGGAGGTGTAGAGCTTGAGTGTAGGCCAAATGAGCACTGCTACTGAAAATCTCTGATTAAAGGTATGTGGTGCACCCACAGGGGGGCACACCATGAAGAACTCCAGTTACTTCAGAAGGTAACTGCTCCTTCTCAGCCTTTTGGTCTCCCCATTTTCTTCCCTTTCTCCTGCTCCACAAAGAAAACAAAATCTGTACCTGAAAGGCAAATACCTTCTCACAACTCTGCTAAATTGCCCCTGGCTTGCTGATCTGGTCAAATCGGTTGTAGGAGGGACTCTTCTTCAGCCCCAGGTTTCCAAACAATACTTCCTCCAGCCTTTTGTTGTTGTTGTTGTTCCAGTTACTAATGAACTTACACTGCACAGTAACAGGTAAGATCATCAAGTGTTTGGAGGCCCTTCCAAAATATGTAGGCACTACAGAATGAGTAGGTATATAGACGTCTTGAATGTCTTTGGTTTTGGAAGTTTAAAGCATACCCCCAAGGTTAGTTTAACATTTTCAAGTTTGTTAATTAATATTCATGATTACTGTAAAAAGACATTGCACTGACTGAACTACAGAACATGACAGAATTAGAGTTACATGTTTTATCTTCTGTTACTAATGTGCCAGAAGATTTCAACAAATAGGTTTTAAAATTGTAGCATGACAAAATATTGCTAATTTATTTTTTGGGGGGTGGGGTGGGTTAATTCCCTATCTGGTTATAGAACTAGACTTTCAAGCAAAAATAAGTTTGTGGCACTGGTTCATCTTTGTTTCATAATGTTTTTGGTTATACCTTTCTTAAGACATTGTGTCCCACCTTTAATGACACCTACTGGAGGAGCAGAACTTACCAATTTTTCATATCTGGGATGCTGAATTCATTTGTGATAGGACAGTGCCATGACCTATGGCAAATTAGATGCTTAAGTTCTACTTATTTTCCTTTCCTCCTCTCTTCTGTGAGCAGTTGGTAGAAATTGAACATTTGTAGCTGCTCCTACTAACTGGTCCCTTTCTGCAGATTTTCTCCTCAAGACTGCATATGATGAGGAGGGAAGGCAACACCTGGGTCCTAGTTTCCCCAGAGTGTGCAGGGGAATTCCTCTGCCCAGTTCTAGGGTTTGGGATACTGGGGAAGTGGTGGCACCAGTGGGTCCTGTAGTGCAGCAGTACATGCTTTGGGTGCTTGTACTGGTTGGAGTCTCTGGCTGATTTGTCTCTCCTGATTTCTCGAACAACTATTATTACCTTAGAACTGTCTTTGTACTGTGCAGGCATGCAAGAGTACACAAAAAGGTACTTATGTTCCTGCAATCACATTTTTTGTTAAACCAAGATGCCAACTATAAATGAATGTGCAGCCAGACTCTCCTTTCAAGGCAAATGGCAAGTAGACGAAATGCACATTAACACCAGAGATTTCCAGGAGGGGCAGAATTAGAGTAACTATTGTCCCTGGATAGAAGGAGAGACCAGAAGTTTTTAATTACTTCAGTGCTGTCCACCATGTAATCTGTGAGTACACAATGGCACTTGTAAAGTAGTGCTTAAGGTTAGTGGAAAGCTTAAAGAATGAGGAGACACTTCTGTATCAAAAACATACAGATAAAGCTGTTAACATACAGTAATTAAAGGAACAGAGTGCCTGTATGACATCTAACTCTAATTAATTCGTTCTGTCCATGAAACTCAGCCTCTGCCTGCCAGCACTAACTTGGGTGAAGGTTAGCATTTCTGATGGTATTAAAGGTCTAGAAAACATGACCTATGAGGGAAGATTGAAAAAATTGGGTTTGTTTAGTCTGGAGAAGAGAAGATTGAGAGGGGACATACCAGTTTTCAAGTACATAAAAGGTTGTTACAAGGAGGAGGGAGAGAAAAATTTCTCCTTAACCTCTGAGGATAGGACAAGAAGCAATGGGCTTAAATTGCAGCAAGGGCAGTTTAAGTTGGACATTAGGAAAAACTTCCTGTCAGGGTGGCTAAGCACTGGAATAAATTGCCTACAGATGTTGTGAAATCTCCATCACTGGAGATTTTTAAGAGCAAGTTGGACAAACACCTGTCAGGAATGGTCTAGAATAGATAATACTTAGTCCTGCCTTGAGTGCAGGGGACTGGACTAGATGATCTCAAGGTCCCTTCCAGTCCTATGATTCTAGTGTGTTTGCTGTGCTCACATAGTTCACTCTGCTTGTGCATTCTATCCCTTCCCCTACCCTGCCCTCTCTATTTAGCTCTGTCTACACTACAGTTTATGCTGGCATAATTTGTCATTCAGGAGTGTCAATAAACCACCGTGACATAATTTACACAGGCATAAGCACTCATGAGCACAGCACTATGTTGGTGGGAGAGCTTCTCCCATCGTCATAGATTGTCTTCAACACATGCGCTGCAGCGGTGTAGCTGAATCGGTACAACTGTGCTGCTGCAGTGCTATACATATAGACATGGCCTAGGTTGTAAGCTCTTTGGGGCAGGAACTAACATAATAGGGTCCCATTCTTTGCTGCCCACTAGGCATTGCCCTAATAAACATGATTAATAATAACTTAAGACAATCAGAAATATGGTGCCTCATTTCCTGTGTCTTTTTCAGAAAGGTTCATAAGCTTTCTGTTGTCTTCAGTACTAGGTTGCAGAAAAAGGGGTTTAGATGCTAACACCATCAGGCTTTTATTTGTTGTAAATAGGAGCTACCACTGCGCAGTTATGCTAGGACATGGCTTGATCAGTACTGCTACATCAAAAGAAGAGAGACGTGGTGAAATGCATTGTTATGTATAAAGCCATTGGAAAAACATGATGTGTCATAAAAAGAACATAAAACCATGGGATAAATCTTTTAGAAAGTAAAGAGGCAGATGTTCAGAGAAAGATGAAGTGTTTTTCACATCTTTGAAAAGAATCTTAAAAAATGCTTTTTTTATGTTGATACATGTGAAAAATGAGCATCAGGTTAGAAGAAAAAAATAGATTTGTGCAGTAGCTCAGATGAACAACTCTTCAGTGTAAAGGCAATAGTTTTCTAAAATATCTGAAACGTTCCTTTTTTAGGTGATGAAGTGTAAGTATTATTTACAGTATGTTTCCAGGTCCATTCTTCACACAGTTTTGAAAGGCTACTTCTGAGTAGAGCAGAGTGAATAATGGATTTTTCAGTTTTCTAGCAATACCAAAATAATAATAATAATTAATAAATAATTCAGGTTGAATCAAAAACAATTTCCCCCAGCAAATCAAAGTCAGAAAAATCTTCAGTTGGGTTGAAATCAAACATTGCATTTGGTCCTGACAAAGATGATTTGTTTCCAAGGCAGACATTTTTATAAAAGCAAAGGACTAGATTCATAGTGTTGTATAACCAATAGCCTAGTGGTTAGACTACTTTCCTGGGATGTAGGGAAATCCAGCTTCAGTTCCCGCTCTGCCTGATCTGGCAAAGGGATACAAACTTGGGGCTTTCACATTGCATGAGACTGTTCTAGACACTAGAATATGGGATGTTCTGGTGTGGGGGATCCCTCTCAATCTCTCCTGATGAAACAGTTCCACTGTACCTAAATAACCTAGTAGTTATTGGAGCAGGATTTGAACTTTGGTCTCCCACATCCTTAAAGAAAAATCATGTCCTGACTTTTTTCAGAGATGTAAACTGCACACAAAAGCACCTCTGAAAATTAGTCCATTTATTTCTCTGTTTGTTCCTAGTGAAGGTCCATTCAACCATTTTTACTGGAATACAGTACCAGGTTTAGTCATTTTATACTTGAGATGGGAATCCTACAGTTACAGGCTTATGCAGTGTTAAACTTTTAGGCTGACATTTCCACATTTATCACCAAGCTGTTGGAACAGATTTACAATAAAACCTCTCAATAGTACTCTTTCACTCAATAAGACACAATAATTAGAGCAGGTTGGGAACTTTTAAACCAAACTTTGTTTTTTGGTTGGAAAATGCTGCTTCATCAGACTAAAGATATTTTGGCAGCAATGTATCAGTTTTCATAATCCGACTTTTCACCCACAACTCCAAGAAAACAGTCCCGGGCAGGCGGCCATAATCCGAGGCATTCCATTTCCCCCAATTTTTGTCCACAGCTGTAACGGATACATTATCATAACAACACAGCCAGTGTTATTCCCTTATCTGCTGATTCTTCTTATTTCCCATTGACACAACAAAGTTGTTTTGCATGAACAGTTCTTGAATGCTCAAAACCTTAAATCCTCACTTCAGTTGCCAGCATGCAACTCATGTCAAGCATATTCCATTCACACTAGGCCTCAATGCCCTATAGTGTGTTACAATGTATACTGCTACATGTCCCAGTATACTCACTTCTCCCCTGTTTATACAATCAAGGATTGCATTAATCTTTTTTTGCCACAGTATTTTAGTAAGAGCTCATGTTGAACCCCTAAATCTTTTTTTCAGATTCACTGCTTTCCAGGATACAATTTCCCATTCTGTAAATATGGCTTACATTCCTTTGTTTCTATGTAAACTTTGCATTTGGTTGTATTAAAACACATTTTGTTTGAATGGGCCCAGTTTACCAAGTCATCCAGATCTCTCTACGTCTGCTGTGTCATCTGCAAGTTTTATCTCCAGTGATTGTATAATTATTTCCAGCCCACTGATGAAAATGTTGAATAGAATCAGTTCTGCTACCGATCCCTTCAGAACCTCCATCGAAACACCCCCATTCAATGATTCTCCTTTCACAACTACTATTTGAGATCTGTCAGTCACTTCTTAATTCATTTAACGTGTGCTTTATTGATATTACATGGTGCTAACTTTTAATCAGAATGTCGTGTGGTACTGAATCAAATGCCTTACAGAAGTCTAAGTATATTACATCTATCCTGTTACCTTTATCAACCAAACTTATTTCATCAAAGAATGAAATCAAGTTTGTTTGAGAGGCCCTATTTTCCATAAACCACGTTGATTGGCATTATTTATGTTCCTATCCTTTAATTCTTTATAAATTGAGTCAGTACCAATAATAAAATTCTTATTTTGCCTAGGATTGATGGCAGGCTAACTGGCCTATAGTTACCTCAGTCAGTTACCTTGTGCCAATTTTTGAATATTGGCACAAAATTATCACTCTTCCAGTCGTCTGCAATTCAAACTAGAGAGGTTTCTGTTTCTACATTATAGAAGGTGGGAATAGCCTAGTCTGAGTTACTGAATTAAGCCTAGTTCTAATGGCTTAAATAAACATAACTTTTAATTTGCTATTATTGTGAAGTTTCATAAGCCTCATGGTATGGATAGCTGAAATCTCCATACTGTGTTAAAAGTTGGGCTTGCTATGGAAGCGAATGACTAATTCTATTTTCATTCTATTTACTTATTCATTCACTGATTTAAAGGCTTGTTCTTCTATTACTTGTTTGAGAACTAAGGCTAACTGAAGTTGCTGTCATTTTCTTCCATGGGGGTAAAACATTTTGTGTAGTACAACTTTACTTTGAAAATAATTTAAAGAATAGTAAGAGAGCACCAAAAAAAGTAAATAAGATAAAATACAAGCTAAAAAAATGTAACTTTGAGAATTACTTTTAATATCTGTAATATAGCTCCTCATGGAGATTTTTTTCCTAAAGGGGAACCTTTTGGATCAAGCTGTGCACTCATGCTAATAGAAATGCTGGTGTCACACAGCTGGAAATAACAAGTCTGGCAGTTTTTTTAAGTATAGCTATAATTACTGATTTACAGGTTCTCTCCTAGCTCCATGTGTTCATCAAGGATGTCATTTGTTGTTGTCTGTTAACTTTAATACTTAACACTACCTGACTTAAGTAATAAAGAAACTACATCTCTGCAAAGAGCAGTTAGTAAAGGTGTTTGCTGTTGCACTCAGTGGAAAATGTTGTATGGACATACTGCAAGACACTAAAACTTCAGGTGATAATCTTTCATAGTAAATATACATTTCAGACAGCAGAATTAATGTTTTCTACTATGCCAGAGTTATTTGAAGTTTCTGGAGGTTTATGCTCATCTACATATCAATGCAGCATAGTTTTGGCTTGATGAACAGGTAACCTTTGGCAGCCCTGGAAGGCTATTTGTGATTTTATTGTTAATCTAAAATGGTTCCAGTTTTTTATTTTGAATATGTGTACGTAGATGTAGAACTGTGCATTAGCACTTTCTGTGCAATTGCAGGTGTGTAAAACAGGTGACAATTCATCAGAGTGGCTGAAGATTCACATTAACACAAAACCAGTGGCCCCGCTATCCCACATGGGTGGTGATGGGGCACTGCACAGCAGAGCCTCCCCTGCCTCTGAGTTGGGGAGGTGGAATTAATCTTCCCAATTATTTCATACTCCATCTACATAGAGTGTGAATAGTCAGGCTCCTATGCAATTGGAGTGAATATTTACCCTTAATGAACAACAGATAATTTGTTCCACTAGGTGCTGAATCCTAAATCTAGCAATGAGGTTATGCTGGCTGAAGGAGCATAGCTGAAAAAAGCTCAGACATTAAGTATCCACATTTGCTTATAGCAAGTCGCTGCAAAGGCTGTTTGGTTTGTGTTCTAAATGGGGGCATATGTAGTCAGCCTATGGGTCTCATTACAAAGCTAAAATAAATCTAGGAACTTCTCAAACTTTAAAAATAAAATGCCAATTAAACACAGACTAGGTTCCTTGTGTGTGCAAGACTGATTCAGGAGATGTATACTTTCTCTAAAAAGGAGAAAAATGTCAGGAGCATATAACGGTTAGGAAGATGATGATCTGTTGAAACTATGTGTGAACTGGGTAGAATTTCATCTCTCTCGTGAGGAATTATGTGGAGATGCATTTGGAATTGGAAACTATGAAGTGGGAAAGAGGAAAATGACCAATTTTATTTTAACAGCGATAAATACAGTATACCTGTGTAAGAAACGTAAAGGCAAAAAGACATGAACTGGAATGCCTGGCCCTAGTTGAGGATATTGACAAGCTTTTTTTTTTTTTTAAAAAAAACAGCAGAATGATAAATCAAAGGAATATTGTATTATCTAGATGTAAACTATACTGGAAGGACAAATTAGGTCAAAGATGTGTGGGAAGTAGAGATTACATTTGAGTAGAGCGGACCATATGGTAGAATTTGAAGGGATACAAGTCCCAAGTCAGAAAGACACAAATATATTAGTAGGGTTCTTCTATTGGCCACCAGATCAGGCAAATTATAAGGCTACAGGTCTAATGAAATTGGATTAACTGGTTATTTCACCTACTGTTAAACTGCCCAAATGTTGGGATAAACTTTAAAGAAATTATACTTGGATCAGTTAGCAGTAAAATACAAAAGAGAAGCACCTGCTCTTTAATTAGCTTTCTCATTAAAAAGACAAACAAACAGCAAAAAAACACCTTTCTGAACTAAAAAAAAAAGGTAATTAAAATCCTTAAACAGTTTTGAGAGTACCTAAATTTACCATAATATTCACAGGAAATATGCATATCCCTTTTAAAAAAAAATCCCAGAAAAGAAAGAAATAATATGGTTAGACAGCAAAGGCACAAGAGGCTATAGAAGCTAAATAAATGTCTGTCAAAAAGTGGAAGTTAAGCTCAAATGAAGTCATTGGAAAGATAAAATATAATATAGGCATTAAGTAGCTAAGAAGCAATATTAAAGAGCAAAAGGAACTCACTGGATTAATTTGATTACCAATAAATAAAGGAAGTAATTAGAGGGAGGATAAAATGCTATGGAGACATTAAGGGCCAGACTTTTCAAAACATTTAGGTGCCTAAAGATGCAAGTTAGGTGCCTAGTGGAATTCTCAAAAGCACCTAAGCACCTCTCATTAGATACCTAAGTGATTTAGAAAAATCATACTAGGTGCCTACCTGCAACTTAAGGTGCCTAAATTACTTTAAAATCTGGCCCTTGATGATTTATTTGCATCTGTCTTCACCGCAGAAAATATTGGGGAGACACCTATTCTCTTCATGTGATAAAGAGGGCCAACCAGACCTACTCCTTTCATGTAATTAAAATTGAGATCCAGCTTCCAAAAGTAAAGACGCTGGAAAAAACTGGTAAACTGAAGAGCAACAAGTCCCTAGGACCAGAAGGTATATATCCAGGAATTGTGAAGGAACTTAAGAATGAAGTGGCTGATCTGGAGTCTCATTAGAATCACCTGCAGTATCCATTTTTAAAAGAGTGACTGGAGGTGATTCTGATAATTACAAATACGTAAAGTTTATTTCAGTACCATGGAAATTATAAACATCTAAATGAACATGAGATTTATAAAGACAAACAGCACACTTTCTGTAAAGGCAACTTGTCCAATATTTTATGAAAACTTGTGGAAGCAAATACTTGCTCAGACTAACATTCACAGAAAGCAAAAGGGACAATTGATACCAGCAATGTGAATTTTTGTTTCTATTTCAATGGGTTTTACTAATTTTTTTTTTAGTGTGCACCTAGCTCTGCTTTTGACCTTAAAATTGCATGCATGTACAGATTGAATAATTTCATTTTTCCTTTTCATACTGTGGTATAGAGAAACCTACTGTACATTGTATCTAATTGTACCTAGGATCAATGCTTCCCTGTATAAATGTAGCTACTGTTGTAAAGAGGGGTGTGGTATCTTATTGACCAGCAGACCAGTTCCTTTATTAGGAAGAAAATTCTGTACAGAAATAAGTTAACAAAATGTCCTACTACTCTCTTGCTGCAGCCTGCAACTGCGCTGTGCTCCTTTGTTTCTATTGCCCAGCATAGAGCACCTCAGAGGAAAACCAGGCAACTGCAGCGAGACAGGATGTGTGGCATCTCTATGCTTCCTGGAGGACTTACTCTATTGCACAAGTGGTTCCTTTTATATGGGGCATGAAATAGTGTTAGCAACTCCTGTGACTTTTTTACAAGTGATGGGATTTCAGCTGAGGCTGGGGTCCCTCTGGCTTTGCCAGGACAAGCTCCAGCCCTCTAGCAAATCTGAGCCCTGCCTCGGTGCAGGGGGCCCCCTTCTGATTGGCTGTCTGCCCCACTTGCCCATCTCCTGGGCCAGAGCAGCCAATCAGAGCTGCTATAGGTTGAATTCTCTCCCCTGCCTCTCCACAATCCAACACCATTCTCAAAGGAGGATGGAGGTAATAGCCCAGGAGCTTAGGGCAGCTCTTTTCCCTCCTCCCCACAGCCCTCCCGTGAGCAATGGGGAGAGAACGGTGCCTCTGCTTCTGCTTCTCTTCCATCTCCCTTGCAACAGCTGGCCTGGGAAGATGCAGAGGGGAGTGAAGAAACTCAGAAGGAGCAGAGGTGAGGCTGGGGGGTTGAACTGATGTGGGAATGGGGGGGGGCAAGAATTGATTTTGAGGATGAGAGCAGAATTAATTGCACAGGCATGGGCAGAGGTATGAGTTAGAGCTCCTGCCGCATGGGCCAGCTAATCCCTCTCTCTCAACACCCCCCGCTCCCCGCAGCGGGAGTTCACAAATCAAGAGACAGTAAAAAAACACTGCGTAACTTTTTTTAGGAAAAAAAATCAAACAAACTCATGATTTTAATTTTTGATCTTATGAGGTTGGTAATACTGAAAAGAAGCTCTGACTCCAGAGCAACCTATGTCAGGCTCCTCTTGCTCAGTTAGTTCATTAATATAGTTCATATTTCCTGACCACCTGAATGATGAGTTTCATTTGGAGAAGCCAGATGTAAAATCCATTCAGTACTTGGTTCATGATGATAAGCATTTGACTAAAAATCCAGGGATAATGGAAATAGTAGTGTCTGTTACCTAGATACTGATGTGGCAGAAGAGCAGGGTTTTAACAGAAAAAGGACGTAGGAATGTCTATAAAAGGTTTAAGTTAAGCAGCCATTCCTGTTTCCTTTTCTTGATCGAAACCTCATGCTTCTACCTGAGAGTCATGCTTGGCTGTTTGTATTCCATAGGGTATGATCCATTGCCAGGTCCTGAAAAATGTGGTCATTGTGAATCAGTACTTACCAAACAAACTGTGTGGCTTTGGCTTAAATTGAATTATCTGACAGCACCTGCTACATAATGGAGGTGGATTTTACAGCTGGCATGTCTTACTGAAGCACTGGGCACTTGTAATGCTGACAAACCAGCCTGCATCAGCCAGAGCAACCATGGAACTTCATAGATTGCTCAAGGAATTACTGAAATAAGCCCTACAGCTAGCTGTATTTAGAATATACCTTACTAGGTTGCCAGTGTGAGCAGTGTCATATTCCTAGATCCACCCAGCCAATGCCATATAGATATAGATAAATAAAAGGAGGTTTTGATATTTGTATTAAGTTGAAAAGGACCCAGATCAACCTCAGGTTGTGATTTTACACACACAACCACCCCTACCTCCCATTTAATGTGCTTTTAGTAGAGAAATGAGCAAGATAAATATGATGATTTGAGTCCTTTCACTAGTACTTTATACGAGCTATTGAGGTGTATGACATATGGGACCACCTCTGATAAAGCAAATAAAATACTAGTGGCAGTAGAAGTAATAGGCTCTTTTATCACCAGTTGTCTCAGCACAGCTCACTCAGCATTCAGCTTTTGCATTACCAGTTAAACCTGAACAGGAATCCTTCCTTCCTTTTTTTTTTTTTTTTAAACTTTTCCCTTCTAATTTTGCTAATTTGATCAACTATGTAGATGCACAAGGCAGACAGACATGCATCAAACTAGTAGTAAAACAACCCTGCAGTCTGTCTCAAAGCTTTACTGTTCCAGCCAGTGCAGTATTTACAACCACCACCAGTTTCACATTGGCTCATCTGGTCATCTTTACTGAACATTCACCCAAGTAAACTGGCACACCGCAGAGCCTCAAAATAATAGCATATAGGGGCCAAGAATAAAGCCTTTTATCCATTCCCTGGAACTTTAGGATTTTGGATGAAAGTTATCCAGAGCAGCTGGAGTGTATTGTGCTCTCATGAGTAATAGTTTTAGTGAGAACGGTGGCTCATGATAGTTCTAAAACATCAGGAAGTGAGAGGGTTGGAGACTGATTTTGTTCCTGGTGAACGGGCCCCCTCACACTTCCGCCTTCCCTCATGCTGCTGAAAGAGAGGGAGGCTGAAGAGGAATCCTTACTTCTTTCCCAGCAATCTCCAGGTGAAAGATGGAGAGAACCCTCTATCCAGGGAGTTCCACATCTAAGTGGTGAAGAGCTGGGATGCCATACTGCACACACACAATATTGCTAGGAATGGAAAGGACACATTCCTTACCTTGGGGGCCTAACCTCCAAGCATGGGAAAAGGATTGGAGGTTTCCTGGGGAGACCAACCTTGGAGGGAGAAAGAGGGTTAATTCCCCCACTCCCAAGCCATGGCACCCAATATCACATAATAGGCCTAATCTCTTTCCCATTAGTTATCTGATTGTCCCTGTTGCCTTTACCCATTGCTCCCCAAAGTGTTACCTTGTGATGGCCAGTTCCCTGCAACCCTCCCCTCCCACTCCATCTTCACTTTGTGTGGGACTAGCATTGGTTACAAGAGGAAAGCTTCTGCTCTTTTCTCTCACCCAGCACAAATAGACCACGATCTCCTACCAGTAATATATTATGAGGTTAGTCATTTGATGTGCTCTGAGATCATGGTGGCACTAAGAACCTGGTTTTCCCCAACATGAATAATTTCACTTCCAGTCCACCTAGTTTCTGTTGTCAATACAATTCTCTCTCTTTCTGAAATTGCTCTGGCAGCCCAGGTCTAATAGCTATGGTGCTATTAGAGTTTGAGACAGTAAGTAAAAAACAATTACTATAATTTGGCAGGAAATCTTTACTTCTTTCCTGGGCATGTTATTTAGGGTTTCATGCTTTCATGTGTATAAGTATTTGACTGTTTAGTATTTGTTTCAGTTGCTCCAGTATGATGAAAGAAGAAAGTCCTCTGGAAGATATGTAGCCGATAGAAGTTCCACGATGTTATGAAGCTTATAGAAACCCTTATTTTAAAGAATTGGGGTGTGACTGAAGGTGAGAGCACTCAGACCATTAATCTGCTGCTATCAGAAGAGCCTTTTAGACAAAACAACAAATAGCCTCTTACTCCTCCCATTGGAGGGGAGGAGGGAAGGTTTTGCACACTCGTGTTTCAAACTCTGGTCTTTACAACAAAATAATTGTCTATAAAGTTGAAATTAGCTTAGGCAGAGCCTAATATGCTGGAAGTTAAAAATGGTTGTCACTCTGACTAAAAATAGTCAGAAGAGTGACTATCATTTTAGCAAAGTAATTATGGTTTATTTTTCCCATTTGCACAAGATAGGGTCGGCGAACCCTGTATATTTTAAATGCCATTGAAGATTCTATTTAAACTTTACTTCAGTTGCTAAAGTTGTCTAAAATACTGAATTCTGGACCGTGAGTTGAATTGAATTCAAAATTCAATTGGTTAGAATATTAAGCTCACTTTGTTCAAATGGATAAAGATAGGGTGAGGTTTTTTGGGGCGTCTTCATAATTGTTTCTTTTTATTCCATGCAGTATTTTAGAACTCATGCTACTGTTTCGTTAAGTGAGACTTATTTTCCTGCACTCATGCTACAGTAATAGATAGTAAACTGCTAACACTCCACGTGTCCACTAGTACAACTTGCTAAATATCATACAGAAGGAGGAGAGTAAATGCTATGGCTTGTTAGAGACGGGTTTTCCTCCCCCCCCCCCCCCCCACTTTTGTGGCTTTTGGACTTAATTTGCTGGTTAACTGAGGAGAAGAGTTACCTTTATCTGAATAGCTAAACAAAGAAATTAATTCAATAAGTGAGAAGAGGACAAATGTACTGTATATCTGTTCAGGATACAGATCTGGAATTTGTACAGGAAAATTATCCACTTAAGGATTGTACACAGAACTGTACAATAGGAATGACAACACATTTTGCATGATCTTATGTGCATGTAAAGCTAGTGGATTCAAAATTAAGATGTATTTACAAGCTTTTGAAGGTTAGTGTTCTTAGGCAACTTCTGGGCTTGTAAATCTTGTTTTATTTCCTGGTTCAAAATGCTAGTTACCTTCTGCCATCAGAAAGGACTTCCTTCTGTCTCAGACACTGGAAATCTTGAGATAGCTACTCTTTTACAAGATTTCTGTTCCTGTATTGCATGCAGTCTTGCCGTTCTGGGGATAAGATACTCAGGCAGAACGGAGGAGGGACAAAGGAGACAAAAAGAGTAGGATATTTTAAAATCAGAACAAATATTAGAGACTGTATATGGGGGGAACAGTGACAGGAGATAAAATCCCTTTGCAAAAAAGAGACAATATGTTAAATGCTACATATAAGAAACAGTAACTTTTTGCAAAAAAAAAAAACCCTCAAAGCAAAGCAGTTATATCTGAAAGTTGAATACTATAAAATGGTGATGTTATATATTGCAATAGATGCTAAAAAATACAGAACTTCACCACTTCTCTAACTACATGGGAGGAGCAAAAGATGGATAATGTTCTGAAATCAATCTCTCTCCATTTCTGCCTTGTTTTAATATGACCAGGCTAACTCATAATTCTGATCTGAGCTTTCCTTGTCTTTTATTTTTACTCTTTCATCTTGAGAAAGCTATGATGTACGGAAGAGAGATGTGGTTTGAGCATAGGACCAGCAGCTAGAAACCCGATTCTAGTACTTTAACTAATATTAACTGTTTCTGTGGCCTGATAAAAGTAACTTAGGCTGAGATTTCTAAAGCAGTCTAAGAAAGTTAGATGCACATCTTCCTGGAAGGCTAATGGAAGATAAGTCAGTCTAGGGGGATTTAGATATTTTCTATTAGCCTTCCGGGAAGACTTGCATATAAATCTGCTTTGAGGGATAATATGATTTACCTACAATGCCTGTGAGAAATGTTGTAAGGATTAAATATATGTAAATCATTTTGAAAATAAAAAGGCAATGCAAGTGCTGAATATTATTTTCTTGAATATTGGTGCAAATGAAAATACAGGACTTTATTTGTATCTGGAACATTCTTTCAATGTTTAGTTAAGTATTCTCTGTTTGAAAATCTATTGCCCATTGGCAATTCTAGTTTACCTTTGGATGGTGCACATTATTGTTATATATACTGGTGCAGGCTTCTGACTGCTGGGTCTCACAGCCCAATGTTTTAATCACAAGGCCATTATTTGCCTTTCTGAAACCCCAGCCTTATTCACTATATAACCCTACCTTATTTCTGTACATCCCGTAGGAAAAAAAGTATGAAATCATATAGTTATAGACTATCTTAATGTATACGTACACAATGGTTACGTGGCAATCTTAATCCTGGCATTTCCTAACTTTTGAATTTCATATTACAATACGCACAACATCAGGTAAAAGTGAAAGTAAGTTTGTTAGTGCTGAACATTCCACTGTCTTTTGTGCAGGTTTAGGTATGCTCTGCACATGCCTACTGGATTGGGCCCCACACTCAAGATAGGTGAGGGAATGCCTCGTTGGCAAGCCCTCTGGATCTTTGGCATTAGATGGCAAGCTGCTGAGGGGTGTTATGAGTTAAGTGGCTGTGTACATCCCCAGATGCTGAAACTTGGGCACCTGAGGGACTTTACCAGTGGAAATTTAGGTATCTAGTGACTTTAGGCACCTACAGGCTTAGGTGGCATTGAGCAGGGGTTTTGTGAATGCCAGTATCACCTAAAATGACAAGCAGTTAGGCATCTAAATTCCACTTGTGAATGTAACTCTGTGTCTTTATTGTATTAAACCCTGGTCCTGCCAACAAGATCTTTACTCATGCAAATAGTCCCTTTAAAGTCAATGGATCTAACTACACCTCTACCCCGATATAACGCTGTCCTTGGGAGCCAAAAAATCTTACCGCGTTATAGGTGAAACCGTGTTATATCGAACTTGCTTTGATCCGCCGGAGTGCGCAGCCTCTCCCCCCCCCCCCCCCCCCCCCCGAGCACTGCTTTACTGCGTTATATCCGAATTTGTGTTATATTGGGTCGCGTTATATTGGGGTACAGGTGTACATGCAGAAGTTATATGCATTTGTACCTGTTTGCTGGACTGGGGCCCTCCTCATTGAGAACCAGTTTGCATACCCATAAGAAAGAGGAATAAAGACCCAAAGGAATGTGTAAAGTGGGAAGAACTCAATCAGGGCATAATCTTCACCTTTAGCTATGATGCTTGCAATCTAGGTAGATGAAAAGCATTGTCTTTTTTCTATGCCAGACTTCTAAGCACATCTCAGTTTTATCCCTCTGCCTCTTCCCTGTGAAGTTAAAATAAATAAATAGGATCGGTATCTATAAGTGATTAATCACTTATCCAATTAAACTATAATATTCTGTCTCAAACCACATATGGATATGTACAGAGCATAAAAAAGTAATAATAATGTCTTAAAATTGACTCTGAACCAGACATAATGAAATAAAAAGGGAGGTGTGTGGGTGGCAAAGGAGGGAGGGAACCAGTGAGGCTGATCTTTTAAGTCTTATCTAGTTTATCATTTTCAGAAGCAACCTAATGAGGGCAATCCCACCTTGCCATCCAGGGTAAGACAAAAAAGAGATTTTTTAATTGTGTATGTTGGGCTGGGGGCTGGAAGGTGATATCAACTGGTGAGTAATCTCCATTCTGGGTAAACAGTAATCTTATGTCTCAATATGAATGTATGCATGATTTTAATAAATAGAATAATAAATGCTTTTTAGTTATTAATTCTGAACCAAGAATGGAATAATAAAGCAGACAACTAAGACTCATTGTTTTATATTAGGGAATCTCCTCTTTCCAGTACTGTCTTCAACAGTAGCCTAGTAAAGATCTCTGTTTCTTCTTTCAAGTGTGGGGGAATGGTTGTTCCCTCATTATTTTATTACTGACCTTGAACACTACTCTTTGTTCTCTTCTCCCATCTATTTTTATTTTTTCTGGATAGGTTTTCGCATTTCACCCATCACTTTTATTCTCCCTTTCTTTTTCAGTCCTTAATTCAACCACATTGCTGGGTGAATATACTTATTGGCTAATTTTGTAACATTTTGTTCTTCTCAGTTAGCCAGCTCAGTTATTTCAGTTCTGCACTGGGGATCTGTGTCCCCGAGACATTTAAGAGACTTCAGATTAATAGTAAGAGTATCTAGAGGAGTTACAATACCCTGTCAGTTCCCGGGGCTCACAGAAGTCTTGGTTGTAAAGAATCAGCTGTGGTAATAAAGCAAACCGTGAAACAGGACAACTAGGTAAATAGCCAGAGACACTAGTAGTTAGCTAATGTATTCTATTAATCTACAGGTCCTTCAGGTAAGTTTCTACCTTAGCCATTAAGGGAAAACTGTAATGCTGGTCATCCTTTCCCTCTCAGAAAACAGTCAGCTAGAAATTAAAATACAACAGGTAAAGACCTCTAGTTAATTCCTTACCTGTTCAGAACTTGGAGCCTTGTCCTATAGATTTTATATAGACCTTTAATATGACTTTTGCAGGGCATAAGATACCCTACTACAATTTTTGTAGCTCCTTGGCCTTCCCTCCAAAAAGAAGTTCCTAAGGGACTTGGTGCCAGATACAGAATGTGCACATTGATTTGTAAATTAAGGTTATCAGTAAGTTGTAATTAGTCTCATAAAAAGAAAAAAATCTGCCTAAGTTCTATTGGTTTACCTTTTATCATATTCTGGAAAGACAAACAGGCAGAACTTAGAGTGCCCAGATCGATTTTCCAAGTCTTCAGTGTTATTCTGTAAATAATTTATTATTTTGTTCTGTGTGAAATTAGCATTCTGGGTTTCTAGTCATATATTTCAAATGAAGAGCTCTGTTCCTTTGCATTTTGAGAAGTTCATCTCTGCAAAGCACCTTGCAGTGACTCTGGTTTCAATTTCGATTGTGTCTGTAGACAGCCTCTTAGAAAGGTGTGGATTTTATCATAGTAATAGTGTTGCTGCCATTCCACATGTTGCTTAGAAGTATGCCTGCAGACATAACAGAAATTAAAACCAGAGTACCATCTGCCAAATTTCCTAGGTAGACTTTAGATAACATTGTTTTTGCGGATACAGACTAACACGGCTGCTACTCTGAAATTGTTTTTCTGGATATTCTCTGTATCTCTGGTTAGCTAGCCTACATTGTGGCCATTCCTCCAGGGTTACTAGCTAATTTTGTGTTGGCTAATGCTCTAAGCACCGGTTTAAATGCCACATGGAGCCACGTAAGGAGTTTAAATTCAAGACGCATTCATCTTCTGCCAGTATTACTGGAAGGTATCATTCCCTAAATAGATAAACCCAACTCAATTAAAAAAAGGTGCTGAGATCTCCACATTTATCCTGTCAGGTATCTCTCATACGAACTATTTCCCATCATTCTTTACATTATAATACAATAAGTGTATGGTACAAATCACAAAAGTCAATTGTGTAAATGTACACTAGTTAATAAGTGGCATGTTCCACTGCAAGTAATGCACAAAGTGACATAGACAGCTTAGGAAAAAAGGGAGATGGAAAGATACAGAGGGCAAGTATTACAGAGAAAAAGGCTGTTGCACAAACAATAGAATGGTGGTAGACAGAGGAAGCAGAGAAATGGATGAATCTGGGATGAGAGTAAAGAGAATCAGTATCCATGAGATATGCTGGAACACACCCAAGGATATCAGTTTTAGGAAGAACAGGAAGCTGGTGCAGGTGACTGATGATGGTGATGATGTGATCATGCTTATGTAAGTGAGAACACAGTAAGGCAGGAACCCAGGCCCACCTTCCACACTAGGTTTTAGCCCATGGATTCTACAAGAAAAAGTCAAGGTCACAATCCTAAACCTTACTGCTGTATCTCTGGGGTGTTGCCTCCCATGCCTTCTCTCACCCTGACAGTGACTGCAGTCTGCCTCTCTCTGGAGTCCCCTTCTATTTTCAGTTACTAGGCTTTATACAGTTCTTGTCCAGCTGGGCCTCATCTCTAATCAGGGCCGGCTCCAGCTTTTTTGCCGCCCCAAGTGGCGAAGGGGGGAAAAAAAGATAAAGCCGTGATTGGCAGCACTTCGGCGGCAGCTCTACCACGTCGCTTCATTCTTCAGTGGCAATTCAGTGGCTGGTCCTTCCCTCCGAGAGGGACTGAAGGACCCGCCGCCGAATTGCCGCTGAAGCCCCTTTCCGTTGGTCGCCCCAAGCACCTGCTTCCTGTGCTGGTGCCTGGAGCCAGCCTTGTCTCTAATTAACACTCATTACTCTCTGGCTCCTTCTCCAGGTGCAGCCTAGGCAGTTAATTGGCCTACCTAGCCACCTTAATCCCTTCAGGCCTTCTGTGGAGTGGATACCCCATCACAGGGGGGAACAAGTGAGCAGCATATGTGCAGTGTTATGGAATGATGGAAGGTAGGTTGGTATATGTAAAAGATCTGGGAGGAGGAGAACAACAACGTCAAGGTACTTGTAAATATCCCGCTCATTTATTATTAATTACATAACAGCACCCAAAACTATGTTGGGCACTTGTGGGATGTGAGGTCCAGGAAATATAAGGTAAAACTGGACAAAGCTATTTAGGCAGAGATTGTTTATTACAAAATAACTACCGTTAGTAATCCAGAAGAGGACCCTCCCCCTATCTGAAATAAGCCAAATACAGGAAGGGAGGAGGAGATTACCTCCTTGACAGCATTAGGGCGTCCTCCATGTCAAAACTTCCAGCCCAGGAGCATCCTTCAAGTCCCACTTGATCTCATCTCTGGCTCCCCTTTCAAGGCAGATAACTTCACTTCTCCCTTGCAGATTCCTTCAACCAGGATAGGTAGCTGCTCTTCTTTTGTAGGAAAGCAGATCAACTCTTTCCTCACTTTCCCAAGGATTCTTTGCATGAATACTCTCACAGTACAACTAGTGAGACCACAGGATCACACTCTCCTCTCATTTACTCGAGTGTAAACCCAGAGTCATGTCACTGAAGTCAATAGAGTTACACTGATGTAAAAGCAGAGTAAGTGAGAGCAGAATTAGAATTATAGGTCCAGATCCACAAAGGTACTTAGGTGCCTTAGCTACCTAAGTCTCAGGTTTAGACCCCGAAGTTTCACTTTTGACTCTATTGCAATCCACAAAACTCCTGCTGACCAGCAGGCACCTAAACTTGCTCAGAGCCTGAGTTTTCAAAGTTGAAGTTCCCTGGGTGCCTACATTTCAGTCTCTGAGCATGCACCACATGCCCACAGTGCTCAATTTATGGGAAAAAAATAGGGGGCACCCTTAATGAATACAGATGGTCCTGGAGACAGTGCAGAGCAAGTTGTTAGGGTATCCCTTGGCTGTCTCCTGTGCTGGCTCTTCTGTGCTGCTGAGCACAATTGCCAACTTTCACGCAGTAAATAAACACCCCAACTTTCACAATAACCCCAAAATCAAGCTAATCCCATTTCAAAACAAGGCCAAAACAAGCCAATCCCTAAGAACCCCAACACTCTGTGACTAGACCCCCCAGCGTGCAGTCTGGGACTGTGGTGGGCCCGCTGTGCACCCCTGACTCTCTCCTCCTTTGCTTAAATCTTGAGCTGATTTAAAAAAAAAAGAAGCAACAAGCTACAAGCCAAAAACTAGCCATCAAGCAACTCACAAGCCAATTAAGCCAAAAACAAGCCCAATTTCTGCATTTTTTTCATGGGTTTGGCATGTCTGCTGCTGAGCCAAGCCCAGCTGCAGTAAGCCTGCTTGTTTTTTCCCTTGTTACCCCACCTTCCCCCCATGCCCACTCCCCCTTCTGCCCCCACCACAGCATCCCTTCTGCCTGCCACTACCTCTTGAATCTCTGTCTGCCTTTTGCCCCTGTGTCTAACCTGCCACCCTACCACTGCCTCCTTCCAGCCTTCTGCACACACAAAAACCCCTTAGCTCTCCTGCTCCACTCCTGGGCATTTTGAAACTGTTGGCTACACCAAAGTAATCAGGGAATTGACTCATAATACAGACAGTCAAGAGCCATTGTTTCTGGGATCTGTCACTTGTGATGACACAGAGCTTGCTTGGAGAGGGAAACTGAATATCCATGGCAAGACTCAGAGGGGTAGCCGTGTTAGTCTGTTTCCACAAAAACAACAAGGAGTCCGGCGTTGTTTTCATGGCAAGACTATTGACTTTAAAATGGACTCATGATATCACAGTCATCTCAGAAGGGATTTACAATCTCCTTCAACCTCTCCCAGAGCTGAACTCATCTGCCATAGCTCTGAGTACCTGGTATTCTGAACTACATGGGTCAGTTCACCACAAAAACAACTTACAAAGACAAAAGCTATGCATTCAGAGTGCATGTGATCAAAGGATTAAATAGCAAGAATCTTCTCAGCCACGATGGGCCTAGTCAGAAAGATGGAAGGACTTGATGGATAGGGTTACCATATTAAACAAATAAAAAAAGAGGACCCTCCACGGGGCCCTGGCCCCGCCCATTTCCCACCCCCAGCCCCGCCCCAACTCCGCCCCTTCCCCGCCCCAACCCTGCCCTAACTCCGCCCCCTCCTCCCTCCCACTCCCAACCACGCGAAAAGGGCTGCCCGAGCGCTACCGGCTTCACGGTTTGCCGGGCAGCCCCCAGACCCTGCGCCCCCGGCCGGCGCTTCCCCAGCGCAGCTGGAGCCCGGGAGGGGAAGCGCCCAGCCGGGGGCGCAGGGTCTGGAGGCTGCCCGGCAAACCGTGAAGCCGGTAGCGCTCGGGCTTCGGGCAGCTCCCATGCCTCCGGACCCTGCGCCCCCAGCCGGGCACTTCCCCTCCCGGGCTCCGGCGGCGCAGGGTCCGGAGGCATGGGGGCTGCCCGAAGCCCGTAGCGCTCGGCTCTTAAACAGAGCTAAAGAGTCAGGGGAGGAGCAGAGCCGCCGTGGCCGGAGGCTCTGCTCCTCCCCTGACTCTTCGGCTCTGTTTAAGAGCCGAGCTGCCCGAGCGCTACCGGCTTCGGGCAGCCCCCATGCCTCTGGACCCTGCGCTGCCGGAGCCCGGGAGGGGAAGTGCCCGGCCGGCGGCTGGGGTCCGGAGGCAAGGGGGCTGCCTGAAGCCCATAGCGCTTGGGCACCTCGGCTCTTAAACAGAGCCGAAGAGTCAGGGGAGGAGCAGAGCAGCCGCGGGAGAGGAAGTGCCTGGCCGGCATTTTCCCGGACATGTTCGGCTTTTTGGCAATTCCCCCCGGATGGGGGTTTGATTGCCGAAAAGCCGGACATGTCCGGGAAAAACCGGACGTATGGTAACCCTATTGATGGAGGATATGATGATATGATATGATGAAAGGAGATACAGTACAAATCAACTTAAGAGACAGTGCTGAAGTATACCATGTACAAAAACCTTGACCAGAGAGACCTTAGAAACTACTAGCTGCAGAGTTATTTAAATTCAGAGGACATCATTACCTAGTTGTCATGGACTATTTTTCCAGGCATATAGAAGGAATGTACTTGAAAGACATAACATGTGGCAGTGTTATTGAGAAACTGAAGTGCAGTTTTGCTCACTTCAGTATTCCAGAACAACTAGTGATGGATAACGGGCCACAATTCACTGAAGCAGAATTTAAATCATTCCGAATGAAACATAATTGTGATCATATTAGTAGCAGCTCACATTACCCATAAGCAAATTGAGAGGCTGAGAGAGCTGCATAGACAGCCAAGAAAATCCTATCCAGGAAGATCCATTCCTTGCTCTTCTGAGTTACAGATCAATAGCAGCTACTGGATATAGTCCAGCACAGCTCCCGATGGGAAGAGAATTCAAAACTGGTGAAAAGAACTGACAAACACTTTTACAGCAGATGTCATTCAGAGAACTGCCAGGTCTAGAACTGGATGACGATGTTCATGTCAAAGAGGATGGAGAAAAAGGACAATTCCAGCTGTCATAAAGGAAAAAGAAAAATCAGCACCCAGCTCATATGTGACTAAGACCAACAATGGAAAGTTCAACAGAAACTCTTGACATCTACAGTTTGTTTCTCAGAGAGAACAATCAACAGAGTGACCTCTACAGATGGTAGATGCATAACAAGAAGACAACTCAAGGATTCTGGACAGACCACAATCCGTCATTGTAACTAATGGACCGCTAGATGACCAAATTGTTACACGTTTGGGTCATATAATTAGAAAACCAGTATGATTCAGACACACTTAACAGACTGATCTGTACTGAACTTCAAAGACAGTGTGATAGTGTAAATATTTTGTAAATGGTAGGAATGTAGATCTTAAAAGGGGAGTTGTAATAGAATGATAAACTGTATTATACTGTTCAGCCACTAGGTGGCACTTTGTGTAAAAGACCTTATTTAAACTAACCTCAGCCATATCTGAAAGAGCAGTTAAGGATCTTATGGTGAACACAACTGGTGTGTATAAGCAAGACCAGGACCGGCTCCAGGGTTTTTGCCGCCCCAAGCGGCGGAAAAAAAAAAAAAAAAAAAAAGCTGCGATCGCAATTGCGATCGGCGGCACTCCTGCGGCAGCTCCACTGCGCCTCTTTCTTCTTCCGCGGGAATTCGGCGGCAGGTGCTTCCCTCCGAGAGGGACCCACCGCCGAATTGCCACCAAACAGCCCAACGTGCCGCCCCTTCCCCTTGGCCGCCCCAAGCACCTGCCTGCTGGGCTGGTGCCTGGAGCCGGTGCCTGAGCAAGACAGAAGTACATGGCAAACACTCACTCTGCTTCCCCCAAGCCTGCCCCGTCTCTGTCTCCCTTTTCACTCTGACATTCCACCCAGCCCACAGATGCCCTCTCTCCATTGGGGAGCTCCTAGAAGGGGAAGGGCTGGGTCTGTACCCCCCCTCATTCCCTGGGTCCCCTATGGTGAAAGCTCCTGTTCCCTGCCCTCTTTCCCCACATAGGTCTCCTGTTCCTCTCTCTCACCCCTGGCTCACTAGAGCCTCTGACCACTGATTCCTGACCTTCCTCTCTTCCAGCTGGCTTGATCACTGACCCCTCAGCTCATCCGGTCTCCAATTCCTCTCTCATGGTTCCCCAGATCCCTGACCCCCTTTACCATATCTCTCTCCCCTGCCCATCACTGGATGAGTGGTTGGTACAAGAGGCAGCAGGCATGAGCTGATCGGTGCTGAGCAGCTGGACTGGGCACCAGGTGTGCCTCTTTTTCCTTCTGGGATGAATGGGTTCTAGGCAGGGTGTCAGAGCCTGGGCTCCACCAGTGAAGCGCCAAGGCTGAGCAATGGGACCTACTATCCCCTGAGGAAGCAGTGGTGCTAGGTCCCCTGATTGCTCTGGCAGTCTCCCCACTCTCAGCAGTCTATCCACTGACTACACCTGGCTTCCCCCCACCAGAGGGCAGCAGAACCTACTGCTGCTGCTCTCCCTACAGCTCCTGTCCCTACTTCTGGCCATGCAGGGAGAAGTAGGGGGCACAAGTCATAGCCCCCCAGTGCCTTTGAATAAGTCAGAATTGGGGTAGCCCCTAAAAGTAGACCTCCTGTCTAAGCCCCAGAGTGATTCACAAAACAGGGCATCTAGCCACCTAAACCACAGTGGGCCTGATTTGATATGTGTGCTCACAGGCCTGCCTCTGGACTTGGTTCCATTCAAATCTGGTTGGAGGAGGAAGAGGTGGGAGTGATGCCTAATTTATAGCTTAGTGGTTAGAGCACTTGCCTGGGCTGTGGACGATACATGTTCATTTCCCCCCTCTGCCAGAGGTGGAGGGGTTTGAACTGGGGCTTCCAATTTTTTAGGAGAGTTCTCTAAACACTGAGGTATGGGATATTCTGTAGCACTCCCTCAGTCTCTCCCATTGAAGCTGTTCCACTGTAAATAATTAAATGGACATTGGGCCAGAGAGCAAGACAGAGAATGACTCTGTAATCCAGTGGTTGTCTCTCACCTGGGAGATGGGAGACCCTGGGTCCACTCTCCTTGCTCCGATCACTCTTTCATTATTTATCCACAGTGGAACAGCTTCAATAGGCCCCACATCAGACTATTCCATAGCTCAGTCCACTGGGATAAAAGATATAAGGTGGGTACCCTCCAACCATTCATGGATGGCTAGGCACTTCCATGCAGTCTTGGTGCCTATCTCTGCAAGAGGGGTGGGGCTTAGCATACACCTCTCCAGTTGACCTCTTTCATTGGCTAGTTTAGGTGGCTCCCCACCTAGCATGCTAGTTTTTGTGGATCACATTCTTAGGGGTCTATCTTTCCCAATTCTTTGTATGGCGAGCCTAGGTGCCTAACTCAGCTTTGTGCAATGCAGTGTTGTTCCTGTGATTTTTTTCTAGCAACCTAAAAGTTAGATGCTGTGATGCTCAGCTTTGAAACACCTAAATCCCTTTGTGGATCCCACCTGTAGTCTCTGCCCAAAGAGCATAAATGCTAATTAGAGAGCAAAGCATGGTGCAAAAAATTATCCAGAATAAATAGTAAAGCCTACCCTTTTATCTCACAAGTGGGGCAGAACTTCTGGTATTATACACAGTAGTATTATATGGACGACCATGAAAATGCCTGGATGTCAAATGTGAAACTGCTCCTGATGAGTGCAATCTTTCCAGATTATTAACACATGTCAAACTGTCAACAACAATCAAGAAATGATAAGATGATTAATCCTTAGCCTTATTGCTACTGTTCCAGGAGGATTAATTGAATATTTATAGCACATCTTTGGATTCCTAGACTCATTCTGCTGGAATATATTACTGCATTTTACTCCATTAGTGTTGTGATGATAGAATAAGACAGGTTTTCACTCCAGAAGGAATCTTGGCTTTCATTCTCCCACTTGTGTCAAAAAAAATGTTGGTCAAAACAAAAATAAAAGATCAGATACGAACACAAGAAAGTCAAAGTTCTCCTTTTGCAACATTTACAAAAAGCCTGCGAATTATACACAGGCTTTCTGACATGGTCCCAAAGCAGTTATTTACATTTCTATTAGAAAGACCAAATATGCCTATTAGATACAGACAAAGCTGCCCTAGGACTAATCCACAGGTACACCCAGTCTCCCTTCCCAATACATTAAGTAAATTTCTTACTCTTATTGTTAATGTCACTTTGACACCCGTGAAATTTTTACAACAATACATAGAAACCCAACAAAGTATAAATGAATTTTTTTTTCAAAAAATGAATATTTGCATTGTTTGCTAGCTACACGAGTTTGTTAAATTTAAACAAGGATAATATTTTGCCTGAATGATAGGCCTAAAACTGCCTGAAGCATCCTATTTGCCTATACTTTGAATCTTTATACACATCCCTTTTTCTGTATATAGTTCATATTGTGTTTTAGCTGAGAAAGGTCCTGATCCAAAGACCATTGAAGTCCATTTACTTTAATGAGCTTTGGATCAAGCTCAGCATTTTTCGTTTCTTTTTTTTGATGAGGTTAGGATTTTTCCCCATGTTTCAGACCCAGTGGTGTGTCTAATTTCAAACCCTTCAAAGATGAGAGTTTGCCAGTCACTTGACCCCCCTAGCATTTAATAAATTCTGCCAATTAAATGCTCAATCTAGGAGCTTATGTGTACAGTATCGGAATTGAGTAGTATCCCTAAGCCCTTTACTGGCCCTCTTTGACTTCTGTGTTTCAGAAGTCACCAGAAACCTGCCAGAGCAGTGTGTGTGTGTGTGTGTGTGTGTGGTTAGTAAACACAGATATTTGGACTCCAGTGTGCCTGTGTTCCTTCATTTTATGTTTGTTGTGTAAAGAACAAAAGCCACTGTAATAGATTCTAAGAGACAGCTCATCAACTGCTGTAAATTGTCATTGTGCCATTGACTTCAACAGCACAATGGCAATTTCCTCCAGCTGAGGATCTGCCGGCTTATTTCCAGCCACACTAGATTGCTGTACAAATGTCTACTCTCTTCTTAGTGATGCTGCATGATTGTAAATATGGAAAGGTAGGAAAAATTTCAATAGTTCCAATTTATGTCTTGAAATAGAGAGGATAATAAAATATGGCAATAGACAAGGTGTTAATACAGTGGCTCTCAAACTTTTTTACTGGTGACCCCTTTCACATAGCAAGCCTCTGAGTGTGACCCCCCTTATAAATTAAAAACATTTTTTATATATTTAACACCATTATAAACGCTGGAGGCAAAGTGGGCTTTGAGGTGTAGGTTGACAGCTCGCAACCCCCCATGTAATAACCTCGTGACCCCCTAAGGGGTCCTGACCCCCAGATTGAGAACCCCTGTGTTAATAGAATGAGAATAAAATGCTAAATCCAGTTAAAACACGTTTTTACTGTTCACACGTAATTACAGTTTTGAGGAGGTACTGTATTCAACTAGTCCATTACTGTAAATCAGAATGGACAGATCTTGTTTTAACTGCTGTTGTGCTGTGAAAGGTGTGGTAGTGGGTTTTTTTTTTTTAATGTTACACAAAGAAAGAAAAGGAAACCGTCTTTGTAAATATTATAACTTTTTTGATGGTAGTCATAAAACTTAATAATGGAGGCAAAAATCTGGGAAGTTTACAGACAGTACAAAAACAAACACAAACTTGCCTACTTGATACATGCCTTTCATTTTATTCTGACTTAGGTTCCAAGCTCTAAAAGTCATAGGAGTCATTATGATTTATTCAGAAGTAACACACAGGTTCATCAAGAGATTAAAATAAAAAATCCCTTGCTTCACTTCAGTGCTTCATCCATTACCTGCAAAGAAAACCTCATCTTTCTTGTTAGGAAAAACACAAAACAACCACATAATGGATTTCTCCAGGACGTAAGAGTTCTATGATACTTGATTAGTAAAGGCTGGAGGTTAATAGAGGTAGAAATTGTGATTTCTTACCCCCACCATTATTATTATAATACCTATGAAGCACTATAGTTGAATGAATCACTGAGTTTAATATGGGATAGGTATAATTTCAAGAAGAATCTGGTAATTGCAAAAGGAGAATGGAGAATTGCAGATGTGAATATGTTGACATTTACATATAGTACCTTGTGTACCTAGTGATGTTTCAGACAGCCTCAATTATGGGTTAATAGGCAGTGCTGCATCATAAATGCCTTATATACAGGAGACTAGAGCGCAAAGATGTTAATTGACTTCACATAGTGTATACAGTGTTGTTGTAGCCATGTCTGTCCCAGGATATTAGAGCGACAATGTGGGTGAGGTAATATCTTTTACTGGACCAACTTCTTTGATGAAAGAGACAAGCTTTCGTGCTTGCACAGAACTCTTCCTCTGGTCTGGGAAATGTACTCAGAGTGCCATAACTAAATACAAGGTCCAACAAATAGTTTAGCATAAATAGTCAGCACATATTCTAAGGAACCATTCAAGGTGAACCGGCCCATTAACATCCTTGTGGTCATAGGACAAAAAGGGGGCTTAGTTTGTAATAAGCTATAAATCCAGTGTCTTTATCAAGACCATGATTTTTAGTGTCTAGCAAAGTTATGAATGTAATGTAACTATCACATAGTGGAGATCGTTCAAGGGGAGCTAGGCATTTTGGATTATTCTGAGATTTTTAGTGAATACTTCCCAGTCTCCCCGAGGCTTCTCATTGAACCACCACACAGATAGTTTGAGGCCAGAAGGGACCATGTAACAGGCTTCACTCACTGCTGTGGTGCCCTCTTGTAGCTGGGTCTGGAGATCCGCTCTTGTCCAGTCTAGTGCTCCCTTCCATCACTTGCTCACCCTGCAGTCTCTCTCACCAGGACTCAGGTTGCTCTCTCTTTGTGACTCAGCTCTCCGGCAAGTCACTGCATAATTCTTCTCTTCTGGAGTATTGACATATTTCTGTACCAACTGTCCAGATGCTGCCTTCACCAGTCCTGCACCACTTCCCAGTGGCTGCTAGGAGAACTTGGGCCCACCTTCTACATTGGGTTCCAGCCATGGGACCCTATAACCAGCAGCCAAGGTCTGCACAGTCCTACTCCTTACTGTTGTTTTCTTGGGCTACTTCCTACACAGTGATTTTGAACATGCTGCAGGCTCTAGCATCTTAATGGGTGACCACCTAGTCAAGATTGTGGGTGACTTTACCTCAGCTCCGTTGTCAATAACATAGTTGCCACAGAGAAAGAACTTGAAGTCTGCACTGCAAAAAGCATCATCAGTAATGGGACATCTCAAGATTGTCTTTTGCAAGCTGAACACTTTAGATAGACTAAAGCATATAATTCCTTGGGAGACTAAACTACTGTGTCCCACAGGCAAAGAACAGGAGAGATTGAGGTGCCACCAATGCCTGAGGCCCATGCAATGGCAGGGAGTTGATTAGGTGACAGATGATCCTAGCAAAAGATTCATGCCCCAGGCTACAGAGGAAGGCATGAAACCCCCTAGGTCCTTGCCAGTCTGATCTGGAGAAAATTCCTTCCATCCTCACTCATTTTTGTCTCCCCATTAATAACTACATTTTGAGACCTGTCAGTGAGCCAGTTTTGTGCCCTGTCTATGCCATATAATGCAAATGTTCAATCAAAATGTCATGCAGTACTAAATCAAATGACTTGGACAAACCCAAGTATGCTGTATCACACAGTTGCCTTTTTCTTATCAAGAAGAAACGCAGATTTGGTTGACAAGACCTACCTGCCATGAGACCATGCTGATTGGCAGTAATTATATATTTATTCTTCAATTCTTTGTTGATGGTCTTGAATTAACTGTTCCATTATTTTACATGGGATTGATGTCATGCATTCTGATTTATTTTTCCCTGTGACATCCCTTTTTACCCTTTTCTAAATATTGGAACTACATTGACAGTCCTCCAATCCTTTGGAATTTTCCCAGTTTTCTAAAATATGTTAAAAATTGACATTTGTAGTTTGGAGAACTCAGCTAGCTCCTTTAAGACTCTTTGGTGTCAGTTATCTGGGCGATATTGATTTGAAAATGTTTAATTTTAGCAGATGCTACCTCACGTACTCTTTTGATACAGATGATAAACTTTCTATTCCATTCATAACCTCATATGAAATAGAAATTGAAATGCTTCATTTCAAATGCAGAATAGAATTATCTATTGAATAGTTTTGCCTTTTCTATATCGCTATTGACTATTTTACCATCTGCATCTAGCAATGGCCGTATACATGATCTAGTTGGGTTTTTTTTTAAATGCCTTTTTATTGTCTTTAGCCCTGTTGACTATTGGTATTTCATTGATTCCTTTAGCTTCCCTTATCAATCACCTACGACTTATATTCATTGCTTTTTGTGTCCCCTCTTTTCCATCCTTTGTATTTTGCCTTCCATTCTTTATATATCCACTTTCATATCTCTTTTTAACCAAGATGACTTTTTGCCATCTGTGGCAAGAATTGTAATCAATGTTTGCTTAAACTCATGGGATTAAAATTAATCAAACAAATACTAGGGAAGAATTATCTTTTCCCACAATTATTAGGTGAATTTAGTTTTTCTAAAAGCTGCTGCACCGATAGCTCCGGAGATTGTCATCTTTCTATTCCTGATCCATGTACAGTTCATACACTGAAAACTTCTCTCTCTAATAAACACTCATGACTTGGAGAGCCACCTTTATGGCTAAGGATTAGTTCAATCTCCAGGTCCATTCCATATCTGGTGTTTACTGAGACTGACAGCAAAGTTGTGATGATGGTTTTTGTAATGTGGATGCTAATACAATTTTAACTGAATTAAAATGCCATTTCACATTGAAAGTTATCATTTAATAGTAATTTACTGTCCAATCAAAATGTGCTCAATTAAAATCAGTGAAGATTTTATAATAAAGAATATATATATATATTATATATAATATATATATAAGGATATATAAAGAATGGAAGGCAAAACTACTTAGGCATGTTTTTCATTAGGTGTGTCCCTGGGTAGCAGATAGGGGAACATCCTGCAGATGCCAGACATCTGCAAATTGGACCAACTGGCGGTGGCATCTCTCAGCAGGGCATGGTGGGGCAGCTGGTGGCACAGCTACCTCTATAAAGTGCCACATAGGGCCTATGACTAAGATGTCAAAGAGAATAAAGACCTCCTTAAAATAAGTCTTGCCAGGGCATGTGGGATTTGGTAGTGCCAGTAGGCAGTTCACTCAGGAAAAGAGAAACTCAAATTTCAAACCAAGGGTGTCAGGCTTGGACAACTAACCTAAAGAGTTCATCCAATAGATATGCTCATGTGAACATGCCTACTTTGAATAGGGAAATGGGAACAAAGATGCCTTTGGTACAAATTAACACTTTTCTTTTGCGTTCTTTTAATTTCTTCATTTCACCTTTGTTTCTTTTTTTACTCAAACCATACGGGTTTTTTTTTATATTCAAAGACTGTCACTCGTTAATATTAATGGTCTGACTTGTCTGAAAACTTCAAGTTAGACTTTTATTAGTCATTTAATAAAGAGAGACTCTTGTGATTGCAGGGATGTCTAAATGTGCATGTGAATATAAAAGAGGAAATGCTTGTTGGGGTGTCTATTAATTTGAAACACAAATTGATGGTGTAGCATCACTTGCTTAAAAATAAGGGTTAAAATGAATTTAGCTGTTAACTGAAATCAGTTTGTCCTTACCCTTAGTAGGGAAAGGGAGTCTATTCTTATAACAAGGATATATTGAATTGAATACTCCTAGATATGACCATTTAATTTGTTAAATATCCCACAGAAGTGCCTGGATGACTAAGGATTCCAGATCTTATTTTCAAAAGTGCCTTAGTTATGTTAACACTACAGAGAAAGATGTGTGGCAGCGAACCTCAGAGCCTGGGTCAACTGATGAGGGTTTACAGGGTTCATGCTATGGGGCTAAAAATAGAAATATAGACATTTAGGCTGGAGCCCAGACTCTGAAACCCAGCGAGGGGGAGAGAGTCTCAGAGCCCTGGCTCCAACCTGAGCCCAAACATTTACACTGCTATTTTTAGCCCCATGGTAAGAGCTCCATAAGCCCAAGTCAGTTGACCAGGGCTCTGAGATTCACTGCTGTGGTGTGTAATTTTTGGTGTTTTTTGCAGTGTAAACATACTCCTGGACATTTAGTGACAAAGTGCTATTGACATTTAAAAGGCTTAGGCTCCTAAGTGCTTAAGACCCCTTTGAAAATAAATGGGGCCTAGGTTATTCAGGGTATGTCTACATTGCAATAAAACACCTCTGGGACCTTCCCCACTCTGAGTCCCAGAACCCAGGCTCCAGCCTTAGCCTGAATGTCTGCACTGCAATTTTGTAGCCCTACAGCCAGAGCCCCATGAGCCCAAGTCAGCTGACATGGGCCAGCTGCACGTGTTTCACTGCAGTGTAGACATACCCTTAAGTGTTTTTGAAGGTTTTACTCTTATAGGTTTTGTCATTATAGCTACATCTATAGTGAAATTGGTCAGACATATTTCCATAATAATACCCTATTTTCAGTTGTTTATAACTTTACCAAACTTTGACCATTTGGGCTGAAACTTTCCATAGTGGGTGTCTGCCTCCGGCTGATATTTTTTTCTTTTCGTTTGGAAACTTCAGCTAAAGTGGTTCAGCCATTCCAAGAATGAGATTAGGAAAAATATGTTGCTGTGTCCATGTTTAAAAAAAAAAAAAAAAAGAAAAAATACAACCATTCATTGAAAAGCTCTGATCCCTCCAGGCTTTGGTGCAAATCCTTCAGATTTGGCTGGGAGTCTCCCACTGTCAGAGAAGTGACTTTTTCTCTTCCTGTGAAAAGATGCCCAAATTTGGTCAAGTTATAAGCCTTTGCAAACTGTTTGAACGTGATCAGTAGAGACTTGTTAGAGTTGTGTAGATAAATTTTCTGAAGATTCTGCCAGTATTGAGCTTACTCCAGCCCAGTGGTGCTGGGACTGAATAGGACTTTCCCTGCAATTGGGAAAGAGATGAGGAGTCCTGGAGCCTGACGACTTGGACTGGCTAGGCAAGAAGACTTGAACTGGGACAAAGAAGCCCTAGCAACCTTAATTAGGCGTTTCCTAACTTCTGAGTGTTTGATTTTTGCAATCTTAATTTTCTTTTAACATAATTTTTTGGATGTAGTTTATGTATACATTGAATGAGATACTCCTTCCCATATTTGTGTCTGACAATTGTTCTAGCTGAGGAAAGTAGGAAAAAGAAGCAACTGAGAGAGAAGCTAAGGAAAGGAGAGCATATCGTATTTAAGAATGAGAAAGAAGTTAGCCAGAATAACTAGGGGTATATCTTCAATGCAAAGTTAACCCAGGCTCTTACTTAGTTATTGTCCCTCACATGGCTCCTATTCACACACACAATTCGCTCACTGGAGTTTACTGATGCTTTCAACCCAGGCAATCTGGGCCATTTGGGACTATAAACTAAAATCTGAGTGCGTCTTTCACTTGGTCTAGTAACCTGCCCACGTTGTGGTGAGAACTCAGACTAAACCACTCAAGTGCTGATAGTCTTCCAGTGGCACCGCCCCCCACCCCCTTCCACAGTACCCCCTGTGTGCTCAGGACAGAAAGGTTCTCCCACAATTCATTGGGAAAGAATCATAGCACAGCTCAGCTCCCTAAGTACCATGGTGGATTCCCCCAGAAGTCCTAGCGATATGCACAGGTGAGTGCAGCACCAATAGGGACACTGCAATTTGGGTATGGCTTTGCAGTGTGGCTGCTCACATCTGAGCTAGGCTAACTTGGGTACCAGTCACCTGGGTTAACTGTGCAATGAAGACATATGCTAATTCAAAAGAAGGAAAATATAATGTGTGAGTGAGGATGGGAGGCCAAATAAACAGCTGTAGCTGTGCTGAACTGTAAGCATTGCTCTGTTGAAAAGTGCTGATGGCTGCCATCAGGTTTTTGATCCAAAGACAATTACAGACCTAGTTAAAATCAATGGGTATGCCAAGCACTATTTCAGACTCAGTGGAAGGAACAGTTAACTCCCTTTTATAGCCATCTGTTCTACATAACAATGGGAAGATGCCCAAGGCACATGGCAGATGAGAGCTCAATCCTTACCTCAAGGGCTAATCTGGTCCACAGGTAGAGATTCAAGTGGCTTCCACTTTGGATTTGGTCACTAGAAGCAGCAGGAACCAGACCTCCATGTTAAGAGGATTATAGGTGAAAATGTCTTTTTCCCGTAACCTGGGAGTAATTCTACTCTTACTAAAGCACTAAATTAACAGTTTCGGCCTTTGATAATTTCTGAGAGTAACTTTTCTGTCTTGTTTTTCCCTTGTATTTTCTTTTATACTGTTTGCCTTTGGCCTGGGTAATGAGCCAATATTCGGGGCCTTGCAAGTTGGTTTCTGTTATGAGAAGAAATCTATGATCTGCGTCAGATATATTCTTTGATGAAATTTTGTTTATTTTAAAATTTTTCACAAAATCTTGTTTCCTGAACACAACAGAAACAAACAGCAGGCAGTTTCCTTGCTCAGAAATCCCCATGTCTGCCACTCCAGTGAGCCCTGTGCCCAAGAAGCATTGTCCCTCTGCTTTTTCTCAGGGTCACATAGCAGCTTCTCCTAGCTTTCTGCTTCTCTCACACACAGGCTGAAAACCCGATATCCTAACTCCCACACATTCAGTCAGGGAAACCCTAAAGCCCACACATTTTAGCTCTCATCTGCCATGTGCCTTGGGCATCCTCCCATTGTTATGTAGAACAGATGGCTACAAAAGGGAGTTAACTGTTCCTTCCATTGAATCTGAAATAGTGCTTGGCATACCCATTGACTTTAACTAGCTCTGTAATTGTCTTTGGATCAAAAACCTGATGGCAGCCATCAGTACTTTTCAACAAAGCAAGGTAACCACTCAACAATAGTCTTTTTTTTTTTTTTTCTGGGCCCCAGACCCAAAAGCATTCTGCTGAAAGTTCTGTGGACACCAACACAGATTTGTGAAGAAAAGTTTTGGCTTTCATTTTGGCAAAAATGTCCTACAATAGCACTACTTCCAACTAGCATCCAGCTAAAACTTCTTTAGTAGAACACACACACACACACACACACACACACACACACACACACACACACACACACACACACACACACACACACACACACACTCTCCTAAGAATTCATTTGATTTTCTCTCTTGCAAGGATTCAATCACATAAATTAACCTTTATCCTGAAAAGGGTGACTGCTGGAATAACTGTTGTTAAAACTTGAGAGTTGTTTAAACATGTTACTTGGGTAATACAAAATCTTCACCTGATTAATTATGTACCCAATAATACTATTTTTTGGAATTAAAATGTGATAGAATCTATAATTAGACTTTGAAGAATTCATTTTTTTTTTTTTTTTTTACAATTTCAATGGATAATCTGTCTAAGCAATTTTTCAATTTTTGTTAATTTAGATGTTCAATTGTGGGAAATTATGGGGGGGATCGGATAATAGAAGGGTTAGACAATAATTATTTAATGACAATAGATGCTGAGATTCAAAAAGTTAAAGCTTTATAACTGTTAAAACACAATGTCAACACCACATGTCAAAATATACAAAGTAAAAATCAAACTGAGTTCTAATAGGCATTTTTCTTTCTTTGTCTCTTTGTAAATTTTGATTATTACCAATATATTTTTATTACAATTGTTTGTTGCTTTGTGTGTGATGTTTACTGACATTTACCAATAAAAATCTAATCCTTCCCAGCCTATCTATAACCTACAGTGTAGTTGATCTTGCAAAGTGATATGCACGCTGCCTTTAAGTATGGGCTGTAATATGAATATGCCATTTGATTTCTTGCTCTCTGATGGAAAATAATAAAAGTAGATTCTAGCTAATTGAGTGGAGTACAAAATCCTGTGTCTTGGGTTATTGTGTGGGACTGCTAATCGCTTTGGATTTTTTCATAGTGCGGAGATGAAGGAAGAGGAGGCACGTGTCAGGACCCTAGTTGGGCCCTGGGTGATCACTACTTCCCACCGCCCAACACAGATGTAATGAGGTTGAGTAGTGCCCGTATAAGAAAAATTAAAACTACTGATTATTCCTCAAAAAAGTTTTTTAATGACTTTGCACTATAAAGGCAACACAGACCAAATAAGAAAAGCAAGATTAAAGACCAGCACTGAATAAGGATTAATATGAATGGCAAGTTATACTGAAGACAAGTACATGTAAAGTTATTCGTTAGCTATTTACTACTATTCTTAACACTATAGTATCGATACAACTTGAGATCAATTCTGCCCGAGCAACCAGACTTCTTTACTCCATAACCTTACCCTGCATTCGCCTGAAAATATGTCAGCCTTCAGTCAGCCGTTTTCCGCACTGGCCAGGTACAGACAGTTGCAAAGTGCACGTCCCTTGGGTTCGGGGGGTGTGGGTCAGGTTTCCCTTATGACCAAAACACACACACAGTCCCGTGCCTTCGTACTTTTTATCTGGTCTGTCGGCCGTGTCTAAAAACAGACCGACCAATTAGGGTCAGCCAAATCTTTAATGTGGTTCGTGTCGCCTTGGCTGTATAATTTATACTTATTTTCTTGTAGCCAATTGTTTTAATTGTGGGTTAGACAAGCTGGGCCCGGGGGCACAACTTATCTCGCTTTATAGGAGTTAGAATGTGTTATCTGGTTGCAGCGCGTTTTGACCATAAGTCTTAGCTTATTTCTGCAAAGCTTGCCCTTTTTACCTTTGCAAAGCGGAAGTTTGAGGCCTAACATTGACAATACCTTTGTTCATTTTAAGCTTGGCAATACTTTTGCTCAGAGATTAATCACACAGAGAAAATTTGGCTTTCTGATAATGTTGAAAAGTTTATTAAGTCTTTGTTTGACTTGGTACAAGAAACTTCAACAGAGCTCCTTGTAATGTAGATCAAAATCAATGTAACCTTTCATAATTTCAAGACAAACTCCACAAATGTCTAAAAGAGTAAACTTACGTTCAACTTAAGGTTAAAAGTAAAGGTACCTGTTTATGTGACTAGTGTGTCTGTGGGTGCTGTGTAAAGGTTATGATATTTGATTAAAGTGGGATTGGCTTATATAACACATTTCTTGAATCCTTGGTTCCCTATGTGTATTTGGTGACATGGTAGCAAGCAATCCTGAGATGGAAATGTGGTGACAGAGCAGGGTTGCGAGGTATAAGAAAGAACCTTATGGACAGTTTGAAAGGAAAGGGTAGTGGATGTGAGGCATTATCAGATTCATTTAGGCCTTAGCCATGCAATCATTCAAATATAATTCATTTTAAACACATCAGTAGCCTCACCCCCTTTAATGGAGTTATTCCCCTGCTCAAAATTAAGCATGTGTGTAAGTGCTTGCAGTTCCAGGGCCTTAGTATAGACAGAATATTTCCTGGGTAAAAGATGGTACAACTAGAGGTTTTGAAGCAGCAGATCATTCATTTAAAAATGTGGACTAAAGAATGGGAAGGAGATTTAACTACTGAAACTGATTCTCAAGTGAGCATTTGAGACAGATAGATGTGTTAGACCACTGGAAAAGAAGGGGGAGTAAAAATAAAATCGTGCCAGATATAAGTGAATCACTTTGGAAGTTGCTGTAGCACCAACTGGACAACTTTAAGGAATACAAGTTAAAGAATTAGGATCTTAGAGAACTTTGTCAAGCAAGAGCTAAACTAGAGACAAAAAACTGGAAGATGGTAGCTCCTAAGCATAGAAATTTATATATAAGGTATCGGCAGAAGCCACACAGGAAAGAAGAACAGAGATAAAGCTGACAAAAAGCTATGAAGCTTGAAGAAAAATTAGAGGCCCAAGCTGAAGAAAATGAGGATATATCTGAGTTATAATGAGTTTGTCTGAAGATTTAAGGAAGATATGAAGCACTATTTGCTTATTTCAACACCACATTTTCCACTAGCAGAAATAGCCAAGAGGTTTTTGTCCAGTAAGTATTTCAGGGAAAATGTTTTATAAAAATACCCACTCTCCCAAAACAAAACAAACAAACACACTAAATACAGGCAGCTTTAAGTAATAGGTGTTGCTGAGTTCCCTGAGGGATTGCAAATGGGGAGGAGTGGAGAGGGAGGGAACAACCACCCCATCACCCTAAGTTCAAAGCAAGGAAGAGGGACTGGAATTTAAATTCAGACGCTATTGTAATATATGGACAATTGCAATGGCTCCCAAAAGGCAGTTGCAGCAGTGGGGAATCACTGGAAGACATAATGGGAATTGTTAGCTGGCCAGCTAACATGGTTGATTTTGTGCCCTTTTTTTTTTTTTTTGCTGATTCTGCCCCCTAATGTTTTGTCTTTGTATTCCATCAGAATGTCTGTGAGTAGTGCTATTTCTACTGCTAATGTCATCCCATTCAGAAAACATTAAATTGGACAAGGCAAATATTCAGTAGCAGTTGTATAGGCAACAAAAAGACTTGATAAATGAAGCATCTGCTCTACAGTTGTTGTACTGGTGAATTTACATACCAACCTATTGAGAATTTACTCAAATTGTGAGGAAAACCTTAGATACCTATAGAACTGTTAATTCAGGGTTAAGGCCCAGTCCACTGTAAATTGAAGTCAGTGGGATTGCTTCCATTGTCTACAAGTCCCTAATCAGGAAGACTGACAGAAGTATCAATGACTTGATTAAGTTCCTGATATCAGTCTATTTAATTCTAATTATGATAGATCCAACTACTTTCTATATACAGTCAAGAGAATTGAGTCAAACAAAAGATGATACAACCACCTAAGCTGTAGCAAAACCATCAAAACCTAAAGCAATAGGAGATCTTACTATGCTACCTGTAAGTGCCATTATTGGTATGATCCAATAGATTTCCCCAAATAATTTGCAAGCATGTTACTTAGCATCAGCTGAATAGCTTGAGATATTAGCAACGCATTTGTTAGGATGTCATTGCTTGGTTGCTGATATAAGTACTGTACTATTCTTGGAGAAGAACCCAGACTGTGCTTTGAGAGCTGTGGGCTGAAATTGATAATATTGGATAATATTATGAGAGTTTTTTAGAGGTCAATTTGTTACCTACCTGAAGATTGTGATAATTTAACAGCTTTTAGCAGCAAGCCTCAGAGATTTTTTTTATTGTCTGCTTTTATCTTGCAATTCAGTGTATTATTAAATGAAATAATGCATATTTTACAGCAGTGCCTTTCTGTAAGGGGTAAATTTGTGGGGCTTTAGTTGCTTGTCTTCTGTTAGACAACTTCATTTTTTACATTACTTGGAGAAGTAAGTGGGAGGTAAAACTAACATTTTTATATACATTTTGCATCAAGAAAAAAACTTTCCACAGATAAACAAATAGATACAACAAACTTACAATTATTGGTATATGTATTAAAGCAGCAAATATGGGTCCCAAGTGACATTGGGGGTACCTTGTAACCAACACACAGTAAGTGACAGCCAGTGTGCAAAGCACACACCATCTAAATAGAGGAGACAAAGTTTGGGAGGGAAAAGGGGGCAAAGTGACTTGCCCAAGAATATGCAGCAGCTCAGTGGAAGAGCCAGGAATAGAATCCTGCTCTTCTAAGTCTCATCCCAGTTCCCTTTCCACTAGGGGTAATTTTACATTGCAAATTAGTTTGGGTGATTAGCACTCAGGAGTAAGTGCCCAGATTGTCATAGCTTGGGTGTGAGCAGCCACACTGCAAAGCCACACTCAAGTGGCTATACTCATTCATGGAAGGTTCCTTCAGAAGTCCTAGAACCTCACATTACTCTTAACACTACAGTTTGCTGAGCAGCTGTATGAGTCTTTTCCAGTCAACAGTGAAAGGAATTGTCTTGGGCACATATGGAGAACTGGGAGAAGGGAATGGAAGACTAATGCCACTCTAGTGGTTAAACAGCATCCACAATACAAAGTGGGCGAGTTTCTAGTCTGAGTGCAAGCAGTAATCAGACTTTAGTAGGGATGGACCAGTTAGCCCAAGTGTTAGAAATTTTGTGTGTAGACGGGAGTGGAGTTATGGACAACCCGTGAGTAAGAGCCCGAGTTAATTCTGAGGTGAAGATGAAGACAAGCCCTAGGACGCACTGCTTCCCAAGAGGCATATGCTATATTCTGTGTTTTGAGTGACTAGGTGAAATCCTGACCCCATTGAAGTCAATGACGTCCCATTCACTTCAGTAGGGCCAGAATTTCACCCATTATGCTTACAAAATACGCTATATGCAGTAGTTGTAAAGCACGCATCACTGTAGTATGTAGATTTCTTACACAGCTGATTCACTGGGATTTGAGCTTTATGATATCAAAAAGCTACACAGCCACTACTCATGCTCTATTTGTTTCTTGGCTAAGGAATTCAGTCTCCAGAGCTGGTAAATTGGAACCTTTCAGAAGCTGTAAATAATAAAGGCATGGTTCTTAATTTTGATTTTTCTCCTCTCCTACAAATGACTTTGTATACCTAAGTGTTACTATGAGCACTCCTCAGATTTAAAAGGTGTTGTTATGGGAGTAGGTATAGTGAAAGTGAGTACAAGTGATAGTCATAACTCTAAAGCTAGAGTTAAGGACTACTGCACATAGCATCTTTCTGCATGTAATTGTATAATTATGTTTTGCAAGATAGTATTAGTATCACTCAAAATTCAGTATTTGGTAAAATCTCTGCTTTGCAGTGCCATTATTTTCAACATTTTCTGGTTAGTGTGGCCGCCTTCAGAGTATCTGCATTCTCCTAACCATTTATAAAGCACAAATGAGACCTGACAACGAATGTATAAGCAATTGTCTCTATTTATCATGCATATTGTGGCGAAATTGCTAGAGCCCATCTTCGCATTTACAGGCTGTGTCAGAGTTATTGTAGTTTTCAGTCAGCATCATGATTCCGTTTAGCAGCCTGTTATGATGGGATATTGGATTTAAATGGGATATAAAATCCAATCTGAGTTTTCATGCACTGTGTGTTGACAAAACATTGCATTTTTTTATTCCCATAAATCTACTGAGATTGTTCTGTTGCAAGGAACCAGGTAAAGAATAAGTAGCTGAGCTGAGGTATGATTATCCTTTGAGGACACAATACTCTAGAAATTAATTGCTCCAGGGATGCTGCAGGACACTGGGGAATATAGCTAGTCACTGCAAATCTAAGTAATCTAAAAAACTCTACATGGAAGTTTTCCAGAAGCGAATGTACTAGTAATTCCATTTCCCACCACTATAAATGTGTTTTATTTTATATCAAGTAATAACTATAGATACTGAACTATCATTTCTCAAGCAACCTCAGCTCAGCATGACTCCTCCGCCCCCAGCATTGTTAAATTGATATAGTTTTTAAAGGCTACTTCCACTGTTGCCAGGCTACCTGATTCCACTTTGCTGATTGGAACCTCTGGAAACTGCATTTCCCCTTTTAGTGCCATGTCTGGAAGTGTTGATTAAGCACAGTTAGGGATTAATGGCTCAGAGAAAATAGCATGAGCCAGAAATTCAGGCAGGATTGGGATTCTTCTGAATAGTTCACCTAACTTTCTACAAGCACTAAAAGAGAAGAGGGCACAAGGGGGTGAGTTCTTTACCTTTCCATATTCGACTCAAGCTTCTCTCTAATCAGCAATGATCGAGTTCCCTTGAGTTGAACATTTGTTACAACAGGTTGCCCCTGTTTTCTCTCATAAAGAACACATGTGATCACTACTACTGACTGACTAAGAATTGGACACATCCAATTAGATTTATTTGTTACACTGCCTGTCTCAATGCTAACCTGACCTGCTGCTTTTTCTCATCCATCTCTTACATCCTGTCTTGTAGATTGTAAGCTTGTGGGGCAGGAACTGTCACTTATTACATACTTGTACAGTGCCTACAACAGTGGGCTCAACGTGGTCAAGACCACTAAGTGCTACCATAATATAAATGTCGCAGTACAATACAATTATTTATTTATTTTTTTCCCCAGTAGAAAGCATTTGAGATTTGACTTGAGTCTAGTTTGATTCACTTGTTTAAATATCCACACCGTGCACATAAGGTCAGATTTTACAACATCAGGTGCTCAGTAGAGCTGGTTGGGAATTTTCAGTTGGAATGATTTCCCAACAGATAAAGTAGTTTCTCCAGAAATGAAATTTTCCATAGGAAAATCTAAATTTTTTGCTCAAACTTTTGATATTTTTTTCCCATTGGGAAAATTTAAATGAAATCTTGGGTCAGTTTGATCTGAACTGGAATATTTCATTTAGATGAACTGACCTGAAATATTTCATTTTGAATCTGTTCATTAAACTGTATTTCTCTGTTGGCATATTGTCTTATGGAAGTTTTAGTTAGGCACCCAGTTTCTCTGAGATGAGCTCCCTGGAGGATTACATCGCCCATAATGCAATGTGGATTTCCCTCCAACCAAGCTCTCTGATGCACCATGGGAGATGTAATCTAGCCAGGAAGCCTAGTCCATAAGGGAGAACAAAGGCACTATGACCCTACACTCCCATAAGGCAATGCACCACTAAAGGAAAATGCAGTTTAATATTGAACTGAATCTAAAGAAAGCATTTTAGACCAGCTCAATAAATTGAAACAAAACATTTTCATTCCAGGAATGTTGAAATCTTTATTTCCAAATTTATTTTTTTTCAGAATTTCCAATCTATAAAATTTAATTTACCCTAATTTGAAGGGAAAACAAAAGTTGAAATGTTGGAATTTCCCACAGGACAGAAATTCTGAATTTTGCGCAGCTCTAGTCCTCATTTTCCAGCTAGCTCTATTAATTATTCTCTAGTGCCCTCAGAAGTGCCAGGTGCTTCATTGGTAACTACAGTGATGCCCTTGACTGCAGACATCCTTTGATTACTCATGATTGCCAGTCACTGTAACTTCACTTTGATACAGTTAGTTTTGAAGGAGCTGCCTTGCTGTCCTACTTTTCCCAGGTGAATGGCTTTGCACAGAATGTCCTTAATCTTGTAATAACCGTTGCGTCCCACTGTGCCAAAAGGACAGCAGTAAAACAAAATCTTTATGGGACCTGAAACCATAACTTTCCTTTTCATTTCTGAAATTGCAAAACTTGCAAATATTTTGTTTCCTGGAGTGTTTTAAATCTTTTCATAAAAGTTTCTGCAATATTCTGAGCTTGCTATTCATAATACTCCCAGAGGGTTATTTCAGACAGTTTGAGGTCTAGCAAGAGAGAAAAAATTCTTCCATGAGCAGTTAGAAATAGGTAATGAATCATGATATGAAATTCCTTAGATACATTTTGACCCTGTTTTGAAATCAGTCAAAGGGAGTACTTCTGTTTTTTTTAAGAAGTAAAAATTAAATACTGTACAATTTATGAAACAATCTGAGCAAGAATATAGATAGTAGAACAGTTTCCATGGTGAGAGAGCTGAGCAAGATTTTTGTCCCCATAAAGCAAGCAGCGTACCCTCTTCTGAAAAATCATTTGTATTCCGGGTCATGGGCAACACTATAACATGTCAGCTGTCTGGTAGCAAAAATATGAGGATGAGCTGAAAGTATGAATGACATGCACATATAGAAGAAAAGCTAACCTTCTACAGGGAATTGGTGTAAAGTCTTCAACGCTGCCCATTTGTCCAAGTTAATGATTCTTAGTTTCCTCATTATACATCTTTCCTCTTTGAAGATTTTGTCACAGTTTCAGGTTGCACAGCTGCTTTGCTGTCTCTTTTGTGGTTTCTCTGGGTACGTCTACACAGCAAGCAGGATCCCATAGGTGCAAGTCTCAAACCCCGGGTCTACAGACTCAAGTCACAGGGCTTGTGTTACAGCCCTAAAAATTTCTGTGTATACATTTCAGGGTTGCGATGGAGCTCAGGCTCTGAAGCTCAACCCTGTCCCTCAGCTTCAAAGCCCAAGTTCCAACCTGACCCCAAATGTCTACACAGCTATTTTTCATGCCACAGTGCAAACCCTACAAACCCAAGTCTGGAAACCTGGGCTCTGTGACTCTCTGCCATTATATCCGACTGGCTGTGAAGACCTTTAGGGGTTAGGCCTAGTGCCTTTTAACTATCCTGGGGTGAAATTCCCCAATTCTCCTTCTTAAGATGGGTCCTGAGATACAGCGTCCTGTGTATTGACTATTACCTAGCGGGTCTGACTGGGTCCAGGGCACCTGTGTTTCTTCCCTGTGGGAGTCTGTGACCAGTTTTGTGTGTGTGTGTGTATAGTGACTACACAGCCATCTTAAAATCAAAGTAATGTTTATTTTCAGAACAAAGCATTTCCAGAAAAAAAAAATCAGCAGTCTACATGAATTTCTATCTTACCTAAAGGCTTACCATACTTGGGAGTAGAAATAACTTCTTCAGACACCCCCAGCAGGTGCCTGTGTCTGTCTGGTGCCTCCAAACAACTACCTCCTCTCTTGAAAGAGTGTACCTTTTTTAAACCCTCCTATAGTTCTTTTCTTCTTCTGTGTTCACCAGACTTTTCCTGTCCATGTTCAAACCAGTTTTTTTATACATTAGCTGGAGGGGGAGGTAGAATCTTCAAAGCTAATATTTTGGTCATTGTCCCTTAACAACCCTAACATGTTTACTGAGGGTTGGCTTCTCTTGAGCCATTCTTTCCCATCCTGCCTGCTTTTCCAGACAACCTCTTTAAACAAAACCAACATATTCCTCCAGTAAACATCCCAATAATGAGGTTAGCATACACTGTTCATAAGTATTACTGAGCAGCTCCAAATCAATCACAGATGCTATGTTTTCTAAAACATTAAATCAGCCAAACCTGTAACTGCCCTTTCTCTGAGCAGAAGGATACAATATACCCATCAAACTTAGGTGCGGCTCTGACAGGTAGCAAGTGTCCACCTATTTCAGAGCCTGATCCAAAGTCAGTGTCATCATTTGAATTTACTGGCTTTTGGATCAGGTCATTCATGTTTACTCTTTTGCTTCAAATAATTGTAAGTGAATTTAGTTTTAGTAAAACAACATATCACTTGAATGTCTATAGAGATGGAAGTTCTCTATGATTCCGCTCTACCTATTTTTTTTTTTTTTTTCACAATGTGATTTCATTTGGAATTTAACTTAAAAGTATCATGTCTAGAAGTGAGATGGTATCTCACACTCCATGTATTTTAAACCCTTGGCTACTCTGGTAAGACTACTAATTAGGTTGCCATTAATGCTGGTGGGTTTTGTAATGTGGAACTGTACTGTTTACTAAACCATTCATTTGACATAGGACACAGAACAGCTATGGTAACAATTCTGGATCAGTCATTCAGCTGGACCAAATTCAATCCAGTCCACTTAGCTGTGGCTCCATATAGCCTATTAAAACCCCATGAACAAGCTACTCTATTTTTACTTAATTTTCATTCTGTGCCTAATTCAATGCATTCTGCAAGAGTTTTAGTTTGAAGAGCTTTCGTTTAATAACCAGCCTTTTGCTATCATGGCAAAGATGCTTCTTCTATAACTATTTAGGATACTACCTGTTGCTTCCAATACACGGTAGAATTGCCACATACAAAAAAAAAAAAAAAAAAAAAAAGAGAGAGAGAAAAAAATTAATCACCATGCAATCCTTATTTAACTAAATACCTCTAGTGTTAATTGCAGGAGTGACCATATTTTTTTCAAAGCTGGCAGGAGATGTTTGATTTGCACATCCAGCTTGTACTGAGTCAAAATATTTAGAATGGAAAAGAATACTATGAAGAATTAGGTCACACTTGCTGGTGAGCAGATCTGGTTGAATCTGATACTGGATAGTTTAGTGAATAAAAATGTCTTTTTGGAGATCATATTATATATTTGAGTATTTTAAAAACTAACCGCTCTTTGTGAAAATATGCAGAAATCCTAAGAATCCTGTATTTTAGGGCAAATGATTTTTTTGTATGAAAATTCATTCTAGAAATGTAGTAGTTGCTGCTTATTGTTTTCCTGCTTAAAAAGTTTCAGTCAACCCGTAAGGGATCAGAAGCAACACCAAATGACTTCAATGGCCAGCACACTGTGCTTAATGTGGGCAGGGTTGTGAGGGGTTGCAGATGTAACAAAATAAATAAAAATTGATCTGGATCATTGAAGGGCACACTAGAAGCACCACAGGTAAGTCAAAAACATCGACACCTAGGAGAAGGGTCAGAATCTGGGGAGTGCATGGGCCATTATAGCAGGGATAAGGAAGAAATAAGAGAGAACCTGGGGGTGGGGAATCAAATCCGTCTCTTAGATGTCTGTATACTAATGCGAGAAGTATGGGGAATAAACAGGAAGAACTTGAAATGCTAGTTAATAAACACAACTCTGACATAGTTGGCCTTACAGACACTTGATGGGATAATACACATGACTGGAATATTGGTATAGAAGGGTACAGCTTACTCGGGAAGGACAGGCAGGGAAGAAAAGGAAGAGGTGTTGCCTTCTATATTAAAAACGTATAGGTTGAGATGGAAATAGGAGACGGACTTGTTGAAAGTCTTTGGGTAGGGATAAAAGGGGTAAAAAAACAAGGGTGATGTCATGGTAGGAGTCTACTACAAACCACCTAGCCAGGAAGAAGAGGTGGATGAGGCTTTTTTTAAACAACTAACAAAATCATTCAAAGCACGTGACTTGGTGGTGATGGGGAACTTCAACTACCCAAACATCTGTTGGGAAAATAACACAGCAGGGCTCATATTACCTAACAAGTTCTTGAATGTATTAGAGACAATTTTTTATTTCAGAAGGTGGAGAAAGCTACTAGGGGAGAGGTGTTCTAGATTTGATTTTGACAAATAGGGAGGAACTGCTTGAGAATTTGAAAGTGGAAGGCAGGCAGCCTAGGTAAAAGTGATCATGAAATGGTAGAGTTCATGATTCTAAACAGTACCATAACGATGGTGGATTTCAAGAAGACAGATTTTAGAAAACTCAGGGAGTCAGTTGGTAAGATGTCATGGGAAGTAAGTCTAAGGGGAAAAACAGTTCAAAAGAGTTACACATTTTTTCAAAGAGACATTATCAAGAGCAAACTATCCCACTGCATAGGAAAGATAAGAATTGTGGTAAGAGACCACCCTGGCTTAACCAGGAGATCTTCTATGATCTGTAACTCAAAAAAAGAGTCCTATAAAAAGTGGAAACTAAGTCAAATTACCAAGGATAAATATAAAATAACACAAATATGTAGCGACAAAATTAGAAAGGCCAAGGCACAAAATGAGATTAAACTAGCTAGAGACATAAAGGTAACAAAAAACATTCTACAAATACATTAGAAGCAAGAGGAAGACCAAGGACAGGGCTGAGCCGTTACTCAATGAGGGGAGAAAACAATAATTGAAAACATGGAAATGGCAGAAGTGCTAAATAACTTTTTGTTTCAGTTTTCACCAAAAAGGTTAGTAACGATTGGACATTTAACATGGTGTGAATGCCAGTGAAACTGAGGTAGCATCAGAGGCCAAAATAGGGAAAGAACAAATTAAAAATTACTTACACAAGTTAGATGTTTTCAAGTCACCAGGGCCTGATGAAATACATCCTAGAATACTCAAGAAGCATACTGAGGAGATATCTGAGCCATTAGTGATTACCTTTGAAAAGTCATGGAAGACAGGAGATTTACAATGGGCTGATGAGACTGCATGTAAATGACCTTGAAGAACAAACACATTTGAGATACAAATACATAGCTAATATTCAGAACTTCAGATAAAGTGATGATACATAGGCCTGGTCTACACTATGAGTTTAATTTGAATTTAGCAGCGTTAAATCGAATTAACCCTGCACCCATCCACACAACGAAGTCATTTATTTCGAAATAAAGGGCTCTTAAAATCAATTTCTGTACTCCTCCCTGACGAGCGGAGTAGCGCCAAAATCGATATTGTCATTTCAAATTAGGGTTAGTGTGGCCGCAATTCGATGGTATTGGCCTCCGGGAGCTATCCCATAGTGCACCATTGTGACCGCTCTGGACAGCAATCTGAACTCGGATGCACTGGCCAGGTAGACAGGAAAAGCCCCGCGAACATTTGAATTTCATTTCCTGTTTGCCCAGCACAGGAGAGCACAGGTGACCACAGAGAGCTCATCAGCACAGATAACCATGCAGGCCGCTAATCGAAAAAGAGCACCAGCATGGACCGTATGGGAGGTACTGGATCTGATCGCTATATGGGGAGAGGATTCAGTGCTAGCAGAACTTCGTTCGAAAAGATGAAATGCCAAAACTTTTGAAAAAATCTCCAAGGACATGATGGAGAGAGGCCACAATAGGGACTCAGATCAGTGCCGCGTGAAAGTCAAGGAGCTCAGACAAGCCTATCAGAAAACAAAGGAGGCAAACGGTCGCTCCAGGTCAAAGCCGCAGACATGCCGCTTCTACGCTGAGCTGCATGCAATTCTAGGGGGGGCCGCCACCACTACCCCACCTCTGACCGGGGGTAATCTCATCAGCCACACCTGAGGATTCTGTGGACGGGGAAGAGGAGGAGGAGGAGGACGAGCTTGCGGAGAGCACACAGCACTCCGTTCTCCCCAACAGCCAGGATCTTTTTCTCAGCCTGACTGAAGTACCCTCCCAAGCCAATACCCAAGACCATGACCCCATGGAAGGGACCTCAGGTGAGTTTACCTTTTAAAATATAAAACATGGTTTAAAAGCAAGCGTTTTTTTAATGAGTAATTTGCCCTGAGGACTTGGGATGCATTCGCGGCCAGTACAGCTACTGGAAAAGTCTGTTAACGTGTCTGGGGATGGAGCGGAAATCCTCCAGGGACATCTCCATGAAGCTCTCCTGGAGGTACTCCAAAAGCCTTTGCAGAAGGTTTCTGGGCAGTGCAGCCTTATTCCGTCCTCCATGGTAGGACACTTGACCACGCCATGCTAGTAGCAAGTAATCTGGTATCATTGCATGACAAAGCCTGGCAGCGTATGGTCCCGGTGTTTGCTGGCATTCAAGCAACATCCGTTCTTTATCTCGCTGTGTAATCCTCAGGAGAGTGATATCGCTCATGGTAACCTGGTTGAAATATGGGAATTTAATTAAGGGGACAGAGGTGGCCATTCCTACTGGGCTGTTTGCCTGTGGCTGAAAAGAAATCCTTCCCTGCAGTTAGCCAAGCGCGGCGGGGGGGGGGGGGGGAATTGGCGCTGAGCTTTTGGCTAGCAGGGATCTTCCCTGATACCAGCCACGCGGTGGGGGGAGGGGTACAGCGATCATCCCAGATAATTCATGGCGGGCGGGGGGGGGGTTAGTTTGGTTTCTGCAGGGATCTTCCCTGATACCAGCCACGCGGTGGGGGAAGGGATAAAGCCATCATCCAGAGAATTGGATGCGGGGGCGGTTAGTTTGTTTTCTGCTGCTGAAGGTTAACAGGAAAACCGCAGCAGTCAACGGGCTTTGCTTGGTATGTGGGAAAGGAGGGCGCAGAAGCCGAAAGACAATGGCTTACCATGGCCGCATGCAAGCCAAATTCTGTTGCCCAGACCTGCGTCTGTGATCTCTAACACCAAAGTCACAGGCACTCAATATTAAGATGGAAAATGCGACCTTGTACTGAAATCACATGTGCTATGTAATGTGAATAGTGTTGTTCACCATGAAAGAGTATAAGCATTGTTCTGTAAAATGTATCTTTTTAAAAACTTCTCTCCTTTTTTTCCATCCCTCCAGCAGCTGCAAATTTTTCAAGCCTCCCTCCTCCATCCCGAAGGCTATCTCAGATAAGGCGGTGGAGAAAGAGGACGCGAGACGAGATGTTCTCAGAAATAATGGAATGCACCCGCAATGAAAGAGCTCATTTGAATGAGTGGAAGGACACGGTATCTAAATACAGGAAAGATGCCAGTGAACGTGAGGTCATGAGGGACGCTCGAGATGAGAGGTGGCAGGCTGCAACGCTGGGGCTGCTGCGTGATCAAACAGACATGCTCCGGTGTCTGGTGGAGCTTCAGGAATGGCAGCAGGATAACAGAGTGCCGCTGCAGCCGCTGTATAATCTCCCTCACCATGTTCCATAGCCTCCTCACCCAGACGTGTAAGAACGCCGGGGGGGGGGGGGGGGAAGGCTCCGTGCACCCTCCCACTCCACCCCAGTGGACAGCCCAACCAAAAGGCTGTCATTATATTGAATTTTTTCAGTGGCCTTTTACTTCCCTCCTATCCTCCTCCCAAACCTCATCCGGGTTACCTTGTCAGTTCTCTCCCTATGTTTATAATCAATTAATAAAAAATACATGATTTTTAAACAATAGTGACTTTATTTCCTTTAAAAGCAAGCTGTGATTTAAGGGGGGAGGGTGGTTTGCTTATAGGGAATGAGTCAATCAAGGGGGCGGGTTTTCAACAAACAGAACTTTCACACCGTAGCCTGGCCAGTCATGAAACTGGTTTTCAAAGCTTCTCTGATGCGTAGCGCTTCCTGGTGTGATCTTCTAATCGCCCTGGTGTCTGGCTGCGCATAATCAGCAGCCAGGCAATTTGCCTCAGCCTCCCACCCCGCCATAAAGGTCTCCCCCTTACTCTCACAGAGACTGTGGAGCACACAGCAAGCAGCAATAACAATGGGGATATTAGTTTGGCTGAGGTCTGACCGAGTCAGTAACGAGCGCCAGCGACCTTTTAAACGTCCAAATGCACATTCTACCACCATTCTGCACTTGCTCAGCCTGTAGTTGAACAGCTCCTGACTCCTGTCCAGGCTGCCTGTGTATGGCTTCATGAGCCATGGCATTAAGGGGTAGGCTGGGTCCCCAAGGATAACTATAGGCATTTCAACATCCCCCAACGGTTATTTTCTGGTCCGGGAAGTAAGTCCCTTGCTGCAGCCGTTTAAACAGAGTAGTGTTCCTGAAGACGCGAGCGTTATGAACCCTTCCCGGCCAGCCCACGTTGATGTTGGTGAAACGTCCCTTGTGATCCACAAGTGCTTGCAGCACCATTGAAAAGTACCCCTTGCGGTTTATGTACTGGGTACGCTGGTGCTCCGGTGCCAAGATAGGGATATGGGTTCCATCTATCGCCCCACCACAGTTAGGGAATCCCATTGCAGCAAAGCCATCCACTATGACCTGCACATTTCCCAGAGTCACTACCTTTCATAGCAGCAGCTCAGTGATTGCTTCGGCTACCTGCATCACAGCAGCCCCCACAGTAGATTTGCCCACTCCAAATTGATTCCCGACTGACCGGTAGCTGTCTGGCGTTGCAAGCTTCCACAGGGCTATCGCCACTTGCTTCTCAACTGTGAGGGCTGCTCTCATCTTGGTATTCTGGCGCTTCAGGGCAGGTACTAGCCCTGGTACATGGACGCACACCACCGAATTAATGTGCGTAGTGTGGCCGCATACATTCGACTTTATACAATCTGTTTTCAAAATTCAAATTATATAAATTCGGATTAATCCCGTAGTGTAGACATACCCATCGATTTAACCAGGATAATCATACTTGACAGATTGTAACTTTTCCATTGACACCTTACACGATACACTTTGTACAAGATTTGTTGCAGTTCTATAACAATAGTAATATCAATGATATAAATGGTCATCTTCAATCATACAGCCTCACACTTACCATGAATAAATACTTTCAAAGGGGGGCATGGATCAGTGTTCACATCGTACTCCCCATCAGTAACCGCTCAAGCTGGGGAAATTAATGATCCAACCAGCGGACAAAATTTGGTGATGAATCCTGGTCACGTGCCACCTGAGGCACATTGCACAAATGCTAAGAAGAAGAATACCTTCAAAGAAAATCAAGATCAGTTCACATACAATTCACTAACCTAGAAAAGTGTCTAAATTCATAATGAAACAAGATCAGCTTGTGAAGATTCTATTGTATTATCTGTTGGGTTATTGTTAAAAAACATGTCGTTGTCACTGTAGTAATACACTAAAGAGGACAGACGACAGCAATATCTTCAGCCACTCTTTTGATCAAAGACAATATAAAGCTGTCTAAAAAAATCTAGCTCAGACTGAAATGGTGTCTTGTTTCTTCAAGAGCCTTTCACCAAGCATGTTATTATGCATGTCAGTCACTTTGATCCTAAGAAAGCCAAAGTGACTCCTTTAGAAAAATTAAATTGATTTTACAATTTTCTTAAATAAGGACACACTGTTTGGGGCCTCAGCACCTATCTCGATTATAGGCTTTGTATTAAGAGCTTAGGGCCTGATCCAAAGTTAATTAAAGTCAAAGGAAGTCTTTTCATTGACTTCAATGTGCTTTGGATCAGATTCTTACTGTGTTCGATATATAATCTGAAACAGGTCCATTTGCAGCTCCAAAAATAAATCCGGGGCCTTTGGCACACCAATGTTTTAAGATTATGTAGATCTCATATCTACAATCTATATTCTCCCCAAACACCAGAACCTGAAATAATAAACTCATTTAAATGTTAACTTTTACCTTCACTTTCTATTTTATGTAAATTTTCCTCATTTATTATATGGAGTTGAACAATATTATATAAAATCTTTTGCCCAAAGGATCCCAAATGAAGTCACAGCACATTACTTTAAAATTTGTCAATTGGCTTGGATAACTAAACAAGATTTGCAGACAGCTAACCTCAGTATTTCTAGTAACCAAAGTATTTACTATAATAAACAAAACAGGATTCTACAAATTCTGAGGTTAACATTTTTATTCAGCTTAGCTAAACTAGACCCATTATTCTTTACCAGTCATGTATAAATATACTGAACAGAACCACTATACCCACATCTGGGTGGGGTGGGGGAAAATCAGACAGTTTAGGCAGACAACCACACCACATGGTAAGTGAGGCGAGGGTAAGTTTGCAATTCAAAATATAGTCTAAGTACATTTTATGTATTTTCACCTATCACATAATGTTACTGACACTTTAAATAAGGGATATAACAGTATACAGTTGGTGCCATTGGAAAATCAATATTCACCCACAATCACCTCAGCACAACCTCTGTTGTTCTCTTAATAGTTGTTCTCTATTCTAAGTATGTGGTGGAAGGATGGCCCAGTGGTTAGCACACTAGCCTAAGTCTTGGGTTCAAGGCTTTGCTCTGCCATAGACTTCCTGTGTGACATTGGACAAGAGCCTTGTGGGTAAAATGAGGATACTAGTACTTCCATAACTCACAAGAGTGTTTGTTTGTTGTGGGGATAAACACATTAAAGACACATTGTGAGACACTCAGATAGATATTGCAGTACAGTAGAACCTCAGAGTTACAGATACCTCGGGAATGGAGGTTGTCCGTAACTGAAATGTTCATAACTCTAAACAAAGCGCAGTTTGGGCTCCAGACCCAGCAGCTAAAACTCCGGGCCAGGCTTCAGCAGCAGCTGAACCCCTACTCAGCCCCCACATGAGTTTACAAGCTTGTCCCCCTCCCTGTAGGGGTGTATGTGTGTGTGTGTGAAAACAGCGTGTCCCGGGAGAGCGGGGGTAAAAACAGGATGTCCCTCTCTTGGCGGGTGGGGGGTGGGAGGGGTGAAAGTGGTGCACCCCTGCTTTGCTGGTGCACTCCTGCTTTGCTGGCTCTGGCTGTGCTTTGGGTTGGCAGCCCCAGTCTCTTGCTATAAGTGGCTGCCCTGAGTGTGGGGATGGAGGTGGAGGTGTCGGGGTGGGAACAGGCAGCCCAGATGTGCCTACCTTTAAGATGCAATACAGGTACAGTACAGTATTTACGCTTTTTTTTTTTTTTGGTCTCTGCTTCTGCCTGATTGGTTACTTCTGGTTTCACTTGGTGTCCAGTTGACCGGTCAGTCCGTAACTCAGGTGTTTGTATCTTTGAGGTTCTACTGTGTGTCTGATAACAGTTGGTAAATGTTGAGTTTATAATGGTAGCTGAACATTGCAGGCAAAATCCTGGCCCCATTGAAAATGACGTTTTGCCATAAACTTCAATAGGGTCAGGATTTTATCTTTCGTAACATTTTTTACTTTTCTGATGTCATGTTGCTTGTTTTACATTAATTAATTATAATACTTCTGTGCCCTAAACAATTCTAAAACTGTGTTCTATGCAAATTCTTGATAGGCCTCTTTTTAAGTGCAAAGATTCTCTGTGCACTGAAGAAGCATAAGGACAAAAACTGTAAGATATCCTAGGTCCTGAAATTCCTTGAAAAATTGTCAGCTTTTCTTAATGATGATACAATATATAATATTTGTGACTGATATTATGAAGGAGGGAATATCCATCTAGTAAAAATACATTAACTAAACTCACTAACTACCACAGGCCATAGAATTTCACCAAGTGATTCCTATATCAAGCCCATAATGTCTAGTTGTGCTATGATATATCTTTTACAAAGCAATCCAGCACTGATTTAAAGATTTCACGTGATGGAGAATCCACTACTTTCCTCAGTAAATTGTTCAAGTACCTAATTACCTCATTTAAAACTGTGCATCTTATTTTCAGTTTGCATCTGTCTAGCTTCATTTTCCAGCCACTGGATTTTGTTGTGCTTTTGTCTGCTTGGTTAAGGAGCTCTTGCTATCAGAAATCTTGTTTTCACATAGGTACTTATGGATCATGATCAAGTCACTTCTTAATCTTCTCTTTGATATGATAAACAAACTGAGCTTAAGTTTCTCCTTGTAACATGTTTTCCAGCCCTTGAATAATTTTTGTAGCTCTTTTCTGAACCATTTCCAGTTTTTCAACATCCTTATTTAAATGTGGACACTAGAACTGGACACCGTATTTCAGTAATGATCTAACTAATGCTTATTCATACAGGATACTCCCCTGTTTATACATCTAGCATTCACCCTCTTAACCATACATAATCTAGTTCTTTCAAACTGATTTTTTTTATTACTTTGGAGTAGTCTGCATTTTGGCAAATGTAAATGATATTTGAATGTCTCTTGGCACTCTGTCAGTGAGATTTATTATAGTTATATTTTAAAAGGCATGTTATTTTAGAAAGTGCTGTACCTTTCCTTCTGACAACTGAATTACCACACATTTTTAATACAATTAAATTGTGTTTCTTCTCCAGGAAAATGTGAACTTCTGTAATTGTGTAGGTATATATTGGGAAACTGGTTGTTAACTAAGGGCCAGAGTCTGCCACACTTATTCATGTTGAGTAGTCCCTTATTCCTTCAGTAGTCCCATTGATTTCCGTTGCCCTAAGCTTTACTAGTGGTGTGCAAATACATATTTGTGGGTTGGGATTTTAAGACCAATATCCAGGCAAAAATTTTGTAACAGAAGAGTTTGGAATGAAAAAATGTCTCTTCAATGTGGGTAAAAGGAATAAGATGTAGTATTATTTTAAAAACAAAAATTAATCTGGTAATTCAAAATCAAGGTGTCATGTAAAAATAAGATGGGGGGGGGAGAACATATTCAAATAAATTAAGATTGCCAAAGTAATATTAACATTGCTCAAAGATGATTGCCAGCTTCCAGTTTCCTCTCCCCCCAGATAACCTTTTACCTAGTTTGTATTTAAAAATAAATTAAATAAACCACCCTTTAGTTTCCATGATTCTGTGTTCTGAATGAGTTTAAAGGCTTTAAGGCAACTGAAATTTGAAAAGCCTCTTAGACAGATTCTTTTCTTACTTACATCCAGTGTAAATTTGGAGCAACTCCATTGAAATGAATGGAATTACAAGGGTGTTAAATCAGTGTAAGTGAGAGAAAAATCAGGAGCCCTGTATTTGGATAGTCAGTATGTGGAATGAAATGTAGTAACCAACCCACAGTACACCAATTGAGGTCTTTATAGGGTAACTGGCTGGCTCGTTTGTGAACTGCAAAGTATGATGTTCTGGTCAAGTTCTCCTTTCTTTGTGGGATGTACAAGCTGGCAAGGAAGTTTCATATCCCCCTTCTCAATCCTGCCCTTCAGGAGAGTGGACGGTTTCCCCCCTATCATCAAGTTAAACAGCAACAGAATGGTTAGATCCCACCTTTTGCCATTGCTATGCATGGTCACCTCATACTGCACCATGCTATAAAGGACATGCTCTGGAAGAAAGACAAGCTGGTACGGGAGAAGTAAGATGGTTGTTTATTATCTGCAGTGTTCTTGCCACTAGAAGACAGATTTTAACAGAACCAAAGCTCTGTTAGTATTGATTCAATAAAATAAAACTTGATTATTAGACATGTCCTGAGAATGCAGAATTACGTCTAACATGCTCCTCTAGTTGCTGCAAATGTAAATTAGTATCAACTATGAAAATAGAACTGGAAAAGATCAATTAAGTAATAAGGTCCTCTGCCATATGATATTTTCTCTCTACCCTTCCTTCCACACCACCGAAGAACTGAAGAACAGTTGTTAAGGTTCTGAAAGAACTTCTTTTATGCTAATCTTAAAATACAGAGTAGAGAAAATAAAATTTAAATGGAATGTCAGGTTATACAACAGCAGCATCTGCTAACCCTGCTAATTGGAGTCTGCTAAATCCCCATACTCCCACTTTAAATTGCACTATTACATGTCTATCAGAATTTCCATTATAAAGCCAAAGTATTCCTGGGAGACTAAGGAGCTCAGTGGGTTATCATACTTACCTTTCACCTCCATGGTGCATTCAAATCCTGATTGGATGAGAAGTGAATTGAGTTTGGTGTTCACATTCTGGTCTCCTATGGATATTTGTCTACACCACATAATGATGCGTGACTGGCATGTCCTATTCAAGAGGTGGCTGCACATGAAATAAGAGTGGGTGTTGTAAAATTGATCAGAAGGCACTAGCAGAACTGCAGCATCTGAAAAAACTTGTACATCTCCTGGCTGTAGCCAGAAGTAGTACCATTGACTTACACTTTCCTAGGGATTTGAGTTCTTTGCTATTCACAGCAACTGCATAAGAAACCATGATAGCTGGAATTGAACAAGTTCAGGCACTGTAATTCATAGAATTTGTATGTATAATACCAATATTTTCTTTGTTTTAGTATCTCTAGCAGAGAAAACAATGTCTTTCACTTCTTTGTTTAGAAGTGAAGGAACACTAAGGAGAGTGGTGCTGGTGTTTAGCAGGAGGTTTAATTTAAAGCATAATAGCTATTCTAGACTAACTTCTTGTATAGATGAGCCCTTAGGTTGTTCAATAGTATCAACATTCTGTCTTTCTAGTATGTCATGACATTGGTTATCCAACTTCTTCATTTGGTAAGATTGCTCATTTCCTGAATCAGCTCCCACTCCTAATACTTAATTCTCAAATAGTTTAATTCTGGACAACAACACTAAATTCTCTGTTGATCATAGTCCATAGTTTGAGATCCACTACCATATCAAGTGGCATGGACTATGATTTCCAATCGGTATGATTCAGTGTGGTTGTGATGTTGCTGTTGTAATTCTGGATTATGTGTACCAACTATTAGAGTGCTAATAAGAAGTATCTTCATATTTTGTGTTCCTCAGAGACTGTCAAAGGTTATATATTAGTCTTCAGTACCTCTTGTATTTTATAGGAATTGTATAGTACCCTTTAAATAGTTTGTGAGCCCTGTAGTGGCCCTCACTATTTGGTTTTCAAAGCCACCCAAACCCTTCCTGAACCAGCAGTGTGTATATGTAGCTTGTCTTTGCATGTGGTAAATAATGGTTATCTGCTGTGCTTATATTGTTTCTTCATATTCCATTTGTTGTGTGAAGAGCAAAAGACAACACATCTCCTCTCACTTCCTTGACAACAGGAGAGCTGGATCTTACCACAGACATCCCCTAACACAACACCCAATTTTTCCTAGTCCTTCCTTTGTCCCTCATTAACACATCCTGCCATCCTAGAATGGGCAAATGGCCTTATACTTCTTATGCATCTCCTCTCACTCCACACATCTCCTTTTGTAACATTTTTGGAACTGAAGAACCAGGATTTCTTATCCAGGCTAGGCAGGTGTGTGTATATTATAAGTAGTACCTGTCTCTATTTTCTGAAGTACCTGGTTTCATAATGGGTCAACAAGATGATCTAGTTCAGTGGTTCTCAAACTTTTGTATTGGTGACCCCCTTTCACACCACAAGCTTCTGAGTGCAACCTCCCTTATAAATTAAAAACACATTTTTATATTTAACACTATTATAAATGCTGGAAGTGAAGCAGGGTTTGGGATGGAGGCTGACAGCTCGTGACCCCCCATGTAATAACCTTGCGGCCCCCTGAGAAGTCACAACCTCCAGTTTGAGAACCCCTGATCTAGTTGCAAAAAAGGCTAATATCGTTCTGGGGTATATTAACAGGAATGTTTTATGTAAGATATGGGTGGTAATTGTCCCACACTAGTTGGCACTGGTGAGGCCTCAGCTGGAGTACTATGTCTAGTTCTGAGCATCACATTTTTAAAAAAAATGTGGACACATTGGAGAGAATCCAGAGGAGAGCAACAAAAATGATAAAAGGTTTAGAAAACCTGACCTGTGAGGAAAGGTTAAAAAAACCTGGGCATGTTTAATCTTGTGAAAAGATGACGGGTTGGGAGGCGGGGGGTGGGTGGATCTGATAGCAGCCGTCAAATATGTTAAGGGCTGTTATAAAGAAGACATTGATTGATTGATCTCCATTGAAGATAGGACATGGAGAAATCAGTTTAATCTGCAGCAAGGGAGATTTAGGTTAGATATTAAGAAAAACTTTCTAACTCTAAGGATAGTTAAGCATTGGAATAGGCTTTCAAGGGAGGTTCAGAAATTCCTGTTACTGGAGGTTTTTAAGAGTATGGTAGACAAACACTTTTCAGGGATGGTCTAGGTCTACTTGGTCCTACCTCAGGGCAGACTTCCAGCCCTACACGTCTATGAGTCTGTGGTTCCATTATATGCTCACCCATGCAGCAGGTTTCCATACCAGTTCTATTTGATGTCTCCAACCTGATATCGTAAAGTGACCCATCTTCTTCCTACTGGGTGAGGAGTGGGGGATTTTCACAGATTATAAAGACAGAAGGTGTCACTGTGATCATTCAGTCTGACCTCCTGTATAACACAGACAATAGGACTTCCCTGAGTTACTTCCTAATAAATTACTGCAAGGGGGAGGTAGGTCACGTTGGAAGTATAGGCTTATGGGAGGATGCAGAGCTGAATTAAGGCACTATAGCTCTTATGTCTTAATCTGGTCCTTGGAGAAGAAAGTTCCTGGCAGTGGTTGGTTGGGTTAGGACTTTTTCTTTGCCATAGTCCCAACTTTCCCTGCTCCCCCTTATTCTGATTAGTTTTCTTTGTATGGCACCTCTAAATGTAAGGAATCTTCTTGCCTCCCTGTAGGGGACAGTGGAATGGCTCTTCAGATCACAATGGAGGAAATTACAGAGTGAGGGATATACATAGTGCAGCCTCTTGTTTATTCTTTGCAGTTTTTCTAATATCTAAAATAAGTTATTTAGAGTAGGAATATTTTCTGGCTCTTTGCATATGGACAACATAACAGGCTCAAAAGATGGATTACACTGCTCTACAGCCAAAATGCTTCTGAAATAAATGTAGTCAAACTTTACTAATTCTGGGTCACTGAGAACGAAAATGATGCTTAAAATTGTTGATTGGCTCTAGTTTTCAAGATATGCTATTGGGTCAGTATATACGACCCTTGACTTGGGAATGGCGGAGGATAAGTGAGTTATAAAGGGAAGGGATCTCAATTTAAACCAGAAATGACTAAAATACATCTTTGACTGGATCTAGGAATAAATCTATGACTGGGTTTGGACAGTACTTGCTTTTTAGGCAAAACAATGAATGATGCAATCTGAAGCTGGTATTGCGTCATACATGATATGAATTGCATCATGTTATTCCTAGAAGTCATGGATGATGCAATCATAACGAAGCTTACATCACTCTGCTGAACAAATTGCCCTATATCAGCTCTAGAAATCATACAGTGTCCTGCTCTCTTATTTGTCAGTGTTTGATTTTGCAAAGGGACACATTTCTGTTTAGCCAAAGTGAGCAGAGATGCCTCGTACTTGTGTGAACAGTGCAGATAACTTCTGCTGTGTTTGTGGTGAAGTGACTTTTGCATCACAAAAGCGCAGTATAACCACTATGGTTAAGAAAGCCTATCACCTTTATTTTGGCTGCAAAATTGGAGATCAGGACAAGAGGTGGGCCCCACACATATGCTGCAACACTTGTGCAACAAATCTTCGCCAGTGGTTGAACAGGAAAAGGAAATCTATGCCTTTTGCAGTGCCAATGATTTGGAGAGAGCCAACAGATCATACCAGCAATTGTTACTTCTGCATGGTGCCTCCAGTTGGGAAAGGTGTGTCAAAGAAGAAAAAGTGGACTGTGCATTATCCAAACATTCCATCAGCTATACGCCCAGTACCCCACGGAGAAGGACTGCCGCTTCCTGATGCACCAGAATCATTCTCACTTGAGTCAGACGAGGAAGAGGAAGAAGATGGAACTTCTGGTCCTGAACCATCAATGTCACAGGACCCACATTTTCTCCCATCCTCCTCCTCTGAACCACACCTCATAACACAAGGTGAACTGAATGACCTTGTCAGGGATTTGGAACTACCCAAGAGTAAGGCAGAGCTGTTGGGCTCCAGACTACAGCAGTGGAATCTCCTGGCAGGTGATGTTAGGGTTTCCATGTTCCGTGACCGTCAAAAGGATCTTGTCCCATTCTTCTTCATGGAAGGTGATCTTGTAGCCTGCAACAACGTCGATGGTGTGATGGCAGCCCTCAACATCGTTCACGATCCAGATGAGTGGAGACTGTTCATTGATTCAACGAAGACGAGTCTTAAAGCTGTTTTACTGCATAATGGCAATGTTTTGCCATCAATTCCAGTTGGTCATGCAGTCCATATGAAGGAAACCTATGACAACATGAAACAACTTTTGAGGTGCATAAACTATGACCAACATCAGTGGCAGCTTTGTGGCGATTTGAAGGTTGTTGCTCTCTTGCTTGGTCTGCAGACTGGATACACAAAGTACTGCTGTTTTCTCTGCGAATGGGATAGTCATGCAAGAGATTCCCACTACATCAAGAAAGATTGGCCACTCCGACAGTCATTGGAGCCTGGGAGGAAAAGTGTTCAGCATCCACCACTTGTTGAATCAAGGAAGATTTTGTTACCACCCTTACACATCAAGCTGGGTCTGATGAAGAACTTTGTCAAGGTCATTGACAAAACACAAGCAGCTTTCAAGTACCTCCGTGGAAAATTTCCAAGGTTAAGTGAAGCTAAGATAAAGGAAGGTGTCTTTGTTGGTCCTCAGATTCGTGAACTTCTTCAAGATGCTGCATTTGACCATGCACTGCGTGGCAAGGAAAAGACGGCATGGAAAGCCTTCCAGTTAGTGGCAATAAATTTTCTCGGAAACAACAAGGCAGACAACTACAGGTTGTTGGTGGAAAACCTCCTCAAGGCATACAAAAGGCTTGGTTGCAACATGTCACTAAAGATACATTTTTTGCACTCTCATCTAGATTTTTTTCCACCGAACTGCGGAGCAGTGAGCGACGAGCACGGCGAGCGATTTCACCAGGACATTGCAACAATGGAGAAACGCTATCAGGGCAAATGGAGCCCATCAATGCTTGCAGACTATTGCTGGACAGTGACAAGAGATGCTCCATTTAATGAATACAAGAGACAAGCCAAGAAGCGCCGAGTAGACACTGAATAGGACTAAACTATGTACAGAATAGTTTTTTGCCTTTTGTTTCATAATAAATTTGATTTATATAACCCTTTTGCTCATTTTTAAAGTGTTACATAAACAGGACAGGTGAAATATTATCATGTAAAGCAACCATAAACACATGAAAAGACCTAGGTTTACAATTTATGATTAAAACTCTACTATCTACACAATATAATAGACATAAAATGTAAAAACTTAAATATCTTAGAAACAGTAGCCAATCAGTTGTTTTAATTGTCATATTTGAATTCAGCACATCAAAATACATAATAAATAGCACATTTTATCTCTGAAGCAGACGACTTCTCAAAAATTGTCTGTAACAAAAGGTATAAATGCTTGCTGTAATTGTTTACCTGTTGAGAGACCTGCTTAGCTCTCTCCCTCTATGTAATTGATAGAAAGAAAGAAAATAAAGTATCTGATTTGCTGTACCCAAACAAAAAGTGAGAACTCTGTTATTCTCCGACAATTTGGGGGCTCGTCCGGGATGGCAACGCCCGCAGAGGCACCGGCAGCTGCTACGGATCGTTCCCCTTCGAACCCCATGGCGCCACAATAGAGGTAGAAGACCTTTTGAAATCTCTATTGGGGTGTCGGAGGAGGACTGTCCGTGGAGCCGTCTGTCCCTGTTGGGCTTACGCCATCCGAACTTATTGACTGTGCAGCAAGGTCAGATGCAGAGCGGCTTAGGGGAATTGTTTGCCGCCCCCTGTATGCATATGCGAGGTGCATAGGTATTCACCGGTGTTGAGGGGTTGTTACCGCCTCAGGAGGGGTTTTTACCGCCTCGAGTGATGCATCGAGGTACTTGGGAATAGTACCTGGAGGTACTTGGGAATAGTACCTGAAATAAGGCCTTGGTGTGTGTGTGTGTGTGTGTGTGTGTGTGTGTGTGTACACCAGTGTAAATTGAGTGTTACCGGAAAACGCCCAAAGTACTCTGCGAAGTCTTTTGGCTCGTGACCAAAACTACTCTAACGCAAGCCCGGTAACTAGAGGATCTTTTAGGAGATCCGACCCACGGTGAGCTAACTCGGCCTGGCATCGTCTGGCGAGGAGGCTACCTGGGTCTAGGAGTGTGTGAACCCATCTTCCCTCCCCTTTTCCTCTCCGTGTGAGCCACTGACAGTCTGAGGATTCCCTCTCACCCCCTAAGGGTACCCCAGCTTATTTCATGTACGTACATTATGGTCCTAAAACCTGCAGGTATTTAAAGAATTGGAATCATTACACGTGTAAAAATTCATCTAAACAATGCCCACTAGAAGGTACCTTCAATCTAAATAAAATCATACATCTCAGAGGAGCTTTTAATCACCAAAAAGCCTCTGACACACAATGGGAGCAATTTGTCTATTGAGGAAAGGAACGGGTTAATTTGAAATTCAGCTTGGTCCAAAAATAAAAAAAAAGTTAATCTGCGTTCAAGGTCAAGAATCAATGCAGACCAGGCTAAGTACAAAGAAAAACTGCTTTCGGCCCCAGCTGGCTGTAAAAAAATATAGACATAGTCAAACCAAAGGCAATACAAGTTACAGTGCTGAAATTACATTTGCAAAGCTTAACTGTCCAGTAAGATCCAACAGTCTGCCTTTGCGACTCTGGAGCCGGCGTGGTTTGGGGACGCTGAAGAAGCCACAGGCAGCCGGCCTGGACTGAAATCACTAAAAAGATGCCCCAAAAGACCTCAGGGTTTAAAAGAACTGCCCTCCCAAAAAAGGAAGCAAGTTGGAAATTGCACAGCACCTTCTCTAAACGTTATACACAAACGTGGCCAGTCTGGACGTACGTGTGTAAGTATAAAAGTGTGCCTACTCTCAGCCGCAGTAAGTCTAAAAACCAAAGAGGGATTTAGCATTCCTTTCTCCACCCCGGTTAACCGAAAAGGGTGTCAGGTGGATCTACCCCAGTCATAGCAGGACTGGGCAATAAAAAAGTTAAAAAAAAAAAAAAAAAGTTGTGTACTTAATAACTAAAATTAAGCAATTAAAAGCATAGATCATGAACCAGGCAGCAACTCAAACCTAAGCCCAGGGCAAGTTGCAAGCCTTGAGACAGGACTTCCAGGCAGAAAAGAAAGCACTGGCTAAGCAAGTACCGGTCCTTCAGGGACTTGTCAAAATTTAACCATTTGTGTTTGCATATGCTGTAACAGCAGTGTGTTTGCCACAAAAAAAAATTAAATAGTTAAACGCCAATGGGCCATGCGTTTTGCCCAAGTAGCAAGCCTCACAAGGGAGAACTCGGGTAGCCTTGTGAGTAAAAATGTTTAAAAGAAGAGACCAGGAAAAGTGGGGGCTAGTTAAAAAGCCCACCCTCCTATCTAAAAAAAGCCGGTGCCCATAAAAGAAACGGTTCAGCGAAAAAAGCAGGATCGGGCCCAAGCGGGCAGGCAATAGATAGAGAGATTGAAGAACAGGTTAAAAACTTTAAGAGCATAGTAAAAAAAAAAAGTAAGTAATTATAAGCATGGGGATTTCAAATCCCCAGAATAATAATTAAAATGGTAAAATGTGTGTAAGACAGAGTCTTTGTACCAAGGTGCAAGGCTCTCCTTTCTTCTGCTAAATAAAGCAACTCTTCCTTATCCCTGTCTGGCTGTTATTGGCTCTCAGCTAGGTGGACCCGATATTTCGGTGACAGTTACTAGCGACTCCGGTTAATGAATTTCTGTCTTATACATTTGGGCGTTAGGTGTGTGGACGGAACTGAGCCTCTCATTCGTAATTCCTCAAAGTGGAAGCCATCGCGTGCGATGAAGCTCTGAGGTTGAATTGGGATCCTTCTGTCCCGTCCCCTGTAGCAGTCAGTATTAGTAGAAATTCCTGTAATAGGATCCTAATAGGCCATAATTCCCTCTGTTCTCTGTGTAATTCTCTGTTAGAGTGTCAGCAGGCAGATGGGTGGTCTCTGGTAAAATCCTCTAAGGATAGCCCTTTGAATTATATGTTAAGTAAATGGCCTTTACCCGGTGTTCAGGAAAAAATGTGGAAGAGACGCTTGTTGCAGCTTTGCACCCAGGATTGGCCAGCCCTGGGCACTGATTGGCCCAAATCCGAATCTTTTAACATTCCGATTTACTTAACTCCCTTGCGCTTGGTACTGAAAAACCAAGCACCGGGACAAATAAATTATTGGTTTTTGTGAAATCTGTGTTTTATAAGTTTGAAATAAATTGGTATTGTTTAAACTTAAAAAAATCAAGAATACTTTTGCCAGACACAGGAAACTAGTGTTGTTTAATATGGTATTTAGCATTTAATCCTTAAGGTGACTTAATGCTTTACAAAATTTAAAATGTTTTAACTAAAAACCAAAGGTTGTGGCTGCAGCAGGGTAGTCAAAGCCAAAAAAATAAAAAATTTAAATTTGTTTTTAAATAACAAAATAGCAAATAAAAAATCTGGTAAAAAAAAAAAAAAAAAAAAAGAACAGTGCCCTTGGCTCTGTGTGCTCGAGCTGTCACTTTACTAGGGGTGCATAAAAATTTTGTAAGCACAAAAAAAACAGTTACACCTTGTGTAAAAATTAATGTGGCTAGTGTTGTGAAAATTAAATTGTGAATAGGATGTGCATTTTCCCCAGAACATGTGTAGTGTATATTGTAGCAAAGGAAAAAAAATGCAAACCTACCAATATAGGTTGTGTTGTCTCTTTCAGATCACTGGGTGTTTAAAAGCAGAAGTTAAAAGTAAAAGGCAATCAAAAGTCTGGAAAAATTAATTGTGACCCTTTTTAAGTAAAAATCTTTAAGCTGTAAATAGCTTTGGATCTGGAAGCAAGCCAAAAAGCATCTGTATTAATGCAATTTTCTAACTAATAAGGTAAAAGCCACTGAAACCTGGGCTGCCTATAAAATAAATACAAAAAAATATGGGGTAATTCCTCTGTTTTGTCTAAAATCAACAAAAGTATGTGTATATAAAAAAAATATATTAAGCAATAACTAACTACCCAAAAGGGGTAGACCTCTGTTCTTTTGTCTTTCAAATCATCAAAAAAAACCGAATGCCAGCTGAACAGCATTCAATGTACCATGCATTTACTGGTACAATAAAAATTATTTTTGTGTTCTTTGTCCTGTCTTGTGGTGTTTGTCTTGTAGCCAAAATTGTTGGGTTTAATATTTTCATAAGACAGTCTAGTTCAAAATTAAATAAAAAAGTTAAATCAAAAAGCAAATACTTGTTTTATTCAACTTAAAATACAAAGTGTTTGAATAAATCAAAAAAATGTAATATACTAAAGTCTAATACATTTGCTTAAGTAAAAAAAAAAAACTTCATTAGCCAGATTTTTTTTTTTATTAAAAAAATTGTTGTTAAAATTTGCATACCAACAGTCTTTAAAAGCAAAAACATGAAAGGTTAACCCACTCCCCATATTGCCCATGGGATCCTTCTGGCTACCTCAGATTTCTAGCCAGAGGGCTGGGGAGGGAGGAAAGCTATTGGACACCAGAGGTTGTACCGAGTGGATTCCTCAAAAGTGGGAGTGCTTGTCCTGGTTTATTGCTCCAAAGCTCTGTAATAAAGTTATTTTACTGAAAGGGTGTACATGGCATACATTGAATAATAAGACTAATGTACTGTATAATGGCAATGTGTATGTGTTCATTGTTGGAAAAAGGTGTATGAGTGAAGAGTAAAAGTTTCCTTTGTAGGTTAAAAGAAGCCAAAAAGGGGAGAAGGAAAAAAAACAAAATAAGTTAACTAAGAAAAAAAAAAATAGCAAGCTCAGTCCAAAGATAAGACGTTGGCCCCATCCAAGGATACTACCCACAGCTAAGACTTGGCTGACAGCCAAGAAAAGGGGGGCCTGAATGTGCCCAAACAACTATGAGATCTGCAAAACACTGCCAGGCATTAATGAAATGTGTTAGGTTTCTTTTCTCACAGATAAAAGAAGTGCTACCCAAAGACCCTAGCAGCCCTGCCATTCATTGAAACAAGGAGATTGAGTCTACGTAAAGTCCATCAACGAAAGACTGCTTTGGCTCCATGCTGGAAAGGCCCTTTCCAAGTCCTGTTAACCACCAACACCGCTGTGAAGTGCCAAGGACTACCTGCCTGGACCCATGCTTCTCACTGTAAAAAGACCCCTCCACCTCGGGAGGACTCTCCTACTGATAATAAGCCTATTTCTCCTTCTAGCTCTGCTGTGTCTTCTGGACAGCAGGAAAAAGAAAAAAAAGAAAAAGAAAAAAAAAGACAAGGTGAAGTGCTAGTAACCTCTCCCTTGTCCACTGACAGACCTACTGTGCCTTTGGATTTTCCTAAAAGAAGCAAAACCATTACAGGGTAATGTGCTAGTAACCTCTCCCCTGTATAATGCTAAACCACACTGTTTCAAAAAAAAAAAAAAAAAGAAGGAACACTTGCTTCATTGAAAACACAAAGTCCAAGAATTCCTAACTACAAAAAACATTAAGAACTGACCCTGGTAAAAAAACAAAAAATTATACACTAGCAGAAAGAAACTTGTGGAACCCATCCTTGGGAACGTGGTATTCATTAGATTTTGGGGTTTATTCTACAGGCTGCGCCCTGTGTTTTGGATAAGTCCTTCAGCCTTTTTTTGCCCTCCCTAATTGGATTTTAAATGATAAGTACCAAAGGCACCTTGTTGCCATTGCCCCTGCCATCTCCTCCATTACACTATTACCCCTGTAACACATCCAAATACAGACAATGCCATATATTTGATAAAACCAATAACTAAGGACTTCACACTTTAGTGATTTATTTAAATATTGTTTAAAAAAATATATTTTTAAGGTTCAGAATATCCCATAAACGCAAACAATTGAATGAATCAGTAAAAATGAAAGTATATAATATCACTACCAGTGAACCCCAAAAATCTGTAATTACAATTAATGGGTTCTATAGCGAATGTTCCTGGAATTTGCACTGTGTTAAATAAAAAAAGCCCTTATTGTTATTCGGTCACCCAATTAGTGAACAATTAAACGAATACCCAAAGTTTGTTTTGCCACTGGAAATTTTACCTGCATAGAAATTATTCCAGTGACTAATAATGTGACCTGTACCTTATTGCAATTAATATCAATGCCTCCCGAAAGTACATAAAGGTGTTCAACCAACAGGTGTGGCATAGTACTACACCAAAGAGAGATGTATTAAAATATCAATAGACTGTAATTAACACTACACTAGGGACTGTTAAATTTTCATTGCCCTTATCCAGTTTCCAGATTACCTCTACATACCCAAATTGTTCAAAAAGGGCTGCCATTAAATTAGCACAACAGAGGGCTCGGGTTATTTCCTCTAAAAAAAAAGAGAGACTTGACCGGATCCCTTTGGGATGGGGCCAATAGTGCAGCAGCAGTTTGGAATATTTTTAAAAACCAAAAACATAATAAGAAATTGGGGCAACTAAAAAAGGCCATTGGCCTTGTTTCTGGAGTACAACTAACCCAGGTACAGGCTGGAGTTGGTGAGTTACATGTTATTTCCGCCCTTAGTTCAATGACCCAAAAGTTGCTGACAAAAATGGTATTAAATATCACTGAGGCTGGAAAGGCATTGCAGTGGAATCTAGCATGTTCAGAAATTCAGGATTTCCTGAATGACCAGCTAATGGCCATTCGAAATGATCTAAAGCATCAGGCTTGGCCCACTGCCCTTACAGACACATCAGGAGTACCATCTGACCTGTGGCCATAAAGACATACTTGAAGACTTTCTGGGTGGAAGTGCAGACATTCTCAGTGCTCCTTCCAAGCATATGGACCGGTTGGGGGGGTGTGGGCTCCCACATACCGAATCCTGCCGGGTCCATGGGGAGAATGCATGTGGAATTGGGTAATTCACCAAGATATCTGAAAAATTAGACCTCCTGGTATGCCCAATCGATTTTTAGTCAGTGCTGGAATTACAACTGACATTTGGATGGGGTTAGGGAGTCAATAAACATTTTGGCCGTTACAACCCCCACAGCTTCAGTGTATCCGTAAACTGAAGCCAGAAGAAGTTATTACTCTTCATAACTACGTTTGCTGGGAGGGTAGGGAACAAAAAACTACCCTGACAGGACACTTATTTTTTCAAGCTAATAATAGCTGTGTGTATTTTAAAGCCACCACATTGCAAGACATACATTTTAATCTCATAACCACTGCAAGCAATCATATTATTTACTGGCCTGCAAATAAAATTTTGCAAGTAGTCCTTAGGTTCCAAATACCCTTTAATTGAACTAGTTTAGTACCTGATCGATTTCAAAATTTGCTTTCACTGTTACCAAAGGTTCAAAAAATCTCTAAAGTACAAGGGCAAATTCACATGCTTCAAAATATATATCAAGTTAAAAAGTATGCCTTTCAGACAGCTTATAGAGTATCCACCTTATGTACTAAGTATAATGTATTGTGTTATATGACTAAAATTGTATAACAACCCCATCATATTATCGCTATAAAAATGTTATTGCTTGTGTTGTTGTTAGCTAGTGCAAAAGTATGTTGTTGTTGTTGTAAAGAACGTAATAATAGTAATACCTTTCATGTCCATGCTCATCATGCATTGTCATTACATCCAATCAAAACCCCTAAGGTTAAAGCATCTAATGTAAAATCTGAATTCCGAAATGTAATGCAAATAGAAATTTGAAAATTTTCTGGGTTTGTTGTACTAGTAGTACAAAAGGGGGGGGGGGGGGTTGTGGAAGCAGAGAAAGAACTGACAGGAAGGGGATTGCAATGCATAACAGTTCATTAGCAAGAGTTAGGCTAACTGTAACCCTAATAACGCGAGATTTGTAGAAGCGAGGAATGTGTGAGGCGAGTGGGAAAGAACTGTGTGAGAAGTTGTTGCGACCTTGTGTAGATAATGTGTAAATAATATGGAATGTAGACTAAGAGTCTACATTAGTAAGCAAAACAAAATATCAGAATGACCTATGTATAAACAAAATGCAGCTGTTGCTCATTATTGTCTGTAACAAAAGGTATAAATGCTTGCTGTAATTGTTTACCTGTTGAGAGACCTGCTTAGCTCTCTCCCTCTATGCAATTAATAAAAAAAAAAAAAAAAAAGTATCTGATTTGCTGTACCCAAACAAAAAGTGAGAACTCTGTTATTCTCCGACAGGACTATACTTCTTCTGCAGGGATGCTATGTGCTGGCTATAATGGCATATTGGCAGAATTCCCTAATAGTGGATGTGTAATGCCTGGTGGCCGAGTGGGTTAGTTGCACAGCTGTTAAGGCTGATGCCAGTGGGCCTGGGTTCATTACTAGTCTCCAGACAAGATGTAATATTCCAAAGCACCCTTTCAAAATTCCTTGCTCATATAATTGTTTTGTTAATGATAATGGATAATAAAACAGCAGTTTCATAAATTCAATTTGAGATCTCTTCATGACCCCTCCTAAAATAGCTAGATGCTGCCTCTGATTATATATGAAATAAAGCTGTTAGAAAGCCATAACAGAACACTTCTATCAGATCTCTTGGCTATATAGCATTCTGTATGTCCACAGATATGAACACAAGTGGTAAGTCAGCACAATGACCTAAAATGAAGGGGAGAAGAATAGTAGAATAACATAACCCAGAATAATTGGGGGGGGGGAGGGATTTGCATGGAAAACAGACAACAATTTAAAACTAAGGGTGGGCTCCAAAGTCCCCTTAGGCTGATATGAGTTGCCCAGAAGTAATGCACAGTGACAATCATTTTTTTGCCAGTACCACCCAAAAGCCAAGGCACTATTACTGGAGGTGAGGACAGGGGAAAGGGATTGGAATATTCTCTTTAAAATTATATTTCCAGTGTTTAAAAGATGTGCTTGAGACAGTGTCTGTGAAATCAGAAGGCCTTTTCTCAGTAATAACCTCCTATATTTTAATGACACCAAAAAGCATTACATTATCATTACAATATCTTTTCAAAGTTAACTCCCTGCATTTTCTCCCTCTGCTGTACCATAGGAAGACACGTAGATACAGGGAGAAATAAAATTTCTACGTTTAAATGTTACTAATTTCATGGAACAAACTGATTTGGAAAACATAAGAACATCTCCACCAAATTTTCATTCATCATTAGAATTGATCTCAAACTGAACTCTTTTTGGTGGAAGTGTAGGGAGTTCAGATAATGAAATTAGGAACGTCCAACAATCTCCACCTGGCTGGTAGGCCTTCTTGGAAGGAGTTCAGCAGCCACCTTATTCTCCCAGCTTTCAGGAGTTGAACAGAGGGCCTGCTTAGTGTTCACAGGGTGTAGCTGGAAGTCACCGCCCACAAGCTTCTGTGTAGCAGCACACTTTCCCCCTATTTTTCAGCATTGGGATCCAGAAATGCTCCACAAGGTTCAATTGCACAGCAATGGCATACTGACACTTTAGAGGAGGAATGGCTTTTGGGGACTCAGGAGAGGGGAGTTCTGTTCCTGGCTCAATGTCAGACTACCTATGTCTATCTAATCCCTCGGTGCCTCAGTCCCTCAGCTGTAAAATGAGGATAATATTTCACAGAAATACTGTGAGGATAAATTAATGTTTGGAGCGGCTCAGATACAATAGTGATAAATGGCATAGGAAAGGCCATAAATAAATATACTCTGTAAGACACTTTGATGTTCAGATGTAGTAGAATTTGCTGCAGTATTCTAAAATCCTTGTCTTTCCATGTGAGAACAGAGATTTCAGACTACTGCAGTGTACTCTGTAACAGCTGCAGCAGAACTTCAGCAAAACATTTCTGGGCCCTGACTCTTAAAAAGGGGGTGTGAAGCCAGAAGTCAGTGGGGTCTGAGGGCACTCAGCACCTTTCATGATTGAGGCTTTGATCATCATTGCATGTTTTATACTTATAAAACATGGGGGAACGGAGATTGTGCTCTTGTGTGGAAAAAGAGTTAAGGGAGGTGTGGCGGGGTGAGTGCCCCACCCCCATGTTGGGGGGGAATGCAGCAAGCCAGTGCGCCTGCACAGACCAGCAGCCAATAAGAAAGGGGCTTACTGTGGGCCAATCAGAGCCAAGATTGGAGACAGCCAACCAGGGCTCAGCTTGGCCCTATATAAAGGCTACCCAGACAGGGAGCAGGGAGTCTGTCCCAGACCTTCAACAGGGGAAGATCTGTCTCCAGAGCTGGGAGACTAGCACCTGGACAGTGCAGTGCTGGCCAGGCTCGGGGAGCAGAAGGGAGCTCTAGCCAGTAGCCTGCCAGGCTGCAGGCCCTGAAGGGAAGGGCCTAGCGAGTGCAAGGGGCCATAGGGGAAGTGGCCCAGGGAAGTGGACAGATGAGGGGAGAGAAGGAGGACAGCAAGACTGCTGCCAGAGGGTCCCTGGGCCGGGACCTAGAGTAGATGGCGGGCCTGGGTACCCTCCCTTCCCCCCTTGCAGTACACCCAGCCATCGGCCATGGGCAGCAGCCATCGCAGACTACGCCAAATCCCTGACAGGAGGGATTAGACTTTGGGGACGTGATTGGACATGGTGGCTGGGGCGTAGAAAGACTGCTGATCACCCCCCCCCCCCCACCCGGAAGGGGGTGTGGATGGACAAAGGGGCACTGCCAGAGGGCAGTGGTCTGGAAGAGGACGCCACGAGCTGGAGAGCGACGCGGGCTCAGAGGCCAACCAAGGGCGAGACAATGGGCGGGACACCACCAGGAGAGGGTGCTCCACTGGACTGAGCTAATTCCTGGAGAAAACCAGCAGGAGGCGCTGCGGTGGTGAGTCCCAACGCTGTCACAGGAGGGCTCCAGAAAATTCTGCAATTTTCCTCCAAATTTTTCCAGTGGGCAGAGCAGGGTATGTCCCTTTCCCCTTCATGCTCACATGGAAGGAGCAGGGTCAAGCCTTAACCTCTGTGGGTTCCTCTGAGCCACTCTAGGCACAGGCCATTCATGGGGCAGCTCTGTACTTTTAGGCTTACTCCAGAGCGCTCTGCTTCCTTTCCTGGCTTCATGGAGGCACACAGTGGTATTTCCACCCCATGAGTTAACCCTGGGACCTTCCTGCAGGGGAGGACTCCATGATGCAGAACGTTAGGGACTTATCCCAATTATTCTGCACAGTGGTTGTAAGGGTACAATTCATATCCCCAAGCCTTGCCTTCGCCTTCTGCATCCCTACTTATGCATCCCCAGGAGAAACTGGGGTAGGTTGGAGAATTGTACTGTGTAGGCGGCTGGTCTCCCTCCCTCATGGGAAAGGGGAAATCTGTGTGTGGATCTCAGGCAGCTCAGTCTGATCCACATGGATCACTGTTGTAATTGTTTTTGAAAAAATATGCATTTTAAAGGAATATTTTCAAAGCTAATAGGTGGGAAATCTCATAGTTTTATCCTTCTGACACCAAAAACAGTGTCTCCCCCCATAAATTACCACGATGCACTTATATATAAACACAAAACAAACAAAAGCCACCACAACAACACTGGAACAGACTGTTTTCCTTCATGTTTCTGTGTGCTCTGCACTTGTGATCAGGCAGGATATTTAAATGTATAAGAAATGCCTCTGTGAAGATTCTTAAACATTTCAATAGCTGCCTGCTAACAAAAAGAATGAGGTAGACCTGCACAACAGGGAGAAAAGCTCCTTCAGCATACACCTGCTTGCAACCTGAAACCGGGCCAATACGTTATATATTCAGGCTTGACGATCTCTTAACAAAGGATATAGCTTAAGAAAACCCAAAAAACACTAGGCAAAAATTTCTACTGCCGTAATGTCATTGATTTCAGCAGAGAATTTGGCCCTCCGTATTAAGATAACACTCAAAATCACATCCAGTGCTTTATAAATTGTGAAAGATGAAATCTTAATTATGATGTAATCTTGTTATATGTAAAAATAGTCTAATATATCATCTGCCCTATTAAGAAAAAAAGTTCTAATATACTCATGAATACTACAGATACCTATGCAAACACCAAATTTTCACGACTAACATTTTTATAATAACCATCATGTAAATATATTGCTTACAGAAATAAATTATTCAATGGCCATATGTTTAAAATGTACTGCATTTCAATATAGTTACAACACTTATTTTGCTCACAAGCAGACTTTTAGACTCAACAGTTGAAAGATGAATTGGTCAGATGTCATTGAATGTCACACAAAGGCTGTGTGGCCTTTGGTATATTGCAGATGGAATAAACAAAAATAAAATTAATCAGCAAAGGAAGAACAAACTGTTTACAAAATCCAGATAACAGCAGAGCTGTCAAAAGCTGAGACAAAGCAGACAGTCATGTGATACCACCACTAAAGACAGAGAATTAGTCTGAGAAAGAAAAATAAATAGTAATAAACAATAAATGAGTCATAATTTTAAAATTAGCCTTAACTAGAACATATAGCTGAGGAAGTGTTTTGATTTAGTTATCATTTGATGAACCTAAACCTTTCTCTTAATAATTGTGCCTGGACCTTATGACAATTCTGAATGGTCTGATAATGGGTAAAGAAGACTAACCAGGAAATTGGGTTGAAGAACCTGACTTTTTCCTATGTTTTAATTAATAATTTTAGTTCATAAATTGCAAACAGCTGTAGGTCCGTATGTTATAGACCTATGATTTGTAGTTCAGCAGCAGAAATAGGCAGCCTCATATTCTGTTCTTCAATATTGCTCTCTCTGTTTTTTAGGATAATTAAATTGGATTAATATCCTGGCTGCGCAGAGCTCACTCTGTACACTTTCCTAAGAAAAGAGGTTTAATAGTTATTTTCTATATTCGTTTTTTATGTTGCCTTCCTATTATTATTACTCATTTATTGTAACTTATTAGGTACTTGAGTATTGATAACGTACTTTGCATTTCCCTGCGCTCACATGGGGCTAGATTCTGATGTCTTTACTTGGAGTAGTACCTTACTCCCAAGAAATCTCTTTGAAATCACAAGGAACCATGAAATTAATGAGACTACTCAAGGAGTCAGGGACTACTCAGAGTAAAAACATCACAATTTTGCCCTTAATAAACCGCGGATGTAGTTTTAAAAAAAGGAATATATGTTTCTTTAAAGAAATTTTTTTAAAGGGGCTTCATTAATAAAATATTTGGTTTAATTTCCATAGGGCTTAGAAGTCAACAACACTGGGCTGTATTGATCAAAGGAATAACAAAAACAACAAGGAGTCTGGTGGCACCTTAAAGACTAACAGATTTATTTGGGCATAAGCTTTCGTGGGTAAAAACCTCACTTCTTCGGATGCATAGAGTGAAAGTTACAGATGCAGGCATTATATACTGACACATGGAGAGCAGGGAGTTACTTCGCAAGTGGAGAACCAGTGTTGACAGGGCCAATTCAATCAGGGTGGATGTAGTCCACTCCCAATAATAGATGAGGAGGTGTCAATTCCAGGAGAGGAAAAGCTGCTTCTGTAATGAGCCAGCGACTCCCAGTCCCTATTCAAGCCCAGATTAATGGTGTTAAATTTGCAAATGAATTTTAGTTCTGCTGTTTTTCTTTGAAGTCTGTTTCTGAAGTTTTTTTGTTCAATGATAGTGACTTTTAAATCTGTAATAGAATGACCGGGGAGATTGAAGTGTTCACTTACTGGCTTATGTATGTTCCCATTCCTGATGTCCGATTTGTGTCCATTTATTCTTTTGCGGAGGGACTGTCCGGTTTGGCCAATGTACATGGCAGAGGGGCATTGCTGGCACATGATGGCATATATAACATTAGTGGATGTTATCCACATTGCTGGCACATGATGGCATATATAACATTAGTGGATGTTATCCACATTGCTGGCACATGATGGCATATATAACATTAGTGGATGTTTTCTATATACAGGTCTGTCGCGTCTTACGCGCATTTAACATGCGTGATTTCAACTTTACGCGGTCGGCAAAAACAAAAAAAAACAAACAAAAAAAAGAGAAAAATAACAATTTTAATACTATACCTCTAGGGCTGGCGATTCCGCCCGCCATTGAACTCAATGGAATTTTGGCTATACGCGGTTTTCGCTTTACGCGCTAACCGCGGAACGGAACCCCCGCGTAAGACGAGACAGACCTGTAATAAGATTCCAGGATTCTTACTCTTTCTTTGTGTCACTTTGAAGTCTAGAATATTGGAGTCAGTGTGAATGGATTGCAACAGGTTACAAGCACGGTTGAGGGCTCTTTTTGTTTAGAATATTACCAGGTTGAATCATCACTGGGACTCATGGTCTGTTACTGGCCAGCTTTTACATTTTCAGCCTTTTTTTTAAACTTTACGAATTACCCCCATGATAGGTTTTCACCTAGGTCTGTAATAATCTCTTTTCAGATTATCACTGAAACTTCTATACAAACAGTTCTATATTTAGAGGCAACAGCACATATGTAGAGAACAGAATGTCTTTCTAAAGAGCTGGTTAACCCTAAATAAGGAAATTAAGTAAACGCCACTGGAATCGTATGTTAACAAGAATTAAATAACTGCTGAATGCCCTGAGGCGAAAATGCACATGGGGTGGAACACACATGCAACACACTGGAGCTGAGGATGAGAGAGTACTAGTAGAGGTCCAGCCAGGGAGGACTCTCTGTGCACTGTGGAGGGGTTTCCATTCCAGCCCCTCATAGGCTAGCACCTTGCTTTAGCTGAAGCACCATTTGGCTTAAGTAGATACTATGTATTTTGCCGCCCCAAGCACGGCAGTCAGGCGGCTTTCGGCGGCATGCCTGTGGGAGGTCTGCTGGTCCCGCGCCTTTGGCGTACCCGCCGCTGAATTGCTGCCAAAACCGCAGGACCGGCAGATCTCCCGCAGGCATGCCACTGAAGGCAGCCTGACTGCCGCCCTCATGGCGACTGGCAGGCCGCCCCCTGCGGCTTGCCGCCCCAGGCATGCGCTTGCTGTGCTGGTGCCTGGAGCTGCCCCTGAGTAGATAGGATAGTTGTCAGGATCAGGACATATGATTAGTTTACCAAAGCAACAGGTAGGGAGTTATTCTCACAGGCTAGTACTAGGATATCCCAAAGGAAGAGGACAGAATATGTTGTTCTACCCCAGTACAAAGCTGGGAGGTGCTTTCACGTCCTTTGGTAGTTGTAATACATGTATTGAGAGCAAAAAGAGAAGGGGTACAGCATGGTATCAGAGAAACAAGGTAGACAACTGATTGGTTAAATCTCATTTCAGATGACATATACACTACCTTTTACTTGTAAACAGGTAGGGTATAAAAAGATGGCCTTAAGGGTATAATTTTGGGAGCACACCTATTGCATACAATTTATGCAATGTAACAATTCTGCATCAGATGGCTTCCACCAGACACTGGTATCATACAGAACCTTTTTCTTGTACTATATTATTGGCTTATAGCAATAAACCTGACTGACATTGATTATTTGGTCTATTGAGTATGAAGTGACTCAAGCAATTGTTTATAAAATTTATCAACACTAGGAAAACTTCGGGTACAATCTTGGCTGGTTAAACCAATGGGAGTTTTGCCATTAACTTCAATGGAGGCAGGATTTCGCTCTTGGTCTTTAATTGGGTTATGTGATTTTTTTTTTTTCCCACCCTACAAGTTGCATAGCATAATGACTCTACCCATATCCATTTGAAATAATTCTTGTTGTGGTGGTGTTTATTTGTGTTTTTCTTTGTTTTTCTCCTCTTTGTATAGGTGTGGTTAGGGCTTTGCAAAATGTGCTGGTTTCAGTTCATAGAGATTTTGAGAATCTATACCACTGAATTTGGTTCATATGGATTCACAGCCTTTTAGTTTTGAATTTACTCATTGAAACCAGAAAACTTCACCACATTTTCTTTTCCAGTCTCTCCACCTACCCACATTTTTCAAGGTCATCCACCTCTCATCCTCTTCCAGATGCCATCTCCTGAGGGTATGAAGGAGGCTCACTCCAAATTCCCATGACAAACGTCTTCAGTGGAGTGGGTACCCTGCTTACCTCTAATTCACCAGCAACAGGGCAAAAATATCTCCGGCTTCTGTCAGGATCCTCCACTCTTGGAAAAAGACAGCTGATCCAGAGTCATATTCTCACCATAAAACTGTGAAGGTAGTGTAAGAAGAACTGCCTTGGATTTTGGCATTAAAAAAAAAAAAAACCCTCTAGGACAAGTAATAGGCTCTAATAGCTGCTATTACTCCTGGTTTGTCTCTGCATTCCTACAGACAAACCCCTTTTCTTCTAACAGTGACTGTAGTAGAGACTGGAAAAGTGATGCCACTGCTGTCTCTAAAACTGTGAGGAGGAAAACAAAGGGTAGAGAAAGTGTGTCGTCCACCTGCTAACACCACTCATTTCTTCACTGAGGCATGATAATTCAGGATATACACAGGCAGTTGGTGTAGAGGGTGGTCGCTGGCTTGTGTTGCACACAACACTTATTTTGCTTCACTAGGGCATGCTCAGCATAGGTTTATTTGTTATGAAGACAATTCAACTAAGACATGGTCATTGGACTGGAATCCTTTGGTGAAAAGAGCTATATAAGTTCCAAGTACGGTACATAAATACAAAATATTACCTTGACACCTCTTCTACTGAGTGCACAATATTTGTTTATACAGAAAAGCAAAGAAAAAATGATTTTCCTCCATGCAACTGGAGAAAAGACTATATGCTGCATCTCTATAACAACTTCCAGACTCAGAGAAATGAAAATAGGCTATTCAATATTAGTCATAGACTTTAAGGCCAGAAGGGACCATCATGATAATCTAGTCTCACCTCCTGCACATTGCAGATCACAGAACCTCATCCACCCACTCCTGTAATAGACCCATAACCTCTGGCTAAGTTTCTGAAGTCCTCAAATCATAATTTAAAGACTTCAAGTTACAGAGAATCTGCCATTTACTTTAATTAAAACCTGCAAGTGACCCATGCCCCATGCTCCAGAGGAAAGCAAAAATCTCCCAGGGTCTCTGTCAAACTGACCTAGGGAAAAATTCCTTCCCAGCCCCAAATATGGTGATCAGTTAGATTGTGAGCATGTGGGAAAGATCCACCAGTCAGACACCCAGGAAAGAATTCTCTGTAGTAACTTAGAACCCTCCCCATCTATGTTCCATCACCAGCCTTTGGTGATATTTGCTGCTAGTAGTCACAGATCGACTACATGCATGTAGAAAAGAAGTGTGGCCTCACTCAGAGATTGACAGCGAGGGAGGGGCAGACGCCCGCTGGTGGGCAGAACCACGAAGGCCATGCTCACCACACCAGAATCAGAGGAGTGGGACAGGAACAGGAAGTATAAAAGGCAGGCCCTGCAGCTCAGTTGGGAGACAACTGCCAAAGGAGACGGATGCGTTCTCTCCACTGCTGATGCAGAAGACACAGTTACCTTGAGGACTTGCTCGAACTGCCAGACCTGACCAATGCTCAAGAGCTGCTGGGATTGTCACTGGCAATATACCCCGAGGAGACGGAGGATGAGCCTGGGGTTCAGGTACACTCTGAGAGGAGGGGAGCCCAGGAATAGCCGACTGTAGTCTGGCTGAAGAGGCATCTGAAACATGTTCAGCATGTTTTGGTAGGATTCCCCACTGACACAGTGGCAGACCACTCTGCCACTGTTAGGGCCCTGAGCTGGGAAGCAGTGGAGTCAGGCGGGCCTCCCCTTCTTCAGACCAAGAGGCCTGTGCTTGTGTGTCTCCCACCAGAGCCAGAATGACAGATTGTACCTGGGTGCCTGACCCCTGTCGGCCCCCTGGACTGTTTGCTGGGCACCTCACCCTGTGCTGGAACCCCCTAGATTGTGTTGGGTGCTCACCCCTGCCTGAGGGCTGGAACCCAAGACTGCGTTTGGTACCCCGCCCCAGCTGAGGGCCTGGGTTCCCAAACTGTACCTGACTATACTCTGCCTGAGGGGTTGGGCTTTAGACTGTTTGGTGCCCAGCCCTGCCTGAGGGTTTGGGTCCCTGAATCACTCACTGCTCTACCTCACTGGAGGTATCGAGCACCAAGACGACTAACTTTCCCATTATCTTAGACTGTTCTTACAGGGGCATATACAGCAAAGAGGTGTGGCCTCCCTTGGAGATTGACAGAGAGGGAGGGCCACACATGCCTACATTATACCAGTCCCTCCATAAACATATCAAGCTCAGTCTTGAAGCCATTTTTTTTTTTTTTTTTTTTTGCTCCCCACTGTTCCCCTTGGAAGGCTGTTCCAGAAGTTCACTCCTCTGATTAGAAACCTTGACTAATTTCAAGCCTAAACTTGTTGATGGCCAGTTTATATCCATTTGTTCTTGTGTCCATATTGGCACTTAACTTAAATAACTCTTCTCCCTCCCTGGTATTTATCCCTCTGATGTATTTATAGAGAGCAATATTAAAATAGTCCAGGTGAATACTATATTTCACAGAAAAAATATTCTGATAGTGCCATACATTCTTCTCTTGTGAGAAAGAAAGAGAATTTATAGCTCACTAAAACAAAGAGCTTCTAATACCAACCAAAATATGGGATTGAGATTTAACAGAATCTTTAATAAGGGGCTGAATTATTTATAAAATCCCTGAAAATGCTCCAAGGGAAAAACTAATGAGAAAGCAGGAATTGACTTGGACTAAGTATGAAAAGCAACATTTTAGTTATAAGTTGCACTTTTAGTAAAATCATTTGGGTGCTCCACAAAATAAATGTTGTAAAAATGCATCTGCAGACATTACACTAACCAGTAAAACAGACTAACAAACAAAAGCATTACTGAATAGAAACAGCTATAAAGATTCCGTGAAACTTGCCAGAGCAGAATGTGTCTTCTCTACCAATACAGAAATACAGATGTGATACCTGATTGAGGGTAGGTATTTATAATCATTTTTCTCTTTGGAAAAGTACTCTTCCTTTCCCCCACCAACACACTGCTACCTTCATAACACTGGATAAAATGTTGTTGTGGGCCTATAACTTTTTGCCTGTTTGGGAATTAACCATGAAAAGTAGGTCAAGTTATTTTCAATTAAAAATGTTCTAAACAGGTGCAAGAAAACCAGACAGAGATTAAACTAGTCCAAACAAAAAGGCCTACTGATAAAACTCAAGGATTGTGCTAAGATCGTGCCTGGTAAACAAGATATGGGTCTGGAATTTAATCAACCAAGATTGGTGTGACGGATATTGGACCTAATTGGTGGACAAAACAATGAGGCAATAAACTGTGCTGCCCATGTGCCACCCTCCTTTGTGGGGAGCCCTTAAAATGAGACTTTAAAAAATCATCATGGCATCTCAGCTCAGTGCATCTCAGCTGGACACTGTCTTGTCATCTTGTCCCAAGTCCTCTTATCTTCCCTGACCCTAAGACAGAAGTGGCAGAACAGACCAAAGGACTTTCTTCCCAAGAGGAAGGCCATAAGGCTCTTGTTTAAGGGACTTTTTTTTTTTTCATCTGAGAGTCCTGAAAGTCATTAGATCATGACATCCAGTCCTCAGCCCATCAGTGAGGATACCTACTTCTCAGCAACATAGAGACTGCAGTCAGGCACGTTTCCTTTTTGTGTTACTTTTTGCCTTATTAGTCTTCTTCCTATCCTATCTCTCTACACATGTCATTGGATTCTGAAATCAATTGTATTGCTTGCTTCAACACAGCGATATGAGACAGCCCATCCAGCCCTGCCCTGTCTAAGGAGAAAGGGCCCAATCAGGTCACTTCCATAACCAAAATGTGAGTCAAGGTTCAACCAATAGGTGTCGTGGCTGGCAAGCCAGCCCAAAAACATCTGTTCATAATTGACCAGCCACCCAATGTTCCAAGAACATAAACAAAAGCCATATTTCCCCCACCTTTCCTCTCCTGTCTCTCTGTCACCTTGAGTATGTCTGCCTGTTCTTTAAAACAGGAGAAGTGAATACCCTTCACACAGCAGGACTGAAAGTAAAATTAACCCTTTCCTTTTCATCAAAGAAAGGTTGACAGTGAAAATCAAGCTATGTGTTCTCCCACCTATCTCACTTTCAGGGGTTGGTCTGATATGTCTAAGGCTGTGTCAGCAAAACATAAGTTGCTTAGGGGTTACCTCCATCTCATTCAGCTCCTACAACAGTTTCCCATAATATTAAACTGGTGAAAAATGGCTAAAGACAGCACCCAAATAGAACTGTTTCTTTCATTTTATAACCTTCCAAGTTCATCAGTCAGGTAACTCCATGGTCTGCTTCTGCAAGTGATCACAAACTCCTACCAGGAGACTTCGTTGCTAGACAACCTCTCCCTTGCTAAACCAGTTCCTCTGGGCAGGGGCCAGCCTTTTGTTTAGAAGAGCAACAAAATTTCAGTGGTTGACCATTTAAATTAACAACCCTCTTTTGGTAGCCCTTTGCCACCTGCCTTTTGGAACTCCAGTCCAGCTTAGAGGCAAATGGACAATAGAAAAGGCAAAGTGCTGCACATTCAAGATGGAGTTTGCAGCTTGGTAATGATCAAGAGTTCATAATCTCACGCAGAATTAACAAATTGTACAGATTTTTCCCCAATCACCACAGCCCCCCCACCCTTTGAATCCCACCCATCACTTCTAATATCCATCAAAAGCTGAAGAATATCCTAGTCAAATTTGAGTAAGTGAAAGATCCGAGATGGGCCTGATTAATGTTCATGTTCAGTTCAATAGAAAAAGAGACAGACATACTAATACTGGCTGCAATACAGAGAGGTGTTAATAAGCAATTAACAATGCATCTGAACAGAGTAGTTTCTAAAGCCACAAGCTTCTCTGCAGTATGTTTTAAAACAAAATATAACTCAGAAGAAAAGAGTATCTTAAACGGTATCATCTTTCAAAATATTATACAAATTAATAACAGCACAGATGGTATGTGATCAAAATCAATATGAAATGGTAAGGTAAAATAGCTGTAAATATGCAAAGCCACAGAATTGTTAATAACAGAGGATGTTCAAAATTGGTAATAGCGATAGACTGTAATTAGCCTCAGAATTAGAGGCTTGCAGGTAAAAAGGCTAGTGAAACTAATATGCATAAAAGCATTGTAATTTAAATATATATACAATATACATGGTTTTAGGGAATCTAACTCTAGCCCTGAAGTACTGGAATCCAAATATTAGAGCACTGTGCTATTTCATTAGAATCAGCAAATGTAATTAATCAGGTAAGTTTCATTATCCACTCTGATGAAAGTTTACAATAAACCACACAAATGGCAAAAAGTAAATGAGATGTTATAAATTTCTACAGTGTTAATAGACACATAGGCAAGTTTATTTATTTTATCTTGACAATGAGTCCATAACAAAACCAAAACCAGTTCAAGAATTCCAGAATTCAAAATGAAATATCATATGGAAATGGGTATGAACTTAATAAACCCTTCTTTCTTTGCAGACTTGGTACTGTACACTTTTCTTTTAAAATGTCCTTTTCCTTATTGTTGATTTAATTCTAAGTGTTGCAAGTAAATGGAAATCAGCTCATTAATTTTTCTTTGAGAAAACTATATTTTGCATTCCCCTCATCTCACCTTTTGCACTTAAACGAGGGATCAGATCCACAATTGGGGGCAAATGGCATGCCTCCATTGATGCCAGTGGAGTTACATCAATTTACACCAGCTCAGGATCTGGGCCTAAATATTTATTTTATATTGCTCCTTCTTTAGTATTTGTTTAATTATGGATTTGAAGAATTATATTGCTCAGTTGGATAAGATTGTTGAATGTGCAAGATTCATTCAGATTTATTAGAATACCCTTGCTTTTGTGGATTTTGTATAGGTATATATATGACCAGACTTTGTACATCCTTTGTATGAGTAAGAATTAAGGTATCATTTTTACGCACAAATGAACAGTTTTGAAAGTTAGATGAAGGATGGATAAAATTGGTTTAGATTTGTAGACTGAGTCATTTATTTTAAGGGGTAGAGTTAAGGTTGTTTTGTATTTGTATTGTAAATGTGCACATAGATGCTGATTCTATTAAAAATATTAGTTCTATTCAGGACAATCCTATTTTTAGGATGGGTAGAGGGGATAGTCATTTGCATTTAGACATTAACACATCCTGTTGGATACCAACTGAAGACTGCTTCATGTTTACCATGAATACATGTGGCTCCAAATTCATGTTCATGTGTAGTACTGGAAAAATTCCATAGGAGGTTTTAGAACAGTTAAAAAAGTTTTTAAATGAGATTACTTGATTTTCAGCAATGGTAATTTTAGGTACCCTTTTAAAGTACAATTTAGCAAAGAATATAAAAATGTGCTTCTGTGTTTTATTGTCTAGAGATGGACTGCTGAGTTGAGACCAACATTTTGTTATGCTTTAGGTTTTCTTTTCTGAAACTAGTAACTTTCCGTACTGAACATGTCTGATTCCGTGAAAGATGACCCAGTGGAGCTGATTGCTGCATAAAATATTGTGAAGATGAAATGTTTGATCAGAATGCAAATGTTCAAGGAGGGATACATAATTAATCAAAACCACTGACACATCTGATAGATCTTACAGCACTCCACAACATCAGTGGATAGCAACAACTAACATTAATTAGATGTGTGGTATATCCAGCTTCTTTATGTGACTTTTCATCTGTTTCAGGTAAAGTGCTTGCTTGTGCTGCAACAATTACACTGCTCTACAGCCAAAATGCTTCTGAAATAAATGTAGTCAAACTTTACTAATTCTGGGTCACTGAGAATGAAAATGATGCTTAAAATTGTTGATTGGCTCTAGTTTTCAAGATATGCTATTGGGTCACTATATACGACCCTTGACTTGGGAATGGCGGAGGATAAGTGAGTTATAAAGGGAAGGGATCTCAATTTAAACCAGAAATGACTAAAATACATCTTTGACTGGATCTAGGAATAAATCTATGACTGGGTTTGGACAGTACTTGCTTTTTAGGCAAAACAATGAATGATGCAATCTGAAGCTGGTATTGCGTCATACATGATATGAATTGCATCATGTTATTCCTAGAAGTCATGGATGATGCAATCATAACGAAGCTTACATCACTCTGCTGAACAAATTGCCCTATATCAGCTCTAGAAATCATACAGTGTCGTGCTCTCTTATTTGTCAGTGTTTGATTTTGCAAAGGGACACATTTCTGTTTAGCCAAAGTGAGCAGAGATGCCTCGTACTTGTGTGAACAGTGCAGATAACTTCTGCTATGTTTGTGGTGAAGTGGCTTTTGCATCACAAAAGCGCAGTATAACCACTATGGTTAAGAAAGCCTATCACCTTTATTTTGGCTGCAAAATTGGAGATCAGGACAAGAGGTGGGCCCCACACATATGCTGCAACACTTGTGCAACAAATCTTCGCCAGTGGTTGAACAGGAAAAGGAAATCAATGCCTTTTGCAGTGCCAATGATTTGGAGAGAGCCAACAGATCATACCAGCAATTATTACTTCTGCATGGTGCCTCCAGTTGGGAAAGGTGTGTCAAAGAAGAAAAAGTGGACTGTGCATTATCCAAACATTCCATCAGCTATACTCCCAGTACCCCACGGAGAAGGACTGCCGGTTCCTGATGCACCAGAATCATTCTCACTTGAGTCAGACGAGGAAGAGGAAGAGGATGAAACTTCTGGTCCTGAACCATCAATGTCACAGGACCCACATTTTCTCCCATCCTCCTCCTCTGAACCACACCTCATAACACAAGGTGAACTGAATGACCTTGTCAGGGATTTGGAACTACCCAAGAGTAAGGCAGAGCTGTTGGGCTCCAGACTACAGCAGTGGAATCTCCTGGCAGGTGATGTTAGGGTTTCCATGTTCCGTGACCGTCAAAAGGATCTTGTCCCATTCTTCTTCACGGAAGGTGATCTTGTAGCCTGCAACAACATCGATGGTGTGATGGCAGCCCTCAACATCGTTCACGATCCAGATGAGTGGAGACTGTTCATTGATTCATCGAAGACGAGTCTTAAAGCTGTTTTACTGCATAATGGCAATGTTTTGCCATCAATTCCAGTTGGTCATGCAGTCCATATGAAGGAAACTTAGGACAACATGAAACAACTTTTGAGGTGCATAAACTATGACCAACATCAGTGGCAGCTTTGTGGCGATTTGAAGGTTGTTGCTCTCTTGCTTGGTCTGCAGACTGGATACACAAAGTACTGCTGTTTTCTCTGCGAATGGGATAGTCGTGCAAGAGATTCCCACTACATCAAGAAAGACTGGCCACTCAGACAGTCATTGGAGCCTGGGAGGAAAAGTGTTCAGCATCCACCACTTGTTGAATCAAGGAAGATTTTGTTACCACCCTTACACATCAAGCTGGATCTGATGAAGAACTTTGTCAAGGCCATTGACAAAACACAAGCAGCTTTCAAGTACCTCTGTGGAAAATTTCCAAGGTTAAGTGAAGCTAAGATAAAGGAAGGTGTTTTTGTTGGTTCTCAGATTCGTGAACTTCTTCGAGATGATGCATTTGACCATGCACTGCGTGGCAAGGAAAAGACGGCATGGAAAGCCTTCCAGTTAGTGGCAATAAATTTTCTCGGAAACAACAAGGCAGACAACTACAGGTTGTTGGTGGAACCTCCTCAAGGCATACAAAAGCCTTGGTTGCAACATGTCACTAAAGATACATTTTTTGCACTCTCATCTAGATTTTTTTTTCCACCGAACTGCGGAGCAGTGAGCGACGAGCACGGCGAGCGATTTTACCAGGACATTGCAACAATGGAGAAACGCTATCAGGGCAAATGGAGCCCATCAATGCTTGCAGACTATTGCTGGACAGTGACAAGAGATGCTCCATTTAATGAATACAAGAGACAAGCCAAGAAGCGCCGAGTAGACACTGAATAGGACGAAACTATGTACATAATAGTTTTTTGCCTTTTGTTTCATAATAAATTGTATTTATATAACCCTTTTGCTGATTTTTGAAGTGTTACATAAACAGGACAGGTGAAATATTATCATGTAAAGCAACCATAAACACATGAAAAGACCTAGGTTTACAATTTATGATTAAAACTCTACTATCTACACAATATACATAGACCTAAAATGTAAAATCTTAAATATCTTAGAAACAGTAGCCAATCAGTTGTTTTAATTGTCATATTTGAATTCAGCACATCAAAATACATAATAAATAGCACATTTTATCTCTGAAGCAGACGACTTCTCAAAAATTGTAGACCAGTGTTATCTGGTTTGAGGATTATTGTATTCAGTCCCTAATAGCTAAGCTCCTTTTCAATGTCAGTATTTTCTTACATACATTTCTATGTGGCATCAAAAATATTTGTGGTGCTGAAAACAGCATCTTTCTGAAGAAGAGAGAGTGAGCTGGATTTTTAAAATATATTTTACACATCATATAAGCAGGAAAAATGGCATGAGATAAGTTTGCATTTCATAGTTGATTGCAACCCCTGCCCACTCACTCCATCTGTAATGATGGTATGTATACTAAAACATAACCACCCCCACCCACCTCCCAAATAGTTACCTTGTGACATCTATATATTCTTCAAGAGTGCAAATAAAGATTTATAGCTTATTGCACTTAATCCCTAAGCCTCAAATTATCCCATTGTTTCTTTGAAACAGGAACAATATAAATAAAAACGAATGAGTCAGCTTTTTCTAAAACTACATTCATTGATGATGTCAGGGATTCACTATAACTTCAGATGGCACTGGCAGCATAAATGTTTGTCTGCCAAGGTCCTACTTTCACATATAGCTCCTGAAGGAAGCTACATATTTTGTATACATCCTATTTTGTCAGTGTGAAATTTGGATGGGCAAGGGATGCCAGATTCGACCCTTGTTATAAATCCAAAATCTCTGCATCTTTCCTTTGCAATGATAACATTTAAAATTTCTCCTATTATTATTATTTCCCCATTATATGCTCCGTAAGGTAAAAAATTAAACAAACTATTTAATGTGAAGATCTATTATTAATGACTTGTATACATTGGCACAGAATGGGAGAAGTATACATTTGAAAATAATGTCCATTTAAGTTATACAGGAAATAAGGGTTTTTAAAGACATTTTAAATAGTCTAAAAAAACTGGAATACAAGAAATGAAACCATCATTTATTTCCAATTTAATGCTTCTTAAAATTAACTTCAGAATATACTTTAATGCATAATTACGCAGGAAACTAACACACTAATTGCTTAATCCAAAACAGCATAAAAATTAAAAGCCTGCTCCTGTACCACTGAAAACAGTGGGAGTTTTGCCAATAGCTTCAAAGAGCTCAGTATTAAATCCTAAATGAGCAGTTGCTTACTGATATCATCAGTATCATTCTTGTGAATTTTCCTACTTTTCTCAACATGTGTGCAGAGCCATAACAAGACCAGCAAGAGTGAAAGTTATTGTTGATGGGGAGTTTTGGACAGTGGAGCCAAAGCACAGATTTACATTTACAATGAAAGTGTGTTTGTGCATGTATGTGCTTATATCACATAAACAAATGTTTGCCTTTTATCACATATTGAAAACTTTCAATGGACAAGCCAATCAATTTTCTTGGTATAATTTTGCTGTTCATTTACAAAAAAAATATTTTCCTCCCACTATTCTTATATCTTATCTCTTTTCTCTTCAAAACAATTTTCTGATTTTTTTTCCACTTACTCATCAGCTTATTTTGCCGGTCTGTTCCTTTTAGAAGAGTGGTCCTCAAACTGTGGGACGCACCCACCGGGGAGGGGTGGAGGAATGTTCGGTGGGGTGCACAGTGGGACCCAGCGCAGCCCTCATAAGGGACAGGGACCCCCAGCCCCGTTCTACCCCCAGCCCAGCTCTGGCCCCACCCACAACTCTGGCTCCAGCCCTGCTCTGATTCCATCTCCGCCCCCACTCCAGCTCTGCCTCTAGCCCCAGCTCCTCCCCCATCCACAGTTCTGCCCCCAGCTCCGCTTTCAGCCCAAGCTCCTCTGCTAAACCAACTGTGCAGTAATGGGTGTGGGAGCAGGGCGGGGAGAGCATGGACACATTCATTACTGATAAGGGGGTATGCAAGATAAAAAGTTTGGGCACCAATGTTTTAGAATGTTCTGTCTTGTCTTTCTCTCATTTCCCCATATTCCCTCTTTTCTCTCACACTGTCTCTTTCCTTGTGTCTTTCCCCCAAATTCTATCATTTTATTCATCCAGCTTTCCACCATAATCTTTCCTATCCACCAAAATAACACCCCTCAGTCCAACCTGTGGACAGATTCTTCTCAATCACAGGTTTCCTTCCATCCAGTTCCTCCACTCTTGCCATTTCCTCCTTTTGTGAATGCTCACCCTTCTGTTGAGGTCTTCCCTCCTAGTCTTTCTCTTGAGTTCACCTTCTTTTTCTAAATTGTCAACATTCCCATTCTTACTATGAAGGGGGAGCCACTCACAATTGGGTCATTCAGACTTAAAAGATTTTTCTCCACTTCCAATCACATTTCTCACCACTGTCTGCTCTGCAGTATAGTAAATCTCCTTCTAGTGCTTCCTGTGGTAAACAGGAAGTGCTTGAGGGAATCACTTTGTGAAGTGAGGTGGCCAGCAGTAGAATGGAAGCTGTTGTGGTCACTGATAAGGTGTAGCACCAACCAGCTGCTCCAATATATAGGAATGCGGGAGCGATCAGGGTGTTGAAGAAGCTGTCGGCTCCCAACAGGGTCCTTTAAATGATGAACCTTCTTGTGCATCATATCAGGACTCAGGAATCATGCCTTCCTATTCTAGAGAAAACTATAATCTAGCTTCACAAGAGGCAAAATTGACAGACACAGAACTCACGAGGAATATCTACTAATCACCGGTGGTAGCATGTTCATTGATGTATCTGGCATGTCCATAAGAAAACAATATTGAGTACTGAATGGTACTAAAGTGAACAATTCATGTGGAATCTTCTCCTCCCAACTCTTATTTAGAAATACCTAAGTAAGTGTTTTCGATCGGAGACTAATTAAAATAATTATTTCTCAGTAATGAGAAGTTTCCAAACTGGTTCCATTTAAACTGCAGGAATAAAGTGGTGTGTTGGCTGATGTGCTAATATTTCAAAGCTCCATCCGTTAAAAACAATTGAAACGAAAAATTACTAGGAGATCTTTTCGTCATAAACATTTCCTTCTCAATTTTTCTTTGTCAGAATTCCTCAGACTTTAGGGTATTTCATAATGTACTCCCCTTCCAACCACCAAACATGAGCATTATCTATTTCAAATGTATGCTTCCTGCCCATCACTATTATTGCCCTCACTTATGTACCTCAGATTCATAATCCGTTCAACTGCCTCACATTTTATTCTGATGTAATAGTTCAGTCTGTTATATTTTTTTTTTCTTTTTCTCCTGTGACATGTGAATTTAGGTCACTGATAAATCCATACCTTTTCAAAGGCCAGTGGTAGTACAGATCTTAAACGTGGTTCTGATTTGATTCCCTCTACTTCATGGTAGAAAGTTTGCATGGCAAAGCTGTAAGTCAGATGAAGTGTAGTTTAAAACCCACAAAATACATTTAATAAAGGCATTAGATCAAAACTGACAAGATAAAAATCTCATTTTTTGTAGCTCTTTACTAATGTATGCTTCGCTCAATCAATAAGGGAATTTGCAGATCTGGTAAGAGCTTAAGAATAATTGAAAAGCTCTGCCACTGCTCTCCAAAATAATACTTCCTTTGTGACTCTTCTAACAGTCTAAACTAACAGTTAGTATTGGATCAGCATGGTGCACTTATCCAAATATTGCTTTTTTTTTTTTTTTTTTTTTTAATATATAATGCATGGACCTTGCCCTCAGCTCAGCTGTGTTTCAGCACATTCAGGTGAGCAAGGACCTTGTACTCTGGCTTTGTTTATTTGTATGATTATATTCATAAGGCCTGATCCAGCACCCACTGAAGTCAGTGGGAATCTTTCCACTGACTTCAAAGGGCACTAACCTTTAGCTTGGAAGATTAAGCAGAGACTGGCAAGTTACCCATTTTAACAAAAGCAGCTCTGGCAAAGCTGCAGAAGCACCTTGAACACAGACCCTCATAATTCCTTCTCAGAGAGGACTCCATTCTCTTGTTAGTGAGTTCTTTGGAAGAAGGCATTATTGTGATTTTAATTAGTGATGCTTAGATAAGAATGATGAAGTCCTTTTTGATTAACACAACTTTTGATTTTTGCCTGTTTAGATACCTGTTTTTGGGGGGATATTCCTTCTCTGTTTTAGAATTTCTGAACGCAGTGGGGCACAGACCTGCTTAGCTGGGTCTGAAGGGAATTGTTATTTATGGCTGGTTTTGTCATTTTTAGTTTTCTTGTCTGTCTTTTTCTTCTTGCTTTCTTCCTCTTCAGGCTGAAAGTCAAAGAGTATTAATCAATTTCTTCAGCACAGTTGCAATACACTCCATTAGGAATAATCTATCCTAGCCCTTTTCCTCTGACTTTTCTTGTTCAAAATCTGAATTGTCCCCATTCTGCGAAAGATGAGCTGTCAGTGGAAGAACAATCTCTCTCTCTCTCTCCTCTCTCTCTCTATTTCTTCTTTGTCTATGGCCTTTCTTAAAACCTAAGGGACAGATTTTTCCACTCTAATTCACATTTAATAGTACTCAATAAGAAGTCCCATTGAAATCAATGGGATTACTTGAAGAGAAAGATATTACTCAGCTTGAATAAAAATGGCAAATTCCCTGAAGGAATTTAGGATTTAAGGTTTGTTTTGTTTTTTAATAGGAAGCTCATCTTCTGAATCTGATAGACTCTGTTTCTCTTCTGAGCTATTTCCTTTTTAACTGAATGGGCTCTGGGAAAGATATTATTTGTCTTTTAATGTTAATAGGGACTAGATGAGACTCTTTAGCTTCCTCTATGGAATCAGTAAGGATAATTTTTATCTTTGGATATTGCCCCTGTGTTTTTTTGGAACTATATTTTTGAACCTTTACAATCAAAAACTTACTAGTCGTAAAGAGTGAGCAACATATTGAGATCTATTCCTCTCTCCTTAATTGTCAGACAAAAACTATGTAAAGATGGAATTAAGGTTAAAAACACATATCCATAAGTTAAGATAAAATACATTACAACTGCAGTTATACCAAAACTAAGCATGATTAAGCCAGGGCATTCCCAGTTAATGTTAAGCATAAAAGGAATCCAAACATGTTAAAGTATGGAAATGCACAGTTAGGGCCCTCAAACAGCCTAACTGCCCTGTAGTGCCACCATGCAATATCCTTTTAATTTAACACATTTTAGAGTTTATGGTCTCTGATAGGATGAAACTGAATTTTAAAGACTTTTTTTGACATATTCTTCTCCTCATTGGGTCACTACAGGAGAGAGCTAAGGTTCTTTGGGTTATGAGAACTACAAGGTTGACATAGAACTTTAAATTGCCCCCATTGACACTTTGCAATTGGCTAAGGGTCCCAGAATTTGCAGAGTAGCCTTGCCTTTTATACACCACCTGTCTAAAACCAAAGGAGATTTCTCCCATCCTCTCCACATCCTGCAGCATCCTGAAGAAGTAATGGCTCCTGAATATCTCAGGTGGACTTGCCTTTCCCACACCATCTTTCCAGGACCAGAGGACTCCTGTACCTTACACATACACTGGTCCCCAGGAGATGTGGAGACCAGAACCAATCTCCTTTGGTCCTAAGCAAAGAGTCTGTGAAAGGATTCTGGATGCCCAAAGAAGCCTTGCTTTTTCATGCACCATTTGCCTAGGACCAAAGGAGGTTTGGTCCTAGCCTCCATCTACCCTGCAGAGTCCTTGAGATTTTATTGCCCCAGATGTACAGAGCAGCCTTGTCATGCACCATCCTCCCAGTCCCAGATGAGATTGGACAGAGATGGATTAGGGATTTGTGGGGCCTTGGGCTGGAGCAAGTAGGGGGCCCCTTCCCATCCCTTCCACCTGCATTCCCCCTCCGCCTCCCCCCGTGCTCCTGCCAGGAAGTGGGCTTCCCCTGCTCCCCAGCAGGAGCACCAGGTGGGTGGGGCAGGGCAACCCCCCGTGTCCTGACATTGCTCCCCAGCAGGAGCGCCAGGCAGGCAGTGGTAATGGGGCAAGAAGCTCCCCAGCAGGACTGCCAGGCAGGCGGAGCAAATTGGAGCACCGGGGCGCCTTTTTCCAGGGGGCCCTGAATTGGCTGGGGCCCCTGGGAACGGGCCCCATTGGCCCAGGGGCTAATCTGCCACTGGTCTTGGATCTGTAATGATCCACAGCTGCCTGGCATTTCCAACTTTCTTCCTCCTGCCTGATCAATCTGGCTGGGCCAATCCAGGGGACCAGGAGATCAGCATGGATCTTCAAATTGCCCTCTTTGGGACTTTGAAACTTTCAACCCCCATTTGCCTGGGATCTTAACCAGCACAGAACCCCTCAGGAGCTCTACCATCTGCTCAACTGAGAAAGCTAAAGACAGAGACACATTCTCCTGATTGATCTGAAACATTAAAAGGTAGATGAATAACAGTCATTTTTTTTTTAATCTAAGGATTTCTAAACCAACCTCAAGATCTTTGGGGATGGGAAAGTTGATTCATAAATTTTAAAGACATGGAGTAGGCAATACTGCATATAGTGCATTTTCTGTTCCATGCACAAAACTAATATTAAAGTGAAGGTTGAAAAATCAATCAATGAGAAGTCTGCAGGTTCAAAATTCAGATTGGAAGCTCAGTTTTAACTCTGACCCTTGCTTTATATCATTTTAAAAGTATTTGTCAAATTAATGCAATTTATACTTTCATGCAATCAGGACTGGTTACATACACTAACCTTATACGGCAACACAGTATCACATACATTCTTGATATTGCCAAATCTGCATAATTTCAAGGTTTGACACTCTGGTGTCATTTCCCATCTTTTTTTCTCCCCCAAAAAGAAACCAGGATGTCCGGCAAGAGAAGGAAACTCTGTTCCTTTCCCTGGAAGCTACTGGGCAACCCTCACCCCCCTTGGGACAACTGAGCATAGAAACCTTTATGAAATTATACCATTAATTTCCCTCTTGGAGATGGAATTTCTCTGGAATTGTTTCTCTGAATCTCTCCCACTTCATGCCTCTTCAAATCAGTGCATTAAGGTAATGCCCCTTTAGAGACTCAGAACTAACTTTGTTATTCTTCTATGACCTGGAAATCCCAGGGCTAGGTCCTGCATAATACACAGAATGCCCTTTCTCTCTCCTCCACTGCTTGCTCCGAGTGACTGGGCACTGCTGTGTCTCCGCCCTAAGGGAGTATGCCTTCTTCCTCATCTTACAGTCAACCTGTTGGCACAGACTGAACAGTTGCCAGAAGCTGAACCCTGCTGTCAAGATTCAACTTAGCAACTAGTTCCAGTGAGCTTCCATCTGTTACCTTCATGGGGAGTGTGAAGGAGTCTTAACCCACAGAAGTCAGCTCTTTAGTCACTATTCTTATTTGAAGTCCGTCGTGCATGGAGAGAATATGTCGTATGAGAAAATTCACTGAGGTTTATAGTTACTGATTCCAATAAGACTTTTCTTTTCAGCTCATGCTAACTTCTCTCTCACTGTTGGAAGCTCAATGAAACGTCTCTGCACAGTGTCTCTTATGGCCTTGCACTTTATTAGTGTCCATTTCCTCCGCTCTCCCATGGTCTCCATCTGATAGCCTTTTGGGAGTAGAACACAGCTCTTCAGTCTGGAAGGTGCCCTCATTTAATTTCTGTTTCAAAGAGGAAAGGGGGAATTTCCTTTAAGGATTTTCACCATTCACACCCTGACCCTTATCCCCACTCCTGCCCCATCACTAGCTCCCAAACATGTTCTTCACACATGGAATTTATCCATTCCCAAGGACTTCTTCGGGTTCCTTTTCTTTTCTCCTCATGATGCCTGTTCCGTCCCATCTATCTATCTATCTATCTATCTATTTTTATTTCTCTTTTCCCTCTGCTTGACTTTCCCTATGTGCATCTAGGATCATGAGAGTCTGCACCCAGCCACTTAGCTCTCATGCTGCTGAACTGCTGAGTCCCTTCTGAAAGGCAGGCCAGGCTTCATCTTCTACTCCACGTGCTGTGCTGACCTCAGTGCTGATTTCAGAATACTGGGCTTTTGGGATGACAGGATGACATCATAGTGAAGCGTTCAGATGCTTTCTTTGCTGTATCATTCCTTTTTCTCAGATTTAGGCAATATAGTAGTGTTCTCTGAGTCTCCCTTTCCTTCCTAGTTTGAGTAGGTAGTCCCTGTACTTGGAATAGGGATACCACTAGTACAAATGATATATTACCAATATAATTTAAACCCCAAACTTTTAAACTGTACCCATTGTTCCATTTGCCAGGTAAATTGAGTTATTCCCATTCTGTCATCAAAGGGATAATTCATGCTACTGGCTTTAGATGCTCTTGCTAATAGGCTGGATCTATTTTTTCCTTTTATCAGTGTAAATCATAAGCAACTATAGACACACATATGATTACACTAATAAAACACTTGTGTGAAGGAAGAATCATGCTCAGAATTTTATATTTAAAATCTAGCATTTTGTGCAAACTAGATTATTACAATATCAGACATATATAAGAGCATTTTTATTGTCTTTTTGGCTATTTTTTGACAGAAACAAGATACCATCTCCCACAAAAGTTGATGAGATGAGCCATATGATTGCATAGCCGAAATACTTACAAAGGGCATAAGATACCTTAAGGGACCATTGTGATCATCTAGTCTTACCTTTATAACCCCAAGCCATAGAAGTTCCCTGAATTAATTCCTAATTATATTTTAGAAAAGCATCCAATCTCGATTTAAAAATTGCCAGTGATGGAGACTCTGTCAAACTCTTGGTAAATTCCTCTAATGGTTAATTACTCTGACTGTTAAAAATGCGTGTCTTATTTCCATTCTGAACTTATCTTGCTTCAACTTCCAGCCATTAGATCTTATTATACCCTTGTCAGCTAGTCCATTACCAAATTTTTATTCCCCATGTAGGTACTTATAGAAGATGAACAAATCATCATTTAGCCTTCTCTTTGCTAAACTGAATAGATAGAGTTCCTTGAGTGTGTCATTACAGGGCATGTTTTCCAATCCTTTAATCATCCACATGGCTCCAATTTATCAACATCCTTCTTGAACTGTAGACACCAGAACTAATTTCACCTCTCAAGGCCAAATTGCAATAAGCTAATCAATTATTTGTTAATATAAACAAAGAAATACAAAATAACCCCACCCTTCACTCCCCCATACAAATCTGTGTGAGATATGGAAGATGTTTCATGTATTGTATGCTGGGTAATGACACGAAAAGACTCCATGTTTCTAAAACTAAATTGGTTGTTTATTTACAGAGATGCTGCAACTACAGCTAGAATTCAAGCCATGTGCAAACAGACTGACTTTCTGGTGACTCCCCCAACCGCTCCCCTCCTGCAGTCCATGCAGATTGCTATAGGAGAAGTAGAGAATAAGAGTCAAACTCAGTAACTTCAACTTATGCTTCATGGAATTTTGTTAATGTTAAAAACAAAGTGATAGATACTCTGGGAATGTATGGAGTTCTCCCTGATAAATAAACAGTTCTCTTACAGATCTGGTAAAAAAACATCAATGGAACATTTCTGCCAAAAAATGCAGTTTTGTCAAAATCAGAATGTGTTGTGGGGGGATTCAGAGTTTCAATTCATTTTGTTTTTACTTTAGTAGTAAAATATTAAATGTAATAAAATATGTATTGTATTTATTTTAATAGAAGAGTAAAAACAATTAATTGAAAAAGTCAAAATGACATGTTTTTACCATAGTAAAATAATAGATTCCAGAATTTTCCTTTTACAGGAAATTTAGAATTTTCAGCTTTTTGTTTTGATTTGAAATTAATTTTTTTAAAGTCAGAATTTCCTGCAGAATGAAAAATCCAGTTTCTCACCAGCTCTGTTCTCTTAAAAAGATCTGCAGTACTAAATCCACCCTTTTCCTGCATAAGGAGGCAAACCAAATCTGGCAGTTTTCCTTGGGAGATTAGGGAATGATCATTTTTGGTATTGTCCCAGTCACCATGGACATGGAAAACCCACTGCTAGACATAAATATTGACAACTCCTTGTTCTATCCTTTTTCTTCACCTTTTCTCCCTCTTATATTACGGGGTTGTAAAGGGCAAGTTAATTTTCTACTAAATGATCTTGTTGATGAGTCAAACACTGGCAGGTCCAACCCCATGGTACCTTAAATCAGAGCAGAAACCTGATCAGACCACAAACACAATGTCCAACTCCAAACTCCTTGTGGTGCAACCCAGGTACTCATAATGGGTAGTGAATGAAGGAGGAGTTGCCTAGATTTGAGGTGGTTGGCAGTCTAGGTACTTACTTAAGCCAAGAAACAGACAAAATGAGCAAGAATCAAAATGATGACCATATTGGTCAGACATCACCCAGCCTAAAAAGGTCTGTACCAGCAATTTGGAAACTTCAGCTGCTACCAAAAAAAAAAAAAAAAAAGCTAGGAAAAAACAGATTGGTCAGTGCCAAAACAAGAGTGCATATTGGAACATGGGATTTAAGAATACTATATGAGTGTGGCAAAGCCAGAATGTTAATTGATGAAACTCAAAACCAGAGCTACATCCTTTTCCACAGACATTCTCAGTATTTGTGAAACACACTGGACTGACAGTGGTGAACTCTCCATAAAGTGCTGCAAAATAATTTACTCTGGAAGGATTGTCAATGACCAAAGAGAAGGATTTGCCTTCATACTATCAGCAAAAGCTTACACTTCTTTGGAAAGCTATAGGAGCATCTCATCATGCATAATGAGCATTAAGCTACAAGGGAAACATGGCCCTCTAACTCTAATGGAAGTCTGCTCACCCACACAGATGCAGAGGACAGTGTCATAAACCAGTTTTACAAAGAATTACAAAGAGAGATTTCCCCAACCCCATCTAGATATTTTTTTATTGTAATGGGGGAATTTAATGCCATGATTGGGAGTGACAACAACTAGGAGAATAACATGGGAAAGGAAGGAATATGAGCAAGAAATAAGCAAGGCAATAAATTGCTTTATTTTTGTGCTATTAAACAACTTGTTTCTAGCAAATACTGCAAGCCCATAAAGAAAAATGGTACTAGAAAAATCATGATCAACTTCATCTTACTAAGATAATTGCTGAAAAACAAGTGTCCTAAATTGTAGGTTCTATAAAAACGTAAAAGCAGATTCAGACTTTTGGGTAGTGGTTGCCACAGTCAGGATCAGACTTAATACTCTAAAAAAAATTTTGGGGAAAAAAGACAAGAGCGTCTATAGTGTTGAATCCTGACCAGGGGTGGCTCTACATTTTTTGCCGCCCCAAGCACGGCAGTCAGGCGGCTTTTGGTGGTGTGCCTGCGGGCAGTCCGCTGGTCATGCAGATTCGGCGGCATGCCTGCGGGAGGTCCGCCGGTGCCGCGCCGGCATCCCCGCCACCAAATTGCCGCCGAAACTGCAGTACTGTCGGACCTCCTGCAGGCATGCTGCTGAAGACAGCCTGACTGCTGCCCTCACAGCGACCAGCAGGCCGCCCCCCGCGGCTTGCCGCCCCAGGCCCACACTTGCTGCGCTGGTGCCTGGAGCCGCCCCTGATCGTGACAAATACAGGCACTATAGTGACCTTTCAGAACACCATCAGTCAGGGCTGGCTCCGGGGTTTTTGCCGCCCCAAGCGGCGGGGAAAAAAAAAAAAGCCGCGATCGCGATCGGCTCCACCACGCCGCTTTCTTCTTCGGCGGCAATTCAGTGGCAGGTCCTTCCCTCTGAGAGGGACCGAAGGACTCGCCGCCGAATTGCCGCCAAAGAGCCCAACATGCCGCCCCTTCCCCTTGGCCGCCCAAAGCACCTGCTTGCTGGACTGGTGCCTGGAGCCGGTCCTGCCATCAGTGGCCCTTTACCCCTATCTTAGACCTAGGGGACGCAACACAAGAACAACTCTGGGCAGAAGTGAAAGTCATTGCTCATGCTATGAGCAAAGAGGTTTTAGAAATGAGTTTGCATCCAAAAAGGAAAGACTGTGTGACACCAGAGATAGAAAACCTATCAAGAAGAAAAAAGAAACCACATCATGAACTTCTGAAAGTTGTTCTGAGTGGAAAAACAAATACCGACTGCATGACAAGGAATTAAAAAGAGTGGTTAAAAAGGTTAAGAAATACTGGCTTCAGAGAGAAGGAAAAAAGCTTGAACAACACTGTCAAAAACATAATAAGAGAGGTTTTTTTCAGAAAGTCAGAGTACTATCAAACAAATTAACACCTGTGACAAGTCAGCTATGTGATGCTCAGAAGAATTAGATACTAGATAAAATTCAAAAGCTTAAAAGATGGAAAGAATATTTGCATCAGTTATTGAACATGAATACTCAAGTTGACCCAGTTGTACTTGAGGCTATCAACTGTGAAGGCAACAACAAAGAACACATATTGGAAGTAGAAATTGAAGCCTCAGTCAGGTCCCTGAAAAACGACAAGGCACCTGCTCCAGATGACATGTTGCCTGATGTGTTGGTCTTATTATTTAACCTCATTTGGATGAAGGGTGAAGTCTCTGAACACTGACAATGCTCAGTGATATGGAGATGCATATTAAATATTTTTCAGAGGAGCAGCTGCAGTAGCAATCTTCTGCAACCAAAGCAAGAGTGGGTTCAAAATGAAAAAAAAAAATGGAGGATGTGTTTTTTTTACTAGCCATAATTGACTTCTGCACTAAAAGCTGAAATTTTCTAAAGTATATTGAGGAAACAGTTATTGGGGGGGGGGGGAATCCTGCAATGTGGGAGCTGCATGTTGACAGATATTCTTCCTCTTACCTTCTGAATTCTCTAAACCTCACCGAGCCAAATGGTTTCCAATCTCTAATGGGGTTTTTCTGTTCCTTTTTCAGCTGTACTCTTAGCTTCTATTGATCAATAGGAGCTTTTAGCTTTCATGCTTTTGAAGAGCTTGAAATTCAGTAAATGCACAAACACCATGACTTTTTTTCCCGTTAAACCCACATTTATATAGTTGTACCTGCAGCTCACAGACTTATCTGCTTGGTAAAGCAGGTAGCACTGTTACACATAGACTTCCAATTTCTTTTCCTTAGCATGTGAGCAAATGATCAGTTTTGGGAAGACATACTGTGGTGTTTGTTCTGGTTATACAAAGTTTTGGGGAGCAGAATCCATGAGCAGCAGGGCAGTTTGCTCTCTGCCTTATTAGAGTCAATACTTGAGGTAGAGGAACTCTCTGGAATCTGGGCACTGGTTTGGGGCATGAAAAGAGGAATTGCCTGCATGTTGTTTGAGCATCATGTGCCAGCAATGCCCCTCTGCCATGTACATTGGCCAAACCGGACAGTCCCTCCGCAAAAGAATAAATGGACACAAATCGGACATCAGGAATGGGAACATACATAAGCCAGTAAGTGAACACTTCAATGTCCCCGGTCATTCTATTACAGATTTAAAAGTCACTATCATTGAACAAAAAAACTTCAGAAACAGACTTCAAAGAGAAACAGCAGAACTAAAATTCATTTGCAAATTTAACACCATTAATCTGGGCTTGAATAAGGACTGGGAGTGGCTGGCTCATTACAGAAGCAGCTTTTCCTCTCCTGGAATTGACACCTCCTCATCCATTATTGGGAGTGGACTACATCCACCCTGATTGAATTGGCCCTGTCAACACTGGTTCTCCACTTGCGAAGTAACTCCCTGCTCTCCATGTGTCAGTATATAATGCCTGCATCTGTAACTTTCACTCTATGCATCCAAAGAAGTGAGGTTTTTACCCACGAAAGCTTATGCCCAAATAAATCTGTTAGTCTTTAAGGTGCCACCAGACTCCTTGTTGTTTTTGTAGATACAGACTAACACGGCTACCCCCTGATATTTGAGCATCTGTGTTTCAGGACTGGAGTAAGTGTATAAATAAAACAAGTTACACTTGGAATTTACCTGACTTCATGTAACTGATTTCTCTTCCACTGGGAACATGGCCTGCAAGACCCCCAAATCTACTAATGATTAGCAGCGGGTGATGCTGGTGTCAGAACAGGACATGATGTTAGAAGAGGGCACAATATACTCTTTCATGGATTTATTGTAATAATTCATTAGTGTGACTTCACAAAAGACCTCTATGGATCAATCCTTAAACACCCTGAACATTCTTAATGATAGCCAATGAAAGAGCCTTTCAGGTTTTTGTCTATTAAACATCCCATTATGTAGCAAATTTCCTGCCTGCTTGTTCCTATGAAGTTCATAACAAAGTAATAGCTCTGAAAAAATAAAGATACCTACAACATAAAAAACCAAGTTTGACAAATATTGTGAGTCATACAGAATATTGGATAGACAATAATGTCAATATTTGGTATGGAGAGAAATATTTTTATATGCTCTGTAAGAAAAATATCTGTCATCCAATGCTCCCTTCAAAGAAACTCTATGGCATTGATTCATATATTGTCCATGAATCAGCAGATTCTCTTAATTTGCCCTTAATAAATTGGGTCTGGCCAATATTGAGGGGTCAGCCACCTGCCATATGTAAAATAACCTCGTTCATTGCTCAGGTGGTTCTAGAACACTCCAGAATGACATTCCAGCACTTTCCTTGAGATGTGGTACTTTGGACAGGGTGCAATGAAGGGGCCAGTCCTCCCATTTCCCCTTTGAGCAGCTCTGAGCAGAGACTCAGCAGCTGCTGCCTCTCCTCCTGCTCAAGACAGCAGTGCAGGGTGGACCTTCCCTGGCAACAAGGGACCAGGCCCATCACAGACATGCACTTTCTTCCTCAAGGAAGCGCTGGTGCAGAGCCTAGTCCCCCAGTGCCAGGCAGGGCACAGCCTGGAGAGTACAGGGGGGATACCATGCAGCTCTGTCAGGCCACCAGCACCCCTGCTCCATGTGGAAAACTCTGGCATTAAGGCTGCAGCCCCACTCCCTCCTGCTGCCCTGCCTGGGGCAGGGTGCTTGGGGAAGTGCTGGGGTCTCTCCTTCCAGCCTGGGACTTGGGCAGGAGCGCCTGCATTGGGTGGGGATGCAGGAGCCCCATCCAGTTATCTCCTGTGTGATCAGCAGGTCCCCAGCCTGGGGCCACCCTGCACTATTTTCTTGTGCATGGGAGGGAGGGCAGGCAGCAGCGGTCTCTGCTCAGAGCTGGCTGGGGGTGTAGGCAGTCCTCCTTTCATTGTGCCCCGTCCCTGCCTTCCCTATGGTTAGTGCCGCTAGCACCCACTTCTTTCCCACAAGGCAGCGGGGAGGGAGAGGAGTCCTTTACTGACGCATAGGCCAGGTTCCTGTCAGGAGTATAGTGACCCCCACTGCTATTCCTCCTCCTCTGATCTTGCTACCTGTAAGCAAGTCGATTCAGACCTGTGTCAGCAGGGCTCTAACACAGTAGTGAGTTCTGGCACTTCTCTTTTTAGGACTTCAAGCACTGCCAAGCTTGTAGGTTGTGCAAAGTAATCTTCCTGGATGATCCATCCCGCCTTCTAAATTTCTTTTATAGCTGCTTCATAAGATGCTTTGCTTTTGGAGCAAGGACTTTTTCTAAGGACTTGTAATCCAAAGTCTATGACTTAAATTTTGACCAGCCACTGTATTTGTGAAGTGAAATATTGAAAGTGTGCACCACAGTGGAATGCTGTATAATTTCTCTCATGTTTCCACTGTAGACAGGCTAGCTCTGTGTTTAGGGAAACTTGAATAATTGGTTAGCATATGAAATTACAGGACCTGATCCTCTGAAGTGCCAATCACACTCTCATGATTGCAGCCCTAATGAGGAGTGGGGAATAATTGACCTCAGAGTGCAATTTGTTTAATTAGAAATATGTAAAGTAGTCTTTTCCCCCCTCTCGATTGTGTATGACAGTAAAGAAGGTTAGAGTTGACACAACCCCTGTATGATTAAAAATAAAGCATTCTAATTTTGTGTTCACAATAAAATGAAAATACTTGTTCTGGACAGATATCCTTTCCTGAGTTTCTCAGGCCATCACTACAGGCACAGTGCCTTAACTGGGAATTTCCATAATCTTAAAATGGGTTTCTTGCTAGTTTAATCTTAACTTTGAATTTCCTACCTTTCTAATGATTATTGTTCGTTAACTACAGTGTGGATTTAGTGGTTCCCTGGGAAGGGGAGCAACCATAAGACTTCTAACAAGAGACCCATTAAGTACTTACAGGCCTTCTTAACACACACATGCTTATGAGCCTCAGGCATCTCATCAGAGACCTCCCTAATGGTCATTAGGAGTCTTATGGCTAGATCCCTATTCTGTGATCTGTAGGAGCTTGAGCATTTGGATTCTGGGTTGTGATATGGCCTATTTTACAGATGGAGTACCATCCACAAAGCTCAGATCAAGAGCTGAACATCCCCAAAAATTTGAGACAGTTGAGTTGTAGCTGGGATTTTGTTTCTCATCCGTCTTTGATAATAGAGAGACAAGGTGGGCGAGGTAAGAAGTTGGTTCAATAAAAGGTATTACCTCACTCATCTTGTCTCTCTAATATCCTGAGACCAACATGGCAATAGCAATACTGCATCCATCTCTGATAAAGCAGCAGTCTTATTAGAACCTGAGTGGCGTAATTAAACAAAGTAAGACTGTTGAAATGTCAAAATTTAAATCAGGTAATGCTGTACTAAACAAATCCATGATGTATCAAATTGTTGTACCAGCACATCATGAGCATTTGGGATGAGTGGGTCCTACAAAAGTCCAGGAAAAACTAGACATGCAATAGAGGTTCTATCCAATAGCCATGGCCAGTTCACTGTGAGCTCTAGCTATCATTTAATTGGAAATGCTTCAATCACTTGTGCCCTTCTTTTTTTGTGGATCTGTGATAGAAATAAAAGATTATAACATGGTCTATTTTTATTTGCCCTCATATTTTAAAAACTAGTAATGCTAATGGTTCTTATAAAGTTTTCTATACTATAGAATGACTAAGCTATTCGAAACCAGCGATGGATAGGTAGACTTCGAAAGCATTGGTTCACATACAAAAATGCAGAGGTTTATCTCAATTTATATATGCAAATGTCATAAGTTCAGACTTTCTTCTGAGATTTTTTTATTTTTGTTGATTTCAAACAAGCCATAAAATATGAGAACCATCACTCTGGTTCCTAGCCAAAACTAGGAAGCGCAGAAGTGCACAGACACTTTTTTGAAAACAAAACAAAACAAAATTGATTAAAAATATTTCAAAACTGAGAGTTTCAGGCTTATTTTATTCAAGTTCTTTCATCCATTTTATTAAAATAGCTATAAGAAATAATATCTGTAAAACAGTGTAACGGCACAAAAGTTCTAGCTAAGGATGTAAAATGGATAACAGTCTGTATATTTTATCAGTATGCTGCCTCCAGGAAATTGTCTTATAGCTTTAAACCTGTAGCATGTTCTTACATTCAGAATATTTCATAATAGTAGATGTTATTGAGAGTTCATAAGAACTGATTCACTTTAACAAAGTCTGCTTATCTTCATATCCATGGTCTGTATGATACAATTCAGTTTAATTTTGCTAATTCAACTGTGACATAAATGTACATGAATGCTAATCAGATCATCATGCAGTAGAATTCATGAAAAGGCAAACAGCTTCTACAGTGTAAACAGATAATACTTTCAGTACAAATTTTACAGTTGACCTGATAGCCTAACTATAATTGATTTTTTTTCTCTTTAGCACCCATAAAATATCTAAATTGTTAACAATAGCAAGGTATTTGTGCACTAGGAGTGATTGTAGGCACCAGTGCAAATGTGAGGTTAGACACAACATTGCATGACATTTAAATGATTTGTAATTCTAAGAATATATTCATTTTTTTAAGCTGCCCAGTTTAGCTTTTGTCTGAGGATTGCATAGTTTGCCCAGAGATCCTCACTTGCAAAGACAAATCCCAAATAGAAGAGAAATTCATGTAGCAGAATAAACAAATCTTCCAGGACAAATTGAAAAGTGATGGCATGCATATACTTGAATACTTAGTCTTAATGGCAGAGAGTCTAGGTTTCTTAAATATAGGATGGGCTGTCATGATCCAATTGTGTGGAGTTCTCATACTCTTCAACCCTCTGGGAGATGGTCTTTAATGTCCATGTGCTTCAAAAGATACATTTTGAACTTCAAAAGATTATGTAACCCTACATATAATATACTTATTGTCATCCCACAGTTTGTAGAATGAATTTAATTGCCAATGACATTGCACTCAGGATTCCTCTGGATAGCAATAACATAAGACAGGACATGAATTATACTGAAATAGAAGCCTGCCTTGGATGATTATGTGCCTCCTCAAAAGCCATGCTGGTGGCCTTGATGTGGCAAAGCAGGCACACAAGCTTAGCTCTGTGCTATTGTACTCTATTAATTGCATGGCTAGAAGACAATCATATGACTGATATAGCCCAATTCATTTGATAAATGATATATATGTTTCATATAAAGCAATATTTCATTTCAATCACCAATCCCTAAATTGTTTCTAAGGAAACAATTCTAATACTATTTTAGCCGACATAGCATACCAAGTGAATAACCTTTAGAGCAGGGGTAGGCAACCTATGGCACGCGTGCCGAAGGCAGAACGCGAGCTGATTTTAAGTGGCACTCACACTGCCTGGGTCCTGGCCACCGGTCCGTGGGGGCTCTGCATTTTAATTTAATTTTAAATGAAGCTTCTTAAACATTTTTAAAGCCTTATTTACTTTACATACAATGATAGTTTAGTTATATATTATAGACTTAGAGAAAGAGACCTTCTAAAAATGTTAAAATGTATTACTGGCACACGAAACATTAAATTAGGGTGAATAAATGAAGACGCGGCACACCACTTCTGAAAGGTTGCCGACTCCTGCTTTAGAGCAAGGTTATTCAATAGACAAGTATAAAGGGGCAGGATGACTAGTGCATAAGACTTAGGCATGATTCTGCTGTCACTTTCAATGGTGTAAAATGAAAGTCATTGGAGTTACAGTGGTATAAAATTAGGGTAAACGAGAAGAGGACTAGGCCTGTAAAATCCATATATTAAAAAATAAAAGGATTGGGGCAGTTGAGTACGAGATGGGTTATTATTGTTGTTAAATATGACAGTGAGATAGCAAAACATATCGCTTATAAGGAACTTCAGTAAATGCAAGTGGCAGAGAGTTGTCAATCTGAATAGCCTCATGTGCTTTACTTTCTCCTACCCTTCTTTAAATTGAACATCTGTCTGTTTTATAATCTGCTCCTGAAATTGGACAGAGAAATCACCCAGAGGACTAATCTTTTCTCATATGTAAATATTCTTCCATACCAAAAAGACTTTCTGCTCCTGATTTTTGTTTCTGTTGCTGCGCTTGCTGTTACAGAACTGAGGCACATTCAGTAATGATGCCCTCTGGGATGCTCTCCTTTTTTGTAGGTATTCAAAATAGAAAGACAAACGTTTCTGACTTTTCTGTCTTAATGACATTAGGTTGTCATAGCCAGGGTTTAAAAAGAGCATAGGAAAACAATCCTGTGAGGCATTTTCATCTGTGTATCATACATTTAAAAATACAATGGAATCCCTTTGCAGGGAAATGTGTTACATTTCTGCCCAAGAAAACTGCACCATAAGAGAAGAACGGGCCTTTCAATATTTTCTGATATCCTACAAAGGGTGCTTGGGTGACCTGATTCCATCAGTGGCATTAAGTAGGGGCTTAGAAAAATGCAATTTCATTAAGTCTGGAAAACTTTTTAAAAAAACAAACCCGCTGGCACTGGGTTATATAGGGAGGCACTAACACCTACTGCTACAAAACAGAAAATTGAAGTGAAATCTTGGTAAAAAGCTGTGACATTTTCCATATTAGAAAGTGTTTGAAAGGGACATTTACGGTTTGCTGGGAGTAAGAGGAACAAATATGGAGAGGACTGATGGATGGAAATATATTTTTGTTTTGCTTTTCGTAAAAAGATCTTTACATTTGGAAAATAGCAAAAGACAAGTGTGAGACACTTCATCAGTGTTATCTATTATTATATATGCCTAAATCGAACACTACAGAAAAAGTGACTGAAGGCACATCAGTAGCATTCTTTCTATGACTTTATAGGAGTGTACGAATCAACTCTGACCACATCACTTGTTATGGCATTAGGCCTAGTTTTGATCCAAGTGGCTTAGAGTCAGATGGTCATGTGATTACAGCACTAGGACATAGGAGAACTGGGTTTGATTAATGCCTCTTCCACAGATTTCCTGGGTAAATTACTCAATCTCTCTGTGCCTCAGTTCCCACCTATAAAACAGGAATAATAATACTTCTTTTTATCAACACATTGTCTGTCTTGCCTATTTAAATGATGACCTCTTCAAGGCAAGGACTGTTTCATGCTCTGAGTATATATGGTGGTTGTCCTGGTCACAGTCAGTGGCTATCCTTGATCTTGATCTGGGCCTCTTGATGCTATCATAATAAAAATAATCATGATAAAAAACTGTAATTAGTTTCCTCTGTTAAAAAGGTAAGACACAGATATTAAACTGAAGCCAGAGCTGCTAACAAAGTTGTAAACATTATTCTTTCCCCTCTATCCTTATTGGAATATATAAGACACACAGATTCATATATTTTAATGCCAAGAGGGATCACTGTTGTCATCTAAGCTAGGTTTACATTTAATATTTAGATCGAAGTAACTTCGTTACTCAGGAGTGTGAAAAATCCAGACCTCCTGAGAGGCATAGTTAAGAAGACCTAACCTCCAGTGTAGATACGGCTAGGTTGATGGAAGAATGCTTCCTCCACCTAGTTTCTGCTGCCCGGGAAGGTGGATTATTTACAGTGATGGATAAAACACCTCTGTTCTGTAGGAAGCATCTGCACCACAACCCTTGGTAAGTTATTTCAGTGATAAATTACCCATACTGTTAAACATTTGCACCTTATTTCTAGTTTGAATTTGTCTAGCTTCAACTTCCAACTATTGAATCTTTTTATACCTTTGTCTGCTAGTTTGAAAAGCCCTCGACTACCAAATTTCTGTCCCCCATGTTAGTACTTATAGACGCCTTAACATGCTCTTTGTTTAACTAAGAAGATTGAGCTTCTTGAATCTTTTGTTATAAAGCAGATTTTCCAATCCTTTAATCCTTCTAATGGTCTTCTCTGAACCCTTTCTAATTTTTGAACATCCTTCTTGAATTGAAGGACACAGTATTCCAATAGCAGTTACACACAGTGCTAAATACAGAGATAATATACCCTCCCTACTCCTACTTGATATCCTGCTGTTTATACCTCTAAGGGAAATATTTGTCCTTTTGGTCATAGCATTACACTGGGAGCTCATGTTCAGCTGACTAACCACCATAACCCCCTAGTCCTTTTCAGAGTCACTGCTTCCTGGGACAGATTCCCCAACCTGTAAGTATGGCCTACATTCTCTATTCCTATATGTAAGGCTTACATTTAGCTGTGTTAAAACACATTTTGTTTGCTTATACTCAGCTTACCAAGCTATCCAGATCACAGTGTATCAGTGACCTGTCCTCTTCATTATTTACTATTCCCCCAGTCTTTGTGTCTGTATATTTTACTGGTAATGATAATCAGTAATGGAAAAGAACATAAAAATGTTAATTAGCATAGGGCCAAGACCAATTTACAGTGTCCCATTACAAACTTACTGACTCCATGATGATTCCCCATTTACAGTTACATGTTGAGACCCATCAGTTAGCCAGTTTTTGATGAATATAATTAAGGCTATGGTTTTTTTCATGGAGGTCACGGAAGTCACGGAATCCGTGACCTCTGTGACTTCAGCCCGCAGCAGCTGGGAGCTGCAGGATCCTCCTGCTGCTCCTGGCCGCCGCGCTCAGTGGGGGGACCCTGCAGCTCTGAGTCCCCACTGGCGGTGGGGGCCTCCGGAGCTCTGAGCAGGCCCCCGCAGCTGCCTAGTCACTTCAGCTGAGTTCCCCATTTTGTCATGGATATTTTTAGTAAAAGTCAAGAACAGGCCATGGGCTTCCCTGAATTTTTCTTTATTGCCCATGACCTGTCTTTTGCTTTGCTAAAAATATCCATGACAAAATCTTAGCCTTAAATATAATATGCGCCGTGTTGATTTTTCCTCTACCCAAAATTACAGAATATTACATCAAGATTATTATATTAATTAATCAAATTTATGTCATCAAACAGATATTAAGTTAGTTTGAAAAGACCTATTTTCTATAAATCCATGTTGCTTGGCATTAATTGAATTACCGTCCTTTCATTTTTATCAATCAATTCCCATATCAGACAATCCAGGATCAATGTCAGGCTGACAAGCCTATAATTGCCTGGGTCATCCCTTTTATGCTTCTTAAATATTAGCACAACCTTAACTTACTTCCAGTCCTCTAAACTTCCCCCGTGTTCTAAGACGTATTAAAAATCAGCAGCCCAGAGAACTTCTCAGCCAGCTCTTTTAAAACTCTTGGATGGAAGTTATCCAGACCTGTAGTTTTAATAATGTCTAGTTTTAGTAGATACTGTTTAGTATATGCTCCTTAGTTACCGTTAGAATGGATATTATTACATCATCATCAACACCGTCTATTTCCAAAATACAGAACAGAAACATTTCTTGAACACCTCTGCCTTTTCTGCATTATTATTGACAGTTATACAATTTTGATTTATTAATGGACCAATACCATTGTAATGATTCTTTTTGTTCTCGATATATTTGAAAAATGCCGTCCTATTGTCTTGATTCTGCTGACTGTAGATTTCTCCTTTTGTGTCCCTGATCAATTTTCTAGAATTCCTAGCTTCTGATTTATATTCGTTACTATCAACTAGCAACTTCCTCTCCCCTGCCCCCACACTCTCTTTTTAAATAACTGCTTTCCGTTTCCTTCTAAACCAGGTTGGTTTTTTAACCAACATTGCATTCTTTCTGAATTATGGCTTTTTAACTTCTATTTAACTTCTCTCCCAACTGATATGGCTCAATTTCATTCAGCTTTGTGAAACAGGCCCCTTTAAAGTACTAGGGACCAGATCCTCAAAGTTTTTTAGGTGCCTAACTCCCATTGAAATCAATAGGAGTCAGTTACCTAAATACCAGAGGATCTGGGCCTAAGTATATAAATTACTGGTTTAGACTATTCTGTTTGCATATAACAAATGTAATCAAGTCACGTTCTCTTGTAGCTAAGCTACCACAAATTTTTAGATCTGTGATCAGTTCCTCTTTACCTGTGAAGATGAGGTTTAATATAGAATTTCTTCATATTGGATGCAAAACTATTTGCATTAGGAAATTAACTTCTATAATATAATATTTAGAATTTCCATTGATGTTTTAGTATTGTCAGCATGAGACCTCCTGCATATGTCACTCAAATCAAAGTCCCCCCTAATTACACAGTTTCTTTTTCTTTACATTATAAATAGGTGCTTAAGGAGCTAGTCATCCTATTATCTATGATTTGGTGGGCTATCGCAGACACCAAATTAGTATCTCATCTTGTGCTTTATCTATTAGGACATTGATCCCTAACATTCAAGATCATTTACTTTTGAGTTGTCAGTGATTCAAAAAGAGGTAAGGCCATTTTTGACACAGTGCCACTCCCTCTGCCTTTGCCACTCATTCTTTTCTAAATGGGTCATAACCAGTGGTTTTAACTTTCCAAACATGCTAATCTTCCCACCAGCTTTAAGAAATAATGACTAGGTTGAATTTATGCTCATTAAAGAGCAATTCCAATTCCTTTTGTTTGTTACCCAGGCTCCTAGCATTGGTGTATAGACAATTAAAGAATTTCTTCTCTTAATGTCCTTTGGTTCCTTGATTAATTTTGTTCTCAGCATTTTGATTTTATGCTAGATGAAGGCTTATTTGTTCCCTTTTTTCATCTTCCCCTATATCCATTGTATAGCAACTGAGAATCTGACAATAAGGACAAGTCTCCTCAACAGAAAAAAAGCAAGTAAGGATTAAGCCTAGAGCTTTTAGAAATGTGAGACACTCTTGTGCCAGTTTCAGGAACAATAGTGAATATGTTTTGGCAGCTAATCTTGATCTTGTGCCATTTCTGCTGTGTGCCTGCAGAGTCTACCTGCTAATCTTATGTCTATCTGCTAATCTCCTCAGAACATGAAAATATCCTCTTATCCACTGTGTGTGTTTATGAGCCTACCATCAAGAGATCAGAAAGACTGCAGTGATAGCAAAGTTGTAAGATAACTTATATGGGATAGGACTTAATAAACTTTATTTAGTCTCCCAACAGCACTCCATTATTGACAGTAAAGGGAAAGAAAGCTAAAAGAGAGCAATGATTTTGAGATATGAAAAAAGATTCTGATGTTTTTATTATTTGTCTAGTTTTCTCCATGTGCTAGGTGCCTCACTGTCACATTGAAAGAAACAGTCCCTAACCATCTGTGCTTGCTAACTAAATAGATATCATTATGACCATGGGGCACCCTGTATTCATACCCTATATACTACTGTAATGATTTTTGTACAAAATACTCCTTGTGGGGTATCATTTGAAAATTAATAATACATTGGTTAATAATATCATTATAAAATATATGTAATAATGCTGTATGTGGAATTATGGATACTCACTAATATTATGCTCTAAAGTAGTCTGTGATGTCACTAAAATGTGCATAAACCAGGCATGTCAGGAAGAGTTGATAAACAGGTTTTCTCCTGACAAAGGAAAGAGGCCGACACCTCAGATCAGATGTGGCCCAAATTCAATGGACTATTCATTTGTATCAGAAGTTGCAGCAGGAAGAGGTAGTTTGCATAGTAGCAATCACCAGCGGGTAGAGAACCAGCATGGAGCCTTATCTTCCAGATCTCATTGCTTCTATATTCAGCAGGAACATTATTTGGGGATGCACTTGAGAAGAATATATTTCAAAGGTACACTGAACTACATAGAGGGGGGAGCAAATGACTAAGTTATACTTCACCTTAAGGAGACAAAGAAACCAAGGGATTTGATTTCAGTGATGATTCTTTGCCTGGCCAACCAGTAAAAAGCTGGAAAAACTGTGGGTCAGAGAAGAAAATATCTTGAACAAGACTGTATCATGCTAGATTAAGTTTTAGACTTTTAGATATGTGTTCTGACTTTTGTTTGTAACTATTTCTGACCTTAAACTTGAACTCACTGGAAACCTCTCTCTTTTTGACTAAATCAGTTTGTTTTACTTTTTATTCTAAATCAACCCAGTACTGTGTTTGACCTGAAGTGGTTATTAACACCAGCTAACACAACAAGCTGCTGTATTTTTGTCTCTTTAAAGGAGCAATGGACCTTATTATTTCTCTGAATGTTCCAGGAGAGGGCTGGACATTTCAGGGCAGACAGTTTTGGGGTAATGTGAGACTGGGGGTGTGTTGGGGTCACTTGGCTAGTAGTAACCCAGGCTGGTGTAGATCAGAATGTGGCTGTGATATAACAAGCAATGTGCTCGAGTCACAACTGGAGAACCAGGGCTGCTTAATATACAGACACTCATTCCATGCTTGTATGCTAGCTGGGAGAAACTAGACAGGGAGCTACAGCAGTAGCTCATTTTAAGGCACTTGGGGTTATAGAACAAGTAGTGATACAACTTCTGACTGGTCCTGTTTGAACTCCAAAATATGACAATTATACAGATTAGCAATTGGGAAAAAGGCAGTAACAAATAAGCAGGAAATCAAGGTTATAAAGTACACTTTTAAAAAAAATGTTATCCCTCTGTAATCCCCTTGTTCTAATCAATGTTAGCAATGCTTTTTCCACTTTTCCTAGTTTCCTTCTTCCCCATATATGCCACATTCACCTCCATAATCCCCAGCAAGGAGTGAGAATATCAGTCAGTAAAAATATGCTCTAAACTATAGTCCAAAACCTATAATTAGTCTCTCCTTCCAATAACAATGTATGGAAAAGGCCAGGATCTCCAGAGATTGTATTGTTTCATCTACATTCTACATGATAGAGGGGGAAATTTAGTACTAATACTGATTTATTTCAGCTGGTTCATTTTAACTCCAAAGTAAAAATGAAACTAACACAAAGTAAATTTCCCCATTTGAGGATGGTACAAGAGGGAACAGTGAAAAGAAGTTATCTGGCTGAATGTCAATAGTACATATTCTCTTACAGAAATCAAAATAAAATAAATCCTTTAATGTAAAAAGAAAAGTTGTGAAAGAAAATCTTTGCCAAGACTGTAGTTAAAAAGTTTAAGTAGACTACTTCATTGACTTTTCACTTCTTGGGTAATAGGAAGTTACTTCACAAATCCAGATTATAGCATCATAGGACTAAATCTGGCCCCTTTGTGTGCCCCAGCATTAGGATAATAAAAGGGATACTCCCAATCCTCCGAAGAGATATTTCCAGAACTAAAATTGTGGACCCCTGGACAATAACTCCTATCCACAGAATCTGTGGAAGTGAGCTTCTACTGGTTCACCACAACTCTTGATTGGATAGAGTAAAAGCTAAGGGGCAAAAAAACAAACAAACAAAAAAATTGTTGGTTACATCCACAGTCTAACTCTACAAAGAATCCCCAGTTTCTCTGAATATTCCAGTCTTCCTTGTCGTCACAGGTCACCAAGACAGTAGAGAAAGGAGGTGCCTGAGAAAAATCTCAACCAGTTCTAGGTTGAGTCTTGGTGGTAGATTAGCAAAGGATTGTGCTGAGGCCTCCATTTCTAGTGATGGCTTTCTGAAGCCTCAGCACCAGTTACTGGTAAATATGAGGGTGGAAAAAACCTTGGATCTTCCTGGCTCACTCCATCAGGTGCAGAAACATCCACCATGTAAATTTTCACAAATATTTCTGTCTTGAAATTTAAGTTATAAAACAACTGTATTTTCCCCAAGCTTATTTACCCTACACTCACTTTTTAAAACTATAACAACATGCATTTGAAAGTTACCTTTCATGGATATAGGTTTGGCCTTAAGAGGCAATGTATCAGTGTTCAATTGACAAGGCAGATGATGGCATATCCAAGCATAACTACCTTTATAGAAACAGCAGATATTTGCATAAGATACCTAGTCTTTGTGGAAACCAGAGCTTGCAGATGACGACATGAGCAGTTTCAAGATCAATTCCCCAAACAAGACTACTTATAGATTAGCTGTTTATCACGTACTACTTCTCCTGTTTTACATGTGATAGTTACTTAGATTCCTTTTGGCTGATACATGTTGCAAATTTCCAACCACATATTGCAATATCCAGACTTTCTATACTATTGCAATTTGTACATTTCATGATTAAAAACACTTGCTTTGATAAACAAGATATTACATTAAGAAACTAAACTTTCTATTCTCACTACTATCAATAAAAGCCAAACATCTTAATTTCATCATTCTACATTATTACAAATTATTCTGAAAGTTTTCTAGAGGTTTGCTTCACTTAACAATAGGTCTTTCCTTAGCAATAGACCCTTTGTTATACGTTAACCTTTTGTTATAAACTCCCCCAGATCCAGCATTTTAGTTCCTAAACCTTTCATTAGAATGTCAAATGCATGCCAGGTTCCTTTAAAGGTTTGCCAAACTTTGTGCAATCAGCGGCCAGGTTTGGTGTGGACCCACTCACTCCCTATGGATCTTGGGGAGGGATTAAAAGTTTTGTTCAAAACCACATGAAACTCAGCAGATTCCACTTGAATTGAATCTAGAAATCAAAGCAAGATGCAGGGGTTGTGCATCCACACAAACTGAATCAAACAAATGACAAAGAACAAGGTTAAATCCCCTGAGAATGGGCATCTCTTACTTTTATGCAGCTCTAGTCAGCATGTGTGGCTTCTCTGAACTTATTTAGTCAGAAATAGTGTTAAAGAGAGAAGAATTTTTTTATTTATCAGTTTGTTTTATATCAATTGCTATATTTTACTATAAAACATTCTTTATTGTTGCATAATTCCTGCATCACATTGCTGTTTATACTTGACAAAGATGAAAAAAGCTATTAATACAAATTCCATACCACTTATTCTACTTGCTAACCATAACTGCTATCGAGATTTATTACTGAGAAAGAGTCACAAGACCAGAACATCTATTAAGTCATTGTAATAGTGTATGACCCTACACATACAACAAAAAGGTTAATGTGGGCCTGATAGGCTAATTATGTTATCTGGCTGCACCTGGAGGGTGGTCCAGGCTTAATTAAATATGAAGACCAGCTGGGAAAGGAACTGAGTTGTGACTATGAAGGTAGGCCATCTGGAGTAGAAGGGGATTGGTCTGGCTGTGAGGGACGGGTTTGGCTGTCTGCTGAGGCTCAGGCTGGCTGTGCTAAACTGGCTGGTCAGGGGCAGATGGAAGTGATAATAAATGATACTAAAATCAGACTAGAAAATGTGGATAGGAAAAAGATTGAGGAAGACTGGATGCAAACAAGGAAAAAAGAAAAGAGTACATTCTTTAGTATCAGCAGTAGGAACAACAAGTGGGAAGGCAGGAATGGGACATAGGAGAAAATTACTTAATAGTAAATCCTAGCTAAGGATATAAAGAGAGGAGACTTCAACTCCCTGAGGATTGCAGAGTGTTTCAAAAAAGTGTTGGAGACACAGTAAGAGCTAGGAAACTACCTTCTGGAGACTCGTTAGTGGAATGTAAAAGCAGAGGACAAGTAAGGAAGCTCCTTAAGACAAAGGTGCTAGAAAGCTAAAAAATAAATTGTCAGCTACCCAGATTCCTAACTGAAAAATAGGGGTAGTGTATGAAGTGCTACTTGAAGTACCAGAAGAGGAAATAAAACGAGGAACAGGTGAAGAAAAGGTGATCCATGCTAAGAGGGTAATTAGCAGAAAGGGATGTGATAGCCCTCAACAGCTGTGCTAGTCACATTTAAGGGAAGGATACTTCAAGATAGAGTAACTCTAGTATATCAGATGTTCTGGACTTAGCCATATATACCTCCTCCATTGAGATGCTACAGGTGTCAAGATTTGGTGTCACAGTAAATAATTGCAAGGGTAAATTATGGTACAGCAATTGTGGAGTTGACCATTCATATGACCAGTATGAGGAAGGGAAAAAACAAAAATCCTGTAGCTGTGGAGAAAAACACAGGTCACCATATGGAGACTGTGCTGAGGCAAAGGAAGCTAAAGAAATACAAAAAACAAAATCATTAGCATCTCATATGCAGAAGCTTCTAGGAGACATCTAAAAGGAGAAACAAAAGTAGACCAATAGGGGGATAGGGATTAGCAAACAACAAAATACTAGGAAGGAATTAATGAGTGATATCTGAGTAAAAGGAGATGACATGCCAATTATAGAACAAGATTCATTGCATTTATGATTTGCCATAAATTTGTTATTCTCAGACAGGAAAGAAAACTAAGAAAATAAGAATTATAGCTATAGCTGCTGAAAAGTAACTATGAGTGAGCAACCTAAGTGAAGAAAGGATTGAAGGTTAAGAGAATGGGGGTGACTATTTTTAGCTAGAATGCACACAGTTTTATAGCCTATGGGCTGGGATTAAAGAAACATTATTGAAAAGAAAGCCTGATATACTATGCATACAAGAGACTTGGCTAATAGAAAAACTAGACTATAAAATCCCATGATATGGTATATTTAGACATGATAGATTAATAGAAAAGAGTGGGAAGAATTCAAATTACCTTGAAGTAGAGTTTAAAAAGCTCAATATTGAGTATAATGCTATTGAGGTACCGATACAAAAAAATCCACCTGTCTCTCAAACTGTACAATGTTTATAACCCCTGCAGAAAAGTAGATGCTGAAAGAATAGTAGATGTCTTATGCCCATACATTATTTGCAGTGATCTGATCAGTCACAACCGATTTTGGGGAAATAGGACAAATGATGATGATGATGGAAAAGATTGAGCAATTTTTGAAGATAATTTAATAATATTAGATGATGGAATACCTACCAGTCCAATACAGCAGATAGGACTGGCTAGACCTGGTAATAGCTTCTAGTAATATAGCAAGTAAATACAGCTGAGAAATTTACAGAGAGGAGGGAATGGGTAGTGACCTTCCCGATGTTAATTATTTATTAAGGAAAAAGAAATATTGAAGACAAGAAGAATATCCCTCCTTGGAACCTAGAAAAAGTAAACTGGAAACTCTTTAGATACAAAAGTGAGGACAATGTTGGTGAGCAGTGTATAAGTGAGGATATTAAGCAATTCATTAGTAATGTTACTAAGAGAATTATAAAGACAGCCTGCATAACTATTCTAAGGAATCAACCGTAATTAAAATAGGACAAGTGTACCATGGTAATTAAGGAAAAGAACAAGGCAGACAAGAAAGCAAAATCCACACTCAACTATGAAGACTTCATGACATATAAAAAAAAAAACTAAGGCAGAAGGACAAAATAAAAAAAGAAGCTGGAGGAAATACTGTGAGAGAGTAAATAAAGATCTCAATACATCAGAGGAATACAAGGAACATCAGAAAATGAATGGACTAAAGAGTAAGAGCAATACAATACCTGGCCTTCTAGTTGAGGGCCATGGAGTAATAACTCCAACAAAGAAAAAATGGAAATTCTGACAGCCAGGTTTCAAAAAGGCACTTATTATGAGGATCAAAGGATAGAATTAGGGAAAGGAAAAGAATGTTCCTTAGTGATGATTATGAGATGAGGAGGTAGGAAGACGATGTAGATTTTATTTTAAATGAAAACTTCAGTATGACGAACTCCAAAAAGGGATTATAAGGAACAAAAACACCACACCAGGCAAGCACAAAATAAGCTTTGAAATGCCCACACACCAGGTGATGAAGGCCTGAGGGTAATATTAAAATTATACAATACCCTATGGAGGAAAGGGGAAATATCTAGGGAGTGGAAATATGCAAGTATTGTCCCAGTTAGGAAATGAGGCAAGATATGCTCTAGGCCTGAGAAAATATACACCAACTGCCCTTACAACACGTTTAGGTAAAACTATGGAAAAACTGGTAACAGAAAGATTAGTAAAACACTTAAAAATAGGCTCATAAATGGATCACAAGTGGGATCAGAAGAGATAGGAGTCTGATTATATGCACAATGTGGTCAGACAGAAGCACAAAAAAGCTTGAGAACCAAAAAATACTTGATAGTATCTTTCATGGGCATAGAAAAAGCCTACAATGTGTTATGGAGAGAAGGACTATCATATAAAATTGGCAACCATAGGTATTGAAGGAAGAATGTACAGATGGATAAGGGATTTCCTAAAAAAAGAACCATACAACTCTAGGTAGGGAAAGCTTTTTTCATCATATATTATGTTACACAAGGAACTCCACAAGGAGTGTCATTAGCCCAATCCTTTTTCAGATCATGATAAATGACCTTTCAAAAGAGATGAGTGCAGGAATAAGGAATAAGTATCACATTATTTGCTGATGACTGTGCCATAGGGACCAAATGCAGAAACCTTGAAAGTGATTCCGTTTTGTGGCAATGATGCACTACAGAGGAGTACAGAAGGAGGAAACAGGAGAGGCTTCAAGTTTTCCATTGACAAAACAAAGGAAATGACCTTCACAACACAGACAATTCAAAATGAGGTGTAATTTTATATAAAAGACCAGCAAATAAGCATAGTGAAAAAAGTACAAATTCTTAGGTATGATGTTTGATAACAAGATCACCTGGGAGATCACACTGAAAATATTGTAAGTGCAAAGGCAGAATCAATGTACTTAAAAGTATATCTGGACCCTCCTGGGGAGTGGACAAGAAAATGGTGCTAATGCTGTACAGAGCACTAATCAGACGTATTGATTATAGCTTTAGGCCTTTAGGTCAGCATCAAAAACAACCCTGAAAAAACTAGACTGTATCCAGGCAAAGGGATTGCATATAGTACGTGGTTCCTTCATTACTATGTCTCTGTGTGTAATGCCAAGAGCAGATGGAGAAATGCCTATCATTCTTAGAATAAAGCTCCTGTACATAACCCTTTCAGCCAAAGTACTAGTAATATATACTGATTGTTGGGAATTAAGTGGAGACTGGATAGGACAAAAACTCAAAATTCCTTTTGTATGTAGGATAAAGAAGTGGATAAAGGATCTCACTGACAAAAGCGGCTTAAAAGAGGCCAAAATCTATAGCTATGGGGAAATACTCTAGCACTGGAAAATCATCAACACCACCACTGAAAGACATGGAATTATATAATAAAATAAACGGGAGGATCATGATAAATATACAAGATATAGCAAATCAATAGATCTGTGATAAGTGGGGACACTATTGTCAAATAGTGATGGCTCCAGAGAGTAAGGAACTAGTAGAGTAGGAACAGGGATATGAGTTCCTCAGAAACAACAGGTTTCTTTGTGCCCCCATTCCAACTCAAGAAAGTCGTAACACTGACTTTATCTTTGTTTCTCCAGCTGAGCTAATGGGATATTGCTGGCACTAACTTAGGCCTTAGATGTCTGGCCAGCTGCCATGGCCATCCTGCAGGCACTATATAATGGCAAGTCTGACAACAGAAATGATGTGCTTAATGAAATATTACTGCTAACTGAATTGGTGCAATTGGATATGACCATAGTAATAGCATGGATCTAAGCACATGTAGGGATAACTGGCAACAAATTGGCAGACAATGGTGGGGGGGAGCTATTGAGCATGAACAAGACCTTCCTGAAGCACCAGGATAATCGATTTAGGGGAGCCATATCTGTGGAGAAGTGGGTTTCTATTGCCTTGTGTAAGCTGGGTACCCCAGACAGTTATAGGTCTGTGGCAACCCAATTTGGGGTTAGGAAGTTCACTGTAAGGATTGTGGTTATGGAGGTTTGTGAGGCAATTGGCACTGTGTGGTTTACCCATGGGTGGTTGGCATAAGAACCATAAGAGAAACTGGCTGGTTTTCATAGGAAGGGATTTCCAAACTTCGCTGGGGCACTCATTGAACTCATATCCCTATAGTTTGCTCACCACAAGGGGAAAGTGAGTATATGAACAGAAGAGGATACTAGTCTGTCATTCTGCAAGGTCTTGTGGACCACAGGAGCATGTTCATGAACACTAATGTGGAGTGCACTGGAAAGGTTCATGATGTCAGGCTGCTGAGGAGATCAGGGTTGCATGCAATGGTGGAAGCAGAGACTTTATTCCCCAGGTATAAAATTGTTCTATATGGTATATTTCTAACAACTGTTTTGGGGAACACTGCATATCCACTCATGACTTGGCTAATGAAACCTTAGTGTCAGGATTTCAATTTCAAATGCAGTAGCTGCAGAATTGTCATGCAATGCGCATTTGGTAGGCTGAAAGCTCATTGGAGATACTGACACACATCTATATACCAATGTGAAAAGTGTTGGTAGAACATTGTTGTGCTGCACACTCCACAACATTTGTGAGGATAAGGAGAATATTTCCATCCTGAGTGGCTCAGGCCAGATCTGGTTTGAGAACTGTTTACAGGCAGCCGGATCCAACCTACATGCACACAGGTCCTAGTGGGCAAAGGAAATGAGGGATGTTATACGTACACACATCACAGCAGGGACAGAAAAGTTATCAGCCTTTTGCCTATGTCAAGGGATACCTTAACATCCTTTTCTTTTACCTGCTGTACGTGTAAATGAGGGAAAATATATAGCTACTTAAGGACCTACATAGCTTTGTAACTCTGAGCCATTTTGAATTGCTATTAATGATGCTCTGTTATCTGTTCTCAGCTGTCAGTGCACACATTAGGTAAGGCAGTTATTGCAGGGAAACCACATTGTTCTATTGGCTTGATGTTGGCTCAGCTTGAAAAAGAGGAGACTAAGGGGGGGTATGATAGAGGTATATAAAATCATGAGTGGTGTGGAGAAAGTGAATAAGGAAAAGTTATTTACTTGTTCCTATAATATAAGAACTAGGGGCCACCAAATGAAATTAATGGGCAGCAGGTTTAAAACAAATAAAAGGAAGTTCTTCTTCACCCAGTGCACAGTCAACCTGTGGAACTCCTTGCCTGAGGAGGTTGTGAAAGCTAGGACTATAACAGGGTTTAAAAGAGAACTAGATAAATTCATGAAGGTTAAGTCCATTAATGGCTATTAGCCAGGATGGGTAAGGAATGGTGTCCCTAGCCTCTGTTTGCCAGAGGGTGGAGATGGATGGTAGGAGAGAGATCATTTGATCATTACCTGTTAGGTTCACTCCCTCTGGGGCACCTGGCATTGGCCACTGTCGGTAGACAGGATACTGGGCTGGATGGACCTGGTCTGACCCAGTATGGCCGTTCTTATGTGATTAACTGCTGTTGTTGTCATTATTGACACCTGTATATAAGGCAATTCATCAGTTTAGAATCATTAATGAGGTAGGAGTGCTGATGGAAATACTCTTGGCCGTTGTTACTTGTGGGTTTTTGGGGGGGGGGGGGGGACATATGAAACTCCATTTACAAGTATAATGGAAACACCTCTTTAATACAATGATTTCAGGTTTTTCTTTACACTGGTGAAGGATGCATTAGCACTTACTTTGCCACATTTAGTGTTCTGAAGTACTTTACAAAATAACACATTTCAATGCTTAATTAAAACCCTTTTTTCAGAAATGTGCTACCTGTGGAATTGATCCTGGGATCACAATACACTTTATTTGTGTGCCTGCATTCCTTTTCTTTGTTTCTGAAGTGCCACATCTTTAGAGACCATTGCTTTAGAGACAGTATTTGGACTTGCCATGAGGGCAGGGGACTGGACTCGATGACCTCTCGAGGTCCCTTCCAGTCCTAGAATCTATGAATCATGGGAGTGCTTGAACATTTGCAAAGTGTTTATAAGGGAGGTTGGAGAGGAATAATTTAATCACTATGGTCAGTGGTAATGTGGAACTTGCAAGGTACAATTAATACATGTTGGGACTCCCTTAATCTGTTTGTTACATCACTTGAGGTGGGGGAATGGGTTTTGTTACATAGAACTGGTAGATACCTTGTGATTTGCCATTATGTTGTGGGATTGTCTTTTTGGTTTTTTGTCTACATGCTCAATAAACTCATTAACAAAGATATTGGATGAATCTACAGTGTATTCTTCTTTGGGTGGCATGTAATGTACATACCTGTTTAGCTTCCCTCTCCCCCTCCCCACCTTGCACAGGTATAAATAGCAGTGCAGACAGTGAGGCAAGGCTCAGTGAGTAAAGGCACACCTGAAGGGTGTGAGTATGTATTCAAATACATACTGTGACAGATTTATGTTATCAATCTGCCTTGGGCTTCAGGTGATCAGGCTGAGGCTGCAGGATCTTTAGGGGAGGAGATGAAGGAGCACACCAAGTGACTAAGTTCATAGATTCATAGATTCTAGGACTGGAAGGGACCTCGAGAGGTCATCGAGTCCAGTCCCCTGCCCGCATGGCAGGACCAAATACTGTCTAGACCATCCCTGATAGACATTTATCTAACCTACTCTTAAATATCTCCAGAGATGGAGATTCCACAACCTCCCTAGGCAATCTATTCCAGTGTTTAACCACCCTGACAGTTAGGAACTTTTTCCTAATGTCCAACCTAGACCTCCCTTGCTGCAGTTTAAACCCATTGCTTCTTGTTCTATCCTTAGAGGCTAAGGTGAACAAGTTTTGTCCCTCCTCCTTATGACACCATTTTAGATACCTGAAAACTGCTATCATGTCCCCTCTCAGTCTTCTCTTTTCCAAACTAAACAAACCCAATTCTTTCAGCCTTCCTTCATAGGTCATGTTCTCAAGACCTTTAATCATTCTTGTTGCTCTTCTCTGGACCCTTTCCAATTTCTCCACAGCTTTTTTGAAATGCGGTGCCCAGAACTGGACACAATACTCCAGCTGAGGCCTAACCAGAGCAGAGCAGAGCGGAAGAATGACTTCTCGTGTCTTGCTCACAACACACCTGTTAATACATCCCAGAATCATGTTTGCTTTTTTTTGCAACAGCATCACACTGTTGACTCATATTTAGCTTGTGGTCCACTATAACCCCTAGATCCCTTTCTGCCATACTCCTTCCTAGACAGTCTCTTCCCATTCTGTATGTGTGAAACTGATTTTTTCTTCCTAAGTGGAGCACTTTGCATTTGTCTTTGTTAAACTTCATCCTGTTTAACTCAGACCATTTCTCCAATTTGTCCAGATCATTTTGAATTATGACGTCCTCCAAAGCAGTTGCAATCCCTCCCAGTTTGGTATCATCTGCAAACTTAATAAGCGTACTTTCTATGCCAATATCTAAGTCGTTGATGAAGATATTGAACAGAGCCGGTCCCAAAACAGACCCCTGCGGTACCCCACTCGTTATGCCTTTCCAGCAGGATTGGGAACCATTAATAACAACTCTGAGTACGGTTATCCAGCCAGTTATGCACCCACCTTATAGTAGCCCCATCTAAATTGTATTTGCCTAGTTTATCGATAAGAATATCATGCGAGACCGTATCAAATGCCTTACTAAAGTCCAGGTATACCACATCCACAGCTTCACCCTTATCCACAAGGCTCGTTATCCTATCAAAGAAAGCTATCAGATTGGTTTGACATGATTTGTTCTTTATAAATCCATGCTGGCTGTTCCCTATCACCTTACCACCTTCCAAGTGTTTGCAGATGATTTCCTTAATTACTTGCTCCATTATCTAAGTTTAAAGCTTTATTAACCAAATAACAGCGGTGAGTGCTGGGTGCACCCCACGTCACTCAGAGGAAGGAAGAAAGAGTTAGTGCCCGAGCCCTAACCCGCTTTCATACTTACACATGCACAACACAAGGCTGGCCAAGCCTGGGTGTAATGTAAGAAGAAGAGGGGGAAGGATAGACGAGAGTTCTGCCCTCTGCACAGGTCGTCTAGGGTCTGCTGTAAATCTCTGACTTGCTTCAGTTCTCGGGAGGGTTTTGAGCCCTGGGTTCTTCCAGGGGCGTTTTCGTCCAGGGATCCTCATCCCCCATGCGCTCTGTACCAGTCCGAACCGGCCTTCTGCGGCTCCCCTAGGTTCCCCAAAACACTGGCTTCAGGGGCACGAGGCTGTTGTTTTTCAACTCACTGGCCTTCACAATCTGTCTAGTTTTGCAACCTTGTCAGGTCTGTCTGGCTCAGTTCTCCTTTCTCACAAGCTTCTGGGTGTTTGGCAGCACAGAGCTTGTTTGTGTGCATTGGCCTTGGGCTGCAGTTTCATTCCTTATCTTCAAGCCTAGCTGGATCGTTGAGTTAACCTGTTCCTTTTCCCCTTCCTCCCCCTCGGCCTCTTGCAACCTGCAAAGGGATCTTTCACTCCACCCTCACACCTTCAACACTTCCCAAGATCCTTCCCCATGCATATATAAGCGTTAGCAATATACAATGCTGGTGCTTACCCAGGAGACCCCATGGAGGGCAATTTTTATTGTGACTGTGACAATACCATACGTGTCTCTTTACTCACCCAAGCGGTGCCTCCCGATCTAAACTGCTGCTGGAGCCCTTCCCTGCCACAGGGACAGGGTCTGGCAGGGGGAAGGCAGCAGGAAAAGGCTCAGCCTTGACAGGCCCAGGGGCACAATTTATTTCTAATTTTCAAAGTGTTCACAAAAACTTGCTTTTGAAGCAGAAATGCAGACCCTGTGCTTGTGGTTCAATGATTGATTTATAACTGTATTTCTCTTGAATGATAAGGTGGGTGAGGTAATATCTTATTGGACCAAGTTCTGTTAGTGAGAGAGAGAGAGAGAAGCTTTTAAGCTTACGCAGAGCTTTTCTTCAAGTCTGGGAAACTTACTCAGAATGTCACAGCTAAAATAAGTTGGTCCAATAAAAGATATTGCCTCCCCCACATTGTCTTTCTAATATTCTGGGACCAACAGGGCTACAACACTTCATACAACATTTCTCTTGAGGGGAACTTGGTGTTTGGTAAGGGGATGGGGTGGGACATTGAAACTGCTTGACTGAGAAATGCCCCAACACACAGACACAGAGCAATGCATGCCACATTAAACAGGGCAGCAAAAATCATTATACATGACTTCAAATACCCTTAGTATTAGTGCTGAGTATCTTGCTGGACAATGAGGCTGGCTGGGTTTACAAGGACATTGTGAGCCATTACAGCTGAAAGCATTGGACAGCACCCAGTCCAGCTACTTGTTGAAGGGTAGTATACAATGTGCACAGTGGACTGATTGTTAGAGTCCCTGGCTCCCCTATACAGAAACTTCATGTGCTTAGTTCTTTCCCTGCACTGCTTTGCTATTCAATGGATACTGTCCTCACTAGCTTCTCCGAATTCACACAATAAAAGTGAATATTCTACTGCTCTGGCAGAAATCATGGAGTACTTTGCCCAGATATTGTTTTGCATCTGGGTATGGTTGGCACAAAACTATGCATTGACATGTTTACAGTGACTAGTGAACTCCAAGGGATTCATGTTAATTGGGCATTGCATTAGTCCTTCTATTTAAGCAGGCAACACAATATTTAAATTGATTTTTTTTCAATCAGAAATTAATTTGGATAACTGAAAATCGGAAAGGTAATTTTAGTTATACATATTCTGGAGCTTCCTCACAATATAGGAATAGTTTATATTGAGAGAATATGATGATATTAATCTGAAAATATTTTAAAAATAAAGACTTACAATGTGTAAGATAATTATGTGCCTTTATCACAGAAATTTATTATTGTTTTGATTAGAACTAATAGTGAGCCTTGTGGAAATGAAAAGAGATGTTATCTCCAGTCTTCCATTATTTCCCCAGGGCAAATTTTTCCTCTGAACTGCACTTTATACTACTTATCTGCCGTGCAGGTTCCTATTACATATTCTACACTTGTTCCATGTTCAGAACTCCCAGAGATCTGCTGTGCTGATCACAGAAGACAGTTTTGCCTTGAATGCTGTTAATGTTGTCATGTTTTAAGAGAGAAATTGTTACTGCTAATCTTATAAAATAGAAAGTTTAGTTTTAATTATTAGTAGGGCAGACTAAATAGGCCATCTGATCTCCTATCACTGCTCATCCAATATTATGATGATATGAGGCACCATCATTGCTGAACCGTATTCAGTTGAAACATAAGTATAAGATCTTAACATAATTCAAATCTCTGAGAACTTTAATACAGCTATGGCACAGAAAAATAAATGATGGGATTATATTTATGTGTGTGTTCTCTCGAGCTTCATTGCATGTTTAATTTTAGGATCCAACAGAACAGTGAGTAACTGGAAATGATACTCTGCTGAAGCTCAATAAGATACCCAGGAGTGGATAAAGATACTATCCCATGTATTAATGCAGAACAAAGTAGTAATTAAAACCAGTAGGCTGCTTGCATTTCAACCCATTAGGTGTCATAGAATAGCATTTTATGCTATTCAAAAATCTGCAGGTATACAGAGAGCAAAGACTGAGATGGTCCATCCGTTATCCTAACAGCAATATCTCTTTTGAAGAACTGATTTGATGCTCTGTCATTTTAGTTATGAGGGACTCCTCACTATGAGAGATGGAGGCCAAAATGTTACAGGTATAACCGCAGTGATTAGTCCTACTACAACACTAGAAGTATTGGTGGCCTGAAATTTATTAGACTTACTGAAGAGAAATGTGTATTGTTCAGCCCTTTATTGGAATCACTTTGTACATAAAGTAATCCAATGTTTTCTATCATCTTGAACATATTGATATCTTTGACACTTGCACATTCACTATATTTTTGAATAGGTTTATTAATGTTAAATTATGTTTTGTATAATGTCTTTAGATAGCATTTGTTGTATGTTTGTATTGTGAATAGTAGAGGACAAAAATAGCAAGCAATACATGAAGATGGGTTGTCCACAACACAATAGTAGTTATGAATGATAATGTATACTGCTGCATGGTTTCCCTCCAAAATTGTCTGTCTGAGTTGCCTACAGCATTAATGCAGTCAGTCAGGGCCAATTTTTTAAAAATAGAGAGAGCTATTGAGGCACTTTTGAAAATCCCCCTTGTGTGTCTAACTCCCACTGACTTCAAATTCCTTGGGACTTTAAAATCAATAGGGGTTAGGCACCAGGTGGGATTTTCAAAGGCACCTAGGCACCTATCTATCTACATTTAAAAATCTGGTGCTCTGTGCCTATACCTGCTCTGCAAATGCAGTGCACTCAGTTCTTTTTCATCTCTACCTCCACCAAAAATGTAATATTTAAAAATCTAAATTCACTTGGGGGGAGGGGGAGATAGCTCAGTGGTTTGAGCATTGGCCTGCTGAATCTAAGGTTGTGAGTTCAATCCTTGAGAGGGCCACTTAGGGATCTGGGGCAAAAATCAGTACTTGGTCCTGCTAGTGAAGGCAGGGGGCTGGACTTGAGGTCCCTTCCAGTTCTGTGAGATAGGTATATCTCCATATATTATGTGTCTACAGCAGATAGGCAGTGGTACAAAAAATGCCCTATTGCTAATGGTCCAGTATTCTAGATTGCTGGGAGGCATGTAGTGTAGGTCCAGATTTGCTGAATAAGTTGGGGTTCTTGTGCAGCCATGTAACCTTTGCTGAGCAGTCCCTCTCCCTCCTCCCAGACTCCAGCTAATTCCAGAGGCTTATTTCCCTTGTACCTTCCAAAGTGCAGGGCCGGCTCTAGGCACCAGCAAAACAAGCTGGTGCTTGGGGCAGCACATTTTTAGGGGTGGCATGGCCGGCGCCAGAATGCCGCCCCTAAAAATGTGCCCCGGCCGCCCTAGCTCACCTCCGCTGCTGCTGCCTGGGAGGGAGGGGGAGATCCCGAGCGGCCGCGGCGTGCGAAACAGCTGTTTCGCGCGCTGCTGCTCCCCCTCCCTCCCAGGCTTGAGAGCCTGGGAGGGAGGGGGAGAAGCGGCGCCCGCGCCGCGGCCACTCAGAGTCTCCCCCTCCCTCCCAGGCTCTCAAACCTGGGAGGGAGGGGGAGATCCCGAGCGGCCGTTTCGCGCGCCGCTTCTCCCCCTCCCTCCTAGGCTTGAGAGCCTGGGGGGAGGAGGCAGGGCTGGGGATTTGGGGAAGGGGCGGAGTTGAGGCGGGGCCGGGGGTGGGGTAATTAAAAAACGGGGGGGGGGGGGGGTGGCCAAAATTGTTTTTGCTTTGGGCAGCAAAAATCCTAGAGCCGGCCCTGCCAAAGTGGCTGCCTCTGTAGGCTTGAGTTTGGAGAAAGCAACCTTTTCTGCCACCAACAATAGGAGCACTATGGGAGGGGAGGGAAGGAGCCCCTACTAATGGAGCCCAGCCATCTATATAGCCTCTTCCTCTTTCCACCTGGGGGCTTGGTTTTCTGGGGCAGCAGGCACTCTGATAGAGAGGGGAGAAGAGGTCTGCTGGAGGGATTGTTGCCTTGCTCTCTGGAGGAGATAAGGGCTCCCCCAGCATAACTGAAAGGCCATCTGGCACACTGATCTGCCCTGCTTCCTTCTGAGAGCAGAAGAAAGGGGGAGTACTGCACACTGGGGAAAAATGGGACTGCACATTAAAATCAAACAAAAACACCCAAGACATGCTGGTGGCTACCTGGGCAAGTAATTATGTATACTGGGTCAGTGCTCCTATTTATTCCTGCCTTAGTGCATCTCACTACTGATTCTTAACATTTCTCAGCAAAATAGCATTTAAAAACTTATTTTAAAATAACATTTGTAACAATTAGCACTAGCTATAGAGACTTTTTCATCCTTCAAACACTTTACATATGTTAACCACTTCACAGCTCTACATGAGGTAGGTAAGCAAATTGTTTTTCGGGTTGCTTTGAACTTGAAACTAAAATGGTTCAAAGGATGGAAAAACTCAGAAAATGAAATCCCATGAATCAATACAAACAGTGTCACTCCTCATTCAGGAGACCTTCTTTAAGTGTTTTATTATGCTCTCCAAATTTAATTGTACAGGAAGAATCAGGGACTTAAGTATTAAGTTCCCTGTGTATTTCTACAAATGATGCATAATGGACAGTTTTAAATTATTGTAAAGGTAAAAGTAAAATGTTCTATTTATCTACACTAACACCTAATGTTCCATAGATTTAGCTGTAAGTATGGGTGAAATGATAGTCACGCTTAACATATACAAATGTATGACATTTTCCACTGCTGCAATTTGGATCATTAGCTTTTAAAAATGTTTAGATGAATACAAGTGATGAGTTAAGAAATCTGGAGATCAGAGTCACCTACTGCTGTCCATCTCTACAGCACATGAAAGAAAATATCTTTCAGAACTTAAAGGAAACAGCTCACAAGCTTTTACCCAGGTACATCTTTCATCCTAGGAGGCTTATTTCAGGATTCAAATATATTAAAAGAATAATGACTTGCTGTGATTCCTGACAAATGGGAGCCATAATACAACTTTACATGATTGCAGCATATAGTCTTTTCTTCCCAGCATTTTGTAAGATTGCCATCAAAAGAGAGTTTTAGCACATAATACAGCTGTTTGAGAACATGAATAAATAAAGATTAATATTAAAGGTACATATGGATTGTATAATTAGTGGACCAAGGAAATACCAATTTAAATAATTCATAATAGGAAATGTTTAATTAGGAAAGCAACAGTTTTGTCAAGGTTGTTTTATTACTGGTAGTTATAACTATTTCCCAATCATTAATAAGACTGTTGTGATGTATATTTTACAACTGACCATATCTTGATCTTAAAAATACAAAGAGAAAAAATTACCAAAGAAAAACTCTTTAAATTATGTTAATGAGCATGGTTTCCTTTTCCAGTTTAATGAGGATAAGCATCATAGCCCATCACAACATATTGCTCAATAAACAAAGTGGAACACATGCCACTAATATTAGATTTTTTTAATTAACATTTTGATGCTTAAAAAAGTTAAAAAAAAAATTGGCTTCTTTTTCTACAGGAATTTATTAGCTACAAGAATTATGGAGAATAGGGGTAAGAGGAAGTGGAAATGCTAAATATCAGCAAGAGCCTGTGTGTAGTGGATAGTAATTGAATGGGTTTTCAGACATGTTTAGGGTTCTGAACATGTCCACAATCTCTTGAATCAACTCCCTGCCCTTTTTGTAATTACCCACACCACCTTTCTTCCTCTTTAATATCATGCAGGTCATCTGCCTTCCTATTTGCCATAAGCAAGAAGTCAGCACCATGTGACCAGCTAGCTCTCTGTAGCTTGCCAACAAGTTCTGCATAGACTACCATTGGTCCTTGGACTGCAGTTTGAGAACCACTGGAGTAAACTAAGCTAAGTGATACTTACAATAGTTTTTTTATATATATACATGTGTAAAGACAGAGAGAAGGTTGGAATTAGGACTTTTGTGCAATTAAAATCTAATCTTCAGTGTTATATTAATTTAGGATTGGATTCTTACATTTACAGTAACATAATAAAAGTAGAAAAAGGTAAGTCTTGTGTCTATAACATATCCTATTCTTAAACTTGATAATTAGAGCTGGATGAGCTTTTTGGCTTCCTTTCTGCAAAATTTTTGTGGGCAAAACCAAAATTATTTGTGCTGTCTTATTATTTCCCAGGTCACAAAGCTGGGCAAACCCTGTTGTAGCATAACACACTGCTTACCAGCAGGACACAATTGATCTTTATCAAGATGTCCTATGCTCAAGGAGGAGACCATGAGGGCAAATAAAATACTCAAATATATTTAATGCTAGTTTTTAAAATGCAGTCACAGTAAACAATGTTTAAAAAAAAAAAATTAATGGAGATATCCTATCTCCTAGAACTGGAAGGGACCTTGAAAGGTCATCGAGTCCAGCCCCCTGCCTTCACTATTAGGACCAAGTACTGATTTTGCCCCAGATCCCTAAGTGGCCCCCTCAAGGATTGAACTCACAACCGTAGATTTAGCAGGCCAATGCTCAAGCCACTGAGCTATCCCTCCCCCTTTATGATGGCAACCGTAGTGGAGGCCTTTTCATCTGCACTTTGTGAGGGTATGTGTAACCCACACAGGCCTTGTAAGGGTGAATGTGGGCCTGAGAGGCCAATTAGCATACCAGGCTGCACCTGGAGGAAGAGCCAGGCTTAACTGATCATGAAGCCCAGTTGGACAGAAGCAGGCTTGATAGTATAGTTACTATAGTATAAAGAGAGTCTGAAGCAGAGTGGGGCCGAATGGGGAGAGTTTGTAGTTCCCCATGGGAATTAAAGGGGGAGTGAGGAGGAAGCCCAGAGAGAAAGTTGGCCTGGGACCTGAGTAGAGAAGTCTGGCAAGTGGCAAGGAATGATAGAGCCACCCCTAGGAGTGGAGCAGGCTCCAGTTAGTAAGCCCTGATAAAAGGGCAGGATTGGGGCATTAGTTTGAGTTTATCATTTTAGTTCAGGATTTTTGTTAAGGGATTCAGGACAGGGCCCTGAGAGTCCCAGCACTGAGAAAAGGGTGAGTCTAGAGAAGTTGTGGGGAGAAGGCCTGAGACACACCCTGGTAGGAAGACACTCAGGAAGCAACAGCAAGTAGTTGGAAGGAGCAGACTTTCAGTGCTGGTTATGAGGTCCCTTGGTTGGAACTCAATTTAGCAGGAGGGCCTTGGTTCCCAAAGCAGCAACTGGTATGGTGGTGTGAGGCTGGAGAAGGGGACAAGGACAGAGGGCCTTGAGAAAGAGGGACTAGGACCTCAGGGCCCAGAGCTTGGGCTGACAGCCCTTGTAAGGGACTGTTTATTCCATGGACTTTGTTACTTGGTAAAGAGAGACTTTAAAGTGACCTTGCTAGAGGGCCAAGTCCTAAGAAGAAAGACCACCACAGAGATGGAGCAGCCATTGGCAGGGGGTTGCCAGTTGGGAGGAGAGTTGCTATGCTTGGCCACAAGGAGGTGGTCTAATGGTGAGTGAATTCCTTCGCACACCTAGAACACTCGTCTTCAAAACGTGTACTTTATCTCTGTATGTTACTTTTTTTGGCAAAATTCTAAATTCTCCCATTTATGAGTCAGTTACACTTTCACATAACTTTAAGAATTACTTTGTTTCTAGAGTAATTGTAAATTTGTTTCTATCAATCAATAGCAGTTTGGGAAAATGAAGGACCGACTTGCTTGTGCTTGACACCTGGAGAAGACAAGGTACCTCTGCACCTGTGTACAATGGGAACATTCCTGCAGCTAATGGATCTTACTTGTCAGGAGACAACATCTCTTTACATTTCACATATCTTGGATATAGAACAATGAACTAGAGACTAATTCTGCTCCCACTAAAATAAATGGGTAAATTACACTGACTTCACTAGGGGTAGATTTTAGTAAAGAATGCAACTTTATTTAGTGCAGCTGACCCATTATGTTTCATCAAAAATCTTAGTCATTTTCAGAGATTCATATTCCTTCCCAACAAGTGAGTGTTTTTCAGTTATCTTTATGCAGAATCTGGTATTATCTAATCTGTTGGCAGCACATTTTCAGATTGCAGTTAAACACAAATCTAAAAATCAAAACTTTTTATAGGATTAAAAATCAAATTAGAATGTTGAAATCCTTACAAAATATCTTCACCTTTTTAGGTCAGTAAGTTTGCCTATAGGAATTGCTGACGATTAGCTCTTACCTATGTAAATATCACCAATTAAATAACTCCAGGCATCTATTTCATTAATTAGATAGAACACGTATTAAAAACCAGTGACCGCAAAACTGTGTTTCTATGGTTACCATTATGAGACTGAGAGCATTCTGTCAATGATAAATTTACTGTGATCGTAGCTGTAGTATCATTTTCTTTTCTTTTCTTTTCTTTTTTAAATCTGAATCTCAAAGTTACATCAGTTTAAAAAAATCTATATTCTATAGTGCACCCATACCAGAAATTTAAGGGAATTGAAGATCATGGTTGACAACAATATGCACGCTGTACAGACTGTCCAAACTAGACTTTTCTAAGATGCCTCACCATTCTGACTAATCAGCTAAAGCAACTATTGCCTCAGCCAATGCTGTCCATAGTGGTAGCTACAATTGTATTCTAAAATGAAAGTTAAGCCACTTAAGGGCCCACTCCCACTCTTATTAAGGTCAGTACTAGTTTAAAAACTGGTTGTAAACAGAGCTGGTCAGGAAATGCGATTTCTGTCTCCAGGGGAAATGCTGACCACTCACCCTCTAAAAACCAGATTCCTTTAAAGTGTCTCAGGGCAGGTAGCCAAAAAACAAAACTCTCAAAATTACTAGTCACTTCTGAAAAATTTCCCTTGGTTTTATCACTCTCATCTTTATAGAAACCAAACAAAGTAGCCCCCCTTCCCCAATTCTCAGCCTGATGAAGACGTTTGTCACCTGCATTTGAAATGGCTGATACTTATAAACCTCCCTCTGCTCTGCATAATGCCTCACATATCAGACAGGCAAATTGTTCAACCTATAAAAATTCAAATGTAACCCTTGATTATAATTTCAGAGATGTGGGTGCATAATGGCTGTCTTGAACAAATCTACAACTTACTTTATATATAAAGGCATGTGTTTGTCCGTTATCCAACATATCTGCTAATGGATTCCATAATAAGTGAAATGAGTCCAGCTTTAAGACTGGAACATAATTAACTATACACTGTAAATCAGTCCATAACAGCTCAATAACTTACTTATGTGGTGACTTTGAACACAAGTTAATTAAATGGCTACTGGGGGGCCTACACTAATTCATTGCCAGGTCCTAACTCTCCTTTCAGCCTGCACTGGAGGAAGCACTTCGTGATGGCCAACCAGTCTGCCCTCCACCAGAAGCAGGACCAGAAGAAATCACTCTGCTGAATCTAAGGAATTGGGATCATACAAGAAGAAACTTCTGGTGCCAGATCCTCCATTCAGAAAAGGACATCCCAGTGTAGCCTGGAAGCTTTCCAACTGTATTCCCAGTTCTCTCTACACACACTTTTATTTGATCTTTTGGTGTATCCTCTGGATATATCACTATTAAAATGAGGTCTCTTTCTACTTGGAGAATTATACATACTGTAGCTTCTAGAGGAGAAAAGAGAACAGGTTTCCACATTACTCTAAACTGATCTATACATAGGTACTTAAATGTTGCTATATGTAAGGGTCTGCCTACATTTTTATTTTATTATGCTTTTCTAAAACAAATAATTACTCAAAAAGATGAAAGTCACTATAGATGAAACATTTTTCACTTTTTTTTTTAAATTCAAACTGTCAACAACAGTACTGTGTATTTAAAATTCTACAAGCATAAAAAGGGGTGTTTATAGTTTCTGGACCTTCTTGACATTGTCTAAATTAAAAAGAATGAAAGCAGGCAAGCAATTAGTGCAAACTATGTAATACAGTCACTTATCGTATTTTGAAATAGTTGTAATACAAATGTAACTTTCCCTCTCAAGTTTGACCTGAAATCAACAAGTTCTTTATGTGAGGAATGCCTTATGGTGGTGTGTGTTACTATCATTAAATAATGCAGTATGTTTTTAATATAATTTTTGCCCAGTTGGGAATTCTCTTTGATCCTCATTCTTTTCGAAACTGTTTACTCCGTTGTAATGCCATTTGAATGAGCAATACAATCTGCTCATGTTAGTTTTTGAGTCAGATGTTTTAGCTTTTGTTTCCATCCTCTACATTAAAGTCCAATGGAGGGATCCCTGAAGAAATTTTACTGCTAGAAGACAACACTACAAATCGTCAAATGCACAGAAAGATTGTATCCCCGAATAAATTCCATATGCTAAGGGCCCACTCCTGTGAGGCACTTAATGTCTCTTGAAACATGCTAAACACCTTCAACTCCCAATGGAACTCATTGGCAGAAAAGGGCACTCAGAACCTTGCTGTAAGTGCTCAGCACTATTCAGAATGGGACGTCAACCAATTTTTAATAATGACTTGTGAACCTCAAAAAGAAAGATTGGACTAAATATCTGCATTTTTTTAGATACTTATCTGAAGTACAATCATACCACTTGGGTCTAGGAATTGGGTTGGAAATATAAGAACAGGCTTTCTCATTCTATTTTATACAAGTACTTATACCATGCTCATTATCATAGTATGTGAGCACTCTCCAGTAGTGCATTAAGTGATGTGACCAACACTTTTTCTTTCTCTCATTCTCTTCCCAGAAGGAGAGTTGTATGTCCAGTGGACTGTGGTGGTCTGGTAGGTTTTTTTTTCTCAGCTTTTTGGGGTGAAGGGGCACAGGGTTTCTGTACCTGTTGCTGTGTATTTATGTTAGAGAAGGCAGGTCAAAGAATTGCACTTTGGACTGGGAGCAAAAGGTAGTGAGGTTTGTGATGGCCCTTAGTTCCTATGGAGTTCATTTCAGTCTCAGACTGGCTCCTGAGAAAGGTCTCTCTCCTGCACAGATGACATTAACTTTTAAAGTTCCACTGTGCCAGACAAGTGCAGTTGTCAGCCATGGTCTTATGAGTTTTCTAGTGTATCTGTTTTCCAATCTGTTCAGATAGGCTTATATTTTGTAGTATTCTTTGATTCATAGTTCATCTAAAGTCAGGAACCAAAGAGGCATACAAGTATGTTTTAAATAAACAAGGTGAGCAGTATCTGTGCACCACGGCTCGCCCCCACCTGGTTCCTCTGCTGGGAGGAAGCAGGGAGAAATCTGGGTGCCCCTCATGCATTGCCTCTGAGTTGTGTGGTGCTCCCCTGCCATCTGGCAGCATGCACCTCTGCGCTGCTGTATGGGTGGACCACCCCAAAGGCCGACCCTGGAGCCACCAAGGGAGCCTGGGCCATCTTGGGGAGCCCTGGACCCTCCACCTGCTCTGGGTGGTGTGCCCAGGGGGTGGGGACTCAGACTGGGGACTGCTCTCAGGCGCCCCCCAGCCCTTGCCCAGGGCAGGTGGAGGGTCTGGGGATCACTACAGTGACCTGAGCTCCCTGGGCGGCTCTTACCATGGTCTGGCTCCAGCTTCTGGCCTGGCCAGGGGGCAGGGGCCCGGGGGAAGAGGAGGAGCAGGGGTTTGGACCAGAGTTCCGGCACTGATGGCCCCCCACTTCTACCCAGGTTCCAGGACTTCTGCGGGGGCCCCCAAATTGGCCAGGGCCCGTGGGCCCATGCATTAATCCACCACTGAATAGAGACGTGAAATGTCTGTACCAAATCTCAGAATGGTCGAAAGGTGGACACTTTTGCATATTGTTGCACATTCTAAATAGCTCCAGTGTAAGCAAAGTTTGACAAGAAAATTTTGCAGCAAAGTTAGGCGTGTGTGCTCGAGTATCCTGCTGAATGAGGGCCCTACAGGAAAAATGAAATTGTGGAAAATTTCAGAAAACATTATCCAGAGTTTTGCACAGCTGCATATTCATTTCATGGTTTAGAAAACTTTTCATTTAATGCTTCATTCAAATAGTAGTCCAGATCCAGAGGTGTAATTCAGAGTAGTTCTATTGAACATACTGACTGATGCTAACTGAAGATGTGGTCTGGTGTTCACCCTTTCTTAGGTTTTATCCAGAATATATTGTGTACTTAGAAGAGCCAAACAATTTCTGTTTCCAGAAGACGTTTCTAAAGAGCAGAAGCCTGAGCCATGCGTGGAAATTCATGTGCAATTTTGAGCTCAGTTTGCATGCACAGTTCCTGCAAATATGTGAAAATCAGATAGTTGTGTGCACAAAACTTAATAATCTGCATATTTAGTGTAGATTATTGCCCTAATGGAGCATGTGTGTATTCTATTTGGACCCAGCAGAGAAGGAGATAGACACAGAGGTAGCTGATAGAAATACACCCCTCTGCTGTGCTGGCTTTATTGTTCTTCTGGGAGCAAAACTGAAACTAACCTAAAAAATGAGGCTTTGCACTGGGGAAGAGAGAGTGCTCAAACATTTAAAGGGACGGGGCATCACACTGTGTGTGCTATTATCCAATCTGCATGTCCAACTGTGGAAACTGTGAGCACAAACTAGTTGTGCAATTGTGTACTCTTTTGTACATTGCCCTGTGCGCCTCAGGTTTTGAAGTCCTTGTTTAGTAAACTACATATCTGTATGGTTTAATCACCTCTCAAATGTCATAGATTGCTTCAGGTTTTCCTCCCTCTATTATGAACTTTGTTATGAGTAATGGCAGGGGAGGGATAGCCATTTTACACTGTGAATTTAAAAATACAAATAAGTGATAGACACTGGAATGTTTCCATTAGCCGTTTTCTTCTGTTATATCTGGATCTGTCACTTTTTTTAGACTGAATTATCTAATGTTATTAACTAATAAAAGTCAATAAACTGCTGAAAGCAGATATGAAGCCCCATTTATTCAACTGTACTTTGAATGTAACCAGTTTTAGGTACCTACTGTGCTCGTGTCAGATTGAAAGAGTTCAACATCTGAATCATTTTTATTTTCTGTGGTTGTGACCTTCAGTAATAGACATAGTGAGCAAATCTAAAGAGAAATGTTTCAGTGATGCATCATGCAGAGTCACTGAAGGGTCACACAGAAAGCCGAATTGCCATGTTTTCACTGCTGCTTCAACTTGAGTTAAGAACACACCTGTTGTTTGCAGTGTAGGCAAACCTTGAGTTGCCATGTGGCATGCCCGGACCTTACTGTATTTTTAACTAAGTTTTGATTACATTTCCATCAGTGTTTTTATGATAAAATAAAACCAAAAAGTGAGAAGTTTCAATACATTATTGAGCATCCTGGCTCTCATTTTAATATATGCTTGTTACTTCTAAGCTGGTCTGTGATATCTGTGTCCCAAGCCTCTGTACATCTCACCTGAAGCAACTGGTAGAATAAATCTGAGGAACTTATGCTGGCAAAAAGGGATGCAATTTGCACACCCACCCCAGTGTTAGTAGCTGTTCCTAAGGTGGGAGAACCCCCAGGAGATCGGTTGAGTGGAGAGCTTCCTTTTAAGCATAGTTAAGGCTGCCTGTGAAGATGTCCTTATTCAATCTATCTGCAGGGTATCCTCGTCATACTCTCCCTGGAGCCAGTGCCACTGATTTAGACTATATTGATTAGCTCAGGGCACCTCACTAGAGAAAGTGTTGCACTTGGCACAACCTTCTTGTAGGTAGATTATATTTAAGGGTATTCTCCATATTCATTCATCCAAACCAGTCCCAGCAGAAAGCTGGCAGAAAAATCACTTATTTCTCACCCTGTTCTTCAAATGCACTGATTGGAGCTCAGACACACATGAGGATCTAGCCTGTTGTGGTGTTTGGAAGGAATACATCAGAACTGAGGGAGGAGAGATTGAATACATAATGGAGGAAGTCAAAATCATCATGAAACTCTGAGGCAAGTACTGGAGGTGTTCCAAGGTTGGGGATTAGTGAGACAGATTTTGTGGTGGGAGAGGGGCAAAGGAGTCTAGGGAGGCTGACGGTTGGGAGTGAAAGGATTTGACAAGATGTGTTATATAATGCCATTGTGATTTGTTCCATGGGACAGATATGTGCACCATTGATCTGTGCATGGAATGGGCCCTCCACATAAGGCTCGGCCCATGGCTACATAGATGGGGTATCAGTCATCTCTACAGAACTGTCTTCCTTATCTCTGGTTTCACTTAGCACAGTCACAGGGTTTCAGGGCTGTGTATGTGAAGAGGACTGGAAACACACCTTTCAATAGCCTGTCAACTAATGCAGGATAGAGTTGTATTAACATTTCTGTGGTGCTTCCTCTTTGCTGGAGAACCCCCACTGAAATCTGTGTGTTGAGGGGAGACACATGTGAGAATCCTTGGCATCACAACTCCAGTGGAGCTGGGATACCAGGGAGCAAAGAGCTATGGGCTCGGTAAGGACACACGGGGCATCAGCTTTCATGACCCTGTTATCGCCTCAACCTCTAAGTATCTAGTAGAGCAGTTCAGAGAATAAATAGGGCTTGGAGGCTGGACTCTCAGTTTCCCTCACAACTGTGGACCTCAGAGATCTTTTTCCTCCTGGCTTCCCCCGAAGAGTTTTCCTGCAGGAGAGCATTATTTAGGTCTATATTATTCTCCTCTTAATGATCCAGTTTAGACCATTGCTGTGCATCGTGCATCTTCCTTGATCTCTCCGCACAGCTTCCTTGATCTTTTTAATTAAAGGTTATAGGTCGTTCAGACCCCTCACTGTGTGTTTGAAAAGGAAAAATATTTTTTCCAATGGGCAGTATGTTTCCCATATCTAAATTAAATTTGTGAACATGTTGCCTAGTTTTCACTTAATTGAATTAGATCCGTTTGGAGTTTCTCGCAATTCTGTGATGGTTTTTCAATCTGAATAATTGTGTGTTATCTGCAGATTTAGCACCTTTTATGCGCACCTTCTATATCATTACTAAATATCTTGAACCATATTACTACCTGACTTAATCTCTTGGGCACCCCACTAATTTTTTTCCTCCACACTGTGAATTATCATTTCCTGTTTCCTTACTAGTGTTTGATCCATTGCACAACCTTACACCTTGTTTCTCACCTGATGGCTATTAAATTTCGTTTAAAATCTTTTGCAAAGGACCCTGCCAAAAGATCTGTGGAGGTCCCAATATATTATATACATTTGTTCCCTTTTGCCTATTATTTTATTAACCTTTTCCCACAATTGTGGCATGTTTGACAGGAATGACATATCTTTGCAGAAATCATGCTAATTTATTCCTACCACTGAGTTTCATGCAAGTGGTATTTTCATCTGCTTGTAATATTGCTTTTAATCACTTTTCCCCATACTGAACTTTACTATATTTTCAACCACTGCTACTCTTTAAAAGATAAATCCACTGTTGGCCACCTACCAAGCCTCAGAAACAGGTGATGTTTTGAAGGATATATTCTATGTTTGGAATTCAGTGGTTTCATATTTTACTTATTTTGGAATTTTGATAAATTCCATCTGGCTCTCAGGGTTTACTGTTATGAAGTTTCTGAATTTCTATGTCTCCAGAGAGACCTCTCTCACTTAATATCTCTGGTTAGCCTCTTTATTTCTATAGCCACTAAATGTGTGCAGCTCCATGTGTGATATTTTATGCACATTATTTAATAAGATAATTTCGTGTTTGCAAATAATTTGCATATAACCATAAACTTAATCTTAAAAATTAACTGAATTTATTGTTGGTGAAAGGGATAGGATTGGCAGCCCTGGTAAATTAAGTCTTCAATCTATTATAGGGCAGTAGTGGGCAAATTTCCCGCTTACAGCTGGCCTGCCAACTTGCTTCAACTCTGGATGGGGATCTTGTGTTAGGGGAAACAGACTTCATGACCCATGCAGTTCTTGGCCTCTCTGCTGAGCCTGCCAATTAGCACAAAGCCTGGTGGTGATAAGGGAGCTGTAAATAGGACCCAACAAATTATTCAGCAGTTACATGACACATGACATCTCTGAATTTCCTATTTACACCTTGTCTACCTTAGTTTATTTTCTGTTCTGGGCCTGATCCTATTCTCATTAAGTCAAATGGAGTCACTGAGGTATCCATTAAATATACCTTTTGTGATTTCTCATCCTAATTTTAAAAAAACACCAGAAAGTTTTACACCATTTCACAGGGTTGGTATTCTTCAGTCTAGACAACACCAGGAGCGGAATAGCAAGTGTGGGGGTTGCATATCGTGATGTTTTGGCAAAGCTCTGTGGGAGATACTATCAGTCTGTTGCTTATACTTGGTTAGAGGTAAAGTCTTCAATTTCACGAATATTAAATTAAATCAGATCACTTATAGACCGGAAGAAATGATCATTTCCCTAAACATAGTGGATTTTGTCTTTTCATATAAACTAAAAGATTTACCCAGAGCCCATTGAAATCAACTGACAGACACCCATTGACTTTGGTGGAAAATTACATTAGCTGACAATGTAGCCCTCAGTCTCTTAGGGTATGTCTACACTACGAGAGTACTTCGATTTTAGTTAATTCGACTATGTGGAATCGATATTACAAAGTCGAACGTGTGTGTCCACACTAAGGACAGTAATTCGACTTTGTGAGACTTTGTGAGTCCACACTAATGGGGCAAGCGTCAACATTGGAAGCGGTGCACTGTGGGCAGCTATCCCACAGTTCCCGCAGTCCCCGCTGCCCATTGGAATTCTAGGTCGAGCCCCAAATGCCTTCTGGGTAAAAAAATGTGTCGAGGGTGCTTTTGGGTGCCTGTCGTCATCCGTCCGTCACTCCCGCCCTCCCTCCCTCCCTGAAAGCGCCGGCGGGAAATCAGTTCGCGCACTTTTCTGATTACTGACAGCGTGGACGCCACAGCAGTGCGAGCATGGATCCCGCTGCGACCATCGCTGCAGTTGTGGCAGTTCTCAACGCCTCGCAGCTTCTCATCCACCTTTACCAGAGGCAGCTGCAGATAAATCAGGAGAGGAGGCTACGGCACCACCGTGACGGCATGAAGTCGGACACTAGCTCCGAACTCTCAGAAAACATGAGACCCAACGCCCAGGACATCTCGGTGTCACTGGGTCTTGTGGATACTGTGGAACGGCGATTCTGGGCCCTGGAAACAAGCACGGACTGGTGGGACCGCATAGTGCTGCAGGTCTGGGATGAATCCCAGTGGCTGCGCAACTTTCGCATGCGGAAGGGGACTTTCCTCGAACTGTGTGAGTTGCTGTCCCCTGCCCTGAAGCGAAAGGACACCCGGATGCAGGCAGCCCTGACTGTCCAGAAGCGAGTGGCCATAGCACTCTGGAAGCTTGCAACGCCAGACAGCTACCGGTCAGTCGCTAACCACTTTGGTGTGGGCAAGTCTACCGTGGGGGTTGCTGTCATGCAAGTAGCCAAGGCAATCGTCAAGCTACTGCTATCAAAGGTAGTGACCCTGGGAAACGTGGAGCTCATCATAGATGGCTTTGCCGAGATGGGATTCCCAAACTGCGGTGGGGCTATAGATGGGACTCACATCCCTATCCTGGGACCGGACCACCAGGCCAGCCAGTACATAAACAGAAAGGGATACTTTTCCATGGTGCTGCAAGCACTGGTGGACCATCGGGGACGTTTTACTAATATCAACGTTGGATGGCCTGGCAAGGTTCATGACGCTCGGGTTTTCAGGAACTCTGGTCTGTTTAGACGGCTGCAGGAAGGTCTTTACTTCCCGGACCACAAAGTAACTGTTGGGGATGTGGAGATGCCTACAGTGATCCTCGGGGACCCTGCATACCCGCTCATGCCCTGGCTCATGAAGCCCTACACTGGCGCACTGGACTCAGGGAAAGAACTCTTCAACTACCGGCTCAGCAAGTGCAGAATGGTGGTGGAGTGTGCTTTTGGCCGTCTTAAGGGGAGATGGAGAAGCTTACTCACTCGCTGTGATCTCAGCGAGACCAATATCCCCATTGTGATAGCGGCTTGCTGTGTGCTCCACAATCTGTGTGAGAGCAAGGGGGAGACCTTTATGGTGGGGTGGGAGGTTGAGGCAAATAGCCTGGCTTCTGATTACGCCCAGCCAGACAGCCGGGCGATTAGAAGATCCCAGCGGGACGCGCTGTGCATCAGGGAGGCTTTGAAAGCCAGGTTCCTGACTGAGCAGGGTCTCCAGTGACTGTTTAGTTTGTGGACACAGATGCTGAACCTGCCCCCGTTTCTTTACCCAGTTACTGTTCACTATCCTTCCAAGTTACATACCCCCTTCACCACCTTCCCAACAAATAAAATCTGTTCCGTTTTGTTAATGAACAAGGTTCTCTTTCTTCCTGTTTTCGCGGGAATGTTTTAAACCGGGGACGCAGACTGTGGCGGGGGGCGGGTTTAGTGTTTTGATGCAAATGATGCTTCTAAACTCCTGGAATGACAGGCTCCGCAGTGCTGGATTGGCTGTTTCAACGGAGCCTGCCAGCAGTCCTGGGCGGGACTGCGTGTATGTGTCGGCCAAGTGACTTTCTGGCAGGGGGCGGAGGGTTACAGACCCCCTGCTGCGTGGCTCTGTGATCCAGGATAAGGACCACGGCATAAGATCTCTAACTGCCCTCCCCCGCCACAAAGTCACAGATCAACCCCCCCGCACCCCAGAACATGAAAACCGCCTCCCAGACTGACCAGGGTAACTGGTGACTGCACTGTGTATGTGTCCTGATGCTGGACCTGCACCCGCCTCTGTAGCCTGCTAAAGGTGACTGTCCTGTCCAAGTAACAAACCCCTTCCCCCCCCTTCAGACAGAATCCCCTCTAAAAGACACTCTCGGAAACAGTACTTAACAGAAACAGATGTTTTATTATGAACCGCACATGAAAATGGGGGGGAGGAAACTTGGACGTGGGCTAGTGTGAGATGGGTAGGAAAGGACTTTTCAAACTTTGTGGAACGAGAGCCTTCCAGTGCTGCAGCAGTGTGCAGGGGCCGACTGAAAGTTTTAACGGCCCTTGCCGCCCCTCCTTCTTTGGACTTTTGGTGAGGGGGGTGTGGGACTTGGTGGCGGGGGAGGGCGGTTAGAGATAGACAGCAGCAGGGCTCTGTCCTCCTGCCTCCGGTCTTGCAGAACATCCACTAGGCGCCGGAGCGTCTCCGTTTGCTCCCTCATTAGTCCAAGCAGGGTTTGAGTAGCCTGCTGGTCCTCCTGGCGCCACCTCTCCTCCCGTTCCATGACTGCTCTGTGCATTTGTGACAAGTTCTCCCTCCACTGTGTCGTCTGGGCTGCCTGCTCTCGTGAGCAGTCCATAAGTTCATAAAACATGTCCTCACGCGTCTTCTTCTTCCTTCTCCTAATCTGCGCTAGCCTCTGGGAGTGTGATGCCAGGCTGGGTTGGGAGACAGTCGCAGATGTGTCTGTGGGAATGGGAAAAAGGGAGTGAATTCCTGAGACAGATAAATGAAGTTGCTAACAAAGAACATAGTCTTTCTCTGTGAACAACACCATGCACTGCACCTTTCACATGCGCACTCAGGACAAGGACGAATTTTCGGCCCTCGCCTTCAGTGCCTGGGGTCTTGCAGTTGCGATCAGAGAAGCATTGCAGGACACCTCTACTTTTGTTGCAGGCAGACATGGTAAGCCGTAGACTTGTGGCAGCTTAAAAATGTAATAGTAGCACTGGGCTCCTTTAGCACTGAAAGCAAGGCCACTCTCTGCTGGCAGCAATCAGGGAAGCATGAGCTGTGCCCCTGTCCCACCACCTCGCGGCTGTCCCCGGGAAAGATCCCTGTATGTTGCCCCTCTGCCGCCTCCACCGCGTGGCTGTAAAGCAGTCCCAATACTAACATTCCCCTCCCTAATTTAAAGCAGGGCGTCATGTGCGATATAACTCTGATGAGGATCTCGGAGAGCGAGAGGGGACGGATGCTTCGGGAGAGCATGCAGAGGCCAGGGCCGTATGCCGCCATGCTGTGCCATGCCATGATCCCGGACTACTTAATAGACTCATGGCGTGGGAACGTGTGTTACCACGGTGGACCGAACAAGATCGCCCTGCCACGGAACCTGATGCGCATGCTTGAGCGGTACCTCCAGGAGAGCTATGCAGAGCTATTCCAGGAGGACTCTCTGTCAATTCCCGGGCATATTGACCGTCTTTTCGTTTAACTGCAGTAGAAGGGACTACAGAGTGGAGCGTCCTGTTGTGGCCTAATCATGAAAATCCGGACATTATTTGATTTTTTATACATAGTTGGGACTAAATAGTTGAATAAGCCAAAGAAATCATGAACACCCAATTGCTGATAGAGTTAATATTCCTGTTTTGTTATAAATAAAAGTTTCTATGTTTACATGAGTGAATGAAAAGCCCATTCTTAACAATATAAATATTCCAGTTATGTTAAAATGAAATGTTGAGATGTTTAAAGCACTCACTGCTTGATCCTTCCCCTGATTCGGTGTCCGGGGTAACGGCTGTGGACGGTTGGTAGGGGATCTCGGTAAGGGTGATGAAGAGCTCCTGGCTGTCGGGGAAATCAGCGGTGCAAGCGCTGTCGACTGCCTCGTCCTCCTCATCTCCTTCCTCATCTTCCCCGTCCGCTAACATTTCCGACAAGGAACCGGCCCTGGACAATATCCCATCCTCAGAGTCCACGGTCAGTGGTGGGGTAGTGGTGGCGGCCGCACCTAGGATGGAATGCAGTGCCTCGTAGAAACGTGATGTGTGGGGCTGGGATCCGGAGCGTCGGTTTGCCTCTTTGGTTTTTTGGTAGCCTTGTCTCAGCTCCTTGATTTTCACGCGGCACTGCGTTGCATCCCGGCTGTATCCTCTCTCTGCCATGGCTTTAGAGATCTTCTCGTAGATCTTTGCATTCCTTCTTTTGGAGCGCAGCTCTGAAAGCACGGACTCATCGCCCCACACAGCGATGAGATCCAAGACTTCCCGATCAGTCCATGCTGGGGCCCTCTTTCTATTAGATTGCACGGCCATCTCTGCTGGAGAGCTCTGCATCGTTGCCAGTGCTGCTGAGCTCTCCACGCTGTCCAAACAGAAAATGAGATTCAAACTGCCCAGACAGGAAAAGGAATTCAAATTTTCCCGGGGCTTTTCCTGTGTGGCTGGTCAGAGCATCCGAGCTCGAAGTGCTGTCCAGAGCGTCAACAGAGTGGTGCACTGTGGGATAGCTCCCGGAGCTATTACCGTCGATTTCCATCCACACCTAGCCTAATTCGATATTGCCATTTCGAATTTAGCGCTACTCCTCTCGTTTTCGAGGAGTACAGAAGTCGAATTTAAGAGAGCTCTATGTCGAACTAAATAGCTTCGTGGTGTGGACGGGTGCAGGGTTAATTCGATGTAACGGCGCTAAATTCGACATAAACTCCTAGTGTAGACCAGGCCTTAGAGATAACATAAATACACTTAACTGTAAATAACACAATTAAAAGAAATATTATCACAGGAATTGAAAAGTTAAATAGACCAGGCAAGGGATACATGATATGTATTTAGATGAAATTTGAACATGAACATAGAATCAATGAGCTACAGCAATACCATTTCAGATGGCAAAAGTTGTAGAGGAGAAGATTTTTTTATATCACCAGTAACCAGACTGTGCACACAGTTTGCTTTTATAAAGCAGTACATGAAAACAAAGTGAGGACTTCCCCAATACTCCTTTCCAATGAAAACAAATCTTTTGATTGTGTACTGGTAGACCATGGGATATTAGCCCTTAAAACTAATATACAATTATGTTTGGAAATGTTATTTTACATAATCTTTAAAGATTTCATAGAATCATAGAATATTAGGGTTGGAAGAGACCTCAGGAGGTCATCTAGTCCAACCCCCAGCTCAAAGCAGGACCAACACCAACTAAATCATCCCAGCCAGGGCTTTAGTGAAGCCAGACCTTAAAAACCTCTGAGGATGGAGATTCCACCTCCTCCCTAGGTAACCCATTCCAGTGCTTCACCACTCTCCTAATGAAACAGTGTTTCCTAATAGCCAACCTCGACCTCCCCCACTGCAACTTGAGACCATTGCTCCTTGTTCTGTCATCTGCCACCACTGAGAACAGCCTAGCTCCATCCTCTTTAGAACCCCCCTTCAGGTAGTTGAAGGCTGCTATCAAATCCACCCTCACTCTTCTCTTCTGCAGATTAAATAACCCCAGTTCCCTCAGCCTCTCCTCGTAAGTCATGTGCCCCAGCCCCCTAATCATTTTTGTTGCCCTCCGCTGGACTCTCTCCAATTTGTCCACATTCCTTCTGTAGTGTGGGGATCAAAACTGGACAATACTCCAGATGTGGCCTCAGCAGTACCGAATAGAGGGGAATAATCACTTTCCTCGATCTGCTGGCAATGCTCCTACTAATACAGCCCAATATGCTGTTGGCCTTCTTGGCAACAAGGGCACACTGCTGACTTATATCCAGCCTCTCGTCCATTGTAATCCCCAGGTCCTTTTCTTCAGAGCTGCTGCTTCACCAGTTGGTCCCAGCCTGTAGCAGTGCATGGGATTCTTCCTTCCTAAGTGCAGGACTCTGCACTTGTCCTTGTTGAACCTAATCAGATTTCTTTTGGCCCAATACTCCAATTTGTCTAGGTCTCTCTAGACCCTATCCCTACCCTCCAGCGTATCTACCTCTCCCCCCCAGCTTAGTGTCATCTGAGAACTTGCTGAGGATGCAATTCATCCCATCATCCAGACCATTAATGAAGATGTTGAACAAAACCGGCCCCAGGACTGACCCCTGGAACACTCCGCTTGATACCAGCTGCTAACTAGACATTGAGCCATTGATCACTACCTGTTGAGGCTGACAATCTAGCTAGCTTTCTATCCACCTTATAGTGCATTCATCCAATCCATCTTTCTTTAACTTGCTGGCAAGAATACTGTGGGAGACCGTATCAAAAGCTTTGCTAAAGTCAAGATATATCACATCCACTGCTTTCCCCATATCCACAGAGCCAGTTATCTCATCATAGGAAGGCTACCAGATTTCTAGCTTAATTTTTATTGTCCTCTGAGAGGCAGAGATATGTGAATAATATAAGCATAATGTTTAACTTTTTAAAAATATTTTTTTCCCCTCTAGGAAATACAAAGTACATTATTCTGTGGCATAAAAGGGTATTTGGCCCTCAGACCCAGAACTCATTTGCGAGTATAGTTGGTCAAAGGAAATGTAAAACTAGTTTTGCAAAACAAATTGGAAATTTCAAAGTAATTTTTATTTGAAAGGTTTGAGATTGACCCATTTTCATTTTTTCAATAATGTTCATGGAATTTTCAATCTTCTTCTTCTTCTTCTTCTTCTTTTTTTTTTTTTCATTGTTTTTAATCAATTTCCAAAGCACCGGTTTTGGTCCATTGATTTTTTTGTTTTGTTTTGTTTGTTTGTTTTTGTTTGGTTTTTTTTGGTCCCCTACTCCTCTTGTTTACCAGTCATAATCTTTACAGAGTCCTTGAATGGTATCAGCAAATATTTCTGTTTAAATTAATTCAATCTTTGTCTCCTTACGTCTTTGTATCCTTACATTGTTTCAGGCTAACAATTTTAAGTAGGCCTGCTAGGCCCCAATTATTAAAACAGCTATTATCTCTGAAATTGACTGTTACTAAGGGCATGTCTACACTTACCTTCAGATTGATCGGTCCAGCAGGGGTCCATTTATCATGTCTAGTGAAGATGCAATAAATCGACCGCTGAGCGCTCTCCTGTTGACTCCGGTACTCCACCGGAGTGAGAGGCAGGGCTATCCTTACCCATATGCTAAGTACGCAGCTGCAAAGGGCACCAAATTTCCTGGTGCCCTGCGCAGCTGCGTGCTGCTCCAGTCCCTGCCCCACCTCTTCCCTAAAGCCCCCACCCTGCTCTGCCCCCCACCCCGCCCCTTTCCACCCCTGCTCCACCCCAGCCCTGCCTCTTCCCACCCCTGAGGACTGCAGCAGGGCCGGGCGGTGGGAAGTGCAGCGACCCAGCCACGCCGCCGGTGAGTGCTGGGGGGTGGTTCCCCCCACCCCCCAAGGTATCCCCTCCCACAGAGGCCTGGGGCCAGCCCCCCCCCATGGAGGGGCTGCGTAGGGCTCCAGAATAGCTAGGGACGGCCCTGGCGAGACGCGTAGGCGGAGTTGACGGGAGTGTCAGCAGTCGACCTACCGCAGTGAAGACACCGTGGTAAGTAGCTATAAGTATGTCGACTTCAGCTACGCTATTTTTGTAGCTGAAGTTGCGTAACTTAGACCGACTTAGCTTGCCCCGCATCCCCAGTGTAGACCAGGGCTAACAGACACATTCAGGGCTTTGAATATAATAGTGCTAGGGTGTGACTCTGTATAATGATTTGTGAAAAGCCCTAATAGGACAGACTCTGGTATATGCTTCTCAAAGAAGTGGGCTGAAGTGCAGGAAAGGGAAGTGAAATTGTGTTGCACATAACTTACCTCCTTCAATACTACATGTAAATTATTTTAGTATTAATGGAATTTATCTATGTAAATATCTTTAGCATCAATGGGAGATTAAACTGCATAGTTTAAAGGAATTTTGGTAGACACATGCTACTATACTTTTCACCCGATCCAAAACCCACTGAAATCAATGAGTATCTTTCTATTGACTATTCTGTTCCCATTTTTCTCCTTATCTCCTGTTTAAGCAGAAGTTCCCTGAGATTGTCTCTCTGTGAGAGTGTTATGAAAAAAATTATCACTCTCTTTAGTCCAACCTTAAAGAAAATATTCATACAATCTTGTAAGAAGTCTTGAATTTTTTTTTGTTACAAATGTTTGAATGTCTTAGTGGAAAATGTTATTATTTGCTCATTAGTTTCTTCATAAACAGAAAAAAGATATTTGGTGCACTCACACTGTAAGAACTGCATAGCATTATCATTCCATGTCAAGTGATGAATAGTTGTAGTCTTCAGATTATGTGGTTTTTCAAGGACATGATACTTACTTTTCCTCAGACAATTTAATCAAAAGAGAACATAATTCTGCTTTGGCAGGAGATGGCAAATAAGTTCTCTTTCTGACAGAGAATAGATTCTTTCCTTGATATATACAAAAGGAAAAAATGATTTTTCCCTTCATTTGTTTTGGTGTCAAATATACTCTGCAATATTATATTACTGCTACTCACCAAAATTGAATCTACGTTATTTTCAGCCTTATTAAAAGTTATGCAAGATAACTTTGTGTACATACAAAGGATTGCACAATTTTATGGTATTTGCTGAGGTATTGTGTGCTGTATAAGCTTAGTGTCCTATGGTGGTGGCTGTTATGATGACTACACATTGTGGACCATATTTTCAGTCTAGTGACCTCATTTTGTACATGCAATGTGATTCCACAAAACTTCCATCCACAATTTTAAGGTGTAAGTAGTTATGCACTAAGTAGTTTCACCTGTAAGTGCTCAGATTTGCATCTGTAATTCATTTGCAGGTACAAGTTTTGTGGACTAATTACAGCAGCGAAAGAAATCAGGCCACAATTCATCTATCATAATTCATATATCCCCACATGTCTAAACAATGTGCAAGGATTTTTTTAAAAAAACCAACAGATTGTTGACAATAAATGTACAGATGCTTATAAACAGACATGACAGCTATGACATTTGATATGACAACTAAGACAGAAGGTGTCCCTCTGAGGATTAGCTGCTGAAAAGCAGCTCAAATTTACTAGCACGAAGTCCTTTGGCAAAAGTGCTACTGCCAGGAAAAAATCTCACATCATTTGTTATCTGGGTCATGTAATAATTATCCAAGGTAGAGAAGAGGGATAGGATTAAAAAGGCTGAAATATAAATTATAAAAGGGGGAACAATAATAAGAGGCAGGTTATTAAATAAAGAACTACTATTTCTTTGTGCTGCTATTATTGTATTGCGGTAGTGCTAAAAGGCCACATTAAGGATCAGCCCCACTGTAAGGCCCCACACATCTAGAACCCAGGCCTTCAGAGCTACCAGGAAGCTGATATCTCCAGGCTTCTACCCAGCTCCTGTTGTAACTAGTTTGTGCTCCACTTCCCATGACCCTCTATGGACACAGACCATGGGAAGTTCTACCTCAAGGGTTTGACAGATAGAAGCCCCATGGCTTCTGATTGGCTCCATGCCCTATATAAACCCAGGAAGTAGCTGGATAACAGTATAGCTCTTCTGTAGTTACTATGACTGTTTCTGTGCCTTGCTCTTGAATTCCTTGCTTGACCTTGGCTTGATTTTGACTCCTGACTCAGACCCTGAAACCTGACGTGGACTCTGACCCTTGGTATTGACCCTGGCCTGGATCTGATGATGAACTTCTTGGCTATTCCCGGCCTCAGATTTGCCTTCTCTGACCCTTGGCCCTGACTGCCCTTGTTGGGATTCTGACACCCTCATTCTGCTGGCTCTGCATTAACATAGGAAGACATCGACCTACCCAAAGTGCTCAGGGCCAGATTTCCAATTAGGCACAGTAGGCACGTGTCTAGGAGCGCGACATTCTAGGGGTGCCTTACCCCTCTAAAACTGTGTGCAACACAAAGGTCGGGGGGGGGGGAGGGGGAGAGGTGTGAAGATGCTGTGCCTAGGGGTGCGTAAGGTGTAAATCCAGCCCTGAAAGTGCTTACTATCTAAGGGCTCAGTCCTGCACTGTGAACCTCATGGATGGATCTGTGTGTCATCTGGAACCCCAATGAAGTCACAGGGCTTCATTCATGTGCAGGCATCCACTTGCATGGTTCTCAGGACAGCATTGGGACCTAATATAATACAACATGCAACAAGTAAAAGTAACAAAGAAGGGGCAAGAAGATGAGGCTAATAGTAATAAGATCACATGTTTACATATGCACTTACCTAGCCTAACTTGATGGTTCTGAATTAGTTTATTTTGTTAATATGAACATCCACAATCCCCACCGGCTCTCCACCTTGGCATTGTCAACCGGTAATTATTTGAAGGCATCATTGCAAAATCTGGAGGGATTGGAAAGAGGACAGTTTAGTAACCTTACAGACTAGCTCTAAGAGGTTATTTCATACTTAAAGGGCTGTGCAGAAGAAAGCAAGAATTTACTTTATATCATGACCTTTTACAGATTCTTTAGAATTATTTGGATGCATCCTGTCCTGCGTGAGTGTAATGGACATTAACACTGACCATTAAAAAGCACAACTGTTTGTACTAGCCTAAGATTTCTGTTAATACTTTTCATGGTAAAGAATGTATTGAGAATAATAAATAGTATTAAATGATGTTCTTGGTTTTAAAACTGTAGTTATTTACCTTCTGAAAGGAATTTGGCCTGCTGGTTGTGAACATGTGTGTTACTGAGGTGGTAAAGGGAGCACCAATTTAATTTAATGAGAAATGCAATTTGTTAACAATATAAAGATGTTAAGGATAAATGTGACCTTATTGTGACCCCAAAGTGAAGGGTCTTAAAACAGCTGCGAGGGAAAACCAGGGTACCAAACCATGGGTAATAAGCAGCTGCTGCTGATTATGATGATAAAGAATAAATCTGGCCAAATTAGATTTTTTTTGATACACTAACAGAATTAGTTATAGGGAAAGCAGTAGACGAGAGATACCTATATTAAGAGTACATCTTCACTGTTCCGGTTCTCTTTCTCCCTTACCCTTGGAGACCAGCTTCTCAGAAACCCAGACTTTTGTCTCCAAATAGGAGTCCTTCTCCTCTTGTATAAAGTGCCTTGTTATCTCCCTCTCTGCCTCTTTGGAGTCTCCCCCAGTTATACGTTTGAGATCATTTTGAACTGCTCCCTGGGATCACTCTCCCTTCCACAGATGACTCTCTTCTGAGGAATATATAACAGACTTTTATGAAATGACTGTTTATATTTCCCATAACAGTTCATTGTGGCATATGCTGCATTGGACAAAGTTTGTAGTTAATGTTTTTTCTGGACTCCTTTTACAAAGTTATTTTTCAGGTGTCAATGTAATAGTTTTGTCTCCACCCTCATTTACATTGCCCTTATTCCAAGCTCTTTGTTCTATTTAAGGACTATGTTTTACTAATTTTTATGATTTGTAAGAGTATCATGTAGAGGCCCTTGGTAGCAATAGAGTCCTATTAGTAAGAGATAAGCCCTAAAAGATTACAATCAATTTAACACAAGACACAACAAGTGGGTGTAACAAATGGAAAGGAAGGAGACTTTGATAAGTAATTGAAAAGATTAGCTGGTGGTTTTCTCAGCTCATCTGGTTTGTCAATGGATTTGCTGGCTTGCTTGCAGGTGCTAAATGTTTGATATTGCACAGGTTCTCAACCTTTTTCTTTCTGAGGCCCCTCCAACATGCTATAAAATCTCCATAGCCCACCTGTGCTACAACAACTGGTTTTCTGCATAGAAAAGCCAGGGCCGGCATTAGGGGGTAGCAAGACGGGCAGTTGCCTGGGGCCCAATGCCACAGAGGCCTCTGCAAAGCTATGTTGCTCAGGCTTCAGCTTAACCCCAAGTGGCAGGGCTCAGGGCCCTTGGCTTCAACCCCATGCTGTGGGGCTTCGGCTTTCTACCCTGGGCCCCAGAGAGTCTAATGCTGGCCCTACTTGGAGGCCCCCCTGAAACCTGCTCATGGCCCCCCGGGGCCCCGGACCCCCGGTTGAGAACCACTGTGATATTGCACACTGACGAACTCCTATCCCTTGATAGCCAGCCGGGAGAGCGAAAACACAGGACTCTTTGTCAGGCATGGTGGGTTTGCATGGGTAGAGGCTGGTGACCAATAGGAGCATCAAGCAGCCATGGCAGTGGGAGACATAGCCAAAGTTCTTTATCTTCAGCTCTTGAAAATGGTGGCCTGGCAGGATTTCCCCTCCCTGCCCTCTTGTGACTCCGGAGGAGTTCCTTGGCAAAACAGAATGGGAAACTCACCAGTAACTTCAGAAGCAACACATGGGTTCTGTTATGCCAATAGGATTATGAAAATTGGGGTTATATTATATAAAACTTTATCCAAACAAAGAATCACCCCATTCCAGGAACTTCTGGATCAGGAAATCTGTGGATTCAAAAAGACATCCAGTCAGTCAGCCAGCAGGTCTGTAAGTGTTTTCTTGATCATGAGTCAGTCCATGGACATTATCTGAACCATCCTACAAGAATCCAGAATTTTTTTAAAAATGCCAGTCTAGCAAATAGTTGGGGATATTGCATGCATAAACAACATGGAGCTGTAATCAAATGTAATCATTATGAATTTGATGGAAATACAGAACTCACTGCAGTTTAGGGCAGTTGAAGCATCATGTCCTATACCTAAGTTATAGCCTCTCTCTCTATGGCTCTAGAGGAAAAACCTTGAAATATTGCATTTAGCTCTGGGCACCTCACCCAGAAAGATATTAACAAGTGGAAAGGTGCTCAGAGAAGAGAAAAAATCAAATCAAATCATTGCTGCAGAGACTGACTTAAAAGGAAAGGCATATATTGCTTGACTTTCAAATGTGTTAACTTCTACAGTTCCCACCGAAGTCAAAAGGGTTTGCTATTGCTCAGAAGCTCTGGAAACCACATTAAGGGTATGTCTACACTACGGGATTAATCTGAATTTATATAATTCGAATTTGGGAAACAGATTGTATAAAGTCGAATGTATGCGGCCACACTAAGCACATTAATTCGGTGGCGTGCGTCCATGTACCGGGGCTACTGTCGATTTCTGGAGCGTTGCACTGTGGGTAGCTATCCCATAGCTATCCCATAGTTCCCGCAGTCTCCTCCACCCATTGGAATTCTGGGTTGAGATCCCAATGCCTGATGGAGCCAAAAACATTGTCGCGGGTGGTTCTGGGTATATCCTCCCCCCTCTTCAGGGAAGCAACGGCAGACAACCATTTCACGCCTTTTTCCTGGGTGAACAGTGCAGACGCCATACCACGGCAAGCATGGAGCCCGCTCAGCTCAAGACAGCAGTCATGAACATTGTAAATACCTCGCGCCTTATCGTGCAGTTTATGCTGAACCAGAACCTGCAAAACCAGGCGGTGAGGAGCAGGCTACGGCAGCGCGGCGGCGAGAGTGATGAGGATATGGACATGGAATTCTTTCGAACCGCGGGACCCGGTGCTTTGGAGATCATGCTGTTAATGGGGCAGGTTATAGCCGTGGAACACCGATTCTGGGCCCGGGAAACAAGCACAGACTGGTGGGACCGCATAGTGTTGCAGGTGTGGGATGATTCCCAGTGGCTGCGAAACTTTTGCATGTGTAAGGGCACTTTCTTGGAACTTTGTGACTTGCTTTCCCCTGCCCTGAAGCGCCAGAATACCAAGATGAGAGCAGCCCTCACAGTTGAGAAGCGAGTGGCGATAGCCCTGTGGAAGCTTGCAACGCCAGACAGCTACCGGTCAGTCGGGAATCAATTTGGAGTGGGCAAATCTACTGTGGGGGCTGCTGTGATGCAAGTAGCCAAAGCAATCACTGAGGTGCTGCTACGAAAGCTAGTGACTCTGGGAGATGTGCAGGTCATAGTGGATGGCTTTGCTGCAATGGGATTCCCTAACTGTGGTGGGGCGATAGATGGAACCCACATCCCTATCTTGGCACCGGAGCACCAGGGTACCCAGTACATAAACCGCAAGGGTTACTTTTCAATGGTGCTGCAAGCACTTGTGGATCACAAGGGACGTTTCACCAACATCAACGTGGGCTGGCCGGGAAGGGTTCATGATGCTCGCGTCTTCAGGAACACTACTCTGTTTAAACGGCTGCAGCAAGGGACTTACTTCCCGGACCAGAAAATAACGGTTGGGGATGTTGAAATGCCAATAGTTATTCTTGGGGACCCAGCCTACCCCTTAATGCCATGGCTCATGAAGCCATACACAGGCAGCCTGGACAGGAGTCAGGAGCTGTTCAACTACAGGCTGAGCAAGTGCAGAATGGTGGTAGAATGTGCATTTGGCCGTTTAAAATGTCGCTGGCGATCGCTACTGACTCGCTCAGACCTCAGCCAAACCAATCTCCCCATTGTTATTTCTGCTTGCTGTGTGCTCCACAATCTCTGTGAAAGTAAGGGGGAGACCTTTATGGCAGGGTGGGAGGCTGAGGCAAATCGCCTGGCTGCTGATTACGCGCAGCCAGACACCAGGGCGATTAGAAGAGCACACCAGGAAGCGCTGTGCATCAGAGAACCTTTGAAAACCAGTTTCATGACTGGCCAGGCTACAGTGTGAAATTTCTGTTTGTTTCTCCTTCATGAAAACCCACCCCCTTTATTGACTCATTCTCTGTAAGGAACCCACCCTCCCCGTTCCCCCAGCTTGCTTTCAAAGGAAATAAAGTCACTATCGTTTAAAAATCATGTATTCTTTATTAAGTGATTATAAACATAGGGAGAGAACCAACAAGGTAATCTGGGTGAGGTTTGGGAGGAGGATAGGAGGGAAGTAAAAGGCCACTGAAAAAATTCAATATAATGACAGCCTTTTGGTTGGGCTGTCCACTGGGGTGGAGTGGGAGGGTGCATGGAGCCTCCCCCCCGCGTTCTTACACGTCTGGGTGAGGAGGATATGGAACATGGTGAGGGGGGAGGGAGGTTATACAGCGGCTGCAGCGGCACTCTGTTATCCTGCTGCCGTTCCTGAAGCTCCACCAGACGCCGGAGCATGTCCGTTTGATCATGCAGCAGCCCCAGCGTTGCAGCCTGCCACCTCTCATCTCGAGCATCCCTCATGACCTCACGTTCACTGGCATCTTTCCTAAATTTAGATACCATGTCCTTCCACTCATTCAAATGAGCTCTTTCATTGCGGGTGCATTCCATTATTTCCGTGAACATGTCGTCTCGTGTCCTCTTTCTACGCCGCCTTATCTGAGATAGCCTTCGGGACGGAGGAGGGAGGCTTGAAAAATTTGCAGCTGCTGGAGGGAGGGTTGAAAAAAAAGGAGAGAAGTTTTTAAAATGATACATTTTACAGAACAATGCTTATACTCTTTCACGGTGACCAACACTATTCACATTACATAGCACATGTGATTTCAGTACAAGGTCGCATTTTCCATCTTAATATTGAGTGCCTGTGGCTTTGGTGTTAGAGATCACAGACGCAGGTCCGGGCAACAGAATTCAGCTTGCATGCAGCCATGGTAAGCCATTGTCTTTCGGCTTCTGCGCCCTCCTTTCCCACATACCAAGCAAAGCCCGTTGACTGCTGCGGTTTTCCTGTTAACCTTCAGCAGCAGAAAACAAACTAACCCCCCCCCCCATCCAATTCTCTGGGATGATCGCTTTATCCCTCCCCCCACCGCGTGGCTGGTAACAGGGAAGATCCCTGCTAGCCAAACGCGAAAAGCTCAGGGCCAATTCCCCCCACCCTGCGCTTGGCTAACTGCAGGGAAGGATTTCTTTTCAGCCACAGGCAAACAGCCCAGTAGGAATGGCCACCTCTGTCCCCTTAATTAAGTTCCCGTATTTCAACCAGGTTACCATGAGCGATATCACTCTCCTGAGGATTACACAGCGAGATAAGGAACGGATGTTGCTTGAATGCCAGCAAACACCGGGACCATACGCTGCCAGGCTTTGTCAGGCAATGATACCAGATTACTTGCTGCAAGCATGGCGTGGTCAAGTGTCCTACCATGGAGGACAGAATAAGGCTGCACTGCCCAGAAACCTTGTGGCAAGGCTTTTGGAGTACCTCCAGGAGAGCTTCATGGAGATGTCCCTGGAGGATTTCCGCTCCATCCCCAGACACGTTAACAGACTTTTCCAGTAGCTGTACTGGCCGCGAATGCATCCCAAGTCCTCAGGGCAAAGTAATCATTAAAAAACGCTTCCTTTTAAACCATGTTTTATATTTTAAAAGGTAAACTCACCTGAGGTCCCTTCCATGGGGTCATGGTCTTGGATATTGGCTTGGGAGGGTTGGGAGGGTACTTCAGTCAGGCTGAGAAAAAGATCCTGGCTGTTGGGGAGAATGGAGTGCTGGGTTCTCTCCGCAAGCTCGTCCTCCTCCTCCTCCTCCTCCTCCTCTTCCCCACCCGCAGAATCCTCAGGTGTAGCTGATGAGATTATCCCCGCCCCGGAATCCACGGTCACAGGTGGGGTAGTGGTGGCGGCCCCCCCTAGAATTGCATGCAGCTCGGCGTAGAAGCGGCATGTCCGCGGCTCTGACCCGGAGCAACCGTTTGCCTCCTTTGTTTTTTGATAGGCTTGTCTGAGCTCCTTGACTTTCACGCGGCACTGATCTGAGTCCCTATTGTGGCCTCTCTCCATCATGCCCTTGTAGATTTTTTCAAAAGTTTTGGCATTTCGTCTTTTTGAACGAAGTTCTGCTAGCACAGAATCCTCTCCCCATATAGCGATCAGATCCAGTACCTCCCGTACGGTCCATGCTGGTGCTCTTTTTCGATTATCGGCCTGCATGGTTACCTGTGCTGATGAGCAGAGCTATCTGTGGTCACCTGTGATCTCCACGCTGGGCAAACAGGAAATGAAATTCAAATGTTCGTGGGGCTTTTCCTGTCTACCTGGCCAGTGCATGCGAGTTCAGATTGCTGTCCAGAGCGGTCACAATGGTGCACTCTGGGACAGCTCCCGGAGGCCAATAGCATCGAATTGCGGCCACACTAACCCTAATTCGAAATGACAATATCGATTTTGGCGCTACTCCGCTCGTCGGGGAGGAGTACAGAAATCGATTTTAAGAGCCCTTTATTTCGAAATAAATGGCTTCGTTGTGTGGATGGGTGCAGGGTTAATTTGATTTAACGCTGCTAAATCCGAATTAAAGTCATAGTGTAGACCAGGCCAAATACAATATCCTATTACTAACAGGAAAATACTGGGGGAGACATGATAGTATTTTACAAATATTTGATGCAAATGAACACCAAAGATGGAGAGGGACTATTTACAAGGGGGTACAACTAACACCAAGGGGAAGAAATTAAGAATGGAAAAAAAATGGTAAGAATAGCAAAGATACATCCTTAGAGTCAAATATATTTGGAACACTTAAAATCAATGTGGACAAGACACTAGCAAATGTATAAGAGGGAACAATTGTTTATTGACAGAAGAATAGAGTAAATGACCTCATGCTTTTATAAGTTCTATGATTCTAAGTTGATATTTAAAAAAAAGGTGGGGAAAAGGGTAGTAATGTTACCTGAGTTCGAAATTCAATAAGCAGAAATCCTAAGTACTACACTTAAGAAGGAATAATCAATTGCATAAATACAAAATGGGAAATTACTGGCAAGGAAGGAGTACTGCAGAAAAGGATCTGAGGGTTACACTGGATCACAAACTGAATATGAATCAACAATGTAATACTATTGCGAAAAAAGCTAAAATCGTTCTGGGAAGTGTTACCAGGAGTGTTGTAAGCAAGACGTGAGAAGTAATTCTTCCACTCCATTCAGCCCTGATAAGGCCTCAGCTGGATTGTTGTGTCCAGTTCTGGGCACCACACTTTGGACAAATTGGAGAAACAAAAGTGATGAAAACATGACCTCTGAGGAAAGATTTAAAAAAAATTGAGTTGGTTTGTTCTGAAGAAGAGAAGCCTGAGGGAGGATGTAAGTCTTCAAGTACGTAAAAATTGTTATAAAGAGGAGTGTGAAAAATTGTTCTCCTTAATCACTGAGGACAGGACAAATAGTAATGGGCTTAAATTACAGCAAGGGAGATTTTGGGTTAGATGTGTTGTGGGGAGGCAGGGGGGATAGTTAAGCACTGGAGCTAATTACCTAGGGAGGCTGCAGAATCTCTGTCATTTGAAGGTTTTTAAAAAAGGTTAGACAAACAGTATCGGGGTGGTCTAGATAATACATAGTCCTGCCTCAGTGCAGGGCACTGAACTAGATGGCCTATCGAGTTCCTTCCAGTCCTACATTTCTGTGATCCTTTGAAGACTTCACTGGGGTTATCACTTGAGGATATACTCACTATGAAACTGACCAAATAACAAGTTTACCGGTGGCAGCTAGATATGCAGTTTGAACACTTGTGGAAAAGACAAGAGCCCCGTGATTGTACTGGCTGGTATAGACAATCTGTGACACATTCTCAATGGAAAAAAAATGATAGATGACTTCAAAGAAAGAGTTGGTACCTTTTCATCAAGTGTGGCTGCCACTTCCAGAATTTGATGAAAAGATCATTCAAATGTAACCAGAGAATAAAAGGTTTCTCTGTATAAGAAAATCAGAAGTTCTCAATACATATGTAAGATTAAAGATGTATTTTTAAGCATGTTGAATGTGTTGCATTTATTAGATCTTTCTTTGAGATCACATTGAACAGTCAAAATGAAAATGTTTCTTTATGTTGTATCTTTTTGTGCATGGATTTTCTTCAAGCATAAAATAAAATGGTCTTTTGAAAATGATTGTGTTTCAATCTTAGATGAAGGGTTGAGTAAAAGTTGGGGACAGTCTTTATTCTGGCCAGACTGTTGGCTTTTCTTATGTGGAGCTAATGTGGAAGAAATAATAATCTATCTTTAAAATACAAAGAACATATCCAATTCCTTAAACTAATTTCTTTTAATTTTTGAAATGGGATAATAAAAATATTCAGGATGTATGAATGCCTGTGTACATTTCCCCACGCCTTACCTGTGGGCTTGCTGAACTTTATGGGCAAGAGAGAGACTATATCTCATTCAAAAACATCTCCTCCTTTAGTTGTTCTCTGAAGAAACAAATTGCAGCATGAGCTAATGTCAACTCCCTATTGTAATGCAATTTTGGAAGTAGTATGGAGTCTTTTCTTTCAGGGATGATGAAAAATAAGACCTATGAGTCATAAGTTCTGTTGTACGTCAGGTGCTCTTATCTAGGGGTCTGTGATGGGGTGTACAAACCCCACGGTAGTGAAGTGAGGGTTAAGGAGTTGCTCTGGATACAGGAGGCCACCCCCGGCTGGGTACACACACTATGGAGGCAGAGTCCAAAAGAGAGCAGCTCAGCTCAATCTGGGCAGAGAGAGGAGGAGAGCAGTTGGGTGTTGCAGCCTCTTGCAGAGAAGCAACTGAGGCTTCAGCAGGTCAGGACCAGGCCCTTACAGTCAAGTCGCTGCAGATCCTTTCAGCCGTGGGGCCAGAGGATGACAAGCCACCACAGACAGAGTAATCAGAGAGAACTCCAAGAGGGACCCTAAGACAGACTAGTGGCACCAACAAGAAACCAAAGCTGGGGTAGGAAGTGGCCCAGGGAGCAGGTGTAGGGGCACCTGCCCCCTCACCCACATATTTTGAATTATTGTTTTTTTGAGCCCTAAGCTGAAACCTGGTGGACTATATCTAGGTTCCCCTACCCCAGCCACGGACTCTCTTGCTACTGGGCAATATGTCTGTGGACTCTTGCCATTGGGCAACACAGCCATTGAATCCAATTGCTAGGTGAAGTGTCCATTAACTCTCACCCTCCTGAGTGACAGTCTAGAGTATCACCACTACATGGTACTGCCAGCCTTGGACTCAGCAACCCTACCCACACCTGCCCTTTGTCAGGGTCTCAGGTTCGAGAACAGGCCAAAGGAATAGCTGACAGTAATGACTGCTCTAAATGCATATCTACACTGCAGTCAGAGGTGTGATTACAGTGCATGTAGATGTACCAAGCAAACTAGGTCAGGTACCAGTAGCTGTGAATCCATGGCAGCCTGGGCTTAAGCATGGGCTGTACATGTTCTCCGAGGACTTGGGTACATATTCAAGCAACTAGTCCATACTGAAGCCTGTAATGCTGCAACATCATTGCTATTGGTACTTGAGTTGCTAGCTCAGGTATGTCTACCTGTGTTGCAGTCATACCTCTGATTGTAGAGGAGATATACCATACTTGACCAACATCCCACACTGCATATAGCTTTGGGTCTGCAGAGGGGGAAGTGCAGATTACATCTATTCTAAAGGAATTGGCAGGTCCCCCAGTGGGTGAACTCTCCCGGCACCCTTGCAATCATTAAAGGCCATTTTTTTAAGGTATTTAGTCACCCGCAGATGCAGATAGGTGCCTAGCAGGAAGTTCAAAGGTACCTTGTGTCTATCTGTATCTTCAGTTGCCTAAATACCCTTAGAAATCTTGCCCTAAATTGTGCCTATCTTTCACAGGCACAATCATGTTTACAGGAGTCTACTTTGGGTTTACACCTCCTTCTACTCTCCTGTTTTAGTGTGACTACCCTAATGGAAGCTTTGATTTGGCCCTAAAATCAGATTTTTTAAAAAGATACATCCTTTTCCAAAACAGATTTACTGAATCCCTGACTAAAACTTCTATACAATAAAAAGCTGACAATGAGGTTACAAAGTAATGACACTTCTTACCAGTTAAAATTTTAAGTATTTGTTCCTTGATGTTACCATCCAGTAACTTCTGTTAGATTAAACTGCTAACATGGCTCTAGGGTGCTATGGCAATGGGTTGATTTGATTTGCATGCAATCTGGGTAACTATCTGCTGAAATGCTGCATAGATGTAACCCAATTATTGGTCACCACCATCTTTCCCCCCCCCCCCTCTTTTATTGTGTGGATACTGTATTATACCAGCAGATTTCTAATTGCTTCTAGCTGGTTTATTCTCCTTAGCCCTGATATTCATTTTGTGTGCTATGGGAAGAGGGGAGATAGACTCCTGGGATAGAACACCAAAATAAGCAAACACCCTGATGATTTTAGATGTTCAGTTAGTACAAACATTAGTTATGCAGAAGATTTCGCAATCCAAGGACTACACTGTGCCCCGGTATTGCACAAACATTTTTCCATAGTGCAGCACTTTGAATGTGTACTGTACAGTGATAGGTATGTGCTAAATCATGGTGATTTCCCTTTTCATTAAGGATCATTGAAAACATTTAAATCTGATTCGCATATTTTGAAGCATAATAGCAATGCGGCAAAAGTGGTCTTGTGGCGCACAAGCATGACAGAGCTGGAGATGCTGGCACTACAGAAAAACTATCTAGAGAAAACATCTGCCTGCCACAAAAGAGTTTAAAACCCCTCAAACCTCCTGCTCTGTGGCTGGCAATGCTGGCACTGATTAGCTAGGAGGTCTTCCTCCAGGTGTGTCCCACTATTTCTACCCACCTTTTTGTTGTTGTGACACTAAGAGCAGAAAGGATCGGACCATAGGCTCAACCTAAGGGCCAAGGATCAAGCCCCAAATTTTTGTGCATCTTAACACATTATATAAACCAAACAACTTAATGGATGAGACCCTCACCTTGCATAAATCAATGTTGCTCCATTGAAATCACTGTGATTTACACTGGCTGAGGATCTGCAAAAATAATTTTGCATCATTTAACGTACATTGCAATAAGCTGGATTTTTATCTTCCTTGCTTCTACTGTCTTCTACTTTATTTTGTTTCCTACATTTTCTTTCCGACTACTCTGTATTTTGTTGTAGAAGTTCTCACATCTCTTGCAGTGTCTTTTTTCACAATCTTCTGCTATGGTTAGGAGCATCTGTGTTATAACGTGTGTTTTAATTGGCCTTTGGGACATAAAAAATAAAAAAAAGCCCAATAGCTGTCAGCCTAGGTATTTTAGCCTTACATTCTTTCTTACTCAAGACAGTTTTTTGTATATATTTGAACATATAGACTACATGCATTTTATGCATGGAGCTTTTGGGACACTAAAACTTCCATTGATGATGATGATGATATAATCAGAGTGATACCACTAGACGTGAAATAATGAATATTCTGAACTGCTTCTGGGCACCAAAATAATTGCTGCTTTGTCAACATGTACAACCAGCAGTCCACAAAAATACATGTCAGATGTGCTGTGTTCCTCTGCCTAATTAAAGAGACACAGTGAAGAGCTGTCAACAGCAAGAAATGACCACACTTGAAAACTATGCCTTTTTATACCAGATGGTAGCTGCTATAGATGAAGAATCATAAATGAGGCTGATCAAACTGGTGTTTAACTAGAGTCTGCAGCTGAAGACACTGAAAATGTCTCATTTCCCATAAGACTACCACTGAAGATAGTCTCCGTTTTTTTTCCTGTAGTGAACCACATTATCTTAATAGGGAAATTGTCCCATTAACCATTTCCCTTTCCCATCTGTAACAACTCAGTGAACAAGAGGAGGTGGTCTATTATTCAGAGCACTTCCCTTCCCACTTGCAAATGCAAATTACTCTCTGGAAACTGCAGCAATTGTTCTTGTGGAAAATTAATATCAGGAACGTAATTATGGATTTTAGCTCCTTCTTAATGCAATTTAGGAGTTGCTGACAAATCTTCCTTGTTCCCACATAACAGCATGCTCACCACAAATGGATCACCACAAGTGTTCCACTGACCACACTTGAAAGCTGCTTCTCTAGAATGACAGGGAAGTTTGACACAATAACACCCTTGCCAGAAGTACCACATTTTGAAGAGATGTGCTGACAGTCAAAACATAAGTCCTAGAATGATTATATACCATATAGTGCCACACCCCTGTTGATCAGCAACTATTGTATTTTTATGTTTGGACAAGGGGACATGAAATTTGGCAACTCCATTTTAGTTAGTGGAATTACTCTGGGTTTACACTGTGATAAGTAAGAGCAGAATTTGGCCCAGTAACTTCATACTGGTGTATCTATTAAAAAAGAAACTATAGAAAACTATAGAACTATAGAAAAATAGATGCACACATTAATACACCATTTTAACTGTTTTACTAAAGAAAAACTACACAAATAGTTAGAATAAAGACCTCTAACATAGCCCTCTAATATGTGTGCTTGTGTGTATGTATTCATTAGTAGTGGCTAAGTTGTCTGAGCTATATTTAGGTAGGTGATATTTACTTAAGATCTCCTTGGGGTCTAGGTCATCACTGAACCAATTTGTTCTTCAAGGAGAAGTCTTTCTTTCTCTCTTTCTTGCAATATTGATTTGGTTTCTTGAGATTATGTAACTCTGATGATGTTTCCTGATTTGTATTCCAAAGATCAACACAGACTTCATAAATTTATTATTGTTCTGTGATCCTCAGAATACAGATTAGCTTTAGGTGGTGAACAATATTTTACAAAGACTAGCTCTTTCCCCAGTGAGGAAGCTAAATATAAAACAATCTTGGATGAGAATGGTTATCAATATTGAATGGGTGATTTTTTTTGATTAAAGGGTCATTACCCTTTTTCTCATGGCAAGATGAGGCAGAATTAATTTGACCAAACTATCTTTTTAGAATTTATGGAACTCTTTATCCACTCAGAAGGTCTCTTCAATTATAGCCATGCCCACCATCTTTTTTTTTTAAAAAATAGCTTAATTTATTCTCCTATATAAGTGTGTTGCATGAGGAAGAAATCTTACTTTGAACATGTTTCAGAGGGGTAGCTGTGTTAGTCTGTATCAGCAAAAATAATGAGGAGTCCAGGTGGCACCTTAAAGACTAACCAATTTATTTGGGCATAAGCTTTCGTGGGCTATGACCCACTTCATCAGATGCATGGAGTGAAAAAAAAGTAGTCAGGTATAAATACACAGCTCATGAAAAGATTCATAGATTCTAGGACTGGAAGGGACCTCGAGAGGTCATCGAGTCCAGTCCCCTGCCCACATGGCAGGACCAAATACTGTCTAGACCATCCCTGATAGACATTTATCTAACCTACTCTTAAATATCTCCAGAGATGGAGATTCCACAACCTCCCTAGGCAATTTATTCCAGTGTTTAACCACCCTGACAGTTAGGAACTTTTTCCTAATGTCCAACCTAGACCTCCCTTGCTGCAGTTTAAGCCCATTGCTTCTTGTTCTATCCTTAGAGGCTAAGGTGAACAAGTTTTCTCCCTCCTCCTTATGACACCCTTTTAGATACCTGAAAACTGCTATCATGTCCCCTCTCAGTCTTCTCTTTTCCAAACTAAACAAACCCAATTCTTTCAGCCTTCCTTCATAGGTCATGTTCTCAAGACCTTTAATCATTCTTGTTGCTCTTCTCTGGACCCTTTCCAATTTCTCCACATCTTTCTTGAAATGCGGTGCCCAGAACTGGATGCAATACTCCAGCTGAGGCCTAACCAGAGCAGAGTAGAGCGGAAGAATGACTTCTCGTGTCTTGCTCACAACACACCTGTTAATACATCCCAGAATCATGTTTGCTTTTTTTTGCAACAGCATCACACTGTTGACTCATATTTAGCTTGTGGTCCACTATAACCCCTAGATCTCTTTCTGCCGTACTCCTTCCTAGACAGTCTCTTCCCATTCTGTATGTGTGAAACTGATTTTTTCTTCCTAAGTGGAGCACTTTGCATTTGTCTTTGTTAAACTTCATCCTGTTTAACTCAGACCATTTCTCCAATTTGTCCAGATCATTTTGAATTATGACCCTGTCCTCCAAAGCAGTTGCAATCCCTCCCAGTTTGGTATCATCCGCAAACTTAATAAGCGTACTTTCTATGCCAATATCTAAGTCGTTGATGAAGATATTGAACAGAGCCGGTCCCAAAACAGACCCCTGCGGTACCCCACTCGTTATGCCTTTCCAGCAGGATTGGGAACCATTAATAACCACTCTTTGAGTACGGTTATCCAGCCAGTTATGCACCCACCTTATAGTAGCCCCATCTAAATTGTATTTGCCTAGTTTATCGATAAGAATATCATGCGAGACCGTATCAAATGCCTTACTAAAGTCTAGGTATACCACATCCACAGCTTCACCCTTATCCACAAGGCTCGTTATCCTATCAAAGAAAGCTATCAGATTGGTTTGACATGATTTGTTCTTTACAAATCCATGCTGGCTGTTCCCTATCACCTTGCCACCTTCCAAGTGTTTGCAGATGATTTCCTTAATTACTTGCTCCATTATCTTCCCTGGCACAGAAGTTAAACTAACTGGTCTGTAGTTTCCTGGGTTGTTTTTATTTCTCTTTTTATAGATGGGCACTATATTTGCCCTTTTCCAGTCTTCTGGAATCTCTCCCGTCTCCCATGATTTTCCAGAGATGATAGCTAGAGGCTCAGATACCTCCTCTATTAGCTCCTTGAGTATTCTAGGATGCATTTCATCAGGCCCTGGTGACTTGCAGACATCTAACTTTTCTAAGTGATTTTTAACTTGTTCTTTTTTTATTTTATCTGCTAAACCTACCCCCTTCCCATTAGCATTCACTATGTTAGGCATTCCTTCAGACTTCTCGGTGAAGACCGAAACAAAGAAGTCATTAAGCATCTCTGCCATTTCCAAGTTTCCTGTTACTGTTTCTCCCAATCTGAAGAAAGCTATCAGATTGGTTTGACATGATTTGTTCTTTACAAATCCATGCTGGCTGTTCCCTGTCACCTTACCACCTTCCAAGATGGGAGTTGCCTTACCAAGTGGGGAGTCAGTGCTATTCCCAACAGTTGACAAGAAGGGGTGAATATCAACAGAGGGGTTGGGTCACTACAAAATAATTTTTCCTCTGTTGATACTCACCCCTTCTTGTCAACTGTTGGGAATGGGCCACCTCCACCATGATTGACTTGGCCTCGTTAGTACTACAAAAAAGTAATTTACCCTCTATTGATATTCACCCCTTCTTGTCAGCTGTTGGGAATAGGCCACATCCACCAATAATTGAACTGGCTTTGTTAGCACTGACCCCCGACTTGGTAAGGCAACTCCTATCTTTTCATGTGCTGTGTATCTATACCTGCCTACTTTTTTTCACTCTATGCATCTGATGAAGTGAGTTATAGCCCACAAAAGCTTATGCCCAAATAAATTTGTTAGTCTCTAAGGTGCCACAAGGACTCCTCGTTATTTTTACTTTGAACATGAATCTCATGCAGCTATTCTGCTATTAATAGTGGAATGGGTAATACCTGGTAAACTGTACTTGATCCCAGAGCTCATTTGCCAATACATTTTCTTCAAAAACATTATTTCAGAAACAAACACAATGACCCTAATCTGCTGTGTTCAGACCAGTTGCCAGATTACCATAAGTACTTTGGGTTTAGTACCAGAACAGCTGGGAAACAGAGTTAGAATAGCGGGACTCAGGATTGCCGCCTTTTTCATGTGTTACAAGCTGTTACAAGAAAAATTGATTATTTTTACTTAAGTGTTCAGAAAAAGGAACCAGGATCTACAGTTCTATAGGTTGAAGTTTTCTGTCATGCAAAGGCAGAATAATGATAGCCCTGATGCTAGCTACTGCACAGCCTGGACTGTTAGAGTTGGATCCTTAAATGCATAGGTGCTAGGGCCGCCAGTATGCACAACTGTCCCAAGTTTGACATGCAATTCTGTGTCAAAGTTCATGCTTTGGCAAATGTTTATATGTCTTGCTTTGAAGACAGGTGTATGTCTGATTGATTGAAGTCACTAGAAACAGGGCTGAGTTGTACCTAAAAGGCTGCAAAATAAGCAGTTTCATAAACTGAACAACATTTCTGCTACATGTGTTACTGCTTCAAAGTGACTCAGATTTCTAAATATAAAGTCACATCTGAATAATGAGTAATTATTATCACTAAAATAACTGGCACTTGTGATGTATATTTTTAAACGCTTGATGTAATATATATATAATATATAATTGTTAAACATTTTTATAAACAGAAAAGTTTAACCAACGCAACACATAATAAGTGAGGAATAATTTATTTTTTATTTAGAGGATTCTGGACTAGAATCCAACAATATTAATCATTCCCAAGACTTTTTAAATAACCACAATATAACCTTATTGAAATCTGTCACTGGTAGGAAAAGAGGATCGATAAATGATTTATTTAAATCACCTCTTCCTAGTAAATCTCCAAGCATTTTAAAATGATGGGAAAGTAACTGTTTTATATGTATTTTAACATAACATGTACTTCAGTCCATGTCTCCAAAATAATTGCAATTTGCCAGGTCACTAACTCCCCTCAGGACTCCTTAATGAAGTATCAAAGGAACATTTTAAAATAGAGAGATGCCACAAAGCTGATTTAATTCCAGCTAGCACTCTTGGCTAGGCTAAAGCTGGAGCAGTACATTTGGGAAAGCAGAGAAAACAGGCTGTAAGCACTTTGTGCTTTTACAAGCTCTAAAACAATGTGGTGACTTGTTTTGATGTTTAAAGCACTGCCACAGTATCAGGAAGACAGAGGAAGGTGGTCTGAAGCTCAAAAGACTGATACAGTAGTATATGTATATTGAAGATGTAGCAAATAAGGGTAGTAGCATTTAGTGTGCTTGTAACAGACTAAGTCTCAGTTATGTGTCAAAAGGGGATTGGACCTTCTAAGAGGGAGTGGGCCCAGGCTACCTGCACCTTCCCTCTAATGGGACTGGAGAGAGGAACCAAGTCAGACAGCAATAGGGAGTTGGAGAAAGGAAGGGGCAGATGGGATTGAGTGAAAGAGAGCACTGTTGGAATTCCTAAAGAGCAAAGATGAACTTTATGATGGGGAAATGAGGACAGGGTACCTGCAGGACCACCTCAAGACATGAGGGTTTGCTATAAGAGGACCTGCCTTGGGACATTATGCAAAAAAAGTAACATGGAGAATTATTGTACATTGCTACATTTGGTTTTTTAAATCTTTAGTGATTAAAAGTCTTTCTTCCCCTCCTTCCGGCCCCCCAAAAATCCTTAGCATTCCCTTGTCTAGGATTTGTTATGAGGAACCACATACAGGCATCATGTAAATTATCCTACTTGGTATATGGTTGATACCATTGTACTTGGTCTGTTCATAGAGGGAAGTTCTAGCAGAATTCTAAAGCCAGTTTCAAAATGGGTGTAACAGAAAGGGCCATCTTAAAGTGAGAGGGGTAGATGTGATTTGTGGAGGGGTTGAAGGGATAACAAAAAGTCAATAGAGTGAGAGGAAGAAGCTATCCAAAAAGGAAAATGTGACTTTTGTTTTTCAAATAAAGAGCTTTTCTGGCAAGATGGTGAAAACTGTGGAATGGCAATTTCCTCATGAGGATATGTTGTGGGTCTGTACCCTGACAAAAAGAGAAACAGGGGATAAAGAAACAATACCAAGAACCAGGAGTTCAAGAGTGCTAGAGGGCTGCTAGTTGGGAACTGACCCAGCTTCCAGTATAAGTTAGAACAGCCTGCTTTACCCTTGGTAGTGATGGCCACCAGGAGGCCACTGCAGCAGCATATAACTGAAGCCCAAAGTTGCTCTGCCACATCCAATTCTCCCTGACACAAACGCTACTCCATATTCTGTAAGGAAGGTTTCATGTGGAATCTATCTTATCTGTGTTTGTGGTATCTCATACTCTGGTTTGCTGATAATAAAGACATACAAAAATTCTGTTAAGATTATATATTAATGCCCAATAGTACTATATCAAGAAACTTCTGATGAAACATGTAAAAATATACCAGAAACAGACAAGTTCTAGAACAGTAAATCTTATGTTTCTAGAAAGATATAGAGGAAATATGTCCCAGCTCTTAAAAACAAACCCACAACAGGTTAGAAGTGAATTAACCATACAGGGCCTGATCTCCCAACCCTGAGTCAGAGTCAAAGGGACTACTCACATAAATATCAGTGGGATCAGCCCTTAAATAGTAAATTCTATCAAGAAGCAAACTGGTTAACACTGTCCCCAGAGCTGCTCTGTGTGGCTATTGGAAACCTACGAAAGAGGCTATATAGCCCCATAGTGTAGTGATTTACAGAGCTAACTCAGATTAACTTTCTGGTTTTGAAGATACCACATCTGTAGGCAGCTGACTCTTTCTTTAACAAATGTGGGTGTGGTTGGTTAAATTATTTGTTCCCTTGTTTGTATAAGAAAAATGATTGATTAGGGCTGCACTCATCCATCTCTCTCTCACACACACACAAAACAAAGATTTGTAATTTTTTTGGAGTGGTGGTGGTGATTAATGAAAACACAGAGTAAATATACTTTGAACCCTCATGTTTCTCCGTCAAAGTCAGGAACATCCCCAACTCAGCCGCAGAGATCCATCTAATACAACAAATCCAAATGCTTTCCTGTAAAGAAGACACTAGAGGGAGCTCACATAAAAGATTCTCAGATGTGATAGAAACATGTTGCCATTGGAAAAAAGGTTAATTAACTGCTATACAGTTGCCAAATATATAAGGTGCACCCAATGGCCCTGTATCTCTCATGCTGCTGAACAAGTTTGGCAGATATTGATGCTCCTTTCATTTCAGTGGAATGCCCATTTAAAGTATTAATAATGCTTTTCAATTCTCTAGCAAATAGGAAACAAGTTTATTCATAAGTTTTACTGAAACTATGGGATATGGAACACAACTGGTCAGCAACCAAGAGTTTATACATAATACAAAATTATATTCTTATGCACACACACACAAATTAAAAATAACATCTATACATTTTTGTTAACTAGAAATTAATTGTTCTTTATGTATTCTAAGACAGAGCAGAAGTCTTACCCCCATCCTTCTTACAGGTACTTATTTACAACTTGGTGGTCATGTGAGTTCTCCTTACTGAAGAATACCCTTGTGAGGAAGGACTGCTCATGTGAGTAAAGGTTTGATCCTCTGAGTGATCTTAGATAATGTGATCTTAATGATCTTAGATAACTCCAAAGAATGACATTCCAGTGTTTCAATACCACAGATTTTTCATTGAGTTCATTTTTGTATTTATTATCGGCAAAGCTTTTTTCCTGGAGTTACATTCTGCTTTCACTATTTAACAACATTTTGCTTTTATAGAACACTTTCCATCCCTATATCTCAAAGCATTTTACAAATAAGGATAAATATTGAGACAGATGGAGAAATTAAGACAAAGAGAGGTGGAGTGACTTAGCCTAGGCCACACAGCTGGCCACTGGCAGATCCAAGAATACAATCCAGGTATCCTAATCCCAGTCCCCTTCACAGTCCATTGGCCTCCATGAGGTGCATCAACAAGGCACTTTCTTGCTTTTTTTATTCTCCATCAGGATACCCTTTTTATGCATTTTTAGTATTTCATTTCTTCTCCTCTCCCTGCAGCTACTCCCAGCACTTGGTGATGACTATTTACTGCTTTACCGTTGTCGTTATTTACTGTCTTACATTTTTGTTACAGAATAAGATATAAAGTTATGTATAAATAAATGCCTGCAGCAGGGCTAGAGGATGTTCTGCCATATAATTTAAGAAAAGAGTCACACAACTTTAAAGTTCTTCAGTTCTTTTTGAAAAGAATAGATCAGATTCTCTGGCTTGCACTGGTCCCTTTGTGTTGCTTTGGATGCCCAAAGGGGATGGACACTGACTGCTTGTCCCCATTTGGGATTCCTCTGATGTATATTGGTTGTGAGCAAGCATAGACTTTTCCTAACAGCCATGCCCAGTAAAAGAGACTGTCCACTATCACATGAATAGAAAAGTAACAATCATTTTATACTTGCCATATTAAAATGTCTTATAAGAAATGAAATATTAATTCTGTATTACTAAACCAACAGACTCCCGATCAGTCCTCTGACAGTAACTATGGAAATGTCCATACATATAATCCAATCAACTATTTAATACACTGGATTAGTGACACTCATTAATCTAATATAAATTAGCCTTTCTGCTTTCATACAATTACATTTTTTTCTGTATTATTTTGGGCTACCCTACAAGGCCAACAAATCTAGATACAGCTACACGCATTTTAAATTACCATGCATTGTAAGTGGCACACTTTGTAACAGGTGTTTCGATTTGGATAATACCGACAGTTTAATGAGTCATTCTTCCAAATAAATAGTAAGGCAATACTCTCCAGTCACTCATGTGAACAATAATTCATACAAGAAAAGGACAACAACTTAATTTTGACATTGTTTCCCAATCCTGGCAACATTTACTCACAATCTCAGCCTTTAGATTTGAAAGCCTCTGGGGCATAGACTTTTTGTTCTGTTCATACAGCACAATGACACGCTGATCCAAGACTAGTGTTCCTAGGCACTATGGTAATACAAATAATAAATCAAATTAATAATAACAATAAATGTAGTATTCAATTATTTTCAATTAAAATCTGCCAGTGGAAGCCAAACTAAGGAGACACTGGTCTATTCATCAGTGTTTCAAGGCTTGTGTAGACTTGCTTTACTTGACCAGCACTCTAAGTATAGCCTTGCTGAGTATCTTCCTGAGCAGACTTCTAGATCCATGTTTATAGCAACTTACACATACGTGCTTATTTCTTTTCTAACGTTGTCTTCCTGAACCTCCTCTATCTTGTTTGTTCACTTGTCACATTTCTTTATATTGTAGAGAAATAATTGCTATTCTTATTTGTTGTACAGTGCCTAGTGCTGTAGGATATCTGATTCATGTTTGGGGTCCTTAGGCACTAATGCAATAGAAATAAATGAAACAATCAAAATACCAAGGAGATTTTCAAAGGCACATAAGGGAATTAGATGCCCCACTCCAAGTGACCCACAGTGGGAGTTGGGTACCTAATTTCCATAGGTAGCTAAGGTAGCTACCCACCCAATTTAATGGTATTTAAAATATCTGTCAAAAAAAGATACACTCATTATAGTTTAATTTTATGGACAAAATTCTGCCCTCAGATACATATACAACTCCTATTTACTTCAAGGGTGCGGGCATACATATTTTAGGGCAAAATCTATCCCCATAATCCCTGTCTGAATCAGATATATTTTCTGTATCATATTATGATCATACAAATGAGTAAGTAACTTTTCTCTATTAAGTACTGTTAATCTCCAAGGCAAGCATACTGCCTAAATGTTTTAGTTTATTTTTTTTTCAGTCACTTGTTTCTGATCTCTTGACAATAAAATTCTCCAAAATTTTCAAAGAATTTACAGGACACAACCATATGGCTCTCTCTGTTAAATTTATGAAGGGTGTGTGTGTAAATATATAAACTGAAGATCAAAACAGGTCAATAACAGCTGCACTCTAGCAAATCCTTATATAATTCTGCTTGGCTCTTCACAACAGTGATATATAATTTTTTTTTCTCGCTTGGCATTCCCATTTGCTTCAATAAGAGCTTCTCACTATCATTTGGAACTAGAATACGAAACAAAGAATAAAGAAATGAGTGAGGGAAAGACTGCATCTTAATAAGTGGTTCCCAGCAACTATTCTTCAAGCTGTTCATAAAATTCAGTACATAGTTCACCAGGCTCCTGGGTTCCAATTTTTGAAGAATAACTCTCAGTTCATTGAATAAAGAGAACAAATATGTTCAATTTTGTTTCTGGCTCAGTCATCCTATTAAAAATCTAACATAAAAATAAATATAGTACTTTGGTTATTTTGCTTAACTACATCAATTTATAAATTTTTTGATTTATTTATTTTAAAGATAAGACTGAAATATCAGAGCACATTCACAAAGGCAGTATTTCTTAGCTGTAGCAGGAATGACTGCTACAAGGATTCGTCATCACATAAGGAAAAATAACCACACTGATCTTTATATCTACAAATTTCCTCTCACTTGCAGTTTCTTTCCATTACGTAATCCATATGATAAATTCTGCAGACCTAGAGAGGTTTACCAAGTCTGATGACCCTGAAGAGTTTATAAGCTCTGCAGATCTAAGAGGCTATCACCTTGGTATCTCTGTATGGTCCTAAGGAATTTATAAGCTTCACAGGTTGACCAGTGAGGCCCACCTTGAAATTGATCTTTGGGGTTTTGGCCAGAAAAAACATGTTGATTACCCCCCCAAATCCATGAGGTGAAGATCTGTGTCCCTATAGAATTTATTCTCCATATATGACATGCAGATAGAGACACTGTGATGTTCATAAACTCTGTGAGGGCGGTCTTACAGAATAGTCTTTATAGACTCCTCAAAATTTTCATGTCAGGGAAAACACAACATATTGAATATTTTCAGAATTAATCTATGATATCACGCTTTCAAAAAATCAGTCAAAAGCACCACTCATCATTTAGAAGGACAGAATAACGTAATTTTAAGAGTTTCTGGAAATGATATTTTTGAGATATAATGTTCCTAAAAATAAAAAATAAAAATAAAAATCAGGAAATGTTTGCATAAGAACTACCTCTAATTTTTCAAATATTCATATTTGATTAATGTCTTTGCCCAATCATCTTCAAGTTTTAAGGGGGGGGGGAAGAGGAATCTATTTACCAGCAGCGGTTTAGGTTTAACAGACTTAAAGTCTGGGATGTAGTAACAGGTGTGTTGTGAGCAAGACACGAGAAGTCATTCTTCCGCTCTACTCTGCTCTGGTTAGGCCTCAGCTGGAGTATTGTGTCCAGTTCTGGGCACCGCATTTCAAGAAAGATGTGGAGAAATTGGAAAGGGTCCAGAGAAGAGCAACAAGAATGATTAAAGGTCTTGAGAACATGACCTATGAAGGAAGGCTGAAAGAATTGGGTTTGTTTAGTTTGGAAAAGAGAAGACTGAGAGGGGACATGATAGCAGTTTTCAGGTATCTAAAAGGGTGTCATAAGGAGGAGGGAGAAAACTTGTTCACCTTAGCCTCTAAGGATAGAACAAGAAGCAATGGGCTTAAACTGCAGCAAGGGAGGTCTAGGTTGGACATTAGGAAAAAGTTCCTAACTGTCAGGGTGGTTAAACACTGGAATAAATTGCCTAGGGAGCTTGTGGAATCTCCATCTCTGGAGATATTTAAGAGTAGGTTAGATAAATGTCTATCAGGGATGGTCTAGACAGTATTTGGTCCTGCCATGCGGGCAGGGGACTGGACTCGATGACCTCTCGAGGTCCCTTCCAGTCCTAGAATCTATGAATCTATGAAAAAGTGGATTGGTTAAGCTTTTGAGAAATTAGAGGGGGCAGGTAGAAATGGCCAAATCAGGATTATAACCAAAACCTAGTGAGTCTTACTATGGAGACTCTGATGTCTCTTCATAATATGCCCTGAGTTGCACCCTTGAAAGCCTCCCCTGCCATTGCAGGAGTAGAAATGGCAGGTTGTTAAAACTAAGATAGTCAACTGTGTGGGAATGAGTTTAACATATTCATTTAGAATAAACAGAAGGTCTGAATTAAGTTCCTATAGTTTAGGGCTAACATTATGCAGGAACTATACCAAACTAACCCACAGTGGGGAAAATGAGGCCAACAATGTAAAGATTAAAACTCACTAAAAATTTATTTTGTTTTTGTGTGGGGGAAACAAACATTTTATATGAGCATAAAATTATACTGGTAAAAAAGGGCATAGCATAGATCAAAACAGTGATGGCATCCCACTGTCTCTGTTTATATCCCAAATGCCAAGTATTTTAATTGGGAGATTTAGGTTTGGATTACCAGAAGCTTTAGCCTGCTGTATTACTGAAATCATCCCCTGATAAACAATGAGGTCACTACTAAGCAGGTCTAAATTAAGCATATGAAGAGGCCTTTTCTAGGTTTTTTTTTTCTTTTTTCAGTATGCATATCCCATGCTCTACCATGCTTGTTCCATGTCATCTAAAGTATTTGTACGATACTTGGTTTTCTGCTATTATCATTGCAAGAAGAGCAACACATTGATTAAATATCAGTTTATTATTCAGAGGATTTTCTATTGAATTTTTTTTTAAAGGTTTACAGAAATGTATCTTTGATTACATAAATGTGGCTTTGTTAATAATAATCCAACTGTGTTCTTTTTCCTGGAATCCTCCTAATCTGGTACTTAAATTTTCTGCTTTTACTGAGTTATGGTAACAGTGTAACAGGTACTATTTTTAACTCCTATTTCTGAGGGTATGTCTACACTACGAGAGTAGTTAGATTGTACTTAAATCGAATATGTGGAATCGATATTACAAAGTCGAACGTGTGTATCCACACTAAGGACAGTAATTTGACGTTGTGAGTCCACACTAACGGGGCAAGCGTCGACATTGGAAGAGGTGCACTGTGGGCAGCTATCCCACAGTTCCCGCAGTCTCCGCTGCCCATTGGAATTCTGGGTCAAGCCCCCAATGCTTTCTGGGGAAAAAAATGTGTCGAGGGTGGTTTTGGGTAACTGTCGTCATCCAACCGTCACTCCCGCCCTCCCTCCCTGAAAGCGCCGGCGGGAAATCAGTTCACGCACTTTTCTGGTCAGTGACAGCGCGGACGCCAGAGCACTGCGAGCATGGAGCCCGCTGCGACCATCGCTGCAGTTATGGCCGTTGTCAACACCTCGCACCTTATCATCCACCTTTCCCAGAGGCAGATGCTGAGAAATCGGGCGAGGAGGCTACGGCAGCGCGGTGAGGACATGAAGTCTGAGAGTGGCACAGACCTGTCACAAAGCACGGGACCCCGCGCCGAGGACATCATGGTGGCAATGGGTCATGTTGATGTTGTGGAACAGCGATTCTGGGCCCGGGAAACAAGCACGGACTGGTGGGACCGCATAGTGCTGCAGGTCTGGGATGAATCACAGTGGCTGCGAAACTTTCGCATGCGGAAGGGGACTTTCCTGGAACTTTGTGAGTTGCTGTCCTCTGCCCTGAAGCGCAAGGACACCCGGATGCAAGCAGCCCTGACTGTCCAGAAGCGAGTGGCCATAGCCCTCTGGAAGCTTGCAACGCCAGACAGCTACCGGTCAGTCGCGAACCACTTTGGCGTGGGCAAATCTACCGTGGGGGTTGTTGTGATGCAAGTAGCCAACGCAATCGTTGAGCTACTGCTGTCAAAGGTAGTGACCCTGGGAAACGTGCAGGTCATCATAGATGGCTTCGCCGCGATGGGATTCCCAAACTGCGGTGGGGCTATAGATGGAACTCACATCCCTATCCTGGGACCGGACCACCAGGCCAGCCAGTACATTAACCGAAAGGGCTACTTTTCAATGGTGCTGCAAGCACTGGTGGACCATAGGGGATGTTTTACAAACATCAACGTCGGATGGCCGGGCAAGGTTCATGACGCTCGTGTTTTCAGGAACTCTGGTCTGTTTAGACGGCTGCAGGAAGGTATTTACTTCCCGGACCACAAAATAACTCTTGGGGATGTGAAGATGCCTATAGTGATCCTCGGGGACCCAGCCTACCCGCTAATGCCCTGGCTCATGAAGCCCTATACAGGCGCCCTGGACAGTGAAAAAGAACTCTTCAACTACCGGCTGAGCAAGTGCAGAATGGTGGTGGAGTGTACTTTTGGACATCTCAAGTGAGATGGAGAAGCTTACTGACTCGCTGTGATCTCAGCGAAACCAATATCCCCATTGTTATTGCAGCTTGCTGTGTGCTCCACAATCTGTGTGAGAGCAAGGGGGAGACCTTTATGGCGGGGTGTGAGGTTGAGGCAAATAGCCTGGCTGCTGATTACGCCCAGCCAGGCAGCCGTGCGATTAGAAGAGCCCAGCGGGATGCGCTGTGCATCCGGGAGGCGTTGAAAGCTAGGTTCCTGAGTGAGCAGGGTAACCTGTGACTATTAAGTTTGTTTACAGAGAAGCTGAACCTGCCCCCGTTTCTTTACCCAGTGAATGTTCACTATCCTCTCCAGTTACATACCCCGTTCACCCCGTTCCCCCCCTTCCAACACACGTTTAAAAATAAAATCACTTGAAATTTGTTAATGAACACCATTTTCTTTATTACTGTTTTCGCGGTAAAGTGTTGAACCTGGGATGCAGACTGTGGTGGGGAGCGGGTGTAGTGTAGTGATGCACAGGCTCCGCACTGGTGGACTGGTTGTTTCAACGGAGCCTGCCACCCCTCCTGTTCGGGACTCTGTATGTGGGGGCTATGTGACTTTGTGGCAGGGGGAGGACGGTTACAGATCCCCTGCTGCGTGGCTCTGTGATCCAGGATAAGGACCGCTGCATAAGATCTCTAATCGCCCTCCCCCGCCACAAAGTCACATAGCCCCCCCCCCCCCCCCGAACATGAAAACCACCTCCCAGACTTACCAGGGTAACTAGTGACTGCAATGTGTGTGTGCCCTGCTGCTGAACCCCGCGTCTGTACCCTGGTAAAGGTGACTGTCCTGTCCAATTAGCAACCCCCTTCCCCCCCCTTCAAACAGACTCTCCTCTAAAAGAACATGATGGAAACAGTAATTAACAGAAACGTATTTTTTATTAGCAACTACACATGAAACTGGGGGATGAAACTGGGACGGGGGCTTGGGTGAGGCGCGAAGGAAAGGACTTATCAAATTTTGGGGAATGAGAGCCTTCTGGTACTTGAGCAGTCTGCAGGGGTGGAGTGAGAGTTTTCACGGACTCTGCCGCCTCTCCTTCTTGGGACTTTGGGTGAGGGGGGTATGGTACTTTGTGGCGGGGGAGGGCGGTTAGAGATAGACTGCAGCGGGGCTCTGTCCTCCTGCCTCCGGTCCTGCAGAACATCCACAAGGCGCCGGAGCATGTCCGTTTGCTCCCTCATTAGTCCAAGCAGCGTTTGAGTCGCCTGCTGGTCTTCCTGCCGCCACCTCTCCTCCCGTTCCATGTGTGATCGGTGCATTTGGGACAAGTTCTCCCTCCACTGGGTCTGCTGGGCTGCCTGGGCTCGGGAGCAGACCATAAGTTCCGAGAACATGTCCTCCCGTGTCCTCTTCTTCCTACGCCTAATCTGCGCTAGCCTCTGGGAGTGTGATGCCAGGGTAGGTCGGGAGACAGTCGCAGCAGTGGGATGTTAAAAAGGGAGTGAATTCCTCAGAAAGATAATTTTTTTTGTGAACAAAGAACATAGTCTTTCTCTGTGAAAAAGACCATGCACAGCACCTATCACATGCGCACTCAGGACAAGGTCGAATTTTCGGCCTTCGCATTCAGTGCCTGGGGTCTTGCAGTGCAGATCAGACAAGCGGGGCAGGACAGCAGAATTTGGGTAACAGGCTGACATGGTAAGCCGTAGACTTGTGACTGCTTAAAACTTTAATAATAGCACTGGCCTCCTTTCACGTTCAAAGCAATGCCAGTCCCTGCTGCCAGCAATCCGGCAAGCATGCACCCTCGCGGCTGTCCCAGGGAAAGATCCCTGTATGCTGCTCCTCTCCCGCCTCCACCCTGTGGCTGTAAACCGCCGGTTACAGTTTGGTAAAGGAACAGGCAAGCAGTCCCAATACTAATATTCCCCTACCTAATTCAAAGCAGGTCACCATGAGCGACATCACTCTGATGAGGATTTCAGAGACCGAGAAAGAAAGGATGCTTCGGGAAAGCCTGCAAAGACCAGGGCCGTATGCTGCCATGCTCTGCAAGGCAATGATCCCTGAGTACTTGATTGTCTCCTGGCGCGGAAACGTTTCCTACCACGGAGGACCCAATAAGGCCGCTCTCCCCAGGAACCTGATGCAAAGGCTTTCCAATTACCTCCAGGAGAGCTTCGTGGAGATGTCCCAGGAGGATTTCTGCTCTATCCCCGGACATATAAACCGGATTTTACTGTAGCTGCACTGGCAGGGACTAAACAGTAGAGCGCCTAGGGCAAACCAATCATGCTAAACCGGACATTGTTAGATTTTTTTTCAGTAGTTGCACTGCCAAGGACTGAAACATTAATCGCCTAGGGCAAAGTAATCATGAAAAACCCATTGTTAATATTGTTAATATTCCTGTTCTGTTAAAAATAAATGTTTACATGTTTAAAACACTTACTGACTGATCCTTCCCCTGATTCTGTGTCCGGGTTAACGCCTGGGGACGGTTGGTAGGGGATCTCTGTAAGGGTGATGAAGAGATCCTGGCTGTTGGGGAAATCAGCGTTGTAAGCGCTGTCGACTGCCTCATCCTCCTCATCTCCTTCCTCATCTTCCCCGTCCGCTAACATCTCCGAGGAACCGGCTGTCGACAATATCCCATCCTCAGAGTCCACGGTCAGTGGTGGGGTAGTGGTGGCGGCCGCACCTAGGATGGAATGCAGTGCCTCATAGAAACGGGATGTCTGGGGCTGGGATCCGGAGCGTCCGTTTGCCTCTTTGGTCTTCTGGTAGCCTTGTCTCAGCTCCTTGATTTTCACGCAGCACTGTGTTGCATCCCGGCTGTATCCTCTCTCTGCCATGGCTTTAGAGATCTTCTCGTAGATCTTTGCATTCCGTCTTTTCGATCGCAGCTCGGAAAGCACGGACTCATCGCCCCACACAGCGATCAGATCCAAGACTTCCCGATCAGTCCATGCTGGGGCCCTCTTTCTATTCTGAGATTGCATGGCCATCTCTGCTGGAGAGCTCTGCATCGTTGCCAGTGCTGCTGAGCTCGCCACGATGTCCAAACAGGAAATGAGATTCAAACTGCCCAGACAGGAAAAGGAATTCAAATTTTCCTGGGGCTTTTCCTGTGTGGCTGGTCAGAGCATCTGAGCTCGGACTGCTGTCCAGAGCGTCAACAGAGTGGTGCACTGTGGGATAGCTCCCGGAGCTATTACCGTCGATTTCCATCCACACCTAGCCTAATTCGACATGGCCATGTTGAATTTAGCGCTACTCCCCTCGTTGGGGAGGAGTACACAAGTCGAATTTAAGAGACCTCTATGTCGAACTAAATAGCTTCGTTGTGTGGACGGGTGCAGAGTTAATTCGACGTAACGGTGCTAAATTCGACATAAACTCCTAGTGTAGACCAGGCCTGAGATAGCAATATTCCTTTCATCATTGGTTTGATAGAACTTTAAATGGTAGACTTGGCAGACAAGACTTTCAGAAGTAAGTAGTGATTTTGCTGTTTCAGCTGGGTGCCCAAATTGAGGCTACTTAAAAGGCATTGAAAATCAGGCCCCTTTTCAAGTGTTGTTACTTGGGCACCCAATAAGTGGGACACACAAAATCACTAGTGACTCTGTCAAGGTTCCTTCCCCACTCTGAACTTTAGGGTACAGATGTGGGGGACCTGCATGAAAACTTCTAAGCTTAACTACCAGCTTAGATCTGGTTTTGCTGCCACCACTCCCAAGTGCTAATTCCCTTCCCTGGGTAGCCTTGAGAGACTTCTTCACCAATTTCCTGGTGAACACCGATCCAAACCCTTGGATCTTAACACAAGGAGAATTTAACCATCCTCCCTCCTTTCCCCCACCAGTTCCTGGTGAGTCCAGATCCAACCCGTTGTATCTTAAAACAAGGAAAAATCAATCAGGTTCTTAAAAAGAAGGCTTTTAATTAAAGAAAAGGTAAAAATCATCTCTGTAAAATCAGGATGGAAAATAACTTTACAGGGTAATCAGATTCAAAGAGCCCAGAGGAACCCCCTCTAGCCTTAAGTTCAAAGCTACAGCAAACAGAGATAAACACTCTAGCAAAAGGAACGTTTACAAGTTGAGAAAACAAAGATAAACCTAACACGCTTTGCCTGGCTGTTACTTACAAGTTTGAAATATGAGAGACTTGTTCAGAAAGATTTGGAGAGTATGGATTGATGTCTGGTCCTTCTTAGTCCCAAGAGCGAACAACCCCCAAAATAAAGAGCACGAACAAAAGCCTTCCCCCCACCAAGATTTGAAAGTATCTTGTCCCCTTATTGGTCCTTTGGGTCAGGTGTCAGCCAGGTTACCTGAGCTTCTTAACCCTTTACAGGTAAAAGGATTTTGGAGTCTCTGGCCAGGAGGGATTTTATAGTATTGTACACAGGAGGGCTGTTACCCTTCCCTTTATAGTTATGACAGACTCTTTAAAATCTTGTTGCTGTTGTTGTTTACAGTAACACCTAGATCCTTCCCTCAAAACAAGGACCAGGGCCCCATTGTGCTAGGATCCGTAGTAGGAGAGGAAGAGGATGTCATAACAGTAAAATGAACATGCCATGCATTATCAGTTGTCTCAACCTTTAGAAAACAATGCTCATGTTTGTTTGAAACTATAGATTATTTTAATATAAAACACTTACACAGATTTCTATGTATATAAAACATTTCAGAGGCTGGGTATCAAAGACTGGCCACAGAATGGCTTCCAGAGGTGGTGAGCAGCAAGGTCTGGAGTCATGTGTCAACAACAGGAACTAATAACTCGGATTACAGATGCAGCCAGACAGTTTTAGATCCTGGAAATTTAATCTTCATCAATTTCATGATTAAGTCAAGTGTTGTTTACTCCAATCACAGGAAGTTCATCCTCATAAACATTTGATTGCAGTTTGGTTGTTTCATTTCTGTAGTTATGATCTTTTCATCTGTACAAAAATAAATAAAGTTATAGTTCTGTACTACAATAAAGCCCTTATCTTATACACAAATGTCTGTTATGGTCTAGTTGAAGGTTAAACATCCAAAGCATCAACCAGCAAGATACAACAGACAGCTGACTTTTGAAAATAATGTCTGTTAAATGAATCAGTTGCCTTGCATTAACCTCATTAGTCTGACTGCCATTAGGAGAGAAAACTTTTGCAGTGAAAGCCAAATAAGTAATTTTAGCTCTAATAGGAGCAGAACTGTTGATGCAGTAAAATATCTTGCTTCTCAGGACTAGTATTTTAGACTCATAGACTCATAGACTTTAAGGTCAGAAGGGACCATTATGATCATCTAGTCTGACCTCCCGCATGATGCAGGCCACAAAATCTGACCCACCCACTCCTCGAATAATTCTCTCCCATGACTCAGCTGTTGAAGTCCCCAAATCATGATTTAAAGACTTCAAGTCGCAGAGAATCCTCCAGCAAGCGACCCCTGCCCCATGCTGCGGAGGAAGGCGAAAAACCTCCAGGGCCTCTGCCAATCTACCCTGGAGGAAAATTCCTTCCCGACCCCAAATATGGCGATCAGCAGAACCCCGAGCATGCGGGCAAGATTCTCCAGCCAGACCCACATTGACCATTGATACTAATTACCAGCGATGGCACGTTACTGACTTATTGACTAAAATCACATTATCCCATCAAACCATCCCCTCCATAAACTTATCAAGCTTAATCTTAAAGCCAGAGAGGTTTTGCATGCTTCTAAATGAACATAAATTAAAAAAAAATTAAATAGTGGGGGTAGAGAAGGAAAAAAAGCCATTTTCATGAAGCCTGCAGGCTTTTCTAATTGTTATGCACTCTAATAATGAATGCAAAAGTAATTACCATAGCTGCAGGCACCACAATTTCTGAATGCACAACAGAGCGCTGAGATTCCATAATGAATTATATATGGGGTATATTTTTTTCTCTTCTGAAGTAAGATTTTTATTCTTGCTGTTGAGAATTTGCTCTATTAACAGTTCCAGCAGAACTTACATTATAGGAATTGTGTGCCCATCAAATATACAACCCTTCTGTTTTGAAATGGCATTTATTGTTTTAAAAAGATGTTGCTGAGTCCAAAGTGTGGAATAGTCGGATCATTAAACACCACACAACTTATTGCAGAGGATCTATATGGCATTTATCAGGCACTACTTTGTGGTACTTGTAAAAGTATATGATTGTAATATGTAAAAATCTGTTTACATGTGTCATTTGATGTCACATGTTCATTGAAGTCCAGAGAACAACATAAAGTACATACATCACTCCATACCCAAAGGAGTGCTCTGAGATCCCCCTGCAGCACCAAGTATAACCTCATTATTCTCTTTAGTATTCTTCCTTCTTTCCTCCCAATTGAATTTTCCTTGTCTTGAAGTGGAGGAGGCAACACATTCTTTCCCTTCAATGTGCTGAACTTTTAAAACATGTGTGTTGACATTGTTGGCCTAGGCTATTATGGGGTATGAACAAGGGCAAAAAGTGATGCTGTGGACTGGAAGAATAAAACACTTAAATTGTAAATGTTCCACTCTGTTACTTTTTATTCCTTTTTTCATCACACGCTATCATTTTTCAAGGAAATTTATTTTTTGCAATTTGCTGAAGTATTCTATGTATGAATGTAGCTGGTTTGGTTTGGCTTGTTTACGAAACTATGAATCTGCTGGTTGTTAGGGTTGAAGAATTAAAAGGATACATGCAAACTTTGCAAGGAGATTTTCAGTGACAACATAGACTTATTATTTTCCCCCAGGATATTTATATTTATAATTAGGGCTGTCAAGCGATAAAAAAAATTAATTGCGATTAATCGCGCTATTAAACAATAATAGAATACCATTTATTTAAATATTTTTGGAGGTTTTCTACATTTTCAAATTGATTTCAGTTACAACACAGAATAAAAAGTGTACAGGGCTCACTTTATATTTATTTTTGATTTCAAATATTTGCACTGTAAAAAACAAAAGAAATAGTATTTTTCAATTCACTTAATACAAGAACTATAGTGCAACCTCTTTATCATTAAAGTTGAACTTACAAATGTAGAAATATGTACAAAAAATAACTGCACTCAAAAATAAAACAGTGTAAAACTTTAGAACCTACACATCCACTCAGTCCTACTTCAGCCAATCGCTCAGACAAACAAGTTTGGTTACAATTTGCAGGAGATAATGCTGCCCGCTTCTTGTTTACAATGTCACCTGAAATTGAGAATAGACATTTGAATGGCACTATTGTAGCCGGTGTCCCAAGAAATTTATGCGCCAGATGCGCTAAAGATTCGTATGTCCCTTTATGCTTCAACCATCATTCCAGAGGACATGCGTCGATGATGATGCTCAATAATGATCCAAAGCACAGTGGACCAACACATGTTCATCTTCATTGTCTGAGTCAGATGCCATCAGCAGAAGGTTGATTTTATTTTTTGGTGGTTTGGGTTCTGTAGTTTCCATACTGAGTGTTGCTCTTTTAAGACTTCTGAAAACATGCTCCACACCTTGTCCCTCTCAGATTTTGGAAGGCACTTCAGATTCTTAAACCTTGAGTCGAGTGCTGTAGCTATTTTTAGATATCTCACATTGGTACCTTCTTTGCATTTTGTCAAATCTGCTGTGAAAGTGTTCTTAAAATGAATATGTGCTGGGTCATCATCCGAGACTGCTATAAGATGAAATATACGGCAGAATGCGGGTAAAACAGAACAGAAGACATACAATTCTGCCTCAAGGAGTTCAATCACAAATTTAATTAACACATTTTTTTTTAAATGAGCGTCGTCAGCACGGAAGCATGTCCTATGGAATGGTGGCCCTAGCATGAAGGGGCATATGAATGTTTAGCATATCTGGCAAGTAAATACCTTGCAATGCCAGCTACAAAAGTGCCATGCGAACACCTGTTCTCACTTTCAGATGACATTGAAAATAAGAAGCAGGCAGCAGTGTCTCCCGTAAATGTAAACAAACTTGTTCGTCTTTGCAATTGGCTGAACAAGAAGTAGGACTGAGTGGATGTGTAGGCTCTAAAGTTTTACATTGTTTTGTTTTTGAGTGCAGTTAGCTAACAAAAAAAAAATCTACATTTGTAAGTTACACTTTCACAATAAAGAGATTGCACTACAGTGCTTGTATGAGGTGAATTGAAAAATACTATTTCTTTTGTTTATCATTTTTACAGTGCAAATATTTGTAATAAAAATGATATAAAGTCAGCACTGTACACTTTGTATTCTGTGTTGTAATAGAAATCAATATATTTGAAAATGTAAAAAACATCTAAAATATTTAATAAATTTCAATTGGTATTCTATTTAACACTGCAATTGGTATTCTATGTAACACTGCAATTGATCACAATTTTTTTTAGTTAATCGCGTGAGTTAACTGCAATTAATCGGCAGCCCTATTTATAATATTTTGTGCTATCTCTACAGTGTAAATGCTCAGCGTGGAATTTGGCTAGGACAGCAATGTGTACCTACTCTTACAAAAAGTACTGAAAAGGGGTTTAGTGAATATAAACTGTCACCTGTGCTATGGTACAAATCAGCGAGTCTCAAGACTATAGCCATGCTGTACTTTTGTGTGTGTGAATGAAAGTCCCAAATCGTATATAGAATATGCATTTTAAACTCCTCAAAAATATTATACCATCAATAAGTCCCTTTGCCAGGGAAAAAATGCCTTTGGGGAACACCTTTCCTGACAAAAACCCTGCAGGAGAGATCATGCTCCTGGGAAATTCTGGCTCTGTCTATTGCGGAGCCCCTTTACAATTGCAAGCAGAGCCAATAGAGCCAAGAGGTGAACTAAGCCATCCTGCTACATCATCCCCAATTAGGCACTGCAAGCTCCATTATAAAACTGGACCCAGCTGCCCTTTAACCTCCTTTAGTTCATGTGTGGCTCTGTCACAATCCTGGCCTCAGTTTTATACTGAATCCCAAATATGGTATCTCCAGTGTGACACTCACCTGAAAAGTAAGAGACCAGTGTTCCAATCCCTCCTCCACATCAGGCAGAGGGGAGATTTGAATCTGAGCTTCCTGCATCCTAGGTGAGTGCTCTAACCTTTGGGATCCTGAGTAACAGGGGGGAGGGCACTTCTCCCTCCATTTTTTCCAAGATTGGGCTTTAGTGCCTAACTCCAGGAAAGGGTCTTGGCTGTAAATCCTGAGCAGACGGATGTCCCTCCCTCCACCCCACTAGTGGAAACTAGGGTACACCCCTTTCTTTGGCACTTCCTAGTTTAAGTGACTCCCAGTTCAGCTTGGCTGGCTTTAGTGTATCCCATTCTGAAGCACTAACTGTCTCCATGCTTTGCACAGTGAGCCTGGGTGCCTAGCTAGATGATCACAGTAGTCCCTTCTGGCCTTGGACCTATGAACTCAGGTCTTTGGATTCCACTAGGTAGCAGGGTGTCTAATCATTAAATGCTGCAACACTGAGCCTAGCCCCAAGTTTTAATGTGTTATGGGTCCATTCATTTTAATTAGGATTTACACAATATCTCATGTGCTATCAGCCATCACTTACTCATGAGTACAAATAATTTGTTTTATTTTATAGAAGAGGCTAGCAAGGGCCGCTGGATAGCTTAGTTTATAATCAGGGTCTGGCTTTTCATTTCTGAAATAAATGGTTAGATTCAAATTTGACTTCTTCTGTTAACTAGTGGGTAGTAATCTGTGTTCAACACACAGTATTTTGGTGTGCTAGTTTGTGAGAGTTGAAATTAAATTATCTTCTTTCTGTCCATTGAAATGCCAGCCCCTCAGGGCATTCCACACGTGGAAGTTCTTCCACCAGTAGAAGTATGTTCTTTTCAATTTGCTCATAACATTTCTTCATAAACATTTATTTGAAAATGACCATCATGAGATATGGATGTAATAATTATATTGTGTTGTAACACGCTATTGAACAAGTCAGCATATCTGTAAAAGTTAATTGGATACAGGGGAATAGTATATTATGTAGCACATTTATTAATTTGATGTCAAAATATACTTATTATCTCTTCTCTAAATATTTTCTACTTGATTTATTTTGTCTAACTTTTAGATAACATTGCTGTTTAGTCTGAGAAAGCCATCTGGGAACAACAACCTGATTGCCACAAAAGCATTCATTTAGCTGATGTATCTCTTTAATGAAAACTAAAAATGATCTAGCTTGGTTGTGTAGGACTACTGATAAATGCTGTAGGTAAGTTCATGGGCTGTAGTTTAAAACTAGTACTTGATGTTTTTGAGATTCCTTATTTCCCAGTCAGAAAAACACTGATCCTTGTTCATTTGTTTTATATACGTAAATGAGACTTCACATTTTGGCCTAAGCAGATGCTTATATGCATTTTTCTTGCCTGCATGTTGTCAGAATGTATTTTAGGATAGCTTCCACAGTTGAGCAACTCCAGTAACATAATGTATCTGGCACAGTTTCCAAAAATTTAAAAGTGCCAGGCTAACTTAGTGAAATGTAAATTTAAACTAAAGGACTTAATTAATCATTATCTATTCATGAGATGCAGATGAGCCCATCTTCTTCTGTTAAAGGGAGGATACAGGTTAGCAACAGATTTTTTTCTTAGTATATTTCTTGACCTAATAATGAAGAGTTTATAACAAATCAGAAAGATGAGGTTTTCTTTTCTGGAGTGAAGAGTTGTCAGTCTTTAAATTTAATACAATAGCTTTCAGTTTTCCTACATTTGTCTTCACCTTTTTCTAATGAAAAAACAAAACAAATTCAGATAATCAAGTTTCACAAAAAGACCTTCAAATGCATTTAATTTGAGTTATCAAAGGGGAGATGAAAAAATGTGAGACACTTATTTATAGGTGAAATTCCAGCAGAGTGCATGCTGCACTTATTACAATTAGGCTGTGTACAATAGCTTGTGTAACCCATGTGTTTGCAATTTTAAAGACCTAACACTCTTCTAGATATCCTCTTACAAAGATCTGAATGAAACTAGTGGGTTTCACCTGCTTGACATACAGTTAAGGATTCAAGTGTTTTCATTAAATCATATATTAATTAATATGCGTTCTGCATCTCAATCCTGCCTCTGTTAAAGTGTCTTCAAATCTTCCTTCTTTCTCAGAAGTTCAGATAGAATCAGGTCTTATGAGCTTTTTCTGATCTCACACTTGGCAATAAGAATAAAGCTAGTCTGCAGGATACAGAACTTTCTCCAAAGGGAGTCTGAGATGTTGGAAAGAACACCCTCAGGAGCATCACAAACCTTCCCACTTTCTGCTCCAAGAGCAAGGCACATTTCTTTGCCCTTGTCTTCTCTATCTCTAACATACAGCATCAGGTATACGTATATGGAGGGGGAAAAAACCCCAAACTACCCAAACAAGACACTCCACTGCACATACTTCTCCTTTTGGAGAGAGGATTAAAGAACAAACAGCACATGCCAGATGTGCAGTCATGTTGCTTAAAGCACTACCGAAAGTGCTTAATACTATGGTGCTGGCATGGTATGAGAACCTATACAAAATGGAATAGAACACTGATTTTATTGCATTGACTTCAATGGAATTCCTACTCCTTTCAGATCAGAATTAGGAACATGCTGTCTCACGTCTCTCAGAATTTAGGTAACTTTCCAGAATTTGTCAAATTTAGCATCACTTAAAGGCCATACAACATTCAGTCCTGCTCTTCAGTGATGCCAATGTTTTTGAAAGCTTGTTGATGGAAAATAACCTGAGTACAGTCTATCTGCCGAGTCAAACTACAGCCTTAACACATGAAGCCACTAAATAATGAATAATATTCTGTGTCATCTTCAGAATTTTCACTGACAGAGAAGAGCCACAATGACGGAATTAAGACACTTTCTCTTGTTGCAGCGGCAAATGAACTGCTTGGTTGGGTTCTGAGGAGTTGTTATTGATGCAGTGGTGCAGAATTACTGTGCCACTCCCACAGCTGTCCTGCAGACAAACTGAAAATATCAGACCAACAATATTCAGTATTCTTTCTGTTTGTGTTTGTCTGTACATATGCTGAAACCCCCAAAAGCATAGACAAACCCATACCACATCAGACCAGCAAAAGTTCAAACATCAAGACAAGATAGCAAATAAAGTAATCATTGCCAGGGCCGGCTCCAGGCACCAGCTTAACAAGCAGGTGCTTGGGGTGGCCAAGGGAGAGAGGCGGCACCTGCGGCAATTCGGGGGCGGCAGGTCCCTCACTCCCTCTAGGAGCGAAGGACCTGCCGCCGAACTGCCGCCGCCGATCGCGGCTTTTTTTTTTTTTGCTTGCTTGCTTGCTTGGGGCGGCAGAAATGCTGGAGCCGACCCTGATCATTGCACGTAGGCTGCCTGACCTATCTGGGAACTGTTCAGTTTTAGAGAGTAGAGGAAGAAGATGTACTGTACCTAAACAATGAATTCATGCCATTGCTTCTGATGCTGCCAGCTCTGTGGCTCAGAGCAGCTGCTAGGGTACATCAGATACCTCTGTGGTTGGTGCCACTTCATACTGTGTCACAGCAGGCTCTGGATCTTCAGAAGCCAAAGTGAGGAAAATCAATCTCACCTCCCAATAGTCAGAATTACTAGAGCAGAAAGTGATAAAATTCTGTCTGCTGCTTTGTGATGTGACTGGCATCAAGGAACACTGGGGTAAGAAAACAGACATACATTTTCTACATAACTCTCTAGTGCTGCGTCACTGATTCAGTTTATATTGACTCCAATTTAGACAATGAAATTTAAACATGTGCCTAAGTTCTTTCTTTAATAGGTATGGGCTGATGAATCAGGGCTTCAGTGGGGGACATAAGGGAAGGGAGATATTGGTGGAGGAAGAGGGGAGTTATTTTGTATAGACATCATCCAATATTTGTTTCTGCACATCTGATGAAGCTTTACTTAAAAGAAACAAACAAAACTATGAATCACAGAGTCAGTGTGTGTTGTGTTAGTGATTTCCCTTTCCTCTCTTCCATCCTTTTGGATTTTCATTCTTTCTGTTTCTCAAATAATGGAGTAGAGACCAAAAGCATGGTGGAGCACTTCAAGTGATATATACACCCACACACACAAAGATTCTGATTTTCCACTTAGTTCTGTCGATGGTACCAGTGAATTCTTACACTGGTGTAGTTCCCCTGAAATCAGTGAGTCACACTGGTATATAATGGATATAGTGCAGTGCAGTGGGGAATCAGATATAACTTGTGTTTTAACTATTTACCTGAGGCTTCTCAAAATAGCTTACAGAGAATATCATGAATTATCAGTCTTAATATTTATAGATTAATAGATTGCAAGGCCTGAAGGAACCATTGTGATTATATAGTCTTGTAGTGAGGTGGAGTGGCCGCCCTCTGATGTAGACAGGGAGGACCCACTCCCCATCCCCTGGTAAGAGGATGAACTTGGTGGAGTAGGGTGGGCACGTGTTCCCCTACCCCCTGCTGCCAACCCCACCCCTGGGATGGCAGCCTACCCACCTTAGGCCACACGGCCTGTGTTTGTTTGCTGTCTGCCCCAGCCAGGGAGCTGGGCCACAGATTGCTTTTGCTCTTCCCTGACCAGAGGGCTGAGCCTGACTGTGCTAATTCCCTGTTGATCGGCTTTGAGCCATTAGGTGGTGTAGTGAGGTCCTTATTGGATATCCTGGGAGGTGGGTGGGTGCAAGCCCGCCCACTTCTAAAGGCCCCTCCCCCAGCCTAGCGGGAGGGGCCACTGGACCCAGGTTCCAACTGATTGCGTGGGACAACTAATGAGAAAACAGGGTCAGGAGTGATGGTCACAGGTTTAAAACAAGGGTACCCTATGGGGATACCAAACAGAGAACCCCAGACAGTGCCCACTGCTCCTCAAAGGTGTCTAGGGAGCCAGCGGACGCTGCCCATTGGAACTCTGCCTGGATACGTGAGACCAGGGAGGAACGGAAATAGGCCCCACACTCGCAGAGCACCCCCGTCGTCCTCCTCCTGGTGTTATAGATAGTAACTTTGGCCAGAGCCAGGAGAAGGTTGACGAGGAGGTCTCACGACTTCATGGGGCCACAGATAGGATATGCGAAAATAAACAGGTGTTGGGAAAAGTGCAGCCAGAACCTCATCAAGAGGTTCTGGAGGAGCCAGAATAGGGGCTGCAACCTGGCGCATTCGAGGTAGGTGTGCGCCAGGTTCTCCCTCATGCCTCAGAAGGGGCAGGCCTCAGGTATGGGGGTGAACCGTGCCAGATACACGCCCGTGCTCAGGCTCCGTGAAGGAGCCGCCAACCAATGTCCCTGGCGGGCTGTGGGACCAAGATGGAATAGAGGCTGGCCCAACAGGGCTCCTCACCCTCCATAGGTGGTAGATAGTCCCACCACTTGGTGTCGTGGCGGGATGAGAGGGTGAGGAAATGCAATGTGTGGAGCATGAGCATGTACAGTCGGTCCCTGGGCACGGTTCGGAAGCAAACTGGCTGCAGGGTACGCAGCAGGCTCGGAGTATGGGAGTGGGGAAGCCGGGGTGGGGGAGGGCTTGCGGACCAGGGGCCGGATAAAAAGGTCTGGAGGGGCCGGGGTGAGGGGGAGGCGGGGAGCGTCCTCTCGCAGGGCCTGTCACAGGAAGACAAGAGAAAGAGGCGACAAGGCAGCGCCCACCTCCTGGAGCACGCGCAGCGGGGTCGGAAGGGTGGAGAGCCCCATGCGCTGACCGAGCACACAGGGATCCACTCAGTCCCCCATGTCGTAGTCCAGGAGGTCTCCGACCCTGGTGGTTTCTACCAGGCCCAACCTCCGGCGCACAGAGGGAGACTCCGCCACCTGCACATGTAGATCGGGGTTGTGTAGCAGGGGCTTCACGAGGAGGTTCGCCCCCTCGGTGGCTACAATGGACCTGGTCACCAAAAAGAGCTTCCGGGTCTGGAAGAGGTCCTGGTAGAAAACCAGCAGCTCTGAGAGGTCTCGCGGAAGACCTCTCGGGTGAAGAAAAAAGAGCTGCCGGTCGTATCAGAGCCCTTGGAGGCGGCAGAGGAAGGTGTGCGCCAACATGCTCCATGCCGGACTACCTGCACCATAAAGGAGTCTCTGCAGGCCTGGAGGCGGAAGACATGGACCTGGCTATGAAGGCAGACCAGGCCCTGTCCTCCTTCCTCCAGGGGGAAACTCAGGACCCCTGCAGAGACCCAGTGCAGTCCCGGCCAGAAAAACTCCAGGGCTGTCCTCTGGAGCCTGGCAGGATCCCCAGGGCTGGGTTCAGGGCGTTGAGCCAGTGCCAGAGCATGGACAGGACTAGCTGGTTCAGCACCAGTGCCCTCCCTCGGAGGGAGAGACACCGGAGCAGTCCTGTCCATCTCCGCAGCTGCTCATCCACCCTGGCCTCCAAATCCTGCCAGTTCTCTGGCAGAGAAGGATGCGTGGTGGAAAGGTAAACGCCGAGATAGAGCAGCGGACCCATGCTCCACTGGATGGCTTGAAGCGCGGGTGGGAGGGAGCTCGCCTGTCACCCATCCCTGACCACCAGGCCAGAGCTCTTGACCCAGTTGAACTGGGCAGAGGAGGCCACCGAGTAGACGGTCTGTCAGGCCTCCACCCGCACCAGGTCGCCCGGGTCCTGTACCACGAGGAGTACATCATCGGCATACGCCGACAGGACCAGCTGCAGCTCTGGATCCCGAAGCACCAATCCCATCAACCTCCGGCGGAGAAGACAGAGGAAGGGCTCAATCTCCAGAGCGTACAGCTGGCCTGAGAGGGGGCACCCCTGCCATACTCCCCCCCCCCTCCCGAAGCTGACTGGCTTGGTCAGGATCCAGTTGAGCCTGACCAGACACTCCGTCTCAGCATACAGCATCTGGAGAAAGCCCACGAACTGGGGCCAAAGCCAAATGTCCGCAGAGTGCCCAGGAGATACCCATGGTCCATCCTGTTGAATGCCTTCTCCTGGTCCAGGGACAGGAGGGCGAATGACAGACCATTCCTATGCCCCAGCTCCAAGAGGTCCCGGACCAAGTATAAGTTATTGAAGATGGTCCATCCCGGGATGGTTTAGGTCTGGTCGGGATGGACCATGTCCGCCAACACGGACCCTAGCTGCAGCAAGATGGCCTTTGCTATGACCTTGTAGTCCGTGCTGAGGAGCGAGACGGGACGCCAGTTCCGTAAGTCGCGGAGGTCCCCCTTCTTTGGAAATAAGGCGAGCATGGCTCGCCTGCATGAGAGAGGGAGGACCCCGCTTTTCAAGGACTCGGCCCAGACAGTGACGAGGCCGAGGACGTCCCAGAACACGTGGTAGAACTCCACGGTCAGCCCGTCCATGCCCAGAGATTTGTTGATGGGCATCAGATGGAGGGCTTCTGAGAACTCGGCCAGAGAGAGGGGCCAGACGCCTCTCTAGCTCTAAGACCTCCCGCGCCAACTGCCCTATCACCACTTCCCTCCGCCGGCTGACACCCTGGGTGTAGTCTCAGCAGAAGAGCCATGCACACACCTTCCCCACATCCCACCACTGCTGTGCCGAGGGAAAGGCATGCCGCTGCCCCCGCCAGGCCAGCCAGAACTCCCAGAAGGATGCCACGAAGCTCACATCCTCCAGCAAGCTGTTATTAAAATGCCAATAGGCTGGCCCAGGCCTCTCTGAACTGAGAGGCCATCACGGTCACCAAGTGGTTATCCGAGAACGGGGCCAGCCAGATGCCGGAGGCGTGGGCCCGTGCCAGATGGAAATGTGATAAATAAATTCGGTCCAACCGGGAGTGGCGCGGCCAATTGTCCTCCACCCGGACATAGGTGAAGGTGGTATTGTCATCCGGGTGGGAGTGATGGTCCACGATCTCCCTGAGGACACCCAGGGTGGCCTGGGAACTCTCGATTTCTGAGCGGTCCCGGACCTCAAGGGTGGTGTTGAAGTCCCTGCCCAGAACCAGGCACTCGTGAAGATCCAGGGTACCAAGGAAGACCGACGCCTGCTGGTAAAAGCGCACCCAGTCTGGGCCTGTGTTTGGAGCGTAAACGTTGACTAGGTTTAAGGTCAACACCTCCACATGGGCCCGGACATGCAGCAGGCGGCCTGGCACAACCTCGGCGACCCCCAGCTCCTCGGGCCGTAGCTTGAGGGAGAACAGGGTAGCCACCCCAGCTGAATGGGCACTGAGGTGGCTGAAATAAACCCCATCCCCCCAATCCAGCTGCCAGCTAGCCTGGACGGCTGGAGCTGTGTGGGTCTCCTGCAGGAAGATCACAGAATACCCCCCCTCTCGAAGGAAGGAGCGCACCTGGCTCCTGCAGAGACTCACCCTACAGCCCTGGGCGTTTAATGTAGCAAAGGTGGTGACCGTCATAGTAAGGGCTGGGGTGGATCCTCACGGGCAGGGTGATCGTCAGCCTTCAGCGGGATCCACAACAACCCATTTTCAACCCCGAAGGTCAATAGGGAGTCGCGAAATTTGCCGGTATGCCGCGATGTCCTGCCTCCCAGTCCCTCTCCCCTCCCCCAAAAGGGCCTTCATGGCCCAGAGGACGTGATGGAAGTCCCCCCAGCATTGGAGGGCGAGCTGCACCTTACCCTTCGAGCCATGGGTGTCCGTTAGGAAGTGGCGCAGCTCATCCCTCAGCGCAGAGGGGGACATGGCAGCCAACCCGCTGCCGTCCTCCAGTGGGGCCCCTAAGACATCCTCGCGGCCCACGGAGACGGGCAAACAAGGGGCCAAGCCCCGGCACGGCTGTGCCGGGCAGCCCATCCCCATCCCCGGCAAGGGAGGGATTGGTGGAGGGAATAGTGCAGCTCCTACAGTATTGGGAAGGGGAGACACGAAAACCGCCCCTGAGGGTTGTTCATGGGCAGCGGAAATGAGACAACCTTGGGGGCGGCAATAGTATGGGAAGTGGAGGGGAGAGGGGCAGGCGGTGCTTTGGGGGCAGGAGCGGGATCAGGGGCAGGAACAGGATCAGGTACTAGGGCAGGAGAAGGGGCAGGGGCGGGAGCGGGATCAGGGGCAGGGACTGAAGCAGGAGTGGGAACTGAGGTTGGGGCTGGGGCAGGAGCAGGGGTGGGAGCAGGATCAGGGGTAGGGATGGGGCGGGAGCAGAGACAGAGGTGGGTTTCCGGTCCCCAGCAGCCGAGCTGCTGGGATGCGGCTCTTCTCGACAAGGGCTCAGGGCCAAGGGGACAGGGGCAAGAGGGGGCCTTCGCCGACACCAGTCACGGGAGTTGCGAGAAGCGTGTCACCCGCAGCCACGGCGTTAGGCATGGTGGAGTTGTCAGTGAGGCCCCCCTCTGGAGGGGAGGCTAAGCGCTCTGTCCGCGTTGTGGAGGGTGCGCCCACAGGTTTGGGGCCCAGCTGCTTGGCATCGGCCGTTACCCCAAGGGTCTTGGTGGCCTCGGATGAGGTGCTGTCCATAGCCAGGCAGACAGGTAGGGCCAGGGGCCCCAAGGACTAGAGCAGTGGCGACAGATTGGGGTGAGGGGCAGAGAGGAGGAGGGGGCGGTGGGACTAAGCCACCGCCCAGATCGAGGCCCATTGGCGGGGGGTCATCCTCCCCCTGGGTAACCGGGGTCAGACCCAGTGCCCTGATCTCCTCAAATATGGACGTAAAATGAGTGCCCACAGCCCCAGAGTCCTCCCCACCAGCAACCAGGGCAACAATTGCCTCGGCATCAGCGGTGGTGGGGAACACAGATGGTAAAGGGGCCAGGGGAACTCCTGCAGAGGGCTCCTCAGGGGGGGACTTAACAAGGGGGACAGTATTGCCTCCGTCCGCTGCCATGGATTCCATGGCCAGTGCCTCCTGCTGGGCTCCTTCCGGGGGCGTGGCGGAAGATTTAGCAGCATCAGCCCCCCGCAGAATCTTTCAGGGGGCCTCTGCTCCCTCCTCATCAGAGGGGAGGGATTGAGCCCACAATTTGCGGGCACCGCGCTTCCCCGGACGAACACCCAGCCCTCCAAGGTGGAGGGCCGGTCAGCAGGGGCAGGGCCAGAGCCAGGGGGCAAGGGTGATGGTTGCAGGGCTCGGCGCGGCAAGAGCGGGACAGCGGAGAGAAGGGAAACCTCCCCTGGGGACGGGCCCTCTCCCTTGGCTGGCAGGGGTCTCACCATCCTCTCCTCCGCAGGCCCCGCCGAACTGCAGCTGATGGAAGTGAGGCCCGCCTGCCCCCCTGGGCATGATGGGGGGGGGGGCTGTCCCCATGGCCCAAGTGGGGATTACAGCAGGAGGAGGAGGGGCGGTGGTGGTGGCAGTGGTAGCTGGGCCACCAGGGTCGCTGGTGATGACAGGGCCGGCGCCCTCCTGGGTCTTGGGGGTCCCGGATGCCCCTCCGTGCCAGGTCAGGGGGCAGTCCCTCCGGAAGTGTCCCGTTGCCTGGAAGAGGAAGCACCGGGCTTCCCCCGTCGTATAATGCAGTGGATCTCAATCTAGGGCCGCCGCTTGTTCAGGGAAAGCCCCTGGCGGGCCGAGCCGGTTTGTTTACCTGCCGTGTCCGCAGGTTCGGCTGATCGCGGCTCCCATTGGCCGCGGTTCGCTGCTCCAGGCCAATGGGGGCTGCAGGAAGGGCAGCCAGCACATCCCTCGGCCTGCACTGCTTCCTGCAGCCCCCATTGGCCTGGAGCGGCGAACCGCGCCCAGTGGGAGCCGCGATCAGCCGAACCTGCCGACGCAGCAGGTAAACAAACCGGCCCAGCCCGCCAGGGACTTTCCCTGAACAAGCGGCGGTCCTAGTTTGAGAACCACTGGTATAGTGGACCCGGTAGTGGGCCCCCTGGTAGGGCACCAGGAAGGACCCCTCGCGCGCCAACCTGTTGCATGCCGCCGGCGGTAGTTGGATCTGGACCTGCCGGAGGAAGGACAGGACGTGACAGAGGGTGGGGTCCTTACAGCCCAGCGGGAGAGGGCTGATGACTGAAATGGTCTTCCCCAGGGTGGAGAGGGCAGGTAGCGGGGCAGCGTTGGGAAGGAAGGGTGGGACGGAGGTCAACACCATCCGTACGCCCAGGTCCTCCAGAGGTTCTAGGGGGACGAACGTTTCCCCCACCGCCAGGACCTTTTCCACCGCCTCCTGAGCAGTGGCCTCCGATGCCAGGAAGAACACAACTTTTCCATACATTTTTAAGGCCGTCACGACGGCCGTGGGCCCCACCACCCTCGCCAACGCCCGCATGTATGTTTCGATGTGGGGCGAGGCGGGCACCAGGAGGCAGTGGATGCCGTGCCTCCTGGTCAGTGAGGGGAAGGGACCCCGGCTGCCAGGGATGGTACTGGAGGCGGCAGTTAGGGCAGACGGCACAATGGCATATGGAGGGGTGGCAGCCACCTGGGCGTACACTCTGGGGGCCTGAGATGGAGTGCCCCCAGAGTTGGTGGAAGGAAAGGGAGGGGAAGGAGGGGCCGCAACAGGTGTTGGGGCCATGGCGGGGAGGGCGGCCCCGGCCGCAGGAGGTTTGGCTTTCCGGGCGGGGCCTTTGCCCTTCTTGTTCCCCTGACCCTTTCTGCCAGTGGATGGGGGGGCCATGGCAGTGGCGGAGTCTGGACTGGTGGTGGCCAAGAGGTCAGCTGCAGGGGCAGGCAGGGGTGGTGGCAAAGGGGAAACCGCAGGGGCAGGGTCAGGGTCCTCCTCCATGGTGGCAAGAGGCAAGAGGAGGCCCTAATATGGGGTGAGGCGGTGGGCAGCTGCTCCTCCCCGCTAGGCAACACGCAGGGAAGGAGGGTACCAGTGGGCGGGGGACTACAGAGGGGACCGGGGGAAAGGGAAGAAGCAACCGCTTCTCCCCGCTAAACTGCAGACAGGGGAGGAGGGCGCCAGCGGTGGGGGAGAAGGGGACACAGGTACAGGGTAGGGATACCGGCTCCTCCAGCTGCACTGGGACGGGGAGGGACTACAGTTTCATCAGGAAGGTTGTGATCAGTTGTGGGGAGCAACTAAAAGGGGGCACAAGCGCTTATGGAGGGTGCATGGGCGCAAAGGTAAGAGGGGCTGAGCTGGGGGGACCGAGGGGGGGCAGGGGAAAAAGGGGGCCAGGCAAATCACAGGAGGGAGCTTCAAGTGTAAGGGCGGGGCAGACAACCAAACCAAAACCCAAAGTTCGGGGCGGGGCAGGTAGCAAACACCGAAGAGCTGGGGTGGGACAGGCAAACTCACAAGGCTGGAGGGCTAGAATGGGGCAGGCAAACTAACAGAAAGGGAAACTCCCAGTGGGTCAAAGCAAGTGGCGGCCAGGGCAGGCTGCAGGGGGGAGGGGCAAATTAACTCAGGGAGGTTGGAGGGCCCAGCAGGGAGGGGACCCCACCAGCCAAACGCAGCTGGGGGAGAGGAAAGTCCAAGGCACGTGCGCCTATGTAACTCAGTCTTATGCTGCTCACTGCTGCAAACAGTCCCAGGTGGTGAAAAGGGGGGAAACAAATAGCCACATCGATGGGTGAAGAGCAGGTCCCGTTGGTATGCAGGGTGGTGGAGGGGGCAGTGGTGGTGGTGGGGGGGGGGGCAGCAGATGGGCATGGGGGAGGGCTCCATGACTCTCCCCCGTGCTCCCCTCAACAGCAGTAGGAGTCACCACCACCCCAGGAGCGGAGATGTTGAAAGTCACCCAGTTTGTGAACAAACCTCCTCCACAATGTCCCTTAGCAGGAATCCTCCTCTTCCTCCTCCTCCACAGCAGCAGTGGATCTGACGCAGCAGGAAGCAGCAGTCAGTCGGCCATGCAGGATGGACACATAGGTGGTGGGGGGGTCCTTGCTTCTCCCTCCGGAGGCGGGGGAGAGGGGGCAGGCCAGCAATGCCCCCCCATACTCAGCAGCAGTCCAGGGAGGGAACTCCAACCACTAGCAGCAGCCCAGGAGGGAGAGCTCCAAGCAGCAGCACAAGGGAGGGAGAGCTCCAGCCAGCAGGGCAGCCAGAGCAGACTGACCAGTCCCTTGTAGTGAGGTTGAGTGGCCTCCCTCTGATGCAAACAGGGAGGAACCACTCCAAGCCCCTAATAATATGATCTCCTGTATAACACAGGCCATAAAACTTCCCCAATAATTCCTAGAGCATATCATTTAGATTTAGAAAAACATCCAATCTTGATTTAAAATTGTCAGTGAATGGAGAATCCACCATTCCTCTTTGTAAACTGTTCCAATGGTTAATTACACTCACCATTTATGCCTCATTTCCATTCTGAATTTGTCTAGCCTCAATTTCCAGCCACTGTTATACCTTTCTCTGCTAGTCTGAAGAGTCCATTATTAAATATTTGTTCCCTATGTAGATACTTAGACACAACCCTTTCTTTGTTAGACTCAAGGCGCTCAATCTATTTAGCTTATCACTGTAAGGCATGTTTTTCACCACTTCCTCTTCCCATCTTTAATATTTTATAATCAGTAAATGGTTGATAACATAGTCCCTGAACCTGCAACTCTTCTGAATTAAGACTGGATGGAAAACAATTCTGTTTCACAAAAAAAATGAGGTTTTGAACTTTGTTTAGTTCTTGATTTGGACATTCAGTACCTGATTCCGAAACACTGATTCAGAGGGAGCCTGAGTTTCTCACATTTCAGATCAGTACCCTAAACAGCAGTCATTGGCTGTTCCAAGGTAGGGGTGTGTGTGTGTGTGTGTGTGTCTCCCAGCCCTCCACCGCAAGAAACATTCCCAATTAAATTTTAATCAAAACCAATATATTTATACATATGAAAAATCACATTGACTTCAGTGAAACTACTCATATATTCAGAGGCCAGAAGGGACCATTGTGGTCACATAGTCTGTACAATGTGGTCACCTTCTGTATAATACAAGCCATAGAACTTTCCCAAAATAATTCTTTTTGAAGTAGAGCTATATCTCTTAGAAAAAAAATTTCCAATCTTGATTTAAAATTTCCAGTTATGGGGAATCCACCACAAGCCTTGGTAAATTGTTTCCATGGTTAATTACACTCACTTTTAAAATTTACACCTTATTTCCATTCTGAATTTGTCTAACTTCAACTTCCATCCATTGGATCTTATATCTTTGTCTGCTAGATTGAAGAATCAATATCAAATATTTGTTCCCCAAATAGGTACTTATAAACCATGGCCTTGCCACTCCTTAACCTTCTCTTTGTTAAGTTAGATAGACTCAAGGATCTCAATCACTGTAAAGCATGTTTTCTAATCCTTTAATTATATACTTGTCTCTTCTCTGAGCCCTCTCCAATTTATCAACATCATTCTGAATTGTGGGCATGAGAAAGAGACAGTATTTCAGCAGCAGCTGCACTAATGCCAAATATAGAAGTAAAATAACCTCTCTACTCCTATTCAAGTTTTCCCTGTTTATGCATGCCAGGATTGCATTAGCCCTTATTCAAATACAAAAAGTTAACCAAGTGGGTAAGCATTTCCTGTATCAGTGCCACAGTTTATAGCCTTGTATATTTGCACACAAAATTTGCTTGAGAAATACTGGAATCTTCTACTAAAGGTCACATTTGAATATTTGACCACTAATCACTGCCTAGGCAGCTGAGAATATGGCGAGAGTTTTTTCAGGCCTTTAGATATTATCCAGAAAAAGGTTTGGAGGAGGTAGTCTAGCACTATCTGATCTTAAATATGAGATCCTTGGGTTAAGTGGCATATGTAGTGTGTGGAGATATATAGAACAGCTCTTGTTAACTGTATTGTATGCTGAGGAGATGGAGGGGGAAACAGAGACCCATACAAAGAAAGAAGAGTGTATTATTTTTCTGGCATCCTTGTAAGAGCGAGTGACTCAGTCGAGCTTTACATTTTCTTTCTGTGAAAATCTCAGATTGATATGTGAAGTAATAGGGGGTTGTAGGAGGCTGACTTTATCTCAGTGTCTAACTATAATTTTTCTTCATTCTGCTGGATCTATAAAAGTTCCAGAAACCAACATGTTTAGTGTGGACCTCTTCACCCAGTACATTACTCATCATTAAAAAAATTCTCAAACAGTAAGATCCTGTGACAATAAGGTTATATACTGTTGAAATGAGACAGAATTCAGTACCCCGAACAAATGATTTTACTCAGGTCTGTACACTTCTTATAAATGTATCCAAACTTTATTAGAAGGGTATGTGTAAAAAGAATAAGGCTGAACAGATACAATACACAGAATCTATTCTATGTGGTAGGATGACATGGGAGCAAAGACACAAATTGAGATAGCTAGGTTCAGGGAGACATCTACAAAGGTCGGTAAATCAAGAACGAAAGAAGAACTGCAGGTCAGAAACAAACTCCTTTTTATTATCTTTCTCCAGAGAACACACTAATAAAGATGGCTGCTGCTACTGATCATTTTAAAAAGTGGATTAATAAAGGAGACCAGTGAGCTGCAACCTCTGGGGATCAGGTAAGGGGAGAGAAGGGGCATAAAAGGCAATCAGGGGATCTACAGGGCATCAAATACTTTACTACAATCTAAATAAAAGAAAATCTCTCTCTCCGCGCATCCTTCCCTTCAAGATTAAATATTCTGTCAGCCTTTTGAAACACACACACAAATGATATAGACTTATTGTTATAGTGATATGTTTTTTCTCTTAATTTTATAGTAAATGGAATAGATTTGCTAAAATTTTTGACTTTGAATAAGAGGTCACCAACATGAAAAGGTTGAGAAACGCTGATGTAGATTATTATGAGCAGCCTGGTAGCAATTCCCATTATAAAACTTTGTTTGCAGTGCTTATAACTTTGCCAAACTTTAACTATTAGGGATGAAATTTTCCATGCTAGGTGTTTGTCTGAGGCTGAATATTCTTGGAAAAATTCAGTCAAAACAGTCCAGATCAACAGCCTGCCAGGGTAATCCGCTGGCGGACCACGAGACAATTTGTTTACATTGACCATCCTCAGGCATGGCTGCCCGCAGCTCTCAGTGGCTGCAGTTTGCCATTCCCAGCCAATGGGAGCTGCGGGAAGCAGCACAGGCTGGTTATAGCCTTTGAAAAATCACAATTTGCACATGATCTGAAGAATCTGAATAGATCTTTAAAGCTAAAACCTCTGAAGACTATCATAGGAACGGTCATACTGGGTCAGACCAAGGGTCCATCTGGCTCGTATTCTGTCTTCTGACAGTGGCCAGTGCCATGTGCCCCAGAGGGAATGAACAGAACAGGTAATCATCAAGTGATCCATTCCCTCTCGCCCATTCCCAGCTTCTGGCAAACAGAGGCTAGGGACACCATCCCGGCTAATAGCTATTGATGGACCTATCCTCTATGAAAGTGGGCATGCTCAAATGCAGGGCTGATCAGGGCTTTCCCTGCAATTGCTGCCTTGGACTGCTGCAGACTATGCCAGGTCTGACTACTGGAACTGAAAGCAGGAAGACTGTTTCTCATGTGTTCTCAATTACCACTCTGGTGGGCCCGGAGTAAGCTGCCTGATTCCAACACAGAGGGAACAAGAGCTGGACTGGAAGGGAAACTGGGTAAGGGAGTCTGGACAGGGAACTGGGACTGGAGGCTTGTGGATGAGTAGAGGGAAAGTGGCACTTGAAGGGGAAGAGAGGAAGTGACTGTTTGGACAAGGAGTCTGGGATGGGATGGGCAAAGAGACCTGAACTTGGAAGAAGAGAGGAGACAGATCTTATGAGGAGCCAGGGTATGAGGGGAGAACTGGGACTGGTTTGCCAAAAAGACTGGGGAGGAGGTGGAGGAAGGGAGGCAGACAGATTGGAAGAGGATCTTAGAAAGGGAGACTGTGATTTGGACACAGCAGGGATGGAAAATATGGGGAAGCACAACTTGAAGCCAGTGGGGGTGGGGGAAAGGAAGAGACATATCAGATACAGAGAGGGGAAAGGTGGGAACTGGGACTGGTTAGGCTGGGGACAACTGGAAGAGCTGTAAATGGCTGTACAAAGAGACTGGGGATGGGATGCAGGAAATTGGGAATGGGTAGGAAAGGAGAATGGGACTAGGTGTGGAGGGGGCGGAAGAAGATGAGCAGGAAATGCAGAGGGGGACACTAGAACTAGTTGGGTAAGGGGACTGGAGTGGGGATGAGAAGTCTGAATAATGGAGATTGGGACTGGAATGAGAAGCCAGGGGTTGGGAAGAGACACGTTGGAGGGTCAGAGTTGATGGCTCAAGTTTGGGGAAGGAGTGGTGTGGTGGGGCGGCTGCCCCACGCCCGGAGAGAGTGGGCTGCGGCAGGCCCGGGTGCCTGCACATCCCGGCAGCCAATAAGAGAAGGGCTTGTTGCGAGCCAATCAGAGGCCAGATTGGGGACAGCCAATCAGGGCCGAGCTCAGCCATATAAAAGACTGCTCAGGGAGAGAGCAGTCAGTCTGTCCCAGGCCTTCAGAGGGGAAGGTCTGTCTCCAGAGCTGGGAGGCCAGCACCATGGACAGCGCAGTGCAGGCCAGCCTTGGAGAGTGGGAGAAGGTCCTACTCCATAGCCTGCCAGGCGGCAGGCCTTGAAGGAAAGGGCCTAGCGGGAAGAAGGGCCGTTGGGGAAGTGGTCCAGAGGAACAGACAGAGGAGGAAGGAGGACAGCGAGGCTGTCGCTAGAGGGCCTCTGGACCGGGACTCAGAGTAGTGGGTGGGCCTGGGTTCCTCCCCCCCCCCCTCTTTGTTCCCCTTGGCAGTACACCCAGCCATAGGCCACAGGGAGCGGCCAGCCAAAACTACACCAGATCCTGGACGGTAGGGATCGGACTTGGAGGTGTAGAACTGTGGGTCACCCAGCCCCCGGAAAGGGGTGTGAATGGACAAAGGGACACTGTCAGAGGACAGTGTTCCAGAAGAGGACACTGTGTGTTGGGAGCAACGCGGGTCCACATGCCAACCAAAGGCGAGACAACAGTCGGGACGCCACCAGAAGGGGGTGCTCTACTGGATCGAACCAATTCCCTGAAACGACCAGTAGCAGGCGCCGCGGTGGTGAGTCCCTACATTGTCACAAATGGGTAGAAGAATCTGTGCCCACTACAGCACACTCCCCTCCAAAATATGGAATAGAACCCAAGACTTCTTATCATTCCTCTGCTGTCAGCAAGTTTCTGTGAAGCCCACTGACCAAGTGTATCTCATACCCATCTAGTCCTGTTCACATACAGAATAACAATTTACTGCTCAGGCAATCTTAATTTTGGAATTTCCTAAATGTTAGTGCTTGACTTTGCAACCTTAATGTTCTTTTATTGTATTTTTTCTATGTAATTCTATGGAAAGCCACAGTGTACCAATATTGGACAAAACACACTGAGTTTGGGCTTTGTTTTTGTTTTTCCATTTGGCTTTTTTGTCTTCCTTCATTTATCTCTTTTTTTTTTTTTTTTAAAGGAGCAGTATATGTGCTGGACATATGTTCCTAAAATATGTTGTGGGGAGAGTTTTTGCCGCCCCAAGCAGCCAAAAAAAAAAAAAAAAAAAAAAGCTGCGATCACGATCGGCAGCAGCTCTACCACCGCTTCATTCTACAGCGGCAATTCGGCGGCAGGTCCTTCGCTCCAAGAGGGAGTGACGGCTCCGCCGCCGAATTGCTGCCCCCCTCTTCATTGGCCGCCCCAGGCACCTGCTTGCTACGCTGGTGCCTGGAGCCGGCCCTGGCATGCAGCCAGTAGGTGAACTAGTCAAACAATATGGACTCAAGTGCCAGCAATATGCAGATGAGTCACAACTCTCTCTATCCTTCACCACATACAACCACACCACTACTACCAAGACAAGATCAGCTTCTGGATGAAGAATAGCTGGCTGAAGATGAAACCAAGCAAAGAGAGGAGATGCTGGTTTGTTAGAAAAAAGGATTTTGGAGCATTTGCAGCCATGGCACAGTCTTCTTTGATGGAAGGCACAGTCCCACAAATAACCAAGTCAGTCTGTAGTTTAAGAATATGCTTCGATACCTCACTGAAAATAAGTTCACACAAGGCAACATCAGCCGCAGTTATTCATGCCTTCGTCACCTCTCGGCTGGATTACAACAATGTGATATACTTAGGCATGAAACCTTCAGTGGTTAGGAAATTCCAACTGGTACAGAACACTGCAGTGCATCTCCTCAGCACCATGGGCTACCAGGAGCACATCAAACCTGTTCCCCACTCTCTACGTTGGCTTTTCATAAGTTATTGAATCAAATTCAGGGTCTTGAGTCGTATCTCCAAGGCATTCAATGGCCTGGGCTCAGGGCATCTAAGCATAGATCTACAAAGCACACTCGATGCAGTGGTATGTAGCATACATACACTACGAGCCCCTCTAGCACAGGTATAAATAGCAGTGTAGATGGTGAGGCACTGTATTCACATCAAAAAGACATGGCTGAACACCCTATATGCCCCTCTACATGCCCAAACAGTGCCTCCCCCATTTACATTGCTAATTTTAGCAGTGTAGTGTCTTACTGTCTCCCTGCTGTCAGTCTTTTTTTTTTTTTTTTTTGCTTTAGGAAAAGGCTCTAGCAGCAGGGAAGGACTTTGGCAGCAGAGAGAGGTTCTGGCAAGGGTGTGCAGTAGAGCGCATCAGGGAAATGATCTGGCAACTCCCTGCTACTGGAGCCTTTCCCCACTCCTCCCAATCCCTGCCAGTCTTGCATTGATGCATGTAGCTATACGCCACAGTGTGGATGAAGCTTTCTTTTCACTACAGTGTGTAGCTACACATATACTACCTGGAGCAACCAGTGGTGTGCAACATAGATGTATCTTAAAAGACCACTGAAATATCTGGGATGAAGGTCATAGCTGACAGCTCCTCTTCTCTGGCACAATGGAGCTGTGTACAATAAAGGTAAAGGTTGTCTGTGCCAGAGACAGAACTTCCTGGGGCAAGTCTGAGACTTCTAAAGACAAAACCCATACCTTAAACTCAACCTGGAAATCAATAGATTATAAAGCACCACTGTAATAAGGTAATGGTAAGATACATACCCCTGTAAACAAATAGGCTATCAACTTCTACACTTTCTGTTTTAGCTAGAACTAGAACCGAGTGAATAATTGATTTTTTGGTTCACTGTCTGAATCAAAATATTTTAAAAATTGGGTTAACCTGAAACTATATAACACACACACACTCTCTGTATATATAATATAATAGTCTCATTAAAATGAAATAAACAAATTCATTGTGGGTTGACCAAAATACTAAATGTTTGGGGTTATCTAATCCTTATTTTTAAATTAAATTTAGGCAAACTTCATTTTGAAACAAAAACTCAGAATGTTTTGACTTTTACATACATACATACATACATTCCATTAAAACTATTCACTGAATTTGACACAAACTCACAAATAGTTTAGCTCAAACGGAGACTGCATTTTTTGGCAAATAAAATATTAATCATAAAAATTTCACCCAGCTTTAGGTGTAACTCCATATGGAAGTGGTCAAACAAAAGGAAAAAAAATCTGGCAGGAGCTGTTGCCTGATCTTGTGGTAGTAGCTAGGAATCTAATTCCTAGACTGTGAATTCTAAAAAAGTTGTTTGGAATGTTGTGGTAATCATTCAGGTGCAAAGATATTAGAGAGACACTGTATTGAGGTAATATCTTTTACTGGACCAACCACTGTTGCTGAAAGAGACAAACTTTCCAGTTTACAGCACAGCACTCCCTCAGGTGTGGGAAAGGTACTCAGAGTGTCACAGCTAAATACAAGGTGGAGCAGATTGTTTAGCACAAGTAGTTAACACCCATTGTAAGAGACTATTCAAGGTGAAGTGGCCCATTAACACCTGTCATAAACATACAGCTAAGGGAAGCATAAAATCCCTCTTTACCTGTAAAGGGTTAAGAAGCTCAGATAAACTGGTTGGCACCTGACCAGAAGGACCAATGGGGAAAGAAGATACTTTCAAATCTGGTTTCAGAGTACCAGCCGTGTTAGTCTGTATCCGCAAAAAGAACAGGAGTACTTGTGGCACCTTAGAGACTAACAAATTTATTAGAGCATAAGTTTTCGTGGGCTACAGCCCACTTCTTGGGCTGTAGCCCACAAAAGCTTATGCTCTAATAAATTTGTTAGTCTCTAAGGTGCCACAAGTACTCCTGTTCTTTTTTCAAACCTGGGAGGGGGGGGAAGGCTTTGTTTTGTGCTGTGTGGGTGTTCTCTCCGGAAACAAAGGGAGAGACCAAGCAACAAATCCAGCTTCCACTAAAATGATGCATCTAATATTACAGAAATAGTAAGTAATAGCAAGAAAATGCGTTAGAGTATTTTTTTGTTTTTAGCTTGTGAATTTTCCCTGTGCTAAAAGGAAAATTCCTATTTTTGTTTATTTGTTTTGTCTCTCTTCAGCTTCAAATCTGGCTAATTTTAATTTCTTTTGGACTTCACTGTCTATCATCCTAGCCTTCCTGTGCTTAACCTAGCCTAACCCAAGAGCTAGAAAGAAAGAAAGAAAGAAGAAAAACAAAAACAAACAAAAAAACCACTTGTGAATTCCTTTGCAGGAAGTTAACTACCCTGCCCTCAGGCAGAGAAAAAAAACTCCAGCTGCTCACAGCTTAAAGAAAATAAATCCTGGAAAAAAAACCCTCCCTGCTTTCCAAGTAGCCAAAAGGGGGGGGGGGGAAGTCCTTTTAAAATCCTACTGTGCTTTTGGTTCAAAATGATCCCACTTCTGCCACCATGTCAGGGTTCCTTCCCCACTCTGAACTCTGGGGTACAGATGTGGGGACCCACATGAAAGACCCCCTAAGCTTATTTTTACCATCATAGGTTAAAAACTTTTCCAAGGCACAAATTTTACCTTGTTCTTGAACAAGTGATTTAGACAAAGAATCAGGGAAAGGACCACTTGGAGTCTTATTCCCCCAAGCCCTACACCCCCTCTGCTGGGGAAGGATTGAGAATAATATCCTCACCAATTGGTACGGGTGAACACAGACCCAAACCCTTGGATCTTAGAAACAATGAAAAAATCAATCAGGTTTTTTAAAAAGAAATTACCTCTGTAAAATCAGTATGAAAGATAACTTTACAGGGTAACAAAAGATTCAAAACACAGAGGATTTTCCCTCTAGGCAAAACTTTGAAGATACACACCAAAAAAAAAAAAAAAAAAAAAAAGGAATAAACCTTTTCCACAGGGAAAATTCACAAGCTAAAAACAAAAAAAATACTCTAACGCATTTTCTTGCTATTACTTACTATTTCTGTAATATTAGATGTATCATTTTAGTGGGATCTGGATTACTTGCTTGGTCTCTCCCTTTGTTTCTGGAGAGAACACCCACACAGCAGAAAACAAAGCCTTCCCTCCCCCGCCCCCCACCAGATTTGAAAGTATGAAAGTATCTTCTTTCCCCATTGGTCCTTCTGGTCAGGTGCCAACCAGGTTATCTGAGCTTCTTAACCCTTTACAGGTAAGGAGGGATTTTATGCTACCCGTAGCTGTATGTTTATGACAACACCTTTCCTGCCATAGGACAAAAAAACAGTATTGCAAAACCCAACTGTTCAAAAATCATGCCAGTCTCACCAAAAATCATGAGATTGGTTTTCAAATCATGAGATTATGTAAAAATAATAGATTTGGGGTTCTTTTTATTTGCCTTCTGCTTTTTGAACCTTTAGGGTGCAGTGAAATCATATTTTGAAGCTTTCTCCACAGCCATGAGGGCTAAAAACTTACTTTTTCTTTAAGAATGAAGGCTGAAATCATCACATATCCACTTGGCTCCAGGAACTGGGGCTTTAAGGCAAACAATAATTTTCATGAAACTCATGACAAAATCATGAGTTGGCAACACAAAGGCAGGTTAGTGGTTTACAGATTTATAGAATCATAGAAATTAGAGTTGGACGAGACCTCAGGAGGTCATCAAGTCCAACCCCCTGCTCAAAGCAGGCCCAACCCCAACTAAATCATCCTAGCCAGGGCTTTGTCAAGTCAGGCCTAAAAACCTCTAAGGATGGAGATTCCACCACCTCCGTAGGTAACCCATTCCAGTGCTTCACCACCCTCCTAGTGAAATAGTTTTTCCTAATATCCCCCACTGAAACTTGAGACCATTGCTTCTTGTTCTGTCATCTTACACCACTGAGAACAGCCTAGCTCCATCCTCTTTGGAACCCCCCTTCAAGTAATTGGAGGCTGCTATAAAATCCCCCCTCACTCTTCTTTTCTATAGACTAAATAAGCCCAATTCCCTCAGCCTCTCCTCGTAAGTCATGTGTCCCAGCCCTCTAATACTTTTCATTGCCCTCCGCTGGACTCTCTCCAATTTGTCCACATCCTTTCTGTAGTCGGGGCCCCAAAACTGGACGTAATACTCCAAATGTGGCCTCACCAGTGCCGAATAGAGGGGAATAATCCCTTCCCTCGATCTGCTGGCTATGCTCCTACTAATGCAGCCCAATATGACGTTAGCCTTCTTGGCCAAAAGAGCACACTGATGACTCATATCCAACTTCTTGTCCCCTATAATCCCCAGGTCCTTTTCTGCAGAACTGTTGTTTAGCCAGTCAATCCCCAGCCTGTAGCAGTGTATGGGATTCTTCCATCCTAAATGCAGGACTTTGCACTTGTCCTTGTTGAACCTCATCAGATTTCTTTTGTCCCAATCCCCCAATTTGTCTAGGTCACTCTGGACCCTATCCCTTCCCTCCAGTGTATCTACCTCTCCCACCCAGCTTAGTGTCATCCACAAACTTGCTGAGCGTGCAATCCATCCCATCATCCAGATTATTAATGAAGATGTTGAACAAAACCAGCCCCAGGACCGACACCTCAGGCACTCTGCTTGCTACCGACTGCCAACTAGACATCGAGCGGTTGATCACTACCTGTTGAGCCCGACAATCTAGCCAGATTTCTATCCACCTTAGATAGAAGTAAGTGGAGGCCTATGCTGGAGGCCCCATCCCAGAAGATAGCAAGGCAGAGTGTGTGCTTCTCAGGGATAGAAGTGGAACCTAATTTCTACATCTGAACCCTAGAAACAAAACTAAACTCCTTCAAGTTTTTTGGCCAGATTGAATCCAAAGGATTGATCTGGATATAGAATTTTAGATTCAAAGAGAGCTTCAGACATGGAAACTGGCTTCAACCCGGTATCTAATATTAGCAGAGTTGCCTCTAAATACTGTAGGATGTTTTCCAGGAAGAATCAGTTACACTTTTTATGGATTTTACATAATGATCAGATAAGCAAAAAATGAAGTAATATATGACCAAAAAGAACAGTAAACTCCTTCAAGAATGTAATCATAATGAAGTCTCCCAGTGAACAGATAGTAATAAAGGAAACAGGGAAAAAAAGGAGATCGAAATTGAAAAATGTAGCGATTACAAGATCCCAAGCCTACCCAGCAGGTGCTTCTTCAATTTAATGCAATCATCAGTGTATATAGATTTAGTTTTCTTTTTAAAGTTTTGAAGAAAAGATTCCAATTATCTGCTTTTCTATACCAAAATGTCTGTTTAACTTTCAAAGAAAGCTATTGCACAACAAAACTTTAGCACACACGAGAGCCTACTAGTTCCCTTGTCACAACTATGTTGTATGCTATTAAGAAATAAATGATCCCCTTCCCCACAGAGCCATACACTACAATATGCTAACTTTTGAAGTATGTCTCAATAAAAAGCCATATAACAATGCTTGAGGGAATAGGTGTTTCTATTTATAGCAAATGCTCAGATAGGAGAAGTTTTCTTTTATCTCTTAGGGAAATTGCTATATGAATGCTTCCTTAAACTTATTGTACTAAGAACTGATAAACACCTCAGGCTATATTAGCATATCTTTCACATTAATCTAACTCTACCTCTTTCAAATGTTAAAAGTACTGGCATTTGACTACTAGGTTTCATGCAGATCAAGAGGGTATTATAGTTCAAAGCAAATGCCCTGGTAAGGATTAAGGCAGAAAGACAATGAGTCCTATAAATGTCAATTAACATTCTTATTTTACTGTCCCCATATTGAAAGAAAGAACAAGTCCTTTAAAGGTCAAATAATGATCTGATGCTGAAACTGTCCTTAGAATCTCTGCATGTTATCAGGTTGTTTAAAAATAATTCTGTACTGTATAATATATATTTCTGGCTTCATAAAATATTGAAAGATTCCAAGTCTCAGTCTTTCCTGCCGAAAATCTGCCTCAGGCTTGCTTGGAAGTATGTATATTAAATATAATAAACTTCTACCTAAAGTTAGTGCTATTTTTCCTCCTCCTACATTTTAATAATCCTTTAGTTTTCTAGATACATATATTTTGACATTCTGTACCTCAAAGTAGCATCCTGGAACCCCATATTTACCACTGTGATATGATTGAGATGTTCTGAACAAAGTATGCCTTGTGAGGTATCATTTTAAAAGTTTTGATCTGTTGAACATTAATATCTGGTTGGATTGTATGTACTATCATTGTATGTGAAGTTATTTCAATAACGCATATAGCAATATTTCATATGTTGTGAGGTTCGGAAGACCCACAGCCAGCCTTTCAGTTGCAACAAAGGAGGACCCAGAGAGCTTTGATGGCCCATTTAGAAAAGATTCCACTATCCCAGAGACTCCTTAGAGAAGGCATGTATGCAATGGAGACTCATATATATACACATATATATTAAACAAATCATCATTACTGAACGTATACTAGCATTTACTGAGACTCTGATTTAGATATTATAGATGTTAATTCTCAATATCTTTAATTATCAGTTAATTTATGTGGACACTTTTGTATCTTCCGCTGAGGTAAATTGTATCTCCATTGAGTCTAATTTATCCCAGTACACATCTGACCTTCAAGCGTTACTAATCAGAAGATTCACTAAGCATACTGCAAGCTATTTAAGCACTAGGTTAATATGAAGACTTTTCAGAGTATTAACATATCCAAGTCACTTTAGGTTAGCTAATAAGATAACCGTAAGCAATTACAAAAGTTACATTTTCATTAAACCAAAGCAAACAACTTTGCATCACCATGTATTGATGTTGAGAAGCACCAATTAGTCACACTTTCAGAACTTTCACAGCGACTTTGTTATATATGGTGCTGTACGTACAGTATGTATCTATTAAATTATAATTAACTAACCCATCTAAATTCACATGCTTCCCTTAACACCTCCACAGACAACTTGGTCTCCCTGGCTACAGCAATGACATGGGATTCAGAGGGAATCTTGTTCCGCGGTGGTGATTGCATATCATCTACAATATGAACCAATCCTACCTAGTATCCAGCGACAGTTCAACTGATAATGCATGCTAATTAAAAAAAATCCTGTGCCCTAAGCACACCAGAACATGGGTTGTTGTCCCACTGTGGCTCTCCCTCTGTGGTCCCAAACTCCACATGGAGTGGTGGTGTCAGGGGGTCCCTCCCGTCCCCGAGAGGCAGGAGCAGTTCATGAGACTCCTTCCTCTTTTCAGAAATGTCAGCAGTTGCCTCTTCCCACTGGGAGCGGGAGGGGTGGCCGCAAAGGTTCCCTTTCCTCCACAGAGGGGCCCTGCCCTACTTACCTCAACAGCCAGAGTACAACTGCTTGGGTGGTTGGTGTGGAGCTGGAAATCTTCTCTTGCCACACACAGTGCTGTATGGAGGTTGTGTTAGTGGAGCACCAGAGAGGTTGGGGTTTGAGCTAACATGCCTTTGAGATGGATGGCATTTCATCCCTTGCAAATCTATTGTTTTCAGTCTGTATCTGCAGACTCATGCAGATGTCACAGGATTGGTTATGCTTGGATCACATTTTCAAGCTTTTCATCTCACCCATGAAGGTTAAGAACTTACTCTTTATTTTGAATGAAAACATACATTCTAGTATAATCTTGATTCCAGAAGAAGTGGTCCTTAGTACAGGCATATAATGCCTATTGTTTAATCCAGCCCTGCCCTGACTGCTATATAAGGTTGTATAAAAAATCATAGTAGAATGGGGCTGGAAGGTGCCTTGTGAGGTCATCAAGCCCAGGCCCCTATGCTGTGGCAGGACCAAGTAAACCTAGACCATCCCTGACTGAAGTTTATCTAACCTGTTATTAAAAATCACCAATAATGGGGATTCTGCAATTTCCCTTGGAAGTCTATTCCAGAGCTTAACTATCCTTATATTGGAAAGGTTTTTTTTCAAATATCTAACCTAAACCTCCCTTGGTACAGATTAAGCTCATTACTTCTGGTCCTACCTTCAGCAGACATGGAAAACAATGGATCACCACTGTCTTTAGAACAGCACTTAACATATTTTAAGACTGTTATCATGTCCTTGATCCATTTTTTCTCAAGACTAAACATGTCCAGTTTTTTTAACCTTTAACCTGTAGGTCAGGTTTTCTAAACATTTTCACTTTTATTGGATTCTTCTAGATTCTCTCCAATTTGGCCACATCTTTCCTAAAGTGTGCAGTCCAGAATTGGAAATTTGATGGTCTATAGCAGACCCCCTATTTTTCTCTGTCACCCGTATTTTTCCCCTTTTTATCTTTATCTAGAGACTTTCAACTGGTCTGCCTCTCACTCCCTCTGGACCTCAGCATAATTGTGTATATTCTTGATGTATAATGTAACACCTCCCGTTGATCCCCACTTGTCTTTCTGAACAAGCTATACCCCTCTATATCAATATTCCAGGCATGAGATTTATCCCACTAAGTGTATGTGATGCCAATTAAGTCATAATTTAGTTTATGTACTAATACTTCCAGTTCTTCCTGTTTATTTTCCATACTTCTGACACTTGTGTCTAGACATCTAAGATATTGAGTGGATTCCCCCACTGTTACATAAGCAGTGTCTACTTGTGATGGAGTATACCTGGCTTTTGCAGCTCCCTGCTGGAGTCCCTACTACTCTGATACACCTTGCTCCAGGAAAAAGCTCTTTAAGAAGAAAATAGCATCAAGTATTAGACCTCCAGGCTTACTTAGAGAAGTGCTTGAGGCAGCCATTCTGGGAACCATTGAGATCTGGCCCTTCAGTAGCTAGAAGGGCTGGGAACCACCAATAGCCAATCAAAGCCCAACAGGCCAAAATAAAAGGAGCTACCTACTGCTAGCAGAGGGGGAGATCAAAAAAGTGAATGCGACTTACCACTCTACTTAACATCCCAGCCAAGGGGGATGGAGACAATTTCCGATGGACAACCAGGGAGTTGGAATAGGCCAATGTCATTCATTTGCTATGGTGCTGGGGAAAACTATATACACAAAAACAACACTAACAAAGGAAATAGAGAAGAGGGAGGTTATCCAACATAGCAGCCAGCTGACATCAAACCCAAGGAAGAGCAAAAGCTCTGTGACCAGTACAATATCTCTGCAAACAGCTATAATGATAACCTAGGAAAACAAGTACTCATATATTATTCATAAACTCTACAGTAATTCTGTATCTATCTCACTGCTTTCTCAATGTCTAGTCCAAATCAACGCCTGAATGTGAAGAGCAATTGGCTAAAGCTTAACCCAAGCAAGACAAAACAATGTTGGAAAGAAGAGTGAAGTGTTTTGAAGAACACATCTCTTCTATAACAATCTCCACTATCAAGGACAGCTACCAACAGATAGGTAAGTTGGTTTCTGCTCTAGGGTCTCTTCTGACTCCTCATTGCTATTGGATGTCCAAACAAAAATGGCAGCAAAAAAAATCCACTTCCAAGTATGTCCACCTAGAATATTATGTTCCACCTATCAGGGTGACCTAGTTACTATGATTCACGTATTCAGGCCTCTAAGCTTGCTTCCTGCAACTAATTTTATATAGGAAAGATGCTTCATGCCTCAAAAACCTCAAACTAGTACAAAACACAGTAGTCTTTATGCCTACCGTTATATGTCACCATGAACATGTCATTCTGGTGGTCTGATCTCTGCACTGGAAATTCAGAGTCCATTTTTATGTCTTCATTCTGATTTTCAAAACCATCACTGCCCATGACAATTAAAACAACACTGAAAAAATTAAATGGTCTTCCAGTATGCTAGGCTAGACTACAGAAGGCAGAACTCTTATGGGAGCTAGATCTGGACTATTATACCAATATTAGAAGAGAGAAAGAACAACCACTAACCTAACCAAATTCAGAGCTAAGTGTAAACCTGAACTCCCTCAATAAGGTCTCAGACAGATACACACAACACCCATTCACACTAGCAAAAAAAACCCCTATCAAGCTATTCTTCCTACAGGTTAGGAAGAGAGAAAGATTGTTGTTGTTGTTGTTTATATCTTAAATATAAACAAGTCAAGGTGATGGGAACTTTCTAAATACCTGATCTACAGGCAGGTAAACATTAATTGGTGTTCTGCATGTTTTCATCAGGCTTTCAGGATGAATAATTTTACCTTGGTTAATCTTGTGCCATGTACAGTAGCCATTATTTTATTAAAATCTAGTTTACAATTTTTCAATTGTGGTTTTTTGTTTGTTTGTTTTTAAATCTTGTTAGCAGTTTTCATGCTATTGGGTGAATAACAGAGAAAGGGAGAAGGGGCAGGCATTTTGATGGTAAACATTGTGTAGTCGACCCAGAGCAAATTAGCAGAACTGCCCGTACAGGGTGGCTGCCTTGTTGTAATTTAAGTATAGGAGGAGCAGTGGTGACAATAGTGGCAGCTTCTGGAAAAAAAAATTGCATCAAAATGTAAGAAACACGATTATGTATGAGAAAATCAAACTTAGCACCTGCCTCAGAAAGATGATGATGCAGAATGGCAAATTTGCATGTTTAATAGAAGAATGTTTAAAATTCTAGTGACCTTAATGGGGAGTATTTTCATTGCCAATACAGAGAACTGTACAAATAGCTACCACTGCTAATCAGAATATGAGTTTACATCTAATTAGCTGCATGCCATACTGGAAATATATCTAGGACTGAAAATCTCAAATCCATGTTCAGTGAAACAAAACTACTCCTTTTTTTTTTGGTAGAATATGGAAAGCAGGGGACTTATTGAGGGACATTGGCATAATTTTCAGGGCACATATATGCCATTGTGTGTTATCCAGCTGAATTTCAAGTCAGTGTGGAGGAAAGAAGATAGGTACTTAGAAGAAGTCTGAACGTGCTTCAATCTGTTTTAGGGAAACAATGGAAGAGAAGCAGCTCTGTTAAGAATTTTCTGCAAAAACAATTTTGAAAAACCTGACACAAATAGCACAGACCTAAACATGCACACAGTATGCTCTCACAACTGTACTTGTCCTTCTTCGAAAAACACAATTTCAAAGGCAAATTTATCATAGAAAGCATGTTAAAAAAACAACAACAGTGGAATCAAGAAGGCTGGGGAGGACAGACTGGAAAGACAAATATTCAAAATGCAGCTTCTAGTTATGTGGATTGTGCTCAAAATTGAATCATATTTATATGGAACTGTTTGCCACTCTAGCAGCTTATTCAGATTTGTGGGCACAGTTCTCCTGTGTGCATATGCAAATTCTATTCTCTGTGTGTGTTCAAATAGTGAATGCACAAATTATTGTGCCATTAAAATGCACACACAATGTTGGAGGCCTTATTGAAGTTCCTTTGAAACTGTAATGCAGAGAGGTGGATACAGTGTCTACATTCCTTTTTTAATTCTTGATTGAAACATTATTCTGATTTGACAGTGAATGTTAGCACCAAGGCTTGTCTGCAGTGTCACCCTCTATAGTGATGAAGTTTTTGGAAACGTGTTTTGACGAAGTGGTCTAGGGATCAATGTCTTTCCTGGCTGGTTAGTGCTAAGACATAGATTGTAGTAATCAATATATCTGATGACATCAAGCTGTATATTTCCATCTCATCTGACCCAAACTGAATAGTCAATGTTTTTACTCATTATCTGAATGAGATTGTGGAATGGGTAAGAGCTAACTGGCTGAAATTATATTGATCAGCTGGAGGAAGCAATAGGAAGATAGCTCTTTGTTAGAACTTGAGCGATAAGGCAGGAGAGATAATACCTTTCACTGGACCAACTTCTGTTGGTGAAAGAGACAAGCTTTTGAGTTTACAAAGAGTTCTTCTTCAGGTCTGGAAAAGGTATTCAGTGCCACAGCTAAATACAAGGTGGAACAGAACAGGCACGGGATGACAGTACCACTCAGTTTTGTTTTTTGTATTTTTCCAGTGGTCGGGGGCACTCCTGAGATAGGGTTGCAAGTGCATTGAGTGCATATTGGTTAATCTGGGCCTGGTGAGCTTGTCCCTTCCAGAAGACCCCTGTCCATAGCCACACTAGCACTTCAAGTTCTAGAATCCCGTGATAATTTCTAAGAACTCACAGACCAGAAGACAACAATGGTGAGAGGAAGCTCTAGGATATGGAGGATGTTATTCAGGCCCACCGACAGAAATTCTGGGAACCACGGCCGTCCCTGGGGGGGCCGGGTGGAAGTGACGAATTCGTCATTCCTGGGACCGCCCATGCCAGCTTGTGGGGCTCCCTAAAGCATGGGGCCCAGAGCGGTCTCGCATGCCTAGGCAGACTGCAGCCCACCCAGGCAATTTAAAAGGGCCCTTGGCTCCTGGCCACCACCGCTACTGTGGCAGTGGCTGGGGCCCCCTAGGCGCTTTTAAATCGCCCAGGCCCCTGGGCAACTGCCACCTTTGCGCCCTCCCCCCCCCCCCTCCCCGCCCCTGTCGGCAGGCCTGATGTTAGTAGTCAGAGTACAGAGTGTTGAAATGAAGCAGAAATACTATTTTGTTTCAGGTTTGGAATCTAGACTATTGTCTTACTTTTTTCTTTCTCTGTTCTCAAATACTGTATGGATGTATGCATGTAAACTTTGTGGAGATAGTGGGTCTGGGTCTCTTCTCTCTCACATCAGTTTTACAGTGGTGTAACTTCAGGGAATTGCTGTTGACTTTTATAGGTGAGAGAGGAGGATCAGGCCGGTGTGGCTGTTATAGAAAAAACTCTCTTGACTTTAATGGGAATTGAATCAGCCTAGTAGAGAAGTGAAAATGCGACATACACTGCAGCATAATCCTCAGCTCTTTGTCTCCTAGACACCTCCAAAAACTCTTGACCTGACATGATAATCAGTGGTTGATCTCTTCTCCACCTACTTTTCCAACACTACCTGATATCCAGAGATAGTCTCCTAGTACTGAGGTTGGTTTATGCTACAGAGTTAAGCTGCCTTATGTCAACTTATGTCGACTTAACTCTGTAAGCAGCTACACTAAAATGTAGCTCCCACCGATGTAACTCGCCCTCTCCACCGACTTAACTCCACCTACATGAGAGGTATAGCACTTAAGTCGATGTAGTTACGTTGATGCAGTGTCACTGTAGACACTACATTGCTTACATCAACTGTTGCTTCCTTTTAGAAGCTGTTCCACAATGCCCCACACGGGCAGTTTAATTGGTGCAAGCGCTCTTGGTGAGCCACCGCCAACGAAAGGAGTGTAGTGTGGACATGTAAAATGGATTCAATTACTCCGGTGGCTGTAAGTTGATGTAACTTACTTCAACTTAATTTTGTAGTATAGAATTTCCCCAAGTAACTTCTGCTTCAGTAGGGATGGAGACACGTTGACCTTAGGTTTCATTTATCCCAGCAGAGAAATCTTGCTGTCCCCAGCAAAAAATAAATATGTACAGATACACTCACAGGGGACTGTGTGAAGGTTAATGTTCATAAAGCTCTGTGTAAAAGTTAGGTTATTATTTATTTACTTATTAAGAGAGAGCCTGTTATGAAATTACCTTCAACTTGGAATCAGTCAGTTGTAAATCATTGTGTTCTATTAACTATTTCTTTTTGGATGGTCCATGGACCTTATTGTGGTGGGTGAGCTTGAAAAAGAGTGAGACAACCTGCAGGCTCAGCTACAGCAACTCCACAGCAGAAGGCATTTGCATCCATATTGGGTACAGCCTTGTTGGAGAAAGGGTATATGATGGGGTGAGTGGACTACACAGGCCCTGAAGGAGTTAATGTGGGCTGCTGATTAACATACTTGGAAGCACTTATGAAAGCGACAGCCAGGCTTCGGTGATAATGAAGCCCAGCTGGGGTGGGGCTGGTTGGTGATTATAAAGCCAGGAATTTTGTGGAAAGAAGGGACTGCAGGAAGAGAGGCTGCTGTCACTCTCTGGTGGATAAGAGATAGGAACTGGTCCAGAGAGGCAGCAAGGAGCCGGAGGGAGTAGACCTTGGCTGCCAGCTACAGGGACACTGGACTGGAGCTGAGAGTAGAGGAAGAGCTTAGGGTCGCCTACCAGACACTGAGACAGGTGGGGTGAAATCCCCTGAGGTAAGGGGGGTAAGGATCATGGAGCCCAGAGACAGACAGAAGACCTGCTATAAGGTCATTGGACTACATCTTGGTTGCACTCTGTTACCTTGGAAGGGCAGGACAAAAGCATGACCTGGCCAGAGGGCCAAGTTACAAGAAGAGAGACCACCACAGCAACATTGTGACTTTTGGCAGGGGACACCATACAGGGAGAGAGCCACACACCTTGCCACAAAGAGGTGCTCTTGTGGTAAGAGAACCTCTTAACAGGCTGCATTAGTGTTCCCTACATTTCATGGAGTGTTTGGGGAACACAGGGCCTGTACACCCTGTATTCCCCTTTTCCAAAACAGGGTGCAGGGAGGGGATGAGGAATGGGGAAGCCTAGCTCCATCCATATCCAAGGCACAAGACAGTGGAGCTGAACTGGTGTCAGAGGTAAAGAAACCTGTACCTGGGGAAGGGCTTGAGCAAGTTGCTTCTCCTCAGGAGCAAAGGGGAAGCAGAAAAGGAATTGCAAGTGACTACATCACAATCCCTTTTTGGAGCTTTTTCTGGGGTATAGCAGCCATGCAGTGCCCTCATTCAGAGCTTTGTGCACATGTTTATCTAGCTTGCTGAATAATTCTCAATCTGCATTGTTTTCACAATAAATTCACTACACATGTTCAAAATTCAAGCTGTTTTTATTGTATGCATAGATCATGTAAGTTTCCGGTGTGGACGGAAGTAATTTTTAAAATCATGTTTGCAGCATGAAAGCTTATGATTACAAATTTCTGCAAATAGTCTGCTCTATTTGGTTAAAACTTGCTTTTACTATCAGTAAACTCCTTCATTAGAATATTCATAAAAAGGTAAAGGTTGTGGGCACAATCAAAGCAGATTTAAAAAAAAATCCTATTAGATGGAAATATTTGGACAGTATTTCCCCTGATTTAGATAGGATCCATAATACAAAGTTACAATAGTTTGCATGGGTTTGATTTCTTTCTCTAAAGCATCCTTTGGTTATGAATTCACATTCTTTTTTCCCCTCAAAATATTTGGTAATAAAAATGCTCTTCTAAAGCCTGATTCTCCTCTTACTTTACAACACTTTTCCATTACTGTTACACCAGTGGAAGTCTGGAGCAATAGAGAAGATTCAGATTCCTAGTTCAGAGTGCTGGTAAATTAAGATTTCCCAGATAGCAAAGCACAATAAATAGCACTTACATTTTCTTGGCACAGCTCAACCAGCTGAAGTGAGATAAAACAACAGTGGTTGCTAGGTGATGTAGACTGAATCGGTTGTGTGTGGAAACAGTGTACGTCATTTGGACGCATTAACTACAGTACCAAAAAGTCTGAAGTATAATAATCTGTGAGATGCAGTATTTTTTGCCTTCTTTCTATTTAGGGTTATCTGCTCTGGATTGCTGTGTGGGTGAACATTTAACACAAGGAAAGTAAAAAGGAAGATTAAACAAAATCCACAGATCATCGTGCTCTTCACAGAATAACGTAAATCTGTCTTTCTTGATTGAATATTTTTTACATCATTAAGAAAGTACTTGTCCCTATAATATCAGACTCTCCCCCCTCCTCCCACTAAAAATTATCTCTGGAAAGGTGCCATAGGTAATTTGAGTTCTAGAGGAAATTTTTATTGTTATTATTTGTAAAATTAAGAGAGCTCTACATGGATACAAAATTTGTATCCACATCTGATCTGCAAACATGGTCTATGGATATCTGTGGATATAAAGTCGCTATCCATGGATTTGCAGGGCTCTTGATATTAAAATTTGGATCCATATCCATCTGGGATCCTCAAACATGGTCCGCGGACATCCGTATCCACGGATATCCGATACGGACGTCCACGGATATCGGATATGGATATCTGCAGATAGAAAGGGGGTATCCGCAGATTTTCAGGGCTCTAAAAATTAGGCTTCAGATAGAAACTCTGACTTTCCCCATTGAAATGTCCCTACAAATTCTTAGGGCACAGTAATAGTACTTAATAACATCCATTAAACTTCTCATAGAGATGATGATGGTCACAGAAACTTTCAGGAATCTTTGTCTTTTGTAGTGTTGACATCTAACAAGTCCCAAATACTTTTAGGAACTCTGATAAAAATGGACCAATTTAGGAGCATTTGGGGGCCTAACCTAACTCCCTTAGAATTCAATGAAAAGATTCCTGTTGACCACAAAGGGAGTTTGATCAGGTCCTGAATGAAAACCAAACTTTTGAAATAAAAAATATTGACGTAAAATTTTTCAAAGGATTGTTTGAGATTCTATGGCAAGAAAACATCAGATATTTCAAAATGAGATATTTTTTTTTCAGTCCCATAACTCAAAAACAATTTGCCTGATGTCATTAAAATTCCCACTCTTTCCCCTGCCATTCCCCACCCCCCAACTTTTCTTCTCTCCTAAGAGTAAGCAAGAGACACTTCAGGGGGAAGAAAAATATTTTTTTCAGAGATGTGTGGTATCAAAATTGGACTTATAATAAACGATCTCACAACTTTATAGTCATCACTACTGTGGTTTCATAGTTCTGTATTCTCAAAGCCAGATACCTCAGTGATAGCTAAGGGTACTCACACATGCTTACTTTATTGGCAAAACATAGCAGTGCGCTTTGCAGCATGGGTATCTAAGGCTTTGTGCTGATCTCACTTACACTGGTATAAATTGGGAGCAACGTCTCTGAAGTAAACAGTTACATAGTAATGAAACTGTGACCTAAGTGAAATCAGAATCAGTCTGTTGGGTTCAGATTCTGATTTCATTTATTCATACTGAGCAGTAACTTACTCCACAAGTGGCTCCATTGATTTTGGTGGGAACACTTGTGCAATAACGTAATATTAAATCTGAGAAAGGGTTTCAGAATATAGGCCAGCATTTGTAATGTGGATCTGTTTTATTCATATCATAAAATACTTTCTTGTCAGTACTTAATCATTCCAGATCCATAAAATAAAGCCTTTGACAAATTGACTTTCACATGACTTTCTATTGTACAAGTCTCCAAAAGCTATCGTGCTTCCAAAAGATATTTTTCCATCAAAAATGAGTTAGAACCTTCAATAAGCCAAAGGCACACACTAAAGACAATGCAAACCAGAATGCACAAAATATATGTAATGATAATATACCAGTTTCTCATGGTGACTATCATTAAGAACTTTCAACTAACAATTCAGTAAGACCTTTTCTTTAACAGATTCTCATTAATCACAAAGCATATTCTCTTGTCTCTAGAGACACTGGAGGCAGAATCCAACTGCAAAACATTTCTAGTACTGTACAGAGAAAAGGATTGCACTCTAACATTTAAAGCTTATGAGAAGATATGAAAATAATGAAATAAATCTGTGGATGCTTCAAGGTTATAGTTCAGGGTATTAAAATGTTATGCAAAATAAACATTCCAGGGAATTCTAAACAGATCACAGTGGATATTGCAATAGCCAGGCAAACATACACTAGATAACCTTATCTGTATTTTATTATCTAAACTGTGCAATCATTAGTTTCTATAATGCCACAAGTTTGAAATTAATTTATTTCCATTGTTCTTCTGTCATATATAAAAATTACATTAAAAGAATGTTAAGGCTGCATAGTCAAACACTCAAAAATTAGGAAATGTCAGAATAGAGGTTACCTGTGCAACCTTAACTTGGCCCCTTTGTGTGTATACACTATTATACAGTCTGTAATTACATGATCACATACTGTTTTTTTTTTCCCCAACAGGACCCCCTACTTCAGAGGTTCTGAAACTGGGGGTTGTGACCCTCAGGGGGTCGCAAAATTATTACATGGGGGGGGGGTTATGAGCTGTCCGCCTCCACTCCCAAACTGCGCTTCACCTCCAGCATTTATAATAGTGTTAAATGTAAAAAAGTGTTTTTAATTTATACGGGCGGGGGGGGTGACACTCAGATGCTTGCTGCGTGAAAGGAGTCACCAATACAAAAGTTTGAGAACCACTGCCCTACTTCATTCAGTGCATGGGATGGATGGTGTTCATTGAATGAGCAGCTCTTTAATGTTGTGTTTTCATATTATTCAGTGTGTAGCCACTGGCCTTATATACTGCATGCTCTTCAAACTCTGCTCTAAAGACAGAAGTAATTTCCTCATCAATATTTCTAAGGTGCTCATCACTATCACACACATTAATTCATTTTTTTGCGCCCTCTCCCCACCTGAGATGAAGGGGTATTTTTTCCATTTTACTGATGGGGAACTGAGGCAGAGATTTAATGTGAAGTATCCAGTAATTCTGGGTGTCCAAACTAGTTTGACAGCATCTATTTTTCATGCTGATTTTCATTAATTATATTACCTTCCATTAATTCTTTATTAATGGAGTCTTGTATCAGCTACTCCATTATCTTGCCCGGGATCAATACAAGACTGACAGGCCTTTAATGCCTGGGTCATCCCATGTACCCTGATTAAAAATTGGCACAAAATTAGCTTTCTTCCAGTCTTCTGAAACTTCCCCAGTGCGCCAAGACTTATTGAATGTCAACATTAATGGTCCAGTGAGTTCCTCAGGCAGCTCTTTTAAAATTCTTCAGTGAAACTTATTTGGACCTGATGATTTAAAAGTGTCTGACTTTAGTAGCTTCTGTTTAACATTGTCCAGAGATACTAGCAGAATGGAAAAAGTGTTATCACCAGATGATATCATCTGTTTCTTTCCCCAAATACTGAACAGAAATATTTATTGAACACTTCTTCCTTTTCTAAAATTATTATTGAGAATTCTACCATTTCCATCTAGTAATGGACCAATACCATTTCCAGGATTCTTTTTGTTTCTAATATATTTAAAAAACCTGCTGCTGGACTCCATCTTGGGATATCAGTATTTTTCCATGTGTCTGACGAAGTGGGCATTCACCTGCAAAAGCTTATGCTCCAATACATCTATTAGTCTTTAAGGCGCCATAGGACTCTTTGTTAGTATTTTTCCACTGACTAGTGTGGGAACCAAGCTTTGAAACAAAGGGTTACCACCATATGCAAAGGCTATATAAAGCAGGGGGAGTGACATCATCTTGGTTCTAGACTGACTCCCCCTTGCAAAGAGACTCCTGGAAACACCTAAGAAACCAGAATTGGACGGGGGGGGGGGGGGGGGGGGGGAAGAGTGCTGAACCCAGGCTAAAGGGATTTTTAATCTGTAAATGGAACACCTGGGGATTCTAAGATGTAAACAAGTGCAGCTTGCCCCTTAAGAATCTGCAGCCTGCTTGTATCATCACTTAGGGTGAGGATCTGCTGTTCATATCCAATGTCTTTAGTATATTAAGCTTAGTTTGCATTTTTCTTTATTTGCTAGCTAATCTGCTTTGATCTGTTTGCTATCCCTTATAATCACTTAAAATCTCTCTTTTATTTATTTATTTATTTAGCTTTGTTTAAAACCAGTGTGTAGGAGTCCTAATTCAGGACAGACAGCTGTTGTATATTCCTCTCCACATTGCAGGGAGGGGGGGGGAGGGGGGACAATTTCATAAGCTTATGCTATACAGTTTTGTGCAGCACCAGACAGTATAATTTTGGGTTTACACTCCAGAGAGGGTGCGTGCCTGAGGCTATGTCTACACTACCATGGTAAGTCGACCTAAGTTATACTACTCCAGCTACATGAATATCATAGCTGGAGTCGACGTAGCTTAGATCAACTTACCCTGGTGTCTACACTGCGCTGAATTGATGGAAGATGCTCTCCCCTTGACTTACCTTACTCCTCTCGTTCCTGGTGGAGTACTGGAGTCGACCAGAGAGCGCTCTACCTTCGATTTAGCGAGTCTTTACTAGATTTGCTAAATTGACCGCTGGTGCATCAATCGCAGCAGCATTGATCCCACGGTAGTGTAGACATAGACCTAGCTGGAGCCTTCCCCTGCAGGGTTGATCACAGAGTCTGCATGTAATTGCAGCTGGGTGTGTCCCTGCTTGTATGGGTGGTGGTGAAGGTGCAGGCTGGAGTCTGGAGAGAGCTTGTCACCCTAAAATAGTGTTAAGGGAACCGAAGCTGGTGTGTGAGGGGGCCTCAGAGGTACCCCAGTTCCAGGTGGCACCCTCAGAGGAACCCGTCACAGGGCATTTAGTAAGGTGTTCTTAATTGATTCCCAATTATTATTCACATATTTCTAATTAAATTCTTCCTCGCAGCTGATTTGGCTCAGAATTGTTTTCAGCTTTATGAAATTGGCCCTATTAACACACCAAGTATATATATATATATTGCTGGTCTGGACTTTATTCTGCTTGCACATTATAAATGTGATCAAGTCATAATCACTTGTACCTAAGCTACCAATAATTTTTAGTTCTGTGATCAGTTGTTCTTTATCTGTTAAGACAAGGTCTAACAAAGAATTCCCCTGTGTTGGCTTCAACACTTTCTGAATTAAGAAATCATCATCATCTGTAATGTTAAGAAATTCCAAGGATGTTTTAGTACAGGCAGCATGAGACTTCTCGCATATGTCACTCAAATTGAAGTCCGGCTTGGCCATGCAGCTTTTTTTCCGACACATTATAGATGGGCTCATAAGGAGGCGGTCATCCTGTTCTGTGTGATTTGATGGTCTATAGCAGAGATCAATCCCACATCTTGTGATTTATCTGTTAGGGCATTGATCCATAATCATTTAAGATCATTTTCTTCCAAGTTATCAGTGACTTGGAAACAGGTAATGCCTTTTTTTTGACAGAGTGCCATGCCCCCTCCCCTTTGGCCTACTCGATCTTTCCTAAGTAGGTTATAACAACTGGCTGAATCATCTCACCAGGTTTCAGTAATACCCCCTCGATCAAATTTATGCTTATAAATGTGCAATTCCAATTCCTCTTGTTTGTTAGCCAGGCTCTGAGCACTAGTAAATAGGCAATTCAAGAATTTCTTCTTTTCATGTCCTTTGATTCCTTGATTAATTTTGTTCTCAACATCTCAATTTTGTGCTGAGTGCTAACATCTTCCCTCTTTTTATCCTGACCTTTTGCTAGTAGGTTAACTCTCTCCTGACTACTCTAAGCAGCCTGTCCCTGAGGAGTTTGGTCCTCCTCCTAATGAAGTGGAGGCCATCCAAACTATATACCTCATTCCCCCTAAGAATTTGACCTGATGCACCACAAAATCAACCCCCCCTTCCGTATACCACTTACCAAGCCAGTGTTTCAATTCCAAAATCTTTGGTCTTCTGTCTTCCTTCATGCATAGAACAAGACTCTACAATATAGTGCTGTTTTTGCAACTTTAACTGGAGACAGGACAATGACTCTTACTTTTGGCAAAATGCATCCTTCCTCTAACGTCTTCACTATATTTCAGAGTAACAGCAGTTCCACTGTCTAACTTTTAATAGATTTTAAATGTTTTATATCAGGTTCAATATCTTTGTAAAATGGGATTCCTGTGATTGTTCTGATCCAGGCCTCTGCATTTAATAATTTAAATATCTGAGGCCTTTGTGGGGCCATGTTGCTTCCTTAAAGTGGAGAAAAAGTCTAATGCCATTAAGTAGGTCATTCAGTTGGCCTCTGCCACACAGAAGGAACAAACTTCAGGAGATGCTCCACTACTTCTCTGCAGCAGCAAGAAATGTCTTCAAGAAGAGGTTCAGTGGAAAGTGTAGAGAGGATTTGAACTCCATGGTCTTCCCAGCAACAGAACTATAAAGAAGCATTCATTTTTTTTCCAGGAAGAGGATACCTGTGAGCAGCATGAGACACCAATCAGTACAATAACCCAATGGTAGAATCCAGCATTCTCTTTATCAACTCCACTGCTGTTTAGTTGAAATTTACCACACTGCAATGTCAATACTACTTGTGCTCCATTGCATATAGCATTCGTTGGAGGCTACAGAGTACATGTGGTTTGATTTGAGATTTCAGAGCCATTATGGAAACTGGGGCATCACAAATGTTGAAACCCCACAGCTAAGAGCACTAGCAGCATCCAACAAGATATTTCTCTCCCACACAGCTTTGGAAGTTACAGTAACTGATCCTGAACCTCAGTAAAGGTTTGGCTTTGGCAGGAAGAATATTTGAGCTGGTTCTTATTTTGCCAAAGTCAGATTGGCCCGTTCACAGCACCCACAATGTGGGATTAATTTAATTTTAGACAGTGTTTCATAATTTAATCTCTGTTGTTGCCCACCAAGTTGATTTATGTTGTTGAGGATGTGGAGGGAAGGATACGGTCTTCTCTTTTTTGTAATAAAACCAAAAGGAATGTAAGCACAAAATGGTAAAACAAAGCATGAAATAATGTGCTTAATTTGTGCCAAGGTTTGACAGGGCTGAGACCTGGCACCTCTAGGCTTGGCAGTTCATAGCCCTGGCACCTGTAGGCTTGCTGCATCAGTTATGAATGTAAAAAACAATTGCTTGAGCCCCGGCACCTAATTGCTTGAGCCCCAGCACCTCTTTTACTACAAATTAAGCACAGTGCGGGTACAATGAAACCAGCTAGAACACTCCTTTGGACTGCATGCTGACATTGCCTAGTCAGGTCTCTAAAGCAGAAAATGACATACAGTACAGACTTCTATAACCAATAACAAAACAGACCTTTTTATTATGTTTTAACAGTATTACATCAGTAAATATACTGATTGATCCTGACAAATAAGGGTATAGAAAACAATCTGTTAAACTTGCATAATAGACAGGTTTTGTCAACAAAAAGCACCCCAGGTAAATGCTAACAATGATGGAGGCTAAGAAATTTTTTTTAATCTTGTGTTATGTCTCAGAATTACTCACAGAAAGTTCTTTATGTGCACACATACAAAATAATTTCATCTTAGTAATGAACACTCCATGCGACTTCTAAAAGTGCGGGGGGGGGGGGGGGAGGGAGGAGGGCTAGAGCACACCCTTAGGCAGCACCTTGAGTACAGGACAATGTATAAACTACACTGCCACAGGAGAACCCCCTGCAAGAAATGTTACCTCTCACACACCCTTCCCATGCTTCCCTCTTGCTCTTTTGTGATGGTGGAGGGTTATTTTACTATAGCCCTTTACAGGGTTGAAGCATACTTGCAGTCATTATAGGAGTGATGGTGCCATGGCTGTACCTCTCCCTACCCACTCTCCACCTTTCCCACCCTCTTGCTTACAAGCGTGGAGTGATGGTATTGGGTATGCAGCCCCTATTCTCCTACATTGCCTGCAGCTGCAATCCAGACAGCCTTAACACAACTGAGGCCTGGTCTACACTAGGCTTTTATGTCGAATTTAGCGCCGTTACATCGAATTAACCCTGCACCCGTCCACACCACGAAGCTATTTAGTTCGACATAGAGCTCTCTTAAATTCGACTTCTGTACTCCTCCAAAACGAGAGGAGTAGCGCTAAATTCGAAATGGCCATATCGAATTAGGCTAGGTGTGGATGGAAATCGACGGTAATAGCTCCGGGAGCTATCCCACAGTGCACCACTCTGTTGACGCTCTGGACAGCAGTCCGAGCTCGGATGCTCTGATCAGCCACACAGGAAAAGCCCCGGGAAAATTTGAATTCCTTTTCCTGTCTGGCCAGTTTGAATCTCATTCCCTGTTTGGACAGCGTGGCGAGCTCAGCAGCACTGGCAACGATGCAGAGCTCTCCAGCAGAGATGGCCATGCAATCTAATAGAAGGAGGGCCCCAGCATGGACTGATCGGGAAGTCTTGGATCTCATCGCTGTGTGGGGCGATGAGTCCGTGCTTTCAGAGCTGCGCTCCAAAAGACGGAATGCAAAGATCTACGAGAAGATCTCTAAAGCCATGGCAGAGAGAGGATACAGCCGGGATGCAACGCAGTGCCGCATGAAAATCAAGGAGCTGAGACAAGGCTACCAAAAAACCAAAGAGGCAAACGGACGCTCCGGATCCCATCCCCACACATCCCGTTTCTACGAGGCACTGCATTCCATCCTAGGTGCGGCCGCCACCACTACCCCACCACTGACCGTGGACTCTGAGGATGGGATATTGTCCGCGGCAGGTTCCTCGTCGGACATGTTAGCGGACGGGGAAGATGAAGAAGGAGATGAGGAGGACGAGGCAGTCGACAGCGCTGGCACCGCTGATTTCCCCGACAGCCAGGAGCTCTTCATCACCCTTACCGAGATCCCCTACCAACCGTCCCCATTCCTTACCCCGGAGACAGAATCAGGGGAAGGATCAAGCAGTGAGTGCTTTAAATATCTAAACATTTATTTTTACAAGAACTAGAATATTTATAATATTAACAATGGCTGTTTATTAAAGTGCTTAAACATGTAAACAATTAACTGCAAAAAAACTGGAATATTTACAATCGTAACAAAGGGTTTTTCATGATTTGTCTGCCTTAGGCTCTTCACAATTTAGTCCCAAGTATTTAAAATTTTTTTTACAATGTCCGGTAAGTCATGATTATGCTGCCCAAGACGCTCCACTCTTTAGTCCCAGTGCACCTACGCGAAAATCCGGTCAATATGGCCGGGGATGGAGGCGAAATCCTCATAGGAGAACTCCTCGTAGGTCTCAAGAAGGTACATTTCCAGCCTGTTCATCAGGTTCCTGGGTAGGGCGATCTTAGTGGGCCCTCCGTGGTAGGACACGTTACCGCGCCACAACACCATCAGATAGTCTGGTATCATCGCCCTGCAGAGCATAGCGGCAAACGGCCCTGGTTTCTGAAGGCTTTCTCGAAACATCCTTTCCCTCTGGGACTCCGAGATCCTCAGCAGGGTGATGTCGCTCATTACGCCCTGCTTTGAATTAGGGAGGGGAATGTTAGTATTGGGACTGCTTTACAGCCACGCGGTGGAGGGAGAGGGGCAGCATACAGGGATCTTTCCCTGGAACAGCCGCGAGGGGGTGGGACAGGGGCATAGTTCATGCTGTCCTGATTGCTGGCAGCAGAGACTGGCATTGCTTTCAATGTGAAAGGAGGCCAGTGCTACTAGTACAGTTTTAAGCAGCCAGAAGTCTACGGCTTACCATGATTGCACGCTACAGAAGTTCAGGTGTCCTGCCACGCTTCTCAGATAACTGCAAGACCACTGCAGGACCCCAGGCACTGAAGGCGATGGCCGAAAATTCGACCTTGTCCTGAGTGCGCATGTGAGAGGTGCAGTGCATGGTCTTGTTCACAGAGAAAGACTAGGTTCTTTGTACACAACTTCATTTATCTGTCTCAGGAATTCACTCCATTTTTCCCATTCACACAGACACATCTGCGACTGTCTCCCAACCCAGCCTGTCAGCACACTCCCAGAGGCTAGCGCAGATTAGGAGGAGGAAGAAGAAGACGCGGGAGGACATGTTCTCAGAACTAATGAGCTGTTCCCGAGCCCAGGCAGCCCAGCAGACACAGTGGAGGGAGAACTTGTCCCAAATGCACCGAGCAGTCATGGAACGGGAGGAGAGGTGGCGTCAGGAGGACCAGCAGGCTACTGAAAAGCTGCTTGGACTTCTGAGGGAGCAAACGGACACGCTCCGGCGCCTTGTGGATGTTCTGCAAGACCGGAGGCAGGAGGACAGAGCCCCGCTGCGGTCTATCTCTAACCGCCCTCCCCCGCCACCAAGTCCCACACCCCCCTCACCCAAAGTACAAAGAAGGAGGGGCGGCAAGGGCCGTTAAAACTTTCAGTCAACCCCTGCAGACTGCTCTAGCACTAGAAGGCTCTCATTCCCCAAAATTTTAAAAGTCCTTTCCTACACACCTCACAGAAGCCCCCGTGCAAGTTTCAACCCCCACGTTTCATGTCTGGTTCATAATAAAATATTCGTTTCTGTTAATTACTGTTTCCATGATTTTATTTTGGAGGAGAGTCTGTCTGAACGAGGGGAAGGGGCATGGTAATTGGACAGGACAGTCACCTTTACCAGGGTACAGAGGCGGGGTCAGGTCCAGGATCAGGACACATACCCAGTGCAGTGACTAGTGACCCTGTTCAATCTGGGAGGTGGTTTTCGTGTTCTGGGGGGGGGGGGGGGGTTGCTCTGTGACTTTGTGGCGGGGGAGGGCAGTTACAGATCTAATGCATCACAGAGCCCCGCAGCAGGGGAGCTGTAACCCTCCTCCCCCTGCCAGACAGTCACATAGCCGACACATACACGCTGTCCCGCCCAGGAGGGCTGGCAGGCTCTGTTGAAACAACCAGTCCACCACTGCGGAACCCGTCATTCCTGGAGTTTAGAAGCATCATTTGCATCACAACAGTAAACCCGCACCCCGCCACAGTCTGCGTCCCAGGTTTAAAACATTCCCGCGAAAACAGTAATAAAGACAACGGTGTTCATTAACAAAACAGAACAGATTTTATTTTTTGGGAAGGGGGTGAAGGGGGTATGTAACTGGAGAGGATAGTCAACGGTAACTGGGTAAAGAAACGGTGGCAAGTTCAGGTTCTGAGTCCACAAACTTAAAATTCACTGGTGACCCTGCTCAGTCTGGAAACTGTCTTTCAAAGCCTCCCGGATGCACAGTGCGTCCCGCTGGGCTCTTCTAATCTCCCGGCTGTCTGGCTGGGAGTAATCAGCAGCCAGGCGATTTGCCTCAACCTCCCACCCCACCATAAAGGTCTCCCCCTTGCTCTCACAGAGATTGTGGAGCACACAGCAAGCTGCAATAACAATGGGGATATTGGTTTCGCTGAGATCACAGCGAGTCAGTAAGCTTCTCCATCTCCCCTTGAGACGGCCAAAAGCACACTCCACCACCATTCTGCACTTGCTGAGCCGGTAGTTGAACAGTTCTTTTTCTGTGTCCAGGGCGCCAGTATAGGGCTTCATGAGCCAGGGCATTAGCGGGTATGCTGGGTCCCCGAGGATCACTGTAGGCATCTCCACATCCCCAAGAGTTATTTTGTGGTCCGGGAAGTAAATACCTTCCTGCAGCCTTCTAAACAGACCAGAGTTCCTGAACACGCGAGCGTCATGAACCTTGCCCGGCCATCCAACGTTGATGTTAGTAAAACGTCCCTTATGGTCCACCAGTGCTTGCAGCACCATTGAAAAGTAGCCCTTTCGGTTGATGTACTGGCTGGCCTGGTGGTCCGGTCCCAGGATAGGGATGTGAGTCCCATCTATAGCCCCACCGCAGTTTGGGAATCCCATCGCGGCGAAGCCATCTATGATGGCCTGCGCGTTTCCCAGGGTCACTACCTTTGACAGCAGTACCTTCACGATTGCCTTGGCTACTTGCATGACAACAACCCCCACGGTAGACTTGCCCACGCCAAACTGGTTCGCGACTGACCGGTAGCTGTCCGGCGTTGCAAGCTTCCAGAGGGCTATGGCCACTCGCTTCTGGACAGTCAGGGCTGCTCGCATCCGGGTGTCCTTGCGCTTCAGGGCAGGGGACAGCAACTCACAAAGTTCGAGGAAAGTCCCCTTCCGCATGCGAAAGTTTCGCAGCCACTGGGATTCATCCCAGACCTGAAGCACTATGCGGTCCCACCAGTCCGTGCTTGTTTCACGGGCCCAGAATCGCCGTTCCACAGTATCCACAAGACCCATTGCCACCGTGATGTCCTCGGCACTGGGTGTCGTGGTTTCAGACAGGCGTGTGCTACTCTCGGAGTTCAGGTCCTGACCCCGGTGCCGTAGCCTCCTCGCCTGATTTCTCTCTATCTGCCTCAGTGAAAGGTCGATGATGAGCTGCGATGCGTTGACAACGGCCACAACTGCAGCGATGGTCACAGCGGGATCCATGCTCGCAGTGCTGTGGCGTCCGCGCTGTCACTGACCAGAAAAGTGCGCGAACTGATTTCCCGCCGGCGCTTTCAGGGAGGGAGGGCGGGAGTGACGGTTGGATGACGACAGTTACCCAAAAGCACCCTCGACACATTTTTTTACCCAGAAGGCAATGGCGGCTCGACCCAGAATTCCAATGGGCAGCGGGGACTGCGGGAACTGTGGGATAGCTGCCCACAGTGCACCGCTTCCAATGTCGACGCTTGCCCCGTTAGTGTGGACTGACAAAGTCGAATTACTGTCCTTAGTGTGGACACACACGTTCGACTTTGTAATATCGATTCCACATATTCGATTTAACTAAAATCGAACTACTCTCGTAGTGTAGACATACCCTGAGTGAATGGTCCCTATTTCACCATGTGGCTGCATTACTATTAGGGACATTCTAGGCCATTGTGATTAAGAGAACACCATAGGGGAAATAAATAGCTGAGCAAAGGAGGTCTTAGAGGGGAGATAAACAGTGTAGCACAAAATCCAATAATAAAATATTGAATAACACTTTTAAAAACTATTATATTGCTTATAAAATACCAGCTCTAGCACACAAGGAATAACACACACACACACACACACACACACACAGCCAAAAAAACCACATTAGTTTCATAAGAGTTCTCTTTTATTTCAGGGTTTTAATTAATTTAAATGATCACCAAAATAGATCCATGATAATATTACTCAAGTAGAAATATACGGTCAAAAATAGTTTCAGCATCTGAACCATTTAGATTAACATCTCACACATTAATAACTCCTTTTTTCCCTCCCAAAGTGCTCCTTATATGATGTTTTAGCATGCTCATATAAAAACAGGATTTCTTCTGTTCCCAACAATAACACATAATTTTGCAGAAATAAGTAAAGAGATGTTAAGACCTAATGAAATATATTCTGCACTATAATTGGATTGTTTTTAGCCATGTCTGGGAAATGTGATTTCAATTTTCCTTTTACATTAAAATAATATTTGCTTTCATATAGCCTGAATAATTTGTCTCTGGGTCTCAAGTCTAGCTGAATTCTATCTACCACAGGACAAAATGTGTTTGGGGCAAAGTTGGTTTTACACCATCACTGAGCTTCTCTAATCCTGAAGATAGTCTGGGCTCTGGTACAACTCAGAGTTACAACTGACTGACTGCAGCAATTCTCAAAGGGCTGATGTGGGCAGCCAGGAGTTGCTCCCAGCCACAACTTCAATATGCTTCCTTGTGGTAGGATGGATAAATGCTTCAATGAAGAGACAGGGCACATGAGCAGCTCTGGGCCAGGCAAGCCCCGCCTCGGCAAGCCTGCTGAGCATGCCTCAGTTTGAGTAAGGAATTGAAAGGATGTCTCTTTAGCATAGTAAGGTGGTGGTCAGAGAGACAGACAGATCTGCACTCATTGCTGTAGAGGGACTATGCCAGGAGAGTATCCCCAAGGAGGAATACTGCTGCCCAAGCTAGGACTCCCTAGCCTGAAGAGGTCCATGGGCTGGGATGCAAGGGACAACTACAAGCCACAGTGCACCCCAAGGAGGGAGAGAGCCCCTGGGGGGGGGTGTCAGCTAGACTGCAGATAGCAGATGCCTTCTTTACGGTGCTCCAGAGGGCCCTTGAGTTGAAACCTGGTGGAATGGGAGGGCCTTGGTACCCCTATTGCTGGGCAGGGGCTTCTGTCAGAGACTGCAACCTCTGCATGGCGACTCACCTGCTCACACACTAGAAGCTGGGGTTGGAGCAGATGAGAAGTGATGTAGACCTGGTGTATGAAGCTGTATGTTACAGCAGGGTTTTCCCAAGTTGTAGGATTCTTCAGCTGGCTGTTCACAGTTCCTGTGTGCCACCAAAGCAGCACACACAGAGAGAGTGGGATCTCCCCACCCCAGTCTTTAACATTTATACATCTTAAAAAGTATAGATTTCTATTTTCTTCTGTTATGATCATGGTGTCTCTCTTCCTTGTTAATTTCTGTTTTGTGACTGGGTAAAAAAAATCACAGAAAGAGTTGCTTTCTTTTATCTGAACAAGGAACTTTATTAGAATAAGGAAATAGTATTATCATAAAAGCCATTTTATCTTTTTCTGCTCCATTGTAGATCTCCCAGCTCTGCACTCAGTGCCTGCCACTCAAAACTCCCCCGTAACGTGCACACACACCGCACACATGCATACTCTAGGACCCAAGAACCCTGTGATGCCAACTGGCAAGGGGTTACAAGAAAATCTAGATTCTGGTATGAACATTCTGGTTCACCAAAGAATGTCACGTGAAGTCTTAAATGTAAGCCATGCTGACGCTGGTCATTGATATAATTGTTAAATGTATGTACAGAGTTTTGTGTATACTGAAAATGTGTTTGTTTGTTTTTTGAACCTGTATCAACATATTAAGTCACCAGCAAAAGTGAAAACCAGGTTTGCCTCCAGACAGGAAGTAAGAAATGTATTTCTCTCTGTTGGGGATGTAAAGTATTCATTGTAAGTTAACACAATGGATGCCCATTTATATACAAAGTATAATGTTAACAAAGAGATGAAGTCAATAGGACAGTAGCACACAGGAAAAACAAGCCACAGGTATTTATCCTGTCTCTACGTACAGGCAATGAACTTTGGGGGTATATGAAGAAAGCTGACCCCAGCTAAACACAAGCAAGACTTTCCATCACTGGAGATAGGCGGTAACAAAGTGAATCCAGTCCTGGGTATGCCAAGAACTGTCTTTCTCACACATACACTCCACATACATTCAGTCCACCAACTATTCTTCTCTTTATCTTGGAGCAGATTGGTAAGGCGCTGGGGCTAAAAGAAAATATACAGTAGTAGCTATACTGGTGGTATAGCTGGTGGTAGCTAGAATACGGCCAGGTCTTTATGTGTGATAAGTGTCAGGTGTCAGGACATGCAGAACATACAGGAGCACTGTTCCGATCTTCTTCTCAGACAGCATCCAGCTGATCACAGGAGCAGCCTATGCTAGAGACTGGCTTACTAGGCAACCCAGTCAAACTGGAGAAGCTTCCCCATTTGCTGTATCAAGGTGTGTCCTTTCATTCAATCTGTGCTCTCTAACCTTCCAAATACTAGTGTCTGAATACTCAATCTGTAATTTGATCATTTCTGCCAGATTAATATTTTGACCAGTTCACCCTTTATTCACCTGTACTTACCTGAGAGGTTGATTTCCCCTTCACTAGAGTCTAGTTGATTTACATTTTGAAACATATATATATAATTTATTTCATTTTAATGTTCAAATCTTGTGTTGTAATAAATTAATGAACTGGAAAAGAATTATTGCAGATATTGCTAAATGACATGGATTTGATTTCATGTCAGTCAACTTCACTATGATTTCATTCCATTGCATTATGAATGAAAGGATATTTTGACTCTTTTATATTTTCAGTAGCATTAAGCTATTGAAATAATTCTGTCTGCAATATTGAATATATGAAACACTAAGCAACAGTGTAAAAATGAATAATAGAGCATAAAGTGACTTTTATATATTTAACTTAAGCTAAACAGTGAAATATTTTCATCAAAATTGCAGGTTTCAGTATAGCTGCTCAGTAACCCTGCAGAGTGAAAAGTCAGACTGTATTATGGTGTCATACAATACACTTGGTACGTGGCTTTTATGTCTTTAATGCTAGCCTCTTTATGTGTTTACATGCTAACCAGTAGATTTAGATCATTGCCTTAATTTCTCAAAGAGAACATTTTATCTAAAATATGCATGTTTGATTTATTTTGACCCTGTCCATATCTTTTCACTTTGGGTGTACCAGCGAGATAGCTCACAAAGTAGGTCTGATTCATACACGCATACACGCTATGACTAAAGAAATGCAACTCTGCATATGAATTAAACACTCTTGGGTATGCAAAGTTTGAGTGTATGCACTGATTCCATAATGTAAAATAAGATGGCTGCAGTATTGGTGCATACAACTGTGGGTGGGGCCGGATTAGCATAATGTGCCTACACAGCAAAAGAGCACCCAGGGACAATTAATCAGTGGGAGCCAATGAATGTTATGCAGCTATACAAGATAGTGTCATTTAATGATCTAATGATGGGACAAAAGAGACTTTATGCATTCAGAGGACACATAATTGTACTGCTGGCTGCCTCAGTGAGACAGCTGGCACTCCGCTGGGGTCATTTCTGTATCTATTGCAGACTCATTGAGCATGCTGTCAACCCACTTTGAGTATTTATTATTTACATTGTGTCACGCCTCTGTCATGGCTGCCATGAGACTTGCGTTGCTTGCTCCACATGCAGAAAAGTGTTTGTAAAAACTCATAGCTGGTAATTCTCTAGGCTCTTTGTGAATAGAAAGGTAGCTTTTGAGCTACAAAATATTAAACGGTTGTTCTGACAGCATTAATATGATAAGGCAAACAAATGTGGCTGTTCCCTGCTGTACACAACTAGTTGCCTTAGTGACCATGACATAGTTCAGCTGAAGGATCTATCTGCAGAACAGCTAATACTTCTCGGAGAGAGCCTGTAGCAAGCAGAGGGGCCGTGATTATCATTGGCTGGATCTATTAGATCAGAAGATAGTGAAGCACTGAAAATAATAACTGCAATTACTGAAAGACTCAATTTGCAAATGAACAAATGAAACAACATTTTAAGTGTGCCCACTCAATATGTTGTAATTCTATTTAGGCAGGGTTGTATGTTTGGCTGTAGCAGTCTCTGTGTTTGGGATAGATGCCTCCTTTTAAGAAGGTAAACTAGATGGCATCACTTCATGTCCAATATTTTCCCTGTGGCATTATAACCAGTCAATAACACTGGTCTACAATTTTTGAGAAGTCGTCTGCTTCAGAGATAAAATGTGCTATTTATTATGTATTTTGATGTGCTGAATTCAAATATGACAATTAAAACAACTGATTGGCTACTATTTGTAAGATATTTAAGTTTTTACATTTTATGTCTATGTATATTGTGTAGATAGTAGAGTTTTAATCATAAATTGTAAACCTAGGTCTTTTCATGTGTTTATGGTTGCTTTACATGATAATATTTCACCTGTCCTGTTTATGTAACACTTTAAAAATCAGCAAAAGGGTTATATAAATCAAATTTATTATGAAACAAAAGGCAAAAAACTATTCTGTACATAGTTTAGTCCTATTCAGTGTCTACTCGGCGCTTCTTGGCTTGTCTCTTGTATTCATTAAATGGAGCATCTCTTGTCACTGTCCAGCAATAGTCTGCAAGCATTGATGGGCTCCATTTGCCCTGATAGCGTTTCTCCATTGTTGCAATGTTCTGGTGAAATCGCTCGCCGTGCTCGTCGCTCACTGCTCCGCAGTTCGGTGGAAAAAAATCTAAATGAGAGTGCAAAAAATGTATCTTTAGTGACATGTTGCAACCAAGGCTTTTGTATGCCTTGAGGAGGTTTTCCACCAACAACCTGTAGTTGTCTGCCTTGTTGTTTCCGAGAAAATTTATTGCCACTAACTGGAAGGCTTTCCATGCCGTCTTTTCCTTGCCACGCAGTGCATGGTCAAATGCATCATCTTGAAGAAGTTCACGAATCTGAGGACCAACAAAGACACCTTCCTTTATCTTAGCTTCACTTAACCTTGGAAATTTTCCACAGAGGTACTTGAAAGCTGCTTGTGTTTTGTCAATGGCCTTGACAAAGTTCTTCATCAGACCCAGCTTGATGTGTAAGGGTGGTAACAAAATCTTCCTTGATTCAACAAGTGGTGGATGCTGAACACTTTTCCTCCCAGGCTCCAATGACTGTCGGAGTGGCCAATCTTTCTTGATGTAGTGGGAATCTCTTGCACGACTATCCCATTGGCAGAGAAAACAGCAGTATTTTGTGTATCCAGTCTGCAGACCAAGCAAGAGAGCAACAACCTTCAAATCGCCACAAAGCTGCCACTGATGTTGGTCATAGTTTATGCACCTCAAAAGTTGTTTCATGTTGTCATAGGTTTCCTTCATATGGACTGCATGACCAACTGGAATTGATGGCAAAACATTGCCATTATGCAGTAAAACAGCTTTAAGACTTGTCTTCGATGAATCAATGAACAGTCTCCACTCATCTGGATCGTGAATGATGTTGAGGGCTGCCATCACACCATCGATGTTGTTGCAGGCTACAAGATCACCTTCCATGAAGAAGAATGGGACAAGATCCTTTTGACGGTCACGGAACATGGAAACCCTAACATCACCTGCCAGGAGATTCCACTGCTGTAGTCTGGAGCCCAACAGCTCTGCCTTACTCTGGGGTAGTTCCAAATCCCTGACAAGGTCATTCAGTTCACCTTGTGTTATGAGGTGTGGTTCAGAGGAGGAGGATGGGAGAAAATGTGGGTCCTGTGACATTGATGGTTCAGGACCAGAAGTTTCATCCTCTTCCTCGTCTGACTCAAGTGAGAATGATTCTGGTGCATCAGGAACCGGCAGTCCTTCTCCGTGGGGTACTGGGCGTATAACTGATGGAATGTTTGGATAATGCACAGTCCACTTTTTCTTCTTTGACACACCTTTCCCAACTGGAGGCACCATGCAGAAGTAACAATTGCTGGTATGATCTGTTGGCTCTCTCCAAATCATTGGCACTGCAAAAGGCATAGATTTCCTTTTCCTGTTCAACCACTGGCGAAGATTTGTTGCACAAGTGTTGCAGCATATGTGTGGGGGCCACCTCTTGTCCTGATCTCCAATTTTGCAGCCAAAATAAAGGTGATAGGCTTTCTTAACCATAGTGGTTATACTGCGCTTTTGTGATGCAAAAGTCACTTCACCACAAACATAGCAGAAGTTATCTGCACTGTTCACACAAGTACGAGGCATCTCTGCTCACTTTGGCTAAACAGAAATGTGTCCCTTTGCAAAATCAAACACTGACAAATAAGAGAGCACGACACTCTGTGATTTCCAGAGCTGATATAGGGCAATTTGTTCAGCAGAGTGATGTAAGCTTCGTTATGATTGCATCATCCATGACTTCTAGGAATAACATGATGCAATTCATATCATGTATGATGCAATACTAGCTTCAGATTGCATCATTCATTGTTTTGCCTAAAAAGCAAGTACTGTCCAAACCCAGTCATAGATTTATTCATAGATCCAGTCAAAGATGTATTTTAGTCATTTCTGGTTTAAATTGAGATCCCTTCCCTTTATAACTCACTTATCCTCCGCCATTCCCAAGTCAAGGGTCGTATATACTGACCCAATAGCATATCTTGAAAACTAGAGCCAATCAACAATTTTAAGCATCATTTTCGTTCTCAGTGACCCAGAATTAGTAAAGGTTGACTACATTTATTTCAGAAGCATTTTGGCTGTAGAGCAGTGAATCAGTTGGCTTCAAGAAAGGCTTAATACCAAAGGTACGGTCAATCTATATTAAATAAGAGCTGCACCTTTTAGGCAAGTCACAGCTGGTAAGTTTTTGAAAAGGATGAAAGAACTCTTTCATTAGAAACAAACTAACAACAGCACAATGTCCTTACTATACAAACAGGTGCAGAGAAAAGAGCTGAGACTTGAAGCTTTGATAGTTTTTGAATATGCAAGCTGTTCCCCAAACAAAAGATGCTGTACCTTGAAGCTGATAAAACCTGTCAGGGAATAGAGACCAGGGAAATGAGGGTAAAGAAAGCAAATTAAATAAATAATGGGTCTGATTCTCTTCATGATGAGGACAGTTTTATACTGGTGTAATTTCATTATCATCAATTGATTTACTCCTGATTTGCATCACAGTAAATGAGAGGAGAATCAGGGCCAATATTTCTACTGTTTAATTTTTCAGAACACGTTCTCCTTTAATTTTCCAGTAGCAGGTAGGAAATTTGACAATCACGACAGTGTTCTTATTTCTTACAAGATTTGAAACACAAAAAGGCCATTATATCCAGATTAAATACTAATACAATACAGCACTCATATACTGTACAGGGCTTATATAGGGCAAAATTCTTCTCTCCAATCCACAGGACAGTGCTTAACTCCAATATTCTGCTCTGTTCAAAATGTACCAAGGTAAATAGGAATTATACCAATTATATCAAGATGTACCAAGGTAAATGGGAATTATAGACACACTAGAAGAACAGATTAGAGATCTTTTGAATAGATCTGAGGAAAACATTCCCCTTATTCCAAAAATATATAATTTCAAGGCAATTTTGAATTTTTACAATTTGTGTTAATCTGGAAGTTTCACAATCATGTTTCAGACACCACATGGAAACCACCATAGTAGCAATAATGAATGACATCTTAGTAGCAGTGGGTGAAAGCCACATCTCACTGCTAATAATACTTGAGCTTTTCTCCAGCTTTTGACATGGTCAGACTCAGCCACAATGAGTAAGGTAAGGGGTAACTGCTCATCTTCCCCCAAATTCCTCTTCTGCAGAGTCCCACAGGAATCTATCCTGTTCCCACTCCTCTAGAATATTTACATAAGACCACCTGGAGAGGTACGCCACAGTATCTGCTGTCAACAATACACTCTTGTATGTCTGAATTTTTTCACAGCTGCAACCAGTTACAAGACAAAAATGCCTGTGAAAAGCTGTCTCAGGCTCATCCCAGCATGACTAAAGTGATGCTGGTGAGAAGGAGAAAATGTTCAAACGAACTAAATGGATCACTGATCACTGTCCTCCCCTTTGATCGAAGGTGTCTGCAATACAGGCTAGCAAGGGCACATCAAAACTGTCCTCTGCTCTCTACTAGCTTCCTATGGAATTTCGATTCATGTTCAGGATCTCAGTCCTTACCTCCAAAGTGCTCCATGACCTGGGTTCAGGATACCAAAAAGACTGCCTAAAGCTCTAAGGCAAAGGGTGTGGTCAACAGTTATGCTTCTTTGGCACAATGGAACTCTTAACAATAAAAGTAAAGCTTGTCTGTGCAGGAGACAGAACTTTCTTAGGAGCAGTCCAAAACTGTGAAATGAACTCTCCCAAGATCTAGGAACAATCATAAATTTCATGACATTCCATAAAAAGTGCAAGTTGCATTGCTTTGACCTGCCTTCTCAAAACATAAACACCTAGCAACAGGCATACTTACTTAAAAAAATCCCAAAACTACCAAAGACTCTTCACTGCATACATTTTTCTCCCTGGGAAGAGGATGAGGGAACAAACAGATGTGTAGTCATGTTGCTTAATGCACTACTGGAAGTGATAAGTGGGGTGTAAGACTCTATATAGAATAAGATAAACAGAATTTGTCAAAGTGGTGCAAAATCTCAGATCTTAGCATAGAACACTTGTTAGTATCCATGATAAAAATGTCTTCTTCCACCTACAGCTTGCTTGGAGACATTGCCTCTTCCTCTGGCAGGAGGGTATGCTCACAGTGATCTATGCTCTCACCATCTGTTATGATCCCTGTATAGGCTGCCCCTTCTGAGAACCTTTTCCAGTTTCTCAAGTACATCTCTGTCAAGTGGAAGCCCATGACTTTACTTCTCTTTGGGGTGGCACCCTGCTATCCAACCACTCTGAATGGATTTCTGGGTTACAACTGTGATTTCTGATTTCCAACTGTGATACAGAACAGGTTCAGTGAGCTTGGTGCCTGCAAGAGTTTGCCTTCAAGACTCTGTGGACAGTAACAATATGCAATGTTCCAGAAAAACCTGCTTCAAAACAAAGTGTGATTTATTTGCCAAAAGATACACAGCAATCAGAGAAATGGATTTAAAACTAGAGCCCTGTAGCCATACTGCTTGACCTATGTTTGACATTCTGCTCCAGCCCCTAGATAGACCTGACTTATCCTTGGTGCCTCTGTTCTCTTGGGGACCAAGTTACAGGATGTGGACCCTGACTCTCAAGGAGCTTGCTAAAGCTGACAACTTAACCCTTCACTTTCTGCAGGGCAGATCTTTCGAATGATCAATTCTTTTGATTTCCAGATTTTCAGCCTTGGCAAAACAGCTATGTGGCTAGGGTTGTGGCTGAGGTTTCGCTTCTTCACAGCTGTTAACCTAGTTATTGTGTAGACGGTTTGTTGGGATGCTCCTTATCTAGCCCATTGTGTTGCCTTTCCTGCTTTGTGTCCCTGGCTGCCCTGTTTGATCATGCTCCTTAGTGTAAATAACCGGTGGTATGCACCACAGCCATAAAAATAATACAGATATGTCCCAGTTCTCCACAATCTCCACATTGGATTATTGAAATTCACTCTATGTGGGTCTGAAGGTGGCAGTAATTAAGGGTTAGCATACAAGGTATCATCAAAGAATTACAAGCTATATTTGATGGAGACCACATTCTGAAAGGAATCTTTCCTGAACTCCTCTTCTGGCTTTGAAACAAGCCCCTCCCCCCACCTTGCCAAACATATCAGAAACAAGCTCCCCAGAGACTAGACACATCGAATCAAAGCAGCACCAGACCCTGCCAGATCAACATATGCAAAATCTCCAGACTTATCTCCACTGCTACAATGATCAATAACACACCATTCAAAATCCATTGGTCCTACACATGCCTACCACAATACACGATGTACCTCACCCAGTGCATCAAATACCCAACAACTATTTGGCTGAAACCAGATGCTCATGAATGGACTCACACAGCAAAATGATAAAAGACAAAAAACACCATATCACTTGTGTTTGAATACTTTTCACCTTTCTCAGTACTCATCCTCAAAGAAAACCAGCACAACCCCTTTCGACGGGGACAGGTGAGCAAAGCCCACAGGTAAGTGGGGAACATGGAGACCTGGGAGATGGGTCGGAAATGAGAGGGAGTGTGGGCTATATTGGCAGAGAGAAAGGAGGGTCAGGACAAAACTGGGAGGAAAGATCAAACCAGTATCTTAGATGCCTATATACAAATGCGAGAAGTATGGGTAATAAGCAGGAAGAACTGGAAGTGCTAATAAATAAATACAACTATGACATTGTTGGCATCACTGAAACTTGGTGGGATAATACACATGATTGGAATGTTGGTGTGGATGGGTACAGCTTGCTCAGGAAGGATAGACAGGGGAAAAAGGGAGGAGGTGTTGCCTTATATATTAAAAATGTACACACTTGGACTGAGGTAGAGATGGACATAGGAGATGGAAGTGTTGAGAGTCTCTGGGTTAGGCTAAAAGGGGTAAAAAACAAGGGAAATGTCATGCTAGGAGTCTACTACAGGCCACCTAACCAGGTGGAAGAGGTGGATGAGGCTTTTTTTAAGCAACTAACAAAATCATCCAAAGCCCAAGATTTGGTGGTGATGGGGGACTTCAACTATCCGGATATATGTTGGGAAAATAACACAGCGGGGCACAGACTATCCAACAAATTCTTGGACTGCATTGCAGACAACTTTTTATTTCAGAAGGTTGAAAAAGCTACTGGGGGGAAGCTGTTCTAGACTTGATTTTAACAAATAGGGAGGAACTCGTTGAGAATTTGAAAGTAGAAGGCAGCCTGGGTGAAAGTGATCATGAAATCATAGAGTTTGCAATTCTAAGGAAGGGTAGAAGGGAGAACAGCAAAATAGAGACAATGGATTTCAGGAAGGCAGATTTTGGTAAGCTCAGAGAGCTGATAGATAAGGTCCCATGGGAATCAAGACTGAGGGGAAAAACAACTGAGGAGAGTTGGCAGTTTTTCAAAGGGACACTATTAAGGGCCCAAAAGCAAGCTATTCCGCTGTTAGGAAAGATAGAAAATGTGGCAAAAGACCACCTTGGCTTAACCACGAGATCTTGCATGATCTAAAAAATAAAAAGGAGTCATATAAAAAATGGAAACTAGGACAGATTACAAAGGATGAATAGAGGCAAACAACACAGGAATGCAGGGGCAAGATTAGAAAGGCAAAGGCACAAAATGAGCTCAAACTAGCTACGGGAATAAAGGGAAACAAGAAGACTTTTTATCAATACATTAGAAGCAAGAGGAAGACCAAAGACAGGGTAGGCCCACTGCTTAGTGAAGAGGGAGAAACAGTAACAGGAAACTTGGAAATGGCAGAGATGCTTAATGACTTCTTTGTTTCGGTCTTCACCGAGAAGTCTGAAGGAATGCCTAACATAGTGAATGCAAATGGGAAGGGGGTAGGTTTAGCAGATAAAATAAAAAAAGAACAAGTTAAAAATCACTTAGAAAAGTTAGATGCCTGCAAGTCACCAGGGCCTGATGAAATGCATCCTAGAATACTCAAGGAGCTAATAGAGGAGGTATCTGAGCCTCTAGCTATTATCTCTGGAAAATCATGGGAGACGGGAGAGATTCCAGAAGACTGGAAAAGGGCAAATATAGTGCCCATCTATAAAAAGGGAAATAAAAACAACCCAGGAAACTACAGACCAGTTAGTTTAACTTCTGTGCCAGGGAAGATAATGGAGCAAGTAATTAAGGAAATCATCTGCAAACACTTGGAAGGTGGTAAGGTGATAGGGAACAGCCAGCATGGATTTGTAAAGAACAAATCATGTCAAACCAATCTGATAGCTTTCTTTGATAGGATAATGAGCCTTGTGGATAAGGGTGAAGCTGTGGATGTGGTATACCTAGACTTTAGTAAGGCTTTTGATACGGTCTCGCATGATATTCTTATCGATAAACTAGGCAAATACAATTTAGATGGGGCTACTATAAGGTGGGTGCATAACTGGCTGGATAACCGTACTCAAAGAGTGGTTATTAATGGTTCCCAATCCTGCTGGAAAGGCATAACGAGTGGGGTACCGCAGGGGTCTGTTTTGGGACCGGCTCTGTTCAATATCTTCATCAACGACTTAGATATTGGCATAGAAAGTACGCTTATTAAGTTTGCGGATGATACCAAACTGGGAGGGATTGCAACTGCTTTGGAGGACAGGGTCATAATTCAAAATGATCTGGACAAATTGGAGAAATGGTCTGAGTTAAACAGGATGAAGTTTAACAAAGACAAATGCAAAGTGCTCCACTTAGGAAGAAAAAATCAGTTTCACACATACAGAATGGGAAGAGACTGTCTAGGAAGGAGTATGGCAGAAAGAGATCTAGGGGTTATAGTGGACCACAAGCTAAATATGAGTCAACAGTGTGATGCTGTTGCAAAAAAAAGCAAACATGATTCTGGGATGTATTAACAGGTGTGTTGTGAGCAAGACACGAGAAGTCATTCTTTCGCTCTACTCTGCTCTGGTTAGGCCTCAGCTGGAGCATTGCGTCCAGTTCTGGGCACCGCATTTCAAGAAAGATGTGGAGAAATTGGAAAGGGTCCAGAGAAGAGCAACAAGAATGATTAAAGGTCTTGAGAACATGACCTATGAAGGAAGGCTGAAAGAATTGGGTTTGTTTAGTTTGGAAAAGAGAAGACAGAGGGGACATGATAGCAGTTTTCAGGTATCTAAAAGGGTGTCATAAGGAGGAGGGAGAAAACTTGTTCACCTTAGCCTCTAAGGATAGAACAAGAAGCAATGGGCTTAAACTGCAGCAAGGGAGGTCTAGGTTGGACATTAGGAAAAAGTTCCTAACTGTCAGGGTGGTTAAACACTGGAATAAATTGCCTAGGGAGGTTGTGGAATCTCCATCTCTGGAGATATTTAAGAGTAGGTTAGATAAATGTCTATCAGGGATGGTCTAGACAGTATTTGGTCCTGCCATGTGGGCAGGGGACTGGACTCGATTACCTCTCGAGGTCCCTTCCAGTCCTAGAATCTATGAATCTATGAAAAAAGACAAGCCTGGGAACTTAAATTCAGAAGCCTGCTAGACACTAAAAACCATGGACTCAACAGACACACTGACTTTATGGCCAACAATTTGTAACACATCCTACTGCTTTCTATCCCTTAATTGCCCAGTTCATTTTAAGTTGTCTACTACAGCATGTGCAAACCCCTTCTACTTAACAATCTGTCCCAATGTGTGTTTAGCTTAGCTACTCTGGTTTCCTTCCCCAGACCTGAAGAAAAGCTCTGTGAAGCTCAAAAGCTTGTACATTTCACCAACTGCAGTTGGTCCAATAAAATATATTACCTCACCCAGCTTGTCTGTCTAATGTACATACTATTATTTAAAATAATGTGTTGCCCGTGCACCATGGCTGTTCTCACACAGGATTGGATTTTACATCAGACATAGATGGGAAACCCCCAGCAATTGAAAGTATCAGGACTAAATCCTGGTCTCACTCAAGTTAATGTAAATTTTGCCTTACTCTTTATTAGGATAAAGATTTACAAATAGATTTTATTAAATTAATCTATGTTAGTACTGCAAGTTCAGTCCTTTTAATTTGCAGGTTACATGACATGGGGTCCCAGAGTGTGGTACAGATAAAAACTTAAAGAATATATTAAAAACTTTAAAGAACCATGTTGAATTAAAAAGTCATTAGCTGAGACTTGAAGCTGAACAACAGTCAGATTGTTGAAATGATTTCAAGCAAGAGTTACAAAACCCTTATTTAAGTGGGTTCCCCTGAGCTGAACTGTGTTAAGAACAGTTTCCTGCAGCTGTATTGCAGCCATTTATTTCATTATGGAAATATTCTTCTGCAGATAGAAACAGAAATGAATTTGCCTGAATAGAGCTGTCCCATTCTGGTTACTGACAAAAGGGCAAAGTTATCATCATTAAGGTCAAATTGATTTTATAGTAAGTGCAGCAACCTTTTTTGTTATTGCTATTGCTGCTGTGTGAATAGTTGTGGCTATTATTTCCTGAGTCCCTTTTATTCTTGGACTCTGGTTGTTGAATACATTAGAGCCTGTCCATATAAAGCGACAGAGTCCTGTGGCGCCTTATAGACTAACAGACGTATTGGAGCATAAGCTTTCGTGGATGAATACCCACTTCATCAGATGCATGTAGTGGAAATTTCCAGAGGCAGGTATAAATATGCAGGCAAGAATCAATCTAGAGATAACGAGGTTAGTTGATTGAACTAACCTCGTTATCTCTAGACTGATTCTTGCCTGCATATTTATACCTGCCTCTGGAAATTTCCACTACATGCATCTGACGAAGTGGGTATTCATCCATGAAAGCTTATGCTCCAATACGTCTGTTAGTCTATAAGGTGCCACAGGACTCTGTCGCTTTTTACAGATCCTGACTAACATGGCTACCCCTCTGATACTTGTGTCCATATAAATTGTGCTAATGGAGGTAGTGGCTGTTTTCAGGGTGGTCTACAAAAATTTGAGATGGCACCCTTCTCAAATGATCCATGTCTGAATCACAAGGAAGCTAGCTTCCCACAGCTGCTAACAAAGAATTTGGAATCATTAGACCTGAGCCAATGCCCACTTTAGTCAAAGACAGTTTTTCAATTGACCTCAGTGGATATTGGATCAGTGCCAAGTAGAGATATCTTTACAGTAAGTGCCCATGTAGACATGGATTCCACTGCTTGCTTATTGTCTCCTGTTTCTGTTTTAATGTTAACAAGATTCTGATAGCTACAAGGAATCAATAGTTCTCATGGGGAAAAAAAGCAGAAAATCTATGTTTCAAGGAAGTAGTGAAATTGAGCAATTATGCCACCCAGGGATGTGCTGTAATGTGGTTTAAAAAGGAGAAAAATACAATGGAGAGCAACAAGCTACTCATAAAATTCTAGCATATATTCATTCACTGGTATATGTTTCAGGAAGACAAAAGGAGCAAGTCTGTCAAATTAGTCTTCGTCAAAGAAGAGCCAAAAAGCAGCCAAGCTAGTGAATATTTGTTGTTAAAGAATTCCAATTCCAAAATACACCAGTGTAGCAGAAATAATTTACAAACTGGATGTCAAATCCTTCTGCTTGGTCCTAAGGATAAACAAAATATTCTCAAGTGCACTATTCATGATGAAGTATAAAATATTCCATATCCAAAAGAACCCCGTATATTAAAGAACAGTACTGAAGTTGTAAAGTCAAGCACTCAAAAAAAGGAAACTCCAGTATTAAAGCTGCCCATGTAACTTTGCTCCTTTGTGCATAATCATTATGATAGTCAGTAAACAGTAGTTTTTCCACAGGACTCCTGTTTCTTTCCTCACTTATTTCCTCATGATGATTCCTGAAACTGATTTCTTCTTCCCTGCACATGTTAATTTTGGACTTATCAATATAATTTATTGTGGGGGGAAGACTGCAAAGATATAGGTTCTCTATTATAGATACTCCAATTTGCTTCCTCGCCCCAGTTTGTAGCCACTTCCATTTGTAAGAGAAAAAGGATAGTCTTATGTACTACAATTTATTTTCCAGTTCTACCCGCATATTCTTAGGAAATTTCATAGATAGTCAAAAAATTTCACCCAGGTCTGCTTAAATGTCATTTTGAGGTAGTCACTTGCCACTTCGTGACTTTACAAACATTTATCTTACTACCGCTCTTCAAGGCATATGATTAAAACACAAATGGATATATTAGAGGAGCTTAGAAAGCATTTCTCCCACATTTTCATTAAATCACTCCATGGGCTCAGAAACTCTTGAGAGGTATCATATTGTAGGTTGTATGATTAAATACAGTAATCAGAATTATTTATGATCAGCAATATATTTTTTCACAAAGTATTTTAAACTGATTTTATATTATGTAGGTTATAATGTTATTACCCAAAAATTCATTATGTCACACTATTAAAACCTGAATTGCAATTACAATAATATAAGCATTAAACTTCGGCATGTGAGCACTTCTATCTTAGCTTCTATAGAACATTATATAGATATCTTTGGATAACTCTACAGTTTTTATTACAATAACTATCTGCTGGCAAAAATGAATCAACTGGAGGCTCTTTGCATGAAATATTCCTTTAGAACACTTTAAAGTTTATTTAAAAAGCCATGTGTAATATAGCAAATGAAACATTTTATCTGTAGTCTGGTGTTCAAAGTTATAGTGGCAATAAATATTTTTATCTTACTGATAATGTGCTGTGACAAGTTTAGATTGAGTGCTGCTTTGATTTACAGCACTGCAATTTAAATCAGGCCACATAGAGTGGGTTAAGTTAATAAAGATGAAGTGGACATGTGTTTACAATATATTTCAAGTCCTTAAAAAAAAAAATGCTCAGTCTTGTTCAGCCACATATATCTTCTAGCAGAGAATGAGGATCATTCCCAGTGTTTATCTATTTTTGCCTTATTTAGTGAAAAGCAGTTATTAAAAACAGCCAAGCGTGAGATGGTTTAAGGTTAAAATACATACTATATAAACATGAATAGTTTGGTCTTTATTCTGAAATTCCAAGAATCACAGGACTCATTAGGCATTTAAGTCTCGAGTTGCCCACCCACACCATGTGCTTGAAGACTAGTAGCCCTGCAGAGGTGCCCAAATCTGAGCTGGAAGGGCAAGAAGACTTCATGCCTTATTGCATTGCATGAGAACTTGAATGTAAAGACTGCTTAGGGCTACTGTTGACAATAGTACACTAAATTGTGTTTCTGCAGCAGGGCTTTTGGAAGTATTGTGTCTGCCTGAGGCACAATGCTTGTAGGAGCTCCTGAGAGGATGGCACACTTATGCTTCACTTCAACTTCAGCCAGTGGCTTAAAGTAATAATCTGGCTTTATGAAAGTTGAAAAACAAATTTGCAGATACCTGTTTTAAGAGGCAGAAGGTTTAAAACAAATATAATGAAGAACTGCACACAACACACAGTCAACCTGTGGAACTCATTGCCGGGGATGATGTGAAGGTCAAAAGTATAACTGGGTTCAAAAAAGAATGAGATAATTTCATAGAGGATAGGTCCATCGTGGCTGGGCCTGGAAGACAGGGGATGAATCACTCAATAATTGATCTGTTCTGTTCATTCCCGCTGAATCATCTGGCAGTGGCCACTGTCAGAAGACAGGATACTGGGCTAGATGGACCATTGCTATGACCTGATATGGCCATTCTTATGTTCCTGTGTTACTATTAGAGTGAAAATTAAAATGCATACAGTAAAAATAATCTAGCAGTCTCCAAGGATCTCAATTTGCTTTACAAGATTTATGAATCAACTCCATTCCAGCTCCCTGTAACATAGGTTTTATGTCCATTTTGCAGATGAGGAAACAGACTGCTGTACCAATTTTAATTAGACTGACAGAAGCAGGCTGAATTCAAAGGGAAGCCCAGATGCCAACCTGCTGCATGTGTGATCTCCTGAGTTAGGTAGAGCTCCCGCTAAAGTTTCACAATATAATATGTGAGTTTGTTTCAAATACTGACCTTGATAGATCCATGTAGGATACAGCCAGAGCTGTGTATACAGTGTAGGACTCTGATCATACACCTTCTAGAGTTGTAGAGAGAAAATATCACCTTTTACTTACACAATGTGATCAAATGGAATTATGGCAAAGCTAGGGGAGAGAAGGCCCTGAGGACTGAGGGGTCAAGACTCTGAGACCTCAACGCAGGGGGATACCCAGAGACCCTTGACTAACCAAGAGAACTACCCCTTGCTGGACTTTTTATATACCTGGAAAGGGGCAGACATAAAACACATGGTCTGGCCGGAGGGCCAAGTCACTGAAGAGACAGACCACTGCTGAATCAGAGCGCCTTCAACAGGGGGACCAGGAAAGAAGAGGATCTGCTATGCCCAGCCTGACCAATGGGTTATGCCTGTGGTGAGTCAACCCCTTCACAGTGCCTAAAAATTGAGCTCGTTAACATCTTAAGATGTGCAAGAAAAAAAGGCTCATTTAAAAATCTTAGTGTATTCTGTGCGCTGAGCTGTCAAAATACCATATATCCTTTGAGCTGTGTTGTTTGTTTCTTCTATGATGCCTTTTAAAGCTGACCGGCAAAGGAGAAAAAAAAAAAAAAAGACTGCACAATGTTTTTGCTTATTTACAATGGACAAAGAAAGTCTGAAAACTGTTTATTAAACGTGCTTGTTTTTTACATTATAAATTCAGATCTTGTCTGTAAGGGAAGACTCTGGCGACTGGAGAATCAATAAAATAATGGCATCAGAAGAGACTTGTAACCAAACTGTTTGATTTTTTTTCTTTGTTTTTGCTAATATTTATTTAATTCCAATGGCTAACGAACATTTGGAAGAAGGGTGCCCTTTGTCAAAGACTCAACCTGTCTTGTTACCTCTTCAGTTACGTTGTGGGAGTTCAAGCTAAATATTTAGGAGACCTTAAGAAGTCCTTCTAGAAAACCAGGTAAAGCCAAACTTCACATTCTAGATGAAAGAGAAAAGCAGAAAAAATAGTTACTAAAAACACCACCACAAATTTCAGGTCTTGTTTATGTATCATAAAATAGCAAAAATGGCACAAACTTAAATTAAAAAAAAAATTCCTTCACAAGTCTTTGTTAATCCTCCATCCCTATTCAACTTTGATCTCTTTGGATGGGAGAATAAAAGTTTGAATGGCCTTTTATTTAGTTCTCCTTTCGATACATTTTAGAATCTTTTGAGATTTCCACTTTTATTTTTCTCCATGTTCCAGGCTAAAATGTCATATAATGTAAATTCTATAACTCCTGCACTATGCATCTGCTTTACACAGCCATCAGAAAAGGGCACCTTCGCTGACATATTTGGAAACTGTAGTTTCTTGAACAAACACAAAAAGGCCCTTCAATAAAACAATATAAAGCTGTCACCTCTGCCCATGCATAAGACAAAAAACTCAGAGTACGTATTTCAGCCACTAAACAATGCACAAAACATAGAACTATCAACACAAGAGACTGGAAAAAAGCCCTTTATTGTGCATAGAACTACGTTCCAGAGCCTCAAATGTGTTTAGGCACCTAATTCCCATTGATTTCAATGGACTTAGGCACCTAAATACCTTTGATGACCTGGGCCTCAGTGACTTGGATAACTTTTCCTATCTCAAATGCTCATTACAGAATGGAGTGTGAAGGGATCGGAGGAGAGAAGAGGTGTGATAGTCCTTGTTTAAGAAGAGAGGATCGAAATAACATCAATGAACAGCAGCTGGGAAGCAAGGGTACAGAAGAAGCACCTTTGAACCTAAGCATCTTGAGCAAAGATACAGTCCATTGAAAAATTGGAAATTCCCTTAATAATACAGGGCATCTATTTCACTAAGTCTCTCTGAAATGAATTCATTTAGATGGCAATAAATGGTGCTAAGAAAAATGAGTTCACACTGCTTAATGCATTTCCATTAAATCACTATTCATTTTTCTCCCTCAAAAGAGACATGGGGCTAATAGCAGCACTGTGACTAAAGATGTACTGTACAAACCTTGGTTGAGGCGACAGGGTTCACTGCAATTAAACACCCATCACTGCTTCATATCAGCTGACTCAGGCTTACTGGTCTCGGGCTATGGGGCTGTTAAATTGTGGTGTAGACGTTCAGACTCAGGCTGGATACTGGACTCTAAGAACCTCCCCCCTCATGGGGCCTATGGAGTCTGAAAATATGGAAGATTCCTGGGTCAAGACGTTATGTTTTATGAACGAATTATCAGATCTCTGTGAAACTTGGTTTCAGTGCACAGGTTTTTGATCTTTTGGGGTTTATGGGTATTTTCCTCTATGGGCCAAATTCTGTATTGCCTTATACCTTGTGCTCTTCTTTAAAGTCAATGGGGTTGTGTGGGGTTTAAAGTCCTACAGTAACTGGTCTCTGGAATTTCACTCAGATTTATTTTTTCAAACTCCCCAAATCAAATCAGATCAAACCTCAGAGGAAACTGATTTAATGATGACAAGATTTCAGCATGAAAACATACCTCACCCAAGATTTTCAGGAACTTGGGTCACCTGCAACTAGGCCAAGGTTCCCCTAAGTAGTCTGCAAGCCTTTCTGTGAACCCGGGCTGAATTACATGTTTGTGATGCAAGAACAGTTCAGGTAACAACTTTTTGTGATTTTTGGGTTCCACACGAAAGTTTTGCTCAGCTTTATGTGATCCATCTGTATAACAGTTTTATTCTGGGATCTCAAATGATTTAATTATGGAACTAAGAATAAATATTTATTTAATGTTGATCATTAGATTTTAAATGTGCTTCTCCTTTCCTCTGGGAAACGACACTGCCATTGCCAGCCAGCCAGGAAGCTGAGCACCTAGGAAGCCAGGCATGTGGAAAGCCAGGCAGCTGGCTAGCAGCAAGGAGAGCAGCTGGAAAGTTGGCCAAGCAGCCAGGAGCCAGACAACTGGGAAACTGGATAGCTTGCCCACCAGCTGGGGAGACAGGCAGCTGGCTAGTCCACCCACACCATCCAGGCATCTGTCCAGGCAGAAGGCAAGCTGATCAGCAGGCAAGCTGGTAGTCATCTTGTACATCACATAGCAGCTAACTGTGACCTATTTTTCATCTTTTAGGTATTTTTTATCAGAAAATAAAGGAGAACCTGATCCATCAAACAATAAGTTAATATTTATGCTAAAATTTGATTCCCTTAATGATATTTCATCTCTTTTTATATTATTAAATCCAAGGAATTCAAATTACTACCTAGAAGGTGCTTTGTTGGTGGACCTGACAATAGAAACGGGTGAAATTTTTTAGATGAAACTTTTTTTCACCAAAATACATATTCAGGTAGACTGCAACATTTTGCAAATTCATGTCAAATTTGCCTGAGGATTTTGGCTGGAACAAAAAAAAATGTTTTAACTATTTTGGGGTTGTTTTGACATTTTCAAAATGAAATGTGATTTTTCAATTGGAAATGACTTTTCATTTTGAATTTTATTTGATTTTATACATAATGCTTTGTTTTGGGTGAAACAAAACATTTAATTTAACCTAATTTTTTTTTAGCTTTTTCATTTTGTCAAAAGATTAAAAAAAATTATATCAGGTTGATCCAAAATTATTTATTTATTGAAGTTCATCCCCTGAAATTGTGTGAAATTTCAAGTGTGAAATTGATTATGTGCACAGCTCTACCTAACAAATTCAAATAGGTGTTTTATGACAATATACAGACCTATAATCCTTTAATTGTTAACTGTATGCCTGGAGTGTATGGATTTTGTTTCACATGTATTTTGAGTTTTAGATAAGACATGGAGATATTTTACTAGTTTTAGTCATCATTAATATAACATCCTCCCTAACTGGGTGGAAGGTGACCCTGATTATGCATCACACAGTTTGGATTCCCTGCTGTCTGATTAGGGCTTTTATTTTATTTTGCATGTAGAGGTCTCCTGATAGCACTATTATATTTTTTTGTTCTTTCCCTTAAAATCATCCCTAACTGCTACTCACCTGTTTAGAGACAGAAAAACATTAACCCTTTTGCAACAACATCACACTGGGTTTGGCTGTAATTTTTATGCCATCATAAAATCCATCATTTAGAATATTTTTAAAAAACCCTATGCAAGTGTGTTGGGATAATACTTTTAAATTGGATTTGGTATGGATGGGCATGGATAGGGATGGATAGGGCAAAAAAGTGAAATGAAATAAAAGCATTTTTCTGAATTCAGTTATTTTTGATGGATCTAATCGCCATTCCTTCCCTGGAATGTCTATTTACTTTGTCCTAAATGTTATCTCCTATCCTCAAGCTGAAGAAAAAATATTTACTATGTGAAGTTAATAGAACTGCTATCCACTGAGCAGTCGTAACAATAGATGCACTATTTCTGCTTCTTGGCCTATTATGCCAGTTGACCTCTGTTACCTTGTATCTCAAAATGCAGGAAGCAGCAACCACTAAGTCTCTAGCACAGTGATACTCAGACTGAGGTTCGTCAGCCATAAGTGGCTCTTTAATGTGTTTCCTACAGCTCTTTGCAGCACCTGATATTAAAACACAGTGTGGTTTAATTATTAACCAATCAGATGCATTTACTATGTTATTAACCAATTGTAGTTGATAAAATAATAATATTTGGTCAGTCATTTTGCTGTGAGAATACTATATATTTCCTGTCATACTGTTTCAATAGGAATCTATAGTACTATAGTAAATGAAACAATGAATTCACACTACTGTGGCTCTTTTGGGTAATGATTGCTAATTTGGCTCCTGAAGCACTAAGATCTGGATATCACTGCTCTAGCATGATAACTGTAAGCCAAAGAGTTTTAATTTTAAAAATTATATTACTCTATGCCAGAGTATTGATTCCATCCTATGGTTGCATTTATTTATTTATTTGTATTCATACGCTCAGATTTAACTCCCATCTGTTTTGTTCTTCATCTATATGCCAGCAGCTTTCAGAAATTTTCAGCTGGAGGTCATTTACTATTATCTGAGTAAGAATAAAGAGTTTAAGCTATGCTTAAAAAGAAACTAAGAAAAAAAAAGTCACGAGGATGCGAAAAGCATTTTCTGGCTGGGTTGATTGAAAAAAAGGAAAAAAGGCATGCATTGTGTGAACTAACTGAAACGAGTCATCGAGAAAGCCTCAATATGTTTTGCAGCTGCCAAAGCCACTTCAGTTATTTTTCAGGGAAATAATACATGAAATCCAGGGCTGCTTTTCAAAGATCAAATTCTAATTGTTTCCAAAAAGGCATTATTAATCTTTTATTGGTCAGAAGTCTGTGACTTTTCCTATTTGATGCAGATCTTGCTACAAACATTCCTGCCTTTCCTTAAGACTAGACTGAAACTGAGTGCCTAAAGTTAGATTCCCAACTTCATATTTAAGTATCGAAATTAGTGGTCCACTTTTAGAAGTACTGATTGCTCAGCAGCTCCCTATGAGGGCCAAATGTGTGGACTTTGGAGCCTAAGCCTAGATTTTTATAACAAGCTGCCCATTTGTTGAACAGCATGTCATGCAGAGAACATAAAAGGCCAATATTCTGGGAACAATACTGCCTTTATATAAGTTTCTGTGTGGAGTTCAGTGAATTGGTGTTATGCTATAAAGCTGCAAATGCTCTGGGACCCAGTTACCTAAGAGCCCCCTTCTTTCCCTGTGTCATATTGCTATAGTAGAGTTCAGTGGAAGCATGGAAGTAGGAGCTCTCTACAAATGAGACTGTCAGCTAGACACTGTTCAGGATATGAAGAATTCAAGACTAAAAGATTTGCTTTGCTCCTGGGTTCACCAGAATCTGAATTTGTTGAACATTCAGTAACTGTATGCAATTTAAGACAGGTCACCAAAGGTGATAAGCATGTTCTGTTCAGGCAGGAGGGAGCAGATACTTATCTCTCTGGTTGGTCACTGTGTATTGTGTGTCATACAGTGTAGGTCTATTTGCATTACTGAGCCTGAAGCTAATGAAGAGATTGTAAATTCACATGATAGAAAATCTGCAGGAACTCCCTCCCCCCCAAAAAACCCATCAGGGGTATGTTTAGTTCATGACTAAGGTCAATGGATTTGGGGGGAATGGTCAGCATGTTCTGCCTTATGTAAGGAAGGTCATAGCCAATCTGGCTGGAAAACACTGCAAAGATTTTGGGTGAGCAAAACTTTGTTAGACAGAAGAGCATCTTAGTAATTAAGTCTAGGCTTCAGAATGCACCTTATGATATTATTTTATATATTTAATAACCATTTGTTTCCAGTATTCTTACTTGCTACTTCTCAAATATCTATACTTTGTTAAATAAACTTTTGTTTGTTTTCACTATAAACCTGGAGCAGTAATCTAAAGGGAAACTGGCAAACTGGTGTGTACTGCTTCTTTGGGAGCAGCTAATCTGTAAAGACTATGGGTGTCTAGTGGAACAAGGGCTAACCAGTCCAGAGGGATGATTGGCAGGCTTGGCGTATGCTTATTGTTAACTTGCATAGGCTGAAGAAGCAGTTGCTTGTATTGCCCATGGCTGGTGGAGCTGGGGAACTGACCCACAGCAGGCACAGACAAAGCTTTCTCACGCTAAGGGCAAGTGGTTGTGAGGTGCCTAACAACCCCGGGATGTGTCACAATATCAAAGTGCAGTACTGAAAAATATTTAGATTTTCTAATGGTGTGTTTTTAAATTGGAAATAGATAAGCACCAGAGGAATCCAATAATTGCATGAATCAATCAGTTATTCTATATTAGGAGAAAATCTACTATGTCTAGGGCAGACAGTCTTGATAAAAAGGAGTAGTAATTAGGGGTAAAGAGGTGATTTTACCTCTGTATACGGTATGGGTGAGACTAATACTGGAATACTGTCTACCGCTCGGGTGTCCACATTTAAAAGGGATGTGGAAAATTTGGAGAGGGTCAAGAAAAGAACCAGAAAATGCCTTACAGTGAGAGACTTAAAGAGCTCAATCTGTTTAGCTTATCTAAAGTACAGGATTACAATTTATAAGTACCTTCATAGGGAGAAAATACCAGAAACTAAAAGACTCTTTAATCGAGTGGTGAAGGGCATAACAAGAAGCAATGGTTTGAAGATGAAGCCAGACAAATTTAAATTATACACAAATGTTTAACAGTGAGGTAATTAACCGGTGGAACAATCTACCACAGGATGCAATGGATTCTCCATCTCTTGATGTCTTCAGATCAAGACTGGGTGTCTTTCTGGAACCTATGCTTTAGCCAAATACAAGTTATTGGACTCAATACAGAGGTAACTGTGTGAAAAGTAGTGGCCTCTGATATACAAGAGATCAGACTGGATGATCAGATGGTCCCTTCTGGCCATAAAGTTTATGAACCTATGAATCTTTCTTATTCTTTCCTCATGTTGCTTGCCTGCAAATATCAAGTAAGCTAAGTATTAATGACCTTTATTGTATATGCAATCAGCTAAAGCTGCTAAGCGTACTCAGAAAACACAGTTGTGTCTCCTAGCCATATTCTTGGGTAATATATCAATTATGGATCTTTGCCATCAAGTTACAATTTTTCATTCAGGGTATCAATAATAAAATAATGCATTTGCATATGAGCTTTTAAAGCTTGAAAATTAAATTAAAATGTAGTTATAAAATATTTTAAAATGAGTATTGTGTTAACAAACAATTATAGTTGGTATTACTCTATAAATAGCATGATTTTTTTAATCTTGGGCCTAATGCCATATAAGACTATTTTCATACTTGTCTTTGGAGACCAACTTATTATTCCAAGAAGGAGGAGCATAAATCTGAATAAAACCTTCTTTACACTAAGAACATTCACATCACATGTCAATTTAGTTAAACTGCACAATCCTCTAATGCAGAGGTTCTCAAAATGTGATCCGCAGACCACCGGTTCCCTCTAAGGTGCTTGCCTGTGTGGCCACACATGAGAGAATGAGAGAGTGCAGGTGTGGCTCCACTAATTAGGTGTCTAGACCCTGGAGAAGACGCACATGTAAGGTGAGGTGGTGGCCATGTGGGGAAATAGGGGGTAGGTGGGAAGGGGCAGTGGGGTGAGAAGAGGGGGTGTGGGAAATTTGGGATGTGCAGGGCTGCAGCAGCCAGAGAAAGAGGTGACTTTCCTCAGCTCAAGGGCTGCCGTGGCAGGGGATAGATCCCCCCCTCCTTCCCAGCTCCAGTTTGGGGGCTTCCATGGCAGGGGAGAGACCCTCCTCCTTCCCAGCCCCAGCTCGGGGGCTGCTCCGGCAGGGGAGAGAGGGCACATCCATCGCATTAGAAATGTAAGACTACTGATATTAAAATGAGATTTGTGCTTTTATTTGTAGAACAAATATATATATTTATATTATTTATATATATATTATCCAAAATGCTTTACAATAGTTAGCTAATGGTGCAAACAACATTTGGGAAGATCATTAAGTGGTCCGCCGAGACTCTCAGCAATTTTCAAGTGGTTTGCGGAAAAAAAAGTTTGAGAACCACTGCACTAGAATCATAGAAGAATCATAGAAGATTAGGGTTGGAAGAGACCTCAAGAGGTCATCTAGTCCAACCCCCTGCTCAAATGTAAATGGGTTACACTGGTGCAAAGTGGGGCTTCTATTGGTAGAGTAGGCTATAAGACCAAATTTTTGTTGGTGCAATCTGTTTACATGAGTGATGAAATCCTGACCCCACTGAAATCAATAGAAGTTTTTCCATTGACTTTAATGGAGCCAGGGTTTCCCCTTGGATTTTACTATGTGTGTAACTAAATCAATATAGTTACTCTGTTGTACATTTTTTCAGTGTAGGCAAGGACTAATTCCTAAAAAAGGATAGAGAATGATGGCTAAGCAGTTTCATTTTCATTAAGCACTGCAGACATGCAGCACCTTGCATTGTGAGCATGCATCACCTTGCGCAGAAAATGAATGATCTTGTAATGTGGGGGAAGAGTTGTCACTTAGGCTGGGACTTTCAAAGGGACCTAAGCGACTTCCTATGAGAGCTGGGTTCTTAAATACCTTAGGACCCTTTGAAAATCCCAGCCCAAATGCCTCTCAGTTGCAGCCTGTTAAGCAGACAAAAGTATGAGACAGCCTAGGAGGTTTGATAGCAAGTAAACAAACAAACAAACAAAACCCCCTGAAGGTGCAATGCAAAAGCAGGAAAAGAAGGAAATGAGACAACCAGGAAGAGGGAATAAAACAATAAAGAAGGTATTAAGGGTGAGGGAGGCATCTGCTGAAGAATGATAAAATATGGAATTTCCAGATTACAGGCTGGAACAAGTAACTGCTAGCAAAATCAGAGCTGGAACTAACAATCATGGGACTAAATACCTCAATGAAGTCATGCAGTCACAAGTGAAATGTGTAGCTATCAAATAGGGAAAAAAGATAACTTCCCCAACACTACCTCTTACCTCATGGTAACCCAGAGAACTAGGCATAAACTACCTGGGACACAGTCCAGATTGTTAAAACGATGCTAATCCAGATTTAATGAAGTCACTTATAGCCAGCAGGAAGAATGAGATAGGATTATACAGAATAATAAATGAACACATAATTAGTCTCAGGTGCAGCATTCAGTGGAATTGTTCTGCAGCGGAATATGGAGCTGGGGATAGACATGCAGCGGTAAATTATGTAAAGAGAGTGATACAGGGCAAACAACGTATTACAGATGCATACTATTGGGACAGAAATTGCCCAGGAGGAAATGAAAGTCGTGACATCCAGAATTAGCTAAAACTGGAAACAAGAGGCATAGAAGGTCCAACTACTTGCATGTCAAAGGGCCATGAAATTAAAATAGAGTGTTCTCAGATGTAAATGATGCCCTGATGTACTCTGTTCAATTTACTCAGTAAGCTTGAAATTAGTCCTGACTATAATCATAAGTAAAAGGCAGAGTGTAGGAAGACTACAAATTCACAAGGGCTATTAGTTTGTTATTTATTTATTTATTTTCTGGTAGTGCCTCAAGACCCCATTCAGGATCAGGGCCACATTGTGCTAGGCACTATACAGACAAAATGAAAGACAGCTGTTGCCCGTGAGTTTACAATCTAATTAGACAAGATGGATAAACCTACATAAACAAGCAACATGCATGCAATGTCATTCTTTTATGTTTAAAAAATCCACAAAGAAACCTAAATCAATGCATTATACTCCAAAGAGGAAATCAGTCAAATAGATGCTTTTACAACTATTGTTAAAACAATAATCTTAGTTATGTTAACTCTGTGTTGTAGTGCTTTAATATATCCTTTCACAGAAGCTGTCAGTTTCATGCCTGTCCTCTATCTTGCCGGGGGCAGGGGTAAATGCACATGAAGACATGCCTCTACCATGTTACAGCTGGTCAGTACTTGGAATTTCTTTTCTTTGGAAAATTCTTAATATTTGAAATTTCCTGTCATCACAAACTGGAACAAAAAGACAAAATTTCCAATGTAATGAAATTTTAAAACAAATTAGTTTAGAAAATATGAAAACAACCTTATTGAAACATCTTGTTTTATTTCAATAAGTTTGCAGTGCCTCTTTTGACTTTACCATATAAGCTTTTATTCTATATTGGTATATAGGCTTATAGAATTTAAAATAAAAGTCAGAACAACAAAGCACTTCAACCTTATAAAACTGAAGCACTTTGAAAATTTTTCATCAGTTTTTTTAACAAAATCAAGAATTTCCCACAATATCTGAATTTCATCAGATCACCATTTTCTGACTAAATACAGTTCCATCAGAAAATGTTCACTAGCTCAATAAAATTTATGTATTTACATTAATTTGTAATATTAATAAAAATATGCCTGTACAACAAACCCCATCAGCATTAAAATAATCATTTTGAAAGGACCTCTGCCAGCCTGCCACTTACAGAAAAGACCCTTTCAACCCCTTCATCGTTCTGGTAAGCAAACCTTCAGCTCTCTCTAAATAACATATTAAACAGATATACAATATGGCAACTGCCTGTCTGAACAGGTGTGCAATTGTCCTTCTATGCACTTTCAATTACATGGGCTTTTAGGTGATGCTTAAGGCACTCATTCAACAAAACATGTTCTTGAACTTCTCTCTTATTCAGGAAAGCACTTATACATATGTTTAAATCTAAATGAAGTGCTTTGTTGAATCAGGGACAAGGAAACAATTTTGTGTTTATAAAAGAAAGCAGGAACACTGAGGCAGGATCTTCTGTTCAAGCACTTAATTGTATTTTCAGCATAATTAGTCATGTAATGTACATCCATATTTAGTCAGCGAATTTGCAAATATACAGCAACCATGATTTACTAAAAAGCACTTTTTTGTAATGCTGTCTTCTGGAAGTTACCAAATAATAATTTAATGTTTAATATCTGTTTTTTATCCAAGATCAGTCATTGAATCTCCCTCATGGTGAACAATCTTAGTTACAGTGCTTGTAACTAATATAATTGGCTGGGTCTAACAATCGGAGATTAATAATATCATCACTTTATGCAAAGACACTTTGAGCACAATTGGTTAGCTCTCACTTTCCACCATGAAGCTTTTGTGCTCAAGTAATTCAAAATTGTCTGAAACTAGAAATATCAAACTTGATTTGTTTGGTAGATCTAATTAAGACCTAACTTTTAAACCACATTTGAATAATTCCAATTAGTATCTGAGAACTTTGTGAGAATACTGCAAAATGTTCGTTTGAATTTTTAATTTCACTTCAACGATGCTTGCATTCACTTGTCTTTAGTTTCTGCAAACATTCATGCAGTTGAGTTGTAATGGCACAAACATTTGCAGAAAGGGAGTTTCATGGTTGCATGCAAGATTAAAATGAACACAGGAAATGAATTTTAAATTTTCACGCATGAGTGTTTATGCCACAAGCACCAATTAAAGAATAAAAAGTGTATAATTGATTGGTCAGATGAGATACATGGTATTATTTTTACTCTTTTGTACATCTAGAAGGACAAAAAGGTGGAAAAGGTAGTTATCAAAAATATGTATTTTAAATGCATAAAACTGGAGTGGAGTGGATAATTCACAACTATTAAATGATCTATTTTTATCTTTTAACTCCTTGTGATGGAATATATAAATCACACCTGGTCAGGATAGGGTTAATGATCTGCTGTGGGTTTAATCTGCCCTGCCTTGCTACACCTGCAATAGGGGTCAGGCTTGGAGGGAGAGCTTAAAAAGGAAAGAGCAGAGGTGGTTTCAGGGATGACTGGAAAAGATAGTAGATGATTAGCTTGGTGAGAGAAACTTGTCGGGGAACCCCTTCCCCTGTCAGTCTTGCTGAGGGAAGGTAGACCTGATGTGAAACTACAGTTGACAGCTATCTCAGACTTGCTGCCTGCTAGAGTCTCCCTGAAGAAAGGCAGGCCAGATGTGAAACTATTGTTTGCTATCTGTGCCTTGCTTGTGGCTAGGTAAGACTGCAGTTGGCAGTTGTTTGCCTGTTGTTTTACACCTGGCATTATCTTGTTGTTTTACACTTAACCATTGGTCTCGATAGTGACTTGACCTGAACTTGGGAATGCTCTGGCTATGTGGTAAAAGGCCCTCTTGATCAAAAGAAGAGGGTGTGGGAGGAATTGTATTTCAATGTAACTCACCAAAAGCATCACTAGACTGAGATAATTTAGTTTAAATGTAGCTGAAATATTGTCTTTTCCTGGCACATACAGCAGGTAGTCAATGTTTGCTTTCACTATTAGTACTGGATAAAATGCTGGTTCACCCCTATTCAAATTCAGATATGACTAATGAGCAGAAACAACATGATTTCAGATTGTAGCTGCCCTGAACAGGCTTTCTGGAGAGGGACAGGAAACAAGGCCTAGCCTGATGTAACGGAGGGCTGAAGCTGGCCTATTATCTGTAGAGTGATTTGTCTCTGTTTCTGTGCAAGGAGTAGCCTTCAGCTCCACTCAGTCTCTCAAAGGATATTACAAAGCTTGTTTTCCCCCAGCAAAGGCTATTCTGACAGGAATAATAACTGTTAACCTTTGCAAGTGCTTCAGTAAAAGGAAACAAGTTAGTCCAGTGTGCATTTATATTAAGTGGATTTTAGTGCTCAGACAGGCACAGAGCTAGAGAGCGAAGATCTCTAGCTATCTACAGAACTGATAAAGCACAGTGAATGGCACTGCATATTTCTTCCATGCTGGCCTCCTCAATCTCCCCAAAATATAACTGTCTTTGGACCATCTCTATCTGTCTAGCTGAAGCTTTTCTACAGTGCCTATGGCCACAATATTCTAAGCCCTGAATATGTAACTTAAATAAATTGTCCATACAGACCTGTGGAGATTAGAGAATAATTACTATGAAGAAACAATAATTAGGGTTATCTTTACTGGATTAAAAATGGACTGCCATCATTCCTTGCGTAGCTATTTGTTAATATTATTGCACTAATTAAGGTTTAGTGTTCACATATCTGTCTAGACGGAGGGGGGGAAATTGCTTATTCCTCTAAAGATGCTTTCAAAGTGTTTATATTTACTGTAAGTACTTCAAGATAACAGGTACATGTGGTGAGCACAACATCTAATACCCATATTTTACAACATATCATTAAGTATAATTGTTCATGTCACTGAGCATGAAGACAGACTCAGTCTGTTTGGTTTCAAGGACTATTACAAGAGAATCATAGACTATCAGGATTGGAAGGGACCTCAGGAGGTCATCTAGTCCAACCCCCTGCTCAAAGCAGGACCAGTCCCCAGACACATTTTTGCCCCAGATCCCTAAATGGCCCCCTCAAGGATTGAACTCACAACCCTGGGTTTAGCAGGCCAATACTCAAACCACTGAGTTATCCCTCCCCTTGTTCTAGTCATCTGAAACACATATAATGGATTGCCTCTCCCCCGCCCCCAAAAAATCAAAGATCGAACAGAAGGTTACCCCTCCCAGGCATTCTCTTCTATATACAATATGAAACAAAGTATGCTTTAGAATGGTAACAATCTGCTTCTAAAATGTAGTAATTAAGCACAGTAAGTTCCATAGCATTAGTAGTTCCCTACCTAGATCCATTGTATTGCTTTTCATGCTTTGGTGGTGTGTGGTGTGGTGGTTTTTTGTTTTGTTTTTGTTTTTGTTTTTTTAAGCTGACCTGTCAAGCTAGATCAACACAATGACACAGGAAAGTCTATATAGTAACTTTACCTTACTGACCAAGTCCATATATACTATTCACAGAATTGTTACATAGCAGCTCCACATCTGCTACATGTCTTACAGTATTTACATCATTTCCCTCAGTAATATGGAAAAGCCCATTGCTTCAGAGAAATGGCTCAAGGCACTGAGCTACAGCTGCTCTGTTCCCCCTTCAGCTGTGCAGCAAGTGCCTCCGACAGCCACCTGCTGTCCCACAATTGATGAAGTTGGGAGGGTTAGAAAGAGAGGCACGCTGAAAGATCCAAAGTCTGTTTGCCAGACAGCAGAGAGATCCTAAGGAGGCTGTAGGGGAAGCAAGATGGGTGCTCACCTGCCTCCACCTGAGCCAAGGAAGGTAAGTGCCAAGTACAGGATGGCTCCCATCCTACCTCTCACATGCCCAGGGCTAAGGAGTGCAGTTATAAAGAAGAGAGAAGGAACCACTAAGAACCTCACAAAGCCATACACAGAGCACTGAAGATAACTGCGTGGGGAGGCTGGTATGCAGAGGTTCAATTTGCAGGGAAATAGGCAGAACCCCCTCACCCCCAACTAAAATTCTTCTTTCCTCCCCATAGCTCTCTGCAGCCTCCCTGCTGTTTGCCTAGCTACAGGGCTGGACAAACGTCATAGCTCCTGGCACAAAACAGCTCTGCCATCCAGAGATATTAAGCTCTTAGCCAAACACTGTAAGCTTTATCAAACAGATTGGTAAGTGCAGCTTGGAAAGGTTTTCATTCTGCTCACTCCAAGTGAGAGGACCAAAAATAGCTTGCTGATATGCATTGTAAAGCCTGCAATGTCAGATCTGACTTGCTGATTCTCCCTCTGCCCCTCCTGCCCCCTGTAGATTCAATCCTACTAAGAATCTTCAAATTGTTTGTGCCTAGCTGGAGGCTTCTCTCTACATTCTACCAGTCTGTAGAAAGTATGAGATGCCCTTCCCATTACAAATAGTTTAAAGGCCAGTATGTGGCACTAATTACTTTGAATAGTATCTTGCAGCAAGCAGAGTCCCTTACTTGCAAAGTGAGACATTACCTTTATTCACAGTGAGTATCTCACAATCTGGTCCTGAGCTCTCAACTAATTTTCTTAAATGTTTCTAAACTTAATTTTTGAATATTTTCAAATACTGTCCTATGTCTCTTCCTGTATATAACTTCCTTAATCCTGTTCAGAGCCCATACTAGGGTCATACGTGGAGGTCCCGGCAAATCTTCCTTTTCTTATACAGTATGTCACAGTTCAGGGCAATAGCACCTGTATTCCCTCTGAATGGTCCAGGAAGGGCACACAGTCTCAGGCTTCCAGTTCCTCAACTGTTGCATCTCATGGGTGGAGACCCACATTTCTCTTCCTTTTTACTGGGGTATTCCCAGGTTGCATAGTTTCCCTGCTTACACTGTTATTCCCAGTACAAATGATGACATCTGCTTGCAGTCTCTGAGGAGAAAGATAACCATGTTTGTCAACAGTTACATATACAAAACAAGGCTTGCTTAGACAGAACATCTCACTCTTAAGGTAAAAGAATTACAGAAAACCTGCTTAAAAGAACACAAGAACCTAGGCACATGCTAATAACTTACCTGAGTTAACACTAATCCTAATATGGATTCTGGTAAAAACAATCCAACCCCCCGTATCAGGGAGTTCTTGTGGTTTCAAGTTCATCACACTTCAGCTCAGAACAAGCACCCAGTCTTATGGGGCCTCAGTAAGCCCAGTCTTTCCAACCCTACCACAGCATGCATCCGATGAAGTGGGTTTTAGTCTCTAAGGTGCCACAAGTACTCCTCGTTCTTTGTTTTGAATATACTAGTTCAAACTAATTCAGGGCTGGGGGGAGGATGTGGCTTCAAAGGTAAAACCAGAGCAATTACGTCAACACATACACCCTACTCCTATGGGGACCCAGTTAATCTACAGAAAGCAAGACACTTGAAATGGAAGCCTTGTTAACAGGTCTACCATGTCTCATCACTGATGCTACCATCTTTATTGTCAGCATTTCCGAAAACACCAACCCCAAATATGGCGTTATAAAATCAGAAATTCCTTGGTGCTGCTGCAATTCCTGGAAGCTTAGCCATAGATAGTAGATCTAAATAGTATGTTTAAAATAGACTTTGGTTAGGAATTCCTTGACTACAGTGCGGTTTTTTGTTTTGTCTCCGTTGGTAAAAACAAAAGTTTGCAAAACAGAGTCTGGTTTGAATAATTTCCAGACTCAAAAGACTTAAAACCCTTTCTATGCTTTCGACCCCAAAAAATCCAGTTTTCTGGTTCAAAAGACATTTTTTTTGAAATATCAGTTAATTAATCTGAAAAGCTATATTACAGTTCAGAATCCAACCCTCTTAATTGACCCCAACAGCTTTTTAATCGGTATGTGAAATATCAGTCCCGAGAAGGGAAGAGATATTGCATGATGCTAAATATGTTTATTTGTAAGTAGTAGGAAGAAGCAATTTGATACATTGAGTTGTAAATCCACACAGCAGGTTAAGACAGGAAAACTAATTTTCCATGTAAAGGCTTTGAATAAAATCTTAGCCATTAGCAATATTGGCTCTTAGTTATGGTAGATAACACAGCCTTTTCCTTTAGAGTTAAAAATTGACTTCCCAGGAAGCAAACAAGTTTGCAAAAAAACCCTGAAAATGGACCATGTTCGGATGTACTTTTCTGAGAACTGGCACTATATTGAAATACCTGTAAAATCAAACTGGTTGCCAGGTCAATGACAAGCATGTAACCAGACCAGATTGTAGGATACACTGAAAAACATGCAGAATTGCTTTGTGATCTAGGCATGCAGCAGCTGAATTGTGTTACTGTGCCACACAGCTATGGAATACAAAAACAGCTGCTGAAGTCTCATTGTATCAGATGATTCACCTCATCAGCCACAGGGTGAAATGATTATTTGGTGCTTCTGCTTCACTTCTACTTTCAAAGGAAAGCTGGTCATTTTCCCTGTCGGTCATGAATGCTAGAAAGGAAGGCCAAAAAGAAAGCATATCCCCAGAGAGGTAGAAACTTAGTTTTTAATGGTTGTCTTGGTGATGACAAGTATGCGCATTTTATACCTTGCCTCAAGGTTAGGCTGCTATATTACAGTCTAACTGCTCCCAGCTTTTTACATTTCTTCTTTCTTAAAATTGTAAACACCTTTGAAGTCAGCTAGGCCTTGGCTGAACTTCAGGGTCAAAGCTAGGAGGACAAAATTCTACTCAATGTCCTAAATCAGCTTGGAAGGATTAGATTTTTATCAGTAACTATCATTGCATGCACAAACTGACAAAAATGTCTATTTGTATATTTTGATTATCAATGGAAATAAAGTAAGAAAATACTGCTTGAGAACTTATTAGAGTTTGACATAAGGATATTTACTCTGCATATTTTGACATGTGATGACAATTTGTTTTAACAGTTATAAAGCTTTAACTTTTGAATTTCAATGTTTACTGTCATTAAACTGTCTGATTCTCCCATAATTTTGCACAACTGAAAATTTAAATCAATAAAAACTAAAATATCTGTCAAAATTAAAAAATATAAATTGATTTCTGCCAACCCTACCTATAAGATTGGCATTTCAGTCCTTCCTTTATGACAAGCATATCAATTTTAAGTAGTCTTCTTTTGAAGAAAGGGCTGAGGCTAAAACTCACAAAGTTAGGTACATAAAGCCACCGAATGACTTATTGACTTCTAGCCCTACATAGAGATGTGGGTGCCCAATACTCTTAAAAAGGAGGCCATCTATTTAGGTGCCTAACTACAGTCACTGCATTTGAAAATTTTAGCCTTATGGAAGCCAATCTCTGACTTCCTGAATAAGGACAGAGTAGTGATTTCAAGACTGGGCCCAACATGAAACTCTAAGTGGTAATATTGTCATACTCTACATTTAAAGAAGGGAATTGGGGAGAGGATCTGGCTCCTTATATGGCGATTGGCAATTTCTTTTTCAGTTTCTCATGCACATTAGTAAAACTGCAGGGATTGCTGTCCAACACATGTTGATTGATTGTATATTATCTTTTAATTCATGAAAACATATCCCTTCCTATTAGCTTTTGAATAGCTCATTTACCAAAGCCTACATATTGGTCTTAATCATATAACCAACTACTAGACTGTTTCTTTGAGTACTGATGCTTAAAACAAATCATTTTGTTACAATCCTATCACATTAGAATGTAAATAGTCTAAATGTGCTTAGTGTAGCTGAATAATAATTTTGCTGGGGGGGATATAAAAGTTCTTTAGATAGATCCAATAGTGTGATACTGAAAGGTGAAATTAAAATAGATTTTATTAGTTCCATGTGTTTATTTACTTATCCCTCATTCACTGATCACTCTGTTCAGGGAATTCTTCCCATCATGGGGAACAAATTATTTTGTTTTGACTTTTGAAAGGTTATTTTATAATTCAAAGAGCATTGCTAATACACAAGGGAAAGTTAGAGGCATGAGATTAGTGTTGTCCAAGATACTTAGCCCTTTGGGTATGAAATAAAACTTACTGGCATGTAGTACAAATTTTGAAACCTGATTAGTAATTTATTATTCACATGAAAACAAAGAACTGTAGCAAAGCTTTCACTTAAGGCTAAGAGAGTTGAAAAGTAAACAGATGTAACTGAAATCGATTAAGATTTGATACTGAGATACCCAGAAGGTTGTAACAGCTATGTTTTTGAACAATTGTTTTTTAAATAGAGAATTCCAATTTCCTCTTTCACGAAATCTTTGTCTCAAGGCACAGGTTTATCAGTGAGTGACCAGGAAAACTCAGCCACATATGTTTCCTTCTGAAATGTAGGATAGAAGTTTTTCATCTTATTCTGGAAGTCAAATTATAATCATCCAAAACTTTCACAAATTAAACCTAGAAAAAATATTTTAAGGAGATACAAACAGGTATCAGTTGTTCCCTATTCCAGACTTATTAATCAGCAGAAATAACTTTGGTTCAACTTTTTATCTATTCAATGTCTTTATTTTACAGTGAAATTTCTCAATGCCATCTTCTCCTTTAATTTCAGTTATTCATGAAGGAATTTGTACTGGTAAAATAACATAGATGTGGGAAAATTCTCACTCATACTCCAGGCCATTAAAGAAAAGGGTAGTGATGATGACTGTAGTGGAGGCCTCCTCACTTCTCCCTATTAAATCTTAATTGTATTCTATATAGGTTCTTGTGTTGCACTCATCACCATAGTATTGAGCATCTTCCAGTAGTGCATGAAGCAGCGTGACTAATATCTGTTATGAGGTGGTGGTTCTCTGATCCTCCCTCCAGAGAGCAGAAATGGGTACAGTGGAGCATCTTGGTTGTATAGGGTTTTTAAAATAAACCTGTTGCATTGTATTTATGTTAGAAAAGCCAAAGTCAAAAATAGTCCACATGCTTAGAGAAGGTGGTGAGATTTGTGAAGGTCCTTAATTCATTCCACAGTCTCAGAATGGCCCCTTAATTACAGAATTTCTGGAAAATATACTATGAAGTCAAACAATGCTACAAATTTGTAATTGGCAGTATCTAGAAATACTGAAGAGAAAGGGCCAAAGGGGATTAACAGATGGATAATACCACCAGAGGCATGGAGGAATGTGAGGAGGGGATTAGAATCAGGAGGTTGGGTTGGAGATTGAGAAGATGGTGGTCTGTGCTAGGATGGACACTTTGGTTTGGTCACAAAGAGAGTAGGAAGTAGGACAACTTCAATATTGTGTATTACATTTCCTCTTTGAAAATTGGGCCATCATCCAAATGTGATGCTCTTATTGTAATATTACACCTGCCACCAAGACAAAATCTTTAATTAGTTAGAGAATTCCTTTATCTAGGGTACAGATGTCTCAGCTCAGGTTCTTCACCACAGAGTCACTGGCTAGAATTATAATTTTGGAATGAGAAAGGTAATATTTTATCTCTATTATCTTTCCTAGCTGACTGACATCAGAAAACGTCTCCTTGTGTTGTGATGCCAAGGGATGCACTGAAATGAGAAGGGATGAAAAAGGTGAGGTTCTAAGGGTATTCTAGACTTCACACTCCTTATGATGGTGTGTAGAGTACTTACACAGCACACCCCCAAAATGGGTATACATTGCTGGTTAGATGGTGAAGCACTACTTAGGCAAGTAGAGTGGAGACCCATTTGAATGCTTATGGTACATAGCCTACGCAGCTCTCTCTGCACCCAAGCAGTGCCTCCCCCATCTACACTATTTTTAGTAGTGTAGTGACCTGCTGCTGGGAGCTGCCACAGCCTTTCCCCACTGTGGGAAGCCATGCATCATACTGTGGATGCAGCATGTAGCTACACATACTCCATTTGCCATCACCAGTAGTGTGCCATGTAGATGTGGCCTAAAACATGCAAAAATCATTTTAGAAGTAGTTGTGTAAAATACCTATCTGGACAGAACTTCAGTACCTTTTATAGTGACAAGTGTCTTAAATGTTTAAAGGAGAACATTAAATATAATTAAATAGGGTTAGAAGGGACTACAAGTGTTGTCTAGTCTAACCCCCTGCCAAGATGCATCTAAACCATCCAAGACAGATGAATATCTAGCCTCCAGTGAAGAAGCTTCCACAACCTCCCAAGGCAGTCTGTTCCATTGTCCTAGTGTTAGTTAGGAAGCTTTTCCTGAGATTTAATCTAAATCTGCTATGCTGTAGTTTGAACTCCTGCCCTTTATGGCAGCCTTTCAAATATTTGCTGTTATATCACTCCTTAGTCTTCAGTCTCCTCTCTTCCAAACTAAACCTATCCAGTTCCTTCAGCCTTTGCTCATATGGCTTGCATTCCATCCCTTTTATTATCTTTGTTGCTCACCTCTGGATCCTTTCCAGTCTTTCTACATCCTTTCTATAAATTGGTGACCAAAACTGGACCCAGTACTCTAGCTGAGGCTTAACCAGTGCCAAGTAGAGTGGTACTATCACCTCCTGTGACTTGCATGCCATACCTCTGTTAATGCAACCAAAAACTGCATTCCAATTTTTGCAAGAGTAGTATTGCTGACTCATGTTGATGTTGTGATCCACCACAATGCCCAGATACTTCTCAGTAGTGCTGTTGCCAAGCCAATTCTCTCTCCCCTCCTCCTTTTACTCTTTATCCCCTTTGCCAGACTCAGGTGATATATTTAAATTGTATTTGACTAGAGACTTACTTGATATATATTGAGACAGTTATGATGCCTTTCATTAATCTATAAACCAGTGACTAGAGCGACAATATTAAAAAGCAGTAGAATAGGAAGCATAGCTTCATTTTAATTGGGTTCAGGGCAGCTCTCATAGCTGTAGAGATGTCTACATGCAGAAAGTATATGTGTGTGGCTCTTCTCTGAAAATCACTGTCAGCTATTTCCATAGGATAAGCAATAACAAAACAAAGGGACCAAATAGATTTCATTTGTTGATATTTAAGACAATATGAAGAATAAGTTTAAATGTTTTAGTAATTTTCCAGTTGCCCACTATGCATCTCTGTGTCTGAAAATCAACACATTTGGGAAGAGAAAATGTTGATTCTGAAGAAATAGTTAATGCCTGTCTTATCCTAGGTAATAAGATTAAGATATTACATCACTTAGATTATTCCTTCAAAAACATTTGATGAAATGACTCATTTCTGTCAGTTTTCCCAAGGGAACTTCAATTTTGCTGGGAGCATGACAAAATTATATCTGAATGGAACTACCTAATGTGATAGAATATGACTGCCACATAAACTGATTAGTAGCCAAACGCCACTATCTGGCTATAATCAGTTACCTCACTCAGTGCTATTAATTAGTTCTTTGCATTGTGGTAGTGTGCAGAATCCCCCAGGCACAGACAAAGACATCATGGCTCTAGGTACTGAACAAAAACAGTCCATGATCAAGTTTGATCTTGCTACGATGAACAGTAAAGAGCTTACCATAGCATGTTGTGTTGGTCCGATGTAGGACGTTCTACCTTGTGACAAAAGGATGGCTCTTGTTTTGGACACTTAACTGGCTATGACAGCGGTCCAGGCTTTTGGCAGATAGCTAAGGTTGGTCTAAATGTAAGACTAAAATGAATGCTTTTTTTATTTAAGAAAATTCTCTCCAGGATTACTTGAGGATTCACTGAGGGATTTTGACTGACTTGTTCTAATTCCAAGTGTAGACTTTTGTAACAACTTTTAACATGTCATTAGGACAGATCTTTAGCTCCTCAGTTACATCAACTAGGTGTAACTCCATCAAAGTCAATGAAGCTACGCTGTTTTAGCTGAGGATCTGGTACAACAGGACCAGATGAAGCAATATCTCTCTTGTATAATTTTGTGAAGTTCTTCTCATAGTTTTTCAAGCAGTTCCCACCTCATCACCTGCACTCCTTTTTCAAAAGTGAACATTTACCTTGATGTGTCTAACCTCAAGTGTTACCATGATTCTTGGATATTTCAGTCACACATTAAGATGCTTTCTTTCTAATAGGACATCTGATACTATTGTTTTCATATTTGAAAAAAATATCAGAAACTTGATTTATTTCAAGTACATAGTTTAGACAGCGAGCTATCATCTCTGCCAGCATCTAATTTAAATGGAAAAAGGTCCCATAAGGTACATCATAAATTCACAGTAATTCTGGATAAAGTTTTCATTATCTCATGTCATGCTGTAACATTAAAAATTTAAAAGCAATCAGCGCCAAATGCCCGTGGGACTATGCCAATTACTTTTTTTTTTTTTAAGAGAGAATGTCACTCAAGTCTGAGTGGCACAAAGAAAATGGTTGGCTGTAGTAGAAATGCAAATAGGGTCCTTTAAAGCATGCCCTTCAAAACACAATTTCAAGTGTGATTTTTTTTTTTTTGATTGATATAAACTGATAGAAGGCATTTGTGGGAATAGTCTACTGCACGTATTTTAAGACATATGGAGGCCTGATCCTCTTCCCTTGAAATCAGTGAAGAAATCTCCCATTAGCTTCACTGATGCAGGATTAGACCTTGAGTGCACAAATGTTCTTATATTTGGAGCCAAAACTCTGCCCACTTTCTTGGTCCAATCCTATTCCCATAAAATCAATGGAAATCATCCCACTGACTTCGGCAAGGGCAGGAACAGGTCTTGTTTCAGTCTTTACTCTAGAAAACTTATCAATTGACTTATTGACATCAGGTGATGAAGATTTGCTGGAGTAAGATCTGTAGGATTTGGCTCTAAATGTAGTACTATTAGTGCCTTTTTCATTCTTCTGCAAAAGTATTTACTTCTGGCTCTTCATGGGAGCCATTCACGTGTGCCTAGGGCCAGAACTTAGTCCTTATTTGCCATTAAAGGCCTACTCCGATTGAAGTCAATAAGTCTTGCCATTGATATCAACAGGCCCCTTAGTGTGTGAGTGCTTCTGAGCCCTGGTCCCTGTCTCTTTTATAAAGCATCTATGCAGTGTTGTTGCTATGTCAAAAATATTACTAAATTAATATTAATAGTACCATAAGTTTTTTTTTTTTGCTTGAGTTTATTTCTTTATAGTAGAAATCTCCTATTCTGCAGATGCTGGAAATAGGAAAATATGAAAGGACAATAAACATAAGTGTAAAAAAAAAAAAGAACCCCTACTCTCCCTCTGCCGCCTCAGCACACTGTGGACATATTTTACTCAATACAATTATCCTAAACTGACCTTTTGGTCCAGATGTTGGATGAGGCTGATCTGGTCAAAACATAATTCTGGGGTAAGCGTGCAAAGGTAAGTTCCAGCTTTACATTTGTGCTCCCCTGATTCTTCTGCAGGCGCCTCTTGCACAGCCCTGCACTGAGCCTGCAGAAGAGTCAGGGGAGCATAAATGTAAAGCTGTAACTTACCTTTACACACTTACCCCAAACAACAACTAGGATGGACTGAAACCGCAGACTGACGTGGCTTAGGGGCACACTGGTCAATCTGTTTTTTCCACCCATGTCCTCTTTCTCCTCCTACGTTCGCAGTAGGGTTGAGGGAATGGTGTAAGAGGCTCTATCAGTTCTCAGCCACCAAAGAAGAAACCGTATCCTAAACTGATCCTCCCTGGGCCAACTGAGCCAGCTTTAATGTTTGTTTGTTTGTTTGTTTGTTCTGACAAAGTGGCACAAAGCAGCCATACTAGACTGGAGAGTCTGTCCCTAATTGTTTACTCATAACTGCTCCCTTGCTAGTTATGTCTTAATTCCCCTTACCATTACAGATACTTTTATTGCTCTTAATTAGAATACAGGGATTAAGTTGCATTTTCAAGCTAATTAAATTTCTTTAAGCCCTATATAGACTTTTCCATTGCCAGAGCAGGGACTCGCATCATTTGAATCTAAATACATTTTCAATTTTTATTTTCATGGTGTGCAAGAATTTTCCATACAAAAATAACCCTTGATCCCTTTGCTTTATTAATCCTCTTATAGGATGCAATTGTACAAATCTTTTCTCAGGAGAAGCAAAAGTTGCACACATATTAAATATAAAGGTAGATCAAAATTGAAATTTAGCTTCTATGTCACATAGTCTTGATCAGAATCTCTTCAATAAGTGGCATTTACTATCGGTTTGGAGGTCATGGTGGTAAATGACTAAAATTGATATTCCACCTCCAAATAGTTGTGCTATATAGAATGTGTGTCAAAATTGCTATCACAATTTCCCAATCTGGTGTTACCATTCAGGAGTGTTAGAATACATCCTGAATGGTACGCATACTTTTTTTGGTGGAAGTGAGGGCCTGTATGTGCCCTGTCTATATTAGGGACACTTTTGACAAATTTCCCAGCATTGGTTCAGCTCCAGTGTAGAGAAGGAGCTTCTCCTGTTCCTGAAGTCCGTGGCCAAACTCCCACTGGTTTCATTAGTGCAGGATTGAACCAGAACCTAGATAAATCAAAGCAAAGAACTAAGTCTAAGTGGGGGCTGATATCTGGATGTAGTTTATGCTGAAATACACTGAATTTCTAAACAATGGGAAAATTTCCAGTTGCTTTTATTTGTGCTTCAGCATATGCCTGGTTATTTCAGTGACAGAAAAAAAAGTGTGTGTGTGTGTGTATATCCTGCCACTAATCCGAGTATCTCCATGTACTTTAGAACATTAAGGGTCAGATTGAAATGTGTTAAGCATCCACCTATAGAAGGGCCCTGTGACTTCAGCTTTCAGAAATTTCCCACCATTCCAAGTGGTGGGGCTTCCTTCATCCAGTTAAATGAAAATGGGTTTTTTAGCAGATGCGATGGGGGGGAGGATTCAGGACTTCAGCATGGCTGGCCTTGTCTTCAGTCCCTTTCACTACAGACTTCCAGGATGTGTTAATTGATAGCTAAGTGAAGACTCTCTGTGGGAGATAATGACCGTTGCCTCCTTCAAAGTTTGGTTTTTTTGTTTTGTTCCCCCCCCCCCCATGATTCTATTTGTGATAAACCCATTAAGCAACCATGTATGAGATTGATCCAAAGTCCATTGATGTCTCTGGAAAGACTCTCCTAATATGAGCTGATGCAATTAAAGATTGTATTAGAAATCATGTACACAAAGGGACAATTTAAATGGTGCATATAGTCTTAACATGACTCTTCCTTACTTTTGACTGCTTCACTGTATGCCAATGTTTTCTTAATGTAGCTTGTAAAACTAATCTCATTTTAAACAACCTTTTGTAAAAAAAAAATTGAAGGGCTCATTGATTTTTTTGTGTATCATTCTTAATTTTTTTAAGCTTGTACATCGGAAGAGAAACATAAGCAGCAAAATATCTGCCAATAGAGTCTATTGTTTACCCCTTACTCAGAGGTATCCAAATCTTTGCTGGAGATGCTACAATATTTCTAAAGAAAACACCTTATCCTCTGAATTATGTCAGGTTAACCCTTCTTGTACCACATTTGCCTTAGCTTGTTTCCATGCTTATCCCCTTGTTGCCAACTTCCATGGCAGATAGCACTGCTGTCAGTCTTATCTGTCTGTTCTATATCAGCAAGCTTTTCCTGCCAAATCACCTGATCTCTGTAAGGCCTAGTTTCCTCTAGCCAAGTTCACTAACTGGGTCCTCCATGTGTTGGGTAGAGCACATGATGGAAGCTTGACCAACCTGTCAGCTATTAACACAATGTGGGAGTTTTACCTGGGAAAGAACTGCAAGTTTCTAAAGACAATTCTTGCCCTGATTCAAACCTCCTATGAAGTCCTATTGAGTTTAATGCTGAAAATTCTGCATCATTTACATGGGTGCAGCTCCCATTTTCTTCAGTGGCAAATGTACCCTTTTGCTAGGGAAGAATAAACCCCTTAAGCCCTGATCCCACAAAGACTTAGGCACATGCTTAATTTCATGCACAGGAGGAGTCCAACCTTGGTATAGGTTGGGAGTAACCAATGACTTTAGATCATCCTGAATTTAATAAGTGACTGAAATAACAGCAGTCTCCAACCCCAAAACTCAGACACATGTCAAAAAGAAAGGCAAATGTAAGGCTGCCCAGAAATTTGTACTAAATGACCCGAGTGGAGGGGGTTTGTGGTGTGTGACCGAAGTGTAGGTTTGTGTTAGAGACAAGCTGGACAGGCACAACATGTGAGACAGAGAGGAGGCTTCTGGCAAGACTCAGGGCTGTAAGCAAAAACTGCATCCTCTTTAGTTCCTCCTGTATTTGGGGGATGAGGGGAGGACTTTGTATACTTTTGTAAATAAACAGGACTGCATCAAAGAAAATACCTGACTCTATCACCAGTTTCTCCTAATTGGAACAATCCACAACACCCCACATATAGCTAACTGCTTGGGTTAAAAAAGGGTAACAACGCTATCAATCCCTCACTTTCATGAGTAGTATTCACAAACTAAATTTAAAAAAAAATCTTCTGAAGCTGCAGGCTAAGTATTTTGCAGATGATACATATTGGAGCATGGCTAGTGACATTGAGTGGTTACACACTGGCTCTACTAAGGAATGTCTCACGCAAACATATGATACTATTATGGACTTGTCACCATAGGGATATATAATAGGAATGATTGCTTAGCTATGGTTTCAAAGGTAAATTGGCAGTCAACAAACATCAGCCATAATGGAAAATCATTAAATAGAATATCTTTTTATATATAGAATAGATTTTTATATACAGTGGACACCAATGTTGCAGTCATACATTATGATTCTTTCATATTTAACTATGGCAACCAGTGGGATTAATAATTTATTTTTATTCTCTGTAGAAAACATTGTAAACCAGCTGAAAGCAGATAATTTCAATCCCTCCTGTGTATTTACGTTAAATGATTCCTGGATATACTAACACTTCTCTCATGCCCTTTCTCTTTTGAATTTTTTTTTCCTTTCCCATTTCTTTCAAATAACACTCTTCCCAGTGCCCCTTCCTGAGACTGTTTTCCTTTGAAGTCCCCACTGATTGGCAGATTGACCTATTTCTGGAAACTGTTCTGTTGCTGCCCATTGCTACTTTGATATTAATACCACAATACCTTAATTTTCTCTTAATCCACCCCTGTAGATAAAAACCTGTTCTGACTGAAGATTTATTGGGGTAATACTTGAATGTCTAATCTAACAAGGGCAAATGATTGTATTACAGTTCCATGTGAATAACAAGAACCACTTGTACAACTGTTTGAAACTGAAGCTAGTGGGTGGCATGTCAAAGCCACTGCTCTCCTCTCCCATATGTCAAACTCCATAACCACTTTTGCTTCCTTCCATTTGTGCTGACAGAGGGGCCCAAGTGGAGATAGGATGACTTAAAGGCTTTATTCCACTACAGGTCCACCATCTTCTACACAATTAAAATGTACTGTTTCCCTTATAAATATGTACTGGATGTAATTGGATCATGATTTACCTATCAAATTATCTATAAAGCACAAACCCACCATATTACTAAGCAATAGAATTTAGCTGATGAGAGAGCATCTATATATCCTCAAAAACAACAAGGAGTCCGGTGGCACCTTAAAGACTAACAGATTTATTTGGGCATAAGCTTTTGTGGGTAAAAAAAAACACTTCTTCAGATGCATGGAGTGAAAATTACAGATACGGGCATTATTATACTGACACATGAAGAGACGGGAGTTGCCTTACAAGTGGAGAACCAGTGTTGACAGGGTCAATTCAATCAGGGTGAATGTAGTCCACTCCCATTAATTGATGAGGAGGTGTCAATACCAGGAGAGGGAAAATTGCTTCTGTGGTGAGCAAGCCACTCCCAGTCCCTATTCAATGGTGTTAAATTTGCAAATGAATTTTAATTCTTCAGTTTCTCTTTGAAGTCTGTTTTTGAAGTTTTTTTGTTCAAGTATAGCTACTTTTAAATCTGTTATAGAATGTCCAGGGAGATTGAAGTGTTCTCCTACTGGCTTTTGTATATTACCATTCCTTATATCCGATATGTGTCCATTTAGTCTTTTACGTAAAGACCGTCCAGTTTGGCCAATGTACATGGCAGAGGGGCATTTCTGGCACATGATGGCATATATCACATTAGTAGATGTGCAGGTGAATGAGTCCCTGATGGTGTGGCTGATGTGGTTGGGTCCTCTGATGGTGTCGCTAGAGTAGATATGGGGACAGAATAGGCAACAAGGTTTGTTACAGGCATTGGTTCCTGGGCTAGTGTTTCTGTGGTGCGGTGTGTAGTTGCTGGTGAGTATTTCCTTCAGGTTGGGAGGCTGACTGTAAGCGAGGACTGGCCTGCCACCCAAGGTCTGAGAGTGAGGGATTGTTTTCCAGGATCGGTTGTAGGTCGTTGTTGATATGCTGGAGAGGTTTTAGCTGTTGGGGCTGTCCTGTAGTAGGTGACTTCTGGGTACCTGTCTCGCTCTGTCAAACTGTTTCCTCACTTCCCCAGATGGGTATTGTAGTTTTAAGAATGCTTGATAGAGATCTTGTAGGTGTTTGTCTCTGTCTGAGGGATTGGAGCAAATTTGGTTGTGTGTATATATATATCCTATGCATTTAAAATATCAGTGCTAACTTTTTTCTAAATAGTGAAATTAGCCATGGTATTCTGGTTCAACACATTGGTAATCTTCCAATCTAATAATAATTTAAAAAAATCCTCCTTTCATTTAAACTCGTATCTCTCATCACTTCCCTTTGTAAAATCCTGTTTTACAAAGTACTTGTTGGTGGATTTTGCTACCGTTTTGTATCCTGGAGGTGGCTGTAGCTCAGTAGCAAGGGGGTGATCTCTGTGTAGGCAGCTAGTAATGTGCTTTGGTGTTATGCTGGATGAAAGGCATTGTCATGAACATACAGCTAAGGGTAGCATAAAATCCCTCCTTTACCTGTAAAGGGTTAAGAAGCTCAAATAACCTGGTTGGCACCTGACCAAAAGGACCAATAAGGGGAGAAGATACTTTCAAGTCTGTGGGGGAAGGTTTTTGCTTTGTGCTCTGTGTGTTGTTCTCTCTGAGACAAAGTGAGAGACCAAGCAAGTAATCCAGCTCCCACTAAAATGATACATCTAGTATTACAGAAATAGTAAGTAATAGCAAGGAAATGCATTAGATTATATTTTGTTTTAGCTTGTGAATTTTCCATGCTAGAGGGAGGTTTATTCCTGTTTTTTGCAACTTTAAAGTTTTGCCTAGAGAGGAATCCTCTGTGTTTTGAATCTTATTACCCTGTAAAATTACCTTCCATCCTGATTTTACAGAGGTGCTTCTTTTACCTTTTTCTTTATTATAAAGTTCTCTTTTAAAGAATCTGATTGGGTTTTTAGTGTCCTAAAAACCCAAGGGTCTGATCTGTGCTCACTTTGGTTACCTATTTGGTTGGTATATTATTCTCAAGCCTCCCCAGGAAAGGGGGTGAAGGGGATTGGGGGGATATTTTGGGGAAACAGGAACTCCAAGTGGTCCTTTTCCTGAATTTTTGTCTAACTCACTTGGTGGTGGCAGCAATACCATCTCAGGGCAAGGAATTTGTGCCTTGGGGAAGTTTTTAACCTAAGCTTGTGTAATATAAATTTAGGGGATCTTTCATGCGGGTCTCCACCAATGTTCCCTCTAATTTTTGACAGGCCATGTGCGCAAAAAAATTCTCTGCAAATTTTTGAAGCAGAGTTCAAATTTGTGCACCATGAGGCAAATGCGCCCAAGCGAGTAAAATGCTTATACATTTAAAAAGTTTTAATTTGCAATTTGTGATAATAGTTTTACACCATGTTATTTTATAAATGGCGTTTTTAAATACTTAGAAAAAAGAAATTTAACCATTTTTCATGAAGCAGAAGTTAGTTTTAAGCATTATGCTTTATGATCTTTTTTTATAGACAATCACGAGCATATATCAAGCACATATTAATCATGATCATTATCAGTCCACTTTCACCTTTCATTCTATACACATGTCCGAAAAGATTTTGATAAACATATAATAAAGACAATTTAATAAGTATGTCATTATGTCAATTTATATGGGTTTTCAGATAGACATAAGTAAAAAAAAGAAAAACAAGAGTTTGTGTTTTAAATTTAAAATTTTCCTAAAAATATCAATAAATGATTATCAGCCAAGAATAAGATATGTAATTACAAATGCATTTTAATTTCCTTATTGGTCAAAATGTCAAAGACTGCTAAACTAACCTTACTGTTTTCCCCTGCAATCTTTTTCATTTGCCCATTCAATATAAACTTTTTCAGATCTATCAGTCCTCCATCCAGCTGGTAACTCTTAATACACATCAGCATGTCTAAATGATCTACTTGTAAACAATTCCATAGTTTGTTTTTTAGAGTGTTCATTAAGCTAAACCCATGCTCACAGTCTGCACTTGATGCTAGGAATGTTCCTCCAATATCCATCAACTTTGCAAGATCCTGAAACTGTTCGTTCTGATGAGCAAATGTCACCATATCCGGGAAACTTAAAACCAGTTGGCTTTTGATTCTTTCAGCTACTGCAAACTTGAAGTCATTGTATTGACTGACTATAACAATCTCTTCAGCAAGAAAATCTTTGTATTTTGAACATAGGGATTTGACCTGATGAATTCCAAAATTGAAGTCACACTCAACTATTGCTGCACAATCCAAAGCGGACCACTCCTGGACTTCATCCTCTGGAAACCTGTCTGCCAAATGTGCACACAAGATGTTTATGAAAGTTATTATGGAACTGGTATCAATTTCATTATTTTCTTGAGAGCTCATATCTAAGAGAGCCTTAACTTTGTCACTCCATCAGACTGAATCTCCAAGGTACTGTCTTCTGATCTTGTTCATTTTACCTCAGGCAAGGTGAAATGCTTCAAGAGGTGTAAAGGCCTCGTTTCTGGAGCAGCGTGGATAGGAAGCCAGCTCCGACAAAACTTCTAATGTTATTCGGTATTCCATGGTATTCAGCTTTTTGTGGCAGTATTTAGAAACTGGATCAGTATCTTTGTCTTGCTCAAAATATTCCAGAAGAGGATTATAGTTGCGAATAATTGCTCGAAGTGCAAAGTGCCTAGATAACCAGCGCAGTTCATTGAGTGGCCTGAAAGCCACTGACTCACATTCAGAAGCATTCACTGTTTCCTGAAATTTGCATTTTCTCCTGGATGACTGACAGAACACCGTGTAGACAGTTCTTATTAAGGTTTCGATGGCTCTTATCAGCTTGACCTCTTTCCATGCATCGGAAATCCCCAAGTCTTCCTGGTGTGCAATGCAATGTTGCTGGACTAAGTGTGGAATATCACATTTCAGCTGAGCCGCCACGCCATTGAGTTTGCCTAACATCACGGAGGCACTATCAGATGTGATCATCACCATTTTCATTAGATCAAGTTGGTGGTTTTTTTATAAAACTCTTTGATTGCAGGCGCTATTGAAACAGCATCACAATCTTGCAATTGTAATAGTCCACCAAATGAAGTTTTATAGTCTGCAGAATTTATGGATCTATATTTAAAGTAGAGTATCGAGTATCTGTTAATGGATATATCAGTGCTTTCATCAACAGCTAGAGTATGAAACATTGCCGATGCTATTTCATGCATGAGGTCATTTTGTACAATGCAGTTGCTAATTTCAAGAAATTCAAAAGCATAATTTTTACTTCTCCAGCTCACTGGTATGCACACATACTTTTCCATATGGTCATTAATATCCTGAACAGAAAGCATTGAGCTGTTCATTTTAATAGCCAACAACACACTGTCAATAAGTATCTTGATTTCTTCGGGATTTGAGCGCTTGCATTCAATATTAATTTGCCTCCTCTGCTTTTCAGCTGGACTTTCGAGAATCATGCTAAGAAATCCACTCCATAAGGAATGATTTTTGTTTCTAAGTCTTGTTACACCATCAATATGAGACTTACTTGACAGATGACGCTTTAAGAAATCCAACTTCCATACATCGTTCCACACTCTCCCGAAGCTCTGGCATCTCGACAATATACACAAACCACTCCGTTGTTCTCCTATGTGAATATTTCACAAAGTTTAACAAGCATTACACTATGTGACTTCAGTGTAACCGTCTCTGTAGTCTCATCCAGCCATCCAGATTTAAATGAAGTCGCTGTTCTTTTATGCTTTAGACCTCTAGACAGTGACATTTTGGGATTGATTTTTTTTACCAGACTGGTTTATTTAAAATTAATACTTTTATTATATGGCTACTATTTCAATGCACTTAACAGCGTGACCCGACAAAAGGGCAAACAGGAGATCATTCAGTTGAGGATACCAGAAGTTTGTGCATAGCAAAAAAAAAGTGAAAAAAAACCATGGGAAAATGGTAAAACATCATGAGTAAATGTGTGAAGTCCAATGCCTTTGAAAGATTTCAATCAATAAAACAACACTTACCTTTGTTCATTTCTGGGAAATCTTTGCAGTTCCTTAGCAACTATGGCCAGGCATTTTGACTTATTCGCACATACTTGAGTTTCTACACAGCCAAATGAACAGACTACAAGGAGATGTGTGGGTCCCGACCGTCCCGACGTGATCAACGTTCCACATTCAAAATGCTGGCGGGGAGGGGTATGAACGATTCATTGTCCTCCTTTCCCTTTCCTCTCCTTGCCAGCTAGTAGAATCTGGCTGTATTGATAGATGGGGGGCAAACAATGTCAAAAGTTGCCCGTAAATGATATTTCGGCCTGGCTCCAATGTAGTATTTCATTTTTTGTGCACGCGGTGTTTCGCCGTGTGCATGGGGTTTAGGATCTGTGTGCGCATGTACACAGCTTAGAGGGAACAGTGGTCCCCACATCTGTACCCCAGAGTTGAGAGCGGTGAGGGAACCCTGACAGGCATAGAGTAAGTACAAATTATTACAAGTTGATGCTCATAGTACCCCCTCTTTTTCTTACTCATTCTTAGTTTCATTCTTCTCTACAGAAACAGCAGCAGAATCTTCTTTACTATCAGACCACATGCTTGGTCAGTGAGCTCTCCCCAAATAAACCACTCATCAGTTGTTCAGTACTAGTTTTAATTAGAACCCTCATGATCCATGTCCTTGTGTGTGCTCTGTCTGATCTTCATAAGTCAAGGGGAAAAAGAGATGATGATCTGGGACCATAGCTTTAATAAGACAACTTCAGTGTAATCATGCAAATCACCATTTGGCTAGCTTTTCTGGCTGTATCTCATCCTCCACCTGCTAAATGGTAACATAGCAGAGAACAGCAGCAGAATAGAGTTCTTCCTGCTTTGCATCATCACACTTCAATAGCCTTTACTTTATTGTTGTTATCAGGTATCAGATGTACACCAACATCTGGATGCAAAAGCTTGCCATGGGCTGATAAAAGAGAATTTAATTTGATCATTTTAAAGCCCAGTGTTGAAGAAAACACTGACTCTCATTGTCCATATCTCAAAGTGATTGTCCTTGACTTACAGCCAGGTGCTAATAAAGACAGAACAACAAAGTAATATCTGGCACATATTTCCAAAGAATCCTCCTCAGACTTCTCCTGTAATGGTACCAGATATATTCCAAACTATGACCCATCTGCAGTAAATTACCCACTTTCCTCATGAGCTGGCATATGCCCAGTGTCATAAGGTAACTGAACTTTTCTAGGCCCCGAGCTAGCAAGACACTTCAACTTCAGTGGGACTACACATGTGTTTAAAATTAAACACATTTAAATGCTTTGATAGAATCCTAAATGGTTTCCTCCTCTAGTACTCCAATTAGACCCTGTGTTTTCAAACCTGCTGGCTTTCATAGTTACCTATATGACTTCTCTTGTTTCTACACTTTTACCATAGGGCAAATTGGTAATGGCCAGGTCCATTTTTGATGCTTTTGTTATTGGCCAGCAACCTTCTACAATTTCTATAAGTACTCTTCAGGGAAAATGATTGCCTTTTGTTAATAGTGTGTATCAATGTTTGATAGTTTCTAACCTATAGTGATTATATAATGCCAGTTGATGATTAGACTCTGTTTTTTCATAGGAAATGTACTTCATCACATTAAAATAAATACAGCTCATTGGGAATTTTTCAACTAGTACCTACCTCTTCATCAGATCTTGAAGTGCTTTACAAAGGGAGATAAGTATTATCCCTCGTACATATGGGGAAACTGAGGCACAGAGAGGGGGTTGCCCAGGGTCACCCAGCTGGTCAGTGGCAGAGCTGGGATTAGAACCCAGGTCCTCTGAGTGCCAGACAAGTGCTCTATCCACTTTTCATCAAATGCTAATTCATTGAAATCAAAACTTCACAAAACAGTGTGGTTTTGACAAATCTTCTGACTCCCAATATTTTTGTTTTGATCAGACACAATTTCATTTTGGACATTTTGGCGAAAGCAAAGGATTGGATATGTAAAATGGCCTGGGAGGAGAAGGGTGAAGAGGACATGTCAAAATATACAAAGTTAATATCCTTACGCTCCAAATTCTCAAGTAACATTTCTTTCGTTGTTTATCTGTAAATTATTTGATGGACATTTTTTTGCTGGTTTATGGGTGTATGGTGGAATCAATGTTTACTGCCTTTACCAATGAAAACCCATATGTACCCACCAATATAGGGTCCAGTACCATAGTGGGATCCCAACTTGGTCTTTTCACAGTTAAGAAAGCTTCCTTTCAAGTCTCCTGGAGATTCTGTTCCACCTAACTATTAAAATGGCATTCATCAAAGCTATAACATCAGCTTGGCCAATGACTGAACTTAAAGCTCTCATGGCTGATCCACCATTCACTATCTTTCACAAAGATAGAGTGCTTCATCCTAATCCTCCATAGCAGTAGCTGGGTTTCACCTTAAATCAAATGATTAAATTGCCAGTATTTTTTTCCCCTAGACCTTGTGTAGGTGAGTCAAAGCTGAACATGTTAGCATCTAAAAGAGCTTTGGCTTATCTTAACATAACCAAAGAAATTCTCCTAATCACTTCATTGTATATGCAAACCACCACTAGGGACACAGTTTCTTCAGACATTATCTAGATATGCTTGGGCTAGTCTACACTTCTACTCAGTCTGGAGTTCAACTCTGGATTGTCAGGCTTTTATAACAGTTAAGACTTTATGGATCAATGTTCTGTTGCATAAGTATTATGCTATAGGAAGAACACACTGTTAGGATAATGCAACTAATCTAACTGAAGTATAGTAACACTAGTCCCAGTCTAACTTTTTTTTCAGGTTCTTTAATTATTGACACTTCTTGCAGACATGAATGGCTGTGCAGTAACATGAATACACTGTGCACCAGGAATCATTCATTATCGTGCAAATAGCCAAAATATTACAAGTTTTAAGCAAACTAACATTAAATCTGTGATAATAGCATTCCTATGCCTATAATTAGTAGAAGTGAAATGAGACTTGAATATTTTAAAAAAATCTGCAATTAGAGACAAGATAGAAAGCTTTGGAAAAATGTGGAGGCCTAATATTGGGGTAACTATGATGCTGCTCAACCATTGCCCTATATGCATGTTCCCTGTCATAGTGTTAGAAACATTGGACCAACTGTTTAGTTACACCAATTCAGTCTTCTTGAAGTCAGTGAATTTGCATGGGTATAAGTGCAGAAAGTGGCCCATTAATTAGCTAGTATTTTAACATCATTACCAAAAATGAAGGAGAAGGAGCAAAACTTGGAGATTGTGGTGGGGAAGAGGAGACTTGCCACCTGCCAAACTCCATGGAGAAGCAAACATGAGATTACATTTTAAATTCTTTAATTATTTACTAAGATGGTACACCTCTACCTCAATATAAAGCAACTCGATATAACACGAATTCAGATATAACGTGGTAAAGCAGCGCTCCAAGGAGACGGGGCTGCGCACTCTGGCGGATCAAAGCAAGTTCAATATAATGTGGTTTCACCTATAATGCGGTAAGATTTTTTGGCTCTCGAGGACAGCGTTATATCGAGGTAGCGGTGTATTGCATTTTTAAAAAATGTAGATATGTTCTAGTGGTAGCTCTTACCAAAAATAGTTGAATTAGAAATCAGATGAAAAGGGGGTGAGGTGGGGCAGAGCATGGATGTCTCAGGAGACATAAATTTAGCATAATTCTTCTCAAGAAATTGAAATGGTTAGTTCTTATGCTCTCCAATTTGGCCTCTCTTCCATCTTTCAAAGCAAAAGTAACTAGGTGAGCATGTAACAGTGCTTTCCTACTGTAATAGTAGTTTCCTAACACTACTGTAATAATCTTTGTACAAAATATGCCTTGTAAGGTGTTAGTGAAAAGCTCATGACTCACTGGCTATTAATATTGCATAATAAGCAACTGATGCAAAGTTATGGACGTAAACTAAAATTAGAATTCTTAAACTGTTTTCCAGCCAAGTATGAATGACCTCACCCCAGACAAATGTAGCTTTTCCACAAGGAAGTTACTGCCAAAGTACTTCTGAAAGACAATGAGAACGTATTTACATATTACATAAACAGACCCATCAAACTAAGAAGGGCTGGAGGCAAACCTCACATTATCCTGGTGCAGGAGGAGATTGACATGAACATGTTCAATGTTCATTCAGTTGCACTGGAGAGGGCAGGAATGAAATGACTAACATTTTAGCAGACACAACTCCAGCAAGAGGGGAAGCAGCAGGGAACTTCCTTCAAGAAAGCCTCATGTTGTCCACAGCTGGAAATAGTTTTATCTGGGGGTCTCCTTCTGAAGAATGCATTTCAATGATTCATTGGCCAATAACTTAGGGTTTCTTGGGCCCCCTCTTATCAACCATTTGATGCTGGTGGGGGGGAGGGTAGTTCCCACATCTTGTTAGGAACCTGTGATAAGGATTTTACCTTGAACCAAGTCTAGCTTGTTAATTTTAGTTACTAGAAAGCATTTTTTTCTTTATTTCTCTAGAAACCATTTGACTTTAATCCTACCCTTGTACTTACTTAAAATCTGTCTTTGTAATTAAATACACTGGTTTTATTTTTAATCTAAAGCAATCCAGTGCTTCATTTAAACTGAACTGTTTAATAACTCCAGTTAAAGTAAGGAACTGTTGAATAACTGCTCCTTTAAGGAGCAACAAAATTAACATCTCTCTGATTGTTCCACACAGGGCTGGAGACTTTAGAACCCACACTTTGGGGAAAATATGGGGGTGCGTAGAGTGTGGCGTCACCTTACCAGTTGTTAACCAAGGGTGGTGGAGCTTGTTTGGAAGTCTGTAGTATTGCAGTAGGGTGACCAGACAGCAAGTGTGAAAAATCGGGACGGGGGTGGGGGGAAATAGGAGCCTATATAAGAAAAAGCCCCAAAAATCTGGACTGTCCCTATAAAATCGACATCTGGTCACCCTATATTGCAGGCAGGCTCCAGGATCCAAAGCATTGGACCTGGGCTTCCCAATATATAGCCAGAGCATGCTTTTTGCTGATTGTGGGTGTCCTAGTCAGCAAGCTACAGAAGCAAGGCATTGTGAGGCACTCAGGGTTACAGGGTAAGAGGTGATAACTCTTCACAGGTCTGTATTGCACCCCAAAATGTGACACTCATTAATGCAATTCTGAAATGATCTTATTTCATAGCAATTACTGTTGTGTATAGGTGATCAAAAGTGAACTCTACTTTTTTTTTTTTTGTCTGAATCTTTCTCCTTGTCATTCACTGACATGCTCCTGGGGGAGGGGAGGGACATTGATCTTTTCACTTAAAGATAAGGCATTCTGCTTTTTGTTCATGTGTGATGGGTGTAGAGTCAAGAAAGCTTGGTTACCCATGTTCTTTCAGATGCAGAGAACGTTCAGTGTGTGTCTTGGCAAGCGCAGTGTGAGCTAATGCAATTTTAATTTAACACAGAAGAACTCGCTGCCACCCAGTTTCTTCAGAAATTGTGACAGCTTGCATTTTTGGAGACTGGAATCTTGCTGGCTTTTCTGTATCTTTTGCAAAGATCCAAATCAGAACAGATTAATTTAAACAACAGATCAGCATGTGAGATGCTTCCTTTCACCTATCAAGACTACTTAATCTAATCCGTGGCTGTGAGGTTGCCAGCCTGTCATAATTCTAAGAAAATGCCAGATTACAATAGGAGTGTGAAGTGCTTTTCTATCTCTTGTCAGATGCATGTACCTTATATTTCCTCCCTGTGTTCCTCCCATAGCCAGAAAACTAACTTTTCCTCATAAAACAGCTTTCAGCATTCTGGCTAATAACTCTTTTCCAGTCCCTCCCTCCCCCCCCCCCCCTTTTTTTTTTTTGGTATGACTGAAAGTTACGAAAGTATGAATTTTTGAAATCAATCACTGCATTGAGTCAATAGAAGTTAAGGGCACCTTTCAGGATCAACACCTCACAGGAACAGCACCAACTTAGTGCCAGAATTAAAACCCTTTTAGATTCCATGAGCTTGCAGATTTCAGACTAGTTGTGTTAATATTTGTTTTATTGTGTGTGGGATTTTTGGTTTGATTTTTAGCAACAGGCTTGTTACCAATTATTTTTCTGACAAAGTAAGACAACTCCACACACAACAGTCAGAAAGATCAGCTGCAAGTATCCAGGCTGTCTTAAATTTTTTTCCATCATTCATTTCTCTTTCATATTTTCTGTAGAATGCTTTTTTCAGTCAAAAGTAGCAGATAAATAAGGTAGCCTCCATATGGCAAAACTTAAGTGTTTGAACTCCCTTTGCTTTTAACTATAGCTGGCATTTCACTAGCAGAAGCTAATCAGTGACACTTTATTTCTGCAAATATGAAAACACTAAGCAAAATAAGAAATTCTGAAAGTTACAGCATTCAGTAACTTATTCATGCATTTTTTTCTGTCTGATATTCAGAAACAATGCAGTGAACAAGTGCAATGTCAGCACAATTCATTGCTATAGGACTGAGAAAGTACCACTCCCACCCCATTGACTTTAATGAGTATTGAATCAAGTCCACAGGCCCTGATTGAACAAAACACTTACCCTATGCTTAACTTTAAGCTTGTGAGCAGTCCCATATTTTAAAAACACGCTTATTTTCTCTGTTCATTATCATATTCAAGCAGCTAACAAAATATTCAATGGGCCAATGTGCATACTCTAAGCTAAGCACATACTTAAGTGCTTTCCTGGATCATGGCCCCAGAGAAGAGCCCAAGTTGAGGTTTTGAGCTTGATTTTTTTTTTTTTGTTCCCAAATTTGGTTATACTTAAGAGGAAGGCCTAAAGGGAAAGGAATACCTTAATCACTCTTGAGATACCCCTCTCTTCAAACCTGATAGTCCAGTAAGTTTACATAGAACTTAACACCAGTGATAAACAATAACAAGCAGCCATTATGAGCATGGAGTGTTCAGAAGATGTCAGGTTTAGTCTTCCACAGCCAGTAAGGCCAAGTGGCAATGCAGTCTTTAGAGGAGTAACTAAGGGTATGTCTACACTACGAAATTAGGTCGAATTTATAGAAGTCGTTATTTTAGAAATCGTTTTTATACAGTCGATTGTGTGTGTCCCCACACAAAATGCTCTAAGTACATTAAGTCGGTGGACTGCGTCCACAGTACCAAGGCTAGCGTCGACTTCTTGAGCATTGCACTGTGGGTAGCTATCCCACAGTTCCCACAGTCTCCGCCACCCATTGGAATTCTGGGTTGAGATCCCAATGCCTGATGGGGCGAAAACAGTGTCGCAGGTGGTTCTGGGTAAATGTCATCAGCCCCCCCTCCCTCCGTGAAAGCAACAGCAGACAATTGTTTCACGCCTTTTTTTCCTGGGTTACCTGTGCAGACAGCATACCACGGCAAGCATGGAGCCCACTCAGCTCACCGTCACCGTACGTCTCCTGGGTGCTGGCAGACGTGGGACTGCATTGCTACACAGCAGCAGCTCATTGCCTTTTGGCAGCAGATGGTGCATTACGATTGGTAGCCATCATCGTCGTATTCCTGGGTGCTCTTTTAGCCGACCTCAGTGAGGTCGATCAGGGGCACCTGGGTAGACATCAGAGTGACTCAGCAAGGTCATTCCCATCTTCTGCCGAGCACCCAGGAGATGACGATGGCTAGCAGTCACACTGCACCGTCTGCTGCCAGCCTAAGATGTAAAAGATAGATGGAGTGGATCAAAACAAGAAATAGACCCAACTTGTTTTGTATTCATTTGCTCCCCCTTCCCTCCCTCCGTGAAATCAACGGCCTGCTAAACCCAGGATTTTGAGTTCAATCCTTGAGGGGGCCATTTTGCGTGACAGTTTTGTGTTTCTCCTTGATGCAAAGCCACCCCCTTTGTTGATTTTAATTCCCTGTAAGCCATGTTGTCAGTCACCCCTCCCTCCGTCAGAGCAACGACAGACAATCATTTCACGCCTTTTTTCAGCACAGATGCCATAGCACTGGGATCATGGAGCCCGCTCAGATCACCGTGGCAATTATGAGCACTGTAAACACCACACGCATTATCCTGGAGTATATGCAGAACCAGAACCTGCAAAAGCAATACCAAGCGAGGAGGCGATTGCAGCGTGGTGATGAGAGTGATGAGGACATAGACTTCTCATAAAGTACGGGCCCCGGCAATGTGCACATCATTGTGTTAATGGGGCAGGTTCATGCTGTGGAACGCCGATTCTGGGCCCGGGAAACAAGCACAGAATGGTGGGACCGCATAGTGTTGCAGGTCTGGGACGATTCCCAGTGGCTGCAAAACTTTCGCATGCGTAAGGGCACTTTCATGGAACTTTGTGACTTGCTTTCCCTTGCCCTGAAGTGCCAGAATACCAAGATGAGAGCAGCCCTCACAGTTGAGAAGCGAGTGCCGATAGCCCTGTGGAAGCTTGCAACGCCAGACATCTACTGGTCAGTCGGGCATCAATTTGGAGTGGGCAAATCTACTGTGGGGGCTGCTGTGATCCAAGTAGCCAATGCAATCAAAGAGCTGCTGATATCAAGGGTAGTGACTCTGGGAAATGTGCAGGTCATAGTGGATGGCTTTGCTGCAATGGGATTCCCTAACTGTGGTGGGGCGATATATGGAACCAATATCCCTATCTTGGCACTAGAGCACCAAGCCAGCGAGTATATAAACCAAAAGGGGTACTTTTCAATGGTGCTGCAAGCCCTGGTGGATCACAAGGGACGTTTCACCAACATCAACGTGGGATGGCCAGGAAAGGTACATGACGCTCGCATCTTCAGGAACTCTGGTCTGTTTCAAAAGCTGCAGGAAGGGACTTTCTTCCCAGACCAGAAAATAACCGTTGGGGATGTTGAAATGCCTATAATTATCCTTGGGGACCCAGCCTACCCCTTAATGCCATGGCTCATGAAGCCATACACAGGCAGCCTGGACAGTAGTCAGGAGCTGTTCAACTATAGGCTGAGCAAGTGCAGAATGGTGGTAGAATGTGCATTTGGACGTTTGAAAGCGCGCTGGCGTAGTCTATTGACTCGGATAGACCTCAGCGAAACCAATATTCCCATTGTTATTACTGCTTGCTGTGCACTCCACAATATCTGTGAGAGTTAGGGGGAGATGTTTATGGCGGGGTGGGAGGTTGAGGCAAATCGCCTGGCCGCTAATTACAGGCAGCCAGACACCAAGGCGGTTAGAGTACAGAAGGGCGCAGTGCGCATCAGAGAAACTTTCAAAACCAGTTTCATGACTGGCCAGGCTACGGTGTGAAAGTTCTGTTTGTTTCTCCTTGATGACCCCCCCGTTGGTTCACTCTACTTCCCTGTAAGCTAGCCACCCTCCCTTGCCCCCTTCGATCACCACTTGCGGAGGCAATAAAGTCATTGTTGCTTCACATTCATGCATTCTTTATTAATTCATCACACAAATAGGGGGATAACTGCCAAGGTAGCCCAGGAGGGGTGGGGGAGGAGGGAAGGACAAGGCCACACTACACTTTAAAACTTAAAAACTTATTGAATGCCAGCCTTCTGTTGCTTGGGCAATCCTCTGGGGTGAAGTGGCTGGGTGGCCGGAGGCCCCCCCCCACCACGTTCTTGGGTGTCTGGGTGAGGAGGCTATGGAACTTGGGGAGGAGGGTGGTTGGATACACAGGGGCTGTAGCGGCAGTCTGTGCTCCTACTGCCTTTCCTGCAGCTCAACCATATGCTGGAGCATATGAGTTTAATGCTCCAGCATCCTGAGCATTGACTCCTGCCTTCTGTCAGCAAGCTGATGCCACCTATCATCTTCAGCCCGCCACTTACTCTCTTCAGCCTGCCACCTCGCCTCGCGTTCATATTGTGCTTTCCTGCACTCTGACATTGTCTGCCTCCATGCATTCTGCTGTGCTCTGTCAGTGTAGGAGGATAGCATGAGCTCAGAGAACATTTCATCCCGAGTGTGGTTTTTTTTGCCTTTTAATCTTCGCTAGCCTCTGGGAAGGAGAAACATATGCAGCTGGTGGAGGGAAAAAAAGGGAGAATGGTAGTTAAAAAGACACATTGTATAGAACAATGGGTATACTCTTTCACGGTAAACCTTGCTGGTAACATTACATAGCACATGTGCTTTTGTTACAAGGTTGCATTTTGCCTCTTATTGAGGGAGGGCCTGCCGGTTTGGTGTGAGAGATCACTCACGCAGGGCCGGGCAACAGAATTTGGCTTGCAGGCAGCCATGGTAAGCCACAGTCTTTTGGCTTCTTTAACCTTCATAACATGTGGGAATGATTTCAAACAGCAGCGCCCTCATTTACCATAGCAAGCGGCTGTTGGGTTGGCCATTTAAAATGGGTTGGCAATTTAAAAGGAGGGGCTGAGGTTTGCGGGTTAGCATGCAGCACAAACCCAACTAACCCCCCCCCCACACACCCAATTCTCTGGGATGATCGCTTCACCTCTTCCCCCACCACGTGGCTAACAGCGGGGAACATTTCTGTTCAGCCACAGGCAAACAGCCCAGCAGGAACGGGCACCTCTGAATGTCCCCTTAATAAAATCACCCTATTTCATCCAGGTGACCATGAATTATATCACTCTCCTGAGGATAACACAGAGAGATAAGGAACAGATGTTGTTTGAATGCAATGATTCCAGACTACATGCTACTGGCCTGGCGTGGTAAAGTGTCCTACCATGGAGGACGGAATAAGGCTGCCCTCCCCAGAAACCTTTTGCAAAGGCTTTGGGAGTATATCCAGGAGAGCTTTATGGATTTCCGCTCCATCCCCAGACATGTTAACAGACTTTTCCAGTAGTTGTACTGGCCACAAATGCCAGGGCAAATTAAGCATTAAACACGCTTGCTTTTAAACCATGTCTAATATTTACAAAGGTACACTCGCCAGATGTCCCTTCTCCGTCTTCAAGGTCCGGGAGGCAGCCTTGGGTGGGTTTGGGGGTTACTGGCTCCAGGTCCAGGGTGAGAAAAAGATCCTGGCTGTTGAGGAAACTGGTTTTTCCGCTTCCTTGCTGTGAGCTATCATATTCTTCGTCCCCAAAACCCGCTTTCGTGTTGCGTCCTACTCCATTGACGGAGTCAAAGCACAGGGTTGGGGTACTGGTGGCTGCACCCCCTAAAATGGCATGCAGCTCATCATAGAAGTGGCATGTTTGGGGCTGTGACCCAGACCGGCTGTTTGCCTCTCTGGTTTTTTGGTAGGCTTGTCTGAGCACCTTAATTTTCACACGGAGCTGTCGCGAGTCCCTGTTATAGCCTCTGTCCTTCATGCCCTTGGAGACTTTTTCAAATGTTTTGGCATTTCGTTTACTGGAACAGAGTTGAGCTAGCACGGATTCATCTCCCCATACAGCGATCAGATCCCGTACCTCCCATTCGGTCCATGCTGGAGCTCTTTTGTGGTTCTGGGACTCCATGGTCACCTCTGCTGATGAGCTCTGCGTGGTCACTTGTGCTGATCAGCTCGCCACGCTGGCCAAACAGGAAATTAAATTCAAAAGTTCGCGGGCCTTTTCCTGACTACCTGGCCAGCGTATCTGAGTTGAGAGCGCTGTCCAGAGTGATCACAATGGAGCACTCTGGGATAGCTCCCGGAGGCCAATACCGTCGAATTGCATCCACACTACCCCAAATTCGACCCAGCAAGGCCGATTTCAGCGCTTATCCCCTCGTTGGAGGTGGAGTAAAGAAATCGATTTAAAGAGCCCTTTAAGTCGAAAAAAAGGGCTTCGTCGTGCGCACAGGTCCAGGGTTAAATCGAGGTAACGCTGCTAAATTCGACCTAAAATCGTAGTGTAGACCAGGCCTAAGAAGGAAAATGTAGCTTTCCAGTGAAACTCCCTAACCTACAAGCACTCTTGAGTTACAGAATTAGCAGAAATAACTTCTAAGAACTGTTTTGCAAACTCTCCAATAAGGACAAAACAGATTCCAGGATTTTAGACTTCTTGCAAAAAGGTTGCAAAGAAAAGTGAGACAATTCAGTGAACAATTGCCTTAAAGAGGTGACTTTTGAACTTGTCAGTCTTTCTGTATCAAACCATTTTTCATCAAGCAATTGGGGGTGGGGGGAATCAAACTGCTTACATTCTAGGTCTTCGCTTTTACCATTTTATTTTGGGTGTTAAAGTCATTAAGGTTTAAAGCTCTGGCTAAACTGAAATCTGTAACACAACTTTACTGTAGAGTCTCTACCACTCCATAATAGTAGAAGTATACCTAGCCTTATTACAATGAAAGGCAATATAATGTGGAGGTAACTTAGCTGTGTATTCCATCATAGATTTGTCTCTACATTTAATTCATGTACTTTAACCTCATGAATAAAAAGTTGGAGTGCTGTTTAATTTTTTTTTAAAGTTCTAAGGCCTACGAGCATCATTCTTTCATTAAAGTGACTGACTTCTGCTGTCTATAAACAATTCTTCAGACTTTTTAAAATCAGATACACCTGATTTCACTGCATGTTTGATCTTCAGTTGTAGTGCCATGGCTACTTTGGCCTCATTTATTGCACTATTTTTCCTCCAAAAAGGTAGGACTTTGGGTCCATGCTATGTTTCATAGACCTGTCTAAACCTTAGATTTTGCTTTATCAGGGTATGCATCCATATTATTAGTTCCTTTCCCTTCCCTCATTCATGCCCTCACACTTTTGTACAGGAATGGCTGTCTTTTCATCTGACCTTTGTAATATGTTTAATCTTGTATACATCACAAGTCAATATCTGGAATGCTCAGCCATCAAACTGCTGCATCATTAAGGGTTGGAAGGTGGACTGCAACACCTTGCTATTTTCTAATTACAGACTCCACCACGTGTTTTGCCATTTGCATCACTTTCTCACAGTCATACTGAAGATAAGGTTAAGCAAACTTCTGCATTGTAGCAGCAACTCTGATAATTCCAATCAGCAGCCTGTTAAGCCTAGTTCAGGATCTGCATCCCAAACTGCAAACAGATGGATGTAAGTTAGGCATGCTGACAAATTTCAGAAGCCTTGTCTCTCTATCCCGTCTTTGCTACCACTCTGCAAAGATATAGCTATCAGCCCTGATGTGTGGTTGTTCAGCCAAGACTGGCATTGGGCTGTCAGCACTACACATGAGAGCATGAATAGTGGCTACAAAAGGATATTGCAAAATAAATAGTGGCAAGTCAGCAGGAACTACTGGTGTAAGTGTTCTTGAGGCAGGCAGATCTTCTAGGAAGTGTGTGTTGGTTCCAATAGGTATAAATAAGCATTGTGAGCCTTGTATGCAGCAGGTTGCTTTCATTGATCATAGTCCTCCTCTCAACTCTATGGCTAATGGCATCTTGTCAAAATTTTGAAGGAGCTGTAAGAGCCAACAACCATAAATTAGAGGTTCATATGTGGTTATGGCCACTAATAATACAGTGGTTGTGTTCACGATGTGCATGCTGACTTCTGCCCCAAAGTGCTACACAATATTATACTGGAGCAAATACTAGATCCAGAACTGAGATTTGTAAAATATTTACCTCTGCTTCCCTGGAAGTTCCTGCTAGCTTATAGAACAAAGCAGTGTGGGAGATGATCTGTTTCCTTAAGCATTCTAGAGTGGACCAGTATGTTAGACTGCAGTCCAGTTTGACACCTAAGTAAGTGACAACTGGTTGGAAAGGGAATGGGCAATCCTCAACATGGACTGTAAGGGGTTGATTGGCCAGGTGATTGTTCAGATGAAAGATTGTGACCATCATCTTAGACTCATTTAATGTAAGTATCCACTGACTCAGATAAGTGGCCAGAGTATTCATGTATATTCACTATATAGCGCTGAGCACCAGTCACATCAACAAGATAGATGTCATCCATATATACATACCTATCATGCTGATAGGTCTTAAATATATATCTTGGAAAGGAGCTAGACTGGATCCTTGTGGGAGTCAATTATGGAGCTGCCTAAGCCAGCTTGTCTCCAGCTTGTGAGACAAAGCTCCAACTGGTTATAATTAGGGCCCTACCAAATTCACGGCCATGAAAAACATGTCACGGACCATGAAATCTGATCTTGTGTGCTTTTACCCTATACTATACAGATTTCATGGGGGAGACCAGTATTTCTCAAATGGGGGTCCTGACCCAAAAGGTAGTTGCGGGAGGGTGTGTCACAGTATTGCCACCCTTACTTCTGTACTGACTTCAGAGCTGCGTGGCCAAACAGTGGTGGCTCTTAGCCAGGTGCACACCTCTCAAGGCAGCACCGCCACAAGTAGCAGTGCAGAAGAGCAACTCCTTTTGGGGTCAAGCCCCCTACAACTACAACTCTGTGAAATGTCAGATTTAAATGGCTGAAATGATAAAATTTACAATTTTTAAAATCCTATGACCGTGAAATTGACCAAAATGGACCGTGAATTTGGTAGGGCCATAGTTATAATTTCCATGATAAACTGCATCATGAGTTTACAGGGAATAGTGTTCAGCAACTTGGCAGGCAGCCCCAGATGCCAGACAGTATCATCTACATCCAATAGAACCACCAGAATGGCACCAATTTCTCAAAGGCATCTTCAATGTCTTGTGTTTAGGCGAATGATTTGATCTTGCATGTACTGTTCTCCACTGAAGCCAACCTGAACAGAGGACAGTTTTGGTTCAATAGCCTTGTTGATGTGCAGCAGAATCAGTCTCTCCATAAGCATGTCCATAGTTCTTGAGGCTCTTCCAGCAGTATTCCTGGTTTTGGAATGGCTATGAGCTTTGCCCTGCATGAGTTTTTTGGGATGCAGTTGGGATGTCCTGGAAACATCGGTTGATGGTCCAAAAGCTGGCAGCTTTGGTTTTAGGTGAAATAGGAGTTCCATCTGGATATAATCCAGGCCTCTAGAGCCTTTTCTGTTTTTCATAAGCTTTGTGGCTTGGTCCAGCTCTCTGAGAAAGGAGCCAACAAGTTTGAATCCACACTAGGGCCTGTCACCTCTCTAACTTCAATTTTGACTGACTGGCTGAAAGACTTATTCAAGTTCTGTGCATGGCCAGTAGCCTCGAGCTAGGATGTGACAGCAGCTGCAGTGACTGAAAAATCCTTTTTGCTGAGGCTGGAAACTCCAGACAATTTTTTACTCATCCTGGCGGATCATGGAAAGTCCACCTTTGTGACTGTCTCCAGCAACTGTGCCTGGCTTGATCCAGCAGTTGAATGAGGTCCTTGCTCTTATTAATGGTGGTCTGTTCATTACCAGAAGATTTGAATTCTTAGTAGAGTTTAATTGCCTCTGACTACTACCCAGGGATATGCTGTCGGCCATAGACTCTGGAGATCAATTTTCTTAGCAACTGCCTGAACTAATTAATGGAAAGTTTGGTCAGAGTTGTTTACATTGACTAGACATGTCAAGTTCTACTCATCCAGCTTGCTGACAGCTGTCTTTCTTCTGGATACCCCTCATATCAAGCTTTCCAAAAATTCCACTGGGCCTTCTGCAAGTGTTCTACCATGGGCCTGTGCATATCAAACAGACAACCAATGCTGAGACTTTAGGAAAGCTTCAAGCTCCTGCTACTCTGACAACTGACAGCAGTTGCTTGGAAAATGAAAAGGCTATGTTGGATGAAAAGCCCATTGTACATCTGCTACTTTGAGCTTGGCATTTGTTTTGGGTCCTAGAGTTGTACGTTAGCAACTGATGCCCGCTTCATTAACCTCTTCATCTGCATTGTTGTCAATACATCTCCAATTGACTTGGCAAGAATTAACATTGCCACAATAGAGTGGGTACAGTTAACTGATGGGGGTAGGGGGGCTTGTAGATTTTAATCAGCATAAGCTTTTATCTCTGTTGCCTGCCATTATATGTTGTTTAGACCAGATGTGGATATAGTGACACAGTCCTTCTGTAATGTAAAAGGCTATTCCTTACTGCATGTGATAGTAATGAGCCATGACAGCATAGCATGGAACTGAAAGTTGCATGTCAGTGATAGAGTATATCTCCTGAAGGAAGATTGTGTGTATTTCGAGGTTTGTAAGTAGGTGCAGCATGTTTAATGACATCTGTTCATTAGCATATTTCTAAAGTCTTATTTCTGAGCGCATCTCTCTCCCCATGATGCACTGACATGCATGTGATCAGGGTAGATGTTGCTGCTAGTTCCCCCTGGTTAGAACAGAGGGAATGGCTGGCAGGATATTCTCTGTAAGTATCCCAGGAATCTGGAACATCTTCCCACCATGGTCCAAATTTTGTTACTTTCAGGATATCTTGCAAGGCCCATTTGTTTCATCTAGTCTCTAAAGAGCAGTAAGGTGACAGAAACATAGGGTAATATTTGGAGGTGTTAGTATTTGACTGTGAGCTGATGGAATGGTATCTTTTGGTTTTATTTTAAAAAAAATTGACAATGTGTGTGGATACTGAGCTAGTCAGGAGTTTTCCATTGGAATTTTTTTGGTTGAAAAATGCCAATTCACTGAAAGCACAGTGTTTCATGTAAACCGCCTAATTTCAATGTGGGGTGGGGGAATCCAACACAAAATAATTTGATAACTTTGAAAATTTCCTCTGACTAGCTTAAACAGCAGGGGTTATCTACACTCACTGCCTTTTTAAGGGCTTGGTGGATCAAATGTTCATTCTGACCTACAGAACCATCAGCACATCTCCTAAATTCTGAATATAAATAAGCAAGCTCGCAAAAAAAAAAGTCAGGATTTGTTCAGACTGCAGCACAGGAAGTCTTGTATGGAAATTAATTCTGGCAAAATACACTTCTTACAATTGTATCTATTTAACACCCCCCCCCCAAATAAACAAAAAAAAACCCCAAAAAACAAAAAAACACAGCAGTGCTCTAGAAGGTGGTGATGGTGACTTTGTTGACTATTTCAGTACCATAACACACTTACACCATCTTAAATAATAAAAAATAAACCACCTTTTGGTAACACATGCCATCTACATAACAAAAGGCCTGTAAGTGCCTCAGCTTTTTTAGGCCATTTCACCTATTCACTTCTTATACTTGTGTGTGTGTGTGGGGGGAGAATCATGAAATACTATATGCAAAGATCATAACATCTGATCTAACAATAAATAGGTCTTAGTAATCATCCTTTGCTACTTTGAACTGAAAGTAGCAAAGGATGATTACTAAGTCTGTGTCAAGCTGTCTGGAATGGATGGCTCACAAATGCAGGTGCCAGCCTCAGGGCAGACTGTTACAAACCGGGGCAAAAACTCCAAACCACCCATGTAACAAGTATGAGTTCCTCAAACAGTAACATCCTTAACATGGAGTCATGGACCGTCCCCGTGGGCACTCCAGTTGATCTTGCCACCCAGGCAAATTTGCCTTTGTGATAGATGATCTCTTATACCAAAAAAATCACAATAATAGTCAGGTTACCTCAAGTCCCAAAGGACCACTCACTTACCCCAGCTCAACTGCACTTTAGGTCCTATACCAAAGACCATGTTTGAGTCAAACCTATAATAAACTAAAGATTTATTAACTAACAAATGTTATTTACAAGGCTAAAGCAAGTAAACATACACACAAATGAGTTAGTCTTAGGTTCCAAAAAGGTAATAGAAACTCCTGTACTGTTCAAATGCTATATGTCCTCTAGGGCAACCCAGGCTAAGCAGCTGGGGATCCCTAGCTTATGCTTAAAAATCTTGTTCTCATAGAAAACATTACTGCAATTACAGAGCAAAGACTCTACCTTTATAATATGGGATACAGATATTAACTGAGTTTAATGCATGCAGCAACTCGCAAGCATTTCATAAAGTTCAAACAATAAAACCATCTCTCTAAATCTAATACATATTTTACCAGTACGAACACACAGATGAGTCAGACTGGTTTCCAGCTATGCATTTGTCAGTTGTCACTGAGGCCTATGGCTCTTGGAATGAGCTGGCACCTGGTCTGCCAGCATCAGTCAGTACAGTAATTTAATTTATCCTACTTTTCGAACACAGTGCTGCTTGATATCTATGGTTTATCTGGGTCTACAGTTCACCGTGAGTCCTTCTACCTTCTCCAGAGGCATTTATTAAAGCTTGAACAGACTTAGAGGCTGGAGGTGCTTTAATTCACTACTCTTTCATTTGCCTTTTTGTAGTGTAGCTCCCCTTTCAATCTTTTAAAAGTAAACTTTTCAGGCTTTAAATTATATACCAAACTATGCTTGCATATAGACTATTGTTATGAGGTCTAGATTCTGTAGCACTCACACATTGGCCAAGATTCAGCGCCCTACTCAAACTCCATTAGAGGCATTGGCGGCAGAAGCTGCAGGGAGCCCTGAACCATTGCCACTAGTCTGTGGCATAAAGCATGAAGCTGCTGAGAAGCTGCTCTGTCCTGCCTCTCACCCCTCCCTGGCACTGTCACTCCTCCTAAATTGGGGAATAGGGTGCAGCTGACACAAAAGATGTCTATACCACTTCCAACAGCTTTCCTTTAGTTGAGAGCGTTGCTGCAGAAGAGTGATTTTCCATTGAGCAGCATAGTGATTGTTTCAGTGGGAGCTTTACATGGGTGAAGACAAACATGTTTGCGGGATTGAGGACCTGTTGTAATTATGGGACCTAAAAACTTAATTTTAAACTCAATTGTAGAAATTGTGTAAAAGTTCATAAAATGTGTCAAACCTACAACAAATGTTAATAGAAAAAAGTACAAAAGGGAGACCAACTAAATTAGTCTAAACAAGCCTATTAATATAATTTAAGTACTAACATTAAACTTAGGCTTAGTAAAAACATGTGGCATGGAAAACTAGTAAACCAAAATTGGTGTCAAATATTAACCCTAACTGACCTACAGGATCGGTTATTCCACCCATCACTCCCTTTTTATGTCCTTAAAGGAAGATAGTTTTGGAGGGGGGTGAGAACAGGAAGGAAGAACAGATGGAGGCTACCAGAGTGAGTTTCACCATTGTGGCTGACACCCTGGGCCTTCATCTCCCTAATCCTCAAATCTGGTTGGACCAGAGAGAGGGACCCAATTAATACTGCCAACTCTACTGGCTCCAGCTGAATCCCAAACATCGCCTGAAATGAAACTGGATGAAACTTTAACAGCTCCAGCTCACCTCAACTTTTTTTTTTTTTTTTTAACCAGAAGGACATTTATTACCATCATTAGTACCATTTAAGAGACTCATACAAGGATTTTTTTCCCTACTAAAACTCTCTCCAGATAAAGTGGGAGGAAAAACTTAATTAATACTTTACATTAACTATTTTTCCTTTTTTGTATCTTTCATAAGTTAAAGAATGTGTCATACTACTTAGGCTAAAGTCTCTAAATACCATATCTTGTTTAACATTAAACAAGATGCTGTATTAACAACTTTGAGCACTATGTTGGGCTGCTAAAAATGTTATATTAATTTAGACTGAATAAATGAGCCAATGTGTAATATATACTCAGAAGCTGGCACCTTAGCAAACAAGCAATTGTTTTCAAAGTTAGTTTAAAAGAAACTTGTTTTAAAATTCTTTACTATATTAACCTATTTAAAATAAGCGTGCAAAGCAAAATAATATTTTCCTGTTTTAAAAAATTTAAACTGGTTGAGTGATTATGCAAAAGAAAATTAATTAGACTTGCTCAAAGTCTTTCCTTTTGAAATTAAAATATCAGTCACTTATTTGTGTTAACTTTTCTTTGATGAAAAGGAAAGTGTTCATTTTACTCTGTTTTGATATGTGAAGGGCATTCATTTTATCCTGTTTTTGACAGAGATAAGGTGGAGGAGAGACAAGAGAGAAAAAGCTGTATTTAAACCATTTGTTGGTGCTTTTGTAACATTGGACTATTGGTTAGTTACAAGTGGATGCTTTGGCTGGCAAGCTGAATAGAACACCTGCTGCTTTAACTCTGGTTCACATTTTGGTCAGGGATGTCATTTGATTGGATTGTTTCTTTTTAGACAAGGCAGCCTTGGATGAATTCAGTATAGCTGATCTCAGGATTTGATGAAAAGCGGAGAGAATGAGAAGATAGAAGAAAAGCGGTGTGGGGGGGGGGGGGGAGGGGGGAGGCAGAAAGCAGCACAGCAAGGGGAAGAGGTAAAACAGTACAGGATTTTACATGCCTCTGCCCACTGATGGGCTGAGAACTGGATGTCATGATAACATGATGAAAGAAGAACAGGAGTACTTGTGGCACCTTAGAGACTAACAAATTTATTAGAGCATAAGCTTTCGTGGGCTACAGCCCACTTCTTCGGATAAGTGGGCTGTAGCCCACGAAAGCTTATGCTCTAATAAATTTGTTAGTCTCTAAGGTGCCACAAGTACTCCTGTTCTTTTTGCAGATACAGACTAACACGGCTGCTACTCTGAAACACGATAACATGATGACTTTCAGCTGAGGAAGCTGAGATGGGTTGCAATGCTTGGAGACTGTGGGAAAGAGGACTTTCTTGTTTTCAAACTCTCTTCAGAAATTACTTCATCCACCTCGTGTCTCTCATACTGGGGCCAACACAGCTACAATAATGCAAACAAATTTAAAATAAATGGCTTCTCACTGTTTAGACTTAGTAAGTTACTGATGTATGTTATATCCTTGGGGGCAACAGTTTTAAGAAGAAATCACTGGAGACACAGAGAGCTGTAAACCTTAAAAGCAGCCATTTGTTTCCACACACTGAACTAACCAAAAAACAGCCAAAACTGTTGCCATAGCAACAACAAGATTCTATTACCACGACAACCAAATACACAACAATGTACATTTTTGTTAAGAAAATGTTTGATCATATACATATTGTGACAGACCCAGACCAGTGGGGTACAGGAGTCTGGTGGACGGCAAATATACTGGTCACTGGATGAGTAGTTTTCTGTTCCCTGAGTGACCAGAGCAGGGGCTGCACTAGAGTAATCAGGAACCTGCTAGAACCAGTTAAGGCAGGCAGGCTAATTAGGACACCTGGAGCCAATTAAGAAGAAGCTGCTAGAATCAATTAAGGCAGGCTAATCAGGGCACCTGGGTTTTAAAAAGGAGCTCACTTCAGTTTGTGGTGCGAGTGTGAGGAGCTGGGAGCAAGAGGCGCAAGGAGCTGAGAGTGAGAGGGTGAGGGTGTGCTGCTGGAGGACTGAGGAGCACAAGCGTTATCAGACACCAGGAGGAAGGGCCTGTGGTGAGAATAAGGAAGGTGTTTGGAGGAGGCCATGGGGAAATAGCCCAGGGAGTTGTAGCTGTCATGCAGCTGTTACAGGAGGCACTATAGACAGCTGCAGTCCACAGGGCCCTGGGCTGGAACCCGGAGTAGAGGGCGGGCCCCAAACTTCCCAAATGACCTGGACTGTGGGTTCTTCCAGAGGGGAAGGTCTCTGGGCTGTTCCCCAACCCACATGGTGAATCTCTGAGGCAAGAAAATCTGCCAATAAGCGCAGGACCCACCAAGATAGAGGAGGAACTTTGTCACACTGGTGTCAGGAGTGGGAACTTGGGGTGCACAGCGCGGCGGAAGAAGGAGGGTGATTAAAAAAACAAAGAAAAAAAAACAAAAAACAAAAAAAAAAGGGAGAGGATTTATTTTTTTTCACCACAATGGATGACGTAGTGCGGGCACTGATACAAGCTACGGTGGCCCAGCAGGAGGCTACCCGTGTCCAGGCAGCCGCCCAACAGGAGTCAGTGCGGCTGCAGCAAGAGACTAATCACCTGCTGATGGACCAGGCTGCTCAAGACCGAGCTATGTTGCGGGAACTGGTAAACCAGGTAAAGTCCCTCACAGAGCTGAATCGCGGCCATGATGGGATGCGGCTCACACGGGCCAGTCATTGGCTGCAGAAAATGACACGGGAGGATGATGTAGAGGCATACCTTCTGGCCTTTGAGAGGACAGCCCTACGGGAGGCCTGGCCTCGAGATCAGTGGTCTGGCATCCTTGCCCCATTCCTGTGTGGGGAGGCCCAGAAGGCCTACCATGATCTGCCTGAAGAGGCTGCGGCAGACTACCTCCAGCTGAAAGCAGAGATCCTGGCCAGATCTGGGGTAACGACAGCAGTGCGGGCCCAGCAGTATCACGGTTGGAGGTACCAGGAAGACAAAACCCTGCGGTCCCAATTGTATGACCTCATCCATCTCGCACGAAAGTGGTTGCAAACAGAGTCCCGGAGTCCGGAAGAGATACTAGCGGTTCTGGTCATCGACCGATACATGAGGGGACTACCACCAGACCTTCATGCCTGGGTAAGCCAGAACGAACCCTCCACCTATGACGAGGTAGTCGCCCTGGTAGAGAGGCGAAGGACAGCGAGGGAGCTGACCCGACCAGTTAAGGAAGAGGCACCCCGGGTTAAACTAGCAGCACCAAGCCCTAAAGTTCGGGTGACTGGGCCACCAGGAGGGCCCAGGTGGAAAAAGAGAGAGGCTGAAGGCCCATCAGAGGCCACAAAGAGTCAGAGCACTGAGGGAGAAGAGGATCGTGATGTTAGACTGCCCAAACCAAGAGACTGGGGAACGCCTAGGGCTCCATACAGATGTTATGCCTGCGGGGAGTGGGGACACATAGCTGCACAGTGTCCCAGTGCTGAGGAGCCTATGCAGTGTAACCTGGGGAACTGGGCAGATCCATGCTCCCTAATCCACCTTGTGGGGGTCTCACTAACCCCACATATGTATACCAGACCAGTGAAACTAAATGGGGTAGGGACCACGGCACTGGTTGCTTCGGGGAGTGCTATCATGCTTATCTCAGGGAAGCTCGTGAAGCGTAGTCAGCTGCTGCAGGCTAAACGTATGGGGATAACACATGTCCATGGGACAGGTAGTTACTACCCCACTGTGACGGTGTACCCCATAAGGCTTTATGGGGAGGGGGTGCTTATAAATGTATGTATGACATAACTGGAATATGTTTTGTGCTGCCTGTGCCAGGTAACATATCTCCGTAAAGGTTATGGTCTACTATATCTATTCATCCTATTTGTACATATATATATCATTTTCTACTTGAGGTTAAGAATATGGGCTGTATGCCTGCTTGGTTTCTAAGTAAGCTTTGGGAGGCATTTGGTCAGCTTCTTTAGGAAGGAATTCGCCAGGTTAAGTACCTGAGCAGGAAACACTTGGGGAACAATGCATCTTGGAATGCTCCAATCCACATAAGAAGTCTTCCTGGAGACATGCAAGATACCATGTGGACAATGGCGTCGGCCTGTAAAGACTGAGTCATGCAGGGGCATGTGACTTGCCCAGGTGTCTCCAAAACTCCATCTTGGAGCTGGACTTTGCATAGGAGGGAGGAGGGGGGGTCTCCTCCCACAAGAGAGAGCCTATTTATACCTGGGGGAGACCCCTCCATTTTTGTCTTCAGCTGGCTAAAGAAGGAGCCTCTCCACCCCCCCAGGATACTTGAAAGAAACTGAAACAAAAGACAGACTACAGGGGTTGTGAGAGATTGCTGGACCCAGGCTAAAGGGAGAGTAGCCTGTAAAAGGGAGCATTCTGGAACTGGTGAGGAACTTATCTGTATTTAGTTTGATTAGGCATAGATTTGCGCATTTTATTTTATTTTGCTTGTGACTTACTTTGTTCTGTCTGTTACTACTTTGAACCACTTAGATCCTACTGTCTGTATTTAATAAAATCACTTTTTATTTAGTAATTTACTCAGAGTATGTATTAATACCTGGGGGAGCAAACAACTGTGCATATCTCTCTATCAGTGTTATAGAGGGCGAACAATTTATGAGTTTGCCCTGCATAAGCTTTATGCAGGGCAAACGGATTTATCTGGGTTTAGACCCCATTGGGAGTTGGGCATCTGAGTGCTAAAGACAAGCACACTCCTGTGAGCTGGTTTTGGGTAAACTTGCAGCTTTAGGACAACTGATTCGGACCCTTGTTCTGTGTTGGAGCCAGACAGGAGTGTCTGACTCAGCGAGACGGGGTGCTGGAGTCCCGAGCTGTCAGGGAAAACAGGAGCAGGGGTAGTCTTTGCACATTAGGTGGCAGCTCCCAAGGGGGTTCCTGTGATCCAACCCGTCACACCCACCATCCCAGTAAAAATCAAGATCCAAGGGAACACTACTGAGGTAGCAGCAGGTGTAGTCCCTAAACTCCCATACCCGGTGCTCATAGGGAGGGACTTCCCAGGGTTTGGAAACTTACTCCCAGTAGCAGGATTGGAGAAAGATGGGGACCCTAAAATTGGTGAGGCATCCACAGCAGACTGTCAACCCCCAATCTTCTCTGAAATATCCCCAGATTTGTTCTCCACTCCCAGACAGGGTAGAAAGACAAAAAGGGAAAGAAGGGCAGCTAAGGCCTTGGGAACCCGAATACTGACCCAAAGTCAGAGGGTCGCTCTTGTAGGTAGGCAGACCTGCACAGCTGAAAAGGAGGCCACGCAGGAGGGAGAAGCACCTGAGTCTGACCCCCACCCTAATGCTTCTGAACCAGTAGAGGCAACAGAGACTGGGCCCCTAGATCTTGGGCAGATTAGCCCCGGGAGAGGAAATTTTGGACGGGACCAGGCAGAAGACCCAAAGTATGACAACATTAGGAAGGAGGTGACTGAAATAGGTGGGGTTCCCGTGGAAGGAAAAACCCAGGGACCAGGACCCTACTTCATAATGAAGAAGGATCTTTTATACTGGGTTGCACCGTACAGGGGCAGAAGGTACAGCAGATCCTAGTACCTCAAAAACACCAGAATGCTGTATTAAGTCTTGCTCATAGTCATCTTTTTGGGGGGCATTTGGGGGTAGAGAAGACCCTGGCACAAGTCCTACAACGGTTCTTCTGGCCCGGAGTACATGAAGAAGTGTGGCAGTACTGTGCCTCCTGCCCGGAGTGTCAGCTGCACAGTCCCCACCCCCACTTGAGGGCACCTTTAGTACCCCTTCCCATCATAGAGGTCCCCTTCGAGCGAATAGCCATGGACTTAGTGGGACCCCTGGAGAAGACGGCTCGGGGCCACCAATATATACTTGTTGTTTTGGACTATGCTACTCGCTACCCAGAAGCCGTCCCCCTGCGGAACACGGCCTCTAAAACTATAGCCAAAGAGCTGGTGGGGATCTTTGCCTGAATGGGGCTACCGAAGGAGATATTAACAGACCAAGGAACCCCATTTATGTCGAAGCTAATGAAGGACCTCTGTACACTGCTCCATATACATACCCTGAGAACTTCAGTCTACCATCCGCAGATTGATGGGTTGGTAGAAAGGTTTAACCGAACCCTCAAGGCTATGATAAGGAAGGTGGTAAGTCGGGACGGGAAGGATTGGGACACCCTACTACCCTACCTTATGTTCGCTATCCGGGAGGTACCACAGGCCTCAACTGGATTTCCCCCCTTCGAGTTATTATACGGGCGTCACCCCCGTGGCATACTAGATATCGCCAAAGAGATCTGGGAAGAGGAACCCAATGAGGGGAGAAATATAATAGAGCATGTAATGCAGATGCGAGACCGGATAGCCCGGGTTACCCCTATTATACGGGAACATTTGGAGAAGGCATAGGAGGCCCAGCGAACCCATTACAATCGCCAGGCAAAAGTGCGACAGTTCCAACCAGGGGATCGGGTTATGGTGTTGGTACCCACGGCAGAAAGCAAGCTTCTGGCCCAATGGCAGGGGCCCTATGAGGTGGTTGAACCCGTGGGGGAAGTAACCTACAAGGTGCGGCAGCCAGGACGCAGAAAACAAGAACAGATTTATCACATTAACCTTCTGAAACCCTGACATGCACAAGAGGCATGCACAACGGTCCAAAAAGACCTAACCCAGGAAAACAAGCCTTCCAAACAGGTGAGAGTGTCTCCCGATTTAACACCAGACCAGAAGAATGAGGTGTCTGAGATGATCTTCCGGAACCAAGATGTGTTCTCGACAAAACTGGGTCGAACAACCGAGACATATCACCACATCGTCACGAACCCTGGGGCCAGAGTAACAATGAGGCCCTATCGGGTGCCAGTGGCAAAAAAGGGAGGAAATAAAAGCAGAATTAAAAAAAATGCTGGAGTTGGGGATCATCGAAGAATCCCACAGTCAGTGGTCCAGCCCAATCGTGCTGGTGCCCAAACCTGATGGCACCACAAGATTTTGCAATGACTTCCGGCGACTAAACGAAATATCCCAGTTCGACACATACCCCATACCTCGCATAGATGAGCTAGTGGACCGTCTGGGTAATGCCCGGTACTTGACTACCCTAGACTTGACAAAGGGGTACTGGCAGATTCCCCTTGCAGAAGACGCAAAGGAAAAGACTGCATTCTCTACACCAGAGGGTCTTTTTCAATATACTGTCCTCCCTTTTGGACTACATGGGGCCCCAGCTACCTTCCAGCGCCTCATGGACAAGCTGTTACGCCCGCATAACAGTTATGCTGCTGTCTACTTGGACGATGTGGTCATTCATACCCCAGACTGGGAAACCCACCTGGAGAAGGTGGAGGCAGTCCTCGATACCTTCAGGCGAGCTGGCCTTACAGCAAACCCTGCCAAGTGCGCTGTAGGGTATACAGAGGCCAAATATCTTGGCTACATTGTGGGAAAAGGTCTGGTAAAACCCCAAGTGAACAAGTTAGAGGCCATCCAAAATTGGCCGCGACCAAGTCGCAAGAAACAAGTCCGGGCATTCCTAGGTGTGGTGGGGTATTACCGACGATTTATCCCCCACTTTGCCACAAGGGCAAGCCCCCTGACAGACCTAGTGAAAGCCCGTGGACCTGATCTGGTGAGATGGTCTGACACAGCAGAGGAAGCATTCACAGACCTACGGACTGCCCTCTGCAATAACCCCGTACTGATAGCCCCTGATTTCACCAAGGAGTTTATCCTGCAGACAGATGCATCGGAAGTAGGGTTGGGGGCCATTCTATCACAGATGGTCGGGGAGGAGGAACACCCAATTCTATACCTCAGTCGGAAACTCCTTCCAAGGGAACAAAAATATGCAGTGGTGGAGAGAGAATGCCTCGCTGTAAAATGGGCCATGGAAACATTGCGCTACTCCCTGCTCAGGCGCAGATTTGTCCTCGTGACCGACCATGCCCCTCTTCAATGGATGCAGCGGAACAAGGAGAAGAACACAAGGGTGACCAGATGGTTCTTATCACTTCAACCTTTCCAGTTCCGTGTGCAACACAGAGCAGGGAGTCGTCATGGCAACGCCGATGGCTTGTCAAGTATGCACTGTCTGGCGTCCCAAACTGCCCAACCCCTTGGCATTGAGCAGGGGGGAGGGATATGTGACAGACCCAGACCAGTGGGGTACAGGAGTCTGGTGGAGGGCAAATATACTGGTCACTGGATGAATAGTTTTCTGTTCCCTGAGTGACCAGAGCAGGGGCTGCACTAGAGTAATCAGGAACCTGCTAGAACCAGTTAAGGCAGGCAGGCTAATTAGGACACCTGGAGCCAATTAAGAAGCTGCTAGAATCAATTAAGGCAGGCTAATCAGGGCACCTGGGTTTTAAAAAGGAACTCGCTTCAGTTTGTGGTGCGAGTGTGAGGAGCTGGGAGTAAGAGGCGCAAGGAGCTGAGAGTGAGAGGGTGAGGGTGTGCTGCTGGAGGACTGAGGAGCACAAGCGTTATCAGACACCAGGAGGAAGGTCCTGTGGTGAGAATAAGGAAGGTGTTTGGAGGAGGCCATGGGGAAGTAGCCCAGGGAGTTGTAGCTGTCATGCAGCTGTTACAGGAGGCATTATAGACAGCTGCAGTCCACAGGGCCCTGGGCTGGAACCCGGAGTAGAGGGCGGGCCCGGGTTCCCCCCAAACCTCCCAATTGACCTGGACTGTGGGTTCTTCCAGAGGGGAAGGTCTCTGGGCTGTTCCCCAACCCACATGGTGAATCTCTGAGGCAAGAAAATCCGCCAATAAGCGCAGGACCCACCAAGATAGAGGAGGAACTTTGTCACAATATGTTCATTTGCTCGCTGCGTCTCCTGCTGTTTAAGGGTATACTCTGTGTGGGAGTAATGTAATTGGAGAATTACTGAGTTTTTTTCCTTAATCAACCACCACCTTGAGCAGTAAAATATAATGTAAAACAAGCAATCTCAACCTGAGAACTGTCAGTATAGATTAAGTGCGAGTCAAAAGATAAATTTGGCATTTTCACAGAATCCACACCTTGTTGCTGATTTAATGAAAGTATATACTCTTGAAACTGTCACATGATCCATACCCCTCACAAGGCTTCCATTTTGTGGAATATGTCTCCAAACTTTCCTTATTTTGAAAGAAAGCAGGTGTTATGCTTATAAAAAGCATATGGAATCTTTTTAGGGGAAAAAGGCAATACGCTGCATTTATTGAGAATACAGCAGTTAGCATATGATTTTCAGTCTTGCGCACACACACACACACGCACCATGCATACAGTCCCACCAGTCGATGTTTATAGTTACCAGACCAGTGTCTGGATCAATCTAGTGGCCAGTCAGATTAGTCTCAGAGGGGAGCCGGGCTCTGTTGGTCGCAATCCGATGTGCCTGGAGTTGTGGTAAGACGAACCCAAAGTCCCATGGCAAAGCACCCTGTTCTTATAGTCCTTTTTCTCCGTTGAAGTCTATGGATTTTGCTGTGTCATTTATGACTGGTTACACCTTAATTGGTGTTATCTTTTGATGTTAACACTCCAAAGCACCTCCAAGAGGGTCATCCTGTCCTGGTTTCGATTTAATCAATTATCTTGTCTTTAGGGGTGCGAGCCTCCACCACAGGGTCCTCAATCTGCCCTTCCTCAATTATGGATGTGTGTTGATGGTTCTCTTCACTCCTTCCTTGACCATCTGACTTTAACAATGACCTTCACACCTTATCTTTTCCTGATGCATACACTCCCCGTTCACACAAACAGTCTTTTACAGAGACCTTCAAAGGTATACAAACAGCAGTGTTTTCTGTTGAGCAAGGAAGGCATTGTAAATTAAACCTTACTAAATCTTGTGGTCAAAACAGTTCACATTTTGACCTTCAGCATTCCTCTAATCTAATTAACATAGACACAATACAAGATCCTGACTTTTACTCACTAAACCTTAAAACAAAGAAATGACTAGAGGGCCTAATTTGTAATGCATATAGGAAACAAGACCCCATCTTTTATAATACCACTTATCCTAAAATAGAGGGTGACCATAACACTGGTCTACAATTTTTGAGAAGTAGTCTGCTTCAGAGATAGAATGTGCTATTTATTATGTATTTTGATGTGCTGAATTCAAATATGACAATTAAAACAACTGATTGGCTACTGTTTCTAAGATATTTAAGTTTTTACATTTTATGTCTATGTATATTGTGTAGATAGTAGAGTTTTAATCATAAATTGTAAACCTAGGTCTTTTCATGTGTTTATGGTTGCTTTACATGATAATATTTCACCTGTCCTGTTTATGTAACACTTTAAAAATCAGCAAAAGGGTTATATAAATCAAATTTATTATGAAACAAAAGGCAAAAAACTATTCTGTACATAGTTTAGTCCTATTCAGTGTCTACTCGGCGCTTCTTGGCTTGTCTCTTGTATTCATTAAATGGAGCATCTCTTGTCACTGTCCAGCAATAGTCTGCAAGCATTGATGGGCTCCATTTGCCCTGATAGCGTTTCTCCATTGTTGCAATGTCCTGGTGAAATCGCTCGCCGTGCTTGTCGCTCACTGCTCCGCAGATCGGTGGAAAAAAATCTAGATGAGAGTGCAAAAAATGTATCTTTAGTGACATGTTGCAACCAAGGCTTTTGTATGCCTTGAGGAGGTTTTCCACCAACAACCTGTAGTTGTCTGCCTTGTTGTTTCCGAGTTGTCTGCCTTATTGCCACTAACTGGAAGGCTTTCCAGGCCGTCTTTTCCTTGCCACGCAGTACATGGTCAAATTCATCATCTCGAAGAAGTTCACGAATCTGAGGACCAACAAAGACACCTTCCTTTATCTTAGCTTCACTTAACCTTGGAAATTTTCCACAGAGGTACTTGAAAGCTGCTTGTGTTTTGTCAATGGCCTTGACAAAGTTCTTCATCAGACCCAGCTTGATGTGTAAGGGTGGTAACAAAATCTTCCTTGATTCAACAAGTGGTGGATGCTGAACACTTTTCCTCCCAGGCTCCAATGACTGTCGGAGTGGCCAATCTTTCTTGATGTAGTGGGAATCTCTTGCACGACTATCCCATTGGCAGAGAAAACAGCAGTACTTTGTGTATCTAGTCTGCAGACCAAGCAAGAGAGCAACAACCTTCAAATCGCCACAAAGCTGCCACTGATGTTGGTCATAGTTTATGCACCTCCAAAGTTGTTTCATGTTGTCATAGGTTTCCTTCATATGGACTGCATGACCAACTGGAATTGATGGCAAAACATTGCCATTATGCAGTAAAACAGCTTTAAGACTCGTCTTCGATGAATCAATGAACAGTCTCCACTCATCTGGATCGTGAACGATGTTGAGGGCTGCCATCACACCATCGATGTTGTTGCAGGCTACAAGATCACCTTCCATGAAGAAGAATGGGACAAGCTCCTTTTGACGGTCACGGAACATGGAAACCCTAAGATCACCTGCCAGGAGATTCCACTGCTGTAGTCTGGAGCCCAACAGCTCTGCCTTACTATTGGGTAGTTCCAAATCCCTGACAAGGTCATTCAGTTCACCTTGTGTTATGAGGTGTGGTTCAGAGGAGAAGGATGGGAGAAAATGTGGGTCCTGTGACACTGATGGTTCAGGACCAGAAGTTTCATCCTCTTCCTCTTCCTCGTCTGACTCAAGTGAGAATGATTCTGGTGCATCAGGAACCAGCAGTCCTTCTCCGTGGGGTACTGGGCGGATAGCTGATGGAATGTTTGGATAATGCACAGTCCACTTTTTCTTCTTTGACACACCTTTCCCAACTGGAGGCACCATGCAGAAGTAACAATTGCTGGTATGATCTGTTGGCTCTCTCCAAATCATTGGCACTGCAAAAGGCATAGATTTCCTTTTCCTGTTCAACCACTGGCGAAGATTTGTTGCACAAGTGTTGCAGCATATGTGTGGGGCCCACCTCTTGTCCTGATCTCCAATTTTGCAGCCAAAATAAAGGTGATAGGCTTTCTTAACTTCTGCTATGTTTGTGGTGAAGTGACTTTTGCATCACAAAAGCACAGTATAACCACTATGGTTATCTGCACTGTTCACACAAGTACGAGGCATCTCTGCTCACTTTGGCTAAACAGAAATGTGTCCCTTTGCAAAATCAAACACTGACAAATAAGAGAGCACGACACTGTATGATTTCTAGAGTTGATATAGGGCAATTTGTTCAGCAGAGTGATGTAAACTTCGTTATGATTTCATCATCCATGACTTCTAGGAATAACATGATGCAATTCATATCATGTATGACGCAATACCAGCTTCAGATTGCATCATTCATTGTTTTGCCTAAAAAGCAAGTATTGTCCAAACCCAGTCATAGATTTATTCATAGATCCAGTCAAAGATGTATTTTAGTCATTTCTGGTTTAAATTGAGATCCCTTCCCTTTATAACTCACTTATCCTCTGCCATTCCCAAGTCAAGGGTTGTATGTACTGACCCAATAGCATACCTTGAAAACTAGTGCCAATCAACAATTTTAAGCATCATTTTCGTTCTCAGTGACCCAGAATTAGTAAAGTTTGACTACATTTATTTCAGAAGCATTTTGGCTGTAGAGCAGTGTAATCAGCCATAAGGATTGTTCTGGTCGGTCCCTGCCTTAACATCAGTACAGAAACTGGCAGTCTGTCAGATGCGTTTCTACCAATGTCCCAGAGGGTCATTCCTTTCTGCTATTCAAAAAGGGACTGGCAGGATGATCAAATCATACATTAATACATACTACATTATTATAACCGTCAATCATTATAACCTCTAATACAAATATAAAATCCTACTCCTAGACAGGCATACATCAGTTTTCCTTTTTCGCTTGGTACTACAGACCTTTATTTCAAAGTGGTAATCACTGTATGCTACAATAGTACTTTTGGAGTGGGGTTTTTCATTTCTAGTAATAGATGGTCTGACATTGTCCCTTTAATATATTCCTGAACAGAACAGTACTATCTCTATACTATTTGCCTCTGTTTACTTAGAATATTAAAATGTGCTTGTGCTGATTGAACTAGTTTTAGGTTCCAGGGAGAAGAAAAAATCTTGCCTGAATTCCTCACTCTTACTCCAACATGAATCTGGAGTAACTCCAGGGACTTAAGTCAAGTTACTGTGGATTTGCATTAATATAATTGAGCAGACTTTGACCCTTCCTATACACTTAATTTTATTAGGCCATAATGCAGCAAAGTTAAATTTGCATAACATTTATTCTTTAGAGTAATATTGTTCACACAGACATCTTCAAGAATATAACATGTTTAATTGGTGTTATCTTTTTGTTTGTTCCCTCTGGCAAGCTAAACCCTTTAGCAATAAAAATGAGACAGAAGAAATTAAAAAGAATAAATGCAAAGACGATGTACAGCCCACAGGGTAGCATTTGTAAGGTTAATTTAACATTCTCTTTTTCCCCTCCAGATCTTATAAATGAAGAAATCAAAACCTTGTATAAATTAAATATAACCAGAGTCTGATCATAGATGTGTGTTCTTACAGCTTTGGGTAGTTGAAATGATCACGCATTAAGAAAAAAGAATGACATACCATCAATTTCTAATGTATTAAGTAAACAAGAATCTAAATATACTTCAAATATTCTTCATGCTTTTGCTAAGCCATGTTTGGTCTCTATCTGGTTATGTTTACTATTAACGTCTGGATGGAGATGGATCACAACCTGCTGGGTACTCCTGGGGGAAAAACACCAAAACACACATTGATCACTTGATAACAGGAGATTAAAGATGAAAATGATAAGTCTATAGACTTTCTATAGTATTTAAGAGCCTTCTTAAAGAAATATCACCTGCTTAAACCCTTGTCAAGACTTTTTAAAATCCTAATTCATAAAAGCCCTTTAACCCGTTACCCTCCACAAAAATCTCGTAACATAATTTTTAGGACCAAATTTGTAAAAGGTTTAAAAAATTTTAAACTTTAGTGCACACACAAGACATGGATTTAGCTATGCAGCTGCATATACGAGTGCACCATAAATTCATACATACATTTTGAAATCTCTGAGTGTTAGGCACCTAAATAGCTATTTTGCACAAGTAGTTAACTTACATACACAAATATAGAATCTGAGTGCCCAATTCTCATTTTCAGTAAAGCCCATTTACACCACTCTGGCAGTGTAAAAGGGCCTTAAAGTGAATGTAAATGTTGAATGTTTTTGAAATAAGAGATCAAATTCTCCAATTAACAAGAGGAGGGGAGGATTGCCTCAACCAGAGCCATGAGAAAGACTGACACTTCCAGCTTCCTTAGTAAACTCAAGTTATTATTCCCACTAGCTCGCTTTGTACAAAGCAATCTACCATTACTGCTCAATGAATGGTAAATATGTAGCAAGAGTGGGTCCCCATTCTCTGGGGACATACATGGACTCAGACTTAGCAGCATTGTCTAAAGTGACTCTGCACCATAGTGCTATGTTGTATTGAATTACCAAAACATGACATCTAACCTGCTCTATTTATTTAAACCAATATTTGATAGAAATAATGTGAATTTAACTTTGAAAATTAATGGCCTAAGCTATGCTTCTTTGATAGCAGTGAGTATTAAGGCACAAGGAGTCTTAATCCTTTTTGGTGCACTTGCACGGAGGACAGGTACAACCTACTGGCCACATGGCTAAGGACATTTCTGGCTAAGGTAAGGACAAGAACTTGGGCCTATGGTCTAAAATGACAGCACTGCAGGAGTGTTAGCTCTCTGTCTGTAAAAGGTGTAGGGAGGGAATCCATTCACCACACTTCTCCAGGCTACTATTGAGTTAGTGTGTGATTCAAAGGCAGTATCCTCCTTTTCCCCAGCATGGCTCAAGCTTATACGAGCAGCAAGTTTAAAGTTGTGGGAAGACTGAGAAATCACTCTAGTTTAAAATAAACTGCGCCCCCCTTAAGCTGTTAAATACATCTGGAGATCCCCTATATTTATATTGAACAGATTTTATTCTTGTTTAAATATATTGAAACTATGAAGAAATGAGTCTTTGACTTCAAATAAAGTATAGTATTTTTTCTATAAATGTGAAGGGAACTAGATATAGGACTTTCATAAAGGAAAGCGATCTGTCCAAAAAGCAAAGACACTCATCTGAAAAACAAGTGGTCTTAAGTAGGCAAGTAAACAAGACATTTAACATAATTTTTATTTAAAAGGAAGCCCTACTGGCAACAAACCAGTGACAGAAAAATTAAGGATGATAGTGACTAAATTAGGGCTAGGTCTACACTTGGAGTTGGGTAGACATGCACTAGCTCTGAGCTTATTGTCTAAAGTATAGCGAATTACTTGACTACACGTGTGGTTCAATATTAAAAATGTTACAGACCAAATAGCCAAATTAGGCCAATTTGTTGTCTAAAGACAACAATACAATTCAGGGGGAAAACAAACAAACAAAAAACCCCACACTTTTTCTATTTTTCTGGAAACTGGTTCTAACACCCTACATGGAAGGTATGCTCCAAATATGCATGCAAAACCAGTAATTTATAGTGTAGTAGTTTGAGTTAAAGGCACTTTGTGCCACCCAAGACTAAAATTCACCAATCTGTTTTTTTAAACTTGCTTTTCTTGTACTATGGTGTACCCCAGGGGTCAGCAACCTTTCAGAAGTGGTGTGCCAAGTCTTCATTTATTCACTCTGATTTAAGGTTTCACATACCACTAATACATTTTAACGTTTTTAGAAGATGTCTTTCTATAAGTCTATAATATATAACTAAACAATTGTTGTATGTAAAGTAAATAAGGTTTTTAAAATGTTTAAGAAGCTTCATTTAAAATTAAATTAAAATGCAGAGCCCCCCGGACTGGTGGCCAGGACCTGGGCAGTCTGAGTGCCACTGAAAATCAGCTCGCGTGCCGCCTTCGGCATGCGTGCCATAGGTTGCCTACCCACGGTGTACCCTTATCTCATTTTGAATCCCACATTCCAAGTTTTTTACCTGTAGCAGGACATAAAATGAATGTCTTGCTTTAGACAGATTTCATATTTGCCAGTTACAAAGCTGAATTCAGCATTGCAAAGTGATGTGGGAAGACTTGGGACAGGTAAATAGAGTTATGGGAAGATCATCATGCAAGTCAGTTAGTATAACTATCTAGCACTCATATTTCATATAATCTATGCAATTAGCACATTAACATAATATCTATTTGTGTGTGAGTATATAAAACATGTATAACTAGCTAAAAATAGTGTAACTGTGGTGGCAACAGCTTGGTATAGACACCAAGTAGAAACCCACCCGGACACTCTGGGTATGTACTTGGGCCAGCTAGTCTATGCTGCCACTTGCCGCCGCCATGGCTACATTACTAGTTTTAGCTAGTGCATGTCTACTTGAGCTGGGAATCTCACCCCCAAATCCAAATGTAGAAAAGTGGGTCCTCAGTACAAAGAACTTCAAGTGTTTTTCAGCATTGATGCAGCTGTACTAGGGACACTAAAGGTATAAGATATGGTGCAGTTCAGGCACAGGTTCCCCCCCCCCCCCCCCCCCGCCGCATGTGATATCTAATCCTAGACTAAGAATATCTGGTGCTGCTTTTATAGTCCTTTAAAGCAGTTAATTGTAACTTTTCCCCTACCCTCTAAAGTTGAATGTTTCAAGCTATTTCCTTTCTCAGAGCAAATATGAGAGAAACAGGCTCTGAGAACAGCAAAGGATAACCGTTGTCTAACCTCTTGAACCACATGGTCAAAGCACACCCCTCAGAGAATAAAGACCCCCTGCGATCTCTAGAGGTGTGGATTAGGGCACAGAGCTTTTGCATTTTAATAGAGTCTTCTGATCCTGAAGACTTGATCCTGCTTATGTTGAAGTCAATTGGACTCTGGCCATTTATTTTCAAAGGAAACAGGATGAGGCTCTGACTGTTCAAAGAGACAGTTTTTTTTAATCTGGTTGATATAAGGACAGACAGTTTGGCATATATAAGACTTTCTGCAGCTTTATGAATACATATTTCTAAGGGTTCTACCTTTTCTCTTGATACCTAACTTTACTCAGATTTGAAGTCAGCAGGTTAACAGTAACCAATAAAAATAGAAAGTATCAGAGGGGTAGCCGTGTTAGTCTGTATCCACAAAAACGAGGAGTCTGGTGGCACCTTAAAAACTAACAGATTTATTTGGGCATAAGCTTTCATGGGTAAAAAACAACTTCTTCAGGTGCATGGAGTGAAAATTACAGATACAGACATAAATATATATACTGGCACATGAAGAGAAGGGAGTTACCTTACAAGTGGAGAACCAGTGTTGACAAGGCCAATTCAGTCAGGGTGGATGTGGTCCACTCCCAATAATTGAGGAGGAGGTGTCAATACCAAGAGAGGGAAAATTGCTATTGAAGTGAGCCAGCCAGCCACTCCCAGTCCCTATTCAAGCCCAAATTAATGGGGTTAAGTTTGCAAATAAAGAGAAACTGCAGAGTTACAATTTGAAGTCTGTTTTTGAAGTGTTTATGTCGAAGGATGGCTACTTTTAAATCTGTTATTGAATGTCCAGGGAGATTGAAGTGTTCTCCTACTAGCTTTTGTATGTTACCATTCCTGATATCCGATTTGTATCCATTTATTCTTTTACATATAGACTGTCTGGTTTGGCCAATGTACATGGCAGAGGGGCATTGCTGGCACACGATGGCATATATCATATTGGTAGATGTGCAGGTGAATGAGCTCCTGATGATGTGGCTGAGGTGGTTGGGTCCTCGGATGGTGTCGCTAGAGTAGATATGGGGACAGAGTAGGCAACGGGGTTTGTTACAGGGATTTGTTCCTGGTTTAGTGTTAGAAGGGAGTTACCTTACAAGTAACCCTTACCTTCATGTGCTAGTATATATATTTATGCCTGTATCTGTAATTTTCACTCCATGCATCTGAAGAAGTGGGTTTTTTACCCACAAAAGCTTATGCCCAAATAAATCTGTTAGTCTTTAAGGTGCCACCAGGCTCCTCATTGTAAAAATAGAAAGTTACTACACTTTGTATTTCTATTTTTATTTCAGTTTCTCTCCTAACATGGAAATAGGCTACTTGAGTTATAATATTCCTGATTCTTGGTATCCTGTTAAGACTAGAGATCACTACTCAGGATTTCTTACCTGAAAAATAGTTTGCTAGAGTGCCTAATCAGTCCTTTCTATAATACAATTACAAATATTTGGAACACCCAGTTTCAGCACAATTGTGAGCTGTTATAAACATGATTATTTCTGTGCAGATGAGGCAAAACTAAAACCATAAGGGAAATATGCTACAGCCTTAAAATTTAGTCCAGTTCTCATTTAATAATTTCTGTACAGATAGGCCAGACTATATTTTAACATGTTTAGGGAATAGTCATGTTACAATTCAGTGTCTTGCCCCCAGTACCATTATAATACAGAAATAATTGTAGTTTAGACATGTACTATATCAAACAAAACACAGTAGCATACTATAAAATGTCATGCAGATAACGGGATGAGCAATGAATAACTTAAGTAAATATAAAATACTTGGTTTATGCACCACACAAACTGTTACAAGGTTGCCTATGCCTTGCTTAAAAGAGTATTAGTGGCATTATGTAGGTGGAACAAAAAATAAACAAGTTTATTGAAAAATCTCATATTTACTATTTTGTGAGTATAAGGGTAATTGTAATGTTCATTGATAATCCTGGAGCATGAAGTCTTCATTTAAACCACAGAACAGAGCCATAGAGCATAAGGAGCAGCAGTGCAAACTTTCCTACAGTGCCCTACTAGAATACCTAGTAGGGTACTGTAGGAATACCTAGAATACCCTCACCTGGAAGCTGGGGACCTAGATTGTTTTCCAACACAGTTAGTCTTTGGCTTCTCTGACAGTCACTAAGAGTGCCAATTAGTGCCTTTATTGTGGATTTTGTGACATGGACACGTCTACCAGGTATCAGAGTCAGACTACCAAATTTATTTCCTGTAAGACTCCAAACAAGGCAACAGATGGAAAAAGTTTTTGGACATTCCTGATCTGGTCTCTATTTGAGTCTGCATCCTGGTGAATTGATCCCTATCTTATTTGGAAGTATCCACCATCTAGTCCCTAGGCCAGAATAAGAGTAGATATGGTCCTGAAAACCGATGTTCTCGTTACTGGACTGAAAGCTATTCTATATTTTCAGCATGAAGGCTTTTACTTAATCTAAAACAGTTTTTTGCAAAAGAAAAAAAATCACCCCCAAATCAACATAGTTGTGAGAGCAAAACCCCCTCTGTAGACCCACTATACCAGCGAATGACCCATGTAGACACAGGTTATAGTAGCAAAAAAGTCTCTTATCAGCAAAGCTTAGGCCATACTTTAAACTTTTGCCCGTATAGTAATGGCAGTTTGGGTTTGTTTTTTTTTTAAACATTTTTTATGGACATTTTTATAGCAGCAAAACTAGTGTCCCTGTGTAGATGCACTTACACCACAAAAACGTGCTTGTGATGGTATAACTCACTACATCTGGGGAACTGGTGTAGCTATACCAGCCAAACATTAACTTGCTGCTATAAAATCATGACCACTAGAAGGGATTCCCAGTATACCTATGAATACCAACCCTTTCTTATGCAGACCAGGTCTAAGTCTCCCTGAGAGTTTCTCTCCTGTTACATACTGCATCTGTGCTGAAAACAGAATGAGCATATATCTTGGCACAAATGCATAGTATTTAGAAATTTTAAAAATGCAGGCCACAGAATACAAAGCTCCAAACTCCACATACAACAGCTCTTCCATAGCAAGTTCTGTATCAGAAAAATACAGTACATTTCAGAAAAAAGCAGTAAAACATGTCCAGAAATGATACTGAAGTATTTTTGCTTATCTTATCACTTTTTGTGAATAAACCTTATTTGCTCAATAAGGAACAACTTGTGAAGACCACACATCTAACTACATATCTGACAGTCTCCAGACTGCAAGCTATCACAGATTCTTAACAGAAATGTACCAGATTTGCTAGTACAAGACTGCATTTGCTGCTTCATCATAGCATGATATGCCAGATGTATAAAATATTACAGTACAATGATCTCCTACTCTGAGATATTGGTTACCAGACTACCTCTAAGCAGGATACCATGACTGGAATAGATTAGTCATTTGAAACCTCTACAGAGAGTGCTTACATGTTAAGACTCATGGCCCACTGCATATCACCAGTTCTACACAAATGCTGCAAAAAAAATAATAATAATAATAAAAAGCACATACAGTGGTCACTTAAAATCAGCTTTTCAGTTTGCCTTAAGTTCTTCTGAGGTTTCCTCAGCTGGAGGAACAGAGCATGCTGAGTGTATTCTCGTCATTATTACCCTGACTTCTTTACAGCGGGGGATGAGTTGAATGGGGGTTGGGCGAGTGAAAATAATGGAAGGGGGGAATGGAGAAATTTGTTAGAGGAGAAGGGTGGTCACTCTGTCCCCCAAGATCACATCCGCTGAGAGGAGGTCATAACTCGCTGCAGGGAGACAGAAAACTCCCAAACCCTGCCCAGTCAAGTAAGGGGTGTGTGTGTGTGTGTGTGTGTGTGTGTGTGTGTGTGTGTGTGTGTGTGTGTGTGTGTGTGTGTGTGTGTGAGAGTGAGAGAGAGAGAGAATCTTCAATATACCACTATTTCAGAAACTAATTTATTACGCCTGGGTAATATTTCACTACTGCTGGAATCTGAGCCAGCCCATATTTGTGAGGAATGAAATGACAATTTAGTGTCTATGCTACATACAAAGATACAATTCATGATGTTGAATTGTGTGTTAGAATTAACATTGTTTTCTAGTTCGGTTTACATTACATACATTTATTTTTTTACAACTGAGTAATATTACACCTTTGCTATTCTTTGTAACGGTTTATGATCATATAATTTGAAGCTGATGTTATTTCTTTTAAATGTTGACTCTCATAACCAGCACTCATTAGTAGGAATACCTCCTATGGTATAAGAGTGTCATCTAGTGAGTGGTTTGGGTGAGAAACACACAGCTGAATGGCTGTATGGCATCAGATCCTCAAAGTATGTAGTATGTTGGTAATGGCAACACCCATACATCTTTAAAAAAAAATTTTTACCATCACTTTGCTCTAAAATAAAAACACAACTGTTTGACAAATCTGCCAGTAAAGAGAAAAATCAGAAGGTGAACTTTAATAAGTGATTCATATTTTAAAGGGTGGTTACTTAATTTTTAAGGCAATATGATTTATTTCAACTATAATCCAGAATTTCCAAACTCTGATGGGGTCCCACTCACCAGAGTGGCACCTCCTGCTGGCAGTCTCAGGGACTAGCTCTGTCAGCTAGAGCAGCCTCTTCTGCTGACCCATCTCAGCCCAGGAACTCCAGCATCCTTTTCATGACTTGGCCCTCTGGCTATGCTGCCATCTGTGTTTCTCCCTCCCCCCTGGAAGGGAGAAATCTCTGTCCAAATCCTGCCACTTCCTCAGTGGTAAGTGGAGGGGACCCAAGCGAGGAATAAGAGTATCTCCAGAGTAGTCTTAAAATGTAATATGTGAAAATGTTACCATTTATAGTGCACCTTACATTGGAGGATCTGATAGCTATGTACAAATATTAATTAGTTGAGCTTCCCAACTCTCTTGAAGTAGAACATAATTATACCTATTTTGCGCATATGGAATATTTTGCCCTTGGAAGTGGGTATAAATATAAACTATATCCACTTAGTCTCATTTACAGTACTGAAGCAGTGTGAAGAGGCCTTAGTGTAAGCGGGCGTCAGTACCCAAATATCTTGCCCTTTGCCACACATTTGTGCATCAGCGACAAATCTGGGAACCAAATCCTGGAGTCCTTGTAAGTTCTAACCATGAGACATGAGTCCATGTAAAACTGTTAAAATGAAAACACTAGGAGCAATACTAAGGCCCTCCCCATCTTTAGGGAGGCCCAAGCATTCTTAGAACTGCCCATGCAACAAAATGAACAAGAAAAATGGAAATATGAAGCCCTGAGAGTATTAGGGAAGGTATTAGATTTTAAAAACATTGAATAATCCTTTTTTAAAATCTACAGGATATAAAGACGCTTTAATTGCCTCAAATAGGCATTTAATTTAGATTTTATAAGATACTAAATGTATATTTAATGTTATATTTTTAAAAGAACACTTATTAAGCTTTATTAGACTTCTAATCTGGACAACTAAGTAAAATTTAATTATAGTAAAATTAAATTCTTAGTTGAGCCATTTAAAGTGATACCCACGCCTGTTATTATCTAGATCGTGAGGCTAGTTCATCTGCTTCACTTCAGCTGTTCTTTTATGTTCTCATTATTTGTAATCATTCCCTGGCCCTATTTCTAACTTCCTTTCAATTACAAACTCCTCTTCCAAATGCGGTCTATTTCTGCTTATCTTGCCTAGCTGTTCGAAGCTGTTCCTCCTTTTCTGACACATCTGTTATCATTCCCCTTCCTTTTAGCCAATTTTGCATCGCTTTCTTTTTCTTTCAGTTTTGTGGAAATAAATAGCACACAAACACAGCAGCCATTAAATAACAGAAACAGGGTTCAGGGAGAGACTCAGCCATGACTATCCTTTTAACTTGCCTAATCAATAACAGGAGAAAATTCAATAAAAAAATATCTTTTGAAGCATGTGGAGTTCTATATTGTGCAAGTCCAGAGGTTTGTAACACAGACCAGGCAAATTATAAAACTTTTTTTCTGGTAATCTGGAATGTATAAGATATTTCAGAGTTGACCATAGTCACTTAAATATTAGGACAAACTGGTAATTATTCCCCAAGTGTGGGCCTGTGATCATTGGTTCCCAGAAGTTTTCTACACTATTGTTTGATTATCACATCAAAACTCCTTTTCTGAGTCATATGCTTTTCCTTGGCTATACACTTTCCTATCATTCTGTTGCTGTAATGATCATATTTCTGTTAACTTTAGGTTGTACTTTAGCTCCTTATGTGTGACATTTTTTTCCCTAGGAGAGCTGTCAAAATCCTCTAATCATTAAACATGCTAGTCAGTATTTTGGTAGCATAATAAAAATAATATTCTACTTTTCACTTAATAGATGGTTCCCAATCTGCCAGCATTTGAAGTCAGAATTATTCTACATTAGGTCAAGTAATTATGACTCTTCATACTTTATTCATTTAAGGGGATTTTTATTACACACACACACACACACACACACACACACACACACACACACACACACACACACACACACACACACACACACACACACACCCTTTTGAAAAGGACCACACTTTCCGTACATGGGATCCTAGATTGAGGAACAAAGACATCCAGTATTTTATGCAGACTTTCTCCCTGGGAAAAATACAGAGACATTATGCTCTCACCACTGTTCTACTATGGGAGTTCAGTAACTTCAGTCAATAAAATGAAGATAATCCTAGCTCTGGATGTGGAAGTGCCCAGACTGCCTTGGTATAAACTTAAAAGGGAAAACTACTGAATTATTTTTTGCCCTGGTAGAATGAACATTTGTGGACATGGGGAATGTTATGTTTTTGTCTGGAGAATAAAAAAAAACCCCAATAAATTAGAAGGCAAGGCTTTTGACCTACATAACCATGCTAGGGAACCAAATAAAACTCCCAAAACAGTTTATATGGAACTAAATTGATAAGAGATTGGTTCCTTTGATAACTACTGAGCTCACAGAAAGAAAAGGAGGGAGGGATAAGTCTGAGTTCAGGAATTTCCTAATCTTCTTGTGTGGTCTGGGATGCAGTTGTCAGGGTACCTTTTAAATGTTCTAGAATTAGAGCAGTGAACATCCTGAAGCGTATCACTGTGCCAACAAAGACCCATGGGCCACTCAGAGGGAAACAGTCTCAGACCACCCTGAAGATATCTGGAGGGAGGAAGCATGCCACTAGGCCCCGAAGAGGGGCCACTACCATAAGAAATGCAGAGCACAGAAGACTTAAGAGCATGTTTGGACTTTTCCATCTCCCTCCTTCAAGAAGATTCCAGTGGTACCTTCGGGCCTTACAATCTATGGATCTGAAATTTGACTCAGGTTTTGTTCAAAGGATCTGTATGAATTCCAAGTACGTTTTCTTGTTTAAACTGAACCACTTCATTCACCCCTAATTACTAGTCCAGTTTTCTTCACTGTGTTTATTCTGAGCCTCAGTGGACCCTCTTCTTTTTTTTCTCCCTGTGATTTCAAGGCCATATGTTACAATGAATATCGTCTCACTGAGGAGGTTTGGATTTGGCTATCACTCAACTGTGTTCTTGGATTAGCCATAGAAACCATAATGTTGGACAACAATGTAAGCTGCTTATGCAAGGCTGAATTCATTGCCTCCACACCATATTGAGCTTGCACCAGCAAAGGGTCAATCTTAATCTTAAAATCTGATCGTCTGTATATTCGCATAGAGCACTAAGGTTAGATCATGAGACCAGCCATTATATCATCAATGAATTCCCTTTTATTGTCATTGACCCCTATGTAGTAATAACACTAATACATATATTTTCATTTCATCACACTTGATTGTTCAAATTTAACTGCATGAAGTGAAGTTCATGTGCAATTAAATCTTCACATCTCTTTAGAGCTAATTCAGATCTCTAGTTTTGACTTCAGATCAAATCAAGTTAAACTTATACCAAAGGGAGGCTTTCTGTACCCCTACCCCCATTGTTCCTGAGGAGGGAGAAAAAAAATATGCACATTCATCCCTGCTTTGGAAGCCAAGAGTTCCTATAGTAATGCAAACCTGCATTAGAACTAATTTGAGGAAAAAGTCCACAAACTGATACAAAGGAGTATAAAACCAATAAGCCAGACACAGAAATCAAGTAAATAGAAGTATTCGCTGCATTAAATACAAAAACAATCCACTCATTCAGAATGTCGAATCTAAAGGAGCCCTTGCCCACAGTTGACAGCCATGTAACAGTATCTTGCAATGTAAGAACTTTGCAATCTGATTTGCATACACAGTAACATGCACTTCAGTTACCTTTCAGGATTTGAGAGGATTGTTTCTGTCATTCCTCTAAGAGGCCATCAGAGCACTCTCTCAACTCTTGGAAACTTCATTTTGTCTAGAGCAAAGAGACAGAGACAAAATGTTTCCAACTCTGGCAGAGGATTTAGAGCCAAAGTCTGCCCTTTTTGTGTAATCACAACAGTGCTATGAAGGAGATGGAGAATCTAGTCTGTTGCCTCAAAGAGAGCATAACAGAAATATAAATGACTATAGCATAAGTTAGCAAACTAATTTGATGTGAAATTTGGTAACTTCCAGTTTTTTAAACAAAAGCCAGAAAGGCTATGTTTATCAAGTGCAAGCTGGTTTTCTTACTGCAGGAAAAGATACACAGGCATGAATAGCAGTTGAATTCCTTTTAGACTACATAACTCATCCAATCAACCACAGTGCTTGTGAGAAATGAGCGCATGCATTAAAAAAAATAGCTGGTTCCAGCTCAATTCATGTAAAACAGAGATGATAGTATTAGGAAGAGGGAAGCACTCCAAGGAAATATCTAGGAAGACACTGACCTCTTCCTCTATCAAGGATGTCTAACCTCTGATCATCAGATTATTACTTACTAATGTATAGTCTTATGATTTTACTGGACTCATCACTGCTTGTAGACACAGATAGCAACAGGTGCTAGAAATGTGTATTTCCACCTTCAGCAGACTATCCTTATTCCTCCTGGATGAAGTTTCATTAACCACCGTGAATTGTATTTTTGTCTCAGCCAAGTACTGCAGCTCACTCTACCAAGGAATAAAGGTAAAAGAGACATGGAAACTCCATCCTGTATGCCACACAACAGCTAGAGATGGTTGGCAAGGGGGAACATTTTTCCCCACAAAAATTCATGAAAAGTTTGTTTTTGTTTTTGATTGAAAGTTTTCTAATTGAAATGTTTTGATATCTAACATAGCAGCAGCCAGCCTGTTGCACAAGAAAGCTAATGTAGTGAACATCACTCCAATGTCCTGCATGGTCTATGGAGTCTACATTTGATTCTGGAAACTCTTTGAGGTTTGGTTTTAATCTTTAAGGTCCTTAGCTGGTCCCTTGCCCATTATCTTAATTACCACCCCCTCATCCTGCTTTACATTAAGGCAAAGAATTGTTCACCCTTCATTACTATTGAATTTACAAGGGTTCTCCATGGAAATTCTCCTGTTAACAGCTCAAAGATGCACCAAGACTGTATTTACTAGTTGCACTGTTCAGCTAACAATTTATTAATCTTCTAATTCCCCCAACATGTGCATGCACACCAAATCAACAGTAAGTTAAATAAGTTCACCTTCATTTCTTAGTTCATCTTGAGGATTTATATTTTAGTAATATTGTAAATTGACTGTGCCTGACTGAGCCAAGAAAGCACTTACTTCACAGAAATAAGTGATTCAAAAGTCCTTGAGCATCACTTCTACTTAAAGCACACCTTGTGCTACTGGTCCTTAAACAAGCATTGAAAGAAGGAACTTGTGTGCCAATTTCACACTTTTATACTGAATACCACATAACACATTGGCACTTTGGAGTCTTTGCTTTTTATTTCTTCTAGCTTGGGTGAACAGTTCCTCTAGAAAATTGAACGCAGATAATTACTTTGGACTCCACTTGAGAGAGTAATGTGCATAGTTGGACAACCAGTACAAAAATTGGTTATCTAACCCAAACCAACTGTTGAATGCTTTTGTGAGTAAAATAAACTCAGCCCTTTTCGTTTGTATCCTGAAAAAACAACAACAACTATTTAGCAAATTATAAGGTAATTACAGCATGTTGTGGCATTTGGGGAGACAAGTGGCTCAACCAGCCTATCAGAAAGTGCTTTGACAATGAAGGGCACATTTTAAACTTTGAGTCATTAATTGTGTCCACAAAACTTGTCTATTCACAAATCAAAATGATACCCTGTGTTTCAACATGAAAATGTATGTGGCTGTAATTACCCAGAGGCCAGATGTTGAAACCATTACCTTGAATAGCACCTTCCCCCACAGGTAGTCCTATATAACTTGGAGTAAGGTGTTGTTAAATTTGAATAAGATTATCATGATTTGGTTTATTTGGACAGTCAAGTGAACATTTCTGTGTGTAGATTAGGACACATTGGGTATCATACACTTCCCATTAAGTCAGTCATTGGCAAAACTCAGATGGAATTCAATGGGAGCTGGATTAATTCCATTGTTTAAACATTTGGCCATGAACATTCAGTATTATACCATGTACACAGTGCCTCATGGCCCAATGGATCAGAAGGAGTGGGACCAGGAAGACTAACTTCCCACCCTTTGAATGTACCAGAGACATTACTTTTATCTTCTAGGATTAACAAAATTTCATCTTATTTCTGTGGCTGTTTTCTCAAAACAGGATGTCTTCCACATGGAGGGGTAAACTGCAATGAGTTTCTTACAGCCAAAGCATTAATATCTTGTGAATTGCTAAGTGGAGTAGGGATTAAAAAAAAAACCACCCCTGTCTTTTTCCTCTCAGTAATGTAATCTCTTTTAAAAAGGCACTGTTGGTCCATAAATATGCTGATGGAGAATTGTAAATCAGTTTCAGATGCCGAATGAAAATATTTCCCAACCTGAGACATTTGAAAACCAACAAATAAATACTCCTACCTGACACCAGTCAAAGAACTTTTTGGTTCTTTGTAAAAGGACAAAGGCTGGCTATTCAAATTTTTTTTGCCCAAGGAATTGGGAGGTCACAGAGGATCAAAGAGCAATATAATTTCTTAAAGTCATTTGGCCAGGGTAAAAGAGTGAATGACTAACCTTTTTCTTGTCTCAAAGCATTCATTTTAGAATCTAATAAACTGTGACAGTAAAATAAAGATTTAAGTTGGAAATTCTTCCATTTGAGGGATCTTGACCAGCATGTATGGATAAAGAAATCAATACTCCTGAAAATAAAATAGGGAGACCATTAGACACTGACCAAAGAAATCTTTATATTAGAGATTTAAATATCCATAAAATCTGTATGTATTCAACAGTAGGTTTGACCACAAGCAGTGAAAATGGCTTGGAAAGGTTTTAAATACTGTACACTCAGATCTGAGAAATTTTAAAACACTGCTTAATTAAAAACATTATTTTCCTAGTTTAGACAAGGCCTAAGTGAGTCCAGTGGCTATGGAGTTCCTCTCTTGCCCTTGCTTCTGCTCAACTACAAGCCTCTGACTGCCAGAAGCTGGGACTGGACAACAGGGGATGGATCACTTGATAAATTGCCCTGTTCTGTTCATTCCCTCTGAAACACTGGGCACTGGTCTCTGTCAGAAGACATGATACTGGGATAGATGGATCATTGGTCTGACCCAGTATGGCTGTTCTTATGACTTGGATTAATTGTGCATGCTTGGTAGTTGCATGGGAAATAAGCAGTCTGTCAACTGCCAAGCTGCCACAAAGGCAGTCAACACAGTGGCTTGATTTCTAGCACCAGACAAGCTAAAAACCAAGAATTTGGTTAACCCTTAGGAACTGTTAATCCTTAGGAAAATCAGCCAAGTGATGCTCGTATGAAAAAGTAATGGTCAGACATAGCTGAAGAGTTGCAGAGGGAGATTTATTTTTCCAAGACTGACAACTTTTGAAATTAGCAGAGCATTTCCAGAATGACTGATTTGTCTGAAATATCAGGCCTGGTTGATATATACTGTGAATTTTTTATTTTAGTTCAGTTAGTAGTCCTTGCTGAAAATTGACTGAATATCTGGCCTTGTGATGAAACAATACCAAGAACTAGAAGGACTATGCTTCTGGTATGGTATTAAAGTTAAACACTTGATGAAACATGAACTGATATAAATAATTATGGTGTCTTCCTAACTGCACTTATTCCGGTTCCTTAAACTAGATTATTTTCCTAATTCCACCAATGCAAAGCCAAATCAAGAGAATTACTCCAATTTTACAGTGGTGGAAATTATAGTTGGTCAGAAAAAATCATTGAATTAGTTTTTCCATTCACCTCAGAGGGAAACAAATGCTGAAATGTTGAAATTTCCTACAAAATGGAAATTCCTAGATTTAACCAGTTCTAGTAGAAATGAGGGCAGATTTTGTGTCATTTAAGCTAAAATGTCTTTTAAGGAAAACAGTAGGAAAGCTTCCAGAGGGACCAAATGAAATTAAGGAAGAATTTCAAGTTTCTATTGCTGCGCAGTACATTTTAATAAGCTATAACTTTTATTCATAATCTTTTTAAAAGAAAAGGCATATGAGAAACCAATTGTAATCAGAGTGGGCAACTGACTAATGGACTGAGACACATATTTTTGGGTTACCACAAAGTCCATGGAATTTCTCTCCCCATGAGAAATGTTGGCTTACTGAAGTTATAAGCTTTGAAGGAACAGTAAAATGTTGTTAGATCTAAATAACCAATTAATATAAATGTAGACTGAAAAAGTCTATATATAATAACATAAGAATGGTCATACTGGGTCAGACCATTGGTCTATCTAGCCCAGTAGACTGTCTCTTGACAGTGGCTGGTGCCAGAGCCTTCAGAGGGAATGAACAGACCAGGGAGATTGAGTGATTGTAAGGAGTCAGACTCACCCCTGCAGCGCCTCCTGCTGGTCGTCTCCAGGAATTAGCTCATTTTCCAGCCAGGAGCGCCCTCTGCAGGCCAGTGATCCACCTTACCTCACTCTGGCCCCATGTCCCTCCCAGGACCCCGGTGCCCCTTCACTGGGTTTCTGCCCCCCTTGCAGAACCCCTCAGTCTCAGGGTCTTCCCCCCCACACACAGGGGAACCCACTAACCCCACCTCACCTCAGTGTACGGCTACTGCCAGTCACCATCTAGCCCCACTCTCTGGGGCAGACTGCAGTATATGCCACTCATCACAGGCAAGGTTGGGCTGGACCTGCTGCCTCTCTCTATAGCTGGGCTGCCCCTCTGCAGCCCCAGTACTGGTCTTAGGCCCTCAGCTAGGCCCACAGCCTGGGGGTTTTCCAGGCTGGAGCTCCCCAGATCCTCTAGCCTTCCCCCAGCTCTGCTCCACTCCCAGTGCCCTGCTCAGCACCCTTGCAGCCAGGCCCTTCTCTCTCTAGAAGCAGAGAGAGACTGTTGAGCTCCTGGCTCCCAGCCTCTTATACAGGCCAACTGTGGCCTGATTGGGGTGTGGCCCAGCTGTGGCCGCTTCCCCAATCAGCCCAGCTTTTAGAGCTGAAGCCCTCTCCAGGGCTGCTTTCAAGCTCTCCCAGGCAGGAGCGGGTGTCCACCCCGCTACAGTGATCCATCACCTATCATCCAGTCCAAGCTTCTGGCAGTCAGAGATTTATAAACTCCCAGAACATATGGTTGTGTCCTGACCATTGTGGCTAATAGACATTGATTGACCTATCCTCCTTGATCGTATCAAATTCTTTTTTGAGCCCAGTTATACTCTTGACCTTCTCAACATGTCCTGGCAATAAATTCCGCAGGTTGATTGTGCATTGTGTGAGGAAGTACTTCCTTATGTTTTGTTTTTTAAACCTGCTGCCTATTAATTCCATTGGGCAGAAAAGAACATATATTTTCCAACCAGTTCTAACCCTTGGAGCCTTCATCCAAAACCAAATTTGCTCTAAAATGAAACTTTTGTCTCAGCTTGACATTTTTATTTTGGTGTTTAGAAATCTCACTAGACGGATTTTATTCTAAAAGATCTAATCTAAAAATAGAGTTAATTATTGAGTCATATTAATTAATAATGCTGCTTGTAGCTTTCTGTTGTGTGGAAGGCAAGAGTTGTTTTCTAAGCATCTACAGATCCGAGGGGATTTTATGGAACGATGGTTTCAGATTAAACTAGACTTTCATTTGCTGCATATGAAATTAGACTTCTCTAGGTGTCTAACATCCTAGCATATATTATAATTTATCTCCTTTACTGTTACAGAGTTGTGTAATGTCTGGGAATTGTGACTGATGAACTGTTCCCGCTGTCATTGCTTCAGTGAATTACTCTATAGTCCTTTGTGCCAGTTTAAAACCTCTGAGCCATGTTTAGCTGTCAGATTGCAATGATTTTACAGCTTGGATGTTATATAAGGGTATTTTAGTTTGGCTTAGCTTTGTTTTAATCTGTTCTATTTCAGAATGGTAGTGTGAATAAAATGTTAAAAGAGATGTTTTAGGTGTGCAATCTGTCACCATCAAACTGACCCAAGCAAGAATTGTAATTGACATTTGCTAAGGAAAATACAATCTGACATTCATTATTGCATCTGAGAATACAGATGGAGTACTACTCTATCAACTCTCAATCAGTTTCTAAAGCGGTAGACAAACAAATGCATATCAACTCTAGATTGATTTATGCATGCTGGTGGTGCTGAGATCTATAATAATGTTCTTTTCAGATGGAAAATGTTTCAGATGTCAGTGGCTAGAATTTGGTACAATCACTGATTTCTTAAACAAATCACATTGTCTTGGGGCTTTGAAGACGGATAAACTGTATTCTTCAGCATTGCTAGGCAATTTTATTCTCCAGTGCTTCCTGTTTATTATTAAGAGCAAAAGTTCTACAATTTAAAATGGTTTTGTCTGTTTGAAATATAATACTCAAATTCCCTCTTTGAAAGGATTATTACATGCTATTGGACTTTATTATCTTTCTAAACAGATGATGAAATGTGGTTCTTCAATTAAGTTAGCATTCCAATTTCTTTCATATTCAGGAGAATAAACAAAGTAAAAACTCGTATATCTATCAGCATTAAAAAGATGTCTTTGTTCTTCATGTTCAAGTTTTGTTAAACATAGTTAAAAACAAGTGCCATGCATTCTAGATTAAAATAAATAAGTTTTGCTAGGCTGGCCTGGAATGAAAAAGGTAATAAATACAGATATGTTTTGTTAATTGAGTTCTGTGTAGGCACAGAAGAAAAACTGGTCCCAGTATTATTGTGGTTTTTGTCCATTCTATGATCAGACAAGATTTGTTCTGATAGTCATCTTCAGGAATTTCTGGGGGAGGGGGAAGAGAGAGATGGTGCGTGTGCTTAGGAGCTAAGACAGAGGAGGTTATGGAGGGAAATGCTGGTGATAGCTCAGTGTCCTGTGTAAGCTTGATTTTTGGTTTATATTGTGTTATTGTTTGAAATGCACAAGAAGGTAGAATTAAAATGGCACAGGCACCTTTAATTGTTGCATGAGAGGTTTTCTTTGCAAGGATAATGTATTTTAATATAGGGTTTATTTTTGCACGGCCTAAACTAGATTGGATATACCTAAATATAGGGATAGAGGAGAAAATTTTCAAAAGTGTGAACAAAAGTGTGCGCACACATTTAAACATGCACAACGTATGTGGGAAAATGACTTCTGCATGCACATCAGGGTTTGTGCATGTCTATTTTGGGTGTATGCAAATGTGTACAAGCACTTCTCAAAGTCTGACCCATAATAAATATAAATAAACTCAGAAGATGTGGAATCCAGCACAGGGAGCAGTGAGAAGAGAAAGATGAAGCCGTAACTATATGCTCAGAAAGTCCACAAATAGCCTTTGGTAGTCAGGGTGGAGCTGAAGAGGAAACCTTTCATGATCCCTGCAGCCTTGTTTACATGTAACACTTCAGCTGGCATGAGCAACCAATAATGACATGAGGGTCAAATATGTGATTGTCATTCCAGATGAGTGTTCCTGCCAGTGGTGGTGTAGCTGTGTGAGTCCAAGGATATTAGAGATAGAAGGTGGGACAGAAGTTTGTCCAGTAAAAGATATTAACTCACCCACCTTTTTGTTCCAAATGAATGATTCTTGGCAGCTATGTACATAGTAAGATCTACAGTCAATGATGCACAGATTCTCTATTGTCAAGCAGCAAGACAATGGTGATGATGAAATAATGCCTTTTAGGCCTCTGGGAGCTGAAATGTTCTTTATGAGGAGCAGAATTATGAATTCTACTCCAGGATTCAGTCTTCTTGCTCTTAATTGGATTTAATTTTTACTGTCACACCATTTGATTGCAAACATAATTTCAACTACTGTTAGGAACATTGGGCATGCACCAGTTTCCAGGATTTATAATGGAGTATGGCACTCAAAAGAAACCTGCATATGGAATTAGTTCTACTTTGAATAATCATCTCTCAGGACGGTGTTTTACCTTCATCTCCACAATTCTGCTATTAGACTGTGAGTAGATGGTATTATAGGAAACTTTACATCTTATGTTAGAGGCAGAATTATCAACAGCATCTCTTCTTATCAGGAAAAAAAGCATATCCAACAATTGAGTCACTGGGGTCTGATCCTAAGGTCACTGAAGCAAATGGCATACTTTCCAGTGTGAAGTCAATGGACTAGTTAAGTGGGCTTTGGATCAGGCACTTGGAGAAGACATCTTCATAGGGGAGAAATCACCTTTAGCTGAACATAAAATCTTTCACTCTCACTCATCTCAACCAAATTACAGGTCTAACCTTTCAAGGTGCTTACTGCTTCCTATAAAGCCCTCATCTCCTAATGAGATCCTGTATACTTGTAAGATTTCATTCAGAAAAGCAATTTAATGTGGACTTAAATCCTATTGACTTCAATAACTGTCTTACTGAATGGGTGCTGTTTTTTAACGTGTGCACGCACACAGGGTTTAGACAACATTAATATTTGAAGAGTAAATGTCCCATTAATTTCACGTAATACCAGAATGAAAAAATCCAGAGCTACTAAATGAACATTTTTGAAAAGCAACCATTTTGTTATGAACTATAATAATTTTAACAAGAGTACTTTTTGCACAACAGTACATCAGGAAAATGCTTTTTTTCCCTTTTAAAAGGTGTACACTCAACTGATATATTATCAAAAGGAAAGAAGGAACTTTGTACATCTACAAAGGGAAATGTAATGTATTTTAATTATTTCAAATTTCTCGTGCAAGTACACATTTTTACCCACAGCATTTTGTTGGTATTTCCAATGTGTCATTTCAGTAGGAGTTAGTACACTTGGATTTTTGCAGCATTTATAAAAATACTGAGTGCACTTATCTCAATGAGTTGAACTCTACCTATATATGTTGTGACAAGATGGTCGATATAGTATGGTGGGTCCTGCGCTTTTCTTGGTGGGGGGGGGCTAAAATACCACCCCTTACCCCTGCTCTTGGGGCATCGAGGGCCCCACTAGTGGCCCAGGAAGGTGGTAAAGGAGGGAAGCGGGGGAGGGTTCTGGGTTTGCTCCTCACTCTGAGTCCCAGCCCCTCTCAACCCCTGCAGGTTCTTACCCTCTTCTCCCTTGGGTGGGGTACCTTCAGTCCTTAAACGCTGGGGGAGGGAATGTCCCTCCCCTGCTGGGGCAGGGTCTCCCTTACTCCGGTTTTCTGTTCCTCCAAGTCTAATAGCACACCTCCAAGCTCCAGTCCTCTCTCCTTCCCCCTGACTGCCTGAAGCAGGGGGTTTTATTAGGTTTCTAACAGGGCCTTAATTGATTACAGGTGCTCCAATTAACCTGTAGCAACCCTCCCTAGTCTACAGGGAACCACACCTTAATTAACCTTGGGTTTATATACTTCCCTTCTACCACTTCCCACTGCTCCCTGGCCCTCCTGTATCACATATTCCCCTCCCCTGCTCAACGCCATGGGGTTGGGCTACTTGGGACGAAAGACAGTGTTGTCGTGATAGGCCATCCGCGTTGCTGTGTTGGCTGCCGGCTCTATGCTGGATCCGGAAGTGAAAAGGTTGTAGGGACAGGAACCATCTAGTCACTCGTGCATTCCTCTCCTTATTTGTGTGCATCCGTTGGAGCGGGGCGTGGTCCGTCACAAGGGTGAACTGCCGCCCAAGTAGGTAGTACCGTAGAATCTCCATGGCCCATTTAATTGCTAGGCATTCCTTTTCTACTACGGCGTACCGTTGCTCCCTGGGCAGGAGCTTTCGGCTGAGGTAAAGGATCGGGTGCTCCTCATCTCCCACCATCTGTGAAAGGATGGCCCCAAGTCCTACCTCCGAGGCGTCTGTTTGTAGGATGAATTCCTTTGTGAAATCTGGGGCTATGAGCACTGGATGGCTGCAAAGGGCTGTCCTTAGGTCTGTGAAAGCTTCCTCTGCTTCCTTGGTCCACTTAACTATCTCCGGGCCCCGAGCTCTTATTAGGTTTGTCAGAGGCGCTGCCCTTGTGGCGAAGTGAGGGATGAACCGGCGATAGTACCCTACTATCCCTAAGAATGCTCTGACTTGTTTTTTTCGGATTGGGTGGGGCCATTTCTGTATTGCCTCCACTTTGTTCCACTGGGGCTTCACCAGGCCCCTTCCGACTACATACCCGAGATATCTGGCCTCGGCTAGCCCTATTGCACATTTGGATGGGTTAGCGGTGAGGCCAGCCTGTCTAAGAGTATCTAGTACCGCTTCCACTTTCCCCAGGTGTGTCTCCCAGTCAGGACTATGGATTACCACATCATCTAAATAGGCAGAAGCATACTTGGCATGCTGTCGAAGTAATCTGTCCATCAATCGTTGGAAAGTTGCGGGGGCCCCATGGAGCCCAAAAGGTAGGACGGTATATTGGAAGAGGCTGTCAGGTGTAGAGAAAGCAGTTTTTTCCTTGGCGTCCTCAGCCAGGGGGATCTGCCAGTAGCCTTTTGTCAAGTCCAAGGTGGTCAAGTATTGGGCCTTGCCTAACTGATCCACCAGCTCATCAACACGTGGTATCGGGTAGGCATCGAACTGGGATACCTCATTTAACTTCCGAAAGTCATTACAAAACCTCAGGGTGCCATCAGGCTTGGGGACCGAGACAATAGGGCTGGTCCACTGGCTGTGGGATTCCTCAATCACCCCAAGTTCCAGCATCTTCCTTACTTCTGCCCTAATTTCTTCTCTTTTTGCCTCCGGTATGCGATATGGTTTTATGGTCACCCTTGCTCTGGGACAGGTGACAATGTGGTGTTGGATCAGCGTCGTACGGCCTGGTTGTGTGCAGAACAGATCTTGGTTCCGCTGGATCATTTCGATGACCTCTGTTCGTTGTTCTGGGGCTAATTCGGGGGATATCCTTACCTGCCCTTGTGGGAGATCTGCCTGGGGTGTGGCCGGCAGGATGGCCAGGCATGTCTCCCGATCGTGCCAGGGTTTCAGTAAGTTGACATGATAGATCTGCTCTGGCCTTCGGCGGTCTGGCTGCTTTACCTTATAATTCACCTCCCCAACAGCTTCCACGATCTCATAGGGTCCATGCCAACTGGCCAGGAGCTTACTTTCTGCTGTTGGTACCGGCACCAGCACCCGTTCTCCTGGTTGAAATTTCCGTGTTTTTGCCCGATGACTGTAGTAGGTTCGTTGGGCCTCTTGTGCTTTCTCCAAATGCTCTCGTACTATGGGGGTCACTTGGGCTATTCGTTCTCTCATCTGGGCTACGTGTGCAATGACATTCTTCCCTGGGTTGGGTTGTTTCTCCCATTCCTCCTTCGCGATGTCTATTATGCCACGTGGGTGGTGTCCATACAGTAGCTCGAAGGGGGAGAAACCAGTAGAGGCTTGGGGAACTTCTCATATTGCAAACATCAGATATGGTAGGAGGGTATCCCAATCTTTTCCGTCTTGGGCCACCACCTTTCGGATCATACTTTTGAGAGTGCGGTTAAATCGCTCAACCAGACCATCTGTTTGGGGATGATAGACTGAGGTCCGCAAGGCTTGGATGTGGAGCAGGGTACATAAGTCTTTCATTACTCTCGACATGAAGGGAGTCCCTTGATCTGTCAGGATCTCCTTAGGGATGCCTACCCTAGCAAAAACCTGCACCAGTTCTTTTGCGATTGCCTTGGACGTGGGGTTCCTTAAAGGAATGGCTTCGGGGTACCGTAGTCCAGGATGACAAGTATGCTTCGGTGGCCCCGGGCTGTTCTTTCTAGTGGGCCCACTAGATCCATTGCTATTCTTTCAAAAGGAACTTCAATTATGGGCAAGGGTACCAACGGGGCCCTTAACTGAGGTCAGGGACTATGCAGCTGGCACTCTGGGCAGGAGGTGCAATAGTGTTGGACTTCTGCCCGTACCCCCAGCCAGTAAAACCTTCTTAGGACTCTATCCAGGGTCTTGTCTGCTCCTAAACGTCCCCCAAACAGATGATTGTGAGCTAATTCTAATACAGCCCTTGTGTGCTTCCGTGGCACCAAGAGCTGTTCTACTACTTCCCCCCGTATTGGCACTACCCGGTACAACAGATCCTGCTTGATTATATAGTATGGCCCTGTGCCTTTGGTTTTCCCTTCTACTGGCACGCCATTTACCTCTACTACCTCCTCCCTCACGTTTGCATATAGTGGGTCATCGGCTTGGTCCTGCCCAAAACATTCGCGTGCGGGACCAATCTGGCCTGATTTTATTGACTTGGGTTCCCCTTCTTCTTTTGGGGTGCTTCTGCTCATGCTGGGGGCCGTCTCTGGGTCTCCACGAGCCTTCCTCCCAACCAGGACAGCTTTCTGGTTTGCTGCCAAGATCCTGGTTCCTAATCTTTTGTCTGTTCTCCTTTCCCGTCTGGATTTCCGGGACTTCCCAGGGGGTGAAAATAACTCTGGGGAAAACCCAGCAAAAATTGTGGTAGGATCATCCATGGGTACCTCACATTCTGGGGTTTACTTCCCTTCCCTAACTCAAGGGGGGGGAGTAGGCTCTCAAACCCAGGAAAGTCCCTGCCAATTAAGACTGGGTAGGGGAGCTTGGGGACCACCCCTGCAGTCATCTTGGTAGTACTTCCCTGGATCTCAATCCGTATTGGAATTGTGGGGTAGAAATTTACTGTGCCATGGACACAAGTCACTCCAGTGCTCTTGGCCTGGCTCAGTTGGTCTTGCCCCACTAAGTTCTCTGAGACCAATGTGACAGCACTCCCAGAGTCCACCAAAGCTATGGTCTGGATGCCATTCATCTTTACTGGCTTGATGTACTCATGTTGGGCCATCGCAACCCCCACCAGGCTGATTAGGCCACATTGGTCCCCGGGATCCCCCAGATTACATTGCATGGGCTCCTCCCTGTTGGGGCACTGGGCTGCTATATGCCCCAACTCCCCACACTCATAACAGCGATATCTCATTCCGGAGGTTGCCCTCTGTCTTGGGCCCTCTGACTCGCTTCCCCAACCCTTTCCCCCCGGACCCCCAGGTCCCTTTGGGGCCTCAGGCCGCTCCTTGGTGCCTGTTCTTCCAGCTATGGCTTTCCTGGGGTTCTCGATGATCCGGGGCCTCGGGGTTGGGACTGGTTTCCTAAAACGCTGTGTTTCACCTCCCGGGGTTTTGAACAATTCACGGGCTGCCAGTTGTCTCTCTACAAGGGTGACTAGTTCGTCATAGGTAGAGGGGTCATTCTGGCCTACCCAGGCTCGGAGGCCCGAGGGTAGTCCCCTCGTATAGTGGTCCAGTACCAGGAGCTCCATCATTTTCTCTGAGCTGAGAGCCTCCAGGCGTAACCACTTCCGGGCTAGGTGGATTAGGTCAAATAGTTGTGATCGCGGTGTCTTGTCTTCACAGTACTGCCATTCATGGAACCTCCGGGCTCTCAAGGCCGTTGTTACCCTTGCCCTGGCTAGGATCTCCGCCTTCAGTCGGGGGTAATCTGCTGCCTCCTCTGTGGTCATATCATAGTAGGCCTTCTGGGCCTCCCCACACAAAAATGGGGCAAGGATCCCTGACCACTGGTCTCGGGGCCAGGCCTCCCTCAGAGCTGTCCTCTCAAAAGCCAGGAGGTACGCCTCCACATCATCCTCCCGGGTCATTTTCTGCAGACAGTAGCTGGCCCGTATGGTCCGTGTCCCATCATACCCACGGCTCAGCTCTGTAAGGACCTTCACTTGGTTCACTAGTTCCTGCAGCATGGCCCGATCTTGGGTGGCCTGGGTCATCAGCAGGTGATTGGTCTCTTGCTGCAGCCGCATGGCCTCCTGTTGGGCAGCTGCCTGAACCCGGGTAGCCTCCTGCTGGGCGGCAGTGGCTTGCACCAGTGCTTTGACCAGATCCTCCATCTTGAGGCAGGGTGGTTGTGACCCACTCTGGATTATGTTCACAGCGCAGAGATCCCACCTCTGACACCACGTGTGACAAGATGGTTGATATAGTATGGTGGGTCCTGCGCTTTTCTTGGTGGGGGGGGCTAAAATACCACCCCTTACCCCTGCTCTTGGGGCACCGAGGGCCCCACTAGTGGCCCAGGAAGGTGGTAAAGGAAGGAAGCAGGGGAGGGTTCTGGGTTTGCTCCTCACTCTGAGTCCCAGCCCCTCTCAACCCCTGCAGGTTCTTACCCTCTTCTCCCTTGGGTGGGGTACCTTCAGTCCTTAAACGCTGGGGGAGGGAATGTCCCTCCCCTGCTGGGGCAGGGTCTCCCTTACTCTGGTTTTCTGTTCCTCCAAGTCTAACAGCACACCTCCAAGCTCTAGTCCTCTCTCCTTCTTCCTTCCCCCTGACTGCCTGAAGCAGGGGGTTTTATTAGGTTTCTAACAGGGCCTTAATTGATTACAGGTGCTCCAATTAACCTGTAGCAACCTTCCCTAGTCTACAGGGAACCACGCCTTAATTAACCTTGGGTTTTTATACTTCCCTTCTACCACTTCCCACTGCTCCCTGGCCCTCCTGTATCACAATGTATATATACTAAAGATAAAGAAGCATGCATACATATATGTATTTGTGTGACTCAGAATATTGATACAAAGTTGAAATACATAGAAAGATTACATACTCTAAACTTTCCAAACTGCATTAATAAAGACACTTTGGAAACGTTTTGAGTACCATCTCTATGTTGATATATAGCTGAAACTGGCTTATAATGAAAATTCTTCTACCATAAGTACAGCTTTGCCCCCCTTGACACTGATATTGTATACAATCAAGTATAGCATTTATCTTGTGACAAATTGTTGATTTGTTCATTATAAATAGAACTAATACTACCTGGAAAAACCCTTACATGTCAATTCACTTAGCTACTGAAGGGAATGCTGCTTATTAATTACAAGCTTGCCTTTAGTAGTTTTCAGTTTGTAAGTAACGTCCCAACAAGTATACTATTACTTGTAAAGGCATCAGTTTTAAAAGTAGTTCTCTACAAAATGTTCATAAACCTGACAGTAGTCTTGGCTTAATGTTAGTAATAAAATAACTGGCACATACTACCGTTGTCAACTGAGTGCATATACATTAATTTTTTAGGCATATTTGACCAGGTCCTATATATCATGGCTAAATAATAACAGTCTAAGGCCTGAATTATCTTCTCCACTGGATACATGCAGAAGATGACAAGACAAATAATATCCAAATAGGTCCAGGAAGCATCTAGGCCTAAGAAGTATCATTCTCCTACTGAGGATGCAGAAACCCCTTCCTGAGACTGACACACAGCTGGGACTGTCCAGTTACTAGAAGGAAAACAGCCCATCTGGAGTGGTGGCAAACTGGCAATGACTGATCTGCAGTATTCTCCCCCAGCACATAGAAAGTGAGTATGGAGCGTCCCAAGGGAGTTAATGTTGATGATAGCAGCATTGACGTAAGCTGAATACCGCTGCATGGTTCCCTCCCCTTGATGAGAGGAGGGAAAGGGCATGGGGTAACAGCCACTGTGGTATACAAAGTTATACGCTAAAAAGTTATTTGCAAATTCAGGTCCATTTCTTATGATAACCTTGCTTTGACCTACTTGTAAATTATGTCACAGATAATTTGGTCTGGTGTTTTTGTTGTTTTTATTATTATTATTATTATTATTATTATTATTATTCAAAATAACATGGCACATTTATTATATAGGTCTGTAATATCATGATCAATGGTCTTGTCTAGTGTCTAGCTTCAGTGTTCCTGAAATTTTTGAATAACTATCAAAAATGTGCAGTTCCTTTCTTTCTCCCACTGGAATTTATTGTAGATCTTCAGTGCTTCTAGGCTTCTCACATGCAATAGGGTGAAGATTTCACCCTCTTTGACTCCTCTGAATTATCACTTACTTCATGGCAAATTTAGGAGTGCTACAATCATCTTCCCCAGTTCTCGGCTAACTCTCCCTTCTGAGGGATTCAAAATGTCTTTCTTTGCTCCATCTTTGCAAGATATCCCTTTTCTGGGCATAGTCATCGCCAGCACAACTCAGGCTGCTCACCTGCTATTACTCCAAAATATAGCTCAGGCTCCAAGAGCCTTAATTAAACCCAGAGGTTTAACATAGTCTTCAATTGATGCTATTGCCTCCAGCTGTTTTATATAATTGATGAAATCACTTCCAGCATTTCTTGGCAGAAAAAGACTTGCATGGTTTTGTTTGTTTATTTAATTGTTGTAGCAGGCTCATCACACATGCAGGCATTGTTTTGGTGTCCCTGAACAAAGTCATTCCTGATGCTACATATCATGTGATGTGGTCTCCTCATCTCAAAAAAGATATACTGACATTAGAAAAGGTTCAGAGAAGGGCAACTAAAATGATTAGGGGTTTGGAACAGGTCCCATATGAGGAGAGACTAAAGAGGCTAGGACTTTTCAGCTTGGAAAAAAGGAGACTAAGGGGGAATATGACAGAGGTATATAAAATCATGAGTAGTGTGGAGAAAGTGAATAAGGAAAAGTTATTTACTTGTTCCTATAATATAAGAACTTGGGGCCACCAAATGAAATTAATGGGCAGCAGGTTTAAAACAAATAAAAGGAAGTTCTTCTTCACACAGCGCACAGTCAACCTGTGGAACTCTTTGCCTCAGGAGGTTGTGAAGGCTAGGACTATAACAGGGTTTAAAAGAGAACTAGATAAATTCATGGAGGTTAAGTCCATTAATGGCTATTAGCCAGGATGGGTAAGGAACGGTGTCCCTAGCCTCTGTTTGTCAGAGGGTGGAGATGGATGGCAGGAGAGAGATCACTTGATTATTGCCTGTTAGGTTCACTCCCTCTGGGACACCTGGCATTGGTAACTGTCGGTAGACAGGATACTGGGCTGGTTGGACCTTTGGTCTGACCCAGTATGGCCATTCATGTGTTCTTATGTTCTTATCAATAGCTCATTTGATACCTACTTGCAAGTGTACTCATTTGTCCTTACAGACACTGAAGGTTCATATTACTTACATACATAAACTAGCTCAACTTCTAGGTAATTCTAGGACCAACATTAATATAATTCTAATAGACAAGACATTTGCAATTATTTAAAATAAGTATGACCTACTGGAATACTTAACTTCATATAGCGTGTCTAGTTGACTTTATGTAAGATTATTCTTCTGACACTGGTTACTGAAGGCTGTGACTACCTGATATATCAAAAACTATTATATAGACCTTTTCAGCAGACTGTCTGCAGGTGTCTATCACCAGTGTCTCAGTATCTACTGCAAGGTGCTGAAGTGATGTCCCATGAAATCAAAGCTGCCTTTTAAATATTTCCCATGGAGACTCTGCCTGATATCAAAGTTGTCCCATAGAGAAGGAGAGACAAGGGAGGGAAAACTGAGGCCCTTCTTAAGGATGAATTTCTCCTTCAATGCAAAGGGAAAAATTATTACATGGAGATATAAAATTATACTTCCCTGCACTGATTTTGGTGCAACTGGCTCCTTTCTCTGTATCTCTATCACATATCCACCTATAGGATTTCTGCTTTCAGAAATCAAGTTCCAGATACTGAAGATTATGCAGTTCATTCAGCCATATCAAGATCTTATCACCTGGTATTTAGGAGCAGATTTCAAGTTCTAAGCAAAGTCATATGTATCAGACCCTTCTTGGTGAACAGAAATTAAGATGAATGTATGTTAATTGGTATGTCAGTATTGGCATGTCAAAACGAACCTGGGTTTCCCTAGGAATAGAAGACTGGTTTGACAGTAAAAGCTAAGAAGGATATGTTTATAACCAATTAATCTATAAAATCTTGTTTCATTTCACATGCAGAGTTTTTTTATATTGACTGCACTCTCAGATATCAGAAGAAGTAGGCAAGGTTTTTTCTTTAGTGTTCAGCAAAGCAACACAAGAAATAGTCATTAGGAAAGGTTCCTCTCATACATATTATCAGATTTTCACCTCAGAGCTCCCCACTTAGGGAAACACCAATTCTAGGGAACCTCTGGTTCTTTGTAATTTATTTTGACTATATCTTTGAATAATGAATACTCATAAATGGTGGTGGTATCCAAATCACACAATACTATCTCTAGTCCCTGGTTGTGGACTGAAACATTTACAAACAGCAGGAAGGAAATCAAACAGGTTGGAAATGTTTAAACAGACATTTTTAAATGTGAATCTTTGCAAACACATAATGGCATGTACTTGCAAAACTTCTTTCTGACAAATATTTGCAGAACACACAAAAAGGACCACAATAACCCAAAAGCAAAAATTTGCTTGGGCATTAAATTAATGTTTGTTTGTCCAGCTCTAGTTCTGAGCATTTTGAGTTAGGCCATAATTCTATTGTTCATACATTAAGAGGGAGGTTTCATTTTCTATCATTCCACTATACAGTTGACATGGTTGAGTTCAAGCCTCAAAATTGCACTTGCGGTGAAACCATGCAGCTCTTCTGTGCTTTTTTTTTTTTTTTTTTTTAAAGAGACTTTGTAGTTCATTTAAGCAGGAGGTCTGGGTGCTAAAATTTGCACTTTACATGAACTTAAAACTTAATTAAAATTAGATTTATTGGATTCATGCCATTTAAAAATTATTTTTATTTTGTAGTGTAATCTAATGGATTAATTGATTTATGAATGTTTGCTTTCCTTTTACATGTAAATGATGACCTCTGGTTTGTAGATGGGAAAGTGCCTCCGCATAAAAGAAGACAGTGAGCTAAAAGAGGACAATACTCAAGTATAATATTTATCTTATGCCCTAATTTCTGGCCTTACTTGTGTGAAACATATTGTGGTAGGTGAGAAAATATGGTTGGAGAAGTGAAAGTGGCCAATTGGAGGGGCCTTAAGTAATCAGAACTATAGCATTCACTTCACAGTGGATGCTATAATACTTAAGCTGATGTTGCTGGAAATTTTCACAAGCTAAACATGACAGCTGTTTACAACTTGCAAACAAAGTACTGCATGCCATAGCACCTAATGAGCTGACAGGATTTTGACAACCTGACGGTATCTGTGAAAGCAGCTATCTAGTGAGATACCCAAGAGGAAAGGTATGAAGAGATTGATCTGAAGAACAGGGAAGGACAAAGATGGTCCAACATCTTTTTTTTTTTCTTTATGTATATTTTGTTTGTCACTTAAAAACTAATTGTTGCAATTGTGGTAAATGTTTTTAATGAAGCAGGGTACGTTCTCATTAAATTGTGATGGGTCACATACTTGAACTTTCAATCTTTTTCCCAAGCAAAAGACCTAAAGATTTAACTAAAACAAGCTGGCCTGAGAATACAGTAAAGGGATTATAGGATCCAAATGAATTTTTAGTTAAAATACACACTGTCATCACAGCATGCCTTTCTTCTAGTTCCGTGGTTTGCTTTAATCAGGGTGAGCATGTAGAACTTTATCTGAAATTTCTATTTAATTCTCTAAACTTCTTAAGTTCAGAAAATTAAAATGCCTGGGTTGTCTCATGACACTGCTAATTCTTGCTGGTTTTATCTGGACTGGAAATATGCTGAGAGCAATGTATTGTAATATTTTTGTGCATATAGCATTTGAAAAAATAGTAAAATTGCCTTAGGCCCTGATCCAGCACTAAGAAGTGTGGGGGGAGGAAACTGGTGCCCATTCAGGACCCCACTGAATTCATGTTTCTCACTGAAAGATCAGAAACTTAATGTGCTTGAACTTTAAGAAGAGTTTGAGTATGATTCAACTTAATTGAAATCTTGAGCAAAGCTTTAAGTCAATTATTTTCTTTGAAAGAGTCTGCCAGATCATACGATTTAGTATGTCAACTTGTAAATCACAACCTGTGATTGTAGTATAGACATGCTCCTAAACTGATAGGAGTATAAGACTGTATTCTGGTAGTATACAAGACTAACTAACATGCCAAGCAATAGTTTAAAGAGACATAACATTCTAACCAAAGGTGGTCTCAGGTCACAAAGTTTGGATCTAAATTTTGAATACTTCCAAGTGCACGGGAGTTCAGATCTGGACAAACCCATTATATAGATAGAGCCACTTATGAGAACTGGATCCAGGTTTGGATTTCAAGCCCCTAAAGATCACAACATTGACATTTGGCATTTTGTTTCAGGCATGATTATTATAAAACCTTTTAAATTATATTTTATGTTCTTTACATGGGGAAATGAACATTAAATATATTCTCCTATATTTTCCGCATAACCTGTTTAGGTTTGGCTGCACTTGCACACAATACAGGGATGATTGGGCAGTCTCAAAATGAAGTACAAGCAGCCGTGGACAGGATATAGTGGTCAGCCAGAATCCTTCTATCATACAGAAGAGAGAACCCAGGGATATACCAGGCTAATACACTAGGGCCTGTGGGGATATGGGAAAAAGGACTTGGCTATTGGGGAAACAGGCACTGATAGTTCCCAAGTGTGTGTGCACTCTGTGGTATGTACACGCTGCCGCATTCATTGGCAGGCAATTGGTTGCTGTTGAAGGAAACAGCAAAGAAAAGTCCCTCAGAGAACTGAACCATGTTGCCGTGTGAATGCTGGCTCTGTTGTAGCTGCCATTTTCTCTCATCCTCACTGTGCACAGGCTGTTAGAAACTTTAGGATTGATCCAAAGGCTGCTTAAGTCAATTAGAGCCCTTTTATCATCTTCAATAGGCTTGGCTCAGGCCCATAGACAGGACTTGACTGTTACAGTTTATTTCATGTCTACAATTTATTTCTGTGTGTGGCTGGGTGGCAGATCATTTAAAAAAAAACCCACACACGTTCATATGCTATGATGCCTATATAATGGGGCACACAAATGTCTGTGCAAGGCAGGAAGGGGTTAATGGGCTACTGAAGGCCCAATGAGTTCAAATTGAGACACCTGGAGTAGGAGGCAGACTTCCAGGAAGGGGCTTAGAAGGAAGAGCCCTGTGAAGTTCGAGGGAGCAAGCAGAGAGAGAGAGAGAGAGAGCTTTCTAGTGCCCAAGTCTAGCCGATCTTCTGGAGGAATGGGAAGAAATTAGATTTGTGTTGCTTCATACTTGGTTTTGACTCCATTCCCCGGGAGGGGTAGAATTGTAAGTGACCTAACCAGAGTCTCCGCAACCCAGAAGGAGTTAGATGCTGGGTAGAGCAGGAAAAGAACAGCTGGGAAACTGAAGCTGAGTGGCTGCAGCACCACACAGTGCCCCAAGGGTCTGCTCTGGTAAGGTTGTCCTATAACACTGGTCTACAACTTTTGAGAAGTCGTCTGCTTCAGAGATAAAATGTGCTATTTATTATGTATTTTGATGTGCTGAATTCAAATATGACAATTAAAACAACTGATTGGCTACTGTTTCTAAGATATTTAAGTTTTTACATTTTAGGTCTATGTATATTGTGTAGATAGTAGAGTTTTAATCATAAATTGTAAACCTAGGTCTTTTCATGTGTTTATGGTTGCTTTACATGATATTTCACCTGTCCTGTTTATGTAACACTTTAAAAATCAGCAAAAGGGTTATATAAATCAAATTTATTATGAAACAAAAGGCAAAAAACTATTATGTACATAGTTTAGTCCTATTCAGTGTCTACTCGGCGCTTCTTGGCTTGTCTCTTGTATTCATTAAATGGAGCATCTCTTGTCACTGTCCAGCAATAGTCTGCAAGCATTGATGGGCTCCATTTGCCCTGATAGCGTTTCTCCATTGTTGCAATGTCCTGGTGAAATCGCTCGCCGTGCTCGTCGCTCACTGCTCCGCAGTTCGGTGGGAAAAAAATCTAGATGAGAGTGCAAAAAATGTATCTTTAGTGACATGTTGCAACCAAGGCTTTTGTATGCCTTGAGGAGGTTTTCCACCAACAACCTGTAGTTGTCTGCCTTGTTGTTTCCGAGAAAATTTATTGCCACTAACTGGAAGGCTTTCCAGGCTGTCTTTTCCTTGCCACACAGTGCATGGTCAAATGCATCATCTCGAAGAAGTTCACGAATCTGAGGACCAACAAAGACACCTTCCTTTATCTTAGCTTCACTTAACCTTGGAAATTTTCCACGGAGGTACTTGAAACCTGCTTGTGTTTTGTCAGTGGCCTTGACAAAGTTCTTCATCAGACCCAGCTTGATGTGTAAGGGTGGTAACAAAATCTTCCTTGATTCAACAAGTGGTGGATGCTGAACACTTTTCCTCCCAGGCTCCAATGACTGTCGGAGTGGCCAACCTTTCTTGATGTAGTGGGAATCTCTTGCACGACTATCCCATTGGCAGAGAAAACAGCAGTACTTTGTGTATCCAGTCTGCAGACCAAGCAAGAGAGCAACAACCTTCAAATCACCACAAAGCTGCCACTGATGTTGGTCATAGTTTATGCACCTCAAAAGTTGTTTCATGTTGTCATAGGTTTCCTTCATATGGACTGCATGACCAACTGGAATTGATGGCAAAACATTGCCATTATGCAGTAAAACAGCTTTAAGACTCGTCTTCGATGAATCAATGAACAGTCTCCACTCATCTGGATCGTGAACGATGTTGAGGGCTGCCATCACACCATCGATGTTGTTGCAGGCTACAAGATCACCTTCCATGAAGAAGAATGGCACAAGATCCTTTTGACGGTCACGGAACATGGAAACCCTAAGATCACCTGCCAGGAGATTCCACTGCTGTAGTCTGGAGCCCAACAGCTCTGCCTTACTATTGGGTAGTTCCAAATCCCTGACAAGGTCATTCAGTTCACCTTGTGTTATGAGGTGTGGTTCAGAGGAGGAGGATGGGAGAAAATGTGGGTCCTGTGACATTGATGGTTCAGGACCAGAAGTTTCATCCTCTTCCTCATCTGACTCAAGTGAGAATGATTCTGGTGCCTCAGGAACCGGCAGTCCTTCTCTGTGGGGTACTGGGCGTATAGCTGATGGAATGTTTGGATAATGCACAGTCCACTTTTTCTTCTTTGACACACCTTTCCCAACTGGAGGCACCATGCAGAAGTAACAATTGCTGGTATGATCTGTTGGCTCTCTCCAAATCATTGGCACTGCAAAAGGCATAGATTTCCTTTTCCTGTTCAACCACTGGCGAAGATTTGTTGCACAAGTGTTGCAGCATATGTGTGGGGCCTACCTCTTGTCCTGATCTCCAATTTTGCAGCCAAAATAAAGGTGATAGGCTTTCTTAACCATAGTGGTTATACTGCGCTTTTGTGATGCAAAAGTCACTTCACCACACACATAGCAGAAGTTATCTGCACTGTTCACACAAGTACGAGGCATCTCTGCTCACTTTGATTTTGCAAAGGGACACATTTCTGTTTAGCCAAACACTGACAAATAAGAGAGCATGACACTGTATGATTTCTAGGGCTGATATAGGGCAATTTGTTCAGCAGAGTGATGTAAGCTTCGTTATGATTGCATCATCCATGACTTCTAGGAATAACATGATGCAATTCATATCATGTATGACGCAATACCAGCTTCAGATTGCATCATTCATTGTTTTGCCTAAAAAGCAAGTACTGTCCAAACCCAGTCATAGATTTATTCCTAGATCCAGTCAAAGATATATTTTAGTCATTTCTGGTTTAAATTGAGATCCCTTCCCTTTATAACTCACTTATCCTCCGCCATTCCCAAGTCAAGGGTCGTATATACTGACCCAATAACATATCTTGAAAACTAGAGCCAATCAACAATTTTAAGCATCATTTTCGTTCTCAGTGACCCAGAATTAGTAAAGTTTGACTACATTTATTTCAGAAGCATTTTGGCTGTAGAGCAGTGTAACACCTGTTTAAAATTACTGTAAGAAATAATTTCTTGAAATTTAAGTTTTTTAAGGGATCCGAAAAATCAGATTTTTACTGTCCTATCCGAACTCTCGAAAGCACATGTTGATGTACAGCACAGCCTAGGGGATGGGAAGCCTCATGATCCTAGGAGGAAGACTGGGAGGCAAGCTACTTCCGGGTGCCAGAATGCATTCCAGACTCCCAGATGCACATAGACTGCATGCCCACTGCTATACTACTTTGTGGGGTGCATCTCACTTCTTCCCATACTCCCAAGCAGTTCCATGGGGAAGTAGCTAGTGTGGAACTATGATCCTGATTCCTCCCTTCCACCTTTCAGGCACCTTGCTGTCTGATGGAGTAGGGACAGAGCAGCCCTGGTGCTTCTCCCTAGTCCAGAGACTGTAATTCTACCTTATGCAGTTTGTTCAAGAAGGCGCTCTTTGCATCCTCCTCTCCCCCATTGCACCTAGGCAAAGTGCAGGAAGAATTGGGTCACACATTAGTAAAACTTGATAAAACACCACCATTATATTCCAAATGAGAATAAACCTTTTTTCTAAAGAGTAGCACTTCAGAATTTATCAGTCACATAAATTAGTTTTGATCTAACATCTTGTGCACTTTACCAAGTTTCAAAGATTTAGGGCATAGCAAGAGAACGCTTAGTCATCAATGGTTTTTATCCTGGGCTATAGACAGGGGATACTTAGATGATCTGATAGGCGATATGACAATAAATGATTCTGACCAATCAGAAAAATAAGGTGCTGTAACGGCATCAGATGTTTAAACGCCCAAAAGAGGAATTGCACGAAAGTGCTAACTGTCTGAGAAAGATAGAGTTTTGTGGAGAGCCAGGGAGATATGATCAATAAGTTTGAGCTTGTCAGTAGTCAGGTTGTGGCATTTTGTACATGTTGCAATTACAGACTATGAGCATGAGGGAGGCCAATAAAGAGTTACAGAGATTTCCAATCAAGTCTGGAGGATGAGTGCATGTATCACTTAATATCAGATGCTAAAAGCTCTCAAGAGGCCACCAATATCTCTAAGGCAGAGGAGAGAAAACTGTGATTAAAGCAAGACTCAGAGGTCTCTAGTCAAAACTTCATACCACATATTTGAAAAGCAATGGTAATACTATCAAAGTTCAGTAAGATAATGTTGGGCTATAGGATTGCTGGCCAGAAAGGAATAATTTTGTATAAGTGAACCAACTGGCACAAATCACAGCTCCTCCAGACCAAAAATCTGGGCCTGCATTTTATTTGGTGGTCAGGGAAGATGTTGTATTTATAGACACACGTGTGCGCGCACATACACACACACACACACACACACACACACACACACTCACTCAAGTTAGAATAAACAACTATGTATTTGCTTGCAGAAATGTTACCAGTGACCACCGAAAGTTAGATGTGATCAGTGAGGCATTAGAAATGTTTCAGAAAGCATTGCACGTTTTCTTTGTGTGAGAATGTTCATGCCAGATATGGCTTACTCAAGCTAAACCTTACAGTTCTCCAAATGAGGAAAAGAAACAATTCCACGTGACTAATCACCTAGTACATATAGGGAATTACAAAAGCCCAAACCCCAAAGCAATAGTTACATAGAATAGTTTGTAAGCAAGACAGAAAGGCATTGTTTTAATTGAAGGATTTTGAAGAATTAATAAAAACTGAAGTCATTTCATCAAGAATTCCTCAGGCTAACTGAATCAAACAAACTGGTTTTACAAAGAGTGTGTCTAACTCTAATACAGTAATGGTCTTGCCATTAGAATTTTTTCCCAGTTGACATTTTGCTTGTGAAAAGACCGGGTAAACTAAATACATATTTAAAGGATTTGGACCAATATTAACATGTTTTTCTTCAGATATGAACAATGAAATCAATGGCAATGGCCAACTGTTTATGAAAAGGAAACTATGACAGTGAAAAATCCTTTAAAACAATATTTATATAACTGCTGTAGCTATTTAGGCCCCAATCCTGTGATGATACCTGTAGGGTTAGACTCCTGCACTCATGCAAAACCTCATTGGCGCCTTATGACTACAGGCACATAAATTAACATGGAGCTGATTTTTGGAATCAGAATGTTATTTTGCAAATTTTTCTCTTTATTTGTCTATTGTTGATGTTGATGTTTATGTTTTAATAGGAGCTATCTCCTTCTGATTGATCTTGTAATGAAATTATAGTCCTGTATTTATAACTGTTTGCCAAACAAATGACAGCAAAGTCATATGTTCTACATTATAACTTTGCTTCATATTACATGAGCAGGAAAGAATGGAAACAAAAAAGATATGAAAAGCAGTGAAAAACGTAGGTAGTTGCGTATGGCAGATGTACACCTCTACCTCGATATAATGCTGTCCTCGGGAGCCAAAAAAATCTTACCGCATTATAGGTGAAACCGCATTATATCGAACTTGCTTTGATCCGCCGGAATGCGCAGCCCACTCCCCCCGGAGCACTGCTTTACCGCGTTATATCAGAATTCATGTTATATCGGGTTGCGTTTTATCGGGGTAGAGGTGTATAATAAAAGGAAATGTACATTTCTCCCCCTCCCCCAAACTGTGAAAGTCTCCCTTTTATGGAAAGCATGTTAGAGATCTGAATTCTACTGCAATTCAATATGAGTTCTAACTCCCTTAGGATCCGTTATTTCCCAGAACCTCCAAGGTTGTTCTAGTTTCTCCTTTGGTGTTACTAGAAACTTGTGCTGGGTAATTGCCAGAGTGTAGCCAAATTTCCCATTGTTTTACCATGTAATTCCTGTTCTATTTCTCATAAGACATTTTTTTGCTTTTTGGGAGATGCTAGATGGAGAAGGGTAGAGCAATGGAATCCAATTATGGTATGGGATGGCTGTCCACTTTGTAACTACTCTAGTTAGGGTGACCAGATGGCAAGTGTGAAAAATCAGGATGGGGGTCGGGGGTAATAGGCACCTATTTAAGACAAAGCCCCGAATATCGGGACTGTCCCTATAAAATCGGGACATCTGGTCACTCTAACTCTAGCATCTGAGTTATGGTGGTCTGTGCCTTTAAGGGCTGAGCTTCCCAGACAGAATCTGGGTAGGCTCTGTGAAGCTCTTGTTGTGCATGGCCAGTTGAAACCAGACACAGAATACAGCAGAGTTCTTGCAAGCACCTTAAGCTCTGAATGATCATTTAATATCACATCTGCTAATTTAGCATCTCTTTGCTTCCCTTTTCCACTGGATACATACAAATTGAACCTTAAAACTGGAGATGGTCACTGTGAAGAGACTAGTAAAATAAGCAAGAGAATTCCGGGTTATATTTTGAAAGATTACCTGAAGGAGCATAGAAGCCAGTCCAGGGAAGTGCCACATCTTCCCAGCTTGAAGTCCATTATGGGTCAAAGCTGATCAGTACCTCATGGAAGATGCTTGGCTTTCCATGACTTAGGCCTGGTCCACACTAACCTCCCACTTCGAACTAAGATACGCAACTTCAGCTACGTTAATAACGTAGCTGAAGTCGAAGTACCTTAGTTCGAACTTACCGCGGGTCCAGACGCGGCAGGCAGGCTCCCCCGTCGACTCTGCGTACTCCTCTCACGGAGCAGGAGTACCGGTGTCGACGGCGAGCACTTCCGGGATCGATCCCAGAAGATCGATTGCTTACTGCCGGACCCGGAGGTAAGTATAGACGTACCCTTAGAAAGGTGCGATATAAAGAGTAAGGCACAATCTAAATCAAAACTCAAACTAACAGAAAGACTGCAGCCCAATCTGGCCATGTCTGAAATATCCTTAAAGCCTCTTGCTTTTTTAAAAAAACATGTGTGCAATAATCATAAATGATGATGCAGAAAAAATGGCACAAGAAAATTTGAATGATACTACAAGTTCTCTTCTAAACAATAGCAGTTTTTTTTCAATCTTTTTTCAGTTTGCCAACGCTGCTGTGAATCCTTTGGATATTGCTATGACTTCCACTCAATTTGCTTTTCAGTTGCTAGCAATGCAGCAAATTAAGCTGTCACTTTCTATTATAAAATCTAAATTAGGTGGTTTATAATCACCTTTACAATAAAAAAAAAAGAGAAAGTTGTAAGTCATTTGGTACAGAACGGTATAAAATGATTGAAAGATACTTTATTCAGATGCTTCCTAAAGTGCTGTGTGAGAGCTTTTATTTATATATTACTGATATTGCGCTCTGTCCAGATCTTTTGTCATACAGAAACAAATCTAATTGTCCCATTAGAACTGAGTAAGATCCTCAAGAGATTATACAGAGTCTTTCATTTCTGCATCATCACTATGAAAGTAGCTCAGATCAAAAGTGACCCCACAATATTTTTAACCCTTTAGTGGCTTATGTAAAATGTGTTGGTGGTTTCCTAATATGCTGTGTGATTTGGCATCTTTGGTTGTTTATTTTCTGGTTTGCGGGAGATTGGTGGGTTTTCTAGGTTATCTATTGTTTTTAAAAATACATGAAAGATGCCTAGAACCCAGGATATGCACTGTGTCAATTCCAGGATATTCCAGGGGACACAAGGTATGTGAGATAATATCTTTTATTATGAGGTAACCTCTTTTGGTCCAATAAAAGATATTACCTCATCCACCTTGTCTCTCTAGAACCCATGATAGGCACTTTTTTGCCATATAAGTCTGAATAAATGGGTAAGTACGAGGAGAGACTGAAAACACTGGGGCAACACTACATGCTGGATCTCTAAGAGGCTTTAAGTCACCTTTGTACCCCCCTCATCCAGAGCTGCTCAGAGGGCTAGAACGGCACCTGCTGCAAGGAAGACAGCCCTGAGGTCCTGTCTAAGTTACAGCAGTCTCCCCAAGCTGCCTTATGGGCTGTAGCAGTGTATGGATTCTCCAGTGATGTATGCTGTAGCCATCCCCAGAACAGTCCTACACCTGGGCTTCCCAAGAGTATCATCGGAGGGCAGCCTCATCGCTATTTTCCACAGTGCCTGCACATGGGTTTTTAGGTCCCTGCATGCCACTTTGGCCCTTTCATCCTCCATAAATGGGCCAGATCCAGGGTCAAGATCTCACCCTAGGACTGTTAAGCTACAAAAGAGACTACAAAAAATTAGTTATACAAAATAATCAATGGGGGAGAGAAGGTAAATTAGACACTCCTATTTACCCTTTCTCATAATGCAAAATTGAGAGGACACTGAATGAAACTGAAAGGCAGCAAATTTAAAACTGATAAAAGAAATATTTAAAGCTGTGTAATTGATTAGCATGAAATATCAAGGTCAAGAGCGTAGTAGGACCCAATAAATGATTTATGTGACTAATGAGAACATAGAAGAACATGAGATAGGATTCAACAAAGAATTAGTGAAGTAAACCCCCATGATCTGGACATAAGACAACATCTAAATTTCCATTGTGGGCCAGTTCTTCCATAATTGTCTACTGTGCAGTTTCTTGCACCTTTCTCTGAAGCATCTGTAACTGGCCACTCTGAGGGGCAGGATACTGGGCTAGATAGATGACTGATAATTTCTGTGCTCATACACGGAGTCACAAAGTAAATATTTAGCATGAGAGCAGCAGCTATGGAAACAGTACTTAATAGATTGCCTCGTTTGTGCCAACTCTAAAGACATTTTTCATTTAGATTACATCAGTCTGAGATTAAGTATCTCTTTTAACGTTGATGCTAAAAGTTTTAGTTGTCATTTGGTTTAAATTGGGAGGATTAAAATTGATCTATGGTTACACTCCAGCAGCAGTAACGCAATCAAACTGAGACTAAGGATGCTCCAGTTGGTAGGGTGATCATTTTTTAAATGTGAAAGATGCCTCCTTGCCCATGTTAATGCATGCCTGACTAGTTCACTCATTTTTGACAAAATTCATGCTCAAGAGGAGAAGATTAAAGAAACACTTCCTGCTGGGCCTGACTGAGTGGGGAATGGTGTTTATTTTCTCTGCATGGATTTAGTAGAACCATCCATCATAGTATTGTTCACAGGAGTATTTGACACTATTAAGCAACTCAGACAGTACTAAGAAAATTGGTCCAATGGTTTAGAAGAACTGGGTCTTTCCCATGGGATGGTCAGAGTTTAAGCTGGTTTTTCTTCCTTCCCTCACATTTCCACTCTAGTTGAAGCCAGAGAGAAAAAGAAAAGCTCCTCCTTTAGCCATAAGCCGGAGATATGGGGGAAATTTTGACAGCACACAAACTATCTTCTGCTCTTGATCTGAAAGCCCATTATGTTCATGGCAATGCAATGAGAGTTGCATGTATGAATCAAAGGTAGTATCTGGCCTGTATACACCTAATGGCTAAACAAAGAAGAGGAGAAAATTACACAGAAAAAATCATTGGGGGAAATATTGGTTAGCAACCTGTACTCCATGTGAGTCATTTATTTAGAATAGCAGGGATATTGCTGATCAGCACAAAGGACTGTTATTTGCAGAGACCTAGAGATGATCTGTGGACCTGCCACACTCACTTCCTTGGGTGCTATTTCTTCCATTATTTCAGCAAAATATCATAAGGAATCATTTAATTTTTCCAAGCAGTCAAATAGCTCTGACAAATTGGCCAGTTCTAATCACTTTGGATAAAATGGGGAAGTTGTTATTAAATATAATGTAGCTGTATTTATTTATGTAAAAGCACAATAACTCTCTGATGTAATGTGGAAATTTAAAAAGATGAATCAAAAAGTCAAAAGGTTCAGGATTTAGCAACCAATAGTTGTTCTCAGGGCTTGCCTTCACTACGGAGCTAAATTGGCTAATTGCAGAGGGATTGATTTAACAGGTCTAGTGAATACATGCTCAATCGATGGGAGAGCGCTCTCCCATCCATTTCTGTACTCCATCTCAGTGAGAGGCAGAGCAATGTTGGCAGGCGAGTGTCTCCCGTCGATATAGCGTAGTGTGGACCCCGAGGTAAGTAGATCTAACTGGAGTTACTCCTATTGACTGGAGTTACGCTACTAACATAACTCAAATTGCATAACTGAGATCGACTGGCAACTGTGGTGTAGACCAGGTCCTAGGGTCTGTAAAGATATAGCTGATGTTTTATTTATTTCCTTATTGCCAGAATATCCCTCACTCTCCCGCATCTTGGGAGACAGACCTGTCCTCGCTTACAGACAGTCCCCCAACCTGAAGCAAATATTCACCAGAAACCACACACCACAGAACAAAAACACTAACCCAGGAACCTATCCTTGCAACAAAGCCTGATGCCAACTCTGTCCACATATCTATTCAAGGGACACCATCATAGGACCTAATCACATCAGCCATGCCATCAGGGCTCATTCACTTGCATAGCTACCAATGTGATATATGCCATCATGTGCCAGCAATGCCCTTCTGCCATGTACATTGGCCAAACCGGACAGTCTCTACGCAAAAGAATAAATGGACACAAATCTGACATCAGGAATCATAACATTCAAAAACCAGTAGGAGAACACTTCAATCTCTCTGGTCACTCAGTAACAGACTTAAAGGTGGAAAACTTGCAAAAGAAAAGCTTCAAAAACAGACTCCAACAAGAAACTGCTGAACTTGAATTAATATGCAAACTAGATACCATCAATTTAGGCTTGAATAGAGACTGGGAATGGCTGAGCCATTACACACATTGAATCTATTTTCCCATGTTAAGTATCCTCACACCTTCTTGTCATTTTCACTACAAAAGTTTTTTTTCACCTGCTGATCTTAATTAATTAGCCTCTTAAAGTTGACCTTTTCATGTTCTCTGTATGTGTATATATATCTCCTTACTATATGTTCCATTCTATGCATCCAATGAAATGGGCTGTAGCCCACGAAAGCTTATGCTCAAATAAATTTGTTAGTCTCTAAGGAGCCACAAGTACTCCTGTTCTTTTTGCAGAGTGAATATGACTCTTGGAATTTCTTTAGATGAATGCTTGTTTTCACATCCTTCCTACTGCATGAGTCTTAGCTTTTAAAACTTTAATTATAATATATATATATTTAATATATTTCATTACATCTTTCATGGAATTATCTCAAAGTGCTTTACAGTCAGTTAATTAATTGACACAAAACCCTGAGAGCTACAGAAGTTGTTTATTGCATTCATTTTTCTGATGCAGAATCTGAGGTTAAATGTTTAAAAGAGGCACTATTAGAGACAGAACCAAAATTCCTTGTCTCCCTGTCCCATGCTGTAACCATGACACTTGATGCTCTTGTCTCCAATTCTCTAGAGGCCAGTGAAATGAATATAGAGGCAACAAAGGTAAAAATGATCAGTACAAACTACCCTCCTTATATTTGTGCAAGTGGCTAGAAAGGAGGAGACATCTGTAAAAATGTAATTCATTACAGTAGTTAATTAGCTTATTTGACTTCGGGGCAGTGCTTGGCCATGAGAATCTTCTGCTGATCATTTTGGGTTTTCAGTGTTTATTAAATGCTGTTCATATAATCTGCTTAGTTTTCTTGGATGGAGATGCAGTCACTAGTTTAGCTGGGTGCCAACCAATTAATGGCTTTGAGGAACAGGACAGAGACCTTGTCTGGCAAATGTAACACACTGGGAGCCAGTGGAGGGATTGGGGTACAAGAATGATGTGTTGAGGTGGCAGGCTGATGCATTCTGCATGAGCTGGAATCTGCATTGCTGTCACTTTCAGTCCCAGCTACACTTAATTACAGTAATCTAATTTGGAGGTGACACAGGAGTGGATCGCTCTGGCCAAATCCTCATCCAGGAGAAACAGGTAACATTTCTTAGCAAGCTGACATTGAAGGAAGCCACCTTTCACCACTGACACTACCTGGTCATCTAGTCTTAGCAATGACTCTCCTAGGATTCTGTAGCTATGCATCACTTGCATGAATAGGACACATTTTGGAAGAGGAAGACCACGTCACAGATAGTTTTTCAGATGCTTTTGCTGGAGAATCAGCTTTTTCAATTTGTGGTCCTGCTGGAAATCCCTTGATTTTTTCAGTGGTATTATTACTCCATACAAGAAATGCATGACATGGAGTAATTCTAGTGCCAGAAGAGAGTAGAAACAGAAGGAACAAAGCAACAAAGGTTGCAAGTTCTCATCAACATGCCACTCTTCAATGCCCCAGAGAACTTCAGCTTTGACACACCTTCACAATGGACAGACTGGAAGCAGTATTTTGCAAGATTTCAAATTGCTACAAAACTCTGTAAGGAAACTGAAGATATTCAGGTAGGCTTTTTAATTTATGCTATGGGGAAGCAGGCAGAGCATATCATTAAATCATTTCACTTTACTGAAAACAGTCACAGTCACAAATATGACTTTGAAAAAGTTCCAGTCATGTTTGATGCATATTTTATACCACAGAGAAATGTGGTTTATAAAAGAGCATGTTTTCACCAGAGAATTCAAAGACCAGGAGAAAATGTTGAGTGTTTTATAAGAGCTCTGGATGCATTAGCTAAAAATTGAGATTTTGGGGGAATTGCAAAACGTGAAAATACCAGAGACAGGCAGGTTATCTTCCACAGTAGCTTCAATTAAAAACAGACTAACCCTACCCAGAGCTATACAGATAGCAAAGCAGTCTGAACTAATCAAGCAGTGGAACAAAAGGCAGAAGCAACTTGAAAAACCTGAAACTAGCTTAGAAGCTGTAAACAGCATGAAGAATAAAAGTCACTATTGATGAGGTTAATGTGATTTAAACTAATTGCTAAATATGTTCCTGGGAAAAATCTGGTAGTTGCAAACAGTCTGTCATGGAGCCCAGCATCAAACTCAGCTATCCATGAGCGCAGAGATGACATAAAGTCATATGTGGATGCTGTGGACCTATACAGAACAGTGTCAAAAAAGACTACACCAGCTACAAAAAAGCAACCTTGACAGACATTCAACTTCAAGAAGTTCTATGGTGCATGTGAATAACATATCTTATTTAAGTTAACCTCAGTTATATCTGGCAGGTCATTTAAATCTTATGGAAGACGCATCTCTGGTGTATCTCTGTGAGAAGGAAGTTCTGTAGTCTGTCCATATATGATACAGAAGCCTGACCTGCAAGTTGCAGCCCTGCAACCTACAGTATACAAGAAACACATAACATGCTCCTAAGTCACTTAAATTATTTTAAAATTTGTATTGTGTCCTTTACACCCTTCATGAGCTCACAAAGCCCTTCCTCAGTGGTGGAAACACTGCTTGGCTGACCTTGCTGAATTTTCTGCATCTTGTTTCATTGAACTGTAAGTTTTATTGTGAGACTGATATGGGTAAAAGTGTTTTCCTAGAGTCATAGGTTCCAAAGCCGGAAGGCCACATTGTGATCATCTAGTCTGACCTTCTGTATAGCACAGGCCATAGAGCTTCCCCAAAACAATTCCTAGAGCAGATCTTTTAGAAAAACATCCAATCTCGATTTTAAAATGGTCTGTGATAGAATCACCACAACCCTTGTCAGATTGTTCCAATGGTTAATTACTCTCACTGTCCCCTTTCCTCCTCTCCCCCAAAAAGTAATTTATTTCTCAAATTGAATTTGTTTGGCTTCAACATCCCGCTGTTGGATCATGTTATACCTTTCTCTTCTAGATTGAAGCACCCACTACATATTTGTTCCCTGTGTAGATACTTATAGACTGTAATCAAGTCACCCCTTAACCTTTTCTTTGTTATGCTAAATAGTTTAAGCTCTTTGAGTCTCTCACTATATGGCATGCTTTCTAATCCTCTAATTACTCTCATGGCTCTTCTTTGAACCCTTTTCAGCTTATCAACATCATTCTTGAACTGTGGCCACCAAAACTGGACAAGTATTTGGGGGGGAGGGATAGCTCAGTGGTTTGAGCATTGGCCTGCTAAACCCAGGGTTGTGAGTTCAATCCTTGAGGGGGCCACTTGGGGATCTGGGGCAAAATCAGTACTTGGTCCTGCTAGTGAAGGCAGGGGGCTGGACTCAATGACCTTTCAAGGTCCCTTCCAGTTCTAGGAGATGGGATATCTCCATTAATTATTATTTTTTATTATTTTATTTTAAGTATTCCAGCAGCAGTCAAACTAGTGCCAGATCCAGAGATAAAATAACCTCTTGACTCCTACTCAAGATTTCCCCTGTTTATGCATTTCATTCGCCCTTTTGGGAAAGGACACAGCAATACAGATCAGCCTAACATGAGACTCTTTCATTGTTAATGCAGGCTGAGAGGCTATTTGAATACAACTACAGAGTGCGAAACTGTAAACGCTAATTGAAGCCATTGTACTAGCAAATAAATTAGAATAGATCCATGAGCTGGAAAGGTATGAAGGAGCAGCTATGAGGATCTGGCGCCACAGTGCTCAGGGACACAGCCATGAGGGCAAAGGGGTCAACAATATAATTATCTGCAAGATGCAATGAAAATACTGACCAAGGAAGTCTGAAGAGGGAAAGGCAGCCTGTGACTGCACAGCAACAAAAGGTACTGTGAGAGAGACATGTAGGTTTTCAGTCAAGAGACACAAGATAACACCCTGACCAGGTCTCCAGGACACTGGAGTATAGTACTGAACACCACAGAGGATTGGACCTGCTGGAAATGTGGAAAGACTGGACATCTTAAATGGGATTACTCACTGATTAAAACTGATGTTGGTCAGACTGGTGCAAGGAATAGCGCCACAAGCTGTCAGTTAATTCTAGGCCACTGAGCTATCTGAGTGCTGTTTTAGAGAGTGGTATCTATCTGCTTGAGAAAGTTGGAGGAAACTCAGGTGAAATCCTAATTGCTGTTAAGAATATAACAAGGGTCATATTGGGTCAGGCCAATGGTCTATCAAGCCCAGTATCCTGTCTTCCTACAGTGGCCAGTGCCAGATGCGTCAGAGGGAATGAACAGAACAGGGCAATTAGTGTGCAATCCATCCTCTGTCATGAACTCCCAGCATCTGGCAGTCAGAGCCTAAGAGACACCCAGAGCATGGGGGTGCACCCCTGACCCGCTTTGCTCATTTTGTATATATAGTTGGGAATATGTTTTCAAATATGCATTTCTTTGCATTTCCCATTTTGTTGCCCAGTCACTCAGTTTTGTGAGATCCCTTTGTAACTCTTTGCACTCTGCTTTTGGACTTAATTATCTTGAGTAATTATGTATCATCTGCCAACTTTGCCATCTCACTGTTTACCCCTTTTTCCAGATCACTTATGAATATGTTGAACAGCAATGATTCCAGTAGGGGACCCTGCTATTTACCCCTCTCCATTCTGAAAACTGATCATTTATTCCTACCCTTTGTTTCTACCTTTTAACCATTTACTGATCTCTAGGAGCACTTTTCCTCTTATCGCATGACTGCTTATTTAGCTTAAAAGCTGTTGGTGAGGGACCTGTCAAAGGCTTTCTGTATACTATATTCACTGGATCACTCCGAGATGGGTTCAATCAGAGACCCCCTTGGGACTCTCACCTGATGTGCTGAGACTACCTCTCCAAAAAGGAGGAGCAACTAGCTAAGGACATAAAAAGTAACAGAAATGTTTTTAAGTACATCAGAAGCAGGAAGCCTGCCAAACAATCAGTGGAGCCACTGGACAATCAAGGTGCTAAAGGAGCCCTCAAGGAAGACAAGGTTGCTGCAGAGAAGCTAAATGAATTCTTTGCATCGGTCTTCACTGCAGAAGATGTGAGGGAGATTCCCACACTTGAGCCATTCTTTTACCTGACAAATCTGAGGAAGTGTTCCAGATTGAGGTGTTGATAAAATTGATAAATTTAACTGTAATAAGTCACCAGGACCAGATGGTATTTACCCAAGAGTTCTGAAGGAACTCAAATATGAAATTGTAGAACTACTAAACTGTGATATGTAAACTATCACTTAAATCAGCCTCTGTATCAGATGATAGCTAATGTAATTCCAATTTTTTTTTTTAAAAAAAAGGCTCCAGACGTGATCCTGGAAACTACAGGCCAGTAAGCCTAACTTCAGTGCTATGCAAACTGGTTGAAAGTATATTAAAGAACAGCATTATCAATCACATAGATGAATATGATTTGTTGGGGAAGAGTCAACACGGCTTTTGTAAAAGGAAATCATGCCTCATTCTATTACAATTCTTTGAGGGGGCCAACAAATGCGGACAAGGGTGTGTGACATTGCACTCCATATGATTTTATGAAAATATGCTAATGTGTGAGAATATAATGTAACTGGAATATGCTTTGTGCAAAAGGTCTCTTGTAAGGTATCATTACAAAGCTTATAATCTACTGAGTGTGGCCATACTATTTGTATAAATGTATCATTCTTGTATTTGAAACTAGAATATGAAATAGAACTCTGAGGGCCTATTGTAATTATGCAAAGTGTGGGCCATTAATGGTGGTTTGGAATCTTGATGGCTCCCATCAACTAGGACAATTGGTTGTAAACGGCTCTGTTTACTTGGAAGCCTTCCTGTGAGTCAGGCCAGGAAGAATGAAGGCTTGGGGTCTCACAGGACATGTGGCCATGTCATCTGGTACTGGAATCCATCTTAAACCTGGTGCTTTTCCATTTAGAAGGAGGGGTGGGGACCCAGAGAGACAAAAGATTCTTGCCTTGTGCCAAACCTACGTAAGGGTGTGTGTGGCGGGGTGTCGACTCACCGGTGCGGCGCCTCCTGCTGGTCTTCCAGGGAATTAGCTCTTTCCAGCCTGGAGCGCTCCCTTCAGGCCGGTGTCTCGCCTGCCGCTGGCCCCGTGTCCTTCTCAGACCCCGGTGCCCTTTGCCCAGGGGTTCTGCCCACTGCAGTACCCCTCACTCTGGGTCTCCCCTCCCAGGGGAGCCCCCAACCCCCTATGCCCACCTTGCCTCAGTGGCTACTGCCAGTCATCATCTAGCCCCCACTCACTGGGGCAGACTGCAGTCTGTAAACCATTCATCATTGGCAAGGGGGTTAGGTCCTGCTGCCTTTGCCTACCTCTGGGCTGCCTCGCTGCAGCCCCAGTACCCTTTTGTAGGCTTTTAACTTGGCCTGCAGCCTGAGGCTTTGCTAGGCTGGAGCTCCCCAACTCCCTCTGCCCTTCCCCAGCACTGCTCCACCCTAGGTACCCTCCTCAGCTACCCAGGCAGCCAGGTCCTCCTCTCTCTAGGGAGCTAGAGAGAGTGTGTCCTTCAGTCTCTGGCCCTCAGCCCTCTTATTGGGCCAGCTGTGGCCTGATTGGGGCTGGCCCCATCTGTGGCTGCTTCCCCCAATCAGCCAAGCATTTCTCCACCACAGCCCTCTCCAGGGCTGCTTTAACCCCCTCAGGGCAGGACCAGGGTGACCACCCCACTACAGGGTGGAACAGAACAAAGGAGATGGCAGTGACGAGAAATCCCCTAGCTACCGCCTGAGCTGGAACAAGGACTGTACCAGGGGAAAGGATTGGGCCCAGACTAGAAAGGAGTCTAGTCTGTGAAAGAAGCTTATTTGAACATCTCTGAGAGGGAGATTTACCTGTATTCAGTTTCTTAAATGTATTAAGCTTAGACTTTTGTGTTTTGTTTTATTTGGCTTGGTAACTTTCTTTATTGTGTCTAGTATCAGAGGGGTAGCCGTGTTAGTCTGAATCTGTAAAAAGCAACAGAGGGTCCTGTGGCACCTTTAAGACTAACAGAAGTATTGGGAGCATAAGCTTTCGTGGGTAAGAACCTCACTTCTTCAGATGCAAGTAATGGAAATCTCCAGAGGCAGGTATAAATCAGTATGGAGATAACGAGGTTAGTTCAATCAGGGAGGGTGAGGTGCTCTGCTAGCAGTAGAGGTGTGAACACCAAGGGAGGAGAAACTGCTTCTGTAGTTGGATAGCCATTCACAGTCTTTGTTTAATCCTGATCTGATGGTGTCAAATTTGCAAATGAACTGGAGCTCAGCAGTTTCTCTTTGGAGTCTGGTCCTGAAGTTTTTTTGCTGTAAGATGGCTACCTTAACATCTGCTATTGTGTGGCCAGGGAGGTTGAAGTGTTCTCCTACAGGTTTTTGTATATTGCCATTCCTGATATCTGACTTGTGTCCATTTATCCTCTTGCGTAGTGACTGTCCAGTTTGGCCAATGTACATAGCAGAGGGGCATTGTTGGCACATGATGGCATATATAACATTGGTGGACGTGCAGGTGAATGAGCCGGTGATGTTGTAGCTGATCTGGTTAGGTCCTGTGATAGTGCTGCTGGTGTAGATATGTGGGCAGAGTTGGCATCGAGGTTTGTTGCATGGGTTGGTTCCTGAGTTAGAGTTGTTATGGTGCGGTGCATGGTTGCTGGTGAGAATATGCTTAAGGTTGGCGGGTTGTCTGTGGACGAGGACTGGCCTGCCTCCCAAGGTCTGTGAAAGTGAGGGATCATTGTCCAGGATGGGTTGTAGATCACTGATGATGCGTTGGAGAGGTTTAAGCTGAGGGCTGTAGGTGATGGCCAGTGGAGTTCTGTTGGTTTCTTTTTTGGGCCTGTCTTGTAGCAGGAGGCTTCTGGGTACATGTCTGGCTCTGTTGATTTGTTCCTTTATTTCCTTGTGTGGGTATCGTAGTTTTGAGAATGCTTGGTGAAGATCTTGTAGGTGTTGGTCTCTGTCTGAGGGGTTGGAGCAGATGAGGTTGTACCTCAGTGCTTGGCTGTAGACGATGGATCGTGTGGTGTGTCCGGGGTGGAAGCTGGAGGCATGAAGGTAGGCATAGCGGTCGGTGGGTTTTCGGTATAGGGTGGTGTTAATGTGGCCATTGCTTATTTGTACTGTGGTGTCCAGGAAGTGGACCTCCCGTGTAGATTGGTCCAGGCTGAGGTTGATGGTGGGGTGGAAGCTGTTGAAATCATGGTGGAATTCTTCCAGGGTCTCCTTCCCATGGGTCCAGATGATGAAGATGTCATCAATGTAGCGTAGGTAGAGAAGGGGCGTGAGTGGACGAGAGCTGAGGAAGCGTTGTTCCAGGTCAGCCATAAAGATGTTGGCATATTGTGGGGCCATGCGGGTGCCCATAGCGGTGCCACTGGTCTGGAGGTATATATTGTCACCAAATTTGAAATAATTGTGCGTGAGGATAAAGTCACAGAGCTCAGCAATAAGTTGTGCTGTGTCATCATCAGGGATACTGTTCCTGACAGCTTGTATTCCATCTGTGTGTGGGATGTTTGTGTAGAGAGCCTCTACATCCATGGTGGCAAGGATGGTGTTTTCTGGGAGGTCACCAATGCATTGTAGTTTTCTCAGGAAATCTGTGGTGTCACGGAGATAGCTGGGAGTGCTGGTGGCGTAGGGTCTGAGTAGGGAGTCCACATATCCAGACAGTCCTTCAGTGAGAGTGCCAATGCCCGAGATGATGGGGCGTCCAGGATTTCCAGGTTTGTGGATCTTGGGTAGTAGATAGAATAACCCCGGTCGGGGCTCTAAGGGTATGTTGATTTGTTCCTGTGTTAGTGTAGGGAGTGTCCTGAGTAGATGGTGCAGTTTCTTAGTGTATTCCTCAGTGGGATCTGAGGAAAGTGGCCTGTAGAATTTGGTATTGGAGAGTTGTCTGGCAGCCTCCTTCTGGTAGTCAGACCTGTTCATGATGACAACAGCACCTCCTTTATCAGACTCTTTGATGATAATGTCAGGGTGGTTTCTGAGGCTGTGGATGGCATTGCGTTCTGCACGACTTAGGTTATGAGGCAAGCGATGTTGTTTTTCCACAATTTCCGCCTGTGCACGTCGGCGGAAGCATTCTATGTATAGGTCCAGACTGTCATTTCGACCCTCAGGAGGAGTCCATGTGGAGTTCTTCTTCCTGTGTTGTTGGTGGGAGGGTAGCTGTGTATCAGTGCGCTGTTCAGTGTTATCTTGAAACAGTGAGGTTCTTACCCATGAAAGCTTATGCTCCCAATACTTCTGTTAGTCTTAAAGGTGCCACAGGACCCTCTGTTGCTTTTTATTGTGTCTGTTATTACTTGGAATCACTTAAATCCTACTTTTTATACTTAATAAAATCACTTTTCCTTATTAATTAACCCAGAGTAAGCAATTAATTAATTTGGGGGAACAAACAGCTGTGCATCTCTCTCTATCAGTGATATAGAGGGCAGACAATTTATGAGTTTATGCTGTATAAGCTTTATACAGAGTAAAATTGATTTATTTGGGGTTTGGATCCCATTGGGAACTGGGTGTCTGGGTGCTAGAGACAGGAGCACTTGCTAAGTTGTTTTCAGTTAAGTCTGTAGCTTTGGGGTGCGTGGTTCAGACCATATGGAGTGCAATGTCACACACCCTTGTCCGCATTTGTTGGCCCCCTCAAAGAATTGTAATAGAATGAGGCATGATTTCCTTTTACAAAAGCCGTGTTGACTCTTCCCCAACAAATCATATTCATCTATGTGATTGATAATGCTGTTCTTTAATATACTTTCAACCAGTTTGCATAGCACTGAAGTTAGGCTTACTGGCCTGTAGTTTCCAGGATCACGTCTGGAGCCTTTTTTTTAAAAAAAAAAATTGGAATTACATTAGCTATCATCTGATACAGAGGCTGATTTAAGTGATAGTTTACATATCACAGTTTAGTAGTTCTACAATTTCATATTTGAGTTCCTTCAGAACTCTTGGGTAAATACCATCTGGTCCTGGTGACTTATTACAGTTAAATTTATCAATTTTATCAACACCTCAATCTGGAACACTTCCTCAGATTTGTCAGGTAAAAGAATGGCTCAAGTGTGGGAATCTCCCTCACATCTTCTGCAGTGAAGACCGATGCAAAGAATTCATTTAGCTTCTCTGCAGCAACCTTGTCTTCCTTGAGGGCTCCTTTAGCACCTTGATTGTCCAGTGGCTCCACTGATTGTTTGGCAGGCTTCCTGCTTCTGATGTACTTAAAAACATTTCTGTTACTTTTTATGTCCTTAGCTAGTTGCTCCTCCTTTTTGGAGAGCAACTGCCTAATTACACTTGACTTGCCAGAGTTTATGCTTCCTTTCCATTTTTCTCAGTAGGATTTGACGTCCAGGTTTTAAAGGATGCCTTTTTGCCTCTAACTGCTTCTTCTACTCCATTGTATAGCCATTGAGGCAATTTTTTTTGTCCTCTTACTATTTTTATTTGGGGTATGCATTTAATTTTAGCATCTATGGTGTTTTTAAAACATTTCCATGCAGCTTGAAGGCATTTAATTTTTGACCGTTCCTTTTAATTTCTTTTTAACTAGAGTTCTCACTTTTCTGTAGTTCCCCTTTTTGAAGTTTAAATGCTACTGTAGTGGGTGTCTTTGGTATTTCCCCCCCTCTCTCTTCCTCCCCCCGCCCCAATGTTAAATTTAATTACATTATGGTCACTGTTCTTGGAGCAGAACCTGTGTGCTACTTAGGGCTAAATCAAAAATTGCCTCTTCCCCGTGAGTTCCAGGTCCAGCTGCTGCAAGAAGCAGTCATTTTGGGGCCCAAGTTTCTGTTTTACTTGAAAAGCTATGAAAAGAAGCTTTCAGCGAGACACCACAGAAATTAACATCCCCCCAGCACAAGGATTCACATGAGTTGGTGGAGTCTCATTTCTTCTGGACCAGTCACCTACCAGATGGTTCCCTTAGAGGTAACTATCCTTCAGGGCCACTGAGAAATCCTCTAGTTTGGGCTACTTTGTGTACCACATTCAGTTGTCCTTGGCATCCCCTGGCTTGTCACCCCTGACACAAGAAGTGAAGTTTATCTCTTGCCTTCTAACTAAAAGGTATATTTCATTCATTCAGACTGAGTTTTATTTTGTGGCTCTGTTTTGTAATCATCAAAAGCATTTGCTTATGCAATGTAGATTGACTGCTAAATTTTCATTATATTGACCTGAAATCACTTTTTCTGAATATGTATATAAAAGGCATTGTGGTGGATCTTTTTTTAAATGATAGACAGAAGAGAGCTGCTATTTAATTCATAAAAATTATTCCACCAGTTTGATGTCAAATAAATTCTAAGTTTTTTCCCCTTCTTCATGGGTATGGAAAGTGGATTGAGTAAATACTGAAATAAAATACACTAGCTGCCATGAAACATTTCTTTTCTCATTCACTGAAAGTGGACCTCTCCTATTCAATCATGCAATGAAAAACTGAGAAGAAATGTAGTGACAGTTTAATTTGAAAAAGCTGTCAGGCTTCTCCTGGTAACACAATTGGACACTATTTCAGCTGAGGAGCTTTAGGAAGCTTAAGCCTGACAGCTATGTAAATTGACTAAAACCAAAAGGCTTTAGCATCATGGATTTCATGTCTATAAGGATTTTCTTCAGCCATGTCTGCTTTTGCAATTATGCTTTTTTTTTTAAAAAAAAAGTTATTATTGCAACCTATATCTCACACTGGGCTTCAGTAAAGAGACGGAATAGAAGATGCTTTTCGATTTGGGTGAATTTTCAGTTGCTATAAGCACTAATTGTTATTCAATAGGAAGGTCACACTTCATCTACAAAATTGCACAGAAAGGTTAGATAATTTTAATAACTGAAAAAACCTCAGCATTTCAAATCCTTGTCTTTGACAGCAAAAATCCTACCACATTTCATGATGCAGTTGTTGAATTCCACAGCTCCATGTCTGTAAACACAGGAACATAGAGCAGGAACAATAATTTATTTAAATAGATTTTTTCAGTATCTGTGCTATTTAAAGATGCCTGTGCGAAATGTCTAAGAATGTTTAATGTTTGTTTTTTTCCTTACAAACTGGAAGGGTGTTATACAAATTTTTGAAAGGAGGATGCAGAAAACAAATGGGAAAATAAAATCTTCACCATGGAAATATTATATTACTAAGGCAGAACTGACTCCAAAGCGTCAGCAGCATCCCTGTTTAATGGTGGAAATATACCTTATTTTTTTTTGTGAGGCAACATTAGCTAAATACAGTATTACAAGATCAGGATTGTCACTGTCTTTCTAGCTCCATGGCAATTAATCTATTAGAAAACAGTTAAGGTGGGGTTTAACATCTGGCAAATCTGAGAAAAGTAGATTTGTCACATCTCTGTTTTAGTCAGAAGACTGATTGTGATCACATGTACTGTCTGCTGATTGCAATCATGCATCCTAGCAATTGTTCCTACTCCCATAGGGCAGGAAGGATGTGCGTGTTAGGGATCATCCAGCTAAGATAGAACCAAAAGAGCCCTGAACTGAACCAGAATGACTGAGGGTTGATCTAGGAACAGACTAAACCCTTTGGGTCAATTTGCATTTCAGTTTTGTTTTTCCAAACCCCATTTTCCCAAACCCTCACTTCCTTATCTCCACCAAAAAGATCCATCTGCATTCAAAAAGTGTCCATGTTGGAATATGGTGTAGTTTTGTTATTTTAGTTTACATTTTCAAGAAATATCAGGAATTTAACACTTGTTGATGGATAACAGTCTTCATTAAATTATATTGTAGTACCATAATATTGCACTTTGCATTTAGTTCTGTAACATGCTGCTCAGATTACTGATCAGTCTTGCTTTACTGAACTTTTGTCATTTACTTTGAAAAATAGGAGATATACATGTGCTTATGGCGTTCTTTGACTTGTTTAGAGCCTTTTTATTTCTATTTCTTTTTTTATTTTTTATAAATAGGGATCACAACATTTTTAATCTTCAAGCTGGTCTATATAGTTATACTGTCAATTAAGTTGTGATTTTTGCCAACATAGTTATACTGGTAAAAGCCAAAGGGTACGTCTACACTACCCGCCGGATCGGGGGGTAGCGATCGATCTATCAGGGATCGATTTATCGCGTGTAGTGTAGACATGATAAATCGATCCCCGATCACTCTCCCGTCGACTGCTGAACTCCAGCTCAGCGAGAGGCGGAAGCAAAGTTGACGGGGGAGCCGCGGCCATCGATCCCGCGCCGCGAGGACGCGAAGTGAGTAAATCTAAGTTGATCTAAGATACGTCGACTTCAGCTACGCTATTCTCGTAGCTGAAGTTGCATATCTTAGATCGATTTCCCGCCCCCCCCCCAGTGTAGACCAGGCCATAGTGTAAGCACAACTATATTGGTATAAAGGTACTTAATACTGTTACAGCTTATTTAGGTTCCTGAACCAGAATAAACTAAGTTGGTATAAACAATGATATAACCAGCTATGCTTTAGTCAAATACAAGTTATTGGGCTCAATACAGACTCGCTTTCCATGCTAAAGGAATACTAGGTTTCAGAATTTCCCACTACTGTAAAACAATTCTGCTTAAATATATTCCATATTCAGCCAATCATTAAATATGTTTTTGGATTAGAAACTAGGCCAAGTACCTTCTCATCTCCATTCTCTTTAGGATGTGGATAAACTATTTCTTAGGGACAGATTCTCCTGGACCTTTTTGCAGGTTTGTGGTCTTGGAGGTGGCAAGGAATCTCCTTCAGTCCGTGCTTGGCCTGCCTGAGGGCCAGGGAGATTGTAGTTCCTGTTCTTGCCCAAGCAAGATTCTACATATGTAAAGTACTATGACAATGATATTTTTTCTATCATGAAACATAGGGATCATGCAAAATTGTTCATCCAAAATCAGAGGCTAGTCTTAAAATCACTTAAAGTAACAGGGTCAAATTAATCTGTGATGTAACTCCACTGACTTCACCAATTCAGTGTTACACCAAGAGTGAATGTGCTCCAGAGCAGATTTACAAACAACTCCGAATATTTTGGTTTAGATTGTGTGTTGTGTCTGGATGCAAAACAGGGATGGTGGTAAGGCCAGGGCCCTTCCCAATTCCAGTGTGCCTCCAATGTAAGGGCCAAGCATGACTGCAGTCCCTGACATTCCCAAAGCACAAGGGATAATTCCCCCTATCACTTGTGTGGAGTACCTGCCATTGTTGTGTGGGGATGAGTGTGGCTGCAGAAACTGAGGGTAATTTTCCATTGTGGAAGATGAGGTTCTGGGTTCCAAGAGGCAGAAGAGACTGCAACTGGCTGAAGCCTATAGGAAGCTTTCAGCTATGTTATGTAATGTTTAAACAAAAGTAATTTGACTGTTAAATACAAGCTCACCATTCCTTAATAAGAACATATCACCTTCTGGATCACAAGCTGCCAAAACAAGAAGGGAGAGCCACTGACTGTTTCCCAACCAGCTCTGTGGTGTGAGGAGAGGCTATGCTATGCTAAGAAATGGTGCAATGCATCCACTTCAACTGCATTCCATAGAGCTCTGGGTAAATTTACCTGCTTGAAGCACAATGCCTCTAGACAGAGGGCCTATCCCCAAGGTGGCATGAGAGGGACCATCTGGGAGGGGTTAGCTCAGGCCAGCTCCTTCAAAGCACAAAATAATGAAAACATTCTATTGTTATCTTGGCTATCCTGCTCTCTCTTCCTTTGTATGTCTCAGTTCCTTGTTCTTATCTTTAGACTGTAAACTCTTTCGGCAGGAATTGTCATTTATTATCTATCTGTCCAGTGCCTACCACAGTGGAGCACTTATAGGATTGAGACTTCTGGATACTCTTGTCATAAGTATAGAATAGAGAGAAATCTTTTGATTGCATCTATCTGTTATCCAGTTTTTATTCAGATAACTTCTATACACCCAGAGTTCTAGGTGAATGTGGAAATGAAATTCAGGTCCTTTTTGTTTTTCCCCTCCATCAAGAATATAGACAGTCTACCTTTCTGTAATGTGTACAGGCTGCTTCAAGATATGGGGTGGGGGAGGGTTGTCTATTTTGTGCGTTGTGCTTGAGACAGATTCCTGGACCTTTTCTATTATTATTTCAAACAGATATAAATTCAAGGTACGTATTATGGTACATATTGTCTGCTATCTAAAGCAAATATATCTACATTGAATACCACTAAGCTAAAATATTGATAGAGTATTTGCAGGGGCAGCACCAGCCTCTTTCCTTGGGGAGGGTAGGGATACTTGGATGATTTTGGGGTACTAATCAGAATCTATGCCCATGGCAACAGTCCCCCCTCAACTTCACCAAAAGAAAATAAAGAAAAATGTGTAGTGCAAGGCCCAAGCCAAGGAGACCAGGTGGGTGATTGAAGTCTTTCTTAGCATCAGTGGCATTCTGGCAACTTTAAATATATGGGTGCAAAACAAAAGCCAGTCAAATTAATGATAACACATGTCATGTATATAACCTATCAGACTTATTTAAATGCAACTAGCTCATTTTGTTCTCTAGTGGAATAAGGCAGCCCCTGACTCTTTCTTTAATTTGCTTATTGGGCCTCATTATGCTTTTAAGCTGTGATCAGTAAACCAAATAACACACAATTCTTGTGGAAATCTGCATAAACTATTTTTGTTCATCTTAACTAAAAGATGAACTGGGCTTCAGACAATGAGACTTTCTGTGACAACTACTAAGAAATCCCCTTGTCAATATTCTTAATGCTACTGTATCTATCACTTGTGTGCTAGATGTGCACTTTTGTTTACTGTCTCTCAGAGTTAAAAAAATAGTTCATGTTTTATGCAGAAGTAATCTTGATTTTGACACAACTACAAAATGAATTAATTTTGATCACACTTCTTCTGCTGTGATGTTGGCCGGTTCAGAGACTAACACTGGAAAAGCAATTGGGGTTCCATACTTTCAATGAATGTATCTACCAGGTGGGCTGCTTCTTGATGCTTTTCCCTCTCAACTCCTCCCCCAAAAATGGGGACATAGAAAGAAAGAAAGAGATATTGACATAGTTTGTGGGAGACAACTGTATGTATTTCTCAATGAGAGACCTGAATAATCCCAAGGAAAATAAGTTTGCTGGGAAATGATCTATCAAACAAAGGGAAGTTTCTAGTTACCTTAGGTTTGGTACCAAGGGGATTGGTACTTTAAAAATGCAATAGATGAATTAGATGAGCATGATAAGCACTGGAACTTTTGAATGCTTATCTGAAGATTATCAAAACCTCTTTGATCTAGAAGCTGGGCTGTGAATCTCATAACTCGTGCTGGTCAAAACTCAGAATTTCCATTCCATGGGAAATTCCAACAGTTTCAAATTTTGTTTAATTCCAATTGGAATAAAAAACAATGTTTTGTGAATCAATTTTTTGAAATCTTCTTTTGGATCAAATGCGTAGAAATTCATAAAAAGTCTTGAAGATCTCAGATTACAGATTACTAAAACTGGACTGAATACTGGCATTAATGACAGGTCTAAGCTATAAAATTCAGATCTGGATTTCAAATGTCCCAAACCTCAGAATATTTGGATCTTGCGATCTGATACAACCTGTGAAAAATATAGGCATGAGCTATGAAATTCAGATTTGGGCCTGGAGTTGAATTTTTATCCTCATCCATCACCTAGAGGTTTTAGGAGCTGGATTTTGGGTTCAGGCTCAACTGAAACTTGGACAATATTTGAGACGTGCTTGGAGAGGTGGAAAGCTGCCTCATGTTAGTTTCTGTCTGTCTTATCAGTAGGATTCAGCCAGCAGGCTGAACGTTGCAGCTGGTTCTGAATGTTCAGGAAAAAGCCCTGCTGATTTGCTGCTGAAGGTGAATATAACATAAACCTATTTGCCCAATCCTAACAGTTAGGAATTGGTTTGGGAGGATTTTCAGTAGTCATCAAATAAATTTAATATGAAAATTGGGCACTGAACTTTTTCTGAGGTGAGAGAGGGCTGTGTCTGTAACTCATGTAGAAGTATCCTACATATATTTTCAAATGCATTGAAGTGTGAGGTTCAAGATACAGTGTTTGTAGAAGTTTATACCGGTGCTGAGTGCTCTTATATTTAAACCTGTGTGAAATGGAGCATGTCTTGGCATTACTGAGTCTCTGGCTAAGCAGACAAGAGAGGTGCTCAGTCAGGTAAGGATTAATGGTTACCTTGTTATGTTAAAATATTACTTACTGTATTATTACTGTAAGTAATATTACTGTACTTCCATTAACAAGCGTGTCTGCATTTTTTGTCCATTTTCAAAATATTTTACTTGCAAATTTAAGCCTACAGACACTGTGTACCCTTTGTGAAATAAGCCAGTTTGCACAGAGATAATGGAATGGAGTGCAGTCACACAGGGCAAAATCCACTCCACCTGCTTAAACACCGAGTACTTGGGATCTATGTGGTTGGACTTCAGAGCAGCCAGGTCCTGAAATCCCATGCCCTGAAACCACGGTTCCAGCTCTGGGGCTGGAGTAGAAATGGCATCTGGTAGTGTGGGCTACCAGCTCTGTATAAAAGTCCAATTGTGGACTCAAGCCTTGCCGAGCCCCAGCCTGCCCCCATTGTTGCCTTCCACACTGGGCTATAATAATTGAGCCCCTGCCCATAGTTCACATGCACATAGTGCTGCATGATGTTGAGGACCTTGACTCAGGAGTGTGTGGAATGTGTTCGGGGCGGGGGTGGGGGAGGGCTGTGAGCCACTCTTCTCTGAAGACAGAGCTGCCTTCACAGCTGGGCAGCCAGAGAGCAGCGGCTGCTGATCAGGCGCCCAGCTCTGAAGGCAGAGCCACCACCAGCAGCAAAGAAGTAGGAGTAGCATGGTATGGCATTGCCACCCTTACCTCTGCACTGCTGCTGGCAGCAGTGCTGCCTTCAGAGCTGGGCACCTGATCAGCAACCACCATTCTCTAGCTGCCCAGCTGTGAAGGCAGTGCCTCTGCCAGCAGCAGCAGAGAAATAAGGGTGGCAATACCATACCATGGCACCCTTACTTCTGCATAACATTTGACCTTTGCACTGGGAGGGGTGGCTACAGGAGGCTAAGGCAAATTTTGGGGTGGCTATTGCCTTCCCTAGCACTGCCCTGAGTGTTTCTGGGGTGTTTTTAAATATAAAATTACTTTTTAAAAGCTGGTGCAAAAATCTTATTTCTCTCCTGTCCACCCCCCACCATTCTTGCCATCCTGTAGCAACTGTGTAAAAATGGAATCAAACACAATATGCTTAAAATACATATTCACAGTATGCAGTAATTATACTTTTTGTTACCATGTGTTTTCAGCAAATTGTTTCCGTTTTCTATCACAATACACCTTTTTTTATTTTTCACATCTACACCTTGCAATTACCTATGTCTTTGTTCACTAAGAAGTCAAAGTATTGTGTTTCTTGCTTAAATGCAAACTGGGAGTTGTTTCTTTGTGCTCAGTCCAAAGGATCAGTGTGTGTTGGTCACATAGTGGACTTCATGTGGAGCATAAAATAACACATTTCCCTTTGATACTGAGGGTGACGAACAGTGATTATGTATAGTACTATTGATTTAAATGAGCAGGCTAAGAATATAGTGAAGTCAACACAAGAGCACGGTCTCAAAGATGTGCTGACAACACTACCCCGGCATGCTTTCCCAAGAAAGAGGAAAAGCATGCTTCTTGTTTTCTTGATAGTTAGTGGCATTCTGTTCAAAAGATATTCCAGCCTTCCACTTACTAGGACCCCAAATGTACAAACTGATCCATATGAAGACCCAGTAAAATCAACAAGGCTTTACAAGGGCATAGTAGTCACCCATGTGGATCAATTTCCAGGATCAGGATCTATGGACACAATCTGGTCTATAGAACTACTTCTTCTTCGGTGTAGGAGAAGGTGCATCCTCTGTGATCATAATTTCACTGACTGGGTAGTGCTAGCAGAAAATGAGGAGGAAAATCAGATTGGGGAAAGTATGGGGAATGATTTTAGCAGTTATAAAAAGACAATACTTTTGAAACAGATCTTGTTGGCCACACACTTATATTACATTGCTTGCAAGTGGCTACAACTAAACAACAATAATTAGTGCAGTTTGACTTTACCACAGTGTTCCCTTGCCTTTCCTACTCACACAATAGGGAATAATAGCACAGTAAGATTCTAATATTGAAATGTTAGAGGCTTGATAGAGTGAAACTGATGACAGTGTAATAAATGCAGACTTTTTTAATGGCATCCACACTTGTCTAAGTGATGCTGACTAGCTAAATTGTTAACTACTAGTAAGAGGTGCAATTCCATTGAAGTTTATACCATTTTTGAATCTGGCTCTCTGGCTCTTTGATGTGAGACTATACTCTGGAAAAGTGATTTTGTAAAACAATAGCTTCATAGGGTTCCATGATTTCTCTGAGTTCTCTTCAGTTTATAATTTTTTTCCATCTGCCATCCCTGCATGGGATGTGAGATTCAAGCTATGTTCTTTCAACTTCCCACATAATCAGTAATAAAAATTCAGCAACGAACTTAGTAAACAGTTCATCCAGCTCCTTCTCCCATTACTTTTATCTCAGCAGTGCTGAGAAAGGGAGCTAATGGGTTAAAAGCATTAAAACCTTACTTTTGTAGATAAAAAGATTAGGAGATTGCTCGTAGGTTAGACAGTGACGTGTCTTAATAAGTGGACTTTAAAATGACACAAGTATATAATGTGAGTTCAACAAAGTAGCACCTAGAGGACTAAATAAGTAAACAAAATATGAAACTCCAGCTTAGATGCTGACTTAACTTTTTAATTCTCTAAAGCAGGGGTCGGCAACCTTTGGCACGCGGCTGGCCAGGGTAAGCACCCTGGCGGGCCAGGCCAGTTTGTTTACCTGCCACGTCCGCAGGTTCGGCCGATTGCAGCTCCCACTGACCGCGGTTCGCCACTCCAGGCCAATGGGGGTGGCAGGAAGCTGCGGCCAGCACATCCCTCGGCCCACGCCGCTTCCCGCAGCCCCCATTGGCCTGGAGCGGCGAACCGTGGCCAGTGGGAGCCGCGATTGGCCGAACCTGTGGATGTGGCAGGTAAAAATGTCAAGCTTGGACCTAAAATGTCCTAATGTTAGGCTCTCACGTTCATATTTAGACACCTAACTAAGTAGCCTGAAGTTGGTTTTTCTCCCCACCCTCCAACCCCTCCTCGATGTTCTGAGCGAGCGCACACTGCTCTTTTTTGTCTTCAGTGGTTTTACACCAATGAGAATTTGACCTTTGGTTGTTTAGATTATGAATCTCTGGCTACCTATCAGTGTCACTGGATAATTACACTGAATGTCATCAGCTTCTGTCAAGCCTGCAGCACTGCAATATTTCCAAGGTACCTGTCACAAGACAGCTTTTCTTAGGCCTTTTCTAGCACACTTTTTGGAACAAAAGGCTAATTAGAGAGAGCTGGTAAGACTGGCTGGTATCCACCCCAGTCCCTCAAAGGTTCCAGACTCACATTGCTTATGGACAGGAATGTGACTCTATATCCTTTTTATAAATTTTATTAAACTTAAGGAAAAATAAAATCAAGAATATATATCAAAGCTAAACTATTATTAATAGCATTAAACTAAAAATAAAGCAATATAACAAATCAACAGGTTTAGTCTCAATATTGGATTCAAATTAAATAATCAAACTAAATACTCAAATGTTAAAATCAAGCCTTATACAAATTCTAAGAAGGATTCTAAGGAGATGGTTGTCAAAGCCAACTCTGACTTGGAGCTGATTAAATATCTTAATACTGAAGCCAAATTATTATCAAACGGTCTAAACCACATCCTCAGAGCCAATTATAAAGCTTCCTTCCTAAAATCCAGCTCTTATATGCCCACCCAAAATAGAGATATTGTAATATAGACTTTAACAGATCTCTCTTGATAAACTGCAGTTTGACCAGTCTTGCAGAGTTGAAAGTGGTGTCCAGAGCTGTCACATTTGAGCACTCTGGGATAGCTCCCGGAGGCCAATACCATCAAATTGCGTCTGAGCTACCCCAGCAAGGTCAATTTTAGCGTTACTCCCCTCGCCGGGGAGGAGTACAGCAGTAGATTTTAAGAGCCCATTAGGTCAACGGAACGGGGTTGGCTGTGTAGACGCATTGCTTATAAAAATGACCTAACCTCGTCGTGTAGACCAGGGCTCAGTCTATAATCTCATATATGCAATTTTTCACACACTATGCACCTTCTGCAAGATGGTTTAACTATGGTTAAAGTGATGTTTACTAGTTAACCTTTTCTCATGTGAATCTAGTCTAAGTATATTTAATGCCCAAGGAAAAGTATATTGATGATATGTGATAAGACTTTAAAAAGGTTGCAGAGCAGTTTTTAAACTAAGAGATGGGGGAAAGCCGATTGTTACAGAGATGCACATGGATCGGACAGAGACATTTCTTAGAGGAGAGTCTATTGATAGAGATTCTCTAAGTTTTAGTCAGGAGGAGAGGATGGAAGAGGATAAAGTATGGGCCAGATCAGACGAGAAACATTCACATAAAAAAGAATCTGACACATCAGAAAAGGGAAGACAAATAAACAGTGACAAGTTTTTAAAGTGCTTTTACACAAATGCTAGAAGTCTAAATAATAAGAAGGGTGAACTAGAGTGCCTAATGTTAAAGGAGGATATCGATATAATAGGCATCACAGAAACCTGGCGGAGTGAGGACAATCAATGGGACACAATCATTGTCTGTTAAACAACCAGTGGTGCCCCTGGACGATCGAGATAAAAAAAGGAGCACTTAAAGACGATAAAGTCATTGCGGAGAAACTAAATACATTCTTTGCTTCAGTCTTCATGGTTGACGATGTTAGGGAGATTTCCAAACCTGAGCTGTCCTTTGTAGGTGAAAAATCTGAGGAATTGTCATGGATTGACATGTCATTAGAGGTGGTTTTGGAATTAATTGATAAACTTAACAGTAACAAATCACCGGGACCAGATGGCATTCACCCAAGAATTCTGAAAGAACTCAAATGTGAAATTGTGGAACTATTAACTAGGGTTTGTAACCTGTCCTTTAAATCAGCTTCTGTACCCAGTGACTGGAAGATAGCTAATGCAACATAAATATTTAAAAAGGGCTCTAGAGGTGATCCCGGCAATTACAGACCGATAAGTCTAATGTCAGTACCGGGCAAATTAGTTGAAACAATAGTAAAGAATTGTCAGACACACAGAAGAACATAAATTGTTGGGCAAAAGTCAACATGGTTTCTGTAAAGGGAAATCATGTCCTACTAATCTATTAGAGTTCTTTGAAGGGGTCAACAAATATGTGGACAAGGAGGATCCAGTGGACATAGTGTACTTAGATTTCGAGAAAGCCTTTGACAAGATCCCTCACCAAAGGCTCTTACATAAATTAAGTTGTCATGGGATAAGAGGGAAGATCCTTTCATGGTTAAAAGACAGGGAACAAAGGTTAGGAATAAATGGTAAATTTTCAGAATGGAGAGGGGTAACTAGTGTTGTTCCCCAAGGGTCAGTCCTAGGACTAATCCTATTCAACTTATTCATAAATGATCTGGAGAAAGGGGTAAACAGTGAGGTGGCAAAGTTTGCAGGTGATACTAAACTGCTCAAGATAGTTAAGACCAAAGCAGACTGTGAAGAACTTCAAAAAGATCTCACAAAACTAAGTGATTGGGCAACAAAATGGCAAATGAAATTTAATGTGGCTAAATGTAAAGTAATGCACATTGGAAAAAAACAACAACAACTATACATACAATATGATGGGGACTAATTTAGCTACAACTAATCAGGAAAGAGCTCTTGGAGTCATCATGGATAGTTCTCTGAAGACATTCACGTAGTGTGCAGTGGCAGTCAAAAAAGCAAACGGGATGTTAGGAATCATTAAAAATGGGATAGAGAATAAGATGGAGAATATCTTATTGCCCTTATATAAATCCATAGTACGCCCACATCTTGAATACTGCATACAGATGTGGTCTCCTCATCTCAAAAAAGATATACTGGCATTAGAAAAGGTTCAGAGAAGGGAAACTAAAACGATTAGGGGTTTGGAACAGGTCCCATATGAAGAGAGATTAAAGAGGCTAGGACTTTTCATCTTGGAAAAGAGGAGACTAAGGGGGGGTATGATAGAGGTATAAAGTCATGAGTGGTGTGGAGAAAGTGAATAAGGAAAAGTTATTTACTTGTTCCCATTATGTAAGAACTAGGAGCCACCAAATGAAATTAATGGGCAGCAAGTTTAAAACAAATAAAAGGAAGTTCTTTATGCACAGTTAACCTGTGGAACTCCTTGCCTGAGGAGGTTGTGAAGGCTAGGACTAGAACAGGGTTTAAAACAGAACTAGATAAATTCATGGAGGTTAAGTCCATTAATGGCTATTAGCCAGGATGGGTAAGGAACGGTGTCCCTAGCCTCTGTTTGTCAGAGAGTGGAGATGGATGGCAGGAGAGAAATCACTTGATCATTACCTGTTAGGTTCACTCCCTCTGGGGCACTTGGCACTGGCCACTGTTGGCAGACAGGATACTGGGCTGGATGGATCTTTGGTCTGACCCAGTATGGCCATTCTTATGACTCAGAAATTACCCATCTCCAGTATACAGAAGAACACCATCAACGGTATGGTGGGGGTTTTTCAGTTAGTTAAACTGGTCCTCATTGGTGTTTTATTAAGGATTGTCTGAAGTTACTATTAAAAATTATATGCAGCCGCACCACTTATGTTGGTGAGATGCAATAAGGATGGTAAGATGCCAACAGCCGTGCTAATACAACAACATCCCCTCTGGTGACAGATAGCATTGCACAGAGTCTGCTTGATCTGTTGGGATGGTCACTCAACTCCTCTTGCCTGTGTCCCTCTGGCAGTCACATTTTGGGCTATGAAGGGTGTTAGCCACAGTCCTGCAAGGGTATATGGGTTTTCCCTTCTACTTGATGCAGCTAGCTGGTCCTGGTCCACAGGCTCCAGTAACCTCTTTGGTCCTTAAGTCTCTGAGGTTTAAGTAGGGGAACCCAAGCCCACCCTTTCTACTGGGTTCCAGCTCAGGGCCCTTAAATCAGGCAGGCAGATCCAAGCTACAGCTACTCCTCCTGTTGTGCCCTGAACTCCTTCCTACCTCCCTTTGTTGTGTAGGCTTCTCCAGGCGGTAGAGTCGGGCATCTCTTCTCTGGGGTGTTCTCTCTGGGTGGTTTCTAACTGGATTGCTGGTAGGACTTTCCTTCCCCAGCCTTCTTACTCCTCTGGCGGCCACCCCATCCCTCTGATTCTGTTTTTATTCTCCCAGCTGCTGTGAGGCTGCCAGTGAGTGCTGGATGGAGGTTGCTGTAATAACTGCTTAGTCCCCAGGCCAACATAGGGTATATACACTCCATGACAAAAGCTGGTAGAGAACTGGATGCTGATAAGTTGCTCATTAATCACCTGACAACCCTCCAATGCCTGTTAGGAATTGGGTGAAGTAGAGCGGCCACCTCTTGCTGGATCAACCCATGGCAGCCTGAGAAGAAAAAAGTATGGTCCAAAATTTTCTTTCCACTGCCTCCTTATCACTGTACTTCATATCAGGCATAGATATTAAAGTTCAGGCTTTTCAACTGCTTGATGAGGGGGATCGCTTTAAACAGCTGCTGCCATGTTTCAGGCCCTTCAGTGTCCACTGTGGGGACATCATGACTTCAAGCTTGCTACAAAGCTGAACCACAATGATACCAACTCTATTGTATGGCAGTGAAACATGGTGCTGAGGAAGGCTGAAGAGCTGCACAGTGATGTTTTCAATTCTCATAATCTCTCATAAAGCCCACTTCATCAGATGCATGCAGTGGAAAATACATATAATCTTCCTACTGTATTATATATATATATATATACAAAGAACATGAAAAAATGGGGGTTACCATACCAACTCTATTATTAAGATGGAAGACTAACAAATGACAAAGCATGTTTACCAAGGAATGCTGTTACATGAGTAGCAATGACATGATCACCAAAAGCTTCAGTGGTGTGATAAGATCACCAAAGATGACCATAAACTGAATATCCAACCAGATCACCTTAAGGACCTAGCTAGAGATTGATTTGGGTGGCATTCAGTCTGCAAGGAAATATATCCCTTTGGGATTTGCCATGATGACGAAGAAACTGATCCTTGCTGTCATTTGTAGCATATATCACAAAATTGATATTGTATGCTTAATTTTTTTTTCAGTATATAGTGGCCACATCATCACTCAAATGCCACGTATGAACCTGTCATTCAGTGTGGAATTTTGACTGTGAGAAAAGGGAATGATACTGCTAAAGTCATAAGCACTGATTGTTACCTCTTTCTCCTGCCACCACACCTTTGCCTAGAACTACATCCATGACCAACACCACAGAATCATCTTTAAAAAAAACCTTCAGTTTGTATAACTGCCACTATCAATATCAAAATAAATCTTTAAGTCAATCATCAATAGATAAAAATGCATATCAAACCTGACAGCTATTTTTCTCTCTCCATGAGAGGAAAGCTAGAAACTGTGCTAATTTAGCAAAATGTCGGCAACAGTTCTCTTGAATGTCAATGGGACATGGGATCCTGTGTAATTTAGACACTATTGAAAATATTGCCCAATATCTTGTTCATCCATCTCTACTTACTATCACTAGTGAATCTAGTGAGTAGCACATGACTGGTGGAGAGATACAGCTAATCTGGCCCCTTTTGTCACTGAACAAAAAGCATAAGTGGAACTCACCATACCCATTAACCCACATTTGATTTGCAATACTTTTTTTGCTAAGCTGATAGGGAGGGACACAAGACGTTGCCATTGAATTGATGTTTTAATAATTGATGTGGACATAGTGGCAAAATGAGGACAGACACATGAATGGAATTAAGTGGTTGGCCTCAGCTTATATTAAACTTTAACAGAGGGGAAGGGTGCCATGAGGGGGACAGAGGATGAAGCAGGGTGAGGCCCTTTGCCGGCAACGGCCACAGGATCTCACTCGATCACGTGACCCTGCGACCCATCACCAAAATGCCAGGTCTTTTACCTCTGGGAACGGTTCACTTTATTCTATTACCTGCACTGGAAACCGGCTGCAAATTGCAATGAATAAACACCACCCCAGTGCCTCAGTGAGGTACTGAGTGCATTCCTACTTAACCCACTGTGCCTTGAAGTGCTGCAAGGAATGCAAAAACTCCCTGGTCCTCGGCCAATTGGCCATGGGAAAGAAAATTCTTTTCTGATCCCCCTAAACAGACTATTAGATAGACCTGCAGCATCTGTGAGGCCGGGTTCCCATTCCTGGGCAGCATAGGCTACTGGAATGGGACCAAAAGAGACTCTACATAGTCCCTGCACTGGGCTAAATCCTGGCAACAGGGGAATGCTGCCCAATCAGTACCCCTCTCTGATAGCTGGCCAATGGGTACCAGAGACTCCCAGGAAAATATACTACCTATTGTTCCTTGGCAAGTGTCTTCCTTCCTTGTATTGGGACTTTCCCCCTTTCACCACTAGCCCCATCAATTTCCTCCACTCATTGATGCAGGTGGGTGGCATTAGGCTAGGTGCTTGGAGTATTGGGTACACCCTTGCATTGTATAATATACAAGACAAAGATTTTCAAAAATGGGTATTTAAAGCTGAAGTCATCTGAAGAGGCTAGATTTTCAGTACTTCTGGAAATGAGGCTAGTTCTTTAGAGGCCTAAACGTGGACTTTGGTCCTTAACTTTATGCACCCATTCTTGAAAGTCTTGGTCATCTATATTTAAATTTTGAGAACCTTTCAAAATGCTTTATGAAGAAAAGAAAGTCTGTTCTGTTTATCAGACTATATAAAGTTCATGATGTTTATGTGAAAAGCAAAGGCAACATTGCAATGCCTTTTATTATAGTCCTGACATTAACAGGCTGCATGTAAATAATGATCAGTGTCATCAGTAAAAGAGTGAAGGCATAATTTAAAAGGGCAAACATTTCCTAAATCTGTCTCTGTAATCAACTGAAGTCTTTCCCCCATCCCTCCCCTCACAGTTTTTATAGTGGCAATAAATTTCATTTCACCAGGGATCTAGATATAGTACTATGGATCAAGTAGAATTCCATAAACCTAACTTGACAGAATGGGGACATTTGTTTAAAAAAAAATCACACACCTCTTCTTTTCTAGTGAACGTGAATGCTTTCCATGTAACTACATTGCAGCACTTGCCTACTGGAACGTTTGCTCTTTGTTATCAGACTGGCTGTTGTTTTTCATATTTATAACACTGAAAGCTGTTGTTGGGAACATCTCTTCCCACCAATGTCCAAGGTTAATATTTTAAAGCATTACTGAACATGTGATTAATATCTTCCTAATAGATGGCAGGCTATATAAACCTGCTGCCTATTGCCTGCTCCTAAGGGTCTGACCCCATCAAACATTGTTTGTGAGATAGCTGGCCCCTGAAATCTCCAGAGACCTAAGTTCTGCTATCAGAAACTGTTACTCCCTATTAGCTGGAGAAAATTCTGCCTTTCCTTGTCCAGAGAATGGCCAATGAGACACTTTTAGGGGTGAAGTTCCAGCTTGACTATACTCCTAGGCCTGGTTCCTGCAAAAAGTTAAGTGTGTGCTTAACTTTACACGTGTGAATAGTCCCACTGAGCTCCATTAGAATACTCACATGCATAAATTTGTACATGATCTGACCGGGGCCTTAAGGTATTACCACATTTTTTTCTGTTCATGATGGGATCTTATAGATCTAGTTGTATAAAAAAAAAAAAAATTCAGATGGGCACAGCTAGTCCCAAATTAATTCAGACCTCTCAGTCATTTAAGTTACTTAAAATGAGGAAAATCCTCTGAAGTAGTTTCTGAGCAGCCTTTTTGGACATGATCCAGCTGAAAAATAACCGTTGTCTTCTGAGCTACACAAGCCACTCTCACTTGCTGGAGGTGGATTCTGAAGCTGGTCATTCTAGTCCAAGGGGAATGTTGGCTTGCTATTGAGAACCAAAAGAAAAAATAATACAAAGCTTGCTTAGTGTCATCCAACTGCACAAACTCCCGTAGTGCACAAGTCCTGACCCTCTGCTACAGGTCCTGACTCTTTCCCAGCCTACCCTTTTCATTTCATCAATCAACTCTCAGCTCAACAAGGATATTGCAGAATTAGAGGGGCTTCAGAGAAGGGGATTGAGAATGGTTAAAGGTATGTAAAAAACTCTAATATGAAGAAAGATTGGAATTGTTCACCTTTAGAAAAGCGACAAATAAGAAGGGAAGTAATAAAAGTATATAAAATAATGACATACAGAGAAGATAGATCAGGAACTTCTGTTCTTCCTATCTCATAACACAAGAATCATTCAGTGACATTGACGGGCAAATTCAAAACTCCTAGAAGAAAATACTTTTTCATTCAATGTGTAATTAGACTGTGGAACTCATTGGCACAGGAAGGCATTGAAGCCAAGAGCTTAGCAAAATTCAAAAAAAGTATTGAATATTTGCACGGATATCAATGATATCCAGAGTTATTGCTAATGACAAATTTTGGAAGGGATATTAAACTTTGTTCTTTAGGACTATTTGGAGATCAAGAAGATGAGACCTAATGTGGGGGAAGGGAGGGAAGGAGGAGGCAGATTATCCCACAGTTGCCTATTGCCAGGGCTGGCTCCAGGCACCAACGAAGGAAGCAGGTGCTTGGGGCGGCCAATGGAAAGGGGCAGCATGTCCTGGTCTTCAGCAGCAATTCGGCGGCGGATCCCTCAATCCCTCTTGGAGTGAAGGACCCGCCGCCGAATTGCCGCCGAAGAATGAAGAGGCGCGGTAGAGCTGCTGCCGAAGTGCCGCTGATCGCGGCTTTATCTTTTTTTTGTTTTTTTCGCTTTGCCGCTTGGGGCGGCAAAAAAGCTGGAGCCGGCCCTGCCTATTGCAGTGTACTTACGCCTTCCTCTGAAACATCTGGTACTGGTCTGTTATTGAGAAGGATCTGAGGTCTGATGGCAGCATGGCAATTCCTATGATTCTATATTTCTAACAACCTAGAGGCTGCACAACTTGCAGGATTCATCTAATTCCACTTCTATGCAGATAGGGATTTAGGAGGCTATTGGACTTTGGGCTTTGCCTGTGGACTAAGTTTAGTTTAGAAGGAAGAAAATTACCTGCAAGTGTGAAGGCCCTATTAATCGTTACTGGAGTGGAGGATTCTTATAAAGGAGTGAATCAGGTTCTGCCCTTCAATTCCCAATACCCTAATTAACTGCTTCTATTTTTTCCAAGCTTCCCAACCTTTTGTCCTTTTCTTGATCTCCCTCACAAAGAACTGAAATGTAACCAGTTTTTTTTCTGTGAAAACTTAGATTCACCCCTCTAAACAATATTATCATATTTTATGATGAAGGTCCAAAGTTCTATATCTTACGGAAATGTTACTGCAGCATTTTAGACCTGTTGGATAGAAATTGTAGTACTCTGATAAGGGAAAAGACGAGGAAAATTAATATTGTAGGGCAACTTACCACAATCCCTGAGCCTTTAGGGCCTGATCCTGTATTATTAATGGCATTCTGATATCTCTGAGAAGTAATCCATTGTGTAACATTATTAAAGAAGCCTGATTTTTTTCAAATGCAGTTTTAGGTTAGCTCAAGGTAAAACCTATCCATTTTGTGCTGTTTTGTAAATACCATTGCTGAACTATGAGGACTTTTTTCTCTCTTTCCTCCATAGTGTTATGAACAGTTCTATCACAGACCTAACTACATAACACAACGTGGTGGCAACTGTAAACATCATATTTACCATACCCATTCCTAGAGTTTGTCACTTTAGTTCAGATTGTTTTCTATTGAACTAAGATGACATAATGGACCATATGGTCAAAACATTTATTTTAAATGCAAAGAGTTTGTGCATGTTTTGTGTGCACAAGCATTGCATTTGTGCATGCAACATTTGTAGATGGTTGTGGTGTAGATCAAGTAATTGAATACTTGTCTTCATAACTGCATTCACAAATGCCTATTAGATTTCCTAGATATTGATGTTGTATGGCTATGATAGCTGTGCACTCACATTTTATATGGACACTTTATCATCTGCTTTGAAAATGTAACCCAAGGCTCTAGTCCTTAAATCTGGCTAGCCTATATTCAGTATAGAACCAGGGAAGGGTCAGAAGGTGGTTGTACGCCATCTTTGTGTTCCCTCAATAATTCCTAGGGCAGTCAGTATATGGTATTCCCCCCACCCCTCAGTGTATGTTGGAGCTGTGTTGTCTTGTGGATTTGTAAGACTGGACTTTTAGAAATAAGGCTTTGTTAGAACTAAAACAGAGGTACTTAAGACAAAGGAGAGCCAGGTGCTCCTAGCTATGTGTCTGGTGAAGCTGACTCTAGACTACTTCCAACCAGATCTTCCTAGCATGAGCTCTTCTCTTAATGGCACAGTATATACTCCTAACATCTCCCTTTTTCCAGCAAAAGCAATCCCAACAATTTAACATGTATACTATCTTTCTATACAAATACAATAACATACTCATCTTTGTTAGCAGTGTTCAATGAGTCTTTCACATGCTCTATGCAGCCTATTAGATCTACGAGGCACTACTTCAGTCCTTGCACTAGTTGAATCAGCAGCCTCTTCTGCTTGCTGGTCTGAAGGATCCTCAGTGGTTTTTTCAATTGCTTTTGCCTGTAGCTGTCAATGAAGTATCTGCCTCCTTATCCTCTTCTTCTTCAAGAAGATGGCTGATGTCTCCTGTTCCTCTGAAATGCACGTCCTTCAGGAGTCTGTGCTTCATAAGCTCATGGGGCGACTTCATGAGTCACTACTGCCCTCTGTGCCCAGGAAGTACCATCATGAATCCGCACAGCAACTGAGGATTTCCCAGGCTCTAACACACTGGACCCACTGTCATAATACATCTTTTGTTTAAATACAAGCAACATGATAAGTATAGGGAGTCTTGTTCTCAACTTCCTGCCAAACAGTCTCTCTGCAGGTGACAGTCCATGATGCATTGGTGCTGCTCTATAGTTCAATAAAGACAAATATGGAGCTGTATCTGAGTCAGTGGCCTTTTTTCAAATCTTTTAATAATTTTCACACCATTCTCTACCAGAACATTGGATTGAGGACACCTGGAAGTTGAAGTTACATGATTAATCCCATACTCTCTTAAAAAAAAAAATCATGTCCATCAAACTGTGAACCTTTATCAAACATAACTTCAGCGATTCCATGCCTGGAAAATATGGATTTCATGCACATTAGAACATGTTTTGATATGGTATTTTCTAATAAAACAATCTCTGGATAATGAGAATAATAATCCAAAATAAAACCATAGTTTTTACCTGCATATGTAAATCACACCAACTTTAGACCAGGCCCTTAACTGGTCATTGTTTATCATCATAAACAATGTTTTCTGTTCAGGTTGGTATTTCTGATATTTCAGACATGAACAATGAGAGAGAGAAAACTGTTAATTTGTCGCCAATACAGTATCTCTCTCTGACTCTGCTTTTACATTTAAGAACATAAGAACATAAAAATAGCCGTACTGGGTCAGACCAAAGGTCCATCCATCCCAGAATCCTGTCTGCCGACAGTGGCCAATGTCAGGTGCCCCAGAGGGAGTGAACCTAACAGGCAATGATCAAGCGATTTTTCTCCTGCCATCCATCTCCACTCTCTGACAAACAGAGGCTAGGGACACCGTTTCTTACCCATCCTGGCTAATAGCCATTAATGGATTTAACCTCCATGAATTTATCTAGTTCTCTTTTAAACCCTGTTATAGTCCTAGCCTTCACAACCTCCTCAGGCAAGGAGTTCCAGAGGTTGACTGTGGGCTATGTGAAGAAGAACTTCCTTTTATTTATTTTAAACCTGCTGCCCATTAATATCATTTGGGCCCCTAGTTCTTATTTCTGCATGCCCAAGTGTTCTTTATGTATTCTGGTGAGCATGTCAGCTTGTAACATCTTAGACACTATTGTTCTATTTCCTTTAAGCAATATGCCATCAATAATGGACCGTTCTGTTTTGAACCGGAATTATGGACTTAGTATATAATGTCCTGGACACACAGCAGTAATAACCTTACTTACCCTCTGTAAAGTCTCATCCTTAGCTGTTGCCTCAGCAAATTCATTCCTCTTCCTTTCTGAGATAGGACAATTCTTTATCAGGCTCACGTGCACAATGTCTGACTGCTCATGTTTCTACCACTATTTTATCAAATGGTCTGGGCAATGTGTCCCTTATCTCCTCTATCATATGTACTCTTTGTATCAGCCCAAGGGCTTGTCATGTTTTTCAATCCAATATAGGTGCTTTATTCCCTTTAACCACCACTACGTTTATCAATTCTATTTGATCTTTTACTTTAACTTCTAGTACACATCTAGTAGGAGTGTCGAGTGTCAGTGTCCTGTTTTCTATTCATTATCTTTATTCTGTTCAGAGTGATTTCTTCTGCCTGATACAGTCTTACTGCTTTATCCAAAGTGAGATCCATATCTCCAAATAGTCTTTTTGCAGCTTTGGATCTCTGATTTGAATTATAATTTGATCCCTTATAATTAAATCTGTCAACTGTCGATATTTGCAGGTTTGCCTCATTAGCTTGAATTCTGCAAAGGACTCTCCTTCCTTTTGTCTTCCAAGGTGAAACTTATACCTTTCAAATGTTTCATTGTTTTTAGATGTACTGTATTCTTCTAATTTCTGTTAAATTGTTTCAGAACTTGCTCTCTCTGTCTGACATAGTTGCATGCTATTAAAGACATCTACTGCCTCAAGTCTCGCAATGGTTAAAAAGACTGCTATTTTCTGCTGTTCTTCTTTCTCATCAAAGGCAGCTGCTTGAATATGTATTTGTCCTTGTCCACATGTTTGCTGATTTCCTCAAAAAATTCTAATAGATTGAGGCATGGTTTCTCTTTACAAAAGCCATGTTGACTCTTTCCCAACAAATCCTATTCATCTATGTATCTGATAATTCTGTTCTTCACTATGGTTTCAACCAATTTGCCTGGTATTGAAGTTAGGCTTACTGGCCTGTAATTTTCAGGATTACCTCTGGAGCATCTTTTTAAAAAAATGATGCACATTACCTAACCTCCAGTCATATGGTAGAGAAGATGATTTAAATTACAGAAAAATAAGACTTTAAAAAATGAATGACTTAATTTCAGAACATTGTTATTGATAAATTCATCTTTTAAAAATGGATAGAAACTCTCCACTGATCCTTTTTTAACCTCTATTTTTTCTTTATTTCTTTATCATCAACCCAGAAACCTGTCACATCTTGTCATGCTAGATAGCCTTTAGAAAAGACCAAATATCAGCCATGAACAAATGGAGGACAATATACCATAGCTGAAACTTAGCTATTGTTGGAAATTTCAAAAATGCTGTATTGGCTAGCATAAAATAAATCTCTTCTGCACTATTTTAAGTTGGCAATAGGCCATTTAAATTATTAAAGAACATTTAGTACTGTTTTGTCAGCAATCCAATGCTCCAGTTCCAGAAAGCATCCCTATTCAGGGTAGCATTTAAACACGTATTATCTTTAAGTGTGTTCTTTAGTGCTTTCCTAAATAGGATTGCTTATTCAGGCCCCTTTCTTCTCGCCATAGAAAATAATCTGGACCTACTAGTACCAATGAGCTGAAAAGGCATTTTTTGATTTTGAGAAAAAAGAAAAATTAAACAAGAATTACAATAAAATTATTTAATGGATTAAACAGAAATTGGTGTTGCAGTAACAGAGTGATGCAATTAATACCTGTATCCCGGTAAAAAAGCAAAATGTCATTGTAATGTTTGTTTTCAAAATAATTGTAGGAGAAGTGTGGCACTTAAAGTTTCTTCAGTTTAATTATTTTGTTCTTGTACTCAGAGCACTTTAAATAAAACAGAACTTTAAAACTTTGTTGCAACTAAGGCTTGGTCTACACTAACCCCCCAAATCGAACTAAGGTACACAACTTCAGCTACGTGAATAACGTAGCTGAAGTTCGAAGTACCTTAGTTCGATCTTACCTCGGTCCACACGCGGCAGGCAGGCTCCCCCGTCGACTCCGCGGTACTCCTCTCGTCTAGCTGGAGTACCGCAGTCGACGGCGAGCACTTCCGGGTTCGACTTATCGCGTCCAGACAAGACGCGATAAGTCGAACCCAGAACTTCGATTGCCAGCCGCCGAACTAGCGGCTGGGTATAGACGTACCCTAAGCAAAAGAATTTTGAACTTGCCAGTAGTTTCAGAAAAATTAAATGTAATATAGATATGGCAATAAATTCTGAGAAAAGCCTTCACTACCAAATGTAATATGCAGTACTAATTGAAATCTACACTGGGTAATACTATTTTTGTTGCTACAGTAATTATGCATTGTACATGTCTAAATATTAGTATAATTAAAATGTATTACAATGTAATGGAGGTTAAGACCTCTCCAGTGAAATCTAACTTTTGATTACTCCTTTAATGTTCCTATTTTTTAATTGTTTTTCAACATTTGTATTTGTGCTTATTTAGCATGGCCGCTAATACCTTTTCTTCCAAGTTCTGTATGGATTAGCAGTGCAACTGTCTGTACACACAAGACATAGTTACATAATCACAAAGGGAAAAAAATGCCTGAACAGCTGGCTGAAAGTATGTCTCTTAATGGATTTCCAGACATTTTTCTAACCAGGTATCACATTTGAGGATCAAATTATACTTGCTCAGCACTCTTCAAAATTCAGTGAGAGCACTATAAGTAAGATGTGCAAAAATGCTAAAATTACACTTGAATTCTATGACTTTGAAAAAAAATCTATATTCACTGTTTGTTTAATAGTTTGAATAAATTCAATTATATTGAAACAGAACACAATGTGCCAGTATAATATGGTGATATGTTAACTTAACGCAAATGTATTCTTATTATGCTGAGTATCACTAAAGTACTATCAATTCCATGTACAAGTAAGAGCATAGGAAAGCAGAAAAAGAAGGGAGAAATCATGATTAATATGCTGTTTCCAAATAGTTTTTTTTTAATTTGTGGAGGAGGTAAACAGAGTTATGAATAATTTTATGAGCAGCATAAATAATATATTGAGATCTACTAAAAATAATTTTGCTGCACATACTTGGCTTTTTCTTTTGCTATGACAGAATATAGTAACACACATTTTGGCCAGCCAGGGCTTGTCACATTTGTGCACAAGGGGCTACACCCTCCTGCATCTGTAGAAGGGAAAATAGTCGTGTTAAACTTCCATGAGGCTCTTAAAGTTACTGCCAAGATTTCCCCTTTTGATGGAGTTAGTAACTGTGTGGCCTTCTGGGGAACGACAAGTGGCCTTCAAATGATGCTGAGGAAACATAGGAGGATCTGATGCTCACACTGGATTTTGGGGCATCCACACAGAGAGCCAGTCTCTCTATGCTTCTCTTGAGTTGCTGTGGAGTGAACGTTACTTCTGGTAGGACAGGAAGAATGGTTTCATGGTTAAAGTATACACTCTATGCATCAATTTCCTTGTCAGCCAAATGGGCAAAATAATACTTGCTATCTTCCATCCTTTGTTTGACTTGTTTGTTTGGACTCTGATTTAGCAGAGCATTTAAGCATGTACTTATCCTTAAGCATGCAATTAGTGCATTAGAGTCAATATGACTATTCACATACTTATTTAAGCACACACAGGCTGAGGACACCATTAAGGGGGGTTGGGACTCATGCTCACCTGTTCCAAGTTTAGCTGTCTCCACAGGTGGGTGGAGGGAAAGAGTATAGGGCTTATGATAGGTTTATGCGGTAGATGGGCTGCGATGAATTCCCAGCCCAATTTTCAGGGTTCTAGGGCTTGGAATTCACAGTAGAGGGTAGTTAACTTGAGGTGTGATACGGCCATCCAAGTCAATAATAAGAAAGAGAAATTGATTGGAGCCCAGGCAAGTTGGAAGCTGAGCCCAAGAAATGGGCTAAAGACAGGTGAAAGAGAACATAGTCTGAGAGGAAAGATTGTGATCAGCAAGAGGCTGGAACAGAAGATTTGGTTTTGTCTCCATTTGGACTTTGATTAACTAGACATTTTGTGACTTACCTAGAGGACTAAGGTAGCTCAGTGACCTAACCATGGTGGTTCCCCACCTGAGAGTGGAAACTGAAGCCATACAGTGAGGGAAACTGAGGCAGCAGATGGGCCAGAAGCCGGACTGGGTAAGTCCCTGATACATGTGTGCTTAACTGTTCTGATGAATTGAAGCATTAGAGTGTATATTTTTTGTTTGTTTTTGCAGTAGGGACTGTCTTTTATTATCTATACGTACAGCAACTAGCATACTAATAAAAATAGTTTCATTCATGTTTTCAAAATACTTTGAGACCCTTTTGTGGAACATGCAGTAGAAGTATAAAACATTATTATTTATTATTAATTATTTTATTATTTTATTACTATTTTATTTATTTTATTAGCAGCATTAACTTCTGCTGGCTTTTGTGACAGTTTCTATTGTTGAAGGTTTCTTGAAAGGCCATTAATATTGTTTTAAAAGGCAATACATTCTCACCTTTTGTTTTGTCTTAGCAAATCTTACAGAAACTAATTTTAACTATATTATGTTCCTACAATAAAAACGTTAAGATCTTAATCATAACTATTGAAATTTAGTAAATCCATCTTTACTTTAATGTCTCTCACTTAATTCATTTTATTTTTATTAGCACCATAATGAAAGAAGATGGATTTAGAATTTTTGAGAATTATACACTTTATTACTGAGATCATTTACATTTTTTCCCATCTGGCTGTAATAATTTCATATTAGGTCACCCTGTCCACTTGTAACATTACTCACCAGCATTCTAACTAGATAATATCATTTACCTTCTGCCATTTTTATAATCTTCATAAGCATTGGTGTTTTACGTAACCCATTTTTAAAGTCTTTCCTGTGGGGGGAGAGAGAGAATATTTGATCCATTCTTTAATCTGTCATTGACCTCACTGGAAGCTTTACCTGATTACTGACTGCATAACACACCTGTCTTTGTGGCCACATTTTCATACCTTTATTTGTACTGTGTAGTACCTTACTCCATTGAGTTGTTGTACCACTTGAATTATTTGTAGAATAAGCAACTACAAAACTGACACTGGGATAAAGGCAGACACTGGGACACTGGGACACAGGATATGTCCACTTATGTTGGAATAACTTATGTCACTCGAGGTGTAAATAAGCCACTCCCCTGAGCAACATAAGTTACACTGACTTAAGCTCTGGTGTAGACAGCCCTATCAGCAGGAGAGCTCCTCCTCCCCACTGATTGGGGGTGGATTAATTAAATTGACAGGAGAGCTCTCTCCCATCAGCTTAGAGCGGCTACACTAGAGGGTTTAGAGCGGAGCAGCTGCATCAGTGCAGCTGTGCTGCTGTAAGCTCTCTAGTGTAGCCACAGCCTTAGTAACTCACGTTTGTCCTTTAACACAATATGTAACTTTACATGATAAAACCTTCAATTGCACATATATAGCTATAGAGTCAGAAAAAGTTAGAAGAGGTGGTTTTACAGCATCTGAGAGATGGCACTCATATATGCAGACTGGTATTATGGGGCTTTAGAAAGGCTTTACACTCCTTACGTGTTTGTTCCAAAAATGAATTGCCCTCATGTTCCTCTCATATCTGAACTAGTAGCTGAAAGCCCGTGCTGTCACATGAGTGAAATTTGTAACGTCACGTGTATTAAAAAAAAAACACATCTGAAAATGGCTGAGAACTTACCATCCAATTTTTAACAGACCACAAATCCCTGTAATGATTGAACCCGGTGATATTCTAACAAAAAGTGCTCTCAGCCATGCTTCTAGCTGTTCCCAGCATTTCATATTGACTGAACAGACATTCTAGGCTTCAGAGTGGCATTCCTGGAATCTTATTAGATAGTACAAATAAGAGATAGCATCTACTTCAATGGTCACAAAAGTCTCCAGAGGAGAGTTGCAACAATTATCCTAACATCACCACTAAAATTATGGAAAAGATATATATATAGAGAGAGAGGAAATATTACACAGCAACTTTGTAATCAAAAATCTCAAGGCAGCAAATTGTATTAGACATGTGAGCATCTGGCATCATTTGAAATGGAAAAACAAGTCAAGTAATGGTGAGAAGCATCCATAACAACTTATTTATCAACATGGACAAAAGGAGAGAGAATAATCTGATTTCCCACATGACCTGATGTGTGTACTTTGTAACAATTCCAGTGAATGATGTTCAGGGCTCCAGTTTTGGAAGTGTGCACTAACAATATGAAATTGCTCACAATGTTCTCAGCTGCAAGAGAACTATCTGCCTGAAGTATTTGGCTAAGAAGCACAATATAGGAGGTCATTGTTAATTAATAAGATTATACACCTGGAACAGTTTAACCTGACTCTTCTTGTGAACATGCTTCTACTGACACTCCGCTCTGCCAGTTATATTCCTGTCCTTCTTAAAAGCCACTCACTTGGAAACATATGTTTTGAACAATTGTTAACTTGATAGATCCCAAGTGTGTATTTAACAATTACAGTATTTTTAAACTCCACCCCTAATCAGTTACTCCAAAAGGCTACAACGCCACTGAAAAGCCACACGTAAGTTGAGATAGCAGTGCTATGGAGAAGGTAGCATTCTGGTCTGAATTCCTCTGTGTTCTTTTAGTTTTATATCTTGGTGGAAATGTTTTCTTTTTGTATAAAAGAAAGTAGCAACAATGTTCATAGTGTCAAAAAACAGTTCTTCCGGCAAATGGATTTTGTAACTAACTAAATGCCTCTGCTTATTGCAACAAAAATACAGGTTCTCTGAGTGGTACCCCTTAACTAGAGTGAACTCTGAACTCCAGAAGACATTCCATCTAAAAAAATAAGCATTTGTACAGGTTCCTAGTATAATATTCAGACAAGAAAGGGAGAAATAGTAACTCACTAAGATTGAGAGTTGGAATTGGAATTTATAAATAACGAAATAGCTATTTTTGTCTGAGAAACATGGGACTGGGGAGATATTGTACAGTATGCCAGATAAGGGTCATTTTCCTGATATAATTTGTTTATGGACAGGGATGACAAAAATGGAAATGACTTTGGAAAGATGAAATTCTCACGACAGAAAGGCAACCAGGTCTGATATATAGCACTGACACTGAAAGTTAAAAAGGATTAAAAGAAGGAAAGCCTGGATTGTGTAATCTGATCCCTCAATTATGCTTGTACAGATCCAATTGCAGGACTGGGGCCTGAAGTCTTAAATTATGTTAGGGGTTCTGATGGAAGATTAAATTTCTGGGCACAAGAAACAAACATTAGTTAAAAGCAATGACCCTCTTAGGGTATATCTACACAGCAATTGAAAACCTGCAGGTGGCCCATGCCAGCTGACTCGAGATCACAGGGCTTGGGCTGCAGGGCTGTTTAATTGCTTTGTAGATATCTGGGCTCGACCTGGAACTAGGACCCTGTGAGGTGGCAGGATCCCAGAACTTGGGCTGCAACCCAAGCCGCAAGGTCTATGCCATAGCCCAGCCCTGCAAGGCTGAGTCAGTTGGGATAGGCCAGCTGAAGATGTCTAATTGCAGTGTAGAAATACCCTTGGGGGCTGACAAAGCATAAAGAGTTAGATTCTGTGACTCTGCAAACCTAAAATTCAGTTTGAGAACAGGCTTGGATTTCCAATCCTATTTTTCCCTGTCATTTCAATATAGGATTTTTCATCAGGGTATTTTGTTTTATTCATTTGTCTTTTCTATGTATAGGTAATCTATGCTTGTAGTAGAGATACAAGCACGCCCTAAAAGCTAGGTTGGCAAACAAATGTGTCCTGTTTGTCTCTCTCTCTCTCCCCCCTAATTTCATTACTTTTCTCTTTCTCTCTTTTAGGTGGAATATGAACTCTGTCATATTTGAATAATTTAGATTGCACAGTGTTCAAGCAGATTCAAAATAAGGTAAAACAAATACACTCATCTCTGGTCCCAACATAGAGAGAATGATTATAGTTTGGCATGGGGGGAAAGCTTATAAACAACTTTGTAGCATTTAGTGACAGAGCACTTGGAAAATTTAGGTAATGCCCAATGCTTGATGTGAATGTAAAAGAGTGTTTTGTGTACAGTGAGAACACTGCTGTGTTGTTAAGTGAGACAAACGAGACATTTCTCTTGGGTAGTTGTAATTGTGTTTCTTGAATTTTTCTATCTTGAAACTGGAAATATTGTAGAGCAATACTTCTGCAGTGGGGGAATGGACAGAGTAGTTAATTATGGAGTGGAGGAGTAGCGCTGCATTACAGTGTTGTGAGATGAGATGTAGTGAGAGGAATAGGGAAGTAGTGTTTTACAATATGTGTGACATACAATATGACAAATATTTAAATTGATCTTTTCTCTGAATCTTGAACATCACTGTAAAGATGAGATGAGATTAGATGAGAGTTTCTGCAAGCACAAAATACCATTATTTTTCTGTGAGATGGCTCCTAATGTGCTCATTACTTTAGCAGGTATGCACTCACTATAGTAACTCAACACTGTTTGGACTACATTGATTCTTTTTCAAATTTAATGGAAAATTACAGTAAGTTCCCTCCCCCACCCCCTTTTTAATCTTAAATATGTCCATTTACAATCTTAAAATCAAATTTTGGCCTTGCATCATTCTTATGCCAGAATGACTTCAGTGGAGTTACTCCTGATTTATACAAGGGAGTGAGGATAATAATGCCCATAGTAAATACAGCATATACTTCTGGTATAATACCAACTGAGGTTGGTGTAGAAGGTCTTCATAATACTCAAGGCAGTAGATAGTTTGGGAATAGGATTCTATCTAAGTGACCACTATCTCCTCTGGAATAGAGGGTTGTAGTACTGGATCTAACAACAAGAGAAGTGGATCTGTGCACTGGGGTACTGGGAACTCCATGTTATATTGTGTGGTCTTTGACAGTTCAGACCCCATCACACTATATGTCAGGACGTTCTGTACCCAGAGGAGTGTAGACTTTTCCCTGGAGGTCCTTAACACTCATATGTATTCTGATTTTCATTTTGAATCTAAGCAGGGGATATGAAAGTATAAGGTCAGTTATCAGATTTCATTGTCCACCTACTTTATATATTCAGTCAGCAAATGCTGCCTACTGTGTAATGATTAAATGCCTTTAAAACAGTCTCAAGAAAGAAACCTCTGAAAATTATATGCAGGGAAAAAAAATCTGTTTTGAATACAGAACAGCATTCATATTTAGAGTTCATTTCAACATAGTCACAGATGTTTGGACTGAATCTAATGTGTACACTGAATACTTTGGGGCAGATTGTCATCTGCATTTCAGTGGCCAGAGAGGATGAAAACTTGGTAAAGTCCTTACTGAAGAGTCTATGGAAGTCAGCTGCCTCAGCAACATCATGCCATATTGCTCTTAGATCCTTCAGAGGACTCATTGAGATGAGAACCTAAATGTCATGTAGGGAGGGGATGTATAATGAGCAGCATGGTGAAGGCGAGGGCCAGAATATTTTGCTCTCTTCTACCGGAAACAGCTGGAAAGCCTTGAAAGTTTAATACAACCTGATCTTATATTAATAATTGTGTAGTATTTTCTCAGGTAGAGCATGTTTGGGTGCTATATAGCTGCTTTGAGGTTGGGGAAGGGAATGCCCCTCATGTTTTCTGGAGCTCAACAAGATTTTGACCCAGGTCAGGGCTTTACAACAGGTCAATTGGACCATAATCCTTTTTGGGTACCTGGAATTCTGCTCCATTACCCTTCACAATGTGATGTTTGGAACAGCTGTTAAAATTGGGCAGTGCCAAATTTCATTAACTCCCAGTATTTTCCCAGGATCTCTTATAGGTCAACGTGTTTGTTATATAAGCATTACTTTAGTGAAATGTTTGTCATTATTGTGAAATTCACAGGAGCTTAAGATGCAAGTCAGATTTTGTAGCACCTTGCTGCTGAAGATAACTGTAAAGAAAAGTTTTTCACATGGATAAACACTGAGATAGTTAATCTCTAATGTAAACTTTCCTGTCCCTTTAATGCACAAATTATGAGCAAAAACATAGGTAAAACTGAAATGTTTTGATCTCTGTGAAATCATTGAGACTGTTTCTTTCTTTTTGCTAAGACTACAATATTTCACAGCTCTGCCTACTGTACAGCTTAGTTTGGAAAGTCACAGGAGAGAGTGAATAGCTGGAACAATCATGACTCTTCAGAGTTGTCTTGTTTCAGATCAAAAAGCTCAAGACTCTTGAACGAGGAGTGACAAAGTGTAGCAAACTGATACAAATTCAATATCAGAAGCCTGTCCAAAATCTCTTTCTTGGAATATAGCATGCCCAAACTTAATACAGCAGAAAATTAGGACCATACAGAACATCTGATGCGCAACAAACAGCATAATGTGGTCTGCAAAAATGTGGAAAAAATAAGAGGCAAGCTTATGTACTATAGTACCTATATTTGGAAACAAAATCTAACTTCCTAAAGAATGCACATTGCAGCTACTGTTGCTTATGGCAACAGTCATTTGTAAAAGGTAAGAATTTGATCAGTGTAGCTGTGAGCCTCACCATCTTCAGCAAAAAGATTAAAACCCTCTTCTTGGCTAGACCTAGCCACCACTCAGTAACATCATCAAAATAAAATAATATGAAATACATGCATAGAAGAAATATTGCAAAAGATGGAGGAAAGATCTCATGTCCAATATAATATGTTTCGGAGCTGTGATTGGCTGAACCTGCGGACGCTGCAGGTAAACAAACCGTCCCGGTCCGCTAGCAGATTTCCCTGACCGGCCATGTGCTAAAGGTTGCCGATCCCTGATCTAGTCCATTGAAGGCTCTTCTTATGCTATTTTTAAGGTCCCTGACCTTAGCCAGCATCAGATTCTTCAGAGGAAAGCACAACCCTCCCGAAGTAGGCACATATGAGACAATCTGACTCCATGAAAGTCTCATCCTAATCTTTAATAGTTAGACTAGTTTAAGACTTGAAACATGAGACTTCATCTGTTTTCTAAAATTCTTTTTGTTAGCATTAACTATTATATAAACATTCAATCCTTATTTGAATCTTGGGATTCATGACATCATGTGGAAACGAATTCCACAGCCTAAGTGAATGTATGGAAACATGTTTCCTTAATTTTGAATTTGAATTAGAAACTTTGTTTTAATGTTTGTTCCCTTGTTCTTGTGATGACATAGGGAGAACACAGGCTCAAAAATCTCAATAGGGATTTAAGCACCTTGTTTTGAAAATTTTATTCTTAATGTATGTCTAATAAAAATATTGTCATTCTCTGCTTTTTCTCTGAGAAACTTCAATCAAATTTATAGGCTCTATGAAAAATTTATATTCATTTTGTATAATATCTATCTTTCAGAAGCAGATACCTCTGTAGTGGTAGAAAAATTCGGGTAATTAGTATATTTTATTGCCTATTTTTGCCCTTTGAACAGCAGCAAATTTCCATTTCCTCTGAAATAATTCCAGATAGTGTTATTTTCTAGAGTAACACTACCTAAACTGAAGCCATTTGCATTAGATCCATAGGCTGAGGCACACATCTCTGGCATCCCCGCGAGGCCATCACATTTTGTCCCTCTGATCAATGGAATTTATACCTGTTGTCTTACAAAAATCTTCTTTCCTAAATATGCTGATCAAAAGACAAACTGGACTAGTATGAGTTGACACATTACTGTAGAGAATACTTGTGTTACCGCATGACTGAAGAACAATAGTATTACATATTATTGACTGCACTAAATATTCTCTGAAAATTGTCCTTAAATTCATCTTTAAACCAATTTAATAAAAGCTACTTGGAAGAATATATACTATTGTACAACCACACTGCAGTGTACAAGTTTTTTTAATCAGTTCTAAATATGACTCATTAAGTTAGGGTGACCAGATAGCAAGCGTGAAAAATTGGGACAGGGGGTGGAGGATAATAGAAGCCCATATTTAAAAAAAAAAAAAAAAAAAAGCCCCAAATATGAGGACTGTCACTATAAAATCAGGACATCTGGTCACCCTACATCAAGTTCACAGAAATCTTTACAAGTGAAAATAGGTTCATGTCCTGTTCACGTACCATTCTGAAATGATATGAAGAACTATAAAGCCTATGCAATTTGGCAAAGACAATTTTGAGAAGTTTTAGAGTTAAAATGATTGATGCATATTCAATAGCTGTGGCTGCAAGAGTGCCAAGTCACATGTCTGGCATACTTCTGGGCCAATGATATTCTAACACCTGCTATTCCAACTGTCATCTTGGATTCACCATTTGCACTAAATGCTACAAAAGTTTGACAAATAATTTATCAGCAAATCCATGTTTCTTCAAGAAAGTGGACAGATGTTCTCCAATATCCTCATATTGCACCTGCTAATTTAAATGGATATTAATGACTCAGACTCTGTATTGCTAGACAAAAAAGAAAATAAGGTTTCATACTGGTTAGTAGATTCATTGATTCAAATGGATTAGTCTTTTGAACAATTTTGGCCACTGATCTTATCCATAATGTTACATATTGGAGGGGAGGGATAGCTCAGTGGTTTGAGCATTGGTCTGCTAAAGCCAGGGTTGTGAGTTCAATCCTTGAGGGGGCCACATAGGGATCTGGGGCAAAATCAGTACTTGGTCCTGCTAGTGAAGGCAGGGGGCTGGACTCAATGACCTTCAAGGTCCCTTCCAGTTCTAGGAGATAGGATATCTCCATTTATTTATTTATTTTATTTTAAATATTTATGTGCCTATTTAAGACTACCAAGGGTGCTCCCGTGACTGATGGCAAGAAAAGACAATGAGGCTTCAGTCTTTCATTTCAAATTCTGTTTCTATGTGTGAGATTGACACTGCCTTTTGTCTAATCACTTAAATGCATAGAAAAATCACCCTTTTTCCTCCAATGAGGAAAGGGGGAAAGACAGTATCAGGCACTTATTATAATTTACCCATAGAGGAAAGCTGATTGTAAAGTGTAGCTTTCCACCTCTGTTTTTATCTTTCTTAAAGAGAGAGTACTAATTAGTACTAGAACTAATTGACTCTGTGATTTCCCTTGGCCCTTGCCTTATGTATAGTATAGACCCTCAATAGGATTGGGAAATGTACTTTAAATGGGTACTGGTAAGTGGGAGTAGAGAAAAAACAGCACATCAGGCATAAGAGACTCAGAAATAACATTTAAGAATCATAGAAAATACAACACTTCAATACCTATGAATTAAGTCAACAGTGTTCCTATAAGATAGGGAAACTGTGGTACAAAAAGATTGTCAATTGCCCAAAACCACACAAGAAGTTTTAGGCAGAACTAGAATTAAACTGCAATCAGATCTCCAGATTTCTAGTCCCACAACTTGACAATAATATTCCTTTTCTCTGTCCAAGATTTCCCCCCACTACTTCCCCCAATAGCAGAACAGTAGATCACCGTGTATTCTTCTATAGAGACAGTTACTGCCATCCATCCAGGAAGATAAAACTGCCTCATCTCCTGTGAAGGGGGGCACATGACCTTTGCAGCTTTCTACAGGAGACCCCACCGTCCACCTACACCCTGCCCCTGGAAGAATCAATGTTGGAGGACTAGAGAAGTGAAGATGGGTATTCTACACCTGCCTACAAAAATATTTCTGGAGAAGCCATCTTGGAAACTACAGACACCTGGTCCTGGAAGGGCTAGTGGCAGCCAATCAGAACCCAGCAGGCTCTGCTAAAAGTTGCTGTAGCTCAGTTGCTGGCTGTGACCACAAGAGTAGGTAAGTTTGCTCTTTTCTGGTAGTAGGAGCCTGAGGATTAGCCAGGATTTATCTCTGGCTGCACTGCATAGCTGGGTTTGCAGGGAGAAAAGTGTAGGCCTAACTTGACATGAGTAACATCTCATTTTTCTGTGGGCATGATTAAGCTGTAAATAAGGGTATAACAAGTCTCTCTAGCTAAGATAAGCAGGAAAACCCTGGTAGTAGGGACAGTGGACAAGATAAATCTGGAATATAGAGGAACAGGTGATACATGGACAGAGCATGCTGTACAGGGATTGGTTCCTGCAGTATAACAAAGTCACTCATGAAGTGTGTGATGCAATGTAGAGTCAGGAAAGCAGGTGTTAATAAAGCAGTATATAAGGAAAGGTTTTGCTGTGTAACTTTGGATTTGTGATGTACCCTGCCTCCATCTCCTGCATTTGAGCCTGGCCAGCTCAGCAGTAGTGTTCCTGTATGCCAAATAAAGGTACTTAACTGACAAATTCCGGAATCAAACTGGGTTTTTGGGAACCAAGTGGACATGGTCTATCCCAACAAAAGGGACTTGAGAACTTTTGACCCTGAGATAAGGCTGAAGATAAAGGGGCCAGGTAGGAAGAGGCCCAGGAAAGTAGTAACAACAAATTGAATTGAATAGTACAGGCTTTTGCTTATAGGTTCCCTGGGTTGGAACCCAGAGTAGTGGGTGGGCCCAGGTTCCCCTGCTGTCCACCGGCAAAATGGTATGAACTCTGAGAAGGGCGGGACGGGCCTAATCTAAGCCCTGAAGGTTTGGGCTGAATTTAGGGAGTGAAGACCTTGGTGAGGGGAGATACAATGTTTATTTGTTGGGCCTTTTGCTACCCCACAATGAGTTCGTTTTGATTGTGTGACCCACCAGAGGGTTGAGCCACTGAAAACCTGCCAAGTGAGGTCAACAACCTACAGGAGTTCCAGGAGTGGGGAAAAGTCTGAAATACTGCATCCAGCTGCAAGGAGGCACTCAAGAGGTGAGTGCTCCTCCTTACAATTCCCTTTAAAAAACCTGCATATCAGCCTTGATGAACATGGAATGGTGTCTAAGAGTATCCTTAACCAATGATAATGGCAATAAGAGAGAAGTAAACGGAATAAATATTTGATTCTGAATTGCAGAGAGGGTTGAATCCAGTCTCTCTTTATATGCACATGACAAGGCTGTGTTAATCATACAGTCAGATTTCTTTCTGCTGAAAGGGTCCAGATTGTATACACTTTAAACAGAAGCTTTTTATAGAAGATGAGGTAATGGGTTTGGGAGAAGAAAATTCGCAAAGCATCTGCTTTTCCCACATTCCTGCAGCTGTACCACCTCTCAGCTCTTGCACAGCAAGAACACACATCCAAAATACCACATTTAGACAGCAGTTTGGAAAAGATTTCTGAATCCTTAACAAAGATTATCATTGTTTTACATCAATTAAGCTACAATTGATGTAACTTCCACAGTTAGTCTCTTTTTTTATTTGCAGATTAGTCTGAATTTTTAGTTAAATAAATGCACCAGAATGACAAGACACTGATAAATAAACAAAATTTCAACCAACTCTACATGTATTAATTAAATAATGCTGTAAGGTCCAAGTCACATTAATGTCAATCAAGGAATCAAAAATAAGATTTAAGCTCAGTTTTGAAATTCGAATAAGGTACTACCTAAAATGATGATTAATAGCAATGCATACAAATAGTTTATAACAAAGAGATTACCATAACTTAGTTTTATTGACAGGCCTGGTTAGAGGTATCATGCATGTAGCATAATAATGCTTTTAATTAACACAGATTACAGTTAAACCCCAAATGAAGTCAGAAGGAGCGCAATACTCTGTTATTCCCAGCAGAGACAGGTTGCCCAAGGACACCTGCTTACTTTCTATTCAGACATAGTTGACAGGTGTAATTGCTACAGTTATAAGGTACCACACTACACTTCCTATGCAAGCCTGCTTTTTTCTTGAGGTAAAAAGCATTACAAAAATATTAAAATAACATAATTGCATGCTAATAAGCTTACCAAATATCATCCCAACTCTAATGTGGGCTCTGGCCAGATCAATCCTTCAAGACCCCACCACTGGGATTTCCTTTGTGGTCACAAGCTCCTCTCAGCCTCAGCACCCAGTCCTTTTACCCCTACCCTAAGGATTGGGTCCCTCTGTGGAGCAGCAAACTTGTCTATTTAATGGATCCACAAAAAGGCTCTGAGGCTGTTTAAAACTAGGCTGTTTAACAAAGAAAGGGGTTTTGAATAGTCCTGGAGAATCCAGTTTGAACTAGTATATGAAGCCACTAGGGGGGTGGCTTCAAAGAACTGATAATGAAGGCAATACATTAGCATCCATGTCCCTACTAGCGAAGGTACATTCAATGCCACAATAAAGTGCATACACACTTGCATTTTAATACAAAGTATCCCAAAGGTATCAACCCTGATTCAATATGGTTTAACTGAATTTAGTAAAGATTATCTTAATTCTATAAGGTTTGTTCAGGATATTATCAGTCTGTCACAAAACCTAACCTGTTTTGCCATTGCCACATAATAGCAAACTAGTATGACATTACTGGGAATTGTTTTCTTCCCCAAAATAATCTTTTAATATAGAAGGAGATAATCTGCCATATTTTCATACTGTATTATGCATCACTCCTTAAAATAGCTCAAACACTTTCCTTGGTTTCAGTCCCTCTATCCCCAGTGTTTCTCTGCCCCATTCCCTTACGTTTGTGCACGTTTGAACAGTTTTCTGAAGCTGGCCTTTCAGGTCAGACTGAGGCATTTTCTCTTCTTGTTCCAACAATGTGCTGGGATCTGGCTAGAGTACAAAATCAATTTAGAGATGCAATTCAGAGAAACATTGTTAGATATTGTAAGAAGTATCTATTAGTAAGTCTTTGAAATCCCCAGTCCATACAATGATAGACAAATATTTTGCCTCCTATTGATTACTATCAGCACGCAGTATATTATATTGGTTTTTATTAAAGTCTTGTTTTTTCCCGAAATAGCAGGTATACACATTTAAACAGGTGCATTGTACAAAAAATATAAAATCCTTCAAAGCATTTTCCTATTGGTTGTCTTTCAGTATATATCACCCTATGTGCCACACAGAGTACTGCAGGCAAGATAGAAAAATTCACAATACCTGTGAATTCATAATTCAACAAATAGTAAAAGGAAAGCAATTGGCCTTCTATAGCCAAAATATAACCTGCTTCAATATTTTTCAGTTTGTTTCTCTTCCCCTGAGAAAGCATCAGTTTGACACATTGCAATAAAGACTACATTGTTCTCATTTTGCCTTTTCCCCCTCAACCACTGCAATATTTAAAATGTCAATCATGCATTTATATTTTCTTTACTTTCACCAAATCATGTTTCCAGAGACGCTATGCTATGTTACCTTGAGAAAGTCCACTCTGGTTCTAATTAACTCGCAAGGCTATATTTGGGCATTGCACTATTCAAATGAAGCACAAAGGAATTGTAATGTAGAACTTTACATTCTAATTTTATAACTTCAGAGAAAAAAATGTGCTTTGAAATATTATTGCACTGCATATTTCATCAATGTTCAGTTAACTCATATAAGATGAAGGACCTAGCGAAGGTCCCCCTTGTGATCAGACACCAGGCTGTTGTATTGGACCCAACCTCTGGATCCCGTGTGCTTCCAAGCCTACTGGGTCTGAGTAACCATGTCTTAGTCTGGCCTCTCTAGCACTCTCCGAGGGTACAGACCCCCTGTCTGGTACCCCTTCTTAAGATGTAGGATCCCATGGTCCAACTGACTTTGGCCCCCACATCTTCCCAGATGCTTAAACTCTCCCTCCCCAGAGTTCCACCCTCATAGGTACTCTTGGTTACAATTTAACTCAGGACTATGTGAGAGTTAAACACGTAACACACAAACTTTTGCAAAGGCACTTCTTAACCATGCACAGCTTACTCATAACAAAGCACACAAGTTACTTATCTAGGGAAAAATAACAGAGAGCTGCACTCACAACCCTCCATCAGTTTTCTTACCCCTCCTGGGAGCCTTTTGGGTATTAGTCAGTGTCCTTCAAGTGATTCAGGACACTCCTAACTCCACCCTTCCAGCTCAGTCTTCTCAGAAGCCTTCCTGTTTATCGGTGGTCTTGGTCATGAGTCCCAGAGTGAGGCCCTTGCCACAGCCATGCTGAATTCCCTTTATTTTAGGATGGGGCTGAGGGGTAGAGCTGCTAAGAGTCATTAGCAAGTCACTAAACTTTGTGAACTGGCTGGAGAACTTTCTGTGCTATCTCTCCCCCAGGTAAGAAGCACCTACTCCTTTTCCAGTCTTGCTATGCATTACAACCAAGCAATGCATATACTAGTTTAAGCTAGCTCTCAACACTGAGTACAAAGTAGTCATGTACAAAATGGAAGTTCTAATGCACAATGCATAGTACAAAACAAAATAAGATTTGCAATGTGACACAGACTGTTTCCTTGAACAGTCACACAAAGTAAATAATGAATAATAGATTCATAGATCTTTTGAGGCTGGAAAGGACCATTTGTGATCGAGTCTGATCTCTTGCATAACACAGGCCATAGGACTTCCCTGAGTTAATTCCTACTTCAACTCCAATAGCTGTGGTTGAACTAGAGCATGTCTTTTAGAAAACATTTAATCTTGATTTTAAAATTTTCACCACAACCTTTGGTAAGTAATTGCCCTCTCTGCAATAAAAAGGAGAAAAAAAAGGCACACTTATTTCTAGTCTGAATTTGTCTAGCTTCAACTTTCAGCCATCAGATCTTACCTTTTGTGCTAGATAGAAGAGCCCTCTACTAGCAAATGTATTTTCCCATGTAAATTTTGTTTCCCATGTACTTATAGGCTGTGATCAAGTCAACCCTTAACCTTCTCTTTGATAAGCTGAATAGAATCATAGAAATATAGGGATGGAAGGAACCTCAAGAGGTCACCTACCCCCTGTGCTGAGGCAAGACCAAGTATATCTAAACCATCTCTGATGCGAATTTGTCTAACCTGTTCTTAAAAACATCCAATAATGAGTCCACAACCTTTCGTGAAAGCCTATTCCAGTATTTAACTATCTTTAAAGTTAGAAAGCTTTTCCTTATATTTACCTAAATCTCTCTTGCTGCAGATTAAGCCAATTACTTTTTGTCCTACCTTCAGTAGACATATTTAAGTTTATCAGGTCCTCTGTCTTCTTTTCTCAAGACTAAACATACCCAGTGTTTTTTAATCTTTCTTCATTGGTCAGGTTTTCTGTTTTGTTTTTTGTTTGCTCTCTTCTGGATTCTCCAATTTGTTCACATCTTTCTTAAAGTGTGATGCTCAAAATTTAACACAATACTACATCTGAAGCCTCACCAATGCTGAGTAGAGTAGGACAATTAACTCCTGTGACTTACGTATGTCATTTTTGTTAATAAATCCCAGAATACTAGCTTTTTCACAACTGCATCCCATTGTTGGTGTATCCATTATTAGCCCCAGATCCTTCTCTGCAGAACTACTGCCTAGACAGTTATTCCCCATTTTGTTTTTGTGCATTTCCCCCCTTCCTATGTCTAGTATTTTATGCTTGTCTTATTGAATTTGAGCTCTTCAATTCATTCACTGGTATGTTTCCCAATCCTCTAATCATCCTCATGGCTTTTATCTGAATGCTCTCCAATTTTTCAACATCCATTTTGAAGTGTGGACACCAGAACTATTCCAGTAGTGGCCACAACAGTGCCAAATACAGAGGTAATATAAGCTCTCTACTCCCTACTCCATATTTCCCCGTTTAGTCATACGAGGATCTCATTAGCCCTTTTGACCACAGCCAAACACTGTTTGATCATGTTCAGCTGATTGTCCACTGTGACCCCCAGTCTGTTTCAGAGTTAGTGCTTCCCAGGGTAGTGCCCAGATTACCAAATGATCCAGATCTTTGTATCGATGACCTCTCCCCTTCGATATTTACACTCCCCCAATTTTTGTGTCATCTGCAAACTTTATCAGTGATGGTTTTATATTTTCTTCCATGTCATTAATAAAAATATAGCATAGGTCCAAGAACTGATCCTGGTAGAACCCCACTAGAAACATGCCAACTCAATGATGAGTCTCTCAAAATATAGTTTGAACCTATCAGCCAGTTTTAAATCTATTTAATATATGCTATGTTGATCTTGTATCATTCTAGTTACTTAATCAAAATGTTGTGTGGTACCAAGTCAAATGCCTTATGGAAGTCTGTTACATCAAAACCTTCACTAACCAGTCTGAGAAGTGATTCAAGATGAGGAGCCTCATTTAGCATACTAGGTACGATTAGAAGTTTTGGCATGGCATGGCATGCAATTACCTACAGTTGTGATCACTTAAATGTGTTACTGGCCTGTATAAGGAATTACTTACCTCATACGTTTCTTGGGAAATAAAAGTATGCGTGCACATACATATGTATGCCCCCCAGCAACAACTTCAGAGTAGATAATCTTGACTGTATAGACTGAGGCCTGGTCTACACTAGGAGTTTATGTCGAATTTAGCAGCGTTACATCGAATTAACTCTGCACCCGTCCACACAACGAAGCTATTTAGTTCGACATAGAGGTCTCTTAAATTCGACTTCTGTACTCCTCCCCAACGAGGGGAGTAGCGCTAAATTCGACATGGCCATGTCGAATTAGGCTAGGTGTGGATGGAAATCAACGGTAATAGCTCCGGGAGCTATCCCAGAGTGCACCACTCTGTTGACGCTCTGGACAGCAGTCCGAGCTCGGATGCTCTGACCAGCCACACAGGAAAAGCCCCGGGAAAATTTGAATTCCTTTTCCGGTCTGGGCAGTTTGAATCTCATTTCCTGTTTGGACATCGTGGCGAGCTCAGCAGCACTGGCAACGATGCAGAGCTCTCCAGCAGAGATGGCCATGCAATCTCAGAATAGAAAGAGGGCCCCAGCATGGACTGATCGGGAAGTCTTGGATCTGATCGCTGTGTGGGGCGATGAGTCCGTGCTTTCCGAGCTGCGATCGAAAAGACGGAATGCAAAGATCTGCGAGAAGATCTCAAAAGCCATGGGAGAGAGAGGATACAGCCGGGATGCAACGCAGTGCCACGTGAAAATCAAGGAGCTGAGACAAGGCTACCAGAAGACCAAAGAGGCAAACGGATGCCAGGATCTCTTCATCACCCTTACAGAGATCCCCTACCAACCGTCCCCAGGCGTTAACTCGGACACAGAATCAGGGGAAGGATCAGTCAGTAAGTGTTTTAAACATGTAAACATTTATTTTTAACAGAACAGGAATATTAACAATATTAACAATGGGTTTTTCATGATTACTTTGCCCTAGACGCTTAACGTTTCAGTCCTTGGCAGTGCAACTACTGCAAAAAAATCTAACAATGTCCGGTTTAGCATGATTGTTTTGCCCTAGGCGCTCTACTGTTTAGTCCCTGCCAGTGCAGCTACAGTAAAATCCGGTCTATATGTCCGGGGATAGAGCAGAAATCCTCCTGGGACATCTCCACGAAGCTCTCCTGGAGGTAATTGGAAAGCCTTTGCATCAGGTTCCTGGGGAGAGCGGCCTTATTGGGTCCTCCGTGGTAGGAAACGTTTCTGCGCCAGGAGACAAGCAAGTACTCGGGGATCATTGCCTTGCAGAGCATGGCGGCATACGGCCCTGGTCTTTGCAGGCTTTCCCAAAGCATCCTTTCTTTCTCGGTCTCTGAAATCCTCATCAGAGTGATGTCGTTCATGGTGACCTGCTTTGAATTAGGTAGGGGAATGTTAGTATTGGGACTGCTTGCCTGTTCCTTTAAAGAACTGTAACCGGCGGTTTACAGCCACGCGGTGGAGGCGTGAGAGGGGCAGCATACAGGGATCTTTCCCTGGGACAGCCGCGAGGGGGTGGGACAGGGGCAGAGTTCATGCTTGCCGGATTGCTGGCAGCAGGGACTGGCATTGCTTTGAACGTGAAAGGAGGCCAGTGCTATTATTAAAGTTTTAAGCAGCCACAAGTCTACTGCTTACCATGTAGGCCTGCTACCCAAATTCCGCTGTCCTGCCCCGCTTGTCTGATCTGCACTGCAAGACCCCAGGCACTGAATGCGAAGGCCGAAAATTCGACCTTGTCCTCAGTGCGCATGTGATAGGTGCTGTGCATGGTCTTGGTCACAGAGAAAGACTATGTTCTTTGTTCACAAAAAAATTTATCTTTCTGAGGAATTCACTCCCTTTTTCCCATCCCACAGCTGCGACTGTCTCCCGACCTACCCTGGCATCACACTCCCAGAGGCTAGCGCAGATTAGGCGTAGGAAGAAGAGGACACGGGAGGACATGTTCTAGGAACCTATGGGCTGCTCCCGAGCCCAGGCAGCCCAGCAGACCCAGTGGAGGGAGAACTTGTCCCAAATCCACCGATCACACATTGAACGGGAGGAGAGGTGGCGGCAGGAAGACCAGCAGGCGACTCAAACGCTGCTTGGACTAATGAGGGAGCAAACGGACACACTCCGGCGCCTTGTGGATGTTCTGCAGGACCGGAGGCAGGAGGACAGAGCCCCGCTGCAGTCTCTCTCTAACCGCCCTCCCCCGCCACAAAGTCCCATACCCCCCTCACCCAAAGTCCCAAGAAGGAGGGGCGGCACAGTCCGTGAAAACTCTCACTCCACCCCTGCAGACTGCTCAAGTACCAGAAGGCTCTCATTCCCCAAAATTTGATAAGTCCTTTCCTTCCCGCCTCACCCAAGCCCCCGTCCCAGTTTCATCCCCCAGTTTCATGTGTAGTTGCTAATAAAAAATATGTTTCTTTTAATTACTGTTTCCATCATGTTATTTTAGAGGAGAGTCTGTTTGAAGGGGGGGAAGGGGGTTGGTAATTGGACAGTCACCTTTACCAGGGTACAGAGGCGGGGGCAGGTTCAGCAGCAGGGCACACACACATTGCAGTCACTAGTTACCCTGGTCAGTCTGGGAGGTGGTTTTCATGTTCGGGGGGGGGGGGGGGGGGGGGCGGCTATGTGACTTTGTGGCGGGGGAGGGCGGTTAGAGATCTTATGCAGCGGTCCTTATCCTGGATCACAAAGCGACGCAGCAGGGGATCTGTAACCGTCCTCCCCCTGCCACAAAGTCACATAGCCCCCACACACAGAGTTCCGAACAGGAGGGGTGGCAGGCTCCGTTGAAACAACCAGTCCACCAGTGCTGAGCCTGTCATTCCTCGAGTTTAGAAGCGTCCTTTGCATCACTACACTACACCCGCTCCCCACCACAGTCTGCGTCCCAGGTTCAACACTTTACCGCGAAAACAGTAATAAAGAAAACGGTGTTCATTAACAAATTTCAAGTGATTTTATTTTTAAACGTGTGTTGGAAGGGGGTGAACGGGGTATGTAACTGGAGAGGATAGTGAACATTCACTGGGTAAAGAAACGGGGGCAGGTTCAGCTTCTCTGTAAACAAACTTAATAGTCACAGGTTACCCTGCTCACTCAGGAACCTAGCTTTCAAAGCCTCCCGGATGCACAGCGCATCCCGCTGGGCTCTTCTAATCGCACGGCTGTCTGGCTGGGCGTAATCAGCAGCCAGGCTATTTGCCTCAACCTCCCACCCCGCCATAAAGGTCTCCCCCTTGCTCTCACACAGATTGTGGAGCACACAGCAAGCTGCAATAACAATGGGGATATTGGTTTCGCTGAGATCAGAGCGAGTCAGTAAGCTTCTCCATCTCCCCTTGAGACGTCCAAAAGCACACTCCACCACCATTCTGCATTTGCTCAGCCGGTAGTTGAAGAGTTCTTTTTCACTGTCCAGGGTGCCTGTATAGGGCTTCATGAGCCAGGGCATTAGCGGGTAGGCTGGGTCCCCGAGGATCACTATAGGCATCTCCACACCCCCAAGAGTTATTTTGTGGTCCGGGAAGTAAATACCTTCCTGCAGCCGTCTAAACAGACCAGAGTTCCTGAAAACACGAGCGTCATGAACCTTGCCCGGCCATCCGACGTTGATGTTTGTAAAACGTCCCCTATGGTCCACCAGTGCTTGCAGCACCATTGAAAAGTAGCCCTTTCAGTTAATGTACTGGCTGGGCTGGTGCTCCGGTCCCAGGATAGGGATGTGAGTTCCATCTATAGCCCCACCGCAGTTTGGGAATCCCATTGCGGCGAAGCCATCTATGATGACCTCCACGTTTCCCAGGGTCACTACCTTTGAGAGCAGTAGCTCAACAATTGCGTTGGCTACTTGCATCACAACAACCCCCACGGTAGATTTGCCCACGCCAAAGTGGTTCGCGACTGACCGGTAGCTGTCCGGCGTTGCAAGCTTCCAGAGGGCTATGGCCACTCGCTTCTGGACAGTCAGGGCTGCTCGCATCCGGGTGTCCTTGCGCTTCAGGGCAGGGGACAGCAACTCACAAAGTTCCAGGAAAGTCCCCTTCCGCATGCGAAAGTTTCACAGCCACTGTGATTCATCCCAGACCTGCAGCACTATGCGGTCCCACCAGTCCGTGCTTGTTTCCCGGGCCCAGAATTGCCGTTCCACAACATCAACATGACCCATTGCCACCATGATGTCCTCGGCGCGGGGTCCCATGCTTTGTGACAGGTCTGTGCCACTCTCAGACTTCAGGTCCTCACCGCGCTGCCGTAGCCTCCTCGCCCGATTTCTCAGCATCTGCCTCTGGGAAAGGTGGATGATAAGGTGCGAGGTGTTGACAATGGCCATAACTGCAGCGATGATCGCAGCGGGCTCCATGCTCGCAGTGCTGTGGCGTCCGCGCTGTCACTGACCAGAAAAGTGCGCAAACTGATTTCCCGCCGGCGCTTTCAGGGAGGGAGGGCGGGAGTGACGGTTGGATGACGACAGTTACCCAAAACCACCCTCAACACATTTTTTTCCCCAGAAGGCATTGGGGGCTCGACCCAGAATTCCAATGGGCAGCGGGGACTGCAGGAACTGTGGGATAGCTGCCCACAGTGCACCGCTTCCAATGTCGACGCTTACCCCGTTAGTGTGGACTCACAAAGTCGAATTACTGTCCTTAGTGTGGATACACACGTTCGACTTTGTAATATCGATTCCACATATTCGATTTAAGTAAAATCGAACTACTCTCGTAGTGTAGACATACCCTGAGATGTTGAATCAGGATTAACAAAACAAACAATTCTACTAGTTCAGCCAGTAGAATAACAAGGTCCTGATGCAAAGCCTATTGAAGTCAGTGGAAATCTGCCCATTGAATTTAGTGGGCTTTAGATCAGATCCCAAATAATGTAAATATGTAAGTCTGACATTCTGTCCAGTAGCTTGCTGGTGCATGTGCTTGTGTGCATACACACCATCGTCAGCATATTAAAGACTGGCCCTACATGCAAAAGTAACTTTAAATAATGAGATTCTGCATCTTTTTCTTCCATTGATCTCCTTCCAACTTCAGAAGTTCTGCATTGTGGTGCAATTTGCTAGTTGTGTCTTCAGTTCATCCAGACAAGTCAGCAGGGAACTATTTGATGCATTTCCTCACTCAGAGCCTTCCTAAAGAACAGGGTCAGCATAATTGTGTACTTATTTCATATATTAAGCTTTAGGGGATATGCACTCCAGCACCACATTATGTTTCTGTAAAGTAGCTCATTTAAAGTCTTCATTATTTTAAACCACTGTGAATGTCTCTGGGGTTTTGGTTTTCTTTTCCCTCTGGCACTTAACATCTGCTGTTGACACAGGTGTATTTTCAAATATGCTGATATTTTTTTTTCAGGCTGTTTTATTGTGTTATTTCAATTTGAATATCTTAATGCTATATTTAAGGTACAATGGCTTTATACTGGATGCATGTCTCTCTATAAAGGAATATTTACATAATTCCTATAATTTTATATTGTATTATTAGAAGACTCACTATCTATTTCCAATCCTTGCAATGGCTGAGGTGCATTAAACAGAATGCATTCTGTCTGCAGACAGGCTTACCTTCTCTAGTGAGACAAAAACAGGATTTTATGTTCTTGCATGTGACTACCAAGAATATTTAATATGGAATAGAGCAAGGACATAACATACCAGGAAGGAGTCTGCTATACTTTCTAAGCAGCAATATTTTTCTGTCCATACTTTGGAAGCCTGTAAATGAAATTCATTGATGGCAGTCTTTACATTGCACTGCATATTCCTGCCTTTAACAATTGCACAAAAGACCTATGCAATTTCTCCTCAAAACACTAAGAAATATTAATCACTCAATTTATATCTGAATCTGTTAATGGCATTTTCATTTAGAAAAACATACTCAGGTATACATTGATTTTCAAGAGATGCCATTGCCAGTGTGCACCAAGTACCTAGAATGAAGTCATAGTCATTCATCTTTTTTAGAAGAAAACTGCTAACTAAAATATATACTCAGTAGTAAACATTCTTACACTTAATTATTTCCTCTCCAAATACAGATAGTAGGAACAATCCAAATAGTAGAAAAATTATGGCAATGCATGAAAAGATCTAGAAATTCCAGAATAACATTCAATAACATTTGAGCGTGCTGAACTTCTTTATTATTGGTTTAAATTAAATTTGACTGAAGGCAAGCCATCAGCATGACATGAGGTCTTAGTTTAACCAACCTCCATCATTTTATTTTTAATGAAATATTTTTTCTTCAAATTACCTGATTTTTGTTTTTCCCATTCAGCACAGCTAAATGTTTGCCATTAGCTATGAGAGACCACTGCATACATATATAAAATATTTAAACACCAAGTAGGAAGAGGAAGGTTTGAGTGCACTGAAACAAAGTGAAACTGGGAGTAATGGGATGATATAAAGCTAAAATTAAATGGGAAAAGTGCTGTCTGTGCAATCTTTTTGGGCTATGGAATTGTTTTCTGATGGAAGTGGTCAAGCTAGTTTCCCTAAGATACTTAAAAATAGACTGAAAAAGCACTATTAACTGAACAATAGGCAATAACTCAATGATGGCAGAGCGATGGACTAGATGACTGTCCCTATGCACAATGTCAGTATGACTAAACAAGAGATCCTTCTCCAGGAAAAAAACCTAATTCAGGTGAAAAGTCACTGACACCTGCATTCCCGAAAGTGTGGGGCGTACAGCATATTGTACAGCTATAATGTTATAAGTATGGATGGATTATGTTAATAAAATGATGGAATGATAGAGAGGAGGGCATAGTTTAATATAATAAAGGCTTCCCAATTTGAAACTAATCCTGTCTTCCTACTACAGCTTCAGGTGGGTTTATTTGCATTTACATGTCTTGTGATATGAGGTACACATTCCTTTTTATATTTTCTGACATTTGCTTTGTTTTCTGAATACACGAATGTAACTGTCTGTTTGCCTGAAACACCCACCCTGTTAGCAGGCGGTTAAATGGTTTTACTGATGCTTTGAAGCAGATAGCTTACCCACCCAGACACCAGGGAACTAGGAGTATCTTTGTACTGAGAGACAGAGGAAGAGTAGATGGTTCTAGGGGAAGCAGTGACAGCTGGTGCAAAATATAACATATGTTGGCAGTGAAAAATCCGAGACACGGTGATTTAGAGCATCATGAAGTGTTTTGTTCAGTGATAAGGGAGGTTGGTGGGGAAATGGGAAGAAAATGAGGCACCATTTCCCGATCTATCCACATTACACAATCAAAAACTTGCAGGAAAGGGTAAAGAAAAATTGTGTGTATATAGAGATATACCTAGCTTATAGAACCGGAAGGGACCTTGAAAAGTCATGGAGTCCAGTCCCCTGCCTTCACTAGCAGGACCAATTTTTGCCCCAGATCCCTAAATGGCCCCCTCAAGGATTGAACTCACAATCCTGGATTAAGTGAGCTAATGCTCAAACCACTGAGCTATCCCTTCCCCTATCAGCCCTTCACTGTTCTCTCCTAATCCCAACCTTCCCTTTCTTTCCCTCCCCTTCAATCTTGATCTTACTCTACAATATATACACCCATCACTCTCACATGCACAACCAATTATCCCACAACCTCATGCAACCAATTAGATACATTCAACCCTGCCAAACCTGACTTACCTCTCTACAGGCTCAGAAACACTTCACCCTCCATCCTGAACTGCCTGTGCAAAAACACTGTCTCACATTCTCACATATATCCCTGGGCCAAGAGAGCTCCTCTGTCACCCCCCTCTTCCAGCGTAGACACAATCCTTCAGGTCAGAGGGTCAGAACTTTTCCTCCTCACCATAACCACACTGAGAAGCTACTCTTCTAGCTTAGAACCCAGAAACAGTCTCCACTCCTCACTTCCACACATACAGTTGATGTTAGTTGTGTAGAAGTAGGAGCAGAGGCAAAAGAGGAGGACTATGGCAGCAGGGACCATGTGCTTCCTCTATCTGCTACCTGCCATCAAAGTGCTGCAATGCCAGGGGACCTTGGGTGGTAACAAGTGTATTATAACTCCAGTCCCATCTAGAATCCAGTGACGACAGAAGTGGGGTGCAGCATGCTGCAGTATATCCACAGGCGCTGATTTTTATTTTTCCTGGTGGGTGCTCCACCACTGCCCCTTTCCCCAAGGCCCTGCCCCCCACTCCACCCCTTTCCACCTCCTCCCCCAAGGCCTCCCACCCACCTGCTTTCCATCCTCCCCTGAGCACCTCCTGCCAGCCACCGAACAACTGTGGCTGGTGGGTGCTGAGCACCCCCTATTTGTTTTCCATGGGTGCTTGAGCCCCGGAGCACCCACAGAATCGGTGCCTATGAGTATATCAGCCATACAACAGTGCCTACATTGTAATTTACTGCTTTGATATTATTGGTGAAGCTTAGCCTCATTAGCGTCTAATGACCAGCCACTCTTGAGGCTGATCTGACTTAAACTAAGAATCCTGCAAACTATGAGAGAAGGCTAGAGCTGAATTTTATCTTATTAATTACTTTAATAAAAGAAATCCCCGGTAAGGAGATGAAGTTTTGACTCGATACTATTTATTTTAGGGAAAATCACCTATTCACAATCTGTGCTTTTTTTCTGCTTCTTGAACCATGGCACTATTGCCCTCTTTAGTTGGCAGAAATCTTTAGGGGTAAACAGAAATAAACACAATTGAAAAGGTGCCCTCTGAAAAAGAAAATCTACTTGTGACAGATGTTATGGACACATGTAATATATATGTGATTATATTATCAACTTAATACATGTTATCTGTATCTCTGTAAGCCAGGGACTGTATGACGGCACCATGGGGGAGGGTTACCAAGCTCCTTTCAGGAATTAAAACCAAGGGGGTAATTAGTGCAGCCTGCAGTATATGAGACCAGCCTGCGCTGGCTGAGAATCCCCACTTTTGGACTTGCACACTTTAAGCAAGGCACTTGTGGCAGGGCTTGAAGGCCTTTGAAGTCTATCTAATTCACCATGTGGAAGATGGGTGATTCCTGGTAAGCCATAACATGCATGTTCACCTTTTATAGTTTTATTATGTTTTCTATGTAATGCTTTTGTCCTAAAAATTGTATGTATTTTTATAAAGGGTGGCTGGTCACTGGTATACACTGTCATAGTCCCTGGCAGTGAGAAATTAAAACTGCAGGTATTAAACTAAGGATGAAAGGATGAACTAAGGGATGAACACAGTGAATTGCAGGGAAATGGCACATTTAATTCCCCAGTCAAGGGGATGAAGGATGTGGGCTTCTGGCCATAGAAAGAAGATGGCTAGAGGTGTAAGACTTGAGTAGGTGCCCTGAAATGGGTCAGAGGTGAAGTTAAGCCCAAAACTGTGACACTAATCTCTATCCATTTCTCTCTTTTTCCTCCTCTGACATTTTTCAAAGTAAAAAATGTAGAACTCGAAGGGAGCTCAATAAGTCATGTAGTCCAGTGGTTCTCCACCAGAGGTACGCATACCCTGGGGGTACGCAGAGATCTTCCAGGGGTCCATCAACTCATCTAGATATTTGCCTAGTTGTACAGATAATTACTTGCTTATACTGCTCTATATACTATACACTGAAATGTAAGTACAATATTAATATTCCAATTGATTTATTTTATAATTAGATAGTAAAAATGAGAAATAAGCATTTTTTCAGTAATAGAGTTCTGTGACACTTTTGTATGTTTGTCTGATTTTGTAAGCAAATAGTTTTTAAGTGAGGTGAAACTTGGTGGTACACAAGACAAATCAGACTCCTGAAAGGGGTACAGTAGTCTGAAAAGGTTGAGAGTCACTGATCTAATCCAATCCCCTGCACTGAGGCAGGCCTATGTATTATCTAGACCATCCCTGCCAGGTATTTGTTTAACCTGTTCTTAAAAACCTCCAAATGATGGAGATTCCACAATCTACCTAGGTAATTAGTTCCAGTGCTTATCTACCCTTACAATTAGGAAGTTTTTCCTAATGTATAACCTAAATCTCCATTGCTGCAATTTAAACCCATTACTACTTGTCCTGTCCTCAGTGAAGAACAATGCATCACCCTCCTCTTTATTATAAATTTACATATTTGAAGACTTCTTATGCCTCCCTCAGTCTTCTCTTCTCCAGACAAAACACATCTAATTGTTTCAATCTTTCCTCATAGGTCATGTTTTCTAGACCTATCATCATGTTTGTTGCTCTCCTCTGGACTTTCTACAATTTGTCTACATCTTTCCCAAAAGTGTGCCCCAAACTGGACACAATACTCCAGTTGAGGCCTTATCAGTGCTGAGTGAAGAACTGCTTATCATGTCTTGATTAAAACACTCCTCCTAATACATCCCAGAATGATTTTTTTTTTTTTTTTGGCAACAGTATTACATTGTTGACTCATATTTAGTTTGTGATCCACTGTAACCTCTAGATCCTTTACTGCCATATTCCTTCCTAGGAAGTCATTTCCTATTATGTATTTGTGCAATTGATTGTTCCTTCCTAATGTATAGTACTTTGCATTTGTCCTTCATGAATTTCATCATATTTATTTCAGACCATTTCTCCAATTTGTCAAAATCACTTTGAATTCTAATTTTTTCATCTGAAGATCTTACAATCTGGCATGTCTGCAGACATTAGAAGTGTACTCTCTATGCCATTATCCAAATTTATAAATAGCCTGAATTATGAATGTGTAACCTAAAGGAAAACACTGGTTAATTGTAAATAAGTTCCAACCACGTAACTTACTCATGAGTCAGCTTATGTATAGCAATGAGTAAGGACTGCAGTATTGGACCTTCTAACTCCTATTTTTTTAACAAGCAATTATAAAGGAGTGAGTTGGATATGCTACAATATGGATTAAATTTAATGCCATAAAATATTATATAACAATGAATCAGAGATTATAGCAAAATATATGCCTTAAATGAGTTAATTGTGTACTGCTGATTTTGTTTTATTAGGTAACCTCACTGCTAACCTAAATTCATATTTTAATTAGACAAGACCAAACTACCTCAAACTGCTGCTGTTCATCATCAGTCTACATACTGCAGTATTTATGGTTTATGCAAAAATAGATGCAAAGTTTAAATAGACCTATATATCCATAAATGGACAATTAACTTGACATATCTGCATTAAATGGATATTTAACTCTGCAAAAGGATTCAAATAATGTCCTGGTGGGGTGGAAAGGAGGGCAGAGGGGAAAGGAAAATGCTTAAAGAATATAAATTAAGTCACACAGACAACAAGTATTCTGCACCAGCTGTAGTCCCTTACTATTATGGTATCTTAGGATACAGTCCTAGCCATACCATAATGAACATTTTAAACTATGCAGCAGCAGCCAGAACATACATTCCAGCATTAGTCTGAAGGACAAAAGGGGCACAAGGTTTTCAGCTAGCAGTATAAAACACCTGGCAGTCTCCAGAGTTTTGCTGTAAAATAATGAGAATTTAGTGAATGACAGTACAGTCTGAGTTCCCAGATAACAGAAGTTTTAAGGTTAATGTCTTATTTACATCAGCTGGCAAAACTTTGACTGCCACTATGATGGAGCATATTTTTTTACCCCAGAATTCTAAACCTATTTATACAGAAGCATTATACAGAGCTAAAGCCAACACTTTTGTTCCATAAGAAGGTATCCTTTCTCTTACTCTCAACACTGGTTAATTATAACGACCTCTGTCTTTCTTGTCGCCTTAGACTATAACTGTGTCTTCCTATAGGTGTGGACAAGTGCCTAGCACACTGCAAGTGCTATCATAACAAATAATTATATCAATTAATTTGACACAGGATTCTCAGCAGCCATGGGATAGTAACAATTTTGGTCATTATTACTGAAGCTGAGTTAGGTTTGCATGATTATTGTTTATTCTCTCTTATAACAGAGCGGTGAAAAACCAAGAACAGAACCCCATTATGTAAGAGATGGTTTCTCCCCAAAAAGACTGACTTCACAATTTAAAGAGAGAAGACAAAGGGTGGGAAAAAGGAATGCATCATACAAGCAGATCAGGATGATGGCTGGCAAATATAAGTACCATTTTTGGCGGAGCTTTAAGTGTGTGTGTGTGGGGGGGGGATTAGTGTGAGTGTGTGTATGCTTATTATAGATGTGCTGATAGCGCTGCCTCATAAGGTTATCTGACACTCCCCATTATAAGACACTGTTTTCAGTTGTTTATAATTTTATCAAACTTCAACCATTTGGGCTGAAAGTTTCCATGCCAGCTATCTGCCTGAGGCTAACTTTTTTTTTAATTTCAGCCAGAACAGTTCAGCTGTTTCTCAGAATGAGGCAAGGAAAAATGTTTTTAAAAAAGTCTGGCCACTCTTTTACAGCTCTAATGCCCCCAGTCCTTGGGAACAGGGCTGGGGGGAAACCGACAAGTGTGGAGGAGCACATGGTTTGGACATCCCTTAGGAGAGGATCTATTAATAGAGAATCTCTATGTCCTAGTGAGGATGAGAGGATGGAAAATGATAAAATACAGGCAGGGTCTGATCAGAAACAGTCAAATAAAAAAGAGTCCCATTCAATTACATCGTGTAATGGCAGACAGCCAGAAGGAGATAAGTTTTTAAAGTGCTTATATACCAATGCTAGAAGTCTAAATAATAAAATGGGTGAACTAGAGTGCCTTGTATTAAATGAGGATATTGATATAATAGGCATCACAGAAACTTGGTGGAATGAAGATAATCAATGGGATACAGTAATACCAGGGTACAAAAAAGTATATCGGAAGGACAGAATGGGTCGTGCTGGTGGAGGAATGGCATTATATGTGAAAGAAAGCATAGAATCAAATGAAGTAAAAATCATAAATGAATCAAACTGTACCATAGAATCTCTATGGATAGAAATCCATGCTCTAATAATAAGAATATAGCGGTAAGGATATATTACTGACCACCTGACCAGGATGGTGATCGTGACCGTGAAATGCTCAGGGAGATTAGAAAGGCTATTAAAATAAAAAACTCAATAATAATAATGGGGGATTTCAGCTATCCCTGTATTGATTGGGTACATGTCCCCTCAGGACGGGATGCAGAGATAAAGTTTCTTGACACCTTAAATGACTCCTTTTTGGAGCAGCTGGTCCTGGAACCCACCAGAGGAGAGGCAATCCTTGTTTTAGTCTTGAGTGGAGCACAAGATCTAGTCCAAGAGGGGAATATAGCTGGACCACTTGATGATAGTGACAATAATATAATTAAATTTAATATCCCTGTGGCAGGAAAAACACCACAGCGGCCCAACACTGTAGCATTTAGTTTCAGAAAGGGGAACGACACAAAAATGAGGAGGTTAGTTAAACAGAAATTGAAGGGTACAGTGCCAAAAGTGAAATCTCTGCAAGCTGCATTTTTAAACACCATAATAGAGGCTCAACTTAAATGTATAACCCAAATTCAAAAACATAGTTAGAGAACCAAAAATGTGCCACTGTGGCTAAACAACAAAGTAAAAAGCAGTGAGAGGCAAAAAGGCATCCTTTAAAAAGTGGAAGTTAAATTGTAGTGAGGAAAATAGAAAGGAACATAAACACTGGCAAATGAAGTGTAAAAGTACAATTAGGAAGGCCAAAAAAGAATTTGAGGAACAGTTAGCCGAAGACTCAAAACGTAATATCATTTATTTATTTTTAAGTACATCAGAAGCAGGAAGCCTACTAAACAACCAGTGGGGATAAACTAGATAAATCCATGGAGGATAGGTCTATCAATGGCTATTAGCCAGGATGGGCAGGAATGGTGTCCCTAGCCTGTTTTCCAGAAGCTGGGAATGAGCAACAGGGGATGGATCACTTGATTACCTGTTCTGTTCATTCCCTCTGGGGTACCTGGCACTGGCCGCTGTCGGAAGACAGGATACTGGGCTAGAAGGACCCAGTAGGGCCATTCTTATAACAGGGACGTACATTTTTTCAGAGGGGTGGTCTTTATGTAAGGGTTTGTTTTTTTTAAATCATCCTCCTGAAAATCCACCAAATTTGGCCAAGTTTTAAGTCTTTGAAAAACCTCAATTTCCACATGATCAATAGACTTCATGGATTTTAGCAGCTAAATTCCTTGAACATTCCATCCGCACCAGGCATGCTCAAACCTGGGGCTGAGCAGGACTTTCCTTTCAATTGCGGCTGTGGTCTGATGCAGGGTGTGCTGTGCTGTCAATAATGACTCCTCTGCTGGATCCAGGCAGTGAGGAGGAAGCTGCCCGATTCAAATGCAAAGAGAACAAGAGCCAGATCTGCCAGACTGAGCAGTGGGGATGGGCAATATTGGGACAAAGGACCTGGGAGGGAGGAGACTGGGTCTGAACGCTGGCAGGAGGGAGTGTGAAATTGTAACTAGGAGCTGCAGTGGGCAAGATTGGGACTGGCCAGGCAAGGAGACTGGGAGCTGGGGACAGGGACTGTGACTAGCTGGGCAAGGAGATGGTGAGGAATCTGGGGGACTGAGATCAGATGAGGCTGGGGGGAGACTTGGACAGTCTGAGCAAGAAGACTGGGCATGTGAGCCTGTGGGCCACGGGAAGGAGGTAAATGGAAAGAGGAGACCTTGCTGATGAGGAGTATCAGGAGAACTGCTATTGCCTTGACAAAGAGACTGGGCAAAGGAGCTGGTTCAGGGTGATGGATTGGGATTGGGGGCCAAAGGGGATAGGAAACATGGGTGAAGAATAGAAGGGGGAGAGACAGATTGGATAAGAAGACAGGAGGGGAGAACTGGGACTGGCTAAGCAAGGAGACGGAGGCTGGTATGGCAAATTAAGGTTGGACAGTCTGCTTTAACTCTGGCATTTCATGTTTGACTTTGCAATTTTAATAACATTCTTTTAACATGGTGTTTTGTGTGTAATTATATAACACACACAGCTGACCTAGAGTTGGAATAATTTGTACCTCAGTACTAATCTCCTGTGCCATTCAGTCTTCCTTGGAGCATAGGATGAACTTGAGATGTCTGATTAAAATATTACAGAATTCTGCACTCCTTTGGACATGTTCCTAATACAGAATGTAATTTAAGCAGCAAAATCAATAAGAATTATACAGGCTGTTACTAAATTGAATTCATTGTAAGAAAATTTATATATCTCAAAGATCCACGTATAACTTTGAAGAAAATCAGGAAAGCATTAATTGTGGAAAATTCTGCAATTAGTTTTAAAAAGCCTTAATTTCACAAAGACATGAAAAAAGAAAAGAATTCCCTTTTCCTGGTGTTAGAGATAAGAATTTGGTAATGGTTCTAATACAATATTCAGTTCTGTTACTTATCACCATATTCTCTCCAAGGTTTAAGAATTCTCAAAAGTGAAAAAGAAGAAAAAAAAATTTAATAACATCCTATGCCGTCTGCCAGTCCCTCTCATTCTTATAAACTCAATATTTGCAATGAATTAAAGATATGAAATAGAACTAATTCCACTTTACTCTATGTAATTAGCAATATGTGTCTATATTAATTAACAGAAAGCTCATTTTCTTAACTGATCCCAAAGAAATTAGAGAGAGAGTCTTTTTGATAAGTCATCAATTTCCTTGCCAGTGAAAGATTTTCTAGTGCTTTTACCAGTCTAGTTTTAAACAGTTCCAAGGCTGGGAATTTAAATTTAAATGAGAAGAATTTTTTTTAAACACTGCAATAATAGTGTACACTCGAGAAATATTGGCCTCTGGCTGTCATAAACAGTGAAAAATAAATAAAACAGTAAATTATATAGGAAAAGTCCATGATGCAATCAGCACTGGTGCATTTATAATAATAGTTACTACAAGTCCAAAGAAATAACCTGCATTTACTAAGGGCTTAACTAAATTGTATGCAGCAAACAGCTTTCATAGCATCTTCAAAACTTCATCTCTAAACTCTGGAGTGGGATAATATTAGTACATGGGCACCAGGAAAGAAGCATTAAATCAACAAAGATCTAGTTGGTTGATCATACCTTGAAGCCTTGCATCTAGCAGCATCTGAAAGCTGATATTTTTGACAAGTTAACCCTTTCATGAATGTCACATACACCACAAACTCAGCTAACTCTGAATGTATGTGTTTACCCCAGCCCTGTGCATGCTAGTAGTACTCTGAGTTATCTATTGCCAGTTCAGTTGACACCATTTAAATATTTCCTTTAGGTTTTTCATTGTGGGTGAAGTTTGTCCTTGGATATAAGGCTTGTGAAAGCTTCTCCATACTATGGAAACTCCGTGGTACTTCCACAGGGGTTGAGGAGGTTCTCTGCACACCCAAAAGCTTATAGAAAAATATAGAATTCAATAGGCAGCTACAGTGTATCACTGGATAGTTCAAAAAAAAGTATAGCTATTTCAGTTAAAGGTTTCTTAGAGACATTGCTATACAGTGCTATTAAATTTCTATAGGACCATGTATGTTTGATCTCTATTAAATTCCATAGGACTTTCCATATTGGGTATGCCAGTTCTGAATACAAAATCCATGGGTAATGTATATACGGTATGTTGTAGTAAAATGTGAAAGCATGCCACCTTTTCTTATACTCCTGGTAATAGCTGGCCTGCAATCATATAAAACTGCAAATACTCAGCTTTTGTGTGCCCTTTTCTCGGGGAATGACAGGACTTCTTTCACAATTAAGTCTACTGTATATTTAGGAGAAGCATTTCTTTAACTGAGAACAAGAACATCTACATTTAATATAAAACCTTGAAAGCTTATACTTTTCTACAGTCTTTGTTCAGAAGAGCAGAAACTCTGTGAAGATTCAGATCCTTATTGCTAAACAATGGCAATTTCATGATGAAACTGTGATAAATCAGCAATGTTACCTTGCTTACAGATCTTGGTCCTCCTGATATTTTTCCCTCAGAGTTCCATCCTGTTCAAATTGTAGAAGTAGTGGAGTTGATGACAAGAACAATAGCTCGGTCTTTAAGGAGCAGGTTCTGGAGAGAAAGGAGGTAGAGGAACTGATCTGGAGAGCAGGAGAAGTAGCTGGAGAGAGGAAGATGAAACAGGAAAGGAGGTTAGAGGAGGCCAGTTGCTCGAAAATGGGTTGAGGAAACCAAAGGAGGGTTAGCAGATGGTGGGGTGAAGGAATGGGAAAGATGAGGGTGAAAGTAGGAGTGATGTAACAAGGTGCTGGCAAAGTACAGTTTAGTCAGTGAAATACAGACCACAATTAAAGTGCTGTAATAATTGGCAGAGTGCAGAAATTAATGATCCAAACATAAGGAAAGTTAATATAATTAAATGAGGCAGATAAAGGATAAATCAGGAGATGGAAGTGAGGTGCTGGCGTGATATCAAGGGTAAGATAAATGGAAAATATCATGCTGCCAGTACACTGGAAGGTCCCCGAGGAAAGTCCTTATAGAAGCTGTAGGCTCAGGATCTAGTAGTTGTATGGAGCCCCTGACAAATAGCTGTGTTTATACTTACTACAGAAGACCAATGGCCTCCCCTTTGTTCTAATCTCTTGTACCCAGCATTCCTTTCTGGCTTTAAATTTTCCACTTTTACTGTTGTTGCTTACTATAGTTTCCCAAAGCCTCTTTCTTCCACTATCCAGTACATTCTCTTGCCACTGCAACTGTCCTGTAGCTTTCAAAGTCAGGGCATCATGACCAGCCAGTTACTTTGAGGATTTAGTTGATCAGTGAAACAGAAATTATGGTTCAGAAGTCTGGAAGCATTTGACAGATCATTTGCAACATCCTATTTATCTTGAGAGCATCACATTTTGGGGCGGCGTAATGTCTTGTGGAAGTAAATCAGCACATATGCTTTTATTGGTAGAGCTGCACCAGTTTGATCAATACTTCAGCAGTTTGTGCACAATTCTAAACTCTAGCAATGTTGAAGTTCTCACTTTACAACATTACAATATACCAGGAACTCTGGTGAGAATTTTCAGACCTGGGTGCCTGAAATTAGGCTCCTAAACCCATAATTAGGCAAATAAATAAAAGTTTGGCCTGTTTTTTAAAGGTGCTCAACACCCACAATTCCCATTGACATCGGTGGCATTTGTAGGTGCTTAGCATTCCTTATCAATCTTACCACTTTTATTAATGTGCCTAAATATGGATTTAGGAGCTTAATTTCAGGCACCAGGTTTGAAGATGTTGGTCTTCGTTTTTATTTTCTAATGTTTGCTGTTACAGTTCAACATCAAATATGTTCCGACACTATGAAACCAAATAACTTTGATCACTGTGTTCTCATTAACTCTGATATATGTGTTTGTTTCATTGCCAGCAATATATATATATATATATATATATATATGCTGCTGGCAGAGAAACAAACATAAAGTACCATTTCTAATAAATAGCACTGTGATGGACTTAACCCCATCATCTACAAGGCAAGGGGGAAAAAATCAATTAGTCATGCTCTGCACCTGGCGGGGAGGGCAGTGATTAAATTGCCTCCTGGCCAGAGGAGGTGGAGCTAGATCTTGTAAGTAGACTGGGGGAGAGACATAGGGATAGATCTCTTTGGGGGAGAGAAGCCCTAGGCTAGAGTTTAACAGGCAACAAACAATGCAGGAAGAACACTATGGGAGCCGGTTAGGACCGTGCAGGGAGAATTCCTGAGATATGGCCTGCAAGAGAACTACATTGGAGTCTGAGAGGGGTGGAAGTGGTATTAGTTTGAAGGTTTGTTTGTGCTTTCACTTGGACTTGTTTGTGTTTATGCTGGAAGGGGTTTAGACTTTCGTTTGATGTGGCTGGAGGGCCAAGCCACAGAACACGCACAGTTGGGAGTAGGGGAAAAAACAAAAGCTGTGAAAGGCCATTGTAGGGCTGAGGAAAAGCACAGTAAGGGATGCTAAAGATAAGATCCTGTGGAGCTCTGTGACCAGAGATGAGGGGATGACCATGAGGTGAGAATGTGTAACTACAAGCAGTTTTCTTGGTGGTTATGAACAGAGAACAAAATCCAACATTCAAGAGGATTTAATCAGTGAAAAACACGTAGCTACAGTGTGTATAATTAGTATCAGGATACAGTTGAGACATAAACAGCCCTTGAATAAATTGCTGCAAGTTCTTTGTGTGCACATCCAGGCCATAGAGACTGAAAATTGTTACCACCTGCTGGCTGTTCATAACCTATATAAAATGAGTTTAGTGGGCTCATCAATCTAGCTCCCAGTTGTCCTTATTACAGAAACTACTTAAACTGGCAGTAATTGTCACTCTTCTAAAATTTGTCAAATATCAACTAAAAAGGTGATTTTTGTTGTTGTTGCAAATAACAATGTAGAGTTCAGTTCCTTTTAATTGTAGTGTCATATTATTAATGAATATTCAGGCAATGGCTGGATGTTTGTGAAAGTCTTGCAAATCTCAAAGTCTCATTAAATACATTACAAATTAATACATGTCAGAAAATTAGTATTAAAAGAGCTTAATTTGTCATACTTGGGGGGTGGGGGGGAGGAATCCTGGCCCTAATGAAGTCAATGTTCAAATTCCCATTGATCTGAATGAAGCCAGGATTTCTTACCTCCACTTTAAAATGCTATAATTGTGAGGCAGATAGGTCTGCATGTTTATAAAAATAAAAATTAAAAAAAAATTGAAACACAATATTCTGTGTAGGTGTGGGGTTGGGCGTTGTTTTACTCTGACCAAGCTAAAGTCTAACCTTTCTCCTAGATTTTGTGTCAAAAAAGCTGCTCAAAGTTGAGATGCTGAATTCTAAAATATAAAGGGGATGCTATAGGCATTCATCTGTAAATCAGGAATTGCCCTTTGTAGGCATGAAAGCATGACTGGCTTATTGCTATGATTACAATTCCAACTTTTTTGATAGTTTTGCATGTTTGAAATTGTTTTTGAGTCAGAGCTTTTTAGGATGGTTGACATAATACGTGTGGCCTGACCCGTGTCTTTGAATGGCTTGGAATATCTATGGACATTCTGAGTGACTGGGTCTGTTTTTAGAGATGTGGACTTTCTGAGCCAAAGTGATTGGAATGGGGAGGTTCATCATTTTTGGAATGGTGACCTAATTGGACCCCATTTGGTGATACCAGGTACCTCATTCTGATTTGCCAAGAAGCTCCTGAGAAGACGTAAAAGGAGGATGAGCCAACCAGGTCACCATTTTCAAAACTGAATGAAAGGAAGAGGCAAGCAGTTGTCTGGTTTGCTTGTCTCTGGTTGGTTTGTCTGCAATGGCTGCTGCTGCAACCATTATTTGCTGGCCTCTGGTCATGCAATGCCCCATTGCTGACAAAGTGACCTGTACTTCCTCTATCTTCCCATCTGACTACCAAGGGGTAGGAGTCCAAAAACTTGCAACTTCTAAGATTTGACATCTACAAGAAAATAATTTCTAGCCAGACAGCAAATCTGTCAACATAAATCATCAAAGCCAATAAAGACTTAACTTTTCTATCGGATTTCCTGAAGCTGAATGAAACCACAAAGAGTCACTCCAGTTATTGGGCATAAGTATCAACTCTTTTAGTTATTTTCCTGTCTTTATTAGTAGAGGGATGCCTCTATCTCAGCATTGTTGCACTTGTGTTTTAAAACTCCATTTGATGGCTGGTGAGGGGGAGAGTGTAAAACACACAGAATTTATTTGAGAAAGCCACATATAGAATAGTTAGTCAGATACCTAAAACAATCTTGCTGTCATCTGAATAGTAAATGTAACAATCTGTTATTTTGAATTGTGTTTCCATGTAACCTGGTGTTGGAGCGGCATAGGGAAGACAAGATAATAATTTGGGCAGGCTGCTTTAAATGGTTTCAGAGTTATAATTTCAACATTAGCTTCAACCTGGGACTAATTTCACCCTCTCTGTATGAGCTGTTTGGCTAGAATATAAATATATCAGTTGACATTGAGACTGATAATGCCCTGTTACTTTGTGGGCTGACCGCTAAACAAGACTGCTGCCTTCCCAAATTATTATATAGAATTTCTAAGGAATTGTTGGTTTACTTTATATTGTTAATCAACATAACTAGATTAATCTGCTAGTAACCTACTTTCCTTATGTTTGATTTAGTTTTAAATATGTATTTTATTTTACGCTTTTACTGAGTTATTTAGCCTGTTAATAATAAATATAAAATCAGAATCCTATTGAATTGGATGTTTCATCCTTTGACATCAGAACTCTGGATCTGAGTTGTCACTTGAATAAATAAAAAGCAATTCTGTGACCAACTTAGTAGCAGTCCATAGACCTTAGTGGCAGCCCCTATAGTCTTTGAAGAACTTGTGCCTGAAGCGGTCAACTGTTCCTTTTTGAAGGAAAGATAACTTATGTATTGATCATTTCTTTTGATAAGCTATGTGGGTTCCAGAACCTTTGAGGGCCTAGTGAACTGGTCATAAGAACATAAGAATGGCCATACTGGGTCAGACGAAAGGTCTAGACAATATCCTCTCTTCCGACAGTGGCCAATGCCAGGTGCCTCAGAGGGAATGATCATCAAGTGATCCATTCCCTGTCACTCATTCCCAGTCAGTCTCAGAGACTAGGGACACCATCCCTGCCCATCCTGGCTAATCGCCATTGATGGACCTATCCTCCATGACTTTCTTTTTTGAACCCTGTTATAGTCTTGGTCTTCACAACATCCTCTGGCAAAGAGTTCCACAGGTTGACTGCATTGTGTGAAAAAATACTTCCTTTTGTTTGTTTTAAACCTACTGCCTATTAATTTCATTTGGTGACCCCTAGTTCTTGTGTTTTGAGAAGGAGTAAATAACACTTCCTTCTTTACGTTCTTCACACCAGTCATGATTTTATAGATCGCTATCATATCTCCCCTTAGTCGTCTCTTTTCCAAGCTGAAAAGCCCCAGTCGTATTAATCTTTCCTCATATGGAATCCATTCTATGCCCCTAATCATTTCTGTTGCCCTTTTCTAAACCTTTTCCAATTTCAATATATCTCTTTTGACATGGGGCGACCACATCTGCAAGCAGTATTCAAGATGTGGGTGTACCATGGATTTATAGAGGCAATATGATATTTTCTGTCTTATTATCTATCCCTTTCTTAATGATTCCCAACATTCTGTTTGCTTTTTAGACTGCCACTGCACTTTGAGTGGATGTTTTCAGAAAACTATCCACAATGACTCCAAGATCTCTTTCTTGAGTGGTAACAGCTAATTTAGACCCCATCATTTTATATGTATAGTTAGGATTATGTCTTCCAATGTGCATTACTTTGCATTTATCACCATTGAATTTCATATGCTATTTTGTTGCCCAGTCACCCAGTTTTGAGAGATCCTTTTGTAGCTCTTTGCAGTCTGCCTGGGTCTTAACTATCTTGAGTAGTTTTGTATCAGCACTACTTATAGACTAACTTATAGGTCAATTTATAGGCTGGCCAGTTCCCCATAATAAGTCTATACTCCACACACAGCCATCAATTAATGGAAAAGATTGTTCACCTCAGTCAATCACACACCACAAATTAGAGCTGGGAAAATACTGATTTGTTTCATTTACAACTATTGTTAATAAAGAGTAACAGTGAAATGTATTGATTAAAGTATAAGTACTTTTCAAACAACCCTACCATAAAAAATAACTAATGAATAGTTGTGGTGAAGAGGTTCTGAACAAACCACAGATGGAAAATTATTTGTTCAAATTACTCTAGGAAGACTTACAAATATTGCATATATTCTTAGAAATTTGAATTGGTTTGTGAGGAACAACTCCACCAACTCTATTGTCTGGACAGCGTAGGGACACCTGCTCTATACCAGTTATGTGGATGCATGAACGGGAAGTTCTTCTCTACGCTAAATTCCTATAATTAAAAATTAAGTGCTGCAACTAATCAGATATTTGAGTGACCGATACAAATATATTAATCAATTAGACAATTCATATACAGTCATGGATATTTGACTTGGTTTTGAAGATTTGAAGAGAAAATTAAAACATTCTGCCCTGCCAGGTGACCAGTTGAGCAGGATGTTTTTTAGAGTAGACAGCACAACATGCTTGGCAAAAATATTCTGCGGAAAGAGCATAGTCCTAAAGCATAAGGCTTTTCCTCTTTAGGTGACTAGCTCTACAACCTTTACTCTCTTTGGTGTTTCTGATTTATTTTTGACAAATACAATCTGTAGCCAAACATGAGTGGGTTTAATAGATGAGCAGTGTCTGCCATCTGGTGGCTGGATTTGCCATGAGATCATCTTGCTCATAGTGATGCTGAGATGTCAAGGAAAACCCTCATTGCCTGTAAGCAGCAATTCTCAGGTGAGGGGGGGAAATAGAGCCTGAGCAATCCTGTGAAAGTTTCTCATCAGTAAGGCCTTGCCTAAATGAGAAAGGGCTTACTGATATAGCTATACTGGCAGACCCTAGATTCATATATTGCAAGGACAGAAGTCACCATTATGATCATTGTGTGTGGGCCATAGAATGTCTCTAAAATAATCCCTAGAGAAGATCTCTTAGAAAAACATCCAATCATGATTTGAAAATGGTCAGTTATGGAGACTGCACTACAACCCGTGGTAAATTGTTCCAGTGGTTAGTTACTCGCTATTAAAAATTTACACCTTATTTTCAGTCTGAATGTATCTAGCTTCAACTTCTAGCCATTGGTTTGCGTTATCCTTTCACTGCTAGACTGGAGGCCACATTATTAAAGATTTGTTCTCCATACAAGTATTCACAGACTGTAACAAAGAGAAGGATAAGGGGTGACTTGATTAACCTAAATAGTGTGAGCTCCTTGAGTCTCACTATAAGGCATGTTTTCTAATCATTTAATCATTCTTGTGGCTCTTCTCTGGACCTGGTCTAATTTATCAGCATCTTTTTTGAATTATGGACACCTGGAATCCTGTGTCAAGTTCTGAAGTGGTAACACCAGTACCAAATACAGAGGTAATATAACCTCCCTACTCCCACTCAAGATTCTCCTGGTTATGCATCTCGGGGTGGCATTACCTCTTTTGGCTACAGTGTCACATTGGGAGCTCATGCTCAGCTGATTATGTACCACAACCCCCAAATCTTTTTCACAGTCACTGCTTCCCAGGATAGTCCTCCATCCTGTAAATATGGCCTACATTCTTTGTTCATATATATATATTTACATTTAACTGACCATATTAAAATGCATATTGTTTGCTTCCCCCCAGCTTTCCAAGCAATCTCACTCGATCAGTGACCTATCTTCTTCATTATTTACCACTCCCCCAACTATTATCTGCAAACTTTATCAGTGATGATTTTGTTTTTTCCAGGTTATTAATAAAAATGGTAAATAGTGTAGGGACAAAAACTGATCCCACAGGATCCCACTAAAAACATGTCTATTCAATGGTCCACTGTTTCCAGTTACATTTTGAGACCTATCAATTAGCCAGTTTTTTATCCATTTAGCATGTGCCAGGTAAATTTTATATTCTAGTTATTTGTTAGTCAAAATGTCATGATGTATCCGGTCAAATACCTTATAGAAATCTAAATATATTATGTCAACATTCTTACTTTTATCAGCCAAACTTGTAATCTCATTAAAAAAAGATATCAAGTTAGTTTGTCAGGATTTATTTTCCATAAATCCATGTTGATTGGCATTATATTGCTCTCTTTTTATGTTTTATTGAGTCCCATAACATCTGCTCCATTAACTTGCTCGGGATTGATCTCAGACTGACAGACCTATAATTACCCAGGTAACTGCAAAAAGAGTACTTTGGCTACTATAGCTGATACCAGTTCCACAAACAAAATAAGCTATACCAGCAAAAGCTTTTTTCCTTTTCCCCCTAGTGTTTTGGTGCAACTGTATCTACAGTAGGGTTTTTTCTGGTATAGAATTGTCATTAAAAAAAATCATATCCTTAACTGACATTGCTATACTGGCAAAAGCTTCTAGTACAGATCTGACCTAAGTCACTGTTTACTTCTGAATTATTTTTCACTTACACATAGGAGGTCTGTAATGAATGCAGGCAGATGCTGTCTTCAAATAGGTGGACATATCCAGTGCAAAGAGCTACTCTGTGTTTGCTTATAGATATCATTACACTCATTCTGCATTGGCAATATGTCTGTGAATGGATATTAACACTTCAGTCATGAGCTGTTTAAATAAAATGGGGAAAAAATGGGAAATCTCTATGAACATAATTTTAAATACAGTGGGCCAAACTCAGCAGTGATGCTAAGTTGTATTTTCTTTCCCCCAGGAAGTGTTTCATCAATTCACTTCTGACTTAAATTCACACCTATGTGTAACTTACGCATATAGACCCCTTACACATCTCTGATCTTGACCTACTGAGTCTTGGGCATAAGGGAATCTTAGCTGGTGTAATAAGCATGCTGAACAGCTAGAATAGAGGAGTTAGCGAGGAAAGCAACTCGCAGGAGGGTATATGTAGGTATGTTAAAATTGCCCGCACAGCTTTAACTTAAACTTTCTTCTGGCCATTCAGTGTGTAACTTACTCCAACTTAAATTCCCTTGCATTCATATATGGTTAAGTCTAGGAGAGTCTAGACAAGTCCACACATTGCACCATGAGAGTGAGGGCTTCTGTTTTTACTGTTGACTTTATTGTCCTACAATTGTTGTGGAGTGTGGGTTTTTTTGTCTTTTTTTGGTTTGTGTTGATTTTTGTGTGTGTGTGTGTGCGCGTGTATCTATATCTGTGTCCTTTTATCCTTTGCTGCCTCTCTGTGGCTGGTTGTGGTAATATCAACCACTCTTTATTATTGCTATCAAAACTGTTTAGTGACTGTTTTTTAAACAGTGATTCTCATAAAGGGATAGAGATTCATCCATGTGGAAAGGGCCCAAGAAGGTTCTATGCTGCACTTCAGCTCTTCTGAGCTTTTAACACCAATGTATTGGCGGAGCATAGGGTCTTGTATATGCCTTCATCATTAAAGTTGTATGCAGTGTAGTAGTAGCCATGTCGCTCCCGGGATATTGGCGAGACAAAGTGGGTGAGGTAATATCTCCCATAAAATATATTACCTCATCCACCTTCTCTTTTTCTTCACTAAGGGCATTTCACCTTAAAAACTGCTCTGACTTCCTTAGCGTAGAAGCCACAATCCTGAAAAAAAAAAAAAAAAAGCTCTACTTGCTGGTGTAAAGATAAAGGGTCTGCTTTTGCTCTTATAAAAGGTCTCAGTTCAGAGAAGCACCTTAGCATGTGTCTCTTGAAGAATGGGCTGCTGAAACATTCATGATTCTAATATCTGAAGATGAAAGGAGGCAGAAATGATTGCCTGTGAGTGGACCCCACATTTAAGATTTATCTATTTAGTTCCGATATGGCCTGTGCCACTGTGAAAGATATCAGCCTGAAAATGCGAGGAAAAAATTACAGATGGGCAAAGACAGGAAGTCTGAAGTAGAAATGGGGATCGAGAAATGGATATCAAACCTATAAAGAAATCCAAATTGGCTATTAGTGTGTGGAGTTGCTGGAAATATCTCTTTATCTAGGGCCTCTATTTGCACTTAACTAGATCTGATATGAAACTTTCTGGGGGGAGAGGGGGAAACAGACTTTTGTTGGAAAAAGCCAGTTTAGCAAACTTGAAATTTCTTGTGAAAGTGAGTCAGCTCAAATCAGGGCTCTCAGAACTTCCAGGTTGTCTCCCACAGAGAAGGGAGCCTAGAAGCCCTGACTCTAACTGGAGCTCAGCTTGATGTTCTGGAGCAGGGAGACTGGAAATCCTAGGGGATCTCAGGGCTTCTAGGCTCAATGCTGCAGAGGTGGGAGTCTGTTGGTCCTGGGATGGGCTTCCATGATCCACGATTCCAGGGCAGTCCCTTAATGCATGCTGCTGTATGACTGGCCCTCTGGGCTTCCAGACTTTTGGCCAACTGGCTCACTAGGCTGTCTGCTTGGGAGTCAGGCAACCCAGTGAAACTGACAAGAATCTCAACTTCAGTCAGCAGTTGCAGGTTCAGATTTCATTTCATCACACCATTTGTCAGTCTTTCCAAAATGATACTATTTCAGCATTTCCAGTACATGAGAAATTAAAAAAAAAAAAAAAAAAAATTGGTACAATACTGAGTCAGGACAAAACCAAATTTTAAAATGCCAAAATTTCTTGCAAACCAGAAATCCTGCATTTCAACCAGATCTATGTTCAAGTTTGTTCCACTGCTTTGATAAGAACACTGCCTTGTCAAGCATCAAGTCTGTGTCTCAGAGTCAGCCTTTCACTTTTTGCTGCATCATAAACTAGGGTCTTTGGCCTTTCATAATGAAGTCATCCAAATTCATGATAGGCTTAATTTTAAGACCTCAACAACAAAGTATTGTAGCATTTACCTTTCTTTCTGGGTCCTTCTTACCTATGAAAAATATATTGTCTGAACACTCTCATGACATAATTATTCTCAAACTTTTTACAACTAATTCAAAGTCCCATTGAAATCAGCATCTAGACCTTGACTAAAAACAAGATATAATTTATCAAACAAATGTTATGTTGTTTGTTCTGGTTGCATTCACTGTATCTGTATCTGCTCCTATCTCTGTAGCATTGTTTATAGTAGCAAACTTTTTTTTTACATCAGTGTAACATTGAAAACCATGATGTAAATGGCTCTCTGGCAGTCATTTTCAATACTAAGACGATTAGTCTTATTTTGAGCAGATTTAAGTGAACTGTACTGAATACAACTTCTGGGGCCAGAGAGCTGTCTATTGTAGGACTCCTGAGATTGTTAATGCCAGTGCATCTGAAACTATGTTAGTAAAAGTAACAAAATTCCTTCATGTAGGCAAGAAAGAGTGAACAGGTCATGTGAACTTTGATAGCAACCAGCAGGTTGTGTAGCAACTTTAAATTTCTTGATAAAGATTAAGACTTTATAGTACAGACTAGGGCTATTTGAAAAATGTTTGCTTTCCTAAAATTGTTTCATTGGAAAATTAAAAACCTGGAAACTTTTTCTCTGAAATTCTTTTGACCATTGACCAAAAAGCTGATTTCTACACCCACATATAAAATTTTCAAACCAGCTCTAGTACATACACCAGCTTTGTGTGTCAGATTACAGCAGCCTCATGACTGCTGTGATTTACACTAGATTTACCTAGGCATCCAATCAGAGAATTAGTACAATGTAATCTTTTGCTAATTATGCTCCTTTTTGGCTCCAGTAAGCCTCTTTTGGAATTTGCCATTTGGGTAAGAACTAGACAGAATAACTACAACTACTATCCTCAAATGTCCTCAAAAGAGCAGAGTATAGTACAGTTCACTAGTGGTAAGTTGCATGTCTATCCTACTCCAATTCTGTACAGACACAACTACCCAGGAGAATAGAAGCCACAGACCCCAGGGACAAAAGAGAAACAGGATAAAGGTTGCTCCTAGATGAAACATGTATCTCTGAAATTTTTAATCATACAGAGCAGTGATCCAGATGTTAAATTTAGTCAAACAGTTATTGTAATAAGGTTATTCTTGTGTAAAATTAACTCAGTCTTTTACTAAAAGGTTAATGTATGCAATATGTCAAGAATGTACATAGTTCTATTATGAATGCTGAATAAATGGGATATTGCTTTTGTTCTACAATGACGGAGGGGGGATTAGTTTATATTTTTAAACTTGTGCATGATTTTGGTGCTCATTAATAGCATTGGTAAGTGTCAAGTTCTATTCTCCTCCATCTGTGGGCTAAACTTTACTAAAGTTAGTAATGAATCCCACATGCACAGTTCAGTCTTCATTCGTTGGAACAACTACAGCCCATTATACATCTTTAATTAATAAAGCCATTGCATTACATATTAATTCTACTATCTCTTGACTAATAAGGTAGTTAGGGTACATCTACACTGCCTGCTTTCAATGGCATGCAGAGTATATAACCAAGTATTTCACACTCACACACACACACACACACACACACACACACACACAGGTATAAATAGTGGTGTAGACAGGGAGGCACAGCTTAGACGTGTAGAGTATGAATGTCGGAAGGGTGTGGGTGTGTATGCAAGTGCATATCCTATGTGGCACTTTACTCGGCCAAGCCATGCCTCCACATCTACACGGCTACATTTAGCCCTGGAGTGTCCTGCTGCAGGAGTCTTTCAGTGGGGACCTGCTGAAGCCTTTCCCTGGTGCCTACCCACTACCAGATCCTTTCACAGATGTGTAGCTACAAACTGCAGTGCAGGGTTGCCAGGTTTTTGACTGTAATGCATGGTCGAAAAGGGACCTTGACAGCTCCAGTCAGCACTGCTGATTGGGCCATTAAAAGTCCTGTGGGCAGTGCAGCAGGGCTAAGGCAGGCTCCTTGCCTGCCCTGGCTCCACACAGCTCCCAGAAGTGGCTGGTATGTCCGGCTCCTAGTCGTAGGGGCAGCCATGGGAGCTCTGTATGATGCCTGTGCCCACAGGTACCGCCCCCGCAGCTCCCATTGGCCGCAAAATCCAGGGCAGGCAGTGAGCCTGCCTAAGCCCCATTGTGCCACAGACTGCAAGCCGCCTGAGGTAAGTGCCACCTAGCTGTAGCCTGCACCCCAAACACCTGCCCCAGGTCAGAACCCCATCCTGTACCCAAACCCCCTCCCGGAGTCTGCATCTCAACCCCCTGCCCCAGGCCTAAGCTCCCTCCTGTATGTCAACCCCCTGCCCCATCTCCTATGCCCCAAACCCCTCATCTCCAATCCCATCCCAGAGCCTGCACCCACAGCCAGACCCCCCTCTGGCACACAGACCCCCTGCCCCAGCCTGGAGCCCCCTTCTGTACCCATAACCCATCATTTCTGGCCCACCCCATAGCCTGCACCCCCAGCTGGAGCCCTCACCCCTTCCTGCACCCCAACCCCCTGCCCCAGCCCAGTGAAAATGAGTGAGGGTGGGGGGAGAGCGAGCGATGGAGGGACGGGGGATGGAGTGAGCAGGGGTGGAGCCTCAGAGAAGGGGCAGGGCAGGAGTAGAGCAAGGATGTTTGGTTTTGTGCTATTCGAATGTTGGCAACCCTACTGCAGTGTGGAGTCAGCCTGGTTTTCATTGTGGCATTTAGCAATGCGTACCAAATATGCTGCCAAAAGTGGTGTAGTGTTAGACTCCTCCAGTTGGTGAGGAAATCCATTAGCAGTATGGGGATGAATGAGCCTCTTTCTTGGCACAAGGGCCCAAGTTATGCTGTATGGGTTGGAGGATGGGCATCAGCAGGCCAAGTCCCCCAAGAGGCATAGAGGCTATCTGGAAACAACAGAGCTGCACCAGAGTGCCTTCTCAGCCCTAGGGATTTTGTGAAGATTCTGCCTAGTTTGAACAGTGGATGTTCTGATATTTGGATGCAGACATTTGTATACGCTAACTTGGAAAGTAGGTAAGAAGCATGAGGACACTCTGAGACAATTGCCCCTACGGGAATCCTGGCCTTAGACTGGAAGGGGATGTATACAGAAAAAGGAGGCTGATCAGTAGTCTTACAGCTTCTGACATTGACTTCAAGGAGGTTTGGATCAGGCCCTTAGTGCATTAACACTACACTAGTAGAAATCCTATTTAAAATCCATAAATAGTCTAAATAAATAAATAAATAAAAAGCGGCCAACAGAGTGTAAGATGAACTCATTGGGATGTACTCAGATACCATATGGTGAAGTCCAGGTTTTTGTCTTTGTGAGTTTGTGTATGGGAATGTAAGTCAGTTGTATATTGATTGTGTGTGTATTTATTTTTTAAACACCTAATCAAAACAACAAATTGAGTCCTAGAAGCTGAATAAGAGAGTCTATGACAGAAGTATACTAAACAAGTTTCACTGGAGGACAGATGTTATGGAAGCTGAACATCAGATTATCTGCATAAATACTGTCAAATTTATAAATGAAGTTGTCAAGTGACTGAAGGATGGCTGTGAACTCCTTACAAACTGGAAAATTGAGCTATGAAACTGCCAGTAAGCCATTTATCCATAGAAGTTATCAAGTAGAAGCAGAGATTTTATACAGAGATTTAAAACTAATTGTTACTGCAGAGTTTTGTTTTTTTCTTTCTTTTGTAATGGTAATTATTTAGTTTTCTACATTTGTAAACTAGATGACATTGCAATAACTAATACCTTTAGGAAAACATTACAATGACCATTACTGCTAGCACAATTTTTCTACAGGTGACTAGGGTCCAATACACTCAGGAAATTGAAATGAATTGTCTTCCTCTGTTTTTGAAAAATACTATCTTTGCCATCAGAGTTATTCTGAATAGTGAACTTGTCAGACTCCGTAGCCCAAACAGACTGCAGAAGCATTTAGAGATGAATGGTATTTGGCCACTCCTTGTCCTTATGCATTAGTTAGCCAAGGATATGCTAGAAGACCAGTTTAGACAGATACAGTAACTACATTTGGAGATTAAACTATATTCTTGATAATGGAGGGAAAATAGCATAAGTGGTAAGGGAAGGCAATTGACCTAAAAAGAGCCTCTTTGGTTTCTATCAATCCACTCAGTTTCTTAACACTGTTTAACCCATTTTCTCTCAGTGTACATGGGATAAAAAACACTTATTGTTACAAAGTAAGACTTGAAGGGTATCCTTCTGTTCTGATAAATATAATCAAATATCTGGTTAGTATTCTACAATATGCTGGCTGGATGATAACAATGATGAATAACTATAACCAACTGTAATTCTAGGGGCTTCCTCCCCCCCTTCCCTCTCTCCCCCCCCCCCCCCCCCCCCCCGCCGCAGTGTCTGACAGTCTCTGGACTATACTTTAAACATCAAAAGACCATTTTTTCCTTTTGGACATAAATATGTATTGGTGGAAATGACACATTCAAGAAGTCAGGAATAGTTGTGTGTGTGTGTGTTTATACATACACACACACACACACACACACAAACACCGAGACAGTTGTTGGAAAATGACAAGTTTTTCTCTGAGAAAACACCTTTAGATTTTATTTTTTTTCAACTGCTTGACAAGAATGCTATACATTTCTGACCTAAAGGAGTTCAGTTTCAGCTTTCTCCACGCGCTGTTTAGAAAAAAATAGAAAAGAACCGAGAGATGTTATTTTTAAAGGTTTCATTACATACTCCTATTTCTGATTTACTACCTAAACATGGTATTTTTTAACCATTTGGTAGTTTACATTTTTTTTTCTGGTATTTTGTGATCTTGTTTAATCTCATCTAGATCAAGAAGCTGTTTTCTATTTTGGTTGACTAATATACCCTGGATGTTTTTCAGTGTGGGCCCTTTCCTTCTAAAATATTTTCTTCCTGGATTTACTTCTTGGTTCTTTCCTCCAAGAAGGTCTACATTAGGGCAGGTCTTTCACTAGAACAGCTTCATCTTACCCCATATTAGATTCTTGGTTTCTCCTTCCAAATATTATTACAACTTGACTTGTCTGTGTTAAGCTGTATTATTTCTGTACAACGCTGTAATTAAGTATTTGCAATACATAAGACTCTTCTCCATTTTATAGAAGATGCTCTAAGGACATGGACAGGAAAGTATTTGTTGTCTGAGATCCTTGGAAAATGTCAATACTTCTTTGTAAAGAACACTAAGGAATCAGTGTTCTTACCATCAAAAGTGTAAAAACCCTTTGATCAGATGACCTTTTAATAATCAATTTTCCTCATGACTGTTCCTGTTAGCAAGTCACATTTTGCTTCTACAATATTTTATGTTGCTTTCCTGATTTAGTGAGCTTCAAGCACAGTAGATTCAATATCCACTGCAAAGGATTATTGGGTTGGATGGCCTAGAAGGAAGAAATGATTTTATGCTGGGATAATGCAAATAGCCATTCACACTCTATGCCATGGCACATCAGGTAACTGTTCTTAGTTTCATTGTTGTGGTAAAATTGAAATCTGTAGGGCTGCATAATTTCCAGCAATGCTTGTATGTGAAACCTTTAATTAAGAAATTGAGCTGTTACCACTGACAATCAGAAAAGTATTGTTTTAAATATACAAATCTGATCATAGTTCAGCTATACTTGATGAAGTAAGTCAATGTTAAAAATGAACCCTTCCAGACAGGCTGTTTCAGTAATGGGAACTAATAGCTGTGAGAGTACAGATCAGTGTTAATCCAGGCAATTTCCTTCATGCTATACTGTCATAAAGTAAACAGGCCATCAAACTGTCCAAAAACATTTACTTAACACAACTAGAATCATTTATGAACATCAGCAAGGCACCAACGGATGACTTTATGATGTTCCCTACAAGTGTAAAAAAGCCATCAAGGGAAGCAACCTATCAATTACATCCCTTAAGATTCAGCCTCCAATAATTCCTTTTTGATGACTTTTCTTTTGAATTCCTACATGATGGTATAATGTTAGTAACACATGTATTTAAAATCAACCTATCATCATCAATCCAGCCTGCCTGTTTTTCTGTCTATTTCTAGTAAGGAAAGAAAATTCATTAACTGTGTTCTCCTTGTGGAAAAAGAACCGCATTTCAAAATAAGTCATTATGTAATGCTGTAGGGTTATATTGGTTAAGAAAACCAATCCCACTTATGAAATGGTGCCTTCCTGTCATCTTCTCAGAAGGGGGTAGGAGATCAGAATATTGTACGGCAGATGCATGAGTGAACCTGCTAGTGAATATCACAGGTAAGTGACATGTTAGGACTAGATTTATCCAATGATCCCTGCAAAGGCCCTAAAACTTTGTACAAACTCCTCCCCTTCTTAATTGGCTGTTTCTAGTGGGCCACTAGAGTGGCATGTTGAGAACAGATCAGCGTCTCAGCACTCCCACTGTACTCAGCAAGCACTGCATCCCCCACTGCATGGTGTGCCTCAAATCCTCCTCCCCTCCACACCATCACTTCACCGGCTAACGTGTCATACTTCCCTGCATATGGGCTGTGTGCAGCTACAGTACTTTCACCAGTCAGTTGTTCCTCAGACTCCCCCAATACTTAACATACAACTGTTGCTGCACTCCCAGCCATCTGCCTGGACCACTCACTGAAAGAGTGCCCTGAAATCACTGCCTTGTCTGCCTGGACATATTTATTGATATAGTCCTGTGAGCAGTGTTTACAGTGTTCCTCAAAGTATGACTAGGCCCAGTCAAAAAGCATGTGTGTTACAATACCTACAGTATTACATGCTGGTAGGATACCTTAGCTACTAATTAACAATGTTTCAGGTCCAGTAGGTGAAGGAGACTTACCAAGACTTTCATACAAAATACCTACCACTTTGCTGTAACTCTCAGTAGAATGACATACAAAATAATTGTATCACATTTAAATTAACTTTGTCTAAGGACAGGACACAAATAAAAGGGGGTCTTCCCCAGTCATGAAACTAGCTTACCAAAGATTAAAAACACAAACAACAACAAAATTACCACATAAATCATTTCAGAACAACTATTACATGTCTTCAGTTTAAGAGAAAGGGGTGGGGACATTAAAAGAACTTCCTTAGTGTTCTGGATGATGGGATGGATTGCACCCTCAGCAAGTTCGCAGATGACACTAAGCTGGTGGGAGAGGTAGATACGCTGGAGGGTAGGGATAGGGTCCAGAGTGACCTAGACAAATTGAAGGATTGGGCCAAAAGAAATCTGATGAGTTTCAACAAGGACAAGTGCAGAGTCCTGCACTTAGGATAGAAGAATCCCATGCACCGCTACAGGCTGGGGACTGACTGGCTAAGCAGAAGTTTGGCAGAAAAGGACCTGGGGATTACAGTGGATGAGAAGCTGGATATGAGTCAACAATATGCCCTTGTTGCCAAGAAGGCTAATGGCATATTGGGCTGCATTAGTGGGAGCATTGCCAGCAGACTGAGGGAAGTGATTATTCCATTCTATTCAGCACTGGTGAGGCCACATCTGGAGTATTGCAGTCAGTTTTGGGCCCCCCCCCCCACTACAGAAAGGATGTGGACAAATTGGAGTCCAGCAGAGGGAAATGAAATTGATTAGGGGGCTGGGGCACATGACTTATGAGGAGAGGCTGAGGGAACTGGGATTATTTAGTCTGCAGAAGAGAAGAGTGAGGGGGGATTTGATAGCAGCCTTCAACTACCTCAAGGGGGATTCCAAAGAGGATGGAGCTAGGCTGTTCTCAGTGGTGGCAGATGGCAGAACAATAAGCAATGGGCTTAAGTTGCAGTGGGGGAGTCTAGGTTGGATATTAGGAAACACTATTTCACTAGGAGGGTGGTGGAGCACTGGAATGGGTTACCTAGGGAGGAGGTGGAATCTCCAGCCTTAGAGGTTTTTAAGGCCGGGCTTGACAAAGCCCTGGCTGGGATTATTTAGTTGAGGTCGGTCCTGCTTTGACCAGGGGGTTGGACTAGATGCCCCCCTGAGGTCTCTTCCAAACCTAATCTTCTATGCTTCTATGAACTTCCCAACAACAGAGAGAGCAAAATATAATCACACAGTGATAATACAACAGCAGTTGTACCAGCACTGATCACTGGATTACTAATTAAATTGCCCTGGAGTAAACCTGAGAGGCAAAGCTGTGGGGATGGGGGTGGGGGAGCTACAAGGCTAATTAACCCATTAGTTTAGAAAGTAGAAAATTCACAAGAAGGAAGTGCGTGGGGGCTGGGCATGTGAAAGTGATTGATGGATTGACTGGCTTTTGAGAGTTGGAGCCAGGAGCGATCTCTCAGGGTGAAATACCTTCTGTCTCCCCTCTCCTTGGCTGAGTGAGCTAAGGACAGTATGCTTGTAATTACTGAGCTGTACAAGTCTGTAAAAGTGGTGGGAAATAAATATTTTGTAAATAAATTGCACAAGGTGTTTGAACAAAAAGAAGGTCTCCAAGTGGTTTTGGCTAGAAAAGAAACAGGAGCAGAATGATGCCATGTCACATTCTGCCATATTGCTTCTTTCAAACAAATTTTAGAAAAAGTGAAGCCTGCTCTTCTAATTCTTCCCTTCCAGACTGAGGGATCTACCCCATTTTTGCAAAAACGTTTTGCTTCTTTCTGATACCATGTACACAAGGAGTGAGACCCAGATGTTCATTCTTCAGTGACTATTTCTACATTCATTCCAGGACGTGGTTGGGTCTGGTATGACAAACCTTGGTCTGGTCTGGTAAAACAAGCCCTATATTCCTAATCCGTGCTGACTGTAAACAATTTGCCTTCACAGAAAACAGATCTGTAGCTATTAAACAACTTGGTAAAATCAGTGATATCAGAATACAAAACCAGTATTCTCTCATGGTTCTCTTGTTAAATATAGCAATTAGTTTAGAAAGTCCAATCATTTTAGCATTACACTGTAATCTTTAAAAGTGGATTTTATTGAAAATGTATGTGGATATAACTACTAAAATTTGATTTTTAGTTAGTTCATTACTATAGTTAACGCTAGTTCATTCTTTCTATTTTAATGTACAGTAAACAGAGGGGGGTGGGGAAAGACCCTTCATAAATAAGGCAATCCAGACAATGGCAGACTAACACTTCCTGGGCAAAGGCATTTTCTAAAGTTGAGCTATAAAAGTATTTCTGTTATCTGAGAGATGTACATAACATAAGCAGTGGTGTAAAGCATAAGCTGAGGGTGCAGCAAAAGGTGACATGCCATAGGCAGTTAGAAAAAAAAAGTTGAAGGTTGCAATGACGCTAGTGTACAACAAATGCATTTCTTCTAGTACACAGTTTTACATTACATATTTAGATAAAGTAGGTCTCTCTATCTACTTCCCCAAAAATATGTTAAAGGGGCTGTGAAATGATATAAGAAGGGTAAGAAAGTGTATTCATGACCAAATGAAATTATGAGCATTTTAAGAAAAGTTATGGAGCCATCATCTTGCTTTGTAAACTATTTAATAACACTCAGTGTAGGTATGATGAACAAACATCTAACAGATGCGTACAGTTAGCATAAAGTATAACCCAAATGCAGGACATCTGAGAGTCACAGAAGTTTAACTTTCTCTTTCAAACTACCCCTAGATGGCAGTACTGACTTTGAAACAGGGTAGACATAAGCAGCATCACAGTCCATTTTCCTATTATTGTAGAGCAACACACAGAGATGCATTTCAGATTGTTTGATTGCAAATTAAATACATGATATCCATCCAAGCACTATGTAAAATGCTGTAGGAAAAGGAAAAGAGTAGGCAAAGAGTAACCATTTTTAATATTAAAAATCAAATTACACTCATGTTTTAGAACCATTTGAGCAAACATCATTAAGAATGCATTTCCTTCCTTGCTTTCCCATTCCTACCTTATGCTGTCACATCTTTAGAATGCTTTTTGCCTGCAGTATGTGCATTAGTAAAGATGAAAACAGCACATACCTCCCATTTTATAGCCCAGTAGTATAAAGGATGACACTAGGCTTCCCTGGATTATTTTAACAGGCTGCAAAACAGCTTTCAGGGAAATAATTTCTGCAATAGTTCTCTTCAAAAACATGTTATTACACATTTCCTGGCATATCAGAAATACCGTGTAATGGATCCTGGGCCACAGATTAAAATCAGAGCATTCAACACCTGGGAGGGGATGCACCTTCATGATAATGTTTCATTTATTTTAGGTAGCTTTTTGGTGCTCCAGTTCAGCAAAGCACTTGGATATACAATTAACTTTAAGCCTGTGATTAAATGCTTTGCTGAATTGGAGCCCCCAAAAGCTAAGTGCATGCTCAAGTGCTTTTGCTGAATCAGGCCCTAAATTGATGTCCTTCTTCAAGTATCTTTCAGTAAGTTATCCCACCTCCACTTCCTTACATTCATGAAGTGAAATCTTAGCTCCATTGCAATCAATGGCAAAACTCCCATTGACTTCAACAGAGACAGGATTTCACCCATGGAGTTTAAACTTCTGTCTGTCCTGCAAAAAATGTCCTGTTTTGCACAGTGAAGTCCATTGAATAATATCAACTTACTGTTTAAAAAACAAAACACAACAAACAAAAACAAAACACTTCTCTTCTGCAGGACAAATGGAATTTTGTAAGTATTCATGGTGAAATTTTACATGAATTGTATATTTATATTTAGCAAGTGGAATAATTTATGCTACTAGCAGCTTCTGTCCTAAACTGATAGACTGCATTGAGGGGGAGGGATAGCTCAGTGGTTTGAGCATTGGCCTGCTAGACCCAGCGTTCTGAGTTCAATCCTTGAGGGGGCCATATAGGGATCTAGGGCAAAAATCTGTCTGGGGATTACTCCTGCTTTGAGCAGGGGGTTGGACTAGATGACCTCCTGAGGTCCCTTCTAACCCTGGTATTCTATGGTTGATACCTTTTTCCAGACAGCATATTAGACAAGATGTACATATCTGCCTTTGACAGAAGATTCTCCAAAGATCTTCAGATTCTCCAAAGTGGCATAGTTTACTTTACTTTAAATTGGAGACATTTAGCAGTATGCATAAGTTATTTATATTCCACCATCTAAACAGAAGTAACTGAGATGGCATTTCCATCTGTGATGGATATCATTTTGCTTAATTGAAGAAAACTGTTCCAATTTTTCCCAGTTTCGCAGAGTGCTCTGCTACCATTTCCAGACCCAGTGAATGCAAAGTGAAATTCTCTTAAAGCCACTGAGGGATAGGGTGACCATATTTTCCCAACCTGAGTGTCCCCCAGCCCTCCCTGCCTCCTGCCCGTGGGGCTGGCCCAAGACCCTCCTTTCTCCCCCATGCGTGAGGCTGGCATGAGCCCCACCTGCCCACGCAGGGCTGGTGTTGCTGCTCGTCCCCCTCCCTCCCCGCACGTTTCTCTGTGCCTGCTAGGATCCCCCCTCTTTCTTTTTGGCAAAGCTGTGCATTTGTCTAGTTTGTTCTTTGCAACAAGCAAACCGGACAAATGCACAGTTTTGCCAAAAATGTTGGGACAGCCGGGACAGAGCTTAAAAAAGAGACTGTCCCGACCAAAACGGGATGTATGCTCAGCCTACTGAGGGGGAACCATAAGTCAGCTCAAGTTTGCTCAGACATCAGTTCCCGTCTAACTACAAGTTAAAAAATGAAGCAAAAATGGACCAAGGTTTGGGCTTGTCACCAAAGTTTCACACAGCACTATGCACCAGTCATTTCTTTGTGACAGCCTTGCAGGCAAAACATTTCAAACGTGAGCACCCAAAGATTGGCTGCTCTTCCTCAGAGAACGGGGGAGTGAGGAGGGTAGCCAGTCAGAGGGAGTTTTCCCCTTGGAGAGGCTGACAATCATGTGAAGGCTGGATCTTTTCCTGTCATTGCAAACTGGCTCCAGCTGGGGCTAAAACTGAGTTCCTAGCTATTACATTGCAAGAGTTGGCAACACTGTGCATCAGAATTAAGTAAAGAACAATACCTGAAAAGAAGCTTACACAGCTTATTCACTGTGAGAGGTGTTTCTAACCTGAACAGCTATCAGGCTTGTTGCCTGAGCACAATGAATATTTCTTTTTTCTGATCACCACAGAACTGAAAGTGCTGATCCAACCAAATGATGCAGTATAGTATCACCTCATCTTGGTAGCCTATATGTTTTTTTAACCTCAGGAATAAAGGTATCTGTAATGAAGACTGTGAAGGACACAGTTCCCACAACCCCCCTTGATATTTCCAAACACTATAAAAGTCAAACAAGGTCACATGGTCTGGCAGGGGGAGAGAGGTCTTGGAAAAAGAGAGGGTGCCCCAGAACTTTTTATTTAAAACAGTGTAAAGTGGTCAGGAGCATCAGTTGATTTTCACTTTGACTAAAGCCACAACTTCCATGAATTTTAAAGGCTGCATAATTTGAACTGTGTCCTATGAATGATCTTGACAATACAAGTAGAAGCAAAATGTTTTGCATAGTTCTATATTTAGTCTCTAGGGTCTGATTTTTTTTAAAGGTGCTGTTCCATGTAACTCTAGTTGAAACTCAATGGGAACTGTAGGTGCTCAATGCTACTGACAATTAGGAATTTAGGGCTAGATCCTCAAAGTGACTACATCCTTAAAATTCCCACCTATCCTATTTTTGGGGGGAGGGGGGAATTGTAAGGGGAGAGAAAGGACTTAGGTGCCTAACTCCAGGAGAGGGTTCATGGCTGTGAATCCAAAGCTTCTGGAGGGGCAGAGCTTGAGACCCACCTCTTTCCTTGGCATTTCCTGTTGGCTAATTTAGGTGCTGCGTCTAAGTCCCTTTGTGGATCGAGCCCTTAATGGCTAAAAACATATTTTGTCCCTTAATAAGTCTCATCATAAATCTATAGCCAATGTTTTCAAAAGGTTAGGTGCTATAACTATACTGTCAGTTCTATACAATTATAAATGCCATTAAAGAGGAGAAGGTGTCCCACAAAGCTGACATTCCTCCCTGTCCCATGTGTGTGCTCTGTAATAAGTAATTATTCTGAGTGCAGAGTAATGAAATCAGCTTGGAAGAGCCCAGATTTCAATCAACATGCAAAAACTTGTCTTTATTGTAAAGTGCCATTTCTAACAATTGGCTGAGAAAAGAATTATTATTTTTTGTTATTGCTTTGTGAGGAAACCGCTACTGTAACAAGTTTGTCAGGATTGCTGACCTGCTGGAAAATAGCACTCAGTATAAACCCCCCCCCCCATAATCTAAGATAGTGCATTAGTAAATTGTTCACAAACCATGAGACTCCACATGATTTGTACCAAAAATAGGCTTATTTCCACTTTAATTATGTTTCATGCCCGGCGCTGCTGCAACTGGAGAGAGATCCCAAGTCAATTTTTCATTTTGCCAGCTGAAAGAATAGATGACTTTGCACCCTCTAATTGGCATTTTAGCTTTTGACATAATATTTCTGTAGTACTTGAGCTGGCTAAACAAATGTGATGATTGTATTACTTGGTCCATGGAAGATATCTCCTGAAAGTCTAAAAAGAGTTTTAAGATTCCACTGCCAAATGCATTCTTTATTTGTAATTGCCTGTGGATTCCATTTCTACTCAGTTCTATACTTCTCACTTTGGAGGGGTTATTATTCATGTGTCTTCCAAAAGTGCTCTCAAATTTGTGCTCAAAGGGTGAAATCCCCTTCGGTGCAAAGGGCCAGTACAAGGCTCAGTGCTTAAACCCTGAGTTGCTATTGCATGGCAGAGCAGCTACAGAGCAGGGCTTCTCTACCCCATGTACCATGGAGGAGGTCTATGTGCTTGTCTGACACAGGGCAGTATGAAGAGCAGTTTGGGGAAGGGTGGGAGGGTCAGGAGATGAGCTTGGGGATTTATAGTCATGTAGATTGTGTCCCTGACACACTGCAAATGAGGCACAAGGGCAGCAGCTATTACTTAGACTAAATGCTGGGGAAATTCGCCGTATGGACCGTGTAATTGGTATTTTCTGCAGGCCTTCTGGATTGAATGAACTTCACCCAATAACAGTAAAATACTTTATTAACTCTACTGGTTATAAAGATTGAGAACTGGGGTTATTTACTTTTGTACTAAGGGAAGAATGTAGAGACTTTGGTAAGGATTATGTAAGTCATTAATAGGCAAAGACAGGTTTCCCATAATGTTTTTTTTTTAAACACTTTTTCTGTGAACTTTGGAAAACATTCTAAGTAGGGTTCACTTCTCTCTTTGCTTCTATTGTTTATTATTTAAGAGATATCAGCAAGAGAGAGGAAAGATCTTTTCAGATGAAATTGGAAAGAGATGGAGAGTTGAAGTGGCAGAGGGGAATTGGAGGCCTATTACCAGAAGGCAGGAGTTCCAGAGGAGAATATTTCAGACTGGTGCTGAATATGTGAGAAGTAGTATTATTGTATGTTGTACTTGTAGTATTGCCAAGCATTCAAAACATCATGAGATTTTACAATAATACATTTAGGATCTTTTTTAATTCACCTTCTGGTTTATGAGCCATCAGGGCTCATGGTTTAAAACTGTTTTCTGCAATCATGAGTGATAGAAACTTCATTATTTTAAATGGAAAGTTGAGATCACCTGGCTCAAGGAGCTGTGGTTTTAAGCAATTCTAAATATCACCATAGTCGTAGCGAATTTAGGCGACTCTTCTGTTTTATTGTACTTGTATCTTTTTACCTCAACACAAATAAATATTAATTGCTTTGCCTAAGCATCAGTTTACATGTTTGCCTCTTAAATACAATTTTACTTAGTCATTTTCAGAACAAACCACACCTTAATGTAAAAATCAATTAATTTGCACACTTATTTTTCAATGTGGAATTTCAGTTTAAGTTCTTGCAGATGCTTGCCCTACCCAGAATTCAGATCTATACCTGTTAACCTCTTTTTATCCTAAATATTATTTCCATACTGCATTCCAAGTTTCAGGTGAAAGTAATATTCCCAACCAAAATAACCTCTGGTATAAACTGGAGCAGCCTGGGCTTCCTGTGGGAGGCAGAACAGCCCAGAGTCTGTAACTTAGTATGATATGTCTGGGGATAGATGAGCCTCATGAATTTCCAAGGTATTATGGTAGTTTTGGGGTTCAGTTTTCACAAAATTAATTGGAATTTGTGAACCTTTTTTCTCTATCAAACCCATTTGTTCTGAGCCTGGATTGATCAAGTGAAGTCAGCAGCGTGTCTGCACCTCCAGTAGGGATATTCAAGTCAGTTGCGTGTCTCTGATTCTTCAGAGTTTCCACACCCCAGATCTACTGACAAAGTCTGGAGTACATCTGGGTGAAGGGCAGTGGCAAAGGCATACGGAAGTTGAACACAACTTCTCCCTCCTTTGTATGTTTCTTTGCCTGTCTAGCAGTAATTCACAGGGAGCATAGAGAGACAGCATATACTAAAGAAATGCACTAGTCATCAAGAGCTTAATCCAAATGGAAGGACTTCCAGTAATTTCAATGGGTTGGGGTTGGGGTTGGGGTTGGGGTTGGGGGGGGGATGCGAGCTTACTGACATCTAAATCACAGGGTCTCCTGCTTATGGAAAGGTGCATTACATTTTCATATTGTCATTCTAGCTTGGCACTTCAGTGCTTGTCTTTGGTAACCTGCCCTGTGGTTGTTCATGGTCTAGTCAGCCAGTAAGAGCAATTTCAGATCTACAGTATATCATTCAGTATTTTACATTGTTCTGTACAATGTTTGCGTATACTGTAAAATGTCTCTTATTCACAAGAAAAATTCTGCAAACCACTAGTTTGGCATATAAAATTATGCATCAAGGTTTTGATTGGTGGTAGATCTCCTGGATCTCTTTTTCTAGAAAGAATTTACCTTTGAGGATGTGAGACGGTATCAAAATAGGCATACTGGATTACTGCACAGACTGCAAAGAAAAAAGAAGAAATACTCATGTGATGGATGTTACAAATTAGGATGCCATAATACCCAACATGTTGAAACCTGCTCTGTGCCTTACATTTGCATAGGAATGTGGAAGTGACTGATGGCTGCTATTATATGCAGACTGCTTATGACACTTTTACCCAGATATTGGGCGAAAATCAGAGCAATGTAACTTATGCATAATCACATCCTGTTTTGGTCCAGACATGCCCACTTTGCAGCTTGAATAGAGTGATGCTACCCAGGTCACTGAGGGCATGTCTACACTGCAATAAACACCCATGGCTGGCCCATGTCAGCTAACGTGGGCTTGGGCTGTAGTGATTCAAAGGATTTTGAGCTGCTCTATTTTGTTTCTTAAGCACAGTATTGAGAACATTGCTTTGTAATCATTAACTGAAAATAGGGGGAAAAACAGAATAAAATTAACCAAATTGGTAAGAAATGGGGTGCCAACAGTAGACCATAACATTAAGGTGCATAAGTTAACAGTTAAGCATATCCTAAAGAAATAAGGTAATGGTTTATAGTTTCAAACTTTGGTAATTTAAGTGTGCGTACAATGTTGACAGACTGCCAAGGATAGTGAGATGGCTGTTTTAAGTAGTTAAACTATGGTCAGTGTGTTAGTAGGCAGAGTGTGGAGTGAGGTTAGGTAAAGGTCACTCCAAAACTGAAGGGAGGGGTCAGTCAAGCATGCTCAGTCCAAAATTATAGGAGGGTCACCATCCCATAATACAAAAACGTGTTGTGTAATAGCTTTGAATGACAGTTAGATTTAGCAGTTGTGATTGGTCTATAAGTATGGACCCAATCAGAAAGGGTCTGAAAGTGATTGGAGGATAGGTATGCTAATGCTAGGATTTAGAATAAGCCAATCAGAACAGGCCAAAAACTGTATATAAGGCAGAGAGCAAGCAGGAAAAAGTCAGTCAAGATAGGAGGAGGAGAAGGAGGGAGAATCAGAAGAAACCTAAAAGAGCAGAGAAATCAGAAGCAGCAGCAGAAACAGCAGCAGTGCTGCTGCAACAGTGCAGAAGGACCCTGACAAAACAGAGGGAGAGAAGCCTACAGAGAGTAAGCATGCCCGCTATAGTATATAGACTAGAAATAGGGTTAATGAATGTGTATGCTTGGGATAATAAAGATGAGTGTCTGTGGTGTGTATTTTTGTTACTATATATAAATGTTAGGGCTTATTAAGACTGTTGTCAATGTCCTGCATGTGATTGATCACCCTAAGTCATTCCAACTGTATGACGTTACGGTCTTGGGTACTTTAACTTGTATACCTGTGCTAAGGGATTTATGTTTATGCTTTAATTTCAGTTTAGAGTAATTGTATTAGGAAAAGTTGGTTACACTAAATAAAGAAAAAAAATTGTTTTGGGAAAGTACTGCCTGAGTGTAAATCCTTTGAGCAGATGATTGTATCCATGTCCTACCAGGGATGAAAAGATCTAGTCAGGAAACTCAGAACAGAAGGGCGCAGGGAGATCTTGGCAATTCTACTAGGGCAGGCCACCTCCTTTCACCTTGCAGGAACAGATTAATAGATTAACATTTTGGGAATCCAGAAGAAAGCAATAGGAGGGCTAATCTGGCATCCCTGGGTCTGTTCTTGGGGTAACAGTGTGACTATAAAATTGCAGTGTAGACATTTGGGCTCCGGGCTGAGGCTGAATATCTACACTGCAATTTTATAGCCCTGAAGTCCAAGCCCCCTAAGCCCCACATCAACTGACACAGGCCAGCCAGAGGTGTTTTATTGCACTGTAGACATACCCTGTATCTCCATATGCACAAACTTTATACAAGTGAAGTATCTGGTGTATCTTGGACCTTAACTCCGATTCTGATTGGTGGTGTCATGTTCGCTTTGCATCTGTGTAAGCGCCTGTGCAAGGCACTGATTAATCGGGCCCATAGGATTTCCTTGTTCGAACACAATCTCACTAAGTGGGGGCTCATAAAACCTGCTGGAAGGAAGTCGGACCCTGCAAACTCTAGGTAGTAGGATGTGGAGGGGGAATTTACAGCAAGACCTGAGAGGCTCATCTGGCCTCCTTTATGAGCCTTAGGAGGTTCACCAGGGAACTCCTCCTCCCTTCTATCCCAACAACTCTTAGTAGCCTGGCTAGTCATGATCATGTTAGTGTTCATCAGAGGCCAATCTGAGCCAGCTAAGGACTGGGGGGGCTGGCAGCCGTAATGCTCATGAGATGTGGAGGCCATGAGCTTCCTAGGGCCAAGAAGAGGCAGAGACTAGAGGCTGTCAGGTAGTTTAAGTTCCTAACACGTGAGGGGATCAGGGAGAATCCCAAAGGAACCTTGGGTGGGACCCAGACATCAGCAGAAGGCCACAGGGGAAGCAAGGAAGGGGTTCATAACCCATGTGGTTCCCTCTGTGTCAGCTGAGAGCAACCACCCCCGCCATGCACATCCCTAAATTCTGCAGATTTCCCAAGCCTGCTGACAGCCACATTTCCTCATGCTTTCCCTTTCTGTGGACCTCAAGATATTCTTTCAACTTTAGGAAGTCAGGAAGAGGGGACACTTTCATAACTTCCTGTATGATAGTGCTCTCCATTTTAAATATAGGGACTCATTCTCAATCTAGTAGAATCTTTCAAACTGGAAAAAAAATATTAATCATGATGACTGTAAGCATTCTCTAAGCTCTGCAGAAGAAGCCCTGATCCTGAGCACTTAGAGATTTTCAGAAGTGGGACTATCTCCTTCCCTAGGGTGAGGACAGTGATTGGCAGGAGACTTAGCCCTTGTCTATATACCTTTAAATATGCTGGTATAGTTAAGGTGGCATTATTCAATCCAGTGTGGGTGCAGTTATATCAGTATAAAAATGCTTAGACTAGTATATTTTATTTCTCCAAAGGAAGGGGAATACACCCACACCCTGGCACACCGCTGGGGATGCCTGACCATCACCACTGCACCAGTGAGGACCCCAACTTGATACCTATGAGATCTAGCTCTGTCTTCCCCCTCCCTCATGTGGCCCTTTTCATCCCCCAATCTTTCTACTGTCCCCTCTCTTTCTTGGATTTCTATCTGATCCTGAGATCAACTACACCACATGGCACCAGTAGAGCAACATGAGATGGCCCATCCAGCTTTGTCCAGCCCGAGAAGGACCAGTGAAGGAGAGGATGTGACCATACCACTCAGGTGACGTCCCTGATCAGGGAGGTGAGCTGGAGTCTGGAACAGCAGATGCTGCGACCAACCTGCTGTCCGAAAGCATCCATCCATGGCTGACTGACCTGGGGCCTAAGATCATCAACAAAAAGCCATATTTTCCCCATCTTTACCATTCTATTCTCTATGTGTCTGTTTTGCTAAAAGCAGGAAAGTGCTCATCATTCATGAACATATTGAATGGCACCAACCCTTTTTTCCCTACCAAGAAGGACTGCTTGACAGAATAAGAAGCTAACCCCCATTGTTTGAAAAAGGGATTTAAATAATTGATAGCTTTTGCATAATCTCTGAAGCGCAGATTCAATGCTTTTTTGCCTTTTTTTTTATTCTTTTTCTTTTGTGTATGCAAAGCAATACATTTCTGAACTTTGGCATGAATTTTCTAGAATGTTTGTGATGATACAAAGCAGACTGTGGTTTCTGTACTTGGAACCCTGAACCTTCTTTAAAACTGTTTAATGTTGTGATTGCAGTCATGTTAACACCTATGATTCTCTGTGTTCATTTTTTCCATTCAGATTAACACAGCAAAGCTTTGTTTGAGATGCACATTTGCCAGGTTACTAGCATTTTTATCTGTAATAGTTTTGAGTGGTAACATTAATTCAAACAGCCTGCAACCTTAACTTCAGAATAATAAAGACTTTTGTGTGGAAAAACATTATGTGCATATTATTTTCCTTAGAATTTTATCTTGCCTTCTCTGTGCTTTTTTTCACAGGCTCTCAGTATTTATTTTTAATTCTGCCTGATGTGTGATCCATTTACACCATATTTTATCACTGGATTTTTTTTTCTCTTTCTGCCCACTCTCTGTCTCCACCTTCCCCCCACAGTTTCTCCTAAATAGAGCAGGAACCTAATGATATTAAACTTGAATGTTTAATCCTATGATATATGAATATGTAAAAAATTAGGCAAAATAAATTTGCTCATCTCCTACTTGTATTAAAGGCTTATGTGACTGAATACTGTAATTCAGTCTTACATAAAACTATGGCATGTAACTACGATCTATATTTGCATATCTTATTCTCTCTGTTTCCTTTTGAAGACTCGGGGCCTGATTAAGGTTAACGGAAAGGTTTCTGGTAACATCAAAAGGTATTAGATCTAGCTCTAAAACAATCAGGCCTGATTCTCCTCTCCCTTGCACCCTGTGTAATTATTTACATGTGGGTGTAAAACATACCAAAACTGAATGCAAATTTGCCCAAGTGTAAATTATTACACGGGGTGCACGGCAGGTCCCACATTTCTTTCTAGGTGTATCTGATTTGTTCTCTCTGTTATTAATGCTAATTTCTGATTACAGCAAAACTTAAAAAAATTGAAATGGTCTTTATGTTCACTCCCCCCCCCACCCTCTAGATTCACTTGAGTACTTTCAGAACTGTAGGTCCTTGATTTGATGAATCAAACTATAAAATTGCTATTAAAAGTGCAAAAGCCAGTAAGCATTGTGGCCTTCAGATCACCTTTCTCTATTTTGTATCACAGCTTTCTTGTTACAGAAGTCTATTCCTGCTTATCTCTATTCAGGCTATGCTGAGGTTCATGGAACTTACTCATTGACTAGAAAGCTTTTTTAGGGAAGAAGAAATCGAAGGCCAACTACTAAGTGTAATAAGACAACAATTACTATGATTAGTTAATTTCTGTCACTTCCTTTTTTCTTATTTATATTAAAAAAGCCAGAATTCTTTCTCTTTGCAGCTGTAGAGTGAGTCCTTCCTCCGGCTATTTTGGTTTAATCCCATCTTTCTTGTATGAAGGCAGATTTAGATATTCATCTTTTGATGTATAGTATAAATACGTATTGTTCCTTCTATAGTTAAAATTATATTAATTTTGTTTGTTAATTTCCATAGGTCCTCTTGTTTTTGTGCCATGAATAAGATATTTTCAAACATCAGATTTTTCTGTATGTTACAGAACAAGAAACAAAGCTTTGGACACACCCTGAATATGTAGGGAGGAGGAGAGGGAGAAGTCAAAGTGGGGTCTATGTGCTGCGTTCTCTTCACCAGTGAAACTGTTACTTGCTGTGATATCTGTGTCCCCCAAAAAAGCAAAAGCATTGTAAGAGGGTGGTCAGTCATGTTTATTCAGGTAGGAATGTCTTCGCTCCACCATCATTTCAAAGGTTTTTATGCAGTTTGGAATTCAGATAGTGAAAAATGTTCTATGGATAAAGTTGAGGGTGACGGCGACATTAGCACCATTGCAACATCTTTTTCTGTTAGCATGTCTGCAACCAATACAGTCTGTCACTTGTAAATATTTCTATAACCAATAGGCTTAAGCAGAGCTCATTAGAGCTTTCACTCAGAAAATATCTAGATAGCTATAAAACTTCTGCAATTTTCTCCTGTGGAAAATACCAGTTTGGGCCCTTCCTTCTGTGCATAGATCCATGGTACTCTTAAATTCCTTTGAGATGTTATTTCTCTTCTTTCAAAATTCACAATGTATAGTGAGTTGTCTGAAGCTTGGTCAGGCAGTAATTACTCAGGGAAGCCAAAGGAAGAATTGTAGCAACTCACCATTGATGTGTAATGTACAAAAAAGCAGGCAGTGTGTCTCACTACTCATTAACTTTCTTCTCCATCATCTACAGAAAGCACTTGCAACAAAATCTCAAGGAGAATGGCATTGCTGTCTAAAAGCCATTAAAAAGCCTCATAAAGCTACTTGAAACAAAAATAAAAGTGACTTTTCTTCACCAGAATTGAGAACGGGACGTATTGTCACTGACATTGAGAGGAGCATTTCTGGAGAAGTTCATGAGGTATATTTCACTCAATCTTTGTAGTCGTTTTCTCAAAGTTGTGAATATTCTCTTTAATATACAAGCCAAAACCAAGTAAACTGTAAAGAAACTGATGCAAAATATCACTATCAGTAGATTTTTACCTTGCATATGTTGCCGTATTTTCATGAACAGAAAAAAGCTGTGCATGAATACTGTGTGGACTAAGCAGTTCTGAAATAGACCCGCTTGTTTGGTTTTAGTTGTTTTGATATTCAGGGCACACTATAACGTGCATCTATTTGCATAAACTGCTGCAGAAGGGTGGGATTTGATATGCAATGGGGAAGGATGTTTTGTGTTTTTTAGCAGTTTGAGTTCTGCTGGCTGTTGGAGGAGAGTATGCTGCCTTTCAATTTTCTTAAGTTTTTGTATCAAAATCGCTTGTGCCAAGGATGCCTAGAGCTTTGGATAGGGGCCCATTTTTACATGTATATAAATCTAAATAAATAATATCACTTGTCAATGGATAGTTTGATGCAGGAGTTCTTTTTGAGTCCATTTTACGCTGGTACTTGTTTGCTTCGCATATTGGCACCTTTATCTGCTTTGCGGCTTTAGTGTGGGATTGAGAGTAACAAACACCAATAGCTGTCACCTTCAGCCCCCAACTAAAACCTCTCCAGTGCATCATCAAAGATCTACAACCTATCCTGAAAGATGATCCTTTACTCTCACAGATCTTGGGAGACAGACCTGTCCTCGCTTACAGACAACCCCCCAACCTAAAGCAAATACTCACCAGCAACCACACATCACTGAACAAAAACACTGACCCAGGAACCTATCCTTGTAACAAAGCCCGATGCCAACTCTGTCCACATATCTATTCAAGTGACATCATAGGACCTAATCACATCAGCCATACCATCAGGGGCTCGTTCACCTGCACATCTACCAATGTGATATATGCCATCATGTGCCAGCAATGCCCCTCTGCCATGTACATTAGCCAAACCGGACAGTCTCTATGCAAAAGAATTAATGGACACAAATCTGACATCAGGAATCATAATACTCAAAAACCAGTGGGAGAACACTTTAACCTGTCTGGTCATTCAATGACAGACCTGCGGGGTGGTTATTTTACAACAGAAAAACTTCAAAAACAGACTCCAACGAGAGACTGCTGAGCTGGAATTGATATGCAAACTAGATACAATCAATTTAGGATTGAATAAGGACTGGGAATGGCTGAGCCATTACAAACATTGAATCTATCTCCCCTTGTAAGTATTCTCACACTTCTTATCAAACTGTCTGTACTGGGCTATCTTGATTATCATTTCAAAAGTTTTTTTTCTCTTACTTAATTGGCCTCTCAGAGTTGGTAAGACAACTCCCACCTGTTCATGCTCTCTGTATGTGTGTATATATATCTCCTCAATATATGTTCCATTCTATATGCATCCGAAGAAGTGGGCTGTAGCCCATGAAAGCTTATGCTCTAATAAATTTGTTAGTCTCTAAGGAGCCACAAGTACTCCTAAACTTTCAGTAAATCCATTGAATGCCAATGGTGAGTCATAGGAATTACTAGTATTGGCTCATGCTTACACATACGTTACTCCAGGGCATAAGCAGCAATGACTGGTTTATATCTGCATCAAAGGGCTGTAAAGAATTCTATTTGTATGGGCATGGAATGAGATGGGAGCTTCTTCACTTACAGAGGAAAAAAGTAATATTTCGAGGGGGACATCCTAAAACTGCAAGTGTGATTTCTTGTAATCTGGTTCATTTTGCCAAAGATTCCCAAACTACCTTAATTTGAGATAGTTTGTGGTTGTAGTTTCATAATTTGGGATTAGTTAGCCCGGAAAGATGTAGATACCCTTAAATAAATTCTGATTCCTTCCTATCCATAGCAATGTTTTCTTACTTTACACTGGTGCAGGTGATAGTCTGTTCTGGACACAGTAACCATTCTGGGCTGATAGCATGCTGCCTATATCATGTCCTCAAGAAGAAGGCCCATACCTCTTCTGCCACACAAGCGGTTCTTCCAGGACCAGAAGGGGTTAAACAAATGGGACCTTTGTTAACTTTCTATGGATTCTGCTGATTTCTCTGAGCTTTCTGTCCAGGGCCATCCAGGCAAAAAGATAAGCAGCTAGATTATGGCTCTGGCTGGCCACAGTCTTATGAAAATTGCCAGATTTCACTTGATCCAGATGATGGTTTGATCTCATCTTCCCAGGCTAAAATTGGCTTTTTTCCTTTTATATGTCATTCTTATTGAGTGCACTTAGAAAAATGAGAGTGCGGGCTTTTGGCTGCCTGGTAATTCTGGGTAAAAAAAAAAAAAAAGTTTGTTTGAACTTCAGTGAGTTATTGTAGCCTAGAGCAGCATTTCTCAGATGCAACCACCATGACTGCATGCGGCCACTAGGGGCTTTCACCAGGCCTCATGGGCAGTGATTGTGGGGGCAAAGCAGCCACCCCTCCCTCTCCCTGTTGCTCCTGGATGTGCCACATTGGTGTTGGTTCTGCCTATAGGGGTTGGGCCCTGCCCCACCTGGGGCACAACACTGGAGGAGCAGGCAGCCTGTGAATTCCCCACCTTCCCAGGGGTGGTGGGGCTCGGGCTTCAGCCCTGGGGTGGCAGGGTGGCACTCTCCAGCCACAAGGCTTCAGGCTTCAGGCTCCGTCCTTGGGCCCTGGCTGTGGGGCTTCAGGCTCTGACCCCGTCCCTTGGCCACGGGGCTTTGGGCTATGGCCCCAGGGCTTCAAGCTCCTTCCTGGGGCTCCATCCCCTGGGCTTCAGGCTCTGGCTCCCCGCTGCCTCCTCCACCCCTCATCGTCCCTGGCCCCGCTGTCTATACATCCACCTCCCTGTCCAGGGCTTAATTTGTCCCCGGGCTGAATAAGTCTGCTGTGAAAAGTGATACTTGTATGTTTGTTAATATCACTTTTCACAGCAGACTTAGTAGCTAGCCGGAAGGCTGTGAAAAATATTAACAGACATACAAATATCACTTTTCACGGCGGCAGACTTACTAGCGAGCAATAAATAAATTACAATGATTTTGATGTGCATATGTGCATATTTATTTGTTTTTCGTAAAGTTAATTAAGTATTTTAGGAAAAATTGTCAGGGGGGCGACCAGCAAGAGTTTGTGGCCGCACTCTGAGGCCACTGAAAAATTTGTCGTGAGAACCCATGGCCTAGGGCCTCTTTGCACCCTGGTTTTAAATGTATTTGCCATCTCCTGGTTAGTCTGAAAGCAAGTGTTCAGTTCATTGTTTGTGATTAGGAACAATGAGTCAGACTGTCTTTTCAAGCAATTTGTATGTTGTTAAGATCTCCCCACTTTCCTCTTCAGATGGATTAGAATGAGGGTGATACAGTCATCTGAAGTCCAGCAGTAAGTAATTCAGAGGTCCATTTCAGTTTTCTCTCTGTACTGACTCTTAATAGCACACCACTTTACATCACACATGCACAAGTCTTGCATTTCAAGAATTACTTGGTGTAATGAATGCATGGTCTATGTAATTATGATTTTTATTAGGCATGAATGATCTCTGCATGTTCCTTGTATTAGATCCTGTAATAGTGATGCTTTTCACTATCCATACTTTTGCCAGTATGGATAATAAATTAATTCTTGTAAAGAGCCTTGAGATCTTCAAATTAAAGCTGTTATAGATGTGAAAAGCAAATAGTGAACCTGATACTCTAGCTTTATAGTAACACAAAAGCAAACACTCTGTGCTTTTAACTCCTTTCTGTCAGGCAATAGAAGATAAGGTTCTTTTTCACTGCCAGCAGGTATACAAGAACCAGAAGCGGGCCACTTATTTAAAAACATAATATATTCACAGAGACAATTTGTTTCGGTCTAACCAGTTGGTTGCAGGGGATGGAAGCACTGCTTTGTTCTTCCAAGAATGAATACATAGAGTTTTAATGCCAGTAGTTGAACAGCACAGAATACCCCCCTTGCGTACCCAAGCTGAGCTATTTCTGCTGTCTTACCAGGCCAGGAGTATATAAAGGAGAATAAATTTTAAAAAATCAAAAAAATAATCCTGGCCGGCACGGAGAGGACTTTCAGTCTATGTTCTACTGATTCTACTGATACTGATGGAACAAGGCTAGTAAAGTAAGGCACAAACATATACCTCATGTGGGATGGCAACTAGTACTCCCTCCCTGTCTCAGCTGTATCTAAACTGTCTTTGATAATTCTCTAGCAAGCAAACCAAAAGAAATGCAACTAATCATCACATCATTGTTAGAATCCAGAACAGTCTCTCCGAAGCGTGTATTTCAAATAGTACAGTATAGTTTGTAGGCCAGATCCAGAAGTTTTTCCTAAAACCTTAGAATGTCTGAGTCTACTTTTTGAGTTTGTTTTTTTTTCAAGACTATAGACACTGGTCCAATACAGAATTCAGCGAAAGAGTCTTATTTCAATCTGAATGGAGTTGTTTTTTGTTTTGCTTGTTGTTCTTTATTGTCACTACTGTAAACACAGTTACAGAATAGCAGTCCTAGGGGGACAGGTTAACAGAATACTTTGAATATCTTGTTGACTGTAGGTTAAAAAAGCAAATGGATGAGATCCCGGAGTTCTCTGTCAGCTGCCTATCACAGGCATGTGACTTCAGGATCATCCTAGAGGCAATGTCAGGGCAGTTCAAAATGCTGCATCAGTTGAAAAGCATTAATCTATAACCAGAAAAATCTGAAAACAAAGATCCTTTTAAATTATGTTATTGTAGAGTAGGCTAAGTACACTTGAGACCAAGAAGCCTCTTGTGTCATGCCTGTTGTGATTCAGTGTATGTTGCTATGATACTAAAGGGATAGATTTAGAGTAGATGAGCTCTGAGCTAGAGGATGTTAATGCTGCTTCAGCTTTGGGATCTCATTTACTGGCCTTGTACACTAGTTGGAACTGCACAGAATACAGCCAGTTTTTGTTGGTGTTGCTTATTAAAGTAGAGACAAGATTCTGACTCAATAGGTACTACAGCAATGACTCAGGGTACTGATGATGGAATAAAATCTCACTCAGTCTTTACTAAATAAGAAATTCAGAGAATGGGCCGGGTGAATGTCTGGAAATCAAAACAATTGTAGATTCTAAGTTCAGAAGGGACCACTGTGATCATCTAGCCTGACCTCCTGTCAGGGCCGGCTCCAGGCACCAGCCCAGCAAGCAGGTGCTTGGGGCGGCCAAGGGGAAGGGGCGGCACGTCGGGCTGTTCGGAGGCAATTTGGCGATGGGTCCCTCTTGGAGGGAAGCATCTGCCGCCGAATTCCCGCCGAAGAAGAAAGCGGCGTGGTTCAGCTGCCGCTGGAGTGCCGCCAATTGTGATTGCGATCGCAGCTTTTTTTTTTTTTTTCCTGCCGCTTGGGGTGGCAAAAACCCTGGAGCCGGTCCTGGCTCCTGTATAACACAGGCCATAGAACTTCCCTGAATTAATTCATTTTTTTTTATTCTACAGCATATCTTCTAGAAAAGTATTAAATCTTCATTTAAATACTTAACTATTTCCACTGATGGAGAATCCACCACTATTGGTAAGTTGTTCCAATGGTTAATTACCCTCACTTAAAAAAAAAAAGTGTGTCTTGTTTGCAGTCTGAATTTGTCTAGCTCTTGCTTTGAGTGATTATCGATTTTGTCTGCTAGATTGAAGGGCCTGGGTTGGGACCCAGTGGAGTGGGAGGACATGGATTCCCCTACCCTGTTCCCCCTACCCCCTGTCATGAGAGAACCCAGAAGGGGGGGGATGAAGGGTCATGCAGAAGAGACTAAGGCCCGCTACATACGACCTGGCAGGGCCCCCTCCAAGACAAGCAGACTGAAATGAGCTCTGAAGCCATTGCCTAATCACTAGTCAGCTAGCGATTGGATTGACCTGCTACACCCATATAGGTACGTATAGACTGATCAAGTCTCCCCTTACCCTTCTGTTTGTTAAACTAAACACATTGAGCTCCTTTTCCAGTTCTTTAGTTATTCTTGTTTCTTTTCTCTGAACCCTCTCCAATTTATCAACATCCTTCTTGAATCGTGAGCACCAGAACTGGACACAGTATTCCAGTATCAGCCACACTAGCGCCAAATACAGAGGTAAAATAACGTCTTTACTCCTACTTGATATTCCCCAAGGATTGCATTAGCTGTTTTGGCCACAACATTGCACTGGGAGCTCATGTTCAGCTGATTATCCACCATGACTCCAAGTCTTTTTCAACCTGCTTCCCAGCCTCCCATTCTGTAAGTAAGGCCTTCATTCTTTGCTTTTAGATTTGAGTTTATATTTAGCCATTTTAAAACACACACTGTTAGCTTGTGCCCATTTTACCAAATAATCCAGACCCAGGTTGTTGATTGATAGAGTTCAGTAAATAAAAAGTGTGACTTCTAAAACTTTCAATTCTAGTGAAGGTGAGAAACTAGTCTGCAAATCTGAAGATGAGAGATCCTTTCAGTTCTCATCCTTGTGTGTGCTTTGTACCTGTAAGTGAAGAGGAGCTGGAAGATGGCCTCGGTGGAACTCTTCAGTAACCTGACCAACTATTTTAAGAAGTGGACCCTTTTCTTCAGAGCTTGGCCTTAGTGATCCATCTTCAGGCTGGTGACCCTCAACAGGTGACAGTGAAACAGCTGAATGTTCATCTGCTTGCTTGCAGCATGTCTCTTCTCTTTCATGCAGCACTGAGGTACCACTTGGTCCTGTCTAATCAAGTAAGCCCTGCCTTGTAATACGGTAAGACTTGCAGTCCTGCCTTTTTAACAGCTCAGCCACTGCATCTGAGTCCTAATCTCCAAGCCTGGTAGTTGTAGTTATTCCACCCCATCAACTCTTTCAATCCCATTAAACAGAACAGTTCTCCCTAGGATTCAAGATTCAAACCTTCTTTTAGATGTGAAGCGTGACCTTGTAGAAAATAGTACCTTTCCTCAGATTGAAACCACTCTGCCAGTATCTTAATACTCATCTGTATGAGAAGGCCATGATTGAATTCTGAGGTTTTATCAGTAAACTTTTCAGGCTATTGGTAAGTATATTCTGTAGCTTGCAAGTTGCAGAGCAGGCATTTATGGAAGAGGAGGAGGGATGGAGGGAAGCAAAAGTGTGTTAAAGAATTTCTGATTTTCTAGAAAGCTAATTAAATTACCCAGATTCTCCCATGCCTTCCACGTTGCACCATCCTACTCACTTTCTCTACAAGCTGATTTATATCCATACCAAGATCTTTTGTTAGTCATGAATCTGAAAGCATATATATGGGATTTGTCCCCTAAGTGCCCTGTACATCTCTGTGTAAACATAGAGGATTCAGCTCAGTGGTTCTGCTTTATTCACCATTTCCCTTTCATCATCTGAGTAATAGTTGCTGTCTCTTGTTCTCCATGTTCATCTGTCTGTCTCTCCTCCCCTGTCTTTTTTATTCTTAGTGGTGGAGTCTTTTCGTATTGTTAGTCCTGGACAGAAGTTCTAAGGATTCCCTACCAATGTTTTCCTTACACAACTCCTCTATCATTCAATGGAGGCTGACTTCACCAACCAATATCTACTCCAGGATTACTTGATTCCAGGAATCCTCTCTAGAGCCCAATAGTACATTTCCCTGAACTAGATAGCACTTCAGAGAGTCTGTAGGTTTTAATTATAGAAGCCAACACTTCTAATTACCTGCTTAGTAGATGCAACATGGGAAGATTCAATCATGTTAGTATTTAGAGGCAGATAGAGCCAGTATTTGTAATAACTGGTGTCCAGGTTTATCTCTAAGTCCAGGAACAAATGGGCAAATGAGACAAGAAGTCACGGATGGCGACTGCTAATGACTCTCACCTTGTAGTTAAACAGAGGGTCTGAATTCCTTCCTTCTCTATAGAACTATCCATTCCTTTCCAATGAAATGCTAGTTGCTAATAGTGTAGAGTAGTGCACGCCAGTACATGTGCACACATAGTCATGCAGGCATTCAAACATTCACACAGAAAACACGCTCTGATTTTCAGATACCTTGTTTTAAATGGTATTTGTAAAGATTTTTCTCTACCCCTGTATCCTGCTAATGGATTAAACCATGAACAATTGCTTGCATTATTTTAAAAGCATTTCAGTTCATTTGTAAACACCAATCTCTGACAGTTCATTCTGACTAGAACCCTTGGATTTACAAAAACCTTCTGCCCCTAATATTGTGTGTTTTATGGATGCTGGTAGTAGCTGATGCTCATGAAAGTAATTGAACCCAATGAGTACATACCATAGGGAATACCCCAACCTAGGAGCCAGTCCAAGGGGGTGTAATGTGTTTCTTTCTTTACCTTCCTTGAGCAAAAGATGCATAAGTTCTGGCAGCCATATTTCCAATGAGATGAGGTTTAGAAGTTCAACCCCATTGTGACAGCCCAACAAAGTGGTCATTTTTCCATTTACTTCTGCTCTCGTGATGTTTTTGTTTTTCCTTTCCTTTAAGTATCATAACTTTATTTTCCTGGAGCTGTATTCTGTCATAAAATGAGCTCTTTACAATACTCCATGCTTGTAATCCTTTCACTGAAGCAATCTCATTGTGGTGGTATTTTATCTATTGAGTGCTGTTGCATCTGCTGCAGAGTGATATTCCTGTCCTTTATTGCTGTGATATTTTAGGTGACTTTCTGGAGACTCTCTGCCAATGTTTCTGTCTAGTTGCTAGCATGCTGCCCTGGACTTCTCAGCATTATCAGTTGAGCTGTGGATTCATCTCGTTGTGAAGATGGGTGTCAGTGGACATGATTTGAAGGCTAGAAATGGTAAGTGTGAATGTTTTTTGTTTTCCCCCTTATAAGTGTTTGAAAGGAGCAAATGCTCAGAGAGCTTTCTAGCTTTGTCCATATATGAATTACTCTCTCTCTTTCCTATCCTATATTTTGTTGCCTGAAATATGCTACTGGTTAAGAAGTTTCATCTCCTGGTGTTAAGGGGATAATGACTTGGGTATCGTTTTTGTAAACTATAACTAAGGCCCTTGGATTTAGTTTTTCTGATATTTTTACTGAATTTCCCACTTTTCGCAAAAGCTGCTATTTGCTTTTTACTGATTTGTTTTTTTACTTGAATTTTGGACCACTCAAATATATGAAAATACTGATTATGTTAAGAAAACCCAGTACCTTAGGTAGATGTCTATTATAAATCAAAGTATAAATATGAGGCTGTCTGTTAATGTACGGCAGTGTAGTTGAAGATACACACACACAGAGACAAACACACACACATATGTGTATGTATTGTTAATGTACAGTTCATTAAATAAACCAAAGCATTAAACTGTTTTTGCTTTCAATACTCTTACTTTTCTCTATTTGTTGCTTTTCTTCTTGTTTTCCTCTCCCCCAATCTTAACCCCAATATTTACCCAGAAAACTATGAAATTAATTTTTGCACTGATTTTCACCAGTTTTTAAACTTTTGTAGTGAACACTGAAATTCCCAGTGTTGAAACAAAATAAAAGCCAATATCAAAAGGCCTTGACTATAACTCCCTTTCTGAATCCTGTTCCAGTTTTACTGAAAAGCCTGATCTACATTTACTGATGTGGTACTTGTTCCAAAGTGCCACACTAAAGAATGTTACATGTCCTGGTTTCCCTCTCGGGAGCAGATTCAACAGATCCCATAGAAATAATTTATCCTTTGTGACATAGCTGTGTGTTTTCCCTTGAAAGTCATGTTCTTTTACAAAAATCCCAATGCAGAATCATTTAGGCCCCAATCCTTATGTCTAAGTGATCTTTTCTTGGCACCGAATTTGAGGGGTGCAGGGAGGAAAGGTGACTTTCTGAATCTGGATATGTCTCTGATGTGGTTGTATGAATGAAAAATGTTAGTTCTGGCTTTGAATGGGATATTATAAAGCAAATTGTAATGGTCTTAACTGACCTTGCAGCATACAACATTGTAACAATTGCCTGTGTTTATATCTGGGTATATCAGCACAGCAGCAATTAACAATGAACTCCGTATTCTTAGGTTGCCATACTAGAGTTACCAGCATTGTTTACTGTTATGCCAAAAGACTGTTCACATACAGGCAAGACTCCCATGAAGCTTTGTGAAGTAGTGCTAAGAGGGACAAAGAATTACTTGTAGGTAGCTTTTACTTGATTATAGAGCAAAAATATATATCTAAAGATTACAGGCCAACGGTCAAAATCAATAATCCCCATTTCTTTTCCTTAACTCCCTGTAGATCACTGAACAATTGTATGAAGTTGAAATGCTGGGGCTAAGGGTTATTATTCTGTTTATTAGAATATCTTGTAATTTTCATGATCTATAAACCAGATTAATAAAACATGTGTATCACCCTTAAATGAGAAACTATCAAACTATGGATAAATGATAAATAGCTGTCCTGTCAGTCTTAATTAAAGCTGCTGGATACAAATAGAAGTCTTTTCTCAGGGCAATTAACATGGCAATTGGGAATACAAAAAAAGTTTTAAATTCATAGTAAAACCTTATGATATAGAGGAGAGAATGAACTGTGCTGAATATAACAATTCACATTTTCAGAGAAAGTTACAGACTAGATTTTGCACTTTTGTAGAAAAAGGTAGGGACATATATGCATCTGAGCAAGTGGAAATATTTCTCCCTAGCCTCCTGAACAATGTCTGCCTATCTACAACTTTATTCCTAATAATGTAACTAGAACTTTGGGTGCAGTGATCACTTTGTTTAGAAACTGGTTCCAGAGATATACAAATCTCATCCACTGTGAAGCCCCCCTTTCTTTCTATGTGCATGAGACAAACCTGGACAGGTCACATAGGAGAATATTATAACTTTCACAGGTTGTATGCTGACAATTAAATACCTTTGGTAGTTTCTGACACACATGGTGTGATGCACAAAGTCTCTATAGTTTCACTTCTGTGATACTTAGAATCCTATACTGACTGACTATCAAATATGACAAATCTAATCCAACCATTATTTTATCTAGGCACAGATAGCATTTGTGACTTATTCTGATTTGGGTTTTATTAATTAGCATGCATGTAACATAATTTCAGTCATACTATAGATCTTCTGTATGGTTAGGTGACTTATATGGTACATAAACCTTAAACTTTAGGTTTTCTGTTTATATCCAGCCCAGCTCATTATCAAAAGTCCTTTTCTGCTGAATGCCTTTTAGTGACCTGTATGAAATGAGTTGCTGATCTCATTTCATTTCCTACTAGTCTCATATCCATATCACATTTTAGTATTAGTCTCAGCTGAGAGACCAAAGAGTGAATGGTCATAAAGACTGAACTACCCTTTAATCTCTAAAGTTAGTCCTTCTAGCTGAGGACTAAGACATTTTCTGGGTGGTTTGGGGAAGCTTTCACTTCCACTTACCATCCTGTACTTGCTCTCTGAAGACCCAGTTCTGCAGATGTTATTGTGAATAGTGTTTATTCACCTGAGTAATTCCTTTGAAATCATGAGGAAATACTTCTCAGTATGAGACTGGGCTGCAAAATCTGACCTTGAATAAACAGAGGATTTCATACATCAGTGCCATCAATCTGGTACTTTTAGCTCGCACTAAATACACTTGAAATAGAAGAGGGAAAAAAATCTTTGACTCAAGGTGAATTCTGTGGGAGTGCAGAATTCTACATTTGTATATTGAAAGCATACATCTGAGTACTAAGGAACGTAAGTGGCATTTCTTATCCCTTATTGATGTAAATCTCATTACTTTGGTTTTCTCTGACTGATGTGACTTTTAATCACTGACCTTGAAATTTTTGAGCTACAAAAATCTGGACTGCAATTACAAATTAAAAAGACCTAATGCATTATATTATAATCTCCTTTAACTACTGTTTAAATAAACAACAAAAGTGCAGAGTTCATTATAGAGAAGAGCCTAGAATGAGCAACAGATCAAATAGTTCAATTTCTGAACAAACTCATCATCAAAGTTAATGGGAAGACTAAATGTATCTCTGGTCTAGTGGCAGTGAGTAGCTCAATAATTAAAGTTGTGGTAAAAGGTCAATGGTAAAAAGTCTGATCTTTATTTCCTGGCCCTAGTCACATTACCTGGGTCTGAGTTTGGAAAGGTTGCTAGACCTATCACTGGTTCTAGTAGCTGCTGTTACAAAGTTCATAAAATGCCATAGAGCAGAGGGTCAATTCAGTAGGTAGAATGATGGAATAACTACTGGATGGATGGAAGACACCTAGAAGAAGAAACAGTTAACACTCTCCATCTTCCCTATAAGAGACAGCACTGCTCTATTGCCCTACACAGCCAGCTCTGCCATATTGGGCTACAGAAGCTACTATGTATACTGGAATAATCGGATTTAATACCTTGGCCAGGATTACTTGTAAAATCACACATTTAGTCTTAATTGATTAAAACCTAAGGTAACAAGGTGAGATGCCTTTTAGGTTTTATCTTGTTTGGGAGAATGTTTTTTAGTTTAACTTTTTAATTGAAGATAAACAGAATTGTTAACAGTACAAATAATTTCTTTTACACAAGCTCTAAAAGAGAAGGTGACAAATCTGAGAGGCAAAAGAACACAGCAGAGTTGAGTCAGTGTAGTTTGAGTTGTAGTTTTGGGTTGGCTAATTTGCAAGAGTTAAGATTACAGTTTTAAAACCTTCAGTATTTATTACACCATTCAATAAAAATATTCCACACTTAACCATTTTTCAATGGCAAGGTTGCAGAGTAGGAAAAAAAAACTTAATTATGCCAATAGCTCCCTTATTTACAATATTGTATGCATAAACTTATTACAGTAATTTATTAGCTATTATATGTGAGGAAACTAGTGCATATATTTTCTCTTTATATCTTGTTGAAAGACAGGGGGAAAAACACTTATCTGTACAGAAGAGAGATGGTAAAATAATTGCATACTGAAATTATTATGGTTGACTACAGAGCTACAACATCAACAGTTGTGAAAGCTGCTGTCATGGCCAAACTTACCTTTGTTGTAACTCCCACACACCGCTTTCAAAATGTACTCCTCATTGTCTATCATTGCTTAAATGGTAGATGTAGAGCTGTTTCTCACTTCTTTGACTTATAAAAATAGTGTAATTAATAGAAAAGTGAGTCAGTCATTACGGGGCTTCTTAACATAATTAGTTGTCATAAAGGTGCAAGCCTAGTGGTGTTCTAATTAGTTCTTTGAAATGTGATATTTGGTTCTTTTGTTGTTTTTTAATCCTTCCAATTCTAGTCAGGCTAAGGATTGTACTATCCTAGCACTTCTATACAACCATGAAACTCCCGCCCCCATTGCACCTAAAGTACAACAACTCCATATTAGGGTGGGTTTGTTTTGCATGTATTTCTTTTAAATGTGGTTGCTGCATTTTTGCAGAAACCACAAATAAGTCTCCTCACACACTGAAAGATTCCAGGGCCACTTCAAGTTAACTGGATATATATATGCCTACAAATAAAAGAAGATCAAGTAGGTCATAAACTGCTCAGAGATCTCACCTGGTTCATTCTGGTTTCAAAGATCCACTGACCAATCCCCTCCCCCTGAAGAGACATGTGGTCCAAAGGAAGAATACACAGTCATCATTGAAACAACACTTTTGAAAGGCCAATCGAATCTTACCACACTTCTAGTTCAACAGCTGCAACCCTTTGCCTGCCTTCTCTCTTTTGGAGACTGCTTTCACCATTTCCAACATGTGTGGAGGCAGATCACTACAGACTGGTGGGTCACAAAGGTCATAACATTGGGCTATACTGTCCACTTTATATCACTCCCTCCTTTCCAACCCTCTTCCCCATCCTTCTTAAAGGACTCCTTTATTAGTTTTTAATGAGACAAGAAATAGACTCTCTCCTTCGATTAGTAGCTATAGAGATGGTCTCAGCTCCTCACAAAGGAAGGGGGTTCTAGTCAAGGTATTTCCTTGTGCCAAAGAAAGGTGGATGGTGAAGACTGATTTTGGATGAAAGACTACTAAAAAAGTTTGTAAAGTCTCAGAAGTTCAGGATGGTGACTCTGACAGCTATAATCCCTTCACTAGAGGCAGGAGATTGGTTTTCAGCCCTCAATTTTCAAGACTTCTATTTCCACATAATGAAACACCCATCTCACAGAAACTATCTATGATTTACTATAGGCCAGGAACATTTTCAGTAGAGTATTTCTCCTTGGCCTTTCCTTGGCCAAAAGGTGTTCCCAACAGCCGTAGTGGTAGTGACCACTTACCTTCATCAGGAGGTGATTTTAGTCTTCCTGTGTCTTGACAACTGGCTGCTCAAGGATCGATCTTATGAAGCATCCACTAAGATGGCACTCTCTCTTTTCCAGGAATTGGGTTTTCAACTCAATGTAAGAAAATCCAATTTGACCCCATACAGAGAATACAGTTCATAGGAGTGTACTTGTATCCATTGACAGACAGGTCATACCTTCCCACAGACAGATTGTTAATTCTTATCAGATCTAGTCAGGACCATTCAAGGGAGTCCTCAATCACAGTAAGGAACACTCTACAACTCCTGGGCCATATGGCAGTTTGCACCTTTGTGACCAACCAGGCAAGATTAAGCCTCTGATTCTTCCAGAACTGACTCAGAATGATCTGTTCACTGACCAAAGACAGTTTGGACAAGCAGCTCACAGTCCCTTTTCATGTAAAGAACTCCCTAGACTGGTGAAAAGGTCAGCTCATTGTCAGCACATTCCTTTCGTTCTCCCAACTCCAATGATAACCATGGAAGTGATGCATCTTAGCACCTTCACTGCTCAGGGCGGATGGTCACCTCTGGAAACAAGTCCCAACATTAACCTGTTGGAACTCAGGGCAGTCAGGAATACTTGCCTTCATTTCCTACCTGTCATGAGTGCATACCCATCAGGATCATGACAGACAATGTGGCTTGCATGTTCTATATCAACAGACCAGGGTAGCAAGATTTCCCCCTCCCCATGTGCCAAAGCAATAAAGCTGTGGAACTGGTGTATAGCCCATCAGATCCATATTTCAACAGCCTACCTTCCTGAGGTTCAGAACACTACGGTCAATACCATCAGCAGGTATTTCTCCCAGGACTACATATGGGAACTGGACTCTCAAATTCTCCACAATATATTCCAAAATTGGGGACTTCCAGAGATGGACCTCTTCACTACCTCCGGGAAAACAAAGTATCATCTGTTATGCTCAAGAGGAGGTTTAGGCTGACACTGTCTGAAGATGGCTTTCTTGGATGAAGGGGCTATTCTATGGTTTCCTCCAACACCTATATACTGAGAGTGACAAACATGATCAGACAGGACAAGGCCAGGGTTATTCTTACAGTACTGACCTATCCAAGACAAGTTTGGTATCCTTACCTACTTCACCTGTGTGTCCACTCAGCAATCAGATTTCTGATAATTCCTCATCACCTCTCTCAAGACACAGGTCATTTACTTCATTCCAACCTAGGGATCCTCTGCTTCAGGCATGGTTCCTTGGTGTTTCATGGGGTTAGAATCTACCTGCTCTGTGGAAGTACAACCAATGGTACTGGATAGTAGAAAGGAGGAAACCCAGTTTACTTACCTGCAGAAGTGGAAGAGATTCAACCATTGGTATCAGTGCCTCCAGCTCTCTGCTGTCCCGGATTACCTGTTAGACCTAAAATTATTGGGGTTATTGGTTAGCCTGATGAAGGTTCATTTGACTGCAGTATCAGCTTTTCATTCTCTGGTAGAAGGATTTTCTATATTTGTTCACCCTACGTTTCCAGGATTTATTAAGGTTTTTGGCAACCTCTTCCCCCAAGTTAGGGACCCCACGCCGACTTAGATGTCTCTCAAAGCCTCCATTCAAACCAATGATAAGTTATTTGCTTAACGTTGCTTCTAAAAAAGCCATCTTCATGGATATCACATCAAGCCATAGAGTCAGAGAAACTGAGACCTTGTTGGCAGACCATCCTCTTGTGGTGTTCTTCAAGGACAAGGTCATTTTTCACCCAGACCTTAAAATCTTACCTAAGGTACTATTGGATTTTCATCTTAACCTGTCAATTCATCTGCTGGTGTTATTTTCCAAAACCACATATGTGTAAATCTCCTTTCATACCTTTAGATGTTAGACAGGCACTGGCCTTCCATCTAGATAGGATCAAGCAATTTCAGAAGTCACCTAGACTGTGTGTTTCCATCACAGACAGATCCAAGGGGTCCACAGTTTCTGCTCACAGACTGTCAGGTAGATCTCTGAGCATATTGTTGCTTCTTATGATGCAGCTGGTGTTCAACCCCCACAAAGGGTGACAGAACATTCTATCAGATCACAAACAACATCCATCCACAGCATTACTCAAAAACATTCCACTATCTGAGATGAGCAAGGCTGCTAGCTGGGCTTCAGAACATGTGTTTTCTAAACACTATGCCTTGATCCATGCCACCATGATCCTATCTTTATACTTACAGCACATATCTGTCTATGTAACTAGGTTATCTTATTCCGGTTACCATTTGTCCACCCTTTTGTCTTTCCCTCCTATAATTGGTTACACTTGTTGCATCTCGCTTCACTTTAGATTGTAAACTCTTTGAGATGGGATCCTATTTACATGTATGAAATATTGTGTATCATGAAGAGTTTAGCACAATGTCATGCTGATTCTGATTTGGGGTTTTAGTGTGCTTCTGAAATATAAATAACAATAGTCCAGATCCTCAGTTTGATGTAAATTGGTGTAGCTCCATTCAAGTCTAAGGAACTATTCTGTATATACCAGCTGAGCATCTGGCTCAATACTTTTATTGGATTATTTGAAAAATACCTGATGTTAAACTATTGAGAGGTTTGAAAATGCATTCATTCCAGGGACCCTTCCAAATGATAATAACTTAAAACTCATGAACAGTAACTAAAGAGCAAATAGATGAGAACCATTCGTTTAGCTAGAAGCTGAGACTTGTGTAAGAGGGAGAAATGTACCTGTTTACTGTGCCAATTTAAATCTGTGGCAGCAGCAGTTCTTTCATCAGGCAGCATTGCAGTATTTTGCAGAGAATGATTACACTTTCAGTAAATTCTCCTGTAACTATTACAATCAGAACTGTCATTCCCTTAAAATTATTTTCTTCTGTGATCAAGGAACAGTGCACTCAGACATGAGAGAGTGATGTTAGCTTGTTTTTATTGCAAGTCTGCTTTTTCTCCCAGAGGCATTAAAAAGCCAGTAAACCCCGCACAAATTCACATTCAACACAAATAGTTGCAGTGCAACTTTGACCCACTACATTTTAAACTGAATTTTTAGTGCTTATGAAAGTTGCAGTTATGATATCCCTAGAACTCTGAAGTGTTCTGTTTAACTATAGCATAGGTAAAACAGAGATGGTAGCAGCCCCACTTCCTCATTGCTATTTAATTTTTTTTTACCTTGACATGGAAGGAAAAAAATTAATAGTTGTAGAATTTAGCTTTGAAAAAATGTTCATTTTTAAAATCCTTAAATTATGCCCTACATTTTGTAGTGAAAGCAACCAGTTTGCCTTAAGTATGTTTAGAAACAGATGCAGGACAAGGCATAGGAAGAGTAATGTTACAAGGAAAGACTAATCCTGATGAGAACTGATTTACTGTCAGGATATTCTTTTTCTATGGTAACAGAAATGAAGGTGAGATTGGAACAACAGTAATTTTATATAGAAAAAAACATACTATGGCAATTCATATTTAGCTGATATATCATAGAATGAGATTTGAAAAGGGGAACAGTGTAGGCAACTTAGCATCCACTGAAATAACTATGGCAACCATCTTCCATGCTATAAGCAGAGTTTTGCAAAACTGATTTTTGAAATTACTCAAGATGCACAGCAGAGACTCAAGAATCCAACAAAATGGAATTGGACTGGGTTTGTGCTCAAATTGGGAAACCTAGTAGTATTCAGAACAGTGCATATGTATGTAACTGTGCAGCTCGCACTAATGATAAGGAGAGTTGTATGGCTATGCACATGGCCACTTTTAGAACATGATGTAAGTCTTATGACAAAGATTTTAAAAAGTGAGTTTGTCATTTTGGTTGCTTCACACTTTTGGGTACCCAACTTGAGATGTCTTAAGTGTCCACCTTCTAAAAATCAGCCCTCTTCAAGGCATCTCAAATTAGGCACACAACATCGCTGGTCACTTCTTAAATATCTTGACCCACCTCTTTATTTAACCTCTCTGTTAACTGTAGTAGTTTGGAATCCTCTTGCACATTTATTTCCTGAGTGGAATGCCTCTACTATCAGCCCTAATAGAGAAGAAGGGTTGGACACTGTAGTGGGAAAGAATATGATCTCTACTTTGGAGAAAACGTATTTGCTTGATGTCAGTTAGGTAGATAGCACCTAGTTATCTTTGAAAACTCATGGCGATCAGGGGAGGTCCCGGATGACTGGAAAAAGGTTAATGTAGTGCCCATCTTTAAAAAAGGGAAGAAGGAGGATCCGGGGAACTACCGGCCAGTCAGTCTCACCTTAGTCCCTGGAAAAATCATGGAGTAGGTCCTCAAGGAATAAATTCTGAAGCACTTAGAGGAGAGGAAAGTGATCAGGAACAGTCAGCATGGATTCACCAAGGGCAAGTCATACCTCACTAACCTAATTACCTTCTATGATGAGTTAACTGGCTCTGTGGATGAGGGGAAAGCAGTGGATGTGTTATTCCTTGACTTTAGCAAAGCTTTTGATATGGTCTCCCACAGTATTCTTGCTGGCAAGTTAAAGAAGTACGGGCTGGATGAATGGACTATAAGGTGGATAGAAAGCTGGCTAGATCATTGGGCTCAACAAGTAGTGATCAATGGCTCCATGTCTAGTTGGCAGCCAGTATCAAGTGGGGTGCCCAAGGGTCGGTCCTGGGGCTGGTTTTGTTCAATATCTTCATTAATGATCTGGAGGATGGCGTGGACTGCACTCTCAGCAAGTTTGCAGATGACACTAAACTGGGAGGAGTGGTAGATACGCTGGAGGATAGGGATAGGATACAGAAGGACCGAGATAAATTAGAGGGTTGAGAAAAAGAAACCTGATGAGGTTCAACAAGGACAAGTGCAGAGTCCTGCACTTAGGACGGAAGAATCCCATGCACTGCTACTGACTAGGGACCGAATGGCTAGGCAGCAGTTCTGCAGAAAAGGACCTAGGGGTTACAGTGGACGAGAAGCCGGATATGAGTCAAGTGTGCCCTTGTTGCCAAGAAGACTAACGGCATTTTGGGCTGTATAAGTAGGGGCATTGCCAGCAGATCGAGGGATGTGATCATTCCCCTCTATTTGACATTGGTGAGGCCTCATCTGGAGTACTGTGTCCAGTTTTGTGCCCCACACTACAAGAAGGATGTGGAAAAATTGGAGAGTCCAGCGGAGGGCAACAAAAATGATTAGGGGGCTGGGGCACATGACCTATGAGGAGAGGCTGAGGGAACTGGGATTGTTTAGTCTGCAGAAGAGAAGAATGAGGGGGGATTTGATAGCTGCTTTCAACTACCTGAAAGGGGGTTCCAAAGAGGATGGATCACTGTTCTCAGTGGTACCAGATGACAGAACAAGGAGTAATGGTCTCAAGTTGCAGTGGGGGAGGTTTAGGTTGGGTATTAGGAAAAACTTTTTCACTAGGAGGGTGGCGAAGCACTGGAATGGGTTATCTAAGGAGGTAGTGGAATCTCCTTCCTTAGCGGTTTTTAAGGTAAGCCCTGGCTGGGATGATTTAGTTGGGAATTGGTCCAGTTTTGAGCAGGGGTTGGACTAGATGACCTCCTGAGGTCCCTTCCAGCCCTGATATTCTATGATTCTATGATCACTGTCAATGCTGAATTCTTGGTGTGTGTGCACATGTGCACACCTGTATGTGTACTAAACATAGGAGAGAAACTTTAGAATGCTATATAGCTGGGTATTTGGTGTTTACATCAATATTTTGGAGAAAGAAAGGAGTATTAACATGTGAAATAAAACCTGGATGGCCAATCCTCGTCAAATGAGGAATAAAGGGCTTAACAAAAATTGGAGGGATAGGCTATCAAGCACCTTATGTAATTTAATGTGGAAAAAATATGACTGAGTCAAAAATTCTGAAAGGGATTGTGACCTAAATGTATGCCATGTTCTCCTTTACTTACCATAGTAAAGTGACAGGTATGGCAAGCTCCTGCAATATCCTGGACAAACCTTTCTGAATTAAGTTTCCATATCTTAGGAGTTTATTGTATTAAAAATGCAAATGTGTATGTATTATTGTGAAATTATATGTGATGTCCCTGTGGAGGAGACCTGGCTAATGTAAACCTTAGGAAGTGTTATGAGCTTGAAAGGGCTCTTTGAAACAATGTGCTAGACAAACAAAGTTAAATGCCATTTCCAGGGAATACTTGGGAGGAGGGGTAGGCTACTTCTCACTTCTAGTCCCAACCTTTTGGAGCTTCCCCCTGAGGAGAACCCCACTGTCTGCTGATCACCCATTACACAACAACATTATTTTTTATCCAAACTGGATAAAAGAATGACTCACAGATTCATGAGTATTCTTGTTCTGAGCTAAAGCTGTTATGAACTTGTGTCAACAGAAAAGACTGTTGGTTGGGTTTGAAGGACTGTTCACTTGCCAGAGCCCTTATTGGAGTTGGGGTGATCTTTGCTAAATTTATTAACATGGATAGGCTTGTTTATTATTTGTAATGTTTTATTTGCAATGCTTTTACCTTAAGAATAAATGTGTTTGCTTTGAAAGAACTGTGTGGTAACATAACTGTGGCTAATTAGGCTGATTATACTTCTGAGGAAGGAAATACAGGTGCAATTTTCCTGAATTGTGAGAAATATAAATTTTGTTGCTGTATTTACTAGAATAGTTGCTCTAGTACTTTCAAAATAATTGATAAAAGGGAAGGTCCTTTCATGGATTGAGAACTGGTTAAAAGACAGGGAACAAAGGGTAGGAATTAATGGTAAATTCTCAGAATAGAGAGGGGTAACTAGTGGTGTTCCCCAAGGGTCAGTCCTAGGACCAACCCTATTCAACTTATTCATAAATGATCTGGAAAAAGGGGTAAAAGGTGAGGAGGCAAAGTTTGCAGATGATACTAAACTGCTCAAGATAGTTAAGACCAAAGCAGACTGTGAAGAACTTCAAAAAAATCTCACAAAACTAAGTGATTGGGCAACAAAATGGCAAATGAAATTTAATGTGGATAAATGTAAAGTAATGCACATTGGAAAAAATAACCCCAACTATACATATGATATGATGGGGGCTAATTTAGCTACAACAAATCAGGAAAAAAGATCTTGGAGTCATCGTGGATAGTTCTCTGAAGATGTCCACGCAGTGTGCAGAGGCGGTCAAAAAAGCAAACAGGATGTTAGGAATCATTAAAAAGGGGATAGAGAATAAGACGAAGAATACATTATTGCCCTTATATAAATTGATGGTATGCCCACATCTTGAATACTGCGTACAGATGTGGTCTCCTCATCTCAAAAAAGATATACTGGCACTAGAAAAGATTCAGAGAAGGGCAACTAAAATGTTTAGGGGTTTGGAAAGGGTCCCATATGAGGAGAGATTAAAGAGGCTAGGACTTTTCAGCTTGGAAAAGAGGAGACTAAGGGGGGATATGATAGAGGTATATAAAATTATGAGTGATATGGAGAAAGTAGATAAGGAAAAGTTATTTACTTATTCCCAATTATGGCATGCTCGGATCACATTTTCAAGCTTTGTTCCACAACTGAGGGATCGATTTTTACAATCATGTGAAACCATGAGCTGAGGCTTTAAGAGAAACACCGAATATGGGAGATTCATGATAAAACCATGAGAGTTGGCATTCATGCTTATGCATTTGCTTAACTTCACTCATGTGAGTAGTCTAAAGCATCCAAGATTTTTCAAAAGCATCTCCCTTGATTTCTAGGTGCCTACATACTTTTTAAAAATCTGTTCCTTAGGGATTTTCTAGATGAGCAGTTAGAGAACAGCAAGCTGGGTGAAAATCCAGAGCACACTAGTGTACCACACACTAAATGTCCCTGTGGACCCCACTACCATGCACTAAAAGTTCCCTAGTGTTGATTGATGTACTCCTGTTTCAAAGCTATGTAAATTAAAGTTCCCGAGGGAACATTTAGTGTGCAGTAGCAGGGTCCACACAGGCAACTAGTCCCCAGCGCACAATCACATTGTAGATTTCACCCAGCTTGCCACACACTGTTCATCCAGACAATCCCTTAGTTACTATTAAAGGACCGTATTCTAACATCAGTCTTCTTACAACACTCTATCCCCCCATTATCATCTGTGGGAGGTCTGCAGTGGACCGAGGGTAGCACATCACCATAGCCCTTCCCCAGAAATCATAATTAAAATGTTATCTGGCCCTTTGTACAGAATGAGTTTTAACTTGCCCGCTGAAGTAAACAGTTTCTACCTATATAATTAAAAGAACATGCATAAGCTATTTAAAGATCACAGCTTTGAGTCACTCGTACCGCAAGCAGATGCACTGCCAATAAGCCACAGGTGTATACTGAATAAACAAGAAGAAAATACGACTGTGATGGATGTGATTATTATTCAGCTAAAATATCCTCTTTTTCTGACTCTTCTAATTTGGTAGTTTCCAGCTGTTGAAGTCTTGCCGCTGAAATATGCCATCAGAGAATCGCATCCAAAACAAAAGAGGGGGGATAGCTTGAGTGATTAGGGGTGATTAGGTGATAGCTTGAGATAAGACACAAGCCCAGATTCCTGTCATGTACACCAGCTTTACACTGGTGTAATGCCAATGACCTCAATGCAGTTAGTCCTAATTGGTGGAAGCAGTGGCAGGAAGGTCACATAGGGCATCCCCACTTAGGACCTTGGCATCGGCTTGACCTCATCCTGATCTGTCGCAGAAACATTTGTGAAGTACTGCATGCTCGATCAATGCATAGTGCTGATTGTGACACTGACCAGGCCCTTGTCTGGGTCAAGCTCCAGTTACACCCTAAAAAGATCCATCATGCAAAACCCAAAGGCAAACCTCGCATCAACATCACTAACCTGAAGGACTCTAACACTTGTGCAAAGTTTCAATGTGCACTTGAGTTTGTTTCTGAAAAACGATTCCCCTGATTCTGACACCTTGTGGGAAAATTTCAAGAATAAGACACTGGCTACTGCCAAAGATGTCTTTGGAAAAACAAAGGAAAAACAACCTGACTGATTTGCAGCCTCTGAACATCTGCTTCTCCCACTCATACAAAAGAAAAAGCAAGCTCACCCAACTTTACTTCAACAACCAGCTGAGTCCAGAACTGTTAAGTTCAAAGAGGGTAAGGCGAAAGTCCAGAAGGCCACCAGAGAATGTGCCCAGAAGTATTGGCAAGACCTGTGCAAAAAGATTCAGACCTGCTTTGAAAGAGGGGATCTTTGTGGTACCTGTGGTGGAATCAAAGATGAACTTGGTCCAATTTGTAAAAAGACTGCAAATGTGAAAGCAAAAGATGGTACCATCCTGATTGACAGGCAAGAACAACTTGATCGATCAAATGAACATTACAAAGAACTCTACTCAGAAGATGCCATTATCTGTGATACTGCCTTAGCTGCCATTCCCCAGCTTCCAATGATGCAGGAGCTGGAACAAATACTGACTTTTGAAGATGTAGAGAATGCTATCAAAGAGATTGTTCCTGGGAAAGCAGCAGGCAACAATCAAATACCTCTGGAGCTCCTAAAGGCAGAAGGGAGAAAGCTTGCTAGTGACATCTCTGTGCCTGCTGGGAAGAAAACTACAAACCCCAAGATCTGAAAGATGCAAATATAATTACTTTATACAAAAATAAAGGGGACAGAGCAGACTCCAACAACTACTGAGGGATAACTCTACTCACCATTCTTGGCAAGGCGCTTAAAATGGTCCTGCTGAAAAGACTCCAAGTCCTCGCTGAGAGAGTTTAACCTGAGAGCCAGTGTGGGTTCATAGCTGGACGCACCATGACTGACGTGTACTTCACAATGCACTTGTTGCAAGAAAAAAGCCATGAACAACAGATACCTCTTTATGTAGCATTAGTTGACCTGCAAAATGCCTTCGACATGGTTAGCAGGAATGGCATATACAAGATCCTGTCAAAAATTGTCTGTCTGCAAAAAATGCTCACCCTGTGTAAGGAGTTCCATGAGAGAATGAAGGCAAATATCCAGTATGAAAATGAAACATCGTCTGAGTTTAGCATTGATACCGGCATGAAGTAAGGCTGTGTCTTAGCGCCTACCAACTTTAGCATCTTCTTCTCTATTCTTCTTAAGTACACTTTTGGAAATGATCAATCTGGTGGACTAATTGAATCAAAGAGGGACGTACCTTGTTCAACATCAGACAATTCCAGAGCAGAAGGCATGTCACCCAGTTCACTATTCAGGATCTGCTCTTCGCAGATGATGCCGCATTCATCTCTAAATTATCTGATGAACTGCAGGTCATGATGAATAAGTTTTCTGTTGCATGTATCAAGTTCAGCATGGTAATCAGTATCAAGAAAACTGTTGTCATGTCACAGGGCACCAACATTTTCTCTAAAATCTACATCAATAATGAAGCTTTAGACAACGTGGATCACTTCTGCTATCTTGGCTCAACTCTAACCAGCTCACTTAGCCTTGATAGGGAACTAGATGTGAGAATCAGCAAAGCTTCTGTCACATGTCTGGAACAACAAGTTGCTAACCCTGAACACAAAGGGGTCTGTTTATTAGGCTTGTGTCCTCAGTACCCTATTTTACAGTTATGAAAGCTAGGTCATGTACTCGAAGCAGGAGCAAAGATTGAATAGCTTCCACCTTTGCTGCCTTAGAAAAATCCTTGGAGTCACTTGGGACCAACAGATCACTAACAATGAGAAAACCAGCCTACAGTCTATGCAGACTGCTGGACGCTCATAGGCTTCGGTGGCTAGGACACATGGAGTGTATGTCTCAAGATCGCCTGCCGAAGGCTGTGCTCTATGGGCAACTTAAGAACCACCCACAATGCAGAGAAAGGCCAAAGCTCAGCAACAAGGTCAAGCAAGGTCTCAAGGAATTCAGCATCCCACTGACAGCTGGGAGAACTGTGCCCACAATCGCTCAGTCTGGAGAAGCCAGGTCAAGGCTGGTGCAGTCATTGTGGAGAGCCATCAGAGAGCCCAAGCTCAGGCCTGCAGATGAGCCAGGAAACAGTGTGTGCTTCAACCTCCATCTGGTGAGTGGACTCGTAGCCTACTGTCAAGCACCATTGACTGACTGACTTTGTTGTGTTTCCTTTCATCTGTTAAGATGTTGGATGGCCATATATTCCCTTTATTTGGCCTACAAAGTCATCTTACATGACAACATCTGAAACAGTTTGATGTCCACTCATGCAGGAGGCAGTTGTTAAGTTCAGAAATAGTGAAATGTTAAAGAAGTTATCATAATTTGTTATGATTTGTTACACAAATGTTGGTTCTTGTTCGATTAGCTGATTTTATTCTGTCCAAGGTGACCAATTGCAGCTGAGCCTAGTTAGGCTCAGAGTCTTGAAAAGGGACTGGACTCCTATTTTCATGTTGGGGAAGGTTGCTGATGAGATACTAGGAAAGGTTTTATAGTGTTATGGAGTTTGTTGATTGAGGGACTGGTGCTAGATGTTTTGTTCGGTGATTATTTTGGCCGCATCAGGAAAAAAATTAACCTTTTACTAGAAACTCTTCATCCTGTTCACCCACAGCTGCCCTGGGAGCTACCACCCCCCCCCCTACATTTAAAGACTCTGAATTTTGAGTGGTTTAAAGTGTCCAGTTCTCTCTTCTGGTGGCTTCTAAGAATAAATGCCGTATAATAAATATAATGGGGGTCTGCCTATGCCTGTCAGGCACATATCACTGGCAGATTTCTATGCCCTGTTGCCCTAAATGTGTGTGTACGAGAGAGACAGGGTTGTGCACATTGATAGAGGGAGCACTCAGATGGCAAATTGGGTAGAGTGAAAGAAGATCAGCTGCACTTTATTAACTCCACAAGTACTCAGCTCAATCTGAGTCTTCTTAGGATCTTGAAACAATTAGTACACACTATTATTCTCAGATTGATAACACAGGTGTAACCATAATCACTATCAGACTTGTAACCTGATAACTAGGCTTATAGACCTCTCTTGCTGTTCCTCAAGGGAAATCAATTACATTCCCTTCACACAACACACTATCTAAAGACCTCAGCATTCACCTAAAGAATCAACATTACCCTCCCCAAAGATGTTTTTCTTCAAAGCTTTTTTTATTTCTGACTGTGAGCAGAATTGTGCTCTTCCATAGATGCAGTTATTTGTTTATATATCCTTGTTATTTTAAAAATGGTTTTATAAACATGGTTTTTTAAAAGTTTTTCAGGACTCATTGGTGACTTCAACTACATAATTCAGTAAACTAATTCAAACAATAAGATATCTAGCTGTTGTCTGTAATCAGATGAAAAAGCTATTACAGACAGCTTTTTTTTAAAGTCTGTTAGAGAAAGTTTTAAAGCTTTACAGTCAATGATCATGGACAGAGAAACATATCTTTACTTAAAATAAGCAAACAAACAGAACTTCCAAAGGAGATGCAAAGGAAAAGATTAAAGCAGTTGCTTTTGCCTGGAAGATGTTTTTAAAATTTTGGAATGGTTTGATAGCAAACAATTTCAGCTTTGTTAACATTGTTTTTAATCTTAATTAACAGTAATAGTTTTGTTATTAGTTTATCATATTCTCTCAAATGTTCTCATTAATAATGAAAGGATATGAAAGTGACACAGTATTTTGTTACCTTACCGTTTTGTACGGGATGTTTTATTATTAGTAGTATTATTTTATTCTATTTACTAACTTCATGAACTTCCTATTTTCAAATCTTACTTCTTTAGGCAAATGACTTTTAGATACAAAATGAGGTATATTAACTATGAAAAGAGCATATCTTATCAAATAAATATAGTACAACTCAGCTTGATGAAGAAACAATAAAACCTTTTCCTCCAGAAGAAATTAATGAGTACAGAAAGTCTGGGGGAAAGAGTCTTTTGAAATTTGTTCCTATTTTTTTCATCATTTGAAATGTCACGAAAAATTTTGACTGGCTCTACAACTGGTTAAAATATTGTGCGGCGGGGGGGAGGGGGAAGTGACATTGTGAATATTTGTTCAAAATGTTCCTGTTTCTTTCTTTCAAAAATTTTACAGTTTTCAACCAGCTGTAAGAATGACAGTGAAACAACAAATCTCTTATCATTACAGGATGTTGGAATACTTATATCTACAACATATATTAAAAGTAGAGATAGGCACCCTAAGTTAAAGAGTTGCAAAATATGGATCCAGCTCTACCCTCTCTCACCCTTAGAATTCCTCTGGCACAGGGTTTTTGTTTGGGCCTAATTAATATTAAAAAATATTCTTCCTGATCCTCCCCATCTTGACTCATGTAGCCAGCCACGCTATCTGTCTCCAGTGATTCCGGCTATACGAACAATTACATTCCTTGTTACCAGTGTCTGCGGGCTATGCCATTCAGTATGTTAATATACACAAGGAGGGCATGGCCAACCTGTGGGCATTGCTATCTCTAGGATATTAGTACTTTTCATGGACTCCACAGTACAGTATTTAAGAGGAGTTTAAAAAGATGGAGAAGAAAGAAACAGAAGACTCATCAGTTTCTTAACAAAACAGCAGCAAGTGAGCTATGTCTTCATACTCAATGCCATTCAGGACCCTGGGGTCCAGTCTCAAGCATCAGCACATCAGAAGATAGGTATATCAGAAATGAGGACATGCAGTAGTTAAGGCACAGAGATTGAAGTGTACATACTGAAAGGAGATGAAAAGGAGAATTGAAAAAGGGAAAGAAAATGGGGAGCAATGAATGCTAGTTAAGGTCAAGAAATTTTAATTAAAGCATATAGAGTAAAATCTATGCCTGATTCACTTCATCTAGTGGTAACTATGTTAGCAGCAAAGGCAGGCTTTGAAGCAGAGTAGAATAAGGGAACAGAACAATGGAAATGCAGCAGCTCTGAAGTTTAGAAAGCATTATTACAGTGACCTTAAATTGAAACAGGGCTAGTTTTATAAAGATTTGCTTGCTTGACTATTTCATTTTATTGTTTTTCATAGTTTCCGTAATAGGCACTAATACCTGAGCTACCTGGCACTGAGTGACCACAAATTTTAATCATGTGTTGGGCAGTGGCAATCTGTAGTCAATTTAGGCTAGTAACGTAGTGCAGAAACAGACGGGGCTCAGCTATTGTAACTAATGTGTGATTCTCTGAGGCATTAGCCATTGTGTGTTATTGTGATCCATCTGAACTCAGGAACATTAAACAAGACTTTGCAGGAGCTCAGATATAAATTGGTCTCTGATGTCAAAGCTATTATTTATTTGTTTAGGGCCATAAAATAGTTCAGCAAGGAACTCTAGAAACAGAGCTGACTATCCACACTTGCAAAATAACAAGCAAAGCATATATATTTGTAACTCAGGTGATAAAGAACAGCATAATCAGATACATTTAATGGATGGTTTAGGATAAGATATTCAGTTTAGAACTCAGAATGCCACAGAACTGGTAAAATGGCTTTCTGGGCTGGAGGTGGACAGATTAAATAAAATGTTATTCTGTCTAGTCACAAAAGGTCATGAAACTCCAAAGCCTTTAATTTTTCCACTCTTGTGAGTGGCATTTGTATTAGTTAGTTTGTCTTGTGAAATGCATATGTGGGTGGAAACCAGCTCTTAAGATTACTTGACCATGTTTTGATAGACAAAATGGGTGTGTTTATTTTTTCAGTTGCATTAGCTATGCCAGTTGAGTTAATGTGAGTGAAAACTTTGCTAAGATTCAGTCTAGCACGGAGACAAGGCATAAATATGTAAAGGCTTAGACAGATAGGTGTATTCTTGATATTTTCTGTATGTGATTTCCTGTAATCCTGTGCTTTTTATTTATTTATTTATTTTTGGCTTGTACTGAGCCGTATAAGAAGTCCCACTGGCAATTAAGAAACTGCGGTACAATTCCTGGCCCTATGGGAGTCAGTGGTAGTTTTGTCATTGACTTCAGTGGAGCTAGGATTTCACCTCTGGTTGTGTATCCTAGCCCTGTCAGTCAATGATAAGGATTTGAGTACAGGAACAGAATTTAAGGCACATGTGTGGCCCCAACAGATGCTGCTGGCCAAAAAATTCTGAACTCAAGGTCCTGGGGTAAATATGCGCCAAGAGTGGAATACACATGGACAATCATTCAAAGAAGAACTAAACCTTTTATGACACACTGAAATATTCTGACATTTGGCTGGATCTAGAAGTGGGTATATAAAAAACAGAGAGAAGTTGCTCTGGATGTATTTCTGGAAATAAGAAATAAGAAGCCTGTTCTTATTAAATGTGCAGCCTATTTTTTTCATACTGAAGTGGTTTGATTAGTTTGAATAAGCACCAAAACTTTTGAATTTGGACTCTGAATATTTTTACTTATGCCAATTCCCAGGTGTTTGCAAGCTGCGCTTAGGGGGATATGGAGGTAGTTGGCATAATTAAGGGGAACTGAAAGGTTGCATCTGAATGCAAAGAAAGTTGCAGTGACTAGGAAAGAGCACTATTGACAACTAATTAATGTGACTACATTTTATTATATTTGTTATGCTGCCATTTTGGTATGGAAGACACAAGGCACTTACCATTACTTCAGGGGGGAATATATGTTTCAAACTATACTACTAGATAGAATGTCACATATACTATATTACAAAGATATTCTGAAACAATGTGTTCCCCATAGAACCTCAACAAATGGATTTAAGGTGGAAAAGCAAAATTGAAACCAAACAAAATAGATTTAAACAGTTTGCCATATCATGTTTCATATAGAAATTAATTTCATAAATACTGTACATTGGTGTCACTGTGCCTCAGTGGGTCACAATTGAGAATACCAAATTCAGGACAAACTGCTGAGAAATAGGGTAGACTCACCCCAAACTGGAGGTTATTCTATCATTAGATTATACCAAGCCAGTAACAAAAGTAAACTTCTGTTTCACCACATTGGTTAACAAGTCGTCAAAAATGTAGTCTCCTTAGGCATTTCAGACCTTGTTTCACCACCCAGACACTGGACCCTGATGAATGGTTATTGAAAACTAATTTAATCAAATATAGGGCTCTTCGAGTCCAAGGGATCAGCCACATAGCCAGGTCAATATATAACCCAGATTTTACCCAATAATCACGCTGGTGCCAATCCTTTAGTAACCAAAAGCTAAAGGTTTAATAATAAAAGAAGGAATAAGAGAGTTAATAATGGTTAATAGATCATACACATAAAAATAATTGCAAAGTCCTTATATCAGGTGTGTGGCAGTGATGGCATAACTTCTGACTTATAAAGTCTCTGGTAACTTCTGAAAGATTGGAAGGTCCTTAGTCCATAGTTCAATATGCTCCTTTTAGTTGTAAATCCACAGTCCAGAGAATCAGAGCAGGAAAGAGGCAAAATAGAGACATCTCAGGGGTCTTTTATATCCTTAGACATGTGCCTGGAAATTTACTGTCTCAAACAAAGCTCTCAATTTGTGGAAAGTTACTGGCACAAGATGGAATCTAGGGTCACATGAGCATATCATATGTCCTTTTATGGCTTGATGACTCACAGGGAGTAGCCATTGGCCTCTTGGAGCCTGAAGCATCAGCAGGAAGGGCTATCTATGTGGAATGTGTTTCTTCCTTGGCCCATTGTGAGAGCTAAGTGCCTTTGATGGGCCATCAACATGTAGCTGTCTGGCCTCAACGTAAATTTTATCTGGTGGGTGTTACCCAGGAATACAATCACATGTATAGGATACAAATCCATGGCCACATATACACATTATAATCATCCTTAGCAAATAACTTTTCCATTGACACCCTACATGACAGAGTTTGTACAAAACGCATTGCAATTGTATAACAGTGGCAATATCAATTATATAAATGGTCATGTTAGTCATACATCATCAAACCCCCAGTGCAAAATTGATGCAAAAAGGGGTGTCCCAGACACTGCTGAATGCATCCTAGGAACTTCCCATTCTTGATCTTATATTATTATTACAGCTTCTAACCCAACATTAGAAGTATCAGTGTATAACAGAAATGATTAATCAAAATCAGGTATGAACAAAGCAGGCTTTTTCTTTGTAAGGGCCATTATGGAAATAACAATGTTACTGAATCCCTTTACAAACCCCTGGTAATATCTGGTTAGACCAATAGTGGATTGTATCTGCGCTTGCAACATAATCCCTGCATGTTTCAGGAGCTAATGAAAATAGCTAATTTATCCATACAAGCTCTGGCAAATGTTTGGAACCCATTTAGCATCAACTCAATGTAAATATTAATGTTGTTCATGGTGTATGCATCTTGGCATTTAGTCATGAAAGGCATGGGTATCTTTATTTTGATGTCATCTAAATTATTTACAATGATAGGGGATGAGAGTATAGATATTTACTATCTTGTATGTTATTTATAGTGAAGTAAATGTTTTGTCCCTAAATGTACAAAACTTTTGATCTTTTTAGCTGCTCATACAACTATTTATGGAAAAGTTCTATGCAAATAGATATGTATTTTGCTTTGTCAATCTGACATTTTTATTCTAGTCAGTGTTGGAATACTTTAAATGCTCTCATGATCAATACTCTTTCTTTTTATGTGCCTTTCTAGTCTGCATTTATTTCCTGGACTGGTTTTTGTCATCTGGCTAAATAAGTCTATTAGCAGTTTCTGATGTCTGATGAGCTCGATAATAAGGTGTTTATAAATTGTTCATTTTACCATGTTCAGGGATATTATTTAAAGTTAATAAACTAGTTCATTAGGGACTGTGAACATTCAATGAGATATTTTATGTACATAAAGGTACATGAACCTTTAAAAAGTATTTAGGAATTTTTATGAATTCTTATTCATTAACCGTGAATAAGTTCATGAATGTAACAATATGATAAATGTACTTGAACTTTTCTGCAGAGTTCCTGACCATTTCATTGATCATGAATAATTTAATAGTCTTTTAATTAAATTTTCATGTACTGTTCGTGAGCAAGTTCATCTTAGCCCTAACATGTACCTACAATTAAAAAAATGCTGTGAGATTTATTGCAGTATTCAAGCATTAATTCCAATGCAAGGAATATCATTAAAATTAAAATAGGACAAATAATATATCTGAAATATTTTTATTGGTTTAAATGGCAACATACCAGAGAGTCTGAATACCAACTATAATAAACTTATCTAGGACCTTTATATGTCACCCATGCCCCAAGGTGATTTATAATGTGATGTTATGAATAATTCTGTCATAACAACCAAGGTTTTACAAGAACAAATAGTTTTTTCTATTGGTTTAAGGTGCTAAAACGGGTAGTGTTGTTCATTCTTGTTAAATCTTGCAAGCAACTTTCAGCAAATTATTTTTGATGTTACTAACTTCACAGTGAGCTAAGAAAATTATATATATATATATCAAGCATGCAAACTATATCTCCATCTCCAATCCATCTTCAACATTATTATGCAGTCTGACAGTAATTTGGCTTTCCCATATAATTAAAATGGATAATTTTAATTTTTTTCTAATTTCATGTGGATTTTAAATGGTGGTTTAATTAAGCTTTAATTAAGCTAATTAAGGGAAAATACAGATCCCTCCTTTCATGGTTGTCCATTCAAACTTTCTTAAAGGAGCTCTCAAACTTTTGCTGGTTCCATAAAGCATTTCTTATTTTAAAAAGTTACCTTTTTCTTTCAAACTGTGCTCCATCACTGCAAGGTTATATGGGTCAGAAGAATCATGCTGTTTCTTTATACCTATGCTCACCTGTCACTTCTGATAACACAGATGAGATAAGTAGTTGTGAAGAATCTCAATGTCAGATTTTTTTCTAATAATTTTATATGGCTACGGCTGAAGGTGAATGAATTTCTGCATCAAATTAAAAAAATGTCACTTCTTTCATCTTGTTCTCTCACATCAAGCGCCAGTAATTCTAATTGTACAGCATCCTGGGGGAATGGTTCTGGGGGCTAAGTATATATATATAAATTGTTGTGTAATAAAAGCACAATAATAGATTTTAAGAGCTTAATTCCTTAACTGTGACCTTTTTATCCCACGTACACATACAGTATATACTTAGAAGTGTAAATAACACCTCAGCAATGTCATTATCAGGTGGGCTTGACTGAATACACCATGTGAATGCTCTGACATTCAGTGTTAACAAAACTGCAAATCATGCAGTTAGTCAAATCTCCAACTTGTATAAAGTAGTTTGGAATATGACTTTCATAAAAATTAATGTTTGATAAATAAAGCAGGTATAGTCTGCCCAAGAACACTTATAGGTGCTTCCTAAAATGTGGGACTGAACTTGATGTTTAAAAATGATTTATGCAACTAGACAGTGTAATCAGACTATCAGTGAAATGAAACACTGGCCACAGTCATCACAGAACAGATCTTGTTTGGAAGATTCAGGATGTGTGTGAGAGATAAGGTAGCTAGATGATACACAGGAGATTGCAATTTCAACAGCAATTTACCAGAAAGCTAAAAATAAAGAACCTTCCTTTCCTAGAAAAATGTAGATGTGGTTTTGCTGAAGAAAATCATAGATTTACTTACCTAAAAGATTAGAGAAATTGCTTCTAATTCACAAAGAAATGTAGGGACTGGAATGTAAGTTATCCCCAAGGGCATTTCAAAAGATATCTGTAGCAATTTGATAGAATCCTTACATATTTTTTAAAGTGTAACATAATTCTTGTCAAGTTAAAGTCATTTTTTTTCTTGTCATTAAAATCTTTCTGCCCATAGAAAGAATGCTTTATAAGGTAATCAGTACACAAGTCACATCCATCATGCTGAGTGGGAAAAATGGGAGATGGTCAGGAGGACAAAGATTTAGTGAAAAAAGTGTTATGAAAAAATTAGACCACAAAAATATATGTGTGTTAAAATAGTGTAATTTCTGTGTTCTTCTGATAGTGCCAGTGTCTTAACTCCTACATAAAAACAGGTCAGTAACCATTTGGACCAATAAAATATTGACTTTCATATAGGGATATAACTGGAAATACTCCTTTTGCTTCTAAATTATCTTTTGGGTTTTGAGAGTGGACAGTATGTTGCAGATTTTCTGCCAAGTTCAGCTTGCTGCAACAACAGGGCAGTTTCCAATGAATTTCATTATCATACCTATAAAAATATGCAGAGTCAATAATGAACATCATCTAATACACAGAAAGAAGGAAATGTGATTTGGCCAGCAAGCTCTACAGATGCCTTTCATAGCCCAGTAATTACAACACTGGCAGCTAAGAGAGGAGTGCAAGCCAAGCAGGAAGTGGAGACACTATTTAAGGAATTAACAGCAAATTCAAATGTTACTGCTTGAATGATATTTCCTGGAGCCTGACACTTGCCATTAAATGTTTACTTGAAAGCTTAGGGCAGTACTGAAAGAAGATGGAAGGACACAGCATGAAGTGCCATTACTATTAAGGAAAGGAGCAATTGGGAGGATTATCATTTCAATAGTGCTGCAAATGTATACATACATCATCTAGATTTCTCACATACTAATATTAAATCGACCTTTATTCAAAACCATTAACAAGGACTAAAGATTAAATATAAACCTGGTAAATACCTTGTATAGCATGGAACAACAAAACATGTTTTTAGTGTTTAGCATTGTATTTTCAATAATTTACGCACTTTAGAACTAATACTGGTTTGTTTGTTTTTTAAACTTTTTATTATTCCATAGTGGCTTATATAATTAAAAACAGAGTATTCTTATAAGATATAATTGACAAAGGGAAGGGAACTCTCAGAAAGGTCCCTAATAGCCACTGTAATACTAAATTGGGTGAATTGATGAGGATTATAGATTTGTTTCAAACTTTGATGGGCTAATGGGATTATGATCCCAACTATACATACAAAATGATAGGGTCTAAATTAGCTGTTACAACTCAAGAAAGAGATCTTGGAGTCATTGTGTATACTTCTCTGAAAACATCCACTCAATGTGCAGCAGCAGTCAAAAAAGCTAACAGAATCTTGGAAATCATTAAGAAAGGCATAGAAAATAAGTCAGAAAATATCATATTGCCTCTATATAAATTCATGGTACACCCTAATCTTGAATACTGCATGCAGATGTGGCTGTCCCATCTCAAAAAAGATATATTGGAATTGGAAAAGGTTCAGAAAAGAGCAACAAAAATGATTAGGAGTATGGAACGGCTGCCATATAAGGAGAGGTTAATAAAACTGGGACTTTTCAGCTTGGAAAAGAGGTGACTAAGGGGGGATGTGATTGAGGTCTATAAAATTATGACTGGTGTGAAGAAAGTAAATAAGGAAGTGTTATTTACTCCTCCTCATAACACAAGAACTAGGGGTCACCAAATGAAATTAATAAACAAAAGGAAGTATTTTTCACACAACACACCGTTAACCTGTGGAACTGCTTGCCAGAGGATTTTGTGAAGGCCAAGACTATAACAAGGTTCAAAAAAGAACTAGATAAATTCATGGAGGATAGGTCCATCAATGGCTATTAGCCAGGGTGGGCAGGAATGGTGTCCCTAGCCTCTGTTTGCCAGAAGCTAGGAATGAGCGACAGGGGATGGATCACTTGATGATTACCAGTTCTTTTCATTCCCTCTGGGGCACCTGGCATTGGCCACTGTTGGAAGACAGGATACTGGGCTAGACAGACCTTTGGTCTGACCCAGTATGGTTGTTCTTATGTTAACACTTGAATTCTTGAATTTGAGGGGAATATCTGATGCCTGAATTCAGGGGGTGTCCTTTTGTTTTGCAAAATGGCCAAGGACTTTTTTTTTCAACCCAGATTTTTTTTAAAAAATGTTTTTGCTCCAAAAGTAGGCTATAATTATTTAAAATTAAACATCAAAAATCAGAAAAAAATGAAGTAGTGTGTTTGGTCACAGGATTACTGTGATAGCAAATCTTGACAGCAATGACTATGTACTAAGGTATGTGCTCAATCAGTAAGTTTAATTTAAATATTTGCATACAAATGGCTAAATAGATGCCAAACTACAGTAAAAGCTTTATTATCCAGCATGTGGGGGAATGGTGGGTTCCAGTAAGTAAAAAATTCCAGTTAATTAAGAGGGAGAGAGTTTGGAGGTGGGACAGGGCTCAGGGCTGGGGGTTGGAGTGCGGGAGCAGGTATGGAATGTGGATTCTGGGAGGGAGTTTGGGTGCGGGAGGAGGCTTGGGGCAGAGGGTTGGGGCATCGGAGGAGGTGCAGGGTGCCAGATCCGGCGGTGCTTACCTCACACGGCTCCCCATAAGCAGTGACATGTCCCTGCTGCTTTTAGGTGGAGGTGCAGCTAGGTGGCTCTGCCTGCTGCCCCTGCCTTGCCCCAAGAGCTGGCTCCGTAGCTCCCATTGACAGGGAACCACAGCCAATGGGAGCTGTGGGGGCAGCACCTGTGGGCAGCGGTAGCATGCAGAGCTGCCTAGCCGTGCCTCTGCCTGCAGGTGCCACCCTCACAGCAGCAGGGGCATGTTGCTGCTTGTGGGTGCTGCCCATTTCCAGCACTCTGCACCCCCTCCCATGCCTCAACCCCCTGGCCCGAGCCCCCTCCCGCACCCAAACTGCATCCCAGAGCCCACGCCCCACACCTCCTCCTGCACTCCGAACCCTTCATGGCCATTCCTCTGCCTAGGAGCAGCAGGAACATGTTACCACTTCCGGGGAGCCACACGGCGCTCCCGGAGTCTACCCGGCAGACTCCCTACTCCAGGTAGGGAGTCTGCCGGCCCCACACCAACCAGACTATAAACTGGACTTTCAATGAAGATCAGAAATGCCAGTTTATAGAGTTTTCCGGTTGGTAAAGTGCCAGATAACACATATTTTACTGTATTTTCGCATTTAAAAGTTTCCAACTAATGAATAAAACCAGTAGCAACTGTGATTTGATTGCATAAAAAATGTTCAACTTTGCATTCATCGCCAAGAATTGGCTCAGTGACCGTGGAGTGAGCTGTGCTGACACTGACCAGCAATTTCCTAATTTATGTGCAGGGTATCTAGATACCATGCTAAGAAAAAGATGAGAAATGCATCAACAGTTCTGTAGATTACATAGATTGGTTGATTTGCTTGGTTGGAAATGTATTAATACTTCTGACTCCCTCATTAAAAACTCAAAGTTAAGTTCTTTTATTGAATGGCAGTGGACATGTTGAATAGAAGGTAATTATTGGAAATAATTGGGGGAGGGTTCAGTTGTCCCTAGTGAGGTCAAATATGTTTTACTGTTTATCTCTACTGGATTCAGAAGATACTGGCGTTACTTATCAATTCAGTGTTGTGTGGTAATTGTTCTATGCACTTTTATGAGCACTGAGAAATTGTAACTGTTTTTTAAAAAAAGTAATAAAGAAGACATGAATCATTGAATGTTCATAAGAAAATTCATTATCCCTGTGCATAAATAGGTCTAAAGGGGGAAAGATCTTTGGTCCTTGGGTGAAGACTTTAAAATCTCCAGTTATTTTATTTTTTTTAAATTGTCTGTACCGTGACACATTTCAGACAGCTGATCAACACAGTTGGTGATATTTTCATATTCTCTCTCTAAAATAAACCATTTTACTTAATGAGACAATTCTCCCCTTTGATAGACACTGTGGATGTTATCTAGGCCTATGTGGCACCTGAGGCATTTAGTTCACAAACAGAACCTCACCGCTCCATTTGCTTGGGTCAGCAGAGACCCATCATCATCCAGGTTGGCTTAGAGAGTTGTGAGGAAGATGACTAAGTCCTGCCTCAGTGCAGGAGACTGGACTAGATGACCTATCAATGTCCCTTCCAGTCCCACATTTTTATGATTCTATGGCTACTTCCCCATGGGGGCTCAGGTTTGTTGAACCCAAACCTCTATCTGCAGATATCTCCACACCCCATTCTATTAACTTTACCGTTTTTGTGTTTGGATAATGGAAGGTGGCTAGTGTCTAGGCTTTCTGATATTTTTGGAGCCAGTTGGCCTCTCCCATACTTCACTTAGGTGGTTAGGGACTGACAGATTGTCATTCTTTCCGGGGGACTTCAGTAAGGAACACTGCCTTCTCCAGTGTTTAGACTTCCAACAACAGAGTACTTGTCCCTTCCCTCCATAGCTAGTACAGCTGGAACAGAGAAAATACATATTTTTCATCTATGTCCTACACTCGTGGCACCTGGAACTCTTCATTTTCAAACACACAGGCTTCTATCACTTTAGCTAAAGAAGAACTGCAGTACATAGAAATAGGATTAATAGAGAAGATATGCTCTAATAAACCTTCAGTAAACCAGCAAATGCATGAGCAGGTTTAATGTTCTATCCAATATTGGGTAATACATTATATCCCAGTTAGGCAAAGCAGATCTTTCAGTATCTAATATGGTTGAAGTCAAATACGAGATAAATTTGAGTGACTCACTTCAACACTCATTGTTGAAGTCAATTAGAATTGTACCTGAGATCTGCTGGACTGGACTCTTAATATTCTAAGGTGGCTAACTATTTATGTAGCACATCTTTGCACCTCAAACTCTCTGGTTCCCCTTCCCATATTTTCTCCCTCTTCCACCAATAGAAGATGAGTGACATAAGCGCACTTCTGAAGCCAGGTCTTCAGTGCCATAGCAAAAGGCACTGTCACCAAGCCACCTGATGACACAAAAATAACTGATTTATCGAACTGTAAAGGAATGAGAGAGAGAGAGAGAGAGAGAGATAAAATGTATGTGAACAAATCACATAACAGAAGTATAAATAACTTTCTTAAGTCAGGTTTAATAAACCTTACATAGCACTTAAACATTTACTGTGTTTCTTCATTGCCAATAAATAAACCCTAAGGTTCTTAATACTGATGAGTATGGCAAACTTTTTAAAGCAATCATATAATTTTTCTAGAACAAGGAGCATTTCTAGCTCTATTCAGACATCTTACTAATTTTCTGTTCTTGATTAGGAGAATGACATCGGGGCATACAGTATTCTTCAACAGCAGAAATAAGACAAGAATGTTCTTTACATTACAAGCACGCATATACCTTACATTATTTGAGGTAACCAAAGCATTCCATTAGCTTAGATCAAATATTTGTATATGATCCTTCCTATCTTGGCAGATCAAGAGTGTCACCTTTTATACAGTTAAGGTGAACGAACCACTGAGCGAAGCTGAATGTTGTAGCTGTGCAACTGTAAGGATGTGGGAGGTGACACTCAATCTTCAATTGATATGGAGAAGTGTATATTAATATTTCATAAATCTTTGTGGTTGTAAAATTTTGGATACATTTCAATACATTTTTCACATTACTTTTTTTCAGTGCATAGAAAGACCTTGATTAGTCTAGCTAGAATGATTCATAAGCAATTTAAGAAGGTTTATTAAATGGCTCTGATTTTCACATAAAGACATAATGCAAACTAAAAAATATAGTGTAATTTACTGGACAGTGTTTTTTCCAGGAAAATGTTGATGGTGATATTTAAAGGTGCCATACCAAATTATTATTATTTACACTATAGTATAAAATTCCCATCAAGCATGCAAATAAAAGATAAGCAGCACAATAAATCACAATACTTAGGATATATTTTCTTCTGAGCTCTCTAGCAGTAGCTATCATATTGTTAATATTAAGGATTTCCTGTCTACTTCCAACCATTATTATAGCTAAACTAGCTTATACTGTTGACAATTTAGCACATTCTAGGGATAAGAGAAATGAATATAGGTGTTCTGAGTTTATAAAGCAGAGAAAGCAATATTCAGCTCACAGATATTTCATTTGCCCAGACAGAATTATGCCTGGTTGGTGCTTCTTGTAAACCATGTTAGGAAGTTGGGAGAAGTGAGGTGCCCCAATGTTGGGCTTATGGAAATCTTCTGATGCCAGAAACTGATTCTCGTTAGGCTCAGTGTGCCCTGGGCTTTCTCACTCCCAGTATTTTAAAGGGTCAATTAAGAAGGGAGGAACATTTCTTTGTCCACCTGTAAGCCAGGTAGAATGGGCTGTTGGACAGGCTCCTGGTTCTGTTGTTACCAGGAGGCAGATCTTCAGCTGGTGTAAATTGTAAATAGCTCCATTGACTTCAATGGTCTTTCCTTCCTAGTTTAATTTTCAGAGTAAGGTAGTTTATTTATGTAGAACTGTAACAGCTTACACCTGCTGAATACCTGCCTCCTGGATTTTTGATGAACAAACCAGCTAGCCACATAAAAACCTCAGGGATTAGAGCATTAGTAAAAATATAGAGTGCCATCCTGTCACCTCTGAATAAATGAGGAAACCAGGTTAATTGGGTAAAGGTTCACATGGGGAAGGGCTGATATTCTGTTGGGAATGGAGTGGGGGGAGCACTGAGTGTTGGGCATCCTTAATATGAATATAATAATACATATTCAGCCCAGTTGACCATCACTAGTTCATTGTTGTTTCATATAACAATTTCCATACCTTCTGAAGCTAACGTGGAGTCTACAATAAATGCTCACATTCTTATATCTTGAACCTATAAAACAAGAGGCTGCCATACTACAACTCTGTTTTTCACCATCTTAATATGAAAATTAAATTTTGAAAGACAAATAGACTAGTTGAGAGAAACTTGTAAAGAAATATAAAAGCCAGGAAAATGGTCTATTTTTTCTAAAGTATTTCCTTTCATAAAGTTAAACCACTTAAAACAAGGCTGTACTTTGCATAAAATAAGCTTTAATTTCTAGAAATTGCCCCCCACTCCCTTTGACTCACTTAAACTACTTTAAAAGCTAAACATACAATTTGAGGGACAGGTAAAAGGGACAGAAATAACACTGGTCTACAATTTTTGAGAAGTCGTCTGCTTCAGAGATAAAATGTGCTATTTATTATGTATTTTGATGTGCTGAATTCAAATATGACAATTAAAACAACTGATTGGCTACTGTTTCTAAGATATTTAAGATTTTACATTTTATGTCTATGTATATTGTGTAGATAGTAGAGTTTTAATCATAAATTGTAAACCTAGGTCTTTTCATGTGTTTATGGTTGCTTTACATGATAATATTTCACCTGTCCTGTTTATGTAACACTTTAAAAATCAGCAAAAGGGTTATATAAATACAATTTATTATGAAACAAAAGGCAAAAAACTATTATGTACATAGTTTAGTCCTATTCAGTGTCTACTCGGCGCTTCTTGGCTTGTCTATTGTATTCATTAAATGGAGCATCTCTTGTCACTGTCCAGCAATAGTCTGCAAGCATTGATGGGCTCCATTTGCCCTGATAGCGTTTCTCCTTGTTGCACTGTCCTGGTGAAATCGCTCGCCGTGCTCGTCGCTCACTGCTCCGCAGTTCGGTGGAAAAAAATCTAGATGAGAGTGCAAAAATGTATCTTTAGTTACATGTTGCAACCAAGGCTTTTGTATGCCTTGAGGAGGTTTTCCACCAACAACCTGTAGTTGTCTGCCTTGTTGTTTCAGAGAAAATTTATTGCCACTAACTGGAAGGCTTTCCATGCCGTCTTTTCCTTGCCACGCAGTGCATGGTCAAATGCATCATCTCGAAGAGGTTCACGAATCTGAGGACCAACAAAGACACCTTCCTTTATCTTAGCTTCACTTAACCTTGGAAATTTTCCACAGAGGTACTTGAAAGCTGCTTGTGTTTTGTCAATGGCCTTGACAAAGTTCTTCATCAGACCCAGCTTGATGTGTAAGGGTGGTAACAAAATCTTCCTTGATTCAACAAGTGGTGGATGCTGAACACTTTTCCTCCCAGGCTCCAATGACTGTCGGAGTGGCCTATCTTTCTTGATGTAGTGGGAATCTCTTGCACGACTATCCCATAGGCAGAGAAAACAGCAGTACTTTGTGTATCCAGTCTGCAGACCAAGCAAGAGAGCAACAACCTTCAAATCGCCACAAAGCTGCCACTGATGTTGGTCATAGTTTATGCACCTCAAAAGTTGTTTCATGTTGTCATAGGTTTCCTTCATATGGACTGCATGACCAACTGGAATTGATGGCAAAACATTGCCATTATGCAGTAAAACAGCTTTAAGACTCGTCTTCGATGAATCAATGAACAGTCTCCACTCATCTGGATCGTGAACGATGTTGAGGGCTGCCATCACACCATCGATGTTGTTGCAGGCTACAAGATCACCTTCCATGAAGAAGAATGGGACAAGATCCTTTTGACGGTCACGGAACATGGAAACCCTAACATCACCTGCCAGGAGATTCCACTGCTGTAGTCTGGAGCCCAACAGCTCTGCCTTACTCTTGGGTAGTTCCAAATCCCTGACAAGGTCATTCAGTTCACCTTGTGTTATGAGGTGTGGTTCAGAGGAGGAGGATGGGAGAAAATGTGGGTCCTGTGACATTGATGGTTCAGGACCAGAAGTTTCATCCTCTTCCTCGTCTGACTCAAGTGAGAATGATTTTGGTGCATCAGGAACCAGCAGTCCTTCTCCGTGGGGTACTGGGCGTATAGCTGATGGAATGTTTGGATAATGCACAGTCCACTTTTTCTTCTTTGATACACCTTTCCCAACTGGAGGCACCATGCAGAAGTAACAATTGCTGGTATGATCTGTTGGCTTTCTCCAAATCATTGGCACTGCAAAAGGCATAGATTTCCTTTTCCTGTTCAACCACTGGCGAAGATTTGTTGCACAAGTGTTGCAGCATATGTGTGGGGCCCAACTCTTGTCCTGATCTCCAATTTTGCAGCCAAAATAAAGGTGATAGGCTTTCTTAACCATAGTGGTTATACTGCGCTTTTGTGATGCAAAAGTCACTTCACTACAAACATAGCAGAAGTTATCTGCACTGTTCACACAAGTACGAGGCATCTCTGCTCACTTTGGCTAAACTGTGTCCCTTTGCAAAATCAAACACTGACAAATAAGAGAGCACGACACTATATGATTTCTAGAGCTGATATAGGGCAATTTGTTCAGCAGAGTGCTGTAAGCTTCATTATGATTGCATCATCCATGACTTCTAGGAATAACATGATGCAATTCATATCATGTATGACGCAATACCAGCTTCAGATTGCATCATTCATTGTTTTGCCTAAAAAGCAAGTACTGTCCAAACCCAGTCATAGATTTATTCATAGATCCAGTCAAAGATGTATTTTAGTCATTTCTGGTTTAAATTGAGATCCCTTCCCTTTATAACTCACTTATCCTCTGCCATTCCCAAGTCAAGGGTCGTATATACTGACCCAATAGCATATCTTGAAAACTAGAGCCAATCAACAATTTTAAGCATCATTTTCGTTCTCAGTGACCCAGTATTAGTAAAGTTTGACTACATTTATTTCAGAAGCATTTTGGCTGTAGAGCAGTGTAATTGTAATGTGATGCTCTAAAAACTATTGTGTTTTCCTTTTCCATACTGAAGTACTCCCATTAAGTATGGGAGTTGGGGACATCTGTTGAAAGGACTGAGGAGTGGGAGGGAAGGAAGCAAGAGGCAGCATGAAGTTACAGAGCCTCCACAAGGAGACCTTGGCCCCCTTCTCTCAGGGGAACCCAGTTTTGAAGGCAAATGTAGAACAAACTAGTGTTTAGGCCCTGATTCAACAAAGCACACAAGCACATTTATCGTCAAGAGCATGAGAAAACAGATCCCAATTAAGCAAAGCACTTAAGCACATGCATAAATCCCATTGAGTTCAATGAGACTTCAATACATGATAAAAGTTAAGCACATACTTGAGCGCTTTGCTGAATTAGGGCATATATCCCTTGGTTGTTCTACATGTGACAAATCTCAAATGTTTAAATACAGGAAAAATTAGTCTGTCAAAATTATCTCCATGGGTGCCTGTTTTCTGCACATACAGCACGGCCACTGGGTAATTATCACTAGAAGCATATTTTAAGTTCAGGAATAGATATATAACAAATAGGAATGCCATTGACCATTAAAATGTCACAAAAGAAAAATAGCTGTCCATTATCCCTATGACTAATCTACTCCAATATGTTCATCTGTTTCATAAAATATAGAAAGAATATTTACATTTCCCTTAAGATTAATGCTACAATTTAAAATATTTTATAATGATATGAATAGGAGAAACATTTTTAGTGGAAGCAACTGTAAACTGTCAGATTATAGCTCAACAATGGTATTATTAAAATGATTAATTAATCAATCAAAATAGTGTGTAATCAATTTTACCTGTTTTTGATATGAATTAGATTATAAGAGTCTCAAAACAAAAACTGTGCACTCTGCATGCTGTTATTAGAAATTTCCACGTCTTGTTATTTGTACATAATTGCTTTTCAAAGATAATTTCTCTCTTTGGATAGTGCTGAAAGATGGGAAAAGATTAACCCTTTCCTTTCCCTTTACCTCCTTTTATAAAAATTAAATAATAATGAAAACAGAGCTCAACATAACACTAAAAACTTACATCTCTTCAATCCCCTGTGAATATACTTTAAAACAAATGGTCTCCCAGAAATCTGTCAGATGACAGCCCTTTGTAACTTGTTCATTAGAAAGAGGTTGCTGCACATCAAAGAGAAAAAGGAAATTTTAAAAACTCTAGACATGCTTAAACTGAACTGATAGAGTAGTTTTTATAGACCACATCTGTAGTATCCCATATTAGATTAATAAGTATATTTATTTTATAATTTTTAGCACAAGGCTACATTTTGCTATGAGTGACCCCCGTGCATTGGAGTGAATGGAGTAGCTTTGGGGTAAAGCGGGACAGAATTTGGCCTATATTCATTATTTTGTACATCTATATATACACATCTATATATACACAAAGAGATCAAAATGTTCAGATATATGTTCATTAAACCTATGTAAGACTATGTATTTTTTATAAACTGTTCTGAGAGTACTAGTTCAAATATTCAGTATCTACAGTTCAAAAATCAAGATGCTTATCGGCTATAAAAAACACATGCAAATTTTCTGTTCTCAGATTATTGTAACTCTGGATGACTGTAAATCTTAAAATCAGATTTCCAGTGCAAACAGTTGTCATTATGATTTTAAAATTAACTGTCCACCAGAATTCACAAATATTCCCGCCAGTAAACTTTTCTGCTAGCATATTGTGGAAACAACAACGACTCCAACAAAAAGTGAGATGAGAAGACTTGTCCTGAAAGCTTCTCTCTCTCACAAACAGAATTTGGGCCAATAAAAGATATTACTTCAGCCATCTTGTCTCTCTAATGAGAGGACTTGAACATAAGTGTAATTTACTTTAAAAATATAAACACTTGTTCAGAAATAATGGCATTGTGATGGGGCATGCACCTCCGCACAAGGTATGTCTACACTACAATTAAAAATGCTGGCTCATGCCAGCTGACTCAGGTTTGCAGGGATCAGCCTAACAGTCTGTTTAATTGCAGTGTAGATGTTTTGGGCTCAGGCTGGGAGTTGGGCTCTAGGAACCTGCAGGGTGGGAGGGTCTCTGAGCTTGGGCTGCAGCCTAGGTCTGAACAGCTACACCACAATTAAATGACCTGTTAGTCTGAGCCCTGAGAATCCAAGTCAGTTGGTATGGGTCAGCCATGTGTGTCTAATTGCAGAAAAGGGTTACTATGGGCCTCTTCGGCCAATTATGCTACCTGGCTTCACTTGGTAATTAATGATGAAGTCAAGCTAGGGAATTAGCTAGTTGAGTGGTATCAACACAGGAAGTTGAGTGCAAAGGGGGCTAGAGGAGAACTCTGCAGGCATTCTCTGGGAGTAGAGTGTCAAAGACTGGCAGGTTAGAGAGGAATCCTAGGAGGGAAAGCCTGTGGATCCTCTCCTGAATACAGAAGTCTGGCTAGGCACACAGAGAAGCCATGGGACCAGAGCAGTAAGATCAGCTGGGAAGCCTTGACCAAAGGGCAGGGAGTGGAGTTCTAGGGAGAGATCCCTGAGTTGCATTCAAACAGGGAATAGACCCCAGGAAAAGCTGAGCAGTATGTAAGGTGAAGCTCAAGGAGGGTGGAAATGGGTTTGTTTGGGAGTTTGTTTAGGGGATTTCAGGGAAGTATTCTGGTCCTGTTAGAAGGGTAAGGCTAGAGAAGTTGTGAGCAAGGCAGCCTGAAAAAGGCTGTGTAGGAAGAAATCCAGAAATGCAGCAGCTAGGAGTTATGCAAAGCAGATCTTGCTGCTGATTATGGGGTCTCTAGGCTGGAACCTGGTATAGTAGAAGGGCCTGGGTTCCCCTACCAGCTACTGGGGAAGTTGGTATGGAGCCCCCGCACAATGTAGGGAGAAAGGACATTCAAAGCCCTAGACTAAGAAGGTGCAAGGGCTATGGGGCTTGGGCTATGGGGCTCAGACTTGGGGGTGCAGATTTTCTTTTTGTCAGAATATTGGACTGTTTTCTGTTACTCTGGAAGGGATGGACAAAATCGTTACCTGGCTGAGTCACAGGAAGAGGATGGTGTCAAGGCTGTATCCCCACTTTGAACTTTAGGGTACAAGTGTGGGGGCCTGCATGAGGACTTCTAAGCTTAACTACCAGCTTAGTTCTGGTCCGCTGCCACCATTCCCTTCCCTGGGAAGCTTTGAGAAACCTCTCACCAATTCCCTGGTGAATATAGATCCAAACCCCTTGGATCTTAAAACAAGGAGAAATTGACCCTTCCCCCCTCCTTCCTTTCACCAACTCCTGGTGAATACAGATCCAAACCCCTTGGATATAAAAACAAGGAAAAATCAATCAGGTTCTTAAAAAGAAGGCTTTTAATTAAAGAAAAAGGTAAAAATCATCTCTGTAAAATCAGTATGGAAAATAACTTTACAGGGTAATCAAACTTAAAGAGCTCAGAGGACCCCCTTCTAGCCCAGGTTCAAAGTATAGCAAACAAAGATAAACACTCTAGTAAAAGGTACATTTACAAGTTGAGAAAACAAAGTAAAACTAAGACACCTTGCCTGGCTTTTTACTTACAAGTTTGAAATATGAGAGACTTGTTTAGAAAGATGGGGAGAACCTGGATTGATGTCTGGTCCCTCTCAGTCCCAAGAGCGAACAACCCCTTAAACAAAGAGCACAAAACAAAAGCCTTTCCCCCCCCAAGATTTGAAAGTATCTTGTCCCCTTATTGGTCCTTTGGGTCAGGTGTCAGCCAGGTTACCCGAGCTTCTTAACCCTTTACAGGTAAAAGGATTTTGGAGTCTCTGGCCAGGAGGGATTTTATAGTACTGTACACAGGAGAGCTGTTACCCTTCCCTTTATAGTTATGACAGATGGCCACTAGAGGACCTGGGGGAGCCAGATGGGGAGAGAACTGCTATGCCCAGCCACAAGGAGGCTCCAGTGGTGAGGCCACTCTTTCACTGGTACGTAGTACATCTGTCTAGCTATAGTGAATCACTTTTAAGATGCTAGTTATTTTTGATATTCTAACTAGCCACTGCACTGTGTCTAAGTTTTTTGTTGTTGTTGTTGTTGTTGTTTTCCTGTTGGGCTGATAGTAATTAAATGTTTTTTATATGTTTTTACTTCTCAAAATAATTCTAAAATTATATATAGTAAATGCATGAGGCATGCTACAGCTACAATCCATAATCGTTTCCTGTCTCTTGGCAATACTTGGAAAGGTGAAGTAAGTGTGAATAGCCTAATCTTTATCTTTGAAAGGACAAATCTGCACAACATTGTAAATTGTCAAATGTCCATTTTGATTACATAGAGTTACATCTCATTGTAATTTTTTTAAAATAAAATCTCATTACTTGTATGCATCCGAAGAAGTGGGTTGTAGCCCACGAAAGCTTATGCTGTAATAAATTTGTTAGTCTCTAAGGTGCCACAAGTACTCCTGTTCTCATTACTTGTAGTCACTCAAGTGGAATTTACATGTTTATAATCAGAATAATTTGACTGTCACCTGTGTCAAGAAGGTCTTGTTATTTTACACTGTTCTTTGATGTGCTAGCCACTCTTTCCTAAGAGGCTTTGTTAAAGGTTTTGGGGACAGAACCTTTACTCAAGTACTTAAACAGTGTCAAACTGTAGACAACTCAATTGAATTTTTCATTTTATTATGGTCTACCTTATGAATGTTGGACAACAATTTTCTTGCCAAGGGAGTACCTGCATACAGTTTGTTAGCTTATTTTATTTTGCATTGATGAAAGCAGACACTGACAGAATTAGAATTTGCAAACTGTAGCAAAGAGGTTAATGTATATCAGAACTCAATTATCTTCATGTTATATTAGTTTATATTTACAATAATGTTTGTCTTCAAAACTTCTGAAATATACCCTTCTGATCTCCATTCATCCTACTTGTTTGTTTGTTCATCTCTTTTTTTATTTAGAGATTATGGATAGGGGAAAAAAGAATGGAAGTGATCTTGGTCTAAGTTTATCCTAATGACTTGGATGATATTAGATATTTTGAATGTAATTATGATGGTGGTTATTTCTTTGTGAATATATTGAAGTCAAATTACTAGTTAGAATTAGAATAGGAAATACAGCCCAAGCAAGGCCTATGGAAGGCCTGGACTGTAGTGGAACTGGTGTGGTTCCACTGTCTAGAGAGGTTGACACAATGTGGGGCTTCTACAGGGCCACAACTTCAACTGTTTTGGTGTGCACTTCTTTAGGAGCTCCCTGTCTCTCTCAGCACAGAGGCATGTTCTGGGGTTGGGCAGGTAGATTCATAACTACACATAGGATATGTCTATACTTGCACCCATACCTGAGTACTGGATCTTGTAATGACCCTCAGTGCTTCCCATGTCCATGCCAAAGAGCTCACATGTGCAGTGGTGGGTATGGCTGTAATACTGTGTAGACACAAATACCTGTGTCCACACTGCCGCTGTAGCTATGTGACACTGGTGCTACCATTTCAGAGGTGGTATCCCTAGGGTTCTGTGTACCAGAGGGAGACACTCTAGGAATTGCTTTGCTGTGTGTTGTGATACTGTCCCACACCTTTACACACTTGCTGATGGCAGTTCCTGATCATGTTGTTCCTCCCTGGTATTTCTTGCAAAACTGGGTGGAAGACATGGAACAATTGTTCCATCTAATTCTGCTCCTGCTCCTTATTGTGTGACAAATGGCTATGCAGTGGAGTGGATGCTTGGTGAGATGATGGATGGAAGTTGGGTATCTTCTGACACATTAACCCTCTAGGTCAGCTCTCGTCAATGACAATTAATTCAGTTCACATTATGTGCACACATGAATGCCAATATTGCCACAGTTTGCCATTTTGCTGACTGGTGGCTTCAGACCTTCAGAATAAGAAAACAGACCTTAGTGGCACTGTGTGGATAGCTTTAGCAAGCCTCCAATGCCAGAAAAGCTGAATCGGTATTGCTTCCCTGAATCAAAAGTGGGTTGCTATTGCCCTGTGGAAGCTGGCTACACCAGACAGCTATAGATCTGTTGCAAACCACTTTGTGGTTGAAAAGCTATCTGTTGGGGCCATGGTGTGCTGGTTTGTGGCAGTTAATGCTGTGGTTTAACCCTAGGCGCTTGCTATAAGAAAAGTTCCAAAAATAGCAGCTGGATTTCAGAGGATGGAGTTTCCAAACTGTGCAGTGACATTTTGAGTTATTTTGAAAATGACACTTCATTTCCAAACTTTGCTTTAAATAAATAAATAAAACATCCAACAATGAGAAAACACAACAAATGTTCAGGTCAAACAAAACACTTAATTTGACTCCAGATTACTTTTTGTTTTGTTTTGGTGAGAATCTTGAACTCCAGTTTTGGTTCAAACTGATTGGTGTGTGTGTGTGTGTGTTCAGCACACACGCACACAAATTTGCTCCGCTTTGGAAAGGAATGGGCAAGAGGTAGGGTGACCAGATGTCCCGATATTTCCTTCTTTGTCCTGCGTCCCGACCGATGTTCGGTCGGGACACTAGACAAAAAAGCAATTTTGCCCTCTGCTCTGGCGCTCACCGCCCCCCCCGACTCCGCCCCCTCCTTCCCCCATTGGATCCCTCCATGGAGGGAGGAGGGATGTGTGGAGGGGGGATGGAGGGAGGAGTGTCGGGCATCTACCAGGAGCGCGGGAGGGGAAGGGAAAGTTGCCGCAGCTGCCGGGGGCTAGCTGGGCATGGCCCGGGCTGCGTGCAGGCAGCAGCCGGGGCTGGCTCTGGCCCGGGTGGGCGGCGTGAACCGGGGGCGTGGGCCGCCGGAGACACACAGCGGAGAGGGGCTGCGGGGGCGAGACTTGTCCCAGGCAGGGCGGCCGGCAGACAGGGGCGAGGAGCCGGCCGGGGTCCCCTGAACCCATAAACTTCCCCGCCACTGCCGGGGAGCCCTGCGCCTCTCCTGCTCAGCTGCGCTCCAGCGGCTCGCCCCGCTGGGAAGGAGTCACTGGAGCTCAGCCGAGCGGGAGAGGCGCTGGGCTCCCCACTGGCGGCGGGACGTGCCGCATGTGCCCAGGGCGGGCTGGGGGGCGGGAGGCTCTGTGGGGCCGGGAAAAGCCCCGGCTCCCGCCCGCTGCCCAGCCCGGAGCCCCGGGGAGCCCCTCGGGAGACCGGCTGCCGCTGTGGCTCGGCTGTGCCAGCCCCGGCCCCCTGCATGCCCGCGCCGCGCCGCCCCCGGGGTCCCCGGCCCCCATGCACTGCCGCTGCCCCACGGCCAGCCCCGGGCTTGGGGGCTCCTTCAGACGGTTCCAGGGGAGAGACAGCTTTGTCCCTGCCCGGTCCCGCTACGGGGCTCTGCCTCCTTACGCCCATCCAGCCTGTGCCCTGCCCGGGGCCCCGCTGGAGCTGTACGCCCTTGCCCACCCGGACTTCTTTGCTTCCCAGCGCTTCCTCTCGGTCCCTCCCGATGCCCTCTTTATCCCCAGCCCCCTCTGCATCGGGGCCACCTTTTGCCCTGGGGTGGGTAGCGCGCGCAACCGGGGCGCTGTGTACGATCCGGCAGCGCGGCTGGGGCCTGCTAATGCCCCCCGCCCCTGCGAAACTGCTTTTTTTTTTTTTTTGCTCCGCCCCTCCCCCGCGTCCCGATATTTCATCCCTGTGATCTGGTCACCCTAGTTAGAGGCAAATATAAAATTCCACTGAGCTGGATTGGTGGGACATTGGATTTAAGGGTTTTTAAACCAGGTCAGATGGTTTGTCCTGACTGAGGACAAACAGTTACAAATAAGTGTGTAATTCTAGAGGGGCAACTTGGTTATGGTACATGTGTTCAATAGCCAGTCCTCCAGATCTCTCAGGATGATGAAGGCATTTGTCCTGCAGTAGTTAACATACAACATGTGTTTTACTGCTAAATGTATACCCAGGATCATTAATGATTATAGTTGGGCAGATTTTGAGACTTGGTGCCAGGAGTCAATAAGGTGCCCAAATAGATGTTGGTGGCCCTATGGAACCATGGCTCATGACTGCTCTTGGACTAGTGCAGCGATCAGGAGTGAAGAGATCAATAGAAATATCTAGGATTATGATGAGGGTTTAAGGAATTTAATGCAGTTTCAGATGAGGATGGGTCTGCCTATCTCTGAAGAGCAGGTATTTCAGTATTTGGTGTCATTGCACCATAAGCTAGCATCAATCACCATCCCTGGTCACTTATCAAGCATCACATTTTATAGTAGGATAAAAGTTACCTAGATCATTTTGGTGGGATTTTAGATTGGAGACTGTTAGATGAGTGGTCTCTAGCAAAAGGCCCTGAGGAAGATCCCCAACAACCCATGACTATTAAGATTTTTAAGGAACTGGTGCAAGTTCTTGGCCAGATATGCCAATGTGACCAGCAGGTACCTCTTTCAAGGCCACATTCCTGGTGGCTTTATTTGGGGTGGGGGAAGGGAGTATTTAGGGCTGGTGAACTGATGCCTGGGTTAGCAAAGGATACTTCAGGAAGGTCTATGGGATTAAGGGATTTACACGGGGGTGAATGATTTGTCATCCACAGGCTCAAGAGGACCAAACAGTTTGGGGAGTGCAAGGTGAGTCCCTAGAGCTACAAGAGGGTAGTAAGGCAGATTTCCCAGGCAGGTCATTTAAGGATTTATATAGTACCGAGGCTGGTTGGAGATGGACCTCGTTCTTCATGGTAATGAGTCCCATCCAGGGCTGGCTCCAGGCACCAGCCCACCAAGCATATGCTTGGGGCGGCGCCTGGAGGGGGGCGGCACGGCGGGGCGCTCCAGCCCAAGAGCGGGGCCGCGACTGGGCTCGCCGCCCTCCCCGGGGCGCTCTGGCCGCCGGGGAGAGCGGAGAGCCCCGGCCGGGCTCGCCGCCCTCCCCCCGGCGCTCCGGCCGGTCGGGGATTGCGGGCCCGCAGCCTGGCTTGGTGCCCTCCCCTGGCGCGCTGGGGGAGGGGGGGTGGCTTTTTTGCCTAGGGCTTGTCCCAGGCAGGGCGGCCGGCAGACAGGGGCGAGGAGCCGGCCGGGGTCCCCTGAACCCATAAACTTCCCCGCCACTGCCGGGGAGCCCTGCGCCTCTCCTGCTCAGCTGCGCTCCAGCGGCTCACCCCGCTGGGAAGGAGTCACTGGAGCTCAGCCGAGCGGGAGAGGCGCTGGGCTCCCCACCGGCGGCGGGACGTGCCGCATGTGCCCAGGGCGGGCTGGGGGGCGGGAGGCTCTGTGGGGCCGGGAAAAGCCCCGGCTCCCGCCCGCTGCCCAGCCCGGAGCCCCGGGGAGCCCCTCGGGAGACCGGCTGCCGCTGTGGCTCGGCTGTGCCAGCCCCGGCCCCCTGCATGCCCGCGCCGCGCCGCCCCCGGGGTCCCCAGCCCCCATGCACTGCCGCTGCCCCACGGCCAGCCCCGGGTTTGGGGGCTCCTTCAGACGGTTCCAGGGGAGAGACAGCTTTGTCCCTGCCCGGTCCCGCTACGGGGCTCTGCCTCCTTACGCCCATCCAGCCTGTGCCCTGCCCGGGGCCCCGCTGGAGCTGTACGCCCTTGCCCACCCGGACTTCTTTGCTTCCCAGCGCTTCCTCTCGGTCCCTCCCGATGCCCTCCTTATCCCCAGCCCCCTCTGCATCGGGGCCACCTTTTGCCCTGGGGTGGGTAGCGCGCGCAACCGGGGCGCTGTGTACGATCCGGCAGCGCGGCTGAGGCCTGCTAATGCCCCCCGCCCCTGCGAAACTGCTTTTTTTTTTTTTTTGCTCCGCCCCTCCCCCGCGTCCCGATATTTCATCCCTGTGATCTGGTCACCCTAGTTAGAGGCAAATATAAAATTCCACTGAGCTGGATTGGTGGGACATTGGATTTAAGGGTTTTTAAACCAGGTCAGATGGTTTGTCCTGACTGAGGACAAACAGTTACAAATAAGTGTGTAATTCTAGAGGGGCAACTTGGTTATGGTACATGTGTTCAATAGCCAGTCCTCCAGATCTCTCAGGATGATGAAGGCATTTGTCCTGCAGTAGTTAACATACAACATGTGTTTTACTGCTAAATGTATACCCAGGATCATTAATGATTATAGTTGGGCAGATTTTGAGACTTGGTGCCAGGAGTCAATAAGGTGCCCAAATAGATGTTGGTGGCCCTATGGAACCATGGCTCATGACTGCTCTTGGACTAGTGCAGCGATCAGGAGTGAAGAGATCAATAGAAATATCTAGGATTATGATGAGGGTTTAAGGAATTTAATGCAGTTTCAGATGAGGATGGGTCTGCCTATCTCTGAAGAGCAGGTATTTCAGTATTTGGTGTCATTGCACCATAAGCTAGCATCAATCACCATCCCTGGTCACTTATCAAGCATCACATTTTATAGTAGGATAAAAGTTACCTAGATCATTTTGGTGGGATTTTAGATTGGAGACTGTTAGATGAGTGGTCTCTAGCAAAAGGCCCTGAGGAAGATCCCCAACAACCCATGACTATTAAGATTTTTAAGGAACTGGTGCAAGTTCTTGGCCAGATATGCCAATGTGACCAGCAGGTACCTCTTTCAAGGCCACATTCCTGGTGGCTTTATTTGGGGTGGGGGAAGGGAGTATTTAGGGCTGGTGAACTGATGCCTGGGTTAGCAAAGGATACTTCAGGAAGGTCTATGGGATTAAGGGATTTACACGGGGGTGAATGATTTGTCATCCACAGGCTCAAGAGGACCAAACAGTTTGGGGAGTGCAAGGTGAGTCCCTAGAGCTACAAGAGGGTAGTAAGGCAGATTTCCCAGGCAGGTCATTTAAGGATTTATATAGTACCGAGGCTGGTTGGAGATGGACCTCGTTCTTCATGGTAATGAGTCCCATCCAGGGCTGGCTCCAGGCACCAGCCCACCAAGCATATGCTTGGGGCGGCGCCTGGAGGGGGGCGGCACGGCGGGGCGCTCCAGCCCAAGAGCGGGGCCGCGACTGGGCTCGCCGCCCTCCCCGGGGCGCTCTGGCCGCCGGGGAGAGCGGAGAGCCCCGGCCGGGCTCGCCGCCCTCCCCCCGGCGCTCCGGCCGGTCGGGGATTGCGGGCCCGCAGCCTGGCTTGGTGCCCTCCCCTGGCGCGCTGGGGGAGGGGGGGTGGCTTTTTTGCCTAGGGCGGCAAAAAAGCCAGAGCCGGCCCTGGTCCCATCACAGAAACCCGGATTGTGGCAGTTTTAAAAGAGGGACTTACTGACTCCAATGGTGTGAGTGACTTTGCTATTGATCCAATTTCGTGACTGACCAAACAGGTAAGCTGGCATGTGGGTCTGCAGACACAGTGTTGTCCACTGGGCCCACAGGCAGGCAGCCAGTTGCCCCAGGGGTTTGGAGCTGGGCCTCAATGGTGAGACCACACTGAGTTAGCCTGGAAGGAGGAGTTTGTGAGACCAGCTGATGTCTCTTGCACTCTATGGCAGTTGCTGCCACGCTATTGTTTGCTTGAATGAAATCAATTAGGGATTTTGTGACTGAGTTGATTTTAATCATAGGGCAAAGAGACCTTGGGCAGGTACATGACTTTCCAAGATGGGGATCAGGAGGAGTAGAACCCAGATCTGGATGACTGATGCTTCCAGGCAACCACCTAGTAGCTACTGTAGAGCCAAGATCAATGTACTAGAAGCCCTGGCAGACCAAGCAGTGCAGGAAATGCTGCCTCTGGTCCAGGCACACTATCTAAGCATGTAGGGAGTTCCAGGAAGCTGTGTGTGGTACCTGGCCTGCTGCTACAACAGACTCTCTACTCAGTTCTTCAGCTCTTACCTTTGTTTGATTCCTGATCCCTGAGTCCAGCTATATGACTAGACTCCTGGATCATGACATTGGTTCAGAGCTTTGGTTTGGCTCCAGATTTCTGTCTCTGATCTGTCTCCTCCTGCTCTGACCACTAGTCCTTACTCCTGGTCCTACCATTAGCTCAGACTGCCAACATCCCAGTTGTGACAGGTGACTGTAAACTGATCTAAAATGCTGTAGAAAAGGGTGTGGGAGGGAGCTACTAAGTTTCCTTGATTTGCCAAGGCCAGATTCCTGAGTTGGGAGGTAGCTAAATCTTCACACAAACAGGGAGACTTTCTAATTACCCGAGTTAGGGATGTACTTCAATTGGGGAGCAGATGTTGGTTAACATTTCCCTCCCAATCGGGAACCTGGCAGGGAGCTTTCCAGAGGGGGAGGCAGTCAAGCTAACTGCTGTCTCCTTCTTGTGGCAGGTGTCCAGTGCAGGTACTTGGTCTATAGGACATCTGGTTCCCTGATAAACCAGCATTGGATATGGACTTGTGGGATGCCTTCTCCTGAGGAAGGTGGGGTTGGGGCATCTAATGTCTACAGCAAGGAGACTGCCCCCTTCCCCCCCCCCCCTTAACCCTCATATGAGTGGAGCGTGTGGGGAGGGCTGTGGGGGCTGATGACAGCCCTTCCACATAAGTGGAAGCAATGATGACCTGTACTGTAGAAGTCACTGCCAGATAACTTATTAAATTTGCAGCCAAACCACATCCTTATCTCATTATTCTGTCTGTTTGGGACAGTAATACTTGAAATGGCATAGTAGAGGCAACTGAACATTGTCTATGGCTTGTCAGGGGAAGGAAGAAAAGGTCTTAATCACAGAAGAAGTTAGTGCTAGCCTAAAAGGCTTAGGAGAACAGTACATGTTTTATCCTAATAGTATTTAGAGGAAGAGTAGAAACACTGTGTGGTGGTGACTGATTACTCTAAAATTGACTTAAAGTTCCAAAAACAATAAATGACTAGGAACAACTAAGAAAGACACACCTATTGATATAGGGAATTGGGATGCTTGAACATATACTAACAATGACACTCTTGCAATTATCTCTGAAAGCTAATTGAGAACTGCAGAGGTACAGGGAGACTGCAGAAAAGCAAGTGTGGCTGAAACTTCCAAAAATAAGATACAAGGGTGATTGTGGCAATTAATGCTCTGTGTGTAAAGCTTTTTTCATTTGGGATTTAAATTATGGAACACATCAATAGACTTAAAAAACCTCTGCATCTAAGATAATGGAGCCATGAGCAATACGTTTATATAGGGCAAGTCTTGGAAGACAAGTTGATTAGCTTTGATTTTGTTTCAAAAAACAAGTTCTGTTCATCCAATAACACAGCAAGTGTGATACTTTAGGATAATCTTTGAGTGTCTTGAAGTCTTATTTGCAGAATTAATTCCAACTGGTTTGGATATGATCATCATGTAGGCTGAAATCTTATAAAAAAGGATAGTGATTACCACTGGGTGAACTGTATTAGATGCCTGAAGTAGTATTAGATGACTTTTAAATCTGGGCCACTATTTTTATAAATACTTATTCAGTTAAAAGTAATTAGAAGAACCATTAACTTTTTGCTCTGCTATATATTAAAATAGTTGGAAAATGTTCCATTTGTTGGCTAAGATCTTGAATTTTACAGTTTTAAAAAAATTAATAGCTGTTACACCCTAGAAAACAGGGGTTTGTACTAAAAATAGAACTGTATCTTACTGACAAAATTTTTGTAGTAAAGCAAGGGAATAGCTTGCTGACTTTCTTTTCAGAAGATACCATAGGATTATTTCTAACTTCATATTTGTTTTAAATTAAATACAGCAAATTATACAATAGCCTGCTGAGACTTAAATTGGTGTGAGAATGAGAAGACTAGAAATTTGTCAAAGACTAGGTGGTATGCAATGAAAGAAATAGAAGAACTGTGTGGCCTTGCGTTTGAGTTTGTTTCAAGGAAAGAGTATAAATCTTCGTTATCTAAACATGGCTAGAATATTAACCTCTTTCAGAATGGGAAAGTGTTTACTACACTGGATTAGAAACCTAAGGAGAAAATACAGTAAAATAAATTGCCATTAGGCATGTGAACAAATAGATAAGAAACTAAAGAAAACTGGTAACAAATTTACCGAGTGATAACTAACTCAGTAATTTTGAAATGTCATCTTATATAATATAGATGCAAAAGATTGAGATGACCTCATAGGCATTTCTCTTTACCATCAGAGTTCTCTATTCTTATCCCATACAAATGTTACTCAACCTACTACTCTGAAACCTGTCAACCTACTTTGTAAGTCTAAGGAATAATCAGCTTACTTAACTACTTCATCAGTTTTTTTCCATTGTTTCCATTAATTTGTGTTTTCTTTTTATGATGGCTATATACATTAATGACTTGTTAAGTGTGAAAGTTAATTGTGCCCCAAACTTCCACACCCACCTCTTTATATGGAAGAATTTTTAAAGATGTGAATTAGCAGGTACTACACTATACACAAGCAGGCGGCTGCTTACTGAGCATCCACTTGTGGCCAGGGGTTGTCATGCAGGTCACTTAAGAATTCCACATAGTCTCTCTTGGTGCTAATAGCACCTCTACCCAGGGCTAGCTTAATAATAGAAAAGGTTCAAACAGTGCTCAGGGTCCCCAATATAAAGTCCATGACCATAACACAAGTTTGTACTCAGCCCTGGTTCTTCTGACACCCGGAGCTCTTCCTCTAGCCTAGTCTGCTCAGCCCTCTGGCCCTAACTTCCTTCTTCTGTCACCTATGCTCTCTGTAGCCTCCTGCCGCTTTTGATGAGGAGTACCTTGATCCAACTCAGGTCTCTCTCTTTAGTAATCAAGGTTGGCTAGCCTCAGCCTTTGGGGAGGGGGAGCAAACCACCCAGTTACACTGACCCACTGTGAATTGGGAAGGACCTGTGCCCATTAACTCTAGTGGTCATTGGTCAAGTAACTAAATGAAGGTTTGATCCTCTTCACATTGAAGAGCTGAAGCAGGCCTGAACTGACCAATGCAATAACCCTGCATAATGCCACACAAGTAGCATTTTCCCCATGTATTGTGATAATTCAGTTTTAATGAATATCTTGTGATATTTCATATTTTTCAAAGGTGCTGAGCATCTACAGCTCCCATTAATTTCGCTTGGATTTCTGCTTGCTTGCCGCTCCTGAAAATCAAACCATTTCTTATGAGAGCCCAAACCATGTTTAGGTATATCTTTGTGCCCAGTCTAAAGATTTCAAGTCATTTGGAGGCTTGGATTTATTTTTTTAAGTGAGATGTGAAGGGTGTATGTGAGCAAGGGAGAGAGGTCATTATAGGCAGCTCGAAACCTGGGCCCAACTGGCCTTTTCTGCCACAACTCAATGTCGCCCCCTCTTCAGTCCATGGTTGTCTCTATGCCTCTCTTCTGTGTTCCACTTTCTCCAGTTCTTTGCTGCATTCTTGTTTCCTTTGCATGCACAGCCCCTCTGCTCCATTCATGAGGCACAGTTTAGCTATGACAAAAGCACTCCGCCCTGCCAAACACCTTTTTATGTGCAAGAATCAGTGAGGAACTTTGAACAGCTGGGGTTTTGTTTAGGTATTCTTTAAGATCCCTTACTATTGTGTGCACTCAAGTACCAGTAAAAGAGAACAACATTTGGAGACTTTTTTTGACTTAGTTTAAGTTGTTTGCTTTAAAAAAACTGATTTTTCTACATAAAGGGATAAATTAAATTGTGGAAGTTTTATTTTTATAGATTTCTTTTTGTATCAACACCTCCAGAAGATCATAAGTTTACAGCAGGGAATATAACCATCAATCAACAGCATTTGGAAGGAATAGCTAGAGAGGTCGCTCTTTTTTGTTTTTGTTTTTTTGTTCTCTTCTCCCCGCCCCCCCACCCCCGCTTCTATAGAATTGGATAGATTGGTTTAAAAATTCTAAAGAAATGTCATAACATTCTAAAGTACCCATCGAAGTTTTCAGGTTTTTTTTTTTTTAGCAGTCGGCTTAGTTCATTAGACCTTGATGCTTTTGCAGTAAAAATTAAAATTAACCTATTTTTTAAATAACATTTCTTTAAACAAATTATTCAGGTAGCCATTTTGTATTCTGAGGATCAGTTGTAATTTATATGGGAGGTTTAAGAATGTCAGGCAATTAAGCAGACAAATTGATGTGCAGCTCTGTAACATGACACCTACTGCAGTTGAATCATTATTTACCCAGTGTGCTAAATCTAGTTCTGGTCTCATTGAAATCAGTGGCAAAACTGTCACTTATTTTAATAGGACCAGGATTTAGCCCTCAGGTTTTACAATTCATTTGAATCAGTCTCATGACAAAAATTGTAGTGAGCACAGAGTCGTATAAAATCCTTCCTGTTTATCCAAGACTGGGTAATGGAAATGCTAACAAGTTAACTGTTCTCATCACAGATTTAAGAAATGCACATTTCCCCTATTTTCAGTTGATATGTATCTTTAGTCATAGTTCCCCATAATTTGTATATAATACTAGTAAACAGTGGCAGTAATGAAGAGAAGATGACAAGTAATAAATAAAAGGTACATAAGGTAAAGTGAAGTGCTCCTAAGGACATTTGAATATATACTCTTGATCAGAGTTGGATGCCTACAACCCAGGCTGCACTGTAGCTTGTGTGTGCTGTACTGTTAATGCAAAGAGGCTCTAAAGTTGATGTATCTGGCCACAGCAGAATTATCCTAGTATTCAGGGTTCGTTTGGTGGCCTAGAACTGATGTATTATTGGCTCCTGAGCTAGTCCCCTCCCTGTGGCTTGTGTAGGGAACATTGCTAGGGAAATAGGGCATGACCCTACAGCCCACTGATCCTGGCTGCCTCTAGAGTGCTCCGGTACTGTTGGCAGCTGGCACAAGCTGGAATAGCCTTCAGGCGGCTCTGTCATATGCCAATGGATCAACCAGGATGAGGAGAGCTCAAAGCTGGCTTAAGACCTTGGGGATTGGTTCTGCTTTGAGCAGGGGGTTGGGCTGGATGATCTCCTGAGGTCCCTTCCAATCCTGATATTCTGTGCAATACCCCTTCCTGAATTGCACTCAGGCCTCCACAACCACAAATCTAGTCCAAAATATTTTCTACATTCTACAATTATAAAGTTAATTTAATGCTGTAGTGAGAGGCAAGGTGTTAAATTCAGTCCTAGTACTGACAGTTTGCCCCCAATATGTTTTATGAAGTGGTCAAGGCAGTTTCATGTCTTTGGGAATTGGGATCTAGAACTTACTGATGAAATGTTAACTTCCACATTCATGGAAGATAATATTGACATGCAATATCACAAGGTAAAGTGGTCACCAAATGCAAAAAACCAATCATGCCTTTTCAAATTAGTCGCTATTTAATCAGAACAACAAAAACAAATTCTCAAAAGATAAAGGAATCCGATGAATGCAGTGAGTAGATGCTTACATCTTCATGTGCAGGTTTTTTTTTTTATGCTGAAACTATTTTATATGCCTTACCTCAGTAACAGTACAGTCTCGTGAGCAGAGTACATACATGTACTAGTGTCAGGATTTGCACAAGAGTCCTCCAGATCTTTATGGTCATCCCTAGCTTGTCCTTGATAGCTAGTGGGTCAGGGGAAAGAGATGAAGGAACTTAAACTTGTTTTGTTGGCCAGTTATTACTTTCTTCAAGCAGAAGTCTTTTCTTGCTCTAGGATTTCAAGTCCTTTTTCATCATTCTGATTCATGCTGCTGCCATCATCTGTTTTTGCAATTCATTTTGTATGCAATATTGCCAAACCCCACACGTTGAACAGTCATGTCAGGCCCCACAAAACATAGGATTGGCTTAAAAACCATGAGATTTTAAAAAAAATACATGTTGTTGTTTGTTGTCTGGGTTTTGAACGTTAATAGAAAGCACAAAATGTAGGGCTGGAAGGGACCTATTGCAGTGATCTAATCCATTACTCTGTGCCGAGGCAGGATTAGCTATACCTAGACCATCTCTAACAGGTGCTTGTCTAACCTATTTTTAAAAACATTCAAGCACAGGATTCTACAATCTCCCTAAGTAACCTATTCCAATCTTAACTATACTTATATAGGAAGCTTTTCCTATTATCCAACCTAAATGTCGTTTGCTGAAAACTAAGCTGACTTCCTGTCCTACCCCTGCTGGACATGGAGAACAACTGATCACTGTCCTCTTTTATAACAATCTTCTACATATTTGAAGACTTGTGTTCCCTCTCAGCCTTCTCTAAACTAAACATGCCAACTTCTTTCAACCTTTTGTCAACAGGTCCTGTTTTCTAAATCTCATCATTTTTGTTGCTCTCCTTTGGATTCTCTCCACTTTATTCAGATCTTTCTTATAGTATGGTGCCCCAGTCTGGACACCATACTTCAGCTGAGGCATCACCAGTGTCAAGTAGAATGGGACATTTACCTCCTGTGTCTTATGACACCCCTGCTAATGTATCCCAGAATGACATTTGCCTTTTTTCACAACAGCATTTTGCTGTTGGCTCATAGTAAATTTGACTCATTATAATCCCCAGGTCCTTTTCAGCAGTACTACTGCCTAGTCATTCTTCATTTTGTCTCTGTGCATTTGACTCTGCCCCCCTTTTCTTAAGAAGGAATGAGGGTTTGTCTACACTGCAATGTAAGCCTGGGCCCCCTTCCCCTCCCCCACTGCCACCTTGGTGCAGTGCAGCAGTTTAGTGAGTCAGTATATAACCCTCCCATTGTCTTCTAATTAGCAAACTGCAAATGCACCATCAGAGAGCCTTCTGTGTTTACAGTGGAGAATGAGCAGAGGAAGTCTTTTGCGAAGTGCACTGCTTCATGGTCATGGGAGCACAGACAGACTATGGTAAATATCTAGTGTGATGCCAGCAAAACAGTGGACTTTAAGACTACCACGAATGACCATGCATACCAGCAAATAGCTAAGAAGCTGAGAGCTTTGCAAGCTGACAGTACTGGTGGCCAGTGCAGGAAGCAGCTCAAGACTGAGTACAGGAAAACTAGGGATCAGTACTGCCCCTCTGGCAACTTGCAGACATCATACCCATTTTGGGATGAGTTGACCCACGTGTTGGGCACTGCACCAAGCACAGAGGCAATGGTGGTGCATGAAGTCATCGTCAGCCAGGATGGCACCCTGCAGGTCCTAGAATCCAGCATGGTGATTGATGGGAGCCAGGAACAGGTGCTGAGTGAAGACCGTGAATGGGTTAATGTATTTTTTTCTAATCCATATTTATAAAACTTTTTATTTTATCAAGTAAGTCTTTTGCTATCACTGCATCATGTCATACACTATTTAAAATAAAGGTAAACAGAAGATCAGAGACAACTTTGAGGAATAATGTATGCATACACTATTATTCAATCAGTTGTCTATATCAATCCATATTTCAATCACTTCCTTACACCAATCCATACTATGAATCAGCCCCACCCCATTTTATAAGTGGTCATGTCATTCATAAGTATATTGCAGAGCACTGTAACCCCCACAATCAATTAACCCCATCCCCTCTGCTATAAACACTGATAAGGTTTACTATTCTCCCTCTTCCATGGGGCCACACCCATTCTTGATGTAGGAGCACAAAACAGTCCTGACTGCTGTTGCCTGGGTGCATCAACGTGTGGTATGTGCACTTTCTGGCTAAGCGTAACAATCTAGTGTTCCCTTGCTGTTAGGTCCATTCAGGTAGAAATAGCTCACCTCTGGCTTCACAAAGAAAGTGATGAAGCCAGCAAGCCACCGTAATGTAGACACCATTGATGACACTGGCATCCAAATGGGTCAATAGACCTCTCCAATGTGATTTCAATCTGCCAAAAGCACATTGAACAGCCACTCTACAGCTGCTGAGAGTGTAATTAATCCATCTTTTGCCAAGGCAACTGTTAACAGGGTATGGTTTCATAACCAAGCCAAAAAGTGGGGTTGTGGGATTCTCCAGAATAATGGCGGGGACAGTATTCCCAACACATGACGTCAAAATGTTCCAACCCGACGTGAATATAGACTTCCAAACAATGAAGAACGCTGGCATCATAAACTTTTCCACTGCAGCCCACTCTGACATTGCTAAATTGACCTCTGTGATCCACAAGGGCCTGGATAACAATGGAGTAGTACAGTTTAGGTATTCAATGCTCCTTGAAGAGGGCAAACTGTGGGCACATGAGTCCCATCAATGGCCCCAGAACAGTTTAGAAATCCCATTCTCTCAAAACCAGAAATTACTGCAGGAATATCTCTTATGCCTTCCACCTTGAGGTAAACCCCATGCCTGATTGCCTCAAACTTCTGCCATCACTTTACCCACCATCAACTTTCCAATACCAAACTGGTTGGCAATGCCCCTGCAGCAGTCTGAGGTAGCCAGCTTCCAGATGGTTATGGCAACCCACTTCTGGACTCGGATGGCTGCCCTCATGCATGTGTCTTTACACTGGAGGATTGGGGCAAACTGCTCACAAAGGTCCAACGATGTAGCTTTTTTTTTTCTTCAAGCCAAAGTTATGGACCCATCCCAGGTCTGCATGACCATGTGGTTCCCAGTAGTCTGCGTGTATAGGCCTGCTCCAGAAGTGCTGGCCTACACAGGGGCCGTCAGTGGCTATAGCAAGTGTCATGAGTAACATCAGCCAGTTTGTCTGCCATGTCTGTGTTGTCCTCCTGCCAAAATGTGACATGCTGGTGGATGGAACCACTGCCTGTTTCCCGACACTAGAGTGAAAGTGCAAGCAAGAGAAGTTCTTCAAATATGCTTTATCCATGTTGCTGGTTCCAGTATCTGGGAGCGCACAACTTCCTGTAATGTGCAGCACGGACAGTCAAATTTTCCCACAGTGCACCAGTAGAAGGGTTGGAGCAGTCATATTTTGCGAGAACGCTAGGAAGTCTGGTATATGGTTGACTTGACTTGGGTCTAAATGCTGCAGTGTGGACACCAGGGCTGCAGGGTCAAGCCTGGGTTAGAAAATTCTTGATGTAGGGTTAACAATCAGAGTAGACACTGTCTTTTCTAACCCAGGATTAGCTGACTTGAGTCCCACTAACCCCAGTCTTGTATTGCAGTGTAGACATACCCTTAGGGTTTTTCTAAGCCTTAGGGTATGTCTATACTGCAATAAACACCTGTGGCTGGCCCATGTCAATTGACTTGGACTTGCAAGGCTCGGGCTACAGGGCTGTTTAATAGTGGTGTAGATGTTCACACTCAATCTGGATACTGGTCTCTGGGAGCCTGGGGGGGGGGGGAGGGGGGAGAGGAGGGCAAATCTCAGAGACCAGGCTCCAGCCTGACCCTGAGTATCTATATCTCAATTAAACAGCCCCTGAGTCAGTTGACATGGGCCAACGGTGGGTGTTTGTCTGCAGTGTAGACATACCCTTAGAGTTCAGTTTCAAGCTGCTCTTCCCTCTCTCCATGAGGGCTGAGGTTCTCATGTAATATTATTCTAGGAGCTGGAACTTTAAGAAAAATAAATTGCAAGACTTTTGACAAAATCATAAAAGTCAGCAGCACTGCACAGGGGGGGGGGGGGGGGGGGGGCAGGATCTTTTTTTTTCCCCTTCCCTTTCTTACTGTATTTGGAATTGAATCTGAGACTTGAACTCATTTCCCATCATGTACAGTGGTAATCCGTGCTAAAATTAGCTATGTAAGAATAAAGCTGTGGTTGTTCTGACAGTACTGATAATTTAATTGTTGCAATTGGAAGGAAAGGCAAGTGTCCCTCATGGTAAAAAGACAGCTCTTTTTATAACATATTTTGTGGTGTTCAGCAGGTGGTGCTGTTACACGTACTCTTTCAAGTTTCTTTTTCTTAGCATGCCAGCAAATATTCACTCTTGGAAAGAAATTCTTTTATTGTTGTTCATTTAATTATGCAAAGGGTTTTAGGAGAGGGAGTTGTGGTCTTTGATTAGCCAATTCTTGAGGTAGAACATGGTACCTGAGTACTGTTAGGTTTCTGAAGGGCCAACTGTAGGGGCAGCCGTAGAAAGGGGATAACTTATTCAGGCTGCTGGACATAGTCAGCAAGAACAGCGGAGTATATCTAATGTACAGACAAACTATATCTGTGAGGCCTAATGTCACCATATGCAGTTTCCGTAAGTTTTCACCTGAACTAAGCATTTATAGGAGAATCTAAAAGAATGAAGGTGCAATTTTTTTGTCTTAAGAGTTTACTTTTTATTTATGTTCACCTGCCACCGCAACTAATCTAAAATTTATATTTTTACCTTATTCAGTCAGGCCCGCTCTTTCAAACTTGGGTGGCTAAAATCAGGCACCCGAATTTATATTTAGGTACCTAAAAAAGTGGCATTACTTTTCAGAAGTGCTGATCACCTGTACATCCACTGAATGCAATGGAAGTTGTAAGTGCTCAGCATCTCTGAAAATCAAGCCATTTCTTTAGGTTCCTAAATATGCACCTAAATCTTAAATCCATAACTTTGGATCTCCAATTAGGAAATTTTTGCATCAATAATGCAACTAATATAGACCATCTTTCTGCCTTGCTTTGTTTTTTATAATGTGGTACATTGTAAATGTGGCCCTCTGACATTAATCCCATTGCAAGTTCATAAACTGACTAAAAAGGCACTAAAAAGTCAAATCACATGACTGACCTGTGTATAATTTGGTGTGATTTTTATATTCTGCACTTAATTACTGTGCTGCAAGTCAGGCATTAAGGAATAAGTAATGTTGTGAAATGAGTAGTTTTTTCTTGTGAAAGTCAGGGTATAACTTTTTCACCTCTAATTAGAGAAAGGAAAGGTTGTTAAAATGTTAACAATTTGCCATTTTCTGTTATTTCTCAGTATCTATCACAAGTTTATTTTAGTTTGTCATCTTTGGAGTTGAATGCTTCCTTACTTCTGTAACAGTTTTAGTAGGAGACTAAGAACTATTCATAAATGTCATTCTTAAATTAATAAAAATTTCCAAACAAAAACAACCCATAAAATTAAGTTAAGATTTAATGTTCATTTCAACGGAATCCCCACAAAAAACCCAAAACACTTTACTTAAAAATATTCTCTGGTTAAACAAAATTACTAAAACATTTGAAATTCTGTAAATGCACAGATTGGAAAGTAAACATAAATACATTCCTTGTGAATGGAGAACCCTGAGTTTTGGCCAGCTCTGATCTGCTGCTCCATCTTTTGGATGCCCCAGAAGTTCCCCAACTTGGTAACAGCCCCTTGAGCTGGAATTCTCAGGACTTTTGGGCTCCCTGTTGTGAATCCAGGAGCCAAACTACAGCTTGAGCTGGAGCACCCAGGACCTTCAGGATCCTGCCTCCCTGCAGGGAGCCTGGAAACCTGACATGTCGAGGCTGCTGCAGAACCCCAGCTGGAGCCTGGGCTCCCTGATGTGGTGTGGGGACGGGGAGCCTAGCTGCCCCAAGAGCCCTGGCTTCAAGGGCTGGCAGGCTTCCTACCATGGAGACGTGGATCCTGGAACATGGGCTTCTGTGACGGTTTCCAAGGGAGACCCTGACTGTGTTTCACTGAAAGTTTTGGTGATTATTACACTATCAACTAAACATTATGCTTTTTTTGAATGGGAATTTTCTGACTAAGTTTCATTGCAAAACTTCTAACCAGCTCTATAGCTGGTGTACCTGACTGGATAAGAATAGCTGGGGACCGTGACCTATAAGCTACATGCTCCTCAATGCCCAAAGAGTTCACTGTTGGTAAGTATAACTGCTACCATATTTGACAAACTCACTACATGTAACTCTGTCATAATATTTATCTAAAGTGTATCTTGTAAGGTGACTTATAAAAACTGGTGACACGGTGGTCATTAATATTCTTGTATTATGTACGGTTAGCATGTAAAGTGTTATATAGGTGTTGTAGAAGTATGTTTGTTTAGACCAAGGAATCCAAGTAGAGCTGATAAACAGGTTTGTCTTAGGGTATGTCTACACTCAAAACTTAAACTATATGAGGTCAACTTACAGCCACCTCAGTAATTATTGCAGTGGTCCATGTCCACACTACCTTACTTGGGTTTGTCGTGTACGTCCTCACTAGGAGCGCTCTCACCAACCTAAGAGGGGCAGTGTGGGGAGCTGACCACCTGGTGTCTCAGTCCCCTCGGCTCCCCGTTTCCTGCTGGGAGCTAAGGGGAAACTGCCTGGGGCTTTTTGCCTCCCTGGTCCCTGCCAGTAGCCGGGCAGCCTTGTCAATTTCACAACTCCAGTGTGGAGCCGTGAAATTGCCAAGACAGCCAAAGTACCAATTGTCAGGAAGGAGTTAAAATTCAGCCAGCAGAAAAGACAGAAACTGCTGAGAAGCAAGGACATAGTTTCTGTCAATACATGATAACTTATTTCAGATGATCAGTAAGAAGGAACAAAGCTTGTGCCCATGGAAAGGGACAGTTTAGCGAGGAAAGCAGGATGGGGCCCAGACAAGCAAGCAGGAATATTTCAGTAGCACAAACGGCACTGACAATTGTAAACAGTTGATAAGTTTATATGGTTAATGCCCGCCCAGTAACTTAGTTCTTAGAACAGAATAAACCCTCCCTTCACAGCCCACTGGATATCTCCCATTCCTACTCCCCCCTGCCCGCCTCCTTCCCCCACAAGGTAGTCATAGATGTTTGATGTAATTAGGATGATCTCTATATGTATGTACTGTTATTTTTATCTTCGTTCAGGGTTCTTTCTCAACTTGGAACAATGTCGGTCTCTGTATGTACAGATAAATGCAAATGAATTAATAAGAGAATGTATATAACTGGCCACGGTGGCGCCATATTTTTGAAGCTGCTGGTCAGTCTTCCCGGTACCCTAAATAAATCCCCTTCAGTATTGTCTGTGCTTGCCTGATTCTTGGGGAAAAGATTCTTTTCCCCAACACCATCCAGGAGCAGAGAAGGGGGGGGGGGAAGCCTCCCGGAATGTCTCTCCTTCCCCATTCCCTGCTGGCAGAAGGGTCCAGCCATCAGGGCTTCTCATCCCCGGGGAGTGGGGTCTAGCCACCCAGGCTTCTTGCCACTGGTCCTAGCTGAAAGCAGGGTCCAGCCATCCAGCTTTCTAGGGGAGTGGGGCACCTGAACTCTAGGGCTTCCCGCTGGAGTCGTGAAATTGACAAGATAGCTAACAGCCAATGTAAGTAACCCAGTGTCTACACAGACACTGCATTGCCCTGACTATATCGATATGAGTCCTATGCCTCTTGTGCAGGTGGAGTTATTACGTTGGTGTAGTAGGGCACTTAGGCTATGTCTACACTACTGCGGTAAGTTGACCTACGCTACGCAACTCCAGCTACGTACCTTAGGTCGAGTTACCATGGGGTCTATACCACGGGAGGTCGATAGGAGAAAATCTCCCGTTGACTTACCTTACTCTTCTCGCCAGGGGTAGAATACGAGGGTCAACTGGAGTGTGATCTGCAGTCGATTTGGCTGGTCTTTACCTGCTAAATCAACTGCCGGTGGATCGATATCAGAGCGTTGATTCTGGCTGTAGGGTAGACCTGCCCTTACAGGAGCAGGACAATGCTGTAGTGTAGTCACTGACATAATTAGGTTGATGTAAACCTAGGCGCTGACTTCCCCTCTTCCCGCCCCTGCACCGCCCTTGCCCCACCCCCATTCCGCCCTCAAGTCCCCGTCCCTGCCCTGCGTCTTCTCCGCCTCCTCCTAAGTGCCGCCAAACAGCTGTTAGGTGGCAGGGAGGCGGAAGCGCTGGGAGGGAGGGGCAGGAATGGGGATGCAGCGCAGTCAGGGTGCGGGGGGGGGAGAAGGAGGCAAGGAGGAGGGAGCTTGGCTGCCGGTGCATGCGGAGCACCCACTAATTTTTCCCTGTGGGTGCTCCAGCCCCAGAGCACCGACGGATTCGGCACCTATGGACATAAACTGCCTTACATTGACCTAACTGGGTTGTGTAGACCAGGCCCTAGACAAAGGAATGTGTATTTTCCGGTCCATGGGGGTCAAGCTTTGTAAGCCAGAGACAATGGATAATATTTGTAGCTGTGGTAAACTGATTGATCAAGCTAACAGGTGAAGGAGGAAACAGCGTAGCTTGATTACAAGCAAAACACAATTTGCATTTAAGGTAAAGAGAATGATCAAACTAGCAGGAAGAGGGTGACAGCTTGCTAGAAAGCAAACAGCATGACCAGAGCCTGAACCTGAGTTGGTCATCCTGATTTTGGGGACAAAACCAATGAGTTTTATGAAATAAAGAGAGAAGCAATTTTCATATCCATTGTTTAGGAGACAAAGAGGTCAGCACCTTCTGATTCTGTGAATGGTGGCTCCTCTTTCCTGAGAGGCTGGAGATGCTGATAGTTTCATTAGTCAAAGATTGTAGCTTGCTAAAGTTAAATTTTAGTGACTAAAACGTGTGTTGGTTTTGTTTGTAACATTCCTGTTTCTTCTCTTTTGCTTAATATCACTTAAATCTATGGTCTTTGTTAATAAACTTGTACTTAGCTCTGAGATGGGTTATAGTGAAACTGAGGTAAAGAGTTTGTCCTCAGTTGAGGACAAACAGACTGTATATACTGTCTCTTTGGAGACAGTGGATTAAATAATTTCTGAGAGTGTCCAGTGACAGGGAACTTGGGTTCACTGGATGTTACATGCAAGTCAAGGCTGAGATTGACAGCCTGACCAGTAAACTCCTCCAGATTCTATCTGACTGGTACATCAGGGAGCTGATGCAGCTTAAGTTCTGGCAAAGCGCTCTGTTGCTGAGGCAGAGGCCAATGCTGGCTTATGGTTCTGATTGCCCTGAGAAAGCGTGTCAACAACCTCTACTTTCTGTGGAGATGAAGAAGGAAAAGCAATAGACTCCTCTGCTGGTGGGTTTCTTCCATCCTTTGATGTGTGAGGAAGAGGAGGAAAATGTTGCCACTTGCTCCACTTCCCCTACACAGATTCCAGGGATAACAGAATGGCCCTTGCAGATCCATGTCTCCATTTGCATTCCATAGGGCTGGTCTATTCTATTGCTTAAGTTGTTGTATCTTACATTGCTCAGGGGTGTGAAAAAGACACCCCTCTGAGCGATATAAGTTACATCCAACCGAAGAGCTCTCCCTCAGACATAGCTTCCACCTCTCGTGGAGGAGGTGTACATATGCCGATGGGAGAGCACTCTCCTATTGGCATACCGTGTCTTCACCAGATGCACTACAGCGGTGTAGCTGCACCCATGTAATACGGTAGTGTAGGCTTGCCCATGGTGTGGGGTATGGAATGGAATTAGGAGAAGAGAGCAGGGTGTGAAGAAGAGTGAGGGCAGAAAGGAAAAGGAACCTCAGTGTTTAGGAGAACTTTAGATGAAAGAAGATGTCAAGAAAAATTAATTAGAGAATCAAGAGGCAGCAATAGAAGGGAAGTGGGGGGGGAGTGAATTAGTGAAAGGAAGAGGAAGAACAGAACGCGAGACATAATGGGCCTGACTGATCTCTATTACATCAGTTATGCACCAGGGTGACTCTAATGAAAGGTCAGAAGCAAGTCGACATAGACAAAATGTTGTCTGTCTGTTGCCACACTGTTACACTTAACTACAGAACAGTGTAAAACAAGGTTTGAGAGCTCTGACTGTGAAAGGGAGAGCCACACAGGAGGTCAATATTCTGTTGTATAGGGGAGGGGATAACTTGCTTGGGGTTTTGTAGTTTATTTTCCATCAGTTTGCTGGCCCTTAGACTGCTTTAACATGTTTTAATGTGTCTGGTGGAAGTATAAGAGTGAGCTCGAGGCATGGTGGCTTTGTTTTGATTCCGTCAGATGATCTGTCCAATCATGAATGTAGGAAATCTCCTCCACCAGTGTGTGGTTTAAGAAAACTTTCCTACCATTTTTTCAGCTTTATTTCAATACGGCTATTCTGTTCATTTCTAAAATCCTTGATTGGGGGAGGGGAGAGAGGAAATTCCACAAGCTGTTGATCACAGAAAAATAGCATCTTCTGTTTAGCATTTTCCGTCTCTTGAATGAAAATCCTGGGAGTGTCTAAGCCAAAATGAAAAGTAGTGCTCTTTTTCAGGTATCCATTTAGCACCATTTTTATCTTTATTCAATACTGCTTGAAACCTTCGGGGTGTGGGGGGGAATTAATCCACATATCACTGTGGAGACTATAAGCACAAATAAAAGAAACAAAACAAAAAAAAGTCAAAATAAAAGGTCCTGGGGGATTCAGAATCCATTATGGCAAGTGAAAACATGGGCTCTGAAACAATACACTTTAGTTTGCTGAGTAAACTGAGTCAAACAAAGAAAGCGCTGAAAATGCCAGTATGAACATTTGTTAGCAGCAATGAGAGCTTAACTGATCAGCAATGTAAAACATTCAAAAAGAGTGAAAGGAAACAATGAAGGAGCAAAACCCCATTCAGCACATGTACTGTATGCAGGTTACTTCGAGTATAATCATGTTTGGAAGGAATAAACAGGAAAGCCAATATGAAATGTCACTTTAAGCCCCTATATTAAGCCTAATTATATGGGACAGCCATCTTCTTTGTGACACACAAGACAAGGGAGGAAGAAGAGTGGTATTTTTTTCCATCAATAAAAACAAATATATTTTCAGTCAGAATTATCCTTTATATTATAGTAAGAGGGGGAGTGGGGGGGAGAAGGAACAGTCAGTCCCATTCAATTGCATCACACGAAGGCAGACAACTAAATAGTGACACGTTTTTATAAGTGCCTGTATGCAAATGCTGGAAGTCTAAATACTAAGATGGGTGAACTTGAGTGCCTGGATTTCAATGAGGATATTGATATCTTATGCATCACAGAAACTTGGTAGAATTCTGACACTCAATAGAACACCGTAATACTAGGCTACAAAATATATTGGAATGACCGAGTGAATCTTGCTGGTGAGGAAGTGGCACTTTGTGAAAGAAAGCATAGCCTCAAATATAGTAAAAATCTTAAATAAATAAAACTGTACCATTGAATCTCTATGGATAGAAATTCCATGCTTGAATAGTGAGTATAGTAGTAGGAATATACTGCTGATGACCTGACCTGGATGGTGATAGTGATTGTGAAATGCTCAGGGAGGTTAGAGAGGCTATAAAAATAGAAAACTCTACTAATGGGGGATTTCAACTATCCTCATTTACTGAGTAGGTAACCTCAAGATGGGATGCTGAGAGAAAGTTTCTAGTCACCATTAATTACTGCTTCTTGGAGCAGTTAATTCTGGAACCCACAAAGGGGAGAGTCTATTCTTGATTTAGTCAAAAGTGGAGCACAAGATCTGGTCCAAGAGCTGAATATAGCTGAACCATGCAGTAGTAGCAACCATAATTAAATGTAAACATCCTCTCTCTTTTTTTTTTCTGGGGAGGGAAGATACCAAAAAAGCCCACCACAGTAGCATTTAACTTCAGAAAGGGGAACTACACAAAAATGAGGAGCTTCGTAAATGGAAATTAAAAAGAAACCATCACAAGAGTGAAATACCTGCAAGCTGCATGGAAACTTTAACCCCCCCCCCCCCCACCACCACCATAATAGAGGCTCAAATTAAATATACTCCCAAATTTAAAAAAGAATAGTAAGAGGACAAAAATGGCTAAACAGAGTAAAAGATGTGGTTTGAGGCAAGAAGGAATCCTTTAAAAATTTGAAATCACATTCTACTGAGGAAAATAGAAAGAAGCATAAGCTCTGGCAAGTCAAGTGTAAAAGTATAATTAGGCAAAAAAAGAATTTGAAGAGCAACTAGCAAAAGACAAAAAAACAAACAGCAAAAGATATAAGAACATCAAAACCAGTGGGGGCACTGGATGTTCAAAGCCACAATCAGTGGGGCCACTGGACAATCGAGGTACTAAAGAAATACTCAAGGAAGACCAGGCCATGGCAGAGAAGCTAAATGAATTTTTTGCCTTTGTCTTCACCGCAGAGGATGTGAGGGGGGAATCTCAGACCTGAACCATTATTTTTAGGTGACAAATCTGAAGAACTGTCCCCAAATGAGGTGTCAGTAGAGGAGGTTTTGGAACAAATTGATAACTTGAACAGTAATAAATCACCAGGACCAGATGGTATTCATCCAAGAGTTCCAAAGGAACTCAGATATGAAATTGCAGATCTACTAATTGTCATATGTAACTTATTTAAGTCAGATGATTGGAGGATAGCTAATATGACACCAATTTTTCAAAAAGGCTCCAGAGGCGATTACATGCCAGTAAGCCTGACATTACTGGGCAAATTGGTTGAAACTATAGCAAAGAAAAGAATTCAGACTGTTAGTACCTGTTATTACTATCTTTTAGTTCTTTTTTCTGTATATTTGATTCATTTATTATTAGTATTCTTTAGAATCTTTATCTTCAACAAAGAGACTATCTATCTGAAGTCTAAGGCCCAGAACACTGGCTTTGACCAATAAGTAACCCTATTAAGGAATTTATTCATTATGCTGTATTTAATAACTCTAGGGCACCTTCATGTCTATAAAATTCCAGATATTCTTGGAAACCATCTCCGTAATATATATTTAAAATGCTAACATAAGCATATATAGACTAGGGAAAGTAAAAAGTGATTATTGTTATAGCAGTTATTTTCTGTTGAGGGTGAGGGGGGAATCAAATGGAAGAATGATTGTTGGGTAAGAGACCCACAGAGAGAGTAACTTGAAGAATTCTTAGACCTCTTAGCTGTAAATAAACATGCCTTCATACATGAGTCAGGTAAACTGAAACTGTATAGAAATGACATCACAATGTGTGTTTCTGGGAGAATATTCTTGGCAACTAGGTATCCTTTGTCTGAAACTCTATATAGAATCATAGAAGATTAGGGTTGGAAGAGACCTCAGGAGGTCATCTAGTCCAACCCCTTGCTCAAAGCAGGACCAACTAAATAATCTCAGCAAGGGCTTTGTCAAGCCAGGCCGTAAAAACCTCTAAGGATGGAGATTCCACCACCTCCCTAAGTAACCCATTCCAGTGCTTCCCCACCCTCCTAGTGAAAATCCTAAAATCCAACCTAGACCTCCGCCACTGCAACTTGAGACCATTGATCCTTGTTCTGTCATCTGCTACCACTGAGAACAGCTCCATCCTCTTTGGAACCTCCCTTCAGGTAGTTGAAGGCTGCTATCAAATTTCCCCCTCACTTTTCTCTTCTGCAGACTAAACAAGCCCAGTTCCCTCAGCCTCTCCTCGTAAGTCATGTGCCCCAGCCCCTGATCATTTTTGTTGCCCTCTACTGGACTCTCTCCAATTTGTTCACATCCCTTCTGTAGTGTGCGGGCCCAAAACTGGATGTAATACTCCAGATGTGGCCTCACCACTGCCGAATAGAGCGGAATAATTACTTTCCTCGATCTGCTGGCAATGCTTCTACTATTGCAGCCCAATATGCCGTTAGCCTTCCTGGCAACAAGGGCACACTGCTGACTCATATCCAGCTTCTCCTCCACTGTAATGCCCAGGTCCTTTTCTGCAAAACTTCTGCTTAGCCAGTCAGTCCCCAGCCTGTAGTGGTGCATGGGATTCTTACATCCTAAGGGCAGGACATTGCACTTGTCCTTGTTGAACCTTATCAGATTTTCTTTTTGCCCAATCCTCCAATTTGTCTAGGTCACTCTGGACCCTATTCCTACCCTCCAGCATATCTACCTCTCCCCCCAACTTAGTATCATCTGCGAACTTGCTGAGGGTGCAATTCATCCTATCATCCAAATTATTAATAAAGATGTTGAACAAAACTGGCCCCGGGACCGGCCCCTGGGGCACTCCGCTTGATACTGGCTTGAACTAGACATCGAGGATAGTGATATGAAAACGTAGTTTGGGGGAATGAAAACTGTGCATCCCTTCCAGATGCGGGAAAGACACACATCCAGCTCCTAGTCTGACAACAGAGGGTGGTAATGTATCTATGTATTTCTGTATAGTGCTGTACTAATTTCTGATTAATAATCTTAGATTAAATTTCAATTGAGCCTGTTATTTTGAGCATCTCGAGTTATTAACTCAGACACGCAACAAGACACACAGATGAACATGATTTGTTGGGGAACAGTAACACAGCTTTTGTAAAGGGAAGTCCTATCTCACCGATCTACTAGAATTCTTTTTGGAGTGGGGGGATCAACAATGCGGACAGTGGTGATCCAGTGGACATAGTGTACAGTGGACTTTCAGAAAGCCTTTGAGGTCCTTCACCAAAAGCTCTTAAGCAAAGTAAGCATTCATGGGATAAGAGAGAAGGTCCTATTGTGGATCAGTAACTGATTAAAAGACAGGAAAGAGAGAGTAGGAATAAATAGTCAGGTTTCAGCCTGGAGAGAGATAAATAGCGGGGACCAACAAGGATCTGTACTGCGACCAGTACTATTCAACATATTCATAAATGATCTGGAGAAAAGGGGTAAACAGTGAGGTGGCAAAGTTGCAGATAATTATCTTGAGCAATTTTGTATCAAGTCCAAAGCAGACTGCAAAGAGTGACAAAGGGATCTCACAAAAACTGAGTGACGGCAACAATGGGAGATGAAATTCAATGTTGATAAATGCAAAGTAATGCACATTGGAAAACACAAAAAATTATACAGATGATGATGATAAATTAACTGCTACTGCTCAAGAAAGAGATCTTGGAGTCTTGTGGCTAGCTCTCTGAAAATATCCACTCAATGTGCAGTGGCGGTCAAAAAAGCTAATGGAATGTTAGGAACCATTAGGAAAGGGATAGATCATAAGACAGTAAATATCATAATGACATGACATAAATCCATGAATACCCACACCTTGAATACTACGTGCAGTTCTGATCACCCCATCTTAAAGATATATTGGAACTAGAAAAGGTACAGAGACAGGCAACAAAAATGATTAGGGGTACAGAATAACATCCATATGAGGAGAGATTAAAAAGACTGGTGGTCAGCTCAGAAAAGAGATGATCAACAAGGAATATGATAGAAGTCTATAAAATCATGAATGATGTGGAAAAAGTGAATAAGAACCAAGATCACCTAATGAAATTAATAGGCATCAGGTTTAAAACAAACAAAAGGAGGTACTTCTTCCTACAATGGGCAGTCAACCTGTGGAACTCATTGCCAAGGGATGTTGTGAAGGCCAGAAGTGTAACTGGGTTAAAAAAATAATTTAAAAGTATTCATGGAGGATAGGTCCATCAATGGCCAAAATGTAGCCAAAATGGTCATGGATGCAATCCGATGCCCTGGGTGTTTCAAATGTTGGGAGTGGATGACGGGGGATGGATCACTTGATGATTGCCCTGTTCCATTTGTTTTTAAGCATCTGTCATTGGCCATTTGTCAGACAGGGTACTGGCTAAATGATCATTGGTTTAACCCAGTATGGCCATTCTTATATAACAAAGCATGGGTGAAATCCTGTCCCCATTGAAATCATTGAGGATTTTTCCATTTACTTCAGTAGACTCAAGATTTTCCATTTACTTCAGTAGACTCTGTTCTCCAGGAGAGAGCATTGTAGCTTTGCCTACAACGTGGGATTTTTGGTAGAAATTCACACTGATGCTCCTGCATGTTCTGTTGCACTGGTGGGAATCTGAGAGCAGTCAAGGCTCTATGCTAACTCCTTTGAGAGATAGCAAAGATTAGAGGGTTAAGATGAATTTTTTTTAAAAAGAGCCATAGAATTGTTTAGTGTAGAGAGGAGGGGAATAAGAGGAGACATGATAGAGATGTACAGAATGATGAATAGAATTAAGAAGGTAAATCAGAAGCTCCCATTTACCCTTTGTCATAAAAGCAAGGGCAAGGGGGACACTCAATGAAACTGAAAGACAATTTTCACACAATGAATAATTAAGTTGTGGAACTCACTGACGCAGGATACTATGGCCAAGAGGTTAGGAGGATTCAAAAAGTTATTAAACATTTATTTGGCCAATGAGAACATCCATAGCTATGGCTATATGATAGGAAATAAAAAATGGAAGGGGTTAACCCTCATTTTCACTGCACAAGCCAGCCTGTCACTGACAGGGATTAGGAAGAAGTTTTCCCTGTAACCTTGTTATTCCATGCCTCTCTAGTAGAAGATTTTTTTGCATTTTCCTGTGAAGCATGTACAAAATTAAAATGTTCCACTTTTTCTCAAATTAGTTCCCCTGGTAGCTACACAACAAACCAAGAAGATTTAAAAAGCAAACAAACAAAAACCTTTAAATCAACCTGACATGAATGAAGGTTCACATTTCATAAAGAAGAAATGGTAAATAAAGCCTGTGATTCAGGCTGCTTTCATCTGACTCCTGAGACCTCCACAACTGAGGTCTGATATTACAGGCAAGGTTAGGGGTGGAAAGAGACTAACAAAGCTCTCACTGGAAGGATAAACATATTTCTTGGCTAAAATTTTACTGTTTGAGTCCTATGCAAGTTAGTTCAGTCTACTTATTACCTAGATTCATTGCCTTTCTTACAGGGATTTGTAGTGCTGTCCCATTTCTCTTATAGAAGACCACCCCCCACCCCACATCCCCTTTCTTTCCAGTGCTGCTACCAGGTAGGGTTGCCAACAATCCCTTATTACAGGACACATCCTTTTTTTTTTTTTTTTCTTCTCTGTACAAGATCAGGAGTTGCTGAGTGCTGCAAAAAGCTGCAAGAAATATTCCTGGCAAATGTAGGACTCTGCTGCTGCTGCTTCGTCGTCGTCGTCGTTGTCGTCATCTTTATTCATTATTTATTATGGCAATGATTTCAGGAGGAGGGGTGGGGTGGGGGTGCTAAGAAAACAATCCCTTATTTTTTGTAACACTACCAGGAGAACTAATTTGAGGAAATAAATAGATTACTTCTACTTGTTAGTCTTTCTTAGCCACAAGAAGCATATTTACATGGTAGTTTAAAAACCTTCAGGACTAGAACCTGGGATTAGGTAAACTGCTGATGCATCTATATTACCAGTAGAAGCTGAGTCTGGTTTTCTGTTGGAGGACCCTGTGGACCTAGGCTGTTTAGGGACGCCTAGCAGGATCTAAATGGAGGCCCCTCACAGCCCACTGATGCTAGTATTTTTAAACTAAGAAGCCATCATGAGGAGCTTTCTGAACAACAGTGCAGACTGCCTGCCAGCCCTTGTTCCAGACCTTGCTTGCTGTAGATGCTAGACTCAGGCTTTTGACCCTGGTTCATCCTTGACTTTGCTATTGCTTGCTGTCTATAACCTGTGCCTGACCCTGATATCCTGACCCAGCTTGACTCTGACCCTGCTAGTCACCTGCCATCTGCAACTAGGTGCCTGTGCCTGACCCTGACTTCCTGGCATTCAGACCAGCTTGCACAAGGCCCCATTACTCATCTCCTGACTGCAACTTAGCAGCTGACTGGTGCACACAGGCTGCCCATGACCCAGCCCTGACAGGCAGTGTACTGGACTTCAACTCTATGACTGAATATGTACACCATGGAGCATATTCTCCTTTTTAATGCAGGCACAGACCCCTCTCCCCCCCCCTTAACATTAGCAGGAGTTAGATATGCCGCAAGAGAAGTGAAGGTGTAGCTGCTGTATTACTGCTCCATGATAGTTGCAAGCCCTGCTTCGTGTTGCAGAGACATTGCATATAAGGATTCTTACAGTGATCCAGAAAGTTTTATCTTCTTCTCTACTATAGGATGTTATGTTATATAATGTGGAATAGAACAGCAAATACAATTTAGAGTATATCTAATCCATAAGTAAAAGGTGAGAATGACTTACTGTTGTAATTTTAGGGACATTCTATGGCCCTATATAATGATATCAAGAAATAGATGTGTAAAATATGACCCAAGAGCTCAGTACCCATCCAAACCCCACTCACTCAATATAACCAAAGAATGGGCCTTTCAGGCACTCTTTTGCAGGATTTAGGGTGACTGCCAGAGACTAACAATGAGGGGGCTAAACTGCCTCCACCAGATGCACCAGTGCTAATTGACAGCTCCAGGCTGGAACTTTGAGCCAGGCTGATTGGGGAGGAAGAATCCCCACCCCCAGCCAAGACACTGAACATGGAGGGAAAGCAGCAGGAGATGCTATGATTTCCAGGTACTCTGCCCACAGTTCCTAACTCCACTCATCCATGCTTTGAGTGCCAGTGGCTCGCCCTGCTGAGCACTGTACACATCTCTCTGTACTATGTGTGCTGTCCCTCAGCATTCATCAGTACTTGTGTAGAGTGCTGTGAGCTAACATTCTGTTCTCAACATTTCTTCTTTCAGCAGCATGCAGGATCAAATCCCAACTGACTGTTCACATCAAAATCCCCAGGGAAATACACTGGTAAGCCTCCCATTGATTTCTGTGGGAGCAGGACTGGGCTGAGTGATAAATCAAGCCATATTCTGGTCCAATAAATATTCCTATCAAGCAGTCCAAACAACTTTACTGCAACCAATAATCCTTATATCTCTTCCTCCCTCACCCCGTCCCCCTTTGCATACACATTGAAGGCTGATCTATCTGTCTGTAAGATTAGTACTGCAACTTGGTGCTTTCACTTTGATTCTGATGCATTCTTCAGTTTCTCTAGATTCTAGTAAATCAGCAGCAATAGATTTAAAAATGTCACCCTTTACAGGCAGTTCAGTTGTATCATTTGCTTTTGATCTCAACAATAAAACCTACTGAGATAATGTGAAAACCTTCTAATTCTTAGTAAACAGCAGCCTCAGAATACTATCCTTCTATTGTTTTCTGGTGAATAATGGATTGTTACCTCTTGCCAATTAAATGGTACAAAAACCATTGCCCATTTTACCCTCTTCTTTAAGTACTATCTTGTAATATTTTACTGGTCATGTTTTTCACTGCCATATTTGAACTAAATAAAACATTATGCTATTACTCATACAGCAGTTTCTATTCCACTTCTCGTCTCCACCCTTCCAACTGATTACCTGTGTTTAAATTTAAAAAAAAAAAATTAAAAGGTTTAGATAAACTGGGCTCTGGTGAGTGTAATTTATTTCTGGTGTAACTCTTTTAAAGTGAATGGAATTACATTGGGAATTAACTAGATTGATTTTCTATGAGAAAATAGAAATGAAATAAAACAGCAGCTTTTTATTATAAAAGTACAATAGCTATGGCCATGATGTCTCTTAAAATCTAATATGCATTCAAGTCAGCTCCCTTTCAATACCAGTGTGGTTTTTAAAAAAAAACCCAAGTGGTAAACCAAAACCGTTTTTGTTTTGTTTTTGTTTTTTTTTAACCAACTCTACCTATTTAATAATCTGTATTTGAGGCATTTTTACCATAAATTTCATGTATAGCATTGCAAGCTAATATGATTGCAAACATCTGAGTTATTAAACCTTTGAAAAATGAACTTCATAGTATAAATGTTAAATGACTCCATAGCTACTGAGAGTAAAATGGGCACTACCATTCAGTTATTGAGCAATGCATAATGATGGCCATTTTAATTGATAATACATGTATACAACATGTATTTTATAAATACGTAGTATTTGAGACCTCTGTTTTCCATATCAAAAAATCTACCTTTTTAATTTTAAGTAAAATATTCAGAATTTAAACTAGTCCAGCAATAAATCTGGAGGAAAATTATAGATCCTATATTTGTAAGCATGGAAACAGACTTCTGTCACTAATACACTCGTAGTTTGGGATTTATACTTTTGGGGCACATGTGGAGGAAAAAGCCCTTGAAATCCTTTATAATTCATTTATTTTATGTTACTGAATATTTATCTAGAGATTAAAGTAGGAACAGAATGGTGGGGAGCCCATCGCCCTCCCCTGGCTGGAAGCCAGGGTGAGTTTCCTTATCACCACCACACTGCTTGGGTGAGCAGCACTGTAGCGGGGTGGTTACCCCGCTCCTGCCTGAGGGGTTTAAAAGAGCCCTGGCAGAGGGCTGGGGCAAAGGGAAAAGCTACTGGGCTGATTGGGGAAGTAGCCACAGCTGGGCCACGCCCCAATCAGGCCCCAGCTGGCCTGTATAAGAAGGCTGGGAGCCAAGAGCTCAGGAGTCTCTCTGAAGGGCTTGGCTGCAGGGAACTAGACACAGAGTACTTGGGTGGAGAAGGGCTGGGGACAGGCTGAGGAGCTGGGGAGCTCTAGCCTGGATAGCCCCAGGCTGTGGCCTAGCGGAAGGCCAAGGGGTACTGGGGGTTGCAGAGGGCAGCCCATGGGTAGGCCAAGGCAGCAGGTCCAAACCCTCCTTGCCAGTGATGAGTGGCCTATACTGCAGTCTGCCCCAAGGAGCGGGGGCTAGTTGGTGACTGGCGGTGGCCTTATTCTGAGGTGAGGTAGGGATAGTGGGTGGGGGTTCCCCAGGGAGGGGAGACCCTAATACTGAGGGGTGTACTGCCAGGGGGCAGCACCCCAGATACAAGGGCATCGGGGTCTGGGAGGGACACAGGGCCAGAGGACAGGTGGATCACCAGCCTGCAGGGGGTGCTCCAGGACGCGGGAAGAGCTAATTCCCGAGACGACCAGCAGGAGGCGCCGCAGGGTGAGTCCAGACCCTCTACAAGCACTCTCCACAAAAGCTCAACTTTCTCCTGGGCTGGTGCAGTGACATCTCTTCCTCCTATTTCAATTTACTCTAACCATCTTTACTGGTTTTATAAAGTGGGTATGATGGTGTCGTGGTCCTCTATTAATGGGCAATGGGCTTAAACTGCAGCAAGGGAGGTTTAGGTAGGACATTAGGAAAAAGTTCCTAACTGTCAGGGTGGTTAAACACTGGAATAAATTGCCTAGGGAGGTTGTGGAATCTCCATCTCTGGAGATATTTAAGAGTAGGTTAGATAAATGTCTATCCGGGATGGTCTAGACAGTATTTAGTCTTGCCATGAGGGCAGGGGACTGGACTCGATGACCTCTCCAGGTCCCTTCCAGTCCTAGAATCTATGAATAATAGGTGTAACTTGTCTGCTGACATATGTTTGAATATTTACCTCTCAGGTTACTAAGTTCATTTCATGGAGAGAAAAAAATAAAAAAAAATTAAAAAAAATGTTGCTATCCTTTGGAGAGTGCTTTAGAAATGTAAAAAATCTAATTGTACATAGGATGCATAGGAAAGAAATTGCTAATGCAAGAATGACATTAAACCCCAATCATTGTTATCCATAATGGACATTCTATATGGAGACTTAAAAACTTATTCTTTTTGGGCTTGTTAGTGGCCAAAACAAGGAGTACCTTTCAATGGAGGAAGGAAAAAGACCTTATCAATCCTGACCTGGATTATGACCCAAATATGAAGTCTAGCCTCAGAAGAAGTAATCTATATTAAAGGGACAAAATATAAGAAAATATGTAATATGGGACCAATTCATATAACACCTAGAAGTGGATGATTTAGCACATTATGAGCCCAATCTAACTCACATTAAAGTTAAGACTTCCACTGACTTCAGTGGGAGGTGAAATATTTCCTTTATGCAGGAAATAAACATACAGTCATATCATCTAGATTGTGTGCACATGGTGCCAAATCTTGTCATCAATCAAACTCTTATTGGTTTCAGTGTGAATCCTAAATGTGGAATGATGGCAGAGTCAAGCCGAAGTGTGTGTGTGAATCTTTTTTAGCACTTGCATTTGTTTTAGAGGAATATATATAACTTTTATAGTCCTTCACATAGCAAATTATTTACTGTAATCCAAAATATAGGACCATAAATATAAAGCTAAAATGAAAATAAAACACACTTTGTAAATGTTTATTTTAAGTTAGCAGACAAGAAAAGGCTAGATTAATTCTAAGTATGTGTGTGTGGGGGGAGGACCATGAGACAGAAGGGAAATCAAGTTTCCTGAGGAACAGGGATGAATGATCATTTAGTTTTCAAATTCTAAATAAAAAATATTTGTGGACGTTGCAAACTTTGGAGGCAGCTAGCCTTATGCAGCTACTAGTTTATAGGGCTGGTGAAGGATGAAATCCATGTTATCTGCACACCTGGCCACAAGTGAACCAGCAGTTGATGAAATCTGACCCTGCCATTCCTTAGTACCACAAGTCTGAAGCCAATCAAAGCTTTGGTGAAAGTCTAGAAGACGGGCTAAAACAGAGCATCTTAGGTCTGGTCTACATGTATATTTGCACTGGTTGAATAAAGGCCAGGTCTATGCTTGGAAGGCTTTCCCAGGAGAGCTGTACTAGTATACTATATCAGCCAAGAACCCCTAATGTAGACACAACTTCTATTGGCAAAGCTGCCCTTTTGTCAATATAGCTTATTCCACCCACCTCCAAGCAAAATAAACTATACTGGCAAAATTTATTTTTTTGTTGATCAGGAATCACCCTCTTGACCAGCATAACTATTTTAACAGAAGTTTGTAGAGCAGACCTAGGCTAATTGTATGATTTTATACCGATTTAGTTAAACCAGTGCAAGTTTGTGTACAGACACTCTTATTTTAGTTAAGCTTAATCCATTTTTTTAAAAAACAATTGAGATAATGTAAACAAGACCTTAGTATGGATGTGAATGTTTACCTATACACACACAAGCATCTGCTTTATGCAGCAATTTGAAAATATTCCTGAAAAGATGATTTTACATGAGTAGTAAACAATAAAGCCATCTCCTCTAGACCTCATACTTATTAAGTCTGCTTGCCATCAACAATGTTCTGCATCTATCAGAAAGATGAGAAAAGACAGTCACTTGCCAGAGATATACAAATGGTAATGTGAGGAATAGCAGTGGTGCAGGAGCACAGGGAGTGATAGCTTGACTGCAGACTTCTTGGAGAGTTTTGCTGGAAGGATTTTAAGGTTGGGATTAGGACTTTAAGGAGGGGGTTTGTTTGTCTATACTTGTATGTTTTTAATATTTTAATGTCTGGTTGTAATGAGTTGCTGTGTCCAGATATTAGCGATGAAAAAACAGACACCGTGGTGGTGGTGGGGAAGCACTTTGAGAGAAACCATTCCTGGAGAGGACCTTTAAGGATTCTAGAGTACTAAATAGCAACTATTCTGTCCTCATTTGCATTCCTCCTCAAGCTTACTACTACCGTGATGCCTATAAGAAATGGTCATGCACAATGGTTAGGTAGATGGTACCAGAAATCCCTACTGGCCTATTTCAGTTACTTTATTTCTCATGATTTATTAAAAATGAATTGGCTCAAAAACATCCGTCACAGAGCTAGTGTTTGTAGCCACATCTTCCTCATTATTTACATTTGTACTCCCTCCCTTGTCCAATTGTTTACATCTGCTTATTGCATCTTGCCTTAAATTTGACTGCAAGCTTTTCATGGGCAGGCCTCCTCTAGGCTCAGTGCTATAAAAACACTTAGACATGTTTCTTGCCGTGAAAAAACTACTTTGTTGATCAGTGGTAGCAAGGATCTTCATTTAGTTTGATAGGTTCTAATGCTTAAACCTAAAAGGGCATAGCGAGAGTGACTTCTGCCAGTGTAACAGCTGCAGGGTTCCAGCTCAAATTAAAGATGCCTCCCTCCAGATGCAAACCCTCAGGGACATGGATATTATAACACAGCACACTCACAGCTGTGGTGACAGTAGTTTAGTTAGATTAGACAGGTTTAATATACATCCTATGTAATTCTAGCTAAATCTAATACTTTTGGTCTAAATGGAATTAGATATTAAAGTTTGCTGATTCTTGCTCTTAGGTACAGTATTAAACCGAACACCAGCTTTAGGTGAAGGAAATAGCTAGGGCTTGTTGATGAGGACTGTTTCTTTTTTGTTTTTAGTTTTACCTTACTGTGGAATATTGGAGGGGAGGTGTTTAGCAATAGAATTAGGTGACACTGTGCCACATAGTCTTTCTTCCTGAGATAGCAATAGGGGCAGAAAAGTAAACATTAATTGACCTTTGTATCTTCTTCATCTGGATTCCATTGATATGTGTCACGTTAATTTTAATTAGAAAAATTGTATGCCTGACCTACAGCTGACAATGATTTGTCTTATAGCCTGCAATCATATAGACATTACTCAGGCAAAACCTCAAAAGAAGTCATGTGTATTGCACCAAAATCAATGAGAGCTCAGCCTGAATAAAGACTGCAGTATTTGGACCTATAGCTTTTACCAAATCCAGATAGTATGTATTTTTTTTTTGTGATGTGTAATTGTCTTCTATTTTTTAAAAAAAACCAACAATTTATTTCAATAGCTTTGAAAATACATTGCCTTGAGTTTTAGTGAGTTCATTAAAGCTTCAATTATTTAATGATTATTGCCAAGAGACCATCAAAGTTAATAGTGTTTTTCTTTTTGTTTTTTTTCTTTTTGTTTTTTCTTTAACAGCATTGTTGTAACGCTGCTGATAGATAAACTGAATTAAACATGACTTGCTTAATTCTTTATCTAACTATTGCACAAAAAGTTCAGAAAAATGAAATAACTCATTCTCCAAAAAGCACTTGTGGTAGTTGATTTGTTATAAATACATTTAAATCTAATTTTTTATAAAAAAAGGAAACTATTGTGGCCTTGTAGTGTACTGATGAATGAATGAATAAAATCAAAAGGTCCATACATCTCAGGAGGATATTTGCTCTTCTAGCAATCCAGATTTTAATTGCACAATGATTTGCTACAATTCCAGGAAGGATACTGTTTGCATGCTTCTCATATTTTGAGTTATGTCACAGTGAGCTCCCACTATCTAGTATAATGAACGTTTTGCAGATTGCTCAATTAATGTTTTTTTAAATAGCACACTGAATTCCTACATTTCATTTTTGTAGGTCACTAAATATGGCAGATTTATTACAACACACCGTCTTAGTTTCTCCCTATTTCATATTTGGTGTGAAATTTATAGAGGGTACTGGGAAAGCACAAATACTAAGAGCTTAAAATTCTGAGGTACAAAGGAACAACAGCTGCACAAAATTGAGAAGGAAGAAGTGTTCCACACTGCAACAAAACATCCATATCTAGATGTTTTTAATTATTTAACTAAACTAAACAAAAACACTGCTGGGAGAGCCAAACCAGTGCAGACATGAGATCACCAAAGTTTTCAAATCAGAGTGACTAAAATTAGGCTTCTAAATCTGATTGGGAACCCAAATTTGTGGACTATTGCTCTTAATGACATAATTGAGAATATAGATCCCTAAATATGAATTTGGGTGCTTAGTGTAAGACACCCATGTTGTAAAACATTGTCCACTATTTCCAAATGAGGAAATAAATTAAGGTAGAGATGGTCTAACTTCACTATTCAAGATATATTAGCTTTAGGAAAAACATGGTGGTCATGCCAAATAGAGCAAGCTTAAGGAGATATCTATTCTAATTGTTGCCAGATGCATATTTTGCCATTTTCCACACCAGCATCCCCAAGAAATACTAATTGTATATGTCAAACCTAGCCATTTACATATGATTGATAAGACGGAATCATAGTCTTTTATAGAGTTCCAACCTATTAAAAACAATAATACTCCCAAGTAAAAGAGCAGCAGTATAGTAAAAGTGATCATGTACCAATAAGCTGTAGAAAGGAAGTGCAACTGTTTTTATAATAAGGCAGGGTAGATTGCATGGGAATGAGGCTCGTTATAGAAATTAGGATACAATACAATGTGTCTTCCTACAACGCTGACTAAAACTTCCTTACTTTTAACACACAGCAAGATGAGCTATGCTATCCTTTTCATTTTTAAAAACAATACTCTATTTGATATACAATTCATGTACTGCAATGGAAAGCTAGATTTGTTATGGTAACCATAGTATGCCATGATAATAGTTGAAATCTATTGACAAATATTTTGAAGATGTGAAAAATTCCTACAAGAGAATACAAAACAATGTTAGGGTGATATATTGTAAGTGATTTTCAAGGTGCCTTGCATTAAAATCAAAAAGAAAATCAATACGGCTCAGCCGTAAGCTAAATTGAAAGGGGAACCTTTGCCCTTACTCTTAAAATCACGTAGAGTGGGTCCTTCTATGAAAGGCAGTACAAGATTAGTGCAGGAACATTGTGTGAATAAAGCTCATTTGGAGAGAGAAGTTTGGTCGCTAAAGGAAAGTCCCAACCAGAAGAATGTAAAGATTTGAACAGGGTACACAGTTCAGTAAGAAGGATGGTGCTAGCCCATGTAGAACAATATAACATACTTGACAGATGAAATTTAAGATTAATGTGCTGATATGAAAAAATCTAAAGTGACCCAACACCGGAGTAATATGATCAGAAAATTCAACTTATGTGGAAAGCTTTGCTGATGTATAATAGAAACAGAGAATGTCTTTATAACAGCAGAAAGAAGTGCACTAATCAAATCTACATAGAATAAAATCTTGAAGACTGTCAGCACAGAATGTGAATGAGTTATCCTCTCTGTATTTTTTTCAGTGGAGACAACTGAGTTTAAGAGGGTAGTCATATGTTCAGATAACAAGTCTGTAATTCCAAATGACCCAAGGCTGTTAACAAAATCAGCAGCTAGATCTATCTTAAAGTACAAGCTAAGGAAGCTCACCTTTATTCTCCAGTATCTGCTAGCAACCAATTACAATTCACATGTGTCTGTATTAAGGTAACATCAGCTGACCATCTAAAAGCAAAACTAAGTCAAGCCACTTCACAAGAAACACCCACCATGCCAAGGATACCCTTGTTAATGCATAGGACTATAAATCAAGATATCTGGGTTCTATTCCCAGCTCTGTCACAATTTTTTTGGGTGTCCTTGGAAAAGTAACTTAATTTCTCATTTGGTATCCATTTTCCTATCTATAAAATGGATAACCCTTCCAGTTTTCTACAGAGATTCTTTATTCATTGATTGTGAGGTGTTCAAATATTATAGAACTAACTCCAAATCATCAGTCAGAAATTGAGCTAAATATTACCATGATGAGTGCCATAAAAAGGCCTCTTAAATAAATGAGTCTCTTTCAATACAGATAAGCTTATGATATGCATGACTGAGAGAACAACTTAGACTGTCTAAGGTCTTGTCAACACAGAGTTACTGCAGAATAGCTGTTCCTGATTAACTCCATGGGTGGATGCTCTTACTGCAGGATGAGTGCTTTATTCTGAAGTAGCTTAATTCACTAGTGCTCTCATTCTTGAACAAGAGTATCCGCACATGGAGTTAATCAATCATGAATAGTTAATCCATGTTAAATCTTTGCCCCCACTTTATTCTGGATTACCTTTCTTGTGTAGACAGGTCCTAACATGCGCTCCAGAAAATTGCCAATTTTTGAATCCGCTTCAGAAGAGAAACTGGATGACACAAGGGGCAGTATTTTCACAAGCATTCAGCATTGTTCTAACTCTCTTCCTATTGGAGTCAATGCCACTGACCTCAGTGGCAGCTGGGTGAGGTCAATGCTGAATGCTTTTGAAAATTCCATCCCATATATACTTTTCTCACTATCTCAAACATACCATATTCTCATTTATGAGAACTGTAGGGAATGTTCTAAGTTTATGATGGAGATTCATGCTCTATTGGGCATGTTTTGAGATGATCAAACCAAAATATTTAGATGTTCCAGTAAAAGTGTGTGGGTCACAGTGACAGTCTGCTGAAATATGTAACTGAACTGACAAAGTCTGAGGATGCAATATAGAGATAATGTGCTGATTGTAGTTTCTGACAAAAACAGTCTATGTACTGTGACCTGATTTTTAAAAACTGAATAATACCAAACACATGTGCCTAAGGCTGGATTATCATTGCCTTTCTGACTATATAAAAATAGTCAAATTATAAATCAGATAAAATACCTGCAGGCAATAGAATAAAATAGAAGTCAATTTCTGAAAAGAAGAAATGGGCCCACTGACAAAGAATCAGTCACAAACTGATCAAGCACAAAAATACACTTTGTTTGTGAAGGAGCCATTATGATCATGTAATTAGAATTCTAGAGATGAGACAATCTGAAAAGTTGACTTAGCCACAGGCGAAGAGGGCTTAAGTCAGACACAAGGAAAATGTTAGGCCCACTTTTGATAGAATATAATTAATGGAGCTGGTGGAAATTCAGAATTCTGACATTTCAAAATGTATTTGTTTCAAATCAGAACACCACCAAACAACAAAAAATGAAATTTCCTGTGAAATGAAATTTTTGAAAAAAATAGTTATGGGTCAATTGAAATGTTTGTTTTTCTAGAAAATTGAAATGTCTTTATTTTGACATCTATTAACTTATATAAAATAAAATCAATTTGAAATGAGAAATCAAAATGTTCCATTCTGATAATGTATGACTGGAATATTGTGACCTTATCAGAATGGTTTTTTTCTATTTTTATGACAAAATGTTGTCAATTGACCTGTGCCCAGAAAAACTTTTGATTTCAACAAAATAGCATTTTCTTATGGAGACATTTTCCACTGGAAAATTTTCAAGCAGCTCTAATAAATGGCCTGCAGTTCTGCAGGTCAACCACTATGACCTGAAAAACTGGTAAGCAATTGTCCAGAAAATTATCTCTGTTTTCAAAGGTTCAGGTTCAAGAATCTTCTTGATGGGGAGAAAATCTTAAGTGTCTGGAAAAGGAATGCTATCTTGTCTTTTTATCTTAGCATGAAAGAGCTCATCTAGCTACAGTTTATCTCGGGTTGGCAAACTATGGCCCACAGGCTGCGTCTGGCCCATTAGACGTTTTAATCCGGCCCTCAAGTTCCCACTGGGGAGTGGAGTCGGGGGCTTGCCTCAATCCGCGCAGCTCCCGGAAGCAGCGGCATGTCCCCCCTCAAGCTCCGATGCATAAGAGCAGCCAGAGGGCTCCTCACACTGCCTCCGCCCCTGCATCTCTCATTGGCCGGAAACCATGGCCAATGGGAGCTGCAGGGCCAGCACCTGCGGACGGGGGTAGTGCATAGAGGTGCCTGGCCATGCCTCTGCGTAGGAGCCGGAGTGGGAAAATGCCACTGCTTCTGGGAGCTGCTTGAGGAAAGCACTGCCCGGAGCTTGCACCCCTGAGCCACCACACCCCAGCCCCTGCTCTCTTCCCCCTCCTGCCTTCCGAACCCCTCAGTCCCAGCCCAGAGCACCCTCCTATGCCCCAAACCCCTCATCCCCAGAGTCTGCACCCCCAGCCAGAGCCATCACCCCCTCCTGCACCCCAACCCAATTTTTGTGAGCATTCATGGCCCACCATATAATTTCCATACCCAGATGTGGCCCTTGGGTCAAAACGTTTTCCCACCCCTGGTTTATCTGGTGGGGTCAAAACACAGACAATCCACTTATTTAGCTCCCAATTCAGGAACTTATCCCTATTTAGGAAAACAAATACTCATATGCTAACTTTAAATGTGTGCATACGTCTTACTGAAGTAAAGCACTTTCCTGAATAGTGATTGGACTTAAGCTTGTGTGTCACTCCTGGGCTATCAGCATCTTTTGACCCCCTCAGTCATCCCCTCCAGATGGCAGGCTTCTTGCTTTCACCTTCCTGGGGTGGAATCTTGTGATTCGCCCACTCTCACACTGGGATACTAGGCTACGGTCCCCTGTGTACCACCTGTCATTGCTCAGCAGGCCTGACTGGATTCAGCTGCCCTGCAAGACTTCCCTTCACGAGCTGTGTCCAGTGTGAAGACAGTGACAAAACAAAGGATGTTTAATATCAACAGAAGGATCACAGCATAAAAAGAGAAAAGGGATATTAACACAATTAAGTGTCTGTGCCTCCTGCTATCTTCTCGGCTTTCCACGGGTGATCAGTCCCTTTTGTCCCCATCAAAGTTTCCTGAACCTGGCCAAAGCAGTTTATGCACCCCACCAAGCAGGGTCAGGGATAAACTTCATAACAGTTGTTCTCTGTGTGCTATCTACTTTTCTGTTGGAATTAAACCCTTGTAACCATGTAGCAAACATAAATACAATCAAACAAATAGATGAACATATAGTGCATCATCTTCCACATCCTTCACAGCATGTACTTCAGTTCTTTCCTGAGTTGGGACTCTAGGGAGATCAACTCCCAAGTCTGAAATATCCCTATGGCCCAGATTCAGCAAGGTGACTAACTTTCAGCATAAAATTTAAACTTGGGTATCAGCTTGAGTATCCTGCTGAATTGGGGACAATGTGAGCCAAGGTCTGAATGATAATATCCAACTTAATGACATATATTACTCAGGGAATTTTCATTCCATGGGTTCTAAAATGGGAAACCGAATAATGAAAGCTACCATATGTGGTCAGCTGGAGAAATCAACTATAGCTGAGATCAGTAGGAATCAGATTTAATTCCATCTCCCACAATACAAGGAAATTTGAATAGGGGCTACATAGTAGAAAAACTGGGAATAGTTAAAAAATTAAAGGCTGATCAATAACTAATGTTAGTTTCCAATGAAAAGATCAGAGGTCAACTGAGGAAATTCCCTTACATTAAGTGTGGGAGGTATCTTGTGCTTTTTTAAATATATCTATAAGCAAAAGTTTTGTCTAAAACGTTAAATCTGATGCAGTTAAAACTGTGCTGCTGGCTGACACTGAGAAATGAATAGATGTATGTGATAGAAAATCCTTGTGGAAGCCAGATATTCTAGAAAACCTATGTGCAGCCCAAAAAGGAATCGGATCAGATCAGCAAAATATTAAGAACTAGATTTTCCCTCCCGCCCCCCGACTTTACTCCTGCATAGGGGGATAAGGGGAGTCAGACATATGGATCTCTCAGATCTGTAGTGCAGGGGTTGGAAGCACTGCATGTGTGCTAATTCTTTCCACTAGCACAGTTAAGTGGGAAGGGAGAAGACAGGAATAGGTGGAGCATCCTTCAAGTGTCCAGTCAGCAGAGCTGAGCCAGCAAACGGAGAGGTAGTAATGTAAGGCTAATATAGTCCAGCAGCAATTATTACCTCCTTCAGTCCCAGTTCCTTCCTTGGGATACTCGAAGTGGTAGCTGTGTTGGTGGAAGTACCATCAGTGAACAAAATGGACATAACCCCGCCCCCCCCCCCCCGAAACATGGAGAACTACAGTGTTAAATAAGCAATTTTTAGAGCTCATTAGATTATTCATTATGAATAATTGTTGCCCATTTAGCCTTTTATTTCTCATTGGAAATCATTCACACACTAATTTAGATTTCTATGAATGTACTGATTTATATGTAAGTATTCACTCACTAGCTTGTATCCACAAAATAATTAGACCTATAGGTTGTTTATGAACTGTTCTCTTCAACCATTCACTGCTTGTTGTTTATCATGGGTGACTGGACACCTGTATATGAGAGGATTATATATGCTGTCTAGTTGGATACTGAAACTTTTAAAAACTAGTGAGTAATGGTTGAATAAATAGGAGATAAATAGTTCACAACAAATATACACTGGCAGTAGGAAATTTTTAGATGAATAATGAAACTTTTAGGATTCGTGAATATTTTCACAAATACCCAGTAGATGTCCATATACTCATGAATGACGCATATGAGTTCAGCAACCTCAGTGCTTAAACATGATGATAGTCTTGAAAGACAGTATGGGGAGCAGTTGAATTGTTCGGGAGGAGGGGGAGAATCACTACAACTGTGCCACTGAAAAGAAAACAATAATAATATTTAAATTCAGTATATGTCCCTCAGCTAAAATAATCTGAGTATTAGAGCCAGTCCAGGTCTCTGTAATGCAAGGCATATTAATGATATAATCATAAATTAATAAGGTATTACTTATTTGATAGAGAGCTACCATTTAATGAAGCAGTTGCTGAAATGGCAGATAGATAAGGAGAACTATTTTCAAGATGTTCAGTGGCAAACTGACATAAATGACTAGGAAAAAAGTAAGTATTTTGACAATATTTAAAAGGGTAAATAGGATATCCCAGGAAACTATAGGGCAGTTACACTGACCTCAATTCTGGGCAAAAACATAGAAAGGCTTAAAATTAAAAAAAAATCAGCATAATTAATGGCAATAAACATGGCTTCATAGAAAATAGGTCCTGTCAAACTCAAGTATAGGTTTGTTTGTTTGTTTTTGTTTTTGTTTTTAATGAGAGAACTCCTTTTTCAACCAAACTTAACATTTGACACAATATTCTTAATAGAACTGCTCAGGAAACAATTTCTGTTACGTGGGAAATGCTGACATTTTGAAAATTTTCATTTGACTGGGAACAAAACATAAAATTTTGTTTTGCTGGAAATTTCAATCTTCAAAAAATATTATATTCAGTCAATTGAAATGTTTACTTTTGTGGCATTTTAATTTTTTACATTGCATTTTTATTTTATTATATATTTCTGTATTCTAACATATATGATAAAACTTTGAAACAAGAAATCATTTTAAAATCAAAACATTGCATTCGATAAGGTCAGAATGTTTCAACCTTATCAAAGCACCTTGGATTTTTTTTCCTGAAACAAAATTTTGTTGAAATTGACATTCCCATGGAATGTCTCAGTTAATTGGCATTTTCCAATGGAAAAACACTTAGTCAGAAATTTTCTGACCAGCTCTAGCACTTAAATTTCTGCAAGGCATTGTACTTAATCCTGCTTGACATTCTAAATTTAAAAGGTCTATTGTGAAAATAAATTGATTAAAAACTCATTAACAGATCACAAAAAGTAATTGTAACGTGTGTATTTTTAGTGGGGTCCCACAGAGTTCTTGGTCCAATGCTATTCAATATTTTTGCGTGATCCAAAAAAAATTTCTGGTGAAGTTTGCACATGACAATTGGTAAAGTTATAAATACTTACTTAGATGGCTTGGTAAAGTAGTCTCATTTGAACAATGAGTTTTTAAGACTGACAAATGTAGGGTAGTACACCTAAGAACAGAGAAAGTGGTCACGTTTACAAGATGGGGCACTGTATCTTAGGGTATGTCTACACCCAGCCGCTAGTTCGGCGGCTGGCAATCGAAGTTCTGGGTTCGACTTATCGCGTCTTGTCTGGAAGCGATAAGTCGAACCAGGAAGTGCTCGCCGTCGACTGCGGTACTCCAGCTAGACGAGAGGAGTACCGCGGAGTCGACGGGGGAGCCTGCCTGCCGCGTGTGGACCGAGGTAAGTTCGAACTAAGGTACTTCGAACTTCAGCTACGTTAGTCACGTAGCTGAAGTTGCGTACCTTAGTTTGATTTGGGGGTTTAGTGTAGACCAAGCCTTAGAAAGCAGAGATTCTAAAAAGAATTAAGATTCATGGTAGAAAATTAATTGAATATGATCTCCCAGTGTGATCCCGCAGCTTAGATGGTGCAGTCAATGGCAAAACTCCTACTGAATTTTTAAAAAGTTCATGAAGTGCAATGAGTTCCTAAGAAAATTAGTAGTCTCCACAGCTCCAATATCTCCTAACTGTTGTCAAAGAAGAGACAGAGAAAGTAGAACTTGCATATAAGTGAAGACCTTACAAATGAACTTTATATCACCATTAAAAATTTTTAGATCTATAAATGCAAACTCATAAAATCAGTATTGCATCTGAAGAAGTGAGGTTTTTTTACCCACGAAAGCTTATGCCCAAATAAATCTGTTAGTCGTTAAGGTGCCACTGGACTCCTTGTTTTTTTCATAAAATCAGTGTTATCTATACTGCTGGAAAAGAGAAGAAAGTGTGTGTGGGGGGGAAAAAAGACTGTTGCCAATGGAAGAAAATATTAACGTAAAAAGAAATCACTAACACCAAAATGTTAAAACTTTAGGTTGTGAATATCTAAGGGATCTAAGGGTGTTAAGTATTCTTGAACTTATGTATGCAAAAAAAGTATGTCTTTTATTTCAGTGCCCAAATGTCTTTAGGCAACTCAAGGAATCTATGTAACATCTGGAAATTTAGGACTAGCAATCTAGGCAAACACTAACATATGTAGCTTTCATCAGGAAAGTGAACCAACCTTTTCTTCTCCTCATGGCAATGATGATCAATTACTTCACCAAAACCCACCCTTCTAAATATTTCTTTGCATGGAATTGCTAAATAAATGGAGATGTAACAATATGTAGGAAATACTCCTCTACCAACATTCACTTGATTCTTATGTTCCACATATCCGATTTAGTAATGGATTCAATGCTACTGATACCCTAGAATTTTAAGAACTACAAAGGAAGAGTGAAGGGAAATATGTTGTATCTGATAAAATGATTTAAGGCAGTATGGATTTAAGGCCAAATCCTGTTAATTAATTAATGCAAAATTTTAGACTGAAAATAGGGCATTCAAACTGGAAATAAGAAGTATATTGTTAATTGAGAGTAACCATTGGAACAATTTACCAAGGATGTTGTAGATCTCTCTCTGGCAACTTTTAAATCAGGATTGGATATTTTTTCTAAAAGATATCCTCTGGGAATTACTTTGGGGAAGTTATATGGCCTGTGTTATACAGGAGGGCAGACTAGATTATCACAATGATCCCTTCCGGCCTTGGAGTCTAGGAATCTATGAAAATTCCAGTTGGGAGTTTTTGTGTTAGTAGTTTGAGCAGGATTCGATTCCTAGTGGACTAGGCAGTACAACTAGTAGTGGAGCTGGCTGAAACATATGATTTCTGGTTTGTGAGAAATGTTGGCGTTTCAAAATATGGTTTCATTCCAAATTGACTTTGTTCCAATGTTTTCAAAACTTTTCATAAACCAGAAACTCTGGGGGAAAAAAAATAATTTTGGAAACACTGACATTGAATTTCCAAAATGAAATTTGCTCCCTGGGACTGACAGCTGCTGAGTGACATTTACATTCATGTTACTATTGCAGTAGGGAAGCTGGCAATATCAATTTCACTCTGCAGCTACTGTGGTTGCCAGTGTTTGCAGCTCTGGGGAGAACACTGCCATGAAGACTGCTCCAGAGCTGCAGACCCTGGGATAAATCCCAGGACTTTGAGGCTCCCCGCTCTGCAGCAGTGAACCTGGAAGCCCTCAGAGACCCAGGGATTTCCAGACTCCTTGCTGCTTAGCCAGAAGCTGAGCTTCAGTTAGCTGGGTCTCCTAGGGCTTCATGGTTCCACAGGAAGGATTCTGGAAACCCTTGCATGGAGGAGCTGTCCCAGAGCCATGAACCCTATAGCCTGGAGTCCAATCAGCCCACCAGGCCAGCTCTCAGGATTCCATCAAATCCTGCCTGGGCTTCAGTGAAAGTTCACCAAACCAAACTCGTTTTTGTGAGAAATTTCAGGTTAATATCTGGAAAACTATTTAGGGCTGAATCATGTTCCAACAATCCGTCTTAGTCTAAATGTTTTCTGCAAGCTGACTGAGTGGAGCAGACATGCTTTGAAGAAAAAATTGTATTCTGGACACCTTCTGCTCTGGTTTTAGTATTGATTAACTGTTAAAATAACAATGAAACAAGGAAGCTGCAACTATTAATTGAACACCAGGATAGGATCCTAGAGAAGCAGAGGTGAATGAACTGACATTGCAGGATGTGTAATGGTCAGTTCAAACCTATCATTGAGATGCCAGCATGTGAAATGGTGCCTGATGAGCTGTTGACTGGGTGTAGAAATGAGATCCATGCATCTAAATTACTATAAGCTGTTTTCTCTGCTTTCCTTGTATACAGTAATACAATGTTCTCTTTCATTTAGGGCCTAATTCTGTAACCTTTACTCTCACAAATTGTCCTATTGACTGCAGGTTCATGCCTTTATTTATTTGTTCTAATATTGTTTTAATGTTTGAGCAGTAAATGTAGTAAATGAGTTCCATTAATCTCATTTTAAGTCTGATCTTTTCTATGTTGTCTCTGCCTCCACTTGAGTCCTTTTTAAAAAATTGACTTTGAGTGACTGTTTTAATTTATTCACAACACAATGTACTAGAGTCTGCCCTTAGATATGCTGGTTTAAATCCAGAGTAATTTTATTGACTAGAAAAGTGATTTCTGATTTACACCTGTGAGAGCAGAATCTGGCCTCATGTCACTATAACAGGGTTATCTGTAACATACACTTTCTTCTGGAAAGGATTTTGAAATACAGTTCTAAGGGAAAGTATTGTGTAAAATAAAGTGGAATTGTTATGGTTATTTAGAGTTCAAAATCTTATTAGGTATCTTGTGTGTCAGAAGTTAGGTACAAGACTTAAAGTCCATGGGTTCTGTTTCCCAGAACTTGGTTTGTTACCACTGTGGGTTTGTGCTAGATGTGGAGATTACTCTCTTTACTTTTGGTAAAGGATGGATGTGCCACCCCAGGAGTAGCCCTGGAAAGGAATTGTCAGTCACGTTTCCTACCCTGCTGCCCACTTGCTTTAGGGAGAAAGTAATTTAGTGCAGCCTTGGACAGGGTGAATCTTACTTCCCCTGTGGGGGGGAGGGGTTGAGGACAAAGCCAAGTTTAGTTACACTTCCCTCCACTGTCTTCTCTCTATCCACTTGCTCATGGGTGGAGTTAGCCTCTGCATGTAGCTTGCTGTCCAGTACAAACTGAGTAAGCCCTATACAGCCAGGAAGGACATAGGGAGGGACCTTACATGCACTAATTCCTTTGCATGGCCACACAGGGCTGTATTTCAGTCTAGCCCTAAGGAAATAGCAGATGTTAAATTAGGGGTGTAATTTCACTGTTTGTGGTTTATTTAATATAGAACGATTTAAATCCTTTTACCTAACTTATGAATTGGTTGTCTTAGATCACAGATTTGATTTGTAATTTTGGTTTTACATGTGGGTGTATTTGCATAATTGTTTACACTGTCAAGCAATATCATGGCTGACACCAACAGAAGCATACCTATGTCTAGCAGAATCTGTGTGCTGGTGCTTAATATTGTAGTGTGATTTAATCAATGTTGTCTGATATTATCATCCCTTCAAAAAAGAAAGGAAAGCTCAGAACTGAGCAAACCATTCACAATGAATAATTCATTAATCTTGCCCCCACCCCCACCCCCCGGTTAGCCTAATTTTCTGTTCAACGGTTCTTAAATTAATTCACTATCCAAATTTACATGCAAATTTCTTCAGTAAATACGTATTAAACTGCAGATAATTTACAGTTATTATGAATATTCACAAAATTATTGTTGCTTCTGTTCCTTGATTGGATGACTTATGGAACTAGTAGCATGTGAATTGCAAATTGTTGCTATTGCAATCTAATAGAGCTGGTCAAATAGACCACAGTCTAATAAATAGGCAAATAACCTAACTAGTCTGAAAATGGAGCTTGATATGTTTATATTATATGATGTGGTGCTTGCAATAACACAGGACTGGACTTGATGACCAGGGAGATCACTTCCAGTCCGATGTTCTTATGTAAATACAGAAAACCAAATTTTCAGTTTTGGGATGCAGAGGTAAAGTTGTTTTTGTGCCCTAACTCGCGCTTCCGTATCTTAGCATGTTTGGATTTCTTTAGTGTAAACATAACTTAGTCTATTTATTCTTGATTTGGGGATAATTTAAACTTCCCTCTAAATTATTTTACCCAAAACTATTGATATGTTCTGTCAACAACTTCATCTTAACATAGTTTTTTTTTTTTTTTCCCCCTCTGGGAAGATAGAAAGTAATAGCCAAAGGCATTAATATAGCATGTTGGACAGGAGATGGATATTGGCAGAGGCACCACAAAGAAGGATCAGAGGACTATAATGGGGGATAAACAGAACAAGCATCAACATTGAATTGTGATGAAGCTTCAGAAATGTCAACTGCTGTATTGGGTGTGTCTTTTAGATATGTCCCATGGGATACTTGTTTGCTTTCCTCTTTTGAGTATATAGCTTGACTGAAATATTCTTTGGCCAATCTGGAGCTCCTATTTACCCTCTCCCAACAGAAGAAGAGGTAATATCCAAAGAAACTGAAAGGCAGCAAGTTGAAAATAATAAGAGATATTTTTGCACAATGCATAACTAATGTGGAACTTACTCCCACAAAATATCGAGGTCAAGAGCTGAGTAGGGTTCAAATAGCTACTAGGCACTTAAGCTTATCATAAAATCTCCCAGTTACATTTAATAGAATAAAATGTATAAGGGATGTATGCTCTTATGCTTCAGGAAATGAGTCATCTAGTTGCATGTGGTGAAAAGGCAGTTCGCAATGTGGGCATGGGATTCAATTAAGTTGGAGGAAGAGAAGAAATCTTTCCTATAGGCATGTTATTCCTTAATTGAATACAGCAGAAGGACAGGTCCAGCAGCAACATCTGAAACAATTGAGACCTCCCCAAACTCACAGGGAATGGTAAGGCTTAGGGAAGATAGTCATGTGTAAAGACTACTAATTCTTTTAAGATCTATTTTCTCTTAAATGCTTTGGTTCTAAATAAACAATATTTTGCCATAAGACGTCTCTGTGGACAGTGGATGCTACTGGTCATAGCTGCTAAGGAGCAGAACTGCAGGTACTAAACCCAAGTCAGGCCTACTGAGGTAATCACAGTTAGCACCAGGTAACTGCAGCCCAAGGCCCTATCTGAGAGGGGTCAGAGGTGCAGTTAACCTGATATTTGTGACAATCTCTCCATGCTTTGCTCTCCTCCTGCCTTAACTCTTTTGCCCCTCTGTCCCATCACAAGGTCAGCCCTGCCAACTCAGAGCTTTGGCTCACCCCAACCTCCTTTTCCACTGCTCTTGTTCTCATGCTGCAGAGTCTCTCTGGTGAAAATACTGTGACCAGGCTGATTTCCGCCACTACAAATTTATTCTCTTCTCCTAGGTTTGCCATCTTTGTAGCTAAACACTCCAATTTAATAGAATCCTATGCCTGCAAACCCAAGTGCCTTTGGACTGCCTTTGATTCACTCCTTAAAATCTTCCCCTCCATCTGCCTTCACTATTCTCTCCATACAGGATCTCCGATTTCTTACAAGAGAAAATTGACATTGGCTCACCTTCCCTACCCCTTCCTCTCCTACAACGCCCTCCTCCTCCCCGGTCAGACATTAAAGTTTCTTGTCTGCTGTCCTCCTCTAACTGCTCCAGTAAGTATAGCCACCATTTTGAAATCTGTATACTGATCTGGAAGGAAGGATTGCCTTGTAGTTAACATAGTGGACTAGGAATCAGAAAATCTGGGTTTCTAGCTCCACCTCCGATTTCCTGTCTGATCTTGCACAAATCACCTAATCTCTGTACTTCAGTTCTCCTTATGAGAAATGGAGATAATACTTCCATATCTCAGAGCTGCTTCAGGGATAAATCCATAAATATTTGAAAAATGCACAGATATATGGTGATGGGAGCCACATAAGTACTATAAATAGATTTGACATTTGTGAATATGAACTACTAATCTAGCATTTCCCTAAAAAAGTGATGAATTTGTTTTCAGAGGAACTAATAGTTAAGAAATACAAGGAAACAGTGATTGTGATTTGATTTTAATCCCATGACAATGGATTTTTTTCTAAATTTCTTTCCAAAAACGTATAAAGAATAAGCAATAGGAATCCATTCAGCCTGTTTCCTGACTTTCAGACTGAATGGAAGACTATATGAATTTCCCACATGATATTTTGCACAAGATCTTTTAATTGAGTACTTGAATGGACTGAAATGTACTTTTCTTGTTGTCTTTTATAAATATTTGAGAAATTTTTAATGAAAATTAGACTTTCCTAAAAAATCTCATAATTCTATAAATAATAAAAGACAGTGCTAATAAAAATAGACTTTAGCACTTGACTAGTATGTCATATTTAATTCAGAGTCCCTAATTTTAAATTAGCTGAATTTTGGAACAGCATTAATTAAATCCTGGAACAGATTTGTTATTAAGATGTTCAGGCACTAAAGAAGCTGCACTTTCAGCTCACTACCAAGTACCTTTTCCTTCCCACTTATCTGTGAAATGTCAAAGTGGGCCTTTTAGTACTTCATTTTATAAAACAAATGTCTTTTTTTCAATTAAAATGTTGAATAACGTTTGGTTACAATGTAATATGTTTCTAAAATATTTGTAATGGTATTTAGTACTCTTCATCCCTTTCTCTCCATTTTCACAATGTATATTAGGATTAGTTAACTCAAAATCAGTTTCTAGCCTTGTATTATGTTAGCATGTTAATTATCAATTGCCCTACAATGTAGAGTCCTATACAGCTCAAGGTATCATGGCACTGTTATTTGTTAAGAAGGTATGTGGTTACTGACTCCATAGCTAGCTGCTGTAATCAGAAAAAGGGTTGATTTGCAGATGGCAAAAAGTGAGGGGTGGAGGTGGAGGGGCAGAAATCCTGTGCATCCTGGATTTGTTGACTGGGCTGAGAAGAGGGAAAGGAAGAGAAAATCATGCACATTAGAAACCTGGAGCCCTATTTCCTCCCCCCCACCCACCTCAGGATACTGGAAGTTCCTTGTATCCTGCAAGGGAGGGAAAGGGTAGGATCAGGGCCTCACCTTTTGTTACACAGGCAGTAACACTAGCACTTGCCTTGGAAACAGGTGATTGTAAAGTGTTCCAGGACCTTTTGTCCCAAAATGCAGAGACCCTGGACATTGCAACTAGAAAAGATTCACAAGCTCTTTGATGGTCTGTGTGTAATGACACTAGCCAGAATTGGCCTCCCTATTAATGAAGGGTTCCTGGAATCCGCTAAAGGGCTGTGGCAGACTCCAGACACACTTCACCCTCCACGCCCTTCTAACCCCCATCTCCAAGTACATGGAGAAAAGTTGCAGGTGCCCAAGAAATCTTTGAACAGGTTTTTTTATGCCTGCCCACACTCATGGTCTTTGGTCATTTTAGTTCAAGAAAAATCAAAGTCCACTAAAGGCACTTCTCAGGAGAAAGTTTCCAAGAAGCTAGACATGTCTGGGTAAAAGGCTTATTCATCAGCTTTTGGTGGCAAGCTACCAGGCATTGTTTGCTAAGTAGAAATACCTTGTATGGGAAATAAGTATCACTCTTCCTTTGAAAAATCCTGCAGGATGGGAGAGATGAAATGAAAGACCAAGTAGAGGCAGTTAATAGCTAGGTGTCCATGAATACCTCTGGTACAGCTGTAAGGTCCATGTCTCATAGTGATGTCCGTGGCCAAGTTTCCTGGCTCCAGTTATTTGGCATACCACATGTAATACAGACCACAATCCTTACAAGGAAATGGATTCTTCAACCAGAGGACAGAGAGAGAACTCCATTCCCTGGACCACTCTGTGATACCTGAGAATTTTCACTCTGGATCCCTACAGAAAGTCCTACAAGTATCAACCCTAACAAAGAGGACACCTTCCTACTTCCAGGTCCTCAATATAGTCTTCCTGAGACTGATGGAGAACCCATTTGAACCTCTCTCAGAATGTTCTGCACTCTGAAGACTTTCTTCTTGGTATCACTGTGGTCAGGAGAGTACGTGAGCTTCAGGTGCTTATGGACCAACTCCTCTATATGATATTCTTTAGGCATAAGGTGAAGCTACAGCCTCACCTAAAGTTTATTTCTAAGGTGGCGTCAGAATTTCCTCTAAATAGGTCAGTCAACCTGCCTGTCTTCTTTCTGAAGCAACACTCTGCACTGGGAGAAAAGAAATTTAATATGTTAGATTAACCGGATCAAACCTTTCAGACTGTTGCCCCATCAATTTATAGACATAGCTAGGTGTGCTAAATTTATCTCCTTAGAGGATATTAAAATGAATAACACAATATATCTCATGAAGTTACCACTTAACATACAGACTCACTCCACCAGAGCTAAAGAAACATCCTCCACCTTTTTCAGGAATGTGCCAATATCAGAAATCCTTAAGGTAGCAATGTGGCACTGAAATTTTAGACTTAATTGTAGAGTAATATATCAATTTCAGGCAGTACTACAATCATTGTTTGACTGATATAGCTGAAAATCTTCATTCACGCCATCCTGAGGGGATACTGCTTCCCAATCACCTATTGTGGATCCACACTGACCCATATTTGAAGAATGAATGGTTACTTACCTGATATCTGTGGTTTTTTGAGATCTTGTAGTCAGTGTATATTCCCTGATCTAGCTCAGTTGCTATGGGCTTTGAATTGTGAGGGAACTGAGGGAGGGTCATGACCCCCCCCCCACCTCTTATGCCCTCTGAGGGGAACATAGGCAGACACAGGTTCCATGTGTGGTCCTGACAGGCACAGGGTTTTTTTTAACAGCAATCTTACATGCATGAGGCAGTGACCTGCACTGACAAAATTTTGAAGAATCATTTCTCTGTTTTACCATCTGAGAGATTAAGGTTTAATTCCTGAGCCAGGCACCTTTCTCTTTAGGTCTTCAAAGCAATTCCTCAGCCATATGATATCTCAGGAAGGGACTATCCTCTGCTGGGAATGACAGAAATAAAGTCTAGCACTAGGAGACCAAGCCTAATGAGCCTGTTATGGTTTTGAGTTTCAAGAATAAAGAGTTCGGTATTACTGTACTGGAGCAGTGTGGAAAGAATATTAAGATAAAAATTAAAATTTAAACCTAAAATTATGGAAATCCCAGTTAATGAATGCACAAGAATAACCCTAAACTGTTTTTAGTGAGACTTTGTTTAGGTATCAAAAGTTTAGTCCTTACCTCTGAAATTCATCTTTTTATGTGATTATTGGTGTTTTTCATGTAAAACAAATATTATTTCAGTTTATCTAAACATGAACAGCACACTATGTAAAAATCAGTTACAGTGGATTGGTCTGAACATATTTAAGTGCTCAATATTAGGTTATCTTGTAAATTATAAAATGGAAAACATTCACTTTTATTACCATCACTTTGTATATAGTAACAGAATTGCAAGATCAGCACTAATACACTATTTGCTTTTCATTTATTTGCTTGCCTTTCTTAAATCCCACATTCACCCTGATCAATTTTATTCACATAGTCCTCATTAAAATGTACATTTATTATTAGTTTGTGGAAAATATAGAGTAAGAGTTAATTGTTAGGTCCTGACTAATTCCACAGACCCTTTTCTTTCACATGCAGTTCTAAGGTTGTCCAATAGATGCCCTAAGAGATCGCTTGTAAACATGACCACTTACTACAGAATATCATCAGCATTGTGTTTATATACCTATAAAATTTGATTCTCTCTACATATTGAGTGCTTTCATATTTCAAAGATATGTTGAATAATTAAACTAGTAGTATATCTTCAAGCTAAGTCCAAAAAGACTGGATGTTAAAAAATTAAATATTTACCACATTTTTTTAGGATTAGCTTTACATAGTCATTTTAAATGTCATATAGATTTGAAGTGTTTTTATATTTTGTTCTATTTGTAGAAATAGTGGATAGATGTAGTGTTACCTCATCGTGCATTATTACCATTGCAAAGTTGTTACAAACGTCATGAAAAGAATAACATTTATTTGATTAGAAATAATGGGGAAAGCTACAAGTCTAACATCACTTCAAGTTCTCCTTAATGCTTTTACTTTGGTTATTTTGTTTTATGCATTGGCATTATTCTTTATTATCACAAACTTCTTATTGTGGATGTGCTCTCAACCCTAAATGCATCTTTTAAGCATATTTCCACCTTCCTTTTTTTAGGATTTGAGTCCCGTGTTGGGAAGTTGTCTTGATGAAGTATGGTATCCCAATGTCTTGCATTGCTATCATTCTTTGGTCAATAGGGAATTCTCTGATTCCAGATGGTTGGTACGTCCTCTCTCCAGGCTCCCATCTGAATAATTATCTTCTATACCATTGTCAGTGTCTACCATCCTGGTGCTCAGGATGTCCTGCTGTTAAGCCAGATTATGGCAAATATAAAGTCTCATTGGATTGTGCTTCCTTTGTAAATATCCCCACAGTCTATAATTTTATGCAACAACATTTTACAGATTCAAATTCATTAAAACAGACAGCAAGTGAATGTGTCCACTAGATGATGTGGGGAAGAATGTCAGGCTTCCAAGCTTCATTTTGTGAGAGATTAGTTATATTTGGAACACAATTCATTCTGTCTCATGCTGGATACAGAGGAAGCTAGCTAACCTCTTTTGCAGCTATTTACTTCTAGCTAATCAATGTGCTCTACTAGCATCAGCTGCATTAGAGAGGCCACTACCTTCTAATCAGTTTTTCCTTCCTTCATTGGAATGAAAGTAATGATATGGAGGGAAAGGGAAAATAAACCTTAGAGGAAGGAGATCATTTGGGTCATGTATTCTACAAGAACATTTGTTTAGGGCCAAAATCTATTAAGTAGAAACCTTACTATGGCAAGCATTCTCATTGATTTCAATGGTAATCTTCATGGCGTCATATATTACTCAATGGGCCAGTTTCTCATCTGTCTCTCAGCTCTATTCAGATACAGTGATAGGAGGGAGAGGAGCCATCTAGATATTTAGGAGCCAGCTATAGCTCTGATCTGGCACCACTTGGCCTAGGTGCAAGAGCAGCTCTTGGCCCTGGCTTTTATATGCAGAAACACAGTTGTTGTGGCACAGGTGGGTTGTGGAGTTTGTATAGCACGTTGCGTAGGGAAGGAGGGGCTCAGAAAGAAAAAGGTTGAGAACCCCTGCTTTAAATTATACCATTAGTGTAAAGCCCCTACATGAGCTTCTACCAGTGAAGAATTAGGTGTAGCAGAACTTGGCTCCACCATGCCCTTGTATATGCTATCTGCCTCCCCTACACCAGAGGAGAGGTAAGGTAGTCTGGCCACCTCCAGCAGCTTTATACCAGCAAAATTCCCCTGTGCAGGCCATTTAAGTCTGGTTCCCATTACTTTGTGCCACTTCAGCAGCACAGGGTGGATATAGCAGAAAGGAGGGGGAGGATGATATCATTTGGCCCTGAAAGATATCTCCTTAACATTAGTTCCTGAGAAAATACTTAATAAGAGAAATCAATGTGTAAAACTGATTGGAAATTAAGGTATACTAAATGGTGAGTGTTTAAATCATTGTACTGGCTTGATTTAAAGAATATTTGTATTGTAAGTATAATTCTATTCAGGTTTGTTCAGACTTGTTTGTTACAAACTAGCAAATAACAGGGACTAAACTTTATTGATACTGGGAAATATTCAGATTTAAAATTCTCTAATTCTAAGGTGACTATATATTTAATAGAATTATCAAATGGTATACTGTAGATTAAAAATTGTTTGTTTCAGTGGAAGAACTTTCTTTATTAGACCGTAAAAGACGTAAAGATAAAACATTGGCAATATTAAACATTTTGGTTCATTCAGGGCTTGAACCAAACACAGAAGTTACTGGAAGTCTTTCCATTGACTTCTATGAGCTTTGGATAAGACCCTCAATTCTGCCCAAGAAACAGGAAGTGACCATTCAGCACAATATTATGTCACCCTTACTCCTGTTGTAGTAGTACTTTGCCCCATTGAAGTCATTGGGATGACTTGTGAAGTAAAGTACAACTCCACATGAGCAAGGGTGGCAAAACCTGTCCCTCTGAAACTTTTTTGTGGCAGCATGCTGATATACTGTAGCAACGTGGATGCAAAATACAAGCCCCAAGTATAGAAAACTGACTAAAGAGGACATGAAGTACTAAAAATGGAAAAGATAACAGCAAAAAGGAAAAAAAAAAAACTACCTACAAAGTGTTCTTGCATTTTCATGTCCTAATTCTGCATTCCTTTTGCATCCAAAACTTCAAATGCGAATTTAGGAGAGGGTCCTTATACATTTGTCGAAGAAAAAAGACCCAAATCTGTCAGAATAAAAGTGGACCAGTTGTTCAACATACTGTAGGTGTGCCATAGATCGGTACATAATAAATGAGAGAGAGAGAGAGAGAGAGATGTTGGACAAATAGTCTCTGGTGTTTGAACAACTTTCATCAAGAGTTATCTTGTATTTTCCTCTTATGTACTGAATTTTTGTTCTGTTGTCCATCTGACATGTGCTATACTGCTGCACTGAAGCCTGTTTTTTATTTTTTTAAATCCTAAAATGTTAAAACAAAGAGCAATACTGCCTTTCAAGTAGACTTAAATTAGTAAGGTAACATTGAAATTCACTGCAATTTATCACAATCTTCCAAGAAAGTCAGCAGGTATCCAACTATTGTACAGCAGAAATAGAAATTGTAAATGCTTTGACTATAACAGTTAATGTTACCAAATGGAAGCAAAACAAACATTAACAGGTAAAAATCATGCATTTGGGACTGTGAACTATAACTAATTATAAAGAATATTGTAGTGTGTGGCATATTACACTGCATCTGGCAAGATAATGTCAAATACCATCCAAATTAAACAGCCCTGGAAAGCAGAAACATGAAACTAAGCACCAGCAATTCCTCCTACTTAACAAATAATTGCTAAATACAGACCACATTCTCCATAATGTGGTGTGGTGTGTGTGTGGGTGTGTGAGAGAGAGAGCAAGGTACAAGTGATCAAGTGAATGTTTATACTGTAATACAACTGAGACTCAGTGGACTTAAGCTTTCCAGCAGTGAGTAGTGATGGTGCAATCTATTACTTTCTTAAAATAATTAAGAAGTGTGGGTTAATTTACCCACAAAACATTTTGCTTTATGGCCTACTTTTCTGGAATACACAATGAAAAATGGTAAACATCATCTGTCCAGTGGAAGATGCAAAGCTCAGGTTTTCAAAATAAGTGTTTTTAATTAGCAACAAATATTGCCATGATAACTACTGCAAGAAGGGGAAAAATAACATAGTATATGTACTACAAATACAAAAAGAATTCTAATTAAATGGAAGTTTGCAAAATTAGATGTCACAGCAGGTGTCCAAAAAAGAGAAGACAACAGGAACATCATTAGAGAAATGTAATTCATTATACAGTAGAAATGCTGGATGATCTTTCTAATTTGTGTGTCTCATTCTTTTGTGTACACATTTAGTATCCAAATTAAAAGGCTTAAGTGGACATGAGATTTACAGATTAGAAGATTTTTCTACTGCCTTCAGTAGCTACTTTTGGTGGTCTTTTAAATCAGAAGCCCTACTAACCCAAATAGTATAAATAAGGAATATTGTCTTTTTCAGAACTTACATGATCTAGTAGACTTTGGTTGGGGTTTATTTTTTTCATATTATACATGCTAATGTTGATGGTTTATTCCTAACTATCTATATCATCTCCATATGTGCTATGTGGGGCCCTGACTTTGTCATGTACATGAATTCAACTTTTCCTGAATTTAGAGCAGAAGTTGTTTGGGTTAGATCTTCACCTGTTCCAGAGCAGCCCTGGGGTAGCTGAGTGGCTAGGAGTCAAAGCTGCCTGGACATTTCAAAGCTGCTCTACATTGTGCTCCAGAAAGAGGAGATTCAACAATACAATAGTGCTCAACAATCTCCTATTCTGTAAGTCACAAGAGGGCTGGAGTAGAGCCAGCTTTGCTGGCCCTCTGGGGATGATCCAGAATCCTCTGGAAGTCAGTTAAGCTTGCTTTCATGACCCCATTGCACAATCAAAACACACCAAGGGGAATGTATCAAGGCTGAGGATATGGCCCTTTGCATGTACTACATGTATAGCTAATGGGACTAGTCTCATGAGTAAAGATACATCTTTACGGTATTATGCCTAACTGTGTGTAGGTAAACAGCCTTACCACTTCCCCAATAACAAACACAATCATACTGTGACATTACATTTTTTCTATTTAAAATAGTTGATAAAGCTAAATTTTGTTTACCTAGTTCCATGCCATATCAGATGTACTGAAAAATGAATAATTTAGAATGATCAAATATTTGTGGTTAATGTGTTCTGCTATGTGTTGATTATACATATAGCAACAAGGATAATTAACTAATTTGGCATGCTACCATAGATCACAGCAGCTGACCTGAGTCTGTCTCACCCTAGTCATGGATGATGTAAAGATAGTTTAATACTTTAATCTGGAACATGTATTAACCACAAAGGCCAGAACTATGTAACCTGTAATTTCAACATCAGTAACCCTTTCAAGAGAAGAGGTTCATATTTATTACTTTTTAAATTTATGGTAGAAAATTAATACATCAGATTGTTCTAGGGGGGAGAGAAGAAATTAAACATATTCCAGTGAATCTCTCGATTGGATATATTTATTTTTGCATAAGTCCCCTATCTCTATGAAATTATTGCTAACGTTTTAGGTATTCTATTGATGTCAATTTCTTTTTCTGCCCTTTTCAAAGGGACTAACTTTCTTTTACAAGAACTGAGTATCATAATTGCGCCGGTCCTGCTCTTCAGCCATGTTTTTCCTTGTGTACTAACTAAAAAAAAAAAAAAAAACCCATGTGTGAATTCTGCCTGAGCGATCAGTATCCTGATTTTAGTGAAAAGCTTCACCTCAGAACTGGGCCCCTAAAATATGATAGAGAGAGTAGGGATTACTGCTACCGGCTGTGCAATGCTTCTAGCATACTTGATCTTTCAGTTAACCAATTGACCTATGCGATCTAATAAAAATTGCATAACCTCCATTCCGCCTTTAGAATGGAAGCAGGCTCTGAGTTCAAGATGGGAACTATTTGCTATTTTAGGGGTGATTGCACTCTTCTCCCAAATAGACATTGGAAACTCTTTCTCTCTTACACACACACACACACAAAATATCAGTGCAGACGATCCGGGCCGGGGTTGGCTGTCTTTAAATCCCAATGCGGGGGGCCGGGTGTCAAACTGCATCAGTGCAGTTAGAGGTGCTAGTTCGTTACTAGGGGTCCAAAATAAGGGAAGGGGGCTTAAATTCCGGTTTCTCATCCCCTTCAGGAAACCCAAGAAGTTCTCAGCACTTGCACACGCCGGAGGCAATTAGACGTGCTTAGGAAACCAGGCTCCTGCAGCTCTGTGCGGCGGCTGATCCCTGGGTCCTGGGCGTACAAAGACGACCATCCGACTGTGAACAGAAGGAGCAGCCTGCTCGGCGGCGGCAGCTCGTGGGCTGGGAGCTTTGTAGCGGGAGGGCTATGGCTGGGCGGTTATCCCCTGGCTGTCCCCGCTACCCGCTATGGCCGGCTGCTCCTGCTGAGCTGCCCGCGGCTGCCCCCTCCTCGGCTTCCATGCAAATGAGGGAAGAGCCGGGGCTGACGTGCGGGCTGGGGAGGGGGAGGCGGGACACGCCGGGGATGAGTGGCAGCGCCGGGGAGAGAGGAGGCGGGAGAGCCAGGCGGGTTCAGTGACTGAGACAAACTGGAGGCTAGAGGAGCTGGTGCTGTCCACGGCGCTGCTGGTGCTGAACCCGGGATCCCGCGCCAGCTCCACTCCTCGCCCGCCCCAAAGGCCATACCGCCCCCACCCCTTCCACTTCATTCCCCACCCACCTAGGAGCAACTTGGCAAAGGAGCTGATCGCCCCTGGAAGAGATTCCCCCGGCTCTGCTGCTCCTGGGCGCCCTGCTAGACCAGTTCCTGGGGATTGCTTCCGAGTTTTACCCAAACTGTTGGCTCTCATTCTCTCCATTGCGTGATCCCAATTTGGACTTGTGGTGAAAAGAAATATTTCTGTATGCACCATTCTTGCAAAAGGACACAACGTTTTCTCCTGGGGGACTTTTGTGACTGTTAAGGAGGTAAGGAGGAAGCTCTGTTTGAATGGAAATGCATGTCTAATTGTTGGAGAGGGGGACTGGCCAAAAGAAGAAAAAAGGTGCAAAGTTGTGAGCTTGTTAGCTCCTGAGGTCAGTGCAAATGAAACACTTGGGAAAGATTTCAGCAGCTTTCAGCATCAAAATGGGCTCTGCAAACAAGAGACGAATGCAGAATGGGAAGTTGGGGGTTATTTTTGTTGAGAAGTTTCTATAGTCCTGGTGGTTTTTAAAGGGAGGGGGGTATTATATTTTTGATGGATTTTAATTAACCTGCATTGAAGAAGATACTCCACATAACTTCCAGATTTGGGGGCGAGTAAATCTCTAATCCATTTCGCCTGGGGGCGAGTGGTATGTAAGGTCAGGCTGAGAACTAGTGAGCAAAGTAGGAATTAGAGAGGATTTGCAAAAGAAATGCCTGATGTTTGCCCTGGCGTCTGTATGTGTGGCTGAGAAGAGGAGTGATGCCTTATGGTAGTTTATAAAAATAACAACAAACTTGTGAAATTGAAATCTCTCTGAGGGCTCGTCCTCGCCTCTTCCCCAAGGTGGATAGGGATGCTTGTTTTGAAAGTTGTGGGTTGGTTGTTCTGGTATTGACTGGTGAATATCAGGCCTTCCTCTGGGCTAGAAGTAGATGTAAATGTGGAGCTCTGATTTAATAGTACAGTATTATATTGTATTATAGGGCCGCTGCTGTTTGGTAATTGAATGGAACTGGGAAGCGTGGGCAGATGAAATGTCGCTGTTTCAGCAGCGTTTAACCTTTGGCGTGCTCTGCTCCATTTAAGGGTTTGCTATTGAAGATGCGTTGCTTGCTTCTGTAAATTCTCAGCGTCCTGGGTGTGTAATGAGAGGAGCAGGGATTTGTGTGTGTTGAGAGCTAAACGCTGATTCCAAAATGAATGGACTGGTTTGTAGCCAGTGAGGTGACTGAGCGGAATAGGGAGACAAATTAAGTCCCCATCCTGCATTTTGTGACGTTATTTATTACTTTGGCGAACGCAATGAATTGTCCTTAGACTCAAAATCTAAAACTCATGTGCTGCATCCCGTATTTGTAATGTACAAGTAGCCTTAATAGGTATAAGAATTAGATAACTTTTCTGCTTCTAGAATGAAACAGATAAATGGAGATTATGTGCCACGTTATTACAGCAACATTTTTTCTTTACAATTTATTTAAAGTTGAAGTGTGATTTTAGTGAATATTTATCAGCTACAATATAAGTTAGGCTACTTGGCAGCAGTGCAGGCATGGTGAAATGTAAAGTTAAAAGCTGATAAATTCATGCAAAAGTAAATGTTCTAATTACATTTAAGTAGTATTGAACCCTGTTATTGAGATGTAAGAAATGCCCTTTTCCCCTCACTAATTATAAAGCAGCTCTCCCTTCTTCCTACCCCCAAAGAAAAGGGGATGGGAGTTTATATACAGCATTCAAATAGTTAACCTTCATGAGCCTACAGTTAGAAAAGGTCTGTATCTCTTTTAACATATGTGAATATTTGTTTATAAATATATTCAGGTTTTTCATAAACTAAAACATGTTAATCCTTGATTTTTGTCCCTGCCTCCTTTTTAGTGTGCAATTTCAGGAAGTTTGCTTTCAAAGACTGATTACATTATTGTTTTGAAAACTATATTTTGAAACATGTTACATGAACAATACAGTGAAAATGTTAAAAAAGTAAAGTACACAACCACATTTTGTAATGTTGATATATACATACAAAGGGCCTGAGCCTTGTTCACTTGAGTAGTCCCTACTCACACATAGGTAGTCATGTTAACATTAGTGTTACTGCTTGCAAGATTAAGGACTCCTCACATGAGAGAGAGTGTGCAGAATTGAACTCTCTGACATCAATCGTGTTACTAGGGTTAATTATATGATAAATGATGTACTTAGAATTTACAACATGTAAATTCTTTTTGTACCTCTTGTAAATCTTTATATGTGCCTGTGTGGTTTACACTATGCTGCTTTCTTTTAGAGCTATGAATCACAGGTTTAAAAATAACAGAGATTTTACCTATTGGGCAGAGACTTTTCAAGTAGTAAAATGGTATTGCTATCTTCAAACAGACATTTTAAACATATAATCTAAGAGTAATTCAGACACTTTGGCCCATGAATATTTCTTTTGTTCAGTTTGTGTGATTAGGAAACAGTCATTTTTCATCCTTGAGATTATATATAACACACATATATATATATATATCACACACACACACACACACTATATATAAACACACTGATAACATGGGATTTGTTAGCGCAAAGTTCCAAAAACTCTAAATTACAAAATTATTTCTTGATAGCCGATGAAAACTATACTTACACAGCCAAATCACTGGTATATTGAATTCTCAAAGTAACACAGCTTCACACAACATTGTTGCATATTTTAGGTCCTTACCAAAAATCATTATTCAGTCAAACCCTCCCATTTACTAAGGGCCGCAGTGTGAGCCTTGCCAACAGTGACCAAGTACGTGAATGTATTTGCAAATGCATGTACAAGGATTATATCAATTTCAATAAAAAGCCTTCCAGTAGTTCTTAGCATACCTTTGTTTGTGGGCCATGCAGTTATTTTGCTGAGTTAAACAATGGCAACAAAAAATTATTGTTCAGGTTTCAAGTGAATGTTGTCTGTGTTACTCTGTGTGAAAGATTTTCTCAGTTTTGATCTAATTATACTGAACTGTCATTCTGCACTTTTTTTTGTGCTTGTCTAGCCTTTAATATTTCTTTAAAAGATATATATTTCACCCATCTAGGTTAAGACCCATTAACAAATACAAAAAATCATAAACTTCCATCTGCAATAACCAGTATTCTAAATTTCCATACAAAGTAAAAGATGTAAATTTTCCATTAATTTCCCTAGCTTCTACTGACAGCAATGCTACACTTCAAGTCCTGTCATTGTTTCCATGATAACACCCATCCTTAAAAAAAATCAAATTCATACCTGAAACACAGGAGGACAACTCCATTATGTTCAGTTACACCCAGTTACAGCAATTCTGAGTTTAGCCTAAAGGGCTTAAATTAAAGGGTTCACAGCCTAGATGTAAAAATTGGCTTTGAGCAAAAAAATTCAATTTTCAGTTCACAATATTACACCATTATTGCCAGATGTTGCAGTGATCTCAGAACAGAACATGATGCAGCTCTCAAAGGGTGACTTATGGGTCATGTCTTAACTTTGATATTTTTATTTTTTTAGATTAAACTAGGCAATCTTTTTTATTTACTATAACTTGTTCCATTACATTATGTAATTCTAAAGCAAAATGGATGGCTTAGTGAATTCATTTGCTCTTCTAATTTGCAGCCATTTCAAAGTGGGGAATTGTCATGATATTATAGTTTGATACAATAGGGTTGTTGTTTTTCTTCCTGACAGGCAGAAAAGACAATCAGCTCTCTTGTGTATTTCCCTAAAAGGGCCATAAGTTGCAACTTTCATTAAACACATTATACTGGGTAATAAAGACCAGGTTTCAGAGGTGCAGGGCATCCAGAGCAACCTTTGATTTCAGTGAGAGTTGTGGGTGTTCAACAACTCTGAAAACTCTGCTGAGCAAAAATCGAACGTTTTTGGTAATATCTAACAACTATTAAGGCCAAAGTTACTATCATTGCCCAATCTTCAGGGAAAACAGCCCTTCCCACCACTCCCTGATTTCGCTCTGTCCACAGGAAGAATTAGCCCACTCACAATGGTTTTTCATATCTCATCATAATCTAGGGTGACCATATTTCCCAAAGGGAAAATGGGACACTGTCTGGGGCTAGCCTGAACCACCCCAGCCACTTGCCCGCACCCCCCCAACCCACCACATGGACCTGGAGTTGCTGCTCGCCCAAACACTGCCTGCCCCCTACGCTAGGCTGGGGCTGGCATCGCTGCTCACCTGAGCCCCTGCCTGCCCCCTGCCTGAGCCCTGCTTCCCCCCCCACCGCGCCTGGGGCTGGCATCACCACTCACCCCACCCACACACACATGTTCCTCCACACCCCACTTTTTTGACAAATTCCCACTTTTGCCAAAAAAGTCGGGACGGCCGGGACAGGGCTTAAAAAAGGGACTGTCCCTGCCAAAATGGGAGACATGGTCACCCTACCGTAATCAGACTTTCCTCTGTGGCTACTTTGTGGTGTTCACTTTCCAAATTCTGTACCCAGGTTTTGTGTTAGTGACACCCTCTCCAATTTCTCCTGCTTGAAGGCACTTCTTGCTGACAGATACTGTAGTTATGAGTTTGCAATAAAAATATCAGCAGTAAAAATGCATTGAATGAAGTAACAGACATGTTATCATTAACTCTGGCCCACCTTTGCCTGAACAATAAAGGGTGGGAAATCTGGATAGGGAAAATTCTTCACTGTCCATGTGTGAAAGAAGCTGAAGAGCTGTTTCCCATTGACAGCATCTTCCATTCCCCATAATCATACATGTGAACAGGTGAGTAGATTGGTGTTCTTCAAATCAATCAGTCCTATTGGGACCCAGAAAGATATGATTCCCAGGTGAGTGGAAGTGACAGTTTGAGTGTACATTGAATTATATATGTATTATTCTGTGTGATATAGAGATATATTTATTTATTTATTTGACAGCTAATTTTCACTGAGATATTTCCCTTTACTGTTTTAGAAATAAACCATGAAATAAGTATGACTGCTTGATTTAATTAATTACCCCTTTGACACATTTAAAGTGAAATTAATGACATTTTATTTGGATCGTATCACTAGGTTTTCCAAACCATAAGATGCTAAAAGAATATGAAGGGTTAAATCTGAGGACTAGTTGGCAGTACTGTCACTGATTACTTGAAGTAGGTTGAAGTTCAGGGTTTATTTGCATTTGAATTAATTGAGATTGGTGTCCAGCAGAGCTTTATAGAACAGGGTTCAGAAAGACTTTAGTATAATAAAGTACTTGATGAATACTTGTATATGTTAGAGGGAAGATGGTGAAAGATATTTTCAAGATATTTTTTCTGTCTGATATATTTAAGTACAAAAAACTGTTTTATCTAAGCAAGCTTTATAGTAACTTTCAAATACTTATACCACTAAGTATGCATTCTTGTGTTAATAAGGGCCAACATTTTCAAACCTGGGTATCTAATATTAAGCTTTTATAAAGGCATGTTTAGGTGTCCAAATAAAAATGGCTTATTTTCAGTGGTGTTGAGCACCTGCATTGACAATTAAATACTATGTATGGTTTATATCTTTTAATATTAGTCATATGCAATATAGTCTATCACTATAAGAGAGTTTAATAAATGAGAGAAACTTCTAATTTATTAGTATTGATCATTTGGATTCAAAAAGGCACCACAAAATGCTAGATGCTTTCTATAGTGTAACTCTTTTGAAAATACCTACAATTTTGAGGTAATCCTAATACATAAATTATCTGGACAAATCTTCTGGGTCTGATTGTGCTCTCAGTTACACAAAAACAAACCTAGTAACGAGGGAATGCAAGAGTAAACAGGAGGGAAAATTGGTGCTCTTAATTTATAAGGAAATAAACAGGAAATAATTTGCCTTTCAAATATCTTGAGTACTGTATCATGTTTCAAGGTAGAATATTTTATGTTGTATTATATTATAAATTTGATTTAGCACAATGTTGTATAACCTGGTACAGTGTATCACTTATAGGACTTATTGGGTTTAAATTAACAGTTACTTAGAAAATATTTTTTGGCATCACTGTGGATAGCTCAGTGGAAAACTCTGCTCAGTGTGAAACATCAGCCAAAAAAGTAAGCAAAATGTTAGGATGTATAAAGAATGAGAGAGACAATAATAGATAATATAATTCCATGCCTTCTTACCTTGAATATTGTGTTCAGTGATGGTCACATTATCTCAGAAAGGCGCTAGGAGAGCAGAGATGGGCCACTAAAATATTGGATGTGGGTATAAACTTCCATAATTGATGAGATTGAAATGATTGGAGAATAGATGAAAAAGACAGGACATGATAAAAGAATATAAAATAATGAATGATATAGAGACAGTAATTCAGGTGAGTTCCAATTACCCTTTCTCATAGTACAAGAACAAAGGGACATTCAGCAAAATTGAATGGAAACAAATGTAAAACCGATTAAAGGATTATTTTTTTGCACAGTACATAATTGATCTTTGGAACTTATTGCCACAAGTTATCACTGAAGCCAAGTGCTTATCAGGGCAAAAAAAGAAGTAGACACATATAGATAGTGAGAATATCCACAAATACATTACACGAAAATGAAAGACTTTATAAGCGATATAAACACTCATCTTCAAGGCATAAACCCACCACTAATTTAGGTTAGGAAGAAATTTCTCCTGTGGATTAGGTATACCTTGATTTTTTCCATGATGGTATTTCTTGTTCCTTCCTCTAAAGTATCCTATATTGACCACTATCAACATAGGATACTGGATGAGATGAATCTTTGGTCTGATCTAGAATGGCAGTTCTTATGTTTTTTAAGAAAACATGCTTACCTACCTGTTTGCTATATTGTATTATTTAATTATATATAATTAAAATAAAAGTGCCCTTGCCTTTCCCAAAATCATTCTCAGAAAGCGTTTGTTCAGAAATTGAAATATCTACATGAAAATGCACCAAATGCAAATATGATGTCATTTGAACAATACCATGTTATTTTTCTATTTCTTTAAGTAATCACATCGGGGAAAAAACCCCACAAATATTCTGCAGATTTAGTTCATTTTTTTGGAACAGACAGGCCATTTTCTTCTCTCTTCTTTTGTGTGTCTGTGTCTGTGCCACCAATGCCATATGTATGGGCTATACAGTTGAACTTTTAAAATAAAATTTAATACATAAACAAATACTAGCATCTGCTCTCTTAATGCTGGAGTGCTGAATTCCAGAGAATGTTACTGAGAGTTAAGTATGCACATGAAAAAGAGAATAAACCCTTTAATGATTACCCCTGCCCCAAATATAGGAGTCTACTCTCTTTTATTGATGTGATACGGAGGATTTTATGCAAATAACTCCCATATGTACCAGTATGAGAACAGTTCCTTAATACTTATTTTGAGAGAGACCATGTTTTCCTTTCACAAGCAAGGAATTTCTCTTTTAGGTTTGATTTTTTTTTTTTATTGCCTTTTCAACTTCTGTATGCCACAATTTTGTTCTTCTTTCCATTTTCTCAGCAGTGACTATTTTTTTCTTTTTCTCTATTCTAAGGTTCTGCTCCAAAACACATCTAAGTCAATAAAATGACTCTCATTGTCCTTCCTGGGCTTTTAATCAGAACCTAAGTGACTATTCATTTTTTTATGAAAGGTCTCAGCCCTGGAGAGCGAAGTCATCAGAACAAGTACCTCATGGGGAAGTGCAGGCTTTCTGAATGTTGTCTCCAGTGGTTTTTCGAGTCCTGACTGGGAGGGATCAGACAGTAACTCAGAGAGTAATATGGTCACTATACACTCACTGTCTAAGTTCTATAGTGTCCACAGAAGTCCAGTGGCTAACTGAACTACCAGAATGGTGGTGCAGGTTGTTCCTCACAATGTGTCCTCAATCTGCTCTGCAGGCTGATACAGGGGTACAGCTCCTGGGAGTATACAGAGAAACAGCAGTCCTTGTGTGCAATTTTGTCTGGCCCTTATTGATGCTATGTAAGGGTAGAGAAAAACTCCTTACCCACTCGTCACACTATGTAAAGGCTAATCATGACATCAACCTTAATGACAAGCCACTGCTGTTGTGGGAAGTATATGGCTTTCAATCACTACTGCCATGGACCAAATTGTGACAAATAATCTGTAAGTGATAGACACTATAACATTATTAATCTCCTAAAACATTTTGTTCCTAAGCAGATATAATATCTGCTCTATAACAATCCATAAGACATTTTTCACCACATTATCATGATTTGAAGGTAGGTAATATTTTCAATTGAACACACTGTATATTTAAGAAGAAAGAACCTCAGCTACTACAATGGAGATCTAAAATATTAATCCGAAAACTGTTGACTCCAGTGCACCTGCTGTGCTTCTCTCACCCATTCATATTCCATTAAATTTCTTGGACCATTCAGAAACAGAGCAGCTATCTAGTGGTTATAAATAAAAGGAGAGATATTCCTATTTTATTTTTTATGGTTTTGCTTTGAGTAGTTTTTGATCAATAGTAAATTTTATTAAAAGGTATTCTGCATATTAATGCATGGGCAGTTTAGTTATTTGCTTGGGACACTAGAAACTGAACAATGTTTTTCCTGAGGTTTAATTTTGGTGTTATGCTAAGTAAAAGCCCTGAATTGGTGACAGAGTATCAGATGACTTTAGATGGGGTTCTTTGGCTATATTACATTTTTGCCTATTGTCACCTACTAATTTTGTTCCTTCATACCTAGAGAATTATTGTCACAAACATACTGGAATATCTTGCATTTTCATGTTCTTGTTGCATTCAACAGGGAGGGTAGGATGCACCTGAGGGTTTTCCTCTGAAGCATAAGCAGAATGCTGTAGGCCTCAGAAATTAAATGAAGATGCCCCTGTAGGCCAAGAATCTAATATATATATATATATATATATATATATATATGTGTGTGTGTGTGTGTGTGTGTGTGTGTGTGTGTGTGTGTACTTTACATCTTTTCACCATGATAGTCTTATTAACATTGTACTCCAGGCTCTCAGTTAGTAAATTTTCTCTCCAATAGTTACATTTTTCAAATGGTATGTGTGCATTTGTCTTTGTGTATACTATATGTATTTTCACTCACAAAAATGCTAAAACAATAGTAAAGGTCTTGTTTGGAAATTCAGTATTAAAACTGATACCCTCTCTTCCAGTTATCCAAATATTCCTGGTTATTGCAGTTCATATGATACATTGCAGTATGTATGTTTAAATGTACCCTATTATCCACAACACATGGATACAAAGACATGAGTTAAAATTTCATATGCAATCTGGAATATCCTTGCTATTGTGAGTCAATCTGTTTTATTCACGTTCAGATACCACACTAAGCACCTTCCAGCATTGTGCAAAGGAACATGACTAACATCAAGGATGTGTGTATCCTTCTCCATTCATCTCTCTGGGGAGAGGACAGGGAGCCAAAGTTGCATCCACCACACTGGTATTTGAGTGTTAAAATAGATATTTGTTCATGAAATGAGTATAAATGTTGAAAATAACTTGAAATATTTGAAAGTGCAGCTCTTAATGTGATTTAAATGTGAGTGGGGGACTGTGTTTGCAATTATGTTTCTTTTTAAAGCAGAAAAAGAACAATAGATTGTACTCCTAGAAGCTCAGAGTTTTTTAAAAAAATGCTATTATTTACGTAAGAGATTCTTTTTTTGAAGATTCTGCAGTTTGAATACTTATATAAAGACTTGAAAAAAAATCAGTCTGATCTTAATGGCTCAAAAGCAAGGTTCACATAAAGCTTCAAATTTATCTGAAAGTATAGGGGTTCTGGGTTTCCATTATGATTTTGATCATCAGATTAGTTTCATCAACATTTTGCAGACCTAGACCTCTGCTGTGTGGAGAGACCCACCAGCAATTCCTTTCCTGGTAAAGCACTCTGTTAAACCCTGAGATCACTCTGTTTAACTGAATTTTCTTCAGAAGAGGGAGAGAACAGAGGGAAGACTTCATAACCCCCTGGCCTGGTGGTGCCTTAACTAGTGTCTAGGGGGCACCAATGGCCAGCCCCACTGGAGCTGGGTCTTTCAGGGAACAACCAGAGAAGGGCCACTGCCCCACAAACCACTGAGTCTTTGGGGGAGCAAGAAACACACCTCCACTTGAAATGACACAGTGCAGTACAGTCTCTGAGTATTCAGGGACAATTAGTTCCTCAGGTTATTTGTCTGCCTTGCATTCAGACTAAGCCTGTGTGCTAACAATCCATGTGAAATTTTCATTGCTTTTGACAAGTATCTGAGGGATCAGCTCTGTCACAATCTTGTACCTACTCTACCTCAAGCGTGTCTTGGCTGGATATAATATCTGTCCCAGGCATCACTTTCCTCACGCTTGGCACTTATCATGTCCGCCAACTTCTAGGTTGCCATTTTTCCCCATTTTTCCAATGCATTTTTTATCTTCTTGTGAGTCATTTTTTTTCTCAATTCCTCTTTGTTGTATGTCAGAGAATATTTGGATACACCCAAACATAAATTTGCTATCTCTTCAGTTTATAAAATATGCAAATCATAATCTCTGTGGATATAGAGTACATCAGTTTTAAAATCACAAGTCATAGCATAACTAAACTGAGAAAAAAATTAATTCAAAGATACTCAAAGAGCCACATAAAGTCACACCTCTTCACGTCAACCCCTAATCCAAAAGTCTGAACAGACAGGCCTAGCAATGTGCAGTGAAAATGAACAAACTTAGGCTCCATCAGACCAATGAGGGAAGTGAGCTCGGCAGTTGGAGATTCTCAGCTGAAAATGATGTCTCTTGACAAAAGCATTCTAATCTGGGAGTTCTTGGAACAGACTTTTTAAAAAAAACTATCTTCACAGATTTATCTTCAGAATTCTACATTGTTCTATATAGGTCCTGAAACGGCAAGGTAAGTGTTATTGCAGTACACTTCTGGGCTAATTTGGGCTCTCAACACATATGAACCGCACTAAGTCAGCGAGATGAGAGACATTTAAACTTATCCTACACTTTGTTCTTAAGTGTCAAAAATAATAATGTTAACATGAATGTGAGGGACAGAGGGCCATGTCCCTCAGTCCATAGAGGGACACATCACCATTTTTCTATTCAGGAGGAAATAGTTAAGCACTGCAAGAGGTTATCTAGGGAGGCTGTGGAATCCCTGTTGTTGGAAATTTTTAAGAACTGGTTAGACTAGTAGTTCTCAACCAGGGGCCTCAAGCAGGTTTCAGGGGGGCCTCCAAGCAGGGCCAGCATTAGACTCCCTGGAGTCTAGGGCAGAAAGCTGAAGCCCCATCACATCGGGCTGAAGCCCAGGTCCCTGAGCCCCGCCACCCAGGGCTGAAGCCTGTGCAATGTAGCTTCATGTGACATGGGGCCCGAGGCAATTGCCCTGCTTGCTACCCCCTAATGCTGGACCTGGCTTTTATTTGCAGAAAACCTGTTATTGTGGCACAGGTGGGCCATGGAGATTTTATAGCATGTTGTGGGGGCCTCAGAAAGAAAAAGGTTGAGAACCTCTGGGTTAGACAAATAGTTGTCAGGGATTCATAGATTCATAGATTTCAAGGCCAGAAGGTACCATTGTGATTATCTAGTCTGACCTCCTGTATAACACAGGCCAGAGAACTTCCCCAACATCATTTCTAGAATGGATCTTTTTTTTAAAAAAATCCAATTTTGATTTAAAAATGGTCAGTGATGGAGAATCCACCACAACCCTTGGAAAATTATTCCAATGGTTAATTATTCTGACCATTAAAAACTGACGCCTTTTCTCCACTATGAATTTGTTTAGCTTCAACTTCCAGCCATTGGACAACATTATACTTTTCTCTGCCAGATTGAAGAGCCCATTATTTAATATTTGTTCCCCATGTCAATACTTATAGACTAACCAAGTTACCCCTATTCTTCTCTCTGTTAGACTCAAACAGCTCACTCTATTTAGCTTATTGCTATAAAGCATGTTTTCTAATCCTCTAATCATTCTTGTGGCTCTTCTCTGAACCCTCTCCAATTTATGAACATCTTTCTTGAATTGTGGGCACCAAAACTGGATGCAGTATTTCATCAGCAGTCACACCAGTGCCAGTTACAAAGGAGAATAACCTCTCTACTCCTTCTTGAGTTTCCCCTGTTTATGCATCACACAATCACTATAACTCTTTTGGCCACAGCATCACACTGGAAGCTCATGTTCAGTTTATTATCCACTAGGCTCACCAAATCTTTTCCAGAATCACTGCTTTCCAGGATAGAGCCCTATTCTGTAAATATGGCCTACATTCTTTGTTCTTATACATTTACGTTTAGCTGTATTAAAACAGTGTTTGCTTGAGCCCAGTTTACCAAGCAATCCAGATCGCTCTGTTTCCGTGACATGTCCTCTTCATTTATTTACCACTTCCACTGTGTCATCTGCAAATTTTATCAGCAATGATTTTATGTTTTGTTCCAGGTCATTGAGAACCATGTTAAATATGACAGGGACAAGAACCAATGCCTTAAGTATACCTAATCTTGTTTCAGCACAGGGGATGCTAAGGTATGGACTAGGTGGTTTCTTGAGGTCCCTTCTATATTTCCATTTCTGATATACTTCACGAGAAAAAATCATCTTGACCACTTGATAGCTTTTCTCCCAGCAAGGTCAGTGGGTGACTATTATTATAATCCTAAAACAAGAGAGCACAGCTCTAGACCTTGAAAGGAAATAAATATGGTTGAAGAATTAATATGTTGAGAAATACCAATTTGACATACTTCTCCCTCCTCACAACTTGCTAGAAAATGCACAGATTCCAGAGCAGTCTCCAATTTCTAAACTAAATTAAAATGTTGACATTACTTGTCACATTGCTCATTCCAGGTTTCCAGTGGAAATTTTGAAACAAAACAATGATCCTGTTTTCCTTTTACACTAATATTGAACTGATGTAGTTTGTGGGGAGGTATGTACCCCACACAGATAAGGAAAGGATTAACTGCAGCTGGAGAGCTCAATTAAGGCACCTGGTTGTACCTGGAGGGTGGGTCAGGCACAGTTAAAGATGGATCTCAGCTGAGGTGGAGCTGGATGGTTATAAAAAAGGAAGGGAAGGAACTGAACTGTGCAATCCTTCTTTTGGCATTAAATGGAGTGACTGGCAAGGTCAAGGAGGAAGCCCAGGAAAAGATTTGTCCCTCGGATCTTCTGAGAAGAGAAGTGTGACAGGAGGCCAGGAGAAAGATGAAGCAAGCTTACTTGCTTGTAGATATTCAACTGAGGAAGAGAACAAAGGAAACTTAAAAGGGAGGAAAGGAGGAGGGCAAATGTTGGTTTAAGTTTATACTTCATTTGGAATATGTTGGGGAACTCAAAGGGGGAGCCTTGTGAGACCCACCCTTGAAAATAGAATGAACCTAGAGAATCTGTGAGAGAGGCTTTGCTGATAGCCTGAGGTAGGAAGAAACCCAGAAGGGTTGCGGGGGGTGGGCCTGAATAGACAGACCTTGTGTGGTCATTAACTGGAGCCTGGGCTGGAACTCTGAGAGGTGGGAGGGCCTGGGTTCCTCTACCAATTACTGGGGAAGGTGGCATAAAGTGCTCTTTGATATATAGATGAGGACATTTGAAAACCCTGAGACAGGAGAGTACAAGAACCACAGGGCCCAGAGTAGGAGCTGAAGACCTTTTAATAAGGACACTGGAATTTTGTTACCCTGGAGGGAGTGGGACTAATCATGACCTGGCTAGAGGGCTGAGTCACAAGAAGAGGCAAATTCTCTCATGGCTGGAGTGGTTGGTTGTCAGTCGGGGACACTAGATGAGAGCTGGCTATGGTCACACCCAGCCATGACGGGGGCATGCCAGTGGTGAGACCACTCTTATACATAACTCTATTGACATTAGTAGGATCCTTCCAGATGTACATCAGTTAGAGAGAGGAGAATCAGGCCCAGCATATTCCCATTGCAGATGTAACTACTTAAGGGATATTATAGTAATTGGAACAATAAACATCACCCTTTAAAATGTTATTTCCTCAGTTTCCATGTATGCTATTAGCTTTTGGGTGTCTGCATGAAATATTATCAAATCCAAGCCAGTGTTTTACTACAACAATGGAAGCATATTCATGGTGATGGATATGTGATATCAAGAAAAACTTCTACATTAATTTGACTTGTGTAAAGATAGCTGTGGCCAGCAATGCTAAACAGTTTTGTTTTTTCTGTATCTGAACAAAATCTCCCGAAGTGGAATAATGTATGCATTACAAATGCTGTCTGCATCTTCAGTGCTAAATTAACGATTTGCTAGTGTTCTGCTCTCCTCCAGAAAGCATGTGTAAAGAGGTAGTTGGATGCTGAGGAAATATTATGTATAACTTTATCACAGTCTCTTCTTCCTGCATCTCAGATTAAATCTGGACATGTCTAAATGATGAGTTAATGTGCAGCAAGTTGGCATGTATATCTACTGTGCTCCAGTGTGCTCCACGCTAACTGTCCATGTGGATCTTGCTGCCACATACTAAAAGTTGCCTAGTGTGCTTTGTGTTCTTCATTGTGCACTAGGGAGCATCAGCAGGGTCCACGTGGACACTGAAGCACAATAGATTCACACTCCAGCTTGCTTCAGACTAATTCATTGTTTAGACAAGCTCTCTTTCCTGAAGCACAGGCCAGAGTTGTGTCTATTTCCAGACTTCTCAGAAAGTATTACAGAGATAAATCTCAGGGTTATTGTATGTAATACCCTGAGGAGTCGGTGGTAATAGTCCTCAGTCAACTTCAAAGAGTTAACTATACAGTTTCTTTGTAGACAAACATTTAGTGAATACAGAAAACATTGTAAATAGTACATGGAATACTATAAATAACTTTTAAACAAAAGCTATCAAATAGTAAATCTACTGGTGTTCCTCATATAGACTTCCCTTCTCCTCCCTCCCCCTTCTTTCTTTTTGCTTTTACATATTTAAATGCAATGTTTCAACTTAACATTTACACTTCTGTACTTTAACACATACCAATGAACTCATGATGATGATTTATTAGTCTCTGTAATGTGACTGTAATATGCAGTGTGTCTTACCTGGACTCTTCAGAACTTGGGAAGAGTGGCAGCATCTCAGTCCTTTCAAATACTTCAGAACCCTGACAGCAAACTATCTGGGAATCGGTACAGCTAGCAGCATTTGAGCCCTTGGGCTGATAGTTGACTGGTCTCCTCAGTTGCTGATAAAACAGAAATCTGTAGTCTACATCCAGAGTGGTACAGGTAGTGGGATCAGCATATAACATATCCATTCCCTGAATTTCTATAAAGGTTTCTCTATATTGGGCACTATCTTTTTTTCCATAAACTTGGGTCATTCAGGTAAGGATTTACAAACCTTCACCTCCCTCAGCTTAGCCCCTGAGAGAGTCCCAGTTAGTTAATAGCTGTGTAGCTTCTAGGGGTAATAAATGCTCCCCTACCAGCTCTCCCTCTAGGTCCATATACCGGGGTGGACCAAACATGTTAATGGAAAGCTTCCCTAATAAGTAAAGCTGGAATAGTACTGACCTGTGTCCAGAGTGCTTCTGGTATTGGAACCCACCCTCGCAGCAGACACATCCCTCAGTCTTACATCAGTCAGGGCTGTCTTTAACCCACATATTTATACCCTTTCCTTTTTCTCTCCAACCCCTATATGCTGACTGGCTCAGCTCTCAGGTTAGTGAATAGGGTCTGACCTACCAGGTGGTTCATCCAGAACAAAAAATACCTATATAGCTACAAGAACAGCTAGTGAGCATGTTTAGTTAACCACCACATCCTATTTCTGGATGTTTCTGTGCCCTTCCAGCTGAGTTGACCTGCACCGCATTCTGCAAGTTTATAAAGACAAAGAATATTCCAGCTGAAATCCTTATGTCCTCTCCACTGCTTATCTCCCTTGCTTTGGGCAAAACAAAATCAAATGCTTGAGCATGTGAGTTACACATGCATCTCCGGAAACAAATCTTCCATGTTAACGTAGGGAGGCTTGGCAAGCATAGACATAAACACAGAAATTATAGAGCCACTGTTAGTGCAAGAAAAACATGCAGATGATCCTTGTTTAAGAAAAAGTATAAATTTCAGTGTCACCTGTTGTTAACTGAGAACTGCAAATAATTCTTGCTAAGTCCCTAATGGGGAAAAAAGAATTTTATTTCTGCTATTTAGCTTCATTATTTATTTAATGTCTTAATATTTTATAAATATATGATTGTATATTAGACTTTCTATTTAAGCTAGTTTTTTGGATAAATGTAATAATGTTAAAAATAGTCATCATCTTCCAAAGCAATATTAAGACTTTATTAACATTCTACAAATACTGATGAAACCAAAAATCTGGCAAATGAAATTAGTGGCCAGCTAATGGAAAAAATTAAAATTAACTGGGACAAATATGTATGGAACACGTAAAGACCATATCAAAGCCACATAAAATGAAATAGAAGGATGGGAGAAAAGCAGCCAGGTATACTTAACCAAATATTACAAAATATACAGAAGTAAATACAAACCTGCTATAAATCATGACCCAAAAAACTTGAGAAACATGAAAACATGAAAGTTGTCACAAAATAATCATGGTTGGAAGTAAAACTTAGGACAAAATTCTACAAAATGATTGAAGAAACATCTCATAAAATTGACAAAGATTAAAGAAGAAACAAATCAAGGACTAATTTTTGTTTAAAAGGAATGCAAACCACTGAGCTAGAAAGTCTGTGGAAAGAATCTGTCTGAATTACAACCTACAGTTCCTTCTTCAGGAATTCAGGGAAGTCCTACAGAGGAAAGTTACACATTTCTTTTATGCTATGGAATCCAGAGACAAGTTTACAGCCACAAGAAACTGTGACAAGTGCTTATGTAGACAGCTTGGTTAATCAATCAATTCAGAAACCAGTCAGCTTTGAAGTAAAATAATCTTTTGAAGCTTATTATGCTCATTTTGAGATAATAGGGCAAATGAACCAATGGACCAGAGAACAAAAAGTTATATTTCTTGCTCCCAGTCTAAAGGGATATACCCTTATTATGCTAAGATATTTATCAGAAAAAGACAGGAACAAGTTTCAAACTACATTAACCCATGATTTGGAAGTTGGACATCATTGGCCAGAATCATTCAAGAACTGTATTAGACTGGCTGACATAAAGACTCTTTACCAGAACTGCCTGATGATATTGAGAAATTAGGGCACAGAACTATCCAAATAACCTGAAGAGCTACTAGATGTCTTAGACCATGACCAATATAAATACAGTTTTCTTGTAATTAACCGGAAACTGAAGGTAAAAGCATTTTAATGTAATTTTGTAAGAGAAACTTTGGAATATGCTCTGGAAGTACAAACTCACTATCTAGCAAATCTTTCAAAAAGAATGAATGGAGGACATAATGGTTGACAGTAATTCAAAATCTAACAAATGAGACTTCACCAGATGTACATAAAAGTCATTTAAACTAAGTGTTAGCATTAGGATAGCTGTGGCCTCCTATGCTCCCTCCCTTGGCGTGTCTCTGACATGCACAGTACAATAGGATGGGCTAGAAGGATGTCATGTAGTGCTGGCTGGTGCTAGCTCTGGTTTCCCCCATACAGGGGAAATATTTAGATGCCCTCCTAGGACAAGTTTTCAGCCGTTTTGTGCCACTAGAGTGGCACAAAAGGACTAGAACATCGACCAGCATCTGATGCATATCCTCAAGGATGATGATTAAAGAAAACAGAATTCTGATTTGAGAGACAGCCAGGTTCTTTTAATTGTAGTTCTGATAAATATTGCATACTATTTTTTCCCTTGAAAACTGAGGAATAAGGTCATTGTGTTGCACATATTTTTAACTAGAGGTAATTTTGTTGCTCAGTAAGGAACACTTGCCACCATTGAAAATGGTGAGTGTTCTACATCCCTTAACATTAAGAATTAATCTTCCTTGATCTCCTCTTTCAACTTACTACAAGAGTTAGCATTTGGAGGTTGATGCGTGAAATTAAACTACAGTAGTGAGGATTAAGAAATACTGATTTATACTCTTCAAGAATGGCTGGGCATGCCAAAGACAGTTGTATTGCATTTCATGGATACCAGTAGTATGTTCTGTGCATGGAGGTCAATTTCTTTGTGTATAATGAATCTGGCAATATCATAGGGATTTATAATCTGCCCACAGTAAGGAGCAAAATGTAGTTGCACCATCCCTGGAGCAGACTAAGTCATCTGTGTGTGTGTGTGTGTGTGTGTGTGTGTATATGTGTGACCATTGCCAATTCCAGTAGTTTTTAATTATTTACATTTATTACCACTGGAATTTCATACTAAACTATTAAAACTCTTTTGAATAAAATAAAATTAGTTTGAACATAATAGTACATTGCATGCTATGAAGTTCCTGATTATAATAGATGGGATTCTGAGGAGACAGTAAATAAATTCTTATATCATCAATGGCCTTGCAATAAAAACGCAGAAATGAGATATTCGTGCAATAAAATGCAAATATGTTATGCATTGGTAGATTAGATGTCTATCAATAGTAGAATTTATATGCTAGAGACAACTCCTACAATTATCGTATATATATTTCATTGAACTTGATAGTCTGTGGGTTAGAATGTTTGCTGCTTCTTTTTTTGTTCTTCAAATGCTTGTTAATATATAATTCACTTTATATTCTACACAATTCTATTTAATCTTCACCAAACTGTTCAAGTGAAGCAGCGAGGCTAACAGGCATGATGGATCCACTTCTAACTGGGGCCAAAGATGTCTCTTCAAACTGTTCCCAAAGACTGAAGCTCTGACAGGTTCTGGAAGCTTCCTCAATTGACAGATCTAAGAAAGTTGTTGAATACATTACATTACATTACCCTAGCAACTCAAGCGTCTTTCGCGACTGACAGAACAAGTGCAATTTTCTGCACTTATTTCTTACTATGGTATATTCGGGCTCATCAAGAAAGTTGACCTTGATAGCTTTAAAGTAGAACCAAAGCTAGCTCCCTCCAAAGCAGAGAGGAAAAAACCCAAAGCAATGTAATAGGGAAGACAAAAATATTTTCTACAACTGTATATTTACCTTAACCATAGAACATGGTCAATTATTTTGTATTATTTAAGGACCTGTTATGATTTTATAGAATATTCTTTTAGAAACTTAAGATTTGTTTTCATTATTTTTTTTACTGTGTTATTGGAGAACGAGAAGGAAGAATGGCAGCTTTCATATCAAAGATCTTTTTTTCTCCATTCTTTCTCTGTGCACCAGCACCATCAATGATACCAGCACAGTTCTAGAAACAGGGTGAAATCAAGTTTTGCCATTGATTTTTAGCTAGGATAGGATTTCATCCATAGTCTGAGAATTAGTCTGAGACAGTCAATGGGGAAAATATAATTTGGGTCCAGTCATGACAGTTGCTGAATGCTCTTAACTCCCATGGTAGTCAATGACTCTGAACGGTGCACACAACCTCATGGTACACACAGCTTGCTCCAAAATCTGGAGATCTTTCTATGGACTTCAGTGGCTTTGGCACAGACCCACTGCCTGACTAATTTCTAGTTGAGGTGCAGAATCTGGAATTTCCCTAGAGTATCAAAGATTAAATGGGATGGTAAAATAATCAGTGCATACTATCTAAGGCTGGACAATCTCATATCCTTTAATCCGTTATCTTAACCGATTGGACAAACATCCATTAACTTTAGTGGGCACTGTTCTTGCTACAGGATAAGCAAGAATAAGTTTACCAGTGAGAATAATAATTAACAACAATTAATTGTTAGAATAAGCCTAACAGTGAGTTGATATAGTAGCAACTGCTGTTTTTTCTTATCATTATTTTTGTTGTTCAGACGTTGTTTTTTGTTTTGTTTTTTCTGGCTATGGAAAATACTATCAATATGTTTTAAAAGAGTGAGTTTTTAAAATTATGTCAAGGTTATATTGAAAGATTACATGACAAAAATCTCTCCCATTGTGCACAGACAATGTAGAAAGTACCATGCTGAGAAGTTAAACCCTTCACATTAGAAGAAACATACACCTGTACTTTTTCAAACCAGTTCTGCACCTCTCTTTATAATTGTCCTAAACCTGTGCAATGAAAAAAATATAAAAATACTTGCCAAAATATTAAAATTATTGAAGACATAGAACACAGCGTTTACATGAGTTTTAAAATGACAGACATAATACTCATGTTTTCGTAATATACAGCAGTTGTAATTCCCACCAGTTCGGCAGCTGACATGATCATGTACATGAATCCCCTAGGATATTAAGGAAGCAGTAATAACAAGCCCAGTTAACAAGAGAAGAAAGGGACTGCTTAGCTGACTATACATGTTCCGTATACTAGCACTGAGTACAAATAGCAATGCTGGTAAACACAGCAGTTCCATGAGACTGAGCTTTGAAGCTTTATGGGAAAATGAGATCAAAAGGCACAGCTCAATTCTATTAAAAAGGCTCCTTTGAGGCCTGTGAAGGATAATACCTTTATCATGTTTCTTTCCCTACAGCATTCAAGAGAGACTCTGAGATTACAATCTCAAGGATGTAATGAGAAGGGGTTAAGTTTGCAGTGTTTACTATTTCATTATATTCCATTTAGATCTGTGTCACAGGAACTAAGGAGTCTGGTATTATTATGGGTATTTCTAATTTTATTTATTGCAAAAAAGTTAATATTAAATTCAAGTTAAAAATTAATTGCAAATAATTTACTAAGGCTTCTCTTTTTTCTCTCACAGCATAATATTCCAATAATCTTATTCATGTTGGGTAATACCCTATTCTGGTAATTCCTGACTTTCATTGATTCTACTAGGACTTCTCAGAATAAGGTACTATCTAGCATGCATAAGGAAATTTCCCCAAATCTACTTATTTAATATTTTTCCCCTAAGAGATTTTCTTTTCTTTTTTAAAATCTATACATTGAATATGAACAATTCAATCCATTATTCTATATTAGGAAATTTAATTGTGTTGGTTAGTTGTGATTAGTCATAGAAGGACATTGTTTCTATTCTTTGAGAGAAAGAGACGTATAAGGACAACTTGAAGAAGACACTGGGAATAAGAATCTTTCAGAGAATGAGCAGTTTAGGGAGAAGCAGCAGATAAATCAGCATTGTAGACATTTATAAAATGTTCAAACTTTTCTGGGCATTATTTCTAGAAAATTTGGCTACGCCAACAATTATTGGTTCAGGTGATTGTTCACTGCCATGACTCCTTGAGACTGTGGCAGATAGACAGAAGACTGCTCTAGTTTATGCTATCTGTAGAGCCCCAAGATTTCAGTCACTTAATGGTAATCAATGGCCACAACTACATCTCTCTTGATCTGTGGTTCATGCACCTCAGTCTCAGGATCTGGCTCCAAATATGTAAAACTGTACATAAAATCCATATAGTGGATTTCATTGTTCAGCTCTACCACTAAGGGTAAATATGACTGGTTCGTAGCAGCAGTTCTAGACACTCTTAACAAAGTTTATTTTTGAACAATCTATAATTTACGTAACTGAACATTCTCCATCATTCCTATAAAAGTAAACTTGTTTGCACATGCCTTCATGCTATGAAAAAAGGAGTGTGTATAGCAAAACCATATTTAGGAAAGGGTAGCAAGTATACTCTTCACTGACAGGAATTTATTTGCATCAGCATATACAATGATATGTTCAAATCATAGGCAATGAAGCATAGTTCATATTTATCACTGTAGCTATATTATAAACCTATTAATAACACAAAATATGATGATTGAACTCATAACCTATGCCTGGTCCATAGTAAATTATTAATTATTCTCTTTTCCAGATTAGCAATTTGAGTAAAACAACTGTCAGATCCTGAAAGTGTATAGAAACATCCTTGATATTTTTTAATATAACCTTTCTGATAGGGTCAAATGAGGTATCAGTGTAATATCTGATATGTTCTCTGTCTTGGAGATGGTCTCTTGCCTCAACAGGAGAAGGAATTAAATAGGCCAACCAGAATTTAAATTCCATTATTACTTTTTGTAAATGTTTTGTTGATTAACATCAATGTCTTTGGATAGGACAGTAATATTTTCAAATGAATTATATGAAGGTTTCTAATGACAATATCCTGGCTAGTTGCTCTCAAGTAATACAGCATAATAGTAAAATATGTGAAAAATTTCCTGTAGTAGTTTCTTTGAAACTGGAAAACTTGATAATTAAGGTATAAATACATTCATATTCAAAAAAGGATATTCCCCTCTTTAGATATGGATTCTTTCTTATAATTTAAGATGTTTCAAAAGTCAATGAACTTTCATTAATTTAGAACTTTGATATATCCAACTATACATATATAGGTTCAACTTTTTAATGTAACTGATTGGTAAGGGTTGTCCAAAACATATAATTTTATTTTTCTTATCTGATATATTTCTTAATACATCAGGGTGCTTAAAAGTATTGTTTAGCATATGCCTAGTATATGGGGTCATATGCAATAATTGCGACAAAATTAATCATGATGTCAAAGCTTGCAGCCAAAAAAAAAGTACCATATCTAGGAAAGAAGCAGAGACTCAAAGGATGATATTTTGCATGTATATGCCATTAATATAGGCAAAATAGCCATAATAAATGGTTTATGAAGCTCAGACTAACACCAGATGCAAAGGCAAGGCAGTAACACAGAAACAAACAAGAAATGGAATGCCAAATAGACAGTGAGACATCAGTAAATATGCTAAGCTACAAAGATTTCTCTCAGCATTATTCAAGAGAAGGAAGTGAAATTACAACCAAGCAAAGTCAAATTAAAAATTATACCAATGAATGATCATAAATCTACTAGGAAAATGTAAATTATGAGCAGCATACCAAGGAAACCTACACAGGCTGAAATTTCAGGTAGTACACAGAAGCCACTTTTTTCAGCTAAAACAAATGAATACATGAACCTAGTGACATTAAGCCTGTGACACATGATTCGTACAATAGACACACAAGAACAAAAAAATAAAGAACTGTGGCATCCCTGCAGAAAAGATTACCAAGATAATTTTGAAGAACTGAGATGTCCTCCAGGAATGTTATAGCTGGAAATAGATAAAATGATTCAGCCAGCACAGTCCCTGAGCTTTATAAATCATTTATTTTGGCCATTTTAGCCTGTATTAATGTCAAATTTCAGCTTGTATAGGTTTCCTTGGTATTCTGTTCTTCATTTACTTTTTCCTAATGGTGCCCATTGCATTAAGAGGAAAAAATATTGGGAGCAATGAAGTAAATAGCAATGATTCCTTCTTATTCTAGGTTGGATAAGCGGCATGATATCTATTGAGAAGCTAGGCAAATTGTGCATTTGCATAGACCCAAGCAACTTATACAAAGCAATTAAAAAACCTCATTATCAAATGCTTACAACTGAAGAAATATTACCTGCTTCACAAAACACAAACTATTCTCAGTACTTGATGTCAAAGGGCAGATGATGGCAAATGCTACAGAGTAAGGAAAGCAGCTACCTCATCACATTTTGGATTCCACAGGTAGGTAGGGATGGTTGAGAATGTGATTTGGGATCAGAGATGCAGTGGAAGAATATCAACATTACCAGCATGATATGCTGACAGGACTCACAGGTACGACATTCTGATGAATGGATGCAAAGACAACATGGTGGAAGTTGTGACAGATCACAAGTACAATCTCATGTGTTTGCCAGAAAGAGCCTGGCAAATAAATCTAAAATTGAATAAAAACAAGATTAAATTGTGATAGACTATAATACCATAGATGGGACAATTGCTGACCTCTGAAAGGCTGTAACCTGACCCTGAAAAGGTAAAAGGAATACAACAGATGCCTACAACTAAAGATATTAAATCAGTTCAGAAACTATCTGACAAAATATTTTCCAAACCTGTCAGATGTGTATGAACCCCTAAGGTGACAATTGGACAAAGGTGCAGCATAGACATGGTTACCTCAATCTGATGTACCCGTCTTGTGTATCAAGGAGCTGGTGACCAACTATCCTATCCTGAAATACTACAACATGAGTGATGAACAACCATACAACATAATGCCAGTAAGATAGGGCTTGGAGCATCACTAAGGCTGTGATTGCCTCCCGGAGGTTGCGGAAGTCATGAATTCCATGACTTCCGCAGCAGCTGGTGTGGCTGACTCTGCTGGAGTGACCCAGGGCCAGCTGCTTGGGCGGTCCCCAGGGCCATCTACACCGGCAGCTGCTCAGGAGGCCCCGGGTAGCTGGCTTCGGGGACCGCCCAAGCAGTGGCTGGTCCCGCGGACCACCCAAGCAGTGGTCTTGGGCCAGCCCCGGGGAGTGCCCCAGCAGTGGTCTCGGGTGGTCCCTGGGGCCAGCCGCACCAGCCGCTGCTCAGGCAGCCCTGGGCATCTGGCTCCAGGGACTGCCAAAGCAGCGGCAGGTGCGGCTGGCTCCGGGGAGTGCCTAAGCAGCGGTCCTGGTGACCGCCCAAGCGGCAGCAGTCCTGGGGGAGGCTAGATCAGTGGCCTCAGGGGTGCACGGAGGCTGCCTGGAGAGCGGTCCCTGGGGAGCAGCGGCCAGGGGTAGTCAGGAGCAGGGGCCCCTGGTGCAGCAGGGCCTCAGAAGTAGAGATTTAGTCGAGTATTTTTGGGAAAAGTCATGGACAGGTCATGGATTTTTATTATTGACTGTGACCTGTCCATGAATTTTCCCAAAAATACTTGTGACTAAATCTTAGCCTTAAGCATCACTGCTACAAAAGTAGCCTTCATAAAAAGGTCACTACCGTCAATGGAATAAAAAAATGCTGAGAGTAAACAGGAATGTCTTCCACAGTGTGAGACAGACAAGGTGGTTGAGGTAATATCTTTTATTGGACCAACTTCTGCTGGTGAGAGACAAGCTTTTGAGCTACACTGAGCTCTTGATCTGGTCCGGGAGAGGGACTCAGAGTGTCACCACTCTCCAATATCCTGGGACGGACATGGTTACAACAACATTGCATAGTTTTCATATGTGAAAAGTTCAACCAGTAAGTTCAAGAGTGGGAAATTATTCAATAGAAAGTGACTGTAAATCAGAAAGCAACAGCTTTTTAAAAACAAAAGCTAGTGGTCCCAAAACAACTTCAGTGCATGCTGCTGAAACACAAGTGCTGCAACTTCGATGTACATTATAAGAAAGGGACAGACATGAGCATAACTGACTTCTTATCCAGAGCAGTCTTGCAGCATGAAAGTAAGGCAGCTGGACAGGAATATGATACCCACAACCTGGTAGAAATATAGAAAATACGGAAAGACACAAAAAAATCAGCTAAACCAATTATTTGTCAGTTTCAAGGCAGCAGCTAGAAAGAATCTGAGAACAAACTATACAAGCTATATATTTCATCATTCTGTCAGTATGGCCAAACACCAGTGGAGAAGCCACACTTGCCTTCCAAGAATACTGGAACTATCCTGAGAATCTGAGCATCAAAGATAGCTTCATATATAAAGGCAGTCAAATCATAATGTCCAGACTATTGAGAACAAATTCTCTCAAGAATACATCAGAGCCGTTATGGAATGGAAGCATGTATCTCGAAAGCCAGAGATACGGTAAACTGGTCAAATATCACCCCGGATAGCTGAAACCTGGGGAGCAGTTGTGATACACAAGGGGGAAATGCAGGCCAAGCAGCAGAAAGCTACAATGAAAATGGACAGCATCCCTATCAGACCTTGTAGCAAAGTAGGAACAGACCTTTTCACTGCAAACTACACTCAATATCTACCTCATTATTGCAGGCTACTATTCAGACTTCTGGGAACTAGGCCAACTGTCAGACACTACGGCAGTGACCATCATAGTCAAAGCAATGAAGCATTTCATCACACATAGTATCCCAAACTGTGCAGTTTCAGATAAAGAACCCTTAAAGTGAGTTTGTGCAATTTACCTGGGCATGGGAATTCAGTCATATCACATCATCACCATACCAGAGACAGTCATATGGTAAAGCCAGACTGGTAGCTTAAAATTTCTAAAAAAAGAACAGGAGTACTTGTGGCACCTTAGAGACTAACAAATGTATTAGAGCATAAGCTTTCGTGGGCTACAACCCACTTCTTCGGATGCATATAGAGTGAAACATATATTGAGGAGATATATATACACACATACAGAGAGCATGAACAGGTGGGAGTTGTCTTACCAACTCTGAGAGGCCAATTAAGTAAGAGAAAAAAAACTTTTGAAGTGATAATCAAGATAGCTCAGTACAGACAGTTTGATAAGAAGCAAGTGTGAAAATACTTACAAGGGGAGATAGATTCAATGTTTGTAATGGCTCAGCCATTCCCAATCTTTATTTAATCCTGAGTTGATTGTGTCTAGTTTGCATATCAATTCCAGCTCAGCAGTCTCTCCTTGGAGTCTGTTTTTGAAGTTTTTCTGTTTTAAGATAGCCACCCGCAGGTCTGTCATAGAATGGCCAGACAGGTTAAAGTGTTCTCCCACTGGTTTTTGAGTATTATGATTCCTGATGTCAGATTTGTGTCCATTAATTCTTTTGCGTAGAGACTGTCCGGTCTGGCCAATGTACATGGCAGAGGGGCATTGCTGGCACATGATGGCATATATCACATTGGTAGATGTGCAGGTGAACGAGCCCCTGATGGTATGGCTGATGTGATTAGGCCCTATGATGATGTCACTTGAATAGATATGTGGACAGAGTTGGCATCGGGCTTTGTTACAAGGATAGGTTCCTGGGTCAGTGTTTTTGTTCAGTGATGTGTGGTTGCTGGTGAGTATTTGCTTTAGGTTGGGGGGTTGTCTGTAAGCGAGGACAGGTCTGTCTCCCAAGATCTGTGAGAGTAAAGGATCATCTTTCAGGATAGGTTGTAGATCTCTGATGATGCGCTGGAGAGGTTTTAGTTGGGGGCTGAAGGTGACAGCTGGTGGTGTTCTGTTATTTTCTTTGTTGGGCCTGTCTTGTAGGAGGTGACTTCTGGGTACTCGTCTGGCTCTGTCAATCTGTTTTTTCACTTCAGCAGGTGGGTATTGTAGTTTTAAGAATGCTTGATAGAGATCTTGTAGGTGCTTGTCTCTATCTGAGGGATTGGAGCAAATGCAGTTATATCTTAGAGCTTGGCTGTAGACAATGGATCGTGTGGTGTGTCCTGGATGGAAGCTGGAGGCATGTAGGTAAGTGTAGCGGTCAGTAGGTTTCCGGTATAGGGTGGTATTTATGTGACCATCGCTTATTAGCACAGTAGTGTCCAGGAAATGGACCGCTTGTGTGGATTGATCTAGGCTGAGGTTGATGGTGGGATGGAAATTATTGAAATCATGGTGGATTTCACTTTAACCAAAAACAGACTCCAACGAGAGACTGCTGAGCTGGAATTGATATGCAAACTAGACACAATCAACTCAGGATTAAATAAAGATTGGGAATGGCTGAGCCATTACAAACATTGAATCTATCTCCCCTTGTAAGTATTTTCACACTTGCTTCTTATCAAACTGTACTGAGCTATCTTGATTATCACTTCAAAAGTTTTTTTTCTCTTACTTAATTGGCCTCTCAGAGTTGGTAAGACAACTCCCACCTGTTCATGCTCTCTGTATGTGTGTATATATATCTCCTCAATATATGTTTCACTCTATATGCATCCGAAGAAGTGGGTTGTAGCCCACGAAAGCTTATGCTCTAATAAATTTGTTAGTCTCTAAGGTGCCACAAGTACTCCTGTTCTTTTTGCGGATACAGACTAACACGGCTGCTACTCTGAAACCTAAAATTTCTAAGTCTCTATTAAAGAAAGCTGTAAAAAAACAACACAAATATATGGCTGGCCATCCTTGAATGGAGAAACACTCCCACCCAAGGCATTAATAGCAGCCCAGAACAATACTTGATGTTATGCTGCATGTGTACCTATGTGCCCATAGCCCCAGCATACTGGCAGTGGTGGAAGAAGTAATAGATAAAAAGGAAGAAAGACAAGCAAAGGCCAAAATCTACTACATCCGACAAACAAAAAAAACCTCCCAGAGCTACAAATGGGGGATCCTATCAGGATCAAACTATTTTCTCAGGATAAATCATGCACTTGGAAGCAAGCTATATGTATTGAGCAGATTCATCCGTCTTATAAGATACGTAACAGTGAATGGGTGTGTATTCACCAAAATTACAAATGCATTCACCCACAAGAACACAGGAGAAAAACCAAGAATGTGAAAGATGACAAAATGTGCATTTTGCTGAGACTTGATCAGCAGGACAAAGAAGGAACAGATTCTCAAAAATACCCCACCAGCAGAACCAAGTGCAAGGTAGTCTCCCATTGCCATAAGAGAGACTCACATTCTCTCCAACATCAAACCACCTGCAAGGTTTATACAAGACTCTGGACAATATTAGTACATTAAAGAACAATCCTCTCAAACTCAGAGGAAAATACCTTAGTTGCCAAGCAAGTAAGGCCTTGATTAGCTTAAAAAAAAGTTGGTGCTAAGTTTTATATGTATGATGCTGTGACCTTTATGTAGTATAATAGACTGTTAAGTTTGTAAGTACATTATGGTATTTAGGGTTAATTTTGTTATTTCAAATAAATGTGACAAAAAGGAGGTTAGGATAAATAGGTGCTATAGCATGATTGCATGTAGGAACTTAAAGAACTCTACTTTCAGGAAGTGCTTGATGAGAAAGAAAAGCTTATGTGGGGGAAAGAATAAAACCTGAATATTGCACTATTTTACTCTATTTCTTTTTATGCTGGAACATGGAAAAATAATTATCTGTTCTGTCATTGTGATATTTACAATGGTACAGTAATTTCAGATGATATGTGCTGAGTGGTAGAGTATCCCTAATCTCTTGTTGCGTAGAATTCTATTGTTTCATGCTTTAACTATAACCCAGGTGTCTGTGTATGTACTTTGCCAAATTATGAGAGGCACTGAGCACATATAACTCCGTGGGACTTAAATAGGAGTTGTAAGTGCTCAGCACCTCTTAGGAATTATTTCACTGTTTAGAGGAAGTTTTACTGAAGTTTAAATTACTGAGGTGATGGTTAAACTTCAAAATATTTGCCGGTTCAGTTCATATAATCTTAGCCAGCTCAAAAGTTCAGATACTTATAGGATTGTTATCCAAATTATCCTGACCTCTTGGGCCTTGGATATACTTCAAAGGTAAAATACATTAATTATAAGATAATATTGGGCAATAAGAATCCATCAGCAGCTGCAGGAGAGAGAAACAGGTTCACTAGATTAATCTCATGCCTTTGGTACGGGTAATGTATGGGTTTCCCTCATTTTATCCACTTCAGCAGAGAGGAGTAGTTTAACTAACTAAATGATTTGCAGCATTGACCACTCCAGTGAGAATCAGAGGGTTTCAGGATTCAAAAGATGTGTTCCAGTATGGTCTACTGGCCAGACTGAAGACTCATCCTGACTGAGATCATTCTGACCAATGTATTTATGTATGGCACTTTTCAATCAAGATTGCATGTGATCATATGCTAGGTTGAATTCTAGTTGTTGAAGTGGGAGGTTTTATGCTTAATGAACTGCAATTATGTAGTTTTTGCTGCTGTTTAAGATTATTGAGGACAGTGGTTGTATATGTATCTTGTAGAAGTAGATAATATAAATGTAATATTTGGAAGTGCAAAGGATATTCTTCTGTGATGGCTGCTGAATGACAATCCCTGGTGGTGTGGGTGAAGACCGAATAAACCTAATACATATTTTAAAAGTAATGGACCCAGAATGCTTTTAGCAGTATAATGGTGAACAATATACTGTAGGTGAAGTAAGGAAGAGTTACTTCTTGTGTCTTGCTTACCATACTCCTGCTAATACATGATGCTAATATTGAGGATAGAGTTAGAGAGTATGTGTTTTGACTTATTCCGAAATGGCTACAAATGTGTAGTAGAAGCCATATTGTAATACATAGGCTTTGGGTATATGTTGTCTGGCTATGCCGGAAGAAGGACAGGAGGCACTGAATGTGGTTAAATTAGGCTGCAACTTTATTCTTAACTGTCAGGGACTACCCGGTAGATAAAAGTGTACAGTGCAGGTAACTCCGTGATCATTTTCATATATACATAAATACTCCATCAACCCTCCCCCATATACCTATCCTGGACCCCAGCCAACCTGCAGCTGGGACTTCACCATCTCTCCAAATGAGGGTTGGGGTGGGGAGAGGGGGCTATAAAGGAGTAGGGGTTGGCTTCCTAGTATGTTAGTCATAGAAGCCCCAAACCTGCCTTTTTTGGTACTTTAATGAATACTGCCTTTTAAATTTGTTATCAATCCATTTTTTTCTGATCACTGTATCCATTCCCTATTGAGTACTTGCACTGGACATCCATCACATGCTTTCATAATGAGTTGTGACATCATAGCTTAACTTCTATTCCATGTTCGTCCCAACTAAGCCCTACCCTCCTACCCCCCCCCCCCCCCGAAGCTGCTGTGGGAAAAGTGACAAACCCCCTACTTTGCCTTAGCCAATCTGATGGTGAGGGGGGAAATTTCTTCCCAGCCCCCCAAGAAAGAAGTGACTTGTGCAATGCCCACAGCAGATCCTGACAACCTGCTATTTCACCACTTCCCTCAATGGGAGAGAGGGTGCTGCTTTGCCTGGGTCAGGTAAAAGAGGGTTTCTCCTTCCTGGCATGGACCTATATAATACCCCTCGCTTCTGGTCACCTGCAGGGAGGGATGGGTCAGCGTCCCCGTGCTGACCTGCTCTGCAGCTGCTGTAAAAGTCACTCCATGCCTCTCTAATCCCTCAAAGAGACAAACTGTCCTCCAACAAACCAGGCACCCCGCAACCCCCGCATAATGTATGATATGGTCATTAGTATGACATGTGAGATGGTAAATAAATTCCACAAAGGTTTTCGGAAGGATGGTGTTAAAATACTGAAAACCACAAACTGTCTAACAGCTGACAAAGCTGTTAAAGGTTACACAGGACTGAATATCTGACAATCTGATCAAACTACTTTCACAATATGAGCAAATGATTTATTCATTGGTTCTGAATCACCCCTTCTTATATGCTGTGCTTCACTGGCACAGTCTAGCCCTAAGCAATGGTGAAGAGAAGCAACCAACCATTCAATAGGGAGCATAGACCAGTATTATAGCCCTTGCCAAATTCTCTGGTTGTTTCCCCCAAGGCCAGCATCTCCTCTGTCTTGTCTGGTTAGAGCTCCAGCCAGCAAATCCAGACCCGAATCTTCATAACAATGGGAACACAAAGACTATGTTGCCCTTGGGGGGATACAATAAGGCAGATGCCCTGGTTGCACTTTGTTAGGTGAGGAACACAACACACTCAGGACTGAGACACTCAGGTTTATTAATTCAAACCTTTATTTGGACTAAAAGCATACCTCATGATTTCAATTACCATTAAAGCAACGAATGACAGATATATGGAAAAAGATATTATTCAATTAACTTCTCCTGGGGCATAGCATGGGTTTCTCTTACAAGATTCCAACTATCCCCTTACTCCCCTTACACATACAGCATAAGTATTTCCCTGTTCTGTCCCAACTCAATCACTCTACATGACTCATGCGTATGACATTTCCAACACCTTTGACTGTCAGAGTAAATCTTAGTGGGCACTCAGTTTTTATGTTCAGGAGATTCAAAAAATTAAAGTAGAGCCCTCTTTCTGCACTGTTCCAAATATCATCTCCCTTTGCAGTGATGGAAGTAAAATACAAAGGATGCAGGATTACTTGCTGGGTCAAAAAAAAGCTACTTTTGTTGAGCAAGTATATTTCCTGAAATTTTTTTTCCTTTCTACATACTAGAATTTTTGGTAAATCTGTTTGGTTTTTCAATGCTATATTTTCTTTGAGATATAGTTTGGTCTATAACTTCTAATTGTATCCATCAGTTATCCTCAGCTCCCTTACTTATCTACAAGTCTTATTGTTGACTATTACTTTATACCGCAGTAAAACCATGGTACATAAATGTACTACACATCCTAATGTAATTAGCTGTTAGAAAAGGGCACTGCCATTTTGTGCTCAAACTTATCCATTTTATGTGAATGTAAAATTACACAAGACAAAAATGTATGAAAATGTTATTCAGTTACTACATACTTAATGATTAGATTAAAATCAATAACCAAACAAGACTTAGGGCCCAAGTCTGTAGTCATTAACATCAGTTGGTGTTTTGGATGCTTAAGCAATGCACACTGGAGACCATAAAGATCATAATGTAATTTGTTGTAGTTGAATCATGGCAGACATCCTCCAAGTACAACATAAAAGAGTAACATTTTTCTAGGATGTTTTAATGATATTTTTCCTGGTGGCTACGTTCTCAAATTAAATGTATTTTTATTTATTTGTGCTGTGGTAGTGCCTACAGGAATTAGGGTTCCATTGCATTAGACATTATACGCATGCAAAGGGCCAAATCATGACTTTTGGTACCCACTCATGTAGGACAGTAAGGGGACAGTGTGGATTTTGGATGAAGTTTTAGTGTCTCCTCTTATTTAATATAGTCAGTTTCCCTCCTTGTTTAGTCCTCAAAATTTAATAATATTAATATGTAAATCATGTTACTCTTTATAATGTAGTAGTAATTGATTTAAGGAAGAGTAGTACCCTCTTCAATGGCTTTTTAAGGTAGAAATAATAATTGTAGCAATCACATTATGCATTAAGTTCAAGAGAAATTTTGTCTGACTTTGACAAAAATGAAATGAGCAGCAAATAAGAACTGCAGACATCATACCTCTGGGATTTTAGGCAGAGCCTGTCCTAAAAGCTGCATTTCTTCTTTAATTTACATTTTAAGGGCTCATCAAGGTAAGAGGCAATGAAGTCAGAAGACTGAACGTGTAATAATTTTCTTTTCTTTTGAACCAGAACAAAGAAAAAACCCTTCAAGGTCAGATAATTTTTAAAATTGTAAGGGGTCTATTCTTTCACACCACATGAAGCCAAATTTATGCAGTTTAGATGGAAGAGTGGTGGAATGTGACTTTCCTCTCTGTTTTATATGAAATTACTATTCTGTAGCCTACATTTTTATTATACAATGGGACTTTCCTCCAGTGCACAAGAGAGGCAGAGGTCCAAAAGTGGATGGCCAGTTTTAGCATGTATAACTGTTAACATCAAGGTCAGTATCAGCTAGCGGTTAAAAAATAACTACTTTCAAACATTTTCACCAATATACTGGATACAAATAAGCTTTACCCCAACATTAGAAGTCAAGTTTCCTTGTTTCTACATATATTTTTTTCTAAATCATTGTTATGGAGAAAATAAAAGAAAAATACCATTCTTTGTGTATACTTGAATTCCAAAATTACAATGAAATATATGCCAATATTCCATACTGCAGGGCCATTTCAACTCTTCAGTACCAAATATTTGCTGGGAATATTTGGTTTTCCTCTGTGTTAGCCTGGTATTAGTAGCATCCATATCTGGCTTTGAATTACTACCAGAGTGTTCTAGTTACAGAACCTACAGAGTCAGAAACTTTTTGTGCGTCAGTTTACTTATGCAAAAGCATCCCTCTATAATAGACCATGCTGGCCCTTTAAGGGCAGGCATGAGCCAGAACATCTGTTAAAGGGCCTCAGCCCTGTTAAGGCCAGGAATTTTTGAAGCTGTAGTCTCCAAACAGGTCACATCACTGCAGACTGGAATCATGGACTGCTGAAACAAAGGATGATGTACTATATAAGGGCAACTTTACATTCAGGAGGAAGAGGACTAGGGAGGACTATGTGGTGGGAAACTTGGAAGGAGCAATAGTAGTGGCTTGCTGGTGGGAGCTCTCCAGGGAGCTAGGTTTTGAACTGAGACAGGTGTGGGGGTCTGTGCTAAGAGGGAATGAAAGCTGGGTGGGGCTTGGTGAATGCCATAAATACAGAAACAGCCAGAAATAGTAAGTAGCCCTTATAAAGAGGAACAGCTTGAACTTTGGGGAAAGCAGCTGTTTCACTACATATCCAGGACTGGAGCCTGGAGTAGAGGGAAGACTTGAGCTCCCTGCAAATCATGGTGGTCAACACCTCTAGAGGAAAAAAGCCTTGCTTTCAGATGAGTTGAAGGACTGCAGTTGTATGTAGCATGATATAGTCACAAGCATAAAGGAGTAGCAGTAGTGCCAGGAGCATGGACATAAGTATGTAGGATAACCACTGTTCCCCAACTTGTTCATATTTTAAGCTTAGTTGAGTTCCCATTAAATGAGTAAAAAATAAATTATAGTCCAGACTTTAATTCTAATCACAGTCATGTTCTTGGACTCCTAGGGCACTCTTCTGCCTCTGTGTAATTACTCGTGTATCTTTTTGTTCTTACCACATATCTACACATTGGCAGCATAGGGATATTAGCTGCAGGATGCTAAGGGAGAAAGTAAATAGTAAGTCAGCTTGCATATAAAGATCAATTTTATCTCTTATTTCAAGACTGAATAAACAGAATTACTTGCATAGATCTCAACCCTCATCTTTTTACTTTGTTGTCGGTGGAGCTGGTAGTTTCAGTATACAGCATACCTCTGAAATGCATAAGAAACACAAACAGGAGACTCTCATACAATTTTTATAAGAAGTGTAAGTGTGATTCTTATAGGTCCTTCCTGGATAGATCTTATCTGGTCCTTACTAAGTTATAACTTCCTCGTAATTCAACTTTGCTTGTTTTTAAGTAGTTTGATTTTTCTCTCCCTATATACCATCATTAATATCACTGGGTGTTATGCATATGTAGGAGGAAGAGCAGGGGACTCCAGTACATTCCTGACGACAAAAAGCAATCCATCTAAATGATAAAAGTATCTACTGCACAAATGCTTTCCCCCACTGTGCATGCCAGTTAGCTGGGCTGGGAGTTGAAGCGTTCATGTGGTGAAGGGGAGGAGAAACCATTACCAGTCCCCCTCAGCAGATGCAGTAGTCTCTCTGCTGCATAGTGGTACATCCTCCAGCCTGATCTGCTCCTCATTCATCTCCCTTGTACAAGAAGCCAGATATCAGTGAAGCTTAACTTCACAGGGGACAGGAGTAGCACTCCCTGCATGGCAAACAAATTCTGTCCCACCCTTTGTGTAGTGAAACAATCCCTGTTCCTATGCCATTTTGCAAAGGTTAGATTAGGATTTGCTTTAGAAGAAACAATCATTAATGTAGGTCTGATACGTCTGATAGAGGGAAGGTATTTATAATGCTGAAGAGTTCGCAGCCAGATGTAATTTTGGTATCTCAATGGATGCTTTTATAGTTTCTTGTAGAAGAATGTATGGAACATCCATAGACATTTACAAACTCTACAGACTTCTCTATAGAAGTTGAATAGGCAGAAGACTTTTATTTATAAAATATAGCATATGATATGGGCTCCCAGTACCAATGGGAGATACATGAACCCTAAAAGGAGAAATGCACCAATTTCAATAACAGATGTATTGATTTTTCTCTCGATTTGTATAGAATATAATGTTAAGGAAGAAGATTGGTCTTGTGTATGTGAGGTGCTCAGATAATACAGGTTGAACATATGTAAATACCTAAATGGAATTTTCTGGAAACCTTGTATAAATTACCTTCCCAGCTGTATTTCTGCTTCTGTAGGTGTCATTCTTAAGTACCAAGAAACAAGACTGATATTGATTACTATAGCTCAAGCAATATGAATCAACATGCATGGTATTTTCTTCAGTTTCTATTAGGTCAAATGAGTTAAAAATAGGTCAAACACACAAAAGCTGTCATTCCACCAAACACACAGATACCCAGGTTTACAACTATTAACAGAAAGTGAGGAAATCTGAACTAGCAGAGAATGTTAAAAATTTGTTTTAAGAAAAGACTTCATCTTTCCTCAGAGGCAACTGTGACATGAACTTTCTATGACTTTCCAGTAATTCCTGGCAGCCTCTTTTGTGTGTCATAATTTTAAAATCTGATATCTAAGGACCTGCCAGAGCTAGAAACAAGTGCATTAGCTTGGATTCTCCCCTTTTCATGAACATAAATTTCCTATTTTAATTCTAATAAATCACAAGATTTCAGACCTTAAACCTGTCACTTGCCTGGGACTGATTGATGTATGTCTAGCACTTCCAAAACGGTGCAATTTTGCTATGGAAGTTCCATATTGGGATGAGGGCCAGAAGCAAACATTTGTGTGCTGTGTTGATTTAAAAAAAATGACAGTACTTTGGAGCTGCTCAGAGATTTGGAATGTTAGAATGAGTCCAGCATAATGGAGTAATGGGTAGAGTGCAGGTAAGCCCATCAAAGGTGCATGATGTATGAAATTTAGCATATTGATATTACTCTCCCGTGTATTTATATTTATTTTTAAATTTAACAGTCTGATTTGTATCCCTAACGAGTAAATTTGGCTTGCCTGTACATGGGTATGAACAGCCTGAAATTGAGTAACTGATGTGGTTCCTTCAGCCAACTCCCCTGCCCCCAGAATAGGTGGTTGCAGCAGCAACAAAGGATGCCCTGAATCTAAACAGGAGGATTCTGTCCCTTTTTGATTCCTGCATAATCCAAAGCAATGCCCAGTAACTGGGCTTTGAACAAGGAGAAGATCTGGATTTAAACTTTATCTCTTTCAAGTTTCAGTGTATCATAAAAAGTTACATTGGGTTTGTCACATGATTTTCAGCATTCCCACTGAGCTGTCAACAAATTGACCTATGCAAATAAGAATAGCTGTTGAGATGTTTCAGCACCTGAAGTTAGAGATGCTACTTCAAAATATTGTGAAATAAATTATCCCTGTGTTATTAACTGTCTTTCAAAGTGTCCTCTGTGCTGTTCACACTTTAAAACGTTATTTACAATATAAATGTAAATGTATATTTACAATATAACTGAATATGAAGTTAAAAAGAAATCTCGACCTTTTAAAATTATTTCTAAAGGTGAAATACATTAACTAAATGCCACTAGCTTTAATACAATTTTAGTAAGTATGGGTCCTGGAAGATCATGTTGTGACTCATGAAATCCACCTTACTAAATTTCAGTTGCCTTTTTGGATTTGATTCTAAGCAGGCTCAGGATTGAGAGGCTATTTTAAATCTTTAGAAACTTTGATCTTGAATCAACCCTTTTGAGGGAATTATTATTCAGTATTTAGATGGCAGGATTTCCCAAAATGTTGAGTGCTTTCTAAACACAAAGCAAGATGCTTTGTTTCAGTTGCGGAAACAACCCAGAATGGAAGCTGCAGTTTTCTGAGTTATGTGGAATACTTTTGAACTCTGGTTTTACAAGTGGGCTTTTCATTCTTTTCAGCAGATCATGCTGTATACTTTATTATAATTTCTATAGTATCATAAATGTGCATAGTGCATGATATATCTTTTATAGGTTGCTGGTAATAAAGATTTACCTTGCACCTGTACCAAGCCCAGGTAATTAGGGTTGGCAAAGGAGAGTTCCTCAAAGGCGAAATTGCTTAAATACTTCTCCCAACAAAGACAATGGACTGTTACACTTTTGAACCAACAGTGACTCCTACTATTCCTGCTCCTCCATTCTTTCAGGGGTGTATGCAATGGTTGGTGAATCCATAAACTGTTGGATTTACTCGCCCTGCCCCTCATTCTATCTTTATCTTTTCTCCTTCCTCATCCCCACCAAAGTTTGTTGAATGGGAGTAGTCATTATTTATTATTGTACTACTATAGCAGGCCAAGCTTCTGGTCCCATTGTGCTAGATTTTGTATAAACACATAGTAAGAGGGAGTCCCTGCCCCAAAGATTTTACAATCTGAATAGAGAAGACCAGAGCTGAGCAAATAATTGATATTTCAGCTCAGTGGCCAAACTAGAAATCTGTGTGTGTGTGTGTGTGTGTGTGTGTGTGTGTGTGTCTGAGCTGAATAGCAGGGGGTGATAGAGTATATGTTAAATTCTGAGTTTACTGGTGTTACAGGATATAAACCAGCATAACCAAGATCAAGTTTCTCAATGTATGCTTATAGATACAGCACCTAGAATATAGTAGAACAAAACAAAGATACAAACAATATCCCCTTTAATTCTGGGTGATGGCTAGAGTAGTACCAGTTCACATGATATTTTATATATTTAAAGTTATATTTTCCCTGTCTCATACTCTAGGGGATATACACATATAAAAGAAAAGTTTTAATGAAATTCACTAAACAAATCATTAAACAAACACCTAAAACCTTCCTAACCCCTAATCCTCCTGTGTGTGATGTCTTGAGGATAGACTGTCCAGATTCCTGATTGAGGCCCTACTTCTGGGTTTCATTATGTCCTCTTTATGCCACCTCTGCTGGGCCACAAAGTCAGCAGAATTAGCCATTAGTGAATACCAGCCCAGGGAATTCTTCTGGTGGCCTACTCCTGATGGAATAATAGCCTTGTAACACAACTCTTACAGTACTAAGAGACATGTTGTGTTGGGGAACGGAAGGTGTATGGCGGGACTGTGCTATGTTCAGTCCAGGGGCCCGGACTAGAAGACCTCTTGAGATCCCTTCCATTCCTACGATTCTATGAGTCTATATATTCTTTGCAGTCATTGCAGATAATTGCAGCTTTATAACAGCTCTTGGGTCTTGTCTATTTTATGCCAATGATCAGAGTAGTCCCTGACAGGTTCCAGAATCTTTGTTCCCTCACAACCTTCCTAAGCTGTGCTAACTGAGCTCAGCCACAGCTCAGCTGGGGTTTTTAAAACAATCAAAGAAGAGTTTTCTCTCAAAGAATCCAACCCAGTTTTTACACATTTCATCATATACTGGAACAGGACTTCGGGATTTTAGTCAGTGGAATAGAAATACACATCAAGTGCAGACATAATTAATGAAGCTTATAAAATGTGTGCCTCAGTACCTTGATTTAAGAAGCTCACCAGCATATTGGGATATAATAGGGTATATGTTCACATGTACAATGCATTGCATACAGCTTACGTTTGCATATCCTGTATGATAACTAGAATAGCGAATATATACTGGAGATGGCATCCTACACTAGACAGTGCAATGCTGGAGAATATGCTTATAAACAAAAAGCACTGTCATTGGTGTTCTACTTCTTTTCTCCTCTTCAGTTTTAAAAAAAAAATTGTTTTCTTCAACACTTTTCTTTTATGTACTGTCTTTACATGTTTTTGTTTTTCCCCCCACAGTCAAGCTATGTTATGAGTGCTGAATGCTGATTAAAAAAAATTTAGTCTAATACAACCTAGTCATTTTTGATTCCTAAACACCAGCCCATCATTTTTTGACTATCAGACAAATTATGCTTGATAATTTTGATAGCATCTATTCTAGTCTACAAATGGAATTTAAGTATTTTTTTTAGTTTTTATTAGATTATTTGTGGGAAAATGATTTATTAAGGTCTGTCATTAATCTTTTACTATTTTTTATTTTGACAGGAGGAAACCAGTAAGGATGTTTATGTGGTGGTCCGCTGTTTTATTTCTTGGATGCATTTCATTGAGAGCAGAAGGCTGGCCAGCCAAGGAAGGATATGACTTTAAGCCCTATCAGCCTCCAGTAAGATTACGCCACAAGGTACTGATTATTTTCTAGCATTCTTCGCTTTTCCACAAATAAGGAATAATTGACTCAATAGACTTTTTTATTTTATCAGAATAACCATTTAGAAAGAAACTCTTTCCAATAATGAAATCTTCAGAATATTGCTCTGATTAATCAGTATAATGGAGCTGCTTTGCAACTCTCCAGGGATCAAAACAACCTTAAGTCTAGTTTCTATAGCCACAAGATAACTTCCTTTGCATAGGGTGATTCTCTAGTGGTACAGAATTATCATAGCATCTCCTAAACTGCTCCTCACTGGGCTGCCAGTTTAGGTGAGTGGCCATGGAAAGGTATACCTAGCTGCTATAATGGGTCCTCGGGGTTGCCTGCAGTTGGCATAGACTAAAACAGCCTTTTAATTGCTTTAACTTATGCCAAAGACAGAAGCAGCACCTGGACAGCCTTAAGATCTAGGCATGGGGCCACAACGGTGACTTAAAACCACCTTTGCCCCCTACTTCTGGGCTTGTGCCAGGTGCACTTCAGCTGGAGAATCAGGGCCATTATCTGTATTAAATATCTAAGTATTTTGAAACCATCAAAGTTGCTGTTAACATTTCAAGGTGTTTTAGTTTAATTTCTTTGTACAGTTTACAAAATATCAAAACTATTTCCTGATATTTGTAAGTTTGTAAAGATGAGCCCAAATACTGAAGTTCTCACTCGGTCTATATTCAGGTGAAACTCACCATTGAAACCAGTGGAAGTTTTGCCTAAGTAAATACTGAAAGATTTGCCCATGAATGTACATTATTTATGTAAGTACAGTATATATCTTACAGATGAAACATAGAATATGTAAACACTATATTTTAGTAAAATTACAAAGAAATGCTATAGCATGAATCCTCTGTGGATTATTGTTCCAATATCAGCATGTACTAAGAATGTCTTGAGTACGTGAGGCCCAGTCCTGCAAACATTCATATATGTGCTTCATTTTAAATGGGCAAGTGGACTACTTGGCAGGATCAGGGTCTTAGACTTTACCTGTTAATTCAATTCCATTTATGCAATTTCAGAGCAGTGTACTCTAGCATAGTAGCAAGGAGAAGAAAGAAAAATGAGAAAACAATAGACTGAAACGAGGAGGAAATGAAAACAGACAGGAAGGGTGACCACAAAAACAACCCTGGAAATACAGACAGTTTAGGTGGAAAAGAAAAAAGAGGAAGAAAGGAGATGAGAGCAGAGATAGAGACAGAAGCAGGAGATAAAAAAAAAACTAAGAATACATTTTTTAGATTTATGTGGTCTCTAGTTAATACGTCTTAGGTTACTGTTAGTCTGTTTGTAGTGTTGTTGGTGGAGTAATTCTTAGATAGCAGTTTTATGTTTGAAACAGAATATGATGCAGATTACAAGAATAGTTTGTGGAGATTAACATAGATAAAAATAGAGGATTATTTTTTGTCTCTCATCTCTAAACCATCATTGCTTTATTTTATTTAGTCAATTCTATTAAAAGGCCTCTGATATTATAATCATAAATTTTTGTTTGCAATTAGTTGTGAGAATGTATCAGGCTGGCAGTGTTTTCCTGAAACACCCTCCCTCTAGTGTTGGTACTTCTGGGAAAGGTTTAAATGAGTCCTGTTGACTCACTGAGATGTCTTGTCATCACCATCTGTCTATAAAGGAAGTGGGATTCTCTCTCAGAGAGAAGAAAGATGTAGACTGTGGACTGAACATTCCTAAGGGGAAAAAATCCTCTGAACAGTCAAACCTAGTAGAAAGTGTGAGCTGGTGTTCATTACTTTATTGTTGTAAAACGAAACCCCTAGAATTAGGTGAGTTTGGATTTTAAAGTGTGGCCTTTTTTATACTGCAGGTTGGTAAAGGGCCCTGCTTACAGAGTGCAATCAATGATGGGTAGAGCTGGTCAGGAAATGGTTTTCCTGTCCCATGAAAATTTACAAGATTTCAAAAATTTTCCCATTCTACATTGGTATGAAACCAAGACTTTTAAAAGTTTTTTCAATAAACACCCAGAGAAAGAGATCCCAGAATAGCCTGGTGGTTAGGTTACCCACTGTGATATGGAAGAATCTTCCTGATTTAGATCAGAGACTTGATTCTGAATCTTCCACATTTCAAGTGAATGCCCTAGCCACCAGGCTGTTGGCTATTCTGGGGTGTCGTTCTCTTTCTTTCTGGTGTTGACCACAATTCTATCCTGGACTTGGGAAACTTTTCTGACCAAAGTTTCATTAAAATTAGTACATTCTCATTAAAAGTTTTGATTTTGACAAATTGGCATTTTCCGGGGGGGGGGGGGGGAATTACTTTGTAAAAAATTTCCTGACCAATTTTAATGATGGGAATTATTAACTTCTGATTTACTTTAGTGGAGTAATTCCTGAGTTACACTAGTTCAAGGGAATCAGAATCATGTCCACTGTCCTTGAAAATAACTGTTAAGAAGTAGGGGGACTGGAATGTTATGTTTTACTGCAGAAGTGATGGCACATTCTGTTAGCATATCTTGTATTTTTATTTCTTTGAAAAAGATAAAATTAAAGTTTTAAAAAGAGAAAAAAGTGAGTGATAAAAGTGAAGAGAACATAGGAAAAGTGGAAGAAAAGTAGATGAAACTGAGAACTAAAATGTCTTCTGATATCTAACCAACAAAATCTGTGTGTTTATTATTTTCTGGAAAATGTTTCTAGATGATAAAATGATCAGTATTAGTATAAAACAAAAAGATACAAAACATGTTCTAAAGTCAGTTTTTTTGTAATCAGTTCTGGCACTGATATGTATTCAATGTATTTAACAAATAATCATATTTTATATCGGATATGTACCATGAGAATCTGAGCCTTTTTCTGCTCCCAAAAAGCATTTTATATTTCAAATGTTTAAATAAATAGATTCAGTTAGGTAAGATTGCTTATTGCAGGTGAAAGATGATCACAAGTACAGCATGGTGTTACTTGCTATTGAGTAAGTAACATTTCTGAATGGTTTATGGCTGCATAAAGTGAAAACAAATGAGGATTCACTGTTGCTGCAGTGCTGGGAAGCTTGACCAATTATTACAGTACAGTCAGAGTAGTTTCAACTGTCAGGTGAAAACACAAGTATCCCATTTCTTCTTAGTTAACTTGAAATGATTAACTTATCAGCTTGAGGAGGTAGTTATTGTTTACAGTGTTTCTATAGTTAGGAAGTTTAGATATTCACAGAGGTTTTGTGCGTTTATATTTAAAAATGAATTATATACCACTTTGGTGCAGAATTTTTTGTTTCTTTTTTGCAGAGTTGCAAGTAGGTATAGGAAAACTCAGGAAACTCTGAGGTTAATTTAAACCATCTTTTATTTTTGTATATATATATAAATAATTTACAGTATACATGGCCAAATTCTGATATTAGTGGGTTTGTGTGGATGGAATTTAGCCTATTGAGTTCTGAAGGGAGATCACTGACAATTAAAATGTCACAATGATACACACACAAACACAAAAGAGCTGCCAAGAATGTTACCAGGGAAAGATATAGTTGCCACTGAAGTCAGCAACACCCTTGCTAAAGATAATAAAAAAGAGAGAGGATTCCCTAATCCACTGATTTAATATGCTGAGTAGTAAAGTCTATTCTAAATTAAATCAATAGGTTCTTCAGATATCACTAGCTAATGCTCAGTGTATGAATTCTCTAGAAATGCCATGCAAATTAGCCAACTGAAACCACATCACCCAGGAAAACAAATATAGACATCTAATACGTACCAAACTCTAGCTTCCCCGTGTAAATCCTATAGTACTGTGGAAATAGTGGAACAGGAAACTAAATCACCACTGTTTTTCTCACCGTGAAGACATAGTTCAGAAGTGGGTCACTGTCAGCTTTCCTAGAAACATCATGTGACTTCCCACAGCCGTTCTTCCATTTGCCTTTTCCTCCTGCCCCAGAGAACCTTTCTATCTTATAAGCAAGCAAACAAACACGCCACTTGGTTCCAAACTGTTTCTCTTTCTCTCTAGCCATGCTACTCTAACCAGGGTTAGAGAGGCCTGGGGGGGAGAGATTGATGGTGAGTACTTGGGTTCGTTGATCTCTGTGGTAGCAGACAGAGGAAGACAAGGCAGAAAGAAATCGTGTCTACAGTGTAACCAGAACTGAGAGGTTTAATATTAATCCCACTGGTATTGCTTGTCATTAACTCTCAGTGTGGTGTTGCTAAACAAAGATGCCGGTTTTAGGTTCGTGATGCTAAGTGCATGATCAATGGTTAATAAAGTTTCAGATGTCCATGATTTCATGCAAATGGTTTGTATTGCATCACTGAAAGCTTGTTGGGTGATACTGCTAGACTGCTTTTGGTGCAGTTGATTCTGGGCAGGCATTCAACTCAGCCTGAATTAAGGAGGAATCAGTGAGGAGGTGATATGGCTGTGCTTTTTGTATCCAATCTGCAATTCAAGAGGTGCCCTACACCATAACTGGATAGAATACAGTGTATCTATCTTGTGTGGGAGTCATGAGATGGAGTTAAACTGAGACTGGTTCTGCTGTACCAGTCGCTTGCTAGACAGGGAAGTCCCTGCATGAGTTTATGGGTTTCCTCACCACAGTGGCATTGGAGCCTCTGTGGCTGCTAATGCTTTGTGCCTTAACAGCCATCTCATGACCTCTTTTGAATCAGCTCAAGATTTCTTAACTAATATAATGACCATGGAACTATCACAGGTAATAACTGTCTCATTTCACATAATTTGCCACACTCTAAATTTAGTTTCTGGATTGGGATTGTAGGTTAGGTAGTTAGCACTTTTGAATTTGTCATGGTCTGTTCATTGCCTTCCTCAGTTTAGAGGTTGGGACAGACTTACCTTGCTGGGGTGAGGGACTTGTGTTGATGGTCTGCCCTTACTGGTCAAGGGAATCGGAGCTCTTTCAGAGGGCCATTAGAGTCTATATTATTCTCCCAAAAGATTTTTATCTTTATCTCTTTTATCTTCAGCCATCAAAAGGGTAGTCTCTGTTCTCCAGCTTCATTTTCATAGATCACCTCGGTTTACAAATGACCCGCAATAGATGAAATAAGATGAAAGATGTTTTGACAACAGATGATTCAGACTGATTGGAACATACAGATTATTAAAAAAAAAATATGCCATGACTGTAGAGAACGTATTCCCTTATGACTGATGCAGGCCAGCAGGGAACAACTAGTCTCATCATTGACGAAGACTGTTAACACTTCCCAATATGTACAAGACTTTCTTAAGGAGACAGCTGTGCTGTCTTTTGCATCACTTGACATTGACAATCTTGCAAACTAGCTTTCAATATCTAATCTTTCATTTTTGGCTAACTTTATACAGAAAGATGTGGCAATACAAGTCTGAGTACTTAGATACCTCAGTTCTGGACCTGGGCTGCAATGTTCCTGGCCAACCCCAGTACAGTCTACGGGTGTGGGTGATCACACTGGTAGTTAATGAATATTTGGATACAATGACATTGGAACTACCATTTCCTCATTTACACTTTCTCATGACAATACCATTACATATTATTATATGTTAATAGAAAAAAATGTTTAATGTTATTTTGATAGGTTTCACTTTATCATTAGGAATTACCAGAAATTTCTTCCCCATTACCCAATTCACTTTATAGTATTTCAGTAAAAAGATCTCAAAATGTGAAGGGTCCATACAAGAAAATGATTTTATGAGAGGAAGTCTAATTTCATCAATTTTTAATTGAAAGTATTAAAAGTTTCATTTATGGTATTTTTAATACCCAGTATATAAAATGACCAGCTGGCGTCCAAGCAGTATGTCTCATCCTGCCTTCTGGAAATTTTCTAAGGGAATAAAATTCAATTATCTGTAACTTGTCAACTCTGTGCATGTAAACTGACAATAGTTCAGGCATTACCATAATATCATGTAAATTAAGTTCAAATGTTTGACTGTATGAATTAGACTTAAACTAATGGACCACTGGACAACTGGGGTATTTCCAGTTATCAAGAAAATGTTCTTGTGATTATGTCACTTTGGCTCAGCAATAGCCTATTATATCTGATCACAGAATTTTAACCACTGCTCAGTATCATATCTCTGTGGTCCAAACTGGGGCTTCTTAAAGAGCATGTTTCCTTAAGTAAGATTTTCCACCATTAATTTTAGAACAGTGATCCATATTTATATTTTAATTGTGCAGTACTATTAGTTGTCTGGTCTTGCTTAAGTGGTTTATCATCACTGGTTTTATTCAAAAGAACATTGTCAAAATTATGCCTTGCAAGAAAAGAAAAAGAAAATGAACAAAATCCTTGTCCTATCTTTCATTGTGGTCACGAAAACAGAACAGCAGGTAGAACAGAGGGTTTAGGTATAAGAGGAATTTCATTGGTGTAATACTTCAGAAAGATGAATAAGAAGTTCTAGAATCTGGAGGAGATTACTGGTAGAATTTTCAAAAGAACTCCGCTCTGGCCTAACTGCTGCCACTCCGTCAATGGTAAAACGTCCATTCACATCAATAGAAGCATTTAGTAAAATCAGTGACGAGCGAGCATTTCTAAACATTTTACTCCAGGTTGTCTTTTTATATCAAACTCCACAGAATATTTTGCTGTGGTTATTGAGGGGGATGTCTGCATGTTAAGCTATGTCTGAATGTTATTTGGGTTTAGTGTTTTGCAAGTTTCTCTTGGTTCTCCATAAGCAAAACACTGAATAAATTTGTAAGGGCCTTTCCATTTGGAAGTTGTCTTGCACTGCTGATGAGCTGTTGTAGATCATTTATTAATATTAAGTCTCACTTCTGAAATCATTAGAAATTGTTTTTAGCACCCTAGTGAATTTTCTGCTGACAATATGCATGGCTGTGGCAGTGAACGCAGAGAGTAAAAGTAATTTCAGTGAACAAGCATATTCTGTGGATTTCAGAAAACCAACTGAATAGAATCCTGAGAAGCAGCTGTGGCTCCTTGCCCATGGCTAAGAAATATCGAATGTGCCCTGTACTACTATATGTATAGCAGAGCTATATCTCAGTTATGCTTGTATAAGATATGCATCTCCTCTCCTCCATGCTGCAATGTGTATTTAAGCTGCTAATTCTTGAGAATTCTATAAAACTGCTCAATCATGATGCTGGAATGGGCATGGTATTGAGTATTGTGTTTAGTTATTGATCTGAAAAGAGAGAGGACAACTAAAAAATATACCTGACCTATCTGTTGTCATATAAACACCCCCTTCTTAAAAATAAATAAAAATAACGTACACCAGTGTGAGAGCTGTAAGACAATCCACAACATTTGATGTTTTATCAGCTATTTCTACAAGTCAGAATATTGATGTTCCCCTGGTGTTAGTAGGACAGGTGATTTGCTAGGTTGCTCCAATCCTCAACTCTGGAAGCCAGCCTTACTCACTTGCCACAAGAACACATTTTCAGCCTCATAACGATATACATGAAATCACAACCTATAACATTACTATAACAGCAATGCTCAGTGCATCATGAGCCTTCCGAAGACACCCGACATGACAAACTTTGCATTGGATACCACACAATCATAGTATAAGGATGAACATGGGATGTAGGATGTTCCCCCGAGGTACAGAATGTTACACCTCCCCCCTTGGTTTACTGCAAGAGCATTAGTCACGGACTATCTCAAAGGCAGTTTGTGTTATAGTCCTCTCGGCATTCAGCCATTAAGGCCATGAGATGGTGTGCCTCAGTTTCCCCATTCACACACAGCAAACCAGGTTTTTTATGGTTTCTCTGCTGTGATAAGCTTTAAACCTGTTTACAGGTATTAATTGAAAAGTAGCATTATTATAAGGGTTAACATCCGTGTCAAAATTCTTATTCCCAAAATGTAACATGAATACCAAAATTTTTATCACAGATGTGCATTTAAAAGTATCTTTATGATACCACACCCTCTGTTCAGATAGTGTAGTTTGAGGTTAGTTTGTTCATTACCCATGGTGTCCTTTGACTTTCTCCCATGTAACCCGTCACTGGCTTTTCTTTCCCTCCAGTGTTCTCCTCTGTGTGGGCTCTTAATTTAATCATATTTCTGGAATTTTGGTGCCTCAGGGTCTGGCAAGATAGGTGTTCAGGGGGATCCTGCACATTGGCTGGCCCTTTGAGGAGCGGTCTCCCAACCCCAGGACTGTACATATATAGAAAATCCAGTTCCCCTTTAGGGATTACCCGGTGTTTCCCCCTCTCAGCAGTGAGTCCTTCCCTGCCCCCTAGGAGGCTGTGATCTGTGCTCTGTGGGCTAGGTGTGTTTACCCTTTGATCAGATGCAGCTTTTCCATTATTGCTCCCTATCTCTCACCAGCCTGGGAGAAAACACCCCCTTTGTCAGTTGGGTCTTTGTGTTCTCACAAACTACCACCTGGCAATTTCCTGGTCTCAACTCTTGTGTTGCCACAGGTGTGGGAGCTGCATCTTGATGTAAAGAGACACAGTTACTTTCCAAAAACTTATCAGAAACAGCATCCTGAAAAACCGGGACCTGGATTGGGGTACCCTCCATCACCTCTTTCTCTGTCCCTGAGAAGTCAGCTGTTGTGACTGCTCCCCTCCTGGGGTCACAGGCTGAGTGCCTGGGTGCACAGATGCTGACCCAGCCATCCTCCTAGTGTCCTGGGCATTCTGTCCCAAATGACTAATGAGGAAACATTCCTGTACCCCCACTATTCCTTCCCTAGTTTCCTCCTCTGGGCCCCCTCCTAAGACACATTTCTCTGTGCTCCCTAGGAAAGGTTCCATCCCTTGTTCATCTGTAAAACTCTGCCAGCTAACAACTGGGACAGTTTCCTTAATCACTGACAACACCTCTCCTGCGCCTGAGGGCATGTTGCCTTCTGCTGGAAAGGAGCTAGTCTCAGCTCCTCCCATACTTGGAAACACACTGCTTCTCTGTGTTACAGAGTCACAGGAATCCTCACCCACATCAATGGTTTCTGAGATTCCCTGCCCCTTCTCTGGGCTCTCCTCTGGGACACATTTCTCTATGCTCCCTAGAGCTGGGTTTATCTCTGGTTCAGCTGTGACCTGCTGGCAGCTAACAACCTGGACAGTTCTCTCCCTGGCAGGCATTACACCCCCATCCCTTCCTGATGTAGTGTTGCCTCCAGTTGCAATGCAGGAGTTGGTCTCAACCACACTCCCCCCTGGAAGCATGTGGCTTCACCCTGTTGCAGAAGAATCAAGGAGACTCTCTCCCATTCTCTCAGCAGTTCCTGAGACCTTCCCCTTCCCTTTCCCCTTCGGCGTCCCAGCATAAAACTCCCTCCTGCTGCAGGCAAATACTTTAACCTGAGCTGCACGGAAAAAATCATTACCAAGAAGCAGGTCGACTAAGAGGTGTTTCATTACCCCACAGTCAAAACGTTTCCAAAATCTTCCCACACCACATGGATTTTAGCTAATGGTATGAGGAATCTGCTTTCACCCACCCCCACAATCTCTGCCATTTGGCCAGATAGCATACTGGCCTTTGGGACCACATTCTGCTTAACCAGAGAGATCTGGGTCCCTGTATCCCTCCGCCTCAAGTATTCCCTGCCATCAATTTGGACAGCCTTAACATGCTCCGTATCTGGTTCTGCAGAGGCTAACCTCACAAAACCAATATGATAGATTTCAATTGCTTGGAGGGTTTCTGTATTGAGGATAGCAGAGCTAACATGAGCTATTGGTTGCCTGCTTCCTCCCAGTTCAGGGCATTTATTCCTCAGGTGATCAGTGGAATTACACTGATAGCACCTTATGGGCTTTTCTGCTTTTACAGAAGATTTGGGATAGGAGTTACCAGTAGAGGAATGTTTTTGGGTAAGAGAATGTTTAGGCTTCCAACCCCCTTCTCTCTTCCCAGGGGCAAAATGGGATCCTCCCTTCCCACCAGTTTTAAGCCCCTCTTTCTACCCTCAATAGACACCTGACACTTAATAGACGGCATCAGCTAAAAAAGCCATCTCATCCACAGTCTTTACATCTTTGTCCCATAGACACTGCTTTACATCAGCCTTACATATGCTTAGGAAATGCTCTTGAGCAACAAGATCCAACATTCCCTCAAAACTTGCCACCTCGTTACCCCTCACCCATTACTCATACCAATATCCCTTTTAAAATTCCTAAATTTAATTCTGTATGTTTCTGGGGTAATCTGAAAACTTTGCAAAACAGTATTTTTAAATGTACAGTAGTCTAAAGCATCTTCAAAAGACATTCGATTGAATACATTTCAAGCCTTATCAGTTAATTTTGCAATCGGGGAAGGAACTCTCTTATCAGGGATTTCATGTATTACACACAGCCTTTCGAAGGTGGTCAGATGTTCAGCAATATTGTCCTCTTCACTGTATGTAGGACAGAAGTGTTCCCATTTGTGAATTTTTGGAGTGATAGGAGTCGTGGCCAGGGGCCTCTGGTTCTGCTTCTCTAGCAGGTACAGCTGGTGTTTTCTCTCTTTCTCTTTCTTCTCTCTCTTTCTCTCTCTCTCTTTTTCTCCCATAGCCCTTCTGTGTGCAACCTCCTCTTCTTTGAGCCTCATTTCTGCCTGCCACATTTGAAATTCACCGTCCTTTTCCTTCTCTGACACTTCCAGGCTGGACAGCTCTAGTTTTGTAGATGCCTCACTGGTAGTCATTTTTCTGCTTTCTTGTGCTTATTTCCCTCACCCAAAATAAACAAACAGAAAATAACAAAACTGTGACCTCCTCCTGACTGTTCTTAGCCACTGCACTTAAGACTCACTTAACATCACAAATATCAGTGCTTAAAGTGTGAACTCCACTTGGAATAACAAACTGCACTTACAATCTGCTCACCGCGCCACTGTGACATTCCCCTGGTGTGATCTGGACCGGTGATCTGCTAGGTCACTCCAATCCTCAACTTTGGGAGCCAGCCTTACCCTGCTCTGCTGTGAGAACTCCCACTCCTTGGCTGTTCACGCACAGCCTTTAGCATGTAAACTGCTCCTTTGATTGTGCAACCGAATGACACTAGCCAATATCTCTGGTCCCATACACAACCCTAGAAACCTCCATCTTTCAATGTCCAGTTATGCCTGTTGGACGCTGCAAGCTTATATGAGTTTGTCAATTTAACAAAAGACATTTATAAATTATATGTATCAGGCTTGTTATCCCAAGGAGAGTCTTTGACACGCTTCAAACCAAACGCACTGCTTCAGGTAGAATAAACAAACAAATTTATTAACTACAAAGATAGATTTAAGTGAATATAAGTCAAAGCACAAAAAGTCATATTTGGTCAAATGAAATACGAGCAAAATGCATTCTAAGCTGATCTTAACACTTTCAGTGCCTTTACAAACTTAGATGCTTCTTACCACCATATTTCCATTTTTACCTTCCTATGAAAAATCTGTACTTTAAGGGGAAACAAAGAAGGGAAATAGAAAAATAAAATTTTGTAGACAGAAACAGGTGCATTCCAAGTAATATAATAATATAATAAATTGGGATAAAACATTATTTCCATTAAAAATTATGAAACGTAAAGTAGTTAGCATGTTGTATAATGTATATCTGTAAATGGGAGGCTTTATACAGATGTTCATTTCAGTGATATATGTATTGTGTATGCTAGTTATGTTTTTTAAGGTTACAATCACATGCTCATTTGGGACATTTTATCCAGGAAAGATTATATGCAAAATAATGCTACTCAGAGATACAGAGAGGGGACAAGCAGGCAAAACCCAGATTATCAAGGCTCCAAACAATCGCAAGTTTAAAAGTTCACAGTGTTTATCTAGAAGTCCTGCCTGCGTGAAGGCTTTGAGAATTCATATGATTTCATCCCCTTAAATCCTCTCTGCCCTGGAAAAAAGGCTTTCTATTGCTGTAAAATGTAGCAGTGAATGCTGGAGACTGAGTACAGTGCTGCTTTCACTAGTAAAAATGTGAGAATTCTTTTATTCCTGAAGGATCTTATATTCTGTACCCATTGCCCTTTTAATATGTCCAGGGATTGAGTTATAAATTTCAGGTTTCCCCTAAAATACATGGCAGCTTGTTTTTTTTGTTTTTTGTTTTTTGTTTTTAACTGTAGTCCTGTAGTCTTGTAAACAGTAACAATATTTAATGTTTTCTTCCAGATATACATGAATAAAATTTGACAATCTAATATATTATTTCTTTCCTATGTCCATTAGTATTTTCAGGACATGACCTATTTATAAAGTGCTATTATAACCATATGGTAGCTGATATTAGTTGGAAATCAAGGACATTCCCTCCCATGGAAAACCCTTGGAAGGAGTGTTTTGGGGAAGGAAACTGAGGTTTCCCTTACAAAGTCTGCTGCACATTGTTTCTCCCACCCACTAATATACGCTGTGTAAGAAGCAGTAGTTCTGGCCAGAAACACTACATTCTGCAAAAGGCCAGGATTATAGATGCAGAGGCCCTGTGCTGGCTCCTACTGTTGGCCGCTGGCAGCATCTGGCTGTACTACCTTCACTTGGGAAATTCTCTGGAGTCAATGAAGAGAGAGGTAGAAGTTTTAGCACCATCCACTGTCCTCTCCACCCATGTGAATTCTGACACTGGAGGTGGTTGACCTCCCCCTATTCTTCATTGGATGGATGAGATCTATATTCACAGGGCCCTTTCTGCATGCAGATATCAGGGGCATCACCTAGAACTTGGTTAGCAGCATTGCTTCTTTGTCACATGCCATACTTCCAACCATGAATGACTCATGTATAGTCCATGTTCTGGGGAGCTCATGTAATTACCCTGTAAATCATGGCTTCTGTACCTGGGGGTCATAAGCAAGTGTTCGGAGGCCTGACCACCCTGCCCGCCCCATATTGCTAACTAGGAAGGAGAGGGCAGGGCATTCCAATGAAAAAAATGGATTTGTACATCCTTTGTTCTGACTTCAGTGTTCATGTAATTCCTTCATCCCCCTTCCAGGGTGTGAGAGTTTGGGCAGCGCTTGGGCAAAGTACATACATGGGTTAAGTGAATTACAGTGTGTTGGTGAGGTGTGATCTGCACACATTATCACTTGGATCATATGAGTGAGAATGATAGTTCCAGAGCATACATTACAATTTTATTCAATTAATATGTAAAATATAAAATTCAAAATTAATATGAAAGTCTTATAGAATGATATGTAATCTTAGCAGGAAAATGAAGTCAATCTAATTGTTAATAGTGGTGTGTTGACAAACTGGCATGGACCCCAGTTCCACTGTTTTAAATTAATCGAATTATTAAAATTTCTATTCTGATTCCAATTAGCAAACTACTGTAGTATAAATCAGAGGAAATATATACTCTAAATATTAGATTTTGAAACACCAGCATACTGTATACGTGTACAGTAATATACTATCACTGGGATACAAATAATGCTGGTATGGAGCAGCATTGTTTTAAAAAAAAAAAAAAAAAAGAAGAAGGTGACCTGTAGAAGTTATTGTGTTTGTACCAGCCTATGGGGTTCAGGCAAAGCATTTGTGTGGAATTTAATTCAGAATTTAGATCTGATCCCATTTTTAATTCATGCATTTATTTTACTGATTTATTTTTAAGCTTTTAAGTGTCTTTCTCTCCTGTTTTCTCTTTACTGGAAAAACAAATGACTTTTCACAGAAAATTGGCTTCCCTTTTAACACCAGGAAAAGGTCTCAAGAGTCTTAACTCCCATTTCTTCCTGGTTGATTTAGCCTAAATTCCCCGAAGAAAAAGAAGGCAGATTATTTTCAAAAGATTATTTTCATTTGCAGATATGTGTTTCGAAGCCAAAAAAAGGGTCTCTGGAGGATCCTGTGCTCCACTTACTTAATAGGTGCATTAGCGGGACTGTCACATGGAAACTGAAAAGGTCTTATTTATATAACTTTTAGCAAATATAAATAACTTCTCAATTCTTACTGTAGCTTCATGACTTTTTAACCTGCTGATTTCTTGCCTTTTATTCATAGACTGTATATTTGCTGCTTCCCCTCTTCCCTCTATAATAGATTACCATTTTTTATAATTTTTTTATTGGATGTCAGAATGCGTTACCAAACTGCATCATGACATTAGGGCACCTCCTTGATCATTCTTTTATTTTATCATAGGGAGCTAGATTTCAATATTCAATGTACAATCTGTGAAGCACTACTGTCATGGAATTTCTTGGAAATTACAACAGTATACCATATGATATGGAGGCAACAGAAAAGGTGGCGGCAAACTACTGTATATTCTTATTTGAACTATTTTCCAGTGTTTAGAAATACTGTATTTGTAGATTTATTTTTTTAATAAAAGACAAAGGGACATTATTATCATGTAGTCTGATCTACTGAATAACACAGGGCACAGAGTTTTACAGTAATTCCTATATCAAGCCCATAATGTATGGTTTAAGTAGAGCATATCTGTTAGAAGACATTGTCTAGATTTAAAGATTTCAAGTGATGGAGAATGAATCATCTTCTTGTTTCACTGGTCAGTTACCTTAATTATTAATTTTTTAGTCTTATTTCCCATTGGACTCTGTCTACCCTCAACTTCCAGACATTGTCGCTTGTTATGTCTTTGTCTTCTGAAGCCCTCTAGTATCAGAAATCTTCTTGCTATGTAGGTACCTTGACTATGATCAAGTCACCTGTTAACCTTCTCTTTGAATGTGGATGCGAGAAACTGACACACTATTTCAGAAATGGTCTCTCATAGTGCATGTAGAAGTAACATCACCCCCTCCCCTGACTCCTACTTGACATTCCCCTGCATGAAAAAAATATATTACCCTTTTAGTCATAGAATCTCATTGGGAGAAAAGGTTCACTTGATTATTCACCACGACCCCCAATGTCCTTTTTACTGTCACACTTTTCCAAAATACAGTACTCTGTCATGTAAGTTTGACCTACATGCTTTGTATGAATGACTTTGCTTTGGGTTGCATGAAAATGGTCGATTGCACCCAGCTTACCAATGATCCAGATCACTCTGAAAAACTGAATTGTTCTTTTTTTTAAATGTATTTACCACTCTATCATTCTTCATGTCATCTGCAAAATTTACCTGCAATAATTTTATATTTCCCCCCAGAACAATGATAAAGATATTTCATAGCATTAGGCCAAGAACAGATTCCCTGCAGGACCCTATTAGAAATATCCCCATTTGATGATGATTCACCACTAATAACTATATTTTGAAATTGCTTTTTAATCTATTTAATATGTATTACATTAATTTGATATAGTGATAAATCTGAGTATTTGGTCAGTTACCTTTACAAAATTTGAAATCTCCTAAAAAAACAGTAACAAGTTTAGTTTGACAAGACCTATTTTCCATAAAACCATGTTGAATGGTATTAAATATTCTACTATCCTTCAATACTTCATTGATTGAATTACCATATCAGCTGTTCTATGATTTCATCTTGTAGGTTAACCACAGCAGAGTGTAGGGAAAGGATTCATTCACTAAGGACGTCCATTATGGGGCAAGGGATTTCCAGGAATGTTGGATTCTGGTTCTGGTGAAACCAGCCAGCTCTGCAGTGGACTGAACTTTGTGGGGGAAGTTACTTATTTATATAGTCTATAAATACATAGACTATATATTTATTATATAGGAAATATAACTATTGCTAATTGTTGGCCAAGTTTAGTGTTTATGATTTTGTTCTGTGGTGTAACCAGTTGTTTCCATCACTTTCTCTCACTTCTAGTTAAATCTTTATTCTTTCTTAAATAAACCTACTTTTGTTTTATTATACATGCTCACAAGTGGTTTGTGGTTTACAGGAGCAGGAAATTATGGTAAAACTGGGGTACGCTGCACCTTTGGGTGGAGAAGATCTGGAATTTCTGTGAGTAGCCAGTGTCAGGAGCTGGATATCACAGGGGATATCACTAGGTGAAGTGAGGGTTGGCATAGCCCAAAGGAGAGTGCTGAGAGACTGGTGGTGTCAGGGAACTGACACCGAGCTATCACAAAAAGATTCCCTTTCACTGGACACAAGGGGGAATAAGATGGCACTCATTCCTGCATGCCCCAAGAACCAACACAATCCTGTTTACCCTTAAGGGGCCATAGTGCTCAGCTCCTTGCAGTAAATTCCTGTTACTGCAGGATTGTTCTCCAAGGTATTTTTTTTAGTGTGTTTTTCCTCTCCAGTTTTAAATGTCTCCAATGATGAGTTTCCACCAAAGTGTTTGGAAATTATTCCATTGTCTAATATCATACTTTCAGAAAGACTTTATTGATAGCCAACCTACATTCTAAGAGTATTTGCATGTGGGAAATTATGTAGATGACAATCTAAATCATTTTCAGACATCACTGGAAAATAATTTTTCAAGGACACAGATTTTCAGGGTTTAGTATATTTTAAACTCCTATATGTTTAGTGAGTTCCAAGTGTATTTGAACAAGTTCTATCCTTTTCATTATACCAAACATTTTGTCACTCAATCTGAATCTTTTGCTAACTCTTGTGTTAAAGTATCAGCAAATACTGGACTAGGACTTGCTTCATTCATTTCAATTAGTATATTCCATTCAATAGAGTATAGATGCACCACTACAGAAATGCTGATTCATCTGCAAAGCTGAAGGAGAAAGGGATATTCATAACATCAACTGGATTTTCAAAGACGCAAGCTGGTAATTTTCTCTGTCTTTAAATAAGGCTGGCACTAGAGTTTCATAACCGCTACAGCAGTCAACACTTTTATTAATGGTTGTCAATCATGTAGTATTGCCAGATATATCATTACTTCTTTCTCACTTTTACTTCTAAAAGTCTGTCATTTGCTTAACTATTTAAATATTTCCGTTTTATATCTGGGAAAAAGCTAGTGCATATATTCATATCCTATCTGAATCTGAAACCTTCTTGCAATATCAGACATCACTTAGAGCATGAACAAAGCTCCACCATCCCTATCTATTCCAGGCTGCTCTTTTCATGTCCTCTTTGTTGCTAAGTCCTATAAGTTTTTCGTCTCTCTGTGTTTGATGGAGGGATTTTTTTAGACAGCCCCTTTTGCATGTTCCAAAAAGCATGCTACACCTTGTAGTCTCTGTAGTCTCATGAGTGCACCTTTCCTTGTGATAGGTCTGGGTCTCCAGTTTAGTCAAGGGGGAGTCCTGTGATTGCCACTCTTGATTTGGGTCCCTGTTTCTCACCAAAGCTCCTTCAACAGGGTTAATTTGGCTTGGTTCCCTGTAGGTGTCTTCTCTCTTGAGAGGTTTGAAACTAGAAAATGTATGCAGTGATACAGTTCAGTCTTCTAATAACAAAATGTTATTTGTCTGCAGGAACACAGCTAGAGATATGGGTTAAAATAACAAAGAAACCCTAAATGCATGACTCTTGCCTATCCTTCTAGCTTCTCTAGGCTTATTGAAGCAGGCTCTGCTTAGCCCAGCAGACTTAAATCTCAGGATGGGAAAGCAAGCCTGCATATCAGATGATGATGATGAAATACTTTCTATCCCAGTAGTAACTAAGAAGAATGTTAAACAGCAGCTACTAAAGTTAGACATCTTTAAATCATCAGATCTGGATAACTTATATCCAAGAGTTTTAAAAGGGACCCTTAGTGTTGATTTTTAAGGAGGGCTGGAACACTGGGGAAGTTCCAGAGGAGTTGAATAAAGCTGCTGTTGTGCCAGTATTTAATAAAGGTAAACAGGATGACTTGAGTAATTATAGTCCTTTCACCCTGACTTCAATCCCAGCAAAAATAATGGAACTGCAGATTCAGAACTTGGTTAATCGAGAATTAAAGAGGAGATTATAATTAATGCCACTCAATGTGAGGTCATGCAAAATACGTCTTGTTAAGCTAACTTCACATCAGGTTTGAATGAGACTACAAGTTTGGTTGATTAAAAAATAATACTGTTGATGTAAAAAAACGTCTGTAATAGATTTGACTTGGTACTGCACAACATTTTAATTAAGAAACCAAAATGATACAAAATCAGCACAATACATTAAATGAATTAAAACTGGCTAACTGATAATTTTAATTGTAAACAGGGAATCATGGAGCAGATGTGTTTCTGGTGGGGACCTGTAGGGACTGGTTCTTGGCCCTATTTAATATTTTTTATCTATACCTTTGACAAAAACATAAACTCACTGATAAAGCTTGCAGATGATGCAAAGATTGAAGGAGTGATAAATAAAGAAGAGGGCATCTCACTAATACAGAGCAATTTGAATTGCTTGGTCAGCTGAGTGTATGCAGATGTTCCATTATGGCCAAATATAAGCATATACAGCTAGGAACAAAGAATATAAGTGTCATGACTGGGTCTTGAATGGTCTAACTTGGGGTCAGAGCAGGAGTCCGCATCAAGCCAAGGATTGGAGTTGGGAATTGAGCCAAGGATCAGAGCTGGAGTCAAAAAGTCAGAGACCTGGGGCAAGGATGAGGGAAAGGTCAGGAAAGGAGGAACCAGGGAAAAAGCGAGAAAGCAGGGCTCAAGAATCAGGCAAGAAGGCTGGGGCCAATATAGCAGCCAACCAGAAATTCACCCAGTGGTGCAGACAACTTCCTGTGCCTCTCATTGGGTTTAAATATAAAGTCTTGACCAATCAGAGGTCCAGCTGTTCCTCCAATCGAGGCCCAAGGGAAGCCTCCCTGATGTAGCTTCAGATTTCATGGTCTCTCCTCCCAATTGGTTGGTAGCAAGCCACTGTGTGAAATCAGGGAAATGTCAGTTGTCTGGGAACCCCATGGACCAAGGTTTGAGACCCATAAGGTCATGACAGTACGCCATTCTACAGGATGGGGGATTATTCTGTAAAGTAGTTACTCTGAAGAAAACATGGGGGTCATGGTGGATAATCAGCTGACTGGGAGCTCCCACCACAACCCTGTGGCTAAAAGGATTAATGAAATCCTTGGATGTATCAATATGGGGTTACTGAGTAGGAGTAGGGAGGTTATATTATTCTTGTATTGGGCATTGGTGCAACTGAAATTGGTATACTGTGTCCAGTTCTGGTGTTCACATTTCAAGGAGGATATTGAAGAATTGGAGGGTGTTCAGAGAAGAGCCAACGAATGACTAAAGGCATGGGAAAACATGCCTTAGAGGGAGAGTATCAAGGAGCTCAGTTTATTAACTTCCCAACTAAAAGGTTTTTTAATGGTTGATTTGATCACAGTCTATGTGGAGAACATAAATTTGGGAAGAGAAGATACTTCAATCTAGAAGACAAAGTTATAGCCAGAGTGATTGGCTGGAAGTTGAAGCTAGACAGATTCAGACTAGAAATAAGGTGCACATTTTTAGCAGTGACAGTAAATACCCATCATAGCAACTTATCATGGGTTGTGTTGAACTTTTCCATCACTGGTAACTTTTAAATAAAAATTGGATGGCTTTTTTTCCCTTAAAAGATACGCTCTAGTGCAACTACAACCACTGGAGTTGAAGCAGGAATTAATTCAGGGTAGTGCTATGGCCTGTGTTGTGCAGGAAATCAGACTGGATGATCACATTGGTTCATATATCTATGGAGCAATCTATTACAATATATTCCAGTCATTACACAACCTGAAACATGTAGCTAGTGTATCGCCAAACATGCTATAGATATCCTGGCATTTCACTGAAGATTATTGAAAGTATCTTTTTTAAAATGGCTACATGAGTAGAAATGTCCATGACTCCCTGTCTTGCTGAAAAGTGGTTAAATATTTCTAAAAGTAGAGGGAAAAGGTATTACATGTATGCCAAAGTGAACTTTGCGATAACTGCTTTTATGCTCAAATATGGAGAAAGGGGAGTGGAACAAGTTCCACTATCAGACGAGAAGCTTCTGGAAAAATAATCTTCCCCTTCTTATTTAAAACTTTTCAGAAAATACAATTCTTCCATGAAGCCTTCAACAATAATCCATCCTCTGTTTTATTTTTTTTAATGGTGTCCTCCCACTGTCTTGAAATATGGCAGTGATAAACTGATATTTGTTTTAATAAGGGACTCCTTCAAGACTTGTTTAGCTAACAGAATATGGCATTTGCTGGTTAAAATATTAACCCTCTAACTTTTCTCTCCTCACCTAAGCTTCTGCCCCAAATCACTTCTCACTGTTCCCACAGGACACACATCGATTTCTTCAAGTTCTCTGCTGGCAGCATTGTGGTTGCGAGCAAATCATCCTGTGTGTTTGGCAGGGGCATGGTTAATCAGGAGGCAAACTGGTCTCCTCTCATTAAGGGCTGGGTAGTTGATTGGAAAACAGATTTTATTTAGTTTTTGAAGCAGGTGGGTCATCTGTAGGAGTGGGTCTCCCTGGGCTGTTGGAGGGAATGGGATTCCCCTGGGTTGTAGTGCTGGCTGGTTTGGGAACAGGGTTCCATGCTCCATCCTATTATGGATTATTCAAACTGTGGGCTGGGTTAGAAAGGGGGAAAGGTGGCCTGCAGCTGCTGAAAGGCTCACATTCAGTGGAGTGGCAGGGCCCAGTCTCCTCTTCTTCTCCTCCTCCTCCTCCTCCTGTGCAGAGGCGTGTCTATGTGATTCATGTCCTGTGTTTTCCCAGTGGAGCAAAGAGACTCTGGGATAGTGAGGAGCCAGACAAAAATATTCAGAGAGCAGTATGTCAGAAGTGACATTAGGGTGATCCCAATGAGAAAGCAGATCTTCCATATCTAGGATTTTTTTTCTTAAGCGGGGACTGCAAAACAACACTGGGACATCCAACACACAGCAGAATAGGAAGACAGGATGCCTCAAGGAGATGGGAACGTTTTTTGGAGTGAGAGAGTGGAAAATGGTATCAGAGCCTCTGTCTGAGAGAGGAACTTTTTCATAGACATTGATAAATGCTGTCATGTACATGGGGTTACATTTTTTTTCTCACTGTGTTCAACACTATGACCTATGGAGTGTGCATGAAAGGACAAATTCTGCCTTTCTTATGAGAGTCTTCCTCTTACAAAACACACACTCAATTGCTGCAGGAAGGATTGAATAAGGATTTGCCCCTTACAGTGCTTTACAACCGTACTTTAAAATTTCACTACATTTTGAGGGTCACAATCATAACATTTTTCTAGATTATTTGTTTGATTTTTTTTTAAAGAGTAGTATAACTAGCCATGATAATATGAGCTATTGTACTGAAGTTTTACTATACTCACATTGCAAAACATTTTTTTTATTATAGGGACTGATTCTGCCACTGATTCTTACTCATTTTGAGTAGGACTTTTACTCTTTGAATGCATCCAATTGGCAGCATGTGGTAGATAATTTAGCATTATGTAATATTGTTTCGTTAACATTGTTGAATAGTCTACATCAGTGGTTCCCAAACTGGGGTTTGTGAACCCCTGGGGGTTCACGAAGTGTTACAGGGGGTTCTTGGGAAAAAATTCCCTAATGGCGGACAGAGCTGTCCATAGGGACCCCGGGCAGCACCCGGCAAGCAGCCCAGAGCCTCTAGACTTCCAAGAGCTAAGCAGATCAAAGCAAGCATATCTATCACACTGAGGAGATTTAAACTTCAAAACTCCTTATAAGAAATGGAAAAGGAGGTGGATTTTTTTTTGCTGTTTTTAAAATAAATAAGCAGCTAGTATTGTTTTTAAAATTATTATGAAGAACTAATTTGAGCTTTGTTGTAACATGCGTTGTTTGCCTGGACTGCTCAAGACCTGAATGCTTGTGTAGGAGGAACTTTTTGAGTTGGCTTCTTAAATACCTTTATGCTGTTTCACATCTGATACTCCTTGATGAAACATAGGAGCCTTGTCTTATAACAGGCTTATTCAAAGTGATACAAGCTATGAAAGTGAAATCTTGGAAGAGTGTTGCCGTTTTCATAATGTAATAAAAATACTGTAATGATAAATAATAATCAATAATACATAGTGTGTAATAAGCATGTCATAAAAACACATTTTATATTTCCAAGATCACTTCTTTTTTATAATTTATACTCAGGTAAAGGATAAAATCCCTGGAAATATTCATTTTTAGGAGGGGGTTCGTGAGACTTGACATTTTAGTGAAAGGGGTTCACAGGTTGTTAAAGTTTGGGAACCACTGGTCTACATAGTCTTCATCAATATATAGTTTTGATATCATTTTTCTCCATTAGATCTCCATAGAACAACATACTCATCAAAACCATGTTGATGTCATAATGTGTCTTGATTAGTTGCATTGGTATTAACATGAGACTGTCCATCAGTTAAAGTACAATTTAAATGAATGATCATTACAACATTAGTACAAGAAAACGTTAAGTACTAAAAGCCTGATCCTGTTTCTATTGAGTCACAGATTTTAAGGCCAAAAGAGATCATTAGTATGATCTCCTGTATAACACAGACCATAGAATTTCAAAAAGTTACCCCTCTATTGAACCAATAACTTTTGCTTCACTTAAACATGTGCTCTAGAAAGGCATCCAGTCTTGATGTGAAGACATCAAGAGATGGAGAATCCACCACCTCCTTGGTAGTTTGTTCCAATGGTTAATCACCCTTCCTGTTTATTTAAAAAAAAAAAAAAAGCCTTCTTTCTAAATTGAATTGTCTGGCTTCAACTTCCAGACATAGTGTTTTATATGCCTTTCTCCACTAGATGAAAAAGCCTTTAGTATTCAATATTTACTCTCTATGAAAGTACTTAAACACTGGCCTGGTCTACACTACGTGTTTAGGTCGACTTTAGCAGCGTTAAGTCGAATTAAGCCTGGACACGTTCACACGACAAAGCCCTTTCTTTCGACTTAAAGGGCCCTTTAAACCGGTTTCTTTACTCCACCTCCGACGAGGGGATTAGCGATAAAATTGGCCTTAGGGGGTCGGAATTGGGGTAGTGTGGACGGAATTCGACGTTATTGGCCTCTGGGAGCTATCCCACAGTGCTTCATTGTGACCGCTCTGGACAGCACTCTCAACTCAGATGCACTGGCCAGGTAGACAGGAAAAGCCCCGCGAATATTTGAATTTCATTTCCTGTTTGCTCAGCGTGGAGAGCACAGGTGACCACACAGAGCTCATCAGCACAGGTAACCGTGATGGAGTCCCAGGATCGCAAAAGAGCTCCAGCATGGACAGAACGGGAGGTACGGGATCTGCTCGCAATATGGGGAGACGAATCACTGCTAGCTGAACTCCGAAGCAGTAAACGAAATGGCAAAATATTAGAAAAGGTCTCCAAGGCCATGAAGGACAGAGGCCATAACAGGGACGCACAGCAGTGCTGCATGAAAATTAAGGAGCTAAGGCAAGCCTACCACAAAGCCAGAGAAGCAAACGGAAGGTCCGGGGCAGAGCCGCAAACATGCCGCTTCTACGCGGAGCTGCATGCCATTCTAGGGGGTGCAGCAACCACTACCCCAACCGTGTGCTATGACTCCCTCACTGGAGAAACACACAGGGAAGCGGGTTCGGGGTACGAAGAAGATGAGGATGGAGATAATGTAGATAGCTCACAGCCGCAAGGAAGCGGAGAAACCGGTTTCCCCAACAGCCAGGATATGTTTATCACCCTGGACCTGGAACCAGTAACCCCAGAACTCACCCAAGGCGTGCTCCCAGACCCTGAGGGCACACAGGGGACCTCTGGTGAGTGTGCCTTTGTAAATATTACACATGGTTTAAAAGCAAGCGTGTTTAATGATTAATGATTAATTTGCCCTGGCAAATTACTGGAAAACTACTGGAAAAGTCTGTTAACGTGTATGGGGATGGAGCGGAAGTCCTCCAGGGACATCTCCAGAAAACTCTCCTGGATGTACTCCCAAAGCCTTTGCAAAAGGTTTCTGGGGAGGGCTGCCTTATCCCGTCCGCCATGGTAGGACACTTTACCACTCCAGGCCAGTAGCACGTAGTCTGGAATCATTGCATAACAAAGCATGGCAGCGTATGGTCCCGGTGTTTGCTGGCATGCAGACAACATCCATTCCTTATCGCTCTTTGTTATCCTCAGGAGAGTGATATCATTCACGGTCACCTGGTTGAAATGGGGCAATTTTATTAAGGGGACATTCAGAGGTGCCCGTTCCTGCTCTGCTGAACAGAAATATTCCCCGCTGTTAGCCACGCGGTGGGGGGGAGGGGTGAAGTGATCATCCCAGAGAATTGGGTGTGTGGGGGAGGGGAGTTAGTTGGGTTTGTGCTGCATGTTAACCCTGAAACGGCAGCCCCTCCTTTTACATTGCAAACCCATTTTAAATGGCCAACCCAACGGGTGCTTGGTATGGGAAATGAGAGCACTACTGTTTGAAACCATTCCCACATGTTAAGAAGGTTAAAAAAGCCAAAAGACTGTGGCTTACCATGGCTGCCTGCAAGCTGAAATCTGTGGCCTGGCACTGCGTGAGTGATCTCTCACACCAAACCGGCAGGCCCTCAATATAAGAGGAAAAATGTGACCTTGTAACGAAAGCACATGTGCTGTGTAATGTGAACAGCAAAATTTAACGTGAAAGAGTGTACCCATTGTTCTCTAAAATGTGTCTTTTTTTTAACCACCTCTCCCTTCTCCTCCACCAGCTGCAAATGTTTCTCCTTCACAGAGGCTAGTGAAGATTAGAAAGAGAAAACGTAGGATGCAGGATGACATGTTCACAGAGCTCCAGATGTCCTCCCACGCTGACAGAGCACAGCAGAATGCGTGGAGGCAGTCAATGACTGATTACAGAAAAGCACAATATGAACGAGAGGAGAGGTGGCATGCTGAATCGCGGGATGAACAGAGCAAGTTGCGGGCTGAAGAAGATAGGTAGCGTCAGCTTGCAGACAGAAGGCAAGAGTCGATGCTCCAGCTGCTGGAGCATCAAACTGATATGCTCCAGCGTATGGTTGAGCTGCAGGAAAGGCAGCAGGAACAGAGACCGCCGCTACAGCCCCTGTGTAACCAACAGCCCTCCTCCCCAAGTTCCATAGCCGCCTCACCCAGACGCCCAAGAACACGGTGGGGGGGCCTCCGGCCACCCAGTCACTCCACCCCAGATGATTGCCCTAGCATCAGAAGGCTGGCCTTCAATAAAAGTTAAAGTTTTAAACTGCAGTGTGTCCTTTGCCTTCCCTCCTCCCCCACCCATCCCGGGCTACCTTTGCAATTATCCCCCTAGTTGTGTGATGAATTAATAAAGAATGCATGAATGTGAAGTAACAATGACTTTATTGCCTCTGCAAGCGGTGCTCGAAGGGGGGAGGAGAGGGTGGGGTGGTTGGCTTACAGGGAAGTGGAGTGAACCGGATGGGGGGGGGGGGGGCGGAGGGTTCATCAAGGAGAAACAAACAGAAGTTTCACACCATAGCCTGGCCAGTCACAAAACTTGTTTTCAAAGCTTCTCTGATGCGCACCGCGCCCTGCTGTGCTCCTCTAACCGCCCTTGTGTCTGGCTGCGCGTAATCAGCGGCCAGGCGATTTGCCTCAACCTCCCACCCCGCCATAAATGTCTCTCCCTTACTCTCACAGATATTGTGGAGCGCACAGCAATCAGCAATAACAATGGGGATATTCTTTTCGCTAAGGTCTGAGCAAGTCAGTAAGCTGCGCCAGCGCGCTTTTAAACGTCCAAATGCACATTCCACCACCATTCGGCACTTGCTCAGCCTGTAGTTGAACAGGTCCTGACTCCTGTCCAGGCTGCCTGTGTACGGCTTCATGAGCCATGGCATTAAGGGGTAGGCTGGGTCCCCAAGGATCACGATAGGCATTTCAACATCCCCAACGGTTATTTTCTGGTCCGGGAAGAAAGCCCCTTCCTCCAGCTTTCGAAACAGAGCAGAGTGCCTGAAGACGCGAGCATCATGTACCTTTCCCGGCCATCCCACGTTGATGTTGGTGAAACGTCCCTTGTGATCCACCAGGGCTTGCAGCAGCATTGAAAAGTACCCCTTGCGGTTTATGTACTCGGTGGCTTGGTGCTCCGGTGCCAAGATAGGGATATGGGTTCCGTCTATGGCCCCAACACAGTTTGGGAATCCCATTGCAGCAAAGCCATCCACTATGGCCTGCACGTTTCCCAGAGTCACTACCCTTGATATCACCAGGTCTTTCATTGCCCTGGCAACTTGGATCACAGCAGCCCCCACAGTAGATTTGCCCACTCCAAATTGATTCCCGACTGACCGGTAGCTGTCTGGCGTTGCAAGCTTCCAGAGGGCTATCGCCACTCGCTTCTCAACTGTGAGGGCTGCTCTCATCCTGGTATTCTGGCGCTTCAGGGCAGGGGAAAGCAAGTCACAAAGTTCCATGAAAGTGCCCTTACACATGCGAAAGTTTCGCAGCCACTGGGAATCGTCCCACACCTGCAGCACGATGCGGTCCCACCAGTCTGTGCTTGTTTCCCGGGCCCAGAATTGGCGTTCCACGGCATGAACCTGCCCCAGTAACACCATGATTTCCACATTGCTGGGGCCTGTGGCTTGTGAGAGGTCTATGTCCATGTCAATTTCCTCATCACTCTCATTGCCGCGCTGCAATCGCCTCCTCGGCTGGTCCTGGTTTAGCTTTGGCATGTTCTGGCTCTGCATATACTCCAGGACAATGCGCGTGGTGTTCATAGTGCTCATAATTGCCGCGGTGATCTGAGCGGGCTCCATGATCCCAGTGCTAGCTATGGCGTCTGGTCTGAAAAAAGGCGCGAAACTAGTATCTGACGGACCAGGGGAAGGAAGGAGGGAGGGAGGGAGGGTCGAGTGACGACATGGCGTACAGGTACAGGGAATTAAAATCAACAAAGGTGGCTGTGCATCAGGGAGAAACACAAACAACTGTCACACAGAATGGCCCCCCCCCAAAGATTGAACTCAAAAGCCTGGGTTTAGCAGGCCGTTGATTTGACGAAGGGAGGGGGAAGCAAATGAATACAGAACAAATCTATTTTTTACATCTTAAGACGACGGTGCAGCATGACTGATAGCCCTCGGCATCTTCTGGGTGCTTGGCAGCAAATACTGGGCGCTTGGCAGTTAGTGTACTAAGACTGATAGCCACTGCAGTATGATGACGATGGATACCAGTCATAATATACTATCTACTGCCAAAAGGCAAGGGGCTGCTGCTGTGTAGCAATGCAGTCCCACGTCTGCCAGCCCCACGTCTGCCAGCACCCAGATCGTCCTCGGCCTCTTCTGGGTACTTAGCAGAAAATACTGGGCGCTTGGCAGAAAATAGCATACTACGACTGATGCCATCATTGTCAAGACAGTTCGATAGGACTGAGCATGTCTGCCCAGGTGCCCATGATTGACAGCCACTGCAGTACGATGACGACGGTTACCAGTCGTAATAAACCGTCTACTGCCAAAAGGCAAAAGGCAAGGGCTGGTGCAATGCAGCCCTACGGCTGCCAGCCCCACAGCTGCCAGCACCCAGATCGCCGATGAAGGCTACCAGTCATGCTGCACCGTCTACCGCCAAAAGGCAGATAGCTGCTGCTGCTGTGTAGCAATGCAGTCCCACGTTTGCCGGCACCCAGATGACATATGGTGACTGTGAGCTGAGCTGAGCGGGCTCCATGCTTGCTGTGGTATGTTGTCTGCACAGGTGACCCAGGTAAAAAGGCGCGAATCTATTGTCTGCCGTTGCTCTGACGGAGGGGGAGGGGCCTGACGACATGTACCCAGAACCCCCCGCAACACTGTTTTGCATCAATCGGGCATTGGGATCTCAACTCAGAATTCCAATGGGCGGCGGAGACTGCGGGAACTGTGGGATAGCTACCCATAGTGCAATGCTCCGGAAGTCGACGCTAGCCTCGGTACCGTGGACGCGGTCCGCCGAATAGAGCACTTAGAGCATTTTATGTGGGGACACACACAATCGGCTGTATACAACCGATTTCTATAAAACCGGCTTCTATTAATTCGACCTAATTTCGTAGTGTAGACATACCCACTGTCATTAAGTCACCCCTTGATTTTTTTTTGGTAAGCTAAACAAATTGAGCTCTTTGTGTCTCTCACTGTAAGGCATTTTTTTGAATAATTTTTGTGACTATTTTTTTGCCCCCCCCCCCTAATTTTTCAACATCCTTTTTAAAATATGTATACCAGAATTTACAAAGTATTCCAGTATTAGTCTCACTAATGCCACATAAGGAGGAAAAATCACCTACTCACTATTCCCCTGTTTATATATCCAAGGATTGCATTAGCCCTTCTTGCCACTGCATTGCACTTGGAGCTCATGTGGATTTGGATCTATATAACTGACTATGAGGACACAAGGGACAGAAGGCCATCTATAAACTCACCAAGGCAAGAGAGAAAACGATGAGGGATGTGAACGAGTTTGCTTACAGTAGAAATGAATATAGTATTTTGTAAATGAATGGTGAATCAATCAACGAAGTTTGGAGTGATTATTTTGAAAGAGTGATGAATGAGGAGAACCCAAGAGTGGAATTGAGAACATGTAAGCCAAACTGGGGCATGATAGATTGGATACAGGAGACAGGGCTGGCTCCAGGGTTTTTGCCGCCCCAAGCGGCCCCCCCAAAAAAGCCATCTGCGGCGGCAATTCGGCGGGAGGTCCTTCACTCCGAGCAGGAGTGAAGGACCTCCCGCCGAATTGCTGCCGAATACCTGGACGTGCCGCCCCTCTCTGGAGTGGCCGCCCCAAGCACCTGCTTGGCAAGCTGGTGCCTGGAGTCGGCCCTGACAGGAGAAAGAGATTGCAGAGACATTTAGGGAAATGAAAAAGAAGAAAGCACCTGGCTGGATCTGTTTCAGTTATTGGTAAGGGAAAGATTCAAATATCTTAAAAGTTTGTTCAATTATATTCTTAAGAAAGGGAAAATGTCAGATGAATGGCATAAAACTTTATGGTGCCTATTTTTAAATATGAAGGAGATATAATCGCTGACTCCAGATAGATAAGGGGCAAAAAAGAACAAAAGCTTAAGCATGTGATTAAGTCTAATTGAAATCAGTGTGTCTTAAGCATGCTGAATTTGGGCCTATATCCTGATTCTACTGCCTTTTGCCACTGGCTTTAGGATTTGGCTGTAACTTTTTGACAAAATAAAAATATTTAAAGATAACTTGTGTTTAGGTTTTCAGCAATTTTACAACTTCAATGACATTAATGGATTTAAACCATGTTTTTCATAAATTGAATTCATACGAATACTTTTTATACTACCTTTCAACCCAATGCAATTTGAAATGGTTGCTATATTATAAGACATTTAAGCAATCTTGAACTCATTCAGCCTGGCTGATGAATGTCTTCCTTTGCTTCAGTTAACATTAAAGCTTCTTTGTGGATAAGCTGTCAGAAGATACTCAGAGAGAGTGTGACTGCTACTTGCTTCTGAGAGCTTAAGAGTGCCACTTTTGAGATCTGCAACCTCATAAATTCAGGGAAACTTGGGACTACTGTTGAGCTAAAGTTAGGTCATGCAGAGCTGATGTCAAACCACTACATTAGCCTATTGTAAAGTGCAATCTTTTTTTATCATATTATCAGCTGACATCATATGATTTAAAGCAAGAGCATTGTAAGTAAAGCAAGAAGCTGATCGCTGACATGGATGTTACGAGAACTGATCAAAACAAAAGTGAGAACACTGCATGACTATACACAAGGGTAAAGGGGGTAAAGACAAGTTTCCAAAGTATACAAAATAATTCCCACGGTACAAATGAAGAAGTGGAAAAAGAGGAGCTGAGAAAAACCCAACAAAAAGACCACCTTATCATAGAAACAATGAGAGTCTGACAGGAGATCAGAACCAATACAGGGAGGTCACTGCAGAACAGGTGTCTGTGCTCTGAAAAAAGGAAGTGTACATACTTTAGCAATTTCTGCTAAATTAAAATCTGATGTGATGTGTTCAGGAAAAAAAGATGAAAAGCTGATGGCTGTTAAAAAATTGATATGTCAGGTCTTCTAAAAAAGCAAGATGAATAATATATACTTTAATGCTTAATATATTTAGAACAATAACAACAGATTTTCAGTTGTATTATTAAATTATTATTGCATTTGCTTTAAAAATAAGAACCTTCCTGCCTTTAATATAAACACTAAAAGAAAATAACTAAAAACTTTAAATTAATTACCTGCTTTACAGTAGGGTGATTGCAGTCAATTGCCAGTACCTTCGTAGTCTGTATAGCTCTGCTTTCTTGTTCATTCTGAAAAGTTCGTTGATATGCAGCTATCACATACTGATGTAATCTGGAATTTTCTAAGATTTAATACAAAATTACCATCTTAATTTTGTACTCTAGTTTTGTAAATGTCACAAAGTAGGCAATGTAATATTATCTTTCATCAAGTCTGAAGTTAGAATGAGCCTATCCCTCAATTATTTGGTTGAGCACTTTACCAAAGGGCAGATGCAACTGATTACTATTCATATCACCCACTTCTGTTTTTCTTTGCAGCGTTACTTATCTGGCCTTTTAAGATGAATGGTAAAAGCAGTATATTATTTCTAGAAAATTCCTCAGAATCTGGTTTCTAATCAATACCACAGGATATACTAAAGTCTGATCAATAATTATGTCCTCAAACAGCGTAAGTATTACTTATATTTTTGGTGTGTGAGAAGGTAATTGACAATAAAGCTGTAATACGTCTATACTTTTCTAATTTTCCTTCTTCCCTCAGATTTTTCTTGTATCTCACCAAATTTTTGCAATGAGCAAGGAACAAAAAATACATCTTTCTTGATAAGATCAGAATGTGCTTTAAATAGGATGAATAATGAAATGCAACACATTATGTGATTAATTTTTTTAGAAAATTACAATTAAACCCCCACTCCAAAATCTTCAGAGCAGAATGGGTTTTTAGTCAAATTACTCCCATTAATGCCAATGGGAGTTGTGTAGCAAAAATCCATTTGTGATTTTTTTGGGAGAAAAAAGACAGTGTTCTTCAGGAGAAAAATACCTTTTAGAAATTGTGTAAAGATCAAGAGTGTTAGGAACTCACAGGCTGGAGAAGGTAATTGTATACCTGTTAAATCAGTCCCCTATTACACTGAATAATAATTGGTGGTGTTGAAATCTCATTTCTCAAAATCCCTTTAACTTTTTAACATGCTACCCAAATCTGGGATATGTCATTGGGTACTCTGGAGATATTTACTGTACAAATACCCAGTGGTTACCTCACTTTTTCAGGTGTTTATTATTATGCATGTGAGAGTACAGCATATTAGCCTTCCCACAGTACCTTATTTCTTTCTCAGTAGTGATGTGTAGAAAAATCCCCATACTGCTCATACACAGATAGGTACTTCCATGCTGAAAGCATGTTTTTATTGCTTGAGCACTTAAATTTTAGGACAACAACAAGCACTAACAGTAATAATTCAACTCTAATGGACCACTCTTTACAAAACATGTTCTGCTCCAGGGCCATAACCAAGCTGTTCCTGCTCAGTTCAGGAGCTTTCCCAACTTAAACTAGGAGATAATCAATTCAGTACAGAAGCTGGTTATAAAAATCCATGTAGTGGTGGTGGTCATATTCTACATTCTTCCCAAGTGAAATATATATTGCAGTCTACACCACTTAATCCTTAATATCTTAATGTTAAGATCTTAAATGGGGCTTAGTGAGGAGGGCTTTGCACTGGTCATCTCAACTGAAGAGAATTTAGGGTGACCAGACAGCAATCAGGAAAATCGGAACAAGGGTGGGGAGTAATAGGCGCCTATATAAGTCAAAGTCCAGAATATCTGGACTGTCCCTATCAAATCGGGACATCTGGTCACCCTAAGTGAATTCCAGTCTTAGTGAAAAAGAGGAGCTACTTATGGACTGTTGTCAGGAAGATTGCTCCTGTAGGCAGATCTATTGAGAACAGTAAACTTATCATAGTTCTCTGTAAAACTGCACTGGATAATGGATTTACCCAGGGTAAATCTTTATATGTGTTTGTAACCATTTTTGTCACTTCAGTACAATTAGTGGCTGTGAAACAGCATATGGTTAAAAAGCATACTAACCATTTAAGGGTCAGACGGAAGCCTGCAGCCTGGGGATAATCAAGGAGACTGAGCTCTGCCATGGGCACTGAATCATATGAACAAGAGCAGGAAGTAGGGCAGGGGAAATTAATGAATTAATAGAAGCCAAGTAAGTTGCAATTTGGTGGCAGCTGATCTCTCAGGCACCAGGAAATAAGCATAACGCTTGGTATGGACTGTAAGTTTGGGAACCCTGATGAAGTATTTGTTACAATAAGGCCTGTCTTGAAGTCTGATTAAAAAGAGGTCATGATATTGTGTTAATATGTGTTGGCTTCTCCTTGCCCTGGGAGTTTTAAACTGAATCTATTGCAGCTCCACTTGGAGAAGTTAAGGTGGGGCAGAGCTGCAATGCCATACTGGGCTGCGAGGGAGCTTGGGGGTCACTGCCTCCATCTTTGCAGGGACTGATCCTATATGGAAAGATATATCCAAAATTCATATTGAAATCAACCAAAGTATGGGAAGGAGGAATATTACATGGCAGATTCAGGCCTTACAGTCAGCTTGAAGATTTTAGCCTGCTGAATATCATGCTATCATTTGGTAAAACTTTAAATGAGGGAGTCAATAGTATTATCTGAGGTTCTGAAAAATAAACATATTCATTTGGTTGGTTTATAAATTGTAATAAATACAAAGGTTGCAGAAACAGCCAGAGTAATATTTGTTTTCTTTGGGCACCTCTGCATCCAGTTTTCGAATAGTGCAAAATATCCTCAGCATGCTTTTTTCTATACCAATAAGTGGGGGAAAGCAGTGACAAAGGTCAAGTAGAGTGATCAGGACAGTAGCCATCTTAGAGCAGTACTCTTGAGCTAGTAGATCTAGACTTAAAATGAATAAACAGCGGGAGAGTGCTTTACAATCTGACTAGAAAGAGATGATTTAGTGAAATGAGGTTCCTGGAATTTAAAGGTAAGGTAAAAATAGAAGCTGCTTGTCAGCTCCTTTCACCCACAAGTGCTAATCAGGGCAGATGGACCTAACTCTAGCTGGGGGTGCTTAAATCCTTTAGGATCTATTTGCAACCTGCTGCACATAGGTCTTTTTACATAGGCAGCAGTTTTAAGCAAACATTTCTCACATGTCATCAATGATTTTGCAGGTGTAAACTCACCAGATGAGCGTTTGCTTTTAAAAGAGATTTCTCTTTCTCACTGCCTCTTTCTTTGTTAGTCAGAATAAGGTAAATAAGTCTGCAGAAATCTACATGATTTATACAATACTACTGTGTTATTAATACTCATTTTTGCAGTGAGCTGAAAGCAACAGATGGCAGAAAAGCTGTAACAGAAAAAAAGTTGTGCTAGATTGCGTCTTTAGGCACAGTCTCAATTAAGGGTTGGTGCACTACCCCTGAAAGCATTATAACTCAGAAACACACCTCTGTGTCACAATTCCTCCTTGCTCTGATGCAGTAGGGCTGGTCTACACTGGGGGATGTAAGATACGCAACTTCAGCTACGGGAATAGCATAGCTGAAGTCGACGTATCTTATTTCGACTTACCTCGGGTCCTCACATCGCGGGATCGATGGCCGCAGCTCCCCCGTTGACTCCGCTACCGCCGCTCGCCCTGGTGGAGTTCCGGAGTCGACGGGAGCGCGTTCGGGGATCGATATATCACGTCTAGACAAGACGCGATATATCGATCCCCGACAGATCGATTACTACCTCCTGATTCAGCGGGTAGTCTGGACATACCCGTAGTAATTTGCTGTGGCCTAGAACAGCAGTGCAGGAGGGTTACCATATATTCCCCATCTGTGTGTGCCACCATGTCTGAGTTTTCCATTCTTCAATGGCTCAGCTCAATAAAGTCTCAAACACAATGTTATGTTTCACACCAGTCTTTCCTGCTGGAATTTCATTTATTATTAGTATTAAACAAAGTCTTCACTCTGGACTTCCCCAATCATTTCTAGGGTTTCACGGTTACCCTTCTATCAAGGCTTCACCATGTTTTCACCCAGGAAGGCCTCCCATTAGTTTTGCTATTACGTTTGTGCCCCAGCTCCCTCTATGCAGGTAACTACTCTGGACCCTTGGCACTGCTCTTTCCTTAGCAAATGTCATCCTTCCATTCTCCATGATGAGGCCCACAGTATCTCTTTTTTCCAGTCTGTGGTCTATATGTGTTTGAGCAGCAGGCTCAGACTTTTATCTCCTGCCTTCTTCACATTATCAGTAATATGACCCCAACCCTACATTCCCCATCAGTTGCTCCAGACTGAATCCCCAGAAGTCCTGGTTTTAAAGGGTAGAAGCCTTATAACAGCAGTGCTGGGCCATGCCTTCACTTTCAGGACCACCACCCCATTACAAACAGCCAATTACAATACTCTCTCTGATGGCACAGCTGCCCTGCCCAGTGAGTAGTGGGGACGTAACCCAAGCCCTACCCATTCTGTACCTGCCTACCTGTCCATTTGGGCTGCTTTAGAGTTAGTTGGTGTGTAGCCTTGCTTACTACTGTTTGCCAGGATGGCTGTGCAGAAGTGGAGGGCTCTTGCTCCTTTCCATGGGTGCTTAGTGTATGTCACAATCTAGTCCTGTGTGTATAATCTATACAAAGCCAGGTTACCTTGCTATTGTATGGCTGTCATTGAGAGCTTCTGCTGAAAAATAATCCATGAATTATTTTTGTAAGAATATGTGTCTGCTCATGATATTTGTGACCGAATTTTATTCTCCACCAAGCTCTTGTCGATGTGCTTTAGTTGTTTACCTGGTTGTGACTCTCCTACTGCAGAGTTAGCTACCCATCCAAGAGAGAAAGAATTTCTGTAGGTGTATAGACCATAAAAATCCTGGGGATCAATTGGTATTAAAGCTGCTATATAAATGAAAGTTATAAATATATTGTTATTCAAATACTTGAACATGTGTGGGCTTTTGTTAAATCATGGAAAATTTGATTTTTTTATTTTAAATGTTCTCATATCAACATATTATATTTTTATAGCAATTATTCCTTATGGTTCATTACAAAAAGTTTTTAGTAATGAAAATATGTTGTTAGTAATGAAATACTATCACAGAAGGAACACAATATTTAATGAGTACCAGAGTCATATTCTGCATCATAATTACATCATATGATGACTAACGATGAATTTTCATTATAAAAATATGTTAATCAAGGAAATAGGTTTGTATTCCCTCTTCCTTCCCAGTTTCATTAATTAGTAATTTATGTTTGCAAAATTATAATCATTCATTCACATGCCAAGGACAGCCTACAGTATGTTAGACTAATTAACTCTTGTGTTTATTTTAAGAGTTTTATTGATTCAACCTTTCCACTTTTAAATACAACAAATATTCAGAAAGAGCTGTTTACCCCGGATAGAATTTGTGGGAGGCTTAGAGGGTGAAGACATGTTGCTTATCTCCTTCATCCCTGACCCAAAGAGGCATATGTGTAATACAGTGCTTACCTCTGAAGATGCGTGCCGTGAGAATGCATGTTTATCTAGGAAGAGATTTTCAAACGTGCCTAAAGATTTTAGGAGCACAAGACCAAATGAAATTCAGTGGAACTTGTGCTCTGAAATCCCATATGCCCTTTTGAAAATCTCTCCACTGTTGATACATAAATAAATATCAACTTCTCTTTTTCAGCCAGCTAGGCATGAATAACAAAGAAAACAAAACAGAAGTCACAAAGTATAGATTTAAAAAGGCTCTGAATAAGGAACCACAGTCCTTCTTCACATAATGGTCTGGGGGTTTTAGTTTACATATATTATCTACCAAATCTGTCACTTTGCATATCTTTGTGACTACCGACCTATCTCTTTCGCTAGTCCTCTTCACCTCCAAGCTCTGCTATTCTGTTTCTTTACTGTCATTGAGAAGTTAGGGATAGAGCTTCCTTGACAAATAAAAATTTTAAACTACACTCATGCTGTTCACCTAGTCATAGCTGAGCAATAACAATGTCAGAATCCTTTAAGAAAGATTGAGTGTATTTGTGTATCATGACTAAGATATTATAGCAGTTACTATAAAGGAAGATTTTAGCCCTGCAAAAGCATTTCAGTGTATTTAAATCAGTTCCTTTGCAGCCCCTGGTTTAAGATATACTGCAAGTAGCTTATAACTCGTGATGTGCCAGAGTAGCAATTTGTGTGGTCAGCCATCCATGATCTTGTCTAGTTCACAAACAAAGTGGAAAATTTGACATTTTCTCCACTTTCATCTACTGTGCTTTGAAAAGTTAGGATTGAATAGAGCCTGTCTGACTCAAAACACTGGCTTCTTTCCAGTTCTGATGTATTCTGTATTGCTACATTTCACTGGACTAGGCTGACATAACATGATGCAACGTAATATGATGCAATGCCATGCAACTCATCAGATTAAGTTGGCTGAAGCATATTGGATTCCAAACTATTTTGGTACATTGTGGGAGATGAGAAACCCTTGGGAAGCAAGATAATTTGTTCTGGTTGCAAATGACTTGCAGCAGTGGATACCGTTGTATGTTTTAAGTCACATAATCATTTCTGTTTTTATTTAAATAGATCTCATTTCCGTGAATGTTAAACCATCAGTTGAAAATGCTTGGCTTACATATTACAGTGCAGTAGCAGAGATTTATGTTATAATACATGTAGTAGTGTTCTGGCTAAGAGAGGTGAAAACATTATCTACTTATATAGAGATGCACTCTTATTTTTTTGTATACACAACTGTCTGTTTTAATTACAACACAACAGCAGTTGAATATTTACATGTAATAACTGTTAAAAAGATGAATTATTTTGATATATTATTTTATTAAAGTGGCACTCAAAGAGCTCATTTAGGATCAGAGACCCATTGTGCTGTACAAACACAGGGGAAAAAATAGAAAAAATCTTCCCAAGTTCAAATAAAAAAGAACAGCTTGCTGACCTCACTGGTGAGTATGGGTTGTGACAATTGTGGCTGCTGATGACTCCTGCCAAGCGAGGAGGAAAGGGAATTCTCTCTGTCCCTGAAGGTTGGCTTCTCCCCACAACAGGGCTGTTCTTTGTCCCCTAAGGATGCAAAGTTTATATTGTTGAAGTATAGATTTTTAAGACATACTGCTTACTTATTTCCATCTTATACCAGATTCCTCACTAACCTGTGCTGTTTTTGTTTGTTTGGGTACACTTCATAATTTAACCCAGATAGGTGTAGTACCCTGATGGTACCCAGGATTTAGTTAGTGAGGAATCTGAATGTATGCACTTCCATTGAAAGCTGGCTTTCTCTACATTTTAACTCTCCCTTGTCTGGTCAAAGGCATCACTTTGCAGCAAATTCCCTCCAGCCAGAAGGGATAGATAGGATTTCTTTCATAACTCATTAGTGTTGCTTCTCGCTTGATAACACTCAACTATTTCTGGGTGAGCATCACTTCTACAAGTTCTGGTCTGGCAACTCAAATAGCACTGAGGCTAGGAAGCTAGGTGGTATAAAGCCAGAGTTCACAAGGCTGCAGTCTTTTGTCAGGGAACTGAAACTGAGACTCAGGTTCTTGCCTAGAGCTGGTTGAAAATTTTCAGGCTGAACTTTTTTTCAACTGAAAATTGGATTTTCAACAAAACGAAAAAATTTACAGATAGCATCTGCTTTTCTGGAAATTTTACTACTTTTTTTTTATCAGAACCTTGAAAAACAAAAACTCTTCAGTTTTTGCTGAAAACTATAATGAAAACAATTTTCTTCATCAATGTCTTTCCCCATTTTCTAAACAGTTCTGTTCCTGCCCTTTCTGCCAGAGACAGGCTGAGAGCACCACATGCAGAGTATCTCTTCATGCTCCTTTCTAGTGTTCCCCTTCCCATCCCTTTCAAAATGTTTTTTGATATGCACAAAATTCATTTTTAATTGATTGATCACCTCCTCCGTTGCTTTCCTACAAGACCCCTCTGATTTTACAGTCAGTGCTGACATTTGGTCTTCATAATCTATTTATTGTAGTCTCAAATTTCCATTCTTTCAGATTAAGGCCTATGGAGTAAAGTACTGTTATCTCTATGTTGACACAACTCTAACATTTTTCAACTCTGAACCTTTCTGTTATAAGCAGGGCCTGCTTAAAAGAGAGAATCTGCTCTTGGAATTTGATGTAAATGTGTAGAAGTTTGAGTTACAACACTTCTTAACTCCACTGAAGTTGTTCTAAATTTACACCATGGGAATGAGAGCAGATTGTGTCCTTCATAGGGTTGGAAGAAAATGTAATTTACACCAATTTAGACTCCCTTAAGCGAAATTATGACTTAATTTACAGTGATGTCAAAGGAGTTAACCACAGTAAAACTAGTATGCGATCAGAATTAGATCCTAAGATTTACTTTGGAATTTAATTTATGTGGTCTGTTGAAAATGTCAGGAGAAACCATCCCATTGTATAAGGAATCAGTTAGCCATGTAATCTGAAACAGTTTAAGGTCCATTATATCATCTATTATGTTGCAATTAAGCCTAAAGTACATCTTCTAATTAGTTTGTAGTGGGGCTCTTATGCCACACTGGAGAGCAAGGTGTTAAGGAGCAGTTCTGAGTTCAGGCAGCCCCACCCAGCCACACATGCAAAGTCTGCACAAGCTAGAGGCAGGGCTTTAAAAGGGGGAACAGAGCAAGTCAGAGGCAGGCAGTGGAAGGGAGAAAATGGCTGCTCTGAGGGACAAATACTGGCCAGGGGCTCATTGCCTGAAACCTGACACCACAGACCTGTCCAAGCCCATGAAAGGGAGGCAGGTGACTTAGGCTACGTCCTCACTACGGGGGGGGAGGTCAATTTAAGATACGCAAATTCAGCTACGCGAATAGCGTAGCTGAATTCGACGTATCAGAGCCCACTTACCCCGTTGTGAGGACGGCGGCAAATCGACCTCCGCGGCTCCCCCGTCGACAGCACTTACTCCTACCTCCACTGGTGGAGTAGAAGCGTCGATTCGTGGATCAATTGTCGCATCCCGATAATTCAATCCCCGAGAGATCGATTTCTACCCGCCGATTCAGGCGGGTAGTGCAGACCTGCCCTGAGTGTGCAGGTCAGAGACTTGATTGGACTGATTTACTCTGGGTAGCTAAAGGAGACTGGGGTAGGAAGTGGTCCAGGGGTGCAGCGGTTTAGCACCCCAAGGTGTTGTGTAGCTGCCTACTACTGGGCCCTGGCCTGGAGGGTGGTGGAGAGTACAGGCCCAGGCTCCTCTCTACCCACTCAGGGAGGACATTACAACTACTAGAGCCTTCACCTAGGGTGAGAGACCAGCTGAAAAGATTTTGACTATTCAAGGCCCCAGTCCCCAAATTCCCTGTGCTTAAACCCTTGGGGCAGGAGCAGAGAAGGACAGGATTGTGTTTTTAACAGGGAATTGATCTGCCAATCCCCATCTGACCTTAGGGAGCACTGCTGGTGATTGTTCACTTTATACCCACCCATATGCAGCATGTTCAAAATGTGCCTCAATCTAGATCACTGGTCCCCAAACTGTGGGGTGCGCCCATCTAGTGGGGCACGGAGGAATGTGGAGGGTGCAGGGACAGGCTAGGCTAGCCCCCACAGGGGGCAGGGCAGGAGCACCACCTAGTCTCACTTTGCCCCCAGCTCTGCTCAGTCGTTGACTCCAGCCGCGGCCCCTGCTTCCAGCCACTGCTCTGCCCCCCAGCTTCATCCTCGGCCTCTGGCTCCTGGCTTGGCCACGGCTTTGCACCTGGCCACAGCCCTTGTCCCACCCCTGGCTCTGACCGTGGCTCCGCTCCCAGCCCTGCTCTCACCCCCAAACCTGCCCCCAGACCCAGCCACCTGCTCCCCACTGTGGCCCTGCTCCCGGCTCCAAACCATGGCTCAGGGGTGGAGGCATGGACAGAAGTAAGAGGGGATGTGATGTAAAAAATTTGGGGACCACTGTTCTAGATATATACAGCATGGACACAGTCCTTGTTACCTTGTTAAAGTCATTAGCAAAACTTTCACTGGAGCAGTATCAGCCCCACAAGGAATGATTACTACCCTGTGGCCAGTAGGAGACTATTCTATATAAAGAGAGTGTTTTAAAGTAAAAATAATACATATGTTTGGCATCACACAGGTGAGAAAGTCTCGCAGTGGAGTTAACAGTGGGTAGAAGCTTCTGTCTATACTAAAATAATCAAATACTCTCTCAGTGCTGTGATAATTTTGTTCCCTACAGTTGTGAGATACCCAGTAGCTTTTTAAATAAGTATGTGGGAACATAAAAGTAGCTTCAGGCAGTGACATTTTGTCATTGCCAATAGGCAAAGGCTGGTGTTAAGTCACAGCATACAATCACTTGTTGGCTTCTGGGAAAAAGGAATGTTAGAAGGGTACTCTGGAATCTAGACACAAGCAGATAGCACTAGTAGAATCTGCTTCTAATTCCCGTCCCCCCGCCCATAACATGTACATTGTGTGTAATGTTTAGCTTGTTCATGACTGATACAAATGAATTTTATATGGGTACCACAATAATAGGAACCTTAGAAATACTTTAGATGGATGTTTGGTAAATGTTATAGATAAATTATATAGAATAATGCAATTGGACATTAAGTGTAATCAGCCTGATTTATTTCTTGTAGGGAAACACCCCCACAAAATGCCCAGTATAGTGGTTAAATTTAAGATTATTCTCTCATTACTAGTTGTATATAATTTTGCCACAAAAACAAAACTCAATGTATCATAACTATTTTTCAAGTATTGTAAATACGCATTCCAATCAAAATAGATTATTTTTCAGGTGTTTTGTGTTAACTTATTCTCAACACACATTGCTGGTATAATAACAGTTGACAGAGAATAAAAGATTTGAAAAAGTGCCGCAAAGTAAAGAAATCAGAGACTGACTGTTGTGGCAGCCATTGTGTATAATAAGCATGTTTGAAGGTTTGGGGACAGATCTTTATCAGGTCATAGCTCCACTGAAGACAGTTTACACTTGAGGATATACCTCTCTTTTAAACTCTGAATATTGCACTAAGCAGTAAGTTTTCTTTATTGTACTCCTACTTTAGAGAAAGTTATTAGGGTGTTTAGTGACTATGTGCAATTGTATGTGTGTACTTGTCAGGCACCTACTTTGAGTTAGGTACATCCAAACTCTTATGTTTCATGGACTTCAACACTACTAGAGAAGTAACTTGTCAATCAGAAAGTAAAATATGCTTAAAGATTTAATTAGAAGAATATGATATGATGGCAGTTAATGCTTGAATGAGAAATAATACTTCCTGGGTTGCCAGGCAACCAGCAAGATGTGTGTCAAATAGAGAGACAGATCTAAATGAATAAACAGAAGAGTTGTCTACTTTAGCTTTTGTTTCAGATGAGTGAGAGGAGGGCCCTTTGGTAAGTTAACTGGCAGGATTGCCGAGAGTTCTTTGTATCCTTCTGGGGAATTCCACAGCTTGCTTGACCCTTTTCTTTGTTCCTTATCAATGATTTATTATTAATACTAGGTACAGCTGGGAGGTATTGCTAATACAGAGAAGGACCAGGATATCATACAGTAAGATCTGGATGACCTTGTAAACTGGAGTAATAGTAATAGGATTAAATTTAATGGTGAAAAGTGCAAGGTTATGCATTTAGGGATTAATAACAACAATTTTGATTATAAATTGGGGACACATCAGTTGGAAGTAATAGAGGAGGAGAAGGACCTCAGCGTAGTGGTTGATCACAGGATGACTATGAGCTGCCAATGTGATATGGCCGTTAAAAAAGCTAATGTGGTCTTGGGATGCATCAGGCGAGGTATTTCCAGTAAAGATAAGGAGATGTTAGTACCGTTATACAAGGCACTGGTGAGATCTCATCTGGAATATTGTGTGCAGTTCTGGTCTCCCATGTTTAAGAAGGATGAATTCAAACTGGAACAGGTACAGAGAAGGGCTACTAGGATGATCCGAGGAATGGAAAACCTGCCTTATGAAAGGAGACTCAAAGAGCTTGACTTGTTTAGCCTAATCAAAAGAAGGCTGAGGGGAGATATGATTGCTCTTTATAAATATATCAGAGGGATAAATATCAGGGAGGGAGAGGAATTATTTAAGTTCAGTACCAATGTGGACACAAGAACAAATGGATATAAACATTAGGACATTAGGAAATTTAGACTTGAAATTAGATGAAGGTTTCTATTAGAGGAGTGAAGTTCTGGAACAGCCTTCCAAGGGGAGTAGTGGGGGCAAAAGACATATCTGGCTTCAAGACTAAGCTTGATAAGTTTATAGAGGGGATGGTATGATGGGATAGCCTAATTTTGGCAATTAATTGATCTTTGATTATTAGCGGTAAATATGCCCAATGGTCTGTGATGGGATGTTAGATGGGGTGGGATCTGAGTTACTATAGGGAATTCTTTCCTGGGTGCTGGCTGGTGAGTCATGCCCACATGCTCAGGGGTTAGCTGATTGCCATATTTGGGGTCAGGAAGGAATTTTCCTCCAGGGCAGATTGGCAGAGGCCCTGGAGGTTTTTCACCTTCCTCTGCAGTGTGGGGAACGGGTCACTTGCTGGAGGATTCTCTGCACCTTGAGGTCTTTAAACCATGATTTGAGGACTTCAATAACTCAGACATGGTTAGGGGGTTGTTACAGGAGTGGGTGGGTGAGATTCTTTAGCCTGCGTTGTGCAGGAGGTCAGATTAGATGATCATAATGGTCCCTTCTGACCTTAAAGTCTATGAGTCTAGAGAGTTCAAACTATTTAGTAAGTTAATGTTAAATTGCTATCCTATTCCTAATGGGGAAAAAATAGGACTTTTAAGATGGATGCCACCTAACACTGTGTTTCTGTATTAATATGTCACCCTTAACCTTCAAACTGATTTTTTTCACTGAAGATATTGCTTTATTATATGAGAACATATAACAAATAGAAAAATACTGCAGAAAAAATCAGAAATCTCTGTTCAAATGAAAACAAACAAACAAACCATGAATTCACTTCAACTGTATTCACAGTCCTCTCTGTTCATTCTCCACAAATATTTGTAGGAGAAGTTTGTAATTGTTTGCAGGAATGTTTGTGGCAAGTGAATGTCTTGTGAACGCTCATTTAGATACATGTTTCCTAAATACTGGAAGTACTTATGAAGACATCTTTAAATCTCTTTGATTTCCTTCCTCTTTGTTATAGATGTTTCTCTAATGAAATTGGCAGGCAAAAATTTTTTAAAACCTGATTAAAGGAAATAGCTTTTTATGTTATAAAATAATTAATGGTACAACCCCTGTCATACAATATATGGATAAGAACTTTTCAGGATTAAAAACAATTTGTAGATATTTATATGGACAATGAGAGAAGATAGTGTAAATGTTGTCCTGAGCCTTGAAATGGCCATTACTGTCTCCCCAGCAGAAGACTGAGCTGCTGCAGTTTTTGGCTGATCAGAGACTGATATTTTGATAGATAAATGAGTCCCTCCACCTCAGCCAGAAAAATGACTTTGGGGCTGGAATCCATGTCAGGAGACACCTTGGAAGGCAGGAGGATAAAATACTGTGTGTCTGGTGCCCAGGGGATGCATCTGCAACTCTCTGAATCTGAGGAGAGGAAAGGAAACTCCAGGGATGCAGCCTGAGGAAAGTGAAGTCTCACTTCTGGTGGAGCGTACCATTCTTGGATGAACCCACCATGTGTTAGATGCCCATATTGCTCTGAGAGTTTGCCTCCAGGGTTGTGGTGTGGTTGTCACAGCTACCAACACTAACCAATTATTGTTCATGAGAGGGCACACAAGCTCAGGCCTGTCTCGGGGATGAGGAGGAAGCAGTTATAAAATCTATAAGGGCTATAAATCAACCACTAATTACTTGGAATGAGGACAAAACATCCCTTGAGGGCAAGTTATTGTATAATTGCCCATCATGGGTTGTTTTGCACCTTTGTAAGGTACACCAGGTATTGGCTACTGTCAGAAACATGATACTGGACTAGTCTGATCCCTACATTTCTATTCATCCAATCAGGGAGTAGAAACAATATTATGTGGCTTAGGTGAGCAGCTCCATACCACACAGAATGACTAGTAACATTTGAAGATGTAGTGGAAGTATATAGGTTGAGAACAATTCATAGGCTAAATATGTATGAAGTGTCAATCAGACAATTGCTGCTAATAATAATAATAATAAGAATTAATAAAATCAGAATATATTCCCCTATGTACAGTTCACCCAGATTTAGTCTTCTGAGTGTGTCTACTTTAACTCACTTAATCTGCTTATTTTAAAAAAAGGGATTCAGATCTCCTATGTATTTTCTTTAGCTGATTAAGTTTTACAAACACACCAACAGCCGTTATTACTTATATGGTGCTGTTCTCAGTGGAATAAACCTTTTTCTTGTTAATTTGCTAATACAACCAATACAGTTAATGACACATTTTTCTTTCTATTTTTTAATTCCAGCAAGAAAAGAGTCAAGAAAGTTCAAGAAATAAAGGTAAGTACTAGCTATTTTTAAAATGCAAACTAATTTTAATGCCATTATCAGGAGCCTAATCCTCATACGTGTTTAAAATAATCTTCACGTTATTTACTGAGTGTTTCACTGTGATATAGAACCAAAGCCAATGAACTTATGACAAACCTACATAGAAAAAAGATATGTAAAAAAACTGCACTTCACAATTACTACATGTCCAACTCTCGCATAGAGTCGATCCCAATTTTATTTACAAATTAATCAGGGCCTCAATAGAACTCCTTAGGAAACAATAATATTCTGTGTTTTAGGCAAGCAATCACTTCTTTATATTTATTTGCAATTGCAGTTTTGCTATATTTCAGTGATTATACACTAGATTAAAATATTATATCAGTGTAAAACAGCATGAGGCATGAACATTGAAGGGCCTGGACCATAGGTGCTGAGTTTTTCTTTTCCCCAGGAATGCTCCACCCCCGCTCTGCACTGAGACCCCACCCCTAACCCTACTCCACTCCTCCTCTAAGGCCCCACCCTCACTCTGCCTTCCCCCCCAAGGCCCTGCCCTCGCCCCGCCTCCTCCTGCCCCTGCTCCTTCCCGTCCCTGAGGCCCCTGCCCACTTGCAGCTCTCCACCCTCCCTCCTTCCCCAGCCACCAATCAGCTGTTTGGCGGCACCTACAATCAGCTAATTGGGGGTGCTGTCAAAAAGCTGATTGGGAATGCTGCAAAACAACTGTGGCTGGTGTGTGCTGAGCACCACAATTTTTTTAACCTGGGTATTCCAACCCCAGAGCATCCACGGAGTCAGCTCCTATGCTTGGGCCAAAAACTGGTCAGTCTGGCTGAGGGAGGTGCATAACATGATTTCCCTTTTCCATCAACTCCATGGGAGCTCTGTGAAGAACCAGATCTGTTGTGAAAGGGCAGAGAATTCATGCTCCACCAGATTCTCCTGCAACTCAAATTCAGGGGACAAACTCAAGAGTTACTTCAGCTAGTGTTCAGCTTTTGCACTGATTACCCTTTTATACTATTCTAAGCAGACTCTGGAGGCAGTGGCAGTCCAGGGAGCCCCTGAGGCCTGGTCTACACTAGGGTGTGGGATCGATCTAAGATATGCAACTTCAGCTACGAGAATAGCATAGCTGAAGTCGACATGTCTTAGATCGACTTACTTCACGTCCTCGTGGCGCGGGATCAACGGCCGCCACTCCCCCGTCAACTCCGCTTCCGCCTCTCGCCCTGGTGGAGTTCCGGAGTTGATGGGGAGCACGTTCTGGGATCGATTTATCACGTCTAGACGAGACGCGATACATCGATCCCCGATAGAACGATCACTACCCGCCGATCCGGCGGGTAGTGTAGACATACCCTTTGTCTAGTTCTTGCAGGAACTGTGCTGTGCAGATACAGAATTGAGGGGGAGGAATGGAGGGAGGAACAGGTGCCACTGCAGAATCAAGGGCCCTCCATTTGGATTCATCTTGCTTCTTAGAGATCTCAGGAGATCCATGCACTTTGGGATTTGAACCCTTTGCCATTTCCACATGAGGAAGGACACCCTATTCCCCTAGCACAAGAAGTATAAAGAAATTCTGTGCATGAAAAACTTGTTGAGTTGCCAAACATAGTTGCCAATATAGGTCTAATTTATTTCCATATATTATTTATACTGTGATAGTACCTACAAGGCCCATCCCCATTGAGCTAGGCACTGAATAAGTATATAACAATAAGAAAGTTCCTGCCCTGAACAGTTTACAGTGCAAATATAAGACAAAAGACAAATGGTGGATACAATGCAGACAGGATGGGTGCAAGTAACAGTGAGATGAGTCAAATTAGAGTGACAGCATACCAGCTGACTAATCATTATCAAGTTTTTTGAAGCCATTATAGCAGAGTTGATTTTTAAGAACATATTTGAAGGAAGACAGATTTTTGCAGGGAACTATTTCCAGGCAAACTGTTTCCACCCAAAGTTGCTTGTTGGAAAGCTTGCCAAATGGTTAATGCGGGCTGGCATCACTGAGAGGTCAGACTAGAGGCAGGGATCAGTGTCTTAGTACCACATAACAGGTGAGAGGTAGTGCAAGATAAGCCATGATGAGCTTTAGAAATGAAGACAAGGAGTTTGTGTTTGATGCAGTGAAGGAGAGGGAACCAGTTGAAGGAGGAAAAAAAAGAAGGGTGACTTAGTTGAAGAGACATACCAAGAAAATGCTCTTTGCAACAGTGCTTTGAGTGGACACAAGTGTGTGAGATAACATTTGTCAAGCCAGAGAAGAGGAGGCAGCGGCAACATGTAAAGGAACAGAGAGGTCTAGCAATAGAATTCTATTTGATAAGATATTTATTGGCTTTTCTTATAGTCATAATCATAATTTTGATGCTGCATCTGTATTGCACTTACTATTACTTTTTTGTTATGCCACTGGAGGAAATGTTGCTGCAACACAAAGAAAAACAATATGAAACATGAATCAGTGAACAGAAGGGGAAAAACACTAAGCAATTAATATAAGTTAAAGTCCAAGAAGATAGAATCTAATTTATGTATCGTATATGCAGTTTATTATAACAACCTCAAATAACACAGAGCACTATTAGTAGAAATTGCATACGTATATACACACTCACACAGTAGTCATCTGCTGTTATTGTGTTCAGTTGTTCTCTGATGCTTCCTTGGCACAGCAAAGCCTGATCTTTCTTGAATGATTGGTACATAGATATACTACAGTTTGTGTCTTGAATTACTCTGAAATTGTATTTCTATTTTTTAACTGCACAACCAACACTGGTGCTGCTTACTTGTTCATTAATGTCCCGGTGAAGTGCTTAATTGTATTGTCTGAACTAGGTGTTACAATTTACAATAAATAAAACAATAATTAGTATGTGTGTGTGTGTGTGTGTGTGTGTATATATATATATATAAAATATAAAAACTGCTTTCATTAGTCACGATTTGGGCCCCATTACACTTGAGCGGTCTAAAGACGTGGGCCAGATCTTTAGCTGGTGTAAATTGTCATAGCTCTATTGACAGCAATGGATCTATGACATTTTACACCAGCTAAATATCTGCCCCATAGTCCTTAGCCTGAAGAGTTTACAATCTAAGACATTTCACTATTGCCCACGCGCGTTTGTGTTTTCTCAGACAGTATAATCCAGAGCTGAACCCTTCAGAACTCTCATTGATATACCATGATACATTGTTGAAAACATTCTCTTACTTTATGGCTTCCAGAACATTTAGGTGTAAATAAATTATAAAATTGTGGATACATTTCTTAAGTACATGCAGCTTGTATCTATCCATGAGAGAGCTCTCAGCCCACTTATTACAGCATTAAATCATCTGGAAGGTATGTGTCAGGACATGCTGATTGGTAAGTTTGTATTTATTGTTTCTGGGTGTGTTACCTCCATGCAGTGAGGAATATATTAAGGTAGGGAACCAATTACCTGCCAATTGGCAGGCTCACATGTTCAGAGGTTCATTGGGCCATCAGTTTAGCAGACTAAATAAGTAAACAATTGTCAGGGGCTTACAAAAACTATGCCAAGCACTAGTTTCAGGGATAAATCCATGACCTCCAAGCAGTCAGTTAAATTGGTGTTCAGCTGCACCAGAATCTTCATGGTTATGACTTTGACATCTCTAAAGGAAATTTTTAATCTACTGATTTTCCTGCATGCTGTGCATGTCTCTGTTTACGCTGACAATCCAACTTTGAAGATTCCAATGATTCGAAAGAACACTGAGGCACAAGGCACTCTCTGGAAAATTGATTCCACTCTTCTACTAAATAGACACACTGATTGGATTTTACAATAATGTTCACATATTCTTTTGTGCTTTTGTTCATATAGTACTTAGTGCTTTTCTCATGCTTTTCATTGTCCCATTTTTCACTCTTTTTCTCTGTGCCATTGTGAAGTTTCAGAAAATTATCCTTATTTTACATGTAGAGGAAGATATGTTACAGTAGCAGTGGAGTTTTACTGGTTCGATCAACACTGTAAATAATGTAAGCCTACATTCAAATTTTAGTTTATAGAAACTCCTTTACTGGCAACAGGGAATCTCATATCACCTGTCATTCACTTCCTAAAACTACTGTACTGTACCTATTCTTATGGTAAACTTAAAGTAGTTTTAAGTTTCCAAGACAGAATTTAATTATGTTTCCTACATCCTATGCACAGGATAACTACTGTATGTTGTTCTGAGATAATGCCTTTCTAATTGCCTGATTTTAACAAGAAGTAATAGACTCCATTAATAATAGTTTTATCTATCCCTAATTAAAGACTAATAAATATCTGAGGTTCCTGAAATGTTCTGAACCTTTCAGGACCTCTATCTTGTTTTAATTTGGAGAGTAAGTGAAGATCATGTCCAACAGCTTTCTGAAAATATAAATCAAGGGCTTTTTTCCCTCCAATTTCAGTGATTTGCAGTACCTCATAACTCTTGGCTGCCAGTTATACTCTGATAGCTTCTCCTTACTCTGGCATTCCCTTTTAGTTTTTACCTTATAAGATACCTATCCAGTTAAGGCTTGATTCAGCATCATTGAAGTCAATAGGACTTCTTCTGTTGATTTGATTTAGAGTAAGATCAAGCCTTTAGTATCTAAGTATGATTCTATAATTTTCAGTCCTATGATAAATTCTAAGTGATTCTTTGTGTTGCATCATTTCTGATGCCAGAGTTTACATTTATATTTTGGTGGTTTTTTTTCCCCTTTGCTCTTCTGTTCAGCTGTTACTTCTGCTATCATCCTCAAGTCACTAACACCAAAACAGAAACAAATAAACTAACCACTTTCTGTCTGCAATATTGTCGACTTTGTTCCATAATATGGATCTCTGAACTTTTACCATACATAGCTTAAGTCAGAAGATTTGCTTCTCTTTACAAAGTTACATAATTTTAAAATGTTCCAATCACAGCTTTAGAATGTGCTGTCACCCTTCCTTATGTTACTAGAATATTTTTGAGATGACTGTGATTTCGTCAACATCAGAAAGAATATAAATTGTGCATAAAGTAAGTGAGGGAGTATCCTAACACAAGTCTCTTGTTTAATTATGCACAAATTTAAACATAGCATGTGAGTGGTGGTAGAATAGGGCCTTAAAGAGTAAAGTAATGCATATAAGCTTGGATAAGGGTCTCCTGTCTAATTTTAGATATCTTAACATATATGAAATGTAACATGCCATAAACTGTTAGAAACTCAAATTAGAGTACTTATGTAAAATTGGTGTACTTTGTCTGTTTTAATAGAATTCTTCTAAATAAAAACCATAACTATATTGCAACTAGGATTGCTCAAATTCCATATGCCAACAACACAATGATAAGGCAAAAAATGACCAGCTAAGAGCTTGTCCGACCTTTGCAACCAATAACTACAATTTAGCGATCTCCAATATTCACCACCTCCAGATAAAATGAGCAACCTTTTAACTCCAACAATGTTGCTGAGAAATAGTTTGTGGACAGTCAGCTAGAATAGCAGAGTTTGCCCCCCCCCCCCCAAAAAGGACTGATGTATAATTTGTGGAGGCACAAATAGTCTAAAAAGTTGATCTCACACTAAAGCTGTTTTGAAATGCTCCCACAGCTGAAGTAGAAAAATAATTATAACTCTGTTTCTATTTTTTTTTATTGATAATGACTGCACCACACCTTTAAGCAGGGGCAGCAGGGAATTTGGCTGGCTGGCCAAATGAAGAGAACAGTGCTTTGTGGCTGCAGGGCTGCGGGGGGAGTGGGGGATGAGAGGGAAAACTGCTGCAAAAGGGGACAAGGCACCAACTGACTCCTCCACTGGGAACTAGATGGGTGGGAGGGTCTAAAAGGGGTTAGCCCTGTGCATGAAGCCCCCTATTACATGGATCAGGCTGAGGCAGCATCTACCCTCCCTCCCCTTTAGGTGATGAAATACCAGGTTTGGCCAAGACTTGCTGTGGGCATTGCGCTAGCCGCACCTTGTTTAGCGGGGCTGGGAAGGAATTTTTCCCTTATCACCAGATTGGCCTAGGTGAAGTTGGTTTTTTTGTTTGTTTTTGTTTTTACCATCCCACAGCAGGTTCAGCAAGGGCTCTGTTCATGCATGACATGAAGGGTGATAGGCTGTAGATGACAACTCATTATTTAAGTGTAGGGCGGATGTAAGGTATACAGAGACCGGATAAATGGCTTGGAAAAGGACTTAAAAAGGAGGTGCTTCTAAAGGAATGGAATGGGGGGAGGTTTGGGGCTCCTATGACTGGTACCACAGGCAGCCAACCCCCTTTCTTATGCTAGGGCCCTACCAAACTCACAGTCCATTTTGGTCAATTTCACAATCATAGGATATTAAAAATTGTAAATTTCATGATTTCAGCTATTTATATCTGAAATGTCATAGTGTTGTAATGTAGGGGTCCTGACCCAAAAAGGAGTTGTGGAGGGGTTGCAAGGTTATTTGTAGGGGGAGGTTGCAGTACTGCTACCCTTACTTCGGTGCTGCTGCTGGCAGCGGCACTGCCTTCAGAGCTGGGCAGCTGGAGAGTGGCAGCTGTTGGCCGGGAGCCCAGCTCTGAAGGCAGAGCCACTGTCAGCAGTAGTGCAGAAGTAAGGATGGCATGGTATGGTATTGGCACCCTTAGTTTTGTGCCGCCACTGTCTGGCCACCCAGCTCAGAAGTCAGCACAGAAGTAAGGGTAATAATACTGCTACCTCCTTAAAATAACCTTGTGACCCCCCTGCAACTCCCTTTTGGGTCAGGACCCCCAGTTTGAGAAACACTGGTCTCCCCCATGAAATCTGTATAGTATAGGGTAAAAGCACACAAAAGACCAGATTTCGGGGGGGGGAGAGACCAGATTTCATGGTCCATGACACATTTTTCATGGTCATGAATTTGGTAGGGCCCTACTTATGGCCCACGTTAACCCTCCTATGAGGGAGGTGGATGGTAAAGTCCCAGCAATGGATTGGCTGGGGGACCTGGATGGAAAAAGAGGGGGATCTGGCAGAAGACACCCATGTAATTATTGAATGAACATGGGGTTACCTGCACTGTACACTTTTATTTGCCAGGTAGTCCCAGACATCTAATAATAAAGTTGCAGCCTGATTAAAACTATATCAAATGTCTCTCATGTCCTTTCAGTATAGCAATAGAAACTAATTTACAATCAATGTCCAAGAACCCCTTTTACCAAATATCAACAGAACCCAAGAGGAAAAACAAAACAAATCTAAAGGACTAGCATCCTGCAGTCACTGACTCAATTGAAATCATACTGGGCAGCGCCCAATGTTAGTTTGCGTCTTTCTCATAATAACTTGTAAGAGAGAGAATAAAAAAATATAAAAAGGGGCTGTAACAGGATTCACGTCCCACCCCTCTTCCAGGGGCCCACTTGCTGCCCCCAATAAGGCTCAGAGAGGCTTCAGGGATGTGAAACACCCGTGTCTTTATTTATATAAGGTTCTCCCACCACCAGTGTCTGTTTATTTACAAGCCTTGCAGGATTAGTCACCTCCTTTACAGGCAGAGGCAGCCTTCAGCTAGGAGGCCTCCAGTTCCCTCCCTCATTGACTGACTTCTCCCTGGCTGCCCCCCGCCTTCTGGCTCCCTCCCAGCCTTTATAGCTCTTGGCTTGTCAGGCCAGCAGGTGTTGCCAATCCTCAGGCCAGCATCAGGCCTTTTCCATCAGTCCCAATCTGTTCCCCTGATTGGAGCTGACTGGGCAGGGGCTAATTAGGTGTTTTTGCACCAGCACCCTGCTACAGGGGCCAAATGGATACTGGCAAAAGACAAAAAATTTCACAGTTTGTAAGCAATGGCATATGTGCTTGGTTGATTTGAATGGTGTTAACATTTACAGTATAACTGTTTTTCTTTGATTTAAACTGCATTTTAGAAACTGACTAAAAAAATGTCAGGTTTTTATGAACTGCTATTGATCAGTTGAGCATAGTGTCACCAACACACACAACTAAATAGAAGAGTATTGATTGACAGCTCTTTAATTACAATATTAGTTTCTCAAAATTTCGATCCTTTTCATTTTACGCTTACCTTAACAATATGAATGCAAAATGACTGTTGACTTACAGATCAATTTCAAAAATGTAATTCTCTATTATTATGAACATACTGCCAGCCTTTTCTGATTTCATTAGAAAAAGGACAGATGTTTGTTAATCTTTAGCTATCAGGAATAAAAAGTATACCATATGGGAGCCACTTGCATATTTTATTTGCATTTGGCACTTGGAAAAAGACAACACACTTGCACAATACCAATACTCAGTACCAATCCTGTTTGGAATGCTAGACTGATACTGATACTGTAAATGCATATACTTTTCTGTGCATAAACAAAAGTAAGAGGAGAAGGAGAAGGGAGGAACAGCTGAGCACTGTTCAACATTAAAATATATTTAGGAAGGAGTCTAAAAGGGACCTTTGTCAAATTGATTGCCTCTGCTAGAAAATGGCCAGACTGTCCTCAGTTACTGTCAGAAGATGCTAGAGAGCAAGAAGTACTCAACAGAAAATATTTTAAATATCTTATAGTATGGCAATCTTTGATATGTCTTTTAATTCTGAACAAAGCAAACTACATTAAAATGTACAATATACTATATCTGCTCCTGATATTACATCATATTCACACACTTAATTATATCACTGTATAAACATAATCTTTTGTTCCTGTTTGTCATAGGTCATTTGATACACGACTGCAATTCTGCTTTCTTACACAATTCTAAATTCCAATAACTCCACTGTCTTCAATTAAGTGATGTTGGTGTAAGTGTGATCAGAATCAGGCCCAGAATACCTTGATACATTCTGATATGGACTGAAGTGATTTGTGTTTGAAGTGATTGAAAAAAAAATCAGTTAAGCTTGTGATTTTTTGATCCAGAATGTCCTTCATGCTAGAATAGAATCATGAACGGATTTGGTCTATTACATTAATCCTACATTTAAATGGACAGTTTAACCATTCCCTTGAAAAGAAAGTTAAACATCTTTTTTTTTTTTTTTTTTTGGTTTGGGTGTCCTTTTGTTAGTAATACTCTAACTTGTCCCAACTAACAGGATCCTAAAGGCTGATCTGCAGATATACAATTCCCATTGTACGAGACACTGCACCACATCCTCTCCAACCCTTGTCAAACCCCTTCAGAGTGCCCTTTGTGTAGAGCTAGCTTTAGGTCACTTGAAAATTCCACAGTGCAAGGGCACCCAATAACCCATCTGTCCTTTTAGGGCAATTCTCCATCCCTTTTACACCATAAAAGCAGTACAAAAGGTACAGAGTTGGGTCAAGGATCTGACCCATGAGGTCAAGGTAAGAGCAGTTACTGGTCACCTGACTCTCACAATCAGTTCCATTGATGCAGATTTGGATCATCAATAGAACATTTTCATCTTATAGTTTGGAACGGCTTGAATGTGTTACATGTTTGTGATTTTCTTCAGTTTATGAACCAGTGTAGAATCAAATGATTATAACATGAAACTCTGAAACAAATTGTGAAGGGTCAATATTGTTTTTCCCCACAAACAGACTCTTCATTTAACATAATTCCATTTGTGGAGATAACTGATGTCTGTTGTGAAACCAGTTTTAGTGGAAAAAATAAAATATATGGATCTGATTCACCAAGGTGTCATTCCAGTTTTGTGCCAGTATAATTCTTTTGGCTTCATTAAAGCTACATGAGCATAAACTGGCATGAAGTGGTGAATTAACTTGTATCTTAAACTTCAATTTTCAAACTCTTAGGGCCTGATTCTTTTCTCATCTAACTCAGAGTACATCAGTGGTAACTCCACTGATGCTAACGTTAAAGTTACACAGGTATAAAACCAATGTCAGATAAGAATAAAGCCTATATTGTATAATAGGTGAGAATCTTATTTCAATTCACTAAGTAAAAAGAATCTAGATTCTAGTTAAAAGGAAGTCAGCTCTTTCTTCAGTGTATTTGTTGTCCAGTGACATTGGGCCTAATTTATTATTGGTATAAGCCTAAAGAAGACTTTGGAGTTGCAGCAAGGATGAATTTGATCCACAGTCTTTTACCTTGAAGGTTGCTAGGCTGGTTCTACTGAAATTACAGGTAACTGAAGAAAATCAAAATTATTCAAGTGGTAACAGGTAAATGATGATTCAGATATTGCATGCATATCGTATCATTGCTGTACTATTTAACATTTCTTAAATGCTGGGGTGATTAATTCTGACCTATTGAAGGTGAGAATCTTGGCCAGAGTGTCAGGCTGGAGGTCTGTAAGGATTATCTGTCTTCTCATAGAATTTCATAACATCGGTTTGTGCATAACTTCAATATTGCAACCTAGGATTTATTTTTAATTTCCTTTTGATAAGAGAGACTCAACTCTGATGTCTGTATGTTAGAAAACCTTCTGCCTTTATTTTTGTTACCAAAAAAAAAAAAAAATACTGTGCAAATAGCTGCAACATAATAGCCAGAAAACATAATATTTTGCTATTTTTGCTGTTGATCTTCAAAGCATTGTAACAAATCTGTGACCACCTAGGGACTTCACAGTTGACATTGTTTCCATACTCAGAATTTTATCATGGCAGGGGGCATGAAGCCTCAATTTGTTTTATCAAAATGAATGGACCTGGCTCATACTACTTGAGGCAAGATATAATCTGTTAGTTGTTAGCAAGGTATGGCCTGTGATTTGCATTTTAGCAGTTCTGATACCATCCAGCAGAGGGTAGTAGTACACATACACAACACTAGCCAGTTTGGGACATACACCTATACTGAGAAAAAGCTCATCCTTAAGCATCTGTGGTCAAAATCTCACTTCTCAAACTGATCTAAGACCTGCTAAGGCTTAACAGTTGTCACAGTGCTGCATACCATACTTATTCATAACATATCAATAACAGCAGGAACCTGAGCAGATCCGAGACTCTTTTGATAAAAAAAAAAAAAATACCCCAAGCATTTGAGCTAAGGGAGAATTTCCTTTAGCTATTAGTAGTATAGAACTTCACACAGGATATGTGTAGCAGTTGAACGGTTCCAATTGTCTCAAGTAGATAGCAGTGACACATGAATACACTAGCCAGTAGTCCATTTCATTATCAAAGGGTCTTAGAAAAATGGGGAAAAGCCATTTTTTTAACTGAAGAATTTTAGTGCAAATGAAATTAAGAGATCAGTAGCACTTATTTCTAACTGGGGTAAGCATGTAATCTGCAAGCCATTGCAAAAGCCTTCCTGTTATACATATACTGAATAGGAAAGTTGAAAAATTTGAAATGTATTACTAGATAATGGGTATGTTTAATTTGCTGAATTGGGCAGTGTGAAGGGTTAACTATCTCTGTAGATAGGCACAGAGGGTTAAATTGTAGCTTTGTCACAAATCCCATGTATGAATTAAAAAACTCAGAATCTATTGAGCAGTTTCTCCCTGCTCGGGGGGTGGGGAGCATTGTATCCTGTATCATCTCTATACCTGACGTAACATATGTCCTTCAGTGTGCTGGGCCAGCTATGTTGCCTTGGCTCCTCTCACTTTTCACATCCAAACAATCTCTGCCTGCCCACTTGTGTGAAGACAGAGAGTAGGCTGTTTTCCTGCCACTTCCTTCTGCAGGAGTGTCAAACAGGCCCAGAATGAGGAAATTATATTATGGAAGTTCAATATCATAGTAAAATGCAGGATGGAATAAATCAACCTGTGACATGGAAGTGTGACTGCCGAAAAGCTTCTGGAAGATGTGTAGTCTCTCTCTCTCCATGCCCTTTGAGGGATCTTGGCATCTAGGAGTTGCTAGGAACAAGCAATCCCTACACCTACCAGGTAGTCTGGTTGGACTTGGCTGATACACAGGGCAGCAAAGAGGGTGACAATGTTTCTTGTATCATCCCTTCACCCTCCAGGAACAGACATGCAAATTCTGTCCTTAAGTTATTTTGAGGCCTGGTTTTCTACACATTGAAGCCAAATAGGAAATATACCAGTTGGTTTGATAGGATTAGGATCACACACTTTAGTACCTTTGTACCTATAAACCACAGAGGGAATCCTCCCGAAAGATGATTTTGTCAGTTTGTAGTACTGCATGATTAAAAATCCCTACCCACAAATAGTGACTGGTAGTGGATATTCTAGGCCAAATTGAAATCTGATTTGCAGTGATGTTAATCTGGGATAATTCCATTGATTTCTTTTTATGATTTTACTCTAGATTTACACCCAGGTAACAGGTCAGAATCTGCACCTCCCCATCCCTTCTCTAAAATCTAAGCATTCTTGTTTCTCTGAGATCAAAGATAGTTAAGTAAATTCTGTATCTGTTTGTTTGCCTAGTTTAACTGATTTGTTATTATGAAATGTAAAACTAAAGATGTACTGGTCATTTATCTTTCTTTGAGAACATATTTTGCTTACATACTTTATTTAAAATATTATTGCTTGTTCCACTTCAAAATGTCTTTGAAGGCAAAAATAACCACTAATAAGAATTTCTGTATATAATTGTAATCAGTTTCCTCTCATGGACAATGTGGCTTTTTTATGTTATTTAATTTGTTGATTAGAGCCATTTCAGCAATCCTGTCTCATCCTGAGTAACCCATGTGACTGATGCCACTGATGTAGACATCATGGTGTATTTCCAGGGTTAAGTGCTATTCAGCATCAGTAAGGATTGCAGAATATGATCCACAGTAAACAGTTTAATCCCTTCAGATAGTACAAAATATAAATCCAATGTTGAAGACTTGTCACTAGTGGCACTAAAATAATTGGCATATTATTGTATAATGGGAAGAATATATGTAGCTAAATTGTATTTCACACTGCAGTTTTACTCTACTGCATTGTAAATGGAACAGAGTTCAGCTGGAATTTATGTAGAATACTTAGCGTGTGTTTCAGTTGCATAAGCAGCTTTAGAATGACATAAAAATGACAATCCATTATTATTTATTTTACTGCTTATAGTTTTTGCAAGGTAGAAAGATTGTCATTTAGATTGCTCTTTGTTCCATTGTGACCTCTCTGTCATTCAGCAAGCTCCAGAGAAAATGACCTGAAGAACTCCCATATTGCAAAATTATCTACCTTCATTAGAATGATGTGTAACAATTGCTTGCTACTGTATGTGGTAACATTGTAGAAAGCCTGTAGAGCTAATACCATAGATTTGTATCCCCAGCTTCTTTTTCTTTTAATGTCTTTTTAAAATTTTGACTACATGCTGTTAAATTGTTAAAACTTTGAAACAAACATTATGAAATATATTGGAGAGAGCATATTTCTATACAATATATTATTCACAAACTTCCTATCTCTGTAGTGCACATAACATTTCAGGTTGCACAGATACAAAGAATAAGAAGTTCAATACTGTGAAGGAGAAGAAGGGCTTACTGGGCCAAATTCATCCCTGGTGTGACTCCGCTGACTTCAGTGAATTCACCCTAGGGATGAATTTAGCCATTTTTGCTTAATTGTTTTAAAATGTTTTAATAGAGTGAATGTTAGTGATGTGTGAACCTCCAGTGGTTCAGAATTCAGGTGGAATTTGAATAATAATCCTAATGCAACCCCTGCAACCTCAAAGGTTGGGGGGATTTGTCTAGTCAGGCAGGAAGAAAGGGGTTGTGGCTCGTCTAAGGGTTCCTTCTCTCCTGCAGGTTGAATGAGGGTTAGGGGGCATCATCTGATCTGCAGATTGTCCAGAGGAGCTCACGTAAGCCATTGCCCCCCGGATACCAGGGGAAACGTATATATTGAAACATGGTCCTGACAGAGTCCCTCCCATTCCCAGGTCAGCAGTCCTCACCCTCCTACCTATGGGATCAGAGTAGGACTGGGTGTTGTGGTCTGTTCTGGGCAATGCACTAGTCACCTCCTTCAGGACTGGTCAGGAATTTTCCCCCTCATTGCTAGATTGGCCAAGGTGGAGTGGATTGTGTGTATGTGTGTGTGTTTTGCTTTCCTCACAGCAGCTCAGATGTCCAGTGCAGGTACTCAGTCTATAGGGAGTCCAGTTCTCTGGTAAACTGGAATTGAAAGTGGATTTAGGGGGAGCCATCCAATAAAGAAGCTGGGGAATGGGGTTAGGCTCCTAATATCTGGTACAGCAAGGAGACAAGTCCCATTCTCCAGTTCCTTAACCCTCAGATGAGGGGAAGGCATGGGAGTCCCACCAGTGGGCTGCAAAGATATCTGTTGGGGGCAGGGGCTGACAGCAGCCCTCCACAAATATTTGGAAACAAGTGAGGAAGCAATGGTGATCTGCACTGTACAAGTTATTGCTGGATAACTCCCAGATGAATTAAATTAATGAAACTGTGGCCTAATTAAACCAGATCCCTTGCATTTGGTCATTCTTCCTGCATGTCCAGGACAAAGCTTGGGTGCTTTTCCAAAGCTTACATGAATTTATCCAAACCTCTTTAGACTGAATGTTAGGCTGGAAATACTTCAAAAGCAGTATTAGTAGTATCTTGTAGTATTTTGGTACTTTTATTCTGGTCCAGGCTGTAAAGAGGAAGTGAAGAATCACATAGGAGTGTAGTTGTTGGTTTGGTGCTGCTTCTCCCCACCATCCCCCATTTTTAAATGGGTTATTTTAGTTCACATTTTAGCTTCATGTTTGGGTCATTTCATACTTTAAGGAACTTTAATGGACTTTGGGTCAGGCTGTATTTCACATGGCAGAAGAAACAGACTAAAGAATGCACATTGTTAATACAATTAGACGACTTTTACATTTTACTTTCCTAAAGTAAGACATTTCTGTACATAAGAAATGTATTTCCATTGTATTCTACCATTTAAATTGTCTCAAACACAAGGATCTGTACAGTTACATGAAGAGGTGAGTAAAGTATACATAGGAAAGAATGTATTTGCTGAGTTGAGCCTTTTTTCAGTTTTTGAATTATCCATTTTGATTTTGACTAACTTGTTTGTTAATTGAACTTGTTTGAAAATATTTTGCAAATATACTTCAGTATATGCATTGTCCACAAACATTCAACATTTTTGACTATTCAATATTTGTGGTGTGTGATTGTTCACTTGCTATTGTTTCTGTTATCTCACTGGTTGACCTCAATATTTATAAGCAGAAGAAAAATCAAATTTATGCATGGACAGCATGGCTTTATTTGTCTTTTATGTGTAACTGGAGAACAAAGATGGCCTCGTGGTTAGGGTCTGGATTGGAATATGAGAGGTCTGGGTTTGATTACTCTGTCACTTCCTATGTGACTTTTGGGCAAGTCACTTTCAGTCTTTGTGCTTCAGTTCCCAACCTTAAAGACAGGGAAACTGTTTCCTTCCTTCAAGGCTTCTGTCCTGTCTATGTGATCTTGGAGCAATAACTTTCTCTTACTATGTAAATAACTTTTCTGTTCATATGTAAACATATGCATACAATGTATGCATACTAACTTTGTATGCATACTAACTTACAATGTATGTAAACTAACTTTCTCTAAGTTTCTCTTACTTTCTCTTACTATGTAAACATATGCATACAACACCTAGCACAATATGGCCACAAATTCACTCTCTGGGCACTATTGTAATATACATGATGATAAACCTGGCTACGTAAACACTTACTGCACCAACCACATATTTGCATGACTGCTTTTTCACTTTCTGCAAATAAACAAAAATATCACTAGCACTAACATTAGATATAATTTTAACACTAAAGCATAAGGTTTTATATCCCTTCCTCACAACACATTGGCAATTTTTGTTCTCCCCTTGCTTATTGTTTATACCAGGGGTCGGCAACCTTTCAGAAGTGGTGTGCCGAATCTTCGTTTATTCACTCTAATTTAAGGTTTTGCGTGCCAGTAATACATTTTAATGTTTTTAGAAGGTCTCTTTCTATAAGTCTATAATATATAACTAAACTATTGTTGTATATAAAGTAAATAAGGTTTTTAAAATGTTTAAGAAGCTTCATTTAAAATTAAATTAAAATGCAGAGCCCCCCGGACTGGTGGCCAGGACCCAGGCAGTGTGAGTGCCACTGAAAATTAGCTCGTGTGCTGCCTTTGGCATGCATGCCATAGGTTGCCTACCCCCGGTTTAGTGTGATCCTTGCCCTTGCTTTTCCTTGCTGAGTTTTCCAATGTCTGGCACGTATTTGGATACTTTTAAGCTGCACACAGGCTTCTGAGGGATCAGTTGTTAACTGGCTCCGAGACAGACAGAGGACAGATTTCATGTATGAAAATACCCGTTCACACATGTATGTGGATCCAAACGCTGAAAGCATTGCAAACACAATTTTCTTCAAACAGTTACATTTCACTGGCAGGGACATCCAGCAGGTCAGAATAGAGGCCCCATGATCTCTCTTGGTAGCTTCAAGTGCACTCCGCAGATCTCCAAACGTTGATGCCCACAATTCTGAGCTTTTTAATGGAATGAGCTGCATTTTGAAATCTTCAACACCCATCCACTGAAATACAGACAAATCCAAGTCACTTTTGCTGAACTCTTCAGGTTTAATTAGAAAAGAGCACTGGGCCAAATTGCTGGAAATCTTGTAATCTGTCAGAAAATTCTGATTCCAGTTCTTGCATGTACATTCCAATCTCATCGAGACTGACAATGCAACCTGTTGATAGCCTTTTTATGTGTTGGAAGTAGCGGAAAGTTGAAGTTCGAATATCCAGAGAAAAAAATGCTAGTTTTACAACAAATGCCTTCCAAGCTTCATAAAGATCCAGAACCGTTTGCCCTGCACCCTGGAGACAGAAGTTGAGTTCGTTTAGGTGAGTGGTGATGTCAGTTAGAAACATGAGCTTACACAGACATTTGTCATCATCCAGTTTGGGGTAGTTTTGTCCTTTTTCTAACAATAAGGCCTTGATTGCATCAAAACAGTTTACAAAGCACACCAAAACCTTGCCACGACTTAGCCACCGAATGTTGCTGTGAAGTGGAATGTCGTTATAAGCACCGTCCATCTCTTCTAGCAGCACTTGAAACTGTCTTTGAGTCAAAGCATATCGAGCAATAAGGAAATTCACAGTTCTCACCACTGTCTTCATCACGTTATTAAGCTCTGAATTAGAAATTTTAGCACACAGGTTTTCTTGATGGTTGATATAGTGAAATTTGACTGTCGGGCAGCCAATTTGATCTTCAAGTAACTTTACAAATCCCTTCTGTTTTCCAACCATGGCAGACGCACCTTCTATTGTTACACAACATATTTTTCTGATGTCAACTCCTCATTCTTCAAAATAGTTTATAAAACTTTCCACTATATCTTCCCCCTTTGTTGTGCAGAGCCCCCCAGACCGGTGGCCAGGACCCGGGCAGTGTGAGTGCCACTGAAAATCAGCTCACGTGCTGCCTTTGGCACGCGTGCCATAGGTAGCCTACCCCTGGTTTATACTATTGTTCTCTCTGGGATGTGTACATGGTGGTCCCCTTTATCCTCAGTTTTTGTGGGAGTTTTTACTTCTCCTGGTTTTCAATAGTTTGGTTCCTTCAGGCAGCCAAAACATGCTACTTTGGTCTGTTAGTACTATACAAATAATTCACAAAGAACATGAGTCCTTACTAGAAAGAAAGGAAACTGTTATAATTAAAGTCATTTTGGTGTAAACTCTTTCAATGACAAATAACACAAAATGGATAGTTTCTTTAAGGTTATTATATATGTTCAAAATAGAAGTAAAAACAATTGAAACACAAGGCTGTGGTTCTCTTTTCTTTGAAGACAGTATGCCAGAATAATTATTACATCTCAAAATAAAATGTTTAGTTAAGTCCTTTGTATTTATATGGTGACTTTGTACATTTTACTTACTAAATATCATGAAATTGTTATTATGTATGTTAAGTACATAAATGTTTAGAGACCTCCAACCAATACCAAAACCCTGTTGTTCTAGATACTGTACCAATAGTAAGAGTCAATTATTGCCCAGAAGAGCTAACAATCATATGCCCTGTTTAACTTTAATGGGACTTCTTATACTGGGTAAAATTAGGCATATGCATAAAGTCTTTGTAGGATTAGGGGCTAAATAATTTCAACTTTCTGTAGATTATTATTATTTAGAAAGCTCTAACAGCATGCAGAAATGCTGTGGGGGAAAATTCCCTTTCAAAATCATAACCAAAGTAAGGTTATGGTTGTTCAAATGTATTTTCTTGCCACAGAAACACTAAACAATTATACCAATATTTATGTATTAGCCACTAAAGTCATGGTAGTTAGACACCCATATGATAGTACCCGTTCTAACATACTCATTGTCAATTTAACATTCTCACCTTCAATACACATATCAGGAATTGAAAATCACACAGAATGCACAACTTTAGCTCCATATTTAGAGTGCTACATTCTGTAATATTGTAATGACAATTTTAATCTTAAAATTACAATATTGGGTTACAGTTGTGGGACATGCACCATTGTTTTGTACCATATCACATATGCACGGTGGCCCTAAACCTGATGAATCAGGCCTTGGGTGTAGACCTGGCTGGAGTATGACAATTCCATTTTGAGTCAACTTTTGAGGTTTGAAATTTGTTTTTGTTCCACAATTGGAATGAAAACACCACCTTTTGAATATTTTCACAAAAACAGAATTGGATTGACATGTTTGTTAGATCAAAATATGAGTTTTATTTGTGTGTGTGTCTATATACTTGTGTCAAGTATCAGAGGGGTAGCCGTGTTAGTCTGGATCTGTAAAAAGCAACAGAGTGTCCTGTGGCACCTTTAAGACTAACAGATGTATTGGAGCATAAGCTTTCGTGGGTGAATGCCCACTTCGTCGGATGCATGTAATGGAAATTTCCAGGGGCAGGTATAAATATGCTGGCAAGAATCAGTCTGGAGATAACGAGGTTATTTCAATCAGGGAGGGTGAGGTCCTCTGCTAGCAGTTGAAGTGTGAACACCAAGGGAGGAGAAACTGCTTCTGTAGTTGGCTAGCCATTCACAGTCTTTGTTTAATCCTGATCTGATGGTGTCAAATTTGCAAATGAACTGAAGCTCAGTAGTTTCTCTTTGGAGTCTGGTTCTGAAGTTTTTTTGCTGTAAGATGGCTACCTTTACATCTGCTATTGTGTGGCCAGGGAGGTTGAAGTGTTCTCCTACAGGTTTTTGTATATTGCCATTCCTGATATCTGACTTGTGTTCATTTATCCTTTTACGTAGTGACTGTCCAGTTTGGCCAATGTACATAGCAGAGGGGCATTGCTGGCACATGATGGCATATATAACATTGGAGGACGTGCAGGTGAATGAACCGGTGATGATGTAGATGATCTGGTTAGGTCCTGTGATGGTGTTGTTGGTGTAGATATGTGGGCAGAGTTGGCATCGAGGTTTGTTGCATGGATTGGTTCCTGAGTTAGAGTTGTTATGGTGCGGTGTGTGGTTGCTGGTGAGAATATGCTTAAGGTTGGCAGGTTGTCTGTGGGCGAGGACTGGCCTGCCTTCCAAGGTCTGTGAAAGCGAGGGATCATTGTCCAGGATGGGTTTTAGATCACTGATGATGCGTTGGAGAGGTTTAAGCTGAGGACTGTAGGTGATGGCCAGTGGAGTTCTGTTGGTTTCTTTCTTGGGCTTGTCTTGTAGCAGGAGGCTTCTGGGTACACGTCTGGCTCTGTTGATTTGTTTCCTTATTTCCTTGTGTGGGTATCGTAGTTTTGAGAATGCTTGGTGAAGATCTTGTAGGTGTTGGTCTCTGTCTGAGGGGTTGGAGCAGATGCGGTTGTACCTCAGTGCTTGGCTGTAGACGATGGATCGTGTGGTGTGTCCGGGGTGGAAGCTGGAGGCATGAAGGTAGGCATAGCGGTTGGTGATTTTTCGGTATAGGGTGGTGTTAACGTGGCCATCACTTATTTGTACTGTGGTGTCTAAGAAGTGGACCTCCCGTGTAGATTGGTCCAGGCTGAGGTTGATGGTGGGGTGGAAGCTGTTGAAATCGTGGTGGAATTCTTCCAGAGTCTCCTTCCCATGGGTCCAGATGATGAAGATGTCGTCAATGTAGCATAGGTAGAGGAGGGGCATGAGTGGACGAGAGCTGAGGAAGCGTTGTTCCAGGTCAGCCATAAAAATGTTGGCATATTGTGGGACCACGCGGGTGCCCATAGTGGTGCCACTGGTCTGGAGGTATATATTGTCACCAAATTTGAAATAGTTGTGCGTGAGGATAGTCACAGAGCTCAGCAACAAGTTGTGCTGTGTCATCATCAGGGATACTGTTCCTGACAGCTTGTATTCCATCTGTGTGTGGGATGTTTGTGTAGAGAGCCTCCACATCCATAGTGGCTAGGATGGTTTTTTCTGGGAGGTCACCAATGCATTGTAGTTTTCTCAGGAAATCAGTGGTGTCACGGAGATAGCTGGGAGTGCTGGTGGCATAGGGTCTAAGCAGAGAGTCTACATATCTGGATAGTCCTTCAGTGAGAGTGCCAATTCCAGAGATGATGGGGCGTCCGGGATTTCCAGGTTTGTGGATCTTGGGTAGTAGATAGAATAACCCCGGTCGGGGCTCCAAGGGTATGTTGAATTGTTCCTGTGTTAGTGTAGGGAGTGTCCTGAGTAGATTTCCATTACATGCATCCGACGAAGTGGGCATTCACCCACGAAAGCTTATGCTCCAATACATCTGTTAGTCTTAAAGGTGCCACAGGACTCTCTATATACTTGTGGTTAGGGCATTGACCTTTGATGTAGTAAACCCAGGTTCAAGTATCTACTATGCCTGGCTCAGAGCAGAGTTTGTCATTCTGAATCAGACAGAGCAGAGACCTATGTTTGCTACATCTCAGGCCAGTGCCCTAGCCACCAGGAAAGAGAGTGTGAGAGCTCTGTCACTCTACCAACCCCCTCCCCTCACCCCAACCATTCTTGATGAAAACTCCATCGAAACCAACACATCTCCACAAAACATTTTGGCTTTGACAAAATTTCATTTAGTCAAAAGTTTTCTGAGCATCTCTAGTTGGGAGTACCTCTTTTGCATAAAATTATCTTCAGGCTGCACAGGGGGTGTAGCTGGGCCTCCCCTATGTCCTAGCAAACTATAGCTGCAATAATGGCATGTTGAGGTATTGGCAGCTAGAGCAAGTTAGAGCAGTCTATGTGTGATAGCCGATTGAATTTACACAAAGTGGTCCTAGGATCAGGGACATGCAAAGGACATATTTGCACCCTCCTCAGCTCTGCTGAGTGTTCCTCAGATCTGGCCATCAGCATCTTCATATGCCTTACACCAGACAGATAAAGAATGCAACTTTGATTACATATTCAAAATTGTTTACCCTGTCAAAAAAAGGAAACTACTTCTATGTAATTTACAATAAAATTGAAAAAAACCATCAGCTATAAAACACACCATGTCAAACTGTGTATACATAAATAATATTTAAATTTGCACATATACACTGTGCCATATGCATATTCATAAGTATTTGTATATTTACAAGATATCATTTAATAACTGTATAGATCAGAATTGTTTGCTTGTTGCAGTGTGTTTTTCTTTTATATGAATGAGGCAATGGGAGTCTTTTAGTTTGTCAGCAGAGTCTGGAACATCTATTTGACAACAAATAATAAAGAAAAATAATATTAGTTAATATTTCCATTGATCGACATTGTGATGCACATAGAAATGATTATGATGAATAGTATTAATAATAAAACTTGGTGAAATTATTTGGCCAAAATATTTTCACCAAAAAAATGTAGTTTTGGGGTCAAATGAAACACTTCGTGATTTCAAGTCAATTTGCTTTTCAGTTCAAAATTTTGCTTCAGTTATGTTTTTAAAAAATAATTTAGCTTGAAAACAAAATGAAGCATTCCATTTTAGCTCAAATAAAGTGTTTCATTCGACCCAAAACAATATTTTTTCTTACTTTTCTGTTCGCCAATCTTTTTTTTTTTTTTTTTTTTGAACAGCTAGCAAATCAAAAAAATCAGTTATTTTCACAGCTCTAGTTAATAAATTAAAAATCCACACCAATAAAGTTTAAAAGTAGCCTCAGATTTTGTTATACTCTAGGTGTGAAACAATTTTCAAATCACAGAAAATTCACACTGCAGTCTAGTAGTAAATACTCTACATTTGGGAAGGACCCTTGACATTATTCATGCATAACAAATAGGTGTAATCCCTGCTTTATGTGACAATCTCAGTGCAACCTTAACTAAAAGAAGCTGCTATGATGCCTTCTTAATGAATTGAGAGGAAGCTGTGATCTCTGTATCAAGGAGTTTATGATCGGAACATGACACATATGAAGGACTCTTTTTAAAATGGTACAAATATCTTTAGGGAATTCATCATTAAAGTGCGATATAGAAGTGCTTTTTAGGAGAAGACTTAAATAATAAATATCAATCTGTAGCCCTTTTCATCCACAGATCTTTAAGGAGAAGTGTAGTTTGGTGTTTGAGGAAGGGAAAGTGTTTATGTGTAAAAGGGTGGCATGCAAGATGAATAAAAGATGAAAGGGGGAGTATGTACGATCAAAAGTTAATGAATCACATATCCTAGCTTTACAGAACTAAATTGCTGTACAGTAAGTACCTGCAACTACAGAATATGTTCATTTAAACAGCATGCCACAACATGTTTACCATAAAGTTAAATAGCTATCAGTTATCCTAAAACTAGCAAAGAACATTTAGGTAATATGCACGGCCTGTTAAGAATACTTTTGTGCAGAAAATCCAGATTTAATTGTGTTTACAGAAGCAGTTTTCTTACTCATGCCATCTAAGACACAGTATTAGCTTTCTGTGCTAACACTGAATTCTTTGGAGTGCTATTAATTATATATTGGGAACATATTATTTTCTCATATCTCTTACAAGCGACTTAAAGAACAATCAGAAGTTACGTAACCTTGAAATATGAGTCCAATGAGTACGCTTTTTTCTTCATGCATACTCTATAATTGCAGCACTGTACATTATGCAGGTGCCTGTTGAAACAATTACTCTATTCATTTTGTGCTCTAGTCTTTGCATACAAGGGTTGACACATTTCATTATCTATTAAGGTCATATTCTAGTTTACTCCAAGAACACTCTTTTGCCACTGTTCCAGACATTAGAACACTATTAATAGTGTCAGATCCTGTTAACATTTACATCATAACTGGGAGCAGATATTAAAGTGAAGTTCACATTAAAGACTGCTAAAATGCCTGCCACTAACAATTATGGTGGGGCAGTATTAAATTCCTCATTTATTTCCAAAGGTCAGATTAATAAAGCTGCATGGCACATTATCATAAAGGGTGGACCTAGCTGTCTGTTTTGATTATGCTTAAAATCTAGTGTTTCTAGGGAGACTTTGCAAGGAGTGAATTCATCCATTCTTAACTAGCAGTTTAAATGTGGGTAATTATTAGACCCATTTTTAGAAAGGATCCAACCCAGAGGCTGCTGTCAATCAAATGTCTTTCTGCTTTTCAGTTTACAAGTACAAAAAACTCAGTTTCTTTTCTAAAAGAAAAGAAAATTCGTAATCCTTCTATTTAAATAGCTTCTTGAGTAGCTGAGGTTATCCAGTTGGAAGCACCAGCTGCAAACTAGTATTACTTTAAATATCAAAAATAGGATGGTCTAAATACATTCAGGCAAGAATTATGAGAAATTTATTGGAATTTTATTTCTTCCCCTTTCCTTTTGCTGAGGACGTCTGTCGGGAACCCGGTTAAGACACTAAGGGCTTATTTCCGAAAACAGGAACACACCAGCTCTGGCAGTAGTTTTCTATCACTGTTTCTACTTAACCAAAATATGAAATGCTGTTGTCTGCCAGCTATCTCCTACTCTGAATAACTTAAGGGCCTTCAGGAATAATGCTAACTCCGTAGGCATCTCAAGTAAATGAACCTGAGTGTGATACCACAGCATGTTCCACATGTAACAATTAAACCAACTCCAATGTTTAGAAATGTTAGAAAGTGAAATTCTGTGACTGGAGAGAGAGCAATGGACCTATTCTGTGTGTCGAGATATACATATTAGGTCTGATTCTCATTTACAGTAAGGCGCCTTCATATCATTCTGGCAGAGTAAAATGACCTTAAAATGCATGTAAATGAGAATCAATTTTATGAAGTATAATCCTCAGGTATAATCCCAAATGGATGCTAAAACCAATTACTGCTAATGGGACTGAAGTCTTAGGCTTCCCATGGCAAGATGGCTCCCACCTCTCATTGTTTCCAATGTGACTAAAGACAGACTGTCCTAAGAGAAGATGATGTCTTCTTAGTCACCATATGAGGGCTAGACAGATGACAGGAGAATGTGGAGGTGCCTAGAATGCAATTGCATGGGTACGAGGAAGGGGGAATCTGGGAATCTACTGGGAGACCAGACAGGACACTGTAAGAAGTCAGAATAATGGGAGAAGTAAGAGAAGATGGAGGGCTATGTAGGGAGCAAGAGACAGACTGAGGTGGGTAGAGGAGTATGGAGAGCAGAAAGCAGACTGAGGGTGTAGCAGATAAGTACATGAGTGGGGCGTGCCCCTTGGTCCTTCAGGGAAGGAAGTGGGTTATTTCCCTGGTTGGTGGTCTCGGTTACTCAATGCGGTATTGACGGTGTCCTGTGATGTGTTCCACATAAATGTCTCTGGACCACCTGATGGTGTCGGACACCATGAGCTGTCTCATGAGCCGGGCGTAGCGTCGACCAACTCCGCACGCTCTCAGAACCGGCTCGTTGTGGGGGTCCCACACGATTAGGGTGTGTATCTGGACCTCGTACATTCATCACACATCCCAAAGGAATGAGGACATACAATTTTTATACACAATTCAAGGACATTTAGTAGACCAATGCTTATGGTCCTTTCTTTTGCCCCAAGACATTTCCAAGGATGTGAAACCTCTCTTTAACTTCTGGTTCTTGCAATTTATTTCAGTATCTTCTCTGTGGCTTCTTAAGCCAACAGTGAAAGATGTGGGCAGACAGCATAGATCTATAGTATTTAAGACACATTCAAAAAAATCCACTGACCATCACAATAACCCCCCCCCCATTCCCTAACAAAATCCTTTTAACCTCCACATACATATTACACTATGGTTGACCGCAATGAATATTACGTGTTCAGCTTTAAAAATGCAATCCATAATACCTACACACAAGGAAAAGTGGGAAAGAAATGCCTTATTCCTTCTATCACTGCATAGTGAGTTTTGTCAGTTACTTATTCACCTTTACTGATGTCCTTTTGGGGAAAACACAGATGCTACCTTTTCCAAGCACTGTAGAATCTGGAAATGAAGCATATCTGCATTCCATCCCAAGAAGGAAATATGACTATATATGTATATGAAGTGTGTGTCTGCCTGTGTATATCTACAAATATTACACATACAAAAATGACATTGAAACAACTTTTTTAAACTTGTAAAGTCAAGCACTCAAAAGTTAGGAAATGCCAGAATTGAGATTGTCTGTGCGACCTTAATTCACAGCTCTTGTGCATGTGCATTATGATACAATCTTTAATTACATGAGCACATACTATTTTTTCCACAGCATCCCTGTCTCAGCGCACAGGATGGATGGTACTCACTGAATGAGCAGCTATTCAGTATTTTGTTTTTTCCTCATTGTTCACTGTGTGACCTAGGCCTTATTTATTGCACACTATTCAAACCGTTTTCTGAAGACAGAATTATTAATTTCCACAGAGGTTTTTCTATGGTGCTCATCACTATAGTACATGAGTGCTTCATTAACTTTTAATTAATTAATCTTCACAATGCCCATGTGAGATAAGGGGGTGGTATCATCCCCGCTTCACTAATGGAGAGGCACAGAGAGATTGAGCACAGCAGTATCCATTAATTTTGGGTGCCCAATTTGAGATGCTTAGTTTCTGATTTTTCAGAGTACTAAACATCATATAGCACTTTCTGTATTCAAAGTACAGCTCCCATTGACTTTAGTTGCAGCTGTGCATGCACTAGTGCTGGTTGGAAACATTCTGACAATATTTTTTCTCATTGAAATTTGTGGATTCATCAAAATCTAAACATTTTGTGGAAATGGTTCAATTTTCACAAAGTTTTGATGGAACCCAGGCAGGGTTCTGTTTTAAACCTTCCTGGTTCCTTCCAGATCACTTGCCCCACTCTTTTGCAGCTTACCTGGCAGGCTGATGGTGAGCCCCAGGCTCCCATGGTCTGCAGTTCCAGGGCAGCCCTTCAGATAGTCCCCGACTCCAAAGAAGTCTACTTGGGCAACTGGCTCCCCAGGCTGTCCAACTCCCAAGATTCAGACAACCCGGATCCAGCTGTCCCATGAGTCGGCGCCAGGCAAACTATTGCAGAACTGCAGCTTCCTGGCTCTCTGGCAGCCCAGGGCTGAAGAGGAGCCTGGAAGCCATGAGGGCATGTCTATACAACAAAGAAAAACCCACAGCTGGCTCATGCCACCAACTAGGGTGACCAGATAGCAAGTGTGAAAAATCGGGACAGGGGGTGGGGGGTAATAGGAGCCTATATAAGAAAAAGACCCAAAAATCGGGACTGTCCCTATAAAATCGGGACATCTGGTCACCGTACCACCAACTCAGGCTCTTGGGGCTCAGGCTGCAGAGCTATTTCATTGCTGTGTAGACTTCCGGGGTGGAGCCTGGACTCTTGACCCTCCCACCTTGCAAGGTCCTAGACCCTGGGCTGCATCCCAAGCCTGGAAGTCTACACATTAATGAAACAGCCCTGCAGCTCAAGCCTCACAAGCCCAAGTTGGCTGGCATGGGCCAGCTGCGGGTGTCTAATTGCAGTGTAGACATACCCTGACAGGGCTGCCTCCCAATCTTTGGGCATCCCAACTCAGCCAGGACTCCCAGGATCCCAGGCCCACTTCAGCCTGCCAGATGGAATTTTGTTTTGAAAATATTGAAACAAAATGTTTCAATTTTTCAAAAAAAAAATTTATTTGGATTTCTGTTTCAAAGAGAATTTCAGCATTTTTTGTTTGTTTTTTCATTCCAAATTGAAATGAAAACAAATTTTAAAATCCCAAAATCTTCTGTGAAATAGTTACACCTTTCTTTGCCCCACTCTTCTCAGCACTTCTGCAAATCAGACCCCAGGATCACAAGTAAGTCATCCAGAAAACGAGGAATGAGGAGGACTTGCCCAACATCATGTCGGAACTTTGTGGCAGAGGCAGGGATAGAATCCAGTTCTCCAGGACAGCATTCAACTGCCTTACCCATGAGTACCTATTTTCTCTTTTTGCACTAGCCTGCCTTATTGACTACACACCTTCCAGCTTCTACAGCAAATGAGGTAGGGGTCCTACCAACAGTCTCCTTCATTATATAACCCTGATTAATCCCCAGAGCAAGGCCATTCTGTTAATTGAATAAGGCAGGGATCCTGTGGAAAAAAATATATGATCATGTAATTAAATATTTAATCATAATGCCTATGCAGAAAGGGGGCAAATTAAATTTGAATAAGCCAAATTTGGGTGGATTTTCATTAGGCAAGCAAAAGTCACCTCCCTGACACAAAGGAAACCATTCTGCTGAATTTCAAGTCCTTGTTGAAAGGATTGGCCACTAGAAGTTAAAAAATTCTGTTTTTTTTTAACATGAGCAAAACAATGTAATTTTCACTAGCCTCTTTCCCGAAAACAGCTGAACCATTTTGGATGAAATTTTCTGAAACAATGCAACCTAAGGCAATCACATGGCATGGAAAATGGCAGCCCAGACTGTTAAAGTTTGGCAAAGTTATAAGCAACTTATAATGGGATGTGTCAGTCAACCATAATAGGCAGTCCTAACAGCCCCAATTATAATTTTCTGAAATGATTAAAATTTGGCTTGCATCATGGCTACAATAATACGGTCAGAAAGCAAAAAGGTGGTACAATTACATTAAATTCTTCCTTGATTTTGAAGTAATATTTATTTAAAGAATATATTCAAAATGGTTTTCCTTATGGGCAGATTTCCATAGTGCTGTGAAAGTCAGGGAGTTATTTGCTTCTTATGTGATGCTTATGAAAGTTAAAGCATTTTTGTTTGAGTTCATATAACTTAATCTTTTGGACTAGACCCTTCTCTTTTAATTTTCCACCCGCACTCCATTTCCCAGGTACAAATTCCCCATTCATGCCTGGCAAGTTTAATAATATGCACTCAAAATTCCAGGGGAAATATAACAATGGTGCATAATTTGAATGACAGACCCATGCTATGCTTCTTCTGTATTTAAACTGGACTAAAATAGTAGATACAATGCATGTAGGGGGAAGCAATTTGAGGATTTGGTGAAATCTGTCTGAGGGTGTCTGTCTGTCTGTTTTTCAAACTAGTTTACAGCCATTACAGTACTAAAACTCTAAGACTGAGTCAGTGGTCAGAAACATCTTAATTTGCCCAATTCATTGTGCACTTTCAATTCAGACTTAAGCCTTATCTCTGTCATCCATTCCTGTGTCACCTTTAAACTACAATATTGAAATAAGGCTAACCATAAAGACAACTGTGAAGCTCCTGCTAGAGCAGAATATGTCTTCTGATTGAAACAAATAGGTGAGGGCATTTCGCCCCCAGTGTTCCACTCTTTACACTGGTTGCTCATACACCAGGTGAAGTTCAGGGTGAAGGGTGTCGCTTTAAGCTCCATGTAATTAGTTATCATCTGTGGTCTTTAGGCATTTCTAGGCATCCCAGGGAATGCAGTGCTAGCAGAGAGATGCCTTATGTTTGTGACCTTTTTGCTTGAGAAACCTCATCAGAGTGAGCAGCAGACACCCTCCCTTCACTTTTTAGAGGTTCAGGGTTGTTTATCATCTCCAGGAGAGATTGTGTGAAATGACTTCAGATGAGAACCCAATTTAACAGTGCTGACAGGTATGTCCATACAGTAGTTGTCTCTTAGTTGATATTTGTGCTCCCCCGCCCCTAGCATAACCGTCTGAGTTTTGAAGTGATAATTTTGGTATGCTAATCAATCTCCCTTCAGATGTTTTCTGTTCCTTGTTTCAGTTGTTAACCTGAAACCTGTTCTTTAGAGACATGGGTTCCATTTTTCAATAATTCCATTTTAACCTTATTTCTGCTGTATATTATATATGAACTATTGACAGATTAGAGTCAATCTTTCACACTGATCTAGAAAGCCCTAAATGGCCTAGACATAAATTACTTAAGAGATTTCCTCTCCTATTCTGACCTTTTATACCACCTGTGTACATCCGCAATGTTTAATCTAATTGTCCCAAGAGCAAGGCTCACTGCATCCAAAGATAAAGTAGCCTGTAGAACTGGAAATAAATCACAAACCTGACTACATTTATTATATATTACAAGATGCATCTACTTACCCAAGCTTTGCACTAATTATGAACTTTTGCTTCTCTAACATTCAGCCCACTGTCTAGACTTCTCTCTGAGTACAACATTACATTACTGTGCTTCAGGAGTCCCTGTGCATGCACTGCTAACAATTCATGTTAATTTGCTCCCAATTCAGCGTATACTAAAATAAACTAGCTATCACTGTGAATGACCCCTCCAATGATAAATGGCCAAATCCCGATGTCTTAACTCAGTTAAAACTCCCTTAAAAATCAATGGGAGTGTTGCTTGATTTAAGATTAAAGAAAAAACTAATAAGCACTTCATTATTTGTCCCCAAAATAATATCTGAATATTACACTAAGCATTTTTCTTAGCTGTAGAACATGCAGCATCGAATTCTTAGGAGGGAGGCAGAATAAAGAATTTTAACAAATCAGAATGAGACACAAAAATCCCACTCCTGTTAGATGTTCCATGGAGGCTGTAATTAGCACACACATTGGTTCTCCCCTGTAAAATGTTAGAGTTGTGATCTCATAGCTTTAGGGATAATTGCCCACTAAAAAATGTGCTACAAATGGAGAACAAACCTATAAAAATAATTTTCTGTTATCATAATTTCTATCCCTACAGGATCATCTGTGCATCTTGCAAGATGATCTAATTAGCACTAAGATGACCTTCCCCTACCCCAAACACTGAAGAATCCTGTTACTGTTTATAAGCAGACACCTCAAAATAGAAAGAGTTATGCAGTTACAATTACAATTACAAGAAAGTAAATAAAATTGGCATCGCTGGTACAGCTCCACAAAGTCTGGGGGGAATATGTTTAAGTGTCTCAAATAAAATCCTCCTTTAAACAGAGTCTCTAGAGTTCTTCAGCACACTTTTTCTCTACAAAAGGAATAAGACCGCTAATAGATTTTTTTCACAGATGGAAAGGATAATAAATTGTATTCATTGTTTGCTTAGGTTCCCTTTTTTCATGGCAAATAGTGGTACAGTTAGTATGCTTTATAAGATTCCAGTCAAAATGCAGTTTATCTTTTTTTCATTATAACTAGAAAAATATTAAAAACTCTGACTAAGTGTTTTAGATTATTTCTTCTGTTGTAGAGTTACATTTAAGCTTCTGTTGTCTAAACATCTGGAGATCAAAGGTTGTCAACATAATAGTGCACAATTTGTTTGGATACCAGAACACCAAGAAAATATGATGAAAAACGTTTCAGTTTAACAATGGAATGACATGCAAGACTTGATAATGAAGCCGAGTTCAAAAATTTGACCAGAACAGTTAGTATTGCAGAACAGCTGCAATATGAGCTTGTTCCTGGAGGCCTACTTGTACACAGGCATTGTGCTGGCAGAAACATACTGGGAGAGGGTTTAAGTTGCTTGGAGAACTGGTTTAACTTCACCTGAAAAAGTTGAGGATTTTGTTGGCAGAACTCAAAATTGAGTATGGACGTGTGCAAGGCTGTGCAGACAGAAAACAGTAATACTTTGCAGCGTAAGCCAGGCCTTTATTCTTTATTTCTGTTTTAGTGGTACTTTATGGAAGGCTTTTGCTACCCATTGTCCGTAACTTTGTAATTTGCACAAGACAAATTCAGAAGTTATGCATAAGATGTGTGAGTCTTAACCCCTTACACTCAGGCTCTTCTCATGCAAACTGTGGTTTGCCAGTGAACCCCTGCACCCACACAGAGCCCCATTGACTTCAGTGGTTCTTCCTCTAGGGATAGGGATCCACTCACACAAGTTGTTTGAAAGATGGTGTGCAACTTACATGCTGGGGAGTCAAAAGAGAGTCTGAGGGGTACAAATTAAAGTATGGAAGGGGCTATTTTAGTTTATATGTTCTTCTAGCTGCTCAACTACATCCAGTTGGACCTTCTTTCACATAGTAGAATGGGTGTAAGTTGCCATAAAGGAATCTCTGTGTAAGGAGGGTTTGACTTACACCATCACTTCTGAATTTAGTTTACAGATCACCGTGGTTCATAAGTATGCACTTCTTGACTGACTGAGTTTATAATGTTGTTCTTCCTTTAATATTTTTTAGATCATTCATAATCATGTTATCAGTGCTTTTATACATAATTTGAAATGTATGGGACAAATTGAGTTCCGTATTTAGATTAGAAAAATGTAACCAGAATGTTAACTTCAGTAGCAGTATTAATTTGAACATGTAGGCTGGGATTTTGCAAAGGGCGGTTAAGTGCCCAGCTCCATTTGAATGCTAACGGTAGTTGGTGCCTAACACCCTTAAATCCCTTTAAAATCCCAGCCTTAAATTAAGAGTATAAACTCTAGTTTTTCAAAATATTTAATATAGTATTGAAATGACATTTCATTTTGCCCAGGAAAGTGGTCAGATTGCATTACATCACGAAATATAATCAATAAATTGTGATGTGTCACAATGATAAACTGTGTCAAGTAACAGTTATTTTAGGACTAAATAATGGCTTTGCCACAAGCTCTGGGTAGGGGAGAGCAAGTGGTTGTGCTGCCCCAGGAGAAGATTATCTGGTCTCTCCTTGCTTGGTTGGGGGTTGGGAAGCAGAATCTGCACTGGCTTATACTGCTGCAGATTACTTCCCCTGTTGTGTCTGCTCAGTAACCAATGCAATGCGTGTGTGTGGGGGGGGGGGGGGGGGGGGTTAGAGTGGAATCAAGGTTCTGTCTACTCCTGGCATCTACCTATGAAGTATGGTGGAGAGGTAGAGCGATACTGCAGAGGGTATTCTTCCTCCCCTGCACAGCTACCCACAAAAAGAGTAGCAATCACACAGGAGTAAGTGGGTTCTTTATGTCCGCTTACTCCTCTCTTGGTGCCTACAGCAAGATTCACAGAATAGCCTTTAAATTGTGAGGCTGGTTTGAAAAGTGGTGTTATTAAACCTGTGCATTGCTACCATTTGCAGGATTTTGTTTGTTTTGGTTTTGTATTTTTAAATGTTCAATTATCATAACAATCCAGAAGTATCTCATATCAATGTAAACAATTTATTTTGGTACAGTGACTTGTGTAGAACAATGTAATAAGGATTTAGAATGTATGGTTAAAAGCTGTACTGATAACTGAAAATTAATCATATAACGTTTGTGGCTGGCAAATTCAGAAAGTCTAATACTAAGGAAAGAGAATCTGGTTTAGAGGAGGGGAAAGATCTGGCCTGCTTCTCAGACCAGATGCCATACTGAACTAATCCTGACCCTGGTTACAACAATTAGGACTCCACCTAATCAAACATCTCTTCTGCTATCTGACAGTCCCCATAACTTTGTTGTTACTTTGTGAAATTATGTGGCTTGCAATGTCTAGTCTGACATGGCTCTCACTGTTCGGCTGACTATTATGTTATGGGTGCTGGCAGAAGGACATATTACATTCGGTTACTTTTTGGGTGCCAAGTGCAGAGGGTGAGGGAAAGGCCAGGTTGGGGAATCAGTAAGGGAGGGAGAGGGACATCAGATGTTGGTTGATTGGCTGGAAATGAAAATAGGGCACAAGAAAGGTAAGAAGTGGGTTGATGTAAGATGTAGGATGGAAGGAAGAAGACCTCAATCGTTTTGATAAGCTTTGTACAGCCACCTAAATGTTTGGGAATTATATGAATGAAAACTTTTGACTTTAATCTATCATAAGTAGAGTTGGGCAAATAAAGGGCTTTTCAGTTTGCTGACCATTAAAAAGGGGGGTGGGGGGCGGCAGCAGAAAATGACATTTTTTGGTTAATCAAAATGTAAAAAATAATTCAGATTGAAACAAATTGAAATATTTCAGTAGTATCAAAACAAAATGTTTCATTTTGACTCTGGAAACGTTGGTTTGATTTTTTCCAGGCATTTTGACAAGCAAAAGGAAGGCTTCATAAAATGGCTCCAGGGGGAGGTGGTGCCTCACTTTTATAAGAATTTGCCTAATGGTTAGAGCATTCACCTGGGATGTGGGAGCCCCAGGCTCAATTTCCCCTTTTTGATAAGAAGAAGAGATTTGAACTTGGGTCTCCCACATTGCAAAAGAGCATCCTAGACATTGCTGTGGGATATTCTGGTATGGGTCTCTTTCAGTCTTTCCTCTTAGAGCTGCTCCACTTTTTATAAATAATTAAATAGTCACTGTAACATGTATTTGAACTTGGGTTTTCTACATCCTACGCAAGTGACCCAATTACCAGGCTGTAGGGTCATTCTCAGTTTTTCATTGGCCCAATGACTATCCATTGTCCAGCCACACTGGGAGAAAGACAGGAGCCAATGACTGTGGTTTATTTAGGCCACAACTTTATTCATGTAAAATATGTGGGAGCACCTGGCAATACATTGTACTGTACAGGTCATCATCATCTCCTTAATTCTTTACATGTAATCCCCAACTTGGCCCCAGCAATCTCACTGCTGGGACCCTGCCACCCTCCCCTGATATGAGTGCTAAAGGGGGCTAGAAAAGGATCGGCTCTCCACCTTATCATACTTAGGAGCATGAACCCCCCTTAGTCAGCTCCCTGAAGAGATGCTTTTCTTCAAATCCTTTTCCAATCCATTTTATCCAATGACTGTATCCCTTCTATATCAAGTACCTACACGGGCTATTTTCCACAAGGAGATGCCAGCAGGTATGCTTGGCTGCTTCCCCCTCACTCTTGCTGAGTTCCCAGATATTCACTGATTCAGTCCTTAATATCAGAAAAAAATTATATCTGCTCCCAATCAGAGAGGAGTACCCCAGCCTCACTGAATAACTCGGGTGCCTATAAGATATGTCTGGATGTGGAACGTCCAATCTTATTCACATACCTCCTGGACTTATCCACCCCTGGATGCTTCACTGCTTCTCGTCACCCCCTATACTGCAACATGTAATCCCAAACAATCATCATGCTGGGAAAATATCCTGGATCTGTCCTAAATCCCTCTTAGATCTATCAAGTTGACCCCCTTACACCTTCCCAAATCATTTTAATCAAGGTGAACAATAATCATATCTATTGCCTGCTCCTGGGCTGCCAAAGAGTGTACAAGGTTCATCAGCTGGTCCCAGAATATGCCCCTCCTTGACTCGTTCCCTCTAGAGAGTGTCCCTCTATACATGCTGGCTCAGAACTGCCTCACTGCTGAGGCCAATCAGTAAACCTTAGGGCCAAATGTACAAGATTAAGCCCAAACATCCTGTCGCCAGCACCTGAGTCCATTCACGTGATCCTGAAGTAAGAAATAAACACAGAGTTTAGCACATAAATTACTCTCCTTAACGCAGGGTGCCAACCTTGTATGCATTTGGATGCCACCATTGATAAGTTTGATTTATTGGGTTCCTATTTCAAGCTGTGCTGTGCAGGGCCGGCTCTAGGATTTTTGCCGCCCCAAGCAGAAACAATTTTGCCCCCCCCCCCGTTTTTTTCAGCTGATTCGAGCAGCGGTGCGCGAATCAGCTGTTTCACGCGCCGTGGCCGCTCAGGATCTCCCCCTCCCTCCCAGGTTTGAGAGCCTGGGAGGGAGGGCGAGCAGCGGTGCGTGAGCGGCAGCAGCGGAGGTGAGCTAGGGCGGCCGGGGCACAATTTTAGGGGCGGCATTCTGGCACCGGCCATGCTGCCCCTAAAAATGTGCCGCCCCAAGCACCACCTTGTTTTGCTGGTGCCTAGAGCCGGCCCTGGTGCTGTGGGTATAACCAATGCAATCCTTCATGAACTCACCAGGGTAACATCAACAATATGCATTCTTTGACGTGATCACAAACTGAATTTTCCTTCTCCAAGGTAACTCCCTTTCCCAGGAAGAAAAGTGGCACCTGCACTAAGCAAGTCCGTATTGCTTTGACTGGGCAAATCCCAGCCTCCTCCATGCTCTTGTAGTATTATGACTCTCTTTGTGCCCCTTAAGTTGTTTTTTGACAGTCTGCAAGTCAGGCTGCCAGGTCACTCCCACCTTCCTGAATTCCAAAGCCCTATCTATAACTTTCCTTGCTAAAGCCCTCCTTAACACAGATAAAGACTGTCACTCCAACCGATCCCAGCCTTCCCCACACTCTTGTAGCATTACAACCTTCCTTGCCATCCCTCATTGGCTTCTTGACACTCAGTTAAAGAGTCAGATCTCTCCTGCAGATCCCCAAAGCCCTATCCATAGGTGCTGGAACAAGGGTTGCTGGGGGTGCTGCCACACCCCCTGGCTTGAAGTGGTTTCTATCATATATAGGGTTTACAGTTTTGTTCAATGGCTCTCCACACCCCCACTATACAAATTGTTCCAGCACCCCTGGCCCTATCTAAATCCATCCTTATCAAAACCCTTATTAAACCTGATAGCGAAGTGAAGTAAATTCTCCCACACTCCCAAAATTGGTCAAAATAAAGTCAGGCTTCCCGAGGTCTCACTGCACCCAAATTGTCTCTATTGGTGGTTCTCTACACCAACTCTCAAATTCTACCCACCTCATACTCTGAGTGACTTAAAGACTCAATGTGGACCCGTGCCTGAATCACCTCCCTATCCCTAATTTCATTCGTGTAGGTAGTCACTGCCACTAGGACAGGAAAGAGTTATGCTCCCATCCCTCCCCAGCTCCAAAGAACACTGCTCAGTTATCAGGTCTGACCTCTGGCACCCCATCCTCCCTCCAAGGAAACATGACAAGGTGATTGTCCAACACTCAAAAAAAAATCTCTTAATTTTCCCTCAATAAATGGGATCTGCCATGACTGAGGGAAGTGTAAAACGCCCATCCCAAGGGCACCACCTGGGGTGTGAAATTGAAGATGGCGAAGCATGTAGTTCATGCAAAGTAATCAGCAATGCCTCAGTTCTCCTAGCCAACTCCCTCCATCCTGCCAGTTTATTAACAGGGAATAGAGATATCTGCCTGCCTCTAACTTATCTCCAGACAAGTGAGCTGCAGGTTGGGGGTGGTGGTAGTTGTATTTTATTTTGCGAACAGCTCCTAACCTACCAGACAGAGTGCAATGAAGTCAGGTTTGCATCTTCTTTTGAATTCACTTGCTGCAAACAAAAATGAATCCAGGTGGCCCACCACATGCAAAGCTGGTCTTAAGTTACATCTTCAATTACTGTACTCACTATTAGGTGGGGAAGGGATTCATGCCCCCTCTCCCCTCTTGCTATAGCATGCCTTTCTGGGGTGGTTGTCTCTCCCCTGGGCTGCACGTGTAAGGAAAATATCTCCCCTCTTTAGGGTTAAGGGTATGTCTCTTCCCCAAGAACAACTTCTTATCTCCACCACAGTGTGTGCTGTGACTCAGGGTCCCTTGACTGAGCTGTCCCCCAAAATCCAGGGCTGACCTCTTTTAATAGTTCTCAGTTATAGGCCACAGCTTCCCAATTGCTGCACATGTATCTTGGATGCCGGGCCTCACTTTCTGCAGTTTCCACTAAAATCTTGGCCAGTGACATGTTGGGCTGTGCTTCAGGTTCCCAAATCTCAGCTAGGAACTTGGCCACAGCCACCCTGGGCCATGTCTCAGTTTCCCCAAATTTGGTCTCAAATTTCTACTGGCAGCCACCCTGAGCACTGCATGAGTTTCCCCAGTCGCAGTTTTCATTATCTACTGGGAACTTGGCTGCATCAACCCTGAACTGTACCTGTTTCCCCAGTTTTGGTCCCCCATTTCTGCTGGAATCTTGAGCACATCTATCCCACACTCCTGGGCTCCTATTCCAAGGGCTATAGTTTCCCCATTTTTGTTCTCCAATTTTGGCTAGAGTCTTGGCCACAACAACACTGAATGATGCCTCAGTTTTACCAAATTTGGTATCCAAATTGGGCTGGAGTCTTGGCTGCAGCCAACCTTGAGCTGTTCCTCTGTTTCTCCAGTTTTGGCAGGATTCTTGGGTATGGCCTCTGAGATGTGCCTCAGTTTCCCCCGTTTCTGTTACCTGAGGATGTGCTTGTCATACTGCATGCCTCCTCCTTGTAGGGGGAGCTCTCTCAATGGTCTTTGCCCCCTCTCCCTAAATTCCTTCTCTGAGCTGGATCTGAGGTGTTTGATCTGTAACACTCTGCCTTCTGGGGAGACCCAGGCTTTGCTGCCTGTCCCCCGTCCCACACCCCCGCATAGCCTGCAGATTGTCTATGGGGTTGCTTGCCTACTCTTTAATGTCTGGACTCTAGAATCTGTGGAATCCCAGGCAAGAAATTCCAAACTCTGGGAACGTGCCTGTATTTCCCCTGCTCTCCTTCTTGCCCTTCAGAGCTCTGTTGTGGTGGGGAGAGTCCAGCTGCCGCCCTTTCTCCCCACTCCCCCAAGAGGGGCCACAACATCATGGAAGAGCACAGCCAGTCATTCTCCCCCACTCATCTTGATGCTTCCCTACTAGCTGCCACACAGGCAGGGCCGATGGGGGGGGGGGGGGAGAGAGAGGGAAGCCGATACAAATTACCAGGGCCTGGCGGTCCAGAAGGGGGCCCAGCTTCCCCAGCTTTCTCCCCCCCCCCCCCTCGTCAGCCCTGTTTAGCTGATCCGCCCTTGCTGGGGGGGCCCGAATATTTTTTTTCACCAGGGCCCGAACCTGCTCTCAGCAGCCCAGCACACAGGACTGCATCCCATCCTTACTGGAGGGGGAATTCTGGGGTGAGAAAGAGGAAGCTCTCCTTCCTTCCATGTCTCCAGGACCCTGACTCTGCACTCCCACTTACTGCCTGGATGGGTTTCCCTCTCCTCTGTGCTAGGTACCCTAACCCTGCACCTTCTCCCATGTGCTTGGCCTCCCCTATTCCCAGGCCATGCTAATTAGGGGTTCCCTTCATACTGAGAGGGAGGATTTCCCCCTCCCACTTCCATGCTGCTGTGGTCAAAGCAAAAGCAGCACCATTCGAGAGGGTCCCCAAACTGAGTGATATTGCAATCTGGCATACAGGGTCAGAGCGCCAATCAGGTTGGCCCAGTGGCCTTTCTGTAATGATGGAGGGTGGCCAGGCCAAGCCAGAGTGGGCCTGCAACTCCATGTGCCAGATTTTAATGATCCCTGCAGGGAGCCAGGCCCAGCCTTGCTGCACAGGAGCCGAGTCACTGGGCTCACTCTCCATCTGGGACCTCCCCCCTGTGGTCACTTTTTTGGAAGGGTGGGGCCCTCAGTTTCAGATTTTGCTGTGGGCCCCAAAAATGCTCTCTGCTGCCCTGGCTGTGGTGAGCACATGCAGGCACCAGAGCAGCAGCAGCAGTTGCCAGCCTAGTCCAAGTGAAAGGGTATGTCTACACTACGGGATTAATCCGAATTTATATAATTCGAATTTTGGAAACAGATTGTATAAAGTCGAATGTATGCGGCCACACTAAGCACATTAATTCGGTGGTGTGCGTCCATGTACCAGGGCTAGCGTCGATTTCTGGAGCATTGCACTGTGGGTAGCTATCCCATAGTTCCCGCAGTCTCCTCCGCCCATTGGAATTCTGGGTTGAGATCCCAATGCCTGATGGGGCCAAAAACATTGTCGCGGGTGGTTCTGGGTATATCCTCCCCCCTCTCCAGGGAAGCAACGGCAGACAACTGTTTCGCGCCTTTTTCCTGGGTGAACAGTGCAGACGCCATACCACGGCAAGCATGGAGCCCACTCAGCTCAAGACAGCAGTCATGAACATTGTAAACACCTCGCGCGTTATCGTGCAGTTTATGCTGAACCAGAACCTGCAAAACCAGGCGGCGAGGAGTAGGCAACGGCAGCACGGCGGCGAGAGTGATGAGGATATGGACTTGGAATTCTATCAAACCGCGGGACCCGGTGCTTTGGAGATCATGCTGTTAATGGGGCAGGTTATAGCTGTGGAACGCCGATTCTGGGCCCGGGAAACAAGCACAGACTGGTGGGACCGCATAGTGTTGCAGGTGTGGGACGATTCCCAGTGGCTGCGAAACTTTCGCATGCGTAAGGGCACTTTCTTGGAACTTTGTGACTTGCTTTCCCCTGCCCTGAAGCGCCAGAATACCAAGATGAGAGCAGCCCTCACAGTTGAGAAGTGAGTGGCGATAGCCCTGTGGAAGCTTGCAACGCCAGACAGCTACCGGTCAGTCGGGAATCAATTTGGAGTGGGCAAATCTACTGTGGGGGCTGCTGTGATGCAAGTAGCCAAAGCAATCACTGAGGTGCTGCTATGAAAGGTAGTGACTCTGGGAAATGTGCAGGTCATAGTGGATGGCTTTGCTGCAATGGGATTCCCTAACTGTGGTGGGGCGATAGATGGAACCCATATCCCTATCCTGGCACTGGAGCAACAGGGTACCCAGTACATAAACCGCAAGGGGTACTTTTCAATGGTGCTGCAAGCACTTGTGGATCACAAGGGACGTTTCACCAACATCAACGTGGGCTGGCCGGGAAGGGTTCATGACGCTCGCGTCTTCAGGAACACTAATCTGTTTAAACAGCTGCAGCAAGGGACTTACTTCCTGGACCAGAAAATAACCCTTGGGGATGTTGAAATGCCAATAGTTATTCTTGGGGACCCAGCCTACCCCTTAATGCCATGGCTCATGAAGCCATACACAGGCAGCCTGGACAGGAGTCAGGAGCTGTTCAACTACAGGCTGAGCAAGTGCAGAATGGTGGCAGAATGTGCATTTGGCCATTTAAAAGGTCGCTGGCGATCGTTACTGACTCGCTCAGACCTCAGCCAAACCAATATCCCCATTGTTATTTCTGCTTGCTGTATGCTCCACAATCTCTGTGAAAGTAAGGGGGAGACCTTTATGGCAGGGTGGGAGGCTGAGGCAAATCGCCTGGCTGCTGATTACGCACAGCTAGACACCAGGGCGATTAGAAGAGCACACCAGGAAGCGCTGTGCATCAGAGAAGCTTTGAAAACCAGTTTCATGACTGGCCAGGCTACAGTGTGAAATTTCTGTTTGTTTCTCCTTCATGAAAACCCGCCCCCTTTACTGACTCATTCTCTGTAAGGAACCCACCCTCCCCCTTCCCCCAGCTTGCTTTCAAAGGAAATAAAGTCACCATTGTTTAAAAATCATGTATTCTTTATTAATTGATTATAAACATAGGGAGAGAACCGACAAGGTACTCTGGGTCAGGTTTGGGAGGAGGATAGGAGGGAAGTAAAAGGCCACTGAAAAAATTCAATATAATGACAGCCTTTTGGTTGGGCTGTCCACTGGGGTGGAGTGGGAGGGTGCACGGAGCCTCCCCCCCCCCCCCCCCCCGCGTTCTTACACGTCTGGGTGAAGAGGATATGGAACATGGTGAGGGGGGAGGGAGGTTATACAGCGGCTGCAGCGGCAGTCTGTTATCCTGCTGCCGTTCCTGAAGCTCCACCAGACGCCGGAGGAGTTGCAGCCTGCCACCTCTCATCTCGAGCGTCCCTCATGACCTCACATTCACTGGCATCTTTCCTAAATTTAGATACCGTGTCCTTCCACTCATTCAAATGAGCTCTTTCATTGCGGGTGCATTCCATTATTTCCATGCACATCTTGTCTCGCGTCCTCTTTCTACGCCGCCTTATCTGAGATAGCCTTCGGGACGGAGGAGGGAGGCTTGAAAAATTTGCAGCTGCTGGAGGGAGGGTTGAAAAAAAGGAGAGAAGTTTTTAAAATGATACATTTTACAGAACAATGCTTATACTCTTTCACGGTGAACAACACTATTCACATTACGTAGCACATGTGATTTCAGTACAAAGTCGCATTTTCCATCTTAATATTGAGTGCCTGTGGCTTTGGTGTTAGCGATCACAGACGCAGGTCCGGGCAACAGAATTCAGCTTGCATGCGACCATGGTAAGCCATTGTCTTTCGGCTTCTGCGCCCTCCTTTCCCACATACCAAGCAAAGCCCGTTGACTGCTGCGGTTTTCCTGTTAACCTTCAGCAGCAGAAAACAAACTAAACCCCCGCCCATCCAATTCTCTGGGATGATCGCTTTATCCCTCCCCCCACCGCGTGGCTGGTATCAGGGAAGATCCCTGCTAGCCAAACGCGAAAAGCTCAGGGCCATTCCTCCCCGCCCCCCCCCACCCCCCCGCACTTGGCTAACTGCAGGGAAGGATTTCTTTTCAGCCACAGGCAAACAGCCCAGTAGGAACGGCCACCTCTGTCCCCTTAATTAAATTCCCGTATTTCAACCACGTTACCATGAGCGATATCACTCTCCTGAGGATTACACAGCGAGATAAAGAACGGATGTTGCTTGAATGCCAGCAAACACCGGGACCATACGCTGCCAGGCTTTGTCATGCAATGATACCAGATTACTTGCTGCAAGCATGGCGTGGTCAAGTGTCCTACCATGGAGGACGGAATAAGGCTGCACTGCCCAGAAACCTTGTGGCAAGGCTTTTGGAGTACCTTCAGGAGAGCTTCATGGAGATGTCCCTGGAGGATTTCCACTCCATCCCCAGACACGTTAACAGACTTTTCCAGTAGCTGTACTGGCCGCGAATGCATCCCAAGTCCTCAGGGCAAAGTAATCATTAAAAAACGCTTGCTTTTAAAACAAGTTTTATATTTTAAAAGGTAAACTCACCTGAGGTCCCTTCCATGGCGTCATGGTCTTGGATACTGGCTTGGGAGGGTTGGGAGGGTACTTCAGTCAGGCTGAGAAAAAGATCCTGGCTGTTGGGGAGAACGGAGTGCTGGGTGCTCTCCACAAGCTTGTCCTCCTCCTCCTCCTCCTCCTCTTCCCCGTCTGCAGAATCCTCAGGTGTAGCTGATGAGATTATCCCCGCCTCGGAATCCACGGTCAGAGGTGGGGTAGTGGTGGCGGCCCCCCCTAGAACTGCATGCAGCTCGGCGTAGAAGCGGCATGTCCGCGGCTCTGACCCGGAGCGACCGTTTTTCTCCTTTGTTTTTTGATAGGCTTGTCTGAGCTCCTTGACTTTCACGCGGCACTGATCTGAGTCCCTATTGTGGCCTCTCTCCATCATGCCCTTAGAGATTTTTTCAAAAGTTTTGGCATTTCATCTTTTTGAATGAAGTTCTGCTAGCACTGAATCCTCTCCCCATATAGCAATCAGATCCAGTACCTCCCGTACGGTCCATGCTGGTGCTCTTTTTTGATTATCGGCCTGCATGGTTACCTGTGCTGATGAGCTGAGCTATCTGTGGTCACCTGTGCTCTCCACGTTGGGCAAACAGGAAATGAAATTCAAATGTTCGCGGGGCTTTTCCTGTCTACCTGGCCAGTGCATCCGAGTTCAGATTGCTGTCCAGAGCAGTCACAATGGTGCACTATGGGACAGCTCCCGGAGGCCAATACCATCGAATTGCGGCCACACTAACCCTAATTCGAAATGACAATATCGATTTTGACGCTACTCTGCTCGTCGGGGTGGAGTACAGAAATCGATTTTAAGAGCCCTTTATTTCGAAATAAATGGCTTCGTTGTGTGGACGGGTGCAGGGTTAATTTGATTTAACACTGCTAAATCCGAATTAAAGTCATAGTGTAGACCAGGCCAAAGAGTGCTGTGAGTGGACTATACAGGGTACAATACACCTGCCCTCACCTGATCCAGCTGTTTTCTGCTCTTCCTGGCTTCATACAGGTGAATTTTCCCCTTCCTCCTCTCTGTTACCAGTTGCAGGTGGAATTCTTAAAGGGGCAACAAACCCCTTTCTCCCAGCCAGCTAGACGAAGACCCAATACATAAAATTGCAGTGAGCACACTGTCATTCGTAGTGACAATCCATAGTCATCTGTGTGGCTTATCCCCTGGGCTAAAGCTTACAAGGAAAGCAGCACCAATACCACCTCTTCCTCCTGTTCCTACAGCCGTTTTGGGAATCCTTCCATTTGTTTTTTTTTTTAAAATGCCTGAAAATTTAAGCAAATGTTATGGGTTGAAATGAAAATATTACCAAAACATTTAGACCTTTTTGGTTCAGTCTAAATTATCTGGCAAACTTGAAATAAACTCATTAATAGTTTTGGTGGCCCTAAAACTGCATTTTTCAGCAAATAAACTATTCATCTGAAAATATTGCCTAGCTCTATTCATAAAATAGCTGCAAGTTTTATTTTTAATAGATGATGAATAGTGATGATGGCAATAAAACATAATACACATCCTCTCTTACATGTGCAGAACCAACATTCCCAAACTGGAAAGAACAATGGTCAGATATTTTTGTTAGGTTAAGTGGAAAATTACTTGATTATGTTTCTAGTTTTAAAAGCAAGAATTTTATCAAATGAGCTACACTTTTTTGACCACTGATGAGGGAAGACAGATTAACCTTTGATCAAAATGTAATAAACTAACCCTTTTTGGAAGTTAAAAATATTAACTTAAAAAACATACAGAAAACTTGCACTTTCTCACACTGTCCTGACCAGAGCCAGGAAAAGTGGAAATAATGAGAGAAGCAATTCTCACACTAGTTGCTATCTAGCCAGTACATAAAGTTCTTCTGGAAATCCCAGAAGAAAGCATTCTCTTGTGAGTTTTCCAGACAAAGGAGGCTTAGATAAACTTTTGAATGCTTATTTTAAGCAAACTTTTTAAAGTTACTCTCACCACTCTCAATGCCCACTGCAAGTGTAACAAAAATAGTGGAAAATATAGAGACCCTTTCATTCCATTTCTTACCTTTCCATACTTTGTTTAGAAATGCTGGATTAAGCATTTGGAAAATTGTTTGGAAGTGTACAGTCTGAGTTTTGTAAAATGTTGTAGGAGAGGAAACTGTCCGATTGCATCCTGGCTTGATCAGTTACTGTTCAAAATATTAAATGTTTGAATAGATTTATATGTACTAATATATTTGCTGGCAATACTGATCAGTGGGCACACTGTTATCTGACCTTTTTATCATAACTTTTGCTTGCTTATTCAGAAAGAAGACCCTTTTCATGCTTCTGAGTTGTCTTTATAAGCAGTCTATTGCAGCCTGCAGTTCTTACTTGCCTTGCATCTCTAGAGAAATATTATGAGACATGAAGCCTGTTTACTTTCTTTCAAACCTTTTTGTACTGACAGAGACTGCCCTTTTCCAGATGTCTATTTTATTCTTCCAACTGTGGCAACTGTTTAAAGGTTAGGGGAATCATAAATGCAATTAGACTACCTGCTAGCCATATAGGGCATGAAGGTCAGTACGGCTTCCCACAATGGGACTGCAATTTCCCATCAGACACTTTAGCAATCTGATCTGGTTGCCATCAGAAAAGTCAATATTTGCATTCTGTTGAATATGCATGCTCACCACTGTTTGGGAAAAGGACTGCTTGATATCTGCACTTGTATGATTATCTTGTTTGCATTCACAAGATACTATCTGCAAATCCTCTAATGATTCAAAGACAACACCGTAAGGGGTTATATCATTATTAGAATTAACTCTTTTTTTGCTATTCCAAATAAACGAGGGTTAGCATCTTTTTTCCAAATCAACTAGAGCACTGAAAGGACAGCTTGAAGAAAAACACAAAAGAACATTGTTTTGTTCATAGACTGCTAAGTTCACATTCAGCAAGGTAGCGGCTATTATTGGAGTTTATGGTATGTTAATATATTGCTTCACTGGGGGCCTTTGAACCAGACTGAGCACCCAGAAGCATTAATTTATAGATAATTCAGCAGTCCAATTATCACTGATTATGGTGTTTTTGAATCACTGATTATTTCTTCCAATTTTTTAAGCTTCCATTTTGGTGGTGGTCATTATTTGTTGGATTCCTGGAGCTCCTAGGAGCCCCGGTCTTTGATCAGGACTCCACTGTGTGAGACACAGTATAAACACTGAACAAAAAAGATGGTCCATGTCCCAGAGAGCTTACAATCTAAATATAAACAAGATGGATACAGACAAAAAAACACCGGAATATAACAAAATGGGCAGCATGATAGGTGGTGGTCTCAACACATCACCAGCTTAATCAATGTCAAGTTTTTTTGCCTCACAGCAAAAGAGAGTTTTCAGGAGGATAATGAGGTAGTTTTGTGGATATTTACAAAAAAAATCTCCCAAATGCAAGGGGCAGCATGGAAGACATCACAAAGGTGCTTGTTTGAAAATTTAACAAATGGGCAGTGGAGGCTAACATCTGGGGTTAATCTGAGATGGGAGTTGACTTTTTGATGCTGAATGAGAAATGATAGGTAGGATGGGATAGGTCGTGAAGGGCCTTGAAAGTAAAGACAAGTAGCGTATATCTGATATGATAGAGAAAAGAGGAGATAGTGAAAGGATGCAAAGAGAGCAGTGACATGATCAAAGCAATGGACTAAGAGAAAATGATAGGGCAAGATTGCATTTGTCAAGGCAGAGAAAAGGATGTTGTCATAATCAAGATGCAACAGGATAAAAGTAACTTTATAACTTTTATCTCTTCCTAATCAATATATTTTTTTAGCCAAGACTGATATGGCCAAATAATGAATATTTACTCTTGATGTGCAGTCATGCTTTACAGACTATGAGGCCACATGGAGCCACACTGATTTCAGTGGCTCTGTACAAGGATGTGGGGATCTGCCTGCATAGATAGGGCTTAACTCAGTTAACTCAAACCAGAGCACATCACTATTTCTGAAACTGAGTTTTCTGAGTAGGCTAAATTATCCTCTTTTATGGTAAATGGCCCTCATTATTTCAGCTTTCATCTAGGAATCTTTTGACAGGCCTGTCTAAAACAAAAAAAAGATCATCCTGCAATTATCATTTCACTTTTCCAAAGAATTCACAAAAATTCAGAAGAAATAGAGAACATGCATTTGCCAAATTGTTCACATATAATGTGGACACTAATGAATGGGAATCAGTCATTTAAAAGCTTGCAGTCTGTTTTTACTGCTTCAGTTCACAAATATACTCTTGCTTTCCAAATAACATGACGCATCCAGTCATACGACATTGTGAAGCCACATGCCAACAGTACAATTTTTGTTTGACAGTTTCTAAATCATTTACTGAGCTGAGCTTGAGAGTATTCTCACAGTGAGTATTAGATAATACTGTCTCATAAGGCAAAAGGCTACATGAATTGTAGTACCCTGGCACTGCTCTAATTATTAAATAGCCTTTCATATGTTCTTCTACAAGGAATTTTTACCTCACTTCAAAGTAACCATCAACATCTTATTTTTTTTGTAAACTGTAATTTCAAATAATTAAGGGCCAGTTTGTGGCTTACCACTTGACCCACACTAATGACAATGCAAAAGGGCTGCAGTCCTCATGAGGCATTCTGACTGACCATCCCTGGGGGCTTCCAGGGAATGCTGAGGTGGCTGTTCTGCTATTCTGGGAGAGGGTGCCCTAGAAAGTGACCTCTTGTCTCCAGCCACTCCCACTGGTAGTAGGGATAAGCTCGGAGTGATTGGCCTGTCTTCACTGGCCTTTCTCCCTTTTTTGTGAAAGCTACAGCTATCGGTGGCTCTAGCCATACATACTGCCTGTGCTTCCCAGCCACCCTGTGGCCAGGGATGTATGATTCCTTTCCTCCATTCTGTGTACCTGTGCAAAGCCAGCCACAATCTGTCACTAAAATGGAAAGCAAGAGAGAGAATTCTGAGAAAGCAATGCTATATTACAAAAAGATTAAAAATAAGGGCTCCATCCTCCTCCCATTTTGAAATCAAAGAACTTCCATCAATGTGAACAGAAGCAGGATTGGGCCCCAGGTAAGCTTAATGGACCAGACTCTGAGAGATTCTGAACACCAACAACTCCTTGGCACCTCTTGTGATTTTTATCCAGTAATTTTTAATTAATAAAGAATCTGATTCAATTTTGCTATAGAATTTAATTACCTGCATAATTTATTTTTGGTTATTTTCTACAGAGAGAATGGGTAGTGTAGCTGATAAACATCTCCCCCAGCTTGTTGAAACCATAAAATCTAGTGCAACTCCAAATTATATAATACAATGCAAATTTAAACTTAAAAAACATTTTCTGTCCTGAACTGCCTGCTTAAATTCTGAAGATGGGTCTTAAAGGGCTTTGACATCTGTCTGGTTTCAGCCTGGCAGCTCTCTCCATGTTATCCTTCCCTTCCCCCCCTCCCCCCCCACACATAATTGTTGTGTGTGTTTGGTTTTAGCCATAAAACAAATGGATGGCATCTTTGACCAGCACAAAATTAGGAGCTACCAATACCCCACCACCTAAAGATGGGAAAACAAAACAAAATTGCATATTTTGCAATTTCATTATTCAATTTAATGAGAAGCTGTAATAGAGCATTTCTGCCACCAAGTGGAGCTATATGAAACTATAAATTGGCATCACTGCCATGATTCCTAGGTGGCATCTTCCAGCAGTAAGCAAGTACTGTTGGTTTCACCTGGGCCTCAGAACCACTAGGGAAGCAGTTCTAGAAAGTAGGAGCGCTCAGGTATCTCTTTGTAATATAATGACTAAGATAAGGGAGAAACATAGCTTGGCATTATGCACCAGGGAGTTAGTTTCCTGTTTTTCCTTGGAATTTGACAGTAGACTTTGGAGAAGGATTTTAATATAATTAGAATGTCCTTCTGGTTTAACCATTCATTGATTTAAGATACGCAAATTCAGCTACGCGAATAGTGTAGCTGAATTCGATGTATCGGAGCCGACTTACCCCGCTGTGAGGACGGCAGCAAAATCGACCTCCGCGGCTCCCAGTTGACGGCGCTTACTCCCACCTCCGCTGGTGGAGTAAGAGCGTCGATTCGGGGGATCGATTGTCGCGTCCCGACGAGACGCGATAATTCGATCCCCGAGAGATCGATTTCTACCCGCCGATTCAGGCGGGTAGTGTAGACCTAGCCTTAGTCTCAGTATAGGATTGCTATTTCAAAAGTGAGTGCAGAAATACTAGCTGTCTGGCCCACTAAGAAGATCCAGTGTCCAAATCTTCACAGTGAGCATGAGAATTCCATTGACTTGCATGGAAGAGGGGGGAAAAGAGCTGTTCCCCCTTCTAATTTAAATATATTCAGAACTTGTGAATATCGGAAATAGTGGATGAAGATTTCCTGTTAAACAGCTAGAAGGGAAACCTTTGATGTGGAAGTCAATGATAGGAGGTAAAGATCTAGTTTTATCATAGAGTGCTCAGTCAACAAGCAGTAGCTGATACTTCCCACCAGGGAGCACAAGTGCATATGTTGCAAGTGTAACCCACACACTCTGGGTGTGGTGTTGTGGCACCAAGACCACTTAGAGAGAGAGTAAATGAGTTTGCTCTACAGCCTTTGCTTTTAGCTCATGCGGTAGAGGCTCATGCACTAAGCTCCAGAGGTCCCTGGTTTGATACTGCCCACCAGGGCTGGCTTTAAGCCGATTTGGCCGATTCCCCGGAATGGGGCCCCGCGCCTAAGAGAGCACCGCAACGTCCAGGGCTGCTGGCGGAGCGAGAGAGAGAGGAAAAAAAAAAAAAAGCCGCGTCCTGCTTCTCCCACCTCCCTCCAGGGCTTGCGCCGCCATACAGCTGATCAGCGCAAGCCTGGGAGGGAGGGGTGAGGAGGAGGAATGCAGCGTGCTTGGGGAAGAGGCGGGGCCAGGGCGGGGATTTGGGGAGGGATCCAATGGGGCAGTGAGGGGGCGGGGCTGGGGCGGGGCCAGGGCAGGGCTGGGGGCGGGGCCAGGACGGGGATTTGGGAAGGGATCCAATGGGGCAGGGAGGGGGCGGAGTTGGGGTGGGGTGGGGGGGGCGCGAGATAATTTGCGTCCTGGCGTGGGGCCCCGCACCTGCTAAAGCCGGCCCTGCTGCCCACCGACAACCAGGGTTTGTCGAAGTTACACAAGATTCACACAAATGTTTCAACCTGTCCCTGGGATGGAGGTCCTATACATGGGGACCCACTGCTCCTGTATTTGGCCAGCATTGTCTGAACCAGTTCTGAATACATCTGATCTTCCAGCAATCCCTTGGGAGAAAACTCCAGTGTCAGAAAATATTGCCCCAGTACATATACTTTATTCCCTTTCCATGGCACCTAGCTATGCCCCCTCTATCATCTCATGTTTTACCAACTAAATAAAATGCTGTATATGTAACCTATCCATGGACTCTTATTGTCTATATTATTTCAATGCTTTATAATCATTAATGGATTTTAGCCTCATAATACTTCTATGAGGCAGGGAAGGATTGTCCTCTTTTTACAGATGGGGAACAGAGGCTAATTATATGAAGGCTATGACATAGCTAGAAGTGAACCTACATCTCCCAAGTCCTACTCCATGCCCTATCAACTCGACCATCGTTCTGCCCTAAGCAGGGCCATCCTTATTATCCAAGTATCTGACCAAGTACCTGAGCAAGTCAGTGTGCATTTAGGTGCCAAGGCTCTGACTTGTCTCGTGTGTATACATGGACTTCTAAAACATGGAAAAATAGTGAAACAGAAAGGGGAAAGAGAGGAGAAATTGAGGCTGAAAGACATTTTCTTGAAAGGAAAATTGGAACTATTTTACATGTGTAGCTTTATTTCGTTTAGTGTTTAAAAGATAGATGGGGTGAGCAAGCATTTTAGACATTGGGTGTTATTCCTTCTTTTATTTTCTGTCTTCAGCTGCTTTTCTCCTGTTGCTTCAGTGTTTGGTTTTTGTTCTGTTTAGTTTTTTGGTCTCCTGCTCTTTCCCTGTCCCCCCACACTTTTACATTTTGGTGTCTCTTCTTTGGAAGTAAAGAAGCAGGTGTGAGAGGCTTTTGTTTGTGGAGCCAAAAAGTTCAGCCAGCCCTACACTAAATGAATAAGAAGCAAGTGATAAACAATGAAACAGTTCATTTTCCCCCACTAAATAATGAAAGCCATATAATGAAAAATAAACAATTTCATTTTATGTTGTTTGAAAAATTGATAATGAACTAATTTGTGGTTTTTATATTAGTCTAATACCTAAACATTCAGATCTGATCTCATCTCTTCAGCCATCACAACCCATAGTGATTACAAAAAGCTGAGTTCTTATCTTCTCAGTCTTAACAACCAGAAACATTTTACACTCCGTATATTCCACTTAAACCCATTACAAAATCTATAACTTAAGAAAAAGAGAAAGTGGGTGCATGTAATTGCATCTGTCTTTTTTTCGTTAAAACAGTTTTTCCTCTCTTTTTTCTTTTGTAGTGAGTAGGAGTAAGTAGGAGAACTTGAGAAAGGTAGAGGTGAATTTGGCTTCTGATTAGCAGCAGATGAGTTTTCTTTTACTACTTCCTTAAATACAAATCTAATTTTTGTTCTTTGTTTTGTTTTTGCAAATGTCTCTGGATAGTTCATAGACTAGAATTTTATGATTATAACCCCCTGCTGGAGGCCTCTGGGTCCTGCCACACCCATCCCAGGAAAGGAGCAGTGGAGCTAAGTCCTCCGAGCACCCTAAAGACACTGTGCAGGAGGCAGTCAATCAGGGAAAGGTTGCTGGGCTAGCCAATCAGAAAGGCTGCAGGGAGCAGCCAATCAAGGCCCAGGAAGGCTATCTTAAAAAGGAGCTGCAGATTCAGAGTCAGTCAGATCATTGCTGGACTAAGGTGGTATTCCTGGCTGGCCAAAGGGAACTGCAGCACTATGGACAGCACAGTGCAGACAGGGGCTATGGGAGCGAGAATGAGCTCCTGGCTGTTTGCTGGGCCTGATTGAAAAAGAGCCCTGAGTGAAGGGTGCCACATCAGTGAAGGCTGGGGCTGCAGGGAAGTGGTCCAGGGAGCTGAAGGCATGGGACAAGGTGGTGTGTTGGCTGATATTCTTAGGGTCCCTGGGCTGGGACCTGGAGTAGTAGGTGAGCCCGGGTGCCCCCCATAGGCCACCGGGGAACTGGTCGACTCCCAGACTGAAATAAACCTTTGGAAAGGGAACCGAACTGTTAAGAAGCCCATCTGGGGTCCATAGCAGACCAGAGAAGGAAAAATTATTGCCTCCATGGAGGAAGCCCTACGGGTGCGGCCCACTACCAGAGCCAGGACTGGTTCAGATGCACCTGACCAGAAGGGGTGCACTCGAGAGAGGTGGGTGCCACACCGTTATAACCATACATTAGCTTTTTTATTGAATCAGTGTAACAGAACATTTTTAAAGAATAACAGGTTAGAATTCCATAAGAACGACCATACTGGATCAGACCAAAGTTCCATCTAGCCCAGTATTCTGTCTTCCCACAGTGGCCAATGCCCAGTGCCCCAGAGGGAATGAACAGAACAGGCACTCATCAAGTGATCCATCCCCATACAGTTTTAGGCCCTTTACAGATGTGAATTCTCATCTTGAAGTCAATGCCATTTTTTCCTATGCATAAGTCTTGGAATGGAACCATAATTCTTGGTGCTACTGGCTATATGGGGCTTGATCTCGAAAGGAGCTGGACATGTAAAATCCCAGTTAAGCCACTGGGAGATGCAATGCTCCCAACCTCATAAGATTAATCTTGAGTCCTAATGCTGGCAATAAGCTCCAGGAAGGAAATCCATTTCTCAACACCCAGGGGCTAATAGTTGGAAAACTTTAAAAACATAATACGGTGCTTTTTGTTACTGGGGTTTGCTCTAACTCTTCTCAGGCTCCCCTCTTCTGATATTGTTTGATATTGGTAGAGACTATTAAAAGGGGCACTATTGTAGCTGTTAGGCCAAGGCACTAACCTACATTGACATTTCTTCTACTGGAGAGGTCTTGCCTTAAATATATTTTTCTTCTACAAATATATACTTCTGGATAGTTGTTAAAACAAAACTAGGAAAAATGTATGCTGTGCAAGCACATTTGTTTACTATTATGCTTTTAAAAAATCTTTCTTAATTTGTTTCCTTTTTATCTAACAGTAAGGCACATGTTTTCAGTTAAATTGTCATTTGTATCATCTAATATAAATAAAAATGACAAGGGATTTCTAAAGCAAATATTATAATAGGAGTATTCAGGTACAGAAATCAAACAGTTTGACCTACCACTCTAGATGAAGTCACTTAAATAGATTCTATTCATTATCATTAAAAAAAACCAAACTCCTAGAAGTGCCCATACCTAGAATGAATAATTGTACTTTTATTGTTGTAGCTCTTGTCCTCCTTCCCTATTATTTTATCCCCAGACATTCTCACATAAAAATGAGATTGTCATTTCTTTAGGATTGGACCCATATCTGTTTGTCCTTTAAAGTGCTTAGCATATGTAACAATGCTGGTACTGGCGGGACCCAACTGAGAGTGCCAATTCAGGACAAATTGCTCAAAACAGGGCAGTTACAGCTCAAGGCTGGGGTTTTTCCGTCTTTAAGGCAAACCAAACCAGCCAGACAAAGAGGACTTTGGTCTCACCCCAATGGCTAACCACAAGTCACACAAGCAATTCCCTTAGACACTCCAGTTTCCCAGTATCACCACGAGTGCCACTTGTTATGGGGACGAATGGTTATGAAAACCAAACCCCAATAAAAGAAAAAAAAGGTTCTCTCAATCCCAAAGAATCAAGCCCCAGACCCAGGTCAATATACAAATTAGATCTTACCCACAAATCACGCTGTAGCCCAGGGGTAGGCAACCTATGGCACGCGTGCCAAAGGCAGCACGCGAGCTGATTTTCAGTGGCACTCACACTGCCCGGGTCCAGGCCACTGGTCCAGGGGGCTCTGCATTTTAATTTAATTTTAAATGAAGCTTCTTAAACATTTTAAAAACCTTATTTACTTTACATACAACAATAGTTTAGTTATATATTATAGACTTGTAGAAAGAGACCTTCTAAAAATGTTAAAATGTATTACTGGCACATGAAACCTTAAATTAGAGTGAATAAATGAAGACTCGGCACACCACTTCTGAAAGGTTGCCGACCCCTGCTGTAGCCAATCCTTTAGAATCTAAAAGTTTATTCATAAAAGGAAAAAGATGTAGATGAGAGCTAGAATTGGTTAAATGGAATCAATTACATAAAGTAATGGCAAAGTTCTTGGTTCAGGCTTGTAGCAGTGATAGAATAAACTGCAGGTTCAAATCAAGTCTCTGGAGTACATTCACAGCTGGGATGGGTCCTCAGTCCTTTGTTCAGAGCTTCAGTTTGTAGCAAAGTCCCTCCAGAGGTAAGAAGCAGGATTGAAGACAAGATGGAGATGAGGCATCAGCCTTTTATAGTCTTTTCCAGGTGTAAGAACACCTCTTTGTTCTTATTATGGGAAATTACAGCAAAATGGAGTCTGGAGTCGCATACTCCATGGGCAAGTTCCTGCATACTTTGCGTATTTGCCTTTTCTCAATGGGTCAGTTGTATAGCTGATGGTCCTTAATGGGCTATCAAGCAGGCTAGGCAGAGCTAACACCAACTTGCCTGGGATGTCTCCCAGAAGCATAGCATAAGTTTGAAATACAGACAGTATAGAGCCAATATTCATAACTTCAACTACAAAATTGATACACACATATAGACTGCATAATCATAACCAGTAAACCATAACCTTGTCTTAGACACCTCATTTGACCCCCTTTATACAAGATTTGGTGCCACTACAGGACTTTGGTTGCAACCATGTTCTATATGGTCCCAGTTCAAGTCAATAATGTGACAACATATTTTGGAGTCTGTGGTTAAAGACACACACGCCTTTTAAATTATTCAAATACCCAATAGGATTTACTAGAGATGCTCCTCAAAGACCTGAATGTCATAGCATATTGCTTGGTAGTAAATCTACACTTTCTTTTTGTCCATTGTTAACAACAGAGCTGCAGTGCACTGTTAATTCATAGTATAATATTTCCTGCATTTGCTGTAATAATTAATGCCTATAACATGCAAATATCAACAACAGAGTGACATGTGTTAAACATACAAATTCATATTGAGATGTCTTGAGGGGATGTTAGAAGTTCTCTTTTGTGGTAATTGTGGCCTTGGTGATTGTGTTCATGGAGTGTGCATTTTAATTGCTAACGTAAATATTTGTTGAAACTTCATTTAAGTGTATTCAGTATGTTCCCATACTAAGCAGCTTTGGCAAAAGACATGCAATGCAGCCTTCATCAAGAAGACAGATTGACAATATGTGCTTTTGTTCACACTTTGTAATTGTTTTATAGCTTCAGAAGTCTGTATGTTACCAAAATGATTTAAAGCTGGACTACGTTCTGGATAAACTTGTATACTAAAGGTTCTAACCCATTTATTATTTTGGCAGATTTGGCTTCTCTTTTTTTATGAAGGAAATAATAAAATTACTATGATAAGGCTAAAATCTAGGCAAAAATGAATATAAAATAGTATGCTGCAATGAAGCTCTTATCCTAGAGAGCTGTGATGACTTAGGCATACATGCCTGGCAGTAAACTTTTTTTAGTAATTTTTTTCTCAGTGTGCAAGACTATTAAGAGAAAACTGTGACTTCAGAGCAACTGAACCACTATTTCCCATCAGTAGTCCAGCAAGGGCACAAGCCCTCAGGCTTCCAGGGCCTCAGATTTTGCTTCCCTTGGGTGGAGACCTGCATCTCACTCCTTTATGACCAGGATATGTCCAGGCTGGCACTGTTGCCTGCTTCACTCTGTATTTCCCAACAAAGATAATCTGCCTAAATAGACCTGCTTGCCTTCTCTTCAGAAACTAAAAACAGAGTGATTGCTACAGATGCAAGTGACCACACAGCAGTGGCTATGCAAGTCTCCTTTATTTTTAAGGTAAAAAGCATGATGGAGAAAACACCTTAAAAATAATAAAAGAAACTGCAGATATGCTAATAAGTTTACCAGGCATCAGTCCGAATGGGGAGGGTGTGTGGTGGGGTGAATAAACCCTGTATTGTGGAACAAAGGGTTAGGGAGCAGCTCTGGTCTAAGAGACTGTGCCCAGCTGCATCTGCTGGGCATGCTTGCAATGGACAGAGAAGTTAAAAGGACACAACACCACTCAGTCAGGGCAGTCAGTGTAAGGGAGCAGACCTGCATTGGTAGCTCCTGCAAGGATACAGCAGGGGTCCCATGGTGCCCAGAGCAAACTTTGGTATAGAGCTGCAAGCTGTCACTAGAGCAGAGCACCTGCACATGAGTGAAGAGGAAGAACCACTAGGCGCTACCACAGACTTGGGCCATAAGGGGGTACAGTGAGCTAGTTCTCTGACTACTAGGGGACATTAATTCAGGGGCTTTGGGGCTGCTGTGGATAGGACAGGGTTTCACTGCAATCAAAGCAGGGAAACAAGGACATTACTTATCAGAGAATATCAGGGTTGGAAGGGACCTCAGGAGGTCATCTAGTCCAACCCCCTGCTCAAAGCAGGACCAATTCCCAACTAAATCATCCCAGTCAGGGCTTTGTCAAGCCTGACCTTAAAAACATCTAAGGAAGGACATTCCACCACCTCCCTAGGTAACCCATTCCAGTGCTTCACCACCCTCCTAGTGAAAACGTTTTCCCTAATATCCAACCTAAACCTCCCCTACTGCAACTTGAGACCATTACTCCTTGTTCTGTCATCTGCTACCACTGAGAACAGTCTAGATTCATCCTCTTTGGAACCCCCTTTCAGGTAGTTGAAAGCAGCTATCAAATCCCCCCTCATTCTTCTCTTCTGCAGACTAATCAATCCCAGTTCCCTCAGCCTCTCCTCATAAGTCATGTGTTCCAGCCCCCTAATCATTTTTGTTGCCCTCTGCTGGACTCTTTCCAATTTTTCCACATCCTTCTTGTAGTGTGGGGCCCAAAACTGGACACAGTACTCCAGATGAGGCCTCACAAATGTCAAATAGAGGGGAACAATCACATCTCTCGATCTGCTGTCAATGCCCCTACTTATACAGCCCAAAATGCCATTAGCCTTCTTGGCAACAAGGGCACACTGTCAACTCATATCCAGCTTCTCATCCACTGTAACCCTTAGGTCCTTTTCTGCAGAACTGTTGCCTAGCCATTTGGTCCCTAGTTTGTAGCAGTGCATGGGATTCTTCCATCCTAAGTGCAGGACTCTGCAATTGTCCTTGTTGTACCTCATCCGGTTTCTTTTGGCCCAATCCTCTAATTTGTCTAGGTCCCTCTGTATCCTATCCCTACCCTCCAGCGTATCGACCACTCCTCCCAGTTTAGTGTTCTCTGCAAACTTGCTGAGAGTGCAGTCCACGCCATCCTCCTATCTCATAGAGCTGGAAGCGACCCCGAAAGGTCGTTGAGTCCAGCCCCCTGCCTTCACTAGCAGGACCAAGTACTGATTTTTGCCCCAGATCTCTAAGTGGCCCTCTCAAGGATTGAATTCACAACCCTGGGTTTAGCAGGCCAATGCTCAAACCACTGAGCTATCCCTTCCCTGAAGCCGGGAGGGGAACAGGTTGGGTAGGCAGAGTTGAATGGAGTCAATTGGTGAAAAGGGTGTTGGTGAAATGGTGGTGTGCATGTTGGGGAGGAAAGAGACACTCTAGGGACATGGTAGAGTAACTGGTACTTTGGAGGGGGAGTGGTTGTAAAGGGTTGACAGATGGATAAATACTGTTTTCTCCCATCCTGTCCTTTACTGATAACTGTCCCAGTTATTCATTCTGAAAGGGCTAGGCAGGAGAGAGAAGAGGTGCCCCTTTTTCTTCCCAGTTGCCCACAAACCTTTACCCCCAGGAGAATGCTTCTCAGTGACACCTTCACTCCAACCCTACTGTTATGTCGCCCCGCCAGTTATTTGGGGCAGCAGCCACCACTTCTAAAGCCAATTTAGTGGTAAGCACTGTAACTATTCCTTCCCTGCTGTCCATATTTTGAACTTTGATAAATACAGTATAATAGTTGTTATGCTTCTGCGTATCTGCAAATGATTGCTCAATTAGTTCAAGTGTAATTACAATGTAACAATCATATAATTTATATAATTTAAAGCTCAGTCTACACTAAGGCTAAAACTGCTATCAAATAGGGCTGTTTTTAAAAGTAGTTTAAAATTAAGATGGACCCAGCACACAAACTGTCAGTTTGCCCCATCTTCTTTAAGTTGGTCTAATGTGGACAAGTCATAGCTGTTTTGGAATTGAAATTGTATTCTAGACACTGGAATTTATCCTGTGCAGTATACTTAATGTAGACTTCTGAAATAAACAAATAAATACACATTTTCAAATTGGTTATACCAATTGATTATCTCAGTTGGTTTTACACACAGTGACCAAACAAATGATGTTAATCATGTTTAAATTGCATTGATTTGAACCATTTCAGATGGGGTTTAAGATAGCTATTACTATATTATTTTACAGTAGGCACCACATAAATCTTATATGTACATGAACGGTCCTTTCATGATATTAATGCACATGTTATAGATACTAGACACAGAGGCCATCTTTGATTCAAGGGCAAGTTACTGATAAGAGTGAATTTTCAAAGCATTGCATGTGATTGTAGCTGAGACTCCCATTACTTTTAATGAGTCATGTGATAAAAGGCTCTGCACACATTTTTGAAAGTTTAAGGGTTGGTATTTTATATGTAGCTTGGGTCTAATTAAAAGACCAATCGAGGTGGTAAATCTTTAAAGGAGGTTATTAGCAAACTTATCTATGGGTGAGCACATCCAGCAATAATAAAATAAAATTCTGTGATGGTCCTAAAATGAACTGTTGTGTTAACAAGCTAATGCCATCACACAAAGGTGACTGTCACTCATGAGCACAGTGCAATCTTTTGCTGGGTTCTGGGATTTATTTACTTAAAGCAGTAGCTCCAGACCTAATACAGCCAAAGGATTTATCAGTGGGATCAATTTTTAGCTGGAGTCTCTCTATTGTGATGGGGCAAGGCCAGATGGCTACAGTAAAGCAGTGAGGAACAGGTTTGTTAGCCCCAGGCTAAACAAATCCCTGCTACCATGGTAACCAAATGGCAGTTGCTCCAGGTTAATCAAGACACCTGGGGCCAATTAAGATCCTTCTAGAAGGCAGTGGAGATAGCTACATTGATTGGGACACCTGAAGCCAATCAAGGGCTGTCTGGAACTAGTTAAAAGCCTCCCAGTTAGTCAGTGAGGTGCGTGTGTGAGGAGCTGGGAGAGTGAGAGCCTGACACTGACTGACTGACTGAGGAGTACAAGCATTATCAGACACCAGGAGGAAGGTCCTGTGGTGGATAAAGAAGGTGTTTGGAGGAGGCCATGGGGAAGTAGCCCAGGGAGTTGCAGCTGTCATGCAGCTGTTACAGGAGGCACTATAGACAGCTGCAATCCACAGGACCCTGGGCTGGAACCCAGAGTAGAGAGCAGGCCCGGGTTCCCCCCAAACCTCCCAACTCCTGATCAGACACAGGAGGAGTTGACCCAGACTGTGGGTTCCACCAGAGGGGAAGATCACTGAGGTGAGCAAATCTGCCAATAAGCGCAGGACCCACCAAGGTAGAGGAGGAACTTTGCCACACTATGTACAGTATATAATATTTTGTGGAACACTTTAACACCTCTAGTAAAGCTCAGGGTGGGTACCCTAGCTCATAGAAGACTCTCTCTGACAGCAAATTGGATGTTTTCCTACGCAGTACACTGTTGATGATCTTCCCAGAAGTTATCATTCTTTCCTCTTTTTTCATTTATTTTTAATTGTTAATGGACAAAGCAGAATGAGTGGCTTTTCCTCAGAAAGGAAAATGGTGTAAAATCATAGTAGTTAGTGATGGGAAAAGTCCTATTAGATCATAAACGTCTCTTTCCTGTAAGGGCAACACGGAACCCCTCAACAGAGGACATATCCGATATTAATTGATACTATTCTGAATCTTAGCAAAAATGCTATTTGGAAAGTTCTAATCCTAGTTAAAAGATATCTTGTTCTGTGAGGGTAGGTTAAGTACAATATAGTAAGACAAGCTAGAGTATATATTCATACAAAATCAGGGCTGAATTCTCTGATCCTTAAAGATTATTCTGAGCCCCATGTCCAGCCACTGGAGGATTCTCTTATGCACCATGCCCCTCTTGTCTCGCTTCTCCCTGCTTTTCCTTGGATGACCAAATGACCGGTATAGGTTATTGGCAGTTGCTGTAGAATAGAGCAAACTGCTCTGTTTCACACCACGGACCTGGATGCTGCCCAGTGGCTGCAGAATTGGAGGAGTATAAAGGTGGCTTCAGACTGTCTTTGCGCCCTGTCCCCATCAACTGACTTGTGCCAAGTGCGGCTCAGCTGGCCTAGAGAATCCAGGCCCCAAATTGTAGTAATTTACTTTTTTTCAAATAATGTCCATATAAAATGTTACACTGGCAATACCTTGCTATTTTTAAAACCAAATATTTAATCTGTTGTTTACTGAAATGTTCTAATACAATAGATAATATGATGTGAGTGATTTTTTTTTTTTTTTTTTTTTTTTTTTTTAATGTAGCAGTAGCTTATTAAAGTTGGGACTTCCTGTCTATTAGAAGTTTAATTTGTCCCCCTTCAATTGGCCAAAACTCAGTCAATACATATGGAAGTTCTCATGTTTGCTTCTCTGCCAAAGGAGAAAAGTCTCTTATAAAGCTTGGCCTGGAGTGAATTGTACAAGGCATTTAATGATGTACAGTAATTTAAACATGGAGGCATTTCACCAGAGTCCTTTTATTTTCAAATGTCCTATCAACAATTGTTTGGCTTTACTGTAACGAGGTGCCAAACACCACGGTCCTGCATAAGGATATAGAACTCCTACTTTGCACCTGTATCGTGCATATTTAAACCATGTATGAAGGTGTAGTGTATAATTATTAAATCATACTAGTAAGTGGATTATATTATCTTTAGGATATGAAGGGGGTTGGAGCCTCTCTTAAGAACATAAGGAACTAGAGTTTAGGACAGAGGTCCTGCAGGAAAAAACAGAGGTACAGCCAAGCGTGGACAAATTTGTAGGCTGACGTTTCTGTTGTGTTTTTGTTTTAGGTTAGCAAGAAAGCCAAGATCCCAGGATGAGGGTAAATCTTGGCTTTTTACAATGTGCTCATACATTGTTCAGAGCAGAGTAGGAACATCACCCGTGTACAACTATATACTCCAAATGTATTTTTCTTGTTTGGCCTCAAACAGCACTGGTGTCTCTAACATTGTGGGAAATTCTAGGATAGTATTTTTAAATTACTCATTTCATATTTTCCGAACCTAAAATGACTGCATGGTCTGATTCCAACAGCACAGTCCTGATATTAGATCAAACTGAGATAACAAGGCTAACCTGTATATGTTGTGATTAGGAAGAGATACTAAGGAAAAATGGTCTAATAAACAGAGCAGCAGGCTGAACCAGGACCTTATGAGTTTTATATCTACCAGGAGGGATAGGTGTAATATTTTTCATTTTCCGGATGGGAAAATTGAAGTTCTCAGATGTTGTTTTTCTCCAGACCATGCAGCAAGTCAGAGTCAGTGCCTCTGCATTTTGGGGGATAAAGAGAGCAGAATTACACAGGGCAAAAGCAATATTGCTTTCTGCGTATCAGCTTTGCTCCTTTCCACAGAGTCCAGAAGATACATAGACAGTTGTTTTGACAGACGGTGGCACTTGTTGGAATAAGCAGAGATATGGCTAGGGATGAAGTTTATTTCAGTTTTTGCTTGGCCGGAAGATGGTAAACTTTGGATCCTGATGTGATGTTCAGGGGTATGGATCCACCATAAGCTGTGTATATCCCACATAGTTATATGTATTTTTGCAGATGTAGGCTTTGTAGTAGTCTTATTCTCTACTCAACTCAATAGAGTAAATGTCATGTTTGACATATCCCCAGGTTGCCTTTTTCGAAAGATGCAGTGGAATAATGGTATTCAAGAACTATGTTTCCCTGCCAAACTCATTCAAACTTTATGGATTCTTGCTATTAGCTCACTCTTCTTAGCATCAAAATACATTCTAAACACTTGTATGACCCTGAAATGTGTTTAATAAATAAAGCAGCTGAATTTGAGATGGCTTTTATTGTACTCCGGTGAGTATCTCTGGGATTTTGTTACAGACTGACAACCATGTGATGTGCATTGAAAACCTGGAGTCAGTAGTTCTTCAGTAGAAAACAGTATCTGGACAAGTTTGCTCACTGACATCCTTTATTCTTTAATTAATGCATAATTTATCATGCTTTCACTTTGATTTCAGACTGCAAAATTTGCAAGACTGTAGTGATAACATTTCTCATAAAATATAGAGGGTTACGGCAGTCCTTCTCTGAAGACTTTTTCTAGCAGAATCATACATGAGGAAGATTTCTGTTGGATTTATGAAGTGCAAACTTTTGGCTTTTCTTCTGTATGCGTAAAGTGCCTCATGTCTTTTGATAAGAACAGTTCTGGTTCCATGGAATAATGGTCTATATTTGATATAGATTAGAGCTGCCCAGTATCCTAATTAATGTAGATCAGGAGCAACCATAGCAGAATAAATATTGTTTTATTTACATGAGAGAACTTGTCTTAGATAATATTAATGGCTAAATATTTTGAAGATCTCCTTTAGCCTTTTATTTCTCTGTTACCGTGTTAAATCCTTTCTCATCTTTTGAGGTCAGATTTCCTTTCTGTTTATAGGCAAGACTCTCCCACACTTATATTAAGTAGTCCCTCACTTTGCAAGTAGTCCCATTGAAATCAGTCTTTATTTGAACACCATAGGATAACTTGTGGAGTTGGGTGCTGATCATCATGAGTTAGGTGACAGAATCTAGCCCTGTGAAAACAGCTTATATTTAATTTATAACATTTTATTCTCAATCTCTAAATATCAATAGCTTCACATGTTTGCTTTCTATGGCTCAGCATACCAAGTAATAAAAATTGGTGAAAGGAAATACTTCCTCCCCCCCCCCACTTCCGTCTGAAGCAATAGCATATCAGAACATGACATGTCAAGCATTTCCAAACACATAGTGAGCTACACTTTCTGATGGAAGGCAGACACTACTGTATGCAAAAATAAATCAGTCTTTTTTAAATATCCAGCAAAGTCCTTTTCAGATTGTATACTTGCGGCAGTATTTTATAATTATTTAAGTGTATGATACTGACACTGTACTGCTTGTTTGACTATTTCAAGGTTCATGTTGACTTTATATAGTGTGGATTTAACCTTACTGAAAAGTTGTTGGAGTACACTGTTTACAGTAAAACCTCCAAGTTATGAACACCAGAGTTACAAACTGACCGGTCAAACACACACCTCATTTGGAACCGCAAGTACGCAATCAGACCACAGTGCAGACCCCTCCCCTCCCACCCCCAAAAAGCGCCAAAAAAACAACAAAAAACCCCAAAACAAATACATTACTGTGTTAAACCAAACTACAAAAAAAAAAAAAAGGAAAGTTTAAAAAAGATTTGACAAGGTAAGGAAACCGTTTCTGTGCTTGGTTCATTTAAATTAAGATGGTTAAAAGCAGTATTTTTCTTCTGCATAGTAAAGTTTTCAAATCTGCATTAAGTCAGTGTTCAGTTGTAAACTTTAGAAAGAACAGCCATAACATTTTGTTCAGTTACGAATATTTCAGAGTTATGAACAACCTCTATTCCCGAGGGGTTCGTAACTCTGAGGTTCTACCATACCTACAATCTCCTTGATACATGCATGTAATGCCCATTGATGTTAGTGATAATTTATTGTAACATTGTGAGGCAGGAATCTGTGAAGGAGTGATAACATAGCTCAGGCTGTCTATTGATCCCAATCCAAAGTGCAGGGCTAGGAAGAAAGTGGTATGGGACCTTTAGCGGGCAGTTGGATAGTGGTCTTCAGTTTCAATGTCATATACCGATTGTGGCATTCCTCATCTGATCCTGGATTCCTCTCCTTAGGAAGAGGTATTTGGGGGTATTCTGGCAATTGCCTTAGTCCCCTCCTGACTTGGATTGGAATGTATGAACGACGGTAGTATCCCCAGTGGTGTCAGACAGTCAGTAATTGGATACTGCACTGGACTGCGATAGTGGCAGGTGACACCTGAAAGGGCTTTTATGCACTAAGCCTTTACAGTTATTGTTGCTTGTTTAAGCACTTTGATAAAGTTGCAGTAGACAGTTAAACCAGAGCAAATGTATTCCGAGTATTATTTATATGCAGAGTCCACATCAATCTGGATTTCTGAAAATAGCTTATTTTAAAGTTTTATATTATTCCCTTTTGACCATATTAAAAATCTTCTTTAGAAAGAGAAAAATATATTAGGTTATAACTTGATAATATTAATGTAAAATTTTACAGTACAGTTTAAAACTCAGTATTAGTATTACTTGTCATAAGGCTTTTAAAGGTGCTTCTGTCCTTTTGTCAACAAAAGAGAAAACAGCCTTGAAATGACTTTTACAAAGCCTTGATGTGCCTCTCCATTGTGTTCAGAATTCTAGCAGAATCCAGCTGTGCAAAAAAGAAGTCTTGGCTATCTGTGCATAATGCTGAATCAATATTGTTGATATCCATTAGGGATTTATATGTACTTTACAAGAAATGTAATTAACACTGAAATTCCTGCTGTGTAAACCTAGTTCTCTAGTTTCAGAACAATCAGTACTTCACAGTTCTAGGATTATAGCAAAAAAAAATTCTAAAAGTTATTATGTGCATTTTAATGGGGCATGATGATTGATCAATTTGGATTGAAATTTTTTCAGAATTTAGGAAGCTGCAAGATACTGATTTGGAATTCAGTTTTACTTAAGTGAAAGATCCAACACAAATGTAAGTGTGTGTTGCAGAGATTCCAAGTCCATTTACAGTGAACTCAGTCTATGAATAGGCTGTTTTTTATTCATTACTTCAGAATCTTTTGTTTCTTGGATTTGACTTCAGATTGGAGTCACTTTCAAGTAAAAATTAGACTTTTTTTTTTTTTCCAAATCAAGCCAGATTGCATTCTCTTTAATATGGTATTTCCAAGCAAACTTTCAGTTCATTAGCAAGGTAATATTTTGTTAAATGCAATTATATTCTGTTTTACATACATTACATGCTAATATAGAACATTTCCTATTGCTGTGCCATGCAAGACTGATGATATGCATATAGTGTATGGAGGGTATCTAAAGAGTGATAACTATATAGTCCAGTATACAGAGAATATCCTGTGGTGAGGGGTGCTCTAAGGTATTCATAATCGTAGGATGACTGCATTGCTCAAGTGTGTCTAAATTACAACAATTGGCTTGAATAATTCCAAATAGAATGGTGGTTGGACCAGTTTTGGTGGCTGCCATCACAGCTCTCAATATGGCCTAATGATGGGACACTGCATAATTACATGGTGATGCAAGAAGAGGAAGAGAATGAAAATCAAAGAAGAAATGGAAATGCAAGTCTATCAGACTACCCAGAAGGTGCACAGCCAGCTAAACAAAATTGTGCATGTGTTTGTGCCTTGTGTGGAAACCCAGGGGGGGAGGGAGTATTTTTCCTCCTCCTCCCATTGGAGAAATTGGGGACAGAAGTTTTGAGGGGTGAAGAAGTGGCCAGCAGACTCTGGGACACCTTTATTTCACCATTAGGTGCTGCTACTTTTGTTTTGGTTCTCTCCCTAAGCATTCCCTCTTAGAATTACATGAGTTACTATAATAGTAGCAATGATGTCACCGGTATACCAGAAAAAGTGGTGCACATGAATATATAATAAAGTCAATTTTTCATAATAGCTTGCAACTTTAGTATAAGTTTATAAAATATAAGTGTGTATTGTTATGTACACTATGTGTTTTGTTTAGCAATAAAAGATAATACTTGTGTACACACTAACATTGATTTAAGATGCATTTGTTCAACTCAATTTAGCCTCAAATTATATGCGGGCTTATTTAGGAGGTTTCTATCTACACCAAAAATCAAATGTTTGTTTTTAATTCTTTGCTTTGGGTTAATTTTTGGAACTTCCCATGAAATTACTTATCCTATGCATCATTTACAGTGAAATAGTTTTAAGAATGGAGTTAATTTTTGCAATAATTGTAGATTATTAATAAGCATTAAATAGGACTTTCTTTTGGTAAGACATTCCACACAATGCAGCACATCTTACAGTGTATAGTGGGTTTTTTTTCCTATCAATTTGTTTTGCTTCTTTGATCCTGCATTCCCTGTGCATCAAAGGGAGACATATTTCCCATTATGTGGTTTAGAAATCTAGCTCCACAAAGGAAGCCGAAGAACAAAGGTGGGACTTATTTAGATAAATGTTTACCTCCTAACACTCTTCTGTTGTCTAAGGGGACTGCAAAAACGATAGTCATTCCTCATATTCCAGTCCTTGTCACTAGTCCTTTTAACAATTGCCATGCTGGAGAGAATTAATTTTGGTGACAAAACTTCATAATTTCAATTTCATTTTATATTGCTAACCATAACTCTCTCAACATTACTTTTTATACCTGGAGGAAAAATTCGGGCCATTCAAGGCCCAGAATCTAAGTCTGACCAAACAAATGCAAAAATGGTTTCTCTGGTAAAATATTGTAGAAGCTAGGACTGTCTTGGTAGAAACAGACTTAAAGAAGATGCAGAAAAGGTTTATTTGGAGAAGCAAGAAAACAACAACACTTACCAGCAGGCAGAGTGGTTAAAATTCTTAAACTGTTTTAGGCCTCTAGTACTAGATTTGCCTCTGATATCCAATAGTGATAGTTTTATAGTTCTCTTTACATTTTTTTTTTTAATTCACTTGACGTTTTTGTTCTCTCTGGGAGAAAGTCCAAGTTACTTGGATCCAGAGGCTTGGTCTTTCTCTACATTGGTATTCTAGGTATCTCCTGATGGTCACATTGGTGGCCCCCTTCATGTCTTCTCTCTGCTGCCTTGAGTGCTGTTTGCCCACATTCTCTGCTTTTGTGAGTGAAACAGTATATAACACAACCCTGGACCCATCACGAGGGTCTGTGCAAATATTCTGCCATACCTCATTCCTTACTCTCTGCCAGTTGCTGCCAGCCAGCTCTGCAGTCCACTGCTGAAGCCATGCTTTCCCCAATCCTGGTTCTGCTGTTACTTATTGGTTCCCCTGTCTTCTTTCAGTCCCCCCCAGATGGCAGTGCTCTTTGCTTTTCTGTCCTGGTTCAGGCCAGCCTCTAGCCTAGCAATGCTAGGCTTGATCTGCAGCTGCCCATCAGATCTTGCTGTCTGTCCTTCCCCCTGCAGCCAAACCAGGCTTTTCCCTCCAGTCTCCTGCTCCCACCTGCCAATTCCAATCTCCCTTTGTCCTCATTTTCTCTTCTAGGTAACTAAAGAATTCATAGTGCTGTGTACTAGATAGATTATCTGAATCTCAGATCTTCCCAGGATGACCCGTGACCAAATCCTTTCTGTCTGGGTCTGTCTAGCTTCAACTTCCAGCAATTGGATCACATTATACCTTTCTTTGCTAGATTGAAGAGCCCCTAATAAAATATTTGTTCTCCATGGTAGTTACTTAAAGACATTAATCAAGTCACCCCTTAACCTTCTCTTTGTTAAACTAATTCGATTGGTCTCTTTCAGTCTGTCGCTAGTTTTACAACAGCGTAGCTCTGATGTCAGTGGAGTCGCTCCTAATTTATAACCTGTCAGGGAGGTTAGAATTCAGGACCTGTGGGGTGGAAAAACCCAGAACATCTATTGCTGAATGGCTATTCCTCAGTAACTGTCTAACTGGACACTTTATTGTGCACTACAAATGCCTTTGTGTGGTTTAGGTTGATTGACTTTGGAAGCACAGAAAATTATTGCACTTTAGTTTTGGAAGTGGAGTAAGCTAAACCCCACAAAGCCACTTTAATGCAGAATAACAGCGTCTACACTCGGACTTAGTGAGAGATAGCTTTTGCAATTTAGATTGATACCTTAACTATTTTACTCTAATTTCCCCATGAATTTGTCATATAGACAAACCAAAATACAATATCAATTAGGCATATTTGCTTTACTTCGGTAAATAAACAAAAAAAATTCATGGAGGCTGTCCAGAAAATGCACAGCTTGACTATTCATTTTATTTATATAAAAAGTTAAGCAAACACACACCAAGTGATAAAACAGTCCTCCTAAAAAACCACTTTTAAGACCTGCATAATATAATTATTACCACATGGTTTGCATTCTGTGTGGATCATGGGAGTCACACAGTAAAATTACAACGTCAGATGGTTTCTTTAATTCTCTGTTCAGTTACTTGGAGGGCTGTGGTCTCAACTTGTTTTTTCTCTGTTTGATTAATATTTTGATTAGTAATATATGCAAAATATTTTTTCTTCTAGCTGGATTTATTCCAAGGAAGCCTAACCTTTCAAACAAGCAGCTTTGAAGGTTGTGTGGTGTGTGGTTTTTTTTTTTTTTTTTTTAGTTTATCATAGTTGGACATTACTGATAAGGTTAGGGTTTGTGCATTCAACAGGTAGGAAAGTATGCTGGGTTTATAAGGAGGTCATACAGTTAAATGTGGTCCAAGGTTTTCTGTCAAGTTCTTGTTGGCTTACTCCATTGTAACAATCACCATTAAAAATCAATTAATTTCCCTAATCTATTTAGTTTCCTAGTTCTTGTTAGCTTTAGGTGTGTAGAGTCTTTTATAGGGGAAAAGTTTTGTTGTTTTAAATGGTATTAAAGTTGGCATCAATTGTTCTTTTGGGGGGGGCAAAAGAAAATTAGTTTAGATGGTCTCGAGCTGCTGTTGTTGAAGTCAGATCTTCTAACAGCAAAACAAGATAAACTCATCCAAAAAGAGAGAGAAAAGAATAACATAGATAGAAAACACAGCTTCTGCCTTTGGGGCTGACTTTCACTTGCAACCAAGATCCTGGGGAATACACACTTACAACTGTGAGCTACTCTGAGACCTAACAAACTTTTACCATTGTCAGACTGTTCAAGACATTGGTCTTAGTTTGTCTTTTGTGTCACCAGGACATAGCAGAGTTGAGGGGGGGGGGAAAAGTGAAGTTGTCTTGACCAGATAAGTCAGACTTTCATTAGACAGAAGGCAAAAAGAGATTGACAGGAAAGAGGAATCTTAAGGCTGCAAATCAAGCACTCACAAGTTAGGAGTTGCCTGTGCAATCTTTAGATCCATACTACTGTTGTCTACCACTTAAGCTAATGGAGTTATTAGCAGCAACAGAATGCTGTTATCTTCTATGTAGACCTGTCACTAGAGCGGGTTGGAGACACACTTTGCTAGTGGGTTTCACAGCTATTTTCTAGCCAGCAAAGGAATTTTGAGACTAGAATAATGGGTTCATTTCCAGGTTCCATACAGGAGTGTTCTCTAGTGGTTACGGACCATTCTTCCCCTATCCACACAGCCTCTCTCTGTTCCATTTGGCTCCCCTCTCTTCTCCTCCCCAGTTCCTGCCTCTGTCCATCCTTCCCCCATCCCTGCACCTATCTTCCCACCCAGCTCCTGTTCTTGTTTATCTCCTCCCTACTCCTGATTATGCCTCTCTCTACCCATATCCTCCTCCCCACTCTTTCCTTCCATCATCTCCTCTGTTTCCATCCCTGTCTTCCTTCTTCCTCAGATTCCTATCCTCCCTTACTCCTCTGCCCTGTATTTTTACCTCCTCCCTCACCCCCCCGAGGTTCTTCACACACCCTGAATTTAAATCATGTGACTTCCTCCTTCTCTATGCTCCCAGGGTATCAATGGAGAGCACAGGAGAGACTGTTGTCCAGCTCTAAGTTCTGATGCTTGGTGTCATAGTAGCCCTCAACTTGCAGAACAATTGTGAGAAAAGTCCTGCTCAGGACCTGGACCTGGGATGGGGCATGCATAGTTGCTCTGTATGGATGGTGAATACTCAGTCTGGTTAGCACATAGAAGCTGCCACGGGATGGAGCATATTCAGTTGAGGTGGAATCTTTGGAGAATTTAACTGCCAAACTTTAACAAATCTCTACCAGGTCTTTACAAATTGTGCATTTCAAAAGCTTGATATTGGTCAAACTTGGGCAAACTTTCATGGGGTTGGCAAAAGGCGTATTCATGACACCAAAGTGATTACCTTGCCAAATTTGAAGTCCCAGCTCCAAAGCATGGAGATACTAGAGTTTCTCAAGAAAATGATTGAAAGATTTTTTTTTTTTTACGTGAGCAAAACAGTGTATTTTTACTAATATTGTAAGCAACATTGTAGCTGTGTTGGTCCCAGGATATTAGAGCGACAAGGTGGGTATGGTAGTATCTTTTATTGAACCAACATCTGTTGTTCCAGAAGTTGGTCTAATACAAGATATTACTTCACCCTATTTGTCTCTCTGTTTTCCCTAATCTCATTCTCAGAAATGGCTGGACCATTTTGCAAGGTTGCCAAAGCTATAAATTACTGAAAACAGAGGTTTATACTGGAAAGAGTCAGACAACCTTCATTGTAGGTATCCTTATCTGCATCACCTCTAATTATTATTACTGTTATTTACATAGCACTGCTTTACAAAGGAAAAAGAGATGGTGCCTACTCCAAGAAGTGTACAACTTCCCAACCAGTGCCTCAGATGAAGAAAGACCTAATTGCTAGGGGATAGTAGTCAGAATGGCCATGAAATCCTGAGCTGACTTAGAAAATTCATATTCTCCATGGATATTGAATTCACCAAACACAATTACCTTTTGGTTATTCTCAATACCATGATAATGATAAGCTTAATTGAACCCGGGATCTTTGCATTGGACTAGGGTGATAGATACTCTAAAACTAGTCTGACCTTCACCCTGTCCCATGGTTTATATAGAAGATGAACACAGTAGTTCAGATTTAGATATGGAGCGGGAGATCATCTACAACTAAGGCATGACTAGCAGTATGGTTATTCCACCTCCTCCCCAATCACCCGTTGGTTCATGATACACTGAATACCTTGCTGGAGACAAATGTGCCAACACCAGTTCAGCACTGTCCTCTAATTAGGTTTTGAATATCCATGCAATGCTGGAGATCTCATCCCTTATGAAATCATGAATGATTTTGGAGTCTTATTTATCATCAAATTTACATTAATCACCAAGAACTGAAGAACAAAGGACCCTTGTCCACTGACATCCTAAACTCTTGAGAAATAATTATGGAGAAATCAAAGGGATTAACTTAATAATCATCTGCTAACTAATGTTTTCACAATCTTCCAGATTTTTTCCCCCCTGTCTCTATCTCCTACCGGATCATGGAGGATCCAGCCTGCCACAGGGATCAAGGAATCCAAACTCCCACAACAATAACCCCAAGGCCTCTATCCCCTCTGTACAGAAGCATAGGATCACTCCCCAGCCACCCAAAGGATACATTGAAATAAGGATCTCCAGGGCAGACTAAAAAAGCCATGCCATAACAAAGTTTTTGGCACTTTGCTTTGGTAATTAAATGAATATAGCTATAGTCACTTAATTTTATTCTTCATATGTAAGCATAAAACTACAGTATGACAGAAATACATGCCTTCTGGAAAACATTAACATATTGACATTTTGAAGTAAGTTAAATTGAATTAATAAGGCCACACATATCCTATTTAGGTCTCTTTACCAGCTTTCAAACTGTTGGGAAAAGAAGAGACCTCCTCTGGTAGTAAGGAAGCTTAGAAGAAATACTCTGCATTGTAATTTCTGCCATTTAATTTTAACCTTAAAAAAAATTGTGTAAAAATTTCTATCTTTGTCAAAAGAGATTAATAATGCATAGCTGGAATGTGAAAAATAGAGTGGTTGAACCTTTAGAAACTTTCCATTCAATGGGATTCATGTGAAATTTAGTGACATTGCTTCCTGTTGTGCAAATGGTTATTCTTAGTGCAAAATGTATAAAGCTATTTTTTTAATTATAGTGAGGGGTGTTTTTTTTTTTAGCAAAAATGTTTCATGCAAGCCACGATCTAAGATCTGTGGTTCTGGCACAGTAAGTTTTAAGTAAAAACACAGGATAATTTCTTTTCAATAGTTTTGCATTAGTACCAGTTTTTCTTTATTTCCATAAACATTCACCTAAAATACAGAATGTGTAGGTCCAGTGACTGGAACATGAATTATCCTTTCTACTGTAATCTAAAATACTTTCCCCTTGCATTTACCATACAAAGCACTTTCTTAAAAGTGTTCATCTTTCAGCATGAAGGACATGGGTCTCATTTGATTTGTGCTTTAAGCGTCTATGACATATTGAACACAAGGATAAAGGGAATAGAAATATTGGTCTCTACTGTGAAAGGTTTCTAACCGAGAGTGTTGGTCATTCTTATATACTTAACATCTGTTAATGTGATTTCACATCTAATGTATTCTGTAACATTCTTCATCAAGTATATATTTATGAAAACATCATTGTATTATCAGATACAGTGTGTTGTCATTAGTAAATGGAAAACATAATCTTCAATAGTTCTGTTATTTGGGTCCTCTTGTTACAGTTAATAAAGGACATCATCCTTAGAAATAGTTTATTCCTTTTGCTTACACTCATTTCAATGGGCTTCTCTGCAGTATTTTACAGGTAGCATTTAGAACACAGAAAATGTAGCTTTTATTTTTTTATAGACCTTTCTTTATGTCAATTTCTTCTATTGTATGGTTTTTAAAAAAGCAGTGTCCTTGCAAATATGCAGTCTCTACCATACATCAAAATTAATATTTCTATTACTTTATCCTGCCATCTAGATTTCATTTTAATCAGCCAGTATTCATGCCAAATAGAGAGGGGGGGAAATCTTTTTTTACTTTTCTCTGTCTTAGTGAGGTCTGCTCATCACAGTTGTTAATGAGTATAGAAGTTTCACAACAATTGAGTCCATCAGAGAAAATTCTAGGTTTTCTATGCTGAAAGGATCAGTATCTGCTGAAATGTGTAGACTATAGATAGAAAACAGACACACCTTAGGCATCTTATGGATTCCTAACTGTTTTGACAAGTAATTTTGCAGTGCATACTTGCATAAGAGAGCAGAGCTGAGCCAGGAAGATTCCAGTACCTACAAAAATCAGTGTTGCATGTTCCATTGCTTGCCATAGGGGCAATAGCCATTTTTAGAAGAACCAACCCTTTGAAGATTCTGTCTTGCTGCCTCTGAAACATCATTTTCAGAAATGCCATTGATAGTACCTTTAGAGATGACATTTAGGTTTGGAGGGTCTTTATCCAGAAATCGAGACTCACATGAGCATGCTATTGATGTCAAAGTTTTTTTTGTTTGAGTTAGGTGTCTTTGGGGAGTATATGCTCTTGTTATGAAAAATTCAAAGTAGGTCAGTTCTGCCGAGTGAGTCTCAACTCATTTCCCCCCCCCCTTTCTTCTTCTCATCAAGAGCCTGGCTCTACAAAACAGATTCCATATTAAACAATAAACAATGGATTGAAAAGTTTGTTTTTTTTTTATTTCAGTTGGGAATTTGTGGGACACTCAGTTTTTCCCCTCCAGAATTTAAAAAGACCATACACATTTAAGTTCAGTGAACAGGAAAACATACATTATAGAAATAGGATTTCTAATTCTGTAGCTCTTTTAATAAACTAGAAATACCAGTTAAGGAGTCATATGGTTCCTTTGCATTCACTTTTACATGTGTGAGCAACATTAATATACTTCTGTAATAAAATGAATAATTGATGGCAGCACATGCACAATCACGTTATGGATTTGTGATAACCTGAAATTAACTTATAGAGAAGAACTAGTGTTAAAGTACTCATTATCCACAGCCCTGACTACCTTAAGCAGGATTCTTCCGTCTGTCCTCATGCAACTAGGAGCAGCTTCTGAGTGCTTGCTTGACGATGAGCAATTCGGGAAGTGAATAGTAATTAATTTTTGTCAGAGCTGCTTCCAGCAGGTTTCCAACTTCTTATTTGAGCAAGTAGTCTTCTAGTAATATCCATAGACCTTTCCAGGCAGAATGATGTACTTCTATTGATGATGATGCAGATTGAATTTGTTGGAAAGATCCTGTTCTACTCTGGGCTCGTTAGAAATGATGGATGCAATCTATAAGCTTACAAAGGATGCAAATGCATGTTGCTGCTATTTCTGGATGGTGTTATTTCACAGTAGTGAAATAGTGATTTCACAGGACTCTCTTACCCTTTTTAATATTCCCAAAAGATTATATTTTTCATGAGACTACTTTTGCTCCAACTAGGTGATGGAGAGATGACAGAATATTTTATGTCCCCTAGCATTTTTAAGATCATCCTTCCACTAGTTTGAAGTAGAAACTGTATATATCAACTCTGCTCTTGTATTGGTCAAAATAATATTTTCTTTCAAAATTCTATTGACTTTGGAATTGTAAGGACAGCTTAGAAATTACTCTACATTTTTCTTACCCTCTTGACTCTTTTCATTTTTTTTCTCCTTCTCCACTTTTTTTAGCAAGATGTCATGATGCCTGAAATGTGGCAGCACCAGACCAACAGTCTCACTCTACTGAGTTTAGTTTTTCCTGCACAGTTATAGTGCTGTATTTTGTTGTTTGTAACTTTCAACCATATTATGAAGTTCACTGTACACTGTCATTTCTGCTAACAGACACTCATGGGGAACTTCGTTTGAAAGCAGCTGCAAACTGTTCCACGAGGGAGGGAGGTCTCAAAGAAATTTAAAACATCAGTTTTATATCTTACTAATATAATATAAGATTAATGTTACAATAAGTTGAAATATAGCAGAGAGAGACTGAATGACTTGCCTTATGACTGATGCTGATTCAGTGGAAGAGTCTAAAATCCTGATTATATTCCCTTTTGATGTGTGCATTTATTTAATCCAAATGGGAGTTGTATGCACATACTACATATGCAGTGGGTCCTATGTAAGAATCCATGCTTGGCATTTAAAGTCAACATTCAAAAAAAATTAGTACACCCCTGATTTTTGAGATACCGTAGTTATTATTACTTCTAAGGCCAAATTGTAAAGTCCTTACTTTTTAAATTAAATCTCAACTAAGATGAAAATCCCAATGATTTCGTTCAGAGTTTGGCCAAAGTTTAAACTATTGACTTTAATTCTAACTAATCTATTCTTAATTTTGTGTACTGAATGTACTATATAGGTAGCATTGCCTGTGTGGTAACAAAAATCTCAGAGGCCTGGATTAGTTATAAGTGACATTTCAGATAAATGTTGTTCACAGTATGACCTTTTTCAAAACTGTAATGATTGTGATGCATGTTTCCTTCTGTTACTTGGTGACACTGGGTAAAGCATGCTGTGCTGCTACTGAAAACCACTCCACTCATTTGAATACTGGTGATCCCTGTATCTGTGGTGAGGCAAAAGTGTCACTTCTCATTTTGCTTTAGATGTCCGTTGCTCATCACTGGTTTCACATAATTGAAAAATAAACATTTTTTAAAAGACAAAATATGAAGGAACACAGTAAATGTTAGGTGCAACCAAGAATGCAACTTGAAGGGCATCAGTCTACATTTACATATGAGCACAGTTGTGCTCTTTTTCTAAGTCTTTTCAGCTGGTTGTTTCAAATCTGTACTTTCTTTCCATTTCTACCATTTAAAGCAGTTAACTTGCGTACAGCACATGGATGGTTTACAGATTAAGTGCCAGTGGGCAAATGAAATGAAGAATGCCCACAGGTAGGCTTTGTCAGGGTGCTTAGGATATTGCCCTGACCAGTGAGAGGAATAGTTGTGGGCAGAACTGGGTCAGAAATGGGTTTCCCATCCTGTGAGTATTTTTGACATTTTTAAAAAAAAAATCTCATTCTGTATCAGGACAAAACTGAGACCTTTTGAATATTGTTACTAAAAAGAGAGTGAGAGACCAGCCCCAGAATAGTCACTAGCTCAGCAGTTAGAGCACTTACCTGGGCTATGTGACGCAGGTTCAATTCCCTTTTCTGCCTCATTCAGATGGACTTCGGTGAGTGTCCTAACCACAAGGCTCCAGGATCACACGCTTGTTTTGATCAAATGAATATTTAATTATTTATACACAGTTGAACAGATCCAGGAAGAGATTGAAAGACACCTGCCCCAGAATAGCCAATAGCATGGTAGTTAGGGCATTCACCTAGGAGGTGGGAATCCCAGCTTCAAGTTCTTCTGAATCAAATTTTGTCAAAACTGGTATGTTCCCACAAAATGTTTCTGTTTTGACCAATCATTTTCCAATGGAAAAAAAAGTTTCCTCCATAAATTCCTGACCACTTTTAGCTCTTGGCAGCTAGAGATCAGGGTTGCCAATGCTTGCAGTTGTATCATGACTTACAATTTTGGGTTGACTTTTTTTGTTTTAATTGCTTGTGATGAATGGCAGTCAGTTCAAGAATTTTACCTGAGCCTCCTGCGGTTTCCCCCTTTTGGCAATTAGATGATGCTATGCTGTTTGTGTTCCAGACAGGAGCAGTGGCTGCCTCCAGACTAGGGCACTCCCTGTGGGACATAGCCCTGGAGCAAGTGCAGCTCACTGGAGCTGTTCCTTTTCCTTCCATCCACTGATCTTTGGAGCCATAGCCTTACTCTCCAGCCCAGTGCAGTGAGAGGCTATTAGTGGACATAGGAGCCAAAGAAAGTCTTTCCCCTAAAGGCTGGAGACAGGGAGGACAGCTGTTGAACCCTGCCATTGAGGGGACTCTGGTAGCAGTGGGGCTGTGTGAATGGCAGAGCCTGCAAGTGTGTGGGGCTGCTAGAGCCCACCAATGGATAGCAGGTGCACAAGAGAATTGCAGAGGAGAAAGGGGATGACTGGAGTGGAGGGGTGAGAGAACAGGTACTTAGAGAGGGTTGGGGACAATAGGAGGGTAGTGAAGGGGGGTGTAACGATGCAGTTCTGGTGGGACCTAACTGAGAGTGCCAATTCAGGACAAATTGCTTAAACAGGGCAGTTACAGACCAAGGCTGGGTTTTTTCCACCTCTAAGGCAAACCAAACCAGCCAGACTAAGAGGACTTTGGTCTCACCTCACTGGCTAACCACAAGTCTCACAAGCAATTTCCTTAGACACGCCAGTTTCCCAGTATCCCCACCAGTGCCACTCGTTATGGGGACAAATGGTTATGAAAACCAATACCCCAATAAAAGAAAAAAGGTTCTCCTGATTCCATAGGACCAAGCCCCAGGTCAATATACAAATCAGATCTTACCTACAAATCACGCTGTTGCCAATCCTTTAGAATCTAAAATCTAAAGGTTTATTCATAAAAGGAAAAAAATATAGATGAGAGTTAGAATTGGTTAAATTGAATCAATTACATACAGTAATGGCAAAGTTCTTGGTTCAGGCTTGCAGCAGAGATAGAATAAACTGCAGGTTCAAATCAAGTCTCTGGAATACATCCCCAGCTGGGATGGGTCCTCATTCCTTTGTTCAAAGATTCATCTTGTAGCAAAGTCCCTCCAGAGGTAAGAAGCAGGATTGAAGACAAGATGGAGATGAGGCATCAGCTTTATATAGTCTTTTCCAGGTTTAAGAACACCTCTTTGTTCTTACTGTGGAAAATTACAGCAAAATGGAGTCTGGAGTCACATGGGCCAGTCCCTGCATACTTTGCTGAGTCTCAAGGCATATTTGCCTTCTCTCAATGGGTCCATTGTATAGCTGATGGTCCTTAATGGGCCATCAAGCAGGCTAGGCAGAGCTAACACCAGCTTGTCTGGGATGTCACCCAGAAGCATAGCATAAGTTTGAAATACAGACCGTATAGAGCCAATATTCATAACTTCAACTACAAAATTGATACACACGTATATACAGCATAATCATAACCAGTAAACCATAACCTTGTCTTAGACACCCCATTTGACCCCCTTTTATACAAGATTTGGGTGCCACTACAGGACCTTGGTTGCAACAATGATCTATATGGTCCCAGATTATATCAATAACGTCACAGGGGGGTTGAGGAGAAGATACACAAGGGAATCAGGAAGTGTGGCGGTAGGGCATTGGAAAAGGGGGAATTGGTATCAGGTGCACAGGGTAAGCAGGGAGTGGAAAGGCTGAGCATATTGTAGAAGGAGAGGGAGTTGGAGAATAGGCACACAGGGAAACAGGGAGGGTACTGGGCAGTAGGAGAGAGGGATGTGGTGAGTCTCACCAGTGATTTTTCTCTGCTGCAAGCTGGAGCTAGTGCTGTGGGGAGCTGTACAGCTTTTTTCTTCATTTTCTTCCTTAACCTAGAACTGGCCTATGTGATTGTCTTCCTGCCTCCTGTATACTTTAAATTAAGGGAGTAATGTATGATTTTTCTCCCTTGCCTCAAGTCTAGGGAGGAGATCCAGGGCAGCCTGTTAGGAGCGGCTGCAAAGTAACTTAGCTGGGTTTGAGGGAACAGGGCTGAGATGGAGTGATGAAAGTAGCAGCTGAGCAGACTATTTTTTTTAACAAAGCCCTCAAAATGTTTACCTTACTATGTAACCTGTTGTAACTGGGATGGAAACAACAAAAACAACAAACCACACAGTCTTGTTAGCATCACCTTTTTCCCTCACTCTTTTCTCTTCTTTAGTCTGTCTATGACCCTCTCGTGTTGAGTTTAGATTGTAAGGGGCCATGTCATTATTTCTGATTTGGTGGCCCCAGCACCAATTCGGTACAGAAAATATAACAATTGTAAAAATACGACTGACAGAATAATACAGAGACTACCACGATAACTCCATAATGATCCCATATCAAATTTCTCCTCTCTGTTTACAGACTTTCTGCCTTCTCCAGTCCCCCATTTTGCCATTCAAAGCACTATCCCTGTTTCTGTGTAGTCATGAGTATTTGACTTCTTTAGATCTCAACTGTATCCCAGAACGTCATCTATTTCCTTCCTTTTGAAGCATTTCAGTAGATGGCTCTTGTTGAAGTTAAACAAACTGGCACCCACTTGAATAAAGAAATGAAGAAAGGTAGAAGGTGAAGGAGAGAGTGCTTTTCTGGCTGTGTAGCGTTCCAAATGTTGTCTTTATCTAGGGCATGGATACATGGATGCACCCAAAAGTGGTTCAGTAGTCAAAGATGAAATTAGAAGGATACATATACTCATGTGATTGATAAAATTCTAGTAATGCCCATGCTTTTATTGAGCATAAAACAAAATGGGAAAATGCATATTTGGAATAGAAGAAATTGTCAAACAACGAATGACACTAGAAAAAATTTGGCTACAGAGTTTGGCCTCTTTATATTGCTATTTTCCAGTCAGACAAAATTAATGGGATACCAAGGGTAGCTGTGTATTTAGAATATATTCAGAGATAGCCGAAAACACAGGAAACAGAACAAACAATGAGAGTGTTTGGGGGGAGTTAAATCAGCTAGTGAAATAGAAGTTTTAAATTTTTCCTTTCAAAATCTACTTGCTTTTAAAAAGCATCTTTGGTTAAAGTATCTGTGAAATAAAAGACACATTGTACTAGCTGGTGATTGTGATATTTAAAGTAATGACTGTTCCAAGGGGTTCTTTTTAGTTAGCAATAGACTCAAGTTACAATGTTTGGTTCAGTAGCTGACCTTCCTTTAAGGTTGGCGGGGGAAGGAGGAGTTAGAGGTGAAATTTTTGTTTTTTCTATCGCCATGACGTAAGCCTCATTGATGTAAAAGGGGTAGTGGTATAAAACAAGATTTAATAAAGAAGCTTTACTGCAATTTCTAAAGATACATGTCAGTTGCAAAGAAATTAATAAAAGTATACATCGAGCCTAAGTCAATGTTCCGAATCACTTTGATTATCATTTGAAAAAATGCCTATTATACTCCCTGTGCACCTGAGTATTATTTATAACAGAAACATGTCCATCCAAATTACTTTGGATCAATAGCCACAAAACCAACCACAAAGGAAATCTTCTCCTTCAGTCTGCTAAGATCGTAATCAATGCAGCCCTTGAGAAAAAAGCCTGATAAAAGAGAGAGCCATAGCAAGATGCCCAGATGGTCACCAAATCCAGATTCAAGTTTGGAATCCAAATATTCCAGCATTTAGAAGTTGAACTGAAACAGGCTATAAACAAAGCAGACAGCGCTGATTTTTTTTAATCAGAGGAATGCAAAAGTTAATCAGAAAAAGTTCTGAATCACAAGTATGTTACTGCAGTTTATACTGGTATAACTATTGACACCAGAGGACTTATGCTAATGTAAAACTTGAATAACAATGTTCTAGTGAATGTTCTAGTAATGTAAAACTTGAATAACAATGTTCTAGTCACTTCTGACTACCTAAATTTTACTAGTAACAGGTAAATAAAGTTTGTCTATTCGGAGCATAATACTTTTAGTTTGACAACATCGATTTAATTTTCAACTATTATAAATATTTCAATTATGAGCTCATTTTTTCTTTAGTTTTTTTCATAACACAAGCATTTTGTTGAACAGCCAGATTACTTGATGTTTGTGGTAGCAGTTTTGTTTTGTTTACCCAGCATAATTATTCCTTTTTAAGAAGCTTTCCTTTTCATTAAACTCCAAATTCTTATGTTTTCTTATTAAGATTATGTGAACTGCTGTTCTAGTATTTGAACTTCTGCAAAAAAGATTTTCCAGAATGCCTACAAACAAATGCTGTATTGTAATTAATTTTTTATTTATTATTTATTTATGGGTAGGAGTGGTGGGTGGATAAACTTAATCATAAATCTTTGCTTCAGGATCTTTCCAGATGTGATTTGTGAGACTTGTGCTGACTGTAAGTTGTTTGGGGCAAGGGACCATCTTTCAAGATGTTTATACAGCACCTAGCACGATGGGGCTATAGTCATGATTGGAACCTCTGGGAGCAACTGTAATAAATAAATAGAAGCTGAACAGCTAAACCATAGTTACCATAAATAAAAATACCTAAAGAATGTGCTACAGAATCTAGGATTAACAAATTAGTAGTACAAAATAAAAACTTGTACGTTCAGAATTCAGCTCTGCTCCTTGTGTGGTAAAATATTAATAAAAAACTAGGTGTGTCCTTGCATGTATAATTAAGAACAGTAGGATATCTATAAGGACAATTTACGTTGTTCACTGACTGCTCTGTGTTTTGGTAATTCTCTGATAGCTTTTCCATAGTGATACTTCTAACAAATACAGTGGGTGCTTAACCTATGCCTATGGCCATTTACTCCTCTAAGGTCAAGTCTACCCAGTGGGGTTGTGCACGCTACAGGGGTGTGATTTCAAAAGAGTCCTAACCTGTTGCATGTTAATTGGTCCATGTAGACCCTTCAGGTCCACACTAAAAGCTACCTAGTGCGGTTTAACATAATACTGTTTCAAACACCACTACATCTGAGTGCATTAGGGAACTTTCAGTGAACAGCAGTAGCATAGACTAATTAATGAGCAACACATTAGAGTGCTTTAGAGTTCTCACCCTTGTAGTGCACATCACTATACTGTTTAGAAAAGCCCTAAGCGTCTTGTCTTACTGAATGTGCCTTTTTCTGGTTGTCCAATACAAAAAAGAATGCTAGCTTCTTTACAGGACCATACACCAATAAATAATTGTGATTAACATTATGGGAGAAATCACTATCTTTGACTGAACAGGTGCAGTCCAAGCATTTTAGTCAGCATGCATATGATCAGGGAATACAATTTCTGCAACTCTGAGGGTATGTCTACACTACGAAATTAGGTCGAATTTATAGAAGCCGGTTTTATAGAAATCGGTTTTATACAGTCTAGTGTGTGTGTGTGTGTGTGTCCCCACATAAAATGCTCTAAGTGCATTAAGTTGGCAGACCGCGTCCACAGTATTGAGGCTAGCATCAACTTCCAGAGCGTTGCACTGTGGGTAGCTATCCCACAGTTCCTGCAGTCTCCACCGCCCATTGGAATTCTGGGTTGAGATCCCAATGCCTGATGATGCAAAAACAGTGTCGCGGGGGGTTCTGGGTACATGTCGTCAGGCCCCTCCCCCTCCGTCAGAGCAACGGCAGACAATCGATCCACGCCTTTTTACCTGGGTTACCTGTGCAGACAACATACCACGGCAAGCATGGAGCCAGCTCAGCTCACCGTCACCATATGTCATCTGGGTGCCGGCAGACGTGGTACTGCATTGCTACACAGCAGCAGCTAATTGTCTTTTGGCAGTGGATGGTGTATTACAACTGGTATCCGTCGTCGTCGTACTCCTCAGTGAGTTCGGTCAGAGGCACCTGGGCACACATGTTTTGTCTCCTGGAGACTCAGTCCTGCCGGCAGTCCTATTGAACCATCTTGATGATGATGGCTAGCAGTCGTAATACAGCATTTTCTGCCAAGCACCCAGAAGATGGCGATGGCTATCAGTCATGTTGCACCATCTGCTGCCAGCTTAAGATCTAAAAAATAGATGGACCAGATTTGTTCTGTATTCATTTGCTTCCCCCTCCCTCCGTGAAATCAACGGCCTGCTAAACCCAGGGTTTTGAGTTCAATCTTTGGGGGGGGGGCATTCTGTGTGACAGTTGTTTGTGTTTCTCCTTGATGCACAGCCACCTTTGTTGATTTTAATTCCCTGTAAGCCATGTCGTCACTCGCCCCTCCCTCCATCAGACAATAGTTTCGCGCCTTTTTTCAGCCCAGACGCCAGAGCACTGGGATCATGGAGCCCGCTCAGAGTATATGCAGAGCCAGAACATGCCAAAGCAAAACCAGGCGAGGAGGCGATTGCAGCGATTGCAGCGCGGCGATGAGAGTGATGAGGAAATTGACATGGACATAGACCTCTCACAAAGTACAGGCTCCAGCAATGTGCAAATCATGGTGTTACTGGGGCAGGTTCATGCCATGGAACACCGATTCTGGGCCTGCGAAACAAGCACAGACTGGTGGGACCGCATCGTGTTGCAGGTGTGGGACGATTCCCAGTGGCTGCGAAACTTTCGCATGCGTAAGGGCACTTTCATGGAACTTTGTGACTTGCTTTCCCCTGCCCTGAAGTGCCAGAATACCAGGATGAGAGCAGCCCTCATGGTTGAGAAGCGAGTGGCGATAGCCCTGTGGAAGCTTGCAATGCCAGACAGCTACCAGTCCATCGGGAATCAATTTGGAGTGGGCAAATCTACTGTGGGGGCTGCTGTGATCCAAGTAGCCAACGCAATCAAAGACCTGCTTATATCAAGGGTAGTGACTCTGGGAAATGTGCAGGTCATAGTGGATGGCTTTGCTGCAATGGGATTCCCAAACTGTGGTGGGGCGATAGACGGAACCCATATCCCTATCTTGTCACCGTAGCACCAAGCCACCGAGTACATAAATCGCAATGGGTACTTTTCAATGCTGCTGCAAGCCCTGGTGGATAACAAGGGACGTTTCACTAACATCAGCATGGGATGGCTGGGAAAGGTACATGATGCTCGCGCCTTCAGGAACTCTGGTCTGTTTCAAAAGCTGGAGGAAGGGACTTTCTTCCCAGACCAGAAAATAACCGTTGGGGATGTTGAAATGCCTATTGTTATCCTTGGGGACCCAGCCTATCCCTTAATGCCATGGCTCATGAAGCCGTACACAGGCAGCCTGGACAGTAGTCAGGAGATGTTCAACTATAGGCTGAGCAAGTGCCGAATGGTGGTGGAATGTGCATTTGGACGTTTAAAAGCGCGCTGGCGCAGTTTACTGACTTGGATAGACCTCAGCGAAGCCAATATTGTTATTGCTGCTTGCTGTGTGCTCCACAATATCTGTGAGAGTAAGGGGGAGACATTTATGGCAGGGTGGGAGGTTGAGGCAAATCGACTGGCCACTGATTACACGCAGCCAGACACCAGGGCGGTTAGAAGAGTACAGCAGGGTGCGGTGCACATCGGAGAAGCTTTGAAAACCAGTTTTGTGACTGGCCAGGCTATGGTGTGAAACTTCTGTTTGTTTCTCCTTGATGAACCCTCCGTCCGTCCCCCCCCCCCCCCGGTTCACTCTACTTCCCTGTAAACTAACCACCCTACCCTCCCCCCTTCGAGCACCATTTGCAGAGGCAATAAAGTCATTGTTACTTCACATTCATGCATTCTTTATTAATTTGTCACACAACTAGGGGGATAACTGCCAAGGTAGCCCGGGAGGGGTGGGGGAGGAGGGAAGGAAAAGGATACACTGCAGTTTAAAACTTTAAAACTTTAACACTTATTGAAGGCCAGCCTTCTGATGCTTGGGCAATCATCTGGGGTGGAGTGACTGGGTGGCTGGAGGCCCCCCCCCCCACCGCTTTCTTGGGCGTCTGGGTGAGGAGGCTATGGAACTTGGGGAGGAGGGCTGTTGGTTACACAGGGGCTGTAGCGGCGGTCTCTGCTCCTGCTGCCTTTCCTGCAGCTCAACCATATGCTGGAGCATATCCGTTTGATGCTCCAGCAGCCGGAGCATCGACTCTTGCCTTCTGTCAGCAAGCTGACACCACCTATACTCTTCAGCCCGCCACTTGCTCTCTTCAGCCCATGATTCAGCCCGCCACCTCTCCTCTCATTCATATTGTGCTTTTTTGCACTCTGACATTGACTGCCTCCACGCATTCTGCTGTGCTCTGTCAGCGTGGGAGAACATCTGGAGCTCCGAGAACATATCATCCCAAGTCCGCCGTTTTCTCCTTCTAATCTTCACTAGCCTCTGTGAAGGAGAAACATTTGCAGCTGGTGGAGGAGAAGGGAGAGGTGGTTAAAAAAGATACATTTTAGAGAACAATGGGTACACTCTTTTACGTTAAATTTTGCTGTTCACATTACACAGCACGTGCTTTCGTTACAAGGTCGCATTTTTCCTCTTATATTGAGGGCCTGCCGGTTTGGTGTTAGAGATCACTCACGCAATGCCAGGCAACAGATTTCGGCTTGCAGGCAGCCATGGTAAGCCACAGTCTTTTGGCTTTTTTAACCTTCTTAACATATGGGAATGGTTTCAAACAGTAGCGCCCTCATTTCCCATACCAAGCACCTGTTGGGTTGGCCATTTAAAATGGGCTTGCAATGTAAAAGGAGGGGCTGCGGTTTCCGGGTTAACATGCAGCACAAACCCAACTACCCCCCACCACACACACACACACCCAATTCTCTGGGATGATCACTTCCCCCCTTCCCCCCACCGCGTGGCTAACAGCGGGGAACATTTCTGTTCAGCCGAGCAGGAACGGGCACCTCTGAATGTCCCCTTAATAAAATCGCCCCATTTCAACCAGGTGACCGTGAATGATATCACTCTCCTGAGGATAACAAAGAGCGATAAGGAATGGATGTTGTCTGCATGCCAGCAAACACCGGGACCATACGCTGCCATGCTTTGTTATGCAATGATTCTAGACTACGTGCTACTGGCCTGGCGTGGTAAAGTGTCCTACCATGGCGGACGGGATAAGGCAGCCCTCCCCAGAAACCTTTTGCAAAGGCTTTTGAAGGAGAGTTTTCTGGAGATGTCCCTGGAGGATTTCCGCTCCATCCCCATACATGTTAACAGACTTTTCCAGTAGCTGTACTGGCCGTGATTGCCAGGGCAAATTAATCATTAAACACGCTTGCTTTTAAACCATGTGTAATATTTACAAAGGTACACTCACCAGAGGTCCCTTGTGTGCCCTCAGGGTCTGGGAGCACACCTTGGGTGAGTTCGGGGGTTACTGGTTCCAGGTCCAGGGTGATAAACATATCCTGGCTGTTGGGGAAACCGGTTTCTCCGCTTCTTTGCTGTGAGCTATCTTCATTGTCTTCATCATCATCATCATCTTCCTCGTACCCCGAACCCGCTTCCCTGTTGTGTGATTCTCCATTGATGGAGTCAAAGCACACATTTGGGGTAGTGGTGGCTGCACCCCCTAGCATAGCATGCAGTTCCGCGTAGAAGCGGCATGTTTGCGGCTCTGCCCCGGACCTTCTGTTTGCCTCTCTGGCTTTGTGGTAGGCTTGCCGTAGCTCCTTAATTTTCATGCGACACTGCTGTGCATCCCTGTTATGGCCTCTGTCCTTCATGGCCTTTGAGACTTTTTCTAATATTTTGCCATTTCGTTTACTGCTACGGACTTCAGCTAGCACTGATTCGTCTCCCCATATGGCGAGCAGATCCCGTACCTCCCGTTCAGTCCATGCTGGAGCTCTTTTGCGATCCTGGGACTCCATCATGGTTACCTGTGCTCTCCACGCTGGGCAAACAGGAAATGAAATTCAAAAGTTCGCGGGGCTTTTCCTGTCTACCTGGTCAGTGCATCTGAGTTGAGAGTGCTGTCCAGAGTGGTCACAATGAAGCACTGTGGGATAGCTCCCGGAGGCCAATAACGTCGAATTCCGTCCACACTACCCCAAATCCGACCCACAGAGGCCGATTTCAGCGCTAATCCCCTCGTCGGAGGTGGAGTAAAGAAACCGGTTTAAAGGGCCCTTTAAGTCGGAAAAAAGGGCTTCGTCGTGTGGACATGTCCAGGTTTAATTCGATTTAACGCTGCTAAATTCGACCTAAACTCGTAGTGTAGACCAGGCCTGATATACCATTTGGTATAACTGTGGGCTCATTCACTCTCCTCACATGAGTAATATTCAGAAACTTCAGTCAAACTGCTGTTTGGGCACCCAAGAACTGTAGTTCTCTGTCTCCCTGATTCCCTGCTCTCAATCTTCCTTACTACCAACTACATTGTAGAGCCGACTACTGATTCTGAATAACTGAAAAAAGAAAGAAACAAAGTGCTCAAAGTGGGGATCCTTGAGTACACAGCAGATCAGCACACACTTTCTTTCTACATTCTTTTGTAGCATATTGCCTGTTGGAGTAGTTCGGAGAACTTCTTTTCTTCTTCACGTGTGCCATTTCTTGTTTCTCCCAAAGAATGTTGACCCTCCATGATCTAGTGACATTAACTTTATATCCATTGCAGTTTTTCAGAAATCTCCCACTGTTGCAGCACCAGTGGGATTGCACTGATAGAGCAAGAGTGGAGATTTCCTGAAAATTATGAGTATAGACACAGCCTTTTCAGAAATAACCCACAGCTCCATCTTTATCTTGGTTATAGATGGCTATTCATATACTAACAAGACGAGCCTGTGACTAGGCTCCTGAACAGAAGGAGTTTCTCTTCTAAAATAAAGATTATGGCCAAGTCAAGGAACTGATTGTGACAGCTAGAGCAACTTCCTGCAATATTTGTGGTAAACTCATATTGTATTGTGTATGAATGCTTTATGTATCATTGCGAGCTAGGGATTATATGTATGCCACAGAGGGAGGGCTACCATAGCTCCTCCCAGGAAGTAATAATAGTTGGGGAAGATCAAGGTAAATCATTCAGGTTGTAATACCTCCAGAAACATACCAAAAAACATCCAAAAGACATAAGTAGAGCTACTGGTCTTTTAGTTTCAACTCTATTTGAAGGAGGCCACTGGTTTAGCAATCCCAATCCTTCCGAGATATTTGCAGTTTTTCTGTTAGGAAATTATGGGGACATGGGGTGGACCTACTGCATTTCAAGATCAGTGGAGATTACTTGCTAGTGCAGAACATTAATTTGCAGCTTCCTGTTTCTGTGGTTTATCCTGTAAACTCACACAACACTGTCAAATAGGAATTGCTTTTAAAGATTTGAGTAAAACTAATATAGACAATTTCTAACTTCTATGAGGAAGTTCAATTGAATATCAATATTATAGCTGTTTCAGATGGGAACTTTTATGTATGTTCAAGTGTATTCATTTTTTATGGATTCACAGTCTGCTGGACAGTGTCCAAAATCTACATAATATATCTTATTTATAACTGACAGTTTATAGGTCACATGAAGGCAGAGAAAACTATTGACCAGACAGCTGTGGAGTCTCATGTGGGTTGTTTAGTCCAGCAATGACATGACATTTTGTGTTCATGAAACATGAACATAAGCTATACTTTTGATAAGACATTGATGTGCAAGGCTTTAACCTCCTGCTCTTTAAGAATGGTGCCTCTTCATGGGATATTAAAGCTTAGGTCCATTAGATGCTTGTAACTGACCCAACTTTACTTTAGAAATACCAATACAGTGACACATCTATCTGTCTGAGTAGAGAATGCCGTTAGCACATCAAATTCAAATTTTTGGGGCTACTTTCATTCTGTATTCAGCGAATTCACTCAGTTACACCAGTACAATCACTATAATTGTAACTGAGAGCAGAATTTAGCCTCAAGAGTCTTCGGCTGGTTTATTGTGCCTAAGTGTTGCAGGGAATCTTTTCAAATGGTGCATGATAACATTAAAATTCCATTGTGCTGTGCTACCTAGGTGAATTAACTGGATTAATGATGAAATTTCACCCCCAATACTTTACTTGTCTTTCTGGGTTTAAACCGGACTCTGACATAATTTAGAAATCTGTGTGTGGTAGGTGTGAGGAGAGGATATTTTATCTAGCAGAAGTTACCCACAAAATGCTTCAGTGTTAATAGATAAATGGCCTAGTTAAAAGTTAGCTAGTTGCCTAATTAACAGGTACATTTCCTACCCCCACAATTACGTATTTTGGAGGCTTACTGTGATAGCAGGGTAATAATATAGATTACATGTATAGGTAGACCGAATATCATATCTCTTTACCATCAGATTTGGGTCAGATATACTGTAAATTATCAGCTCTTGATATCAGAATGTCAGTGTTTTCATCTGCCACTAAAAATGCCCCTTACTTAGGCAATTCAAAACATCTGGGCTCTTTTATATTTGTTTATTTTCAGTTTAGAGATCTAATTCTTCCCTCTGCTGCACATGTGTATTTCACTGGATTCAATGAGAAAGATGTGGGTATGCATCTGGGGGAACAATTGGCTCAGTAATTCTTTAAAATAGTACTTCACACCGCTTTCCTTTCTCCTCTCGATGTATTATTCAGACATAGCACTTACTGATATACTGGTTTTCCCTTTTCTTTTGATGTTCTCAGTGAAAGAATGTTCTTAGAAGGTTGTGAGAGCCTTGCACCTTTTATTGATTTTGGGTTTGATACTGCACACGGTAAGGCTCGCATTGACTTCAGTGCTCAGGATCAAGTCTTTATTTCTATATATGACCTTAACTCACATGTTTATTGTACCACAATTCTTATTTGTTATGTATCACAATTTAAAAAAAATATTTTTCCATATCTTTTTATTTTCCTATAGCTTCTTAGTACCTATAAGTTTGTTTACATTTTCAGGCTTTGGTACATACTTTAGTTTAGATTTAGAGCTGAGTTATTGTGAGCCTCATACCACCTTATTTGAAAAGTGTGGGGTTCTTTCTCTTTCATTTTTTGCCATATGTGACCAGTAAGCACAAGTCAATGGCCTTCTTTTTAAAAACAAATCTTTGAAGTGTTATACTTCATAACATACTATTGCATGATACATAAGCTTAAAATACTGTGCACTGTTACTCCTTTTATGAAGGTCATTAGAAAATATTCTGTCATCTTCTAAATTCAAATTAAAACTTACAAAGATATTTCCTGTACCCTTTTTAAATATATTGTGGCCATTCAATAACAAATGAATTCCAGATCAAGACTGTGGGTGAAATCCTCACCCTGTTCAAGTTAATGAGTATTGTTCCATTCTATATATTAGAATAATTATGGTTAGTAGTATAAAGCAAAGAGTTGATAAAAGGTCTTCCCTGCAAACTAATAATGCAGTCTTCCATTAGGAGAGAGAGCTTGTTTGTTTAATTCCGTGTATGAATGTTACTTCTGGCATATAGTGGATATCCGATATGCATTATATATATTATTTTCCTTTGTCCTGAAGAAGTTTTTTAGTTGGCCTTTTGCTTTCAGGTATCAGTCAATTACATTACTAAAATCAAATCCCAAGCGAAGTCTCACTTCAGTCTCTACTTGCACAGCAGTGTGCTGCACTATACATTAAGTCTCCACACATACTTCAATAATTCAGAACAATTGTCAGTCTCTGATCTTTATCTTCTAATTCAGAAAGCAGAAATAATAATGATTTATAGACTTTGGCTTCACACTACAACAATTCTATCCCTTCATGGGAGGGAGTCTCGTAGTTTTGTAATGTGTGCACATGACCTAGTCCATAAAGTAGTCTCAGATTCTGAAAAATGTTACTTTATTTGAGGTTAGTGGTTATATAAGGAATTTGGATTTACATGAACTTGTATCAGGTAATATCTAATGCCCATCCATAGTAGTAATTTCTTGGCATGTTGGGTAAAATTTTCATAAGCACCAAACCTTCAAAGTTACTTAGGTGCTTTTGAAAATTGTACCCATTAAAACCAATCTGGCTAGCGAGTTCCTCCCATGTATGTTGAATACCAATGGAATGTAGTGATATATTAGAAGTATCACACATTAAAGATCACATGCAAACTTAAGTTGTACCCCCAAATGGGTGTAACATAATGCAGCAAAAGGATCTGTCGCATCAATGCTAATTTCCATGGTTACATGCTCTCTCTTACATATTTGGTCTCCAAAACGAAAATACAGCTGCTTTCATTGCATTTACTTTAGGTAAATGACTTTATATTATTTGGACCTTCCCCATTCATTGGAACACCACCAATTTCCCATTTTACAAATTTGCCTAGATTTAATGTGATACTATCATATGCATTTAATGCTGCCCTATTTTGAAATATTTTTGGAGCATCTTTTAAAGGTGTTTTTTTGTTTGGTTTTTTTTTAGGAAAAGGAAGCAACATTGTTCATAGTGGGAGAGGGGAGATGATTGTTTGGATAATGGAACTGACCAACTGGTTGGGAGAAATATTGTGTTTGTGAGGCTCCAGGTGGAGAAGAAAAACAAAGCTATAGAAAATACTAGGGGATAACTTTTATTCACAGGGACTCATCATACTGGGTAATTTAAAAACAAAATATAAAAGTTTTTTCCCCATTAATATGGGCAAAATATGTGGATAAGTTGCAAGTATTTTGTACCTTTTAACTTTTCAGTGTATAGCAAAATCAATTTAAAGAATGTCATTCAGGGCAAAAGTTGCTTGGAAAAACCCAAACAAACTAGCAGATCCCTAAGCGGGACTGTACCCAGGGCATTACTTCACAACCCTTCCCCTGTCCCTGCAGAAACCACTCTGTAGGGGCTCCCTAGGGATCCATATGTGAAGTTGGGAAGGGGGCAGACACATATGGGAGACAGTTGGGCCAAGTGGTTGTTATCTCTGTGTCATTACCCTACCCTGTGGTAAATCTCCACCTAAATTAGTGTGGTTCTCTTCTGAAAAGTAGCTGTTTATGATGGCTTAATGGATAACCATGGTTATTTTTTCTTAATATTAATTAATTAACATGTGTTCAGTTTATGAGCAAATTTCCTAATTACCAACCCTATGAACTAAGCCTGGAGTCTGAGTCAGGCTGGCTGGGTTTTTTTCCTTCTAATGCATCATCACCAGTAATAAAATACTTTAGGCCAAACTGTGTCTTCATTTCCCCATTGCCTTTGTGTTATTCCCTCGGTGACACCTGTATACACCAATTGCCTTCAGGGGGTTGGCAGAGATGCAGTTTATTGGCCCTGTTATTGAAACTTAAAAAAACCAATTGTGTTGATGCACAGGAAAGGAAAGAACCCAAGTCTTAGCTGTATTAGTTCTATAGGACTAACAAGACGATTGTAAAAAGTAATAAAAACGTATTTTAGTCATTGAAGTCAGCATGAGACTGAATGCACTCAGGGAGCATATATGTTTCGTACGAAGTTCTCAATTTTCATAGTAGAACCTCAATTTTATGCTATCTAAGGCAGCATTGCCTTTCACACTCCTCTTTTTCCCTCTCACTATGAGACCACTGGGGATATTGGCTGGCAGCAGAGTCCAGCATGGATCTGGAGAGGGACTGGAAAGAGTTACAAAGGGGCAGAGAGCCAGGAGAGAGTTTGGAGCATGTACCACTTTGGGAACTAACGTCTTGCTCATTCTGGGAGTGAAAAGCAAACTCTAAAAACACCACTAAAAAACATCTGCAGGGAGAATCTGATGGAGTTTGCAGAACCCTGCACTGGGTTATTCCAATAAAGAGACGTGTTTTCTTGTGTTTATTACTATTGATGTTATGGGATAGTGAATATTGTATATTATACATGGCAGTTCTGTTGTTGTTTTTGTACAGGTTATTTTTCTGTCAGCCTTTTTGATACAATTGCTTGTGGGTTTTTAATATCTATATTGTAAACCATTCCAGTGATATGAAGTATTGTAGTAGATTTTTTTTTTAAAAGAAGACTTGTAAGAGTTGGCATGATTTAGAGTGAAAATATATCTTTTAAGAAGAGTAAATTATGCAAAGTTATTGGTTGCTCCTGATTGCAATTCATTTAGTGTATAATGACAACTGAATGTATACCTAGTCATGATAATCAGATTAAATTGATTTAATCTCAGGCTGAACTATGTTTCACATTAGTCATGGATAATTACAGTCAGAAAGGCCATGTTCTCACCATTCATTTACATAATATGAGATCCAAAAGGATGCTTGTATGGATTAATTACATTTTGTTTAATTGTATTGAAGCTACTTAGAATCTGTACGTTTGCATGTGGTATAAAACAGATCATTAACTCCTAAAAAATGGCTAATTTTCTAATGCAACCAGTTTATCTGAATTGCTAGTTTTAGGAATACCAGATTTGATGTTGTACTATAAATGCACACTGTATCCAGCTTTTTTTCACATCACTGATACTCAGTTTGAAGCCTACTTGACATATTAGGCTGCTACTCTTCCCTTCTGTGGAATCCAAAGCTGCAATTTATCAGGTTATTTTTTGTGTGAGGAAAAGCATTCGCCCCTTCCACTGCTCTTTGCAGGCCTTGTAAAGAGTAAAGTGGGCTCTCATGCTCACTACCTGACATAAGTATCTAAACAGTCAGCATAAGTAGTAGTGGAGCAGAAAAATAAAGGCCTTGTTCTATAGACAACAGAGGAATATTGTTGTTTTATAACACGATTGCCCTAGAGATACCATAGTAAAACCTGCACCAAAACCTTTCAGTCTTGCAGTCCTTTTCTGCTCTATGTAGCACTTTTGGCTAATTTGCCAACATATTAGTAAAATTGTTTTGAAGGCCTGATTTTTGTAAATGCTTTGAATGATCAAGGTGGGTCTCACATATGTGGAGTAGAGATACTGTTTTCAAGGTTGGACATTATGTATGCACTAGAGAAGCAAATGGGAGAGAAGGGGACAGATGATAGCATACAAAACAGTGGAGAATAAGGAAGAGAAAATCAGAGCAGGATAATTGGAACAGAGTATGTGAGCAGTAAGGAATACAGAAGAGAAGTGGGGGGAAGAGAGGAGCAAATGAGGAAGAGAGACCAGAAAAATGGGTTGGTCTGAGAAAGAAGCAAAGAGCGAATGAGGGGAAGGAAGTGGCTATCCTAATCTGGTGGGAGAGGTGGTTATTTTTCTTAATAGGAAGGTAGGTGAGAGAAGGGGAAAGAACTAGCGAGAATAGTGTTTTGATTTTTTTAAATAGTGAATTCCTTTCTTTCTTGAAATATTCAGATGTCAATACTTTTAAGAACAAACATTCCTCTTCATCCCCCAATTTGGTTTATAGCTGCCATTTAAAATGAAGTTCTCACACAAAAGTAAAGTCAGCTCCCCCAAAATTGGGCTATTAAGTTGGAAGTTACAGTGTTCAAATCTTCTACTGAGGCTCAGAGTTTAAAAAGGAAAAGGAAAAGAGGACCCACAATTGCAATTGACTGAGGGTTGGCTTAAATGCAGAATCTTTAAAGTAAGTGCATACAACAAATAATTCATATAGGGCATGGGAGAAATACATTATTTTCAAGCTTCTTGAAATTATAGTGAGAACAGTAGTGGAATTTAAAAGTATTGCTAATTGGTCTTATGGTTACAATTTACTTAACAAAAGGACTGCAGACTATCTGCAGTATATTGTCATCAACTCTTCTTATGCTATGGTATATCAATGTTTCTTCATCAGCCATAGATTACATTTCCTAATTTTCTAAACACTGGTATTCTAAAGTCTGCCTCTTTCAGAAACCTTAAACATCCTATTTGGCTGCAGGTATTCTCCCAATAGGACATTGCATTATAACTGGGTTCTCACTTATACAAAGTATGCAAACAGCCTTAAAAGATTCAGAGGATACTGACTTGATAAAATCAGGGGATTTAAAGTAAAACAATGCCCCATTCGTAGTAACCCTTACAGAGTAACCTACTCTGTGGATTGCAGAACTATGCTTTTTCAGGTCACAATTCTCACCCATGCACATCATAAGACAATTCTTTCTACTGTGGTATGTAACAATTTATATTAGATTCATAGGGCTCCAATTTCTGTTTTCAAAGAAAACCTGCAGGCCAGGTGTTGTATATTGTCCTGTTTGTCAGATGATTACATGTAAATTCATAACTGTTTTTTTTTTTTTCCCTCAGGGCATGTTGATCAGGATGGCCCCTTTGGATCTTGTGAAAATAAATACTGTGGTCTAGGCAGGCACTGTGTTGTTAACAGAGAGATTGGCCAAGCTGAATGTGCATGCATGGAACACTGCAAATCTCACTACAAGCCTGTGTGTGGTTCTGATGGAGAATTCTATAAAAACCATTGTGAAGTGCACAGGGCTGCCTGCTTGAAAAAGCAAAAGGTTACCATCGTTCACAATGAAGACTGCTTCTTCAAAGGTAAGTGGTTGGACAAAGTCTGGAATACTCTTATCAGGTACATATTTTGAAGCAATTCAATTAAAGCACCAGTGAGACTGCACAGAGTGTATTGTGAAGAAGTGTTGCAAAAAGTTGATTTGACAAGTATCTCACTCTAGAGATTTCTTGCAGCTGTTTTTTCATTTTACTCAATATCCTCTGAAAACAGTTTGTATAAACCTGGGTAAGTCAAAATGTGGCTCTGGGACCAATATACCCAAAGAGCTATACAAATGTAGCTGATGACCGTGTTCATCATTAACATGGGGTGGTAGTCTCAACATGCAGTATAAATTCATGCCAGTGACACCAAAATACAATCAAAGACTTGCATGGGGTTCCATGTGGGTGCAGGAGTCCCCCTGTGCAGAGCTGCTTGTAAATTGGAGACCACACCGAATGCTGAGACAGCAGTTGGCAGCAGCTACATCTATCATATTGAAGATAAGAGTCATCACATCCTGCTCCATTTTATGCAACTGAAGGGCAGCTTTGAGGCTCCTAGAACACCACCAATACAGTCCTTGATTAAACAATGTTTGTATGTACTGATGTAGATGATGGAAGTATTTTAATGTATTTTTTTCTGAATTCTGCATTGTGTGGCTTTTTCTTGTTTAAAGCAGAGAGAAGCAGATGGCTTTTCAAGAAACGCTGCTTTTTCAAGCGAGGCACTCTTAATGGCCTGATTAGGTTGAATGACTTTGTGTGCTTTTTGCAACTGACATTATTTTATTAACATTTTTGTGATAAGTTATGTTTATAAATACTTGCCCTATATAAGCAAGTGTGAACTGTTCAATGATCTAGCAATGAATATGAAAATAACCACTACATGAAGATGTCCACTAAAAACTCAGAAAAGAGAGTTCCATTTCACATAAAACAATACAACTAGGCAACATCTAGGCACATTTAAATAAAATAATAATTGTATGTCCTAGAAATTAAGAGAGATTCCAAGATTTTTGCATATATTTTAAATCTTAGAATTACTTGCAGTGTGGTATAAATTTATGCAAATATTACATGTTAAAATTTTCACTCCTGTGTTTTCCACTACACTTTACAGTGTAGAAAGATGTATTAAATAACTGAAATTGTCCCTATAACTTTATCTTCTTTGTGGTAATAAGCATGTAATGGCTAAAATGAGTACAGCACACTGCATCATGTACAATATAAAAAAGCTGCTCTACATTATGTTTTTTATCTTCCTGGGGAAAATGTTGATTTCTAACTTTTTTAAAAAATGAGATTGTGATCTCTTGGAGTTATGGACCAATTATCCATGCTTTGTCACCACCAGATGAATTATTCCTATGTGCCCTCCATGTGGTGTCCTTGAAGATCACTTAGAAGTTTCAGCTAGTTTAGAATGTGGTAACCAGTCCAGTCATTGCAATGGTGTTTCTCACATGCAGAATATTATACCAACAGTCTATTTTAGAAGGTCTACTGGGAGTGCTAGACAAATACTGTCAGAAGTTTTACTGCTCTTTTGTTGGCTTAGCTCCACAAGACTGGAGTGAACACTGGGTCAAACTCTGACTTCATTGAGGTTGCACAGGTGAGACTGGTGGCAGTTTGACAAACATTGTTTTTCCATTACCTATTTTTGTTAATTTCATTGGGGCATATCATGTTGTTCATTTTTTTTATTTAAGTAGGAACCTTTGCACATGAATGGCATAATATGACCTCTAAATATTAAATGGTTGCATTGCAGTTCAAGAACAGTTGAAATTGTAGACATAGCTCTCTTTTAATTAATTTAAAGGATGGCCTGTTTTGTTTTCTGAATTTGTTTTTAAAATCATTGAACACTTTCCCGCTCTGCAGCCCACCACCACATAGTACAGTCACTTTCTAGTGCCTCTGTTACCACCATTATAACAGGAAGCAGGGTGCAGGAAGCAGGTATACAGCAGCCAATTCAGAGAGAGAATGCAGAAAGGAAGGTCTTGTAAGGAGAATGCATCATTTCTGAAAGGCTGAAGTTATGGGGGCTGGATTCCCACCCACCTTTCACATACTTTTGTGGAACGAGAGAGAGAGGGATTTCTTCCACCTCTAGTAGTTCTGCTTCACCGACCATATCATCTTACAGAATTCCCAGGATGTGCTCAGTAGGGCAATGCCCTTGACTTAGTCAGCTGACAAAAACTTAAGAGCTAAGGAAGTTTTCTTGCATGGAAGGCCAAGAACTAACAGTCAGAACCTGAGGCCTAACCAGCGCAGAGTAGAGCGGAAGAATGACTTCTCGTGTCTTGCTCACAACACACCTGTTAATACATCCCAGAATCATGTTTGCTTTTTTTGCAACAGCATCACACTGTTGACTCATATTTAGCTTGTGGTCCACTATAACCCCTAGATCCCTTTCTGCCGTACTCCTTCCGAGACAGTCTCTTCCCATAACCGTCAGCTGCCCTTAGCTGGGCTGTTAGGCTTGGTCTACACTTACCCCCCAATTCGAACTAAGGTACGCAACTTCAGCTACGTGAATAACGTAGCTGAAGTTCGAAGTACCTTAGTTCGAACTTACCTCGGTCCACACGCGGCAGGCAGGCTCCCCCGTCGACGCCGCGGTACTCCTCTCGTCTAGCTGGAGTACCGCAGTCGACGGCGATCACTTCCTGGTTCGACTTATCGCGTCCAGACAAGATGCGATAAGTCGAACCCAGAACTTCGATTCCCAGCCGCCGAACTAGCGGCTGGGTGTAGACATACCCTTAGGCAGGTCCTCTGCAGTGGCAGAGCCTGGATCCTCATGCACAGAGGATCTGGTCTTAATCTACCACTGATTATAAAGCATGTTTAATTATTTTGAAACTAAATGCAGAAAACAGTTAAACACTCCTGTGTTATCACAGGTAGTGTTTACTCATAGAGATTTATTAATTTTTTAGTAGGAAATAACCTTTTTAACTGTTTCCATTCAAGATCGAATACAACAGCATCTATTGTCATTGGTATCATAGATGCATTTCAAATGATGCTTTAATATAAATACTTCAATTTCTGTGTCATGCCTATGTCATGTCAATTTCTGTGTCATTCAGTTTTCAGACTAGGCAGGCATTTACTTCGTTATTTTCCTATAACTTTTTATAACTGATCTAATCCATACAGTTGTTTCTAACAAGCACATTTTTTCCAACCCTGACACAGGGTCAATCTGTTACAAAACAAAATTTACTTGCTTGAGCTTTAAATTTAAAGCTTCAGACAGAAACTGAATATAAATCCTAAAACAAAATAATTGAGAATGGCTCCTTTTATAAGGAACACGGCTACACAGAAAACCACTTGCCATTCACTGAGTAGAGAATGAAAATCACACAAGCAAATGCTCTGTGCACCTCAATTAGCATCACAAACAATAACGGCTTAGTAGCTATAATTGTTAAAATAATACAATGTATATTTGAATAATTTTCAAATTGATCTTGAACTTCGGCTTAGTGATGTGGAAATTGCCCTTTGAACAGAGTGGTGTGTTTATATTTTGAGGTTGAGGGAGTGACATATTAGACCTAAAAAACTCAACCCTTTTGGTTTATGTTTGGAAACTTCCATTGAAATCACAGAGAATTGCTTGTCTTGTCTGAGGTCAGTATGTTGCCCTGTAGACAGAAGGAATAACATTCTATACTAATACCTGAAATATCTTTGAAATATGTATGTAGGGACTGTGAGCTTTTGAGGAGATGGAGTCAGTCCCTCTGCTTATGTTTTGATGCAATGCAGATCTTTAGATATTCACATCTTTCTTGTTTATAATATAAATTATTTGTCTCTAAAGCAGTTCGACACACTTTTGTATTGGCCCCAGTGGCAAGCTGTCAGTCTATGTGGGTATGCTAAGTGAACTGACAGCAGCAGAAGCAACAGATCAGTTGTTCTCCTCTCTCCAGTGTCTTTGATAAAGAATGTTCTGATATGGCCATGGGAAGACTCATTGGACCACTGTCCTCTGCCACCTTCCTTTCCAACCACAAATGAAACCTTATGTGTCTCCTGGGCATTGGACTGCACTAGTATCAAATAGCAATCAAAGGAGAAGGGATAATTTGTTTCCTTTTCTTTCTCTGCTGATTGAGTTCTTAGGCAAACAGCACACTCTATAACACGAATCAGATGCATTAAGATAATAGAAATTCTAAACCAAAACTAATTTCTTCCCTTTTGCATAATTTCTCACCAGTTTTTACTAGAATTGCTGTATAGCCATTGGACACACAACAACAATTCAGCAGCATGGGCTTACACTGACGGTTTTGTTAGATGTTGATCTATATGCCTTCTGAGGTTTGGGGACAAATGTACTCTGCTGGGAAACTAACCTCTGTATGAAACACTCAAAGTAGGATCATATTCCTCATCAGTATCTTCTGAGCCAGAGTTACTCAGCTGCAGAGTCCAGTATCTCCAGTCAATGAATACAATGTACAGCTACCACTGTCAGAAATGTGATCAACCTTTCACCATATGTGGATGTTTAAAACTGCTATTAATGATATCAAGCCTAAAATATCCTCAGCAATTAGGAGAATGTTTCAAAGACCTGGTCTGTGCCCCACAGAACTTACATTCTAAGAACATACCAAGAAGTGATTACGGTCAGTAGGAGAGTAAGGAGATGGGAGGAGAAGTGTTTGATAAAATAGATCATAGGGTTGGCTTGATTTGTTTTGCATATCACATATAATCACCATGTAGTAAGATTTTAGTTTGCAGTTTCTGGACAATTACTTTTTAAGCTTTTTTGAAGATAAGAGGGGAAAAAAAAGATGATGGAGAGTGGGAAGAGAAGGAAGTAAAAGAGAGGTTGATGACGGGCATGAAGAACTGGGTTAGATTAGGGAAAGGGCGTTATGCCTGGTGAACTGAAGTAGACAATATAAGACAAAATGAGAAGTTGAAAATCATCTTTCTGATGTCAGCAGGCTGAGCTTGTGAGCTCTGTTGTGCTCCTGCTGCCTGTTTGGCTGGCTGGCTGGCTGGCTGAAAGGACTTTTTGGGTGTAGAGACCACAGATAGGCCACCCTCGATGATGTCCCTGATCTCGGGCCATATGCTTTGTGCCCCAGAATTGCTTTTGACTGGTGTAGTGGGAGAACTGATAAATGGCTGGCTGACTGCACTATTTGAGGAAGAAGAGGAGGAGGATAATAAATAACCCCCTGCTATTTGTTGCCAACCTACCTTTAATAACCCCCAGTGGGTGGTGATTTCAATTGATTAGAACTGCTCTACTCTGTGCTTCTGCCAGCATCTTTGCAGCATGTATTCTCAGCTAGAGCTAATGGCTGTCTGGCAAGTTTAGAAGGCTAGAATTGTTCTTTCACTTGGGAACTAGACTTCTTTTATGTGTGAGACAATGAACTGTGTGATTGAGCAGTGACGTCATCAAATGCTACAACTGATGTGTAACACACAGTAGATGGCGAGTGTCCAAAACTGGACATCAAAGAGACTTTAGTTAAAGTTTTTCCTCTTTTGTCACGTGCACTGCACTGTGTGTTGGCCTCACTAAATCCATGTCAGTAACTTTGATAAAGTTTTATTTAAATGGTAGACTGGAAACACTAGGTATTTCTTTTTCACTTATGTTGCATCATAGACCTGCCTGCAGTTCTCTTGTAATATGGATTTCTGTACAAAATGCCACATAGCATGGAATTTTTATCCTTGTTTACCTTTTTATTCTTATGGGGAAGCTCTTATTCTAAGTTGTCTGCCTGAGCTGCTGATTCAGTGCCATCACCACTCAAATGGCCAAACCTGTGAGGCATGGTGCCCATATTTATAGACGTGATGGATAAAGTGTTGACAGTATTGAAGCCACAAATAGGACTAAAATCCTTTGGGCAGTTTTGTAGTGTGTTTGTGGCCCAAATGCTGGAAAATTTGTGAGAATTGCTTGGAGTCTGACACTCCTCTTTGCTCCGATTGCTTTAGAAACAAAATCAGTTGAATGGGTTCAGATATGAATTCCCCTCAAAATTTAGGAGGTTGATTTCAGATTTGGAATATTTGGGCCCACTTTTCATTGCAATACATTTTAATTTCACTAAATCTTTTTTGAGGTTTCTGTTTTCCATTTTACCTGATTCTAACATTTTTGAGATCCTGGCATAAAAAATGTTGGCTGATCTTTCTGCTACCTGTGATAAATATTAAATTTTGATGTGTTTTGAAAGAGATGAGACAATATACACAAAGTGGCATTTGTGTATTTATGTGTATGTATTTCTTGTATCATTCAAAACATATCAAAGGCAATACTTAATATTTTTAGCCTATTGGTAGTTTAAAAGCAGACACACTTGTATCTAAAATTGTTTTCTTTTCTTTTTTACTATTTTTTTTAGAAGATTCCTGTCCACTGAGATACTACAGAAGACTATTTATTTTTTCACTAAATTGCTACTGGCAAGATTCTTTGTTTATTTTATTATTTTGCTGAGATTATTTTTCTACTTGCAACACTTAGATACTGAATTTGATGTCTGTCTCTTTTTTTTGGACATTTCTAGCCCGTAGTTTTACTCAGCTTAAATTTTGTGCATTGGGTTTGAAGCGATTGTATTTTATTTCATGGTTGCTAGGGATGGTTGCTGTTCTATTAGCAGGTTTGGGAACAATATAGTGACAGGGTGGCATCAAGAGACTTTTTTTTTTTTTTTTAAGTCAAAAGCATTTTGTTCACTGCAAACACATGATTTATAAATACTCTAGTAGCTCATAATCTCTAGGTTAGTGATTTTCAACCTGTGGTTCACAGGCCCTCGGGGGTCCAGCTATATGTATGGTGTGTGTGTGTGTGTGTGCGCGTGTGACCTTGACATTCACAGTTTGTGGAATGGGAGAGAGAGGGAGCAGGAAGGAGGCTGTATCTGCCATGTGCTTGTTTGTGCTCCCCTGCAATTGCACAAATGTAACTGGGAATAGTACAAGACTCTTTTTGTAGGGAGCTAATCTATGTCTCCGTCTCTCATTCCAGATTCATAGTGCTGTAATGCAGATAGGCTTTACAGACTTGGATGGTGGCCAGCCTAGGGGCAGGTAAATGTGGGAACAGGAGTAGAATTGAGCACAGTAATGGTGAAACTCTCTCAGATATGCCTCCTCCATGGGGACTGCAGTGAGAGGCAGAGTTAAGGGGAAGTTAAATAAGTATGCAAATATTGAGTAAATATCAATATAAATATTATGCATTTAGATCTCTGCAAATCTATACAGGACTGGTGAGACTCCTTCCTCTTTCCCCCCTGCTAGCCACACCCGGAGGGACTTTCCAGTTTTGCCTCTCCCCCACCCCACAAACAGCCCTGGAAGTCTTCACTGCTCTTTTCCCCTCTGAGACCTAAGGACCTTTCCTCCTCTCATTTTCCTCTGAGGGCCCTTCCTTCTCCTCTTGTTCATGCTGTGCATCCTTTTATAGACATTGTTTTCTTTCTGTATCATGTGGGATGGATGGATGAACCTTCTCAGAGTTGCAAAGTGAAAGGAGAAACAGGCACAGATATCAGGCCTGTCACATACTGTGGCTGACACACCCATTTCAATAACATAAACTAGGCTAGCTGCTACTTGATGGACCCTTCTTCAGGTAACCAAGGTCACAAAGAAATTATTCCTACGTGTAACCTGGAATGTTTGATCAGCGGGGAAGAAAGGTGTAAGGAATAAGGCAGCTAGTACATCTGCATATTTGCCCATTCTGCCTCACAGGGAAGTGGCTGCTGGCCAGTTGAAAGCACATGAGTCAACAGGCAGAAGGCTGGAGCAGGACAGCTGTGCTGTGGCTTCCTGATCAGTGCTCCCTCCTCCTCACTCCTCATGAACACTCTAGGATACTGGGGTTACCCGCCCACTCAAAAAAAATTCCTTGAATTTAAACTTTGTGGACCCTGTCACAATGCAGAGCCTGGATCGATGAATCTGTGACTCCTGGTTTAATTAACCTCTGATTTTAGGCAAGAAAACTAATTTTGCCTTATTGTCTGAAAGAAATTTATATAGAGAGACCTGTAAAAATATAATAAAATAAAATCTATTCTACTTGAGCTATTGTAGTAAGCATAATGTGGACCGAGATTGTAAACTACCCACAGCTGGCTGGCAAAAAGATCTATAGCATTGCAAACATGAGACGAAAAGAGAGAGAGGAATGGTATTGTAACACCATTTGCAAATGATGATTAGGAGAGACTGTTGGTAACACCTGAACAAGTGAAGGATAGTGGAAACAATACTTTGAGGTATCTTAGGCCTTGTCTACACTACCAAGTTTTGTCACCAAAACTGCCATTTGTCGACCCAAAAAGTGAGTGCGTACACACTGCTATGCGACTTTTGTTGGGGGAAATGCCCAGTCTAGGTGACAAAATACATCCACCCTCATGAGAGTCTTTTTCCTCTACATTGTTGTTGACAAAGTGCAAGTGTAGACATCACACTTCATTTCATCGCTTTAATTGGCCTCCGGGAGGTATCCCACAATGCCCAACCTGACCGCTCTGGTCAGCAGTTTGAACTCCACTGCCCTGCAGCCAGGTAAAGAACCATTCACCCCTCCCCATTAGAAGCCCCGGGAATTTTTGAAATTCCATTTCCTGTTTGCTTGGTGTGCAGAGGCCTCATCGCATCTTCCCAGGTGACCATGGCGGGTTATCTCAGCAAACGCTCCCCTGCTTGGTCCACTGCGGAGCTGCTGAATCTGATCAGTACATGAGGAGAGAAGGCTGTGCAGTCTCAGCTGCGCTTGAGCGGTAGGAATTGGGATACCTACAGGCACATTTCTTGAGGCTTGTGCGAAAAGGGCTATGATCAGGACATGCTGCAGTGCAGAGCAAAGATAAGAGCTCAGACAGGCATACCATAAGGTGAGGGAGGCAAACAGTTGCTCTGGTGCTGCACCTAAGACCTGCTGGCTCTATAAAGAGCTGGATGCTATACGCGGTGGCCACCCCACCTCCATCATGAAGAGCCCCAAGGACACGGAGGGCACGGAGGTGGCGGAAAGTGGACCTAACCCGGAGGACAACATTTTGGATGAAGAGGTGGAGTTAGATGAGGATGTGCAGCTCCTGGCAGAGTCGCCCAGGGCAGGCAGCCAGGAACTGTTCTCCACTCCAGAGGTAGCTAGCCAGTTTCAGCAGTTGCTTTCCGGGGAGCAAGAAGCAGGAGATGAGACGCCTGGTAAGTGGCTGTGGCTTGTGTAGTGTGGAGGTGGGTTCAGGGCATAGAAATGTGGGAGGCTGGCTATATTTCTGTGAGTTGGACATTTCTCTGTGTAGCTAATTGGTACGGTGGAACAGGGTGCACGCTGAGATTTCACGGGATCTTCAGGAAAGTAATCCTCTGCCGAAGGTTCCGTGGCAGAGCAGCTTTGTTCCTTCCCCCTTTGTAGGAGACTTTCCCATGCCATTCGGTAATCACTTGTGCAGGGACCAAAGCGGCACATAGGCAAGCAGAATAGGGAGCAGGGTGGAAGCCACAAGTGCGGAGTAGATGTACCCTTGCTTCCTTGCTTACACTCAGCAGTGAGATATCTACTACAATGGCCCCTGCCTGTGGAAAAGTGAGGGAGAGTTTTATAATTTTTTCCCTAGTTGGCTGCACCGGAACCCTTGTAGAGTGCTCTTTTCCCCATGTAGAGCGCCCCACCCCCAGCCTTCTTCAGTTAGGAACTTCATGATTAACTGCACTGCCATCCAAATGTCTTCATGATACTTAACAGAGCATAGGAGAGCAGTGCGGGATCCATCCTTCTCACAAAGATTCCAAGGTGCACAGCAAAGGTGATCCGTTGAAAAAATGCCATGAATGCTGGAAGCCCATGGAGTGCTGGGACAGAAAACAATGCATCACGGGACATTTAGCACTGTCCTGAGATGCGCTGCGATCCACACGGTCATCTCACAACACCTAGCAACAGAAGGACTGTGGGATAGGTACCCACAGTGCATTGCTCACACTGTCCATGATCATGCCTCCACTGTGGACACGATCTGCCGAGAGAGGGAGCAAGTGAACACAAAATTGTGATTTTTATTGTGTCGACACAAATTGGTAGTGTAGACAAGGCCTTAAATGAGGCAAACTCCTTTAGGGTGGCGTTTCCAACTTCTGATCCTAATGTGGTGCCTGAGTCTGATATAACAGAGGTAGAGGTGAGAAATACAGTCCAGGAAATGAAGACTGGTAAGGCAGTGGGACCCGATGAAGGGATGACAGATCTGGTGAAAGTCTTGGGCAACAGAGGTATAAAGTGGATGAGCAGAGTGGTTAAAGTTGTATGGCAAGGTAAGAGAATTCCTGAAGACTGGTCCAAGTTTATCCTGGTCTAATACATAAGGTAAGTACTCATGAATGTGGAAGGTATTGAGGGATAAAGCTCTTGTTGCATGAGATGAAGGTACTGGAATGGATCCTGGGTGGAAGGTATTGAGGGATAAAGCTCTTGTTGTATGAGATGAAGGTACTGGAATGGATTCTGGGTGCTAGTATTAGGAGAATGGTGGAATCCCTCCTCAGACAATAACAGTTTGGGTTAGGAAAGGACGGGGAGCCACAGATAGCATGTTTGTAATTCATCAAGGGGTAGAGAAATGACTATTCTACCAGCAGGATAGCGTCCTGGCTTTTATAGACTTAAAAAAGACATAATAAAGGGGATAGAAGGATGCTTGTACCAGTGCTGGGGAAACATGGAGCATCTGAGGATTTAATAACTGAGGTGAATGCCCTATATAGATCACCTAAAACAGTGATCTGAACAAGTCTCTTTGAAGTGAAAGCCGGACTGTGCCAAGGGTTGGCCCTAAATTGCTGCTATTTATCATATTGATGGGCTATGTCAGCAGGAAGACCCAAGTGGGAAAAAGTGAGAACCAGTGGCGTAGCCAGCTTTTAAGAGGAGGGGGAGCAAACCTAAAAAAGGCACCCCCTTGGCTCCTCCTCTGGCCACGCCCCCTGGCTCCTCCTCAGGCAGCTCCACGCCCCTCCCCCCCCCTTGGCTGGCTCCTCTGGCCGCCCCGCCCCCCCCCGCCCCATGGCTCCTCCGGCTGCGGCTGCCCGGCCGCCAGCCTGCGCCCCCCTCCTCGCTCCTCTGGCCGCGGCTGCCAGCCCGCTGCCAGCCTGCGGCCCCCCTTTCTCCAGCCGCGGCTGCCGGCCCGCCGCCAGCCTGCGCCGCCCTCCCGCTCCTCTGGCCGCAGCTGCCGGGCCACAGCCAGCCTGTGCCCCCCCCTTCTCCGGCCGCTTTTGCAAAGGCGCCGCTTTTGCAAAGTGTGCAGAGGGGAAGCGGCTGTTTCCTCTGCACCCCGCTAGCTATGCTACTGGTGAGAACCTGCTATATGCAGACAACCTAGCAATAAGGGCATCCTCAAAAGAAAATCTAGAGGAAATAATAAGCCAGTAGTATGACCAGCTGTGCAGGCATGGGATGAAAATGAGCATGTCTAAGACTGAGGTTGTGTGGGTAAGTAAAAGGAGCCACAGTGTGACTGGACATAATGATTAATGTGAGAATAAACCAGACTCACAAGTTCAAGTACCTTCGTGGCCAGGACATGGAAGATGGTGAGCTTTAATGTGAGATACCGTCCAGATTCGAGGGTGTTGGAACAGTGTGGAATGACATCTCGGGTATGCCATTGAGACTAAAAGAGAAACTGTTTAATAGAATAATGGTGTATCCTGTAGTATGGTGCAGAAGCATAGGCAATAGAGCTCACAGATTCAACACCTACAATATTTGAAATGAGATCTCTTTGTGCCACAAGAGGAGTTGCATGAAGAGACAGGATTGGAAATGAAAATATTAGGATGAAAGTCAGTCTGTGATGTGGCTGACAAAATCCAGGAAGCAACAACTTTGCTGATTTGGATGAATGCAGAGGATGAATTAAAGACACCTGGTCACGATAGCATGGCAGGAGAGGGTGGTAGAAAAGAGACACCGAGGAAAGCTGAAGAAGCAATGGATGGATTGCACCAAAGAAAATCATAAATCAGAAAAAGAACAAATCATGTCAAACCAATCTGATAGCTTTATTCAATAGGATAACGAGTCTTGTGGATAAGGGAGAAGCTGTGGATGTGGTATACCTAGACTTTAGTAAGGCATTTGATACGGTCTCGCATGATATTCTTATCGATAAACTAGGCAAATACAATTTAGATGGGGCTACTATAAGGTGGGTGCATAACTGGCTGGATAACCGTACTCAGAGAGTTGTTATTAATGGTTCCCAATCCTGCTGGAAAGGCATAACGAGTGGGGTTCCGCAGGGGTCTGTTTTGGGACTGGCTCTCTTCAATATCTTCATTAACGACTTAGATATTGGCATAGAAAGTACGCTTATTAAGTTTGCGGATGATACCAAACTGGGAGGGATTGCAACTGCTTTGGAGGACAGGGTCATAATTCAAAATGATCTGGAAAATTGGAGAAATGGTCTGAGTTAAACAGGATGAAGTTTAACAAAGACAAATGCAAAGTGCTCCACTTAGGAAGAAAAAATCAGTTTCACACATACAGAATGGGAAGAGATGGTCTAGGAAGGAGTACGGCAGAAAGGGATCTAGGGGTTATAGTGGACCACAAGCTAAATATGAGTCAACAGTGTGATGCTGTTGCAAAAAAAGCAAACATGATTCTGGGATGTATTAACAGGTGTGTTGTGAGCAAGACACGAGAAGTCATTCTTCCGCTCTACTCTGCTCTGGTTAGGCCTCAGCTGGAGTATTGTGTCCAGTTCTGGGCACCGCATTTCAAGAAAGATGTGGAGAAATTGGAAAAGGTCCAGAGAAGAGCAACAAGAATGATTAAAGGTCTTGAGAACATGACCTATGAAGGAAGGCTGAAAGAATTGGGTTTGTTTAGTTTGGAAAAGAGAAGACTGAGAGGGGACATGATAGCAGTTTTCAGGTATCTAAAAGGGTATCATAAGGAGGAGGGAGAAAACTTGTTCACCTTAGCCTCTAAGGATAGAACAAGAAGCAATGGGCTTAAACTGCAGCAAGGGAGGTCTAGGTTGGACATTAGGAAAAAGTTCCTAACTGTCAGGGTGGTTAAACACTGGAATAAATTGCCTAGGGAGGTTGTGGAATCTCCATCTCTGGAGATATTTAAGAGTAGGTTAGATAAATGTCTATCAGGGATGGTCTAGACAGTATTTGGTCCTGCCATTCGGGCAGGGGACTGGACTCGATGACCTCTCGAGGTCCCTTCCAGTCCTAGAATCTATGAATCTATAAATGGATCTTAAGGCCTCATCAAACAGACAAAGATAGTGGATGTTTGCATGATGACCCAACCCCAGTTGATGGGATAAGAGGAAGAAGTAAACATAACATAACCTGTTTAAAACAATGACAAACGAGCAGAATGAAGTGACTGTATTCTTCAACTGGTTTATACAGCAGATGTTTTGTGCAAACAATCTGACAAGGCATCTTATCTCTGCTTGATGCCACAGGTTATGCTTATAAGAAGTGCCTCCAAGGTTGTAAATTCTGGATTAGTATGCAGTCAGTCACTGTAGCTGCAACAAACAGTACAGAGGTTAGATTGTCTGAACCCTAATGGATAGGAAAGGATCTACATCAGTACTGGAATCTGTATATTTCTAAAACTAATCTCTTAGCAACTGGTAAAAGAGGTCTTTTTACAATGAGTAATGGTCACATGCATTTAGTCTTAGCTGCTGGCAGATGTAGTTTGTAGATAAATAAGGTTAAAGCTGTGTTTTGGGTTTTTAGAATATAGGATAATTTAAACTGTGGTTTATGTGAGATTCTTTATTCACCTATTAATGTAGCAGGTTTTAGATTTTTAACAAGCAATATTCATCCAGGTGGGGTTAAGGTTTATAAATAATTAGATTGAACATGATAATATTGTTCTTTTTGGACTTTATTTATTTTATTGTATAATTATGTAGCTTTTTTAATCAAGTGCACTTGTCTAAGTTTCAGCTACTGTATACATCACTTAAGAAAAATATCTGTTGGACCGATATCTATATAAAACACTTTGGTCTGCTCCAAATAAAGCTCTGCTTTTGCTCCATTTAACGTCCCCACAACTTCTGCACCCACCACCAATAAGATCTATCATCCACAATCCTACTCAGTTCACTCCCTCAGAAAGAGCCTGGAAAATAGGCCTCCCAACATGCTCTGAAGGCCAACACATATCTGGACACTGAACCAAGTACCAGAGTTGAAAATTTCTCTCCTACCAGTCCTTTCCCATTTAAACCAGAGAACTGTTGGCAGGAATTACTTCAGTCGCATTATGCATTGTTTCATGTTTTGGAAAAGGCTTTATATGTAGCTGTTGTAGAGCACAATGCAGTAATCCATTTGCAACCTGACAAAGGCATGGATAACTGAAGTGAGGTTTTTGTCTGAAAGAACAGGGTATTAGAAGATTTAGCAAGATTCATGAGCTTTATCACTTTGTGGGTTTAATTTCAAGTGGTGATACTGTATCTGCACGAATAGTTTCACTAATGCTTAAAAACACCTACATACATGTCAAGTGCAATACAGTAATTCTCCAAAACTAGTATAGTTTGACTTCACTAATATATTGTGAGCAAACAAGATCTTTGTCTTGTTCATTCTTTTCTGAAGATCATATAATATTTACCATGTGCAGGAGCTAGAACATATATAACATTATTTATAAATTGGTCTACAAGGTACTAGATTTTTTCAAAAAGGATGAAATTCCCTTTCCCCATTCTCTTCCCATCCAGAATATAACACTAGTAGTCAAACCCTGTGTGAAGAGTTCTGGGTGAGTTAGAATCCAACTTCCTTCTCTGTACCAGCACCAACGGTTAAGTTTTGATACTGCAATACAGCTCCACTCTGTTCCTTGTGAAGGGTAATTGGGACACGGGATCCATGATAGTGGAGATCCGGGAGACCAATCCTTAGCTCTCTCTATATATTAGCCAATTCAGGATCACTGTAGAGCCACCTGTCACAGCACCAGTGGTGTAGAGCCTGCTGAGTGATTGCTCCACCCACCTCCCCCAAGCTGCTTGAAAGGCAGAGCAGGGCTGATGTGGTACATGGGGCTTCAACACCTGGGCAACTTTCATCTAAAACAAAATGATTAAAAAGTGAAAACAAACACTTAGTTTAGTGTTTTAAAATAAATATCAGCAATCTTTACTTTGGGAGTGTTTCTCCTAACACAGGAAAAACATAGGCAAGAGTGGCCAACAATGTATCAACATTCTGCCTGCTCTGTCAACTTCAGCTCTCTGTCAGGTGTAACTCCTGGTACAGGTTTTTATCAAAACGGTTACTTTTAATCAGAGAGAATGTGGGATAGTGAAAAGGGATAGTAAATCAAATTAAAATTGAACTATCCAATCATAAATTTAAATGTAACAAAGAAAATGTATTCTTTACACAGACTTTGACATGAAATGTATTTTTCAGAGTTCAGAATAACAAAGCATTTAGCTGATGCACATCAGCTAATACAAGGCAAACAACATGGTTTCTTTAGTTTTAATTAAAGTCATGCCAGAATTATCATCAAATCTGAGGAACTATGTCTGATTAATATAACATATTTTTGGCCTGTAAAGATCTTAACAGTTGGATACATTTCCACATTTACATGACATATTGGCATAATCGCTGTAACTCAGAGTTAGCTGGTATATGACATAGCAGTAGATAAAGCAACAGTTTCTTTCATTAATAATAGAGTAAATAGGCATATAAACACACACACAAATTGTCAGTGCTGAGTAAGAGGTACTTAATAACTGTCAGGAGAGCAAATTTGGACTGGATAGAGCATATACGTTACAAGCATGTCTTGTGCGGTTTTCCATGCTCTTCCCATTTACATGCTATCATGACAATCCTAATTTGTTCACAACATCATGTGAGGCACATCTGGTTTAAGATGTCAGAGCTGAGAGACATAGCCTTTTTCTTAGTTTTCTTCTTTTATATACTTGAAGACTATTAGAAGATTTTTGATGGAAAGGGACCCTTGAAAAGTGACCTCCCACCCCCTTCCTGCTTATTTATTACTTCTCCTATCCTTGGTCCCCACTTTTGCAGTTTAAAATGCCTCCAGCTGACAAGGCTGCATGGAATTAGCTCTGGAAGTTGGCACCGCTGTTCAGAATATTGATCAGTTCGGGCTGCTCTCTCTCCACTTTTTGTAGCTAGATTGTCTGGCCTGCCAAGGGCAGAAATGTTTTGTTGATTTTTTTATTTTATTTTATTGATTTTTTTTTTGATTTTTTTTTTTTTAGAAAAAAATTAGGAAAAAACAGTGAGAGAGAAGAAAACTTCTATCTTTTTTGTTTGTTAAATAGAGAGTAGTTTAATTTCAGGAGAGTAACAATAGGACTTGGAAGGTGCGAAATTATCAGGGATAATGCAGACTAGTTACTAGTTAATTTGCATACTGCAGTTCTGTTGGTTAACATGCTGTAAGAGTTGAATGTGGTTTTGCTCGTGGTTGTTGGGAGTAACAGGGTTTTAATAATCTGATATAAAAGCCATGTATTTCTCGGTTCAAATGGTTAACATCCACTGACAGTTTACAATGATGTTATGGCTGATTAGTGGCCTGTACCCTTCCTTTCCTCCCTCCTCAGCTCCATTGGTTGGAATGTGCAAGGCTAGAGAATATGGCTCTGACTGCTACACACCCCTTCCTTTCCACTCTTCACCTACTTGATCAGAGCGAAGAGTATCAGGTATACAGTCCCATTGTCTCTCTCCCATTCCAGAGCCATGTTCCACACAATTCAAACATGGTCACCCAGGAAGTGAGAGGTGATGTGCAGCTGTGATGGATCAGGGTATAATGCAGTGGGTCTCAAACTTTTTTACTGGCAACCCCTTTCACATTGCAAGCCTCTGAGTGTGACCCCCTAATAAATTAAACACACTCTTAAATATATTTAACACCATTATAAATGCTGGAGGCAAGAGGGGTTTGGGGTGGAGGTTGACAGCTCATGACCCCCCCATGTAATGACATCACAACCCCCTGAGGGGTCCCAACCCCCAGTTTGAGAACCCCTGGTATAATGTAACTAAAAGTTAACTGTTAGTGATCATCATGGAGAATGGGTGAAGTCCAAAAAGACTGGAGAAGAGCAAACGTAGTACCTATCTTTAAAAGGGGAAACAAAGAGGACATAAGGAATTATAGACTAGTCAGCCTAACTTCAATAGCTGGAAAAATAGTGGAACAAATGATTAAACAATCAATTAGTAAACACCTCAAGGATAATAAGGAATTGCCAGCATGGCTTTGTCTAGAACAAATTATGCCAAATCAACCTAATTTCCTTCTTTGATGGGGTTACTGGCTTAATGGAGGGGAGGGGAGGGGAAGCAGTAGATGTGATTGTAGTAACGCTTTTGACACAGTCCCCCATTTCATTCTCATAAGAAAGCTAATGAAATGTGGTGTATGTGAAATTGCTATAAGGTGAATGCATAACTGGCTGTAAGCCCGTACTTAAAGAGTAGCTATCAATGGTTCACTGTCAAATTGAGATGATGTATCTAATGGGGTCCTGCAGGGACCTGTCTTGGATATGGTACTATTCGACATTTACTTGAAAGATTTGGATAGTGGAGCGGAGACTGCACTTATAAAATCTGGTGAGGACACCAAGCTGGGAGGGGTTACAAACACTTTGGAGGATAGAATTGGAATTCAAAATGACCTTGACAAATTGCAGAATTGGTCTAAAATAAACAAGTTACACTACATTAATACACACTAGTGAACTTTTAGCATAGGGATGGCTGAATGGGGCATGTAGACTTATATCAAGGTTTGAGCTGACTCACTAAGAGTTTAGGTTAGGAAGGCAGGGAGGGCAGATTCATATAAGGTCTGATGGATTTGAAGCCGCTCTGTAATAATTTATGAATACTATATGTTGGTCTGGTTATTGGGTAACTCATTAGAGGGCTGTCTGGGGGGGTGGGGAGGGGCGGGAAGGGAGGAAGGAAAAAATCTCTTTAAGATAGGTAAAGGCTCCCCAGGATGTAGGTGAAGGCACAAGGCCTGACATCTGAGGGGACTGCACTCAGAGACCACAACAGGACAGAGGTGTAGCTAATCCTGGAACAATGACAAAAGGCTCTGAGTAAGGCCAGGATAATAACTTGATGTGGTAGAGAAAGCAGGTCCAGGGGAGAGAGTCAAATTTAATACTTTAAAGAACATCTTCTTTATAGAATTGTCTTTCTTCATTTTACTTTCTGTAACATAATCTAGAAACAAAAGAAATTACACTACTGAAGGACTACACTGTTTTCTGATATCCATACATGGTTCCTACTGAAGTCAATATGAGTTGGCCACGTGACTCTGATGGCAGAAATTGTTTTTAAGAAATTCTTTCCAGAACAACAAAACAGGTTTGTTAGCCTCAATATTAATTTAGTTCTTTTTATTTTTTTTTGCTTGGATCTGAACCTGCTTCCATTGAAATCAGTGGCAAAACTCCCATTAACTTCAATGGCAGCAGAACTAAGCCACAAAGAGAGAGAGAGAGACAGAGATTGATTTTCTTATTTTATAAAGAAACTCATTTTCCAGAAAAGTGGTTATTTGAGATTGAAAAACATTTCTATGGCCAATTGTCCTAGAAAATGTGCTTTCTTTATACTTGAAGTGAATATTAAATGAAACTCATAACAAATTGAGCAAATACACACTAATTAGATTCACTGGTTTTCTGTCTGTCTGTAATGATAACATTGATTTAATTTAAAACTGTTAGAAGCAAATAAAAGAAACAAATGAAAACATATTACAACAAAAACAGGTTAAAATGTCGCCGCATGACATAAGCTAAAGTACAAGCATACAAATACTTTCATTCGTAATGGATAGGGTTTGCAATTTTTGCATTTATCTTTATTTGGTTGTGTCACAATTAAGTTCTGAACTGTATACTGGCTGAAAAGTTTGTCTCCCTGAGGGCTGGAGCAGATGGTTGAAATATTTAGAGACCAGGACTGCTGAATCTGTGAGAGAAGAAAAAAATGCATTCACTGGGAAAAACTGCTGATGTCAACCTAAAGCAATAGGGTTCTTAGCAGTGCTCTCTAAGGGATTATTGCTGAGGCTGCCAATAACCATATACTACACTGAAGCCTTTGTTGTTTTTCTTGTTTTAATAGTAATGTTATAGCTATTTAGTAAGGTTATATTTGTGTAGATTAGAAAAAGCAAAAGTACTGAGTGTTTAGTATCTGTGAATAAGAAATTAAAGCATTTTGATTCTCCATGTTCTAGGAAATTCCATGGTGCAAGGAAGACACAAAGAACTTAGCATTTTCCCAAACATCTCCTTGATAAGTTTAAAATGAAATCCTTTAAACACACAGAGAACTCTAATTGCATTGCTTTTAAGAATCTGGAATTTGCTTCTGCTTATATAATAGTTTTCCCACAGGAAAGTGAGACAAAAACACTGGGGGGAAAAAATTAAAATGGTAAGTTTGATATATTGATAGGAACATATGAAAGTGAGAAAATACCTTTTCAGTGCTAAATACTAATTATGGTTAAGAAGTTTGTTTCATTAGCACTCCTAAATTTAAAACAACTGCTGAATGGATCATTTCTTTATTTGCCCATTTCAGTTTCTCTTCGATAAAGGTCCTTGCCATTCAAATGGAACATAAAGATTTTATTGGTCCCTAATGATGCAAACTACAGCTGTACAATCATCATTTAAGAATCTGAGCTCTGTGTGCTCTTAGATCTGCTGTCACTTTATCACAATTGTAGAAGCATCTTTAAGTGTATTTGCTTAAGCAGATGGTGAATGGCCACACTGGGAATACATATATCTTTTTTACTGTATGATGAAGTTTTAAAGCAGAAATTTTAGCTATGGGGGTAGAAAAACAAACTTGTATAATCAACTGTATATAAAAGAACTGGTATAAGACCCTAAAGCTTCTAATACTAGTGTGTAGGAAATTGGTATAGATTTAATAAATCAGGATTTGTGACCTAAAATTGCATTCACTTGTATTGTGGATTTAAGGAATCTAATGATTTTTTTCTTAATTGTTTTTGTAACTGTTTTTAGAATAAATCTTTGATTTTAAAAATCACACCCAGCCATCATTCCAGAATGTTAACTAAAACAAAACAAGTGGTAAGGATTTTTGGCAAAAGGCTTAAGGTAAGGAGGTAGCCAGGCAATGGCATCATTCACTGGAACGGCCTGATTTCAGACTTGATATGAATACCAGTGACTTTAATATATTTTAGATCAGGCCCTTAAGGGGAGAAAATCATAAGGAGTATCATGCAGGTAAAAAGCAAGAGCTAGTGGAAGATCCATAGGACATTAGATGGAAGGCTTGGGAGGTGCATTAGGAGATATTACAGCTGGATGAAAAAATGTTGGCAACTTTTTTTCTGTCAAAACCAAAAAGTTTCATGAAAATGTGCCAGTGTTAATTAACTTTCTGATGAGAAGATTATTCAGGTCCAGGATGGAATCATAAAGAGAGAGCACAAGGCCACCTTAAAATAACTAATAGCCTGGTAGTGTGAGAGACCCTGGCATGCCTGATTTGGAGCAAAGACTTGAACTGAAGTCTGTTCCAAACTAGCACACTAACGACCAGGCTATGGAGTCAGTCTCTACTTGGACCAATGGATATTTAATGATTCATACAAAGGGGAAAACAGCTCCAATCACTGCTCTACAGCCAAAATGCTTCTGAAATAAATGTAGTCAAACTTTACTAATTCTGGGTCACTGAGAACGAAAATGATGCTTAAAATTGTTGATTGGCTCTAGTTTTCAAGATATGCTATTGGGTCAGTATATACGACCCTTGACTTGGGAATGGTGGAGGATAAGTGAGTTATAAAGGGAAGGGATCTCAGTTTAAACCAGAAATGACTAAAATACGTCTTTGACTGGATCTATGAATAAATCTATGACTGGGTTTGGACAGTACTTGCTTTTTAGGCAAAACAATGAATGATGCAATCTGAAGCTGGTATTGCGTCATACAGGATATGAATTGCATCATGTTATTCCTAGAAGTCATGGATGATGCAATCATAACGAAGCTTACATCACTCTGCTGAACAAATTGCCCTATATCAGCTCTAGAAATCATACAGTGTCGTGCTCTCTTATTTGTCAGTGTTTGATTTTGCAAAGGGACACATTTCTGTTTAGCCAAAGTGAGCAGAGATGCCTCGTACTTGTGTGAACAGTGCAGATAACTTCTGCTATGTTTGTGGTGAAGTGACTTTTGCATCACAAAAGCGCAGTATAACCACTATGGTTAAGAAAGCCTATCACCTTTATTTTGGCTGCAAAATTGGAGATCAGGACAAGAGGTGGGCCCCACACATATGCTGCAACACTTGTGCAACAAATCTTCGCCAGTGGATGAACAGGAAAAGGAAATCTATGCCTTTTGCAGTTCCAATGATTTGGAGAGAGCCAACAGATCATACCAGCAACTGTTACTTCTGCATGGTGCCTCCAGTTGGTAAAGGTGTGTCAAAGAAGAAAAAGTGGACTGTGCATTATCCAAACATTCCATCAGCTATACGCCCAGTACCCCACGGAGAAGGACTGCCGGTTCCTGATGCACCAGAAATGCATCATTCTCACTTGAGTCAGACGAAGAAGAGGATGAAACTTCTGGTCCTGAACCATCAAAACCCACATTTTCTCCCATCCTCCTCCTCTGAACCACACCTCATAACACAAGGTGAACTGAATGACCTTGTCAGGGATTTGGAACTACCCAAGAGTAAGGCAGAGCTGTTGGGCTCCAGACTACAGCCGTGGAATCTCCTGGCAGGTGATGTTAGGGTTTCCATGTTCCGTGACCGTCAAAAGGATCTTGTCCCATTCTTCTTCATGGAAGGTGATCTTGTAGCCTGCAACAACATCGATGGTGTGATGGCAGCCCTCAACATCGTTCACGATCCAGATGAGTGGAGACTGTTCATTGATTCATCGAAGACGAGTCTTAAAGCTGTTTTACTGCATAATGGCAATGTTTTGCCATCAATTCCAGTTGGTCATGCAGTCCATATGAAGGAAACCTATGCCAACATGAAACAACTTTTGAGGTGCATAAACTATGACCAACATCAGTGGCAGCTTTGTGGCGATTTGAAGGTTGTTGCTCTCTTGCTTGGTCTGCAGACTGGATACACAATGTACTGCTGTTTTCTCTGCCAATGGGATAGTCGTGCAAGAGATTCCCACTACATCAAGAAAGATTGGCCACTCCGACAGTCATTGGAGCCTGGGAGGAAAAGTGTTCAGCATCCACCACTTGTTGAATCAAGGAAGATTTTGTTACCACCCTTACACATCAAGCTGGGTCTGATGAAGAACTTTGTCAAGGCCATTGACAAAACACAAGCAGGTTTCAAGTACCTCCGTGGAAAATTTCCAAGGTTAAGTGAAGCTAAGATAAAGGAAGGTGTCTTTGTTGGTCCTCAGATTCGTGAACTTCTTCGAGATGATGCATTTGACCATGCACTGCGTGGCAAGGAAAAGATGGCCTGGAAAGCCTTCCAGTTAGTGGCAATAAATTTTCTCGGAAACAACAAGGCAGACAACTACAGGTTGTTGGTGGAAAACCTCCTCAAGGCATACAAAAGCCTTGGTTGCAACATGGCACTAAAGATACATTTTTTGCACTCTCATCTAGATTTTTTTCCACCGAACTGCGAAGCAGTGAGCGACGAGCACGGCGAGCGATTTCACCAGGACATTGCAACAATGGAGAAACGCTATCAGGGCAAATGGAGCCCATCAATGCTTGCAGACTATTGCTGGACAGTGACAAGAGATGCTCCATTTAATGAATACAATAGACAAGCCAAGAAGCGCCGAGTAGACACTGAATAGGACTAAACTATGTACAGAATAGTTTTTTGCCTTTTGTTTCATAATAAATTGTATTTATATAACCCTTTTGCTGATTTTTAAAGTGTTACATAAACAGGACAGGTGAAATATTATCATGTAAAGCAACCATAAACACATGAAAAGACCTAGGTTTACAATTTATGATTAAAACTCTACTATCTACACAATATACATAGACCTAAAATGTAAAAACTTAAATATCTTAGAAACAGTAGCCAATCAGTTGTTTTAATTGTCATATTCGAATTCAGCACATCAAAATACATAATAAATAGCACATTTTATCTCTGAAGCAGACGACTTCTCAAAAATTGTAGACCAGTGTAGTAGAAACTGACCTTATAACCCAGTTGCTGCGGCACTGGCTTGAGGCATGTGTTCAAGTCCCTGCTCTACCAGATTTGGACAAACCCAAGATCTTTTTCAGAGTAGCAGCTGTGTTAGTCTGTATCCGCAAAAAGAACAGGAGTACTTGTGGCACCTTAGAGACTAACAAATTTATTAGAGCATAAGCTTTCGTGGGCTACAGCCCACTTCTTCGGATGCATATAGAATGGAACATATATTGAGGCGATATATATGCACACATACAGAGAGCATGAACAGGTGGGAGTTGTCTTATCAACTCTGAGAGGCCAATTAAGAGAAAAAAAACTTTTGAAGTGATAATCAAGATAGCCCAGTACAGACAGTTTGATAAGAAGTGTGAGAATACTTACAAGGGGAGATAGATTCAATGTTTGTAATGGCTCAGCCATATCTATTCAAGTGACATCATCATAGGACCTAATCACATCAGCCATACCATCAGGGGCTCGTTCACCTGCACATCTACCAATGTGATATATGCCATCATGTGCCAGCAATGCCCCTCTGCCATGTACATTGGCCAAACCGGACAGTCTCTACGCAAAAGAATTAATGGACACAAATCTGACATAAGGAATCATAATACTCAAAAACCAGTGGGAGAACACTTTAACCTGTCTGGTCATTCAATGACAGACCTGCGGGTGGCTATTTTACAACAGAAAAACTTCAAAAACAGACTCCAACGAGAGACTGCTGAGCTGGAATTGATATGCAAACTAGATACAATCAATTTAGGATTGAATAAGGACTGGGAATGGCTGAGCCATTACAAACATTGAATCTATCTCCCCTTGTAAGTATTCTCACACTTCTTATCAAACTGTCTGTACTGGGCTATCTTGAGTATCACTTCAAAAAAAAAATTTTCTCTTACTTAATTGGCCTCTCAGAGTTTGGTAAGACAACTCCCACCTGTTCATGCTCTCTGTATGTGTGTATATATATCTCCTCAATATATGTTCCATTCTATATGCATCCGAAGAAGTGGACTGTAGCCCATGAAAGCTTATGCTCTAATAAATTTGTTAGTCTCTAAGATCTTTTGAATATTTTATGAAAACACAGAAATAACACCCACCACCACCTCTCACACACAAGGCTATTGGCTATTCTAGGGTCAAGAGGTGTCTGTCTCTGTTTTCACAAAAAAATTCAAAAGGTCGCAGGTTCATTCCATTCTAGGACAAAAACAGATTCTGAAACTTCAAAGTTCTTTGTGAAACAGAATTGTTGTTTACTGGAGAGAAGTAGTAGGAAGGCAACATTAAATAGTCCCAGGAGAAGTCCCATAGGTGTCAGCACTGATGATGCCTCTACATTAAGTTATGTAGCAATTTCTGTGAATAAATCTAGTTTTCTTAGTGAAAGATTGGCAAAGGCAATGGCAACTGCAGGTTTGATTAGACCCTGGCTGGTGGCTGTTTACTCATATTACACAGTACCCCAAATGGTACCCGTGTGTATCAACTCTGATGTGTTTTCAAATTAAAACTGGATCCAATTTTTAGGAACTTTCAAGAAACTATAGTTGGACAAGCACTTGAACAACTCCATTTACATCCACTGATTTTAGAGAATGTTGTGTATGTGTTAAGAAGTCATTGGGAGCAAGATTGCTCTTGCCAACTGTACCACTGACCCAGTGTGAGACCTGGATTAATGTTGTTTATATTGCAGTAGCACTGTACACCCCAACTCATGCTGGGTTCCCATCAAGCTAGGAACCGTACAAGCATAGAGCAAGAGACAGTCACTGCGCCAAAGAGCTTAAAGTCTAAGCAGATAAAATATACAAGGATAGGAAAGGAAGCAGAGTCACAAATGTCGAGTTACTTGCCCAGGGACACATAGTGGGTCAGAGGCACAGCTAGGAATAGAACCCAGGTCTCCTTTACGCCCAGTCTAGTGCTCTATCGCTAGAAAACACTGCTTCTTTGTTTATTCATATATAAAATGGGTATAACACTAGCGCACCTGGCAATCTTTCTTTAATTAAGGTTGTAAATTATTTTGAGCCTCTATTGAAAGCTGACCCATACAGAAGGATTAAAAGCTTATATCAATTAAAAAAAATACAAGAAAAATCGGGTTAAATTCAAAAATGAATTTTGTCATTTGCTTTCAGTCAGTATTAAGAACATTTTCCTACACTGTTTTGCAAATGGTCTACAGTTTGTTCTGGTTGTTTAAAAAGAAGAATAATTTGAAACTGAAAACTAGATGGTGGCACAGATAACTTACAAGTCCTGCAGTTACTTTTATTAAACATAAGGCAGTGCTTTCCCTTCATTTTGCCAAAGAGATTAGGGCTTTGAAATATTAATTTGATATTGTATAAACTTGTTCACAAAAAATATTCCTCTAACTGTGATAAGGAACAAATTCGTAAAAATTCATGACCAGTTCTGTGACAATTTGCAAATAGAATAAGGACTAAATGCTAGGAGCAAATATGTCAGTCATTCCCATTAAATTAGAAATAAACTGTCCATTGAGGAAGTGGTCTCAGTGCAGCCACACCCTTGACTGCTACTACATAATCCTAGGGGAGTTCTTGTCTCATCCTAAAAATAAGAGTGTAAAGCTATAGCCCAAACCAATAAGCAGCAGCATCTCAAGTACAAGTTTCTGATTGAAATTGTCTAGGTGACTCTTCTCTCTGGAAGATGCTTATATGCTGAATGGCCACTAGGGGGGTCTAAGGTTGGTGGAACGACTCCAATTGACTTCAGTGGGATCAAGTTCTTTTGTTGTATCTTTTTCACAAAAATGTTTTATTGTGTCTCACATTTATGCATGTGTGATATAGTACACAAGTGAAATAGTCAAGGAAAACCCCTTCAGCTGTGAGGCAGTAACTAGACGGTATATACAAAGATGGATCTATTTGATGGCAGGGACAGCATAAGGTAAAGGCAATACAGCTCTACCTCGATATAACGCTGTACTCGGGAGCCAAAAAAAGCTTACCGCGTTATAGGTGAAACCGCGTTATATTGAACTTGCTTTGATCCACTGGAGTGCGCAGCCCTGCCCCTCTCCACCCCCCGGAGCACTGCTTTACTGCGTTATATCCAAATTCGTGTTATATCGGGTGGCGTTATATCAAGGTAGAGGTGTACATAGTAAACTGTCTAAAAACGCCTGAAATCACAACAGTTCTTGAGGCCTCAATATCTTGCAGAGTGGTCTGTTAACAGCAATAGAAGTGAGTATAGTAGGTTAGTGATAAACTGACACTACAAATTCTGATGGGATGCAACTATTTATACTTAAACTATTAACAAACAGTAAAAGCAATTACAACTAACATATTTGGAGATAATTAGTAAATGTGAAAATTTTTGAAGATGGCATTTACCTATAAGTGAAGTGGAAGTCACATCTGTATTCAAGGGTACGTCTTCACTTACATCCGGGTCCGGATGTAAGCAATCGGTTTTCTGAGTTCGATTTATCGCGTCTGGTTAAGACGCGATAAATCGATCCCGGATCGATCCCGGAAGTGCCCCGGATCGATCGCTGGTACTCCAGCTCGGCGAGCGGAGTACGCAGCATCGACGGGGGAGCCTTCCTGCCGCGTCTGGACCGCGGTAACTTCGGACTAAGGTACTTCGAATTCAGCTACGTTATTAACGTAGCTGAATTTGCGTACCTTAGTCCGAAGTGGGGGGGTTAGTGTAGACCAGGCCAAAGTTGCTAAACACGTCCCTCTACAACCCCCTATTTTTAGAAAGTGTTTGGCAAAGTTATCAGTATCTGTTAGTCCTGAAATATTCTATGCTCAGTGTGTGCAGCCATGCCAGCAGCTCGCATGATTGTATCACGAGTCTTACGATGTTTGGTGTTTTTCCTAAAACTCAAGCGCCTAGTGTCATGTTTGTGGGAATCTTAGCTGTCATTAAAACACAAATACATTTCTAGCTATATAGTTTCAGAGAAGAGCTTTGAAATTTGCTGCAGAATGCTCAAAGACAGAAAGGCAAATAAATACTTTTCTTAAAAAAAGCCAATTTAATTATTTTTTGGAAGCTAGGTTCATGATTTTTGAATGTTTGGGAGTGATAATACAGTGGTAGGTTGCATTTCTTTAAAAGTTTGAGCAAAAATGGGCATTTTTGAGAACAAGGTTAATGAACACTGACTAGTTCTTCCAATGTTAAAAAAAAAAAAAAAACAGTGCTTTTAAAAACAATTGTAGCATCTCTGGGGGTAAGAACTTGAAGTTAGATAGGGGGATAATTTTGTGGTCAGAGAGTGCCTTTTGTTGACCCTTTAATAATCCAAGTTGGCTGATCTACCAGCTGTGGAAAATTGCCATTTGCACTTTTACTATACAATGGAACACTGACCAAGTTGATTCTCCTCCTGTTTTTGCCCATCAAAATAAGGTTTGTTCTAAGGGATGGTGAACTGGACTGGGAGCCAAGAAACTAAGTTCTAGTTCCACCTCCTCTATTGATTGGAGTTAATAATTCTGTGTACTTCACAATATCATTATTGAGCCAAGGATATGCCAACCCTAGGTAGATGGCAAATATCAGCCTCCTCTCTCCCATTTTACAAAATGAGTAACCGAGAGGTTGTAAAGGTTACTCTCAGTACAAACCACGTTTCTAATATGATAGACTCAAGTGTCATCCGCTCTTCTCTGTCTACGTGCTTGGCTATGCTATATAAATTGGACTACTTCAGCATATGTAACTCACTTGCTCAGTGCATTACATGCCCTCTCTTGTGGTTAGTCCGCAGACCTACTCCTGCTGCCAGCTAATGAAGTTATTAGACATTTAAACTCAGTTAGTAGAGGTCTATGTGGCAGTTGTGAAATTCAGACATTGCTGATGAGTCATACACAGGGGTTATACATGATGTAATTTCTTGTATTTTCTTTATTTTTCCACTTGACATTTCTTTAAGTGGGACATTCCATTAGACAATCAAAGAAACAAAAAAGCTAAATTGGAAGAACGTTATTAAGGTTGAAAAGTCAAACACTCAAAGACTACGAAATGTCTTTATTAAGGTTTCATGTGCAATCTTAAGTCTTCTTCCTCATGTACTTGCATTATGATCTAGCCTTTGGTTATACATGATTGCCTATTTTTTTTCCCAAAGGGGCTTGCATTATGAATGGATAGTGCTTAGTGAATGATTTAGGGTTCTGTTATGAATGAGATTGTCTGTAGGTTCCCTGCCTCATTTACTGCAAAAATTGGAAGATGTGAAATGAACGGGGGTGAAGGGGCTGCTTGAAGAAAGAGGATGGTCTTGTGTTTAAGATACTTGACTGTGACTCAGGAGAACTGGATTCTATATCTGACTCTGCCATAAAATTCCTGTGGGATGCAACAAAAATTACTTAAATTAAAGTCTTCAGAGGTGGCTGTTAACTGTGTGGACTTCATTTTCTGGGTGACTAACCTGAGACACCTAGAAACTGATTTCCAAAAGAGCTGAGCACTTGTAACTCCATTTTAAGTGGATGGGGACTGTAGGTGCTCAGTACCTCTAAAAATAAGGCCCAAAACATTTCAAGTTCGGCACCCAATCACTGAGGCACTGAAAATGTACGGATGCTGTTGTACATTTTGGCTTTAATCACTTTGTGATTCAGTTCCACATCTGTAAATCTGAAATAATTGCAGGGGTACTATAAAGATAAATTTGTTTGTTTGAGAGACACTGGGATACTAAAATCATATGATTTATGTAATTAAAGATAATGTCATCAGACTTACACATTTGCAGCCCTAATTTTGGCATTTCCTAATCTTCAAATGCTTGACCTAGCAACCATATTTTTTAACACAGGGATTTTTATTTGTATGGAGTTAGGATATGCAGTGTGCTTGGGATGCTCACAGTTGAATAGTACCTCAGTTGCTGTAAAGCACTATGATTTGGCTATGGGCCTAGTGTACTTGTTAAAACAGTCCCAGTACCAGGGTCTTGCTAGTTAATCCTAAACTAACAAGTGTAAAAGCTGTAATAAGGTAGAAAAGTCACAGCCCTTTTTTTAAAACTCTCAGGCTGGGATTTCTGACAAGACAAGTCATTCAAAATGGCTATTGCAGGCATCTTACTTTCTTCCCTGACAAGGGATTGTTGGCTGCACTAGTTGGTGAATTGACTGGCTACAGCTGTTCTACGTATCTTCCAGGTCTCTATGGTACTCACAGGATCTGGCAGTATTCAACTGTACAGAAAAATAGCCCAGGATGAGACACTAATAAGATTAAAAGCACCTGACTGATGTATAACTTCCGTAATGGCTCTCAACATAATTTGTCTCCTTTCTCCTTATTGAGTTGGTAGGAAGACTCTTTCTTGTGTAAATGGCTTCACATAGGTTCATAGATGGTAATGAAATCTGACCTTCTGTATGTGTGTCACAGGCCATAACTTTTGGTTGAACTAGAACATGTCTTTTAGAAAGAGGCCTTGATGTGAAGGCTTAAAGTGATGGAAAATCAACATAGTCCACACTGCTTAGTAATTTTTTCCCAGGTTGACTACCCTTAGCCTTAAAATTGTGTGCATTTTTCCACTTTGAATTGGTCTAGTTTTGAATTCCAGCCATTGGCTCTTGTTATGCCTTTTTTAATAGTTTAAAGAGTCCTCTAGTAGCAGAAGTCTTCTCCCAATGTAAGTACTTATAGACTGTGAATAAGTGAACTCTTTAACGTTCTCATTTTATTTTGTTTAAGTGTTTCTCATCCAAGGATGGCCTCTGAAAGTTGGAAATGTGCAAATTATATTGTATTATCGCAGTAGCCTATTACAGATGCAATGGTGACCCCATGGATGGCTGACGGTGGAAATTCTCTTCTAATCTTACCTACAGTAAGAAGTAAATACAAGTCTGCCGCATATTATACGCATTTAACATGCGTTAAAAAAAAATAACAATTTTAATACTGTACCTGTAGTGCGGGCGATTTCGCCCGCTATTACACTCAATGTAATTTTGACTATACACGATTTTCGCTTTACGTGCTGACTGCGGAACGTAACCCCAGCGTAAGATGCAACAGACCTGTAGTCTTCTCTGGGCTGGTAGAGAGTAACTCACAAATTTCTGAGGGCATGTCTACATTACGCGCTGGATCAACAGGAAGTGATCGAACCAGAGCGGGGTTGATTTATCGCATCTAGTCTAGACGCGATAAATCGACTGCTGAGCGCTCTCCCGTCGACTCCAGTACTCCACCAGAGCGAGAAGCAGAGTCAACGGGGGAGCGTCGGCCATCGACTTACCACAGCGAAGACACGCAGTAAGTAGATCTAAGTATGACAACTTCAGCTACATTATTCACATAGCTGAAGTTGCGTAACTTAAATCGATCTCCTCCCCCACTCCCACCAGTGTAGACCAGGCCTGAGAGAATGACTTCTTTACTCACATTCAGTGCACCTAAATGTCCCCTAATTTAAGGGGTGGGGATATATCACTCTAACTTTGAGACTTGACATCATCACAGGAAGTTTAATAGTTTTTTAGCTATTTCAGAAATAATTGGCTATAGTGTTCTCTTGACAATAAAGGTTTCTGCATACTGAGAGGTGAATATACACCCATATGTGTAGTTTTCTTGTTTCATCAAGTCACTTTATAGTGAAGTTCAAATTTATAATTTACTATTAAAAACTTGAGTCAATGTATAAACATTTGGCTACTTACTCGAACTTACTGTTATTTTTTAGAATGAAACCCATTCATACAGATCTTTGTTGCACTCTATTCTGAAAATCCCACTGCATGATGGTTATTAAGGAAGCAAAACTGAACTATCTGCACATTAAAAAAAACAATATTTTCTTCCTCCTCTGTAGAAATCAAGTGTGTGATTTTTGTCTGTCATTGTAACGTTGTTTGTTCAAGGGCATTCAGGATCTCTGAAATAGTAATATAAGAGGATGCAATTTCCACCAGGTCCCTTGTGATCATAGAAAGAACTGTAGACCACTAGTTTAAGCACTGGACTTGCACTGAGGAAATTCTGAGTTGTAGTCCAGGGTTCTTGTTTGGACATCAATACTGACTTTATTTGTGGCAATAGACAATTTACTTTGCCTCTGGTTCAATTTCTGTATATCTGAAATGAGGATAATACCTACCTTGCAGGGCTAATGATGGTTAATTAGATAATGTTTGCAAAGTGCTAAGTATTATTATCATTACCTTAATTAACCTGCAAACCATCCTGGAATATGTACTTAGTAGTTTTGAAAACATAGCAAGGTTGTGAGAAAGGAATCTCTGTTAGCCTGATGGTAGTATTGCTTAATTTGCAGTCTGGTTCTTGTGTCCATGAGTAGATTTCAGTGGAGTCTACAGAATGTAAAGTGTTCTGTTTTTCCATTCAGTGATCAGGCATTATGAAATTTGAGCAGTGTGTCAGTCTCCCTATCCTGACCACCAGAATAGTTCCTGACACCACTTTCTGAAGTGTGCCAGAGAAGTCAAGTTCACATGTCTACACAGACTTATGAATTTATAAAACAATAGCTTTGAAATAAAATACTCATATTAGCCTGGTTTGAACAGAATTATTCATGATTTTTGGTAAATTCTATAATGTAAGTAGCTAAAGGGTACAATGTAAATGTCATGAACAGGCCACTTCAGTTACATTCAGAAACAAAGGAATGCCTAACATAGTCTGAAGGAATGCCTAACATAGTGAATGCTAATGGGAAGGGGGTAGGTTTAGCAGATAAAATAAAAAAAGAACAAGTTAAAAATCACTTAGAAAAGTTAGATGCCTGCAAGTCACCAGGGCCTGATGAAATGCATCCTAGAATACTCAAGGAGCTAATAGAGGAGGTATATGAGCCTCTAGCTATTATCTTTGGAAAATCATGGGAGACGGGAGAGATTCCAGAAGACTGGAAAAGGGCAAATATAGTGCCCATCTATAAAAAGGGAAATAAAAACAACCCAGGAAACTACAGACCAGTTAGTTTAACTTCTGTGCCAGGGAAGATAATGCAGCAAGTAATTAAGGAAATCATCTGCAAACACTTGGAAGGTGGTAAGGTGATAGGGAATAGCCAGCATGGATTTGTAAAGAACAAATCGTGTCAAACCAATCTGATAGCTTTCTTTGATAGGATAACGAGTCTTGTGGATAAGGGAGAAGCTGTGGATGTGGTATACCTAGACTTTAGTAAGGCATTTGATACGGTCTCGCATGATATTCTTATCGATAAACTAGGCAAATACAGTTTAGATGGGGCTACTATAAGGTGGGCGCATAACTGGCTGGATAACCATACTCAGAGAGTTGTTGTTAATGGTTCCCAATCCTGCTGGAAAGGCATAACAAGTGGGGTTCCACAGGGGTCTGTTTTGGGACCGGCTCTCTTCAATATCTTCATTAACGACTTAGATATTGGCATAGAAAGTACACTTATTAAGTTTGCGGATGATACCAAACTGGGAGGGATTGCAACTGCTTTGGAGGACAGGGTCATAATTCAAAATGATCTGGACAAATTGGAGAAATGGTCTGAGTTAAACAGGATGAAGTTTAACAAAGACAAATGCAAAGTGCTCCACTTAGGAAGAAAAAATCAGTTTCACACATACAGAATGGGAAGAGACTGTCTAGGAAGGAGTACAGCAGAAAGGGATCTAGGGGTTATAGTGGACCACAAAATAAATATGCATCAACAGTGTGATGCTGTTGCAAAAAAAGCAAACATGATTCTGGGATGTATTAACAGGTGTGTTGTGAGCAAGACACGAGAAGTCATTCTTCCGCTCTACTCTGCTCTGGTTAGGCCTCAGCTGGAGTATTGTGTCCAGTTCTGGGCACCGCATTTCAAGAAAGAGGTGGAGAAATTGGAGAGGGTCCAGAGAAGAGCAACAAGAATGATTAAAGGTCTTGAGAACATGACCTATGAAGGAAGGCTGAAAGAATTGGGTTTGTTTAGTTTGGAAAAGAGAAGACTGAGAGGGGACATGATAGCAGTTTTCAGGTATCTAAAAGGGTGTCATAAGGAGGAGGGAGAAAACTTGTTCACCTTAGCCTCTAAGGATAGAACAAGAAGCAATGGGCTTAAACTGCAGCAAGGGAGGTCTAGGTTGGACATTAGGAAAAAGTTCCTAACTGTCAGGGTGGTTAAACACTGGAATAAATTGCCTAGGGAGGTTGTGGAATCTCCATCTCTGGAGATATTTAAGAGTAGGTTAGATAAATGTCTATCAGGGATGGTCTAGACAGTATTTGGTCCTGCCATGCGGGCAGGGGACTGGACTCGATGACCTCTCGAGGTCCCTTCCAGTCCTAGAATTTATGAATCTATGAAAATATGCCCAAGCAATTTGATTAAGGCATTTAGTCTGAACTATAGAACCAACATTTACAAGCAAGGATTAATACTAAAACATAATAATTTGTAACTGTCCTATACCTATGCCAAAATATTCCAACTAAATATACTGAGCAAAACAAGGGGAATGGTTTCTGCATAGTAATCTAATATATTTAGAACATTTGCTTAACCAAATAGTTTGTGTTATGAAGAATATACAGTACCACTGAGTTAATCTGTTCATCTTAAAAAAATATGTACATGGTTTTATGTTCGATACTGATTTTGTTGAGTCTGCTGGAGAATGAGTAACTTATATTAAAATATTACCAGTTCTTGGCTTCAATTTTATACCAGAATTGGCTAACATGTTGTCATAACTATAAAGGGAAAGGTAACAGCTCTCCTGTGTACAGTACTATAAAATCCCTCCTGGCCAGAGACTCCACAATCCTTTTACCTGTAAAGGGTTAAGAAGCTCAGGTAACCTGGCTGACACCTGACCCAAAGGACCAATAAGGGGACAAGATACTTTCAAATCTTGGGGGGTGGGGGGGAAGGCTTTTGTTTGTGCTCTTTGTTTTGGTTGTTGTTCGCTCTTGGGACTGAGAGGGACCAGACATCAATCCAGGTTCTCCACATCTTTCTAACAAGTCTCTCATATTTCAAACTTGTAAGTAAATAGCCAGGCAAGGTGTGTTAGTTTTACTTTGTTTTCTCAACTTGTAAATGTACCTTTTACTAAAGTGTTTATCTTTGTTTGCTGTACTTGAACCTAAGACTAGAGGGGGGTCCTCTGAGCTCTTTAAGTTTGATTACCCTGTAAAGTTATTTTCCATCCTGATTTTACAGAGATGATTTTTACCTTTTTCTTTTATTAAAAGCCTTCTTTTTAAGAACCTTGATTTTAACTTGTCTTAAGATCCAAGGGGTTTGGATCTGTATTCACCAGGGAATTGGTGAAAGGTTTCTCAAGGCTTCCCAGGGAAGGGAATTAGCTTTGGGAATGGTGGCAGCGGACCAGATCTAAGCTGGTAGTTAAGCTTAAGTCTTCATGCAGGCCCCCACATTTGTACCCTAAAGTTCAAAGTGGGGAAGCAGCCTTGACACATGTTAATATTTCTTAAAAAGGTTGTCACAGTTACTGGGCAAGCTGTGCTTTGTAGAACCCTTTTAGTCCCTCTTGAGTGCATCCCTTGGCTGACAGACCTGCCTCACTCATCTCACCTCACTATCGGTGGAACCACGTAGTCCAGCCACTCCTAGACTGGGTCTCTGCACTGCACTGTTCCTTCCCCCTCCCCCCTCTCACACACACACACACACACACACACACACACACACACACACACACACACACACACACTTCCAAACCTCTTTAATGCAAGAGAGCTAACTGTAAGAACTTTTTCTCTGGGCAACAGCTGATTAAAGTGACTCAAAAGCAGCATCTTCAAAACAAAGTAGCATTTAATTCCCAGAAGGATCTCTGAATATAGGAAATGGGTTAACACGAAGAAGAGTCCTACGCATATTTTCTTACCCAAGCTTACACTCTCTATCCATAGCTCAGGTATGTGCAGCTCATTCCCATCTCTGGCTTGCAGAAGCAGACTGTCCTGCTTGCAGCATGCTGTCCTTGTTTCCCATTATGTCTGTCAACACTGCCTGACTCCCCGTGCAGCCTTTCCTACTTCCTGAAGCCAGCATCTTTAAGGTTAAGGATCTCCTTTGATCCCAGGCTTTCAACCTTAGGAAGTAAACTGTGCCAGCCTGGTGAGAGCCAAGCAGATAGCGTCTTCCCAATTGGTGGCCCTTCCATTGTTTTCTTAACTCCTTTTGAAGTTGTTTATCCCAAGTGTTTTGTCTGTGCCATTGTTTCATTTGCTGTTTGCTTCCTGTTTAACTCCTGGCAGTAAGGCAGGATAATATCGAACAGATAACCTGGGGGCCATATGATATTTACAAAAAATACTACACAAAACTCCCTCAATCCCCACATAGGATCAAGTTTTCTATCCATTTTAAGGTCTTTATCCACATGAGCATGTCTGCTGACATTTTAGACCACACAAGCATTGTAATGTTGCAGCTGCTGATTGGTCAGCAGGCCATGCTATCAAGAAGTTGCTATGGTAGGGACTACCCCATACACTCGCCAACTTGCATTTCCTGCTGTCCAAAAATGCATCACAAGGAAGTTGAATGTGGTTGCAGGCTCCCATGCTACCCTCTTTATCATAGATTGCACTGGGGTCTTAAAATTCATGAAAGTGGCTACAGTCTTGTATGTATGTATGTATGTATGTGTATATATATAATAAAACTCATATGGATGTTGCCAAGAAGGGGAAAGGCACAGGTCCTGGTGAGCCCAAAACCAGCCAACCAGTCTGAAACCAGTATTATCTAATGTATGTGTGTATGAAATTATGGACCCATAGGGGAGTGGTGTTTTTCTCTTGTTTCTAACTGCTGGAGAGAAATGGAGGCTAGAAGGTCCCTCCACCACTTATAATCACCGTAGATTCTGTAATTCAGGTTTCCTCAATCGCATAATCTCAAGTTGTGTGAGGTTTGGGGAAGACACCTTCAGCATAGTGGTTTCCTTGCTTTTCCCATAAAGCTCTCCATAAGAGATCTGTCAGCCAAGGAGAGAACTTTTTTGGACCCACAGACACTGAAATTTCTTGTCTGACTGATGGGTTGTCAATAAAAGTGGGGGAAGACCATCTAGGTATATACTCAGTACGCATATATACAAAGGGAAAAAATCCTCACAAGTCTAGGAACAACAATATCAGAAGGAAGTCACAGTAGTTAGATAATACTCAATATTATACAGTAGGTTAAGCCTATTAAAATAGATTAGAAGATAGTTGGGAACATAAAATTACAAGGGACTGAGACTAGAACTTGTTGCCTAGAAGTTTTGGGATTTTTTCAGATTGGAAACCATTCATAAATTTTATTTTTTTCAAAGGAGACTTGGAGCTAGATAGAGAAAGTTAGTATTAAAAAGATATTTAGAAGGGGGGAAAATGCAGCTGACGAGTGAGTCTAAAATCAAGACTTAACATAAGACAAGCTTTTTTCTTCAACATGAACTTTAAATGACCAGTTCAAACTCATATACAAAGAAATGTTCCTTAAATACCTGGTCACCATCTTTGCTAAGAAAAAAGTCAATCTTCTCCAGGTAACACTCCTGAGTCTTTTGGATATTTGAATTGTCTTCAGCATGCTGATAAGATGCATAAAGGGCCATCAAATAGCTTTGGGCTATGTTTCAAAGTACAGGCATTTAATAGCATTTTAAACTCCGTTTTCAGGCAATTGCACCATTTCCTTTTTTAATAGAGTAGAAACCTCTTAAAGGTAAAAAACCCATCAATTGCACTGTTTTCAATTTCCTCAGCTGACATGCAGTATCATTTCTCAGATACATCCCATCCTGTTATGACAGCTGAATCATGTCACAGCAATTGAGTCAGCCTAACATATCCCAAACCATCTCTTTAATTCAGAATGGGAAAACTATAACTTTAAACAATCCTGCATACCTATTTTGTCACTGGTTTGTTTTTTGTGTTTCTGTTTTAAAAATATTGTTTCATCTACACACATTCAAACCTCTCACCTAGCACAAGAACTTTAGGTTATGGTTTATAGTACTAAAATATTTTCCTTTCTGGTAAAATCATATATTAACAAAGCCAGGGAAAGAAAAACATTAGGACCAGTTTAGCCAAACTGTTAGAGTGGTACTGACATGAGGGACTGCATGAGGTTTGGTAATGTGATTTAGGGCTTAATACAGAAGCCATTTAAGTCAATGGGAGTCTTTCTATTAGGATGACCAGACAGCAAGTGTGAAAAATTGGGACAGGGCGTGGGGGTAGTAGGGGCCTATATAAGAAAAAGACCCAAAAATCGGGACTGTCCCTATAAAATCAGGACATCTGGTCACCCTACTTTCTATTGACTCCAGTGGACATTGGATCAAGCCCATATAACCTTTATTCTAAGCCATCAGACTGAATCCATCTGAGATCTGTATTCATTGAAAGTTATCATCCAATACCTGTCTGACTTGAAACAATTTGAAGCAAGTTTAATGATCTTGCTCCCATTTTCACTGAATAGGTGACTACATCAACACCAACACCTCCGGCACCTTTGTTGTCAGTCTAAATGGAGAGGTCATAAAAGCAATTCCTGCAGAATAGTATTTAGGCATAACATGAAGGTGTATGTGCTACCCTGGCCACTTCTGTAGCTTGTCTGTAGTATAGTTATCGCTTGGTAACTTTCACAAGCACGCAGGACACAACCTGATGTAGTCTGTTAACTATTTTGTAGAGTTAATTGGAATGAGAAACACACACCAAATTCAGAAACTTACACTTTAGGCAAATTATTTAATCATCTTATTTTCACATAACAATACACTTCATTTTAAAATAAAAATTTCTGGATTTATAGCTGGTGAAAGGCATGAGCTTGACAGCCCTGGTGAGCGCAGCCCTCTATTTTTTCTACAGGGCAGCAGCATGGCAAGCTTCCCATTCATACTGCCCTGCCAGCATCTCTTAAGTTTCATATGAGGCAACTTCTAGGGATAACACAGGTGGTCTCAGTGGCCAATGCATTTCTTAGCCTATTGAGTTTCTCAGTTAGTGCAAAGCATGGTGGTGAGATTGTGATTTGGGAACCAGTACTAAGATCCACCAAATTCATCTCATCTGAGGGCCTGCAAACAACTAATGATTGGGAGCAAGTTCTGATTTTTGCTAAGATGTGCTAGATACAGACTAGTGAGCTAGCTCATTAATAATGCCTAAAGTTGTGTAATCCTCAAATATGTGCTACTGTTATACTTTTTAGAGTGCGATTTATTTAAAAAACTGTTTATTAAATCAAATTGCGACTTTTTAAAGTTTACTTCAGCATTCTCTGGACACATGGGCAAACATTGGCCACATATTGTTCTGTCTTTTGCAAACATACTTCACAATAAAGTGCTCTATTGTCAAGGGACAACTCCATTAACCAAAATACAAACAATAAAATGCAACAATAAAAAATAAATGTTACCACAATACTTATTCACTTCTAACAGGGTGTTTTGGAATATAAAATCATTTTAACAAGTATAAAATCCATTACAATTATTCTCAGCTCCTCAAGCTAATTTAAGAAGTAGTTTATTCTCTCTCTCTCTCCGCCTCGGCTAAGATTGTTCCGGTTGCCAAATCAAGCTCTTAAAAGTTGGAAAATACCAATATTCATGTTCTGCCCACTTGTGCACAAGTTCTATAATACATTCTTTAATGATATAACATTATTTTTTTCTGCATTGGTGGTCAGCAGAATTGAACCCAGGCCTTTTAGATACAAAGTATATGCCATTCCACGTGAGCTGAAGCAGTAACTGGTAGCTTTTATTGCCTCTGTGGACCAGCTCCTTAATGGAGACACAATATACATTTTGTCGTGGGTTGTACAGCTATTTGTGAATAACAGAATGTTGGCTATCAGGATTCTTGGGGTTCTACTCCCAGCTTTGAGAGCAGAATGTGGGTTAATGGTTACAGACAGAATAGCTAAACACACAGATTTATACATTTTTGTCTGAAAGTGTGTGGCTGAGTGGATTAGAGTCAGGTCTGTCATATTAGAGAGGTAGGTTTGTTCAAGGCTCTGCCTGAAGCGACATTCTGACATTGTGCTCTCAAGATACTTACTTATTTTCAGTGGTTGCTGCCACTTAGGACAGGTATATGCCATCAGTAGAAGAAGTGAGACCAGGGCCTGTGCTAGCCTGGCTCCTAGAGCAATGCATTTTCCTGTAGGCCAAAGAGTATTTTGTGGAGATAGTTTGTCTCTCTCTCTCTCTCTTTGTCTTGTATGCGAGGCTTGCCAGCAGGTGTGACAGGGCTGTCAAATACATTAGTGTCACTTAGCAGTTTTGCTTATATTCTACTGTTCAAATTGCTTTTCTATTGTAGTGCACTAGAAAATAGATTGTAGTGCAAATATACATTTTATTTATACACTATAAGCTCAGGCATGGGATGCTTAGGATTGTGATTGCTGTGTTGCTCTATGTTTCGGATAGTTAACCAAAAATGCACCCTCTTGCACTCGCGCGCTCTCTCACACTCTCTCTCTCTCTCTCACTCACACACACACACACACACACACACACACACAATCCTTTTCCTGGGGGAGATTTACTATGTCCTGCCAAAATGTATCCTAATGGATCGAGTTCAATTTTCCAAGCAGTTTTAACTCTTTTGGGGGCACAAGAGATGAGATCCCTAAGTATTCTGTTAGTGAATTAGTTGAAATTTTATGCTTTTGAAGTAGTGGGTAAATAGTCATTTGAGAAAAGCCTGAATTAGATGGGGACAATTTGAGATAAGATAGGCAATCTGTTTACAGTCCATTAATGTTGTCTTAGATATTATAGAAAGAAAAGGGTATTAGTTCCTTCATCATCCTAGGACTCTGACAGTATTGACCAGTAGGGGGAAGGAGAGACTGAAAACAGTCTTTGGAGAGGGATTAGTGATGCATGAGGGAGGAAATTCTTTAAGACATTTGATCAGGTTTACCTCTATAAGAGGGAAGTGAACCAGGCACTCTTGATCTATGTATTCTCTCTTTGTAGCTCCAAGATGATGAGATACAAATTGGTAAAGATGGTAATTTTAAGATTACATAAAAAAGCTCAGACAAGGACTTAATCATATTAGCTCCAAAAGATAAGGATCCATTGCAAGTATATATTGTGCATATATTTTCAGTTCTCCAATATGACTTCATAAAACACTAACATGGCCCACGCCATGAACAAGAAGGATATTAGAATCTTAACATTGTACAAATAGTATGCATTTCTTGTACAAATATGCTGCATCTTCTATAGAACCATTTAAAAATAAACAGAACACAACACAGCAATTAAGAAGCTTCCAGAGCTCTAAGCATCTTGTCATTTTTCAGCATAAAGGAGTATCATTTTGACAGATTAGATTAAAAAGTGCTAATTGTTAGACCATTCAGAACTCTTAACACAAGATCGCCTAAAACAAGCTGGAAAAATACCACTTAGAAACTCCTACGGTTCTTCACAGAAAGTATTTTGCAAAGATCATTGATGAACTGTGTGAAAATGTTAATCTCAGCATTGTTTCAAACTGGAATAGCTCCCTAAAGTATACTATTATAGTCCTAATATTATAAGTAACAACATACACACAACAAAATGTTCTGGTGATATACTATCATTAAATATTTATGGGAATAGGGACTTTAATCTGAATCTCCCATAACCCAGGAGAGTGCCTTCACTACTGGACTCTAAAGTCAATCTCTCTTGCTGTCTCTCTCTATGGCCCAATGAATAGTTAGTTCTTTAACACAAAGTGGAACTACTTCAATAGGAGAGATTGAGAAACAGTAACCTCAGAATAACAAATAGCCTGGTGGTTAGTCTGGTGGTTAGGTTAGTATTCTAAGACAGTGGTTCTCAAACCGCTTCCTGCAGCACCCATTGGCCTGGAGCGGCGAACTGCGGCCAGTGGGAGCCACGATCGGCCGAACCTGCGGACGCAGCAGGTAAACAAACCGGTCCGGCCCGCCAGGGGCTTTCCTGGAACAAGTGGCGGCCCTAGTTTGAGAATGGGAGAGCTCAGTTCAATTCACTGCTCTAAATCAGGCACAGTAAAAATTTGAAATCAGGTCTCCCAAATTCGAGATGAGTGCCCTAACCACTGAGTATACATTATATTGGTGCAGGAGGTCTGACAAGGCTGTATCCCCACTTTGAACTTTAGGGTACAACTGTGGGGGCCTGCATGAAGACTTCTAAGCTTAACTGCCAGCTTAGATCTGGTCCGCTGCCACCATTCCCAAAGCTAAATACCCTTCCCTGGGAAACCTTGAGAAACCTTTCACCAATTCCCTGGTGAATACAGATCCAAACCCCTTGGATCTTAAGACAAGGAGAAATTAACCATCCCCCTCCTTTCTCCCACCAACTCCTGGTGAATACAGATCCAAACCCCTTGGATCTTAAAACAAGGAGAAATTGACCATCCCCCTCCTTCCTCCCACCAACTCCTGGTGAATACAGATCCAACCCCCTTGGATCTAAAACAAGGAAAAATCAATCAGGTTCTTAAAAATAAGGCTTTTAATTAAAGAAAAAGGTAAAAATCATCTCTGTAAAATCAGTATGGAAAATAACTTTACAGGGTAATCAAACTTAAAGAGCTCAGAGGACTCCCCTCTAGTCTTAGGTTCAAAGTACAGCAAACAAAGATAAACACTCTACTAAAAGGTACATTTACAAGTTGAGAAAACAAAGATAAAAACTAACACGCCTTGCCTGGCTATTTACTTACAAGTTTGAAATAGGAGAGATTTGTTTAGAAAGATGTGGAGAACCTGGATTGATGTCTGGTCCCTCTCAGTCCCAAGAGCGAACAACAACCAAAACAAAGAGCACAAACAAAAGCCTTTCCCCCCCAAGATTTGAAAGTATCTTGTCCCCTTATTGGTCCTTTGGGTCAGGTGTCAGCCAGGTTACCTGAGCTTCTTAACCCTTTACAGGTAAAAGGATTGTGGAGTCTCTGGCCAGGAGAGATTTTATAGTACTGTACACAGGAGAGCTGTTACCCTTCCCTTTATAGTTATGACAAGGTCTTTCACTGTTTTTTGGTGAGGAAGGACTGGCCTGGCTTAGGGAACTAACTCTAGGAGAGGGTTAACAATTATTAATCCCAAGCAGCATTAAACACCTATGAAAAATGCATCATTAACATAACTATGATGAAATGACTTCCATATATTTATTTTCTTCAACAAACTATTTATTTCTGTCAAATATTTATGTTCTGAGTTTTGCAAGAGTTATTTTTGGAACTAAAATTGATGGAGAGTCACTAAGCAAAATTATTTATGAATGTCTAGGGCCACTTATCATCTTTGGACCAGAGTATAGCCCAATTTGTGCAGCTGTGCGAAGTAGTAATGAGGCTTAAGGGTCCCCTTTACTATCTTGTAGCAGGTATCTGTACTGCCACACACAGCACAGAAGAGAAATCAGACTCTGCAGAGCTGCTACATTCACTCATGAGCAGGTGTATAGAATAGACATTAAATGGTGTGTCAATACCAGAAAGTCTTCTTTAATTTAAAGGATAAAGTTATGTCACATTTTATCTTAATTGAGAAGAATTATATTTTAGGAGAAATCTTCAACATATGCATACTTTCACAGAAGGCAGAATTGCAAATGAGACTCGTGTAAACATTTGAGACACACTAAGTAAATAACTGTGGGATGGGAAACCTTAGATGATAACCACGGGAGGCTCTCCAAGGAAGAGTTGCAATTTTGCACTGAATCTATCTCTGGAAATGTTAATTGATGATATATGGTTATGATTATTAACATGTTTCACTTAAATATACAAGAACAGTTTCACTGTAGTTTTTATTTAAAACTTGTGACTTACAAGGAAAAAGTTTATAGATCATCTGAGAGGGAGGTGGCAAAGGATTATTAAATTTGTCTAGGAGAAGAATTTACTATGTATGAGACAGGAGGGGGAGGACTATTGAATATGAGATCCAAGAAGAAAAAGATTACTGGAAAATTAAATGAAGTCTTTAATTGGGGAAATAAACATTTCCCATAAAATCACAGAATAATAAAAGATTAGGGTTGGAAGGGACCTCAGGAGGTCATTTAGTCCAACCCCTTGCTCAAAGCAGGACAATCGCAACTAAATCATTCCAGCCAGGGCTTTGTCAAGCCGGGCCTTAAAAACATCTAAGGATGGAGATTCCACCACCTCCCTAGGTAACCCATTGCAGTGCTTCACCACCCTCCTAGTGACATAGTGTTTCCTAATATCCAACCTAGACCTCCCCCACTGCAACTTGAGACCATTACTTCTTCTCTCATCTGCCACTACTGAGAACAGCCTAGCTCCATCCTCTTTGGATCCCGCCTTCAGATAGTTGAAGGCTGCTATCAAATACCCCCTCACTCTTCTCTTCTGCAGATTAAATAAGGCCAGTTCCCTCAGCCTCTCCTCATAAGTCATGTGCCCCAGCCCCTAATAATTTTTGTGGCCCTCTGCTGGACTCTCTCCAATATGTCCACATCCTTTCTTTAGTGGGGGGCAAAACTGGACGCAATACTCCAGATGTGACATCACCAGTGCTTAACAGAGGAGAATAATCACTTCCCTCGATCTGCTGGCAATGCTCCTACTAATGCAGCCCAATATGCTGTTAGCCTTCTTGGCAACAAGGGCACACTGTTGACTCATATCCAGCTTCTCGTCCACTGTAATCCCGAGGTCCTTTTCTGCAGAGCTGCCACTTAGCCATTCGGTCCCCAGCCTGTAGCAGTGCATGGGATTCTTCCGTCCTAAGTGTTGTCCTTGTTGAACCTCATCAGATTTCTTTTGGCCCAATCCTCCAATTTGTCTAGGTCACTTTTTATAAAGACTTCACATTGGGGAATGCTCTATGCAGAACATGAAGTGAGTTATACCCTTGATGAATGTTATTCAATTCGTGTGGTCAGATACAGATGGCTGTTTGTTTTTATAATTTGGAAAAAAAATTGCAGTCATATAAGTGAGAGACCAATAGCACTAGCCAAAACTTGCGGGAATAGGTGGTACTCAAATTTGTAGCTCAGCTAATTTTGTACAGGTTAGATCACTTGATTTTGCAGTCATTCCTACCTCCTGGTCAAGCATTTTATTTTGTTTTATTTTAGAAATAGGATTTAGGGACAAAGCTGAAATCCGCAAACTTGTTTCACAGAGAACCTTAGCTAGATGTAAATTTAAGCCTTTAGGTTAAAGAGAAAAGCCAAAGTGTGTTGCTCCACTTATCCTATAACACAAAACATTTGAGCACAAGTTTTATTTAGTGCATAAGTGGTCAGACATGGAATCTACATATTGGAAATGATTCTCGTTCTCTGCTATGAAAATCATTATAGCTCAGTAAATGTACACTGCAATTTATAGAGTAAGGCACATGCCCTGCTCCAAGGAACTCAAACAATCTAATTTAGACAAAATTAAGGAAAGAGAGGGTGTGATGAATTATTGGTGAGAAGTAGTAGTTGGGAAAGATTCCAGGTAGCAATGGCTTTTAAGGAGGGATTTAAAAATGGGAGAGGGATGGAGTGCACCTGGTGACAAGAGAGCCTACCTAGAAGACAGCATATGAAGCCAAAAGTGGGAGACAGAGAAATGGAAGGAAAAGAATTTAAGCCTCTGCTTAAATCATCCCTATTCAGCTAAACACTTAAGCCCATGAAGTCAGTGAAACCTATACTTAACCTATACCTATACTTAACCTACACTTAAGAGTTTTGTTGAAACTGATGTAGATGGGGACTAGAGTAATTAGAACCATGAAAGTGGGAACAGGAAGCTTGGATTTGATGTTGTTAGAATCAGAAAGCAAATGAATGTAGTTGATATCTTGGCTAGACTGAATGAGAAAAAGATGATGCAGAAAGGCCAGATAAGGTGTAATTGTTGAGATGATAAATTTCCACAGCATGTGAAATGAAACAGTGCTGTGAAGGGAGTATTTGGTAATAGAAAATATGAACAAATTAGTGTCATTCACATTGATTTTTTTTTACATTGTTTTTACTAGAATTTATATTTTACATAATGATTCCACAGGCAGAATTATTAGCATACAAAACAAATCCAGTTCTTACAATATTTAATGCGAAGAGCCCTGTTTTCAGAAGCAGTGTATTTTTGTTCAATTCAGCATTGAATGTACAGAGACCAATCTGATGGCAAAACAGCTTCCCAAGGAAGAATTTTCTCCTTATTTTGAGATATCTTAAATAAAATGGAAGGTCTTTTATGGTTTCAAATAGCTTTTTAGACAAGTGGAATAAAGTTGTCATTCATATTCAGGCTTATGTATCCTACTAAATAGTAGTTATTATAAAGAGAAAATGTTCAAATGAAAATAGAAATTAGCAGGCTTTCCTTACAAGCTAAGTACCATGATCTTTATACAAGAAAATCATCAGTAGCTATTGTTTTGTTCAGAAAATCTGTTTTAGAAGAACAGTTTTATGACAAATGTTTCTTACTAATAAGCGTAAGATATGCAAAGTATGTTTTGCCAATATCTACTCCATGTTCCATGTTCATTATGCAAGGTTAAACTGTATTTGCCTGTGGAGAATATGCTAATGAATATCATTATTTTTAAATAGTTTAAAGGTCCAAATATCTATAATGAATTGACTGAAGGTTTTGTTTTATAAATTGGACTATAATGCATTAATAGACTGAAAACAAGTTATTAGCCCTAATTGATCGATTGAAATTGAAAAACATACTGAAAACTGAAAATCAACTACTTTATTTTTCATTTTATTTGAGAAATAGTCCATAATCAGATCATTGTGGATGCCTTATAATATTTGTGCATTTTAATGTACATGCAACATTAATAATCACTGCCTTAACTCTAGAATTTACTGCTTTGTGTTTAACTGTGCAACCTTAGTATTTTTTAAGAATTTTCTAATTTTTCTCCTCTTTAAAAAATCCATAATATGAAAATAGAAACCAGTGAAACACCGGACACCCTATAAATTGGTTTTAAAGGTCTAATATTTTAGGACTGTTAAATTCTTACAGTCAATTATTTGAGAAACTGTGCCACTTCCATGCTTTGAAGTAGGGACTTAGAATTTTGCAGAGGGGTAGACCTGGCATGAAAAGAGTTGGGTTTTTTGGTTGTCTTTTTGAAAATTCACCCATATTTGGCTGAGTATAACCCTCTGAAAATTTGCTGTTTGCACATGCCTAGTAGAGACTTGTTTTAGACTGATATTTTTAAAAAATCTGATGATTCCCTCTGAATTGAGCGTGCTATAGCTGAGAGCTACAAGGGCTGAGCAAGACTTGTGTAATTGCTCCTTCTAGAAGTAACAGAACTAAGAGCAGAAATGCTGGCTTCCAGACAGAATGAAAGAGAAGGAGGGGGCACCCTTACTAGAGTGCAGTGGGGTGAGTAGATGGGGAGATAAGGATAGGATGAAGAGATTGTAGTAAAAAGGAATAGGAACAATCTGGAGGTTACAGGCACAGGAATGTGAGGGTGGATATGGATGTAGGGTTTAAGAACAGGTTTGGGATGATGGGAACAATGGGGAAGTGGAAGGAGGGGGTAACAAGATGGTAGGGGACATACTGGGGAACAGGAGAAGAATGAGGTGTTCTGGGAGGTGTTCTGGGAGAAGGCAAGAAAATGGGAAGCAGGCATAGAATGCCAGGGAATAAATCAGGTTGGTATGTGAATGAGGCTGTTGTCTGTAGAACCTTTGCCTCATTTGTTGAAGTTGGAAGGTACATGGTGAATATGAGATTGAACTGTAAGAAGAGAAAGTACTGTCTCATGGTTAAAGCAGTCAAATTCCCACCCTACGGAACTGTCATTGCCACAGAATTCCTATGTGAGCCTAGGCAAGTCACCTAAACAAAACTTTTCACAGGTAGACACTAACTTTGTATCTGCTATTTTTGGATGCTTGACTCTAAATCGTGGGGTCTGATTTGCAGAAGTTCTGAGCTGTCACAACTTCAACTGAAGGCAATGGAAGTTATTCTTAAATATATAAAACACTATAGCAATACTAAGTACTCTGAAATGTCAGGCACTATGTATCTCAAGTTGGGCACCCAAATTTATGGATACCTTTTACAGTTTTGGCCTTAATATGTCTGTGCTTCATTCCTCCACCTCTGAAATGGATATAACAACATCTTCTCACCTCACCTACGGGTGTAGTGAAGATAAATTCATAAATGTTTGTGAAATAGTCAGATACTACAGTGATGAGTGCCATAGAAAAGCAGGTGAGAAAATAAAAAATGCTTTATTCAGTTTAGAGTCTGGAGGAATTGTGGTAAATATGTTCTAAGGCAAAGACATTAAATAATGAAGATATAGAATCACAGAACTGGAAAGGACTGCAAGAGGTCATCTAGTCCAGTCTGCTGAACTCATGGCAGGACTCAGTATTATGTAGATCATCCCTGACAAGTGTTTGTCTAACCTGCTCTTTAAAATCTCCAATGATGGAAATTCCACAACCCTAGGCAATTTATTCCAGTGTTTTACCACTCTGGCAGTTAGGAAATTTTTCCTAATGTCAAACCTAAACCACTTTATGCACATTGCTTCTTGTCCTGTCCTCAGAGGTCAAGAAACAATTTTTCTCTCTCCTCCTTGTAACAATGTTTTATGTTCTTGAAAACTGTCATGTTCATGTCCCCTCTCAGTCTTCTCTTCTCCAGACTAAACAAACCCAATTGTTTCAATCTTCTCTCATAGGTCATGTTTTCTAGGCCTTTAATCATTTTTGTTGTTCTCTGGATTTTCTCCAGTTTATCCACATCTTTCCTAAAATGTGGCACCCAGTGGACACACTACTCCAGTTGAGGCCATATCAGTGCAAAGTAGAGCAGAAGAATTAGTTCTTGTGTCTCGCTTACAACTTTCCTGCAGGTACATCCCAGAATTATGTTTGCTTGTTTTGCAACAGTGTTGCACTGTTGACTCATATTTAGCTTGTGATACTCTATGACCCCCAGATCCCTTTCTGCAGTATTCCTTTCTAGGCAGTCATTTCCCATTTTGTATGTGTGCAACTAATTGTTCCTTCCTAAGTGGAGTATTTTGCATTTGTCCTTATTGAATGTCATCCTTTTTACTTCAGACCATTTCTCCAGTTTGTCCAGATCATTTTGAATTGTAATCCTCCAAAGCACTTGCAACCTCCCAGCGTGGTTTCATCCACAAACTTTATAAGTGTTCTCTCTATGCCATTATCTAAATCATTGATGAACATACTGAACAGAACTGGACCCAAAACTGATCCCGGTGGGATCCCACTCAATATGTCCTTCCAGCTTGATGGTTAACCACTGATAATGACTCTTTGGGAATGGTTTTCCAACCAGTTATATATCCATCTTATAGTAGCTCCATATAGGTAGTTTCCCCCCTAGTTTGTTTGAGAAACTGAAACAAAAAGTCATAGCACTTCTGCCATTTTCACATTTTCTGTTATTTCCCCCCTCTAATTGAGTAACGGGCCTACCCTGTCCTTGGTCTTCCTCTTGCTTCTAATGTATTCAGACAATGTTTTCTTGTTACTCTTTGTAGCTAGTTTAATCTTGTTTTGTGCCTTTCTAATTTTATCCCTACATAATTGTGTTTTGTTTGTATTCATCCTTTATAATTTGACCTAATTTCCACTTTTTGCAATACTCTCTTTTGAGCTTCAGATCTCTGAAGAGGGTTGTCTCTTGCCATACTTCCTATATTTCTTACGCAGTGGGATAGTTTGCTCTTGTTCCCTTAATAATGTCTCTTTGAAAAACTTCCAACTCTCTTGAACTGTTTTTCCCCTTAGACTTACTTCCCATTGGATCTTACCTGATCTTACTCCCTGAGTTTGCTAAAGTCTGCCTTCTTGAAATCCACTATCATTACTGTGCTGTTTTCCATCTTACCGTTCCTTAGAATCATGATCCATTTCATGATCACTTTCACCCAAACTGCCCTGCATTTTCAAATTGTCAGCCAGTTCCTCCCTATTTGCCAAAATCAAATCTAGAACAGCCTTTCCTATAGTAACTTTCTCCACCTTCTGAAATAAAAAATTGTCTCCAATACATTTCAAGAATTTGTTGGATAATCTGTGTCCTGATGTGTTATTTTCTCAACAGTTATCTGTGTAGTTGAAGTCGCCCATCACCACCAAGTCCTGTGCTCTGAATGATTTTGTTAGTGGTTTAAAAAAAGCCTCATCCACATCTTCTTCTTGGTTAAGTGGTCTATAGTAGACACCACCATGACATCACCCTTATTTTTTACCCCTTTTATCCTTACCTAGAGACTTTCAAAGTCTGTCTCCTATTTCCATCTCAACCTCAGTCCAAGTGTATACATTTTTAATATATAAGGCATCACATCCTCCCTTTTTCCCCTGCCTGTCCTTTCTGAGCAAGCTGTACCCTTCTATATCAGTATTTCAGTCATGCATATTATCCCACCAAGTCTTTGTGATGCCGAATATGTCATAGCTGTGTTTATTATCATTTGAAGTATGAAGAAAGATGGAACAGCTGCCCATTCAATAAGCACTGTCTACCCTGTACAATAAACAAGTAAGGGGTTCTGTGGAAAAAATACTACATGATAATGTAATTTCACAAGGGGGATGAATTAAGATTGCAGATGAAACCTTAACTCTGGCATTTCTTAAGTTTTCAGTGCTTGACTTTGCAAACTTGTATTTTTATATCCATATTATCACATGGAGATTTGTGTGGGTGTGTGCATGCATGTGTGTGTATATAATATATATGTGTGTATACTATAGTCACAATTAAAAAGTCATTCATCAAGAGTTACTACTCAGGATATCATGGTTATTTTCACTATGTAACAATTGCTGGCCAAAACTGACTTTTAACGTGTAATATATATTTGTGTATATCCTTTGGCAGGCAACTCGTACAATTTTCTGCTGAGATGGACTTCATAGCAAAATGACATTTAATCTAGTTCAGAAATCCAATCAAAGTTCTATGTTTGAACAACTTAAACTTATTCAGAGACTTTATTCCGATTGAATTTTAGTATATAAACTTCAGTTATTTTATGTTCTACACTGTAAAATTTATAAGGTGCAGACATTTATGTCATGAAGCAGCTATGTAAAGGTTAGGATTACCTGTGGGGAATCTGCCTTGTGGAGGTTTTCATTGCTTTAACTTCAAAAAGTAATGTTTTATTGTAATATAAGATCAAACTTCATATTCCCTTGGTTGGGAACGGCACACTGCAAACACAAAAGTCCTTTTAAATTTCACTAGGATGGTGTAGCAGCAGCACATGGAAGACCCAAGTTCTGGAGAGTCCTGATTTGTGGTATTTTGATCTGTTCAGCACAGTATTGATGCGTCTTATTATATAAATGTTCTTGAATGGCGAGAACTTTTCCTCCCTTTTATTAGGTGTTTCCCTCCCTTCAGCATAGTCGCTTGGAGTAGGATTTAATAGGTGTGCATTTTAGCTTCTTGTCTGTGACTAGCAGTGAAATGCTGACTCCATTAAAGTTAATGGGAGCTTTGCCATTGACTTCACTGTGGCCAGAATTTCAACCTAGGTGCACAAAGGAAATAAGAAGGCAAAACAAAATATGTAAACTTTTTGTTTTGAACATGAGGTAAATATATACATGCTGCATCTTTATTTGTATATCCAAATATCTGACTATTGTAATTTTGTAGTAGGTACATATATACTACTTTATTATAACTCCAACTTGTACTACAGTGAAGTAACATTAACCTACACTGTCAGGGAAAGTGCATTGCAGATTACTGAATTTTTTTTTTTTGAATTAACATTGATAGTGGAGGTATAATGTGATAAGCCTACTGTAGTCAAGTATGCTGTATTCCACAAATGGACAGAAGAGGATCACTGTGTGGACAGTAAATAAAGGTGGACTTCTGGAATCTCAATGATAAGTTCTCTAGCCCTTTGTTTCAATAAGTTATTGAATAGGAGCTAAGAAGTGATATGGTCCTCAGCAGATCATGGCGTAACCAACACACTGACCATGATACACTCCCTCTCCCCAATTCCCTAGTTCAGCTTGTTCAATGGATCAAAACAGAGATGGTTTATCCTTAAATTCATAAGTGACTTCTGAAGTGCCTGTAACCTCTGTCATAAGTATATGGCCTAATGGTTATCCTTTTAGACTTTGGAGAACTGAATGTGTATACCAAAATTCTGGAACACACCAATAACCACAAGGAACACCACAAGAACATGGAAGTAGTGGTCCAGGCCAAAGGTAATGGGTTTCAAGAATGAGATAATTGGCATTAGTATGCATGTATATGTGAACTCAAAGTGTAAATGTAACCTAAGGTGTATGTATGTGAGGGAATGAGATTTGGACATGGAAGGTTAGGCACTGACATGAATATTTAGGATAGTGCCAAGACTCTATAAGAGGGCAAACCACCCTGTAGAATTAGGTCTTCTTTGATTTGTTTAGATTTTTAGTTCTCTTTTGTTTAGCATTCAGCTCAGCTTTTGCAGTATAACTTAGCTACTCGACACTTGACCCTTATATCCACCATCTTGGGATTGAGGAACCTGTATCATCAGAATCATTTGGCATGCCAGAGATGAGGCTGGTCCTTTGTCTCCCACTACCAGGTCCCCAAAGCAGGGTATGAGTATGCTAGTCTAAGTAGCTTTTGTAAGGAATGGTACCACAAGTGTCCATAGAACTGTACTACTTTTTGACTCTATCATTTGGAGCTTTGATAACTTTTTAAAAGATGTAGTCATACCACTTTCTGGATCTTTGAATGAAGAACTCAATCAACATTAAAAATGAATACCATTTTCACAGGCCTTCTTGGAACGGAAAAAAAAAAAATCTGTTCCACATACCTCAGATGGACCAAGTTAGGAAATGCTGGTGATGTTATACTATGTTTCAGTGAGACCTAAAATATTAAATATACACTGAGATAAAGTAACTACTCCATCCCTAGACACCGCTCAGTAAGCCTCTCTGAGCAGCTTATCCTATGTTTCCCTTCCTTTCCTTTTCCTTTCAACTTTTATTGCAATTTAATTTTCATAGAGTAAGGAGGCAGCTTTCATAGCCCCTGTTAATATCAGTCATGATTCCCCCCATGAATCCTCCTGTGTCCCTAGTCCGCAGGGAGATAATGCTGACGATAAACCCAACTTCTGTTAGCCCAAGCCAGAGTTCATCCTGAATTAGCGTCCAAATATAGACCTTGCAGATTCAAAGAATAGCATACTTGAAAGCAGAGCTTCAGTACCAAAACAGCTACCTTGTTAACTTGAAGAAAATGTCAGAACTGTCATTTATTGAATTATGTTTAGTATTATAAACATCTCAAATCAGTACTGATGTGAGAAGGGAGGAAGATGTGCTGTGGTAAAAACACTCATCATCATTTCCAATATGAAGGACACTTTCGAGGTTCCTAAGTGCTAAATATAACCATCCACCCCATCACTAATATATCCACAAAATTACTTAATTTTAAAATGCATCCTTAATATTGGAAAAAATAAGTAGAAAATATATTGACTGTAATGGGGTTTACATACCCTATACTGAGTGTAGCCAGAAGGGAGAGAAGATTCTTCCTTGTTTCCAGGCAATCAGGCTGGCCACACTGCCACACAGCTGTCAGAACTGCCAATCACAGAGGCATGCACCCACAGCTGTGACCAATAAAGAAAACAAACCCAGCTATAAAAGAGGGATAACAGAGAGCAAAAGTGCATCAGAAAAGCCTGAGATAGGAAGGGCAAGAGCCACCATTCATGCTTTGAAGAAGGTGACAAAAAGAAGACTAAGTCCTACAGTTGAAGAGCTGGTAGACTCAGTTTAGATTAAGCATTTATGGACTGGTCTAACTGTAGGTGAATTGAAGAGGACCAGTTAGGAGACAGCTGGAACCCCAGAGAGACTGCACCAAGAGCAGTTAACACTGTCATACTTAAAAATCTCATTGTCTTACAAAATGCTTTAGAAATTTTATCATTATAAAATGCAACTTGAACAAAAACTGCTAGATAACTCTCTCTGGGTCTCTAGCTACCCTAAAAGGGACAATACACCTTCTCTGATAAGCCACACAAGGGTCCCCACTGCTAAATGTGCAGTGAGGTCAGTCTCCTAGTCAGAATGCAGAGTATCACTGAATGAGAGTACCCTGTTGTTGGAAATTCAGATACCAGTGCATGATTATATTTTTAATACTCGTTCTAATTATGAGATGTTCTTAGGATGACTGCTATTTTGGTCATGATGGGATTGAACTAGAATGAAAAGCATGAACCTTTACAGCTTGAGCTAAAGAACCAACTTCTATATCTGGGAGCTGTAAAATACCCATTGTGATGGGTTTCCCGGGGTGCAACTTGGAACTGGGGTACCACTGAGTCCTCTGGCATACCAACCTGGGCTCCCTCTCCCACTGTGGTGCTGTGACAAGCTCCAGTGCTCTCCTGATCCTTCACTTACACAGCCATCCACAGGCAGGGACACACCCAGCTGAGTTACATGAATGCTTCTCCTAGCCACTCATGAACTAAAAATAGAGAGGCTCCAGCCAATTCCCCCAGCTCCCCAGCCTAGGACCCCAGAGCTGTACCATCTTGCCCTGGTCAGAAGCCTGACCAGTGTAAATTTATTACCCAGTCCGCCACTTCTACAAAGGAAAGTGGACATGCGCCAGCTTTTTACGCTGAGCAGATTCTCCAAGCAATACACTGTTTTAGGTAAAATATAAAACAGATTTATTAACTACAGAAAGTTTTTAAGTGATTATAAGTAGTAAGCGTACAGCTCAAAGCTGATTAAGAAATAAAAGTAAAAACACAATCCAAGTTCTATAAACTAGACAGGATTTGAATCAAGCAGTGTCTCACCCTAGTGGTATTGTTCCTTAATACACAGGCTGGGATTCTCCTTTCCAGCCTGGGACCACCTCCCGAGTTCAGTCTTTATTTTCCAGATGTATTTCCAGGTTTTGAGTTGTGGGGGAAGTGAGTCCAAACAATGATGTCACTTCCCCTCCTTTTTCGGTTCCTCCAGCTTGCTGGAAAGATCTTTTGCTATCTCCGCTGTTTACATGCTCTCTCTGAGAAGCCTTTATTGTATGCAGATCCTGTGATAGTCCTTAGTAGTGTGGATTCCCCTTCATGGGCCATCAACACTGTCTGGTGACCCCATTGTTGTACCTGAAAGGCTGGTTGTGGGTGTTTCCAATTTCACAACATATTTCAGTAACACACACACACAGCAAGACTTCAGAACTTCGCATACAATCCAACAGGATATTTAAAGTTCAACACATCAAGACTTTTAGAATACCACCTCACAAGGCATATTTTGTACAAAAAATATCAAAATTATATCAACATGGTAAATATGGGGGTGCCAGGGTGTTGCTTTGGAGTATAGAGTGTCACACCCATCCGCTATGGATCATTCACAGAAGGGAACACATAATACACTGAACAGTAGTTAAGGGCAGTTTCTTAACATATGTCAGTCAACATTAATGATTCAATAACTTGTTTAGAGGCATGTAGTCAGGCAAATAGAATTTATAAATTGTAAATGTGGTCCTTTTTGGTTTTGTAAAAACAATAGCAAAGGTTATTGTTGGCAAATCCCAGTTGACGTTTGTGGGGGTTTTGCTTTGTTTTCTGATTTTGGTTGGTTGTGGTTGTTTTGGCCAGGAATACCAACCAAAGTTGCAAATATTGACACTGGCTCTCTCTCAATACCAGTATTGTTTAATCATGTGCTCTAGGGAAGGGAAAGAATGTTCTGCTATGGAACAATTGATTTAACTTTAGAACAGCCTTTTAAATCTTTGTTGGACATGTTATATTCCTGTGAATAACTATACATAGATTATTGTATAGTATTGTCTGTTAAGTGTTAAAATGTCATTTTTACAAATAGATGTATTTAAAGTTCTCTTGCGAATGTAGAGCTGATGAGAGGCTCATTTCCTATTCGTATCAGAAGAGGTATTCTTAAACATATTTTTCAGTATTTAGTGTGGATTTATTCCTGTTCCCTGAAACCATCTGTCTAAACATAAAAGCTGGATGATATTACTGAAGATCTAGAAACATGAACTCACCTCCTCATACTGATAGACAGTTTGTAAACAGGTTAGCTCTTGGGACTTTATCCCACAGATATATTCTGACTTTTACCTTTCATAAAATTATTCTCATGGGAATTCAAGAAGTAGAGAGCTATTTTGGTAAAATATGCATTTAAATTGCCATCTGATAAGTAGGATTTATAACACACAGCAAAAAATAACCATGACATCTGAATTTTTTTCTCAGCTAATTTTGCAATTATATATATTGCCAAAATACTTTACTAGCATCAGCATCATGATCTTTTGTGTTCCTGAAGGCAAGCATGTACTATAGGTGTTTAATGGATATACTTAGAGTGTAAGCTCTGTGGAGCAGGGACAATCTTTCTGTGGGTCTAGGTCCATGACTGGGGTGGTTCAACTATATTATCCCCTATTACATTTGCTTTTCTTTTATGTATTTATTTTGTTTGAAGCAGAAAGCACCAGTCACATAATGGTTACAAACATCAAGAAAATAATAAAAGATAGACATTCAGATCAAGCAGAGCAGAGTTAAAAAATAACAATAATAATTTAGACTGTCCTTAAGAAAAAACATATCTTCTCTCTGGTGCAATGAGCTTAGCTTGCTTTGGGAAACACATCAAATTCAGGTAAACTGTGTTCTGTTTTGTGATATCGTTTCTTACAAATAAATATAAACCTGTAACAGTGTCTCAAATATTTGGACATTATAAAAGGGACTTTTGGAAAGAGGGACACATGTGAAGCCTTGTTCTAGACCAAATAGATTTCTAGTCCACTTATCTATTGATATCATCCAATATAAATCAACTACAAATAACACTTCTACCTAGACAACATTGTTCCATTCAATTTGTGTTCATTGGATTTTTCTTTACTATGGAGCCCACTTTGCATTGTTTTGTATCTCATTTTATTGATTTAATCTTTTGTATAAAGACTCCACTGTATTTTTATTCTATCTACCAAAAAAAAATTGGTAGTCCCTGTTCAATGTCCTCTGTGAATTTGATTAAGGTGCTTTCCACTCTATCTGCCTGTAACACTGAACACTCACCACAAATCCCTGTAGGATCTCATTCAATTCCTCTTCCCTACTTGATACTGAAATGCTAACAAATTGATGGCAATTTTTGACAAATCCAGATTACCACCTAATCACTTTATTTTCCTCTTGTTGCTTACAAAATGATTGCTTTATTATACTAGCAATTTGCCTCTCATTGAAATTAAACTTCCTTTTGCAAAGGAAATATTTTTCCTTTGCAAAAATAGCTATGATGTCTTCTGTATTAAAACTCCGACTAACTGCGTGTTCGAATTTACATAACCACAATGGCTAAGTTTTATTAAAGAAAAGGTTTCTAAAATATGATAGAAATTAAAACAGCCATTTAAGCATTTTAGAAGCTAGCTCTTTTTTCCATCTGCTCTCAAGCTGTTCTTCTGGAAATTTTCTGCAGATTAAAACAGATGAAAGCTAGAACATAGTTGCAACAATGTATTTCTATTTGTCCCCAATGCTAGTCAATGGGATGTGACAACTATTAGTATTATAATTTATCCATATTCAATAAATTAAGTGATAATTAACCACTTTGTTGCCAGATTAACACACCATATCTAGCCATGTGTTTTCCATTAGAAAATCCTTTGCCCATTCTCCACAAATTCTCAAATAATTGCCTTTGATTCTGATTCTTCTGTGAGTTCTTTTAGTACACTATTAGTTTGAATTTCATCAGGCTGTTAATGTGAAGTCAATTCAAATTGTCCATTTATTATTTAATATGTTACTTTCATATTATATCCTGAGTTTTCTCTTTTCTCTCTTACTATTATTGCATTAAACATCTTATTATTCTATTACATATGGGCTGAATAGGATAGCAACTATACATCTCAGATTTTCCTTTTTTTTTTTTTTTAAGTCTTAAGTCATCCTCTTGCTACCAATCTTGCTTTAAATCTTTTTTTTTCCTCTTGTTCCCCTTTATAACCTTCCTAATAGTATTTCCATTTGTCTTTGCTGTTCTGAATTTTGCTCCTATATGGCTTCAGTATCCTCCTATATCTCAGTCTGTCCCGTTCTTTGTCTGTTTGTGATTCTCTCCATTTTCCTTGAACCATTGGTCTGTTTTTTTCCCCACTTTTTTTATTCTGTCCATAAATATTTTGTCCTTTAGAAACTTTTACCTATCTTGAACCTTTTCACCTTAAGTTAACTTCTTCGTCCATGAGAACGTGTATTTTTAAATTGAGACATTTACATAAATCTACTAGTACAGAGCCAAATCCTGCAGTCCGTACTGAATATATGCTTAAATCCAATTTTCAGGCAGTTATACCTTAATAAAGACAATAAAAATTGCTCTAGTCTTTTATTTAAGGGATAATTGTTCTGCTGTTGTATAAAATTCTTTATATTAACAATGAAGTTTCATTATATTGGTTTGGTAGGTGTTTGATATCTCTGGGAATCATGCATATTCTTTAATGACAGGCGTCTGACAGTGTATATGTAATTATTAACATATATGTTCTAATGCTAGAAAAAAGACAGGAACCCATTCCCAAAGTGAAAAAAAGTAGGCAGAGTCATTAGTGTTTGCATTTCTGAGTATCCTATCTAATAGGAGAATTGCACGGGAACCTTCATTCTGAGAGCAGAAAGGGTAGGTGTTTCTATGATTTCCCCCATTCTCCCCTCCCACCCTCTCTCCCCTGATAATGTTCCTGGGTAGAGATAGTGTGTGCTGAAGGAGACTGCAGTTTGTTTGGGCAAGGAAACTCTAATCCCTCTGGTACTACCACTATGCTCAGTATTTCTAAGAAATAGTTCCTGTTTCTACCTATTCAGTAGAAACAGTGTGCCGAAGTGAACATCAAAACAGGATTGGAGAAGTGAGCACACCGTGGACACAAGTCAAGGGGTGAACATTCAGTTTTTGATTTTTGCAGACAAAATGGACCTTAAGTATTTTTTTTCATAATGCCTTTTGAAACCACATCTGCTAGAAACCAAGATGCAGCCTTGCAAATGTCCTAAATTAGTGAATCTTCTAACGCTGCTGCTGCTATTCATTTAGTTCAGCACACTGCTAGAGGGAAAAAGAAAGGTTCCACCTAAGGCCACAGATACCTCTATGAAGCTTTCAAATTAATCCTCAGGGTTAAGGTATGCCTGGCAAAATACAGACTTATGGTAGGTGAAACTGCAGTGAAGAAATTACACTGATTTTTCTTGTTCTGATCAAATAGATGTTCAGTTCCCATCTATAATCTACAAGAAAGTCTATCCTTTTTCATCTTGTGAGATTGGGGGCAAATAGTCTCTAGTCTGATCACACAGGAATCAAAAAGGAAATATCTGGTCTGAAAAAAAAGGCTGCTTTAGTAAAATAACTAAGAAGGTTCACTGATTATCTAAAGCCTGACATTCTGCTAACTTTCTAGTAAATTTTATTGCAAACCAACAATCCACACTTGAATGAAACTAAAATTGTGTAGGTTTTAGACAAGAAGGTGACTGTATGAGGACTATTTGAATCTTAACCAGAACTATGGATAGGGATTTATATCTATTTTAAGAGCACGTGTTTTGGTTTGCTTTTCATTGCCCCTGTGAATGTTTGGCACATAACAAATGGTATCCAATTGCTGCCTAAGATATTAAAAGCAAATTCTGTTATGTTTCATATTGTGTAAATCAAGTACTTCAGCTGAACTTAAATTCAGAGGCATTATTGCTGATTTGTACTAGTTTAACTGAGCACAATTTAGCCCCAAATGGTTATATGACATAACAGTGTTTCTGTAATGTAGGTTCTTGCAATACCCTCAGGTATGTCTTAGTGTATTTATCCAGTATATAATACACTAAGAGCTAGGATTCATTTTTTAGCATAGTTTTTTTTAATGACGTATTGCTGTTTGTTATCACAGACCTGCTTAATATATCATTCTAAGACGGATAGAAATAGTGTAGGCACTTGCGAGCCAAATGGTGCTCTGTTACACTAGCATAAACCTGGAATAACTTTACTAAAATCAGTGGAATTATTCTGGATTTATACAGGCATCACTGAGAGCTGAATTTAGCCTTTTAATCTTTTTTTTTACCTTTTTAGAGTTAGTTCTTGTATACAAGGTGCAATAATGTGCACCAGCGGAGTGTGAATTCTAAAGGGCACCAATATGTTCTACATTAATTGGTCTGTGTAGACCCTGCTGGCATGCACTAAAAATTCCCTAGTGTGCATGAACATACTACAGAATATTTAGTGTGTTCCAACAGGGTCTACATAGCCCAGGGGTTCTCACTTTTTTTTTACTGGTGACCCCTTTCACACAGCAAGCCTCTGAGTATGACCCCCCCCCATACATTTAAAAACACTTGTTTCTATATTTAACACCATTATAAATGCTGGAGGCAATGCAGGGTTTGCGGTGCAGGCTGACAGCTCGTGACCCCACATGTATTAACCTCACGACCCCCTGGGGGGTCCCAACCCCCAGTTTGAGAACCCCTGACATAGCCAGTTAGTTTGTAACATGTTGGCTTCAGCTCTGGCCCCGGGCAGTGGGGCTCGGGTTTCAGCATCAGGCCCCAGGAAGCAGGGCCAGCTCTAGGCACCAGCAAAACAAGATGGTGCTTGGGGCGGCACATTTTTAGGGGGGGCATGGCCGGCGGCATTCTGGCGCCGGCCATGCCGCCCCTAAAAATGTGCCCCGGCCGCCCTAGCTCACCTCCGCTGCTGCTGCCGCTTGCGCGCCACAGCGTGCGAAACAGCTGATTCGCGCGCCGCTACTCGACCTCCCTCCCAGGCTCTCAAACCTGGGAGGGAGGGGGAGATCCCGAGCGGCCGGGGCGCGCAAAACAGTCGTTTCGTGCGCCGCTGCTCCCCCTCCCTCCCTCCCAGGCTTGAGAGCCTGGGAGGGAGGGGGAGAAGCGGCGCCCACACCGTGGCTGCTCGGAGTCTCCCCCTCCCTCCCAGGCTCTCAAACCTGGGAAGGAGGGGGAGATCCCGAGCGGCCGCGGCACGCGAAACAGCCGTTTCGCACGCCGCTGCTCCCCCTCCCTCCCTCCTAGGCTTGAGAGCCTGGGGGGAGGAGGCAGGGCTGGGGATTTGGGGAAGGGGCGGAGTTGAGGCGGGGCCTGGGGTGGGGTAATTAAAAAACGGGGAGGGGGGGCGGCCAAAATTGTTTTTGCTTTGGGCGGCAAAAATCCTAGAGCCGGCCCTGCCAGGAAGTCTAAGCCAGTCCTGGTGACCCCATTAAAATGTGGTTGTGACCCACATTTTGAGAACCGCTTAACCCAAAGAAGTTTCCGTATGTGATACACAGGGGTAAATTTTTCTCTCATTTGTAATATGTGAGGTTGCATGGTGTCAGGGTTCCCTCCCCACTCTGAACTTTAGGGTACAGATGTGGGGACCTTCATGAAGACCACCCAAGCTTATTTCTACCAACTTAGGTTAAAAACTCCCCAAGGCGCAAATTCTTCCTTGTATCATGGATTTAGTAATGCTGCCACCACCAAGTGATTTAAACAAACATTTAGGAAGGGCCACTTGGAGCCCTACCTTCCCCAAATATCTCCCCAAGCCCCTACACCCCTTTTCCTGGGAAGGCTTGAGAATAATCCCCCAAGCCCCTACACCCCCTTTCCTGGGGAGGCTTGAGAATAATATCCTCACCAATTGGTACAGGTGAACACAGGCCCAAACCCTTGGATCTTAAAACAATGAAAAAATCAATCAGGTTCTTAAAAGAAGAATTTTAAAGAAAAGGTAAAAGAATCACCTCTGTAAAATCGGGATGGTAAGTACTTTACAGAATAACAAAAGACTCAAGACCATAGAGGATCCCCCTCTAGGCAAAACCTTAAAGTTACAAAACCAGGGATAAACCTCCCTCTAAACAAGGAAATCACAAGCCAAAATAAAAGTAAGCTAACACATTCCCTTATTAGTACTTACTAATTCTAATTGAGTTGGATTGCTTGCCTTCTCGATCTGTCTCCGGCAAGCACACAGAACAGACAGAACAAAGCCTCCCCCCCCCCAGATTTGAAAGTATCTTGTCCCCTTATTGGTCCTTTTGGTCAGGTGTCAGCTAGGTGTCAGGTTACCTGAGCTTCTTAATCCTTTACAGGGTAAAGAGGGACTTTATGCTACCTTTAGCTGTATGTTTATGACACATGGGTATAAACGTGGTCAGAATAGGGCCAGAAAGTGAAAGTGTGATTGTTTCAAAATTATAGATTCAGTATTGAAAAATAGATTTTTCATGGAATCAGACAGTAGAGATGGAAAATTACTTATCAGGTCATCTAATAGATATTCTAGTAATGATCTCTAGGGAGTACTGATTCTTCTTGTTTATTTTCTAGAGTTTTGTCTAGTCTAGTTCTAAATGTGTCATGGGAAGTGTCTCCCACCATTTCCATAAAGAAGTTGTTCTCAGGAGCGGCGCCAGGGTTTTTGGCTCCCTGGGTGGGGGTCCTTCCGCGCTCCCGGTTGTCATCGGCAATTCTGCGGTGGGGGGGTCCTGCGGTGGGGGGGGTTTCCTTCCGCGCTCCTGGTTTTCAGGGCACTTTGGCGGCAGGTCCTGGAGCGAGTGAAGGCTCCGCCGCAGAATTGCCGCCGAAGACCCGGAGCGCGGAAGGCCCCCCCGCCACCGAATTGCCGCCGAGGGTGGCAAAATGCCGCCTCACCAAATCCTGGTGACCTAGGCGACCGCCTAGGTCACCTAAATGGAAGTGCTGGCCCTGGTTGTTCTACAACCTAATAGACCTTACAGTTAGAAGGTTATTCTTTATATGGAGCCTAAATATTCCATGTATTAATTTCATATGATTCCCATTTATGCTTCATGTGCTAATTAATTCTTCTGTAGTCTTGGTTTGTACATTTTTTTCAAATACTTGGAGATTCTTATGTTCTATCTTTCTTTCTAGTTCTCACTTATGGAAGCTATTATATGTAGCTCATCTACATCTTAGCTTGTAAATTTGTCAATAATTTTCTGGTAATGTGCCCAGAACAGAACACACACTTCCCGCTGCAGCTGTAAAGAGCAACATGTTGAGTATTCCAACATTGCCTCAGTGTATGGTACCTCCATATACCTAGCCCAACACTGCACTGCCCTTTTTTGCTGTCAATTCACACTGAAAACACATGCAAATTTGCTTTCAAGTACCACCTATCAATAACTGTGGGCTTGTCTACATGGTGAAGCAATGCACACTAGAATGGTGTGACTTCTTCTAAAGTGCACCAATGTACTGTGAACTACCTGGTCTGTATAGACCCTGCTGGCGTGCACTAAAATTTCACTAGTGTAATGTTGTGCAGTCTGAAATGGGACTACATTAAATGTGCATGGCTGTGCCATGTAAACAAGCCCTGTATGTAAATCCCCCTCCCCCCGATTTAACCTAATTTCATTATTTTCTGACCATGTTTTGAATCTCTTTAGATCTTTGTATAATTCTTCTGTCCTTGTTGGTATTTCTATACCTACCAATTCTCTATAATATGTAATTTTCATCAACTTGCTGCTTAGTCTATCATCCAGTTTATTGAAGAAGATGATAAAAAAAAAACACTAGACCTAACTCAGATTTATATAGTACCCCAATTGAAACCTCTCCACAACTCAATATGCTGCAGTGCCTCATAAATGTATGAGTACAGACTTTCAGCAAGTTTTCAATCCACATGGATGTTTGCCTCCAAAGCAATTTGAATTAATGTTGAAAGCAGGATTTTAGTATGTATCAAATGCCTTACTAAAATCCAAATAGTTTACATTTATTACTTTGTTTTTCTCTCTCCATATTTGTTCATTAATTTAGAAAGTTGAACAGAAATTGGACCATAAGGCTCACTCTTCATTTTTCCTTTCCCCCCTGTAAATTGAAACAGAATTTGCTTTTCCCAGTTTTTCATGAGTTTTGAACACTGCCTCCTCAGAAATAACTCCTACAGAGCACTATACTGCCCTGGATGCAAGCCGATCTGTATCCCATCAGCACTAGTAATCCTTTAGATGATGACTCAGAAAAGCATTTAAGGATGTGCCGAAATCCATCCCTATTCTGCAAAGCATTTAATGATCCTTTTGTCATTCTCCACCCACTCCTGTGCCATGCAGAAGTGGGCATCAACACCCAAACTTGCCATCCCTTACTTGAACAAATAGTTCCACTGAAATCAATGGAATGAGTCATGTGAGGAAGGGTTTGCAAGTTAGGGCCCTGAGTTTCAGATAAGATATATATATATAATATGATGATGATGAGGGACATACTGCCTAAATATAAACACAGGTCTTCCTAGAGTAAATTTTACCTCAGTCAGCAATGTGTGCAAATTTACTTGGTTTAAAATACTTTGGCTCTGATAAGAGAGACATTATTTCCACACTTTCTTCCCACCAATAATAACCCGTGAGTTGTGTACTTTTTCTACTCCCAAATCTATCAATACTTCCTCATTTCTGCCACAGTATTTCTTGATTTCTCTTTCTCCATCCAATACCTCACTGAAGCTCCTCTAAGGGGCTTCCCTACTGGAGAGCTGTTCTTCACAGCAGCACCTGTGGTCTCAAGCTCCATATGGATCCTCTTTGGTTCTTTATTTGGGCATATATGCCCTGGCTACTGGAGTTCTCCCGAAGATGGGATCTGTGTCTCAGCAGGCTACTGAATGGGGAAACGGATGCCAGTGCCCTGCTAGTGTGTGTGTGAGCTGTTCCGATGCTGGGCTGGGGCTGGGCAAGTAGGGAATGACAGGGAGAAATGTGGATTGCAGTACAGGACAATGAATGCACAGCAGCTTAATTCCATCACCACCACCTTCAAGACCACCTCATTTGGGAGCTATATTCTGCAGTTCATGAAGATAAACCTTGTGGTTTAGTAGGTCTTTGTGATTTAGTAGGCCCTGACTTGTTATGAATATGTATGTGCTGTTTAGTGTGTTATATTCAAGTAGGGGACTTGTAACAGCAGCCTGACTCACAATCCTGAATCATTTGTTGAGCACTATCCGTCCTGTGCATTGGAGGCACTGTTTTGATATGTGATTTCCTACATTAAAAAGCAAAAAAACTGACAATATAAAGTGGTGTAACCATGTTGGTCCCAGGATGTCAGAGAAAACTTTTGTTGGTGGAAGGGACAAGCTTTCAAGATACACAGACCTGAAGAAGAGTTCTGTGAAAGCTTGAAAGATTGTTCCTTCCATCAACAGAAGTTGATCCAATAAAAGACATTACCTCGCCTACTTTCTCTCAACAATGGAATCATATTGACCCCTACGGGGGTCTTCAAAGGGGTTGAAATATTCAGATACACAGAACTGTACTAATGGAGTAAGTGGTAGCAGCAGTAGATTATCTTCTCTCTTGACCAGCTACTAGTGGGCAATGAGACACATGATTTACTTGTGGATTTCATAGCTATTTGCTAAACAATACAGAAATGCTGAAACTGAGGATCTTGGGTTCAATCCCAAATTCTGAAGGTGAGTTAAATTTAACCTTAGCATTGCTCCTCTGCCAGCTGTCCCTTTTTATGCTCTTGTTAACTTCTGCTGCTATTGCCTGAGCCCAGTCCTCTTCTAGCTTCCCCTATCCTCTGCCCACGTCTATACCTGTGATCTTCTGTTTCTGTTGCCCCTTGTCTAACCCTCTTCTGACCATCTTTCACCCTTCTGTATCATGTCAGGCAGCTACCTCCTTCTCCTCCATTCTCCCAGAATGCCAGTAGGAGGCACATTGAGATCATACTATAGAGTATTCTGATTCTGTTTCTGTATCTGGTGCTATAACATCCACAGCATCTCTTGGTAAGGCTTCCATGGTTTTCCACGACCTCCATGACTTCTGCAGCAGTCAGGGAGGCTGACCCCAGGGCCACCCAAGCAGCTGGCCCTGAGGACAGCCATGCCGGATGCTGCTGGAGCGGCCCCACAGCCAGCCGTGACTGGACCCCCGGGGTACAACTTGGAACTGTGGGACCATTGTTCCCCTGTAACTCTCCAACCTGGGCTGTCTTTCACAATGCTTTGCCAGTGATGAGCAGCAAACCCCCTACAAGCACAGTTGTCACTCAGCCACCAGCATGCAGAGGCACACCCAGCTACATTGCATGAATACTTTCATGAACTATACACAGCAGGAAACCAAAGAACTTCTCAAGCCCCCAGCCTTGCACCCCAGGAATATACTGTCTTGCCCTTCTCTTGAGCAGTGAAAGTTTATTAACTAATTCACCACTTCATCAAAGGAAATTGGACCTGTAACCTGAACAGATTTCCCAAACACTTCAGACAAACTCACTGGTTAAGATAAAATAAGTCTATTAACTACAGAAAGATAGATTTTAACTGACTGTGAGTAGGCATAAAAGTCAGAGATAGATATCAAAGAAAATAAAAGATAAGGATGCAATCTAAATCCTAAACTTTATTAGACTAAGCAATATTTGGATCAAGCAGTTTTTCTCGCCCCACTGGATGTTGCAGGTAGGTTATAGTTTTCAATATACAGGCTTTCCCTTTAAGCCCAGGACCACTCTCCTTAGTTCAAGTCTGCCTTCCCAGAGTTCTTGTTGCCATCAGTGTAGGTGGGAGAGGAGAAAGGTAATTGCATGATGCCACTGTCCCTTATTTTATACCCTCAGTCTACGTGCCTGGAAAATACTAGCCCAAACACTGGTGGGCCTTCCTGAGTTGCAGAATTGAGTCATCAATTGCAGAATTGATGCTTGTGCAACTCTCTTACAGAATTGTAAATCCCTTGTTTACAACTCCCCTGCTGATTGATGGTTGTTTAATTCATGCCTGGGTGTTGGTCACCTCCTTTGTTGTTACTGGAGAACTAGCACTGGGTAATGCCCAAACTCACAACATATTTCAGTAACAACCCATACAGCAAAATCTCATAACTTTATGCACACTAACAACATACCTATTTTAACAGAACAGTGGGTTTCAGCAAATCATGACCTTTCATATGATATCTTACCAGGCATGCTTTGTATGAAATATCCAACCATGTATGAATGATGAATATGGGGGTTACAGAGTGCTACTTTGAGGTACAGCATGTCACAGAACGTGTCACCAGTAATATCATCCCCTGGTCAAATTTCAGTACCATGTTCCATGAAGGCACTAGACCTTCTAAATGAATTGGTTGTATTTCCTCTATTCTCATTCTTCGAAATAGGCGAACTGTTTTTCCTGAGACTTTAAAAAAAGAAATTCAGTCTGAGTTAGATATCTTGCAAAGAAAATGGATAAAGTTTGGCAGAGTTAAAAACAACTGAAAATAGTGGTGAGAATATTAGAAAAGTTAGACAATCTTAACTATATACATTTCTGGCACCTCTCATATCTGCTAGTTTAGTTTAGAAATTTAAAATTCTACAATGGAAGAATTTAACAGCAGCCATCCTTTTGCTGTGGAATAATGATAATATTTAGCTCTTAGATAGTACTTTCTATTTGCAAAAGCACTGTACAAACATTAATAGGACTTGTATAAGAGAAGATGAATCTTTCCTATCTGATAGGCTCCTGTTACTGTGTACCTTTCTCATAGGAGTGAGTGAGGAATCCTTCACTAAGGAAAATAGCTAAAGATAACAGCAGTAACCAATTGCTGTACTCCTGTAGAGGGAGTTAAGGAGACTGACTAATCTCTCAGTGTGGATTCTTAATATAAAAAGTAGAGGGTCAAAAATGAAAGATGCTAGAATTGGGGAAGCTGACAAGTATAGAAGCCTCCTACCAGTATCTCTCTTTAACCTTGACAATAGAGTTTTGCAATACAGAACATCTGAAGCTCTGTGCATGGCTCTTAGAGACTAAAGGTAATGTGAATTTCCATCTGCTTTGACAGCACAGAGGAGTTCGTCTTGCAGAGAATATAACTTATCTGTCCTCTGAAACCCATGATGCTCTCAAGTTTTATTTCATTTTGTGGTGGTGGTGGTTTGTTTTTTGGTTTATGTCTGAAGAACAGGGAAAAGCAGCATGGTCAGCTTCCCCTCTGACCTCTTGAGAGAAATTCTACTGAAGGGCTAGTATTTTTGTTCTTTGTTATTTTTAGTTATTAGTAACAGAAATTCTTTGTAAGTTTTCTTTCTTCTGATCAAGCATTTCTTTTCATGTGCACACAGGGAACAAATCAGACTCAGTGAAATGCAACAATAACAAAAGTGTAAACATTTTTTAATTAGGTACAACAATGTGCATTCTGACTATTTTTCTTGTATAGCCTGAATACATTTGTTAGAATGTGCAGTACAGAACTAGCAAGGTATAACTTGTAACTATCTGGAAATAGGAATTATTGATAGGATGCTTCCCAAAATGCATTCAATTTTATTTTATTGTACTAGTCTCAAATTACAAAAGGCCAGGTCACCAGATGATGATGTAAATTGCATAGGTCCATTGAAGTCAGTGGAACCAAACTGTTAATGGAGTTATGCTGATTAATACTCTCTCAAAGTATATAGAATAAATTTGCAATGGAAAGTATTACATTATGAAAATCGTAGAAATATGTGCTCCTCTTGTGATTTGAAGAAAACGTTCAGAAATGTTCACACTTCAAAAGGTTAAGAGATTCTTTCAATAATTATCCAGAATTTCAGACGCTTATCTACATTATTCAAATGTGATTCCAGTCATGCATAAAATTCCATCCAAATCAGCAAAATAGTGCTGGAAATTTCATGAGGAGAAGTTCTTCCACAAATCTTTGGTAAATTCTGCTTCTGGTAAACTGAAAATACTAGAACTGGTTCGGAGTTCCTGGACAAAAATATTTTTTTAAATCAGAAAATGCCTATTTGTTGAGACATATCCACATAAGTTTCAGTTTCAGCACTCAGCATTTTTCAGGCCTAGGGTGGTCTGAGAAGAGAGGAAGACTCACCCACACAAGACTCACCTGGAAGTAGTAATCATGGGATGTGGAAGACTCAGGTTCAAGTTCCTAGTCTGCCTGATGTGAGAAACCCAGGTTTCCTGCATGCCAGATGGATGCCTTGACTATTCTGGGGCTGGCATCCCCCTTGTTTTTTCATGAACATTTTTGAAAGGTCTAGTTTTTGTTCTTACACAGAATGAAAATAAACATCAAAACCTTGAAAAAGTTTGTGAAAGAAAATTCTTGTTTTCGAGCCAGCCCTATGAAGTACAGCCTTTCTTGTAGTACAATGGTACTTTCAGATGGGAGCAGAAGTAGAGATTTGTAGCATATGAAAATGTCTTTCCAAATCTCAAGGAGGGATTGGACTGAATTTTGGCACAGAAATTCTGGTTAGTTCTTTCTTTATCTGTACCAGCAGACCTGAGCTTAGGCACATAGTTCCTAGGCTTTTGCTTTGTTTTCCCCGCCCCAACTTTTCTTAGAAAATTTGGTCAGATATGAGTGTGAGAAAAACCAACAAGCCCTTGAGCCTCTCTCCTTTTCAAGTTTTTAATAAGAGGTGATTTTTGACTAAATGTGTAAAACCGTTCGTTTCTAAAACAAATTGTGTGGTTTCTGAGGGGAAAATGCCAGGATTTTTTAATGGGGATGAAAATGTAAAGGTGTATAGACATAAAAATGTGTCAACTACAGTTCTCTTACTCTGCCCTTCTATCAATCTGAAGCAACTAAGATTGCCACCAATCACTCTTATGCATCTTCCAAACTCTTAATTTCTTCTCAGAATTAAAGACAATGAGGATCAATTGGCCCACACCGGCAAGTGGGAAATCTAATCTGGGCAACATTAAGCTAAAGTTAAAATACATAATTCCCAGGAAAGGGAAGCTCTGAGGTTTTCCAACTAATGACTCCCACAATTTGCTTATGGATAAAACTTCCTGTCACAGTTCCAGGCAACTGCACCTCTATTTCCCCTCAGAGGTTCAGCTAGGGCACCCACTCTCAGGCTTCCAGCTTCCCAGCTGTTGCCTTTCCTGGGTGGTGACACATCTCTCTCTCTCTCTCTCTCCCTTCTGACCAGGGCAATTCCAGGCTGCACAGTTCTGTCTTTACTGTGTTTATTCCCAGCAGAGACAGGCAGCCCAAGCATACCTGCTTGTTGTGTCTTCAGAGAGTTAATAGGTGTAATTGCAATGGTTATAAGTTACCACACAGTTCTTTCTTGCAAGCCTTATTTATTAAGGTAAAAGTACTACAGAGAAAACATATTAAAAACAGTAAAAGAGTACAAGCATGCTAATACATTTACCAGAGATCACCCCACCCCTAACATGGATTCTGGCAGGAGAGGTCCTTCAGCCTCCCTAACCCAAAAGCATTCCTTGTGATTTAGAAGTTCATTAGAGCTTCAGCTAAGAACAAACACACTCATAGCATGTTTAGTCCACCCTTTTTACAGTTCAGGGGTCTTTGATATAGAGTTACTGAGAGCAGGTAATTAGGAGACAATGGGTTTTCCTACCCAGGACTTAGCTTCAAAAGGGTGGATTTGAAATGGGTCATTTCCATTACCTAGGTACTTCCTAGCAAATCCACTACACAGGTATTGTTCCAAAAAGTCCTTTGAAGTTCCTAAAACCTTCCAGAGATTGCATTAATCAGTCTTCTAGAGAAGGTACATACATATAACACACATATAATTGCATTTTTAATATAATGGACCCCAAAGATGTTGAACTTAATTCAATAAAATACATTCAGGATATTGCCATTCTGTCACATATCCATCTCTTAATCTAAGAAGAACTCCTGTTAGGTGACAAACAAGAGTTACTCCCTCCTTTTCTGTGCAGAGTACCCTATTGTTTCCTATATATTAAGAAACAGGAATGGAAAAACAAAACACAGGTTTAAACCAATTAGGAATAGTTTGACCCCCAAAACCTGAAAGTTTGAGGTCAAACGTCATGATATATAAAAGCTTCTTCTTGAGAGGGGTGTGTGTGTGTGTATGTATATATTTGTTTGCCTGAGGAAACAGATCTTTATCTCTCCTTAGGAATAATATCTTGTTCCTACCATGTAATGTCTCATATCATATGATAAGACTTGAAGGATGTGAAAATAATAATAATATTACTGATCAGTATGATATTAGCTTTCTACTGATATCTTACATGACACCTTTTAGAAAGACAAGGTGGGTGAGGTAATATCTTTCTATTGGACCAACTTCTGTTGATTGCATAAGCTTGAAAGCTAATCTCTGAACTCTTCTTCAGGTCCTTTTAGATACAGGTTATGACATTAGTGTATTAGGGTACACTCAACTTGTCAGTCAGCTGAAACTCACTACTAGATACCAGTAAGCCCCTTGCCCTTTTGCACTGGAATGCTGTTAGGGTCACAGTGAGCACACAGTGGGAGGGAAAGGAATGTTGAAAGTTATAAGCACTAGCCAGGGTAAACGTTAGAAAACTAAGATAAATAGCTTTATAAAGGTGATCCCAGCTGATAATCTAGGGCTAATACTGAAGTGCAATACATTAAATGAATTAAACCCTCTGACTAAAAAGAGCATTGAAGAAATTTATTATACACCAACACCATCCACATGGCCATATCAGAGGATGGTCCCCTCCAGTCAGAGGATGGTCCTCTACAATAAGCTTTGGAATCAGGATATATAAAACTGAGGTCAGTATGTAGGACCTCAGAGCTTGCTGAATCCCTGTGTGGCCTCATCCAGGGTCACAGGACTAAGAAGAGTTACCGGAACCTCTGTGAACATCTCCCCTTGGCCAGGGTCACAGGACCAAAAAGAGTTGAACGAACCAACAAAGAAACTGCAGAATCCCAAGTGTGACTGACGCCTGAACCAGCTGCATGGAAAGGCGTTTTCTTCATTGTAGGTGTAACAGGATAAGAAATAGTGAGATTTCATTTCAAAGATTGTATTTCTTCTTCTGTTTTTTAATATAAATAACTGATGGTTATCTTGTTGAGTGCATGCAGTTTAGTGAGACTTCAGGTAACCTAAGTATTGCTCTAGGCATACCTTCCTTTATAAATCCAAGCAAATTGACCCAAGGGATTTGAACAATAACTTTAAGCAATGGGTTTGGATATTGTAAACATGTCCCTTCAATATAAAACCCTTAAATAACAAGGACCTCACTCTTAAAGTGCATCCTTATTTCTTGGAGAAATACTGGAAGTGTGATAAATACGTTAGATACTAAAGAACTGATGATCATAAGTAAATGTTTTACGAAATCGTAGTGATTTGCACTATTCCTTTATATAACTACTGAGCATCAAACCTAGTCTGATGATTGCTTGCAAGACTGAAATGGTGAGTTCAGTACATGCCTAGAGCAATGCTTGTGTTTACACCTGACTGAGGAACTGATGTGGTTCTGGAATAATTCATAAATGGTTGATTAGTTAAGAATAACCAGTTTTCCTGATTGAAAGATACTGTGAAAGATGAAAGCAGGCCTGAAGGAAACATAGATTTCTATTAGTAATCTAATGCTCCCTGGACTCAATAAAAAGGGAGTAACATTTATCCAATTGGCAAATATAGTTTTAGATTTTAACTTTAAAATCTAACTGGTACCTCAGCAAATTCATATCGTTGACTCCCTTTTATGCTTAAACTCCTGTGTCACCAATGGGTGCACAGTTTTCATTATTCGCTGAGAACTAACAAGATAGTGATGGTTCAAAGCACTTTATATATTGGAAATTAAGTTAATGAGAGACTGTTACACCCTGTCTCTATAGTTACTACTTATGATGAATTTCCCAGGTTGTTGACTTCTGCTAACGGGCAGACATTGCTGATTTTACTATAAGACTTTCTGTTCTTTTTTTTCTAAAGCTTTAATTAATATTTTAGCACTGAGTCAATTAAAGAGAAACCCTGCATTGTGAGAAAATAATTGTTCTTAGAAATTAAAATATTTTGTTTTTAACTGGAGCTACTCAAAAATATCCAGAATTGGACATGCAAATAAATATTTGCATATGGTAAGAAAAGATATTCTGATTGGGTATTTTATTAACCTCTATTTCAGTGAGGCTTGTCAATATAATTAATGACATTCCAAGTTAAAATATTCATGTGAAAGCAAACACTGCCTAATATGGGCCAAGACGTTTTGTTTTTCTTTAGTTATAAGGGATATGGAGTTAAAAATTACAGCACCAATCTTTGCTTATAAAGCAGTGTCTCCGTCAGATTACAAATTGTTATAAAATCTAAGCAATACAAGTACGAGGCCATTGAGTTGAAATAAGCCTCTCTTGATGCTGTGCCACTTTAGACACCTTGGGTATTACTGTCACTTGCTTTGAAAAATCTTTTACCCTCCCTTAGGTCACTCCTATTTGTTGTTGTTATGAATTTAATTAAGAACTGTTAATGTGATTGTTTATAACATTGCTCCTTCCAAGGGTTGTGGTAACACACACACACACACTTATGCCCATGTGGTGTTATGCTAGCTCTAGTGGAACAACTTGAGTGTTCTGCTCAAGCTAACTTGCAGTGAAGACAGGGTTATGGAAATAATTGGAAACAGACGTTTGGGATGCAGTGCAAGTTGTAGGTGTTTTGTGTGACTGAATCCCTTTGCAGTGTTGGGGCCAATCATAGTTCCTGCACTCAAGAATTTACAAGTCTACAGATATTGCATGTTCTCCTGGCAGCTCTCAGTTGCCAAGAGATAGGAGCTGTCGTGCTGCACAATCTGCTGCTGCCTTTTCTGAGCACTTTACCTGCTTCTTTCCCGTTTGGCCCTTTACTGCACCTCTTTCTCTGCACCAGCTTATCAAGGAGACAGTGCACAGGGCTTCCAGAGAAAGCACAATCTGTAGAAATGCTAGGGGGAGAGAGGCAGGAACATAAAGTGGCCAGCAGCGAGCCAAGATGGACATTCCACAAAAGCTGAATGGGGTTGAGTGTGAGACTCTCTTTCCAATACTGGAACAAGGGGCGCCTGGCGTCCTGGAGAAGGAGTCTAATATGTTTTTCCTATTTTGTTGTGATATCATTATAATTAACCTTACTCCCTGGTCTCACGCCCCTCCTCTCCCCCCCCCCCCCCCGGCCTTTCTTGTGCAGTTCTGCATTGGCAAGGAGTTTAATTATATGTTCTAATTTAATAAAACAGTTTCATAGAGCTTGTGGGGAAAAAAAGCCTACATGTTACAGGTCCTGCTTCACCCCACCCCCAAATCATAGAGTTGGGCTATTTTACTGCATTTTATCATATGTTGCTTGATTAAGATGTTGAGAGAGATGTCTCTGCTGCCACAGAATCTCATGCTGTTCCAAGGTATGCAGTAAGTGGACCCTATTTGGCCTTATCTAGATTAGGATTTAAAGTGTGATGATAACATAGTAACTAACGGGTTTCTAGGTAGACTACCAAATTAGCATGTGTTAAAGTAGGGACGGGCAAACTTTTTGGCCTGAGGGCCACATCGGGTATCCGAAATTGTATGGAGGGCTGGTTAGGGGAGGCTGTGCCTGGCTCCCCGCCCCCATCCAACCGCCCCGCTTCTCACCCCCTGATGGCCCCATCCAACCACCCCTTCTCCCTGACCGCCCCCAGATGCCCCCCCTCTCCTTCCTGACTGCCTCCCGGGGACCCCTGCTCTCATTCAACCCCCCTGTTCCCCGCCCTCTGTCCGCCCCGACCCCACCCCATCCACACCCCTGCCCCCTGAACTCCCCTGCCCTCTATCCAACCCCCCCTGCTCCCTGCCCCTTACTGCGCTGCCTGGAGCACTGGTGGCTGACGGTGCTGCAGCCGCGCCACCCAGAGCACCAGGACAGGTAGCCCTGTCGCCCGGCTGGAGCCAGCCACGCCACCGCACAGCACAGAGCACCGGGTCAGGCGGTGGCTCTGCAGCCCTGCCACCCAGAGCATTGCACTGGCGGCACAGTGAGCTGAGGTTGGGGGGGGGGGGGGACAGCAGGGGAGGGGCCGGGGGCTAGCCTCCCAGGCCAGGAGCTCAGGGGACGGGCAGGAGGGTCCCGCGGGCTGGATGTGTCCCGCGGGCCGTAGTTTGCTGACCTCTGTGCAGGGCCGGCTCCAGGCACCAGCCCACCAAGCTTGTGCTTGGGGCGGCACCTGGAGGGGGGCGGCGCGGCGCTCCGGCCGCCGGGGAGAGCGGGGCCACAGCCGGGCTCGCCGCCCTCCCCCCGGCGCTCTGGCCGCCCTCCCCCCCGCGCCCTCCCCTACTGGGGCTCGCCGCCCTCTCGCCGCCCTGCGCTCTGGCCGCCGTGGGGAGAGCCGAGCCCCAGCCGGGGCTCGCCGCCCTGCCCCCTGCGCTCTGGCCGCCGGGGGGAGAGCCGAGCCCCGGCTGGGGCTCGCCGCCCTCTCGCCGCCCTGCCCCCTGCGCTCTGGCCGCCGGAGGGAGAGCCGAGCCCCAGCCGGGGCTCGCCGCCCTCTCGCCGCCCTGCCCCCTGCGCTCTGGCCACCGGGGGGAGAGCCGAGCCCCCGCCGGGGCTCGCTGCCCTCCTCCCAGGGCTCCGGCCGCCCTCCCCTCTGTGTTAAAGGCAGAGTTAAATCTTGGGCTGGCTGTAACTCAAACAGTTTAGTGCATTTGACAGGTGATGTGCCTTGTCTACACTAGACTTTTAAAACATATGTTAGCACATTAGCTAACACATGGTGACATCACACCTTAAATCCTAATCTCGACAAGGCCTTTGCTATATTAGGAATTGTATTATCTTTCCCTTCTTTCTACTCTCCAGCTCAGTCTGATGAGAATAATGTTCCTCAGGGAATCTTGCAATGGCTAGTTTAGAAGTGGACTCTTTCATGTCTGCAAGGTGGAAAATTTAAGTAATGGATCCAATTAGCAACTACTCCTGGGTTTGCAGCTTTGCTTCTCTTGTTCAGAAAGAGAAGAAAAATGCTCAAAGGACCAATCATTTTTGTGCATCCTACAAATGTGCATACGTATACACACATCTATATCTGCTTTTGGATAGTGATGTAAAACATTGAAAAAAATCTAGGTCAAAGGCCCTCTGGAAAGGGCAAAAAGTTATTATTCAAGTCTGTCTGTTGTAACTCCAGGCCCTAAATTGGGAGAGAACATGATAATTGGTTATATGCAGCATGGGAGTTAAAACATTTGTTTGTATGAGCTCTCCATGTGTTCCCGGGATTAACTACCAAGGAGCAGCTCTGGGAAGTGTTTTCCAACTGTGGAGAGTTAGTAATGGTTTCCAGGGCTTGTGTAGCTCTGTATGCTCTGAATATATTAGGTTGGATCAGGCCACAATTGCAAACCAGGTAATTTTTGAGATACAACATCTTTGTATTAATATGTTTCTAAATATAAATATTATCTAGTGACAACGACGTCCAGTTCTGTTAAATGAATGACAGAAAAATGAAAATGTCAAGCTTAAACTTACTATGTCCTTTATCTAACCTTCCATACTGATATGTTCAGTATGAACCATGTAATCAAATGGTACAGAAATCTCAAATTAATAACATTTAGCATAAAAATTCATCTTAGTAAATTAGTTAAATTAATAGCCATCCTCTTTCAAGTTACAGTTCAAGAGCCAAAGATTTTACCCTTGTAAAATGAGGGATGTTTGGCAATATTTGCAGTAGGTCTTTGCTATTTCTTGTTTGCACATTAGTATCCCCATTCCAAAATCCTATCCGTGAAGCAAAGCTTGTAAAATATTTGACCTGAACCATAAAATATTCTAAATCATCATTGCTTTGACTTCAGCCAACATCTGAGAGTCGCCAGTAGCGCATTAAAACCTTTTGGTTTGCAAATTACTATTAACATTATTAGCCTGTGGTTTGTGATATTTTCAGAGATCAAGTTTGCATGTGTTGGTATAGATGACATTGCTCAAAACATGGTGAAAGTCGTGTAATTCTTTGAGCAATGTTGCCTAGTAGATGGAGCACTGGTCTGAGACTAAGGAGATATAGGGTCTATTACCAGCTCTGCTACTGGCCTACAAGGTGAACTTGGGCAAGTCACTTTGCTTATCTGTGCCTCAGTTTTCTCTTCTGTAAAGTGGGAATAATGATACTGGCATCTTTTCGAAAGTGCCTGAGATCTACTTCTGCAAAACACTGTATAAGAGATAGGGATTCTATATCTGATTGGCTGAACATGTACCTTCTGATCAAGAGGGATATCCAGATCAGAATATTTGAGATCCGCATGATAAAATAGCTTGGTGAAACCATTGTCGGAAAGAGACTCTGAATTTTATTTGAGCTTTTTCATCTAAAGGGGGGGGGGTCTAGAAAAAAATATTCCTATCTTCTTTGTCACCGGTAAGCAGTGACTTAGTACATTACCTTTTCAAGGGCTTGTCTACACGTACAGAGCTGCAGCTGCACCGCTGTAGCACTTAGTGAAGATGCTATCTACAATGATGGGAGAGCTTCCACCTCCACGAGTTCTCCACCTCCCTTAGAGTCCATAGCTATGTCAACAGCAGGGCTTCTACATGGGTTGTTAGGTCAGTTATAACTGTATTGCTTAGGGGTCTTTGATTTTCTACACCCCGAGCGACGTAGTTATACTAGCATATGTTTTTTTGTAGTGTAGACTAGGGCTAATTCCTCCATTATTGGGAGTTATTTTATATTTTGGCTGACATGGCCTACTTTTACAATGAAAACCTTTCCTGATGCTGGGGTCCTTTTGTTGCACCAGACTAGCACTGTGTGTGTTACTCCTGGACAGAAGCCTACATACTCCCATAGATTTATAGTTCTGTCGGGATTCCTTCAGTTACTATTTTCACTGAAATAGGTTAGTTTTGGGAGTAGTGGCAGTGACAGAGATGTTGTGTATACAAAAAACAAGATGCCAAAATCCCAAATTCACACAAGCTCAGACTTCTTCCTCAGGGTTGTGGCTCACTATTAACTTAGACATTGTGAATTCATGAGAGAATTTTCCTTTACCTCTCCCTCTAGTTTTTATGCTGATACTCTCAATAGTTTGCATGGTTCAAGTACTTGTGTATTTTAGTAGGAAATAAGACATTCTAGTGGGAGTTCTTCATCCTTGTTGCTAAAAGGGTAGTTTTTCTGCCTCTTAGTCTGGCAAAAAGGTTGTCATCCATTCCTCATTATTCATATGCCATCTTCCTTTCCCTACTCATGATTCTCATTCATAGATCCTGTTTCAGAGTCGTGGCCAATTTAAGGATCTGCTAAAGAGACCTCCTCTCCAGAATCAGCAATAACAACACCCATTGTCATGTGCATCCTTGGTAGCTCCTTGGTCCTGGTTAGGTTTGGTTAATGTAATGACAGATGAGTAATTGGAAAAGCAGCTTTCCTGAATGTTGCAGGAGGGACTGTGTTTGGAAGGAAGTATGTGGACCCATTGCTAATGCCTTTTCTTATCAAGGTAACAGAGCCAGATGAAGAGTAAGTCTGACGTAATTTATTTCCCTGGCATTAATACACTGGCTTTGGTAAATTCAACTCTTTGGGGAAGAGAGCTTGCTGAAAGCACAGCTCACAGAAAGCACATTCTGGCCAGAGGAAATCCTGTTGCATTAGATTTGTGCAATTTACTGTGTTGAAAAGCACTGTGAAAAATAATCCAGGTGATTTTACTAAACAAACAGAGCAAAGAAAACCTTAGGAGATCATATTGCTATTCACCATCTATAAAACTTTAAGGTTATGAAGAGCCATAGAAGTAAACTTATGCTTCTGTTTCTATGTTAGCTGCCTGCAATGAGCCAGTATGCAATATTCATAGTGCACAGTGGGTGTCCATCTTACTCTGAATCTCAGTCCAGTAGTTGAGATATTACATTCTTGTCTATGTTTAGTAGCTTTTTGACACATAGGATCATATAATAAGTAGTTCTTCCCTCGGTAAATTGACATTGATTTTACTAGGTACTTGATAAACTCTTTATCCTTTTGTATATGAAAGTCTCACCAGAGTGGAGAGAGATGAGCATTTCTTGGCTTGTACCTGTGGACCCATGCCAGAGAAAGTAAAGATTTTCTGCTCTTCAGATGAGAGATACTCTTCCCCCTCCCCCCCAATCCCCACGTTGTTACAAGTGTTTCTTCCTTTTCCCTAGTTGACCATGAAGTACATAAGGATTTTTTAAATGGCTGAATTTGAATTGAGTGCTCTGCCATCTGTCTTTCAAAACACTGTGGTGCACTGTTGCTTTCCCTCCTATCCCTGCCTTCAAACTGAAAATCTGTTTTTGGTTCTTGCTTGAGTAAATTTTCCTAAGCCTCTTCAGTATGTCCTGGCAGAACAGTCACTCTGAAATATCCTTTCACTGCATGATAAGTTAATGATCAGAGCTGATGAAATTCAAAATGATGTTCTCACAGCACACCTGCTAATGCATAGGGACATTGACTGCAGTAGGCTCTGCAGTGCCAGCTATATTTTCAAGAATTACTATGCTAACTTAAAGGGAGAACATCAGGTTGACAGATTTAAACTTGAGCTTACTCTATAGCCCCTTTTTGGCTGCTTTTAATTAAGTGCAGTATATTAAAATATTAAAAGTAATGATGATAATCCTGTTGCTATATCAAACTCTGACCTTGAGGAACTGAAAAGAGAGGCTGACTGGAAACACTGCACAATATGCATGAGTACGGAGAACAAAATTAAATGTATAATTCTAAGCCAACAATGCTTTGTGGTGTCCAATGGGAAATACATTGTTGGTCTGCCTCTGGAGCAGCCAGAATGGAAATTGTGCCTGGGAGTCACAGTATCTCTCGATCATCCTACTGCTCTGGGAAGGAGTAAGCTGTGCAAGGTCTATTGCCAGCACAATGTATGCTCTCTGAAAGCATAAGTTCACCACGAGGCTGTAAAGGCTATGCCTACACCTTGCCCTCCTCACCTGCTTGTGTGTGGGGGGCAGGGAGGGCATGGATTTAGTCCCTAAACAAGTGGGCTTCAAAGGGATATCCATAAACACCAGGGAAGAAATGTCATGTGATTTACTGTTTGTGATTGATCTGGATTCCATAGTTAACATTATTTTAGTACAACAAAACTTTACTAAACCACAATTCATTGGGGGGAAAGTCTCTCCCCTTACATCAAGATCAATGGAAGTGGATTCAGAGGGCCCATGATCCCTGGAGGGGCTGTTACTGACCCTGCTACCAATGAGAGGAGACTTGCTGCAGCCAGAAGGATGGCGACACCACCAAGAAGAGATGGCTAACAGTCAGAGAAAGCAGCCATGAGAATAGGATGGGTCAGCCAAGGACCTACCGTCACTGGAGAACTCCTGTGAGGATCCAGACATTAAAGACAGCAGAAGAAGTGGAGTAAGAGTCATGAGGGGTGCAGTGGCACCCAGGTCATACAAGGTGATTATGCAAGAGGGACAGGTGAGCCAAAGGATCAGGAGACACTTACAAGCCAGCAGACACAACACCCAAAGAAAACCTATATACATATGGAGATAATCACAGAACAGGGAGACACAACCATCCAGAGGCCAACCCCACAGGGAGGGAGGAGACTCCAGAGAGTATTTGCTAGACTTGGAGTTAGGTGAAAGTTGGACAGACAGAGGTCACTTCTCATGTGGTTGCCTGTTGAGGAGACCAAACTATCTCAAAGACAACAACAGACTCAGCTGTTACATAATGGGACATGAGGTGGGTTTCTAATGTTTATACTGATGTTTGTAAGATAGGGAAGGTGTATCATCAATGGAACTGGAGTCCAAATGCCAGTGTTCCCTGGAGGAGCTGTTATTGATGGGACACCAATGGAACAGGGAACACAGGGAGTTAAGCTGGAAGCAACTCAGTTACATGGACAGAACAGTCCACAAGGTTTAACAAAATTCCCCCTTTTCAACATAACTTTGCGAATGAAACACCCTGTTCTCAGCTAAAATTTTAATATCAGAGTCCTGGAGGACAGTCTGATACTGCTCACAATGTCATTATATTCTCAAATCATTCCGTACTATTTTCCCCAGCATACTGTGAAGAATTAATAAGAATAAGAATGGCCATACTGGTCAGACCAAAGGTCCATCCAGCCCAGTATCCTGACTTCCAACAGTGACCAATGCCAGATGTCCCAGAGGGAGTGAACCTAACAGGTAATGATCAAGTGATCTCTCTCCTGCCATCCATCTCCACCCTTTGATAAACAGAGGCTAGGGACACCATTCCTTACCCATCCTGGCTAATAGCCATTAATGGACTTAACCTCCATGAATTTATCTAGTTCTCTTTTAAACCCTGTTATAGTCCTAGCCTTCACAACCTCCTCAGGGAAGGAGTTCCATAGGTTGACTGTGTGCTGTGTGAAGAACTACTTCCTTTTATTGGTTTTAAACCTGCTGCCCATTAATTTTATTTGATGGCCCCTAGTTCTTATATTATAGGAACAAGTAAATAACTTTTCCTTATTCACTTTCTCCACACCAATATTTAAAACATCTGTAAACTGCAATTGCCAAAGTAGTATTGTTTTGTGATTTGCATTATCCTTGCTTTTTATTGTGTTGCACTGGGGCCCCAATTCAGCAAAGCAGTTAAGCATATAGATTCATAGATTCTAGGACTGGAAGGGACCTCGAGAGATCGAGTCCAGTCCCCTGCCCGCATGGCAGGACCAAATACTGTCTAGACCATCCCTGATAGACATTTATCTAACCTACTCTTAAATATCTCCAGAGATGGAGATATGTTTAAATACACCTCTATTCAGCACAGAATTTAAGCGCTATTAACTTTAGGCAGAGTAGTCAGAACCAGAATCCCCAATCCTGAAACAAGAGTAAGTGTTGGCTGGGTCAGGATAGTGGCAGGTCAGAAGCAGGAGACAAACTGGAGATCAGAATCATGAGTCAGGTACCAGAAGTAATGCCAGGAAATCAAGCCAGGGGAGCAGGAAGCACAAGAAACACAGTCAACAACAGGGTGAAGGCCAGTTGATCAGACAACTTCCTTTTCCTGCTGCTGGCTTAAGTAGAGCCAGTGGGCTCATTGGCTGCTCCCAGACTTTGCCAATAGAACCTCAGGGGTGGAGCCTCGAACTGGGGCTAGGCTTCATGGGTGCCAGGTAAGTAATTGTTAGCAGGCTGCCAGATGGCAGGTTGGAGCGTAGCCACTCCTATGAACCCTGCAGTTCTGCGTTCGAGCTCCATGGATCATGATAGGAATTAAGCATGTGCTTAAATGCTTTCCTGAATTGCGGACTAGCTTACAACATTTGGTAATGTGTGATGGATGGAGCTCCGTCACAATTGTCAGTTACGGAGGTTGTGCTATATGTATATTATATTCCAGTCTTCTCTAGAGTATGACAAAAACTCAAATTGTCTAACTGGGAGGTGTTTTGGATTGTTTTTTTCTTTAAAGTGAGAGTTTGTGCCTGTGCAGGGACATCTGTTTAATTGGAAGTTAACATATGTGGCTTTATCCAACACTCAGTAAAGTCAATGGAAACACGTCCGTTCCTCAATCTTTGAATTATGCCATGTTATTAGCAAAATAAATAAGTTATAATTTGATAACTTTTTAACTGCATGATGTGTAAGGTTGTACTTTCTATACAGTGTTACCAAAGGAAGAAAATATACAATACCTTATGGGGGCATGTCTGATCTTATTAGCGGAACAGAGTGCTAGAACAGAACACTCACTGCTTTGTGAAAGCATGGCTTGGCATGAGGCCAAGCCAGTAGAATTCACGAAGAGTGTGACCCAAAGTGTTTATTATAATGCAGGCTGCATTGTTGTATATTGTTGATGAGAGTGAGGGGGTTGTGACTCTGAAAGAAGAGGAAAAACGGTATGCCTGTTGAATAGCGCGCACACTTAGGGGAGTGAAGTCATTCAGAGTAAATGTGTAAGTACTGCTCAGAGAGAATAGGGATTTCAGAATCTGGCCATGGTATCTAATAAATGCTAAACTTATAGGATTTTTTAATTGCTTAATGTTTTGTTTTCTAAAAGCAGATTAAACTGAATCTATTAGAATTATCCAGCTATGCCAGAAGAAGGAAAGGAGGCACTGGATGTGGTTTAATTAGGCTGCAAATTTATTCCTAAATGTCAGGGAGTACCCGGCAGATAAAAGTGTACAGAACAGATAATTCCATAACCATTTACAGATACCCCGGAGGGCCTGCAGTTAGCCATCCTTCTTTAGCCATCCTGGTCCCCAGCCAACCTGCTGCTTGGACCTTACCACCCCCTCCCTTTAATGAGTGGTAAGGTGAGCAATAAGTGAGGGGGGTTGGCTCCCTCTCATACCACTCACAGGAGCCCCAAATCCTCCTGTTTCTTGTCCCTTAAAGAATACCTTCTTTAAATCCTTTCCAAATCCATTTTATCTGGTCACTGTATCCCTTCCCTATGGAGTACGTGCACTGGACATCTGCCCCATGCTTACATAGTGAGTAGCGATATCATAGCCTAACCACCGTTTCATGTTCACCCCAGCTAAGCCCCCAGCCCAAAGGCAAAACAAAAAAAACCCTCACCTTGGCCAATCTGGCAGTGAGGGAAAAAGTTCCTTCCCAGTCCCCACAAGAATGGAGTGACCAACACAAAGCCCACAGTGGATCATGGAATAAACCTGATATTTAACTACTTCCTTGGGTGGGAGGGAGGGTGTGGTTATGCCTGGTTTAGGTAAAAGAGCGGAGCTTTTCCTGCACTGGATTGGACCTAAAAATAGTGTCTCCTCTCTTCTGGTCACCTAGGGAGTTGGGTCAACATCCCCATGCTGACCTGGTCTGAGGCTGCCACAGCAAGTCACTCTCTAGCTATCTAGCTCGCAAAGAGTTCCTTATCCTACAAACCATACAATAGCCCCCACCACTTAATGTGCAGTGAGGTCATTATTGGTTGAATATAATCTTTTCACTGTTTTTGTATCTAGAGAACTAAATCATGGTTGTAAATGTTTTGATTTGTCAATTAGTGAATCCATTTGTTAATCTTCTTCCGATTTGATTTTATATGAATTTTGCAATACACAAAGGAGAATTGCCATAGGAGACATATGGTAAATTCCGTTCCAGTACCGTGATGGGACATCTTAGGGTTTGAGCATCTGTTCAGGAATATTGCTTAGTAATTTTGCATTCAAGTGGATCATATATCCCAGTACATTTATTGACCTCTTTGGTAAAATATTCAATAAACACATAAAATAGATTACAAAGAGCAATCTGAAAAATAAGCTTGGTATTTTTAATGTTTGTAATTCATGTAAATGCTAAATGTTTGCCATAAACTGCATAGGAGAGAAGCGAGAAAAGGGAATAATTTAAGTTTAGTTCAAAATTTGGCAGGTAGCTTAAACATGAACAATACAGAAGATGGTGCTATTTTGAAATGGAAGATAAATAATAGAATTAATGTGTTTACCTTAAGTGAACATACTGAAAATGGGAAATGAGATACAAATGATGTAGGGAAATACCTAGTAGTTATAACTGAAAGGCACTACGTTGTTTCTCACAGCTGTCAACTTTGGCTGGTACAATCACATATACGTATGTAGGAGAGGGGGAAAATTGCCAGAAAGATGGCCTTATTTCTCTCAACCATTGACACAAACTGATAAATAATGCTGATAAATAATGCTGTGATGCTGCTAACATGCATGTGCCTAATGTAAAATTATGTATGTATGTATGTAAGTGTTTGCACGATTGGCGCCTAAGGAGGTATTGCTAATATTTTGTTTAAGGGTTCATATTCTGCTCTGGGAAGGGTTTATTCCATACACCTAGGTTGATACAAAGAGAGATGTTATTTGGATAATGATGCAAGCAAGCAAGGAGGAAAAACCACTAGACACTTCAAAGTGATGCTGGATGGATATGAGGCCATCAAGTTTCTTCACTATCATAAGTGAGATTAGAAACTCAGGTTTGTGTCCAAAAACCCATTCCCAGACTAGTTGAGCTAAACTAGAATCTCTTTTAGCAGTCGGCAGTATTAGAATTCTTGATACTCACTTGAGCAGGTCTGACATTCCACTTTACAGAGAACAGTTTTTACACATACGCACTAGCCAGTATGTTACAAACCTCAGAATTAAATAAGTATCAAAGCAAAAAATACCTACCCCTACTCCTGAGGAGATGAAAAACACCTATAATCTGCATAACTTTTACACATATATCTACAAATGACAAATACAACTAAACCTATATAACCAAAAAGATTCCTGATGTATTGCAGTCATACTTTCTCCAGGCCAGGGTTACAGTCCCTCTGTAACATTTAAGTTAAAAGGAGATAGTGTTCCCTCCTTGGTTGACAGCTTCATCTCTGCAGAGGCAAATTGAAAATGTCAATAAATAAATTTGCTCTAATAAACAGGCAGAATAGACGGGATCCACTTGGCCAAACAGAACTTTTCAATTTAACATTGACAAATCTGTAGATACCAACTAAATCATGCAAAATTCAACCCATTCCATTAGTACCTTTGAATGTTTACAGTATATATTCCTGTTTGGAAATTCCTATGTTATTAAAAAAAAAAAATCAAGGTTGGTTCTCTGTTATGTTAACAGCATACAGAGAAGTTATATAAAACACTCTTTGTGAAAGTTTGCGATGTAACACTACATTATTTTTTAAAACCCAAAACCTTAACACGTAAGAGACAAAAGTAAAAAGCGAGAAAGCAGGCTGCTCCCTAAAGTAGAGAGGCACACCCCACCTCACATTAGGCTGGCTCCTTGCAGTCTGGTTTCTTAAGACCCAGATTGCACGCTTTCCTACAAAGCTCTCTACGCTTCAGGCAGAACCAGGAAACATTTTATAATTTAAAGTTAAATTAATAACTTATCATGATAAATGCTGTTTTCAAAACACCACAGCTTTATGCCCAGCAACTCCTACTCAGTCACTGCAGGGACTCTATTGACTACCAAATACCTCTTTGTACAGACACATTGAAAAATCAATGTAGCAATAAATATTTTAGTGTGCCTGTATAGCTAATGCAGAATTGTATTTACAACAATTACTGCATTCCAAAAAACCACACACTTTCTCTCATTGACCATACATGCTCTTAACGGAATTGTTTTCCTCCTTTTTTTTTTTTTTTTAAATATCTGATTTTTTTTCATTACTCTAAATACTCTACCCTTTATTCATATTCCTACAGTGCCAACATTTATAGGAATTACTACATAAAAACAAACATATATAATGCTCATAGGTTTCTGTCTGTTTTAGTCCTTCATTAATTAATACTTTCACTTGAGCACGACTGAACATAATAGTAACTAATCAGAAACAATCATAATTAACACATTTTAGATTTCCTTAGGGTCAAAGCTGTTGGTTCCCTCCTCCCCCAACGTAATGAGAATTTATTTGCTTTTTCTGCTCACAGATCTTCTCTCTTGAATTCAATCAAATAAATTAGTTACTCCAAATGCAGACCTCTCTTCCCCTCCTCCCAACTTAATGATTAAGGGACCATCCATAAAGTTTACAAAACTCACTTAGGAAAGTATAATTCTTTCAATAGTTACACTAAATTTATTCCTGAATGAACAGAGGGAATATTTTTAAAATGTCAGATGTATTCCACAAACAGAATCTGATATAATCCTGAGATTTAAAAATATTTGTCTTGATAATGAAGAGAGGCAGTGAACAACTCTGCATATAATGTCTTCAAAACAGCTCTCTTCCAATATACAATGTAACTAGTTTTTAAATATGTTTCACACCAGGTCTGATCAGACCTCAGCAAGTTTGGTTCCACAAATTGTGCAGAGCTGAACAACAAAACTGCTCACAACTTGAAAATTCATTGGGACTAATAACTGAGTCTATCGTACAAGTGTGTGGTGTGGCATAAAATAAAAGCAACAAATTACAGATTGGCCAGACAAACTAGGTTAAACTAGCATGCTAGGCGGAATGTTTCTGAGCAGGTGAGGATGGAAGGGAGAAAGTGGTTTGGGGCATTCTGAACTGGGAGGGAGTTGTTTGAGTGGGGTTGGCAGAGCTGAGTGCAGCAGAGCATGGAGTCAACTTGGTGATATGCTTTTGTGTATGGGGGAAAGAGCACAGAGAGGTAAGAGCAAGATTGGATGGGGAAGGTTTCGGTTTGGGACTAGGAATAAACAATGAAGGAATAACAGAGTGATAAATACCATTTTCTCCCATCCTGCTCTTTATCAGGAAGTGTCCCAGTTTTTCATTTTGAAAGGGAGAGGGAGACCATCTTTCTTCCCACTCCCCCACCAAAAGTTTCCCTACAGCATTCCCAACCACAGCAGCCTGACCATATTTTTAAAATGAAACAAAAATAAAAAACTAGGCTGCTGGCTGAAAAGGTGGGGAGGGCTACAGAGTGCCACCTGCAGCCCCATCACTTTATTTGATCACCAGTCATCAGTGTTGTGGTTTGCGTTTGGGGTTAAGATTATTTTTTAAACCTGTTCACTTAACCTGGTTTATAAAAGTTCCAGACATTCACTTAAGTGCTGCTTCATGTAAGTGTAGCATGGGGATTGTTTTGTTATGATCTCTGTGATTTCACTGAATAACTAGAACTGCAAAATGATTAGATATGTTCAATCAAGTAGGCAAAAATTTGGTGATTTGCTGGCCTTGGCAAAGCCAATTTTTTTCTGCCATTTGCCAGCATTGTTGATCCTGGCTGTCTTACTGCAGTCAATGGTTCTGAGATTCTGTTTGGGTTTTTTTTGTTTTTTTTTTAATAATCTTTTCTTGGTGTGTTGGATGTCTAGATATAAGCATATTACACATGGATGTTCAAGAGAAGCTGGAAGAATGGAATTAGAATTTTGTTGGCTTTTCTAGTTTGATTACACTGAGTATATTGCTATGCAAAAACAGGTGGCAAAACGCGAATCCAGGGCAATAACCATTATGTTCATTTACTTTACCATTTATGAAGCACAGATGTTAACTATATAACAACAAGGTTGTTCTTATTGTAAGCACCTGCTGTTAGGTAATTCTGCTATCACAGTAGCCAACTAGATTCTTGTTGCTTTGGCATGTACAATACATTTATTACTTTGTTACTAACAGAACTGCGGGACCTGTTTTTCATCAATAACCTGCTAATACCTTCTGAAGAAAAGCAATGACATTAGTTTTATGTCTTCTCCAGAATATTTTTGTTGAATGTCCTTTTTTCCCACAGTTATCCCCAAATAACACCTGCCATGGCTGCACCCAACATATGGGTGGAGAAAGAGATAAAAATTATTTGTCAACCTCTCTCTTAATTAGCTGAAGATGTCTCAGAGGTGCAGCTAATGCTCAAAAAGTCTAAGGGCTTGTTCTTACTATTACGTACACAGGTGTGAATAACTATATGCTCTCTTGACTAATGAATGCTCAACTGAACAAATTTACAAAAATGTCCAAGCAATGATAATTTTTTGAGCCCACAATCCTTAAATGGCAGGAATATGTTGGAGGGAAAAAACCCTGGTTCTGCACATCCTTTACTTCAAATGTGAACACCATCATCTGTTATCCCAGTGCCTAAGAAATATCAGCTCCTGAATGATAAGCAGATAGCTGAACTGTGCAAGACAAAGAAATGCTTTGTAGAGCTCTCCACTACCATAATGTCTCCCTCCATCAAAATTGTCCTCAAATAATTGAGACTTTGGGGTACTCATTGATACTGGATACCCATATACCTATGTCCGATTTTTTAAGACCATTTTCCACCAACAATTGGACAGGAAACTGGATATGATTCAGGTTAAAATATTGCCACTTGTACTTACTAATGAAGGCATCAGTTCGGGGGGAAAAGCTCCAGTTTAGAATGTAACTGCCTGCTTACTTAGTAATGCAGGTTGCAGAGTGCACAATACCCCTGTGCTTTGCTCACTTCACCAACTGAAATTCAAAGTCTCAATCCTAGTTTTCAAAACCATTCATAGGGTTTGCCCAAGCTACCTTTGACCATCTCTCCCCCTCTCTCTTTTTCTCTGATCATGACCTCTCATAACTACCTTCTACAGGAATAATGGAATTATCCATCTAAAAGGTGAGACTCCTGAGTGCAGACTCCTGGCCCACAACTGTAGAATTCACTTCTGGGAGAGTTTAGAATTAATATGGATTTTAGGAATAAAATGCAAAACCTCTGCATGCAAAATGCTCTGACGTAGCTTTCCCCAAAAAAGAAGTGAAAGAAAAGGGGGAAAATATCCTACCATCATGGGTAAGGAAAGAGATCTTGTAATGTAACTCGTAAGACACTCAAACACCATGTGATTTCCATGGTGTAAATACATGAATAAATTTAATTCTGAAAGGGTTTTAAACTAAGGGTTCAATCCTCTAGCTTGTTGTAAAAGTATTGGTGTTAGTTCTCCATTTCAGATGTAGAAGAAAGTGACATAGTTTGTATCAGCTTGTCATGTATTTATCCTTCCAAAAACATTGAGTATCCAGAGAACACTTTTTCCAACTAACATTTTTATTTAATGACTTATATGCATAAATATTAACAAATTAATATCAAGGAGGAGGACTATAAAGCAGTAGTTCTAAAACTATGAATTGTGTACCTTGGAGGGCTGCCTGGTGGTCCTAGAGAACAGGCTAGCCACATGGTGCAGACTCTTGTCTTGGTTTCTAGCTGTTGAACTGCATTAAAAAAGCTAAAAGGATATTAAATACTTTACATGAAAAATTAGATTTAGGAAGCAATTGTAGTTGTCATGAGATTATTATGAAACAGCCAATTGGAGCAAATATGCTCTGCGTCAGCATGAGTGGGAAGCAAAATGTTCCACAAGGTAATATAGTAACATGTGGTCCACATTACTAGTCTGAAAAATATCCTTCCTTTGTGATGCATTTACTGTATGCCCCAAAAAGGAGGAACCCACTGACCAAGAATGGATGGGACTAGCTGGGCTGCAAATATAGGGTATGAGGATGGGGGGGGGGGGGGGGAGAGAGAGAGCATTTTCAGTGTTCTTACTCACAAAAGGGAGCCCTGCAAAATGAGATCCTCCTTTTGTCATCTGTCTGCATTCAGAGAGAAATGTTAGTGCAGTGCAAAAGATTAAAAAATATGCTGAGCAGAATGATATGCAATAACAATTGTCTGGAATATAACACACTATACTTTCCATGGACCTTGTGATTGTTGGAATTTGGTAAATATAGATCAAAATAGAGTAAGGTCTTCTCTGAATTTATAGAGGGATGTCAGCTGCTGGTTCAGTAGTGGCAATATTGTCGAAGTGTAACAGTCAGATGTAAGGATATGAAAGAAAATTAAAGTATTTCAGATTCAGCAACCATTGCTAAAAATGGCTGTGTCTTATCAAAATGCAAATGTTGCATTTTCTAAATTTATGATAAATGAAAAAAAACATGATGAAGTGAAAGGTATATACTACAAGCAGAAGATTAATTCTATGACATTATAAACTCTTCTCATTTTGTTAGTAATAAAAATCTAAAATCTCAAAGTATTTTTGAAGATTATTCACTGAGCTTGTTCCTTATATTTTTAGGCAGTAAATTGCTAGTTATTTGCTGAGTTAGTTTCTTGGCAAAAAAAAAAAAAAAAAAAAAAAAGTACTTTACTGTGAGAAACTCTTGAAAGGTTTATGGCCAAAATATTTGTTGTTGTAGTCTGAGAAACTACAGCTTCTATATGCCATGTTCAACTGACAGTTAGTGGAGTTATGTGGTTATAAATTATGGCAGTATTTTAGGTCAGTAAGTTGGAAAGTAAATAAATAGGATAAAACTATTTAGTTTTGTACAAAAAGCAAACTTAATAGCTGCTATATATCTCTACTTTTAGAGAACAATTACTTAAATTAATATTGGGAAACATAAGAGTCATTGTTTTATGTTAGCCAGTCATCTAGATAGAAAATCCAACAGAAGATCAATTCAAATCACGAGTGGCCTCTTCCATTGTGCATTAACCTCAGTGGGCATTGGATCAGGCTTTAAAACCCTCTAGTACTGACTAAGTGCCAACAAAATTGTAGATGGAAGATTAAAACATTGAGCCGGTTTTTCCAAAGCATCTATTGAAGTCACAAAATGTGTTTGGTTGCTTATTAGGCACACAAATTTTGCATTTGCTTGTGCTAATTAGTATTTATGGGTCAGACCATTCTCCTCCCCCAGGACAAAGCACATGCTGTAGCATACCCCATGCCTCTGGATTGGCCCTTTCTTGTTTGAACCCTCTATGTCATTGTCCCATCCATATTCTAGATCCATCAGGGGAAAGGGTCAGAAGCTAAGTCACCTTGGAGGCATGCACATTTGCCTCCCTCTACCTCCATCACTCTGGCAGAGGTTCAGCAGAAAAGGTATTATGACTGGGGCCTTATCTCCTCTGTGGATTTCACACTGGCAATCCAGTTCTCAGGGAACCTGAGAGATAGGAAAGGTTGCCAAGAACCAAAGCTCATGTGGAGGCATAGGACTTCAATGTAGAAGGTGCTTCCTCAGTACTGTATTGCCAACCCCAAATATTAAAAAATCATGAGTTAGGATCATAAGAAAAATCTTGACATTGTTAAATAATAGATTTGGTGTTCTTTTGATTTGCCTTCTGCTTTTTGAGCCTTTAGGGTGCACTGGGGACACATTTTGAAGCTTTCTCCACAGTCACAAGGGGTAGAAACGTACTTTTTCTTCAAGGATGAAGGCTGAAATCATCACATATCCACTTGACTCCAGGAGCTGGGGCTTTAAGGAAAACAATTATTATCAGACACAAAATCATGAGAGTTGGCGAAACTACTTCCCTTCCACAAGTTCCCCAGGTTTGTGGGTGGGCACACTGGCTTATTCTTCCAGGTCATCTAAACCCCTCTCAGAGGAAGATTGGGGGAGAAGCTTCATAAGGGGATCCTTGCAAAGATTTTTCTCATCTTGAGACACCTCCTTATTTTCATGCTGAATTGCACTATTGGCTGAAAATAGGTGTGTCCCAACATTTTTCTGGCTGCAGCTTGGCATGACCATCTTTGAAAAATATTAATGTTCCCAGATGTAAATTTACAGACATTAGCTGACAACAAACAATACAAGAGAAGTATAAAAGATTTCCCCAAGAAAACAGGAAGATATTTCAGAAGTGAATAAGAATAAGAAAAAGAAATAGAAACATATACAGTTGAGATTAACTTTCCAAAACCAAACACCAAAACTAACTCATCTAAACTTTGGAGGAAGATATTGGTTTCTTTGAGATCTCTATCTTGATCCAGACTGGAACTTCCCTGCTGCCCTTTTGGTCTTTTTGCTTAAAACTTTTATTTAATTAAAAATAAATGAAACATAAAATACTAATAAGTGAATTTTGAAACTGATACGATAAAATACCTAAATTTGGTTTCTTTTTTGTTACAACACAAACACACTGCTAACTGGTAACAAAATGTTTAGTAAGAGAATCAAAGAGCCTTTTAAAATGTAATAGTAAGTGGGGGAAAACCACTTAAAAAGAGTACAGAAAGAGTAAGTAAAGGAGAGTGAGGAGAATGGGAAAAGAAAAGAAGTAGAAAATAATAGTGCAGGAGGTGAGTGGTTTAAGATGTGTCAGGGAAAGTGCATGGAATATCAGTGGTCTATATAGGTAGACAAGATTATTCAATAATTTGTAGAAAATCAAATGTAAAATAAAACACAGTCAGCGTTCTTCTGGTCATTGTGATTTTCCTCCAAAAACAGTGTTGATGCATTTTTCTTATTTCCAATCATTTATGGCTAGACTCTGTCACTCGGAGGGCTTGTCTACACTTACAACACTGCAGCTTTGTTGCTATAGTGCTTCAGTGAGGATGCTACCTACGGCAACAGGAGAGCTTCTCCTGTCGATGGAGGTATTCTACCTCCCCAAGAGACGGTAACTGTCGATGGGAAAAGCACTCCTGTCTACCTAGTGCTGTCTACACTGGGGATTAGGTCAGTATATTGGCATCACTCAGGGGTGTGGAAATCCACACCCCTGAGTGACATAGTTATACCGACATAGGCTTGGTCTATAGTAGGAACTTTACTCCACTATCTAGGCCTCAGTGGCAATGGAGGGCTGAATGTGGAGGATCTTTTCAATGATATAGAAGATTTTTTTTTTTAAATGATCTATCCTGATAATGTTGGTTTCTGAAAGTAACTTAATGAGAGTCTGGTGCTTTCCTCTGTAATGTGTCAAACCAAAACCCCACATGCTGCTAATTCCATTTTTTGACTAAGTGAAACCCAGATCTGAATTCTGAAGTTTGGGTGCACATCTGGTACACACTGACTTTAGTACACACTATAATTTAAAGAAAATAAAATTCTTTTCAGGAATTTTTGCTATAACATTTTAAATTCTTAAACAGTGTTTATGTTGTAAAGGAAGCTAAGGTGCCTTGAAAGAGATCCTAGTTGAGGAAGTGTATGTACAGCAATATTAACTTCCTGGTGTAATAATTCAAACTACTTTAAACACTGTGATTCATCCATGAATATATGTTTACTTGTTTAGTCATCGTTCCAGTGCAATATGGTTGGTATTAGTTCCAGCAGAGCTCATGATCCTTCTGATGTCTTTTGTGATTGACTTCCTGAAAAATGAATAGTTGGAAAAGCATCAGTTTCAGGCTATAGTCTGAAACTCTAAGAATACATGTCATTTAAATACCTGAGACAAGACTTAACACAGTAATATCTTTCTAATATGTACTTAGTAAGGTCTTGTAAATAACTTCCATTAATTGATACTCTATACCATACTTAACTTGTTTTCTTCTTTCTGCTAAACATGAAATAGATAGAATTACTGGACTATCTAATAACATCCACAGCTAATTTTCCTAGTCTGTATTCAGTTCCTTCTTGTACGTTAAAACCTCTATAATTGTTTTGTTCCCTCATCTCATTATTTTACACTGTTTTTCATTGAACTTCACGAGCCACTAATAAACTCATGAACCTAATCTGTTCAAAATAATTTAAATGTGTTTGCTTTGTTCATTTGTATTTGCATCTCTTCCCAATTATTTGTCAGAAGCAAACTTATACACTTTCTCAAAGTTATTTCTATACAGATTAAACAAAACTGACCCTTAAAATATGTATTATTTTGGTTCTCCAGATACACATATTCAGAAAGTAAGTACAACAGTAGCAAAAAAGAGACCAACCACTGTCCAACAAGAATATGCTTTTGGAAGTTAGTCTAATACATGTGTGCCAGGGGAGAAATATTACTTTAAGAAAGGAAGCAAAATAATGTCATGAAATGTTAAAACACTTTCAATTATATAGATGCAATAATTTAGCAACTTTAATTTAGTAAAAGACAATTTTTGACGAAACAATCAAAAATGAGCAATCTGTTTCAGTTAGTGCTGTGTAAGTGTCTTATTAAAGCACTAAAACTCATTTAAATTTTTGAAAAAGGAATACACAAGATGCTTGAAGAACACTTTAGGTAGGTAGATTTTTAGTAATGGGGAAAACTTAGACCTTGATCCTGCAAACTATTACTCTTTTGTGCTTAGTTTAAAGCATGAGTAGTTTAGTTCAAGCCAAATTTAACTCAGTTAAGCATTTGAATCTTCTTCTTAATATCTATTTGCTAATATTTTTAAAACATTGTGATTCTTAATAATGGTAAAACAACAAATGTAGATTCATTTTAGTAGTAAATGAAATGTTGAAATACAGACTAGTATTTATTTAAACTTGTGGTACAAAATGGTGTAAGAATCCATTTATTTAATACTCAGCACATGAGATGGGGAATAATGGTCTTTCATCATGTTACAGAAAACCACAATTAGAAATTCTGTAGCTACAAATTTTTACAAAATCATTCAACAAATTTCTTTTCAATATTATATTAAATTATTCATGAAATAGATTAACAACAGAACATGGGATATGTTTTGTTTGAAAGCTACCCGTGAAAAATGCATTACTGGAACACATGGTAAATTTTTTAGATGAATTTATTGATTTTCAAGAACAGAAGCCATTAAGAGTCAAAAGTAATTCTGTTAACTGAATTTGCACTGGATTTACTATGAAAGTTTATAAAAACTTTAGAAAGCATATACAAGTAGACAGTTTTTAGCAATGCTAAAACCTCTTTGGGATTATTGTATATATTTTGTTTACACATTCCATGAAAACAAGGTTGAGTCTTGTATTCTTTTCAAGCACTCTTTCAGAAATAATATGGTAGAAGACCAGATAATAGGCATTTTTATTCAGCAAAAATTCCGCAGCTTATCTAAAAAATGTTCTTAACCAATTCTGTGAAAAGTAGTTGTAAACATGTTGGTCCCAGGATATTAGAGAGACAAATGGGTGAGGTAATATCTTTTATTGGACTAATTTGTGCTGGTGAAAGAGGAGAGCTGAAGAAGAGCTCTGTGTAAACTGTCAAGCTTACACAGAACTCTTCTTCAACTCTTCTCTTTCACTGACACAAGTTGGTCCAATAAAAGATATTACCTCACCCACTTTCTCTCTCTAAATTCTGTGAAAAAAGTTTTCAATGAAAAATTATGAGGTTGGATCTTTTTTTTTCCCCTCCAGGGGAAACAAATTTTGATTCATCAGAAGCCCCAAACAGTAGTTGTAGAGCAAGTAATATTTTGTTTAGTTAACCTAGTTTTATGATGAAGATGCCATAGCAGATTGCCTTAACCATAGGCACTGAAGCTAAGGATGGAAGCCCTTGGCTAGGGGTCCAATCATCAACCACAATTGATGTTCATACATTTTGTTGCTTTCCATGCATAAATGTAGAGTTGGTACTTTGCTCACTGGCCTATGAACAACTTAATTTATATTTATCACACTCTTCTGTGATAGCAATATACCATGTTGATCAGGATACACTAGAGAATGAAACACAGAGACAGCAATGGATTTTTAAATAGAGCTGGCCTCAACTTTTATAACTTTTATCCAATGGAGAAGTACTATCCATGTCCCTTGAAATGTGCACAGCTGAGGTTGCCAAAAAGATGTTTTATTGTAACTGGTAGAAAGGGACAGTATACCATGATGACAGAGTAGATGGTATTTTGTGTGCAGTAAGAGTGAGGCGCACAAGGTCTCAAGATAAGAGTATTTCAGGTGAAAGAGCAAGCACTCAACAGAAGGCATCCAGTACATCTACAACAGGTCTGTTGATGTGCAGCAATTGCAAAAATACATTTTTAAAAATATTGATTCTTCATAACATCCATCTTTGTTTGCACCTTATTGTGTAGGACTTAGAGGAGATGAAAGGAAGAAGACAGCGTAACAGAGAATTTTGTATGCATTATGAGACTCTGCATGTCACTTTGCAAAGGCTTTTTAGGTATTTACAGAAACCTGTGTTTCCCTTTAGAGATGACTGGCTGATGTGCTTCTGCCAGCCAGTCAGCTTTTTAAGAGCCTTTCCTTCATTTATGAATGTTTCTGTTCTCACAACACATGTTCTACTCAGTTATATTATTTGTGTGGGCCACTTGCTTTTTCAACTGCATGGTGTAGTGCCAGGAGTCTGATGGCCATGGAAATTAGCTAAAATGAGACATCCTTAGCAAACTGTACATCTCAAGCAATAGAACCTCTTTGCACAATAAAATTAGTTTTTTCCCCGATGTTGTTCCTAGAATATAAGAAGAGCCATACTGGGTCAGACCAAAGGTCCATCTAGTCCAGTATCCTAGCCAATGCCAGGTGCCCCAGAGGAATGAACACAACAGGTAATCATCAAGTGATCCATTCCCTGTCGCTCATTCCCAGATTCTGGCAAACACAGGGTAGGGACACCATCCCTACCAATCATGGTTAATAGCCATTGATGGACCTATCCTCCATGAATTTATCTAGTTGCCTTTTTTTTTTAACCCTGTTATAGTCTTGGCCTTCACAACATCCTCTGGCAAAGAGTTCCCCAGGTTGACTGTGCATTGTTTGAAGAAATACTTCCTTTTGTTTGTTTTAAACCTGCTGCCTATCAATTTAATTTGGTGACCCCTAGTTCTTGTGTTGTGAGAAGAAGTAAATGACACTTCCTTATTTACTTTCTCCACACCAGTCATGATTCTATTGACATCTATCTCATCATCCCTTATTCGTCTGTTTTACAAGCTGAAAAGTCCCAGTCTTATTGTGTCAGTAATTTTAAATTCAGTTTAACTCCCATGTCTGCTTTGAAAAGTTAATTACCTGTAGATATAGAATGTTTACATCAGGGGTGGTAAAAACTACGGCCCGCGGGCCGGATCCGTCCCCCGGGATTGCCACCCCCGTGGTGCCGCAGGCCCTGCGCCACTCCCAGAAGCAGCCAGCACCACGTCTGCTGGCACCGCCCCCCGCTGCTCCCATTGGCTGGGAATGAGGAACCGCAGCCAATGGGAGCTTCGGGGGAGGTACCCACAGGCGAGGGCAGTGAGGGCCCCTTCCTGCACACCACACATCCCCTGCACCCCGCATTCCCTCCCGCACCCCAACTCCCTGCCCCAGCCCTACATTGATGGCCTTGCATGCAATTTCCACAACCAGATGTGGCCCTCGGGCCAAAAAGTTTGCCCACCCCTGGTTTACATGGAATCTTCCACCAATGTCTGCAAAGGGAATGAATTGGCCAAATCCATATTTTTAAACAGATATCATGGCTCATTTCCCTTAGTTTACCTTTGTATGCAGACCTTTAATGTCTTAATAGTTCAGTGTATCAGAGTACATATTATATCTGAAATCCAAGCCAGCAAATCACTAAATCCATGTAGTGCCTCTTCAGTGGTTAGTTGCATTTGGATATGACTCATAATGCATTTATTTTCGTACAAGCGGAATTACAAATTTTTGACAATGTCTTTGCTACTAAATAAACCTGTAGTACTTTACCAGAAACATGGTTCATGATGATGCAAAAACTCTCACAAAAGTCATTTTATGATTAGTTTTGCAATTTGTTTTGACTAAAGCTGACTGAGGGAAATTTTGTATTAACTCTGGACCATGAAAATTCCATCATGATGTTGATTTTAAATGTCCATTGTTAAGATGAAAGTTGAATTATATCTCCAATTATAAAATAACTATATTTTGGCTGTTCACATAAATATTTTAGTTTTTTGGTGTGGAGAAATATGCTTTACATGCATTTGTATGTATGTAGTTATGAAAAACATAACACGTCTTGTCTCAGTCAGCTATCTTTAGGTAAAATGAAAGATAATATCTAACCTGTTTTTAAAAAAATCATCTAGTTAATGTAAACCAAAATATAAATATCAGATTAAAAAAATCCTAAAATGTGTTACCAAGAAAAAAAAATCACCATTGTTACTAGTGTTGGGGATATACTTTGCAATGGTGGTCACCCTGGGACCAATAGAGGGTGAAAAGTTAAGTTACTTTTCTTAAGGCAACAGAAAAAGCAGCATTAGTGCTTTAATTGTAAATGGGTTCATGGGACCAACCCACTGTGGACCATGGTCTGCAATTTGGTGTAAAATTTGAATTAATAAGTTATTGCTGCTCATAGGTTTACTAAGGATTGTTTAACAAGTTTAAAAAGTTACTTTGATAATTGTATAAATTAATTGGTTTCCTATTGTGAATAACTTTTTTAAACTGTGACTTTATCAAAACAAAAATATTTCCCATATAACATTAAAATAGTAGGAGAATCATAGAACCTGAAGAGGTCACCAAATGCAGCCCCATCTAAAGCAGGACAAAGTATACCTAGACCATCCATCAAGGTGTTTATGCACCCTGTTCTTGAAAACGTCCTTTGATGCCCCCACAATAACCTTTGGAAGCCTGTTCCAGTACTTAACTATCCTTAGAGGCTTTTTCTCCCCAATTTCTAACTCTAGCAGCATGCAGCAGGTTCCCCTTGGCTCCTGCCTCTGCTAAATCCACAAAGTCACTCTGAGGCCCTGGGGTTAGTGTCCACTGGTGCAGTTTATTCACAGGCTTGTTCCCACCACCGTTCCACCATATAAAGTTGGCCCTTCACCATCTGCAGGCAGGAGGGAGGGAGGGAGGGTGGGAAGAGCTACCTCACTGCTTCCACTTCTTGCCTTTTCCCTTTCTTTCTGATCTCCTACTGGCTTCCTTCCCCTGAGGCTTTTATTCTGCCTCAGGCTAAATAGGCGACAGCTGTCTCTGCTTCCCCAGTTAGGGCCAGGTTATAGCCAGCCAGCTCTAATTTATTCCTCTAAATGGGAGCTGATATGACAGAGGGCTGAATCAGTAAGCCTTTGCCATCACCCTGTCACACTAACCTAAATCTTCCTGGCTGCCGATTAAGCCCATTATGTCTTGTCCTCCATTTGGTGGACATGGACAGTAACTGATCACTGTCCCCTTTATCACAGCCCTTAACATATTTGAAGACTGTTATCAAGTCCCCCTTCAGTCTTCTTTCTCAAGAATAAACATGCACAGATGTGTTTAACCTTTCCTCATAGGTCAGGTTTTCTAAACCTTTTATCATTTTTGTAGCTCTCCTCTGGATTAGCTCCAATTTAGCCACATCTTTCCTAAAGTGTGGTACCCAGAATTGGACACAGTACTCCAGCCGAGGCCTCATCAGTGCCTAGTATAGCAGCACAATTACCTCTTGTCTTACATATAACACTCCTGTTAATACATCCCAGAATATTAGCCTTTTCCACAACTGCATCATATTGTTGATTCACTCTCAATTTGTGATCCATTGTAACCCCGAGATCCTTTTGAGCAATAATACACCTAGCTAGTTTTTCCCCATTTTATAGTTAATTTTATTTTTTTTTCTTGCTCAGTGTAGTACTTTGTGTTTCTTTATTGAATTTCATCTTGATTTCTCTAATCTAAGGTCACTTTGTATTCTAATCCTGTCCTCCACAGTGCTTTCAACCCCTCCCATCTTGGTGTCATCCACAAATACTATAAGCATACTTTGCACTCCGTTATCCAAATCATTAATGAAAATTATTGAATAGTACCAGACCCAGGGCTGATCCTAGAGGACCCCAATAGATACATTCTCAAAGTTTGACAGAGAACCATTGATAACTATTCTTCAAGTAAAGTCTCGTTCAACCAGTTGTGCACCCACCTTACAGTAATTTCATTTAGACCACGTTTCTGTGGTTTGCTTATGAGAATGTCATGTGGGACTGTGTCAAAAACTTTACATATCATGCCTACTGCTTTTCCTCTATCCACTAGGCCAGTAGTAACCCTGTCAAAAAAGAAAACTGGATTGGTTTTGCATGATTTGTTCTTGACAGACATAAGCTGGCTATTTCTTATTAACCTTATTATTCTCTAGGATTGGTGCTTACAACTGATTTAATAATTTGTTCTTGTATCTTTCCAGGTATTGAAGTTACGCTGACTAGTCTATATAATTCTCTGGGTCCTCTTGGTTCCCCCTTTTTAAAAATAGGTACTATGTTTGCCCTTCTTTGTCCTCTGGGACTTCACCCATTCTCCTGGAGTTCTTGAAGATAATTGCTAGTGGTTCTGAGATTGCTTCATCTAATTCCTTAAGTACTGTAGGATGAGTTTCATCAGGCCCTGCCAACTTGATCACATCTAACTTATCTAAATATTCTTTAATCTCTTTTCCTATTTTGGCTTGTGTTCCTCCTCCCCCCGCCCCATCCTTTGTTCTGAAACAAAATGTTGTCCCCAATACATTTCGTTTTGGAAATTTTTGTGTTTTGCCATATTTCTTTTCCAACAGATGACTGGGTAGTTAAAATTCCCCCCCCCCCATAACTACCAGGTCTTGTAGTTTGGATATTTCTTATTTATTCTGAAAATGCCTCATCCTCCACCTTTCCCTGATTTGGTGGTCAACTGTAGATTCCTACCAGGATGTCACCCCTATTTTTTCCCCACTTTTGTCTTTACCCAGAGACTTTCATCTGGTCTGTCTCACCTCCTGGACCCATATCTTCTTGATGTATAATGTGACATCTCCTCCCTTTTCTCCAACATCTGTTCTTCCTGAACAAGCTTCTCCCTCTATATCATTTTCCAGTAAAGAGATTTAAAAACAGCACTGCTGTGTTTGTAAAGTACTTTGAGATCCTTGGATGGAAGATGCCACATAAGTGAAAATTATTAGTACTATTCTAGAGTCCATTCTGCCACCATCCTTCACCACACACACTGGTATTGACACAATTGTTTAAACAGTTTCTAAATGTGTTGCTGAATTTTTCCATTTCTAAGTAAAGAAAAAGCATGATGCTTTTGTTGTCTGAATTATAGTTCTACACGTGCATCCATACAACTAATTTACCGGTTCTTATTTCTATATTTCCCAGCTGGTTAGCAGTAATCAATTGCTATTATTCAATTAATGGTAGAGAAGTGTACCCTTGTTTTAAATTATTATTATCTAGTAAATAGAGAAATGCAACCTTAATATGGGGGTGGGGAAGACACGAAAAAGTCATGACTATCAGCTCTTCTTAAACACCTGGAAGTTAATGGGAGGGAAGGAATTACATCCCAAGTATTCTGCAGAGTGAATGTGCAAGCCAGTCCTGGGTTATCAATTAGATCTTCATGTGGCCTCTGCAGCTCTTCAGTCCCACAAAACATGTGTGCACATGTTTGTAATTTATTACTCTGGCAGTTTTATAGTGGGGACAGCACCTGAAGAAAAAAAAACTTTAGAGATAGGTTGTGGAATTAAATCAAGTGCTTAGTAAGTGGCAGCACCTAAATACACAATCCCAGGAGCAGACCAGGTTACCAGACTGTCTCAGTCATAATTTAGTCTTCACTTGCCTGTGCTTTACATAGGAAGCAAGCTGCACTTTCTGCTCCTGCTCAGCCATGCTGGCCAACAAGCTTGGAGGGGTTGGTGAAACAGCATCAAGGCTTTGCCCAGTTCTCAGTCCTGAGCACATGGGTGGGCAGGAGGAAGAGTAGTGGCCTCAAGTAGTGGCATCTCAACCACATGCACTTTGATCAGTGATTGAAGCATATAGCTTGCTGGAGACAACTTTAAATCTGGTTTTCCTAACTTGAGTGCTTGACTTCCTAATCTAAATAACTTTGTGTTATAGTTTGTGTGTAATTTCCTACATGTTTAAAAATGGAAAAAGATTAAAACAAGTCCTCTTATGTGCAACTATATCAAACACTGACACCTATCAGGAATCATCAGCATGGTTTGAACCCCACATGTACAGTACTACAAGATAGGCTACTAATACTTGAGTTTCAGAAACAACAAGCTTTAGGCAGTAGCAGCAGGAAGGTTGATTTCCCAGAATAAGGGATGGTGGGTCTATAAATTGTTCAGAAGGAAGGCCAGCCTGACCTGGGCTCTCTCCTCTGCCTCCACAGTTGAGGGGGTTCCCTCCTGATGAAGCGAGGTTTGCTACTGGTGGTAGCATCTGAGAGGTAGTTGAGTGGATCCCAGATTGGTCCGTCTCACCCTGCACAGGTGTTGTGGGAGGTCCTATCTCATGGGGTGCCTTTGGTGGGCAGGAGGTACAGGGATACTGGAATCATAACTACCAGTATGTGGGGGTTGTGGAAAGACCACACAAATGCAAATAACTAGGCTTCAAGAGCAGTTGTACAAAAACATATTAAAATTTCCTGGTAGTGCATTAGCTGCTCTGTCTGAAGGACACATTGGGCTTTGACCTAAGAGCAGTACAGCCACAAGGAGTAGCACCCAAAGTTCTGCATCTCAGTTGTCTCCGTATCTGGTATGTTCAGCCCAGCATAACAGTGCTATTTAGATTGCAGAACTCCCAATACTCAGCCAGAGGTTTGAGGGAAATTTATACCATGCTGAAAGCAATGTGGGATTTAGTTTGTCCTGTTTTTCCTCCCTGTGCCTCATTTCCCTATAAGCCTGCCAGTAGTTGGAGTGTTGCACCCCTTCAAATTGCCAACCCACTCCTCTGTCTCAGCCTGTGCACTCACTTATCAGTCCTCCCAGGCTCAATGTGACTCACAAAGCCAGAGCAAAGACCCTAGTGCTGATCAGGAGAATGTTCAAATGTTGGAGGGCAACAAACTTGATTCTCTGCTTGGGCTGTGTGTTTCCAAAGCAAAGGAGGGAGAGGAATGGACTACTATAGCAGAACAGAATGGGAGCTGTGGGCAGAGATTGGGGGAGGGTGTGGCTTGCGGGTGCGGAAGAGAAGTTCAGAATATAGAATACTCTTGTTCTCCAAAGCAGTTGTGGTAGGCCTGAGCCTAAAGGCTGTTAAGTATGAGAGAGAGTTGTGCAGTACTAATTCCCCGAGAAGCTTACTAGGTAGTTAAATATCATGATCAAGGGATATCTGACAAGGTAGAACAAAACTGTTGTTTTCGTCTTAACATTTAATCAAGCAGAACATTCCTAATTTAATGCAGAACTAACCTTTTGTCCACAGAAAGAGGTTGAGTGTGCTGTTGCTGTAATTTACACAAGATGCACCTCCACAAAATCCTCCAGCCATCTGCCATCAGTCAATAAATCCTTTTTTAATTTCCATTAATTCTTATTAGAAAGATTGAGGAATATCCACCCATCTGCTTGATAGAAACATCTTTTCCATGGGGAAAGCATGTCAAGGCTTTTATCACCGTTCTTTTCTGTTTACAGGGGAGAGGGAAGCAATGATATAGAATAATTTTAATCATGTATGAAAATATCCAGTAGATATGGACAAGAATCCATATGTGTTGTTTCATAGGTAGACTGAGGCAGAAGGCATTGTGATAGTTAAGCAACACAGTACTAACTGATTGGCATATGGGGCTTTTTTTTACATGACTGATCCCATTGGAGTCAATGGGACTACTTGGGTTTATAAGTGCTCACCAGTGAGTAAGGAGTTCAAAATTAGTGCCTAAAGGAAAATTCAGTGGTGGAGACACAATGAAAAAAAGAAATCCCCTCTAAAATATTCTGTTTTCTTCTATGTTTCTGTCTTTTAGAATGTAGTTTCTTCTCTAAAGAGCATCTCTCTATATGTATTTTCTGCAGCAGCAAGAATGGTTGTTGCTGAACAAACAATGGATAATCTAAATAAAATAGGCCTGATTAACTTCAGATAACAAAAATAGAATAGAAAGCTCAGCTATTTCTTTAGAAAGCTACATCTTAGAATTCTGGAAACAATATAGGTCTTGTTATAGGCTAAAAATTATGTTTTGACAAATGTCGAAATACAAAAGTAAAGTCTGTATAGTGAAAGGCTTAGAGGAGCATGTCCATCTCCCACCTTTGTGGCTGAGAAGTATCCCCTGGCAGCAGAATCAGTGTCATTCTGCAGTGCCACAGGGACAGGATTTACAAGAATAAACAGGGATTGTGTACTGTCCTGTTCCAGAGGTTTGTCAGAATCCTCTAGTCCTTTCCCCACCTGGGCACATTAGGGTTGCTTCAACATTTGAGCTGAAGAAGCTTCTACTGAACAGCATTTCTTGCCCTCACCCATCCTGCTGAAATACCCATCGCACAGCCAGCTACCTGAGTAGGAGTCAGTCCTTAGCCCTGAGCTTGTTTACTTGTAACAATATAAAGATATTGTGCTGCACTCAATATGGGCTTGTCTTAAATGCATATTTCTTAACTAACATAAATAATTCTTATGAAACTCCAGAATGTCACCTTTTGAATCTTGGGAGATTCTATTATATAACTTTTCCAGCATGTCTTATATTATATCTAATGGGATAGCACTGCACTTTTAGGAAGTAACCAGGTGAGTACTGATCTTTGATTTTAAAAATAATAAACTATAATAAACTAAATATGAGGAACAGAGAAATAACACTGCAGTATTGGATGGCTTTGGACAACTTCAATTCAGCTGCTAGATTCAGTTTTGTTTATTAAACACAGCAAAATTTGGCTGAAAACACTTTTTGCCCAGTGAGAGCAGAAAAAGCAGAAGAATGATTGAGCTTCTATGTGACCCCAAGTTGTCAGGAAACTTCGCCCTATATTTAGTAATCTAGTGGAAATGCAGGACAATATTTCAACAGCAATGTCAATCATATAACACAAGGGCTGGAACTGACCTGTGGAAAATTTTAATCTTGCCAAGCAAACCCACAGAATACTTTAATCCAGCTCCTTCTCTAGAAGAAATGATAAAGGCTTCTTAGCGGTCTATCTTCTGATGTATGAATGAAGAGGTCACGCCTGTCAATGCATGAGAGCAAATGGAGCCTCTAGGATTGATGACTGAGTAGGGGCTGGTGACCTATCAATGGTAGGAAGCCTTAAAGTTTAAAAAAAAAAAAAAAAAAAACCTGAAAAAAGATATTTAGGGAGAAGCCTCAGGGGATTGAAAGCTCTTTCCACTCCTGCCATTCTCAAAATCAAGAGGCAGATTTAACTGAGAGAGGAGAACTCCTATATAATTAGAACCACTCGTGGCTGTATAGATTCAGAAGTCTCCCTCATAGCCCAATGGATTGCATTCTTCAGTATCAGTCTACTTTCCAAAACATTCCTCTATTAGATTTAAGGCCATAAATATGAAAGTTATGAGGGCAATCAGATAGTAGAACTAGAAATTCTAGAGATTAATAGTAGTAAATTTCTGCTTCCTGTTCCTGCACATACCTTTTGGAATATTTGCTTCTGGTAACATAACTAATTGTTGGAAAAGAGTTTGAGCTGAATGAAACTGATCTTGAATCACAGGACTCTTGTAACTGTGCAGCGGTGCACTCACCTCTTGTGAGTGCCTCCTGTTGGCTGGGTGTGGTGCTAGTTTTCTTTTTCTCTTGGCACCCCTTGTAGGTTGTTGACCTCATCAGGCAGGTCTTCAGTGGCTGAGCCCTCAGGCTGAGTCACACAGTTGTCAATGGATGAATCCCTCTGGGGTTACAAAGGTCCAAAAGGGCCAATCACGGTACCCTTTTTAGTGTTTTTAGGCTCAGTTCTCAGCTCTTTCTTGGCTAAGTTTAAGTCCATCCCTGCCCTGTTATAGACAATTAGCCCTCAGGGCTTTCTCCCTCACGACTCTGTCTTCATTGGTTCTCACTGTCCCAGCTCTCCAGCCAGGTCACCCTTTGAGTTTAGTCCCCTTTCAGGGTAGCAAAATTCAACGCATGAGCCCTGTCTCTGGGCTGTTTGAATTCCAACCCCTTTGCCAGGCTTCTAGCAAACAGTCTTATCCCCTTCTTGGGGCTTAGTCCACTGCCCCAGTGGCTGGAGGGGGGACCCAGGCCCACCCACTACTGAGTCCCAACCCAGGGACCCTATGCACAGCAGTCACACACTGATCCCTTTAACTTCATCAGTTAGCTGCTACTGTTTTTCCTGGGCTTCTTCCCACTGGGTCTCTTCTGTGTCACACATTACTTCAGGGTTAAAATTCTCAGGTCTGCTCTTTCCTTGCAGAAAGTAAAATGCAGCCAGAACACAACTTCTGGTTATCTCTCAGGCTCCTGTGACTAAAGCCCTGCACAGATACAAAATGTATATTCACAGATATAAATCGGATATCTGCAGAGCTGCAGGGCTCTACCAGGAAATGCAGAGGCAAAAGCAGCAGCATGTTGGGCCGCCGTTCACAGGAGCCAGTGCTCTGCAGGGCAGCTCCTCCAGCGTGGTTGTACTGCCCTCAGCCCCGCCCACTGGGGCAGGCACCTGGATCACTGGCAGCTGTCCCTCGAACAGGCGACTCAGATTGCTGCATGGAAGGGACTCCTGTCTGGGAGCGTGCAAGCCACTTGCACACACTAGCATGACCAGAGACTGCTACCGATGAGTCTGGTGTCCGCCCAAGTGGGCTGGGCTGGGGGAGGTACAGCCAGGCCAGAGGAGCTGCCTGTGCAGGACACTGGCTCCTGCGAGTGGCAGCCTGACATATTGCAGTCCCAGTAGAGCCCTGCAGCTCTGTGGAAATACGATTTATAGTACGGATATAAATTTTGTATCTGCACAGGGCTCTACCTTTGACCAGAACAGAACACCCTTCTTTGCTACTCAGGCGGCAGCCAAGAACTAGTCTGTTCAGCCCCTGCAGCTCCTTTTAACTGAGCCTGCTGTTCTGTGATTGGTTGCTCCCTGCAGCTTTTCTAGTCAGGTAAGGATGACCCAGGTTCACTGTTCTTTTTCCTGGGGCAGGGTGTGGTAGGACCATGAGGCCTCCTTTAAATATATACATATTAGTTTCATGTGGTTTTATATTTCTTGAATTGGAGAAACAGAGTGAAACTTGGCCAGATTCACAAGGTATTATTCAGTTTCCAAACAAAATGTAAACAAATACTCTCCTCCCACATTTTTATTTATTTATTAGCAGGGATCCTTTGTGAGGATTTGTAGGGAACTGAAGATTGGGAAGATAAGGGAAAGCTTATGCAGGCCAGATCCTCTTTTCTATCCTTCTTCACATTCCCTAAAGACAACAGAAGATAAGTTAGAGATTTTAGGACTGTTGGATGGTATGAAACTATATGGGGGTTTGCCATAAACTGGAACCAGCTCAGTCCAAAATGTTCATGAATGCCACTGAAACTTTAATTGACACTGTACGAAGTTGCAGGTTGACTGAACTTAAGCTAAGTTTTGCAAAAATTAGGATTTCATAACAAAAGATTCCTGTAGTTTCCATTTATGTTCAGTACTCAAAATGTTCACAATAAAGACGAGAAATGGGATGTTACATCTCTTACTATAACATTGCTTGGTATTAAAAAGTAAACACTTGCCAAGCACACTCCCCCCCCCCCCCCCCCCATCATACTTTAAAGAGGAAATAACTATGGTAATTAAAACTGTTAAATACAATTTATCAAATAGGTTACACAGTGAAATTGACCATTTTAACTGAATAATCAATTCAATTTTTTGTATGTGAGCAGTTTTGAGCAAATATTTATCAGATACATTATTCTTCAAATGGCAAAATGTGTTGCATAAATTCTCACTCTCATGCACTTATATGTATTTTACTAACTCTAGGAGTAACTGTGGTATCTCTTAGTAAGAGGTGGCTTCTTAATAATGACTACACTCAAAGGGGTAGCTCAAGGGTAAGGGACTACACTCAAAGGGGTAGCTCAAGGGTAAGTTACAGTGCCAACACTGAACTTGTTCTAAATGTGTGTTTATGGCTTAGCAGACTGACAGACCAAATAATACATTAACTGCCAAATCACTTTTTTTGGGGGGGCTGGATTCTTCATTTTACTTAGGTTGTTATTTAATAATTGGATGAAAGGAGACACTCCACAGATACACCTGCGGATGATGTCTGTGTTAGTAATTAAGTTAATTATGTGTTTTTGTTCCTCTGACACAGTATTCTCAATTGATAACCAGATTATTGTTGCACATTTAATAGCTCATTGAATTTGTAAGCCATACCATACCAGTTTTCTTCTATAACTTCATCTGAATAGTTGTAATATTAAAATTAGAGTGTGCTGAAAAACATTAATGTAGCAACACACCTTTCTAGGCTAGAATATGGAGAATTAAGTCTACAATTCCTCTGAGTAAGTGATTGTAATACCTTGCTGTGACATACCCAGGGTACAATCTAGACTAACAAGTAGCTGTATCACCCCTGCCCTCTAACTTGGGACACTCTTTACAATGCTTTGCTGCTGTAGCTTCTAGCCCTGATTGCTCCAATAGCCTCCAGCAATCAAGTCACTCCCAGCTATGTGCTGCAGCCAGCCAAACACCCTTTAGCTCTTACTAGGCTTAGCTATACTTCAGGGTGACCCCAACACTCTGTCTTAGATTTCCTCCCAGAAATGTATGTCCTGTACTGCCCAGCCCTTTCCTGGACTATACAAGTTCATATAAAGTCCATTATTGCTTTAATAGAAATAATATGCACATAACCTGCCACCCTAAATGGAGTTTCCCTAATGCTTCAATTTAAACACACTGGATTAGATAAAAGAATAAAACAAGTTTATTACTTTAAAAATTCTCTTTGTAGTTTAAGTAAAAGCAATTAGGAATAAAAGTCAGAAATGGTTACAAGAAACTAAAGATAATGCTACTGGTGCCTAACTTAACAAACTGTTAAAGTCAAAGCAAAGTTTTCTCACAATTCAGCAGTCTTACTGACCAAACTTCTTAGGTCAGGACCCCTTCTCCCAGTGTTCAACGAATGCTTCCTTTGTCCCTTCTGGTGCTGTGAATGCGATGGGCGGGGAAGAGGGGGATATCTTGGGGTGTTTGGTCCTCCTTTTTATAGTGTTTGTCTCCTGAAATTCAGCTGGAAATATTTTTCAAGAGGGGAGCACTAAGTCTATAGGGAAGGATGATTCCTGCTGCTTTTCCTCAACTGTTGAAGCTTCTTTTGTTTCCATTCCTGCTTGATGACTGTTTACTGCATGCAAATTAAGCACAGCACATGTTCCTTTGTTTGTGGCATATCTGTTTGTCAACCTTAGTTTTAAACGTGTTAAGAACACCAGACACTGGAATCTTATAACTTCACATACAATGTTTCCAGACACATTTTATCAGGACAATAATGACCAGCAAATTATGAATTTCAAATCACACCTCCCAAGGCATACTTCGTACAAAGATTACTACAATAGCGTGTAGGGTGTAAACATGTGTACATTCTGTCACACCTGCCCAGTTTGTTTGAAGTGCAAGCAAACAGGAGCATCTAGCGGGAGTTTTTCAAGAGTGTTTACAGGGAGAAGGGGGGGGGGGTTAGATACACTTAACATCCCTTAAACTACTGTAAACTTAAAGCCAAAAACACCCCCTAATAAAAACAAAAGAACAACAAAGGAACAAGCTTCAGGAGTTAAAAGATAATGTAGGCAGACATCCAGAAATGGAGTGGAGGCTATCCAGTTTATTGCACACAATGCAGCAGTGGTTTGGTGATAGTGACTGTGAAACGCTCAGGGAGATTAGAGAGGCTCTTAAAATAACACAATAATAATAATAATAGGGAATTTCAACTATCCCCCTTTTGACTGGGTACATGTCATCTCAGGACAGGAAGCAGAGATAAAGTTTCTTGACACCTTAAATGACTGCTTCTTGGAGCAGCTAGTCCTGGAACCCACAAGAGGAGAGACAATTCTTGATTTAGTCCTAAGTGGAGCACAGGATCTGGTCCAAGAGGTGAATATAGCTGGGCCACTTGGTAATAGTGACTATAATATAATTAAATTTAACATCCCTGTGTTCGGGTAAACACCATAGCAGCCTAACCCTGTAGCATTTAATTTCAGAAAGGAGAACTACACAAAAATGAGGAAGTTAGTGAAACAGAAATCAAAAGGTACAGTGCCAAAAGTGAAATCCCTGCAAGCTGCTTGGAAACTTTTTAAAGACACCATAATAGAGGCTCAACTAAAATGTATTCCCTAAATTAAAAAACATAGTAAGAGAACCAAAAATGTGCCACTGTGGCTAAACAACAAAGTAAAAGAAGCAGTGAGAGGCAAAAAGGCATCCTTTAAAAAGTGGAAGTTAAATCCTATTGAGGAAAATAGAAAGGAGCAAAAACTCTGCAAATGAAGCGTAAAAATATAATTAGGAAGGGCAAAAAGAATTTGAAGAACAGCTAGCCAAAGACTCAAAGTAATAGCCAAAAAAAATGGTTAAGTACATCAGAAGCAGGAAGCCTGCTAAACAACCAGTGGGTCCACTATATCATGGAGATTCTAAAGGAGCACTCAAGGACGATAAGGCAATTGGGGAGAAACTAAATGAATTCTTTGCATCGGTCTTCACGGCTGAGGATGTGAGGGAGATTCTCAAACTGAGCCATTCTTTTTAGGTGACAAATCTGAGGAACTGTCCCAGATTGAGGTGTCATTAGAGGAGGTTTTGGAACAAATTGATAAACTAAACAGTAATAAGTCACTAGGAACAGATGGTATTCACCCAAGAGTTCTGAAGGAACCCAAATGTGAAATTGTAGAACTACTAACTGTAGCTTGTAACCTATCATTTAAATCAACTTCTGTACCAGATGACTGGAGGATAGCTAATGTGATGCCATTTTTTAAAAAGGGCTCCAGAGGGGATCCTGGCAATTACAGGTGGTAAGCTGATTTCAGTACTGGGCAAACTGGTTGAAACTATAGTAAAGAACAAAATTGTCAAACACATAGATGAACATATTTTGTTGGGGAAGAGTCAACATGGTTTTTGAGAACGGAAATCATGCCTCACCAATCTACTATAATTCTTTGAGGCATCAACAAGCATGTGAACAAGGGGGATCCAGTGGATATAGTGCACTTAGATTTTCAGAAAGCCTTTGACAAGGTCCCTCACCAAAGCCTCTTATCAAAGTAAGTTGTCATGTGATAAGAGGGAAGGTCTTCTTATGAATTGGTAACTGGTTAAAAGATAGGAAACAAAGGGTAGGAATAAATGGTCAGTTTTCAGAATGGAAAGCGGTAAATAGTGGTGACCCCCAGGGGGTCTGTACTTGGCCCAGGCCTTTTTAACATATTCATAGATGATCTGGGAAAAGGGGTAAACAGTGAGGTGGCAAAATTTGCAGATGATACAAAATATTACTCAAAATAGTTAAGTCCCAAGCAGACTGCAAAGAGCTACAAAAGGATTTCACAAAACTGGGTGACTGGGCAGCAAAATAGCAGATGAAATTCAGTGTTGATAAATGCCAAGTAATGCACATTGGAAAACATAATCCCAACTAGACATATAAAATGATGTGGTCTAAATTAGCCGTTACCACTCAAGAAAGATGTTGGAGTCATTGTGGATAGTTCTCTGAAAATGTCCACTCAATGTGCAGTGGCAGTCAAAAAAGGGAACAGAATGTTGGGAATCACTAAGAAAGGGATAGATAAGACAGAAAATATATTGCCTCTATATAAATCCATGGTACACCCATATCTTGAATACTGTGTGCAGATGTGGTCACCCCATCTCAAAAAAAAAAAAAAAAGATATATTGGAATTGGAAAAGGTTCAGAAAAGGGCAACAAAAATGATTAGGGGTATGGAACGGCTTCTATATGGTGAGAGATTAATAAGACTGGGACTTTTCAGCTTGAAACAGAGACGACTAAGGGGGGATAAGATAGAGGTCTATAAAATCATGACTGGTGTGGAGAAAGTAAATAAGGAAGTGTTATTTACTACTTCTCACAACAGAAGAACTAGGGGTCACCAAATTAAATTAATAGGCATCAGGTTTAAAACAAACAAAAGGACGTATTTCTTCACACAAGGCACAGTCAACCTGTGTAACTCCTTGCCAAAGGATGTTTTGTAGGCCAAAACTATAACAGGGTTCAAAAAAGAACTAGAAATTTCATAGAGGATAGGTCCAATGGCTATTAGCCAGGATGGATAGAGATGATGTCCCTAGCCTCTATTTGCCAGAAGCTGGGAATGGACAACGGGATGATCACTTGATTACCTATTCTGTACATTCCCTCTGGGGCACCTGGCATTACGCACTGTTGGAGGGCAGGATACTGGGCTAGATGGACCTTCGGTCTGACCTAATATGGCTGTTCTTAAGTGTACCCTAAAAATCTGTGGATTCTAGGTTCTTTTGTAGAAGGTATTATAGGTCTATAAGGGGTTTGATTCTCCTCTGACTTAATTTTTATGCTGGTGTAACTCTTCTCTGGAGTTCAGTGGAGAATGCTATTCCTGACACCAGCACAAGTGTAAGGAATATCAGGCACAAATTGTCTAGGCTACACTGACAGTATAAAGCTCATGGTAAATCCACAGAAACCCACCCTTACATTTTTCTTTGGTAGATTTTTTCGTCTACACTTAGATGAAATGTTGACTCATCCTTATAGTTTAATATAATTAGCATATAACTCACTTTGTTGGTGGGCAGCTTATTGGTGGTGATTAACACTTATCTAATAAATACTTTTCATTCAAGTATCCCAAAGTGCTTTACACGCTTAAAAACTACACACGCCTATCTTCCACCCATTGCTGAAAAGCAGCCATCAGTTGGGTGGAAGACTGCAGTATTAAAATAATAACAAAAAACACAACACAACAATTTAAGGGCAGAAAGTATAGAAGAAAATATAACCAACAGAAATCACCACAGGGGAATTTTTGAAAAAAAAATTACCCAGTTAGAATTTAGTGAAAAAAAGTGAGGACCAGGAAGACAGAAAACCCCTCATGGTAGGAAATAGTTTGAGCAACTGTAAGCATGTTTTTTCCTGACTGTCTTTGAAATTGATTTGGTTGTATTCCTTCTCTTAAATGGATTCTCCCCCCCCCCTTCAGAATTGTAAATAGAACTATTTGTTGGAACAAATGCATATGCTAACATGAATACATAATTCCCTTCAGAATTCTTCCCTTCCCCCCTCCCCTTGCCCCCAAGTTATCTACACTGATTGAAGTCATGAATGCACAAAGGCAAGGTCCTTTTTGGGATGTGGTTAAAACTATGATGCCTATAGGAACTACATAATAAGCGATGTCATAGGATCATTAGATTAGGTGGTAGCTCAAGATTCTGTTACAACCAGAATTTGAATCCAGGAGGATTATCATAAATGAATCAGTGTGTTCATAGTCAAAAAGAAAACCAAAATAATATCTATTAAGATGACACAGTTAACTTACCTAGAGGGAAAGGCAGTGTGACCTAATGGAAGAGTACTAGACAGGGACTCAAGAGACCTGTCCTATTCATTTAGATGAAATGTATGAGGCCAAAGAGTCAAAGGCATTAACATGACACTGAAACTGTCCAATATTAAACAGTTTTAAACAAGGTTTGCAGTCTGGTATAAAGAGACTTCATCCTGCTTAATGACATGGCAGACATACCATTAAACCTCTTTTTAACCTTTTATTAAAGATACAGAAAAAGAAGAGGAAACAGTTTACAGCATTTGAAATTTAAAGTATTAAGTGCGGCTTTTATTTTAACAAGATCCCATGTTCCCTTTCCCTTTAGCTGTAGAGAATCTTTGGGGGTGGGAGGGAGAAAGGTTTGACAATCTCTTACATGATATTAAAGATGATAATAACTGTCACTTTTGGAGAAAAGAGAACAAATTAGTTGATGGGCTGGAACTGTTGTTAAAGTTCAGTTCAATTTCCTAAAAGACTCAACAAAACATACTCACACAAAAGGGTAAACAAAAGAACAGCAAAGATAGAAAATACTGCTTTTGTCTCTGGTGTTGATTCTCACTTGCAACCTCACTGCTGGAAAAACACAGCCATGGCACATTTTCTTATCAGCCACTCTGAGACATGACTAACTTGTACCAGCATTGGGCTGGTTAGAGCATTGCTTTGAGCTACTTCTTTTGGTTCACAGGCTTATATCAGTGTTGCAAAATATGCAGTCTTGGCCAGCTAACCCAGACTCTTAATATATAAAAGGAGAGGGATAGGAAAGAGAAGAAATAAGGTGGGGAAGGAGAAGGACACAAAGCTGTGTGTCCAGGTAGCAATGTCATCTGGCTTCCTCCCTGGCCCAGTCTGGTCAGGACATCTTTTAGAATTAGGATAAAGAAGATCCGGGGTCCTAGAAGATCATGTTTGTGTTAGCCATAATGGTGATGCTTACTTCTTCCCTGTCTTTCAGTCAGCCAGCATCGAGGCAGCCAGCTTTTTCTCCACAAAGTTGTTGTGGGTTTGGGGTTTTTTTTTGGGGGGGGGGGGAGGTTTGTTTTTTTTGTTTTGTTTTTTTTTGAGGACCCTAAAAATGAGTGATGGGACAAATAGTCTATCCCCTCATTATTTTTTCCACCAATTAGGCCAAATTCCCAAAACACCAATTTTCGTTCATTAATTTCTAGTTCCACACTTTTCTTGTTTACCATGCATGATGTATAATAGTAGGCCTTTTTGTTTGGACTAATTCAGCCTGTCTACCTTTTTCATCTTTTTTTCCATCAACATTTGTTGTTGCAGTTGACTGAGTCATTTTATAAACTTTTGCCCACTTTACCAGAGTTTACCACAGCGGCAGTAGGTCAGCTAGGCCCCAATTATTACAATAGACTTTGGTTCTATTTTCAACTTGGCCACTGGTCTGCTGGTTGACTTTGGGCAACTCATGTCACCTCTTTCTGCCTCAGTTTCCCCATCTATAAAATAGGGATGATGATGCTTGCCTCCATTTTGTAAAGTGCATTGGGATCTACTGATAAAAAGCATTATCAGAATGCTGATAATTTTATCATGTTTGCCTTTGATCTGAGTTATTTTAGTTAAAGGTTCTGTTCTCTAATATTTCTAGAACTCTAAGGTAAAGAAGAAATTCCTGTGTCTTCAAGGATTATCTTGAAATATCATATTTCAGTTCAGTGAGTGAAAGGAAGCACACCAGCAACAAGTCTCACCAGGTGGCCCCTTTTAACGTGTTCTCCCTAAATTTCAATCACAACTCATCTGGAATATGAACAACTTGATGAACACAGTGTAGTATCCTTGTGCAGTGTACAGAAATATTTTATCTCAATGTGGTTTCAAAAGGAGATTGTGTGATGCCTAAAATAACTAGATCTGTTAATAAATATACTTTGTATAGAAAGTGCAATTGAACAAAAAAGTCACATTTTCTTTGGGAGAAATGAATGCCAGTATTATCAGGTGGTCTTTATATCCAGTAAAACCTCAGTTATCCAGAGAATTCTAGGGACAACTCATGACTTCAAATAGTCAAAGGAGCTGAACAGATGCCCATCCCTGAACACAGATTTCAGAGACTGCTCAATAGGTTACCCTGGTTATAACCATTTTGAGACAGACAATCCCCCATTTTAAACAAGATCCTCCAAAGGAACTGAAAGGATGAGTGGTAAACTGGTTTTGGCCAAACAGGACAGTTCCCCTGTCTCGCACACACGTTTCTAAGAGAGAAGTGGTTCTCAAGCAAGGCAGAATTATGGTTCAAACCCTACTTACTCCTGAAAATTCCATGGCACATTGCCCTATTTTACACTACCCTTTTTAATAGACAGGGAGCAGGGGAGTTGTTCTATGGTATAATTACCACATATACTTATATCCTCAAATTACCATAAAAATTCAGTTGGCTGAGACATTATCACATGACATAACATTTTTGCAATCTTGCTTTTGCAACTGACTCTTGGTTGAAAAAAGGTCAAATTAAATCAAGAAGCAGGCAACTGTGTTGCTCTATTTGAGATATTTCATAACTTATTCTGCCCAAATGCTGCACTATCTTTTCTGCTCCTTTCTTAAGAGCAACAAAAGTGATTAAAGGTCTAGAAAACATGACCTATGAGGAAAGATTGAAAAAATTGGGTTTGTTTAGTCTGGAAAAGAGAAGACTGAGAGGGGACATAACAGTTTTCAAGTATGTAAAAGGTTGTTACATACTTGGGAGGGAGGAAAATTGTTTTTCTTAACCTGTGAGGAAAGGATAAGAAGCAATGAGCTTAAATTGCAGCAAGGGAGGGTTAGGGTGGACATTAGGAAAAACTTCCTAATGGTCAGGGTGGTTAAGCACTGGAATAAATTGCCTAGGGAGGTTGTGAAATCTCCATCACTGGAGATTTTTAAGATCAGGTTAGACAAACACCTGTCAGGAATGGTCTAGATAATACTTAGTCCTTCCATGTGTAACACACCTCCTGGGTGTGGTGGTCTGTCCCATCTAGTGGCACCAAGACCACTTTTAGAGAGCGATTAACGAGTTTGCTCTACATCCTTAGCTAATAGCTTTTAGCTCATGCGGTAGAGGCTCATGCACTAAGCTCTAGAGGTCTCCAGTTCAATACCACCGGCCGACGACTAGACTAGATGACCTCTTCAGGTCCCTTCCAGTCCTATGATTCCTATGAAATGCGTCTCAGCCATGGAGTGGAAGAAACAATGGTGTAACTGAAGTTAAAATGGCATGAAAATATGGGTAGATTAAACGGTTTTATCATCTAGTCATTTTATTGAGGGATATTTCTAGTAGCTGTGCCTGAATTTCTGCTTTTTCATTTAGTGAAATGTTATTCCTTTAAAAATATATATTTATTACTATAGGAAGAAGATGGTAGCATCACCTGCTAATGTAGCCTAGCATTTCCCATTATCAGAACGTGTAATGCTTAAAACATTGACAAACATTAACCATTCAGGCTGACTTTTCCGTGCTGGATATCGGCCTTGGGCTGTATGCTTTAGAAAATTTCAGCCAAAATGGGTCAGCCATTTCTGAGAATGAGACTAGTGAGTAATTCATTGTTTTTCCCCATGTTTAAAAAAAAAAAAAAAAAAAAAAAATCAGATGACTCTTTGAAAAGCTGTAGCATTCCATTCTTTGGAGCAGGGACTTGTAATTTGGCTTTGTGTGTGTGTGTGTGTGTGTGTGTATTTTGTTAGGGTTGTGCCTTTGGCTATCACCGTGAAAATCTGCCTAAATTTGGCCATGTTATAAGCCTTCAGAAAAATCACAGCTTGCACATGCACAGTTAGATACGGCTATACAGCTAAAATATCTCAAGATTCCATCAGCTGATTCTGGACTGCTGAGGGCCATGTTGCGGCTAAACACCAGAAATGGGAGCAGGGAGTGGTTTCTCCTATATTCTCAATGGCCCCTGTGCCGGCGCCCAGACAGTGCAAAGGATGAAGCTGCCTGATTTGAATGAAGTGGGGACAAGAGCTAGACCTAGAGTGGCGTGGAGTGCTTTATTTTGCAGTCTCAGTAGTGTTCTTTTAATGTAGTTTGTTGTGTGAAATTTAATATTTATATTACAGAAGTGCCTTTTTGCATCAGCTCTTATGGAGTTGCAAGCCTTGCTTAGGTCTCTTAGTTAGTTAGTAGCTTGGGTTGCAGGCTTTCATTAGAATAATGAGAGCCATGGTAGAGCCTATGGTTTAAATACACAGACTAAGTGTGGGACTTGCAGGATCCTTTGGATTCAAACTTTTCAAGGGGAAAAAGCCAGTAACAGTGTGGGGTGGCCTTTGCCACTTCCATTTCACTGCTGCCAGGACAGGGTGCATTAAGGAGTTTTGCTGCTTTAAAATTACAAGATTATAGTAATGTCGCCCCCATTTAACCAAAAATACAAATGTCTATCTCCATCCTCACTCTCCATTCACAAGAGAGAGTGGAGCAAAACAAGACACATGTCATAAGTTTGTTTTTATTTAATCAGATCCTGTGCCTCCACTGCTAATCAGGCCTTCTGAATAGGTAGATGCTAGATACATTAATTTAGAGATATGAAGTTAACTGAAAAGTGTGCGCATTTCAAAATAAGGTAATCTAGATAGCAACATACGATTTCCATGGGTTGGGCCCTTAACTAAGTATGTCATTTCTGGCTTGTGACTAATAGACAAGATAGATGAAATTACATATCCAAACTGATATCTGTGGAGCTGAATTTAAATAAATGCTTTCAATTTTGACAGAAACATCTTTCATGACTTGTTCGCATAGTTTTTAGTCAGTTTCATTTGTGTCTCTGTGATAGAGGCAGAATCATATTCATAATATGGAATAGAATCGAAACCATGTACCTTTTTTGTTAGATGGGCTTATATGTGAATGAGGACCCTGTTCTGAAGGCCAAAAGGTGAAATAAAAACTCAAAGGAAAGACAAGCTTCACTGTTTAAAAAAAAAAAAAAAAAAAAAAATCTGGGACCAAATTATAGTAGCTGTAGATTCAAATCCTTTTTAATCACACACTTCTGCATCAAACCACAAATGAAGGATAGCAATATGAAACTGCACTTAAAGACCGCCTGTAACACCTTAACCTCTGCTATTAGGTCAACAACCTCCTTTGTAGTTGTACAGAGATATCTTGGGTTGAAACATGTATTTCTTAGTAGTGAAGCTAGAATAAAATGATTGATCTACTCTCTTAGGATAACTTTTATGGCATCTTCTGTAAGAGAAAACCGTGATCCAGATGTTGCTTAGAAATGACTTGTCACAACACGCCTACGTGTGTTATCCCATAACTCATGAAACAAATCACACATCAGAAAGTAAGCTACTGTAAACCTATCTCAGCCTGACTTTCCTTTCACATTGGCATGGCTCCAATGACTGATGTGAGAGAAGAATCAGGTTCATTATATTGCGTGCAGTGCAAAAATTTTAATTAGCATAATAGTAATTTTTATTTTTATCCCCCAAATCAGGAATTACAGATTTAAGGTACCTTTAACTTCACCCTTTGTATGATGGTTGTTTGGGAGATACATTCAGGTTTTTCATTACATGATCACATAACATTAAAGAATGACACATTGTGGTATGTATACTGCAGCTCTTTATTTTAAAAATGAGCTGTGAATGCAGTAGTGTTTAACACTGAAGTTGCATTGCATTACATTACAATATTAGATGCAATAGCTGTCTTTTATTTTAGTGATCCTTAATTTGTTTTGTAGATATAATTTGTACAAAACTGGTACCCAATGCTAAAGTATTGTACCATTGTAGTGAATACCACAGCTAAGATTTTTTTCACTCTTATAGCTTTCCAAAATATTCTCCATTTGGGCTAATGTTCCATTTGTTTGTAAAAGCCTATTTTAAAAAAAATTGTTTTAAAGTTCAAAGAAAAAATACTAATCTATTTCTGAACTGTGTTTGGCTGAAAAAAAGAGTTTGAAACTCAGTGTGTAAATACTGCTAATTTTACATAACATAAGAACGGCCATACTGGGTCATAATAATGCTCCATCTAGTCCAGTCCATCCTGTCTCTAGCAATGGCTGGTGCCAGATGCTTTAGAGGGAATGAACAGAACAGGGCAGTTTTGAGTAATCCATCACCTGTTGTCTAGTCCCAGCTTCTGTCAAAAAAAAAAAAAAAAAAAAAAAAGTTTAGGGACACCAGGAGCATCAGGTTGCATCCCTGACTATCTTTCCCAATAGACATTTGATGGACCTATACTCCATGAATGTATTTAATTCTTTTTTGAATCCAGTTATACTTTTAGCCTTCACAACATCCCATGGCAATGAGTTCCACAGGTTGACTGCATTGTGTGAAGAACTTTTTTATGATTCTTTTAAACATGCTACCTATTAATTCCATTGGGTGACCCCTAGTTCATGTGATGGAGTAAATAACACTTCCCTGTTCACTTTATCCCTAACATTCATAATTTTATACACCTCTATCATATTCCCCGTTAGTCATCTCTTCTCTAAACTGAACAGGTCCAGTCTTTTTAATCTCTGTTCATGTGAAAGCTGTTCCATATAGCTCATCATTTTTGTTGTTTTTTGTGTGTGTATCTTTTCCATTTCTTATATTGAGATGGGGGTGACTGGAACTGTGCACAGTATACAAGGAGTGCATGTATCATGGATTTATATAGTGGCATAATATTTTATTTGATTCTATGGCTTTTTTCATGTATAGCCCCCCCCCCCCCCACCCACCACCATTGCCACCTACTCTGTCATTCTCGTATATTTTGTACCCTGGTATTAATGGATACATCAGTATTCAAGTTAAAAATAAAATGGTGAATATTAATAAAGTTGTGATTCATACTTTTGAAAACTGATCCCCCTTCATGAAAATGAAACCAATAGCTACCCTCCTCTCATGCACTCTACCATGTGCTGTTAATTACCTACACATCTTCCATGATCCCATGGCAATTTAGGGATTTTATAGTATGGCCTATTACTGTAGTATTTAGTTCTTCCTACATACCCCCAAGGAAAATGCTTCATAATATGATAATTACTTGTTTTAATATGAGCACTGAGATAGTTAACAGTATGAAAGTTTTAAAGTAAGGGGACTGATTGAGCAGCCATTGCAATGAATGGGGCAGTTCACACTTCAGATATCTCTGCAAACTCATTGGTTTCACTCACTTCACAATTTTGTTGTATTTTTAATGAAAGCTGAGTCTCTCTAGAGAATAACTGATTGGCCAAGTATATGGTGAACCTTTGGGAAACATTGAAAATAGTGGCTTAATATAACCCACATTTCCCTTTTCCAGATACTGTGTGAAAGGATAGCAATATAGCCCTGTGGCAGAGATGACAAGAAACAAAAGCGAACAGTCTGTAGATTTGTGGCTAACTCAACACTGCCTTAGAACCACAGTGTCAGAAGGAACCACAGGGGTCATCTAGTCCAACCCCCTGCCAAGTTGCAGGATTTGTTGTGTCTAAACCATCCAAGATAGATGGTTATCCAGCCTCCTTTTGAAAACCTCCAGGGAAGGCGCTTCCACAATCTCCCTAGGCAGTCTGTTCCATTGTCCTACTGTTCTTACAGTTAGGAAGTTTTTCCTGAGATTTAATTTAAATTTGCTATGCTGTACTTTGAATCCACTGCCTCTTGTCCTGCCCTCTGTGGCAATAGAGAACAACTTTCCTCTATCTTTGTTATGGTAGCCTTTCAAGTCCTAAAGCATTTTCCTTCTGGATTTGGGCTCTTTTGCCTTTCAATATTTATTTTAACATGTTAAAACTGAGGTATTTTATGCTTTTATAGTATTATTATGAATAAATATTGAAAGGCAAAAATATCCAGGCCCTATGGGAGAAGGTATGACAGCAACAGTTGGGCTAACTCCACTAGAGAGGAAAATAAAGCACCACTTTGAACTCCTGTCTTGACCTTTGCTTTCAGCAATGTCTTCCTTGGGGACAGGATGCTTTTATGTCTCTCACTCTTATTTGTTTTCTTTGATAAATTGAGTGAATGGAAAGTATAGAGAACTCCAGGGTTAATTTTTTGTTAAAGTTACGTATAGAGGTGTTCCGTGCTGTTGAGGTTGCAAGTTCAAGGGGGCAAGTAGAAAAATAAAACAAAAGAGATCTTGATGGTGAGGATCAAAAATAATTGAAAAAGGGGCTAAAGTAATTCCCACACTGCCTCCTTAGAACTGATAAATATTAAAAAAAAAACCTAAGTGTAATTAAATGAAGTATCTGGATTAAGTATTTTCTTTAACAAAGTTACACAGATATATTATTTCCTGAAACAACCTGATTCTTTTCTTTTAACTTCGATTACCAATATTGTTAGAGGATACCTATTCTGTATAATCAAAGAACATTGAACAAATAGTAGAAAGTCAATGAAAACACAGCTTTAGGTAACTTGGTCTGATTTAAAGGTTCAATTATGTTGCTCTATGGCATTTAATATGAAGTGATTTCATCTATTGAAATAATATAAATGCAAGATAATGCTAAAAAAAGGGAAAAGTATAAAGTCTTTAAATATAACAACACTTTTGCAGTAAGGAAAAAATAATCATTAGACTCTGTTACTCATGCAGAGTCATCAGTAATTACTAGAAAATGTAATCAGAGTCAAACTATTTGTTACTTTGTGCAACTCTGTGATTAATATGTAACTGAGGTCAGAATCTGGCAAATACCACATTCAGACAAGTTATGTAAAGTAACTTTTGACATTCTGAATTATTTAATTCTGCCTCTAATCATGTTTGCCTTAACCGGGACATTATCTGTTGGATGAGACTGAATAATGTATCTGCATACTGTAAGTTATTTCTTAAGTACTGAAGATTTGTCTATATGTGTCTGTAGACAAGACATGACACACAAATACATGTCAACTTGATCCTTAATTAAGGAAAACAGTCTAAGACTTTCAGAAACTTGAGTTTTACACCAAGAATCTAATGAAATTTCAAAATCTAGAGGGTATGTTTTCAAGTTCTACATTTGAAATCCTTTTTATTGAAAATCAGAAAATATAGCTGGCAAAGTCATTACCAGACAAATTATTGATCTGAAACATATTTTTAATTCAATATATTGAGACATATTTTGGAGATACCAGCATTATTACTCTAACAGCTCTGAAAAATTAAAAAAAAAACACAAATATTCTGGCCATAATTAAATAACTTTAAAAACATCATGCTACATTAGTTATTCAAGACTTACATAGTATAAGAATCAGAATCTGACCTCAAGTCTGTTGTGGAAGCAACATGATAATGAACTGAAAATGTTTGTAATGGGACTCTAACGGTGTTGGGACTCACCACCCAGCGCCCCCTGCTGGTCGTCTTCGGGAATTAGCTTAGTCCAGTGGAGCACCCCCTCCTGGTGGTGTCCCATCCGTCATCTCGCCCTCTGCTGGTGTGTGGACCCGTATTGCTCCCAACTTGTGGTGTCCTCTTTGAGCCACTGCCCTCCAGCAGTGCCCCTTAGTCCATCCTCACCCCCTTCCGGGGTGGGGGGGGGGAGAAGGTCAATCCGCTGTCTCTGAGCCCTGGCCAATGTGGGCAACTGCACCCCCAAAGTCACCCCCTTCTTGGCAGGGGGTTGGTGCAACCCAAGACGGCCACTTCCATCAGCTGGGTGTAGGGCAAGGGGGGGACCCAGGCCAGCCCACTACTCTGGGTGCCAACCCAGGGACCCTCTAGTGGCCGCTGTCCTGCCCTCCTTCTCTCCCTTCGTCTGTCCACATCCCTGGGACGCTTTCCCTTCGGCCCCTCGCACCGGCTAGGCCCTTCCCCTCCGGGTCTGCAGTCTGGCAGACACCAGGCTGGAGTTCCCTTCTGCTCCCCCAGGCCTGCTCAGCACTGCGCTGTCCAAGATGCGAGTCTCCCACCTCTGGAGACAGACCTTCCCCTGTCTAAGGCCTGGGACAGACTCCCTGCTCTCTCCCTGAGCAGCCTTTTTATAGGGCTGAGCCTGGCCCTGATTGGCTTTCTCCAATCTGGGCCCTGATTGGCTCCCAATAAGCCCTTTTCTTATTGGCTGTTCGTCTGCACAGGCCCACTGGCCTGCTACAGCCTAAATTCTCAGGGAGTGGGGCAGCTGCCCCACTACAGGTACCAAATATCTGTAGGAGACAAAATTATCATAAATTCATTGTATGTGATTGTGCTATATGTTGCTTATTACATATTGTTATATTATAACAACCATCATGGCAGCTTGCTGGATGTATCAGATGTATTTTCACTGCATGTCATAGGTGCTTACAATTTCACACTGATAAAGGAGATAAAATTCAGATTCTGCTGTCCTAAAAACACAAAGACCTATTATCTGGAGCTAAAAGAGAATCTTCTTTTAGCTTTTTATAAATAGAGTAATCCTGATTACATGCTAAAAGTGGTAGTAATAGATGTCAGAGTGGTAGCCGTGTTAGTCTGTATCAGCAAAAACAATGAGGAGTCCTTGTGGCACCTTAGAGACTAACACATTTATTTGGGCATAAGCTTTTGTGGGCTAAACCCCACTTCATCAGATGCATGGAGTGAAAAATACAGTAAGCAGTATTAATATTACAGCACATGAAAAGTTGGGAGTTGCCTTACCAAGTGGGGGTTCAGTGCTAATGAGGCCTATTTAATTATGGTGGAAGTGGCCTATTCTCAACAGTTGACAAGAAGGGGTGACTATCAAGAGAGGGAAAACTACTTTTGTAGTGCTAACGAGGCCAATGCAATCAAGGTGGACGTCGCCCATTTCCAACAGTTGACAAGAAGGAGTGAGTATCAGCAGCAAGAAAATTACTTTTTGTAGTGACCCATCCATTCCCAGTCTTTATTCAGGCCTAATTTGATGGTGTCCAGTTTGCAAATTAATTCCAGTTCTGCAGTTTCTCGTTGAAGTCTGCTTTTGAAGTTTTTTTGTTGAAGAATGGCCATTTTTAAGTCTGTTATTGAGTGCCCAGGGAGATTGAAGTGCTCTCTTACTGGTTTTTGAATGTTACAATTCTTGATGTCTGATTTGTGTCCATTTATTCTTTTCCATAGAGACTGTTCGGTTTGGCCAATGTACATGGCAGAGGGGCATTGCTAGCACATGATGGCATGAATCACATTGGTAGATGTGCAAGTGAATGAGCCCCTGATGGTGTGGCTGATGTGGTTAGGTCCTATGATGATGTCCCTTGAATAGATATGCGGACAAACTTGGCAACTGGGTTTGTTGCAGGGATTGGTTCCTGGGTTAGTATTTTTGTTGTGTGGGGTGTAGTTGCTGCTGAGTATTTGCTTCAGGTTGGGGGGGGGGGTGTTGTCTGTAAGCGCGGACTGGCCTGTCTCCCAAGGTCTGTGAGAGTGAGGGATTTTCCTTCAGGATAGGTTGTAGATCCTTGATGATGCACTGGAGAAATTTTAGTTGGGGCTGTAGGTGACGGCTAGTAACATTCTGTTACTTTCTTTGTTGGGCCTGTCCTATAGTAGGTAACTTCTGGTTACCCTTCTGTGTCTGTCAACCTGTAATAGATGTGCACATTTGCGCTCATACACCCATGCACACCACCCATACATCCTTCCGTTGAAGTAAATACCTGAAATGTAACATGCCACCGAGGTCGAAGAAATCTCCAGTTTCGGAATTAATATGGCTTGAGGTAATTCCCCAATTTTCACAAAGTTGTTTACCGATGTCAAAGATCCTATAATATTATTATATTATAAAAAGATATTTTTAAGTGCATCTTTTAGCACTCTGAAAACTGTAATTTGTTCCAGCTTAAGCTTGGAAGCTTACTTGGAACTTCTAGGTTTGGCCATGTTATGGCAAACACTTCCTGTGTAACCTTGGGTAAGTCACTTAGCCTCTTTAGGTATGTCTGTGCTGCAATTAAAATCATATGACTTTCCCATGACACCTGACTTTGGCTATTGTATCTCAGGCTAATGGGCTGTTTAACTGCGGTGTAGATGTTCGGGGTCAGGCTGCAGCCCGGGCTATAGGACCCTGCAAGGTGGGAGTTAAATAGCCCCTTTTATTTTTTATGACACCATCTTTTCTCTCTACACACTCAAGTATTTTCCAGAAACCTCTGAGATAAGTAATATTTTATAATTTGAGATGTTAAAAACCATTTCCTAGAATACCCTTATTTAGAGCAATCAGAAATATTTCTTCACACAAAGTTGTAATGCTTGTACAGTATTTCCTTTCCTAACTAATTTTTCATAAGTATAATCTAATTAATTGTCAATGTTTCTGCTCCCTTTACAAATTAAATAAAACTTAAATTGTCAAATATTTACTTTTCTTATGCATAATAGGCAAACATCTATTCAAAACTCAGCCTATGAGGACAATAGCACTTAAAAAAACCACTTTACAACTGTTTCCTTGGTAACTAACACAGAGCTAAAAGAATAAATTGCATAGAGTGGAAGGAAACAAATAGGCAAATCTTTCCACTTTTTCACTAAATTTGAACTCTCATTAACACTCCCCAATCCAAACCTATCCATATTTCAAAAATTAAATATATGAACTGGGGGACAGAGGAGTGACAGCTCTTTTACTCCTGTTTAACGTTATTTAAGTTTCTGCATGCATTTCACAAAAAATAAAGCTATATTATCTAAAACCCAGTATGAAGCCAATAAAAAAGTGGTGAAATCGTACATATTAAGGGGTGGGGGGGGGAATGTTGTAGATGCAAGAACCTGAAAACTTCATAGCTGGATTACTTCCTCCCATGGAGCATTCAGGCAAATGTTAAAGATGGAAAAGAATAAAACACAGACTATAATTAGTATTTACCAGTAGTATCTCCTTTTAATTTTTTTTCAAGATTGTAATGGTTATGAGCAACATTAAGGGCAAGATTGTACCCAGCTCCTTCGTGCAGGTTCACAAAGGGGGAGATGGGGAAAAAACAGCCACAATGGCTTTGATCTAGCAAAGCATGCAAGCATGAGTTTATACCTAAGCATGTGAGTAATCTTGTGAATTCTAGCTGTGAGTTTAAGCTCAGTGTGACTAAAACTGAGCTTCAGGTTTCAGAGTGGTAGCCATGTTAGTCTGTATCAGCAAAAAGAACTAATGCTAATTTCCCCCCTATTGTTACTCACACCCTCTTGTCAACTGTTTGAAATGGGCCATCCTGATTCTCACTACAAAAGTTTTTTTTCTCCTGCTGATAATAGCTCACCTTAATTGTTTAGTCTTGTTAGAGTTGGTATGGCAACCCCCATTTTTTCATGTTCATATATATATATATATATATATATATATATATATATATATATATAATCTTCCTACTGTATTTTCCACTGCATACATCTGATAAAGTGGGTTTTATCCCACAAAAGCTTATGCCCAAATAAATGTGTTAGTCTCTAAGGTGCCACAAGTACTCCTCGTTCTTAAAACTGAGCTGTTAATCTTTCATCCCATGCTCTTTCCCCCTCCCTCCTTTCTTTGAGTATGTCTACACTTCAAGCTGCAGGTGTAAATTCCAGCTTGAGGATATATACCCACATTAGTTGTGACTGATCTAGTGCACTAAAAGCAGCAGGAGGGGCTAGCCACCCCAAGACTAAGTTGCTAAATATGTACTCAAGATGGCTAGCCCCTGGGTTGCTTGGACTGCTGCAGCTACCCTTTATTTTTATCATGCTAACATGATCAGAGCTCATACAGGTATGTCTCCTCGAGATGGAATTTACATCTCCAGTTAAAAGTATGGATATGCCCTCAGTCACCATGAAGAATGCAAGCATTCTGTTTGTTACTCAGACCCATAACCATCTTTTGACTCTGGCCTCGCGATAGGTCCTCACATCCAGGCTGTGTTTAAATATTGCTGTGACTTCCTTTGTAATACCCTAAGATACAGCTTTTCTTCTCTACCACACAGCTGAAATTCTTGCCTCTTCATTGCTGCAATATCCTCTTCTCTGGTCTTGACAAATACAATCTTGCTTCACTTGTAACTATTCAAAATGCTCCTGCAGAGATCATTTTTCTGGCTCCTCACTTTAGCCATGTCATCCCTCTCGTTTCACCCCTCCATGACTTCCCCAGTAATTAAAGACAAATTACTTGTCTTCACTTTCAAAGCCTTCATATCCTGTCCCCACCCTGCTTACCAACAGTCATATGCTACTGAGATGTCAACTCATGCCTCTGCTCTGTCAAAAATTCAAGCCTTCATCATCTACTGGTTAAATTTTCAAACAAGCATCTTTGTTCTTTTCCACCATGCTGTCTCTCACCCATAAATATCTGCAGAGCCACCTCATTGCCCTTCCTTTAAAGCTCTCCACTTAAAACAGTTTGCCATGTGTCCTACAAACAAACTTGAAAATAAATATTCAATGGGTTGCTGAGGCCTTTGCCTATCATACTGACCAGCACTGTCTGGTTCCTTGTGCTCTCCCTTTCCATCTATTATATCCACTTGTTGTATTATGCGTAGATTGTAAGCTCTTTGGGGCAAACACTGCCTTTTTGTTGTGTTTGTGTAATATTTAACAAAATGGGGAGCTAGTCCATGACTTGGGCTCCCAGCTGCAACAACAATGCAAGTATTAAATAATAGTTCCTTTGAAGTCAGCATGACTACCTATGTACTTAGAGTTAAGCATGTGGTGCCAGTCGCTGTCCCTTCACACACTAATTCATCTTTGCCCAGACTAATACTAAACTTCTGAACCTATGAGTAGTTTCAAACAGATGCTATTTTAAAAATCATATTTTTTAAATGACAGAGGAATGTTTTTTTCCTTTCCCCTGAAATGTGTAGTTTTCTTGAGGCCCATATAAATGGCAATATTCAGTATTAGATCAAGGCTGATAGGTTTATGATCTGTTATCTAGCTGCACAGTTAGGAATAGGAGCTTTATATTTTTGGAAAGGGAAGATTCATAGCTTCCCATCTGGATGCCTATCGCTACTGTCTAGCTCTGGAAGTCTCAATAATATTAAAGTCATGACACACTGAAATACCCCCCCAAAAATACTTGTGATCATTTTTAGAGGTGTGTGAAATTTTAATTGATTTTTCTCTCCCTATGACTCCTGTACAATTGGACTCACGCTGACTAAGGCATTGAGCTATATAGGCAGAAGCATGCAAAAAGTTATCCCAATTTTTTAAAAGACTCTCTAAAACATAATTTTCTGTGGCATGTAGGACATATTGAGCATAAATGATGGTATGGTAGATAAGACTTTATTGGCACTCATTTGGAATGACATAGCTTCACCATTTTAAAATAATTTTGGCAATGCCAACTTATGCCAGTACAAGCTTTACACTATACTACAGTATTGTGTATTCTTATTGTATTTATATAAATTAGAGGGAATATAGGAATGAGCTGGAAGAGAGGAAGTCAAAGCAGCAGTTCTAAATGAAATTTCAAGGAGCTTAGAGGTGAAAAGAAAGGAAATGGGATGGTAATTGGAGAGACAGGTCAAATGCACAGAAAATGATCTCTGATGGTTATACTTATTTTACAGATAAAGAGGACTAACACCAAATTATTTTAAGTCAATATTCTAATATAAACTTGTTATATAACAAATGTAATAATCTTAAACCAAAAGGTTTACTAAAGATTAAACTGCTGCTAACATAAAACAAAAATATTCTGCAGGGACACCTAGTGATGTTGAGGTACACATTATACCAAAGTTTCCAGAGTCTTCACAGCAACTTTGATACAAGGTAGCAAAGTTCAACATAAGCTAAGTTCTTTCTGTCAAATACAATGAAAAAGAAAGAATGGTAAGGAAAGTTAGACATAACCACACTTTTCTATAGAATTGTCACAGGTTGTGCAGGTTCTTGATTCATTCTTACTCTTAAAGAATGCCAATGGTAGTCTGTACCTTTCTACCCATCCTCATTTCTTTGACTTGTCATAATGTTAAGAGGAAACTCTGTAGAGAAAATGTAGGCTAAAGAATTGGAGCATGTGTTGAAAAGTAGTTACAATTTTTATTTATATATTTATTTTTATTTAGAATATGTAAATACATATGTATAACCTCTAAGCAATCCAACAATGAAAACTTAAAATTTATAGGGGGTATCAGTCAGTAATATAATACAATAAAATAAGTTAGCATACTAGCCAGTAAGTACATCCGTAAATTATACATAATCCTTCTCCACCAAAATGCCCTGGAGTCAGCCCTCCCCTGAAGTATTGTCAAATTGATGGCTTTTGCAGCATGCCTGAAGGTCAACACATTCAGGCTATTTTTGCATTATTTATTGATAGCTGTCCTGAACAATTGAAAAGAAACAAACAAAAACAATGGTAACAGAAAACTTATTGCATGTGTTAGGAGTTATTTTCTTTTATAATTTCTCAGGCAGGAATAGACTAACATAATTATTGACAATACTTTTATATAATGCTTTTGTACACAATAACTTCAAAGTATTTTGAATTGAGTGCTCTTTCTGTGAACTAGGGGAGTATTATTCTCATTTTGTAGATGGGAAATGAGGCAGAGAGAGGTTAAATAATTTGCTAAGGTCACAAACAGCACAGACCTAACTGGGAAAGAATCTATACAACTAGAGCATCTTAATTACAGTTGTCACCCTATTTTATTTGTATTGTGTGTGAGAAGTGCAATGGTATCTGTTTAAATCCTAACTGATTCAGACAAAGAGGGTTTTTTTTTAAAACAATAAATTGCTATTATTTTATGTTTTGAAAAAATGACTGTGCTTTGGTGATTAAATATTGACAATTATTGTATATCAGTCTCAAAGAGATGGAGAAGATATTGGATGGCACATTACTATTGTGGCTGGAATTGTAATTCAGAATCAGGTTGATCTGTAGAGTGAACAGGTACACAGTGCAAGGAAATTACAGCTATTATATTACTGAAACAACACCATAGAAAGAATAGGCTTAAACACTGAAGTCTAGTCTAAAATGATAATCTGTAGGAGATGGGCTATAGACACATAAAATTACTTTGCCGATTATATTTACTTCGTTTATAGCTGGCTGGCCACTGACAAGCCTTGTTATTAATGTTTCAGAATCTATACAATAATTAGCTACCCATTTCTGTCTCACATTAACTACAAACTGTTTCTTTCCTAAATCTTTTTTCACATTAAAATTGTTTAACCTAACAATCATAAATGATATACGAACACAATAAAAACTCTGGTTGGTTGGTTGGTTTTTTGTAACCAGCAAGTTATACCAATGGTTATGATTTCCCCTTAGGAAAAAAATATTAAATTTCCAACAGAAACCAAAGATATAGGGACCAGAAATTACCTTGATTGTAGAAACTCCATAACAGACTTTTAGTTAAGGCTGGCAATTTCTGTTCCTAGGGAAGTATTTTGTCCATGAAGACATGATTTATCAGTGTGGTAAGTATAAACCATTTTAAGAACCGATAAGGGGTAATTTAAGGTATTTAGTTGACAGTGACACTGTTATAGTGTAATTAGAGTGATTGCAGGCAAGAGTTTAGGCAAGAGTTTAACTGCATCCCTCCCTTAATCTATAGTCATTGTGAATCACCTAAAAGACAGTATCTAAATTATTATGCCAGTAGTAAATGCCATATATCGCTCTGTATGTAGTCAGTTAATGTAGAGCAGAAACAATAGATTCCCCATCATTGTCAAATCTAGATGTAGATTATAATTATGTACTCCGCTTTGTCTAAATATGACTGTTGTAGTCAATTTGAGATAAGCAAGCTATGTAAATAAAAGACACAGGAAAAAATTCTATATTCCTCCTCTCCCTGTCCATAATAAGTGTAATTAGTTCAAGTAACTGACCTGTTCAAACTTGAGAACTAAAATGGTTTTAATTAAGTCATGAAAAATGTCTTCATGAGTAAGTGATTGAATTCTTTCAATAAAATTCGCTTGCATAATTAGTACCTTAGTACGTGTAGTGACATTTAAAGTAAAAATATTGAACTTTCACTGTTTAAGCGTTATGATTTTTATCTCAAATTAAAGTCAAACTTTAAGTAATTTTGTGTCTACAAGAAGACTTGATGTTCCCCATGTGAATCCTTCCCACATAATAATGTTTACAGCTTTATAATACTCCTGTGTATTAGAAGTGTTATCTCAACTATACAGATGGGAGACCCTAGAGTCAGCTTGGACCAGCTAACAAAGTAAAATATATTGACCTAAGTCTACACTAGAGATGGTTTCGTTAGTTAACCTTATTCTCTTTTCAAAAACTATACAAAACTTGTCTAAGGTCACATATGATGTCTGTGTCAGAAATAGGAATTGAACTGAGATCTCCTGAGTCTCAGTACAGTGCTTTAACCACAAGGAATCTGTCCTAAGATAGATGGAATCCTTTGCAAAACTGATGGCGTAGACTGTTAACCCTTTGGTCACAGAGCATACATATGACCCATGAGGCAGGATCTACATATATTATCCAGCTCTGAGAAACTAAGAGCTTGTAAGACACAATAAATATTAGATGTGATTCTACTTTAAGTCTTTGTATGAATCCTACTTGTGGTGTGCAATTGGAATATTTTGACCAGCAGTGTCTGTTGGGGCTATACCTGCGCCAGCCATGTCCTTGTGCCACTCTCCTCAAGGGCATATGATACAGAGTGGCCAAACCAATTTAGTTTCCTTCTTTGACAGGATAATTGGCCTAATAGATAGGGAGGAGCAATAAATGCAATATATCTTGACTTTAATAAGGCTTTTGACACAGTCTCAGGTGACATTCTCATAACCAAACTAGAGAAATATGGTCTCAGTGAAATTACTATAAGGTGGATGCACAACTGGTTGACAGGCTATATTCACAGAGAAGTTATCAACGGTTTGCTGTCAAACTGGGAGGACATATCAAGTGGGGTCCTTCAGGGGTCTGTCCTGGGTCTACTACTAGTCAATATATTCATTAATGACTTGGATAATGGAGTAGAAAGTACATTTATGAAATTTGCAGATGATCTGGGACGGGTTGCCAGCACTTTATTTGACAGGATTAGAATTCAAAATGACCTTGAACAATTTAAGAGCTGATCTGAATCAAGATGTAAATCAATAAAGTGCAAAGTAGTGCACTTTAGGAAGAAAATGCCAAATGCACAAATACAAAATGGGGAATAACTGACTAGGCAGCAGTACATCAGAATAGGACATGGGGGTTATAGTGGATCACAAATTGAATATGAGTCAACAAGATCAAGAGATCTTGGAGTCATTGTGAATAGTTCTTGGAAAACAACCACTCAATGTTCAGCAGCAGTCAAAAAAGCTAACAGAATATTGGGAATCAATAAGAACGGGATAGATAAGACAGAATTTCATGTTGCCTCTATATAAATCCATGGCACACCCGCATCTTGAATACTGCGTGCAGATGTGGTTGCCCCATCTCAAAAAAAGATATATTGGAATTGGAAAAGGTTCAGAAACGGGCAACAAAAATTATTAGGGGCATCGAACAGCTTCCATATGAGGAGAGATTAATAAGACTGGGACTTTTCAGCTTAGAAAAGAGACGACTAAGAGGGGATATGATAGAGGTCTATAAAATCACAACTGGTTTGTAGAAAGTAAATAAGGAAGTGTTATTTACTCCTTCTCACAGCACAAGAACTAGGAGTCACCAAATTAAATTAATAGGCAGCACTTTTAAAACAAACAAAAGGAAGTATTTCTTCACACAGTCACCCTGTGGAACTCTTTACCAGAGGATGTGGTGAAGGCCAAGCCTATAACAGGGTTCAAAAAAGAACTAGAGAAATATATGGAGGATAGGTCCATCAATGGCTATTAGCCATGATTGGCAGGGATGGTGTCTTTTGCCTCTGTTTGCCAGAAGCTGGGAATTGGCAACAGGGGACGGATCACTTGTTGATTACCTGTTCTGTTCATTCCCTCTGAAGCACCTGGAATGGCCACTGTCAGAAGACAGGATACTGGGCTGTATGGATCTTTGGTCTGACCTAGCATGGCTGTTCTTATTTTTTTATGTGTGATGCTGTTGCAAATAGAGAAAAATATCAAGTGGTGGGGAAGAAGGGGCTGTTAATAGGAGTGTCATACGTAAGACACAAAATAAAATTATTTTGATCTACTCTGAACTAGTGAGACCTTAGCTGGAGTATTGTGATAAAACTGGAGAGAGACCAGAGGAGGGCAACAAAAAATGGTAAGAGGTTTAGAAAACATGACCTCTGAGGAAAGATTAAAAGGAATTGAGCATGTTTAGTCTAAGGAAGACTGAAAGGGACATAACAGTCTTCAAATATGTAAAAGTTTGTTATGAGAGGACAGTGATCAATTGTTCTCCGTGTCCACTGTGGGTAGGATAAGAAGAAATTGGCTTAGTTTGCAGAAAGGGATATTTAGGTTAAACATTAGAAAATCTTTCTAACTATAAGGATAGTTAAGCACTGGAACAGGCTATGTAGGGAGGTTGTGGATTCCCCATCATTAAAACTTTTTGAGAACAGGTTAGACAAAATCTGGCAGGAATGGTCTAGTATACTTAATCCTGCCTCAGACAGGGACTACATGATTTTCGGAGGTCCCTTCTAGCCCTACATTTCTGTGATTTCTGTGATCTCAGGAAACAACTCTGTCTTGAAACCTGAACCTTGTTTTGAATATTACAACAAAACTTCTCCCCTCACCTTGAAATGTGGCCTGTATGTGCGTGATGGAGGTTAGAGGAAATGAGGAGGTTTTATTACATTTTTGTTGTAGAGAAAATAGCTTCTATAATCACTGTAACAAGAACATGTGCATAATGTAGTCCCTGGTTTATAGAAATACCTGACAATGAAAGGAATAAACTAGATTTTTTTGTATGCAGTTCTGTCATAGCTGTGTTGATCCCAGGATATGAGAGACATAAGATGGCTGAGGTAATATCTTTTAGTGGACTAACAGAAGCTGGTCCAATAAAAGATATTAACTTGCCCACTTTCTGTCTCTACTAGATCGTACGTCACAGATATTCCTGCTCCCTCTTACCCTCTCTCCCCTATTAAAATTAAATTTGTATTCCAAGTGGATAAAGAGTTTGGGTTGGTTTATGAGTACTCACAGTTGTCACTTCTGTTTTTGAAGTCAAATCCTGTTATGAACTATATACATTTTGTAATACATCATTTTATCATGTCTACCATCATTACCACATATATTGTATTGCAATATATACTTTATTAATATGAATACAAAATGTATTATGTATAAAATGTTATGGAAATCTTCAGATAGTCCAGCTCTAAAATGACCTACAGTGAAAAGAATAGCAGGCTGTTGGACACTGTTTAAGTTGTTACAAAATGTGTTTAATGGAAAGTCTTGTGAGACAGACAACTAAGCAACCACATATGATTGTTACATCTTTATAATCCTATTTGGCCTCACCCAAAGCACATGTAAGTAAATGAAAAGCCTCCCACTGATTTGGATTCAGCCTTCATAGAACAGATCTCTAGCATGTGGGTGCATTGCTGTTTTCATTTGTACTTCTAGTGAGCATCAACCCTGTTGGACAGTGTTAGTAGTAGAAGATATCACTGTCTTCTGTATTTGCATATTTTCTTTATCCATGTAAACAATTTTTAAAATCGGCTTCAAAATTATCTTGTGCATTTCCTTTCCAGGGGACAAGTGCACATCCACTGAATACAGCAAAGTGAAAAATATGTTGTTGGATCTACAAAACCAGAGATACATTGCTCAAGCAAAAGAAAAAAACACTGAAGATAAAATGATTTTAAAGAAATTGCTGGTGGATCAAATGTTTAAATATTTCGATTCTGACAACAATGGACTTGTGGACAGTAATGAACTCTCTCAGGTAAGATTTGGATTTTGCTTTCATCAGCACAATACTTCTTAACTTTGCTTGTGGTTAAGTTTGTAAAATCTCTAGTGTGGTGTAGATATGTGGTATGTGGTGCCTTTGATGCAACCCTTTTCCTTCATTTGATTCGTACATGTAGGCTTAGTAGATGTGAGACTTCACTCAAGGATTTAAGACTGCTTGAAAAGGATTATTATTATCCTGAGGCATTAAGACAATGTTAAGATCTAAATAAGTCAGGAAATTTAAAAAATCTGTAAAAATGTTGACCATGCTGAACTGCACTACTTAACATTGTATCCCAATATAATCTTCATACCACCCCATTCTGTATATAACATGTCATGGGGTGTATGTACCCCATGTCAGCCCAGCAACCAAAGGGTTAACACAGGCACTCCTGGCCACCACTTGTTGACATCCTCGTAACAGCTAAGAGAAAAAAGAGCTGGGAAGCAGAGGGGCAGGGAGGCTACCAGAAAAGTGAACTGGCTGGAAAAGGGAACTCCTGTCAGCAAGCTGCTGAAAAGCTACTTGGGTACAACATCTTAGATAGAGATGACCAGACCAACACACTGAAGAGTCTGCGGAAACCCAGGGGAAGGTAGGAAGGAGCTCAGGCCACAGCCAGAGTCAACAAACCCTGATCCAGCTTGAGGGCCCTGAGCTGGAAACCAGTGGAGTGGGTAGGACTTGGTTTCCCTACCATGCCCCCTAACGGATTTAAGAGCATAGAGGGCTTACAGATTCCTGGGGACCAGGAATAGACTAACAGCCCCAGTAGGCTGAGTAAGCTCAGGTGCAATGCCTGGTCTGCCACTGTACTGACACAACAACTTACATGCCACATTTTACAGGGGAAAACAGAAGTGCTTAAAAATACATTATTGGTACTGTTAGTCATATCTCTTCACCTGTAAAGCCAGGTAGCCTAGTTAGTTAATGCAATTCTACAGACAAATTTTAAAAAAACTTTCTAAAATACCTAAAATATATTTTCTATATGTTATATCATAATGTTAGGTCCAATATTTAATTATCTAAGAGGGCTAGATGCATATGTCTTATACTATTAGGAAGAGGGATTCATAGCTTTTGTATGCCAGCAAACTCCAAATTTTAAATCTATCATGAAATATATGTCCTTGAACCTGTCACTGGTCCAAACATTGCCGATCTCAGTCAACTAAGTAGTTTGGTGGAAAAAAGAAAACCTGTCTCTAGCATCTACTTTATTTAAAGAAGAAAAAAAGAAAGAAAGAAACAAAAACGATTGGAGGTATTCTGAAGGCAAGTTAGATATAGTCTTAGCAGAGATGTGTTAATGAGCCAAATGAAAGTCAGTTGGTTAAAGGAGAAGATAAAAGTAATATGCAGTTAATCATATGAATAGCACAACTGTGTGTGTGTGTGTGTGTGTGTGTGTGTGTGCGCGTGTGTGTAAAGTGGAGTGTCAGTGTTGGAAATTGTTTACAAATGGGTTGGAAAAGTGAATAACAGTGGGACATAATGCCCAAGTTTTAAGATGAGGATTTATTGTTAATAAAGGTAACTTTTTAAGCTCTAGTCATCATTTTTACTATCAACTCAAGGTCTTGTCTCTTCTTTCCCTACCTAACATACATACTTCCTATTAATGGAAGTTGCATATCAATAGAGAGGAGACCTCTAATCATTTCAAGTTGTATTACAATCTTCAAAAAAACAAAGTAATCCTTTTCCCACCAGCAACTTCAGAGCTGTTGTGGCTTTTTGGGTGGATTTGAACCATCTCATATATATAGATATAGATAGATATATAGTGAGCTAAATCCCCCCCCCCAAAAAGTCATATCTCTGAAACTGTGTGTGTGTGTGTATGTGTTTGACTGGAATAAAAGTTTATACATTCCAGATACCTAGAATAAATATATTATTGACCCTTGAAGCAGAAGGTGATATGATATAGTATACTTGACTTCCACTAAAGGGAGACTGCATTTCAAATCCTTCTTTATTTCACAACTGCAAACCAGCTTCATAGGTTCACACTATTTCATACTAGTCCTCATTTGTTTACACTACAAATCCACTAGATGATTTTGAATGACTGGCAGTCTTTGAGTGAGAAGATGCAGACTAAAATAGTAGTGTTGAAAGTGTTGACTGTCAGGATCAAGAAGCATTTACAGAACTCTATGGGTAAACTTCCTCATTCCTGAGTCAAAGTATTTTTGAATTGGCGTCTGCTCCCTCATCTCCCCAATTCTTTCATAAACTCTACATTTTCTCTAATAATAAAATAAAATAAATAAAAAAGCACTGCTTAGAACCAATGGAAAATAATGCATGCTGAGAAAATTAATGTACTTCACTGTGGTTTGAGAATCTTGTTAAAAATATATATAAGTATTCAGGATACTGTGTATTCCACATTTCAGTTACCATGGAATTTGTCACAGAATCTGCCATCTTTTAACCTTGATGTGCGTAAAGAGAATCTTTATAATGTGAACAGAGTGTAAATTAATGGAGGATTGTTTTCCTAAGTGTGCAAACAGATTCAGACAGTAGCTGTAAGATCTTCCATGAAGATTTAAATATTAACTGTACAACTGTTAGTTAATGGAAACATCCATTATACATAATCCCAGCAATGGTGGATAACAGTGGTGGACAATACAGCAAAGTTGCTGAGGCAACTAGTTGCTGACGACAGTTGTTGAGGTAATGACTGAGGTATTAAAGATCTAGAAATTATCACCTCTAATCTTGTTCATCAGTGGGGAAGAAGAGAGCAGAGGCATATCTTTCCTACTGCCAAAAATCTCATCAGTCTCCTGGGTGCAAATAATAAACACTGTCCTTCCTGGGTGCAAAAACTGCAAGACCCTCCCACCTTCCAAATTCATGGTTGAGAAATCTCATGACTTTGTTGCAATTATTGTAATATTTGGGTTTTTTATTTAAGCCCCCACTTCTGAAATAATCAAAATATATGATAATCTCAACATCCATTTAAAAACCAAAGTTTCCAGTCCTCATGCTTGGGAAAAAAAGCTTGAAATATGACTAGAGTTCACCCAGTAGGCTCAAAAACCAGAAGACAAATAAAAAACCCCAAATGAATTATTTTTAAGACAATCTCATGATTTAGGGGTGAGGTGCTTGATTCCTAATTTTTGAACCCTTGGGGTGGCAATACTGCAATTTCTACAATGCAGTTACCAATCACCAATATAAAAATCTACTGCCTTTTAAAAAATATGAAATATTGGAGAAGTGTGAGAATGTTAATCTAATATAACCCACTCAAGGAATACTGGAGTGATTTTGTCCATTTTTATACTTTATTAGTTACACATTTCAGTGCATCCTATTTCCACAGATGTTCCAATTTGCAGCACTGAAGTATTGTAGCAACCGGAAAGCTTTGCTGCATTATCTAAGCCCCTTTTATCTCAGAGTATGTAAAGTGCTATATACAGTAATTCCTTACTAGTGAACAACTCAGATGAATCAGTTGGAGACTTCATGGAAATAAGGACAGCAGGATTTGGTTCCTGATTGCAATATTTTGGTTCACCAATCATGAAATTTCTTCCCACAATACAGCTTTTGCTGTGGTAAAGCGGTCTCCTTTTATGAATTGTTAAAACTGATATTTCCAAGAGTGAGATCTTTCCCAAAAGTTAATTTATATAATGTATCATTACAGTATCCAAAGTTGGCCAAACATTAATCATTTTCCCTTTCATTTGAACAGCCATAATCCTGATGTGATTTGTTATTAACAAATTATTGTGATTTACTATAATTTAATACAGCATTATAGCTCAAGAATATATTTACCTCAGTTGTCCAGTGTAAATATATGACAAATTGTGGAGTCTTTACTCATGTTAGTGAACACTTACTTATGTAACTATTTTAATGGTCACTAATGGGACTACTCACGTGGGCAGTGCTATCCCAGGATGGGTAAAGTTTGCACAATCTAGACCATACTGATTTAAATTTCATCTTTTTCCCTCTCTCAAAAATAACAGTAATTCAAAACATCTAAACAATTTGTAACAATAGGAAAATTCAGTCATGGTTGAAGTGATTTGGTACCTTGCAGGATCAGACTTCAAGTTAACCAGAATAAAAGAAGATAATACATTGGCCCTCTGGTGGTTAGCTATGAATAAGGTTAACATTCTGTTACAGGTATTTTTGGAAAAAATCATGGACAGGTTGCAGGCAATAAACAAAAATTCATGGAAGCCCACTACCTGGCCCTGACTTTTACTAAAAATACCGTGGTGGAAGAGAAGACTAACAGTCGGAGCACTGCCAGCTGCTGACCTCCAGCAGCTTCTCCAGTCCCACTTCTGCTCCTGCTGCAGGGGATGATCGAACCCCAGCTGCTGCTCTGGCAGCCCTGAGGACCACTGCTCCTGCCAGCTGTTCCAGCACTGACACTGCTCTTGCTACAGGGGATGACCACTGCTGCTCCAGCCCCAGGGGGGGCTGACCCAACCCCAGCACTGCTTGGCAGCGCTGGGGCTGACAGCTGCTTCAACCCTGCTGTTGCAGAAGAAGTCACGGAGGTTTCCGGAGAGTCATGGAATCCGTGACCTCCATGATAGAATCGTATCCTTAGCTATAAATTGCATCTGGCAAACTCACTTTCTAGCTATCTGTTCTCTCACACATAAAACAAACTATTATTTAATGCCCATTTATAAACTCTGCTTGTTTTCTTGTTGCAGATTTTTTTGTTATTTAAGTTACTTTATACTGGTGTGTGTGTGGGGGGGGGGGGGGTGAGAGCGAGAACAAGGATCCAAAGTATTATGGGGAGACATGGGAATAAAATTGTGCTTTTCTGGTGAAGAATGCAGTAGTTCCCATATGGTGGGATTGACCTTTTATAAACAGTAAACCACCTTTTTTATTTGCCATAAGTGTTCACTGAAAGGTATTTGGGCTTTTAATATGCTTCATCAAACTCAACTAGACATATTGAAGTGCATTTTTTGCAGTACTATAACAAAAAGATGAAACAATTTTACACTTGATTAAGTCCCCAGAAGCCATGTTTTGTTTTGCTACTGTATTTACTCATTATGCTTGTGGGCCATCCAGAAGAATGTATACTGATGAAAAAGAGGGAAATTCTCCTAAAATGACTTGATCCAAAAGCAGGTTAAGCATGTCAGATAGAGTAATGATGAAGAATGAGATTTGCTTCACACTCTTATTCATGACGTACTGTTTAGAGTATCAGATGTCAAGATAGATATTGTTTTCTTTTTTTGTATTTACTGGTTTAAAATAGGACAAATGAAAACATTTAGTGGGATATTTTTTAAAACTCATAATTATTCTTTCATATTTTGATATTGTCGCAGTTTGAATACATTCCAGTTATGGTGGTGGGAGACTTGTTATGTATTGGTAAATTGACTTATGAAGTTGACTGCTGTTTCCCAGGGTGAGGCATTGAAGCTATAGAAAAAACTTTAAACTCAGATGAGGAATACACCTTTTTAATATATTACCAAAAATCTTACACTGCAAGCACAAGTGGAGGCATAGTGTCTGACTTCTCATGAAGCACAGCAGCGTAAACAAAACTCTGATTTATACTTGGAATGTTTATACTAGATATAGGACAAGCACAATTTAAATATATGTCACAGGGCTAGCTGCACCTTTGATCTCTCTGAGTGCATCCCCCTCAGGTGTTAGACCTCTTGCCTTCATCTATTCTGGATGGAATCTCATGATTTTCCCTACTCTTTAGACCAGGTCCAGGGTACACTCTGTGTACCAACTGTGATTGCTCAGTGGGCGTGGCATCCTGCAAGTCTTCCCTTCAGGAGCTGTGACCAGCAGTGAATACAGTGATGCAAAACAGCCTATTCTAAAGGAAGAATGGTTTAAGCTCAACTGTAAGGAACAAAGAGAAAAGGGGCTTAACACAATAAGTCTACCCGCATATCTATTTTATCTAATGCTTAGGTAGGCCTAGCTTATCCTAGATATCCCAGCCATTGTGGACTGGGGGTCTGCTCCCCAGCAGTCTTTCTCTCTCTCTCTTCCTCTTTCCCCACCCCTGGTTCTTCAGGGGCTGTCTCTTTTTATCTACTGAAAGTTCTGTCTCCCATTTTCCTTCCTCAAATTTTTACTCTCACACACATTCTATGTTTTAGAATCTCACGGAATACTCTTTAATTCATGCAGTGCCTACATGGATAGTAAATTAACTTCATCTTTTATTCACAGATGAAATGAAAGGTAATATCTGTGACAACATAGTTATTGCACGTTAATTCATTTAAAAAAAAAAACTCCTAACTTTAGTTTAGTATTTTAATTTTATTATAGTATTAGCACTCATTTTTTCCAAAAGATACAAGCAGGGTAGTAGGCATTTTGATCAAATTTTCCAAGTAACAGTTTAATCTTCAAAATCCTTGTTACGAGATTTTGATCCAGTCACGGTCAGTTCTTATATTTACCAATACAATATTACTGATCTATTTCTTTAGCGCTGATGGGGTCTATCCTTTTATATATAACCCACTACTTGGAGTTGAATTACAGCAGCATCCACTACCTCAGAGATGAAAGGTTCCTAAACTGTATTATTCCTCTATTGTATCAAAGCTCTGAGACCTAAAAAGACTGGCATTTTATTTTTTTCCTTATATGGTAATACCATTCTTTCTTCTTACTGCCTTCAATACCTTGTATCCCTATTTACACAGCCAGGACTACTATCTTTAGTCATACCATTGCCCTCCGCATCCAAACAGCTTTCTGAAAGAATGCTGTAGCATCATTCAATATATAGCTCCTCACTTTCATTTTGAAGATGATCATCATTGAGATGAAATCTGGTATTGCCACACTCCCTCTCGCTTGTTATTGCCTCTAGTCTTTAAGTTTTTGCCCTTACCTGTTTCTTCCATCATGTTGAGTTTCCTTTCCAAACTTTGGTGCACTTTCACACCTGTGGCACAAGTAGGGACATGCTATGGGTCTTTAGCTACTGCTGTACCTACTTCACTTTTTATTGGGCCTTATTATTTCCTAAATGTTGTACAAAAATATAAAAATGCATAGTGCCTACCCCAAAGTTCTTATAATCAAAGATAAAAGGGAAAAAAAGAGCAGAAAACTAAAAATGATTTAGGAAAAAGATGGGTGGGATGGAAAGACATCTATAGTGGTCAGGGTGATAGGCTTGTTTTTAGTAGAAAAACTTCTCCATTGTTTTATCTGCCATAGGGAACACATTCAGTTACCTTTGATGGAACCAAATTAGTTTTTTCCACTATTCAAATCACGTGATTGAAAATATATATTATAAACATACTATACATTAAAAATGTTTTAAGCTTCTGGTAATGAGAGATGGAGGTCCTCTCTCTGATTTTGATTTAGGAAAACATCTCTATTGAGGAAAATACTTAAGCCCCATTGACTTCATGTGCTCCTGTGCTTTCTTATATAACAATGGACTTAAGTATATGCTTTCCTAACTCAAGCTTTTATCTACAGGGCACAGGCAGGGTCAGTATAAACTTCGGCATAACTCATGCCTCATTTTCAAGGCCAGTCCTATCATTTAGCACATACACAACATTTTATTATATCCTTCTTAATTATATATTAGTGATGCCGTAACGTGCATGCTTTGCTTTAGAGAACAGATAAAAGATGCAGTTGCTGCCCTGAAGAGTTTACTATCTACTTTTAGACAAGACAGCAATTGAGGCTAATAAACAATAGATGTAAGGAAAAAGAGGTTATAATAAGATGATCATGATTATTCATCTTTTTTGTTTTGTAAATATTCACATTTTATTAATTCCATAATGTATGAGGCCACCACCTCCTGTTCTCCTGCAGGAAGATGTGGAATAGGGTGTGACCCGTTGTGCCTGGGGAAGTCCTCACTGGAATGCCAAGGTCAGGGCAGGCTATAAAAGGGAGAGCAGATACTCCCAAAATTGGTGGGTAACACTGAAGTTAAACTCCCCAACCAGTCACAAACTGTTTCTGATCCCCCACACTGGTTATCAAGAAGATCAAGAAGCAAAAAAAAGAACTCACACAGCCCCCTTTATTTCATTCCAGTTCTCTGGCTCCCGATCAACACCTAGGTGCAGTACAGTGAGAAGTTATTTAAAAAACTCTGCTCACATATACAAAATGTTCTTCTGACCCTTAAAGGTCAGTCAAATTACCAGGTCAGTATAGGTTTGGATCTTATCCAAAATACTACACTGCCAGCCAATCCTTTAGTATCTAAAACTAAAGGTTTATTATAAAGAAAAAAGAGAGAACAAGAAGAGAGATGTTAAATGGTAAAACAGTCTCATACAAACAAAGATTCAAAGTCCATGAGGTTCCTAGCCGTATTGGTGAGTTTGCTGGTTTGAAAGTCCCTCTGGAATACATCCACAGCTTGGATGGGTCATTCAGTCCTTTGTTCAGAGCTTCAGTTTGTAGCAAAGGTCCTCCAGCACATGGCTTGGAAGCCTTTTCTGTCCATAGGCATGCCCATGCATGAGGTGTATCCTCTGCCTTCTCTCAATGGGTCAGTTGTATAGCTGATGGTCCTTAATGGGCCATCAAGCAAGCTAGGCAGAGCTGATGCCAAACTGTCTGGGGGTGTCACCCAGAAGTATAGCCCAAGTTTGACATACATATACATACATATCTATAACTCATAATACAAACAGTGATACAAACTTATAAACAAGAGTATCATATCTGGCAAATCATAACATTTTTGCAGCTATCTTACATGGTATATCTGGCATAACTCATTGCAATTTTACAATATTTGTATTCATAATATTCTAAAGTGTCCCCTGGATTCCATACAGCATCACACAGGGATATTTATCTCCTCTGGCATCAAAGAGAAGGCCAATGAGCTGCAGTTTGGCTGGTTCACGTAGTCCGTAGAAACCTGGGGCCCAAAAGAGCTATTTGCTTGTGCTTGTGTCTAAGTCAAGTCTTGGCCAATGTTTTTCTTGAGGGGTTATTCTGCGGGAAAGCTGGAAGTTCTTTCTGTATACTAATTAAATTCTTGGCCTCTCTGATTTTTTTTAAGTCTTTTACTGCCAGTTGTGGTGGTGGTATTTTGCGTTGCATATACCCTTCTTTTGGAGTTAAACAAGCTAGCAATGAACTCATTGGGTAGTTAACTTTCGTTTGTGCCCCTTAGGTAAAAGCCTGATTTATGAAAGTATTTAAGCATATGCTTATGTCTGTTCCTATATAGGAAAGCACATGAGCACTTGAAGTCATCTGGGCTGATGAAGGAAACTGTCATTGCTAGTCGAAACCCTCCAGATGTAGTAGCATTTAACTGTGGATATCCTGTCTCCAATATAGCCAAGATCAAAAGTGAAATGAGTGATAATCTTAACCGACAATGAAAATGAATGTCAGTTTCAGTATGATCTCTCCTCCTGTTTCCCTAGGATTTAAATCAATTGACTAAGTTCCTGAGATTTTCTGAAGTAAAACAGTGTAGGATGTTCTTGTGAGTTGAGTTGAGTTGTGTTGTAAAGCACAATAAAATCACTCATTCTTACTGTGACTAATGTTTCAAATGGTGTCAGTCCTCACTCCAGAAAAGTGCCAGTGACAAATCATATGCCTTCTAAATGTATCTCTACTACATGTAAAAGCCAGAAAAGTTTCTGGAATTTCACCCAGTTCACTCAGTGCCTCTTTCTCGCACTCTCTCTTTCCTGTTGGAACTATATTCATATGGGCAGAAAGGAAGGGTGGTTATGTCCATAATGTAGCTGTAATTCCCAGTGCAGATAGAAATACTCGGGCTAGCCTGAACTGAGGTACACAAAGGTTTCATGAATTGAAATTCAAAGCAGGAGCCAGGGCCGGCTCTAGGTTTTTTGCCGCCCCAAGCCAAAAAAAAACAAAAAAAAACACCTCCCGGGAGCGCAACCGCCAAAGCAAAAAAAAAAAAAAAAAAAGGTGTCCGGAATGCCGCCCCAAGCATGTGCTTAGTTTGCTGGTGCCTAGAGCTGGCCCTGGCAGGAGCATGAATGTGGGTCTTCTACATCCCAGATGAGTGCCATGACCACCAGGCTAGAGAGTCAGTCTGGGTATGGCTGTGCTGCAGCTGGGAGATGTGATTCCCAGCACGAGTAGACAGATTTGCACTAGCTCAGCTTGAGCTAGTGCTCTGAATTTAGCAGTGTGGACATTGTGGTATGGGTGGTGGCTTGGGATAGCAGCCTGATCTCAGTCCCAGGAGCCCAGGTGGGCTTGGAGTTGGGCAGCTATCCCAAGTTGCTACCCATGCAGCAGCATCCATGCTGCTATTTTTTGAGTGCTAGCTCAAGCAGAGCTAGAGAGAGTCTATATACCAATGCCGGGATTCACCTTTCCCAGCTGCAGTGCAGACATTCCCAGACTGATTCTCTAGCCCGGTGGTCAGGGCACTCATGTGGGGAGATCCAGGTTCATATTCCTGCTCTGAATTTACCTTCATGACCTCTTTGTGAGGGGAAGAGGTAGCATTATCTCCAACTTCCTGCTTGGGAACTGAGGCACAGAGGAAATAAAGTCAAAAATATCCACCAATTTTAGATGCTTAATTTGAGATGTTTAAGACCTGATTTTTTTTTTCAAAGTATTTGGCACTATATAGCCTTTTATATGTTCAAACCACGGCTCCCATTGACTTCAACTGCAGCAGTGAGTGCTCATCTGCAAATCAGACCCCAATATCTCAAGTTGGGCACCCAGAAAATGAGGAACACCCAATTAGTGACCATCTGTGGAAAGTTTGGTTTTCACTTGACTAGCATCACATTGGAACTCTGGCAGAGGCAGGGATAGGAGACAGTTGTTCAGGGTAGTATTCAACTTCCTTAATCATGAGACCATCCTTTCTCTTCCTGCAACCCCATGCCTCATTCAGGAAACACCTTCCCTGCTTGGAGAGCAGAGCTGAAGGTAGATGCATATCTTATCTCTCCTTGCCTGAAGGCAGAGGTGTTAAGTTTTTTTAACAAGGTCCTTTGTTAAGAGAAGGGTTCAATTAATGAGCAAACAACTGGTAAAGATAATTTACAAGCTGAATTGTGTTTTTTTTCTTTTTTACATCCTCGGAAGTAGCTAGTTAGAAACTCTCTGTTAACTCAGCAGCACTCAGCAGGAGCCTGAGCTAAGTACATCCCAGTTTCAGTCAACTGCAGAGGGGTGTGACCCAGCACAAGAAAACCAGGAAAATGACTACCAAAGAAGAAAAAGCTAAAGAGGAGGCCCACAAGAGAGCTATGGAGCTGAAAGAAAAAGAGATAGAGCTGAGAGACAGAGAAGAGAAAGCCAAAGAGGGGGCCCACAAGAGAGAGATGGAGCTGAGAGACAGAGAAGAGAAAGCCAAAGAGGAGGCCCACAAGAGAGAAATGGAGCTGGAAAAAGCCAAACAGGAGGCCCATGAAAGAGAAGAAAAAGCCAAACAGGAGGCCCATAAAAGAGAGATGGAGCTGAAAGAAAAAGAGATGGAACTGGAAGCAGCAAGGACTAGGCAGGGTGCATCAGACCATCCTAACAACTCCTCTCCAGGTACCACTTCCCATCCCAGGAAATTCCCCACCTACAAGGCAGGCGATGATACTGAGGCCTTCTTAGAAAATTTTGAAAGGGCCTGCCTTGGATACGACATCCCTCCAACCCAGTACATGGTAGAGCTGAGGCCGCAGCTCAGTGGACCCTTAGCAGAAGTGGCGGCTGAAATGCCTAAGGAACACATGAACAGTTATGAACTTTTTAAAAACAAGGCCAGACTCAGAATGGGGCTAACACCCGAGCATGCCCGTCGGCGGTTCAGAGCCCTAAGGTGGAAACCAGACGTGTCATTTACCCGGCATGCCTATCACATTGACAAAAATTGTGATGCCTGGGTATCAGGAGCAAATGTTAAATCTCTGGAAGATCTGCTTTCCCTAGTAAAAATGGAGCAGTTTTTAGAGGGTGTTCCTGAGGAAATAGAAAGGTACATCCTAGATGGGAAGCCCAAAACTGTAACCGAGGCGGGGGAGATTGGAGCCAAATGGGTGGAGGTGACAGAAAAGAAAAAAGCTAGTAGCAGTTGGAGCGAATATCAGAAGGGGCAAGCCGAAACAAAACCTTATCACCGGGGACAACCCAAGACCCCACCCACATCCCAAGGGAAACCCCAGACGCCTTCTCACCCCACCACACCAGTCTCCAGCAACCAACATCGCCCCGGTGATACCTTAGCAGGGCGATGTTTTAAATGTAATGAACTGGGACATATAAAGGCTCACTGCCCCAAGAACCCCAACCGATTACAGTTCATTACACCCCAATCACACCAAAGATCCCCAGACCCAGATGCCTCTCTCATACCCTCGGAGCAAAGGGAAACCTTGAGAGTGGGCGGAAAGAAGGTTATCGCTTGGAGGGACACTGGGGCACAAGTGTCAACTATCCACCAATCCCTAGTGGACCCCAAACTCATCAACCCGGAGGCTACAGTGACAATTCAACCCTTTGTGTCACAGTCTGTAACCTTGCCTACAGCCAAGTTGCATGTCCAGTACAAGGGCTGGTCAGGAATGTGGACTTTTGCAGTCTATGACAATTATCCCATTCCCATGCTACTGGGGGAAGACTTGGCTAACCATGTGAAGCTAGCCAAGAGGGTGGGAATAGTCACCCGCAGCCAGGCTAAGCAAGCTTTCACCCCCATCCCTGTTCCTGAGCCGTCCACCAGGACCCCGTCTGTGTTACCGGAGACCCAAACACAGGTGGTGGAACCGGATCCCCTGCCAACGACTGCAACAGCCGTAGTGGATCCAATCCCAGAGACCCAGCCAAAGCCAGTCCCAGAACCGGAACTGGCAACGCAACCAGCACCAGAACCATTGCCAGCACTGAGTCCAGCGCTTGCAACCCCGTCTACAACTCCAATGCCAGAGGGCACCAGCGAGCCTAAACTGGCGGAAGCAGCAGATAACCCTACCCAAGAGGCTCAGCCAGAGCCTGAAATACCACATAGTGCACCAGCGGACAGCGGTTCACAGTCAATGGAAAAAGCCCCAGCACCTGCATCGCTTCCAGAGGGACCAAGCCCCAGTCCACAGTCCAAGGAGGAACTGATGTCTCCAGCATCAAGGGAACAGTTCCAGGCCGAGCAGGAAGCAGATGACAGCCTTCAAAAAGCTTGGGCAGCGGCACGGAGCACCCCACCGCCTCTCAGCTCTTCTAACCGATCCCGGTTTGTTGTAGAACAAGGACTTTTATACAAGGAGACTCTTTCTGATGGGCACCAGGAAGACTGGCATCCTCAAAGACAGCTGGTATTTCCCACTAAGTATCGGGTAAAACTCTTGAGCTTAGCCCATGATCATCCCAGTGGCCATTTTGGGGTGAACAGAACCAAAGACCGGTTGGGGAAGTCCTTCCACTGGGAGGGAATGGGCAAGGACGTTGCTAATTATGTCCGGTCTTGTGAGGTGTGCCAACGAGTGGGAAAGCCCCAAGACCAGGTTAAAGCCCCTCTCCAGCCACTACCCATAATTGAGGTCCCATTTCAGCGAGTAGCTGTGGATATTCTGGGTCCTTTCCCAAAGAAGACACCCAGAGGAAAGCAGTACGTACTGACTTTCATGGATTTTGCTACCCGATGGCCGGAAGCTGTACCCTTAAGCAACACCAAGGCTAAAAGTGTGTGCCAGGCATTAGCAGACATTTTTGCCAGGGTAGGGTGGCCCTCCGATATACTTACAGATTCGGGAACTAATTTCCTGGCAGGGAACATGAAAAACCTGTGGAAAGCTCATGGGGTGAATCACTTGGTTGCCACCCCTCATCACCATCAAACCAATGGTCTGGTGGAGAGGTTTAATGGAACTTTGGGGGCCATGATACGTAAATTCGTAAATGAACACTCCAATGATTGGGACCTAGTGTTTCAGCAGTTGCTTTTTGCCTACAGGGCTGTACCACATCCCAGTTTAGGGTTTTCACCATTTGAACTTGTGTATGGCCGCGAGGTTAAGGGGCCATTACAGTTGGTGAAGCAGCAATGGGAGGGGTTTACGCCTTCTCCAGGAACTAACATTCTAGACTTTGTAAGCAACCTACAAAACACCCTCCGACACTCTTTAGCCCTTGCTAAAGAAAACCTAAAGGATGCTCAGGAAGAGCAAAAGGCCTGGTATGATAAACATTCCAGAGAACGGTCCTTCAAAGTAGGAGACCAAGTCATGGTCTTAAAGGTGCTCCAGGCCCATAAAATGGAAGCGTCGTGGGAAGGACCATTCACGGTCCAGGAGCGCCTAGGAGCTGTTAACTATCTCATAGCCTCCCCCACCTCCAACATAAAGCCTAAGGTATACCATGTTAATTCTCTTAAGCCCTTTTATTCTAGAGAATTAAACGTTTGCCAGTTTACAGCCCAGGAAACTGATGACGCGGAGTGGCCTGCAGGTGTCTACTATGAAGGAAAAAGGAATGGTGGCGTGGAAGAGGTGAACCTCTCCACGACTCTGGGACGTCTGCAGCGACAGCAGATAAAGGAGCTGTGCACAAGCTTTGCACCGATTTTCTCAGCCACTCCAGGACGGACCGAACGGGCATACCACTCCATTGACACAGGTAATGCTCACCCAATTAGAACCCCACCCTACCGGGAGTCACCTCATGCCCAAGCGGCTATACAAAGGGAGATCCAGGACATGCTACAGATGGGTATAATCCGCCCCTCTACCAGTGCATGGGCATCTCCAGTGGTTCTAGTTCCCAAACCAGATGGGGAAATACGCTTTTGCGTGGACTACCGTAAGCTAAATGCTGTAACTCGTCCTGACAACTATCCAATGCCACGCACAGATGAGCTATTGGAAAAATTGGGACATGCCCAATTCATCTCTACTTTAGACTTAACCAAAGGGTACTGGCAAGTACCACTAGATGAACCCGCTAAGGAAAGGTCAGCCTTCGTCACCCAGGCAGGGGTGTATGAATTCAATGTACTCCCTTTCGGGTTGCGAAATGCACCCGCCACCTTCCAAAGACTTGTAGATGGTCTCCTAGCAGGATTGGGAGAATCTGCAGTTGTCTACCTCGATGATGTGGCCATTTTTTCTGATTCATGGACAGAACACCTGGAGCACCTGAAAAAAGTCTTCGAGCGCATCCGGCAGGCAGGACTAACTGTTAAGGCTAAAAAGTGTCAAATAGGCCAAAACAGAGTGACGTACCTGGGGCACCAGGTGGGTCAAGGAACTATAAATCCCCTACAGGCCAAAGTGGATGCTATCCAAAAGTGGCCGGTTCCAAAGTCAAAGAAACAGGTCCAATCCTTCTTAGGCTTGGCCGGATATTATAGGCGATTTGTACCACACTACAGCCAAATCGCCGCCCCGCTGACAGACCTAACCAGAAAGAAACAGCCAAATGCAGTTCAGTGGACTGAGAAGTGTCAAAAGGCCTTTAACCAGCTTAAGGCAACACTCATGTCTGACCCTGTGCTAAGGGCCCCAGACTTTGACAAACCGTTCCTAGTAATCACAGATGCTTCCGAGCGAGGCGTGGGAGCAGTTTTAATGCAGGAAGGACCGGATCAAGAATTCCATCCTGTCGTGTTTCTCAGCAAGAAACTGTCTGAGAGGGAAAGCCACTGGTCAATCAGCGAAAAGGAATGCTACGCCATTGTGTATGCGCTGGAAAAGCTACGCCCATATGTTTGGGGACGGCGGTTCCAACTACAAACAGACCATGCTGCGCTACAGTGGCTTCATACTGCCAAGGGAAATAACAAAAAACTTCTTCGGTGGAGTTTAGCTCTCCAAGATTTTGATTTTAAAATACAACACATTTCGGGAGCTTCTAACAAAGTGGCTGATGCACTCTCCCGGGAAAGTTTCCCAGAGTTAACTGGTTAACAATTGTTCTTGAAATAAAACATATTGTTAGTTTTTATATAATCAGTAGTATGTCTAAAGGTACATGTGTTTTATTAACTCTGTTTTCTCCTAAAGCTCCAGAAAGAAATCATAGCCAGTGTGGAACCGGACGTCCAACACTATCTGTGATTTGGGGGGCGTGTCATAACTATAAAGGGAAGGGTGACAGCTCTCCTGTGTACAGTGCTATGGAATCCCTCCTAGCCAGAGACTCCAAATCCTTTTACCTGTAAAGGGTTAAGAAGCTCGGGTAACCTGGCTGACACCTGACCCCAAGGACCAATAAGGGGACAAGATACTTTCAAATCTTGGGGGGGGAAAGGTTTTTGTGTGTGTCCTTTGTTTAAGGGGTTGTTCGCTCTTGGGACTGAGAGGGACCAGACATCAATCCAGGTTCTCCCCATCTTTCTAAACAAGTCTCTTTAGAGTTGTAAGTAAAAGCTAGGCAAGGCGTCTTAGATTTACTTTGTTTTCTCAACTTGTAAATGTACCTTTTACTAAAGTGCTTATCTTGTTTGCTATACTTTGAACCTAAGACAGAGGGGATTCCTCTGAGCTCTTTAAGTTTGATTACCCTGTAAAGTTATTTTCCATACTGATTTTGCAGAGATGATTTTTACCTTTTGCTTTAATTAAAAGCCTTCTTTTTAAAAACCTGATTGATTTCTCCTTGTTTTAAGTTCCAAAGGGGGTTTGGATCTGTATTCACCAGGAGTTGGTGAAAGGAAGGAGGGGGGAAGGGTCAATTTCTCCTTGTTTAAGATCCAAGCAGTTTGGATCTGTATTCACCAGGGAATTGGTGAAAGGTTTCTCAAGGCTTCCCAGGGAGGGAATTCTTAAGATGGTGGCAGCGGACCAGAGCTAAGCTGGTAGATAAGCTTAGCAGTTTTCATGCAGGCCCCTACATTTGTACCCTAAAGTTCAAAGTGGGGATACAGCCCTGACATGAAGGAAAAAAAAATCTCTTACTGGCTTTTGGGTTTAAAACGATCCCACCGCTGCCACCATGTCAGGGCTGTATCCCCACTTTGAACTTTAGGGTACAAATGTAGGGGCCTGCATGAAAACTGCTAAGCTTATCTACCAGCTTAGCTCTGGTCCGCTGCCACCATCTTAAGAATTCCCTCCCTGGGAAGCCTTGAGAAACCTTTCACCAATTCCCTGGTGAATACAGATCCAAACTGCTTGGATCTTAAACAAGGAGAAATTGACCCTTCCCCCTCCTTCCTTTCACCAACTCCTGGTGAATACAGATCCAAACCCCCTTTGGAACTTAAAACAAGGAGAAATCAATCAGGTTTTTAAAAAGAAGGCTTTTAATTAAAGCAAAAGGTAAAAATCATCTCTGCAAAATCAGTATGGAAAATAACTTTACAGGGTAATCAAACTTAAAGAGCTCAGAGGAATCCCCTCTGTCTTAGGTTCAAAGTATAGCAAACAAGATAAGCACTTTAGTAAAAGGTACATTTACAAGTTGAGAAAACAAAGTAAATCTAAGACGCCTTGCCTGGCTTTTACTTACAACTCTAAAGAGACTTGTTTAGAAAGATGGGGAGAACCTGGATTGATGTCTGGTCCCTCTCAGTCCCAAGAGCGAACAACCCCTTAAACAAAGGACACACACAAAAACCTTTCCCCCCCCAAGATTTGAAAGTATCTTGTCCCCTTATTGGTCCTTGGGGTCAGGTGTCAGCCAGGTTACCCGAGCTTCTTAACCCTTTACAGGTAAAAGGATTTGGAGTCTCTGGCTAGGAGGGATTCCATAGCACTGTACACAGGAGAGCTGTCACCCTTCCCTTTATAGTTATGACAACTTGACTAGCATCACATTGGAACTCTGGCAGAGGCAGGGATAGGAGACAGTTGTTCAGGGTAGTATTCAACTTCCTTAATCATGAGACCATCCTTTCTCTTCCTGCAACCCCATGCCTCATTCAGGAAACACCTTCCAGCATCTGCAACAAATGAGACAGAGGGTCCTACAGACAACACCTTAATTTACTATATAATCCTAATTTAGGACTGGTCTACACTAGGAATTTACTTCGGTATAACCATGTCTCTCAGCATTATAAAAAAATCCACACCCCCGAGAGACGTAACAATACCAACCTAATCTAGGGTGACCAAATAGCAAGTGTGAAAAATCAGGACACTTTTTCCGGGAGTGTTTTATATACGCAACTATACCCTCCAAAGCCCCTAATTTTGGGACATCTGGTCACCCTAAACTAACCCCCAGTGTAGACAGCACTAGGTTGACAGAAGATTTCTTCTGTCGACCTAGCTACTGCCTCTTAGGGATGTGGGTTACCTGTGCTGATGGGAAAAACCCTTCCATAGCTTTAAGTAGCATCTACACTGAAGCACTACAGCAGCACAGCTGCAGTGGTGTAACTACACCGCTGTAGCATTGTAATGTAGACATGCCCTCATTCCCAGAGCACCACCCATTCTGTGCACTGAACAAAGCTGGGATCTTGTGGAATATAAGTATGACAGTGGTTTTCAAACTTTTGTATCGGTGACCCCTTTTACACAGCAAGCTTCTGAGTGTGACCCCTCTCCCCCTTATAAATTAAAATCACATTTTGTTATATTTAACACTATTATAAATGCTGCAGGTGAAGCGAGGTTTGGGGATGGAGGCTGACAGCTTGTGACCCCTTGAGGGGTCACAACCCCCAGTTTGAGAACCCCTGATATGTGATCGTGTAATTAAAGAATGTGTGAAAATGCATAGGCACTAGGGGCCTGAATTTAGGTTGCATGGGCAATTGTAATCCTGGTATTTCCTAATTTTTTGAATGCTTAACTTTGCAAGCTTAATAATGTTCTTTAAAGGTGTGTATGTGTGGTTTCCTAGGTTTTTTAAAAAGCCAACATAAAGAATAGAAATTGTATCCTATGACAGCATATTGATACCCATGTGGCTCATCAGCAGGGTTTGGGACTTTTAGACTCATTGTACAGACCTCTGTCATTTGAGTGACTAATAGTAGTAGGTTGTTAACCTATATGAGTTAGTCCTAAAAGGAGGTGGGATACTTTGCCAGCGGGTTTCACAGATATTTGCTGACAGCAGATTGGACCCATTTCCCCCCCAGCTTATGACGCCTTCTTCTCTGTCCCTTTTGACCTGCCCAGTCTTGTCAATTTGTTACCTATTGCTCCTTATTCTAGTTCCATTCTTCTCACATTACCAGTGCCAGTCTCCACTCCTGACATTTTTCATCCCAGCCTCCTTATCCACCCTCCATCTCCTGATTCCTTGTCCCTCCTCCTGCACCAGCATGGCTCTTTCTTTCTTTCCCCACCTCCACTCCCTGTTGCACTGATTTACAGTACCAGTATCCTCGCCCAACTCTGTTTGCCCCGGCCCTTCACCCAATCTCAGTCTCACTCTCACCCACTGACTCCCAGTCCTTCTCTTCCATTTCACACTGTCTTCTAGTCCCATTCCCCCTTCTTTCCAACTCCCAGTTCCAGTTTCATTCTCTTTGCTTCCCCACCTTCTCCCCCCCACACTCCAGTTCTGGTCTCCCGCTCCCCAGGTCATCCTTCCAATAGATTCTCCCCCTCTCCCCCCTGTCCCTGTCCCCCCCCCCCCCCCCCCGCTCTTGTCCCTGTTCCATTTGAGTCAAGTGGAGCCCAGCAATAATTAGGAGCATAGGAGAGACAGGCTTTCTGTTGTCAGTTCAGATGCCTGGCCCAGAGTAGCTATTATGTGGAAAGTGTGGTTTTGCCCTTGTAGCCCTGGCCTGAACAGTGCAGGCTCTGTTGCTCTGAGGGATTCTGTGTACACAAAGTTCTGTTTTCATGAGCCAACTGTGAATTTTAACATCCACAAGCATCTCAAATTTAGAAGTTAATTAGCTGAAACTTGTAAGACTTCTATAACAGTGAGATTTCCAAATGCTATAAGCACAGTAACTAACTTGGAACATAAGGTATGTATATTTAATTGTCTTTGGCTGCATTTCTGCCTTTTATCAGCCAGCTAAGGAGATGATTGGGTGCGTAAGGACCAGTTTCATTGCATAGATTCCATACAGCATCTTTTTTCTGCATTCTGGTGGCATTAATCATAATAAACAAGCTAGATAAATAATGCATAATAGAACTAATTTTCTTCAGGTAACATCTTATTTAATAACTAAACTATTTGCATGGTAGTTTTTAAGTTTTTTGTGCATGTGCATCTATAAATTATCATTTATAAATTATTAACAAGGTCATTATAGATGTTTAAAGAATTTTGTACAGTTCTATAGGACAGCCATCCCATTTGTTAGGGAAAAATAAGTTTGCATTTCCTATCTTTAGGCTTATTGGTCCTTTTGTTTTATGGTATTTGCATGTTCGGAAATTTTTTCATTTGCTCTAAGGAGAGCTGTGAATTCAGTTGTCAGCGTTGCTCCTTTCTGCTCTTGTTGTCCCTTGGGTAGAGCAACTGGAATATCCCAATTGCATATTTGTGAAACAGTCTGGATTCTCTGCATTTGGTTATGGGAAAACATAGTATTCAAAGGTAATAGTGTAAACTGTAATATCCCTTCAGTTGAAGATTTATTATTTATTTGTTTATATTTATTTAGGAGGAGAAAAGTGTACATTTTATATTGAATTGAGCTATGTTCATTGCAGAAGTTTGAGCTTCTTGCAGCATTACAACAGTTGGCTGTGTTTTCTTTGATTCTTATGGATGCATAATTAAGTTTTCTCTTTAAGCTGTGATGTAAAACACGGGTCTTGAGCATTTGTTATGAAAGATCTCATGGCACTTTCAAGATATTAGGTGCATCTATGGGATTTGCAGACTAGCATCTGGCAATTTTTGGTGTAATCTACATTTGTCCTTGCAAAGTCTAGAGACTGAATATAAATGATGCACAAATTAGAAGAACATTCCTTCAGCAGAGGTTCATTAGTGTTAAAATCTAATAACCACTAATTATAATCCACTTACAAAGTGGATGCCCCCCTTGTGGAGAGACAGATATATTTTCAGGTCTTTTATAACAGGTTCTTAGGAAATATAATAGGCTTGTCAGATGTGTATAAGAAGTTGATGTAATTGCTGGTGTAATAAGAATTGGAACCTAACAAAAATAAAAATGTTCTGATTTGGGGTGGGGAGAAAGGGAGGGTCATAGGATGGAGAGACTTGCTACTAATCAATGTTGTTATAAGGAAGACAATGTCCTTGTTCATACATCTCTTTTTTTTTTTGTCAATGTCATTGTAAAGAATTTCAATACAGTGAAATCTTGCTTGCAAACCAGAATATCTATACAGTGTTATTACATACTGTGTCATACTATATATTCCTCATATTTCACAAACTTTTCTGTAAACTCATTGGCACTGACTTAAAGGTATTAACTTTCTAAACTGTAATAAATAATCATAAAGCAAGTGGAAATCCCCAACTTTACACAGTTTCAGTTCATTGCCCAAGCAGCCTTAAAATGATCTATTAAATGATTATTAGAAACAATTAATTATACTGCGAAACTCTAAGAGCTCAAATGTAATTTCATGGTCATAATTTTCTTGTCAGGTAATAAAACGGGATGAGCTTGGTAAGGATCTGTCTGACTGCTCTCTGTTCGATCTGCTGAAATATGATGATTATAACAGTGACAAGCACCTAGTTCTGGAAGAATTCTACAGAGCATTTGGTAAGTACAAGATTTTTTCTACTCTTCTCACGGTTTTCTCTTTCTGTCTCACTCTTTTTAAAAATCAAATGTTCTAATTTGAAGTGTTATGATGCAGTGCTTCAACAGTGAGCACAACTTGATCATTATGATGTAGGGGAACATCCTGAAACAGAAATCAATAGGAGATGCATTTGTGTCCAGTTTTCTCAAGACAATGATTCTGATAAAGGGGCATTTGTAGAAGTTCTGCTTTTCTGCCAACAAACGAATGTATGGATGCACTAATGAAAAGCTACTGTGTTCGAGATCAGGTTGTAATCTGTAAAATTGGTCAAGCCACATCCCTTTTCTGTATTCGGATTGCCACAAGCTTAACAGATACAAGTATTCATTTCATGCTGATCTGCCCCTGTTGTGCTTGTTCAACAAAATTTGTTGAAGGGCACTCTGTAGAGGATTCATAAAACCAGGTGAATTTTCAGTGTAACTTGTGGGTGGTCCTTGTTCTTTGACAACCATCCCTCATTACTGGATGTCCAAGGTGTCTGGGAACAAAAGTTTACTGCTGTATGGTATTGTTGCATCTCCAGACACTCCTGTTCTCTATTACATGACCCCAATTTTTTGGCTAGTCGCTTGAGTCAAAAAGGGGTAACGATATTATAATGACTTGAAAGTTTTCTTTTCTGCTTACCACTACAAGATGTTAGAGGAGACCATATTTAAAATTGGGAAGCTATTGGAAAGCAAATGGGAGGTGATGGATAATGGAAGCATTGCTTCACAGCCACCTTAGATTTTTCTGTTAGGAAATGAAGAGCCCGATTCACCTCTTACTGTTTTCCAGCTGATGTAACTGCATTGATTTTAAGGGGCATATAATTTACATTTATATAAGTGAGAGCAGAGCAGTCTGGGAGTGTAAGGTGTGTTTGGGTGTTAATTCTCACTCAGATCACAAGTGGAAATAAATTTGGTGTTTTCTTCTTAGTTGCTGTGTGCAGGGCAAAAATAAGACATTTCATAATTTGTCACATTCTGGCATAATCAGTCGTGAAGCCCAGGAGTGTTGAAGGTCAGGATTGAGGTTCAGTGACAGAGCTACATGGAGAAACCTGCACAACTACTACATGCACTAGCTCTGGTGCTGACTATTAGTTGCTATTAGTCCTTTCAATACATGAGCGCCAAACTTCACCCTTTTTAAAAGGGAAATAATTGAGTGTATTCAGAAATATCAACTCCTGCTCTTTGAAAGGTGCAAGCATGATGATCATCATTTATAAATTATTCCATTTGAATTATTCAGTATGGTTTTAAAAATTCTTAGGAAAGGCCAGTGGATAAATGATTGTTCAGCTTAAATTATGTGTGCATATTAGACCTTTTGTGAAAACAATAAAAGCTATTAGTCCCCTTGTTGATACATGCAGGGTCCACCAGGAAGATATTGTATGACATATGATATGTCTGTATAATATTTTTTATCATGAAAGATTAAGAAAATGAAGATAGGTATAGTATTAAATAGACTACATCACATACTTTATGTATTGTTACATACATTGTTACACTCTTGGTTGTAGCCAGTGAGAATCTGGACATTTAAACAAGATACTGAATATGATTGTTAGGGATTGGATAACTCATTTAAATAAACTTCGGTCCATTTAAACTATTTCTGGAGCAGATTTTCAAAAAAGCATCCTCTGATTTTGAACATGCAATTCTGCTTATAGAATCCATTTTGGGTACAGTAATACATTAAGAAGTCTTACTACTTGAATTATGGGTCAGATAGGTAAAGTGGGTGAGGGAATATCTTTTATAAGACCATTTTCTGTTGGTGAGAGAGACAAGAATTTGAGCTTACACAAAGCTCTTCTTTAGGTCTGGGAAACTTAGAGTGTCACTGCTAAATACAAGATGGAACAGAATGTTTAGCATAAGTACTTACCACACATTTCAACATCCCTCCCATCACAGAGAGGAAAGGAAAGGGGAGGGAAAAACAGCTGGGAGGGAGGGTTGCTAGTGGGTTATAGATAGTTGTAATAAGTCCAGTGTCTCTATTCAATCCATGATTTTTAATGTCTAGCAAAATTAGGAATTTAAGCTCCCAGCCTCGTCTTTTGAAAGTGTTGTGCAGGTTTCCTTGGAGGATGAGGACTGATAGGTCAGATATAGAGTGATCACTTTGTGAAAAGTGTTCACTCACGGGTGATGTGGTGTTTTTGTATTTTATCATTTTCCTGTGTGAGTTCATTCAAGAGTGTAGTGATTGTCAGGTTTCACCCACATAGTTGCTATTGGGGCATTTAATGCACTGGATGAGGTACACCACATGTTGTAATAGGCATGTGTAGAACCCCTGGATCTTGAAAAGTTTATTGTGGAGGGTGTTGATCATTGTAGCAGTGGAGATATGTCTGCAAGTTTTGCATCTGTTGTTCTGGCAGGGTCTGCTGCCGCTTCATGTTGGTGTGTCCTGGTCTATGGGGAGCTTGCTTCCGATGATGAGCTTAGAGAGGTTGGGGAGTTATTTGAAGACTCCTCAGAGCATATTCTATGGTATCTGACTGAGTGCTTGGCTGTAGATAAGATTTCTTGATGTGTTTGGGTTGGTTATTGGATCTATGCAGGTAGGTATGGTGATCTCTGGGTTTCTTGTATATAGTTGTCTGTAGGGTTCCATTGTTGAAGCTAATCATGGTGTCCAGGAAGTTGATGCTGTTATGGGCTCCTCTGTGGGTAGGCCTGTACTATAACACCTGCATAGATGAGGAAGGCAGCCTCCCCCCACCCCCCTTTTTTTTTTAATGTTTTAGGCACCCTTGGCCTATTGGGCAGTTTGCTATTTTGCTTACCTTGCCCATAATTACTGTCTGTTACACCTCCCTGTGCACTAGCTGCCCTGGCATAACTGTGCTGAGAACTGCATGGAGGAAGTTCCGCAGAGCCCTGCTCCCCCAGAGACCCCCGGGAATCTCTACTCTGTCCCATGAGGTTACCTGCCGTAATGGCCGATGAGTCCCCATATGCCCTGGGGCTTCATTTGCAATATGGGCATCGCTACCTTTGTCGGGGGGGGCTGCCCCGGTCTTTCTGCCCAAACTTGAGGCCAGGCTGGGCCTGCCCTGTGACCCCATGTAGACCCCGCACACCTAGCTGCCTGAAGCTGCTGTAGTAAATGCAAATTAGCATGCAGCAGCTGTTTAGTACCATCAGTGCCCACACTGAAGGTGCAGCTTCTGGACCTCCCACTCCTGGGCCAAGAGTATTTTGAGTATTTACTATTCCAATAGTCTGACTCCTGTCAGGTGAAGTCCCTGAGTGACTGGTTGAGCATGATCCTTGCACCTGGCAGTGGCCCCTGCCACTGCCACCCCTTGCCAGGCTGGAAGGCCGGATACCACCTCTGCCACCCATGCCCCCCAACCTCTGTGGTACAGGTCACACTCACCCCCACCCAGAAAGCATTGCCTTCTTCTTCCGGCCAGCCAGACAAACTCCTCCCTGCTTAAGTGCAGGGTGGCGATTGTGAGAGATGCTGGTATATAAGGATGTGACATCCATGGTGGCAAGGATGGTATTCTGAGAGAGGTTGTTAATATTGTGGCGTATGTGGAAGAAGTCAGTTGTGTCCTGGAGGAAGTTGGCCTTTTGCATGGTGATTAGTTTGAGGATGGTTTCTATGAGTCTCCATATTCCGTCAGGAAGAGTTCCATGGCCATATATGATGGGTCTGCCTGGGTTCTCTTGTTTGTGTATCTTAAGAAGCATGTAGAATGTCCCTGGGGTTGGTTTGTGGGGACTGAGTTTGTAGAGTTTTCTCTTGGAGTTGTTTGGGGAAGGATTTGATGTTAGCCTAAAATTCCTAGGTAAATTGTGGTGTGGGATCGTTTTTGAGTTTGTCACTTGTTACTGTGCTTCAGGAAGTCAGAATTTAGATGACTATCTTTTGTACCCACAAATTGTTGGTACATATATACAGACACAAAGTTAGATGCCTCTCTCAAAGAAGTGTCTCTTTCTGTTTTAATCATCACCCAATATAGAAATATTAATATTTCCAAATTCTGGTGTTTAGGTACCACATTGCCTTCTTGCCTCACAGTGGTCCCTATCCATAGGTTCTCTCAGCTCCTGTCTCGGAATAGTTTTCATGTATGTTATCTATATGTATGTGGTAATATAGCACACACAAGCATCTGTGTGAGGAAGGACTGCAAGATTGGAAACAAGTATGAGAGAAGACCTTTAGTGCATTTGTATAAATAGCTTGGGAGTAAAGAGGGAAGTCTAGTAACTGAGTATGAGATCATCAAACTAATTTTTAACCAGGACTTAGAATGATATTTGAACCCAAATCTTTGGGGTTGAAAGCCTATTTTACTAATCTGCTATACAACCTAGGTCCCTTAAAGACTTAGGTCAGTGGTTTTCAGTCTTTTTCCATGTGCTAACAAATGTTGAATGGAGGTGCGGACCCCTTTAGAAAATTTAGATGTGTCTGTGGCCCCTCAGGGGTCCATGGACCACATGTTGAAAACCACTTATTTAGGCAATTAAATTTTATTTCAATATGCAGACAAGGACCAGAGTGTGATATCTGTTTTAATTAGTTATCTTTTGTTTCATTAGCATCTCCTACTAGTTTTTTTTCCAGTAGTGTAGTTGATTATAGCCTTGACTGTGACATAAAGATTGTAAGTTCAGAATCAAATATGATGGTGAATTACATTGTGCGTTTTATGATAAGGCTCCAGTCAGGCAATAGGAACTTTTTTTTTTCTATTAATAAACTACCTTCAGGACAAAGAGAGATCATCCATTTTAAAGATTACAATACATATTTTAGATTAAAGGAAGCTGGTTTTCTTGATAATAAACTGGTAGTTGCCTAGTGTAAAGATTAACATATTATATTCATATTCACTTACTGCTAATTATTTAGACAATATCTCTTCAGCTGACAAAATGCATTTGAGATAAATACTGGGTTTTTCCCCCCCACTTTTTCAATGCAAGTAAAATAAGTATGTGTGAAATAAGCAAATATCACTCCTTAAATATACAGTTCCTTTAAATGTACAGTTTTTTAACTTGTGTTTATGTGTGCTCTACTTTTACCAGCTATAAGTTCATATAACAATGTTGCTGACAGAAGTAGACGGCATCATGACTAGGAATATTTGTAATTTATATAGTAAGTGGTTGGGTTAAACCTCCATAAAACAGCTGTGAGCTCCACCCCTCATTTAAGATAGCTGTAAGAGACAGCAAAAGAAAGGTGTCTTCCAAGTATCAGTGGGTTAGTGTTGTCTGGTATTTCTGATATTTATTGTAAGGAAGAATACAGAGTGACAGACTGTCTCTCTTGGGATGAAGTGGCCTAGAAAGTTATTATGGTCCTTAAATTCAGGGCTTTTCCTCTTCTGTGAGTAGATGATGAAGGCAATAACAGAGAGGTGAGAACTGCTTCTGATAGAACTCTGGCTTGAAATCTAGTTACTTGGGCCCCAGTTAATCAAGCTAATTCAACATATTTGTAAATTTAAGCATCTGAGTAGTCCTATTGGCTTCAGTAGGGCCTTGGCATTTTGGGGGTTTTTATTTCGCGGCTTTTGTTCTTTTACCCTTAACATACATATGCCAGCCTTTTTACATATATCATGAGCTTTTGAAGGGCTACAGGTTATATTTCCAGGCCTGCTATTTGAATGGTGCAGTCACAAAGGAGCAAAACAAATTACTTCCAATAATAGTAGGGGTAAAAAGGAAAAAATAAGCTGAATATTAAGAAAAAATTCCTAATCAGATCTTGTTAGACTACGGAACAGTCTCTCAGTGCAAGACCCATAAACAGGGATCATTAAAACTAAAATGATAAAGATATGTTTTAAAGCAGGGACATGGAGTATGTAACAGATAAAGTTTTCCCTGCCCTTCGGATTCTACCTGACCACCCGTTTAAGTCAAAAAGGAATTATTCACTGTTTGGTGGGTAGGTTGAAAAAGGTTGACTATTGACTCTCACTATAGCTGCTCAAACTTGGAATTTCTGTTCCATAGGAAATTCTAATAAGTTGTTTTTGTTCAGACTCAGATTGGGTTTTTTTAATGTGAAATTTGCTGTGGAAAGGAAATTTTGGTTCTTTGGAACATTTCCATTTGAGTTCTCTGCCACAGAATGGGAAACTTATATTATAGTTAGACAATAGTTAGAAACTAGTCTCAAGCTTGACTCTCTCAGCTTCCAGGGCCACAAAGGTCCTGAGGAATAGGGCGCCTAGGAGCCTTGAGAACTCCATCTGGAGGCAAGGCTCCCAGGACTGCAAGGCTCTCATTTTCCTCTAGACAGACTGATGAGGAGCCAGGGAGGCAGGAACCTGTCTGATTTCCACAAAAGCTTTGTGGAAATCAAGAGATTCCTGCAAATGTTTCAAGTTCAAAGAATGAGCATTTGTTGACAGAAACAAAGTCAGTTGGAAAAATTCAGACCAACTCTAGTTATCACATGGTTCTGAAGCTTAGGATATGGATAGCCCGTGTGTGTGGGTAAATTATAATTATATATATTTATATATATTTAATTATAATATTATGTATGCACACATACGCATGCACACACACAACACACCAAATAAAAGTAAAGTCAAAGGGGTTTATATTTATGAATACTTCTTTTAATAATGGACAATGAATACATGTATTTTGTCTCAGAGAAGCGGCTGAAACGTAAGACGATGGAGCTAGTCAACAAGTAGAGAAATCAAATACAGAATATTCAGAGTTTTAGGTTCTGTAAATTAAAAATTATTCACAAAAGAACTCTTTTATTTTTCAAGGATTTGCCGACTTTGTATAATTAAATGGCAAAAAAGTTCGTTAGCGCAGAGTTAAGGTTTCCCAGTATCAGCTTGTGCCCTTCCAGAATGTCAAGTTCAGCATAACTCAATCTTGAGAAAATACAGCATTAAGGTAAAGACCCAGCTAGCCTTAACTCTGAGTTGTAGCAGCGTTAAATGCTTTGAACGGTGGAGGAGGTAGGTGGGGCAGGTTGATAGAAGTATATTTGTAAGCTGAGAGAGGGGGATTAGTTTGAATGTCACAGAGCTATGGCTGTGATATGAGGAGATCAGGTTTGTGCCTACCCCATGTGTGTGAGTAAAGGAAAGGGGGACATGTATACTTCAAGGAGCTATTGAAAGATTGTATAGGTTGTCACAGTAGCAGTAGCACCAGAGGGAGGGAGGGTTTTGCCACAGGGATTATCAGTAGTGAGCTGTGATATGAGAGCAGTCAGTGGGGGTTAGTGAAGAAAGGGAAAGTATAAGTTTACATGGTATCCTGTGAGTAAGTGTGAAGGGGTTGTTAAATTTCACAAGTGAGCTTTTTCTGTCAGGAGAGTAGGTACACTATGGGGACAATAGCTGCATACCTATAGTGCCATACTTATGCCAGCATAACCTTGTAGTGTAGATGCCGCCTACAGTTATGGAAGGGATTTGTCATCTGCCACCAATGAGACCAGCCTAGCTCCATCCTCTTTGGAACCCCGCTTCAGGTAGTTGAAGGCTGCTATCAAATCCCCTCTCACTCTTCTCTTCTGCAGACTAAACAAGGCCAGTTCCCTCATCCTCTCCTCATAAGTTATGTGCCCCAGCCCCCTGATCATTGTTGTTGCCCTCCACTGGACTCTCTCCAATTTGTCCACATCCTTTCTGTAGTGGGGGACCCAAAACTGGACATAATACTCCAGATGTGGCCTCACCAGTGCTGAATAGAGGGGAATAATCACTTACCTCGATCTGCTGGCAGTGCTCCTCCTAATGCAGCCCAATATGCCGTTAGCCTTCTTGTCAAAAAGGGCACACTGTTGACTCATACCCAGCTTCTTGTCCACTGTAATCCCCAGGTCTTTTTCTGCAGAACTGCTGCCTAGCCAGTCGGTCCCCAGCCTGTAGCAGTGCATGGGATTCTTCCATCCTAAGTGCAGGACTCAGCACTTGTCCTTGTTGAACCTCATCAGATTTCTTTTGGCCCAAACTTCCAATTTGTCTAGGTCACTCTGGACCCTATCCCTATCCTCCATCATATCTACCTCTCCCCCCCAGCTTAGTATCATCCACAAACTTGCTGACGGTACAATCTATCCCATCATCCAGATCATTAATGAAGATGTTGAACAAAACTGGCCCCAGGGCCGACCCCGGAGCACTCTGCTTGATACTGGCTGCCAAGTAGACATCAAGCCGTTGATCACTACCCGTTGAACCTGACAATCTAGCCAGCTTTCTATTCTCCTTATAGTGCATTCATCCAATTCATACTTTTTTTAACTTGCTGGGAAGAATACTGTGGGAGACCTTATCAAAAGCTTTGCTAAAGTCAAAGTATATCATATGCACTTCTTTCCCCATATCCACAGAGCCAGTTATCTCATCATAGAAGGCAATCAAGTTGGTCAGGCATGACTTGCCCTTGATGAATCCATGTTGACTGTATGCCCCCCCTCGATCCCAGTTCACATGAGGGGGGAAGGGTATGTCAGATCCCCACAGGTGGGCCCCCCCAGTTTGTGACACACTCATGGGAGGGGAATGTGGTTCTGACAGGTGCCACTGCCTCCATTTTCCTTCAGTCCAGTCAGTCACCCCCATGTTTCCCCTCAGTGTCCCATCCCTCCTCTCCTGTCCCCCCACCCATCCTCTTAATCCCTCCTCACATCTTCACCTTTCTCATCCTATTTCCACCTACTCTGCCACTGCAAATCACTAGCCCCTCCCAGTTAAAACTTGCATCTGTCACTTATTTTCTTTTCAAAAATAGTTTCGGCACCTTCTGAATATTCTGCTGCACTCAGATTGCATTTCTCCATCATTAAAAGCTGCTTTGACAAAGGCAGATCAGTGAAAAAATAGCTCCTCTTTTTATTTCAGATTTCTGTCTTGAATTGGATTTGAGTGCCTGTGTAGTGCTTAGATTCATTGGCTGGAACATTCCCTTGTAGCTGCACAAGTCCTGTGACTCTAAGGCACCTTTAAACACTCCTTGTGCGCTCTCTCTCTCTCTCTCTGCACAGGTGCAGTGTAATGTATTAGGCATGTGAGCCTTAGGGCAAGTCTACACTACAGCACCACATCAGCGCAGCTGCAGCGCGTCTGGTGCAGACGCACTATGCCAATGGGAGAGCGCTCTTTTGTCAGCATAATTACTCCACATTAGCAAGAAGCAGAAGCTATGTGGGCAGTTGACATAGCGCCAGTGTGGGGGCAGAGCGAAACTTGCGTTGCAGGGGAAGGGGGTTCCACACCCCGAGCTATGTAAATTAGATTGATTTAAGCCGTAGGGTAGACCTGCCCTTAATCTTGGCAGAAGGCCTAACTGAAGAAGCAAACTCTTTTTCAAATAATGTTTTAATTTGATTTCCCCTAAAGGCTAATGGGTGGCATGCACTCTGTTGTGGTAACCCCTGAGTATTGGAGACCCTGATGCAATTATCTCAGCCCTATTGATCTCTATCTGCGCACAAAAATATGTTTCCAAAATGTCAACTTTAAGAAAAGTGTTTTTTCTTTTCTTTTCTTGGAGGCTATATGCTGGAATCCCCTTGGTCAGATGGCCCCAAATTTGGATCTCTGACCACATCCTGCACCCCCATAAGGCACACCAGATTTCAAGGCAATCCAATTGACCATATAGATTTTAGAGCACTTTGACAAGTTGAGCTTTAAACAGAAATGCTGGTATTAATCTTAACTATAGCTCTGCTCTAATGTTTCTTATGGTATCAGAGTAATTTTATATAGACTAGAAACACTGTCTTTTATCTTTGTACTTTAACAGTATTATTCAATTTCTGAAACAAATCATTTTATATTAATATATTGTGCTCTTTAATTTTTAAAATGAAAATCTCTGAAGCATATACTTCAGGTGGCCTTCACAATGGTTCAGAAAATCTCAATGCTTTACTACAAACAAGTAAATAGTATTAAATTATTCTGTTTGATCACTTAACAGATGCAGTTACATTTGTGAGCATGTCCATTTATGATAGCAGTAGAAAAAAAATGAAGGTAATGTGGAAATTTCTGAATAGAACTCATTGAATACAATGAATTCTAATACCAAGCTTTATCATAAATAATGCAACAAAGTAATGTTCCAGTTGTAGCAACTGGCATCCTCTATTAAGTGGAGAAAAAAATTATCACATTGTCTTCTGCAATGAGTTACCCTTATTAGTGCAGAACTATTTCTAAGGGCAATTTATGCTGAATAAATGTGCGTGGAAACAAATATTGAAGCAATTTGGATTTTTTTTTAAATGCCACTGAATATGCCAGGAGCTAACTGAAGAATTAGCTGCACAAAACAAAACAGGGGCCTAGTTCTGATACCCTTATTCTCAAAGAATAGTACTTTCCTAATTGTGATGTAATGTGCTGCTCATCATGAATAAGGATATCCCAATCTGGTTCATAGTGATTACTTGCAGTTTAGAATACCATGTCCTGGTACTCTATATAATGCATTACAATATACTTCATATAATGGAATGTACTTTAGTTTAAGGTACAGATAGGGCTCAGGTCAGAAAATTCAGATCTGAGTTGAAAACATTCCATATTTCCAGGGTGTTCAAGTTCTGATCAGGGCTATGATAGTGACAGTGCCTTCCTTAAAATTTGAATCTGGGTTGATATTCCAATGCTTCTCCCTTCCCAAAGGGATTTTGTTTCAGACTCATGCCTTATTTTGATTTACATTTTATTTTTAATTAGTCTTATTTGGTTGTAAATTTGTCAAACACAGATATTCCATGGAAATTTTGCAAAAACATAGTACAAAATCTGTGACTTTGCTTCTGCCCAGTGAAAAAGAGGCCAAGTCTAACAATCATACACACACAGTGTCTGATACAAAGCCCACTAAAATCAATGGAATCCTTCCTTCTACTTCAGTGAATTTTGGATCAGACCCAAAAGGCCCAAATCATGGTATCTCTACACAGTCTACACAACCACTTAGTTCAGTGAAAGTCCCTAAGCAGGGATTGCAGGATTTGGTCCTAACATTTTCTGATCACCTTGGGCCTGTCTTCTGATCTTTTTAAATTTCCCAAACCTGTTTTTATTTATTTATTTACATTGTAGAGATTGGCAGGGAATAGTTGCAGAAGCATACAATATATGTTGTTGAATGGCACTGTTTAGCAACTGATAATTACTTTTAGTACATGGTTCTTTAACTACTATGTTGCTGTATGGCTGAAATTATTTCTCACATTACCAATGAGAATTAATTAGTCACAGTGATGCCAAGTAATTCCCACATATTGGAGGCTTCCATAGTATGTATGTAATTGCTGAGGCTCAACTCAAGCTCTTTGTTACATGAAAATAAAAAAGCTATATGTGACTGAAGTAATAGCTATTTTACTAAAATCTCGTGTATAGATGAGCATTTAAGGTTTTGTATTGTTTATTTACAGTAATAATTATTGATTGTTTTTATCTAAGTGTTGAAAACACTATTGTGAAGCCCCAAACATTTCAGGCTGGCATTTGAAGCTTGCAAACCTTCTTCAACTTTACAATTTTTGCCTGTAAGTCAATTTCCTTTACTCACCCATGTCATGCACACAGAGCCTGATCCAAAGCTCATGGAAGTCCAGTTGCAAGACTCTCATTGACTTCAGGTGGCTTTAGATGAGTATTGTGGATGACTGGTTATGGCGTTAAATGTAAACCTCAATATGCAGTGTGCCCAATTCTGCCCTCTTATATGCACTTACAGCTCTGGCTGACTTTGGTTGGAATTGCAGAGATTTAAATATTGGTACCTGAGGGCAAAATTGGGTCCTATACATGAGATGTCATATACAATAACAGTGTGGCAAGGTTACTATCAGGATTTTAAATGGTAAATTTACTGTTACAATAACAATTTTGCTTCCAATTTTGCTTTCTATGCAGATCTCTCAACTCCTTGAGCAAATTTTTAAATCTAAAATGCTGTCATTGTGGTTGGCAAATTGTGTAGCTGTAGATGTCTTCTGGGAGATCTTACAATCCCAGTACATTTTACGTAGTCAGATCAACATAGTAAACAGAAAAAACAGTTTTCATCATACTTGTCATGGTTGATGTTGAATAATGTAATTTTACTAAATATCTTCTTGCTTTTAAAATTTTGAATAATGTTCTGTTCATAGAAATTAAGGATTAATATCCGTGTACTTAGCGGGGTACAGTGCAAACAGATGCTGTGCATGCCCCTCACACAGCTCTGACAAAGTACCTTGATCTTAACTGGATGAATAGCTGCTACATTAGTCGCAGACCACTCTTGCACAGAAAGTGTTTGCGTCAAATAGCTGATTTGTGAAATGGACAAATAAGAGGGCACCAATCACATTTTACTGTGATTAAGCCAATGTCTGTTAAACATGGGTGTCTAGAAATGAAAGACTAATGCACTTATTCATGGTGCCACCTAGATGCTTAAATAAATATAAAGGCAGGGTCTTGGGAATTCTGAAGTTCCACAGAATTTTGCTGCAGCCATGCACCTGACAATTTTTCTCTATATGGTAGTGGTGAGATCATTAATGTAAGCTTCCAGAGAGCTGCCTATAAATGCCTAGAGAACAAGTTTTGCAGACAATGTGGTACGGGTCAGGAGCTCTTGCTCATTGAGTTCTGCACATTTGAAAATCTGTCCACTATCACAATGACCTTTGTTAGTAATTTAAATAAGCTATTTCCCTTACCAATAGGAAGAAAGAGAAAATATTTAGAGAATCTGAGGGCAAACAACCCTGCCATAAAAGCAACAATCCCTGTGCAACAAGTTCAAGTACCCATTTCAAGGCTGTTGTATGCCATTGGGAGCACATTGAATATAGTGGTTCTTCATTTAAAAGGAACTGCACAGCATGTGGTTACCTATACATCTTTGCGAGAGTCATAACAAAATTCTTCATTATGGTGGACAGCATGTCAGACTAGAAATTGAATTGGCCTTCCTGGATGAAAAATCCCCTGCCAAATTGGATATGATTCTGCAGAGAATTTAATCAAAGATCCTTGTTGCCGCCAAAATCATCGATACTCCACCCATCCACAGTTTGCTGAAGAAATCTGAATGCACAAGAGAAGGAAATTATAATTTTTCAGTGTTGCTGGAGGTGCTTAGAAAGTTCAATGAGGCTTTCGTAGAAATAGATGAGAAAAAGAACAAATATGACTGGAAAATAGCTAATGTGGTTCCTATTTTCAAGAAGGGGATAAAAAGTGACCCGGGTAACTACAGGCCTGTTAGTTTAACTTCTGTAGTATGCAAGGTCTTGGAAAAAATTTTGAAGGAAAAAGTAGTTAAGGACCTTGAGGTGAATGGCAATTGGGACAAATTACAACATGGGTTTACGAAAGGAAGATCGTGCCAAACCAACTTGATCTCCTTTTTTGAGAAAGTAACAGAGCTTCTAGATAAAGGAAATGCGGTGGATCTAATTTACCTAGATTTCAGTAAAGCGTTTGATACTGTGCCGCACGAGGAATTACTGGTTAAATTAGAAAAGATGGGGATCGATATGAAAATCCAGAGGTGGATAAAGAACTGGTTAAAGGGGAGACTGCAGCGGGTAGTACTGAAAGGGGAACTGTCGGGTTGGAGGGAGGTCACCAGTGGGGTTCCTCAAGGTTCGGTTTTGGGTCCGATTTTATTTAATCTATTCGTTACTGACCTCGGAACCGAATGTAGGAGTGGGCTGATAAAGTTTGCGGATGACACAAAGTTGGGAGGTATTGCCAATTCGGAGAAGGATCGGGATATTTTGCAGGGAGACTTGGATGACCTTGTAAATTGGAGTAACAATAATAGGATGAGATTTAATAGTGGGAAGTGTAAGGTGATGCATTTAGGGATGACTAACAAGAATTTTAGTTATAAGTTAGGGACGCATAGGTTGGAAGTGACGGAGGAGGAGAAGGACCTCGGAGTCCTGGTTGATCGCAGGATGACTATGAGTCGGCAATGTGACGTGGCTGTGAAAAAAGCTAATGCGATCTTGGGATGCGTTAGGCGAGGTATTTCTAGTAGGGACAGGGAGGTGCTGCTTCCGTTATACAAGGCGCTGGTGAGACCTCATTTGGAGTACTGTGTGCAGTTCTGGTCTCCTATGTTTAAAAAGGATGAACTCAAACTGGAACGGGTACAGAGAAGGGCCACTAGGATGATCCGAGGAATGGAAAACCTTTCCTATGAAAGGAGACTCGAGGAGCTCGGTTTGTTTAGCCTAACCAAAAGAAGGCTGAGGGGGGATATGATTGCTCTCTTTAAATATATCAAAGGGATTAATACCAAGGAGGGAGAGGAATTATTTCAGCTTAGTAGTAATGTGGATACGAGAACGAATGGATATAAACTGGCCGTGGGGAAGTTTAGGCTTGAAATTAGACGAAGGTTTCTAACCGTCAGAGGGGTAAAATTTTGGAACAGCCTTCCGAGGGAAACGGTGGGGGCAAAGGACCTCTCTGGCTTCAAGATTAGGCTTGATAAGTTTATGGAGGGAATGGTTTGATGGGATAATGTGATTTTAGTCAAATAGGCATTAACGGGCCATCGCGGGTAAAATGAGGGTCCGGCTGTAGAATCTTGCCTGTATGCTCGGGGTTCTGCTGATCGCCATATTTGGGGTCGGGAAGGAATTTTCCTCCAGGGTAGATTGGCAGAGGCCCTGGAGGTTTTTCGCCTTCCTCCGCAGCATAGGGCAGGGGTCGCAGGCTGGAAGATTCTGTTGTGGGTGAGTCATCTTTTGTGGCCTGCATCATGCGGGAGGTCAGACTAGATGACCATATTGGTCCCTTCTGACCTTAAAGTCTATGAGTCTATGAGTCTATGTCTGTAGATTGAAATGCAATATCCTAGTTTGGTAAGAAGTCCGATTGTTTGATCCTACAAAGGTCATTTTCCTTCCACAAAGTAAGAAAACTATTGAAACTCCTGTGCCAGCCAAAGTTTAGTCTCTACACAAATATCCTAGCACCAAACAATGTTGCCAGTAATAAATCATCTGATAAAAATTGCTGTCTTGTGGAAAAGCACTTGTGACAGAATCTGAAATCTGGCTGAGGCAGCATAAACTTGTGTGTTAACTCAATCTTTACCTGTGTTAATGCAGTTGTAGCATACCCTCATTCTTGAGCTGTTCTGAGGTCTTTAGGAGGACAACATATACCAGACAATATTCTGTTACAATGCAAAGAAATAAACGCATCAGTTGCATTTTAGGCTGTTGAGATTTTTCAAAAATGGGTGCCTAAAGCTAGGTTCTGAAATCCATGTTTAAGTACCCAAATAAGTGGCTTTATTTTCTAACATTCTGAGCAGCACTGAAGTCAGAGCATTTTTAGACACCCATTTTAAATCTGTTTAATAAAAGAGATGAATATTGCTTGTTGCCAGAATAAGGATGGAATTAGCAAAAGCACCTAAGTAACTGAGGAACACAACCCCCTTTGAAAGCCAATGGGACATATGCTCCTAAGTCATTTAGCCTCTTTTTAACATATTTACCTGTAAATTAAAATAATTAACATGCTTTGCTAAAGAATTTGAGTTAATTGTGCTGGAGAATACATGGGCACTTGCTAAATACCATCACAGAAAGAATATTTGTCATTTTATATACTCATCATACTTAAAAAACAAACGATTTCACCCACCTAAAAATGAAATCAATACTTTCAGCAACAACACTGCAAATTAAATTCAGTGAATTACTTACGGTATAGTATTTTTCAGTTCCATGTTAAATTCCCATGATAAAATCTTCAGTGAAATACAAAAATACTTTAGAAACTTCATGAGCCAATGCAAAGCAGATGGAGCTGTGGCCAAAGTTTGATTTTAGGGGTGATCTTTGGGCATCCAGCTGGAAGTTGGCCGGTATGCACTGCTTCTTTGAATTGGCCATTCCCTCAAAAGCTAGATCACAGTGTGATGTTGCACTCCATATGTTTATGGAAATATGCTTATGAGTGTAAATATAATGTAACTGGAATATGCTTTATGCAAAAGGTCTCTTGTAAGGTATCATTACAAAGCTTATAATCTTATTCTTGCATGTATGAATGTATCATTCTTGTATCTGAAGCTAGAAATATGAAGTATAACTCTGAAGTCCTATTGTAACTATGCAAAGTGTGGGCCATTAATGGTGGCTTGGAATCTTGATGGCTCCCATTAACTAGGACAATTGGTTGTAAATGGCTCTGTTTACTCGCAAACCTTCCTGGGTACCTGCAGGCCAGCCCTGAAAGAATGGAGAATGAGGTCTTACAGTGGCATGTGATCATGTCACCTGGTACTAGAATCCATTTTAAACCTGGTGCTTTTCCATTTAGACCCAGAGAGAAAAAAGAGTCCCAACTTGTGCCAAAGCTATAAAAGGGGGTGGAACAGAACAAAGGGGGCTGCCAGTCATGAGAAATCCCCTAGTTACCACCTGAGCTGGAACTAACAAGAACTGTACCAGGTAGGATGACCAGATGAGAATTCCAAAATATCGGGACCACCACAGGGGGAGCGCCATTTCAATTGTTACAGTCACCCATCCAAGTCTTCGGCGGCACTTTGGCGTAGGGTGCTTCAGTCACTGACAGTCTTCAGCAGCATTTCAGTGGCAGGTAATAAACCTTGCCGCCAAAGAAGGAAGTACCTGCCTCCGAAATTCTGCCAAAGACCGTCGGCGACTGAGGGACCCGCCGCTGAAGTACTACTGAAGACCCTGATGTGCCAGGTGAGTGTAACAATTGAAAAGGCAGTCCCCCTGCTGGTCACCGCAACAAGGAAAAAAAAAAACCTCCCGAAACAAAATATCGGGACAAATGGTGTCCCGACCGTACTTCAGTCGGGACGCGCGACAAACTGCTCGATATCAGGACAGTCCCGATTTTATCGGGACGTCTGGTCACCCTAGTACCAGGGGAAAGGATTTGGCCCAGACTAAGGAGTCTAGTCTGTGAAGGAAGCTTATTGGAACATCTCTGAGGATGATATTTACCTGTGTTCAGTTTCTTAAATGTATCAGGCTTAGACTTGCGTGTTTTGTTGTATTTTGCTTAGTAACTTACTTTGTCCTGTCTGTTGTTACTTGAAACCACTTAAATCCTACTTTTTATACTTAATAAAATCACTTTTGTTTATTAATTAACCCAGAGTAAGTGATTAATACCTAGCGGAGCAAACAGCTGTGCATATCTCTCTATCAGTGTTATAGAGGGTGGACTATTTATGAGTTTACCCTGTATAAGCTTTATACAGAGTAATATGGATTTATTTGGGGTTTGGATCCCATTGGGAGCTGGATGTCGAGGTACTAGAGATAGGTGACTTGCTGAGCAGTTTTTGGTTAAAGTCTGCAGCTTTGGGGGCATGGACCAGTCTGTGTTGCGGCAGACTAGCATGTCTGGCTCAACAAGGGAGGGTTCTGAAGTTCCAAGCTGGCAGGGAAAATGGGCTCAGAGGTAGTTCCAGCACATCAGGTGACCGCCTCAAGGGGGTCTCTGTGACCAAACCCATCACAGACATCACCTAGTTTACTGAATAAGTAAGGGAACATGTTGCCTTCCCAACAGACCTCCCAGAATATGTAAGTTTACCACAAAGGCTCGTCCATCTGTTTTTGTTTGTTTTTATTTTTGTTATTTTTTTACTCATTTGCTTCTTTCACTGCCTCAGAGAAGAAGGGAGCGTAGGGACTCTGTTTACCTGAGTAGGTAAATATAAATTAGATTATTAAACTTAATCGCAGACAGGAACAATTTCAGAAAAGCCTTTCAGTACTGTCTAAATTACTTAGATTTACTGAGCATTCATGATAGTCACAATATATAAAAGGACAGGTTATGTTTCCAGTTGCTCTTTTGGAATGTGCACCTTCGTAGTATCATGAGAGGTCTGTTAGAAATGTCTAAGATACACAGGACAGGGCTTAATTTTTTTTTTTAAAATCTTCTTTCCAATTTTGCAAAGCTTGTGTAGAAGGTGGACAAATTATTGTACTGAGTGTGCCTAAATATCAAATGCCTGCAATGAGAACAAAATCAGCATTAAAAAAAAAATCTCTCTATTTCAAGGAACAATATTAGAGGGAGAAACCCTTTCAGCTTCATTCTGTTGCTTTAGAAAACAACACCATGGCAAACTGTACTGATTTCAGTAAATTTCATTACAAACTCCATTCCCAAAAGTAATTAGCACATTTTCAAGAATTACTATGGTATTAATCCACAGCTTTTCACTCCTGTATCCTTTTTTCCCCTTTAGTGTTGTGCTTCCATAATGTGCTATCACACGTGATTTCTTTAAGTTCACGTCTTGCCTACATAAAAGACCTGGAAAGAGATTATTGCAGGCCAACTGAAATAAAAATAAATGTAATATTGGATATAAGAATTTATAGAAATCTTCAAAGACAGAGTGGGAGTAAATAGTTAATTCTTATTTTATATGTAGTCAGGGCCGGCACAACCCATTAGGCAACCTAGGCTGTCGCCTAGGGCGCTACAATTTGGCGGGCGGCGACCGCAGCGGTATTTCGGGGCGGGACCTTCCGCCGCCCAGGGCGGCAGAAAAGCTGGCGGCGCTCCTGTATGTAGTCAATATATTACACTTGGTTTTGAAATAGATAACCAAAGCTTTTTCTTTTTTTCCATATTACTTAGCTTAACAAACTTAACAATTCAAGAAACAACTAAAGTTTATTACACCCTTGTTTTCCTCTTTTAAAATGGGTAATATTGTGTTTTTAAATGTTGTTGAATTTTGTTGTTTGTTTAGTACCCAGTGGCCTATAACAATCTGTACCGTGTGTGTGTGTGTGTTTATGCATGTATGCACATGCACATAGATTTTAAATGGGCCCAATTATGCCTGTTGGGTCCATACTTGGATGGGACCATCCACATGTGGATCACGGGCCCTTCCACATGGAAGAAGGGAGAGCACCCATGTACCACTTCCATGGTGGTGTTCCTACCTCCATCTTTCCCCACAGAGCCTGGGGATTGATCAGGCTGCAGTGGGCTGGCTGAAGAAGGGAGTGTAGAAATTGGGGGACGTACAGTCTCTTGTCTCCCCCATTCCCCTCCCCACCTCTCACCCCACAGAGTTCCTAGGAAAAAATACTACAGCTGGACATGAAAGTCTTTGAGGGAAGCCTCTAACTCATTGGTTACCAATTTCTTTCTGGTGGTGCCATCATTACTGTAGGCCCCTCTGAAAAGCCATTATTAGTCCCAATAACCCTTATGAAAGTTTGAGTGCCCCACCTCTAGTGTCTCCTCTTGCCATTCCCTGGCACAGTATTTTTCCTGTCCATTTTCTATCTTCTATTCTGCAACTGTTCTCTCCCCCCCCCCCCCCCCCAAATGTGACCTCTTTTTGGTCTTGCTTCTAAAGTTTAGTGCATTTTATTTTTGTTTTGTGGCTTTCCCTCTCTACTCTACTCTCTCTCCTCTCCTCTACTTCCACCTTAGCAGAAGGTTAAATGATGCTAGAGGCTGGGGTTTCATGTTCCTGCAGTCTAGTTGAGTGCTATTGGAGAAGAGGAGTAAGACAAAATTCAATGAGCTGCTTCTTAAACCTGCAGCACTGTGCATGTCAGCTGCACCTGTAATCATTTCTGTTAGTGATGGTTATGGAAGAAGAAAGTGAAAAGGGGTGTTTTTCAAGAGGGTACATTACATGCAGTTACAGAAACATAGTTGCACGGCAGAAGAACAGATCCAAAGAATCCACCCATGTATTGTTTCCTTCTTTGTACCCCCTGAACTAATTAGGGCACCCCTGCTAGGGCCTGGCCCCTAAGTTGGAGATGCTTCTCTAAATAGCAAAGAAGATTTAAAATTTTTATTTCATTTTGAAAATTTAAAGTCACAAAGTATTGATGACTTCAAAATTCCTGGTTTTAAACACAATAAATTAGTGGGACAAATGCATTGCACAACGGTTTGCAGTATTTCAACCCATGTTTACCAAAAAAATTAAAAAAACCAAAATGAACAATAAAATATCTGTGGTAGCTCCTTCCCTACCCTTATCTTATTTCCTTGTTTCACCTATATTACACATTCTTCATGCTTTTTTTCCTTGTAGAGCACTGCACACACTGCCATCACTTAAATAATAAAAATCTGAATTTTGGTTTTTACTTTTTATTTAAAAAATGAGTAAATCTATCAATTAGCAAATGAGTGCTTATTTTAGCTGGGGAGTAACAGATTGTATCTCTTATTTTCCTAGTTTCTTAATTTCCTAGTGCTCCTGCTATACAGTAGTCTAAAGTTATCATTTAAAAGAGCAACCTCTTTGAGAGGAAAAATAAAAGATATGAAGGAAACCTTTCTTTAAAGAGAGACTACTTCTGTCTCTTTAAAGCATCGAATAATCTCAGCAGGGTAGTGTATAGTAATGATAGTTACCAATAACCATATTTGACTGTGTCCATCATTTTGGTACATGCACAAGATGCTTTTCTAAAAAGCTTCCACTGTGACAGCTGGCTACTTCTGACTCATTGATAGATTTGGGAAATCTAAACTAAACATGAAAAATCATTTTCTGCAATCATATATGGTATGAAAGCTGAATATATCTTTTGCTGAACCCTAAGAGCTATTATGAAGTCTTGAAAAGTAGGTCTCTCCAATCCTCTAGTGATAGATTTCTTTCAGTATGTTTTAAAACTGGAACACATAAAAATTTATGAGACCCTATATAAAGCACGAATCTTTTGTCAGCCCATGTTGCATGGTAATATAATTTAATTTTCTTTTTTGTTTACACAAACCATGTCTACTGTGATCACTGCTAAAAAGTCAAAAAAGTGCCAATAGTTGCTGCACTTTGGTTTATTTCTACTTTTAGAATAGAAAATAATTGTAATATTCCTGATACAGTGGTGTGGTGATTCTTAGTAAGTGTTAACTTTTTCATAGAAACCAGTGCATTTGGGTACTGGAGAATGGAGCGGGAGTATCAAATGCTTCAGTCTGTCACAGCTATTGTTATGATCTCGGCTAACCATTGGAACAATTTACTCAGGGTAATAGTGGATTCGCCTTCACTGTTAATTTTTAAATCAAAATTGGACTTTTCCCCCCTAAAAGATATGGTCTTATTTTGAGGAGGTTCTATGGCCTGTTCCATACGTCAGACTAGATCCAGGAGGTCAGACTAGATGATAACCGTGATCCCTTCTGGACTTGAAATCTATGAAAATTAATGTTGTTTTACACTGATACTCATCACTCCTGATCATTGCTGGTTCTCTCCCTATTCAATTAATAGTACATCATAATTACAAATATACATGTAAATATATGTATATTGTATAGACCTGTGTGTGTGTGTGTGTGTGTGTGTGTGTGTGTGTGTGTGAGAGAGAGAGAGAGAGAGAGAGAGAGAGACCAAATTAACAACATATAGGGACAACTCAATCATTGAAGACTGTGATAGGCCAAAATTCCTAGGTAGCTAATGTTCAGTCCTGTCCTTACTACATGTAGTCCTGAAATGCAGAGTTCAAGTCCTAGTCCTGAGCTGAATGACTCCAGGGACAGCATTTGTCCCGGATTTCCTGCAGCGCTGCTCCATGCCTTCCCAAGGCTCGGTGGTAGTTCCTGGAGGGGGAGGGGGTTAGGTGGGCTTTTGCCCCCGCTTTGCCATGAGATCCTGCCCCCTGTTCCTCCTCCTCCCCCCGAGTCCCCCTCCCCACCCCGACAAGGCCAGAAGCCGGAGCCGGGCAGTAGTAAGAGCCACCCAGGGAGCCTTGGCTGCTGTGGGGAACCCTGGACCGTCTACCTGCCCTGGGCAGTGTGACCCTGGGGGCGGGGACACGGGCCTGCTCTTGGGTACCTTGGCACCCCCACACACACATAGATGGAGAGTCCAGGGCTCCCCAAGTGGCTCTTACTATGGCCCAGCTCTGGGTTCTCGCCTGGCTGGGGGCGAGGCCTCAGGGTGAAGAAGAGGGTCAGGGAGCGGAGGGCTTGGGGGGGGGGGAGGAAAAGCAGGGGGTGAGGTCATGAAGGGGGTGCATGTGTCCCGCTTTTGCTTTTTGAAAAGGTGGTCACCCTAACTGCATATCATAATACACACCGCACTTCCTTTTATCCAAAATCATGTTTGTTCAGAGATTTTTGTATTTATTCCAAAGCCTTTTCAAAAACTGGGGTTGTGCTGTACCCAAAATAAACTTGTCAATGGATTCCTGAGCCTGTCCCCTGGAATTCCTAGGTACTCAGAATCCTGTGTAACTAAGTTAGTAGTGATTTATTTATGAAATTCCTGGAGGGAGGAGGGCACCACTCAAAGGTTTCAAAGTTGCAGGCAGAGGTAAATCTATTGCAGTATTGTGTCATAAAACATTTAGAAAGAGATAATGCAAAACAAATATAGAGGAGGGGGAAACAAATGCGGTCTCTGGGTGGGGAATTATTGAATATACAGAGTCAGGGAATAGATTGTCTAGAATGGAAGAGAGGTTGGGGAAATTCACCTGGTTACTTCCCCCGCAAACGAATAAATCACTGAAGCTAGAAGCAGTGTTAGTGCATTTTATTCATATTGTACTATAGATACAGTCCCCTATATTGAGGACATATGGTAGTGGTTGATGATGTGTTGGGGGGAAACATATAATGAAAGCTATACTTCAAAAACCTTTCTATTTATGACATTGGCTATCTTCAATAAAATTCAACACACTTTTGATATTAATACCATTTTCCAGGCAGATAATCTTTTTTTAATTTAAGAATTTCACAACCAAGGTTGCAAATTGTCCTTCCTGGTTTTGTTTGCTTCTTTTCAAGGTTACTTATTTTGGATCCACTTAAAATATGGTCTGACTCTGCTTTTGTTAATATCACAAGTCATTTACATTTGTTGTATCTCACATAAACCATAAGGACAGAATCCTAATGGGCAATCATCTCAAAACTGTAGAAGAAATGAACTGTTTATCTCATTCTCAACATGAGAAACTTAATATATTGGCTTCTGCAGCTAACTCAGTCGTCTTCACCTTTATTTTCCTATTTGTTCATAATCTGGAAAAGAAAAACAAGCTTTCCTGCTTTTTCAAGCCCCAAACGATTTCTCCATTTGGAATGAATTAGTCCAAAGAAAGAAAGAAAAAAAATATTCTTTCTACACCGGCAGAAGAAGCTACTGCTGTTAAAAGTAAGATTATCACTTCAACAGTCTCTGAATCCAAGTGCTTACGTGACTTCCACCAGTTCACTGGTGTGACTTTCTTTAAAACATCATCAGCAAACATATTTCTTGAGTGGTTCACCCTTAGCTCTGAAGTGTATTATAGTTGGCATTATGGAAGGATGATTGCTGGATGTCCATGTCATAGCCAACTCCTCTACTTTAGCAGTTAAGGTTTGACCCTGGTACTGAGTATTGAGAATATTTGCAAGAAAATGAGCTGGAGGTAGTGCTTGTCACATTCGTTTTTTTAATGCTTGTAATTTAACTCTGCCATTGCATATTTCTCTTTTTAAGATCTCACTCAGTTCCTTCCAAATTTCAACAGCATCAGCAATAAAACAGCTATTTCCCTGGACTTTGTTCAAGGCTACAGAAATAGGCTTCATGGTACTCAGCATGTGTTCAACATTTCTCTTAAGCCCGCTGTTGAGAACTTTGGCTGTGGCAGTGCCATCTATTTTTTCACAATTTTGTTCACAAACTGTCATCAGATTAGGCCACTTCTTGATATAGTGCTCAAAGCAGTCCACTACTGAGTTCCATCGCACGTCTTGTGGGAGAGCTAGCTTAGTTCCTCCCACTTTTTTCAGAGCAGCTGCTGTAAAGTTGTTGTCTCTGAAGTATTTTGCAATTTCAACAACATTAGCCTTTATTTCTGGAACACTGAAGTCTTTGGCTAGGAGGTGCATCAAATGAGCACTGCAACTGTATGTTATTAGCTTGGGACTCTCTTCTAAATAATTTCTTCTCATCTTGGATACATTTGCAGCATTGTCTGTGACCAAGTTGCGTCCTGACATTTGATATTTTTTTTTCAGTTTGTCATAGCTTTTACTGCTACTTCTTGTAAGTATTCTGCTGTGTGTGCATTTCCTTATGTATCAATTGTTGCTGTAAGGAAGCTGCATTGAAGATGATGAAAGGAACATGTAGGATCTTCAGGTTGGTAAATTTCTTTTCTTCTTCTGTTGTCACACAAGCACATACAACAGAATCATTGTGGACATTGCTCCACCCATCAAGACTCAGATTAACAATTTTACCCTCTAGACCTTTTGCAGACTGCTCAATTTCTTTTTCATACTCTTTATCCAGCAATTTGTCTGTGACATCTGCTCTGTTGGGTGGACTGTATCCTGGTCTTAATGACTGAACCATGTTAATGAAGTGTGGGTTCTCAATCATACGGAAAGGAGAGTTGGTTGCATAAACAAACCGGGCAATTTTTTTTATCAACTACCTCTTTTTGTAATCTGCTGGTTCCTATCACAAACTTATCTAGGGTTGTTTCTGGATGATGGAGATTTTTTTTTCTGTTTGCTACAGATGATATACATAATGGCTATGGGACATACATGATGTGACTGAAACACTACCATTGGCAGATAACTTTGAAACTTTAGAAAATGATGGTGATCTTGAAGGTGGATAGTCTTCAGAATCCTGTATGTTGAGGATGGATTCTCCTAAACTAAATAAGTCAGTGCAGTTATTTAATTATTATTACCGTACTGCTCATTTAGTATTACTCATTGCATTCACTGACACTCAGTACTACTTTAAAGGTGAAATTGTAAAAGGAAGATCTGCCTATTTCAATTATTTATTTTTTTATCACAACTGCATCTAAAATGATAGTACCGTAGAGTAACAACTATATTGTTTTGCTCAAACATGAGAATTCAAGAATAGTCCAGAAGGAAGACAGGCAGTCCTTAAGAAAGAAGTATGAAATAAAGAAATTTACCAACCTGAAGATCCTACATGTTCCTTTCATCATCTTCAATGCAGATTCCTCCTGAGAAGGAACACTTCTCATGATGTTGTTTCATTCGGGCAACCAGGCCTTACACTATTGTTGCATGCCTGTTTTACCCACAGATAGAGGAACTTCATTAAAAATATTCCCAAACTGGGTCTCTTTTATGGCCTGCTGCCATTATAGGTTTTCCCTTCTAGTGACAGAATGGTATGGTAGATCTCAAATCAATGAAGGCTACACTCAGAAAGATCTCATTACTTCTGGAATATCACTTTTGTTTCTACTGCCTGTCCCTCCCTTCTCACATTTATCTCCCTTCTCCTTGTCCAGATCTATTCCACCCCCAACAATCTTCTATTCATTGAACTTTTTGAAACTTTGCACTTTTAGAGAGAGGTAAGGGATTGACTCTGTGTACACAAATTTGCAGAGGGACAATAGGGTTGAGGTCTGTCATTTCCCACCTCTATATATTATTTATTTACTTATTTTAAAATATTTTTTTCCTGTTAACCAGCATGCTATCTCTGGAGACACAAATCCACAGTTTGAGAACTGCAAAACTAAGCATCTCTGATGGTAACTTCTAGACTGAGCACTGAGTCTCATTGGGTAGATAGAAAGATTAATCTATACAGAAGCCCCTGGAACTCTGTAAAATTGGGTCCTTAATCCATGAACTATTGGAACTCATTTACAAATTTTTTCTTAAACATTACATGAATACATTGTCTCATACTATAGAATTAGAATTTATAATCCCTATTCCATGATGAGATATCTTTGAGCTATAATGTATCTTAATTAAAATGATCTTTAGATAGTTTTAGAAAGCATTTTATCAAAAAAATCCAATTTAAATAAAAAAAATCCATTTTTTTAAAATAATTGATTTTCATCTACCCTGGATCCATGCTAGTCGATCCAATTTCAGGCGCAGGGCAAAAGTTTGGATGCTTTTATGAATTCTCAGAATTTCCTAAGCCTGCAAAACTGGGTTGAAATTTTTGCAAGGCTGGGCTCACTTATACAATTGCTTGCATCTGATTAGCCTAAAAATATCACAAGAATAACCTTTTTTGCGCTCTTTCAGCATTCTGTTTCTGGTTCAATCTGACACTGTAGAAGTTATCTAACCTTTCACAGACAAAAAATGTTATCTTCAGATTGAGTGGAGCACTGGGTCGATGTTTATCTGAATCATATGACTTGTAAAGAGTTACTATATGTGAAATATCAAATCATGGGGTGAGATATTTCGCCTCCAAACAGGTCTCTGGCTGGAACAGTGTAAATGAGCCCTGCAACTCCCATTTGAGGCTGGGGAAGGATTTCTCCAGCAGAAGAACTGAGGAAGCAGTAAGGCTGCCTTCCAGTGACCCATCATGCCCCAATTTGTGGGGCGGGGGGGAGGGGGTGGCTGTGGGAGGGCTGGTGGCATTGGGGACTGGGCTGTGAAGGTGAGGGGAAAATGCAGATTCCGTTTTCTCAAAACATTTTTTGGATTTATGTCAGTTTTACCAAATTGATTTGGTTTAACAAAACAAACAAACCAAATATTTTGTTTCAACATTTTCTAATTGAAACATTTTGATTTTTTTATTTGAAACTACTTTTCACATTAAAATTTTCTATAAGTTATTTTTTTAATAGTTTAAATGTTTAAAAATTTGAAATGAAACATTTTGGTTTGGTTCAAACAAAACTTTTCATTTGACCCAAAACAAGTTGTTATTTGAGCCAAAACAAGTTTTGTTTCTTTTTTTTTTTACTTTTCTGTTAGCTGAAAATTTTAAAAAAATAAAATAAAATTCTGTTCATCCTGAAACATTTGCTTTCCAGAATTGCCAGCAACCAAAAGGTTTGTTACTTGCTCAGCTATATTGCTGAGCCTCTTTGGGTATATAACTACAGTCACAGGTGTGATTGCAACTTGGGTAGTAGGGTTGCCAACTTTCTGATTGCAGAAAACTGAATACCCTTGCCCTGCCCCAGCCTGAGGCCCTGCCCCTACCCCGCCCCTTCTCTGAGGCCCCGGCCCCACCCCCACTCACTCCATCCCCCACCCTCCATCACTCGCTCTCCCACACCCTGACTCACTTGATGATTTTCACTGGGCTGGGGCAGAGGGTTGGGGTGCGGGAGGGGGTGGGGGCTCCAGCTGGGGGGTGCGGGCTCTGGGGTGGGGCTGAGGATGAGGGGTTTGGGGTGATGGAGGAGGCTCCGGTCTGGGGCAGGGGGGTGGGGAGGGCTCCAGCTGGGGGTGAGGGCTGGGGGATGGGGCCAGGAATGAGGGGTTTTGTGTTCAGGAGGAAGTTCCGGGCTGGGGCTCAGGGGTATGGAGTGCAGGAGGGGGCTGGGGTTGGGGTGTGGGTGTGGGCTCTGGGCGGGAGTTTGGGTGCAGGAGTGGCTCAGGGCTGCCAATGGGAGCTGTGGAGCCTGCACTTGTGGCGGGGGCAGTGTGCGGAGCCCCTGTGGTCACCCCTGCACCTAGGAGCTGGAGGGGGGACATGCCACTGCTTCTGGGATCCACACAGAGCCAGGGCAGGCCTTAGCCCCACTGCGCCGCTGACCGAACTTTTAACAGCCTGGTCAGGGTTGGTGACTGGAGCCACCAGGGTCCCTTTTCGACTGGGTGCGACGGTCGAAAACAGGACGGCTGGCAACCCTATTGCGCAGGCATGCCCACGTTAGTTTTAATCTAGCTAATGCTACTGAAATTAGCCATAAAGATGACTGGTGTGGACCACGCTGTGGGTTATACAAGTCTGCCTGGAATCCTTAGTACATATTCATGCTCCTAACCCATGCTGAGATTCATGCTGCCATGTCTTCACTGCTATTTTTAGCTACGCTAGCTAGTTTAAAGCTAGCGCAGATATGCCTACCCGAGCTGTAATCACATCTCTGATTGCACTGTAGAAATACCCTTAGAGGTACAGTATGTTATCTCACCCATAGTTATTAACTGACTGCACAAAGTATTTTTTTTAATAGGAAAAATACACACTGATGATTCTTAGTTAAAAGTCAGTAGTAAATAGGTATTGTATGTCATTCATCAAAATTCTGTAAATGAAAAAAAAAATCTGTGCACTTATCTCTTTTATAAATTATAAATTCAGCAGTAGATCTGTGCAAAAGCTTTAGTTCTCATTTAATACATTTTTACTGCAGCTCTGGAATTTTTGTACATATTTGGCTACCAGTTCTGCAAAAAGAGTTACATACATGCCTTGATTCAGGAAAAGCACTTAAAGTTAAGCATATGCTTAAGTCCCATTACCTTCAAATTAAACACATGCTTATGTGTTTTCTTGAAAACAGGTACTTTCTATAATGGGGGGCCAGTGAGTAGTCGGTGGGACTACCCACTCTGTATAAAATTAAACCTATGTTTAAGTCTTTGCAGAATTGGGGTCTAAATATTTAGCCACCACATCCATGGAGTCTCACCAAAGTTTGTTTTATACAGGCTGGAAGTATTTGTGGAGGCCGACTAGGGTTGTAATTTAGCTTACTACCATCCCCTCTTTAGACACCAGGAGTTCCAGCAGACCAATTTAATTGTCTAGTGTGATAAGAGCTTTCAAGAGTATGGTGGTTCACTACACTAGGGATACTGAGTCCCTCCGCCCCCCACAAATAATTGATTGTCTGTGTTTTCTTTTGACTTGGGATTTGTCTAGTTTTGTTGCCAAGATTAAAACACACTGGTTGAAATCCTATCCTCAATTAAACCCTGTGCAAACCCCACCAAAGTCATGGGGGATGTAACTGAGGACAGAATTTGGCACACTGATGTTACACACAAGCAGTTACAATCCTGAACAAAGCTTACAGAATATGCTCCATCATGCTCAGTTTATACCAACTAATTTAATCTAAGAGGTGAAATTTGGTTCCTTGGAAAGCACAAACATTTTATGGAAACGTCCCCTCAACCAATAGCCAGAATGAATGTCATCTGCACAGTTGGGTGGCAGACATTGCCTTCTCCCTCCATCCTGTATTCTTTTCCTCTCCCCTTGCCTGTGAATAAGTGTCCAGTTGATTGATAGATTTCCAGAGTCTCTTGCTATACCACTGCCACTCCAGCCCAGCCTATTTCCACGTTTCAGACTTCTGTGGAGAGCTACTTTCTAGCACACAGAGAACTGTACAGTTTTTCTTGTGTGGCCTCTCTCTCCTGATCCAGTGGAAATGCGGCAATTCTGTTATGTTTCAGGATGCTTGAGGCCCTTCTGTGGTTAGGAAGATTTAATCTTGATGACTACATTAGATTTATTGTTCTATCACTTTGCTGATAGAACTAGACTTAAAGAGAGTACTTACAAAAGTCTCATTATTGTGAACTTCTAGATAATTCCAAAGGTTGTAAATATTTAGTCCTTCTACTACAGTTCTGAGAAAGAAACATTGGAATTCAAAATGTAAATCAAGCTATGCACTAAATAAAATGGGTAAATGTATTATATTTAAAAAAACCCTACACCTTCATGTATAAAACCATGCGTTACTGGGGATGTCAACTCTTCTCTTAAAATTCCCATTACTATTGATTAGTTCCAGAAATGCCTTGTAGATTGAACTGCTGCATTTTAAGTGTTTAATTTGAGATAACTGCAAGTATGCAATATTGATTATCAGCATCTGTATTTGTAGTAAACATAAGAAGCATGAAATTGGGATCTATACCAGTAAAATTGCTTGAAAATGTTTGCTAAACTTTTAACATCTAAGTAAAATATTTTTGCTTGAGCTAGTCATGTGCAAACACAACAGATGTTCACTGTAACTGATTTTTGCATAAATTCACTTTTCCAGTTAGACAAATTCACCAAGCTATTCTACAATATATTAGGCCACAGATGATTAGCCTTTTATGCTAGTTATATCACTATCACTTCAGTGAACTGACATCTGAATTTGGTGTAGGGGCTAAACTGTGTTTTACATAAAATTGTTTTATATAAAATCTGTTTTCAGAAAAAAATGTCAAATGATTTTATTAAAAGTAATGAAGATGTCAGCATTACCATTTGTGTATGTTTGTAGCTACCGGACATTGTTGGTCAAATTCTGCCCTCATTTTTAGCCATAAACCCCACTGACTTTAATAGGTCTGTAGAAGTGTACCTAACAGCAAAATTGGATTCTCTCTCTCTCTCTCTCTCTCTCTCTCTCTCTCTCTCTCTCTCTTGGCATAATAGAATTCAGTATAGTGATGTTTTTATCTTTCCTTCAGCAAGAAGGAAACAGGTGTCCCAGATTTAAAAATAATTAATTCATCAGTTATTTATAGTGAACAACTGGAAAAGTCTAAAAAGCATAACATGAATGACTCAGATTTCTCTTATTTCATAGTGACTAGAATGTTTAATCAAATATTGTCCCTGAAAATGCCCATTCTGTTCCACATCACTATATTGATTGGGGAATTATACTGAATTTCAATTCTTTGTATTGCATGATGGGTTTTGTTGGCTAGTATTCTGAGATCATACCCTGTAGACATTACAGAAAAGAGAGTAAACACATGATTTGATGAAGTGGGTATTCACCCACGAAAGCTTATGCTCCAATACGTCGGTTAGTCTATAGGGTGCCACAGGACTCTTTGTCGCTTTTTACAGATCCAGACTAACACGGCTACCCCTCTGATACTTGAGACATCATTTGAAGTTATAAATGAAACACTGGAAGAATCCTTTCATTGTTACAGTATGAGAATTTAACACATTTATCATTAACCCTGTGAGCATTGTTGTTCTCCAGGCTGCCATCCAATTAAGTGCCTAGGATGCTGTTCAGTTTTTAAAGGTTGAGTAAAGTAAATTTAGACTAGTCTTCAGCTGAAGTTGCATAACAACATAATTTGTTCATCGGAATTGAGTTCCTATTTTGTCCCTTAGGCTATTGGTTTTAGCTGTAGTGTGTGGCGATACAAATTACTTATGAAAACAAGAATTTATATTATACTGGAGAGCTTATTTCCTGTGCTTCCTAAAGGTTTGATGGACACTGTAGAAAGCTCCATTGCATTCTGGAAATTTTATCTGATGATATATACAGCCTTACTGGAATGAGGAATGATGATGATGGTGGGTTGGAGGAGCCAGGTCGTTGTGAGCTAGTGGAGGTGTGGGTAGGGAATAGAGGGGGGAGGAGGTTGGAAGAGACAGAATGGGGAAGCAGGGGGTGGGTATAAGCAGAAGGAGAGAGACTGGTACAGTGTCAGAAGGGTCTATAACTACTATGACAACTTTCCTATATAACCTGACATTGAATCTATTTTCTACATTCTTTGCTGTCAGAAAATACCCATGAAACCCACTGGTAAAGTGTCTCTTTTCCAATGACTGGTCAATGTAGGGATGCAAACCTACTCCTGCTATCAGTTACACTGTTAGCTCAGTTGGTAGAGGTCTATGCTATGGATCTGAAGGCCTGAAATCTGCTGAGGAGCCAAACTGGGGGTCAATATGATTCCACATGACAGATTTTTTGTTTGTTTGTTTAAATAAATAAACAAATTTTAAAAAGCTGGGAAGCACTTAACAATAAGGTTAACATTAAACATTAAGGCACAGAAATAAAGAAATGCCCTAATTAAAATTTTCCAATCTTTATTCAGCTGCCTAGTGTGTGCGTATTATGATACAAGCTTTAATTGCATAATCACATGCATGTATTCCAAAGGAGCCTACCTCATTCAATGCACATGATGGATGTTGTTCTTGGAATGAATCAGGGTTGTGTAGTGAACTAAGCTGTTGTCTGTAGGACCCGTGCCCCATTTGTTGCAGAAACTGGAAGGGATGTAGTGAATGAAGCACAGGATTTCAGGAAAAGAGAGGATGGTCTCATGGTTAAGATTGCTGAATGCCACCCTGGAGAACTGGATTATATCCTCTTTCTGCCAGAGATCCTATGTGATGCTGGGCACATTGCTTAAATGAAAATGTTGGTGTGCTCCTCATTTTCTGGGTGTCCAAGGGTCCTAGCTGCAGAAGTGCTGAGTCATGACGGCAAATGAAGTTAGTGTAGGCTGTGCTTTGAACATATGAAGTTCTACATAATGCTTAGTACTCTGAAAAATCAGTTCCTAGGCATCTGAAATTGGGCACACAAAATTAATGGACACTGACACTCCATGCCTCAGTTCCCATCTGTAATGAGGAAAAATAATACCACTTATTCTCACAGAGGTGTTGTGAAGATAAATTCATTAATATTTGCAAAGCACTCACATATCATGGTGAGAGCTCCACAAAAACACTAAGGAGAAAATTAGCAATTTTGTATTGTGTAGGTTTGAACGGTATGTAGTAAATATGGCCTTGGTCCACATACTGAATGTGGAGGATAAAAAGAAATATTGGAGAACTACTCATTCACTGAATGAGGCTGGGGTCTTGTGGAAAAACTAGTGAAAGACTGGGGAAAAGCCGACAGGCATGGAGGAGCATGTGGTTCGGACAGAGACATCCCTTAGGGGAGGCTCTATTAATGAAGATTTTCTATATTCTAGTAGGGAGGAGAGGATGGAAGATGATAAAATACAGGTAGGATCTGATGAGAAACAGTCAAATAAAAGAGACCCATTCAGTTACATCACATAATAGCAGACAGCTAAAAAGTGACAATTTTAAAGTACTTATGTACAAATGCTAGAAGTCGAAATAATAAGATGGGTGAACTTGAGTGGCTCATATTAAATGAGGATATTGATATAATTGGCATCACAGAAACTTGGTGGAATGAGGATAATCAATGGGACACAGTAATACCAGGATACAAAATATATCAGAAGGACAGAGTAGGTCGTTTTGGTGGGGGAGTGGCACTACATGTGAAAGAATGTATACACTCAAATATAGTAAAAAATCTTAAATTAATCAAACTGTACCATAAAAGCTTTATGGATAGTAATTCCATGGTTGAATAATAAGAATATAGCAGTAGGGATATACTACTGATCTCCTGACCAGGATGATAGTGACTGTAAAATGCTCAGGGAGATTAAAGAGACTATAAAATAAAATAAAAAAAACTCAATAATAATGGGGATTTCAACTATCCCTATATGTCACCTCATGACGGGATGCAGAGACAAAGTTTCTTGATGCATATGTCACCTCATGACGGGATGCAGAGACAAAGTTTCTTGATGCTCCAAATTGGGGGGGGGGACAGCAAGAGGACCAAAAAAGTTCCACAATGGCTAAACAATGGAGTATACGAGGTGGTTAGAAAAAAAAAATCTTTAAAAACTGGAAGTCAAATCCTATTGAGGAAAATAGAAAGGAGCATAAACTCTGGCAAGTCAAAAGTAGAAGTATAATTAAGCAGGTAAGAAAAGAATTTGAAGAGTAACTAGCGAAAGACACAAAAACTAACAATATTTTTTGGAAGTATATCAGAAACAGGAAACCTACCGAACATTCAGTGGGACCACTGGATGATTGAGATGCTAAAGGAGTACCCAAGGAAGATAAGGCCATTGCGGAGAAACTAAATTAATTATTTGCATCAGCCTTCACTGCAGAGGATGTGAGGGAGATTCCCATACCTCAGCTAATTTTCTTAAATGACAAATATGTGGTTTCAATACAGAAGGTTTTGGAACACATTGATCAATTAAACAGTAATAAGTTACTAGGACCAGATGGTATTCACCCAAGAGTTCTGAAGGAACTCAAATGTGAAATTGCAGAACTACTAACTGTGGTATGTAACCTATCATTTAAATCAGTTTCTGTACCAGATGACTGGAGGATAGCTAATGTGACGCCAATTTTTAAAAAGGGCTCCAGAGGTGATCCTGGCAGCTACGGGCCAGTAAGCCTGACTTCAGTACCGGGCAAATTGGTTGAAACTATGGTAAAGAACAGAATTATTAGACACGTAGATGAACACAATTTATTGGGGAAGAGTCAACATGGCTTTTGTAAAGGAAAATCATGCCTCGCCAATCTACTAGAATTCTTTGAGGGGGTCGGCCAGAGGTGATTCACTGGATATAGTGTACTTAGATTTTCAGAAATCCTTTGACAAGGTCCTCCATCCAAGGCTCTTAAGCAAAGTAAGCTGTTATGGAATGAGAGGGAATCCGGTCCTCTCATGGATCAGTAACTGGTTAAAAGATAGGAAACAAAGGGTAGGTATAAATGGTCAGTTTTCAGAATGGAGAGAGGTAAATAGTGGTGTCCCCCAGGGGTCTCTACTGGGATCAGTCCTACTCAACATATTCATAAATGTCTGGAAAAGGGGGTAAACAGTGAGGTGGCACAATTTTCAGATGATCGAAAATTACTCAAGGTAGTTGAGTCCAAAGCAGACTGCAAAGAGTTACAAATGGATCTCTCAAAACTGTGTGAGAAAATGACAGATGAAATTCAATATTGATGAATGTAAAGTAATGCACATTGGAAAACATTCCCAACTATACAAACATAACAAAAGGAGGGAATAGTGATAGGAATACATAGTTGTCTGTGTGGACAACTTTTCTAATGTTTGCATTGTCTGTCTGTCCATAAACCCTATAATCTTCTAGTTGAATTGAATTTTATGAACAGTTACATAACTTTATCAATTATCTCCTCATAACTAAAAGCTATATTTTGAATTTGCCATCATTCACACTGTATATAATTTGAACTAATTTATTTAAAGTTCCAAAAATTAGCATTCAGTTCTTGCTCCTCACATGCCATCAACCATGCATGCTGTAACATGTCACTATTTCCATGGGAAACACTATTTTCAGCTTGATTGCATTCAGTTTTATCATTTTTCTAATTTCTCATATTGGTTGAATTTGAAATTAATTCTGTAATAAACCTTTAGAATCAGATTTATCGAGACTCATGATTGACTTTATTCCTCATTAGACTTCCTGTGTGGATTTAGAAAATGCAGTATGTAATGACTCTGTAGATCTATTGTATCTCAACCTTTTGTACATTATGGAAGTTGGGAAATTCTAGTTCAAATATTGTTGAAAAGGAACCAATCATAAATAACGGTTCACTGCCTAAATATGTGTAACATAAGCATCTATTGAAAAGCTTTAACATGAAAATATTGCATAAATATAATTCTACTGTCTGTAGTACTTCTTATTTGGTAGCATTTGCTTGTTTATAAAAATGTCAGGATTTGAGAGTTTGTACCTGAAAGATGCACTACATATGTGTGCATTTTTTTCATAAATTCACATTTGGAGTGCATGTTAATATGGCCTGACTGGTGCTATTTAGCTGCCTTGCCCCCAAATCTCATGTGGAATCCACACAAAATATGATTCAGCCTATTGCTATATAATATTTTTTGAGCTAGGATAGTAGTGGTCTAAATAAAACTCTCTCTTGTCTTGTGCAACAAGTAAAAAATTCGACAATATTACAGTTCTGATCCTGCACTTATAAGTCACAGAATTCTTATTGACTTCAAGATTTTACTCGATAACTTCCATTTTGAATAAGAAGTATAGGATTAGGATCTAAGTAACAATAGGGCATGGTTCTGAAAACAAATGAGTTATGAAGATGGGTGGACAAACTCATTGTGCTAAAAGAGGGACTGATCAGGAAGCAGGGTGGAGGAAAGTGGGGATGAGGGGAACAGAGACAGATATGAAAAGGAGCTAGGGTGCAGGGGAAGGCTGGGACTGACTGGGCAATGAGCCATCTAGGGGAGAGACTGAGTCCAGGACCCTTGGTTGGGGGATACTGAGACTGAATGAAAAGCCCAGTCAGGGAGACTGGGACTATGAACCAGGTTGTGGCGGAGGGAAGATACACATTGGGTGATGAGCCAGGAGGAGGGAACTGAGACTGGCTGGGCTAGAAGACTGAGGACAAGGATTGGGGCAAGAGCGAGAGAACTAAGATGGGATAGGCAAAGAGAATGGGACTGGGGCAAAGATGCAGGAGTAGGGAAGAGATAGGATTGTGACAGGTAGAGGGGGCATAAGAGGTCATGTTTGGGGGAAAGAGAAAAGAAGAGTCCATGACCCCTAGAGTACACTCCCTTCCAGAGCCTAGAATGGAACCCAAAATTCCTGAGTCTCCCCATTCCTCTGTTTGCAAATATCTGTGATACCACTGACAAGTTATGTGTCTCGTCCCCCTCTAATGCTGGGCCATATAAAGGATGAGATGTTATCAGTTACTCCTTTAGCTCAAGTGGTGGAGATCAGTGTGGTGGATCTAAAGGTACTAACCCTGCTAATGAACCATATGGGTAACAATATGATGGAATATCATTTTAAAAACAAGGGAAATTCTTTACAAACAAAAACAAAAACAAAAAAACTAGGGAATTACACAGACAAACTATGTTAAAAGAATATTATTAAGATTGCAAAATCATGCACTTAAAAGTTAGGAAATGCCAGAATTAAGAAAGCTAATAAATAAGGTTGCACGGGCAAACTTAATTCTGGCATTTCTTAATTCTGGCCTGGCTTTGCAACCTCAATAGTTAAGTTTTTTGTGTATAATATAATAAACATTTATTTCACCAAGGCACTTGAAAAGCCTAATATGAATCTGAAATTTACAACAAATTAAACATGGTCCCTTGTGTACTAAAATGCCATTTTGTTTTAACTGAGCATGGGAGATTTTGCAGTAAGTACTTGTATATAATGCATTTGAATTCATGTTGTAAAAGGTCAGGTCATGGGACTAGCCTGATGAGCTGCCTTGGTCTTCACATACCAAAAACATTTATTTATTTTTGAACATAAAAGCAGCAGTTAATTTGGACACTTCATAGTCAAGATCCCCCTGCCACTGTCATCCTTGCCACATATTGACATTACAGAAGATCTTGTAACAGATCACAGGAAGCTGTTAAATTAATTATTTGAGCTGTGTGGTGGATTGAAGTTCTCAAAGGATTTCAATATTTTGAAATTCGGATTATTTATGAAGTGGAACAAAACCCAGAAACTTTGAAATTTCTCATGAAAGTACATTCTGAAAAAAAAAATTCTCAGGTTAGTCGAAGTATTTTGTTTCTATGTAGACTTTTTAAAATTTTATATTACATAATAACATGAAATGTTAAAAGAACTGGAAAAAAGTCATCTTTTTTATTTTATTCCAAAAATGTCAAAACATCCCATTTCAATATCACCAGCATTTCTTCCTCTCTTCTTTTTAAATGATATTCCAGTAAAATTGACCAGATCATGCAAAGCATTTTGATGAAACTATATATTCTGTCAGAATGATTCTGTTGAAGTTTCTCTGACTAAGTAGGATGAATTATCCTAGTTTTGTTTCACATTCAGGGCCAGACAGTCCTGTTATATTTAATTTCATTCCTCTTTTCCATTCCAGCTGTTTGTAAATGGAGTATCTACTTGTAACTGGATGAATGGATTGATATGCCGTAAGGTTTCACTCTTGACACCTTACTCATTTTATCATTGGAATGAATCAGTTGTTTCCATACAAAGAATTATTGTTTTCCTCTGGCAGTATTGAATTTCCTTTTATAAGGATTTGGGTTATCATTATAAACTCTCATTTTATGGGTTTGAAACTGGACTATGTGATTTACTTTTGGTTCATGACTTGCTATTGGAGGAATCATCCTAGGAGTATATTTGTTTTTGTTGTTGTTGTTGTTTTAGGGGTGGGGTGTCTTTGGTTTAACTAAGCATTGAATTAGGTAAACAAAGGTGATTTTAAGATTTTTTTTACCTCCATTAACTACAAAAAAGTAATGTACCTTTGCTCTATTAAATTTTAAAAGCATCTTACTGTACACCTACAGTAACAGGGGCTTAATTTTCTTTTGACTTGAGGGAGGAACTAACCCTACTTCCTCTTCCAGATGAAGGAATTCTAATGTGTTAAGGCAGTAGGGTGGAAATTTTATTTCTGAATGTCAGATAGCAGTCCAATTAACACTAGTATTTTTTCTCTGTTCCCCCTGTTTAACGCCCTCTTTTCTGTTATCCCATGAACCAGTATTTTAATCTTTCTTGGGATTCCTTTCATATGCATTTCTTCCCTCCCACTTTTGTTCTTGGAAGACATGAGAAAATGTAGGTTCTCTGTACTTTTTCAATGAGATTTACTCCTATTCTGCAGCTGGAGCATAGGGTTGAAAGATTTTAAACTATGGTTGTTTAATATGTAGGTACCACACTTGCCACATCAGTGGAGATGATATATTCTGTCAAGTATTTGGATGTACAAACAGAAAAGTCTCTAAGCTGTAACAAGATAAGCCATTACTGTGTGACTGGAAATATCATATCCTATTGTAGCAAGAATCTGTGGCTTGAAAACTGCAGAATTATGTATACATTTTACCTCAGCTAAATAGTGGAACTGTTACACTTGATCCTTATATATGCATGTACTTGCTATTTTGGACTTAAATTCCAGTTCACTATTCCCCCTTAAGAGGTAGTTTCAGTTGTTAAATGTAACAGTCTAAAGCTAGAGTTTCTGTCTGTCTGTCTATTTAAAAAAATAGATGCTGTGACCATGTTTCCGGTAGCAGGAATGCAAGCTGATCCTTATCTTCATTATACATAGAACTATGTGGAGTTTTCATAAGAAAATACAAACCCAAATAAAACTTGAAATCTAGAGCTGACACATGAAAGCATATTTGAGCACCAGTAAGAGTGTACATATGGGTGTAATGGAATCACTGAGCAGAAAAGTGATGAGGTTTATGGGCAAAGTTAAAGTAATGGGCAGAGAAGAAATTAGATTGGTGGGGATAAGGAGAGACATCATAATTCAGGGAAAGAAAGAAGTGGAACAAAAGCTATGAATAAGAGAATGATGCAATCACAGATCTCTAAAAGCAATGGAGGAAAGGACAACAAAGCTTACTATTGGAAAAAAGATAAAGTGAAGGAAGAGACAAAAGCAAGAAAGATGTAAAAAAAAAAAAAAAAATCTGAAATAGATTGCCAAAATGTTACTCTTAAATACATAAATACTGTCGTAGATTCTATAGATGTGAGATATACATATGAGTACTCTTTGAACTGAACATAGGATTGCAAGGGGATCCTTGCTCTTGGTGCATTTCAGCCTCATTTCTTAATACCTGTAAATCACCCTTGTCATGGATTGTTTTTTGAAGAGACGTCCTTTAAAGATGCTTCTGAAGAACAACCTTTTTGTCCTTTGAGGGGAACAGTTCTCATCAAATTACAGGTATTTTTCAAAATATTTCCCTGGGGAGAATGCTCCCAGCTTTTTACAAAGGATGTATCCCTTCTGTCTAATCATGCCTTGGATGAACTGTTCGGAAGGTGTTGCTTGGGTTGCTCATAGCAGCTAGTTGAGCCCTGCTGTAGGAGTTTATACCCTGATCTATCCCCAGTCAGACTGCCAATATCACTACAGTGTGAGTCCTTAATAGCCCTCAACCACTTCCTTTTTCTACCACCAGCCATTGCTTCATTTAGGAGATAGGAAAAATATACACTAATAAAATCTGTTGCACCACAAATGTCATTCTTCAGAACCCTTCCTACATATCAGCTTTTTCTGTCTGAATCTGTCCTCTTTAAAACTGGCATATAGGCTATTAGGCTTATTATTATCAGTTTGAATGTGGGGTTAATAAGTACAGCAACCTCTCTTCTTTTCCTTTCCCCTTATCTCACTATGCATTATTGATAAAACTAAACTGCAATAAGTCACCAAGACCAGATAGTATTCACCCAAGAGTTCTGAAGGAACTCAAATGTGAAATTGCAGAACTACTAACTGTGGTTTGTAACCTATCATTTAAATCAGCTTCTGACTGGAGGATTGCTAATGTGATGCCAATTTTTAAAAAAGGTCTCCAGAGGTGATCCCAGCAATTACAAGCCAGTAAGCTTGACTTTAGTACTGGGTAAACTGGTTGAAACTATAGTAAAGAACAAAATTGTCAGACACATAGATTAACATAATTTGTTGGGGAAGAGTCAACATGGTTTTTGTAAAGGGAAATCATGCCTCATCAATCACTAGAATTCTTTGAGGGGGTCAACAAGCATGTGGACAAGGGGATCCAGTGGATATAGTATACTTAGATTTTCAGAAAGCCTTTAACAAGGTCCCTCACCAAAGGCTTTTAAGCAAAGTAAGCTGTTATGGGATAAGAGAGAAGGTCCTCTCATGGATCGGTAACTAGTTAAAAGTTAGGAAACAAAGGGTAGGCATGAATGGTCAGTTTTCTGAATAGAGAGAGGTAAATACTGGTGTCTCCCAGGGGTCTGTACTGGGATCAGTCCTATACAACATATTCCAGAATGATCTGGAAAAGGAGCGACAAAGAGTCCTGTGGCACCTTATAGACTAACAGACGTATCGGAGCATAAGCTTTCATGGGTGAATACCCACTTCGTCAGATGCTCGGAAAGCTTATGCTCCAATACGTCTTTAGTCTATAAGGTGCCACAGGACTCTTTGTCGCTTTTTACAGATCCAGACTAACACGGCTACCCCTTTTATACTGGAAAAGGAGGTAAACTGTCAAGTGGTAAAATTTGCAGATGACACAAAACTACTCAAGATAGTTGAGTCCAAAGCAGACTGCAAAGAGTTACAAACAGATCTCACAAAACTGTATCCATAGAAACAATGAGGAGTCCGGTAGCACCTTAAAGACTAACAGATTTATTTGGGCATGCATCTGAAGAAGTGGGTGTTTTACCCACGAAAGCTTATGCCCAAATTAATCTGTTAGTCTTTATGGTGCCACCGGACTCCTCGTTGTTTCTATATGATAGTAAGAGGGTACCTCATATACTATCTTTAATCTTTTCTTTCCTTTTAATTTTGCATCTTTTTTTCTCTGTTTTGCTCCTCTTTCTCCTCCATCCCACTCTCTTCTTAGCTCATTCCTCTCCACCTTTCCCTTTCTGTCCTTTTCTGTGCTCTCAATCCCTTCTGTTTCCTTTCTTCTCCCTATCTGTCCTACCTTAGTTTTTGATCATTTGTACCTCTCCCCTTTCCTAATATTTCTCCCCTTCAAGTCCTCTCCTATTTATTACCATTCCTCATCACCACAGTTATTAAAAGATTAAAACTTTGGTCGCACATACTAATTTGCCTCAAACTAAACATAGATATCATTAAAAGGTACTGAGGCTAAATTTAACATGACTGTTAATTTGTATTGCTTTTGGTTTGGGAGGAAGGGGTGGAAACACCACCTGCTGCTACTGTTTACCTGCTAAATGCCCACAATGACATATTGACATTAAAGTTAACAAGAAATGTTTCTGTGTTTATTAGCACAAAATCACTTGAAATCTAGCATATCCAGTGTTCTCCTTAATTAACAAAGAAACCAGTATTACTGTAGTGAGACATATTGCCCTGAACATTTGTCTAACTTGTTCTTTGGTGAACACTAAACATAACAGAAATATGATATAATAAATGTCACAGACAAAACAAGGGAATTCAGATCTAAGCCAACCCAATCATGCCTTATCAGTTTTAGACATGTATGCTAATTAGTCCAATACACTGCTACATTCCCACTCTCCCCTCTTTGTTTCACAAAAGTGAACTTAGTTAAGGCCAAGTTGAATACACAGTTTTATTTTCCCTGCAGCTTCTAACACCGGAGATCGTATTTCTTTGTGGGATTTTTTTTTAGCAACTATTACCACAGTAGTAGTAATTTTTGAAGTAATTATCACCACATGATGAGTGCAAGAATGCACTGGGATCAATGAATGAGTGGTGAATAAGGATAACTGGCTGGATGAGCTCTCCTGGCTGCTGCTGTCATATCATCACATATGACAGGCAAAGTCATTGCAGCTCATTACATAGCCCCATTGAAGTGGCTCTTTTCCCATACAGTGATGTAGCACTGTAGGTGGGGGCCTAATCACTTTTCCAAACCATTGTGGGTTCAGTTCGTGCTGGGAGTATGTTTAGTGTGCAGCTTTTTTAACAGTGCCCAATCAATATTAAATGTACTACTTAAAATTTTGTAAAATACGTGCAAAGGAGAAAATTACAGATGACTAGAAGACTATAATTTTTGTTATTCTTTTTTTAGTTCAGTTTCTAAATATACTTCAATGTTAACATTTACTACAAATGTATTGGCTATAAAATGCTATTAATTGTATAATTTTAAAATATTTACTATATAAAAAGTTTCAACTCTGCATACACTTACATAAGCTTGCAACACCATATATTTTGAGAACACTGAATAGATCAGTCAATCCAGCATTATTTATACAAATATTATTTGAGCCAATACATCATGCTATGAGAAAAATGATATAATTATTGCATGACTTGATGTACACCGATGCTATATTCATTTGAAATCTTTACTAAGATTTCCCCCCAGAACAAATCCAGGGGAAAAGTGAAGCTTAGTGTATTGTATGAATCTGGTGGGGTGATAGTGAGTGATGGTGGCAGGGACTGGCTGAATTGCTTAACTTTTCATTTCTATACTTTTAGTATTTGGTTTTCAAAGTTAGTAAAGGTTTTGTAAAGGAAATTTAAGCTTTGGGGGAGTGATATTTGGAGTAAGTCAAAACATACTTTCCACCCTAAATTGCTTTATAACTTTTTTGGGGAATAAATATTTTAATCACAGAGAGGAAAAATACAAGCTTTATATTGCAGTAACCCCTCTTAAAATCTTGCTAATTTCCTTAGGTGGCATTGGCAATGGTGAATTAAATGGGACTATTTGGGTCCTTAAAGTTAAGAAACTGTGTAAGTTTTTGTAGGATCAGCATCCATATGTCCTACCTGACAACATCCTCAGAATGAAAACCAGTAGCTTACATAACTGCAAAACTGTATAAAAAATTAAATACCTTTGCATCAATATATAGATTAAAAAAAAAATATGGAACTAGGGAAGAAGGGAGGCAGAGAAAGGCTCCACTGTTTCATTCTCTTCTTTTATTCCCCAACCAGCATCAGCTTTTTATTCCAATGTTTATTTTAAAAATGCCACCCCCAAATTACATTCTGAAACTCAAATGCACTCTCCCCAATTTCATTTTAACCTCCTTCCCCTTCACCTCGGGTAAGGCAACACAGGGAACCTCTTCTGAGAGAAGGGCTGGCCAGGAAGGATCCTTCACCTTCATTCCCCCCCAGCTGGTGTTCTCCCAGGCTTGTGCTAGGATCACTACTGGGAGTCACACCAGGGCTGCAGAACCTGCACGTCAGCCAGCAGAAGCACTTCCACACGTCAGTGGAGGGGTAGAGAGCACTAGCTGCTCCAATCAGTGAGTCTGTCACTCAGTGCATGCTGGAGCTCTGATTGGCTGCTCTTCCCCAGGAAACAGAGGAGGGGAAAGGCCAGCCAATGAGGTGGGAATTTCCCTATAGGCTAGCAGTTTTCCCTGCAATAGGAGGGTGTGAAACCCCTCCAGAGTTGGCAGTTCTGACATATCATTTCTACCAATCCTCCAACTTACTTCATTAGGACAGATCCATGAGTGGCAGGGAGCCCCACTGAATTCAGAAAAGGCTGCTGCACTGTCAGTTGCAGGATTGAGGTGTCTATTTGAGGTATTCTAAGTATTCCTGTAGTTAGCATCGGGAAGTATAAATGATACTGAAAATATTGATATCAAGTTTTTGTTTTATTTAAGCTACGGTTAGCCAACTTTCCAATGTTATCACTTTGCATGTCTATTTCAATTATTTTGACTTTTTTTTAAGGAAAATACAGAAGACATGATTTTAGATCATAGTTTTATTTTAAAAATAGTTCATATGTAATCCCTGTGAATCTATTTAATTTCTTCAATGAAAAAGGAACTTTGTCCAGTGAAATACACAAATAGCCACTGTTAAAATGGAAATTTGTTGTCGCACCCATGTGACATTCAGATTTCACATAATGTGTTGACAAATGGAGGGAAGGAGCTGCTCTTTATCCAGAGGAATGCTTATTTTCCACAAACCCATACATATAACATGCAGTGAGTTATTGTCAGTGTTTTTAACGTCTGAGTATATCCCCATTCAATGATTAGCTGAACTGAAAGTGCACTCCATTTATTACACTTTAGAATTAAAGGTCTGATCCTTAAGATGTTGAGCACTTTCTGCTTCCATTGGATACTCTGGGTGCTCATAAAAGGAGATCAGCATCTTGCATTATTGGCTCTTGATTTTGCCTGTTGTGTGCATTTGAACAGCAACTGGAATTTCTTACTTTACAAGGTTGGTGGCTTAAAATATTAATGCCTCAGTTACCCACCCACTCCCAACCTTGCTTTTCCTACTATCTTGTTAATATTGGAAAATATTGGTCCTGGTGAAGCTGTCAGTGCAAGCCTATACATAGGTATGTTAACTAACCCAACTCTTGCATTTTCAGAATTCTCTTCCAGTCATATTATGTTCCCCAGGAAGGTTTATAGATAGATCAGAATAAATTAAACAAGGCTAACTTTGGGTATTTGTTTCAAGATGAATTTTCTCATCAGTCGTTCAACAGTGAAAAAGAACAATATCCTCATCTGTTGACTGAAGAGAACATTCATAAAGGTTCCTTAAAGTTGTGTAAAAATATTTATACACTGGTAAAACCAACACAAAAGACTTTTTCAGCAGCTTCAACAAAATGTTCCCTTTATGTGGTATATCTTCAGTTCATAAAAAGCTATGTTTTTGTGATTGAAAATTGCTATTCAAAAGATTGTATTATTATTATTATTTATTTATTAGTATTACAGTAGCACTGAGAGATTCCAAGCAAGATTAGAGTCCCATTGTGTTAGACACTTTATAAATACATTGTAAGCAGGAGAACATTCCCTTCTTCCTCACATGGATGCCAGGAAGCCCAATCTCAAACACCTTGCATTGTAAGGCTAAATCTGAAGTAAATAGAAAAAAAAATATTTACTCTGGATTCCTACTTGGCGGTGTGTTTGTGGACGTTCTCCCTTTCTTTCACCTTCTGCATGTGTCATCTGTATAATCTATCTGACCTATATAAAATTTGAAGTTAAGTGGGTAGGAAAAAAGATTTCCTGCCATCTGACTCTTCCGTTCTCAGTAAACCAAGTAACTTCAGAAACTCTGAGCAATAAACAACAGAAGGTATTTTGAGAAAGAGAGAAAAAAGCAAAATAAAGTAGTTAAAAAAGGAGCTGTCAGCCATCATAAGGCAATGTTTAGTTAATCATTTAGGCTAATGTGTCAAACTCTATCAGGAAACCTTTACCTTTAGCACACGGACAGATTTGGGCTGGGGGCTGGGGGGTGTCAAACATTTATAGATCTCAATAAAGAGCAAGAAATAAATGATATCACTGTGATCAAAAAATTAATTAGAAGCTTATTAACTGACAGTAATACCTTCCTGTATTACTTTTATTAGTACATTTATATAAGAAAGCATAGCAATATAATGTTAACCCATTTTTGTCTCATAGAGCAACTTTTGGGAAAGGATTGATAATAATAATTAAAAAACAAAAGAATACAAAACTACCCCCCCCCAGCTCCCGCCGCCCACAACCATAAATAAACTGTATCAAACTAGCATTATGTTCCTGGAACATTCCACCTTGTTTATCAGGTGTTCATCTTAATGTGAAGGGGTTAAGTGGGTCCTACTAATTCACTGAGCTGGGTGATTCATTTTCCTTCCTAGATATAAGGGAGGTTGGAGTGGCTCTCTGGAAGAAGTGTATCTAGGTTGTGGGCTATATAGTCCTGAGGAGGAATGCTAAGAGCAATTAAACCTGAAAATAGAGGTTTCACCTGGTCGGTTTTACCTTATTAATTTTGTTTTGTTTCTCTCCTCCCCCCACCCATAATTCCAACTCCAGGAAGAGGGTATGTCTGAATTTTATAAAAGATGTAGACCATGTTTGTAGAGTAGTTTAGTAATGGCACTTGCTCCCAGAAATGCATTTAATAAATAATCTTGAATATAACATGGTATTTATTATTTAAAACATTTTATTCAAACATTTCATAATGACATTGTAATTTTAATACATTATTTTCTAGGGCTGTCTTCCTAATTTATATTTTCCATACTTGTCATTACTACCTTAACCCCTAGTACCAAAACACCACAATCTGTTATTAACAGCTTCTAATGTAAAATGCTGAACACCTTTGTTTTACCTTGTACTGATCAGTGTTGTACAGATTATGTATTCATTTTTTGTATTTATCATTAGTTTCTTTCCTTTTATGAAGAACATGAACACACTATGAACTTCAGAAGACAGAACCATTAAAATTGTTGTAATGACAGATCTGACAGACATTTACATCAGACACTGCAACACCCTCACATAGACAAAGTATATTAATTATATTCAGATGACAAAGTTAAATGGGAATTGACTAAAATATAATGAAATTTTTTTCATTATTAAAACAAGTATATGTACAATAAGCAGTCTTCCATGAGTAACAAGTAATTGGCTGAATATAGTTGTTTGCATTTACATCTAGGTTACACAAATGTATTTCCTAATCATTTAAAATGTGAATATATTAAAATGTTAAAATTCCCTTGAGCATATTCAGGACTTCCACAAAATTTTCAGCACCCAGAAGAAAGTAGCTCTGATGTTCTATTAAGTGTTGATTTGATTAAATTGTATGTGTGCGTATGCTTTTTTTATAACAGTTACTTTTTATAACAGTTATTTTCTTGCATTTTCAGATTTGTATTTTGATTTTTGAATATCATATTAGTCTGTGATCAGTTGCAAAATCCCCTGGTTCATAATAATAATTTGGTAAATGTTCATGAATCAGATAATTGCATTGGCCTCTAGCAGCTATAGTTATTTGCATTACCTATAGAGAATCTATAAGGTAATTCCTTTGCTTAAGGCATACAATTGTAGAAGTTATTTTCCTGGGCACGTTTTTTATTAGTAAAGGCAATTATTCCTTCCCAGTGCTGCTTCTTGGAGACATTTTTTTGCAAACCAACTCATTCCATTTCAAAGTGGAATATATGGAAATGAGCTAAGGATTATCCCTAATCTGCTTGTGCTGATTATGTTTCTGTCTGACTTTTTTTTTTATGGGGTTACATTCTAAGTCTTTCTAAACAGTGGCATTGGTAGTTTTAAATACAAAAATATTGTAATATTAATGCCTTTTAACATTTCCATGTATGCAGTCTCTTAATTTGTTTTCCAAGTATTCCAGAGATGTGCAAGTAAAGGCATATGCTGATTATGTATTGCTCTATATAAATCGTCATCATTGCTGTAGCAACAGAGGGCCTATTCATAAATGGACTCTCATTGTGCTATACTCTGAGCAAACAAAAAGTAAGGATGCTCCTTGTCCCAAAGAGTTTACAATCTAATTTAAGTCAAAACATGAATGAGTGTAACAAATTAAATGGATGCTATAGGATAACGATGAGAAATTACATAAAAGCTTTGGGTGGTTGTGGGTTTTTTTAGTTTTAAAATAGATATAAATTATAAATATTAATTACACTAATAATCCCTACTAGTATCATTTTGCATTTTTGCTATCCTAAAACAAATATACTTTAAGCTTGTTTGCCCTTTCAAATGTAGTCTAATTAGAGCAATTTAAAAATATCAGAATAGTTAGAAAACAATATGTATAATATTATTTAAATAATCCATGATAATACAGTTGAGGTTCAGAAGATAGACTACTGTATCAGTATATCTAAATTACTGTATTATATGTGTCTGACGAAGTGGGTATTCACCTACGGAAGCTTATGCTCCAATATGTCTGTTGGTCTATAAGGTGCCACAGGACCCTTTGTCGTTTTTTACAGATCCAGACTAACACGGCTACCCCTCTGATACTGTATTATAGTAATACTTGAAAGAATAATACAAAATGTTTGTCCTATTGGAGTTAGTGGAGTTGTGCTAGAGATGACTTTGTTCCCATTGCTAAAAAGTGAAGACACTAAATCTGGGAGGAGAAACTAGAAACAGGATTTACTAGATGAGTGCCATGTATGAACCTGAGTCTCACTGCTTGTATTTTCTAGGATGGGGCTCCAAGGTCACAGTGAGTCAGATCAAATTGGTATAAATCAGCAAAGCTTTGAGCTCAGTGGAACTTATTTGAATAACACCAGCAGAAGATCTGCCCTAGTTCTTACATTAGGTGAAGACAACTTTCCCAGACCTCATTCAAGTACAAAACAGAACAAATAAAAATGTTGTAAACCATAATTTAACTAGGAGGGTGGTGAAGCACTGGAATGGGTTACCTAGGGAGGTGGTGGAATCTCCATCCTTAGAGGTTTTTAAGACCCGGCTTGACAAAGCCCTGGTTGGGATGATTTAGCTGGTGTCAGTCCTGCTTTGAGCTGGGCCTGCTTAGATGACCTCCTGAGGTCTCTTCCAACCCTAATCTTCTATGATTCTATAAACATGTAATATGATAGATGAAGCAGTCTCTTACCAGTGTTCTTATGTGACATCTTTTTTTTTATTTAATAGAGCATTAATTCTCACCTTTACAATCTGAGAACTGAGATGCAAATCTCATATAGATAATTACACACACACACACACTGTGAGTTTGAAATTAGTTTTTAATTAGCGCTGATGTTCATGCAGCCAGCAGGAGACATTTTGTTATAATAATATTATAACTCACTGGTTGGTTTGTATAGTTTTGGCAAACCTATACCAGTGAGTTCAGTTTATCTTATTTTGTTTTCTTGAGACTTGCAAGGTCTGCCCTTGAAAACCCATTTTCCCTTAAAGCCTTTGTGGTTGTTAGATTGGCTTACCCCCTTCCCTCCCTGCATTTGAAGTCTGAGGGAGTGGTTGTTTCCCCAGACATCTTTGGGATAATCTTATAGCACACAGGAACTAAGTTCAAAGTTAATGATATGCACTAGATTTTCTTAGAGAAGACAATTTTTCTGACGGTGGCAGGGTTTACACACGCGGAAGCAACAAGCGATTCATTAAAGGTCCTGTACCTCCACAGTGTACACCATGCACCTTCCCTGGGCTCCCTATTACAATGTGAATCCAGCATTTGGACTGTCCTGGAATTCTGAGGGCTAGCATGGGGTGGAGGAGTTTTCTGCAAGAAAGTTTTCCCAAACAAAAGATGTAGTTAAAAACCAATATTTCATGGAGTCCAGCTAGCCTCCTTTTCCGTCCCCTCACCAACACTCCTTGAAAATACTTTCTATAAAATAAAAATACAGACTATGAGGGCTTGCACTGCTGCACTTATATCAATGCACAAAGCCCCCATTGTAAACCGTTCCTATACATGTGTTCAAGTTATCCAATGCAGTTTTATTACCAGTGAGTCCTTTGCATCTCTGACAGAACCCTGAGATGTTGTCCCAACTTTAACCCCCTGCTCCAGTTTTTCTGAAAGCCCTGCAGCATTAGCAACATCCTTTTATCTGAAGATGACTGTCTAGACAGGTCTGCCTTAAAAGCCCATCTGTTGCTCCATGATCAGTCAGAGGTCACTGTTAACTGACAGAAGGCCATTATTCCCCTCCCATCAAAGGTTAAGCATACTGTCTTTGTAATGTTTCCAGCTCCTATCAGCCTAAGAAACAAGAACCCTAGACCTGGTAACTAAACATGACATTCCTGAATAACATACTAGAGAACATCAGGACAACATGTAGCCAGCCTCTTGCTATTCTGTCAACAAAATAGTTTGCCTATAATTCCGTTAATGTTACTAAAATGCTAAGGAACAAATGAAAACAAAATAAATAAAATCCTTTCATTAACTCTGTAAAGTAATTAGGAATGCTCAGCCAGTTAGAGTTTATCAGATCAACTGAATATTTCCAACCCCATCATTTTGCATAGGGATTAGCATTCTTCATGCTGCAGAATTAACATCTTGAACATTTACTTTAATTTTTGTTCCTTTTCATTTTAAAATTACAATGTGAAGAATAAAACTAACTTTAATAAGACAAATGCGTACTATTTTATTCTTGCTAAGGGAGTTGGGCTGCTTAGGGAGTTTATTAATTAATTGATTGTTATATTATTATTATTCTCTTTCTTTCCATCAGTCCTTAATCCAGGACACCCCCTCAAACAATGCCTATATTGGAAACAGGGGGTTCTGGAGCCAGTATGGAGATAAAACTTCTGTATTGATTTTTTTTTTCTTCTGGCATATCTTCCTAAATCTGCAGATTTTGGAAATGGAGCTTCCTGCCTATTCTCCGGGAAGAGAACAAACTCCCTCCCCCAAGGAAACAGTCTTTACTAAACTACTTGAGGGTCACTTCATGGATGACTTATAAAGAGGAGAATAATGAGTAGGAGTAAGGAGGGGTTTTTACTTCTGAATATGTCATTGGTGAGATGAATACTGCGTACAGTTCTGGTGTCCACATTTTAAAAAGGATGTTGAAAAATTGTAGATGGTGCAGAAAAGAGCTACAAAAATTATTGTAAGGGCTGGAGAAATACCATGCAGTGAGAGATTTAAGGTATGTCTACACTTCAATTAAACACCTGTGGCTGGCGACTCAGGCTCCTGGGAATCAGGCTGCAGGGCTGTTTAATTATGCTGTAGACATTTAAGCTCAGGCTGGAGCCCAAGCTCTAGGGGACCCTGTGTAGGGGAAAGGTCTTAAAATCTATGAATCAAAGACATATTCTTCATTTCCCAGTTTTTATCGTAGCTGAAGTCTATCTTACCCAAAATGCATATCTCGTATGTGGAATGCAGATCAAGTGTTGGGGTTTTTTTAAGGTGATATACAGAATCAGATTAGACACACTCTAACGCAGGGCCCCCACTCCTCTTTGGGATGGTATTAGCCACGGCCGCTCACACAAAAACAGTTTGCTGGTATGTTGGGAGCCCACAGCCATTCCTCTTTGGGGAAGCTGAGCCTCCTCCCTGCGGACCACTGCTTTGTGCCCTCAGGAGGGCACCCTATAGTCAATAACGGAGTAGCAGCAATGAAGACTCCCTCCCCCTCTAATGAGGTAGTGTCTGGAGAGTCTCCAGAGCAGCAAGCTGGGGAATTAACAACCTATTATGATGTGTAGGATGTTTCAGACTTCCTGCGGACTCCGACAGATGTCACTGCATTGGTTGCACTCAGTGTTTTTGGCACAGCCAGGAGGGCTGGAAACAGATCCCCCCCACCCCCCGCTAAAAATTAAAAACAACAAAAACTGAGATTCAGATGTCATCTTCCAATTCTAGAAACTGGGACCCTGTGCACTTGCTTATATCTTAATCTGCCCCTGAGGTATAAATTCCTATGGATGTTATTTATTTGGGAATTGTTTATATGTGGATATGAATAGCTATAAATATTGTTTACACTAGGAAGGATAGGCAGTCTTTAACTCAGATGGAAAACTGCACAAGGCCCAGGACTGACAAAAACTTTTAGATACACCAGGAAGTTTGTTTACCATATTGTGGTTCCCACATTAGGAAAGACTGAGAGATTGTACCAAGCACAATTACTGTTGAAAAGCTAAATGTAAAATTCACTCTAAATCCATGCATGTTTTTAACTATGAAATTATGTAAATTTATATTGAAGTTATTGGTAAATATAAAATGTTTAGTAGTTGGTTGGTATTACAGAAATTGTTGTCTCCTTGCATACCTGCATCTAGTCCATTAATTTACTTCAGTGCTGATATGTCTCATTTGGACATCTGCTTCTATTTAATATCTTGGCCATAACCTAATCAGAAGATGAAAGATATGTAATCAATTCCAGTTAATGCAAGTATCTAATAGTGATTTGACTAAATGTTAATAGAGGTATTTCACCTTATCAGTCATGTGTATAATGCTCATTTTAAAAGCTGAAGCATTCTTTTGGTTTTCCAGATAACAAAATAAAAATGTTGCATTCTGTATGTAATAAAAAAAAAAGCAAGTGTCTGCATGTGTTTTAGCTCTGTTACATATTTTTTCTTCCTCCTTGAAATAGATGTTGACTAACATAACCTATAAATTACTCTTTATTAATACCCATTGCTCCAACATAAAAAATGTTTACAGATTTTTTTATAGTTTGTATTGATTTTCCTTATGGAATCAGCTTGTGCAAGATATCTTACAAACTTGAGATGTTCTAATATTAGCTTTACATGTCAACAGAAAAGTGACTTTCAATTGACTTGGGAACAGAGTAAAAAAAAAATGTATTTTAATTACAGCTGTAATTTATTCTGATTTATAGGGAGTTTTTGTTTTTGGATGCCATATTACTGTGTTAGAAAGGCAGAGTGCCCTGCTGGGCTGACCATAAGGCTGGCAACCAAATAAATACCAAAGAAGCCCAGCACAGTAGCATTAATTTCAGGAAGAGTAACTACACAAAAATAAGGAAGCTAAATAAACAGAAATTGAAAGGAAGAGTCACAAGAGTGAAATGCCTGCAAGCTGCATGGAAACTTTTAAAAATACCATAGTACAGGCTCAAATTAAAAGTATTTGGCAAATATAAAAAAATAAGAGGACAAAAAAAAAAAGCCACCATGAATAAACTGAGTATAAGCAGCGGTTGGGAGGGAGGGGAAAGCATCCTTTAAAAATTGGAAGTCAAATGCTAGTGAGGAAAATAGAAAGAAGCATAAGCTCTGGCAAGTCAAGAGTAAAGGTATAATTAGGCAGGCAAGAAAAGAATTTGAAGAGCAACTAGCAAAAGACACAAAAGCTTTTTTTTTTTTTTTTTTTTTTTAAGTACATGAGAAGCAGGAAGCCTGCCAAACAATCAGTGGGGCCACAGGATGAGCAAGGTGCTAAAAGAGCACTCAAGGAAGATAAGCCGTGATGGAGAAGCTAAATTAATTCTTTGCATCAGTCTTCACTGCAGAGGACGTGAGGGAGATTCCCATACCTGAGCCATTTTTTATATGATAAATCTGAGCAACTGTCCCAAATTGAAGTGTCAATAGAGGAAGTTTTGGAAAAAATGATAAATTAAACAATAATAAGTGACCAGGACAAGATGATATTCACCCAAGAGTTCTGAAGTAATTTGCAGAACTACTGTCATATGTAACCTATCACTTAAATCAGCTTTTGCACCAGATGACTGGAGAGCAGCTAACGTGAAGCCAATTTTTAGAGGTGATCTTGGCAATTACAGGCTGGTTAGCTTAATTTCAGTACCAGGCAAATAGGTTGAAACTATAGTGAAGAAGAGTATTAAGAGACACGTAGATGAATAGGATTTGTTGGGGAAGAGTCAACATGGCTTTTGTAAAGGGAAATGCCTCACCAATCTAGACCAAAGTAGACTTCAAAGAGTTGCATAGGGATCTCATAAAATGGAGTGATTGGACAGGAAAATGGCAGATGAAATTCAATGCTGTTAAATGCAAAGTAATGTACATTGGAAAACATAATCCCAACTACACATACAAAATGATGGAGTCTAAATTAGCTGTTATCACTCAAGAAAGAGATCTTGGATGGTTCTCTGAAAACATCCACTCAGTGTGCAGCAGCAGAAAAAAAAAGCTAATAGAATGTGAGGAACAATTAGGAAAGGGATAGACAATAAAACAATAAATATCATAATATCACTATATTAATCTATGGTACACCTACACCTTGAAGACTGCATGCAATTCTGTTCATCCCATCTCAAAAAAGATATATTGGAATTGGAAAAAGTACAGAGAAGTGCAACAAAAATGATTAGGGGTATGGAACAACTTCCATATGAAACAAAATTAAAAAAGACTGGGACTGTTAAGCTTGGGAAAGATATGACTAAAATAGTGAATGGTGTGGAAAAAGTGAATAAGGAAGTGTTGTTTATCCCTTCACATAACAAAAGAATGAGGGGGTCACCAAATGAAATTAATAGGTAGCAGGTTTAAAACAAACCAAAGGGAGTACTTGTTCACATAATGCACAGTCAACCTGCGGAAATCATTACCAGGGGATTTTGTGAAGGCCAAATGTATAACTGGGTTCAAAAAAGAATTAGATAAGTTCATAGAGGTTAGGTCCATCAATGGCTATTAGCCAAGATGGTCAAAGACACAACCCCATGCTCTGGGTGTCCCTAGGCCTTTGACTGTCAGATGCTGGGACTCGATGACAGGGGATGCATCACACAATAATTGCCCTATTCTGTTCATTCCTTCTGAAGTATCTGGAATTGGTCACTGTTGTTAGACAGGATAGTCGGCTAGATGGATCATTCTTATGTCTGACACAGTATGGCCATTCTTATGTCTTACTATGTTCTTTAACCAAGGATTCCTGAGTTCTAAACCCAGTGAAATGTTGCTTAAACATTTTCTCTCTGTTAAATCGGGATGACAAAACTACAAATCTCTCTCACATAGGAGTTGTGAAGATTAGTTGCTGTATTACAATGCTTTGAATTTGGAAAGTGCTGTACTGTTATCTTTATTTCCTCTCCTGTTTTAACCCATTTTGCATTTGTCCAGCTGGAATGGGGGAAACAGCTTCAGTATCTAGCTTCACAATCAATGTTCATGATGCTTTTTTCAGACAGCTGGCATGGGGCTGCCTAGTTCTTAGTCCTCTGAGAATTGAGTTTAATTTTTTAAAAAGTCCCATTGTTGGCACAATGCCTGGAAAACAACAGCCACTCAAAAAACAGGTCTCATGCTTAGACATTCCATTGAGCGTGGGAATAATTTGTTTATGCCAGAATCAAGAGCAAAGAAAGGCACATAAGCAGGTTGTTTCCCGTTTGTTCAGCCTCCTATATTGTTTTATTTTGGAAAACTACCTTGATATCCTGGACCTTCAGACTCAGGTCTGGTGTGGTACTGTATATATTCAGCAAATACTGACATGATTTTCCCTGTGACAACAAAATTAAGTATTTTGTTGTTTTTATATTTATTAATATATATGCTAATATTGATAAATTTAAATAAGTTTAATGTTGGGAAACTATTTCTTAATTATTACATTGACAACTAAATTCTTCCATCGAATTTGTTGGTGTTGATCTTCGATAAAAGGCATAAATAAGGTATAATCTTGCTGTACCTCTTAAATAGCAATTCTTGGAAATAATCAATATTCCTAATAGTGTTTTATGCTGCCTCTGTACTACCTTGTTATGGTAAATGGAATCACAATAAATGTTTGTGGTTTGGAAATAAAGGTGTGTTTTTCGACAGAATAATTACCACTAATTTGCATTTTACTATCCCATCCAGTGGTTTAAATGAAGTCCAATTCAGATGAAAAAGTGACTGTATTCATTTCCTGTCATGGAGTAACTGAGATATAACAGCTGTTGAGATATAGGATTACTAGTTGGATATATTTCTTGCACCTCGGCTCCTATATCTGCTTAATCTGAAAGTTCCAGTAGAAACATTAACACTCAAGAACAGAGATACTGTCTCTGGTACATTTTAGTTCCATAGAAAAAATCCATTTGTGAGAGAGATTTCCTGATCTGAAATGTTCATTATATTTTAAAGAGAAATTCAGTACATTCAGCCTGCCACACTGAAATTTCAAAAGATGAGTCGTTCTTAGCAAGAACAAATTCTGAAATTACCTTATATAATAATCATTTTGCATCATTTGAAAATTTAGATGTTTGAGCTGATCAAATAGCGTTATTGTTATTAATTAGTGTACTACTTTTTAACTTCATTAGCAAAAGAACAGAAAAAATCAAGACACATATCTGAGAGGTTGTTACAGCATTTTGAGGTACATGGCTTGGATGCAAATGATGTAAAAGGCACTTGACTTCACTTGCTTTTCACTTGTTCCATGCCACCTGGATTGAGCTATGCTACAAACTATTCATGGCATGGTATGACTTGCTACAATGAAATGGTAGAAGTTTGACTCTTTTTTCAGTTAACAGACAGGAATTCCACCTGTCAGAATTACTGGAAATCTTACTTCTTTCTTTCTTTTAGGAATCATAACCTTTGGATGGATGGTCCAGTTACATGATTTTATATCCTTTTTGGACAAGAAGTTTTTTGCTGTCCAGAATAATTAATTGTAAAATCACCTTTCAGTTAATCTTCCAGCACAAATATGTATGCTGACCCTGTTGGTCCTGGTTAGGATGATACATTTGTATATTAAATCTTGGGAAGAACTAGGGACTTCCTTAATTTGGTAATGTATTAGTAGCAGAAACTGAAGTTATGTCCACACTGAAGTAAAACACCCACAGTAGGCAGGGATTGAGCTGGAGGATGGACTCTGGGACCATCACCCCTTGCAGGGTCCCAGAGCTGGGGCTCCAATCTGAGCCCAAACATCAACACTGCAATTTTATACCCCTGCAGCCTGAGAACCCAAGTCAGTTGACCTTGGCCAGCCGTGGGTGTTTTACTGCAGTGTAGATATACCCTGAAGTACCTCCTCAAGAGTGAGTCAAGCAGTGATTGAAAATTCATCACGTGGATCTGGAAACCTCTCCCAAAAGCTGTGTTGCAGGCAAGGAAAGTTTTGTATTGATTTCTGTTGCTCCACACCTGCACAGAGATGCAGGTCATGCATCACCATTCTCCCCAGCAGAAAGATTTAGGCTTGTATTGTGTCACCAAAGAAAACCATTATAGCAAATTGCTCTAAATTCTAGCTGGATAAAGCAAACCAAGGAAAAAGAATTCGAACCAGTTGAATGATTGTCATGTAGAGTACTAAGGCCTGGTCTACACTAGGAGCTTATATCGAATTTAGCGCCGTTACATCGAATTAACCCTGCACCCGTCCACACCAGGAAGCTACTTAGTTCGAAATAGAGCTCTTTTAAATTCGACTTCTGTAATCCTCGAAAACGAGAGGAGTAGCGCTAAATTCGAAATGGCAATATCGAATTAGGCTAGGTGTGGATGGAAATCGACGGTAATAGCTCCGGGAGCTATCCCACAGTGCACCACTCTGTTGACGCTCTGGACAGCACTTCGAGCTCGGATGCTCTGACCAGCCACACAGGAAAAGCCCCGGGAAAATTTGAATTCCTTTTCCTGTCTGGCCAGTTTGAATCTCATTTTCTGTTTGGACAGCGTGGAGAGCTCAGCAGCACTAGCAACGATGCAGAGCTCTCCAGCAGAGTTGGCCGTGCAATCTAATAGAAAGAGGGCCCCAGCATGGACTGATCGGGAGGTGTTGGATCTCATCGCTGTCTGGGGCGATGAGTCCGTGCTTTCAGAGCTGCGCTCCAAAAGAAGGAATGCAAAGATCTATGAGAAGATCTCTAAAGCCATGGCAGAGAGAGGATACAGCCGGGATGCAACGCAGTGCCACGTGAAAATCAAGGAGCTGAGACAAGGCTACCAAAAAACCAAAGAGGCAAACCGACGCTCCGGATCCCAGCCCCACACATCACGTTTCTACGAGGCACTGCATTCCATCCTAGGTGCGGCCGCCACCACTACCCCACCAGTGACCGTGGACTCCGAGGATGGGATATTGTCCACGACCGGTTCCTCCTCGGAAATGTTAGGTGACGGGGAAGATGAGGAAGGAGATGAGGAGGACGAGGCAGTCGACAGCGCTTGCACCGCTGATTTCAACGACAGCCAGGAGCTCTTCATCACCCTTACCGAGATCCCCTACCAACCGTCCACAGCCCTTACCCCGGACACCGAATCAGGGGAAGGATCAAGCAGTGAGTGCTTTAAACATCTAAACATTTCATTTTAACATAAGTGGAATATTTATATTGTTAAGAATGGGCTTTTCAGTCACTCAGTTAAACATAGAAACTTTTATTTATAACAAAACAGGAATAATAACTATTTCAGTAATTTGTTGTTCATGATTTATTTGGCTTAGTAAACTTTTTACTACTAACTATGTATAGAAAATCAAGTACTGTCCGGATATTCATGATTAGTCCACAACACGGCCCCTCCACTCTGTAGTCCGTTATGCTCAACTTAAAGGAAAAGGCGGTCAATGTGCCCGGGAATGGACAGACAGTCCTCCTGGGATAGCTCCGCATAGCTCTCCTGGAGGTACCGCTCCAGCATGCGCACGAGGTTCAACGGCAGGGCAATCTTGTTTGGTCCCCCGTGGTAGCACACGTTCCCACGCCATGAGTCCATGAGGTAGTCGGGGATCAGTGCGCGGCACAGCATGGCGGCATATGGCCCAGGCCTCTGCATGCATTCACGCAGCATCCTTCCCCTCTCGGTCTCCGAGATCCTCATGAGGGTTATGTCACACATGACGCCCTGCTTTAAATTAGGGAGGGGAATGTTAGTATTTGGACTGCTTTACAGCCACGCGGTGGAGGCGGCAGAGGGGCAGCATACAGGGATCTTTCCCGGGGACAGCCGCGAGGTGGTGGGACAGGGGCAGAGCTCATGCTTCCCTGATTGCTGCCAGCAGAGAGTGGCCTTGCATTCAGTGCGAAAGGAGCCCAGTGCTACTATTACATGTTTAAGCTGCCACAAGTCTACGGCTTACCATGTTTGCCCGCAGCAGAAGTAGAGGTGTCCTGCAACGCTTCTCTGATCGCAACTGCAGGACCCCAGACACATAAGGCGAGGGCCGAAAATTCGACCTTGTCCTGAGTGCGCATGTGAAAGGTGCAGTGCATGGTGTTGTTCACAGAGAAAGACTATGCTCTTTGTTAGCAACTTCATTTATCTGGCTCAGGAATTTACTCCCTTTTTCCCATTCCCACAGACACATCTGCGACTGTCTCCCAACCCAGCCTGGCATCACACTCCCAGAGGCTAGCGCAGATTAGAAGAAGGAAGAGAAAAACTCGTGAAGACATGTTTTATGAACTTATGGAGTGCTCACGAGAGCAGGCAGCCCAGACGACACAGTGGAGGGAGAACTTGTCACAAATGCACAGAGCAGTCATGGAACGGGAGGAGAGGTGGCGCCAGGAGGACCAGCAGGCTACTCAAACCCTGCTTGGACTAATGAGGGAGCAAACGGAGACGCTCCGGCGCCTAGTGGATGTTCTGCAAGACCGGAGGCAGGAGGACAGAGCACTGCTGCTGTCTATCTCTAACCGCCCTCCCCCGCCACCAAGTCCCACACCCCCCTCACCAAAAGTACAAAGAAGGAGGGGCGGCAAGGGCCGTTAAAACTGTCAGTCGGCCACTGCACACTGCTGCAGCAATGGAAGGCTCTCGTTCCAAACTTTGAAAAGTCCTTTCCTACCCATCTCACACTAGCCCATGTCCAAGTTTCCTTCCCCCCCCCTCTTCATGTGCGGTTCGTAATAAAACATCTGTTTCTGTTAAGTACTGTTTCCGAGAGTGTCTTTTGGAGGGGATTCTGTCTGAAGGGGGGGAAGGGGTTTGTTACTTGGACAGGACAGTCACCTGTAGCAGGCTACAGAGGTGGGGGCAGGTCCAGCATCAGGACACATACACAGCACAGTCACCAGTTACCCTGGTCAGTCTGGGAGGCGGTTTTCTTGTTCTGGGGTGCGAGGGGGTTGATCTGTGACTTTGTGTCGGGGGAGGGCAGTTAGAGATCCTATGCCGCGGTCCTTATCCTGGATCACAGAGCCACGCAGCAGGGGATATGTTACCCTCCACCCCCTGCCAGAAAGTCACTTGGCCGACACATACATCCAGTCCCGCCCAGGACTACTGGCAGGCTGCGTTGAAACAACCAACGCAGCACTGCGGAGCCTGTCATTCCCGGACTTTAGAAGCATCATTTGCATCAAAACAGTAAGCCCGCCCCCCGCCACAGTCTGCGTCCCCGGTTTAAAACATTCCCGCGAAAACAGTAGAAAAGGGAACCTTGTTCATTAACAGAACAGAACAGATTTTATTTGTTGGGAAGGTGGGGAAGGGGGTATGTAACTTGGAAGGATAGTCAACAGTAACTGGGTAAAGAAACGGGGGCAGGTTCAGCATCTGTGTCCACAAAGTAAAAAGTCACTGTAGACCCTGTTCAGTCAGGAACCTGGCTTTCAAAGCCTCCCTGATGCACAGTGCGTCCCGCTGTGATCTTCTAATCGCCCTGCTGTCTGGCTGGACGTAATCAGAAGCCAGGCTATTTGCCTCAACCTCCCACCCTGACATATAGGTCTCCCCCTTGCTCTCACACAAATTGTGGAGCACACAGCAAGCAGCTATCACAATGGGGATATTGGTCTCGCTGAGATCACAGCGAGTGAGTAGGCTTCTCCATCTGCCCTTGAGACGGCCAAAAGCACACTCCACCACCATTCTGCACTTGCTGAGCCGGTAGTTGAATAGTTCTTTCCCTGAGTCCAGTGCGCCAGTGTAGGGCTTCATGAGCCAGGGCATTAGCGGGTATGCAGGGTCCCCGAGGATGACTGTAGGCATCTCCACATCCCCAACAGTTACTTTGTGGTCCGGGAAGTAAATACCTTCCTGCAGCCGTCTACACAGACCAGAGTTCCTGAACACCCTAGCGTCATGAACCTTGCCAGGCCATCCAACGTAGATATTGGTAAAACGTCCCCGATGGTCCACCAGTGCTTGCAGCACCATGGAAAAGTATCCCTTTCTGTTTATGTACTGGCTGGCCTGGTGGTCCGGTCCCAGGATAGGGATGTGAGTCCCATCTATAGCCCCACCGCAGTTTGGGAATCCCATCTCGGCAAAGCCATCTCTGATGAGCTCAACGTTTCCCAGGGTCACTACCTTAGATAGCAGTAGCTTGACGATTGCCCTGGCTACTTGCATAACAGCAACCCCCACGGTAGACTTGCCCACGCCAAACTGGTTAGCGACGGACCGGTAGCTGTCTGGCGTTGCGAGCTTCCAGAGGGCTATGGCCACTCGCTTCTGGACAGTCAGGGCTGCCCGCATCCGGGTGTCCTTTCGCTTCAGGGCAGGGGACAGCAACTCACACAGTTTGAGGAAAGTCCCCTTCCGCATGCGAAAGTTGCGCAGCCACTGGGATTCATCCCAGACCTGCAGCACTATGCGGTCCCACCATTCCGTGCTGGTTTCACGGGCCCAGAATCGCCGTTCAACAGTATCAACAAGACCCAGTGACAGCGAGATGTCCTGGGCGCTGGGTCTCATGTTCTCAGAGAGGTCGGAGCTAGTGTCCGACTTCATGCCGTCACGGTAGTGCCGTAGCCTCCTCTCATGATTGATCTGCAGCTGCCTCTCGTACAGGTGGAGGAGAAGCTGCGAGGCGTTGAGAACTGCCACAACTGCAGCGATGGTCGCAGCGGGATCCATGCTCGCACTGCTGTGGCGTCCGCGCTGTCAGTAATCAGAAAAGCGCGCGAAATTATTTCCCGCCGGCGCTTTCAGGGAGGGAGGGAGGGAGGGAGGGCTTGAGTGACGGACGGATGACGACAGGCGCCCAAAAGCACCCTCGACACATTTTTTTACCCAGAAGGCATTTGGGGCTCGACCCAGAATTCCAAAGGGCAGGGGGGACTGCGGGAACTGTGGGATAGCTGCCCACAGTGCACCGCTTCCAATGTCGACGCTTGCCCCGTTAGTGTGGACTCACAAAGTCTCACAAAGTCGAATTACTGTCCTTAGTGTGGACACACACGTTCGACTTAGTAATATCGATTCCACATAGTCGAATTAACTAAAATCGAAGTACTCTCGTAGTGTAGACAAGGCCTAAGTGTCATTTTCACAATTCTATCATTCAATGGTTTCATGTGTAGAGAGCTAGTTTATCTTATTTGATATATAGTATGATAACATCAAGTATTTCTAACAAGCGTAGTTTGTAGTTTGAATAAGTTTCATTTAATTATCATTTTGATGTACATTTCTGCTGATTAACTCATCGATTCAAACTGTTTAAAAGTAGTTTGCCAAGCTTGTAAGGAAACTAGGCTTCAGTTTAACAGTGTGAGAGACATTTTTTTTTTAAGTGAGCTGAAAGCAAAGCTGTCATTTTGTACCCTGATGAAGAAACAGTAAAATAAATAGCTTATGCAATAACACTAAACTTTTCACAAAATCAGACACTAAAACCATCCAGAAACAAAATGCAGAAATTATGGCATCACAGCACCCATTTTGATGTTTTGATTTTAGATTTCATGCACTACATAGACTTGAAGCACACTGTAAACTATAGACAAAGGCTTCTTTGTGTGGGTTTAAAAGATGTTTGCTCTTACATTACATTTTAAATAGGCAAACAAAATGAATATAGGCTTTACTGCCATAATATTTTATCAATTAAAATGTGGTATACAAAGTTTAGAATATAACATTTTCATAAGTTCAATTTACAGCTTTCCATATTCACATTCTGGGCTTAGTTATGGCTTTTTGACCATAGTCTCTGGGCAGGATTTGGCAACCCATCCCAGGAGAAGCTCCATTTCCCTTCCTTCTACTCACATGTGGCTTGTTCCCCAGAGGTACTGAGGGTCAGTATTTGTGTCCAGCCCCTGAAAACTAGTGTAAATGCAGCCAGAGGTGTGATTTTCCCATGTGTAGGGAAGGAATCTCTGCTGTGCGACGAGATAACTTTATTCCCCAGCCAATATGATAGCTCTTGGGGGTGGGGGTGAGCTCTTGTAAGCAAGTTGAAGTTAGAACATCCCAAAGGCTACTCTAAATTATGATGGGGGTCACACCAGCTGCTAGCTATCTCCAGAATTAGAGAAACAGAAAGGAAACTTAAAATGCAGCTCAGTGATACCCAAAGATCATTGGTCCCTGTCTTTAAAGCAATTTCTTACTATATATTTTTTTAAAGTATGGTATTATTGCTATTAGCCGCTAACTTGCAACAAAATTATGACAGCCCATGAGGCTTAGTGATGAGTGGCATGAAGTTTGCTTCCCTGTTTGAAGGAAGGATATCCCTGCAAAATGCTAACTTGTCTGACAGCATTTATTTTTCTTTGAACCCTGATTGTCTGTCTGTCTGGTAAATAGAGGGGCCTCCTGTTACACACCAGTTAACTGGAAGTATTCAGAATAAAATAATATATTCCCATTATACGAGAATTGATACACATTTCAACCATTCGGCATTTGTGACGACTTCTCCAGAAATCTCTCAGCTGATCTCTTCTCCTTTGCTTTAGCTGCTGAAATCTTAATCCTATCTGATCCCAGTTGTGTCTAGTGCAGTGAACTCCAGCAGTGAATAGAGAAGTGGAATCAGCAGCAGTAAGTTCACAGTCTTTAGGTTGTAAACTTGGGAGGTGCAATGGGGTACACACTGCACCGCTCCAGATTCAGCTCCTTGGCCCCTCTCCTCCATGAATCAGGGACTTCAGTCTGGTGCAACACCCGTATCAGTTTCCCACCACCAGTTTCCAACTATATACAGGCTTTACAACTGCTTGGCCTACCACAGGCCTGGCCAGCAACTGACTAGGAAGCTCCTACTTCCTCTGAGCCTGATCTCCCACTCTTAGTCTCCACTTCCCCCCTTTCTCTCACTTCCTCCCAGCCTTATAGCTCCTGCTAATAAGGCTGGCAGGTGTGGTCAGTTACTAGGCAAACATAGGACAGTTCCCCCAGCCCCAATCTATTCTCCCTGATTGGAGCTGGAGTGGCAGGAGCTGATTAAGAACTTCTCCATCAGCACCCTGCCACAGGGGGCAATAGCTGTCTTTTTAAATCTCTGCTATATCACTAATAAATAATCACACAACCATAGAAATGTAGGGCTGGAAGGGACCTCAGGAGGTCATCTTGTCCAACCCCACCCCCATTCCTATGGTGAGGCAGGATTAGAATAAAAATAAGAATGGTTTCTTTTGAAAAGTCAGTCATTGACTACAACAAAATTGGGAAGTCATAAATGAGAGGAAAATACCTCCTGGGTCTTGCTTATGCTACAAGATTGAATGGCCACTGTTAACCATTGATAAAAATTATTCTGTTTTGAAGTATAGACATGGTTTCACCTATCTAGAGCACAAGCCTGCACTAAGCAGGACTGTCCTATGTGTAAAACTTAAATATTCTAGCTAGTATACATCTAAGGACATTAATGGCTTCCCTTGGTAAGAGATTCTATTTTCTAACTGATGTCACTGTTAGAAATGTTTTCTTAATGCTTAATGCCTATTCTGGATTCAATGTCTTACTACTTGTAAAATCTTAAATCTCTCTGGCACAGATACTGGGTTAACTGCACTTTTGAACCACTTCAGCTCCAGTCTTCCTCAAGGACACCCACTTCAGACTCCCAGCCATCACTTCTCTCAGGTGGAGATCCTTGTCCCACTCCCTTCTAATCAGGATTTTAAATGCTGCATAGTCCCCTGTCTTATTCTGTGATATTCCCAGCAAGCCAGTCTGCCTAGAGGCCAGTGCTGTGCATTGCTTTGTTCCCAGGGCTATGAATAGTGCATTGGCAGCACTTACAACGACCACACTGCTCTAAGCAAGCTTTTTTATTCTCAATTCTTAAAACATTACAGAGAAAACATAAACAAAAAACAAAACAAACAGCCAGGTTTAAACATACCAGGAGTCACCAGTCAGTCTTGTGGGGCCCTAGTAGGCCAAATTCTTTCCCACCCTTCCACAAAGGCTGGGGCCTCCCTAGGACAAAAAGGTCCAGTCCATTTGCTGGTCCAGAAAGAAGGTCCTGTGTCAGTTCAAATTCAGCCTTTTTTATACCAAAAGCCCTTTCTTTGTGTGAGTGTCTGGAAAACCCAGAACAAACCATTATATTCAAATACCCTAGGGGTTGTGCTTCTCTGTAGTTAGTGCATCTTTTCCTGGTCTGCAAACAACAGGGCTTCCAGTCACAGTCTGTCCCTTTCCAGCTGCAGCTTCTCTTGCTCTAACTGACAATCCATCCACAGTCCATGTTACAGTGGTGCATTCTGCCTAGGTGGAGCACACTTGCTGTGTCTGTCAGCATCTTACCTGCTTCCATCCAGGGATTGGGTTCCAGGATTTCCCCTGCCTGCTTGTCTCCCTGCTGCTGGGCTGTGTTTCCTGTGATCTTGAACCATCATTCATTTTCAGTCCTCAGAGTATAGCAGGTCAACCAGCTATGCTTTGTCTGATCCTCAATGTTCAGCTGCCTTTCTCTCCATATCTCAACCAGGTAACTTTTTTTCAGCTGTTCATAACTCATTTTCCCCTGTCTCTCTTTTCACTATTCATTTCCTGAAGACACTGAGACTTTTCTCTGTTCTTTTTCTTTCTACAGGAAACAGCACTGCTGTTGGCACTTTACTGGCAATTCCACACTGTCGTAGATTACACATGCTGCCACCATATAGTCTCAATTTCAGGGTTAACTGCAAATTTGATTTCCCTCCTGGTCTTCCTTGCAGGCATCCAGACTTGTTGGTGATATTACAGTATGAGACAGTGCAGCCTCTACAACATAAAAAGGGAATGGGACAAAGGTCTCTACCTCAGGGAGGTGACTGCTGAGAGCCTGAAACCATAAGTTGGTGCCTTCAAAGACCAAGGTGGGAGGATATGTCTATGGTACAGTTAACCCTGAAACTATGACAATTTCCTCCCCCTCCCTTTGTTACTTCCAAGCAGTTATTTATGCACAATTGTGTATCGCCTCCCCTGTTGTCTTTTTCTCTAAACTGGGCATACAACATTCCTTTAATTTGTCATCTGGTTCAACAGCCAACTTCTTATCTATCTGATCATCATAGTATAATTATTCATCAATTTAATTTCTCAGCTAGGTTAACATGTGAAGATCATATTTCAGTATTATATTAGGATCATTGCATTGCCTGTGTATTAAATGTGTAATTGCCTCATAGAAGGACTATTGTGGATTGTCTATTACAATTTGCTTTTAAAACCCATTTTGTCCATTGTGCAAGAAATTGCTATCTTGTATTTACGTTGAAATTTTCTCCACTTGTTTGTTCAAATATTTACACTGTTGATGTTAAACGAACTTTGGATTTCCATTTTTACTTGTCTTCAATCATCTGATAACTCTGCCCTCAATGAGCTGTTTAAAATTATGACTCATAGTTCTGTTATCAATTCTAATGCTTCGGTCATATGTTGATGATCAGTTAGTGTAAGGAAGAAATAGCCCTCCATTGTAAAACAATGCTGTGAGGTATATGTGTAATGTAGACATTGCTTTATACCTTCCAATGAGGAATCTGACAGTGATCATTGTTGGAAACAGTATACCAGATCATTTTTTCTGTCTGTCTATGGCAATTCCTATGTACCTGTCCTTTTAACTTATTGAATTACAAATACACATATGAAAAAATGGGTATATTCATGAGTCTTTTGTGAATGTAATTTACCACAAAAGTTAGCTATTTCTGCTTAGTACATTTGTTAGTGGTATAACTGGTTAAATTCTTCCATATGGGTAAAATTGTGATTTTTTTGTTTGTTTGTTTTGTAAGTAGAAAGAGATTATTATGCCAAAAATGAATATTTCACTGGTAAAAAGTATCTTTTTTTATGAAAAAAATAGTATATAAAATATATTTGGATTTTTTTTGTAGAATATCAGGAAAAAAATGAGATTTGTTCAACTTCAACAAGATATTTTTTGCACAATATTACCTGTACACAGGCCCGCCGACGGGGGGGCAAAGGGGGAAATTGCCCAGGGGCCCGGGCAATTTAAAAGGGCCCGGGGGCTCCCGGCCGCCACCGCTGCTGTGACGACGGGAGCCCCTGGCACTTTTAAGTCTCCTGGGCGGGCCAAAGGGCTCCTAGGTGCACATGACCATGCTGACCAATCATGACGGCCTGTAGGGCCCCCCAAAGCATAGGGCCCAGGGCGGTCACGTGCATCTAGGAGTGATGGGCGGTCCCGGAAGTGACAGATTTGTCACTTCCGCCCTGGGCCCCGCCCCCCAGGGACGGCTCTGGCCCTGGGGCCCGGCATTGCTGTTGGCGGGCCTGCCAGTACAAATACATAATTTCATAATTACTTTTGAATTGCATATAAAACATACATATGGTGTTTTGCAAGATAAATAAATAGATACATAAAGGGCTTGCAAATAGACCTCTCACTCTTTTTCTTATTGCACCCAGAGAAACATTTCTTTACAAGTTGAATACATTGACCAGTTCTGACTTGGCATGACTTAACTTAGGTATTATACATTTGTATTTATAATTATAATTATAGTACAAAAATGAATATGAATGTATATTATATAGAAGATTGAGTGTTATTGAAGTCATTTTTAGGGAATTCCTTTATCAGTACTATAATTATACCTTGATTTGCAGCTCATTATTTGCTGGTTCATGAATTGTTAGTGTACAAGGTTATCATTACCACTAGATAGTAGAGCAGTAGAAAAATATATCTTGCACATGGATTATTTATATCACCTCAATCAAGTAGTAGAGCTAGTATGTCTCTTTAATTGAGTATGCCATCTTGGTTAAAGTTGCCTTTTCTGATGGTGAAAAAGTAGACTTTTTCTCAAAATTTAAAAATCTGACAAACATTTCTGTTATGTGAAACATAACTCATTGTCTTTGTATATCTCTATGTACAAGCATTTAGAGTAGTTGATTAAAATAATATTCATAATACTTCCTGCAGCCTCTTTGTCAGGAGGAGAGCAATATTTGAAAATCTGTCCTCCTTCCCTTTTGGCAGTTTTAAATTTCTCAGGTGCACGCAGTTGTGCCTGGCATAGTTCAGCTCAACAAAGAGACAATAGCAAACAACTGTTGTTTCAAGGATATCCGGCGTTAAGTAATAGTTGATCAGGCAAATCAGTACCACTCTGTGTAGATAGAGATTATATTCCAAACCAATCTAACCTCAGCAAAAAACAGTAACTTCCTAATATCCATTAGATCAGAACTTTACAAGTGAAGATAGGTTTCTGATATTCATGGAGACACTGAAAATATGAAAGCTGTTATTTTATAGCTCTTCTCCTAATTTATACCTCTTACATTATATCATAATTTAGTTAGTTAGATTACTTACAGCAAGAGCCTATAGACTGCTCACAAGCTATTTGCTACAACAATTTCCTCATTGTTTCTAATTTGTTCTTCACATGGTATAACTGGTCACTTAAGTCTCATTGCATATGTTGAGTTCACTGACTTAATGGCTAAATAGGATGGTTTGGATAAGTAACTTGTGGCTCAAATAGAAATGAAAATATACATTCTTGCAAGTACTATTGGCATGATGATTGCACAAATAATCTCAACTTTCTCTTTCTGTGTCCATTACTAGGACCCAAAAAGAATGTCCTACAAATATGTATGCAATGTTCAAAAAAATATTGCAAATACCATCAAAGCAAATTTAAGATTTTTATTTGAATGCAGGTTCACAAATACGGTTTTGTCATATTTTAGTAGCTGTTGTCATGATTGTGGATAGCCCTAGAGCAAAGAACCGTCAACTTTGTATGGAATTGTCTTGTAAAAGTACACATTTGTACATTTATTTAAGCTTATTTCTAGATACAAGCAGACTAACAGATATAAGTAATTTTATTTGGTACTCAGACAAAACTCCCATTAGCCCTGAATTGCAAGAACATTACTCATTTTACCTTGTTTTTTTGACACGTTCCTATTGATTTCATACTTTTAAAACTGAGTAAAAACCTCTGGATTTGACTCTGTGACTTCAGTGAAAAATTTGCTTGAGTAAGGACTTCAGATTTTGACCCTATGTGAATGTTTGGAATGTAAGAATATATTGACTTTGTTATATATCACTGATCTTTCCCCCCACTCCAGTATTGATTGTTGTCTGCAGTTAGAAAGTAATTATTGCAGTATGCTTATTTGCACCCTTGTGTCTTGTATAGTAGAAATCCCAGTGACATAAACATGCTGGGTGTGAGAGGGAGTGAGAATACACTGGCTGCAAGAGAAAGTGAGGGAGAATGTGTCAGTATGAGTAGGCTTTGTTTCTAACCATTCATAAAACTAGGCTCATGGTGATGTTCATGGGGATGTAAAATAAAAGTATTTGTAAATAGACTTTTCTCACTTTGTTTGTTTTCTCGTGGTCCCTGGAGAAACACAGAAACTAGAACTGTATTTTATGTGTAAGTAGTGTATCAGTTATCTAAAAGCCTAATATTAAAAGAGTATCTTCCATTAGGGGTACGTTGCCGTACTAAGTATATCATTGTCCCTGCTGTCACTGACAGCCCTTAAAAACTAAGGAATCCAGACTTTCATCCTTATTCACTTTTAGTAGCTTAAGTCCCACACATTCTGAAAGTTACGCATTTTGCTGAATAAATATGAACTTCAAGATGTAAAATTATTTGCTGAAATGGGGCCAGAGTATAGTACTACTGAATATTAGTAAGGGTGGAAGAGTCAGGCCCCAACTTTGAGTGCAACTTTCAAGATTGAACTAGACTGTATATTGCATTAAAGATAAAGACATTAATAAAGTTTGTTGGTGACCTTGGGCATGAAGAAACATAACCATTCTCACTGTGAGATAGTATGAAAGGCAAGCTTCCTGAGTAGCTAAAGAAAACGAGAAGATAAACATAGGTTGATGATTTCCACCCATGGAGGCACCATGGCTCGAAAGGTTCTATGGCAACATTTCTGCTAATTCCTGCTCTGCTGAACATTTCAATTTGTAATATTTCTAGTTTGGCAAAGAGATGTAAAAGAGAAAAACAAACATCGTAAAACAAAAATCGTAAAACAAGTGAGACTTTTGTATTTTATTTTATTTTTTTAAAGTTGCCACTCTGCAAATAACACTTGGCATTTTGGCATGGTCTAGAGGTTAAGGGACAAGCCTGGGAGTCTTGAAGACTAGTCCAACTCTGGCTTCCTGTGTAACCTTGGACAAGTCAATTAATCCCCCTATGACTCTGTTTCCCCAGGTGTAAATTAAAATTAATATAGTCATGGTGTTTAAAGCCAGAAGGGACCACCAGATCATTTAGTCTGACCACCGGCATACCACAGGCCACTACCACCACCAATAACACTTTGTGAAGTTCTTCGAGATCATTGGATGAAAAGATAACTGATACACTACTATAAATGAGCAAAGGATGTGTTTGTCTCCTAGAAGTAATTATGTAGCTAAACAGATAGTTTCAGGAAGTCCACCCCATATACATCTCTAATAATGTGGAGGGAACAGGGGTTTGAAATATTCCAAATGGATAGGTCTGACCTTAGAAACTATAGTACATGACCACAGATCTTCTACTTGATTCATTTCTTTCTTTTCTTTTTAAAAAAAGATTTTCTAGACATTCATAACTGTATGTCACATGATGAGTCCAGTAAAACAAAGTGTAAATCACATTTACATGTCTCTTCTGGGCAATATATTAAGCTCTGACTTATGGAGCATGCCTTTTGGAAAAGAACAAATTGGTGTAATTTTTCTTCTTGTCTAAATAGAAGATTAATATTTATACTCCAGAGAAAACTGAAATATTGAGTTTTATGATTTAATGATGAAATAAAGCTTTTCTTCTTAAAGCTATTGAAATACTACTTTGATGCCTAGTCTTTGAAACACATTAGACAAAATTTACTATCTTTTTAATTGTGCTAATGCTAATCACTAAGTGTTGCCTTTGTGGGTAAAAAGGAGCCAGTTAAGGATCTCAGCATGTTCATAGGTTGCTGTTTTGTCATAATCTAAAGATTAATGCCTGTTTTATATGAACCTAACTTGCTAATTAAAGAAGAATGGAGAAAAGTGAAGCTTTTGGGAGTCACTCCAGTTATTTAAAGACTGAAAGATAAAATAATTGAAGGTCTAGCACTTGGCAGTGAAATGGTTAGCCTGGGATGAACCCTGAAGGGTTGTCAAGATTCAATAAAGGCCTCCAGTGTATGGAAGGTAATATACTAAACTTCTTCAAATTATCCAAACCTTTCTCCCCTTAATTGCATTAGAAGACGAAAGCCCTATAAAGTTAAGATTTTCACATTTCAGCAATTGTATGCTTGAGATTTGAAAAGGAGATTAAGAATTTGTTGTAAACTGAGAGTTTCATTTGATTCCATGAAAATTTCAGAATGACTGAAGTAATTGTACAGAAGATGGAAGAGTGAGAATGACATCGTTATATGATTTCTGCAGAAGAAAACCAGCAAGTTGTCCTGAGAGCTAAATGATGTGCACTGAAGAAGAAAGCATAATGTGGCAGGAAATAACTGTCAGGAACAGAGCAGCCAGTTCAATGTTTGCTCCACCCTAAATCCTGTGTATTCACTTCTGTTGCTTCTAGCTAAATACTCTTTAGGCTTTTTGCGTTTTTAAGTGAGTCAGCCTGGCTGGGAGTAAGAGAGAACAGATTGAGAGAAGCCATGATGTTCTTGTTGCCATGAACATCTCTCCAGGGATTCCTGCTGGTGGAAACAGCAGGAACTTCTCCTCAGCACCTTCTTCCTGACAGCTTTAAATTCCACACATGTTCCTAACTATGCTGCTTCTTTTAACGTATGTCACTTTTAGATTATTTTGGATTAGATTAATCCAGCTGCCAAAAATACAACTTTCAATATTCCAACTCTCAGAACCCCATCTCCCTTCTCCAAAATGAGAAGCTGTAGAAAACACTTCGTAAGATACAGAGCCTCATTTTCACTTGAAATATCCTTTCTAATAATAGATCAAAAGCTTTTGGTTTTGGCTGGGTTGGAATTGGTTCAAAGCAGGGACTGCAGAAGTGTAGCTTGGATTGGTTTGTTTGTTTTTAAATGAACAATGGCTAAGAGAATTTGTTATAGGATAAAGGGCTTTTCATTTCTAGGACACTGGTTCTAATTGAGTCCAGGTCAGTAGTTGCTTTAAGTCATTACGAGCTGATGGCTCTTCAATAATCTAGGTGAAATGAATTGCTGTTCTCAGTCCAATTTGTAGGGGACAGGTGTCCACAGAAGAATACTCTCTTAATTATCAATTACTTGCATCTTTGTCGGCCTCAACATGAGGCCATGGATTTTGAAAGGACATAAACCCCGCTTTCACCTGGAGTTGTGGTCCCTCCAGCTCAGGGCTGAGACACAGAGTTGGACACTGTATGGAAAGTTACTCTTGGCTTGATATTCCATTGTTCTGCTGCTTTTGACACCAGTGCAAAGTGGGTATAAAATGCTACCAAATCAGAATAGTAGCGTTTAGTATGCACTCATTTTGCATTGGTGTAAATGACTACACAAGGAGCAAAACAAAAGAGTAAGCTTCTGCTACTACCTGTACAGTACTGCTTGCTCTGCACTAGATAAAATGGATGGATGTGGATAAAAAAGCAGTATATTTGGGAAACAAATGTTTAAAATGCCATATAATGTGTCGTAAACAATTGCCTCTCCCACTAAGTATGGATGCGGTCAACTGATCTTCATTGCAGAAATGCTGTCTTCTAGCAGAGGCACCATTGCAGCACTCTGGGGATTCAGATTCTCTTGTTCAAAAGGTCCCTGCTTTGACTGCTATGTGCCTACTCGTTGGAGTCTCTGGCTGGCTTCTCTCTGCATCCCACATGGCAGGAGGAGGGCGGGGGAAGAAAAGGAGGCATTGCCTGCGTCCTCATGTCCCCAGAATGTTGTTCTAGAGCCTTCAGAGTATCCTATGATTAGGGCCCTACCAAATTCACAACCGTGAAAAATGTTTCACGGACCGTGAAATAAGCCCTTCCCCATGAAATCTGATCTCCCCCATGCAACTGGGAGCACCAAGCTGGGGGCTCCTTTCTGCGAGTCCCTGCCGGGCAGGGAGGGACTGGACTTGCCTTCCCCTGAACAGCCGCTCTTGGGGGGAGATCAGACTCACCTCTGAGTGCCTCTCTCTAGTGCAGGAAGCTCTGGGGCTCAGATGTCCCCCTGCTCCTAGGAGTGCCCCAGCCAGGGACACCTAGCTGCGAGTCCTGGCTGGGCTGGGGAGGGAATCAGACGCACCTCCAGGTACATTTTGGGTTGAAATTTCAGATGTGAAATTGACCATGAAAATGATCAAAATGGACTGTGAATTTGGTAGGACCCTACCTATGATGTACCAATTCAATGATATTTTATAGTTTGGATGATGGGACTCAGTGTTCTTCCCCCTTTGTTTGGAGGTGAAAGCCCACTGAGATTTTAATTAAATAAAAAATTGACAGGAGGTAGAAACCCATTCTAAGTGGGCTGTGTTGATGTGTCTAAAATTCAGTCTGAAGAAAAATAGGACTGTTACTGCCTTTTTTTTTATTTTTAACTTCTGAGAGTGAGTGTAACAGGGGCTTTTCCTTTCTTCCTCCAATTATGTATGTGTACAGGGGAGGCTAGTGGATTTATATACACACTACTAAGAAGGAAATAGGTTGAAAAACAGCATTGTTTTGTGTCAGTACTCACTACATTATACAGATTTAGGTTTATTGGCTCTGGTTCTGGCAGAGAAAATCCTCCTGGCTCTGTGTGATGTGATGCAGTTATTAAAAAGCATGCTTTTCTAACATAAGAAGCATTTAGTGGGTCACACATTTACTGTGTTGTTTACAGCAGGCTGGCCTGTTTAAATTGCCAAGACTGCCTAGCTAGATGGCAAGCTCTAAAATATAGTACAGCAGAAATACAGCTGAATACGTCAATTTTATCTATGTTTGGTTCAAGTATTCTTAAGTGTTGTTGTTCTAAACTTTTATTTATTTAGAATTAAAACAGGGGGGGGGACTCAAGCTTTAGGCCCTTTGTATTAAAAATAACTGAATAAAAAGATACACTATATAAACATTGTTAGTGGGGTTCTTCGGATATTTCATGAAATGGATAATAACCAGCTCTCTTATAATTCCAGTAGGAAAATGTAATAAATGTAATTCTCTTCCTCTGGTACAAGTACAGTAGTCACATTTTAAAACTTTACATTTTTCTTAGATAACTAAACACCACTGTATTTGCAATATCCCCCTCGGTGTTCTCCATAGGAAGTATAAAGAGTACAATGAAAAATGCAGAGGCAGAATTAATCTATTTTAAGTGCAATGACTGTATTACACATTTTTTATTTATATGATTCTGTAACAGCGCAAAATTTTGTGGTTTTAGTAAGAAGTGTTACACCAACATTGTGCTTAGTTTTTCTTAGGTGTTGAATATGAACTGCTCTCATACATTTCAACTGGAGGACTTAAATAACAACTTTCCCCATAAAAGTGCTTTACAAATATAAATTAATTAATCCTCATGCCAAACCTGGGAGGTAGCTAATTAAGTAATTTTTACTCCTATTTTACAGACAAACTGAAGCAGAGAGTTTGATTGACATGCCAATGACCATAAAAAGAATCTGTCAGAGCCAGAATTAGAACTCTGATATCCTTGGGTCCAATTCCTCTGCTCAGGCCACTAAGAACACCATATTTCTAACACCTACCTCCTTAAAAATGTGTGTATTAATTATGCCAGATTGATAATGTAGATTGTGTGCTTCTAATGCTAACCAGTTAAAGAAATATTGCCTCACTGTTCCTTAACAGTATCTGTGTGCTTATTTTTTCAATATTTAAACCTTTTAATTGTCAAAGTTTCAGGAATTTTGTCTTCCTTTGAGAGCCATGTATACTGTGGAGACAGTCTTCTTCCTTTTCACAAACTTATTCAGTTTCTCTAACCTATTGTATTTGAATTACCAAGATCCGCCAATCTTATTGGGAAATGGGGGAGGGATAGCTCAGTGGTTTGAGCATTGGCCTGCTAAACCCAGGGTTGTGAGTTCAATCCTTGAGGGGGCCACTTAGTGATTGGGGGCAAAAATCAGTACTTGATCCTGCTAGTAAAGGCAGGGGGCTGGACTCAATGACCTTTCAAGGTCCCTTCCAGTTCTAGGAGATAGGATATCTCCATTAATTAAGAAAAAAATATTGGACTGTGTTATTTTTGCTCTTTGGGTGATATACTTTTGCAAATAGGTCATCAGAACATAGCATATCATTCCTAGCTAAATTCTAACCTCCTTCTGTTCCCTCTACTTTTTCATTTAGAATAAACTACATGCACTTTAATTCTTGTCCTCAGCTGTTGTGTAGCATTGTTATGCTCTATAATAGCTGCCATGTTCCCTCACAGAAGTAGGTTGCTCGGTGGACGCAGTGATTCGTGTATGTACTCCGTAAAGTGTTTTGATCTCTTTTGGATTCAAAGGAGTTTCATGCATGTAAAATGTGCTCTTTACTGTTACTGTTATGAGTTTCATAAGAAGTCAAAGGAAACATTTCACTTACTGCAGTAATCCAAAAGAAATTATCTTAGTTCTGTTCCTTTTTAAAGGAAATAATTTGAAATCCTATTGTGCTCAGTAGATCATGGATAATAAAGTTCTTCTGAGAGGTAGAAAGAGAGACCATTCCCACCTTCATTAGCAGTGCTAGCCTGATCAATAAACCATGATTTCATTGACAGAAAAAAGGAAGGCATAAGCACAATAGATTTGTCACTAAAGGAACCACAACAAATTCCTTCCTCTTATTTTCTGAACACAGAAACCCATCAGTTGTGCAAATAAATATTCTAATGAGAGGGTGATTGAGCCAGATTTAAGTGTGAAGTGTTATGCTTTATTGGGACTCCTTGGTCAGGGTGGATTGATTCAAATCAAAACAAATTAGATCAACTATTTTAATCATAATTTAAATCAGAAAGCAAGAAACTTTGATTTAAATAATTGATTTTAATCTTCCTTTGCATTTGTACTTTTTAATTATATTCCTAAAGAAAGGTTGATTCTCATTGGTTGGTAACTATTAAAATATGTTGATTTGCAACTAAACATAGCCTTTACATTAAATTTGTTTTTCTTCTTGCAAACCAAGAGGATATGCTGTATCTATACACTCAATTAAGTAATTATATATCTTAGCACACTGACTCAGATTCTTAAAGTTTACATTTTATATTATGTTAAAATGGTAAATGATGCATTTCTTATTTACTGGGTGATTTATTTATTTTAATTCATACGTTGTGTCAAATTCTATTTGGATGGTAATTGGAATTCAATTAAAAATACACAAATCAGGTTTTATATTTTTTTGTTTGTTTATTTATGGGTTTGGGGGTTTTTTGGTAAATTTAATTGATTTTTTTTTTCTGGTCACCGTGTCCTTGAAGATAATAGAAAATTGTAAATTTAGAAATTTCTAAGTTTTTATTCTTGGATTAATAGAAGTGAACAAGCTTTCCTGCTTTTTTCAACTCTCAATCAGTTTCTTAACTTTAAATGAACTAGACATTGAACTGAACTATTTGAGTAAACTGAAATGAAGAAAATATTCTCTACACCTGCAGAAGAGGCTATTGTCTGGCTATGCTGAAAGAATGACAGGAGACATTAGATATGGGTTTAATCGGGCCGCAACTTTATTATTAGACAGATGTCTGGGACTAACACAGTGGATAAAATGTGTGCAGTGCAGGTGCAAAATTTATGTCCCTCCAGCAGATTCACTGCCAGGACCTTACCAATTCCAGCCAATTATGGGGCAGGGGGGGACTTTCACCAGCCCCCCCCCCTTTTCATCCAAGTCCCTCCAGCAATTCCCTTGCTGGGCCCTTACCGACCACACCCCCTCATAGGAGGGGTTAAGGTGGACTATAATGAGCGGGGGTTTGGCTCCCTGCTGTACCAATCAAACGAGTCCCCAACTGCTCCCAGCTTTCTCCATTACCAAGCACCTCTCCTTAATTCCTTTTCCAAGCCATTTTTTTGTTCTTTTGTTTTTTGTGCCTTAATTTATGGAGTACCTGCACTGAACATGCCAGGCCCAGCTGACCTTTTTAAACCCTTCATTCCGAGGTGGTGAGTCATCCACCACACTGACTGCTCTTCCAGCAGCTTTACATGTTCCCTCCTCCGCCAAGCCAGAAAGCATTGCCTTCTTCTCCCAGCCAGCCAGCCAAACTCCTCCCTGCTTAAGTGCCGGGTGGCAATTGGCAAAAGCTGGTTTAGCATGCCAACACACTGTAGTTTCAGGTGCTTAGTTAGTGGCTTCCATTGATTCAGTGCTTTTACTTTCTTTACAACTTCAGCAGCAAACATGCATTGCCTAATCTTATTTTCCTTTTATTTAATTTACATGATCTTAATATATAGTAAATTTAAGCCTTAACACAGGTTGTCATAATTTCCAACTTAATTTTGAAAAGGTTTATTTTTAAAAGAAAAATGTGTGCAATTTAAATAAAAAATCCAATTTAAATTAAAAAATCTGATTATTTTTATTTATTTGTTTTTAAAAAATCTGTGATTTTGAACCACCCTGTATTTGGTCAATGCAACATTAACACCTTATTATACTGTGGGACATTATTTGTAGCTTTTCATTAGTACTAAAAGGTTATAATATTAATTTTCACCTCTTCCCTGGAGAATTTTAGATTAGGTAGGAAAAGTCTTCTTTTGGATGTTCGTATTTCTGGGACACATTTTCTGACATAGTTCTGAGTTCTTTCAGTATTCTTTAAATTAGTTTAAACTGGGATTTTGTCCATATTGTCTGCAACATGTTCCATTAGAGCAAATGTTTGCAAATAGCTTCAAAGCAGGGTTTTTTGGTATAGTCTCATCAAAATACTATGTTGTATTTTTTCTTTAATATGTATAAACATATTTGTACAAATGTTTCTCCACAATAAATCAGCTTCATCACTTGCCTGCCATAACCTTATTTTCTTGAGTTAAACTGATTCTAAACAAAGGTGGACTAGATATAAAGAAACAAACCTATGTATTACAAATCTCCTGTTTCAGAGCCTTATCTTAAACTCCCGAAACACATTTTATTTCCCCACTCATGTGTTTCCAAATACATCAGCATATTTTATTCATTCAGCTCCATTTATGTTCTGACTTAGCAGGAAATGAACATGTCTCAATGGGTATTATAATGATATATTGGTGAATAAACTGATCTGTTTTGGTTCAATTGCAGATGCTGGCTTGGCAGTTAAATTACTTTTTGTCTACCACCTTTAGATCCAATCTGCCATATTTATTATAACCATATCTCTGAAATTTATTTCATGTTAAATGCTTCTTTTCTGACTAGGTGATACTTGTCAGTCAATTTAATTGAAATCTCCTGCTGACCTTTTATTTGGAACAGTTTAAATTTCCAACAGTCCTTTGAAAGTTCTTTTCCCTTTGATTCAAATTAGAATCCTTAAATTACCAAGGTGTGGAAATTGCATGCCAATTAACCTTATGAAACTGCATGCTAATTAACTTTACAAACAATATATCTTTTACAGAGATTGTTCAGCTGAGTTTGCCAGATGATCAGAAAATAAGTATCACTACAGCAACAGTAGGACAAAGTGCTGTCCTAAGTTGTGCCATTCATGGAGCCCTGAGACCTCCTATCTTCTGGAAAAGGAACAATGTCATTCTAAATAACTTAGATTTGGAAGACATCAATGTAAGTAATGAAGGGTTCCAAAATGATTTAATGTCCTCATTATAAAATGTTAGCCATACAAAATTAGCAGTGTTGTTTGACAAGCTGATAATTGCCTCTGATGGGATATTACTCACAAATGTTTTAACCAGATGTTTGCTAGTAAGATAGAAAAGAGAGGAAGTGAAAGAGCTAATATGCTTGTTTTTATTTATGTATCTTTGCCTTATTTTGTGTCATACTGAGCTGGATATATTTAATTGTGACTGTTTCTTTACAGCCTAAACCAAATGAAAATGGAATTGTTTTCAGATCTTTACTTATCTATTGTTTTGTAATGATCGTGCACTGTTATAATATGACCCCAGCAACGTTTGGATAATCAAGTTTGTGAAGTATATGCAATTTGAGATAGAGTATCTGTCTACTTACCTTGGTGAATTCTGGGTTTAGCATATCTCTGCTGACAAATGTAGAGCTATATTTAGGTTTTTAGACAATACTTGTCCATAAAATGAAGCAACCAAGAAAATATCTTTCAAGTGTAGTATTTTAATATCTGGCACATATTGTAGTTTTAATTTAATTATTGGTCTTTTAGTGCCAGTGTTCACCAGTTTGTCCATGGTCACTTGTTCATCAGCAACTGAGTTTGTTATACCTTTTATGATGACCAGTAGTGACTGCAACGTCTACTTGTGCTCCCATTTAAGTCAATGATAAAACTGCCACTGTAGTGGAGGATTCAATAGTAAGAGTCACACACAGAGAAATCAAGATGTATCCGTTAACTGTTTCAGAGAATGAATATAGCAATGTAAGAATATTAAGAAAGGTTAACATATTAAAATATAATTGGTGTCATACTACATATAATAACATCAAGATCTTGTCCATGAAAATGAATCATGGTACAAACAGATCATAATAAGAAGAGTAACTGCTGACTTTTTTCTTTAAAAAGGGAAACTTTTTCATAATAAAGGACTTACTGTGAATAGGAGTCTTTATTAAGAATCTGATAGTGTATATTGTATATCTTTATGTGATCATGATTATCACTAATTTTTGGTAGCATTTTAATTATAAATCACTTTCTTTAGAATTACAATTTTGCCACACACAAAAACAAACAAACACCTCCAGATGAAACTGGCCATACAAACTTTTTAAAGTTTCTGTTTAAATTGTGCTAAAGTAATAATGTTTAAATTATTATTTTTTTGAATTTATTGCTTTGGTCTGGCCATTTTAAGTTATCAAATATAAAAACTTAGAACTGTGAGATTTTATATCTTTTGTTTCAAGAAAATCTCCATATTAAAGTTATTCTTAGATAGGTTTGGAAGGATTTCATTTTTATCAGTAAATGTCAATAAACGTTGATATCAGTGTACAAACACAAACCGAAGAAAAATATTTACCTCGATAATAATTGAAATTTACAGATAGGCAAAGTAAGAAAAATCCTGCTTGAGAACCTATTGGAGTTTAATTTAAGGCTATTTTCTTTGACAATGATGTTGATCATTTGTGTTAACGGTTATAAGGCTTTAACTTCTGAATCTCAACATCTACTGTCATTAAATAATTATTCTCTAGCTCTCTTATTGTCTGACCCCCCCATAATTTCCCACAACTGTGAAAACTTAAATTGATAAAAATGGGGGGGTCGAGCTTAACACCCATAATTTTGCACAAGTGTAAAAAATGTACATAGATAAAAATTGAATAAATGCTTAAAAATAAACATTGATATTATCCCTCAAAATTATATTAAAATAATCAAATTCTGCCAAGCCTATTCATAGAACACCGAGAGTGTACATAGCACTTTATAGGCAAATAGGAATATTCCTGCCCCATAAAACTTGCAATATGATTTAGTCATGGCTCAGGATTACATTACAAACACAGGGAGATCACTGTTGTTAGAATAATAAACTACCAACGATACAAGTTGTATTGATCAAAAAAAACATGCTACCATCCACTCAAGAATTTGCTTCCAATTCCAGTTGTTTGTCCTGCTTGCAGGCTTATATAAACAGAGCATATCATTTGCAAGCATTCTGATTTTCAGTTGTTGCACTTTTCAGAAAATTTTGTATGGATGACATGTCAGCAATCAATTAATATTTCTCCCATCCTTTCTGATCTGCCACTTACCTCCATAGCACCTTTCTTCATCCTCCAACTAGTCCAAGAAAGTTTGAACTTACTTTTGAAGCTAAAATCATCACAAGCATAGATGGGCATAAATGCATTGACTTCAAGGGAGTTGCACCAACTTACTCCAATGTTGAATTGCAACTCCTTAAGTCGTTGCTGTTCCATGAGAATTATTTTCCATGTTGAGCTATTTTACATCACTTTGATCTACGTTTTTTCTTTATTTCTCCAGTTCTCCTCGTGGATTTTCAGGTGTTTCTTTGCTTAGTCCATGCCCTTCCAGTCCCTGGTTCATTTGATATTCTCCATCTATTTAGTCCATTTACTTTGAGAGTTGTCATGCAGTCCTTATATAATATCCATTTAGGCAAAGTAGCAAAAAATAAAAACCTGGGAGAACAAAGAACAGTAGTTGGATAGCTCCACAGAGGATTTTAAATCCCACTACAGAAAATGAATTTAGCACTTAAAGATACCTGGATCTTAAAATAAACATTTAAAAAGAGAACAATTGTGTGTTACAATTTATACCATACTTTAGCTAACAAATAATTTGTTGTACTTACTGAGGCAATTTTAACATTCAAAGTAGTTGCATAATTTCAAATATCTCCAGAGGGGATGTGTTTTGCGCTCACCTGTAATTATATTATAAACTATGGTGTATTTGCTTAGCAGAGAGAATCAATTTTAATTTACAGTTATACAACAGCAGCATAGTCTAGTGTCATTAGTGGCACACTATTTTTTAAATAACATGACAACAGATGACCTGGAAGGACAGCAAAGGACTTTCTGCCAGCAAAATGCCTCAGAGATCAGTTTCACTGGATGCCAGTGTAACCCTCACACCTTCTGGGTGTGGTGTTCTGTCCCATCAAGTGACACCGAGACCACTTAGAGTTAAATGAGTCTGCTCTACAGCCTTAGCTAAGAGCCAGTGGGCTTTTAGCTCATGCTATAGAGGCTCTTGCACTAAGCTCCATAGGTCCCAGGTTCGATCCTGCCTGCTGACGAGCAGGGTCTGTCAGCATTACACCAGTACTTGTGTGAGAGATTGATCCTGCATCGGCCTAAGCAGCACAGCTGCAAGCATGAATAGAATTTGTACATCCTGGCAAACACACATGAAAAAACTCCAGATTTAGAAAGATGACAGCCTTCCCCTACATACAGCTTTTCACACAGCAATCTGGGGTGAAATCCTAAACCCACTGAAGTCAATGGGAGTTTTGCCATTGACTTCAATTGGGTCAGGATTTCATTCCATATATCTAAATCACCCATTATAAACTCCAGTTTTGTGCCATAATACATAAATGGAAAAGTGGAGTCAGAAATAGGCTAGGGCCTCCTTTCATCCAATCCTGAAGATTTAATCTGGGTACTGAATAGCTACTTTGATCAGGTATCCATTGGTGTTGTTTTCTTTAAACTCTGAGGACATAAAATATAGAAAAAATATTGTCTCCTTTTACTGTTCTCCACCCTCTCATCTCTTTACCCACTCTCTGCCAGCAATAGCACTTTTCTTTCATTACAACACGTCTGGTCACTCTTTTAATATTATTATATTTATACTACAACTAGTCAGATAACTAGTCCACTCTAAAAGTTTGTTTTGCTGACATAACTAAATTGGTTGTTATTTCAATGATCTCCGTTTAGCATCTAGGTTTTAAGTAAACTAAAGGCATCCCAGCTATTTCTGAAGTACCTTGATGGGAGGAGAAATATGCTGTTCCTTTTAGGAAATGTGAATTTGGAAGGAAAAAACAATTTCTCTTTTCTCAACAACAACGTTAGAGATGTTTTGGGGTTTAGCTTTCACTGGTAAAGACAGCAGCATATCAAATACACATCTGAGGCGTAATCATCCTGCTTTGTCCTGCACTGTGAGGGAAAGAACTTTTCATGGGATCCACCATTTTCTTACACAGGGAAGTATCAGCTGCCTGAGAGATACACTTACACCCTACCTGCATTTGCAAAGGCATGTTCCTTCTTGCCCTCTCCCCATTTTCTTTCCCCAAAGCCCATCAGTGAATCCATGAGAAGTTAATATCCCAGAGATAATGCTCCTTTCCGTAATGTGGAATTCTGTTTCACTAAAGATTCCAATCACATCCTCTGTGAAGGAAGCCTAAAGGGGGAAGCAGTTGACACAACAACCACTGAAGAAGTACAGGGCTTCCTCAGAGACGGCCTTCTTTAGATATTTTAGGATACATGGATTGTTGGAGTAGAGCCCCCCTGTTAGAACTGCAAGGGAGAAACCTGCCCACACTCCACTGAATGGTTTGGAAAAAGCTCTTAGGAGGACCTTATGGAGTACTCCTTGTCCATGGACCTGTCCCGCAGGATGAAGTGATCAGGCCCTTGTTTTATGATATTGTATGTATTATAAGAGGAGGATGCTTTAGATATTTGTGGCTGATGGCAATATTCTTAGATATGGTTATCCTTTGTGCCAAACAGAATTTTGTATCCTCTATTTGTTCTGTATTCAGATTAGAATTTCAGTCTACCTAGATAAAAATACAGTATTGTTAGGTAAACTGGCTTCTGACTAGCTAGTTTTAAAATAAATTCTTTAAAATTTCCCTCAGTAAATAATGGTCAGTCAACCAGCAATGCAATTCGTTGCCACATATTCCACTTGGTGCACAATCTTTAGTATGTGTTCCCAACAGACTGTATGAATGTCATTTTAACAAACTAGTTGTCACTTTTCCTCATAATTTATTTTATTGACACACTCGAACTTCTCTTGCCTTGCTCCTATACTTTTTATTGATTATATTTTCTGAAGTAGTCACATTTGATTAATAATAATTCATCAAAGTTGCCACATTTCTATTTTGATCTGTCCTTTATCTTTAGATATTAAGAGTCTTCCAAGTCTTGAGTATTATTTACTTTTTTTCTCTTTCTTTAATTTGATCAAATACCAATACTGCTGGCTCTGTTAGATCTTTAGAATTAAATATCAAAACAATTACATTTGTTTTAAATTTTCACTGATACAACTGCCTATTATTTAATAATACATACACCTTTCATCTTTTTTAGTCCTTACGGCTCATACAAGATAGTTTGTATCTTTTATTTATTTATATTTTTATGGAAAAAGTATTTTGTTTTGACCAGTGTTATCCCTATATTTACTAGCCCTTTTCCACAATCACTTTTTCCATCTCTTTTTTGGACCCTTATTCACAATGAGCTGTATTTAGTGAAATAGTGGTATTATTCACATGATCCACTGGCATTCAAGGAGTAAGACTTGTATGATCAGGCTCTTTTTATATGCAGCACCTCATTTGCATTCATCTGTTTGAACATTAAGAGGACTCTGTACATTTATATTTTGATTGTATTTTAATATTTTTCATTATGTTGTTCACTGCTATAGAGTAGGTGCTATGGGTCTAGAGATCTGCTCAGCACAGGAGAGAAAGGGGAAGGAGGTGCATTGGGGTGCCAGTTACAGTTCACCAATAATTTGGGTTGTTTGGACTTGGTATATGTCAGAGCTCTAGGTGCTCTGACTTAAGCTAAGAGGGAACAGTCTCCCAGAACCTTATGCCAACTATAGTCTGAGCTCTGGCCACATTTGATATGTTGGTGGCTAGCTAGTTATGTCAGCTATATGTCAACTGGAAATTCTGCCATGGTGGAAGAATTCCCTGCTGGGGAGATACATGGGCTTTCTACTTCCTTTGTGCCACAGGGTTATTGCAGAAGTAGCATTTGCCTGAACCTCTGCTTGTTGATATCATTTCAATGGGAACAAAATCAAGCTCAGAGGGCCAAACTGATCAAGACACACAGAAGTATGAAGACAAACAGGGATGGATTTAAGTGACAGGCCTCAACTTTATTAATTTAACACCATGGAAGGGTGCTTTCTAACTCATCTCTCCCAACTCTCCCATACCAGGCATTTAAGTGGGCTAAGAGACCAGAAAAGTTAAGGACAATAAGGGTTTTTTTTTTAAATATATTAGTAACAAAAAGAATCCTGACAATGATATTGACTTAACATTAGATGGAAATGGTAAAATTATCAATAGCAATGCAGAAGAGGCAAAGGTGTGCAGTAAATATTTCTGTTTTGTATTTGGGGATAAAAATAGATGATATAGTCTAATCATATGGTGATGGTAACTCTTTCTATTCCACTAGTCTGTCTGGTGGACGTTAAACAGAAACTACTAAAGACAGACATTTTTAAATCAGCGGGTTCAGATAAGTTACAGCCAAGAGTTTTAAAAGAGTGGCCTGAAGAGCTCACTGGACCATTAATGTTGACTTTCAGGGAAAGTTCTAGAAGACTGGAAGAAAGCTAATGCTGCGCCAATTTTTAAAAAGGGTAAATGGGATGACTTTGATAATTATTAAAGACAATGGAAAGGCTGATACAGGCTTTGATTAATAAAGAATTAAAAAAAGAATGATGTATTTACTGCAAATCAACAGGAGTTTATGGAAAAATAGATCCTGTCAAACTAAATTGATATCTTTGTTGAGATTACACATTTGGTAGCTAAATGTAATAATGTTGATGTAATATACTTAGACTTCTCTAAGGCATTTGGCTTACCATATGACATTTTGATTAAAAAACTAGAACAATATAAAATTAACATGACACATATTAAATGGATTAAAAACTGGCTAACTAATAGGTCTCAAAATGTGATTGTAAATGGGGAATCATCAGCAAGCAGGGATCGGTTCTTGGCCCTATGCTATTTAACGTTTTTATTAATGAAGAAAGCATAAAATGATCACTGATAAAGTTTGCAGATGATCCAAAAATTGGGGTAGTTGTAAATAAAGAAGAGAACAGGTCACTAATTCAGAGCGATCTAGACTGCTTGGTAAACTGAGCAAAAGCAAACACTGTGTTTTAATACACTAAATGTAAATATATACATCTCAGAACAAATAATGTAGGCCATACTTACAGGATTGTCTCAGGTCTCCATCCTGAGAATCAGTGACTCTGAAAAAGATTCAGGGGTCATGGTGGATAATCAGCTGAACATGAACTGCCAGTGTGAAGCTGTAGCCAAAAGGACTAATGCAATCCTTGGATGCATAAATGGGAATTTTGAATGGGAATAGAGAGGTTATTTTACTCTATATTTGGCACTGGTGCAGCTGCTGTTGGAATAATGTGCCAATTCTGGTATTCACAATTCAAAAGGGTATACAATGTGGAGAGGGTTCAGAAAAGAACTATGAGAATGAATAAAGGAGAGTCAGTCTCTGGATTAAGTTTAGAAGTGTGAGCAACAAGGTGATGTTGTTGTGGGAGTCTAATGTACTGCCCATCTTTAAAAAAGGGAAGGAGGAGGATCTGGGGAACTACAGACCAGTCAGCCTCACCTCAGTCCCTGGAAAAATCATGGAGCAGGTCCTCAAGAAATCAATTCTGAAGCACTTAGAGGAGAGGAAAGTGAGCAGGTACAGTCAGCATGGATTCATCAAGGGCAAGTCATGCCTGACTAACCTAATTGCCTTCTATGAGGAGATAACTGGGTCTGTGGATGAGGGGAAAGCAGTGGATGTGTTATTCCTTGACTTTAGCAAAGCTTTCAATACGGTCTCCCACCGTATTCTTGCCGGCAACTTAAAGAAGTATGGGCTGGATGAATGGACTAAAATTGAAAGTGGATTGAAAGCTGGCTAGATCGTCGGGCTCAACGGGTAGTGATCAATGGCTCCATGTCTAGTTGGCAGCCGGTTTCAAGTGGAGTGCCCCAAGGGTCGGTCCTGGGGCCGGTTTTGTTCAATATCTTTATTAATGATCTAGAGGATGGCGTGGACTGCACTCTCAGCAAGTTTGCAGATGACACTAAACTGGGAGGAGTGGTAGATACGCTGGAGGGTAGGGATAGGATACAGAGGGACCTAGACAAATTAGAGGATTGGGCCAAAAGAAACCTGATGAGGTTCAACAAGGACAAGTGTAGAGTCCTGCACTTAGGATGGAAGAATCCCATTCACTGTTACAGACTAGGGACCGAATGGCTAGGAAGCAGTTCTGCAGAAAAGGACCTGGGGTTACAGTGGACGAGAAGCTGGATATGAGTCAACAGTGTGCTCTTGTCGCCAAGAAGGCTAAAGGCATTTTGGGCTTGTAAGTAGGGGCATTGCCAGCAGATCGAGGGATGTGATCATTCCCCTCTATTTGACATTGGTGAGGCCTCATCTGGAGTACTGTGTCCAGTTTTGGGCCCCAAACTACAAGAAGGATGTGGAAAAATTGGAAAGAGTCCAGTGGAGGGCAACAAAAATTATTAGGGAGCTGGAGCACATGAGTTATGAGGAGAGGCTGAGGGAACTGGGATTGTTTAGTCTCCAGAAGAGAAGAATGAGGGGGGGGGGGTTGATAACTGCTTTCAACTACCTGAAAGGGGGTTCCAAATAGGATGGATCTAGACTGTTCTCAGTGTTCTCAGGGAGGTTTAGGTTGGATATTAGGAAAAACTTTTTCACTAGGAGGGTGGTGAAGCACTGGAATAAGTTACCTAGGTAGGTGGTGGAATCTCCTTCGTTAGAGGTTTTTAAGGTCAGGCTTGACAAAGCCTGGCTGGGATGATTTAGTTAGGAATTGGTCCTGCTTTGAGCAAGGGGGTTGGACTAAATGACCTCCCAAGGTCCCTTCCAACCCTGATATTCTAAGATTCTATGATTCGAAAACCTGCTTTATTATGATAGACTCAAAGAGCTAGCTATCTAAACTCTGTTTAGTTTAACAAAGAGAAGGTTAAGGGGTGACTCAATTACAGCCCATCAGTATCTACATGGGGAAGAAATATATGGTAGTAGGCTCTTCAGTCTAGCTCAGAAAGGCATATCACAATCCAAGTAGCTGGAAGTTGAAGCCAGACAAATTCAGATTGGAAATATAAGACATACATTTTTAATGGTGAAAACAATTAACCATTGGGACAATTTACTAAGGATGGTGGTGGAGTCTCCATCACTTGATATTTTTAAATCGAAATAGGATGTTTTTCTAACAAATCTGCTATAGGAGTTATTTTGGGGAAGCTCTATAATCTATGTATACAGGAGGCCAGACCAGATTATCAAAATTTTCTCTTCTGGCCTTGGAAACTATGAATCTTTGAAGTGTGGGGCTACAGGGCTCCCATCATATAACATATAACTTAGGGTAGACTCCCCTCAGCCTACCCAAAGAATTCTGCTCATGCTTGTGAATCCTCTTATTCTTCCTACCCGTAAGGGGGACCTTGGTCAGAGAAGTCTTCAGCTCTCCCCGTCTCCCATAGGTGCAAGGACCACCAGTGAAATATGAGGTATCCATTACTGTCCTTTTTGCCTTTTATCTGTGCTGAACTCCAGCCATGATGAATTAAACAGCTGTACAAATTCCTAATATTAATTTCTAGGTCCTCCTCTTTGATCTAGCTGTGTCTCCATGATGCTGTGAGGAAGGTGAAATATCTCATCAGGCTTCTCTCAATTTGTCCCCAATGGAAACAATTCCTTTGTGATCCCAAAACAGGCAATCATCCTACAAAACACAGCCCCTATACTACAATTACAAGGAGGGAGGGTGGAACAGCTAAAGAGAGCGAGAGACTCCAAAAGACCCAGTCAATGGTTTAAATTAATGGGCGGTGGGGAGAAACAGGAGTTAGGGACCAGTCAGATACCCTGTCCCTCTGGCTGGTCAGTGAGAGGTGGAGAGCTTAGGAAGAGGAGGTCCCACCTCTGCGTTCTCCAGCATCCACCTCTCCCCGGGGCTGTTCACCACACTGTATGTCCAATCAAGTCTCTGACCTGTTGAGTTGAGTACTGTGGCATCTGCTCTCAGGTTTCTATCAGAGTAACTGAGGGCAGAGTCTGGTCCATGGTCTTCCAGAGTCTGACACGAGGAGTGCAGCTCCACATCGTCCCCAGTGGCTAGATGGGTGACAACTTGTGTTACATCTATTTGTGTTCTAATTTTTTTTGTTTTGTTTTCCACTAATTCTCATTTTACACCCAAATGTCTTTTCTTTTAAACATATGTAAATAAGCTGAGTCTGTTAATATTTTTTTTGTCCTTTATAACTTCAAATTGAAAGGCCTTATGTCACTGAAAGGCTGTAATGTAAGATGTATACCCATTCCTAACTGCCCTGATGGCATTCTGGAGAATAACCTGAGGCAACCCATGTTAAACTAGCTGGAAGGATATACACACTAAATGTTTTATATGAACTGCTAACAAAATGAGAAATTGTTATCTTGCACATCACTCTGAGCATTTTGAACATTTTCTTACTGTTACATATATGTTGTGTTAGCTGTTATAATCACAAAATTAAAGGGATATTGCCAACTTGACATTTTAAAACTAATTTTAAATCAGTTTGCTATCATGACACTCCTCGGCATGCTTTATCTAAAACACCATTTTAAAAACAGTTAAAGGGGATTTTCTGATTCCTGCTTGTTTAGAAGGGTCTTTTGAGTGGGCTGAAGTATACCCTCCAGTTTCTGCTCTCCTGCTGCTTTTAATAGGAAACATGTTCTTTTTAGCACCGAGAGAAAGGCATGCCATCAATAAACAGTGAAACTAACCCTACACAAAGTCATATGCTGTGGCCACAACTTATCCCACTTATACTTCCCCCTGTTGTTGTCTCAGTTTCGACTTCTTCCTCATGTCAGGAAACTTCACTCTGTGGGAGTCTTCTCAGTAACTCTCCTTTTTTGGGAGTCTTGTTTATTAATGTGAATTTCAAAACAGCACAAAAAATTCCACCCATATGGCTCACAAGCTCTGGTACAGGGTTCTTCTTAGTTTTGCATCTGTGGAGGCTTTCTTCCAGCATATTTGCTCCCCACACTCCACCCTTCTTGGTTGGCTCCTGCTCCCTAAAGGCTTGACTTTCCAGGTCCTCTGCTATAGGACTTAGAGTGTCTCTCTTTTATTGTTATAAATATAGACTAGTTCTTAGGAGCTCCAGGCATGGAGTAGAACCCAGTCTAATTAGGTGAACAGATTTGACGAGAGTTTCTCCACCTCTCATGTGGGTGCCCTAGCCACTGGGTTGTGGGCTATTCTGATGTGGGTCTCCATCAATCTCTCCTGTTTAAGCTCTTTAATTCAATAATTAAATATTAATTGGGCCAGAGAAAAAGTGACAATCACTCTATAGTTCAGTAGTTAGGCACTCACCTAAGAGATGGGAAATACTAGTTCAAATCGTTTCTCCTCATTGGGAGGGGGGAGAATTGAAGTGAGATGTCTCATCCTAGATGGGTACCCTAACCACCGGGCTAAAGGTTATAAGGGTGGAGTCCTCCTACTTCCCTTCATCTCCTGCTTTGTGTGGACTTAAGTGGCCTCTGACCACATCTAATACATTGGGCCCTGCAGGCAAGGTAGGTGCTCCTTCACTTGTCTTCTCCTAGTTTGTGGATCATAATGGCACTTAGGCAAGAGATAGGAATCTAGGTTGGTAGAGTAAAGTAGCAGTGTGGGTACACAGAAGCAGAAACTTAGGCACCCAAGGAAGTTTTACAGCAGAAATTTAGGTGCTGAGTGAGTTTAGGTATCTACAGAGTTAAGTGGCAGCTGAGTACGGGTTTTATGTCTCACAATAGTGCCTAAACCTGAGATTCAGGCACCTAAGACCCTTTGTGGATACAGACCCTAGTGCTCCCCTTCTCTCACTGCTTTTGTGTATTCACTTGTAATGTAAGATTGTAAAGGAATGGATCTTCTTTTTGTTGTGTACCTAGCACAACTGGACACTGATGTAATTGAGCCCTCTAAGCAGTACTGCAATATATATAAATAATAAGTGAAACTGACCCTATACAAAGTGCTGCCAGATGCCCAGAACACAGAGAGAGATCTTTCCCTTTCCCAGTCTCTTTGAGTTATATTAATCCAAGGAGTTTCTTGTGACAATAATAGGCACAAGATTTCAAAATAGATGTGTGATTTTCAATTTGATGTCCCTTGAAAATCCAATATTTTAAAAGCATTTATTGTCTAATTAAACTTTTCATCTTTTACAACCTGAAATAGTTTAGTAGTATTAAGTAGGAAAATGCCATTTTGTTGTTTGTATACAATCAGTCCAATACACTGTTTCCTCAAGCAGTATTGCATCATATCACAGCTACATACCTAATGAAATGTGTTGTATTATATCTTAATTCTAATATTTTTAACACAATGGCCATATTTGAAATGTATTGTTAACTGTTTTCTGCTTGAAACTGCTGAATCTCCCACTTTAGTGACTTGTCCCAAGTACTGGGTAAAAGAAAACTGCACTTGAACATTGTGATAAGGAGAGTGGAAAACTAAACCATTTTAGTAGAATGTACAAGACTGAGGGTAGGTGTCAGAGTTGTTGTTTTAGAATTGTACAGGAAGTGGATGGCCCCATAGACAGTGTGGGAAGATATGGATATCATGACTCTCTACCTAATTCCAAATACATATTGTGACAAAGTTCCTCCTCTATCTTGGTGGGTCCTGCGCTTATTGGCGGATTTTCTTGCCTCAGAGATTCACCATGTGGGTTGGGGGAACAGCCCAGAGACCTTCCCCTCTGGAAGAACCCACAGTCCAGGTCAATTGGGAGGTTTGGGGGGAACCCGGGCCCGCCCTCAACTCCGGGTTCCAGCCCAGGGCCCTGTGGACTGCAGCTGTCTATAGTGCCTCCTGTAACAGCTGCATGACAGCTACAACTCCCTGGGCTACTTCCCCATGGCCTCCTCCAAACACCTTCCTTAGTCTCACCACAGGACCTTCCTCCTGGTGTCTGATAATGCTTGTGCTCCTCAGTCCTCCAGCAGCACAGCACACCCACACCCTCACCCTCTCAGCTCCTTGTGCCCCTTGCTCCCAGCTCCTCACACTCGCACCACAAACTGAAGTGAGCTCCTTTTTAAAACCCAGGTGCCCTGATTAGCCTGCCTTAATTGATTCTAGCAGCTTCTTCTTAATTGGCTCCAGGTGTCCTAATTAGCCTGCCTGCCTTAACTGGTTCTAGCAGGTTCCTGATTACTCTAGTGCAGCCCCTGCTCTGGTCACTCAGGGAACAGAAAACTACTCATCCAGTGACCAGTATATTTGCCCTCTACCAGACTCCTGTACCCCACTGGTCTGGGTCTGTCACAATATAGAGGTCAGAGACTTGAGGCAGAAGAGCAATGGGGCAGAATACCAATATCACTATATGTAACAATATTGTTGGGGAGCCACGCAGTTAGATTACAGCTGGATATTAGGGCCTCATGTAGAGGGATCCCCCAGAGTAATTCCCAGACTTGACTCTTTAGTCGGAGCAGGTGCTTTCAAGGTAATGAACAATGAGAGCACAATACAGCCAGTATGAAAATGATTCTCACATTAACAAACCAGAAAAAAGATATGGTAGTGGATGAAAACTGCCAGGGACCCCAGCTAATGAGGCCAGGGATCTTATCACAAGCACGGAGCACTGGAACTTTGTATGTGAAGTAGGAAAGCAGAAGATTAGTCCGATAGACTATGGAGATGATTTGAAAGAATGGGTGATGGCTGTCCAGAAGGAGAGCTGTGACTGGAAGCAGAGGCACTGGTTGAGCCTGTGTGCTCATCGCAGAGGAAAATTCAATTGGCCCTGTATGACTGTGTCTGCAAGGAGAGATATCATTGCTGTATTAGATTCCAGTACCCCCTGGATAAGCAGCATGATGTCTATAAAGAAGCAAAATGCAGATCTCTTTCCAAGAATTTGGCCTGTCTACTGCAACACTTATTGCCAGGATGGATAAAAAGTGATGATTTAAAAAAAAATCAGACTTTATAAATTGGCTTTTTTCCCCCCATTTAAATTAAATGTGGATTTTTTTCTTCAAATAAACCCAATTAACATTTGAAATTGACAACCTGTGGTAAGGCCTAAACTTACCATAATATATTAAATAATGTATGTTGAAGACAAAACTAATATTAAGCAGTACATGTTTTCTGCCAAATTTTAAAGAAAATCAAATGACTGAACTGCTGGAAGTCACTGGCTAAGCATTTGGAACCAGAGTTTGTTTAAGTGCTAAACCAGCTTTTGATTGCAGTAGCCTCTTTTGCAGGTGCAGAGAAAATATTGTCTTTATTTCAGTTGATTCAAGTAGTTCAATTCAATGACTAGTTCATTCAAAGTTTATAAAAAAATTGGAAGTTGAAAAAGCAGAAAAAAACTTGTTTTCTTCTTCCAATAGATGATTAAAAACTAGGTGTGAGAGTTTATCTACCTGTTCTAAAGCCTTAAAGAACATGTTGACCAGAAACAACCAGTCAATTCATTAACTACATATAATAAATCAGTTTGTTTTAAATGCTAAATGTTTGATAAATGTATTTTTCTATTTATCCAGAACATATAAGGTAGTTTTATTTATTATTATTCATAATAATAATTAATCATTAATAATAAAAATTAAAATGTGTTTGTTAATTTTGGATTTGACTTTCTATCCAAATACAGTTTGTCAGGGTCATAACTATAAAGGGAAGGGCAACAGCCCTCCTGTGTACAATACTATAAAATCCCTCCTGGCCAGAGACTCCAAAATCCTTTTACCTGTAAAGGGTTAAGAAGCTCAGGTAACCTGGCTGACACCTGACCCAAAGTACCAATAAGGGGACAAGATACTTTCAAATCTTGGTGGGCGGAAGGCTTTTGTTTGTGCTCTTTGTTTTGGTGGGAGTTCGCTCTTGGGACTGAGAGGGACCAGACATCAATCCATGCTCTCCAAATCTTTCTGAACAAGTCTCTCATATTTCAGACTTGTAAGTAAACAGCCAGGCAAGGCGTGTTAGTTTTATCTTTGTTTTCTCAACTTGTACCTTTTGCTAGGGTGTTTACCTCCGTTTGCTGTAACTTTGAACCTAAGGCTAGAGGGGGGTCCTCTGGGCTCTTTAAGTTTGATTACCCTGTAAAGTTATTTTCCACCCTGATTTTACAGAAATGATTTTTACCTTTTTCTTTAATTAAAAGCCTTCTTTTTAAGAACCTGATTAATTTTCCTTGTTTAGATCCAAGGGGGTTGGATCTTGATCCACCAGGAGTTGGTGGGAGAAAGGAGGGGGGATGGTTAATTTCTCCTTGTTTTAAGATCCAAGGGATTTGGATCTGTATTCACCAGGGAATTGGTGAAGAGTCTCTCAAGGCTATCCAGGGAAGGAAATTAGCACATTGGGAGTGGTGGCAGCGGACCAGATCTAAGCTGGTAGTTAAGCTTAGAAGTTTTCATGCAGGCCCCCACATCTGCACCCTAAAGTTCAGAGTGGGGAAGGAGCCTTGACAGTCAGAAATCACAAGTAAAAAAGTAATCATCTAGTAAATAAGAAATGCATCATTCATCATTTTTAACATAAGAAAAATGTAAAGTATAAGAGTCTGAATAAATAGAAGTTGAGAGTTTAATTGTTTAAATGACTATAGATATAGTATATTCTCCGGGTTGGCAAACAGAACCACCACATTTAGTGTAAAGGCTATATTTAGTGGCAAATCAACATGCGTTAATGGTTACTAACCAATAAGAATCAATCTTTCTTTAGGAAACTAATGGAAAAAGCACAAATTCAAAACATGTTTAAAATTGATTATTGAAATCAAGATTTCATGATTGCTGATTTAAATCATTATTAAAATTGCTTATTTAAATCAATCCACTCTGCTTATTGTAATAAAATAACCTTAAAAGGCTAGATTTTTGAGAAAGTTCTGAGAACCCACACTCAAAATGCAGCTCGTTTTGGTGTATCAAGTTGGGCACCCGGAAACTGAGGCATCCAAAATCACTAGTCATCTTTGAAAATCTTAACTTGAACATTCAGTTTAACTAAGCAGCAGGCTTCCATTCATGAGGAAATACTGGGGAGACAAAAACATATATGAAAGCTGGGACAGAGGTTAATTCAGACTTGGGATTTCTCTTTTACATTACAGGAATTTGGTCACAGAAGCAGAACAAATGTTATCCAAAGATTGCAGCAAAAGCATAAAGGCTTGGAGAGAGTCTGGATATTTCTGAGTTAAATTTTCAGCACAGAAAATGTACTCCTAAAATACCAAAAAGAGTGCATGGCTATTTTATATGCCATGTTAGTAGGGTGACCAGACAGCAAGTGTGAAAAATCAGGACAGAGGGCAGGGGGTAATAGGAGTCTATATAAGAAAAAGTCCCAAATATCAGGACTGTCCCTATAACATTGGGACATCTGGTCACCCTACATGTTAGGGAAGCAAGACATTGCATGTGTTGTAGTTCCCTAGAACACACACAATTTTACATTGTTCATTTTACACACACTAAAAACCAATGGGAAGGAACATAAGTATATCTGCAATTTTAAATGTTAAACAAATGTCCAGGTTTTTTAAATAAAGCATGAAAGTGTCCTCATTTATCTGTAAACATCCTGTTTATTGTTTTGCACTAATGCACATTTTTTTTTTGTTTTAAAAATAGTTTCTTCTACTATAGGAATTATAGAGCTAATTTTGTCTTGTGAAAAGAAAACAAAAAATCTTTTTCCTGATTTATACCATTGTTTTTAGTATTCTCCTGCACAGTTGTGCCCTGCTTTGATACCAGTTCTATTTTTAAATTGTATGAAATGAATAGCAATTAACTGTTCATGATTCTTTAGAAATGTGGGGCATTTCAAGAAAAAAGGAGGCCAGGGACCCCTTCCAGACTTGTTCCTCTCTTTTAGCAGGCAGTCTTTATATCCAATGCACATTTCTCTGAATTTAGTCTTTCAAAAACTATTCTTTAGTTCTATTACTACAGTAGATTTTAGTATTTTTCCAAGAGATTCCATCTAATTTAGTGTGCATTCCTGCCTTTAAGTTTATGCCTCATCATTCTTGCATTTGACTGTTGCACAGAAAACACTTTTTATCCTCTCAGCTCGCCTCAGAATTTGTGTATTTTACTGTGGTCTCCTTTTCATGTGTTCTTTCTCTTAGATCCTTTTTAGATCTAGTATCGCTAACATTTTCTCTACAACTCAGAATCTGAGTATTATTGTTGTCTCCATTCTAGGGTGACCAGGTGTCCGGTTTTTGACCGGAACACCTGGTCGAAAAGGGACCCTGGCAGCTCCGGTCAGCACTGCAGACTAGGCCATGAAAAGTCCGGTTGGCAGTGCTGCAGAGATAACGCAGGCTAGTCCTTGCCTGTCCTGACTCTGTGATGTGCCCCAGAAGTGGCCAGCAGCAAGTCCAGATCTTAACTGAGCACAACAGCACTACCCTTTGGTTTAGGCATCTGGGGAAGTTAAGTTTAGACAGGCAGAATGTAATTACCGTTTTGGAATTTTGCCAGACCTAACATCTATAATGTTCCCCAAAATACCATACAATCCTTAAGTACTGCAAGAGGACAGGACAACAAGTGTTACATCACAGTGCTGTGGCATTGATTCAGTACTGACTCAAAAAGCAGATTGCCTCCCACTATAAAATCACTAGCACCATTCCCAGCCGAACTGAAATGCAGCAAATTACTTATACAGATTACCCCTGCTTAATATGTGAGCTCTGACAGGATTACAACACAAGATGGTCTGTCTGACATACTTCTCAAGTGATGGCACTTAACATTTCTCTAAATTAAACTGCACACTGATCTATCTACCCATGCTCCTAGTACTTTGCATGCATTTATTTCTAAATTTTATTGATTATCTACTTTAGTACTGACTGATTTCTCTTTCCTCAATGCAAGTTCTGTACCATATATAAACTTTAACACCTTCCTGTGTATTCCTTCTTGTTGTTTTATGCTGTTAAAATCCATTTAAATAGTGTAACACTCATTTTTCACTACTTTTCATCCCGAACTGTTTCCACTTCCAGACATACGTAAGTAGCCTTTGTTTTCATAGCAAGGCATTTTATATGTTCAAATAGCTCTCCCTTTATTGGGTATTATATTATTTTTCACATTTCTATTGTGGAATATTGAACAGCACTGTACAAAAGTTTTCCTAAGCTCATGACAATGAATTCCCCACATAAAACTTGGAATACTTCTTTTTTACTTGATTTGTCTGGCATAGTTTCCCTCTTTTGAATCCATGCCTATACATTGCTAATTTTTAAATGCATCTTATATCATATGGGGTTTTTTTTAATTAAAACTTTCATATGAATTATTGGTCATGAAGGTCTTGATTCACAGAACAAACTCAGCCAAATCAAGGGCACTTTTTCACCACCTTTCCCTGGCTTGTGCCTTAACAATCACCTAGAAGGATCACCTCAAGGAGTCAGAGGATGTTGCAGTCTCCATGGCCATTTCTGTCTTGGCCTCCCTCTCCCAACAAAAGTGCCATTTATTAGACATTTCTTTTATCTTGACACCTCTCAACAGGAAATGAGACAGACACCACCAAATTCATACACATAGGACCTGAAACACATGATGGCTGCTTGCCTCAGCTGGATTCGAATGGGTCATCTGAAGGTGAAAGGCTCCATTTCCTATACTTTGTTCCCTAAAACATCCAGATTACACTCCTCCCCCCTTCATTTTGGAAACTGATAGTACTTGGATGCAGAAACACAATTATTCATGGTCCTGCTGGAGAGCCAGCTGTTAAGTCTTCTGTTTGTCTTTACAGGAGAACTTTTATTTTCTTTCAATTTATTCTACAATTGTACATGTTATCTAATAGAGAATGAATAGAAACACCATAAACTTCTTCTGAGTGTTAGATGCCACTTCTGGTACATAAATATTCCCTCTTGCTGATTTAATTTCTGATCCCTGCTATAACATATGGTTTTGGAAAATTAACTATCTTTACATTACTAGCCAGTAATCATCCTCAGTAGTAAGTCTGTTTGATTCTCCTTGTTGTTTTTGATAGTGCTACTTCTGCTTACATTTTGTATGGGTTCTGTCCATTCGATTCTCAGGGTTATACAGAGGATGGTAAAACTCAGGAGTATATATCTGTTTTAGTCATTGCTCTCTTCAATTATAGGAAGACCTTTGTTTTTTCTGGAAGAACCTATACTTTAGTTGATAGCCATGTTATATAATAAAAGATACAATCAAGGTGCAATGGACATCCACATTTTGCCTGCCTCCCTTGGTAACTTTTTAGGGCTCAATCTTGCATTCTCTGTGCGTACAAAACTCCTTAAAATATGCAATTCCTTAATTTTTATTTGTGTGTATTGAGCAGTGTAGCAGCATGGACATGAGATTTCCAGTGCTGTTGCTTATACTCATCCTCTTGCTTTTGGTGCTGCCATGGGTGGCCTTTCTCTGGTTTCTTCATTTATCTTTTCTGCTGCACTGCTTTGTTAATAATACATGCTCTTTAGTCTTACATGCTTCACCTTCCCTGTCTCTTTGCAACTAAATTTCTTGGAAGTCTGTGAAACTTTGTCCCGCTTTCCTACCGTAAAGTCTGTCCTGTCAACCCTGGTTTACTCTCAGCATCTGCTTCGACACCTCTGAATGTCTGTGGAAAAAGGCACATGGCCATTTGGAGTTCTGCCATTATCCTGCTCAAGCAACGCTACTTCTCCGTTCTCATTGTCTCCCACACCCATAATCCCGGCAGCCTATTTACCACCTTGAATGTATTAAAACTTCACTCAGCCTCCAACATCTTCATGCATCTCCATGCACAGTCTTGCAAGTTGTTTACTCCCCCTCGTTACTGACATCCAGGTTTCATGTCTGCTCTCCTCTAACCCCTCTACTTGCCTTAATAACTTCATCCTATCCTATGTTCTGACCTCCTTTGTTTCCGTTCTTGTCACCTACATCACTGTCCTTAAACTCTTACTTTTCTTGGGTTCCCTCTGTTCACAGCACAAGCATGCTCTAATCTCCATTTTTCTACCCTCAAGAAAAAATCACTCATAGCCATACTATCCTATCCTATTATTACTCCATCTCTCTTTCTCTGTAAACACTACAGTGTACTGTCTACAAACATTGCTTTGAATTCTTCTCCAAGTCTTTGCTGGATCCATTCTATTCTGGTTTTCACCCTCTCCAGTTCACTAAAACGAGTCTCACCAAGGCCTCTAATGATGTGCTCAGAACTAAATCTCAGGGCCTCTACTATCTCCTCATCGTCCTTGACCTTTCTGCCTCTTTTGACATTGCTGCTTGTCCTCTCTTTTACATCTTGTGTCCCTTCGAGTTTTGTGATGCTCCCCTTCTCCACCTTAGTTTTCCTGTGACCATTCCTTTAGCATCCATTTTATTTAGGCCACCTTCTCCCCTTTCCTACTTTCCATTAATCTCTGTCCTCTCCTTTCTTTAGACCCTTTCCTTGGATTATGTCTTCCAATCTCCTTGCTTCAACTGCCTTCTTTATGCCCATGACTCATAAGTGAGTGAAATAAAGAAACGGACTAAATAAACAAACTGAAATTAGCTAGGTATTTTTATTTCTAAGGAAAATCCATCAAATATCTACCAATAGATTGCTAAACAGGTCAAGGTAAGTACCTCATAAGTTACCTTGTATTTCTGATTATGTGCTATTGGGAATTAAATAAAAAAACTTGTTGAAAAACAGAATGTTCTTCTTCAAGTGATGTCCTTATGAGTGCTCCACTGTGGGTGTGACTGGGATCGGAGGTCTCCAGTAGCAGTGCCCATTGGACCATACATGCGCACCTTCCCATCTCACGCCATGAGCATGGCATCTGTAAGCGGGCAGACAAGAAATATTATTTCCTGCTTATGACATGGAGGTCCTTTTTTTTTTTTCATCCCACTCCAAACTCCCTAGTGGTCAATGCCATGCATGAAAAGGAGTGCCAGTTCCACCCATGATCTACCTCTTTTGACAGGGATTGGAAGTGACTTGATCTCTTCGGTTGCAAGGCTTATTCTTCCACCATGCTCCAATTCTGCATCTCCAAGTACGAAGCTCTCATGGCCAAATACAACAATCTCAAGTATTCCAAGATACAGGAATTCTTCCATGACCTTCCTGACCACAAGAAGGAGCCATTTCAGGTGCTCAGAGCTGAAGGACACCTCTGGCCTCCTTGGATTTTGTGGATACAGCTGTCCATTGCATTGTGACGGCCGTACATCATGACTATACCTCTCCAGTCTCCCTAAGGCGATGCAAACCATTGTTGAGGACCTGCCGTTTGAGGGCCCCAAATTATTCTCAGAGTCCCTACACTCGCTACAGGACTCACGAGTGACTCTCTCTGTTTTTTCGGCATTTATATGATGGCCCCGAAGAGACAGCCTGGGAAATACCAACCTCCCCAGAGATCCCGACCTCGACCTTTCACTCCTTATTGATGATACAACACCCAATACCAACAACAGAAACCACCTTTGAAGCACACACTTGACTCTTCAAGGGGCTACATCTCAGCCAAACAACAATTTTGAAGGTTTCCTTGAGTCTGAGAAGCTTCCCCCTGCTACAGTTACTACAACCATCTCCAATATCCCACGTGTTGCTGACCATTTAGCCCCTTTTTATCCATGATAGTGGCTAATTACCTTGGACAAGTGGGTCCTAGAGATCATCAAAGAAGGATACTCCATCCCATTCCTATCTATCCCAACAAACTACCCTTTCTCTCTGTCCGTCCTCAGGGACCTTCTCACAAACACATTCTATGAGAAGAAATAAACCACCTTCTGCAACTGGGAGCCATAGAACCGGTCCCATCCCAACACAGAGGGAAGAGTTTGTACTTACATTATTTTCAGATCCAACAGAAATCTGAGGGTGGAGACTGATCCTAGAGCTACAAAAATAGAGCCCTGTGCAGAAACACAAATGTGTATCCGCATCTGATCCGCATAAATGATCTGTGGATTTGCAGGGTTCTACACCAGGGGCCGAACTGAGGCTCCAATACCGCTCCCCTAGAGCCTGGTCTGGTAGAGACGCACTGGTAGCTGTGAGGAGACCCTCCACCTGCCCTGGGCAGCCCTCCGCCCAGCCCTCCGCCCAGTGTCCCAACACCCCGCCCAGGGCAGGTGGAGGGACCCAGGCTCCCCACAGCTGCCAGTGCGGCTCTCCCTGACCCATCTCTGGCCAGGGGGGCGCCTCAGGGCTGCACCCCTGCCACAGTAAGAGCTGGGCGGGCAGCTGTGTGGAGCCCCGGTGGACCCTCCACCTTTCCTGGGTGTGGGGCCCGAGCAGCCCACGGCCCCTGTCCCTGCCCCCCAGTCCCTCTGCCCAGGGCAGGTGGAGGATCCGTGCCGTGGTTCCTCACAGCTGCCCACCTGCTCTTATTGTCAGAGCCCTGCACGGATACAAAATTTGTATCTGCATCTGTGCTGGTATCCACAGAAATGGTCCACGGATATAAAGCAGATACCTGTGGATTTGCGGGGCTCTATACAAAACCTCAACAAGTTTGTCAAACTGCAGCATTTCAAGATGGTTACTCTATCAACCATTATCTCTGTACTGGAACAGGAGGACTGCTTCTCAGCCCTCAACTTCTAAGACACAGGTTTTCATATCACAATATATCCTGCCTACAGACGGTTCCTCCAATTTAACATGGACCACTGCCAATCAGGGTACTGCTGTTTGGACTTTCTACAGCCCCCCAGATATTCTCCAAATTCCTTGAGGTACTGGCTACCTACATACGCAAAAAGGGCATCGTCATATGTCCATACTTAGATGACGGTCTCCTCAAGGCCCCATTCGAACCTGATGCCCTTCACACTATATAACTGACAATGGACCTCTTTTCAAGCCTTGGACGTCACATAAACCTAGAAAAATCAGCATTGTCACTGGTGCAATACCTAGAGTTTATTGGGGAACAGTTGAAAGCCATACAAACCAGAGCTTTCCTCCCTCTTCGCAGATTTGCAGCAATAGTTGATCTCATATCCACAGTGAGGACTTGTCCCCAGACCTCAGCCAGAATGTCTCTCCAGCTATTTGGCCAATTAGTGGTAAAGTATGCATGGTTGCACATGCACTGCCTCCAGTTATGCCTATGTATAATTTATGTACCTCTCAGACACAGCCTTCACAGGCTACTATCCATGCCTATCAAGGTCACCAATTCATGATGCTGGTGGACTAAACCCAAAAATGTCTGTCGGAGTCCATTTCATTCAACCAGCACCATCAATGATATTAACAACTGATGCCTCCTTAATTGGTTGGGGAGCACACCTCCAGACCCATCTAGTGCAGGGCAGATAGATGGTCCTTAACTGAATCCACCCTGCACATTAACCTCCTAGGTCCACAATATCTGTGGACATGGGGAGGTCCACAATACTTGCTGACATTTTCTACCATTGATCTGACATCACACTTTAAGAGTTACAACGGACAATATTGCCTGCATGTTCCACATCAACAGGCAAGGCGGAGTCAGATCCCACTCTGTATAATAGGAGGTGCTGAAATTATGGAACTGGTGTATCCAACATCAGCATGACATCAGCATGTCAGCTGCATGCCTCCCTAGCCACCAGAGCAGACTCATTGAGCAGATTCTCCCATGACCACAAGTGGTAGCTGGATGCACAAGCCCTACACCACATATTCAGCCGCTGGGGATTCCCCACGATAGATCTCTTCACCACACTGGAGAACACCCATTGCCCTCAATTCTGCTCGGGAGCTGGCCTAGGCCTCAGATCCCTGGAAGACACTTTCCTCCTCACATGAGATACCCCGCTACTCTTCACTTTCTCTTCCTTTCACCTTCTGTTCAGAGTACTCCACAAGATGCAAGGGGACCTTATAGCTCCAACATGGCCATGACATATCTGGTATACTTACCTGATTCACATGGTGGTATGTTCTCCAATCATTCTGAGGCCAATTCCACAACTCCTCTCTCAAGATGGGAGTTGAATCCTCAATCCCAATCAACAGCTACTCCATCTGAAGACATGGCTCTCCCATGGCATCATGATTCAGAGATGACCTATTCAGAGTCAGTAAAAGAGATACTCTTGACTAGGAGATGTGACACAACTTGACACACTTATCTCCAAAAATGGACAAGATTCCAATCCTGGTGCACTGCCAATCATGTCAACGCAATGAACTTTCCCTTACCACTCATCCTAGATTATGTTTTACATCTTAAAGAATCAGGATTATCCACCAGCTCCACCAGTACACTTAACTGCCATCACTGCTTTTCACCCTGGTATGGAGGATCACTCCATTTTTAGTCACTCACTCTTGAAAAGATTCCTGAAGGGCCTCCAAAATCTTTATCCTTACATATCCTTACAGGATCCCACTCCTGTTTGGGACCCTGGCCTAGTACTCTGCTCCCTTATTAGATCACCATTTGAACCAATGGTAACATGTTCTTATATTCATTTATCCATGAAATTTTAAATTGGTGTGCTCATGGCATTCCCCCCCATACACAATACTTCATAAAGATAAGTTTACCTTACGTCCACTCCCAAAATTCTCACCCAAAGTACCATCCTCTTTCTATCTAAATCAACCAATCCACCTTCCATGCTTCTTTCCAAAACTACACAACAATCAGAAGGAGCAGATTGGACTTCAGGCGAGCATTAGCCTTTTACCTGGACAGAACTAAACCTTTCGGATGGTTGCCATACCTATGCCTATCAATGGCGGAAAGATTGAAAGGAACGGCCATTTCCAAACAATGTCTTTCCAAGTGCGCCGGGTGGCCAGCTTGGCGGCAGTGCCTTTAGCCCCGGTGCACAGTGTCCCAAGCCCTGGTGCGAACCCTGGAATGCCGGACGTCCAGCTCCCCCACCCCCGGACCGCCGGCCAGCCAAGCGGCTTGGTCCGAGCACTGGACAGGCAGCATGGCCCCAGTGCCAGCTGCTCTGAGTCCCATAGCAAGCAGGCCAGCCGGCCAGCCTCAGCCAGATTGGACCAGTGCAGAGCGCTGGGAACTGCAGAAGGGAGCCTGGGGGTGGAATGTGGGTGGGGCCATGCCAGGCTGTTTGGGGAGGCACAGCCTCCCCCAGTCTATGATACCTGCTGCCCATGGGACACTAGTAAATGGGTAATTGCCTCACTGATTTCCATCACATAGGTATAAGATCAGGCAAAATAAAAAGCAGTATGAGAGAGAAGGAACAGAAATGTTTTATTGGCCATAGAGTGTAGAAATGACCAGGCCCTTGTTACTTCAGGATCAAGCTACTGCAGTTAGATATGGAATAAGGATACACCTGAAATCTATTTGGAAGCTAAAGCTTATGTGCAATGAAGCTCCCTGCACTTTTGATCTGCCTTGATGGGATTCTTGCTGGCTGTACCGGACACGAGATTTCTGTGATCAACACTGGTTATGAGTTGCCTTCTGAGTAGAGAATAAGGTGCTGATGTCAACAGATAAGCCCTAAATTTCCTAGGACCTGCCTACTTGAAAGATAACCTGCCTTCTCCACTCCCTGTGTAATGCTACCATAAAATAGCTGAGATGCTTGAGCTGAAGATCGCTGGCTGTGTGTGAAAGTAAGGAAACTGTCAGCATAGCATTCCCTGTGGTTTTGGAATTTGCATTTCCTTTAGTCCAGAATGGTCAAAATCTGTTGTGCTGTGTCCTGAAGGTTTGTGGGGGCGGGGAGGGGGAGGGGGAGATGTGGGGGAGGGTGGATTGTTTTTTTTTTAAGCTTTTGCAGAATGTGGGAATACAGATGCAACTGGGCAAGGTAAGGCATAATAGGTTATTGGTAGAGCTATTTAATTTCTTGATAACATCTTGGTTTAACATCATTTGGTAAAAGAAAAGATGTCACTAGTTTAGATTCAGCTCCAACCAGTGACTTCTGCCAATGCCATGTAGTTGCTGAATCCTTTTTGTGAAGACAACTTGTCCAACACAGTAATCAACAGTTTGTACCCCACCCCAGGCTCTGCCCTCCTTTAATAGCCTACATCTTGCCTGTTCAGAACACATCATCAGAGTGAAATACAAAAGCCATTTTTAAAGAGGCCACCTTTATGACCCTTACTGGTAGAAGAAAAAAATTGAGTCATTCCTACGTAATTGCTTTCAATAGTTACAATAAAAGTGTTGAAGGTGCTGCCAATGGAACTGAAAGGTCTTTTCTTCCACTTCTGTAATAGAAGTGATCTTGCACAGTAAAGTTTTTCTCATGATATAAGATTAATCTGAATAGAATTTGACATTGTGCTAGAGATCTGAGAAGGGCAATGTCTAGATATGCAGTTTGTCTCTAACTAAAACTGGCATTAAACATAAATGCTTAGCTTCTCTAAACTTCCAGTTTTTAATTTGTGTAATTCATCATCCTCTATGAATTTGTGTACTAATTCATTCTACTTGCTGTACTGCAGCTGATGCTAAATTCTTAGTTTAGATTGACTGGAGTTAAGCTGTTTTCAGAAATAATTTATTTAACAAAAAAGAAAGAGTATAAAGTATGTTAAGTTGGGATAAGCCCTAGCTAAAATGAAGCAGCTAGAACAAATGTGTCATCTTTTACCACTTTGCTTTAACCATAGGCTGGGAACTAAGGAAAATAATGGGAAGAATATGTCACTCGTGTGTGTGTGTGTGTGTGTGTGTGCGCACGCGCTTCCGTATATGTTAGTCTATATTCTTTTCCTATGCTTCATATAGGAACTTTCTAAAAAACAAGTGGTCTTCAAATCGTTTTATACATATTTATATCATTTTGTTATAATGAACTGCCGAAATGGCAATCTGTTGTTAATCCTGACAAGAAATGCAACAGTTACTGCTAGCACTGTGTTGTTGTTAGGAGATTATGTGTGGCTGCTGCATATGACTAGAAGAGCTAGGAATAGGCAAATAAGTTCAAATAAGAGTCTTCCATGTTCCCCAAAATTATTTTCCAGTGTTCCCCAAAATTAAAGAGCTGAATCATTTTGATTTAAGGCTAGTAGGTGTAATTATTTTTGATTTTTTTTTAAATCTTTTTGTTCCATTTGGGATATTAAGCAAAAGATCTGGACTACAATAGGAGAAGCTATTCTTCTGAGATTTCCTATCTAATTCTGTAGACCTACATGTTGGGAGCACCCCACTTTGTATCACAATAGCTGATAATTCACAATTCTTTTTTCCCATTTTCTAAGCATCAGATACTTTCTTAATGTCAAACTAGCAACCGTTTTGAGGTATGGTGGGCAATGACTAAATGATGGTAGACAAATCTTCTGTGCTTAGGTTCAGATGAGTACCCAAAAGTGTGTAAGAAGCTTATTTGATCTTCCTGAATCCAAACTGGGTAAGAGATGTCATAAAAGCAGTTGTCTTTCAAGTTTGTCACCCAGCATTACCGCAATAATTGTTTTTCTTTTCTCTTTTCTCTTTCTCTTTCAATGCCAAGTGTGCAGAGGATAACTCAGGGTCTCCCTGTTCCCCACCTGGACCCAGAGGGAACCACTCAGGGCACTGTGGTCAGCAGGCTCCCTTTCCCCTGTCCTGCCATTAACACTTGCAAATTCTGTTGTGGTGAAACTGACTTGCCCTCTTTTGTGCTTTTTAGAAATATCGTAGACTTTGAATTCAAGTGAAAAGACCTGAAAACACAGTGCCGATTTTGAGCCACTTGGACACTTGGAATTCTATTGTAACAAACGGCAAAGGAACCATCAGAATTGCCAAAACTTTCCAATGTATAAATACAATGTTAAAAACAAGCAAAGAATAAAAAGAGTAGCCTTCTTGTGCATTCTAGATGCAAGGAGGATAACATAAGACACAGCTTTGAGGTGGCTCTCAAATATCTGCATTGATTGTAACATACTTGAAGGAAAGGTATATGTTTGGCAGGGTATTTTATTGTCCTTTGGGTGTTTTATCATATCTGTGCAGGGTAGTGTTGTTCCCCAGTAATAAAATGCAGATTTTGCTCACAGAGCTTTTGTTGCCTGTGTAAAGCTGAAAGACGCATATGTATTTACAGACATAGGGTTTCTGACAGTTTTGGAAATGTGGATGGATGAAGATTTCAGTAACATAGGTTTTAAGGCTCATTTTTGTATTTTATGTGGAATTTTGTAAGCTCCTAAACATGCAACCAGATAAATTTGGTATAATACAAGGGGGGGGGGGAGGAGCGGGATAAAGCCGTTACCTATAGCATCTTAAAGGAACAAAAATATTCTTTCAAGCCTTCACTCTAAAATTGTAAATTACTTCCATCATAAGGGAAAGGGTTTGCACAGATGGAGTTAAATCTGACCCCCAAATAATGTTTCCATAATAGTCAAAAGAAATATACTTAAACAGCTATAACAAGCTCTTTAAGTGTGGCTTTTAGAGCAAAGTGGTTGAAATAAAAGTAATATTAAAGACACCTACAATAGATAACAACAAGCTACTTCTAATGCAGCAATGTTAAGGGCTAATGGTACTAACAGTAGAATAGCAGTGTACATTTAGCAGAGCTTCAAGGAAAAAATAATGCTTTTAACATTTATTTGCAACATCAATGAAAGGTGAACTCATTCTCATTAGGACAATTTGAACTGGTACAGTTGGGTTTTTTTAGCATATGTTCTTGTGTTACTAGAACACTAGAACTACTAGAGAGCAGTGCTAGGATAGGGTTTCAGCCGAAAGTTATTAGCAGTTCTCAGACTGTTACACTATTATGCGTGGAAAGAGATATAAAAGAAAAAAATATATACCCTGTGTACGAACCATAGTTCATTATTTGTGAATTGATGGAGCACTTTCAGTGGAGCTGTGCTCAAACCTGAAAGCAACTCCAGAATACAGGTTACTTTATTTAGAAATATGTAGAATTAAGTAGTTAAACGGTAACTGCAAATGAAAGAATAAAACCCAATAGTGAAATAGTCTCAACCACACCTAGGTAAAAAACCAAAACAAACCCCCCCCCCCCAAAAGGTGATGTAGTTGACTAGTGAAATGGTGAATTGGTGACAGGATGCACTCAGAAGAGATACCAAGTGACATATTATGGTGTTTGGGGATATAGACTGATTGAAATTAAGCAAGCTCACTGAAGGCCATATTCTGCCATCTTTATCTACAATGAATAGTGCTATTACTGCATAAGAAGCCCCCTGCATCCTGTACAACTAGAACATAAAGATCACCTTGCAAGAGTAAAGGTTGACATATTCAGAATGAAGAAAGTGCCAGGTCCTCAAGTGATGTAAATCAGTGCAGCTTCATTGATTTGAATAAAGTGATACTGATTTACTTTAGCTGAGGATTCAACCCAAAGTCTTTTTCTAAACAGTTTCATTTAAACAGAACTTGATATAAAAGGTTTCAAAAGTGGCTGGTTTCTTAAGTCATGGCTACAGACAGAATGCATTGCTTCTATTGTAATAGGTGGCATGCTGAGGATGAAAATGATGGGAAAGCTTTAGTACAGCTTTTCACTTAGGGTTATATTTTTCCAGAATTCATATGGAACATGTTGTGTTAAATTCATACTAGCTTAACTTATCTTTTATGATTATGAGGATGGAGTAATTATTACAGAGAAATGTTGAAACAGTACATGAGCAGTTGTTAAATCTGTCTAATGGGGAAAATATGCTCAAAGCATACTGGGGGAATGCTAGATAGCTTTGCCTAAATAAATTGAAGTGTATAACAATGTAAAAATAATAATAAAATGAGAGATCAACTCACAGCACAACCTTCAAAAATACTTTTCTTTTCTCATTATTTTTAAAAAATAAAGAAACTTTTAATTAAATTTTCACTAAATGTTGTGAAACAATGTTCCTATTATAGGAACACTCCAGTGAGTAGTACCAGTGAAATCAAAGACACAGCAAGACTGGAAAAAAACAGATGGGATAGAACTAGCCAAGATAGAAAAAACAACTTTAGTGGAAAATAAAAGTCCACAAGTAGGTAGAAAGGTGGACTATGTAGATGGTACATTAATTTTTAATTTGTGAAGCTTCATCAGCACACACAGGAATATTATATAAATATTCATAAGATATCAGAATATGGATAGGATTTTCAAAAAATCCTAAGTGACTTAGCAGCACAAACTCTGTAGACAGTCAATGAGATTTGTGCTCCTAAAAATCTTAGGAACTTGAAAATCCCACCCAGTATCTAAAATAAACCATCTCATAAGGAGCCGCACTATCAGAGAACTCAGGCATTTTAGTAAAAAGAAGTCATTTTGGGGCATAAAGTGGAGATTTGATTGTCCAAAAAAGTAATTTGTCACACTTGGTGATGTCACAACCCAATAAACGCTCCACTAGATGGCCTTCAAGAGTCAGTATTCTAAATTGGGATTCAAATGTCATAACCATGTCTCCCAATATATGCCATCCAACTTCTATTTTCATGTCTCTTTTCATCATTGATTCAGAAGGGATGGGCCTTAGCACACTTCAGTGAGAAGTGTTGCAAGAAGGAGAGTCCCCTTCTCTGTTAATGTGCAGGGGCTGACTATTCTACTCGCTTCTTCCCCTGGTTAGTGATGGTGCTACGAGATCTGTTGGATTTATCATTACTTTCTTAGAGGGGGTTCAGCGATATCTCCAACTCTTCAGTCCTGAGCAAGTGACACTTTCCCCCAGCCAGCCAGAGCCAAATACCAGCCCTAACTCTGTCTGCAGCATTTGGAGAGCACAGAGCTGGTGGATATTTGCAGCATAAAACAGCAGCGGACAATAGCTGTTGCCATTTATTTATCTCTTGCGTAAAACTTCAGTCCCTATTGTATACTCAGACTTGTGAAGAGGGAGGCAGGCGTTAAGGCCAAATCCTCTGCTGGTATAAACAGACACAGCTCAATCAATTTAAATGGGTTTCACTCATTTAGAGTAACAGAAAGTTTGTCTGCCAGTTCTCAGACTTGCTGAGCCTTCTCAGATCCCATTGATTTCAGCTGGAGTTATATATGTTCAGCAAGTGCTCTTTGAGAGAGAGCAGATAATGTATGATGTTTATAGATAGATTTGCTTTCATAGAATCATAGAACTGGAAGGGACCTCAAGAGGTCATCTAATCCAGTCCCCTGCACTAGTTGCAGGACTAATTATCTAGACCAGAGGTTCTCAAACTGTGGTCAGCGGATAGTTCTCTCTAAGGTGCGCATCTGGGCGGCCGCACATGAGAGAATGAAGGGCCACTCACCTAATTAGTGGAGCCATGCAGGTGTGGCTTCACTAATTAGGTGGCTGGGCCCTGGAGAAGATGCACATGTAAGGTGAGGTGGTGGCCTTGGGGAGAATAAGGGGTAGGTGGGAAGGGGCAGTGGGGTGAAAAGAGGGGGTGCGGGGAATTTGGGACATGCAGTTCTGATGTGGCCAGAGAAAGAAGTGACCTTCCCCAGCTTCAGGCCTGCAGCTGCCGGGAAGAGACCCCCCTCCTTCCCTGCCCCAGCTCAGGGGCTGCCGCGGCAGGGGAGAGAGGGCACATCCATCGTATTAGAAAGATAAACCTATTGGAATTAAAATATGAGTTGTGTGCTTTCATTTGCAGAACAAAAAAACCATTAATTATTAAAGGTTTTTGTATATAGCGCTTTTCACCAAAGCTCTTTACAATAGTTAGCTAATGATACAAACAACATTTGGAAAAATTAAGTGGTCTTCCAAGACGCTCAGCAATGTTCAAGTGGTCCTCAAAAAAAAAAAAGTTTGAGAACCACTGATCTAGACCATTCCTGACAGGTGTTTGTCTAACCTGCTCTTTAAAATCTCCAATGATGGAGATTTCACAACCTCCCTAGGCAATTTATTCCAGTGCTTAACCACCTTGACAGTTAGGAAGTTTTTCCTAATGTCCAATCTAAATCTCTTTTGCTGCAATTTAAGCCCATTGCTTCTTGTCCTATCCTCAGAGGTTAAGAAAAACAATTTTTCTTCCTCTTCTTTGTAATAACATTTTACATACTTGAAAACAGTTTATCACGTCCCCTCTCAGTCTTTTCTTTTCCAGACTAAACAAACCCAATGTTTTCAGTCTTCCCTCATAGGTCATGTTTTCTAGCCCTTTAATCATTTTTGCTGCTCTTCTCTGGACTTTCTCCAATTTGTCCGCATCCTTTCTGAAATGTGGTGCCCAGAACTGGACACAATACTCCAGTTGAGACCTAATAAGAGCAGAGTAGAGCGGAAGAATTACTTCTCGTGTTTTGCTTACAACACTCCTGCTAATAGATCCCAGAATGATGTTTGCTTTTTTTTTAGCTTGTGGTCCACTATTACCCCAGATCCCTTTCCTCAGTACTCCATGCTAGGCAGTCATTTCCCATTTTGTATATGTGCAACTGATTGTTCCTTCCTAAATGGAGTACTTTGCATTTGTCCTTATTGAATGTCATCCTATTTACTTCAGACCATTTCTCCCGTTTGTCTAGATCATTTTGAATTATAATCCTATCCTTCAAAGCACTCGCTACCCCTCCCAGCTGGGTATTGTCCGCAAACTTTATAAGTGTACTCTCTATGCCATTATCTAAATCATTGATGAAAATATTGAACAGAACTGCACCCAGAACTGATTCCTGCAGGACCCCACTCGTTATGCCCTTCCAGATGACTCTGAACCACTGATGATTATGCTCTGGGAATGGTTTTCCAACCAGTTTTGCACCCAACTTATAGTAGCTCCCTCTAGGTTGCATTTCCCTGTTTTATTTATGAGAAGGTCATGCGGGACAGTATCAAAAGCTGTACTAAAGTCATGTCTACCACTTCTCCCGCCCCCCCCATCCACAAGGCTTGTTATCCTGTCAAAGAACGCTATCAGGTTGGTTTGACACAATTTCCTGTAGAATATTGTATATTGTGTGAGGAGATACTGGAGGACATCTTGTGTGTGTTGCCTGTGGTATCTTTGCAGGGGGAGATTTGGCAGGATGGGATGAGTGGGGGAAAGCCACTGATGGTTTCTTCTTTTTTCTTTGTTTTTAAACTAAGGTGGTGTTTTGTAACTGAGGAAAAGGATCAGAGTTTGTGAGGGCAAATAGGAAATATAGAAACCATAAATACACTTTAAGAAAGTAATATAACAAGAGTTTACTAACAAAATGTATACATAATTTACACACAGATTGGAGTTAAATTGCTTTCTTTATACACACTTCCTCTTTATTGTATAGGGTGGAAGCCAGTTGCTTCTAGAGCCACACGTAATCAAGGACCAGGAAGTGTTCACAAACTTCTTCCATCTGCCTAGGGATTTGCACATGAAAACAAACTGAAAATCTAAAGAAGATAAAACAACCAATTTGAAAACAAACATCGCTTTAGGTTTCTATTGTCAGTAACATAAGTGAAAATTGATTGTAAACATATTTTTTTTAGTTTAATAGCATCGCTTTAATTGATATTCATCACACACATGCTTAAATGCCAAGTCTCTTAGCAGTATACAAGGCCTTTTAAGAATCATGATTTCCAAAATAACAGTTGAATTTCACAATCCTTTTGTGTGATAAAAATAATGAAAGAGATTATAAATTTAATTTTAGAAGTTCTAATAGTTTATATTTCAGAAGTGGTTACCATGCACACTCTATGCTTAAGATGACAATATTTTCAGATTCAAAAATCGGGAAACTTTTGTAACAACTTTTTTTTTCAGGTCCCAAAACCTTAAATTCCCTTTAAAAGATAATAGAATGTTTCCCCCTCTTCCCTGCCCACCCCTCATGTGTGCTGAGGTTACTATTACCAGCTTCTGACTCAACAGTGACATCTGTTTGTTTTTTCAGAGCAAATAATTTTTTTTTCTGGTAACACAGGGAAAATTCTACTTGGTTTATTAATATGCCATGAACATTTATTTTGTACTTACATATTAAAAAAACCAAAAAACCCCACACCATTTTGACTGATGATATGAAAAACTGAGATATTTCATGTGTCCCAAAAGAAGTTCCTGGGATATCATATGGAAAAATGGCACAGTCCCAGTAAAATTAAATCACGTGATTGATTTAGCCATAGAGTATAAGCAGTAGGAAAGAACAGCCTGTTTTCTACTCCTCTCCCTCTGTTATGGCTCTTTTGAAGATACCCACTGCTTCCATTTAGTTAAACAGCCACTCCTTGATAATATGGAGCAAGCTAGCAAGGAGAAAATATCAGTCAAAGGGGTTTATTACTTCACAGAGCCAAGCAAGAGATAAAGAATATAAGTATCAACCCTCAAAGTTTGTCTGGAGAGATTTTCTGCTGACAAACCAAGTTTTGTCTGCTCGAATAATCCAACTGAATGCTAAATTCTAAGATGTAGTTTCTTCATAAATATAACATTATCTCACACGAAATAATAATGAAAAGACCTATTAATTGAGTGGCACTCTCAGGAAATAAGACAATGTGCACAGTCAAAACTAATCAGTGATCATTACATAAAGCTGTGTCCTTTATTCAGTGCTGTTTGGTTACTTTTAGAATATTATCTTTTACTCAATATGAATTTTAAGTACTTGCATACAGAGTATGACAAATTAGGGTAGAATAGCTTGTCATCTCCATGTTTAAAACAGAAGGCACATTTTCCTGGAACAGTGGGGATAGGAGAGGGTCTATGATATCGGTGAACTTCCTGACATTGCTTCAAGTGATTAAAATACACTGAAGGGCAGAGTTAAACTGATCAGCACGATAGGCACATTTTTGAGGAGCTCCAGCTCTGAGTTTAATGTAGGAATTTTCTTTCCTTGGATACAGATACCATGTGAGTAAAAATCATTCTACGTTTTACAAAAGTTATAGTAGCCAAAAATATAGTGGCTTAAGGCAACTACTAACCAGAGAATATAAAACTGCTTAAGCTATGTGTTCTTGCTTAAACTCAAGCAGGTGCTCCGGCCTATTTTGGATGGCAGCAGCCTGAGTCATATTACTGTAATGTATGAATTTCACTCCAATGATGTCTCTCTATAATCTGCTTTAGAGCTGGAGACTCTGGTCCAGTGAACTACATAATGCATTGCAGACTTTCACTAGCAACTAGAGCTAATCAAAATGTTTCAATGTTTTTCCTATTAAAACATGTCAGGTTGTTGAAACTGAAATGTTTCACAGAAATGCATTGTTTTCAAGGAAAATTTTATTAGCCCAATTTCTCAGATACAGCATAGAATTTTGAGTGAGAGACATACCACGCAATAGCCAAGTGATTAGAGCACTTTGGATGTGGAACACCAGGTTCAAGTCCTTGTTCTGCCTGATTCACAGGACGGACTTGAACCTGGGGCACCCATACCTCAGGTGAGTGGCCTAAACCACAGGGCTATCGGCTGTTCTGAGGTGGTTCTCTTGTGAGGTTCCCCCCCCCCCCCATAAATTTTTGAACGGTTGTGTTTTCATTCTGCATTGGAATGAAAACAAATTTCAAAATTACAGAATTCCTGTTTTCTGGCCAGCCTTAGTAGCAACGTTCAACTGTGAATGTTCACAGAGAACATACTCTATGTAATGAAGAAAGGAGGTCCTCTGGTAAGGTCTTGCTAAAAGGATATGTTGCATATTTAAACACTTCTAATGTTCTTTTCTTTCATTCATGACAAAAACAAAAAAAACAAACTACATTTGGCAACAAGGATCAGCTGACTCCAAGTAACTCTGTGCTAAATCTCTGTGCACAAAATCTCTAACCTATCAAAACCAAACACGGAACCCATCGTATTCCAGTGAACCCCGGAAGCATTTCTTACCTCAAAGGACCAGGACTGTGACAGATGAGGAAAAATAGATTATTGGAAGGCCTATATTTTAGCAGAAAGCAACAAATCCCAGACTAAAAGGGGTGAGGGGGGAAACTAGACAGACCAGCTATTGAAGTAAAGTGCACAACACAGCAAAATATACAGGTAATTACAACCAAAAAAAAAGCCAAATCCCATTAACCAGATAAAAGAACAAAATGAGAGCACAGGGAGTGGATACCTTTTTAAAGCCTGGTTCTACTCTGAAAAGTACTCTAAAACAGAATTAATTTTTTGTTTGTGTGTCACATTAAATATGCACAATTTACACACACACACACAATTTCCCCCCCTTAACTACCAGTCCTACAAACTCACCTGGGCTCTGAGAGGCATGCAGGGTCCTTTCCTTCTCATGGATCATCACTAGTACCAAAGATTCTACAGGTCAAATAATATACGCTTATCCATATTTGCTAATCCCTTTTTCATCAAACCCCACTGGAGTTCCAGAGGTGTAACTGAGTGAGAGCCTACTTTTTGCCTGTGTGGTGATTGTGCATGAGAAGCAAAGATGGAGTTTGCTGTGCTATCATTCAGAGGCTAAGAACCAATAATTCAGTTTTCCTCTCCCATCCTGTTTCTGTGGAACTAGAATTCTGAGTTTGAGGTTGGGTTAGGAAGTATGGGGAAGACCTCTGCACCTGAACAGAGGTTTTCTGACCTTGTACATAGATGGTTTCTGAGCTTGGGGCAGGTGTGTGTGAAAGCCAGGGGTTTCTGAGCTCTGGGGAGAGATGCAGGGTTTGCCCTGAGCTTTGGGCAGCTGGGTAGAAAATATGTGGGGAGGAATTCTGAGCTGTGGGAAGGGAGATATTTTTACCTGGGAGGAAGCTTCTGAGCAGTGGGAGGAAACCCTGGGGACATGGGTGATGTCTGAACTGGTAGGGGGATGGGTTGGTGTCAGCTTGCTGTATAGGTAGGTGTGGGTGAAGACAGTCAGGAGTGAAAGGAGGATAATAGTTAGACTAGAGGGAAGGAAGGAAAGGTCAGTAATAGCAGAAAACAGTCAAGTGAAAACTGCACCTCTGACCCTTGCTGGTCTCTTCAAGTGCATCTCCTCTCAGGTATTGAGCCTCAAGCTTCCACCTGTCTCTCAGGATGGAGTCACATGATTCTCTCACTGTCAGACCAGACCCTGGGCTGCAGTGCCCTGTTTATCAGTTGTGATTACCTCCACAGTCCTGACTTAGGTTAAGTACTTGCAGTCCTCTTCCCTCCAAGAGCAATGACAGTGGTAACCAGTGACCTGTCAATCTTCTTAAAGCAAAGTATTATTTAATTGGAACCAAAGTAGTTCAGAGAAAAAGATGTGTTAAAACAATAAATAGACTATAAATGTCTAGCTTACTGGGTATCAGTGTATCTTCCACATGGAGATCCTGGTATGTCTGGTGATGCAGCTGCCTTTTTATATTCTCTGCCATGTGGCTTGTACATACTTTGTCCCAAACACATGCTCACATCACATGGGCATTGAAAAGTATTTGGAATCCCCTGTCCCTAGGCATGTCCCTAAAAGTCCTGCTGACTCATAGGCATAGCCCCTGGCTTCTCTCAATGGGTTTATTGTACAGCTGATTTGCCCTTGTTGGGCCATCAAGCAGGCTGGAGAGTGCTGATGCCTGTCTTTCTGGGCGTGTCACCTAGACGCACAGCACAAGTCTGAGATATCAATATACCACACATATTTATAACTCATGATACAGAGATGATATATACATATAAATAAGCTCACCATATTTAGCAAATCATAACTTTTCCGGTGATACCTTGAATGGCATATCTGGTATCAGTAATATTATAAATAGTCACCCATATGCCATACAGCTTGAACCCGTTTCCTAAATTCCTGGAAATCAACAAGCAGCCAATGCAGATTACTGAGTACTAGAGTCATGTACTCATAGCAAGATACATAAAGTGACAAGTGGGACACTTTCTTCTACACCACTTTCAGTTTTCAAGTAGAAGTAAATTATAGCCCTATATATAATATCAAACAATAATCTAATCTTCAAATACAAAGGCACAAATGACAATGTGCGTCACATCCAAGAGTAATAATTGCATGTCATGACTAGATGCAGTTTAGAAAAAAGTCATCCTGGTCACTGGACGCACAGCTCTTGCTACACAAACAAAACCCTAAGATTGAACTAAAAATGTTAATACCTCTCGTAATTACTGTAATAGATGCTTCTGAAAATGGGCAATTTGGACTGTCATTGTACTCTATATACAATGACTAACAGCAATAATAGCACCTAGCTCTTCATTACATAATTGTCTCTCTTTGATCAGCTCTTATACTAGTCAATAATTGCCTTTGATTGATTGATTGATTGATTGATTGATGTACTAGAACTTGCTTTTGTTCTGGTATCATCTGCTTTTGATTTCTCTCTGGGGTGGCATACAGTGTACTTTAAGTGCATTTTTTATGGCACTCTAATGTCCTGTCATCTGAACTGGATTTTTAAGAGAACAATCATGGTATCAGCATTTACCTGTCATTAATGAGAATGAAGATTCAGTCTACTCCGTGATTAAACAAAATAGCTGGTTTGATACTTTTGCCTCCCATAGACAACTCTAAACTTGTCATTGCAGCATCTTGCAGGAACTTTCAGTAAGCTATTCTCCTCCACGTCTCTTAAAATATCCCCTTCCCCCTCACACACAATGCCAAAAATCTATTAAAGAAGATGGGTCAGAGATTCTCTCCAACACTGAAATACACTCAGCACAGGGGGGAGATGGAGATTCATCAGGTTACTGCTTCCTGATTCTCAAGGGTCTTAGCCCAATCCTGATGTAAGTGGGCCATATGCCAACTGAGTATTGAAAGAGTGGAATGGAGGTATGCCCTGCCAAGCATATTCTTCCGATGACAAGAAGTGGGGACAATTGATATTGGAGTCACCAACTGGTTTTATGAGAATTACCCAGCACCATTAGACAGTTGCAGCCCAAATATGTCCACTTTGCACCCACTTAAGTGGTGCACAAGTGGAGCTGAGAATCTGGCCCAATAACTCTTCCTAGTTTGAAAATTAATGTTTACAAATTTATTGCTTTTGTGACAATGTCCTTGACCCTAATGAGGCATACAAGTTCATTTATCAGTGGCTGCTTTGTGTTTAGCACAGTTCTAGTCAATCAGAGGCCTATTTGATACTTGGTTTTCTATATATGTACATTCAAACCTTTCAGCTCTTGATTGCTTTAGGAAAGATTGCTGTAGTCCCACTGACCTATATTGTCTTCTGTTGTTGCAGGTTTCTAGGCTTTGAAAGTCTTTGTTGTATTTGGGAAAATGGAAGGAATACAATTTTTTCAAAATTTTCTGTACTCTAATTTAATTTCCATTGTATTTCTTGGTGCTGAATGACATATCAGAAGCTAACTTGGAGAATAATACAAATACAAAACAACCACATATGCTACTAGGTATCAAGCAGTTAGGCATTATAATATGTAAATTTTTAGTTCAAATTAACTTATTGTGTTTTATGAAAATATGCTCCCTCTCTTTCTCTAAATACACAAAAAAGGAACATAATCACTTTATCAGTGCAGCACAAAAACATACACTGCATTAGCAAAATTAAAAAAAAAGGTCAAGAAATATTTTTGCCAAAATAAATCATGTTAATTAATAGAACAATACAGACCTAGCCGGCTTTTTATTCAGTGCCTTAAAATCCATGGGACATATGAAGAACATAGAGAGGAATATGACTTTTATGTTAAAGTTATCAATCTTTGAAGACATGAAACATAACAAGGAAAACTTGAATATGTTTCAATAGCTACATTGCTTTAAATCTGCCAAATAACTGTCATAACTGATAACCTCTTTTTGTAAATTTGAGGTTATATCTTGTTACTAAAACTAATGTTTTAAACTTGGCACTTTTATTCCAAAGATTTCACATCACTTTATAATGAAAAGTAAATATTGTCATCACCATTTTGCAGATGGGGAAACTAAGGAATAGAAAAGTAGTGACTTGTATACAGTGAGACCTTGGCAGTAGGGAACCAAACCTAGGGCTTCTGATTTCCAACCTGTGTCCTAATCCTGTGGAACCTGTCCACTAATTAAAGTGGAACTAGAAGATGTAATTTAACAGCGAGAGCAAACTTCATGAAAAATAAACTTCTTTTCTGTATAATAGCTCATGTCCAAGGGTAAATATAATCTTATTCCTGCAACATGTTATTTAGTTTGTTACTTTAAAACATTACATACATTGGACAGTGATTGATGGTTTTTTCCCCATGTGAACAGGTAGAGGCAATACTAACCTCTCCCCCATAACTACCATAATTAAATGTAAAAAATTAGATGCAATAAAAAGTATACTAACTCTAATTTTGAGGTTTAATGAGTTACAAAAAGAAAAGTGGTATTTCCTTTTACTTAAGATGAACTGCAGGGCAGGGAAGGCACACACAAAAGCAAAGCTATAGATAAAATATTAACACCAAAGTCTGCTCTTATGTATACCACCAATGCATATCTGGAGTTACTCAATTTTCTTCAGCATATTCTGGTTTGAAATGTAGATGTTTGATAGTTGCATCAGCTCTGTTGCCAAGGTGAAGAACACAATTATTGTAGTGCTGCTGAAGTAATTATGATCACCTTGTTTTTAATCTTTCCCTGTAGGATTTTGGAGATGATGGGTCCTTGTACATTACTAAGGTTACCACAACTCACATGGGAAATTACAGCTGCTATGCCGATGGCTATGATAATCTCCATCAGACTCATATCGTCCAAGTAAATGGTAAGGAAAGATGTTCTAATTGCCAGTCATAGGGCAGACTCTGGATATTATTTGGTATATTGTTTTTTTCAGTTATTTAACTTTATATTACAGCTGAATACAATAGTAGATAGAGCAGGCAATATGTTTTCGTCAATAGCTTTCCTTCTGTATATAAGATTGCAGGAAAACAAAATATAATCACAGTATTTAGTGATCCTACATAAATAATACTTATTAAAAAGAATAATACAAAACCAAACATTTTTCTCTTAATATTGTTAATGCACATTATTACCATGCTATTTGTACAATAGGAATTTATAAAAAAAAAAGTAACTTTAAATAGCAACATAAACATTATACTGTACAATCTGTGAAAAAATGTGTTTGCAGCTCTATTTCTCTGCAAAAATATTAAGTATAATACAAATTGCAAAAAAAACCACATTTGTTTTTAAAATTAAAAGCCTTAAGTGTTGAGCTTCAATTAATCTCCATGAGAATCATTGGCTTCTCTATTTTTTTAGAGATCAAAGCATCTGTTTAGGTGCCTAATTGTGGTTTTTGAAGTCCAAATTTAGGCTTCTGGTTTTGAAAATCTAGTCCAAAATGTTCAAAGCCTTTGTCAGCATATAAAGCCCCATTCCTGTATTCCTTACTCAGGGAGAACCTCAACTGGAATCAGTAATAGTATCCTTAACATCTGCCCTTCCTTTGGCTTGCAAGACACTGTCCTCTTCTCGTTCTCCTCCCACCTCTCAGGTTGTTCTTTCAAGTTATTTTTGAGTGGTCATCCTCCACCTCTGTTAGACTGTTGTCTGAGTATACTGCAAGAAGGACAGGAGACTTTTTATGGGTTTTAATCAGGCCACAACTTTATTATATAGATGTCTGGGACTACCTGACAGATAAAGGGTACAGTGCAGGCAAATCCATGCTTATTTAAATCAATTCTCCGGGGCTTTCACCAGCCCCCCTTTGTTTAATCCAAGCTTATTCAACTCAGTTTTCCAGGGCTTTCACCAGCCCCCCTTTGTTTCCATCCAGGTCCCCCAGCCGATCCATGGCTTGGACCTTACCATCCACCAGCCTCGTAAGAGGGTTTAGGAGGGCTATGAGAATGGAGGGGGTTGGCTTCCTGCTGTACCAATCATAGGAGTCCCCGAACCCCCTTCCCCATTCTGTTCCTTTATCGGGGACCTCCTTTTAAATCCTTTAGCAGGCCATTTATCTGGTCACTGGCTGCGTTCCGTATGGAGTACCTGCACTGAACATCCACCCAATATTACAAAATAAGTTGCAACATATGGCCTACCACGTTTTCTATTCACCAGAAAAGGTTCATCCTCACACCTGCTGTGAGGAAGGCGAAAAAACCACACTCCACCAAAGCCAATTCTGGTGGTGCGGAAAAATTCCTTCCCAGTCCCCCTTTAAAAGGGGTGACTAGCGTAGTGCCCACAACAGGTCCTAAACCAGCCTGCCATTCGCGTCCACTAGGGGAGGGAGGGTGGGTGTTGGCTTCCTCGCTGCTTGGACATACAGACTTGCCCCACCTTTATGCACATTCCTGGGGGAGGGGAGGCAGGGGGGAGTCATTGTCCTCCCTCTTCTCCCTCCCTCCCCCTAAGCAGAGCTGCCTTCTTTGGGTAAGCCCAGACAAATTCTGCCCCCCTTTAGTTGTGGTGCAGTCATTCATGGGGATACTCAGGGGGCTCAGTCCATGCCTCCCTCTCCTTTTCTGTTTTATCATTTCTTTGAAAGACTTTTTTGTCTGTGCTCATGGCTTCAATTTCCATGTTTATGATGATATTTACCTTTCCACTACCAATTTTAATATTCTTCATCCAATCCGATATTTTTGGTCAGGATTAAAGATTTTAAAGTCTCTTTCTCTGTAATCTGGCCCTAGATGTCTGGCCAGCAGCCAAAAACTCCTTATCTTTCTGCTGAAGTCTACTCCATTCTCCCAGTTTTTGTTACTGTTGGTACCACTACTGTTCTCCTTGTTAGCTAGACCCAAATTCTTGTCAACTTTGACTCTCCCTGTCTGTCTGTTCAGATCCATTAAACATGTGTCCACTCCCTGACACTACTTCTTTCAACTCTACAATATGTCCTTTCCTCTCTGTCCAGACATCTGTGATTCTCATCCATGGTCTCATTATTTCCTCCCTTGATAACTAAAATCTTCTCACTGGCCTCCCTGATATCCACATTTTTGTTCATCCATAAAAAATACACCATTTCCTTGCCCTTCAATGTGACTACATCCACCACCTCCACCTTTGTATTCCCCTGGTAACTCCACTTTCTCCATCACATCAAATTCAAGTTTCTTGTTATTGCCCTAACTTAGTCTCTTCATGATTATTCACTCTCACATTGTCTTCCCATTCCCTCTGTTCCTTCAATGCTGTCAGCCTTGAATGCCTATTTGTCCATATCTTCCACAAGTGTCTCTGTATTTTCTTCCATGCAGCCTGTTGCAGGTTGAATGCCCTTCCTGAAGTAATGCATAAAAGCACTAACCTTCCTCCTTCAAATCTCTCCTCAAGCTTTGATGCCAACAAGAAGCCAGCCAATTAACTCTGGCTAAACTGAGGAGGAAATAGAGACAGCTGATATTTATTTAAAGATAAATATAAAACCTGAAATTTGAACATATAGCAAGGCTATATAACTACATGGACATATTAGTATTACCCTTATCGTCATCCTCTTCCCCCACCACTTCTTATGTCTTGTTTCAGATTCAGCTATAAGCTTAGTGGGGCAGGGACCATGTCTTCTATGTGTTTGCATAGTGCTTAGCAGAATAGGGACCCTATCCTGAGGGGCTTTTTTGGGTGTTACTATAGCACAATTAATAGTGTTATGCAGTTCTTAATGTATGGCATTTGGATCCAATTTAGCACTCCTTACTCAGGCAAAACTCCTGTTGAAGTATGTGCAAGCCTTGCCTGAGTAAGCAATGCTAAATTCTTCCTAAAAATTATACATCAATGGCCTGATTATCAAAGTACTGAGCACCTGCTTTGTTGCTGCTGCTATTGTTGTTTATTTTTTATATTGCTGTGGTGCCTAGAAGCCCTAGTCCCATTGTGCCAGGCACTGTACATGAATATAACAAAGAGATGGTCCCTGTCCTAAAGAACTAAAACAAGAGACAACAGATGGATACAACAGATAGGCAGAGAGTGCACAAGGAAAGAATGAGAAGTAACTTCTTCAACACCTTTGACTTTAGTATGATTTGTTGGTGCTCAACACTTCTGATAATCAGGCCATAAGAAATGCAGGATACTAGAGATGGAAACCATTTCATGCTTTTCTTGGCTATCTTCAGAAAAGCACTTTTCTTTCAGAATGGGTGCTTACACAATAAAACATCCACAGCTGAAATACTGATTTTTGTACACATTCTTGCAGTTGCAGGATATGTCCATCAGCGTATTACTGTTACTGTTTGTTAGTCATTCGGAGCCATATTGTAAACGTACATGGTGCTGAAGGCAATAGCTGCCTGTGCTACTACATGTCACTATCAGATTATTTAAAGCAACCCAAACAAATTGACTAGTCCGTATTTTCTCTGCCCTGACAGCTGCTGCGCTAAGAATCAGTACTGGAGTGACCCCTTCTCTCACAAGTTTGGATACTGTTTTTCTTTAGCCTGTCAGATCTAGGATCAGGTTAAAATAATTCCTGATGGGCATTTAATGCCTAGGTTGGTGTATCATCTTATTATATACGTGAACTGTACCACTATGTAGTTAATGTAATAGCAAGAGTATCGTATATTTGAAGACACTGTTACACAATTATTTTGTTTCTGTTGTAGCATTATCAAATGAAAGTGCATGCTGATTAAACCATTAGAATTTGTATGTTGTAGTTAAATGGGTTGAAAAACATTAAGTTGAATGCTCTGGTCAAATGAACAGCACTTCCATAGATTACATCTGTACATCTAAAACTGTAATGTTCCTAGAGAGAGACAAGATAGTCAGTACTGATAGGCTAGGATAATAACTAATTAATATAATGACACTTGTCTAACAGAAGAGTCAAAAGAAGATTAATGAGATAGTGAGGCTTAGTTGATCTTAACATCTAGCGTGAGGGTACTTTGAAGACACTTTAATTAGATTTTAAGCACTTTTGCAACACACAGGTATGTTAATCCATATTTTCTCAGAAGTGTTTTCTATATATTTTGCATTCACCAGTTTGCCCAAACCTTAAACATTTAAAAAAAAATATTTTACACTTTGGCATATTTCTGAATTGGCATTAAGTGTTAAAAACAAAATCAGTGAAGCCCTTATTTAAAAATACGATAATCACTGCATAAAAAGTTGCATTTTATGGACAGAATACATTCTTTACTTTTTTATGTAAAGAATGTTTTGAGTGAAAATTAGTTATTTTAAGCCTTTCCTCATACATATGGTAAATAGACAACTCATCACAAAACAATGCTGGTGCAGGAATAATTATTTTACTAATTAATTCTTTGCACTTATATAACACTTTACATTGTCAAAGTGTTACAGAATCATTAGATAATCCTAAAAAGAGAGAACTTAAATTCTTGCTGTTGAGCATAGGATTGATCCCTTTCATCAAAATGTTTCCATGGGTCCACACTCAGTTTTCTCTGGTGAAATCAAGCTAAATTATGTAGCCAGCATATAGTAGGTAGATCTGTCACTACACGTTATGGGCCCAATATTGTAGCTATTCGCTGTGTAATTGACAGTGCATGACTGGGGCCCTGTATTAAATGAACATATGTCACATTTGGAATTCCTTAAAACTCCACATGTAAAATGTAATTGTTAAAGAATTCTTCCTCATGACATGGATTATTTCTAACCTGAGGACTAAGATACAAGACTAACTAAACCTATTCAACAAAAATGTCTAAAGATTTGGCTCCACACTAAATGAATTATTCAGCATGGGAACGTTTTTGGCTGGTCATTGAAGTCCTGCTTGATGGTGGAAAGCTCATGTAGCTGAGTCTTTCTAACGCAATAGATCATTCCCCACAATTTTGAATATGTCAAAAACTGAAATGGGATATTCTTAATTCCTTTATGAAATATCTATTTTTTAAAACTTAATTTTTTTCAACAAAATTTCTCCTCAAATTTCTGTGATTTGATGCTGATGAAATTGAGGGATTAATGTGGCCATAAAATTTGGAACGGATTATTTAGATGTTGGAGTATGTTTGCATGTTTTTAAGATCTGACATGTTTCTATGTTGGAAACATTAATGGTATGGGAGGATTTTTTGTTTGTTTTTGTTTTGGTGGCAAGAGATAACATGAAAATCATGAATAGAGGAAGCCTGTGCTAAGACAATGATGGGGGGGGGGGATTGATTGTTTTAATAATGATTTAGACAAACAGGCATTGGCTAGTTCACTAGCCCATAACATATTTATAAAATCAGCCCCATAATTTTTCATTTAAGGCTTGCTTTAGTCACAAAAACTAAAAAAGAACACAGTGGAAATAGAACACCACAAATGCAGTGGTGAGTTACCAGTATTTTAAAGACATTTGTATTCGTTCCATCGAGCCTATTTCTAACCCTTTTTACAGCAGCGGTATGACTAAACTGTAGAAGAACAGTGGCAGAATTCTTTAAAACAATAGAAAATAATGGCAGCAGCAAAAAACTTTTTTTAAAAAATCTAACTTTTTGATTGGTTTACTTGTGAGTGACCATAGGAGTCACCTCCAATTCATTCTTGTTTTCTCCTGGAATAAAACAATTGCAGTCAGTCAGCTATTCATCCCAAATATCCCCACCCACTGCTCTCAAAGTACCTACATCATGCAATTTTCCTACTTGAATCACAACAGTTCAGTTAGTTCTGAAGATAACAGATCACACTTTGATGCTAGAGGAAAAAAAGAATAGATTGTATCATAGAAGAGTTACTTTACTTCCTTGCTCTGGGATGCTATGCTTTATTCTAACTGAATGTATTTATTAAGGACCCGTGAGGAAAATAAATCAATCTTTTTGTTGTTGTTCTTTGGGATTATGTTAGTGTGATATGATTAGAACAATTTACAGTAACCTGAGGTTTCAAATGATGACTCTACTACAGCTGACACATGCAAGCTCTCAAAAGTGCCCTGGGAAAAGCACAATGTAGATATCTTAGAAGTAATTGCATTTGGGTTTTCTTTTTCTCATTACCTGAACATTTACTATGTCATCTGAGTATATGATGTTGTTCTTATGGATCTATTCTCTCTATGCACATGGATGTTAATCTTACTGATTCTACTGGGAGTTATGTGCACAATATCTAGATGAGACCAGATCCTTATTTACAGCTCAGTTGTTCTCACATGTAAATGTAATGACCATAAATATATTTGCATGGCTTTTCCAAAGGATAAATTCCAGGACTTGATACCTTTTGTGATTAAAAAAAAGTCAAGGATTTCACCTGTTAATTCAGGCATATTTTTAAAAAAAGCTGGAATAGAAACAGTTTGAATTCCATTGTGTATTTTACAGAATAGCTAAATAAGTAATAACATAACATGATATCTTTGTCTCTGCTTGTTACTATTGATTTTTTTCCCCAAAAGCCCCACTGACTTCTGTGGAGCTTCCATGCAGAATGATTGCATGTGTTCTCCTCATGCCACATTTGGGTTCTGGACTAAACACTCTTCAGTGAGGTTTTATTTTACTACTACAAAGGAACAATCAGTGAGCTAGATCCTTAGATTTACACCAGCTGAGGAACTGGCCCGTTGTACTCAAGTACCTTTTAACTTGAACAGCATTTTGCATCCGAGTCAGATATTTCTCTTTAATTCTAAAAGAAAAGATGATCCTTTAGAGCATTAGTAGTTTCCAGTTCATTATGGAATTATTATTATTTTTTACTAAATGGATTTCATCTCATTTGTAGTGTTTATTTTTCTCTGGGGAATAAGGATCCACAACTCTTGCCTGCGGCATCATTCCTAGAAAAATCATATTACTGTAAGATTTATTAGCTAGATATAGATTTCTTCTGTATCACATTCAAATCAAGTAATTGCATGTACTTTGATGGTCTTAGTTGCAAAGAGTGTAGGTCAGAACCTTCTTTGATTCATTTAATTTGGCAGGGCTCTGATGAGGGGACCTAGGAACCCTATCCTCACCATTTCTGTCCATTATAAAACTTTTGGTTCAAGTATTTAAGCATTTGCATTTAAAATAGATCATTAATGAGTGCTTTAGCATTCAGGCTTAACATTTTCTTTCCATGAGCATTCTTGCAAGTAGAACTCAATTGTACAAAAGTTCAGATAGAGAACACAAAGGGGGCACAACCACAGCTGTTCCAAATTAGTTATTAAATGTGAGCAAATACTCTTAGGGTGAAGCACATTTCTTAGGGTGTATCACAACCAGGCTTTGGAAAAAATAGTATGAGGTTGTATCATTAAAGAATGTATTATAATGCATAGAAACCGGGGACATAATATAGTTTGTATTAATAGACTTAATTCTGGCATTTCTTAACCTTTGAGTGCTTTAAAAAGAAAGCAGGCAGAACATATTATACTACAACTGCAACTATAATGCTTCCCTTCCACATATCATCAGCAGAGCATGAGCTCTGGAGTCTCAGCACTGCAACACACATATCACATGGGCTAAATGACTAAACAGCAGTTATGACGTAATACCAGATATGCCTTGTGGACAACTCACTAGAGGAAGATGCATAATTAATTGAAATAGTATGTTATATATACACTAGTAATCCCATTTTACAGACAACATAGCCAAGCACATATATCTGGCAGATTCTACCTGAGAAGCAGAATGGATAAGATTAAGACCTCCCACCTTGTGTAATCTTACTGTGGGGAAGCTTGTTCAATAATAAGTTTTGAGAAAAACACTGAATTATATTAATCATTTATCAGAAGTGGTAAGCTTAGAATGCATGATCTCCTGGTCCCCAGCCCTGTGCAACTTCCCTAGGACAAAGGGTATTTTAAGGAGATAGAGGGAATATACTCAGATGAAACAGTGATTTTAGCAACAGGCTTTAAGCAAGCTCTAATGAGCTTAGTGCACACTGCAAATGTCAATTTTTGATATCTTAAAAGTCAGCTGATTCTGAATGGAGTTTCTTGGGGAAAGTAAAGGCCTCTCCCTGTTGCTAGGCCTACTCCCTTCCAGATTTAAAGATTTACAGGGAAACAATGTTGTCTAGTGCTTAGAACATTGGATTGGCACTCAGGGTTCTATTCCTGGCTCTGTCAGTGGCCTATGGGTAGGGTGACCAGACAGCAAATGTTAAAAATCGGGACGGGGGTTGGGGGTAATAGGAGCCTATATAAGAAAAAGACCCCAAAATCAGGACTGACCCTATAAAATTGGGGCATCTGGTCACTCTACCTATGGGTGACTTTGGGCAATTCTCTTCACCTTCCTGTGCCTTAGTTTCTTCTTACAGTATGTGCTTTAGACATATGACTGTATATGTGTGTATTTTATTATAAAGTATTTCACAATAATTGACCTGAGGCTATCCAACTAATTGTACTTAAGTTCCAGAGCCAAACCACCTGTTTAAATGAGCTCCAGAGGTACAGGCCACACTAATCTGCTGTTCTAACAGTGCCCTTAGCCAAAAAATAACGATAATCAAAAGCACTTATCAAGGTCTTATAAAGGTGCTACAGTACATGCTTATCAGTGAAAGTCTGCTATGTAACATGTCACTATTGGCAGAAAAAGGATGTGATATCACAGTGGGAATATTCCTGTTAGTAATCAATGATTAAGCAAGATTTCTTAAATTTGCTAATTAGATTTTTTTAAGCAAAAGTAATTGGTGATCTTATCTTTAATTATGCATTAAATAGCAGGAACTTTGAGCTTCTTTGTAAAAAAAAACAAGTTGTAATGAAGGTTAAAGAAACATACCTCCCTTTTCCCCAAGTTTTATTTCCTATAATTAAATAGAATTTGGAGCACTTAACTGGTGTCACAAAACGCAGTTGGAGAGATAATGAAGTAAGATAACTAAATGAAAAAAAATAATCCCATTCCAACATAATCAGTTAAATATTTCAAGTGTTATCCAACTGTTTACAAGAAATGCCCCAGCATGTTGTCACATTAGGATCCTGTTAATAAATGCCTCAGATTTCTGCCTACTAAGAAATACACCAATGTATTGTACCTCAGGAAGGATGTGTAAAATTAGAGGTAGCACGGAGGTTCTAATATGTAGAATTACAGACTAAAGGCTTCCAAACAATAGATATGGCAGACTAAAACATCCTTTTCTCAATAAATTTAGACTTGCTTTTATCCCTGAAAGAAAAATCTTTATCTGTTACTTCCTGCAAGTGTCTTAGAACAGCTATAGGTACTCTTCCATTTCCTAAAAATAAACAGTTCTATTAGCTAAATAGTTCGACAAACTCCTATACTTACTAATATATCAACCTGACTACAGTAACTCCTCACTTAATGTTGTAGTTATGTTCCTGAAAAATGCAACTTTAAGTGAAACAATGTTAAACTAATCCAATTTTCCCATAAGATTTAATGTAAATGCGGGGGGTTAGGTTCCAAGGCATTTTTGGGGGGGCAGACATAAGGCATTATATACTGTACAGTACTGTACTGTACTGTGGTTGGGAATACCCTGGCTTACCCCACACAGGCACAGCCCGCTGCAGGCAAGGACGTTAGGAAGCACCTTTGCAGTAGCAGCTTCCCCGGAGAAGAACAGGCTCGGACTTTGCTGGGAATGCTCCAGGCCCACCTCTTCCCACCCCCACTCCACCTCCTCTCTGGAGCATGCCACATCCCTCCCTGCCCCCAAAAAAGTCCTAAGCGCCTCCAAACAGCTGTTTGGTGGTGCTTAGGACTTTCTGGGGGGGGAGGAGGAGGAGGAGCAGAGACGCAGCGCTTCCCTGCTCCTGCCCCTCTCTCCCAGAAAGTCCTAAGTCCTAAGCGCGAAGTGCTGGGAGGGAGGGGAAGGAGCGGAGAAGCCCCGTGTGTGTCCACTCCTCCCCCCACCCTCCCAGAAAATCCTAAACGCTGCTAAACAGCTGTTTGGCGGCGCTTAGGACTTTCTGGGAGGGAGGGGATGCAGATGATACTAAACTACTCAAGATAGTTAAGACCAAAGCAGATTGTGAAGAACTTCAAAAAGATCTCACAAAACTAAGTGATTGGGCAACAAAATGGCAAATGAAATTTAATGTGGATAAATGTAAAGTAATGCACATTGGAAAAAATAACCCCAACTATACATACAACATGATGGGGGCTAATTTAGCTACAACGAGTCAGGAAAAAGATCTTGGCGTCATCGTGGATAGTTCTCTAAAGATGTCCACGCAGTGTGCAGAGGCGGTCAAAAAAGCAAACAGGATGTTAGGAATCATTAAAAAGGGGATAGAGAATAAGACTGAGAATATATTATTGCCCTTATATAAATCCATGGTTCGCCCACATCTCGAATACTGTGTACAGATGTGGTCTCCTCACCTCAAAAAAGATATTCTAGCACTAGAAAAGGTTCAGAAAAGAGCAACTAAAATGATTAAGGGTTTAGAGAGGGTCCCATATGAGGAAAGATTAAAGAGGCTAGGACTCTTCAGTTTGGAAAAGAGAAGACTAAGGGGGGACATGATAGAGGTATATAAAATCATGAGTGATGTTGAGAAAGTGGATAAGGAAAAGTTATTTATTTATTCCCATAATACAAGAACTAGGGGTCACCAAAAGAAATTAATAGGCAGCAGGTTTAAAACAAATAAAAGGAAGTTCTTCTTCACGCAGCGCACAGTCAACTTGTGGAACTCCTTACCTGAGAAGGTTGTGAAGGCTAGGACTATAACAATGTTTAAAAGGGGACTGGATAAATTCATGGTGGCTAAGTCCATAAATGGCTATTAGCCAGGATGGGTAAGAATGGTGTCCCTAGCCTCTGTTCGTCAGAGGATGGAGATGGATGGCAGGAGAGAGATCACTTGATCATTGCCTGTTAGGTTCACTCCCTCTGGGGCACCTGGCATTGGCCACTGTCGGTAGACAGATACTGGGCTAGATGGACCTTTGGTCTGACCTAGTACGGCCTTTCTTATGTTCTTATGTTCTTATGAGGGGGAGTAGCAGAGACACGGCGCCATACAGAAGTTATAGATTATTCTGTAGGTCTTCAGGTAGTATTTAACGAAGTGATAAAATGAATATAAGCTTCTGATTGCAACATAGCCATGAAATATGATTTTTTTCCTGCTTGCTGCTAGTGGAATTTTGGCTGTATCGGTTAAATGTGTAAAATATTGATATCCAATATTTCAGGAAAAGCATTCCTAAAAAACCTCTAAGGGCAATATGAAAAATGGCATACACCATATATGTTAATGATTTCAATACTATTTACCGTAATGAAGTATCGGTGGATACTGTATATATGGTTGCTGTTTTGAACCTTTCATTGGATCATTCACGAGTTATTCCTTGACTTTTGTCCTTTCTGACATCTAATAATCAGCTGGCAGTGAAGGTGAAGTAAAGCATGTTGTGGCATGGTAATGGAAGGAAAGCATCTCTTCGCCAGTTTTCAGTAATTATTTTGTTGCTTATTCTTCCTTTGTTTAAATACTGCCTGTTACCATAGCATTTGGGCACCATAACAGCATTTAAATGTACATAAAATAGTACTTAAGAACAACCCATTTAAATTAATAAATGATGGGGAATATAATGAGTTTTAATCAAAGTAAAAATGTGCAAGCATTTTGCCTCTAAACCTCATTAAATGTGAACTCAGACCTTCAATGTGCGCAAATTTTACAGGTGCTCTGAACCATTGCTGTTGTATAGGCATCCAAAAGTAGTGACACATTAAGAATAACTCCTACACTGTGGATTGTGTTGGTAAAAGGAAGAACACAAGGCACGCACACAGAGACCTTCCCCTTCCAATATACACTACTTCCATTTTATCCAGATTGAGCTTCTGCCAATATTCTGTTATCCATGTCACTACCTCTAGTAAGCTCTGGGAGGGCAGAGACACCACTGCATCCAGATTCAACAAAAGGAGATGTGAAGTTAAATATCATTCCCATATTAGCAATACTGCAGCCTAAAATGCAGGGGCTCCCAATTTCTCTTTTTATAGACTGTCTAATGGATGCCCCATGGAGGTATGCTATCCCAGCATATTTCAGTCCCTCTTCTCCCTTTATTCTCCTACTCTTTATGCCTCTGTACTCTTTCCATTTAATCTTTTTCTCTTATCATTAATTATTATGTTATTAAATTGCATACAATGTCTTAAATATGCATGAGATTTTTTCAGAACACGAAAAAAAGGCATGCCCCGAATATCTTATGATCTACGGCCCCAATCCTGGAATTGAATCTGTGAAAGTGAATCTTTGTGTCCAAGCAGAGCCACGTTGACGTCCATGAGTCTCTATGCATGCATAAGGATCCTTCCACATAGATCCACTTGCATGTTTGGGGTCTAAACTTAAACTTAGAAATAATGTAACAAATGATAAGAGGCAAAAAGTGGTGGAGGGTTGATGGAAGGCAGGCTCAGAAAATTATAATAAATGTAAGCAATTGCTCTAGTTTTTATATGTTTGCATGTTCAGGTTTTTATAGTTATGTCTTCTAAATGTTACTTGTAGTTCATCAGTAAAGCTGATTGGAATAGTTTCTGTTTTTTTCTTTTGTGGGAAAATGCTGATTTGTTGAAACTGAAACTTTTTTGTGGAAACAGTTGTTTTGATGATGCTTTTGTTGGGAAGGTGTCTTGGGTCCAGGAGGGTATCTCTGGGGAAGGAGGAGAGGGAAGAAGCGAAAGCAAAGATCTTCTGTTAATAGCCTGGTGGTTAGCACGCACATGTGTGATGTAGAAGACCTGCATTCAAGTCCTTGCTCTGAATCAGGTAGAGTAGGGACTTGAAACTAGATATGGCTCTCTTCCCTAGTTTTTTCAGTAAACATTTCCAAACATCTCTGTTTTCTTCCAATATACAATGAAAACAAAATTTGAAACCTTAAAGTTTTTCACAAAGCTAAATTCTTTTTATTCAGCCAGCCTTATTTATCAATTAAAATAATTATGACTATAGGAATTTTTGTATTGGATCAGACCCAGGTCCATCTCACCCAGTATCCTGTGTCTTGACAATGGCCAGCACCAGATGCTTTAAAGGAAGGGACAGGAAACCCTGCAATAGGCAGGTGTGTGCCGATCTGCCCCTCTTGAAGGTCTCTTTCTAATTCCTAAGAGTTGAGTGTTGACTTACCATTCAAATATTTTTGTTAGCATCAACTATTTTAAGCATGGATATTTTTGTTCATATAAAATGGATTAATGCTCGTTGCTTGGAAAAAGTTCTCTGTGAGGTGATGGGGTGAAGGGTAAGACTGGAAGATGCATGACAGTATAGGAGGAGGATGGAGGAGAACGTTTTTCTAAGAGTGTAAACCAACCAAAAATCTCAAGTCAAACTGTGAAGTGTAGGTAAAACATGATCAGAACATTATATATATAAAACCTAATGAAAGATGCTGGTATATTGTAAATGATTCATACAAATTCCTGCTCTTCAAAGGAAATATAAATAAAGAAATCAATAGCAAACCCTAAGAACAACTGAATTAAAATTCAGAATTGTGCAGTCACACTGTTGACAATGGAAAGAGGGATTTCTCAGAATGACATTCCTTCTCTTTCAGAAATTGACTTGCTGTAGAATGCAATGCCAGATGCTGTTAAATATGCTGGTAATATCACATTATCCTTTCATTATTTCATTATATATGGCTTCAGGATTCTTAGAATCAACTGCTTGGAGAATTTTTTTTGTAATGTGATAATTTTGCTTTTCATTTGACTGATAATTGTTTTCTGTATTCAGTTCCACCAGTCATTCGAGTCTATCCAGAGAGCCAGGCCAGGGAGCCTGGTGTGACAGCAAGCCTCCGATGCTACGCTGAAGGTATCCCAAACCCACAGCTTGGTTGGCTGAAGAATGGAATTGATATTACTCCAAAGTTATCCAAACAGTTAACCCTTCAAGGTAAAAAGGCATACTTACCACTAAGGCCATAGATATGTTTTTAAAAAAAAACAGCACTACAGAGATTCTACAGGGGAATCTGACCTATTATGCTGCTTTTATTTATCTGTTTAGAGAGACATTGTGCCGTTAAGCACAGCCCTGAACCAAGGAGGGAAGTGTGAATTGCACCACCTCAGGAGACACTGGGCCTTAGAGGTACCCTCTGAGGCACAAATCCCTCCCTGCTTCCTCTTTGCTTGAGTGAAGAAATGTGGAGAGTAATTGATTCTGGCCTGTACCAGCAATAACTTTCAATACTGTACCTGTCCCCAGTCCTGCACTAGAGTTTATCTGTGTGGGCCAGCACAATGAAAAGGTGAGCTAAGACTTCTCCCACCCTGCCAACCTGTACCAGATAGAGAAAGTGATCTTAAACCCAAGATCCATGTAAGTGAAGGGTGATGATTCTTACTCTCCCTTACTACCCTAGACAGGTCTGTGTAGTACAAGGCACAGTCCAGACGATAGTTTAATTGCAATTCAGCACTAAAGTTTTTGACTTGGAACAATTTATGCTGTTTTTGCCATTTGCCTAATTTAGGAGCAAATAATATGTTTAAAAAAAGATAACCAAGAATCTCAGTTATTGTTTTTATTTGTTACCCTGGTGTAAATCCAAACTCATTCTATTGACTTTAATGGAGTTTTTCCAGATTTACTCCACCATAAATGAGAGCAGAACTTGGCCCAATGTTCCAAATTATTTTTTTACTCTAACTCCATTGAAAACAAAAGAGTTTACTTTAGGGATGGATTAGGATTTAAGTGAATTTTGTAAATTTTGCAGTTTCTGTTAAGACCAGCAAAATCTGTTCACTGAGATAAGTAAAGAATGACTAGAACAGAGCATTAATCAGTTATTGGACATTATAATGAAACATATATAAAGTCATTAGTAAAGGTGTCTTGTACCATTTTGTGACACATGCTGTAAATAAAGTGCAAGCAAGGAGCTGAACAAAGACTCTGCCAGAAGCCAGGCTGAAAATATATTCTTTTAAAATTTAAAAACCACCCTTGCCTCCTGGACAGGAATTGGCAATACACGAAGCACTAATAGAATTCTCCAGCAATACTAGCAGTTTCCTCTGTAGATTGAGTAGAAGACTCCAAGTGTTAAGTATCTGAATTGTCATATCCTATTTTGCAACCTTTACTCACAATGGATGTGTCTTCACAGAACAGTTATCTTGAGTTATAACTTGAGTGTTACCCCAGGTGAACTCCTCTCCATACAGAAACATCTCTAGCTTAAGTTAAGTGGTGCTTTAAACTCAAGCTAGCTAGATCTTGGGGGTAGGGTGTAGGCGGTTGTTAAAGCTCTGTTGCTGTTGAAGCTTGAGATAGAAATTCAATGTGGATGCAACAGCTGGAATTACAACCATTCATCAGCAGCTAATGCAATCACTCGGTGCTGGTAATCAAGTCACTCTGTGTAATTCCACTATTGTTCTGAAGTGTGGGCAAGCTTTCTGAAGCTAGGCTAGTTTGAGTGCAGTTAACTCTAGGGTGCTAACTCCAGCTAGCTGTGATGTGAAGACATATCTGATGAGTGGTACTTATCCATGTGGGTAGTCTCATTATAGTAAGTGGGGATACTATTCTGAATATCTGTTACTTGACCTGAAAATGGGTTGCAGAATTGAGCCATTTATGTGCATCCAGAGGGTTTGTACTGAGGCAGCTAGCCCATGTCTCAACCCTGCTAGTTTTAGTGCATAGGCTTAACCAGGTCTGTCTACACATGCTGGGAAGTAAGTTCCCAGCTGCAGTGTAGACTTGCCTTAAGTGATTGGAAAAAAATCCTCCCCACTGAGAAATATGCAGGTGTGAGTTAGCAAGAATTGTGCAGCATTTTTGAAAATGTGTTCTTTTCTATCTTTTTGTAGAAGTATTTCATGACAAAGTGTATCATGATTTTTATTTTGAAAATGCGCCAAGGCCAGATTCTGGCACCCTTACTCAGGGTGAATAGTGAGTAGTTCTACTAATGCCAGTGAGGCTATTCAAGGAGTAAGGTACAACTCAATAGAAGTAAGGCTGTCAGAATATAGAGAAAACCCTCAAAGTTGGTTTTAGACAGCACTGAAATGTGGATACCACTTTTGGCTGGAAATTGGACAGAAGGTAGGCTCCTTCATAATATTTCTAAATGTAATGAATCTGGTCAGATCAGAAATATCACAAGATTAGCCTTTTGCAGTATTTCAGTGCTTCCTGTTATAGCCAAAGTCATGATACAGAGACACGCAAAAATGAAAGAAAAAGAAAAATAATAATCAACATTTTCCAACTCCTAACAAAATCCGCTTCGGGTTCATTTCAAGTTTGGATGAAGTTTCAGGTCAGTTCTTATCATATTGAAGCAGCCTCCATGCTTCCTAATGTCCAGAATGCAGTCTCACATAATACTGTACAGCTTTATTTTGTGTATGACTTTCCACACATATGTTATCTACAAATACTTTAAAATGTTAAATAATTGATAAAAACAGAGGGAGGATATAAGTTCCTATATGTTTGTGTTTTAATATTTAATACAAATTTGTAAATAATGGCAATCTAGTTCTCTAATATGAAAGAAGAACCCCAAGCCACAAAGTCTAGTTTTGGATCTAAACTTTCCCAAAGTTTGGAGTGGGATCAAATCCTAGGGGTCCAGTTTTGTCCTTAACTCTAAAACAAAATTTAAATAATCCTCTATTTCCCGACATGAGATTCAATTGCTTTGATGGATCTAATTTTTAGTGTATTTTTAGTCATTTAGGTCTACATTTCGAAAAGTAATTAGTGATTGTAGGTCCCTCAACCTTTTCCCAAGTTGGGACACCTCAAAAGGGTCTGATTTTTTTCAGGGGCAGATGCACAGAATTCTTGAAAATCAGGCCTTATTAAGGTGTCCCAACTTGGGAAAAGGTTGAGACACTTACAATCACTAATTACTTTTTGAAATGTTTGTGTTTTTACTTATTTACTGCTATAAGATATTTCTTGGGCTTTGATAGGAGCTTTGATTGAACATCCATTGAAATGGGTATAATGTAAGGGTGCATGGGAGATCCTGCAGCTTTTAAAGTATAGCTGTATACTTATTTCTATATTAGCAACTTGTACTTTATATAAAGTGTAAATTAAAGGCCAATCTTGGCATATCTCTCTCTCTCTCTCTCTCTCTCTCTCTCTCTCTCTCTCTCTCTCTCTCTCTTTATTAAAGTGCAGTTTTACCCACTTAATCCCAAGGACTTCCCACCCTTTCATAGGAGAGGGTCCCCCAATGCTGGGAGTTACTATGTTGTCAGCAAAGAGCAACACCTGCATTAGAAGGCTGCCTAAACAAAAGGCTGTCCTATGTTTTGCTAAGGTATTGGGGAGGGGGAGGAACACTCAGCCCTCTAATAAGGGACCTGGTAGCGGAAAGGGCCAGAGAAGCACCCAAAAGATGCACAGCTGGTCGGGATGCCATGAGAGCTCTCTTGAAGGGATGTGTGGGGAGCACTCTTGCAAACAAAAGCATCTAAAGGAAAGTGCTTTTGTGAAACAATAAGAGGCAGACAAAGGGAATGATTCTGTGGATCTCAGGTCTGTCTGAATGCAGGGTAAATAGCTCGTTGAGCTACCTTCTGTTCCATGTGCAGAGCTACTTGTTGTCCATCCTCTTCTTGGATGATCTGCCACTTTAAGGGACCCTGTGGTGTTAGTCCCCCTCCACAACTCCATTATTTTCAACTTCAAAGGTAGGGCATGGGGCAGAGACTCCTCTAGACAGAGAAGTGTCTGGGGAGTGAGACAGTGTGGAGTTCCTACCAACAATATACCAAAGTGCATCTGGGAAAAGAGCACAGATGGGAAAGTAGCAGATAGCTCTGTGCAGAGAGTGTTGCACCTACCCTTATAGGTGATCATCCTGAGCTCTACTAACCACTTCCACTCCCCCAAAAGACATACCCACTTTCCCCTTGAAGGAACACTTCATACTATGGGAACATTCCCTTCTGCAGGACCACTGTCCATGGGAACATGCCTTCTGGACTCTGACAGCTCACTTGTGCTCTGGAGGGTTGTGAGGGGAGGTTCTTAATATTAGATGTCTAGAGATAAATAATATGAGGAGAATGATCCTTGTTCAAGGAAAACATATTTCATGCCTTCTTGCTTAATACACTTTATTAAAAATTAAATTATGGATAATCTTAATACATTTTTCCAATAACCTCCCTATCCTTTACACCTCAAATCAGCAGTAAAAAAAAATGTAACGACTGGAACAAAAGAAAAGTGCTCCTTGACAAGCTATATGCCACATCCCTGAGTCCCATTTTGTCCATATACAATTGTAAAGACCAGATTCTTAAACATGGATTCTGAAGTTGAGCAGGCACATTTTGCACTTACAGCAGAGTGGCACTCCTATTACAAAAGGGTATTTGTATGAAAATCATATAACACCTTCTACCCAAGTCCACATACAATTTCCCATTTGTACACACAAATATTGCTTTTGCATGTACAAACTTGTGCACAAAACACTATTTGTGTGTACCGCTTCATAAGCATATATGAAATGTAGCCCTGAAATTGTTACAGAGACAGGTTTCCACAGAAACTACTATAAAATCCTGTACAAACTTATCAGCTGCTATTCTGCATTCACTTCCAGATGTAGTAATCACTGTGGCTGCTTTTTTTTAAAGGCAGAATTATCAATTGAATTAGAGCAATATTGCATATTTGAGAACTGTTTCAGAAAGGTGGATTTTCTTAGACTGATATTTCAAAGGACCCTCATCCCAGCCTCCTTGAGTAGCATTGCATAAACTAGGAACTATATCTGTCTTTCAGCATGTGGTGGAGTAGTTCTTTTGACAGTTTGCATTTGTTAGACTTTTATGGCTGTAAGCACATATGAGCGAATTTTCATGTGCATTTGTCCACATTTTGCACATATAAATTGTCATCTGAGAGTGCAGTGGCACTCTGACTAATTTGTGAGCAGGAGTGTACACATGAAAAAGAGGTTGGGTTATGCAAATTTGACCCTCTATTTTTCTAACTCAATTATACCAAATTATAAATAAATTCAATTAATGTAGCATCCCATAAGCTAGAAGCTATCTCTCTTTCAGCATGAATTGAGCTGAAAATTTACCTCATTATGTTCTATGGAAGCCATGTTATTTTGTGTTAAATCAGCAATACAAGACACCAGAATGTCAATGATTGTATACAGCATAAGTACAACAACAGCTAAAGCCTATAGAAGAGGGCATATCAGCATTCAAGCAGGTATATAATCTGGGACTGACATCCAGATCCAAGCAGCAAGTACAGTTGAGCTATTCCTGTTCTCTGTGAAATGGTTGATAGTGCTACTACACCTTTGGAGTAGTTTGGCATGGATCCAATGCATGAACTCAGGAAGGAATGCAGTTTAATTAGGATGAACCGAGAAAACTGCCTGAGAGTAATCTGAAAGCACTGTAGCAAAACTGAAATTGTTGTTCACATGGCGTGTTTTCCCTCTGTTTTCAGCAAATGGCAGTGAGGTTCACATTAGCAATGTGCGCTATGAAGATACAGGAGCGTATACTTGTATTGCAAAGAATGAAGCAGGAGTGGATGAAGACATTTCTTCTCTCTTTGTGGAAGATTCTGCTCGGAAGACCCGTATGTATTGGGAAGAAAGTCTATTTCTTATGTTAGCCCTCAGCTATGTGTTAAGAAAATTGATATTGAAAACCACTGTGAAGTATTAAATAAATTATAGTTAGTATGTCTAGATAGCTAGAAACTTTTTTTTAAAAAAGTGTAAGAATAAGTATAGCCATTGAAAAGTGTGTAATTTTAAATATTAATTTTATCCAGAAGTAACGTAAAATGTCTGATTAATTCTGTGAATTGATGCCTCCCTGTACCAGCATTATTGTTTGGATTGTTCCCTGAGGATCATTTTATCATATTGTAATGTCTTGGGAGAAACCTTTCTAGGTTTCTGTCTACGATCTCTATCCCTAAATATTCCTAGATACAGGACAGCTGAGGGAGAAGAAACATAGGTGACTTTCTGCCATCTTTTTGCTCCTCTGATTTTGGAGTCCGCTGAGGGTCAAACATGGCCCTGGTTCACATTAGAGTAGCCTCTGGGCAGCTTTAATTGCTCTAGTTACTAGAGTCTAGTAGATAACAGACTCCAATGAGTCCAAAGAACTGTAGTCTGGCTCTGCAATCTTGTGCTTTTTTAATTCTCCCTGCATACCCCAACCCTCCCCTACGCACCTGTTAGCCTGGGATAATAAGAAACAGCAGTGATGCTTGTCCTATGCCAGAACAGGATTCCACTATGCCAGGGAAATCCTTAGCTATTACCTTCTTAAGGCAGCTTTAACTGCCCTATGCAGAACTAGAGTGATACAGAGGAATTTTAGATGCCAAGGATCTTACAATTGGTCTTTATATTACCTGAATAAGAGACACCTCCAAAGAATCCCCACTGGTTTTACACTAAGCCTACTTCATCGCGGAACTACTCTGCAAGTTTTATTTAATACCATGCAGATGCCCATTCATTGCAAGTACACCTAGTAAAACTGATAGTTTAATAATGAGTCTCATTGTATTAATTCAAGGAATCCCTAATAACTTGGGTGATTTTTCAGCAATCATAGATATTATAGATGATATATATTATTGTATTACAGTAAGGTTGTCTGAGACTTCTCATTGTAAGACCCTGTTCTCAATTGCATATAACTTTACCAAACTTTAAGCATTTGGGCTGAAATTATGCCTGATGGGCTTCGTGGAGGTTTTGTTTTTGTTGGTTTTGGGTTTTAAACTTCAATCCAAAAGGTTCATCCATTTCTGAGAGCTAGGCTCTCAGGAAAAATACTTTTATGCACATATTGCAAAATTCTGGTCACCTTTGCTTTGAGATGCTCTAATACTCCATACTTTGGAGCAGGGACTTGAAATTTGGCAGGAGCTGGCTTTATGTCAAAGATGTGTCTTTTGATCTCCCCAGGAAAATTCACCCAAGTTTGGCTAAGTTATAAGCTTTTGAAAAAATGCAGTTTGCATATTTTCTTTCCATACTTGCTAGGGCTTAACAGCCAAAATCTCTGAAGAGTCTGTCTGCACTGTGCACGCTCCAGCAAGTGAAGTTGCTACTCTCATCCATGCTATGCTGTGTCCTGGTACCTAAACTGAGGCAGGGAAGCCTGTCTCTCCTGTGCTCAACCTACTGGGACCATTCATTGTAGGAAGGTCCATGAATCGAATGCAGAGGGGACAGAAGCCAGATGGGAGTTGCGAGGGAATAGATTGGGATAAGAGAGGTGTGGGGTAAGAGATTGGGTTTGGAGTCTGTGCCCACTAGAATCTGGAATGGAACCCAAGATTCCTAAGTCTGACTATTCCACTTCTGTCAGCAAATATCTATTAAACTCATTGACAAATATCTATTAATCTCTCATCCCTATAGTAGCACTTCCACCCTTCAGGAGTGTCATCTTGTCTCTAGTCACCATATTTCATGGAGTCCTTGGCTCTGGAGTCCCCCTACTGGGCTCTTCCTTGGACCTGCAATGTTCTTTCTCAGCCTGCATCTTCTCCTGACTCCCCCTTGGGGTATGGTATGGCTTGGCCCTCCAGCCAAATCACAAGTTTAAGCCCCTTCCAGGGTAGCATGAACAGGTCCAAATGAAAATCCAAATAAATCTTATAACTAATAGCCATTCCACGTCTCTCAGGCATCACTTGTTCATTCTGCTTCAGGGCTTCCTCTGCAGGAGCCTAACCTGCTCTTGTAGTGTTCTTTCTCTGTTGCTTTCTGTCTGTTAAACCCCAAGCTAGGGCTTCTCTCCATCAGAGAGTCCAGTCACCTCTGTTGTCTCTTCCCAATTGAGCTCCCTCAGTCTTCTTATAAGGCCTAGCTCTGTCTAGTCTGGCCGGAAGGCAATCAGCTAATTACCATCCAGGTGTGGAACATGGGTTCTTTCCCTTGCCTTGCAGGTATAGGGGGTAAACTCCATCAAAATCTCCATCTAATACTTGTCCACTTAGAAACAATAGGTTGTCATCCTCTATCAGTTGCTCCTTTAGCTCAAGTGGCAAAGGTCTGTGTGGTGGAGCTAAATGTTCCAACCCTGCTGATGACACAGTGGGTGTCATTTTGATGCCATGTGATAGATTTTCTATTTTTGCAAGTTTTTGTTGTTGTTTTTTTTTAAATCTAGGAGGTTGTACACAAAGAACTACATTGAAAGAACATTATTAAGATTGGAAAGTCAAGCACTTAAAAGTTAGGCAATGCAAAGGTAACCTTAATTCTGGTAACCTTAGCCCAACTCCCCTATGCATGTTCATGTTGATGCAGTTTTTAATTACATTGTCACGTACTATATTTCCACAGAATCGCTGCCTCATTCAGTGCATAGGATGAATGGTGCTAAATTAGCATGCAGCCTTCAATATATTGTTGAATATTCGTGATTCAATGTGTGGCCCTATTTATTTACTGCACACTATTCATATCCTGCTCTGAAGACAGAATTAGTAATTTCCACAGGGGTGTCTGAGTGCATCACAAACATTAATTGATTTATTTTCAAAACACCCCTGTGAGATGAAGGGATATTAAAATAAATTCTTCGTGAGGCGAAGAATAGACCAAAGGGCGTGAAGGACAATTTAAAGCTCACTTGACCATCCATGATCATAAAGAAATCCTGTACATTAGTTTTCCTGTTGTAGGATTACAAAACAGATACCATAAACTTTAATTTTTATCAAGGCTGTCATCTTCAGTTTGAGTAATTATTAGATTTTCCAGGATCAGGAGGTCATGTTTTAAAGTGATATATGTGTTTGAAGTAAAGTTTGGGGTCTTTCAACTTTAATGTTCAATATATATGCTTTTTAGTTTTTTTTTTATCTTGATGTATAGTATTTTTCTATTTTGATATCTTTATTACAAACAATATTATTATTATTTTATTTTATGCTTAACAACCATGTTTATTCTTCTTAATTTATAAAACTGAGAACTAAAGTTAGGCAGAGAAAAATCACTTTAAGTTGTGATTTTTATGAGGTCTAAACTCAGAAAAGATTCCCTTTACAATTTCAAAATACTGTTTTCATGAATTATAAAATGTCAAGACTTTATAGCAGCTAACTTTATAAAACTTACAAAATTGTATAACAGGCAGTAAATAATGCATGCTGCGAATACATTCAGGTCCAGTAGCAATATGTCGGGAGCAGTTAATGTGGACATTTGGATTTAGCTGAAATTTGTATCAGGAGAGTAACAGAATATAAACCTAAATGTTTCTAAGAGAATCCATCTAAGTAAAACTGACTGCTTACCTTGAGTGTCCTAGTCAGACTGTGTATGTTGGGGACTAGGAGTATTATTGTCCTATTCTTAAGAATCTCTGAACATGTTTTTCTAAAACTCTGTGACTATATAGATACGGACATTATTGTCTTCAGCTTCTTATACCTCATTACACTTGGAGTCAGTTTTTCAAACATGGGTTCAACAGGCGCTTCCAGAAGATGCACGTGCACTCAAAACCTATATTTGCATGTGCAAATCAGGCATATGGGCATATAAATGAAAATGGGTAGTTACTGTCAGCATCCAGTTATTGTTTTTACATGCACAAATGCTAGCCTGCCTGCACAAGTACTGACATTTTGTAGACACCACGGCACGCACAATTTTTTTTTTGTTTTTGCTATCACTTCTGTTGTGTTTTTGCAGAATACTTATTTAATTTATGATATTTGAAGTTAGAGGAGGAGGGCTTTGTCACTAACCTCAGTCTGCTTTTATTCATACCTCACCAAGCACTGCATTTTGGAAAAAATTGCTTTGCCCTTAACAGGGATGAGACTGACACAGCCAGAACCATCTGGTTAGTTATTTGTTACTTAAATACAAAGTCCCCCCCCCCCCAACTATAATCTAATTCCTGCTGCTGACGCCACAGATTCTGATCCAAGAATGTCCTCTAGTGAGTGGTGCAAATGTGATTTCATATGATCTCACATAAGCTGTAGCCCTTATATATTACATTCATTATAAATGATTCCACGTTTATTCTCCATTAAGGGAATAAAACAGACATGTTTATATTCTTAATCTAGGCTTTTTTTTTTTCTTTCTTAGTGAAGCACAGAAGCCTCCCTGTTGGAAACGTTATAGTGGAATGCTGTATCAGGAGGGAAGCAACATAGCTCCTCTCCAGCTCGTCAGCTCGCCTGAACTCCCCTGCTTTCTGACAACAACAGTATGTCAGAATATTGGGGAATTCAGAATGCTGATTGGCTGTTGAGGAGGTAATGATTTATAATGAGCATTTCCAGTGGCTATCTGGAGTATAAAGAGTTTATCATTGCATTGCATTGCACTTAACAGTACAAACATAATGATCCACACAACAAACAAAAGTACACAGGGTGTGGGTCTTACTGCTGTAAATATTTCGCTTCCTGGAATGACGGGTTGCCTTTCTGTACTGATCCCATCTACTGTTTTTGTATGCATGTAAAACCTTCTGGCAATGAATATAGAATCAATGTTGCATAATAGATTACATTTGGCCATTTATCTCTGGGATCTCATTTTCAATCCAACCAATTTTCATTAACAAAAATTAGTCTCTGAAATTTTATTTTTTGAAGCTAGTATCTGTAAACAAAAATCAGAGCATTTCCTTTATTGTTATATTTTAAATTTGAGATTAGATTGCTGAGATTTAATAGTTTATGGTGTGGTGTGTTAGAGATGAATGTCCTGTGGTTTATAACAGAAAGAGAAACAGAGTGATGGATAGGACCTGTAGTGGATTGTGTGGTGCCTGATGCTAGAAGCAAGAATAAAAGGAAATAAATAGTGTGAGGTATCGTTTAGGTAGATCAGTAAGGACATTATTTATTTTAAAGTTTCTAGCAGGTAGCACAGATATTTGACACATTCTCATTCCCAGTACACCTAGATGGTAATGATTCATCATCAAGATGGAAATTCAAGATTAAAGTAGGTGAAAAACACTGTGAAAGTGCTTTGTCACCCAGAGCTGTTAAATTTATGCCTACATTAAACAATGAGCTGATGTTCTGTTACATATAGGTAAGATTTTAATAAATGATGGCAATCTCAAGAAAAATCCAGCCTCTGGTTAGCCCTTGAGCATTATGCAGTATATATATTTTTAAAAGAAAACAAAACAAACTTTTAAAAATATGTTTTCATGTTAGGATTGTCCCAGAAGTACAGTACATGAATGTGCAAGAGCATTTTCTTTCAAACAACATACTTTCAGGAGATTACTATGTCAACATACAAACTCCCTTTTGAATTGAAACTTGATATATTTTATGTTTGAGCCCAAGAACCAATACCTTTTTCTTGCCAGATCTGAAAAAAATGCCATGGGAATTTTTCAAGTTACATACTATTCCCCAAAACATTTATATTATATGCAGAAGCTACCTGACACTTCCCATTATTAGACCCTATTTTCATTTGCTGAACCTTAAATGTTCAGGCTGAAACTTTCCATGATGGTTGTCTGCCTTAGATTGCTTTTTTGGTTTGTTTAAGTTTTAACAAGTAGGTTCAGCCATTTCTGAGAAAAAAAGTTAGGAGAAAATACATTGTTTTTGCTTATGTTTAAAAAATAGTTTTATTGAGAAGCTTTAGCATATCCCCATTTTGGAACAAGGGCTGGAATTGGTGGGTGGGGCGATGGCAGTGGAACTGGGAAGTGCCTTTTGCCATCCCAATTAAAATCTGCCCAAATTTGGCCACATTATAAGCCTCTAAATAATTCCAGTTTATACGTGGTCAGTAGAGACTTGTTAAAGTTTGGCAGCTAAGTTCTCTTCAACTTTTGTCTGTACTTATGGCATGCTCCATCCCTAGGGCTGCAGGACCTGAGCAGGACTTTCCCTGTAATGGCTCTCCTGGCTGTTAGAGGCCACTGTGGAACTGGTACAGAAACTGAAAGCATAGAGTCTTTCCTTCTTGTACTCAGTGCTCCCCTGCTGGTACCTAGACTGTGTGGCAGAGAAGGAGAAAGTAAATTGATTGGGGTAGAGAAGGAAGAGGAATCCCGGGACAGGAAGAGAGTGTTGCTAGAATCAGGGGCTAAAGAGTGTAGGGAAGCAAAGGAGGCAAGGATAGCAGGTGTGCAGGTGTGTGGATAGGAGCAGAGAGTGAGGTTCTGGAGTTATATAGGCATAGAGCTAGAGGATGGCAGGAACTGTGGGATTATTAGATGGATAGAAGACAGGAGTGGATAAGAACAGAGGAACAGACTGGGGTAGGGGGGTCTATAACCATGAGATCACCCTCCTCTACAGAACCTGGAATTGAACCCAGGAGTCCTCACTCTTTATATTCCTCTCTTGTCAGCAAATAATTGTGAAATCAATGGCAGGTGTGTGTCTCATCCACTCTCTAGTATCTGGTCCATATAGAGGTTAATTGTCTACTGCTGCTACTAATTACTAAGTAAGCTCAAGTGGTAGAGGTCTATGCTGTGAATATAATTGTCTGAATCCTGCCGATGACCCAATTTGGGGCTCAGTGTGGTTCCACATGACAGATTTTGGGTGTTTTTATTTTTTTTAATTAATAAATTATATATAAAAATGTTAGAAATAGCTTGCAAAGCCAAGCACTCCAAAGTTAGAAAATGCTATGATTAAGTTTACCTGTGTAACCTTAATTCATCCATCTTTTGTGTATGCATTATGATACACTCTGTAACAGGGGTGGCCAACCTAAGCTTGAGAAGGAGCCAGAATTTACCAGTGTACAATGCCAAAGAGCCACAGTAATATGTCAGCAGCCCCCCATCAGCTCCCGCTCTCAGCGCCTCCCACCCACCATCAGCCCTGCCGATCAGCACCTCCCCCTCCTTCCCCGCACCTCCTGATCAGCTGTTTAGTGGCATTCAGGAGGCTCGGGGGTGGGGGGGGGGAAGAGCGAGAGCACTGCAGACTCAGGGGAGGGGGCAGGAAAGGGTGGAGTGGGGTAGGGCCTGTGGCAGAGCCAGGGGTTGAGCAGTGAGCATCCTCCCCACCCCACCCCACCCCCCGGCACATGGGAAAGTTGGCACCTGTAGCTGCAGCCCCGAGGTCAGTGCCTATACAAGGAGCCGCATATTAACTTCTGAAGAATCGCATGTGGCTCCGGAGCCACAGGATGGCCACCCCTGCTCTATAATGACATGATTATATACTATTTTTTTCCAGAGGATCCCTGCCTCATTCAATGTAAAGGATGGATAGTGCTCCACAAATTAATCTCCTGCTATTTGTAGAACACCTGCCTGATTTGTTGCAGATTTTGGAAGATGTGTGGTGGCAGAGAACTGCAAAAGCTAAAGGATGGTCTAATTGTTAAGGCAGTTGTATTCTGTCCTGGAGAAATGGATTCTATCCCTGCCTCTGCCACAGAGTTCCTGTGTGATGCTGGGGAAATCTCTTAATCCAAACTGCACCGTTGGCCAGTAATAGTGTGTTCCTCATTTTCTGGATACCCAGCGTGAGAAACCTCAGGACAGATTTGCAAAAGTGTTGAGCAATCACAACTGCAACTGAAGTCAGTGAGAGCTGTGCTCTGAACATAAACTGTACTATATAATGCTAAGTACTCTAAAAAATCAGGTCATAGGTGACTTAAGTTGAGCTCACTTCTCACAGTTTTGTCCTTAATCTTTCTGTGCCTCAGTTCCCCATTTGTAAATTGGATTTAATACTGCCACTTACCCTCACAAGACATTTGAAAGTTAAATTCATTAATGTTTGTGAAGCACTCAGATACTATGATGAAAACACCATAGAAACATCCATGAGGAAATTAATATTTTTTATTCAGTTCAGGGATTGGATGGTATATATTAAATAAGGTATAGGGACATACATTGAATATGGAGAAGAAAAGAAATATTGAATAGCTGCTGATTCACTGCATGAGGCGGGGTTCGTGTGGAAAAAGCAGTATATGGCCATGAAATTAAAGATTGTATCATAGTGCATAAACACAAGGAGACCACATTACGATTGAATGGGTAACCTTAATTCTGCCATTTCCTAACTTTTGAGTGCTTGAGTTTGCAATCTCTTACTGATCTTTTAATATAGTTTTGTTAATGTATGTCTATATAATTTATATGTATTGTTATAACAATGCATACAAATGCATTCTTAGCATACATATGGGAGTTAATTGGTGCATGTAGTTTTGTATATGTACCCATTGCATCCTGCTTTATAGATTTTGACCTTAAACTAATGGCCCAACCCATTTTGGAAGGAAAACCCCTCTTTAAACATTAAAATAAAATACTCTACAATTAAAGCAAATTTTTATCCACCAAAAATTGGTAAAATTTCTAGCACATACATTCAGTGTGATCGTCTAACAGTAATCATATTTAAATTTAGACCATTAGCTTTATTCTGTAGACTAAAAAATAGCATGTGAGGGTGTAGACTTCACTCTGCAAACAAATTCCTGACACCTGTTTTATTTTAATACAGGAACTACAGCAGGGTGCTAACCATGCAGTGATACCAATGAATACATTTTTTTTCTTACATCTGAAGCAATCCATTTTGATTTCCCCACAATATAGAGAGCCAAAACCTTTTCAATCATACTTTGTACATGACATCCCAATGGTCTTGTGGTTAGTGCTCTGTGTGGATTGTTTTTTAGGTCAGCAGAAGGCAGGAGCAATGGTGGAAGCAAAGCAAAACCATTCTAAAGCCTATGAAGTCAAAAGGAGTCTTTCTATTCATTTCAGTAGAATTTGGGTCATACGAACATAAAAATGGCCATACTGGATCAGACCAAGGTCCATCTAGCCCAGTATCCTGTCTTCTGACAGTGTCTAATGCCAGGTGCTTCAGAGGGAATGCACAGAACAGGTAATCCTCAAGTGATCCATCCCCTGTCACCCATCCTAGTTTCTGGTCATAAACTCCCTTAGTGGTGAATTAAGCAGGCTTTGTGAAAGCTTTGTAACAAAACTGGAAAATGACTATGATTATCATAAACAAGCGTCAGCAAACTTCAAGTGAGATTTTTGACCAGGCCCCATTCCCAGCAGGTATTGATCTCCCAAAATATCAGATATCTTCTTGAATTAAATGGTGCTCAAGCTTCCCATCCTATCCCATCACCTATAGTGTCTTTTGGATACTTATTGTGGATAGGAAGATCAGGGCTAGTTCCATCAGTTTCACAATAAAAGCAATGAAACCTGTTGGCTTTCCAGTTCTATCCTATTTTGTTTGGCATTTCAAATTCAAATGAACTCAATACTCAGAGTGAAACTGTAACCACTTAGTGTTTAAGGCTAGAAGGGACCATTAGATCAAGTCTCACCTCCTGTATATCACAGGAAATCAAATTTCATGCAGTAATGGCTGTATCAAGCCCAGTAACTTGTGTTTAGCTAAAGCATATCCTTCAGAAAGACATCAAGTCTTGATCTGAAGACATCAAGAGATAGAGACTCCACCACTACCTGTGATAGTTTGTTCCAATGGTTAACCACCCTGACTTTTTTTTTTTTTTTAACAAAGTGCCTAATTGCTAATTTAAATTCTCTGGCTTTATATTCCGTCCATTGGTTCTTGTTATGCCTTTCTCTGCTAGATTAAGGAAACTTTTAGCTCTGGTATTTTCTTCCCATGAAGATATCTATACAGTGTAATCAAGTCACCTTGTCTCTATGATGAGATGTGTAGATTGAATTTTGTAAGGCTTTCACTATCTGGCATTTTCCCTAGCCCTCAAATGATTTTTGTGGTCCGTTTCTACACCTTCTCCAGTTTTTCAACATCCTTTCTAAAATGTGGACACCAAAAGTGTACACAATATTTCAGGATCAGTCTCTCTAATACAGTATACAAAGATAAAATCACTTCCTTATCCCTACTCTCACTGCTCCCTTGTTTACATTACCCAGGATTACATTAGCTTGTTTGCTCCAGCATCCTACTGGGAGTCAATGCTGAGTTGCTTGCCTGTTATGACCTCTAAATCCTGTTCAGAATCACAGGGAGGAGGGGTAGCTCAGTGGTTTGAGCATTGGCCTGCTAAACCCAGGGTTGTGAGTTCAATCCTTGAGGGGGCCATTTGGGGGTTGGTCCTGCTTTTGAGCAGGGGGTTGGACTAGATGACCTCCTGAGGTCCCTTCCAACCCTAATATTCTATGATTGCTTTCCAGGTTAAAGTCCCCTGTTCTATAAGCATGGCCTGCATCCATTGTTCCTAGATGTATAATTTTGCATTTGGCTATATTAGAACACATTTTCTTTAAATGGGCCCAGTTTACCAAGCAATCAAGATTGTGCAGTATGATTGCCCTGTTTTTATCATTATTTATCACTCTGCCAATCTCTATAAATGCTCCCATTTGATGACGATTCCCCATTGACAACTTCTTTATTACTTTTTGAGATCTGTCTGTTATCCAGTTCTCATTCCATTTAAAGTATTCCTTTTGATATATTGTAGCATGCTAATATTTTAATCAGAATGCTGTGCAATACTAAGTCAATGTATTACAACGCTGCAGTTACCTTTATCAGCCAAACTTGCAATCTCCTCAAAGAATGAAATCAGGTTTCTTCGATAAAACCTATTTGCCTTAAACCTATGTTGACTGGCATGAATTATAGTCCTATCCTTTCATTTTTTATCAATTGGACCTCTTATCAGTTTTTTCATTATTTTGCCTGGGATTATATCAGGCTGACTGGTGTATTGTTACTCAGGTCATCTCTCTTGCTCTTTTTGAATATTAGCACAATATTAGCACTTTTCCAGTCTTCTGGAACGTCTCTGGTGTTTCAAAATGTAAAAATTAATACAAATGAGCCACAGATTTTTCTCAGCCAACTCTTTTGGGACTCTTTGATGCAAATTATCCATGTAATAAGTGAATATCATCCTACTTCTTTCCAAAAAAAGAATTGAAATATTTATTGAACAATATTAACAATGAAACATGCTATAAAGTTTTCCAACATCCACGCAAACCAAACCAGACAGATTTTGAGTAGCTCTTAAAAGGAAATATTTTTCCTTCTCCTTATAGCTTTTCCATGTGATTTAGCATTTGGATTAATTATCTTTGTAAGGCACCATCTGGCCATATTTTTTTTCCTCCTCATACATGCACATATTTGATTGAATCATAGAAATATATGGTCCATGTCTGCCACACTGAGGCAGGACCAAGTATACCTAGACTATCACTTACAGGTGTTTGTCTAACCTTTTCTTACAAATCTCCAATGATGGGGATTCCACAACCTCATTTGGTAACCTATTCCTGTACTTTACTATCCTATAGTAGAACCTTTTTCCTAATAGCTAACCTAAATGTCCCTTGAAGCAGATTAAACCAATTACTTCTTGTCCTAACTTCAGTGGACATGGAGAACAACTGATCACTGATCTCTCTTTATGACAGCCCTTACCATATTTGAAGAATATTATTAGGTCCCCATGGTCTTCTTTTCTCAAGACTTAAATATGTCCTTTAAGAAAAAAAAATACTTTCCCTCACACGTCATGTTTTCTAAACCTCTTATAATTTTTGTTGCTCTCCTCTGACTCTCTCCAGTATGTCCACTTTTTTTTAAAAGCATAGCACCAATAACTGGACATAATATTTCAGCTGAGGCGTCACCAATGCTGAGTATAGTGGAACAGCTACCCCCCATGTCTTACATGGGACAATTTTGTTAATACAATCTAGAATTATGTTTGCTTTTTTTGCTTCTGCATCACATTATTGTTTCGTATCTGATAGGTTGTTGTTATGTGGCCTTTGTTGTTATGGAGTGGAGGAGAATAAAATGGCATAGAATGAATATCAAGCAGCTAGAAATAATTCCTTCAGTTTAAAATAAAGGTATCAAATGTGGTTAAAGCTACATCTTCTCCTAAAAGGAACAGTTAATCTCGCTGTTTTCTGAACATGATTCTTATTCCAGTAGTCCACCATCTCCAGCAACAGCTGATAAGACAGCTGTTTCTTTTTGTAGTTTGCAGTACATGCAGCTGCATTTCAAGAAGCTCTCAACTCTCTCATTAAAGTCATTGATATGAGCAGCTTCTCCCTCTATCATAATGAGTGTATCATTGATTAGATTATGTGAGTGCGAGTCTGCAGCAGGCTCTGTGCTGACTCAGTTTAATATGCGTGTTCTTACTATCAGAATGACAGTCTGGTCAATCTGGGTTCTGAAAGCCACCAGGCAAAGCGTGCAGGTGCTCTGGCTGAGGTACTGGCATTCATTAAATATTAATGAATGTGAGTAAATTTGAGGTGACAGCATCTAGGTGACAATGCAGAGGATGACCATTTTAGTTCGGTTTTCATTCACTGGATCAAAATGAAACATTGAGGAGGCAGAAGTGGTTTTGTCTGTCTGTGGGCTATTTTAGTTTCATTAACCTAAAGTTAAGTTACAAATTCTTCCAGGTAGTAACAGTGCTGGATATATCCAAGGTTTAGTTTAGTAAAAGTAATGTCAACCAAGATATATTTGAATAAATAGCTAAGGAGCAAGACTGAATTTTGCATTCTGAGAGAACTGCAAAGTTGGGAAGTGGAAACTCAAATCAGGTTGGAAAGATAAAGGAAAGTTACAGAAGTAGGGTAGTATTAATCACATGTTTAGGAGTGTGGAATAGATTAGATAGGGAGGGGAAAAGATAAGCTGGCGGTATACTATAGAAAGAGCAAAAGAATGAGCATTAAAGACAGAAGAAAGTGTATACCAAAGGGACACTTTCAATACTAATTGTCATGTATTAAAAAAAAATTACCTAGCTTACTAATAAATTATTAACGATATTTTAAACAAGAATCCTTTAATATATTTTTCTGTTTAATTTTTGCTATTCACTCAGTTTTCACAATGCAACTAGATACATTTCACTTGCCTTTGGTCAGTTGCATTGTTGGGTCATTGCACATTCGCTGAATATTGCATATGCAAGTGAAATGTATCTAGTTGCATTGGCAAAACTGAGTGAATTTTTAACTTGCAGATAATGAAAATATATGTGCTCTTTTAAAATCAACCGAACCAGTTGATTTTAAGTTTGTTTTTTAAATCATGGCAACATTTCTATTGCTTTCAAACTTTCTAGAAGTTTGTTTTACAAAACAAATGTCGGATCTAAATTGAACAGTGTCTCTTTAATTATTTTTTTAAACTAATTTACAGCCTAGATCTAAATTTTCATGTAAGAGATGTACCTGATAATCTAGTGAGTTAGAAATTTGTCACATAATATCATTATGGTATTTCTGAAGCAGTTTAAGAATATTTGATGACCTTTTTAAAATTTTATCAAGCAGTTTTGATTCTTTAACATCAATTACAGCTTCCCATGTACTCACTTTATCCACTGTGACAAAGTCACATTCCATGAAGCAACTTTTTCTATAAAACCTTTCATCTGCTCACCCAGAGGAAGCTGAAAATTATCTGCCTCATGCATTCTGGGTCTTGGGGCTGTATTTAAAAAATAATATGCCTTTTCCATGCCATTAAATAGATCTATTTCTAACACAATGCCTTTTTGGAAGTAATGTCATAGTCTTATCACCTAACAAGAGGTTATGTGATCTGAATACTACTGACTTGAAAGGTTTATGGCCATCATAAGCAGCCGGGCATCTCCGCTGCCTAGAATTTGGAATAAGACTAAAAGCTTTTTGACTATGATTTATTGCCTAAAGTTTCCCTGCAAGGCTTTATGCACCTTTAATGGAATCTCCCTGTCGACTCTCATACTCAGTGATACCTATTTACCTAATTTCTTTGGAGATAATTTATGCTGGCATTTCATTTTATGGCTAGTATTCAAAGCTTAAATAAGGATAAACGTTCAGATTATTTTCATGTACATTATATGTGTGTTAATGTGCTACGACAAAGGAATTCAGGTTGGATCACTACCAGAACTTACAGAAAACAAATAAGAGAGCAGTGTACAGCTCACGAACAATTATGATGAACTCCAGAACTATCCTACCCCTAAAAAGTCAGTTTCACGGAAAGGTGTGAATATTTAATCTCTTACAGAAAAATTCTTTGTATCATAATATGCACACCTATCGCTGAAATGTCATCTTTGCTATGCTTTGTTACACTATCTCAAGATATAATTATGAAAAATTAAAATCAAACAACCTTCTCCTCTGAGCAATATAATCAGAGGAAGTAATGTGGCAGTTGTGACATTTTAACTGATAAGTAAAAGCTTAATAATTAGTCAGGACAATAGATGTTAGATAATTGGTTTTAATATACCCCAAGATGAAATCAAAGCATGTATCACATGAAGGGAGAGCAGCCTCATTTCTTTTTTTCTCTTAAATCTGAGATGATGCTAATAGAACAAAAGAGTCAGGCTTACTTTGTCAGATATATTCTATCACATGAATACGAATTGAAATAAGTCATGGTTCTTTTTTAGAAGGTGCATTGTTTTATTCCAGTACCAAGAATTATTGACGACACAACATTGTCCCTATCACTTAGGAGTATCGTGTTTGTTTTAGAAGTACCAGAACAAACTATACCATAAGGGATATGGTTTCTTCTTGATGGGTGTATATCTATGTGCAGCTGTTGCCTATGAGAGTTATCACCATATGAATCAAGCAGAGAATGGCTCTCCCAAAAATGACATTATTTCTGAACAATTACTCTTATAGCTATAACAGGGAGCAGTAAAAGTGTACTGCAACTACCTTCCTAAAATTCACTCATGATGTCTGTACTCATTTATACAGTACTATGGAGACAGGCCTGAAACGTGCCTAGAAATGAATCTTTAGGGCCATATGCAGGGCTGGCTCCAGCGTTTTTGCCGCCCCAAGTGGCCAAAAAAACCCCTACAACAACAACAAAAAGCTGCGATAAAAAAGCCGCGATCGGCAGCAGGCCCTTCCATCCGAGAGGGACTGAGGGACCCGCCGCCGAAGAGCCAGACGTGCCGCCCCTTTTCATTGGCCGCCCCAAGCACCTGCCTGCTTCGCTGGTGCCTGGAACCAGCCCTGGCCATATGTTGCTCTGAGACCACACATGAACATTTCATTTATATTATTATGAGTTTCACCATGGATGAAGAGCAGTATTTGACCATAACATTGGTAGATGTGAGTCCTGAGAAAATCTGAATTAGGATCTGATATCACTATTAAATTTACCCAAAATTCCAATAAAGGGAAACTAAATGGTAATGAGAAAATTCAGAAACACATAATTAAAAAAAGTATTATGGGAAACCTGTACCACGGATTAAGAAACTTACCCAGTATCGCACAGGAAGTCTGGGACAGAGTTGGGAGCAGAAATCAGGATTCCTCACTCATGACATAAGGGCAGCTATTCATATTTTTCAGAAGAAAATACTCTGAAAAGGCAAGCCTTAGCCAGTGTCTGTTGGGGTGGCTAACACTGTAAGCAAAATTATAAATGTTCTATTTAATTTGTTATAACCACCAATCAGAAGCCAGGTGAACCCACTGCCAGCACTTACAGAAAGTAAATAAAAGAGAGCAGTGTATTGCTGACTAATATCAGTGACAAGCATCAGATCTATTTTATCTCTGAAAAGTCAGGTTCACTAAAAGATGTGAATATTTAATCTCTTGACAGCAAGATTATGTGTGTCATAATATGCACCGCTATCACTGAAATGACATTTTTGTTATACTTGGTTACACTATCTAAAGATAACACACAAAAAACAAATATATGCAAAAATTCTCACCTGGTTTCTGGTTTCATGACTAAGCCAAAACTCAAATTGGGTTCATTTAGAAATATTGCAAACTGTGTGGGTTTAAATGGTCAGAAGGAAACCAAATGAAACCTGATGGTTTTGAATCCAACCTTTAAATTGCAACAGAGGGTCCTGTGGCACCTTTAAGACTAACAGAAGTATTGGGAGCATAAGCTTTCGTGGGTAAGAACCTCACTTCTTCAGTGAGAGTGCCAATGCCCGAGATGATGGGGCGTCCAGGATTTCCAGGTTTGTGGATCTTGGGTAGTAGATAGAATAACCCCGGTCGGGGCTCTAAGGGTGTGTTGATTTGTTCCTGTGTTAGTGTAGGGAGTGTCCTGAGTAGATTGTGCAGTTTCTTAATGTATTCCTCAGTGGGATCTGAGGAAAGTGGCGTGTAGAATTTGGTATTGGAGAGTTGTCTGGCAGCCTCCTTCTGGTAGTCAGACCTGTTCATGATGACATTGGGCATTGGCACTCTCACTGAAGGACTGTCTGGATATGTGGACTCCCTACTCAGACCCTACGCCACCAGCACTCCCAGCTATCTCCGTGACACCACAGATTTCCTGAGAAAACTACAGTGCATTGGTGACCTCCCAGAAAACACCATCCTAGCCACCATGGATGTAGAGGCTCTCTACACAAACATCCCCCACACAGATGGAATACAAGCTGTCAGGAACAGTATCCCTGATGATGACACAGCACAACTTATTGCTGAGCTCTGTGACTTTATCCTCACGCACAATTATTTCAAATTTGGTGACAATATATACCTCCAGACCAGTGGCACCGCTATGGGCACCCGCATGGCCCCACAATATGCCAACATTTTTATGGCTGACCTGGAACAACGCTTCCTCAGCTCTCGTCCACTCACGCCCCTTCTCTACCTACGCTACATTGATGACATCTTCATCATCTGGACCCATGGGAAGGAGACCCTGGAAGAATTCCACCATGATTTCAACAGCTTCCACCCCACCATCAACCTCAGCCTGGACCAATCTACACGGGAGGTCCACTTCCTAGACACCACCGTACAAATAAGCGATGGCCACGTTAACACCACCCTATACCGAAAACCCACCGACCGCTACGCCTACCTTCATGCCTCCAGCTTCCACCCCGGACACACCACACGATCCATCGTCTACAGCCAAGCACTGAGGTACAATCGCATCTGCTCCAACCCCTCAGACAGAGACCAACACCTACAAGATCTTCACCAAGCATTCTTAAAACTACGATACCCACACAAGGAAATAAAGAACCAAATCAACAGAGCCAGACGTGTACCCAGAAGCCTCCTGCTACAAGACAGGCCCCCAAAAGAAACCAACAGAACTCCACTGGCCATCACCTACAGTCCTCAGCTTAAACCTCTCCAATGCATCATCAGTGATCTACAACCCATCCTGGACAATGATCCCTCACTTTCACAGACCTTGGGAGGCAGGTCAGTCCTCGCCCACAGACAACCCGCCAACCTTAAGCATATTCTCACCAGCAACCACGCACCGCACCATAACAACTCTAACTCAGGAACCAACCCATGCAACAAACCTCGATGCCAACTCTGCCCACATATCTACACCAGCAACACCATCACAGGACCTAACCAGATCAGCTACAACATCACCGGCTCATTCACCTGCATGTCCACCAATGTTATATATGCCATCATATGCCAGCAATGCCCCTCTGCTATGTACATTGGCCAAACTGGACAGTCACTACGCAAGAGGATAAATGGACACAAATCAGATATCAGGAATGGCAATATACAAAAACCTGTAGGAGAACACTTCAACCTCCCTGGCCACACAATAGCAGATGTAAAGGTAGCCATATTACAGCAAAAAAACTTCAGGACCAGACTCCAAAGAGAAACTGCTGAGCTCCAGTTCATTTGCAAATTTGACACCATCAGATCAGGATTAAACAAAGACTGTGAATGGCTATCCAACTACAGAAGCAGTTTCTCCTCCCTTGGTGTTCACACCTCAACTGCTAGCAGAGCACCTCACCCTCCCTGATTGAACTAACCTCGTTATCTCCATACTGATTTATACCTGCCTCTGGAGATTTCCATTACTTGCATCTGAAGAAGTGAGGTTCTTACCCACGAAAGCTTATGCTCCCAATACTTCTGTTAGTCTTAAAGGTGCCACAGGACCCTCTGTTGCTTTTTACAGATTCAGACTAACACGGCTACCCCTCTGAACCTTTAAATTGAAATTCATGTGGTATGAACTCATGATCACAATTAATAAAAATGTTTGGAATTACTGCCTTTAGAAGCCAACTCTACAGAATCCCCTTCCTACCCTTGAGCAGCAGCAGAGCCAGTAGGAGGAATTCTCAGTGGATATCCTGACCAGGCCCCCAAGATTGTTGGGTTAATGCGAAAGGAGGTTACCTGAGTTGTGGCGCTAGTGTGCGTGTATCAACCAATCGATTATTGGAATTATTGGAATTAATAATACTAGGCAGAGGAACTTCTGGGGATAGTCTCTAATAAGGGGGATAAAGAAACAGATGACGTGTATTGACATAATGAAAATTAGGCACGAACCCCTGCAAAATGAAACTGTTGATTCACCATCAATTTGTCAGTTAATATATTCTTAATAAATGCAAACTATAGAAAGGCATTTTGAGGAGTTAGAGATCCAGAAATTTGAGTTTGAGTTGTATTTCATAAGGTGTCAGGAGAGATCATTGTTTTTTCTCCACTTGCCAGGTTTCCACAAATGGATGTTCAGTTTGAAACCTTTTAATTTAATATCATAAATGGCAATGTTGAAACAATTTATTTCTTACTAGATTAGTATGCAAACCCAGAAGAGAATTTGGTGTCTTTTTTGTTAGGGTTCCCCCCCCCCTCCCTTTTATGAGGCTGTTTTGAATTAAAATGTTCAGCCACCATAGTGATTCTAGAAACTTTTCTAAGCTTAAGCTTTCAATTGATTTCCACTTAGTCTACATTAGAACCAAAGCAACAAAATGGTATTGAAAATGTTTTGTTTAGCCTTGTGATTAGAAAAACCAATGGAGAGGGAAGGAAAGCTTATTTAATCACAAGCTGCATAATATAGGTCCAGAAAAAAAAATGACAATACTTCAGTGAAGATAAAAGCTAATAGATAAAGGTCATCAGCTATTTTTTAGATGATGGCCATTGAAGCATGTGAGTCAAGAGGTAAAACTGTTCTATGGAAAACATGAAAGAGCATTTTTTTTATAGAAAACAAGCGACGTTTTCTGATTCTCGGTGGCCTCACCCTGTGTTTTCTTCTGAAACATAGTATGCTACTTATTGATTGCTGGCAATATGATGATCCAGTTATGTTGGCAAAAGGAAATTGTTAATTCAACTGCAAAATTGTTGAATTTCAAGTCATGTGAAAAACAAACAAGAAAGATCCCATCATTTGTTTCCATCCTCTACCATTTCAATATAAAGAAGAAAATTAGGACATTGTAATATCACGTGATGGGGCAGAGAGGTCCCATACTGGCAGTGAGGGCTTTAAGGATGCTAGCAAGCTCTCCACTGCTAATGAAAGGGTTGGGGAAAGCCTGAGAATCTATATGGTCCTACTCCACTACACCTGTAGCCAATCTTAGATGTGTAAAGGAGAGCTAAAAGGAGAACTAGCCTAATTCACTGTTGATGAGGAAGGAGGGTAAGGCCTCTCCTGATGGAAGAGAAGCCTGGTTGCAGCCTTGAGACAGAGTTTGCTTGGCAGCCAGACCTGCCCTCCTAGAAAGGTAGACCAGACTCAATGGAGTGGCAGGGGTGAGGGGCAAGGTCACTGGCAGAAGAACAGACTGTTTCGGAGACCAGCCCTGAATGGAAGGGTGGGGCCCCACCAAAGGTTTGTGGGATGACCCTGTTTTGAATCGAGTTAGAGATTCCTGATTACTTTTTAATATTTATGCCCTGAAAGTCGTAGGACTGCTAGCAAGGCAATGCACCACTACACTGGACCTTATCAAAATAGAGACATACCAGCACAGACCCACAGTGGGGTGAATTGTGTCTGGAGGGGCCACAGGAGGGTGCCACTCTGATAATGTGGCACATCATTTGAAGTTTGTATTTTGGCTGTTTTAAGCGCTTATGGCGGAGTGACTATAATGACAACAGTTTGATGGCAGCACAATGTAGTAGGATACAGGAGACTTCATTTTGAGAACAATGTTCTAGCACCCTCTCCTAGGAGTAGCATGTTATTTTTCTTTCTGTTTAAAGGGTACAAGAAGCTGCATTGTATAAGAAGATTCATGTCAGACAATCTGTGAAATGCTAATGGTGTATTTATGAGAGCTGTATAGCTGCCTTCCATAAAGAGAGAAAGAGCAGTGGCCACCAAAGAAGGAAGATGAATAGAAGGCTGAACAATTGAAAAATAGGTTTTAAAAATGCATGTTAGTAATTTATGGTCAGGTGTTGGGAAAATGGTGCCCACCACAAAAGCATAGAAATATATTTATAATTTGTAGTTACACTGCATTTTCTTTACTTATAAGGCATCTTTTGTAACTATTGAGTATGTGTGTTTTGCTAGCCATTCAGAGCTTCTCTGGCCTATTGTGGAGGTTTCTGATTATGTTAAGAACACTTCTTGTTCAAGGGGAAAATTTCTGGATCTTGGCCAGTATTACTATTTAATAATTGTATATTGTAAATATGTAACTGTTTAATAAGAAGTAGTTTTAATCAGGGCTTTGGAGCTGTGCTCTGGCTCCACTCCAGCTCCAGTCAAAAACCTGCAGCTCCGCGCTCCAGCTCCAGCTCCGGTCTCTGCTCCAAAGCCCTGGTTTTAATGCATTATATAATGCATTTCTTGACACAAAAAAGACATGCTTGGAACATGGCAATTCTCCATTTTAATACATGAGAAGAATTTTCATCTATGATATTACTTATAATAATCATGCATTTTTTCCACCTTGAGCCTAATAAAAATGCAAGAGTTGAGTACTGGGGTATGGCTGAGTGATTAGTTTTTTGTTAAAAATAGAATTTGAAGGGTATGTTCCTTGTAGTGCCTTTCATCTGTAGTGCAGATGTGGTGGATCCTCCATTATTGGAATCTTTATATCAGGACTGGATATCCTCCTTAACTTCTATTTGAGTTATAACATATTTTTATGGACTTAATGCATAAATTATTGGCTCAGTGTCTTTGGCCTAATGGTCCACTCTTAAAATCTGTGAAATCTGTATTTCACATCCAAGCTGCAGTTTCAAAAAGCAATGCTAAATCTTCTTCCCACTACAGTTTATCAGGTATGTTGTGGTATTTTCAAGCTAGTAAGTCAGTTTTTCTAAAGCTGAGGTTCCCCCCCCCTTCTTCATTTTTTGTCTTGTATAACAAGTCTAGAAACCGTATATATCATTTTGCATTAATCAGATTCTTTGTATTCTGTATTGAATGCCTTACAGGTCATGCATTTCTTAATGTCATGTCCTTACATGTTGAAATAATTGGGGGAATGGTTTTAATTTTCTTTTATCTCGTGCCCCCACTTCCACCTTTTTATTGTTCAAATGCAGGAGTTACAGCTCAGAGCAGGAGGCCTTGAATTCATTTGGGTCACATGCTGTCCTTAAGAAAAACTTTGGAGAGAAAAACTATTTTTTTTTTAAAATCCCTCCAATTTGCTCTAGGGAGACAGCTTTTGAGTCTTGCAGAGAGACCCTGCATAACATTACATAGGGAAATTGAGCCCACAAATGCTGCAGATACTGAATGTTCATGCATAATCGTCTCCAGCCACACTATCCTAGTGCCTCTGCAAGGACACCCTGCTCATCTATGCTACTCTCTGGATCCCTATTTGTGCCTTACCCCGCTGCAGATGTACAAAGGGCAGTTAATTGCTGGGGTGTTAACTACCATGTTTTTTTTTTTTTTTTCTTGGAAAGATTGAGTTACTGGGGGTATATGACGTGTAGAGTGTTTTTTTCTTGTTTTGCACCCCCACCCCCTCCTTAAGTTCATGCTGGTATCCCCTGCATGTGAAGAGGCTACACTGCAGGTTGTTTGCAAAGCGGGGCTTCTAAGGAGTTAAAGGGAAGGGTAACGCTTTATTGGCTGTACTTCCTTCTCTTTATAGGTACCACCTTCCTGTGCAGAAAAGGAGATGCTTGGCTCTATAGCAGCAGGACTATATCTAATTGAAAATTTTCTTTAAGTAGAAAAAAAAATCCAAATCCAACCTTTTTCTCTCCATTATTTGGAGTAACACAATTTAAAATCTATATTTTATACCCTCTCAATTGTGTTTATATATATATATATATATATATATATATATATATATATATATATATATATATATATATATATATATATATATGCTCTCTTTGTCAAGTTGGTTTCTTTCTTCTTTCTTCACAAAGAGAATCAATCAATAAGACACCAAGCTAATCTTCCATCCCTACATGAATGCAGTTTATAGCAAAAGGACTAAATCTGCTGCAAACTATTAAACCCTTTTACACAAGGACAAAAGAAATATCATTTAGCAGAACAGCCAAATTGCTTACACATGAGTAGCCAAGTAAAAAGTATTGTACCTTACACTAACAGAGGCATATTAACTACCGTGTTCGTGATTGCCAATGTAATATCACACTGCAAGCCCAGCTCATTTTATGCTGTAAACATAGAGCCCTTTTCTGCCCTCCTCACTGTTGCTGGGTAGTAATTTACTCTGCAGATAGTCTCACTGAAAGCAGCAGGATACCTAGGGACAGACCCTGAGCTGGTGTAAATTGTCATAACTCCACTGAAGTCAATCTCTTTTTGAAATAAGAAGCCAACCTGACTTCAAAAGAGCAAATATAAAAATAAATTATTGCAAGAATATACAAATAGATTTTAAATTGCTGTGACTCAATTTTGATTCCAGTGGCTCTGTTACAATTTAAACCAACTGAGAAGGATCTGCCCCCTTATATAGAAACGTCGTAATGTGAATAAAGAGTGGCAGAATCAGGACCACAATTATTATTAGCCATTTGTAGTGTATAACACATCAATGGGTCACATCTTGAAGATATTACAGTGTTGGGAGTTTGAAGTTACTATATGCACAAGGGGCAATTAACAAAGGCACAAAAATTAAACACTTATAAAGCTAATAAACATTAATCCAGTAATATGTTAATAATGTATGCTCTCATGTAGAAGAGTGAAGCTTTGACTCCAAAATTCAATAGTGCTACATTTCACTATTGCTACTATTAATTTACACTTGTATATAGAAAACTTCATCCATAGATCTGAAAGTGCTGAATGTGGATAAATGTTCTCCTCCTCTAGTGCAGATGGGGAAATTGAAAGACAGTGAGTTTAAGTACTATGGCTAAGGTCATACAGCAAGTCAGTACTACTAAGAGAGACAGTTTGTGAAATACAATGAGGAGGCAGGCAATAAGATAATAAGAAAAACCCAACTGACATGTTTTCCAGAGCCTCTGAATCATGAACTTAGCAAAAAGTCTAATGGCATTCTCCAGGGCTTACAAAATCTTTTGCTTTCTCTTTCTTCCGTTCCTTTTCCTTGAAATTTGTATGTATTTGTGAGGACAATTGTTTTTCAAGGTGTCTGTGTGTTTGATTAGTTTCTTCCACTGCAGGTTGTGCTTTAAATATTTAGAAATATATAGTTATATTTAGGTACATTCTATCCCCCCCTAAATGGAAGAGATAGAATTTGTATAATTACTTTTTCTCCATCCCACATGTCTAAAATCCAAACACTTACAGCAAGAATTTCAATTATGGCTAATGATGTCATGTAAATGTAACTCACAATTCATGTGTGTTTGCCCCACAAAGCCCTGGTCTACGCTGGGGGGGGGGCAGGATTGATCTAAGTTACGTGAATAACGTAGCTGAAGTCGACGTACTTAGATTGACTTACCGTGGTGTCTTCACCGCAGTGAGCGACTGCTGCCGCTCCCCCGTTGACTCTGCCTGCGCCTCTCTTGGCGCTGGAGTACAGGAGTCGACGGGAGAGCACTCGGGGGTCGATTTATCATGTCTAGACTAGATGCGATAAATCAATCCCCGCTGGATCGATCACTGCCCGCTGATCAATGGCAAACATACCATTAACTTCGAAGGATCAGGACTCACGTTACAGCAGTATAGAAGTAAGAATGATTTGTAAGTGCCTCTTATAAATATGTTCTTAAGTGTGTGTGTGTGTGTGTGTGTGTGTGTGTGTGTGTGTGTGTGTGTGTGTGTGTGTGTGTGTAAAAACAACAAGGAGTCTGGTGGCACCTTAAAGACTAACAGATTTATTTGGGCATAAGCTTTCATGGGTGTGTGGGTGGGTGTGATCACTTTTTTCTAAAATGAATGATTCTTCAAAATTCATTACTTGCACTAAAAACAGTAGATGAAAATTATCTTCAGATATAATCTTATCTATATTTCTATGAACATAAACTTGAGATTTGTTGTTAGTAATGGAATATTAAACACACTCTTTATTAATAAAAGGCTAGAAATGTTAATTGCAAAAAAACCATCAACAACAAGCATGGGTAAGTCATTGCTTTTCCCATTGCTTTTTGAAGTACAATAGTTTGATATGAAACTTTTGGTAAATTCACTGTATTTTGTATATACAAGTTCTTTAGTTTATGAGCCAGAAAATGTAGCATCATAATTATTTCAGGGACTGATATACCATTTCATGTTTTTTTTTCTTGTTCATTTGTCTCTTCTGTTCTTTCTCTCTCTTACATGCTGCAGTTGCAAACATATTGTGGCGAGAGGAAGGTACTAACACATTATTTTTTCTATACTATGATTTTTTTTTCTTTTGTGCCTATTACATTTCTTGTTAGCAGTCAGTAGTTCTAGTAATTATCTTTCCATTTGCAGTTTTTTTTTTTTAATATCATGGTATTTTAATGCCTTTATATAAGCATGCCATTGTCAACTGCTTTTCTTTATTTGGGGGCAAATTAATTATTTACAACAACTATTTTATTGTTTGTATTTAACCTACATTTGTGTAATGTTAAGGGTTAAATGCATAGGAACAAGGAAACTCAGAGTTAGAATCCAGGCTATTGTTTTGCCCTTAACTTGTCCTGTTGATGTTATAAATCTTTCAGCATTCAGCCTATCTGTAGTTAGAATTTTGACCGCATGGTGTGAATCATTTGTCAAGAGTGTCATCTTGTGCAGCTCCCAGAATAATAGAGAATTCTGATTGGTTAATTAGTTAATGAGACAAGGCAGCTTCTTCTTGATATAAAGTTGTGACTCTGGGGAAAAATTTCATGACCGATTGGAAACTTCTCTGAGAGATACATTTTATGACATAAGCAGTATCAGGTGTTTGTGCAGTTTAGAACACTGTTGTCTTCTAAGGTTTACTTCCAATGATAGGTATTTTGCAGGATCTGAGTTCTGTGCTTTAATATGACTTACCATAGCAATATCTAGACACAAGTGAAAATGTTGAAGCTGAAGTGTTAATATGACCCTTTATTCTTAACTCTGACTAGCGCTATATTCAATTAAAGTTCTAGGGAAACTTTCAAATATTTCCATAAATGTGAGGGTTGTTTTTTTTTTCCAATTACTTTCAATGAAAGACTCATGGTAGCTGAGTTTCTCACAGATTTTACTCTGTACTACAGTGCTCTTTTGCCACAGTAGGTGTTGATGGGTGGCACTCAAATACATTTTTTGTGATTGAATTTTCTGTTCCATAGAAATCAAAGTTCAAAATATAACATTTGACTTGGAAATGGCCTAATTACAAAATAAAACTTAGCACATATTCTTTATATTGCCAAAGTGCTTTACAGATATTAACTAGTTCTTTCTACATCCCTATTTTACGGGGTCCAGAGCCTCAACTGATATAAACCTGCCAATCCAGTGACCTCAGTGGAGCTAAGCCAAGGTACACTAGGTGGGAATCTGGCCCAGAGAGTTCAAGTGAGTTTTCCAAGACCACACTGAGAGTCACATACTAGGGCTCTTGATTCAGTTGGTGGGGACTGAGAATCTAACGTTTATCACCCTCCAACTTTAGCAAAGGCTTCTCTCTCATTTCTTGTCTTGTATAGAACTGAGTACATTATTGGCCCCTTTTTTGTCTTCTGAGTATAAGTTGAGTGTAAACTTTGCAAGCCTGATCCTCTGTCATCTTCTGTGATTACAGAGTACCTACCACATTTTTATTGCTTCTGTAACAATAGTTATTAATAATAAAAATAATGTACCAGTGTGTAGACTGATGAGAACAGAGTAAACATGTCCCAGACTCTTTTATGGCCCCAGGACTTCTATTTGTGGAGCGGGGACTATACTCAAACACTCACAGGCCAATGGCAGTTCTCTTATTGTCAGGTCAGTCCCTGTGCCTTTAAAAAGTATTGGGGTTGGCAGGAAGTTGACAGCAGACATCCAATAAAGGCAACACCAGGAGGAAGTATGCCTTTCCTCCCTTTCTACACTGTTGCAAGACTCCCACCATCCTTACCTTTCCTTTAAGTCCGATATTTACTTATTGCTGCTGTGCCTTAATGGAGTTGAGTATTGACAGTACAGTTAATACAAGCTCTCACAGTTGTAGTTATTGGTCAGCATGGATGCATCTGGACCTTGAAGCAATTATGTGGTAAGGTCCCAGACAACTGGAGAAGGGCAGGCATAGTATCTATGTTTAAAAAGGGGAACAAAGAGGACCTGGGGAATTATAGAACAATCAGCCTAACTTCGATACCTGGAAAGATAGTGGAACAGATTATTAAGCAATCATTTTGTAACCTCCTAGAGGGTGGTTACATAGGGTTATAAGGAATAGCCAATTTGGATTTGTCAAGCCCAAGTCATTCCAGACCACCTAATTTGCTTTTCTTTTTACAGGGTTACTGTCCTAGTGGAGAGGGGGGAGCAGTAGACGTGATATATCTTAATTTTAGTAAGGTTTTTCACATGGTCCCCCATAACAACTGGTTGAAAGATTGTACTTAGAGTAGTTATCATGGTTCGCTGTCAAACTAGGAGAATGTATCTAATCCCATAGGGTGTGTCCAGGGTCCAGTACAATTCAATATTTTCATTAATGACTTGGATAAAGGAGTGGAGAGTATGCTAACAAAATTTGTGGGATAAAAAGAATTTGGGAGTGGTTGCAAGCATTTTGGAGGACAGGAATAGAATTCAAAAGTACCTTGACAAATTAGAAAATTGGTCTGAAATCAACAAAATGAAGTTCAATGAAGACAAGTACTATACTTAGGAAAGAAAAATAAAATGCACAACTACAGAAGGGGGAATAACTGGCTAGACCGTAGTACTGCTGAAAAGGATCTGGGGTCATAGTGGATCACAAATTGAATATGAGCCAGCAGTGTGATGCAATTGTGAAAAAGGCTAATATAATTTGTGGGGGAGGAGTGTTGTATGTAAGACACAGGGGGTCTACTTGGCACTGGTGAAGCCTCAACTGGAGTACTGTGTCCAGTTCTGAATGCCACACTTTAGAAAAGATGTAGAGAAATTGGAAAGAATGCAGAGTTCAGAGAAAAATGAAAAAAAAGATTTAGAAAACCTGACTTCCGAGGAAAGGTAAAACTGGGCACATTTAGCCTTGAAAAAAGAAGACTGGGGGAGGGACCTAATAACAGTCTTCTAATACATTTATAAAAAGGATGGCAATCAGTTGTTCTCCATGTTCACTAAAGGTAGAACAACAAGTAATACTGTTAATCTGCATCGGGGAGATTTAGGTTAGATATTAGGAAAAACTTTCTAACTATAGGTATAGTTAAGCACTGGAATAAGCTTCCAGGGGATGTTGTTGAATCCCTGATACTGGAGATTTTTAAGAACAAGTTAGACAAACATCTGTCAGGAATGGTCTCGGTATACTTGGTCCTGTCTCAGCACAGGGTGCTGGACTAGATGACTTCTCATGGTCCCATCCAGACCTACATTTCTATGATTATACAGTGGATAAACATTTGTGTTTGTTCAAATTAGCATTAAAGTAGGCCTCCTCTTCCTCCACAATGACTTCCCAGTAAAATGTAATAGAGAATATCTTCTTTATAGTACTGAAAGAAATGTGATATATAATAATGAATAACTAAAAATCAGGACATTTGTTAACGTTTTATAGAAATTATTTGAACTCATCCCTCAGAAAAGGAAAAGTGAAAAATATGTGGAATTTATTTTCATTTGATCCCAAAGTTAAAAAAAAAATAATTTACATGATCATTTTCATTAATGAAGCTATTTTTCCTCCCTTGGTATCCTGGTTTTAATTGATTTATCTCGCTAGACTGACCACACACTTGGTAAAGCAACCCCCACCCTTTCATGTATTTATACCTGCACCTGTATTTTTCACTTCATGCATCTGATGAAGTGGGCTCTAGCCCACAAAAGCTTATGCCCAAATAAATTTGTTAGTCTCTAAGGTGCCACAAGGACTCCTCGTTATTTCCAAGTCTGTGTTCATGAAGCCCACTGGCTTACTCATGGGGCGGGGGAGGGGGGGGAATGTGAAATCCTGAATAATATCAGTTTTTTTGTTTTAGCTAAACAATAAAAGATCCCATAGGATTAGCTTTATTAACATCATTCACATTATTAAATTGATTACATGCCAGTGATATGGTGAGGGCTTGTGTTCAAAAGGAGGAGTTGGTTGTATATTTTTTGTTGTTGTTTTTTTAGGGTCTAATTTTGTTCATTTAGATGTGTTTTTGTTCCTAAGGTCTGGGAATTGGGAACATGTTCTATGTGTTTTATGAAGATGGAATCAAAGTGATACAACCCGTAGAATGTGAATTTCAGAGACATATTAAGCCCAGTGAAAAACTCCTTGGGTTTCAGGCAAGTATTTTATAAATTTATTTATAGGGTTTTGTTTCTCAGTGATTCTATTCTTTTAAAAGAAAAATGTCAATGTAATGCTGGTCAAATGTGCCAGGATGATGACCATGGAAAGTGAAGTTTTCTACATGTCCATTGGAGCAGGTAATTGCTACAAACCAATGTGCCTCAATGCTGAACTGTTTTTATTGTTCCCCATTTTATTTTATTTGTCTAAATTAGATTGTCAGCTCCGGAGATCAGAGACCTCTGCTGGTGTAAATTGTCATAGTCAATGGAGACAGTTAACACCAAAAGAGAATCTCTTACTATGGTGTAAGCAGTTGCATCTCTTTGCAATGAATGGTGTTGTACCCAGTTTCATCCACTTCTCTGTGTTCAATTTTTGCGTATGTTTGTAAAGCACTCTGTAAACAGTAGTTTAGTCTCCACGTCCACTCATTCCCTTATTGACTGGGGTTATGGGCACTTCTGATAGGAGCACTTGTGTGCTCGTATCTAAATTAACTCATTTTGTATAGTCTATTATAAAGCCTTCAAACAGTAATCACTCTTTCTCACTGCACATCTGGACTGGATTTGACTGATGGAGCTTTAGATGAAAACCTCAGTCTAACAATCCATGAGCAATCCCCCATGCAATGTTTTCCAATTACCAAATGTACATTTAAGTAAAGAAAAAACAAAAAAACAAAAAAACCAGAACTGTCTCTATGGAATTTGCCTCTTCAGCTGTCATTAGAGAAGTCATAGTATGCAATACACAACAGCAAAATATATTTTTACTGTGAATAATTATGCTTTCGGCAGCTAATCATGCCTTCATTTGTGCTGCTTAAGTTAAATTAGGTTGACAGCCAAAAATAAGCCAAAGACCTTTCTTCATTGATGGTTAATTCAAAAACTGATTATTGAAGAAATCTCTGAAAATTGTATTGGGTTAAAGTGAAAATGAGAATAGTATATTTTAAATGTATCCTGTGCTTTGTTTAAGAATTTAATGATCTTCAAAATGATTAATGATATGGATAAGTAAGTTTAATGAAAAAAAAATCTTATTTCTTTTTTGTAGCTTTCCATTTCCAAAATAACATTCTAATTAAGCTAAGGAAATGTTAGAGAGTGACTCTTTTCTTTAAATAGGAACAAACTTGGTGTCTCTGTAGAATGTATCTTGGTTTATGTATAAAATTATAAGGTAGCACATGGATACATATTTAAAAAAGGGGGGGCAGTAGCTTTTGCCCTTGAATGTGTGGGTCACCTCCATTAACGTCAATGATAGTGCTGCATGTACATCAGAAGACTGACTTTTTCTTCCCTTGAATAGGCAGGTTAGTGGGGACTTTTTCTTGCAGAAAGAAACATGAGAGTATTCAGACACCTTGGTGTGTGTGTTTTCTTTTGTTTTATTGTTGTTTGTTTTTGTTTTTACAAATACTTGTTAAACTACTCTTCACTTCCCTGTCCAAGAAAAAGGGTTTGATTTTCAGTGAAAGATTCTGGAGTGTAATAGGACAAATAGAAGTCCACTGCGATTATTTTCTTCCTAGAAGAAGGATTGAAGCGTGGATTTAACAGAATTCCCTATATACACTCTTAATATCAAGACTGCAGCTGTGTGCTACTCAAAATAACTCATTCAGCAGGAACTTTAGATACACTCTGCAAAGGGGTCCGTTGTTATCTTTCCCATACCTCTTTGGAAAAAGCTCTGGGTTTGCTCTAAATAAAAATTCAATTTTGGTGTAGTGTCAGATTTCATCAACTTTCAGCTTGTGCTCATTGACTGGTAAGAATTCATGTCATGCATTCTCAGTTATTCTTTCTTCCTGCTTCGTTTGCCAGAGAGCTTTACTGGGTAGGATTTTAGTTATATCTACTTTTATAGTATGCATACATTTTTGCCCCACCACTTAATATACCTACCATGGATAAATTTCCATTATTTAATTCTTTGATATGTCTACAAGAAACCATGCAGTGTTTTTTTTTTTTACAAAGCCTTCTAAATATAAGCCCTTCAGTGGAAGCGAATGCACAGTTCCTTGAATTACTCTTTTTTTTAAACACCTTTCTGATGTAATGCTCCATACACTCCTTAAACTCATATTTAGGGCTCTTTGGTAGCTGTGTACACTCTGTTCAGTAAATTAGATGTCTACATTTTGATGAGGAAAAATGTAGATTCCAACCAAGTATATACTAAGATTTTATTGGCACTCATTCTGTTGAGCCTCAATCCAGCAAAGCATTTACACAAGTGCTTAACATTTAAATCAATGGGATTACTCACATCTTCAAAGTTAGGTATGTGCTTGAGTACTTTGCTGGATTGAAGCCTTGTTTGGTTGCATGCATCCATATTTGGTTCAGTGGCATCCCAAACTTGCTCTGTTTCTCCCCCCCCCCCAGAAAAATACAAGCCTACACTCCATTCAGAAATTTCTGGATGTATTGATTCCTTTCATTACATTTGTGCCAGAGGAAAGTGGATCTCTCTTATTCTCAGAGTAATAATGAAGTACTTAAAATATTTCATAGATGGCTTTGGTTTCATTGGCCTTGAAAAGTTCATACTGATGATTGTGTTTTTGTCCGCTGTGATAAAGTCCTAGAAGCCCTAAAATTCTACCGTTGTGTAGGGGATCTTCTGCCTTGCAGAGTGAAAATCATTGAGTTACTCTTAAAACAAGCAAAAAACTCAAATCCTCTCCCTTCCCCTGAGGCTGGTGAAAACTCGGGCTTACTGAAGTCAATAGCAAAACTCCCATTAACTTCAGTGGAGCCAAGATTTCAACCCTTGTCTGTCCTTTACAGAATTATACCAGTTCATGACAGCATTTAAGCGCATAAAGTTAAGATGGGACCAAATTCTTTAACACTATTTTTTATTCTGGAATTGTGTTGTAATTGTTGTTGTTAAATTACAGTTTTAACATTTTAAACCAGGATCCTGTCCTTCTAAAATGAGTGCACATAATAACAACATATACAGTATCTTGTACAACCTGATACCGTACAATAGCTAACACTGATACCAGCCAATTTTTCTGGTGGCAGTATTCACATTCCTCTCGCTTTTCCAGGTTGCTGGTCTATCTCCGCTGAATTACACTAGCAAACAAAGGACTAAATTATGAAAGGGAAGCTATATTTCACTGTATACTTTGAAAAATCCCCAACTGGTTCAACATGCACAAAGGCAGTTGTACTCTTTGTGAGATGTGTGGGGTGCTCACCCTGATTTCAGACTGGAATCTTGTCCAACACTTTTTTTTATGGAAAATTGTTTGTGTTGAAAACTTAAACCTTAACCAGTAGAAGGAGGGTTTTTTGAGCTTATCAATTACAATTATGTAATAAGAGTTCATCAGATTATCAAATCAGTGTTTAAACAGCTTGATTCAAAGTCCATGACATACAATTGGACACACTGCACCTTTAAGTGGGTGCGGCGGCTGTTGTCCAGCTTGCCAGAGGGAATAGCGATTTACGGGTTGGATGGGGGAAGAGGGGCTCAGAAGCTGTTGCCAAAGGCAGAGTGGGTCAATGTGGCAATGCTGACTCATCTCCAAGGACTGGAAGGGCTGGGGAGTTAGAAAGGGGCAAACCCGGCAGAACAAGCCCCTTTCTCCTGGACCAGACAGAGCAGCACCTGTCCTCTCCATCCTTGGATGTAGCAAAATACCAGGGTTGGTCAGGACTCAGGACCTGCTGTGGGCATCACTAGTTGCCCCTTCCTAGGGAAGGAATTTTTCCCTTTTTTTTTTTTGCCTTCCCCACAGTAGTTTCAGGGGGGCTTTGTTATGGTGAGTTAGGCTATGATGTTGCAACTCATGATGCAATTGTGGAGCAGATGTCTGGTGCAGGTACTCCATAGGGAAGGGATACAGTGACCAGATAAATGGCTTGGTAAAGGACTTTAAAAGGAGGTGTTTTTTAAAAGAGTGGAAGGGGTTTGAGGAGTTCTGGGCTCCTATGATTGCTACGGCAGGGAGTCACCCCTTTTCTTATAACCCACCTTAATCCTCATTTTTGGGGGGGGAGGGCTTGGTAAGGTCCCAACTATGGGTGGGCTGGGGTACCTGGATGGAAAAAGAGGGGGGCTGGTGAAAGCCCCCCCGGTAGATATTGAATCAACATGTACTGTATACTTTTAACTGCTGGGTAATGCCATACATCTAATAATAAAGTTGTGGCCTGATTAAAACCATATTAAGTGTCTTCTGTCCTCTTTTTGGTGTAGCTGGACAATGGAATTATTGTATTGATTTGGATTAAAGTAAAATTTGTCCACAAACAAATGTTTTCTCTTTAGAATGTTTTGTTGCCCCAACTTCTTCAAACATTCTTTACAGTACTTCCAAGGAATTATTTTCCACCATCCCTTGGTTTGATTTAGGATGAGTCATTTTCTGATTAGGGAAATGTGGTGAAAAGAATTAAATAAACTGACTTTTTCCATTGCCTTTTATCAGATGTTTGCTTGTCTTGTACAAAGGCTGAATTAGAAAAAAGGTAAATTGCTTACTTTTTAATTAAAAAGAGAAAATAGTACATTTATACCTATACTTTAAGGAAAAATTATTTTATCCAATTACCCAACCACTAGGGAAATTAATATGGAATCTTAATAGTAGAGAGTATAGTTTTAAAGAGAACTCCAAATTCAGCCTCCTCACATAATTTTTTTACCTCTTTAAAAGGCAAAATTTCAGCTCCATTTATCCCAAATACTTATGGAACCTCTAGAATGCCAGATAAATGGGGGATTGAGTAAGTGGGGAAGCAAGTGGGAAACTGATTCATGTGAGGAAACAAAACCATATTTTAGATAAGAGAGTTTGGGGATTGTAGTGTTTTTATACTATTGATTTTAAACTTTCAACATATTTTTGTAAAGGATGTTTTGAGGAGAGCAAGGGTCTGCAAGCATATTGTGGAATTCAAAAAATAAATAAATCATAAAGCCACTATAGTGACTCCATGGTTGCATTTGCATTGGGAGTTTAATTATAAACTTTAATTTGTCCACCTCTCTAATTTATTATTTGAGACAGCATTTGTTTTACATTTTGTGTGTGTGACATCGAATAGGAGAGAGAAAAATTCTGAATATTCCATATCTCCAGTTTAGTTTCACATAATTGCTAATTTAAAAAATATTAGCACTTGAAATTTGTTTCATGGGTCTCATGTTTTACCTCATTTTCACATAGAGATTCATTTTTAAATTCTCAAATAGCTTGCTCTATGCACTCACACATAGGATACTCTCTGAAGTCATAGAGAAGAAAAACAAATAATGTAATTGAATGGATCCCCATCACAGGAACCAGGATTCAAAATACACACCTGAAATCACCAGTGTGTAGATAGGGACACTCCAGTGAATATTCTGGGCCCCAATTCAGAAAAGCACTTAAGCAGGTGCTTAAATTTAAGCATGTGCATAAGTGGTTTCCTCTACTTCCTACCAGCTTCTCCCTACTTGCTCCATTCCGTCTCCAAACTCCTTCATATAAACCTCATATGAAACCCTGGCCAATCTTGTTCCATGAATATGCAGAAGCTTTTGCTAGTAAACACCAGTTTTTATCTTGAACGTTGATATTATTGAACGTTGAAGCGGCACGGGTCGAGGGATGTGCTAGCTGCCGCTTCCCGCAGTCCCCATTGGCCTGGAATGGCGAACCGCGGCCAGTGGGAGCTGCAATCGGCCGAACCTGTGGATGCTGCGGGTAAACAAACCGTCCCAGCCCGCCAGCAGATTTCCCTGACGGGCCGCGTGCCAAAGGTTGCCGATCCCTGAACTAGCACAATTTTATAGCCAGTGCCAAGGGAATTTTATTCAGCATTCACGTTCCTTTAAAGGGCATGTCTTTTTTATGTACTATCTCATGGTACTGAATGCATGCCCTCTTCCCTATCAATGTGATTTCTTCAGAATCCCCCACCCCTTGAGATTTAAGAACCATAGAGAAACCAGTGGTTGTTAGTGACTTTCTATACAAGTAGGTCTGTCTCTTGGGATTGGAAATTTATTTATTTATCACTTTGACATGTGAAGATCCTGTCTGTGTCTATCAGAGGAACAATGATCAAAAATACTGATGCTATAGAAAAGTTAGCTTTAAAGCATATCTCATGTCATGATAAACATACTGTTTAGTACCAGTTCTACTGGTATGGCATAGTATTTTTTTTCCCTTTACTCTTTTCAAAGGAGCCCTATGCTTGGAAACAAAATTCTTATTTAAGAGCTCATTGATTCTTGCTGCTTATTTCCCATTTGAAATCATCATCCCCTGACACATTATAATCATTTCTACAGCAACTAGTTATGATATATCCAACAGAGGACTGTGGATGAGAAATAAGCAGCAGGTGAATTCATAAGGAGACAAAAATGTTGCTTTGATCAAACTGTCCCAAGTAGTAAAAGTTGGAGAAATAAAGGGGGCGGGGGGAGAACAACCTTGACATACATCTCTAAACAGAATATTTTTCAAGTTCTTCCTAAGGCTTCAAATTCAATGAACATTTTTGCTATTAACTTCAATGGGTTCAGGATTTCACCCATGAGACTTTGAAAAAAATTCTGACTTAAAAGTGTTTGTCCACATTGGTTTTGACACTAAGATGATAAACTCCTGGAATATTCTATACCCTAACCTTTTTAAAAAAAATTCCTTGTATGAAATACAATATCCCTTGTGTTTGATCCAGGAGGAAACATGATACAAACAGTAATTGTGACCAGTCTTTGTATTGCTTGAGTTTATTGTTTTGATTTTCATTTCTCTCTTATTTGTTTCTCTTGCATTATAGGATGAAGTTTGTCCCAAAGCTGAAAGAGATACTGTTCAGAGGTGTGTGTGGGCATCTGCTGTTAATATCAAAGACAAGTTCATTTACGTAACTCAGCCTACTTTGGACAGAGTGCTTATTGTTGATGTACAATCCCAAAAAGTTGTGCAGGTACTTATTTCTAACTTTACAATTAATGACAAGTCTGGATGCAACATCTCCATCTCTGCTTCTCTATATGCTTTTAAGGGACATAGTTAACCTGACAATTACATCTTATGTCTGAAAACAATTCAACATATTGTTATTACAATTCACACCAAACATTACTTACACTGAAAGTAATTAATGAACACTTCTCCCCCCCCCCCCAATTTGTTTACTTTGTGTATTTGACAGCAGTTTGTGTTTAGTCACTTTCACCTTTCCCCTGAATATAGAGAGTTAGCCAGGGAGAAACTAACTGAAAAGACCTTTAGAAACATAAATACATTAAACATATTTTAATATACTATTTAAAGGGTGCTCCATAAGAAAATGATTTTTTAAAATTTGTCAATTAAATAATAGTATCTATTTTAGATGTTGTCTTAGTCCCTATATACAGACATTCAAGATGCTACGTGTTAGGTTCTATGCTGTGCCTCTTAAACACAGTGTAACCCACACACCTCCTAGGTGTGGTGTTCTTTCGCATCTAGTGGCACGGAGACCACTTAGAGAGCAATTAATGAGCCTGCTAACAGCCTTAACTAACAGCCAGTTGGCTTTTAGCTCATGTGGTAGAGGCTCATGCACTAAGCTTTAGAGGTCCCCACTTCAATCCTGGCTTCCGACGACCGGGGTCTGTCAGTGTTACAAGTGGGGGCTTGTCCAGGATTTCATCTGGGAAGTCTCTGAAGCTTGGGTTACGCTTCCGCATCTAGGGGAAGTATGTAACCCACAGACCTCCTGGGTGTGATGTTCTGTCCCACTTAGAGAGCAATTAATGAGTCTGCTCTACAGCCTTACTTAACAGCCAGTTGGCTTTTAGTTCATGCAGTAGAGGCTCATGCTTTAAGCTCCAGGTGTCCCCAGTTCGATCCTGCCTGCCGATGACCAGGGTCTGTCGGCATTGCAAGAGCACAAAATTCCACAGCTCGGAGAGTGAAGCTCAAGGTGACTTTAAGCCATCTTTCTGTTCTCTCAATTCTCGGCTGCTAGAGAGGTAGGGAGGCCCCCAACATGACTTTGACAACCCTGGGGTGTTTCTTAAGTTATGGCAACCTGTGTTCTCCATTTGGATCAAGAGCTCCTCAGGCTCTTTTATGCTTCCACAGAAAGGTCCTAGCAGAGGTGAAAATCCCTCCCAATTGCTCCATGGTTTGCAGTTTTGATTTGTTAACAAGGCCGTGTAAAATCTTACTATAGGCTCAGTTCTGGTGACATTACTCACATGCACAGTCATACTGATGTCAATAACCCAGTAGTCCTTACTCATGTGAGTCCTCCCATTTAAGTCAATCAAGATGAGGATTCATATAAGTAAGGACTACAAGACTGAGCATTGTGGTCCTGATCTTGCCCCATTTGAACTCTGTAGAAACTTTATCATTAACATTAATGGCAGCAGGATCAGGCCCTCTATCACCAGCTACATGGGATGCTCAAATATAAAAATATGCATGGAGAATAATAGAATAAGCTTTACAATGTCTCCAAAATATGAAGAGGTTACTTGTTGTAAACTCTCATGTGTTTACAGTTCATAACAAGACAGATCAAATTTACAAAAGGCACAGTTGCAATAGAACTCCTTTTCCTCTTAGTTCAATTTGTTTAATACCTCCACAAAGACATTATATGCTGTTTTTCATTTTTAATCCAAAGATTATATACAGTGGAATATATTATACCATACAGTCTTTCTGACTGTTGGCATCTGACCAAGAAAATTAGCTTTACTTTGTTTCCAGCTGCAACACAGGTCAACCAATTACAGGCATTCAGTTTGGAACTGTCAACAGTCTTTTGCCAGCAAAGAAGTTTTCTAATTACTGTCCATTTCAGAACATGTAGAATCATCTTTAAACTTATTTTAAAAGTAGAGCTCTGCACTTTCTAAAATAAATTTAACTCTCTTGCAAGCATCTATGAATCCAGTTCATGAATAAGCCTAATAACTTGTTAACAATTCAGCTGTCATCCTCAGAAAAAAAGGCAATTATTTCAATGTGAGGGTTTCTTACACCACAGTGCATGTTCTCATTCAAATTGCAATCACACAGTGTTTATAATGTCTACAAGATTCTGTGTAACATGATGTAATGCTCATGCATAGCACATGCTTTTTAACAATATATACATTTGATTTTTAATAGCACTTTAGGATTCTAACAAAAATATGCAAATACATCCGAAGTTTTTAACTTGAGGTATAAATCATTCTAATTACTTGTTTTTAAAATTATCTTTCTGTCTTCATAAAATGCAATGGAATACATCGTTAAACTACCCTAAATTAAAAACAACAACAAAGGTCTTCTTCTGGAGCCCACTCTGTGTTCCCCTGCAAGAGTTCCCAGTGCTGGGGGAGGAAGAAGATTGTGGATGGGGAACAGAGCTACCCTGGTCTGCACCAGGGACTAAGACATCCCCTTAATATGGAAGGCACAAGCCACCTCCCACCAGTCCAGGCTGACCCTACTGCCAGTGCAAGGATGACTTCCCCAGAAAAATCTAAGTTTTTGCACAAGAAAAATTTGAATATCAAGGAAAATTCCTATTATGAAACTGAGATATATTTTTATCAAGCAAAATATCAAATGATAATACTGCTGGACAATAACTTGGGGAACTACAGAGGTGGCTTTTGTCCAGGAATATAAGCCTCAGTCTTAATAGTACAAGGCAACTTATATTCGTGAAAGAAATGCATTTTCCCCCAATAAACTTGAAAATACTTAATTCAGACAAATATAAATATAAGATAGTCCTCAGAGGTGTTATAGGAAGTCAGATAATAGGGCTAAGAATATCTGTTGGACTAGAGAAATTAAGTGAAAAGCAGCCTGTCTCTCTATTTAAGTGATTGAATAGAGCTTCTTCCGAGCTCAACTAGCTTTCCTGCACATGGGATATGCTTAGGCAATCACTACAAAAATACCATGGGACTTGCCTCATATGAGTGGTTGCTGTTAACCATGCACATACTTAAAATATATAGCTTGACAGCAACCTGAAAAGTCTGCAAGTGTTTAAGTAGAGAAGAAAAAAAAGTGCATAAAAAGTTTCTACACATAGTACAAGAAATACTTTGCTCAGCATTGCTGGTATTACTGCAGAAACAGTCCTGTTCTCCTTATCTTTTAATAAGACATCTGCTTTTACCTCCCCACCGTTTTTCCCCCTAAGCACTAGTATTTTTTTCTTTCCCTTTAAGTTAGGTCTATAAATATATACTTTAAAATGGAGTGAAAGGGGAGTTTAACTTCTTACTCATGTCAGTTGTTCGAAAAGTATTTATTTCTGTTATTCATATGAGTACAATTTCCTAGCACAGGAAATTGCAAAAAGTCAAAGTTTCTTGGAAAATATAATAATAAGCTATTTGTTCAGCTGCTTCTTAATAGATAGCCTCCTTTGTAAGTAACTAAGGTAAAATCTAAAAAACCTGTCTCCTCTTTATATAAATAAGGTCATACCACTTAAAATAGAGTCCACCTGGCTCAGTGGGTTAAAGACTTGATTGGACATGCTGGGAAGGGAACAGACTCTGAGGGTAAAAGTGGGGTGAGTGCAAGCAGGAGGAATGCAGGTAGTACCTCCTCTTCCTGGGCTCGCTGTCGCCCATTGGCTAGCAAGAGGGAGACAGGACCTGCTTGATGCACTCCTTCCTCATTAATTTAAACTCTTATCTGTTGTTGTTGGGTTTTTTTGGGTGGGGGAGGGAGTTTCGATCCTCTTGTTCCATTTCTAGCTGTCCTCTCTTTTACTGTTACTTAAATACTGAGCATAATTATTGTCAAGTTGATTATCACTTAAACTCTAATTCCTCAAGATAAAACGCTATAAAATGGCTGCGGAGAAAGTAGGTAAATAAAGAAGTGTTATTTAATCCTTCTCATAACACAAGAACTAGGGGGTCACCAAATGAAATTAATAGGCAGCAGGTTTAAAACAAACAAAAGGAAGTATTTTTTCACACAATGCACAGTCAACCTGTGGAACACCTTGCCAGAGGATGTTGTGAATGCCAAGACTATCACAGGGTTAAAAAAAGAACTAGATAAATTCATGGAGGATAGGCCCATTAATGGCTATTAGCCCGGATGGGCAGAGATAGTGTCCCTAGTCTCTGTTTGTTTGCCAGAAGCTGGGAATGGGTGAGAGGGGGTGGATCACTTGATGATTACCTGTTCTGTTCATTCCCTTTGGGGCACCTGGCATTGGCCACTGTTGGAAGACAGGATACTGGGCTAGATGGACCTTTGGTCTGACCCAGTATGGCCATTCTTATGTTCTTATATCTGCTTTTCAAAATTGAGTTTTCAGACATGCAAAAAAAAAGTGTTCTTGTCAGGATCAAAAGTGGGGGAAACAGAGAGGCATGGATTCAATAATGAAGAAATCTATCAAGTTTCTAAAGTGAAGAAACTCTAAGTCACTAAAATCAATTTTTCATGTTTTTTGCAAACTTTTATGCTGCAGAGTTCTGGTTTTTCCTATCTAAATTTTATCTCTTATTTTGCTTCATTCATTTATTGTCCTTTTAATTTCTGTGGTGATTTTGTTTGGGCTGAACTTTTTCTAACTGGCGTTATTTATTTATTTATTTGATAAAAAATGACAGTAAAGGAATAAATGTAGAGGCACACTTGAGAGAATTTGGTTCTAAGATGATGTATTTTTAGGGAAATATATGTATATGAAAATAAATAGTGAAGATGAGATGACCGATCCTATGTTGAATGTTCTGGGTTACAAATGGTTATTGCAAACAAGCACATGCTTAACTTTAAGCACGAATGATCCCTTTGACTTTAGTTGGACTATTCACATGCATAAAATTAAGTATCTGCAGGATATGGGCCTTAAACAAATCTTTAGGGCAGTGATTGCCTTCTGTGTTTGTGCTATGTCTGGCACAATGGGGATTAGGATTGGGAATTTGGGGCATTACCAAGAGGGAAGAAATGGAATCATTCATGTGTAATCATAAATATTTGTCATTTAGACCTTTCCTTTGAAGAAGCTAAATGGAAATTTGAGGCAAATTAAATAGTACAGCAGTTTAGCTATTGTTTTAGACAGTAAGTAGCTTAACTCAACAGTACTCTAAAAGTTTTATAAACTGTGAATGACTTTTTACAGGGGTTATCTTGCGGCTCAAAAAAGAGAGCTAGTAAACAACTGGCTTCATTGTGTGTGTTCAAAAGGGAAACCAGTTTCTGCTTAGCAGCAGAGGCTTGTTCTGAGACCTCAGGAGTACAGTTAAGTATCATCTGCAGTCTCATCCAGCCATTAATGCATTATCTTGAGGATCGACATCATTAGTTTAAATTAGGTTCACTTAATTAGCCAGCTGGTACTCTCCTTGACAAACTGATAAACAAGCTGTGCTTTACAGTTCCATAACGGCAAGACCACATGTTATTTTTTCTACTGTAATGACCAAAATAGAAAAATTATCCCTACAGTTGTTTTACTTCACTTATAATACAATGTGTCACTTAATCAAATGCTCTGTTGTCCTCCACTTACAAAATCTTCAGATATGTTCTCAGCTGTGTGATTTTGTTAACAAGCCATTTCCAAGAAAGGAAAGAAGAACATGCAAATACCTAAAAGAATTGGTTGGGCTGAAGAGGCACAGAACTCAAATTAGTTATACTGAATTAACCTATTGAACTCTGTGACTACTAGGACTTGATCACAAGGCTTCAAAATTTTTATTATATGGAGATATATACCTATCTCATAGAACTGGAAAGGACCTTGAAAAGTCATTCAGTCTAGTCCCCTGCTTTCACAGTAGGACCAAGTACTGTCCCTGACAGATTTTTGCCCCAGATCCCTAAACGGCCCCCTCAAGGATTGAGTTCACAACCCTGGATTTAGCTCGCCAATGCTCAAACCACTGAGCTATCCCTTCCCCCGAAAAGCAGGGAATGTTACTGGACCCAAAATTCTGATCTCACACTAGTATAACTGTGTTGATATCAACAGAATTACTCCAGATTTATTGATTTGGGGCTAGATTCACAAAGAAACTTAACCATGGTGATGCTGCACCCTTATAGGACTTGGGGGCAGCTGAGCAGAGGTTTTGTGAATTCCACTGTGGCCTGATTCTGGTATTTAGGCACCTGAAGTGGCAGTACCTAAGTCTGTGAATCCAGGCCTTAGTGAATTATTACAATTACTGGGAGGAAAAAGTCTACTTTTTCTCTATTCCCAATTTCTCTCTAGGTTTGCAATGAGTTTAAATGTTTAAATATTTCTGTATTTTATTAAGGTTATATGAACAATTCTGGTGGAATTCTGAACTAGCATGAATACATTTTATTTGAGTCAGTCCAATACACTTTTGTACATGTTCCACAGCCTTGAAATGACATTGCATCCTGACACATTTTTTTTCCAACTTAGTGAGGTTTCTGTTGTAATATCATAATGAAGATCTCACACTATGGATGTGTCTACACTGCAATCAAAGATGTGACTGTAGCTTGGGTAGGCATATCCACAGTAGCGTTAATCTAGCTAGCATGGCTAAAAATAGCAGTGAAGATGTGGAAATACAGGCCTTAGCACAAACCGTACAGTCGCACCCGAAACTGTAGCCTGGTCCAAGGTTCATGATGCTGTATCTTCACTGCTACTTTCAACCATGCTAGCTAGATTAAAGCTAATGCAGGTATGCCTTCCTGAACTGCAATCACATCTTTGATTGCTGTGTTGATGTACCCTATATGACCTCAAAAATATAAAATATAGATTGCTTGCTTTTGAGGCTAGCTCTCTTATCTTCTCTTTTTGAAGATGGGCTCCAAGCCTCTTCTGGGGTCTCATTGCATATGATGCCACATAGTAGTTTTAATCAAATTGAAAAGTCAGAGCTGCCAAAAATGTAGCTAGAATCTTTCACCCACCCACATAGTTTCCCCACAAATACCCAGAACCCAAATTGTCCCATCCAATTAAGAACATTTTATATAGTGAAATAAGATTTTCACTCTGAATAAGAGAAGGCAAGTGTTACCTACTTTTGACAATTCTGCCTCTATTGTAAATACTGTTAAGGGTTGGTGAGATGTTCTACTGAATGTATTTTGTAAAAATACAAAAATATCAAAATATGAAATTTAATTAATTTAAAAACAAAAGTAGTATTGATCTGTAGCAGAAGCACCCAATTAGGTAGAATAGGAACATTTTTGTGGCAGTCATTTCTTTCAAGTTTAGTAAATTAAATATCAACCATTAACAAATGTTGACTGACTAATAAAAGTATTAATTTATACACAATACTATACAAACTGTTTCCTTATTAATGGTGGCCTTGTCATTTTAGTAATCCAGCTAGGAAAGAAATGTGCCTGCTGTTTTAAGCTCTGAAATTTGTAGGGGGATTTTTCAAACTTTAATCTACAACTCGAGAGAAATGCAAAATTTTTAGTGAGATACATTATCAAAATGCCCTTCCCTTTTCAATGTCCTGTAAAAAGTCTTACCCATATTCATTAAGTGTTATGTACAATGTGGTAAGGAGGTTAAATAAACATTTGGCTGACTTACCACTTTTGTCTTGAGCTTCTTTGTAGCTCCAGCATAGTATACAGTCAGATGCTGAGTGAACATATATCTCTGTCTCGTTGTGCAAATAATGAACAAAGATGACTATTTAAGCAGAAGTACAGTAGCTTCAAATTAATCAGAGACCTGCTTCAACAATTGGCAGCCTGATTTTTATACGTGGTCTTATGGCATCTGGAAGATCTCATTCAGTCATAATTTCTTGTATTATTCTATTGTTTTATTTTTCTCTTCTGAAATCAAAAAGAGATTGATTGATTATTTCTACTTTTTTACACTATAGGCAGTAAGCACAGACCCTGTTCCAGTGAAACTACACTATGACAAATCACATGATCAGGTATGGGTGCTCAGCTGGGGAAACATGGAGAAGAATTCACCGACATTGCAGGTCAGTATACTTTGTGAATCTTTGCAGTAATGCTAATACTCAAGCTTAACAAATGTCAGTGGGTAGTGCAGGCCTTGCTGGAGCCCTAGGCTTAAAGTATGAACTAAAGAACGGCTGTGAACCAAAGCAGGTCTTGTCAGAATAGTGACACTAGGTATCAGCTAACTAAGTAAGCATGTCCCTGACCTGAGAGAATGGTATAGGAACACACAGAGTGCTCAGCTAAGTAGGTAAACAAATTCCTAAGAAGGTGGTACAGGAAACCACAGACCTCCTGTAAAGATAAGGATGGGATGACAGGATAATGGATGAGGATGTTTTGTATGAACTACGAAGTACAAAGGTGGTAACAACATACGGAATGTAATATATAACTTGTTTGTATCAATGTATAAAAAGGGAGTGGAAGGAGAGATGCCTTCATAATGGCTAGTGGAGAACACTGTTGATTGGTCCGGTACCTTGTCACGGGGATGCATGTGTTAGTGTCCCTATGACCCATTGGACAGGGTGCTAGCACAGCGCTTTGCTGACAATAAACCTGGCCAAGCCTTCACAACCAAACCAAGCCTGTGATCTTTCTTTGAGTAACATTGAGGTCTGCTGAATCAACAAACTACACTCTCTGCTGATCCAGAATACACACAAGCTCCAGAAACAGCAGTACCAGCAGCCTTAGCAATGCTAACAACATGTTGGTGGCAGATTCATGTCCTGGCATTTCACCATCTAGAGACCTGGGTTCCAAATTTTTAGGTCATAAATTTGGGACCTGATTCAGCTAAGCACGTAAGCCCTTATATATGTCCATCCCTGTTCAGGACAGCATTTAAGCAAATGTTTAATGTCCTGAATAAGGATGCTTTCCACCGTCAGGGCCTTGATGGGCTCAGCATATCCTGGGAGGATACTTGCGGGCATGACAAAATAGCAAATATAGAGTTTGATCATGTCGGGTGCGGAGGATCTTGAACGGTCACTGACATCACTGGGAGTCTAGAAGGTTCATCACCTCCCAAAAAGAACTCAGCATCTCTCAAAATTGAGCACAAAGAATGGAAGACACTAGTCAAGAGAAGAAAAATAGAGCTAAAATATATGGTTTTTGTGGGTTTTTTTTTTTAATATTGAAACTAAGACATTTAAACAGAATGGTGTTAGGGAAGACCGTTTTCATTGTATGCCCAGATTCGTTTTTCACTGGGAATACTTTTTCATTCAGCAAATAAAAATTACATGGAAACAGTATTTAGTTCCAAAATTATTAAATTATATGGAAACCTGACAATCTGCTTAATCACAACATTTTGTGTGTCTTCCTTTAAATATAATATTAATAATCTCAACAATGGTGATAAAGTGAACAACCTGAAAATAATTCAGATAACCGGTGAATTTGTTTATTGAAGGTTGTTTTCATCATACTCATTTCTAAAGGGGTGATTCTACTGAATTGATAATGGCAGTGGGACACAGGCAGCTACAAAACATGCTATTCTTGTAAACTATCTTTTGAATGTAGACTGTATGTGTTGCTACTAACTATGACTGTATGTCTAGTTGGAGCATTCAGTGGATTTTAAGCATGTTGATCTGCTACCTAGATGTAGCATTACTAAACTGCATTTCAGTAAAATTAAGTGGGCTTTATGGAGGTGTGGGCCAGATAACAAAAACCCATAATGTGAACTTTTTTTGGAAATAAAAGAATAAATAGCTTCACTTTTACAATGTTTGTGAGCATGTGCAAATCTAATTACAGACACTGGAGAGCAATTTAAAAAATACATTTCAACAGTTGCACTTAATTTTTTATTTTTTCATACTCTTTTCTACTTCTATTTAAAACAACATCATGACAATTTGGTAATCTCCTGCTCTACCTGACATTTTTCTACTATAATTTCAGGGTACCTGGCTATTTCATTTTACCTTTTCCTTTCTTACTGCTTTACAGAATCTTCCCCCATACATCCTCTTTTTTGCTGTATAAAGATTAAGGCCAATTTTTTTTTAAAAAAATGAGTGCCTAAACTGAGGCTTCTAAATTCATGTTTAGGCACCTAAGCAAGTGGGGAGGTTTTCAGGGGGAACTACTGGATACACATTTTGAAAATCTGGCCCTTTAATTTAGATGCCCCATTGTGGATTCAGCAGTTTGATTTCAGGCACTCATTTAAAAAAAATCTTGGTCTTGACCTTGGCCTAAGAAAACTATACTAGACTAAAAGGTAAGCATGAGGGTTGTTGTACTAATTTAGATGGAATATATGGGCCTGTGACAGAGTGAGAGTAGCCTTAGGCTGACTCACCAGGCTGGGCATTTCCTAAGCATCCCCACATGGGGCAAATTAGGGAGATAATTAGTTAAGGACTGAATGATTAACCAGTTAACAAGGTGCCTCAGCTCATCAGCTGAGGACAGCTAAAAGAGAGAGAGGAAGAGGGGAATGCTGGAAGAAAGAAAGAAAGAAAGAAAGAAACCAACCAACCAACCAACCTAGGATCTCAGGGAGGTGTGATCTCTCTCCTCTCTCACACTGTGCCTAGGGAGAATGTAAGAACCTCAAGCAGTGGGGTACCTGTTCTTTTATATTCACACTGTAAATAGGGCACTGAGTGTTGAACTTGCCATGAGTTCTATGTTCATGAAGACCATTGGCAGTAAGGGCAGAGTGAGGGAACCCTGCCGTGTGACAGGGCCCAAAAAGTAAAAGGTTTTAGACAACCCTGTGCAATATTAAACAGTGTTAAAGAAGGTTTGGTACACAGAGACCTTAGCCTGCTTAGTATCATGGCAAAAACAACATTCAACATCTTGTTAACCTTTTATTAATGAGGCAGAAAAAAGGAAAAACAGTTAAAGCATTTGAGATGTAAAGTATTAAGTGAGGCTTTTATTTTAACAATGTCCCTTATTCCTTTCCTTTAGCTGGAGAGAGTTTGAGAAGGGGGGGGGAACATCTTGTTTGACAGTCTCTTAGATGGTATTAAAGATGGTAGTAACTGTCCTCTTTGGAAAAAAAGAAATTAGTTGAGATGGTGTGGAGCTTTAGAGGCTGCTGCTGCTAAAGACTAATCCTGTTTCCTAAAAAGATAAAACAAGGCAAACACACAAAAAGGGAAGAGAAAAGAATAGCAAAGATAGAAAATGCCGTTTGTCTTTGATGTTGACTTTCACTGGGAACCTTACTGCTGGAAAAACACAGGCACAGCCACTCCGAGACATGGCAAATTTGTACCAGCATCAGGCTGTAGGGCATTGCTTTCAGCTGCCTTTTTGGTAACAGACTCACAGCAAGGAAATAAGGTTAGCAAAGAAAAGAACACATAGGGAGTGTGAGGAAGAAAGACAAAGTCTCACATTCCAGAACTGGCGGAGGTGGTGGTGTCCTCTGGTTCCCTCTCTGGCCAGGTCTGATCAGGCTATCTCTCCAGGATTGGAATGAAGATAGGGGTAGCAGCCATGATGGTGAAGTAGCTAGTTATTTTCCAAAGTCTCTTTAACTACCCCAAAAGGAAGTGAAGGGTGGAGTAGCCTTCATCATTTTGTTCACCAATTAGGCCTAATTTCCAACACATCCATTTTAGTTCATTAATTTCTGATCCTTAATTTCTCTTGTTTACCAGTCATAATTTTAACACAGTCCTTGAATTATATTAGTAGGACTTTTTTGTTTGTATTAATTCAGTCTTTGTGTCTTACTTTGCACCTTTTCCCATCAACATTTGTTGTTGTTCGTTACAGTAACATTTAATAATTTTTACACACTTACAGTTGAGCTCACAATTAGGATAAATGTGTAAACCCAATCATTACAACAGGGTTAAAGCCTGGACACACAATGATTCTCCAAAATCTGTAATACCAGTCAGTTTTACTCCATTGTCTTTGAACTGCTCTTTATCAGCATAGCCAAAGATTAATGCAAACAGGAGTTGAGTAAAAAGGCAATTGATGATGGACTATTACCATTTATTAAATTTGACTTGCATATAATAGCATTCCTGTGGTGACAATGATGGAGTTCAGGGGGAGGTGTCTTTAAATCTGCTTATTATTTTGAATCAAACCGCATTAATTCAAACTAATTGTTGGATTAATTAAAGCATGTAATACTTTTTTTATTACTCTAGGTAATAACACAGGCCAGTGGGAGTGTTTCTCACCACACAATCCATACTCAGCCAGTGGGAAAACAGTTTGATAGAGTGGATGACTTTTTCATTCCAACTACAACCCTAATCATCACCCATATTAGGTAAGTTCCATATGAGTCATAATATTTTGTAATTAACTTTCAAATGAACCATGACATCTCATGTATTGTTTGAAAAAAAAACAGTAATGTTAACATTTATTACTGTGTTATAAAGTTATTCTATATGGGCCCACTTCAGTGGGAGTTCTGCTGAGTAAAGACTAAGTATGTCAGACTTTGGCCATGTACCAGCATATTTCTTCCTGATCTTGTCATGTATTGAAAACTTCCACTGATGTCAGTAAGGGCTCCACACATGGAATAATGTTGGGATTGAGTGTTCTCTGGTTATTTGATTTATTTGTGGAGTCTGGATGCTTCCTTGAATGAAGGTCACAGATACCAGTTTGTTAGTTTTGCTATCCATTGCGCACATACTTGGAAGTCCCATTGACAATACAGAATTGAGCCCCAGGTGTCTTGGTAACCAAAGAGCATCTTTTCTGACATAGACTACATTAGATGTAACCAATTGCTTTCTTGATTGTGCCCTCACAAATGAATGTGCATGAATTCTTGTATAGTGAGTTTCCCGCTGTTTCTTCATGACAAAAAGTACATCTCTTAGAGGTTTTAGTGGGAGCTTATTACAATCTGTGCTGGAAGAGGTGGTATATTTCATGGACTCTAGCTGTTTCTCTCAAGGAGTGTAACAATCCACTAGTTGAACCACTGGAGCCTATAAATTCCATGAACTGTGCTTATTTGTCCCACAGACTATATAAACTCTGCCTGTAATATGAATATTCCAGGTATGGGAGAAAGTGGCCAATTGGATTTTATGGAGACATGGGTTAGTCAGAGAGGAAAAAGAAATTGTGAAGAGGTGAGGGAAGGAGGGAAATATTTGAAAAGAGAAAGAAAGGAGAAAATCTCATGGTTTCCACCCATGCCCCAATCTCTCCATCCTACCCACTTCAAAGGAAAAGAGCTGGAAGTCCCCACACCATCACCATATGGTGTTAATGTATGTCAATTTTAATTATACTATTTTTTTCTCCGAGTATGTTAGCAGGTATATTAAATGGCTTTTTTTTCCAAATTTGCCTATAGCAGTTACTAGTACTTCAGTCTATAGCATAGGCAGAATTCAGTCACATATTCCTTCCACACCTCCAAAACTTGCATTAATTCTCATTGGGAGCTTTGTGTGCTTAAGGAATGCAAGGTCAGCCCCGGAATAACCTGGTCCTGTTTTTACTTCAAACCAGTGCTGCAAATAATTGAGCTTTTTGTTTAGTACTCTGAGTTTCAAAGGTTTTTGATACTTGTACAAAACTGCTTTAATTAGGAATATCTTCAATATAAATGAACAAGCATCATTCACCCTGAGGGAGATTCAGCTACAATTTGAAATCATATATATCCTCCCTTTTTAAAATATATATTTAGAAGTTTGGCATTGGCTTTCTTTTAAATGTGAAATTCAGAAATTTATCATTAGAAGTATTTGTTAGTGTCTGTTTCTGAATTCAAATGAGTAGGAAAGAGACTGAGCTGTTGAAATTCATAAAACTAAAAATATTCCCTACACCTTTGATGAATCTGGTCCTTTGTATCAGAAAGCATCTTTGCAGTTCTCCTGAAGATGCTGTCACATTGAAAGGCAAAATGTCTAATTTTCCATGTAATTCCTAGATAACAAGTGAATTATCACCCTGTCATATGTAAATGAAAACATATCGTAAATGTAAATTAACACATTTAAATAATAAATTATGATTCCAAGTACCATTACTCTGCACATATTTCTTTAATTAAATCAATTTAAACATGAGTACACACTATCCCTGAATAAGTGCACAAACAGTCCTTATCTTCATGCTTAGAAAATCATTAAACCATGTCTGCTACATTTTGGAGTAGTAGTACTTTAAAGGCAATGGCCACTATTTATGTAAAGTAGCAATCAAATAAGGAAGCACTTGTCCTAGTATTAATGGAATATAATTTGTTTATTTCTGTATTAATGCCCTGGGGAGCCTCAGTTTCTATTGAATTCTGTCATTAATGGCATGCAGTGGTGGTGGTTCTTACCTGGACAGGTGCCCACAAACCCTTAATCCATAATGGAGAGCAACATTTAAAGGACAGAGCTGGCATTGATCTACCCTGAAGTGCTGGGCTGATTCATTTAATTGTCTTCTTGAGCAATATTTCAACTAATGGATCCTGTTGGGCACTTCTACGTGTTGCTAATTATATTCAGTTTAAGCAGTATAGCTTAAGCATAGCACTAAAACACAGTGTGCTTTTACATCCCACGGCATGGCTACCGGTAAAAAGCTTTGTCAGAATAAAGACAACGAGTCAACTTTCTAAATTAAATATAGGTATATATTGTAACGTTTTTCAGATAGGCACATATTGTGCCATTTTAGTAATGAACCATATTAGTATTAAATATATTTATTTTGTTTCATGAAAGACAAAAAGATTCTACACTATTTTGGCAGACACATTTATTTAAAGGGATGCTACCAACTTTATCAGGGCCAAAATTTAATATATCTATAAAACATTCCTTGTGCAGATTTTTACAGTGGAACAGAGGTGACATTTCAATTAGGTACATTAATTTGCCTACAGTCAGAACAGGAAACCGAAATGTGGAAGTGGACATAGGTTCATGGATTATAAGAACAGAAGGGCCTACTATGATCATCTAGTCTGATCTACTGTGTAACACAGGCCATAGAACTTCCCTGAACTAATTCCTGTTTGAAGTAGAAGACATCTTTTATAAAAACAACCAATCTTGATTTTAAAATGGCCACTGATGATGAGTCCACCACAACCTTTGGAAGTGGTTCCAAAGGTTAATTACCCTTATTGTTAAAAAATTGCATCTTATTTCCAGACTGAATTTGTTTAGTTTCAACTTCCAGCCATTGGATCTTGTTATACCTTTGTCTCCTAGACTGAAGAGCCCATTGTAAAATGTTCTCCATGTAGGTTCTTCTAAAATGTGATTGAGTCATCCCTTAACCTTCTCTTTGCTAAGCTAAGTAGACTAAGTTCCTTGAGTGTATCACTATAATCATTTCTGTGCCTCTTCTCTGAACCCTTTTGAATTGTGAAGACCAGAACTAGACATAGTATTCCAGCAGTAGCTTCAGTGGTGCTAATTACAGAGGTAATTTAAACTCCATACTCATACTCAAGTCTAAAAAAGTCTAAAAAAGGCAAAAGAGCCGACAGTGACCTGGGAATGGTAAAGGACAAAGGGCCTGATTCAAAGCCCATTGAAACCAGTGAGAATCTTTCTTTTGACTTCAGCGGGCTTTGGAATACAGCCAACAGAATGAAAGGAAAGACAAAGAAAAAGAAAACTAAAAATTACATTGTACACATTAAATTTTAAATTAAAAATACACAGAAAAGAAAAAAGACATAAATTGAGTGAAAGAATGAAATAGGATAAGGAGTGACAACATAAAATAGAAAGAAACACAACTTTTAGGATTAGTGAATTTTATTTTTTGATGCTTCTGATTTCTCTAATTTCTAATTTCTTTTGCAATTTCTTTTCAAGAAGTAGTCTAAAATAAAATGGTCACTGTTTCAAAAGGACTTGTAATATTTTTTCCTATGCTGACATAATTGATTTATGTATATAACCAATGAAATTAATTCACCAGAGTTTGTTTGGTTTGTGCTGCATTGGAAATGCCCTAAAATATTTTTCCAAAATGACAACCCTCCTCATGATTAGAAAAAACTCCAATAAGGACATGCCATTTTCAAATTTCTAAAAGTGCAGATAGTGTCCTTAATTTTTAATCAATAGAGTGTTTAAAATCAAAATCAAAAATTGTTTTTTTGCAAATAGTTTCAGTATCCTTTTTTGAGTATCATTAAAAGCCTCTGATCCTGAGTAGCAAATGACTTCTTATTCAGTAATCAAAGAGGTAATTATTTGCCTTTGCCTCTTTCTTCATATTATTTTCACCAAAAAAATTCTTGATTACCAATAGTTCAAAAACTTCAGCAAATTCTCCCAATATTCATTCCAATCAAACAAATCCTGATCTTGGTCATACATGTGGAGCTTTTACCTCCCAAGGAATTTGACACTAAAAAGAGCTGCAGTTTGACTGTTAAAATTGTACCAACTCTGACTGCACCTTGTATTTAAAAAAAAAAAAAAAAAACAGTGATGCAGACAGAGACTACATTTCTATATTTTCTTTTACTTTTCTGGAGTAAATCTATTTAAATTTGTTGATTATTTAAGGAATTCACCTTCCACTGTGCCTGACTTTCAAACACTTTGAGGTTTTGTTTAAATAAAAAATGAACTATATGAGCAGTGTGTCAGGGAAGGTTTTAAATTAACTGCAAAAGAGAAATCCATCAAATTAGTAGTGGTATGGAAAAACTGTCTAACTCTAACTTGTCATCAGTGAGCAATGAAAATACTCAATAACAGCACAAGCGTGTTAAGGACGTTAAGCAACAAACATCAGATTTCCTGCGTATTATCCTTTTGTGTATAAACCTACCAGGAGAACAGGTCATGAACTTGAATAGCAAGAGACAGCAACAAAGGAAATAACCCTACTGGATGAGTGAGTTGATATTGTTAACTGTTCAAGAGCTCCTCTTTGCTTTGTTAGAATTCAGTCCTCACTGACTATGCAAGAGCAGAGTTTTCCATCATAATGAAAACCTTCTGGAGTTATGCACATTTGTCACTTGTAAACTAAATTCTTTGAATGATGAGACAGATTACAGAATGTGCATGTTTTACCAAATTGGTGTCCAGGACAAATCTGACTTTGTTTTTTTTTTAACCTGAGGTTGTCTTGTGAAAAGACTGTAGCTCTCAAAAGATGTCTTACATCTTGTGTAAGTCAGTTTAAATGATATCACCTACATCATGCTCTTTCTACTGAGTTTTTATTTGTGCAGTACAGAGGTTAAAGAGGTTTGTATGAGAGGGATAGCATCTATATGTTTTGTATGTACATGCACATAAATGAAAGTGAGAAATGTAAAGCAATTGTGGACTATTAGTTCTTTCTCATTTTTACCTTTAACACAATTACATACTTATTTAAAACTTTATATAAATACAGATGAGTTTTATATTTTCATTTGAATGAGACTAACACTGACAAAATTATGTGTGGTCACCCCTAGCAGTTTGCTGTTTTTAATTTTACATTTAAAAAAGAAAAATACACTGCTTCTAAGTTACTCTTTAAAAAAAAATCTGTCAAATAAAATTAGTTGTTACATTTATCCAATTGTCATTTAAAAGGTATTCCTTGCTCCTTACCAGCATTAACAGAAATGAATTATGCAAGACTTGTCCACTGAGTACTGTACTTTAAACATTCACCTAAATGAGCATTGGCCTATAGTTTTCAAAGCTCTTAAGCATTTAAAAGACTTCCAAGAGATGTGGACTTAGTACATCAGAGCAAAGAATTTTTGAGAAAATGGATTGGTGGGGGGAAATGAATTAAACTTTGTGTCTATTTCACTGAATAGTTGAATTAATCTGGATGCTGCTGATTATTCTCTGAGAATAATATTTGAGATAGGACCGGATTAGTGTCTGTCTGAACATTATTTTAATGTGTTTTCTAAAGCTAATCCAGAATTGGAATCTGGAGTTTATTTCCAGGGTTTTTGACCCAGATACACACAGATGAATGCAGACACAACACACAGTAGATGAGTTTAAACAGCAGACGATAACTTTTTATTAATCTGAATTAATGCTAGGGTGAAAAGTATGACAAATTCCATCAGGCAAAAGGGTGGTCCAGTAGAGGAAAATATGGCTTTATGCTACAACAACACAAACAAGGCCTCAACCCCTCAGTACCCTAAAGGTCTAGCCAGCCACAGGTATCCTCCTGATTCCTCCTGTTCTTGTTAGAGAATGAAGTTGGAGGGGAATTGCTGTGACCCATGCAAAATTGAAGAGACCTACTCTTGCTCTACAAAAAGTGAATTTAGCAGATGCTTTGGGTCCTGTGTGCAGGTTTATCCCAGGAGCTGGTCAACTGACAGCTACACTAATCCCATGCTGGACACCAGCTAAATCTTGTGTTGACTCTCAAAGCCCATCCCACCCAAAAAGGCTTCCCAGGTATCATGAGGAAGTAAAAAGCAAAACAACAAAAAACGAAAATCCTCAGAGCAATGGCCCATGCTGTCCTGATAGAAAATTTCTTCCCAAGCTTTCTTCTGTAATTGAGGGGTGATATGGCTTAGTGGGACAGCATATTGGATATGCCATTTTCAGGACAATTAAGTACCAGGGAGAGTGAGTAGGAGCCATTTGGACATCAGCAAAGATTGTGCCAGGGCCTGGGGAGAGACCTCAGGAGCTGATCAAACCCGGTTGGTTCCCTCCCCTGAGCTAGCCAGATGAGTGCCAAGAGGGAGTGGAGCAAGTGTCCTGCTTTGTTCCTGAAGCCACCCCCAGGCCCCTCTCCTTCTCTCTAAGATGAATGTATTCATGCAGAGGAGAAGGAGGAGGGCCCCCAGCATTGGGAGGTGAAGGGCTGAGCGCCTCCCCTACTCTATCTTGCAGCATGGCCAAGAGCACAGGGTGTGCCTTTCTCCCTCTGGTCTGGTCAAACTACTCCTCTCCCCTGCTAAAATAATGTTAAGCAAGCTACCAGACTCTGGCCACATTGCTTTCTTGTCAATTAACCATCTTTAAACACCAAAGCAAACCATACAATAAAGGGTAGGTCTGTTGTTAAAGGTAGCTCTAATATCTCCAGAATACCTTGTCCTTTTTTCTAGTTACCAAATCCATGCCTGAATTTCTCAAATGCAGGTAGGAAACCTAAGATTTCCTCAATTACTCCAAGGTCAGGGAAGCACTCCCTGACAAGACTCTGAAAATCGTGTGAATTTAACCCCATAATCCCTATGTCACTTTATGGCTTGGCAGGTCCCCCTGCTAGTTACATAGGGACAGGTGGTACCATGCATGTGAGAGTTCCTCCAAGGGACAGCAAAAGACCTTCACCCTCTTGAGACTTAAAAATGAAGGACACATGCTTGAAGTTGTTACTCAAGTAAAAGTTCCATTGACTTCAGCGGGACTGAGTAGTGACTTCTGCACTGTTTCCTGAGACTCCAGTATCTGCTAGTTGAGTCCAGTGCACTAGAATTCCATCTCGGGCAGATCACAAGTTGGAAGGACACTGTCGTACAACCCACTAAGGCACCAGTGAAACCTATAAATAATTGAGGGCTTGGTGTTAGAAGTGTATGGTCCTCAATGGAGGATTTTTGTTTTTATTTTGCATTTTGCAAATCTTGAAAAAATGTGTAGCCTGTTATCAACTGCTACTTTGTTAGTACCTGTAACATATTGGCCCATTGCTGGTTTCAGTTAAAGCATGCCAGGGCACATGCTGTGTGTGTGTGTGTGTGTGTGTGTGTGTGTGCATGTACATGTGTGTACAAATATAGTTTCTTCTACCCACATTTTCAGTGTGCACAGCCTGAAAGTAGATCCCACTGTTGCAGCCAAGGGCACTCAGATACCATGGTCATACAAGTAGACAAATAGTTAAGATGGAACATAGTAGTAGTAGAACAAATCCCAAGGTCCTTTTTTCTGTTTTACTCAGACAAACCTACACCCAATTTATTCCCTTTGGAGATTTGCCTCTAAAAATTGAGTATGGACTTCAGTCTTTGGCCTCATATATTTACCTTGAAGAAAATTTCATTCAAAATACCACCCTTCCTGCCAAGATAGATCAATACAAGCAATTATGTTGTCTCTTAATATCTGTTCCTTATCATAAAAATAGACATTTGTAATTAGTGTGTGGGATGGCTGCAAAAAGATTATTTTTGCAATGCCCATGAAAGTATGTTCTTAGAAGTCTAAGGAGCACAAGGGCTGATTATTTCAGTTCCGCAGTTCATAAATCTAAGTGAACAAAAGATAATTGGAATAAATTAAAGTCTATCATTACACTGCTGTACAATGTTTCAAAGCAATATTAAATGAACTCATTGTAATGGATTCTCTCTAACTCTTTAGCTGTTTTAATCTTTTTAGCAAGCATTTTGAATAACGTATAGTTACCTGCCTCAATCTGTGAAAGAATGAACAATCAACCCACTGGTGGGGGATGGCTCGTGATCTGAGTAAAATTAAATATTCTCTGTTTGAAATGTTTCATTCTTCTCTTTCTGTTGTGTAGATAATAACAGGAGAAATATCCACTCTGAAATTATACTCATTTGCTCATGTCAGACTTTCTAAAAACTGAGCCATCATTAAAAAGTGATTGGAAATACAACATTGTAAGAGTTCCTAAAAGTGAGCCACTTGGGAAGAATGAATGCATTCAAAAAACTCACAAAGTTTCCAACTTCATTCCAAAGCATAGGCTGCTGTAGAATAGCTGAAAGACTGGAAGCACATTCTTTGAACCAAATGCAAATCAGCACATTAAAAAAATATCACTTTGCTTCAGAAATCCTGTAAAATTAGAAATCATGAAATTTTGCTTTGATTTGTAAATCAGATGATGCAGGCAGTAAATTCTGTGTCTATCCTTATCAAAACAAAAGCAAAGAGAAACAGTTAAATTCTGGATTGTATATCCAATTAGCTAATGTGGTCTACTTCAAAGATGATAAACCACAATTTAGTATTTTACAAATACTACTGAAAGTTGGGTAAGGGAAATGATAATTTATGCCAATTCACACACGTTAGTGAACAAAATATTAATGATGGGTTTATAATATAGGGAGCAGCGCTTCTCAGCGGTAATGTAAGCTAAGGGGGAAGTCATTTCAGGTGGTGCTTAAGGACACAGGCATAGAAGGCTCAGCAGCACCACAGCACGCTACCTTAGACCAAAAGAAGCTAATATGCCCCAACTCTGTGGGATCAAGACTTCCAAGAGCAGAGGCCTTCTCTGATGAGGAGGAGAATCTGTGGAGCAAGTGCAATTGACCGTAACTGTAGTATCCAGCTGACACTTACTCTGAGCAGCCAGAGACAGAACAGCTTGTGCAGGAGCAGGGCCGCCCAGAGAATTCAGGGGGCCTGGGGCAAAGCAATTTTGGGGACCCCTTCCAAAAAAAAAGTTGCAATACTATAGAATACTATATTCTCGTGGGGGCCCCTGTGGGGCCCAGGGCAAATTGCCCCACTTGTCCCCCCTCTCTTCCCCCCCGTCCCCCCAGCGGCCCTGGGAAAAATAAACATTTAAAAACCTTCCACATCTCGGCACAAACCCAGTTTTGAGAGAACTTCTATTCAAGTCACCTTTACAAGGTATTACTGGTTCTCAGCATCAACTAGTGCTAAAAGGCACTAAAGCTCATTAAAAGGGTTGGACAAATATTTTCCGTCAAAACTTTTTTTGGATCAAAAACTAGGGGTTTTTAAAAAGCAGAAAAAATCACAGACAATGTCTGCTTTCCTTCAAAATTTGTTGTGTTTTTTTAATTGAAAAGCTGAAATTAGTCTGCCAAAACCTGAACATGGTTTGGGGTTTCAGAAGTGACTGGCCAAATATTTGCTGCTTGCTGTGTTTGATTGTTTAAAGAAACAATAAAAAAATTCTGCTTAAAAAAAATCCAAAACTTTTGAACCACCTCAGCTTGTGACCAAACGCCTGAGCCCATCCAGTCAGAGATTTTTCCAGGTTTCTGATACTCTGCTGGCTTCCTTGACTCATATCTGTTTCTATAACTTTGGGTTCATTTAGGTTAGAACATAAGAATGGCCATACTGGGTCAGACCAAAGGTCCATCCAGCCCAGTATCCTGTCTGCCGACAGTGGCCAATGCCAAGTGCCCCAGAGGGAGTGAACCTAACAGGTAATGATCAAGTGATCTCTCTCCTGCCATCCATCTCCACCCTCTGACAAACAGAGGCTAGGGACACCATTCCTTACCCATCCTGGCTAATAGCCATTAATGGACTTAGATAAATTCATGGAGGTTGTTTCCTAGAGACTAGCTCCATGGGGTCCCTCACAAACTGGAGACGGTTACTGTGGGTTTGTCTTTAGTGTAGCTTATGTACATACTCCACGAACTGAGCATTTGTGCTTGTTTCAGAATCTGGGATGAGCCTATGTTGTGAAAACTGAAATGCTCAAAATAGCACATGCATGTGGATGGACACAGGGTGTTCAAATTAAATTAACCCAGGGGTTCTCAAACTGGGGGTCGGGACCCCTCAGGGGGTCACAAGGTTATTACTGGGGGTCGTGAGCTGTCAGCCTCCACCTCAAACCCTGCTTTGCCTCCAGCATTTATAATAGTGTTAAATATATAAAAAAGTGTTTTTAATTTATAAGGGGGGGTCCCACTCAGAGGTTTGCTATGTGAAAGGGGTCACCAGTACAAAAGTTTGAGAACCACTGAATTAACCCCTCTGGAGCCTCGGGGAATGCAGGGGGGGGGGTCTCCCTTGGTAGGGTTGGGAAGGAGGTAGGTGGTGTAGGATATTGCTCTTCTCATGTGATCCCTCCCCCATGGCTCTCTTGGCTCTATCACTGTTGATCTAAAGTGGCTAATTTTAAATGAAGCTACCCTCCCCTGACATGAATCTCCCTATGGCACTGAAATTAAATGTAGACTATAATTTGGCATTTGAGAAGTGAAAGGGATGGTAGCCCTAAAGGAAAGATAACAGCTTGGCTCATTGTGTTAAATAGCTGTCTGCAAGCCTCAAATTGCTGAATGAGCTTTAGGGTAGGGAAGGCTATGCCTCCCCAAACAGCCTGGCCCTGCCCCCTGTCTGACGCACACCCACTTCCTGCCCCCCGACTGCCCCCCTCAGAATCCCCGACTCATCCTGCTCCTTGTCCCCTCATCGCCCCCCCCAACCACCACCCCGGGACCCCATCCCCCACCAACCTTCCCTGTCCCCTGACTGCCCAACCCCTATCCACCCCCCCACCGAGTCCTGACAGACTCCCGAAACGCCCACGATCCAACCCCCCATTCCCCGTCCCCTGATCACTGCCCCCCCCAGCAGCGGTGTCCAGGGCCGCTCCTGGGTTATCCCCGCCTCTCCCCTCTCTCGGATCCTCAGCGCGCCGCGTCCAGGAGCTGCCCTGGCCCCTGGAGCTGCCCTGGAGCTGCCCTGGCCCCTGGACAGCGCTGCAGCAGTGTGACTCTGGCAGGACCGGAGCTTGCAGCCCCGCCCCCTTACCATGTCTCTCTGACTCAGTGGGAGGAGCTCAGGCCCCGCCGGAGCCACGCCGCTGCAGCACTGTCCAGGGCCGCTCCTGACACGGCGCGCTGAGGCTCCGGGGGATGGGGGAAGGCGGGGCCGGGGCCGGGGAAGCCTCAGACATTCTTGTGGGGCCGGGGGCCCCTGCGCAACCCGGGGCCTGGGGCAAATTGCCCCACTTGCCCCCCCTCTGGGCATCCCTGTGCAGGAGCTGCAAAATTTGGAGGCCCACGCTTACTGTAAACCACTTAATGGTGAGGAGAGAATTAGCTGGAAATAACAAAATAGCAAAAATAACCTTGCAGAATTTTTCAGCCCTCTTTCCCATTCCTATGTCTCTTCTCCCTGTCCAAAAAAAGAGGTAAGAGTGCAATTTGGTGCATACATAGCTTTTATAGGAAGAATGTGAGACTGATAGAAACCTTCCTTAAGACTTTATCTGCCTCTAGTTTTAAATTGTGCCCTTCCAGGATCTGTACTTTAAAAGCAATACAAAGAATGAACAAAAGAGAAGAGATTTTGCTTGTATAGGTCATTTGGTATTTATGGAAGAAATGAACTGGTGTAACAGTTCAAGTTAGGTCTGTGGATTCATTGGACCATTGTTTGCAAATGAAATTGATAGATAAAAGAGAATTAATAAACATTATTTTGTAGTATGCCACAGATTGCAATTCATTTCTAAATTCACCTTGTGTTCTTTATTATTTTTATTTAAAAGTCATTGATTTATACAGACAACAGATATTCCAATATAGCTAACCAGTAACAATACATTTATTAAATTAGCCTTAAAAAACATGAAAATTGACCAGCATTTCAGACATGAAATTTTACTTGCCTCCTTTATACCATGAAAACTGATGATAAAGGAAAAATAATATTTGATTTAATTCACGCACACACCCAAAAAAACCTACCGAAAATCTTTGTTGTGAGTGAGTGGGGTAGAATTTTGCAAGGGCTATAGAAGTATAGCTGCTAATTGTTAATTGAGTAAAGATGATAGTATATACCTAACTCTTTCATTATAGCTATTTATCAAAATTGATGCTTAGCACTCTGTTAGAAACATGTGGGATTCTGATCCGCTGTGTGCTGTGGCACAAAGGTGGTGGTGAAAGGAAATTCCTTGTGCCCTATCCTTCTTTTACATCAATTCAGGCACCAGCTAGAATCTGGCCATAAATAAGTTGTGTGCATGAAATCCTGGCTCCAGTGAAGTCAATGGCAATTTTGCCATTGACTTCAATTAGACTAGAATTTCACCCTATATGTTTCTTCTTCCCTAATGCCTACACAAATATTTTTAAGGGCAGGTGTACTGGAAGGATAATGGGCACCCGTTCCATTAGAACTGGCCAAATAAACCATTATTTCAAATAATTGTAGCACCTTCTTTCGTCCACTTTTTTTGGGACAGCAGCATGTAGCATTAAATGGAAATAAAGCACATGTGTGTAATATATTCTAAAATGCATTCAAGTATAGCAGAAAACTAACCCACAGAGGCGTAGCCTGTTACCCATGGTATTCAAAGCGCAGCAGGTAACTTTTCTTTAATGCCCTTCTAATTAATCATACATATTTCATATAAATCAAATGATGGCAAGACATATGAAGTGATCTTGACATTTAACAGTTACCCATTTTGTCAGCTTCCAAAGCACGATTATTAAATTAAATTCAGTATATGTGCTAAGGGACTGATTTTCTATTTGTTTGTTTGTTTAAATGCTTTTATTGTTTGCATAGAATGACCACAAGTTAATTAAACTTATTTTGGTGGCTTTTCCACCTACAAGTTAATAGCAAATGATTAAATGGATTGTATTTTTGAAATATCTATCAGACATATACTCCTGTGTCTGAATTATAAGAACAAAAAATGTAGACTATAACCCAAGGTCCATCGGATATACAGGAGCTGTTGTTCAATCATTATTTTTTTCTAAGACGGTTTGGATTTCTTCACAGTTATTATACAGGTTTTTCACTGATGCAGCTTCACTAATGTCAGTGGTACTATTCATGATTTACACTTTTGTGAGTTAGTCAGACCCAAGTTTTTCCACACTTCAAAATTGCCAACCCCATGGTTTCAAAAATCATGTGTCAGACTCCTGAAAATCAGGAAATTGGTGTAAATAGAATTAGATTTTCTTTCTGTATTTTTGAGCCTTTAAGGCACACTCACTTCACGTTTTCAGGCTTTTCTCTGCAACCACAAGTGCTAGAAACTTACTTTTAATTTTTGTCATGAAAGTCGGGATTCTCGTGTAATAGCATGGCTCAAAGACTCGCCCACCGCACCAGATACTGTATCATGAGATTTGCACTAAAATTGCAAGGGTTGGTAAAAGGTTTTTGTCAATCACTTCAGTCTCCATCTGCAGTTAGTCACATGGCCAAATTCTGTTCTCATTTGCATCATTATAGTTACATTGAACTCTTCATGAGCTCTGCACATCTCCGTGATGGACCAGAGCCTCTAGATCAGTGGTCCCCAACCTTTTTGTGGCCAGTAGCACATTCATGTTTTTCAGAAGAGTGTGGCGGGCACCAACAATTTTTCAAGGCTTATTTTGTATTTGTACATTAAATAATACAAAAAACATCATATTTAATATTACATAATATATGAATCCAAAGAGAAAAGAGAAGCCGCGAGGACAGAGAACACCTGCGCCCGCAGCCCCGGAGTACACTGTCCCCAGCAGGCGCGGAGCCCCGGCTTCTCTCCCCTGATGGGCACTAGGCGGGCCCCGCACCTGCCAGGGACAGAGAACAGCGGGGCCTGCAGCCCCGGAGTTCTCTGTCCCTGGCAGGCGTGGGGCCGCGGCTTGTCTCTGGCTTAAGCCACAGCCCCGTGCCTGCCTGGGACCGAGAACACCGGCGCCCGCAGCCTGCAGCCCCGGAGTTCTCTGTCCCCAGCAGGTGTGGGGCCGCAGCTTCTCTCCCCTGCTGGGCACTAGGCGGGCCCCGCGCCTGCCAGGAACAGAGAACACTGCGCCTTTTCCCTTCAAGGGTTATTCCAATGTAAGGGAAATAGAGCCCTAAATTTGCAAAGTCAATTTTATTTCTGTTCTCCCGTTTGAGAGAACTCTACTGGTGATCTGTAGGGTGCAGTGCAAAATACATTTGTGTGTCTGGCTTTTTCTTGATTTGGGCTGAGAGTGGAATGGAGTGGTAGAGGCTATGGTGAGTTTGACTTTCGATTAGTTCATTTTAATTTTTGCAGTATATCCAGCTATCATGATGGTGGGCACAACTTTTAATATGAAAAAAATATATATCTTTGAGATTCTTTGTTCTGCTGAGTTACAAGTATTTCACAACCTCTAGCTAGTCTGATCTTTACCTCCTGATTCATTCCTCCATCTGTACTGGCAATCCTTTCTAACTTGTACAAATTCCTCTGTGCATTCCACTTGGCATCACCCCACCTTGATGTTACCATGTTTTTCTGAGTCTGAAATCTTCTTAATTCTCCCCTTCATCATACTGACATTGAATACTAGCTTTAGCAGTGTCTCTTGTTCAGTTTCTCATTGACTATCATAGCTTTAATGTGATCTGAAAATATATTTTTTTAAATCACTAAAATTTGTTGGTAAGCTTTCCAAGGCCGAAAAAATAATTGTTAAAAAGATAATGAAATTTCTCATGGTGAATAGTTCCCATATAAAGTAGCACGCCCACCCACTCCTACCTACATGCACACACACTCCCCCCTTTAGATATTGACAAATCTGGAAAACTTTTATTGCCATGATCTAAAATAAGTGTCTTCCTTCTCTTTGTACTTGGGACTGGATACTACTCCTACTGAAGTCAACGGCAAAAGTGCTGTTGACTTCAGTAATGGAGCATCAGCCTATAAAGAAATCCCTCTGTTGGTATTATCCTGCAATGTCAGGTTGTTGTATTCCTTCCTTGTGCAAACATATCTTAAATATAAAAAGCATAAAACAGTGACAATTAGCATAATTGTATCAATTGGAGACAGTGTACCGCTTTACCATCTACAATATGCAAACTTTGACCCTGATCATGCAAACACTTATATATGAGTAATCCAGTTGAATTGGAGATGACTTGGGTCACTTGGGTACATGTTTGGACCATTGAGGTGTTTGTCTGAGTGAATAACATCACAACAGCAATGATCATTGTCATTCCTTTTGTTTCTGGAATATGTGACATCACTCATAGCAGAGAGCAACCAAAGTGAAGCTCTGATTTCTCATGATCTGAGGGTTCTTTTATTAAAACACAGTGCTAATTAAAAAATAAGCATATCCTTTTGACGATTATTGGAATCATACAAAGAAGTTTTTAACCTTTTATGAAGACATTTGCAATTCACCTTTAAATGCTGTTACAAAATAAAATTCCTCACAAACCTTGAAAATGAATTCACATCAAGCAAGAAGAAGATTATTAGTTCAGCAGCCTGACTGAGTAAATCTAAAATATCAATGAAAATTACTCACATTCTGAAGTATATTGATCAGCTAGATGGGCAATACTGGTTTGCAAAGAAAACCCTCACAAATGCTTTGCATCATCATCATTATTATTGGTTTATCACTTTAGCATGCTGAGGTCAGTTTGGGCTGAGGTCGATAAATGCACATTCAGTAAAAGTAATGAATTTAAAAGTGGGAAAATCCTTCAATTCTTCTCACTTACACACAGAGTATTTATCTCTTTTTTTATGTTCATAAGCTCTCACGACACCTTTAGGTTTGTTTACAGAGCTCAGAACCCAGCACTTTCTTTGAAACAGCAGTGATCTGAGCAGCATGAACAGTCTGAGGACTAAAAGTACAATCCTATCATCAATCCTGCGTTTCATCAGAGCTGACCCCTCCATTCCTTTTGACTTGGGGGGTGATGAAGGTGTTTCACAGGGTGTTGGCTGTTTTTATGCAACAGTTTATAAGACTCAATTTCCCTGTGATTCCTGTGCTCTGCTTTTTTTGGTTGGCCTACTCATCCACTCCCATATTGTGATCCTCAGAGTAACCATGTTTGGATTCCCCTAATGAGTAGATTACTAGTGTTACTGCAGTATTTCAGGCTAGTAAAATGTTGTTGTGTTTTATATAAAGAATATTGTAATATTACTCACTGTGATACAACAAATAAAATAAATTGTGGAAGGAAAGGGAAGGGAAGAAGGCCTTCAATAACAGAAACAACACAGAATTATCAGTGTGTGCCACTTAGATGAGTCCTCAGCCAGGTGGACTTCAACGTCCTTAGAATTTTTACACACAAATATTCCAAACCAAAAAATGAGTGATTAATCTTTCCACAGAAACAGAGTACTAAATATTGATGGAAAAGTACAGTAGCATTTTATTATTCATAGAGAACAGCAGGAAAGGAAAATTAAGGAAATGAACTTTAAAGGTCAGAGTCTGTAATAGCACCCAAAAGAAAAACAACTTTTTATTCTGATGAGCAATAGCCACTGGGCAATATCCACTTAGCCTTTTGTTATCATCAAACAATTTTTGAAATTAAACAAAGGGCCATTCTCGGCATCTGCCGGAAATGTACTGTCCTAGGCAACAATGATTTTCTCAGACCTGAGGGGATGTTTGCTATGCACTTGCTGACAGTTTTTGACACCAGAAACAGTTCAGTCTAAAGTGTGTTATCTATAGATAAATATATGTATGTGTAATACATAATAGGATATTTGTAATATAAAATGGCTCTAAAGAAGTATAGCCTGTTTAAAAATATTTTAGCCAGAGAAGGTTATCCATGTGATACTTTAAAATGTCTGAATGCAAGGCTTCCAGATCAAATAAATGATCTGCGCATCCAGTCAATCACGCTCACACATCCATCTATGTGTACCTATAAACTGGAGAATAACAAAAGAAATAAATAGCTAGTGCTTGGTATACTAAATGTCAGACTCCTAGAGGATCAAATATTTAGAGTGAAAAGTGTAATAATTTTGATATTTTATTTGTCACAAAAACTAAATGGGCCCCTGAAAGCTGAACAGCCTGGTAAAACATGCAAAAACATGGGGGTTTTTTTTTTGTTTTTTTTTTTGTTTTTGTTTTTTAAAGAATATTTCCCTCTCTGGGATTATAATGAATATTACCCCATTTCATGAGAAAAATAGCTAGTAGATAATGTTTTGCTTCTTTTGAATTTTGTTTTTGATAATTAGTAGTTTTCCATATGGATTGAAAAGACGCTTTTCATGATATTAGGCCCCAGTCCTTCAAAGGGTTAGTCACAGACAATTACATAAACATGCAACAGAGAGACCTGTGGAGTCGCATAGACTCTTCTGCTGCTCTTTGCTAATAGAAAGGATAAATCCTGGTTCCTTAACTGGTCCAGCCCTTTCTTTTTTCCCCATTTTGTTTTCTTTTGGCCTTTTTTTTTTTTTTTTTTAATTTATTTTGAGGGAGAAACTTGTCCTTAAGCGCTCATTCTCCTTTCATAGCATCACATTCTTGGGAGTCCTCACTCACTCTATTTACTCTTGATTCCACAAATATGCCTATTGACTTCAGTAGGTATTTTGTGGGAGCAGGGACTGAGAGAGAAACTGAAAATGACTTTATATTTTCCATAGACTACTGCACATTCCATTCAACCCATTTTCCTGCTCATTTCATTAGATAAACACATTTAAAAATAAATATAACATTTACATTTTTTTAAAAAGGAAGAGAGATAATGGTAATTTTTGGCTATTTGAGTGCACTTTTCCTTAATTATTTCTTTCATTACCTGTATGACCTTCCTTCTCTGCCAAGATATCCCTGTGTAATAGTGAGCACAGTTTCTCTAAGAAGTAACATTTAGAATAAGACTAGACTAAGGACACATCTTCACTAGTGTTTGTAACTGTCTGGAACTATTTTCAGAATAACAGGAGAGCTGTGAATACATGAGGTTTCAGACAATATTACTCTTCACTCTAGGAGTTAACTGTATCAGATGTCATCATGGCAATAGTGTACTATTGGGAATGCAGTGTTACTGGCATGGAACAGCCTAGAGATGTTCACATTCAGCACCTAGATACAAAGTTTGGTCAAATCTGAATCACCTGAACTCCAGAAATGGGGTTCAGAGATGCAGGGAAACAGCTTTCCCTGCTCCCCAGAAATCACTTCTCAGAAGGTGCAGTTCTTTTTGCCCATGCATCTGACCCTCCAGTGACATTTGCATCAAGGTGATATGATGCAGCAGTTCAACCAACATTAATTGGGCTAAAACTAAGAACATCAGGAACTCAAATATTACTGCTTTAAGTGGGCTTGAATTTCTTCCTGAGCTATCCACCCAGCACTAGCATGTTGTATAGAAGTCAGATGTTATCAGACAGTTCACACAGTCATCTCCTATGGTAAACAGTGGGAAATTATAGTAATCTCAAATATCACTGTGTGATAACAAATGGCAAATGCTGACTTCTTTTTTTAATGGTGACCACTCTGTTCCATACATACATATTATGTAAAGAAATAATAAATAGCAGTATATACATGCCACCTAAATGAGAGATGCCCAGTTGCCATTAGAAATTCATGGAAACTGGATGTTCAATTTCCTTGTTAGTTTTGACAGTATCAGCCTGTGTGTACATACAAAGGCAAACTCAAAATGTCTTTTTTTAAAAGGAATAACTTAAAATAATTAATCACACCAATCACAATATTTCTTTAAAAAAAACCCCATATTATTATACACTAACAATGTGATTCGGTGCTTTGCGACTGATGTGTATTTGGTAGATTTAAAAAAAATCATCTTGAGTTATTTAGCTGTCATCCATAAAATATTAAAGCTATGTTGCAGATAATGTATCTAAGATTTCCTGGGGAAAAATATTAATGTTTTCTTCAGAGTTCAATCTTCCTTTCTAAACATTTTTCAACATTTGTAAATGGAATATCTGAAAGAAATCTAGTAGAAACCATATCACTGACTGCTATCACATTAATGCTAGCAGAGTATGTCAAATCTTTTAGTGTAATAGTAACAACAACATCTAGCACATTTAGATTTGCAATAAGCACAGTTACCTTTGGAAAACGTGTTAGGGTCCTAGAAATGCAAGGGAGAATCACAAGTTTCTTTCTCTTTTTGTTTTTCTTCTTTTATTTTTCTCTTTCTCTCTTTTTCTTTTCTCTCTTTCAAATGTCTAGCCCTTTTCCTTGGGAACATAGTTTTGAAAATGTAAAAGTATGAAAATATCTACAGTAATCACTAGTGTTTCAAAACTAGTTTTTCCCTAAAACACACAGGTTATTTATGGTCCTCCATTATAGTTACCCAGGAATAATCTTTGAAGCCTATAAAAAGTATCTGCACAGATCCCTGAATGTTTAGAAGAAAACCAAGGGCATGGCTACACTTGCAGATGTAGAGCGCTCCGAGTTAAACCAGCCTTCGGAGAGCGCAGTAGGGAAAGCGGTGCAGTCAGTCCACACTGACAGCTGCAAGCTCACTGGCATGGCCACATTCGCGGTACTTGCAACAGCACTGGGAACAGTGCATTATGGGCAGCTATCCCACATAGCACCTATTCCCATTCTGGTGCTGTGGCTTGTAGGAAGGAGGTCAGGGGGGCGGGCATTCTGGGTTCTGTCCCAATGCCCTGTGATGCATCAGTTCGCATCCCAGCAATCCCTGTGCTTCCATCCACATTTGGCGCCATCTTTCAACGTTTTTTTGTACTGCGCGCTCTGTGTTCCCTTTCATGCTGTGGGAATGGAGCCCTAACTGCTGAGAAATATGATGAGTCTTGCCAGCATGTCACATTTGGCAGTCGAGTTACTCCTTAAGATCCAAACTTACAGTGAGGACTCCGACGATGATATTGACTCGAGTAACGCATACGACACGAAATTGCTTGTGGCATTCACGGACATGCTCACCACCGTGGAACGCTGCTTTTGGGCTCAGAAAACAAGCACTGAGTGGTGGGATCACATCATCATGCAAGTCTGGGATGATGAGCAGTGGCTGCAGAACTTTCGGATGAGAAAAGCCACTTTCATGGGACTGTGTGATGAGCTCGCTCCCATCTTGCGGCTCAAGGACACAAGATTGAGAGCTGCCCTGACGGTGGAGAAGCGGGTGGCTATTGCAATCTGGAAGCTGGCAACTCCAGACAGCTATCGATCAGTCGCTAACCAGTGTGGAGTGAGAAAGTCGACTGTTGGAATTGTGTTGATGCAAGTTTGCAGGAAAATGAATCGCATCCTGCTCAGAAGAACCGTGACTCTGGGTAACATGCATGACATTGTGGCTGGCTTTGCACAAATGGGTTTCCCTAACTGCGGAGGGGCGATAGATGGGACACATATTCCAATTCTGGTACCAGCCCACCTAGCCTCCGAGTACTTTAATTGGAAGGAGTATTTCTCTATGGTTCTCCAGGCGCTTGTGGATCACCGTGGGCATTTCATTGACATTTAACGCAGCTGGCCCAGAAAGGTGCATGACGCACGCATCTTTTGGAACACTGGCCTGTTCAGGAAGCTGCAATCCGGGACTTTTTTCCCAGACCAGAAGATCACTATAGGGGAAGTCAAAATGCCCATTGTGATCCTTGGAGACCCCACTTACCCTTTAATGCCATGGCTCATGAAACCCTACACAGGGAGCCTTGACAGCAGCAAGGAGCAGTTCAACAACAGGCTGAGCCGGTGCAGAATGATATTTAAAGGGCCGCTGGCGCTCTCTGTATGGGAAGCTGGACCTGGCCGATGACAGCATCCCCGTGGTTATATCTGTGTGCTGTACCCTCCATAACATTTGTGAAGGGAAGGGTGAAAGATTCACTCAGGCATGGAACTTGGAGGTTCAACACCTGGAGGCTGAATTTGAATAGCCAGAGAGAAGGGCTATTAGAGGGGCCCAGCGCAGGGCTGCAAGGATTAGGGATGCCTTGAGGGAGCAATTTGAGGCTGAAAGCCATCAGTAATATTTGGTGCCCTGCACGGGAGTGAAGTTCAGTGTTTCCAATGTTAGTAGGAATCTGAGTTTGCTACACTGACTTGCAATGACTGTTGCTTTCCTGGGCTAAGGTATCTTTTACTTTATGCAATAATAAGGCAGAGGAAAAGACGGGCTAGTGAAGGAGAAATAGAGCTCAGGAACAGATTTGTGGAGTTGGAAAATGAAGGAGGGGCACAGCAGGTGGTCGCTGAAGGTGAGAGGGCAAGGAAGAAGAGAAGAGCAGCTAGTCCTATAGGAAGAGGGGAAGAGTCAATGGAGATCACAACACCAAATATGAGCCCCAGGAGGATACAGGATGGGTTGCGGAGGATTACAAGGGACAATAGAAATCGAGAGGACTTGCACCCAGAGGGAGCAGGGGATAGCCCGGAGAATCGCACCATTACCAGGAAAAGGCAGGTCTACGTGATTGGGGACTCCTTACTGAGAAGAATAGACAGGCCTGTAACTAGAGCTGATCCGGAGAACAGAAGGGTGTGCTGTCTGCCGGGTGCTAAGATAAGGGACGTGGACCTGAGGCTGAAAAGGATCCTAATGGGAGCGGGAAAGAATCCGCTGATTGTCCTTCATGTGGGAACAAATTATACGGCTAGATTCTCGCTGGAACGTATCAAGGGAGACTATGCCAGGCTGGGGAAGACGCTTAAGGAAATCGAGGCTCAGGTGATCTTCAGTGGGATTCTGCCTGTTCCTAGAGAAGGGCAACAAAGGTGTGACAAGATTATGGCGATTAACAGATGGCTCAGGCAGTGGTGCTACAAGGAGGGCTTTGGGATGTATGGCCACTGGGAAGCATTCATGGACAGAGGACTGTTCTCTCGGGACGGACTTCACCTGAGTAAGGAGGGAAATAGACTTCTAGGATGGAGGCTGGTGCAACTGATGAAGAGAACTTTAAACTAGAAATTTGGGGGAGATGGTTGGGAGATGTCCAGTTAATCTCCACGCCGGAATTTAACATTGAAAAGGAAGAAAACAAAGTAAGAGAGGATACAGCCGTGGGTATGAGAATGGACGTAAGGAGGAAGGGTTGTGTAGATACCAGTCTAATAGGTGACAATGGCGGTAGAATGTCTGTGCCTAATCAGGTAAAGGATGTCAGTGAAGCCAAACGGCAAAAATTAAGATGTTTGTACACTAGTGCGAGGAGCCTAGGTAACAAAATGGAGGAACTAGAGCTACTGGTGCAGGAAGTGAAACCGGATATTATAGGGATAACAGAAACATGGTGTAATAGTAGTCATGACTGGAGTACAGGTATTGAAGGCTATGTGCTGTTTAGGAAAGACAGAAATAAAGGCAAAGGTGGTGGAGTAGCATTGTATATCAACGATGAGGTAGACTGTAAAGAAATAAGAAGTGATGGAATGGAGAAGACAGAGTCTGTCTGGGCAAAAATCACATTGGGAAAGAAAGCTACTAGAGCCTCCCCTGAGATACTGCTTGGGGTGTGCTACAGACTGCCGGGATCCAATTTGGATATGGATGGAGACCTCTTTAATCTTTTTAATGAAGTAAACACTAATGGGAATTGTGTGATCATGGGAGACTTTAACTTCCCAGATATAGACTGGAGGACAAGTGCTAGTAATAATAATAGGGTTCAGATTTTCCTGGATGCGATAGCTGATGGATTCCTTTACCAAGTAGTTGAAAAACCCACAAGAGGGGATGCCATTTTAGATTTGGTTTTGGTGAGTAGTGAGGACCTCATAGAAGAAATGGTTGTAGGGGACAACCTTGGTTCGAGCGATCATGAGCTAATTCAGTTCAAACTAGATGGAAGGATAAACAAAAATAGATCTGGGACTAGGGTTTTTGATTTTAAAAGGGCTAACTTTAAAAAATTAAGGAAATTAGTTAGGGAAGTGGATTGGACTGAAGAACTTGTGGATCTAAAGGCAGAGGAGGCCTGGAATTACTTCAAGTCAAAGTTGCAGAAACTATCAGAAGCCTGCATCCCAAGAAAGGGGAAAAAATTCATAGGCAGGAGTTGTAGACCAAGCTGGATGAGCAAGCATCTCAGAGAGGTGATTAAGAAAAAGCAGAAAGCCTACAAGGAGTGGAAGATGGGAGGGATTAGCAAGGAAAGCTACCTTATTGAGGTCAGAACATGCAGGGATAAAGTGAGAAAGGCCAAAAGCCATGTAGAGTTGGACCTTGCAAAGGGAATTAAAACCAATAGTAAAAGGTTCTATAGCCATATAAATAAGAAGAAAACAAAGAGAGAAGAAGTGGGACCACTAAACACTGAAGATGGAGTGGAGGTTAAGGATAATCTAGGCATGGCCCAATATCTAAACAAATACTTTGCCTCAGTCTTTAATGAGGCTAATGAGGAGCTTAGCGATAATGGTAGGATGACAAATGAGGAGATGGAGGTAGATATTACCGCATCCGAGGTAGAAGCCAAACTCGAACAGCTTAATGGGACTAAATCGGGGGGCCCAGATAATCTTCATCCAAGAATATTAAAGGAACTGGCACATGACATTGCAAGCCCATTAGCAAGAATTTTTAATGAATCAGTAAACTCAGGGGTTGTACCGTACTACTGGAGAATTGCTAACATAGTTCCTATTTTTAAGAAGGGGGAAAAAAGTGATCCGAGTAACTATAGGCCTGTTAGTTTGACATCTGTAGTATGCAAGGTCTTGGAAAAAATTTTGAAGGAGAAAGTAGTTAAGGACATTGAGGTCAACGGTAATTGGGACAAAATACAACATGGCTTTACAAAAGGTAGTTCATGCCAAACCAACCTGATCTCCTTCTTTGAGAAGGTAACAGATTTTTTAGACAAAGGAAATGCAGCGGATCTAATTTACCTCGATTTCAGTAAGGCATTTGATACGGTTCCACATGGGGAATTATTAGCTAAATTGGAAAAGATGGGGAACAATATGAAAATTGAAAGGTGGATAAGGAACTGGTTAAAGGGGAGACTACAATGGGTCATACTGAAAGGTGAACTGTCAGGCTGGAAGGAGGTTACTAGTGGAGTTCCTCAGGGATCGGTTTTGGGACCAATCTTATTTAATCTTTTTATTGCTGACCTTGGCACAAAAAGTGGGAATGTGCTAATAAAGTTTGCGGATGACACAAAGCTGGGAGGTATTGCTAATACAGAGAAGGACCGGAATATCATACAAGAAGATCTGGATGACCTTGCAAACTGGAGTAATAGTAATAGGATGAAATTTAATAGTGAAAAGTGCAAGGTCATGCATTTAGGGATTAATAACAAGAATTTTGGTTATAAATTGGGGACACATCAGTTGGAAGTAACAGAGGAGGAGAAGGACCTTGGAGTATTGGTTGATCACAGGATGACTATGAGCGGCCAATGTAATATGGCCGTTAGAAAAGCTAATGCGGTCTTGGGATGCATCAGGCAAGGTATTTCCAGTAAAGATAAGGAGGTGTTAGTACCGTTATACAAGGCACTGGTGAGACCTTATCTGGAATATTGTGTGCAGTTCTGGTCTCCCATGTTTAAGAAGGATGAATTCAAACTGGAACAGGTACAGAGAAGGGCTACTAGGATGATCCGAGGAATGGAAAACCTGTCTTATGAAAGGAGACTCAAAGAGCTTGGCTTGTTTAGCCTAACCAAAAGAAGGCTGAGGGGAGATATGATTGCTCTTTATAAATATATCAGAGGGATAAATATCAGGGAGGGAGAGGAATTATTCAAGCTTAGTACCAATGTGGACACAAGAACAAATGGATATAAACTGGACATTAGGAAGTTTAGACTTAAAATTAGACAAAGGTTTCTAACTATTAGAGGAGTGAAGTTCTGGAACAGCCTTCCAAGGGGAGTAGTGGGGGCAAAAGACATATCTGGCTTCAAGACTAAGCTTGATAAGTTTATGGAGGGGATGGTATGATGGGATAGCCTAATTTTGGCAATTAATTGATCTTTGATTATTAGCAGGTAAATATGCCCAATGGTCTGTGATGGGATGTTAGATGGGGTGGGATCTGAGATACTACAGAGAATTCTTTCCTGGGTGCTGGCTGGTGAGTCTTGCCCACATGCTCAGGGTTTAACTGATCGCCATATTTGGGGTCGGGAAGGAATTTTCCTCCAGGGCAGATTGGCAGAGGCCCTGGAGGTTTTTCGCCTTTCTGTGCAGCGTGGGGCATGGGTCACTTGCTGGAGGATTCTCTGCACCTTGAGGTCTTTAAACCAGTATTTGAGGACTTCAATAACTCAGGCATTGGTTAGGGATTTGTTACAGGAGTGGGTAGGTGAGAATCTGTGGCCTGCGTTGTGCAGGAGGTCCGACTAGATGATCGTAATGGTCCCTTCTGACCTTAAAGTCTATGAGTCTATGGGTGGGGAAGCTAAATAGGCTTGGCAGTTCATATAAGATTTCAGATAAGCATCTGGACTTCAGATTCATCTATCCACAGAGTCACCTAGACTTTAAACTGTGCTAATACCTTCAAAGCATTTTTAAGGTAGGGGTAGAAATAAAGATGCATATAACAAAGAAAGAAAATAATCAAACTGAGGACTCCTTCCATCACTAAAAGAGAATCTTTACTCTTATTGGTCTACTCTAGAGCATCAGGGAGGGTGCTCCAGTCCAAATGTCACAGATGTAGGATTTGAATAGGAGTATTATATAAAGCATATCCAACAGTGGGTATTACCAGGTTCTTTTTCTGCAGTAGAGTTGGAGCAGTTGTGAAAATAACTCATGCACTAAAAGACAATGACAAATCACTTAGGTAAGTGTTTCAGGCAATGGAAAGGAGGTAGCTATATAAATCCCATGGTGGCAGCAGAATATGTATACTGCACTCTCACACAATATTTTCTCATACAGTGAAAGACTTCTGTTCTGTTCCTTTTGAGGATATATATTACAACCTAATATATTTGTATAACATATGATTCATTCTTCACATAGGCCACAACAGTTAGAACAATGGAAAAATATCGAAAAACAATGCAAGCGTAGGTAGAGATAACAAACAAAAAGAGGCAGGTAGAACTTGAAAAACCAATAGAGTCATTGTAATATGGGTAACGTGAATATCCAGAATTACCATTGTTAGGATTTAAAAATAAACATACCTTGAAATCTGAATTAAACCCCCATGCTTCAGGACATAAGCCAACTCTAAATGAAACCTTTCCCTGGGTGCGGGCTATTTCATAACTGCTTACTGCAGGGTTTCTTAGCTATCCAGTAGTGGCTACTGTCAGACAGGATGCTGGACCAGACAGACCACTAGTCTAACCTGCCATGGCACTTCCATTGATTCTATGAGAGAATGTGGAAAATTGATCATACCTAAAGTATGTAGGTACTCACTGGTTGAAGACAATAGAGATAAAATGTTTCACAAAGCTAATGAAGTAAGAGAACCTCAAAGTGGGAGAAGAGGCAGTTATTGGCAAAATGGAGAAACTAGAGAGAAGAATTTTGAGAAGTAGCTAAAGGCATGACCATGAAGGGTGTTGAATGAAAGGGAACTAGTTTGCAGTGGCTGTAATGGATATAGGGAGGTAGTGGAAGTCTTTCATGATGGGGGGTGCTTATGTGAGAAAACATGCTGTAGAGATCTAAGGTGGTAGTTTTTTCCCATTCTCTGGTTTTGCCTATATATTGGTTATTGGTTCCATAAATCTAGGGCTCAGAAGAGCTCATCCCCTATGTCCCAACATTTGAGATATTCAGAACCTGTTCCAGCTCTAGCTTTAGAGCTATAATAAATGTATCCATTTGTACTTCTCTGTGCATTTTTTCTACTAACTATGAATGTAACTACTATTTAAGAACTGATATATTTCACCTCAGCTTTCATATGAAGTTCAGCTAGAATGCTGTTTCTTTTGTATTTTATGATGAACATTACTCAATCTTTCCTTTACAGGAGGCAACATGCATTAATATAAGCACAGCTAAGTATTAAGGAACACATAACATAGTAAAAAAAAGTCTCATGTCAGATATAGATTTTGAGACCATACAGGGAGTCAGCTGGAACATATTGTTAACTTAGTTGTTAAAGATACTATATGTTTTAATACAGCTACTTTCATTTGAATTAGAAAAATAAATAAATATCTGTATTGGTTGTGCTTTACTTCTGGGGGAAGTCTGGTCTAATGTAGAGCAGGGCACTGAGTGAGGATTCCTGGATTGTCTTCCCACCTGCACTGTGTCATTTTGGAGAGGTCATTTAACTTATCCTTGCCTCAATTTACCCAAGTTGGTACTAAAATAATAGTACTTACCCAGAGCACTTAATGTGGATATTATGAAGCTTAATTCATTCATGCTTGTAAAGTGCTTCTAGGCTCCCAGCTAGAAAGTGGTATAGAAGAGCAAAGTATTATTGCTTCAGATTTCTTCTTTTGATTAAAAACAACGAGGCGTCCTTGTGGTACCTTAGAGACTAACAAATATATTTGGGCATAAGCTTTCGTGGGCTAAAACCCACTTCATCAGATGCATGGAGTGAAAACTACAGTAAGCAGTATTTATATGAAAAGATGGGAGTTGCCTTACGAAGTGGGGGGTCAGTGCTAATGAGGCCAATTCAATTAAGGTGGAAGTGGCCTATAAATTTGTTAGTCTCTATGGTACCACAAGGACGCCTTGTTGTTTTTGCTGATACAGACTAACACGGCTACCACTCTGAAACCTTCTTTTGATTGTTTGTCACAAAATACAATTTGGCTAAATTTATTTACCTCTAGGACGATTGAGATTTGTATTAGACAGATAGAATAAATGGAGAAAGAAACAACTGACTACAGCTTTTGTAACTCTGACAAATACTCTAAATACAGTGATGTGCCTGCAGGTTACAGCTTCCCACCTTCATTAATTGTAAAGTAAATGGTTGAAAAAACTAAGTTTTAGTTACTGAGTCTTGCAGACTTGAGTTGTTTGAGTTCCCAGTACGTGCTCTGACAAATGCCATATAGGTTGCCTGATACCGTGCATGATTTTATTGCATGAAGGAGACATGAGGGTTGAACTCGTAAATATTAATCAGGGATTAATGAACAATGGGAGGACTCTGCATATCAACTTGTATGAGAGGAAACTTTGCATTAAACACACCACTTCTTACCTATGAATCATTTGGGAAAACTGAAGGCTCTGTGATGTATCACTTGTTCTACTGGAGGCCTAGTCATAAAATAGTTGTACAGCACATAAGCCACAGGCATAATTTCTTGGCATGATTATGCGTGGCTATATTTTTTAAAAACAAAAATATTTTAAAATTAAATGCTTTTGAAATTTGTCATGGCGATTGAATTCCTGCATCCACACAGCAGATGAAGCATAGGGAGTAGCAGTACAGACTTCCACACACAGATCAGAAAGAACCTTATATAAAGCTAAGTGGATAGTGAAATCTTTGCCCATTCAATCACTAACCAATCTGCTGAGACTGTCAACAATGGGTTCTATTTAAAGCAGCCAGTTTTGTGAAGTGGACATCATTCTACTAGAATCAGGACTGAAATAACAAACCATTCATTTCATATAGGACATTGAGAAGACATGAGATGGCAGAAATGCCATTTCATAGAATCATAGAACATTAGGGTTGGAAGAGACCTCAGGAGGTCATCTAGTCCAACCCCCTGCTCAAAGCAGGACCAACACCAACCTAATCAATTTGCTATTAATTTAGGCCAAATTCTAACTGGCAGTGTCATAGACACAATATGGGCGAGGTATTATCTTTTACTGGAAAATTTCCATTAGTGAGCGGGACAAGCTTTAGAGCTTACATAGAGCTCTTCTTCAGGTCTGGGAAATGTACTCAAAATGTCACAGATAAATACAAGGTGGAAAAGATTGTTTAGCATAAGTAGTTAACAAATATTTCAAGGGACCATTCAAAGTAAAGTGGCCCATTAGTATCCTTCCAGTGATGGGGGGGGGAGGGAGGGGGAAGAAGGGAGGTGAGGTTTTTTTTTTAGTGGGTTATAGATTATTGTAATGAGCCATAAATCTAGTGTCTCTATTTGCTCTATAATTTTTAGTGTCTAGCAAAGTTAGGAATTTTAGCTCCCAGGCTCACCTTTTGAAAGTTTTGTGCAGGTTTCCTTTGAGGATGAGGACTAAGAGGTCAGATAAAGAGTGATCGCTTTGTGAGAAGCGCTACAGCTGACATGGTGTTTTTGTCTTTTATCATTTTCCTGTGTGAGTTTATTCAAGAATGCAGTAATTGTCTGGTTTCACTCACATAGTTGTTACTGGGACATTTAGTGCACTCAGTGAGGTACACTACATGATGTGATGGCATGTGTAGGACCCAGGGATATTGAAAGGTATGTTGTGGGGGGTGTTGATTATTGTAGAGGTGTCAGGCACTCAGCTACCACAGAATATGCTCTGAGGAGAAAGTCTGGAATATACACCTTAACGCATTCAAAACCACCTTCACCAAACAAGGACATTCCACCAGTGTAGATTGCATCATGGAACAGGCCATCCAAATACCCCAAGAGAACCTGCTTCAATACAGAAATAAACCCCCTCCAACTGCACACCCCAAATTGCCACCTACCACCCCACACTGGAACCATATAGGGTATAATCAAAAAACTACAACGCATACTTGATGGGACCCCATCCTGAAAGAAATCTTTCCTAAACCCCCTCCTATGTCCTTAGAACAATGCCCCAGCCTTTCCAACTCATCATCAGAAGCAAGCTCCCCACAGACCAGGACATACCAACTCAAAGCGGCACCAGACTCTGCCAGAACAACAGAAGCAAAACCTGCAGACATATCTCCACTGCTAAAATGATCAATACCGCCCATGACACACCTTTCATGGCTTTTGTGCTCACGGCGCAGCGCTGGGAGAGAGCTGTCCCAGTGTTCTAAAAAAAAACACCTCCACGAGGTGGGTAACTACCAGTGCTGCACTGTTTTTTCACACCCCTGAGCGAGAAAGTTGCAGCGCTGTGAAGTCCCAGTGTAGACAAGCCCTCAAGCTTGTCTCTCTCACCAACAGAAGTTATTGGTCCAATAAAAGATATTACCTCACCCACCTTGTCTCTCTAATATTCAGGGGCTGACACAGCTACAACAACACTGCCACAAGTACTTCTGTTCTTTTTGCGGATACAGACTAACACGGCTGCTACTCTGAAAACTGCATACAACTGGCAATCTTGAGAGAAAAGCTTCCATATCTATCCCAGTGCTAGGCCCCCAAGCCATTCACTGCTACTTGAGGAGCTTCCACATGTTTATGGCTAATTAACATAAAAATACCTGTCAGCAACGGTGCATTTTATTAGTATTTATTTATTTAGATTTATATCCCTTAAAGGAATGGGCAGCCCAGGCTTGGGGCTCCTTTTGACAATCTTTTAAAATGTAAAATTATAAATACCAACCCCTCCTCTCCCCCCCCCACCCCAGTTACTAGATCAGTGCCTTATAAGAAGACATGGTTTTAGGCTGGAGGAGACATTTAGTTTGAAGAATGTATGTGCACAACTGGTCATTCATTCTTTTTCATTTAGAAAAGGTTAATTGAAATGCCCTTGTGTGAAAACAGCAGAGTATGGAAATGATAAAAGCTATAGACCAAAAATGGTGTGAGATTAATTTTAAAACTAAAATCTTCCTTTTTAAAATGGTCCAAATGTGGCATGAAAAGCCAAGGTCTCTATGAATACAGGAGCTTCTGCTTGCTATCTTATGTTTACTTTATAGGCTTAGATTTTGAAAGGAACCTAAGTGAGTAAGGTGCCCAGCTCCTTTGAAAATTCCAGCTATATGTGCTTTAATAGAGTGGGCTGGAATCAGCCACCCAGTGTCTATGCTGGTTCAGACCTTGGCTGTGGCCTTCGAGAGGGAAAAGTCTACTGGGTAGGGTTTGTAGCAGAAAGCAGCTGCAATCTTCCCTCCACTGAAGGACTTTGGGGGATCAACACAGCCAACATGAGGGAAGATCTGGCCAGGAATAAGTTGTCAGGCCAAACTGAGATGTGCTGATTTAATGTATCCGCACAGCAGCTTGGTTGATGAGACTCTTCTGAGATTGAACCATAATTTAATTCTGCTTTCTCCCACCAGACTCTCCAAGCGAGAGCAGTGGCAATACATCCTACCTCCAGCGCATGGAGGTGTACATTATTTTTCCTTTTATTTTTATTACAGTAGCACCTGGAGGCCCCAATTGAGATCACCTTCTTGTCATGCTGTGTATACAGAAAGTAAGAGTGAGTCCTTCCCCAGAGTATGAAATCTAAGAAAATGACAAAGGATGTCAGAAAGAAAGTAATAGTATCACTGTTTTAGAGATGGAAATTGAGGCACAGAGAGCTTAAGTAACTTCTTCAAGGTCGTACAGGCAGTCTGTGGCAGATCCAGGAACTGAAACTGGATATCTGAATCCCAGTCCAGTGCCTTAACTAGCAGACCCTCCTTTCATGCACGCACACACACACAGCCGTCCCCCGCACACACATACAACCATCCCCTGAACACACACACACACACACATCCCCATTGCAATTTCAGAGACTCTCTCTAAAAAAACAGTTATAAGTAGAAAAGCAGACTTTAAAAATGCTCTTTAAAATCTCTCTCTTCCTCCCTCTTTCCCTACATTGATTTTTTTTTTTAACTGGTGATTTTAAGGTTTTGCAACAAATCAGTTAAATTACAACTTTTTAGCTGCTAGATAAGCTGGTTTGCCAGCAGACTATTTGGTGCTACTTGAGCCTTTGACTCCACAGGAAAATGGCATCAATTTAACGAAATTGGTTAAGAAACAGATTCAGATAAATCAATCCAACCCCCTTGAATAGACATTCTTAAACCAAAATAAAAAGTGCCTAAATAAGGAGGTTGTATTGATTTAACTGAATCAGTTTCTAAACCAATTTTGTTAAATTGATGCAATTTTCTTGTGTAGACAGGCCTTAGAGTAGGACTAACAGTGTGTTTCATAGTTTGTCAGAAAAAAACATTAAATCATCTATGCAGTGTAATCATAGTTGTGATAGTCCCAGGGTATTAGAGAAACAAGGTGGGTGAGGTAATATCTCTGATTGGATCAACTTCTGTTGATGAGAGAGAAGATTTCCAGCTTACACAGAGGTCTTCTTCAGGTCTGGGAAAAGTACTCACAATGTCACAGCTAAATACAAGGTGGAAGAGATTGGTTAGCATAAGTATTGTAAGGGACCATTCGAGATGAAGTGTCCTGTTAAAACCTTTCCAGTAATAGAAGGGAAAGGGGGGGGGGGGGAAGAAGCTAAAGAAGCTGGGGGAGGGAGAGGGAGTGGGTTATAGATTATTGTAATACACCATAAATCCAGTGCCTCTATTCAGTTCTGTGGCACCTTTAAGACTAACAGATGTATTGGCGCATAAGCTTTCGTGGATGAATGCCCACTTGGGCATTCACCCACGAAAGCTTATGCGCCAATACATCTGTTAGTCTTAAAGGTGCCACAGGACTCTCTGTTGCTTTTTACAGATCCAAACTAACACGGCTACCCCTCTGATACTCTATTCAGTTCATGATCATTAGTATCTAGCAAAGTTATGTATCATCTAGTCTGCCCTTCTTGTATATCAGAGACCATTAAATTTCACCCACTTTGTCTAGTCTAAAGCCTAACATCTTGTGTTTGACTAAAACATAACTTGTGTTTGGCTGAAGAAGATCTTACAGAAAGGCATCTAGTCTTGGTTTGAGGATAACAAGATATGGAGAGTCCACCTCTTCCGTGGGTAGTTTGTTCCAGTGGTTAGTCACCTTCACTTTTTAAAATGTATGCCTTTAATTTCTTATTTGAATTTGTCTGGCTTCAGTTTCCAGCCATTGGTTTGTTTGTTATATCTTTTCTCACTAAATTAAAGAGCCCTTTGGTACCCAGTATTTTTTTCCATGTGAAAGTACTTACACTTTAATCACGTCACTTCTCAATCTTTTCAATAAGTTAAACAAATTAAGTCTCATCCTGTATGGCATTTTGTTCAGCCCTCAAGTCACTATTGTTGTTCTTTTCTGCACCCTCTCTAATTTTTCAAAATCTTTTTAAAAATGTGGCCACTAGAATTGTACACAGTATTCCAGTATCAGTCTCACCAATGCTATACACAGAAGCAAAATAACCTCCCCACGCCTACTCACTATTCCTCTGCTATACATCCAAGGATCATATTAGCTCTTTTTGACATAGCATTGCACTAAAAGTTAATGTGGCTTGTTCACTATGGGGATAAGTCAACCTAAGTTACGCTACTCCAGCTACGTGAATAACGGAGCTGGAGTCAATGGAGCTTAGGTCGACTTTCAGAGTCACTGCTTTCCAGGAGACAGTTGCCTGTTCTGTAGGTGTGGCCTGTATTCCTTATTCCTAGATGTATACTTTTTCATTTGATAGTATAAAAAAGTTTTGTAAGAACGGACCAAGCTTGTCAAGTGGTCTAGACCACTCTGTATGACTGCCCTGTCATCATTAGATACTAGTAGATGCTGATTAATATCCTCCTTAGTTACAAATGAACTAGAAAGTACTTCATCATTTTCTTTCCAGATACAGAACAGAAGTATTTATTGAATGCTTCTGCTTTTTTGCATCATTAATAATATTTTTACCATCTTCTCTAGTAACGGGCCTATATCATTGCCAGGATTTTTTGTGTTACTAATGTACTTAAAAAAACCCTTCCCCTTATTTTCTTTAGCCATGATTTTTTTCCCTGATGTCTTTAGCCTCACTTATCAATGTTCTACACTTGATAACATCTAATTTATATTGCTTGTTGTATGTTTCTTTTTTTCTCATTTATCTGTTTCTATTTTATTTCTAATTTCTGCCTTCAGTTTACCACTGAACAAAGATGGGCATTTAGCCAACTTTGTCTTTTCTCTTAATTTTTTGGAATCTTGGCTTTTTGGCCATCTAATACATTCTTCTTAAAGAATTCCCAATTTTCACTCACATTTTTCTGTCTAACTTTTTCCTCACAAACAATTTTGCTCATAATTTGCCTCAGCTTTGGGAAATTAGTCCTTTTGAAGCACCAAGTATTACTGGTTGTGACTGTCCTCTTGTTTGCCCATATTGAATAGAATCAGCTCAAAATCAGGTCTCTAGACAATCACCAACTTTCAGTTCAGTGCTTAATGACCATCATAATGAGGTCCAAAATAGTTACCTTGTGGTGGATGCAATACTTTTTTGTGTTAGAAAATTATCCTCTGTAAGCTTTAGGAACTTTATTGGTGTTTTTACTACTGGCTGCATGATAGCTTTAGCATGTCTCCCCTAAATTGACATACATTTTTTTTCTTTCCACATGTTACAGGCAGGTGCTTAAGGAGTTACTCATTCTGTTCTCGTTGTGATTTTATGGTCTGTAACAGACCTCCACAAGTACTTGCTCCTAGGCGTTGATAGTGAGCACAGTGATATATATATACATTCAAGATCCTGTGGTTCTGCGTTATCAATAGCTATAAAAGAGGCAATGGTGTCTTTAATAGTGTCATCACATCTTTGACCAATTCTCTCTATCCTAAACAGATTATAACCAGTAATTTTTAACATTCCAATCATGTGAATTGTCCCACCAAGTTTCAGTAATGCTAATTATATCTTTACATTGTTTCTCACATTGTTTAAATTTGTTAACAATATGCCGAGTTGATTTTGTACCAAATTTGCCTCCATACCTCTCTCCCATTGCATTGTTAGTTTAATGCACTCCTATCACTCTGGTGGAGAAGATTAGCCTCCGCTACTTTTGAGATGTCAGCTGTTCTGTTTATACAGGCCACTTTCCCAATGAAATATGGCCCAGTGTTCCACAAAACCAAAACCTTCAGCTTCACACTGTTCACATGGCCAAGAATATCATTTGGACTTTCCCCTTCTTCAGCTCCCTTCCATGATACCTGATATCAGAGGGGTAGCCGTGTTAGTCTGGATTTGTAAAAAGCGACAAAGAGTCCTGTGGCACCTTATAGACTAACAGACGTATTGGAGCATAAGCTTTCGTGGGTGAATACCCACTTCTTTAGACGCATGCTTAGGATGTCTGAAGAATCTTTCTTGGTAGCTGCTTGGTTCATATGGCAAAGATATCCATCAGGTGTATCCTGTAGCTTTCTCTTCTGCCTCCCAGAGACCAGTTCTTTGGTAGTCGACTCATGAGTATCTGAGAATGCTTCAGTACTTCTAGCTAGGTTGAATGTCTCCTGGTTCTCTTCCACCTCTTGGTCACAACTAACCAGTCTGTTTCTTCAGTTTCTATTCTCACCAATTCCTTTATTGTTGGTCCTTCCCCTTGTGGCATCTGTGTCAATGATTTCTGAATCTGATTGTCCAAAACGTCTTTGTTTCCTCACATGCTATGCAACGTTGAACCTTGCTCTTCCAGACCATATATCTTCTCATTCAGTATAGACACTAACTTACACTTTCTGCACCAGAAATCTTTCCTGTCTACAAGCACAAAGGAAAACATACTACACTCAAGGCAGGCATATCGGTTGTTCTATCACCCTCCATATCTCCCACCTAGTGTAAAGCTCTACCTGAACAGAAAGGAACCAAACTCCCTTGCTTGCTGCTCCTGTTCACCAGCTCAGGAGTTATCCTGGCAACAGGCTTATATACTAAATTCCATTGTTTAACCCCATGCTGACAAGACAGAGAGGGATTAACCACTTGGGGTGTGAATACAGTGCAGATGGGAGGTGTGATTCCCAGTCCTGATAGACTCATGCTAGCTCAGCTCAAGGTAGTGCACTACAGATAGCAGCATGGACATTGTGGCACCGGTGGCAGCTTGGGCTAGCTGTCCAAATCCAAGCCCGCTGGTCCCTCTGGGTCCAAGGTCAGGTGGCTAGCCCCAATCACCACCAGTGCTGCAACATCCACACTGCTCTTTTTAGTGTGCTACATTGAGCTGAGCTTGCCCAAGTCATACCTCCCAGCTGCAGTGTAGACAGAGCCTCAAAAACCTCAACATGGGGTCTCAGCTGCACAGTCCTCATGTAGGTGTGAACAAACTGATCTCTCTCACCAGGCTTGCTAAGAGGCCTACAACTACTGCCACTCAGCCCTCACAGAGACAAACAAATGTACCCAAAATACAATTCATTGAGTTCTTATCTCTAAGCACAGGATTAGCAGCTACTCCCTCCCAAACTTTCCAGTCTGCCGCTTCTGTTCAACTGTATTGTTGAGCTGACTGAGTATTTCTGAGTCTGTCCAACTCTAATGCTGAAGGGTTTAAAAGTTTGTCCCTATATGATTAGCTCAGTGGGTCAATGAATAACAACTTTGATAACATGTTTCTAGTCCTAATCACAGGGCCGGTCCACAACATTTTGGCACCTGAGGCGCGGAGCTCAAATGACGCCCCCATGCCTCCTTGCTTGGGCCAAAACTTTGAAAGGTCTCAATTCTGCCTTCTTCCTGTTCTACTCCTCTCATGGTACTGCTATGCTACCTACCCCAATAAAGGAGAACTAACAACTTAAAATGCCTTGTTAAAAAAATTTAAGTAACACTTAACTTTCAAATGCCTGAACAGCAAATGTAACTTTTCTTGTCTGCAGAGTAAACACTGGCATTTTTATCTGTTTGAATAATCAAAGTGGTGCTTCCGTGCCTTCTTGGTTGCAAAGATTTGAACTGCTTCCTGAAGGTCCACAGTCTGGGCCAGCTCATGCTCTATTGAGATGGTTGCAAGGCCGGCCAGCCTCTCCTGTGCCATTGTGGAGCATAGATATGTTTTTATTAACTTCAGCTTGGAAAAGCTGCGTTCTCCACTGGCAACTGTTACACGAAGTGTTAGAAGTATGCGCAAAGCAACAAAAGCATTTAGAAAGAGGGTGGTCATCTTATTTGTGCACAGATATTCCAGAACAGCCTTTGGAGTTGATCCTGCTGAAATGTATCTTGAAAGGACTTTCAGTTCATCACCTAAATTACTTGCGTCAATGTCGCGCATGTCATCATGTGTCAACACTGTTTCTAGTGCCCTGCATTGCTGGTGTAGGTATAGTGAGGAGTTTGGGAATATCATACAACATCCCAAATACACTGCTGTGTTCCTTGAGCTGCATGAAACGTTCTTCAACTGACTGCATTGTACAATCTAACACCTGGTTAAAGAATTCAACCTTGAATTGTTGTTTGGGGTCTCTTATGGGATTATCCCGTGCCTCGTAATCAAAATGTCGTCTTCTTCGGTGACTCTTGTATTCTTGAATGGGTGGGAAAATAGCTTCAGTGTGAAGTTCCTCTGCCAACTTCTGTGCACTCTTCGGAATGTTTTGAAATCCCTCCTCTGACTGGTAAGACTGTAGGTATGACTTTGCTTTGTCCAGTTGTTCCATTGCTCCAGATATATCAAGGTCAACACCTTGGAGTCTCTTGCTTACAACATTCATTTCAAACAATATATCATGCCACAACACTAAGCCACACAGACATGTGAAGTTATGTATGTTTCTGGTGATTCCATTTCCCTCTGCCACTGTTCTCCCACAAATAGTTCCTGTCATAGCATTATCCTCCATAATGGAAACTATGGCATCATGTATCTTCCCAATTTGGTGTTTGATAGGCTTTATCGCCTCCACTCGACTTTCCCATCGTGTGGCACTCAGTGGTTTCAGTGTCAGAGTGGATGTTCCCAAACGTTGCTTCAAAATGTGCCATCAATGAGTTGATGCAGAGAAAAATACACAGATGCTTTGAATTACATTAAAAAATTCAGCAGCCTCACTAGGAGCTGGTGATGTATCACTGAACACCAAGTTCAATGAATGAGAACTGCATGGGACAAAAAAAGCTCGAGGGTTTAACTCTCGGATCCGTGTCTGCACTCCTCTGTTCTTTCCTCTCATGTTGGCACCATTATCGTAGCCCTGACCTCTCATGTCAGCTATTGCAAATCCCGTATCTTCCAGCTTTTTAAGAAGCACATTTGTCATACCAGCTCCTGTAGTATCATCAATGTCAATAAAATCTAGAAAATGCTCTCTGACAGTCACCATTGCAGGGACATTTTCACTAGGTGCTGTTGTTGTTACAAAATGCACCATTAAAGTCATTTGTTCCGTATGGCTGATGTCAGGTGTGCAGTCCAGAATAACAGAGTAATATCTTGCTGCCACAATCTTCTGTTTGACTTTTGTTGCCAGTAACTGTATGATCTCATTTTGAATTGTTTTTCCAAGGTAGTGGTGTGTGTACATTTCTTGGGTGATGACTCTTCTTAGATGCTCCTGGAGTACAGCATCAAACTCAGCTATCAGCTCCACAATTTTAAGGAAGATTCCATTGTTTGGCACATACAGCTGATCTGAAGTGCCACGCACTGCTAGGTTTTGGGTAGCAAGCATTCTCACAATGGCAATGAGCCTTTTCAGAACATTTTGCCAGTAAAGAGACTCTGATGCAATCTTCTCTTGATGCTCATCATCTATGGTGGCCTTTAACCTTAGTCTCATCTCAAGCTCTTTCCACTTATGGAATGCTCTCTGGTGATTTGCTACCTTCTCATGGCATGCCAGTTTTCTAGCCAGATTTTTCCAGTCCTTAGTTCCTGTAGAACCCAATGTGGCTGGAACATTAGACTGGGAGAGTTTGCAACAAAAACAGTATGCAGCATTCTGGGGTTTTGAGTACATAAGCCATGGCCTCTCCACTTTGTCACCATTGGGGATTTCACACCAGTAATGTGTTGGATGGAAATGTCTATTTTCATTGTCTTTGGGGAACATGAAGTTTTTCACTTGCTGTGGCCAAGGAAGTCCCCTAGCCTACTGCTCAAGTGGGTCCACAGTCCTGGATCATCTAGACTTAAGGAACTAAACTCAGCAGCAGCTGTTTCTTGCGCCTCCACCACACTCTTCTCTGATCTACACTTTTCTTCAGGAATGTGCATGGTTACGTCCATTTGAGGTGGAGATATGGATGCTGCAGTAGCTGCCAGGTCACCTGCAATCTGACAACTGGAAGATCAGGCATCTCCTCCCACTCACATCCTCACTGGGGCCGGAAGGCTCACCGTGAACATTTGTGTCTATGTATCTCAGGAGAGCGCCTTCCTGATTAGATAGAAAAGCTTCCTTTGCTTGCTTTCTTTTTCTGAATGCTGCCCAAAGGGGCGTTTTCTTCTTTCACTCATGACTGCTGTTCTGTGCCAGCTATAGTGACTCTCAACACTCAATTGAAGGGGACAAATAAGCAGGCTGGTAGCAGGGCCTGAGTGAGGGAAGATATCAGTGTATTAAGGGCCTAACTGGCTCCTACTACTTCAGTTGACTGCCTGTTCTCCTCAAGTGGGTTCAGGGAAGCAGCAGGAAATAGGAAGTTCCCTGAGAAGCTAGTGTTTATCAGTCCAGGCTCCTGGGGGTGCTAGAGAGGTACATAAGAGGCTCCTCCTCCTCTCTCTCCCTGCAGCTCCTGCTGCTTTCTGTTATTCCCTCTCACCTTTTCTCTCGCCTGCCTGTTATGTCTCTTGTGCCCTCCTTCCTCCAGCACAGCACTCCACCATCTCTGTGCATCTAGAGCAGAGAGAATACATATGCACCAGCAACAGACACAATTTTCTACACTCCGGGTCCTAGTGGCGCCCTCCCACAGTCTAGCACCTGAGGCGGCCGCCTCAGTTCGCCTCATGGTAAGGCCAGCCCTGCCTAATCAGTTACTTATTATAGGTATTCTTTTCTTTAACTTCTTTTTTCCCCAGTAACTTGATGAAAACTTACCAACTTGCTGCTTTGGATAGTCATTATGTTCTAAGGAACAGGGTTAGATTCATTTTAATGGTTATAAATATTGTTTTCTTCAAATATGATGCAGGTACTCTATTTCTTTAAAAAAATCTTTTACTTATCTCTATCTGTAACATACTAACCATTTTATGATAATAGCCATTGATGGACCTGTCTTCCATGAACTTATCTAATTCTTTCTCGAACCCAGTTATACTTTTGGCCTTCACAACATTCCCTGGCAATGTTTCACAGGTTGACTGTGGGTTGTGTGAAGAAGTACTTCCTTTTGTTTGTTTTAAACCTGTTGCCTTTTAATTTCATTGGGTGACCCCTAGTTCTGGGTTATGCAAATAACACTGCCTTATTCACTATCTCAACACCATTTGTGATTATATAAACCTCTATCATATCTCTCCTTAGTCATCTCTTTTCTAAGCTGAACAGTCCCAGTCTCATTTCTCAACCCAAAATCATTTTTGTTGCCCTTCTCTGAACATTTTCCAATTCTAATATATCTCTTCCGAGATGGGGCAACCAGAGGAGGGCTCATTCTTCCAGCATATTTATTTATGTAAATGTTTTAATTGTAGCCTTTTATAACTTTAGAGTGGAAATTTCACAGGTCACTAATAACAGATTCTTTTCTTCAGTCACTACGTAAGAATTTGTGTTAAGTATGAGATTGGTGGGTGCACACACAGACATTGAGTTTAGGTATTGGAGATAAATATAATTGAAATCAGAGAAAATTATAATAAAGCAAAGTAAAGATAACAAAATGTCCCCCTCTATTGCTCAATCTTATGGAGACCATTAGAAAGGAAGATGGAAAGAACAATAAGTGGAGCACATTGTAAGTGGAAGTGAGGATTTGGCCCGCTGCCTGCTCTTGTTATTTTGTTGAACCCACTTGTGAATATAAATGCTTTTATACCCTGAACACCCACACATGTCCAGCATGATAACTTGTTAAATTTTAGCCCCTTGCCTGTGCATGGTATCCTGAATGACCATAATTAATGTTTCAGCTCTTAACATAAGCTATTTGCATCAGTACATTTCCTAATAGTTTTAATACATCAATGTGATTAGCTCCTGTTACAAAGTCCCTAAAATTCCATTATTTCAAAAGTTGTACTGGTACTTTTGCAGTTTACACGTTTATCACAAGGCACATATTGCTAAATATAATTATGCTAACTCCTATGCTATTGCTGCTAACAAAAATATAACTACTAATAGACATCACTAGGCCTCAGCTTTATTGCCAAACTTACCTTAACATTAATAATGTTAACATTTATACTGTATGTTTTCTGCTTGCACTTTAGCTATATTAGCTTGACTCATAAAAGTAATTTTGCAAACAATGTATAAATTAAGTTTGCCTCAGAACCTCTTCAGGATCATGGCCACAGGTCAACAAATAAATTGTAGTAGGTTTAGGCCTTAACATACATTGTTATAATCTTAAATTTAATTTTAAACAGGTTTATTTTTAAAATAAAAATGTATTTAATTTATAAAAGATCTGATTTAAATTAAAACATCTGATTTTTTTTTAAACCATCAATTGTATTCACTCATCTCAAAAGTCAAGAAATGCCAAAGGTTAAGATTTTCTCCCACAATGTTAACTCAGCTGTGTTACAAATACTTGGTGGTTTCAAATCCTGTTTTCCTTGTTAAATGTAATTTTTGTTTTTATTAATGCATACCATATAGTAGAAAGGATGTGTTGTTAAGCTGAGCTAATGTTGTGGGACAAACCATTTTTGATTTGTATTTACTGACTTTTGAATGCTTGACTTAGCAATCTTAATGTGACATTTTTTTGAGGGAAGAGGGAGGAATTTGGTATTAAAGATGAAGCCAAAGGGGAGTTTTGCTTCAGAATTGAAGATGTTATCTTGCCCAGTCATTGCTTGTCCATATAAAAATCCAGTTGAATGGTTTGCATGGGAAAAGTTTGAGTAATAGGTAAGTATAAACCATTGTTAAGTGTGTGTTATTCCAGTTGATTCATGGAGAGTATGAGTCCACTGTAGCTACCAATTAATGCTCCTTTACGGTTAGCACTGGAAGTGCAGGGATTAATCCCCAAAGATAACTCTCAGTGGAGGCCATTACGTAAAGGACATCAGGATTTAGTTATTATTTACTTTTTTCTAGTCACCTTTATTAAATCATGCTACCTCTCTGCATTTGTATGCAGTATGTTGATATGTGCATGGAGGTGGGCTATATAGTTTTAAGATTTCATATTGTTGCTTGATAAGTGACCTCATGTTACAAATGGTAATTCGGTATGTAATAGTGCCCAATATTGTTTTAAATGTCTGACAAACGTGTGCATTTGCCATTTCACGATGTGTGTAGCATTAGCTAAATTACATTGCTCTTACTGCAGAAGTGTGAATACTGTATTTTGCACCTTCAGCAACAAAATATCATGCATCCGGAGTCTCAGTAGGCTTCATGAGAAGAGTGTGGGAGGGTATTTTAGTCAAGGTCAAAGCTAAAAGAAAAGGCATCCAAAATCAGACTTTCCAAAACACAATATGAGCCTAATCTTGTTCAGTCAATCCATTCCAATTTTCTGTCCCAGCATCACTGTCATCCTTATTTGTTGTGAATCCTATTAACCCATTGGCTCAGATTGTCAGGCTTTCCAGATATATTAGCACACAGCAGCAAGAAAACCTAGCTCTCAGGACCCAAGGGTCAGTTAAAGTTTGAGATGTGTATTGAGATGAAGCACCTATTAAGAAAAAATACTACTGATGCTCTTGTCTTGAAGGGAAGAGTACTGTGCACTTCCTAAGCTTTAGAAAACGTTTAAGGTTTTTGTGTGAGTGCAATGCAATAATTATTGGGACCAGAAATGCTCCTTTGTGGGACAATATGCAGATAGTTAGACAACTACTATGGAGTTTATATTAAAATTTTTATCAATGTAAAACTTAGGGATTTTAAGGTTTAATTGTACAACTCATTTTCAATGGAAATTCTGTGATTTACAAAGGGATGTTTAAAAATTTTACAAAGGAGGTCCATGTGGTTGAAAGACATAAACCTAAATCCTTATTTGATATTTATTTCAGATGAATTAAATTAGAAGGATTTGGATTATTATCTGAGTAGCAATTCAGATGGATTAATCTGATGTTCTCAACAAAATATGAGAACTAAATGAAGTGACTTAAAATATGTGGGATGTACTGCATCTTGATATTCAAGCTTTTTATCCCTTCTGGTTTTGGTAAAAGTTACTTGATTTTATAACTGAATATACAAAATGTCAATAGATTTAGAAACATCCGGAATAATGTTTACCTCTTACCCTTTGTAAAAAAACAAATTATGCTCTTCCAATTAACTAGATCTATGGTTTTAAAATATTTTGGTTTACAAATTCTGAATTATAATTGCAAAGAAGCCAAGAAAACATAGATGTTTATAAACAGCTTACTGTTTGAAACATTTGAAATTGAGATATGCAAGCACATATTGTTATACATCTTAACTCCTCTACTTTGCTTGCATATATTGCTCGTTTGTACATAATTAGACTATGGGCTTTCTTTCTTTGATGTTGTGCTTTTTCCTCTTAGGTTTGGATTTATTCTTCACAAAGATGAGCCTGTGCTCCAGAAAATGGATCTTGAAACTATGTCATACCTCAAGACAATTAGTTTAAAGGAGTATAATTGTATTCCTCAGTCTCTGGCTTATACACACCTTGGAGGATATTATTTTATCTGCTGCAAGCCTGATACAACTGGGGCTATTCCACCACAGCTTATTGTGGACAGTGTCACTGATTCTGTGATTGGATACAATGGTGATGTGTCAGGCACGCCATATATCTCTCCAGATGGGCACTACCTTGTCAGCATTGATGATGTGAAAGGTCTCATGAGGGTACAGTCCATTACAATCAGAGGAGAAGTACAGGATGCATTTGATATTCACACTAACTTGCACATATCTGATGTTGCTTTTCAGCCATCATTTACTGAAGCCCATCAGTACAACATCTATGCTAGTTCCAGCACACAAACTGATGTGCTCTTTGTAGAGCTCTCCTCTGGCAAAGTTAAAATGGTAAAGAGCCTTAAAGAGCCTGTCAAGACAGAAGAATGGCCATGGAACAGTAAGAACCGGCTAATCAAGGACAGTGGTCTCTTTGGCCAGTACCTTATGACACCTTCCAGGGAATCCCTGTTTATCCTGGATGGAAGACTCAATAAGTTAAATTGTGAAATCACTGAAGTTGAGAGAGGCAACACAGTAATTTGGGTTGGAGAAGCATAAGGAATCATATTAGATAATTACCGAATGAATAGTTCTACAGTACATTGCACTTAACTCCATTCTTTAAATTTAGATTGTTTTCCTTTGAAATTTAGACCCTTCTGTATCTGTCATTTGTTTGGTTCAGATACAATTTGATATTAACTTTGACATAGAAAATTATTAAAACTGTGATTACTCATCAAAGGGACTTATTACTAATGACCATCTGAGGATACATTGGTTGATTAAAATCAATATTGAAATTTATGATACACCTTAATAATGAGAGCAATTCTAAAGCTTAATTATGAAATGATGATACAATGTTTTAAAGTAGTAAAAAAACAAACCTACACTTCAGGGAGTTTCAAATGACTTAATATGATCCATTGTATTTGTAAGTGGCATACTGAAATATATTTAAATTCCAGTTTGGTTTTCTTCCAACAAAAAATAAGAAGTGTTGTGCAACCTTAGACTTCTTAAACTGAAATGTTCTGTCCTGTCCACTGTTTAATCTTTTTGTGCCTTGAAGGGAATGTCTCACAAGGAAAAGGAAGAGTAGAAATTACATAATTTATTCCCTGCGTGGCTGCAGGATTTTGTGTCATTAAAAAGAAGCATTTAGTATCTCAAGTTTTTAGTCTCCATCAGGTTGTGGAGCACGTTAAGGAAAAAAATGGCAAATTATATTTGCCATTTTTTCTGTACTCTGTTTTTTGATCACTGCAGTTTGAGAAATTTATTTTTATTGTGAGTTTTAGTTGAGATAATTTCAATTGATAGCAGAAGTTTTACCTTTTTTGTAACAGATATAAGCATCAAGTTACTTTGCTATCACAGGGTTGTATCAACAGGGAGTTTCAGGTCTACTAAAGAGAAACATGATGTGTATCTGCTTAGTATAAATCACACTTTGTCAAAATGATATGAAGCTTCACTTGTCCTGGCAAGAAAACTTATTTTTAAAAATAACTTTATGAGACATGCATTTTGAAGAACTTAACATAAAACTCAAAACTGGATTTAAGACTACAACCAGTGGATAGAGTTTTTGCTTGTGCATAATGTCATGTACAAGTATTTCATAACCTTTTCCATTTGCTCAGTACATTTTCCACACCAAATCTCTAATTGGATTATTGCAAAAAAAAAAAAAAAAATCCCTTGTATTTTTTTTTTTAGTTTAACTAACTGTTACTCTAAATTTGAACTGAGTTTGCACATGTAAATGAGAATGATAAGGTTCTTAAATTTAGAACAATGTTAGCACATAGAATCAGAAAAAAACAAGCATGTGACTAATTGAAGCCAGCAGTAAAACATCTATCCGGACTTACAGTAATGACATAAATATTTTGGGGTAATTTTTATTTATTTTTAATTTTCCTAAGGAATGCTTATGAGCTTTTAAACTGTCCTCTGTTTACTAAAGCAATTAGAAAAAAATATTTTCTAAGTAAAATTTTGCTCCAGTTTAGATTATGTAAAATCACTTAGAAACCTGAAATTTTCTAGCATTGTAATTGTGTGTGTATTTAGCATCCTGTGCTGTGTGATACAGTAGATCTCTCTTTAGCTTGAGGAAACTTCCTGGCAGGTAGATTTAATTAAAATAAAAATCTGCTTACATTTCTAGCTACTAAATCTGTTTTCCTTTTTAACAATTTTTCCCATTGTGAATGAGAGCCATGTAAACTGTTACTCAATTATTTACAGTAGTCTGTCACTTATGCATTTTTCTTCTGTAACTTACACCATGTGGATGTTCTGTATGTAGAAAATGCTTGACAAAAGGAGAATAAACCCCTTAAATTTTAAACATTCTTGACTTCAGTGAATGTTGCAATACAGCCATAATTATATTTTATTGTAGTAACCTGAGAAACATATAACACCACTTTTTATTTGAAGGCCAAGGGAGAAGAGGCTCATCTGCCTTTCATCACCTACTGCATATCATGAACGATATATGCAGCATATGTTTTTTGTTTGGAGAAACTTTACATTTCCTTTACACAGAAAGACTCACAACTTCTATTTATCTATAAAGCATAGTCTGATTATGTCTCCAACAGTAAAGGATCCTTTGAGAAGCTGTTCCACATTGTGTGTTAGCCCCACTGTCTCATTGAAGTATAAATAAAATAGTCAATTACCAGTTTGGTCAAAGTAAATTTCTTTAAGTATTCAAAAATATTTGGTAGTAGATGGCACTTTAAGTTGTAAATTAAATATGTTAATCTTCAATTAACATAGTGGGCCAAATTTTCTGTTTATGTAAACTGGAAGAACTCAATTGGCTTCAATGAAACTACATTAATTTATATGAGCATCGAATCTGGCCCAGTAACTTGCTAAATTCTAGTTTAAAATCCACTATTGTAAGTATACTTGGATAAGGTAGTTGGAGCAGTTGTTTGCTTGCTTTGTTCTCCCATTGTGCTGTCACAAAAGCGCACCATTTGGTTGGTTTCCAGTTGCTGATTTTAAAAAGTCCTTCCAGCTTCCCTGCATCTGGGGTGAAGTTCTGCCTGCAGTGAAGTCAATAGCAAAACTCCTATTTACTTTGATGCAACCAAAATTCCACCTTGATGTGCATATGCAAGATACAGTAGGCAGTTTCAGATCCTTTCTTTATTGATTGTTGTTATTAACGAAGACCCAATCAATCCTATCTCTTAAAATATAGTCTAATAATGTTCTATAACAATATTTTAGCAAGGGCCTCCCACAAAAATGAAAAAAGTCCTGTGGTAAATGTTCTGATTTTTCTCCGTAACCTGTGATAAACCTTTAGGGTCTGCTCATAGATACAAATTGAGAAACCTAGTGATAACACAGAAAGGAGTCAAAAACCACATGGCAAACAAATTTACAGCAAATATAATTTGCTGGAAAAGTTTATTTCTGAAAACTGAGTATATTGAAAGGACAGCACAGCATTAAAATGTGTAATTTGACGAATATGCGGTAGAATGGAGACCTCCACTGGGAATTGCTTTGAAAATCCTTAGCTTCCCATGTGTTCCAACCTTAATTATTCCAAAAGAATGCTGTACTTTTATGAGACAAAGTTCTGGCAGGGCTGACTTAGCAGTACCCAGAGAGAAGAATGAACTCCACCCGAGGCAAGGAAATCATGTTAAATTTTCTGTCAGTTTGATAGGAGAAGGGAAGGATGGTGGATGCGGCGCTCTGGAGCACTTACTTTTTAATAACTTCTTCCATACCAATAATCAGTTGAAATATGATCTACCTGTCTTGTGTTGAGTACCTACATCAATGGATGCAGGGGAGGGAAGGTGGGAGGTCACTGCTGTTTCCTTTTATAAACTAGTGGAGGTATCCACTCAGAAATCTGATGGTTGTATCTTCCAACACGTACATATTGCCTTCAGTTACATTTTTTCAACAGACTGCTCAGTTTCCTAAGTGTCAATTAATCACCAATTAATTCTCCCACAGAAATAGGTAAACTAAGCTCAAAACACCTACTTTAACATGTTTAATTATATCTGCTGCAAACAAGTTATTTCCAATGTGCAGACATATGGCACAAAAGAGTATATTGGCCCCAAAACACCTTTACAAATGTCTGAAAATCTCTCATCCCATCAAAAATTCAAGCATATTTGTTGTTCATACAATTACAGACACGTTTAAAAAACACTAGTGCTCATAGTGATTTTTAAAGTATAGGCTGAACATTATAATCATTGGGGTTTGCCTTTAGCAATGCCATCTCAGATGTGATCTTGTCAGCTAAGAAAGAAAATGTTAAGAATCATCTGGCTTAACAAGTTATCAGATAGGAGACTGCTAAAGAAAATACTATGGCTATTCGAAGTGATGTGGATGGCAGTGGAATTAACATGGTGGTAGGTGGCTTTTACTGGAGGGATTGTTTGCTGGGCGAGAGCTGGGTGAACCCCTGAATATTTTTAGCTTTTAAAATCTCATAGCACTATTTGGTTTTTAAGTCTTGAGTCTTGGCTGTACTCCACATAGGATAATTATATTCTGCCTTGCTATATATTACCTTGCTGTTTAAATTAGATGCAGATTTTTTCTACACTTTCAAGTTTAAATGGGTGTAGTTTGCAGTGTGCTGTTAAGCAGCTGCTATTTTCCACCCAGGGATTTCAGTGATGAATGAAATTATTCTTAAATATATTTGCAAAGTTATTCAGGAGACTTATAAATGAAAAATGTTGTATAAATGTCAAAGTATAATTATTAAATCCTCTTGTCCACTTAACACAATATACTTGGGTGCCCTGACTAGGCTTGTAACTGAGTTAGCAATGCCAGCTTAATTTGGGTCATTTATTTTAATTGGCAGGAAAGGTGTCCTGCTATCTTTTGAATAAGGGCTGCCAATTATTCATACACGTCCTACATCATCTACTAGTGTTAACCATTCCATCCTTTTTCATTTCTACTTGTGATGTTTAACCTTTCGCCTCTCATGGTATTTTGGGTAAGGATAATCACCTTCATCAATATTTCAGAAGCTCCTAAAAATACACGTTAGTTGTAAATTAGCCATAAATTTGCACCAATTCCACCATCCAGGAATACTTTCACTATTTACCTTTAGCCTTGCAATCATTCAGCCCATTCCCGGGGAGGGGGGCGGAATGTGTGAAAACAACTGAGTTTTATTGCATGTTCTGAAGGTCAACAGACTGTGACCTTGCTTGATCATATTTGTGGAAGTAAATTCCTTGCGCGCCTCAGCTAATCTTAACTACCAATGCATTACACGAAGAAAATGGTGGTATCTGACGTGACCAGCCCCAACCTGCTGAGAATTTATATATCAAAACCAAGAGCTTGAATTGCACCCAGAAATATATTGGAACTTAGAGCACATATTGAACAATGGTCTGAAGAGAAACAGCTATGTGAGTCGATACTTGTATTCTGCACCAAATGCAGTGTCTGAAAGTTGTCTTCATGTATGAAGAACATGCTGTGGTAACACAATCTGAAGAGGACAAACGAATGATTAAATGTGATGAGAATTGTGACAAAAAAACTCAACACCATTATTACTCTGGCTAAGCACAGACGGAAAATTGACTCTGGGCCAGCCCACTGCCACTGCTGCTATCTCCCTACATTCAACTGCAAAGGATCCATCAAGACCTCTAGGTTGTGAACCTGAGTAACAAAGGGACGACCCATTCCCCTCATTAGAGATCACTAGTATAATCTCTGACAATTCCTCTGGTTGTTTCCCCAAACCTACTCTGTTCTCTTTATGTCTTTACATGGACTGAGTCTAAACCAGTAAAGTCCTGATCACTGCTGGATGCTGGGAAAACTGAACTAGTGAACTGTCCAATGAAACAGCTGTAGAGATGCATGTTCTCCACATAGTGCAGACACTGCTGCCCTCATCGCCTCACTGTCCCTGCTAAAAGAATCCACATGGACACTTAATTTTTGTCCAATATCAGAATGAGATCATTAAGCAAGGAAACTAGCGGTCTCACTTAAGGCCCATACAAATATCTGTTCTATGTGCTTTTGTTACATATTTGCATTCATAACTTCTGAGGCCACAAATGTTATGAACATTTACATGCACCTCACTGAAAATTTAGCTCTAAACATATAACAGATGAACAAACATAGAGAACCATCACCACCTCGGACAATCAAATGTTCACCTAGTGACATAGGCTGCCTCTTTTGGTTTCTTTAGCAAATGGCTGATACTCCTCTCACCTACAACAATTTTACATCAGTTATGAATCCATTGACTTAAAGGCACTGACTCTTGATATAAATGAGTAGAGAATAAGATCCTAAAACTTTATACTAGAAAAGAGAGTTTAAAATTATCTTTTTTTAGATCAGTTGGGTTTTAAAAAACAAACAAACCAACAAACCCATAATTACTGTCCTATATATATATATAAAAAAAAACAGTAGGTAGAGCAGACATGGTGTTTCTTAAAGTATTAGCAGATTTTAATCCAAGCAGTATTCATTCCATAGCTTGAAAGAGCATCTGAATTTTGTTCCACAGTGCATTAGTATAGGTGTGTTTGATGGGTTATTGTAGCCCTTGAATATTTGTTTAGGGAGAGACACACTACCTAAAAGGCCAACATGAAGAAAAGATGGCAAAGGGGGGATATGATAGTATAATCATCAAGAGCAAGATTCATAAATGCTGGCTTTCATTTTTGCTCATGAAACCAGTGCTTGAAAATAATTACAGACATAATTGAAGTGTTTCAAATGTCAAACTACTTGATTGCACTTGCATATCAGTACTTAAAGCTAAATTGCCTAATTTGCAAGCATAAAGCCCAGAGACTCAGGGAGGGGCTAAAAATCTGGCCCAAGATATAGTCAGAAATATGTGTTGACATTTGGCTAATCTAGAGCCTTGAATATTTCATCTTGAGGCAGGAGCAGTCTCATGTTGATGCCGAGAATCCAGTCCTCAGGTGTAAAATAAACCCAGGTTTGTAAAGGAGCCTGCAAAGGGCATTGTACACTAAGTACTCCTTTAGAAATGGTGGAAGAACAGCTATAGCACAACTGAAGTGGGATTCAACTTCAGCACTGGATAGACCATATACAAATCTGAACCTCACAACCAAGACCCGCTCCTTCCAGACTTCCTAATGGCCCAGACCTGCCACAGCTCTGAGTGCAGCAGTTCTGGGTGTTTTATACTCTGGACAAATATTTAATATTAGAAGCCTAACATATCGTATTCATCATGGGGGACAATGGTAAAGTAGAAGAGAAGCTAGCTTACTCACACCCCAAGTGAGTCTAAATCCATGACTGTGGATTTTGATGAATATTTATTTACGGGCAGTTCAGTCATACCAGCAGGTCATATACCAGAAAAGTGCATTAACAGTTTATTTTAGCAGAGGAGGGTTAATGATGAATGACATACTTAATTGTGAATTTATAAATGATTTTAGCAAAGAAATGTGGTTCTGTTTGTTAAAAATACAAAACATGCAGCTTTTAATTTTTCAGCCATACTGTAGAAACTGTGTAACTTTTCATTTATCTTTGAGATATCACACTTTCCGTTCACAGATAGGAAAGTGGAGATTGAGCAGCCTTGGATGCTAGCTAGCAACAGCTCTCAATGGATCAGGTGCTGCTACTCAAAACAATGGTCTCTTTTTTAAAAAACTACTTGTTTTTTCCCACAGGAAGTTTATTCCAGCTAGAGCAAGTGATGCTTTACTAATCTAAGTGAGGCAAAGTGTAAAAGTGCATTCAAACTCTTAAATGGAAAGGACATACAGGTACATTCTATTCATGTGATAAGCTTACTGCATTTCAATGTAAATGGCTTTGTGAGTATTGAAACAATTCAACATATATTCTATAGAGATGCATTTTCAGTGGAGGAGCAGCCACTGTAATGCAAGTTGTTCACATTTTAAGGAACTCTTGTTTTAAAATATATGAGCCTAGCTCTTTGGCTGGTGTGAATCAGAATAGCTTTTTTGACTTCAGTGCAGCTGTGCCGATTAACAGCTGAGCATTTGGCTCATCAGTTTAGTATAGTGGATTAGTAGCAAGAGCATACTTAAGGTTGAATCAGGGATTTCAGTTCAATGGGATTTTCAAACCTTTAAATCAAGTGAGCCAATGTAGTTTTAATAAAATAAACATGGAATCCAACATTTGAAATGCTTTTGCATTTTATTTTTTTTGCTGGAAGTCTGAGTAATTTCAGATTCCTGGAGTCCTTTTCAAAACCCAATATTTTTCTGTGCAGTTCAATTATTTTTGAAATGTTTTTCATAACAAAACTATTGCTCAAAGAGGACTGTAGCTTAGGTCTCCGATTTACTCCAAAACTAATTTTGAGATGACTTCATTCATAATTTTAAATAAATAGCTGTTTTCTTCCAAAACTGGTATCATGGTTCCAGGGTCACTCCCCCAATGTCTCTGTGGGTATTCTTTCCAAGTGACAACCCTCTTCCTGCACTTCCTTCTGAGTGGAAGGTTCATCCCACTTTAGACTGGATCACCAAGGTACAACAACCCCCATTCCCACCGTACTTTCATAGTTACAGGATGAGCTGTGCCTTAGACCCCTTTGCAGTCCCTTTCAGCTGTCCCTTTCTGTTACCTTCATCTCCTTCTGTTACCTTCATCTCTCTGAGTGAAACCAGATAGGTCTGCCACTGTTAGATTGCATCCCAGGGTGGCAGCCCCCCATCCCTCTTTTCAACCATCATAAATCCACAGGCCCAACTGTACTTGGCACTTACAAGCAACTTTCCTTTGGGAGTCTGTGACCAGAGGCTAATTAAAGTTATTCAAAACAGCTTCTTCCAAACAAACATGTTGTTTAATCACCCATAAGTACGTAGCCATCAGAGGACAGGGTTAAACCTAGCAGAGCTGTAGAATTGCCTAAACCTTAAGGTTCCTTTCCAGATTTTTGGTACGTTCTTCTTAATCCAAGTACACCCTCACCTCTGGTCTGGAGAGACAGAGTCTCCTTATGCAGACTTGCTGTGTATCATGGCTCTCTTCTGTAGCAGCTGCTGACAACTCACCCTCCCCCACCCCCCACTCCCCCACACACATACACATACACACAAACACTTTCTCCAGGGAATCTTTTCAAATTTTTTAGAGTCCTGTTGAGCTCTAGGTGCCCAATCTTCGCAAAGTACCTGTGCAACTCATACTGAAGCCTGGAAGTGGCTTCTTCTCAACTGATAGCTCTGCTGTTGTCTTTCAAGTGGCTGTTCCTTATCTGGGTTGTTACTGTTGCCTGCCTTCTTGTTGTCCCAACAGTCCAATATTAAACTGGTGCAAGACATTCCCACATTCCAATGGCCTGATATAGCAATGCATTGGCTCACTGGTAGATCACATATTCATACAACTATTACAGATTAACCTAATGTTCTCCATAGCTGAAAGGGCACACCCAAAACCGAGCTGTCATTTGCTAATGATAACATGGAGACAGCAGAACTGAGGGCTCACAGTGGAAGGCTGGGTAGGATCAGAGCTAGAAGATCCCCTGCAACGGTTCTCCTGACTCCAAGTTCCAGGCAAGTCAGCATGGCAGCACCGAAGCTCAGAACACTCATTCCCCAATCTAATCCCAAACATGACTGCCACAGTGTGAGTCACCTGAAAGAGGTAGGGACATTTTTCCTAAGCCCCCAAATCAACCATTAGACCCCCATTCTTCTCACACAGTAATGCTAAATGTGTCAGACCCAGCAGCATGTCCATTGGAGCTGTCCACTGTCACCCCATGGGTACAAGTTCTTCTTTGCTCTTCTCCTACCCTGTATTTATGTATTTATTTATTTTTATACTCCAAATCAGCCATCTTTTCTTTAATTCACCAGAGGGATGTCTTGGCCTCCTTTTCCTGTCTCTGTTTGTTGATTTCTGAGGGAAATGTGTACTGTTCTTGAATAGCTAGTGTTTTATATTTCCTGGGAGCAGCACTCCTTTGTGTCCTCTCAGGAGGAAAGCCATAAAGCAGAGGCACCACCACATAAGTCAAGATCTCCACTGAAGAAAACAAAAAGCAATAAGCACTACAGTACTGCTATCTCATGCTAGATCCATGCTATTTCTCATGCTGGGGACACTGGTGCTTATACATAAATAGAGAAATCGCTATTTGTCATCATGTCACGATAGCAGTTAATGACAAGCCAATGGAATACTAGCAGGAAAATAGGATAGACTGGCTCAATATTTATTGAACTCCAAAACAAACAAAAGCCCCAACTATGGTATCCAGATTACAAATCTACCAGCTGTGTAAAACGGGAGTCTGATAAAATTCCTATCAAAGTCAAAGGGAGTCTTTCCATTGACTTTAATGGGACCCAAAGGAGCACAAGGGTTCATCTCAAGTGTCAGCCACTTAGAAAATATATCTAGGAACAGTTTCCAGACACAGTACTATAGTAGATGAGCATTCTGTTATTTTGGTGTATTTATAGAGAAGTTTCACATACCTCTAACAAAAATATCTATTCGTCCATAACATGTTTCCTAATCATATTAATACTTACATTTGGCAAACACTGAAAATCTTTGGTTCAGTAAATGTGAGTACTTTTCAAGGATTATTTTAATAATCTAATACTCTTATTTCTTAATCACCTAGGAAGAGTTTTTGGAATCAGATCAATCCTTTTATTTAATTAGCAAGCTGCTTTGTTTTGTACATTTAAAACAAAAACAAAACAAAACAAAAAAAACAGCACTTCTACAACATTGTTTTTAAAGCTTAATTTCCTTAGTGCAGGAATATAAAGAGATTGATTGTGATTTCCCATACCTAGCAGACATTTTGTTAATTCAGTAGTCTATAAAATTAGGGAATTGCAGTCTTCATATTGCTTTTCTAAAGTTACTTTCAGTGATCATTTAGCTAGAGCCTTCAGGACAGTTACATAGTGCCTACCATCCATCCTTGTATCATTTGGTATCAGTATTATCCTGATCATGCAATATTTATTTTCACAGAATCATGAAAAAATAGGTTCGTACTTTTCCCTGACACAGGAGAGGGAGAAAACTGCAGATTTTTTCCATTGCTACCTGTTGCAGTCATTTTGAGGTATCCCAGTGGTCCATTACTAATTCCATCGCAGTTTCATTGCATGGTTGAGGCTGAGCAACTCTAGTATTCATTTAGTAGCATGCTGTAAGTGAGCATTACAGCATGCTACTAAACCAGCGGACCAAATTTGGTGATGAATCCTGGGCACGCACCACCTGAGGCAGGTTGTGCATATGCTAAGAAGACATGACCATTTGTTTTTGATGTCTTGTTTCCAGGAAATCATCCCCCCCCACTCAGAATTTCAGTAACATTATTCATCTTACTGACATCTGAGACTCTGCTCATTGGCAGGCCCATTAAAGAGGTCAAAGCTGTAATGTTTCCTCTCATATTGACTTTGCTGACTGAGTGATCTCTCACTTCAGAAAGGTACACTTTATTTCAGCAGAATAAATGTCTCTATAGCATTCACAGCCAGGATCGTGCTAACTTAAATTGTTTCTAATCTAACAATGGAATGTCCTTTTTTGTAAATGTAACAACATTTATTTCAATCAATATACTCCAACACAAGGCAATTAATTAGCTCACCAGTTATAACAATCATTTTGTGTCCCAAAACGATACTTAATAGAGCTGGTCAGCAATTTGTTGGTTTTTTGTGGGGGTTTTTTGGTCATAAAATGCCAATTTGTCAAAGCCAAAGTTTCAAAATTGTCAAAACATCCCATGTTGACATTTTCTAAATTTGTTTGTTTATTTTTTAAATTTAGAAATTTAAATTAATTTATTGTAAAAAACCAAACAATTCTTTAATAAAAGGTCAAAATTGAAACAAAATATTTTTAATTGACAAGATCCAGCTATTTATTTTATTTTATTTTATTTTTGGCTTTTCAGTGCAAAAAAAATTGAGATTTCAACTGTCCTGATTTTGGGCATGATTTTTTTTTTTTTTAATTTCAGAAATTCTCGCAGGACAGAAAATGATTTCCTACTTGACTCTAGTTCTTGGATCAATGTAAGTGGACACTACCTTTGTGCACAGCTCCACTGAAGTAAATAGGTGTCTTCACAGGTATAGAGTCTATCCAGCCATATTTGACTGCAAGATTTGAGGCTTATTCATGCTATATTTCAAATTACAATTTTTCATTTGATGCTAGAAATTGTTGGTTATCATCATCCTGGAATCAAACTATTAGAGTATTTATGTGTGCTATCAGAGTAACTATATAGGTGTATGCTACCAGGTTTGTGCCTTTATGCAAATCTGCCTTATAGTTTGGACAGAATTTGTTACACTGTAACTGTTTTGTATCATTATTATTCAGTATTTTGAATTATTTTTTATCTTTTTTCATAGAAATTTTATTTTTCATTCCCTTTAATCATAGAAACGATCACTTATCACCTGCAGAGTGAGTTACTTTAAGGAAAACAGAAAATCATAATAGGCCTGGTAAATATCTGAAAATAATAATAATAATAAAAAACCCTAAAAAATGGCCACAGTTGATGGATTAATATATGTTCATTCGTGGTAACTGTCTCTACTAATATATTAACACTTGTCTCAATAAAAAAATATTACCAAGAGAAGATATTTTACTTTCTCTTTTAGGTAACCCAAGCAGAGGAACCAAGTTAAGATCTCAGATTAGCTGAAACAAGTAAATGTTCTTTTACTTCCATTCTAGGTGCATAATAGCTGCTTAGCTACATTTAGTTGGATAAGTTGGATAAATTCAGTTTTTACACAATGTATTGCCCTATTTCTCTGGTGTTTCCTTTCTATAGTGCTCCCAATACATACTATTATCACTGTTTGATTTCTTGTGCAATAACAATAGTTTATCCTCAACGTTCCCTTATATAGTGGCCCCATTCAGAGCAATTACTGTTGTGATCTTTAACTGTTTATCATTCAAATACTTCACATTCTCTCCTGTCCAACTGTTATTTTTATCAGTCTGGCACCTGTTAGAAATAACACCTCAGAAATATGTTAGAAAGAATAGCATATAATCTATTTAGGAAAGTTCCCACCACCTCATTTAAATGGCTCCCATCAGCACTAGCTATGGGAATCTGTGTGAAGAACTTTATGCAAGAAAATTTGATTTTGAAAAAGAAGTTGTTTTCTCTTTCGTACTTTCAAAATTAAGGACGTTCTTCTATCATTAAATACAACAGGATCAAAATTTAGCTTTTAGGACCTTTGGAATAACAGAAACTACCAAACAACTCTTTTCATTGCCTGATGTCCTGAAGAACTATATGTTTGTTCCCAATAAAATATTTTGAGTGTGAATATCCAGAGCCACATTTCAAACAATTACTGCCACTTTTCAACATGTCTCTTTGAAAATTTGGGATACAGTATCCAGAGAAGAGCACAGGATATACTGAAATGGTAGATCACTTCATCTAGATCCAGAATGTGTTACCAATAAATCCTGTTCAAGATCTATTTTTTTCATGTATTTTGTAGTAAAGAATGGAAAGTAATCTAAGCACAGTCCATCAGCATGTCCAGGACACAGGTTAAAAATGCAGAGGACAGCTAAAGATAGGATGAATCAATGGGCTAGAAATAAATTACATCAACAGAAGATTCTATTGCTATTAACATACTGAGTCACCTTTCAGAATTAATCCGAAAAGGAAATTCTTTGTTCCGTTCCAGTTATACTGATGCAACATGATAGTATAACTGGATTGACTTCAGTGGCGTTAATCTGGATATACTTTAATTTAAGTGAGAGGAGAATTTGAATACTTATATATCAGAGTGGTCAAGTCCTCATTTTACACATTACTACCACTACTGTATGAAACTAGAGTCACTCTGCCACCAACTCCTTGTATTACTGTCATCCTAACAGTCCGGCCAAGACTATGGTTCTGTGGAAGAGCAATGTGCAACTACAATAATTCAGGCAATTTATTTAGAGAAAAACTTGGGCTCCTACATATACTGGTAGATGCAGGCTCTGAAGGGAGCAATGAAGAGCACTGGGCCTGATTCCGATCTCACAGTGTTTTTACACGAGTGTAATTTCATCAGTTTCAATGGAGTCTGTCCTGCTTTCTACTAGGATAAATGAGACAAGAATTCTGTCTATATCATGTGTGGAATGACATAAATCTACGATACTGTAAGGAGGGAGAGGGCATGAGTGGGAAAAATGAATAATCTGAAGACTAAAGAGAGAATATTGAATTAGAATAGGAAGAGCCATGTTAATCAGGAAACACACAAAACTTGTATCTGGCATGTATACGGGCGTGGAGCACTTACTTTATTATTTAGGGAGTTCTCACCATTTACACATAGATGTCTATTGTATTTGCAGGAAGGTAACAACCATTCAAAGAAATTTTAACTGTCCTATTATTTATTTGTAATATTATAGCTTGCAAACATCACTACATAAATAAAGTCAGAAAGTTTGCTATTTAGAGTGGTCCTGAGTAGAGTATAGTGCAGAACTTCTACAGAGAATACCCATCAGATAGTGTGAGCTGCCCATTTTCATCATTGGCCTGCAGGTGGTTGTGCTGGTTGGGGGAGGGAGATAAGAAACATGGCACTCTCTTTACTCCTCCCTCCCCGGCGCTTTTGGAGATGCTAGCATGCTATGGGGCACTAGCTTTTACTCTCAGGAGAACAAAAGGGGCTTCAGTAGTGGCTGATACCAGGGAGCGTTCATGCAGGAAATGGCAATCATTTGGCCCATAATATTAAGAATCTAAAAGAAAAAAAGACAAATTGAAATAAATGTCTGAATTCAACAGTTATGAATTCAACAGTCTGAATTCAAAAGGAGTTGTTTCACTTTTTGTTTTCTTTTTTCAGAGTTTAAAGTACTGGAAATGAGTGAGAAGATGAAAAGAATAAGAGAGCTTTATGCTAGTTCAGCCACACAAAGAAATGGCAGCTGCATGTTTTCTCTCCACCTGTGGATTATTAGGAAATGCCAGCAAATATTGTTATACTGGACTGCTGAGAATTGCTTCACATGAAGTACGAGATGGTTGACTCTCATCTCTGGAAAGAACAGGCAAACAAGGCCCTGCAGTCAGGAAAATAGATCTTTCCTAGTGTTCTTACATTCATGCTGCTAGACTCCCATTAAAAATCCAATATGAGCTACAGACAAAAAATTCAGCTTGTTAAAAGGGAGACTTCAAATTGCGCAATGATAATGTGCTCTCTGTTAATATTACTTTGTTTTGTAGAAGATGAGAGATTTCATGCAGGTGTTTCCTCCATAGTTGTCTTCAATCCCCTAATGTGCTCATTGTAATGAATGGAAAACTGTGGTTAGATGGTTATCTCTGTGAGGGTGTATCGCTCTGCAAGGCATCTGTGTAAGATGGACACCTGCTCCTTTTTGCATGCTTGCTGTATGTCCCAGACTTACAGCAAAATCCACCTTTTTCTACAGTGTAAAGTTGTAGGATTGGAGCCAATCACCTGCAGCTAATGTAGGGCTGGATGACTCAAAGGGAAGTCTGTCCCAGGATGTTTGCTTATTCTTGTGATAATTGTGGTTAGTTTTCTGAGTGAAATATTTTAATGCTTGAACTTTTTCTCTGTAATACTATACTCGTTCAGTTCCACCTTTATGTTTTTATGCCTCCTGGAGGTTAGTCATAACAATTTTTTTAATGAATGACAGTACATTTCATATGTCAGAGCTTTAAAAGATTGATCTTTTATGTTAGTGCACAGACTTTAAAAAAAACAACAACAAAAAACTAATCCACAAAGTGAGTGATGTACGCACACCAAAGACGCCCATAAAATATGATTTTGCATGCTTCACCAGTCCAAATTAACTGGAATATGTTGTTTCCATCGAAAATACAGGCAACCAGAAATATCTCATAGCAAAGTGTAGGAATATGCATGTGATTTCCCTGTACCATGTATCGACACCAACTATTGTACAATGTACGTCGGTATATGTGAGAGATGTAGAATTAAAATATGATTTTCATTAGAAAAGCTTGGAGTCAGACAATGAAAGGTCTAGATGCTCATAGGAGCTTCTGCATGCAGTTAGTATTTTGGATCTCTAAAAAAATTGTTATTTTGCTTGAAGTGTAATTTTATTGTTGTTTTCAATCAACTCTCAGAGAACTAATGTCTAATTAAAAAAAAAAGATATATGCAGATGCATTCCAGCCACCATTTCTATATTTTTTGTTGATTTTCTTAGCCAATATCACTTGCCACTAGAGCTGACTGAATTTTTTGTTTTCAGTGAATAGTAAATTAAAATGATTAATTAAATAATTAAATTGAAAAAATACTTTTTTGATTCACCAAATTTTTTTGTAATTTTTCAAATTTGTTTCTATCTGAATCTATTTTTTATTTCATGTTTTTCAGAAATTCCAGTGAGCCAAAAATTAATTATCCACCAACCTCTTCTTGCTACCTCACATAATCTAGATTGGAAAACATGACTTTTTGCGACAGACTCAAGTAACTTGATCTATATAACTTAACAAAGAGAAGGTTAAGCAGTCACTTGATTACAGTCTATAAGTACCTATGTTGGTAACAAATAATTGATAATGGACTCTTTACTAGAAAACGAAGGTATAATAAAGTCCAATGGCTGGAATTTGAAGCTAGACAAATTCAGACTGGAATAAGGTGTACAATTTTGTCAGCAATGGTAATTAATCATTGATACAATTTACCAAAAGTGATGGTAGATTTTCTATCACAGGCAATTTTTAAATCAAGACTGGATATTTTTCTAAATGATCTAGTTCAAACAGGAATTTTGGGGGGGCAGCTCTAAGGCCTGTGCTATGCAGGAAGTCAGACTAGATGGTCACAATAGTCCTGTCTGGCCTTAGAATCTATAAATCTATATCACAGGACCTCAGGACTTACCTTAGCTGATCAAATCCCTTTTGTTTTCAGTTGTGTACGATTGTCATTTTAGCAATAAACACTGAGACACATTATAGTTTCCTGGGCAGACAGAAATATGATATTTTCTCTTTTCTAGGGGAATTGCTTCTCAAGACAGTTGAAACATGCAGAACATACATTGTAGTAAGTAATGCATCTACTGGTAAAATTGTACGAGGGCTGTTTACTATCTGAACTTTCAAATACATCGTAACTACTGGTAATCTGGACATCCTGGGCAGTAGCCACTCCCCGATTACTCAGAGGATGAGGGGAAAAAAAACTATTCTTCCCATAATACACCAAGCCACTAGTGCAATGATCCATGTATGTGGAAAAAATCCTTTCTGGCTCCCTCAACACAAGCAACATACGCCCAAAATTTGAAATTCAATTTCCTGGCTAAATAAATGTATGGTAGGTTTTGCAATATCTAATTGTTCTGCCTACTACCTGCAAAATGCTTCTAGTAAAATAATATTATTCATCTGCCTCAGATTATATTAATGCTTCACAAGTCCCTTTATTGGCTTCCCATTGGCTTCCATGTCAGGTTTAAACTCCTTAGCCTCATCCTAACCTTGTATGCTCCCAGTCACCCTATAGCTATAAATTCTTCTCCCCTTTGAACTCCAGCTCACCTCTCCTAATCCTTTTCTTATGCTCATCCCTTCATTTTCTCCTTCCCCACACTGCCCATGCTGCACTAGGAATGCCGTCCCCTCCCTGATGCAGCAAACCTTGACACACTCCTCCTTTTAATCCCTCCTGAAAGCAGAGTTCTTCTGTAAGGCCAGTCAGTTTAATTTCCAAACAGTTACAATTCATTAAAGAAAACAAGGATAGGGAAGGCAAGAAGGTTGACAGAGGATTTTAAAACATTGTCATCTCAGATTTGTAAAGTCCTTAGGGTGGGATTTCCATCATCCTTCATGATATTTACAGTGCTCACCTCAGCCTCTAATTTGGTGTGAGTTTTACTTGTAGGCATAATTTTACATGCTCAGTTGAGGGCATAAATAGCAGCAATTATTTGCACTTGAAAATCAGGTAGTGATTTATCTAAATTCTGTCCTTTGTTCCTGAAGTATAATCTGCCCACAGATGTGCTCCCACCGTTGATTGTTGGCATAAAATAGTGATTATATTAGAAACTGTTTTTGACAATTTGCCCTTTAGTGCAGTGGGTCTCAAACTTTTTTACTGGCGACCCCTTTCACATCGCAAGCTTCTGAGTGCGACCCCCGCCCCAATAAATTAAACACACTGTTCAATATATTTAACACCATTATAAATGCTGGAGGCAAGCGGCGTTTAGGGTGGAAGTTGACAGCTCATGACCCCCCATGTAATGACCTCGCGACCTCCCTGAGGGGTCCCAACCCTCAGTTTGAGACCCCCTGCTTTAGTGTGAATATTCACCTGATCCTGAATAAGTACATAATAAGTTGTGTACAGTGTAGGATGTTAACATTTTATTGTAAAGTTGCCTCAATAAAAATTTAAAAAAAAAAAAAAAAAGATCAGAGAAGCTGATGAAGAAGTCAGAAGGGAAGCACCAGATACAGTGACGGAAGCACTGGTAGTGTGCCCTGAGGGAAAAAAAGAGCTTTTGGGCTGAATGCTGCTTGGAAAGAGGCTTGGAGCTGTGAGCAAGAAAACTATGTCCTGTTATTTGATTTCTCCTGTGTTCAGGGAAACAGGATTTTGTACAGTCTTGGTAAATAAACAAGATTGCATCAAAGTTACCTGATTCCCTCATCAATTTCTCTTCCTAATAGAAACAATCCTCAGGGCCCTGAACGTTAGCTAACTACTCAGCTCAAAAAGAGTTACCAATCTCATTTGCCATGCAGAATATGCTGTTCCTTTTATGATTTGGAAATAGATTCAGAACTTTTTTTGGCATCTGCAAATGCTGTCACAATAAAACTCGTCATTTGGCTTTGCTCAAACAACACATGTTGTCAGGATCTGCTATTTCTGAAAATTCTTGCCTTTTAGGGCTTCCCAGACATAGAAAATTAATAAAATGGACTGACTACACAAAAAGAGCCTGCTATGTAGATAGGCCCCAAAAGCTGTTAGAGAGAGAGGATATTTCTAACTTTTATGACAACATCCTTTATTTTATATGTTCCGCCCTCTCTTAAATTGATAGAGTAGGGTTTGTTAAAAACAAAACCAACCCTCCCCCACCCCCCTTACCCTTATTGCATAGCATGTAGACTTCTCACTTTTTTAGGGAAACAAATGCATGAGAGTTTCTGCAGATTGAATATGAGGATGGCACTAAGTTACCAAACTATGTAATACAATTCTCACCACTGGCAAAGCCAGTAAACAATATAGAATCATAGCATTGTAGACATGTAGAGCTGGAAGGAACCTCAAGAAGTCACCAAATCCAGCCCCCTGCGCTGAAGCTATATATTTCATGAGTTTCCATAAAAGCAAAAATTTTTTGTTTTGTTTTTGCCTCTAATTTGGGGGTAGAGGAGAAGGAAGATTTTTCCTATCCGAAATTGATAGTGCTATTCAATGGTGTCGTATTTCTGATTTAATTTTTTTGAGATTTTCCCTGTGTACAAATGAATGACATGACTTTGCCCATTTAATAAATTCAGCCATTGTCTAAAAACCCATATGTATAATCAGGAAATTATACTCTCATATTAAAATCGCAAATACTATATTTCCAAGAGTAGCCATTTTTGCATGTGAATGCTAATCTGTTGGTAAATGCTCACAGCTCTGTTATTTAAAGATGTATGCTATATGAGCTGACATTTGTTCCAAAGTAACTTTATGTGCTTTGGTGCTAGAATGCAAACTAACATAGTTAACACGTAAATCTGATCTCTCAAAGGTACATAGTCCTTCAGCCTTAAAGCTTCACCTTTGTTTGAAGAAAAGGCCTATTGGGTTTTATCAGAAATATAATGTTATTCAGAAGTGACCCTGCAGGACAGGTGGACTTTTTAAGGTTCCACAGGCATAAGAAAATTGGACAGTACAATTATCCCATATTCTATTGCTGATTGAGATGGGTTTTCTTCTCACTAATGCAGCATTAGCTACTACCTCTTAAGGGAAAAATAAATATTCAGGCTTGGGAGAAAGAAATCACAGAGAGAGTTGGACAATTGACAAGTGGGAAATCTGTTGCGTAGAAGCTGCCAAAGAGTTCTAAAAACCTTCGGGAACTTTTGGATGTCAGAGAGAATGAACAAGGCAGGGTGTTCAAATGATGAAACATTCTGGAAGTGCCTGTGGCAATGACAACCTGCAAATCTGTCCCTCAGATTACTCCTATATCTTGAAGGCAAAAATGTATTACATTGACATTTGTAACAGCCTCTCCTTCTTGCTTGCAATCATATATTTAGTCCCATCTTCTAAGCACTCTACTTTCAGTCTCCCTGTTCCTAATTTCCATCTTTCTCCATTTGCCTTCAATGGGTTTCTCTTGCACAAGCTGTAGCCCTGAGAGTTCTAACGAGACAGGGGAAAGTGCCACATGCCTGATGAATTTAAGAATGATTGTGATAGTCCAAGCAGGCATTAATGAAAATAATACTGACAGCAGAAAGAGAAGAGTGCATGATGACATTTGGAGCCTTTATGATAGGCTCAATAAGATTCTTTCCATTCTCATTCAAGCTGAACTTTTGACTAGACAGTTTGTATTTTATTACTTTGGGGCCAAATCTTAAGGTCAGTGTATGCAGCAGTATAGAGCATGTGAGTCCCAGCATACCATACAAACTGGCTGCAATAATTTTTGGGCAAGAGTCTCTTATGGAAGGTCAGGCATTGGTGTATAGCAGGGGCACAGGGGATCCCTAACTGCTGTGCAGTCAGAAGCTGTGAAACTGCTTATGGGGTGAGGCTCACATTTATATGTGCATACTGCAACCAGAACAACTTTTGGATTTTTCAAAATTTGAACTTTTTTTGTAAGAGATTTTGTTGTTTATTTTACTGGTTGAGAGAGTGAAAGTCATTTTTTAACCTTTTCTTTCTGCATTTTTTTGACCAGCTCAAACCTGCATGTGTCCCAAGCAGACATGCCAAACCCGTGGAAAAAATGCAGAAATTGGGCTTGTTTTTGGCTTAATTGGCTTGTGAGTTGCTTGTTGGCTAGTTTTTGGCTTGTAGCTTGTTGCTTCTTTTTTTTTTGATCAGCTCCCAGCAAGCAGGGGCAAGGTGGGGAGAGAGTCAGGGGTGCAGAGCGGGCTCACCACAGTCCCAGACTGCACATCAGGGGGATCTAGTACATAGAGGGCTGGGGTTCTTAGGGTTTGGCTTGTTTTGGCCTTGTTTTGAAATGGGATTAGCTTGATTTTTGGCTTATTGTGAAAGTTAGGGTGCTTATTTACTGCATGAAAGTTGGCAACTGTGGTCCCAAGTCTCCCTCTCTCCTGCCCCCACCCTAGCTTGGGCATTAGTTATTACTCAAGCCCTAGGACTACAGCAATTTCAAAGGTGGGAAGAAGAAGGACTCCTCCTTCTCCCTCAGTGCCAAAGGAGGAGGAGTATCAGAGGGGTAGCCGTGTTAGTCTGGATCTGTAAAAGCAGCAAAGAGTCCTGTGGCACCTTATAGACTAACAGACGTATTGGAGCATGAGCTTTCGTGGGTGAATACCCACTTCTTCGGATGCATGTCATGCATCCTCATGCATCCGAAGAAGTGGGTATTCACCCACGAAAGTTCATGCTCCAATACGTCTGTTAGTCTATAAGGTGCCACAGGACTCTTTGCTGCTTTTACAAAGGAGGAGGAGGATCTTTAGCCCTTGGGGCCCCATCTCTTCTCAGGGTTGTCAGCAAAAGATTATTTTTAAGCATTGTGGCTCACTTTAGGCCCAGATCCTGCCAGAGCTTTGTCACTGACTTCCACAGAGCCAAAGCAGGGCATTATTCCATCCCAGCTCATTGTCAGCAGTGCAGAAACTCATTCCCATGTTGGGATGACAGGGAGACAACACACATAACCAATACTTCTCCTAATACCACTTCGAGCACCTTATTACCACTTATAGAAATTGGCTTGAGAGAAGTCTGTATATCCGCTCCTCCCTGAGGACTATTGAAATGCTCTGCAGCCTTTTCAAGGGCAATTTTCCTATAGTACATGCTTGTTAGAGCTGGGTGGGAAGTGGTATTCCCATTCCAACAAAATTTCAAAATAATTTCCTGTTCCACCTCAGGAAACTGAGACCTTTTGAAATGTTTTAGAGAACTACTGCTATCCCTCTGACTAGCTTGGTTGTAAAGGCACCCAGCTGGACTGTGGGAGAGCCAGGAACAAGTCCTTATATTGTCTAGTTCAGAGCATGGACTTGAAGCTGTGTCTATCACAGTCAATACATTTCCACAATTTTTGGTTTGATTAATCTGCATTTTCTAACAAAAGTTTGTTCCAGTGAAAAATTCTCTACCAGCAACAGTGCTTATATTTCCACAGCTATGGAACTCAGCTGTTACAAAAAGCTGTGTTGGGCTTCACACAATGGACATGGACCCCACAGAATGATGTTTGGTTCTTTGTTTGTTTTTACATTTTGTTTTGTTTTAGATGTAAGCAGAGTCAGGATGAGCTCTACCCTGACATCTGGTGGTGAATTATGGCGAGGGTGGAAAAGAACTTCAGGGGCTGATCTTGTTTGCATAGGCACACCCACCCGCCTAGCCTGGGACAACAGCAACTGAAAGTGGTTACTTTGGCTGGTGTGGGATCCCCAGTTTCTCTGTTATTAGGGCAGGAAGAATAAAGTGTTGTTACCCTGATTCTGTGAATCAAGGCCAGTGGAACTGTTGTATGACAGAGGGACTCACCATTAACTAAGTAGCACTCGCTAGACAAGGGGCATGGGTTACAAAACTCGGTGAATGGAGAGAGGCTGGGGACAGGTATTTGTACTGGATGGTATGGGTCCCTTTTGAAGACCTGAAACACCAATTGCACCTCCTTCTCTCTCTACTGTTGAATAGCAGAGCTAATTTTTATTCTATTAAGAGTCTAATTATAGGTGGCTATGCTGAATTCACTTTGGGCCAATAGTGCACTAGCACTGGGGCTCCCCTACTACACGCTGAAATCACTATGAGCTAAGATCACTGAGTGCTGTGTTAACTAGTGGGGGAGTCTGAAGATTTATTGCTAACTGGCAAGCTGAGCAGTTTGCGGGACCGCTGGTGCGGCCCACGGGACAGTGAGCGGAGCAGCTTGCGGGATGGCTGGAGCAGCTCACGGGACGGCTGGAGGAGCGGAGCGGCTGGTGGAGTGGAGCGGCTCGTTGTGAAGGCTGCAGCAGAACCCCATGGAGAAGCGGGGCAGTTGGCCTCGGACCACGTAAGGTGCCCCTCAATACCCTGCGTGCCCCTTTCTTCCCCCCATTTCCACCCAGGCTGGGGGAGGGGGTAAGACTCTACAGATAAACTTTTGAACTCTGGGGCTGCACTGACCAGGGACAGAGACTTTTGGGTTGTTGGACTTTTGGGTGAGTTTTGAGTTGCTGGACTCAAGAGACTTTTGGGGTGTTGGACTTTTGGGACTTTGGGGGTGGGTCTTTTGCTCATGGTTTGTGCTATGAATCCTGTTTGTGGTGTTTTCCCAATTTAATGCTGATGTCGTTTACCTCATGTTATTAAACATTTTCTGCTACACTCAGACTCCGTGCTTGCGAGAGGGAAAGTATTGCCTCTTAGAGGCGCCCAGGGGGGTGGTATGTAATTGTCCCAGGTCACTGGGTGGGGGCTCAAGCCAGTTTTGCATTGCGTTATTGAAACAGAACCCCTAGATACTGAACCCGGCCCTTGTTGCTGCCAACTCAGATGGGCAGAAGGGTTACATATGTATGGAGTTAAAATTATTTTTTAAAAGAATCAAAAGGGTTTTGTAGCAGTAGATGTGAATGGGTGTACAAACCCCACACTGGCCAGGAAAAGGTTAACAAGCATCTGTGTGCTTAATCAGCCCTAACCTGCTACACCTACGTTAGGTGCTAGACTTGGGGGGAGGAGTTAAAAGGAGAGAGCCCAGACCACTACCAGGTTGGCTGGGAAGAGGAACAGACTTCTAGCTTTCACTCTGAGCCAGGAATTCCTTGAGAAACTGCTGCCTGTCAGAACCCTGGAAGGAAAGGTAGGCCTGAAGTGAGATTATTGTAATGATGTGCTACAATGCTTTGTTTGTTGCTTCGTAAAGCTGATACAGGTGGTGCCTTGCCTAAAAGGGATGATAGCCAAATAAAAAACTTGTCTTGTATACCTGACTAGTGACCTTGTAGTGATTGTCTGTGATCCTGTCACACCAGGCTAATGAGATCATGAAATATCTTGAAGCAAAATCCCCTGTGAGCCAGGTCTGAAATGTAAAGTGCATTTATTTATGGTGTGGGTTTTTTTTATTTTATTATTTTATTTTATTAAAGTGACACTCTTATATTGCCATTTTCTTTCTCAATAGAGCTGTTCATTTTGTGTATTCAGGCTCATTTATATATTTACATATCCCCTATTACCATAGGATCTAAGCACCTTCTAAGAATTATTTATATTTTTTTAAAAGTCTCTCTTGATTCCTATCTTTTAAAAGAAATAGCTTGTTAGTTTTAATTGTTTGTGTGTGTGTGTGTGTGTTTGTGAATAATTTCCTAAGGGGCAGTCCAAAGAGATGAGTTGTGATTTTTAGTGAGGTTGGTGTTCCTCTTTTGAAATTATGACTACCCTTCTGAACATATATGGGAGCTCAATGTCTCAGAGGATGAAGTGATCTTTTATGAAGCTAGTGCCAGTCCTCTGGAGAGCTTTGAATTTCCGCATCGAGACATTGAACTGGGCTGTGTATCCATTGGGGTGTTAGCACCCTGATGCTTCGCTCTCTTCACTGTTTCTGTCAATCTGTGTTGCTAAGCATAGAGGTTGCTATGATTTGCATAAGTAGGAGATGTTTCGAGGCATGTGGCCTCATTCCTAGTTATAAGAAGTTGCAGTAATGAAGCCTGGGATACGTGGAACCTCTATAGCCAGAATTGTCCAATAGGATAGAGCACAGGCTTTTAGCTTGTCATGGATGCATGCTTATTGGGTATCCTAGCCTTCGGCAGACAACTTTTCCTACATGAATTCGCTTTCACACTATCATCAGTTCAGTCTCGACTATGTTCAGCTATAGCAAGCTGCCCTTCATCCAGGTTCTGATTTTGGTTAGAGATTTTTAATGTTGGGAATTGGTCCTGTTTAACTTTTTGAAAAAGCATTTGGTGTTACCTGCTGGTACTTCAGACCGTGATATCTCGCCAGCTTTTTTAGAAGTTTGGGACTTGTGTGGAGAATGAGGGGGAGACCTGTGTTTTGTATGAATATGAGTGTAGCACAGCTTACCTACTTGATATAATTGTCTGACTACACAGAGTTAATTCAAAGGAGTTCTTAGGAATAGCAAACGGGAAACAAAACAATGGTCAGATAAGACATCTGCAGTCAACAACTTTAAGGGAGTTAAGATAATAGTGAGGAAGCTACTAATTGGAAGGATGCTATTTTCTGGTGCCAGCTGTTTTTTGACAAGGCTGGAGTCTAGATTCAAAAAGGCCAATGAACAGTTGAGAACCCTACCGAGAGAGGCAGGGTGGGCATGAGTGGGCAGCAGTTACTTGGGCAAGACACAGAGGCAGAGTGCTGCAGATTTTCTTCTCCAGCCAGCAATAGATGGGCTAAGTGGAGCTTACGAAACTTTGCAAATAAAGGATAATGTTTAGGTGAGACTTCTGTTTTAACTCCTTTCTCTGAATATGTACCTTTAGGTGAACAAATAGTTTGTTTTGAAGGACCTGTTTTGAATCACTTTAGTCAGCTGCTGGTCACAAGGTCCTGAAGGAAAGTTCAAATACCAAATACAGTTAGGCCTATTGATTATCATGAGTGGTAAATGGGGACTTTGGCCCACAGACTCAGTGACAGCGTGGTAGGACTGCATTGTTTCACCCAGAAAGGGGTGATGGTAGCAAAGTTTACCAGCAGGGCACATTCAAGAGGGACTGCAAAGTGAAGCTCACCCTCTAACTGTGATCACCCAGTAAGAATCCACAGGTGAGGGTCTTAGAGGTGGAGAAACAGCTACCTGTAATGTACCTGTGAGTCAGAATGTGAAGGATCTCAGCCATTTCAGTGCATTTCAATGCACCCCTGCATTGGGGTTGGGAAAAAAGGCATCATTCATGAATTAAATAATGCACAGAGACCCAGTAGGATGAGTATGGCTAGGAGGTGATCATCTGCTGGTGCTGCAACTGCAGTCTCTGTATCCTTCTCTGACCTTAAGTCTGACAGGCATCAAGCTATTGGCATTTAATGGGTGCTATTAGAAATTTTTTCCATCTTCTTGATTCTTTTGCTTAGAAAAGGGAGGATAAACACCGGGCAATAATTAGTTCAGCTCATGCATTATGAACACAAATTTTAACCCTACCCTAACCCTCGTCTTTACCCTGAGTTGGATATAGCAGAACATGGCAATTGCATTTTAGTGACCCCAATAATACACCTGTTTTGAGTCAGGAGTGCTTACAGTTCTCAGATTGTTCTAACTTATGCCAGCTTGATGAACCAGGGCATTTTTGGCCATCTATCCTTTTTATTTTACTTCTGGGCTTCCTGATGATTGCCTGGCTGCTACTCAACAGCTATTTTGTGTTGTCCCCAGCATCATTCTCTAAACCAAGGGAGAATGATCCAAATTCAAACACAGCTGTAGCCCTGCCCATGAAGGCTCAGTATAGGGGGGGAAAAACAATGCCCCTCATGAGAGGCGCTCTCCCTGTGGGGTTGTCTGCTGGGCTCCCAACTTCTGCCAATTCCTCTCATCTTTTGCTGTCTGAAACCCCTGGATGGGAGTCTTTGCTACCCTCAACACAGAAGCAGCAAGCGTTTTTGCCTTCCTGAGAGAGAGATAGCACTAGGTAGAGGCAGCAGCAATGCTACGCCCACCAGAACAGGTGCAATAGCCAGATAGGCAACATCTCAACTAGAGGGAACCAACCACCCCTCAATTTCAGAAGGACAAATGGGTCCCTCTGAGAACAAATTGAGCCCAGAATGATGTCCAAGCCTGACAGAGGACAAGCAAAGTCTCATTGAGAGTGAGTCAAGACCAGCAGATGTCAGAGGAGGATTCAAGCTCCACCATGGGCGGGCAAGGTTGAAGGCATAGGTGTCTACCTCATTTTGGTATCTGTCTCAACTGGGTGGAGCTTGGGAGAAGGCCAATGTGCCCCCTCCCTCTCTCTGGCCATTTCAAGCCTTGGGTACATGACTAGAAATAACTCAGCTTGACTTTTAAAAGCCTGAGTGAGTTTTGCAGAGCTGATTGTTGAGGAACAAAAGTCTTCACCCTTCTAGACTGAGCAAATTTGAAACAGAATTGTGTGGAGATAATAAACATGGAGCCCTATAGTGACACTTGTATTCACATTTCTGAGGGTAATCTCATCTTAATAAGATTTATAGACAAATTGGCTTCTTTAAGAACTTGTTGAGACAAGAACTTTTTTTATTTCTAGAGGTCTTGGATTTTGAAAGGTATTACTGACTCTGATAGTTTTGTTCTCAAAATGGAAAGGTGTATAAAAAATCCTTTCTGTATCTCCTGCCTTTAGTCATGATTGAGGGGGAAAAGAGAGCTGAGTTCCTTTTCATTGTGCTGCTTTCCTCAAGACTCTGAACAGGTAGTATTGAAATATGTCCTATTGAAAACATTTAGGTTTTCTTTTTGGAAGCACTCTCCTTTACAGAATATTGATATTCATTTTTTTTTTTTGTGAGAGCAGGCTGCACCGTTTCTCATTTCTAAAGAATGTATTTCAATTTCACAGATGGAATGCATAATTCCAAAAGACTACTTGCAGCATTTTTTCAATACATATTGAGATTTTTTTTTTAAAGTTCTGATTAAGGAGCACATCTTCAACAGCAGGGGCAGCCAAACGGACAGTCAAGAAACTGCTTTTTAAATTGCATGAGTACAGAAAGCCAGCTATGAAAATGAATTGTGGAACCTTTAAATGATATATTTTATGCAGGACTGAAATCCAGCACTCCTATAAGAAAGAAACTACTGTTTCAGATAGTTTGCTTCATAAGTGATTATATTATGTTGGCCAAATAGTTCCATTAAAATGTTTGAAATTCATTCAATATGTTAATGTTGACAAGCACCCATCCAGTGTATCAATTCACTCATAACTTACTTCTCATGCATATCTTCAAGAATTTTACAAAAGAGCACACATGAGTGGTGAAAAAAGAAAATGTCAGTGACATACAATGAGCAAAGCAAGAGTAAGCAAACAGGTCCAGGATTTTGCTACATAAGCCATTTTAACAAAATTAAATAGAAAAACCTTTAACTGTGATTTAAAGCATGAAAAGATGTGACAGACCTAATGTTGTTGAGCCAAATATTCTAAAGAATAAAAGTCCTTGTCCTGGCAGTTTAAGGGCAAGGTCACTAGCTGTAGATGAATGGGGGTATGTTTATATTGCAATTAAAAACCCTATGGCTGGCCCAGGCCAGCTGATTTGGCATCACAGAGCTTGGGCTAAGGGGCCGTTTAATTGCATTGTAGATGTTCGGGCTCAGTCTGGAGCCTGGACTCCAGGTCCTTGTGAGGTAGGAGCGTCCCAGAGCTTGGGCTGCAGCCCAAGCCTGAATGTCCACGCTACAGTTAAATAACTCCTTAGCCTGAGCCCTCTGAGCTTGATTCAGCTGGCACAGGCCAGCCTTAATTGTCTAATGGCAGAGTGGACATCTCCCATTAAGGAAACATCCAGGATATGTATACTGATATGGAGGAAAAAGCAGTTAAAGTTAGGACTGAGACCTTCTCTAGCAAGGTAAGGTTTTTAGATGCAGTCAACTGCTTCAGTGGTAAGTGTAATGAACAAAGGTCAATGGCTATGCTCTGTGGCAGATTTGCCAATTTATACCTGATAAGAGCTTTCAGTACCAGATAAAACCACCAAAATGATGACACTGGAATTCCAAATTAAAAGGATTTGCTTTGGATTCGGGTGGTAGAGTCCACAGAAATTGAGGCATAGATGAGTCTCTTTAAATAATATACTTTATTAACTATATTAAATTTCTATATTGCCTCTGTGTGAAGGAACCCAAATGACATTACACTTCTCTCACCACTGAAATGCAGCCAGCTTTGATGTGAAACACAGCAGGGTAGGAGAAGGTGTGTGTCGGGGGGGGGGATGAAAAACATCCCTCTGTTAATTATTTTTATTTAATGATTTCTCTAAAGTGCAGATTTTTCCTTCAGACTTAGCCATGTTTTTTTATTACAAATTTGATGCATGAGAGAGTTGCTAGTGTATATTTAGCACGCTTTTGTCAGCCGCTGGGGAACTCAGTAATTTTGTTCTATGTAAAGAAACATAATGAAAGTATAGACTCTATTATACAGAAGATTTTTTGTAAAATGTGATTTATATGTAAATGCCATTAGCTTGATATTTTTGCAATTTTCTGAATGTCTATTTAGCTTCCACAAATAAATTTATGAAGTAATTATAACTGGATTGTAGTTACTAAGCATATTTCATATTAATATCATTATATAATGATATTGAATTATTTTAATGAACAAGGCACCTGTGCTTCTATGTGTGAATAAAAATTGGAGTTTAGCTTGGAGATTCATTCCCTTAGGGGATCAGAAGTCCATTACAATGAAAAGAGGATCCTTCTCTTGGCCTTGTTTCTGTCTCACCACCTTTTGAAGCCCTGCTTCACAGCCTCAATTAGAAGGATGGTGGAAGAATGGGTGGGTTTCCAATTACAGCCAGTCTCCCTTATCCTGCCAGAAAGCTCACTTTTTAAGTTACTTGAGGCAAAATGTAGTCTCTCACTATGAAATTAAGTGAGCTGTCAATCCCAACCCCTGCAAACTCTGGAAAGAGAGACCAAGATCCTACAAGAAAGCTTTACTTCTGATAAATTCAATCCCAGAAAGATTTATTGGACCTCATTAGCACTGACTTCAGTATAGCAGGTATGTTTGTTCCCTAGCACACACTTACTTTCACTCTCCCTTGATACTGTTAGCCCACATGTCCAACATGTAAAAATGTTTTGCTTTAATATTCAAGCTAGAGACTTCAAGAAAAATTACATACATTTATGGGACAACAGAATCCGCTGCATCACTGTTTAACTGAGGTTGGAATTAGTGTGCCGACTAATTGTTGCTTGGCGTTGCTTGGCTATTTTTTATGGCTTCATTGAGAAAGTGATTGCTGAAAAGTTGAACTGTTTTGTTTATTTTTAATAGTTGATTTGGAAGTATGTATTTTATTCATTTACTTATTGCTATTTTAGTGGATTTTTTCCATCACAGCAATGAAATTCATAAACCGTAATCAAGCCACCTAAAACATCTCCGTAAATTCAAGTTAAGCTGACTCTGTGGTATAGTTCAGTGGGGGTGGGGAGGGAGCACCACCCAGCTCCGCTCCTGGCTCTGGGACCCCATGCCACCATCTCCACTGCCACTCCCAGCTATGGCCCCAGCCTTGGCACCCTTATCCCTGTCTGTGTCCCCTTCACTCCTGGAAATCTGGCCCCAGCTCCAGGAGGTTGGAGATGGTGTGGACAGGAGTAAGGGGGTGTGTGATAAATGGGGGGAGGAGGGGTAGCTCCCTTTTATGGACACCCAGCCAGCCAGTTTAGCTACTAACAGGGGTTTTGTAGCTTTCTCCACTTTCTTTACCTGTAAAGGGTTAAAAAAGCCCATAGGTAAAAGGAAGGGAGTGGGCACCTGACCAAAAGAGTCAATGGGAGGGCTAGAACTTTTTTAAAATGGGTGGGGGGGGCGACAGACTTTCCCTTTGTCTGTCTGTTCGTTCTCCAGAGAGAGGGGACAGAGAAGAGACAGGGCTGGAGCTATGAAAATCACCAGATCATAGCTAGAAATGACTCAATTTCAAGCCCCAGATATGTAAGTAGATCAGGAAATGTCTAGAAAGATGTGATTAGGTTTCTTTTTTTTTTATTTCTGTAAGGCCTGTGGACTCCTCTGCTAACCCTCAAATGCTTTGTTTTGCTTGTAACCATTAAGGACCTCAAGAAAACCATTCTTGTTGCTTAATTATATTATTTGCTCTTTTTAAATCTAGCAATCGCCTAAGTTCCAGATGTATTTTCTTTCTCTTTTTTTTTTTAAATAAAATTTACCTTTTTTAAGAACAGGGTTGGGTTTTTTGTGTCCTAACAGTTTGTACATGTGTTTAATTAGCTGGTGGCAACAGCTGATTTCCTTTATTTTCTTTCTCAGCTCTTCGCTGGAGGGGTGTGTGAAAGGGCTTGAGGTTACCCCACAGGGAGGAATTCCCAAGTGCTCCTTCCTGGTTTTTTTGCACTTGGGCTGTGGCAGCATCTACCCATCCAAGGTCAGAGAGAAGCTGTAACCTTGGGAGTTTAATACCATCCTGGAGTAGCCAGTATTAATTTTTAGAATCCTTGCAGGCCCCCACCTTCTGCACTCAAAGTGCCAGAGTGGGGAATCAGCCTTGACAGGGTGCATGAGTTAAAAAGTTTGCGGACCACTGTTGTACATCCTACTATCTTGTTGGCTTTTTGGACCACAGCTGCACATCAAACATAGAACTTTCCACAGTGATGTCCAGGTTCTCTTCCTGAATTGATGTTAACTTGGAACCCTGTAAGATACGAGTACTCCAGATTTCCCCCTCCAATGTGTATTACTTTGCATTTATCAGTGTATTACTATTACATTTGAACTTCATCTGCCATTGTTGTCCAATCACCTAGCTTGGGCGGGTCCTCTGAAGTTGCTCAGTCTTCTCTGGATTTGACTAACTTCAATAACTATTCACTTTTAGAGGAGCAACATACATGGTTGCTGCTACCTCCTCTTAGGATTGCGCCTCTAGCAAAATTGTTATCCTTAGTAGATTTAGCCCTCCAAAAAAATCATACACTTATTAGATCAGAATTTAAACAATTTCCTACATTAAAACATACAATATTTTAATATGCCTCAACCAAATTTCTAATTCAAGTGGGGTGCAAAACTCCTTGTATAATGAATGAGTGCAAAATGGCATTGCTCTGCTGATGCAAAACTTCCTTAAATCTGGCAGATCAAGATCCTAGAGGAATATTCCTGGGTAGAGGATTCCTCAGGTGATTCAGAGCAACTGTGGAAAGCTCCTGTACTATCCATGCATATCCACCAGTGCCAATGGCATGGCTGGATTCCCCTTAGACGCTGGTATTCTCTGGTCCCAAAACAGCCCATTATGTGGACCGATGCTTGGGGGCACCAGGAGCATGAGAGCACTTCTGCAACTACATCTGTGCCAGTATATCATTAACAAGTGATCTGAAGCTGGTAAGAGTCGCTGGCGGGGACAATTCTACCCCCACTTACAACAGACAAGACGTTTTTGGTCTAGCTGATTTTTAGGTGTATGACATTCTGGGGTGCAATCCAGATCAGTGAGGGGTTGTCACCACCTACCCTGAAATGTGGGGGTCTCTCAAAACTTTTCTGCTGTAGCTCCCAACCTGGGCTCCTCACAAACAGCATGTATGTCACAACCTGAGTGTCTGAGTATAGCTGCAGCCTGCTAGCAACACTGAGCCCAGCAGCCTTAGTTTCTACCTGCAGGATGACCCCCAAAACTCTGTCCCAAATTTCCCCCAACCATGTATTCTGCACTGTCCTGCCTTCTCCTGTATAGTCCAGATATTGGAGGTCTGTTGCCCCTGTAAGGGAACAATATCTAACCGTTGATTACTTTAAATGGAGTTACTACACAGCCCAATTTAACCACAACATTGGAATACTTTTAATTAAAGTGGCATTGAGAAGTGCGGGGGCGGGGGAACCCAGAGGGACAAAGGATTCCACTGTGACAGGTTGGATCACAGAAACCCCCTTGGGGCTGCCAACTGATGTGCCAAGACTACTTCTGCCCCTGCTCTCCTTCCCTGGCAGCTTAGGACTTCAGTGCCCTGCCTGGTTTGAGCCAGACACGCTAGCCTGCTGCAAACCCAGACCCAGGGTCTGAATCAGTCAAGCCTACAGCTGTTAAGGGACGTGGCACTTACAGAAGTGTTCTTGTCTTTAACACTCAGATGCCCAACTCCCACTGGGGTTGAAACCCAAATAAATCTGTTACCTTGAATAAAGCTTATACAGGATAAACTCCTAAATTGTTTGCCCTCTATGACACTGATAGAGAGATATGCACAGCTGTTTGCGTGCCCTCCCAGGTATTAATACATATTCTGGGTTAATAAGTAAAAAGTGATTTTCTTAAATATAGAAAGTAGGATTTAAGTGGTTCCAAGTAGTAACAGACAGAACAAAGTGAATTACCAAGCAAAATAAAATAAAACACGCAAGTCTATGTCTAATACAGTAAGAAACTGAATACAGATAAGATCTCACCCTCAGAGATGTTTCTTTCACAGACTGGATACCTTCCTAGTCTGGGCACAATCCTTTCCCCTGGTACAGCCCCTGTTCCAGCTCAGGTGGTAGCTAGGGAATTCCTCATGATGGCTGCTCTTTGTTCTGTTCCACTCACTTGTATATCTTTTGCATAATGTGGGAATCCTTTGTCCCTCTGGTTTCCCACCACCTCCCCCCGCAAATGGAAAAACACCAGGTTAAAGATGGATTCCAGTTCAGGTGACATGATCACATGTCACTGTAATACTTCATTACCCACTTGCCAGCACAGTATACAGGAAGACTTACAGGTAAAACAGAACCATCTTCAGTCAATTGTCCTGGTTAATGGGAGTCATCAATATTCCAAACCACCATTAATGGCCCACATTTCGCATAATTACAATAGGCCCTCAGAGTTATTTCATGTTTCTAGTTTCAGATACAAGAGTGGTACATTTATACAAATAGGATGATCACACTCAGTAAATTATAAGCTTTGTAATGTTACCTTACAAGAGACCTTTTGCATGAAGCATATTCCAGTTACATTAGCATATTTTCATAAAATCGTATATAGAGTGCAACGTCACACCCTCAAAGCGAAGTTTACTCACAGTAAAGAAGGTGGTGAGTTTAGGATGTCTCCCTCTGGCTGTCTCCAGGACCTTTTTTTACTGTTTATGTAAATTGAGGTAGACACTCATTCTTTTAAAATAGACCTGCTTCACCATCCCTACCTAACTAGGGCTATGTGGGTTTGAACAGCTGCTACCAACAGCATTTGGGGAATGCATAACTTTACATATAATGTTGCTACATATATTTCACAATATTACTGAGCAGGGAGTTATCAGATTTCAAATGATACCTCATAAAGCATACCTAGCACAAAGATTATTACAATGGTGCATAGGGTCTGAACACAGGGGTACGTTCAGTCATGAGGTGTTGCCTGGGCCATTGACTAAGGCCTTGGCTGTGAGCAGGGCTGGACCCCATCAACTGCCATCTGTTGGTATAGGTGCATTGGTGCAAACCCCTATTGGACTTGAAAGGCGTGATAAGCCAGTGGTTCAGACACTAGCCTACTAGTTGGGAAACCTGGGTTCAAGTCCTGGCCCTACCACAGGGTCAATATGTAACGTTAAGCAAATCACTTGGTAGCACTGATATGAGGCCAAGTATATTAAAGAGGTGAGGTGCTCAGATGATTTAGTAGTTGGACCAAATCAGACAGATGGTGTGGATAGGTGAGCTTACTCCTGCTAGACATTGGGCCCTGGCCTGTGCAGACCAGGAGTTGCACTGATGCAGCTATCTATACCAATGGATGCAATCCATTCTAGACAAGGTTGTGAGTGTGCCTTAGCAAAAAAGTTCTTTACTGTATATACTATGGGAATAGTGTCTTGAGAGAAGCAGGAGGAAGAGAAACTGTTGTTGGCTAGCTGAAGTTGTTCAAACATAGCTGCCTTTGTTGGCATTTTGAAAATGGAGCTACACCTGTGAACTGCAAGATTTTCTGATGATATTACCATCAAAAACACCTGCTCAGGTGTATAAATTGTGTGTGGGTGGGGAGGGGGAAACCTGGGAATTCACTATACTCTCTTGGCATTCTGTGACAATGCTGCCCGTGGGAGCTAGCTGAGGTCACTCTATCAGGGTGAACCCCAAACAGAATGGGGCAAACAAACCCCAAACGCTGGTGGATATTCCAATACTCAGATTTACCAAGACAGCACAAAACAGCTTCTATAGTACCTTACTGGTTACTCAGAAGTCCAAACCACACAGTTTCCTTAAAGTACACAGCCTCAGGCCTCCATCCAGACACACATGTCAGATATGATGATGATGATGATGATTACTGAACGTCTAAGAGAGGTTCTTCCAATCCTAAAGGATTAGTCACACGCCCAGCTTCAATTAGAACTTAGATCTTACCCAAAATACACTCTTATAGCCAATTCTTATTAAATAAGCTAAAATTTATTAAAAGGAAAGAGAGTGTTGGTTAAAAGATCAATATACATACAGACTTGAATTCAATTCTTGAGGTTCAGATACATAGCAGAGATGAGCTTGTAGTTGCCAAAAGTCCTTTTAGATATAGTCCATAGGTTATAGTCCAATGTCCATATTCAGGGTGACTCCACTCAGTGACTGGGGATCTCAATCCTTATGGCTTAAGGTTTCCCCCTCTTGAAACCCAAAGCAGATCTGAGATGAAGAAGGATCGTGTCCCAGGGTTCTTATACATTTCCAGCAGCCTTTTGGCCTGAGAAAACAATAGGCTTAACTCTCCTTCTCCCAAACATCCTGGAAATTAGCACAGGGTAATTTATCCATTAAACAGTTCAGATACAGGTTACCACAACCTTCAAAGAGACATATAGACAATAATACTATTTCACTCAAGTGTCTTCCTAAATGTTAATACTCCTTTTTTGATCTTTGAATCAAAGCTATAGCAATAGACAAGACTTGTTTGCTTACATCACAAGACCTGAGCAAACACCTACCCTTCTACCTATAACAATCCAGACTTGCATTTCAAAGTTCTATTCATTTACATATCTTCCTAACCAGTCTCTAAAGTTCAACCATGGGTCAGGTCAGTCTGTGAGTTAATTAACTCTTTCTGGCCCTGTCACCTTTCAATGAGATTATATTACACTCATAACTTCACACATCCACTTATTTCTTTCCCAATGAAGTAATTACCACACCTGGTATCATTTGGAAATTGTGGCAGTATCATTTCCCCCTATATTTTAATGTATTTTTGCACTTTTGCAAAAAGCACTGTGCTCTCTTTTTCTGTTAGTGTGGTTGTGATTATCCCCTGCATTTTTATCCAGCTATCCTCTGAATTCTTCTCTTCATGCAATAAGAGCAGGAGAACTTACATGCACCATTTACAGGAAAAAAAACATTTAAAGCAATTAGGTCCTGAGAGTTCCCACACACAATAAGGCCCCTGAAGAAAAGAAACCACCCTGACAGATTCAAGGCTCTACTTGTTGTTTGTCTTAAACTACTCGAAAGGTTTTCTTCTTGTGCTTATGCCTAACTCTCATCTGTGTTAAGGTAGACAATCTTAAATACTCTATGGACCCATCTACTTGATCTTATTTTATTATAGTAATCCTTGATTGAGGCCTTACAATCATGAAAGTCACAGGTTTGGGGGGGGGGGGTGTGGTGGTTCTCTCTCCTCTCCCCCCCGCCCCCCCACGTGACACATACAGCTATAGATGTGGCCCGTTGCTACTGCTACAGTACATTAGGAAAACAGAAGATTTTTCCCCTTACTGAAGTGCTCTGGGATTACTTGATTACTGATATTTGCTTAAAATCTAACATTGTCTCTAATAAAATATGTCTTAGACTTGGAAAAGATAAAACCCCTTCAGATAAAATAAGACACAACTCAAACCTTCACCCAAAAGTTGAACCAAACTCAAATCTGCTCTTTGCTCAATTTCTCAGAAGTTTGATGAACATTTAATATTTTTCATCCAGGCTCATTGTAGGTACATTAGGCTAATAATGTTTTTAGGACTTCTTCTAAGACACTGTTTAATAACAAAAAGGAGGCAGTTCCGAATTTGTGTTTCAGTACACATGTGCTGATCATTAGAGTGAATGTGCTCTTTCATGGAGACTTTATTTGTACTTGATTTAACTAATCATAGAAATGTAAGGCTGAAAGGAACCTCAGGAGGTCATGTGGTGCGTTTTCCTGTACTGAGGCAGGATTAAGTATACCTAGACCATCCCTGACTGGAGTATATCTGCAGGTTTTCAAGAACAGGCTAATCATAGGGATCCCATAGCCTCCCTAGGTAGCCTGTTCCAGTGCTTACTTATAGTTAAAAAGCTTTTTTTCCTAATATCTAACCTAAATTTCCCTTGCTGCAAACTAAGATCATTACTACTTGACCTATTGTCAGTGGACATGCAGAACAATTGATCAACATCCTCTTTATAACAGCCCTTTAATATTATTGAGTTATCAAGTCCCCTGTAGTTGTCTTTTCAGTTCTTGCAGCCTTGTCTTATAGGCAGGGCTGGTGCAAGGATATTTTGCGCCCTAGGCGAAACTTCCACCTTGCACACCCGCCCCCCCAAATAAATCACATACATTATACACAATACATGGTCACAGAGTAACAGAATTTATGTTTCCACGCTTTAAGTTTAGCAAATTTAGAAACAAGTTCCTCCAAGTCAATGCTGTGAGCAATGTCATTTTCTATTGACAAGATAGATAGCCCAACAAGTCTTTGTTGCAACATTGATGTTCACATGTATGTTTTTATCAACTTGAGCTTCGAGAAGCTTCGCTCACCACTGGCCACAGAAACTGGGAGTGTCAAAAGGATGCGAAGAGCAATAACTGTGTTAGGGACACTATCTGGCAGCTTATTTTCCCATATGAAGTTCAATACATCTTGCGGTGATGAACTCCTTTGGACTCGTCTTGCAATAGCTTGCAATTCACTGCACAAGTCAAAGGCATCAATATCTTTGGATTCACCATGTTGCAAAGCTTGCTCCAGATTCAAGCAATGTTCCATAATTTGCGATGGTGTTTTATTTTGCAAACTGTAAACATCATATATGAAGCCAAATACTGAACTAATTTGCTGCATCAATGTGAATCTTTCTTCAACCAAATGTATTGCTGTGTCAATGACTGCAAAGTAAAAGTTCACTTTGAATTTTTCTTTTGGATTATAAATAGGTTCGTCATCTGCTTCATATGTGAACTGCTTCCTCTTCTTTCTAATACGGATTGGATCTGGTTCAAAAAGTGCCGGTACATCCAACTCCTCCACAAGTTCACCTGCATCTACCAATGTTTTCTCAAAGGCTGCGTTGCTTCTGCGGCCCACAAGAAACGTCTTGGTTTCTCCAAGTTGATTAATGTCATCACATATGTCGAATTCTTTTGCCTGAAGTTGTTTGCTAGTCATGTTGATCTCAAACAATATGTCATACCACAAAACAAGAGAAACAAGAAACTTGAAACTAGAAATGGCTTTTGTAAGAGCCTTTGCATCAGCTTGTGACGTATTGCTAGATCTTGTTAGAGTAGTGTCTTCAGAGATGTCTACCAGAGCATCATAGATGTCACCAAGCTGATAGCGAAGAGGTTTCAAGGCATCGATTCGACTTTCCCATCTTGTTTCACTCAATGGTTTAACTGTGAGATTAGATACATGGTGTGTTAGAACTTCCCAGAAAGGTGTAGAAGCTGAGAAATACACATACACACGTTGAACTAAATCAAAGAAGGCGGTTGCCTCCAAGCAACACTTTGCAGCATCATTAACAACCAAATTCAACGAATGTGCACTGCAAGGAACGAAAAAGGCTCGTGGATTAATATCCAAAATTCTTCGCGGGGCACCGTTTTCTTTCCCTTTCATATTGCTCCCATTGTCATAGCCTTGACCACGCAAGTTTTCTATAGGCAGTGACATCTCTTCTAACTGGTGAAGAATAGTTTCTGTCATACCAGCTCCAGTTGTCTCCGTAAGCGACACAAATCCCAAGAAGTGTTCCTTTATGCATACTGATTCAGTCTCATTCTCGGTCTCTGAAGTAGGCCTATCCACAAACCAAATGATCATGGTCATTTGTTCAACATGGCCTGCATCTGGTGTACAATCTAGAATGATCGAAAGGTATTTTGCAGCACGAACAGATGTTAGGATTTTTTTGTTTGATGGCATTGGATAGAAGCTGAATAAGCTCATTCTGTATGTCTTTCCCTAAGTAATGTACATGCATCTCCTGGTCCTTAATCCTGCAAAGATGCTCATCCATAAGCGGGTCAAACAAAGCTAGATATTCGACAAATTAGAGGAAGTTCCCATTACCAGAAGTGTGCAGTTTTTCATGTGTTCCCCGAAAGGCCAGGTTTTGTACACCAAGAACTCTGACCAAAGCAATCAGACGTTTTAGTATTTGCTGCCAATACTTTTCTTCTTGCTTAATCAAGCGCAAATGTTCTTCATCAATTGTTCTCTTGTATTTCAAGCGCAGTTCAAGTTCCTTCCATGTTTGAACATTTGTCTGCAATTCTTTCAGGGCACGAGAAAAGCAGTGAACATTTGACAAATGTTCACTGCTTTTCTCGTGCCCTGAAAGAATTGCAGACATGTTTTTCCAATCCCTTGAGCCTTTTTCAGAAAGAGATGATATGCCAATAGTACTACTGCCAAACAACTTGCAGCAGAAGCAAAAGACAGAATCACTTGATGTGGAATACTGCAGCCACTGACGGTGCATTTCTTCTCCATTAACAAGTCTACGTTTGTAATGAATTGTCAAATTTTCTTTGCTTACTATCTTTGGGAAAATCGAACTGCTAAATTTGTTCCGGCCCATGTTCCACCAGAATTTGTTGGTCTTGATCATCGCATTTGGCCCAAGTAGCAGGATCACTAAAGCTCAAATTCAAATGAGTGACATTTTCGCTTTCACGGTCTTCCAAGTTTTGATCCTTGCGTGTCTCATTTGATTCATCTTCAATATTCAGATTATGTTCTTCAAACTCTTCTTCAACTTGTGAAACTCCCATCCCCACCTCCATCTCTGCTTGATCCTTTGGCATTGAACTACCTTCATCTCTGGCCAGTGGAAGGAGATATTTCAGAAACGAACCTTCTTGCTTTCTTCTTTTTGCTTATCAGCCTTCCGCTTACGAAATTGTGCCCCAGACTTTTTTTTTTTTATCTGCCATGAGGCTGCATCAACTGAAAATGGAAAAACAAGAAATTTTATTCCTCTCAGTTCTTTTTCTTGTTCCCTATTAAAAGTAAAGGATAGAGAATACATGTCACTTACTATAATTCACTATTTGAATATCATCAGCTGTTTGACGTAAATATTGATTAAGAGATCAAGATGACTTTCCCTTAAAATTCAGCAATGTTGATTGTAATCAGAAATACACCCTTTTTAGTCATGTATACTTCCTTCCTTCATATCAAAATCTGACTGGGAGTGCTGCAGAACCCATTCTGTCCAACCAGCCATGCACCTCCAAATGATTAAAAACATCAAATGGTATAAACTCAATTTGAATGAAAAGTTCCATTTTCTAACTAAATAGGTTAGACACTCTCAAATGGTTGCCAAGTGCTCTCTGTGGTGGTATGCTCATCTGCTCTAAATGCCTACTAACTTCCCTGTGAGAATAATCTTTGACTTTGATCCAATGAAAGCAGGATGGAAAAGCCCTCCCCCCCCCCCCCAAAGACCTAAGACATGATGGCTGGATGACATAAACAGACACCTGTCCCTCACAGGCACTACCTCATAACATGCCAAGTTTGCTCAGGACAGAACATCATAGAGGAATATTATGCATTCAGTGGTCTCTACACTGGTCAAGCAACAGCATGACAACTAACCTAACCAGTCCATCCAACTTTTTTGACTGCTTCTTGGGCACTGGTGAGGGGTAGCGGCGCCAGACTGAGCCCGGTGACAGGGGTGCACTACAAGTCTACAAACCGAGGCAAGGTGCTGGGCCTAAAGTCCTGCTGAGACTGCTGTCCTGCGCCAAGTGGAGCGCAGCCTCCATGAGGAGAGAACTCAAACAAATATCACGCTCCTTCTGCGTGATTCCCCCAAGCACTTCTTCAGGCAGCTGCTATGGGGGTCACTCACAGGCTTAGGCCTGCCTGTTGCAGGCATAACACAGCAGCGGGGCTTAAAACTCAGACAGGGCCACCCAGAGGATTCAGGGGGCCTGGGGCAAAGCAATTTCGGGGGCCCCTTCCATAAAAAAAGTTGCAATACTACAGTAACATGTATTTGGAAATGTAAAAAATAATTTTTGAATGTATTTCACTAGTTAATTTGTAGTAATTTGAAAATATACTAAATACATTATTTAAAAACATTAAAAGCTGTAATGGTATGTATACATTTGCAATTACATAATGGGCTGTTGCTGGGTGATGGTGATGGTTGGTACCAATGGGCTGTCACTGCCTGGGGGTGGTGCTGCTGTTGCCCAGGGCTAGGTGGGGAGCTGGGCTCTGGGTTGGGGGGTGCCTGGCTCACAGGGGCTGGGCTCAGGGATGTGGGGAGATGGGGTCAGGGGTGTCCAGCTCAGAGGGGCTGGGCTCAGAGCTGGGGGGGGGAATGGAGTCAGGGGGTGCCCGGCTCAGAGGGGCTGGGCTCGGAGCTGGGGGTCAGGGCTGTGGGGGGATGGGGTCGGGGGGTTGCCTGGCCCTGGCCCCTCACCATGCCGCTTACCCCCTCTCCCAGGAGCCTCCGACATACTCGTGGGGGCCCCTGCGGGGCCTGGGGCAAATTGTCCCACTTGTCCCCCCCTCCCCCCCGGGCGGCCCCGAACTCAGATACCGGGCATGACAGAGGCTGGGGCAGGGAGAGGGGGGCACTGGGGCAGCTCAGCTCTGCAGGCTGCCATCCTCTCCAGCCGCCCATGCACAAGGGGAGCAGGACCAGGGACCAGCCAAGGACCAAGGGGGCAGGAGCACAGACGCCTGAGGCTGAGCTGTGGGGAAGCGCTTACCTTGCCCAACGAATGGACGTCGGGGTCCTCTTTCTTCCTCCGCTCCACCAGACCGCCGCCCGAGGCTCTTTTCTTCTCCGTGCCCCCCGCTGGGGCTGACCGTGGAGGCTGAGCCAGGAGGCAGCAGCCTGTTTCCTCCACAAGCCCTGCTGTCGCGCCCGTTGCCGGGCTCGTGCCACGTGCGCTAAGCAGAGCTGTGGAGCTCTGCCCAGCCGCCGGCGCCCCCGCCAGCAATGACAGGAATCGCATGGGATGGAGCGGCCGCTGCACTGGGAGGGAGAGGGAGTCTGAGCCGCACACCATGTCAACGCGCTGCCGGCTCCCTCTCCCTCCCAGCGCAGCGGCTGCTAGAACATTGTAAAAAAAATAAATCAATCAATCAATAAATAAATAAATTGGGGGCGCTGCTTTTCGGCGCCCCGAAATCTTGGCGCCCTAGGCAACCGCCTAGTTGGCCTTAATGATAGCGCTGGCCCTGCTTATAGGTTGGGTTTTCTAAACCTCTTATTATTGAGATCACTCTCCTCTGAACTCTCTCCACTTTGGTCACATGTTTCTTAAAGTGTGGTGCCCAAAATTGGATGCAACACTTTAGCTGAGGCCTCACCAGTACAAAGTAGAATGGAACAAATAACTCTTGTGTCTTACATACAATACTTGACTCATATTCAAGAAATGAAAATACTCATCCTAGATATTTTTTATATATAATGGGAAAGTAGACTGACCTTTTTCAAAGATGACTAAAGATTTTGGGTGCTTAGATTTTGGGGTATGCAAGTTAAGAAAATCTAAATGTACCTGACTTTCAGAAAGTGCTGAGTAACTGTCCTCTGAGATCCCTTTAAGCTGTTTGTAATTTGGCACCCAGAAATCTATGCATCCAGAATCACTAGTCACATAACACAACACAAAAGGGACTGTGTACAATAGGAAATTTCTTATCCCTTTTTTTCAACAAGAGTATCACTCTGTTACAAGGATGTTAACTATTGTGTAGATTGAGCTCAGGCACTTTTACTACTGTGTCACGTTAACCTCAAAACTCTTACTGGGTTATCCTCAATCAGACTGTGAAGGTATAGGGATAACTGAATGAATAATTAAGGGCTTCTCATATACGGGTACAGATGAATGGTTTTAGCTAGAGGTTCTGGCAAATATGTGCTACTGAAATAACAATTATTTGTTTCCAACAGGCAGAATTAATATATAAATCATATACATACAGTATGTGTGACAGACCTGTGGAGCCAAGACCTAGAACCTGATACTTCACATTCAAAAAATACAGGCTACTAACGTTTGCACTAGAGGAGGTCTTTTGTACCTCATAGCACTGGTAGGACTCTAATTCTTTATTTTAGCCAGCCACTAGTGGACATATTATGACTACTCGATCTTACAACATGAAAGACAAAAACCTAGCAAAAGGTGTGAGAAAGGGATGCAATTAACAAGTTGAGTGAAATGACATTTGTATTGTGAGGTGTGTGTGCAGTTTGTGTATGCAGAAATTATCCCTGTTGCCCTTTTACCTACAATTACTACCTGGCTAACTTTTGTAGGCATCACAGCCAAAGTTAGCATTGAGGAGGGACTTGAACAACGAGAAGCTAGTTTGAATTGTTTGATTGAATTGGCCCTGCGGACATTGGTTCTCCACTTACAAAGTACTCCCTTCTCTTCATGTGTCGTTATATAATGTCTGCATCTGTAACTTTCACTCCATGCATCTGAAGAAGTGAGGATTTTTTACCCACAAAAGCTTATGCCCAAATAAATGTTAGTATTTAAGATGCCACCGGACTCCTTGTTTTTGTGGATACAGACTAATATGGCTACCCCCTGACACGAGGAGCTAGTTGTCTGTCTGGTGTATCAGTTTGAGAAGTATCTTATCTATGCACAGGATAGAATGGAAGAAGTGCAAAGGTCATTGTGAGAATAGTTGGGTTATGTGAGTTTGTTGTTTTTGATCCCAAGTCAGTAAGTTACTCTATAAACACCTCCCTGTAAGATAATGATTGTCCTGAACATCTGAGGTCCACAGTTCAGGTCCAACAGCTGGGTGCTAATCTGTAGTAAAAGCTATAAACAGACACAGGGCTTGTCTACACAGTGCCTTAATTTGCACTATCTGGAATATAAATTCTAATGTGCACCAGCATATTGTCCACTAACTGGCTTCTGTGGACCCTGCTGGCATACAGTGAAAGTTCCCTAGAGTATGTTACTGTAGCCTCAGTACTATATTGGGTGCTCTAGGAAGTGTTTAGTGTGTTCACCATGTAGATAAGCCCACAGTTAGTGTATAAATCAAACACAGTATATACCCACATACAAGGAGCAAGAATTGGACCCTTACTTTCAACTACGAACACATCCTTTCACTATTTGAACTAAAGGTGAACACAGTGGTAGAAAGAGAGCCTGAGACATAAGCCCTTGTATCAGAGGCCTGAGGCCTGAAATTAAGCAAAAACAGACTGTGAGCAAAAGTCAGGCTCTGCCTGCCTGCATGCACACTCACAGAACCTGGCAAGAACAGGGCTGATAGTGAAGAAACACACATTCCTAATAAGTGCTAGGCATGGAACACTCACGCAAACACATTCCAGAAGGGCAGTACCAGAACGTCCGTTACCAAGAATGGTACAAGCATGCTCGTCAAAGATAAGATCAGGATGACAGTATGATGGAGAGAGAGAGGTTTTGATTGAATCAACATGTACAAGGTGATGGGTGGTAGCTAGCCACATCAGAGGGTGGCAACTAACCATGTCAGAAGGGCAATACGTAACTTGTTTGTGTTGGTATATAAAATAGTCTCAGAGGGAATGTCTTCGTCTGGCCTAGGGAGGAACAGAAAGTCCTGCCATACACTGAGCTGGTCCATTGTAACGGGCATACATGTGTTAGTGATTCTGCAGAGTCTGCAAGATACTAGGACCATGCCTCATTGACAATAAACCTGGCCAGGTGCTTTCACTAAAAACAGAGCCTGTGGATTTATTGGGCAGTTCAATGGAAGTCTGCTATCTCCACTATCTGTGGAGAGCTGGGACAGCACACTGAAAAAACGCATGCAGTTGAACATCTGACACACTGTAGTAGATGGTAGTAATAGTAACAGGTAATTATCAGGCCAGCCACTAGAGAACAATATGACTTCCTCCCTCATATGCACAAAGACAGTGTATTATGAGTGAGAGGTTGAGGCTCCAGCAAGTTGTTGATTCTGCAGTCTGGTGTATGCTAGGATGAATTAATTTTGAAATAGATATAGGTTGAGCAAAGATGAAAATGTATGGTGCCATATTGTCTTTCATGTTTCATTGCATAGGGATTCACCAAGAGTGCCCCATTCCATTTGGAGCTGGATGGTGGAAGGTTGATCAGTAGTTGCTGTTTAACCTGGAAATGCAGGTAACTATCCGCTTTGGAAATAGACAGTGAGACTTGACTGAAGCAACCAGTAGTAACTCAAAAGAATAGTCATTTATTAGGAGTGATGGTCTTCTAACAAAGTTGCAACAGAATTGTTCTTGCTATCTCTGGAGAGGCTTTGGGAGTGTTTTACTACAAATGCTGCCTAATTAAGATGGTCTCTCCTGATGCGTTCATGTTATATTATTCATGTGAGAAGGTGGTAGTTTGAGGGTTGCCTCTGGCTTTTATAGCAACTCCTATCTTAAGTAACAAAGGGTGACTCGAATCAGGGAGGATACATTTTGTTTTGAGGTTGGATATCTACAGGAATTGTGTAATGGACAAAAAATCACTTTCAAGGGGAGCTAATATAGATCTATTTTTCCCCATTCTTGAACATAGATAATACACAGATGGCTTATGGTAATAACTGAATACTTTAATATGTTGAAAGTATACACCTCTACCCCGATATAACGCGACCTGATATAACATGAATTCGGATATAACGCGGTAAAGCAGCGCTCCAAGGGGGGGCAGGGCTGCGCACTCCGGCGGATCAAAGCAAGTTCGATATAACGCGGTTTCATCTATAACTCAGTAAAAAATTTTGGCTCCCGAGGACAGCGTTATATCAGGGTAGAGGTGTACTTGGAAAAATATGAATTAAAAATATTTCCATTGATTAGTAAATATCCAGTTTCCTTAATAACCAACCCACTCCTGGTTAAATAGTATATTCCAGGTATTAACTGCTTGCATCATAATTATAAGAATATGTTAAAAATAAAGCATGATTAAGTTGACTTCTGTTGTTAGTGGTTTGAGTTCATTAATAAAGTCAAAGCTGTTAAGCTTCCCAGCTTTATTCCTATTTGATGAATGTAGGCAGCCTTTAGGTTAATAATTTTCCTTCTTATTCTGCAGATTTCATTAAATAATTAATTCATTAGTTTGGGCTGTAGGCAAGTTCCATGATTTCAAGCATTCAGAACATATCCTCTAACAAAGGGAGGAGATGATTTGAAGTTATGCCAAATATACAAAGTTGAAAATTGATATACTATTTCCTGTTAGTTATAATGTGCTAAAATCAAAGGGTAAATTGTTAATATTGCAGTCATGCACAAGTGTCCATTAGAACAACAGCACATTATTACCAATTACTCAAGAATAATGGAAGCTTTACAAGGCTGTTAACTATGGTAACGGAAAGTTTAATCAATTATGGCAGTTATGGATTTCTAAAAATACTTGCAAATTAGAAACCCAAGGTCATGCCAATTGTTTAATAGTGTTTAGGAGGCTTACAGATTTGCTGCTTCATAAAATGCATTGTTTTACAGCATACGTCACATACAATTTCCCTAGAAAAATTATTTAATTCCATTTGCTCAGTCTTTCAGAATAGCTGTGCTAGTTCATTTGAGTATTGACATGGATTCCCCCACATTCACAGAGTAGTTGCACTCCTTCATGGATGAGGCTATTCGTGCCATCTGCTGCAGTATCATATACTCATACATGTAAGATCTCTGAGATTGATTACAAGCATTCTGTGGGATTTACTTCATCAGCTCTGTGAGCTTTTCATACTTAAGAGACCAGCTTGCCATAGCAGATATTTATAAACCTATGAAGCATGAGACTTCAAATCAAATCTACCTATCTTGCTTCTTATTGCAGAATTTAATTTTTTATATTGGAGAAAAGATGATGCCCCATTCTTGTTTGAAATAGATTCATCTTCAGTTAGGCAGGTCAAACAATTAAATTCTGTGTTCAGTGTATACATAACCACAGAAGGCTTATGCAATGTCTGTCTGCATGTCTTTCTGTGCCTTTAAGACCCTGTTCTGCAAGGCAGTTTCAAGCTCAGGAGAAATGGATAGAACTCCATTTGGAGCCAAAAACGCTGCTTCTAAATCTTCCTGCAAACTTTTCAACTGATTATTGTGAGAGACTGCTCACTGACTTGTACATCTCCTGACTACTTTTGGACCAAGGAGTGAATACCCAAGTTAGGCAATTATACTCCGCTCTTCTATTTGGCAGTACAATGTGCTACTGCTAGCAGCATCAAGTTATTTGAGAGGGAAGTTCATTGTCTAGGTATACCGAAAGGAGGACAGGAGACACTTGATATGGATTTTTAGTCAGGCTGCAACTTTATTATATAGATGTCTAGGACTACCTGGTAGATGAAGCGTACAAATCCATGTTTATTCAAATCATTCCACCAGCCCCCCTTTTATCTTCCATCCAGGTCCCACCAGCCAACCCATGGCTTGGATCTTACCATCCACCCCCCTCATAGGAGGGTTAAGGTGGGCTATGAGCATGGTGGGGAGTGGGGGTGCCTGGAGCCAAGAATCTCCATGCCACTGACTGCATCATATGCTGAGGTTCCATAGAGCCAGCGGCATCTGCATTGATTCGTTGCTAGATCTTGGAGCAAGCTCACGAAATCTGTCAAACTGGAAAGGAGACAAGGCATCTGCTATGCCATTATCCATGCCCGGCTCGTGCTTGGAAGAAAACAGATGTTGAGGTTTAAACATTGTAGAACAAATGTCCCAACTTCATAACCCTGTGCTATATGGAAGTTTGGTGATTGATAACCTGTACCACTGCCATGTTGTCGCACCAGAAACACACCCTTTTATTAGCCAGCTCCAGTCCCCAGATAACCACCACAACTAAAATGTGGGGGGAGGGATTCCAAGAAAGTTGTATCACAAACAACCCTGTTTTGCGTCCAGATGGCAGACCATTTCTGGGCACACCACCTGCCTTGATAAAACACATTCCCACACCTTCAAATCCTGCTTTATCTCTCTAGTGACTTGTATGTAATGGTGTGGCCTGGCTATGCCCACTGTTGCCACTGCCATCTGGGCACAAAATGCCTTCCCCGGGGCTACAACCATGCAGGCAAAGTTGAGGTGCCCCAGAATAGATTGCAGGTCTTGTGGCATGAGTTTTTTGGCTCCGACTGCTCTCCTGAGCAACCCCAATAGCTCCTGAAGCTTATCCTGAGGGAGTTGTGGTATGCCCTCTCGTGTCCAGCTTGATCCCCAGGTAGGTCAATGTAATGGAAAGGCCCTCTATGTGTTGTGTGCGCTCTTTTCCCCCCCACTCCCCCCGGGGACCTGAAATGTGTCCAATAGGTAAACACAATCATCTGTCCCAGCTCATCTTGCAAACAAAAAATTATCCAAATAATGCACTAGTTGGTATAGTTCTGCTGCTTGCACCACTGCCTGGTGCAACACTGTACTAAATTTTTCAAATGCTGAACAGGATACCAAACAGCTCATGGGCATAGCCATAGTCAAAATAAAATTGTCCCTCAAAAAAGAAACCTAAAAGGTCAAAATCCAATGGGTGCACCGGCAGCAGTCAAAAAGCAGACTTGATATCAGTTAGCCATTATTGCCCCCGGGCCAGAAGCCCTAACCATGCGAACGGCTTCGTCAGTGGAGGAACAGCACACAGAACATAGCATCAGGTCTATCCCATCATTAACAGAGCTACCTCATGGGTATGACAGGCGATGAATTAATCGGTATGTCCCTGGACCACTCAGATTAATCGGTATGTCCCTGGATTAATCGGTATTGGGGACCAAACCCAGGGGGAAACCCTCAAGTTTTCTAAAGGTAATTGGTCAAATGGCCCAGCTGCCCTGCCCTCCTTTCATTCTTTCATTTCTTGAACAGTATGTCCCATCCCAGTTACTGACTTCAATTTTTTTGAGATCACAAGTCCTATTCCACACAAAGGGGATCTGAAATCCCACAGTAAACCCGTCCCACAAATATATCCCATTTGCCTTGTTAAAGGTTCTCCTGTGGGATTACCCTAACACTGGTGTTAGTGCTTGTGCCTATTGCATCACCACCAACTCATCCACCTCCCCAGCTTGTGTTCTGTCCCCCATAACCTGTTCCAACTGAGCCAAACCCGTGGTTGGCACTTGAGCCACCCCCAGTTCTGTTTCCCCTTGCAATTGTCCCCTACCGCTCCGGCAAGAATGGGCTGAATGGGTCCCAAAACATATCTTGCACATATCTACAGGGGCTGCAAAAAACTATTAAATGCCCAACAAATATTATGTGACTTGTGCCCCTCCTGAGTTTGCAGTGGAAGGAACAGGCCACGATCCATGTGAAATCTTTTTCCCCTCGGAGTCATCCACTCTAACCACAGTGTGTGATGCAGTATGTGCCATCGGATCCCAGTTTGTGTTGCTGCCCTTAATCGAAACTGCTCGTCATAATTAAACCAAGACATGCTCCCAGACGTATGCCTGCCTGATTCTATCCATATACTTAAATAAGGCTGAGCTTCTCTCTGGGTAAGCCTGTACTATAACACCTGCATAAATAAGGAAGGCAGCCTCCCAATTTTCCAACGTTCTAGGCACCCATGGCCTCTTGGATAACTCCTTATTCTGTATTCTCTGTTCCAGCTTACTTTCTGTCAACACCTCCCTGTGCAAGAGGGATAATATGTCCACATACCCCACTTAGGATTTTATCCTTAGTTGTACTGAGCAGGTGAACTCCCATCAGGTAACCCACCCCAGCATAACCATGCTTGGGAAGGCTATCTGTCAACGATCAGTGAGTTGACGTGCCCAGGGGTTTCCACCGCACTGCTGCCCCGCCACACCTGTGTGTGTGTGGGGGGGGGGGAGGCGGTCTTCCCCACCTGCCTGTCTCCCTACTCCCAAACTCATGCCCGTGCTGGGCCTTTCCTGGAACCCAGGCCAGACTCATCACCCACAGATGCCTGAAGCTGTTGTAGCAACTTCAGATTAGCTTGCAGCAGCTGCATAACACCATTAGGGTCTTCAGCAGGGGTGCACCCTCCAGATGTGTCTGATATGGATTCTGGGACTCCCATTCCTGGCCCTGGCCTATTTGTTACCCTGCAAGGCTCACTCCTGTCCCCCTCCAGTATACTCTGAGATGGTACAATTTGAGCCTGGATCCTGCACCTCCCTGAGGCCCGTGCAACCACCACACATTGCAGGGAAGGATATCACCTGTGCCACCTGTCTTTCCCCCCCCCCCCCCAATTTGTCGGTTGCAAAGCACACTCATCCCTGGAACCAGCCTCAGCCCCGTCTCCTGGGTTCAGTGTAAAAGAACATCGCGGTTCTGGGTGGCCCAGTGCACTTTGGAAGCCCCGCATTACTGTGGAAACAACCTCACTGACCACTTGCCGCAAATGACTGCTGACTAACTCACTAGCAAACAGCCTGCTCACCTGCATGTATAGTTATCTCCCCTGGAGCATCCCCTTCCCCCAGTGCATGAGACTTCCCTGGGTGACCTAACACACCACTATAGGGTTCCCCAACCCCTGTCCTGGTAACAACCCCTTGCCCCTGGTGTGGTGAGCCCACTCTGGGCCACCATTTACCCCTTCACTCCCACTAGGACTGCCCTGTGCAGCGTTTGTTACCCCCCACCCCCAGTGAAGGTACATTTATCTCAGTGCTAATCTGGCCACAGCAGGAATGAGGCGAAACCCATTTCCCCACACGTTTGGTAAAAGCAGGGTTGGGACGAGAGGTAGCTAAGCTACCTCCTCTCCCTCCTCCTTCCCCTTCCCCTCCCAATGCCTGGCGATCTGATCTGACATTGAGCAATCACACTAGCTGACTCACCTTCCCTGGAAGCAGCTCCTACCTGGAATGAGCCTGTCCCTCTCTGGGGAAGTGGGGAGCTTCTCCCTGCTCTCACCCTCCTGTGACCATGTGGAGCCATGCTGCTTAGCATGTCTAGATTCTCTGCTGCCTGCTGTTGCCTTGCCTGCTGCATGGAACAAAAGGGGCTCCCCCCGCCCAGGGCTTGAAACTTTTATGGCCTTCAGACCTCACTTTCCTGGGGGGTGAGTCAGCGTTGCAAAGCTCACCACTGTTCACCTTTTGCAGCAGTCTCTGACCTCATTTTCCCCCGGCCTTCCCCTTGTCACAAAACACAGCTGCCCTCCTTCGGCAAGCCCAGCCAACATTTGCCCCACTTTAAGTGTGGTGCAGTCAACTGCTTTATCTAATATTGAGCTTGTGTTAGAGGATATTGAGCCTTTCAGTGGCTGTGTTTTCCAGGTTTCAAATACTACAGTGCCGAGTGCTATAGAAAACCCTAACAACGTTTAATAATTAGGCCAGATCCTCAGCTGTAGAATTCTGTTGACTTCCGTGAGTCCTATTGATAGATCAGTAATAAACACAAACTATTGCCATTGACTAGCTGTGTCTTTTTTTTTCTCCCCCATAGGGAAGTTTGTGGACTTGAGTCAATTCTTAATGGGGGAAATGTCAGCCCCACAATCCATGTTAGTTTTTCAGGGACCAATTTGGGGAGGAGGTGGTGAAATTTCTTGGTAACTTTCAGTGTTTAGCAAATGACTTCAAAATGTATTAAAATGGTTATCAGAATTGTTCATGCACTGAAAGCCTTGGTAAACAGTAACTGTTTAAATGTCTATAATTTGATAAGTCTCAAAACACTTTTTAAAAACAAGTGGTGTGGTTTTTTTTGTTTTTTTTTCAAACTTAAGGCTATTGTCATTGTGCCCATGACCCAGACAGAGGATGATTAAATGCAGAGGCTGCAACTTTAAATGAAGATTTGAATTGCAGTAACTACTCTAAACTACCTGGCAGGTTTGTTTTGGTGCAGTTCTCAAATGTCACCCGGGGCCCCACACACTGCAAACCGGAGGGTGGATGTGAACGCCATGCCCCCTTTAGGTCTGGAAAGCCTGAGTGGAAGCCTGACTCCTGACCCACTCCCCTCCTTCACACTGGAGATACGAGAAATAAGATGAGGGGAGCCACAAGCAGTGCCAGACATAAACACCTCTGCACCATCCATTGTTATGTCCAGGTAGTCCACTGGGTTACAGTGACCTCATGTGGACACTTCCTAATTCCCCATTTACATTGCAACTTGCCAGAAGAAGAGGAGGTAGATGAGGTATTGCTAGAACACATAACCAAAATATCCAAAACACAAGACCTGGTACTAATGGGGACTATAAATATCCAGACATCTGTTAGAAAAGTAATATGGTAAAATGGAAAATTTCCAGTAAGTATTGGGGCAACATTTTGTTTTAGGAAGTAACCAGGAGGACAGTCATTTTAGACATAATTATGACCAGCAGGGAGGAATTGGTTGTGAAAATAGAGCATTTGGATGAAAATGAGCATGAAAGGATAGATTTCTTGATTCTAAGGAAAGAAAACATGAGCAAAACAGAATAAGAACAATGGACTTAAAAAACAAAAAGCAGACTTTAACAAACTCATGAACTGGTAGGTAAGGTCCTATGGGAAGAAAATCTAAGGGATAAAGGAGTTCAGGAAAGCTTACAGTTTCTCAAGGAGACCATATTAAAGGCACAACAGCAAAGTATTCTGATGCAAAGGTAAGATTAAAAAATAGAAAGATAACAATATGCTTCTACCGGGAGTTCCTTATGACCTGAACATCTAAAAGGAATCCTAACAAAAGTAGAAATGTGGACAAAGTGCTAAGGAGAAGTGCAAAATACTAGAACAACCATGAAGGGACAAAATCAGAAAGGCTAAAGTACAAAATAAATTACACCAACCAAGCAAAATTAAAGAACTTCTTCTTATTGCCTTTTAATACATTAGGAGAAAGAGGAAAAATGAAGGAAAGTGTAGGTCCTCTGCTTAGCAGGGAAGGAGAAATGATGACCTCAAGAAGACTGAGTTAATGCCTATTTTGCTTTAATCTTCACTAAAAAGGTTATGCTGATTAGCTACTCAACACAATTAATATTAACAAGGGGAGAGGAACATAGGCCAAAATAGGGAAAGAATAGGTTAAAGAATATCTAGCTATGTTAGAAGTAATACAGTTGGGAGTGCTGGATGAAATTCATCTTAAGGTACTTAAGAAACTAGCTGAAGCAATCTTGGAACCATTAACAATTATTTTCAAGAACTCCTGGTAGATGGGTCAGACCCCAGAGGATTGAAGAAGTTGCTATGTTTCTCCTATCTTTAAAAGGGGGGACAAAAGACCCAGGGAATTATAGCCCCATCAGTCTAACTTCAGTACGTGGAAAGGTACCGGAAACAAATTACTAAACAACCAATGTATAACCACCTAAAGGATTAGAAGGAATCTCCAGCATGTATTTGTCAAGAACAAATAATGTCAAATCACTAATTTCCTTCTTTCACAGGGTTACCAGCCTAGTGGATGGCGGTGGGGAAGCAGTAGACACGATAGCTCTTGGGTTTAGTAAGACTTTTGACACTGTCCTATATGACATTCTTGTATGTAAAGTAGAAACATGTGGTCTAGGTGAAATTACTATAAGGTGGGTGTGACAGGTCCCCACCCCCCTTTGAGGTGCTGCCTGGAACAGGGGCACCATTGAGCCCGACTGACCCACCAGCCTGGGGTCCCTTTCACCCTTCAATGTTGTGACAAGCTGCAGACATGCTCCCAGTCTCACACTTTCACTAGCACACAGATAGGGACACACCCAGCTACAGAAACACAGACCCTGAAATCAGCTCTGCATGGGAAGGCTCAGCTAAGGAAATTTCCCAGTACTCAAGTGCACACCCCTCTCTAGAGGGTAAACCCCAAATTGTACTGTCTTGCACTGCACAGAGAACTGTACAGCGTAAGCTCATTAAATTTGCCCCCTCCCTCAATGTGGAGAGGGATAGATACAGTTTACTGCCCCAAATTGATTTCCACACACACTGGTTCTAGACCAAACGAAACAAGTTTATTCACTAAAAGAGAGATGTTTAAGTAATTATAAGGGATAGCAAACCGATCAAAGCAGATTACCTAGCAAATAAAACAAAAACACAATCCACCCTTAATACTCTAATGAAATTGGATATGAGAAGCAAATTCTCTAAATTTTGTTCCCTAAATGTTGTTCTAGGCAGTGCAGCTTGCTTTCAAGACTCCCTGCAAACTTTCTAGCAGCTTAAAACTCCAGATATTCCATTCACCGGCTAGACCACCCTCTAGCCTGGGTTCAGCCCTTCCACTAGTTCAGTCCTTTTTGTTTCTCAGGTGTTTCCAGCAGTCTTCTTTCTTGGGCGGGGAGTCAGTGAAGAACAAACCACAGTGATGTTACTCCCCTCCATCCCCAGGTAAACACATTTGTAATAGATGCATAGACCATATTCCTAACTTCAGATACAAAAATGATACATGCATACAAACAGGATAATCATATTCAGTAAATTATAACCTTTCCAATGATGTCTCACATGCCTTATCTTGCATAAAATACATCAGTTATGCCATAATCCTATAACTATCACTATGAAGAATATGGGGGCATAGTGCCACAGTGGGTGTGCAATTGGTTGAAAGATCATACTCAAAGAGTAGTTATCATTGGTTTGCTGTCAGACTGGAAGGATGAATCTAGTGAGGTCCCACAGGTTAGTCCTGAGTCTGTGACTGGTCAATATTTTCATTAATAACTTTGGCTAATGAAGTGAAGAGTGTGCTTATAAAATCTCTGAATAATGACAAGTTGGCAGAGGTTGCTAGCACTTTAGATGGGATTGGAATTCAAAATGACCTTGACAAAGTTGTTGGAAAATTGGTCTGAAATCAAGAAAATGGAATTCAGTAAAGACAAATGTGAAGTGCTACACATAGGGAGGAAAAAATCAAATGCCCAACTACAAAATGGGAAATAACTGGGTAAGCAGAAGTACTGCTGGAAGGGATCTTGGAGTTTATAGTGGATCACAAATTGAACGTTTCAGCAATGCAAGGCAGTTGCCAAAAAGGCTAAAATCATTTTGAGGTGTATTAACAGGAGAGTCGTATGTAAGCCACCAGAGATTATTGTCCTGTTCTTTTCAGCATTGATGAGTTCTTAGGTGGAAATCTGTCCAATTCTGGGCACTATGCTTTAGGAAAAGGTGGATAAATTAGAGTTCAGAGGAGAGCAACAAAAATAAGAGGTGAAGTTTAGAAAACCTATGAGGAAAGCTGAGTGGTTGTGTTTTTTTTTTTTTTAAGGGGCATGTTTATTCTTGAGACCGATGAGTTATTTTATGGCTGCTAAGTCTGATGTGCAAGTGACAGTGCCATGCACAGATAGGGCCAGGGCCGGCGCAACCCATTAGGCAACCTAGGCGGTCACCTAGGGTGCTACAATTTGAGGGGCGGAGACTGTGGCGGCATTTTGGGACGGGACCTTCCGCCGCCTATGTGGGGGGCGGCATTTTGGGGCGGGATCTTCCGCCGCCTAGGGCGGCAGAAAAGCTGGCGGCGCTTCTGGGTAGGGCACACCCACACACTAGCAGTACTCTGAATCAGAGTAGCAGATTCATTCTCCTCTGATGCCAGTCATCACAAACTTCATTCAGTCTGTATTGTAATAATATTTATACAAAATGTGCCCTGTTAGGTATCATTTGAAAACTAATAATTAGCGAGTAAATAATATGGTGACCTGTATGTAGCAACATTATTGAAGGCATGAAATCCCTGTCTAACTATATTGGTGCATGTTCCAAACTGCACAGCCCTGCTCAGGCAGAAGTAATGTCCACAAAGAAATGTTTACCTCTGTTTACATATAAGTAGCAAACAGGGTCCTTGAGACAGCAGGGAGAGGAGATAGCACGAGACAAAGCAAATTTTACGTTTCAGCAAACACAAGTGAGGAGAAGGAATCCGATGGTGAAGGAGGCTCCATGCTCTGTTGCCTTCTTTGCTGTTTTTAATTAAACTTTGCTTTGAGGGGTAATTCTCAGAAGAACCAACTTCAAAGGTTAACAGGACTATAAAAGAGCCATCTCTCTTTCAGTTAAGAAGACAAAGGAACCAGCCCTTTGGCTTTAGGGGGCGATCCTGACCTGGAAATTTGGTAAGCCATGTTGCTGTGTACATGTGGGAAGGATTTTACCTTGAACCAAGTCTGTCATAGTAAGTTTTAGCTGTTAGAAAGTGTTTTATCTTGTAACTATTTTTGACTTTAATACTTGATGCTTGAATTCATTTAAAATCTTGTCTTGTGATTTTTTTTTATTTAAACCAATTCAGTGCTGTTTAAACTGAACCGTTTAGTAGCTACAGTTAAAGTAACAGACTGATTATTGACCTTTTTACAGGAACAACAGACTTTTAACTGTCCATCCCTATCCTGGACTGTGGCGAACACACGCTTTGGGGGAAAATTTGGGACTGGAAGTGTGTTTGGGGGTCACCCTGCAAGTAGTAGCCAAGGCTGGTGAAAATCAGAGTGACTGGAGTGCCGCTGATAGGCGGCTGAGGTCCGAGCTGCTGGACAAGGGCTGCAGCTATGCACAGATATTCAGGGTGTGACCTACATGATGTTAGCCTTTTTGTGAGTGGCCCAGGTTCAGAACTACAATAACAAAGCATTGTGAGGCACCTCAGGTTGCAGGGCAGGTGGAGACACAACCTCTCACTGGTCTGGTTTGCACAACAGAACTTCACAGTAATTAAGCTCTGGAATAGTTTTCCAAGGAGGATTGGAGGTTTTTAAGAACACGTTACAGAAACACCCGTCAGGAGTAGTCTAGATTTATTTGATGTTGCCTTAGTGCAGGGGGATGTACTCGGTGACTTCTCAAGGTCCCTTCCAGCCCTACGTTTTATGAGTCTATGAAAGTTGCAGCACTTGTAACCTGACCACTAAAACCAGATCTCATGGATATCTGTGAAAAGTGGGAAAAATCCCTCACAGTAATTGGCCAATTTTGCCATGTGGTAAAAATTCCTTGCAGATGCTCTGATTGGTGACTGTCCTACCCCTCAGCATGACCAGAAATCCAGCTAGTAAGTTAAGGGTGGGACTGACACTGGGAGCCCATACTAGGTACCCTGGCTAGATAGCAAACTAACAACCCAACCCCCCTCTCCTTGCATCACCACCAAATTGGAGCCAATCACCTGGCCACAGGCCAATGGTAGAAGCAGTGGGAGGGGCAGGCCCTGCAGTTAAGATCTCTGTACCTCTCCAGCCCCAGATGGTGTCTCCACTGCTCCCAGCCATATCAAGGCTGAACACCAACTAGCCAGGTGAATTTTTTTTATGTCAATTTGAATTTAAAAAAAACTTTACGTAGGCCTAACAACCTACTTTTTGTAATGTGTGGATTTCAAATGGTTAGTGATAACATTTACAATTATTTCATTTTTTAATAAATGATTTTCCTTCTCAGGTTACAGCCTTTAGTTTGGAAGGATTTAAAATGATAAAGAAAATATACTCTCCTATTCATATGTGCTGGACCGACAGGTGCAGGGGGTGCATTGTATCCCCTGGCTTGAAGTAGATTCCATTATATACAGGGTTACGAGTTTGATTCAATGTCTCTGAGCACTCCCACTATAAAATAGGAGGAGGGGTGCTGGAACAATTTGTAAAGGAACTATACCGTCTGACTTGAAAAACAGCATGTTAGAATTTCTGATGCGATCAGACCTTGTACTGAATTGGTGCCTCCTTTTATAATGACTTATTAAAAAACTGACCTTTTCAAGAAGCAACTGTAACTGAGGATCCTGCCCACTTGAGACCATAAAATATTGTAAGCTTTAGGACTTTCTGCACACATCTAGTTATGAATTATGGCTGACCAAAGCAAGTTTGCAGACTTAATACACTTCTCAGATGTAACTTAGTTACGGTATGGCTAGAAACAAAGAACTCAATGTGAGTAGGAAGGGCGATAGTTGGCAATTTTTTTATAAGCAAAGGCATGTATATTGCCTTTTGTCCTCCCCCTCCCCCTCCCCCCATTATGATGGAGCAAAATTTCTAATGGAAACATTTAGTGAACATTCTATTATTTTTTTTGCCCATTTTCAGAGCATTTTACATATGCCCTATTCTTTTGTGAATAGTGTGGTCCTTTTGCAAACTTCACATTTAATCTCCCAAACATCAGGCCATATTCTACCATGTTCTGTGGGGGAAACTACAAGTCTATGGAATCTCTGGAGGAGGGGGGCAAAAACCTGATGGCAGGATATGAATAATGGAAAACTATACATTTACAGCTTTGTTTTAGAATCAAAGCTTTCTGCACAGCTACAAGGAGTTTCAAGGTGGCTTCCTATTCCCAACTCTGAGTCAGATATGTGGTGGTTTTAAAAACTGTTAAAATTGTAAACTATCCTTTCAAATTTTGGGGCTTCTCCAATCCTGCTTGAAGTCTAGGGCGATTTCTAGTGAGTGTAATCTAGGTCTAGCAGCAGACGGTGTACAAAGAGCTAGCCTAGAGTAAGGATGGTGAATTATGCCTCTCTGCCTTAGGGAGCAGCCTGCTTTCTCACTCTCTGTTTTTGGCTCTTCTGTGTTTAAGGTTCTGTATTTTAAAAAATAAAAGCAGTGTTATGCTGCAAACTTCCACAAAGAATATTTGATTTTTATCTATTTTTTTTTGTCTGTATGAACGTAACAAACACATGCCAACAAAAGCACATTTGGAGCAGAGCAGGTTTAAAAAAAAATAGTGAAAACTTTGTTTTATTTTCCCCTCAACATCCCTTGCATTCCCACTCCTCTAATAATGTTAAAGAAAATTTCTCAACCTTTTTATTTATCTTTGATTTCTCAGGTGGAAAAATATTCCCTAGTCAGATTTAATTTTGAGAAGATACGTTGTATAGTGTATGTTAAGGTTCTCAGACTTTGGACTCTTCCCTCTAGCATGAGACCATTGCCTCTCTAGTCCTTTAAGTCTACATTTTAAAAGTTGTCTGCTGGCTCTAAGTGCTACACTTGAGGTACCTAAGGGGCTGAATATTTTTGTATATGGGGTGGGTTTGGGGCAAAAGATTATATTGACCACCAAAAAGTTGTTTCTTTATATGCTTTCAAAGATTTTGGATCAGTTTGAGCTTCACTGTGTTTTAATTATTCCTGTAACATCAAATCATATTAAACAAAATCTAAATAAAATAACTTCAGGCCCTACCTTTCAAATACAATACATCCATTTAAAGCAGGCCCTACCTTTCAAATACAATACATCCATTTAAAGAATGTGCCCTTAAATATGGGCACATTCTTTCTATGCTCTGCATCTTTATAGTCATCATGATAGCTCAGCACCAAATTAAAAAAAAATGTATTCCTTCAAAATCTTATGCCTACATGTAAGTTTCTCACCTAAGCAGTCCCATTAACTTCAGTGGGATTACTCATGTGAATGAAGTTAAGCAAGTTCATGTATGTTTGCAGGCTCAAAGGCTAAAGATAGCACTAATTCAGTCCAAAAGGACCTAAATAGTAGTAACCCTAGTGTCTAAGTGCCCTAGTCAAATATCAGGAGCCCATTGTGCTACGTGCTGTACAAAAAGATCCTGCCCCAAGGAGCTTACAGTTTAATTATAAAATGGGAGACAACAGAAGGAAAAAATGAGAAAATGTTGGTCATCCTGATAGGCAGTGGTCTCTGCACTCCTCCATTCCCTGCTTGAGGCTGTTACAGTGCTTAGTTTCTTTTTTTATTCCTCCCATAAACACCCTGTTCTCTTGCGTCCTCACCATCCTCCACCACCTCACGGGAGAAAGTGTGCAAAGATGCTAACTTCTATTGTGTGCTTTAGACTTGGGCTCAATGTGATCTCTTTTAATAGAGTTCTGCAGCTTATAGCCTGATTTAGGGTGTACTAATATTAATTTGGATAATATGGGAATTTAATTTATTCATTTTTAATTTTAATTTTATTTTGATTTAAGTAACAATATTAATACTAATTAATTACGAATATTAATAGTATGGGTTTTAGGCTCGCCAATCTGTTTGATCAGAAGATAAAAGTTCTTGTCCTGAATCAGGCTCCACAGAATTTACAAAGGACCCTGGGGGTATGACAGGAAGCTCACACTGAGACAGGTATAGTCTTAGACTTTTTATTAAAATCAATAATAGTAAGTAAATGGTAAAATACCCAGAGTTACAGAGTTACAATTGCATTACTGCTGTTCAAAAGATACATATGCTAATAGAGTATTATATGCAACAAAGCTTTGGTTAATATACTCACACCCTTCCTTGATAACCTGGTGGTAAGTGACACAGGACCAGCCTTGCAGTTCAGGTTTCTCAATTCTTGAGTGAGGGATGCAGTGCTTAGAAGAAATCTAATGCTAAGAGCTATCAAAACTAAATTAGGGTTTACTTGACTAACTTAAACTAAAGAATAAAACTTAGGGAACCCAAGCTTAGCCTAGTTCTCTTGAAACTTAAAGTTTAAGAAGAACAAGTACAGCCTACTGATAATAGCAGTCATTGTAGATAGAGTGGAGGAAGTAAGTGAGAATAGAGTAAAGTGAGAAATGGAGATGGAGCAAAGTGAGAAATGAAGTACTCTATTGAGGTGGGTCACTTCTTTTATAGGGCAAATGCTGGAAATCCTTCATCTTATGCCCAAATTTCATTCCTCACCCACAGAAATGTTAGGGTACACTTACCCCATAGGCTAATATGTATGTGCGTATTGATGACAGGTATGTATGCACATCAGTCTCTTGTGGTGTATTTGTTAAGTCTGTGGGTACAACATTGAAACCCCCCTATGCCATTCTTCATTGTCTATTGGTCTAGGTCAGGCCTGCACAACATGCAGCCCGCGTGGGCTCACTGTGCGGCCCGCGGGGGGCGAGTAGGCAAGCGGCGGGTGAGGGAGGGGGGCTGAGTAGGCGAGCGGGCGGGCAGTGGCAGGGAGTGAGTAGGCGAGCCGGGGGGTTAGGGGGCTGAGAAGGCAGGCGGGCAGTGGCGGGGGGGCAGGTGAGCCAGCGGCGGGGGAAGGGGGGGCTGAGGAGGCGAGTGGGCGGGCAGTGGCGGGGGGTGAGTAGGTGAGCCGGGGGAGGGGGGCTGAGGAGGCAAGCGGCGAATCGGTGGCTGACCTGTTCTACTGATCTGGTCTGGCTCCCATCCCCTCTCCAAGGGTTGCAGCTGTCTGGAGGTGCCTGCCTTCCACTCCTTCCTCATTCACACCTCATTCATTCAACAGGGCAATTGATTACAAAGTGGGGGGGAAGATCTTATTCCACTTCTAGCAAAAAGACATTTTTCTTTTACCTTAATTATACTATCTTAGGGGCCCGCTTTAACATATTACTGAGGTTCAATACTGCTGTTTCGGTGGGGCGGCGCTGGGGAAGGAGGGTTTGTTTCCGCGGGGCAGGTGGCACTGGGGGTGGGGTGGGGGTCGGCGGCGCTGGGGGGTTGTTTCCGGGGGTGGGCGGCGCTGGGGGGGGGGGGTGTTGTGTTTCGGGGGCGCTGGGTGGTGCTGGGGGGGTTTCGGCGGTGCTCGGGGGGGGGGTTGGCGGGGCCGGGGGGGTTTCGGCCCTCAGCTGTTTCCTTTGGAGTAATATGGCCCTCGCCGCTTTACGAGTTGTGCAGACCTAGTCTAGGTAAAGGTCTTAGACCTAGGCTAGGCACTTTATTTGGGTATAGGAAAAACAAGATAAAAGGTCAACTTTGCTTTTCTGGGTAAAAGGGCACAGGATCTAGATATGCTAACTTTGCTTTAGCTTAACATACAGGATATGGCCTGTAGGTCTCTTGCATTACAGCCAAACTTACTTTAATATAAATCTATAAACCTATTACACTAAACCAAATTCTTAAACTATAAGAAAAAATAAATAAATAAATAAATATATAATATTATCATGTATGTAAGCAAGCAGGTTAGTCCTATAGGCTACAACTTCAGGGTCCTCTGCTGAGAGGCCTCAGTCTTGAGCTCCTGATAGTTTCATCCTGGGCTTTGTCAACCACAGCTTCTTTGAGTGCAGCTCTCTCTGTAGGTCACAGACTGAGAAGGACTGAGAGCCTATTAAGGATCTTAAAAAATTAAGATCGGGACTGTGAGTAGGATCTACAAATGGATCATTTGTGGAGAAGTCCTAGTACACAATAGAAGTACTCTAAAACCATAGAATTTAATACACATTGGATACACAGTAGAAATTTATATATGTCTTTATAAAAAATTGAGACAGATGTTCCTGTGGTGTATTCAAGTGTAAAAATTACTAGCTGTCCCTTTAAATCCTAAGGGGTTTACTGGTCCTGCTTCGGGACTTAGAGGGAAGTGTGCAGTCTGTCCTCTACCAGTCAATTTCCAAAGAGCCAGCCTAGGACATGGGGTTGAGTTGTGCCTCACCGCTTTAGGTAGCGGTCTACTTTCTCTCTGCTTCTCTGTATTTGGTGGTGGTTGGATATTAAAGTTCTGGATTCTTAGGGGAAAACAGTAGTTACTCTTCCTGACAGATTGCAATGTATCTTTGTTTCGAAATGTGTGTATGCCATGACCATAAGTTCCCTCTCTTCGTAAATGTTATGAGACTTTTTGATAAGGCTGGAGAGGCAGTGGGCCTTTGGGGACACCGTAAATGCAGTACAGATCAAGAGGGTGGATTTTTTTTTTTTAAAGGCCTTGGGTGTTGGGATAACTCTGCCTCCGTTTCAGGGCGTGTCTATGTGTGGGTTTTAAACTGGATCAAACTGAGGTTAATCTGGTTTGCAAACACTTGCATGCACATGATGAAACCCATCACTGCACATGTACTCTGCATTTATTGGGCATCCTCTTGCAAAGTGGACTAAAATTGTTTTGAATTGTATTAGTTCAGTGTTTGTATACATGCAGTTGCTGCATAGCATTGGAAGCATGCAGAAAGTGGTATCGCACAATACTTTGTAGGTCAACTGTTACTGGCCTGTCTGTTTACTTATGCATCCTGTTACGTTTCCAGGATGGCTCTTCCCCCTTTTAAAAGCAGACCCAGATTTTGCCCATTTACTCCTGAATCCCAGTATATCATTGTTCTGGTGATACAATTGTGATAGCACTCCTGAAAGCCCACAACATGTCTCACATAGCTGCTTCAAGCTATGCTGAGACCCTACATCTCATTGCTGTCTGCAGAGAAGTATCACTTCATGAAGCTCTTTTGGCCAGGCACAGGAATGAAGACCCTTTTGCGGATATTGCTAAGCAGATGTCGTGAGGGGCCATGATTGGGATGCCAACCAGTGCTGGATAAAGAACAAGCAGCTCAGGGGAAAGTACATTTAAAAAAAGGGATAGAGACAATTTGGTAGGACACATGGGACTTGTTCACTTTTGGATGAACTGGGAAGGATTCTATGCAATTACAGGGCAACTGTCCCAAGAGCTATTAGGAGCCCGCTGCCTGCATTTCCTCTTCTCCTCCCTCTCTTTCCCCCCCCCCCCGTTGTGGATGATCAACTTGAGCCATTGGGGGATGAGCAGGAGAGGGGCAGCCCCCTGAGAACCAGGATCTTTTTGGGATTCAGGATCTCAATGACAGCCAGCTGGAAAGCCAGCTTCAGTCCTGCCCTGCTACAATGGATCCCGATTGCTGCCCTGCATTGGTCAAGCCAGAGTCCCTGCCAGAAATCCAGGCCAGGACTGAAGAGTTTTAAGTTCTTCTGGCAGGAACTTTGGCATGTAATTACTTATCTTAACAACTTATTGTTAGCAGCTGTAAGCCAGCAGAAGCTGCCCCCCCACACACCTTTTGCTGTTTCAAAATGGCACATGCTAGCATGGTTCAGTTGCACTCTGTACCTCATCCTTCTCCTGGCCCACCTCCCACAGCAGATGTGAATACCGAAAGCATTCATTTGTGCAAAGTTCCAACAGTTCACAGAGACAATGCTTACAGGAAAAGACATTTGGTTTGTTTTTGTAGTTTACATGATGTATGCATGTCAAGGCACAGACAATAATGCTCCTGTGTATGGCTTCATTAGCCAGGGCACCAGAGGATAGTCTGGGTTTCCCAGAATAACCACGCTAACCTCGACACCATTAATGACCACAGTGGTCCTAGGGCCAAAGGTAAGTCCTGTATCCATTAATTTAAATAATACTGAGTTTCATAAGATCCTAGCATTATGGACCGTCCACTGCCTTTGTCTGTAAAGTTGCCACTGGGTTCACTGGTCCTTGGAGCACTAAAGAAATTTACCTCTTTCTGTTTATAAATTCTGTGCTTTACCTAGGGGAAGAGGCAAATGATAGATACATGTGTTCCATCAGTTGCACTTCTAGTTTGGGAACCCCATGAATGCAAAGCCATCAACAATCTCCTGAGCATTACCCAGTTTCATGATCCAGTTAGACAACTTGTTATCAATGGTAGAGAAGATGTGCAGGAAAATGGCCCTAACAGTTGATCACCCCATGCTGAAATTGACTGACTATAGACAGGTAACCTTCTGGGGTGTGTGGCTTCCAGCTGGCAATGGTGACCCATTTCTCTATAGGTATAGGACACAGCATGTTGGTACACTCTCATTGAAGCTCCAGGGCCAGTTCTGCATAGAGCTCAAAAATGGTAGTTGCCCCCATCCTGAAGTGGGATAACCAGCTTTGGCAAGAGAACATCTGCAGAGTGATCCTCCCACCAATCCATGTTGGTTTCCCAGGCCCAGAAATGGCACTGAATGCTGTGCTGGTGATCCAGGAACTGGTTTTCTTGTTCCAGCAGTTCAGTGTCATCCTGTTCTTCTTCTGCCCCATCCTGCTGCCAGAGGAGCCACTGCTGACAGAGTGTTTTCTATGCCAAACCAGCTATCAATAACATGCAAACATAACCTTGCTTCACTAAAAGAAATTTTAGTTCATATAATTATGCCCTGAGCTTTTTAAGCAGGCTTGTAAGTAGTGAGTTTAGAAGAACTTGGCCTTTGTTTCATACACAAATTAAAATGAAGTGCCTTTACTAGAGCAAGGAAAAAATTCAGGGCCATTTTAAGAGAGAAGGAACATGTTGGGCATGATGTTAAATGGCGAGTCAGTGCTCTGTTCAATGTAATCTCAGATAAAGATTGAACTCTTCTATTATTACAAGTGTTACACTAGTATTATGCTGACTGTCAAATATCATGGTTGTCTTGTTTTTTCCCCTCTGTTTGGAAAGGCTAGTAGGTAATTAATATGGTTTCTGTGAGTCAAGACTTTTGCCTGAGAAATGGTAGGAAGCAGTGATAAGAAAAAGTCCTGTGGAGGCACTATGAAAGATTAATTTTTGAAATAAGCACAAGTTGTGCCTTTATTATAACGTATGGTTTTCTGTTTAGAGTTTCTTGGCATAGGGTAAGGAGAAATGCTCTTTTCATATCACCTTAGGCCACATGTGACACCAGTAGTAACTATTGTACTTAACTTTTTTTGTATGGTTTATATTTTATTAAAGCTTACTACTATTCCCAAATGTTTTAACTGGGGAAGCATTGTCCATCAAAATGGTATTAAGTGGCAATCAGAATGGTAAATTTTGTGATCAATTCTATCAGTAATAGTAGAATAAACAGCTATACAAAACTGAGCATCAACTGAGGAAAAACATGTTGCATTGATCTTATTTCTTTGTGAGGGCTGGTGAGGTGAGTGCAACTCCCCTCACAATTCTAAATATGTTCACATTGTGCTTGATTTATCTAGTCAACAATTTAGACCCACTGAACCTAAATGTTACCAGACTGCTCCTGAGTAAGCATGACCTGCAATGATCTCCAAGTAGATCTGCTAATGAGGTTAGTGCAGATGATTACATTGTAACCAGAAAAAGAGGAGGAAAGTGTTGCCCCCCCACCCCCAAAAAAGTTTACAGTACTACACAAATAGCTTAATTTTCATCTTAAACTGAGGACTAAAAATTGAATGGCTACATAGTCACTACAACCAAGGAACTTTTAAAGCTGTGGTTGAATCATCTGACCTTTATTTTTTGTCTGTGTGGATGCTGGGCAGTGACTTTAAATTCCTATACAGTTGGAACCCTGTCTAATCTTGGCAGGTGAAATCAGCGATTTAGAAATCTCAGTAGGTGAAAATAAATGCATGTAAAATTTAAAAACATCTTTGTGATATAGGAATTTTCACACTGTGAAAATAGAAATGTGCATTCACATTTGTGATCCCACAAAAATGGAGATGCTTAATTACATGTGAAAAATATGCTTCTAAGCCTCAAAGGCTGACCATGGGGAAATACTTCCTTAATTGTAGCTGTTTCTACTCTTGATCTGAATTTATACTGAAGGGATCAGGGGAGTGTGATGGGGTGTTACTTAGCACCTGATTCCTCTCAGGTGCTAAGTAATCCCTGGATTAAGTGAGGGGAGCACATCTGGGGAGGAATGAGCTGGGATGGATTTACAAATACAGGAAACTGGTAGCAGAAAGAGGGGGTTGCTGGGAAAGGCTGTAGTCTCTCACTAGGAGGAGGGAGTGGTGAAGCTGGTAGACCCAGGGAAGGAAGTGAGAGCCAGAAGATTAGGAAAGGGCTCAGGGGAATGAAGCACAGTCTGGGGTGGAACAGAGCTTGACTGCTGACTGCAGGGTCCCTGAGCTGGAACTTGGAGTAGAGGTAGAGGTGGGCCTGAGTTCCCCTGCCAGCCACTGAGGGAACCTCACCATAGGGCAATAAATACCAAGATTGCCTGAGCCTGGTTTTGGGAAGAGCATTTCCAACCCTGGAAGAGGAAACCGTTTGGTGACCTGGCCAGTGGGAAGGGCATCAACCTTACAAGCTATTCCCCAGAGTGACCAGGAGGGGGTGCCATTCTATCAGTGAGGGAAGTATCCTGTCACATGGAGGAAGGAATTAGAAGAGGGACCAAAATCAGAGTATATTGCAATGGTGTGTAGGAACATCATCCATATGATTACATTTTTATGGTGAAAGAGCCAGTCTTCCCCCAAAATGTGCAATCTAATAGGATGTAGACAGCTGAAGGGTTGGAGAAATGGCTTTAATATATAAGCAGAGTGATCAGTGTGATGACAAACACTGTAGTTGTTGGGCTTTTTAAAGTTAAGAACACTCTATTTCCCTGCCTTCCCTACCCTCCTTCCTTAGTGTTTCATGCCTTTCTGCCTCACTGCTTTCAATGTCCTATGCCCCATCCATGCTCCCACTTCCCCTTCTTCCAAGTACCATTGATCAGCATTTATTCATGAGATAAACAAAAGTAATAGACAAATAAATGCCATAGGGCCTGATTGAAACCCTTGTCAATGGGACTCCTTCCATTGATTCAAGTGGATTTTGGATCAAACCCTTAGCCGGCTAGTTCTTGTAGGCATTGCAGAGTAAGTAAGTCTTCGGGAGAGATTTAAGTGTGAAGGGTGGCTTGTGGACCAGTTCAGAAGGATGTTCCATGAATAAAAGCGATGTAGGGAAGGTTGGAAAGTTTATGCAAATGACTCCCACTTTTGAGTTGGTAGATAGTCACAATAGTTAAATCATCCAATAACTTTTATCATATGGGCACTATTGATGGAGGTTATAGAATTGATAAATTCCCCTCCAGGTAGCATTTTCTGTAATGATTAATCCCAACATTGGAGATAAACCTGAACTTCGAATCCTGGATCCACAGTTATCCCCCACACTCAAACTTGAGGGTAGCTTGGATCTATATCTGAACTTTGAGGCTCAGTCCTATCTTTATAATGTCCTCAATCACTACAGTTTAAGACCAACTTACACCCAGTCTTCCAGAAAATCTGAGTCTGGATTTGAATTTTATAGTTTAGATCTTATCACTGGTCTTTATTGCATGATTTTGCATTGGGGGAAGTTTTACTCAATATATCTGTATGAGAGAAGTTTGAAAATGATTGGATTTAAGTAAGTTCTGTGATATAACAATTTCAAAGAATGTATGTAATGTACAAAACATAAATTACTACTTTCTGTTGGTGGAATTTTTTTTCTGTCCAATTTTATCAATTTATTCATGTTGGGGATTTGGAAAGTTGTTAATGTAAACAAAAACACATTTTAATGTTAAATATGTGAACAAAATTGACTGTTTCTCATTGACAATATCATTCCCAGTCTTAAGTTAAGAATTCGTGTTCAACACAAACTAGTTTTAAATAAGTGATTTGATTAGTAATTTGCACATTTGCATTTGTTTTCTTTCCCTGGATTAATACATTCCCCTCGCCACCAACAACCTTTTTTTTTTTTTTTAAAAGACAAGCTAAATGTTTTATTTCACATACATTTTGTTGCCAGGCACACAAGGTTTTAATCAAGTAATGGTTGATAACCATAGTTAAAAAGAATATTAACTGAATGATGAATGTAGCATAATTTGCTTATGTGCAAGATTGTGTCCTCTTTAAGGGAAAAAAAGTTTCCTTGCCCTAAGTCCCAATTGGTTCAGCACTCTCTCCAGAAATGTCCTTAAGATTAATCTTCTCCTGATGGACACAAATCCAGTGCAATCCATTCATCCTCTGCTTCCCCATTGCTGGTCAGAGCCACATCTTCACGCTGCAAAGATCTAAAGGAATGTTCAATGGCTCAAGTTGAGCCAGAAAGGGCAGGAGCAGATAAGATGACCATATTAATGGGAGGGTAAAATTTGAAATGTTCCAGAATGTTAGGGTAACCCATATTCTCCATGAGCATTCCGCTATGAAATCACATCTCAAACAACATAGCTGTATCATTGAAAATAATTGTGCCATGCACACATTTGAACATTTTTAGTTTCTTGAAAGTCACTTGGGAAGGATTATCTTTAGCAAGATGAATCCTGGTTGGTTCTCTAAAGAAAACTAAATGATGCAAAGCTGCAAGCAGAGTCTGAGTAAGGTTTAAGCAGCAAGAAATGGTAATGGGCAATAGATCTGCTTTGGTAATTGACTCAATTAATCTGCCATGATCCTGTCTGTGGACCTCTGACTTCCATTCCTACTTCAGCTGCTAGTTTCTGAATATCTTCCATTATTTTGATGATGCTGATCTCATCACTTTTCCAGTGTGGCTAATTTGATTCTGTTTGTTCTTTTTATATAAGCCTGATGTGTAACAGACTCCTTAGCAAAGGGTTCCCTGTTCTCTGCAAACAACTCTCACCTCAGACATGACAAACTCACTACATCAAACACATCTTACAGGATATATGTCTATAGAGTCACATAAAATATCTACAGAAAGCTCATTAATTGTCAAGACTCGTAATCATTCTGACATGTATGAACAGGCAATATTTAAGGAAGAATGTATTTGTACTGAAAGTATGCTTTATGGATCTGGCATAAAAATTAGTCACCAGGGGATAATATGCCGCAGTGATGGTCCATTCAAGCAGGAGGGAGGAGTTGTCATTCAGCCCTGTTTAGCTAGTGCTGTAATGCAAGGCTCAATTGTTTACCCTTGCTCAATAACAAGACTTTGGGTGGAAAGGCATCAGAGTCAACTGCAAACAACCAAAACTCCTTGAAGGTATTACATTACAACAAGACAGGTTCACCCTGTCTATGGATAGCAACTAAACTAAAAGACTGTTTCAGTATAATGTAGAGGAGGGAAAGGTCCTCTGACTCCATTCACTAAGGAAACCCCTTGTGAAGCAGGGATGTATTCATGAATGTTTGGATGCTTGTCCTTGTGAAACCAGCCAGTACTGCAACAGAGTGAACTTGGAGGAAGGGAGAGAACCTACTTTATTAATAAAGTATAGAGCCAGGTTTGTGTTGTACAATTTTGTTTTGTATTGTAACTATTTGTTTCCATAACTTCCTCTCATTTCTAGTCAAATCTTTATCCTGTCTTAAATCAACTCTTGTTTTATTACTGCTGTGTGGCATACAGGAGTGGTGGTTTAAGGTAAAACTAGTAAACTGGGGTGTACTGCACCTCTGGGGCAGAGGATCTGAAATTTCTGAGTAGCTAGTGTCGGGCTAGATAGCACAGGGGAATGTTTGAGTGGCTGAAAGGCTGATACCCTGCCAGGCACAGGAAAGATTTCTTCACGTATGCTCAGCTGACTGTGGTCATTGTATTATGAATACCAAAAATTTTCTTTTCATGTTTACCATGCAGTAGATTTGTATTCTATGTGCAGAAAAGGATACTGATTTATAATGTGTTTAATTTATTTTGTATTCCTTTCCATTGGACAATGTCATGAGAATTTATCATTGCAAGTTACTGTATCCTGGAAATGCTTTTATTTCAACCTTTCAGAGTAAAATGAACAAATTTAAGCAGAACAGAGAATGTATTACAACTGTGTCCTCATAAAAGTCTGATACTGTCATGTTTCATGCTGAAGGTCTACCTCATGAACTTCTAATACAGGAAGGAGTGGACACAGAGTAAAAATTTTATCTCCACTTCCAGCATGTAAAATGTGCAATAAGTAAATGGAAATGTGATAAGAGGAACTGAGAGTCCTGGAGTGCGAGGAATCCTTGGGTAAAAAGAGGATAGAGTGGACTGCTGGAGAAAAGGAGAGGATATGGTGGAGAGTGAGGGAAGTGGGCTTTGAAGAAATAAACAGAAGCATTATAAGGGGTAGAGGATGCATTATGGTGGAAGGAGTAATGACTGAGTGTCAGAGAGGAAAGACTTAGTGATCTAGAGGATCAAAGACTTTGTAAGAGGGAAACATTGTCCGGGGACAGAAAGTAGGGCTTCAGACCTGGTGAGGCAGGAAGAATTTTTGGGTTAAATTTTAGGCACTTCTAAAAAGCTCTCTTCTGATGAAGGATTTTGTTTATCAACTAGACATTCCAAATTTCATCTTTTTATCATAGCTTGCTAGCTGCAAGATTTTCAACAGAAAAACAAACTGAATCTTGACTGGCAATCAGGAAGGGAGGCCTCGGGGGGATGGGGGTGGGGGGAGATGCAGGTGTAGGGAAGGAAGAAAACTGGTGATAATGACCTGAAAAAGTCAAAGGGAGAGCGTTGTATGGTACCAAGGAAGGCTACATTGATGAGAGCTCTAACCCTTACAGATCAAGACAGCCAAGGGATCTCTAAAGTCAGAGTTCCAGAGCCTCAGCTGGTGTAAACTGATGTTACTAGAGCAGATTTTTACCAGCTGTGGATAATAAAATATTTTGGGTAATTGATTCCAATTTTCATCATAAATTATTTCTTGCTTTCAAGGTGGGATGGGTGATCTAGTATATTGGGAAGTGGCCTGGGACTCGAGACCTGGGTTCAATTACAGATTCAATGCTGCCTTCATCCTGTGCCGACATGAGCAAGTCACGTAATTTGCCCTGTCCCTTAGTTCCCCATCTGTAAAAATGGGGATAATGTTGAGCTCATAGGTCAATAAAAATCCCCAATGATTGTGAGGTACTCAGATACTATGGAGCACAAGGCAAAATAAGTACCTAGATGAACTATTTAACTGAGAGTCTTACTTTTCATTAGGGAACTTTAAAAATATTTTTATAAAGCCTATTTTAGAGTGCTATAGAAAATCAGGTTTTAATGTTCTCTTCTCTCTGTTCAGAACAATAAGATTCAGATTCTAAAAAAGTTAGACATTCTCCCTCAAGTCTTTAATTTAGTTTTTTACTTCTCTTCTGTATCTGTCAGATGACCTTTTAACAAATTATTTCATTTTCATTATTCCCCCTTCACTTCCAGTGAAGTGGGAAGTTAATCAAGAGACCGTCTGTTTTAACAAGGGAAATTCCATTTCTAGTTGATGCTATCATAAACATACATAGCTCTTAAATATTTATCCTTTTATTTATTTGCTACACTGGTGCTTGACATTTTTTTACAAAGAGAGATTCCCTGCCCAGATCTTAGAAGTAGAATTCCCATCTGGATTTCTGAAACTTTTTTTCCCCCTCAAGTTTAATGGAAGGTAATTGATGGTCTTGTAGACAAGTGGCCATATCTTCAGTAGGTGTAAATCAGTGGAGCTCCATAGCTTTCAGTGAAGCTCTGTTTATTTACACCAGCTGAGTATCTGGCCCTGAATTCCTTTACTTGCAGAAAACCAAACTCTTACCTGCAGAGAGTACCTCAGCAAGTGGGATACATTCATTTTCTACACCCAGATTCAGCAGAGACCAAAGAGCGACTGAATCTGATCGGAAGCCCACTGAAGACAATGGGAATCCAGTCTTCCAGTGGGCAAGTGTCCCAGTTAGTTCTGTTGGTGATGGGTTTTTTTATGCTGCAGATACATCTATTAAGATCTGGACTGAGACCACAGATTCAATTAGCATAAGCTATTACATAGTGTTCAGAGAATATCCATTTTAACATGCTCTACAGCAGGGGTAGGCAAACTATGGCACGTGTGCCGAAGGCAGCACACGAGCTGATTTTCAGTGGCACTCATACTGCCCCGGTCCTGGCCACCAGTCCGGGGGGCTCTGCATTTTAATTTAATTTTAAATGAAGCGTCTTAAACATTTTAAAAACCTTATTTACTTTACATACAACAATAGTTTAGTTATATCTTTTAGACTTATAAAAAGAGTCCTTCTAAAAAGTTAAAATGTATTAATGGCACGTGAAACCTTAAATTAGAGTGAATAAATGAAGACTTGGTACACCACTTCTGAAAGGTTGCTGACCCCTGTTCTATAGAATAGTTTTCCATGATCATGTCAGTGATGAAGAAGCAGCAGCTCTCTGTATTACTTCTAAACAAATATTGCAGCAAATTGGTTTAAAATTTACAAATAATCAGTTGCAGTAAACTTAACATCTATTGATGTACAACAATTCTGGGAGAATAACTCATTCGTCAGTTGGTTGGAAGTTCTGAAAAATCAAAAAATATTGGGCTGGTTCAAACTGAAACTAAAAATTCCAAAAGTTTTTGACAAATCTAAAATGAAATTTGTTAGCTTTTTTGTTGTTGTTGCCCAAAACATTTAATTCAGCAAGGTTTAAAATTAGGATATTTAGGTCATATTTTGGTATTAAATCTTAACTCATATTCTGGGTTTATTTGAATTCATATATGGCAGTATAACTTAAAACACATTTATGCTTCATCTATGAAAAAGCATTTTTGTACCTGTTTACCAGTTACAGGGAACAGTTCATTCATCATATAAATGAGGAACCTATTCAGCTGTATAATTTCAATACAACTAATGTAAAGAAGAAAAAAATGGTCACCATCTGCCCTTTAAATGAGCTTCCCAAAATATAAAGGTAAAACATCCTAAGCTGCTGTGAAATAGATCAGTGCTAATTTATACCATCTGAGGATCTATCTGTTCCAATGTCTATAGGAATTCCATTTATTATAATAAATACCTAGCTCTTCTACAGCACTTTTCATCAGTAGATTTCAAAGTGTTTTACAAAGGAGGTTAGTATTACTATCCCCATTTTACAGATGGCATAGCTGTAAAGTAACTTGCCGAAGGTCACCGAGCAGGTCAGTGGCAGAGGCAGGCATAGAATCCAAGTTTCCTGTGCCTAGTCCAGTGCTCTATGTACTACATATAAGCATTTTTAAAATGAAACAAATTTATGAATAAAATGTAGGAAAAAATTTAATTTTTGAGCACAAGTGCAACCTTTGTTATGCACACATGTAGAGGAGTAAGGGCAATAAAGCGCTACATTTAACATAAAGTTGCAGTATGGGCTACCTGTATTCTAGGTTGCAGTTGAGCAGCCTCTGCAGAGTCACCACTCCAACTCCAGTGCAGGTATGTGGGGAGTGGGAAGACACCACAATTTGACCTGGTCTACTCAGATGCAATTATGTGCAGTTCCTAACTCAATGCTTGTAGCGAAGTCACAAGCCAGCCCTTAGAATCTAAAACAATACTGTGGTACTAGTTGTTTTCAATATCCAGTGAGATAAGTTTGGTCCAAGTAACAGTACTTACTGAACTGGTTTATGTTCTCTCTCTCTCAATCTGTTTTTAAGCAAATCAATGCAGCAGGCAGCACCCCACTGCGCCCCCCCCCCAACAGAACACATTGTTTCACTTTCCTTTCCTTCCGCCTCATTGAAATCATGCCCACTTGCAATCCAGATAGTGAGGGACTGAAGCTCATTACAATACAACAGAGATGAAGCAAAAATTTGCTTCCAGTATACAGGGCTTAAATTCTCAAAAATTATTTCCTGAACCCCCACCTCTAGGGCTCTGGGCTTTAGCGCTGCAGGGGGGGGGGAGGTGTGTGTGTGTGTGTTGAGGCTGCGGACTTCAGGGTTTGAAAATATTTACCTCAGTTCCACTCCAATGGGCTCTGGCTGAATTTAAGCCCTGCCAATATATATTGACTAGATTAGCACAGAAATTGAGTTAATATTTAATTATGAGCTATGATTATTTCAACTTATAATTAAACCTTTATTTGCACTGTTCAGTGAAAAAACAGATCACCCTAAAATCAATGTCATGGAACTGAGAATCAGGCAGGAGCTGAAGGGGAAGTCCCTCGGTCTGGTCCCCTCCCCCCAGACAATGTTTGATTAGCAGTTTGTGTGATAGGTGTCTGCTTTCAGTTCTGACAAGATGCACAAATTGTACTCCTACGCTATCTATATGATGGTTACAAAAATGAATTAACTCTGAACCAACTGCAAGATTAATACAATTTGAACACTAACCAGGTGTATAGAAATAATAAGTTTAAAAGCATCATCAAAAGGTATGAATGTTAGTGTAGATAATAATGCAAAACTAGTGAGCATGATAGATTAATACAAAGATGTGCTATCAATATGCTAAGTAAAATATACCAAACATTCAGAGACTGAACTTAATTTATTCTTGAAGGATAAATGGAAGAAAAATATAGGTCAAGACACCAAACAGGAAATGTGGAGAAATATTTGCCTCAGTACTAAAACTCTTATTTATTGATGATAGTAACAATACAATATAAAATATTCCCTCAAGTGTATAATAGAATTTCCTTTTTTAATTTTAGAGAATTCAAATTACTGTATCAGATTAAAGCAGGTACATTCTTACACTTAATAAGGGAATGCATATAACCTCAGAACTTTGTTATATTGTCCAATATTACTGGAAAAGATTTAAGTGTACCTATGAGATATGTATAAAAAATGGTAGGAAGATAATACTTGGAAAATAAATCCTTAAGGTGAATTACTGGCCCCATTAAAGTCAATGGGAGTTTTGCCATCAACTTAATTGGGGCCAGGATTTCAGCCTTTATTTCTCCATCCTTTATTTCTCAATTGCTCAGCAGAAAATTGCCTTGAGCAGCTGGAAGAGAGAGTCTGCTCTTTGTATCAAGCCTTAGTTCCTTCATCCAATGGGAGTAGCACACACAGAAGCCATCTCTGAGAAGTCATCTCTACAAAATAGGTAGGAATGAAATTTTCAATCTTAGATAACCTAAATGACACAGTAACCAACTGTCCCACTACTGTGTTGTCTGCCCCCATTCCCACCCCACTGTGGATATGTGTCTATTTCAGCTGTTAGCTTGATACATTTTATTTGAAATTGTAAAGACCTCTTGGGTTTAGCTCTGCAGGTCACTGCTTCAATCTCTGTGGTTGGCTAAGAAAGCAGCTGTCACAACTTCAGTATTGTAAAATCCTTTTGTTGTGTATAGAAGTAGCATCACTCGTTAATCCTTTCCTTTCTGAACCAGGCTTCAAATTAATTATAACATAAACTTGCAAATCAACACAGAATACACACATTTGTCATTTTTATATAAATTAAATAGTATTACCCTCTTTTGGCCTGAGTGGTTAGCCAACATTCAGGGCCTGGAAGGTTTTCTGTTAAGAGGAGAAACCAACGATTGTTGAGTATTTCTTTGACGCAAACCTGCATTTTTACAAAGAATATACTCAAAGTCCTCCTTCCCTGAACACAGTAAGAATTAAACAGGACACAGTTTTCTTACTCATAATTCCATAAAGCTCTCTTAGCTTTCTCTGTGGGCCACTTTGTCAGTGCTGCTTTTGTTTCATGACTTTCTGCTTGTTTTTGGCTGCTTTTTTACTTACAGATGTACACAGCTCCACCAAAAAAATACCCAGCCCCCATGTTTGCATTCAGACTCCTTGAAAGTCTGTGATTTGGATGGTGGCTTCTATTTTTTCCAGCTATTAATAAACAAAGGGGATTTAACTGATAGCTACCTTCCAGTTAGGCTAAATGAGCTATTACAACCACCAGTTTCTGCAAGGCTTGTGACTGCCTCATTGATAGAAAATATGCTTGCAGAGAACCACCCAACCTCCAGCATATCAATATTAAGCTGTATTATCACTATGCAATGTCATATTGGCATGAAGTTTGTATTGTAAACTCCTTACTATAAACATCAATGGAGAACTGAAAGAAAGAGATCATGTGCTCTAGTGATGTAAAACTGCCTTGAAAGAGACCAGGTTTCCATATCTAGTTTTGTGCTACTGCTGATGGGAATGGATATAAGTCCTGTATGCACAAAACATTCATCCTCTGAGAGGATGGAGCACCTTGTCTTCTGGAGGAATCTCTTTTTAGCAATACTATTGTTATGAAACCTGTGTATGGTATAGTGTTGACCTAGCCTAGCTACATCCAGGTAAACTACCCTGTGCTGTGTCTCCCCTAGGATTTTACAGAAAGGGGTAATTTGCATTAGTTATCTTGCTGCTATTAAAAGCAAATACACACCTTATTTGGAGGAAAAGACATGGCCCTACATGTTTATTTGCATGAGCAAAGGGTTATGTCTTAGAAGGCATGATGTTACTAGCAGTTCATTGCTGATGTTGTTTGCATACACAAAAAAAGGTATTTTATTGGATGAGTCACTCAAGCTGAATCACTTCTTCAGTGCAGAGCAACTGCCTACCGGATATACCCACAAAAGGCAATACACATTACATGGCATCCAAAAATACTAACCCTCAAACCTGTCCTAAATCATGTTTTCAGAGCATCTCAGGAAAGAAAAAGGGGAAGGATGAAGAGACATTTTAATCTAATTTTCATAGTATTTATTATATGGCAAACAGACCTGAACTCAGTAAGGATATGTAGCAAAAGGAAATGATTCTGAATATTCCTTTAAATGGAGACAAATTATAGTGAGAGCTTTCAGAATATTCTCAGAATTAAAATCTTTCCATTTCTTTTGGTGAGAAATACAGAGAGCATAACCAATATGCATGTAACATGCATCAGCATTTGAAAGTTTGAAACATAAAACTCTTCACTGCAAATCTGAAATGGGCATCAATATTAATTAAATAACAGATGCAAAAATACACTCAGCCTCAAGTGAAGAGAGGAAGGTTAGAAGCATGAGGCTAATATCCACCTCCCAGCACAAGATAAGTGGGAGGTTGTTGAGTAGTACAGGAGTGGAGATTGGAATGAAGTTGCAGGACATTCTGGGGAGGTAGTGTGGCTTGGAGCCACTCACAAAGGAACCAGCAGCCGTGATAGTACAGTGATACTAACAGTGAGAGCTAGTATTGCAGTCCTATAATAACAGACACAGCTGAAATATACTAGCATTACTCCCTGCATTCAAATTCCGCCACCATTTTGGGCTCAGTCAGACTCAGTGAAATCTAACAATCTAGAGTGAAATATCACTTTTCCTTTAGTTACTGTGCATTGAGATGCAGAACCAAAGTTACACGGCTCTGTATACCTGTTCAGAGAATGTTAAACATGCAACTTCGGGAATTCATTCTGTTCAAGAAGTTATTACGAAGGGAGCAATCTAATAGCACCTACACACATTATGGTGCAGTAAAATTAATTTGTTGTCTGTGACTGCTAATACCAGGATATTCCCCCAAATATATTTGTCATCTCTACTAAAAAAAACTAGAAAAATAATTTGAGAGTTTAATAGCATAAACTGAATACCAGTCTTCTCAAAGAGTGGGCTATCTAGTGTATTTGATTTTTCAAAACTTTGACTTCAGAGAAGTGAAATAACTGCTCCTAGACTACTCATTATGAAAAGGAAACACTTGTTTGTTCCACCTAGTCTTTGGTTCTTTTGGCAAGAAAACTATTTAAAGTTCTGAAGTTGAAACATCAAAAACATTGATCTCTTAGAGGAAAAATCTTAAAAAATAACCCCAAACCTTGCAGTTTACAGAGGTTCAGGAAGAACATGCTGTTGACTCTTTGCACTGAAATTCCAACAAGTACTCAGTGCCTACGTCAGGGGTGGGCAAACTTTTTTTGGCCAAGGGCCACATCTGGGTATGGCAATTGTATGTCAGGCCATGAATGCTCACGAAATGGGGTGTTGGGATGTGGGAGGGGGTGAGGGCTCTGGCTGGGGGGGTGCAGGCTCTGGGGTGGGGCCAGAAATGAGTTCAGGGTACAGGAGGGGGCTCCAGGCTGGGGTTGGGGTGTGGGGGGGTGGAGGTGGAGGTTCCAGCTGGGGTGTGGGCTCAGGGGTGACGCTGAGGATGAGGGGTTGGGGGTGCTGGAGGTTGCTCCGGGCTGGGACTGAGGGGTTCGGAGGGGGATCAGAGCTGTGTCGGGGGGTGGGACATGGGAGGTGGTCGGGGTGCAGGGTCCGGGCGGCGCTTACTTCAAGCAGGTCCCAGAAGGAGCTGCATGTCCCCGCTCTGGCTCCTACATGGAGGCATGGCCAGGTGGGCTCTGCACGCTGCCCTGTCCGCAGGTGCCGCCCCTGCAACTCCCATTGACTGCAGTTCCTGGCCAATGGGAGCTGTGGGGGCAGCATGCAGAGCCCCCTGGCTGCCCCTATGTGTAAGAGCTGGAGCGGAGACATGCTGCTGCTTCTGGGAGCCGTGCAGAGCGGGGCAAGCCAGGGGCAGCCAGGGGGCTCTGCACACTGCCTCCGCAACTCCCATTGGCCAGGAACCATGGCCAATGGGAGCTGCAGGGGCGCCGCCTGCGGACAGGGCAGCGTGTAGAGCCCACCTGGCCATGCCTCCGCATAGGAGCCCGAGCGGGGACATGCTGCTGCTTCTGGGAGCCGTGCGGAGCAGGGCAAGCCCCCTCCCTGGCTGCAGCGCTGAAGCGGGGCAAGCCCCGGACCCCACTCTCTGGCAGGGGCTCGCGGGCTGGATTAAAACACCTGGAGGGCCAGATGCACCCCCCGGGCCGTAGTTTGCCCACCCCTGGCCTATGTCCAAGGCAAAGTTCACTAGTTCCCAACAATGAGAAGAAAACATAGGAGGCTAAAGGGTAAGTAAGATATAGTTATTAAGAGAGATCTGTTAAACCGGCAAGTTATCACAAACTTTAAATTCAATTTGTTTGCCAAGATATTTCCTATTTACTTTGATTTTCAAGGTTGGACAAATGTAATGTGAAGCTCTCTGAAACTCACTGGGGTAGAATTATATAATAAATCCCACAAACAATGACTTCTCTCTTGTTTTATAACTTATTTACATTCCCCTTCTATAATCCTATTTTAAATCTATTTTTGTCTCATTATATCTGGAGTCCACTCTGGGGATAGCATAAGCTATATTTTGCAATATAAATTTTGAGAGCTGGCCTGAAAAGCAGGATTTTTCCTGTGAAGATTTCTCTAGATTTTTTTCCTGTTGGGAAATTCTGGTTTTCCAATGGGAAATCTCGAAACTGTGAAAGTGAATAACTTCCCACTCTTCTTACAGTTTCTCAACATTTTTAGGTTTGCTAAAACCCTATTTTTTGATTAAAAGTTTTCCTTCGTTTTCCTTTTGATCAGCTCTATAAACTTTGTAACAGTGCACCTTTTTTTTTTTATAGAATATTAACTTCCTAAATAGAAATGTCTTCCAAAAGTATTTTCAGGACACATCATGAGTAATTGTTTACCCCTACAAAATCCCTTTGGGCTTGTGAAAGCAGATAAGCTTCAAACTTATCACAACAGTTCAGGCAACAAAGGCAGCATGCTTTTGGATGCAGTTTCAGGTATTCCTCCATTCTTGTACAAAGGGCCTATCTAATACTTTTATGACCTATGCTGTTAGCTATGGCTATTAGCTATGCTACCATGAAGTGTATGTTTACTCTTCTTCTTCAAATCTGGAAAAATGAAGAATTTACCAAAGGCCATAACATCTCATTCAGTTTATAGGGTTGGTTTTTGTCCCAGAAAGTGTTGTTTCCAGTCTCTAATTACAGCCTTGCTGAGGCTGAAATTAATTTGTTGATGTTTTTGATGAAAGTGTATGACCTTGGTATTAAAAAGTAGAAAACCATTGCTATAAGAGAAGAAATACTTTGTATGGGCACATACTATCTACACTTGAAAGCTAATGGCTGAAGTCTAAGGAATTATATCTCATCAAAAGGTAATTATTAGATCTGGGAGGGAGCAAAATCTGCTAAATGAGTGGTAGAATAGCAATTGAAGTAGAAAAGCGTAGCACGTGGAACAAGCATTCATCAAAGATATAAGCCTTGGAAAAGCTGGCAAAGTGTTTTAGAAGTTTTATGGTCACTTAAATCTTGACAGCTCTTCTATGGTGCTTTTGTAAGAAAGATACCTGGAAAGTGTGGTTTAAAAAAAAATTATAGGAATGCCCAAAGTATTCTATTGTCTCTAACTTAAAGGCAAAAGTCCTGACAAACAGTCACTTAATTTTTGTGCTATGTTAGCATTCTGGAAAATCATAGGCTAAAGAGACAGAAAAATATCATCCTTCAATTTTTAGGATGTACATTTTCATTGAATGTATTGTGCAACTCTTTTGGCGGTTTATGGAGGTTGTGTGTTCCATCCACTGTGAATGACACTAAATATGCATACATGTTTTACTTTAAAAAAAAAAAAAAAAAAAAAAAAAAAAAGCTCAGGTTGCATTGACAGATTTCTTGAAGGAGATTCCAATAGAACCTTCTATATTACCACTTTCTGTGGAATTGTTCCTCTCACCCCCATCCCTCTGAGCTGGATGGGCACCCTGCGATCCAAGCTGAATAAGGGGCAACACACAGCTCTGCTGCCCCAGGGAAACGGCATGGACTGAATTGTGGCTATAGGCTTTCCTCTTGTTCCCTCTGGGTTCTTCCATTTCTCCATTCATGCCCACCCAGGATGAGGGGAATAGCAGCCTAGTGACAGTTGCTTTTCCTCCCGCACAGGGTCTGGCAATGAGGCTGCTCCACATATGGGTATTAGAAGACTCTTTACAACCCTCACTCCCCTACATGGGCACACAGCCATGTTCCTGGGATGATCCCACCCAATGCTAGAGAGCGGTACTAAACAAATAATTAACATAGTTGGAGGGTATGACTTCCGGCTCCTCTTTGGAAATGTTATTTGTACTGCCAAAGTCTGGCTGACTGTATTTCTTTTATTTAGGGAGGAAGGAAAAATTTCCTGTGTGCCCTTTGGAAAGTCCATTGACTAGTGAGTGTGGAATTTATCTGTTAACATATGTGGTTAAGGTGATGGAGGATGAAACTGAGCAGGCTAATTGATTGATTATTTTATTTATTTATTAAAGAATTTGGGAAGTGTGGGGTAGAGTTAGGCAGGAAATGTCGTTTTCCATCACAGGAGAATTTTCAAAATTAAAAATATCTTGTAGGCCCAAATTGGGACAGAGTCAAAATCTCAATTTTTTGCAAACTGAAAATCCAAACATTTTGGAGTGTCAATTGAAATGTTAGATTTTAATTTTGAACTTTAAATAAAAACTTTTTTACTGTAAATTAACTTAAATTTCTAAGCAGTGTTCACTGCTGTTGTTACACATGCTAGCTAAATTCAAAATCGCTCAGATAGGCTAGCCCAAACACAGCTTTTGTTGTACAGACATACCCTGGGGTCATGTCTACACTAGCGAGCTTGCAATAGGACAGCTGTACAGGTGCTGCTGTAAGATGGCTTGTGTAGCTACTGTATGCCAATGGGGGAGAGTGCTCCCATTGACAACCTTGAACATTCGAAGATGCAAAAGACCACAGTGAAACTTATCTCCAAAGAATAAGAAAAGTAGAGTGTTGTTCCTAAATAACACGGATATTTTCCACAATGTTTTGCAGAAATGTGGAAATTTGCCAAATATTTTTATATAGTTATTTACTAGGCTGGATTCTGTAAACACACTGAATAATTTTATGCACATGACTAGTCGCTTTACATTCAGGATTAGGAACTAAGACTTTCTCTTCAGTCTATTGTAGTAGGTTGAACACTATGTACAGTACAATGAGTGGTTCTATAAAGATAATTCTATCTGAATGATGGAACACTCTGTCTTGGAAAGCAGTGACTCAAAGAAGGATTTAAGGGTCATCCTAGATAATCATCTCAACATGAGCAGTCAGTGCCACATTATGGCAAAAAAGGGCTGTTGTGAACTTGAATGTATAAAAAGGGAAGTCCATTTTACCTCAGTATACCACATTGGTAAGCTAGCTACTAAAATTCTGTGTCTACTTATGATGTCCACACTTCAAAAAGGATTTGGAAATTCTGGAGAAAGTTCAAAGGACAGCTACAAAAATGATCCAGGCGTAGCATAGCAAGTCCAGTTTATCAAAGAGAAGGTGGAGAAGTGACTGGTCACTATGTATACACCCTTACACATGGAAAAAACCATCTGTAGAGAGGGGCATTTCAACCCTGTTGTCGAAGACATAATGTAAGTTCTAGGGGCTATACACTGAAGTTAGACCAACTCAACCTTGAAATTAGACACAATTTCCTAGCTGTTTGGATCATTAAACACTGGAACAGCACACCGGAGGAGGTGATGGACTCACCATTGATTGGAGACTTGAAAACAAGATTAGAGATCTTTTAAAAATATATGCTTTAATCTATCTTCAGGGAGAAATTTCATGGCCCCCGTGTGCGGGGGATTGGACTGGATGGCCATGGTGGTTCTGTCTGGTCTTGGAATCTGTAAATCTGCAGATCCCCCGCTCCCCATGTTCATCATCATCTTTTTTTTTTTTTAATGGGCTATGGGGAGAACAGGACTGCCTGTATTGCTCTCAACATTATCCTAACACTTGCACATCTGCTTTAAACTAATTACTACAATCAAATCTCATGCTTCGTGGCTTCAGCCTGCTGCCTGCATGGGTTTGGGGGGATTTTCCCCCAAAGCACAATTGACTAGATGCACACTGTTTGGGGAGGGGTTTGTTTTTGGCCTTCCTCTGAAGCATCAGAGACTGGCTACTGCTGAAGGTGGACCACTGCTCTTAGATGCTATAGAGAATCCTTTCTGGTTGCTTGGCTGGTGTCTTGTACACATGCTCACGGACATACTAATCTCCAGATTTGTATTTGGGAAAGAATTGACGTTCCATTCTGACCTGAGGGAATCTATGTCTTTTACTGCCTTCTCCAGCCTTTGGTAGGGTTTGCATGCTAGGATCATCTGGACACATCTTGCCTAATGATTTCCCTCACATTGTAGGCTCCTGAGCATTGGTGCCAAATTGGACTCTGGTTTTCTATCTGTGGTGCACAGTTTAGTTTCCTGAGGATTTAAATGTTTTGGTCTAAAGTCGTTGGAATCTGTATGAAATGTAATGGCCCGCGATTTACAGGAGGTAAGAATAGATGATCTAATGGTCCCCCCTGGCCTTAAACTCTATGAAACACTACTAATGAATCATATAGCTTATACTGACTATAAAACAAAGATCTCTTTAATCTCAAGATGGAAAATTATGCTTTGATAATATGGGAAAAAAGACAGAAAATTATAATCAACAAGTTGACAGTGTCCACGTCACAATGTTTGTACAGTGTTTTGAAGATGAAAAGCCTTGAACAAGTGTTAAACATTAGAAAAATACCTTATTTGATCTTTAAATTTGATAAAGTGATCTAACTGAACCTCTTTAGTGAATTTCCATAATAATAATAATTGGGATGACCCATTGAATGCCCACTAGACATTGATGTTTTCAGATTCCTTGTGAGTTGGTTGGCTTACATAAAATTAAAGTATTTATTTTAGAAAAAGGTAACATTATTTAGAGCATACTTTTCCAGGGTTAACTAGGAACTGGCCAGCTTTTTTCTGTAAAATACTTTGTTGTTGAGAAACATCCATTATATAATTGGAGGGGGGGGGGGGGGAATAACAAAGCAGATGTTTATGGAGGAAAATAATGGAAGTTTAAAGCTCATTCTTGAAGCCATATCTAATTAAACCTATCAATGTTTGTTCAGGCCCTATGGCTGTTCATATTTATGGTCATTTGCAATAAAATATAGACTTGCTTAACTGATAATTTTTTTTTCTTGGCAGCAAAAGCATAAAATTTTATCTTGCCATTAAGAAGGCTGTATATTCCCAAGGCTAGTATGGACCTTTTAAATATTTTGTTTCATTCGAAGTAGGAGTCTCTGTTAGAGTTTAAATTGCTTAAAGCTCAAACAAAAAGTAAATGTTACAGCATACAAATTGTTTTAGCTACATTAATTACTGAAAGTCAGATAAGACCAAAATGCTATCCTTTCATTCTGTGTAAGGAGAGTGAGAACTACTGGTCTAATGATCTGAAAACAGTACTAGGATCCTGAGATTTGTCTGTGCCAGGGGTGAGGACGGGGGGGGGGGCGGGAGGGGACTCCAAGGGCTCAATCCCTTCTTCCCTGCTCCACGTGCTCCAGCAAATGTTGTCCCAGGCTATGCCAGGCGAGCATTATTGGTGATACTAGCATCTTCATTGTGTGCAATGACAGGCTGTAGGTAGAGAAAGAGCAGTAGCGGGGGGAAGAGAGAAGCAGGTGAGCCAAGAGGCAGTTGTCAGTACTATATAAGTTGCCACTGGAGTCGGGGGATACTAATACCTGTTATGTGACAGCTATTAACATTTTGGAATCCTGGCCCACATCAAGTGACCAGAGCCAGGAAGGTAAAGATCACTTGGCCTCGTATTGGCACTCCTGTGTGTCACACTCCTGTACTACAGGGTCATTGGTACTTGAACATGGGGAGAAGAGCAAAAGAGAGATAAGGCGGGGAAGCTCTCATCAAATCCCATCTGCAAAAGAGAAAAAATGGAGATGAAGTGAAATAAGCAGATGGAAAGCAAATTTGGGTGGGGAAAAATACAAAAGACTGGAAAAAAGAGAACATTTTGGAGATGAAAGGAAAGAAAAAGGAATAAAGAATTGGAAAAATGTAGATAAGGAAGAAATGTTGCCTGAGACAAGTAAATTTAATGAATGTGTTAAAGTTTCTACATCTTGTGTGTTTCTTTCCAGGCTAATTGTGGTTCTGATGCTGCCTGCTAGGGCACCAACATCAGAGCAAGTGTTGGAGCCTGGTAAGTTTCTGCTGTAGTGTTTTGTTTATTACAAATACATGGATGAGAGGGATTTCCAGCCTAGGAGCCTGTTCAATTAATACAAGTCAGGGATTTGGTGTGCTTCTGTTCAAGGCAGAACCCATGCCAATCCCCTAATACTCCCTTCCCTGGATGGCCTCCTTAGCATACACAGATGGCTGGCCTGAGCAGATGTTCATGCTTCCACTTGGGAACCTTCAGAATATCAAGATTCCCCAGAGCTTGCCCTGCCTGACAGGACTGAAAAACCATAGCTAGTAACTAGACCACTCATAAGCCCTGCAGCCTGCCCTGGGGAGAATGAAGGGGATAAATAAATGATTTCAATTGAATTTTGTATGTGTACTTTAAAATGATGTGTAGTGGTCTTCAGTGCTGCTCCAAAGGATATCTGAATTGACCTGTATTATTGTGTGAATAAAATACAGCCTGTAAAAGGGTTTGCGCCGGGGCTCGACCCTTCAGGACAGGAGGGGAGCCACACCGACTCACTACTGCACGAATTAAACAGTCCGTTAGCTCAGGACTCAGCCCCTCTGGTCCAGGGGGCTGAGGAAGCCACAGTCAAGAACCCAGGCCCTCTGGAACAGGGGCTGGGCAGGCAGGCAGTCACTAAGCTCAGGCCCTTGGATGCAGGGCTGAGCACAAACAGTCAATAAGCCCGGGCCCTTTGTAACTGGGGCGGGGCGAGCGAGTCTATAAGCTCAGGTCCTCTGGAGCAGGGGCTGAGCACAAGTAGGCTATTAGCTCTGGCCTTGGGTCAGGGCTGAGCACAAACAGTCAATCTAGCTCAGGCCCCCGGTAGCAGGGGCTGAGCACAAGCAGTCAATAAGCTCTGGCCCTTGGAGGCAGGGCGGAGCACAGATAGCCAATTTAGCTCAGGCCCTCTGGAGCAGGGGCTGAGCACAAACAGTCAATTTAGCTCAGGCCCTCGGTAGCAGGGGCTGAGCACAAGCAGTCAATAAGCTCTGGCCCTTGGAGGCAGGGCGGAGCACAGATAGCCAATTTAGCTCAGGCCCTCTGGAGCAGGGGCTGAGCACAAACAGTCAATTTAGCTCAGGCCCTCGGTAGCAGGGGCTGAGCACAAGCAGTCAATAAGCTCTGGCCCTTGGAGGCAGGGCGGAGCACAGATAGCCAATTTAGCTCAGGCCCTCTGGAGCAGGGGCTGAGCACAAACAGTCAATTTAGCTCAGGCCCTCGGTAGCAGGGGCTGAGCACAAGCAGTCAATAAGCTCTGGCCCTTGGAGGCAGGGCGGAGCACAGATAGCCAATTTAGCTCAGGCCCTCTGGAGCCGGGGCTGAGCACAAACAGTCAATTTAGCTCAGGCCCTCGGTAGCAGGGGCTGAGCACAAGCAGTCAATAAGCTCAGGCCCTTTTCAGCAGGGGCCGAGCACACACAGTCTATAAGCTCTGGCCCTTGGAGGCAGGGCGGAGCACAAATAGTCAATTTAGCTCAGGCCCTCTGTAGCAGGGGCTGAGCAGACCAGTAGTCCCTTAGCTCTGGCCCTGGGTCAGGGCGGAGCACCAATAGTTAATTTAGCTCAGGCCGTCTGCAGCAGGGGCTGAGCACAAACAGTCAATAAGCTCAGGCCTCTGTAGCCGGGGCTGAGCACACAAGCAGTTTAGGAGCTCTGGCCCTGGGTCAGGGCGGAGCACAAGCAGGCAATTGGCCTAGGCAGGTAAGGGGCTCAGGTTCCTACCTGCGTTGGGTGAGGGGGAAGCCTGCCACCCGTGTGTAGGGGTGGCAGGGGGGGACACAGGCCCACCCACTCCACTGTGTCCCAGCCCGGGGCCCTAGCAGCGATTAGTGTCGCTGCCGGTCAGTGGGGTATCCTGACCGAAACACACTGCCATGGGCTCATAGGCCTCTGTAGCCTGACTGGGGTCGGCTACCCCCGGGCTACTTCCATTTTCCCCCTCAGGGCCTACCTCGGCTGTGGCATCGGCTGCGGTCCAGTCCATCAGTGGGGACTCCTCTAGGCCGGGGCTTGGCGGCAGGTCTGGTAGCTCTGTAGGGAAATCCGGCCACTGATCCTCGGGCGGTTCCTCCGGATAACAACAGGGCGGGAAGGATTCTGTCGGGGCCTCCCCTTCAGGGTTGCTGTGGGGGAGTTCCACGGGCGCCTCCCAGCGACGGGAGCGGACGGGCTCCGGCGGCTCCTCTTCGTAATGAGCTCGGGGCAGCTCCGGCCAGCTAGGGCATCCACCTCGGGCTTCCGAGGTATCCTGGCGGGGAACTCCCGACCGCACGTCTGCTCCCTGCGGTGGCCGGCGCCTGATTGAGCTCTGGCTGCTGGCCTTTATACTTCCTGTCCCGCCCCTTGACTTCCGGGGGGCGGGGACAGGTGGCGGTGGCTCCGCCCACTTGGGTGTTTGCGCCGGGGCTCCCTCTTCAGGACAGGAGGGGAGCCACACCGACTCACTACACAGCCCATTGGTTAAAAAGTATCATTTTTGACTTTGAATTAGTGCAACATCTGTCATAGAGAGGGAAATATAATCTTTTTTTCATGGTCAGATGATAATGTGCTCCTTCTTTCTCATTTCAAGGCTCTTCCACCTCCACAGGGCAAACACCTGGCACCAGGAGCTTGGGAATGAGGACCAACCTAGTGCAAGCAAGGACAAATCAGCTCTGAGATGAGCTGATGGCAGACCTGCTAGATAAAATGAATGCCAGAGTTCCAGAAGGACCAAAGGAAGTATGAAAAAGACAAGGATGTAAGAAAGGTGGAAAGCGAGGCAGAGGCTGCTTGGTGTGAGGAGAAATCAGTGAACAGGTTCTTTGAGTGTCACTGCAGGTTGAGGAAGAAAGAGCACAATAGAAGGAGTTGTTTGAGTGATTACTTGTGCTCCTGCCTACTCCCTGAGTCCCCTTTGCACTATTGTGTCCTGAAGATCATGCAACCTTTGGACAATTCAGGAAATGGCTGGACCACATCAGATGCAATGATTACTAGCACATGGCATGGACAAATGTACCCTGAGCATTCATCTACTCCAGTCCAGTCAAAGGCCCCATGTTCAAAATCCACCAAAAAGGCCAGAGGGAGAAGGGATGCCTAGGAAATAACTAGACATGCCATTAGGCAACATGGACCTTTGAATGTTTTGGCACTGAGTTTGTTTATTGTGCAGTATGTTTTGATGTCAATTGGTCTGTCATTCTAGTTCTTGCATTATTTTACATACCAAAGTGTTGAATTTGCACACAAGGTTATAATAGCAGGTTTTATTATATGTAATGTTAAATGCCACAGATTTTAATGAATGTCATCACATGCCTATTCTCCGTAACTTTCATAATAAGTTTATAAACTGTCATCACAGAAACTTATAAACTCAGTTGCAGTACATGGCCAGCATTGATAAAATGCAGAACACACCTCCATACACTTCATGGGAATGTCTACAGAATTAACACACTTAATGTGTTAAGTCCATAATCCCAACACACTTAATAAACATCCCATAGCTGCCCCACACCTAGACATAGCTGAACCTCCAATAACATTTCATTTTCTCTCATGTATGGGACAGTACAACCCATTATATGGGTGCAGAAAGCATTCTTGACTTCCACTGCTGTATGTAATGCTTCAGAAATTGAGCACTGTCTTGAGTCCGTTCTGGTGAAAAAGTTCCCCCTTTTCCTCACAAACATTGTGCAGAACACAGCAGGCCATATTATTGTGGTCTGTATTGATGACACTGGCATCCAAATGGCTTTGAGGGCAGCACTAATGTAAGTTTTCAATCTGCCAAATGTACATTCCACCAGCTACTGAGCATGTAGTTGAATCTTCTTGTGCTAGGTCCTCTGAAATCAGGCTATGGTTTCATAAGCAATATCAGGACAAGCAGGGTCTCCTAGAATAGCAGTAATTCTTGTGGGGAATAATGTGCCAGCTTGTCTATAAAGGTAAAGTCATGATCTCTGGAATACTCGAACATAGGATGTACTGGCAGGGTGCATGATGTCAGTGCACATGAATCTACCCCTGTGGGGGTAACCAGGGCCTAAATAATGATTGAGTAGTACTCTTTCAGTTTGTGCTCCTTACAGAAGGCATACCAGAGGCATGTGAGTCGCATTAATGGCCTTGGTGCAGTTTGGAAACCCCATTCTCAAGTCAGCAATAATTTCAGGAATATGTGTAATATCCACCACTTTTGGGGTACATCACAGTCCGGCTCACCTCACAAACCTGCCACAAACCCCACAGTTGATTTGCCAACTCCAAACTGTTTAGTTACCGACCAGTAGCAGACTGGGGTAGCCATCTTCTAGATGGCCATGGTGACCTGCTTCTGGACCAGCATGGTCTACCTATGTGGTGGTCTGGTGCTGGCATGTTGGGATAAACTGATCACAAACCTCAAGGAACATCTGCTTCTTCACATGAAAATTGTCAACTTACTGCAGATCATCCCAGGTCTGCATGATGATGGGATCCCACCAGTCTGTGCTTGTGGCCCTGCTCCAGAAGCACTAGCCTTCATAGGGAGAGTCTGCAGCTCAGACAACAGGCATGAGCAGCATCAGTTGGGTTGTAGCCAGCATGATGATATCCCCCTTGGAGAGGTGCTTTTGGCAATTCAAAAGTGCCATCAAAATATCCACCAGCATCTTGTATCAGAGGGGTAGCCATGTTAGTCTGAATCTGTAAAAAGCAACAGAGGGTCCTGTGGCACCTTTAAGACTAACAGAAGTATTGGGAGCATAAGCTTTCGTGGGTAAGAACCTCACTTCTTCAGATGCAAGTAATGGAAATCTCCAGAGGCAGGTATAAATCAGTGTGGAGATAATGAGGTTAGTTCAATCAGGGAGGGTGAGGTGCTCTGCTAGCAGTTGAGGTGTGAACACCAAGGGAGGAGAAACTGCTTCTGTAGTTGGCTAGCCATTCACAGTCTTTGTTTAATCCTGATCTGATGGTGTCAAATTTGCAAATGAACTGGAGCTCAGCAGTTTCTCTTTGGAGTCTGGTCCTGAAGTTTTTTTGCTGTAAGATGGAGATCTTGTAGATGCTCCACCTGTTTCCCGAAATAGGACTAGCGGCATGAGATGGTAATGTTCTCCCACTAGGTCGGGATCCATGTTGATGACTGTGGCTACTAGGGCTGTGTAGACACAAAATGGTTTGAGTGGATGTGTTGATGGGCTAAAGCCACCCTAGACATTCTGGTCAATTTCTGCAGGACAGACAAATTCTCCCACAACCACTATGAGCTGAGCTCTTGACCATCTTTAGCCAGTGAGGGCACTAAAACCCCTGAGATATAATAGTATATGCCCACAGAAGATGTTGTGACTCAGGTCTGCGTAGTGCCAGTACAGTTGTGAGGCCTGTGTTTCCAATATAGTGTGGATGCTCAAGCATAGGCTTGGAAACAGAGTCTTCAGGCTCAGGTCACTGGGTTTAATGTGCTGTGTAGACATACCCAGAAATACTTATCTGTACAGCCCTGTTGAATATTTTTTCAAATGAGTTTATTAAAATCTGTCTTTCATTTACCATCAGATAGCACAATATGCTGTCAAGTGATTCCATAACAGTGGAAATATATCCCGTGTCATGCTTGACATTCCTTCTTTATCATCGTATCAGAGCATATTAATTGTCCCCATTGTAAATATTTATGGTTGTAGACAAGATGCCACAGAAGTGGTTTGTGAATATTATCACTGCAGTACAGATGTGTAACTCATTCTTCCAGAAAATCCCATGGTGCTAGAACATAACACAACATAATCAATAGCAAGTTGTCATTTTGATGGGAAAAGCTCTTCATGGTCCAATTTTAGTGACTATTTCATCAAGCTACCTTTCACGTACAATAGTCTGCAACAGAGCCAGAAAGTCCCACCTATATACCATCATTTCAGACACTGTGATTTTAATCCCCCCATAGATTCTATAATCTCTCAAATATAGAGACTGACTGACCAATAATTTAAGCAGGAAATGTGTTTTGTATTACCTGTGGACATTTTCTACAATCTATAGGCTCATTGGACAAAGCAATGAACATGTCATATTGAAACAGAGTTCTGAACTTATAAGCATTTGAATAAAAATCTTTCTAAGTGATTGATGTTGTTGCGGTGTGTCTCTAAAAGGCAACTGCACTCGCAATCCATTTACCATTAATTTCCATACAATTTGTAAAGTTATTACCTATTTGGAATATTACCTACTTTTTTTCATGTACACCATAAAAATTTATGATGTAGTCCCTTCAAATGCTTGTATAAAAAAGCATGAATAACAATAAAATGTGATTTGTAAGGAGAGTAGGAGGTACATCTTCATTTTTAATTACCTTTTTCTTGTCAATGAACACTGTAAAGTACTGAGGTAAAATATTTGCTGCAGTTTAGGGATATACGTGCTGATATTGAGCATTTCATCCCTGTATCAGGGCAATGAATGAATCACAGAAGCAATACAATCAAGTCATTACACTACAGTATACAGTGTGAAATGAGAGTTTAGATAGAACACACAGACATGGCCAATGAATTATGTTGTTTAAACTAGGCTTGGTGAGTGGGGAACAGTGCCACGTCAGCAAGTTTGCTAAAAAGCAAAATATAAGAGGCAAGAAAAATTCCTCATAGGGAGGATAGTGCAGAGTTTAGCAGTACTCTCTTTATACTATCAAGTTTCAGAGTAGCAGCCGTGTTAGTCTGTATCCGCAAAAAGAACAGGAGTACTTGTGGCACCTTAGAGACTAACAAATTTATTAGAGCATAAGCTTTCGTGGGCTACAACCCACTTCTTCGGATGCATATAGAGTGAAACATATATTGAGGAGATATATATACACACATACAGAGAGCATGAACAGGTGGGAGTTGTCTTACCAAGTCTGAGAGGCCAATTAAGTAAGAGGAAAAAAAAGAGAAAAAAAACTTTTGAAGTGATAATCAAGATAGCCCAGTACAGACAGTTTGATGCAAGACATCTTGCATCTGAAGAAGTGAGGTTCTTACCCACGAAAGCTGATGCTCCCAATACTTCTGTTAGTCTTAAAGGTGCCACAGGACCCTCTGTTGCTCTTTATACTATATTATCCTTAGTTCATTCTAGACTCTACAGAAAATGACAGAAATTAGACATGGACGATATTAAGGAAATTTAACCTTTAGACATAGCAGGAATATTTGAGACTTTCAACCCACCATGCTTTAAAGGTATTGCTGGAAGGACTTCCCCCCACCCAGAGGATCTGTTTATGGGATTGTTCTTTTATTTTTGTTTCATAAATACAGAAAGGAGGATGAACATTTTACTCCTGGATCAGTTCTTCAAGGTCCTTCACTTAAAACCTGGCCCTGCACCATCTGAACTCTGTGGTAAAGATCCTATTGATTTGAATGGGAATAAGATTATCACATGACTGTGCTCAAGCAAAATGCACATGGAAGATAAGGGAGTAAAAATGGAATAAATAGGATTCATCTTGTTGTATTCTTAACACACCAAATATCTTGCAAGCCATAAAAGAATGGGTGAACCGAAGCCATCAGTTTGTTTCTTTTAGTTGACTCTTTCAATTCCCTGAGTGGTAGTGCATAAGGATTCCTTTATTACTATAATTACTGCAACTACAGTTAGCTTGGCACTTATGTCTGTTCTCTTCGGCTTTTCCATCACCGCTTTACTCATGCTTTTTGTTCTTGGGTTTTTTTGTTTTGTTTTTAACCACGAGAGGTACTTTGATGAGGAGACTGGTGGAAAGATTATATAGAAGGTAGAATTTGCTGCCATCAGCATTAGGGAAAATACCAAGACTAAAAATTCTTCTTGCGCATTTGCGAACTAGCAAATCAGGTTGTGACAATTAAGTAATATATTATTTTCTAGTGTACTAGTTTTAATTATTTCCTCAAAGATGTTTGTAATTAATTGATCTAAATCAATTTTTTTCATGCTGCATTTTGGATGAATGAGTTACATTAAAATTAGTTCTCTTAAAATGCAAGGTATACAACAGGTCTCAACTACCACAGTAAACTCAGGGAGAAAGGTTGTCTTAGAGTTTTCCAAAACCCAACACACTGAAAGGCTTTTACAGTCTAAGACAATGGCGGAGCTCCCAGTGATTTAGGGCCAGATTGTGATCTGCTATGCATAAAGTACTCCCACTGCTCCTTATTTGAGCCACACACAGCACAAGGGATAAGATATACTCTCAGAGCTGCTACCTCCTGTCTGGCACATGTGGGAGGGGAGTGGATAGGCAGGAGTGGAGTCAGAGGAGACTTGACGTCTTCAGTGTGCCAACCAGCACAGCCATTACAGATTGGGAGGAAAGTAATTTGCTCCAGGTATTGGGCAGATTATGTCTCCCCTTGGACTAAGTGGGGAACCAGGGACCAGACTGTGCCTCTCTCTGAGTCACAGTCTAATCCCTTGCCTCCCCCTGTGGCATTGCAACTATGTGCTACCCTATTCAGGGCTTGTGGCAAAGTCCATAATCTAGAGCTTAACAGTGAGAGATCAGGTCCTGAGCATTATACCTTAAATTGCTCCTGATAATTAAGCAGAAGTCAGTGGACATCTTGGAGCACTGATTTAATGTGCTCCCAGCAAAAAACACCCTTTAACAGTTTGTACCAAATGAAGATTTTGTACTGTCTCAAGATGTAGCCCCATGTAGAGAAAATTTCGGTAGTGTGGTCTAAAGGCGTTGAAAGGAATGGATCACCACAGCAAGGTCCATGCCCTAAAGAAGAGGGCACAGTTTCCTGAGATTTTCATTTTACATAGAGAAAACAGTAATAGCCAAGTTGGCATACATGTCTAGAAATCCCTTACCATTTAGAATCAATTAATGAAACCCAAACTTATTTGGATCTTTGTTTTCCTCTTAAATGCTGCAACATATTGCCAATTATTTTTAAATGTATTATTTAGATAGCGGCTTTTTGTACCATTGGAATTAAATACCCTCAGAAAAATAAAGATAGCACAAGTGATTCAGAGAGGTTTACTTTTTTAAAAATGTTATGCGTCTTAACAATTTAGCTCAAATCATGTGTGCTTAGATGGAGTCCCACCAGCAATGCATGGAGAGTTTTTCAACAGTTCTTGGATTTTTGTCATGACACAGTATATAGTAATGATAGCTTGAAGGTAATTTTCTGCATATGGTAATTTAATGAGAACTGTGAAAGTAGTACCTCAATTGACTCAAGTATTATATTTACAAAACTGCTGACTACTATTTTATTGGAGATATACTGAACTATTGTGTATAGGATTTACTGGACCTCAGTGCCTATGTTTTCTTTTGTTTGTTTTTGCTTTTCATGAAAGGATGGCATGTAATGAGTGATTTCTGGAGGTAAAATACAATATCAGTTCAGAAGCCCAGCAGGTGCCTTCTAATCAAATTACATGGATCATTTTCTATGAAGGTGTGTGTGTGCGTGGTGTGTGAGCGCTTATAGGGGAATTGTGCAATGTGGAAATTGGGAAAGGAACAGATGCCTAAGGAAGATCAATGGACAATAAAGCTCTTAGGCACTGCAGGATTGACAGTTCTAGTTTATACTTTAGAAAGGAAAATGATAAAATACACCTGACACTTAAATCAGTGGCCCCATCAATTATGAAATAATTTGCCCTATAGCCTTGTTAAAATTATTTGTAGACATATTACTTTATGGACTAACTGTGTGATAAACTAACTACCGTAGTTGACTCACTAATCCTTGTAAATGCTGGCATTCCTGTACTGGGAAATTTCTAACTAGTTAGCTTGTAGAATACATGAGTTCCCCACCATCAATCATACTGTATTCAGCTCGGTCCCTCAAGCTAGTGAGAGAGAGCTCCATCAGAAATGGGACATTTCAAATGAAGGAATATTAATGTGAAACATTTCCATTGGAAAGATCACTAAAACCCAGAGCTAAAAGCAAATCTATATTTAAAGTATATGTTATGAATGACTGGTGAGTACATAACTAGTTGGCTGACCATGAGAAGAAAATGTATTATTGCAGATAATCTGCTAAGTTAAGAACAAAAGTAATCTCTCTCCAACAGAGTTCCAGTCTGCTGGATGGACTTTAGTAACCAAACATTATTCACTAAAAGTCAAGAGCAAGAGGTCAAAATGTTAATTTAAAATCAAGAGAGACTTGTATTAGTCCAGTGGTTCTCAAACTTTTGTACTGGTGACCCCTTTTTATATAGCAAGCCTCTGCGACCCCCCCTTATCAATTAAAAACACTTTTTTATATATCTACCACCATTATATATGCTGGAGGCAAAGCAGGGTTTGTGGTGGAGGCTGACAGCTCACCACCCCCCATGTAATAACTTTGTGACCCACTGAGGGGTCCTGACCCCCAGTTTGAGAACCCCTGTATTAGTCACTCTGCAGAGATAGCCATTAAAAAGTCAATACTTACTGAGTTATCACACTCTGGAGTCTATTATGCCTTGTCGGGCCTCTGATTTTGTGGTAGTGAAGAGCCATCTTGCCCCAGTAGATTCTTCTGAACAGCACAGCTGCTATGCTAGCTCTCACAAGGATGTACCATACCTTCCCCTCTTTTCAGGCTAGCTGGGCTATGCTAGCTGGCATTAAAGGGTTCAGATCATAGCACTGCCTCCTCCCTACTGCCTTTGGGAAGGCTACTGCTGCATAGCTGAACACCAGGGGGACATGCTTCTAGCCTCTCTTCACAGTATGGGCACAATTTGTCCCTCTGGTATCTGATCTATTTCTCTCTATTTGAAAAAGGAAATACTACAATACAGCACTGTGATTAAATGCTTTTTTTTTTTAATGGCAACCATCACACTATATAAAATTAAATGGTTCAGATGAAATGTGGAGCTGGTAGGCCAATTAAATGGACCCTTTAAAGACCGTTGACTGGCAAAATTTGACCAAGCTGGAGGGCTGTTGATATGAAACTTGCATAATTCCATACTTTTGTTTTCTGTTTTAGTAGTTGACAAGGTAGCAAAAGTCAAAGGTAGGGTGTCATAAAGGTCCTTTGACTTGGTAGAGTCCCTCATTATGAAATGTCTAAATATAAAGATCAATGGGCTTAGTTCTTTGCAGTGCCTGCAAAAGAACAAAATAAGAGAAATACAATGACCCGAAGTTCTGGTCCAAGATCTAAAACAGAGCCAGAAGTTCACCAGCAGCAGTAGGAGTCAATAGGAATACAAATTGTTAAACAATACCCTCACTGTCAAAATGTCATAAGCAGAGTACATTCTTCAGGGATAAAAACAAAACCAGTATCCTACCCATCAGTCCTCCGGTGACACTTGGAGGCTCTAATCTTTCCAACCAGGGTTGGGTCCTCCCTTTGACAAAAGGTCATAGCAGTTTGCTGAATCAAAAAGAGGGCCCCTGAGTCCATTTAAACTCAGCCTTTATACCCCTAAAGACTTTGTTTCTCAGTAAAACCAGTCACTGCTCTTTTTCCTCCCCAGGGGGCTCAAGTATCAAAGGGCTGGGTATTTGCATAACCTGCTTTGGGACTTTGCCTTAATTGGCCCCTAGTGATTCTGGATTCCATAAGGAACCGTGTCCCTGAGTGAGTCAGGACAACACTTGCTTTTGTCTGTGAATAATCTATGGGCTCTCATCATCTGGCCCATCTCAGTATAATGGTCTTTGAAATTTTCATGCTTTCAAGACCTAGCTCAAACATACAAATAACTTTATGTTAAATATAATAATCTCAGGTTCATCCTACTTTTTGTTTACTGAATAACCTGCCAAGAACCATTGTGGTAACAATGTTGTTACATGTTTTTATTTAAAAATATCATGAAAAAAATTGAAAGTCAAGTTTTGGGTAAAACTTTTCATGTTCAAAAAAGGGCATTTGTAGATGAAAAGAACTTACTTTTGCTGAGTTCTCATTCTGACTGATTGTGGGGGTAAACTATACTTTGTGTGCTCTCTGAACCTACCAAAACAAAACATCTGGGTCGATATGGTGTTAAGATTATAAATACTTTGGCCTGACCATTCCCCTCCACCACCTCTGAGGAGAAATCTTTTGGGGAAAGGACAGAAAATCTGATGCAGGAATGACCTTTGGTGCATAGAGTGGCCATGGTCAAAGCCTCCAAACTTACATGTCCTCAGTATTCATGGGAAAGGAAAGCCTAAAGACCACCGAGTCAGAGGGGTTCTCAGGGAGGGTTCATTTTTCCATATGGCCCTTTCCACCAGGTAGCACTCTGTAAAGGAGCCATACTGCCATTGGCTAACTTCCATGTGACTATATTGCATTTCTCATCTATCACGTCGGTAAGGCACCTATTATGCCAGCTTTGTGCCACTCGTGACTTTACATTTGCTTTGTCCTACCAGAGTAATGGAAAGAAAACATAATGGGGTTAAGGCTCTGGCCCAACATTTCACATTGTAAAATACCCCACAATCAATGTAAAATACCCACAATCAAGTACCAGAGAAAGTAGAAAAGTAATTAACCTAAAAATCTTAATCCATCAAACTAATTTTTTAAAGGAGATAGAAATCTAGGAAGACTCAAAATATGAGTCAACACAGACTTTCATTAAAGGCTAGAAAAAAATTGTCCATACCCACTAATTTGTAAATAGGCAGAAATGATTTTTTTGCTGATTATTCTGCCTTTTAAAAATAATTGAGAGCAACTTCACATCTTGATGTAAATCACAGCACAAAAAAGACAAGGATTAAAATTAAAAAGTAATGTTTAGATCACATTCCTTTTATCATTCAAATAATGGACAATCTTATCCTAACCGGAGCAAGTAGACAAGACCAGAGCAAATGAGTATACTGGGTTTCGCAGCTACCCAGACTGATACATGTTAACCCATTGCTATGACCATTTGTCAATAGAGATGAGGACTGTCAACTTTACCATATCAGAACAAAACTTACAGTTCACAAGAAATCTCTAAACATGCACAATCAATCATTCCAAACCCGGCTCTCTTCTGTTACGTTCAAATTTAACTTCGTTTTCTGGAACTGCACTATAAATGCAGTACTTCAGCCCCCACACCATTTTTTTTCTAATTTTGTTCTCTTTGCTCCATCAGTCTATTATTATGGCTGCACCCACTTACTTTCTATTATTGCAATTTTGAATTGAGCTTTAATTTGGGACAATCTTGAAAATATAAGAAAATTCTGCTGAACTTTTTTTTTTTAATTATTTTTCCATAGATAAGAATAATCAGAGCAGCCTGGATTTTTGTCATGTGTTTGTAATTGAAGAAAGCTTTGCTTAATTTAGTTAATTTAGGACAAGGTTCTTCCACTCTTATATTGATTAGTACTTACTCCATGAATAGTCTCTTTGAGGGAAACCATGTGGTTTTCTTTTCTGCTGTTGAAGTCAGTGGGACTACTTATGCAGTAAAATATTACTTGGTGAGTAGAGGTGTCAAAACTGGGCCTTTGGAGGTCTGACTGCAGTTATTTCTTATGCAGAACTCCCACTCAGCTCAGCTGAGTTTTGCTTGAATAAGAACTGTAGGATTTTCTTTGATCCTTTGTTCTCACAGCATTTAATTTCTTCTCTGAAGTAGAAGTATGGTTTCTGAAGCTGAGCACAAAACAATATAATTTACCAAGATGGAAGCTGGTGGTGATGTCAGTCTCACTATTTTACATATGCATACAGAGAAGTCTAAAAAAATATAGACTCAATGCAAAAAAGGTTAAACCTACTTGGATTTCTAAAGTGATTTAGAGAAGGCATTTGCTATATTAAGAAAAATTAAACTAATTGTATGCTAGGAAAGTCTCCAATTTAAAACAAAATACATTAATGAGAACAACTCAAGCATTTTTGTTTTAAAATCCTTCTGCTAATGAACGCATTTGAAGTAAGCATTGTGGTCTCTGCTGAGCTCTGTGCAGATAACAGCATAAATAAAAACCTCCCTTTGGCCACCTGTCAGTCTTTGCTTAGATGAGTATGGGGAGTCAATTAGTTTGTTATCCCCATAAAATATAGTCTTTTCAGGTCAGGATTGAAATGCAATGGTGTAGTACAAGGCATAGTTACTAGTAGAACAATGAAAGGGTTTTTGCCCCCAGTATCTCCCTGCTAAAAGAAAATTATTGTGGAGTTTTCAAAACTGTCATTAACAAGAAAGGAAGATATAAATGGATGGAATAGAAGCCCATTGTTGTTTAAGCATACAGAACATTTTCCTTCAAATGTACAGAAGTTAACAAACTAATTTCTTATCCTTTCCTGCATCTGTTTGGAATTGGCAATGTGGGTTCAAGTGGCAGTTTAGATTTCTAGTCTGGTTAGAAAATTTCAGATGAAGGTCTGTTTTTGCTGAAAAAATTTTGTGTCAATTTTAGCTTATATGCTCTATCCCATTGTTCTGCTCCCTTTAGGTAATTAAACTCAATTTTAGATAGCATTAGAGCTAAATTATGTTAGTAATTATAGTACAATGATAAAACCCCAGGCTATTGATTCTGGTGATATTTGTACTTATCTTTTAATCACTGCACTGTTTGAAAATGATTTATTACTGCCTCAGGCCGTACTTAGTAAAATGAAAGCTCTGAACTGAGAATATCCATTAATACCCTTTGGGGATCCGAAAGGCTCTGTCTTCTATCTTTGTCCAAAGATCACAAGTTACATGTGTGAGTGAATGTAATGGGAAAGGCTTTTCAACTTTATTTTTAACAAATAGCTTAGGTGTCATGAAATTCTTTTCATACCCCATCTGTGCAAAAACAAAATCAGAATGAAAAACAGGAGAGCTATTCAGAATGATCAGTAGAAGTTCTTATAATTGTATTCCTTTTGTGCATGCAAGGCCAGAGTTTCTTGTGTTCTCTACAGTGGTTTGTTTGTTTCTCCTGATCCTGGCAAATATTCATGTCTAGTAATGTTCATCCCCCCCCCCAAAAGTGTGATACATTTTAACTCTCATATTAAGAGGATCAGTCTGAGAAATTTGTTTGTATCTTCTACTGCTTAGATAAGGAAATATATTGTACTGATAAACAATTGTTTCTTTAGTAAAATTAATAACAGAATATGTACTCCAGGTGGGTAAATAGGTATTAATGGGCAATTAGGGACAAATTTTGCTACGACTAAACATATTAAGCCTCAGTAAAACTCATTCTCTTTAGACAGGAATATTCTTCGACTGTTGCTGAAGGCAGAAAAAGTAAATTTCAAGAAATATTTGGAAGAGATCAAATCAGGGGTTTTGTTCAATTCAAATTGAAATATAAGTGCCTTGATCTCTCATATAGGCTATATATTCAAATCAAACATTACCTTATTCAGGAGAAAAATAAGAATGCATTGACTAGAGAATTGTCAGCAAAAGAAACTTTATTAAAAATAACTGGAGTGCAAAGGGAATGCAACCTGCTATTTACAGAGCACCGAGCAGCAGGGATATAGAAAATAAAAGAAATGAAAACATGAAAAAGTCCTAGATAAATAGATTGAACTCGAAGACTAGAGACATATTTGGAAAACCAATAGAAACTCATCTTGCTAGGGGCTGAGCACATACATGGGGATGAGAATCAAGGATGCTCAGCACCTCAGAGGATTAGGGAGAATTACTTCAAGTAACTGTGCCATTGTTACTTATTATTGATTATTGTATCAATCAATATAAACCATAGCATGCAAAGTTGTTTTCCGAACCTATCAAAAGACAGACTGGTCCACAAAGAACTTACAGTCCAGAAAAGATGACAGACAAATTGCATGTTGTGTTAGTTCAAACTATTAAAAAAAAACTGTAAATGTTTTTTTCTGGAGGTAGAGGGAGGAAAGAAGAATTTGAAGGAGAAAAATAATGAGAAGGATGAATGGAAGGGAAGAAAGGGAAGGAGGATACTCAAAGAGGGAAGGAAGAGAACCTCCTGCAGAAAGGGGTGGCACTTGCAGGCAAGAGTAAACAACCAATCAGCGAAATTGAAAAGTGAGAAGAGTTCATGTGTGATCATTCTAATTGAACCTAGAGCTCTGAAGGCCCAGCAGATGCTGTAGCTGGTTTGGTATCTTGAGGATCTGGAGGAAATGTAATGCCACTCCCAGAGCTGCTCCTGATGTTCCTGGACCATCATGGACTGGAAAGTAAGAGGAGGCCACTGGTACTTGGCATCCCTGCTCTTGTTTGGGGTCAAGGGCAGAGCTACAAATTCCACAGGGAATATGCAGGAGGAGAGACCTGCTTCATGTCTTAGAAGGGGTTTCAAAAACTCCCATAAGAACATAAGAATCGCCATACTGGTTCAGACCAAAGCTCCATCCAGGCCAATATCCTGTCTGCCGACACTGGCCAATGCCAGATGCCCCAGAGGGAGTGAACCCAAAAGGAAATGATCAAGTGATCTCTCTCCTGCCGTCCATCACCACCCTCTGACAAACAGAGTCTAGGGACACCCTTCCTTACCCATCCTGGCTAATAGCCATTAATGGACTTAACCTCCATGAATTTATCTAGTTCTCTTTTAAACCCTGTTATAGTCCTAGCGTTCACAACCTCCTCAGGTAAGGAGTTCCACAAGTTGATTGTGCGCTGCATGAAGAAGAACTTCCTTGTATTTGTTTTAAACCTGCTGCCTATTAATTTCGTTTGGTGACCCCTAGTTCTTGTATTATGGGAATAAGTAAATAACTTTTCCTTATCACTTTCTCCACACCACTCATGATTTTATATACCTCTATCATATCCCCCCTTAGTGTCCTCTTTTCCAAGCTGAAAGATCCTATCCTCTTTAATCTCTCCTCATATGGAACCCATTCCAAACCCCTAATCGTTTTAGTTGCCCTTCTCTGAACCTCTTCTAATGCCAGTATATCTTTTTTGAGATGAGGAGACCACATCTGTACACAGTATTCAAGATGTGGGCATACCATGGATTTATATAAGGGCAATAAGATATTCTCCGTCTTATTCTCTATCACTTTTTTAATGATTCCTAACATCCTGTTTGCTTTTTTGACTGCCACTGCAGACTGCATGGACGTCTTCAGAGACCTATCCACGATGACTCCAAGATCTTTTTCCTGATTAGTTGTAGCTAAATTAGCCCCCATCGTATTGTATGTATAGTTGGGGTTATTTTTTCCAATGTGCATTACTTTACATTTAGCCACATTAAATTTCATTTGCCATTTTGTTGCCCAATCACTTAGTTTTGTGAGATCTTTTTGAAGTTCTTCACAGTCTATGGCTTAAGTATCTTGAGCAGTTTAGTATCATCTGCAAACTTTGCCACCTCACTGTTTACCCCTTTCTCCAGATCATTTATGAATAAGTCTAATAGGATTGGTCCTAGGACTGACCCATGGGGAACACCACTAGTTACTCCTCTCCATTCTGAAAATCTACCATTTATTCCTACCCTTTGTTCCCTATCTTTTAACCAGTTCTCAATCCATGAAAGGATCTGCCCTCTTATCCCATGACAACTTAATTTACATAAGAGCCTTTGGTGAGGGACCTTGTCAAAGGCTTTCTGGAAATCTAAGTATGCTCTGTCCACTGGATCCCACTTGTTCACATGTTTGTTGACCCCTTCAAAGAACTCTAATAGATTAGTAAGACATGATTTCCCTTTACAGAAACCATATTGACTTTTGCCCAGTAATTTGTTTTTCTATGTGTCTGACAATTTTATTCTTTACTATTGTTTCAACTAATTTGCCCGGTACTGATGTTAGACTTACCGGTCTGTAATTGCAGGGATCACCTCTAGAACCCTTTTTAAATATTGGCATTACATTAGCTATCTTCCAGTCATTGGGTACAGAAGCTGATTTAAAGGACAGGTTACAAACCATAGTTAATAGTTCCGCAATTTCACATTTGAGTTCTTTCAGAACTCTTGGGTCCCGGTGACTTGTTACTGTTAAGTTTATCAATTAATTCCAAAATCTCCTCTAATGACACTTCAATCTGTGACAATTCCTCAGATTTGTCACCTACAAAGGACGGCTCCTGTTTGGGAATCTCCCTAACATCCTCAGCCGTGAAGACTGAAGCATAGAATTCATTTAGTGTCTCCTCAATTACTTTATCGTCTTTAAGTGCTCCTTTTGTATCCGGATCGTCCAGGGGTCCCACGGGTTGTTTAGCAGACTTCCTGCTTCTGGAGTACTTTAAAAACATTTTGTTATTACCTTTTGAGTTTTTGGCTAGCTGTTCTTCAAACTCCCTTTTAGCCTTTCTTATTACATTTTTACACTTAATTTGGCAGTGTTTATGCTCCTTTCTATTTACCTCACTAGGATTTGACTTCCACTTTTTAAAAGCTGCCTTTTTATCTCTCACTGCTTCTTTTACATTGTTGACTTTAATGGTGCAATATTAAGATGTTCTCTGGTACAAAAGATGTCTGCATATATGTAAATAGGTCTTTTTGTGTTTGTCCTGTGAGGTTCTTTACATAGAGCTCTTATGCGTACATTTAAATTGTTGATCAATACATTTTATGTCAGCTGAGAAAGAAGATTAGAGACACACTTAAAAACAGAGACATGCACATTCATAACTGCTTTATAATTAAAAATGGCTCCATGAGTTTTGTCCAAATTTTCAATATTAGTCTTTTTGGTATGAGACTATGTGTGAGAAATTGTAACCCAAAATAATGTGTTTGTGAAAGGTAGAAGAAGTTTTACAATAGTGATTAGAATAGAATGGCCAGGGTAAGCTTTTACAGTGAGAGTAATTAACATTTGGAACAATTTTCAAAGGGTGATGCTGGATTCTCCACCACTGGAAATTTTTAAATTGAGATTGGATGATTTTCTGACATATATGCTCTAGGAATTTGGGGGGGGACGGAGTTTTGTGGCATTTGTTATACAGGAGGTCAGTCCAGATGACCACAGTGATCCCTCCTGGCCTTGGAATATGTGACACTACAGTGTAGCTATAAAAAATATATTGATAAGCTACAGATATACCAGAGTAGTTAGTATATTTGAGGTCTGATAATCATTTGCATAAATCCCTTCATGCCACTATGGTGTAAAGGAGTTAGAATATAAATGAGAAGTAGGCTTTTATTATTTTGTTATATTTTGCAACAAAATTCAGATTCTGCTTATTATGTTTAATTTCTTAACCGAACACAAGTTAAAAAAATCTGTCTCCAATTTTAAATGCCTCTAATATGTGTATTGTGAAGACATTCTAATATTCTGATTTTACTTCTTCTGAAGAGGATGACTGAATTATTGCAGTGAGTAAAATTAAGTGAAGTCAGTTGAGAATAAGTGAAAATGCCACTACCAACTGAAAATCAACATACTGAAAAACTATTAGAACTAAGGCTCTAGCATAATTACATAAAGCTGTAGGCAGAGTTGATCTCATTTATTAGAAGATGCTTGTTGCACCAGAAAACTAGTGTAATATGAGCTCATTTTGTAAAATGTACAGCAGGTCTTTAAATGACATCAGTGAAACGTGTTTAACTTTTAAAATGAGGGAAAATTCACTTTATCAAAAATTGTAATGCCGTCTACTATATATCCTTGTCAATCATTAATTCTAAACTCAGTACTCTTTCCCATGATGAGATAGTTATGGAGTGCATTAGGTGTCATATTTTATCAATGGTTTTATTAGACAGCATTGTTCGTAGATGTTGAACGAGACACAGAAACCACCGATAGCTAGTGAAATTCTCTACTGCACACTTGTTAATTCTTTCAGAAACTCCTATCCTGATTCAGTTGTGACCCTCGGAACCCCTCAATGCCAACAGGCAGAGGACCACCCTTATGGTGTAACTCACATCAGGCCTGACACACTCATTCCCCCAGCATGCTGATAATATATATCTCAAAAGTGTCATGTAAGGCAGGGGTTCTCAGACTTTTGTACTGATGACCCCTTTCACATACCAAGCCTCTGAGTGTGACACCTCCCCCCCTATAAATATAAAAAAGTGTTTTTAATGTAACACCATTATAAATGCTGGAGGCAAAGCGGGGTTTGGGGTGGAGGCTGACAGCTCGAGATCCCCCATGTAATAACCTCTCGACCCCCTGAGGGGTCCCGACCCCTGGTTTGAGAACCCCTGAGGTAAGGTATCGTATGTAAACTGGTGACATGCTGGTCCTGAAAATAATTGTGTGATGTATGTACAGGTTGCGTACAAAGAGTTATAGATGGGTGCTGAAAATAAAATGTTTGAGAGGCAGAGCTTAAAACCTAGCATGCCCTAGACCAGGGGTTGGCAACCTTTCAGAAGTGATGTGACAAGTCTTCATTTATTCACTCTAATTTAAGGTTTTGCATGCCAGTAATACATTTTAATGTTTTTAGAAGGTCTCTTTCTAGAAGTCTATAATATATAACTAAACTATTGTTGTATGTAAAGTAAATAAGGTTTTTAAAATGTTTAAGAAGCTTCATTTAAAATTAAATTAAAATGCAGAACCCCTCAGTGGCCAGGACCTGGGCAGTAAGAGTGCCACTGAAAATCAGCTCGTGTGCTGCCTTCGGCATGCATGCCATAGGTTGCCTACCCCTGTCCTAGACAAAGAATGTGTATTTACTCATATGGGTCAAACTTTGTAAGCCAAAGGACAATGCAAGTACATTTACATGTAAGGTAAACAAAGCCATCAAACTAAACAAGTGAAGGATAATTGAATAACCACGCTGGGGGACAGAATCTGTACCCCAGGAATCCTTCCTGGCTCTTGAGGCAGGGGCAATGTACTTTGAGTAATAACAGGGGAGCAAAAAGCTTTTTGTTATCCTTTACTGAGGAGATACAGGGTACAACACCCTTCAAGTCTGGCGATGCTGGTAATTTACTGTAAGTAAGAAAACTGCTTATGCAAAGATTTTAATGTGCTAAGATTAAGTTTTAGTTACTAGAAAGTAGTTTTGTTTTATTTTATTTGTAACCAGACCTGCCTCTTTTTCTCTTGCTTAGTATCACTTAAATCTCTGAACTTCATTATTTTTGTTTATCATAAAGCCATCTCAATTCTGTGTATTAAAGTGAAATGTGAGTCTTTCACTAACTGAACAGGCTGATGTGTGCTCTTTCTCTTTGGAGTCAGCGAACTTAACAATTTCTGTGAGTGTCCAGTGAAAGGGACTGGACAATGCAGGGAGACCTCTCTGGGGAACTGGGGTTCACTGATCGTTAACTGCAAGGCAAGGCTTAGACTAGCAGAATCTTGAAGAGTTTGCTGGCAAGGCCAGGAACTGACACACAGTTTAGCAGCAGCAAAGTCTCACTCTTGCTAAGGCAGAACAGTTACACAGTGGCTCACAGTTGTGGGTGTCCTGAGCAAAATGTCACAACAGTACCCATGTGTCAGTATATAAACAGATGGGTAGTAGGCCTGGTCTGGGGATGCATTCATCTGAAAGTTTTCTGCTTTTTAAGGCTAAAAACCATGATACAATATCATGATGCATTATTATCAATTAAAGATACAAACATTCTTCATGAAAACTATGGTCTCATTCAAGGTAATTGGAATATAGTTGACATGATCAAAGTGAGTAGGATTTGTAGTATGGTAATTTCTCCACTTTCACTTTTATACCAATCAGAGTAACTATAAAATGGATTTCATCTAGTATTGGTAACTCAAATCAGAATAATCAGTTCTTTACCAGCAAACCCAAAAGTAGTCTCTCCATCTTTCTAAGAGAAGGAGAAAGCAGTCGTTTACTTATTTACTGGCCAGGCACAAGTGTGGAGACTTTGGTAAGGAAGAAAGCAGCATAAACACAAGAAAACATTAAAAATAGTTCACCAAAAATAGTCAAAGAAAGTTTGGTCTTCTCAAGGGTTTTGTCATCATAGTTGTACATTTGCTCTTTGCTGCCTTCTTGTTCCAGGCAAAGATCAGGGTGACTGCACATTTAAGGTCACAGAAACTTTTGCACCAATCACTAACAAACAGATCAGATACACCTCTAACCCAATATAACACGGCCCGATATAACACTAATTCGGATATAGCGCAGTAAAGTAATGCTCGGGGGGGCGGGGCTGCGCACTCCGGCAGATCAAAGCAAGTTCGATATAACGCGGTTTCACCTATAACACGGTAAGGTTTTTTTGGCACCTGAGGATAGCGTTATATTGGGGTAGAGGTGTATTAAGCAAAGTTATTTTTCACAGAAATTCACGCATTAGCATTTACTTTTAGACCGAAAGTGATGACCTAGCTTTTTGTGACAAGCCAGGCAATATACTTTGGTTATTTCTGAGGGCTGTGCTAGATATGAGCAGAATTAAATATATCCAGGAGTTGTAATGAAGCCTGATGGGAGCAATATATTCTTGTGTTACAACACACTATTCCTAGAGCTAGCCTTTTGGCTTACATCTATCTGTATTAGGAGGTATTTAATTAGTTGGTCTATCATGTTGAATGAGTTAGTTTTGTTACTATGAAACAACAGCTATGTGAATATTAATCTTACTAAATTAATTATTAATGTTAAGCATGTGCTTAAGTGCTTTTGTGGACCTTAGATTTAACCAAATTGAACAAATGATTTTATGGGAGCTCCTAAAAAGCAATGTATGGTAATCCAATTACAAACTTGTGGTGGCCAGATAGCGATCAGATTTTTCAAGACTTGATTCCAACAAGAGACATTGTGGGCTTTCAAATTTTATGATGATTTCTTCTAAAGACTATATAGCTAGGTGTACCAGAATACTTATTTATTACCCCTGCTATGGCAAATTCTATAGGGCACGAGGCATTATTTCACCAAAAATAAATTTGTTAATAACTTACATTGATAATTCATATAGGTGACTTAAACTAGTAACATGTTTTTATGAAAATTCCCACCAATTTATTCTTCATGACTACTCCCTTTTGCGAACTTTCAGGAGACACGTATGTTTTGCAATAAAATATGCAAAAATCTCTAAAATCCCTGGACTGAGAGTTTAGAGCTCTCAACTGCATACTATATTTGCTAAGAAATAGAATAATTCACATGCTCATATCTTTTTCTTCAAACGTCATATTTATAGTCTTGCTCAGACTGTTTAAGGTTTTCCTCCTGCTTTGTAAGATTCTCTTTTTGTGCATTGGGGAGATCAAAGTTCTATCTATGTTTTAAGTTCATTGTTGAGCTGGAGTTATATGGGCAGCTTGGTGTGAGACTGAAGAACAACCCAGAGAGAGGAAGGATGGTCTGTTGATTAAGGACAGGACTGATCAGGAGATCTGGGTACTATTCCTCCATCTACCACAGATATACTGACTGACCATTCAGAAGCCACCACCCAAAAGCAGTCATGATTAATTGTTGCGACTTTAGTCTCAGAGTAATTTGCAGTTACATCCCATGGTGGGTTTGGTGGCATAGTACCAGGATGTCCTGATGATCATACCTGTGCTTGAACCAAAAAACCATCCATCTCTGTCCTGAAGCCAAGTTGAATATAAGGGAGCACCACAGACAAGTAAAGATTTGGAAAGTAAATCTATATAGTGTAAAACAAGGTTTTCTGAATTTTTATATATAAATATATAATTAAATCCATGTGCGTTTCCCCAGTATTCTAGGCACATCAGGAATTCTTAGACAAAATAAAATTGCCTTGTGCATACTAAAGATTTACTCTGAATAATTTATAGACTTATGGTATATACCACAATGCATATACACCTTGATTATTAAATGCAGTAGCATCCCCTTCCTTTATTATGTCATACCTCATTAAATATTTTACAACTACAATTAATGAGAGAAGATATTCAATAGTTCCCTGACAATTTTGAATTGATTCATATTAGGTTAAATTCCTTTCTCTGGCAATTCAGTCTTCTTCCAAAATATGATAAAATCCATGGCAAGTATCAAGAAGCATTTGCAGAATTAATTTGATATCCTGGCTTAGCCATGACAAGAATTTAACAAAAAGCTACAGTAGTAAATCTAAAAGACAGTAACAATTTAAAAATATATCTTTTATATTTTAAGTAAAATGTATTTTAATGAGTATTATAATCTACAGCAAGTGTGTAGTTTCTATAGAGAAAAATATATTTTACAGTATGCTCTACTACTGATAGTCTGTATGCACACTTGGGGCTTAGTATGACACTTGTAGATTCCATAGGTCTTACTGGATCTCCTTTTGCTCTGCCTTATCTAAAGCAGAGAAAACTGAATGCTCATTACAGGTGCATTTCTCACACTGCTCAGTTACAAAGCAGTTTGGGAGAAATAGGAAAATAGATTGGAGCAGATTCCTTCTCTAACTCTCTAATCAGCCAGGAAGGGTTTAGAAGGGAGATGGCTCTAATATTGCTTCCAACATAAGAACATAAGAACATAAGAACGGCCGTACCGGGTCAAACCGAAGGTCCATCTAGCCCAGTATCCTGTCTACCGACAGTGGCCAATGCCAGGTGCCCCAGAGGGAGTGGACCAACAGGCAATGATCAAGTGATCTCTCTCCTGCCATCCATCTCCATCCTCTGACAAACAGAGGCTAGGGACACCATTCCTTACCCATCTTGGCTAATAGCCATTAATGGACTTAACCACCATGAATTTATCCAGTTCTCTTTTAAATGCTGTTATAGTCCTAGCCTTCACAACCTCCTCAGGTAAGGAGTTCCACAAGTTGACTGTGCGCTGCGTGAAAAAGAACTTCCTTGTATTTGTTTTAAACCTGCTGCCTATTAATTTTGTTTGGTGACCCCTAGTTCTTGTATTATGGGAATAAGTAAATAACTTTTCCTTATCCACTTTCTCCACATCACTCATGATTTTATATACCTCTATCATATCTCCCCTTAGTCTCCTCTTTTCCAAGCTGAAGAGCCCTAGCCTCTTTTATCTCTCCTCATATGGGACCCATTCCAAACCCTTAATCATTTTAGTTGCCCTTTTCTGAACCTTTTCTAGTGCCACTATATCTTTTTTTAGATGAGGAGACCACATCTGTACGCAGTATTCGAGATGTGGGCGTACCACTGATTTATATAAGGGCAATAATATATTCTCAGTCTTATTCTCTATCCCCTTTTTAATGATCCCTAACATCCTGTTTGCTTATTTGACTGCCTCTGCACACTGCACGGACATCTTCAGAGAACTATCCACGATGACTCCAAGATCTTTTTCCTGACTTGTTGTAGCTAAATTAGCCCCTATCATATTGTATGTATAGTTGGGGTTATTTTTTCCAATGTGCATTACTTTACACTTAGCCACATTAAATTTCATTTGCCATTTTGTTGCCCAATCACTTAGTTTTGTGAGATCTTTTTGAAGTTCATCACAGTCTGCTTTGGTCTTAACTATCTTGAGCAGTTTAGTATCATCTGCAAACTTTGCCACCTCACTGTTTACCCCTTTCTCCAGACCATTTATAAATAAGTTGAATAGGATTGGTCCGAGGACTGACCCTTGGGGAACACCACTAGTTACCCCTCTCCATTCTGAGAATTTACCATTAATTCCTACCCTTTGTTCCCTATCTTTTAACCAGTTCTCAATGCATGAAAGGACCTTCCCTTTTATCCCATGACAACTTAATTTACGTAAGAGCCTTTGGTGAGGGACCTTGTCAAAGACTTTCTGGAAATCTAAATACACTATGTCCACTGGATCCCCCTTGTCCACATGTTTGTTGACCCCTTCAAAGAACTCTAATAGATTAGTAAGACACGATTTCCCTTTACAGAAACCATGTTGACTATTGCTCAACAGTTTATGTTTTTCTATGTGTCTGACAATTTTATTCTTAACTATTGTTTCAACTAATTTGCCCGGTACCGACGTTAGACTTACCGGTCTGTAATTGCCGGGATCACCTCTAGAGCCCTTTTTAAATATTGGCGTTACATTAGCTAACTTCCAGTCATTGGGTACAGAAGCCAATTTAAAGGACAGGTTACAAACCTTGTTAATAGTTCCGCAACTTCACATTTGAGTTCTTTCAGAACTCTTGGGTGAATGCCATCTGGTCCCGGTGACTTGTTAATGTTAAGTTTATCAATTAATTCCAAAACCTCCTCTAGTGACACTTCAATCTGTGACAGTTCCTCAGATTTGTCACCTACAAAAGCCAGCTCAGGTTTGGGAATCTCCCTAACATCCTCAGCCATGAAGACTGAAGCAAAGAATCCATTTAGTTTCTCCACAATGACTTTATCGTCTTTAAGCGCTCCTTTTGTATCTCGATCATCAAGGGTCCCCACTTGTTGTTTAGCAGGCTTCCTGCTTCTGATATACTTAAAAAACATTTTGTTATTTCCTTTGGAGTTTTTGGCTAGCCGTTCTTCAAACTCCTCTTTGGCTTTTCTTATTACATTCTTGCACTTAATTTGGCAGTGTTTATGCTCCTTTCTATTTGCCTCACTAGGATTTGACTTCCACTTTTTAAAGGAAGTCTTTTTATCTCTCACTGCTTCAACAGAGACTCAGAGAACCAAAAACTGATAATATAATGATTAGAGGTGGGCAAAAAATATTGTTTGCAAACAGTAAATTCACTAAAAACATTTTTTTAGACACCAATATTAATCACAAATTAATCTGAATTTGGTAAAGAATTTTGGTTGGAAAAAAACGAGGGGGGAAAACTGTTACTGAAATGGTTTGTTTCAACATTTTTTAAAAGAACCATTTTGACATTTTGTTTCAAAATGAAATTTTCAATACAAAATGTCAGTTCAAATAGACATTCAAAACACTTCATTCAGCCAGAACAAATTTTTGAGTGGTTCTGTTTCAGTGAGATAGAAATTCAGTTTCTGTTAGAAACAAACCATTTTTTTTGTTTTTGTTTTACTGTTCGGTTCAGCCACTGAACTGAAAAATTCTTCTTTCAGCTCTAATAATACTATTTTGTCATTGCCTGGTAATATTTTCATAATGATGTTGCCTATATTCATGTGACCACTTGTGTACATGATGTGTTGTCAGTGATAGGGCAAGGTTTCCATTCTGACGAGCTGCTAGATGAAATAGTTCCATTAAGACAATGAAAACAACAGGAGATGTGTATAGATATGCAGGGGAAACAACAATAATCAACAGGAAGAGAAAATTTCTATTGACAGAGCATCATTTTTTTCTCTGAGTGAGCAGATTATATATGTTGCGTTGTGTTGTCTCTGTTTGTTACCATTTTTGCTAGGTTAGGTGCCAGTGCATGAGCTGGAGTGGAGATCAGTGATGGAAAATTAGTTGAGGGAAGCAAGTATTGAAGAGAAATTTTGAAGGAATAGGGTGCAGTCACTTGGGGACATATCTAACATCAGTTGAAGTCAAAGGGAGTCTTTCCACTGACTTCAGTTGGCTTTGTATCAGACTCTTGAGGCTCTAATGTGCAAGGTATTCAAAGTTTCCAACTACCATTGAATCCAAGCAGTTGAATGCAATGGGAGCAGCTCTTAGTGAAATCAGACCATTATACATAAGAAGAGGCAGGTAGTGTCAGGCTTAGGAGGAAGATGCTAAAAGACATGGATCCATTAGTGGGACACAAAAGGAGCATCAAGGAGAGAGGAGGAATTCTCAGGGAGAAGGTAGATTTTTCCTGGTAAGTGACAGATCTCACTGGACTTATTTATGGTACACATAATAATAGTTAGTATATTGACCTTTTGTGTTACAAATAGCACTAAAAGTGACATTTCATAGTGACAATATTGATTTGCATTACTTCCTTAATGCAAAGTTACAAAGTGATTAACTACATTTTTGACACTGTGATAGATTCTAATTTCACATTGCTTATTCTTTAATATGAGAGTTTATTCTATTTATAATACAAAATTTATAGAAAATAGTATATATTCATTTACAGTGGAAAATGTGAAACCACAGTAAATTAAGTTAGTGATTCCTACAGATGTTTCAGTTGACTTGGTTTAATTAACACATGGAATGTATTCTATTGTTACTGAGAAGTCTGTAAAATCTCACCATGTGAGAGCTCACACTCTGATAGGGTGACCAGACAGCAAGTGTGAAAAATCGGGACAGGGCTGGGGGGTAATAGGAGCCTATATAAGAAAAAGACCCCAAAATCGGAACTTTCCCTATAAAATCGGGACATCTGGTCACCCTACACTCCGATAACCCCTTGGCAGGGAAAGAAAGAAATTGTCTGTCTCTGTGCTGTTCTATGCTTAACACTATGCCTGACCTGACTGGTGTCTCTGGGCATTATTATACTAAATGAGTCTCCACAAAGCAACAGATGCTCTAATCTTGCTGCTGTTCCTTCTCTGGCCTGCCCTGATCCACCATCACTTGCTCTTTATATGCTGGCAGTGAGGGACTTCTAGGAAATGACCTCCATACTGGCTAGAAGGTGTGCTCTGCCTGCATGACACTCCAGAATCCTGCCACTTCCTCTGCTCAATGGAACTGTTTTCATGCTGCTGCCAGAAAATCCTGTGCTGCTCTGATGTCTTTCCATTGAAAACTACTGCTGTGTCACACACTGATTTAGGCAGAAAGAGAGTTAGACTATCAGGCTCTCCCACACCATTCACCTTGCCAAAACAAAGCACAAATACTTCTTTGATAGGCTGCAGTTTTATTTAAACCCCAAAATATTAATATGTTTCAATGTAACTGGCTATAGAACAGTTTTATTAGACATCTTGTCAGAAGATTCCTGAAACTAAAATTGCCTCTCTTATAAAGCCTTCTGTCATTTACTCCCTTTTCTCAACAGTCAGAAGAGATCTTTACCTAATGGGCTTTTGAATCTACCTGAAAGAAGCTGAGATACAAGGCAACAACTAGTGATCCATTTCATATATATTTATTACCTCTCTTTCCCATTAGTGGTATTTATTTCCCTTGGTCCTTTAGAGCTGTGGAAGGAAATTCATGTGAGAATAGCGGTGGAACTAAATTTTTTTGGCCATCTGTCACTTTTGCCTCTTGCTCATTCCTCTTTTCCCAGCAAGAGATATGAAGGAAAAATATCTAGATTATTATCCCTTTTTCTAAAAAATCATGAAGAAAAGCAGTCAAGCCATTGATCCACTAAGCCTTTCTCACTACTTATAAGCATCAGCTGTGTGTTGTTCATGAATTAACTGACTAGCTTTCAGATAACCTAGCTTTCTCATTAGAGCCTATCATGATTTTTGTGTTCTCTCTCCCATTTATGGGGTTGGCACTGCAGCTTAGTGGAACTCTACTTCTTAGTTCTGGAACAATTCTTAGAATTATAGAATACGAGAGTTGGAAAGGACCTCAGGAGGTCATCTAGTCCAACCCCCTCCTCAAATCAGGACCAATCCCCAGACAGATTTTTGCCCCAGATCCCTAAATGGCCCCATCAAGGATTGAACTCACAACCGTGGGTTTAGCAGGCCAATGCTCAAACCACTGAGCTAGCCTTCCCCCCGCCCCCAGCAGTGATCCCAGCAGAGACAACCATTTACCAGAGCTCCTGGACTATATTTTGTAATACAGGCCCGTACAATTGTTTGGGAGCCTGTGCACCAAGTGTTTTGGTTTTGCCACTCCAGTCTCTAAGTAGCCACTCAAATTCCCTTTTTCTGTATCTCCGATCTACCAGCCTGAATATATCTACTTCAGCAGGACATAGAAGTGAACATGCTATTCGTTGGGATGCATACGGGGTGAAAGTAACTTAAAGGATTTACTGGTACTCCGGAGTCCTTAGGAGGGGGTGGGGCCTCAACCGGAAGAGGCATGGCCTCAATCAGAAAAGGCAGGGTCTTTAAATCCCTGGGTGCTTTAAATCAGGATTTAAAGGGCCCGGGGCTGGGGCTGTGGTAGCAACAGCTGGGAGCCCTGGGCCCTTTAAATCACTATCGGAGGGGGGTCCTGGCTGCTGCCGCTACCCCAGGGCCCTGGGCTTTGGTGGAGCTTTAAAGGGCCCGGGGCTCCGCTGCAGTAGTGGCAGCCAGGAGCCCCTGGCCCTTTAAATCACTGCCAGAGCCCCGCTGCTGCTACCCCAGGGCTCCAGCAGCGGGGCTCCGGTGGCGATTTAAAGGGCCCCAGAGGATAGTGGCAGTGGGAGCCCCAGGCCCTTTAAATCGCCACCCGAGCCCCGTTGCCGGAGCCCTGGGGTAGCAGCGGCAGTCGGGGGCTCGGGCGGTGATTTAAAGGGCCCCGGGCTCCGGCTGCCGCTACCACCCCAGGCCCTTTAAATCTTCCCCGGAACCCTGCTGCCGGAGCCCTGGGGTAGCGGTGGTGGGGCTCCAGCAGCAAGTTAAAGGGCCTGGGGCGGTAGCGGTGGTCGAGCCCTGGGCCCTTTAAATCATCCCCGGAGCCCCGCCACCGCTACCCCAGGGCTCCGGCAGCAGGGCTCTGGCGGCAATTTAAAGGGCCCGGGGCTCCAGATGCTGCTGGAAGCCCCAGGCCCTTTAAATTACTGCCAGGGGAAGCCGATTGCTCCGGTATGGCACACCGGCTCTTGCCAGTACGCCGTACTGGGGCGTACCGGCTTACTTTCACCTCTGGATGCATAGGTATTGTATCCTGTGACCTAGGTCTTGTTTGGTCATGCCATTAAAACAGCTCAGTACATGTCTTCCCAGGAACCATCTAATTCACATATCCAACAGAATAGTGTTCCCGCCCCCCTCTGCAATGCTTGCTGTTTGTGCACAAACAGGTCATGATTTTCACAAATGTGTTCATTATTCACCATTCTTTGCACAATGTTTAGCCTTTGATGTATTTATGAGCTAACTGTTATGAGTATTTGACAGGGCCGCCCAGAGGGGCGGGGCACGTGGGGCAAATTGCCCCAGGCCCCACAGGGGCCCCCGGCCCCACGAGAATGTCTGAGGCTGCCCCCAGCACCGCCCCCACCCCCCATCCTCCGGAGCCTCAGCGTGCCACGTCAGGAGTGGTCCTGGACAGTGCTGCAGCGGCGTGGCTCCGGCAGGGCCTGAGCTCCTCCCACTGAGTCAGAGCCACGTGGTAAGGGGGCAGGACTGCGAACTCCGGTCCCGCCAGAGCCACGCCGCTGCAGCACTGTCCAGGGACCAGGGCAGCTCCTGGACGCGGCGTGCTGAGGCTCCGAGAGAGGGGAGAGGTGGGGGTAACCCAGGAGCGGCCCTGGACAGAGCTGCTGGGGGGGGGAGCAGTGGTCAGGGGACGGGGAATGGGGGGTTGGATCGTGGGCAATCCAAGGGTCTGTCAGGACATGGCTGGGGGGGTGGATAAGGGTTGGACAGTCAGGGGACAGGGAGCGGGAGGGTTGGTGGGGGGTGGGGTCCCGGGGTGGTGGTTGGGGTGGGCGGTGAGGGGACAAGGAGCAGAATGGGTCGGGGATTCTGAGGGGGCAGTCGGGGGCAGGAAGTGGGTGGGGGTCGGATGGGGGCAGGGCCAGGCTGTTTGGGGAGGCACAGCCTTCTCTATCCTAAAGCTCATTCATCAGTTTGAGGCTTGCAGACAGCTATTTAACACAATGAGCCAAGCTGTTATCTTTTCCCTTAGGGCTACCATCCCTTTCAACTTCTCAAATGCCAAATTATAGTCTACATTTAATTTCAGTGCCATAGGGAGATTCATGTCAGGGGAGGTGTAATAGTCCGGTGCAGGGGTCGCGCCCTCTTAGGGGCCGTCGGGCGCCAGGCCGCTTCACTGCACGGCCAAGTCAGACCTCGTACCCGGGAGGTCTAAGGGTTCCGCCCCTTTGGCAGGGGCTAAACAAAAGGCTCCCTGCCGCTGCAAGGAGTTCCCGCCCTCAGGCAGGGCGGGACAGTGGACCCGTCCTAAGCTCCGGTTCCTTCAGCCGGAGCTGGGGACTTACACAGTTCAATAAGCCCGAAGGCTAGCTCAGAGCGGGGTGATACCCCAGGGTTCGAAGAGGGGCTCAGGTCCTTGTGGGAGGAGCTGAGCACTAACCAGTAGTTCAGGGGGGGGGCTCAGGTCCTTGCAGGAGGAGCTGAGCGCCCCAAACTTAGCAACTCCAGTCCCTCAGTCAGGGAGTGAGCAGGCAGGTAATGGCAACCCAGGCCCTAGGTCAGGGCGGGGCAGCAAACAATCAGCCCAGGCCCACTGTCAGGGCTGAGCAACAGAGTCAGTAATTCAGCCCAGGCCCTCAATCAGGGCGGGGCAGCAAACAGTCAGTCTAAACTCAGGCCCTCAGGTAGGGCTGAGCAACAGAGTCAGTAGTCTAAACCCAGGCCCTCAATCAGGGCGGGGCAGCCCAACAGCAGTTCTGGGCTCAGGCCTTCAGGTAGGGCTGAGCAACAAAGTTAGTGGTTTAAGCCCAGGCCCTCAGGCAGGGCGGGGCAGCACAACAGCAGTTCTAGGCTCAGGCCTTCAGGGAGGGCTGAGCAACAACACACGCAGTTCAGGGCTCAGGCCCTCAGGCAGGGAGGAGGAGAGACTGCCACCCGACGTGGGGGTGGCAGGGGGGAACACAGGCCCACCCACTCCACTGTGTTCCAGCCCGGGGCCCTATCCGCAGCAGTCCGTCTGCCGCGGGGTCAGTGGGGATCCTGCCCGCAACACACTGACATAGGATCGGGGTCTGCTATCCCCAGGCTACTTCCCAACTCCTCCTCCTCCATGGGTACCTGCTCCTCGCTGGGCTCGGCAGCGGGGTCCCACACCATGGGCTCCTCGGGTTGCTGGGGGTTGTCTAGGTCGGGCCGCTCCTCCGGTCTCGGGTCCGGCTCAGGTCCGGGTGGCTCCTCGGTGTACCGTGCTCGGGGCAGGCTCGGCCAGTCCACCTCGGGGTACCTTCCTTGGGGCAGTCTCGGTCGGTCCGCCTCGGGGTACCGCGCTCGGGGCAGGCTCGGCCAGTCCACCTCGGGGTACCTTCCTTGGGGCAGTCTCGGTCGGCCCGCCTCGGGGTACCGCGCTCGGGGCAGGCTCGGCCAGTCCACCTCGGGGTACCTGCCAAGCGGGAGGTTTGAGCGGCGCTGGGTATTAGAGTGCCTGGGTCTGGGGAGGCTCGGCCCGTCTGCGTCCAGGTACCGGGCTCGGGGTAGGCTCCGTCTCGCAGGAGCTCGGGCCGGAACGTCTGTCCTCTCCGGCCGCTCGGCTCCAACTGAGTGTTGGGGCCGGGCTTTTATACTTCCTGTCCCGCCCCTTGACTTCCGGGGGGCGGGAACAGGTGGTGGTAGCTCCGCCCACTTGAGTGGCGGTTCTGGCTCTTCCCCCTCTGGGGTTGGCTCCGCCCACCTGGGTGGCTGTTCTGGCTCCTCCCTCTCAGGGGCCGTCGGGAGCCAGGCCGCTTCACTACAGGAGGGTAGCTTCATTTAAAATTAGCCACTTTAGATCAACAGTGATAGAGCCAAGAGAGCCATGGGGGAGGGATCACATGAGAAGAGCAATATCCTACACCACCTACCTCCTTCCCAACCCTACCAAGGGAGACCCCCCCCCCTCCCCTGAATTCCCCGAGGCTCCAGAGGGGTTAATTCAGTGGTTCTCAAACTTTTGTACTGGTGACCCCTTTCACATAGCAAACCTCTGAGTGTGACCCCCCCCCTTATAAATTAAAAACACTTTTTTATATATTTAACACTATTATAAATGCTGGAGGCAAAGCAGGGTTTGAGGTGGAGGCGGACAGCTTGCGACCCCCAGTAATAACCTCATGACCCCCTGAGGGGTCCCGACCCCCAGTTTGAGAACCCCTGGGTTAATTTAATTTGAACACCCTATGTCCATCCACATGCATGTGCTATTTTGAGCATTTCAGTTTTCACAACATAGGCTCATCCCAGATTCTGAAACAAGCACAAATGCTCAGTTCGTGGAGTATGTACATAAGCTATACTAAAGACAAACCCACAGTAACCATCTCCAGTTTGTGAGGGACCCCATGGATCCAGTTTCTAGGAAACAACCTCCATGAATTTATCTAAGTCCATTAATGGCTATTAGCCAGGATGGGTAAGGAATGGTGTCCCTAGCCTCTGTTTGTCAGAGGGTGGAGATGGATGGCAGGAGAGAGATCACTTGATCATTACCCATTAGGTTCACTCCCTCTGGGGCACTTGGCATTGGCCACTGTCAGCAGACAGGATACTGGGCTGGATGGACCTTTGGTTTGACCCAGTATGGCCATTCTTATGTTCTAACCTAAATGAACCCAAAGTTATAGAAACAGACATGAGTCAAGGAAGCCAGCAGAGTATCAGAAACCTGGAAAAATCTCTGACTGGATGGGCTCAGGCGTTTGGTCACAAGCTGAGGTGGTTCAAAAGTTTTGGATTTTTTTTAAGCAGAATTTTTTTATTGTTTCTTTAAACAATCAAACACAGCAAGCAGCAAATATTTGGCCAGTCACTTCTGAAACCCCAAACCATGTTCAGGTTTTGGCAGACTAATTTCAGCTTTTCAGTTAAAAAAACACAACAAATTTTGAAGGAAAGCAGACATTGTCTGTGATTTTTTCTGCTTTTTAAAAACCCCTAGTTTTCGATCCAAAAAAAGTTTTGACGGAAAATATTTGTCCAACCCTTTTAATGAGCTTTAGTGCCTTTTAGCACTAGTTGATGCTGAGAACCAGTAATACCTTGTAAAGGTGACTTGAAGAGAAGTTCTCTCAAAACTGGGTTTGTGCTGAGATACGGAAGGTTTTTAAATGTTTATTTTTCCCAGGGCCGCCCGGGGAGGAGGGAGTGAGGGGAGGCAAGTGGGGCAATTTGCCCTGGGCCCCGCAGGGGCCTCCACAAGAATATAGTATTCTATAATATTGCAACTTTTTTTTATGGAAAGTACCCCCAAAATTGCTTTGCCCCAGGTCCCCTGAATTCTCTGGGCGGCCCTGGTATTTGATGCTTCTCATTTGACATTTATGGCACATGATTGGTTACATATGTCATTTGGTATTGTTTTTTTCTCTGTGAATGGATATCCTCATTTTTATAAACAGTTGTCCCTTTTCTACACTCAAATTATCTGTGACCATTAGATCTGTGCAGAGAAACGTAACTCCATTTCACAGAGAGTTTTGATATTTCAAACTTTGGCTTTGTTTTAATTTGGAAAACAAAAAGAAAAATTTTGAAATTTTCATAGAATCATAGAATATCAGGGTTGGAAGGGACCTCAGGAGGTCATCTAGTCCAACTCCCTGCTCAAAGCAGGACCAATCCCCAACTAAATCCCCAGTGAAAGGGAATAGTGCCCTTGCTCCAGGTCAGTCTGCCTGGCTGGTTGTCCTGGAGTCACATACCCTGGGAGTCCGCTGAGGAGTAGCAAGCCTGGGAACTCACACTCTGAGAGTACCTTGTGCCTCACTTCCTGTCATCTCACCTGGAGGTCTGAAGGGAGCTGGGAGCCCACTAGCAAGCCACAGAAGAACTGAAGGGCCTAGTGTTTGGGAACGGTTTCAGTTTCAACTAATTTGCATTCTACTATGGAAAATTTCCAACCAGATGTAGTGAACATTCATAAATGTTCAATACATCTATTCTGAAAATAATAAAAAGCTTTTTGAAAAGTATATGAGCCCATTTCCAGTTTGTATACTCTCCAAAATATCTATTCACACTAGTGTTTTGAATGCCTTTGCTTTTCATGAACATATTTCTGAAAAAAACTCACTCATCCAAATATTCAAGCACTAGTGAATACAAGAGGTAGTTATCAGCAAAGTGTACTGGAAAGGTTTATTCACAAGAATATACGGGAATCTTTTTTTTTTCTGTATGTGCTCGGATTTAGCTGTGCTAAAACAATGCTGGAAATCTCCTTCCAGCATTCACATGAAAGAATCTTTATAATAAGCATTGCAACTTAAACGCAGTTTCCATCCAACCCCTTTATGTCCCCAGCTATCAAAAATATGTTGTAAGGTCTCTTTCATGTCTGTCAGCTTTTGATGACTCTTTGTTTATTTTAGACCTAAGGTACAACCCCTTGCAACATAAACAATTGATATTTTTAAAACAGGTAAAAGAATAATAGAATTGAAAGTCTCTTCTGAATCTTCCATGAGTTTTAAAAAAAAAAGTGTGTTGATATTTCCAAGCATGAGGACTTTACTCAGTGGCCCTAAGTATTCTTTGCTCTCCTCCTGTCGTGCCTGAATTCTGAGAGAGAGTGCAGACAGAGGACTTCACTGCAAGAGACATGCAGATGACAGTAGCTTACCGAGTATCTTAATAAAGCTGGGGTAGGTGGTGGCACCTTCATGTGGGTCCTTGTAATTTGGGACTGGAGTCCTTGGGACTAGAGACAGATTTGTAAAGAGACTACTTCACTCACTGATCCTAACAATTACTGGGGTTTGGTGGATAGGTGAAGTGGTACAGTCAAGAGACTATTACCTGTGGGACATTCTGACTGGTGGCCAGGAAGGGAGTTAGATGGACTATTGACAAAGATACTGGCAGAGGAAATATTTCACTCTCTATTTACATATGTGTGTGTGTGTGTGCGTGCACATGAACTGTGTTTGTGAGTTTTCCCAGATTTATGACTGTGGTCCATTTCCCATAATAAAGATTCACTTATTTGTATACAGTCTCAGATATCATGCAAGTGTAGAATGGGAGGTCTTGAGTTTCCCAAGGTTCCTGGCTGGGGGTTTATGTTGGCTTCCTTATTTGTCAAAAAGGACCATAGATATATTGAATCTGGTCCTTCTGCCCTACCTGACAGAAGGGTTCTATTTATACAGTGTTTTGTGATCCTTAGAAGGAGTTATATTAGTGTGAAGTATTATTTTTATTTCTTTCTTTATTTATTATAATTACAAAGGCATAACCACTTTCTGGGACTATGAAATGGCCCACATTTCCAAGTGGTTACTCACAATTTGCCAGACTGTTACTGGCCATTATATGGGTGTGCAAGTAAAGGAATTATGCAAGGATCTGGTGCCTGATCAATTGATTGCATATTGATGATGTTACTGATTTAGTTTCCCCAGTTAGCACTCTGACATTTGGTAGGTTCTTGTCCTGAGATCAGGCCCAGTATTATCAGAATTATCACTTGGGAGCCACGAGGTGCACAGCGTTGCACAGTAAGGGTGCAACACCCTTACTTAGAAAATCACACTATATTTATAATAGTTTTATTAACACAGTTAGCAAAGTCACAAACACTCCAACCCAGCAAGGCAGGTAGAGATCATATAGAATGAGTTCAGCATCCAGATACTTACACCATCCCTTTAAAAACAACCTGAAGCATTAGTTATCATCTTCCTCGTCTTCCCCTCACCATCATCACCATCTCCAGTGATGGTCATCCTGGTATCTCGCAAGGGCTACATCTCTCTGTCTCTAAGAACACTGACTGGGATACAACTTTTATAATGTGTTATGCTGATGTCACTATGCCTGATGCATATTCAGCAGGGCTTTCAGTACCTTTTCCTCATTTGTAGGGCCAACTAACGTTGGGGAGCCCTTCTCTCATAGGTTATTAGTCCTCTTCCCTCAAACTTATTAGCATATATGTCAATTGGTTACCATGACATTCTTGTGCTCAGATGTCATTTGATGTCCCTAACTAAAAATATCCCAACCTGTTATAAACTAGTATCTTGTGATTACCTACCAGCAGTTTAGCTATCTTGTGTTATCTTATGATCTGGGGTTTACCGTGGTTAGCTATATATGCTAAGGCTTTGGGGGGCCTTATCCCTTAATTAGTTTGGCAAAGCTATTGTGTTACAGGCTTGTAGGCACATTGCATTATTACCTTAACTTATACCTATGCCTCACCTAGAAAATACCTATAGGCTACAAATCCTTTCCCCCACTTAAATTCTCTGTTAGTACCCTTTAGCTAGCCAATGTCTTGCTGCATTAAAGGCTCACAGAACTCTTAATGGGCTGGAGTATCTGTGCTCCAGTGTGGGTAGGATCTGTTTTAAAACTTTGTGGAACAAAGAGAACTCATCAAGGTGAAGGGACATTTTCTTTCCTCTTTAAATCCAAACCAGCAATCATATTTCTTTGTGGCATTGCCTAAAATGAGGTCACAGTTGAAGCTCAATCTATGGTAGTCCATATCTACTATAAACGTAGGAAGGCATCACTCATGATTTCAAACTTGATAAAGAGTTGCACCTTAAAAGACTAAGGCCAGTAACCTCATATTCTGAGTACCACTGTTTGTTTGGGAACCTCGACAGAAGGACAATAAATCTATGAGATAGCAAGAAATGCTGTTTGCCAGAATCTAAACTGAGGGCCTCGTTTAAGATAAGTAGCAGTAGGGGGTGCTTTTAACTTCAGGAAAATGATACCCTTTAAATCAAGCAACAGAGGGTCCTGTGGCACCTTTAAGACTAACAGGAGTATTGGGAGCATAAGCTTTCATGGGTAAGAACCTCACTTCTTCAGATGCAAGTAATGGAAATCTCCAGAGGCAGGTATAAATCAGTATGGAGATAACGAGGTTAGTTCAATCAGGGAGGGTGAGGTGCTCTGCTAGCAGTTGAGGTGTGAACACCAAGGGAGGAGAAACTGCTTCTGTAGTTGGATAGCCATTCACAGTCTTTGTTTAAACCTGATCTGATGGTGTCAAATTTGCAAATGAACTGGAGCTCAGCAGTTTCTCTTTGGAGTCTGGTCCTGAAGTTTTTTTGCTGTAAGATGGCTACCTTTACATCTGCTATTGTGTGGCCAGGGAGGTTGAAGTGTTCTCCTACAGGCTTTTGTATATTGCCATTCCTGATATCTGACTTGTGTCCATTTATCCTCTTGCGTAGAGACTGTCCAGTTTGGCCAATGTACATAGCAGAGGGGCATTGCTGGCATATGATGGCATATATAACATTGGTGGACATGCAGGTGAATGAGCCGGTGATGTTGTAGCTGATCTGGTTAGGTCCTGTGATGGTGTTGCTGGTGTAGATATGTGGGGGGAGGCCTCCCTGGCCACACAATAGCAGATGTAAAGGTAGCCATCTTACAGCAAAAAAACTTCAGGACCAGACTCCAAAGAGAAACTGCTGAGCTCCAGTTCATTTGCAAATTTGACACCATCAGATCAGGATTAAACAAAGACTGTGAATGGCTATCCAACTACAGAAGCAGTTTCTCCTCCCTTGGTGTTCACACCTCAACTGCTAGCAGAGCACCTCACCCTCCCTGATTGAACTAACCTCGTTATCTGCATACTGATTTATACCGGCCTCTGGAGATTTCCATTACTTGCATCTGAAGAAGTGAGGTTCTTACCCACGAAAGCTTATGCTCCCAATACTCCTGTTAGTCTTAAAGGTGCTACAGGACCCTCTGTTGCTTTTTACAGATTCAGACTAACACGGCTACCCCTCTGATACCTTTAAATCAAGTTTCTCTGTTTGCAGAGAATCTGGATTTCATTCACGACAACACAACAGCCTTTCCTGCTGTTTTGATGGAAAGCCTGCTGCAGTTTATAAATCAGAAATAACTTCACTGAGTCAAGCAACTCCCACAACCCCTGCTCCATGTATCCAGTATGTCATTTAAGGAGGACAGAATTTCATCAATCTTCAAAATGTACAACAGGATAAAGTCCCAGTGCCTAATTCTCTATTTTGTCTCAAAACTTTTGTCCCAATAGATGAGAGGAAGTGCTGTTAAAGAGAAGATTATTCAGAGGATGTAATAAAATCCTAACCAAAGCCTGAAAGGTCAACACTTCAGTTATTTATAACAAAATGTGAAGTATTTTTATACTGTAGCACATTACACCTATTTCAATGTTTTGATAGATATTTTAAACAAAATATTGTGATGTCAGTGAAGCTTTCTACTGCTGCTTCTTTAAGAAACCAGTTGCTTGAATTGTTTTCTCTCATCCCAATTTTTCAGCATAATTTACATTTAAAAAAAATATTTGATGTGACAGGTTGGATCACAGAAACCCCCTTGGGGCTGCCAACTGATGTGCCAAGACTACTTCTGCCCCTGCTTTCCTACCCTGGCAGCTTGGGATTTCAGTGCCCTGCCTGGTTTGAGCCAGACCTGCTAGCCTGCTGCAAACCCAGACCCACGTCTGAACCACGTCCCCTAACAGCTGTAGGCTTAATTGAAAGCATCTTAAGAAGTCTCTAACACTCAGATGCCCAACTCCCAATGGGGGCCAAACCCCAAATAAACCCATTTTACCCTGTGTATAGCTTATGCAGGGTAAACTCATAAATTGTTCACCCTCTATAACACTGATAGATATGCACAGCTTGTTTGCCCCCCCCCCCCAGGTATTAATACATACTCTGGGTTAAATAATAAGTAAAACATGATTTTATTAAATACAGAAAGTAGGATTTAAGTGGTTCCAAGTAGTAACAGACAGAACAAAGTGAATTACCAAGTAAAATACAATAAAACACGCAAGTCTAAGCCCAATACAGTAATAAAACTGAATACAGATAAAATCTCACCCTCAGAGATGTTTCAATAAGTTTCTTTCACAGACCGTCTTCCTAGTCTGGGCACAATACTTCCCCCAATACAGCCCTTGTTCCAGCTCAGGTGGTAGCTAGGGGATTTCTCATGACTGCAGCCCCCCCTTGTTCTGTTCCACACCCTTATATAGCTTTGGCACAAGGCAGGAATCTTTTGTCTCTCTGGTTTCTCCCCCCCCCCCCCCCCGCTTTCTAAATGGAAAAGCACCAGGTTAAAGATGGATTCCAGTTCAGGTGACATGAAGTCTTACAGTGACATGTGATTATTACCCACTTGCCAGCACACACGTATACAGGAAGACTTGCAAGTAAAACAGAGCCATCTACAGACAACTGTCCTGGTTAATGAGGGCCATCAAGATTCCAAACCACCCTTAATGGCCCACAATTTGCATAATTACAATAGGCCCTCAGAGTTATATTTCATATTTCTAGTTTCAGATACAAGAATGATACATTCATACAAATAGGATGAACACACTCAGTAGATTATAAGCTTTGTAATGATACCTTACAAGAGACCTTTTGCATTAAGCATATTCCAGTTACATTATATTCACATGCATCAGCATATTTTCATAAAATCATATAGAGTGCAACATCACATTTGTCTCACCTTTAAAGAAAATTATAGCTTACTGGAACTTTAACTGATTCAAGGCAATTCATTAAAACCCTTCATTTGTTGATTTATATTTATTCCCAACCTACACTACCACTAACATTATTTAAAAATAAAAATAAATAAAAATTTTATTTATTGTTTTATTTATTTATTTTATCTCCCAACCTACACTACCACTAACATTATTTCAAACAAAAGTTTTTTGTTTGTTTATTTTAATGTTTCCAGAGGTTTTAGTCATGGGTTTGTATGGTTTCTAATATACAATAATAGAAATATAAGGCTGGAAGTAACATTGAGAACTCATTGAGTCCAGACTTACAACTCTATCCACTTTAGAACACATATGGTCTTACAGGCCAAGAAAGGTTTGCAAGTCTGCTTATGTTGACTGTGTAGCAGCAGACTGACCTATTAAGGACAAAGGTTCACCCACTGCATAGGAACAAAAAGTAGAAATATCAGCTTGTCTGATGCAAGCTGTAGAGCTGTCCTTGGTCTGGGCAGCATCAACCTCCTTGTCACTGATCCTCCATTCCCCTCCACCCCCTCTGCTGAGGTAGTAACTGACACAGTTGTTACTACAACCCTAAAGCAGAAGTAAACTCTACTGTAGTCAGGAGGAAGGTAATGTCAGGATTAAATTATACAAATAACAATGTCACTCTTGCAGTAATATAAAAAGTCTATGTTAGCTATCATTCTATTCCCTTCTTAACAGGTCTAAAAGAACTCTATTAATTTCTGGAAGCATATTACCACTTAAGTATGACAGGACCATCCTTAACATGCATATTGTTTATGCATGTTACTCCAGTGATGTAGAGCAGTTCTTTATTCGGAGATTTTTATGCACAATAAAGTAACTGTACTGGTTTGGGTTGGCAGTACTGTAGACCATAATCAAGTTTCAAGGTTGTTGGGTTTTTTTGTGTGTAGAGAGCTGAGACTAGAACTAGGTAAAAGTTTTCAAGTGGTACATTTTCCTGACTTTTTTTTTTTCGAGGAAGTTTGTGTTTTGGTTAAATTTTCTGTTTTGTATGGGAAAATTCAAAATAAAATATTTTGAAACACATGAAATTTGTTTCAGCATTTTCAAAGGTCAAAAATATTGACAGTCTTTAATGGGCACTCAGTTTGTTGATAATTTCAACACAATTTCATTTTATTCATTTTTCTCTATATCATTTTTCTAATGCAATCCTCCAGATCTGATAGGATGACAAAGGTGACAAGCATGTCATGTGGGAATTGTAGTTTCTCACACTGCTTGCCAGACACTAGAATATACTTTTTCCTTTAGCAGAATTTCCAAATGCTGGACTCCCTGTGCTTGCACACATTTCTGCAACTGAGACTCAAAATAGGAGCTTTCCACTCCATGGGCAGCAAGTCTACCAGGGAATCCAGAAGAGCTTATCCCTCAGGATGATCCAAATTTAGCCTTACTAGAACTTACTCCTTGGATATCTCTCAGGAGTAGAAAATTTCTTAATTCACTGATGTTGAAAGTCCTTAATAACTCCACTGATGTCACTGCTCATATGGGGTTGTTCCTACTTATGCCAGTTTTGAATTTGGACAAAAGCCTCTACTTCTCAAATGAAGGTCTCCCAATCAGAATCTTTTCCACAAATGACATAATTTATTTGAATAATTTGATGGATGGCAGGAGAGAGATCACTTGATCATTTCCTGTTAGGTTCACTCCCTCTGGGGCACCTGGCATTGGCCACTGTCGGTAGACAGGATACTGGGCTAGATGGACCTTTGGTCTGACCCAGTACGGCCGTTCTTATGTTCTTAATTAATTCACAAATGATTCTATGCTACAGTATTTCATAATATGGTACTGAGTCAGTTGCAAGCATCCCAGACAATAATTTCATTAATCCATTAATCTTGATTACATTAAAAAATGAAACAACCCTGCCACACCCAAAAATGAACACCCTGCTGAAGTAGTGGAGGTTGAGAATGAATGAATCCCTCAAGCTTCTCGAACCTATGGGTTGCCACCAGGCTGGGAAATCACATTTACCTCAACTTGCAAGAGAGGAAAATTTAGCAGGCTAAAAGCTGATAAATACATTGTAGTAGTCCAAGATTGTGTGATAATGAAGTGTGTCCCTATTGGCCTATACCAGTAGTGAATTACTTCTCCCACCAACCCACAGCTGTGCTGTGTTTACTGGTTCATTGAAAGGTGGAGCCAAAGCTACATCCTTTCCCCTCCCTTGCCTGCCTACTTCTTGACCATTTACATGGAGGTAGAAGTAATGATCCCACAGAACCTTTTTAATTCCCCTGGTGATATAGGCAACCCAAGAGGAGGAGTAACACTACCTAATCCTATATGGGCATCTAGGACAAGATGCAATCTTCCCCCCTCACCTTTATCTTTGTATTCCTTGTTTCTGATACAACTAGAAACTTTAAGAAAACCATGGATTGCATACACATTTTCTGATTTAATGCTGGTAAACTGTGAAACAGAATAGTTATCTGTATTGCCCTACATTTTACAATAATAATTTAAATTACTTATTTTTGTACCAGAAGTATATTTTTATAAACAGGTCTTTATTGTTTCTCTTTTGCTACTTTTAGTATTTCATCTAAAAATAATTAATATATTTTATAATTAAAAATGTGTATATTTAGAAACAGTCCCAAACCTGTTTATGCCCTCAGCCGCACACTCCATCACCAGTAATCATAATTGTATGCACACTGCCAAAACTTAAACCCTCTTTCAGCAAAAGTTGGAGGTATAATCCATTTTCTATATTAGCCTCCATGATAGCACACATTCTCATTAAGGCAGCACATCATTCATGTATTTATTCACGCACTTATACATATTAATACTTTCATAGTGAGTGAAATCCCTTTACAAGGAATTGAGCAATTTTTAAACATAGTTTTAAAAACACATAATTGACACTAATGGGGTGCTTCAGGGCTATTAAGTTCTACAAATACATATTTTTTACAAATATTTACTTGGTGATTTACTCACAGGGGAATGAAGAGAGAGAACTGCTTAGCTTTTCCCCTGCAGAAATATTGAGCAAGATTCTGCCCCTTACAATGGGCTGGAGAAGAATTCCCCTGGCACAAGAACAGCATAGTGTCTATGTATATGAACCTATGTTGCTCCCTCTCCCAGTAGGCCCCAATATCAGGGGTAGAACTGTGGCACAAGGAGGCAGATCAGGGACAGGAAGGGCTCTTTTAGTGCTCAGCACAATTGGGGATTTCGGGATGCAGAACAGTCCAGGTAAGGGTGTAATAACCATAATGCCAATGCTTCTCTAACTCATGCCAGGAGAAATTTCAGCCCCTCTAACAGCCCAGATTCTACGCAGCCACTGGTGATGGGGTTTAGGGCCCTGGGCTGCAGTCCTGACCAGCAGGGCTTTGGCTTTCTGCCCTGGGCCCTAGCAGGTCTAACACCGGCCCTGCTTGGCGGACCCCCCTGAAACCTGCCCGTGACCCTCCAGGGTGCCCTGGACCTCTGGTTGAGAACCACTGAGCTAGGCCATCAAGTTTATTTTTAAACTGTTGCTCATTATTAAACTTTATCTTTTAGTGATTTAGTTATGAAGGAGAGGGCTACCTCAAAGTTAGGGTAAATTCTGCCTTCATTGGCACTCAGAAATTTCACTGGGTTTGCTCATTCCTAAATAAACCATCTAACTAAGGCAGAATGGCAGACAGAATACTCTTCTGCTATTGCATTCTTATAACTCAAATACGCATCAGCAAGTGTTATGCACACAGAGCTTGATTCTCATTCCCACCTGCTTTTACACTGGTGTAACTCTATTGAGTTTGGGGGAGTTAGTCCAGATTTACATTGGTGTGCAAGCTGAATCTGGCCCATAGAGTAGCCTACTCTTGTTCATTCAAATTTTCTGACCTTATGTAAAACTCTTAATATTATTGAAAGTTAGTTCTTATATTGCATTTTTGACATGTTTATCTAAGAAAATAATACTTTACATAGATATTTTGAATGTCTCAAATTTTAACTTGTTTGGCTCTCTTTTACAAGTCTGATAAGAAATTAACTATTGCATTGTATTGCTATTATTTATTAAGTATTCAGTTTTGCTTTTAATTCACTTTAGGGTTTTTTAAGGAATTAATTTTCATGGTCATTTTTCAGGTAGGATATTTTCTGGCAGACATATCAAAGAGCCAAGAATCCTTAACACAGGTAAGCCATTTTATTTATTATTATTATTCTTTATTAGGTGTGCCCCTTATTAAGATATTACATCACTGTTGTTTCAGCTTAAAAAAAAGAAATGCAGGCCCTTCAATTCATAGCTTTATAGAGCTTAAGGCTAAAAGGGACCTGTGATCACCTAGTCTCACCACCTGTATATCACAATCACCCAGTCATCACTTTATAGAACCCGATAATTTATGTTTGGCTAAAACATATCTTCCAAAAAGGTAACCAGTCTTGATCTGAAGACATCAAGAAATGGAGAATCCACCTCTTCCCATAGTAGATTGTTCCATCCTTACTAATAAAAAAGTGCCTTATTTCTAATTTGAATTTGTCTGGCTTCAGCTTCCACACATTGGTTCTTGTTATGTATTATTCTCTCTCTTATTAAAGAGCTCATTGGAATCCAATATTTTATCCCCATGAAGGTGCTTATGCACTGTAATCAAGTCACACCTCAGTCTTCTTTTTAATAAACTAAACAGATTGAGATCTTCAAGTGTCTCGTAAGTCATGTTTTCCAGCCCTCAAATAATTGTATGGCTCTTTTCTGAACCTTCTCCAATTTTTCAATATCCTTTTTAAAGTTTGGACACCAGAACTATTCACAGTATTCTAGTATTGGACTCATCAATCCCATATATAGAGGCAAAATTACCTCCCCACTTCCCTGTTTATACATCCAAGGATTGCATTAGCCCTTTTTGCCACAGCATTGCACTGAGAGTTCATGTTGAGTTGCTTGTTTGCTGTGAGCCCAATGTCTTTTTCAGAGTCACTGCTTTTCAAGATACCCCATTCTGTAGGTATGGTCTGCATTCTTTGTTATTTGATGTATCACTTTGCATTTGATTGTTTTACAACACATTTTTGTTAGAGTGGTCCCAGCTTTCCAAGTGATACAGTTTGCTCTGTAAGCCTACTTTGCTCACATTCTTTACCACTCCATCAATCTTTGTCATTGCAAGTTTTATCAACAGAGATTTTGTATTTACTTTCACATCAGTGATGAAAAGTTGGGTAGCATCAAGCATAGTACCAAACCTCATGCAAGCCTACTAGAAGCACACCCATTTGATGATTACACATTGACAACTACTTTTTGAGGTCTCTGTTAGTCCGTTCTTAATCCATTTAATGTATGATTTATTCATACTGCTTAGTGCTATTTTTTTAATCAGAATGTTCTTCAGTACTAAGTCACATGCCTTACAAAAGTCTAAAGTTATTAGTCCCGTGCCCTTACCTTTACCAGCCAAACTTGTAATCTCATCAAAGAATGAAATCAGGATTGTTTGACAAGACCTATCTTCCATAAAACCAAGTTGACTGGTATTAATTGTATTCAGCCAGTTCTTTTATGTATCTGAAGTGTAAGTTATCTGTCCTGCTTATTTAAAAAATGTTTATCCCTAGTAGGTGTTTTTTAATATTCTTCTTAAAGTATGGTGGCACTGCAGTCAAAGGCATGGTTGCAGCACATGTAGACATAACCGAGCTCGCTTTAATCTAGCTAGTGTGAGTACTAATAGCACTGAAGCCACAGCAGCACAGGCGTCAGCATGGGCTAGCTACCCGTGTACATATCCAGGGTCCTTGAGCAGGCTCATATCAATGCCTTTTTTTGGAGAATTACAGGCATGGATTTATTATGAAAGCTGTAACTTGATCAATAGGTAAAAGCGATTCAATGATGCTAGATGATTGTATTACTTCTCACTGCAGTTGCTCAGAAGCAAAATCTAGGACTGATTACCAATTCCAAAATAAGATGAAACCTAATTTGCTGAACCCAAAGGGGAGCCAACAATAAAGAGAAATTAACACTTTGACCCTGCCAGTATATCAAATATTAACAAAGTGTAGTACTAGTATTTTTTCATTTTTTAAAGAAAGCCCTTTGCTGCAACCTGTCTTCAAACTATGTTTAAACAAGGTTTTCAGAAGGTATGCACTCAGAATTTAAAAGCTGCTTCCAATTAATAATCGTTTTCAAAGGGGCACAAAGGAGAGTTATTTGCCAAACTCCTATTGAAAGTGATCCCCTAACTTTTCCTTTTGGCCTTTGAAAATCTCCCTGAAAATACCCTTAATTTTTGAAGGCCATTTGACATATAGATAGGCAGACCTGGCAAATAGATGAATAAAATAAATTGCATTCAACATATAGTTTCAAATATATTGAATTGCAATTCAAACATATGCCAAAAATCAATGAGAAACTGCTTCTCTGAGTTTTTTCATCAGATGTATCATTCTATGAGTGTTTTGTTTCAAGCAGTTATGAAGAAACACATCTTTGTTGGTAATGAATGTGCTTCTCATGGATCATGGTAATGAAGCTAATAAGTCATGTGTTGTGAAATTCAACCTGCATTCTTAGGCATAGCCTGGGTGGAATTAGGCAAACATTCCCATTTCTCATTTTCCAGGCCATTTAGTTATTCTTTTCAAGATATAAAGTAATTAGACTTCTCCATAAAAGTCTTTGCTTCTTAATCCACAGAAAAGCCCAGAGTGTGTTCTGGGCTGTAACCCAACATCACTGTCAATAAGTGTTTATTCTATAAATGCTGTAAGTTATGAAAGGAATTTGATCACTGAAACAAGCAATAATTAATCAAAATATATGGTACAATATTTAAGCATAGCAAAAAATAATAATTCCTGAACAAAATGGGAAACTTTGTGAGCTTCTGATGATAAATGTCCTGCCCCAGACGGGGGGTGCAGGGGGGTGCAGGGGTGTCTCTTAATTGGATAACTACTATTATTGTGACTGGCCTCCAATTGGCTTGTGCAGCTTCCTTCCTTTCCCTCTTTTGTGTTCCTTCCTTCACACATATAGCGTTAAAAGGCTGTTACGCTGGGAATGCTGATTTTTCTCAAGAAATGCATTTTCTGTACTAACATCTCATGGGTTTAAACACTTTGTATTGCCCACGCAATAATCTTTGTTTCCTTGAATGACTTCAGAACACAGCCTTTGCTATGTGCACTAAAGCCCAACCATGCTAATGTAAAATACTATACCAGGCAACCTGTAGACAATGAGGTACAGCTGAAGGAACTTTTTCCTTTCTTCCAAGGAAGCATTCTAGTTACTGTTACAACTTTAATTACAGACATTAACGAAATGTAACAAGGAAATTTGACCAAGTGGATTTAGAAGTTTTAATACATACTAGTTGTGCTACCACCAAATTAAATCTTTGTTTTCTTGTCTAATAGTGCAAGCAAAGCAAAGAGTTAAATCTCTCTGCATTCCTTTTAAGATGTGTTTAGTATCATGTTTCAGTGGCAGTTAAATTTCCCCCTTTCTCAATCAAAGAACAAGAGGGAGCCAGCTCCTCCACTGGTGTGCATTGATATCTGCTGAAGATCTGGCCCAGGGAGCGGAAACTCATCACAACTCCCCAGCTGACTATTTCTCTGATATAGGCTTAGGCTCAGGCCTGGAACTGGCTTCTACACTGTTCCCCCCTGTAGTTCCAGCACATAAGGCGATTTCAGGATGGTGAGAGTGGGGAGAGGCATAGAGAGGGTGCACTCTACTCTGGCAATCCCCAGCTAGTGAATAGTATCTTGAATAAAATTGACACAGCAGAAAGTCTCGTCTTTCTTTTCTAAACTAAGATTATTATATGAGAGCCTTATCACCACCTCTTTCTTACTAGTTATCTACCTATTCTGCTCTGAACAAAACTTTTACTTTGCTTTCTCTCTCTGAGTGAGATGATCATCTGGATCTTCTTCTGCCCTTAAACCCAACTTTCAATCACTTCACCTGTAATGTTGGGCAAGTCACCTTCACCCAAGGCACATTCCAGTCCCAAGACAAGATTTATCAGTTGAGAATCTCAACCACATTAAAGGTCTAGTCCTGTTTTCATTACAGCCAATAGCAAAATGCCATAGAATTCAATGGGAGCAAGAATAGAACCCAACTAATGATTTCAGGGATTTGTCTGTGAAATGTTACTTCGTGAATATGATTGCAGTAATGTACTGCCAGCTAGATTATATATAGAAATCTTTGTTTTTTTGTGGGTTATGTCCCCTATTAATAGATCCTGCTGTCCAAAAGTGTTACTAGTTTGGGGAATCCACATTCTAAGCACTACATTTTTGGATATTCAACATACCTGACTTGTGTGTACAAATGGCACTAATGTGTCCTCACTGGCTCCCAAGCATTCACGGGGTTAGGCTAAAGAACCATGAGTTCTGAGATGCATTACTTTCAGCGTATTGAGAATAGCGTTAAAATTTTAAGTTGTCACTTTAAATTTCAGGGAGTTTTCCTGGTCCTTTTTGCAGGCCAAGATGTTCTGTGAGGAAGTGAGAGAGTTGGGCCTGGCAGCAGTCAGTCTGCAGTCAGCCAACCTATAGTAAGGTAGGGTGAGTTGTGCTTCTCTTTTATAGGAAACAGTCTGCTTTGTCTCTCTCTGTTTTGGGTTCCTGTGTGTTGTTCTGAATTCTAAGAATTAAAGTAGTATTATGTTGCAACCTTCCAGTGAGAGTGTTTGTTAGTTATCTGTCTCTTCTGTATGTATACCATGAAATGAACTATGACTAAGGCCCCACTTGAATTGCCAGATGATTGTCCAAAAATTGCAGCTGAGTTGCGGACAAGCCAGGGAAAATTGCAGAAAAATAATATTGGATCTTATTATTTGCCGTAATAAGGTCCATTATTATTTTTCCATGATTTTCGCTGTCTGCCACTCGGGGTTGAGAGTGGGGACCCAGGACTGAGAGCAGTCGGTTGGCTGTGGCTGAAAGCAATGACCTGGGAATGAGAGCGGGGGCTCCTGTTCTCGAAACTGTGGTGGAAGACTAGTATTGCAGGATCCACAATTTTCACAATATTGTGAGTTAAGTAGGGCCTTAACTATGACAAATGTAAGAAATCCCAGGGACTTGTTATTGGAACCAGGCTGAGATATGATGGAAGAACGTACTATTCCTGGGCTAAATTCCTCTCTCCATTTATTTACATATACAGGTGTGATACATATAAGCATCAAATTTAAAGACCGTGGAAATGAATAGTAAAAAACGAACTTTTAAAAAAGATTGTACATATTGTAATATAATTAAACATCCAAGTACATATAATGTTTATATAACACAGAGTGAGGTGCTGAAGTAATATTACATTTAATTCCATTACATGTTCCATTTTCCTGCGTCTCAGCTCAACTCTTTGCTATGGAATAGGCCAGAGTTCTGCCATTTCAGGACTTTTCAGAAAACATTACACAGAGCTAAATCTCAGGGCTATCATATGTAAAACCCTGACTGTAGCTGTCATAGTAATAGTTCCCAGTCAGCTTGAAAGACAGGGTACCATACAGTTTTTAGTAAACAAATATTTAATACAAAAAACATTGTGAATAATATTTGGAATACGTATGAATAATTTTTAAACAAAAGCTGTTAGGTAGTAAATCTACTTATACAAACTTCCCCACTTTGTTGCTGTTACATATATTTAAATCCAGAGTTTCAACATAACATTTACACTCCTGCACTTTAGTATACACATTCCCCTCTGATCTTATTTCAGAGATGATTTCTCAGTCTCTGTACCATGGCCATAATATGTAGTGTGTGTCACCTGGATTCTTCAGATCTTAGAAAGTATGGTAACATCGCTGTTCTTTCCCAAACACCGCAGAGCCTTAACAACAAACACAGATCTGGGGATCCTTACAACTAGCAGCATACCTGTCCTTGGGTTCATACTGGACTAGTCTGCTCAGTTGGTGATAAGAAAGAGAAAACCTGCAGCTGGTAAGATAGGAAATCAAAAGTATGGAGATCAGCATATAAAACATCCATTCCTTGGATTTCCATAATTATCTCACTCTTTAGGACACTATCTTTCCGCATGAGCTCAGTTAAGTGAGGCAAATATTTACAAATCTTCCCCTCACTGAGCTCTCCTATTCTCTAAAGGGGATAAAATTCCAGTTTAAAGCAGCTAACGAAACAGAGGCTGCTCTAGCTCCATGAGAATTCGGCAGCTGCCTAGGCCAGCAGATTTGGCCCTGCCATCCCAGATGGCTGTGTTGGGACCCAGTACACCAGGTTGCAATGCTACTAACTTAAGTTTGGCGTGGCCACTCCTCCGTTATGATAGCCCCATTAGGAAGGGGTTGGGGGTGGGCACACTTAAATTTTGCCTAGGGTGGCAGATAGTCTTGAGTGGCCAGGCCTCTGTAACTAATAATTACATAACCTGTGTAGCCTTTTGGAGTGTAGCTATCCCTCTAGCTCCATAATACTTTGAGGTGGACCTAATATTATCCTAATGGAGAGCTTCCCTAGTAAGTAAATCTGGAATAACACTGACCTCTATCCAAAGTAGTACAGGCACTGAGACCCAACCTTCACAAAAGATACGTGCCTTAGTCTTGTGTCAGTTAGCTGCTGAGTACACAGGGCTGTCTTTAACTCCTATATTTATAACATCCACCCCACCCCTGAACTCTGATTGGCTCAGCTCTCAAATGGTGAATATGTATACAGTTATAGGAAGAGCTACTGCGAATGTCTAAAAATGGCCACACCCTATTTCTGGATGTTTCTGGGCCATTCTAGCTGAGTTGTCCAGCCCATGAGTGCAGAGACCACAGAGTATTCCAAACAAAAAATCCATGTCTCTTCCCTCCTGCTTCTCTCCCTTTCTTTGGCCCAAATAAATCAAATGTTGAAGTATAAAGCATGTGGGTTACACTTACATTCGACAGCCTGCATTAATAACCTGTCAATGAAGCAAACATAACCCCATTTATTTATACATGCTGATGCTTTATGTATACTTGCCTTCACTTTATTCTAACTTATGCCAGCTGCAAATGACCCAAGGGGGCAAAACCTCAGTTAGAGAAGTGCATACTATAGAGCAGGGGTTCCCAAACTTGGTTCATGGCTTCTTCAGGGTAAGCCCCTGGCGGGCCGCGAGATGCATTGTTTACCTGAGTGTCTGCAGGTATGGTTGCTTGCAGCTCCCAGTGGCCGCGGTTCATAGTTCCCGGCCAATGGGAGCTGTGGGAAGCAGTAGCCCAGCCAGGAATGGGAACCGTGGCCACTGGGAACTGCGAGCAGCCGTACCTGCGGACGCTCAGGTAAACAAAGCATCTCGCGGCCCTCCAGGGGCTTACGCAGAACAAGCCACGAACCAAGTTTGGGAGTCCCTGCTATAGAGGCATCCTGCTAGACCAGCGACATAAGAATTTGTATTGGAAGTATCCTTTAGGGTTGGATGAGTTTAATAATAAATAAATAATAAATACATTTTTACAAATATATCTGATGATTTTGCTTCTTTTTTCTGTTTCAAATTCTTCACAAAATGGTCCCAATTTCCTAAAATCTATTTGATCAGAATTATTTTCTATTAATAAGTCTTAATGTATAGCTTGTTTGTTTGACTGACCATATAGGTTATATTGTGTTGTTTCTGTTCCCTGCATGGATGAATGCAACCCTAAGAATCAAGTTCCTGCTACAGTGCTTGTGATTATAAATCTGAGTCACCATAAATATTCTGTAAAATTCACTTCAACTATGCTGTTTCCGTGAATGTTCCTGCCAGTGATCTCGTTTGCTAAAATATTTGCTTTAGGGGAAGGAGGTCACTTGAAAAGCAAGTTTAACAAAGCCTTAATGTATTTTTGATAAGTTTTATTAGAAGGCTAGCATTTTTATGATAAAGTCCAAATTAATCAGTGTTCTCATGTAATAATTTAAGACAGAGGACTCTAGGCATCACCCATAGAGTAATCTAGATTCCATTTTTTATTACTGCCCATTAGACAGCAAGAAATTAAAAGGACAGATCACCTTACAAACAATTCAGACAGTTTCTATATTGCCTTGCAAAATCAACCTGACTGCAGGTTATGGATTATGTTACATTTTTATTTCAATAGCTGCATTCTGAAGTATGGAGTTAATAGACAATTAGGAAAGAGTTTTGTCTGGCCCAAGTTAAAATGCAACATTAATTGTTCTAACAATTCCTTTTTTCTTTTCGATAAGTGTTAATTTATTTGCATTCCCTCCCTCCAACCCCATTCCCCGCACACACCTTATCTCTCAAACTGCAGTGGTGTAAATTGAAGTGTTAGAGCCTGTGTATTTTTACTAAAGGCAATACGATTTTTAGCTGGATATAAATTAGGAGCATAGATGTTTAATTATTTTCACACAAATCCTTGAGAAAATGTTTGTGCAGTATTCACTCAGCTCTATTAATAACAAAGTTTCATATGGCATATAAACTAGTACAATAGAAAAGTACATTGTTTAAATGAACAGTGAGATAGACTAGGATGTAAGTATACTGATTGCCCTGCTGTTGATATTAAACTTGTAGAGGCGATATCCTAGTGTATTTAAATATCCACATTATATTTGTGGATAGCATCACTGAGCATAGGGGAAATTGTAGAGAAGGAGAGTAATCAGTGAATTCCATGTAACATGTATTTGAAATCTAAATCATCAAGATAAAGATTGGCCTTTATGAAATGACCAGTTTACATGAACTTACTAGAACTGCAAATGCCTACTTCAAAACGTAAGAGACACATCTCAGCTCTTTTGTATTGATTTCCAGGTTAACTATGTAGAGACAGTTATAAAAAGAAATGTTTTCTGTTCTTTTTATGGCTCAGTCCTTTATGGACAAAGAAAGAATCCTGTTAGGGAAAAAGCTGAAAGAATAAAAGAAAGAATAAAAAAGAATAGTGGGAGGAGAATTTAAAACTAACCAAGCAAAAGGTATCCGTGCGTGTGCATGTGCAAAACAAAAAAAGATACCCTACCAAAACGAGACATTCCCCTGCACACATTTCTCCCTCTAGGGAGAGACAATGAGAGAACAAACAACACATGACAGCTATGTAGTCACATTGCTCAATGCACTAGAGGAAGCCACTAAGATTCTACGTTGATAAGTGAGGTATAAAAACCTATACAGAATAAAATAGAATGCTGGGTCAGATTGTCAAAGCAACTTCCATTTAGACATCTGCATCAATGGATAGATTTTCAAAACTGCTCAGCACCCACTATCTCCCATTCTTCTTCAGTAGGAGTGCAGCACTTTTGAAAATGTAGCAACTTCATTTAGGTTCCTACATGAGTAACTGAAAAACCTGGTCTATTATCAATTGAGAAAGAGAGAGAGACCCAAGATGAAAATTTAGAGCCATACCTGAATTTCCCTAGAATTTGAGAGTGTTTGAGCATGGGATTTCCATTGGGCTCATCTCTAATTGAAATGAGTCATATTAAAGGCATTTTTGGAGAGGGTAAGAGATAGTATGAAAAGATAGTAGGGTGGCCCAGAGTAAATCAGTCTGACTTCAGAGAGTTTTTTCTCTTTACTCTGTTTTTCTCTGTTTACCTGGTGGGCCTCAGGGTAAGCCCAAGAACTTCTCTTAAGCAAACAAGCCCGCTCTCCGGCGTGTTGTTACCAGGCTGGCTCCTAATTGCCAATCTTTCCCCAAGCAGCTTTTAACTTAGGGTATATCTACACTGCAAAGTTGTTGACACAACTTTTGTCTTTCACGGGTACTTAAAAAAGCCCCCCCCCATGAAAGACAAACGTTTTGACGACACAAGTGGCAGTGTGAATGCGGCTTTGTTAGCAGGAGCACTCTCCTGCCGACAAAGCTAATGTTGCTCACTGGGCTGGAAGTATTTTGTCAGCAAAAGTGCCAAAAAAGTACTGACAAAGAGCGTTTACACACGCTGACTTTTAGCGACAAAGCTGTGTTGACACAGCCTTGTTGCTAAAAGCTGCGTGGTGTAGACAAGCCCTTAGTTTCTTTCCCTGTAGGGAGGAGAGACAGCATTCCACCCAGTGGAAGGCTTTCCTTCCTGCAACAGCTTCTCTCTCCCCTCCTCCTCTCTCACCAGAAGAAGGGTTTTTAAAGGTCACTGGCAGACCTTAACTGGCCTCAGGTGTCTCTAGTTAACCTGGGATAACCTTTTTTCAGTTCATAGGGAACAGGGCCTTCACCATTCTAGGGCTAATACATCTGCCCTCCACCACGCTCTTATAGCTGTCATCAGTGACTGTCTCACCATGTTACTTCCTCAGGCCTAAAACCACTCTCTCATCCTGCCTCCCCTTATAGATTCATATCCACTTATCTTTGAAACGCAACCTAGATGTCTAATCTGTCTGCTTGGTCTTGGACTAATTTCCCCTATTATATGTCATGTGCTTCAGGAATTTTTTATTAGTGGTGTCTATATATCTTGTGCTTATCTGTCAGGAAAAATCCATAGAAGAAAACTTTTGAAAGGTGAAACTGGCCTTAAGCCCAGTAAAGAGAGACTAGAGATCAGCAGGGCTCTATCCTGGGATCAACAATTGAACTAGGTGGTGGTGTAGGGGCATTATAGAGAGTTGTACGAGGTTGGCAGAACTTGCAGAGAAATTGTGTGGAGGTAAGGGCAGATTTTAGAGCCTTCATGGAATATCTGATGAAAAAATGCTATCTAGTTAGAGAAAGTGTTTATTTGTCTCCTTCAAAACCTTCTAAAAAGTCTTAGCTTCTGGTTGGTGAAAGATTACTGTTTATCAAAGCTGTTATTTTTTATGACCTAGTTCACACATCCCTAGGGAATATTTGGGCTTTTAAGTGAGACATTTCTATTTTCATAAGTATATTGTGAGGTGTATGTATTATGGGATACTGATCAGCCTTTAGGTTAACCAGCTCATATCTACCATACCAGGCCCTCAATGGTCCTGGAACCCACATTGCTTCTTGAATTAAATGATCAACCTCAAAACTCAACAGGGTTCTTCTTTAACAACTGGTTTTGCAAGGTCAATTCTATGGACCTCTACTAGATAGGTCAGACTTGCCTCTTGTATTTATCCTTAGATTCCTCAGGACTGAAATCCTGAGATCTGGGGAAGAAACATCCAAACCACATAGGTTTCCAATTTTATTAACTAAATATGTAATTCAGCAAAAGCATAAAATAAAACAAAATTAACAAACCAAATTAAAAGAAAATAGGTTAATATAAAATCATCTAATTACTAGGATGATTAAACCATGTCAAATAGACCAACAATTCCTTATTCACTGGATACTACTTTGTTAAGGAAGCAGTCCTGTTCAGTGATCAGCTCTAAAGTAACAGGGCATTATCAGTCTCAAGGCCACTTGATGTATTTCTGTTCTAACCAAAGAGCTGAGACAGGGAGAGTCAAATCACTCCCAGATTGAAGCCAATGTTGAGATGCCAATTAAGGCAGCCTGCCCAAATTATTGATGATTGGGCAATGGCCAGTCTTGTTACCCTTGCCCCAACATAGTGTTACATGAAACATTACAATGCAATCCAAGATTGCACAGCTTTTTACCGTTAACATTCAAATCACAAATGTAGGCAAAAATAACATGATTTCTCAAGATTAAACATACAACTCCTAACTCATGAAATACATGTGCGTTCGTGCATGCAACATTTTAGACAGGATAGTTGTTAAACCTAGCACTGTTTTAAGTATTTGAGGAGCTATTCTATAGGTGGGATTCTCAAATACATTCTTTGGATTCTATCTACACTTACTCACTACCAGACATCTGCTGGAGTACAAAACAAGCCCAAGAATGCTGAAGTAGAGGCATTCCTCTATAATAAAGTTTGGGGAAAAAAACAAAACAAATAAGCTGATAATTGGCATTACATTATGACAACCATGCTGCACGACAGATCCCGGTCATTGTCGGACGGAATCGAACCGTGGACCTCTGGAGCTTAGTGCATGAGCCGCTACCACATGAGCTAAAAGCCAACTGCCTGTTAGCTAAGGCTGTAGGGTAGACTCCTTTTATCTCTCTCTTTAAGTTGTCTCAGTATCACTAGATGAGACGGAACACCACACCCAGGAGGTGTGTGGGCTACATACTTCCCCTAGCTGAGGATGCACGTCCCAAGCTTCTGAGTCTTCCCAGTTGAAATCCCAGATGAGCAATAACTCTTGTGGTTTCATTTAGCTTCTGGAAGCTGATATGTGGTTGAAAAGATTAGCTGGTGGTCTTATTAGTGCAGATGTTTTAACGTTGGTGGACGTGCTACCTGGCTAGAAGTTACCGGCCTGTAGATGATAAATCTTAGATTTCGCGCATTGATGGACTCTTACTCCTTGGTGGCTGGGAGGGTGGAGTAAGTACTGGCCTTTTTTGTCTGGCATGCTGGCATCATGTGGCCAGAGGCTGGAAGGCAATGGCTATAGCAGCAGCTATTAGAGGTAAGCAAGCCAAGCAAGCCATGAATCCAAACAATTCAGCAAGCAAGGCCTTTTTTTTTCTCCTTCAGTTTTTGAAGACGGTGGCTGGCCTGGCAAGTTGTGCCTCCTTTGGAATTCCTCTTCAAGAATCTATTAGTGAATCAAAATGGATCACACCCTTTTTAGGACACTGACATTTCCCAGTGGCGTTTGATGAGATCACCTTTGTGCGAACAAAGAACCTCCAGTAACTTCAAACTTGGAAAGTCCACATATCCAAAATATATTCAGATATTGAGTCAGGATGTCTGTAGATATTTTGGGATGTTTGAGGTTATGGGTCAGTTTGCAGGCATTATCTCAACCATGCCTCAAAACACTGATCATAAATTCACTCAGCCTTGCCCAGAGTGGCAGTTACTCTTTAAACAGTGTTTTGACACACACAAACTAGGTGAATGGTTAGACTTGAACTTGATCAAAGAAACAAGTCTTTTCTTCCTAGAATCACAATGTAGGTGTTCCATTATATATACTGGCCTCACAACATGGAAAAAATGTTGCTAAAAACAGCACTGAATCCAAAGTCTGGCTTGTAATCAGGAGAGGAGCAGAACTTCAGGGAGGCGTTGTGTTTTTTGTTTTGTTTTGTTTTGTTTTAAACCATTTGGTCCATTCTACACTTCCATTTGCAGATAAACCACATACTTTGATTTCAGATTGTGAGAAAATGACTCTGAAGTGCAAGATTATCTTATATAAAAGGATTACTAAGAGAGAGAATTGCAGTCCACAGCAGTTTCCACCAGCTCTTTAAAAATCTCTCGTCAATGCTAGTACAACAAAAAACAGAGAAGCAATGATTTAATAATGTGGGTGGAATACTATTTTTCATCTTTTTGTCTATGGATACAAATGAGTTCAAAGTCATCTCTTGTTTATCGGGGACTATCCAGTCTCAACTAAAATTTCAGTCACACACTCACTAGCTGAATTAATACATCCATTAATGTAAATGGATGTTCCTTTGTATGGCCTCCCATTTAATAGAAGACACCATTTGAACATTAATGCTGTTATCTGGGGAGCAACAGAGTTGCAATGAAAGTACATCATGATACTGGACAAGCCGCTGATGTTGGAGGGAGGCACTATTTGCACTGGGATAATAAATGAGTTTGCTGCCCACCCTGCATCATTGGCAAGGGCAGCTGTAAAATGCCTAACGTGGTATACCCAGTTGTTGTGAACAAAGCCGACCAATAACCAGGAACAGGCAGTGGTGAAGACCTGCTTTTCTACGTGTATCACAGCTAAGGAAGGATGGAAAGAAATGGAAGTACAGCAAATCAGCAAATCGTTGGTGCCTGATTCTGCACTCCTACTGATTTCAATGTGTCCTTGATCAGGTCTACCATAATAATATATATTTTAAAGAGAAGGGTAAATAAACAATTAGAAATATCTAAGCTATGAATGTGAACCATGGTACATTTGTTACTCAACATTCATTATATCGCCCAGGCACCAAAATGTAAGCTTTTTAAGTTGTCTTTGGGTAGCAGTGACTTTGAATTTCATGTCTTTGACACAAAATTAAACCTTGACATGTGAATCTGATGCAGAGCATCCAAAGTAGAAGCTTGGTATTATCTCCTTTAGTTCACAGCAGGTGACTAATTCCCACGGATCCAGAATGCTAATTTCAGTGAAATTTGCACGTACACTAGGCTCAGTCAGATTAAACAGTGTACTTAATTTCTCTCCAAGCACCTGTCATTGTTGCACACAGTTTTAAACTGCTGTTCTTTTATTAACTGATAAGTGCACACAACTAAGCTGGCTAAAAGCCTCAGTCCTGCAAAGACTTATGCTTGTGCTTAATTTTACGTAGTCCAACTGACGTCAGTGGGACTACTCACAGGGTTAAATCCTAGCTCTATTGAAGTCAGTAGCAAAACTCCCATTGACTTTATAGGCTGAGGATCTTACCCATAGTGTTTCATGTATTGCATGCTAGGTAATAACATGAAAGGATTCCGTGCTTGAAAAACTAAACTGACTCTTTATTGAGAGAACTATTTAAAGATATGCCCAAACTTCAGCTAACATTCTAGTCATGTGCATGTTATAATACAGACCGACTTCATGGAATGTCCTCTAAACTCTTCTTTTCTGCAATCTGTGCCTCCAAGTTCCATGTGGGTTGCTACATCTTTCCTTTTTACAATATGTTGTGTCTTTTGTGCAAGTGTTTCCAATTTTAGTATATGTGCTGCCGAAGCTACTATTACTAGTACATGTCCCATTATAAGGACATGGCCTTTACCACCAGTCATTGCAACCTGTTAGGCCTCAGAATCCTTCAAATATGCTGGCCTTGAATCAGTCACAGACATCTTTGTGTTCTTCTGTTGGTGGATACTTGCTTCCAATCTGTTGCTGCCTCCATTCCATTGCATGGTGTCCTGTTGGTCCGCTATATTGCTCATATGCCTTGTTTCTTCTGCCACTCCTACCTCAGACCAGCTAATGACTGAGGGTCTTTCTAAGTCTGCCTTGTCCTGGCCTGGGCCCTGTCTATCTGGGTGTGCCAGCTGTCTTTCACCACTCCAAAGTTGTCTTTGGTTTTAGCTCCACTGCTGTCCTGTGTCTGTAAATACCACTGTGTCACACTGCAGCTTAGACTTTTGCCTTTGGCCATTGCTTTATTTAGCTGTTTGATGTCTGGCCCCAGACCCCCTCACCTATGTGCAGTGGCTTCATATTTTTGGCTCCTTTGTTGGGGATGGCTGCCAGTGCTTAGTGACAAGTGACATAGCACTGCCCCATATTAGCCATGAGAAGGCCTCTGTCATCCTGCTGGCCAAGATCCATGAGAGCAGTGCCCTGCCTTTTTGTACACAGATCTCGTCAACCACCCACCAGCTCACCTGTCTTCTAGATGCCCTCTATGGTCACTTATGCCACTGCGGGATGTGACAGTAGCATCTGCTTGGTGCAACGAGTGGTCACTGATGACAATTGTTAATCACTCTCTCATTACTGACCCAATCTAATTAGATCTGAATGGGTTTCAAACAGGACAGGGCAACTGTGCATCTAATCTCTTTAAATGTTTTTTTTCTAATGACTCATGATGCAGCTGTGGTCAACTTCAGATTATGCTGCATATCCTTGATGAGTGCCCACTGACATGTTTTGATGGCAAGCTACTGGCTCTCCACCTGGTTGATGCGGATGCCATCAAATGGTTGGGCACATTGTGCGCACGCTGAGACACTAGTGACAGACAAAGGACCACAATTAATTGCAGCAGAACTGAAGTCATTCCAAATGAAATATGATTTTGATCATAGTACTAGCAGACCACATTACCCATAAGCAAATGGAGACATTGAGAGAGCTGTACAGACATCCAAGAAAATCCTACAGCAGAAAGATTCTTTCCTGGCTCTTCTGCGTTACAGATCAACACCAATAGCAACTATTGGATATAGTGCAGCACAACCCCAGATGGGAAGACCACTCAGAAGTACTGTTACAACTTTGGAAAATAACCTATCTCCAAAGTGGCTAGATATGAAGAGAATAGCCAAATTGGACAAAAAGGCTAAAACTTTTACAACAGATGTCACTCAGTTAGAGAATCGCCAGGCCTAGACCCTGGTGAGTGTGTTTGTGTCAAATTAGCTCTAGAAAAAGAACAGACAACTCCAGCTTTCATAAAGAAAAAGAATTCCAGCGCCCAGATCATATGTTATCCAGACTGACTGTGGAGAGGTCAACAGAAACTGTCAACATCTACAGTCTGTTCCTCAGAAAGAATAATCAACGGAGGAAATTTTACAGAGTGTTGAGTGGTAAGAGATGGATCTTTATTTTCTGGTTCCAGTCACCTGATAATGTATCAAATATTCCACTCAAATGGGATCTGCAAAGGCTAAAGTTGGCCAAAATAGGTCTAAAATTGAAACCTTTCTTACATAACCAGAGTATACTGGCCCTATTTTGTCAAGCATTGTTAATAAAAGAAACATCTTTAATGTTACTCCTAGCTGGTAACTCATCAAAAAGAGGTGTGGACAGTATTAATTTTGGTTATTCCAGACTCCCATAACTAATGGAAAGAAGTACTATACTGCAAATGATATGTGATATATAGTAAACTATTTTGAGAAAAGAGGAAGGAATAGGCATTCACCATTGTTTAAACAAAAAAGGTGGTATTAGTGTAGTACAAACAAAATCCCTGCATTGCGACACAACACACAGAAATGATTAAGCCAAAGTTAAACAAGGAATTACTGTATTGTATAAAGGATATATTGTAGTGCAGACCTCTAGGACAGAAATTAACAACTTAATAACTTGTTAATGAGGTGCATTCAGCCATACAACATGAAAATAGAGCAAAATGATTACAGGGCATTTTATACCTGATAGAAAATACAGTAGTGTAAATGAGAAAGTACACAATAAATACAATACAAAATAAATAGGAACTGTTGTCCTTCCATCATTCAGTAGGGACCAGTTTAAGACTATGTAAGAGAAACCAATGGAAGTGAATGTATTGCACTGTTGTTTAACTATGTAAGTTAATAAAAATTTAAAATAGATGTGTCCTGTACTTACATATTTTGTAGGCCATGTCCCTTTAGGGAGTTGTCCTTCTTTGGGCATAGCCAGACAGGAGATATTTGACATGGGTTTAATCAGGCCACAACTTTATTATTAGATGGCAGATAAAAGTGTACAGTGTAGGTAACCCCATGGTTATTCTATAATTACCTGGGGGGCTTTTACCAGCTCCCCCTCTTTTGCCATCCAGGTCCCTCCAGCAAATTCATTGCCAGGACCTTACCATCCTCTCCTCCTTGTATGAGGGTTAAGATGTGCTATAAGAATGGGGAGTTGGCTCCCTGCCATACCAATCCCCAACCGCCCCTCTTTCGTTCCTTTAATGAACACAGTCCTTTTCCAAGCTATTTATCCAGTCACAGTATATCTTCCCTATGGAGTACCTGCACTGGACATCCGTCACAAGGAGGCACTAGCAGTTAGCTTGGCTGCCTCCTCCCCACACCCAGTCGGGTTCCCAGACATCTCCTAATGCTGTCTTTTAAATCAGTTAAAAACATGCCAGCACTGAAGTCGGCTAGGTGAACCCCATCCTCCCGAAACAACTCTGCTGCCCCATATACTATATCAGGATATGAATTTACTGCCCCTCCTATGGGCCCAAGGAATTTGGCCACCTCCCTGTTCAAATACCTCCTTGCCTTGTCCACTGGGGGGGAAAGGAGGGGGCTCACCGCTCCCTGCCAGACCCTGCGCTGAAGCATTTCTGACCAAACAATGTTAACTCCTGGGAAAAGTTTAAGGATTAGCCCCAAGTCTCTCCTTTCTCTGAGCATTAGTTCCGCCCCTTTAAGCATTCCCAAATCGTTTTCCCCAAAATGCACCACAATTATATCTGGTGGTCACTGACAGGCCCATACAGCAGCAGTATTAGTTGATCCCATAACATATCCCGCCTGGCATGCCAAGTGAGTATTGCTTCATCACCGAAGCCCAGCTGCGAACCCTTGGGCAACCTGGACATGTGCCTATGGGCCCCAAATACAATACTGTGCCTGCAGATCCACACCACCATCTGCATGGCCAGTCATCCACATCTGTAATGTGATTACACCAAATTAACCCATCCCAACACGGTAACAAATTGATATGCTGTGAGGGGACTCCCATGACTGAACATAAAGAGGAGCCCTCCCCCCTTCGGTCAATATCACCCTGTAGGCCTTCAAAGCCTGAACTGGGCTGACCCCAGGCTCACCACCCTGCCGGAGGATCACAGATTCACCCCAGCTGACTTGATCCGACTTTGACTTCGCAATCGTAATATCACTGACTGCTTGTGCCATTGTATATCCTGCAGTTGCAAAGCCCTTCCTGTAGAGTCCCTGCTGCACCCAAGTACTAGCTCACTGATCATGAAAGCACCAAAAAATGCTGTCAAGAATGCCACCCTGAACAAGGCTGCCTTGTGTCCACTATGACATATGGTGCCAAGGATCTGCATGAGATCCCTGAGCATGTAAACCGTGATGGGATGACGGGAATCCACCTTGGGGCCACGGACACGTGACCACCTGGCCAAAAACCTTCAAACTCAAAAATCACTGCAAGGAGCAGGATAACCATTGAGCCTACTGACAAATGTAATGGTAGAAAGGCGATTCGAGATTGTGGAGGATGCCAGTTGATGGGTTGTCAACAACTGCATGTACCGCAGCACCCGAGCCTCTGTAATGGGCCATATTGTTGAGCAGCCGTTCTGATCCTGAAATTGCATGAAATCATTAAAACGTCTCTCATATTTCTGCCATGTACGTGAAGCAACTGATCTCCGCACCACACTGCCAACCATTCTATGCCAAAGTTTCATAGTGCTAGTGGCATCTGTCTGGGTTCCTGCCTGGCGCCTGGTACCAATTCCAGAAATCTGTGTACCCCTGCCCTCGGTGTTTCCCTCCTCTCTTGCAGTCACCTGAGTGGAATGTTCTAGATATGGGTGAACCATTAAACCTTGTATGGCCTGCAAAGCTGTGGAAACAACCTCAGACACAACAACCATGATTACTTGTATCAAATCCCCACTGACTGACCCACCAGTAAATGCAACCAGCTCACTTGTGTGGGTGAGTGCTTCACCTAGAGTCCCCTCCTTCCCCAAGCCTGATAGGGCACTATCAAAGGCACTATCTCAAGCTTCCCCAGCCCCTCACCCTTGTTGTGAGGATCCCACCCTTGGCTCACCCTGGCCCAAATAACTGCACTCCATCCACCCTGTGTAGGGTTTGAGTCCTCCCCAGCTTCCTGTCCCAGCTACACTAACTGGGAGAGAGAGGAGCAAAATGTCTCCTGTCCATAGCAGGAAAAACCTGAAACCCTTTCCCCTAAACCTCTATGCACAGCTGCTATGAGAGCGGACCATGTTCCACGTCCCTCGCCTTGTCCGTATACCTAGGGACAGAATCTGACGCTGAGCTACCTCGCTGCTCAACTCCCCTTCCCTTTGCGAATTCACTCTGCTATGCTTGCCTCGCCCCACCAGAAACAAGGAAAAGGGAGAATTAATCCTTCCCGTTCTCACTGTTCTGTGTCCCCCTGGAGCCATGCTGAGACTTGCTGCAAGCTCCTGCCACTCTATTCGGGCACTGAAGTGTGGGCGGGCTTTAACCCTCCCCCAGCTCCCCACTTCCATGAAGAGCCGAGTCAAGCTGTACGCTGGGGCCCTTCTGTTTCATCCTGGTCCGTGAAAAAAGAGAGGCTACAGGTGCAGAGCTGCCCCTTTTAAACCCTGCATTCCCAGGGGATGAGTCAGCGACCATGCTGACCCTTTTTGTGGCAGTTTTCATCTCCCCCTGCCCCCAACCAGCCATAAAGCACAGTTCCCTTCATTTGGCCAGCCAACCAAATACCCCCACGCTGCTTAAAGGTGCAGGGCGGTCATTCTAACAAGATTATTTTTCTTTAGCATTTAAAATTGTACCTACATAGTAGGGATATGATTCTTTATAGGTTGGTTAAAAAATTCTGTAGAAAGGATATTATTCTCTCTGAAATTCTATAGCTTTGTAGAGTTATTTCAAAAGAACCTCATTTAAAGAGGCACTGTAAGCAGAAGTTTTCAAATGTCTAATTTTAAGAATTCAGTTTTCTGATAGTGTATTATTTTTCATAAAGGTCTTTTCAGAAGCCGGACAGAGGAGGTTTGAGAATGCATGAGAACTACAATAACCAATGTGCTCAGTCCTGCTCTTCCTCTTCCCCAGCCATCTGTGCATGTGTTTCTGGCAAGCAACATTCTTTTGATTTCCCCTTCTTGTACTTCAGCTCTCTGTCCTCAGGGCTGCCAAGTGTCAGGTATCCTTGTATTCCAGCAGGATCCTCTTGTATCTAGCCAAGCTATGGACTAGAACGCCTGGCCACTGGAGGCTACAGTGCTACCTGCTTGGTGGGCCAAGCCAGCAGGAGGAACAGAGAGGAGAATTTTACTTTGCCAGCAGAGCAGCGACCGGTCCGGAGGGGTGAATGGATGGTCTGAGAAGGGGAACAGCTAAGATTGGGGTGAACTGAATGGAGATCTGAGGAAGAAAGACTGATATGAAGAACTGAGTGGGAAGATGAGATGGTGGCAGTATTAGAAGATGGGAACTGAATTGGGAGCTTACACTGTGGGAAATGAGAATTAGGGAGTTAAGATGGGGACCTGAATAAAGTTGAGAAGGCGGAAAAATAAGGCAATGTCTAAAAATGTAGGAACGTAGGAGGCTGATCCATGTAGGGGAAAATGGGGGAGGAGATTCCCAGGCCTTCCACACCATTAAGGACCAACCCCCTGACATCCACTGCCCACCCACCACAATTGTGCCAGGCTATCTCGTAGCCTTCTAGTAATTACTCCTTTAGCTCAAGTGTAAGAGGTGTGTGCTGTGGAACTGATGGTCCTCTTCAAATCCTCCTGACCATCCATGCTGGAAGAAATAGTTTGTGATCATACAATTAAAGATTATATCTTCGTAACACGTATGCACAATGAAGCTGAATTAAGGTTGCATGGCTAACCACAAATCTGGCATTTCCTAAGTTTCAGAAGTTTGATTTTGCATTCATGACATTTTATTAAGATAATATTTTAATGTATACTACAGGGGATCCCCCCTGTAGTTAGCCCTTACTCGGGTCCAGGTGCCACAGGGCATTGCTAAAGAATGACAAAATCTTTCATTTCTGGGTCACCAGTTTGAATCTAGCTCATTTTAGAAGGTACGAAAAGTTAGTCCCATTTAATGGCTGTTTGGTAGCCTCTTTATGAGATGGATTTGGTAGGTCTTAGTTGCAGCTCCTGCATCACAAATTGACGAGCATGCTTTACAGCAAATGGGAGACTCAGCACAGGGACCAAGAAGAGAATGAGCTGTGGAGACAGAACTAAAAGGAAGTCCCTGCATCAGGGTGGAGGCACATTGGGAAGGTAGTGTTTGTGTGAAACTTATTCTGTTGCCTCTCTGTTGATAAACTTCATTTACCTACCTGGAACTTGCCATCCTCTGATGATCTACACAGGGCTTCCTTGCATCCCAGAGCCACCTTGACTAAGGGCAGTTTGTTCTACAGGGGGAGAGCCATTTGGAAGAATTTATTGAACTGCAAAAAATGGCATGTTCTTTTTAAGACAATGACCTTCCTTGCCTTGTATATTGTTTGCTTTCAGGTGAATGTGACTTGGAGGTGAACTTGCTCCTGCCTGGGCCTATTTATGATTTTAACCTATTGGAAGACTTCTCTTCCTCTCAGAAGTAAAACTGATTTTGTAAGTCTATTATCATTTTTATACTATCTCAATGCAGAAATTTTAAACTTATTTCTCCTTTCCTTTTCTCCCCTGCCTGTTTTACTGGGACCCATGTGGGGAATGGAGTTCCTTCACACCATCAGTTTAAAAATACATTTAATTTAAAACTTTGCAAACATAACATTCAAGTGATCCCCATAGGTAGCAGCCTATAATGCATGGCATACTACTACATACCTTCAAGTACTTGGCTCAGAATCCTCCAATACCTCAATACAATAAGAGATAACAATGCTTGCTTTTTATTTAAATCAAAACAGTAATGTTATTTTGATGCATTTTTGTGCTAATGTTTTATGAATTACAGTCACTCAAGGGGTGGTGTCATTTTTTCCTCATTTGATCTGCTGTACTAGACTACAATAAATAATCAATTTTTTGACAGTCTCTAGTTTCATTTTCCCAGACTAATGATATGATTAAAAGTAAAAATTGGGATGTTTACTTTCACTTTCAAAAGCCTGTGCTATATAGTACAGTATTAATGTCAGGTATTTCTCAAATACACAACTGAAATTGCAGAGACCAAGATAATCTTTTTTCAATCAGTATTATTTGCCTACCAGGTTTTTTTATTATAGAAAATAGACTACTTGGTAATATTTTAACTTGTTCAGGGCTTGCTGGAATGTAGGATCTCTTACATCCTGAAATGTATTGTTGTTTGTTTTCTCCATTGGGTTGTGTCCTAATCTGTGATGAGAATCATAAAACAGAATAATTAAGCAGAGATAAAGTATGCAAACACTGAATGTATAAAAACAAACACTGAATAACAAAGGTAAAGATCAAGTTAATCTGGGACTGGAAATCTTCTTTGTTCTCATTACTGTGTTCAATATGTGCACTGTAAACCCTGTTTATCTTCCTAGTCACAAAAATATAATTGCAGGCTTAATAAGAGGGCATATCTGGTAACATGACATAAAATTTGCTGGATAGTTCAAGGCTATACCTAGTTTTTCTGTACACAATGGAACTTACTTGGAGGGTGAAATTCAGTCCTATTCAGAAGGCCAGCACAAGGCTTGGTTGTGTAACATTTAAATCCAATTTACGCCCTCAAATAGGGTTTATTGGGGATTGAAGTGGTGCATATGCCTGTTATTGGCCCTCTGCGCAGAGGTGAATTTAACCCTTTGTGCAAGAAATAAGCATGGTTTTATGAGGGGGTGAAATTCAATCCCTCAACCAAAAGGCACACTGCAGAACTATAAAGAGCTGCAAGACCTTTGTACTAACTACTCTACAGGTGGAAACAGTGACTGCAACCCTTCCCTACTACTATTTGGGTGGAGGTGTATGGACTCTGGCTTGATGTATCTGCAGAACCAATGGCTCCGTCCCTTACCTACCTCCAAATGTCCCAAAGTACTGTGGTATATCCTGAAAATATAAGAAGCAATATCGGGGTGAAATATAGCATGGGTAATTGTAAGCTATAAATATCAGGAAAAAAATACTTAAAAATTCTTTTAAGAGGGATGGTGAAAATCTTGCACTTAGACACATTATAAAGTAGACTGAACAAAGAAGTAAGAAAAGCTATATAGAGAAATAATCCTATGTTGAAAGGGAGGTAGATTAAATGCACTAATAAATATTTTCCATCTCTAACTGCTATGATGCCATTAAAATACATAATAGACCCAGTTCCTATTCCATTGTGGCCCAGCCTCCACTGGCATAACGGGGGCATTACACCTAAGATAAATGGCCGCCAGGAACTAGATGGTATAGAACCAACAGAACAACCCTACAAAAGGAAGAATACAAAAGAATAAATATTTAGATACAATAGGTGTATTCAAATCAGCAGGGTCTGATGAAATTCATCCTAGGGTATTTATGGAACTAGCTGCAGCAATCTCAGAACCATTAACCATTATCTGTGAGTATTCATACAGGACAAGTGAAGTCCCAGAGAACCAGAGAAGGGCAAACATAGTACCTACCTTTAAAAGATGGAACAAAGAAGATTCAAGGAATTATAGACTAATCAGCCTAATTTGATACTTGGATACAATCAATTTGTAAACACCTAGAGGATAATAGGGTTACAAAGAATAGTCAGCATGGATTTGTCAAGAGCAAATCATTCCAAACCCACTAATTTCCTTCTTTGACAGGATCATTGGCCTAGTGGACAGGGGGAAGCTGTAGATAAATCTAGGATTTTAGTAAGGCTTTTGGCACAGTCCCACATGACATTGTCATGCACAAACTATGGAAATATGGTCTAGATGAAATTTACTATAAGGTGGGTGCACAACTGCTTGAAAGTCCATATTGAAAGTTTAGTTACCAATGGATCATTATCAAACCAGGGCAGTATATCTAATAGGGTCCCCGTGGGGTCAGTGGTGGGTCTGGCAGTATTCAATATTTTCATTAATGACTTTGATAATATTGTGGACAGCATGCATATACAATTTGTGAGAGGGGTTGCAAGCACTTTGGGGGACACTGATAAAATTCAAAATGACCTTGACAAATTAAAGAATTAGTCTGAAATCAACAAGATGAAATTCAATAAAGACACGTGCAAAGTACTACACCAAGGAAGGAAAAAATCAAGTGCATGACTACAAAACAGAGAATAACTATCTAAGAGGAGTACTGCTGAAAATGATCTGGGGTTATAGTAGATCACATTTTGAATATGAGTCAACAATGTGATGGAGTTGCAGAAAGCACTAATATCATTCTGGGTTGTATTAACAGCAGTATTTTGTATAAGACATGGGGGTGCAACTCTGCACTGGTGAGGCCTCAACTGGAGTACTGTGTCCAATTCTGGGTGCTGCACTTTAGGAAAGAAGTGGCCAAAGTGGAGAGAGGCCAGAGAAAAGCAACAAAAATGATAAAAGGTTTAGAAAAGCTGACCTATGAGGAAAGGTTAAAAAACCTGATCATGTTTAGTATTGAGAAAAGAAAACTGAGGGGGACCTGATAGTAAGGTGACCAGATGTCCCGATTTTATAGGGAGAGTCCTGATATTTGGGGCTGTGTCTTATATAGGCGCCTATTACCTCCCACCCCGTCTCAATTTTTCACACTTGCTGTCTGGTCACCCTACCTGATAGTCTTCAAATATATGAAGGGCTGTTATAAATAGGACAGTGTCAATTGTTGTCCACTGAAGGTAGGACAAGAAGTAATGGGCTTAATCTGTATAAAGGGAGATTAGATTAGATATTAGGAAAAACTTTCTAAGTAACAGGATAGTTAAGTACTGGAATAAATGACCAAGGGTGGTTGTGGAATCTCCATCATCGGAGGTCTTTTAAAGAACATATTGGACAAACCCCTGTCAGGGATGGTCTAGGTCAATGGTGGGCAACCTGTGGCTCCCGGGCCACATGCAGCCCATCAAGGTAATCCACTGGCGGGCTGCGAGACAGTGTTTACGTTGACCATCCACAGGCACGGCCGCCCGCAGTTCCTAGTGGCCGCTGTTCGCCGTTCCCGGTCAATGGGAACTGGGGGAAGTGACGGCCAGCATGTCCCTGTGGCCCATGCTGCTTCCCGCAGCTCCCATTGGACAGGAACGGTGAACCGTGGCCACTGGGAGCTGCGGGCGGCCGCGTCAGTGGACGGTCAATGTAAACACTGTCTAGCGGCCCGCCAGCAGATTACCCTGACGGGCCATGTGTGGCCCACACTGTGCAGATTGCCCACCACTGATCTAGGTACATGTGGTCCTGGATTTGATGACCTTTCCAACACTACAATTCTGTGCTTCTACGAAACAGTAATTATACCTTCACATTAGTTTCTTGGCCAGGACATGCTGCACTCCAGTTACTGTCAACTGTGGACCAGCCTCTTGGGGGCTTAGTTAGAACAGCCCTGAGCCCCCCAGCAAGGCAAAGAATTCAGCAGGCACAAGGTGGCTTAAAGACACCTTTGTTCTTCACCCCTCCCTTTCCTTTATTATCCCAAGCACAGCCAGAGTGGACAGTGAAGCCCACAAACTATATTTCAACTTAACAATGCATAAGTTAGACAACTAGAGAGACAAGGTGGGAGAGATAATATCTTTTATTGGATCATGTGGTGGGGCTTGTACCTCGACAACCCCTTAAGTCAAGGGGGCGGTAGGTAACCCAGCCTCTCTACATCGAAGTCCATGTTCTAAACCCTTCTGTAGTTAGCACAGTGTGGCCCAAGGCGAGAGTTCCCCTTCCCTAGTTGGGTAATGTGGCCTGGCAGCAAGAATCCATACTATGCGCCCCTAGGGCAGTGCGGCCCAATGGCCAGATTTCACCTAGTTCCCCTTCCGTAGTGGGATAAGGCGCCCTAGCGGCCAAAGTCCATACAACATGCCCCTAGGCCAGCATGGCCCAATGGGCAGAGTCCATCTAATTCCCCTCCTCTGGTGGGGTAATGCATCCTACCGGCCGATGTCCAACCAACTCACTGTGTGGAGCCACCCCCTTTCAAATGTGGGTGTGAGAGGTAGGGGTACCCAATCCCACCCACTGCCTGGGTCCCGACCCAGGGCCCCGTTGATGGCGAGTTCTCCTCACCAGTGGTCTGGCAGGGATCCTCCAGAAACAGGCCAGCCTGAACGGTCTTCACACCTTTCCCCTTTAAGGACTCCCTGGTTCAATTCCTACCCCTTCCTCAGATTCAACCAGATCTGTGGCATCCTCTGCTTCCCCTCTGCAGTGCTTCTAGGCGTGTCTGACCTCTGTGTCCTGGTGTGCGGGCCACTCTTCTGCTGGAGAGAGTGACAAGCCTCCTTCCCCCCCTGACTGAGCAGCTCTGCAGGCTTTTATACCTGACTTCCAGGTGGAGCATGCCCAGCAGAGCCTCAGGACAGGGCTGCTTCTTCTAGGAGGGAAGGATTAACCCCCGCCATCCCAGTACGGGGCCGATCCACCCCGTCACAGACCCAACTTCTGTTGGTGAGAGAGACAAGCTTTTGAGTGCACACAGATGAGCTTTGTGTAAACTTGGAAGTTTGTCTCTCTCACTAACAAAAGTTGGTCCAATAAAAGATATTACCTCACTCACCTTGTTTCTCTAATGTCCTGGGACCAACAGGGCTACAAAAACACTGCATACATATAAGTTAGACAATATCATACAAGTATTATGGAATAGAGTGCATATAATAAATACTAAATAAAGTTGATAATAGTATAATGGTTAAAAATAAAAACTATTGGGGAGAGCTCAGAGCAGAATAAGCCTTTGCTCCAATAAATCCAATTGTGGACAGATAAAATATAAGCAATAAAATGGCATGATCCAAGGGAAAATTAAAAGTCTTCATTTGAGATTTTTGAATACCTATTGTTTAATTAGGCCCAAGTTGTATTCTTTGCCAAAGGCTAAACCTTTCTCTTTTTAGACCAAGTTTTTACTTTGATATAAATATTTTTGAATGCATAATTTGAGTAAACAGGTTAATTACCAATCTTTATCTACAGGCTACCCAGTCATCATTTGCACTTCTTTTAAATTGTGTATATGAAATAAAATAATTAACTAATAGTATAAAGACAAAACAAAATACCTAAATAATTTAGCCGCTGACTTTTATCTTGAGAATGTCAGTTTGAATATACAAAGTAGGGGCTTGAATCACTTTACTTTCTCTAAATGTTTCTTTTCATGGCAATATTTTTGAATAACTAAATAATTTTACATGTAAGTAAACATTTCAAAGGGTGAACACGAAAAGATAGGTGCTATTGATACTTTTTTTCACCAAGCTCCACTGCAAGTTTTTTTCTTTCTTCATTTTTTGGTATGAGTTTGGTACTCAAAAACTAACAGCCCTGTCGACTAAATTTTACTTTTAGGGTAAAATTCAGCCTGGTGCAGCAGAAGTACAGCATACGCACATGCACCAATTTATTCCTATGTTGAGGTTTTTAGAGAGAACTGACCTCCTTTGTGTTTTTGTTAATTGCACCCTTAATCTCCAGTACAGCAAAAGAATCAGTAGTATAAACTTCCACCCATGAATGCATCCATCTGACACAAAATGTGCTAGCTGGATCAGTGGAAGATAGTTTTGTTTCTTTGCCCATTAAATCCCTGTTTTTTTCCCCAAGGCTGAAAGCAAGATTGCCATTGCCAGCTTGTATTGGTGATTTTTATGATGTGGACCTCTATCCACTAGGAATACCAGTGAAGCCACCAAACTCATTTCACATAGCTCACCGAAAAGTGATTGAGTGGAGTCAATCAATCTGAGCTGCAGTTGAACTAACCATCCAGCCTCTCTGAACAGGCCTTTTAGTTGAATTGCCATTCCATTGGCTGTCCAGCACTCCTTGCCTCCTTTTTGTGGGTTGGAAAATACTTTTGTTTGTTTTTTCTTTTTTTGCACTAAAATGCTATCCAGTGTTAGATATTATACATCACTTGCCCAGAAGTTGGCAGTTAAAGAACTGAATGTCAATTGATGGTTCAAATTGATTCCCTGCTCATCCACCTCTCTCCTATTGTTTAGAGCAGCTTTGTGCAGTGATTCTTTCTAAAGCTTTATTTTGAGTACAGTGATGTACTTCACTTTTCTGTACTATAACAGTTGCTACACAGTAATACAGTACATGCTGATTCCTACTACTAAAGTCCCTGTATTTCAAACTCATCATATTAACAGCATATAAGAACATATTCAGGATGTCTTTCCTTTTATCATGATTTCCACATTTAAATTTGAAATATTTTTGCAGAGTCATATGTGTCTCCCTACCCCTGCTACTTAAAACAGAAAGTGTATTTTGGAACTAATCCATACTGTGAAGACAATAAACCACTTTATTGCCTCTGATTTTGCTGCAGGCATCTTATCTGCTTCTCCAACCATTGCTCAAGAGATGGTTAGCCTGTATTCCTGCCCAGCTGCGGTGAGTGAGTCTATGCATCACAGGGTAGTAATTGTCCTTAATCTTTAGATTTGACAGTGTTTCCTATTAACTTGGTACTAATTGCATTTTGAACTAAATAAACTCTGAGGCTGAAGATCAAATTGTATATTGCCTGGATACAGTTATCATTAAGTTAATAGGGAACAGCGTCAAATTTTCATTGTAGAATGACACTAGGAAATTCTGCAATCTAACTGGTTAAACATAAGGCATCAAACTTATTTCGGGGGGGGAGGAGGCTCACTTTATTTTTAGTCATTTCACAATATCAGGACAGTACAGAATTCATGGTAGAAAGAGTATAAAATGATACTGTAGTTAACTGAAAAAAACAACAAGGAGTCCGGTGGCACCTTAAAGACTAACAGATTTATTTGGGCATAAGCTTTCGTGGGTAAAAAGAAGTGGGTTTTTTACCCACGAAAGCTTATGCCCAAATAAATCTGTTAGTCTTTAAGGTGCCACCGGACTCCTTGTTGTTTTTGTGGATACAGACTAACACGGCTACCCCCTGATACTTGTAGTTAACCGAATTAAGGAAGATAAATTGCAATTGCACCCTGTAAAAGTGGAAGAAGTAGAGAGCAAAAGTTGGAGGGGGGCATGGGTGGGAAAGAAGACGAAAAAATTTCGGGAGAGGAGCAGGGCTTTGGAGCGGAGCCCGGAGCTGGAGCGCGGAGCAGCTCCGGAGCAGTGGAGCTGCAGGTTTTTGCCTGGAGCTGGAGCGGAGCCAGAGCACAGCTCCAAAGCCCTGGAGAGGAGGAAACCTCAAAATCTACAAAGAAACAAAATCAAGGAATTAGGTCTCTTATAGATGCATTTGTATAAGTCTTAATTTTGCTATCAGTCACTAGATAGCACAGTAATGAGTGCATTAGAAAAGCATACGAAGATTGGAGTGGCACTAGTCCTTTCATAGTCAAAGTTGAAGATAGCATCCATATTGTTATACTGGGATAAAATTTCTTTGGGAAGTTTGACAAAAATAAAAAAAGGGGCTTTGGAGATTTGGCGGTTCGATAAGAAAAGATATCTTTTAATTTTTGGAATATTTTCCTATTTACGGGGGTCTACATCGCTCAAATGGGACTTATTTTACAAAGTTCAAACTAGGATTATCATGCTGCCCTTCATTATGAAAATTCTTTTCAGTGTTTTAAATGGCCATTCTGTGCTAAAATTTAGAAATGAAAAGATTTAATCACATAAATATAAATGTGCATATATAATGAAAACTAAATGTGTACTGGATTTTTCTATATATGATATAGTCACATTGGGATGCCTGCAGTCAAAATAATTAGGTAAGTGAACACTGACGTTGTATCTATTGCGCTGCTATTTAATAAGAGCTCTATTCCCTTCCTCCCAATGGGATTACACTTTTACTTAAAATTAAGGTCATGCTTAAGTGCTTTGCTAGATCAAGTCTAGAGTCCAGCATTTAGTAGGATCAGGTCTGAAATGAGTTGCTTTTTAATCCAATTTGTTTCTGCAGTGTTCAACTTCACCAGTCAAATGGATTCTCATCTTTCCAGCACATGTAGTGTTGGTCACATTGGCAGAGACTTACATCACACATAAACTAGGAGCAGTTTGAGTTTTGAACAGGATTATTATTTTATACCAAATTATTTCTAATATAAGGCTGTTCTCTGCCTGTAAATGTTGCTATCTACTGAGTACCACATTTTCAACATGCCTCCTATCTATGGTATTATGTTCTCCTTTTACACCTTTTTCTTTTGGTACATGAAAAAAGATCATTGGGAAACCATAGAGACTTATCTTTAAAACTTCAGTATCAAACCAAAACCATGGTTATAAGTGAATGTTACAACATTTAGTGGCAGCATATCTTGTTGATGCTTAAAAGTACACTGATATTCTCCTGTCATATTTTTATGCCACTTAGCTAAATTATTTCTGCTGCTGTGACAAAGTGATTTACATCTTTTTTTTAAATAGCAATATGTAATGATTCTACCTGGCAGAGACTAATTTTATTTATTTATTTAGACTTTTAGCTAAGAAAAGAAAATGCCTATCATAGATTATAGGCACCCAGATAGCATTTTCAAAGTACAATGGTAGGTAAGTAAAACACTCTTTCTTCAGATCCATAAAACAACCAGAGATAGTCAAGGGCATGTTGCAAAAGAAGAAAGGTCCATAATAGTGCAGTTGTTTGCAGGATCAAGGACATAGATTATGTGTATCAAAGTGTTTGTGCTTTCTTGCTCTCTCTCTCTCTCTCGCTCTCTGTATTTGTACTATACTGACATGGTCCTTTCTGTCCTTTAATCAGAATGGAATTTCAAAACAATCCCACTACCTACCTATCTTAGAACCAGTCAACTCAGACAGTGAAAGGTGATTTTAAATGAGTAAGAATATCTGACAGCAAATGTACACTAAGTAAATGTCATTCTTTGGTCAAGGATGAAATGACCATAGAAAGAAAAAAGAAAATTAAAGTTAAAAGACAGAACAAATATCAGCTATGAAATGAAGTCCATTGAATAAACATAGTGCAGAGTATGTCATGGACAGATTTTAGTCAATATGAGTGGAAATACCTTCAATTTTTGCCTTTGGTTCCACCACTTATGAATTATTGAATTTTTCTTCACTTGTGAGCTAAAAATCATTTATACGGTGACATTTTCTATATAAGTACAACTGGAGGCTGTCACATATACCTGCTTAAATGTCTATGCAAGAATAAATGTGCAATTAAAAATAATTTATATGGAAAATTCCTCTGTGGTGCTGGAAGAGAGGCCTTTCACTTCTCCAGCAAATATTCTATTACTTGAACCAAAGGAAAAGCTCTGCCCAAGTACAGTCTACAGGGAATCTGTTACGCTTAATCTGCAATTCATTTCCTACCTTGCTGTGTTCTGCTCTGAGTCTGTACTCAATGTTCTTGGGCCAAGTTCAGCACAGACTTACATTTTCTGCATTCCCATGGTTTCATTGGGAATACATTGGGTGAAAATCTATGCTGAATTTGGCCAGTAGTATTCAGTGGGACTTCCATATATGGGAGAGGTAGCATATGGCCCTATTCTCCCCGTGTATGTTGTAAAGCAGAATGAAATGGTATAAGGATGTCGGTGTGCATAACACTTGTGCCTGCATTATCCTTGAGATGAGAAGTGACCTTTTCATCCTCACAGGGGTATTACATCACATATTTTCCCACTGTGTACTCTTTCCTTATTAGGGGGGAAATTAATCCCCCTCTCCTCCCCCCCCCAAAAATAAAAGAAAGACCCACACCCTTGACTTTCATTTATTTTAAACCAGCTGCTTTAATTTGCCTTGACCTTCATATTGTAAAGCAAGGACAATCCTCAACCAAGATATTCCATTGTTCTTTCCACTGAAAGACACTATAATTAGAAGTACCTGAACAAGGAATGACACAAGGCAGGCAAATGTATGGGAATTTAACATGAGACAAGCTTTCCAGCCATTTTGGCAATTCTGACTTTCAGGTATTAAAATGTAATCATTTTATGCCATGATTGTTTTTGATTTTTGTTTCATTTCATTGGCCTCCATGATTTTCAAAGTTACTTTAGTCCAACTAATTTCAAGATTTTTCTGAGAAAGAATATTACTGAGGCCTGATATACACTAATGCTGTAAGTCAATGTAAGTTACACTAATTAAGTTATGTAAGTAACATAACTTAAGTCGACATACCTAAGATCAATTTACAGTGGTGTTCAAACTGTGCTATGTCGCACTCCCAGCAATATAGCTTCTGCTTCTCATTGAGGTGGATTACAGATGTCGATGGGAGAGCGCTCTCCCATCAATTTAGCGTGTCTTCTCTAGACCCACTAAATCAATGCTGCTGCATCGATTGTAGCATCACTAATTTAGCCTTTAGTGTAGACAATGCCTTAGGCTTTTAAGATAAGGAAAAATGTGCCCCTCAACTATATATAAAGTTGTTTCTACTGTATCACTAGAATCCTTAAATGGAATTATAGTCTTAATGAATGGATATTTCAGGTACTCCATATAATTATACATGGGTTGTTATTAATTCCAATGAAACAACTTAAACTCACTAGAGAAGCAAAAAAAAATTGAAGCTGTTGGAAAACAATAGTTTTTACCATTATTTTCTGTCTGTTAAATCAGAAAAATACATAATGGACCAAATTTGTCTCTTTGTAGCTCTGCTGAAAATCAATATAAATGCATCAGGATAAATTTTGCCCAAGGAGTCCGTAAAAATGTACTTGTGATTATCTTATCTCACACTTCTATATATAATATGGATATTCTTGACTCATTTTCGTGGCTAGTTCGGGTAAATGTCAATATTTTGTACAGTATAATGATAGGACGTGTAATGATTCTTCAGGTGCTAGTTTTGGAATGAGACACAAAATTCAGACCATAGACACTTCTTGTTGAAGATCACATGACATTTTTTACAAGTGTAAAACTGTTAGCCTTGGTGTCCTTGCTAAATTCCAATTTTAGTAATTGTATTCTATCTAAATCTCTCCCTTGAAATTTCAATTAGGTATAGTGGTATTCTTTATTTTCGGTGCTAAAATATTATACAGTGCTCATTGTGTTCCTGTTAAACATCTGACCATAATGGTGGTGGCATTTCAGTGCTGGATGAAGTGTGTAAAGTACTTTGGGTTGTTAGGAGCTATTTAAATACAATCTCACAGTACTTTACAAAGTATTATTATCCCTCTTTTGCGGGTGAGGCAACTGAGGCACAAAGAAGTTATCATTAAAAACTCTTGCAGTTTTTATACAGTCTGTATGCCTTTGGTTAATCTGCATGTGTTTCTTTGAAACATACATAAAAAGGGGGGAAATAGACTTTATATGTCTGGGCTTAAAATTAGGAACTCTTCACGCTATCAAAAAGCATATGATCAATAAACATTCAGACAGAAACTCTGTGTGATGCTGTATGAAAACGATGATGACAATTTATACCACTGTCGCACGATTGCACTAAGTCTGAAACAAGGTATATCATGTAAGGTGTCAAAGGAAAAGTTGTAACCTGCTAAATATGATAATCCTGTTGATATGCACATATCATCTTTGAACCTGAAGTTATGAATATTTGCTATATATTTTTATCTCAAACATGTGTTTTGTTTTTGGTGACACCCACAAAGTAGTTTTACATCCAGTCCAGTGTTGATGAACAATTCAGTGGTTGATGGATCATTCAGGGGGTGATGGGCCATTAAGAGGAATCAACTCTTCAGTGAGCTCTTCCTGAAGATGCCTCAGACAGCATGGAGCCAATGGCTTACCGCTGTGATTCAACAAAACAGGTATGGACCTGTGACCTAAGACTCCATCTTTGTCAGTAGCTTTCCATGCACATGGGCTATGGGCATTGTTTGGGACAGTAACTTTTCATGCACATGAGAGAGGGTATAAATTGCAACTGAAACATCTCCATTTTGCCTCATTCCTGCTCCAATTCTCTGGATTGTGGATTTCTAACAAAAGGAGTATTTCGAACAATGTACTGAGGCCATTTCAATGTTTTGGAAGTTCCAGAGAGACTTTTGAAAGCCAGCAGACTCATCCATCGCTGCTACAAATCTGATCTAAGCACTTTGCAATCATTTGTAATGTATATGATCTTTTAACCATTCAATAATGTTCTTCTTTTCTTTTATTAATAAAATCTTTAGTTAGTTTACTAAGGATTGGCTGACAGCATGATATTTGGGTAAGATCTGAGTTCTATATTGGCCCGAGGTGAAGCGTCTCATCCTTTGGGATTGGAAGAACCTCATGTATGGGGACTTTAGTTTTCAGGAACCTCTCGTCATATAAGAGCAGTTTGTCTGGATGGGAACCAAGGGCTGGAATGCCTAAAGTTTATTGTGTTTGGCTTCTTTTTAACCAGTATGGTGCTACAGAAACTCTTTTGTTACTGGTTTGATGAACCTAATTATAGAACAAACCACCAGTTTTTGGGGTGTGTCTGCCTTTTTCTTGCAGTCTGCCCTGAGTGTGGCGTAGGGTTGCCAACCCTCCTGGATTGGCTGGGAGACTCCTGGAATTGGCTTCAATCTCCCAGTGACTATTAAAAGCAATCTGGGAGATTTTAATAAAAGTCAAATAAAGCCAAAAGTCCGGTCAGTGGTGCAGTGGGGCTAAGGCAGGCTCCATACCTGGCTCCACACAGCTCCCGGAAGCAGCCGGCATGTCTGGCTCCTCGGCATGATTATAGGGTCTCCGTGCACTGCCCCTGTGCCCCAAGCGCTGACTCTGCAGCTCCCATTGGCCAGGAACTGTGGTCAATGGGAGCCGTGGGGGTGGTGCCTGCAGCATGTAGAGCCACCTGGCTGCCCCTGAGCCTAGGAGCCAGACATGCTGGTCACTTCCGGGAGCCACCCGAGGTAAGTGTTGCCTGGCCAGAGCCCACACCCTTCATCCCCTCCCACATCCTACCCTCCTGCCCCAGCCCTGAGCCCCCTCCTGCACCGTAACTCCCTCTCAGAGCCTGCACCCTCCGACACCCCAACCCCTCGGCCCCAGCCCTGAGCCTGTTCCTGCACCCCACACTCCTCATCCCAAGCTCCTACCCAAAGCCTGCACCCCAACCCCCTGCCCCAGGCCTGAGCCCCCTTCTGCACCAAAACTCCCTCGCAGAGCCCAAAACCCCTTCCACACCCCAACTGCCTGCTCCAGCCCTGATCCCCTCCTGCATTCTGAATCCTGGAGCCCCCTCCTGCACCCCTCATCCCAGGCCCATCCCCAGCCATAGCTCGCACCCCCTCGAACGCCTCAGCCTGGAGCCCCCTCCCACACACTGAACTCCCCATTTCTGGCCTCACTCTGGAGCCCGCACTCCAACCCCCTGCCCCAGCCCAGTGAAATTGAATGAGGGTGGGGAAGAGTGAGTGAAAGAGGGAGGGGGGAATGGAGTGAGCGGGGGCGGGCTCTTGGAGAAGGGGCAGGGAAGGGGTGTAGCCTCAAGGAAGGGACAGGGCAGGGGGCGGGGCAAGGGTGTTGGGTCTGTGCGATTAGAAAGTTGGCAACCCTAGGGTGTCATTCTTAGTGTCAAGTATCAGGGGTAGCCGTGTTAGTCTGGATCTGTAAAAAGCAACAGAGAGTCCTGTGGCACCTTTAAGACTAACAGATCTATTGGAGCATAAGCTTTCATGGGTGAATGCCCACGAAAGCTTATGCTCCAATACATCTGTTAATCTTAAAGGTGCCACAGGACTCTGTTGATTCTTAGTGTCGTCCATTCTAGGCACTGGTCACACTGTGTAAGTTCTCACAAACATCTCTGTCAAGGTTCACGAGTTCTCCATCTAACCTGAAACATCTCTTCTATTCTAGTCTTAAACCTCTCTTGAGAAAACTGTAAATTGTATGTCTGTGTCTATGTAGCTAGATTTACATATCATGATCAGATCATCAAATTTGGGTCAGGCTGCCAAACTTATTTTTGGGTAGTATTTTCAAAGGTACCTAAATCCAATTTTTAAAAATGGTTTCATTGAAGGTCAATGAGACTTAGGCTCCTAAGTCACAGAGGCACTTTTGAAAATGTTACCCAATATCTGTAACCTTAATCAGAATTTGAATTCTGGTCTTCCCATTAATTGACTGCATTACTTAGGCTATTAGTGGCTAGACCTGGTTCATCTCTAGTAGGAGGTACTAATACTTTTACTGTGCCTCAAAAATTTGAAAAAAAAAAAAAAAGTGGGGAAGGCTCACTTTGTAATGAAGAATAAGAAACTCCACACATGTTATTTTGTAAAAAGACTAGAGATGAATATGATTTAAAGTTACACTTTTGATACACTTACTTTTCACGGTGGTTATGCTTTTTGGACAGTTGGAGGAAAATCTGCCTGTAAAACAAAAATATTTATCTCAGGTAAGTATCTTATAATGTTACCTCCTGAAAGAAAATGAAAGAAACTTTTTCCACTTTCTGTAAACTGCCTATAAGTATTGGCCTTCACTAACCCTGTCATTTTGACAACCTGCTATATCAGAAACTCAGGAAAGAGACTGTGATGACAGATACTAATGATTAAACTCCAGGAGCATGAGTCCAACTAGCAACTTCACTTAATACAAATTTATTTCACTATGCACAGTAGACAAGCATATCCATTTTAAAACACGTCATTCCTGTGTGATTGTTTTTCAGTGTATTCTGATGAGACACAGGGTGTCTCATTCTCCATGATGGGCAAAAATTAATTGTAGATCTTTCATCATGTTAATACTAAGATAAAAAGGGGGGGAAATCTATTTTAATTGACTTCTTTTTGACAGCTTTAAATCTCAAGGTAAAAATAAAGGGCTTTTTTCCCCCTCCTCCCAGATAAATGAAACCATGTTTACTTTTCTTATCTATTTCTCTTCAATGGTTTTGACAGAAACAAGCTACTGGGTAGAATCCAAACTAGAAAACTGACAATGTGGCTGTATAACAGAAAATATAATGATGCAGCAAATTTTCTGCTGGAGTTTGTTCTACATAGATGCTGTCAAAGTAAAACAATTGCCAAGAGAAGTAAAGCAAAATTCCTATTTATAAAGAGGAACACTATATTTTAAAAAAATCCTACGGGATAGTTTTACTGATAAGTTTCAATAGGATCTCTACTGGCAATTCAGCCACCCCCTTCACAGCACAGTATGATCGGTACTGAAAATATCAAATGCAAGATCTGCTTTGTATCAGAACATCATTTAAAATCTATACATTCCCAAATATCAAGACAGATTTAAACAGTTCACTAAAACCTTTCCTTTGAAGAATGAGAGTGAACATCATATAAGGACTTAATGACTTTGGATATATTATAGACAACAATCGGTACTTCATTGAAATATTACATTTTGCCTTAAATATGTCCTTTTTGTGAAAAAGACTTCAAAATCCTTTCAGCCATATTACCAGCTCCTCATGAACTCAGTGCTCTTAGTGTCCATATTGATACAAAATTAAAAAACAATAGAGCCAATGCCTCATGCTAAAAAGGAGAGAAACAAATAGCACTTAGAGTCAACCATCGATCTGTCCCAGCCTTCTTCAAACAATAATTAGGGAATGGATCAGAGAGGGAATTCAGCTGGTGAATGGAATTTAAAACTAATTGCTTTCTCTATTGTTATCTATGAAAGTATTAGAAACATCTGTTTTGTTCTTTTTTAATGATAATTCAGCATATAATTTTTGTAATGAAAAATAATATACACTGTATATTTCCTAGGACTGCACGTATCCATTTCATCATAGTATTAAGAAAATAGTAGCATTAACAAAAATTAAAAGGAAGAGCTGAAAGAGCTTTACATCATCCCTACATAATTAATGCACAAGGACTGTATAATCTCACATTTCAGGCCACAGTGAATCTACTGATGTGACATGAATGTCATATGAAGAAATTGAATAAGATATACATAAACCAGGCTAAGTTGTGATAGCTTAGGTTTAGATTTACACTCTGATACAGAGTTAAGTTATGAAGATGTAACGCACATGCTTGCATTGCAGCATTTAGTGGTGTAAATAAGGAGAGAAATGGTGGGGAAGATATGTAGTGCCTTGTTTTAGTTTTGGGGATACACTGTGTGCCTGCAGACTTCCTGGACTGGGCAGGGTGATTGCTGGATGGCCAAAATCATCCAGCCATTGGGTGTCCTGGGCACTGGGTGGTGTGCTAATTACCTACATGGCTTCTAACAGCTAATTTCCTTTGGGGGCAAGCAGCCTGGTGGGACATACCACAGGCAGGCGCTGAGAATGGAACCAATGGGAACTTACGGGGAGGGGAAAGAGTTTACAAATAGGAGGCGTGGGAGCCAGATTGAACAACTCAGGGTATGTCTACACTACGAGGGTAGTTCGATTTCACTTAAATCGAATATGTGGAATCGATATTGCAAAGTCGAACGTGTATGTCCACACTAAGGACAGTAATTCGACTTTGTGAGTCCACACTAACGGGGAAAGTGTCGACATTGGAAGCGGTGCACTGTGGGCAGCTATCCCACAGTTCCCGCAGTCCCCGCTGCCCATTGGAATTCTGGGTCGAGCCGCCAATGCCTTCTGGGTAAAAAAAAAGGGTCGAGGGTTCTTTTGGGTAATTGTCGTCATCCGTCCGTCACTACCGCCCTCCCTCCCTCCCTGAAAGCGCCGGCGGGAAATCAGTTCGCGCACTTTTCCGGTCAGTGACAGCGCGGACGCCACAGCACTGCGAGCATGGATCCCGCTGCGACCATCGCTGCAGTTGTGGCCGTTGTCAATGCCTTGCAGGTTATCATCCACCTTTACCAGAGGCAGATGCAGATGAACCAGGCGAGGAGGCTACGGCACCGCGGTGAGGGCCTGAAGTCTGAGAGTAGCACAGGCCTGTCAGAAAGCACGGGACCCAGCGCCGAGGACATCACGGTGACAATGGGTCATGTGGATGTTGTGGAACGGCGATTCTGGGCACGGGAAACAAGCACGGACTGGTGGGACCGCATAGTGCTGCAGGTCTGGGACGAATCCCAGTGGCTGCGAAACTTTTGCAAGCGGAAGGGGACTTTCCTGGAACTTTGTGAGTTGCTGTCCCCTGCCCTGAAGCGCAATGACACCCGGATGCGAGCAGCCCTGACTGTCCAGAAGCGAGTGGCCATAGCCCTCTGGAAGCTTGCAATGCCGGACAGTGGTCAGTCGCGAACCACTTTGGCGTGGGCAAATCTACTGTGGGGGTTGTTGTGATGCAAGTAGCCAACGCTATTGTCAAGGTACTGCTCTCAAAGGTAGTGACCCTGGGAAACGTGGAGGTCATCACAGATGGCTTCGCCGCGATGGGAATCCCAAACTGTGGTGGGGCTATAGATGGAACTAACATCCCTATCCTGGGACCGCAGCACCAGGCCAGCCAGTACATTAACAGAAAGGGCTACTTTTCAATGGTGCTGCAAGCACTGGTGGACCATTGGGGACGTTTTACAAACATCAACGTCGGATGGCCAGGCAAGGTTCATGACGCTCGCGTCTTCAGGAACTCAGGTCTGTTTAGACGGCTGCAGGAAGGTATTTACTTCCCGGACCACAAAATAACTCTTGGGGATGTGGAGATGCCTACAGTCATCCTTGGGGACCCAGCCTACCCGCTAATGCCCTGGCTCATGAAGCCCTATACTGGCGCCCTGGACACTGAAAAAGAACTCTTCAACTACCGGCTGAGCAAGTGCAGAATGGTGGTGGAGTGTGCTTTTGGCCGTCTCAAGGGGAGATGGAGAAGCCTACTGACTCGCTGTGATCTCAGCGAAACCAATATCCCCATTGTTATAGCAGCTTGCTGTGTGCTCCACAATCTCTGTGAGAGCAAGGGGGAGACCTTTATGGCGGGGTGGGAGGTTGAGGCAAATAGCCTGGCATCTGATTACGCCCAGCCAGACAGCCGGGCGATTAGAAGAACCCAGCGGGACGCGCTGTGCATCTGGGAGGCTTTGAAAGCTAGGTTCCAGAGTGAGCATGGTAACCAGTGACTTTTCAGTTTGTGTACAGAGAAGCTGAACCTGCCCCCGTTTCTTTACCCAGTTAATGTTGACTATCCTCTCCAGTTACATACCCCCTTCACCCCCTTCCAAAAAAATAAAATCAGTTTTATTTTCTTAATGAACACCGTTGTCTTTAATACTGTTTTCGCGGGAATGTTTTAAACCTGGGACGCAGACTGTGGTGGGGAGCGGGTGTAGTGTACTGATGCAAATGATCCTTCTAAACTCCAGGAATGACAGGATTCACAGTGGCGGACTGGTTGTTTCAACGGAGCCTGCCAGCCCTCCTGAGCGGGACTGCGTGTATGTGGGGGCTATGTGACTTTATGGCAGGGGGAGGAGGGTTACAGATCCCCTGCTGCGTGGCTCTGTGATCCAGGACAAGGACCGCTGCATAACATCTGTAACTGCCCTCCCCCGCCACAAAGTCACAGACCACCCCCCCCCCCACGCACAGAACATGAAAACCACCTCCCAGACTGACCAGGGTAACTAGTCACTGCACTGTGTATGTGCCCTGCTGCTGGACCTGCCCCCGCCTCTGTACCCTGCTAAAGGTGACTGTCCTGTCCAATTACCAAGCCCCTTCCCCCCCTTCAGACAGACTCTCCTCCAAAAGAACATGATTGAAACAGTAATGAACAGAAACGTATTTTTTATTAACAACCACACATGAAACTGGGGGGTGAAACTTGGACGGGGGCTTGGGTGAGGCGGGAAGGAAAGGACTTTTCAAATTTTGGGGAATGACAGCCTTCTGGTGCTTGAGTAGTCTGCAGGGGTGGAGTGAGAGTTTTCACGGACTCTGCCGCCCCTCCTTCTTTGGACTTTGGGCGAGGGGGGTATGGGACTTGGTGGCGGGGGAGTGCGGTTACTGATAGACTGCAGCGGGGCTCTGTCCTCCTGCCTCCGTTCCTGCAGAACATCAACAAGGTGCCGGAGCGTGTCCGTTTGCTCCCTCATAAGTCCAAGCAGCATTTGAGTCGCCTGCTGGTCTTCCTGCCGCCACCTCTCCTCACGTTCCATGTGTGTCCAGTGCATTTGGGACAATCCCTCCACTGGTTCTGCTGTGCTGCCTGTGCTCGGGAGCAGCCCATTAGTTCTGAGAACATGTCCTCTCGCATCTTCTTCTTCCTCCGCCTAATGTGCGCTAGCCTCTGGGAGTGTGATGCCTGGCTGGGTTGGGAGACAGTCGCAGATGTGGCTGTGGGAATGAGAAAAAGGTAGTGAATTCCTCCGAAACATAAATGTAGTTGTGAACAAAGAACATAGTCTTTCTTTGTGAACAAGACCATGCACTGCACCTATCACATGCGCACTCAGGACAAGGTCAAATTTTCGGACCTCGCCTTCAGTGCCTGGGGTCTTGCACTGCCGATCTGGGAAGCGGGGCAGGACACTGGAATTTCTGTAGCAGGCAGACATGGTAAGCCGTAGACTTGTGGCTGCTTAAAACTTTAGTAGTACCACTGGCCTCCTTTCACATTGAAAGCAATGCCAGTCTCTGCTGCCAGCAATCGGCCAAGCATGAACTCTGCCCCTGTCCCACCCCCTCGCGGCTGTCCCAGGGAAAGATCCCTGTATGCTGCCCCTCTCCCGCCTCCACCGCGTGGCTCTAAACCGGCGGTTACAGTTCTGTAAAGGAACGGGCAAGCAGTCCCAATACTAACAGTACCCTACCTAATTCAAAGCAGGTCATCATGAGCGACATAACAATAATGAGGATCTCGGACAGCGATAAGGAAAGGATGCTTCGGGAAAGCCTGCAAAGACCAGGGCCCTATGCCGCCATGCTGTGCAAGGCTATGATCCCGGAGTACTTGAGGATCTCCTGGCGCGGAAACGTCTCCTACTTCGGAGGACCCAATAAGGCCGCTCTCCCCAGGAACCTGATGAACAGGCTTTCAAATTACCTCCAGGAGAGCTTCGTCGAGATGTCCCTGGAGGATTTCAGCTCTATCCCCGGTCATATAGACCGCATTTTAATATAGCTGCACTGGCAGGAACTAAAGAGTGGAGCAGCTTGGGCAGCAGAATCATGCACAACCGGACATTGTTAGATTTTTTTTAAATACTTGGGACTGAAACGTTAATCGCCTAGGGCACACAAATCATGAAAAACACATTGTTCTTATCGTTAATATTCCAGTTCTGTTAAAAATAAATGTTTAGATGTTTAAAACACTTACTGCTTGATCCTTCCCCTGAATCTGTGTCCGGGTTACATGCTGGGGACGGTTGGTAGGGGATCTCTGTAAGGGTGATGAAGAGCTCCTGGCTGTCGGGGAAATCAGCTTGGTAAGCGCTGTCGACTGCCTCGTCCTCCTCATCTCCTTCCTCATCTTCCCCGTCCGCTAACATGTCAGAGGAACCGGCCGTGGACAATATCCCATCCTCAGAGTCCACGGTCAGTGGTAGGGTAGTGGTGGCGGCCGCACCTAGGATGGAATGCAGTGCCTCGTAGAAACGAGATGTGTGGGGCTGGGATCCGGATCGTCCGTTTGCCTCTTTGGTCTTCTGGTAGCCTTGTCTCAGCTCCTTGATTTTCACGCGGCACTGCGTTGCATCCCGGCTGTATCCTCTCTCTGCCATGGCTTTCGAGATCTTCTCATAGATCTTTGCGTTCCGTCTTTTGGAGCGCAGCTCGGAAAGCACGGACTCATCGCCCCACACAGCGATGAGATCCAAGACTTCCCGATCAGTCCATGCTGGGGCCCTCTTTCTATTCTGGGATTGCACGGCCATCTCTGCTGGAGAGCTCTGCATCGTTGCCAGTGCTGCTGAGCTCGCCACGATGTCCAAACAGGAAATGAGAAGCAAACTGCCCAGACAGGAAAAGGAATTCAAATTTTCCCGGGGCTTTTCCTGTGTGGCTGGTCAGAGCATCCGAGCTTGGACTGCTGTCCAGAGCGTCAACAGAGTGGTGCACTGTGGGATAGCTCCCAGAGCTATTAGCGTCGATTTCCATCCACACCTAGCCTAATTCGATACTGCCATGTCGAATTTAGCGCTACTCCCCTCATTTGGGAGGAGTACAGAAGTCGAATTTAAGAGACCTCTATGTCGAACTAAATAGCCTCTTGGTGTGGACGGGTGCAGGGTTAATTCGATGTAACGGCGCTAAATTCAACATAAACGCCTAGTGTAGACCAGGCCTCAGTGGTGGAGCAGTTCTAGGATCAGAAGGGTCTGCTGTAAGGCTTATGTTCCAGAGAATTTGACAGATTTTTGGATTTAAACTTCAGGTTCCTTCATGCCACTGGAAAAGAAGAGAGGATGAAAATTGCTGCAGGCTGTGCAAATTGCTGACTGATATTGCGAAGACTCAAGCAGAGTTTGATGGAGCCTGTGAACAATCACGTGTTTCCCAGACTTTAAGGAGCTGTCATGCCCTCCATAAGGTTTGGACACTATTCCATAGAAACAAAGAAGGGTAAGTGCTCTCAGAAAAAAAGCCCATGGATATGATTGTATGTGTGTATGAATGATTATATCTTATACTTGTAGTAGTAACAAGTACTAAAATTTGGGGGGAAATCCTGAAAATGTGGGCTGTAAACAAGAGTTATTCACATTTTTTTTCAAGGATTATAAAATAGCTTCTGTATGTATATCTATATCATCTAGATTTAGTAAATGTTTTCCTCTATAGTGATTTTTGCATCACTTTTGTTCTCTGAGATTTAACTATGTATAATTATAGTTTTATATAAGATGTATATCACAGTCCTGAAAACACGGATCTGTAGTCCAGCAGAGAGGTTAGCGGAGGTACAGGAAAGGGGAAAGAAATATTCGCATAATACTTTCCCCACCTCTGTTACAAAGACATAAATGTCTGCATGTTGTTTATTTTTATTGTTGTTTACCATGTTTATTATGGTTGTGTCTAGGAGTCAACCAAGCATGGCACTGTACAAATATGAAGTAAGAGACAGTCCCTGCCCCGAAGATCTTATAATGTGAATAGACAAGACAGATAAAGGGATAGAGACAGGGATAGGGTCTACAGTCTGAGTGAACAGTGCAAGGGTATCAAATATGTTTATTCTGGAATTTTTGTTTTCTTGTATTTTAATCGTTTCATGGGGTTATGTTAGGAGGGAAGCAGCTAGATGGAAAGATAAGGAAAGGAAGGGGATGGAGCAAACAGCCAATCAGTACAAAGGAGAGAACCTTCAGCATTAGAAGTGTAGATAGCAGTCTGACCTCAGTGTCCACCAATCCCTGCTTTCTGCTGCTGCTCTGGTGGCTAGAGCTGAGTGAATTTTTTTTTTTTTTTTTTTGAGAAATAGTGTATATGCCGAAAATGCAGCTTTGGTCAGAATTCACAAAATAATTTGTGAATTTGACCTGATTAGTTTCAGTGAGGAAAAAGGTTTTTAGAGCCAGCTTTGGAAAAGCATGGGCGTGTGTGATCCTTTAGCCCAGTGGTTAGGGCAGTTGCCTGGGATGTGGGAGATCCAGCTTTAAATTTCCACTCTGGAGTAGAGACTTGAAAACAGATTTCACTCCTCCCAGGTGAGCAGCCTAACCATGAGGCCATAGGCTGTGTTGGGGTGAATTGCTCTCCATATGTCATGCTGAAGCTGTTCCACGGTGTATAAATACATAAATATTCATTGGACCAAAGGGCGTGAGAGTGACTCTATAACCTTGTAATTAAGGCACTCACCTGGAAGGTAGGAGATGTGGACTAAAAGCCCTCCTCTGAATCAGGCAGAGAAAAGATTTGAATCCTCATCTTCTACCTCCCAGGTGAATGCCTTAATTATCAGGATATAGAATCATTCTCTCTTTGGCTCACTTAATATTTATGTATGTATATAAAGTGGAACAGCTTCAGCAATAAAGATTGAGCGCAAACACCCTCCTGGCACTCCAGAATACCCAGGTAGTTGGGATGCACACCTAGGCATGGTGCAATTTGACTTCAAGTCCCCTCATGGTGGAGATTCACCCACTGCAATCACCCACGTTCCAGGAAAATGGGATGTGTGTGTGCTCACACATGTTCATTTTCTGAAGCTGACTGGGCTTTTCTCATTGAATGATAAATTCCGAACATTTTTGGAACTGAACCAAATATTTTCTGATTTTATTTTTTTTTTCTGCCCAAACTGAAAAATCAATTATTTACCCCCTTCTACTTCTCACTTCAATCTCTGCCTGGCTTCTCCCTGCAATTTCCATCCCAAAGCTTCCGGGGGGGGGGGGTGGTCTCCCCTGTATAGTTCTGATCTGAGGGGTCCTGGGCCCTATTTTACCACTTCCCTTCTCCAGTACAGCAATCCCTGCTTGAACTACTTTCTGCAGCTACTCTTCTGGCCTTAGTTTCTGGCTGACTCCTCCCTGCATTTTTTCCCAAAGCCTACATATCCAGAGACAGTGGGGAAGACAAATGGCTCCTAGTGCCCACAGTGGGGGAGTCTCCCTTGCACTGTTCTGAGATGGCCCAGATAGTGGTCAAAATCCAAAGGTCCTCCCTGTTTTCCTTTCCTCTGCCGTTCATCCCCTAATAGGCTTCATTTAACTCCTTATAAACACCAACATTCCGGGAACCCTCCCACCCCCACACACATACACACATTCTTCTCTGTAACACCTCCTCCTCCTCCCCTCCCCCCGTATGTGTGAAAAGTGTTGTCTGCTTCTCTAAGCCTGTTTCTTCCACAAACAGCTATCATCAGTGACTTGCTTCAGGAGCAGATCAGGCAAGAGGTTTTTGCTAGTGATGTGACATCTGTGACCTGATACCCTACTGGAGAATGTTGGTGGGTCTAGTTATTTATAGAACTAAACAGAAACGGAACTCTCCTCCATCTTGCATGTGCAGCTTCATTTAAGCTCAGTTGAATATCCCTTAATATCCATAACATCAGTTCTCTTTCTAACTTGTTCCAGACTCTTATATTACTAATAGTCCAAAAATAACATATCCAATGGCTATCACCTCCTCTATTTGATATCTCATTATGGAGCCAGGCACACTTCCATTCTCTGTTGGACACAACACTGGTTTCTCATTTCAAAACTCACATACTTTGGGGAGATGAATCCATATGTGCTTTTGATGGAAAAGCCCACGAGAACATACATTTTGAAAAGAAAAAACAGTCCCCGGCTCAGACAGCCGATCTATTTGTTATAGGATCAATATATATATATTGGTGCTGTGTGTGGGGAAGTCATGAACTAGAAGTGATGCTGGAAGTCACTGGAAAGCCTGTTGGTAGATTGTGATGCAGGAAGGTTGAGTTGCTTATCCAATCATGTAAAAATTGCACATTTGGCTTGAGGATAGGTTTGATATTTGGTCAATTCTTATTTTTTGAGGTTTGGGGTCAAGCTACTTTTCAACATAATATAGTGACAGAGCGCACTATGGGGGTGTGATTTCTAAAATGCATTACTGTGTTGGGCACTAGCTGGTCTGGGTAGACCCTGTTGATGCACAGTAAAAGTTCCCTAGTCAGCTTCAATGTAGCACTATTTGAACAGTACTATTTTAGAACACCAGTGCTAATTTAATACCTTTTACATCTCACTGCTGTCATAGAAAGAACATACACACAATAATCTTCTTGTGTCCCCTTGTCATAAATAATTGTCATTAATACTTTTTAGCCTAGTGAGAGATGCATGACCGTCACTATTTTTGGGGGACAAAAAGAGCATGACAGACAAAACAATTAAGCAAAGAACACAATGGGAGAGATACTGACACCCTTATTTATGTTGATTTATATCTTGCTCCATGGGCAGTCTCTTTGTGGGATTATTATTTTTGCAAGCCCCTGTGTCCAGGAGAGAGGGTTATGGAGAATAAAGAAAGAGCACTGGGGGGGGGGGGGGGGAGAGCTGCTGCTCCCTGTAAAAAGCTAAAACATGTCCTTGGTCCTCTCCCAGTGCTGTCGTTTGCTTTCTGCATTCTGTTAGATTTCAGTTTGCTTTATAGATGCTTGCAGAGGCAGAAGGAACTACAAAAAAATCTTTTCAATAAAATATATCTTCCTAGGATGGACTCTGTTTGCACTGGGATAAAAACTCACTGCTTGAAGCACACAGAAAATAAATAAATAAAACAAAATCAATATTAGAACAGGCTCTTCTCTGTGTTCTCTTCTCTGTGCAAATCTCTGTGTTGTCTGCTGTTTACTTTAATATGTAATATTCAGTTCTGTCTTATCCATTTATTTCTTTTGCACTCCCAAGAAACAGAACAGTGCTCCCAACTTTTTCATTTTAAAATGCTATATAAAGTACATATCAATATTACCACTAGGTTGGGTCTAAAATATACAAGCCAGCAGGCTGCAGTAAATGCCAGGGAAATTTTGTGGTGGTCTAACTTCAGAAGGTTTGAGGGTCTTATTTAGTAAAACTGCTGCATTTTGAACGTTTGTTTGAACCTCATCTAATTATCCAAACCTCTTTGGTAAGCAAAATGCAGCTGAACATTCTTAGAATTGGCTCTCTACTTTGAGATTACTCAGGTATTTCCTGCTAATGGATCAACTAGAACTAGAGATTCATGAACCTGAGAAATAATAGTAATTGCAAAAAGTAAAACCTAGACAACCAGTTTTGAACCTGTATAAAGTTTTCTTTGGTACGTGGTTTGCATTTGCTCCAGTTAGTCTGAATGAGTTTACCCATCTCTAATTGGCACCCCAAATTTGCTTCAATAACTAGACCTCCTAGGGTAAAATTTTCAAAAGTGACTTAAGGAGCGTAAGTTCCATTCTCAGAAGCGTGAAAGCAATTTAACTCCCATTGACTTAGCTTCTAAGATCTCTAGATACTGTGAACACATGAGCCTCTGTATCTATACAATATGTGATTAATATCAAACATTGACTTCAGTGGGACTTAAGCATGGGCTTAAATGCCTTGTTGAACAGGCCATAGTGAGAGAGAGAGAGGCATGGAGGAATCTTGATGCTTACACTGGAATCTTGTACAATAAACAGTATCTTATTTAAAGATGGGCCCTAAACCAGAACCACAAATCTGAAGAGCCACAAACTTTGAGAACATTTGTATGAAGAGCTGTACCACAACCTTGCATCTCATATCCGATTGTTTATCAGCTACTGTTTTGTAAGCTTGCCTGGGTTCAAAACAAATTTTAAATGAATGAGGATAGTAAAATGAAATAAGGACAGGGCAGGTGATGGGATGATCTTGCCATCTCTAAATTTTCTTTTTCTCATTGTTCCTGCATCCACATTTTTTCCTTCAACACCTTGTAGACAAGTTCAGCAAAAATAGCACTCTTGTTTTTTACATGGGTTTCTGATTATGGTGGGGAGATCCATTAAATCATTGTTTGATTTGGCTTGTGAACATACACCTAGAAATGGGATTGAATCAGATACCTTCTACCTTCCTCACAAATTCTGAGGAAGCTTGGATACAGCTCTGAACATTGCTTCTCAAGTCTATTTCTATAATCTGTCCCATGTGGGTCTCAAATTTAAACCCTCCCAGACACCTTTTAATTGGTTTCTGTGTTTCTATCATGTTGTGTAGTATTTACTTAGAGCATGGGCATTCAGAGTCTGATGCCAGCTAAGCATCAAAGAGCTTAGGTGATTATACTAACATGAGTTCTATTCCCTCCCATGCTTTGCTGCAGCTCATCCTCCACCCAGCTCTGCCAGCTTTTCTCTCCTGCAACTCTAATATCTAGTCATAGGGTATGTCTACACTACGAGGGTATTTCGATTTCACTTAAATCGAATATGTGGAATCGATATTGCTAAGTCGAACTTGTGTGTCCACACTAAGGACAGTAATTCGACTTTGTGAGTCCACACTAACGGGGAAAGCGTCGACATTGGAAGCGGTGCACTGTGGGCAGCTATCCCACAGTTCCCGCAGTCTCCGCAGCCCATTGGAATTCTGGGTCGAGCCGCCAATGCCTTCTGGGTAAAAAAAAAGGGTCGAGGGTGCTTTTGGGTAATTGTCGTCATCCGTCTGTCAATACCGCCCTCCCTCCCTCCCTGAAAGCGCCGGCGGGAAATCAGTTCACGCGCTTTTCGGGTCAGTGACAGCGCGGACGCCACAGCACTGCGAGCATGGATCCCGCTGCGACCATCGCTGCAGTTGTGGCACTTGTGAACGCCTCGCAGGTTATCATCCACCTTTCCCAGAGGCAGATGCAGATGAACCAGGCGAGGAGGCTACGGCACCGCGGAGAGGGCCTGAACTCTGAGAGGGGCACAGACCTCTCACAAAGCATGGGACCCAGCTCCGAGGACATCACGGTGACAATGGGTCATCTGGATGTTGTGGAACGGCGATTCTGGGCACAGGAAACAAGCACTGACTGGTGGGACCGCATAGTGCTGCAGGTCTGGGACGAATCCCAGTGGCTGCGAAACTTTCGCATGCGGAAGGGGACTTTCCTGGAACTTTGTGAGTTGCTGTCACCTGCCCTGAAGCGCAATGACACCCGGATGCGAGCAGCCCTGACTGTCCAGAAGCGAGTGGCCATAGCCCTCTGGAAGCTTGCAACGCCGGACAGCTACCGGTCTGTCGCGAACCACTTTGGCGTGGGCAAATCTACCGTGGGGATTGTTGTGATGCAAGTAGCCAAGGCAATCGTCAAGGTACTGCTCTCAAAGGTAGTGACCCTAGGAAACGTGGAGGTCATCATAGATGGCTTCGCCGCGATGGGATTCCCAAACTGCGGTGGGGCTATAGATGGAACTCACATCCCTATCCTGGGACCGGACCACCAGGCCAGCCAGTACATCAACCCGAAAGGGCTACTTTTCAATGGTGCTGCAAGCACTGGTGGACCATCGGGGACGTTTTACAAACATCAACGTCGGATGGCCGGGCAAGGTTCATGACGCTCGCGTCTTCAGGAACTCAGGTCTGTTTAGACGGCTGCAGGAAGGTATTTACTTCCCGGACCACAAAATAACTCTTGGGGATGTGGAGATGCCTACAGTCATCCTTGGGGACCCAGCCTACCCGCTAATGCCCTGGCTTATGAAGCCCTACACTGGCGCCCTGGACTCTGAAAAAGAACTCTTCAACTACCGGCTGAGCAAGTGCAGAATGGTGGTGGAGTGTGCTTTTGGCCGTCTCAAGGGGAGATGGAGAAGCTTACTGACTCGCTGTGATCTCAGCGAAACCAATATCCCCATTGTTATAGCTGCTTGCTGTGTGCTCCACAATCTGTGTGAGAGCAAGGGGGAGACCTTTATGGCGCGGTGGGAGGTTGAGGCAAATAGCCTGGCATCTGATTACGCCCAGCCAGACAGCCGGGCGATTAGAAGAGCACAACGGGACGCGCTGTGCATCCGGGAGGCTTTGAAAGCCAGGTTCAACACTGAGCAGGGTGACCAGTGACTTTAAAGTTTCTGTTCAGAGAAGCTGAACCTGCCCCCATTTCTTTACCCAGTTAAGGATGACTATCCTCTCCAGTTACAGACCCCCACCATCCCCTTCCAAAAAAATAAATTTAGTTTTATTTTGTTAATGAACACCGTTGTCTTTATTACTGTTTTCGCGGGAATGTTTTAAACCTGGGACGCAGACTGTGGTGGGGAGCGGGTGTAGTGTACTGATGCAAATGATCCTTCTAAACTCCAGGAATGACGGGAATCGCAGTGGCGGATTGGTTGTTTCCACGGAGCCTGCCAGCCCTCCTGAGCGGGACTGCGTGTATGTGGGGCCTGTGTGACTTTATGGCAGGGGGAGGAGGGTTACAGATCCCCTGCTGCGTGGCTCTGTGATCCAGGACAAGGACCGCTGCATAACATCTGTAACTGCCCTCCCCCGCCACAAAGTCACAGAGCAACACGCCCCCCACCCCACGCACAGAACATGAAAACCACCTCCCAGACTGACCAGGGTAACTAGTCAGTGCACTGTGTATGTGCCCTGCTGCTGGACCTGCCCCGGCATCTGTACCCTGCTAAAGGTGAATGTCCTGTCCAATTACCAAGCCCCTTCCCCCCCTGCAGACAGACTCTCCCTCAAAACAGCATGACTGAAACAGTAATGAACAAAAACGTATTTTTTATTAACAACCACACATGAAACTGGGGGGTGAAACTTGGACGGGGGCTTGCTTGAGGCGGCCAGGAAAGGACTTTTCAAATTTTGGGGAATGACAGCCTTCTGGTGCTTGAGCAGTCTGCAGGGGTGGAGTGAGAGTTTTCACGGACTCTCCCGCCCCTCCTTCTTTGGACTTTGGGCGAGGGGGGTATGGGACTTGGTGGCGGGGGAGTGCGGTTACTGATAGACTGCAGCGGGGCTCTGTCCTCCTGCCTCTGTTCCTGCAGAACATCAACAAGGCGCCGGAGCGTGTCCGTTTGCTCCCTCAGAAGTCCAAGCAGCGTTTGAGTCGCCTGCTGGTCTTCCTGCCGCCACCTCTCCTCACGGTCCATGTGTATCCGGTGCATTTGGGACAAATTCTCCCTCCACTGGTTCTGCTATGCTGCCTGGGCTCGGGAGCAGCCCATAAGTTCAGAGAACATGTCCTCTCGCGTCTTCTTCTTCCTCCGCCTAATGTGCGCTAGCCTCTGAGAGTGTGATTCCAGGCTGGGTTGGGAGACAGTTGCAGATGTGGCTGTGGGAATGAGGAAAAGGCAGTGAATTCCTCCGAAAGATAAATGTAGTTGTGAATCAAGAACCTTGATTCACAAGAACATAGTCTTTCTCCGTGAACAAGACCATGAACCACACCTATCACATGCGCACTGAGGACAAGGTCGAATTTTTGAACCTCGCCTTCAGTGCCTGGGCTTTTGCACTGCCGATCTGGGAACCGGGGCAGGACACGGTACTCTCTGTAGCTGGCAAAGATGGTAAGCCGTAGACTTGTTGCAGATTAAAACTTTAGGAGTACCACTGGCCACCTTTCACATTGAAAGCAATGCCAGTGTGTGCTGCCCTCAGTCGGCCAAGCAAGAACTGTGGCCCTGTCCCACCCCCTCGCGGATGTGCCAGGGAAAGATCCCTGTATGCTGCCCCTCTCCTGCCCCCACCGCGTGGCTGTAAACCAGCGGTCACAGTTCTGTAAAGGAACTTGTTGCAAGCAGTCCCAATACTAACAGTCCCCTACCTAATTCAAAGCAGGTTGTCATGACCGACATCACCCTCATGAGGATCCCTGACAACGAGATCCGGAGGATGCTTCGAGAAAGCATGCAGAGACCGGGGCCCTATGCCGCCATGATCTGCAAGGCGCTGATTCCTGAGTACCTCCTTGTCTCCTGGCGCGGGAACGTCTCTTACTTTGGAGGACCAAGTAAAGCCGCTCTCCCAAGGAACCTGATGAACAGGCTATCCCTTTACCTCCAGGAGAGCTTTGTTGAAATGTCTGTGGAGGACTACTGCTCTATCCCCGGACATATAGACCGGCTTTTCATCTAGCTGCAGTAGCAGCGACAAAAGAGTGGAGCAGCCTGGGCAGCACAATCATGCAGAACCGGACACTGTTTTATTTTTTTACAAATACTTGTTAGTGATTATTTAAGCGCCCAGGGGGAAGAAATCATGAATCAAAGATTGTTATTAGTATTAATATTCTAGTTTTGTACAAAATAAAGGTTTATATGTTTAAAGCACTTACCGCTTGATCCTTCCCCTGAATCTGTGTCCGGGTTACATGCTGGGGAGGGTTGGTAGGGGATCTCTGTAAGGGTGATGAAGAGCTCCTGGCTGTCGGGGAAATCAGCTTGGTAAGCGCTGCCGACTGCCTCGTCCTCCTCATCTCCTTCCTCATCTTCCCCGTCCGCTAACATGTCCGAGGAACCGGCCCTGGACAATATCCCATCCTCAGAGTCCACGGTCAGTGGTGGGGTAGTGGTGGCGGCCGCACCTAGGATGGAATGCAGTGCCTCGTAGAAACGGGATGTGTGGGGCTGGGATCCGGAGCGTCCGTTTGCCTGTTTGGTCTTCTGATAGCCTTGTCTCAGCTCCTTGATTTTCACGCGGCACTGCGTTGCATCCCGGCTGTATCCTCTCTCTGCCATGGCTTTCGAGATCTTCTCATAGATCTTTGCGTTCCGTCTTTTGGAGCGCAGCTCGGAAAGCACGGACTCATCGCCCCACACAGCGATGAGATCCAAGACTTCCCGATCAGTCCATGCTGGGGCCCTCTTTCTATTTTGGGATTGCACGGCCATCTCTGCTGGAGAGCTCTGCATCGTTGCCAGTGCTGCTGAGCTCGCCACGCTGTCCAAACAGGAAATGAGATTCCAACTGCCCAGACAGGAAAAGGAATTCAAATTTTCCCGGGCCTTTTCCTGTGTGGCTGGTCAGAGCATCCGAGCTCGGACTGCTGTCCAGAGCGTCAACAGAGTGGTGCACTGTGGGATAGCTCCCGGAGCTATTAGCGTCGATTTCCATCCACACCAAGCCTAATTCGATATGGCCATGTCGAATTTAGCGCTACTCCCCTCGTTGGGGAGGAGTACAGAAGTCGAATTTAAGAGCCCTCTATGTCGAACTAAATAGCCTCGTGGTGTGGACGGGTGCAGGGTTAATTCGATGTAACGGCGCTAAATTCGACATAAACGCCTAGTGTAGACCAGGCCTAAGTATCTAACTTCTCCAAGTTGCACCTAATGACACCTGTTTATCTCTTCTATCCCTTCTTTCTATCCTCCATAGCCCCCTACCTGCATATTTATGTGTAAAATTCCCAACAAACCCCTTTACCTACCCCATTTTAGTAGCTTAGCAAGTCCAGCTGATCATTCAGTATTTGCACTGGCTATTGTTATCAAATTTGTTGAGCCTCTGATCCTGAGAAGGATCCAGACATCACAAAAATCTGAGTGCAGTAGAGAGCCCAGCAAAGACTCCCCTAATAGACTTAGAAGGATGATCAACTGTAGGTAAAGATGATCTGTTCAGGCAGAGAAGTGGACTTTTGAATCACAGAGCTTTAATGAACTATTCCAAACTTGCAAATCCAAAAGGGTTATGGATCAGCCAGAATCGCGTTATAAATCACCCAAAATCAGAAGTTTGTTGCTCCTTTTTTCACAGAAATAGAGGATGATCTTTTTAAGTGTCCAACCATCCCACTATCTTTACAATTAAAAAGCCCACTATTTTATCTAGACAAAGTGAAAAGAATACGGAGTGGGTTAGAAAAGGGCTTGTGAGATGTTCTCCCCATGAAAAGTGCTAAAAATGGAGTATATAAATAATAATTGGCATATTTTTTAAAAATATATCCCCTTTGTTCTATTATGTTGTTAGTCTAAATACTGTGCCATGCTATTCTTATACATCCCTGCTGCTTGCAAGCCACCACTTACAATTAGAAGAAAATGACATATCACATTAGTTAGCCACATCTGTCTCATTCTATAGCTTCTTCTGGCTAACTGACAGCCCCTGTTCTGTCTTCATATTACACAGGAGACTTCATTAGAAAAGACTCCATTCTAGTCATTTTTCAAATATATTCTATTAAATCTAGGTAGAAAAGTGTGAGTGCACTTCACTACATGCTTGTAGAATTTCAACATGTTCTGCAAGATATCGGTGAAGCTATGAAGATCAAAGTTGCTGCAGCATACATAGGAGCCAAGATCTTACAGGCAGAAATGTCATAATTCAGATTTACTTTATGCCTTGTCATCTGGCATGACATTCTTGTTGAAGTTTACCATAGCAACAAGCTGTTGGTAGAAATCTCAACTGACATTATGTGTCCGTCACGGTGACTTGTGCTGCTAACAAATGTTGCTGCAATACAGGAAAATGGCTTTGAATGTGCATTAGCAGATAATTCTGAGCTAGAAGCACTGCATATGAATTTCCTCTTAAGCAACTGAAAATTAAGATTCTCTATACCACCACCAAAGTCAGAAACAACTCAGACAGTAGCATACAGATTAATTTTAGAAAAAACGGCAACCCCTTTCCTGCAGTCACAGTTTTGAAATTTCACCTAATGAGAAACTTTTTTTTTTTAAATAAAAAGCCAGATCCTCGGGTCTTCCAGTCCAGCCATTTTTTGCGGCTCAGACAACACAGAAAAGCCCCAGAACTGCACTAACAAGGCAGACAGGGATTTCTATGACATAGAGGAATCCCTGTGTGATATCTCTATCACCCATTCCTATGCTTCGACTGCTAGGTTGGGAATAGGAGAAGGTACAGGCAAAGTGCCTTGCACTCTGGCGATCCCCAACTGGGAGAATGGTCCCTGGAAGGCTGTTCCTGTCACCATATTTTTAGGACATCCTGATATTAGGCAGCCAAGTTAGGAAATTTTTGCTCGTGTGTCTTTGGTATATGTGCAGTGACAACATTACCCATTACACCTTTATAGTACTGGTACCCATGCAATGACATTAAGGGCATTCTTGTTGAATACATGGATGGAAAAAAGCAGAAGAAAAACACCACTTCTTTATACTGGTATATCCAGAGAAAAGAATCCTTCTAAAATTGTGATAATCCCTAGAGATTAGTGGTTGAGGACAGAAATACCAAAAGAAGCCTTGCTTCCAACAGTGTGCACAGCATCCTTATGATATATTTCTTGTCTTTGATAGTCCCACTTTTATTTTCCCTTTCTACACACACAATTTATAACTTTACATTCTGTGGAGATGTTGCCTAATTTGTCTAGGTTTTCAAAAATACTAACAAAATAATAGATTTCCTTCTCTGCATTGTTTTATGAGTAAATGCTGATTTTACAAAATCAGAGTGGCAAGCTGTGAATGATTTATGCAATTAAAACTCTATCTAATGCAAAAAAACAACCAACAGATCTTGGAAACCACTCTCGTTGCCTTATTTGTGTCATGGCAACATAGACACAGAAATGTTATTCTGCTGATTTGTAACCAGTATTCCTTGCACGCCTATAAACAGCAAAACCAAACTAAGAAGTCTATGAGACACACTCAAGTAAGGGATGATGTGGCATTATCCTACTCCTGGTGGATCTCTGGAAGGTATCAGCTCCAGAGTTAATAGAGGTGTATGACCTCTATGCTAACCTCTAGGGTGAAACATTTGCTCTGCTCCTCAGCTGGCTAATTCTGTCCATCTGTGAGCTTTGCTTGCAGAACTAAGCACTAGGGAGTGCATGAAGCACTGGCCCTAAGCACCACATAATGGCTTCAACCCATTTAGATCATTAAAGGTCAAAATAAATATCTTGAATTAAACTCAGCCAGTGCAGTTTAGGGAGCCCTTCTCAATAACAGAAACTCTATGCTAGTTTCTGCTTGTGAATGTTTTCTAGGTGTAGGCCAACATACCATATATCATATCAAGATGCCAGAAGCATAAATAATTATCAGGTGCAAATGGAAAAGAAATCTTCTTGGCCATAGCTGCCACCTGAGCATTCCATAGCTGATCAGGTTCAACCAGCCTCATAAATTGTGAACTTGTGTTACAAACGAAGGCCACACCCTTTTCATCAGAATCCTCAGGTTGTTTTTCCAACCTACCAATTTTCTCTTTCTTGTCCAGGTAAAGCTTTGTGCCTTCACCCCGCTGTATCAGTGATGAGGACATAATAGAGACACAAAACTGAGTTGCCTCAGAATAGCGAACACCATACAGACGATAGCCCCACACTAACCCTCTTAGCAGCTCAGAACCCGAGTAGCCAGACTGACTACTGGGGACGGGGGGTGGGTGGGGGAGGAGGAGAATGTCTCTGCTCTAAATTGTTAGGTGACAGTAGGCCTGCTCTAGCCTGGTTCCACTACCATGAGACTTTTCCTTATTGAGATGGGTCTTTTTGAAAGTACTTTACAAACATAAAGCTGACTCATAAATTCTATAGAGAGAGAGTGCTTCAATCTGACTTGAAAATATATTTTGAATATTTCAGGTGACTGTTTTCCACCTAACTTCAGATTTCAAGGCAATGGGTTCATGCAGGATTGAGCTAATACACACTGCTTGAACCAGTCCAATTACAGAGCCTGATTCTACGTGGCCAGTAGAGTTGGGGTATATTTTGCGTGGAACAAAGCACAAAACACTCACCATTATATGGAAAAAAATCTCTATTCCAAAGGAAGTAATGAATGCCATTACAATCTTACCTTATGCATGTGTTACCCTGACTATTGTTACCATGCAGCCCAGCGGGTGTCTGAAGCACTGGGCTGAATTAGTATAATATTCAGTTCTTTGTGACCATCTTCAATACTTAAAAAATAAGACTCTCCTATCTTAATAAAATGTGAATTTCTGATCCTTTGTTGGCAGTACTGTTTTGGGCATTCTCTATTCTTTTTCAAGATAAAGACAGATGTTTTAATAGCTTTGGCATTAATCCTAACTGGGACTGCATTAACACCAGCTTGCTATTTTTTAAAAAGTGATGATAACCACACTTCTAAGTGATTTGTACCAAATGCCTTGTTTTAAAAAAAGAAATCCTCCAACAATCCATAGTGCTGTCAAATGTTAATCCCCTCCAAGAGAAAAGGGGGGGAGGGTGAGGTAATATGTTTTATTGGACCAACTTCTGTTAGTGAAAGAAACAAGCTTTCAAGCTCTGTGGAACTTGCTCTCTCTCTCTCTCTCGAGTTCAAAACCTTGTCTCTTTCACTAACAGAAACTGGTCCAATAAAACATATTATCTCACCCATTTTGTGTCTCCCATATCCTGGAACCAACACGACTATAACAACACTACAGTCACCTCCGAGTCATGCACATGCTATGTCACTTCATTTCTGTTTTAAAATCACATTGCAAACAGTTTATCCATTGTTAGTGCTCACAAAATTATAAGTGTTTACAGGTAGACCACTTTCCTGTCATTCAGGTCAGCTAAGGAAATGGTCTTGCTTACTGTAATGGGAAATACAAATATTTTGGGACACAGGGCCTCATGGAGTTGACATTGATTATGCTTTGTCTCAGTTTCCCTAACAACGGGAGGCAGCACCTGCAGTGGAAGTGGGAAGATAGGACCCAAAGGACTTTCATCACAAGTTCCTGGGGAGAATGCCGAGCAGCTGTACCCAATTTTTAAAAGCTCATGTAAAGAGGACAGTGAATTAGGAAGGGGGCTGCTGCTGTGGAGACAGAAATTACTTGCCAGTTCCTGAAAGAGTACTCTGTCTTATGATTATACTTGTATCCAATCATACTGTTCCATGCTATACTGAGTAAAGCAATTTTGTTGGCAAAGTTAAGGTCATTGTCACTCATGTCCACTAACCCATTTTACATCAGCCATGATGCTCTTTTGTTGTCAATTTCATCACCAAGTCTACTGCTATGCAAAGAGAATTGGTGAACAACACACCACCTATCTCCAGTCACAATATCAAGCCACTCACACAGGCCTGTACCAATTTTACTGTGCATCTACTTCCATCATATAAATTCCTTTCTATGTTGATCAACTTGTCCCATAGCTTCTAGCAATACTCCACAAGGTCCCTGTATGGAGACTGTCAAATGCTTTCTCAAAATCAATGAAGTAGATTAAGATGGGTCTTAAGCTGTAGCATTAGTTTTTTCAGTGATCGGTCAAAAAGTGAATATCTGTTCACAACATGGTCTACCTGGATGGAACCCAGCCAGTTGTTCCTGTAATATTTCATCCACTGCTTTCTTTATTCTATTCAGCATAATGGTAGCCAATACTTTCCCTGAACTGATAGCAGCACAATGCCTTTCCAGTTTGTGCCATGATGCCATCTTTCCGGGCTTGTGGCACTTCTTCTTTTACACATATTTCATTAAAGTTTTGTTAGCTGCTCAATCAGAATTCCTGCCACTCCCCACCATCTTCAATGCCTCTATTTGAATTCTGTCAGCCACAAGAGCCTTCTCTTGTTTGAGGACTTTGATGGCTGCTTTAATTTCATGGGGTGTTATTGGTCCCCCTTCTATTTCTAATTCAGTATTTACATTTTTTCTTGCATCTGTGTATGATTGTCCGCTCTGGACAGCTTAATATGCAATGGAAATATTCTTTCCATCATCTGGCTTGTTCATGTGTTTTCAGTATCTGTCCATGAGAGTCCCTGATAGACATCACCTGTAATGGTCTGGTTCTTCCGCAGTGGGCCATTGAAGAGGATGGAAGAAAGATGCATGAATTGCATCTGGAACATTAGCATGATTGCGGAGCATAAAGCTCTGAAGGCAAAAAAGGAAAAGTGCAAGTCACAGGCATAACTCTTGAGGGGTATCCAAGATACAGAGAAAAGGACAAAGAAATAGAGAAGAGATGCAGACAATATAGGGTTCAGGAGAAGGCTGCAAAGCCAGAAAAAGCAGCTCATAGGAAAGATTTCAAGTAGCCCTAGAGACTAGTGAAAGACCTCCCTAATATAAATTTGCTCTCTGCACAATTGCCATGAAGCACCTTCTGAGAAGGAAAAGGCCTTTAAAATAAGAAGTGTTCATCACTTTAAAATTCAAATTATAGCTCTGATTTTCAGGGGTGATGACTATCCATATCTTCCATGACTTTACTGGGAATTGAGTGCTCACCACCTCTGAAAATCACATTAATTTTATTTATGTGCATGCAAGGATTTGAAGTGCCTAACTTCAGATGAGTTTGAACATTTTTGTCTTGATTTGTGATTTGCAAGTACAATCAGGCTAAGCACATTAGGACGATACAATGTAACTGTAATATTGTGCTGTCAAAATTGTACCTATGGTTATTTGCAAGCTCAAAATCATAAACAGCATATGAAATCAGTTTCAGTGTATGATGGTTAATTACTTATTAGTGATGCAATAGTACAGGTCTAGGAAAGAGAATTAGTGAGAGCTATACCCATCTCTGCTACTGACTCTCTTTGTGACCTTAGGCAAAATTACTCGACCATTCTCTGTTTAATCCATCTGTGCCTCAGTTTACCTTTTATATTTCAACTTCATCAGATGTTTCAAGGTTTAATTAATTAATGAATTGCTTTCTACTGCACTGGTGAGCATAGGAATCATTTTCCAACTACCCGGATAGCCAAGTGGAATATTTTCATACTATACAACAGTGTACTAGAAGTTATTCCCGGATAACTCAATGGCTTGCAGGCACATGCACTATTTTTGAAGGAACTTGATCCACTAGAGGAGGAGCATACCCTCCATTCCCCAGTGCTTCCTTCTAGAACATACTTTGGAATAGACCATTTTCCTCTGCCATTTCAAGCATGGTGTTGAATTTCAATCATAGGTGCCAAAAATTACTTTGAAGGGCCAGTGACTCATTGTCAAAGTATAATGCAGCAACCAAGGTTGTGAGGTACTTACCACTACCTGCCCTTAGCATGAAGCAGTCTTGTTAAGATCCCACTTTCATGAAGCAAATTTGCTGTTTCCTTGTTACGTGATGGATCCTGGGATGTCTTTTCTCCCCAAACATAGTAGAGCAAAACTTTGAAGTGCATCTCAGGATAAGGTTCTCTTTCCATTATGTTTTTCTCTTCCTGTTAGTTTCTTTCTGGAGGTCTTACAATGCTTTATTTGCATACAGTTCAGACTAGTGGAAGGAGACTCACTGTGAATGAGACAATACTCAGTGTACATGCATAGGTGCTGAGTTTCTAATCAGCTGGGGGGCTCCCCCCGGCTCCGCCCAAATCCTGCCTCAACTCCACCGTTTCCCCCAAGGCCAGAAAAAGCAGCTCATAGGAAAGATTTCAAGTAGCCCTAGAGACTAGTGAAAGACCTCCCTTTCCCCCAAGGCCCCACCCTGCTTCTTCCCACCCCCGCTCCGCTCCCACCCTGCTTCTTCCCACCCCTGCTCCTGGCAGGCAGGAGGTACTGGGGGGTGAGTTTGGTAGGGGGGCTGCCGGTGGGTGCTCAGCACCCACTATTTTTTTCCCATGGTTGCTCCAGCCCCGGAGCACCATTGGGGTCGGTGCCTATGTGTACAAATAAACATTTATTGTCTGACAGAACCTATTTTTCACCTTTGTTGGGGACCAGTACCTAACTACAGACTTTAAGAATATATTTTCAGTATAAATACATAGCTCCTTATACAACATCTGTACATGAATTTCACTGATGACTGGTGTGACACCAGCTTTCATTTGAGACCTCACATGACATCCTTTGGTGAACTAGAATGTACCTACCAGACTCAGCAGAGTCCTGTAACCCCTATCCAGTGCCCCTTGCCAGTTGGCACCAAGAGTCACCTGGGTCACAATAATGCACAAAATTAAATATATGTGCAACACATGGCCTGCAATTTATTATATACCTAGTTGATTGATTTGAAATGAGTTTTCAAAAGATGCAGTGTTTTAGTTGATACAGACCTGGAAAGTGCAGGTGGCGGAGGTCTTTGTTTACCAGCGTGTGTAGATAGACACCCTTCCTCTTCTTGAACTAGCATGCACAAATAGCCATGAATCTGGCGGTAGCATGAGCAGTAGCTTGGGCTAACCGCCTGTGTGCAAACCTGCCTGGACCCTCTGGGTACATACTCGGGCACCTACCTCAAGCCACTGCACATGCTACCCTAAGCTATGCAGCTATTTTTAGCATGCTAGCTCAAGCAGAACTTGTGTGTGTCTGTTTACCCATGCTGAGAAGAACACACCCAGCTGCAGTGCCGCTATATCCTTAGAGCCTTGTATTCTACAGTGTAATGCACGGGGCATTTTATTTTATCTTACAGAAGAGACAGATGTACTGTGAGGTCAGTCATGGAAAATACACAGCTACAACTTTGTAGGCAGAAGTTGCTGCTCAGAAATTAGATAAATATGGTGTCTGATTAGGACGGACTGTTGTAGTTAGATGGGGTGCTTTATAAAATCACATGCTGTATTTAGCCATAATAGAACAAGGGAAGGACACAGTAACAGTTGATGAGCTGTGGAGTCGCTGTTCTTAATTGTCAAGTGCTTAGCAGCTAGCTGAAAACCACAGAAAAATAGCACCATAGACCCTGCACACACAGAAAGAGGGTCTATAATCTATCTATAAACGGAGAGTGCCCCTGTAAAAACTTATACACACAGAAGGTGGCTCATGCGTGTAAAATTAAATAGATATGGTTAAATGGAGTAAGCATGGTCTAGTGCACAGGACTAGGATTCAGGAAATTTGGGTTCTTTTTACAAGATTTGCTATGGGCTCATTTGGCGACCCAGGCCAGTCACTTAACATGCTTGTCTTAGTTTTATGTAGAAAATTAAGACAATGTTTATCTGTCTCACAGAAGCCTTCTATGATTATATTTGTAAAGTGCTTACAGATCCTCAGGTAAAAGGCTCTATAGAAGTACAAGGTATTATTATTTATTATAAATCTCATCTGACTAAGCTGTTGGAATTTTTTTTTTTTGATATGGTAACAGAAAGAGCAGTCAGTGTTGAAGCCACTTTTGTGTTATGAAGAGATCTGACAAAGTATTGCACTATAGACCTTCACTACATAAGAGTAGCCAACACAATATAAAAGCCATCCGCATTGAAGCAATAACAAGATCATGATCAAGCACAGGTTGTGAAGGAAAATATGTATTGTTCGGTGTATAATATGAAGGAAGCTAAATGTACATGTAAAAAGAGAGAGATAATGGTATTTTGTGTTGAAATTTGAAAATGACATCAAAGTCTATAGACCAGCAAAGGACTCAGAGAGCTACCACAGGCACAATGGCATTGTTTGAACATAATACATGGAGAGGGGCGGGATAGACAAGATGACCTCCTGAGGTCCGTTCCATGCCCACCTTTCTCTGTGTCTGACAGGGATCTGAGGTATAAAGTGCAAGTTTTTACAGTGTATCACTGTTCTAGATTTGTTTCAGCCATGTTTGAAATTGTCTTCTGCTTCAGAGCATATAAGACATTTACATTTTTAAAATAACAGCTGCAAAGAGGCTTGCAAGTCAACAGAATGAGTCCAAAAGACTCAAGGACTTGCCAAATCTTCTAGTCTTTGAACATGAGCATTTACCACTTTTATATTTTAAATTTAAATTATGCTAAAAGATAAATGCCTCGGCAGACAGGGTTCGTAAATTTCTGTATAAATATTACCATTAAAATATTTGGAGAAAGCATAAACCAAATGAACATTTGTTCAGGAGTTACACCAGGGATTAAATTTGACTTAGTAACAGAAAGCATTTTAAATAGGAGCCTAGAAAGTATGTTAATTAGGCACATGTATCAAATTGTTCTGGGACTCTAGAAGAGGCCTGTTAGACCATCTTTGTAAAATTGTGTCCAAACAAGGAGGCAAAAAGGACCAGATGAACATAAGTAAGATTAATACAAGGGTTTGGAGACTTATCACATGCAAGAAGACTGGAAAAGCTGGGATTTTACTTGCTGATTATAACACTTCTAAAGGGGGGCACTGACTGATGTTTCCTAAATGCTAAGGGAAGTGGTAGACTGTGAATAATGAAAACAGAAGGGAAAAATCAATGCAAAACAGTTCCACAGCGGGGTTGGTGAACTAACAGAACCAAATGGAGGCAACAGATTTGAGGAAACGCACATGAAGGTATATACATATACTTATATTTCCATTTGTTAATATATCGTTTTCCACCAAACTGGTGAGGGCTGCTCGTGTTTCTCTTCTATGACAACACAATACAGTCCTGCCACTGCTGTTGGCTCATTTCTCAGTCTGTGCTTTGCAGTGACATGCTCTTTTGACAAATAATGATGTTCAAAGCAGAGGCAGAATGCAGCAGGCTTGCCTGGCTTCCTTGACCGTGGAATAGAGAAGCATACCCAGAGGTTGTACCACCAAGTTTAGGATTTGGATGGTGGAAGAGAAGCAGTTTAGGGAGTATAAAATGTCTGTGAAATATTTTTTAAATATTTTGTTTAGGAAAGATACAAGCTTGGAGAGGTTCAGGGACTGGGAAGAAGGGGGAATTGAAGGAGTGAGAAATATATATTGCGGTATATTATTCAGTTATTAGATATCTCTGTGTGCTTTATACAGGTCCAGGCAGGGTGTGGTTCCAGATAAACCAGAAGGCTAACCTGGAACTCAGTCTGTGTGGAAGCTGTTTCTTTGTGTCTGTAATTGTAGATACTTTCTTGAAGAAATGCCTCATGTCGAGGAAGACCCATGAGTCCAGGACAGAGAAGGTGAGAGTCAGAGGATGAAAATAACATGGGGAAAGATGAGAAAGGAAAGAGAGAGAAACGATTTTCAATAGAGAAAATAGAAGTTTAATGCAAAAGGAGAAAAGAGAACAATGAACATAATTAGTGTGTTTAAATAAAGAGTTTAAATAATGTTTCAGCTGTACATCCAGCAATATTATCACTATGCAGCAGAATAATGTTTAGATGCTGATTCTTGGAGCTGGTGGCCCTTGGAGAAATCTGGATGCTGTCAATAGAAGAGCAGGACGCTACTAATGCTATAGGAAAAAGACACTTTTTACTCACATGGAGTTCAAAGCATGTTTATCTTTCAGCAAAGTAAAAAACTAATCGGATTCAGCCTTTCAGCTCAAGAGAATCTTCAAGAGAAGATTTTACTCATACGCGATTCAAAGTGCATTTATCTTTTAGCCATATACAAACAGCTCAATCCAGTATTTGGACTAAGTGACCTTCTTCAGGGAATTAGGAGCATTGAGCAGCAGAAGCATAGTTTAAAAAGACACTCAGTGCCAAGCAGAAGTGAGCCCTGCTGACAGCAAGATTCCCCAGAGCTGAGGACATATAGATGATGTGAAATCAACTGTGGGGAATCCTGCTGACTTGGGGACTTGCATCTGTTTGGCACTGTGAATCTTTTAAATCTAGTCTTTTTATTGTGTTTTTTGCACAAGGCTCATACTTCCTTTAAGAAGGCTAAAATCTTTGACTGGGCTTTGCTTGTGGGTAAAAATTAAAGATTCTTATTTTGAACTACATGTGAATACAACCTTCCCATAACAGAAGAGTATTGTTCATACTGAGAATACTTGTAGCACTGTAATTAAAAAGTGAAATGGAGAAAATGAGAGCGGTAATGCAGGAAATACAGTGAAAGGAATATAAATATGTTGGAAAAAAAGAATAAAAAGAAATGGTGATAGATTATATTAGAAAAAATAAAAAAAGTTGTTTTAAGTATTACTGATAAAATACTAAATATTAAAACCACATAATATGAAAAGATTTTAAAAAAGGGGTTCATAAAAAGACATAGAAAGAAAGTGACACACAGTATTAATTATTTTTCTCTTATTTGCAAGAGGAATGTAAAATGGTTTACGACATTCATAATAGATATTTTCTTTATCTAATGTTTTCTTCCTGTGGTGTACTGAGTGCTTTTGTTTGAAACTAGATGGATCACTTACAAACACTACCAACACATTTTCTAAAACTAATTAATAATAATGTAGGTGTGATGCAAACCCATAGCTGAAGTTTGGGTACATGCCCATCAGCACTGTTGGTTCATTGGAATCTAGAAGTGGGAAGAGGTTTTAATATTCCTGCAATAATCTGTCTGCCTGTCTGTGTTCCTCTGGTGTCTATCAACCCAGCTTCTCATGGCCACTTTTAGGAATGACTCCTTTTAAAACTGTGCTATAATACTCCATTTGGTTCACAGAAGAATGAGACCTGTGCCAATAATTGTTGGAATTACAGAAGGTAATAAAGTACTACCTCATTGCCTGCCAGAGACAGACAGACAAGGAAATTGTCAAGGGGGGAATGGGGAGAATATTCTCCTCTGGATCAGAGAAATAAACAAAAAGGTACTTGCCCCTCCGTTTCTGCCTTAAAAAACAAATGCAAATAATTTTTGAGCAGGGCTAAACCACCTGATGACATGAGAGTGACTCAGCCAGTGAGGGACAGAGAAAAAAAATATTATTACTTGGACTGTGATCTCTCCCAAAGACCCAGGCTAAAAGTGAAAATATACTATGAACAGCAACCTATTAACATTTGCAGACATATGAATAGAGCAGAAATGTTCACAAAAGTTTCTCCACATAGTTTGCAAACAAACCAAAATCAAACAGCCTACTGCTTGTTTAGGAGGCAGTTTGATTTTTTAATTTGATTTAGTATTAGGCCACATAGTGATATATCTGAGCACTTTTTTTTAATCTCTGACATATCTAAAGTCCTCAAAATGTGTTCAGATCTGAGTAAAATTTTCTGTAATTTTATGTCTCCATTCCTAAAGTTCACATAACATAGCGCAACTATTTCTATTAGCAACAATATACTACTGTTTTTCCATACAGTGGGATTGCCAAACATTTCTCATCCGCACCTGTTTTTTTCTTCAAGTTATTTAGATGACATTTAATCAAGAACGGGTCACCATTTTTATACACTGACTCCAATCCAATGCTTTACTCATTGATTTTATTTACAATTTCAGTTTCTTGCTGTGAGCTTGTTTTCTTGTATCTCTTATTTGTATTGCTTCCATTTACCCACATTTATTTCTGTCACATCTCATCTTTCTTCAGTCACCACTTTTCTTTGAGCTTCTCTCGCGTGTCTCTTTTGCTGTCTCCATCCACAGTTTACATAATCTGTGCTTGGCTTCTTAACTACCTCCATCTTATTTACAGTCTCCAGCTGGAGCCACTACTGTTGCATTTCATTTGGATTCGGCATCTTTCCTGCAATCTAACAAATCTTCTTTGCTGTTACCCAACAGTTTCTGACTTGCAGCTGGTTCAGCAGAAAGGGTAAAATTTTTCATTTTATTTCCATCTTGAATTGACGCTTTTATCTTCTGGATTGTTCTGCATATTATCACCTCCACATGTGCAATCATTCTCCTCTTGGCACTTCTACTTGTAGCTTCAATGGGATGGTAGATTTAATTCCATCTTTTGTATATTTTCTTGTGTAGTATACAGATAAGGAAGGTGCATTATTCATCTCGCATTGCCATGTCATCTAGAAGAGTTTTTATCAATCTCATTTACTTTCCAGGATTTTGTTTGTTTCTTGCTTGGAGCAGTGTCCAAGTTCCATTGTTCCATTCCCACTGTGATAGCCGCTTGTCAGAGTCTCTGCTCTTTAGCCTCCTGTTTCCAATTGCTGTGCCAATTCACATCCTTATGGTCTCTGCTAAGAGACTGGAGACTTCCTAAAGAATAGTGACCATGACTCTTGAAGTGCAGCTGTACTGTAAAAACAATATGGTATGACTTCCACACACTTTGCTTAGTTTATAAGACAAACTATTTTGTTATTCTAATTGCCAGCACAGTCAGCTCAGTCTGAGATTAGAAACTCAAGTTGTGTTCTGAAGGCCAGATTTAGATCTGGATCTACTATTGGATTCAAGACTTCAGCTTTACACTAGTGTGAGATAAGGATCTAGACGGGTGTCTTGCATTACCACCAGTAATAAAGATTCTTTAGTTAGCTTTTTGTTATCACTTTTGTTATCACTGCTTGTTGCAGGAATGCAGTCTAGCACATTCATCCATAGCTGTATTGTCTCTGTATTGCCATCCAGAGTAAAAATTTGGAAGGTAGAACAATAGATATGGGAGTAGATATGTTGAATAAGACAGTGCCATATTTACAGTCACTCTTCTTATTACAAACACACTTGACTTAATTCGCCATTGAAGTGTAGTCACTTCTGGTACAAAAGGAAAACAGCCCGGCAACTAGCACACAGTAGGGTACATAACAGTGTGAGTTAGGAAAATGTTGGCCAAGGACATGAAAACAATGCCCTACTTTTTACAATAAGAAACAAGTGATCATAAATACCTAAGCAGGGTGGACATGAACTCTACATTTAGGGGCTCATCCAAAAGACCTTGTGGATAGAGTAGTCGGTGGTGTTTGAATTTGGGCAGCTCCGCATCCCCAAAAGCAACAATGATCTAAAAGAGGTCATAAAAGACATTGCGCCAATCCTTACAGCTTGCCTGTTTGTTAAACAACAAGCAAACAAACAAAAAACCAAACACCTAACTGGACTCTCCAGCCTCAGGATAATGACACAAACCTCTTCCAGAAGGGTGTCTGAAATAAACAGTTCCCAGAAATTCAGCACAACAGCCCCCTTTCTCCAAGGGATAGTAGACAAAGCTGCTGCGTGCTTGGTTTAATTAAAAAAAACCTCCCTCTCTGACAGATTAAAGCCCCAAGGATTTTGAGCTCAATGAACTCCTTGTAGGTCTATATGGGGAGAAGTTCAGCTTCTACCCACCCAAGACTTGCATCTCCTTGAACCTTGCTCCCTAAATGAGCATCCACGAGCATCCATGCTCAACAGCTTCTCCAACAGTGGACAGTAGTGTTTCTTCCCTTCCTTTCTCTTCTTGGTCTGGGGTATGTAGCCTGATATATAGATTATATATTGATTATATTGAATTGATTATTTAAGAATTCCCAATTTTGAGGGTTGACGGGTTCTTGTTCCAAGATCAGACCCAGTATTATTTAAATTATTATATAGTTGGGAACCCCGATGTGCACAGTTGCAACACTCACACTGTAGGAATTATTCTATATTTACAAATAGTTTATTAATACATTTAGCAGTCACAAACACCCCAGCTCAGTAAGGTAGATAGAGATACTACAGAATGTACATTTGCACATCCATATACTCTCATCATCCCTTGCAGAACTACCTGAAATGTTAGCCATCATCTTCCTCATCACCATCACCTCCCTCATCATCAACAGTGGCCATCATTCTGGCACCTCCCAAGGACTATATCTTTCTCCTGTAGCCCCTAGGCTGGGATGCAACTTTTATAATATGATACGCTGACACCGCTATGTTTGATGCATATTCAGTAGGAGATTTTCCCTTTTCCTTATTTGTATTTCCGCACCTTACTAATGTTGGAGTGTCCTTCTCCTATAGGTTATTATATCAATGATCTCAACTTATTATCATATATGTCAATTTGTCACCATGGCCCTCATGTGGTTAAGGTATCTGCAGATGTAGCTCATGTACCTGTTATGTACGTCAATTCATTGCCATGACACCTTTGTGGTTGGGTCATGTTCCTGTGGTCAGAAATTCTCCTAAAACACTGTATTTTCAGCTCCCCAATACTTGGGGTTTTCCATTGGGCCATTTATCTGTTCAAAGTTCATAGTCCTCAAGCCTTATGGTAACTTGCTGAAGCTAATGTCTTGCAGGAGACAGACCTGTAGGTTCCTTGCATTAGTGCTGAATATATTGCAAATCAGTGAATATAATAAAGGTAAGCTAGCCCTATGGTCTACAGCAGGGGTTGGCAACCTTCAGCACATGGCCCATCAGAGTAATCCGCTGGCAGGCCGCGAGACATATAGTTTACATTGACCATCTACAGGCAAGGCCCCCTCCCTGCAGCTCCCAGTGGCTGTGGTTCACCGTTCCCGGGAGCTGCGGGAAGTGGTGCGGGCTGCAGAGACATGCTGGCCACTGCTTCCTGCATTTTATGGGGATAACAACCTACATGTTAATAGGGTAGCTAGGTAAAAGATTTGAGAGTGGGATTTTCAAATGAGCTTATGGGAGTTAGGTTTCCCACTCACACTGACTTTCAGTGGACTTTTAGGGTATGTCTACACAGCAAAGAAAAACCTGCATCTGGCCCATGCCAGCTGACTCTGACTTGGGCTGCGGGGCTGTTTCATTGCTGTGTAGACTTCTAGACTTGGGCTGAAGCCTGAGCTCTGGGAGCCTCCCTCCTCACAGGGTCCTAGAGCCTTGGCTCCCAGCCCAAGCCTGGAAGTCTACACAGCAAAGAAACAGCCGCAGTCCGAGTTTGTGAGCCTGAGTTGGCTGGCACAGGCCTGCCACAGGTTTTAATTTGCTGTGTACACATTCCCTTAGATTCTTGTGAAAACCCGCACCCTTAAATCTATAATGAAATAGGATACATATTTTATTACTTTTTCAGGTTATAATAAACAAAATGTATTGCTGGCAAATAGAAATATTGTCAGACATAGGTGCTCAGATGAGCTTTCTTTCTACAGCAAACCCACTGTATCTTATAAGATAGCATTACCCTAGAAAATCCTATTCAAGAAAACAAAACTGCTTATAAATATTAGATGCATTCTGCCAGTTGGGGAGGAAGATGAATGTTCAGAATTTTGTAAATATAGAAATGACAATAGTGACATACTGCAATTTTTCTCCTAGAATGGAAGATAAATGATCGTTATTTCAATGTCCCAAACTTCAGTTCGTCATTGAAACTTACTGTTTCCACTGCAAGAGGGTAGGGGGGAAAAAGAATTTGTTTTTAATATATCTAATCATTTGCATATGTGTCAATGAATCTTTTAGCTCTGAAGAGGTTGCTTTCTTCAACGTCAGATGATTTCTGGCTGCTTAGGACTGAAAATATGCATCATTGGCCTAATAAACATAATACAGAGGGCCACAATCCCTGCTAGTATGAGAAGGTACAATTCTTTTGGAGTCAAAGGCATTTGTACCATCTTACATCAGCGTGAATATTGTCATAAAACGTTGTTTCTCAGTGTTCAAGTGCTACATGGTACAGACTTGCCTGTGTCATTGTCATCCAGGAGCCTTAAATACAAGCCAGCTAATTTACATTTTCCTTTTTTAATTATCCCAAACCCAAAGTTGGATTCTATTGGCATAATGTCAATTGCCTGGCAATGAATGAACCATGAATTCTTGGCACCAAGAGACTCCATCTCCTCCCTCCCTGTCATGTATTTGCAAACATTACAAAAGAGCCAGAATTCAGTAGCTCTGTATGTGCTATTTTTCCTTGTAGAGCAGTAGTGCTATGTGGAGAAAGTATATGTATCCAGTTTAGGGGAAGGTAAAGACAGAAGCAACATATGAAATATTTAATAGTTCTTATTCTAAAAATCTGAGCACATATTATATTTAGCTACTTCATTAGAGCTGAGTGAACTTTTTCAGGCAACTATTTTTTTTGCCAGAAGGTGCAAATTTGGGTTGACTGAAACTATTCATGGTTTGACAAAAAGTTCCTCAATTGTTTTGGACAAAAAAAATATTGGGGCTAGATTTGCAAGGGAACTTAGGTGCCATTCAGAAAATGTTGTATGGAGGTAGTGCTATGCCCACAGCCTCCACATACCCAGTGATTAGGACACTCACCTGGAATGGGAGGCACCCTGAGTTCAAATCCCTGCTCTATACCCTGGAGGTCTGCTCCCATCCCAGGTGAGTGCCCTAACCACCAGGCTATAGGCAATTCTGGGGAAGGGCTCTTTCAATTTCTCCTGTTGAAGCTGTTCCACTTCAAACAAAATACTCAATTAGTCATCGGGTCAGAGCAAGAGCATGAGTCTGATTCCATAGCCTGGTAATTAGGGTGCATATCTAGGATGTGGGAGACTTAAGTCCCTATTATTTATACAAAAGTGGATCAGCTTCAACAGGAAAGATTGGGGCTCCCATAATGGGGGCTGCGGTGCCTCCACTACAACCACCACCTCTTCCCTCCAGTGGTTTTGTGATTCTAGCCCTTTGTTTTCTTTGCTTTTATTTAAAAAAGGTTTGAAATGCCCAGAAATGAAACAAGATGTTTTATTTGACTGAACACATAATTTTTGTTGACTTTTTCAAGTCACCAAAAATTCCCCCCAAAATTGTTTCAATTTGGGCCAAACCACATTTTTTTTCAATGTCTTCAGAACTGCCACCAAACCAAAAAAATCAGTTATTCACCCTGGATTGCACATTATAACAAGTGAATTACTATCTTAACTTCAGCTGCAGTAAGCTATCATCCTACACTTGTCATATCAGTTTTCAAACACTTTCTTTTGTGTGTGAATTTTTCTCCTCTTCACATCCTGTCTACAGCTGGAACAGGAGAGAAACTAAGGGTTTGTCTACACTTGAAACATTACAGCCACACTGCTGCACCTGCGCCACTGAAGCGCTTCAGTGTAGACACTACCTAAGCAGATGGGAGGGGTTCTCTCATTGGCATCGATAGTCCACCTTCCTGAGTGGTGGTAGGTAGCTTGACAGAAGAATTCCTTCATCATCTTAGTGCTGTCTACACAGGGGGGTTAGGTTGGCTTAACCAAGTCACTCAGGGGGTGTGGATTTTTCACACCCCTGTGTGACGTAGCTGGGCCCACCTAACTTTTTAGGGTGGACCAGGCCTAACTCTCACTTAGAGAAGGTTGATAGTTAGTTCAGGTATAACCACTTCCACAGATCTGTTTCACTGGGTCTTTCATTTAGAGAAATATGCTTTTCCACTCTACCTGCTGCTGCTATGGCCCCTTTTGGTATTCTTTCCAACCTGACTGAGGTATTGTCCAGCAAAATAAGTTAAAGGATGAGATCTTCTGCGTGTGTAAATTGGCATAGGTTCACTGGAGTCATGGACCTACTCTGATTTATGACAGCTTAGAATCCAGCCCCAAAACATTGAGCGCTGACTGACTGACAAAAAAAGTCAGTATCACACAAATGTAAGGCTCTAAACTCTTCATCACATCTTCATTGCACTGTCTTAATGTAAGGTGTGATTTTAAACTGATGTGGTTAAACCAAAACAAAAGGATGTGTGGACATACTTATTTTGGTTTAAATCAGGCTTATTTTTGATTAGTTTAAGTTGATTAGAAACAGGTTTAAGTTAACTGCAATAAATATCTGTTCACACAGGCATTTGTAGCAGTTTAATTAAACCTGTATAAGTTTGTGTGTAGACAAAGCCTTATGCTTACCAAAGAGCTGAGGGCCAAGAACAATAATGATATAAATAAATAGAAATAGAGATGGTCCTGAGCTGTATAAATGGGGTCTAGTTTTCCATCCTCCTCACAAAGAATGGAGGTGTTCAGAGCTGGATTTGGTGTGTATTCCTCTCTGAAAATGGATTGGACAGTGGGAGATCCATGTGCAAGTCTCTATTCTGCCTGATGCAGATAAGGGACTTAAGCAGGGTTTCCCCACGTGCAGGCGAGTGCCATAACCATTTGACTATAGAGTCAGTGTTTTTCTCTTTGTTTCAGCCAGAAATTCCATCCTGGATCTGAGAAACCTTCCTGATGACAGTTTAGTCAAAACCACGTTTTGTGGAAACATTGGGTTTGGATGAAATGGCATTTTTTTATGCAAACACGTTTAGTCAAAAAGTTTTTGACCAGTTCCAGTGGCTAGCGCTATTAATGGAAACACTGAAACAGGCACAACAAAGGTTTCCAATACTTTGATGGGGACCATATAAGTATCTAAATAGATAGAAACATGGTTAAAACACTTTGTTTCCCCATCTTAAATCTGGGTAAACAAGTACCTATACTTTCACTTGCATTAGATAAAAATAGGGTTTTTCTGACATTTTAAAAAGTGATTTTTTTTCCCTCTCTGCCCCACCTTCCTCTCTGTTCCTGTAGGAACAATTATGTGGGACCTGGATTCAAGAAGCCTCACAAATACAGGTACACAGAATATATTAATTCACATGTCTTTTCACGACAGGAACGATCTTTCTGATTTGTTTCTACAATACCTAGTACGATGGTCCTGGACTGGAGCCCATTGGTGCTGCTGCAATACAAATAATTATCAATTTTGGAATTAAAAGATTACAAAAACTTTTTTTCCCCATCTGAATGATGAAACAAGTGACTACTAAATCTGGGTAAACAATGAGCCATGTCCTCAGCTGGTGTAAATCAACATAGTTGATTGACTTCACTCATTTATACCAGCTGTGACTCTAGCCCAATACTGTGTTTCTGTCTAATATGGATTATAACCACAGAATTATTAAACCTCTCAAAAATGAGAATTAAAAAGGAAATGCTGACAAAGCCTTACCTAAGCTGGCACTGGAAGATGCCTTTATAATGGAATAGTAAATATTTTTAGCATTAATTTCCATGATGCATTCTCTTTCACTCTAAACACCTGCTCACAAGCCAAAAAGAGGAAACATGCTCTCTTGCCATCTTTCTCTAGTTCACCTCCCTCCGTGACTACCCATATATAATACACAAGTAGATTTAAAAGACAATCATTATTGGGAGTAGGTTGCGCCATATGATCAGTGTGCAATGTATTAACTATCGAGGCATCTACAATGCAAGTTGACTGCTTAATTAAATTTCAAATGTTGTTTGGATGTTTTTGATTCAGTACTTCTTGCTGGGTCCTGTGTTTGTTAATTTCTTCCTCATTTGATTTTTGGCAGCTTGAGGGCTATGGCCTGAGGGTGAGAAAAAATACAAATAAAACCAACACTGCACCCTTCCACTGCTTTGCAAAAACTTTCGTTGTTCATGCTATTATAAGTTCTATACCAAAATGAATACACATGGATTTAATACAATAAAATAATTATTTTGTTAGGTTTTGACAGTGCAATTTAAATTTTAGGTTAACCGAGAAAAGGAAAGAGAGAGAAATAAGAAAAATTAACGAAAACTTGACGAACTAGTACAGAAGGGATGGTAAATAAAATTCTATCATATGTCAAAGTCCAAAATTAATGCAAAGGGAATATATTTGGTTTTGACTGGAAGTCCGGGATGCCCTTAGCTACTTGTTTGTGTTTTGTGCAGTAAAATAAAGAGTTGACATGCTCAAAATCAGGAGTCATGTTGATTTTGATATTACTGAACCCCATTATTTGAGGTTTTACGTAGCAAAACCAAAATATGAAGCCATTTGAAGCTGAGTTCTATCTTATTAACCACCTGGCTAAGGAACTACTTTGGATAAATGGGGTTCCAGTATTGCTCAGTCTCTAACAGTGTTTTTTTGTTTGTTTGTTTTTGGGGTTTTTTTGTGGTGGAGGTGGTGATGCTTGGTTCTAGTTTCTAATTTGGTCACAGATTTTGTTCAGACTTTGGAACTGAAACCAAATCAGATCAGTTGTTGTTGCAGATTTTCATGGTCTTGTGCTAGATCCAGTCTGGATCCAGCAAAGAGGCCCCTTTTTGTATGACACTGCTTCAAAATTATCAGTGTGATTTGGGACTCGGGGATTCAAATCAAAACATTGTCTCTTAAAATTTGGTGAAAGGAAATAGAAGTTGGTTTTAAAGTTAAAATTAAGGCCCATCTCTATCAGAAGACTGAGGTACCATCTTTATTTAAATATTTAAACTTCAGCCTTTGGTTGACCCATTCACCGTTGGTTTTTTTGCACTCCTGTATTACAACAAAATGCAATGCTTCTCCTCTGAAATGACAGGGTTCCAAGCAAATGTTATCTCAAATGTGGCATGCCTTTTAGATGGGACTGAAGGTGCATTTTGCCTACATATCTTTCCACTTTCTTACATAGTCCCCCTCACTATAGTATCTGAGTACCTTAACAGGTGCCTACAGCAACAGTAAAGTGGCTAATGGCTCATGCTATAATGGTTTATTTTCACTTTGAAAGTCTTGTTCTGGAGCTGAGAATTTCATTTATTGGTACTCCACTGTTTTGGAGCCCATATTAAGTAAGGCACTCAGCCTCTTGGAGGATCAGGACCTTCTAATTAATGCTATACTGTGGAAATGCACAGATTCTTCAGAAACAGCTTCCCCTCTGAACCCTGCTCCCATATAGCTGATTAAGCAAGAATTTTTCAAATAGCACTGTACAGTGAGCCAAAAGTGAACGATCAGGCAAACTACTTTATAGGTACAAAATATAGTAGATTCTATTTTACATAAAATATATTGTTGTTACGTTTAATTATTTTTGGAGAGCACATAATATATATGTGGTTGTAAGCGTGTGTGTGTGTGTATGAGACTCTGATCATCACTAATGTAAATGTCAGACTATGTGATAAATTTTCTAAATGCCATTCTACTTCTGTTTTAGGGTCAGTTATGCAGCGTCCATCCCCTCACAACCCCTGAACCTGTTAACATGGGTCGCGGGGACCAATTAACCTTACATGTTGCACCTGGAGGGGAACCAGGGATTGATAAAGCCATGACTGATGAAGCCCAGATGGAGGAGGAGCTTTGATAGGATTATAAACCAGGGAAGAGGTCCAGTCACTTTCTAGAGGGAAAGGTAGTTTGTCAGGGAGAAGGACTGGGGAATCCGGCAAGAGGCTGAGAAGAGCGAAGTAGCTGTGGGATGCAGAGGAATCTCCATGGTAAACCAGAGATAGGCAAGGCGATATTGAGGTGGGAGTAGGAAGGACCCCAGGGAAACAGCAACAGGCTCTTTGACTGAGCAGACCTGGATTGATAGTTATAGGGTCCCTGGGCTGGAATCTGGGATAGTGGGTAGGCCTGGGTTCTTCTACCAACTACTGGGAAAGTGGGACAAGAGCTGGAGACATGGAACAGAAGACCCTCTGAAATGGTATTTGGACAGCTTTTCCAGTGGGTCTTTGTACAGGGACTAGGCTGGAGGGCCAAGTCACGAAGAGGTAGCATCCTGAGTCACAGAGAGAGAGAGGAGGGTCATAGCATGGGCAATGAATGGAAGGGGATGCAAGATGGAGTGAGAACTCGTTACTAGACCACGCCACAAGGAGTGCGCCTGTGGTAAGTGGAACCCCATCACAGAGTCTTTTTGCTGTAGCCCTTTCTTTTGTCTTGTACTTGCTTGTACAGCTTTTCATTTTTAATGTTTTGTTTTTTAAGTTACATTTTAAATAACCATGGAATTAAGTCATTTTAAAAATTCAGTCAGCATTATATATGCTATTTGGAAAATATTGTACACTTGAATTTTAATACAGTCTTCTTTAAACTTAGATGTCTTGCCACATTTTGTGAAATTTCTACTTGAAGCTTTTCTGATCATATTTTAAAGGTATTGTTAATGCTTTAAATTTAACGTCCCCTGAAAATACGTTTGAAAGTCTGTTTTACAAAAAAAAGTTTTGTTGGCTTCCACAGAGCAGAAGGAATGGATGGTAGCAGGATGTGTTCTATTGAGTGCTTTCATGGATGTTCTGTGTGACAAATGGGGGGGGAGGGCCTCTTTAATAATTATCACTGCACCTAGCTCTGTTCCTAGCATGCTGATTTTGTACTGTATATGGAAATGGATTATTCACCCAAGGGATAGCAGAACATACCCACCGAGGGAAAGAGAGAGGAGGCCCTTTCTAATAGTTGCCTAACCTAACATCTTACACTTAAGGTTAAGAGAGAATGGCAGAGTGAGCAGTTTTACTGGCTCTAATCTACTGTCTTTGGGGAGCACTGACTCCCACTGAAACCAGCCTGAACAGAGTGGATTTAGCTGGGAGAAGATGATTGAGAGTCTTACGCAGAGGAGGATATGGGCTGGCCAGGACAATGTAAATTGGTTCAGTCTGTTCCGGTAATTGCAGAGGAAAGCCCATCTCACTTAGATTGTAGCAAAGCATAAGATTAGATGGGACTAAATATGCATGTAGGCTCTTTGTTCTGTTAAAATCCCCTTTTTCTCTCTCTCTTTCTCTCTAATGCTGCTAAATAGAAATACTTTGTTTCAGGTAGGCTGTTGGTCAACATCACTGTTTGCACAGCTATCCCAAATCCAGTCAGACCTGCAGGGTGTGATATGTGGTTGCTATACATGTACCAGGTCCTAGTCTAAGAGTGGAAGAATCATGAGATTCAACTCTGAGACAGGTAAGGACAGTAGGCTATGCATCTGAGGGGTGCACTCCCACCCCACAAAGGGGACAAAGTGCAGCTAACCCCATGTGATAGCCTGGAAACATAAACTTTATCAGAAAGCCTCTCTTCCAAAGAGGAAGGAACACCAATTCTCATTTGATAGATGCAAAAACTGGATTTCTATGGTTATGAAAATATTCTTACATCACATGATTTCTGGATAAAGAGGGCCAAATTTTATTCTGAATTACATACAATTGTACCCATGTAATTGAGAAAAAAAATCTGGTCCAGAAGTTCTCCAGTGATTTCTGTTTTGACAGCCCTGGATAAGACTCTTTCCCATAATACTCAGATTTGATACATATTTTGGTTTCTCTTGAATAGCAGCAATCATGGCCAGGGGCGGCTCCAGGCACCAGCGCACCAAGTGCATGCCTGGGGCGGCAAGCCCGGGGGGCGGCCTGCCGGTCGCTGTGGGGGGCGCAGTCAGGGAGCCTTCGGCGGCATGCCTGCGGGAGGTCCGGCTGGTAACGCGGATTCGGCAGCAATTCGGCGGTGGGTACGCCAAAGCCGCGGGACCGGTGGACCTCCCGCAGGCATGCCTCCGAATCCGCGTTACCAGCCGGACTTCCCGCAGGCGTGCCGCCGAAAGCCGCCTGACTGCCGTGCTTGGGGTGGCAAAATACATAGAGCCGCCCCTGATCATGGCCATCTGTTAGGCTGTCATTCTGCATATACAGACATTATATACCAGTTTAAATAAGGTATTCCTGTGGGAATTTTGAACCACTATACAATGCAGAATTTGCACTGAATTAATGTTCTGCACTGAATTTAACTTGGTACTGTACAGCTGCTGACCACTGGACCCCACAGAGCCATGACCCCAGGCTAGCAGTGTGCCTGTGGTTCCCGGGTTTGCTAGCTCATGTGGTGTGGCTGGCCCCCTCCCTGTGCAGCAGCTGCCAGAGCTGGTAAATTGAGCCCCATGGGGAAAGGCAGGGGCAACAGTTGAGAACTGCAGGGAGAGGCTGCTGCTTTCCGGGAGGAGAGATTAAGGAAAAGGTGGGGGAGGCCTTCTGGGTGAAGGTGTGACAAGAGCTCTTCTGGGGGCGGCCAAACCTTTAAATTGTGCCCCCCACTATTGTCAGGTGTGGGTTGTCTCTGCCTGGCAGTACAGTAACCCAGCTGTGTGGAGCAGAGCCTGTGGCTGGGCTCTGGAGGGGAGGAGGATGCAGACATCTGGGCCGGGGGCGCCCCATGGCTGGGCTTTGAGGGGAGGAGGTGCGGGTATTTGGGCAGCCCCCTCCACCTCTCCCCAGATACACCCTCCCAGTACACACACACCCCTCCAGCACTCCCAAAATACCCACTCAGCTCCCCATCCCCACAGCAGTGACCTCTATTTGGGAACTTGAAATATGATAACCCTAAGGGGACAGGGCAAAAAAAGGTTTCCCTCAAGATGTGCCCACCTGGCTCATGTGACATACCCAGACTGAGCCTCCCAACAAAAGCATAGCAGAGAAACAGGAACTGAGTTGTCATAGGGGTTTCTAGGAGAATCTTTTTTGTTGTCTGTATTGTTACAGACATACTTGCTGACAGGTACTTTGAAATAAATTACCAAAATAACTGAACCTGGTGTGATTATATTCTGTTTTTGACAAAATATGCATAATTTTTAAATATTGGGTGCAGTTTTTTTTTTTTTTCGGGTGCAGAATTCCTGCAGGAGTACTAAGGCACACAGGAGCAATTGCCTTATCTTCTACTTTTCCTAATTTGTCTCTTTTCTTATTTTCTCTTGGGTACCTGGAATGGTAAACATGGAAAATGAAATGTCTTTGCATCTCTTTAGCCAGGGATAATCCAAGGCCTCTTTAAATTCAGTTAGTGTGCTATGTACTCTGTAGAGCTGGTAAGAAGATAAATTGTAAGATATTCAGAGCAAAGACTTAAGTAGAAATAAACAAAGATGGAGGCAAAAAAGATGCTGAGGTAAGTGCTATAGAAAGCCCTCAGAAATAGCAAGCAAGGCAGCAAACTGGTATAAGCCATGTGAAGTGAGGCATGAGTCTTGTTGGTTTCATAGCTGATTTTGATAAACTCATTCTCTTTCCCTCCTGCACCTCCCCATCTACCCTGATGCCTCGAACTGGTCATTCCCCATTGCCACCCTATGTTAAAGGACCCTCCACCTTGTATTCTGCATTTACCCTGTTGCAGCTGACAGTGATGCAGTTACTAAAAAGCAGCCACTTAGAAGACACCTCAAAGATCCAATTATCCAAAATTAGCCTCTGAGGCTCACTGGACTAAAGGCCTCCCCCAAAACCTCTCCTATCTCCCTCTCCATCTCTAAGGTTAGAATTTTCAAAAGTTCTCAGCACCCGTAATTTGGGGACAGAATTTCAAAGGAGCTGTGCACTCTGGCTACTGAGTTCTGGCCATAAATATCACTTATAGAACAATTCCATGTATACTGTATGGAATCTAATGATTTCAAACATTTATTGTGAGAATAACCCCTGCTTTGTCTTCAGTTAACCATACCATTGTGCTCAGGTGCGAAACTTCCACCTTGCGCCCCCCTCCCCCAGCCCTGCGGCAGCTCCCCGCCCCCCCTCCGCCCTGAGGTGCCCCCCCCGCGGCAGCTCCACCCCCTGCCCTGAGGCGCCCCCCCCCCCCCCCGCGGCAGCTCCCGACCCCAGCTCACCTCTGCTCCGCCTCCTCTCTGAGCACGCCGCCCCCGCTCTAATTCTCCTCCTCTCCCAGCTGATTGATGCTGCAAGCCTGGGAGGCGGGAGAAGTGGAGCGGCGACGGTGTGCTCGGGGAGGGGGCATAGGAATGCCGTAAAAAAAATAATTGGGGGCAGCGCTTTTTGGCGCCCCCAAATCTTGGCGCCTTAGGCAACCGCCTAGTTTGCCTAAATGGTAGCACCGGCCCTGATTGTGCTGGTTTCTTTGTGAAGGACTCAGTTGTGTTCCAAATTAACCTCTGTATTTTAAGAGTTTCAACTTTCACTTTCATTGGCTGGGTCTTTTGGGAATGTCTTTGTCTTAAACTGTTACGGCTTCCTGGTTTTATTTTTATGGAGAAGTGTTCTAAGTTCTTAAAAGTTTCAGTTTCAGATGGTTATGTTTGTTCATTAATGTTTTTAATGTCCCTTGCTGAATTGCTGTCACACTTTTACTGTCTCTCACATCAGGCTCACAGCTTGGAATTTGTCTCACTGTAATGAAAACTCGGGACTGTGACCTAAATTCTAATGGTATAAAATACTCAATCACTACATTGTACACATTGCAGTTAATTGAGTGTGTTGTTGGCACAAGGTTTTGCTTTTTGTGGGGTTTTTTTTGTTTTTTTTTGTTTTAATTTTTGCTGCTTGAGTTATGTACAGATTTCATGGAATAGCAAGGCTAAATAGGCCTGTTAGGAGGAAAAAGATTGTGTGCTGAATCAAATCAGCAACAGAGAGGGTAAGGATAAAAGATGTCTTATGGTGCTTATTTCTAAAGGAATAGAAGCCTACTGACTACAGCCAGTGGTGCTGCTGGTAAATCCCTGTTAGCTTTGAATATTGTGGGACACTTGGCTAGTTATTGGGTTTAATGAAGTTTGTCCTCTAAGTGATGAAAGGCTGAGTTTTTCCATCAAACCTATGAAGCCAGTGCATCCAGCATTTATCAGATTTGATGCATGTACTACCTCTCTCTAAATATATCATCAGTTCATTTAAAAATACAAATGACAATGATCCTCAGTCCACAAAATCTAAAAGGAAAACAACTGTTTATGGTTCACTTTCAGAAAAGCCTAGCTAAATAGATGACATTTTCATTGTGACCTGCATCAAGTCAATATTGGGGATGGGGAGGACATGGAGGATAGAGCTGAAGGAGGAGACAGAAGGTTCATTGGTCAGATGGAAAAGGAGAGGGGAATGCAGGAGACAAAGATCAGAGATGCTTGGGCTGAACGATGTGAGGCCTTGAAGGCAAGGACAAGGAGAATGAGAATTGATAAGAGAATATATAAGAATTACCTACTTTGGAGATGTTAAAGCATTGATAACTGTGGCAAGATCCATGTCTGATGGGAAAGGTCACAGTCTTCCCAGCCAAGGACTGCTGTTGCAGAGGTGCGGGGAAAGACTGTTGATTGCTGCTTCTATCTGGACACCCAGAATCAGTTGTGAATCAAATGGACTCCTAGTATGAACTTTGGTAATAAAAGATGCCCCTATGCCTTCAAATGAAGGGGCCACTTGCTGTCTTCAATCCACCAGCATCACCTCTGTTTCACTTTCTATTACTCAGCTCTTTCCAGCCCTCATTATCAGCCAACACTGGAAAAGCCTAGTGACTAGGGGCTGATCAAAAACTTTCTGTTGAAACTCTATTAGATGGAAAATTCAGTTTTCAATTAAGCAAACATTTTTGTGGAATCTGTCTGCTTTCTTAGAAAGCTTTAAGTTTTTCACTGGAAAACTGAAAAAAATGGTCAGATTTCCAGTTAAATGTGTTTGGTTTTCAGTTGGGCAACATTATTTGACTAGCCTTACTAGTGACCACATCTGAGTCCATTGAAATAGTGGTGTAGACTGACTATGCAACATCAGTACATTATTAGATTTGTAGCCCCAAACTGTCTCCATTAGCAGACACACACATCTTGAACAAAAGAGGAGACAGAATGGAGCTTTTCAGTATTTTACTTGACTGAGCACTCAGGGCAGATGATACCTAATACTAGACACTCATTTCACCTAGAAAGAAAAGACAAGAACAGAGTTAGCCAAGCCTGTTTGTTGCTGCCTGAGTCCTTGGACATCTCATTGTCCATGGTATCAAAGGCTACTGAGAGATCTAAAAGAATCTAATTGGACACCTACCTGCCTTTTGTCCAATGGGAAAAGTTAATTGACCAATGAAACTATTGCTACCTCTTATACTGCATTTCAAGGGGTCACAGAAGTCTGAAGACATCAAGGTATTGCCAGAGTTGCTGCAATACTACCTTGTCAATAATTTTCTCACCGAAAGGAAGATAAGACAGGACAATAACTGGTGAGATTCAGTGTCAGGAGTGACTGTTGCAGCAGGAGCCTAAAAATCACTCATTTGTGAGTGAATATTGCCTACTTCAAGAATGGCATTGACACAACCAATATTTCCTCTGCAAGTTTTGATCAAAAATTTAAATTGTATGGATCCTACATAATCCTACTGCTGGATGGTTGATTTCTTTAAAGGCTCTTTTTCTGTTAAATAGTCTATTGTGTGATTTTTTCTTCCTCCCTGCCCCTTCAATATTTTAATTTTGTGGGAATCTGAAAGAGAAAATCAGCAGGACAGATGCGTTAAATACAAATTATAATAAGGGATTTGATATTCCTTTCCCTTTCTGCCACAGACCTTTACCTTAAATAAATAATAATGTTTAATTTAAGGCCAAGAATCTGCCTCTCTTCAGCATGTTGGCATTTGCAGCTTCTTAAAATTGGTCTGTGATTCACCCTGATTTCACATCTTCAGATTCAAATTTGAAATGAGTACCACATTACTATCTGCTTGCTTTACATAGTACATTTTTGCAACAACGGGAAGCAAGTTGAATTCAGCATTCAGATAGCTTGTTCTCTTATCAACAAAGCAGCCTTCATTATGAGACATCCCTGTTTATCTAACCTCTTTCTGTTCACACTGTCTGAATGCACTGTCAGCCTCCTCTGGGTTATTATGGCTACGGTAATGCCTGTGGAGAACAGCTCTCTGCAAGGAACATTTGTTTTTCAGATTAAGCTTCTGAACATCATCCCCTTTTCAGGGCTTTTTAAAGTAATACAAGAAAAAACTCTCAAATGCTTAAAAAGGATTTGTGACATTGAATGAGGATTTGGCCCACTGTCTTTTGCTAAAAGAGTCCCGCTAAACAATGTTTCTGACTAAAGGCTAAATCCCCTTCAAACCCACAGAAGGCAGGAAGGGTAAGCCATTACCTCAGTTCCTGAACTACTGCCACTGTATCATATTGTTCCATCTAGGTCTAGGGTCTGTGGAAGATTGGATATGGAAGGGGGGAATGGCTTGACAATGTCACAGAAAGGCAGGGATCCACAGGTGACAAACCCACAGACAGTTATCATACTGTATTGTGCTCCACATAAAACTTTGCCTTCTGATAAGCCTGATCCCTTCTGCATATGAACATTGCTCTTTGTGGTGTAGAAAAGCAGTGGAATGAAGGTTGCTACTGTCTGACATACAGAAGTAACATGCAATGCTAAATGTATTTGAAGTCCTGAAGTCCTTCAAAAAGAATGTTCTGCACAATGTAAGTTCCCTTAATGTCTGCTTTTAGCCAGCCCTTCATTTCAGTCAACTATGCAGTAGCCATTGAAGAGAGATAATTACGCAGTGGAGGTGAATATAGTACATAGCTGCTTTTACACTTTGTGTACCATTTCCTCTCTTTGACTCTTCTTCATGAGTTGTGAGCTATTCTGTTCCCTTTGTACCATGTAAGCAGAAGGTAGCATATCTGGCTATCTTACCTTTATTCAAAGGTGCCCATGACCATTACATCTATGGATCTAAGTTATGTATTCCATTAACAAATATTGTGACTGATGTTTCTGAAAACATGATAGCAGCAGATTTATAAGAATGTGCCATTTTAATACTCCTTATATAAATACATTGATAGAGTTTTGGCATATGTTGGTCACCATTTCACTATATTGTTTAAAATACAACAAAAAATCCACTTGTGGCTAGTTTTGTTCTTTCTCCCTATGCTGATAAATGGATGGAGGCTCTACATTAATGCCACAGAACTAAGCCGCCCTCAGATAAGTGACAGACCTATATGGGAAATGACTATCGGAGTCTGATTGCTAAAACCACTCTAGTCTTTGTCACTAAAGTAAATATATATTGCTTTTCTATTTATGCCTTTCAGATATGATAAAATGCATTTCAGTTCTCAAGATCACACAAACCACAACTTGCTCTGTTGAAATACTCCTACATTTGACTTAAAAATCTATGTTAAGAGAATGCTAATGTTGCACCATTAAGCAGTAAGTTATGAAAAGCCAAAGTGAAAGATTGTACCTTCTGTCTATTGCTATAAGGAGCAGCACAAAGCTACAAGCTGACACCATTTCCCCCTCCCTCATTGGCTCAGAGAGAACAATCCCTGTGTGAAAAAGAATTCAAAATGGCTTTTGCTAACCTTCCTGACCACAAAAGTATAGACCAAATTACTCAAAGAACCAGAATCAAACCAACCCAGCACAAAAAATTTACAAAAGTAACATGACATGGCTAATGAGAAATATTATTCACATAACTTGCTTTTAAATGTTGATTTCATTTTTGTTTGGAAAATTCTCTCTGCTTATAAATACAGATGTAATTTGATGGGAGGAAAGGGAAGAAAGGCTAGAAATATTTAGATACTTTTCCCAGCATCCCAATGAGGCTTTTAACCACTAGTTAAAGGAAAGGAAAGTAAGGAAAGTAAGTGTTATTATTAGCACACTATGAAAGATTAAGGTTGATCCTCATTCTAACAAGTTAATGTAAACTGTTGAACTCCACTGGGTATGAGGAACTTTGTGGAGTTTCTATCCTCAATGATTTGAGCATCATATATGACAAGAAACTGTAATTAAAAACTTCAGTTTTTCAAAGAAGCTTCAAGAGAATTGGTTTTAACAACTCTACATCAAAGCCTAGGTTTATATATGGGATAAACCTTTCAGATTATAAAACACAATACACCCTAAAAACTGGTATGTCATTTCAGGAAGAATAGCCACATAATGTGGTGCAACTGAAAACATTTGAGAACAATGAATGGGAGTCAGAAATTATGTGTGGATACTGTCATGTGATTTTGGGTGGAATGCAACCACAAATACTTTATTTCTTGTATTATATAGTGATGTGGGGTCAGAGAAAGCTGTCTATTGGAGATTTACAGTTTTCAGTGGAAAAGAGCTGAAAGCAGGATTGGCTCATTTTAAGTCATAACACAACACAAATATATCCCTTTAAACAGACAAAGAACTTGATTGTGGGAGGTGCTGAATACCCTCACCTCCCCTTGGAAGAGAAGGGCACTCAGCATCTTAAACAATGGGGTTCATATTGAGGAGGAAAGGAAGGAGGCAGCTTGGATGAATATGAGCTGTAAAAAGAGTATATTGTTATACTGTGCTTAAAGGGAATAGAAGTCAAACTTATTTACACCACTATTTAACAGCCCGCCCCCAAAATAAAAACAACTGTATGAAAAGATTATGTGCATTTCCTTCTTTTCACCCATCCAACATTTTGTTTAACCATAATTCCACCGAGTTTTGTTGCTTTGGTTGGAATTTGGTTTTTGATTATATAAATGATTGATTTATGAGTATTATGTGAAGGCATGAAAAGGCATAGAATTGTGCAGTTTATGCCCTGGAGTGAGTAGGTCACCCTGAGTGTATGGGTCATGGACTTTCGTTCGGTTTAAACTCAAGCTCAGCTGGGGTGAGGGGGAGGGGATTAATCTGTTTTAGAAACCTGTTTTGCTCTGGATTCCACTCATTGGAGAATCTTCCTCCTGTGTGGAGTAATTCTGTGGAACTGGAACAAATGAGGGCAGTCCAAACCTGACTTCACAGTAAGGCCTGAGCAGACCCTTTCCCAGGACATATCAATGGTTTGGGGGCACTCCAGTGTTCCCCAGTTGGAAAATGGCCTCTTGGGGGACATCACAGCTGGAATAATTTACAGTAGCTTTGAGACTGCTCTAAATTACACTGAAGGCCAAATTGTGACCCATGACAGCCCCAGGGATTGGGGGAAGAACAAAGATGGGTTAGTCATCTTGCTCTGTCTCACCTCCCATCTCTGTTTTACTTAGCTCTGGTCTACACTGGGCGGGGAATCGATCGGGGAAGTTACGCAACTTCAGCTATGTGACTAATGTAGCTGAAGTCAACGTACTTAGATCGACTTACTGTGGTGTCTTCACCGCGGTGAGTCGACTGCGCTTAGGAGTCGATTTATCACGTCTAGACTAGACACGATAAAGCGATCCCCGCTGGATCGCTGCCCGCCGATCAGCCGGGTAGTGTAGACATACCTTTAGATCCAATGAGCAGAATTCTGAGGATCTTGGCTGCTGAGAAAATGGTGAAGAGAGCAAAGAGCTGAGGGGAAAAATCACAGTAAAAGTAGAAATAGTCTATTTAGCCAACTGAAGGAAAAGTGGATAAAAGAGAAAATATTGGCACAGTTAAGGCTGAAACAGGCATGATGATAAAGCACATGAAGGAATAAAGGTAAAACTAAATAAATGCTTTCAGGGAATACTTACAGCAGGAGGGAACAACCAAGATCAAACTATTGAAAAGATGCTTGTATCATCTTTTGGTAAATCATGTTATCTTTCATATTATAGCAAAAACAGTTTATTGCTTTTAAGAGACAGTCATCAGCTTACTGGACAGTATTCATTCTGAATAAGGACAAAAATCAGAAAGAAATGTGTTTTTATATGGCTGATTGGAATATTTATTTCTTCTCTCCTTAAACATTTCTCCCCATTAGGCTGTGATAATATTGCAGTACCACAGAGGTTAGAAGAGATTTCAAATAGTTAGTCACTCTCTCCATTCACTTCTGCAAGACATAGTTCAAGAGTTGCCATTGTTTCTGCTTTCTTTGTTAAAGCCAGCATGTCACTGGTAAATTACAGAATTTACAGCTATATTAATACTAGCTCTCCACATTGGCTGATAAAATCTTGCTATGTTATCAACAAGATTTCCAGATATTTCTGATAGTTTTACTTGCCAAATGGTTTTTAGCCATCAAACAAAAATATCATCTCACTTTGTGACAGTGGGGGTCAACAATATTCAGTATCATACATCTGCAATAATAATAAAATAATAATAATATCTAGCTCTTATATAGCACTAACATGCTGAAATGATCTACATTATATTTGTGCATTCCTTTATAAGCAAGTCTGAATCATCCCTATCTCTGTGTATTGGAGAAGATTAGTTTTCAGTGGTTCTCTGTCACTGCTGCAGCATAGCCAAGAGAGACTAGAGTATATTTGGGCTTTTACATGGAAAAAGTTTTGAGCAGCAATTTTCACTAGCAAAATAAAAGCTGTAAGATTTCACTTAAAACAAAAGATGCCAATAGTTATACAACTTCTCCTTCTTAAATGAGTTGGTGAATTAATTCCAACGTACACTGGACAGATATCCAAATCCCAAAAAACATTGCCATATTTTAATTTCACACTAATTCTCAGTCTTGACGTCATTTGCAGCACAAAGGGCTGAAATGTACATGGAGAACCACCTTCTCCTCTCTCTCACCAATGAATGGCTATGGCAAGCGTTAGAAGTCAATCGGTCAAACACGTCCTCAGGTTGTTAGAGGATGGCTCTAATTTGTTTAATTGGGTAATGGCTTCTAAGAAGCCTCTCTGCCAGTCTGGACTTCAATGTGTTTTGACCCTGCATGATTTATCTATTCCCTACCTCCTCCCCCTCTCCCCGATCCTGGAATTCCTCCATCCTGTGAAGTAGAGAAGCAGGTGGCATAGAGCTGGCTATGCTAGGTGAATCCCCACGTTCTGCCTTAAGGCAGTTTTAAGTCTCCCTTGCACCACTGGAGGAGCGAAAAGGGGATTGAGGAGAAGCCTTTGAGATCTTCCCTAATTTAAAACCCTTCAGTTGCTGATGTAGATGATCCAAAGAGGTAGGTAGAACAAAAGCAAGTGGAAAGAGGAACTTCAGATAAAAGGAAATTGTTTCTTTTAAAATGAAGTTTTAATATTATGTGAGATTTGACACTTCTAACGATATCAAATCACAGCACTAAAACCTTGATCCCAAATCCATTTAAATCATTGGGGGGTTTTCAGTGTGATGTCAAGCTTGTGTTTGGGTAAATTAGGATGCACAATGTGAAATTATCCAATGAGGGCCCAAGACTATATTAAAAGGAATCAGACAATCTGCCTCATCTGTGGCTGCATTATGCAGAACGGGAACAGAGTTTACTACCAAGTCAAAAAATCAATTAGAAGGTAAAAACATAATTTTAATTTAGTAGAAATAGTGTGTCAGAATTTATTGTGCATTTGGTAAATTGCTCCTTCCCCATGGCTCTGAACTCCACAACATAGCTATGAATCGACTACTGTTTCCCCTGGACCAATGGTTCTATCGGCCTCAAAAGATTTATCCATATGTAACCCTTTTCCATTTAAACTAATCTGTGTGTAAAAGGGGGTTATTTAGGGAAGGTTAAAGTGGTCTACTTTCAGGCTGAACAGCTTATTCCACAGATTTTATGCACAAAGAAAAATCCAAAGCAATATTACAGCAATAGAGCCAGAAGCTGCATGAATGCCCCATGTATAATACACTGGAGTTCTTGTATTTTAAGGTTGGTAGTTAGAGAAAAAACATGGATTCTACAGTCATCACTTGCACGCTTGGAAATTACAGTGAGTCTAATTTATATCTTGTATAGTTTTAAATGCTTTATAAAAGCAGATAGTGAAAGGAAGCAGGACGAACAGCTACCAACTAATCAATAGTGAATGCAGATAAGAAAAAGAAAGGGCACAGTAGACAGCAACTAACTCCATGGGGGCTGATTGGCTTTGCTTGTTTGGGTTATATCACTGTCACTGGGTTAATTTTTCCCAATGTTTACAGGATGACTCATCTGCCAGAGAAATGCACTTTTTGTTTCTGGCTAGGGCATGATGCCCTCTAAAGGGTCTGAGACTCACAACATTTGCTACGAATGTTACCAAAAATTAACTGTAATTAATTAGCTGTAAAGGAATTGGGGAGGAAGGTTAGATGCAATTTGACCAATTTAATTCTATTTATTTTTAGTAACTTCTCTTTCTTTCACATTGTCTTTGGTTGCCTATTAATTTTTTACCGGCCATCTATGTATATTAGTACATGAATTATTTCATTTACATTATTGACTGTCTAGCAATTATTGTTATTCTAAGAGAGCTCACTCCTCATAAAAAAATGAGAAAATCAGTAACTATAAAAAACAGTCACAGTTTGTCACTAGTGCAAGATTAGAGGCCATTTAGAAAAGTTTGGCCCTCAGTTGCTGCAGTATCCAGAATGCTAAATAGGCCATGTTCCACTGAAGTCTTCATAAGGATAATCTGTCCTGAAACATATTGCACAAGATTCTGCATGTAACCACATTGTAATGGCTAAAGATACATATGATAATTGCTTTGCCTTTTAATGCAAAGCCATTTAATTTTGGATCAATACTAACCACTTTCTCTCAAACAAAATAACTAAGCTTTACCTGGGCCTAACCAAGTTATCATAGTATAATCAGTATTCTAAGAGCCAAGCAGCAGGTTGTCCTCAGATGTCATTTTTAAATCTCCTATGTACTGTATCCTTTATAAAATCTTGCTCATGAGTTACAAATATAAAAGGATTTCAAACCACAGTGAATCAGATACGTGTTTCTTTAACTATAACATGAAGAATTCAGCTTGCAACAGATTCTTTTAGCGATAGTCTGTTGATTTAACTTAAAAAATCTTTAAAGCCTAATTCCTCTCTCCTTTTTTTTTTTGGTAAATGACGTTTTCTGGATTTTATTAAGTGTGATAACTAATTTTCTCCCAATTTAAAAATTCATTTCAAATTTTAGCTGGACTCTATGACAACCTGTATCCACTTTGGTCTAGATTGATCTCTGAATTATTTCCAGTAATTGGTAAAAATATCACTATATAAAACACAAAACAATTCACTGGTTAGCATGCATTTATTGTCTGTTTCCTTTTTAGTGATAGTATTTTACATGCCAATAACACCATTCAGTTGAAGATCTCAAAGGGCCTGATTGTGGAACTCTTACTCATAATGGTGAGCATTTACTCAGGTGAATAGAAGTTCCACAATAATTTATAAACCGAGGACTAGATTTAGCCCACAATTCTGCCAGCTGCCACGGAGACCCAATCTCTGAGCTTTCAGCAGCCAAAAGTCTGGTTAACAAAGAGCTTCCACCTGTATTCTCCCAAAGTGCTCACAATTGGGATGTGCAAATAACTTATTTTTAAGTTCACTGGCAGTTCAAAAAAAATAAAAGGAAAATACATTTTGGGTCAACCCAAAAAATGTTTTTCAGAATTTTTGATCAATTAAAAGTTCAGAAAACATTTTGTTTCAGGTTGAATGAAGAGTTTTGTTTAGATTGTGGGCATTTCTAAGTATTTTTAATGAAAGAAAAGACAATGAAGGGCTAGATTCACCAAATCACCCAGTGTTGCCCTGTCCAGTGAGTGCCCTAACCACCAAGCTATAGAGCCATTATCACTCTCTGACTCACTGCATATTTAATTGTACAGAGTGGAACAGATTCAACAGGAGAGATTCTACAAACACACAAATGCCCTATAACCCAGTACTGAGAGAACCAATCATTTTTAAAAATAATTTGAAACTTTCCTTTCTGTCCATCCCAGATGGGGTGAATCAAGCCCATAAATTAGCAGATCCTTCTGACCATTCAATTAACTGAGGCATAATGAGGTTAAATTAACTGTATTTTAAATACAACCCAGCTGTCTTGACTCCCGCTCTATACACTAACCATTTGGCTGTGCTTCCACCCTCTTTGCCAATAAACCAAGTGCACTGATAGTGTAGTGCTCGCCACACCACTTAAGACTGCAAAATAAAGAAGAAAAACTAGAAGGAAATAGGAAAAATAGTATTCAAATGAAGGAAGACATCTCTAACTATCATTCAGATTTTAGCCAACATTATATTCTTCTCCCATCAAACGTATCTTTCACAAAAGCCCAGTATTTGTGAGAATTTCCTTCTTAGTAGAATATCATCATCATCATCACTCCCATAACGGCATTGGTCGTTGGGGCACCATCATTGATGAGTAATCAACCAATTGTCTCCACCCCTGATGATTGTGTGTCAGTGCTTGAGTCTCCGCGAAGTCCATTCCTGTCCACTCTTTTATGTTGTCAATTCATCTCTTCTGAGTACCTCTTCTTCTCTTCCCCTGCACTGTCCCTTGGAGTATGATCTTGGATAGGCCAGATGATCTTGTTACATGGCTGTACCACTTCAGCTTGGGCTTCTTCAGTTGTCAGGAGGTCTTCATATGACCCAGCGCATTGGTTGATGATGTTGTGGACCTCTTCATTAGTGCCGTGGTTGAAGTAGGAGATGCCCAGGATTTTATGGAAGCATCTCATCTCTACTACCAGTATTTTCCATTAAAGTTCTGCCATAAGGGTCCATGTCTTGCACGCATACAGAAAAATGGAGATGACTTATGTGTTCAGCAGTTTCAGTTTGGATTCCAGGAAGATGTTCTTATTCCTCCCAACAGGCTTTAGCTTTGCCACTGCTGCTGTTGTTTGTGCAGTTCTTGCTCGAATTTCTGCCTCGGATCCTTTATCAGTGATGATTGCCCCCAAATACTTGAACTGTTTCACTGTCTCCAGCTCTTGCCCACTGACAGTGATATGTGAGCTGATCCTGTAATGTTTGTTTGTCATCAGCTTGGTTTTCTCTGCACTGATTTCCATGACGTATTTTACAGAGGTTTCATCCAATCATTTCACAAGGTTTGCAAGTTCATCTTCGCTGCCTGCTAGGCCATCAATGTCATCAGTGAACTGAAGATTTGAGATTGTTCGCTCCCCAATTCTGACTGTGCATGTGTGATCTTCTAGGGCATCAGTCATTATGCGCTCCAAGTAGATGTTGAACAGTGTGGGCGAAAGAAGGCAGCCTTGCTGGACTTCAACAGTGGTGTGAAACCACTCTCTGATTGTACCATTGGCGAGAACTGCACTGCTGGCCTTGGCATGCAGTTGTTTAATGGTAAGAATAAGCTTACAACCAACATTGTACTTCTTCATGGTTGCCCAGAGACCTTCATGCCATACCCTGTCAAATGCCGTCTTGAAGTCAACAAAGACATGGTAGATGTCCTGCTGGTGTTGTAAGTACTTCTCACATAGAACACAAAGGTTGAAAATCTGTTCTGTAGAATAAGCCTATCAACTTTCAGATAAGCAGTTTAGACTCATAGACTTTATGGTCAGAAGGAAGCATCATGATAACCTATTCTGTCCTCCTGCACATTGCAGGCCAAAGAACCTCATCCACCCCCTCCCCCGTGAAATAGACTCCTAACCTCTGGATGAGTTACTGAAGTCCTCAAATCATGGTTTAAAGACATCAAGTTGCAGGTTTAAACTAGTTTAAATGGTGAATTCTCTGTTAGTGACCCATGCCCTTTGCTGTAGAGGAAGGTGAAAAACCCCAGGGTCTCTGCCAATCTGACCCGGTGAAAATTCATTCCCGACCCCAAATATAGTGATCAGTTAGATCCTGAGCCTGTGGGCAAGACCCACCAAGCAGACACCTGGGAAAGAATTCTCTGTAGTAACTGAGTCCTCCCCATCTAGTGTCCCGTCTCTAGCCATTGTAGATTTTCACTACTGGCAGTCTCCGATGGGCCACATGCCATTGTAGGCAGTCCCATCATACTATCAAGTTCAGTCTTGAAGCCAGTTAGATTTTTTTGCCCTCACTGCTTCCCTTGGAAGGCTGTTCCAGAACTTCACTCCTCTGATGATTAGAAACCTTTGCCAAATTTTGAGACTAAACTTGTTGATGGCCAGTTTATATCAGTTTGTTCTTGTGTCCACATTGGTGCTTAACTTAAATAACTCCTCTCCTACCCTGGTATTTACCCCTCTCTTGTATTTGTAGAGAACAATCATATCTCTCCTCAGTCTTCTTTTGGTTAGGCTAAATAAGCCAAGCTCTTTGATTCTCCTGTCATAAGGTAGATTTTCCATTTCTCGGATCATCATAGTAGCCCTTCTCTGCATCTGTTCCAGTTTGAATTCATCTTTCCTAAACGTGATAGAGCAGAATTACACACAGTATTCCAGAGGAGGTCTCACCAGTGCCTTGTATAACGGTACTAACATTTCCCTGTCTCTATTGGAAATACATCACCTGATGAATCCTAGGACTGAATAAGCCTTTTTCACAGCCACATCACTTTAACAGCTCATAGTCATCCTGTGATAAACCAATACATCTAGGTCTTTCGCCTCCTCTGTCGCTTCCAACTGATAAGTTCTCAGTTTATAGCAAAAATTCTTGTTGTTAGTCCCTAAATGCATGACCTTGCACTTTGCACTATTAAATTTCATCCCATTTCTATTACTATTACTATTTACAAGGTCATCCAGATTTTCTTGTACGATATCTCAGTCCTTCTCCGTATTGGCTATACCTCCCAACTTTGTGTCATCCACAAATTTTATTAGCGCACATTCACTTTTTGTGCCAAGGTCAGTAATAAAAATGTTAAATAAGATTGGTCCCTAGACTGATCCCTGACGAACTCCACTAGTAATCTCCCTGCAGCCTGAGAGTTCACCTTTCAGTATGATCCATTGTAGTTTTCCCTTTAACCAGGACCTTATCCACCTTTCAATTCTCATATTAATTCCCATCTTCTCCAATTTAACTAATAATTTCCCATGTGGATAGTAAGTGCCTTACTGAAATCCAGCTAGATTAGATCTAGTGCATTTCCTTTATCTAAAAAATCAGTTATCTTCTCAAAGAAGGATATCAGGTTGGTCTGTCACAATCCTTTTGTAAAATCATGTTGCATTTTATCCAGATTACTGTTCACCAATATGTGCTTAATTACTTTCTCTTTCAAAATTTGTACCAAGACCTTGCATACAGTTGATGTCAAACTAACAGGCCTGTAGTTTTCTCGATTACTTTTATTCCCTTTCTTAAAAATAGGAACTATATTAGCAATTCTCTAGTCATAGGGTAGGACTCCCAATTTTACAGATTCATAAAAAATACTTGCTATTGGGCTTGAAATTTCATGTGACAGTTCCTTTAATATTCTTGGATGGAGATTATTTGGGCCCTCTGGTTTAGAGCTATTAAGCTGTTTGAGTTTGACTTTTACCTAGGATGTGGTGATTTCTACATCTGTATCCTTGTTGCCATTAGGCACCCTGCCACTACCCCTAAGCTCTTCATTAGCCTCATTAAAAACTGAGGCAAAGTATTTGTTTAGGTGTTGGACCATGCTTGGATACTGTTTAATATCTACCCCATCCTCACTGCTTAGTGGTCCCACTTCTTCTTTCCTTGTTTTTTTCTTATTTATATGGCTATAGAACCTTTGACTGTTGGTTTTAATTCCCATTGCAAGGTCCAACTTTGCTTGGCTTTTGGCAGTTCTCACTTTATCCCTATACTTTACGACCACCAAGAGGTAGCATTCCTTGAATTAACTCGTGATCACTCAAACCAAGATTATCCTCTACAACCAGTTCTTCTATGAGGTCCTCACTACTCACCAATAACAAATCTAAAATGGCATTCCCAACTTGCCTTCTCTAAGCTAAAACAAAACTCTTCCTGAGATAATGTTTTATAAATATTGAATTTTAGTGGGCTAAATTTGGCTTTCATTTCCACAGTATAAATTTGGGGTAAAGTCATTGAAATCAAATAAAGAAAAATATACATATACAGAAAAGCCAACCCAGAGGGAGGACTGACTGATTATAAATTAATAACATTCTCAATTTCTATAGCACATTCTGTCTGAGAATCTCAATCACTTTACAAATATTATAAAAACAGATTTAACAATATTCCTGTGAGATAGGCATTATCTCATTGTATAAACAGGGAAACTGAGACACAGAAGTTTGGTGAGAAAAATTCTCCAGAAACTTCTCCTTGTAGTCAGTATCATAACCACTATTAACTAGTATAATTCAAATGCTATCTACCAGGTGTCCCAATATTATTTTATTTTGCCATGCATTTGGTTTCTCGTACTTTTAGATTGCTCAGAAAAGAATTAGGTAGTTGGAACCATAGATGCTTAGCACCCACTGGCAGCCAGCCCCCCCCCCCATCCCCCCAGTGCCTTCTGTCCACCGGTGGCCCCGCCGATCTACTCCTCCCCGTCATTTCCAGTGCCTCCTGCCCATCACAATCAGCTCTTCCACAGCATGCAGGAAGCGCTTGCAGGGGGGGGGGGAGAGGAGTAGTGGGGATGGGGCATGCTCGGGGAGAGGGTGGAACTGGGCAGGAAGAGGTGGGGTGGAGCAGGGGTGGGAATCGGCGGGCAGGGGTGGAAGCTTGGGGAAAAGAGTGAAGTGGGGGCAAGGTCTGGGGCAGAACGGGGGTGGAGAACCCCTGGGGCAAGGAGGAAGATGACATGTGGTTGGAAGTAAAAAAAGTGGTTGTCCAGAGTTCTCTGTTTCTATGCTACTGAACTGGGGAGCCCTGCCAAGGTACCTTGTAGGTGAGCTCCATATTAGGGCTTGGTATACTGCCCATTAGCCTCTGTCATCACCTGAATTTTTTCATTGTCAGCTACTGACATTTAATTTATCTGAGGTTACAAGGATGTTTGAAGTATTATGCAGTAGCTTACAATAGGTTTGTTATGATCATGGGAGAAAGTGAGGAGAGGGTGCATTCTTGTGGTCACTTATGTTTTAATAAGCATTCTCCACAAACCTTGACAAAGGTTTGTGTCAACATAAGTTTTATTGTTTTGATTTTTTCTTGAAAAAGTTCCCTTAAACTTAATTCAAGATTGTAGGGAATTAATAATTCCTCAGCAGTTACATTTTTCACTTGACTGGTGCTCCTAGATGTCAGGGGGAGGGCATTAAAGTCTATGCCTACCTTTGAAAACCCTTCATTTCATACGGTGAGAAACATAAATCCCCTGCAGATCCATATTATTGTAGTACAAAGTTCTTGCAATTTCCCTTTTCATGGCAATACATTACTGCAACACTGTATGTGTTCCTTAAATCACTGCTTTCTGCGTTAACAGCCATGACTACAAGTTTACACTTCATTGGTTTCTTTTTGAGCTGGCAACAATGCTTTAAGTTAGTTATAATGGAAGACTTTTAGTGTTGGCACTGGTCCAAAGCAAACAAAAGAGGCATGTTCTTTTCAGTGACAATGAAGGGTAAATTCAGTATAGTCTATTCAGGTATTTCTATACTGACAGAGTTACAGCGCCAGCAGTTACAGCGCCGCTCAGAGAGCACTGAAGGGAAACCACTGTTGTGTGTTCACACTGACAGCTGCCTGCGCAATAGCGTGTTCACACTTGCAGCAGTATTCAGAGCGGTGCTATCCCACAGAACATCTCTTCCTTTTCTGCCGCTAAGAGTTGCAAGAAGGCAGAGAGGGTCGCGGGGCATCCCAGGTCGTGTCCCAATGACCTGTGATGCATTGCTTCACATCCCAGCAATCTAGGGTGACCAGATGGGATGAAGAAAATATCGGGACACGTGGGGGGGGGGGGGGGCAAAAAAAAAAAGCAGCGGAGCAAAAGAAACAAAAACTGGAGTGCGAAATATCAGGACAAACTGGGGATAAAATCTGGACAAATGCCTAAATATCGGGACAGTCCCTATTTTGTCTGGACATCTGGTCACCCTACAGCTATCCCTGTGCTTCTGTCCGCATTTGATGCCGTCTTTCAACGGTGTGTGTACTGCGCACTCTGCCTCTTCGGTCTGCAGGAATGGAGCCTGAACTGTTGACCAGTATGCTGCTCTCTCTGACTAACATGTCACGAGTGGCAGTGGAGTTATTCCTTAAACTACAAAGGCAAGAGGAGTGCGACATTGATCTCACCACGTGTAGTAGCTATGACAGAAGATAGCTTGTGGCATTCACAGAGGTGCTAACCACAGTGGAACGCCACTTTTGGGCTCAGGAAACAAGCACTGAGTGGTGGGATCACATCGTCATGCATGTCTGGGATGACGAGCAGTGGCTGCAGAACTTTTGGATGAGAAAGCCACTTTCATGGGACTCTGTGATGAGCTTGCCCCAGCCCTGCGGCGGAAGGACATGAGAATGAGAGTTGCCCTGCCATTGGAGAAGCGCGTGGTGATTGCACTATGGAAGCTGGCTACTCCAGACTGCTACCGATCGGTCACTAATCAGTTCGGAGTGGGAAAGTCAATGGTTGGATGCGTGTTGACGGAAATGTGTAGGGCAATTAATCGCTGCTCCAAAAGACCATGACTCTGGGCAACGTTCGTGACATTGTGGATGGCTTTGCACAAATGGGCTTCTGTAACTGCAGAGGGGCGATATATGGCACGCATATTCCAATTCTGGCACCAGACCACCTATCCACCGAGAACATTAATCGGAAGGGGTATTTCTCAATGGTTCTCCAGGCGCTTGTTGATCACCGTGGGTGTTTCACAGACATTAACGCAGGCTCGTCCGGAAAGATGCATAATGCACACATCTTTCGGAACAGTGGCCTATTCAGGAAGCTGCAAGATGGGACTTTCTTCCCAGACCAAAAGATCACCATAGGGGCAGTCGAAATGCCCACTGTGATCCTGGGAGACCCTGCCTACCCCTTTATGCCATGGCTTATGAAGCCATACACTGGGCAAGTTGACAGCAACAAGGAGCGGTTTAACAACAGGCTGAGCAAGTGCAGAATGACTGTAGTGTGCTTTTGGCCATTTAAAGGCCTGCTGGTGCTACCTATATGGGAAGCTGGACCTGGCCAATGACAATATACCTGTGCTTGTAGCCGCATGCTGTACGCTCCATAATATTTGTGAAGGGAAGGGTGAAAGCTTCACTCAGTGCTGGACCTCAGTCTCAGTGCCTGGAGGCTGAATTTGAACAGCCAGAGACCAGGACTATTAGAGGGGTGCAGTGCGCAGCTGTAAGGATGAGGGATGCCTTGGGGCAGTCATTTGAAGCCGCTAATATTTGTTGCTATGCTCGGGAGTGCAGTGCTTGTAATGCTAGGAGGTGATTGTGATTGGTGCAGATGATGCAATATGAAGGTTTAAGATAATTGTCTATTGCTTTGCAGGGCTGTTTACTTTCAATTAATAGAATAAAGATTGCTTTCAATCCAACACAATTCTTTTTATTAAAAAACAACAACCGGAGGAGAGAGTCAAACAAAAAAATACATCAGCAGTGGGTGGGATGGGGGAAGGGAAGGTCCCAGGAGGAGGTGGGGTTCTGGGACGGCTAAAGATTTGTGTATGTCCAGGGATCATATCCAACCTTCTCCTTTGGAGTACAGTACAGCGGGTACCATACTTCAGCAGGGCCAAACTGTAGAGGGATGGGTGTTGAATAGAGTGGGTAGTGGGAATCCACAGTGCTGGACTGTGAAGGGGGAGGAGTGGAATGCAGCGGGTACAGACTGGAGCCAGGAGTTGATAAGAGTGTGTTGGTGGTGTCTGGAGTGTGCATGGGAAAGACTTTTGTGACAGCGGTTGCAGGGGAGGGCAGGTGTGGAGCTGCTCGGTTTGCAGTGCTAGTATTGCCTGGAGCGTGTCCGTTTGGCGCTCCATAACATTTAAGAGCCGCTCTGTGGCTTCATTCTGGCATGCCACGTTCTCCTTTCTGTCCTCCTTCTTGCTGTCCCACCACTCCTTCAATTCCTGTTTTTTGGCCATGGAATGCATCATAACGTCACACAGAAAGTCCTCCTTAGTTCTTCATGGCTGCTTTCTAATTCTGTGCAGCCGTTCAGCCGGTGATAACAAAGAGGGAGGCTGGGATCCCAAGTCATCTCTGTGAAGCCAAAACGCAACATTTTACGGAAGCTGTATTGTTTGCAACACAGAGAACACTGATTCAGTGATTTAAAACACAGCAAGTATTCACATACCTGTCACTAACTGGCTGACCCCAGGCAAGCACACATGAGCCACAAGACCCCCAAAATGGTGACTAGCCGCAGGAGGCAGGATAAATCAGTGTTCCCAGACCCTACTGTACACATGGCTCTTGGGGAGATCCAGAACTGTAGGGGGGGCCTGATAATCATTCCTGTCTCCACATTTTCCATAGGCTGTGATCATTACGGAAGAGATCTCGCTGCAGAGGGTGAGCAGGGAATCAAGGGAGGGTCTTCTCCAAGACTGTGGCTTCTGCCCTGGTCATTATGCAACAATGGTTTGTCCCCCTCCTCCTCCCCGCTGTGATGGCACAATGGCATGGGAAAGTTACCATTAGTGGGGCAAGGAACAGCAGTTCCACCAAAGAACCTGCGGCAGCGGATTGCCCAGCATCTCCTTGAGAGTTTCCTGGAGATCTCTGAGGCAGATTCCCATTAAGTGCAGGAGTCAATCAACAGCCTGTTCCACTGCTCAGACTAGGCATGTGGTGGAATGTGCATCATACAGACACAAGCCTGCTTTCTGCAACCCTCCTGCCCCCAACAACTCACTTCAGCGATTCCAAAAATCAAATCCACTTACCAGGTACCTCCTCTCCAGTTTGTGCTTCGCCAAGATCTGACAGCTGTGACTGGCTAGCTTCCTCCCAGGGTAGAAAAGAGCTCCTGGCTGCAAGCATCTCTGACCTCAAGTCATGCTTTGCCTCTGTGTCCCCCTCCCCTCCACATCCTCAGCCAAGATTTCCTCCTCCTGGCACCTACTCTTGACTGGCACCTGAGCCACCGAAGTATCCACAGTGGCCTTCGCAGTGGAGGTGGGGTCGCCACCGTGTATCGCATCCAGCTCCTTATAGAACGGGCAGTTCGTGGGCGGAGCGGCGTTTGCCTCCCACGCCTTGTGATAGGCGTTCCGAAGCTCCTTCATTTTGACCCTGCACTGCAGTGCGTCCCGATCATGGCCCCTTTCTGTCATGCATCATGAAATCTGTCCGTAGGTATTATAATTCCAACATCTGGAGCGCAGCTGGGACTGGACAGCCTCCTCTCCCCAAATGCTGATGAGGTCCAGCAGCTCGGCATTGCTCCAAGTGGGGGATCGCCTGGTGCGTGGAGCAGGCATGGCCACCTGGAAAGATGCTCTGAGACAACTGGATGCATCACCGAGCAAACAGGAAGGGGACTTTCAAAATTCCAAAGGAATTTATGGAGTGGGGATGATGGTTGGTCACCTGAGGGCACGGCAGTAGAGTTCAAACCGATGACCAGAGAGGCAAGAACAGGCATTGTGGGACACCTACTGGAGGCCAATAGCAGCACTGTAATTGACCACGGTGCCTACACTGGCACCATGGCACTGTACAGGGCCGGCTCTAACTTTTTTGCCACCCCAAGCAGCAAAAAAAAGCGCCGCCCTGCCGTAAAAAAAACTCCCCACCGAGTGCCGCGCCGCCGAACCCCCCCCCCCCGTCGCGCGCCGCGCCCCGCACCACCGAACAGCCCCCACCCCCCGCCGCGCTGCCGAACACCCCCAGCCTCCCGCCGAGCGCCGCGCCGCCGAACACCCCCCGCCCCCTGCCGAGCGCCGCGCCGCCGAACACCCCCTGCCCCCCGCGGAGCGCCACGCTGCCGAACCCCCCCGAGCGCCGCGCTGCCGAACCCCCCCCCCCGAGCGCCGCGCTGCCAAACACCCCCGCCCCCCGCGGAGCGCCGCACTGCTGAAGCCCCCCTCCCGCGCGGAGCACCGCGCTGCCGAACATCCCCGAGCGCCGCGCTGCCAAACACCCCCCGCCGAGCGCCGCGCTGCCGAAACCCCCACCCCGCGTGGAGCGCCGCGCTGCCAAAACCCCCGCCCAGCGCCGCGCCGCCGAACATCCCCAAGCGCCGCGCCGCCGAACACCTCCCCGCCCCCCGTGGAGCGCCGCGCTGCCGAAACACCCCCCGCACGGAGCACCGCCAAACACCCCCCGCCGAGTACCGCACTGCCGAACCCCTCCCCACGGAGCGCTGCGCTGCCGAACACCCTCCGCCGAGTGCCGCGCCGCCGGAACCCCCTGCTGAGCGCCGCGCCGCGCTGCCCCCCACCACCCCAAGATTGGCCACCCCTTACCAGGTGCTGCCCCAAGCACATGCTTGGTTGGCTGGTGCCTGGAGCCGGCCCTGGCGCTGTACCCCGGCTCAGAAAGCTGTACGCCTCTCGTCGGGGTGGTTTTTTTTAAAGAGCTGCAACTGCGCAGTTTCTGCACACTAAGTGGCTTGGCAGTGTGTACACATTGGGAGTTACAACACAGAAAGCTGCTTTACTGTGCAGAAACTTGACAGTGTAGATAGGGCCTTTGTGAATGGAACAGTGAAAGTCATAGGTCAGATTCTAATGTCATTTAGAGTGGGGTAAATCTAGAGTAGCATTGACTTCAAAATGTCACCCAATATTGGGAAGGAAAATCTTAAAGACATTATTTTTTTTTAAAAAATGAGAGATGCACTTGAAGTTCTTTTTTCTAGAAGTTCACAGTCAGATTCCCTAGCTTAAGTAGAAATTGAAGCCAGTCGGTCCCCAAGCTCCTATTCCTTTGAATGAGCTGTCAGTTCTGCATCATCAGGAAAAAGTGTATTAAACCTGGAAATAAAAAGTATGTGAGATTTCTATAATAGAAAACTACTCAAAATCAAAACTTTTCCATTTTTTTTGTCAAATGCACATGCACACACGAGAAAAGCGCTTTCATATGGTACACTCTCTGTTTTTTAAATTAAAGTATCTTTTTCCAAGCAAAAATAAGTTACTTTTTGTTAGTGAAGATGAAAATCACATAAGAAAAAGTGTGTGTGTGGGGGGGGGGTTGCAGGTTTTTTTTTCAAAAATGGCTATTGAAATTGTGAATAAAATATTCAGAACGTGTGAAATTACCTGAGACAAAATTATAAACATTTTTGAAATTCTACCAAATAAAAGCTATACATTTCATACAGGTCTATTTGGAAGTTATTGCAACAGAAAGAGGAATACCTCAACAGCAGGTAAAACCATTTCACCTAACTCTATGTTTGGGGCAACATAATATGAAGCCAGTAATAAACTCCCCAAGATGATATGTATGGGAGGCACACAGTAATACTGAAGTTTAGTTCATATAATACTAAAAACACATATACCTGCCTTTAAACTTACAAGAGGGTGGGACAGTTTTTTGTTTAAAACAATATATAAATGTATGCATTAAAAATACACCTGGGTTGGACCATCAGTAACTATTGTGTTTCAGAATAATCACAGATAATGGAAGATTCTTGAATTTAGACAATTCTCACCCAAACACAGTTTAAAATGACTATTGTAAATGCATTTTAAGGCCCTGTTCAACAAGGTAATTCATCATGAGCATAACTTTAAGCACATGAGTAATCCCATGGAATTAATCAAATGTTTAAGGAGACAAGATGGGTGAGAATCTCTTATTGGACCAACTCTATTGAATGCTTATGTTAGCCCTGTGGTATATAATCTCCCTGAACTAGGACATAAAATGAGATGTAAGTAGAAGTGGCAAAGGGCTTTTATTGAGGAACGGAACTAAACCAAATGGTTCAGTAGAAAGTATGTTTTTAATAGAGTTTTGGAAGACAGAAGTTCGGTTATGTGAAAGACTTTAAAATTTTGGGCTTCATTTTGAATCTGAAAAAAAACCTAACTTTGAAATTCTCCAAAGGAAAATTCTAAAAATCTTCTGTTTCAGGTAATTCTAAGCACTTTTAAAGAAAATTATTTTGTTTTTGTTTTTTGTATCGTATTATAATATATAATATACAAAATATTTTTTAAAACAAAGTCATTTCCAAATTAAAAAATCAAAATGTATTGTCCTGAAAGTATTGAAAGGGATGTTTTAAGACATTGTCAGAACTCTCCTCTCCCCCCTCCCTCTCCCCCCCCAAGACAAAGTTCTGGCAAGATCTAGTCTATTTGAAAGTATTTAGATTTCCACAGAACTACACATTCCAATGGAATATGGTTCTGTCAACATTTTTCCACGAAGCTCTAGCTTTTAACAATATGGAAAGGGGTAGCCTATTGTTTTCTTCTTCCTACTATGTAACTTCCATGTTGGTTTTAGTAAAGTGTCATCTGTTGAGATCTGTGTTGACCACAGATCTCAAAAACCCCGTCTTTTGTCTGGGTTTTTAAGACCTTTCCCTGTAAGGAATTGGAGACTTCTCGCCAAGGATGTCAGCCTCACAGTTTGTGTGACACTGGCGTAATAAAATGCATTACTAATATTGGGCCCAATTGTGAAGTTCTTATTCATTTTTCAGCTGGACAAAAATCTGAGTAAGGACTTCAGGTTTTGGCCCATTGACATTAAAATATGCTATATATTTCTCAGGTTATTTCTTCACCAAATGCTGAAAAAGGTAAATGGGTGAAAATTCTTTAAGACATAACTGGTAATGGCAGTAATATTTCAAGTAGTGTTCCACAGTTTTTGTAAATAGCTGTTTTAATCCATTTTCATTTAGATGTCGAGGAAAATAATGGCAACAATTAATGTTTTTAGTAACTAAAAAGCATAAATAATTTGAAAACTATGGACCAACATTATAATAAAGGGCACAACAGGTGCAGACACAAATGCATGCTTTTGCAGGAAAATGCTGTTTTTGTGGGTGCCACGTATACATGAACATTTCGGCTATCATGCCTGTTGTATCATCCTTTATTAGTTTTGCCCAAAATGTTAAATTCTCATGTGTGGATATATCCTTTTGTTTACAGAAAAATCTTTTTTTAAGTTTGCTGCTCCAAAATGGATGCTATTGAGTTTTATGAATATCCCAGAACCACATAGTGAATTGGTCCTGTCTATTTAGTCCCAGACCATCTGTTAGCAAATAATTACTGCATATCATATAGAGTAATACAGTTTGAAACGGCTGAAAATTGCTATCACGGCACCATAGATCTGTTAATTAAATGTATTATTGCTTTCTTGTATGTTTGCTGGAAGAGGTTCTAGAATGTCCACAGGACAGAAACTGTGGATTGAATGTTCTGTTATTGCTGCTTTTTAGATGTTCATGCTGCTCCAGTGGAGCAAAACTGGATGTGTCACTGATATTAATGTCATTTATAATTTTGCATACAAATTTATGCTTTTATGAGACTTTTTCATTAGGCAGAACTACATTATAACATTTTATTCAGTTATATTCCCAATATTGAAAGGCAATAGAATATATTGCACAGGACTGACAAATTTATAGTGGACTGATTTATATATGCAATATATTTAGATTCAGTGTATCACTTATAACTTTGCACATACAGTTGTGCTTTTATACTTTTTTTATTCATCTGTGAAAACTGGTGTAAAGTTGAGGAAATTTATTATATATTAAAAGCCTGACTTCACGTTTTTTCCTGCTAGTCTCCAGCTCCTATACAGCTCATTGACACAAGAATAGGAATTAAATTTATACTCTGCCATATGAAAATATTGAGCACCATTAGAATAATCCAGGAGAGGAAGAGTTCATCATTCAGTCAGAAGAATCCTGCCATTTTCTATCTCCTTTAATTGCTGCTTCCAGGTCCATTACCCATAAAAGTTACAAATTTTCCTTTCACCACTCCCAGGTGGTTTCTCCTGACTGTTATGACCAACAAACTGTTCCTGAATTAAAGCAAAAAAGCTCTGTCTGCTAGGTAAAAAACTTTGAAAATGTTACTATCACAGTTTTGAACTTGGGTCCAGGTCTTACTTGGGGTTAGTGATGGCAAAGGCAACTAAGTGAAGATTCTGGTATTGCCCTTCAAGGAGTGGTGCTTTCTAGATTGTCTGTACTGAGCTATCTTGATTATCACTTCAAAAGTTTTTTTTCTCTTACTTAATTGGCCTCTCAGAGTTGGTAAGACAACTCCCACCTGTTCATGCTCTCTGTATGTGTGTATATATATCTCCTCAATATATGTTTCACTCTATATGCATCCGAAGAAGTGGGTTGTAGCCCACGAAAGCTTATGCTCTAATAAATTTGTTAGTCTCTAAGGTGCCACAAGTACTCCTGTTCTTTTCTAGATTGTTAGGTATTTGAGGAAGAATGTCAAAAGCTTTGGTCTAGTTTCAAGAATTATCCAAAAATCTGGATGCTTGACTGCAGTTAATTCAAACTGTCCCATTTGTTTGGGCATCCCTTACTTTTCCTCTCATTATCCCCTCTTCAACAGCCATCTGACTCTCCCTTCCCTTGTATGGCCTACCAATTTCTCCTGGTTCTCCCAACCTCCCCCCAAACTTTCAATAGGAATTTTCCCCCCTCTTTCTTCTCTGTGACCTTTCCAATAATCTACAGTTTCTGACACACCCCATGATCCTTCTTCATGGCACAACAATTGATGATGACTATATCAGAAATATTGTTACAGTGCTGCAATTAAAGGCATTGATTCTCTTCTCTGTCTGAGCACTGCCTGGATGGAGCAGCTGAAAGGGAGGTGGTTGTAGATAGATATTTGCTGACAGTAGAAGAATGGTGAGACTCAGGAATCTGGAATTCCATTCTAGGATATGGAGGGAGTAAGCATAGATACTTCTTTCTTGTCCCCTCTCTCCCACCCCAGAATCTTTGTCCCAGCCCCAGTCTCCTAACTTAATACTTCTCATTTCAGTCCCAGTTTCTTTACCCAGCCAGTCCTATTCTCCCCCTTCAGCTCACTTTTAGTCCCAATCTCCCCCACTAGTCCTAATTTCTCCTCCTCCTCACTTTGTGTTTTTGCATAATCAGTTCCTCCCTCCCAGCTGCTCATCCTACCTGCCATGACTCCAGTCCAGCCTCCCCTCCACCTACCCAGCTCCCAATCCCAGCCTTCTCTCCCCCTTCTTGCCCAGCCAGTCAGTTTCTCTCACCCCCTGAACTCATCCCAGTCTCACCAGACTCCTTGATCCAGTCTATTTCCTTCCCTCTCTCAAGTCTAGCTTTTGTCGCTTCTGCATTCAGATCATCTATTCTAGCTACTTCCTTCACGCTGCCTGGTTGCCAGTGAGGGGCGAGGGAGGGGGCACTGATAGCACAAGACAGATTGTCTCTTAGTTTTAGGGCCTGGCTAGGGTCAGCCATTACAGGGGAAGTCTGATCCCCCCACCCCCACACCACTAGTAGTCCTGGAGAGACCATAATCAGTTGCTCTATGGAGATGGCAAATTAACCGTCTGATCACAAATAGGAGCTGTGAGGAAATAAAGAATACTTACCCCAAGGACAGATGCTTCTGAGATTTTAGCTGCTAATATCAAAGTCCCTACTGAGCATGTGGGAACTCTCACCTCCCCCCCCCCCCCCCCCGACACTCATAATTTGGCTAGGGTGGTTACCATTTCAAAAGGCAAAAGTGGGACACATGCAGGAGCCTTGACCCCCTGTGATCCTCCCCCAGCCTCTCCTCTTCTCTCCAAGGCCCTTTCCCCAGCCAGGCCAGAAACCGGAGCTGGGTCATGGTAAGATCTGACCAGGGAGCCTGGGCCACCGTGCAAAGGTAGAGGGCCCGGGGTAGGTAGAGGATCCGGGGTTCCCCACAGCAGCCTGGGCTCCCTGAACGGCTCTTACTACTGCCTGGCTCTGATTTCTTGGGAAAAATACATTGTTTTGCCTGACCCTCATTCTTATAAACAACTGAACCAATCTGACTGAAATTTTCAGAAAAATACAGCCTGAGGCAGACACCCAGCATGGAAATTTATAGTCCAAAGGGTTAAAGTTTGGCAAAGTTATAAGCAACTTAAAACTGGGTCCTATAATGGGATATGTCAGGCAAACTTAATTGGTGCTTTCAGTCCCATCTATAATATAATTACAACACTCAGATTTTATATTTTCCACATCAACAAACTTTTCAATAATACATGTCACTCAGCCAGAGCCCAAGATATGTAGGGCTAGTCTCTATTCAGTGTCCAACTTAAGGATTGTCTCACTGCTGCTTTCTCTGAAACTACCTGAATCCATCAGGGAAGATGGCAGAAAATATTAACATATGTCTAGGACAGATTAAGAACAAACAAAGAAAAAAAATCTAAGCAATGCACACTTAAGACAGAACATTAGACCTGCACTGCACAATGACGACCCGACTTACAATATTGACACACTGATTAATGATTGTAGAACACTAGAAAAGTCCCTTAATCCTGCCAGTTCCTCCTCCCCACCGTAAGCAGGTTGTTTGCGTTAACTGAATGGAAAAGAGTACCTATAAGAAAAGGACAAAAAAATATTACTTGGTTACATAGAAATATAAAATGTTTGTACTGAGCCAGATCCAAGGTACATCTAATGATCTCAACTTAACCTAAATAATGTTATCATTTGCAAATGCTGCTGCCTCACTACTCACCCTTATCCAGATCATTAATAAATATATTAAGCAACATGGGACCTAGTATAGAACCTTTAGTCATCCTGCTGTTCATGATGAAAATGAGTGTTAATTCCTACTCTTTTATTCCAGTTTTTGATCCAGGACAATACATTGCCTCTCAATCCATGACTGTTTCTTTAATAACCTCTTGTGAGAGACCTTGTGAAAGGCCTCTTGAAAATCTAAATTGTATCAACCAGTTCTCCCTTTTCCACTGAAATGACTTTGTTTTATGCCAAGGAAAACAAAGATGTTGATAAACCTTTTGTTCTCTAATGTAATTGGATCCATATTGTTAATGGTCTTTCCTTCATTAATAAGGCTGAGATGGATTTTTGAAAAGCTATGCAAATTAGTATTTTATCCAAAGTATATCCATTGAGATCTTATAAATAATGCTTCTACTTTGGACTTACCAATATTTTTATTCTTCCCTAGCCATACAACAATAAAATAGTATAGATGCATCATTAAATCCCTGACCCTCTCCTTCTGTGAGGGCGTTTATGTAGGGATGGCTGAAAAATTTTTGTTGAAAAACCCAACTCCAGAAATATGATTTTTGTGTCAAAAAGCCAAATGCTTGAAAACTGAACTTTCCATTCCAAAAGACCACTGCTGTGCTCCATAGGAACTGTAGTTTGGTTTCCTCATGTCTTCATTTTTTGTTATTCACTTGACTCCCCAGATGGACCTTATCTTCCATAATGCACTGTGGTAATGCAACGTTCATGATGTACCACCTCCCCCAGAGAGAAGGCCATGGTGCATCATGGGAAGTGTAATCTGACCAAAGAGCTCAGTTGCAGAGGTGAGTTGCAGCATGAAGCACCTGAAGTAAAACTCCAAGGTGGCACCACAATGGCCTTTCAGAATTGAATTATTTTGGGGTTTGGTTTTTTTGCTGTTTCCCCCCCCCCCTTTTTTGTTTACTTTATTGGGGGGGAAGACGGAGGACTCTGACCAGCTCTATGTAGGTGAGAAGGTGGTATTTCTTTTACCTGTGGAAAATTTTTATTTTTGTTTGGTTTTGAAATAACTTGAGTACATATTTGGCAATACTGAATTATGACTGACAGTAAAAATGAAACATAGAGGTTGAAAACCTGACCATCTTCACCCCAGTTGAAACTCTCATGGATGTTAGTGAAGCCAGACTATGTTTTAATCAAAACTAAATCATTACTAGATCCAAGCAGATTATTCAATATGACTAATTTATTCTTCAAATTTAACCCTCCTCCATTTACAAATTGTTCAGAGTGAGGAAATTCTCAGATTATTTGTAAATTTCTTCAGTGAATAATTGTTGATCTTCAGATTGTTCAAACAAGTGCAGGTTGGTTAGTTATGCATATCACATGGCAGTTTGTCTCCTGACTAAATGATTTACATATTTAACCAACATAGCAAGATTTTTACAGTTGAATATAGCATTTATAATTTGATTTTGTTGATATTTTTGAGCATTCATGTTTAAAATATGCACACTAGTAAATCTTCAACATGCAAAATGCTTTCATAAAGTGAACATGACAGTCTTGTGAATTTGGTCAAATCAAAATTTGTTTTAGAATTTGAATATTTGTAAATTTTTTCCGCTACTCCATCAGCTCTAGTATTCTCACTGTATTAGTCTACCAGTTTTCAACTTTGTCTTGCTACTAAAGTATTTCTGAATTTAAGAAACATTACCATTCTTAAGAATAAATCAGTATAATGCATTTTAAACCACTGTAGGCAGTTGCAATCCTCTCTTATCCTTCAATTCAAAGCCCAATGTCAGTCACTGGATGGATATTCTTTAAATGGTTCCAACTATTTTGCTTACCAGATGTGGTAGCAGAATACCTGTTAACTAATTATACCACAGATAGTAGAAACCACTATTTATAATTGCATGAGATCATATTTAAGATCTACAAATTCACAGCTGAGGCTGATAAAGCAAAATCTACAGAGACAGAACCTACATGTAAATAACTTGTTATAGGATCTGTTCTGGGAGCTATGTTTAGTGAGTGAGAAAACAAGTCTAAGACTTATTTCGTGACATGAAAAATGAATAAGAGCTTAATTTTGGGCATATGTTACATAGTGTAATTTTTGATCAAATATTAGATACAATATCTGTAAAATAAACATCTGTTTAAGTTTGGGGTATTTTTAAATAGCTCAAACTCACTATATAAGAACTATGACAGAGCCAATATTGGTTACACTGGTTAATTAAACAGTTTACCTGTGTTAAGATGTAGCTGCAATTCTCAGACTCACTTTTCTGTTTCACCTAGGGAAACTGCATCACTGCCTCAAATCTTAGGTGAAAAAGTTCAACTACCAACTGTTACAAATAAAAATTAAAGAAAAACCCTACATGCTGTACCTATGCAGAATTTCCAGCACTGTGATAATTTCCCTACAGTGTTCAAACTGCACCAGAGTGTGGCAGCAAATTGAGAGAACAATCATTGTCAGCATCTACATTTGTTTAGAATTAATAGCTTAGAAATATAATGCACTCCTCCAATATACAGGCCTGGTCCTGCTCCCACTGAAACCAGTGGTAAAAGTCCAGGTCAGGAAAAAACTTCTCTTTTAGAAAACAGCAGTGGGATATAATTTGATCTCTCAATTGAAATCAATAGTTATTTTGGATTTACATTAGCATAGCTGAGATCATACACTGGACCAAGGTTTCGTATTAACCTGTTATCATAAAAAAGCATGCATAATTTCACTCAGACAGCAAATACTGGAGAAATGAAATAGGCTGGCTGGGCAAGACGGCAATGCCTTTCTAGGGACACACTTTTATTGACTAATGGAAGAATGGATGATGTACCCTGTGAATAGTTATTAGGATTTATCTTTCATCCTCCACTGCATATTTTTATCAACTGAAAATGAGAAGCTGGGTATTGTGGTGAGGAAAGGCTGTGTGGTAAGCACACCACTGTATAAATAGTCTTTAATTTTGCATTTTACTGACAGAGCACAATTTAGGACTGTTTGATGCAGTCCAACAATCTGCTGAAAACAGAGAGCAACTGAACATAATGCACAACCAATTTCAAGTGCAAACAAATATTCCAGATTAAAAAAAGGCAGAAATGGCCTGGTTTGAATGGATTAAATTTTCTTGAGAATGCCAACACTGAATTTACCAGGATTTTGACTCTTTCTGTATGTAACCATCACAACATATGCAAATATTCTTTGGAAGCATGAGCAGAGATTAGATCAGCATTAAAAAGCTAAGGCCCTGTTTCAGAAAAACACTTATGCACATGCTTTAATGTTAAGCATGTGCTAATGTGCTTTGCTGAATCTGAGTTTAGGAGAACAAAGTAAGTCTCAAGAAGAGAGTTGAGGGTATTGAGTTTGCTTGGCACATAATGACGCCATTAGAAGTGTAGCATGCAGCTTTGGTTAAGGCACAAAGTTGGGATTGGAAGGAGACAATGGGAGCACTAAAGAGAGGACAGGCAGAGTGTGCAGTGCAATATAGGGAGTAAAGGAGAGTGCTAAAATGTTGGTAGGGAGGGAGCAGTCTGATGTTGGCAGATTAGGTGCCCGTTCATGTCCAGGCCTCAGTTGAATACTGACAAATGCATAGCGGGAAATCAGTCTGGCTCACCTGTGTGTTATTGTCAAAATAGGTATTAGATTTATAAAAATGTATTTGATGTTTAGGCTCTATGAAATGCTTGTAAGTTGCTGCATGAATTAATCTCACTTACTTTATAACATTGGATACAGATGTTGTAATATTTAAGTGTTTGCTTTGTAACTATAAAAATGTTTGCTCTAAAACTATAAACCTCAGTCAGGAGAGAAGCATTACCAAATGTGACAAGCTAGTTTACCACAAGAGGTGTCACTCCTGCTCCTCCCCCCCTCCCCCAATTTTTTTTAAAAAAGCCTAGAGACACCAGACAAGCCATTGTGGACCGTCAGTGGACAAAACACTGAAAGCCAGTTACAGTCAACGTAAGCAATGCAGTGTCTACGTTGACACCGTATCAACCTAGTTACATCAGCTGTGACTCTGCACTGCTCGGGGAGATGGTGTTACTAAATCGGCGTAGAGAGGCACTTACATTGGCAGGAGCCAAATTTAAGTGAAGACACTTCCACAGCTAGGTTGATGCAAGGCAGCTTACATTGAATGAACCCTGTAGCGTAGAGCAAGCCTCAGTGTCAGAGCATAGGGAAGGTACAGATAACACTGCCTTTTCACTGCAATGGACAACTGTCAGTATGTTTTGAGCTCATGGGGAATCACTCAACAGGGCAAAGTTAAAGTTGTATGGGCGTGTACCTTGTCTCTGTATGTCCTTGTTTTCAGAGTCTTATTGAACTTGATATTCTGGAAGGGCATGTGCTATAGCCAAGCAGCCTTAACTCTGCAACAACAAAGTTTTTTGTGGGATTTTTTTGTTTTTGCCTTTTAATTTCCTAGGGGTTTTTTTTTAAACAGAAAGTTTGATGTTATTGGTAGGAGTGAGTGGTCATGTAGGCAATTGTAATTATCACACAGGTGTGCAGTTCAGATACTCCGGTAACGATAATACCTAGTGCTTTTCATTAGTGCATCTCAAAGAGGGGAACGTCATTTTTCCCCATATAGAGACAGGGAAACTAAGATACAGAGAAGTAAAGTGACTGGGCTGAAGTCACCAGCAGGCCAGTGGCAGCACTGGGAATAGAGCCTAGGTTTTCATCTTTCTCCACTAGGCCACACTGTTGCTATGTGATTCCTAAATACCCTCAGGTACTCTTTATTGTAGTGGAATGGGGGTAATGACCATGCTTGAAAATTACTAGAGAGCTGGTGCCAGAGCTATCTCAGACATAGTCTGTGCCCCAAGAACTCTACATGGTAGTTACAGTAACTTTAAGAGTGTGAAAGACAGAAGCATCTCTCTCCTCCCCCCACCACCATTCCCCATAACATAAAGCCTCCTTCACCCCATTTCCAGCTCACCCTCCTCTTCCCATCCAATTAAGTCATTAGTGCATTAGAATGAGGTGTGAGCATTCTCCCTCACTGGAGCTGGAGAGCATCAAGCATGCCCATTCTCAATTCCTCATCCCTGTGTAAGTAGTGTGTTCTTGGTGCTTACTCCCAGTATTCACCAAGAACACACTACTTACTTACTCCCAGTATGCCTGTTCTCAGCTTCACATACAAAGAAGCAGTGCTTCCCCAGATCCTGCCATACACACAGGGGTGAGGAGAGGGGCTCAGATGTGCACAGAAGGGCATGTCCCAGCTCATATAAGCAGGGCATGGATGAAGGGTGTCAGCTCCACAGGGGCTAGAGGTCCCCAGATCCTGGCGCATACACAAGAGGGGAATATGGGACTTAAACACACCCCTGCCCCTATTCTTCCCTTCTTGCTTGCTTCTTTTCCCTCACTCAGCCCAAATCCCCTTTCCCAGTGTTCCTCCCCTCCCCTCCCACCCCACCTAGCCCCCACCCCCATCATCACCACTCCTTCCCTATCACCAACCTCCCAGATCCTCTCCAACACACCCATCCCTACTTATCCTCCTCCCCTCATTGCATCCCAAACCACTCCTCCCTATTCCCACCTGATCTTCCACACAATCTCCCTCCCCTCCCCATGAGTATATGCATGTGTAATTTATTTTCTTTTGAAAAACCGTTCCAGTGTTTTCTGAATATTCTGCAGTACTCTGAATTCCTCAAAGATTAAAAAAAAATCATACTTTTGACAGAGGCAGATTGTAGCAAGATGCCTTCTTTCATAATTTCATATTTCTGTTTAGGGGTGCATTTGAACTCAGTGTCTTGGATTTGGTCTAGGGTCCCGATTTTATAGGGACAGTCCGGAATTTTGGGTCTTTTTCTTATATAGGCTCCTATTACCCCCCACCCCAGTCCCGATTTTTCACATTTGCTGTCTGGTCACCCTAATCTGGTCCATACCTTAAAATTAGTGACCTAGTCGGCGGTTCTCAAAACTTCATTGCACCACGACGCCCTTCTGACAACAAAAATTACTACATGACCCCAGGAGGAGGGACTGAAGCCTGAGTCTGCCTGAGCTCTGCCGCCCAGGAAGGGAGGACCAAAGTCAAAGCCCAAAGGCTTCAGCCCTAAGTGGGGGGCCTGTAACCTGAGCCCCACCACCCAGGACTGAAACCCTCGGGCTTTGACCCCAGGTGGTGGGGCTTGAGCTTGGGCTTCGGCCTCCAGCAAGTCTAACACCAGCACTGGCGACCCCATTAAAATGGAGTCGTGACCCACTTTGGGGTCCCGACCCACAGTTTGAGAACCGCTAACCTAGCTACATCACTCCGGGCTGTGAAAAATGTTGCACCTGGAGCACTTATTTAGGTTGACTAAATCCCCAGTGTAGTCTACCTCTCAGAGAAGGGGATTAACTACATGGATGGAATACCCCCTTCCCTCGGTGTAAGAATTGTCTACACCACAGTGGCAGAGCTTCAGTGCTGTAGCTGTGCTGCTGTAGCCATTGTCATATAGACATGGCCTGGATGGTGTTTAGGGTCAATGGGTGTAACATTCCCCCTAAAGCTGTTTGGATCCTGAGAGTCATAGCTAGCTTCACATGTGAGCTTTAGAACCGCTTGGTGTGTCCCTAAGTGGAGAACCAAACTCTGCAGCTAATAAAGCTATACTTTGACTTCCCCAAAAAGGCTAATGGGGAGTGTGCACTCTGTTGGGATAACTCTCAAGCATTTGAGACCCTGATGCGATATCACATCACACCTGGTTTGATCTCTATCTGTGCACAAAAAAGTTCCAAAACATGTCAACTTTAAGAAAAGCTGTTTGTTTGTTTGGGGAGCAGATTGTATTTTGGAAATCCTATGGTTAAATGGGTTCAAATTTGGATCAATAACCAAATTCTACACCCCTATGAGGCACAACAAATTTCAAGGCAATCCAAATAATCCCACATATTTTAGAGCACTTACAGGAGTCAAGCTTTAAACTAACAACAAAAACCACCATTTTAACCCTAACTATAGCAGAACTGGCACTCTTCTATAATATACTTCCCAGATTTCAGATGTTCTGCTATTTGTGTCTTCTACAGTGCTAAGTACATTTCCTGTGTCTATCAGATAACATTCTGTACAGAAAGAGAATACATGATATTGTGGCATCTTTTCCTGGCATGAGCCTGGGATGGCTGCATTTCTCAGACTTGACACAGCTCAAGCTCATATTGGCTCCTACTTGATCTGAACTGCTTTGTCCATCACATCTTATCAGTGTTGTTGGAGGGGCTCATAAGTACTTTGATAAGAAGAGACAGTCATGTACATTTTCTTAGGAAAAATTCATGTGTCCATTGCAATCAGATAGTCTTCCCATTATTTGATATTGCTAAACATTAATATTAGTTTTCATTAGCTTTATCTAAAGTGTTATCTAAACAGAAACAAGAATGTCCCATCCAGCTATTTCAAAGAGTCCCAGAAAAAAAAACACGTTAATTTTTATAGATGCAATGTCTGACAGAGCAGCTGATGAAACAGCAACCTCCTGTGGTGAAAAAAAGTAGAAATAATGAGGAGAAATTCTCATGAGGTGGGCAGGAAGTCTTGTTTGCAGAGTAACACTAAACTTCCTGCATGTTCTATAGTGCAATTGTACTCAATATTATCAAACGAATACATACACAAGTTGTCTAATAGCTTGCAAAGGGAATAAGATCTGTTTGTTCAAAGACTGTAGAAGACTTTTAATTCCCTAGTGCTAATGATATAAAGGCTTCCTTGTTAAAGGAACAAAAACAAAATCCCACTGAAAATTATTAAATACAGTACTAATGCTGGGGAGAAAAAAACACACAAAAACATTACGTACATTTTAAATGTCTTGTTAATCCACAGAGATTAGTTGTGGAGCCAGTTTTCTCAACTCTACAATATAGCAATAATTAGTTTGTTTAAATTCCATATTCATCCCACTAGAAATTAAATATCACTTATAAAAGACTGATCTTCCTGTATACTGTGTCTAACTCATTCAAGGGTTCTTTGAGTTCTGATAAAATAGGATATATTTTTGTCATCAACTGACAATATTTTAGTTTTGCATCAGCAGTTTTAGTTACTTATATTAGAAAGTTTTCAATTTAACAGGCAATATTAGAAATATAAAGACCTGAGACAAAAGTAAGATATAGGATTCATATGGCAAGTTGTTCAGTAATCAAGTCCCACAGAATGAGACTTGATTAAAGGTTAGGTGACAGTTGACCTGATATTGAATGTCACTGTACCATAGGACAGTCATGCTTTTTACTTTTTTCTTTAAAATTGTTCTTTTGCAAAGCTTTTCTTGCTTGCTTCTTTTTACCTCTTTTTTCCCTAACATCTTCCTGGTTCATTATTTGTTTTTATCTCATGTCTCTGTTTTCTTCAATATTCATCATTTTCATACTTCTCAGTTACCCCTTCCAGAAGAAACTCAGGATGGGTTTGCGTCCTTAGCAGACACTGACCTCCCTTAATGGGGCCTAGTTTACAGGATTGCTCTGGTTACTTCATTCTCTAGGGTCCTGCCTGCTCCCTCCATCACAACCTACCCTTTCTACAGACAGGTGTGGAAGTGGGATGAAACAGTGGTTCTGCCTTTTGGGATGATGTGCATCCTTGCATTCTCCTGACCGCAGCAACTTCAATTGTGATTGGCCATCGTGCAGAGCACATAACGGGGGGAAGGCTACCTGAGCCTCTCCTCCTCAACATACCCTTGCAAGGCTCAGTCACAACCTGGCCCATAATGTATGATGCAAAAGCAGGACTGATGTACATCTGTTAATATTCTAGCTGATACTATGCAGAGTATGCCATCTAAACTGGGGACAAAATTATGGCTATAAAAGGCACTGGGGCTATATCTAATGAGGCAGAGTGCCAGCGGCATACTACTGGCATAAGGCAGAGGGCAGCATCATGCCTACACAAGCACTGGAGGGAATGTGCTCCGCAGTGGAATGTTTTAAATGGTCTTTCCCCAGTGACAGACTTCATGTACTAGGCTGTGTGTAAGTGCCCTGGATATGTCCTCTACCGAACAACTCATGTTCCGGTTGGGTGTGCAGTGCCAGCTGCCTGACCTAGCTTTTCAGTCAGTAAACACTGCGTGTAGAACTGTGGTTGCCACCTGGATGGGTGAATGAAGAGAAGGGACTCCATGTGTTGTCTCTTCCTCAGCCCCTCTAATAATCCACCTGAGGTTTGATTTGGCCATGATTTGGCCCTTTGACATATGAATAAAATGCATGGGCAAGCTCTACATAGGGATCATTACGTGGTCCAGGTTTTTCCATGTGTGACCATAGACCTCATCACTGGATTTTTTCAAATATCTATTATGCTCCTCTCTAGCCCCTGGTATGCAGTGAGATCTGTGGTATGACTGTCACAAATATTTGGAGGACCAGGATAGCAGCACCATCATCTATCGTGCACAAAAGATGCAGGGGATAATATTAATTGATTTTCTGGTATGCAGATATGCACACAAGTAAACAGAATTTGGTCCCTCTGTTGTTAACAAAATGTTAAATCTGTTATGGCCATTGAACAGTTATCTAGGAGGCCAGCAAAAGAGTAATGATTTACAAATATAATGGACATTGTCATTTTTTTTGTTGCCTTTTAAAGGCCTGATTCTAATAAATTTTTGGGCTGGTTTCTGGGAACTTACAAGGGCATAGCTATGTCTCTCAGTGGTGTGAAAAATCCACACCGCTGAGAGACATAACTATAAGGACCTAACCCACAGTGTAGACAGTGCTAGCTTGACAACCTAGCTACCGCTTCTCCAGTTGGCGTAGGTAGTGTCTGCACTGAAGCACAACAGCAGTGCAGCTGCAGCATTGTACCTGTGCCACTGTAGTGGTTTAAATGTAGATATATTCTTAGTGTAGTTGCACTAACTTCAGTGGTGTTACTCCTGAGTTGCACTGCTGTAGTGTCGCTGAGACTACTCATGTGCTTAGAATGAAGTACATGATTAAGGACCTTGCTGGATTGGAGCCTAAATGAGATCAGATGAGGTCAGAAAATTTAATCACTCTCTATTCTTGTGAGAAACAAGCAGATGGATTAATATAAGAGGCTCTTCCCCTCCCATCATCACAGTCCCTTACACTGTCCTCCTCTAATAATAATCTGTGCCATTTCTCCCTGTGAGGCAGCTCTATATGAGAGAGGAAATAGTGACTCCTTTGCTTGTGACATAAACGCTATATCCTTCTAGCTCTAAAATAATTAAGAAAAAAAACTTGCTGTTATATTTCCTGATGCCAATGGTCGCGTTAGAAGTTAGCAACAGTAAGCATCAGAAATTGTCCCCAAACTGAGTCATCATGCTGCTAACTAAAATGGCTTAATCTTCTGCCACAGCGTTTTTTTTTTTTTTTTTTTTCCTTTTTGGAACTTTCTTATTGTTGCCTAGTTTATACATTAGATCCAGAGTTCTGTTAGACTTTAATGATAGATAATATGTCCCTCTGCAGGACATAATTGACATTTCAAATGATTTTGAATTTCAAACCCAGGAATGAAAGGCTTTTATTTCTTGTGAGGAATGAGCTTTTTTCAGCCAAATGTTTAAAAAATATATAAATAATAAGGGCAACAGAGAAGCCTGTAACAATATTTAGCTTCTATTCAAAAGAAACATGCTGTATAGATAACTAAAGGGATAATGGGCTCATGTTCTTTGGAGCCTAGATAAAGACTCAAAGGGCTGTTTTTTTGTTTTTTGTTTTTTTCAGAAAAACAGTCCTCTAAACTCATTTAAACTTGTCAGAAGCCTCACAAATCTATTAGTCTATGGCTGTAGAACATACATGTACAGCCTGCTAACACAGATGAGAGAATGGTTATAAAGATACAAATCAACAGGAACTCAAGGAAGGGATCAGTTGATAGAACCACTTAAGAAAGAGACCATTACTCTGGCAGCTCACTTCCTCAGGAATTCATGGGGTTACCATGGCTATTCTTCTCAGGAGGGCTTGGGAGATTGTCTTTCATCATTTAATAGCACTGGGTACTGTATGGAGCAAATTTTGTGTTAGATTAATAAACTTATTACAGTACTCCTTCAAAAATTGGGATAATGGACAATAAACCCTCTATTGCTTTTAGGATTCTATACACAATGCAGTTTGTTCCTAAACAAGCTCTGTATTATTGTGAACATGAATAAAGAGTAGTTATTTAAAGCTATCCCATTGATTTCAGTGGCAATGCACAAATGTAAGTGAGGGCAGAATTTGGCCTGTGGAGTGATCTGTGACACTGGTGCATGAATTTAATACATTTGTAAGGCTTATATTGAAGGAACAGCTTGTCTTCGCGTCTGACGAAGTGGGTATTCACCCACGAAAGCTTGTGCTCCAATACATCTGTTAGTCTTTAAGGTGCCACAGGACTCTTTGTTGCTTTTTACAGATCCAGACTAACACGGCTACCCCTCTGAAGCTTGTTTTTATGTAATTTTATCTGTCCACATTTTAAAGAGATACTTAAAAACAGACTAGAGACTGGAGAAGAAAGATACCTGGTAGATCATCTAGATAATATACTGCCACTGCACTATTGTTCTCAACTGTACTGTTTTGTCCAGACTGGTTCTAAAAGCCCCAGCTAACAAGGTTCCCACTTGATAGGTAGAATTAGAGTTTCCAAGCTGATCCATCTCATTGTCAGAATATAGACACTGTCCTTTTCATAATTTCATTTCTAAAGGTCTGATGCTCTGGGGAGGGTTTAGGAGGTGCACCATCTTTTATTTCCTGCTTCCCATTGCTGCCTGTAAGCTGGCTAAGAGACACACAACTGCTCAGGGCAGGGCAGGGCAGGGCAGCTCTCTGCCTCCCACTAGGGCATGAGGAGCTCATCCCCAGTGGCAGCCAACAGAACCTCCCTTCCCTTCTCTAAGCCTAGAATTCCACCCTCTTCCCATACCCTGTCTACTGGCATAAACATCTAACAGTGAGAGTAATTAACCATTGGAACAATTTATCAAGGGCAGTGGTGGATTCTCCATCAATGACAAATTTAAATGAGGATTTGATGTTTTTCTAACAGATCTGCTCTAGGAGTTATTTTGGGGAAGTTCTATGGCCTGTGCTATACAGGAGGTCAGACAAGATGATCACAATGGTCCCTTCTGGCCTTGGAATCTACAAATAAACTTCTCACACTTCTATGTGGCAGTATCAGATCAAATGCCTAATGTCCCCCTTTACTCCTATTTAGCCACTTGCCTCAAAGCTTTTCTCCCTCTTTTCATCACATAGCCTCATGCACATACTCATCCTCCTTCTTTCCTTTCTCCAAATTCTAGAGCCACCAACAGCTTCTTCCCTCTCCAAACTGCCTCCTGACTGTCCATTTCCCACCTTCTCCTCCATCCCTCTTGCCACTGTTCCCTACTACCGTCTGCTCCTTCACTATGCCTTCAGACTCTCTTCCCCTCTGTTGATGTACTCTGCAGCTGTGGCAGAGGGTCTGGCAAGGACAGAGAAACTAATTGGCTACAGCAGAACTAGTATAAGAAATTCTCTAATTTGATCTCAGAAATTGTGTGGAGAAGCTGAGTCACCTTTTTTTAAAGAATACCAGGCCCAACTCTGCTCGGTTATGTAGGGTAAAACTGGAGCAACTCTATTACTGCACACAGAGTAGAAGCTCACCAGGTTTTGGATTATTTATTTTTATATTTATTTAAAGCCAGGCCTATTGGGGACCACCAAGTCCCAAAACTAAACTAAACCTACAGAATGACATTTCAGCTTCATCGGTCTTTAGCTTTGGTACAGTATGTTCAGCTGAACCTCTGTCTGAGGTTTGCACATCCCTATTCATGACAGGGCTGTGCTCTCCAAATCCTACAGCTTTTAGTTTCTAACTTCCTATGGTTCCTTCTCTCTCTCTCTTTTTTTTTTTTTTTTTTTAACTCCCAGCTTTAAACTTTCAAAGACGTAGTCTGGCAATCTCCCCAGTGACTGCTGTTCTCTTGACTTCTCTGGAGTTCTGCTGCTTTCTTTTTCACTCTTCACATCTATCTTTCATCACAGCTCCTACACGCTTCAGAAATGTCATGTTCTGTAGACACATGCTCAATTCAGTCACCTCGTGCTTCCAGCTTCAACTCACATGCTCCTTTTATTCACAGGTTCAGGGGTTTGTTTTTTTCCATATGTAGGAATCTGATGAAGAGAATGAGCGTATGATATATATTTATTCATTTTATTACCTAGAAGTCCAGGCTGGTATGTACTCAGGTGGCTAGCCCATATCATCACCTCGGCCACCCTGGCAATACCGCTATTTTTAGTGTGCTAGCTCTCAAGCAGCTCTCATGTCTATGCAAGCTGGGAATCAAGACCCCAAATCCAAGTGTAAACATAGCCTTAGTGTGGAACAAGAGTGTCCCCGTGGGGAGGTAGTGTTGTATCATAGAATATCAGGGTTGGAAGGGACCTCAGGAGGTCATCTAGTCCAACCCCCTGCTCAAAGCAGGACCAATAGGTATAGCTAGTGCACTTCGCACTCTAGTCTATTCCACGCTAACTTCTTCAGATCAAATTCTATCAGTTACAGAGCCTTTAGCTTTGTAGCAATATAGTGCTAAGCTGAGCTGATTGACAAAATTTTCATGCAAGTGTTTTCCCTCATAAATGCAGTTTCATCAAATTAAAAAAGTTTGCAGAAAAATGTGATTTTGATTTATTTTTGACAGAAAAGATAGAAATGAATCATTTTTAATTTCTCATTTTGTTTTCATAATCTCAAAAATGGCATGTTTCATTTTGATTTGACATATTAAAATACTTGTATAGTAATGTATTATATTTTATATTAAAATATTCTGACATTATCAGAACAAAATGTTTTAACCTTATCAAAACATTTTACTGGTTCCCAATAATTTTTTTTCAGAATTTCTGTTCCATGAGCACTTTTTGTTCTGATTTGAAACAAAAACATATTGCAAAATGCCAGTATTTCTCACAAAACAGAAATTCCATTTTCTGACTAGCTCTAATGCTAAGGTTCAGGCAATAGCAGCATTTTTGTTTTTCTTTTGTTAGCTACAGTGAGGCTGCTTACCATGAGTAGGCAGAGGAACTGGTTGCCATCACAGAGACTGAGATTATATAGCATACTTGCCTGTGCTACAGCTGTGGTTGTGTTGCCATTGGTTACTACATTTCACTTAGCTCTATGGGTAAAATGTTTGATGAGCAAAGAAGACTTAAGCAAGGCTATTTCAATATTCTCAGCTCTCAAACATTTGTATGGTGTGTTGTTTACTGTAAAAGCTCATGGAGCATCAAGTGCTCAAAATGCACTGAATTCTGAGGTGCTCCTTTTTGTATCCACTGATTAAGAGAGATACACACATATGAAATTATAATTAGATCTAGCTGGAAATTTTTCATGGAACTTTTGTCAGATAAAATATCTTTGATTAAATGGAAATGCTATCTTTGTAAAAAAAAGAATTTGTAACAATTATTGAAAAGCATCTTTATTTTTCAATGAAAAACTGAAAAGTTCTGCAAAGAAATTAAATATATTGAAACATTTTGTTTTAATTATACATTTTAAGGAGAAATACAATAGTTTTCAACCATCTCTAATTAAACATAACTGAAAAGGGAGCACCTCTTTAACACTTATATTTTCAAATCAATACAGAAGGGTTGAGCTGGTGCTCACTCCCATTAATATCAAATGGAGTTCTGTCATTAGATCCCTATGCAACACTTGGAAGTGTAGGAAGAAGGCAGTAAGGGCCCAGTGTTCTTCTAACTAGAGAGAACCTGCATATGGAGTGGAAATTCAGCAAGTTTGTACTCCTTCTGTTGAGTATGTGAGGTGATGTTACCCTCCTGCAGAAGGCAAGACAAGATATGTGAATGTTAGAGCTCATTGGTATAAAATACCGTTCTCTCCACCCAAGCCTGACATCTTTGCTCCTGAGAAATCCAAGTGCTCTACCACCTGCTGCTGACCACTGCATCACCCAAGGAGTAGGAAGGATCACAAAGTAATGCTGACTCAGTTAGCATTATTTTACATTGGATTGCACTTCAGATTGTGTGGTGAGAATGGCTGAATAGTGAGAATGGCCACAGCCTCTCTGCAATGTGCATTTCCCCCCCCCCCCCCCCTTCCTCCATATGCCTATCTATGGGGCCTGAAGAGCATAGAACAAGCATTGAGGAGTTTGTAGGATCAGAAGAACTTGGCACTCCTGCCTTCTGTGCTCTTGCGGTTGGGATCTGTGGCATCTGCTCATGTAAGCAAAGGGAAACATCTGCCTCTATGTTGCTCACTCAATAAGTCATGTCTTTTACAACCAACAGTATCTAACTTTCTGTTCCTCAGCAAGCTAAGTTCACTAAGGGTCACCTCCAGCTCCATCTAGATACTGATAGTGATCTGAACCCTTCCTATTCATGCCGTAGACAGGCTATAGAATAGGCACCATGCCAGCAGTATTGATAGATAATCTACTCTTGACCATGGATTAGGGCCATATACCCATACAGAATTTAATAAGGTTGACCATGGAATGATATTAACCTGTGACTGCTCAAACTTAGGCCAGTTGCCAAACAAGCCCCTTGTTATCCCCAGGATTAGAACAATACAAATGTGGCTTTAAGCCATTTTTTCCACCCACAACAGCCTATGATGATCATATCTTGGCCAGACCCAATGATATACCTACCCCTTTATAATTATAATTCTTTGTGATGCAGATACTATGATGAAGGATACTGTATAAGGACTTAGATGATTAACCAAGGATAACGAGCCAAATTCTGTCCTTAGTAGTATTTCCACCCCAATGGCTTAATTGGGTTGCAAAGGCATAACTCAGGGTAGAAACCATTGCTTTTAGGGGTTTAAATGTGGGCAGAATTTGGCTGCAAACGCCTAGTTAATCAGCTATCTTATCTAGATCCTTGTTACTGTGATATCAGATCATCTAAAATTATTATATGTCCAGTAAAGATATATATTTTCTACCTCCCTCCATCAGAAGTGACTAGACTGAATGGGTTGTCTTAATTATTATTTTTTTTATTATTGTTTCAGTGGATACACGGAAGGGCAGAATTTAGCTGACTATGTTATTTATCAAAGCCTGGAAGGGATGAGAAAGATGACTGCTTTTTGACTGTATAATACACTACAGACAGCTGCTGTTTACCTCAATAAGGCTGAGGAAGTCAGTGTTTGTAAGTTATCAATTTACACGTGCACAGAAACAGTTCAGTCAGACATAGGAGGACCTGATGAAATTCTATGAATGTGTCAATTTTAAATGCCAGTCTCTCGTTACATTCTACAGCAAGATGCTTTTATTTTCTGCTGTAGCATGAAATTCTCCAGCTGTATAAAACACTAAAATTTTACTTCCAGTCAAACAAAAAGCCATTTTGAAGCACTGAAGATTTTTTTTTTTTTGCCCATCACTTTCAGTGAAGTATTTTTAAAGTTGATTCACAGCCAGCAGTCTTTCAAAATGCAGTTAACACAGAGAGCAGCAAAAACCCAGTGGCTGATATAGTGTGTGATGTATGCAGTACAGTTGCTAAAAATAGACAAAAGTTTCTAAGTATTAGTATAAAATCTCATTCTGAAATATCACACAGAGCCCATGTTTTGTCACTTCAGGCAGAAATCTTTGGAAATCTATACCTAGCACAGTGTTATGATGTCCTGCATGAATGGACCAAGGAGCTGAATTCCCTTGGTGCCTTCCACTGGAAGAGAGTTCTAACAATTCTCCAGCCAAAACTGTAAAAGGTAGGTTTTTTTATTTTCTTGCTTTGAATTTGTTTGTTTTTTTGTACTAACAGACCAGAAACAAAGCAACTTAAGAAAATAAAACAAAATATAAATCAGATCAATGCTATGTTTCTCTCAGATTTAACTAACACTTTTTTCTGTCCCTACCCAGCATATTCATCAGGATTTAGCTTGAAATAGACAGACAGGTATCCTCCATTGCACTCCCACTGGGCTGACATGAGGAAAATGGCTTCTCCTTAACTCAGTCACATTCTGACATGACTAAATTCCTCTGAAGTCCAGCTAGAACATACAATGGATGTACATCTCTTTTTAAACCCCACAGAACACTGAGTAGACTCTTCACAGCCTAGTACAAAGACAATATTGAGAAAAAGCCAACATGAAGACAGACACTAGGAACAGAGATGACCTGTAGCTGCTGATAGTGGGTGGGCAGAGTAAGAGCAGTGGCTGCAGCAGATGTTACTGAGCATGCTCAGTTCAAGCCAACCAAAAAAATCCAGGGGGGCATGTGACCCCCCACATTCCCCACCCCATGTGTTGCCTCTGCAACAGGAAGTAGTTAGTAAATGAAGCTATCTACACAGTAGAGCATCCATATAGAGACAAATTCAGTAGTGATATATGAAGTTAGATCCCTTTACATTCACTCAACCCTTCCATTCCATCATCCATAAAGAAATCTAATTTGTTTTGAGTTACACACTGAGGAACTGGAAGAAGCTATAATCTAGAGTGCCCCCACTCTAGATTAACTTAGACTCCCTTAAAAATTGGTAGTGGGTGCAAATAAGTCATAGGTAGGGTAATTACTTCTTCCTACCATAACTTCTGAATTTGCCTCTTTATGTGGAAATATACTAAGACATCAGGTTCTATTGTGATTTGTATCTCAGTTCATGCTGTGGAAAATGCTCTTAACCATTATCAGCCCATGTTTATCTACCCCAGCACCACTCCCTGCAGGAAATGGGAATCTTCAGCTTAATCTTAGATGTCTTTGAGGGAAACTTGCCTCAGTCCTGCATCATGCTGGGGCCAGCAACCTCCTCTGATTTCCCTGACCCATTAGAGGATGCTGGGTGGATGCCCCAATGAGAGCAGAGGCCTTCCCAGCTATGGCCTACTGCCCTCAATCAAAGGAGAAGCACTTCTGCATCTGTTACCAAGCAACTCCTCTACTGATTTTCAACAATCCCTAATGGGGATCCGTAGTCTCAGAGTTCCCTATCACCAGGGAGGGGAAGCCCAATAAATCCTAACATGTACTTGTTGGGTAACCTCAGTGGTTTTACCCTGTAATCCTACGCATGACAGTTAATCTCTACAGGTAACAGTAAAGGCAGCAGATAGAAGCTGGAATAAGATTGATTTTCCTCTCTTATTGCACAGCTCAGGGGCATATCAGCTCCAACCTTACATTGCTGCTGAAGATTTTGGGCATATTGTGGGGAAGGAAGCGGGGAATAATAGGTGGCTCATTGAAAATCATGCAGGAGGGTGAATGACCACTTGATTACACCTTGAGGGAAGAGTTGGCTACTTGGCAGGGGCGGCTCTATGGTTTTTGCCACCCCAAGCACAGCAGTCAGGCGGCTTTCGGCGGCACGCCTGTGGGAGGTCCGCCGGTCCCGCACCTTCAGCGTACCCACTGCCGAATTGCCGCCGAAGCTGCGGGACCGGTGGACCTCCCGCAGGCATGCTGCCGAAGGCAGCCTGACTGCTGCCCTCACAGCGACCGGCAGGCCGCCCCCCATGGCTTGCCGCCCCAGGCACGCGCTTGCTGCGCTGGTGCCTGGAGCCACCCCTGCTACTTGGCACCAGGAGGACATGGTATACCTGAGGCAGACTCCAGCTAAAGACATCAAAGGTAAGATGGGAGTGCCTTGGATCTATGGAGGAAGGTGACCAGTAGTATTGAACTTCTCCCTGAACTTGCATAGTCTGGCCAAGCACCAGTGTCTGTGAAAGCTGGTTCTAATTCATGGACCAAGTCAGCTGAACACTGCAGGGTTCAGAGAACCTTCCTTTATAATAGAGAGGGACTTAAACCGAAACCCACATTCAACTGTCCTCCCGCCCGCCCCTGCAATTCTTGGTGATGTATAGATCTGAATCCACATCAGAATTTTTTTTGTTCAGACGCACTGCTACTTTCTGACTATTCTCCTAGAACCTAAAGTTGTTGAGACTTTTACAGTAAGCATAATCTCACAAGGGTACAATACAACTTCAAAGAAGCGGACCTCCAGTCTCTCCGTTTTATGGTTACCCCATTAAGCCACAAAATAAGCAGTAATTTTAAAAAGAAAGAAACTTCTTGAATGAATATACAAAGACTAAAGAGAAAATATGGATTTGAATAGCATCCAAATAGCTGTGTAATTGCTGTCAATTTTCTTTTGTTTTCTGATTTTGCTTTGCTCTGTAAAATCTATTCTCTACTCTGTGAAACTGAACACAGAGTGAAAACTGAATTCTAATATAGTTTATCTCAATTACCTGTTCTTGCACATGTTTGGCCTTCAGGAATAAAGCTCAAGTTCTTGCCTTATTGCATTTCAGAACCTGGAATGGTAAAAATAATCCTCATTTTTCTAAGTGCTTTACAAAACCAGAAAGGAGTAGCAGATTATCTTTGTGGATGTCACTTTTAATAAGGATCTGTGTGTAGGGTCATTTGGAACACAATTACCCATTAAAAGAACTGTAAATTAAATGAAAGTAAACTATAACAATCATGCAAATTATGATTAATTGCTCAGTCAAACCCAGGGGACTATTGCTATAAAAGGAGCTATTCCTTCACTTAATTAATATATTCAACGTAAATAACAAATTTTAAAATGAACCAATTTTCGTAACTGAGTTTTTCATGTAAATCTATCCACTAGAAAATCTACATTATTTGTTTGTCTATATATTATCTGTATTGCTATCAGGAAAATTTCATTTAATTCAAGTTGTAGTTAAAAGTTGAGACTTTAATTAAATTGTATATCATCTATCTGTATTTAGAGCACCAATCATCATAGTGTCTAGGCACCAGATTTTAGATATTTTATATAATTAATTTTGTCTTATTTTCCTCATCTGGTAAATGGGAATATTCACTTGTCAGACAGGGATATTGTGAGCTAATGTCTAGATAGTGCTATGAACACACAAAATGGTATATGAATGCAAACATTAAGGGTTTGCAATCTAGATTTGCAAAGGAGATTTAGGTGTTGCAATACTTAAATCCCCAGGCAGCCTTCCACCTAGTGGAATTCACACCTTTGAGTTAGGTGCCCAGGCTCCCCACAGGTTGCATACTGAGCAGAGAATCACCTAAGCAGGACTGTATTTCAGAGGAAAAGGGCAATCTTAGGGCCCAGATTATACAACAAGATTTAAGAGCTCAGTTTCCTCTGATTTGGGCCTCACGCACCTGATTGACAAGGAGGAAGGCACCTCTCTATGCTTGGAATTCCCAGCTATGATCCTTCTCCTGGAGTTAGGTGCCTAAGCCACATCAGCTCTTTCTCATGAAAAAATGATACACACAGACAAGTCTCACTGGTTAGAGCACTCACCTGGGATGTTGTAGGGTTGGCAACCCTTCGAGATTGGCCTGGAATCTCCAGGAATTAAATATTAATATTTAATTAAAGATTGTCATGATTAAATCTCCAGGAATATGTCCAACCAAAATTGGCAACTCTAGTGTGGGACACTTGTTTGCAAATCCCTGATTTGGTAAGGACCTGAATCCAGGCCTCCAATCTTCCAGATGAGTGCCCTAACCAGCTGGCTATTGGTGTGTGGGTCTCTCTCAAATGCTGCTGGTGAAGCTGTTCCACTTTTAATTTATTTAATACACACATATATATATATATATATATATATATATAATGTGTGTGTGTGTGTATTAAATAAATTAAAAGTGGAACAGCTTCATATATATAATGTGTGTGTGTGTGTATTAAATAAATTAAAAGTGGAACAGCTTCACCAGCAGCATTTGAGAGAGACCCACATATGGTATATATATATATATATACACACATGGCTCTATAACTCACTGGTTAGGGCACGCTGGTGAGAGCCCAGTTCAAATCCTGCAACAATGGGGTTAAGTCCCTGCTCCAAATCAAGAAGAGTGGAGATTGAAGTCAGAGTTTCCCACAGCTCAGCTCAATGCTCTAACCACTAGGCTGTCAGTTACTGGGACACAGATGTGCACCAGACAGCACCAAATGCTCCCAACCTGTCTGCCTCTAGGTGTCTTTTGTGGGTTAAGCATGCTAAGAAAGCACACCTACCAGATCAGGCCCTGTAGGCAAGCTAGGTGGGGGAACACCTAGTTTGTGAAACTCATCAGGGCTTTGGCATGTGCTAGGGCTTGGAGCAGCTTGTTAGCTGTGAGGTGGTATCAGGACTTAAGAGGCTTTGCACATGTTTCCCAGGAGAAACCTATGGAGATTGAGGTGTCTGCAGGGATAGACTGTAGCTGAACTGGGGTTTTGAAGATCTCAGTAGTACCCAAATGTTAGACTTAGGGCAACGTCAATGTACACTAGGGAACGTTTAGTGCAGATCAGCAAGGTCCACATACACAGTTAGCATGTGGCATACTGGATCACTGTTAGGTTTTACACCCCATCTTGCTGCACAGTACTTATTCAGAGATGCCCTTAGGGTCTAAACAGACAATTTGGCACCCAAGTCACTTCTGAGGCCCTCCAATTTAGAAAAATTGCTATTAGTGACTCAAGTACTTAGAATTAAGCATGTGTTTACATGCTTTGTTGGACTGGGGCCAGAGTGCTTAGTTGCCCTCTTTCACGGATAACTCCTTGGAAAAGTAGATCACTCAGTAAGAACTGACACAAATCCCTGCTGTAATTATACATTGTAACTAGAACTGGACCTGGACCTGAACTAGATCTTTGGATCCAAATATCCCTGACTTGGGAGGATTGGGGGGGGGGGATTCAGATCTGAAATGGGATTTGAACTTTGCTACACAGTTTCTCTCTAATTGAGATGAGTTCCTGTGAATTCTCTGAAAGCTTGGCCCTATTGTGCACCTAAAGGTATCACTAGAGTGTGCTGTAGAACAGTGTTATTCATTATTGGTGAAAATCCAACCTTTGGTAACCTTAAGGGTATCATATTTGTGATATAAGAGGTAGCCTAAAACAGTTTGAATTATCTGTTTTAAGTGGACAAAATGTTTATAACAAACAAAAGTGAATTACACATTTTAAACACAATGTGAATTTAACAAGAGGAATATTAAACAGGATTAACAGTCAATCAGACTAAACAATTTATATCGCAATATACATATTCATAAGTTATGAAGCAACCATGGTTTGGGGCAGAGTAAAAGGATTCTGGAACTGAACTGAAGGAGACAAACTAAAACTGTGAGAGCTATAAGGAACTGAGGAAACTCTCGAGCAACTGTCAAACAGAACAACAGGGACAAGGAACTGAGTCGATCCTTTCCCGAGAATCAGGGACTGTATGTGTGAAAAATAAATGCCTGTCATAATTTTCTAATTAGAAGGGGCTAGGGATTTTATTATATCTTTACAAGACATAATGCTTATGCCATGGTAAAAGGATTACAAATGTCTGCAACTGTAAATACATCTGATTTTTTCCTTAATCTCAACTATTTTAGTGTCTCATTCCTTATTTGCTTTTAATTAACAAAGAAAAGCATGTGTCCTTCCAGAAGTTAAAACCTGAACCTATTAGAAATATTGTATAACATATGTTTTGTCAAAAAAACCTAAAGAAATATAGATGGGTTATGTAAAAGAACATTACATACCTTAAATAATATTTGTAAGAGATAAAACTGTGCAAAGATTAATTAAATCACAGTAAAAATATTTTGTAACAATACAACGCATAGGTTTAAAACTGTCCCTAAAGATAAAAATCCAGTGGAGATGTCAAGAATGTTGCTATACTTTCAGAGGAGGAAAAGGATGCTATCACTGCATATTTTTTCATTTTTTGTTAAGAATGTGTTGTCAGTATCATCTTCACATGATCAGGAGCACTTAACTGAACATTACCTACTTGTTATGTAGTAATGTCTTGTTAGTTTTAGCTAGCAATCAGAATTAGATAGGTTCAGTGCTCCTGATTATTGCAGTGACTTTTCCAAGATATTTCAGCCATAATATGACAAGTTTTTCTTACACTTCTAAAGTGTCTTTCATCTGTATCATTTGCAAAGAAAAAGTCATTAACTGCAGAGCTCATTGGTGAGACCACTGTTGAAATATACTCTAAAAGGCAAAAGTGATCATTCAGCTATTATTAAATGGATTTGCAGGTTACTCCTAGAAAAACATGACCTCTTAACAAGGATTTCTCAAGTCTGAACCTTGCTTCTGTCTCCTTTGTCGCAGATCTACTTTAATTTTGTTGATATACAACAGCATAATTACTGTACAAATTAATATAACGTTCAGCAGGACATAGTCTAAGCCATTTTGAAATATATATATGCATGTGCTGCTCTGCCTGAATACAATATAAAAATATTCAGTATGTGACAAGAAATATTTCTAAAGGTAGATATGTCCTGGCACTCCAATAATTAGGTTCATTAAGTGGTTCATTAAGAAATGTGAAAGTTGCTTCTTCCCTCTCCATCTACTTTCACTTGTGGGTAGGAACTTTATATTTTTTAAAGATGTGTTTCTTTACATTAGCTGCTCACACATACAGAGATTAAATATTGAATTTTTGGGGTGAAAATTGTGTGACTGGATAAAGCAGGTATTTAACAAAGCATACAGTTCATTAGACACTAATTTAATAATACATATGCAGTACATTTGATTAAATCTATTTGATTTAGTCAAGGATGTACTGCTAGTATTTTAAAAAGGAACTCCCACAAACATTTTCTCCTTTGTTTGTGGAATGAAGGGTATGTGCACCCCTAGGTAAGAAGGCTGGGAGATTAGGGAATGTGTGTATTTGTTTTCTCAGTTAAATAGAAACATTTTCTCTTACCCAAGGATGGAGGTAGCACCACTTAATAAACAAATTATATTATATTCACTTACTGGAAATGTTTATATTTAGTTCCTGAAAAGCAGATCATCATCAGAGAAAGTAATACTCAAAGATGAGGCACTGTTGGAGATTGAGGTATCAAAAGAAGAGGTGCTGGAACAAAATGGTAAATTAAACAGTCAGTCCCCAGGACACTTCCAAGAGCTATAAAGGAACATAAGAATAAGGTGGCTAAACTGATTAAAAAAAATAACAAGCTCTCATTAAAATCAGCTAATATCCCATAGGTCTTGAGGGTAGCACATATTGTACCTATAACTAGCAGAGGTGCTTAGATGATCCTGGAAATTACAGACCCTCAGTAACAGCTAAATTGGTTGAAACAACAATCTGAAATCAAATTATAAAGCATCTAGATGATCTTTATATTATAGTGTTGACTTCTCTAAAGGAACATTGTGTCTCTAATCTAATTGATTAGAATTCTTTGAGGGTATCAGTAAAATGGTGAATGGTATACAAAAGATATTTGGGCTTTCTAAAAGCCTTTGGCAAAATCCCTTGCAAGAGGCTATTAAAACTAAGGAGTCATAGGGAGAGAGGTAAAATTCTTTCATGGATCAGAAACTGGATAAAACACAGAAAACAGAGCATGAATTTTCAACATGGCAAAATGTTAACAGTGAGGTGCTACAAGAATTGGACCCAGAGCCACTGTGGTTAAATATGCTATATTCATTAGTGGTCTGGGAAATGCATGATATTTGCAAATGACAAAAATTATGTATGCTAAGAGTAAAAAAAAATTGAGGCACTCCAGAGGAACTTAATAAAGATAGGTAAATGACCCAATGGCAGTCGAAATTCAATGCTTGACAAAGGAAAAATTACGCTTATTGGAAAGAATAATTTGAACTACTGGTAGGCATTGCTGGATTCTCAACTAAATGTATCCATTGAGTCAGTAAAACTATCTGGGGCTTAGTGTGGACAGATCAGAGCAAATATTGCTTATTGTGCAGCAGTGGTTCAAAAAACAAACAACGGATGGAACAGAAAATAATACTGTAAATAATTTTATGCCAACATGTAAATTGATGATATGCCATCACCTTGATTCCTGCATTCAGTACTAGCAACTCTATCTCAAAAAATAATGCAATATTAGAAGGTTCAAAGATGAGCAACAAAAAAGGTTATAAGACATGGAAAGACTTCCATATGTGGAGGCTCAGAAGATTAGGGTTGTTTAGTTTGAGAGGACATGAACAACAAATAATGAATATGAGAGAGAGAGAGAGAGAGAATCAGTCACTTCTAATTATCCTTTCTCAAAATAAAAACAAACAAACAAAAACCAGCCAATGAAATTGAAAGGAAATACATTCAAAATATCATTGAGTCCAGGAATTTAGCAGAATTTAGAACAGGATTAGCCACTTACATGGATAAAGCCATGGATACATCAAACAAGATAAAACATATGGGGCATATAAACCCTAATGCTTCAGAGCCTAAATTAATCATTAATTGTTTGAGATCAGAAAAAACATTTTATTGGCAGGTAACTCCACAGTTCTCCAGTATAGTGAATCACTGAGTCCTGGTTATTGTCAGAGACAGTGTATTAGACTAGATGGATCTCTGATTTGATCTATATGGCAATTCCTATGCACTTATATTACTATAACCTTTCTGGTAGTCATGGCTATCTAGTTCATTACCTGCAGCAAATTCATTGAGCTATGATTTTTTAATGTTGTCACATTATTTAGTTTAATCAAAGAGAAAAGCCTTTGTTCAATAAAGGGATGTTTTTATCTTAATCATTGAGGCCTTATTCATATATAAGTAGTTTTTCAGCCTCCTAGTAGTACTTTGAATTTTTGACATATGGAAAAATTGAATTAAGTCATTTCACTATGTTGTCACAAACACATGCAAACCGTGGGGGGGAAATGGTTTGCTTGTAAAACTAAACAGCTGCCATCAAATCATGGAGGACCCAGCCTTGAAATCTATAGGGGTTTGCCTGAGTAAATTGTGGGTCTGATTCTGTGAAGAACTGAGCACCCTCATCTTACAGTAATGGCACTTAGCAATTCACACAATTGGGTTCTTTGTCAAAATGTTAGCAAGTTTCAAATCTGGATGTGCTGTACACAGTACCAGACAAACAGACTCAATGCAAAAAACTATAATATCTGGACAGCCAAGAAAAATAATGTCAATATTTTGAATAGCTAGCAAAATTTCTAATAGCTGATTAATCTTTCAGAAATCACTGAATAATGAACATGCTTTCACTGAAACAAAATAGAATAAGGTTAATTTTTGATGCTGACTTTGATTAAACATAACCAGGATAAGCCTGAAATCATGTGACATAATGTGATAAAAATCCTCCAATGATCTGGTACAGTTCAGAGAGCTGAATATAACTGTAAAAAGAGAAAATATCTAGCTATGTTAAGAGAGTGACAATAATAATTAATGCTTGTGTAGGGTTAGATTCTACCACCCTTATACTGAGTAGCATCTTGCTTTGCAAATTATCCATTGACTTCAGTGTTACTACACAAAGAGTAAAGACCTGATCAATTCCATTAAAGTCAGTGGAAAGACTCCCACTGTTTTCAATAGGGGCTGTATCAGAGCTTAACTGTCTACTCATAAATAAATGAGTGTGGTAGAATCAGGCCCATAGTGCAAGATGTTGTTTATGTAAGCATATGTTCCTTAACACCATAGCATCTGAGTGCCTCTCATATATTTGAAAATAGAAATAATATAATTCTTTCTTTCCAGCCCGTTGGAGAAATAGCATGACTAGATTTTCAGGAGTTGGGGGGGCGGGGAAGGGGAAGCGGGGTGAGGTTAAAAAAAAAGTGTGTTTGTGTGTTATATACCTACTTTGTGTGTGTATGAAGCATGTAGTGAGAGAAAGCTAGTTTTGCATTTAGTTAGGAATGCTGGAACAATTTGTATAGCGATGGGTGCTGAGAGCCGTTGAACCAAAATGTAAACCCTGTATATAAGGGAAACCACTTCAAGCCAGGGAGTATGGCAGCATCCTCAGCACCTATGCATTTAGTTGATAAAATGGAGTGAAGTCCATAGTTATTCTTTTTCACTTGGGAGTAAATTCTGTACTCTGAATCCATCTCCTCTGAAAAGTCTGTTTCCCACAATACTCCAGTTTCTAACTTTCTACCTATAATCACATGTGCATGAAAATGATAGAATTTATGCACATTTCTGTATGCAAATCAACCATAGAAAACAACAAATTCTCATTTGCGTGAACAAATGAGAGTGCATATAATTGTATGCACAAGTGTACTGCACATACACTAAGGAACAAATCCCATCCCTAGTGCCCAGTATGAGGATCTTGGGTAGAAAGGTCTGCAGGGGGAGGGCAGGAATCTTCATACTAAATGTTAGAGCCAAAATCCTGTTGACCCCTCTATGTGGGGAGGGAGGAAGAACCAGATGTGCACCTGCTTCTTTTCTGCCTGCTGTCTCCTCCCTGCAAATGTCCCTTGCCAGCCTTTTACTGTGTGGAAAACTGACTCATGGGTAGGCTCCATGCTCCAAGCAGGGTGCACACTCCGAGTAGTACCACCATAGATTGTGTTCCCTTTGCATAGTTGAACCATATTCCTGCCAAGGGGCTTGTTATACCCACAGAGGTAAGGTCAGGATCTGCCCTAACGTAGGCCAGGCTGAAACCCCTTTGAAAATATGCATGATAAACTTTTCAGTTGCAGAGTCCAGAAGACATGTAGTCCCTTTTTCTTCACAGAGAGGGTTCACGCTCTCTTTCGTTAGTTCTGTGTGAGTGCAGCTATGCCTGAGCGGAGACTTCCATTACATTTGAACTCAGTGGTAGGGCTTCTGCTATGCTTTCTTGGAACCTTGATCTGCCTATTATTTCAGATAAATAATTAATATTTTTAGTTAATTTTACTTTTTGCCAGTTTTGACAGTACAATTTTATTTTATTTTTTTATGGGCGGAGTCTCTATGCAGGGCTAAATGCAGTCTTTCTGACTTGTTCAAAGGTTTCCAGTGATTACTAAAGGCTTTCAGTTCATTATTGTGATGTGCATGCAGGGGAGGCATACTCTGCAGCAATTCCTCTGCATACATAAAAAAGAAAACAAACATAAATAAGTCTTAATGCAGAGGTGTTATCAGCAAAGCCCTAAAATTGCCACAATGTCAGCTCTAGGATGAGAATTTTGCTCATGGCAAGAACCAAAACAAACCGTATACACATAGTTACATAGGCAATCAATAATAATTATCCCTCCAGTTCCACACAAAAGAAAGGAGATGGAATTTGAAGCTTGTATATTGGATTATTTCCCCAGCATCTGTTTCTAATGGCATTTGGGTAATGTCAGGGGTATAAGTAATGCCAAAAGTTGGAGGCCAATCAGCACATGTCATTAGTTAGGCTGATGATGCAAAGGAATGGGAACAGAATAGCAAGTGAAAGGGATCACAAGTCAAACTGAATTACTTATTTAACATTTCTCAAGCTGTTACCAAAGCAATTAAACTGCTCAGATGACATTTCTCAAGCAGTCATCATTTGTCTCAAAACAAGCATTTATGTTTTGTCTAACTAGTTTAAATGAGGGGAGAGTCAGACCTTTTTTTTTTTTTTAATTTAATTGAGGCGGATTCTCCACTACAACCAACCTTTGCTCAGAGAGGGGAGCTGCAGGAAGCTGATTACTCCTATATCCTTAGCCATTTGGCAGGACAGCAGCTCCTCAGGGAGAATCAGACGCAGCAGAGCTCTGTTCTGCCATGCTGCCTTCCCTCCCTATCATGCCCCATCTCCATCCTCCAAATAGTGGGGCAAGGGTGCTTGTGAAGGAGGTGGCAGAGCTGCCTTGACAACATTTCTGCCTGTAAAGAGTTCCCAATTCTCCACTAGCCATTTCTGGCTGCTTTACAAACCCAAGAATCGGATCAACCGTATTTATGCACCTGATAATAAGCATTCCTTATACAAACATTGCAATCTTCTTTAAAGGGAAGCAGCAACTCTATTTACCCTACTCTTTTTCAAAATAATGTCAGCCAACAAGGAGCTATAAATCAGCAATTCCGCATAGCTGCTGATGGTGGATGTAGTGTAGACCTACCTAACCATTTTCTCATGGAATGGAAAACAGCAATTGGTACTTTGGCTTATTTTCTGACCTGGTACTATTTAAAAAAAAAAAAAAAAAAAAAACCACCCACAGTCAAAAGGGATTTCTTCTGCAAAACCAGGTTTTTGCTTCCTGAACAGAAAGTAAAGCAGCTGCAGTAGAAGAGGAGAACATTAAAGAGTAGCTTGCTGTGTCTCTTGTTCTTGAGTACCTCTGTAATATAGACAAATCATAGCAGTGAATTCCTCATCCTCTGATGCTTTATTTTCAGGTATCTGTATTTTGTTTTTACTTCTTCTGATATTGAATGCCACCTTTCCAGAGGTTCTCTTTCCCCTTGTATTAACCCTTACAAGTTTACAACAATATTCTACAATGTGTTTTAAGTGATGATGCACAAAACCAAACAAGCAGCACTATCTACTCTTCCCGCAGTAATGTATATGAAATAAACATGTAATTTAATACATAGTTTGTTTCTTGTGAATAACTATTTTTCTCAATACATTTATTCTTTATAATAAACAAAATGTGTATTTCCAGTGCAGTTGAAAATTCAGTTTATCTATTGTAACTGGATGACCCTTACTTGGGGCCAAATCTTATCTTTTGCACGAGGCCTACATAACACAGTTTGGCACAGGGTATGTTCCCTATGGACTGAGGGAAGAGAAAACCTCCTTATCCCCACCTCTGGCTGCAGATAGTATTCTCTACTAATATTGTGCTCCTGCTCCATAGGTGTCAATGACCAGCAAGTTCATATTGTGGCCTTATCTACCAGCCCTAACCCCTCCCCCTCCATGCTCCCAAGTCCAATTGCTTGGAGAACTGCAACAAACTGCACTCCCCCCTCCTCTGGCACACTCACATATAACCCCAGAGCTGGATTTCATTGCAAACAGAGGATGGAGAACATCCAAGTCACATTCTCTTTTCATTTACACCACTTCTGCATTAAACTGACTTAGCAGATTTCATCTGAGCAGCCCCTGATTCACACTGGTGTAAGAAAAGAAAAGAATCAGGCATTCCATGCAAGTTCCCTCATCCTTTCCCTAACAGTTCTCCTCCATCTTGGGATCTCTGCAGCTTCAGAGAAGTGTATATGATCTGTTCTGTGGCAACTTTCTCTTTAACAGTTGTGAAGGTTGATGTACATCAACACATATTATAAGTAAGTTTTCAGCTGCTATGTGCTAAGTATCAGTCATGCAGCTCCCAGTTTCTCTTGCGATAATCACTGTGAGCTTATTTTCCACACTTGCCGCTCAAAGTATGATCCTTAAAGTTAAATCTCTTATGGAACAGTCCTAAAGTATATTTTAGCCATCCTATAGAATTTAAGAGAGAATTATATTCCCTTCTGGAGAGTAGTTCATTAAACCTATACAAAGAGCATAATCCTCTATTAAATGTGATTGGGTTTTTTTCAATGTTTTTATGGAAGTTATCCTGTAATAATTCTATAGCACCTTATTGATTTACTCTTATTAAATTCTGAAGAACTTGTCCAAAAATAACAGTTTAAGTTCTAATTATTATGCTGTAACTTAATAATTGAGTGTATAGTTCCTCAAGACGATACACACAAACTTCTACTGGGAACTGAAGAAAATAACTATTTTGAATCTATTTAATTAATCTGTGGACTGCATGATAATGACTCTTACCATTATTTTACCTAAAGTATAACATTCACCAGCTTATTATCAAACTCCCTCTTAGTAATAACAACCAGCTCCGTCAACCATTACCACTGAGCCAAACATCACTATCGATGATCTAGACTGAACAAGCATCAATCACTTGACATATATTGGCAGTTACATCTAAATAATAAATAAATAAATAAATAAATAAATCTCAAGTGACATTTCCCTGGATCAAAAAATGTCAAACAGAATACAAAAAGCAAGCCAAGCCTTCAGAAAACTTTGCAATAGGATGGTCAACCAGCAAACCGTCAACAAAATTGATTATATACAATGCAGAGAGATAACAGATGGTTTACCTCAGAAACACTAAAGCAACTTAAAAAAAAATTTGCTTGTGCTGTCTCCATTCTAATACGAAGGTCCACTGGGGAGAAAGTCTCAAACATTAACATCCTTGAAAGAGCAAAAACTACAAGCATTGAGACAATGATAATCAAAACTCAGCTTAGATGGACGGGTCATGTTATCAGAATGGGGATGACAGATTCCAAAATAAAATTTTCTATAGTGAGCTCAAACTTGGAAAGCACAGGAATGGTGGTCAAAGACACCGTGAAGCAGAATCTCCCCTCAAGAAGGATAAATATTGACAACTTTGAAGACATAGCTACAGATGAATCAGAATGGAAGGTATAAATGCTTTGAGGCAGAGAGATGCAAAAAACTGAATGAAAAAAAGGGTTAAGCATCGTTCTAAGTCTTCAGTGTGAGTGTGCACATTCCTGTGCAATATCCATTCATGATCTTGATCCTCATGAATCAGACTATACCGCCACAAGAAAACACTCATGATGCCACAATGTCATTGTCAGATACTGATGTACTTACTTGTAAATATTCCTATTAAACACACACACTGAGTTAAAAAAAAGAAAAGAATTAGCTCATTTTTTATTTCTTTTTTTTTAAACAGCTAGAAAAAGAGCATGAATAGAAAGGAAAAGGAAAACAGATGGTTTCAGAGGAACTGAAAGACTGTTAACTTAAAAATCACAGTTGTCTGATTTTTTTCCCTTACAACTGCTACAAGAACTGGAAGAGATTAGAGAGCAAAGTTATTTCTTTCTATTTCTTCAGTTTGTGCTTTTGATGGAGATTTTGTAAAGTAATTTTTCCTTGGTTCTCCAATATGGTAAATTATTTTTGTAGTCAGTTTTCTCTGGGTCTTCCACACAGCAACAGGTGAGAGAAAAATCTCTCTCTCATATGAGAGAGAGAGAGAGAGAGAGAGAGAGAGAGAGAGAGAGACACACACACACACATACACACACACACACACACACACACACACACACACACACCTATGTGAGAAAATGTGATTGCAAAATTGGCAAGGGGACCACATTTTTTTTTTTTTTAAATCAGTAGATATCAAGTTGACAGTGTCTTTTTAAATATGTAGAAAAGGAAAAATCCTTCAATAAAGCACACTGATTTTATTTTCCACACACTCTCGAGCAGCCAAACAAACACATAAAGGCTATCCCGTGTTGAAGATATAAAAATAAAGTAATAGTAAATTATTGTGACTAGGACACACAGATACCTTAAAGAATCTCAGGAAAAAGGGGTAATGATATATTCCACTTATTTATCCTATCACAGTTGCTGCCTGCTAGCTAGCTTTACCTTTGAATCAAGTGGCAAAGTCATTCTTTTCTCAGGCAGCCAGCACTCAGTGTTGTTCAGAATCCAGAAAACACATACGTGCCATGTGAAGCAATAATATAGACACTCAAAATAATCATTTATAGTACTGGCCCAGATATACTAGATCACTCAGCAAATACTGACACCAAGCTAAAGTAATAACTACTATACTTAATTATAGGGATCAGATCAGTCAGAAAAAGATGACTGCCTAAATTCTTGCTCATAATTGATTGGAAATGCCAAGTTATTAAAACTATAATCCTATGGCAAATGTAGTTTATTCAAGAGATTACTACTTTTTTGCTTTTATCCTTCATCATATGTGAGAGAAGTATACCAATGTCCTGTCTCTTCGTGGGTTTGAACAAGTGAAGTACAAGTTTCACATATTAGTGATTTAATTTACTTAAAAAGAATCGGGGGGGGGATTGAACTGGACTGCAATCTCTGACATTGAAATGATCTTATATTGATATGGCGGCACTGATGCAACCAAGAATTAAAATGTTTATTTGGACAAGGTAGATATTTTGTCTTTTCATGTGACCATTCCAACTTAACTGTTTTTGGTGGAAGAGGAGGAGTATGTTTTTATTTAGATTTTGTTGTTGCTCTCTGAAGTACATTTCCTTGTAAGTTACATCAAATAATGTCTCAAAATCTGAACACATGGATTGGCTGTTGTGACAAAATTATCAAAAGTGCCACTTCCTAAAACACTGGACCATAGCATCACTTCAGAGGACTGTAGAGGCAAGGTAGCCGTTCAAATGGTAGCCATTAGTGGATATTTTTAACTTATGCCAGCTTTGATATAAGTAATGCATGTCCCAGTGAGTGAAACTAAAGTGAACTGATCACAGAGATAAGTTATAAGAATGGTTGTTATTACTAAGAGGGAATTTGATAATGAAATGGCCATTTTTAAGGTCATCACTAGCCTAAGTCAGTTGTAGCAGAATATGGTAAATTAAATCAGTGGCCAGAATTTGGAAAGTCAGGTCCTATTCATCATGGCATTTCTCCAGTTTTACACCAGTAACTCCACTGACTTCAAGACTTACAGTAGTATAAAACTGGAGTGGTACCATGATAAATGAGGTCCTTGATATTTATTACTGGTTACCACACTGTGACGCTACAGCATTTCCCTGTAGCTGTGGTAACTCAAACACTGTGCTAGGTCATTGGTCACAGGTGTTGTATGTTTAAATAAAATATATGCATTATCACGCTGGGGATCATGACCCTCACAAAGCTGCAGACAGGTTTCAGGGTGTCAACCACCATTCCTTTCTTTCTAACTAGATGTGAGGGAGTGCTCATATTTAACTTTTTTCTAGTGTAATAGAGAGTAATAGTATGGACAGAAGTTAAAGGCCACTGAGCTGTTAAAGTTATGTGATAGGAAAAATGATGTAGCATAGAAAATGTGTAGTCTTCAAAACATACGTACTGCACTTATTTGTATTTTTCCCCACATCTGGTAAAATTAATTAACTGGCACCTTTCTACAAGTTTCCTCCTTCCTGACACTCATCACTGCCCAATTACTGTACTATTCTAAATTCCCATAATGCCAGTGCAAAAGATCATCAGCCAGTTCTGTGTTTCTCAAACACTTGAGCACGATTAGTGGTTGCACTCAGTATGAAATATTCATAATTCTGACCTTCACAATAAGTATTTCTTAATTAACACATCAGACAATGTTACCAATCCCAATTGCAGAAGGTCCCCCCCCCCCTCTTTTTGCAACAGTAATGTAGGTACAGTCAGAATGCAATGGCAAACAAAAGCTGAAAATTACTGTAACTATAGCTTCTCTTTCAATGAGAGATGGGTAGGTCTGACAGTTGGACCTATTTATATTTGGCTTTATTTATGTTAATAATTTTACTATTGGTAATAAAAATCATCTCTTGGCATTAACAACAGCACATAAAAAACACGGGAACATAATATTCTACAAACATTTGAAATGCATAAACACCCAAAAGTGAGAAGAATTGTTCAGTGTGATACATGGGGTATGTCTAGAGGATATAAGTGGGGTTGGCCACTGTTTGCCAGAAGACAGCCATCTGGGAGTGGTCCTAATGATGACAGAATTCTGGCTTATTCATAAAGCCTTTCAAATTTCAATTGTTTAAATCTCTTGAGTCTAATTTTTAGGCCATATAATTTCCTCACAGGAAATAGCAATAAGTGTAAGGACCATGGAAGCACAATAGTCTTGACCAAACTCTGAAAATGTGAGGAAGGTACATAGGGCCAGATTCTCTTACAGTTTGGCTCCTCTGTGCCATTCAGACAATGTTAAGGGACAAGAATCTGACTGTAACTGGCTAATCACATGAAAATCCCCCTAGTAGGGGGAAGTTTTCGGCCGACATAAAGCTTATGACGGCAGTTCCTGTGCTAATGTTCCGCCACCTCTCAGCTAGCATATGGTCTCTTAGGAACAATAGATAACTGCTGTAAATTTAGATTTCTTTAGCTTTAAAATACTATAATTTACTCTAAGGGTGGGGCTGGAGCAGTTGCAGCAGCTGAATTAGGGAGTGCTACACTCCTACAGCTAGTGGATCTTGGCACAGGAGAGAAGCTAGCCTACAATGTTTTAGGCTTACCCTCTTACTACTAGCAGTTTGTTCTGGCTTCGTGGATATAGCTATCAACTCTATTTGTTAGTTGACAAGTGAAATTTGTTTTTATTGATTCTTGTCAAAAAGCTTTCAGGAACTCAAATCACAGTTGACAACTGTCCCAGTATTAATCTTCTCTGATCCTCAGAGAGTACTAATTTTGAATATAGACACCAAGAGGGCAGGACAGCTGACATTTCTGATTCCTCTCAGAATTACTTCCTGAGCCATGGTCTTTCCCATATAGGAGGAGCTTTGGGCACTGTCTCAAGTGTTGTGCAAAAATCTCTCTCACACACCCTGCACAGAAGCTTGCTTTGTGCATAATACAATTATTGTTGTTTAATTATGCAACAATGTACTCAGCATTTTGCATGACAGAGGAAGAGATTCTAGAGGACAAATATGTAATGGAGAATTTTGAAAAGACGTTCTCTGGTGTGAACTTGATGCTATTTCATTTTAATGGTGCAGAGACAGCTTCTACTGACCTTGATGAGCATTTGTGGACCTCGTGGAAGAAGCAAGGCTTAATCAAAAACACTTCTATATTCGTGAACTATAATGTTGTCATAAATCTACCAGGAATACCATGCTGTTATAAAGTGAGGAAACTTCTTGTTACATGTACTTATGATATCCTGATAATAAGTCTAGGAAAGGAAATATAGGACAGTTTCTTAGTAAACAGATAAAATATCACATTTTATTAAAAGTTTGCCTCAATGTGTTCAGACTCAGGAGCTCCAAGATTAATCAACTTTGATAGTAATGAGAATTCTATTAACAATAATCTTCAACAGCTGAATGAGCTGTCATTCACAAGGAAGGCATCTCTTCACTAAAAGTGGGTCATCTCTGTCAACAGAAGCATTCAAATCCTGCTTTTACTGGAGAAATTACACCACTGGTAAAAACATTTGTTCTATAAAAAGAGCAAAAGAAACAGGGTGAAGGAGGGGGAACTACAATTATTCTGGCCTAGTGCAGTAAAGAAGGAAAAGGTATATGAATGGCTGAGAGAGAAATGTTCAGGATGAGAAAAAAAGGCCTCTTCCATGGTTAGGGTCCCCTCTAATAAACACATTTTCTGTTCTCTCTCAGTTGTTCTCAAAATGGGTAGATCTATCAAAGCAGCTCCATGATAAGATGCTAGGTGAACCAGAATCCTGATTAATGTAGTCTAGGGACCAGAGAAGGCTAATTAATTAGTTTTCAATATTTTTTTTAAAAAGGTCTTGTGAGGGGAATCTGTCTGAGATTTGTATAGAATTTAAGTGCTACAGATCAATTAAGATATAAATGAAGCAGCCCTCCAAGTGTATTAATATGGTGTTAAGCCGGTACCAAGTGATGAATGGTGAAGCAGAGGAGAACAGATTATTGCCAAGGAAAATTTAGCTTATTATGCTAAATTTAAGCTAAATTAAAGTGCTTCCCTCCAGCCCTACTAACTTTACATAGCGCACACAGTTGGTAAAGCTTATGCAAGACCCTCTGCACCAGGCGAGAGCCTTTGGTGAAGCAGAGGAGTTTTGATTTGGGTCTACAGGCCCTCCCTGAGCCACCCTTTCAGCCTGTGAGAGAGCTAGGCCTTTACTTCATAACCATCCAGAGGGCATTTTTTAAAAACTAATCACTTCAGCCAGAAAGGTCAGTGAACTAGGGACCTATCATCAAAAAAAGACATTGTTGCTATTTTATTTTTGTTAAGACCAACCTAGGCTAGTTTTAGAACTTATTTCTAATAGGAAAAATACTTAGAACAGTCATTGCCTTCTTTCTGTCCTTTTAATTATTCTTGAAAGATTTCCAGCTCCTGTTGAGAGAGTTTTTAGAAAAGCAAACATTTCTAGCTATAGAGTGACCATTGTGATCATCTATCCTGACCTACTTTTCATTAACTTCGCTTACAAGGTACATGCATGCTTAGAGCTGGAGGAGGGATTCCTGGCTTAAGGCTACATACCTGCACTAGTGCTCATCAAGCTAAAAACATAGTGTAGCTGCCCCAACTACATACCTCGCCAAGCCCCTCGGGCATGTACTTAAGTGGCTAGCCCCTTCTGCTGCTTATGCCAACACAGTTATATTGCTACTTTTTAGTGTGCTAGCTGTATCAGAGCTAACTAGGTATGTCTCCTTGAATTGGAAATTACACCCCCAGCATGAAGCGTAGATGTACCCTTAGTCTTCACATCTCTTCAGCTCTGGACACATACTTCAGTTTTCAAAGTGTGTGCAGTACTTTGTACTTGCTCGTAGAGGGAGGCAACAATCAGTATGAGCCAAAAAAACAAACAAAACATAGGATTAATCTCTTCTGATGCGTAGTATGCAGGTGGAAAGCCTATTACGACTGATGTAGCAGCAGATACTCACTAGTATATTCATTCTTTTTGCATAATCCTACATAGAGATTGCATTTCCCATTTCAGACTTTAGATAGAATGTTGGAGTAATGTGGTATACAGATCCAAGCCTGAACATAGAGATAGATGACAAGATATGTGATTAGCTGTCTAATCGTAGGCTGAGCATTATAGTAGATACTTTTACAGAGCTATTTTTCAAATTAAAGAAACCTCACACTTTGAATGTATTGGTTTATTTATTCATGGTAAGTGTGGGGTGATCAGGCTCATCAACCCATTTCTCCATCTTGAGATTTCTACTCAAGCATAGCACAACAAGGTGCAACTTGTCATCAGAACCAAAAATTAGTGAACTAGAATATGTGCTGTTGAAATTGGGCTTCTGCTATCTGAACAGAACAGAATTTTCTATTTGATATCTATCAAAATTAGAAAGTTGTTCAATGTATCTTTATAAGCTGCACATATGATTTCAGAAAACAGCAAGACTAACATCTGGTTACCTTGCCTGCCATTTATTTCTGGTCCATTTTTTAATTTAGCTTTTAGTTCCTGTTATTAGCCACAGAGGTTCTTTCTATTACTTATTCCTTGTTTTAAATTGCTTCTCAATTCAATTTACAATTACTATTTCACAATCAGCCACATCATCTTTTTAGATTGATGGTTATGACTAGTGAATCAGCACTTGTATAATTCTTTGACTTATTCCCTTTTATCATAGATTATTAATGAAGCTGCAGAGGTGTGAAACTTGACTCCTGATAGCATTAATGATCCTCTGTAGATCAGAGTATTTTAGTATGGTTTTAGGTTACTTTGATACATAGATATTACAAAATGAATGCAGTGTCAGCAGGCTTTTACACTAATACAAGTCCATAGGAGCATCTTTCCCTTGATATCTTACAATTAGGTATAATCTAGTGATATGTGTATACAGGACTGGCAGGTGTAAACCTGAAGTTTTAATTGCATTTCTGACAGTAGAGAAAGTCATTTTTTCTGCATAGTTTGCCTATTTGTAAAATAATCATAGTACTTAACCACCTAAACATATTAGATTCAGTTGTAACACACCACTAATGGGGTTTTATATAGTTACAGGGCATTACTTTTCTTTGTTCTACTTCTTTTGTCATTAAGTTAGCATAAGACCAGTTCTTGCATATGTGGGGACATTCTCCACTGACTGATTCGGGGGTCTTGCCTGTTTGGAATAGTGTTTGAGTTTTAACTTCTCTCATTAAAGAGAGTTACTGATGAATGCCTGTGTTAGATTATTTTCTCAATATCAAAGTTTTTTAATAAGGCTGTCAAGCAATCAAAAAAATTAATTGCAATTAATCACACTATTAAATAATAGAATACCATTCATTTAAATAGTTTGGATGCTTTCTACATCAAATATATTGATTTCAATTACTAAACAGAATGCCAAATATACAGTGCTCACTTTATATTTATTACAAGTATTTGCACTGTAAAAAAGCCAGAATAGTCATTTTCAATTCACCTAATACAAGTACTGTAGTGTAATCTATTTATCATTAAAGTTGAACTTACAAATGTAGAATTATGTACAAAAAAACAATGCACAATCTTAGAGCCTGCAAGTCCACTCAGTCCTACTTCTTGTTCAGCCAATCACTCACTCAAACAAGTTTGTTTACATTTGCAGGAGATAATGCTGCCCACTTCTTGTTTACAATGTAACCTGAAAGTGACAACAGGCATTCTCATGGCACATCAGCATCACAAGATATTTATGTGCCAGATGAAGTAAGGATTCATATATCCCTGTATGCCTGAAATACCATTCCCAGGGACATGCGTCCATGGTGATGATGGGTTCTGCTCAATAACAATCCAAAGCAGTGTGGACCCACACATGCTCGTTTTCATTATCTGAGTCAGATGCCACCAGCAGGTTGATTTTCTTTTTTGGTGGTTAGAGTTCTGTAGTTTCCACATCAGAGTCTTGCTCTTTTAAGACTTCTGAAAGCATACTCCACACCTCATCCCTCTCAGATTTTGGAAGGCACTTCAGATTCTTAAACCTTGGCTTGAGTGCCGTAGCTATCTTTAGAAATTTAACAAAATGCAAAGAAGGTACCAATGTGAGATCTGCAGTGAAAGTGTTCTTAAAATGAACACCATGTGCTGGGTCATCATCCAAGACTTCTATAACATGAAATATATGGCAGAATGCAGGTAAAACAGATCAAGGGACATACAATTCTCCCCTAAGGTGTTCAGTCACAAATTTAATTGACGCATTATCTTTTTAACGAGTGTCATCAGCATGGAAGCATGTCCTCTGGAATGGTAGCTGAAGCATGAAGGGGCATACGAATGTATAGCAAATCTGGCACATAAATACCTTGCAATGCCAGCTACAAAAGTGCCATGCAAACGCCTGTTCTCTCTTTCTGGGGATATTGTAAATAAGAAGAGAATAGCAATGTAAACAAACTTGTTTGTCTTAGTCCTACTTCTTGTTCAGCCAATCGCTGAGTGGACTTGTAGGCTCTGAAATTTTACATTATTTTGTTTTTGAGTGCAGTTATGTAACACAAAAAAAATCTACATTTGTAAATTGCACTTTCACAACAAAGATTGCACTACAGTACGTGTATGAGGTGAATTGAAAAATACTATTTATTTTGTTTAGTTTTACAGTGAAAATATTTATAATAAAAATATACACATTTTGATTTCAGTTACAACAAAGAATACAATATATATGAAAATGTAGGAAAACATCCAAAATATTTAATAAATTTAAATTGGTATTCTATTAACAGTGCGATTAAAACTGATTAATCATGATTAACTCAAAACATTAATCACGTGAGTTAACTGCGATTATTCAACAGCCCTAATTTTTAATATAGAATTCAGTTAGTTAAATCCTCCATTGCATTCACTTTTTCCTCTTTCTTTTTGAGTGCATTGCTCTGCATGCAAAAAGTTAGTTTCCTCTGAGAATCAAATGCCATTTCAGTCAATAGCAACAGGGAGCAAGATTTTTACAAGTAACTGAATATACACAGCAGGAATAATGCATGTAACACCCATCCACCCCAACACACTCTCATCTGTACTTAATCTAATTGTGTAAAGATGTACTATTGACATAAAATCAGTGCAGGAAACCCATTCATATGAAAGGAGAAAAACACAAAAAAATATAATTTTATGTATGAGACTCGCTATTGTTCTGTAGAACAAACAATTTAGATCATTGTGTTTTAGCCACTCAGAAAAATCTGAGAAACAATATGGCTAGAACATATTTCATGTCCATTATGACCCAGCGCTTGGAGACTGCTTTTTAAAATTGTACAACACCTGTGTTTTGAGTGTCATAATCTGCAGGCTGTTATCACTGACAGCTGTCTGCAATTTTCCTTTCTATCTGGACATCACTTTTCTCTTAGCCTGCACTTCTGGAACAAGGCCGAAAAGTAACCTAAATAGGCGTAGGAGTGGCTGTAGTCAAAAGCAAGCATCCAAGATCTGTTCTCTGATTAGGAGCAATAACTTTATTTCCTTAATCTACATTATGTTTATACATATTGCCACTTGAAACATTGGGAATTTTATTGAGAGTGTAATTACAATCATCTTTACAGTGTGCGTGTGAGAAGGTGATCCCAATTATAGAAAAGCTGAGGGAATCTAGGCATAGATTTTTGGGCAACGTGAAAAGAAGATTGGAATAATATATAGGAAACAGGATGTTAGAAAAAAAATTGTAGAAGTGGAGGGTAAGAGAAGGGTTGGAAAACCCAGAATTAGATAGCGGTTATACAAAAGGATTTGGTTAGCTGAGGAGTTTCTTAGAAATTGCTTCAAGAGTGACTGGAATACAGAAGGACTCAAAAGAGCTGACCCCATATATATGGGACTAAAGCTAGAATTCCAATCTTCTTCTAAATCGGAAGTTGATGTCATGAGATAGCTGCAGAATTGTCTTGCAGCAGCAACTGTGTTGATATTTAGTAGTTTTATATATATACATATATATATTTATATATATATATATAAAACAGTTGGTAAGTTTATTAATTATTTGTATTGCACTGGCACTGACTAGGAACCTCAGTCAGACCAGGACACTATTCTGCTGGGTACTGTACAGACACAGAATAAAAAGATGATCCTTGCCTCACAAGAACTTACAGTCTAAGAAATTATTTTTTTTTTGGTACTATTTTGAAATGTGAAAACAGCTTTTAGTCTTAGACTAATGTTTATGACTATTTAAGATGCCATAAAATAGCAGCAGCTCCAGCAGCAACCAGGCCCTGGAAACCTGCATTTCGTCCGCAAGAACTTTGAATCTCTGAGGAACAAGGCCCTCATTTTCAAAGATCTTATTTTATGGGGGTGGGGAGGGCGACAAATGTATAAAATCCCCTTTATTAGAAGAACAAAATGGTAAAAATCAGTTAAATCACTTAATGTGGCATATTAAATGTGACATATGCATTTAGGCATTTACTTTCATATTTAGCTGAAAGCCCATGCTGTTGCATAGGTGTAATGTCTAAAGTCATATGTGTAAAGAAAAAAAAAGGCTGAAAATGACTGAGAATTTTAAAAATTGTATGGTAGCAGACTGTGAATCCCAGTCACCTGGTGATATTCTAAACAACAAAAAATGCTCACTATCATTCTTGGAGCTGTTTCCATCACTTTACAGCTTCAGAGTGATGGTTGGAGCTATTGTGTGTACAGATTGTGTAGTGCTGGGAGAGTTGTGTGGATTTGTGCAGGTGGCAAATGAAGTGTGTGTGCTATCATGTGTTTGGGGTTGTCAGGGGTTATTGTGTGGGTTTTGACTGTGTTGCTGTGTGGGTGGCTTTGAAGAACTGAGGCAGTTCTGCCAAGTAATTCACCATCTGTGCAGTCTCGCTTGTACAACCACTTAAACTATTGCATGCAAATTAATTGTAAAATAAAGGGGTGCTGATTGGTTGCATTACCTCTGATATCACAATGACCTAGGATTCTTGGCAAGGCATAAATACGTCCCTTGCTGTTGCACAGGTGTAATTTGTAAAATCAAAAACTTATTTGGACAGTCACAGACTGACTTGTAGTGATGACTGAACCTGGTGATATTCTGAACAAAAAGATTGTAACTGTTTCAATTGCTTCACCATGACTCAAACACACACTTAGGCTTCTGAATGACACATAGGTGACAATCCTGGAAACTTTTTATATAGATTAGTCATCAACCACAGATAAGTGCTATATAAGAGTCAAGAAGAAAACAAGATCTGTGAACTAAAACAATTACTAACTTGAGCTCTGATCCTATAAACACGTAAGCATATGCGTAATGTTACTCAAATGTGTAGTCCCCTTCATGCCACTGGGTCTTCTCACATGAGAAAATTCACTAACATATGAACGTTTGCAGGATTTTTGCTGCGGGGCCCAATTCTCTAGAACCTTCTTCTACAAAGTCATGGGAGTCCCACCCTCACACACAGAGGCTTGCAGGACTGGGCTCAAGTAAACAGTACAGTCTGAACAGAATGCAGATTTATTTTGCAGTCATGGCGATACACCAGGCCAGTGGTTCCCAAGCCTTTTTATGTTGCAAGTATCCTTTGGGTTCACCTTTGTTAACATGACCCCCAAAGCTCTCAGGGGTGGGGTGTTTAAAAATTAAAGGCACATACAACCATATTTTTAGACCACCTCCGCTACTCCAGACATGGCATTAATATAATCCTAAATGTGATCTTGGGGTGTGTGTCAGGTGCTGCCACCAGGTTGTGGGGGTGGGGGACATGTCAGGTGCTGCCTGCAGGGAGTGGGAAGTCAGGGGGAACCCATAGAGTGAACCCACCCCACATTCTCCCCCACCACAGTGGCAGCTCCTGCAGCTTCTCCCCCACTGGGCTTGGCTCCCTAGTCCAGGTGGCGCGCCAGGAGCCAGTCATAGAAGCATGTGGGCCTGATGGGCAGGGTGGCCAAGCCAAATTTCAGTAAGTGGTTCTGCTTAACATCACTCACTCAAATTTGGCTCAGATGCCCCAATCAGGGGGGCCAGGTCAAACCGGAGTGGTTCTACAATCCCATGCACCAGGAGCCAGTTCACAATGCCCAGAGTGGAGAGCTGAATACATTGAGACCCATAGGGCGGGATCTGCTACAACAAGGACAGCAGGTTTTGCTAGATAGGGTTGTTTCCTCTCCTTCAACATCTTGCAACTCCCTGGCACCCTCTCATAAATCCCCCCCCCCCCCGGGGTCAAGACCCACAGTTTGGGAAACACTGCAGTCAGTCTGATAATACACCTTTACAAGATATATTCAATTTCTATTAATCTTGGGTATCTAGTGTTTCCGTTGCCATAGTATCCCTAATAAAATGTGTTATATGTATTCATGATGTCCACAGGGAGTTTTTTAGATTTTTGCAACCATGAATACATTGTGAAATCATTGAGTTAAATTACATTTGGGGTTTGAGTTTGGGTTTTTTGGCACCTTTGACTTCATCTGCACTCTCCCTACTAATCCATTGTTGCAGGGTATACTCTGACATTTCAAATGGTTGTGTAGGGACATAATGATATTTGGATAGTACCCCAGGTACTGAATCCCCCTCATATTCACATATCATTTAAACTTCACTTGTACACCAGCTCTCTCTCATTTTTTCTGGAGCCCCTATTTCTTTAGTCTTGAGAATTGTTCTTTCCCTCATGAAATACTAAAGGATTTTTTTTCTTCCAAAGAAAGAAAGGTTCTTGGCCTGGAATGCTTTCATAGGTCACAGCCTGATTGGAACATTAAAAATAATCTCTCTGGATTCAAAGGATGGAATAGCTAAATGCAAATGTGTAGAACATCAAAGTCTTTCTAGACCAAACAAAATAGATCTATGTATAATACACCATATATACTGTGGGCACTACAAATCATTCAAGTGAATAATGACACCCAAAGGAAGAGTGCAGATGCAAACAAAACAGAACAGTTCTAAAAACAGAGTCTTCAGGGATTTCAAAAGCAAAATTAATTTAACTTGAAATGTGTTCCTGAAAAAAGTTTAAATAAAGCAAAAAACAGAACTAGTTAAGTAAATAAAGCAGAAAAACTGAAAACTGAAAAAGTCCTAGCTAGTTTCTGGCCCAAATACACTTGAATAGTAACATTTTCTAAGGGGGAGGGGAGAGAAACAGAGGAGGGGAGAAAAAAATCAAATTCTCCAGATTGAATGCCCAGTACAAGATATAAACCAGCACTAAAATGAAGATGTAAGTCACATCCAAACAATGTAGAAATTTCATTCAAGGCTAAAGCAGTTAAATGTGTGTGTCAGAGGTCAGAGCTATATGTTTTTGCTGCTCCTCGGAGTATCTGTTCAATTTCAGAAAATAAAACCATTAGTGTCCTATGTTTTTTTATGAGGGTTCAGAGGAATAATCATTCTTTGATTTTCTTCCCTGGATTAGAAACTGTTTGCTTTCAAAATTTGCAAGCTATAAATTGGAAGGAGTGCTTAGAATGTTAAGTGGACATTTTGGGTAAAAAAACAAAACACAAACATGTTTTACATCTCTTTAATTAAGTACACAACTACTCCAGGGCAGAAATAACTTTTCCCCTCAGAGGATTTATTTCTGTTTATTTTTAACTATGGTTTATAGTATATATGTAATGAAAAGTGATATATCACTGAGAGTTATTAGCCTCAATGTTTAAGTTCATCCATGTTTATTTAAGTGAGAGACTTAAAAAGCTCTGTAGCTTATCAAGGAGAAGGTAAGGATGTGACATGATCATCTTCTATATGTAGCTATGTGGAGAGAAGATTTCTGATATGAGAGGACTTTTTAACCTAGCAGACAAAGGCATAACATGATCCATTGCTTGGAAACTGAAGCTAGATAAATTCAAACTAGAAATAAAATACGAAGTTTTAGTGAAGGTAATTAGTAGAACAACTTAACAAATGTGGTGAATTCTCCATCAGTTGAAGCCTTCTAAAAAGTGTTTGGCTTAACTAGAAGGTATAAAGTTGATGCAGGAAATACTTGAGAGTCTATGGCTTGTGTTATACAGGAAGACAGACTAGAGGATTCCTGTGGAACCCCATTAGGAATATCCTCATTCAGCGATGATTACCATAAGAACATAAGAATGGCCCTACTGGGTCAGACCAAAGGTCCATCTAGCCTAGTATCCTGTCTTCCAACAGGGGCCAATGCCAGGTGCTCCAGAGGGAATGAACAGAACAGGTAGTCATCAAGTGATCCATCCTCTGTCACTCATTCCTAGCTTCTGGCAAACAGAGGCTAGGGACACCATTCCTGCCCATCCTGGATAATAGTCATTGATGGACCTATCCTCCATTAATTTATCTAGTTCTTTTTTGAACCCTGTTATGGTCTTGGCCTTCACAACATCCTCTAGCAAGGAGTTCCACAGGTTGACTGTGTGTTGTGTGAAGAAATACTTCCTTGTATTTGTTTTAAACCTGCTGCCTATTAATTTCATTTGGTGACCCCTAGTTCTTGTGTTATGAGGAGTAAATAAGACTTCCTTATTTACTTTCTCTATACCAGTCATGATTTTATAGACCTCAATCATATCTCCCCTTAGCCACCTCTTTTCCAAGCTGAAAAGTCCCTGTCTTATTAATCTCTCCTCATATGGAAGCTGTTCCATACCCCTAATCATTTTTGTTTCCCTTTTCTGAACCTTTTCCAGTTCCATTATATCATTTTTGAGATGGGGCTACCACATCTGCACACAGTATTCAAGATGTGGGCGTACCATGGATTTATATAGAGGCATTTATATATGATATTTTCTGTCCTATTATCTATCCCTTTCCTAATTATTCCCAGGATTCTGTTCGCTTTTTTGACTGCTGCTGCACATTGAGTGGATGTTTTCAGAGAACTATCCACAATGACTCCAAGATCTCTTTCTTGAGTGATAACAGCTAATTTAGACCCCAACATTTTATATGGAAAGCATAATCCCAACTATACAATGTGCATTACTTTGCATTTATCAACATTAAATTTCATCTGCCATTTTGTTGCCCAATCACCCAGTTTTGAGAGATCCTTTTGTAGCTCTTTGCAGTCTGCCTGGGTCTTAACTATCTTTAGTAATTTTGTATCATCTGCACATTTTGCCACCTCACTGTTTACCCCGTTTTCCAGATCATTTATGAATATGTTGAATGGAACTGATCCCTGAACAGAGCCCTGGGGGACACCACTATTTACCTCTCTCCATTCTGAAAACTGACCATTTATTCCTACCCTTTGTTTCCTATCTTTTAACCAGTTACCAATCCATGAGAGCACCTTCCTTCTTATCCCATGGCAGCTTACTTTGTGTAAGAGGCTTTGGTGAGGGACCTCGTCAAAGGCTTTCTGAAAATCTAAATACACTAGATCCACTGGATCCCCTTGGTCCACATGCTTGTTGACCCCCTCAAAGAATTCTAGTAGATTGGTGAGGCATGATTTCCCTTTATTAAAACCATGTTGACTCTTCCTCAACAAATTATGTTCATCTATGTGTCTGACAATATTGTTCTTTATTATAGTTTCAGCCAGTTTGCCCGGTACTGAAATCAGGCTTACAGGCCTGTAATTGCCGGGATCACCTCTGGAGCCCTTTTAAAAAATTGGCATCACATTAGCTATTCTCCAGTGATCTGGTACAGAAGCTGATTTAAATGATAGGTTACAGACTACAGTTAGTAGTTCTGCAATTTCACATTTGAGTTCCTTCAGAACTCTTGGGTGAATACCATCTGGTCCTGGTGACTTATTACTATTTAATTTATCAATTTGTTCCAAAACCTCCTCTAATGATACCTCAATCTGGGACAGTTCCTCAGATCTGTCACCTAAAAAGAATAGCTCAGGTTTGGGAATCTCCCACACATCCCCACCTATGAAGACCAATGCAAAGAATTTCTCTGCAATGGCCTTATCGTCCTTGAGTGCTCCTTTAGCACCTCGATTGTCCAGTGGCCCCACTGGTTGTTTAGCAGGCTTTGAGCTTCTGATATACTTTAAAAAATTGCTATTACTTTGAGTCCTTGGCTAACTGTTCCTCAAATTCTTTTTTGGCCTTCCTAACTGCATTTTTAGACTTCATTTGCCAGTGTTTATGCTCCTTTTCATTTTCCTCACTCAGATTTAACTTCCACTTTTTAAAAGATGCATTTTTGCCTCTCACTGCTTCCTTGACTTTGTTGTTTAGTCACGGTGGCTCTTTTTTGGTTCTCTTATTATGTTTTTTAATTTGGGGTATACATTTAAGTTGAGCCTCTATTATGGTGTCTTTAAAAAGTTTCCATGCAGCTTGTAGAGATTTCACTTTTGGCACTGTACCCTTTAATTTCTGTTTAACTAACCTCTTCATTTTTGTGTCATTTCTGAAATTAAATGCGACAGTGTTGGGCCACTGTGGTGTTTTTCCTGCCCCAGGGATATTAAATTTAATTATATTATTGTCACTATTACCAAGCAGCCCAGCTACATTCACCTCTTGGACCAGATCCTGTGCTTCACTTAGGACTAAATCAAGAACTGTCTCTCCTTTGGTGGGTTCCAGGACCAGCTGCTCCAAGAAGGAGTCATTTAAGGTGTCAAGAAACTTTATCTCTGCATCCCGTTCTGAGGTGACATGTACCCAGTCTATATGGGGATAATTGAAATTCCCCATTATTATTATTATCCAGTTTTTTATTTTAACAGCCTCTCTAATCTCTCTGAGCATTTCACAGTCACTATCACCATCCTGGTCAGTAATATATCCCTACCGCTATATTCTTATTATTAGAGCATGGAATTTCTAACCGTAGAGATTCTGTGGTACAGTTTGATTCATTTACAATTTTTACTTCATTTGATTCTACGCTTTCTTTCACATATAATACCACTTCCCTATTAGCATGACCTGTTCTGTCCTTCCAATATATTTTGTACCCTAGTGTTACTGTATCCCATTGATTATCTTCATTCCACCAAGTTTCTGTGATGCCTATTATATCAATATCCTCATTTAATACGAGGCACTCTACTTCACCCATTTTATTATTTAGACTTCTAGCATTGGTATATAAGCACTTTAAAAAACTTGTCTCCTTTTAGCTGTCTGCCATTACACAATGTAATTGAATGGGACTCTTTTTTATTTGACTGTTTCTGATCAGACCCTGCCTGTATTTTATCATTTTCCATCCTCTCGTCCTCACTAGGACATAGAGATTCTCTATTAATAGATCCTCCCCCAGGGGATGTTCGAACCATGTGCTCCTCTGCATCTGTCATTTTTCCCCCAGCCCTTAGTTTAAAAAATGCTCTATGACCTTTTTAATGTTAAGTGCCAGCAATCTGGTTCCATTTTGGTTTAGGTGGAGCCCATCCTTCCTGTATAGACTCCCTCTTTCCCAAAAGTTTTCCCAATTCCTAATAAATCTAAACCCCTCCAACCTACACAATTTTCTCATCCTCGCATTGAGACCCTGCAGTTTTGCCTGTCTAACTGGCCCTGCCCGTGGAACTGGGAGCATCTCAGAGAATGCTATCATGGAGGTCCTGGACTTTAGTCTCTTACCTAGCAACCTAAATTTGGCCCCCAGGACCTCTCTCCTATCCTTCCCTATGTCATTGGTACCACGACCAATGGCTTCTTCCCAGCACTACACATAAGTCTATCTAGATGTCTCGAGAGAGCCACAAGGTTCACACCAGGCATGCAAGTCACCATCCGGTTCTCCCTGTCATTGCAAACCTAGCTATCTAGGTTTCTAATGATCGAATCACCCATTACGAATACCTGTCTCTTTCTAATAGCTAGAATTCCCTCCCCTGGAAAGTATCAGAGGGGTAGCCGTGTTAGTCTGAATCTGTAAAAAGCAACAGAGGGTCCTGTGGCACCTTTAAGACTAACAGAAGTATTGGAGCATAAGCTTTCGTGGGTGAATACTTGCGTCTGATGAAGTGGGCATTCACCCACGAAAACTTATGCTCCAATACTTCTGTTAGTCTTAAAGGTGCCACAGGACCCTCTGTTGCTTTCTCCCCTGGAAAGGTATTCTCAGTGCGAGAGGATACCACATCATCATCTGGAAAGATGGTCCCAACTATGGGATTGTTTCCCTCTGCTCCAGTTAGATGCTCTCCTTCCCTGGGACATTCATCCTCCTCAACAGCACAGATTGACAACTACCATGATAGACCTATTTTCCATAAAACTATGTTGCCTGACATATTTCTATCCCAAATCAGCCTTCCGTTATTTTGCCTTGGATTGATGTCAGGCTCAATTGTTTTGTATCTGCTTAATAAGACTGATTGTTTTGGAGAAAAACAACTTAACCTGCATGCCCCAATCCTGAGAGGCATTTGTATTGTTGAACATCAAGTCATTCAGTAGTTCTGCAAAAAAAAATGTCCAGGGTTTTTCTTCTGGAACAGTAGTTTGCAGACAATAGTTCATAACTTGTTTTAAAAATGTTCTAGTTCCCTATTGGCAGAATCAGTAAACAGATGAACATTTCTGCTTAAAATGTTTCTACTTAGTAATGTAGAAATGAAGAATTTCTGAATTGGGGTCCATTTTCAGACGCTGGTTCTCTTAGATTTTCTTCATGACTAAAAATTATTGAATTTGATTACTGTTGTGGAAATAATCTGGCTAGTAAAGGCTACTGCTGGTCATTTACTGTAATAATCAATTACAGTAATAGTATAAAAGCAATCTGTTGGTGTTGCTTCAAAATGTATCAATCTTTACCCATGCAGAATAAGCAAATACATGTAGTGCTTGGATACAAGACTATGGGGCATTATAGAAAACTCAGATATAAAGGAGTTGAATCTGAATGGATGCCTGTAAGTCAGGACAAAATTTAGCCCTTTGTGTCTTTTTCTTTATAAAAATTGGAGACACCCATTGTGAACAGTCAGTTCAATTGAAGATGCCATTCTTTTGTAGCTCCTGAGACACATTTATCTCTGTCTGTGAGGGAAACTAGTGTCTGATATATGGAGAAATATCACTTTGAGAGTATTATTTTATGCACAAATGCAGTTACGTTGTTCAGGGTGTTGGACTAGGTATAGCTTATCAGTGCAATCATGTTCAGAAGTAGTTTTGTGCAGTTGTAGATAAACCCCATCTATTAAATATTTGCATTTTTAAAGTCCTAAAATGGTTAATTACAAGGTTAGGGTGCCAATACAAAATTTTGCTGGTACTAATGCTTCACATATGAAGTCAATAAGCTTCAAGTAAGGGGCACTGTCCATATGTATGTATGCAGGCAGCTGAATGGCTGAAAGTGCAAACACATCAACGTAAGTATCCGTCAGACTTAAGTAGTAATAGCATAGAGCTATGCCATGCATATTTAAAAGCTGGTGTAGAACTATCTCATCGAACAAAAGCCCTTATTGACATGTTACAAAATGTTTGGGTAACGTCGCAATGAATCAGGCAATAGATTCACTCATCTTCTTTGTCTCTTAGAGAAATATTTTTCTTCTGCTCCATGTACTTTAGGCATGGTAAAGTTCTTTAAAGCTGAAACTATGTTGGTATATCACTTATTAGGAACATTAACTATATGAATATATGGTAGAGTTCAGCAGCTAGACATTGTGTCAGCAAAATTTGTTTCCTTGTATTTGGGCACTCATTTCTAGTAGTAAGAAATGGTTTTGTCTATTTGAAAAATCTGTTTGTAAGAGACTGAATGGACTCATTAAGGAAGGCTAGAAAGGCAGGAGATGAAAGGAGAAGAATAGACATTCTTGTCATCAAAATATTGTGTTATAATTAGTAGTCAGAGTTTTGCCTGCAGAACTGGGCCCTGAATAATTCAAGCACTCACTTTGCAATATTAAATTATAAACTCTAATCCCAAAAAGTTTTTTGCTAATTAGGCTTGTCATGGGGGGCACAAATCCCAAACTGGGCCTGAAGGGGTGAAAGGACAATACTGGGCCCAGGTAGCCCCACCCCTCCAGATCTGCAAAGTATACTCCAACTGCACAGGAAGCTTAAAAGGGAGCAACCCAGCTCAGTCAGGGGAGGAAGACTGACCCCTACCCCAAGGGCTCCTGGACAAGGTTATTGGTCCAAATTCACAGTCCTTTTTGGTCAATTTCATGGACAGAGGATTTTTTAAAATAATAAATTTCATTATTTCAGCTATTTAAATCTGAAATTTCACGTTGTTGAAATTGTAGGGATCCTGATCCCAAAGGGAGTGTGTGTGTGTGTGTGGGGGGGGGTGTTGGGGGGTGTTGCAAGGTTATTGTAGGGAAGGTTGTGGTACTGCTACCATTACTTCTGCACTGCTGCTGGCGACGGCACTGCCTTCAGAGTTAGGCAGCTGGAGAGTGGCGGCTGCTGGCTAGGATCCCAGCTTTGAAGGCAGAGCCACTGCCAGCAGCAGCACAGAAGTAAGGATGGTATGGTAAGGTCATACTTTTTTATGGCCATGAATTTGGTAGGGCCCTAGGTATTGAAGAAGCCTCCCTGTGAGCAATAGGACTGCATGCTGAACCCAGCAGTGGGGCTGAAGGTTTAGTTTTAACAAAAAGACCTTGTACTGGACTTGGACCAGGAGCGCCGGAATGCGGGGGCCAAGGGACCTTGGCCCTCCTACTTTTTACTGGCCATAAGGGCAAGCAATGGGAGGAGGGGAGCAGAGAGGATCGAGTGCAGGGTGGGGCTATGGTTTGAGACCTTCTGCCACTCCTGACTTGGAGCAATAGAGAAGAGACAGATGGTGACCCAGGGAGTGTAACTCCAAGAGGAATTCAGGGTGCCAGATGCTGCTAACTGCTGGGTCGGAGCCTGCTGGAGTGGAAGGTCCCAGGCTCCCCTACCAACTGCCCCGATGCAGGAAAGGCATAAGCCACGTTACGACCCCACTTTCCCTCTGGTATGAAGAGGGCAAGGACATTGCCATCTGAGATTAAGACAAACCCACCATAGAGTGAGGAACTAAACTGTGAAAGGCCTTCCTGCTGACAGGTAATACTGGGTGTCCTACTCACTAAACCACCTGGCCTTCCGGGGCTCTATTACAAGGCTCACAGCATAATATTTTCAGTTAGTGCGGTACAGAGTGGTTCATTATAAACTACCATAGCACCTTACAAGCTAAAGGTATCACAGAAAGAGGAGGGCTTATGGCTGAAGTGAATTTTGAACAGTCAGATTTTAGTGGTGATTATATCTGAAACAGCTTGAGGCTCTCTGTAATCACTAAGTGTTTTATATATTAGGAGATACTAACAGGCAGGGCTGGATTGTGTACAGAGATGCAGCAAGCATTTTTGCATTTCACCCCTGCTCATGCATAACCCAAAATGGCAGCCTGTGAGATAATTTGCCAAGATAACACAAAGCTTTGTAGCAATCTTTTGCTCTATTCTTCCAACAGTTTCTTCAGCTGCTCACTATTGCAACTTTCAGAACTGTTTAATCACAGCAAGTCAAGACTATTTTAGCTCTTTTTAGCTACCTGACTGTTTTAGTTTATCTTTCCATAAAATACTGAGCAGAATTGTACTCAGAGGGAAGTTAGGCAGCAAGAGCAAACATTAGTCCATCACCCAGTATGAGTGAAAACTCTTTCTACAGATTCTTTCCATTCTACAATGCCTTTATCTAAAGGCTACTGTTCAAATTTAATTGTTTTTAGTTTTTATTTATCCCTACATAAAAAGAAAAATGACCTTTATTTTAGATTAAGAACAACAACAGCGAAAGACCATCTGTGCTGCTTCTTTGACAGCGTGGGGCTGGAACAATTTGTATAGTAGGAGTGCTGAGAGCCATTGAACCAAACGGCAAATCTTGTATATGATGGAAATCACTTCAAGCCAAGGGGTGCAGCAGCAACTCCCGCATTCCTAGGTCCAGCACCTATGTTTGACAGTCTGCATTGAACAGACCACACAATGTCTATCTCTGAGGACAGCAGAATCCTTAGAGATTTAAAGATACAGTATTGGGGGCAGGGAAGAGCTAGAACAACTATATAGCATATACACTACTCCAGGGACCACAAGTAGAGACTCATTTTAAATATCTGTAATGTTAACATCCACAGTTCAAGAAAGTAATATCCCCAGGCAGTAAAGTATAAAGAATCAATGCACTAGTCTATTAAGTCATATGAAACAACAGCGCCCATAATGTCATTGTACAAATATGTAAATTTGGACCATTGAGTCATAATATAGTCTCTAATAAATCTGGAACAGACAGTAAAGACTTTGAACAGGTGTTTTAGTAAGTTTCATTAGAGACTGGTCAAACGGGCCTCTATGTGAGCTGCGGGTGTAGTTTAAAACAAAACAAACACAGCACAAAGATACAAATGGCAATAGATCTACTTTTACCGTGAATTCAAAAATGGATGAAGGGCAATATGTTTCCCTTTTTTGTGAACAGAGGAGAGCCAAATCATCTAAGATCATCCATTCCACAAGGGTTGAGGATTCATAGTTAGGGAAGGCATCTCCTGTGGCAGGGCAATGAGAGGACTATGTTCTGTGTCATTGTTCTCCGACAACTCCATGGGGATTTTCTTGCTGGAGAAAATGCTGATTTATGATGCATCTTAGAGCGTTGTGCTGGCATGGGGTGGAGCAAGAGCTGAGATTGGGGATCAATATGGAGAGACAGTGGACCAACACACCTGCTCCTGCTGTCTCTCTGCTGGCTTTCTGCAGCTGTCCTAAAATCTACATGCTTTTTCCTATACATTTTTGGCATAGCCATGATTTGCTCAATCCACCAAAGCTAAGCACCAGCTCCTCCCCCCCCCCCCATTGGAACAATAGTCAAGAAATCCTGCAAGAAGTCTTCTCCACAACCTTGGACTACATATGCAGTTGCCAGCCCCAACTACATTTTTGTGCTCTCCTAAAAGTGATGGTTGCTCCTAAAAGTGATGGTTGCTCACTCCAACTCCTTATCCCCTTAGTGTAAACCACTCCAAGAAAGATTGGGAGCAGTGAGGAGGAGGGGCCACAGAGGCAACTGGCTGGGAGAAACAGCTGCCCACAACTCTTCACTTCCTACTCTTGTCTATCCCTGACAGTGCAGCCCAGTCAACAATATCAATGTGGATATTTGGGGCATCATTCTCCTGTCACTTACATTGGTGTAAATCAGGAATGTCAGTGGACTGACACTGGTGTAAAAGTGGGAGATCACTGACCAATGCAGTACACTGATTCCAGACAGCTACATCATAGAAAGCTTATTGCATGTGAACAGCAGCAGTGCAGTCAGTAATAAAGGACAATAAAAGCTGGCAAATTAGAGAAGCAGCTCCACTAGCTCAGTTGGTAGAAGGAACTGTTGAACTTAGACAGAAGTTCAGCTCTAGGATACACACACCTCCACTGACACTTCTCTGCTTTTGTTGTGGAGAACCCAAACAGTGTCTTGTGCAGATGATCATCATATAAGCAGTTTCCTGAAGAGTGAGGCTGAGAATTAATTTAATTGAACTCAGGTTAAATTACTTCAAACTGAGATGAGATGAGTTGATTAACAGAGTCAAATGTCAACTCAATTAAAAGTAATTCAAGCTTAATAAGAAAACATTTGTGACATACTTATTGACATAAAGCCTCAAAGTGGTATTAGTGAAGCTACTGTAGTTTAGGTATGCAGAGTATACATTCAGACACCATGGTCAAAAATAGAGGAACATTTTCTAAATGTTTCAGACTGGCCACCCTTTAACCTATTTAATTTGCACCTTCATCTTTGATTCACAAAATGAAATTGTGCCCACAGTCTTTAGTTAAATATCCAGAGTGGCATATTCCATTCAAGTGCAGGTGCAAAACTATAAGCTTGCAAAGGAAGCCACCCTTTTGAAAAATTGTCCCATAGGGTCACAATTATTCTGCTCTATTCAAAACACTTGTTGTTTTTCTTTGTCCCATTGTTTATTTGGGGTGGGGAGGGAAGGGGAGGGGGAAGGAAGGAAGGAAGGATTGCATTACAACATTGCTACTCATCCTTCATATTCTATAAGTACATTCCAGCCCACAATAAAAATGCTGTTAATGTAATCTAACATGATAATGAGACATATAAGATGAACATTGAAGTAATAGAACTGTTAAAAGGATTTTTTTGTGCATCAAACCATAGAAAAGCAAATACAATGTATTTGTAATGGAATCTTAACAAATGAACTGCCCAGTGATTATCTTTCAGAGTACTAAAACATGAAATACATTCACTTGAACTCTCTTATTATATTAAAGGACTAAATCTGTAAACTGCAGTTTCTGTATAACAAAATGAAAATCACATTAAATGTTTATTGGGATGAAACTGCTGATAAAATAAATATTTCAATGGGAAGCTATGTACTGCTAGTATACCAATGCACTTAGTTTTTTTGTTTTTTTTTTTAAAAGATCAATGTTCCGGCCCAATTTTGGGTTTGCTGGAAGGCCTACTCTCACAGCATTATGTGCTGGCATGACAACTTGGATTCATAAATTTGGTTCTTGTTCTTCCCAGTGACCAGGGCTGGGAACCCTGTGAGGGCATCATCCAATCATTGGAGAGAGAGGGCATGTTCAGTTTTGTAGTGGCCTCAGTTTCCCCATTTATAAAATGGTGGTTATCATGTATTACATATTTATAAAGAATAACAGCTGCTTTAGAAATAAAAGAACAAGGGTCTGACCTTGACAAGTTTATAAACTAGAGCTCAATCCTGTAAAAACTCATGCATGTGACTAACTTTTAAGTCAATTAGGCTAATCACATGAGGAAAGTTGCACATGCATACGTGTCTTTGGATGACCTATCCAATCTATAGTGCCAATCACTATAATAATATATAGGCCTGTCACAGTGTGCTCTATTCACCAGCGGATGGCATCTCCTTCAAATTATTCTGGGGATTAGCTCAGCAACTCCTTTCTTCTCTTTCCCCATTCCAACTCTCCTCCCACTCACAGTCAGTGCTCGCTCTAGGTTTTTTGCCACCCCAAGCCAAAAAAAAAAAAAGGTCAGAGTGCCACCGCCAAAGCAAAAAACAAACAAGCAACAACAACAACAACAAAAAACCACAGAGTGCCGCCCCAAGCGCTCGAATGCAGCCCTGTGAAAAGTGCTGCTGGGGCCTAGAGCCGGCGCTGGTTACAGTACAGCTGCTTCATGACTCAGCCCTCCAGCCAGGTCACTCTGTGATTTCCCCGGGGGGAAGGAGGGAATAAAGAGAGCGAAGGAGGAAGGGGTCTCTTTCAATGTCTTTCTGCATCAGCAGTGCCAGGTAGTCCTTATGCCTTCTACTCTGATTACATCACTCCTGCAGTCTTCCTATTCATTGCCCTTAGCAATACCACTCTGCAGTGGATAGCAGGGGAACCCAGGTCCCCCCTCTACTCTGGATTACAGTCCAAGGCCCTGTAGTGAGCATTTAAAATTTGCATCTACACCAGACTTATTACGCACACCCCTGGATTCCTTCCTACTGTACTACTTCCGCATTTTCTTTTCCCTTATTTCAGGAAAAATTCCTCACTACTATGCCTTATACTGTTTCTGGTCTTCTGGCTTTACAGAAGCCCTGCTTGTTCCCACACACGTGAGCTTCCTTCTAATTCACTCCTTGTACACAGCCTGGACCTCCCCCAATTTGCATCTTAATTGTCTGATTGAGCCAACTTGACCTAATTCAGTTCCTGCAGGCAGGGCCACTGTGGGGAGTACATCCCATCACAAGGCCCCAGTAACAATATCCATTTGATCCGCATTTTGTGAGTCTTTGGTGTTTATAAAGCACTTTGATATCCTGGATTAGAAATTACACTTATGTCAATGGAATGACACTGCAAAAGTGGTGTAAGATTCCAGTAACCACCATTGTCAGAGATTGTGAAGCTAACGCTAACTCATGCACTTTAGCCAATCAACCATTATCCTACCCAGTATTATTTTATTTCAGATAAAGTGTTAACTTAAGAATTTAGGTAAAAAACCACACCAGATTCCTGTCCAAGAGTAAAAAAGTTTTATTAAAGAACAAGAATTTGTATTAACTATGGCAAGATATTAAACTAATTACAAAAGTTATATAATTTCCCTGCAAGCTCTTTCTGTGAAAGCCCCTCTTGTCCTCTGCTTGTCTGTAAGTTTCTGTATCGTCTGGCTGCTTCTCTGCTGGGCCCAGGCACATCCACTTTCAATCCTTATTTCTCTTTGTTTACTCTGAGACTTCGTGGCCCAGGCTAAATCATATGCCACAGGGCATGAGAACGCATAGTTCCTATCACAGAAGCTGCTGAACCTAGTGCTCAAGTACTAGACTGATAAAAGCCATATAAATACCTAACTAGATATATAGTATTTTGCTATACAACTAAAATGGGATGATGGGGGGAGAAGGGTATAATAGAGGATAAATGCTTAGGGCCGGGGAGTATGAAACAACAGGCCTAGAAGCAGCAAGCTAAGGGGGAACAAGTCTGAGATTGTAGTAAGTTATTATAAGAGCCAGTTTGCCTGTACCTAAGTTGAATTTCTAACTTTACCACCTTCTATTAATGTACAACTGTTGGGGTACCATTAAAAGCAAATACATATCAAGGCCCTAAAATTGAGACAACCCTCAAAATGCATTCACAGGAAACCTGAATAGAATTTTTTATTGTAATGATTCACAAACAAAACTGACTTTTAGTGACAAAAGATGTTTAAAGAAAATAAGAAATGATGGCATTGAATAATCATCATGTTTTCCATAACTGCCCCTCTCCTTTCCTATAGACTAAGGGTAACAGAGACTAACATATACTGACTATAACATTGAAATATAAAATGAACAATTGTTAAATGGTTAGATTAAAAGCATTGTAATCTCTATTTTAATGGTTTGTAATTACGTATAGTGAATGAAAACAGATGAGTTAACACTTAAGCCAAGTCCTTGCTTGCATGAGCATGGTTTTGCCAATTCTCCTTTTACATAGAATTGCTAATCTTCTTAAAATGTTACTGCTGACAGAACAAAGGTAACATGCTGTCTTGGAAGATGCAATGATAAAAAACCCCACACCTCTTTCCTGAGAATACCTAGGGCAGGATGACACAAAAACAACAGGACCCCGAAACTGCAAACCCAGCAGGAAAAATGCAGATATTGGATCATTGAAGTTTGTGCTTGTATAATGTATGGGTTACCGAGAATCCAAAGGTCTGATATGCTAAAAGCCAATTGGATAAAAATTAAGTAATCTGTAATGTAGAAAAATGTAGAAAAGACCTAAGTGAACATGGGCCCCAAATAGAGAAACACTGGACCAGAAACTGAAGAATGGGAATGAAAGAGCAGATCAAGGGATCAGAGAAGGCGACAAGGTGAAAGAGCTTCCCAGAAGGCTGTGGTTCAGAGATCCAGAGTGAGGTGCAGGAAGCCAGGCCTATAACCTGAGGGGTGATCTCAAGAGGTCCTTAAAGGGGTCTAAGATCTGTAATCGTCACATTCAGCATCAAAAAGGAAGAGGAAGAGTAAACCATTCTAGCTTGGAAGAAGCCAGATCCAGGGTGTTCCCCAATAAACAGCTTTTCCATTGTTTCCTCCAGGACTTTTATGCATCATTGTTTCATTTTCTGTTGGTTTCTCCCTTAACAGCTTCCTTAGATCTAACTCCTGGCACTCAGGCAAGTTACTATCAAACAAATATCGAGGGACATATTACATTAATACATGTAACACTGCCATTCTCTACACTAAACAAAACCTTTAATTGGTCTGTTTATGTTTTGAATGCAAAAAGATTAGTAAAGTTTAAATCCTGGAAATATAACCAAAGTTACTGTATTTGGTACATTTTATTGGAAACAATGAGTCAAGGCTCCAGTAACTCATGGTAATTCATGCTATCACAATTTCAATATCTTTTAATGGGAATGAAATTAACTCCAGTCACTGGTGTAGCTCAAAGCTGGAAAAGTTGCAAACGCTAACATAAGTGGAAAAGAGCAGGCAATAACCTCTGAAAAGAGAGCGAATCCTACATTGCTATTAGCTGTACAGCAGGTTTCAGAGAGCTAAAATGAAACATAGGGGAAAAGATCAATGAGCCACATTGTACAGAAGTATCTTGACAGCTGGGGCATAACAATGGCATGACCGAAAAGTGAAGAGATTTTTAAAGATGATAAAATTGGTTTAATTTATCAAAACCAGAGGATTGCTCTGCTGCTTTTCTTAGTCAGACTGAACATGCATAAAAGTTTTTTTTTTTTAATCTGGATCAGACCAACTGAGATATCTGAAAAAGAAGGGCTGCATTTGTACAATTAAAAGTGATAGCTGATAAAATGTTCTGTAAATGAAACACGTGTACATATAATTTTATCACTGCCTTTCCTACGTACTTCCTACTTACACACATTTTAATTATAGAAAATACTTTTTCAGGCTAAGGTTGTTTATTTAAATATATTCACAATAATACTCATTTACATCTGTTTTCTGAGGCTGTCAAAATGCTTTGTGAACATTGAATAAAGCTTCCCAACATCCCTGTGAGGTAGGTAGATAAATATCATTATCCTTATTTCAGAGATGAGGCAATTATAATATAGAGAGTTTAAGAGACTTGTCCAGGATAACACAAGCTGTTTGTCACAGAGTCAAAAACAGATCCTAGATCTCCTGATTCTTAGTCCTATGCTTTAGTATCAAGATTCTTCCCCCTCACCCTTCACCCTCACCCCCCACTTTCTTCCTTTGTGACCAAACTGTTGCTTGCTTCATTTCGGTGCCTAATGTTAGGCATTAAAAGCTATATTTATGCTCCTGATTGTCGGAGGCTCTGTGTTAGGTATTCAACTCAATGGGTAGTATGGTTACTCAGAACCCAAGTCTGAAAACAATGATCTAAGAAACTGTTTTAGAAGTATAACTTAAAAATATGGGGGGGGGTTCTTTGTGAGTTTTTTTATTTTTTAATTAAATATCCTCTTTAAACATGTCAGAAATACCTGTTGTTCATTTGAAAAATTCCATATATATAAACTTGGAGGCATCCTGCTTGGAGAGCACACATAGTACAGCACATCTGTAAATCCATTCTTATTTAGGATAGCATTTAAACACATGTTTAACTTTAACCATGTACTGAAGTTCCAGTGAAGTCAACAGGACTTAAGCATGTGATTCATGGATTCATAGATTCCAAGGCCAGAAGGGACCATTGTGATCATGAAGTTTCTAGTCTGACCTCTTGTATAACAGAGACCATAAAACTTCCTGAAAATAACTCCTAAGGCAGATTTTTTAGAAAAACATCCACTCTTGTTTTAAAATTTGTCAATGATAAAGAATCTGCCACAACCCTGGGTAAATTGTTCCAATGGTTACTTACTCTCACTGTTAAAAAATTATACCTTACTTCCAGACTGAATTTGTATAGCTTCAACTTCCAGTCATTGGATCATGTTATACTTTTCTGTGATACATTGAAGAGCCCATATTTGTTCCCCATGCAGATGCTTACAGACTAGTCAAATCACCCCTTAACCTTTTCTTTGTTAAGCTAAATAGATTGAGCTCTTTGAGTCTATCACTGTATGGCATGCTATCTAATCCTTTACTCATTCTCATGGTTCTTTTCTATACCCGCTCCAATTTATCAACATCCTTCTTGAATTGTGGACTGAACACAATATTCCAGCAAAGGTTGCAACAGTGCCAAATATAGAAATACAATAACCTCTCTACTCCTACTTAAGATATCTCTGTTTATGCATCCCAGAGTCGCATTAGCTCTTTTAGCCACAGTGTCACATTGGGAGTTCATATTCAGCTGATTATCCATCCCAAAATCTTTTCCAGAGTCACTGCTTCCCCCGTCCTTCAAGTGTGGCCTACACTCTCTGTTCCTAGATGTTTACATTTACCCATATTAAAATGCAAAGTGTTGGTTTGAGTCCAGTTTACCAAGCAATCCAGATTGCCTTGAATTAGTGACCTGTGATCTTCATTATTTACCACTCCCCCAATTATTTTGTGTCATCTGCAAACTTTATCAGTGATGATTTTATGTTTTCTTCCAGGTCATTGATAAAATGTTATATAGCATAAGGCCAAGAACTAATCCCTACTGGGCCCCACTGGAAACAGCTGCTCGATGACAATTTCCTATTTACAACTACATTTTGCTAGTTTTTAATCCATTTAATGTGTGCCATGTTAATTTTATATCATTATAGTTTTTTAATCAAAATGTTGTGTAGTACCGGAAGTATATTATGTCACAACTATTACCTTTATCAACCAAACTTATAATTCCATCAAAAAATATATCAAGTTAGTTCCATATGATTTATTTTCCAGAAAGCCATGTTGATTTGCATTAATTACAATACCCTCTATAATTCTTTATTAATCAAGTCCTGTGTCAGCTGCTTTCTTATCTTGCCCAGAATTAGTGTGAGGCTGATAGGACTATGATTACCTGGGTCATCCTGTTTATGCTTTTTAAAAATTGGCACAAATTTAGCTTTCTTCCAGTCTTATGGAACTTCCACAGTGTTCCAAGACTTATTGAAAATCAACAACATTAATGGTTCAGCGAGCTCCTCAGCCAGCTCTTTTAAAACTCTTGGATGCAAGTTATTTGGACCTGATGATTTAAAAATGTCTAATTTTAGTAGCTTCTATTTAACATCCACCAGAAATACCAGTGGAATGGAAAGAGTGTGATCATCATATGATGAGAATATATAATTTTTTATTCCTCAAATGCAGAACAGAAATATTGATTTTCTGTGTAATTATTGATCATTCTACCTGCTCTCCTGAATAGGGATGTTTTCCTGAATTGGAACCTAAATTATGAGAGTCACTATAATAAAAAGTGATTTGAGGTAATTCCTATTAATTGCTAAGCAACATCCACTTCCATTCAATTCAAATCTATAGGAGTAGAGTGCACTTAGCAATTTCAGGATGAAGCCCTCTGAGGGCTTGCAAGATTTGGTCCTTATGTAGTAAAGTAAAGTAAGATAAAAGAAATGTTATGGTCAAACAAACAAACAAACAAACAAAGTTATAAAATGTGCTTGAAAAGAGGATTGTTTATTTGTTCCTGTTAATAAAACAAATGTTTTTGAATGATTAGTTAGTGAATAAATACAAAGAGGACTAAATACTAAGTTTTCAGGAATTTTCCACTTCTCTTTGTTGGAAAGCGAGGGTTAATTGTCCATTTTGATCAGCAATATAACTGAAATATTTCAAGTTCTTCATGGTTAGATAAGAACAGTTCATGGAAAAATCATAAAAAAGAGGAAAGAAAGACCAGAGAAAAAGGTTTCAAAGTGTAGTTTTGATTTCACTTTACAACCATTTTCTTTTTCATCTTACAGACTACAATATGCCCTGAACTTCAATCCTTAATATATAAAATATACCTCGTTTGGACTATTGTATCCACACTTATCCTTTCAATAGGTTTGATATTAACTAGCATCAGTGTAAATAACAGGAGTACTTGTGGCACCTTAGAGACTAACAAATTTATTTTAGCATAAACTTTCGTGGGCTACAGTTATGCATCCGAAGAAGTGAGCTGTAGCCCACGAAAGCTTATGCTCAAATAAATTTGTTAGTCTGTAAGGTGCCACAAGTACTCCTGTTCTTTTTGCGGATACAGACTAACACGGCTGCTACTCTGAAACCTATCAGTGTAAATGTTTCTCCTTAAGTTCCTGTATGAGGGCACTTATTTATAATTAGTAACAAAGCATATTCCAATGCAAAATATTTTCCTGTCATAATAAAACTGAAGATCATATTTTCTCATAGAGAAGTGTGACATGCAAAGTCAGAAATATGTTAAAAGCTATACTGCATGAGTAAAAAACAACAACACTGCTGAAGAAAAATGCATGCACACTCTGCTGTCTAAATTTCAGAACAAGTGCCAAACTTCTTAGCAGTTGGTAGAACAGAGATATTTAAATTTAGAGGTAGGTCAAATTATAGTTTTACTTTCTGTGAGTTTCATGAAAAATCTTGTGATCTGTAAAAATGTTCCATTGGGCTCACCAGCTTAGTCCCACTAATACTGATAAAAGCTTTCAGCAGAGCGGTACAACTTGTAGAAGTCTCTTATGCTTCCTCTATTTGCATAATATGTTGATTACATAACTCCCACTGCTCCTAAATTGCTGCTATTGACAAACTCTTCTTTTATAAAACAAGTAAACAAAATGAAAAGGAAAGGACTACATGACAAGGAATAGAAGAGTGGTAGATGTCTGGGATAGATGAATTGTGGTATGATGGTTCTTTCTTTCTTTCTTTTTCTTTCTTTCTTGTACAAAACTTTTTATTGGAGATAATGTGACCTATTGAATCACTGATTTACAGATTATAGGAATGTCTGGTTCAGCCACTACTGAAATGCATTTTTTTAAAAAAAGTCTATTGTTTTTTAAAAAAAAAACGAAGGAACTTTGTACAAAACTAATATTAAAATATAATCAAAATTAAAACAAAACCAACAAAAACCCAAGTGAATTTACCATTCCCTTGCATCTTTAAATCATAATTTTAAGATGACAAACTGTATCAATAGTTGCACTTGTTTGCTTTTTAAAAAGTTCAACTATAAACTTCTTGTAACAACTGGACCCTTTAGGGAAAACATCTCTCTTCAGTTTTTGCCTGTAAGCACTGAAGAAATAGTATCCCTTCAATAAGACTACCCATGTGAGCAAAGGCTGCAGAATAGGGAACTAAATTAATGGTTATACAGTTGCATGCAGTTACATACATGTCAACCATAAACATATACTCATAGGTCTCCATCTAACTCACTGGTGTCATGGGGTGGGTAAATTACATGCTCCTGCAGCAGTGGAGGTAGAGTAACTTAAAAGGGAGAGCAGCAATGCTTGTATAAAGTTGCCATGGGATACAATGAATCATATAATCACAAAGATGCCCTGTCTATGCCCCTTACCAGGTAATGCTACCCACTGTGGGGTCAGAGCTGGTTTGCTTGGGCACCCCGGGCAGAATCCTTCAATAACAGATTCTGCTTCACAATTCCTTTACTCATTCAATAACTGATGTTTCATGTATTATAGTGTCCGTTTTATAGCATGGGCTTGAGTTGCAATTTTGGTGTCATGTAAAGTCGCAGATGAAAAGCTTTCTTTCCAAGTATGATAAAGAAGAAACACTGCAGGGCAGGTTATCAAGGCAGTGAAGGGATTAAGGGAAGTTAGAGAGAGAGTTTTGGGTTTTGCCTTTATGTGTAGGGGAAAAAAAATCTTTTGTGAAGAAAATGGACTAATAGGTAGCATCACCTGAAGGACAGCACATTCAATCTTTGAGTCCATTGGGGTTATCACGGAAAGTGTACTAGAACAAAACAGTGGAGTATAAAAAAAAACCCTATTTTGTTTTTATTAGTGATTTAGATTTAAAGGGACAACATAAAAATTGAAAATATATTATAAACCATATTTTAAATGAATTGATATATGCATACGTGCCACTACTAATAACTACATGTAAATAATTTTAACAATCCTGCTTACACTGTACTGGTATTATTTATTTATTATTTATGCCATTTGATTACTTTGCTGTTAATTTTTTCTCTGTTTGGATGATAGAATGAATGAATGAGTGTCAATTGTAATGTTGATAGTCAGTTTTACTTTTTAAGTTCTCATGGCTTGCAAACACAGCATGAATGATTAAAAATACCTGTTTATTTTGCAATTTTTTTTAAAACATGGACACTTTTCTATTGGGTTTTAGCTTTATAAAAGCTTGTTTAATAAACACTAAATTTAGGGCAATATTTGAGCTGAGAGTAACCTTAAACTCCTAGCCCTTTTCTATCAATGAAATAAAACTAAACTTTTTTTTTATATTTTTGTTCCTTTGGAAGATTATTACTACTACTACTTAGGATTTATTATTATAGTGGAAGTACAGAAAGCTCATTATGCATACTCAGTACTGCCAAGATGGGCATGGTATCAGAATCTAGATGGATGGTTGAATGGATGCATAAATAAATAGATACATTCTCTGTAAGTATCTTACTGATACAGAGTAGGCATTAGTCAAAGATATGATAACTATAATCTTATTCCTAGTATTAAAATAAGTGATTCATCTATAAATATATGAAATATAAAGCAAGAAAATAAATATATAAAAAGTATAGTTTCAAGATGATAGATGGGGAACTAAATACAGTGGTCCTTAATAAAATTCAAAAGTTGATTGAGTCTGTTTAACTGTGTAGCTGGGTATCTTCCTATGAAGCCCAAGCAACAATGTTTAACTGGCTTCCTGGAGCCCTTGAGGAAGAATAGTGGTGTATACACTGTCTGCCTTTCACAAGGAGTGGAACCCACTTGGGGCTCACCACGTTTAAAAAAAAAATCAAACCACTTTTACATAGGTACTGAAATATGCCAAACTTTCGGCACCCAAGCTCACAAATATTAGTCTGACAGACGTTCGGTCTCTGCTCTCACTTATTGTAATTCCCATGCTTCTTTTCCTCTTTCTAGACAGAACACTAACTATAGCACATACTTTCTGATTTCTCTCTGACCACTGTATCTATTTCCTCTCCTACCATGTCTGTAAATCTTTGCTTTAAACAACTGCATTTTCAGAATGTAACTAATGGGGGGACGAGGCTTGGTCTGTTTTCTTCCTTGCTGTCCATGTGGAACTCCTCTTCTCTGGATTATCATTTCATCTTCCTCAAGAGCTTCTTTAAAGGAATTCAGCATGAGTTAGATCATTCAGGGTCAAAATCATATCGGCACAACTGACTTGTACAGGATAATCTTTTCCAAAGAATTAGAGGACCAGTTGTTAAGCCAATATATCAACAGAATACCAAAAATCAGCCCTCTCCAGCTCTTGTCTGTTCAAATACCCCTCTTAGTTATTAAAATTCATAGTGGTAAGCCACCCCTTCTCATCATCATATATATCTTGTTCTCTATGCTAAGCATGTTTTGGTCATATGGTTTGCAGTTGTAAATATATTTGAGAAACAAAATAAAAGAAATAAGCAATAGAAAGTAATTTTGGCTGAACAAGCAAAACTATCCTTTCTGGCAGTGATTCTCAAACTGTGGTCTAGTGCACAGCACTAGCTGGTAGGCCTATGGAGAGAGTTGTTTCCAGCTGCTGCATCACATTAAAGGCAGCTAAAAATACTTTTCTAATATTTTCCATGTAAGCAATTGCTATATGTGTTTCTAAGAATTCTTCAGTGATAACTGGCAAAGGGTTCAAAGTTCTGTAACAGCAACTCCTACCAGGCCTGACAAATTCACTACACCTAACATATTGCTATCAACTGTTCAACTATCCCTGTCTCTAATGTAAATTAAGTAATGTAAAGCCAACACAAAGGAAACTCCTTTTGCATATGAAGTCAACAGGAAAAACAGGTTGATGGTTGAAAAACAGGCTATAAAACCAACAGGGAAAAGCACACTGGAGTCTGAACTCCAGGGGTCATCCTGATTCCAGGAACAAAGAGAATGAACATTGGGAAATATAAGGAGAAGCAAAAGGACATATTGTTATTCATTTCACTGAGGAACACCCTTGGTAGAGGGGAGTGATTTGTGAACATTTTTGATCCTTATTTGATTGAAAAATCAGCTAGCTCTGCAGAAATGCTATCCTGCACTGAGAGAGTGAGGTATGAGGAGACCTGGATGGCAGGCTTATGGTGCCAGAGGCTTCTGAATTCAGGGAACTGAGATGCAGCAGACTGTTTCACACTAAAGACAAATAGTTGTGAGGTGCCTCACAACCTTGTGTACACTTGAGGAGCGTCACACTATAATTGCTAAGGGATGTTGTGTGATGGTGAATGGGAGGGAAAAGTCAATGAGAAACTCTATTAAAATGTGGTCCATATAATGAAAATGTTTGAATATCCCTGCTTTAAGGCAACATATTCAGAATGAGAATCAGAATTTTCTATTTAGCAGATAATTTACCTCACTTCTAGGTATACGTGTTCCTGCTCTTAGAGCTTAATTGTCCTTGTGGTATGCTGATACCTCTAAAGAGACGAGGGTCTTCTTCACTTGCAATTTTTCCTTTGGGGTTTGATCAATATATTGAACATTCAATTTTGACTCATTTTTGTTCAGTTTTAGTACACAGGCCGCAGTACAGTATGGCTGTAGCGATTTGACTTTCAAAGAGAGGGGAAAAAATATAGCTAGGCAATTGGCATACATTCATAGTGCTTAGTATCCAGTATACTATCCACAGGAAAGGTAATAAAATATATTGGAGGAATTCCCTCTCTCTCTTTCCAAGGCCTCTATTACCTTTTGATCACTGCAAATAACTTTTTATAAGTAATTTCCCTTTTAGTCTGAATTGTAATACTGGAAAAAATTAGTCATTCCTTAAAACTTGCTGCTGGGTGCACTAACTAGTAGAATGAGTAACTCTGAGGTTTATTTTTATATATGAATATTTTTTTCTTCCATTTAATTACTCCATACTGGAGTCATTCTAGCTGCTGTGTTGGGATTTATTTGGCGGGGGATGGAGGATTTTTTTTTCTATTACAGAATCATAGATTTTGGAAAAGGAAATAGGGCTATTAGATCAGCTTCTCTATCTATTCAAGAGTGGCCCCTTTAGGACCGCCCCTACAGTAAATTTCTAGTGTTTTGAATTAAACACTTTGTTTTAAATGGCTCTAGTGATATGATTTCCACCAATTCCATTGGGAGATTATTTCAGTCTAATAGGTTTCACTATTAGGAATTTTGTTCTTATTTTCAGTTTAGATTTTCCTTGGCTAATTTTTAATTTATTATCCCTACTCCCTTGGACCCCGTTAAACAATCCTTCTACTTAATTGCTGTTTACACTCTTCACATACTTGGTTAGCATGTCCCTGCCCTTCCGCTCTCCCCCTCAGCTGTAATTTAGCCAAGCTATACATATTTATCACTTATAGTCTTTTTTCCCCCTCATATATCAATATGTAGCTGCTTAATCCATTTTTTTTTTGTTCTCTGAATTCCTTCCGATTTGCTGACATCTTACTGTGTGTAGTGTTCTAGGTGCTATCTCACCAGTGCCATATCTGGAATGACTCTTGTCTGATACCTCTACATCTTCAAGTCTAGCATAGGGCCTGGGATTTTTTTGGCTACCATATAGCAAATTAGATGTTCATCTCCATTATACCGGTTTCATTGTGTGTCTTTCCAAGTCTCTCTCTCCAAATTCATATCTAATTTCAGGTTCTATTTCTCTGTGTTTATTAGCTTTAAATGCATGGATCAATTATTTTGCCATTCTACAGTAAAGATTAATGGAGTAGCCATTTATTCAGGCTGTGCAAAAGGATGTGTTTCTTAATGCACATACTATTGACAGATCATTAAGGAAGTTTAGCTCTAAACCTTGCAAAGTTCCACCTCAGAATAGTCTCATTTATTGTAGACTTTACTTTATGATAGTTTACTATCCATATAAATGCTCATATACACACCTGGGAATTAAGTTTTCAAATAAAAATTGTGCAGTACAGAATCAAATGCTTTATTTTCCCAATACAATACACATACATACCTACATTCTCTCCATCATCTATGGCTACAATTCATTCTAAACGCCAATTAAGACTTGTATTACTCAGGTTTGTGAGTTCACTTGTGCTCGAAGTTAGGCAAATGCTTAAGTACTTTGTTGATTCAGGATTTTCATTTCAGATACAGATTTCTGAATGATTTTCTAGTACAAGGTTGTTTTTAAAGAATGATTCTTTACTGAAGTCAATATATAATATTGTAAATAAGAATGAATCTAATAGTTAGAGCCTGTTCCAGCGGCCATCAATGTAAATTAGGAACTTTTTTCCATTGACTTCATTGGTCACCAGATCAGGCCCTTAAAGCAAATTGGATTCCAGATTTTTGAAATAAAGATCTGAAACTTTTTGGGATCTCATCACTATTCATTACCAACTAAAATCAAGGCTTTTGTATTATTTTGTTCATGGTGAATTCAGTTACAACGAAATGTTCATTTATCAATCAATGGAAATTAATCTGATCTCAGCAGTGTAAGAGTAAGTCCATTGAAGATAATGGCATTACATTAGTGCAAGATTGTTATAAGAACAAAATCATCCCTAAAAATATGTGTTATTTGTTATGGTATTCCTTATTTGTCCTTATTGACAGAGTAGCATTGGAGTCAGTGGATACTGGCTCATGTCATATGACAAGTGTATTAACCTTTTGAAACTCTGACCCAGGTAATATGAAAGGGCAGAACTTTATTTCTGAGTCTTACCATCACTCCTGTCTGTCACATTTTCATTACTCCTATTGTCTTCTGCCAATACCCAGTTGCTGATACACCTGCTGTGAAAGGTGGAAATGGAATAAAATCACATTCACCAAGGAGCAAACTCTGCTCATATCTGCTCTTCAGTCAGTAATGGGTTGCTGTACTCAAAGCCTGTAAAATGTTGCCAATTCTTTTTTCCTTTTCACTCCAGAAGCAATCATGCTCCTTATCACTAAGAAAAATGACCTCTATGATAGCACAATATAAATTCAGAAATTCACTATAGTCTCTGAGCTCGAACTCCCAATGGGATTTAAAGTTGTGGCAACAGAGAGTAGAGGATCAGTGAACTAAGGCAGAAAGCATTAGTGTGTTAAGCAATCATTTCAACTTTTTCTTTCCATTTTTCATACACAGACTTACATGAAAAAACATTTTGCACTCAACAGATGAGTTTGAATCATTTCATCATTGTACCAGCTGAGATTAAAAAAAAATCAATACAAGAATAACAGGGGTGCTTAAACTCAGTGAGAAGATTTAAAAAATAAATGGAGGATGAAGGAAAACTACATTGGCAGAACACTTATACAAAGAAGATCTCAGATATGCTGCATACATACACTCTGTCTACAAAAAGCTTATCAGCATTTACCTGTTTCTATAGTTTAAAGAACAAGGAGTCAGTGGGGAGTGGAAACAAGTTTGTTTGTAGAAAAAGTAATGTCTTAAACGTTTCAGTTGTATTAGATATAAAACCTGATTATGGAGGATATCAGAAGATAATCACACCACTGGCAAATTGCAAGGTGGAGAGATTAAAGGTTCAGTGAAATATCTCTAATCCTTCAGGGATGTGGAAGTGTTATGATACACACCCTTATACAGATGACTTCTTGTGAAAAGTTTTTATAGCTCTGGAGGAGGAGGATTTTTTATGCTGCAAGATAATGAAGTTGCCATTTTAAACTGTTAGATAGAAACTCTTTGGTTCATGAACTCTCCCTCTTACAGTGCTCATCAGTCAATCAAGTACTTATTCTAAGAAGTTTTACTATGTATCTTAAAGGCAGTTTTTAGAGAAAATGCTTCAGTATAAATTCAGCTTTCTTCAACTGGAAATAAGCCTTTTTTGGTTCACTGTCAGTTCTGACATTGGTTAAATGTCTTCATTTTTCAGTTCAAGCAGCTCATAGAACCCTATTTTCTGTTGCAGCAATTGTATTAATTAATTTTGGGATAGATAGTTATTGTTTGCTCAAACAACTATCTCTGCTACATGTGTGAATACATATTATAGGGATCACCATCAAAACATACATCCAAATATTGTTTTCCAATGCATCTAAGCCAGTTTGGAAGTGGACTTTCTATGGATTGCATGGCAGAGAAGTTGGATGGATTTAATGTAGAAATCCTTATGCCTGACTTTGCTATATTTCATTTAGACTATCAAAGTACCACTGTGCTGTCCTCCCTCCATTCAAGTTATCAGACAGGAGGTTATTAATAATGCTCTTGTTCTAGGTCTCACAGGCAGCAAACAGCATAATAGCTAAAATCCAGCTCTAGCTCAGTTGTACTGGTTACCAGTCAGATTCCATATTAGAGTCAATGCACTCTTTTTAACCTACACTATCAAGCCCCGTGGGATTTTGATGTCTCTCTGCCTCTAGTCACTCCTTTCAGATGTCGAGGTGCTAACTGAAGTTCTTGAATGCTTTTTTACACCAGTACCAAACACACCATACAGAATGTCCTTTGTTAGAGTAATTTATTTCCCTCTCCCTAAAACTACACTGCAGAGAAGCTTATGGGCTGTTTCCATTTTTTAAGTAAGAACTGAAAACTAATTTTCCCTTTTTCTCTGATTTGTTAATTTGTGGCAGTGCAGACTGTTTTGGCGAGTTAAGAAACCTTATAACTTGAAGTTGTTGTTTACCAGGTTACAGTCCAGATCACTGGGGAGCTGTCACCCCTGTCCTGCAACCTTGAGTGCCTTACAATACCTTGGCAACTCACAAACACTCTTCCAGTATGCAGGTCATACCCTGAGTGTCTGTGTGTAAATGCAGCCTGCCAGCCACACTTGGGCTACAGTTTGTCTCACATCAGCCATGGTCATACTGCAGGCTGACCTCAATTCACACCCCCGTCCCAGATTTTCTCCCAGAAATGTATGTACTGTACTGCCCAGCTCACTCTTGGATAGTACAGATATTTTAAGTCCTTTATTCTTCTACTGGAATAATATGTCCGTTTATTATCTCAAATAGTTATGCATATGCTTTAACTTAAAGACACTGGATTAGATAAAACAGTTAAAATCTCTTTGTAGTTAATAAACTTAAGTATAAGTAATGAGACATAAAAGTCAGAAATGGTTACAAGAAAAATAAAGATGCAATGTTTACTAACGCCTAACTAAACAAACTATATTCAGTTCAAGCAAAGTTTCTTGCTACATGCTCCAGCAGATTACTCACCAAACTGTCAGGTCAGGACCCCTCCTGCAGAGTTCAACACCGTGTTCCCTCTAATTTTTTCCATCCATGTGTGGCATGAATTTTGTTATGTGCACCAAATTATCGAGGTAATGTGCGGATGTGCACCACCAGTAAAAAAAGCAAACCTAGATACAATATATGTTTTTAAAAAGTTACCATAAGGATAATTACTCCAACCAGGACAGGTTAGGCATTTTAGAACTCACTACTCAAAGAATTAAATTTAAGTGTAAGAGAAATAAAAATTATGAAATGCATAGATCAGTCAAATAACTTAAACAACTGCACTTTGAAAGAGTAAAATTACAGAGAATATATGTGCATTGCAGGAAGTATCAAGAAATAACAAAAATAACAAATATGTAAGTGTGAAAGACAGTGTGTGTGAGAGAGAGAGAAAGAGAGAGAGAGACACACACACACACAGTGTGTGTGTGAGACAGAGACACGCATTGCCCCTTTAAGTATATTCACATTGGAAGGACTCCCCCGTGGACTGCAGCGGCCCTGGTGCATCTTTCAGGTAATCAATATTGCTAACTCTCACACTATATGTGGTGCTTTTTCTTAAAGCCCCATTGTTTATACATGGACACAGGAGGATGATATTGAGGATGAAGTGTGTATATACAGCATCCCCTTGAGTTCTGGGAGAAGTGGAGTGGCTTCCTCCTATTCTGAGTTATAGTCAGGGCACTAAAACTTAAAGTATCTATATGCCCAAAGTGTGGAGTCCTGGCTGACAGCTTTGACATGGAGCTGCACGCCGATACAGAAGTCAGGCCATTGCCTCAGTCCTGGGCAACATGGATCCAGGGTGGGAGAACACATCTCCCAGACTGCATTCCGCACTGAAAGGGGCCTTTTTTTCTTATTCTACAGAGGACCCATCTCTCTCTCTCCACCAGAGGCAGCTCTGTGTTTACACTCAATTTACAGTGTTATGACTCTATATTCACAATGGAAAAAAGATAGAAACTAATTAAAGCACAGAATTTCAGATGATGGCAAAATGCAGCCCAAATGGTGGAGCCTCACTAAAATTCTGAGTGCTACTGTTTCTTTTCAGGCCTATGATTTGCTGCTGTACGTTGCCCTTTTAAGTAGATCGGCACTCAAAGTAGACACAGCAGCAGCCACCAGCAAGCTCTCTCCATCCCATTCCTGAGCCCTGTCACATTGCCCCCCCCCCCGAGAGATAGGGATGGGTGGAGGGGGACACCCTGACATGAGCATCCCTCTTGCCCCCCACTTGGCATAGCAAGCAGGAGGCTCCTGGGAGCAGCTTCATGGCAGAGGGCAGGAGCAGCACAGCAGTTGGGGAGAGGGGTACCTGAAGTGCACGGCCCTTGATAACTTGCTGGGTGGCTGCCCAGCCACGCAGATTAGAGGGAACTTAAGTCCAACCACTGCTTCCTTTGTCTCTTCAGGTGCAGTGAAGACAATAGGCAGGGAGCAGGAGGGGGAGTTCCTTGGGGTGTTTAGACCTCCTTTTTATAGTTTCAGTCCCCCTCTTGAAAAACATCCTAGCTGAGATCCAGGAGCCAAAGAGTATGTATGGAAAGATGTTCCCTGCTGCTTTTTCACCTGTTTGGAACTCCTTTTTATTCCCTTCCTACTTGATGACTCTGTTTACTGCTTAAATGCAAATTAAGCAGAGCACACATTCCTTTGTTTAGGACAGACCTGTTTACTAATTTCTTTTGGGGCAGGTCTGAGAAGTTCGGAACATGTGTTAATAACACCATACAGGAGAATCTTATAACTTCACAAAAATGTTGCTCCACATATTTTACCAAGTCAATACTGACCAGCAAATTATGAGTTTTCAAATGATACCTTACAAAGCACACTTTCTACAAATATTATTACAATACTGTGTATTCTGTCACACAAAAGTCACGAAAAAAAAAGTTTAGGGAGCTAGAGAATATGTGAATGTTCATAATACATCAGCATATACTTAGTTGGCATTACAATTGCACTATGTGATATAGGACACTGAGAATATTCTCAAGGCCCAATATACCATTGCATCACTCCATTTTTACTGTTTTTCAATTTAATGGTGTTATAGCAGCATAAAATTGCATTAATAAAGTATGATTCAGGCATTCAGTATTCAGTAACTCAAAAAAAGACACTTTGTGATGTAGAGTCAAGAGTCAGTGAAAGACAAGGTGTACTTTACTTCCATCTTGATTTCTGCAGTGATACAACTACTGAGTTCCCCTCAGAGGCAAATGAGTTTTCCACAAAGCACATTCATCTGAGGCACTTTAACTGGACTCTTATTTAGATCTCCAGGTAGGTTTTTCCCATGTAAGTGCTAGAAAACTCCATGAATTCTTTTTCTTAGAGTTTCCTTCTACATTCTTCCATGGGGAAGTATTTCCACAGGGCAAATCCCTGGTGAAAGTGGCAGGGGGGTTCTGCCTTAGCTCCTCCAAATCCTTGTGGCTCTCAGGTCAGCCATTTTGTCAATTGTCAAAGCCTTCAGAGATCCTAGGTCTCTATGTTGTCACTAGGCCTTCAGGGGAGAAACACTGCTGCCCTCCAGATCCTCCTTAGAGCACGTGGATTCACAGGATGTAGGAGAAATTAGTGCAAGTTAGTACTGGTACAATCAATATTAATTTGTATCAGTTTGGACAAAGACCACCCAGCGCCACCTCCCTCCGCTCCGCCCAAATACAATTCAGTCCTGATTCTACTCCAGGGGTTCTCAAACTGGGGTCGGGACCCCTCAGGGGGTCATGAGGTTATTACATGGGGGGGTCATGAGCTGTCAGCCTCCACCCCAAATCCCACTTCACCTCCAGCATTTATAATAGTGTTAAATATTTTTAAAGTGTTTTTAATTTATAAAGGGGGTTGCACTCAGAGGTTTGCTGTGTGAAAGGGGTCACAAGTACAAAAGTTTGAGAACCACTGTTCTATTCCTTTCAAACCTGTAGTGGACAAGTTCTAAGGAACATTCACAACTGGGCTTTCACAGATTCAGGGGAAGGAGAACCATGCCTTCAAATTGTTACTTCTCCCTCCCTCCCTAGCTGCACCCTTTCCTCCCCCACGAGCGCAACTAGGATGCAGAGGGTGCCATGTTAAGACACATTCATGTTTATGTAGACAGTGTAAATATAAAGAAATCTAAAACACCTGGAACTTCAACAGTGACACTTCTCTTGACCATCTGTCTCATTTAAAAGGAAATGTTTGAGAATGAACTTACAGTTATTGTTTAAAAGGCTACTCAGAGATAAAAGCTTGTGGTTTTATCATAATGATGTGGAAGAACTATGTGATCATAGCCTTTTTCCTGAAACACAGTTTTTGCAATTTCTGAGTAGAGGGGTTTAAGGGTGACCTAAAAAGATATTTTTGAGTTTGGACTTTTCTTTCAATTTATTCAATTCACTATTAATGAAGAAACATTTCTGTTCTATTAATTAAAAATGCTGTTTATATTTTTTTAACAAAATTGTGGATTTTCATTAGAAACCCATTACTGTGAGTTTTATAAGAAAAGCCCATAAAATATGCTTTGATCTTAATCAGTTAAATTCATATCTGTATAACCATGAGTTGTGTGCCAGTATTTCCCACTACTGTGTATCATTGTTTCTGTTACAATTATAAAATAAATATTTTTACAAATAGTGTGTCAGACCTTTGTTTTCATGGAAAATAAAACAATGAGAGAGATGCAAGCCCTGCCTCCTAGTGACAGCACTGCCCGGAAGAGTCATCCAAATAAACAGTGAGGTCTGAGCGAAAACCAGCTGAGTGCAAGGAAGCTGAATAGTGGAGAAAACACAAGTGGAAGATACCACTCTCCTGAATACTGTTGAAGCCCCTGCCAACTAGGACTTTGCTTCTCAGCTGGTAAGCTGTGAGTATCAGAGGAAAGAATAGTAGATTCTCTCCTCTCTATCCACATCATAGAAACAAGGGAGGCTCTGCTGGTTCCATAGGCTGGAAAAAAGGGCCAAACACAGGTGCTGTAGCTCCAGCTCACAGTTTGTTGGCAGCTCTAAGAGAAGCATGTCCCCTGTCAGAGGGCTGTTTTCCTCCGCTCTCCTTCTTTCCCCTAAATTACTGAATGTTCCCCTTTTCCTGCCCCCCAAGACCTCTTATGCTCTTGCCTTGCTTATATTGATTCCTACAGCTCTCCCTTGTCCTCTGCCATTGCCTTTGATAAGACCACTTCCAATTTTCTTCTCCAAAATGTTGACCTGACATCTCCTGCCTTTTTGACCAAAAGACCACCTACATTTTGTTACTCCAAAATTCGCTAACAAGTTCCCCAGTAATGCCTTACTGCCTCTTCCCCATCATGTACCTCTGCTTTGCAGCCCCACATTTGCGGTCCTTCTGAACTACTTGTACCCAGAGATCTGGCTGAGGTGTTTCTCTCTCTCTGTTTGCTTTGTAATTGCTGCCTTGCTTGTCTCATAGCATGAAGGGTAGAGACGGGGCATTAATTGGCATATTAGTGGTACCTAAAATTACAATTCAGTTATTTGCATTTCAATGGCATTAGTGAAGTTACTTCCCATTAAATGAGTTTTCCCAAGATACTGAGGGAAAGCAGTGCATAAAAATTGTAAATTTCAAAGAGAAAAAAATAACTGTTCAATCTGTTAGCAAGATTTAACATATATAATAAACATTTTTTCCTTGTGTTCACCTTTAAATTGTTGGCTGGATATTATTGATTAATGAGTAAATGAGACATCAGGTAGCTCAGCTCATCCATTGTTTATTAGTCAAAGATAGATTGGCACTATACAGAAAGGGTTAAGACTTTTCCCAATCTGGAGAGCAGGGTTGCAGCATTTTCACTGCTCCAAAGAATATGAACTCACTTTAAGGTATATTTATACACTCCATATTTACAACAGACAGAATAGCCCCCAGTTATCACAGAACTTTCTTTCCTTCTCTTATCTGGTTTGTACTTAACCCCATTATTTTTAGCACCTTATTTAATTAAAGACACCTATGCCAGTTATCCCAGCACACTGTTTATATTTGGCATCGCTCCCGAAAGGTTCTGCATATACAAACGAGAGGTTGCATAGAGTTTTCCTGCTAGTAAGTTTCTGCAGTGGAGCTCTGCAAAAGTGAACAGCATTCTGGAAGTCTAATTCATAGTCAGCAAAAGTGCAAAAGCCTTTTAGAAATATATAATATTAGAGAACAAAATTATAGCAGTGAAGGCTATTCTACTCGACCTATCTTCTGCCGGAACTATTGCAAATAAGATAGACTCAGTTAATTTATTTAACGTGTTCACGCATTTATCTCTGCAAAAAGAAATCATCAATGTCTTGAGCTATATTTTCCTCCCAATTACTTTAATGCAAATGCAAAATATCTTCATTACAATTCAACAGAGTTACTCTGGATTTTACATCACTGTAATCGAGATCAAAATCTGGAGCAATCAAAAGCTTGTGCCCAACCTAGAAATGACAATATATCATTCATAATTGGATAAAACCAGACAAAACAAATTTGCAGATAATTCTAAACATGGAAGCAGAACAAATAAGACAAAGTGTCACCAGAATCAAAAGATTAGATTAGAGGATCAGGTCAAGATCACAAATTCATGTAACTGAAGACAAAAATACATTCCTGGAGAAAAGAATCAACCAAGGGAATATTTCCTTTAGATCAGTGGTCTCCAAACTTTTTTGATCGCGCACCCCTATCAGTAAAAAAAAATTTGAGCATGCACCCCCTCTACCATTTTTGCCAAAGCAAAAAAAAAAAAAAAAGCCTCTCGGACTCCCGCCCGAAATGACGAAGCAACACGCTCCTCCTGCCGCGCACCCCTAAGGAGCCTCTTGCGCCACCCCACTTTGGAGAACACTGCTTTAGATAGTAAGCTCTTTGTGGCAGGGACTGTTTTTATGTTCTGTGTTTGTACAGCACCTCACACAATGGATCCTGGTTGATGACTGGAGATCCTAGGCACTACAGTAATAAAATAAATAATAGTAATGTTCTGAATGGAGTAATCTAATATTTTTCTATATTGGGAGTTGTTGTGGAAGAACCATTGAAAATATCAAGGTAGTCCACAGCTGCAGGAAAAAGATGAAACAGACAGTAGGTCATATTAGCAGAAAAAACAAATGCACGCAAGTATTATAGGTCACTCACTTATTAAAGCTGATCTGGAAAGGCCTGATTACCAGATTCCAGAAGGTCTTCATTTCCTGGGTGCAATGTGCATCCACAAAATGGTACCAAGTCTTGTCATCTAATTGGAGAAGACTCAAATTTGAGATTGCACATGATATTTTTTCAAAATTATAAAGGAAATAATGAAGTAAACAACTCTTGACATAGGCCAAGAGTTCAGAAACAAAGGGTCTTCCTCTAAAAATGAGGAAAATGGGAATAGAATTTTGGTGACTTTTAAACAAAAAGCTAACAAACATCTCAGATAAGTTGTCAGAGATCTCAGTTGATGTACAAATGTGTTTTTAAATAAATAGTTCTTGGAGAAAATGAGTTTGGAGATGTATGATATGAAAGTAGGAATATCATACTGAAATCAAGAGCAATAAAGTGCATTGATTTGGGTGGCCTTTTCTCTTTCTAAAATCTCTTCTGTGTATATATATATATATATATATATATACACATATACACACACACACACACACACACACCTTTCAACAAGACATTAAACTAAATCTGTAATTGCTATATCTTTGTTGAGAAAGGAGGCTCATGTGAATTTGTATTACATATGTACATATGACAAGCCAATATGGTGTGTTTGGAGAGTGAGGAAGGGGAAAATATAACAGAAATTGAAAGACTAAAAATGGCTTTTACTGTGGAGGAAAACAATGAACATCGAACAGGTGTGATCAGGGCTAACAACTTCACTGAACATAAAATGGAGTTATTAGACGGGGATGAAAAAGAAAATAATAGAAAGTAGGAGACAAAGCTAGTGAGGCTAACAAGCTGGAAAATAGCATCAAAAGTATAAAAATATAAAGAAGGAGATGTATCTGTTCCAGAAGCTGAAATCCATTAGTAAGATATTAGTGAGGCCAATATTGTAGGTTTTAAAGTAATTTCACTTTCAAGCTAATGAAAAAATTTCAAGTACTATTTCCAGTATAAGTACTAGGAAAACGTCAAAAGATTTTTTTCTCTTGGATATGCTGCAATGTGCATTAATTTCAGTTAATCTGGTAAGAACTAGGAGGGTAGTGATTTGGAGCAGTGTGTTAAACGTCCCAAAGAGGCATACCCATATGTGGTAGACATTTGACTATGACCTTGTTCCTCTGCTCCAGACTGAGAATCAGGGAGATCTAATTTCTATATGACCACTCTTGCATGAGCTTCCCCAACACCTGCAAAGTCATTCGGCTTATCTCTGTGCTTCATATGCAGAATTTCTCCAGCCACTGCAGCTTGTGTATTTCCCTCTGTACTGTCCCAGATAGGACTGTAGCTGTTAAAGCTGATGATTTGTTTTATTTCCCCTCTGATTATCTTAATATTTCAGAAAACTAGATGATGGCTCCCACTCCTTCAGAGGAAAATAGTCTTCTGTAAACAGTTACACGTTTTGGTCCAGATCACGACCTCATCTCTCTTCCATGTGTGCTGCTCTGGCAGTATATAGAGAAAAAACAACTTAATCTCACCAGCAGGTGCAGAAATGGAATACCCAGCTCATACATCACTTCCCTCTGAGCCATATCAAGGAGATATGGAATGAGAGCAATGCACTCAAGCTATCTCCAGCAGGCAGACGGCTCCTTGGTAGCTGATACCAATGGTTGTAGTTTAGAGGAGTCCCTAGGTAACTGGGCTAATGTAGAACCAATCTGAGGATTCTTTCTACTCTCTTATGTGAAGACTAAAGCTATCACCTGTAAGATCTTTGCTCCAGCCATAGCTTTCTCTCTCTCTCTCTCTCTCTGTGTACACAAGTCTCCACTATATATTATAAAACATTTCTACTTTCCAATGGACATTTACTGCCTTTACTCAGACCTTTGATGTGCTGTCTCCTTTTTTTAAGAAAAAGAAATAATTTTTTTTTCTGAATATCAGTTTCATCAAACTAATGCTTGCTAGTGCCCTAAAGTAACACGAATATTAGGCAGTATTCTCTGAGTTCCCACTTCCACCACTACCTTACACGCGTTCCTCAATTAAGCATCACTGGTATACCATTCATGTATTTCCTATGGTTTTGTCATTCTTTTGTTGCTTTAAAATGATTGTTACTTGGTCAAAAGCTAGAAGTTTTGGAGGTTATGTACTAGTAGTTAAAATGTAGTCGTCTAAAACATACCACCCCAAATTCACCACTGGCAAAAGTGGGCTTGACTTCATTCATTGCTTACACCAGCAACAAATGAGGACTATTCTATAGAAATGATAGAGAGAAGAGACAAAATTAAAAACTGGACAGGTTGAACCTGCTTTTTTTAAACTGAGTTCCACTTGTATACTTTCCCTGTCTCCTGTGCTCATTCCTAACTTTATAACTTTTTTTTGATGCTGCCTACTTTGTCTCTCAAACATAATTTGGGCAATCTCCCTTGAGTACGTTGCTTCCAGTTTAGACTGTTCTGTTTGTTTTGTACTGTTCTGGCTTGTGTCCTTAAACCTAAACCAGTTGTACATAGTCAATAATAATTTAATATTAGTTTTGGGAGCTCTCAGAAAAATTGCATTTTCTAAAGCTAAGTTAAGAATTTAATTTAAAATATTGTAAAACAAAGCCTACCCAGGTGAATAATTGCACAGTGCCTATACAGAGCTCACTTTACAGTAACTGCCAGAGACACACCAGCTATATTCTATATATGTTTCCTTTAACTTTCTCTGACCCCCATAAATCACTTCCCTGCAGAAAACAACTGAATTGTGGGACTTGTAGTGAATTACCTCTTGACATAGGCACCAACCCCGTGGGTGCTCCGGGGCTGAAATGCACACAGAAAAAAAAAATAGTGGGTGCTCAGCACCCACCGGTGAACCCCACCAATCAGCTCCTCCCCAGTGCCTCCTGCCCACCGCTGATCAGCTCTTCAGCAGTGGACAGGAGACACTGGGGGAGGGAGGAAGGGGGGAGAGAAGCGGCGACAGAAAGAGTCCGAGTGAGGGCGGGACACATTTGGGGGAGGGGGCCGGAATGGGGCAAGAAGAGGCAGAGTGGGAGCAGGGCCTGGAGCAGAGAAGGGGTCAAGCACCCCTGGGGGAAATCAGAAAGTCAGCACCTGTACCTCTTGTCAGATTGCAATTGTGACGTTGCAGTCTATATGGTTTTATAAAAATATGCTAATGAGTGAATATAATGTAACTGAAATATGCTTCATGCAAAAGGTCTCTTGTAAGGTAGCATTACAAAGCTTATAATCTACTGAGTGTGATCATCCTATTTGTATAAATGTACCACTTTTGTATCTGAAACTAGAAATATAAAATATAACTCTGAGGGCCTATTGTAATTATGCAAAGTGTGGGCCATTAATGGTGGTTTGGAATCTTGATGACTCCCATTAACCAGGACAATTGTCTGCAGATGGCTGTGTTTTACCTGTGAGTCTTCCTGTATATATGTGTGCTGGCAAGTGAGTAATGAAGTCTTGCAGTGACGTGATCATGGCACCTGAACTGGAATCCATCTTTAACCTGGTGTCTTTCCATTGAGAAGGAGGGGGTGGGAACCTAGAGAGGGACAAAGGATTCCCGTCTTATGCAAAAGATATACAAAGGGAAGGGAGCCATCATGAAGAATCCCCTAGCTACCACCTGAGATGGAACAAGAGCTGTACCAGGGGAAAGAATTGGGCCCAGGCCTGGAAGGTGTCCAGTCTGAGGAAAAAACTTACTAAAGCATCTCTGAGGGTGATGCTCTGTATTCAGTTTGATTACACATAGATTTGCGCGTTTTATTTTCTTTTGCTTGGTAACTTACTTTGTTCTGTCTGTTACTATTTGGAACCACTTAAATCCTACTTTCTGTATTTAATAAAATCATTTTACTAATTAACTCAGAGTATGTATTAATACCTGGGGGAGCAAACAACTGTGCATATCTCTCTATCAGTGTTATAGAGGGCGAACAATTTATGAGTTTACCCTATATAAGTTTTATACAGGGTAAAACGGATTTATTTGGGTTTATATCCCATTGGGAGTTGGGCATCTGAGTGTTAAAGACAGCAGCTATCAGAAGTGTTCCTTTCAGGTAAACCTGCAGCTTTGGGACAAGTAATTCAGACACTGGGTCTTTGTTGGAGCAAACAGGAATGTCTGGCTCAGCAAGACAGGATGCTGGAGTCCCAAGCTGGCAGGGAAAGCAGGGGTAGAAGTAGTCTTGGCACATCAGGTGGCAGCTCCCAAGTGGGGGTTCTGTGATCCAACCCGTCACAGCAATATGATGGAAAAAGCTGAATGATGAAAGCTTGAATTTTTCAGCTGATGTTCAAAACAACCTCCCCAAAATGGACAATAAGGTTCTGTTTATGTAAGTCAAGTAATGGAGGAAGAAAAAACTGTCTTGAGTTGCATTACTAATCTTAAAACAATTACAGAGAACATTTTAACAATCAGAACTTTTCATATGATCATATTTCACTGTATGTTAGATAGAGATCAATGATACAATAAAAAGTCTCAGAAACTTACATTAAATTTTCTATTTTGAAGGATGAATAATATTGTAAAAAGTGGTAGAAATTATAATTTACCAAAACAATATGATTTATCTCTTGCATATATGAAAATATCATATGGTTGGACAATTTAAGTATAAAATAAGCTATACATTACCAAATAAAAGGAAAGGAATGAGGGAGAGAATGAAACTAAAATATAGGGTTAGATCATCACTTTTCTTGTAGCCCTGAATAAGGGATGGTGATTAGCTAGAGTCACAAATGCTTCCCTGGTTCCTCTTGGAGTAAGGGAAAAGTGGTAAATTACTTCCCCTCTGCATTGGCTCTGTTGTGTGAACTGCTGCAATGGGGAGTAGGGAGAGGTAAAATCAAGGCTCTGCCCATCTTTGGACTACTGTCCATTCACATGCCTGAGAGAGCAGCAGGTAAGTAACACTCCTTACCCTTTTCACTTGGAACAATGCACAGGAAGGCCGGGCAAGGAGATTCTTGTTTCCTTTTATGACCTTTTGGATGTGCGACTTGGGACACAATTTCGACCATAAGTAGTACTTATTTTCTACAAACATCTTTAAACATAAAAAAATAAATTATGCAGTTTCAAAAAAAAAAAAAAAAAAAAAAGACATCAGCAGGGCTAATGAATAATATTTAAACAGTTGCTCTGTCTATATGGAGAAGATAGGTCAGGCAGTGAAAAGGGGCTGGTTGGTTATGCCTTAGGCATTTTCTGCACATCTCTGGAAATGAGATGCCCTGAACATTTGAAAGATTTAATGAAATTTAAAAACAGGATATGTTAACTTCTTCAGGACCTGATTCAGCAAAAAGAATCTTGTGGCTTCTCTCAGTTGGCTTAAGGCCATGGAAGCTGTAATAAATATATTTTCACCTACCTAGCTGATTCAACAGTATGTCTGGGCTTATATCCTGCTTATGGTTTTGTTTTCTTCAGTAAGAAAAAGGTTTAAAAGCTTAAACAAGACGGATATGGAGTTCTTTCAAAATGTTCCCCACATAGTGGGCTGGTGGCCTACATCAGTTCTATGCAACTTTGGGCCAGAGTGTGCCACTGAGAGCTACCCCATGCTGAGGGGGACCTTTGCAAGGGATTGTACTTCAGGACCCCAGTCCTCCCAGAGTGCATGGCCAGCTTCATAGTCTTACCCTGCACCTTTTGGTGATTTGCATCATCAGGGCTGTAAAAGGAAGCAGTCCCTGTGTTCCCCCAAGTACAGGGACTGCTGTTGTGTCTGATCTCTGGGGCAAACAATCTGAGAGGTTGCATATACAAAAGTGATGTTACCTGCTAAATACTTTCAGATGTCTTTGTCCCCTTAAAAATACCATTTAATATTGCAATCTTCGCTCAAAAATTAGTCTCTCTAGTGGATCAGTGCACGTTCTTGAGATGTTCTGTGCTGGTATCTGGAGAAACAGTCTTTGTTATATGTATGTGTCCAGCGCAATGGGGTGATTCCAGTCAGGACCTCAAGGCACTACCACAGAATAATAATAAAAAATAAAATAAAATAGCAAAGCTATTTAATATCTACACAGCTAATGGATTCTAGTAGTTCTTATTACATATTGAGACAGTATTCCCATTAAATCACTAGTTTACGGTATAAATATGCAAACAAGAATTGAACTGGGGATCTTACCTAAATAAAGATTGCGGGATCAGGACTTTCATTACTATTATTCAGTGAAATAAAGTGAGATTCTGTATAAAATGAAGACCCAAGTTGTTTTATGAATTAGAATACAAATATATCAGGAGATTTTATACAGTACTGTAACTCCATTTTACCCAAAGTTACTAAGAGGAATCTTATAATATACATTTACAATATGACTTAGAAAACCATTTGTTGCACCACTGTACAAACAGCATACTTTGTGGTCCCCTAAGCAGAGACAATGGGACATTGATAAATAGATTGTCAATGTATAACCTGGACTTTTAGTGTTAAATCATACTGGCATATTATAAGAATCTGCCTTTTTTTAAACAAAAAAATCTGACTTTTAAATGCTGTGTACCATGGTAAGGTGGGAACACTGATTTTTTTCAGTTTTCTCTGATATTATTTATCACAAACATTTACATTGTGCTTCTCTCTCATGCTAATTACCAGGTTGCAGTGTTTTTTTCTTTTCTGCTGCAATCATAGAAAGAAACAAATGAGAATAAGCATCATTATGAAGGGCAAAAAGCAATATAATATGCTTCCACCTGGAAGTCACATATCCTTTTCATCTTTCCTTACTTCAACACTTACTCATCCATCTCTCCAAGTATTGTTGATTTCACAGCCAACACATTTTTCTATAGTAAACACTCCTCCACTGAATGCAGGCTCAGCATGAATAGTAACTTCTGTAGCCTAAGGCTGAGGTACCTTGGCCACAAAATACAGAGCCCTGTTCAATAGTATCAAACTCCTTCACTTGAACCTGCACTGAAATTGATCATAAACTATTCCTGACATCAATGAGTGCAAAAATCCTGCATTGATGTCAGTTTCCACATAGAAAATAATGGCTGGATCAGGCAGTGAATGTTTTATAAATACATATAGCAAAAAATAATACTAAATTCAGCTACATACACAATCCTGTTTTACTAAACTTTATTTTTTAGAAATAGAAATGAGGAGAGGGTCATTAACAAAAGTTGATTTAAAAGAAAAAAGTCTACTCAACATAGAAAAAATAAATGGATAAGTAGATGAATGTCTAGGAAGAGTATGAGGATGACGACCTCTCCCAGGAAACAGAAAGTATGTCCAAGCGGTTTGCTTACGTGGGTAACTTTCTATGCAAGTACCTCCTGCTTCTATTCACTTAAAGAAAGGTAAAAGACATTTGGCGATTCACAGCTACATTGTGACTCTGAACAAAATGTAATTCAAAGCCAGCCAGCTGTAGCTCTAGGGTTGGCGTAGCAACCCAGTGCTCATTGACTGCCTAAACTCAATGTAACCCCAATCAAGTGTTCCAGGCAACATAGGAAGTTTGGGACAGAGCCAAGTATTAAACCCAGATCTCCTCAATAAGTCCAGGGAACTTAATCACAAGACTATCCTTCCTGTTTGCAAGCGCTCATTGCTGAACGGTGTTCCTTATTGAAATTGTGTCAATATAGTTCAATACAATGCAGAATACAGAAGTAGGGAGAGTGTTAGTACAAAAGTGGTATGGTATGGGTGTCATCCAGGAAGAAGAAATATTAAAGAAGGTAAAATAGCTGCCACCACATGTTGCGGTGTAACAGCTGCCGATTCCGTGTGTTTACCAAAAACAAAACAAAAAAACCACCACAAACACACAAATCCTTCACAAATAATTGTTCTTTATTGGCAAAGTAAAATTAACATTTTGAATGCTTAAGAGCATTTGCAACAATAAAGAAAAGCTTTTCAAGTTGAAGAAAGGATTAGCACAGACTTAGAAAAAATCTAGAACACCTTGGATGGCACATAAAAATTGATGTAATTCTATCAGCTTCCAAAAACCTTGTAGCTACGATACTGTAGCAAAATTATTAGTTTGTTTTTATTCAAAGAGTGGCACATCTGCATTTCAGTATTTCCCCAGGCTTAAACACATTCTGCTCTAACTACAATTACACAGAACCTCTCATCCTATGACATACATTTCACTTTCATTTTATTTTTGTCTTACAGGGTTTTTTTTTCATGCTAGGGATTTTTTGTGCTCATATTTGCATTTGAAATGTTTACTGCTTTACTGATATGGAGTTGCTTTATTTTTTATATTTTTAAAGGAGATATCCTGTTTCCATCAAAAAGATATGCAATTCCTCTGTGATAATACTGTATCTTACTTAGTAATATGACTATTTGTAGAACTGAACTGCTCCATGTTTAGATCATGTATCTCTAGCATTTCTTTATCCATTCATTGTGTTTTATACATACCATTTAGAAAGGTTACATTGAGGATGAGTGCATGGTAATGTATGGTTTTAAGCAACAATTTATAGGGTCTCCAAAAACAACGTATGGGATGCTGCACTTGAAATATAGCTGTGAAAGTTTAGGGTAGGTTTGAGCCTAGACATACTTGCTAATACAGACAAAGAGTGAGTACATTGATACTGATAATTGCTTTACCATTTTGTAAATGTTTTCAGGCATCACTTTCAGAAGTACTCCTCTGGAAAAAGATACTTCCTTGAATTATCAATGCTCGTTTACTGGCACTGTAGATTTCTCAATTGGGTAATCTGTGTAGGGTCTGCAGGGACTGTACCTAGTACCTACCAATAGTGGGCATTTATTTCTTCTACAGGGGAACAAACAAGTACTCTTGGAACATGTATGCAATTTATTTTGGAGATCCTGGTAGTTATTCTTGTTAGAAAGCACAAACCTTCACAGAAGGTTTCCATGTGACAATATGTTGCTAATCTTGGCTAGAGCATACATTAATCCTCATGTTATTATGCTCAAAATACCATTGACACAAAACACGTTTGTCAGAAATCAAGGCTCTTGAGCATAGCTTAGTGCAACACCTAGGGTACGTCTACACTTACTTCCTGGTTCGGCGGCAGGCAATCGATCTTCTGGGATCGATTTATCGCGTCTTGTCTAGACGCGATAAATCGATCCCGGAAGTGCTCGCCGTCGACGCCGGTACTCCAGCTCGGCGAGAGGAGTACGCGGCATCGACGGGGGAGCCTGCCTGCTGCGTCTGGACCCGTGGTAAGTTCGGACTAAGGTACTTCGAATTCAGCTACGTTATTAACGTAGCTGAATTTGCGTAGCTTAGTCCAAAGTGGGGGGTTAGTGTGGACCAGGCCCTAGACTTAATTTCATACAAATTTGGTAGCAAATTTGAGCTGTTTGGTTTAATTTTAAAGACCCCTTTACAGTACAAAAAATTGCTAGCCGCTAGACTCAGGGAAATTAGAGATAGACAAGGGGACTTAGGTTTATGTAGTCCAGCCCCCTTACAGTGCCAGTTATTACCTACAGTATGGGTAATATATATTTAGCAAAACCAATCTACAATCACTTTGGAAGCCATTGAAAATTGTTACACATTTTCAATTTGTTTATAATCAAAATCAGCACCTTGAATTGCACTCAAAGCTCATCATGATTCAGATCCTTTCTTGTGTATCCTAGAGAGAACTCCTCTTGTAATGATCAGCTGACAGTTCCTAAATATGTTCATCATCTGAAGGCACTTTAAAGCAGAGGAGAGAGCAGGTATTAGCTCAGGAGCATGAAAACATACCTCTAATGATTCACAGCAGGTAAAAATATTATTTAAACGGGTCCTGCAGAAATGTATAATGCAAGGGAAAGGTTCTCAGTCCCTGCCTCTCCAAAAATCCATGACATTGATCAGTTTTATGCCTCTTCACTTCTTCCTCCAGTTTTACAAATTGCTCTCATTTTGCTCTCTTGTTCATCCTCCTTCCCTGAGCAGTTGCAGATCACCTTTCCTCCACCTGCAGCTCCGGCTCCTCCTCTACTTATCCTTTTTGTTCCCTCAGAAACCCCAATATTACCTTATTTTTTTCAATCACCACCCCCGCCCCCCAAAAATCAGTCCTTATTTCTCCATTCTTGTTGACCATTTGTTCCTCTATTTCTTTATAAAGCTCCAATTTGTTCCTACTTCTTCCCTAGGAATGACTAGTTTTCCAGCATGAAGCCCTGGTTTTTAGTGGATATACAAATGAGATAGTCACACAAGCTCTCACTCCTGGGGAAAAGATTAATTTGCCAATATGGTGCCCTTGTATCGATTAAATAAGATTTCTGATATTAAATGAATTGGCAAGGGATCAGTGAATACTGCAATAACTTTTGGTATTTTTTAAAAGAAAAAAGTAACCTAAAGTTTATGTATTTGGCTGCTGTATCTGCACACTACATTTTGTAGAATGGTTATACAGCTTTTTTACTTCATTCTGTGTACCATATGTCTAAGTACAGCCAAAAGTTCAAGCTATACTATATCTTTATGTTACTTGGCCAAGAGTGCAGTAACAGGGAAAAGGGTCTCTCACTCTCCCTTTCTTTCTTGGGTCTTTATCTACTGTATAGCACAACATCTGCTCTCCAGATAACCCTCCTTACTCACTTGCTGGTAGGGGGGAAGTTGGAGAGGGACAAGGAGTGGTCAGAGCTCTCAGTCGGAGCAAGAGGTGCAGAGAATGTGTGTGGCCACCCAAAGAAAGGGAGATGTATCATTTACTGGGTGTATAATACACATAAGAAACTATACCATTATGTACTGATCCTAGAGAGAAAAATAATTCTTGAATGAGTCTCTGGTTTGTTACACAAATAATATTTTAAAACTGAAATATACATATTTCTTTCTTACAGGCCTGTTCTTTGACAGTGAGCTTTATGCGTGTGAAAGTAAATTATAAGTCCTAGAAATGGAAGTGTTAGGTGCCAGACTTCAGCTGTCTTAGCAGTAGCGTCATTACTAGGATGAACCTTCTTTCCAAGCTTAAACTGAATCCAAACTTTTTTTTTTTATTAAAGATAAGAAAAGTGTTAAGTGAACATTTTCTATTGTTTTTCTTTTCAACATACTTATTCCTTCTTTGGTTCCAATCAGTACAGGAGCATGGAGCTCCTGAACTACCACAAGAAAAGCTGTCCTCAAGGTATTTCCAACATGAATGGAAGGGGAGGGAGAAAAAAAGTAGTATTGGAAGTTTCCAATAGTTTCACGGGGGTCCCATCCCAATTTTTCAGCTTCACCAGGATCATTTCAGATTCAGATAACAACCTGTACTTTGGCGGTGCTTATCTAAAGCAAACTGGGCCTCTGAAATTTTTGAAGTTAGTCCTTAACTACTTAATAGGTCTATTGATTACCCTGTTGTCCTGTCTACCAATTCTGCAGTATCCAGAACCTAATATCTACTGTATTTTCCTTGCAGATTGGAATAAAGGTAAAGACTGAAATGTAAGCTATGAGAACAAGAAAATAAAACAAAAATTGAGAGAACAGAAAGAATATATATATTTCTAAAGGTGATAATGTCTTAAACAAATATGCCACTTAGTTCTAAAATGATTACGCCCACCCACCACCACTACCTACAAAGGGAACATTAGAGCCTTCTAATAACGATTAAAGGTTTCTGGGTAAAATTACAAATTAAGGAATGAAACAGCATTTTCCTCTAGACTCCTGCCTGGAAATTTTTTTTATTGCATTATTATAAGTAGTTTGCTGAGTTTAATAGCATCTCCCCATGCTAATTCAAGTGTTATATTTCTCTCTATGCTGCTACAATACCTGGAACAGCATACATTTTAAATGATTGAAATGAATTCAAGTCTCAACCCTTCATGACTAAGCCAAGGGAAAAATATAACTAAAAGAAAAATGAGTTTTAAGTAGAAAGAATGCAGATGGAATAGGAGAAATGCCAATGATTTATAGAGGATACCAACAAATAAAAAAAAGTTCCTGAGATGGGAACAAGCAGAATTTGCTCATGTTTTTTGCTGACACAAATGGTCATGCATAGAAGACAGTTCATTCTTATACCATAAGATAGACCGACTGTGTGTTCTTCTTCCCTATCCAATATACTTCACAAGCTTTTAGTAGAGCTCTACTTAGATATTATAGACAATAAAAATAATTGTATATTGATTACTATATTAAACACGTTATAACCTGGCTTTTTAGGCAGGTTTTTGTGGACAGTGGCCTCATTCATTTCAATAATAAGAATTCTTTGAATGAAACATGAGTAGACTAAAGGGCTTTAGGTGTCTAACTGGCACTTAAAATGCCTAAGTCTAAAATTTAGATAATCAAAACCCCCGTTCAGCTGCTGCCTCAAGCTGTAGGCACCTAAATTCCCTAGGCATCTAAGCTTCTGGTGATCGAGTCCTAATGGCACCTAAAAATCTAGCATTGGGCATGTGAACAGCCACCTAAGTCCTGATACCCAGTATCTACTTCATGCTTAAACTCTCAAATTAGGCATTTCTCTGCTCGTCTCACCTATAGAGTCCAATCTAGTGGGCAAGCTGAGAAGCTGCCTTAGATCCAGGCCCTCAGCCAAGGGAACACCTAGCAATGGGATAACCACTAGGCTATGGGGTATTCTGAGGTGGGTCTTTATCTTTCCTGTCAAAGCTTTGTCCTGAATACTTAAATATTATACTTTGTACTGAATTGTTAAATATTCATTGTGGCAGGGAAGCAACTCATTCTGTAGCCTAGTGGTAGGATACTTACCCGGAATGGGTGGGGGGAACCAAGTTCAAGTTGCTGCTCAAATCACTATTTAAGTATTTTATACACTGTGGAATGACTCCACCAGGAAAGATTGAGAGACCCACATTGCAGAAACCCAACCCACACTGCAGAAGACACTATAGATCAGTTGTGAGGGCACTCTTCAGAATGGTGGAAGACCTGGGTCAATTCCTTCCTTCTTTCAGGCAGAGTGGGGCTTTGAATCTGTGAGTTGTTGAACTACTGAGCTACTAGGTATAAAGGGGCACTCCTCCTCAGTTCTTGGTGAGAAAGGACTGACCTAGGTTAGGAACCCATCTCCAGGAAAGGGTTCATGGCTGTGAATCCCTAGTGAAGATATGTGCCTAAGTCTGTGACCGGGATGAAGCTTAGGTCAGACCCTTTCCTTGGCATTTCCTAGTGGTTATTTTATGCAACTCCCTGCTCAGTTTGCTGGATCCCATTCTTGGGCACCTAACTCACCCTGTGTACTGCATAGGGAGCCTGCACATCTACCTGGGCAGTGGATTTCACAAGATGGCAGGGCACCTACAATTAAGCATTGCAGCGCAGAGCCTAAATTCCCTGTGTGGATGTAGCCCCAAGGCTCATTATAACTTTGAATCTGGAGAAATTTTAGGATTTAAGTAATCCAGAAAGCCACTCTAGGCTAGTTGCTTTTAAATTAAAAGCCATTAGTCACTACTTAATTTTTTTAAGCATTAGCTTGCCATCTTTATGATTGCATGATATAGCTTTTTGGTGTTGTCATTTTAAAAATTAGTATTGGCCTGGGCCATGGGGGCTGGCTAACAGAGAACAATACATAGCTAAGAGAAAGCTGGGGTAAACAGATAACCTTGTGTGTTTCAAGTCAGTGAGCGGAGTAAGCATAACTCTGAATGTAATTGGGCGTTTTTATCATGAGTTATAGACACATGAAGCACTGAGAAAGGCCTCACATTTACTCCCTAATGCAGGGAGGAGATAGTGGTACAATACCCCTCAGATCCCAGACAGAGTTCGGGGAGAGGCCTAATATGATTGACATGTGTAGTAAGGTTGAGCCGGGGCTCTACCCTCCGAGATGGAGGGGTGCCACACCGGCTCACTAAAGTGCAGACAGTCCAACCTCAGGTCCCTTTACGCAAGGGCTGAGCGGCTCACAGTTCAGGGGCTCAGGCCCTTAGGTAGGGGCTGAGCGCTAACTAACCATCTAAGCAGGCCCAGGCCCTGGATCAGGGCGGGGCAGAAACAGTCACAGCTCAAGCCCTTTGGGGCAGGGGTTGAGCAAACCAGCAGTTAAGGGGCCCAGGCCCTGGGTCAGGGCGGGGCACAAACAGTCACAGCTCAAGCCCTTTGGGGCTGGGGTTGAGCAAACCAGCAGTTAAGGGGCCCAGGCCCTGGGTCAGGGCGGGGCACAAACAGTCCCAGCTCAAGCCCTTTGGGGCAGGGGTTGAGCAAACAAGCAGTTAAGGGCCCCAGGCCCTGGGCCAGGGCAGGGCACAAACAGTCCCAGCTCAAGCCCTTTGGGGTAGGGGTTGAGCAAACCAGCAGTTAAGGGGCCCAGGCCCTGGGTCAGGGCGGGGCACAAACAGTCCCAGCTCAAGCCCTTTGGGGCAGGGGTTGAGCAAACCGACAGTTAAGGAGCCCAGGCTCCTACCTGAGCGTTGGGTGAGGGGGAAGCCTGCCACCCGTGCGGGGTGGCATGGGGGAACGCAGGCCCACCCACTCCACTGCGTTCCAGCCTGTGGCCCTAGCAGCGGTTACTATCGCTGCCGGTCAGTGGGGTGTCCTGACCGAAACACACTGACATCGGCTCACAGGCCTCTGCAGCCTGACCAGGGTCGGCTACCCCCGGGCTACTTCCTTGTTCCCCCTCGGGGCTTACCTCGGCGACAATGCTGGGTTCGGGCCAGTCCAGCAGCATCGGCTCCTCCGGTGCGGGGCTTAGGGGCCGGTCCGGCAGCTCTCCCCCAGGGTAGCTGGCCCGGGGCAGGCTTGGCTCCTCCTCGGGGCAGCTGGTCCGGGGCAAGCTTGGCCAGTCCTCCTCAGGGTAGCTGGCACGGGGCAGTGTTGGCCAGTCCTCCTCGGGGTAACGGGTCCGGGGCAGGCTGGGCCAGTCCTCCTCGGGGTACCTGGCGAGAGGGAGGCTTGACCGGCGCGGGGCGTTAGCAGGCGGCTCGCGGCCTGCGGCTGTCTCCCAAGCGGGAGCTCGGCCCGGGACGTCTGCTCTCTCTGGCGGTCTGGCTCTCACTGAGCTCTGCTGGCGGGCTTTTGTACTTCCGGGTTGGGGCCATGACCTCGGAGGGGCGGGCCTCGGACCCGGTGGCTCCGCCCACACTGGGGTTGGAGGAAGCTCGGCCCGGTCAGAGATGGAGGGGTGCCACACTGGTTCACTACAACATGCATTATGACACCCTCCCCTCACAGACGTATTCCAATCTTAGCCCACAGAAATGCAAGGGTAAACTTATAAAACTATTGTGTACTAATTACTGCTTTTTTGCTTTAAATCTCCAGGAATGTACCTGTTGTCAACTGGGAGAGCTGCAACCTCATTCCCCTGGACCCCAAAATTAGGATTTAACCTATACACTTTAATAGACATAGTTTGGGGGTAATTTTCTGTGTGTCAGCAATATGTTAATTTGAGCTTTGGGTGGAGCCATTATGTAATCTTTTAGACCATTGGTTTATTGTGCTTATCTTGTCTTGCTGCTTGAACCTATCCAGGGGCATGGGAAAACCCATCCCCGTTGCTTCTCTCCGCCCAATGAGCATCCTATATAATCTATTGTAATTAATTGTTCTGCAGTGTCTCTGAGCCTAATAAGCAAGGTGACACTCTGCCAGCGCTGTGCGTAATAAATTCCTGTGCTTGACTCTACATCGTGTGTATTTATGTTCCTTCAGTTTGGGGGTTTGTCCGGGATTTGAACCCAGAACCTCTCGCATTAAAGATTCCATAGCAATTCATGTAAATTAGGGACATGCGTCCCAAAATGTATGCCAAATCAATATGGGTTGCTCCAAATTTAAATCCAGCCCTATAGATATCAAGATGTATACATTTCCCCCCGTCAAAGGTAATCAATAAGCCATCGTTTCAGAACCACTGGGTTATTCCATTCTACCAACCTAAAATTCTCTTATTTCTTTAATTGGATATATTCATTTGGCTCACTCCCTGTCATGGTATGGATGCTTGCATTATTTTAATGGTGCTTCCCCGGAGGTGATGGCATTTTGATGGTGAGTGAAGTGATGTGATCCTTACATCTATATGTACAATATTTGAGTCCTGAGCTTGAAAATCTATGCATGCAGGTGGGCTGTTACCTACATGTGGAACCCCTTTGGAGTCAGTGGGGCTCCACCCAGGTGCAGCAGTCCACCTGCACAAAGCGAGCTGCAGGATTGGGAGCCATAGTTTGTCATTCTGTGAAGCTCTTTGAGGCAGTAAATATGCCCAATAGCCTGTGATGGGATGTTAGATGGGGGTGGGATCTGAGTTACTACACAGAAATCTTTCCTGGGTGTCTGGCTGGTGAGTCTTGCCCACATGCTCAGAGTTTAGCTGCTCGCCATATTTGGGGTCAGGAAGGAATTTTCCTCCAGGGCAGATTGGCAGAGGCCCTGGGGGTTTTTTGCCTTCCTCTGCAGCGTGGGGCACGGGTCACTTGGTGGAGGATTCTCTGCACCTTGAAGTCTTTAAACCATGATTTGAGGACTTCAATAGCTCAGACATAGGTTAGGGGTTTATTACAGGAGTGAGTGGGTGAGATTCTGTGGTCTGAGTTGTGCAGGAGTTCAGACTAGATGATCATAATGGTCCCTTCTGACCTTAAAGTCTATGACTCTATGTTTATGACTCTATGCTTATGAAGGGTGCTAGATAAACCAGTGTTAACAATAATGATGAGGATAAAGATGGTCATTAATATTATTGTTTCTTTATCCATCCATATGCAGACCTGGTGATCTTCAGAAATGCTGCAAGGCTGTTTAGTTTCTCAGGGTACATCTGATGGGGATAGACTGACTGATGTGTTAATGGGTTGGGAAGTGGAGATCTTATTTATAATGTTTTTGACATTTAATGGATATCAATACACTAGAATATGGATGAATTTTATTTATAAATAGTGTAGAGATGGCTGGAGCATGGGATAAGTGTTTTCCATCAATGTGATGATTCATAATTTTGGAGCAAAGTTGCTGATGACACTGATTTACACAAGATAATCAGGTACCATAAACAATATAAGTCACTGTTTGTGACTGAAGAAACTGATGTTACTTTGTTTTTCAAGTAACTAACTACATGAATCAACTTTCTTGTACCAGTTTGAACACTGTCCACATGACTGTTAGCTTCTGTATTAAGACTTCCCATGTAGCTGCTCTCTATGACAGGCCTCATGTCACTATAGAAGTCCTCACTTACATGTGAGAAACTGATAAACCTGCCAAAGGCCCAGTAATAACTAAGAATATAAGTAAAGAGTGATATTGTTTTGTGTCCGTCTGTGAGAGACAACAGCAGCAACAGTTTTGGGAGTCTACGTGTGACAGCTGGCATAGGACTTTGGAAAAGAACTGTTTTTTCCTTCTTCAAAGGTAGAAATCTTCAAGCCAGAGATATGACATTTTTGTAAAGTATAGGTTTCATCAAGGATTCAGCCAAAAGCTTTACCATGGCAACTACTATACCTCAAAAAGCCAATTGATGTAAACTGAGAGATTAGAATAGAGCTGTGAAATTTAACTCTTTTCCCCAGCACGTCAGTGCATTTTATTGACACAAAGTGGGCATGCTTTTTGCTCAATCCTCTCTCCCCTCCAAATTCCCCCCCCCCAAACCCTCACCCCCCCCCCCCCCCATCACACCACAGGAAGGAGGTGGAGGGGTATATTACATGTACCTTATCAAAATGCAAGAGATCACAATAAAAAAAATTGACAACTATTACCAACACAATGGTTTCTGAAAGCAGTTTTTCCTTATGCTTGGAAATGGAAATAACTTTGATATCTCCTGGATATTTTAGTGGTGGCCACTATGTGCCAAAAGTGTCCTATCTGATGTTTGCCATTGTAAACTACTTCAGCAACTTGGCCAGGAGCTAAAGGGCCACAATTACTGTGGACTGCAGGTTCCAGCATGTTTCATTCAAGCTGCCTGCTTGCATTACATGTTGTGGTCTTTGGTCTTTGTGTGCTGCACTTTTGTATAACAGATTAGGGTGGCCTCTGGCCATGTTGTAGAACCCAGGAGCCACATTTGGCTACTCCTAATGCACATCTTCAGCCACACACTGGGCTTTCTGTTTGCTCATAAAATTAACATAGCAATGACAGGTTTAAAACCTATTTTTACCTTCTAAGAGTGCTAAATATCGATGCAGAATGAAACATATATAATAGCAAGTAAAGATGCACACTAACACAGGTATACCTGTACCCAACTTAATCAAAAGACATTTAATGTTGATGAAGACAAATATAGCTGATGTGTCCTGGCCCTCCATTCATTTGAATGATGTTCTATTAATATAGCTGCTCGGACATAAGAACATTCTCTAAAAGCAGTTTAATGTTAGTGAAGGGAAGCTCCTTAATCAGTGCCACTAAGTGCTTCTATATGGTAGTTCAAGATACAGCCACTATGCGTATTTTATGACATGACAAATGCTGGTTTTCAAATGTATTTAGAAGTGGTGCTGACTATAGTTATGTTGAAGGGAGAAGCCCTTGGTTGGGTCGGTATAACTGTGTCCCTAGGGGGTGTTGATTTTTCACATCTCTGAATGATGTAAGTTTATAATATAGACCTGGCCTTATTGTGCAGCATGCTGGGGTGTAAGTCTGCATGCAGTGTATTAACTATCATACTGCTTAATGGGAGTAGCTGAAAAAATAAGGTGGATTTGTCTCAGTATCTAAACACTTTGTAAACAAAAAGCCAAATTCAAATCCTCTAGTATCTTCCCCCTTGGGGTTGGTTCATTGAAGCTGGTGGGTATAGCAGCCATCCTTCATTCAGGACAAACATAAAAGCAATAAAGCTTCTTTATGGAATAGAGAAGGGACAGAAAACCAAGGACAGAGGAGAAGGACTTGTAGCATGATCCTGAGAAAAAGACCCAAGACCCCAAATTTTGACTAAAAGCTCAAGTCAAAAGAGGTAACACTATCGTTATACAATAATATAATCTGCTCTTATATGATAGTGTCTGGCATACACAAGGTATTTCAAGGTGCTTTATAATCCATACACAGGACCAATTGAAGCAAACCTGCCTCCCTGTGAAATCATTTGACTGGGACCTAACATGTAGTCCTACACATATATTTAATATATGATCTTTTCCTTCCCACCACTACTCCATTGCTCCTATTCAACACCAGCTGGGACTGTTCAGTTCTTTTTGGGGTAGAATGAGCAACATGCCTGGAATTGGTGTGAGAATCTGTGGTGGTGCTAGGGAATGGGTGTTAGAAGACAAGAAATCAGCCAGGGACAACACCATGATTCTCAAGGTGGCACAAGTTATTACCATGGAGCTCTGCCAGCCTAAAGTAGTTCAAACTCTGCACTGATCTAGATGGGTATCAGCATTGGAACATGAGCAGTAGCCATCACATTAGCACTTCAGACTGTGGTTGGTGGCCTAGAACTACATGAGATAGGAGCTCTCTGCACCTGCAGTTTCAGCAGCAGGTCTGAAAGGCTTCTCCCCATAAAAATAAACTCTGAATAAATCTTTATGATACAGCTCCAACACCTCTTCCATACTCTTTTCTATCCTGTTGATCCAGAGTTCCATGATGGGTGAAAACATGTTTGTTTGTTTTTACATTATTCACTGATGCAGTGTTTTATAGCTTTGAAGCACTGCAAAACACATATGAACTACATAATTAAACTATTAAAATACACCTCATAAAACCTTTTATAAAACAGGCCTGATAATAATTAAACGAGTACAAAAATGATGCTGGCAATAAATACTATAGGAGGTGGAGATTCTGTTAGATTCAGGCAAATAGTTTGTTCAGGTCAGAGGTACAGCTACATGCTTTCAACTCAGACTCTACAGCATGTATTTTTTTCTGGGCTCTTGTCTATCTCGTGTGCCTCTGCCCTGCCTCCTCTCCTCAGAACAAAAAAGTAATTCCCTACAGAAAGGCATCAACTACACTAGTATATGGGACAGAATGTAAATGACAGAAAGCAATGTTCCCACAAATCCTGCAAAAAAGGACTGATGATTTTCCAGTCCTAGAAATCAATAACAAGAATGTTAGAGAATTACTGAACCTAAAGCAATCTCTGAGAACTGAAGATGTGTAAGAGATTAGATTTTAAAAGTCTATGTATTCTTCACAAGCAAAGATTGGGTCTGGGCTGCTGCAAGTGGTTGGAGAGAGAGAAGAAATGTAGGGGAAGACACAAATACAGTCACAAAGATCTGGCTGTGTGGCTCCAGTTAACAGGATTGAGACAATAAGTTTAATGACTCAAGAACATTATTCGCAACTGGAATGCAGGCAAGACATACTGTGATTTGCAAAAAAGGAGTTCCTACTCCATCAAAGTGCCATTCTAAGTTTTAGGGCTTTGAATTGGGCCCTTAAAGAACTTCTACTCAGCTGTGGAGGCTTTGCTAGATACATGTACAAAGTATGAGAAGACTATCAAGTCCTACCAAAGTGCTACCTCCTCAATCCTGGTGTTCCTAGAATGCTGGAACTTAAACTAATTTATGCATCTCCCTTTGGCATAGAGGCCATGGTTTTCCAAAAGAAGTGCCTCAAATTAGACAATTAAGTCCATATTTAGGTGCCTAAACAAGAGGCCTGATTTGAAAGCACAGGGCATCCAGCAGCCTGAGACAGCACCCATTTTTGAAAGTCTTAGCCGGGATGACAAAGACCTAACTTGCTAAATTGGATAGAAACTTATTCATATTAAACACCAAGACATAATTAATATTAAACTAACAAAGCCAATTAAAAAGAAGCATGATGCTGAGTCAAGATCACAATTTGAAGTTAAAGAATCATAGAATCATAGAATATCAGGGTTGGAAGGGACCTCAGGAGATCATCTAGTCCAACCCCCTGCTCAAAGCAGGACCAATTCCCAACTAAATCATCCCAGCCCGGGCTTTGTCAAGCCGGGCCTTAAAAACCTCCAAGGAAGGAGACTCCACCACCTCCCTAGGTAACGCATTCCAGTGCTTCACCACCCTCCTAGTGAAATAGTGTTTCCTAATATCCAACCTAGACCTCCCCCACTGCAACTTGAGACCATTGCTCCTTGTTCTGTCATCTGCCACCATTGAGAACAGCCGAGTTCCATCCTCTTTGGAACCCCCCTTCAGGTAGTTGAAGGCTGCTATCAAATCCCCCCTCATTCTTCTCTTCTGGAGACTAAACAATCCCAGTTCCCTCAGCCTCTCCTCATAAGTCATGCGCTCCAGACCCCTAATCATTTTTGTTGCCCTCCACTGGACTCTTTCCAATTTTTCCACATCCTTCTTGTAGTGTGGGGCCCAAAACTGAACACAGTACTCCAGATGAGGCCTCACCAATGTCGAATAAAGGGGAACGATCACGTCCCTCGATCTGCTGGCAATGCCCCTACTTATACAGCCCAAAATGCCGTTAGCCTTCTTGGCAACAAGAGCACACTGTTGACTCATATCCAGCTTCTCGTCCACTGTGACCCCTAGGTCCTTTTCTGCAGAACTGCTACCTAGCATTCGGTCCCTAGTCTGTAGCAGTGCATGGGATTCTTCCGTCCTAGGTGCAGGACTCTGCACTTGTCCTTGTTGAACCTCATCAGGTTTCTTTTGGCCCAATCCTCTAATTTGTCTAGGTCCCTCTGTATCCGATCCCTACCCTCTAGCATATCTACCACGCCTCCTAGTTTAGTGTCATCGGCAAACTTGCTGAGAGTGCAGTCCACACCTTCCTCCAGATCATTAATACAGATATTAAACAAAACCGGCCCCAGGACCGACCCTTGGGGCACTCCGCTTGAAACTGGCTGCCAACTAGACATGGAGCCATTGATCACTACCCGTTGAGCCCGACGATCTAGCCAGCTTTCTATCCACCTTACAGTCCATTCATCCAGCCCATACTTCTTTAACTTGGCAGCAAGAATACTGTGGGAGACCGTATCAAAAGCTTTGCTAAAGTTAAGGAATAACACATCCACTGCATTCCCCTCATCCACAGAGCCAGTTATCTCATCATAGAAGGCAATCAGGTTAGTCAGGCACGACTTCCCCTTGGTGAATCCATGCTGACTGTTCCTGATCACTTTCCTCTCCTCTAAGTGTTTCATAATTGATTCCTTGAGGACCTGCTCCGTGATTTTTCCAGGGACTGAGGTGAGGCTGACTGGCCTGTAGTTCCCCGGATCCTCCTTCTTCCCTTTTTTAAAGATGGGCACTACATTAGCCTTTTTCCAGTCATCCGGGACCTCCCCCGATCGCCATGAGTTTTCAAAAATAATGGCTAATGGCTCTGCAATCTCATCCGCCAACTCCTTTAGCACTCTCGGATGCAGCGCATCCGGCCCCATGGACTTGTGCACGTCCAGTTTTTCTAAATAGTCCCGAACCACTTCTTTCTCCACAGAGGGCTGGTCACCTTCTCCCCATATTGTGCTGCCCAGTGCAGTAGTCTGGGAGCTGACCTTGTTTGTGAAGACCGAGGCAAAAAAGTCATTGAGTACATTAGCTTTTTCCACATCCTCAGTCACTAGGTTGCCTCCCTCATTCAGTAAGGGGCCCACACTTTCCTTGACTTTCTTCTTGTTGCTAACATACCTGAAGAAACCTTTCTTGTTACTCTTAACATCTCTTGCTAGCTGCAACTCCAAGTGTGATTTGGCCTTCCTGATTTCACTCCTGCATGCCTGAGCAATATTTTTATACTCCTCCCTGGTCATTTGTCCAATCTTCCACTTCTTGTAAGCTTCTTTTTTGCGTTTAAGATCAGCAAGGATTTCACTGTTTAGCCAAGCTGGTCGCCTGCCATATTTACTATTCTTTCTACACATCGGGATGGTTTGTTCCTGCAACCGCAATAAGGATTCTTTAAAATACAGCCAGCTCTCCTGGACCCCTTTGCCCTTCATGTTATTCTCCCAGGGGATCCTGCCCATCTGTTCCCTGAGGGAGTCAAAGTCTGCTTTTCTGAAGTCCAGGGATATTATCTGTACAGTATGAGATCAGCAGGCCACTATATAAACCATGCAACCAGCTTTAAAAAAAAAGCACTTAATAGCCAAAGTCTGTGTATTACATATAAAATGTATAAATTATAGAGTACAACACATACACCTGCAGAACACTTAAAGGGAGAAACAAATTCAAAACCCAGTATCATTTGTACACACACTTACCTATTATAAAGCATTCTGATTGATCATGAACCCTTAATTTGAAGCAGAGAATAGTTCATTTACACCTTATTTTTAGTAATATTGAGGAAATAATAGAGCAGCAAGAGATGGTGTCTGAACCCTATGGTTTTAAGAACTCTGAAGGAGACAAGGGTTTGATTTGCAGTGAACTAAACTCGCAAGCTTCACAAGGAATTTCATATTCAAACTCCCCACCTTTTTTATTTTTGATATCAAGGACTTCCTGATAATTATGGTAGCGGGGAGGTGTGAGGGAGGGTAGCTAGCAATTTTAGGGATTTATATGGCCCCCATTACCAGAATATCAGAGCGCCTCACAATGTTTAAATGTATTTGTCGTCACAATATCCGTGAGACCAGGAAAAGCTGTTATCTCTATCTTACAGATGGGGAACTGAGGCATAGAAAGGCTAAATGATGTCCATGTCAGACAGGAAGTTTAGGACAGAGCAGGGACTTGAAGCCAGGTCTCCCATGTCCTAAGATAATGCTGTAACCACTGGATAATCCTTCCTTTAGCTGAAGGAAAGAAGGTTCACTGACCTCCCACCCATGATAATAACCTCAAACCATGTTTTGCTGAATTCTCATGAGCAAAGGCTAAGGTTCAAAAATACAGTTCAGATTTGAAACAAGGATAATTTGGAGTACTTACATAGCTCAAATTGAAGATATCACACAACTGTGTCAAAGTCTTGACTGCATCAAAGATAAAAGAGCCATCTTTGAACTCCAGGGTCCCTTCTCTGGCTTCTTTGAAAGATGGACAAAGGAAAGTAATTCTCTTTTTGTACTGTTAAAAATACTCTATGGACAATCTAAACAAAGCCTAAAGTTTCAGCAGAGGAAAAGGCGAGAACAAAGATAAATCAACCTTTCCTGTCCTTGTGCTATACCCAGTCTTTGACTGCCAGGCTGCAACATGTTCAGACTTTCACCGAGTTTAAGTTTCAGTAGCAGCAGAGATTGAAAATGGTCTCATTTCATAGCTGTTTCACTCAGCAGTCATGGGCACCTGCATAGAAGAAGGTGGTGTATAGAAAAGTGAAGTGTTTTCATAGTCTGAAAGAGATGCAGCCATTCTGTGATGCTGCTGGGAACATTTCCCACAAATTGTTAGCAAAATATCTCACTTTTCTCATGATACACATACCCTTGAGATGTCCGCAATCAGTCAACTGATGAGGCCATTGTCAGTCAGCTCGAGGTGGTTAATTGGGGTGGTTATATTTCAAAGTAAAATGATATGAATTTAATTGAGTACCTGGCATATGTTTATCTATTTTAGGGGATAGCAGTAACTCACTGAAAAATTATTTATTGGTGCCATATGGCATTCCCCCAAATGATGGCCTAATTAATCTCATAAAAACAAGTTTTGCCATTAAAAACAGCTTCAGGAATTTCAGAACTCAGCTTCTGGAAAGTTCTTAAGGTGTTTGGAGCACAATTCAAACTGTATATTAGGACCATTAGAAAACAGAATGGTGCATAAAGCTGAAGCTTTGTTTTGCATCTACATGCCCACACAAAAATCCTTTACCGGTGTTGTTTTGACACCCACTAACATTACTTAAAAGTCCCTCAACAGCAGTCCAGCACTGGGATCCAGGGGTTTACATAGAGCATGTATGAGGTATCTATTGTAACATGTTAGTTGCCCACACAGCAAACCAAATCACTCCCTTTGATCTAGAAAGTGCCTCTTCAGTCCACCACAGCTAGAATTCAGGGTCAACATTTTTAAAAAATAATGTTATGTCTGTAACGTAGAGCTGTATGTGAACAAAATAAAGGTCAAAAATAGAGACTGTGTTTGGTGTTTGTGATTGAAGACAGGAACAAATATTTTAAGTAGAAAAAGATTCTGAAATATTAAAACACCTATTCTATGAATACCCTAAAGATTCAGACAGGGAATGAAGAAAAAAAACTTCAAGTGCTATGTTAATTTATTTCTCTGTTTTTGTGCTATCCAAAAATTTGACTTGAATGTGTCATGTGAATTGATTTTCTGTTTTGCCCTATGGTTAATCAACACAAAAGTTGAGTTTGGAACTTGATGTACTATTGCTGCTTATTTTTCTGTGTATGGAAAACACTGTGCTGACAATCCCCCCCTCCCCCCCCCACACAGCCCTCCATGCTGGACTCACCTCCGTGCTGGACTCAGGGGCTGGTAGATGTCCTAAGGTAGCAAGCCTTCACCTATTCCTCTCTGGGCCAGGCATTGGCCCCCTTTACTTACATGGGTTTGGTAATTACTGACACAAAACCCAGTTAACACACACACAAGTTTTGTAACCATTTATACAAAAGAATATTAGGCAAGGGAATAGTACAGACTGAAAGGGATTGGAAACTAAGGGAATTCAACTTCCACAGTGAAACAATTGCACAGTCCCTTCCCCTACCTCAGGAGATGCCCAAAACCTTAGACCTCTAATCCCATCAATGGTTCACATAGAGCTGAGGTGCACTAGCCTGGTGAGGTAGCTTCTCCTCTGGTGGCTGTTTGGCCTGGACCCCCAGCCTGAAGGAGGAGGGTCTCAGCTCCTCCTTGGGACCCTCCTTCAGCCTTCATCATCCCTTGGGACATATGCGAGTGAGTCCAAAGTATTCACCACCAGCCCCAGTCAAGCAGTATCCATCACAATCCTTTCCCCAGGCTAACACAGCCACACAAAGAGCACCACAGTCCTCCTTCCTTTTGCCAGTCCCCCATATACTGCAGCCAGGATGGCACCCTCACCCTCCAGCTCCTGCCAACTTTCTCCTCTCAGCCATTGAGCTTCCAAGATTTGGCTGCTTATGCTTAGGTGCCATCTAATGGCTTATTATAACACTATGTTTGTACACACATCTGCCATAGTGTTGCCTACTCTCACAACCTTATTGTGAGTCTTATAATAGGTGGTAGTGTTCTTAAAAAACCCAGCTTCAAGATTCATGTAATTGTGAGAATCTGAGCTCTTAATATCTCTCTCTTGTTTTAATGGTAAAATTCTAGACTTCACATTGCAGTGTAAATCTTGAAATGTGGCCTCAGTGAACCCTGAAGTGTCAAAAACCACAAGGCAGATAAAAATAACATTTATTAGTATTTTTAAAAAAATCTCATGATTTTTAAACCAATCATTTTTTTTTGGATCCTGATTTTAAAAACAAACAACAAAACAACATCAACAACAACAACAAAACTCTGTGGTTGGCAATACCACTAGGTACTAAAATAATCTTCCAAATACCCAAGCATAACTGAAGACAAGAGGTTCAGTTTCTAAATTAAATACCTGTAAAACTCCTATTGAAAGTGAGAAAGAAGTTTCTGTTAATATCATCTGGATTTCAGAATTATGAAGATACTATGGTAGGAAAATAATATTTTAAAGGCAACAAAATGTATGTTAAAGATATTATCCACTGAATTCTAAGAGGTTATAAAATTCACGTAGAGCTTGGGATAAGTACACAATAATAAACTCAAACGAAGGAACAAAGATATAAGATTTACCTTGAACTTGGGCATTTTCTTGCCTGGAACACCTTCAGGGTTACATTGTACATGTACCTGACAAGAATGTGTTTGTGAGTTGCATGATGCGTTTGTCCATTATACAGCTCAAGGACAGTGCACATGCACATCTGTTATGCACAGTGAGGTCTATTAGGTGATTTCTTCAGGCTGTAAATTAGTATAATCTGTATCACAATGTGTGACAGTCCTATAGCAGACTGCAACAGCAGCCTCTTTCCCATATGGCTGTTAGCTGAGCATATAGTTTTATGCAAATAATTTTTAGTTTTAGCCTTTTCATGGATTGACCACAAGCAGGTGGCAGTTTTCTAAGATAAATTTCTTATTTTCATAGTTTGGATTTATTCAATTAATATTTTGGTGATAGGGGTTTTTTTTTGTTTGTTTTTTAAATCTAGGTTTGCTCACCAACTGTCCAGTGTGAGTATTCAATTTTGAGAAAAGAAATGTAGGGTGTATTGATTACTTGTGATTGTTCACATAAACCATATGGTATTATTTCTGTTATTTAACTGGATGAGCATAATGTGACCAGTAGGTTTTCATAAAGATTTGAAGAAACCACTGAGCATTGAATCTCCTAGGGAAAGGTAGCAGAGAATGAGGTGTAACATGTAACCACTTAAGGAGAAGCCCCAGATCCAATTCTCCCTGTTTCAAGCTCTGACCCAGAGCAGCAAGGCCAATCCTTGTCAGGGAGTTGTCATTCCCAGAGGGACTTGGGAACAGTAGGCTGGTAGCAAAGCATGCTGAGAAGAGGAGCTCCTAGCTGTATAGTATAAAAGTTTCTTGCTTTGCTCAGTAAAGTGAGAGACTTAGAAGGTGGAGGACTGGCTGTTAGGTTTCTCTGGTCAAAGCATTCAGGATGTTGCTGTGGAAGAGCTCAAGAGATATTAGGTAGGAGATCACATTGGAAGTGATCCCCTTGCTGAGGGGCCCTGTAAGGATCCTAGGATAGGATAAGGAGCCTAGGAGAGGTAAAGAAGGTCTGGAAAGAAACCTAGGAAGTTATGGTCACAATGGCAATGGACTAACAGAATGAAGGAAGAGGATGTCGAAAAAGGGAATAAAAAGTGATAGGAATAAGGACGGAATACAAGTTTCCTGTTTCAGACCACTGGACAATACTTCCAAGAGAGGGTCAGAGGAAGCCCTCCCTTTTCTCCCTTGCATCATTTAAGAAGCAAAACTATTCAGAACTTGCAAAGTTGATTGTGTCCAAGGGTGAGCAAAAGACTCCTAGGAACCCCTGTATGCGAGGAGAAACAGTCAGATATACCCTAATGAGGGGACTGTGGCCCAGGAAGAGGCAAAGAACTGTTTAATTTATTTATTTATTTATTGGGTTGGTTTGTTTTTTAACTTTATGTTGTTCAGGAAAGGAGAACTTTTTAATTTGGTCAGAGTGACACACTGTCTTGGAGACAGAGGGAGAACTGTGGACCAGAAAGGAAACTAAAGCCACGGCTAAAGCCAAAGCTGAGAGGTAATTCACTTCACTAGAGGAGTGTTCAGAGACTTCCTCTTTGGGCCACCTCAGCCTTGTTCTAAGAAATAATTTATAGAAAAATTAGGCTATTGTATGACTTACAAGACCCAACTATAATTACCCAAAATAGCCAGATGGTATTGTCCTTCCAGTTCTGCATTTGGGGCAGAGCCAGACCTTCTGAATACTTTTTCTTTTAGATTCTGGAGGAGTGAAATATTCAAAAAAGAGAAACCTCTCTTCTGATGCCTGAAATTACATGCTGAAGAAGATACTGCTTGATTTCACTGGCTACTGGGCAGTGTGTAACATTTCCATCCTACTTAGCAAACTAAAAGTTTACTTACAGGACATGAACTTCAAATGAATGTTTTCTGCCTAAAACAAATCTTACAGTAAATCCTTTGTAGAGAACCAGAAGTTCTGCAATGGGTGCAAAGTTTTAAACATATCACAGTAAGAGAATAAATAAAAAAGATATTAATAAGGAATCAAATACTGACATAATTCAAGAACTCTTAGTGTTAAAGATTTGGAGAGCTACAAGAGACAGCCATCAAGGAAAGAAAAAGGGAAGGAATTAGGAAAAGGTCAAGGGTGTTAAAAAATGGAAAAAACCTAGATAGTCAGAATTTGAAAGACAAAAAATAGGTCCAGAAAGAAATGAAATGAGAAGTCTAAATACTAGCACTTGCAAGGTATATATGCGAAAATATGAACCTCTTCATGCTGTTCACTAACAGAAAGATTAAGGTACAAGTCCTCATCTACACCCAAGGCTAGTGGAATGTAATTTATTAGGTGACATTAGAATAAAGCTCTAGGAGTCTAAAAAAATGCACTTGATCTATAAAGAGGAATCCAGAAACATGTCTACAATTTTTGAGAAGTCGTCTGCTTCCGAGATAAAGTGTGCTATTTATTATGTATTTTGATGTGCTGAATTCAAATATGACAATTAAAACAACTGATTGGCTACTGTTTCTAAGATATTTAAGTTTTTACATTTTATGTCTATGTATATTGTGTAGATAGTAGAGTTTTAATCATAAATTGTAAACCTAGGTCTTTTCATGTGTTTATGGTTGCTTTACATGATAATATTTCACCTGTCCTGTTTATGTAACACTTTAAAAATCAGCGAAAGGGTTATATAAATAAAATTTATTATGAAACAAAAGGCAAAAAACTATTATGTACATAGTTTAGTCCTATTCAGTGTCTACTCGGCGCTTCTTGGCTTGTCTCTTGTATTCATTAAATGGAGCATCTCTTGTCACTGTCCAGCAATAGTCTGCAAGCATTGATGGGCTCCATTTGCCCTGATAGCATTTCTCCATTGTTGCAATGTCCTGGTGAAATCGCTCACCGTGCTCGTCGCTCACTGCTCCGCAGTTCGGTGGGAAAAAATCTAGATGAGAGTGCAAAAAATGTGTCTTTAGTGACATGTTGCAGCCAAGGCTTTTGTATGCCTTGAGGAGGTTTTCCACCAACAACCTGTAGTTGTCTGCCTTGTTGTTTCCGAGAAAATTTATTGCCACTAACTGGAAGGCTTTCCATGCCGTCTTTTCCTTGCCACACAGTGCATGGTCAAATGCATCATCTCGAAGAAGTTCACGAAGCTGAGGACCAACAAAGACACCTTCCTTTATCTTAGCTTCACTTAACCTTGGAAATTTTCCACGGAGGTACTTGAAAGCTGCTTGTGTTTTGTCAATGGCCTTGACAAAGTTCTTCATCAGACCCAGCTTGATGTGTAAGGGTGGTAACAAAATCTTCCTTGATTCAACAAGTGGTGGATGCTGAACACTTTTCCTCCCAGGCTCCAATGACTGACGGAGTGGCCAATCTTTCTTGATGTAGTGGGAATCTCTTGCACGACTATCCCATTCGCAGAGAAAACAGCAGTACCTTGTATATCCAGTCTGCAGACCAAGCAAGAGAGCAACAACCTTCAAATCGCCACAAAGCTGCTACTGATGTTGGTCATAGTTTATGCACCTCAAAAGTTGTTTCATGTTGTCATAGGTTTCCTTCACCATGACGAACTGGAATTGATGGCAAAACATTGCCATTATGCAGTAAAACAGCTTTAAGACTCGTCTTCGATGAATCAACAGTCTCCACTCATCTGGATCGTGAATGATGTTGAGGGCTGCCATCACACCATCGATGTTGTTGCAGGCTACAAGATCACCTTCCATGAAGAAGAATGGGACAAGATCCTTTTGACAGTCACGGAACATGGAAACCCTAACATCACCTGCCAGGAGATTCCATTGCTGTAGTCTGGAGCCCTACAGCTCTAAATAAAATAAATAAATAAATAAATTTTATTAAGCTCTGCCTTACTCTTGGGTAGTTCCAAATCCCTGACAAGGTCATTCAGTTCACCTTGTGTTATGAGGTGTGGTTCAGAGGAGGAGGATGGGAGAAAATGTGGGTCCTGTGACATTGATGGTTCAGGACCAGAAGTTTCATCCTCTTCCTCTTTCTCGTCTGACTCAAGTGAGAATGATTCTGGTGCATCAGGAACCGGCAGTCCTTCTCCGTGGGGTACTGGGTGTATAGCTGATGGAATGTTTGGATAATGCACAGTCCACTTTTTCTTCTTTAACACACCTTTCCCAACTGGAGGACCATGCAGAAGTAACAATTGCTGGTATGATCTGTTGGCTCTCTCCAAATCATTGGCAGTGCAAAAGGCATAGATTTCCTTTTCCTGTTCAACCACTGGCGAAGATTTGTTGCACAAGGGTTGCAGCATATGTGTGGGGCCCACCTCTTGTCCTGATCTCCAATTCTGCAGCCAAAATAAAGGTGATAGGCTTTCTTAACCATAGTGGTTATACTGCGCTTTTGTGATGCAAAAGTCACTTCACCACAAACATAGCAGAAGTTATCTGCTCTGTTCACACAAGTACGAGGCAAAATCAAACACTGACAAATGAGAGAGCACGACACTGTATGATTTCTAGAGCTGATATAGGGCAATTTGTTCAGCAGAGTGATGTAAGCTTTGTTATGATTGCATCATCCATGACTTCTAGGAATAACATGATGCAATTCATATCATGTATGACACAGTACCAGCTTCAGATTGCATCATTCATTGTTTTGCCTAAAAAGCAAGTACTGTCCAAACCCAGTCATAGATTTATTCATAGATCCAGTCAAAGATGTATTTTAGTCATTTCTGGTTTAAATTGAGATCCCTTCCCTTTATAACTCACGTATCCTCCCCCATTCCCAAGTCAAGGGTCGTATATACAGACCCAATAGCATATCTTGAAAACTAGAGCCAATCAACAATTTTAAGCATTATTTTTGTTCTCAGTGACCCAGAATTAGTAAAGTTTGACTACATTTATTTCAGAAGCATTTTGGCTGTAGAGCAGTGTTATAAATATAATGGGAAAGTGATTTTAAAGGGCAAAAATCTTAATTTTCTAGGGATATGTGGAGGGCAAGTATAGAAGGAGAATGGGTGGGGTGTTCTTTTAAAAGAGCACGTTTTCAACAGTCAGATGTGGCTGAAGCATTCAAAATGAGGATTTCCTCACTTTTTTTTTGCGCATTCTTTTTCAAATGACAAATATATATTTCGTTGTTGCAAACATATGATCAGTTGTTAATGAAATGCCTGAATCCATAAAATCTAGTTAAATGTGTTTTGTTATTTCCAGTGTTCAGCTTTTGAGAGAAATCTTATATGAATATGACTATGATAGAATGTCCCATTTAGTTACCAAAGGATACTCAAAGCCAGGTGAACTCTTAAAAGCCTAGGTACTCCGTCAAAACTCTCACAACAAGTCTTTCTTTTGTCACCTAAAGGCTATATTCTTTAGTGGTTGAAAGATTGGAAAAGATGTAAAATTAAGTCAAGAACATTACAGAGAATTATTTTGCTAAAGTGAAGTGTATGAAAATAGATCAGCTGAGTCCACATAATTTCTGTCCCAATATGCTAATTATTATTTCTCTACAAAAAATGTTTTTATAGTTATTGCCAGACTTATTCCAAGTCTAATATTCTATCTCTGTCACCCATAACTCTGTACACACTTATAATAGTCGCATTTGGCACAGTTTATCCCAGGATCTCAAACATCTTAAACCATGCCTTATCCAGGGTAAATTGAGGCTAAGAGAGGGTAAATTATTTGCTGAAGGTTACCAATGGGTCAGTGACATTCAGGAAAAGAAATAAGAAATCCTGATTTCCACTTTTCTGTTTGAACCACTAGCCTACAGTCCCACCTCTCAGGCTCAGACCTTCCATAATTTTTGAATTTGAAGGGGGCTCGTTGGCTGCCAACCCTAGCCATTTACTCTACATTCGTTAGCGCCAATTAGTCTCTGAATTGGTTTGTCTGGGCTGGTGGTGGAAGGTATCCTCAGTGAGGGGTGCGGTGGCTTTGGTTCCCACTCCAGGCAGGGAAAGATTAAAGAGCTCCTCTGGCCACACTCAACCAGAGCCTGGTGCACAAGTGAGGTCTGTTGTACTTAGAGGCCCAGTGGAGGATGCCACTCAAAGGGACACAGACCCTAGAGCTATCATCTTTACTTTGCTTTTCACTAGAGCCCAGGATATGCTGCCTGGGCCTCTCAGTCACTCAGGAAAAGAAGACCCAGAACCCCTTCACAGAGGAGCTTTACCTTGTGCCATGCAAAGAACAGTGGGGTGAGTCCATAATGTTTTGTGGGCTGGAGGAGTATTTTGTTCGTTTGTTTTTTCACTGGGGCTGCAGTCACGCCCTGAAGCAGTGGATGTGTTATTCCTTGATTTTAGCAAGCTTTTGATACGGTCTCCCACAGTATTCTTGCCAGCAAGTTAAAGAAGTATGGGCTAGATGAATGGACTATAAGGTGGATAGAAAGCTGGCTAGATCGTTGGGATCAATGGGTAGTGATCAATGGCTCCATGTCTAGTTGGCAGCCAGTATCAAGTGGAGTGCCCCAAGGGTCAGTCCTGGGGCTGGTTTTGTTCAATATCTTCATTAAAGATCTGGAGGATGGCATGGACTGCCATCATGGACTGCACCCTCAGCAAGTTTGCAGATGACACTAAACTGGGAGGAGTGGTAGATACGCTGGAGGGTAGGGATAGGGTACAGAGGGACCTAGACAAATTAGAGAATTGGGCCAAAAGAAATCTGATGAGGTTCAACAAGGACAAGTGCAGAGTCCTGCACTTAGGACAGAAGAATCCCATTCACTATTACAGACTAGTGACCGAGTGGCTAGGCAGCAGTTCTGCAGAAAAGGACCTAGAGGTTACAGTGGACAAGAAGTTGGATATGAGTCAACAGTGTGCCTTTGTTGCCAAGAAGGCTAACAGCATTTTGGGCTGTATAAGTAGGGGCATTGCCAGCAGATCGAGGGAAGTGATCATTCCCCTCTATTCGGCATTGGTGAGGCCTCATCTGGAGTACTGTGTCGAGTTTTGGGCCCCACACTACAAGAAGGATGTGGAAAAATTGGAAAGAGTCCAGCGGAGGGCAACAAAAATGATTACGGGACTGGAGCACATGACTTATGAGGCGAGGCTGAGGGAACTGGGATTGTTTAGTCTGCAGAAGAGAAGAATGAGGGGGGATTTGATAGTTGCTTTCAACTACCTGAAAGGGGGTTCCAAAGAGGATGGATCTAGACTGTTCTCAGTGGTACCAGATGACAGAACAAGGAGTAATGGTCTCAAGTTGCAGTGGCGGAGGTTTAGGTTGGATATTAGGAAGAGCTTTTTCACTAAGATAGTGGTGAAGCACTGGAATGGGTTACTTAGGGAGGTGGTGGAATCTCCTTCCTTAGAGGTTTTTAAGGTCAGGCTTGACGAAGCCCTGGCTGGGATGATTTAGTTGGGGATTGGTCCTACTTTGAGCAGGGGGTTGGACTAGATGACCTGTTGAGGTCCCTTCCAAACCTGATTTTCTATGATTCTATTCTATGAAGTGGGGAGCTGACTCCGCGATTTACATCCAGAGACCATGCCCTGCATTCCAATACAGACACACCTACAGCCCAGAGAGGGATATTTGGAGTGTGAGAGGCAGCCACCCTCAACCTACAGGGGCACCTTAGAGGTACAACCTAAGACAGGGGCCTGCATGCTGAAACTTACTTCTCTTGTCCTTGCTCTCACAGAGCCTGAGTTGACTGTGCGCACACTGCAAAATGTATGTATTTATCCAGGTGCTCCCCAAGGAGTCTACTTTTGGGAGTTACTGGGAATTTTTTTCTTGTTGATATTGGGTCAAGCTGGGATGTGAGATTGTGTCATCCAACCCTGTGCGTTCTTTTCCCTCATCACCTTATTTCTTCTCTTTCTTACCTCTCTCCTTTTTCCTTCTGTCTAATAAGTGTCTGGCTTAGCTGGTCAAAACTGTCTTTTTTGCATCACTCCTGTAAGCCTCTGACCAGAAAGGCAGCTAAATGCAAAGCCCTGAACAGCCTGATGCTGTTACAAATTTGCCAGGTCTTGGAGTGGATGATAAGACCATGTGCTGTGCTTACATTTTTTCCAGCAGTGAGGATGCAAGTAAAAGTTAGCATCAGACACAGACACTGCATTTTCTATCTTTGCTGTTCTTTTCTTCCCCTCTCATGTGTGTTTGTCTTTTGGGAAAAAGGAATCAGATTTTAAAAGCAACATCCCCAGCCCTCCTACAGTAACTTCTTCTCTTTTTCCCAACAAAGAACATTACCACCATTTTTATACCTTTTGAAAGGCTGTCAAACAAGAGTGTTTTCCTTACGATAAAGGGTTAAAAGATGTTTAATAATGTGTGTAAATGTGCACGGCCATCCCTCCTTGTCAATCGCTGAGGGAGGCCAGGCCTCCTTGCAGTCGTGCCCTTGTCATGGCACTCAATCAGTGGGGAATTAGCTCTCCTTAAAGCTCAACTCGAGCTGGGCTGTGCAGTAATGAGACTATAGTCCCAGGCCCTCAGGCCGGGTGGGGCACCAAACAGGTATGGGGTTCTGGCCTGCAGTTGGGGCAGAGCAACAAAGTGTCAGGCGTCCTGGGTCTGGACAGCCGACAAATGCAGGCCTCTTGGCCTAGAGTGGGGAGACTGCCAACCCAGGGATAGGCTGCCATCCCAACTCCACCAGGTCCCAACCCAGGGCCCTAGTGGTGGTGGAGTGTTCTGCCACTGGGTCAGCAGGGATTCGCCCACAACATGCTGACATAGAATCTTGCCAGACTGTAGTTTCGTTTCCCTCAGCTACTTCTCATGTCTCCTTTATGTGGTACCTCCGTTTTGTGGGTGTCCTGTCTCCCTGGGGTAGGTGGCCAGTTGTAGCTCCATTAGCTCCTCAGTGTCTCAGTTGACCCGCAGCTCTGGGAAGTCCTCAGTACAGCTGGGGTCCTCTTTGGGCTCCAGCAACAAGTAGGCTACATCTGTCTTCCTTAGTGGCTCCAGCTGCAGGGCCCACCTTTTATACTGCCTCTTCCTGTCCCATCCCGTAGCTTCCAGTGAGGTGGGCGTGACCTTCCTGGCTCTACAAATCAAGAGGCAGGTTCTGGTCCCTTCTTGTCAATCTCTGAGGGAGGCCATGCCTCCTCACTACAGTGCGGTTGCCATGATACAAAACAGGTTGGCTCTCTATACCAAACCATATTTATAACTGTTTACTGTTATAAAAAGAGTCATGTTAACACCGGTGACTCTTTGGGCCCTTTATTCAATCTAAATTAATAAAACAGACTAAATCAATGGAAAAATGACCTAGGATCAGGTCATCCCCTCAATTAGAGAAACTTGAGGGAAGAGGCTGGAAAAGACAGCAAACTCTACAGGAAAATCTAGTAGAGTTTTCAGGATGCAATGTCCTCTTTTTGAGGGCTGTAGCATAGGAAGGAGGCATAACCTTTCAAACCTTTACATCTAGAAGATCCACAGGAAAGGAAACCTCAGATTTACATAGTAGCAACAAAGGGGACACTAAAAGAGTTAATACTGCTTTAAGCAGTTATTTTGTTATGCAGAATTGCTTTCCCTCATAGCACAGAAGATGTTCTACAGGTTATATGCTGCTCTGTAGACAACCCTAAACAACAATATCAGTATCTGTGTGTGACAATGTACTCGTGTCCACATCCTACATACTATTGTAATAATCTTTGCAAAAAGTATGCCTTGTAAGGTATCATTTGAAAACTCATAATTTGCTGGTCATTATTGTCTTGATAAAATGTGTGTGGCAACATTGTATGTGAACTTATGTTATTCCACTGTACTGTGTTCTTACCACATGCTCAAACTGAGCTTGGCAAACAAAGGAATGTGTGCTCTGCTTAATTTTCATTCAAGCAGTAAACAGCCATCAAACAAGTGAGGAAAAGCATCACGGAACATCCTTCTATATAGACTCGGTCTCCTGAATCTCAGATGGATTTTTTTTTCCCCAAAAGGGGGACTAACTCTAAAAAGGAGGATTAAGACACATGTTAGAATATAGATATTCAGGTCTGCCTGTAAAGGACTATACTTTAAGAACGTAGGTGTATTTTTATCACTTAGCTAGTTATAGAGGTATAAAACAAAGAATCAAAATCACAAGTCTGCCTGTGTATGGGCCTTCTCTCACTAGGATAGTCTGAGGCCTTGTTCTTAAGCTAAGGCCTTTGGCTAAGCAGCAGGGGCAGCTGGGAAGCCTACGGTCACATCCCAAACCAGTTACATTGAAATAAGGTGGTATTGGGCTGTTAGGAATACAATCCTGTCCTGATAGTGCCTATCACCACCAGATAAAGAAACAGATCTTAAGATGATTAAAGAAAACTTACTTTGATAGCATCCTGTCTGGCAAGAAATCACTTATCAATGGTTGTGGTTGTGAAACCCTCATTTCTGTATTGTTTTATCTTTATGGCCCCCACTTTTCCATTATTAATCTGTCTGGTTCTCTAATTGTTTGTCTGCTGTATAATTCATTTTGCTAGGTGTAAGTTAACTAGGGTAGTGGGATATAATTGGTTAGAGAATTATGTTACAATATATTAGGATTGGTTAGCTAGATTTCAGTAAAATGATTGGTTAAGGTATAGCTGAGAATATTACTATATAAACTGGGGTCAAACAGGAAGTAGGTGGGAAAATTGGAATCATGCTTGCTGGAAATTAATCTCAGTAAACATTGCATTGTCTGCACTTTGGACTTCTGGTCTTTTGCTGCTTTCTGTCTGCGTGACAAGAACCAGGGAAGTGTGTGTGTGGGAGGGTGGGGGTGGCAGGAAAGCCCTCTAACAACACATCCTCAATTGCATGCACCGCACCAGAAGCATTCACTGGACTGGAGAACAGGTCTGACGTAAGAAGTTTGGTCAGTAAGACTGCTGAAAGCATATGGTGAGAAACTTTCCTTGAATCTGATATAGTTTAAGTTACAACGCTACTGGTGCCTATCTTAATTTTCTTGTAACCATTTCTGACTTTTATGCCTCGTTACTTATACTCACTTGAGTTAATACACTGGATTAGACGAAACAAGTTTGTTTACATTTAAGTGTCTGCAGTATAGCCAAGGTTGGTAAGAGCCCAGGCATGGCTAACTGGCTGCAGCAGACATAGCTGGGAGTGACTTTCCTGCTGGAGGCTGTTTGTGAGCAGTCCAGGCCACTGGCTACAGTAGTGAACCATTGTAAGGGGCACCCCAGGTTAGATGACAGAGGTGACAGCTACTCAGTCGGATTGTATCCTAGTATGTCACACTGTGGTAGTAGCATGGTGTGTTTTTGTGGGGTTTGTTTTTTAAACTCAGGATGAAGGTTCATGAAGCATGAGACCTTATACAATTGGTAATTGTATTCCTGTGGCTGTGGCCAATATTCTCAAATTATTTTCTCATTTCTCTGTACATTTGACATGTCTGAAACTGAGTTTAGTAACTAACTATAGCCTGTGGCAGTGAATTGAGATGACACTTCAAGATGTACATCAGAACATTAAAAAAACCACAATCGAGAAATAGAAATGTCTGTTTTGCTGGTGCCTTTTGTTGTAATGTTGCAAATAACATCACTCACTTTCTATTTATGGTATTAATCCACAATAAATACTTAACAGTAGTGTGGTCCTTGTCCCCACCCCATCTTCAGCCCCGTATTGTTTAAATATATTTTTAAAAATAGATAAGCTCTTCGATTCAGAGACCATGTCCCCTTGACTTCGTTATTGACTTAGGACATTGAGGTTTTGTATAAACAACAAGTAACATATGTTTGTTTTTCTTATTTTTATTCTGGTAAGTCATGAATCAGCTAGGCACTGTACAAACACAGAACAAAAATATTCTCCTTGTTTCAAAGAGCTTACTATTGAAATATAAAAGGAAAGACAACAGGTGAATACAAGAAACAGGTAGACGATAATAAGGAAACAACGAGGCAATACTGATCAGCACAAAGTAGCAGTCACAGCACACCAGCTGCCTAGTCACTGTCACGATTTTAGTAGGCCTCACAATTTAGAGGAGATTCTTATAGAGGTGGGGTGGGGACGGGAAGGACAATGAGGTGGCTTTCCACAGGTTTATGGACAACTTCTCCCATGCATCGGGAGTGGCATGGGGGAAAGTGCTTGTTCAAAAAATATAACAATCTATGAAAGGTGATATCACGGGAGGAGTGGTGATGTAGGTCAGTGTCTGCAGATTATTTATTATAGTAGTATAAATTATCACTCATTCTATTCAACATGTAACATTTTCCAAAGATTACATAAAGTATTTTAGCTCAGGAATTACTGGAAGTTACTACAACTTTCCTTTTTTTGGGTTACAGACATAGTAAAAAGAACAGGAGTACTTGTGGCACCTTAGAGTATGGTAACACCCATTGTTTCATGTTCTCTGTGTATATATATCTTCCTACTGTATTTTCCCCTGCATGCATCCGATGAAGTGGGTTTTAGCCCACGAAAGCTTATGCTCAAATAAATTTGTTAGTCTCTAAGGTGCCAAAAGTACTCCTGTTCTTTTTGCGGATACAGACTAACACGGCTGCTACTCTGAAACCAGACATAGTAAAGTACTGAGATCCTGGGATAAGCACACTGAGCAAAGTTGAATAGACATACTCCATTTCCCCTTTTAAAAAGATATTTACCTACCTCAGGCATGTTGTGAGGATTAGTTATGTAATGCTTGTGCAGACTTTTGAAAATATGAAGTGCTATTTCAATGCTGCTGTAGTAGCAGAAGTATTCTAAGTAGACACTGATAGATGTGAGAACACTTGAGTTATATCATGACATTTAAGTATACCCTATGACAGTATTTCTTGTACGAGACCAATACCTCTGCTAGTCCTCTGATCACCTGCTAGTAGTCTGTAAAGAGCGAACAACAGACATACCACTGGTTTCTCTGCACTGTCAGCTATTTATTTGAGTCAAGGGTCTTCATTGCATAGAAGAGCCTTGATGCCCCTAAAAGCTAGAAGCAAGGAGGCAGAACTCAGGTGCCTTCCTCCTTGAAGCACAGCTGCTATGTAAGTAAAGGAGAAATGGAAACATCATCAGTACTGGAGCTTCCAGCAGAACAGGAGCCAGGAAATATCAACAATACCAGTTACTGGTGAGAGAAGGGAACGAGGCAACTAGGAAGGCCAGGTGCCAGATGCAGGGATAGGGAGATAGAAGTGGGAGGAAGGCAGGAATAGAATGGGTGGTATGGGGAGGAGGACACAGTTCTAATACCTTTTTCAACAAGTTCAAACCCCTTATTGCATGAAAAGCCATTAATAATGGTGTAGCTATCTTTTCCTAGTATTTTTTTATATGCAATTGATGTACTTGACACAGGAATGTTATGTGGACCATTTCTCCTTCCACTTACACAGTCATGTATAGAAAGGCTAATGATTCACAAGAGGCTCTCTACCAAGATGTGGTCCTTGCAATGAAAATATTTGATAGTCTGTGTACTAGAGAAAGAATTACTCTCCCAATATTACGAAAAACACCCCTGAGTTGAAAGTTAAGTTTGTTCTTCTGTAAGAGTAGAGTTCCGTCTGCTATGGGAGAAGCCAAAGCCTACCATAAGTAAAAGGTCGTTAAGGGTTTCAGAGTTCAGATGTTCTTCACTCAGATTGAGATTAGGAAGGAAAAAAAGGATGAGAGGATAAAGAAAGCCAAAAGGATCTTCCACCATATGGTAGATATTCTGTAAACCCTGCTGAAGGCTGAGACCAGGAACCAAGACAAGACCCTGAAAGAGAAAGTGGAAATAAAACATATCCAGGCTCACAAAATGTCAGCTATAGCTCAGAAACAAATGAAGATTTTGTAGGGTTAATTGAAAAACATTCCAGTTCAACTGGATTAGGTTGTCTAATGGATTAATAATTTATGAGTAATTTGTGCTGAATTTTGTGTTTTCATCATGAAGTATCCCGCGGTGGATTGTCATTTTTTCCATATTCTTCAAATTTATGGCTTAACTATCTTGTATGAACAATTCTCAGGCTGAAGCTGGCTTACAGATAGTTAATTGTGTTTAATATTTAAAATATGAACTGTTCTGAATGGAGATGTCACACTTTCTTGTATTCCCTGACTGGGTAAGATAACACTGATAATCATATTTCAGGAAGTTATACTCATGATTAAGAATTCAAAATTCACTTTCTACATTTTTTATTTATTTATTTTTCTTTCTGCCAGTAAATTAATTTGCTACATTATTAATGGAAAACAGCCACAAATGGGATCTGAACAAAAACTAAGTGAAGCAATTAACTAACTTGGAACAAATATCTACTGAAAGTGTTTTGCAGTATTCTCTCAGTTCATTTCCAGAGCTATGGTAAAAATCTCCATAACAAAAAAATCAGTTGCAAGAGGAGTAGGAATTCAAAGCTACATTTGAACAGCTAAGGATAGATATAGTAGAAAGAGAGATTATTAAAACCAGTGAGGGTACAACTACTAGATTACCATAACATCAAGCAGCATAACATGGGATGTTACGTATTACATATAGACTTTTATTTGAAAGTATCTTCTCTCTCTTACTTGCTGTGCTAACTGCAAATATGTACAGTAATGCTGCTGTTGGAGGAATGCAATAACACTGAAATCAACAGGAGTGCTAAATGTGCCTATAACTGTCCACTTAAAAAAATTGTTTTTATTTACTAACTCAGAGGTACTGACCTTCCCAAATATATTTTGCATTTACTTCACTTTGGGTTAAGGATTTGTGGGATCACTGTAACAGGTTGTAAGTGTATAAAATGAAAAATATTTGCTCAGAACACATGCAGATTAAAGGCAGTGATTTATCAAAGTGAAGCTATTTTCTCCAGTATCAACTGAGATACAGCCTGATGAATCTATCAACTACTTTCTGGTTTCATACTTTCCTACTAAACTCATGTCCTGCTCATACCACCTTACTTGAATGCCTTTCACCTACACAGACACCTGGCAGTCAGCTAGCTTGTGTGTAGAAGTACTGAGGGAATGTCTACACTATAAACTTAAGTCGACCTATGTTAGGTTGATTTATAGCCACCACAGTAATTACTGAGGTGGTTTCATGTCCACACTACTCTCCTGTTGGTGGTATGCCTCCTCACTAGAAACACTTCCACTCACTTAAGAGGGTCAGTGGGGGGAGGGGTGGGCTGAGAGCCAGGGCTCTCAGCTCCATGCACAGCTCTCTATTGGTAGCCCAGCTCACCCTGCTCCTCTCCCAGCTCCCCACTGGGAACAGGGCAGCCCCACCAGGCTTCTTGGCTCCTTGCCAGGAAGGGCAACTGCACGAGGCGTCTCACTCCCTGATCCCCACCAGGAATGGGGCAGCCAATTGGATACCGGGAGCCAAGAAGCCTGGAGGGGCAGCTGGGCTCCTCCAGGGAGATCCAAGCCCAGAGTCCGGTCAGCTGCTGTTCTCCTGGAGTGGAGTGGGAAGCTGAGACCCCAGGCTGCAGCATGGCTCCCCACAGCTTGTAGTGGAGACCGGGCAGCAGCCCAGCTGGAGAGCCAGCTTTCTTGTCAATTTCAAGGCTCCAGCCATTTCTTTTTCTCAGTGCCATGCAGATTAGAGGAGCTGCATACTTCATGTTTCTGGACACCAACATTGATTTGCTGCTCCGTGACTTAGTCAAATACAAAATGAAGCCTGTGTAACTAGCATATTCAGAAGTAGAGATCATTTCTATATTATCTGCTTGTATTGTGGTAGAATATAGAGGCTCCAGCCCCATCATCCTGGGGAGCTGTAAAAACGTATAAGAGATGGCCCCTGCGTCAAATATCTGACAATCAAACATAATGGCAATAGAATTAAAAAGCCTTTCCAGAAAACCAATTCAATTCATCTCAGGCTAGTAGTAACTCAGTGTTTTACCAATGATTTCTGGTGGACTATAAGAAAGAAATTGATGGTCTTGGTCCATTTTTAAGTAAACCAGATCCCAAAAGTCAATTGGCACTGACTGGATACTCTTGTTGACTTTCTCAGTCAAGAGACTCCAAGAATTGAATAGTTATGGAGACCAATTACTATATTTTCTTTAAATGTAGCTGAAGAATAAGCACTCAGATACCATGTTGATGGATGTGGAGTATGATCCTGAATACACTAGATCATATAGATGGAACAGTGTGGGAAGCCTGGACTTTGATAGTCCTTGTTTGCCAGTTCTATGGGTAAATAGATCTTCCATTGCCATTAATGTTTTACGTAATTATTCAATAGTACAATAGATTCAATAGTAATAAATCTGTGGACAAGGTTTCCCACATTGTAACAGTGACCCATGAAAGGCCGTGATATTTAATTTGTTTTGTGTTTATATAGAAGAGCAATGACACACATTGTTTAGCTTATTCTTTATTACTTATTTGTTTGTGCTTTGTGTCTTATGAAGATTAAATTCTTCTTATCTGATCAGTGGTTCACTGTTCCTTCATTTTCACTAACTTTCTTTGGCTCCAGGGTCTTCACCTGCTATGCATTCCAACTGCAGAACTTCATTCAATTTATATCAAAGTTAGAATTAAAGAATTAATTTAAAATGCATACTAATGCCTTCTTCACTTAGATGGATGTTTAGTCCTAGGCGGTATCCTGTTAAAGAACCATAATCACACTTCAGCAAATTTTTAAAAAAGTGTAATATTCTACCTACAATATAATGAAATTGTGACATTTTGTATTTTAATTTTCTCACTATTGCTGAACATAAGATTATTTCCATTTATATTTAGTTTGTTTCTCAGTAAATGAATCAGACAGAAGGCACAACATTGGATTGACATATCACCATTCACTACCAAGTAAGCAAGTGTGAGGTCACAAAAATTTCACTATGGCTTAAGTGAATTAATCAGAACAAACAAACTTTTTTCTGAAGAGCAGGAGCTGGCTGACTGCAAATTTAGAGTCCTGCAAGAGGAAATCTAGAACAAACATAAAATCAGTGTGGAGCTGAATAACTATCTAGCACTCAGGGCACACCCTTTCCGTTTATTTTTGAAAAATATTTGCAGATCAGAGAGAGAGAGAGAGATTGATTAGATATCAAGCCTTTTTCACTCAGTGGGACATTATTAGATAGAAGAGTCTACCCAAAAATGACATTACTGACATTCAAAGTGAATTTAAGAGTAGAATGGATAAATTAATGCACTGAATCACTCTGTCAGCAGACACAGGAACAGTATTGGTTCACAAAGTGATCTATTTCTCTCATTTTTGAAGTGCAAAATTTTGGACCTACCCGATGAACTTGGAAATACACAGACTAGATCTTGAGATCTCTAATTCATCAGTGTGATTGGAGAATATCAGGTCAATTGTAGATTAAATAGCTTTGAATGTGTTAGATAAATTTAATCCAAAACTGGATCCTTCCGTGACCAAGTTTCAGCTGAAGTATCTGTGTGTTGACATTTTTCTTCCCAAGCAAATATTACTGTGAAAGGGACATGTTGAAATAGATCTAAAACAGGCATTAATATAGCCCCCATAAAAAATATCCATGTCTATCTCCTCCATGTTTTGAATTAAATCTTTTTTTTTTTTAAAAAGATAAGTGTTGGAGAAAGTGTTGGGGACAAGGTTATCCTGCAAATTGTCAAGGCTTCTGTAGCTGCCAGTAGATAGCTGAACCTCTTGGTAATAACAACCATAATATAATTAAATTTAACTGTGTGTGGGGTGGGGGAGAATACCAAAGAAGCCCACCACAGTAGCATTTAATTTCAGAAAGGGGAACTACACAAACATGAAGAAGCTATTTAAATGGAAATTAAAAGGAGTAGTCACCAGAGTGAAATGCCTGTACAATGCATGGAAACTTGTTTAAAACACCATAGTAGAGGCTCAAATTAAATGTATACCCCCACATTAAAAAAAAAAAAAAAAAAAAAGTAAAAGGACCAAGAAATGCCATCCTGGCTAAAGAGGGTAAAAGAGGTGGTTAGAGGCAAAAGGCCTCCTTTAAAAATTGGCAGTCAGATCCCACTGAAGAAAATAGAAATGAACATAAACTCTGGCAAGTCAAGTGTAAAAGTATAATTTGGCAGGCCAAAAAATAAATTGAAGAGCAATTAGCAGAAGACTCAAAACCTAAAACAGCAACAACAAAAAATTAAGTACATAAAAAGCAAGGAAGCCTGCAAACAAATGATCTGTGGGACCACTGGACAATCAAGGTGCTAATGGAGCACTCAAGGAAGACAAGATCATTGCGGAGAAGCTAAATACATTCGTTGCATTCGTCTTCACTGAAGAAGCTATGAAGGAAGTACCCACACCAGATCCATTCTTTTAGGTGAAGAATCTGAGGAACTGTCCCAGATTGAGGAGACAATAAGGAGGTTTTGGAACCAAATTGAAAAATTAAACAGTAATAAGTCACCAGGACCAGATGGTATTCAACCAAAAGTTCTGAAGGAACTCAAATAAGAAATTGCAAAACTACTAACTGTAATATGTAACCCATCACTGAAATTAGTTTTGTACCAGATGCCTGGAGGATAGCTAATATAATGCCAGTTTTTGAAAAAAGACTCCCGAGGTGATCCTGCCAATTACAGGCTGGTAAGCCTAACTTCAGTACCAGGAAAATTGATTGAAAATATAGTAAAGAACAGAATTATCAGAGGCAAGATTTGTTGGGGGAGGGAGAGGGGTGGAAGAATCAATTTGACTTTTGTAAAGGGAAATCAGACCTCACCAATCTATTAGAATATTTTGAGGGAGGTCAACAAACATGTGGACAAGGATGATCCACTGGATATAATGTACTTGGACTTTCAGAAAGCTTTTGACAAGGTGCCTCAATAAAAGGCTCTTCAGCAAACTAATCAGTCATGAAATAAGAGGGAAGGTCCTCTCATGGATTAATAATTGATTAAAAGACGGGGAAAGGGTAGGAATAAATGGCCAGTTTTCAGAATGGAGAGAGGTAAATAGCAGGGTCCCCCAAGGATCTGTTCTGGGACCAGTGCTGTTCAACATATTCATTAATGATCTGGAAAAGGGGGTAAACAGTGAGGTGGCAAAGTTTGCAGATGATACAAAATAATTCAAGATAGTTAAGTCCAAAGCAAACTGTGAAGAGTTACAAAGGGATCTCACAAAACTAGGTGACTAGGCAGCAAGATGGCAGGTGAAATTCAATGTTGATAAATGCAAAGTAATGCACATTGGAATACATACACCCAACCATACATACAAAGTGATGGGGTCTAAATTAGCTGTTATCACTCAAGAAAGATCTTGAAGTCATTGTGGACAATTATCTGAAAACATCTGCTCAATACGCCATGGCAGTCAAAAAATAAATAAATAAAGCAAAACCACAACAAAGCCAAAATGTACAGAATGTTAGGAACCATTAGGAAAGGGATAGAGAGCCACAGAATCATAGGACTGGAATGGACCTCGAGAGGTCTTCTAGTCCAGTCCCCTGCACTGAAGGCAGAACTAAGTATTATCTAGACCAGGGGTCGGCAACCTACGGCATGCGTGCCAAAGGTGGCACGCGGCGGCGGGCTGAGCCGCTCAGACTGCCACCGCTCTGGGATTTCCGACGCCGGCTCCTGCCAGCCAAGGTCCCACCACCGGTCCCACTCAGCGCCCGCTACTGGCCTAAGTGAAGGAACCCCAGGCTGGCAGCGGGCTGAGACCCCGGCTGGCAGGAGCCAGCGGCCGAAACCCCAGAACGGCAGCGGGCTGAGCCGCTCAGTCGCTGCTCTGGGGTTCTGGTTGCTGGCCCCTTGCCAGCCGGGGTCCCCGCCGCAGCCCCACTCCCCTTGCTTCCGGTTGGAGTTCCAGTGCTGGCCCGCTGCGAGACAGGGTCCAGGCCTCCGGCCCTGCTCAGCCCTACCAGCCGCCAGCTCCACTCACCTCAGCTGCCGATCTGGGGTTCCAGCCGCTGACCTCCTGCCAGCCGGTTAGCAACGGATCCCTCAGAAGCCTGTGTGCAGCTTAAAGTATCCCAATACGTGCCAGACATTGGAAAACTCAGCAAGGAAAAGCAAGGGCAAGGATCACACTAAACTTATAAGATCTGCATCTTAATTTAATTTAATTTTAAATAAAGCTTCTGAAACATTTTGAAAACCTTGTTTACTTTACAGTAGTTTGGTTAACCACCGTGACAGGAAGTTTTTCTAATGTCCAACCTAAACTTCCCTTGTTGCAATTTAAGACCACTGCTTCTTGTCCTATCCTCAGAGGTTAAGAACAATTTTTCTCTCTCATCCTTGTAACAACATTTTATGCACTTGAAAACTGATATTCCCCCCCCCCATCCCGTCTCCCCCCACCCCCACCGGCTCAGATACCTCCTCAGTCAGCTCCTTGAGTACTCTACGGTGTATTTCATCAGGCCTTCTTGACTTGAAAACATCTAACTTATCTAAGTAATTTTTAACTTGTTCTTTCCCTATTTTAGTCTCTGATCCTGTCTCATTTTCATTGGCGTTCATTAAGTTAGATGTCAATTACTACTAAACTGTTTGGTGAAAACAACCAAAAAGCCATTTAGCACTTCTGCCATTTCCACATTTTCAGTTATTGTTTTCCCCTCCTCATTGAGTAATGGGCCTACTCTGTCTTTGGTCTTGCTCCTGCTTCTAATGTATTTGTAGGATGTTTTCTTGTTACTTTTTACATCTCTAGTTAGTTTAATCTCGATTTGTGCCTTGGCCTTTCTAATTTTGTCCCTACATGCTTTCATTGTTTATATTAATCCTTTGTAATTTGACCTAGTTTCCACTTTTTGTAGGACTCTGAGTTTCAGATAATTGAAGACAAGACAATGGATATCATAATGTCACTATATAAATCCATGATATACCCACATCTTGAATAATGTGTGCAGTTCTAGTTGACCCATCTCAAAGAAAGATATTAAAAATAGAAAATGTACAGAGAAGGGCAACAAAAGTGATTAATTGTATGGTAGAGCTTCCATATGAGGAGAGATTAAAAAAAGATTGGGAATGTTCAGCTTGGAAAACAGATGACTAAGGGGGAAGGGAGGAGCGTGATATGAGAGAGGTCAATAAAATCCTGAGTGGTGTGGAGAAAGTAAATAAAGAAGTGGGTTTTTTGTTTACCCCTTCACAGAACACAAGAATGGGAGTCACATGGTGAAATGAATAGGTAGCAGGTTTAAAACAGAAAGGAAGTACTTCTTCATACAATGCACAGTCAATCCGAAGAACTCTTTGTCAAGGGATGGTGTGAAGGCCAAAAATATAACTGGGTTCAAAAACAAATTAGATATGTTCATGGAGGATAGGTCCATCAATTTCTATATGCAACCACCTGCTCTGGGTGTCCCTAAGCCTCTGATTTCCAGATGCTGGGACTGGACAACAGAAGATGGATCACTTGACATTGCCCAGTTCTATTCATTCCGTTTGAAGCATCTGGCATTGGCCACTCTCAGAAAACAGGATACTGGACTAGATGGACCAATCGTCTGACATAGTATGGCCGTTTTTATATCATTTATTCTGTGTGAACTCTGTCTGCTGTATTGATTTTAATAGTTTAGTAAATTTAAAAATGATTGGTTTTATTACTTTTTTTTTGGTCAAATGTTGAATTTTTGCTTTTTGCAGCATTGCATTGGAGGGGGTGGGGCAGCAAAAGGAAAAAAAGTTAGCATATTCCAAATATTTGGCAAAAAAGAAAAGGGAAAAAACACAAAAAGAGGCTTTATTAAACATACTAAGCTATCAAGAACAATACAGCAGAAAGATTTCACAAAGAATGAATTCAAAATAAGTTTTAACTTTTGAAAAGAAGCTTTAGAAAACTTGATGAAGACAATAAAGCAACAGAAAGTCACACAACAAACAACTGAACTTGATAACTTACAGGGCTTGAACCTAAAGATAGGGTTATTAGGTGAGCCCCCACTCAGAGTGCTGGCTCTTGTGAATCCCATTTCTATCCCCACAAATTGTACAGGGAGATGGATGAATTCTACTAGATGGCAGGGTCCTTAAAGTTAAGCATTGCATTGCTCAGCCTAAGTCCTCCTTTGTGACTGCCACCCTCAGTAACTAGAATAGGTAAAAATTTCCACTTGAGGGTGGAAGCCATTTTGGATATTTAGGATTCCCTGTACCCCCATTTGCATCTTTACCTTCTTCCATTTCTCTTCTTGCCACTTCCTATCAGATCATTTGTCGTGCAGCTGACTCAGTCTATTAGTGTGATGACAGGGAATAATAACTGATTTCCATTATGAAACTCAGGATTGAAAAAAATCTAAATATATTAAATATAGCCAATTTTAAAAATAAATACTTGTAAATGTTTCAGTGGCCATAAGGCACAACAGGAGTATTATAATCCAAACTCTGTTTTGTTTTGCTGAAGTCATTCATCACAAGTTATATTGATAAAACCACCCCTGGAGTTCATTATTGTTTGAATTGCAGTCACTGACCTTAAAAAAAAAAAGTGGTTTGTACGAACCATGACTATTTTCCATTAATTCCAAATTCTCTTTAATATTCTGAAGGGAGCAGATCTTTGGCAGAGCTTAGAGATGGTTATTTGAGTAAGCGGATTATCATATTTTTCATTTTATAATTTTCTCTTTGGAACTAAAATTACTGCCTTAAAATAAATTCCAAAATACCCATTATTACACTGCATGTCTTTATTTCTAATAGTATATCATTAAATAATTAGCTTCACAGATTTCCACAGGAGGACTTCTGTTTCAAAGTAGAAGTGGTAAAAATTATGAAGGTACCAAGAGAGTCAATACTCTGCAGAGATTTAGCAATTCTTATGCAGGGCTCAGATTTGCTAGAAAGGAAAATCTAACCGTTTTTTAATGTGCGGTAACTGAAATGAAGCAACCTTTCATGCCCACAAAGGTTTCGGGGTGTGAAAATGATAATTCAAAACATTTCCTTACATCATGAACTACTATCTGATTAGATTTTCTCTGATTAGAGAAGAGATAAAACATAGTTGTTCCTTTTATGATCCCAGATGCAAAACAAGAATTATTAAAAGGAGAAAAGGAAATAATAATATATGGAGATATCCTATCTCCTAGAACTAGAACGGACCTTGAAAGGTCATCAAGTCCAGCCCCCTGCCTTCACTAGCAGGACCAAGTACTGATTTTGCCCCAGATCCTTAAGTGCCCCCCTCAAGGATTGAACTCACAACCCTGGGTTTAGCAGCCCAATGCTCAAACCACTGAGCTATCCCTCATGATTTTAGTTTGAGTTTAAAATACACTGAGTGAACTTGAAAAGCATAAGATGCTCCATATTGGCATACACCATGAATCCAAATCCAAAGATTGCAAAAAAACCAAGCCATGACTACTGAGATTTTGCCAAAACCGAAGTACCTCCTTTGTCTTGTCTATATACAGAGGACCTGAAGAAGAGCTCTCTGCAGCTCGAAAACTTCTCTTTCACAGAAGTGGGTGCAATAGAAGATATTGCCTCAGTCACCTTGTCTCTCTATGCATAGAATTATTTAAACTATCATGGAAATGCAGCCACCTCTGATGATTCCAAATGTAGTAATAAATACTGTATTTCTATTCCATCAGTGTAAAGATATGGCAGATGGCTTAATTTGGAAGAAAATTGACAGATTTGATTGTTTCCTGTGAATGGTTTAGTTAAATAAAAGTGCAAAGCATACTGTAGCTATCATCCATCTGGTCAAAGCTAAATTTAATTTATTCCAATATATGGATTTAAAAATTGTTACTCCAATTTGTATTTAAAATATTTAGAGATGTAATTAGGAAGATATATTTGCAAGGATGTTGACTGATGTTTTAATCTAAACTTATAATTTATATATAATGACATTTTATGTTACAAAACAAGATGAAAACAACCCATTAAAACTAAAAGCAAAAAATATCTGATTACTATATCATTCTGTTCTACACATTGATATAACCTTTTTTTTTTTTTTTTGGTCCTGAAAAGAAAACTCTGGAAGATACTTAGGGACTTTAGTAAATCCTAGAGGAATCTAAGAGTCTGATTTATTTAAATAAATGAGGATTTTGGGACTTTGAGACATGATTCTACCAACACTTGCTCACATTGAATAGTGCCTTATTCTGCAAATAGTTCCACTGATTTCAGAGATGGGACTGCTCACAGAATCAAGTATTATTTAACATGTGTGAGGGTGGCAGAATCAGAACCTCTGACTTCTTTCTTTCTCTTTATAGTTTATCTGATAATTCGTCTGATTATTCAGTGCTATCTGAGATAAATGAAAATAAAAACTCAGCACATAATTAAACCAACCAACCATCCGGACATTTTTTCCATAAGCCCCACTGCTAGAACTAACCTCAAAAATGGAAAAAAAATGAAGTCTTCTTTCCCCTCTTCCTCTCTTGATTTTTGGCAATTTGGCTATCCTCTCTGCCACCCAGACTCACAGCTTTGTGCTCTGTTGTGCTGACTCTCTTCCCTTCTTCATACTTGACCCATGCAATCACCAAATCCTACTAGTTCTTCCTCTGTAACATCTTCGAAATCTATCTTTTCCCCTCCATCCCTACCTTTCAAAACCATATCCATGCAAGTCACATTATTCCCCTTTTTGTATCTATTGACTGGCCTCCCTTTCGCTTCAAAGTAAGGCTCATACTCACCTTCCAGGCCTTGCATACATCTTGGTTGTCATATATTTCTGTCCCAGTATTGCCAACCTGGGCATTCAAAAAAAAAAAAATCGATAAGTTGGCTGAAATATCTTGATATGTGTAAAATAAAATAAATAAAAAAACAAATGTATTTATTTCTCTTCTGATTTTGAGCCCTTATTGTAAATTCAGCTCATATGTTCAGGCTTTTTTCCACAACCACGAGGACTAGAAACATTTTATTAATTTATTATTATTATTATTGACGAAAGCAGAGATTCTCACAAAATCACTTGACTATAAAAGCTAAAACAAGTATCTTAAAACTTTCCATAAAACCATGAGAGTTGACAACACATCTATTCTTACCCTCACTCCCTGCACTCACCCAGAGCCTCCCTCAAATCAGTTTGTTTTGGGTTTGACTCTTCTCTCACTGATTTGGGTAATCTGGAGTAATGCTATTGAAAAATCAATAGGTTTTGTTCAGCCTGAAATGAATGGCAACATTGTCATAGGGGAGGGAGTAGGCAATGACAACACATTCTGCTAACCTCATGAGAAAATTAGATGGGGAAAGTATTAAGAAGTAACTAAAGAGTATTTATGTTCTAGAAGTAGTTACCTCAGTTCAAACAGTATTGCCAGTCAGGAAACACTATCTTTTGCAGATTCCATAGGATTAGGAATAACAAACCTGAAGAAATAAAGGTTGAAAGTCACACCACTGCTCCTACCCAGCATGCCAGTTAAAAGGACCAGAATGGCATAAAGGGACTCTAAATGCCCCTGGCACAGGAACTGGGGAAGACAGCTGGAAGTCTGCCTTCTGAGGAACCCTTCACAAGCCCTGGTGTAGGGAGTGGTAGGGGCATTTAGGAGGCAAGGCTGGACCATTCCGCACTGCAGAGATTTCATGTAATGCTTTAGCCTGAAGGCCTCTTAGGATATGTCTACACTGCAATTAAAAACTCATTGCTGGCCCATTCCAGCTGCTAAGGCTAAAGACGGTGTTTAATTGTGGTGTAAACATTCAGGCCTGGGCTGCAGCCTGAGATCGGGGACCCTCCTACATCGCTGAGTCCTAGAACCTGGGCCCTAATCATCCACACCACTATTAAACAGCCTCTTAGCCCAAGCCCCATGAGCCCAAGTCAGTTGGCACGGGCCAGCCATGCAGTGTAGATTTACCCTCTGAGGAACAGCACAGAGTCTCATTCTAGAGGTGTTAAATACAATAGATTAGAATTACTATGGAGGATGCTCACAGGTCTAACCTATACCAGCACTGTAAAAATGACAGCATAGTTAAACATGAACTGCGGTTATGATGTCATTTGTATCACTTTTTATAAAGTCTGCTTCACATTCTACTGAGGTGGGGAAAGGAACATTGTATTACATTGTGCGAGAATATAACTGCATATGGATATGAAATGCATTGTGGTGGAACAAGAAGCTGTAATGAAAGCCAAGTGTGCATCATTGCATATCAGAACATTTCCAAAATGTGTTTTGTTACTGAACTGAATAGGCATCTCTTATTTTAACAAGTGAGGTTTTTGATTTGGTAGATGACTTCTGCTTTTCCTAATAGACACCTTTTGGGGGACTGTATGGGTCACGGGATGGTCAGGTTTGCCACTTACCATTATGGCAAAGAGAATGATGTATCCTCTCTCACATAGAGGTAGACCATCCAGGAAAGGCTGACTGTGTTTTATCTGTCCTGTGGATGACAGAGGACTTAGAACACCCTTAATGTCAATCTACTTGTGTTTCATGAACACTGCATTCATAGTATCTTCAACCCCTCATCCTCAATCCCTACACACACACACACACACACACACAAACAAAACCAAAAATATCTATCCTTGTTCAATATCCAGCTTGGTTGCATATTTGAAGAAAAAAATGTAACTCATTTTCCCTCTCGTCCAGTATGAGCACACAAGTGTGTGGTGGAGGTGAAAACTTATACCAAAGGCCATCCTAAAATGAATGATAACAGTATTGGACACTGGGAACATTGTTAGTGTAATTTTCTGTTTCCTTCTAGACCAGAGGTTGGCAACCTTTCAGAAGTGATGTGCCGAGTCTTCATTTATTCACTCTAATTTAAGGTTTCGCGTGCCAGTAATACATTTTAACGTTTTTAGAAGTTCTCATTTCTATAAGTCTATAATATATAACTAAACTATTGTTGTATGTAAAGTAAATAAGGTTTTTAAAATGTTTAAGAAGCTTCATTGAAAATTAAAATGCAGAGCCCCCCGGACCGGTGGTCAGGACCTAGGCAGTGTGAGTGCCACTTAAAATCAGCTAGCGTGCCGCCTTTGGCACGCGTGCCATAGGTTGCCTACCCCTGTTCTAGACTATAATGCCCCAAATGCACTCATTTATAAACTTATCAGGTGTATATTTATCTGTTCTGAACATTTGCTAATTGTGTAGGCCTTGACAGAATTAGTCTACTTAAAAAGAATGTGTGTCAATGTATTGAAAGAAAGAGAACCCAATTTAGAATGTGATAATTTTCTAAGGTTTTTTTAAAAGGTGAGAAAATGACACAAATGGCAGCTAATGCCTAATGTGTCAATGTTGCCAGGTAACTGACTAGAGAGATGTGTCAGTGAGAGCCATCTGAATGCAATAGATTCAGCAGAAGTAATACAGCATCAGGTAGGTAAGACTAAACTCATTACTAGCTTGTATTTATCTTTTTTGAAATTTAAGAATGAAAATTTATATTTTTTCTTTGCATTTTAGCACAATAGGAATAATAAATATGTAGCTAGGGTGTACTGTGTGCTTAAGACCAAATTTTGAGATATTTTAAACATTGTAGTAGTTATTCAGAGGGGGATAGGTATCCCTCATAATTATTAAAGAGATTAGGATAATTAAAATAACCCACCCTGATTCATATATATTCACAGATTAGGCCCTAATATAACAAAGCACAAGCACTTAAGCATAAACTTAGCATATGTCAATGGAACTAATCATATGCCAAAAGTTAAGTATGAACTACTTAAGTAGTTTGCTGGATCAGAGTCTAAAAAAAAAAGCAGAATTTATTTAAGAACATATGAATAGCCATACTAGGTCCATCTAGTCCAGTATCCGGTCTTCCAACAATGGCCAATGTCAGGTGCTTCAGAGGGAATGAACAGAACAGTCAGACAATCATTGAATAATCCATCCTGTCATCCACTCCCAGCTTCTGGCAATCAGAGGCTAGGGATACCCAGAGCATGAGGTTACATCCCTGACCATCTTGTCTAATAGCCATTTATGGCCTTATTTTCCATGAATTTATCTAATTATTTGTTGAACCTTGTTATAGTTTTGGCCTTCACAACATCCCCTGGCAATGATTTCCACAGGTTGACTGCATTGTGTGAAGGAGTACTGACTTTCATTTGTTTTAAACCTGCTAGCTATTAATTTCATTGGGTGACCCCCGATTCTTGTGTCACGTGAAGTAGTAAACACTTCTTTATTCACCAATGATTTTATAGACCTCGATCATATCCCCTCTTAGTGGTCTCTTTTCCAAGCTGACAAGTCCCAATCTTTTTAATCTCTCTTCATACAGAAGCTGTTCCATACCCTTAATCATTTTTGTTGCCCTTCTCTGTATCTTTTCCAATGCTAATATATTTTTGTGGGAAGGAGGGCGGGGGCGGTGACCAGAACTGCATGCAGTATTCACTGTGTGGATGTATCATGGGTTTATATAGTGGCATGATATTTACTGTCTTATTATCTATCCCTTTTCTAACAGTTCCAAACATTCTGATAGTGTTTTTGACCGCCATTGCACACTGGAACAATGAGGAGTCCGGTGGCACGTTAAAGACTAAACAGATTTATTTGGGCATAAGCTTTTGTGGGTAAAAAACCCATTTCTTCAGATGCCACTGGACCCCTCGTTGTTTTTGTGGATACAGACTAACATGACTACCCCTCTGATAATTGCACACTGAGCAGATGTTTTCAGAGAACTATCCACAATGACTCCAAGATCTCGTTCTTGAGTGGTAACAGCTAATTTAGATCCCATCATTGAGGCTGGTTAGGATTCATTTAGTCATATTATTTTCTATTAAAGAGTATTCATATTGCCACTAACTATTTTTAATAAAAGGTAAAAGCCTGAAATAATCAAATTTTAGTATGAATGAGTATTCATTTGAAAACTCAAACTTGTAGTGTGCTGTTAATTATGCTGCTTATCTGGAAAAAAAAAAGACAGTCATCCATTCAGAGAACAGAAATCATGACATGTGACTTAGATGACCAAAGGGGAGTTCAAATAGTATTTTAATTGGGAAAGGAACATTTAAGTATCTAGAAAGAATCATATACTGTGAATAATAAACAGAGAAAAGCAGGAAAAGTAACCAATAAAAAGGTGTAAGAAGGGCTACATTACAGCTATTGTTATTACAAAGAATGTCATGAATTCTCAGTGTGACAGCACGTAATGTGAAGTTACCCACTCAATTTAGGGCACCCTGCCTATACCCAACTGAGGGCTCAAGGCTTGACCCAGTCAATTTAGGCACCCCCCACCCTTTTCCTTACTGAGGGCTCAGAGGGTAAGGCATCTTACCCTTTCCCACAGGACTCAGGGAGAAACCTGGTCAATTTAAAAACCATCCCCTACACACAAGGCTTGGGGCTCTACAGATCTGCATGACCTTTTCCCAGTGAAAGAGCCTTATACAGCTGTGCTCTAAACATCTATTTATTAGCAACACACAGAACATATATACCAAGCAAATCTCTTATGCTCACCACTCCCTATATACAAATTTCACCCAATGGCCAGTCAGGATCCACTCATCTCCGGGTTCCTGGAGATGCCTCTGAACATCACGGTCCTGCAGGGGTCAGAATTACAACAGCTTGATGTTGAACTGTAGTCTGGAAATGGCTCCCAAAGAGCATTGTTTTTCATTTACATCATATAGGTAAAACTAGTATTCAGTAAATTTATCACATTATCCTTCAAATTCAGTAAATTTATCACATTATCTCACATTCCTAAATAACGAAAATTTTAACCAATTACACACTGGCACCTATGTGTCCTCTTTCCTGTCCACGTTTTTTTTGTTTGGTTGGTTTTTTTTTACATTTTATCTTTCATGCCCAATCTGTAACATAGTTGTGACTTTCTCTATTTGTGCAGATGATCAGTATAAAATGCTGGTCAGAGCTTATCTTACCATTTGTTGAGTCTCTTTCTGTAGCCTCCCTAATTTCCCAGCGTCTTTACAACCTTGGCGGTTATAACTCTCGTTAGGGATATTCCTGAGGTGGGGGTGCTTTATCAGCAGCAGAATATTCTTCCCCCCCTCCCCCTCCCGATTGTAGTGGTAAAGTCCCTGAGTTTCACCCAAGGCTGGTTTAATATGGGGTGGGGGGGAGGAAGGGATCAGGTCTCAAGGCTACAAATTCTCCATAGAAAACATTAAATATATAGGGCCAGGTCCATCAGACCCACGTATAATCACATGCAGCTGGTCATTCAGCACATTATTCACCTGGATCTGCTGCTTATGGACTGTCAGGATTCCTTCCCCACTCTGAACTCTGGGGTACAGATGTGGGGACACACATGAAAGACCTCCTAAGCCTATTTTTACCAGCTTAGGTTAAAACTTCCCCAAGGCACAAATTCCTTTCTTGCCTTAGTATCGCTGCCACCACCAAGTGATTTAACCAAACATTCAGGGAGGGTCACTTGGAGACCTACCTTCCCCAAATATCCCCCCAAACCCCTACACCCCTTTTCCTGGGGAGGCTTGAGAATAATATCCTCACCAATTGGTACAGATGAACACAGACCCAAACCCTTGGATCTTAAGAACAATGAAAAATCAATCGGGTTCTTAAAAGAAGAACTTTAATTAAAGAAAAAGTAAAAGAATCACCTTTGTAAAATCAGGATGGTAAGTACTTTACAGAATAACAAAAAACTCAAAAGCACAGTGGATTTCCCCTCTAGGCAAAACTTTAAAGTTACAAAAACAGGGATAAATCTCCCTCTTAGCACAGGGAAAATTCACAAGTTAAAACAAAAGGTAATCTAACACATTTCTTTTCTGCTATTACTTACTATTTCTGCAAGACTAGCTGCTTAGTTCAGATATAGCTAGGGAGATGCATTTTCCCCTGCCCTGTTTCCTGGCTGTCTCCAAGAGACACAGACAAAAAACCTTCCCCACAGATTTGAAAGTATCTTCTCCCCTTATTGGTCCTTTTGGTCAGGTGCCCCCAGGTTATCTGAGCTTCTTAACCCTTTACAGGTAAAAGAGGGATTTTATGCTACCCTTAGCTGTATGTTTATGACACGGACAATGGACTTCTCAGTTCACTGGCAATTCCAAAACATTGAATAAACCATTGTTTTGTGTTGCACAAAATGTTTTATTCAAACTGAAATAAAATGCTTTCCTCTCATTTTGAGTCTTTAATGTTTAATTTTATTTTTTTAAATCAAAAGGAAATGTCTAAACAGTTTCAAATTGAAAACTCAAAATTTTGAGATCAAAACAATTTAAAAAAAATGTTTTGACAAACAAATTTGACATTTCAGTGTCATCAGATATGCATTTTTCAACTAAAAATGTTTCAGATGAAAAATTTCACTTCTCTCTCTCACTTACTACTCTTTTTCCTGGTTGGGAACTCAAAAAGGAGTGGGCTTGGGATTTTAGCCATCTCTATTGAAGGTGAACTGGACTTGGTATATTTTTGAGTAAGACAATTATACTAAAAAATACCCAGAGACTGTCACCAATTTCTCTTTAATAGGAAACTAACTCTGCCACCATTCAGCAAAGGGCAATAATATACTCTTGTTTGCTTTCCATGCTACATCACCCTTCTTACTCCCCCACAGAGCATATAACTAATATTAATGCTGACATTCACCTTATACCCCTCCAACTATGCTATCTGTGAATTTGGCTCAATGTGTTTCTCTATACTTGTGCAAGCTCAGTACAATTTTGACATGCTGGGGCTGCATTTTGAAAGGTTGGAGCCTATGCTAGACCTGCAACAAAACATGCAGACACCAATCCTGCCTGCAAATTGTATAATACCTGAGTATGGAAAAGGAATTTATGCACCTGTGCATTTTGTGCAGATACAAATTAGGCATCAGCCTTTCAGAATTTGACTACAGCTGTTTAAGTGATGGGAATAGTTGAGTACCTAAAGTTAGAATGTAGAACACACCGCTAGTGACCTAAAGGTTAGATTTCCCATATGCTGCTAATGAAATTAACTGCATTATTTCCATCAATAGCAGAATCAGGTGTCTAAGTGTGCATCTGTCTGAAAAGGTGTACCATGTACTAAGAAAGACATTCAGACTTAATTCTGCAGCAGATTAATTTAATTTTTTTCAAGTGGCATTAAAATATTTATAGTTTTGCTATGTATTCCCCCAAAAGTGGTGCCTATAAACAGACAATAGCAGACTTTGTATTTTGGCAGATTAGCTACAAGCAGAATCTATAAATTGCAGGTCTGCACGTCTAATTTCTACTGTAGAAAGCATTACCAAAAGAAAAACATAAAAAGGCAAAAAGAGGAGAAATAAATAGTATCAATGGAATTCAAGTAAAAGCTCAACAGGCAGTGGTTCATTTTGTTGTCCACCGTGCATTTAAGTTGTCCAGAAGTCTTAGGCTCCAAACTTTGATGAAAATAATTTTTGGGGGAAAAAACAAGTGTTTCTATTTCTCCATGGACTCCATGCATCTGAAGAAGTGGGTTTTTTACTGATGAAAGCTTATGCCCAAATAAATCTGTTAGTCTTGAAGGTGCCACTGGACTCCTCGTTGTTTTTGTGGATACAGACTAACATGATACAGGGTTAAGACAACTATTCTTCCAGTTGTAAATCCCTCCATTCCAATGCCCTTCTCAAAGTATCCCTAGCTGATCCCTAGGTACCGACTTTAAAAGCCCAAAAAAAACCCTACTAGAATGCAGCCTTGAACAAGGCTGTATCTTGTCTGCTTCTGCATATTTGATTAAGAACTTCCACTAAATGTCTAAGCATTTGAACAGTGATAGAACAGTGTGGATCTTTGCTATGGCCCATATCCCTATTCCTCCCCACTGAAAAAAAAACCTCTGACCTAAGAACCCGCTACAAGCATCTGGGTAATCCCTAATGCTACTGGCAAAGGCAAAGACTCAATAGATGACTAGAGATGGTAGATGCTGCCAGCCCACAGGTTGCCTGAGACATCATGTATTGCACTATCTGCACTTCCAGAATGGACAACAACATGGACAGGCCTTCCCTTCTCTGAAATTCCACAAAAATCATTAAAACTCTAGTCATAGGCCCAAACATTAGTGGTGCTACTGATCTCTTTACTACCTTGAGAGCCATCACATGCAAGGTTACAGAGTGCTACCGACATCCACTCTGGTTCTTTGTTGGCTCATGGGGCCAGGTCCTGATGTGTCCAACTGAAATCAGGACAATGAATTGACTATGCCATTATCTATCCCAGGCATATGTTTGGCAGAGAAACACGTTAAGATTTAAACACTAACGTAAATGCCCTTAGCAACCTCATAACCTTCGGTGCTCTGGAGGACTTGCAATTGATAAAATTTACTATTACCACGTTGCCACTCAAAAAACTCTTGTGTTTGCAAATCTGTTCCCCAAATAGTTACTGCTACCAAAATGGGAAAAAATCCTTTCCTGTCCCCCTTTGTATCCTATCTGAGGGCCATTTCTGGCCATACCACCTGTTTTTGCAAAATACTCAAACTTTTCCCTCCAGATGCATCTGAAGGAAGCTTTAAATCTGCCTCTATCATTCCTTCCTTCCTCCAAAAAGACATTCCATTAAACTGGATAAGAAACTGTTCTCAAACCCCCAAATACTCCATCATCTCTGTATTAACCCTTATAAAGTGGCTGGGCTTTGCTATTTCCACAGTGGCAGCTCAATCCAGTGCAAAATCCCTGCCCTAGGACCACCACTCGGCATGCAAAGCTAAGATGCCCAATAATTGACTCTAGCTCCCACAATGTAACCTTTTTTACTGCTCTAGTCTTCACAATCAATCCCAAAGTTTCTCTCATCTTATCCTGGGGGAGTCTAGGTATAGCAGCCCATGCATCTAAGACAGTCCCCAGATAGGGCAGCTTCATAGAGGGTCCCTTTGTTTTTCCATCGGCCAAAGGTTCCATCAACCTACCAGCCCAGGCCTGGAATGTAACCAGTAGGGTGGAACCCTCCTCAGGATCTGCCTTGCCTGCAAACAAGAAGTCATTCAAATAGTGTACCACTTGGTACAAACCAGACTTCCATACTACTGCCTGTTTCAGTATTACACAGAATTTTTCAAACACTGAGCAGGAAATGGATAATCTAATTGAAAGTGACTTATTAAAATAAAACTGACCGTCAAAACAGAAACCCAAAAGGGTAAAACTGGAAGGATTTACTAGCAGTATTTGGAAAGCCAACTTGATGTCACATTTTGCCACCGCACCCTCACCCTCTCTTGCCCCCCCCCCCCCAGCCACAGGTCTTAATCATGAGAACAATCTTATCAAAGGAAGAACACTGTGGTAAACATAATTCGGTGTATATGACCATTTACTGAATTACCCCAGGGGTATGACAAGTGGTGGATCAAACAGGTGCCTGCTTGGAAACCAAACTCAGGGGAGAAACTCAGACATTCTTCACAGTTAAATGATTGAATAGACCTGAAACTGTTAGCATTTTCCCCCCCTGTGCAATCTTTTCTTACAGTGTGCCCCTAACTCCTCTATTGGTTTCAAATTTTTAGACATTGTATGACCTCTTACTTCCATATAGGGAATCCTAAACCCTGACGCAAACCCTTCCCATAACTGTGCCCTATCTGTCTTGTTAATAGAATCTCAAAGTAATACCCATAACACATTGATTTTAACAGACAAAGGTTGTTCCATTAACCCCATGCCAGCTCCTCCATCCCCACTTTCCTGACCTTCATCCACAGTTTTGTATCCTGGGGTCTTCCCCAAAAGCTACAGCCATTGCAAGCTGTGTGGGCCCCAAAGTACATGTTGCAGGCATGTTTAAATTTCCAGATGTTCTGAAAAAAGACCCATTCTCATTAAAAGCCCAGCAAGTGTTATTCAGCGCATCGGTGTGGTGAGTTTGCCGAGTGATCAATAGGCCTCTTTCAGCGTGAACACCTGGCTCCCCTGGTATCATCCACTCCAACCAGTGCATCTGATGTGGGATGTGACTGTCCCACTAAATCCCAGCCTGTGTTGCACCTCCAGCTCAACTTAGTTTAACCAAGCCACGACCCCCAAATGTACTATATGCTTGCCTGATTATATTCATATACTTGGACAACACTGGGCTTCTTTCCAAGAATTGCTCTACCCACTATCTATCATAGCTTCCCTGTGGAGCCATCACAAAATGTCTATTTATTCACCTCTCAATATCTTATCTTTAGTATTGGAGAGAAGATGACCTCCCACTGGGTCTGACACTTCTGCTTAGCCATATTCCTGGCTAATCTGCATGGAACCCGGAACATACTGAGGCCCCTTGGATACTCCCGGAACAACGATCCTACCCCATGAATTAACATTCCCTGTTGGGGGAGAGAGCTTCTGAAATTTTCTTCTGTATTAATGACTCCCACCCCACTGAATGGGAACTGCACCATCTGGTTATCTCCCATATCCCAAACCTGAGCCCTTGCAGGATGACTGGGACCACCTCTGCCAGACTCCACTCTGAGATAAGCCCCCAACAGTTTACCTAATTGTAAATTAGTCTGCAACAGATATGAAAAGCTATTGACCTTTGAGGTAGTCGTACACCTTTGCGGTAGTCGTGCTATCCTTAGCCACCCAGGGCCCCGCCCCCACAATATTGTAGGTCCCTCCCCCTGCTGAGCCTTATTTCAATAGACTGCTTGTTTCAGTAGCTACAGCCTGGGTGGGGTAAGTGGCTTCCCCTCCCCCCCCCGCTTGTATCCCCAGTTGGGAGCCGTAGGTCATATCCCTTTGTCATGCCACTCCTCCTCTAAGATTCCCAAATGTGGCATTGGACGAGAGGTGGTTAAAAATCAACATTCCCAAATCCACCATCCTACTCCCTCCCACCCGAAAGGCTCTTCCATGTGTGTAGCACCATGCTATCCTCAGCCATGCCTGTTAAACTTCTCTCCCTTGAATTCTCTTGCCCCTCAGCCACCCTTTGGTGTCTTTCTACCTCACCCCTACCCACCATCTCAGTCTCCAGATAACCACAGCTACAGTTATATTTGGCACTTGGAAATCATGATGCAATACAAATACTTAGAATGAAACGAGTGAACCCTAGCACTCTAGGGTAAGTGGCTTAAAAGAAAATATTTCCACCCCTAAATAGGTGAGCTGTAAACTCCCTTCTGCTCCCTGTGTCTGTCTTCAAAGGATTTGCTGCTGTACTTGAGCAGGAATTGTAGGTTTAGTTATTAAATGTCTCTTGTGAAGCTGCTCAGGGGTCTGCACAATCATTTAAAATACAAAATGCTTTAAAATGTAATAAAAGCATATAAACAGGAAAAAAAGATGGCTGGTATGGTGTCATTTTAAAAATGGAGAGTGACTCTTATATAAAATTCCAATATGTAAAAACTAAAGAGTATTGAATGAGGTAATGATTACCAATATAGCAAGCTAAAAAGTTCATGAAGGTCAAACAAAAATACATTTGTTTGTATGATTCTCAAAATCCTACCTATTCCCCATACCTAAGAAAAAATACTGGATTCTGTTTAATGTTAACCGTACAGGATGAATTGACAATACAATTAAATGATCCAAAAAAGTGTAATCCAAAAAAGTCTAATAAAAGAAAACTATTTTACATAGCCAGATGGGGATGTTATTAAATATGTAAAACACAAGTGCTGCAATCTTTAACCCAGTGGCTAAGTAAAAGAGGTGTTTGTAACTTTTGAGAAACAGTATTGATATCTTCAGGGGCTCTTAGGGATGAATCTGTAATTCATAATTTATTCATGTTTTCTGCTGCTCCTCATGAAAAATGAATAATATTCTACATATTCTACAGGCAGAGATGACTAGTAAGTGGCTTTTTGTATAAAATTAAATCTGATCTATAGGACTGAACATACAAATAAATATAGCCAAGATCTAATTTTTCTGAACATTTGTCATCTCTAGCAAAAAGGTCTCTTTGTGTAGATACTTATTTGCATGCTGAATTCTTTTAAAGTCAGTGGGACTCTGCAGTACTAATGATTCACCTTTGCAGACTCTTTGCCTAACTTCTTGAAATACACTGCACACATAACCCTACTAGAATATTACAACAAAAAGTGAACTGTCAGTAATCTATTTGGCAAGGATCAACTGAGAGAGTATGCTAGAACACCAGTGTTCATAAACCCTTGCAAAATAAAAAACAATTTCCCGATTTGGGAATTAGAATTCCTGGTTTGTCTGGCTGTTACTTTGTTTTCAACCACGAAAAGTAACATCTGACTGTTCTCATGGGAAAGGTTTAGACTAGAGTTTACATAGTGATATCTGGTTTTGTCCAGTAACGAAAATGATTTCCCATTGACTTCAAAGGCATGTGATCATCAAGAATTCTCAAATCCTAAAATTCCATAGAAAAATGTCTTCCCACTAGCTGTACACAGGATTATATAAACATTTGTCTGTTACCCAAGTGTGCTATGTTGTAACTCAGATGAAGTTGTACAGCAGTTGTAACTCTAAAACAAACTACAGAATACAAATAAAAACAGAAGTTAAATTAGTAACAGCAGAAAATTTTAAATATATAATATAGATGAACAGCTTTGAATAAACTAGATGGCTTGCTTCAGTCTTCTATCTGAACTCACATGTCATTTTCTGACAGAAAAGCTTACAGATAGCCATGCTTCCATATGGAGCAAAAGACAGAAAGGTCATGGTCACCATTATCATTCATCAAGTCGTTATTGACTTACTATCTCTTCAGCTTACTTAGGGGGGGGTCATATTGATCAGCTTCTGTCAGTCTCAGTAAGCCTCAGCCCATAGAATTAAAAGGGGATTTTAGTGCCACAAGTATTACAAACTGAATTGACCTGGAGGATGCAAGACAACAGTCAAAGCCAAACGTAAGTAATAGTGCACGTCACTCTATAGGAATATATTAAATGACATGCATTTGTGCAGTCCAAGCGGCTTAGGAAAAAGAAATTGTTCCTGTCAATGCCTCTTTTACTGCAATGCAGCTTTTGTCAATTTCTCTAACTTATTCATTCAAGTTACAATTTTCCCAGCTTAAAGTAAAAACTTCAATGTGAAATAAAATACATCTATTTGTGAAGAATATTTTATATATTTTAAATGAGCAAACAATTAACCTAGAAGCTGCCATCTTGAAGTCTAATGCAGTTTAGGACACAGGAAATGTTGTTCCACATATAAAAGTATTATAAAAGCAGGAAATTCTTAGTTATTGACAAATATGGTCCAAATTGATTGAGAATTTGGTACAAACCCCAGTTTCATTATTCAATTTAAAAATAAAATAATAATAATAATAATTAACTACCCTTACCTAATAACTCTGAAGGTCTCCTGGCTTCCTGAATCAGTAATGTGCTAAGTAGCACTTCCTATGTATCAAATTATAGCATTAAACAACTTCCTTCTGGGAAATATCAGTAAAATAACATGTGTCACTGAAACATCGGAAGCACTCTCAGTTACAAAGATACTGAAAAACTGGCAGGTATTTCAGAAAACTGTTTTGAAATTGCACTTTTAAATATTTAAGACTTTTTTGGTAAATATTTATCTGAATAGTGGCCTGATCCCACTCTCATTAAAGTCAATGGGAATTTTGTCACTCACTTCAATGGGAACAGGCCTTTACATGTCCGAAGTAATTACTACAATTTCTCTTTAATTTCCCTTAAGGCTCCTAGTCACGTCATGCCAACAAGGAAATACAATTTAGTCTTAATATGCCAGACACAATAAGAAAGCTACTTAAAAAACAACCCCCCATAAAGCCTCACTTATTGTTCCTTGTTCTGAAGGAAAAAGCACTGCACTGAAGTGAAGGAAAGGGATAGCAGCTCAACAGAAACTGCAAACATACCCACTTCAGTCTGAGAACCAGATTCATTTGCACTGGTATAAAACAGGGATTACTTCACTAATGTCATTTTACTTACACCAGGCACAGAAGTAATAGGGAAGGAGAATTAGCCCTGACTTTTTAAGTATGGTCTCTTCAAAGGAGGCCACGTTCTTCCTGTTGGTGGTTCTCTACTGTTTGATCAAATGCCAGGATTTCTAAATGTCAGCTGCAATATCCACATCTTTAGGTGAAAGCTTGAGGCTATCTAAAATGTGTTTATCGCCAGAAAGTGAGTATGTAAAAATGTCACTCAACAGATCTGCTTCCCCTGTGTATTCAGGCTCACACCTGCTTAGTTTAGCTTTCACTACATTTTACTGAAGAGCTGACATAGCTATGGGAAAGGTAGTAAGACTCTCTCTCTCTCTCCCCCCCACCCTCCCCCAAGCAGAATTTCTAACTAGTTCCGATTCTAGAATTTTTATTACTGGTGAAAATGCAGAAGCCAGACTGATTTTCAGGCTAGGTTGGCTGTTACTACCCTCACTCCTCTTCCCCCTCCCCACCCCACCTTGTTACTTGTGAAACTAAGCACATTTGAGGTCACAGTTTGTACACAGGCACTTTTCAATATATAAACACACCAAAAAAAAAAAACCCACCATTTTTGGACACCTCCCCTTGTCAACATAAATATTACATTACATATTGCTTCTGATTTTAATCTGAGGGGTATTCATACACTGTGTCTAGCACAGCACAGTTGAATTTCATAACTATCAGAAGCAGTTTATAACTTTGACTCATCAAGAACTTGGAGACAATGAGCCAGATCCAGCCTATAAATCATACCAGAACTTGTTAGTTATGTCTAAGGTAACACGAGTGGAAGGCACCAAGCTTTTTAATTTAATGCCTATGGAAATTTCAGACCTCACACATCATATAGCAGGGTAGTGAGCACAAGCCATACTGAAAATTGGTTCTCTTTCCGAGGTCACTTTTAAAAAAAATATCTTTTCCAAAGACCTTATAACCCATGACATTATCCAAGCCTAATCCAGATAAGTTATTCTTCTCTAAAGAAATTATTGGTATATCTTTCTAGCCTTTACAGGGCAAAAGATCTACAGCCACATTGCTCCATCCTTCTATATCATGCACAATTCCCTTGTGAACGGTGGCTTTTCCCTTCAACACGCATAGTGGATAAAACAGCATTTAACCATGTCAACTGCACCCCTTCATAATCCTTGACAAGGCTAACAGTAAAAAAATTCATGATGAGGAAAACAATGCATTAGCACTCTCCTTTTACACTAGTGTATTCCTATTCAACTAATCATATCTTATAATTGTTCTATTTCACAGCTGTACATTCAAGTCCGTTATTACAAAATCACCCAATACCACTCATGCCTTTAACACATTTTAGAGAGCATAGCCATCATTTTCCATACACTCTTGTGTTTAGGTACAGCTAAATATACTTCAGCAGAATCCATATTTCCGCATGCAGTTGTACTATTGTTAACCATAGCACTTTAGTGTGCAGTCTCAGGGAATGTTCACTTTTCTGTTCATCCTCGTGGTTCTTAAGAACCAGAGGGGCAACAATCCCTACTGAGCAAAGGCAAGCTCAGCTATTGTCCAAATGGCTTTGTGGTTTGGGGGAGGGCTTAATTGTCCTTTCAGCACATTCTTAAAGTTCTTTGTAGTCTTACATTAAACAAGATTTTGTATAAAATAGGAAGATTAAAATAAAAAACTTTAGAGAACTCATGATACTGAAAACAGAGGTGTCATCTGGTAGTCTACACACTTGAAGCTACCCATTGGGAAGAGAGACAATAGAGCCAAGAAAACATCCCGCATCTCAGGACTGTAGTTAAATGTAGGGGTTGTTTCATAGTTGATGCTTCCTATTTCAGCTACACCTCTCCCCCGATATAACGCGACCCGATATAACACGAATTCGGATATAACGCAGTAAAGCAGTGCTCCGGGGGGGGCGGGGCTGTGCACTCCGGCGGATCAAAGCAAGTTCAATATAATCCGGTTTCACCTATAACGCGGTAAGATTTTTTGGCTCCCGAGGTCAGCGTTATATCGAAGTAATGAATTTATTTCCACAGTTAGGATAAATGTATCCTCCAGCAAGGATTTTGAGACTTCTACAGCAGATGAGTTTATTATTTGTTGATGTCCTTCTAGATTAAATGGAAGAGTTATCTTTCATCCGATGCCCTTATATCATTAACTAGTTGTGCATTTCCCCTTTTTAGCTCATCTTTATAGTGACTGCCCTGCACGGAAAGCAGGGGATTGTCCAGGCTTGCCAGAGGAAGACAGTAGTGCTTTATGGCAGGGACTGCGGAGAACAAGGTCAGAAACTGCTGCAAAAAGGTGGTGTTGGTCAGCTTTGCAGCACTGACTCACCCCCTTGGAATGTAAAGGTGGAAGTCTTTAAAGGTGCAAGCTCTGGCATTGGAAACCCCTTTTTCCATGCAGCAGGCAAGGCAGATTCAAGCACGTGTGTGAGATATGCTTTGGGACCCATTCGGCCCATTCTTTCCGGAGTGGTAGCGGACGATCACAAGGAGAAAACAGGATTGGGGGTGGGTGGAGTGCCAACTGCAGGTTTGGCTCAGCTGAAGCAGGTAATGAGGTGCAGAACACAGGCAGGGTAGGGAGGCAAGCTGGGGGCAGTCCAATGGGCATGGGTACCATTGGCAATTAGGTTTAAGGTGTTCAGAGTTTCCTATGGTATTACCCTAATAAAGCACATGTGGCATATTTGGGAGGGTTAACTTTGGGGTTTTGGATCCCCTTTTCCAGGAGTAGCACCAATGTAAGGTAAAAAAAAAATTAATCAATTGCCTATAAGGAACCTAAGGGTTCATTCCCCCCCCCCTCTCCACCCCTGGGTTCAATCTCCAACAGCACTTCAAAGGAATATCGAGTAATACATCACCTTTCATACCCACAAGGTGGATCCATTCACACTACAATCAAGCAGGTGGCCTGGCAAAACATTGGGGTACCCCATGCAGAAGACAAAATAGAGGGCCCTTCCACTACATTAGCATACTTGGGTATCGAATGAACACAAAGGCAGGCATATTACAGCTCCCTCCCAATAAAAGTATGTTTTTCTGGTATGACAACATGGCAGGCCAAACTTCCACTGCACGCAGGGTTACAAAGTTAGTGAGTGAATTTGTGTCACAGTGTTTAAGCCTTAACATGTTTTCCTTCCAAGCACATGCCTGCCGTTGGAAGATGGCATCATTCAAGTAGATGCTGCGTTCATTGGGGGGAAAGGGAGTTCACCGATCAAACTTGGGGGGTAACTTGTTTTTGGGCTGCTATACAAAAGGCCACTGAAAGATGTCTGGGACCCCGACTAGGTGTGGGGGAGGAAGCAGCCAAGCTAATTGCTGGCACCTCCCTGTGGCAGATGTCCAGCGCAAGTACTCCATAGGGAAGGCATCCAGAGACCAGATAAATGGTCTGGTAAAGGACTTAAAAAAGAGGTGCTAGTTAAAAAAAATAGAACGGTTTGGGGCTCCTATGGTTGGAACGGCAGGGAACCAACCCCCCTTTCTTATAGCCCACCTTACCCCTCCTACGGGGGAGGGGGGGAGAGGGAAGAGAGTAGATAAGATCCCAGCAATGGATTTTCTGGAGGGACTGGATGGAAAAAGAGGAGGAACTAGTGGAAGCCCCCCACCTGGGTAATTACAAAACAAACAGGATTTACCTGCACTGTACACTGTTATCTGCCAGGTAGTCCCAGATATCTAATAATAAAGTTAGGGCCTGATTAAATTCATATCAAGTATCTCCTGTCCTTCTTTCGGTATAGCTGGACAATCTCCTTTCCCAATTGCTATTAATCACCTTTTTCTTCTCTTCTCTTCTCACAAATTGCTTGTAATCCCCACATTGTTTCATAACTTTTTGTATTTATAAAACCGTTAATAACACTGTTGTATTCAAATGAAATTTTTGATGACTTGTATGCAACCTGAGCCATTCACATTCAAACTTTCCTCTTGCCAACTCAGTCTCTTCACACTCTTTCACCTTGTACTATCACTTACTTTGAATTCCCTCTTTCTTGTTTTTACAGAACAGGCTTTGTTCTACTTTTTCCTTATTGAGAGTAAGCTTCACTCCAAGAGCAACAAGTTTAAACTTAATGTAGTATTATCGTGTAGGGATTTTATTAACCTGAAAAACAATTTAGTCCAGATATTCAAAACTGTTTGTTTTGATAAATACAGTAAATCATGAAATGTAGTTTGAATCCACAAACTGTTTTGCTCAAATTTCTAGAATTTGTAATTTAAATAAATTTTGCTAGTGTTTTGATATATAGATATGTTTTTTAGAAAAAGATTAGCAGCAATTATTTAACAAAAAGTCCAAAAGAACAGACTAATTTTACTAGGGGCAGCAGTTTAGCAGATTTGGCAGCAGTTTAGAAGTACAATGAGTTCTCTAAGACTCTGTTAAGAGTTCAAAAGAAATAATCAAGCAGTAATATCCCTCAAAGCTAATACAGGCTACATTTTAATAGCATAGAACTAAAGGAACCAAGATGTGTAGAGTAGGAGAAACAGAAGGTCACATGTTGTCCACCCTGTTGCTCTTATATATTTAGTCATATGAGGAGACAAAAGGCCAACCGGTGCCCTTCAACAGGGACAATGAGTAAAAAATATGAATGTGTGTTCACATTTTAAGGCCTGATGATTGCAACATTGCATGACTGAATTATTGGTATTGTCTATTCCTTGGAGTCTATAGGAATAGGACGGTGTCTCAAAGTCATTTGAGAGTTCTCTAGTGGCACTCACAAAACTATTGAAAGTAACAATATTCTGGCTCCTATACACTGTTTTCATATATCACCATAATGTTTTCATAGCACCTCTGAGATAAAAAGAATTTAATAATTTCAAAATCATTCCACATCAACACTAACAAGGCACACGGGCAACTTATTCCCAATTAAATACACATAGCTTAATATGCCAAACATTCAGAGGATAGAATGATAGATATCAGCAAGAATCTATTCTTTGTTACTAATTACTACAGCTATTCCAAGGCTGAGCAAGACAGCTATGAAAGAATACCTACTTTGAATAAGTTAAATGAAAGTCATGTTCTGATCCTCTCCCATTTCAATTATATTGAAATGGAATTCCCCAGGGCAGTCCATCAGAACCCGGCCTGTGATTCAGCCAAATTGATCTAATCCCACTCATTTTTGCAAAAAATTACAGGTTTGATGAACCAGCATTGACAAATCCATTTTGTTGGAAAATTTGTACTCAGCTCTATCGGTATGTGAGCTGTGTATGAGAAAAGGAAGCAAAGTTGTATGAAACTTACATAGCAGAACCTACAACCATGTGAAATTTGCCTGATTTCTGATTTTGTTGCAAATTCTGGGTGCAATCCTGTGTCCATTGAAGTCTATGGCAAAACGTCAATGGAGACAAAAACTTAAAACCTGGCTAAAACACAGAGGATATGGAAAAGTTTCCCCAGATTTGTGATTTTTATTTTTCTTTGCAAGTTTTTGGAGAATCAAAGTTAAGCTTCAAGAGAACTTATGCTGAATGTTGGATGAATCTAGGCAAAAGTAAGGGTTTCCATTTAAACCCACAGAAAGTGATTTTCACATTGTTTCAACCTGAAAATGATCAAAATTTGATGTTTTTAAATTGATGGGTTTGTTTGAAGCCAAAACTCAAAATGAAACCAGAGTGTTAGGAGGTTGAGAGAAGTGTTGAAACTGAAAAACCCAAAATGCAAAAAAGTTCACATGAACCACTGCAAGCTGAAACCACAGTTTTCAGAGCTCTAGGGATAAATTCCCTATAGCCCATAATACCCCAAGATTAAAGCCCATAATACCTATTATTTTGTATTGTCACTTCAGTGAAAAAAAATACAGGCTAGCTAACAGAAAATACCTAGATAGCCTGAAAGCAAACAAGGAGAATTATATGTTTAAAATGACACTAGTAGCAAACAAAATACATCTCATATATGAGAAAAGAAACTAACAAACATGACATCTGTAAAAATGAAAAAGTTCATCCCATCAAATTCATCCCAGACTGAACTCCATCGATTTAAACCAGAGGGAAAACATGCCAAAATATTTGAGCAGTGGAAATTTTTTAACATATAAGAATATTAACTCAAATGACTGCTTCTATACTTACTGAAGGTGTCACATTTACAATGTGGTAACTGCTTCAATTCAGATTTACTTTTTCAATTTCCTTGATTTCAAAAGCAGTTAGGAACCCAGGAACTCTTAAAAATCTCAATAGGCATCTGTCTGCATCTTTAGTTACCTACATACTTTTTTAAAAATCTGGCCCAATGGCCTTCATATCTCCTATGGGAGCTATACTTTTAGGGTATCCCCTACTGCTGCCTCCAATGCTTGCTTCTGGGGTTTTACAGGGTAGATTCTAGGAGAAGCCCAGTTAGCTCTGTCCCCATACCCTCTTTCCACCACACCATCTGCTGGAGCATTTCAGACTAGTTCACACAGTCACTCAAGGGAAAGGTCCTGGATCTGTCCAAAATCTCTATGCCCCGATGACTAAGTCAACCCTTTTACAAAATTGCAAATTGTTCACCTGGGTAAAAGCTATCATGCCCAGTGGCTGCCGAAGTGTGTCAGCGGGGCATCAGCTGGTTCCAAGCCAACTCAAGATCAACTTACTATTTTGGTCCAGCTTCAAACCTCTAGGTGAACTCTCTGCCCAAATGTGTTCCCAATAGGCAAAGCTGGATATGTCTACACTGAAATTAGACACCAGCAGCTTGTCCCTGCCAGCTGACTCAGGCTCGAGAGGGCTTGGGTTAAGAGGCAGTTTAATTGCAGTGCAGATGTTTGAGCTCAGGTTGGAGCCTGGGTCTCTAGGGGTCTGTGAGGTTCCAGAAGGCTTCAGCCCAAGCCTGAATGTCTACACCACAATTAAAGAGCCCCTTAACCCAATTCCAAGTCAGCTGGCACAGGCCAGCTCCAGGTTTTCAAATGCAGTGTAGACATACCCATTGTGTCTGCAGGTCCACACACTAGCTCACCTGGTTTGTTCCTAAATATCTGGTAAATAGTAAAATTAGCAGTTCACACCGTTGGACTGATTGCAAACTGGAGGCCTCATGTATGCCCTATATGAATTTAGATGTCAACACCTTATTACCTATGTGCCTCTAACCCTTAATCTGTCCCCAAAGACACTGCCAACAAGATGGGAAAGAATTCTACTTTACTGTTCCCAATCCACAGGACAATTCTGAGCACACCACCTTCCCTGGTGAAAAACCCCAAAACCCATTGCCCCCCGATGCATTAGAATGAATTTTTAGATTGACTCCTAGCATCCATTCCTGTCTCCAAAAGGAAACCACACCACATTAATGTGATTTAGGAACCATTCCCACACTCAAATACTCTCTTGTTTCTGTACTCTTATAAATTAGTTGGACCTAATTATCTACAGGTGATGGATGAGAGCTGGCCACAAAATGCTCATTCTGAGGCCATTCTGTTTTAAGTGTATTGTAATTAACCATTTTAAAATATTCTGGCACTTCTGGGTGGAGGGGGTGACATTTTTATAAATAAAATACAATATATTATCATAATAATATGCAAATATTTAGAGGACACAGTTTCCAAAGTCTCCAGGAAAAAAAACAGACACCTATTCAGCATTCCTTTGAAACTGAACTCATATGTTTCTCCTGAGATATTCAAATGTACATCATTTAGAGCTATCATACAGCTAGCACTGGTTTGTGATCAATGATACTGAAGTAGCTAAACAATTTTATCTCCAAAAGGCTGTCCCCCATACAATAATTGACTTGTCAATTTGCAGTATTTCACTAGCATTTAAAAAATATCCTTGTATACCCAAAATATATTTTTCTGCATTTTTAAATTAGCCAAAATGACAGTTTGTGAAGTATGCTGAGTTCATGCTTGCATGTATGCAGAATATGTAAAGAGAATTCATAAGCTAAAAGCATTGTAAAAAACAAAAAGAAATATACAATGCTGCCATGTTATTGCCAGGGAAAAGGAAGCACCAATATGGTAATAATTTCAAACACCCAAAATTAGCTAGTTACAGTATTGCTATAACTTGCAGAACTTGGGGATTGCAAAGTTCTCATAGTATGAACTAGATTGTTTTGCTGTCAACTAGATTTTGAATCATGGTTCTCTGCAGACCGTGGGCCATATCGTGCCCTTGCACTGAAAAAACTAATGGTTGAAAAGGAAGAAACCTGGGGAAATGCCAAAACTAAAACCTCCAGAGCCTACATTGTGATTTATTAATGCCAGATGAGAAGTCTGGATGAAAGAATTTTTTTAAATATCTTAAAAAAAAAAAAAAACCAGTGTGTGCCTGCTTCCAAACACCATCCTTGTAGCAACTTCACTTCTTCTGTGATCTTACTTCTTCTCAAGAGATACTAAGGTTTCTGTAAATTGCTTGAGGCACTGCAATAGTGACAAAGTGCACCAAAATGAAGCAATCTCAAAGCCCTGCTTACACCACATTCATTGTATTCTGTTTCAAGTTGGTTAACTTCTCAGTCATGAGCCCTCTTATGCCTTCTTCAATTATACCAGAGAAGGATATCTTGGAAAACAAGCCTCTCCCCCACAAAAAAATATTTTACTATAAAGGATTATGCCAGAAGATTCACTACAATAATCTAATGTCTGCTAATAGTCTGACACAAAGATTTAGGCCTGATTCATCAAGTACTTCAGATCATGCCTAATTTTAAGCGTGTGTGTAAATGCTTTGCTGAATTGGGTCATAAGGCTCAAATGTTAGTCAGCCTTCAAGTCTAACATTTTGAAATGCAAACTCCTACATTAAATGTGCGGTTCACTTCAGTGAATCAATACCTTTTTAGTAGTTATACTTAAATTTGTTTGTGATGATTTTGAATCACTTCTGCAACATGTGAAGTGAAAATATTCATGAATGAATAGTTGGAATGCATATACCTTCACGGTTATATTTTAACATTTTATATATGGAACATGTGTAACTTCTCTCTCCCTGCTTTCTATTTTAATCTAGTATGAAACCATTTGTTCTCTTCATCACTGATTACAGTATGGGCATTTTGTGTGGGGTGGGGGAAGGATGATTTGAAGAGCCCCTCTAGGTGTTCTAAGCATGAGGGTGTGTGTCTATCTGTGTATCCGTCCATTGGAATGGGATGCCATTTCCTGAACCAGGTTCAGTTTCTGAATTTATTTTTGTTACGACCCAAAACAGGTTGCACTGCAATACTTCACTCTTGAGGTGACAGACATGGATCACTGAAGCAAAGTCAGTAACCAAATGGAAGTTTTCTTTGTTTTTTGTACAAGTAAGTGATCTTGATTTACCTATATATGGCCACTGTTTTCTGTCATGGTTTGGCTACTCTGAGTATCAGAGATATGCTGTATATCTCCATGACAATATATACCGTGTAAATATTTAAAAAATAAATGTCTTTACAAAAAAAAAAATTTTTAGTCTTGGAAGAAGTCCAACTATGAAACAATAGTTGTGTGTTAAAAGCTAAAGAAACAAAAATTAAGGAAAAAGGGCAGCGAGAAAACTGGAAAGCAGAAGTGGGAGGATTTTTTATTTTATTTTTTAATCTGGACGGAGATGGCATTAATAATTTTAAAATGTTTAAAAAATTCTTTGACAGAATGGAAAGCACATTTATTACCTGTAGCACTCACTCACATCCTGTAGTTGTTTTACATTTTAAGTTTAAGGATATGAAAAAGGATGCAAGACTCTTGCGTAGAATAAAAGCTGTTAGTGCTGCTCCTCAGTTGCAAAGACAAAAACGGGACTATGACTACATAAAGGCAGTAGGGAGCATGGCACATATTGCACTGGTAGGGAGTGTGCCACACACCAGACCCTTGCAGTAAGTAATGCTGCCTAGGGCTGGGTGATTTTTTTTCCAGATGAATAGTTTATACATAGAAAAATGTAGCTGTGGGTCAATCAAAAGTATTTGTGAATCTGGCTAGGGTTCAGTGACTAGTTTCAGAAAAGAAAAAAAATAAAGAATCAAATTAGTTCATTTCAATATTTTCAAAATAAAACATTTCAACTTTTCATTTTGAAACAATACTTTCTTTGAACTTTAGCTAGATTTGTTTTTTAATAAAGGATATAAACCCCTGAAAACTTTAAAAAACAGACAGGGGAAAAAATTGGGGATTCAGAGAGACATTTTGGTGAACCAAAAATGAAATGAAACATTGTTTTGAGTCGAATGAAACATAAAATTCGACTTTCTAGTTTTTCATTTTGGCAAGAAAAACTGAAAAAAAAATTAAGTTGCAGGTGGATCCAATGTTTTTATTATTGTTATTATTAATTGTTCAGTTTGGCCAGGGAATTGAAAAATTAAATTATTCACTTCATTCTAATGCTGCCCCACATGAGGGACAGACACAAGACAAACATTAATTGTGACCCCTGCTTAAATGGGTACAATTCTCTACTCTGTGGGCCAAATCCTTTCATTGGAACCACTTTCTTATCCAGATGAGTGGCTCAAGTGAAATATAATTTGAGTATTTGGTTATAAATATTTGGATGGATTAAGGAAAGACTCTGGATCCTAGGCCTGGACTGGGATGGGGATTGTGGAATCAACACATGGAATTGAAGGGTGGGCCCCTTGCCAGAATCGCTTGAGTCTGCTATGAGAACTGTGGAGTAAGAGGTAGCTTTGGCAGGGCAGACAGCCAGGAATGCCATGAGGACTTTTAGCTGGATTGGATCTGGCCTTGTTTAGTTTTAGTCCACCAATACAGGATTTAAATATTGTATTAAACTGGGTTTTATGCTTTATAGCTCTGCATTACAAGAAATATATCCTTTAAAAAGGGCTAACCTCTGGCCAAAAGGGGACATTTTGAGCCCATTTAGATTCCATATCACTCAAAAACAATTCTATTTTAAGGCAGCATATCTGAAGGACAGTAGAGTAGAGCCAAGATGGGAATGAAAAAGTATGAACTGATCATGAGAGTGTGTAGGAAAAATGTCAAGACCGTATGATAGAAATTAGTTGCATTGGGAGGGTTGGAGGGCCTGGGTTTATATTTGGGAAAAGTACAGTTTAAAACCTCTCTTAGGCCTGGTCTACACTAACCCCCAAATTCGAACTAAGGTATGCAACTTCAGCTACGTGAATAACGTAGCTGAAGTCGACATACCTTAGTTCGAACTTACCGCGGTTCAGACGCGGTCCACACGCGGCAGGCAGGCTCCCCGTCGACTCTGCGGTACTCCTCTCGCCGAGCTGGAGTACCGCAGTCAACGGCGAGCGCTTCCGGGATCGATATATCGCGTCCAGACCAGACGCGATAAATCGAACCCGGAAGTTCGATTGCCAGCTGTCGAACTACCGCGGTAGTGTAGACCTGGCCTTACTAATTAGTCACTTTGCACTGTGGTTTTGTCCTGTGTATTTACCACCACTTTGTGATTATCCTCAAACCCGGGCCGGCTCCAGGCACCAGTTTAACAAGCAGGTGCTTGGGGCAGCCAAGGGAGAGGGGCGGCACCTGCGGCAATTCGGGGGCGGCAGGTCCCTCACTCCCTCTAGGAGCGAAGGACCTGCCGCCGAACTGCCGCCGCCGATCGCGGCTTTTTTTTTCCAATTGCCGCTGCCGATCGCGATCGCAGCTTTTTTTTTTTTTTTTTTTGCTTGGGGCGGCAGAAATGCTGGCGCCGGCCCTGCCTCAAACAGTACGATATTTGAACTTGTACAAAAGAAACTCCAGATGATGATAGACAAGGAACAGCCGTGAAGGATATAGAATGGGCTTGCTTAGGAAAAGATGATCAAAAACCTCCGTATGTAACTCAATCCATCATTGAAGACTATCAGCATCACTGTTTGAAGACCTAAAGATCCTTCATTGCTGTGAGTTAAGTGACTTTCCACATAAAACTGTTCTGCAGACCACCAAAGGACCATGGACCACAGTTTTACATCCCAAGAGTTAGAACATAACTAAAGAACTTGCTCTGTTTGGCAACTAAGATAAGAATTTGTGCTTAGGTGTAATCTAAGGGGTTAACTTTTACTTGAGTAGCATAGGTACAGTGGGAACTCCTTTCTAATCATTACCTCACTGCAAGATTTGGATTTATTTTCAATGCATTGTTCATTTTCAGAAGATAGGGCCAATAGTCAGGAAAACTCATGACAGATTCCACCAAGCAGTGGAATTTCGCTATCAAAGCTGTACATCTGTCTCTTGCACCACTTCCTTATCAGGCCTAGGCAGGGAATCATAGGCAAGCAATGGTGGACCATATGATGATATGACTGACGTCATGAAGCCAGTCCTTCACAGGGGAGCTGAAAACAGCCTTTCACTTCAGTCCTTTCAAACAAGATTAAAAACGTTCATATTTAGAAAACCTGCTTATGAAAAACCATGAGAAAAACAGAGATCAGAAACCATCAGGGCATTGGAGCATTACAGAAGAGACTTATCCAGTCAATTTAGAACATCTTTTTCTCCTCACTGCATGTCTACTTGTGTCTTCCAGTGGTACATTTCCAAATGAATCTTCCAATTGTATCACAGGTTTCTGGCCTCTTTTTCCTTTTAAAAATAAGAAGGGACCTGATAAATCTGTTTGACACAAACCAAAGAGAAGCTTTTTGAATTTGCCAGCAGGTGAGTTTAGCAGATTTCACAGACCTCTCATAAATATATCCGCATGATGTCCTACGGTGAGACAGAACAAATCATTTCCGCCAAAAAACTGACAAATAACGTCAGCTCTAATGATGATGCAAAGTTTAAGATTACCCATTAAACTTATTTACAGCACCTTGCCTTTCTAGTCATGTAACTCGTCAGGTGAACAAAATATTGATGGCAAATCTTGTGCTGAAGATTTATAGTTGCTTTTTTCTGTCGCTATTTTTTTGGTGAGAGAGTTTGATTTGAAGCAACTGCATTCTAGATCAGCACCTAGCGTCTCAGAATGACATCGATCAGCCTCAATCCACAAGTAATATTATTTGGAGAGAATTTTAGTCATAATGATTAAAGGCTCAGTTGTCATTTTAAGGCACAGCTTTGCATTGGGGGCAGGATGACTCAGAACTCCCCAGCTTAACGGGGGGGGGGGGAAAGAGTACCCACTGTTGCACCCATATATAGTCCCATCCCCTACCCATTGCATTTGAGACTATGTGCACCTGCAGTGGAGAGTGGAAGGCATAGGCCTTGCATTACTCTGAGTGCAGGGTTCCTAGTGTCCTCTTGTCCCCATTATGTATCTGCATAAGGGCCAAGTGTAGTCTGGCCAGAAGGTAGGAAATGCTTTCATTTATTCAGATTGAGAAGAGAATTTTGAAATCCTATAATCTGAAAATGAGGTTTCAATAATAATAAACCCCAAACACCGCTGTGTTTAGGTAGTAATCAGGAATAACGTCACTGAAGACAATGGAATGGCAAGTCAGAGCTGACTCAGATGATCCTTAAATAAAATTAAGGCTGTGACAGAAAAAAGTCTGAGTCAACTGTATCTCCTAATTTTCTGAGTTTGGTATAATTGGTCTTAATGCTCAAAAGTAGTTTTGTTTGGTTTTAAGTAACAAGACAAAAAAATGTTCAGGTTTCTGCGCTGGTGCCTGAATGTGGATATGCTTGCCATGTCTTGTGGGATGTGTGCAATATTTGTTCAGCATGAAGGGCGCATCAGTACATCAGGCTAAATTTCAAGAGGGCCAGTCTCTAGGCCAAATCCTTAGTTCTTGTAAATCAATATAAATGTCAGTGGAGTTACACCGGTTTATATCTGTTGAGGATTAAGCCCTGTATTTTTACTTGCACAAATGGTATGCAAAAGCTAATCTTTGCACATAAATGCTTGAGCACACACGATGGAATATGCTTGTGCAAAAGCCATTTGTGCTTGATTTGCCTGTACAAAATCAAATTTCCCATGTAAAAATATAAGTTTAGAAAAGTAACAGTGCATAAACACTGCAAACAGATTCAAAATTGCATGCAGAGGCCATACTTTGAAAGTGTTGCCCGTAAAACAAAACTGAATAAATGGAAGTAAAAAGAAAATACTTTTCCTGTGAAAGTGTACAATCCCATGTTAAGACAACATGGGTTGGTTAGATAGGAGCTCCCTAATTATCAAGGCACCTTCTTATCTGGGATGCCGGAATGATAGATTGACCAGACTTTTAGAAGATATCCATCCTAATAATGTCAGGAAGGAAAATGGTAGGTTATGACATTAGGAACTTCTGCCTATTGCTACCTAGCATGACCAAATGTAACTTCCCAAGAGGAATATGCAATATTAGGTAAATATTGATAATGCACTGGTATTCATTTGATGAAAGTCAATGGACTAGTCAATGTTATCTCTTAAGCTAATTCAATAGTGAATGTGGGGGTGAGCATGCCACGGGGGGGGGGGGGGGGAGAGCAAACATATTACAATCTGCCACCAGAAAACAGGAATAAGTTTGCCAATCCTTTCAGCCTAGGCATTAACTAGAGCATCAGACGATAATGAAATTGAAGAGACTATCAGCCAATTACAGAAACACTAATAGTGTGATAAAACACAACATGTTGATTATATGGGAGTTTAATGTTAATGGGAAGCTTAAAGATTGGCATTCCAGTGGCTGGGAGATACACAGAATAAGATCACTCACTCATCACTCAATCATAGAACACATTATTTTGACATCACGGAAGGAGGAAAAACCACTTGAAGCTCTCCAAAGGAGTCAAATTAATTACATCATTGTACAGAGAAGTTGGAAACCAGCCTTCTTAACTGTAAAACCCAGCTACATGCGGAGTTTATCAACTTAGTGTTATATTTTGAGAGGAAGTTTGAACTATTCACTACCGTGGTCATTCAGCTAGAAATAGAGCACTATCGTGCTTGGAAGCATGTTACAAAATGGAAAAATCAGAAAACAGTTTAAGTGCTAAAATAAAAGCAAGGGAGAAGGGAAAAAAGAAATGGGAGCTGCAATGAAAGGCATATTCACTGATATTTCAAAGAATATAATCTATTTGAAAATATGATAGACAAGAAGAATGGCTCTCAGATGTAGTCAGGAAAAAATAAAGGCACTAAAATGCTGCATCTAAACCAGTGATTCCCAACTTTTTACAAAGGTGACCCATGAACTGCATTTTGTCTTTTGTGACCCATCCAGAATCCAAATTTGGGAGCATGTGGCAAAATCATAGGCCTGCATCCTTCTCCATCACTGCCACTTCCTCCTCATCCCACTGAGGGGTCACCGACCACCTACAGCATTACTTTCTGTCTTAGCACAGCAACCCTAACCCTCTGCCCTGGGCTGGGAGAGGCTCCAGAGGGGTTGGCTGGAGAACAAGCCCACCCCACTGCAATGGCTCCTGTCCTGCAGAACTTGGCCTGCCTCCCTGCTCTAGACATTGCGATCTGGTGCACAGGGTTGCAGAACCACTCAGTAATAGTTGGCCAATACAATACAAACAAGATACACTTGAATCTAGTCCTACTTTTCAATCTCATATGAATATATACCTTTTCTCCATTGCCTATAGTAAATAGTAATAATACCATCTAGCTCTTATAGCTTTTCTAAGTTGATATCAAAGTGCTTTATAATCTTTTATCCTCACAACACACCTGGGAATAACAATGCTTCCCTACCTCCACATTTTACAGATAGCCTCTCTGGCTCAGTTCCCTAAGTGACCTTCTCAAAGTCATGCTGTACACTTTACAATTTATCTCCTTCAGCTATTACAAAGTTAGACTAATGAATCAGTTTCTTAGTTTCATCTGAATAATACAAAAGTGATTTGTGAATAAGAAGAGTGAGTTTGGTTTACAATTATTTGTGGGTTCTTTATTTGCTTTTTTAAAATCAGTATTTTGACATTTGCTGGATATTTGAAAACATGTTTGCAAATCTTGTAAGTCTGATGAATTTTAATGTCACCATTTGTTTGAAAATTCATAGATGAAGTACATTAGTCATTGTTTGTTGTTTTTAATTGTCCTGTTTTTAGGAAGTTTTCATCCAAAGAGAAACAATACTGTGATTCAGGGAAGCAATTAATCACAAAAAGTAAAGACTTGGAACCACCAGTACAGAAAATCTGTGAACTTTAAAATAAAATAAGCAAATACTGTATGAATAGATGCATTTGCAGAAATCAAGACTGGTTAATGAATGAACTGTCAAACAGAAAATGGGCTACATTTGCGGTTAATATTATTTGCAACAAAGAATTCAACACACTGCATAGGTAAGCAATTTGGGTTTGTATGAAAATGCTATGGAAACTAAAGACTCTCTCCAGTTTTCAACAAAATCAATGGGAGTGTTGGTATTGACTTCATTGGGAGCAGGATCAAACTCTAAAGACATTTTACTGTGGGTTTGATTTGCATTTGTCCTCCCTCTGCCTGGCTTACAAAAGAAATAAACCTCTCTTTCAAAAGTACCCTAATCCATGCATTTTAAAATAAACCAAGGAACTGAAATAAGCACACAAATTCTAGTTCAGCTTCACATCTGAGAGGTAAAGTTGATACAAACATGAGGCAGTCTGTTACCAAAGTCATTTTACTCTGTTCTAAAATTCAAAGGAAAACCTCTTGAAATTCACTAAATACAGTGACTCAAATGACTCCTTCTATACTTACTGAAGGGTGTCACATTTACAATGTGGCAACTGCTTCAATTCAGATTTACTTTTTCAATTTCCTTGATTTCAAAAGCAGTTAGGAACCCAGGAACTCTTAAAAATCTCAATAGGCATCTGTCTGCATCTTTAGTTACCTACATACTTTTTAAAAAATCTGGCCCAATGACCTTCATATCTCCTATGGGAGCTATACTTTTAGGGTATCCCCTACTGCTGCCTCCAATGCTTGCTTCTGGGGTTTTACAGGGTAGATTCTAGGAGAAGCCCAGTTAGCTCTGTCCCCATACCCTCTTTCCACCACACTTCCAGTGCTGCAAGCCTGGAAAGTAATGGAGTCCATGGGGATGTGGAAGGGAGTATGTTCACTCTCTCTATTTTATATTTTAATTTCCAGTTTATCTGATGAACATAGTCTCACATTTCCTCTTGCAACCAGCTTCTTTGCTGAAAAAAAGTCTGTTCCGTCTTAATTTTTCCTGATAAACATTATTCCAGGGAAGATTGGTTAAGAATCCCAGATATTCAGAAATAGCTAAAACTTCTCTTCAGCCTCAAAGATGGGCTTACTTTCTTTCAGCACTCCTAGAATAATCTGGGGATTCTTCATATTCTCTTGCATTGCTATTTCAGTCAGTCATTTGAGCTTTCCTGGCCCTCTATTAGTTGTATTTTGTTAGTGCCCCAAGGTAACAGGGAGGATCAGGCAACCTATTGTCCTGTACAACCACACATAGGAAGATGCCATCCCTACCCTAAAGAGCTTACAAATTAATGTGTTGAACTGTTACTTTCATGTTCTTGCTGTGTACCTTGTGGTCACCAGTATGTCCCAGAATTTTGGTAAACACATTTAGACTTTGGGAAACTGAAAGGTTAAGTGGTAGACCATTTATCTATCCAAAGGTTACAAATACTCATGCTAGCTTGCTTTAGCTAATCAAAAAAAAAATATAATCAAATTAGTAAATAAAGACAGGATATAGATTATATGGACTACAATAACAGGGAGGGGTAGAGATTGAAGATCCAGGATAAGAAACCTGAATTAGAGTATTCATATCAAATAATTCTCTCATGTGGGGTCTATATCTAGGAGTGAAAACAGTCGATAACTGTATTGACTTCCTAACAGAAAAGGAAATGGATGGGTCTATAATTACTTCTAGGACAAAATGAATGGAAAGTTACATGCACAAAACCAGTAATTGTGCAGGTAAGCAAGTATTGGGCACATGCAATCATTCATTCATGTGCACGTCTTTGGCATTTTGAGAGAAATTAACAGTTGTTAGTAAATGCTCACTCAGTAAATTGGAGGTGCATTTGATAATTTGTTGTACTATTGCCAAAAGTCATACTGCTCTCAGGAAATTAAATGATTATCTCTCAAAGGACTTCCCCTAGTAAAATAATGCATAAATAATTAAGTGGCAAATCCTTGGCCAAGGGTAAAGGGGAAGACTAAAGAGATGCACAAAACTGTGTGCGTGTCTCTGCATACATGCACTGTATGGGCCACATGAGGCCTGTGAGCCACTTAAATTCATTAAGAGTTCTGACTCAGGAAAAATTCCTTCTAGAGGGGCTTAGGAATAAGGAGGAAAACATCGTTTGTATTACACTAGCAGCTAGCGGACCCACTGAAGTTTATGCTAGGCATTGTAGAAACATTGTAAAGTTTGGAACAAGGACTGTCCCTGCCTATATAAATAGATAACTGAGGAAAGTAGTAGTATTGTCCCTATTTTACACATCATGAACTGAGGCCGAGAGGGATCAAGTAGGTCATATAGGATGTTTCTGAAAGAGCCATTGATTAGATCTCCTGAATTCCAATCCTATGCCTTAACCACTTGTTGAAGAGATGTTGTTGCCCCAACATGAGGGCTTTTTGAAAGGATGTGTTGTGCATTCTTTGGCACTAAGACAGCTATGTTGGCCTGGTGTGTTCATAACTGGGTGAGGGAGGAGAACAGGACTCACCAAGACTATGGGTCAGCCATTACCAGGCTCTTATTAAGGTGACTAAGGACACCCATAGCATCGGCCATGAATTCCCTGCTGAGAACTCCCACTCAGATACCACAGTGATGGGTGGCAGTATAACATCCTCAGACAGAATGCTAGAATGTGACAAAGGCATAAGATGGTAAAAGGCTCCTTTCAACATCTTTTCTCCCTCCCTTGAGCTCTTATCCCAGGCCAGCTGCAACCTGACTCATTATCCCTGGCTAGACTTTAACTTGCACTGCCTGAATATTTGCTAACCCTCCAAGAAATTCAATGTATTTGTTATTGTTTTCTGCATGGTATGGGAGGAACAAGAGGTGTTTCAAGTTAAAAGCAATGGTTTTGCCTCTAGGTTTTTGTACAGGTTTTCTAGAATTTGGAAATTTGATATTGATTCCTCAAGATTGTTTGCTGAAAATTATTCACATGTAGCCATTTATAAACAAGTGTATCAAATGGGGAAGTTATGGAATGTAGAGTTCAGTCCTAAAAACGTAAAGCCAACTAAAGGAGGACTTAAGCTTATCCATTTATAAGAAATTCTTGTTTTAAGTTAATAAAGAAAAGCTAACTACCTTCATCATAGTCAAAGTACATAGTATAGTCAGTCTGCAGTCGTGAGACCAGTGTTGCAAATCATTCAATAAAGTCAAACGTAGTTACACAGTTATAGGAAAGTATACAGTAGCAGTGCAAACTCTGACTATTGAGTTGTAATCCAGGAAGCTGAATTTCAAATCTAAATATAAAGAGCCAGATTCATCCCTAATATAACTCCATTGAAGTCATTGGAGTTTCACCAGGATTAATTTAGTATATTATGTTTGCCAGATTTAAAGAGTTTTTTTTCTGACAAATATGTTAAAAATATTTTGGGATCTATTTCTCGTCACCCACTAGAATAGAAAAGGGTTTATCCAAAGCCCTTTTTATGAATTTAACTGATACTTGTTTTAGCGATTTGAAATAAACAAGCTATTACATCATTTTACACTTGTAAGACACTACCAAAAAAAATTAACGATCCTTCAGATATTACATGTTGTTGAAAATATAATGAAGACTTAAAGAATCAGAAATAAAATCATATTTGTTTCTTGAACTGTGTTCATGCCAAAAATATAATTAATGTATATTTTAATCGAAAAGTTTAAAACCAAGTTTGCTGGATTTGTCAACAATAGTGGATGATCGGCTAAACCTAAAAATGTACCAGATGTAGGTCACTGTAGCACCACTGAGGTCAGTGCTTCAATACCAATTTACACCAGCTGAAGAGTTGCCTCTGTCTCTACAGAATTCATTAAACATAGGACCCATCACAACAACAGTCCCATTTGTGTGTAATAAATTGTATTACATTAATACAGGTAACATTTATTATTAGAATGTGACAAGGAATATAAAAACCATGAGATTATTAATATCCTGGTACAATATATCCTGAGATGGTAAAATAAGATTAGAATCAATACATGTAATAGACTGTTTTAGCAACCAAGGGCTTAATCTTGAAATGTGCTGACACCCCCAGGAAGTGCTGAGTTCCCTCAACCCCCAGGATCAGGCCACACAGCATCTGAACTGATTGGGGAGATACAGGGCACCACCTTTTAGGTGTCAAGAACTCACAACTCCCCTTAGGATCCAGGGAAGTAGAGAGTGCAGAGCACATGACAGAAGGTACTCAGCAACTGACATGATCAGATCCGTGATGAGGAGTCCCAGAAAAGATTTTCTACTAATCTACTGGTATTAGTGTTGACAGACCTCTTCATTACATCCAATGAAGAATATCACATTTAAGCCCCAAGACTTGAGGTTTTAATTAAAAGGCATAGCCAAGAATGCAAAGGACTTTTGCATGAAACAAAAAAAATGAGACCCAATTAAAATAAGGTATGAAAATTCCATTTTAGAAGACCAACCAAAAAACAGAGTGAACTGTGAGAGCATAAAAGATGAACAGCATCAGCGTTACTGATAAAAATGCATCAGTGTCATTGTCAAGGCTTTACTATTTATAGATGAAAAGTTAAGAGAAGTAATCATGACTTACAGTAAAATCTAATACAAAAGCTAATGTTTTAAAATAAAACAAAGTTATATATTGTATATCAGATAATTGATCATTGGATTCTGGGGGATCCATCTTAGATTTTGAGCTTTTTTAAAAATATGTAAGTTGACATGAGGCATTTAAAAATAAACTTAATGGATTACAATCACAATTTCTTATTTCACTGCTCAAAAGTAATACAAAGGCTGAAAGCCCTTCTGCTGTTGTTCATGAATAGTCCCACTGACCTCTTAAGGACCAGATTTTGATACTCCTGTTAAACTGTAAGGGTGTCAGAATCTGGCACATAAATAGTTCTAATGGAATCAGTGGATGGGCCTCAAGGAACATTTGTTGTATAAGAACCAACTAATGAGCACTCTTGTACCTAGAAGGCATTGCCTTTAGTGATCTTGAATCAACATTTGAGAAATGCAAATGAGTGCTAACACAGTTCGAACTGTCACGGAGTAATGAATTCAACTTAACCTCAATCTTTGTCAGAGCCTCTCTTCAGTGGCGTAGCTAGCATTTTTAAATTTGTACACTAACTCCCATTATGTTGTTCCCACACACCCTGGTGATAAAGCTAAAAATCACATCCTCTATCAAAGTATTGTCAAAGTCTCATGATTGATCTCATTTTTTTAACATTTATTTCACATGCTTAATAAACATAGCTCCAAGATTAAAGTTCCATAAAACACAAGTTTTCCAGTTCAACAAGTGTCTTCATTTATCCTTTGGTGGGGTTGTGGGGTGAAGGGGAAAGATAAAATGAATTAGCACCAGGGTCTGTAAAGAGATGGGAAACAAGAAAAAAGGAAGATAATTCTTAGGAATGATTTCTTGTAAGAAATGCTTGGTTACAAGTTCCAATGAGGAAACTTATGCCACAGTGGGTGATATAGAGTATGCTTGGCAAGACCCTGTTTGCAAACAGATTGCTTTGTTTGCCGTTGTCATATATAGATCATGCTCTTGAGAGGAGTTAAATAGGGTTTTGCATTTGAATTGAATGACTAGAGAGACATTTACATTGGGAAGTACATGGAAAAGTAGAATTTCCTTCAGGAAGGCCCTTGTCAGGATCTCGGAGATCTGCATTATTACAATAAAGTACATTGTGTGGGAGATTCTTTTGAAGAATGGCTTTTCCTGATAGCATAATAGAAAAAAAAATCTCCAGGAGTACTGGAGCTACTGTGGTCCCTAAAATGAAGAAATAGTTTGATATTTGGATTTGGACAGGCCAAAAAAACTCCAGTATATATTCTTTATCCGCAGGATTCATCAGAAAGCTCGTTTTCTAGTGTTAGGGTAGTTTGCAAGCAGCTTTTGTCTTGTTTGATAATACAATTTTAACATCAGCATCCAGCAGCTTAAATTAAATGGGTTTCAAACAATAAGGTTAAAAAAAAGCACTTCTATAGCCATTTCTGCTTCTGTTCAAAATTCCACATCCATAAAATTTCAAGTGAATGGAGTTTTTCCATGTTTTTATATGGAAGGGAATGCTGCATGTCAACATGTGAGCAAAAATTGCTCTGACATTTTGAAAAGTACAGATTTTGATCCAGAGCCAAAATTTCACAACTTGAGCTCACTTCTAATTGGGGGCATTGCAACGTTACAGACTACGCTGTGCAGTATCATGCATGATTGCAACTCAGATCATTAGAATGCTTCCATATGCTGCATGATGAATTATGCCTGCTCAGCATAACTCAGTGTACTGGAAGATGCAATGAGCCACTTCCCCTGCTCATACTCCCGTGCAGACACTAGGCACATGGACTGTGCTTGTGGCTACCTGATAGCAGAGCTCGACCCACTGTGCACCAGAGCAGCTCTTGGCATCTTGGGAAGTGTTATGCCACACTTATGCCACCTTTCAGCCCCTAATAAAATGCTCCCTCTAATAAGGGAAATGTGGGTGGGGATAGGAAAAGGGTGCCCATTGCTTGACTATAAAGTGCAAAACTATTTTCTTAAATTTTGTGTTGAAAAATATTTCCCTAAGGCACATTTCTTACTAAATTTCTATTCACGAATTGTAAGCTTTGCAGAATAGAGTTTACGAGAAAGCATGAACAATAAAAACTGTAGCAGTACTAGCAGATGCTGCTGTCCAGTAACCTGTTTTACGGTTTTTACTGCCAGCCATCACTGTATTGCAAGCATGTAGTAGTAATAAGCATCAGACTGAAAAGCTAACTTTCTTTGACTAGAGATGAGAGTGAGCTAATACAATTTGGATCTAGATGTGAATTTTGAACATCCCAAAGTTCAATGGTAGCAAGATGACTACATGCTAGATGTCATGATTACTATAGAGGTCTATAAAATCATGAATGCTGTGGAGAAAAAATATATATATTTACCCCTTCACATAGGACAGGAACCAGAAGTCACCCAATGAAGCTAATAGAAAGCAGCTTTAAAACAAAGAAATACTTCTTCACACAATGCACAGTCAGTCAAGCTGGAAAACTCATTGCTAGGGGATGTTGTAAAGGCCAAAACTATAACAAGGTTCAAAATATAATCAGGTAAATTCATGGAGGATAGGTCCATCAATGGCAATTAGCTCAGATGGTCAGAGATACAAGCCCATGTTCTGGGTGTCCCTAAGCCTCCGACTGCCAGAAGCTGGGAATGGATGACACTTGATACTTGCCCTGTTCTGTTCATTCCCTCAGCAGCACCTGGCACTGACCACAGGGCTAGATAGACCACTGGTCTGAACCAATATGGCAATTCTTATGGTGTTTTGGATCATTCCCATATAGAGATAGGAGGCAAAATGTAAATCAGATTGTGGAGCTTAGATTTGGGACCATCTCAATTTTAACATCTCAAAATAATCATGTCAATAAGTTGCTCCAAAATATAAAACAGCCTCAATATTTTCCAAAGCCTTATTAGGCTATACATAGTTATCAGATTGAAATCAAGCTGGCATCCTTTGAAAATATTTTGTTCACATAAGTTTTAGTAGAAAATGATGGAAACTGGTGTTGCCTCTACCTATCTATTTTTATGTCATGTTCCAAGAGCCACCAGCTTCCACTGTTAGTCATCTGAAGAGGATCACTGAGAAATATCACTGTATTAGCTAATCAACATTCCTTATTGCAGCAATTTCATTGAAATAGCACTCTACATCCAATGAGAGATTAAATCAATTAGTCATAAGCACAACCTGACCTTGGAACATCAAGTGTTCAGAGAAACCTGATGATTTCTGAGACCCATTTTTAATTCTCAGTGAGCCACCACCTAATAGAAAAAAAAAATCCACTAAAGGTAATCTACACACTTCCAAATAACTAATAGATGAGTTATTTGTGTCCATGGATGCCAAGTCATTGTGAACAGCATTCATTTCAGTGCTGTGAACAACCACCTTACCTTTCAGGCCTAAACATCACTACTTAAATTTCCCTTGTCAGATTTTAGTGATAAACCACACATGGATACAATTAAGAGATGAAACCCAGCATTTATTCTAATCTTAACTCTGGAAAAAGATGTATGGAATTTATTTGACACCGCACTTAGCAGCAGGGACTCTACTTGTGCTCATGCAACTATTAGCTGCTGATCCTGAAGAATTGAATTAATTTTATTTTAAAGCAGTATATTTAAAGCAGTTCCATGATGCAGAAGAAGGCACTTCAGATATTTATTCTACATTTACTCTCAGGCATCAGAGCATGTAGCTGCCCTCAGCAATGTTCAGAACAGCGGGAAACATTATTGGCAGCATAGTTGTTTTTCATTCCTTTTCTAAATGATGCTGCAATTAGAATCTGTCTTAATGTGCTTTGGTGCTAATGGAATGGGAAAATTACTTACCATTATTAGAAATTGTGTTTGTCAGCGTCTCCTTTCCCCCCTCATATGTTATGGAAGAAAGCAAGCAAAAAAAAGCTGTCAATTAAGGTAGAGCTAAATATCCCAATCTTCCCACTATTTCTCTCCTCTGTTTTTCATCTTTTAGAAAAAGACAAGTTGTTCAAGATACAAGGATAATACAAGGGAAGAATAATGGAAAGGAGAGAGTCAAATTTGATATAGCACGTGGTCAGAAACTGCTTGTTTTTGGAAAAGGGAGGTTACAAAATTTTCACCAGCCTGTCCAAAACTGTTAGGGTGATATCTGTCTGTTAAAAATTTCAGCCATCTCTGGCACTGGGACTAAGTACACTACTGTACACTCAGGTAGATGTATCATCATCACTATTGTTGTTTTAGCAACAGCAGATTCCATAAAAGGAACTCCCCTCTTATAACACTCAGCAGCACTGCGAGGAGCGCATGGAGAATTCACCATATAGTCCTTGCACGCACGCGCACGCACACACACCATTCCAGCAGAGTATGAGGAGGAATAAGAGAAGTGCAGCCAAGGTGCTACTGCATTGTGTGGGAGTCCTGCAGCAGCTGAGTCACATTTTTCTTCCCACCAGTGCCTACCTGCCTAGCCTAAACCCCAGCCAGAGTTTACCGCCTGTACTTGAAAGGAATCTTGAGTGTTGTTCTACTGACCACCACCAAAGGGAGACTCATTTCTTACCTTGCTCCCCACACTACCTGCCAGTAGTCATGAAAAGACCCACTGACCTCAAGAACCCTAGAGGAAGTATGTGATAACCAACCCCACAGGATGACTCACTTACCACTGCTACTGTTGTGTCTGATAGGTAGGTGAAATATTCAGAAGAGAAATTATAGTCCTATCAGTCCCAGGAAAGATAAAGGAGTGGCTTATAATGGACCTTACTGATAAAGAATTAAGAGGGTAATATAATAAATGCCAATCAACAGTGGTTTAAAGAAACTAAATCTTGTAAAACTATCTTGATCTCTTTTATCAAGTTTGTAATCTCATCAAGAAAGATAGTAGTGTTAATGTAAATTACTTAGACTTTTGTCACGTGTTTGTGTGATACCAACACTTCGTTTAAAAAAACCCTAAAATTAAGATATAAAATTAACATGGCGCACATTAAATGGATTGAAAACCAGCTGATGAGATTAAAAATTTAATTGTAAATGGCAAATCATCAAATGAGTCCAGTAGGATCCCACAGGGATTGGTTCTTGGCCCTATGCTACTTAGCATTTTTATCAATGCCCTGAAAAAGAGGGGCGGGGGGGGGGGGGGGACACACCACTGATAAAGTTTGCAGATAGCAAAAAAAAAAAAATTTGGGAGAGTGGTAAATAATGGAGAAGACAAATATAGATTGATCTGAATAATTTGGTTTACTTGTCTCCTGCTTATAATAAACTGAGCACAAGCAAATAATGTGTTTTAATATGTCTAAATGTAAACGTATATATCTAGGAACAAAGAATGTCACCTATATTTAAAGAATGGGGGACTCTATCCCAGTTTGATCTTGTAGCCAAAAGGGCTAATGTGATCCTCAGATGCATAAAAAGAAGAATCTCAAGTAGGAATACTGAGGTAAAATAACCTCTATTGATACTCATACAACTACTGCTAAAATGCTGCACCCAGTTCTGGTGTCCACAATTAAAGAAGGATGTTGATAGATTGGAAAGGGTTCAGAGAAGAACCATGAATATTATTAAAGGATTAGGATACACGCTTTATAGTGATAGCATCAAAGAGCTCAATCTCTTTAGTTTAACAGGGAGAAGGTAAGGGGCACACTTGATCACAGTTTATAAGTACCTACATGGGGAATAAATATTTGATACACCTCTACCCCGATATAACGTGGCCTGATATAACATGAATTCGGATATAACGCGGTAAAGCAGTGCTCCAGGGGGGCGGGGCTGCGCACTCCGGCGGATCAAAGCAAGTTCGATATAACGCGGTTTCACCTATAGCGCGGTAAGATTTTTTGGCTCCTGAGGACAGCGTTATATCAGGGTAGAGGTGTAATGGGCTCTTCAACCTAGCAGAGAAAAGATAACACGATCCAATGGCTGAATGTGTCTAGCTTCAACTTTCAGACTGTAAATAAGGCATATAGTGAGGGTATTTAACCATTGGAACAATTTATCAAGGATCATGGCGGATTCATCATCAGTGGCAATTTTTAAATCACAATTGAATGTTTTTTTTAAAAAAAGATATGCCTGAGGAAATATTTTGGGGACATTTTATGGCTGGTGTTATGCAGGAGGTGAGGAACACAATGGTCCCTTCTGGGTCTGGAATCTATGAAAGCATGACTGATGAAGAACATTGGGATGGAAGGACTGATGGATTTAAATGGGTCATTGGTAGGTTGGGTGCGTAGAGTAAGGAACTGATGGGTTAATTTAACTTTTTGATCTAACCCTACGTTAAAAAATTTTATCCCCACATCTCTGGTGTATTTCAAGGAAAGATTTCATTCTGAGGACTACAAGCAAATTGGAAATACTTCAAACTGAGCTGTCTTGTGTTCAGAAAGTAAGATTGAAATGCTCTTCTATATAGATATATTTGTTTTAGCAAACTGTTTATGAATGTAGTAACCTGCCAGGTACTGCTAACATTGCCAATGCTGAGATTTGTCTTTCTTATTGAAAAAATGAAAACAGTGAAAATAGAGGAGGTGCTGAATATTGCAATCAAATATTTATGCCATGTCCCCTTCTCAGCCACTCTATATTTATCTTCTCCACTGAATGATTTTCCTCCCCATGGGTACTACAAGATTTTTGATTAATATTAAATCACATTTCTATTCATACTTTAGTGTATTAAATGTAACATGGAGGATTTTTCCTATATTGTTGATTTTGTATCGCAGCACCCATTTAATTCTCCTCAATATTATCTCTTCATTCAGAACCCATTCTTACCACCTACTGTTTAATAGGAAAAAATTATTACTATTACTTAGGAAACAGTGGCATCTCAAATACTGCTTTGTGGTAATTCTGGCTAAGTGTTAACATTTTTATAACCATTGTATATGATTCCTTCAGTTCTAGAGCGAGACTGTGTGTGTGTAATTTTTAATGTATATTGGACAGATAATATGTGCACAGTGTAACTAAATTTACTGGAATTAGTCTATATACATGGGTAGGAACTTGGCGTATTTTGTAACTAGTCTTCCATACTACAGATTTATGCAAGCGTCTCAAGGTCAGTCCTCATATGAAGGCAAAATTATATATCAGCTAGGCCCAGGATCATTAGATTATCCAGTTTAGACAGGGATGGGGGCAATTAAATTACTTAGGAGTGTCATAAAACTCAGCAGTGTATAATGAATTTACACAACAATAAATGTGTAGATTTCAGTTAATTTCATCATGAACTCAGCTGTGAAAGAGGTTGTGAGGAGTATTAATGTAGTACATGACACATTCTAGGCAACGTCTTTTATTAGTCCAACTTCTTTATGATATTTAAGACTAAATATTTCTTTGGAAAGTGTATATTGGTCATAATCATCATAGAATATCAGGATTGGAAGGGACCTCAACAGATCATCTAGTCCAACCCCCTGCTCAAAGCAGGACCAATCCCCAACTAAATCATCCCAGCCAGGGCTTTGTCAAGCCTGACCTCAAAAACCTCTAAGGAAGGAGATTCCACCACCTCCCTAGGTAACCTATTCCAGTGCTTCACCACCCTCCTAGTGAAATTTTTTTTCCTACTATCCAACCTAAACCTCCTCCACTGAAACTTGTGACCATTACTCCTTGTTCTGTCATTTGCTACCACTGAGAACAGTCTAGATCCATCCTCTTTGAAGCGACTTATGAGGAGAGGCTGAAGGAACTGGGATTGTTTAGTCTGCAGAAGAGAAGAATGAGGGGGGATTTGATAGCTGCTTTCAACTACCTGAAAGGGGGTTCCAAAGAGGATGGATCTAGACTGTTCTCAATAGCATAATGCATATTAATGGAGTAGGCATACAAGTTTGATATTTACTTCTATTGATGCAGATGACTATGCCTTGTATTCCCTGATGCTCACTATGTGAGGATTTGCAGGATTGAGGTCAACACATGTGAGTTGTGTTCGGCAGTTTCTTATGAGATCCTTGCTGGTCCTCCCCCAAATCCTAATGAAGTCTCTGTGCCAGTGGTGCAGTTACAATAAAACAGTTGGTTATGCCTATGGACACTAGAAAAACTGTATTGGAAACGTATGGAAAAATGAAAGACCCCTCTGGACCTGCTTAAGAATTACAAATGGTTAACCTTGTTACATTAGTTTACCAGCAATATGGAGCAATAAACTAATGCAAAATTGAAACTGCCAAGATTGGTGGAATATCTATATTCTGAATCCTGACCCTTTAAGCTCCTGTCAGCAAACAAATATTTTAAATAAAAATCAGCAATTTTTAGTGTAGTAAAAACTCATGTACATTGAAGGTATGAATCCTTTATTAAAAAAAGGAAGTTTACTTCAGGAAGGTTTAAGAAGTGATTATCTTGTACTGTCAAAAACTGGCTTAGTCTAAGAGCAGTGGGAAAAGATATATACAGTAAGAGCTGTGTTACCTGGCACTTCATCAACCGGAAAGCTCTATTAACTGCCATTTCTGATATCTCCCAATACAAATCTTCAATCTAGTAACCGGGACAAGTATACTGCCCAGGAAGTTATGCAATTTCACGTTCTGCACTCTACTTTTATGCAAAAGAGACAAAAGACAAGTAAGCAAGCGGATGTTAGGGATTTATTTAAAAAAAAAATAAAAATCTTCCAGGGTGTGTCATAGGGTCATTACAGATTCAACCCAATCGCCAACACGGTCTACATCTACAATGATAATTGATGTTGATAATGATGACTCTGAGGCACTGCAAGATCCTGAAGTGCCTTCTGAATCAAAGAAAGATTAAATTATGTTCAGTGTAGTTTTATTCTTAAGTGTATTTTTAGTGATCTGGGTGTATGCCAGGCACTGCCCATAGTGATATGTAGTGTCATAAGATGTCCTACTGTATAGAAAACTTTACATGTATACAGCTAAGTGCTTCAAGAAACCAACCACTCTGCAGTGCAGTACCACTACTGGATTGGTGAGTACCTGTATACAATTTTATACTTTATTCATTTGATTGCATTCTAATTCTTTGAAAATTGATTAGTCCATTGGTAAGTATAACTCTTAATTAACTGGAATATTTGATTAACCAGGACCCCCCCAATCACCCAGGATGCTAGATAACAAAGAGCTGAGTTCAGCTGAGAATCTGGCAAAAGGTTGTGTGACAATGTATTTATTTATGTCACTTACCACATCACAAAATCCAAGGTTGTGTTGGAGTGATGAAATATCCATTACTTGATAAGAACTTCGGGTGAAATCCCAATTATTGAAGTCAATGGCAAAATGACCATTGGATTTCAATAGGAGCAGGATTTCACTACATGTATTTTATGTGAGCAGTGTAAGATTTGATATCCATAACTATTCATTTTTGCTCTTACATGCTGTGTTTTGTAAATGATGTGCTGGATATGTATCTTGTCATTCAGAAACCTTAATAATTTTTGAAGCAAAGATTTTCAGCATTTTGCTAGAGAGCGTACATGTCAAGCATTCCTAAAAACAAACTACAGAGATTTAGTGAACGATTTATCAAAACCAGTAATTATGAATTAAGTTTGGCTTGTTTGTTTGTTTGTTCATTCAGTTTTTGTGGGGGGCTTTTAAAGTACTACCTTGCTACCAATAACTAGGTACAAGGAATTCCATATAGAAAATGCTATTCAACTCTCTGGGCCAAGTTGTGTCCTGTTTTACACACCGGAGGACTCCAGTGGAGTTTGTATTAGAGAAATCCAGGCAAGATTTGGTGGTCTGCTTCTACAATATCTAGCACCTGCACCTATCTTCAATTTAGACACAGAACAGGAAATTTATCTCAGTACTGAAGGCCAATACAGGACTATTAGATGTCACCATTTAAATAACATCAATCCAATTTAGACTCACTCTGTTCAGAGGTAAGTTTTGCCTACATGGAAAGCTCATTTTCCTTGGTGTATTTTTATATTTGCTCGGGTTCTGTCAACAAATATAAAACACACTGGATTTTCTCTATCTCATATAATCAGGCAAAAGCAAGTTTTCTAACATCAGTATGATTCTTTTGTTCATGGTTCTGTAGAGTTTATTAAGACATTTCTGAATTAATAAACTGGTTCTGGTTCATCTAGAAGTTATTAAACCAATGGGGGCCCAAATCTGTGAAGTTGTGAATTTCTCCTGAGAGACTCATCTCAACTTCCATAGAAGATAAGGGTAAATGATATTATCTAAGAGGCATTCAGGCTTAGCTGGCTTGAGTCCTAAACAGTGTTGCCATATCTTGAGATTTTATCATGAGACTCACGGTATTTAGCGTATCCTTGAGAGCTCCAACTCCTGGAGTCATGTGAATGAGAATTTCAGCATTCATTTTTTTAAATTAAGTTTCTAGCCCTCACATTTATGGAGAAAAGTTTAAAAGTGATGAGTGTGCCTTAAAGTTAAAAAAGTAGAAGGTTAGTAAAAGGAACCCAAAATGTTTCTTTTAAAAATATTGTGATTTTAAAGCCAATCTCCTGATTTTTATTTTTATTTTTGGGGGAGGGGGGGCTCACAGATGATTTTAGAATGCTTGGGGTTGGCAATACCAATGCAATGAGATTAAATAATCGTGTGTTGTTGGCTCAGTGTTCAATACTGCAAATTTGCATGAGTAAATTTTGTCCCTGTGAATGTGTGGGGTACAATTACTTAGCATGTGTAAATTTTTACAGCAATGGATCCAAAGGTCAGCCCTAAGACAGTGTAGTTAGTGAAAGCAATGACAGGTAGATTTATATTATCACATCTGACATCAATCTACCTTTTCAGCTGTGCTTGAGTGTTGCACAGACCAATAGAATAGTGACTGTTTAAAATATCCTCTAAAATTACTCATCAGGGGCTACTCATTTGACCCTAATCTTCCATGATAATCTGAACTAAATGATTCATTTTAAAAGTTGTTTTCTTTCATTGAATAGTCTCTATTCAGCAAATAAGAATTATTTAAACTGAAATCAATTTAAATTCATAAAATGGTCTCCAAAGCTTAAAAAATTAGCATTTTCAATTTCAGTTTGGAAGAATGACTCATTCATGTGGTTAATAAAAGCTCATTTAAAAATGATGGCTTTCATTAAAGTTATACTATTTGGGATAATATTTGCCTGAAGTATAACCATGTACTATTTTAAAAAAAATATTTCTACATCACAAGTATTTCTTTAGAAATTATAAAATATTACTTCTAGTAAGGCCCTAAGGAGTGTACAATAGTCTAATAGTGGCTTGTCCTTGAGGTTAATGGCAGAAACTAAAGTATTCGATATTCTGAAGGTCTTAGTGCTTAATTATTTTTGGAACAAAAATTTAATCCAATTTTTTAAATTATAACAGCTTTTTAAGTCTTTAGTTGGATAGAATACTTTCCAGGATCATAGTCTCAAATCCCCATAGCTCATTGCATACATTGCCTTTAAAAAAAAAAAAAAAAAGAAGGTGTTTACTAAGGTTGTGCTCCTACTCCTGACGTCAAATCCTAAGAATGAAGATGGCAACTCCCTGTATAGTGCTATCCCTTTACATGGTGCAAAGCAAGCACTAAAATATTATTTTTCAGATCCACTAAAGTTTGGATAGGCATACTGTTGTCTATGAATACTCCACCATCCTGTTACCCTCATTTTCAGAGCATTACTAAAGATCTTAAACAATGTGGCCTTTAAATGTCTCCATGGAATCAAGCTAGATACCTCCTACCAATTTAATGTACTCATTAGTCATTATCTATTTTTAGGGATCCTTCAATGAATTTTCAATCCTAACATTTGTATCCAACTCAGATTCATTTTGAAAATAAGATCTTGTGGGTATTGCAGAAGATTCAGAGGGAGCATCTGTTAGACTGAAATGGAAGCTGGTTTGAAGTATTGTCCAAATCTGGATTTGATGAAAATTTCTGTTAAGTGTATTAAATTACTGTATATGGAGACTCATATGGCTATCATTTCTACTGAAGTGACATTTCCCATTCTTAAAAAGGATTTTAAAAGGGAAGCAAAAAGTTTCCAAGATATGAGCTACAATATGCCTTTCATTGTATCTCTCTGCTTCAGTCTCATTTAAGTATTTCTAAAAACAGTTTCCTGTTACCAACTTTCATTTATGTCCCTCTTCTCTTTACAGAAAGATTTTTATATTAGCCTTCATTTTCCATTATAACACTACTACTCTTGACACATGCCTGTGCTGTTCTGTTTTTGAAACTGCCTTCCTCAGTATCCCTACTCATAAGCACCATTTCATTTTTACTAATCAAGGAGAAGTTGACATCTGCTCTCACCCAATCACTTTTCTGCTCTTCTCATACAGCAGCAGCTGTTTCCTCTAAAGGATACACATTTTCAGGGTTCTTGCACCTACAAGGTTATTGGTTAGGATTTTTGCTCTATGCAGAAGTCACATATGCTTTTTCCTCTATAGCTTATATTAAATATAAGACTATGAAGGGTCATGTTTTAGTTTACATTTTTGTAACATTTAATCCATAGGGTTTTGAGGAGGTGGGGAGGGAGAAATAAAAAATAAGGGATAGTTAAGACCACATTCTATTTGGACCCACATTAGCTTGAGAGGTTCCAATAACAGGTTCCAGATTGGACCATCTCTAGTTTCTGTTGACAGGTTTTCCCTCACCATAATTTTCAAGATCTCATATTTTTAATTCCAAAATGAATTTAGTCAGCTGTGAATTTGTTTCTGATTGACCAGTTCTAAATTTTAGACTCAGATTTAAGGTCAGAAGGGATTGTGATAATGTACTTTGATCTCCTGCACATTGGAGGCCACGGAACCTCACCCACCCACTCCTGTCATAGGCACCGACTCCATGGGTGCTCCGGGGCTGGAGCACCCACGGGGAAAAATTAGTGAGTGCTGAGCACCCACCGGCAGCTCCCCACCCCCACACCCCAGCTCACCTCCGCCTCCTCCCTTGAGCGCGCCATATGCCCACTTTTTCCCACTCCCTCCCAGCGCTTGCGCCGCAAAACAGCTGTTTCACGCGGCAAGCGCTGGGAGGGAGGGGGAACGCGGCATGCTCGGGGAAGAGGCGGGACCGGGGCAGGGATTTGGGGAAGGGGTCCAATAGTGGCAGGGAGGGGCGGAGTTGGGGCAGGGCAGGGGTGGGGAAAGGGTGGAGTCGGGGTGGAGCCATGGGCGGGAATGGGGAGCATGAGCACCCACTGGCACCGGGGAAAGTTGGCGCCTATAACTCCTGTAACAGACCCATAACCTCTGGCTGAGTTACTGAAGCCCTCAAATCATGATTTAAAAAAAAAGGACTTCAGTTAGAGAATCCATGATTTATTGTGACCCATGCTGCAGAGGAAGGTGAACCCCTCCGTCCCTGCTAGTCTTACCTGAGGAGAATTCCTTCCCTACCCCAAATATGGCAGTCAGACCCTGAGCACATCAACAAGCTTCAATAGACAGAGATCTGGGAAATAATTCTCTGCAATAACTCAGAGCCCTTCCCATCTACTACCCCATCTCTGGCCATTGGGGATATTTGCTACTAGCAGCCACAGACGGGCCACATGCCATTGTAGGCAAACTTATCAAGCTCAGCCCTGAAGCCAGGCAAGTGTTATGCACCACTGCTCCCCTTGGAAGGCTGTTCCAGAACTTCACTCCTCTGATGGTTAGAAACCTTCACCTATTCCTGAATCTAAACTTGCTGATGCCCAATTTGTCCAAATATCCATTTGTTCTTGTGTCAACACTGACACTTACCTTAAAACAACTCCTCCCCCCTCCCTGCATGATCATTATGCTAGCCCGTAGTAAAATCAAAACCTAAGGATTAGATTGTGACTTTGCCTCTGCACATAGTAAGGGGCAGGGTGGGGAAAGTGATTTAGGTAAACATTATACCTGCAGCAACTCCTGGGACTGATTCCTCTCACGCTACTGTGAATCAGGACAACACAAAACAGCGAGAGAGGTGAATCCAGTGCCAGAGACAATCATAAGAAGGTCTGCTTCCAAGACCATAAAGGAGTATATGTGCAGCATTTTGGCCACAAAAAACTTGTAATACCTACCACTGAATGAAAAACTGGAGTTGTCAGAAATTCCACCACTACCTTTTCCATTAGCCATTTACATCCACCTAAGGCAGATCAAAACTAGGTATTTCTTTTTATAAAAGGGATTTGCATATATTCTGCAGGGGTGATTATGAACAGGTACCATAAAAACCTCTTGTTAAAACAAGAGTTCTCATTTACTCTAAATTTCTGCATAATTTGTTTCTCATACACAAGAAGCAAGACATGCACTTTTAGGTTAAAGAAAGATGCACCCCAGAACACACACACAGGCCATCTCTTACGGTGCAAGACAGCAGCTTTGCAGTTCTCTCCACTGCTACAAAGCTACAGTAAAAGATGCACTAAAGGAGCTCTCCACCTATGATATGCATCCTCTCCGCAGCTAGTGCAGCGAGCATGGCATCTGAAGTCTGGTTGCTGGGGTAGCCCGCTTACATCCTTTGGCAGCTGGAACTATTTAGAACTAACTTTACATTTTAAGCTCTTTCCTACTCCATGGATGTTTGCATATGACCATTAGAGTGATAAAAGTATGGTCTTTATAGCACTATAGATTTTCTAAACTGAATTTCCAGCATGAAAATTCTCTGCCTCAAAAGTATACCAGCTGTACTGCTCATCAGGATAAGCAAAAGTCCCCCCCTTCACTGGGAAGATGCTTTCTTTGTCTTCTGATCTTTCTAAATTCCCATCCACTTCAGTTTATTTTTCCTGTCTAAACCACCTCTGAGTTTAGACAGCAAGAAACACTCAAACATAAGAAAAGAACTCAAATGTTTATACAAATTCAACTTTGTGAAGCTGTAAACAGATCTTTCCTAGATTTCAGCTTTTTATGAATAGCCAGAAAGAAGATTTGGACTCTGTGTGAGGAGCAGGGTTCTGTCTAACGCTGGCTCCTACTAACTAGATTCCAGTGGAGAAATAGGAGAAAAGGAAAGCCGCAGAATCTTTAAAACAGGCATTTTTCATTTTGTTTTCACTGTGGAGACTTTTGAACATTGTGTGACTGTTTGAGCTGAAGATTGCTATTGAGAAGGATATAGCCCACAGCAACTCATATGTACAGCACTGTCAGCATGATTGTGGAACACTGTCTGTATTCTCCCTGTGCACTAAGGCAGTGGGTTTTTTTATTATTTATTTCATGCATCATTCAGTACTTGCTACACAGTCAGAACATATTGTATCTTTGGCACACAAAAAAAGGGAAAGCATTAATCTTGTCTGCACTTCCAGAGGTACATGATTGGATACAAATTTTACTGTCATTAATCTACAGCATCACAAGCTACATCAATGGCTAGAAAATGTGTGTATGCATAAGCAAACTAGGAAAGAAAGTTGTGCTTCAATAGTAGAAAGTCTATTGGACAAGGATATCAGTTCCCAGCAATATCACAAGCAAAACTGATTGAAAAAAAAAAATATATATATATATATATACAGTATTAACATTGCTTAATGGGGAAAAAAATGCTATTTTGAAGGGAGGGCTCATTCTTGTATAGAAGAATGGCCATACTTGGTCAAGCCAATGCTCCATCTAGCCCAGTATCCTGTCCTCAGAGAGCCATCAATGTCAGCTGCTTCAGAGGGAATGAATAGGGCAATTATAGAGTGATCCATCCCATGTTGTCCAGTCCAATCCAAGCTTCTGGCTGTCAGAGGCATAGGGACACCCAAAGCATGGGGTTGCTTCTCTGACCATCTTGGCTAATAGCCATTGATGGACCTATCCTCCATGAGCTTACTTGATTCTTTTTTGAACCCAGTTATACTTTGGGCCTTCACAACGCACCCTGGCAATGAGTTCCACAGGTTGATTGTGCATGATGTGAAGTACTTCCTTACGTTTGTTTTAAACCTGTATTAATTTCATTGTGTGACTACTAGTTCATGTGTTATTTATCTCTTCATGTAACACTTCCTTATATCTTTCTCCACACCATTCATAAGTTTTATAGCCCTCTATCATATTCACACCCCCATCATCTCTTTTCCAAGCTGACCAGTCCCAGTCTTTTTAATCTCTTTTCATATCTAAAAAAGGGCCACACACTGCTGCTGGTTTAGCATCCCTAGGTGCCCTTTTGGGATCCTCCATCTAGCACTGCATTTAGTTCTAGGGGCAGAATTGGTGGACAAAGTGACAGAGGCTGAGGACCCAAATAGCGTTTTAGATGAAATCATCCAAATGATAGATACATGTTCAATGCAAAATGTTGAACGTCTTCTTTGTTCAGCAAATTACTAAATCTTGCTAAGAAAAAACACTAAAAGTTAGAATGTGTTTTGGGAACAAAACAGAGCATGTTGTAAAATAAAATAAAGATGTATGTTTTAAATAAAATGTCAGTTGAAAATAACAGTGTGAAGCATGTTTTTATGGAGTTCAAGGGGTTTGTCAAAGGGGAAGTAGGTTGCCCCCGTAGTATACATGCAGTTAACTTACAGTTTGTCAACAACAACAAGAGGTATATGAATGGCCTGTTCTTCTAACGAAGACCTACCCACCCCACCCAACTCTGGCGCTTGTGCATGAGGGATATAGGCGGTTGGGGCATCTGGTCCATTGTAGAGCAGCCCCAGAACCCCTCTTAAATCATACGGTCTTCCGCTTCGTCAGTACCTTTTCATTCCCCTCCTTCCTCCCCCCCTCCAGGCCCTCTGCATTAGGACTTAATCATGACACCCCTGATTTCAGCAATATCTCAGGTCTCTCATCTACTGTTTCATACTGAATGCTGTACAGCATTTAGGGTTACAGTTTGCATAAAAGTGTTCTATAAAAAAAACCGAAAAAATATTCTCTCGGGGCTTAGACAAGATAATGATAAACAAAATTGTTGCTTTGCGGGCTCTGCTACAAAGTATCTTTAAGTTTGTTTTTGTTAATATTTCTGATAGGCCATAGGATGGGATAGATAATACCTCATAAATTGGCAAAGTGTTTCCGAATGACAAACGCTTGCCCATGCTAAAGCATAACAACAAACACAGATTGGCTCCCTACAAAAAACTGTTTCACTAAAAGAGTTATCAACATTCCCCCTAAAACTCAGGACAGCTTTCTTACCCCCATGGCCTGATCCCTGTGGCTGTGGCTTTTTTAAAATTTGTTTGTCCTCAGTTTAGATTTTAAACAACATTAGAAAAGAAGAAAGTGGGATGGGGAGGGGTGAGCGGGAAGGTGGGGCGGCACAGACTCCCTATCTCTGGTTTAAAAAAAATAATAATAAAAAAAAAAAATCAGCTAACTTTTTTACATAAGCTAATTTTCTCTTGTATTTTTTGTATAAATCCAAACTTTAAAAAGCAATCTCATGGGGTTTTTGTTGTTGTTGTTGTTGTAGAATTTGTTTTTAAATTAAAACAAATATAAACTCCCCTCAATTGCCGGTTTTCATATTCTTACCCAGTTGTTGTTTTGGTACTTTAAAAAACACTATTTTTAAAAGGATAGGCTAGTATCTTAAGCCTTTTTAGTTCACTAAACTTCTACAAATTATCCCTAAGAGTGGCCTTGTTTTGTAACAGCTCAGTCAATACTGCTTTTTCATGTTAAACTTTAAAAACAAAAAACAAACAAAAAAAACCCACATATTGCTTCAAATAGACCTCACTGCATACAGAATATCCTTTAAAAGGGTCATTATGTTACATCTCAGTCAATTCTGTATTTTCATGTTAAATGTTAAAAAATCCTTTATTTAATATAATGAGGCACTGCATTTTACAAGTGTTAAAAGTATGGGGGGAAGTCAAGGGGCATGGGGGAGTGTTCTTCAGATAGGCTATCTCTGAGCTTCATGCAGTCACAAAGCGATGGTTGTCTTTTACAATCAGTAAATCGAATAAAATACTTGTTATAACTTTCACAAAAAGTGACTTTCAATTCAATCTCACCATTTGTTAAAACTTTAACAGCGTTTAAAAAGTTAGGAAAGAAGTCTGTAAAAAACCAAGCAAACCAAAAGGGTGACCCCTAGAGCATTGCTAAGGCAGACTATAGTGCATGGATCACTGGCTAGCCAAATTAGTCTTATCTGTTTTTAAAATGTAGAGAAAACCACAGTTCCAACCTGTGATGTATTTTTTCTAATAAAAATCTATGGACCCAAAACAAACACAGGAGCTTTTACCTGTCTCTCAGCACATGGGTTGCAAACATTTATAAACAAAGATCCTGATAATGCAACAGAAAAATTCATACTTAAAAGTCGTAAGAAAATGAAAGCTTAACATAACTTTTGTTTGTATTTGTTAAAAAGTGGGGGAAGAAGCAGCCTTCTTATCTCTGATCTACTGGCTTACAAAACCTGTTTTTGCTGCAGCTTCAAATTGTCCTCACCAAAAGCATAGAGAAAAACTTTGTAACAAACAGTTTGTTACAAAAGGCTTACGGTTTTAGCCTTTATTAAAGCACCTATGTAAAAGTGCTACATGGCGGGGAAGATGCTTGGGGTCTATTTTTTTAGATAAAAATAAGGCAGTTAAAGGGGGGTAGTGAGGGGAGGGGAAGGAGATGGCTCCTGTTTAAAAATCTTGGGACTATAGGATTGGTTCAGGAAAATGTATTCTGTGACGCAGCTGTAGAACAGCATCTGATTGGTCTGACCCAAAGGCGGAGATAACTAGCCTGAGGGGTTGTGAGCCTTGGGAGCTCCTCTTCCCCCAGGTACAGTCACAAGGGTAAGATCTCTCTCTCTCTCTCTCTCTCTCTGACTCAACCACGTGCTGCCTGCCTTTGCCCTTTGCCCTTACCTAACATTATATTTAATACATCTTTTCAATTTCTCAAATATTTTTATTCTTTAATAACATGCCAAACTAGTCCTTTAAAATCATCTCTCCTTACTAAGCCTAACCAAACAATCTTTCTTCTGTTTAATAACCTCTTTCCTTTTTTCCTCTAAACCTAACCAAAACTTAAAAAAAAAAAAAAAAAAAAACTCCTTTCCTTTAAGCTCTCTCACTCTATTATTTCAACCTTTTCCTCCAAACAATCAACCAAACGTATCAAAGCACAAGCACGCAAGATTCCCCTGAACAAACAATTTTTTTTTTTTTAAATTTAAATGGCCGACGGTGCCAAACCTCAACACCAATGAAAACGGTAACAGCAGGTGGGACATAAGCCCAAAACAGGGCATAGAAAAAAAATACATGCTGATGAATGCTATAGATGCTACTCGGTGTTCCCCTACTATTATATTTAAGAGAAATTGAGTTTTGTGGCACAGTGTAGTAGGTGCCCAGACCCAATCAGCAGTGTAAAAAGTGGTTGAAGCACTACTGCAGACCAACTACAGTAGGCATGGCACTACTGGTGTCACTGACAAGAAGTGATGCTTCCAATGCCTTAAAAATCAGTTAGGAGGTAAAGAGTTAGTGGTAAATTGCACTGGCAGTAGCAGTAGTATTAGAAGGAAAAGGCAGTTGGGATCTCAAATTAGATGAAAAGGTGAAATACAGTATCAAGAATAATGGTAGCATACTGGCTATACTGCTGAAACCGCCCCCCTCCCCCCCCCCAAAAAATCACATGATCTTGCATCACCAAATCATTAGTGTCTTGATCTGACACCACTGATGTCAATGGAAGTTTTGCCATTGACATCACCAGGAGCAGGCCATAGCTCTGACAGAAATATGTTACTTTGTTTGCCTGCCATTTCAGGCCTTTTCAAACAAATTCCTCTTTGCTGATAGAGGAACATGCACATCTTTTTCACTATAGTATCTTCTGTTTGAGAGCTAGTTCAAAACACTGCCAAAGATCGCATGGTATCTGAATCAAAACAGGGCTGGCTCCAGGGTTTTTGCCGCCCCAAGTGGCGGGGGGAAAAAAAAAAAGCTGCAACCGCGATCGCGATCGGCGGCAGCTCCACCGCGCTGCTTTCTTCTTCGGTGGCAATTCAGCAGCAGGTCCTTCCCTCCGAGAGGGACCTGCCACCGAATTGCCGCCGAAGAGCCCGACGTGCTGCACCTTCCCCTTGGCTGCCCCAAGCACCTGCTTGCTGGGCTGGTGCCTGGAGCCGGCCCTGGAGATAAAGCCTGCCCTGATAAACTTGAAGAGTTTCTACTGCTCTTCAGAGGACAGGAATTAATATGGACTCAGAAGAATTAGGACCTGAATACATTTGAAAATTTTGCTCTGCTGTCAGAGTAATTCTTGAATTTCTAATTACATCTAATGTTTGTTAGCGCATTACTACTAATAATATTTGAACATTTTATTTTCAGCACTAATGAATTTTTCCTAAATATTGCTTCATATTAAGTGGTTTTAGAATGCTGGGCGTAACTATAGCTTTCAGACTTCCTGGCTCTGATACCCATCCTGCCATGAGGAAGATAGTGAGAGAAATGCATTTTACCTTAAAACTTTCTTGTAGAGTTTGTAGAGCATTCAGATACCATGCTAATGAGTATGGTATAAAGACATGTATCTTGAGGAAAATATCAGTGTCAAAAAGAATGTAGACCTTGACATTTCAGATATGATTTATTCACAAATACTTTAGCAAGTTCTGAGCTAGGAGCCAGGAAAGCCCTGAAGTACATGCTCAAGTCCCACAGAAATCAATGGAACTTGAGCACATGCATGAAGTCAAGCATGTGCTTAAGTGCTTTCCTGAATAATGACTGCTTTCCTGTATAGGTACCTCAATAACTGAATATTTTGGAAGTCATTCACTAGAGCTGGACAGGAATTTTTTGACAAACGTTTTCTCATTAAAAATTGTTATTTTGTCAAAACTGCTCAAATTGTTCACCGAACAGGTTTGGTTTTGACAAATTTCATGACTTATAATTTTCTGGAGAGAGAGTTGGGAAATTGTCAATACAAAAAGTTTGTTTTCCAAATGGAAATGACTGTTCCAAAATTTTGGCTAATCAGACTGAAAAAATGTCAAAGTTTCCAAAATACAGTCTCAACTGGCCTGAACCAGTTTTTTTTCTTCCATTTTTAAGTCTGTGAAAATTGTTGATATTTTGACTTTTAGTCCTGATCTGAAATGGTAGTGTCTGAATTCTCAAAAATATTTGTGAAATGGGAAAACTGTTTCCCACCCAGCTCTATGTACTACTGAATTTTGCACATCAGAACATTCGGTCAGGCTACTGCAGACTGAGACCCCAGAAAGAGTTTGAAAGATTTGCCAAGGTTCTACTAATTACTGTAAAATATGTTAGCGTGTTTGTTCAAATATAGATACTGCATAAACAAGCTTTATTTCCCCTTCGGATTCCCTGGTACTAAAATTCCCTACCACCATGCTGCCACCAACCCCCCAGCCACCACACATCCAGGCCAATATATTTCCGTCTGTGACATTTCTTATTCCCACACAGTGGACTTGGGAACATCTTTAGATTCTATAGGAAGATCTGATGAGCTTAAGGCCCTTAGCAGAACCAATCAGGTTAAAGATGTTAATGAGTCTGAAAGCAAAGCCTTATCACAAAAGTTATAGTACGATGAATGAAGGAACTTTTGTTAAAATGAGGAATACTGTAGAAACCTGTAATACCTCTAAAACTGGAATTATTTTTTCAGTGTGCCATGCCAGATCCAAAACTTGTGTTATTTTTATGGAGTTGTGATCTTGTTTGTCAAATGTACTTTTTCTAATGACAATTTTTATCCTTCAGCTCCAACACTGGCAATTTCAATTAGAGAACTAGTAGCCCAAGTACTCTGTTTCTTATTCTTACCTGGCTAAAGAGAACCATTTGAAAAAATTCAACTGGAATTTCCAGGAGGGTTATTTTCAAGGAAATGGTTTATTACAGGATTCAAGAAAAAAAGTGATATCTACAGTAGAGTTAGTCAAATATTATTTATTGACTACATTCATTCATTTTTAAATTTTTCATTAAGTAATTTATTCAACAAATGCTTTTTCATGGTATTCAGCCAGTTCTATAACTGTTCAAATACCATTTGTCAAATAATTTGATAGTGTCATTGTTATTCAAATCATTTATTCAACTAATTTTTGTATGATATTCAACTACCTCTAATCTATGCCACAGAGTCAAGCTGCCTGAATATAAATTGATGATATACATATTATGATGTTAGACTTCAGCACAAATAATGGTATATTTTTCCAGCAGAAAGGATAGTATCTGTTTTAACATCACTTCATATGCTACCGGATCAGAAACAGGATGGTAATGAATTGGAGTATATTCAAGGTTCTCATTTCCATCACAATACTTCAATGGTGGTGGGTTTTTTATATTTTATCTTAACTTAGACTATCCTAGCTTCTTAATGTTCCTTTTTATAAAAAAAACTTCATTCAACTCCCCCCTCCCAAAGTTATAGAATTATATTTCCAGCTATACCTACAGTTTAATAGATTTTTGTCTGAGATGTAATTATGTTTTGCACTTAGTTGTGCAAAGAACCTTACATCCAAGAGTTGAAACAAAAATTCATGTTACAATCTTTAATTACATGATCACATACCGTGTTTTCCACAGGCCCCATGTCTCATTCAGTGTGTAATATGGACCTGCTCTGGGAAGGAATTAGGGTTGTGTAGTGAAGGAGACTGATGTGTCAGGATCCCTGCCTCATTTGTTGAAAGTGTTGGAAGATGTGTAGTGAACGAGGGAATGGGATTGCAGAAAGAAAAGATTTGGTCTCATGGGCAGGGCCGGCTCTAGGCACCAGCAAAACAAGCTGGTGCTTGGGGCGGCACATTTTTAGGGGCGGCATGGCCGGGGCCAGAATACAGTTGGCCACACTCCCTCTCAAGTCTGGGAGGGTGAGCAGCGGCGCGCGAATCAGCTGTTTCGCACGCCGCCGCGGCTCGGGGGTCTCCCCCACCCTCCCAGGCTCTCAAACCTGGGAGGGAGGGGGAGATCCCGAGCGGCCGCAGCGCGGGCGCCGCTTCTCCCCCTCCCTCCCTCCTAGGCTTGAGAGCCTGGGGGAGGAGGCAGGGCTGGGGATTTGGGGAAGGGGCGGAGTTGAGGCAGGGCCGGGGGTGGGGTAATTAAAGAACAGGGGGGGCGGCCAAAATTGTTTTTGCTTTGGGCGGCAAAAATCCTAGAGCCGGCCCTGCTCATGGGTAAGGAAACTGAATGTCCCCCTGGAAACCTGGATTCTATCCCTGCCTCTGCTTGAGTGTTCCTATTTGATAATGGGAAAGTGAAACAGACATTTACAGTTGGCCACACTGTTTTCCTCATTTTCTGGATACCTAATATAAGAAACCTGAAGCCAGATTTGCTGAGCATTCACCACAACAACTGAAATCATTGGGAGCTCTACTTTGAGCACAGAAAGGGTTATGAAAATATTACAGTACTCAAAAGTTAGGCTGTTGGCTTTTCAAAGGGATACCCAAAATTACTGGACACTTCTTAAGTTCTATATGACTCAGTTCCTTATCTGTAAAATGGAGATAATGCCAGCCAATGTTACTATGGTGTTATGAAAATAAATTCACTAATGTTTGTGAAGAGCTCAGATGCTATGGTGAGAGCACCATAAAACTAGGAGGAAATGAATAATTCTGCATTCTATACAGGGTTGGGATGGCTTGCATTAAATATGGTCTGGAGCAACAGATTCAATGAGAATAAAAGAAATACTGAACAGTCCATTTACTCAATTAGGCAGGGTCCTGTGAAAATACAGAAGGTTATGTAATAAAAGACTGTCATAATACATATGTACAAGAGGGCTGAATTAAGGTAGTACAGGTAACTAATTCTGGAATCTCAAGACTTGAGTACTTAACTTTGCAACCTTAATACTACACAACTAAATTAAAAATGACATTAAAGGAATTCTCACACATGAGAAGTTCAGTGACAATAAAGGGACATTATCATTTATTGTAAACCATTTCACCAGATTTCTCACACAGAAGCGCAGTCTCCAAGGAAATAGCATTGACCATTTGTCAGTTTCTTGAGTATTAAAAATGGAACTAAGAAATTGTTAACTTGAGCTTTTAGCAATGAAATAGTAATTAAACAAAAATACCCCTTAAACTTAGGTTTTCTATTGTCATTGCTTCTCTAAAATCTAGCCCTTTCCACAGCAGACTTCAAATCAAACTCCTTTAGCGTGGGTGCATCTACTTCAGTGTAGCTAATTGTTCAGATTAAATACAAGAAAAATATAGACAATCAAGATATTTAAAATATGTCAAGGTAATCGTAGTCAAATATCCTAAAAATTGCTATGAAGTTCATCTTTCCACAATCATAGGCTAGGCTGTCTAGATGAATTGCTCTTCCACAGAGAAATATGAAATGTTTTGATTTACATTTTACACTATTCATCCTGTGTGGTCCCAAGTTTTTATTTTTTAAATGTACATTTTATATTGTTACCAATACCCATAAGGACACTATTCGGATTTTTAGCAAAAGTGAACTACTTCTTGCTTCAAATTATTTTCAAATGGCTTTGGATGGTGTATGGGAGAGAGATAAATGTATGTTTCATTGCTGTCAGTCATACTGCTATACACTGTGGGCCCGATTTAGTAAAACGTCACCTAGTTTCCAAAGAGTGGAAACCCACACAATGTGCAAGAATACAAGAACTACAAACAGTGGGCATAGGCTGATTTGATCAGCCATGGCCCTATTGTATCTACATTAGGGAATATCCATATATTCTGTAGCATTTTTCCATGGCTGATTGACATTAATAGCCCTAACATTTCCCTGGTCAACAAATATTTATCTACATATACTTCAGCCAAAACAATGAGTAGTATTTATCAGCTATGAATGAATTCAGAAATATTTAACAAATTATATGCTTCAATCTTTGGACTGAATTAGTTGTATTAGATGGGATCATCTGACATGAAATAGTTTTCTGGTAGTGCTCAAAAAATTTTGACCAGCCAACCAGACAAAACCTCTTGATTATACTCCAGTTGGCAGAGACATTAAGCATAATTAACTCAAATTAGTAGACACTAAAATGACAACTTCATCTCCCAATGTCATTATATAGTATGAAAAAAAAATATTTAGCTGCTGTTAGATAAATCCCTGAGACGTTTAGGATTATTCAGCCCAGCCAAATTGGCTTGATTCTTAATCTTACTCTGCTGCCAAAAATTAGTTCACAGTCCAGATTTTGTAGATAGAAATCTCTTTTTTCAAAGACATGAAATTTTCACTCTTACATTTGGGTCAGGACCCTGTTTATCTCTGGTGATCTATTGCCCCTGTGGGCTGCACTCAGCTGCATTTGCCAATCACATCATAAGTCCCTATATTCACTGGAGCACAGAGAACTACAAAGTTCTGCATTTTTTAAATAACTGGAAATTAATAAATGTTGATCTCTATGATGATCAGCCATAGATAGGAAAAGGTGTAAAGTTTCATGCTATAATTAGGGTGCACCAAGTTTTAAGAATGGTGGTGCCTGTGTGTGGTTTTCAGCATCTTTAAAACCAGGAACATTCTGAACAGAGAACACAATCTTCCCAGCTAGAAGCAGCTGGAGTTGGAGACTGAACCTAAGGAAACAGCGGCACTGGATGTAGTTTGTAAAGAAGGGCCCTTCTCATTAGGCTTACTTGATTATTTCCGTTACTTTGGATGGAGTAATTAGGCCACATCCTCAGCAGGTTTATATTGGGGTCACTCCATTGAAGTCCAAAAAGTAATTAAATTGAAGGGCTTAATTATCTTACCGGATCTGAGGAGACAATGTAGAGATGCTCCTAAACCAAAACCCCAGTTCCAAACACCAAACTTTGGGTGGGTTTTGAATCCTAGTAAAAAATCCAGATCTGAATGTCAGAACTGGCTTCTTTCGCTAATGAGCAGAGCCAAAACCTCAAATTTTCAGACTATCAGATCTTTTTGCAGCTTGGGCACATCACAAGATAAAATATAAAGTGGAGAGAGGAAGGAACACATATGGGCTTCAATTCTGTACCTGGTTCCATACACTTTGTGATGTGCCACAAGCACAAAGCAGTCCTAAACCCAAATGATCCACATCCTGGAGAATCACCATGGGGGTAGGGCAAGACGCGGCACCCTCGCATAGTGTTCATCATAATAGCTCCTATGCCACCCTTCCTGCCAGCAGAGGATGCCTGATTGAAGGGGAAAAATAAGGGTATGTCTACACTAAGAAATTAGGTCGATTTAATAGAAGTCGATTTTTTAGAAATCGATTTGATACAGTCGATTGTGTGTGTCCCCATTAAGCGCATTAAGTTGGCGGTGTGCGTCCACAGTACAGAGGCTAGCGTCGATTTTCGGAGCGTTGCACTGTGGTAGCTATCCCACAGTTCCCGCAGTCTCCGCCGCCCACTGGAATTCTGGGTTGAGCACCCAATGCCTAATGGGGCAAAAACATTGTCACGGGTGGTTCTGGGTACATATCATCAGGCCCCTTTCCCTCCCTCCGTGAAAGCAATGGCAAAAAATCGTTTCTCGCCCTTTTTCCTGGGTTACCTGTGCAGACGACATACCACGGCAAGCATGGAGCCTGCTCAGCTCACTGTCACCGTATGTCTCCTGGGTGCTGCTGGCAGATGCAGTACTGCAGTGCTACACAGCAGCATCCCCTTGCCTTGCCTACGGCAGACAGTGCAATACGACTGCTAACCGTCATTGTCCCGTGGGTGCTCCTGCCGACCTCAGTTAGGTTGGTCGGGGGTGCCTGGGCAGACATGGGTGCTCCTGGCCGGCCTAGGTGAGGTCGGTTGGGGGCACCTGGACAAAAATGGGAATGACTCCAGGTCATTCTCTTCTTTAAGTTTCGTCTAATGGAGATTCAGTCCTGCCTGGAATATCATGCCAGCTGGAGGCTTCTGCCTTAGGCTGCTCTCCCAGTCGGCAGCACCGCGCAGTCGCACTTACCCCAGCCTACCCGTTGCTCCCATGGCTCATGAAGCCTGGACAATAGTAAGGAGCAGTTCAACTATAGGCTGAGCAAGTGCATAATGGTGGTAGAATGTGCCTTGGGACGTTTAAAAGCTTGCTGGCACAGTTTACTGACTCGGTTAGACCTCAGTGAAACCAATATTCCCATCGTTATTACTGCTTGCTGTGCTCCACAATATCTGTGAGAGTAAGGGGGAGATGTTTATGGCAGGGTGGGAGGTTGAGGCAAATCGCCTGGCCGCTGATTACGTGCAGCCAGACACCAGGGCGGTTAGAGGAGCACAGCAGGGCACACTGTGCATCAGAGAAGCTCTGAAAACCAGTTTCATGACTGGCCAGGCTACGGTGTGAAAGTTCTGTTTGTTTCTCCTTGATGAAAACCCGCCCCCTTGGTTCACTCTACTTCCCTGTAAGCCAACCGCCCTTCCCTCCCCCGTTTGATCTCCGCTTGCAGAGGCAATAAAGTCATTGTTGTTTCAAATTCATGCATTCTTTATTAATTCGTCACACAAATGGGGGGATAACTGCCAAGGTAGCCCGGCAGGGGTGGGGGAGGTGGGAAGCACAGGGGTAGGGTAGTTGTAGGGGCACCCCCTAGAATGGCATGCAGCTCATCATAGAAGCGGCATGCTGGGGCTCTGACCCGGAGTGGCCGTTTGCCTCTCTGGTTCTTTGGTAGGCTTCACGCGGCACTGCTGCGGATCCCTGTTATAACCTCTGTCCTTCATGCCCTTGGAGATTTTTTTTAAATATTCCGGCATTTCGTCTTTTGAAACAGAGTTCGGATAGCACGGATTCGTCTCCCCATACTGCGATCAGATGCAATACCTCCCGTTCGGTCCATGCTGGAGCTCTTTTGCGATTTTGGGACTCCATGGTCACCAGTGCTGATGAGCTCTGCATGGTCACCTATGCTGATCAGCTCGCTACACTGGCCAAACAGGAAATGAAATTCAAAAGTTCGCGGGGCTTTTCCTGTCTACCTGGCCAGTGCATCTGAGTTGAGAGTGCTGTCCAGATGGGTCACAATGGAGCACTCTGGGATAGCTCCCGGAGGCCAATACCGTCGAATTGCGTCCACACTACCCCAAATTCGACCCAGCAAGGTCGATTTCAGAGCTAATCCCCTCGTCGGGGAGGAGTACAGAAATTGATTTTTTAAGAGCTCTTTAAGTCGACAAAAATGGCTTTGTCGTGTGGACGGGTGCAGGGTTAAATTGATCTAAATTCGACCTAAACTTGTAGTGTAGACCAGGGCTAAGTATGGCTCAACTTCTCTATGCCCCAACTATTCCCAGTTGCTGTTGTCAGTTACCAGGCTAACTGCACCTCTAGTGTCCTTGAGTACACCCCTTTTCACATAATTTTCCCACTCTCAGACCATGCTTTGGGCTGCTGTCTCCTGGTACTAACCAGGATTATCTCACTTGGTCTAACTAGATTCAGCCCCTGCCACATCCTGGGAGCAATGACAGTGTCCAGCCAACCTTCTTAAAGCAAAAAGGATTTATTTATAAGCAAAGCAGTTCAGAGAACAAATATCTTAAACACACAAATATACACTTGTCCAGCTTACTAGGTGTCTACCCATCTTCCACATGGGGATCCTGAAAGGTTTACGCTTTCTACAGAACGATCTGTGGGGTCTGGGTGAGAACCTGTTCCCTTAACTTGCAAACCAGTTCACTCTGCTTAAGGCAGTGGGTCTTTAAACCCTCCTCATTCTTTTCATCACCCCTCTTTGCTGGTGCCAAGTCACTTTTTAAACTATTAATAGCCCAGTACTCAATTTCCTAAAGAAAGGAAGTATTGTAACAGTGTCCCAGCTCCCAAAAGACTGCCAGAACAGCGTTCCAATACAATCTGAGCCCTTACTGTAGACCTTTGATTTGTTAGCTTCCCAGAGCTGGCAAAAGAAAGTTTGCCACTTAAATGCAGACATGATGTATGATTCTCAAAACAAATAGTTTTCCTATTGTCTTTCAAGGATGTGCTGGGATGTTCTTTCCCCCTCCCCAAGATAAACATGCAAAAGAATTCCACTTAACCAATGTAACTATAATCTCAAAGTCACACACAGTATTAATACATTATGTAGCAGCTCCATATCAGACATCGCTGCAACATGCATTGGAGCTGTTGGTAGGTGGCACAGATTACCGCAGTCTTTGGGAGAGGGGTAGTTCTCAGCCAAGCAGACTCAGGATTGTAGGAGCACAATGGACATCTCTCATAGATTCCAAGCCAGAAGAGACCATTGTAATCATCTAGTCTGACCTCCTTGGTAAGTTAATTACCCTCACTGTTAAAATGTATGCCTTATTTCCAGTCTGAATTTGTTTAATTTCAATTTATAGCCATTGGTTCATGTTATACCTTTCTCCATATATTGAGGAGTCCATCAAATATTTGTTCCCCATATAGGAAGTTACAGACTAATCAAGTCATCCCTTAACCTTCTCTTTGTTAAGCTAAATTGACTGAGCTCCTTGAGTCCATCCCTATAAGGCATGTTTTCTAATCATTTAATCATTCTTGTGGCTCTTCTCTGAACCCGCTCCAATTTAATATCCTCCTTCTTGAATTGTTGGCACCAGAACTGGACACAGTGTTCTAGCAATGGTCACACTAGTGCCAAACACAGACAAAAAAATGGTCTACTGCTATTTGAGATTTCCCCCATTTATGCATCCAAGGATCACATTAGCCCTTTTGGTCACATCATTGCACTGGGAGCTCATGTTCAGCTGATTATTCACCTACAACCCCAAATCACTTTTAGAGTCATTGCTTCCCAGGATAGAGCCCCTCTCCCTCACCTAAATATCGTCTACATTTTGGTCCTAGATGCATAGATTTATATTTAGCCATATTGAAACAGTTTGCTTGCACCCAGTTTATCAGGAGATTCAGATTGATCTGTTTCAGTGATCTGTCCTCTTCATTGTTTACCACTCACCAATTTTTGGGTCTTTTGCAAACTATCAATGATGATTTTATGTTTTTTCCTAGGTCACTGATAAAAATGTTAAATATCTTAGGGCCAATAACTAATCCCTGTGGGACCCCACTAAAAAACACCTGTTTGATTATTCCCATTTACAATTACATTGAGACCTATCAGTTAGCCATCTTTGCTTTATATTGTTCTCATTTTTTAATTAAAATGTCACATGGTACCAACTCAAATGCCTGACAGGAGTCTAAGTATATTAGATCAGCACTATTATCTTGATCAACCGACCTTGCAGTCTCACCAAACAGAGATATCCAGTTAATTTGACAGGGTGTATTTTTCCTAAACCCAGATTGGCATAAAGAAAACAATATAATTAATATTGTTCAATCAAGTCCCATAAGTGCCACTTTATTTTCTCACCTAGGATCGATAGACTAATAGGCCTAGAATGACCCAGGTAATTATATTTACCCTTTTGAAATGTAGGCACAACATTATTAATTTTCTAAAATTCCTAGCTTCTGATAGGTATGCATTACAACCTGTTTCCCCTCTCTTCCATTTGTTATATACTTAGGGTTTCCCCCCCTTCAGCTACCTTTGTGAAAAGGAAATTTTGTTAACCCAGTAACATGCCTAAACCATTCTCAGCAGTTCAAATACCAATTGTTATGCTTATTGCTGAAATCTTAGCACAACTAACAGGCCAGGAGGGGAAGGGGGGGAGTGACTATGAGAGCCATGAGGACTAAACATGACCCTGTGCTCTCCTGACTTCAGTTTTTTCCAGAGCACACGGTTTTGCAATATAGAAAGTCTGGCAACCATTAACCAGCTGTATTTCACATAGCAACAGTTAACTAATGGAAATCTCTATACTTTGCTGAGCAGAAGTTTTTTTTTTTATGACTAAGCTATGCAATACTAAAATTCTTTTTTTTTTTTTTTTAATTTGGATATTAAAAAGGGGGAAGAAATCTGAGCTCAGTGGACACTTGAGCACCTTCCAACTTCCTCTGCAGACAGAAGGCTGACCACAGGACATCTACAGTTATCCACTCAACACCTCCTCAAGACCCTGGGTAAATATGACTCTGATGGTAATTTGGGGTGCTCTACTAACCTATTGCGGATGTGTGCAAGTTCTGGAGACTAAATAAAGTAGAAGCTTTGAGTGAAAGCACTTGTTTGCCTTCTTGCCTCAACTATCTATTGGCTAGATGGCCATGTCCCATTGATTTATTTCCTGCCACGCCTTCCAAAGAATAAAATTGCCAAGAACTTTGGGTTCAGCAAAACACCAGGTAACACCTTCACATTCCCCCTAAACCAGGTTGTTCTTTTAACCAATATGGCCTTCTTCCTTGATTGTGGGAGTATGGCTTTTGGGGCTTTCTTAATTCCCAATTATCACATTCTTCTGCAAAATTCTTTCTCCCAGATGACTTGCCTCAGTTGTTTTCAGCTTTGCAAAATTGGCCCTTTTAAAGGAGAGAGAGAGAGAGAGAGAGATCAGATCTCTCTCTGACTGGTCTGGACTTTATGCTACCTTCACATTTTAAATGTAATCAAGTCATAGTCACTTGTACCTAAGTTACCATTCATTTGTAGTTCTATGCATGATGCTGCACTCCATAATGTTTTATGGAAATATGCTTTTGAGCGTGAATATAATGTAACTGGCATATGCTTTATGCAAAAGGTCTCTTAATGTATCATCGAAAGCTTACAATTTACTGAGTGTGTTCAACCTATTTGTTTGTATGTATCATTCTTGTATCTGAATCTAGAAATATAAAGTATAACTCTGAGGTCCTATTGTAATTATGCAAAGTGTGGGCCACTGATGATGGTTTAGAATCTTGATGGCTCCCATTGACTAGGACAAATGGTTGTAAATGGCTGTGTTTATTTGCAAGCCTTCCTGTGTTCCTGTAAGCCAGCCCAGGAAGAATGGTGGAATCCATCTTAAACCTGGTGCTTTTCCATTTAGAAGGAGGGGTGGGGATCCAGAGACAAAAGATTCCCATCTTGTGCCAACACTATAAAAGGAGGCTGCCAGTCATGAGAACACCCCTAGTTTCCACCCAAGATGTCTGCTGGAACTCACAAGGACTGTACCTGGGGAAAGGATTGGGCCCAGACTAGGAAGGAGTCTAGTCTGTGAAAGAAGCTTATTGGAACATCTCTGAGGGTGAGATTTTACCTGTAAACAGTTTCTTAATGTATTAGGCTTAGACTTGCATGTTTTGCTTGGTAACGTACATTGTTCTGTCTGATATTACTTGAAACCACTAAAATCCTACTTTTTCTACTTAATAAAATCGTTGTTTATTAATTAACCCAGCGTAAGTGATTAATACCTGGGGGAGCAAACAGCTGTGCATATCTCTATCAGCGTTATAGAGCACAGACAATTTGTGTGTTTATCCTGTACAAGCTTTATACAGAGTATAAAGGATTTATTTGGGGTTTAGATCCCATTGGGAACTGGGTATCTCGGTGCTGGAGATAGGTGACCTGCTGAGCAGTTTTTGGTAAAGTCTGGAGCTTTGGGGGCATGGACCAGACCTGGGTCTGTGTTGCAACAGGCTAGCATGTCTGGTTCAACCAGGCAGGGTTCTGGAGTCCCAAGCTGACAGGGAAAGTGGGCTCAGAGGTAACTTCAGCACGTCAGGTGATAGTTCCAAGGGGGTCTCTGTGACCGAACCCATCACACTATGCAGTTCTTTACCTGTCAAGATTAGTTCTAATATAGAATTGGGTCATATTGGATGCAACACTTTCTGATTTAGGAAATTGTCATCTAATATATTTAGAAGTTCTAAGGATGTTTTAGTACTGACAGCATGAGACCTCCAGCATGTCACTCAAATTGAAGTCCCTCATGATCATGCAGCTTTTTGGGGGGGAGGGCGGGAGGGGTATATATTACAGATTGGCTCCTTATGAGCTTATGAATCTGTTCCCTAGTGTGATTTGGTGGTTTATAGCAGATACAAACTAATACCCCATCTTGTGCTTTATCTGTTAGGACATAAATGCTGCCTTATGGATCAAAGATCCTTTTGTACCCCACTTCACAGAGCACTTCACCCAGTGCTGAGGATCTGGCCCATAATATTTAATTAGAAAGCAAGAAGTTCTACCTAGGGTTCCAGTGATCTTTATCTGGTGATATAACTCATGTAATGGAAAGTAACAATACAGATGCATTACATTTATGTGGAAAATAACTCCATTAATTAAAAATAGAGGGAGTTTAACAAAACTGATGACTTCCTTTCAGCTTCCTAAGTTGCTCTTATCTTGAACTTTAAAACCAAATGAAGTATTCCATAATATGACTACAATTTAACTAGCTCATTTAATGACTTCTTATAATTAAATTAATACCTAAATTAGGTTTTGTACTTCAGTAAGACAAAAAAAATTATATATAAAGAGTATTAAACTAAAAATGACAGCTTGTGTATGCACATATATGTACAAAAATAACAGGAGTACTTGTGGCACCTTAGAGACTAACCACAAGTACTCCTGTTATTTTTGCGGATACAGACTAACACGGCTGCTACTCTGAAACCTGTCATATATGTACAGACAGTGGAAATGTAACATGTCCCTAAGGACTGGCTGGCCATAACAGGTCTGGAGTGAGGAGCAAGGAACCACCTTCCCCTCTTTCTGGCTTTGCATGGACTGCATGAGGACCACACAGAGTTGCACCCCCTGCACTAAATTACTACCTGGTGATGCCCCAAGTGGATGGAGAGGGGCAGAGAATATGTGGAGTTGTGGCTCAGCTGACTAGCTGTGCAGGGAGAAGATGCTTCACTTTTTGTGCACTGCCATCTGCACTGGTGAACTTTGAGGAATTCCTTCCCAGATGGCATAGTCTCGCTCTGAGTGAACTATGCAGCATTATATCTCCATGGTTTCTGACTTGAATGTTCATGTGCAAGCTCTTCACATTTCACAAGCCCTTTTATCTGAAGGGGCACATTATGGCAAGAGCAGGAAAAAAAGATGGATTCAGCTAATGTCCTGAGAAACAGACTGTATATGTTTGTGCTCATTTCCCTTATATGGATTTACTATTATTTCAAAGACACTGCAAATTAAGAGCCTAATCCTGCAAGGTGCTGAGCACTCCCCATTATCATTAAAGTCAGACAAATTCTGCTCTGTTAAGCCAATGATAAGGAGCAACTGCACTGAAGTAATAAATTAAATAAATAAACTAATACGTCATTTTGTCTCCAGATTTACAGCAGAACTTGACCTAAGGGGACAGTTGAGGGCACTCAGCATCTTGTAGGAATGGAGCCAAAGTCATTTCTATGGCTGAAGAAAGTAGACAAAAACATATGCTGATACTTACGTACTAAATGTCACTTTCCTTTTAAAGCTGTTTTTACTGTAAGGTTGCTACAGCTTGTTTCCCCATGGAACCATAAAAATTTAATTTCTACTCTAAATATTTAAATCCCAATCAGACCTGTTAACATTTTACCAAACAAACACAAAGGAGTCATGTGATTACTTTGCATTAATCCAGGCATCACAGGGAGATTTATTTACTGTAACTGTTTGGATTTAGGGATAGAGATTTCTTAGCAGCTTTAAATGTAATGTATTCTGAGATAATCTATTTGTTCCAAGAAAAGCTAGTTACAACACATTAGTAAACTGTCAGATACTGGAATGTAATTTCCTGCATATTTTTACACTGTAAATTAAAGCATTAATGAATTGCCATATCAGGGAGTTAGCAAGTTTTTTTAAAATGTTTGCAGTGTTTAGGCTGACATGATGTAAAGTTATCAGCACCAGAATTCCACTAAATCCTTCAGTTTTTTAAAATTGATTAAAAAGGCAGCCCTACCTAATCATGAGAAGTCAGCATTTTCTGAGAGCTACCACATAGTAGTAACTCAGAGGTGATTATTCAACTTAGATTGTATGCTCTGTGGGGCTGGGACTGTCTATTTGTTCTTTCTTTGTACAGCACCGAGTACAAAGGTGTCCTGTTCTAGGACTTGGACTCCTAGATGCCATGATAAATAAATATAAATATATTTCAGTAGTGCTCAGAGGCGCCAATCAGTTTAAAAGCAAAAGTTTATGAAGACATGATCCCTACCACAAAGAGTTTATAATTTAACTGGCACAAGGTGCAACCAATTATTAGGAAAATAAAAAAAAAGGGGGGGGGAGAAGAAGCAGAGGATAACATTAATAAGATCAGTTATATAAGTTTCCTATTGCATAAATTGATGATTCCAGATCATTACAAAGTTTTCTGTTGTTGCTTTTTTATATTAAAGGTGCCTGTTAACTTTGTAAGCACAGTAGATGAATAATGAACAGGTCAAGTGCTAATTGCTGAACTGTGATATTTCAAAGTATTATTCATAGAAAATTTGCACAGTTCAGTATTTATGGATTCCTAGTTTTCCATGTTTTATTATTAACTTTGTTGAAAAAACTAAATACTAAACATTTCAGTAAGTGGCTTAATGTTGATCTCAGAACAGTTCTAGACCAGAAAAACTCCATTGACTGTGAGTGACTCATGCCTTATTGTAACTGTTCTTTTGATTTTAAAAAAGTAGAAACTATTTTTAGCCATATTGATTTGAGAAAATGAGGCAAAGTAGAAAACTAAAGTCATTTTGTACAGTTTTTGAATCCTCCTTCTATCAGCAGAAATTAGATTTGTTTGAGAAAATAAAAATCCTGATTTTTTTTTTTAAATTGGACTTATGTCTCAGATTTACAAGAAAGATTTTCCACAGGCTAATCTCCCTACCTCCCGAAGAGAAAATAGTTACAGGAAATGAAAAGATTTTTCCAACAATCTCAAAGTTGTAGCCAGGGGCACATATTGGGCAACAGGAATGCAATATTTTCTGTTAGAACAAATAAAAATTGTGTGTTTAAAGCTGTTGAAGCGTGATGTATTCTTTTAACATGCACATCAACAAAACAATGTATTCCTTTTATTAATGAACATAAGAACTGGGAATAAGACAATCTGATCCACAACAAAGGAAATGCAAGTCCTCTGAACCTACAGTATGACGTTAAAAGTGATGGTTAACACATTTATTGTGTTATCCGTGGTATTCTCCCCACCACAGTATTACGGTAAACTTTTCTCCTGTGGTAAAATACCCATGGTGGATTCTGTGCTGCACTTGACAGCCCAGAAGGGTGGGGAGGGTTTGGCTAAAGTGACTGTAAGACACCTTTGTGTCATTCTGGTATTCTCCAGAGCCTGAATTGCCCCTCTACCCCAGCATAATTTAGACAGCCCTGAGGTAGAGGGTGTCTAAATTATGGCATCCTCCCTAGGCTTAAGGGCCACACCGTTGCCTGGAAACTCTGTGGCCCTGCACAGGAGGCAGCACGGCCTCCTACACACCTCCCCCGCTCCTCCCCCCATGCCAGAGCTTCCAAGGGGTCATTGGAAGGCAGCCTTATGGCTGACACTTGCAGTGCCTGTGTCAAGGAAATATTCCCCCAAATGTAATCAGGACTTTGAGCCTCTCTGGCCCTTGTATTGAACATAAAGGGGCCAGAGCAACCTCCAGGTTTCAATTATACTGACTGTACATCTCCTCCTCCTCCCATAGCTGCATCTTCGATTTGCATTTGGGGGGGGGGGGGAAGTCATCCATCTCATTTTTAAACTGAGGAACTATGCTTACATTGCTGAATTAGCAGCACAGTACATATTCCAACCATCCTTTCTATAAAGAAATTTCTACCTAAATTGCTTGTACACTAGACCTTCCTCAATCTAAGTCCATGACCTCATGTTTTTAAATGAGTAACTATCAGCTTATCAGTCCTTTCCTTTATGGATCATATACATAATGTAACTTACATCTTCGAAATCCCCTTTAGTCTCCTCTTTGCTAAGCCACAATAGTCTTCATCATCTTACATATGCATTTTCCTTCAAGATCTGGATCATTTTGGATTCAAATGGCATTGCAGGATGTATCTGAGCATTGTCTTTTATTTGAATTAAAAATAAACCTATTTTTTCAGAGGGAAAATTATGGCCTTGGAATTCAGTGCTGCAACAAGTGAATTACCATCATGCATTCATTAAACCCTTAACTGAAGGCTGGTGAACGCCTGAGCATCCTGTGATGTGAAAGTATTACCAGCAGGAGTTTTTATAACAATGATATAGATGGACAAGAGGGTGTTATATACTTCAAGGAAAGACCAGGCTACAAAAGTTTGAAACAGACATTGAAACAGTGGTACAGAGAAAAATCCTACTTATTTTCCCCACAATGGAAGAGCAATGTAATATCTTAACTACAGCATCTGAAATGGCATTGGTGAAAGCATTAACATTCATGGGGAATGGAAGCCATGAGCTTCCTGAAGCTTGAGAGAGAGGATGGGTAGAAGGTCGAGTAGACCAGGGATTGAGAGAGTCTTTACTCCCTAAGGGGCCCTACACAAGGGATTTCAAAGTGTGGAGCAGGTACTCTGAGCAGCTCATGGGGTCAAAAAGAACCAGGGATGCACGATTGCTACCCTGCCTTCTCCATCCTATGAACCTCTGGTGGTTCATAAAGGGTTTTCATTGCAAACCAAAGGAGGTTCATGTGATAGAAATGGAAATGGACTCTCATACATTTCTCTAACCTTCTCCTCCTGCATCCCTGAGCTGCTCCTGAACCACACACACACACACACACACACACACACACACACAAAGAGACAGGTAACTCCCCACCTGGATCACTCAATTCCTGACACCACACATCCAATCATAGCTGGTATGGAGAGCATAGGGCAGAGAGGATATCAGGAGAAGGAATAGAGGATAGAGGAAGAGAATATAAGGCTTTCCTCATTTGCACTGAGACCTCCATTTGTCACTGGCTAGTCTCAGAATCAAGTAGCTTCAAAGATGGTACAAAAACAGGCACACCAAGGCCAGGTCAAAGGATTCAGTCCCATGACCTCTTCCATTATCCCTTAATGTAAGTCAGTGGCAAAAATGGAAGTATTCACCTTTCAAAATATTGCAGAAGTTTTCTTCAGCTGTTCCCCAGATCCATATAATTACATACAATTTAGGTTTTATAGAACAGTAATCTATGGAATGCTATGGGGAAACTTCCCCTTAAATCCTTACCATTCCCCAAAGAAGATGCGGCCATGAATTATTTGGAAGATTGAACTTACATTTCATGACTCTTCACAGATGCAATAAAAGTATTAAATTTTGGAATTCCCCAAGAGTACTTCTGCTAAAGCTGATGAGCTCAAGTGTTCATTTGCCTCCACTCCATGAAAAGAATTTCTAAAGCCACTTAATGAGTGAAAGAGTGAAAAGGAGCATGGAGAATACAGTCTGAGAAACAAGTGGAAATCCAGTGATACACGAAATGTATTCAGATGCCAGTGAGTCTGGTATGGTTGTGGAACTGTTAGGTTTTGTTTATTCTTTAAAGATAAAGTTTACATTTTGTTTCTTAATGGAAATATTACTTATTGTTAAGGGCAAGTTGAACAGGATTTACATCTGTTCCAGTTATTCATTGAAGAATTTAAGGACCTGCATATATAACAAGTGTGTCTGTAAGCCACAATTGTGTCATTTGAGAATGCAGTTTGCAGTAAAGGTTTCTGATAACAAAATTGATTGTGTCTTTCAAAAGTCAGGTTACCATACAACTGCATTTAACAGCAAACTACAGCATACAATATTTTTAGTATTCAAAAATGTGTTAGATACTCCACAGTAATAAGTAAATACATGTTCCCTGTCCTTAAGTTCTTACAAGCAAAGGGCTAAAATGAGACCTCTCTCTTGGCCCTTACCAAGGGGTTCATACAGCTTCACAACTCCAGGAGTGAACCAGGGAGGGAATTATGACCGAGCCATTGTTTCCTCCCTGGTTCCCTCATCTCTCCAGGAGCAATTAATCCTCTACTGGGAAATAGTACTGGGGAGCAGCAGATTCTCTTCATTCTCTATCTCAAGGCTCTGGTCATTCTCTTTCCCTGCCCACACACTTCCTGCCTACCTGCTCAGAAGAGGGAGTAGCAGCCCCATGGAGTTTGCTCTGTGACCCTGGATATGGATGACATCTGTAGGAGACTAGAGTGGGCACCTTACACATCCTTGTCTTCCTGTGTACAAGCAGGAATCAACAATGATCTTACTCAAAATTTAGAAATGACATCACTAGTGAGGTTAGGAAAAACAAAACTACAGGAAAAGAATGTTTGCAATGATAGATCACAGTTACTCTGTAAAGACGTGTGCATTTTGATTATTGTAAGTTTTTAAATATACACATAGTGCTGAAAATATACACACTGTCCTTACAACAGGTAGACTGGCCATTCAGTAGCAGGGTCCAATTACCAAAGAACTCCCAGTCTAAAAGGCATGAGTAGTGTGCTATAATGCATGACAAATATACAATACGTACATGTTAGCTTTTAATAGGGCTCTACAGTAAGACAGCAAAACATTCTAGCTATAAGCTATCTCCATGGCCCTGGGATGCTCTGACTAATGCTCTTCAGCCAGGAAAGTCTGTTCTTTATTCAGAGGAGAAAGGATCTTCTTTTCAAACAGCCATAGACTGTCAGCTGTCATAACTTCCTTACAACCTGATATCTATAACAACTGGGCTAAAGAGGAATGATACAGGAGAATTGCTTGAATATGGGAGCAAATTCTTCCTGATTAAGTGAACTTCACTGGCTGACATCTGACCTATGGCTAATCTGGGGAATGGGGCAATCAGAAGACATTTTCTCCATCCCAGAGATTTTCAGGTGGGGTGTGGAAGGATGGCTGCCTTCACTTTACACTCCTCTCTATCATTGCTCATAGAGGCCCTATCACTACTGCTCTCCAATAGCAGAAGTGAGAGTGCTCCCCACTTTAATACCTTAGGTATTTTGCTTGAAGGGGGTATTGTTTCTTTTGCTTCTTTTAAAAACCCAGCCAAGTCTGATCTTGAAGCTTTAACAAGTTGTAAAACTGCATAATTACATAAATCCATTGGAAATCCAATGAAGCATATGGTATTTGGAAATGTATACAAGCTGTAAGACATTTACCTTTTTGTACCTTTTCACTATCTAGTTCTTTATCAAAAGTAAAAAAACCCACCCCACACAAACACACCCCTTCCCCAACAAGATGGTACACATATGTTATGTTTGGGGCCTATGCATCTCTGCTTGTAGCTCAACTCTTGGGTGCTGGAATACTGCTCACAACTTGCACACTCTGGGAGCAAACAGAGGGGGGGAGCGGGGGGAGTTCACTGAGTATGAAACTCACTCCTCCTGGGCAGATATGCAACCCTCAGATACAGAGTGTTTCATTTTCATTGGCTTCCATGGTGAACAAAAACTTTCTTCAGAACACATCAGCCGTGTGCAGCATCAGCATCTTCTTGCTTGTACAGAATAAATCAGTTCCAGTAGTGTTCTGAAACTTGGGCAGCCTGGAAATCTGCAGATATTTTCAGTTGTATTGATCCCATGGATCATTAATGATTTTGTTTCAGTAGCCACATAGAAATCAGTCACCACTTGGCAGAGACCATGTCATTATTCTCCATGTAAATTGCCAGCCACACTTAAGGCAAAAGTTAAATAGTAAATAACAGGGCCAGATTAACCCATAGGCTAATAAGGCTATAGACTTAGGCCCTTCTATTTTTAGGCCCTTCTGGTCAGGCAGGGGGCATGGCTGAGGCCAGGTGAGGGGGAGTAAGCTTGTTCATACAGCTCTGCTGGAGTGCTCCTGCCAGCCAGAAAGGCAAAGCAGCCCCTCCCGTCTGCGTCTCCCTGCGCTGCAGGAATACATTGCCAGTTACCTGGTTAACCCTGGTGACCCGGACAATTACCTTTGCCAGTCGTGGGTGTAGTTTGAGCAGGAATTGTCATCCTCCTGCTTGTTCACTCCACCCCCGATTTCGCCAGAGCTTTGCTTAGCTGTCAGGGAGGGAAGAAGCTCCCCTTTGTCCCTCTCCTGGGCTGAGGCTGGCAGGCAGATCCATGATGCTGCCTCGTGGGTCCTAGTGCCCATTACCGTTATCTTCTGTGTGTGCTTGGCCCCATTTCTGGATAACTGGTGAGGGGGAAGGGCAAGGAGGTGGTGGTGGGGAAGAGCCAGTACCAGAGCGGTAGGGTCGAAGTTTGCACAGAACCTGCACACACTATATCCAGCTGCAGCCAGAACTATTGCCCTCCCATGTATAAGGAACAAATTCCCACACATTTGTAGGAAAAACAAAACATCCCATTCTGGATACCAGTACTTTAAATTTTACAGTACTTTCCATCAAGGGGCTTCAGATTTATGATGCACTATGTTCAATACTGTATTGAACTGTACTAAAAATCAAAGAAATCCATTTTTTTCCTTTGATGTATTTTTCTGTACTAGGATGCACAGGCAACCAAGTTCTTTCCTTATGTTCAGCCTAGTTCCAAAGGCCAACACATCTTTGTACTTTTAAGGTGTTGCAAAAGCACTGGAGGAAGCTCACGCAATGTTTAGGTTTCTCCCTCCCCTCTCCCTCAAGGATTTTAAATCCACTTCTTAGCAGGCTAGGATAGAAAGACTGGCTGAATAGGCTACAGGCAGATTCTGTCCATTTTCTGGTTCTCTAGCAGTTCAATCCATCAAAAAAGTACCTCACATTTGATTTCTTTTGAGTTTCATTCCAAAAACTTAAAGCTAAATAAACCTGAAGTTAGTCCTCATTTTTCTGCCCCAACTCAAACTAACTTCTTTCCCCGAGTGGAAAATGTTGGGTAAGAACGGAGTGTGTGTGTGATTTGAGAAGGGAATGAGAACACAGGCCAGTTCCTGCTGACAGTTATATGTGTGTAGCCTTATTGACTTCAGGGAGAACACAAGAATTGATTTTGGTCCCTTCTGCTTTTTCACACCTGGTATAAGCAGAATCTCATTCACTTTCCTCCCCTAAACTCTGAGCACTTTAAGGGGGAAAAAAAATAAACAAGGTCTGCTTGATTTACACATGCAAACGAAACAGGAAAATCTCCCTTCCTTCTATGCCAGCCTTAAACAGTCACCAGACTTGATGTAACAAGGGTGTCTCTACAGTAGTCTTTTGAAAGATCCTTAATGGTTCTTTTAAGATGCTGATTTTCAATTAAGTCTTTTTGTTCAGGAGGGCAGAGAACACAGAGAGGGAATAGCTCTGTTTTGTCAACTCCTAGTCATTCAAAAAGCTGAAAGCCTTTAGATTAAGTTTGTTTAATGTTTGTACGGTGATTTTGAAGAGCTAATATAGTACAGAAGTGCTAAATATTATGACTGGGCAACCATCTAAAGATCTACATCACTTCTAGCTGTTACCTATATCTTACAGAAAGATTAAAACAAAAATGCAAACCGTAGGGGACTAGTGCACACAGAACTCATGCTTAAGACACCTCATGTCAGGGCTGCTGGTCACACATTCTAGAATAGATAATACTTAGTCCTGCCATGAGTGCAGGGGACCAGTCTAGATGACCTCTCGAGGTCCCTTCCAGTCCTATGATTCTATTCTATGATTCTAATTGTGGAAGACCTTGGTGACAGAATGGCCTGATGTGATGAATCACTGGAGATTAACTATATAAACTGGGTATCATCCCACAAATAATATTTGGGTTCAATGTGAAAACAGTAATTTGTTGTCCTCAACCAGTGCAACACTGAGACGCATCTTTCAGAGCAAGACAGCTTAAAACACAATGCCACCCAATGTAATTTTACAACTACTACTTCCTCTACTTCAGTGGATTTTACATCTGAGTGATTTTCTTGTACATAATAAAAGCTGGCTGCCTCCCAGACTGCAGTCAGAGTGAGACAGGGTATGTGGTGTAGAGTCCACAGCTTGAGGAAAAGACCTGCAGGGCTTGGCTTTGCACTGTGCCATGTAGAGAGCTGAGGGTAGAAGCACAAGGTTGAAAGAGGTGAGCAGGATGGGAATGTTGCAGTGTTCATCCTCATACATATGAACACTTCACTACCTAGGAGGAAGGAGGCCTAAGAGAAGGACAGCGTAGCATCCCTCATGATACCTCTTACTCAGAAGTATATGTTTGAAGAATTGAGTGTAGGGAGAGTAGAATAAACTTGCTAAGTTTACATAAATAAATATGTATGTAGATAAATGTTTGATGATTTCATAAGTTTTTTTGCAATATGTAATTCATACTTAGGCCCTTCCCGCCCATTAGCCTTAGGCCCCTCATAACCTTAATCCGGCTGTGGTAAATAGTAATAGTAAAACTATGCACAGTCTTTAGTTAAAAAGCTTATTAAATATTTCCATTCAACAGCAGGTGCAAGAGGGAAAAGAAATGAAAATAGCACACCGAGTTAGGATTCCAGGAATTGACATTTTTTCTCCATATTGATGACTTAACTGATTGCAGAGGTCTACACACCATGACCACAAAAACAAGATCACCTTGATTATTTGTAATGGAAAACTGAACATAGCTACATCATAATCATATTTCAGATAATACAAAGAACAGAACATTAGCTCAAATTTTCACTACTCCATCAGAAACTGCCAGCTGACAGCAATCAATACAGCTTGGAAATAACTGAATTAACAATCCTGGAAAAAGTAGAGTTGAACAAATGAACTGAAAGGGGGATAAATTCAGCTTTTAGGCGACTGTCATATAGAAGGGGCAAATTATGACCCAGCCAGGAACAAAGTACCTGAATCCCATAGTTTTATTAGAGATAGCAATGGATTTATTAGTGCACAGGTGTGCAATAAAGCAGCATCATGTATTCTCCCACACACACACCATGGTTTGAGTCTAATGCACTATGATGGTGAGAATCTCATTCTTAAAAAAAAAAAAAAAGGAATGTATTTACTGAAAACTGTAAATCACAGAAAAATATGTAGTATATATTTGAATCACACCACCATACAAAACATGAGATCTTCCAGAAAAAAAACAGCTGCATGCAGAGGTGCTGGAACAATTTTTATAGTGGTAGTGCTGAGAGCCATTTAACCAAAACTGTTAGCCCTGTATATAATAGGAACCACTTCAAGCCAGGGGGTGCAGTAGCACCCCAGCACCCCCTACTTCCAGCACTTATGGCGGCATAGTCACTTTAACAACCATCTTCTCCTCATAGCAACCACATCTGGGTGCAGAGGTGAAATTCCTGGAGAAGCTTGCCTTTTGCTATTCAAGATATTAGGCAATTTCAGTTTCTCTCAGCATTCAAGCATATTAAGGAAATTCTCCAATTACTCTTTTTGTTGCTTTCCTTAATACACCAACCACCAAATGTTTCATTTGTTGGTTTCTCTTTTAAGGATGACTGGTTGGCAAGACAAGTCTGTCTAGTATTATATTCAAGGCTAGGATATTGCAGTGCTGCCACCGTAAAAAATGTATTTTATTGTTAAATGTGCTTTTGTTTCAAATCCTCCTTAGGACCTATGTTAACTTTGTTTTGTAATAAACCAATAATAATGAAAAGAAGAAACAAGCGGCCCAAGTACATGATCAAGCTGAACCAAATGATCTGTCCTAAGAGCAAACTTCACAACCTGCTGGCAAGCCTTTTTGCCAAATAAAAAGTGTCAATTCCTTCTTAATAACACACCTGATCCCCAATCCAGTGAATTCAATGGACAGACTGCCGCTGATTTCAGTGGGCATTGACACAGGCCCATAAGGAACAAGCATAGACACATTGAGGATGGCAAAATTATTTTGTATTAATTAAAAAGAAAACCAGGACTATAGCCAAAAAAACCCTGACCAAGCAGGTGCTGGCTGTATTCTCTGACCCATGGGAAAGATCAGGAACTCACAAAAGCACCTCTTCTTGAAAGATTTCCTGGCCATTTTTGCAAATACAAAGACTCTGCTAGTTCAGATAAGAATTGAAACCTGAATCAGAGAAGGTCCTGGGTCATAACACTGGATTACAGACCACCTAAAAACACTACAAGATAAGGGAAGTTCAAATCTGTTTTGGAGCTTTCCAGCTCACATCTGTTTCCATAAGTGATTATGAGCTGAACCAACATTTTTAATAACCCGACACACACCTCCCACCAAAAAAACAAACAAACAACAACAACACCTGAGAAAGTTCAAATTCAGACCTGGATCTAGATTTACACTCAATTTCATATCTGATGATAACTGAATCTCTGAATCAGAAGGTTGCATATCATTAACTATAGGTAGGACTGGCAACACTGATATTACTCAGCTTGCCCATCACTTCCCATTATAAGACCCTGTTTTCAATTTCTTATAACTTTACCAGATTTTAACTATTTAGGCTGAATTTTCCACACAGGGTGTCTGCCTCTAGGTAATTTGTTTTTTTTTAAATTTGTAGCCAGAAAGATTCAGTTGTTTCCAAAAATAAGGCTAGGAAAAAATACATTGTTTTGCTCACTGTGATGGTGCTCTACTCACCACTGGACAGCACCTCCTCCGGGCAGTTCTGAGGATTAGTTCTGAATGTCAGACTCCCCTCCTGCAGGTGCACTCCACCTCTCTCTCTCTCTCACTCTGTAGCCCCTCTTTCATTCCAAGAGCTGATGCAACCTCTTTGTGACTCAGCCATTTCCCCTTCCAGGGTAGTCTTTCAGAGTCCCTGTCCCCAAGCAGCATCAGGCAGCCCTCAAGCCTGCTGCCCTGACCCTATCACTCCAGCAGTGACTCTGGCAGTCTTCCTGTTCACTGCCTGTAACAACACCACACTGCAGTGATTGGTAGGGAAACCCAGGTCCACCCTCTCCTCTGGGTCCAGGGCCCTGTAGTGAACAGTGAATGTTTGCATCGCCACCAACCTTGCTGCTTTTACCCCAGGATGCCTTCCTACCAGGCTTGTTCTCTCTTAGCTCACGGAAGGGGACTAGTGACTTCCTCCCTGCTGTTTTCTCCACACTAATTCCAACCTCCTGGCTTTAGCAAAGCCCTGCCTGTTCTCTCACTGGTGAGCTTCCTTTTTAATTAGCCTCCACCAAACAGCCTAAATCTCCCTCCTTTGCAGCCTAATTGACTGATTGGACCCTCTTGGCCTAATTCAGCTCTTGCAGCGCCAGTGTGTGGAGTACACCCCATCACACCCACATTAAAAAATTCTGACCACCTTTTATTTGAAAAGCTGTAGCAACCCTATTCTTTGGAATAGGGACTTGAAATTCACAGGGATGTGCCTTCGCTGTGAAAATCTGCCTAGATTTGGTGAAATTATAAGACTTTGAAAACATCAATGTGCACATGCTCAGTAGAAACTTCCTAGATTTGAGCAGCTAAATTCCTCAAAGATTCCACCAGCAGTGAGCAGGACTTTTCCTGCAATTGGAGCTCTGGGCTGGGCTCTGCCCGATTCAGTGAAGGGATTATTTGAATGTGGGTCTTCTACTTCCCAGGAGCCTGTCCTAAACACCAGGCTATAAAGTCTAAGTCTCTCTCTCTTACACACAATCTCTGTTGTAAGAAAGTTCCACTTTGTAAAAATAATTAAATACTAACACAACCAGAGAGATTGGCTCTGTATCCTGCTGGTTGGGATACTCATCTGGGGTATGAAAGACCAGTTTCTAGTCCCTACTCAAAATCAGACAGAGCAGAGACCTGAATCTGAATCTCTCACATCTCAGATGAGTGTCCCAACCACTGGGTTAGGTCACACTCTCACACTCCTATGTTTTAAGCATATATTCTATCCTGGGCCTGAGAAACTTTTCTGGACAGTGTTGCTGAAACAGATATGTTTTGGTTTGGACAAATCAGAATTTTCTGATGGAAAAGTGTTTTGCTGAAAATTCCCAACCAGCTCTAGCTAGCAACACCCAGGATCTGCTGGAGAAGCCAGACCCATAAGAATTGGGGGGGGGGAGGACTGGACTGTGCCAAGTGAAGTCCCTCCCCACAGCAGCTTAGCACTTTGCCCCAATGGCTCATATGCCCACCTGGGGCACCACATAAAGCAGCAGTTCCCCAAGGGGTGGAAATGAAAGAGCAGGGTTGGGCTTCCCCCAGCCAAATTCTGGGCCCAACACAGAATATCAGCAACCCATCCCCCCTTTTTGAATAATAGACTTTTCCAGCTATTATAGTTTAGTCCTGCAGCTCAAGTAGAAGTCTTCTAGTATAACATTGACAATTCAGAGTTCTACCCCTGCTAATGATGCATGATAGGGGGTTATTACACTTGTCTAAAATAGATTTTTTTTAAACTCTTTTCTTAAAAAAAAAACAAAAAAACACACACACCAAGAAATGACATACAAAAAAAAAACCTGTGATAAATGAAGGTTATTTAAGTTGCAAAGTGAAAACCACAAAAGTTAGGAAATGACAGATTTACAATTGCTCATGCCACCTTAGTTCTGTGCTGTTGTGCGTATGCATTCTGATGCAGTCTTTAACTACATGATCACATAATATTTTTCCCCACTGACCGCGTCTCATTCAGTGCACAGGGAACTAAAGTTGTACGGGCAACCACAAGACTGACAGCTCCAAACTTTCAAATGCTTCCTAAATAACTTATTTTGGGATGACGGGGGAGGAGGGCATTAATGTTTGTTTCTTTTTATTTAGTTTCTAATTTATTCTAGGTCAATTTATTTATACTTCCATTGTCAATGACAGAATGCCTGCACTATCACATTTTTAGAAATTACATTCAGGATAAAGTTCTATTTGGCTTTTCAGTAAGTAAGCAACCATGAGTCTAGGTATTTTTTTAATGTATTAATGTATTTTTTTCCTAATGCCTTTTGAGCAGTGCCTGAGATTATATATTGCATATAATACTGAATAATCAGAGCTAAACCACAACCAATCAGTAGGGTATTTGTGCCCCCTAAAACATCTTTCCTTTCTGAAAACCATAGCTTTATTGTACTTTACAATTGATCAAGGGGGATTCATGAGAATTGCGGCCTGTGTAAAAATTCTCAAGCAAACTGCTTTATGCAGTTTAAGCCAGAACTGAAGAACTGACTCTTTGCACTTGTTTCCAAATACTCAACATGGTATTTTTTAATTCTGATTCTTGTAAATATGCTCAGCAGGTAGGAAATCAAAACTATAACAATAAAACAGTTTTAATATATCAGCGTTGCCATGCTCTTCCAAGAATAACAATGGGATATTCAGCAGGAAATTGTGGTATTATTAAGGTATTATGGATATGGTCATTAAAAGATGCAGAGGATTTGTGTTTGAGCAACACTATGAAAACATTGTTGACAGTTTTCATCTTTCTAGGAAAAATGATATATGTACTACCCGACAGCTTGCCCACAGGGGCATCATTAAAAGCATTTACTATGAGAAATCAAGATAACATTTCCTTTCCAGCAAAATGTAGCCGAAAACTGTCAAATGTTGATATGTTCTTGTGCATAATGAGCTGCTGCTTTTGCTATATTGTTTTGACTGATGCAGGGATTGTAAGTTATTCTTTAGGCATGTACTTTTACATTTGTCATTTGCATGTCCTCTGGAAATGTTGTTTTGAACGTTTATTATGTCTATAACCTAAGCTCCCTAAGCTGTTCATCCCCTGCTCATCACCTGATGGAAATAAAGAATCTGCATGAAAGCAGCAGAAGGAGCTTCTCTGCAAATACACAGACTCTCAGCTGTAGCATCAAATTGAGTTAGCTGTTTGCTTTATCTTTTCTATTTTTCCAATAGCTTATAGACTTTATGACTTAGTCACTTCCAATCTTGTTTGGGCTTGCTAGTTGTAATGTTCCACCCACAGGCAATATATCATTTGTATGTTTTAAAATGTCAGAAAGCAGTTTCTCCCCCAAAAAGCCAAATTTTTCAAAAGCAGCCCCTGACTTTAACACATCTTTGGCATGATTTTCTAAGATGCTGAGCACTCACAAGTCCAATTAAAACCAATGGAAACTGTGAGTGCTCGGCACTTCTGAAAATCAGGCATATACATTTGTGTATCCACTTTTGAAAATGGGACTATTAGTGTCAGGGCCGGCTCCAGGCACCAGCTTGGCAAGCAGGTGCTTGGGGCGGCCACTCCGGAGAGGGGCGGCAGGTCCAGCTATTCGGCAGCAATTCGGCGGACGGTCCCTCACTCCCGCTCGGAGCGAAGGACCTTCTGCCGAATTGCCGCCGCAGATCGCGATCGCGGCTTTTTTTTTTTTTTGGCTGCTTGGGGCGGCCAAAACCCTGGAGCCGGCCCTGATTAGTGTTCCTGGGCCTAATCCAAAACCTTGTTAGAACTAACGAGAGTCATTCCCTTTACTTCATTGGGCTTTGGGTCAGGCCATCAATGAGAGAAGCATACACTTCCCCAGGGAGCATCAAACCTTCAAAACTAAGCTAAATTAGGATCTATACTTTAGACCAGGGGTTCTCAAACTTCATTGCACCACAACCCCCTTCTGACAACAAATATTATTACATGACCCCCAGGATGGGGGGAGCAAAGCCTGAGCCAACTCGAGCTCTGCCTCCCTGGGGGTGCCAAAGCCGAAGCCCAAGGGCTTCAGCCCCAAGCAGGGGGCCTATAACTAGTGGTGAGCTGGAGCCGGTTAGCACCGGTTCATGCAAACCGGTTGTTAAATTTAGAAGCCAGTTTAGAACCGGTTGTTAAAGGGGTGGGCAATTGGGAGAGGGAGGTTTTTCTGTCGTTACACCAGCCCGCGGGCCACACCCGGCCCACCTGAGCTTCCGGCTGGGGAGGCTCTCCCAGCCCCTCCCCTGCCTTTCCCCCTCTTGCAGAGCCTCAGCATGCCGCGCCGCTGGCGCCAGCGCTCTGGACCACTCCTGGGCAGCTCTGCAGCTCCTGCCACTTTGAGCGGCATGGTAAGGGTGTGTGGCTGCGAGCTTCAGCGGGCTGCGCAGCATCCATACACGCTGCCCTAAGCAGCATGGTAAGGGGGCCGGGCCGGGGCTGGGAGGAGGGGTTGGATAAGGGGCAGGGAGCGGTTGGAGGGAGCGGAGGTTCTGGGGGGGGCGGTCAGGGGACGGGGAACGGGTTGGGTAGGCGTGGGAGTCCTGGGGGTCTGTCAGGGTGGTGGTGGATGGGGTCGGGGCAGTCAGGGGACAGGGAGCGGGGCAAGTTGGGTAGGGGGTGGAGTCCTGGGGGGCAGTTAGGGTGGGGGGGTCTCGGGAGGGGGTGGTCAGGAGACAAGGAGCAGGGGGGGTTGATGGGTTGCGGGTTCTGAGAGGGGCAGTCAGGGGCAGGACGTAGGTGGGAGTCAGATGGGGGGGGAAATAGGCTGTTTTGGGAGGCACGTGGGGCTTGTACTCACCGGGCGGTTTCCCTACCGGTTCTTCGGCAGCGGGTCCTTCACTCGCTGCCGAAGTGCCGCCGAAGAACTGCTCGGGAACTGGTTCCTAAGATTTTGGCAGCTCATCACTGTCTATAACCTGAGCCCTGCTGGGTCTAAGCTAGCCCCAGCGACCCCATTAAAATGGAGTCCCAACCCACCTTGGGGTCCCAACCCACAGTTTGAGAACTGCTGCTTTACACACAAGTTTTGGTTCTCAGTTTCCATGTTGTGTGTGTACCAGCCAGGACAGTGATGATCAAATGGGAACCTACAGCACTGCATAGTCCATGCTTACCTGAGAGCAGCTTTTTACCCTGCTCCAGGACTACCAGACCTGTTGATAAATGTCCTGAAATAGCAGTCGGCTTTCACTGTCTGCAGAGGACACCCTCATTTGGGGCTTAAAAACCCATAACAATTTTCTTTATTATTTCCATACCTGCAACTTTAAAATGAGAAATAAAATACAGAAATTCAGGATTTAGGTTCCCAAGCCACCAAAAATGGCATTATGGTAACAATAAAGGCCAAGGTCAGGCTGCCTCTTCTGCATATGTATAAGCTTGTAAAGAGGCACTCAGGAAGTACAGAACCTCAATCCCTTAAAACCCATCGTCAGTTCTAGTTTGCATTGTTATACCAAGATTAATCTGCCAGGGGATGTACATGTGGCCACTGTCAGGTCTGTATTAATGCTGCTTTTGCTTCTGGTAAAGAAGAGCTAGGTCCTTTTGTAGCATTAGTGTATGCCTTCCTTCCCGTCCGTCCACCCGTCCCCCAGAATTGATATGGCCTGAGTTTGGCCCCAAGAGCTGTATTTTTTAAGTGTCTATGCCTGGTTACTTTTAACACCTTTTTTGTTATCTTCTTAATCTGTTCACATCTAGCTTCCACTGCAGCCTATTTGCAGAAGTAGACTGTTTCCTGCAGCCACATTCAAATGTCATTGTTCAGTGTATGGTGAAATGTGAGGTACATGCCAGCACTGGAAGTTGATTTTGTTCAATACTTATGTTAGGTAGCTCTGAACCAGCCAAAAAATTCTTGCCACTCTCAATTGCTAATCATTTTTAAAGTATAATTGTAGAGAGCAGTTGCCAGAGAAAAACTAGGTCCTCAGCTTATGGAAGCTGTGTGCGCTTAATTAAAAAGAAAATTTAGAGAACTACAGAATGTACAAAGTATTTTGTGGAAATACCCTCTATAACCTCCCTTTTCTCCTTCAAAGAATCTGCATTAGCCAGGCCCATTCTACTGGCCAGAGTGTGAGCTTTTTGAATCCCATCAATTTGCTTTATGGTCAGCTGGAGGGAGGTCAATGAGTGATGCCAAATGCTTTGGCAGTACTCCCAGCTGCCCATGCTAGCCCAAAAATAGTCTTACTGAATGCAAAATGAAAGGGGAAAAAATTGCTACCACAGGAAAGCACAAAAAATACAATATGCACTTATCAAGTACAGGAAAACTGGAAATGTGTCACACTGCGCTGATCAGTACAGAAGCATAAAACAATGGTCTATATTCAGTTAATACAAACACTGTCTTTAGTGGTGTAACATTATTGTACTTGTTCTGTAAATGAAACACCTCACAATAAAGAAGAGCTCTTCATGGGTCCTTTAGAAATACATAAGAGACCACACTACAGGTGGCTGAAATTTTTCAAACAATTTTTTTCTGTGAAAAAGTAACCTTTTGTCAAAACTGGAAATTTTGGCAAAATTTTTTTTTTTTAATTTATATATTTTATTGATAAAATCAGAAAATAGTGCTTTTTTATTTTTCCTTCTCCCCCCACTTTTTTTTTTAAGAGGCATAGAGAAAGAAATCCCAAAATAGCCAAAAAGTTTTTGAAAATGAAAAATGTTCAATAAAATATTCACACAAATATTTAATAATGAACTCATTCCTTTTTGAAACCTAAGGAATACGAACTTAGAAAAAAATTCACGCTTTTCCTCCCTTTTCTGACTAGCTCCAGACTACATTTTGTAGACATATGTGTCCTCCTATTTGGTAAGGGAGACAGGTTTTTTAAAAATCGAAAGGTTTGTAAGTGGTTGTGAACTAGATAGCAAGGCCAAAAAGGGTTTATAAATACTAGAGTTAAGCAAGTATTACAGAAATATCTGTGAATATTACTTGACGATTAATGTATTCCCATGGGCCATTCTAAACTCCTTCCCCCCATTTTGTGTTTGATTCCTGTGAACATTTATATGATTGAGTTTTACTAGCACAAATGTTCACAGAAAATTGATTGCAAAGCTGCATGTGTATTTGTGGAAGTTAAATTTTAAAGTCTCTCATGCATGATTTCATGCTGGAAGAGCTCTGGGGAAGAAGAGGTACTCAAAACAAATAGCAAATTACATCCTCTTCTGTGCAGGTGCAGCTCCGTTGGCTGACACTTAGGTGGCGGGGGAAAGGAATGGAGTACAGTCTTCATCCTCTCCCTGTCCTGCCTGTCCACTTACAACTCACCTGTACTGCATGTGAGTAGTGACTCTGTAGAGGCTGCTCTACCATGCATGCTGTGTGCTATAGGATGCATAGACCATTTAGAAGAATATGGGGTGCTTTTGGTCACTTTATCTCCCTGCACTCATGTGTAAGGCAAGCAGTGATGTTGCTCTTAAATAGCAAACAAACAAAAAATATTCAGTGTGGGGGAATAGGCAGCAGCACTAATGAAATATGTTCATGGCTGATGAAATATAATAACCGCTTGTGTGAAGCAATAGCTGAATGCAAACTGACTAAATGCAACTTCTCCTGTGAGCACCCTGTAATTCCAGCTAACTGCCAAACTAGCCAATCATATATCTTCTTTGGGCGTCCTGTGATAAACCCCTATGCCCTTAACCTTAAAACCCCGGAAAAATAATATGTACCTTGACGAGAAAAGCATTCCAACTGGTGCCAAGTACCACCCATGGCGAAAACCACCAAGAAACCCCCCACCCAATAGGCACCCAATTCTCGTAAAATAATAAGGAAGGTACCGGGAAAAAGGGACAGACCCCAACTCTTATTTCACGCTCAATGCGTGGGTGACTTTTTCCACGACACCAGAGAGACTTGTTCAGATTTAGTCCATGGAATTAGAAATTTCAACCCAAAATTGTAAAATAATTTCAAATAGTAAATAAATGTGAGGAAAGCAGAATCTATCTTGGAGATAGCAGAAAAGAAGTTATATTCCTTGGACAAATTATTCAGTGTGAATTATTCTTTTAGCTCTTAAAGATAAATTACTTATGGAAAATCTGTTTATCAGTGTTGGAAGGAGGTCCTCATTTTCTTTATGTCATTAAAATATGCACTCAGAATAATGCAAGTAACATCCATATGCACACATGAAAAAAAAGGAACTCTTCACATCCAGGTCCACAGATGCTGCGGTGGATCTCCAGGCTGCTGTACTTAAGGAATCAGATTTATCAATCAAGGGCTTGGTGCTAAAATCTTGCCCCTAATGAGCCTACCAGTTCTGTTACACCTACTGTACTGTATCCCAGAACCAGAAATCCCTTTAAAGAGCATGAATTCTCCAAGGCTGGGATTTTCATAGGGGCCTAAGTCCCTTAGGTGCTCAACTGTCATTGAATTTTAATGGGAATTAGAACCTTTTGAAAGTCTCGGCCCAAATCTAAGAAATTAAAAATGTCCTTTCCATTCAGTACAAATTGATTTCTCTCAAGGTTCTTTTCTATTATGGGATCTGGAGCCTCTAAATTGCTGAATGAATCTGTTCTTTTGTTTGGTTGGGTTAATTCCCCAACAGTGAGAGAGACACTTCAGTTGTCTTTTCTTTCTGCAGCACAGCACTGGGGAAAACATAGAAGCACTGAACACTAAAGTAAAGGCAAAGGAGTGCAGTGAGGTGACCCCTTTCCATACATCAATACATGGATTTGTGCCTCTTCTTCTCTTGAGAGAGCACCATGTGCTCAACACAAAAAGTCATCTAGAGAGGGCTCTCCTGTCTTCCTGATCCAACACCAGAGCCTGGCTCTCAACAGAAAAGCATCCTGCAAAGGAGTATTTTCCCCTTCTCCATCATATCAAATATAAGCTACTTGTATTCAGTTCAAGGACCTTCATGTTCTCTCCCCCACTGAAAATGATAAACGTATCTTCAGTCTTATACCATGGCGCCAATAATCCACCAGTAATACACACTCCAATTTCGTTCTTCATCCTCAAAAGCCAATGGAAATGCCTCAGGTTCTGGGACACTTCTGGGTCACCAAATGTTTCACCACACCCTATGGCATTCATCATCTATTTCCAAGGGAGCTCATCCTTCCCTTTTGGTGCTGTCCTGGACGGAGAAACTTCTTAAGTCTTGCTGTCCCAAATCAAAGTCCAAGAAAACAGCTGACTGACTGAGCAGGAAGTCAATAGAACAGTCATAGTGGAGACACAATCATTTGTGCAGAACCCAGGCAAGAGGGAAAACAAGCACTGAATCTTCTCTAATCATACGGTAATACATTTTTTATATTAGGGTTTCAGTGAGATCAAGTGAAAATATGAAAGAAAAAGCCTCAGAAAAATCTAATACACTGTTTTTATCTTGGCACCTAATACAACCTTACTGGAAATATAAGGAAATCCATTTACTATTTAAAAAACATAAAACCAACGTTTAAAGTCAGGAATCGTTATTCAATTCCTTATGCCATCCTGTGATATTACACGAAAAACGTCTGAGTGCTGCCTCAGATTTTGGATCAGATCTTCAGCTGAGGTAAATTGGTGTACCTCCACAAACCTTAATGGAGCTACACTGATTTACACCATTTGAAGAACGGGCCTTTTATGGAGCTATGTGCAAAGAGTGTATATATGATCTTAAACCTTTCAACAAAATCCAAAAGCAAGTAACAAAAAATGTTAACTGTACTTTTTTCCATTTCACTTTCCCATTTTACATTTTTCTATGCTTTTACTTTATATCTATAATGATACTGAATAAGACATTTTGCTAGAGAGTTCTACTTGGTGCAGAGTGTGCATTTGAAACCCTCTTCCTCTCTCACACACATCATTCCATTACAGTTTACCCCAAAAAATTATGTAAGGTAATATTTAAAAACCAATTTTGTCTGAGAAGCAAACAGTAGAAATACACTGCCCTGGAGATGAAAATTTGGAATGGCACTAATCTGGTTTCTTGGTGAGACTCGTTGGAGACTAAAACTCAGTCCATGGACCAGATTGTGACAGCTTTTAATATGGGTGCATGGGGAAATGGAAAAGGGGAAGACAACACACACAAACTTATACTGCCCACACAAGCGCCTGTCGCAATTACAGTCAGGGCCGGTGCAAGGATGTTTCGCGCCCTAGGCGAAACTTCCACCTTGCGCCCTCCCTGCTCCCCGAGCCCTGCGGCAACTCCCCGCCCTGAGGCGCGCCCCCCTGCGGCAGCTCCCCACCCCCCCCGGCCTGGGGAGCCGTGTGGCAGCTTTCCACCCCAGCTCACCTCTGCTCTGCCGCCTCCCCGAGCCCTGCAGCAGCTCCCCACCTCCCCTCCGCCCTGAGGCACCTCCCCATGGCACCTCCCTACCTCCCCCCCCCCGAAGCCTCCCCCCCCGTGGCAGCTCCCCCGCCCAGGGAGCCGTGCGGCAGTTGCCCACCCCAGCTCACCTCTGCTCCGCCTCCTCCTCGAGCACGCCGTCGCTGCTCCACTTCTCCCGCCTCCCAGGCTTGCGGCGCCAATCAGCTGTTTGGCGCCGCAAGCCTGGGAAGGAGAGAAGCAGAGCGGGCGGCGTGCTCAGGGGAGAAGCCGGAGCAGAGGTGAGCTGGGGCAGGGAGTTCCCCTGCGTGCCGCCCCCCCCTTACTTGCTGCAGGCGGCCCTCCCTGCGCCCCCCTGCCTCAGCTCCCTCTGCCTAAATGCCGACGACGACCGGGGCGGCCGAAGACCCGGCCGCCGCGGTCGCCACCGAAGAAAATGCTAGCGCCCTAGAAAGAGAGTGTCTGTGTGCTCCTCTTATAAGAGCTAGCTGGGCCCTGATTGGGGCATGGCCACATCTGTGGCTGGTTCCCCAATCAGTGGAGGCTTGCTGCTTTTCCTAGCAGCAGCCCTCCCACAGCCTCAGCCCTCTCCCAGGGCTGATTTAAGCTTTTTAAGGCTCCCACTACAGGCAGCTACAAATTACAGACTGCATGTTCCCCATACACAAGGTCACTTGGATAAGGATTGGCACACTCCTTCCGCAAGCCTCCCACAAGGCTTGGTGGCTCTTCACCAACACTCAGGACACTTGCTAATTATCACAATTTGGCCCTTTATTTACATATTGACATTAAAAGGTAAGAAAATAAGATGAAACAATTAATTTATCCAATAAGCTTAGCTTCTTTTTCTGCTCACAAAATATCTGCAGGTAGATCAAAATTTCCTTGAATTTCTTCACTATTATTAGATGACTCTGGGTAAGGTTTTTGACTCTACAGATTGTGAGCAGTTCTCTGAGTAATCAACTTCCTAAATATGGCAGTTGAGTTCATTGAGATTATGATTGGTCAGATAAGTCACATACTCTTCTGTAGACTTGGGTGTTTGTAAAATTATTTCTAGCACAAATGCTTACACAAGAAAATTTAATATTCAGTTTCAATTAAGATTTCTGTATGTGCTTTGAAATTCATTTGCCATGAAAATTAATTCCAATGAAACTCAATTGTTCAGATGTTCATGGAAGATAACACAAAAGGAGCTTGAACAGGCTGTTACAAATTCATTAAAGGCCTCTGATGCTATGGTATAAGAAATTAAATAGCTATTTAACTATAAAAGTTCAAACAAATAGTTGCAGAATTATTTTATATTATTTACCCAGACACTACTGCCATGATTTCTATTTAGCTGAGAACTTTTTGTTTTTCAGATATGAAAGGTGATTTTTCTAAATCCTCTGATCATACGTAGTTGTCTTTTCTATTTATTTGCATTAAAGATCTCATTTCATTAAAACTGTGGGACAAAACTAGTCCCTATCCTGGAGCTGACTCAGAGCAGGTAGACCCCTACATCTACACATCGCCATCAGGAAAGTCATAGTTTAAGTGCCAGCTTTTCCTCAATCTTTAAGTCAGGGTTCCACATGGTTACAGAGACAGCCAAAACAGACTAAATTTCAGGTCTGGGGCCTTGGATAACAGTAACTGAACATAGCAAAACTTCTTTTTTCTGTTGAGAAAGTCTATTAAAAGGTGCTTTTTTTGTTGTTGTTTTAGACAAAATGCAGAGGGACAAGACAGCAGACAAAAGCATCATGAGCTAAATGCATATGTAGTATATTGGGATATTTTTACAGGATATATAACTCCTTCCCCAAAGCACATACGAAAATGCAAAATTTAATTTTAAAAAAAGGTTGAATTCATTCCAGGCTATGCCCTTTTAACCTTTGAAAGTATATACTGTAGGTTTTTCCAATATCAGTTTATTCACAAATTTCATATTATCTTCCTCATTTTCTATGTTAAAGCTATAAAATTCCTTCAGATTTCTTTTAAAATTCATTGCTGATCTCTTTTGTTATTGGTAATAATTGAATTTTGTCTATTCTTCGTGGCAGAGATCATAGTTTAAGTGCCAGCTTTTCCTCAACCTTTAAGTCAGGAGTTTGCTGCCTGCTAGATTCAAAGTGGTTCAGTCTCCATCTAAAAAGAGCATATTACATCCGTCTTGGTTAACAAGCTGTCAGGGTCAAATGTATCTTGAATCAATTTATTTCAATTTGCTGTAGAGCTGTCCCTACTGAAAATGTCTTTGAGTCTTAATTCCAAGGGAATGTTGTGGAATTTGTTGATTTTTACAGAATGAGGAAAGGCAAATGATTGCTCCACTCAGTCACTCTTAGCTGTCTCCCAACATATAAACTAAGGGTATGTCTACACTACGAAATTAGGTCAAATTTATAGAAGCCGGTTTTATAGATATCGGTTTTATACAGTCAATTGTGTGTGTCCCCACATAAAATGCTCTAAGTGCATTAAGTCGGCGGACCGCGTCCACAGTACCGAGGCTAGCGTTAACTTCCGGAGCGTTGCACTGTGGGTAGCTATCCCACAGTTCCCGCAGTCTCCACCGCCCATTGGAATTCTGGGTTGAGATCCCAATGCCTGATGATGGAAAAACAGTGTCGCGGGGGGTTCTGGGTACATTTCGTCAGGCCCCTCCCCCTCCGTCAGAGCAACGGCAGACAATCGATTCGCGCCTTTTTACCTGGGTTACCTGTGCAGACAACATACCATGGCAAGCATGGAGCCCGCTCAGCTCAGCTCAGCTCACCATCACCATATGTCATCTGGGTGCCGGCAGACGTGGTACTGCATTGCTACACAGCAGCAGCTAATTGCCTTTTGGCAGTAGACAGTGCAGTATGACTGGTAGCCATCATCGGCTATCTGGGTGCTGGCAGACGTGGGGCTGCATTGCTACACAGTAGCAGCTCCTTGCCTTTTGGCAGTGGATGGTGTATTACGACTGGTATCCGTCGTCGTCGTACTCCTCAGTGAGTTCAATCAGAGGCACCCGGGAAAGTTCTTCAGCAGATTCCTCTAAGAAATACTGCACCAAACTTTCCACTCTGGGCATCTGATTCTTGACGATGATGGCTATCAGTCGTAGTACATCATTTTCTGCTAAGCACCCAGAAGATACCGATGGCTATCAGTCATGCTGCACCATCTGCTGCCAGCTTAAGATGTAAAAAATAGATGGACCAGATTTGTTCTGTATTCATTTGCTTCCCCCTCCCTCCGTGAAATCAACGGCCTGCTAAACCCAGGGTTTTGAGTTCAATCTTTGGGGGGGCCATTCTGTGTGACAGTTGTTTGTGTTTCTCCCTGATGCACAGCAACCTTTGTTGATTTTAATTCCCTGTACCTGTACGCCATGTCGTCAGTCGCCCCTCCGTCCCTCCGTCAGACACTAGTTTCGCACCTTTTTTCAGACCAGACGCCATAGCACTGGGATCATGGAGCCCGCTCAGATCACCGCGGCAATTATGAGCACTATGAACACCACGCGCATTGTCCTGGAGTATATGCAGAGCCAGGACATGCCAAAGCAAAACCAGGACCAGCCGAGGAGGCGATTGCAGCATGGCGACGAGAGTGATGAGGAAATTGACATGGACATAGACCTCTCACAAAGTACAGGCCCCAGCAATGTGCAAATCATGGTGTTACTGGGGCAGGTTCATGGCGTGGAACGCCGATTCTGGGCCCGGGAAACAAGTACAGACTGGTGGGACCGCATCATGTTGCAGGTGTGGGACGATTCCCAGTGGCTGAGAAACTTTTGCATGCGTAAGGGCACTTTCATGGAACTTTGTGACTTGCTTTCCCCTGCCCTGAAGCACCAGAATACCAGGATGAGAGCAGCCCTCACAGTTGAGAAGCGAGTGGCGATAGCCCTGTGGAAGCTTGCAACGCCAGACAGCTACCGGTCAGTCGGGAATCAATTTGGAGTGGGCAAATCTACTGTGGGGGCTGCTGTGATCCAAATTGCCAGGGCAGTCAAAGACCTGGTGATATCAAGGGTAGTGACTCTGGGAAACGTGCAGGTCATAGTGGATGGCTTTGCTGCAATGGGATTCCCAAACTGTGGTGGGGCGATAGACGGAACCCATATCCCTATCTTGGCACCGGAGTACCAAGCCACTGAGTACATAAACCGCAAGGGGTACTTTTCAATGCTGCTGCAAGCCCTGGTGGATCACAAGGGACGTTTCGCCAACATCAACGTAGGATGGCCGGGAAAGGTACATGATGCTCGCATCTTCAGGCACTCTGGTCTGTTTCAAAAGCTGGAGGAAGGGACTTTCTTCCCGGACCAGAAAATAACCGTTGGGGATGTTGAAATGCCTATCGTTATCCTTGGGGACCCAGCCTACCCCTTAATGCCATGGCTCATGAAGCCGTACACAGGCAGCCTGGACAGTAGTCAGGACGTGTTAAACTATAGGCTGAGCAAGTGCCGAATGGTGGTGGAATGTGCATTTGGACGTTTAAAAGCGCGCTGGCGCAGCTTACTGACTCGGATAGACCTCAGCGAAACCAATATCCCCATTGTTATTGCTGCTTGCTGTGCGCTCCACAATATCTTTGAGAGTAAGGGGGAGACATTTATGGCAGGGTGGGAAGTTGAGGCAAATCGCCTGGCCGCTGATTACGCGCAGCCAGACACCAGGGCGGTTAGAAGAGTACAGCAGGGTGCGGTGCGCATCAGAGAAGCTTTGAAAACGAGTTTTGTGACTGGCCAGGCTACGGTGTGAAACTTCTATTTGTTTCTCCTTGATGACCCCTCCGCCCCCCCCCGTTCACTCTACTTCCCTGTAAACCAACCACCCACCCTCTCCTCCCCCCTTTGAGCACCGCTTGCAGGGGCAATAAAGTCATTGTTACTTCTCATTCATGCATTCTTTATTAATTCATCACACAACTAGGGGGATAATTGCCAAGGTAGCCCGGGATGGGTGGGGGAGGAGGGAAGGAAAAGGACACACTGCAGTTTAAAACTTTAAAACTTTAACACTTATTGAAGGCCAGCCTTCCGATGCTCGGGCAATCATCTGGGGTGGAGTGACTGGGTGGTCGGAGGCCCCCCCACCATGTTCTTGGGCATCTGGGTGAGGAGGCAATGGGACTTGGGGAGGAGGGCTGTTGGTTACACAGGGGCTGTAGCGGCGGTCTCTGCTCCTGCTGCCTTTCCTGCAGCTCAACCATACGCTGGAGCGTATCAGTTTGATGCTCCAGCAGCCGGAGCATCGACTCTTGCCTTCTGTCTGCAAGCTGACACCACCTATCATCTTCAGCCCGCCACTTGCTCTGTTCAGCCCACGATTCATCCCGCCACCTCTCCTCTTGTTCATATTGTGCTTTTTTGCACTCTGACATTGACTGCCTCCACAGAATTCTGCTGTGCTCCGTGAACATATCATCCCGAGTCCGCCATTTTCTCCTTCTAATCTTCGCTAGCCTCTGCGAAGGAGAAACATTTGCAGCTGGTGGAGGAGAAGGGAGAGGTGGTTAAAAAAGACACATTTTAGAGAACAATGGGTACACTCTTTCACGTTAATTTTTGCTGTTCACATTACACAGCACATGTGCTTTCATTACAAGGTCGCATTTTTCCTCTTATATTGAGGGCCTGCCAGTTTGGTGTGAGAGATCACTCACGCAGTGCCAGGCAACAGAATTTGGCTTGCAGGCAGCCATGGTAAGCCACAGTCTTTTGGCTTTTTTAACCTTCATAACATGTGGGAATGGTTTCAAACAGCAGCGCCCTCATTTCCCATACCAACGACCCATTGGGTTGGCCATTTAAAATGGGTTTGCAATGTAAAAGGAGGGGCTGGGGTTTCCGGGTTAACATGCAGCACAAACCCAACTACCCCCCCCCCCCCCATACACACACAATTCTCTGGGATGATCACTTCACCCCTCCCCCCCCCACCGCGTGGCTAACAGCAGGGAACATTTCTGTTCAGCCGAGCAGGAACGGGCACCTCTGAATGTCCCCTTAATAAAATCACTCCATTTCAACCAGGTGACCGTGAATGATATCACTCTCCTGAGGATAACAAAGAGAGATAAGGAATGGATGTTGTCTGCACGCCAGCAAACACCGGGACCATACGCTGCCATGCTTTGTTATGCAATGATTCCAGACTTCGTGCTACTGGCCTGGTGTGGTAAAGTGTCCTACCATGGCGGACGGGATAAGGCAGCCCTCCCCAGAAACCTTTTGCAAAGGCTTTGGGAGTACATGAAGGAGAGCTTTCTGGAGATGTCCCTGGAGGATTTCCGCTCCATCCCCATACACGTTAACAGACTTTTCCAGTAGCTGTACTGGCCGCGATTGCCAGGGCAAATTAATCATTAATCATTAAACACACTTGCTTTTAAACCATGTGTAATATTTACAAAGGTACACTCACCAGAGGTCCCTTGTGTGCCCTCAGGGTCTGGGAGCACGCCTTGGGTGAGTTCGGGGGTTACTGGTTCCAGGTCCAGGGTGATAAACATATCCTGGCTGTTGGGGAAACCGGTTTCTCCGCTTCCTTGCTGTGAGCTGTCTTCATTGTCTTCATCATCATCTTCCTCGTACCCCGAACCCACTTCCCTGTTGCGTGTTTCTCCATTGATGGAGTCAAAGCACACGGTTGGGGTAGTGGTGGCTGCACCCCCTAGCATTGCATGCAGCTCCGCGTAGAAGTGGCATGTTTGCGGCTCTGCCCTGGACCTTCCGTTTGCCTCTCTGGCTTTGTGGTAGGCTTGCCTTAGCTCCTTAATTTTCACGTGGCACTGCTGTGCGTCCCTGTTATGGCCTCTGTCTTTCATGGCCTTTGAGACCTTTTCTAATATTTTGCCATTTCGTTTACTGCTACGGAGTTCAGCTAGCACTGATTCGTCTCCCCATATGGCGAGCTGATCCCGTACCTCCCGTTCTGTCCATGCGGGAGCTCTTTTGCGATCCTGGGACTCCATCATGGTTACCTGTGCTGATGAGCTCTGCATGGTCACCTGTGCTCTCCACGCTGTGCAAACAGGAAATGAAATTCAAAAGTTCGCGGGGCTTTTCCTGTTTACCTGGTCAGTGCATCTGAGTTGAGAGTGCTGTCCAGAGCGGTCACAATGAAGCACTGTGGGATAGCTCCCGGAGGCCAATAACGTCAAATTCCGTCCACACTACCCCAAATCCGACCCGCAAAGGCTGATTTTAGCGCTAATCCCCTCGTCAGAGATGGAGTAAAGAAACCGGTTTAAAGGGCCCTTTAAGTCGGAAAAAAGGGCTTCGTCGTGTGGACGTGTCCAGGCTTAATTCAATTTAACGCTACTAAAGTCGACCTAAACTCGTAGTGTAGACCAGGCCTAAGTGTCTGAGGGACTGCAGTAAAACAAGAGAATGTTTCTTCTCAGGTGAAATTGGAAAAAAAACTCTCCTCTTTTAGGCACTCACCACATCTCTTTGTACATGGCTAGATTGACAAAGGGATTTAGGTGGCTAACTGGCATTTTAAGCACCTAAGATCAAAATTTAGACCCTCAAAACCCCTGTTCAGCTCTTGCCTAACCCTGTAGGTGCCACCAATGGTATTTGCAAAGTGAAACAGCTTCAACAATTCTTACCCTCAGAATACCCAATAATCTAATTGTTAGCACAGTCACCTGGAAGGTGAGAGATCTGGGTAAAAATTACTGCTCCACATCAGGCAGAGTGGGGATTTAAACTTGGGTCTCCCACTATGCACCAGGATATAAGATATGCTCCTCCTTCTTGGTTTTTTGCAAGTAATGAGTGATCTGGCTTAGATGACTAATTCCAGGAGAGGGTTCGTAGCCATGAATCCCAAATGGAAGGAGGCACCTCTCTGTGGCCCCAAGTTCAGCCCCTAACTCCCTTTAAGGGGTTGAGGCTTAGGCCACATCCCTCTCCTCATCATTTCCTATCAGCTATCTTAGGCAGTTCCCTGATTTGGGGAGCTTAAAGTTAGGCAATCCCTTTATGGATCTATTCTGTACTGTCTAGCTCTATGGGGCTCCAACCCTAATTGGTGTCTTTGGACACTACAGTAGAAGAAAGAAATGATAATCATAGAATCATAGAATCATAGAATATCAGGGTTGGAAGGGACCTCAGGAGGTCATCTAGTCCAACCCCCTGCTCAAAGCAGGACCAATTCCCAACTAAACCATCCCAGCCAGGGCTTTGTCAAGCCGGGCCTTAAAAATCTCCAAGGAAGGAGATTCCACCACCTCCCTAGGTAAAGCATTCCAGTGCTTCACCACCCTTCTAGTGAAATAGTATTTGCTAATATCCAACCTAGACCTCCCCCACTGCAACTTGAGACCATTGCTCCTTGTTCTGTCATCTGCCACCACTGAGAACAGCCGAGCTCCATCCTCTTTGGAACCCCCCCTCAGGTAGTTGAAAGCAGCTATCAAATCCCCCCTCATTCTTCTCTTCTGGAGACTAAACAATCCCAGTTCCCTCAGCCTCTCCTCATAAGTCATGTGCTCCAGACCCCTAATCATTTTTGTTGCCCTCTGTTGGACTCTTTCCAATATTTCCACATCCTTCTTGTAGTGTGGGGCCCAAAACTGGACACAGTACTCCAGATGAGGCCTCACCAATGTCGCATAAAGGGGAACGATCACGTCCCTCGATCTGCTGGCAATGCCCCTACTTATACAGCCCAAAATGCCATTAGCCTTCTTGGCAACAAGAGCACACTGTTGACTCATATCCAGCTTCTAGTCCACTGTGACCCCTAGGTCCTTTTCTGCAGAACTGCTACCTAGCCATTCGGTCCCTAGTCTGTAGCAGTGCATAGGATTCTTCCGTCCTAAGTGCAGGACTCTGCACTTGTCCTCGTTGAACCTCATCAGGTTTCTTTTGGCCCAATCCTCCAATTTGTCTAGGTCCCTCTGTATCTGATCCCTACCCTCCAGCGTATCTACCACGCCTCCCAGTTTAGTGTCATCTGCAAACTTGCTGAGAGTGCAGTCCACACCATCCTCCAGATCATTAATAAAGATATTAAACAAAACCGGCCCCAGGACCGACCCTTGGGGCACTCCGCTTGAAACCGGCTGCCAACTAGACATGGAGCCATTGATCACTACCCGTTGAGCTCGACGATCTAGCCAGCTTTCTATCCACCTTACAGTCCATTCATCCAGCCCATACTTCTTTAACTTGGCGGCAAGAAAACTGTGGGAGACCGTATCAAAAGCTTTGCTAAAGTCAAGGAATAACACATCCACTGCTTTCCCCTCATCCACAGAGCCAGTTATCTCCTCATAGAAGGCAATTAGGTTAGTCAGGCACGACTTCCCCTTGGTGAATCCATGCTGACTGTTCCTGATCACTTTCCTCTCCTCTAAGTGTTTCATAATTGATTCCTTGAGGACCTGCTCCATGATTTTTCCAGGGACTGAGGTGAGGATGACTGGCCTGTAGTTCCCCGGATCCTCCTTCTTCTTAAAGATGGGCACTACATTAGCGTTTTTCCAGTCATCCTGGACCTCCCCCGATCGCCATGAGTTTTCAAAGATGATGGCGAATGGCTCCATCCAGTTTTTCTAAATAGTCCCGAACCACTTCTTTCTCCACGGAGGGCTGGTCACCTCCTCCCCATACTGTGCTGCCCAGTCCAGCAGTCTGGGAGCTGACCTTGTTTGTGAAGACAGAGGCAAAAAAAGCATTGAGTACATTAGCTTTTTCCACATCCTCTGTCACTAGGTTGCCTCCCTCATTCAGTAAGGGGCCCTCACTTTCCTTGACTTTCTTCTTGTTGCTAACATACCTGAAGAAACCCTTCTTGTTACTCTTAACATCTCTTGCTAGCTGCAACTCCAAGTGCGATTTGGCCTTCCTGATTTCACTCTTGCATGCCTGAGCGATATTTTTATACTCCTCCCTGGTCATTTGTCCAATCTTCCACTTCTTGTAAGCTTCTTTTTTGCGTTTAAGGTCAGCAAGGATTTCACTGTTAAGCCAAGCTGGTCGCCTGCCATATTTACTATTCTTTCTACACGTCAGGATGGTTTGTTCCTGCAACCACAATAAGGATTCTTTAAAATACAGCCAGCTCTCCTGGACCCCTTTGCCCTTCATGTTATTCTCCCAGGGGATCCTGCCCATCTGTTCCCTGAGGGAGTCAAAAGTCTGCTTTTCTGAAGTCCAGGGTCCATATTCTGCTGCTCTCCTTTCTTCCTTGTGTCAGGATCCTGAACTCGACCATCTCATGGTCACTGCCTCCCAGGTTCCCATCCACTTTTGCTTCCCCTACTAATTCTTCCCTGTTTGTGAGCAGCAGGTCAAGAAAAGCTCTGCCCCTAGTTGGTTCCTCCAGCACTTGCAGCAGGAAATTGTCCCCTACACTTTCCAAAAATTTCCTGGATTGTCTGTGCACCGCTGTATTGCTCTCCCAGCAGATATCAGGGTGATTAAAGTCTCCCATGAGAACCAGGGCCTGCGATCTAGCAACTTCTGTTAGTTGCTGGAAGAATGCCTCGTCCACCTCATCCCCCTGGTCTGGTGGTTTATAGCAGACTCTGACCACGACATCACCCTTGTTGCTCACACTTCTCAACTTTATCCAGAGACTCTCAGGTTTTTCTGCAGTTTCATACTGGAGCTCTGAGCAGTCATACTCCTCTCTTACATACAATGCAACTCCCCCACCTTTTCTGCCCTGCCTGTCCTTCCTGAACAGTTTATATCCATCCATGACAGTACTCCAGTCATGTGAGTTATCCCACCAAGTCTCTGTTATTCCAATCGCATCATAGTTCCCTGACTGTGCCAGGACTTCCAGTTCTCCCTGCTTGTTTCCCAGGCTTCTTGCATTTGTGTATAGGCACTTAAGATAACTCATCGATCGTCCCTCTTTCTCAGTATGAGACAGGAGTCCTCCCCTCTTGCGCTCTCCTGCTCTTGCTTCCTCCCAGGATCCCATTTCCCCACTTACCTCAGGGCTTTGGTCTCCTTCCCCCTATACTTTCCCATATAGGCAATTGTGTAATTGCCATATACATATTATGTGACAGTGAATAGGAGGGATTTTATTATCCACAACTGAATTCCTATCACTTAGGACACTTAAGAAATAAGATTAGACTCATCGCAACCACACACTCGCCCTTCAGATCAGGACACTTCTCACCTGAATGGAGTAGTTCCCATTTGACCCGTGTCACTGGTGACAGTGAGTAGATAATATTACAAGGGGCCAACACTCGCAACATATCCCTTTGTAGTTTAAATAGGTATATAAAGGGTTAAATTAGTACAATGTGCTTTATTATAGGTATAGGACCTGGGATGTATCTGATCAGAGAGAAGGAAAATGCCCTGGAGAGAGAACGACAAGTTGCAATTCTTATCTTAGGCCTGGAGGACTTAAGAAAAGATTCCAGCCCTAAAGTGCCCAAACTAGTTCTTAGCTAAAGTTAGAAATTGGCAATGACATCTCTTGTTTGTTAAAGGGTATAAAAGGGTGAATTTTTGCATGGTTCATTGCTAATATCTGCCTGTCCAGTTGGAGCCAGCCAACATGGGTTTAAGCACCTCTGGCTTTAAGCACCCCTTTTGTGAGCATTTTGATCAATACTTATGAATGTTTGTTACTGGATGGACATATAAATTGCTTATTATTTAGGCTTTTAAAATATGTTTAGAACACCTGTATAAATATAATTTGGCTTTTGGATTTAATAGATGAATTTAGGGTTGAATTAGTGTCTGGCAGTATCTTGTATTAATAATATTAATTCCATGCCATTTAATTTAAAGTACACCCACCTAAACATCCCACAGTAACAGGAAACACAGAGGACAGGACAAGATGAAACTACAAAGACTTCATCTTGTATGATGAGAATAAATAATTAAATAAATAAAAGAAAACATGAAGAAGAAAGCCAGGAATTAAAAATCCCCTAAATAATGGATCTAAAAAACACCCCCCCCCCCCCCCCCCCAGTTTTCACCAGACATGAAATGGCCATATATGTTAAAAGTTACATTTGGTAATTTATTAAAGAAATATGAGTATGTGAGGAAAAAGAAATTGAAAAAGCAGATTGAAAGTGAGATATGTAAACTGATCTATTAATGTCCCATTTGTGAATCCAGTATAGATTAAATAATTGAATAATTCAGCAGTAAATAATTATTGATTGGATTTCTGTTATAAACTATGCAAATAAAAATATTTCTATAAGTGTGGAATTATACATTAAAATAGAATTAACTATAATAAACTAGGACCAGATTCGTATTCCATCAAAGTAGCATTTTACTTCACAAGTAGTCCCGTTGACTGGTAGAGGAAGGTATTATTCACCATGGGCTAGACTCAGAAGGAGGACTTTAACTTTTAGGCACCCTGTCACCTAGTAGAATTCACAGACCAGAGTTAGATGCCCAGGCTCCATATACAATGCATAGGGAAAGTTAGGCACCTAAAAAAAGAAGGGATTCACAGAAGCCAGCACACTGAGAGGGGAGCTGCTAAAGCTAGCCAGTATGAAATTCTGAGGCGAGAAGTGCAGTCTCAGACCAGTCTCTCAAGGAGATCTAGAGCTGTGAGTCAGGCAGAAGAGGGATTTGAAATTGAGTAACTCACATTGTGGAAGAACTCTGTAACCACTGAGCTACTTGCTATAAGGGGACCACTGTCTCCTCCTCCTCTGTGCAGGTGTCCCCTAGTTTGTGAATCCTGTCAGGGCTTTTGTGGAGTTAGGCACCAAGCAGCTCTGCAATTAGACATCTTTGCACATGTCCACCAGCAGAAATGTATGTGCTTATGGGACTTTACTGGTGAAAATTTAGATGCCAATAGGGTTAGGGGGCAGCTGAGCAATGGTTTTGTGCTGCCTAAATATTGGATTTAACATGCCTAAAGGGTTGGACTTACTGTGAATCTGGCCCTATGAGTAAATGTAGCTGAATTTGGAACTTATAAAGTAGTAATAAGTTAAAACAAGTATACTTATCAAGTTAGTGAAAGCAGATGTATGCATGCTAAACATCAATAAATTATATGTGAATTACAAATTGTAGATACAGGAGATGTTAACTTTGATTATATATTTATGATTTATATAGACTATTAGAGGCCACTGGTGGAACAAGAAATTAAAAAACAAAAAGGGCTGAATAATGTATTTTACTCACAGTGTTGATGCCTGGGATAGTAGTTAGGAATAAATGAATGCATAGAGACTATAATCAAGAAGAAAAGAATTATTCCACGTACCAAGCTCATACCTGTGCTCCTGCTTCCCAATTAACGTCTTGACAGCTTCTCTGATGAGTTTTATGGAGCTTAGCCTGGTGAAGTAGTAAAAATACTTGGGCAGGATCTGTGCTGTTCTTGCAGGAGAGGCTCAGCACAGAAGCTGCAGCCCAGGGAACCACAAAAGTGGTTTTAACTTACAGCATCTCCCCTGAGGCTGTGTATGGGATTAGGATCCACAGCAGCTCAGAATCCCTGAAGCACTCAGCACTACAGGTATGTGTCCTTCTGTCCCTGATCCACTCCCTCCCACTTATAGCCTTACCCATGCCCCCCACTTGGAAGGGGGTGAAGATGTAGGTGGAGGTGTGAGGGAATTCTCCCCTCACAAAGTGTGGCTTGTTTACAGGTTATGTATGCCACAAGAGTAAAGTATAAGGGCCAAGAGTTGGGAGGCAGAATTAGCTCTACTCTTAAGTCCGCTGATGAGCAAAAAAAGCAGCATCCTGAAATCAGTATGACCTGTACTCATTATGGTCACCCCTCTCCCAGTCACTATTTACTGCAAAAACTACACATCTCTTCTTGTAATAAATCAGGCTCATAAACAATTAGTGCCAATTTCTGCCCTCTGCTGTGTTGTTGTGCAAATTTGTAACAATATATTGAAGAAACTACTTCTTCCCACCCATTGAACAAGAAGGACAAGATACATCCATAGCACGTACTGGGAGGAATGCCCAGCTAATGAACCAACCGAGCCAACATATCCCCAAGAAGGCATGAACTGCAGAAAGAGGGGCATGATCAGCCCCCAGCTAGCTAGCTAGTAAATATGTTGCTGTCTGCAGGTTACTGAGCAAACTCAACTACTGCTGAAAATAACAGCAATATTCTCACACCACTGCCACATAACTATGAGACATCAATCCTACCTTTGATTAGCAGGATGAATAAAATTCTGGTCACAAAGACGCATACGCACCATTACCCTAGCAGGACTGAAGCAGGAAAAAATTCCTTGGAAGTATCCTAAAATTACCCATCTCAAAGGGACCAAACTGTTAACAGGAAACCAGCTAGCAAAACAAAACAGCTTCTGAAATCCATCAGCAAGGCATACTCAATGGATACGGCAATTGTGGGTTTTTTTACAGAATGCTGGAAATTTTCTAAGGGTAAAATCTGTGCATCTTTTTCAGCTCTTACATCTAGTCAGACCAGCTGCTGACATATTTCATGTTTTCTTGGTATTACAAGAAACTCCATGAAAAAACTGTTATTTAGGAAAAGTACATGGTCAGTGTGACACCCTGGCACCCCAATATTCACCATTGGCATGTAAATAGGATATGTTTTGCATAAAGTATGCCTTGTGAAGTATCATTCTAAAAGTCTTGATCTGCTAGACATTAATAACTCATTGGATTGTACATGCTATTGTCGTATGTGAAGTTATGAAGTTTGGCTATGTATGTGTTACTGAAACATGTTGTGAGGTTGAAAACACACACAAGCAGCCTTTCAGGTACAAAAGTAAAAAGGCCAAACAATGTTAATGGCTTATTGAGGAAATTCACACAAGCACAAAAATTACCCCAGGAACTGTGTACAATAGAAACCTCTCAGAGATAGCACTACACAGTGGTAACTGTTTGACCCAGGTCACAGCAAAAGAGTTTTCCAGCAAGTGGGAAGAATATATAAAAGGGGGGAAATGACATCATGGGGGGACCCCACTCTCCCTACAAGAACACACCTACAGACACCTGAGGAAAAAGACTGAACTGGGGGAAGTGATGGTCCCAGGCTAAAGGAATTTCTAGCCTGTGTATGAAAATATGGGAAACCCAAACTGCACAGCCAGGGCAACTTGTACCTTAAGAATCTGCCTGCCTATTTATCACTCAGGGTGAGAATTTGCTAATTCATATCCTACCTATCTAGTATATTAAGATCAGTTTGCAGTTTTGTTTATTTACTAGGTAATCTGCTTTCATATGTTTTCTATCACTTATAATCATTTAAAATCTATCCTTTCATATTTAATAAACTTGTTTTATGTTTTAATCCAAATCAGTGTGCATTTGACTAAGGTGTCTGGGGAAAATCTCAGCTTGGTTACTACAAGTGTGCATGGTCTTCTTCAAATTGAGGGAGAGGCAGACTATTAATCCCATATACTGACCAGATTTGACCAGGACAGGATGGTAGTGCTCTGGGGTCCTAGGCTGGGAGGCTGCTGGTTAGAGAGCCTGCATATAACTGCAGGTGTGTGTGTCTCTACCTGTGTGAATGTGGTGAAAGTGCAAGCCTGCAGGGCTTTGCAATTTGTCATGGCAACACAGTGTGAGAGGGATAGTGGGTCAGAGGGCTCAGTGATACCTCAGTTCCAAGTGGCATCCTGGAGGGAACCCATCACAATCAGATCTTTGTAGATTTCTCTTGATTAATTCTGAACCCTGAAAATAAAGAATATCCTCCCACCTCTTCAAGCAGATTTAAAGCAGAGGTATTTGGAGACTGTTTAATTGCAATATAGATGTTTGGGCTCAGGTTAGATCCCAGGCTCTAGAACTCTGGGAGGTGGGAGGTCCCAGAGTTCGGACTGCAGCCCAAGCACAAACATCTACACTACAGTTAAACAGCCCAAGCCCCATGAGCCTAAATCAGCTGGCATGGGTTAGCTGCAGGTTTTTTATTGCAGTGTAGACATACTCCAAGTTAACGGGCCCTGGGTTTGTTAACCAAGGGTTTGAGTGTCTACACTCATGTTTAACCCTAAATTAGGAATTGTTGAACCTTGGGTCCCAATCTGGGACCCCAGAGTTCTTAGATCTAGCTCTTTGTTCAGGGTACAGCGTGGGAAAACTTGACTGTCGAGAGGACAAAGAAAGTTGGACCATGGGATTGTGGAATAATTTTGACAGACTCCCAGAGCATGAGTCCACTGAGGCTGCTTCTACATTGCAAAGAAATAGGGCTTGAACCGTGGGTCCTGGCTTGACTCAGGCTCGGACTCTCCAATCCCATGGGGTCCTGGGTCCAAACCTGAGTTAGAACAATTTGTGTGGAGATAGAAGGGGGGAAGGGGGGGAAGCTTCAGCCTGAGTTGAACCCTGATCTTATAGTATAGGATAGACATACCCTGGTGGGCCTTGCACATGATGGGCATGTGGCTTAATGCCTTGGGTAGTGGCTTCCATTGCTCCAGCTATCTTACTCCAAAAAAGAGATAATTGCTTCTTGCATTTAGTCTGAATGAAGAGTGCCCACAACTTTAATTAGGTCTATGATTTTCTGTATATAAAAGATATGCTTGATGTCAGCCCACTAATACCTTCCAACATAACAATACTTTTAAAAAAGCTGTCTGTAAGTATTTATGGAAAAGGTATAGTATAGTATGGAAAAGGTTAACAAAAACCAATCACAGTATTAAAAAAATGTATTTAAACAAAAATGTATTTAAATAAAAGTCACAAAATAAGTGTGTTTACTTGATTGGAGCTTAATTGTGAACATTAGCTGGTTGATACTGATTTAAGCATGAGTATAAGCAGATTTTTTACTATAATTTAAACAGTTAAAATTATTTAGCTTTTTAACAATAGAATTAATTTCTAATGGGGATGGGTTTTGTGTGCTGGAAAATAGCTCGGACAAAAAAATGTCACTACCACTCCTCTTAATGTAGAGTTGAAGGCAAATGTAGAGGGGGCCATGCCCTTTCAGACATAGCTTAATTGGGAACACTAGCACTGCCAACAGTGCTATCCACCAGAACACACTCTGCTAACCAGCATCTTTTAAGTAATGTATCACTGCCCCAAGATCTAATGGTTTTTGTATAATCCTAATTGCTTAGAGATAACAAATTTGGGAAGACAATCAGACTAAATGAACTTAGTCCACATGAACAAACCTAGCAGTATTTAAATGGATTTTAAACCTAGCAGTATTTAAATGGATTTACACAGGAGTAGGGTTAACTTCACATATGGCAAAATTCTGATATGCCTGTTGATTGCATTATTTGTACTGACTTTATCTAGTTGTATTATGTTAAATTGCTGGACAATAGTTACACTTTCCATGTGTGAGGTTGGAATAGTTACACATTTCCAATGTGAATCCTTATTCTCTGTGTAAATCTAAGTAGTTTCCACCCCAAAACTCCTAATGATTATTGTAGAGTTTTGTATTAGCTTTTGTCCCTTTATGTTTACCAGCCTTGCCATTACTTGCCCTGATCCCTATTGGGATATACCAGTTTCACATCACTCTAACTCCATTGATTTCAATGGAACTACATGAGCCAAAAACTGATGTAAAGCAGAGGAGAATCATGCTCAATAGTTGTTTTTCTCCTTGTTAGTCAATATTATAGGATAGCTGTACAGTAATATTTACTATTTGATTTTATTGTTTATTAGAGATGCTCATCTACTTTTGTTTTGTTATTAAATCTTCAAGCAAGACTCCACTCTGACAATACTGACAGTCAGAACCGCTCATTGCTCTGATTCTCTGATTAACAGCTTTCATACTTTTTTGTCTGTCGCCTTTGTGAATAAAAACTCAACCCTGCCAAGTGTTGAGCACACCTGTGAGATGCTCAGTTCCCCAATTTCCCTTTAATTTCAGTGGGACTTAGGGTGTTCAGCCTAAGGCAGGAGTGCTCACCACTTTCAGGATGCCTACCATGAAGCAGCCCATAAGGCCACTTACCAACTCCTCTTGAGGGAGGCACTTATTTAGAAAGCATCAGCTAATTAATGATAGACAGGTAGAGGGGGGGACATCAGTATTAGTCAATATGTGTTTATTTTAAAAACCACATCACTTACATGATAGAATTTGTGCACCATCATTAGCCTACATCACCCTGTTACCCTCCTCCTTTGTCACACTCACTTGTGATATTTTATTTCAACCTCCATTGGAGGCACTACAGGCCAGGCACAATGGTTTCCTACAGTCCTCTCAACAGGTTTCTTCTAGATTGAAAGATTCTGTCATTTAGAGAGTTTCCCTATACTTAAAATGTGGACATTACCACTGAAACTGTTAATATTCCTCAATACAATAAAAGCTTGGGGTGTGGGTGCAACCACTGCATATACTGGTAGATTACCTGGTACAGAGTCCCAGCCCTTATTGAAATCCTAAGCTGTACCCTAATACCAATAAGTAATAAAAATGTTATAAATGATTTAGCAAGTTTCTTTATGACAAGAAGATATGGCTCTTATTTCTGACAGCAAACAAGCTTTACATTAAACCACATCTTTGAGAGAGGCAGAGTGCCATTGTGTTGATCTGAACAAACAGATCTGCTTGCATTTTTGTTTAGAGATTTTTGAAACCCATATTAAGCCATATAGACAGTCAAGCAGTTCCTGCCAGTAAGAAGCTTGTAACTGATTTTTTGCAAATATTGTTTCTGCAAATTAATATAAGTTTTCTTAAACCTTACTTTTATTTTATTTTCATCAAAAAGAAATAAATATTGCACGGGCATTACAGCTTGTTAAACAAATCTTTCACACACGTGTACGCAAACAAATAAAATCTGGAGGTGGGAAAAATGGAGGAGAAATATAATTTATTTGTCTTCCCCAGACAGCCTGCCCCTCAGCTATTTTCTTCTCTTAAACGTATAGGTGCTGGTACTAGGGGTGCAGCATCCCCTGGCTTGAAGTGGTTTCCATTTACAGTTTGGTTCAATGGCTCTCAGAACCCCCACAATCAAAATTGTTCCAGCACCCCTGCTTAAATCCTCCCTCCTTACAATGGTGGTCTTGAGGGTGGAAGTTATTGGCCCAAATGCACCTGTTCCCATTCTATCTGAGGCTCACTAGAGCGTCTCCTCTAGGGTTTTCTAAGGACATCAAGTAATTGCTTCTTTATCTTCTGCCTATGAGAGGGGGACTACAAGGGAGAACCCCTACAACCAACACACTATAATGTTCATGGAGCTGGTCTCAGTGTAGCTCTTCATGTTAACCTAAATTGTATGGGAAAAGTTAAGCGCCCCCTCACAGTTTAGCTTATGGTTCCTAGTGATCCCCTGACAACTATGTGCTAAGTCTTATTAGACAGCAGCTGCCCCTATTTCTTACTACAACAGTGACTTCAAAATAAAGGGAATTTCTCCCTCACTCATTGCTTAGACTTTGGCGAACTAGTGATCCCACCAACTTCCACATTATAGATAAGTGGATAGTGATACACATCTTCTTCAAAGAAAGATGAAAAAACAGCCATCTGACAACCCTAGAAAACCCCAGCAAAGAGGGAACACAGCCTCAGGAGATAGCAGTATTGTGGGGCTAGGTGTGAATGTGGAAATCAGATCTCTGAGGTGGCTTGAAACTATAGGATCTCTCAGTGAATCTGAATCTCCAAACTTCAGGGGTAAGTCACATAAATATTTCAGGTTTGGGCTCTTCACTATTCCAGACAGAAATGGAGAAGAAAAGGGCTGGTTCTAGTTTTGCAAGTTTGCAAAGTTTTGTTTTGCAAATCCCAAACAAGGCTTTTTAAAATATGAGTACTATTGTATACTAAACCATTAAGTCTGAGGACAAAGGAGATAGTATTTTACCTCCAAGAGTGTTGCTTTTAAATCCAGTGCTCTCCCATCAAGCATTGTCACAAAGAATATTGTATTGTTAGAACTGATCTCATGCCTAACTAGCTTAATTATTTAAACAAAAAATGCAGTGAATTCTCCAGTATAAAATACATTTTGTAGTTACTAAGACAGAATCCATGAATGAATTTCCATGAAGCTCTTTAGCAATGCTGTATTATACCTATCACAGTTTCAATATCTACCCAACTGCGAGCTGTTCTGACGTCTCTCAGGGAGGGCTGCCATTTTAATTCTATTTCCTCAGCACGAACTCCAGTCTGCTGCCTATGGTTTGTGACAAAGAAAATGCTACAGAAATCAACAGATGAATGCACAAGAAAGGCTAGAGTATTTTGTTGTTTAAGGTAAACTCTGTTACTCACAAATGTTTGAGGAGGTTACTTTAAGGTTGGTCCACTTTTCCATAGCAAGAACATAAAGGAAAGATCTCTTTCAGCTCTCCATCTCAACCACCTATTTTCTTCCTGATCTTTCATTAGATAATATGAGGAAAGATATATTTAAAAGACAACATAAAAATCAAATATTATCAATGTCATGTTACAGAGACAAGGTAGGTGGCCCAACTTATTGGCCCAACTTCTGGTGGACCTTACCCACTTTGTCTCCCTAATACTCTGGGACCAACACGGCTACAACAACACTGCATACAACTATGGCATATTGGAAGAAACACTGAGATGTCCGAGCAGCCGTCCCCCATTGGTGTCTGGCAACACCATGAGTGATTGTGAGAAGAACATGTATTACATGTTGATGGCATGTTACATTATGAGCACCTTCCGAGGAAGACTTTTCCCAGGTCATCTTGGCTCCTTTAACTATGTAGACAGCACAGCTATGGCCACTCTACCTCAGAGTTCATCTGAACACTCAACCATTTTGTTTAGGTCAAGAAGACCTTGCTTCCTGTGCCTGATTATTATTCTCCTTCTGCGGCTTGTGATGCTGATTACTGGCTCAGTTGTCCTTTGGCTGACTGCTGACCAGTGACAGCAGTGTATGTGACTCTGCTTGCTGAATCTTGCCAGACTATTTTCCTGCTGGCTCAGATTTCCTCATTCTGCCTGCTGACTCTGACAGCCCTGCTTCCCCTGCAATCTCAGCTCACCTCATTCTCTCTGCTGACACCTGCTGAACCCTGTTGAACTCCTGTCAAAACTTTAGCTTCAGCAGCAAATAAGTGTAAGATCGCAAAGAAGTGTTATGTTGTTTTGAATTAATTTTTGCTACAAGTTATGCAAATTATGTAAATTAGGTGCTGCCTGGGGCTTGTGGGAAGTTGCTGAAGTGTCCTACATTGTCACAATATTTGCATGACCCTGACCTCTGTGTGAGGAATATGAGGAAAATGTAGATCCATCCATTATTCATTTTGCAACATGGACAAAGTGGAGCAGCATCAGAATATCATGGAAGTTTTGACAGGTGCAAGTGAGATTTTCCATTATTCACTTTCAAGAAAAACCTTCAGAGTCTAATAATTAATTACATGAGACACAGGTTCAGTCCTCAATAAGCTTAAATGCTTAAGTAGAAAATACACAGTGCAGATGGTAAATGTAAATGCTCTGCTGAAAATGCATACTTAGAGAATCAAAGAATATGCTTCCTTTGAAGAATTAGTTTATGGCAAACAATGATATTCTTCAGTGTTACAGAAAACTGGTATAGAAAGGACTAAAGCCATACCAAGAAGTGAAGATATAAATTCGTTTGTCACTGCATCTGTGTTCAATGCAGTGTTCTGACAAATATTTTTTAATGGTTATTGCTGTACCATTACAACCATGCTGATAGAGAGTGTCATAGTGTGTGCCCAGATGCAGCAGCCATAATACTTAAGCATTAATGTCACAGTGGTCATTTGATGCATCCCATCCCTCTTTGGCTGCAACTCAATATTTGTACACCTGCTGGTATTGTAGGACTTCACCCTGACACCAGGCATTTTTATGACTGTGTTTTAAGGAAAGAAGTAGGCTTGATCTGTGCTTGTGCCACACTATAATTTTTATTTTATTGAGTTTTAGCTTCTTTACATGTTGTAATTTTAATTTTACATCTTTTTCTGAAGCCACATTAAAAAGGGTAGTTTAAAAAAAAGGGGAGAAGTAACAATTCTCAGGTTGAATATATTCTGTGTAATGTAAGCAGTTCTGCTTACTCCCATAGCACCCCCTAGCAAGGGTCCTTGTCCTTAGCATTCCCTGTCACCTCTTAGCCTTCTAGCTAAGTCATGTCTAGCCTGGATCCCCTTTCGGGGGTAACAAGAGTCCCAAACAGAAGTCCAACAAATGTTCACACAAACAAAGGGTTCTTCCACCCTGCTTAGGCTCCTCTGCAGTCTGCCCTCCAGGACACATTCCCAGCCCCTTCTGAGTTACCTTTTAAGTCTCTCCAGCTCTGGAATAGAGCCCTTGCTCACAGGTTCCTTCCCCTCACAGACTCAATCTCAGTCCCTCTTCCAGACCATTGTGCAAGAACACAGCTTGCTCCCTGTTGTTCTATCCCCCTCCTGAGATTTCTCTAGGGACCTTTTATGAGGCCCAGGTTTTCAAGCTGTCAGCTGACGCCAATAAGTCCTGCCCCCTCTGCCTAAGATAAAGTTAATTATGGCACAGGTGAGATGATTGAACAAGTCTGGCTAGGCTAGCCCCAGGCCTTAAAGGGTCAGGCCACCTCATTACAGTAATTTATTAAGATCTATAGCAAGTACACATTTTTATTAATACCAAAGTAAACTCCTGTGTAAAATATACACATAGTAAATAATAAATATGTTATCCTATTGCTGCAATATTGTATTATGGCAAAAGTAACTAAGATGCATAGAATGTATACATTTAATAAAATAACATCCATAAAAGGTGAGAAAAAGTCTCCAGAAGCAAAAAGTTCAAATATCTTCAAAGCATTTATGATGGAGGATTGTTGACAACATTTACACTGAAATGACTTTTCTTTAGTGATGCATAGCAACAAAACACAAATATGCATCATGTCATCAGTGAACAAGTTTCCTGAAATTCCTCTGAAGCACATGGCAGCACAACTAGCAAAGCACAAATAAGTCTCCATGATTGTTGAAGCTTTCACAGCTTTTGTAGCTGAGCAGAATTTGAGCAAGAGTCATTATGAATAGATAGGAATTCAGTAGTACCTTGCTAGCTGTTACAGGCAGTCCAATTTACAGTATTTGTGAGGTTGCTTTAAGTTGCTCTTTGGTGGCCCCCACGTCCCAAGCTGCACCAGGTACCAAAGAGCTGATAGACTCAAAGGTCTGACTCTTATATTTGAGTAAGTGAATGGTTTCTTTGCTCCATCTAATGTGTGAAAACTTACATAACTTTGCTTTTCTTTAAATCACCAGTAGTTCTTGATTCTAGAGAGTTCAGGCTCCAGCAGCATTAAGCAAAGAACCCTATCAGCCAAGATCAAAGAGAGGCTGTTGGAGAATGTTCTTTAACTCTTGGCCTGATGGACTGACATTGTACAAGTTGTGCTTGCAAAACAGAGTAGATATATAATTAATTAATTGGCCATGAAAGTGGATAGAGAAAACCTGTACACTTTAGTTAACTATCAGATAAAACTGAAAGATCCTTCTGTAGATAGCAAAGCACTTTAATGAAGTTTTCAGGGAAAAGGGATGTCAGATGTTACTGAACAATACCAGTTAAAACATGAAAGGTTATTTTTAGACTTGTACCCCATTTTTTTTCTTTTCCCCCTAAAACTATAAGTGTGAGTATCAGTCATAAATGTGCTGAAATGATTCTATAATAATATTCATTGTGGATACATTGTCTATTTACGGGAATGCACACAATTAAGTTAAAATGTGCTCTCAACGGTGGTCTGAACTATGCCCTGTGCTATACCAATATAAATTCCACGAATCCCTCTGAAGTCAATAAAGTTACTCCAGATTGTAAACAGTTGAACAAAGCAAAAGATGGCCCAGGGCTTTCTGAATCTTTGACATTAAAAATATAGAATTTTTTTTAGGAGATGGGAGATTTACAGTTATTCTGGAAATTAAAACCTCTCTTTTCCCCTCCCCACACTTTTCCCCATTTTGGAGACCCAAAACTAAAATTTGTTGTGAAGGTTTTTCAACTGTTGGGCTCATATTTCTGTTTCTCAGTTGCATGCAATTTATTTCCTGTCTTGACAGAAACTAGAAGTACTAAAATTATGAAAGAAACACCTTTTTAACGAGATAGTTAAAATGTTGAAGATTTGGATAAAGCTTTGGATAAGCTTATCTGAACTTTGGAATGAAAAATAAATGTTTATCACATTCATGTTAATTTAGGAAGTATGTAATAAAGGAAAATGATAACACCTCTAAAAGCTGTAATTGCCAGCTGAGGAGTTCAGCAACTTTGAAAAATCAGGCCACATATTTAAGTGCCTAAATATCAATTATAATTGAAAATTTTGGTCCCACTGACTTGTGCAAGTTATACAGAGTTAGTGCCAGGAATAGGACCCAAGTTGCCAGTTAGAAATTAATCTTCCCTTTGGAAAAAATCAAACAACTTTCTGTGTTCATCAGAAAAACAGAGTTTACATCTAATTTCATTTGTCTGAGTACAATAAATCATCCTAATTAACATGTAGTTCTAGGTGGATGTATTCATTTTATTATGTTTCTTAATGGCTATTTCCTTCCTATACAGACAGCTTTTATATGTTTTCTTGTTATTTTCCCCTCATTACATACTTCTAAGATGAATGTAAATGTGATAAAGACTGTTATTTTTCATGCTAATGAACAACTCAGACTAGTGAGAAATACATCTGAATTATTCTCAAATTCACATCAAACCCACTGTTGCTTAATTTTATTTCTTTGAGCTGTGTTAACAGTTTTGATGTTATACAGAATACCCACTGTATGATACCTGAGGGCTTTTATGCATTCATACTTCTTAAAAATATAGAGCAATTGATCAGTTATAGCATTACTATAGCTCTGATTGTGTCTAGCCATTTATGTGAGTGCTTAGTCAGGAGGCCATGAGGAACCCAGCTCAAATATGTCCAGGACCAATAGCTGTCTCTTTATTAAAGCTTATCACTCCCCATGCTTATTTGAGTTGTGTGGAAGGGCCTGTCCTATCAACCATAAAACTTAACTAATAAGGAGCATGCAGAGAGAGGGGAGCTGGCCCCTCCACTCCAGAACTATTAATGCCTAGAGGATTGGGAGACTATCCCATTCCTGACTTCTGCTGCCAGCCTGCCTCTCATTGGAGTAGATGAATAGCACTCAAGAGCAGGCCTACCCATTTTTAGACAACGGATTGGTTGAAGGTAGGATTGCCAACAGTCCCATGTTATAAGGGATCTCCCTTATTTAAAGAAACAATTGCCTGTCCCATATTTGATCAGTAAAGGACACCTTTTATCCCATATTTCAACCAGGGTGTTGGGCTGCGACAACGGCCCAGGGCATCGCTCTGGCATGTGAAACCTAGGATGGAATGGCACTCTGGCTACACTTTGCAAAATTTGGCCTGGATGTCCCTCCATCATGCCAGACAGAGAGGCAGCTGGGCCAAATATGAGTGGCGTTGTGATCTGGCACACAGGGTTGTTACCTGCACAAAATGCTCTGTTATACACACTCTAGGACATCCCACCTTTACCTACTTCCTAGGGCTCAAGGTGTAACCCGGTTGATCTAGGCATCCCCACCCTTTCCCAATTCTTAGGACTCCAGGTAAAAGGCACCTAACTTTACCCCTCCGTGGGCTCCAGGTAAACACCCATTTCCTGTGGACACAGAGTAAACACCCATTCCTGTGGACTCAATCTTTTGTGGGTTTATGGGGTCTTTTACCAGTGAAAGAGCCTTACACAGTAATATCCTACTTAACTTCAACTTATTAACAATCACCAAAACAGAATGCACATGTTAAGCATACAGTGCTCACCACTTCCAATAAGGCAGATGAACTTTTTTTAATGCCCAGTAAGGATCAGGTCATCTGGGGAACTCCAGCTTCTGCTCAGTGTGATTGGCAGGATGTTGAGATCTGGCAGCTCTGATCTTGGGGCTGTGTCGTGGAGTTGATTCCAAAGAACTTCCTTTTGGACCCCAGTTTATATAGTGAAACTTCAGTCTTGCTTAGCTGTACCTTAACCAACCATTTTACTAAAATATTAATAAACAATTTTCTAACCAATCCGAACATATTGTAAAACAATCCTTTAACTAATCCTACCCCACCACTGTAGTTGATTTACACCTACCAAAATTAGTTCTGCAACAGACAGAAACAATCAAAAAAACAGACAAAGACCATACAGATAAACAATAGAGAAGTGGGAACCATAAAGGCAAAGCAACAGAAGTACAGATTTTTCAAGCATAACTGTTGATATGTGATTTTTTGCCAGACAAAGTTTTCTTTGACCATCTTAAGATCTGTTTCTTTATCTGGTGACGGTGGGTACTATTAGGACAGGATCACCTTCTTAATAGCCCAATATTACATTGTTTTAATATAATTTAGATGGAATGTGAGGAGCTCCTTAGCTCATGGCTGCTACTCTCCTAATAAGGCTACAGAAGAAGACCTCAGACCTTACAATATGACTACAGGAAAAGACCTTATCCTTACAGGGTCGCAACACCACTCAAATTCTATCTGGCTGCTCCTCTGTCCCTGGACTCCTGCCAAAATTTGCCCCCCCCCCATTGAAATCTGAAATGGTCCCCCTGCTGATTGCAGTGAAGCCTCCTCCAGCTTCTGCCTTCCTCCAGCCCACAACCCTTCCTTAAGTCCCTACCTTTGGTGGCACACAGCAGTGCATCAGGTGGAGACCATCAACTGCAACCACTGACTGAACTCCCAGTGTCCACATGGAACCTGGACAGGACCCGCAGCAGCTGCCTGGCCCAGTGCCTGAGTCCCTGAGTTTTCTGAAGGTCCCAGAGCTGGAGAGACAGAACCTATAGGAAGGTTGGGGGAGGAGAAAGGACTTGTCACCCAGAAGCTCAAAGCCACTCTAGTCAACCTTGCCTTAGGATCTATATACTTTCTTGTTTTGTGGATTCTGTATTTTGAGAGCATACATTTTAACAAGCTCCCTGAAGATACTATCACTGTTGAGCATTTTGAAATATCAGCATTTCAGTCCACCTTCGCCACTCCCATGCCCCATAATCAGAAAGAGTTTGCATGATTTGGGGCATACAAAATCAAGGCAGAAGAGTTCTAATACATGAAATGCATGTATTTAAAATTTTCAATATCAATCAATAACAATACATATTTGAATATAAGGAATATATGAGGAGGAGGGTTGGGGGCATAGCGTGAACCTCAATTTTCATTTGAGATAGTGACCACTTTTTAATGTGAAAAATATTTAACAAATCATAACTATATATTCAACTAAATCATAATACAACAATAATAATAATATTAACCAAATGCTTAATTTTGGAATCATTATAAATTATTACTGATATATATTCTCTCTCATTCAAATTGCAGTTGAGCATCCTAATATAAGTAATACAGGTCACTACTTGTCATCACCATTTTCATTGGAAATGCTAAAGTTGATTTTATGCGGTGTTGTTGTAGATGGGTTGATCCCAGGATATTAGAGAGACAAAGTGGGTGAGGTAATATCTTTTATTGGACCAACTTCGGTTGTCTCTCTCACCAACTGAAGTTGGTCCAATAACAGCTAATTTTGTCAGGTCATTGCAACACATCACACCTCCTTGGCATGCACAGAATATGGTACATGGCAGTTTGGCACTGTTACATCCACAATACATAGATTTACAAGGTTCATCACTCTCACAAAAACACTTGATTAACTTCAAAATATCTGGAAGATTTTTGTTTGTTTGTTTCTTTGTTTCAGAAAAAATCAGCCAAAATCTGACAAAAAAAATTGGCCAATAAATGAAGATTTTTGATTTTTGGTTTGAAAACCAATTCTGATTTTTTTTTTTTTTGAAAAAATTCAAAACTTTCTGTGTTTATGTGTATAAAGGGAGGGCGGAATTCTAGGTTTAACCAGCTCTAGGACAGACACTGGTGATGCAGCAGAGACCAGGAATCACCACTCTGACCTGACACTACTTCCAAGCATGAGCAATCACTCCAAAGGGAAGGAGGTACCCTATTCAGAGACTAAAGGATTCAGACTGGCAGATAGTTTCAATTTTTCATTGGATTAGATAGTATTACTTTGTATTTTTTGTAACTATAGTACACTGTGATATCCATGCAGTGTTGTGCACGACTCCCCACAGGATCCCCTTTTACTAATTGAGATTTTGTCCTTGCCCAGATAAAAGTACTGGTATTCTATCTGAGTGTACCATGTATGTCTGAGATTAATTCCTACTTCCTCAAAGATTATGGAAGAGAACTGAAAGTTTAAGGCCTCATGGGATTCTCCTTCCCTAGGTACATGGCTTGGAATGTAATGATTGCACTGTGAACCAGAGTGCCTCCAGCACAGAGGGAGGGCATGCAATTGCTCCATTTCTATATCTTGGGGAGTTGAAGAACCTTAAAAGTGGCAGGAAGGTCCAAGGCAGTTGAGGCCATTTTCTGCCTCTTCTCCATGCCAGTTCCCAAAGTGTATAGTAAGCTGCAGCTGTGAAGTGGTTTAGAGCAGTCATGTTCCTCCTGTACTGCTAGGAGCTCCAGAATTCCATCGTGAGCTCTGAAACTCTGTATCTCCTCTTACTATGGACTGTATCTAATTATATGTAACCAATAACCCTAGCTGGATTTTAGATTGTCATGGTCAGATAATTAAAGATTAGTTGAATGACTACTTATGCCTTTTATAACAGTTACAACAACATTTATTTGTAGTTAAATTAGAGGAGAAAATTAATTTACAAATTTTCCCTCACTCCTTTTCAGAAACCTTAGACACCACATTCAACTAATATATGCAGAGAACATACAAAATTTCCCTTGCCACCACCCATTTATCACAGAAACACATATCCATGATCTTTACTGTTTGCAGAATGAGGTAAAATCAATCAATTTCCACTTGGAGAAAAGTGTATCCAGCAAGAACATCAATCCACATCCACTTAGGCATTTTTTAGCAACGTCTGAAGATCAATGATTACAGCCTTACTTGCCAACACACTAAAAAACCACATCAAATTGGAACTTGGCATATTCAATCAACCCTATTCAGTGTATATATGTAATTCTGCATCTGACTACAGTATGAATTTGAATTGGGGTCTGGTTTTCGACCACTTGAATTAATACTGAGTCTAGATCTTTGCAATGAAGAAAATAATTATAGCTGCTATGAACATTGTCATCTAAAGAAAAACATATCCCTTCACATATTCAGAATAGATGGCCTTGTAAAACAAAGTTGCAATACAATAAAATGTCTCCTCTATATCTTTTTTAATATTTGCAGTGAATGCTCGTCTCATGCACTTTAGTACTATTTATCCTTTCTTTTCCTTGAAGTCCTTCTTTTTGTTATTAAAGGATAAGATGAACTGATCCAATGCCTTGTAGCTGTGAAAATTTGGTGAGGAAAAAAAAATCAGTGCAAAGCAAAAACTTCAGATAAAGCCAACTAACTCAAAGGTCATGAGATCTATAAAATCAGTGCATTCCTACATTATGAGGGTCAGCTCTAGGTCACACGTATATACTGTGCTCAGGTGAACATCTAAGTCTGGAGGCTCACTTTTCATTACTTTGTCAGTGGCATGAATACTGAACCTGTCAGAAACTATAATGCTAGAACTGCGCTGTACCAAACACAGCTAGACTTGCTATCATCAACTGATTTTACTGCAAAGTCAATACAGTGTCTACTGAGTAAAAATGTTATCAAAGCCATCTACTCTTGGGCAATATTCATGCTTCTAAGTGAAGGTTTCAAAGATATTTAAAGCACCTAGGGTCCAATATTGCTTCTATTAAAGTCAATGTCAAAATACCCATTGACTTCTAAGGGAGCAGGAGCCCATGATGCATTTAACTGTGTATTACAGCTGTGTAAGTGTAACAGAAAAAAATACTAATGGACTCAGGGCTTGATTCACTGCTACCTTGTACTTGGTGTTATTACTGTGCAAAATGGGTGTAAAATGCTTCCAAACTATCATGGTAACACCCCACTCCCTCCCCAACACAGCTTGGTCTGCTCTGCTAAACTTTATTGGAAAAGTAAGTAGACTTTCTATTCCATTTGTTGAATTGTATGGATGGACATACAATGATAATAATTAATAAACATTGGTATTGAACTGGAATGTTTTTTTTGGGGGGGGGGGGGGGAAGGGAGCACCACAAAACATATTGAAATTGGCAGATAGAAAAAGAAGACTAATTCCAATTTTGATTGATTGCTTGTTCTAATTTTAGTAATCTTCCCAACATTCCAAATGTGGGGGGAGGGGATTACTGAAATATCCTAATTGGGGATATATTAGTATAGAATGAAAATGAGGGGAAAAGGCTGAATTTTGAACATATTACCAGCGGGAAATAGATTGAATTAGAAAAAGCAGAATGACAGATCTATATTGTAAACTAGTAATCAATTTTATTGACAATCATTAATTCATGCAAACCCTGAAAATCATGGTGAATATTTATTTATTACCGTATTTATTACTACCGCTATTTTTAATTGAAGAATCAGCTCATTTCCCTTAAATGACTGCACAATAGATGTGTTGGTACAATTTACATGTTGTTATCTCCCAGAGAGTTTCATTCAGATTCTTACACTGAATCCATCATTCTGAACATCTAAATGACAAACTACAAGTCCACAGTTGGGGAGTGATTTTCCTTTCTTATTTCTTCTCTAAATTCAGCATTCCCAGCATTACATTCACAAGGGGGCCTAACCTCCCTTTAGCCCTAACCACTGGGCTATAGAGCCATTCCCTTTTCTGGCCCAACAACTATTCATAAATTTTATACAAAGTAGAACAACTTGAATAGTAGAGAGTGAGAGCAATCCACCCCCAAATACTTAATAACCCAGTGGTTAGGATACACACCTGGGTTCAAGCCCCTGCTCCAAATCAGGCAGAGTGAGGATTTGAACCTAGACCTTCCACGTACCAGTTGTGTTCTAGACCCTGCTCTATTGGGAACATGCCACCACCTCATTTTCTCACTACAAAAAAACCCAATTAACCTTGCTTAGGCACCTAACACCAGGAGAGGATTCATGGCTGTGAATCCCAAGTGAACGGAGACACCTCCCTCCTGCCCAGATTTAGGCATCTAACTCCCTTTGAGAGAAGTGCTTAGACCACCTTCTCCTCATTATTTCCTACAGGCTAGTTTAGGTGGCTCCACACTCAACCTGTTGGCTTTTCCAAGTTATTATGTTAGGTGCTTAACTCTCTCCATACACTATATAGGGAGCCTGGATGCCTAACTTGGGGCTGTAAATTCCATTAGGCAGCAGCAGGATGAAAACATTGGCATTGCAACGTGTGAATCCCCCTTTTGAATCTTTCACCCCCAATACTTTCAACCTGGCTTCACAGGGAGATCTTCCCAGTAAGTTTCATCACACTTCTCTGAACCCTTATTATTATAGCTATATACTTTGGGAGACAAGAAGACCAGAAGTGAACACAGCATTCCCAGTGAGTGGGTAACATTAATTTATATTTGGGAATTATAGTATTTTCCATAGTATTTTCTATCCCATTCCTTATGGACCCAAACATTCTATATTTTTTTAACCTTTGCTGCACAAGGAACAGGTATTTATTAAGCTGCCCACAATCATTGAATAGAATCATAGAATATCAGGGTTGGAAGCAGAAGCGGCGCCAGGGTTTTTGGCGCCCTAGGCAGGGGTCCTTCCGCGCTCCCGGTCGTCGTCGGCAATTCTGCGGTGGGGGGGTCCTTCCACGCTCCCGGTCTTCGGGGCACTTCAGCAGCGGGTCCCGGAGCGAGTGAAGGACTCGCCGCAGAATTGCTGCCGAAGACCCGGAGCGTGGAAGGACCCCCCGCCGCCGAATTGCTGCCCCCGCAAATCCTGGCGCCCTAGGCGACCGCCTAGGGTCGCCTAAATGGAAGCGCCGGCCCTGGTTGGAAGGGACCTCAGCAGGTCATCTAGTCCAACCCCCTGCTCAAAGCAGGACCAATCCCCAACTAAATCATCCCAGCCAGGACTTTGTCAAGCCTGACTTTAAAAACCTCTAAGGAAGGAGATTCCACCACCTCCCTAGGTAACCCATTCCAGTGCTTCACCACCCTCCTAGTGAAAACGTTTTTCCTAATATCCAACCTAAACCTCCTCCACTGAAACTTGAGACCATTACGCCTTGTTCTGTCATCTGCTACCACTGAGAACAGTCTAGATCCATCCTCTTTGGAACCCCCTTTCAGGTAGTTGAAAGCAGCTATCAAATCCCCCCTCATTCTTCTCTTCTGCAGACTAAATAATCCCAGTTCCCTCAGCCTCTCCTCATAAGACATGTGCTCCAGACCCCTAATCATTTTTGTTGCCCTCCGCTGGACTCTTTCCAATTTTTCCACATCCTTCCTGTAGTGTGGGGCCCAAAACTGGACACAGTACTCCAGATGAGGCCTCACCAATGATCACATCCCTCGATCTGCTGGCAATGCTCCTACTTATACAGCCCAAAATGCCGTTAGCCTTCTTGGCAACAAGGGCACACTGTTGATTCATATCCAGTTTCTCATCCACTATAACCCCTAGGTCCTTTTCTGCAGAACTGCTGCCTAGCCACTCGGTCCCTACTCTGTAGCAGTGCATGGGATTCTTCCGTCCTAAGTGCAGGATGCTGCACTTGTCCTTGTTGAACCTCATCAGATTTCTTTTGGCCCAATCCTCTAATTTGTCTAGGTCCCTCTGTATCCTATCCCTACCCCAGGGGCAGCTCCAGGCACAAGCACAGCAAGCATGTGCCTGGGGCGGCGAGCCGGTCGCCGTGAGGGCGGCAGTCAGGCAGCCTTCGGCGGCATGCCTGCGGGAGGCCCGCCGGTCCCGTGGCTTCGGTGGCAATTCGGCGGCAGGTACGCTGAAAGCGCAGGACTGGCAGATCACCCGCAGAAACGCCGCCGAATCCGCATGACCAGTGGACCGCCCACAGGCATGTCGCCAAAAGCCACCTGACTGCCATGCTTGGGGTGGCAAAAAACATGGAGCCGCCCCTGCCCTACCCTCCAGCATATCTACCATTCCTCCCAGTTTGGTGTCATCTGCAAACTTGCTGAGGGTGCAATCCATGCCATCCTCTAGATCATTAATGAAGATATTGAACAAAACCAGCCCCAGGACCGACCCTTGGGGCACTCTGCTTGATACCGGCTGCCAACTAGACATGGAGCCATTGGTCACTACCCGTTGAGCCCAATGATCTAGCCAGCTTTCTATCCACAATGAGATGCAGGTGTTTTTCCTGAATATTTACAGTTAATTTTAAACCCTGCAATTTGTATTGTTCTGGCAACAGGGATGCAAGCCAGCCATTGGCCTTATTGCCACATTCCAGTCCCCAGCCATTCCAGCTCATAATGTACAGGTGTTACTCATTTGCCCTGACTCACACTTAGAAATTATAACCCTGGTTAAATGCCTGTTGTCCTCTCTTTGCCCTTCCCTGGAGAGTGTGTTCCATAATGCCTCTAATCTATGAATCTGCCATTCTTGTACTGCTAATCTGCAGGCTCCCTTTATGTGTTATACCAATAGAATAAAAACCAGCAGGATCTTATTAAGAGGGATAAGGCAAAGATGCCACATTTATTGTAAATATAATGATAAAGCAAAAGATAAAAGTAAACAACATTGTTTGACTACTTATTCCTATCACTACTTATTCCTTATTCACACACAGATAGATAGATAGATAGATAGATAGATAGATAGATAGATAGATAGATAGATAGATAGATAGATAGATAGATAGATTCATTCACACAATCATTCATTCAAGTTCTGTATAGGTGTTATAGTTACCAGCCTAGAAGTTGCTCATGCCAAGTTACTTTCCAGGTAGCTTAGTCATGAGGATGGAGCCGAGTCTTTGGTTCTGCTGCCAACCTCCAGGAGCATCAGGTGCATCTGACACAGACTCGGCTCCATCCTCATGACTAAGCTACCTGGAAAGTAACTTGGCATGAGCAACTTCTAGGCTGGTAACTATAACACCTATACAGAACTTGAATGAATGATTGTGTGAATGAATCTATCTATCTATCTATCTATCTATATATATATATATGTATGTGTGTGTGTATAAGGAATAAGTAGTGATAGGAATAAGTAGTCAAACAACGTTGTTTACTTTTATCTTTTGCTTTATCATTATATTTACAATAAATGTGGCATCTTTGCCTTATCCCTCTTAATAAGATCCTGCTGGTTTTTATTCTATTGGTATAACATTTGCTCTCTATTATTATACCCAGTTGAAAGGAGAACATACACGGTGGCTTGTTGCCCAGGTGTCTGTGTCTCTCTTCAAGCTACTGCATGCCCAAGGAGTACTGCTGCCATACAGGGAAGCACACACATCACTATGCTCAGGGAAAGCTTATCACCACTCCTATTCTGACTCAAGTTGCACATCTTTGATCACCATGAGGCACTCCCTACACCACCTCCAATGGAGCAAGCTGGGGCACTGGGGAATAAATGAGGAAATTAATTTTCTACCCTTCCAGCAATCTAGGAAATATGTATATGTTAATTTAGGTGGAAGTGGGTGTCTGATGAGAACAGATCATATTGTTACCTGAAGGAAATACTAACACATAATAAATGTTGCAAGAATAACAGATCAATTAAGTAATGTTCATATGGATTATATCATGAAAACAGTGGGATATAGAATGGGGAGATGGAGTGCCATATGGAATGTGGGTTGAGGTCCCAGCTGGGTGTTTTATTTCTACTGAAAGACTGATATTTTTATGATATTAATTTTGAGCTTCAAATTATACACATCTTAAAATTGTTTGAATTATTTTCATTTTTACTGCAATTGTGTTATAGATATATACAACACATTTCAGTTGGAGGTTAATGGCTGTTGGTCATGAATTGACATTATTACCAGGATTTACTAGTGTAGGGTTAGATTAAGAGTTTACTCACAGCTAGACCTGGGCAAAAAAATTTCAGCAAATAGAAAATTCACTGGAAAATGCATTTTTTTCAGCTCACCCATATTATTTGCAAATTTAGGGAGAATTTGAGTAATAGTTTCAGCTGAAAAAAATGGAAAAGTTTTTTTTAAAGTCTAAATGTTCCATTTTGATCAATTTAAAATGTTTCATTTTGACTTTCCATCTTGAAACAGTGTTTCATTCAGAAATTTAACTAAATTTTAAAAATAATTAAATAGGGTAAAAACTTCTGAAAATGACTCAAAACTAATAACCAAAACAAAAATCATTTCAGGTCAAATGAAATGGGTTTTTTTGTTTTGTTTTGTTTTTTACCTGAAACTCCCCCCTCCCCCTATTTGACCAAAAAAAAAATGAATAAAATTTAGTTTTGGTTCAAACCGCACTGAATTTTTTGGGTCAGCCCCCAAACCTCCAAAAATAATTATTCATTCTTATCTCCTAGAACTGGAAGGGACCTTGAAAGGTCATTGAGTCCAGCCCCCTGCCTTCACTAGCAGGACCAACTACTGATTTTGCCCCAGATTCCTAAGTGGCCCCCTCAAGGATTAAACTCACAACCCTGGGTTTAGTAGGCCAATGCTCAGACCACTGAGCTATCCCTCCCCCATTCAGCTCTGCTCACGGCCTATAGCAGTGTTTTCCAAACTTGGGACGCCGCTTGTGTAGGGCAAGCCCCTGGTGGGCCGGGCCGGTTTGTTTACCTGCCGCGTCCGCAGGTCTGGCCGATCGCGGCTCCCACTGGCCGCGGTTCGCCGCTCCAAGCCAATGGGACTGGCTGGAAGAAGCGGCCAGCGCATCCCTCGGCCCATGCTGCTTCCCGCAGCTCCCATTGGCCTGGAGCAGCGAACCGCGGCCAGTGAGAGACGCAATCGGCTGAACCTGCAGACGCGGCAGGTAAACAAACCGGCCCGGCCCACCAGGTGCTTTCCCTACACAAGCGGCGTCCCAAGTTTGGGAAACACTGCTGTTAGCTAAGGATGCAGCAGGCTCATCTAGTTCTATATGGCCTAGGCACCACCAGAAGGAGACAGAATGCCTCACTGAGCTGGCGTGGGTTACATATGTTTGTGCCTCCTATTTTCAAACCCCAAACCTCTTATTTCTATAGCTAATTGTTTGGGTGATTCGCTTTTATCTGATCAATGAGTAGTAAAGAATGAACAGATGCTAAAAAGCAGGACGCTTGTTGTAAGAAAACATTCCCTTGAGAGAGAGCCCGAAAGCCTTTGCAGAATTTTCACCTCCCATTATGCTTGTTTCATTTGGAGATATTGTACATATAATCAATGACTTTTTTTTTCTTTATTTTGAATATGCTCAGCCTTTTCGTTGGTATTAAGGATTAAAGTGGGTTTTTTTGCATATATGTCAAAATATATGCAAAATAATTCACTGTTTAAAAAGAAAAAGAGACTATAAAATCCTGCTACAATCTTACTTTGAATTACAGATGACCAGACTAGTTCTTACCAGCTCAAGGGCAAAAGGAACATTTTCTCTTGTGCTTGTCACTTCAGTGTACCTGATAAATTGGACTGGACAGTAATAAGAAATGCCAGAGCCTCTGTTATTTGGCACCCTGATAACTACAGTACAGTAGGAGAAGCAGGTAGTTGGTACATCTGCTGACATACATCTAAAGAGAAAGAATATCTGTGCTCACCCTGATGGCCATTGAACCAGTGATGTTTTACATAAACGCAGCTGCAAAAACACTGATCTAACAGTAAAGGTACGGTAAAGCTCAAGGCAGTAGAAGTTTCACTTCACACAAAACAAAAAACAAACAAAAAAACCCACACTTGTTTCTTGTTCCATAGACAAAGTAATAAACTGATAAACTGAAAGGAAACAGGTATAGGGATAAGAGTTAGGGAGATACACATTTGTACAGGTTTACAATTGTGGCTTCATTCGGAGTCCCGACACAAATGACACATAAACAAAAAACGCTCAACTAATTTAAGAGATTTATATGGAGCATGTGTTTTTATTTTTATTACCTATTATAGTGTGATTGGGCTGCCTTGACTGTATGTGTATTTGATCAGTTACAAGGAACATAAATCTCCTAGAAATATCTGTCATATCCAATCAACTTTGGATCAGGCCCTACATTTAACCTTTCCGTAGTAATTTATCTCATATGCTTACTGATTATTGCATTCAATAGTTCTACTTAACTTTCCTGCTATTTTAGAATTTTTTTGGTGTATGTGTCATAAGTTTTTACTCCTTCTCTAATGTCATTATCGATCTATCTATATCAACTTTATTTATGCCTTTCAAGACAGCAACACCATGGTGAAGTGTCCAGGAATATATACAGTGCTCCAGAGGAGGTCTAATTAGTCCCTTATACATAACAATATCACTTATTGCGTTTGTATTCTATCCCTTAGCTACTACAGTCTAATATTTTTGCCTTTTACTGCTGCTATAATTGAGATGATGATTTCAAAGATTTTTTTAATAATAAACCCTAAATCCTTTTCCTAATTAGTGTGCTGAATGATTGTTCTACATATACTTATTCCCTGGTCTGGCTCAGTGCTTTTTTTCTACAATAGTGACTGAATTTACTTTATTTTAAAAACAGACTCTCTCAGTAGCAAATCCAGCACAAGGAATTAGTTAGAGCATTTTTAGATAAATCCTATTAAAAAAACCCACAAACCTGCAAAGCAAAAGACAATTAAGAAGAAAATACACTCAAACCCAAAAGGTTTTTAAAAATACTTATTCATGGAAGAACGGGGAAGACCAAATCTTTTCCAAATCTATTGACAGCGAATGGAGAAGAAGTTTAAAAACTAGAATTCAGTTAAAAAAATCCATAGTTTTGGATTAACATGTTTTGGACATCCCTGCCATGATTCTTGTGACCCCAACACACCCACTTTTGTCATGGTTCTGAAACCATGCCCAGATTATATAAACCCAGAGAGATGCGGGCTAAGTATATGCTCAGCACTTATAGGTTGGTGGTAGGGTATGCATTTAGGTGACCAAAAGCAAAGGGCTGGTATTTGTTGGCCTACACTGACAGTCCAGTGACTAATGTAAATAACATTATAATATCAATTTACCACATTTTGGGTAATATATGTGAAAGCAAAGGTGAATTCTTTAATGCAGAATGGAATGAGGAGATTTGCAGAAGTCTGTGCACAGCTGGACAAACCAGCTGTTGTGCTGGGGATTGTTACATATATAAACTCAGCCTGTGTTGGCCAAATTAAAAGTGCTCTGCGAACACAGTTCCAAAAATGTGGATGTGGACTTGCCTATCACTTTTTCTTACATATTGGAGCCTTTTTTTATTATATTGGTGTGGAATTTCTACTTATGTATCAAACATGACCCTTAATATGTATCCCATTCTCTTGATTTCTAAGATGAGTAATGTTGTGCAGTGCTGCGGTATTGAGGGACAGTGATTATTAGTAATTACTGCTCTAAAGTGCCTTTACATGCACTTGTTATGGTGGGATTATATGTTACGTGGTTTTTGTGCATTTATTTGTATCATAGTTTGTTCAAGATTTGTGTTAGTTCATGGTGGAAATTATTGTACTATATTAAAGTACTAGACACTCTTTTACAGAGTCTACTTTACTGTAGACAAATGAGCATGTAGGCCAGCTGCAATATCAAACCAAAGTAGGGCAGTAGAGAGAGTATTTATTTTGCAGGAACATAAAGTGTATCTTCATTTTTCCTTGTCACGAGTCTGTGAAAGGGTGGAATACCTGGGGAATGGGTGTGAGGGAGTTGGTGACTACAGGACAGTCCAACAAGTAATATTGTTAATCTTTATGTTGCCAGGGCCAGCTGTGCTGTCATTTATATTTTGAGCCCTTATGTGCTCAATAAAAGACTGTATTGTGACAATACAAGTCAAATGAGTCCTCAAATCTCATTTCCCCTTCCCTTTGACGTCAACCTCTGTTCCTCCTCCTCCTGCCTGAACTAGTCCTCCCTTTCAAAAGTGGACCTTGTTTTTCTCTGGCTGAAACGTTTGCTTTGAGTCTCTCTGCATGTCCAATAATTGATTTTCTCTGCTTTATCTGGGCCTCAGATTGGTCAGTCATTCCACCACTATGGATGGCATCTGCTTTTCTCTACACCTGATATGAATCAAAGATAGAGTCATGCCCAGAGTAAGGCAATCCAGGATTTTCGGAACAACCCAACTTTGGAACCCTGCCCCTCTGTAACACAGAGTCCTGTTAGTGGTTTATGACTCTGTGTCAGCAGCTCTTCTCAGGCCTGACATACTCACTGCACTTTTAACACACTGATGTCATAATCTTTATCTAAAAGGTGTCATATAAGATATTATTGGAAAACTAATCAGTCACTGATCATTAATATTCTTGTGTGATGTATATACAGGCTGTGCACAAAGAGTTATGAATATGTGCTAGGATTATTTCCTTAAAATGGGTTTGGCAAGCAATGCCTAAGCATGGTCTGCCTTATACAAAGGAACATATATGTGTTTGTCTGACCAGGCTGGTCATCAGATAGAGACGATGAAGGTACATTAGCATAAAAGGTAAACAAAGCCATCAACCTAGCAATACGTGAGATAGTCTCTTGCAGGTGTTTGAACCTCAAATGATAAGCAATTGAATCAACTGTTTGTATACAATATTATTGTATTATAGAAGTGTATCAAGTCTTTTATGAATGCTAATGACACACTGGTCATTATTATCACTGTGAAATGTATGTATTAACACTATATGAGGAATTATTGATACTCAATATTATGATGCTTTGAAGTCTGTGACCAAATACAGGAAGAAACAGGTTTTCTCCCAGAAAGGAGGGAAGGCCACTATCTACCTGTCTCCAGTGAAATTAATCAAGGTGTGACCAAAAACAATGGAAGCCTCATTTACATACAAAACAGAAGAGGGATGGGAAGTCCACATGAAGGGAAAAACAGCAGGAGGTCATCCTGAGTCTGGGAATAAAACAGGGAGTTTGGCAAGATATAAGGAGAGAGAAGAAGCTGTCTTGGTATCCATCACTGGAGAGACACAAGGGCCCAGACCTCTTGCAAGCTGAGAAAGATAGGTCCTTCAACCAAAGGGGTTCAAGTCTCTTGCAACTGAATATAGGTGAGAAGCTTGAAACAATCTTTCACCTAGGACAACAAGGGAAACCAACACCTTGTACTTTGGTGGAAGATTGTGACTGACAGAAATTCATCCATGGTTGGAAAGGAAAAGATAGGTAAGAAATCTATGTTGGACCAACCTGTGGCTTGTTGAGTTAAGTCTTAGCCAATAGAAAATATATTTTATTTTTATTTGCTTGTAATCATTTTTGTCTTTATCCCTTGTACTTAAAGTCACTTAAAACCTCTATCTTTTTTATTTAAATAAACTTGTTTTACTTTTAATCTAAACCAACCCAGTGCTGTGTTTGAATTAAAGGGATTGTTAACTCCAGTTAAAGTAATAAACAGAGCTTTTGTCTCTTTAAAGGTGCAATTGACCTTATTATTTATCTGAGTGTTCCAGGAGAGGAGTGGACACTTCAGGGCAGATGGTTTGGGGGAAATTTGAGACTAGGAATGTGTTGGAGTCACCGTGCAAAAAGTAACCAAGCTGGTGGAGATGAGGGTGGGGCTGCTTCTTGTCTGTGGGCTGATGCGGTCAGAGTGCTGAACCAAGGCTCTGTCGTACACAGAACTCAGGAACCTGCATGCTTGTTGATGTCCAGGCTGTGAGTCACAGCAGAAGAGTATTTAAGGCACTGAAGGTTACAGGGCAGGTGGTGACAACCTCTCACTGGTCTGGATTGCACCCTAAAATGTTACACCTTCCCTCTCACAGCCACCATCACCCCACACATGCTGGAACCTATCACCTTCTCAGACTAATGATCCCTGTCTTCACGCAAGCTGGGATCCATTCTGGAAGGGGGAGGACTGTGGTTAGGTTAGGTGGAGCTGAGGACTCCTACTGACACCACCCCAGGAGAGTCATGGGGGACCAAATGGTGATTACCATGCCAAATTTCTCTACTGTAGATAAAGCCATTTTGCCTTAGCCTTCCCAACTCCAAAATGGGAATAGTCAGTGTCTACCTACCTCACCTTGTTGTTCTGAGGTTTAATTATGTTTGTAAATATTTGATATCCTCAGATGAAAGACATTGTAAAAGATGTATTTTTCTCTTCACATCAGTAGCATGGGGAAGTGGATCAAAATTTGCATTTTACATTTGCAATGACTATTATCCCCATATACATGATAAACAATCCAGCTAACAATGAAACACCCTTTCACATATACACTTTCTGAAACTGCATAACATAGGGTTTTCAGGAATGCCAAACAACTTCCCACTTACAATATTTTTTGTTTAAATCCAAAATATTCTCTGAACACAAACCAAAATCACAGAATACTAAAAATACACCTATTTTTCAAAACTTGTCCTCCATGTTTTTCTTACAACAAACAAAACTGAAATTGTTCCAGCCATGGTGCATAGTGGTTTAGGCATCGTTCTGTACTAAACATGTGCCGTATAATATTCAAAAGCATGCATTGCTTTCCAAATTGAAGGCATTTATCATCATTTGTTTGACTATTAGTGACATAGATCCCGTAGAACAGTGGTTCCTAACCTTTACTGCAGCCTGCACCCCTTTGGTTCTCAAAATATGTTCTCGCACCTCTTATCAAAAATCATTGAAGTAGGTCAGTTCTTTAAACCTAGATATATTTTTTGTTTGTATATTACAGTAATTGTTAAAAAATGTATAATGTTAATAAATACATAGGTTTGATGAAACAAAGTAGTTGTACTTACGTGCCTGTGCTTCATTTGTGGCATGTCTCGCACCCCCAAAAAGGGCATCTTGCACCCCCAGTGGGTGCATGCACCCCAGGGTAAGAACCACTGCCATAGAAGCATACTATACTATACCTGTGGCTTTATTTTCCCCATTTCCACTTTCTTTTATAACTAGAATTAGGTTATTCTCTATGTTATACTTATAAACAAGTGGAAAGAAAAACACATGTCCTAGGCATACCTCCTGTAAGCTATCTGCCCATCTCTTGCTTATTTTGTCATGATGAAATTGTGAATCAAATTTTATAGCTTTACTCCAATAATTCAGTACTTCTTCAAAGAGCATCAAAGTACTCTTTGATCAAATGAGAAATGATCAAAGACTAAGCTTGTTAGAAAACAAACCCCACAAAGTGAAGATTCTAGTGCTTTTTTCCCATTTTCATCTTGCCTCCTTGCTTTGATTATGTGTTTTATTGTATGAGGAAGCTTGATAGAAGAGTAATATAAAATAAAAATTGAGGGGCTGAGGGAATACAAGTGACAGAAGTGTTTGAGTGACTGCTCTTGGATTTTCTGTAGGTTTGTCTTCACTGCAGTATTAGCACAAGGTATAACTTGAGCATTGCATCTAACCCAACTCCCATGCACACACACACAAGTCTTTAGCTCAAGTAATGTGGTGCTTTAAACCTATGCTAGCTGGCCTGTCAGATGACATGGGTTTAAGCTTGAGTGCTGCTGATTCTTGAGCTCATAATGCAATGAGGATGCAATTACTCTGTGCTACTAATCAGACATGCCAAACCCACCAAAAAAAAACCAACAACAACAAAAAAACACCCATGAAATTGGGCTTATTTTTGGCTTAATTGGCTTGTGAGCTGCTTGTTGGCTAGTTTTTAGCTTGTATGGCTTGTAGCTTTGTTGCTTGTTTTAGCTTGTTGCTTCTTTTTTTTTATCTGCTCCCGGCAAGCAGGGGCAAGGGGGGGCAAGTGAGGGAGAGAGACGGGGTGCACAGATTCCCCCTCCCCCCCCCGCCGGGGGGATCTAGTCACATAGAGTGTTGGGGTTCTTAGGGATTGACTTGTTTTGAAATGGGATTAGCTTTATTTTTGTCTTATTGTGAAAGTCGGGGTGCTTATTTACTGCGTGAAAGTTGGCAACTGTGCTACTAATCTAATCACTGTGCAGCTTGACTCTTGTTTGGCAGTGTTACTGCTATCACTGGAGCTAGGCTAACTCAAGAACAGTTATCTCAAGTGTAAATAAATCAAGCTAACTTGCCAATGAAGACACCCCCTGAGCCACCTCTAGAAATAAGAGCTTACCTGAACTAAAAGTAATTAATGATCCCTACCTACACATATAATATAACATAATAAATAAATAATAATAATTAATAATAATTTGTATTATCACAATGCCATGAACCAGAACCACATTGTGCTAGATGTTCTCATCAAAATTGAATTGCCACAGCTTTTTCTCAGTGAAGGAAGTTCATTTTTCAAGGTTGAATTATGTTGCAATTTAGATGTTTCCAAATATTAGGATATATTTTGTGAAATGAACTAATCATGCAGAAACTCGGAAGGATTACATTTCAGGAAGACTTGGCAAAATATGGTGTCCTAATCCAAGACAGGCTCATGCATCTAGCAAAAGTGAACTGCAAACAACAACAAAACATTTTGTAATACTTTGGGATGGTCCTAAAACCAAGATTCTTTCAACAGTTACCTCACATTTAAGCTAAAATCCTCTACTCCGCTGTTTGGCCAAATAGCTGGAACCACACCAGGTAGAAGAAAGGCTGAGGTACACTTTCCAGCCTCCTTTTCAGTCCCCACTCACATCTCCTTTATCTCACTCATTCCCCTTATCCTCCTTCTACGGATCTGTAAACCAACAGGAGCTCTAAACCAAACCCTTGAATGTTTACCCTCACAATCAGATCTTCCCTACATAACCCTCCTTATTATTTATTTGTATCATCATACTGCCTATGAGCCACCGTCATGGACCAGGGCTGCATTGCGCTGGGTGCTGTGTAAACACAGAACAAAAAGACAGTTTCTGCCCTGCCCTCCAGAGACTACAATATAAGTATAAGACAGACAACAAATGGATACAGATAGATTGACAGGGGAGTACAAGGAAACAATGAGACAATATGGCAGGCTGTGGTCTTAGCGCACCAGCAGCCTAACCATTGTCAAAGTTAAAATACATAAAAATAACAGGAGTACTTGTGGCACCTTAGAGACTAACAAATTTATTAGAGCATAAGCTTTCGTGGGCTACAACCAATTCTGCCTACACAGGCACCTTGGATGAAAGATTGGATGTTATTGTGACAGATATAGTAATTTCCTGCAATATCCTGGACAAACCATATTGAATTAAGGTTAAGTATTTTAGGAGTTCATTGTATTAAAAATGAAAATATTTATGTATGATTGTGGGACTGTATGTAATGTCTTCAAGGGGAAATCGTGATTAATGTAAACCCTGGGAAGTGTTATGAGCTTCAAAGGACTACTTAAACAATGGGACAGACAACAATGAGCTTGTGGGACAAACAAAGTTTAGTTGGGTTTCCCAGGAAATATCTAGGGGAAGGTGTATGCAAATATACCTGCTACAGTTATGTAAGAACTCAGCCTTTTGAAGCTTCACCTTGAGAAAGGGCCCACTGACTGCTGATCACCTGTTACCGGAGGACAAGATCAGAGGCTCAGCCTGTATAAAGAAGTGACTCACAGATTCATGGGGTTTCTTGTTCTGAGCAAAAGTTGTTATGAACTTGTGACCACAAAAAAAGCCCACTAGTGGGATTTGAAGACTGACTCCTACCAGAGCCCTTGCTGAAGTTGGGCGAAAATCTGGAAAGCTTACTAGTGTGACTGTAAGTTATTGTATAGTTTTTAATCTGTTTTCTGTAATGTTTTTACCATAAGGAAAAATGTGCTTGCTTAGAAAGGCTGTGTGGTATCTTATAACTGTGAGCAATTATGCTGTTTATAGCTTCTGAGGAGAAAGCAAAGTAGGCCTGCTTAGGCAGTGTGACTTGCTCGGGAACTCACAATGTAGGCAGGGAACTGTGCAGCCTGGAAAAACCTGGATCAGGATGGGAAGAGAGACGCGTCTCTGCCCGAAAGAGATAATGGCTGAGGAGCAGAAACCCTGAGAGTGGATGCCCCTGGTGGACCATGGAGAGAGAAACACAAGTGCAGTTGCCTGAACTATGGCTGCTATCCGTAAAAGAGCCTGTGAAACTGAGAAAACTAAGTATACAAAGGTATATGCTGACAATGAATATATATAATATATACATAAATAAAAGAGAGAGAGAGAAAGTCATGGCAAATACTGTCAACTCAGGTTTCACCAACCATATTTAGAAGGGAAATGGTCAGATTTGACATCTACATATGATGCCTCTACAGCACAGAACTTTATAAAAGTGTAAATACAAGTGCTTTGATATAGACAATATAGTTTTTCTTCAGGAGGAGACAACTACAGAAATCCAATTTTTAGCTAATACTGGCTACAGCACAGGATTCACCCATTGAATGGCAGATTATTTTATTAAATACAGGCTTCAGTCATTTAAAGGCTATTTTAAAATTAACATTCCATGCAGCCGCTGTGGGTAGACTGAGGATTCTGAGTATTTCTAACAGGCCAAATTATTGCATTGAACATTGAGGTACCTAAAGCCTGAAGTGGAGTGATAATGTTTTGCCTTCTTACTATATTTTCCCCTAAGCATTTTACTGAGGAATTAATAGACTTATAAAAGTTGTATACTCACCGTTTAACACAACCCAATGCTGTATGACTTAAGAGTGGTTCTGCAGTCTTCTGCATTAAAATTGCAAATAAAATGAAAATGGTGTGTGATGGAGATTTAAGTGATGACCCAGTGATTTTTTCAAAGTACATACCTGACAATATAGCAAACTCTATTATCCCTCCCAATCCACAATTCATGCTTACGTGTACATAAAATCTATTGTCTAGTGCCCTCCATGGTTTTCAAAGTTGTTATTTACAGACTCTCAGGATGACAGCAACCTAGCTATAACTTTTGCTGGACTTTAGCTCATTAGCCTGTTCCTCCCTGTGGTAATTTCATTACGTCTTCAACCTGTGTTCAAACTCCCACAGCTGCAATTAGATGTGAAATTTAGAGCTACCAGATTGTAAAGTTATGCTACCTGCTACCTGCTACCCAAGGGTAATTTAACCATTAATTACTAGAGCAGCAGCTAACTTTTCTCCCCCTCTAGTGAACAAGACCCTCTAAATTCACAAGCTTACTTTCATTCACTCAGTGGGCACTCTCTTGATCACAAGTCTGAATGCCATTGTAGTCCAGTGGGGGGAGTGGCTCCTCCTCCTCCGGGGGTCGCTTGAGTGGGGAATCAGCAGGGTGATGGGAGACGTGAACTCGGGCCTGTGATCAGGGCCGTACAACAAACACAGTTACGGAGCTCCAGCCCTGGTTGGGGCGAGGCAGCAAAGAGTCTCTGGCTCAGGCCCGTACTCAGGCTGGGCAGCAAACACTCAGTCAGCCCAGGCCCTGGATCAGGGTGGGACAGTAAGAATCTGAGAGCTCAGGCCTGCACTCAGGCTGAGCAGGAAAACAGTCGGGCCTCCTAGCTCTGGCAGAGGGCTGAAAAGCGCAGGCTTCTTGCCTAAGAGATGGGGAGACTGCCACCCATGGATTGGGGCAGTGGGGGGGGCACAGGCCCACCCACTCCTCTGCATCCCGGCCAGGGCCCTAGCAGTGGCAAAGCTGTCTGCCACAGGGTCAGCGGGATCCTGGCCACAACACACTGACTCACTAGCTGTCAGCGTTGTAGCCAGACAGGGGTCGGCTACCCCTGGGCCACTTCCCAACTCCAACTCAGGGTGTACCTGGCTCTGTAGAGGGTCGTCCTGGTTGTCGGGGAAGAAGGCCTCTATCAGGGTTTGCAGCTCTTCCGTGCTCAGGTCTGTAAATGGCCCTGGCACTCGTGGCCAGTCCTCGGCTCCCTTAGGGGCTGCAGCAGCCTCTCAGCTCAGGGCTCACAGGAGGCGTCTGGCTCCTCCGGCGGCTGCCTCCCAAATGAGTTCTCTGGTCCTGCCCACTAACTTCTGGTGGGAGGATTGAGCGTGGCGTGGCTCCACCCACCAGGGTTCAATGAGGGGCTTCTCCCCCTCTGGGTCGGTGGGCGGCCAATTTGCCCTGCTACACTCACACACCTTCCCTCAAGTCCAGCTCCCGGACTTGGGGGCTGGTCTCTTGATTCCCGCCTAATTGGGAGAAGAAATCAGTGTTGGTGTTCTCCTTACCTGCCCAGTACTTGATGGTAAAGGCGTATTGCTGGAGGGTAAGGTACCAGAGCCTGAGCCTGGCGTTAGAGGTCCTCATGGTGTTTAGCGATTTCAGCGGTGCGTGGTTGGTGATCAGGATGAAGGGGGCCCCCAGAAGATAGTATCTAGGGTGACCAGACATCCCAATATTTAGGCATTTGTCCTGATATTTCGCGGTACTCTTTTTTTTTTTTTGGCTCTGCCAGTGACCCCCTCCCCCCCGCCATGTGTCCCGATATTTTCTTCCTCTCATCTGGTCACCCTAATAGTATCTGAGCGCGTTGATTGCCCACTTGATGGCGAGGACCTCCTTCTTGATGACCAAGTAGTTACACTTGCGGGGAAAAAGCTTGCGGCTAAGGTAGAGGATGGGATGTTCTTCTCCGTCCACCTCCTAGGAGAGGACGGTCCCGAGCTCCACCTCCGAGGCATCCGTTTGCACCAAAAACTCCCGGTTGAAGTCGGAGCTGAACAAGACAGGTTCCCAACATAGACTTCCCTTAAGAGTCTGAAAGGCATCTTCGCACTCAGTCGACCAGCGTACCCAGCGGGGGCGGTACTTGGTGAGGAGGGCTGTGGGGGGAACCACGAGAATTGGGGCACGAAGCACCGGTAGTATCCAGCCAGGCCTCAGAACTGTCATACTTGGCGCTTTGTTGTCGAGGCTGGGCACACTTGCAGCGCCTGGACCTTTCCTATGAGGGGACGGACGAGGCCCCGGCCAAGGGTATATGCCAGGTAAATAGTCTCCTGCCAGCCGATTCAACATTTTTGGGGGGTTGGCCCTGAGCCTGGCCCCTCACAGGGTCCGGAGGACAGCAGCCACCTGATTTAAATGCTCGGCCCACTGGCGGCTGTAGACCACAACATTGTCCAAGTAGGCCAGAGCCTACCCTATGTGAGGATCCAGGAGGCAGTCCATCAGGCTCCGGAAAGTCGCCGGAGGCTCCATGGAGGCTGAAGGAAATCCGTGTGAAGTGATAGAGCCTGCTTGGCGTAGCAAACGCAGTCTTCTCTTTGGAGTTCCAGTCCAAGGGGATGTGCCAGTAGCCCTTTGTGAGGTCAAGGCTCGTGATGTATCTGGCAGTGCCCGGACGATCGAGGAGTTCATTAATCCTGGGCATCGGGTATGCGTCGAACTTTGATATTGCATTCACCCTTCAGAAATCTATGCAGAATTGAAGGGTCCCATTGAGCTTCGGAACCAACACAATGGGACTGCACCACTCACTCAGTGATCATTCCATGACTCACAGCTCCATCATTTCTTGGACTTCCCTTTCAACAATTTCCCATGTCTGTCACAGGAGCGGGCGAGTGGTTTCCCGGACCACCTCCCTGGGGTGTGCTGGACTATGCTAGTCTGGCCTGGGAGGGCGGTAAAAGTTGTATGAAAGGTGTCCAGCAGGCACTGAGACTGAGACTGTTTCTGTTGTTCTGGGGAGAAGGTGTCCCCCAGTTGAGGCTCCTCGGTCTTGGCCATATCAGGGCCTGGGGACCTAAGGCCAGCTTGGGAGGGCAAGGGGTAACTAGCAGTCCATCCTGTGCATGCCAAGGCTTCAGAAGGTTTACGTGATAAATCTGCTTCTTTCTTCTTCGATCTGGTTGGTGGACTTCCTACGTGACCGGCTCTACTCAGCAGACCATGTCATAAGGGCCCTGCCATTGAGCAAGCAATTTTGACTCCTTGGAGGGGAGGAGGAGGAGTACTCGGTCACTGAGCTCGAAGGTTCGGACTCGGGCCCCCTAGTTATAACACCCCTCCTGGGTCCCTTGTGCTGCCTGGAGAGTCTCCTGCACAAGGGCCCCTGATCGAGCAAGTCAGTCCTGCAATTGCAGCACATACTGGAGAAGCCCCTGCGAAGCTGAAGGAGTGTGCTCCCAAGTCTCTCATCAGATCCAGTATCTCGTGCGGTTGTCGGCCGTACAGGAGTTCGAAGGGGGAGAACTTGGTGGATGACTCAGGTACTTTGCGGATGGCTAGCAGCAATGGTGGGAGCAATTGGTCCCACTGCTGCAATTCTTGAGGAAAGGAACTTCCTCAACATACCCTTTAAAGTCCTGTTGAAGCGCTCAATGAGCCCGTCCATTTGCAGATGATACACTGACATCTGCAGCTTCTTAATGCCCAACAGGGTACACACCTGATGGAGCAGCCAGGAAGTGAAATTAGTCCCTTGATGGTGAGGAGTTCCCGGGGAAGCCCCATGCAGACAAATACCTTCACCAGTTCTGCTGTGATGGTACAGGCACTGGTCTCTCTCAGTGGAATGGCTTCGGGGAAGCGGGTTGCGTAGTCCATAAGGACAAGGATATGCCAGAACTCAGCCTTGCTCTTTGGGACGGGTCCCAACCAGGTCCATTGTGACTCGCTCAAAGGGAACACCTACCACAGGCAAGGTAACCAAGGGCACTTTTGGCACCCCTGGGCTGGTGGCCAACTGGCATTCGGGGCATGAGCAACAATAGTCTCTTATCTCCCGATAGACTCCTGGCCAGTAGAAGTGGGATAGGACTTGGGCCACAGCCTTTTCTTGCCCCAAATGTCCAGCCACAGGGACGTTGTGCGTGAGCTTCAAAACCCCTTTCCGATGACACTGGGGAATGACCAGCTGGGTCCGAACCACCTGTGTTTGTGGGGCCCGCTCCATCCGATAGAGGTAATCTGCTACGAGTTCAAATTAGGGCCATTGCACTGCTCTGTGGGTGTCCGTCATGGCCCCATTAATGTGGGCCACCTGGTCATAGGCATGATTGAGTGTAGGATCATCCCAACGGTCTTGAGGGAAGTTGGCTAGGGGGGTTGTCGAGGGGCTTTCCCCCGGGGGTTGGGATCCCGGGCTCATTCTCCTTCTGGCCTCTCCTTCTGGCCTCCTCTCCGCATTTTTAAGTGGTCCCCCTTCTTCAGCCTCAGTGTCCCCATATCCAATGGGGTCTCTCACTAGGGCCAGCTGGGTAGGAGGTAACCCGAGGCTGGCCTCCCGAAGCAAGTCATTAAAGCCCAGCCAGTCTCGGCCGAGAATGATGGGATAGGTGAGAGTGGGAGCCAACCCCACTGTCATTACCTCTGTCACCATTTATCATCAGGAGTACCCTGATGTGGGGGTACACTCTCACATCCCCATGTATATACTGGAGTCTAATCTCCCCCCCCCCCCGTCACTCTAGGGTTGGGGACGACCCCCTGATGGATGAGGGTCTGCCAACACTCCGAGTCCAGGAGGGCCACGCCTTGTCTAGGCCCCACCCCCACGGACATCGTCAGCTTCAGGGTGGACTGCTTGCAGGCACGGGACTCTCTGGTACAGACCTGGCCAAAGCTGCAGTCCATCTCAGGACATTCCCATTGTAAATGCCCAAAACAGCTGCAGGAGAAGCAGGGTCCCACTTCTGGACGTCCTGGCCAAGGTGGTGTCTTTGCTGGAAGGCTTCAGTGAGAGTCCCAGCCCGCCTTGCTCAGGGTGTCCGCAAAACATGGTTCCAGATTGCCGAGGGACGTTCCGGGGCTCGTTGTCTAGGTTGCAGAGCCCCAGTCAGCGTTCGGTCTTGGGTTCGAGTCTCCGGGTCGGCGCGTTCCTGGTTCGATGGGGGTCTCTGTGGCCAGGGAGCCTTCCATCAAGGTGACTGCTGTACTCAATGTCATCGGACGGTGGCGGAATACCCAAGCCCGACCCCAGGGTGGGAGCACCTGGATGAACTGCTCTAGGCCAGGCTCCCAGCAGGTATGTCGTCGTCCGGAACTGCTGACGCAAGGTTTCTGGCATGATGTCGAGGGCATCTAAGATGGCCAACTTCACTCTCCCATAGTCTCACACCTCCTCCAGAAGAAGCCCCCGGTAGGCGATCTGCGCAGTTCCAGTCAAGTAGGAGGCCACGAGAGTGGCCCACTGCTCCTGGGGCCACCCTGCCCCTATGGCGACCCGCTCAAAGGTGACAAGGAAGGCTTCCAGGTCATCCTTGGGTCCCATCTTGGAGAGCCTTATGGGCACTGAGGGAGCGGGGGGATTCTCTGTGGCCCCTCTTGTGGCTGGACTAGGTTGGGGCAGCAGTGTTGCGAGTTGCTGGAGACACTGTTGCTGTTGCTCTCGGTGCTGGGCCCCCAAATCCCAGAGTAACTGCTGCTGCTGTGCCCCCAGTGGCTGCATCAGTTGCTGTTGCTGCTGCCTCTCAGTCAGATATTTGATGAGCTTCTCAAGCTCCATTGTTTTCTTTATATTTTTTAAGGGTTCCCAATGGTGGGGCCCCTTATTGCAGGGGTCGGGCCGATACCCACATTCTCCACCAAGTGTAGTCTGTTGGGGGGCGCGGCTCCTCCCGCTCCGGGTCTGTGGGTGGCCAATATGCCCCACTACGTCTCCAGGAGTCACCTGACATGGGGAATCAGCGGGGCAATGGGAGACGTGAGCTCGGGCCTGTGATCAGGGCCGAATAACACACACAGTTATGGAGCCTGGTCGGGGTGGACAGCAAAGAGTCTCACGCTCAGGCCTGTACTCATGCTGGGCAGCAACCAGTCAGTTAGCCCAGGCCTTTGAGCAGGGTGGGGCAGTAGAGAGTCTAAGGGGCTCAGGCCTGCACTAAGTCTGAGCAGCAAACAGTCGGGCCTCCTAGCTCTGGCAGAGGGCCGACAAGCGCAGGCTTCTTGCCTAAGAATGGGGGAGACTATCACCCATGGATTGGAGTGGCAGAGGGGGATGCAGGCCCACCCACTCCTCTGCATCCTGGCCCAGGGCCCTAGCAGTAGCAGAGCAGTCTGACTCCCTCACTGTCAACATTGCAGCCAGGCTGGGGTGAGCTACCCTGGGCCACTTCCCAACTCCCCCTCAGGGTGTACCTGGTGCTGTAGAGGGTCACTGGGGAAGAATGCCTCTGTCAGTGCTTGCAGCTCCTCCATGCTCGGGTCTGTAAATGGCCCTGGTTCTCCTGGACCAGTCCTTAGCTCCCTCGGGGGCTGCAGCGGCTTCCCAGCTCACAGGGAGCGTCTGGCTCCTCCGGCGGCTGCCTCCCAACTGAGTTCTCCAGCCTGCCTTTTGTACTTCCAGTCCCACCCACTAACTTCCGGCGGGAGGATTGAGGGAGGCATGGCACCAGGGTTCAATGAGTGGCTCCTCCCCCTCCTGGTCTGTGGGCAGCCAATCTGCCCCACTACAGCCCCCATTAATCCGGCACTGAAGAACAAGCCTATAAAAAGGTCTTTGAAATTACACTATAATGCCAGAAAAAAAAATGAGCTTTTTGGAATGCTGGAATGAATGGAGGCTATTGAAATCTAACATGCAGAACAAGATCTACATAGTTTGGAATGGTTTTATTTTGCTGTGTGTGCTTGTGTTTGGGAAGCCTGACCAACAGGAATTCAGAGAGCCTGGGAGAGGAAAGACAATATTTAAATAGCATTCATGCAGTTGCACTTTTAGTGTCCAACTCTGTAAAGATTTAAAGATGTGCCTTTTGACACACAGCAGTAGTTCTGTTGAAATCGGTGGGACTATTAAGATACATAAAGTTAACCATGTGCATAAGCCTTTGTGGGATTGGATCCTTAAGCAATCAAAAGTAGGTGAAATGAGTGATAAAATATTGATTCAAAATGTTCATTTCCTGTACACTGTTAAATAGCCTTACTACTACCTTATGTACAGAAAGGACAGTATATATAGATACAGATCTCCTGTGTCTGTGTGTGCTATAAGGTAAGATACATACATGAGTCTGAATAGGAAAATAAGAACAGGTGTTAAAGAAAAAAATCAGTATTTTCCTATTACATATTTTATAGTTAGATAAATAACTAACTTGTTCTCTACCCTCCAAGAAAAACTATATTTTAAGAAATAGACTAGAAATTTCAGCTTACTTATCGGTATGAATATTTCTGATTTTTTTCTGTGAATATTGATATTGCTTGCTAACAGGGAGAAAGTGACAACTAAGGGCAGGAAGACACTTATTTTGCATTGAAATCAATGGGAACAGCACACCAAATGTACGTTTATACATATCTGTAAAAAAAAATAAATATTAGAAGTATTTCAACTTGCCAAAAGCTGTTGTAGCCAAATTACTGCAGGGATTTATGTTAAAGGCTGTGAAGCCTCATTGTTTGATAAACTGGAAAAGGGGATACTAACAACTGGAAATATTAGAAAACTAATCCATGAACAAAGGTAACCATAACCCAAATCCTGGGACTAATCAACCATGGAATGCTAATTGCAAAGTCAGCTACGCTTTGCACTGCAGATGTTTTCTCCTACAATCATTTATTTTACTGCATTGACTTGAGGCTTCTTTGCTCTTCTCTCCTTTTATTCTCATACCCTCAAAACCTAGTTTTGCATCAGAAGCCAATAGAGGCACATAATGGATTGTTTGGCTGCTGCTGCAAACATGCTACTAAAGTCACAGTAGACTTAAAGCCTGCGGGTTTGGTGTTACTGCCATCATTTCTATGGCAGTAACATTAGATTTAATCTTTTCTGGCTGAGCTATTTCATGCCTTTTTGATAGACAGGAAATTTGCAGTGTGGAGTTTTAGTGGGTACACCTCTTCAGCCAAAATTACTCCTCTCTGTCTAACCTGAAACAAGTCTAAGAATTGGGTCCATGATCTGTAGATTTCGGCTGTTCAAAACTATTTAAATGAATTTATTTTGGAAGCTGTAGATTAAGTACAAATGGTGTGTAGGTGCAGTAGGTATTGGTGCCTTCCTTTCATCTTCCAATTTTTGGAGAGAAAGAATTTTTTGGGTTTTGTTGTTTTTCAGTTCCTCATTTTACAGTAAAACAAATCTGAAATCAGAACAGAGATGCAAACGAGCAACATGAACACACCAGAAATTTGTACAGCTTGAACACAAATGTAAACACCTTATTAGGAATGCTAGACCACAGTTGCAAATGAATTGCACACCATCATATATTGGACCCACCGTTCCTATAGATGTGAAAAGGAAATATAAATACTGGTTACATGTATTCCGTTACTATACTTTTTCAGCAAATGTATCCATTTATCATTAGCTATTAAAATCTAAATATCTTCTATATATATGTGTGTGTGCTCAAGCTGCAAAAGTCAGACATACCTTTAGAGCACACCAGATTTCAGGGGGATTTGGCCCCAATTTTTCTTCTACTTATAATATATAGGGGCCATTTGCAAAATTCAGATTTGGATTGAATTCAGATTTTAAAACCTCTGTCCCTCCCTAGGTTTAGGGATGGCCTCAACCAGGTTATTGATTCAGGTCCATCTGTACTTGATATTTCGGTGGAGGTTCTCATGGCTGTGACCTCAATAGGTAGGTTTCTGTTTCACTCATTATTAGCATTGACAGTCTCTCCTATTGCTTTATTTTCTTTGTCTGGAATTTGTTTTGGAGAGTTTTGTGAAGTTTGTACAACTTTTATCAGTAGGAAAACGTTTGGCTTTATTTTGTGGTTCTGCTGCTGGCATTTGGTGACATTTTCTCTTGTTATTGACAGTTTTTTTTATATTTCCTTAAAAGAATGAGCTAGCCTAGTAGTGGTGTTTAATTTGTTTTGTCCAGTCCATACAGTACACAAAGCTCTCTGTTCACATTTCACTCCTACTTTGGCTTTCCTCTGTGATTGTTTTTTGCTGCACCTTTGTTTGCTGTATGACCTTTGTCCAAATCATGTTTTTTGTCCCTAGATAGAAGCTGGATAGCTCTTTGCTGATACCTGCCACATCTGTCTCTTTTCCTAAAGTTTATTCTTTCCCCCCCAAACATTCTGCATTGCAGCAGAACAGCTTCTTAGCTATCTCCTCTAAAACTATATACAAGTGAATCTTTTGAATTATGTTGCTTCAACACGATTGTCTTCCTGGTGAATAAAGGTCAAGCACAGAGTCCTTTTGTTGCTATTGCTGACATGCCACTGCTGAGTGATTATTAATCTTTACATTATACTGTGTGTGCTGACTAACCTCCAGATGATTTTTTTTTTAAAAGCCACAGCAAAGGTGAAATAGGAGAGCAGACTTCTGTGTTAAAGTGGATGTGATTAGGCCTCCGGCTACACTGCTAATGGTAGGAAATATGGAATGTAACTGAAGAATTTTCAAGCAGAGAGGGGTACTGTATCTCACAGTTAGTGAAGATTAAATGTCTGCCAGACCAAAATGAGTATTATATATTACAATTGTAGGGTCATAAATAATTTATATTTATAATACTATTTTGAAAGGCTGCTAGAATGTCAGAGTTCAACAATCCAAGTAATTATTTAATTGCAACTCAGCTCTTGAAAGTGATAATTTTGAAAAATTGCATTTTCTGGCTACAAAATGCATTCTCTCTTTAATCAATGTTGGATCAGGACCTCCTTTATGGAAGAAATAATAGCATTCAAAAAACAAAAAGCAAGATTTCAACCAGGAGATTGAAGGAGTTATCTGATTTTTTCCATCACCTGCAGTTAATGTTTGTAATGACATTTCTTCTGTGCCATTATGCATTACCATTGCTAAGGAATTCAGAGGACGAAAACTACTTTGTGTTATAGGTAGAGACAAAGATTGATTAAAGGTTAATGCACTAGGCAGGATTTTAGATTGTGTCATTTAATTGGTAACCAACATCTGAGAGTGCTGAGGGGTGTCATCCTCTCAAATTAGACAAAGCACAACTTTAATTGGGATAGATTACTAAACACAGTTCTATCAGTTGTAAGCCCTGCTGCATTCCCATGCAGGGCAATAAACAGGAATAAGGAGCCCCCTTTGCCCTAGTTTAGCCTACCCACATCACTGGTGTCTGCTAAGCTAGTATCCCCTTTCCCATCCAGTTGGGCACAGAGCGGGTGAAAGAAGTTAGCAAAGCACCCCCTTCCAATGTGCAGGACTATGCACCAGACATGGGGAGGGGACATGGGGATTTAATGTGCCAACAGGAGGGCTGGTGAAGACTTCCACCCACCCTGGGAAAAAGACCAAATGATGACAGTCAGAATCGTAATCTGGTTTGTGCCCAGGCGCAGTTACAATCCAGCCCAATGGGAACAAATGAGCAAATAAGTGTCTTAAATGGAAAGAAGGGAGATTTTTTTTCATGACTACATAAAGAAAGACTCCGCAGCAGTGAGAAATCTGACAGGATGAAAATTGGATTTTTTTGAACACACAGAAAGAGAATTGTTTGTTCTCTGTATATTTGTTAATTTTTATTATTTAAATTTCAGGACCAGATCCTCTGCCTCACTCCATTCCCTATCCACCACTTCTCTGGCACAAGGAGACTAGAAAGCCATCCTAAAAGGCAGCTCATAATTCCCCTTGTGTATAGGAATCACTAATGGCATAGAGCCAACTTTGATGACCACTCCCTCCCAACCCTTATTCCCCCCCCCCCACTCCTCTGGGGGTAGGTAGCATGTCATCTGTAACATTAGGGTAGATGCAGAAATTATTGGGTTACTGGACTCGAGCCTCAAAAAAATAGCTGTGTTTCTATTCTAACTTCAGTGTCTCTCTTCTTTTGTTTGGGGGTGGGGGGAGTAGCAGGAGAGGAGAGGGAGATACTGAAGCAAGGATTCTCTGCCTATCTCAGGCATGTTTGACATTGATAATCACAGTGCTTTCACTGGTTGAAATCCTCCAGCAGTTTTATGTAGAATACACATTTTTCCACATTTACAGGATTTTCCTTAACATCCAGATGCAGCAAATCAGGAATTTTTTTGCAACTCGTGGGTCTTGTAGCAAATAATTATTTTTACATATGGGACCCAAGAACTCTGGGGGTTTGGCACTTATTTAGTTTACCAGTTATTCTGTGCAAATATCATCCTACACTCCCTGCTTTTTCTATAGTTTTTAATACTTTAGTCTTTGCTTCCATTGTCTCCCTGGCTTTCTTTATGTTCTGCATATGTTTCCAGGATATCTAATTGAATGTCCATGATAGAGAGCTTAATGAGCATAAATTTCATCTGAATTTCAAGGCTTGGAAAGCCCTTGTGCATCTCCGTAATGAGTAACCATCATTCAGTAAGACCTCATCTATACTAGCCTCATAGTTGTGCTTATGGATTCTGGCCTTTGTCTTGGAAGATGCTCTATGTAGGCAGAGGGGGTCCATCCACACAGAACCCATTGCAGGTTTGGAGTCTGTTTATGAATTTAGTTCTCACTACATCAGTTTATAATCAGATTAGACAGGATAATATGGGTGAGACCAGACTGCAGTAAAACACACTGTTCTAAAGCACCTCAGCCCAGATCATAGAATCATAGAATATCAGGGTCGGAAGGGACCTCAGGAGGTCATCTAGTCCAACCCCCTGCTTAAAGCAGGACCGATCCCCAACTAAATCATCTCAGCCAGGGCTTTGTCAAGCCTGACCTTAAAAACCTCTAAGGAAAGAGATTCCACCACCTCCCTAGGTAACCCATTCCAGTGCTTCACCACCCTCCTAGTGAAAAAGTTTTTCCTAATATCCAACCTAAACCTCCCCAACTGCAACTTGAGACCATTACACCTTGTTCAGTCATCTGCTACGACTGAGAACAGTCGAGACCCATCCTCTTTGGAACCCCCTTTCAGGTAGTTGAAAGCAGCTATCAAATCCCCCCTCATTCTTCTCTTCTGCAGACTAAATAATCCCAGTTCCCTCAGCCTCTCCTCATAAGTCATGTGCTCCAGACCCCTAATCATTTTTGTTGCCCTCCGCTGGACTCTTTCCAGTTTTTCCACATCCTTCTTGTAGTGTGGGGCCCAAAACTGGACACAGTACTCCAGATGAGGCCTCACCAATGCAGAATAGAGGGGAATGATCATGGACCTTGATCTGCTGGCAATGCTCCTACTTATACAGCCCAAAATGCTGTTAGCCTTCTTGGCAACAAGGACACATTGTTGACTCATATCCACTTCTTGTCTACTGTAACCCCTAGGCCCTTTTCTGCAGAACTGCTGCCTAGCCACTCGGTCCCTAGTCTGTAGCAGTGCATGGGAGTCTTCCATCCTAAGTGCAGGACTCTTCCCTTGTCCTTGTTGAACCTCATCAGATTTCTTTTGGCCCAATCCTCTAATTTGTCAGGGCCCTCTGTATCCTATCCCTACCCTCCAGCATATCTACCACTCCTCCCAGTTTAGTGTCATCTGCAAACTTGCTGAGGGTGAAATCCACGCCATCCTCCAGATCATTAATGAAGATATTGAACAAAACTGGCCCCAGGACTGATCCTTGGGGCACTCCGCTTGATACCAGCTGCCAACTAGACATAGAGCCATTGATCACTACCTGTTGAGCCCGATGATCTAACCAGCTTTCTATCCACCTTATAGTCTATTCATCCAGCCTATACTTCTTTAACTTTCTGGCAAGAATACTGTGGGCGACCGTAACAAAAGCTTTGCTAAAGTCAAGGAATAATACATCCACTGCTTTCCCCCCTCATCCACTGAGCCAGTTATCTCATCATAGAAGGCAATTAGGTTAGTCAGGCATGATTTGCCCTGGGTGAATCCATGCTGACTGTTCCTGATCACTTTCCTCTCCTCGAAGTGCTTCAAAATTGATTCATTGAAGAATGCTCCACGATTTTTCCAGGGACTGAGGTGAGGCTGACTGGCCTGTAGTTCCCCGGCTCCTCCTTCTTCCCTTTTTAAAAGATGGGCACTAAATTAGCCTTTTTCCAGTCATCCGGGATCTCCCCTGATCACCATGAGTTTTCAAAGATAATGGCCAATGGCTCTGCAATCACATCCGCCAACTCCTTTAGCACCCTTGGATGCAGTGCATCCGGCCCCATGGACTTGTGCTCATCCAGCTTTTCTAAATAGTCCTGAACCACTTCTTTCTCCACAGAGGGCTGGTCACCTCCTCTCCATACTGTGCTGCCCAGTGCAGTAGTCTAGGAGCTGACCTTGTTCGTGAAGACAGAGGCAAAAAAAGCATTGAATACATTAGCTTTTTCCACATCCTCTGTCACTACGTTGCCTCCCCCATTCAGTAAGGGGCCCACACTTTCCCTGACCTTATTCTTGTTGCTAACATACCTGTGGTAACCCTTCTTGTTACTCTTAACATCCCTTGCTAGCTGCAACTCCAAGTGTGATTTGGCCTTCCTGATTTCACTTCTGCATGCCTGAGCAATATTTTTATACTCCTCCCTGGTCATTTGTCCAATCTTCCACTTTTTGTAAGCTTCTTTTTTGTGTTTAAGATCAGCAAGGATTTCAATATTAAGCCAAGATGGTCGGCTGCCATATTTACTATTCTTTCTACACATCAGGATGGTTTGTTCCTGCAACCTCAATAACGATTCTTTAAAATACAGCCAGCTCTCCTGGACTTCTTTCCCCCTCATGTTATTCTCCCAGGGGATCCTGCCCATCAGTTCCCTGAGGGCGTCAAAGTCTGCTTTTCTGAAGTCCAGGCTTCGTATTCTGCAGCTCTTCTTTCTTCATCAAAGGGTATTTGGCATCTAAAAGCCTTTGAGGATCGGGGCCCTCCTCTCTAAGTCAGCCATGAACCTACAAGGTGCTGAATGCCCTCAGCAAAGCGCTCAGCGCCCTCAGCTCATTGAATTCTTGGGATCTGAAGGTACTGAGCAGATATCAGGAGATGCTCAGCACCTTGCAGGATCAGGCCATTTGTTCATAATCAGCCCTCACTCAGGAAAAGTCCCATTGACTTGAATGTCTTAAAGGACTAAAATAACAAGGTAAAGATTTGACAATGACTTCAGGATTTGGCTCCTGATTTTTTAAATAATGCTCAGGATGAGAGAGTCCTTTACATATACTGAACAAAACATTTTTTAAAAAATTTCTCTGTTAGTTCCCAGGACAGTAATAACACTCAGAGTATGACTGCACCCATCTTCACTGTGCTCACTAGATGCATGTTCCGGCACTAAAGCTGGGTTATTAACACAGTACTATACCCAACAGTAACTGTGTTCAGATGTAGTTTAATATGGGCACTTAGCACGGTAGATGCTGAACGCTTTAGTTCAGCGATATTTCTTTCAGATGTTTGTTTTTGATTTAAATAATAGCCAGCACAGGCTGCAATAACAGAACATTTATTGTGTACATAGGCCAGATGAGCTTTTTCACTGTGGGGTAGATTATGGCTTCTCCTGCCTGCTGGCCAATCTCTTGTGCTAGTGGCCCATACCACCACTTCCTGCATATGTAGGAAAGAAGCAGTCTCCACAGAGTGGCTATGTATCCTCCTCGTGCAAAGGAGCGCAGAGGGCTGGGGACGTGTTGGAGTATTAATGATATAATGTGGCCAGCATTTCATGGAGCCTATGCAGTGTCAGGTATTGACTTGCTATTGTTTATCCCTTCTGAAGAGCAGTGGAGAGACTAGGAGGGAAATGGTGACTCTCAAGATTGTCCTGGGCTTCTCCTGGGACAGTGCAACATGCTACTTGTTACTACGGACTAGATCACAAATTCATTTCATGATACTTTTTTTGTCTTTCAGGAGTGGTAGAGTGGACTATGCATTTGCTTGTAACTGTTGGTTATGCTATATGATGATATTTGGTTTGCTACCTCCTTCTCCTATGAACAGGAGTGAATTCCTGCCTTTTTTATGTTATTGAGGAGCATATACCTTTTCCCACATATATACCCTCAAAGTGATCATCCCTGGAATAACATTGCTTCATGAGACTCTCTTGTTGACTGGTACTACAAAGCTTTTCCTGGAAATACTGCCTTTCAGTGACAACATAAGATATCAGATACTGGTATCACAACAGGACTGTTGTAGAAACTGGGACTGTGAGGGGCTTTGGCAAATTATTGTGGGGGAAACATTGATGGTACTGATTGGTAGTAGGTATTCAGGTTTTACACTCTCTTTAGTTTTACATCAATTTTTTCAGAGGAAGTTACAAATCATATCTATGGCTACCAAATCAAAGATATTTTGAAGTACATACAAAGCTAGTTTGAAATTTTGACTAATGTACTTTCAGTGCTGGTTTAATTCAGGGCTGATTAATTTCAGGAAATCTCATTCTCTCACTATAAATTATGCTATACTGCTTCTCTATTAAACCTACAGGTTTCGCTTCTGTTTTGTGCAACAGATGTTTTTAATTTCACTGCCTTCTACAAATTAAAATATTACACCAAGCTTGTTTTCTATTAATATGTGTTTAAAATGATATTATTTACTTCAGCATTATATTTTAGTAACACATTGAAATAATAAATAAAAGCAGGCAAAATGAAAAACTATTCATTATTTACATTTGCATATGTTCAGGGAGTTTCTAGAAATAATCATGAACACTTTCACCTATGGTACTACTTAAAATCTTGCCACAGCTGTTAGAATTCAATTGCTAAATTAAATGGTATTTCACATCCACAAGTAATTCATTTAAAAAAAAATGGGCAAAACTCATTCCAGATATAATTCTAGTGAAGTCAGAGTTACACCAGGTATAAATTTAACTGAATGTTTGTAGACATATATAAATGCTTCTCAAAATGTTTCCTAGGCACTGGTAAAATACCTTCAGACCAAATTTGGTACCTCCAAAAGAAAATGGCATAATTCTGCACTAGATTACACCTCACATAATCCTATTCATTTCATTCAGAATACATGGGATTTTGAATTCACATATACTAGAGCATATCAGGAGTTACTCCAGTGAAATCAGTGGCATCACTGTGGTGATGAATTAAAAAACCTGATGCATGTGTGTAACTCAGCCCAGAGTTGTCCTAGAAGGTTTAACTTCAGAGTCTTTTTACATGCCACGTCCTTTTCAAATACTGTTAGCACTGATGTGACTTTGTGTTTTAATAGTGGTCTCAGACATTCCATCTCCCCTCCCATAAAGTGCCTTCTAGAATACTGTTGTAGCAGATTTGTTATTGCAGGACGTGTGAAAGTTCTTTTCAATTTAATCTCATGTTTAAAATAATCTATAATAGGCCCTTCAATCTAGCTATCGGATTTGGACGTGTGTGTGGTGAGGTTGAGGACAGTTGGTGGCCATATCCAGAAATTGTGTATAAAAAAATCAGAAGTTTTCATTGTAAAGAACATAAATTTCAGTCACTGCATATATAGCTAGTTACCTAGAGCTAATTGGGAATCAATTATTTCGTGAATTCAGCATTTTGTTTACAGAGTGCTTATGAGCCGACCCTGTTTACTCCTAACATATTTTCAGAATAGTTATGTGAACAAGTTTAACCTATGAGGGGAACAGCTCTTTCTGAAACATTCATGTGAATATAAACTACTTCCAGAGAGTATTCATCAATGCTAACAGAAAAGGGTTTGATTCAAACCGAATAACCATTCAGAAATACAGTGAAAGTCCATGTGCACTGTGTTTGGGTATTTGACCTGCTCTGCTATTAACATTTGTATTAAATGTTACATACAGTATTATTGTAAGATGTGTATTATGTGTGTGTTTCTGCTTGGAGTTACAGTTAAAAAAGTTAATAGCTAGATTTATCTCCGGCATGTTGGGAGCGGTAGCAAAAATTCTTAGGGAGGTCAGGTTCTTTTGGGGCTTAGTCATATATACATTTATCACCATACACAAGTTTGCTTTCACACACAGTCCCATTGAACTCAATGACAGTGTGCATGGAAGTAACTGAATGCAGGATCCGCCTCATTAACTTTTGCGGCATGTGCTGTTCCAGAGTAATTTAACGCCATGTAGGAGTTAAGCTATCTTAAAATTTCTTATTGTTTGTGTTCATTTTCCAGCAAGACAGTGTGGAATTATGTCATATCTGCCCTTAGTACTTATTTTCCTCTCCAGCTCCAGGTATGAAAGCATTGCATTGTGTATTACAGCAAGATCTTTCTAAAAGATTCTCATATTAGTGTACTTCAGTTTTCAATTTCTGTAATGGCTGTTTGCTCTATTACACTTCTGTTAATATTTTTAGATTCTTCCCTTCTCCCCCAGCTCCAAGTCATTTCAATGCTTGGAGGAAGAGAGGAATGATTTCTTCTGAAACAGGAGTTATCCAAATACACTACATAATGGTGGTTATAGCAGCAAAATAAGGCAGTAACACATCCACTACACAACCCAGTAGCTACTTTGAAAGGAAGCATCTGTTTTCATGCAAGAGGCTATATGATGATGAGTTAAAAATATCTTACAACAGTTATGCTAAGAAACTAACATTTCTGCACTTTGGATCAGAGACTTGACATTTGGCAAGAGGTTGCCCTAGTGTCAGGGATGGACATTTTGACATCCTTGTGACAATCTGCCCCAGCTATAAACCTCTGACAAATCTCAATTTCCACATGCTCAGTAGAGACATGCTAGAGTTTGGCAACTAAATTCTCTGAAGATTCCATCTGCTCTGAGCATGCTCCATCCCCTCTTATGTACAAACGAGATAGCATATGTGTCAACCCTAGAGAGCAATTGAGCATGCTCCATTCCAGGACTGTGGGGACTGATCAGGGCTTTCCCTGCAATTGCTGTTTCCAACTGCTGACATGGTGCCAGAGACTAGAAATGAAAGAAGAGAGAAACTTGACTCAAATGCAGAGAGGTGAGGAACATTCTTGGGGAAAGTGTAGCAAAACATGGCAGAGGAGAGAGGGTTAGGAGCAGAAGTTAGGAGTGGGAAACAGGTCAGACATAGAGGAAGGCAGAAGAGAGGGGGTAGGAGCAGAAGGTGTGGGGAAGGAGTAGAAGCTGGAGAGGGGAGGGAGAAAATTTGGGGATAAAATGATAGAGTGGTAAAAATAGCCATGGTGGGGAGGAGAAAACAATTCAAAACAGCCTAGAAGAACTTAAAGATCATCAAAATCATGATCAGAGGATTATTGCTAACATCTAGACAACGTTATATATTGTAGGAGATGAGAAAATGATTCAAAATGGAGAGATTTTTGTGAGAAAAGATAGGAAATCATAGGGCATTTCAGCTACCTAAGCAATACTCATTCTAATTAGAGAGTGACTTCCCAAAACCTTGAACTTCAGATCTGATTTGCAGTTCAGATCCATATTGTAGAGATCATTTGGACAGAGATATGAATCCAAAATTCCTCTGTGATTGAAGAGGTTCACATCTGATGTTCTGAAATACCTGGATGAACATGCAAACTTCTACAAGCATAAGTTTTGCATGCCTTAAGAAAGGTTCTGATATTTGCCTCTGTAAATAAACAGATGGCAGAGACGTCTAGAGATGTAGCACTTGGCCTAGTTTTAAGCAGCACAGATGATAAAAGTGCTGAGGTGAAGATATTGTAGGATGCGACGTAGCCAGCAGCCAAAACAAATTAATGAGCTTCAGGGTAAATATTAAACTGGTAGGATGAGATCAATACATTTATAATAGGAAAGACTTGGAGAACATAAGACAAAGAGGGATAAAGCCATTGTATATGTCAGTAAGATCCACTGCAATATGCTTACCTTTGGTTCAGAACATCATGGATTGAAGTCCTATGCAAGGTCTTGAGCACATGCAGTATAGGCCTTTTGTAGTGCAGAACTGGTAGAGATGTCATCTGTCAGAATTAAACTTTAACCAGAATTGGCATGCCCCTTAACAAAGATATTAAACAGAAGTCCCTTCTGCCCTTCTCTGATTATTGACCAGGTAGGAAGCTGAAGATCTCACGGCTTTGTTCAAAAGACTAGAAAGTAACTCTGGGTTTCTACCTAAAATTCTATCATGCTCAATAAAATAAGTCCTAATGGCCAAAACCCTATGTCAGCTACCACTCAATTCTTAAAGACTACTCATTTATTAGCCACAAATCCACAAAAACAGTGTCAAAATGATTATGCTTTAAAAAGTTTGGAGTATCTGGAAATGCAATTAGAGATTCTTAAAAATAAAACAAACTCAAAGCTTAGTGATTGAGTGCCCCACTCTGCAATAAGGGAAGGACAAATTAATGGTTGTAGAGCTTTTTATTTACTGGAATGAAGGGGAAAGGCCTGAATAGAGTGGAGATATCATACCCTTTCAACAGATATATGTTCTGTAGAATGAAACGTAGACTAGTACCTTTTAGTTGTTGGTTTGTGTACTTATTTGCATTTCTATTTTTTTCAGATAATTATGAATACAGTATATAATGAAACATTTACATTTATATTCCTTCTTGTTTCATGTTTAATGTAAGGCTAAATGAATGCACTACTTTTATTTCCTTAAACTTTGAAAACATTGTTAGAAGATACTGTAAAAAGTCTACATCAGGGTATATTTCGAGACCTTTTTTCTATCTTCTACCAATGTAAGATTATAATATATTTCCTGTTTTATGGCAAGAGAACAATTAATACATGTTTCTCATGTACTAAACTATGCATAATTTGTCAAGGACAAAAACAATTTGAAATTAATCAAAGAGTTGCCTCCCAAATTCAGTTTTTTCATTATCCTAAATAAAGAATTGTGAGAAGGGAATGATATACACCTCATCTAAATTCCTTGTATGTGGCGTCAGCTCACCTAGAAACCCTGAGATGAAAACACCCTTCTCAGTTCACTGCATTACTGTACATAAGCTCCCCAGCTCAATTTGATATCAACATACAGTGAGGGACCAGTACTAAGAAAGCTGCAATTTCAGTTTGGTATTAAATATATCAGCATGCAACTTTTCAGCACAACTTTTCTTAATTACAATCACAGGAGCAGTGCATCTTATTCCTCATGCACTAGAAGTATTTGCCTCAATATCTTGCTTAGAATATAACATCCAATAGCCTTGTATATACATTACAAAAATATTCTAAACAAAGAAAATGAATCCACAAATCTCACTCTGGTAAATCTGAATCTTTCCCCCATCACTTTTTATTATAAAAGAATTAAAATACATCTGTCTGAAATTAGTTATATTTTCCTGAGTTAACATTCACTTTGAAACAGATTTCATTTTCAAGATCAGGGCTAAGAAAATAATGCAAAAAACATATTTGCAAGGATTCATTTAGAAAAAAGTCCACAGAATCTTGTTAATGTTTGCTACCTCTTTTATTCGTTTTTCACAAATATTAATGAATGTGGGATATTGTTAGTGATAATGTTTGAAGAAAGGAAAAATGTTGTGAATACTTACACAAATATTTGCATGCGTATTCACGCTGAACATATTTCAAAGGCCATCTTGAAAGCTGGTTGTGGGTCATCTAGCCAGGGAGCAGAAACAACCTTTTGATATAGGTAACCATAACACACCACAAATCCCAAATTGTGATTAGCAAATGTGTGAAACAACTGTTACAGTGAGTAGTGTGCAAGCTATTGATTAGCTGAAAGAGATTCCTATATACCCCAGTTTGTCAAGCAACAAACTGATTCATATATATCAAAGGCTGTTCACGAATAATTCATGAATAGAAAAAAAGGCAGGATTAATTGCATAACTTGCTATTTATGAATAGTTCACTCACTCTTATTTCAGATCATCCTCCCTGATTTCAGTTTTTGAAAATGTTACCTAATGAAGCTTTATGGCTACCACTTTGTGCTGATTAAATACCATAATCCTCTTGTTGTGCAGGTCCCTGGTGCGCCCCACTTTTTATTAAACATGGCGTCTAATGAAGTTCATGCAGTGTTGCTAGGCAATTATTACTTACAGTCTGAAATGAAGCTGAGTTCCAATCCATTTGCATTTATGTTCTGAAATTAAATGATTAATGTGGGTTTTTACACATTTTTAGGTTTAATTTTTCAGCCTAATGAAACCATAAATTTCAAGCTCTCAAAAATCTTCTTATCTCTTATTTAATTCAGTATATAATTGAGAACATGCTTTCACTACAGATGGAGAGGCCTTTCTAAATTTAAATTAATTTGGGATTTAGCTGAACTAGTAGATTAAATGCTACAGAATGTCTGGTATTTACTATGCTTAATTTTAGCCTTCAAATTAATAATGTGAATTTTTTGAATTTCACAGTATTAAAATATTTTCAAAAGAGCTATTTTCCTCTGGGTGTATTGTGTTCACTATCTACACTAAAGGATACATGCTAAATGCAAGAAAATAACAGTTGGTATGAAAATTCTGCTACATTGACATAAACATCTCGTACAAAATGTTGTATACTACTTTTAGTTCAAGCATAATATCTGCAAACAAATAGCTAAACACCTAATCTAAGCATGGCATATGTGTTTTATCCCTTTTTCCCCTATCTGGAACGAACAATCTCTGAAGAGCTAGTACAAAAATATTGTCATCAGAGTTAAGAATGGTGCTAGCTATGGTCACCAACACCTGACAGGCAGAGCATCATCAGGAAGGGTTAGGGGTTAGCAAAGGAAGGCTGCATTACAACAAGCCTCAAAATGATCAAAAATGTTATCTTTAGAAACCTCAGATATTTTACAAAGATTTCTCCCAGCCATAGCTTCAGGCAAGGGAAATGATAATCAGGTCAAGAGGAAGTCCAATTTCTTCATTCCAATATCCTGCGCTGATTAAAAGTTCAGTTTGCTATTTTTTCTGTAAACATACATTCAGCGTCTTACGCTTAGGAACTAACAAAATGATGGTAGTGTATTTAGCTCAGCAATTGTCCCATCAGTCTCTACTGATTATTTACAGCATTTTAGCTTGAGCTGCAGGGGCAACCTACAATCATGTCCCTTAGCTCATGATCATTGTGCTCCTTTTGCTCTGATAGTTCAATATTCAATTGCTCAGGAACATTATAGTCTATCTTTCATGGCTACCTTAGTTGCACTATGTTGGAACTCTCTCACAGATCTTTCTGTGGGGTGTTGTAACGTGCCACAAGATTTATCCTATGATGGATTTGATGGCAAGATACTTAGCACCATCATATTAGTCTGACAGAGACGGATGATTTGGAAAAGGATCATCATTAAATAGGTGTAAAAAGGTTCAGCATGGTCTCCAACAACAAAGTATATTTATTATGAAACAGTGTCTTCAACAGCATCACAGATTATAATAATAAACAATCATTAATAAGGTTGTAATCGACAACCACTGCTTAGCCATTAGTCAGCCACCATGTAGCTCCCCAGGGGCAAATTTTCCTGCAAGACCAGACCTGAGAATGTAAGATTTGGAACAGGTGCCTGGGTTTTCAGCTCCTGCATATGTGACAATGTGTTTTGCATCACAAATGATCTATAGATTGATTCCCAACAGGACACTCTTATATAATGAATAAGTCTATGGGAATAGGAATGAACCAGCACCCAGGACTGATGACAAGTTAGTTATGTCATCAGACTCTTTCATTACTTACTGCTGCTGGTGCTAGACTTCAGAGACATTAATGTAATGATTAAAACACCCAAATAGTGGTATTTAGAGTAGACAGAAGCAGCAGAATGGATTGCTTTACCTGTGATGTCTCCAATAGTTCTCTGAAAAGCACTTGTAGACAAGCATTGGAGGCAGTGGTCACTTTGATCACTAGAGGTTTCACCGTAAGCGCTTTGTGTTTGACTCAGCGAGCCCTATATAACTTCTCACAGAAATTCAGGATTGTGTGTCAAAATTACACTTTTGAAACATTGTTCCTCCAACAAATCAAGGAAATGAATGCATTGCTTAGAAATCCTTGTCTGTGCCTTCTACATGTCTCCTTCTTTCCTGAGACTGGCCACATATCTGAGGCTGCTTTAATGAACTAATGTAGATCAGCTGATATATGGGTTGCTCACCTTGGCATAAGACTTGCTGTTGCATTTGAAGGCACAAAATGCTGGCCGCTAAATAACTACTTGCACCCACATGCTCTCCTTTCAAACTTATGCTGAAGATACATATTTTTAAAATCATGCCCCACCTGTCTCGTGTAATTATTAGTGCTTATATTCCACTTGTGTCCCACTGCAAGCAAATGCACCAGGCTATGTCCTCAGCAATGGAGCTATGCCATTTTACACTAGCTGCAGAACTGGCCCACAGTTCGTGTCTGTTACTATGGGTGTAACTATCCAACTTAGTGTTAAATACATTTAATTTAGCCCTACATACGTTTCATGGCTGACTGATTTGCAGAGCTTAGAAAACAATAAAAAGAGGGAGCTCATTAAAGCTTTTGTCCACTTTTAACTTTTAATGAATATTCCTCAACAATACAGACAAAAAATGAAAGCACAGTTTGTTATGAACATTACAGAGTTGATATGGTTATGGTTGCAAATAACTGGTATTAGACACCATTGTTTTGATCTAATTCTGAACCACTCAGATCTGATCAGTGACTCTGAATACTTGAGAATGAATTCCTTAATGTAATGTGACTACACTTTATGGAAGCACTTGGCCCAGAAAGACACACTTCATATGAAAATTTACTCCCATCCCAGAGGTTACTGTATATTTTCTATTTCTTTAACCAACACAACCAGAATATTATTAATGCAATAATTCAGGGATTCATAACTCTCTGTTCTCTATGGGTAGTGGATTGGATTTAGCATCATGGGACAAATTCTGATCTCAGCTGCACTGATGTTAAACCATATTAAGTCTATTGACTGAATATGAATAAAATTTGCAAATTCTAGACCCAATTCAGTAAAGCATCTAAGCACACGCTTAAATCCATCCTTATTCACCCAAGCAGTTAAGCACATGCTTACGGACTTTGCTTAACAGTGATAAACTGCTAAACCAGGGACTTTATTATTTATTTATTATTTATTAATTATTATTATTATTGCCCTGGTTAGTGCTATAAATACACTGAAAATTTAGCCCTTCATATGTTGCATGGCTGACTACACTTAGGGAAGAAATAATAACTGCTAAACCAGGGCTATAATTATAATACCTACTATAGCACAAAGATAGATATTGAAACTGAGATCAGCATTTGGCACCATATTTATGTCTATATGAAAACTGTGTGAAATCTTTCATTAGTATTACAAATTAACTAATTTTGGCTTTTCACTTGTATGGTAAAAATGCATTATTGGAAGTTTCTGCCATAAGTGAAAGGCTGTTTTTGTAGGGATTTTTGTGTTTTAATAAGTCAAATGCTGGAAAAAATGACATTTCAAAAAGAAAGCACAGTTCTCCACCTCAAAAAATATGAAATTGTATACAATTAAGGAAATGTAGGACTTGAGAGGTCATCTAGTCCAGCTCCCCCATGCTGAGGCAGGACCAAGTATTCCTAGACCATCTCTGACAGGTGTATGTCCAAACTTTTCTTAAAAGCTTCCAGTGATGGAGATTCCACAATCTCCCTTGGTAACCTGTTCCAGTAGTTAACTGTCCTAATAGTTGGAAAGTTTTCCCTGATATCTAATCTAAATCTCTCTTGCTGCAAACTAAGCCCATTACTTCTTGTCCTACCTTCAGTGTACATTGTGAGCAATTGCTCACCATCCTCTTTAGAGCAGCCCTTAATATATTGGAAGCCTCTCAGGTCCCCCTCAGTTGTCTTTTCTCAAGGCTAAACATACACCATTTATTTTTAACCTTTCTTCAATAGGTCAGGTTTTTTAAATCTTTTGTAGTTCTTCTTTACACTCCCTCCAATTTGTCCACATCTCTGAAGCATTATCTACCACTTTATTTATTATTTCTTTGGGTGTTACAAAATATTCTTCAGCAATATTATCTTTCAGATAATATGTCATTAAAAATTCAATCAAGTATTAGAACAAACTAAAGAACATGCAGCTTTGATGAAGGTTTGCAATTATCAACTGATTTTGCCACATCTACAATTTGAATTATTCTTAATATTTCAGTGGTTTGTTGCTAGTGTGGTTACTGTAGCTCTCATGTTGGAGCTCTCACATTGCTTTGCCGCAGGGTACGTCTTCACTTAAGGGGGGGGTCGATTTAAGATATGCAAATTCAGCTACGCGAATAGCGTAGCTGAATTCGACGTATCGCAGCCGACTTACCCTGCTGTAGGGACGGCGGCAAAATCGACCTCTGCGGCTTCCCGTCGACGGCGCTTACTCCCACCTTCGCTGGTGGAGTAAGAGCGTCGATTCGGGGATCGATTGTCGCGTCCCGACGGGACGCGATAAATCGATCCCCGAAAGGTCGATTTCTACCCGCCGATTCAGGCGGGTAGTGTAGACCTAGCCGCAGTTTAATTCTTTCCTTTATCTCAGCAGTAACAGTTTGTCACCTTAGATAAGTGTTCTTCTGATACTGTTCCTGTCAATTATAGAGTTCCCAGGAGTTTTTTTATAAGGCTCCTTGCTCTTATAATGTAGATTATTATTTCTAAGCAGATGATACTAGGAATTATTTATTTAATTTCCAGAAAAATACTTTTTCTTTATCCTGTCTTAGTGAAGTTAACATACTGGATGGCTCAGGATGTTTTTAAAATAAATGCAATTCAAGTATAATAAAATTATGTGAATGCTAAGTTTGGTATAAAATTTAAACACAAAAATGATGGGAAATTCATAAATTAAGGCTCCTAGAGGAACCTTATCCGTTCCCCCACACATGTATTTCTTTTGATGTAGGATCCAACTCAGTTCAGGTGTAAGCATGTGCAACTAAATGATAGTTTCAATGAGAAACTACATGCTGGCAGAAGTTAGTTCATTGTCTTTAATTGTTAAAGGATCATGTACCGTAACAGAAGCAAGATGACATATTATAGACAGTTCTGCAGATTTTCAATGTGAGTGACATCATCTTTAAACTATACAGTGTGTAAGGGCAAGACCAGTATAACCTCTTGCTCTGGTCTGAACTAAAACACTCCCTGACCCCACTGTTATTTCCATTCACTATGATTCACATTTCATTCAAGGATGCACTTATGTATTCACTATTAGTTATTTTAACTGTTAACATTTTATAAATGGCTGTGCAGTAGAAATTATTAAAAAGCTAAAGAGTATTATTTATGCTGACTAAGGATGTTGAGTTGTGCTCAACATGAGTAAACATTACAGGCTCTATGAATGCTATATAACTACAATATGCACTATAATACTGTCTAAGACACCTGTCCCAGGTCCCTCAATACTATACTTAATCATCCCTTGCCAAAATGATGCTCTAAAGGTTTCACCTCTGTGGTATAGTCTCCCCAGTTTGTTTTAGAATTAGACAAGAAATTCACTGTGCCCTTGGTTCTGTAATTAAAATATTTTCTCGTATGGGCAAGGCAGCTCCGTCCATAATGGACCAGTTCTTTTTCTGGTAACATGCTTCTGTAGCGGGGCAGTTACCCCGCTCCTGGGAGGAAAGATTAGGCTGATTGGGGAAGAAGCCACGCTGGGGCCACGCCCCAATCAGGCCACAGCTGGCCCTATAAAAGGGTTGTGAGCCAGGAGCTAAGTCAGTCTCTCTCCAGCCTTGGAGGGAGAAGGACCTGGCTGCCTGGGAGCTCCGGGAATGGAGTGGGGCTGGGGAAAGGCAAGAGGAGCTGGGGAGCTCCAGCCTGGCAACTCCCCAGGTTGCGGGCCTGGTTAAAGGCCAAAACAGGTACTGGGGTTGCAGAGGCTGCAGCCTGGGGTTAGGCAGAGGCAGCTGGTCTGACCCCCTTGCCAATGATGAGTGGCCTTTTACAGACTGCAGTTTGCCCCAGTGAGCAGGGGCTAGATGATGACTCGCAGTAACCACTGAGGCAAGGTGTGGATAGAGGGTTGGGTATAAAGATGTATAAGAACATAAGAATGGCCATACTGGGTCAGACCAAGGGTCCATCCAGCCCAGCATCCTGTCTGCCGACAGTGGCCAATGCCAGGTGCCCCAGAGGGAGTGAGCCTAACAGGCAATGATCAAGTGATTTCTCTCCTGCCAGCCATCTCCACCCTCTGACAAACAGAGGGAGTGTCTTTGTCCAGCTGAGGGGGGAATGGAAAGTCCCACCATTCACTGAGCTGCATCCATTGTCATGGCCATATGTGTCTTAGTGTCCTCGTAGAGTCTGCCAAGTGCTATTACTGTGCTTTGTCGATAATCGCCTGAAGTCTGCTGTGCCGGCTGTCTGCGCAGAGCTGGGGCAGCACACAGGGAGAACACACACATGCAGCCGAACATCTAACACCACCTGTGAGTAGTCCAACTGATTTAAACTCAGCCTTCAGTAGTGCAAGGTGACTTCAGCTACATGCTACTACTTAACAGTGTGTAACATTAAGACCATGCCTAAGTCTTTGGGCCATAGGGCTTATTGTCATAGTCAATGGGACAACTCACTCTGACTATGACATTAGTAAGCATTATATGTGGCAATGTTTTCCGGACTGGACAATAACTCAAACAACTAAAAAATATATGTTTTACTCTAAAGATAATATTTGCTTCCACATTAAGACCAGGCTTTCAGCCTTAATGTATTTTCCCTTCAAAAATAGAGTTGACAATAAAAGGGGCTCTCAATCTAGTATGCTTCTGGAATAAGGTAGAGTTGTGCTGCTTATGAGCCTTCACTCGCAAGAAGCAGTTGCCTCCATAATAAAGGGTGAGTTTATACTTTGCACATCTCCATGCAAGTCCAGGGTCCCAAGCCACTAAAGAGGCTGCTGAACAGAGAATTACTTTTCCCCTCATAACTTCTGTCAGAGACAAATGAAGATGAACTATGAGATGAGAACTTTGGAGCTCTCTGAAGAGCAGGATCCCAAAATGGATTCTTATGTTTATGTCCAGCCTATTTCAGACTCATTCCTTTTACAACTTCTATCCTATATAATTTCTGACATAATTTGTCATACAGGAGACAAAACACTGCTGCAGCCTTCTATGAACTCAACAGTTAAATCTTCTTTTTACCATTTTAGGATTTATACACAGTAATACACTCATCACTAAGAATTTTCAGAGCATATGATTTTATTCCTGAATTTGCTGCCTGGTAATCAAAACATTGGGTAGAAGATTACACTTTTTATATGTATGATATAACAGGTAGGCACTTCATAAAGAACTGTTATTGAAAGGCATTCTAACTCCTTGTTTCATGGGATTTGCTGATACTGGTGTTCTTGTGGTTCTTACCTTCCATTTTCAAACATACTGTACTTTATATGTTCAAGGCTTTTAACTCTGATGTCTCATGGTTGCAGAGCTCTCTCCCAGCTAAGATTGCTGCAGTTTGAAATGCAATGTTTGTGTTCATTTTGACTCATGAAAGTATCAGTTCACTTATACTGTTTGTAGAGTGCCTGGTGGTAAACTGATATCAACAATGTATTTGTAGATTTTGTTGGAGAATTTTGTAAAGCAGTTGAGATGGTATCCAATACTTGCAGCTACAGCAACTGTGTGTGCACCTGTAAAATACCTGCATCATAGTTGACTGTGAACATTGCTGGTACTTCTGAGAATACAACCCCAGCACATAATTAAAAATAAATAACAAAAAACATAACATAGGGCCTGATACAAAGCCCTTTCAGCCAGTGGAAAGACTCCCATTGCCTTCAAGGGGCTTTGGATCAGATCCTTATAGAGCCCTAGAGTCTACAGCAGCCTTTGTGTTTGTTCAGCACCTAGCACAACAGGGCACTGACTGGAGCCTTTGGGTGCTACTGTATTACAAATAACTAAGGCTACGTTAACTTCCCTTAGGTTACGTTAACTGTGACTTCCAGAGACCTCCATGACATTCTCTGCTTTAGCCCCAGGGGTTGTGGGACTCCAACTCTGGAGCTGGCAGCCAGCGGGGCCCTAGCAGGGTTCTGACAACAGCAGTGACAGGCAATAGGGGGCCCCCTGCAAGGTTCCAGTGACAGGTGACAGACTCCTGAAGGGGCCCTCCGCAGGGTTCCAGCGACAGGTGATAGCCTCGCGCTGGGGGAGGGGAGTGCCTCAGGCCAGCGGCTGGGGGTGTCCCGTTTTCTCTTTGGGAAATATGGTCACCCCACAGCTCCCAGCCACTATGGTGGTGGGGGAAACTATGGAGCCACAGCAGCAAAAGTCACAGACAGGTCATGGCTTCTGTGAATATTTGTTTATTGTCCATGACCTGTCCGTGACTTTTACTAAAAATAACCATGACAAAATCTTAGCTTTACAAATAATAAAATAAATGATAAATGAATATTTAAAATTAAATGTATGCAATGCAATTTTTTATTATTAATCAAAGTTTAAATGAACATCTGAATATTTTTACTACCATTAATGCAAACTAATAAAGACATCTATATTTTAATTATTACAAAATGCTTCAGAGCATTTCTTGCTTTTGAATTACACTGGGGTGGAAAAGGATGTTTGGCAGATAAAAAATGGCAGATAATCACTTATCTGTCCCTTCCCATTTATCTGTCATCCACAACTTGGGTTGTAAGACTGCTACCCAACACTTCTTGCCCTTCGACTTTCACTCTGTGATACAGTTTACACTCATAGCTGCCTCTTTCTAACCCAAGTTGTGAATGGCAGCTAAATGGGGAGGGACAGATAAGTGATTATCTGCATTTTATTATTCTTGATATACATTTTTTTCTTTCTAAAGAATTAAATGAATACAGCCAAAGAAAGGAAGCTGTTGACAAGAAGCCATCAAAGGACTGCCTTCCTTTTCATTTGATGTTAAATAAACTGGTGAGGCACAGTAGGTAGTGAGATATTTTGTCTCCATTCCCTCTGTTTGATTTTTGCTTTTGTTTTCTAGCGATAGAGTTTTTTTGCTTTTGTTTTTTTAGTAGGATACGATAGGATACAATACAGATGGCAGAGAATAGCTCTGCTGGATGCTTTCTTTTCTGTTCAGCTATTACCTATATGAGGGGGGAAAAAAGAAATACAATCAAGACACATGGCTTTTCTTTCATTTTTATGTTCTAGTTGGAGAGAAGGTTATTCAAAGAAAGCAAGAAAAAACACCTCATCTGTTTTCTGTTCCCATGATTTTGAAGTAAATATTAAAGTACTACTACTTCTGAAATTTTGAAATGGCAAAACTCCCATTAACGTCAATGGGCACAGGAATAGACCCTATTTATTTATTGAAGTATTTTTTAGTATCTTAAATAAATCATGCGTCTGATGAAGTGGGTATTCACCCACGAAAGCTTATGCTTCAATACATCTGTTAGTCTATAAGGTGCCACAGGACTCTTTGTTGCTTTTTACAGATCCAGACTAACACGGCTACCCCTCTGATACTAAATAAATCTGTAATTTACTGAGATTTGGAAGAGTGCTAGAAAAAAAATACTGTAAAGTCTCAATTCTGTACGCAATTGTTGCAAAACAGGAATGTGAAGGAGACAGTGGGCAGCTCCTAAGTACTTTGACCCCAAATGGACACATTTTTAATAAAAAGCCTTATGCCTATCATCAGTCCTCCTTTGCCCTGTACATCTGGCTGCAGTGTTCCTGGCATGCTTCAAAAGCCATGGAAAGCACACATCACTAACCTCTGTTTGATTATTGGTAAGGGATATAGGTAGGGATTCCACTCTGTGTCTTCGGTAGAACCCCAGGACCCTGTCATCTTGTGAAATTGATTCGGGGAAGAACAGATTGCTTCATGACAAAACCAGACTCATGGGAGTATCTGTTCAGCATACAAGATGAGTCCCTGGCCAAGTTTTCCCTCAGAATGTTTAAAAGAATGATTCTGGATGACATGATGACTCTCTCTCTCTCTCTCTCTCTCTCTGTCTAAAAAAAAAAATCATTGGGAAGTTTCAGTGGAGGTAGGGAACACAGGTCTCTCAGTGCCGGTGCAAGGAAGTTTCGCGCCCTAGGCGAAACTTCCATCTTGGCCCCCCCCAGCCCTGCGGCAGCTCCCCGCCCCCCCTCCACCCTAAGGTGCCCACCCCGTGGCAGCTCCCCCCCCTGCCCTGAGGTGCCCCCGCCCACGGCAGCTCCCCTCCTGGCCCGGGGAGCCGTGCAGCAGCTCCCCCCCTGCCCTGAGCCACCCCCACATGGCAGCTCCCCACCCCCGGCCCGGGGATCTATGCGGCAGCTCTGACCCAGGGGTTCCCCTGGGCTGCTGGCGGCGCGCTGACCCGGGGAACCCCTGGGCTGCCGGCGGCGCACTGACCCACGGGTTCCCCTGGGCTGCCGGTGGCGCACTGACCCAGGGGAACCCCTGGGCTGCCTGCCGGCGGCTCAGACTCCCTCTCCCTCCCAGCCAGCGGCCGCTATAAAAAAAAATGGGGGTGCCGCTTTTTGGCGCCCACAAATCTTGGCACCCTAGGCAACCGCCTAGTTGGCCTAAATGGTAGCACCGGCCCTGAGGTCTCTCCATGCCAATATCATAAACAACCAGCTTTTTGGTTAATGGAGAATTTCATCCATTTTACCAAAAAAGAACTGAGGAAAGATAAGAGTAAAAGCTCAACCAATATTTCTGGAAGTGACATGTGACTATAAGACATTCCTGGCCACCATGCTACAAATCAACCTGCCTAAGCCAGCACCCCCCGTAGAGATGCCACTGTTTCCATTGTCAATAGTCAGTGACCAAAGCAATGGCTCTCCTATTCCACATACCCTGTTCTCAGAAGCAGTGGCAGGTGCAGACAATCAGCTCAATTGGCAGCATTATGATTTAATCAGCCTAGAGTAAAAAAAACAAACAAACAAAACAAAATTCTCCTGCACCGTGACTAACAAAGAGCATGGCCAATGTGATTATGAGTGATATAAAGGAATCATATAATACTGCCAGCTTATATATACCTCCACCTATCCACACCTCAGCTATCTGTTTTTATAGTATCTGAAAAATTGAAGTTTGCAGATTATTAGCAGAATTAGGAGCAACAAGCCTATCCGTTACTGTCCTGTAATCAAGTACTCTGCACTGTGCAGCTGCACGTTCCCTCCCCCTCTCAACTCCGCTTCCCGGTGTCTCATTGTCCTTCTGACCTTCCATCATCTTCAGAGGGAAACCAGCTGGCCCTTACCCTTACTGGCTCTTCACAGTTGGACCACTCAGTATCCTGTGTCTTCCAAGGCCTGAGAAGGCCCCTATATCTTCTGGTCAGGGGTGTGCAGCGTGTTTTTCCAGAGGCACAGGTGCTACCACTGCTCAACTAAACAATTTAACTCTGGGGTTGCACTGGACCTACAGAAATCCCAAATTGCACAATGCTATTAAAAAAACCGCACCAAGCATCAGAATATTACAGTAATACACCATCTTGATTCTTGACTTTTTCTCTTTAAGAAACAGAAAAAGGGCCAAATTCTGACTCTTGATGTGTATGTGACTCCTGCACGCAACTGAGGACAGAATTTGGCCTGTAAACTGCTTTAGTGTCTTCTATTGGAAAAGATGAGATAAAACATGCTATTAGAAATGTAAAGGCCCACATTTATATCGTTTCATTTATAAAGCTTTTAAAAGCTTTCAAGGCTTCCTTGCTCAAAAACTGGAACTTAGTTAAAGACATTGAATCTAAAATGACTTCAGGAGGAATGCTACAGAGGAATTATTCAATGATCCTCAAGCCAGATTGAGACCCACTTCTTTGTCCCAATTAGCTCCCTGTTTCTCAACAGTTCTCATTCAAAGATGTTAGCAAAGGATTTATGGCCAAATTTGTCACTTATTTCTATCTGTACAAACCTAGACTTTTTGAGAGCAAAAGTTGTCCCATAGAATCTAAAATTGAAGGGGAAAATCCTCTTATCTTTCTCTCTTCTATACTGGCTTTATTAAATGTAGATTTCCTCTGAATATTGGATGCATACCAAATAAAATATATTATTCAGAGCACCATAATTATCAGCAGTATGAGTGTTTGGCAAATACCTCAAATATAATCACTAGTATTGTGGGTAAAGAAAACAATTTTAAGTGTATTGCCTACTCTGCTTGATACTGAGTTGAGCATAGTGCCTAAGTTCACTTGGCCAATTACTATAAAGAAAAATAGGGACACTGAGGATCCAATTCAGCCCACAAGTAATTAATGCAAGTCTGTTATCTGACTTCAAGATTTGCATCTGCTTAGATGATGGCTGAATTTGGCCCTCATTCTTCTAAAGGTAGACAGGATACTATACATATCTGACCATCACTCGTGTCAGATACCAAAAGATATTTTACTCATTTGAGTAAGAAAGAAAAGTCTTCAGAACTGAATCAAGCTGTTCTTATTACATGATTATAACTAACTGTTAAAAAAGGGAGAAAAATACAAAAACTGGATCATTTCCAACTGTTAAAAAAGTAAATCAATATATTAAAAATATAAGAAACAATAATGAAATGAAGAGCTACTTTTAATTTGCCAACTTGGCCACTATTTGCAGCATGACTTCACTATTGGTATCCAAGAGATGTTTCAAAATGGAACAAGTCTTCGGAGTAGCTGCCAGTTTTAGATAGCAGGGTTAGTGAAGTATCTTCAGCTGCCTAAAATTGCTAAAACCATTTAATCATATAGGCTTAGGGTATTAGTTCATATTTCTCAAACCAAGAGCAAGCAAGCAGTAGCTAAAAGTAGCATGAATTGCACATTTTCATTATATTTCTGCTTCTCAGTCTCTGTGTCACATCTTCATTCTTGGCTTCTTAGTTACACAGCCACCTACAAGATTTATACCAAACTGTAAAATAGCATGGCTACCTCCACTGGTATTGAGAGGGAGATGTAGAGGACTGATGTGATCAGAATAATTACTGACATTTAAGCTTCTGGTGATGGAGGAAAATCCTTGGAGAATAAACTCAACACGAAAAAGATACTTCTGAGCAGTATACTGTATTCCTTTATAACTTCACCCCGAAAAGGAAACAGTATGTTTGTTACAACAGTCACCCTTCTTCACTAGGTTTTTGTTATGGTGAAAATACAGATCAGCCTGGGGAGCTGGAGTACAACAACTTTCAGATGGCAGTGCAGTTTCAGGGTCAGATCCTCAATTGGTGTAAATTGTGATGGGTCTAGCCCTGAATCAGACTTCAGTGAAGCTAGGTCACTTTATACCACCTAATGATCTGGTTCTCAAAGGAAACTTTGACATGGTGGCTACAATTCATACTGTCTAACAAATTCCATCCACATCTTTATATAAATAATATACTGAGCTTCTAATGTCCTAAACATATGAGCCCTTGTTCACTTTAGTACTTATCTCCAAACATTAATCTACTTGATTGCATAATATCTGACAATTTTGGATGAAGATTATTATTTGTGGTGGCTCTTATTTGGTTGCTACTTGCCTGATGTTACTCTCCATAAAGTAAAGGACTTCATGGGAGTTATGCCTGAAAAAAAGGCTTCAGTGACAGACCCATACTTATTATCCAGGCAGTGAGTGACATGTACATATAAGGCATGAGTAAAAGCCATCATTCTTTACCACCTTGAGTCTACAAACATCTTTGCCTAAAGGACCAAATCCAAGAATTAACAGGGAAATACACATTATTTAAGTGTACGGCAGATGTCCAGTGCAGGTACTCCATAGGAAAGGCATACAGTGACTGGATAAATGGCTTGGGAAAGGATTTAAAAAGGTGTTCATTAAAGGAATGAATGGGGGGCAGTTGGGGACTCCTATGATTGGTATGGCAGGGAGCCAACCCCCCATTCTTATAGCCCATCTTAGCCCTCCTGGGTAAGGTCCCAGCAATGGATTTGCTGGAGGGACCGGGAAGGAAAAAGAGGTGGAACTGGTGGCAGCCCTTTACCCTGGGTATGGAAAAAGATGGGGAGCTGCTAAAAGCCTCGTGGCACTGTACACTGTTATCTGCCGGGTAGTCCCAGACATCTAAAAATAAAGTTGCGTCCTGATTAAACCCATGTCAAATGTCTCCCGTCCTCATAGCCAGACAATGTAAAAAAGGCACCATGGTAACAGGGCCCAAGAATTTTATGAAATGATATACTGTGTATTTTGAGTACGTGAGGCAGCCTACATTGCATTTGTTCTTGTTCCAAGTCTGTTTAGATGTCTGTTCATCTTATTTTATGGCTACCATTTAATGAACTGTCACTTATCTTGGGCCAATCATTAAGCTGTAGGAAATCAACTTCAATGTATACCCCAAATTAAGAAAAACAGTAAAAGAACTAAAAAAGAGCCACCGTGGCTTAACAACCATGTAAAAGAAGCAGTGAGAGATAAAAAGACTTCCTTTAAAAAGTGGAAGTCAAATCCTAGTGAGGCAAATAGAAAGGAGCACAAACACTGCCAACTTAAGTGCAAGAGTGTAATAAGAAAAGCCAAAGAGGAGTTTGAAGAACGGCTAGCCAAAAACTCCAAAGGTAATAACAAAATGTTTTTTAAGTACATCAGAAGCAGGAAGCCTGCTAAACAACCAGTGGGGCCCCTTGACGATGAAAATACAAAAGGAGCGCTTAAAGATGATAAAGTCATTGCGGAGAAACTAAATGGATTCTTTGCTTCAGTCTTCACGGCTGAGGATGTTAGGGAGATTCCCAAACCTGAGCTGGCTTTTGTAGGTGACAAATCTGAGGAACTGTCACAGATTGAAGTATCACTAGAGGAGGTTTTGGAATTAATTGATAAACTCAACATTAACAAGTCACCGGGACCAGATGGCATTCACCCAAGAGTTCTGAAAGAACTCAAATGTGAAGTTGCGGAACTATTAACTAAGGTTTGTAACCTGTCCTTTAAATCGGCTTCGGTACCCAATGACTGGAAGTTAGCTAATGTAACGCCAATATTTAAAAAGGGCTCTAGGAGTGATCCCGGCAATTACAGACCGGTAAGTCTAACGTCGGTACTGGGCAAATTAGTTGAAACAATAGTAAAGAAAAAAATTGTCAGACACATAGAAAAACATAAACTCTTGAGCAATAGTCAACATGGTTTCTGTAAAGGGAAATCGTGTCTTACTAATCTATTAGAGTTCTTTGAAGGGGTCAACAAACATGTGGACAAGGGGGATCCGGTGGACATAGTGTACTTAGATTTCCAGAAAGCCTTTGACAAGGTCCCTCACCAAAGGCTCTTACGTAAATTAAGCTGTCATGGGATAAAAGGGAAGGTCCTTTCATGGATTGAGAACTGGTTAAAGGACAGGGAACAAAGGGTAGGAATTAATGGTAAATTCTCAGAATGGAGAGGGGTAACTAGTGGTGTTCCCCAAGGGTCAGTCCTAGGACCTATCCTATTCAATTTATTCATAAATGATCTGGAGAAAGGGGTAAACAGTGAGGTGGCAAAGTTTGCAGATGATACTAAACTACTCAAGATAGTTAAGACCAAAGCAGATTGTGAAGAACTTCAAAAAGATCTCACAAAACTAAGTGATTGGGCAACAAAATGGCAAATGAAATTTAATGTGGATAAATGTAAAGTAATGCACATTGGAAAAAATAACCCCAACTATACATACAACATGATGGGGGCTAATTTAGCTACAACGAGTCAGGAAAAAGATCTTGGCGTCATCGTGGATAGTTCTCTAAAGATGTCCACGCAGTGTGCAGAGGCGGTCAAAAAAGCAAACAGGATGTTAGGAATCATTAAAAAGGGGATAGAGAATAAGACTGAGAATATATTATTGCCCTTATATAAATCCATGGTTCGCCCACATCTCGAATACTGTGTACAGATGTGGTCTCCTCACCTCAAAAAAGATATTCTAGCACTAGAAAAGGTTCAGAAAAGAGCAACTAAAATGATTAAGGGTTTAGAGAGGGTCCCATATGAGGAAAGATTAAAGAGGCTAGGACTCTTCAGTTTGGAAAAGAGAAGACTAAGGGGGGACATGATAGAGGTATATAAAATCATGAGTGATGTTGAGAAAGTGGATAAGGAAACGTTATTTACTTATTCCCATAATACAAGAACTAGGGGTCACCAAAAGAAATTAATAGGCAGCAGGTTTAAAACAAATAAAAGGAAGTTCTTCTTCACGCAGCGCACAGTCAACTTGTGGAACTCCTTACCTGAGGAGGTTGTGAAGGCTAGGACTATAACAATGTTTAAAAGGGGACTGGATAAATTCATGATGGCTAAGTCCATAAATGGCTATTAGCCAGGATGGGTAAGAATGGTGTCCCTAGCCTCTGTTCGTCAGAGGATGGAGATGGATGGCAGGAGAGAGATCACTTGATCATTGCCTGTTAGGTTCACTCCCTCTGGGGCACCTGGCATTGGCCACTGTCGGTAGACAGATACTGGGCTAGATGGACCTTTGGTCTGACCCAGTACGGCCTTTCTTATGTTCTTATGTTCTTAAATGCTGGTGTTGCTTTTTTCATTTCACAGTATGACATATATGGCAACATCCTGCCACATCCTTTGAAGACCTTACTGAATTAAATTAAAGCATCTTTGGTCCATTGTATTAAATGAATGGTTTATGTAGGATTGAGGGCCGGGATTATATGTAAACTCTCTAGGGGGGAGATGTGACAGATGTGATGCCTGGAAGTTCAAAGGACTATATTGAAAATATGCCAGACAAGAATGGACTTTTGGGACAATAAATGTTAAATGGATTTTATGGGGAATATCTAGAGAGAAGTTAATGTAAATACTCCATCTCTGGTAATGCAAAAAAAAACCCAACAGCTTTTTGAAGCCACAACCTGTGGAGAGGGTGATTGTCTGCTGATTATCTGATCCTGGAGATCAAAGATCCCAGCTGTAAAAAGAAACAGGGTGATCTACTCAGTCTCTGTTCTGGCTCTGAATCTAGTTATGAGTCTAGTCTAGTCTGAGATAGTTATGAACTTGTAACCATGGGGAAAACCCAATTGTGAGATATGATGGACTAACACCTACTAGAGCCCAAGGCTGGAGTTGGGGTGATCTCTGGTAAGCTATTTTTAGCTTGCATGTAGGTTCTTTTAAAATTTTTAATAAGTTTTCTCTATAATCCTTTAACATTAAGAATAAATGTGCTTGCCTAGAAAGAGCTGTGTGGTAACGTAAAACTGTAGGCAATATGCTGGTCAAAACCTCTGGAAAGAAAGCAAAGCACATATGCTGGCCTTTAGGCAGTCTGGCTTGCTGGGGCGATTGCAGCTTTAAATATCCCTTCATCAGGAGGGAGTGAAACATGGATCTTCACCCAAGAGAGGTGACAGCTAGGAGCCAGGAGCCTAAAGTGAGTGCTATTAGTGGACCACAGAATAGAGGAGCAGATACTCTGAAACTGCAACACACAGCCACTTCTTCCAGGGCCAGTGCAAGGAAGTTTCGTGCCCTAGGCTAAACTTCCACCTTGCGCCCCCCCCAGCCCCCCTCCGCCCTGAGGCACCCCCCCACAGCAGCTCCCCCCCCCACCCTGAGGCGCCCCCCCTGCGGCAGCTCCCCCCCCAGCTCACCTCTGCTCCGCCTCCTCCCCGAGCCCGCCGGCCCCGCTCTAATTCTCCTCCCCTCCTAGGCTTGCGGCGCCAAACATCTGATTGGCACCGCAAGCCTGGGAGGCAGGAGAAGTGGAGCAGTGACGGCGTGCTCGTGGAGGGGGCATAGCAGAGGTGAGCTGGGGTGGGGAGCCCTGTGGCAGCTCCCCGCCCCCGCCCTGAGGCACCCCCGCGGCAGCTCCCCACTCCCCCAGCCCGGGGAGCCGTGCGGCAGCTCCCCACCCCAGCTCACCTCTGCTCTGCCTCCTCCCCGAGCACGCCGCCCCCACTCTAATTCTCCTCCCCTCCCAGGCTTGCGGTGCCAAACAGCTGATTGGCGCTGCAAGCCTGGGACGCGGGAGAAGTTGAGCGGCGACCGCGCGCTCGGGGAGGGGGCATAGGAATGCTGTAAAAAAAATTGGGGGCACCGCTTTTTGGCGCCCCCAAATCTTGGCGCCCTAGGCAACCGCCTAGTTTGCCTAAATGGTAGCACCGGCTCTGACTTCTTCATACCCCAGAAAGTGTTCAATACATTATATAAGAAGCTAAAACCACTGTTTGTGCCTGCCCTTCATTTAATTAGCCACCCACAATCTTTATTCTCTTCAAGGTAATCACATCAGTAAAAAAAAAAAAAAAAAAAAAAATCACACTGTCCAACCAGGAACATTTTATTGCAATGATATTTCAATGCAGGGCATTTAATACTCATTGCCACATATCTGATTTGGAGATGGAAACCTAAATCAAAACTATAGGTGTAATATAAAGAGTAAAGTTTTCATCATTAGAGCTGGACAATTAATATTTAAAAAGCATTTGCAAACATTTGTTTGATTAAAAACATGAAATACCCTGAATAATATTGGAAACCCGTTTTGTTGTCTTTTGCAAACATTTACATGAGCAAAAGTTTATTCAGAAAAAAATTGGGGAAAGAAAGTGCCACAGTTGTTCATACATACATGAAAACTAAAGTGAATATATTTGTAAAAGTATTCATGGCAGAATATACACACAGAGTCATGACAGGGTCATGGGCAGTCAGGCTTAGGGGTCAGAGCGGGAGTCAGGGTGAGTTGGGTACCAGAGGGCAACCGAGAATCAGAAGTCAAGAGACAGGCACGGTCAGGTTACCAGGAGGTCCGAGTCCGAGAGAAGCAAGAGAGCAAACCAGGAGTCAGGCATTAGTAGGCAGGCAGATTCAGAAGCCAGAATCTGGGATCTCTGAAGTGCAGGTTCTGAAACAAGACAGGCAGGCTGTCTGTATGTTGCTCGGACAACTCCCTATCACAGCTTTCTGGCTTACATACTGGTGCCAGCCAATCAGTGGGCTGCGAGAAGCTGCCACTCAGGTCCTGCTGGGTGGTACTTGCTGCGAGGCCCAGCCTCACTGGGTCCTCCCACAGGAGCCTAGGCTAAGTCTCCTGTAGTGATGTGGAAACATCAGTAGCCCAGAACTTCTGTGGTCCCAAGTTTTAACCCTGCAGGTTCTTATACACACACATCATTGTACATATATTCAAATCAGACACAGAGATATCTAAATATGCTCTCAAGCACTGCTAATGTATTCCCAGACTTTGGTAAAATACAGGTATTCATTTCATTTTCTGTTACTCCCGCCCTTTCCAAAAAGAGTCCTGTTTCAGTTTTGGAATTGATCCAACCAGAACAAATACTGTAAGAATACACAGTTGCCTTACATACCTTATATCTCCATTAATTTTCTTAATCCTTTTTCCACTGATCTACAAATCTTCTCAGTTGGTTTGACAGATATGGTACTTCTTGTTAAAAATTCTCCTTTAGTTTTTATATGAAGCTTCTTTACATCACATATTCTGTAAAGTTTGAGAATTAGTTTTAGAGATTTAGCATCCCATTGGCGGTACCTTCACTCAGCATAAAATGAGTATGCAGCCTTTGAAGTCATATGAAATTAGGTTCTTAATAATCTAGTCCACTAAGGGCTGACAGTTGCTACTGTCTGCAATTAACATAGTACATGTAATTTGGTCTTTGACCTCGATTATCACTTTTAAGCTTCGGATAAGAAAACACCAATTGGCCCAAACCCTAATCTACTCCATTTGCAGTCATGTAAAACCTGTGTTGTTCTGCAGCATGGAAGAAAGAGAAAGTAGCAGGGGGGAAGCCAGCCACAGGAATCCCCTCTTCTGGGTTCCACACTTCCCTGCACACCATGAAGCTGCAAAGTACAATACGAGAGGGCTGTCTTTACAATTTACAAGGGCAAGCTTGCAAAATAATTTTTTCAACATCCCTTAAATGTAACTACTGCTATGCACAAGCCTGACCTGAGAATATGGGGAGGATTAGAAAGAGGATTCTTTGGAAAACTTCCAGCGGACTCATCTTACATAAAACTTATTTTATTTCAACCCTTGTGATCTGTTTACATTGGCTCACCTTTTCAAGACAATCTTCACAAGGAAAAGGTCTAGCATCTTTCTTTTAAAATGAAACCTGAGACTTCCTCATATTTCTAATGTACTCAAATGAGAGGGGATTGTCATGAAGGCCTTTCCATTGTTTAAAGACCAGCTCTGGAAAGTGTTGGCTAGGGAGAAAGGATCATGGCTAATGAATCTTGGCCTACATATAGCTAGCTGATGGTTGCCAGGTGTCTGGTTTTAGACAATAAAAGTTCGGTCCACGGCGCAGTGGGGGCCCGGAACTAAGGCAAGCTTCCTGCCTGGCCTGGCTCCGCGCTGCCACTGCCCAAGTGCCGGCTCCATAGCTCCCATTGGCCAGAAACCGCAGGTGCGAGGGCAGCGTGCGGAGCCCCCTGGCCACACATCCACCGCAGGTAAGTGCCCCACACCTCCTCCTGCACCTCAGCCCCCTGCCCCAGCCCTGAGCCCACTCTTGCACCCCAAACCCCTTACTCCTGGCTCCCCCCCAGAGCCCACCCCTCCCCCCACACACACACCAACCCCCTGCCCCAGCCCTGAGCCCTCTTCTGCACCCCAAACCCCTCATCCCTGGCCCCACCCCAGAGTCCACAACCCCAGCTGGACCCCGTACCCGCTCCTGCACTCCGAAACTCTGAGTCCGGTTCTGTTCAATATCTTCATCAATGATTTAAATAATGGCATAGAGAGTACACTTATAAAGCTGGGAGGGCTTGCAAGTGCTTTGGAGGATAGAATTAAAATTCAAAATGATCAGGACAAACTGGAGAAATTGTTTGAAGTAAATAGGATGAAATTCAATAAGGACAAATGCAAAGTACTGCACTTAAGAAGGATCAATCAGTTGCATACATACAAAATGGGAAATGACTGCCTAGGAAGGAGTACTGTGGAAAGGGATCTGGGGGTCATAGTGGATCACAAGCTAAATATGAGTCAACAGTGTAACGCTGTTGCAAAAAAAGCAAACATCATTCTGAGATGTGTTAGCAGGACTTTTGTAAGCAAGACACGAAAAGTAATTCTTCCACTCTACTCTGCGCTGATTAGGCCTCAACTGGAGTATTGGGTCCAGTTCTGGGTGCCACATTTCAGGAAAGATGTGAACAAATTGGAGAAAGTCCAGAGAAGAGCAACAAAAATGATTAAAGGTCTAGAAAACATGACCTATGAGGGAAGATTGAAAAAAATGGGTTTGTTTAGTCTGGAGAAGAGAAGACTGAGAGGGGACGTGATAACAGTTTTCAAGTACATAAAATGTTGTTACAAGGGGGAGGGAGAAAATTGTTCCTCTTAACCTCTGAGGATAGAACAAGAAGCAATGGGCTTAAATTGCAGCAAGGGCGGTTTAGGTTGGACATTAGGAAAAACATCCTAACTGTCAGAGTGGTTAAGCACTGGAATAAATTGCCTAGGGAGGTTGTAGAATATCCATCATTGGGGATTTTTAAGAGCAGGTTGGACAAACACCTGTCAGGAATGGTCTAGAAAATACTTAGTCCTGCCTTGATTGCAGGGGACTGGACTAGATGACCTCTCGAGGTCCCTTCCAGTTCTATGATTCTAAGAACAAATCATGCCAAACCAACCTAATTTCCTTCTTTGACAGGGTTAGTGGCCTAGTGGATGAGAGGAAGGAGTAGACACACTCTATATTGATTTTAGTAAGACTTTGACACAGTAGCACATGAGAGATGGACAAGTTTACGAGTGTGACTGTATGATGGGGTTGCTTGTGATGGTGGGGTTCCACAGATCTGGGACTCACTTTTGTTTAGATCTTATGTTCCTAAAAGCTCACGATTCAGGGTTTCAGTCAGCCACTTGCAGAGGTCAGGAAGGTATTTTTTCTCCATCCAATGTATGGGTTTTGGTTTGTTTTTTTACTCCTGTGAAACATCAGAGAAGGCCATGGCTGAAGATGAGACATTGGACGGGCTGGGCCAGAGCTCTGAGGTCGCACCAAGCATTCCCTCTCTCTCATGTGCTTGGTTGGCTGGTTCTTACTCACATGGGTCTAACTGTTTGTTATCGACCTGGGGTCAGGGAGAAATTTCCCCCAGGTCTGGTTGACAGTTTTTTGTTTGTTTGTTTGTTTGTTTGTTTTTTAACTTTCTCTGCAGCATGTGCATGTGGGTCACTTGCCAGGATCATCTGGGCATATCTTGCTTAATCATTTCCCTATCATTGTGGGGGCCTAGGGCTTGCTGCACCTTAGTCCCTCCTATTCTTTGCTTATGGCACATAAAAATCTACTGTCCTGTGGGCTATAATACTTTGGTCTAATTTTGGTTGCTGAGTTTAGTGTTCAGATGAGAGATGTGTTGGTGGCCTGTGATGTGCAGATCAGACTACATGATCTAGATGGTGGTCCATTCTGGCCTTAACCTCTATGACTATAACAGTCTCATAAACAAACTAGAGAAATGTGGACTAGATGAAATTACTGCAAGGTGGACAACAGGTTGATACTCAAAGAGTAGTTATCAATGGTTCACCGTCAAACTGAGAGAACCTATCTAGTGGGGCCCCATAGGGGTCTTTCCTGGGCCCAATACAATTAATTATTTTTATTAATGGCTTGGAGAATGGAGTGGAGAGTATGCTTATTAAATTTGTGAATGACACCAAGTCAGGAGTGGTTGCAACCACTTTGGAGGACAGGAATAGAATTAAAAATTACCTTGACAAATTGGAGAATTGGTCTGAAATCAACAAGATTAATAAAGATTCAATAAAGACAAGTGCAAAGTACTACGCTCAGGAAGAAAAAATAAAATACACACCTATAAAGTGGGGAATAATTGGGCAGGCAGTATAACTGCAGAAAAAGATGTAGGGGTTATAGTGGATCACAAATGACATATGAGCCACCAATCAGATGCAGTTGCAAAAAAGACTAATATTCGTGGGGGTGTATTAAAGGGAGTGTTGTATATAAGACATGGGAAGTATTTATACCACTTTACTCAGCACTGGTGAGGCCTCAACTGGTCCTATTGTATCTAGTTTTGGGTGCCACACTTTAAGAAAGATGTGAATAAATTGGACAGGGTCCAAAAGACAGCTACAAAAATGATAAAATGTTTATAAAACCCAACCTATGAGGAAATGTTAAAAAACCTGGGTATGTTTAGTTTTGAAAAAAGAAAACTAAACTGCTCTAAAAAGGATGGTGATCAATTTTTCTCCATGTCCACTGAAAGTAGAACAAGAAGAAATGGGCTTAATCTGCAGCAAAGGATATTTAGGTTAGTTATTAGGAAAAACTTATAAGGATACTTAAGTTCTGTAACAGGCTTCCAAGGGAGATTGTGGAATCCCCATCATTGGAGCTTTTAAAGAAGTTAAACAAACACCTGTCAGAGATGGTCTAAGTATACTTGGTCCTGCCTCGCGCAGAAGGCTGGACTAGATAACCTCTCGAGGTTCCTTCCAAACCTATATTTTTATGATTCTATAATCTGTATGGCAAGGCTGTCCCTACCCATACGCAAAGTACGCAGCTGCGAAGGGCACCAGAAAATTTGGGGCACCACATTTCCTGGCGCCCTGCGCAGCTGCGTGCTGCTCCAGCCCCTGCTCCGGCTCTTCCCCATGGCCTCCGCCCCTGCTCCGCCCCAGCCCTGCCACTTCCTGCCCCTGCTCTGCCCCAGCCCCGCCCCCACTCCACCCCTTCCCGAAGCCCTGGCCCCTGATCCACCCCCACACCGCCTCTTCCCGCCCCTGCTCTGCCCCAGCCCCGCTCCCACTTCCCTGAGGACTGCTGCAGGGGTTGGCCCTGCACTCACCGTGTGGTAAGTGGAGCAACCTGGCTCTAGCCTGCTCCGATCCCCTAGCTCCCAGCCGCACCGCTGGTGAGTGCTGGGGAGTGGGGGGGGGGGGGTTACACTCCTACCCCCCAACGCTGGGAGCCAGGAGAGCAGAGCAGAGCGGGCTGGGGCCGGGGGGGTTCCCCCCTACCCCTCAGCCCCTCCCCCCGCGGAGGCCTGTGGCCCCACACAGCCCCCCCCCATGGGGGGCTGCGTAGGGCACCAAAATGGCTAGAGACGTCCCTGTCTGTATGCTGTCCATAAAGATACATCCTGTTTATTGATTCTTATGAGTTAGTCAATCTCATAGTGTCACTAGATAAAATATACAACATTGGTTCTGTAACAAGCAGAGCACTCATCCAGGACAATTTTTTTTAAGAGTCAACTAACAATCAGATTCATGACAGCAATGTAGTTTTATTGTACATGTAAATCTTAATTTTTACAGATACACCTCTACCCCGATATAACGCTGTCCTTGGGAGCCAGAAAATCTTACTGCATTGTAGGTGAAACCACATTATATCGAACTTGCTTTGATCCGTCGGAGTGCGCAGCCCCCCCCCCCCCCCCCAGAGCACTGCTTTACCGCGTTATATCCAAATTCGTGTTATATCGGGTCACGTTATATCGGGGTAGAGGTGTATATAACTATAAATGAATTGTAAATAACTATAAAACCCTATAATTTATAAACTATAAATGAAATCATAAGTTTGCTGTACATTTGTGATGATACACTATAAATGACGGCAAAAAAAAGCTCATCAGTGTTAGAAATACTGATGCAGTATTTGTAGATATTTATTTTCTGACCCAAAAAGTCTTTCTCCCCCAACCCTCCTACCCCCCAAAAAAGGAGATTGTGGCCAAAATGTAGAAAAAAACAGTAGTCAGCAGAATAATTTCAGGTAACTGAATGACTGGTTTTATAAGAAAAAGGGTTTTGTTGTTGTTTTTACTGCAATTCACTTCTAAGTTTTTATTTGAAGTGAACAAGGTCAATTTGCAATACGTTGCTGGAATACTAATCATATTTAGTACTGACACCTATTATGCATTGTCAAAGTTACCTTCTTTTCTTTGTAGTTTCTCAACATAATCTGTATTATTTATTTTCAAATGTTTTAAAAGAAATCCCAGAAATCTAGAAGTATTATAGTAGCACTGTTCACACTACTTTAAGGTTTTGTCAGTACTTATAAGCCTCTACTTTCATGGGTTCATAACTAGACCATAAAAATTCACTCCAGTGTTTGGCTTGACATATAAATACTCATCTTGGGAGTCTTTTTATTTTAAATTTCCGGAACTTATATTTATATATTTAAGTTATAGAAAAATATTTTAAAATTAACCTGTTTTGAGTGAATCTCTTCTAGGTCCTCTTACTAAAAAATATACAACATGACATTTTGGCGTATAATGGACCCAGCCTTTTTGTACAAAAAAATAATTTAAAAAAATCTGTTAGTTTTTAAAGATATACAATAGTAATAATACTCCAAAATTGTAATATGGCTAATCTCAAAAGCCTGAGCTTAGTTTTTTTCCTTATGCTTGCCTCAGAGAAATGAGTTTCCCTTGTGTAAAGAAGCCAGGTGATCGTGCATAAACAGAGCAGTATTGACTTGGTCTATTTACAGGAGTGCTGGAACAATTTGTATAATGGGGGTGCTGAGAGCCCTTGAATCAAACTGTAAACGCTGAATATTATGGAAACCACTTCAAGCCAGGGGGCACAGCACCCCCCCCCACACCCCTAGTTCCAGCTTCTATGTCCATTTATGCATGTGAGTAGTATGAAACACATAACCTTTCCCAATAATAAAAAATGAGTTCTCCTGCTTCTTCCTCCATTCAGGTTATTTACAAGAAGGAAAGGAATAAACATCCTTGGTCGCAGAGCTCCTGACTTTTGGCTTTCGTTATATACTCTCTTTACCGGACACTGAATGCCCCCTATACCTTCTCTCTTCTTTTAAATCCTTCCTTAAAGCACAAACCTTCCAAAAGGTCTATTAAGCATGGGTCTCATCTCAAGTAAGTGACTACTAGAAGCAAGGCATAAATTAGCCTAACTATCTGTGACATACTTGGCATTGTAGTTCCTGAGGATTTGTCAAGTATTTGCCAGCAAACATCCCATATGCAGTTTATTACAGGCAGGGCTGGTAGCATCATGTCTTAGTAAGATTGCCTGACTCCTCTGATTCTAACACCTCATTTTCAGTTGCTTATAAGATCAAAAAGTATTTCAAATACATTAGAAGCAAGAGAAAGAGGAAGGGAAATGTAGGTCTACTTAGCAGGGAAGGTAACATCAAGAAGGCTGAGGTGTTTAATGCCTATTTTGCTTCAGTCTTCACTAAAAAGGTCAGTGGTGACCAGATACATAACAATTAATATTAGCCATGAAGAAGAAAGGCAAGCCAAAACAGGGAAAGAAAAGATTAAAGAACTTTAGATTAGTTAGATGTGTTCAAGTCAACTGGGCCTGATAAAATTCATCCTAGGATACTTAAGGAACCAGCAGAAGCAATCTCAGAACCATTACCAATTATCTTTGAGAACACATGTAGGATGTGTGAGGTCCCAGAGGGTTGTAGAAGGACAAATATAGTACCTATTTTTAAAAAGGGGGGGGGAGAAGGACCCAGGGAATTATAGACCAGTCAGCCTAACTTCAATACCTGGAAGATACTTTAAACAATTATTGAACAATTAATTTGTGACAGCCTAGAGGATCACAGGGTTATAAGGAATAAGCAATTATGAATTTGTCAAGTACAAATCATGCCAGACCAACCTAATTTCCATCTTTGATGGGGTTACTGGCCTAGTGGACAGTGGAACAGTCACACATGACACTCTCATAAGCAAATTAGGGAAATTTGGTCTAGATGAAAATACTATAAGGTGGGTGCACAACTGGTTGAAAGACTACTCAAAGAATAGTTATCGATGGTTTGCTGTCAAACTGGTAGAAAATATCTAGTGGGATCCCATAGGGGTCTTTTCTGTGTCTGAGACAATTCAACATTTTCACTAATTACTTGCATAATGGAGTGGAGAGTATGCTTATAAAATTTGTGAATGGCACCAAGTCAGGAGTGGTTGTACGAGGTATGGAGGATAGGATTAGAGTTAAAAATTACCTTGACAAATTGGAGAATTCATCTGAAATCAACAAGATTAAATTCAATAAAGACAAGCACAAATTCTACACTTAGGAAGAAAAACATCAAATGCACAAATACAAAATTGGAATGATAGGTTGAGTGGCAGTAGTTCTGAAAAAGATCTGTGGGGTATAGTGGATCACTAATTGAATATGAGTTAACAATGTGATGCAATTGCAAAAAAGACTAATATTTTGGAGCTATATTAACAGGAGAGTTTTATATAAAAAATGGGAGGTAATTGCCCCTACTCAATTATGTAATGGTGAGACTTCAGCCTGAGTACTGTGTCCAATTCTGGGCACAAGTGGCTAAACTATAGAGAGTCCAGCTAAAAATAATGATAGAAAGTTTAGAATACCTAACCTATGAGGAAAGGTTTAAAAAACTGGACAGGTTTAGTCTTGAAAAAAAGACAACTGAGGGTGGACCGGTTGAGGGCTTTTCTAAAGAGGGGGTGATCACTTGTACTCTATGTCCACTGAAGGTAGGACAAGGAGTAATGAGCTTAATCTGCAGAGAGGGAGGTTTAGGTTAGATATTAGGAAAATCTTTTTAACTATAAGGGTAGTTCATCTCTGCAATAGGCTTCCAAGGGAGGTTGTGGAATACCCATCATTGGAGGTTTTTAAGACCAGGACAAAACACCTGTCAGGGATGGTCTAGGTTAACTTGGTCCTGCCTCAGGTCTCTTACAATCCTGCATTGCTATGGTTCTATGATAGCTTTACCAAACATTAATAATTCAGGCTGAAATTTTCCATGCCAGGTGTCTGCTTCAGATTGACCCTTTTTTTAAATTTCAGACAAAACAGTTCAGCCTTTTCTCAGAATGAAGCTATGGAAAATAAGTTGCATTTCAATGTTTAAAAAATTCTGGCAACCTTTGATTTGGAAAGCTGTAGAGCCACAATTCTTTGGAGCAGGGGCTAGAAATTTGGCATGGGAGTGGCCTTGGTGTGAGGGATATGTCTTTGGCCATTCATGTGAAAATCTATTCACATTTGGACAAATTATAAGCCTTTGAAAAAAATAATATTTTACACATGCTCAATAGAGACTTGCTAGATTTTAACAGCTAAACTGTCCAAAGATTGAACAAGCTCAATATTCTCATATCTCCTAGTGCTCACCATGCTGCATGTGCCTCATCTCTACAGAGCAACTGAGCACGGTCCATCTGCTCATAGTTCCTGCATGTGACAGGAGTGCACATGCACTGTCCCCACAGAGCAACTAAGTATGATCACTCCATCCCAGGTATATAGAAGCAAAGCCAGACTTTAACTGTAATGGCTGCTCCCGGTTCTTGGGCTGATTTAGGGCTGGGCACTGCAATGGAAAGCAGGAAGCCTGTCTCTCTTGTGCCATCCATGTCCCCCAGCTGGCACCCAGACAGTGTGCAGGAGGAAATCATCTTATTCAAATGAAGAGGGGACAAGAACTAGAGTGAAGAAGGGAAGGCTGGGGGAAAGTAAATTGGAACAAGGAACCTGGGGGCAGTAACTGGAAATGGAGGCTGGCACTGAGCGTGGAGATTGGGACTGGGCATGGAGACTAGGATTAGAAGCCAAGGTGGGGAAAACAGTGAGGAATATGGGAGGAGCTGAAATTAGATGAGGAGCTGGGGAGAGACTGGGACTGGCTGGGCAAGGAGCTTGGAATCAGTGAGGTGGGAGATATATATGGGGGGAGGGGTGACAGCTCTGACAAGGAGTTGGGGCACAGGGGAAAAAACTGTGACTGACTGGGCAAAGACGCTGAGAGAGGGTGAGAAGCCCAGGGAGGGAGTCTGGCATTGGGAGCCATTGGGGATGGAGTGTCTGGATGGAGGTTGGTGAGTGGAGACTAAGGTGGGGAGAGTGATAGATTGGGGAGCTGGGTGGGATAGAGTTGGGGCTGCCAGGGCAAGGAGACTGAGAATAAAGAGGGGGTAACTGGGAATGGCTGGTCCAGGAGACTGAGCATGGGAGGGAGACTGAGACCGGCTAGGTGAGCAGAATGGGACTGAAATGAGGGGCCAGTGGTGGGATAAAGACAGCACTAGAACAGGATTGGGACAGGTTGGAGGCCAGAAGAGGTCATGCTTGTGGGGGGAAATGGGCAGAAGAATCTGTGCCCACTATAACACATTCCCCTCCAGAGCCTGGAATAGAACCAAGAATACTGAGTCTTAGCATTTCACTGTGTCAGCAAATATCTGTTGAAGCCCACTGGCAAAGTATGCCACCCCCCGCTAGAGCCGTTCCACAAAGAGGATGACATCCCACTATTACTATCAGTTATTCCATTAGTTCAAGAGACAGAGGTCTGTGCAGTGGATCTAAAGGTTCAAACCCTGCTGATTAATCATGTGGGTGTTAATACAGAATTGTTTTGTCAAAATGGTGTTCTGATTAAAAATGCCATTTTCACCAAAATCAAAATATTTTGAAAAACTTGTCAATTTTGAGAAAAATTCCTGCAAGAATTTTTTTAAAACAATGTTTTGGTTTTGAATTTGGAATTTTTGTTTCTTTTTTTTGTATGGGTTTCTCATTTTGATATCATTTACATTACTTCATGACAATATAGTATGTGATCATGTAATCAAAAACTGTATCACAATGCATACAAACAAGGTTGCACAGGCAAACTTAATTGTGGAATTTCCTCACTTTTGAGTGCTTGACTTCGCAGTCTTATTAATGTTCTTTTAATGTATTTTTGTATATAATAAATATATATATCCAGGAGACTGGAATGAAATCAGGGGGTCAGTTTGCTTTCAGTTGCATTAATTCCCTCACCTACATATTGTCCATTTAGAGTTTAAACTCTTCAGGGAAGAGTCTCATGTTTTTGTGTAGTACCTCCGTTAGCATACATCTGACTTTATAAAAATAATAAATTAATAGTAACACTGTCTACTCTTTGTATTGCCTATTTTCATACATAAGTTTTTACTACACTGCTTTGCAGTAGCTTAGCTGCTTTTCTGGTAGGACGTCTGCTGTCTACCCATAACAGCTTATTTGGTGGGATCTAGGGGCTAGGACACTCAGCTAGGAGTAAGGAAACCTGGGTTCTATTCCTTTGTCTACCATTGACCTGTTATCTGACTTTCAACAAATCACTCCACCTCATTTTCCCCTAATTGCAAAATGGGGATGATAACACTTATCCTCCTCTGTAATGCATTATGTAGGAGTTATGTGGTATCATTACCCTATTAGCTCCCACTTTTGTCATTTCACTCTCTGAAAAAGGAATGGTCTAATGTGCTTCCTCATAGCTTTTTCCAGCAAATGTGAGACACCAGACTTTACTCTTTGGAATAAGGACCCAAAATATGCAAGACAACACCAGATGACAGAACAAGAGTCTTACAATTATTTGGCATTTAAGTAAATATAGAACGTTTGTACTTGTTAATCTCAGTTAAAGATTTTTGTATTTTTATGACAATAAATAATAGAGAATTAAATGATGTCAGGGATCTAATCTTGTAAGGTGCGGAGCATCGTCAACCCTATTGATTTCAGCACATCACAAGTGATGTTCAGCATCTTGCAGGATTGGGCTGCAGGGAAAGAGGGAAACTAGAGTCCAATCCAAGCTGGGCCCTTCCTGATGAAGTACTTTCAGTTTATGGGGATCAGGCTAGCTGGAAGAGGCACACAAACACTTCTCCCAAACTGAAACTTAGATTTCATTCCCATTCTTTGCATATATTTTTAAGCTGCCTATGGACCTTGTCCAAAGCCCTTTGAAGTTGATGGAAAAACTCCAATTGATTTCAACAGTCTTTTGATCAAATCCTAAGTTTCTATTTAATAGAGAACACTTGATAACTTGTCACTTTGATAGAATACCATGTATTTGATTTGTGGAATAAAATACAGGATCTTCCTCAACCATTAACATGAGATACTCTTGCTATCTCCTTTGGCTGCAACAGATTAAAATCCTATTTAAAGACGACGTTATTACTGAAACTGTACAGTCTATAGGATCAATTCTGCATTCCATCACAGAGTGCAAGGAAAGCTGAATCTGGGCTTGGTGTAAATATCATCACTGGCGTAACACAAACTGACAAAAGCCAGGAAATTCAAAATAGAAGCTGACACCAAACTTGCAGGCTATTCTTCCCACCCACCCCCCAAACAATGAGTTAAGAATGGAACATAAGTGAACATTATATTTTTTGACTTCTGTGTGTTGAATGCACAGCATAAGTATTGGGTCAAAGCACATTCTCCTGATTTGGCTCAGTCCTACCACCTGAAAGTTCAAAAGATCAGAGGCCCTCATCACCACGAATAAACTGGAAGTTTTAAAAATTGTAATTGGTATTTCTGAGACAGCTGCTGGTGGCAGCCATCTTGCTAAAAAATTGTATCATTTGTGGCACCAGCAATATGGGAGCTCATTTTAATAGACTCTAATCAAGTTTCAGCCTGCTGTGCTATTGCTTTAGCAGTCAGAAGAAAGGGATTATTATGCAGTACTACAGGAATTGTTTAATTTTTAAAATGTAAAACTATTTTTCTGAATGCTGAACCAACACTGTAGCAAGTAGGGGAATTTATTTACTCACTCCTAAACAGAAGTCTCCTGCTGCCTGTGTCACTTTTAGCAAAAAAGTTGCCAAAGAAGCTGGCTTAGAAGTGCCAATTAGTTTTTAAAACCCTGCAATTGCAAATACACAGTGATTTCAATGAACTTGAACTTTCATATTTCTGGGTTAGGCTGAGCAAAAACATAGGCCCTGATTCTTGAGCCTGGCTGAGCTGCACTAAATATAGGACTTGTGGGGAGAAAGTTGGCTTTGTAATTCCTCAACTCTGGGGCCAGCTAGGGGCTGGTTCAGCCCCCAGCGTAAATTAGAGGAACCTCAGGACTGTTCTAACTTATGCCCAACTACCAATGGTCCCAAAGGGTCATTCTGCAGCCACTTCTCTACTTCACAGGGGAGTTGCGAGGATAAATCTTTTAAAGATAGTGAGCCACTCAGTAATTACTACAGTGTGGAAAAGTGATTCACCAGCCAGGCGCTGCCTTGTGAGTAGGAGCAGCATTGCAGTGTTTTGTACTCTGTAGTCCCCCCGACAAGGTCCACAACTGCTCCCCATTGCCTTGTGACTTGGCCCACTGGCTGGGTCACTTTTGGTCTTGCCCCTTTAAGGGTAAATCAGGGTTTTCACCCAAGAGTCCCAGGGCCAATAGTCCTTCTGGTCCCTTGTGTCTGTGGTCTTCCAACTAATCTTCCCAGTGAGGCGATAGGGGAACCAAGTCCCTCCCTCTACCCAGGGTTCCAGCCCAGGAACTCCTGTGGCAAGTGGTTAAGGTCTGTCTGGTCAGACCGCCTGCTTATTTCTGGGACTACTTCCAATATCCACCTTCTCCTTGGGGTGGGGACCTCTTAATTCTCCACAGGAGCCTGTCTGGGGCCTAGCCCCTCATCTTACTTCTCAAGGTAACAAAAGAAAATAAACTAAATTAACAGAAATAAAGACTGGCTCCAACTTCTCTCTCCTATCCAGATCTTCCAGCTATCTCTTGCTGCTCTGTGTCCATAGTCAATCTAAGCTTGGGTCTATGTCGTGCTCCTCTTTGGGAGAGGAGGATGACAGGTCTGTCCATCTCCCCAGACTGGGGCCTGTTGAACAGAGCTTCTCCCTTTTTAAGTCTCTTCCTCCAAGATTAGCATGCCTCACAGGTGTGGTAGGGCTGCCTGAACCCAAAGCTGCTCTTTTTAACCCCTTCTTGCCTGGTTTGGGGTTTGTCATAGGGAGCCATATAAGTACCTAAGAGCTTACCGATATGGGAAAGGTATTGCGATCTTAGCTAAAGTGAGAATTTAAACCAACCATGTGGACACTCTTTTTCCACACTGAAAGTGCCTTTGTAAGGTTTAGCTTAATCCACTTTGGAAATGCAGAATAGCTATTGCACTTTAACTTTGAAGTAGATTAAGCTAAACCACACAAAGGGACTTTTAATGCAGAATAAGAGTGCCCACAAAGAGAGCTACTGCAGAATAGCTATTCCCCCAAGGAGACAATGGGGGGAGGGAGAGAGAGAGAGATGTAATATGACCACACATCTTATGCCAAAATCTGTAAAGAAAGTGGTATAAAGAGATTACCTTAGATTGACACCAACCAGGGATTCTCCCGACACTCAGGGAAATCTCCACACAATTAGCTGGGCTGACATTGTAGTTCCTTTGTATCATTGGGACTATAGTATAGAGGAGAATCCATCTTGTAGTCATTTATTTTAAGGGGACATCATCAATTTAAAATCCAGCCAATTTGAAAAGCGGAGTTTGAAAGCAGTTTCATGTATTAGATTTGACCATCAGTCTACCTTCCAATTTTCTTCCAGTTTTACAATCAAATTTTTAAAAAAATGTTTCCCCCTTCCCTGTTGTTGTATGAAGATCCACACAATCAACAAGGGGAACTGACTTGACAAGAAACTCAATAATACTAATTCACTGAAAATCCAGTCAAGAGACAAAGTAAACAAACTAAATAATAGATTACTATTTTCTCTATAACTTCTTCAGTTCTAGTTATCTTAGGTGTACTAATACTAGGTATAAACAGTTCAGGTAGAATTTTTTTTTTTTTATATTGACAGTGTCCTTTGAAAATAGGATGTTTTTTAGTAAAGACTTTCCTTCAAAAATAATAATTCAGCTTGTATTCTTTATATTCTTCTGCTCTTCTTACAAAATTCATCAACATTACTAAATGCGATATATTCAGAGGAATTCAATATTTTTCATTTATATATAAACTTGAAAGGATTAGATTTTTATCAGTAAATGTTGACAAATGTCAATTTCACCTTACACATACAAATCGACAAAAAAATATTTCCAACGAAAACTTAATTTTCAGATAAACAGGTAAGAAAAATACTGCTTGAGAATGTAGAGTTTCATTTAAGGATATTTGCTTTGTATATTTTGACGTGAAGTTGACAACTTGTGTTTTAATAATTAAAAATCTTTAGGTTTTTTTAATCTCAACATCTATGGTCATTAAATAAATTAGATCACCCGACCCCCTAATTTCTCACAACTCTGGAAAAGTAAACAGATATAAATTTAAAAAGCTAAAAAAACCCATCAAAATTATTTAAAAATAAACATTGAATTCTGCCTAACCTATTCCCAGAAGTTTTCCCTCTGTTCATGAAAAATTGTTGTCATAGAGAGTTTTATTTGCATAGATTACCTACCCACAGTTCCTCTCGTGACAGTTGATGAATCACCATAACTATAGAGGATCTTGATTTCAGGAGATAGTGAGCTCAGAGAGGGAAAAGACTTCTTACTCATTTCCACACAACCAGGACTCTGCTCAAAGATCTGAAGTGTTCTTGGCTTCCTTCTTGTGATTACTTCACAGTAAGAGACAACATAGATCAAGAACTCCATGGTGAGATGACTAAGGACCTTGCTGCGAAAAACATTGCAGACAACAACAGCAGAGCTAAGTAGACTCTAGTGATACCCTTCCTACCTAGCAGCTTAATAAAGCTGAATTACAAAACTGGATTAAGTGGTGGCTCCACCAAGTAGGACCAGACAAACAGCAACCTTGGGACTGAAGACAGACTTGCAAAAAAGAAACATACTTGGACTACTGCACTGATCCAAACTGGTCAGTGGGGCTTGGTGGATGGATAAGATCGTGTGGTCAAGAGATTGTTACCTGTGGGACATCTCACCAGTGAGTGGGAAAGTAGTTAGATGGACTATTGCCAAAGTTACCAGAAGAAAGAATGCAGCTTACTCTATTTGCATATACAATCTTGTTGCTGGGTTTTCAAACGTTATGACTATGTTCCTTTTCCCATAATAAAGACTTCCTTGTTTGTACACCGTTTCAGAGTGCTCAAGAATGGGGAAATTCTTCCTGTAATGGGTGCATAGGGAGGTGTGTTTAGTTTTCCCAGGTTTTGGAAGGGATTTGGGGGTGGGAGGGTCATGACAGTTTAGCTATCTGTCAAGAAGGACACTATATATTGAACCTGGCCCTTTTTGATGCCTTTATCTACCTGACAAAAGAGTTACATATGCAAGATTTTCCTGTAAAATATTTATTGGTTTAGAGAATGATCTAGCTATTACATTTCTAAGAGCAGAAATGTAACTATATATGTGTCAGAAGAAAATATGCTACATTGAGATGATATATTAATTGTTTATTTTATCAAATTTTGAAATAACATGATGATTTTAGCCACTGATATGGCCCATTGTGTCACTCTGATAGTGCAAAGGGGATGTAAAACAGCTGGCAAAAGCGAATCCCCAGGTAGTATAGATACAGTATAGTTGTCTCTACATCAGTGGTTTTCAAACTTTTTTTCTGGGGACCCAGCTGAAGAAAATTGTTGATACCCGCAACCCAATGGAGCCGGGGATGAGGGGCTTGGAGTGTGGGAGGGGACTGGGGCAGAGGGTTGGGGTGTGGGAGGGGATCAGGGCTCTGGGCTGGGGGTGTAGGCTCTGGAGTGGGGCCAGAGATGAGGGGTTTGGGGTGCAGGAAGGGATTCTGGGTTGGGGGGGCTCAGGGCTGGGGCAGGGGGTTGGAGTGCGGGAGGGGGTCATAGCTCTGGGCTGGAGCTGGGGATGAGCAGCTTGGGGTGCAGGAGGGGCTCCAGATTGGGGGGGGCTCAGGACTGGGGTGCGGGAGGGGGTCAGGGCTGGGGGGTTTGGGGTGAAGGAGGAGCTCCAGGTTTGGGGAGGCTCAGGGTTGGGCCAAGGGATTGGGGCACGGGCATGGACTTACCCCCAGCGGCTCAGGGGCACAGCCGGGGTGCACTGTGGACCGTGCTGCACCGCGAAAGTAGCCAGCAGCAGGTCTGGCTCCTAGGTGGAGGCACACAAGGAGCTCCGCGCGACTCTCGCCCATAAGCACTGCCCCCTCCAGTTCCCATTGACTGGCAACCGGCCAATGGGAGTCCGGAGCTGGTGCTTGCGGCATGGGGGAGTGCATGGAGCCCCATGGTCCCACTGCCTAGAAGCCGGACTGCTGCTGGCTACTTACAGGGTACGGTGCGGTGTTGGAGCAGGTAGGCACTAGGCTGCCTTAGCTTGGCAGCACCGCTGACAGGACATATAACAACCAGAGCAAGGCGACCCAGCACCTTACATGCCGCAACCCAGTACTGGGTTACCACCCACGGATTGAAAAACACTGCTCTACATCATCTTCCTTTGTAGAAACTGGCACAGAAGGAAAGTGAGGGATTGGTATGAGGCAAGGGGAATATTGACTCTAGATGACTCCTGGCTGGCATAATGGCCTTTGGTAGCTATTACCAGCTGGCATAATTTAGGGGATGGCACCAAGATCAGGGGAGCAGAAATGTGGCATTAAACCCTTTTTATCCCTTACTTCCATACCAAAATATTTCATCAAGTTAAAAGGAGCTGAGGTTACATCTTGATACAAGCTGCACACGCTGCAATAAAATCTGAGGCACAAAGTTAAAATTCAAGGCATTTGAAAAACTATTCAAAACTTTACAAAACTACCACTATTTAAACTGTTTACAGCAAACTGTGCTTTAAAAAAAAAAAAAAAAAAAACCAATGCACATAAAAAAGAATTAGGTTGGTGATGAACACCTAATCTGAATGCAGGAAGACGGAGGACACTAAACAACTCAGATTAATCTAGAGAAATTGGTTATTTCTCCAGTATCTTTTTGTAATCTAGTAATGTATTATATTACCCAATTATCCCAGGCAGGCAGGTTGCTATTTCCTACCTTGTCCAAGAGGAGTAGAATTAAAGAGCATCTCCTGAAATTACAGCTTTTAAAACTGAATTATATTATTTTGTATAGGGCCTGTCCGTGCTTTTACAAATTGTTAATCTACTGAATGTTTTCACATTTGATACACAATTTTTATTTACAAGCAATGTGAATTCATTAGCTAGATGTAACTGATAGTTATTATCCATAAATTTCTTGCTGTCCCCTAGGACTGAAATGAAAATAAGATGCTGCATCTCTAAAAGCCTTCTTAAAAGGATTATTTATAACTAAACATTTGGTAAATTGACACTACTGTAACAATGAATCATGTCCTCCCAAATTTGAATCATATCCTATTACACATCCGAAGACTGGATGATTTAGATGTTATGGATTTTTCCAACCCCTTGATTGCTAGTTCCAATCTAGGAGGCCTTTCATATTAATGTTGATGATGTTTTTGACAGGAACATTTCTAAGGTCCAAGATGAACTCTGTAGTCACTTCTGATGAGAGAATGAGAGACCTGAACTGGTCTGGAAGTGGACATCTAGGATATGTCTACATGGCAAGCAGAAACCCACGGCAGTGAATCTCAGAGCCCGGGTCTACAGACTCAAGCTTGAGCTACGGAGATAAAAATAGCTATGTAAATGTCAGGGCTTGGGATGGAACTTAGGCTCTGAAACCAACCCTCATCACTGGGCTTCAGAGCCTGAATGCAAGCCTGAGCCTGAGTGTCTACATTGCTATTTTTAGCATGAGCCCCACAAGCTCAAGTCTGTAGACCCAGGCTTTGAAACTCACTGCCTCAGGTTTCTTTTTACTGTGTAAATATACCCTTAGGGTGCACCTATGCAGGAAAAAAAAATGCAGAGCCTGGTCAACTAACCTGGATTCACAGGGCTCATGCTATGGGGCTAAAAATAGCCATGTAGACTTTTGGGCTCAGGCTGGAGCCCAGGCTCCAAGAGCCTTCCAGGTTTCAGAGGCCAGGCTGCAGTCCAAGCTCAAATGTCTACACGGCTATTTTTAGCCCCAGGGAACCTGAGTCAGTTGACCCAGGCTCTGAGACGCTCTGCCTTGGGTCTTCTTTTGCTACGTAGATATATCCTTATACACAATTTCATTCTCCTAAAACATCCAAAAAGTTTGGTTTTCTTTCCAATGTAGAACAAAAACAAATTTAAAAATCTTGAAAGTTGTCACAAAATAGAATTGTCCTCCTCTGGCTAGCTCTAGTAATGAAATGGTGGTCTTATGACTCAGTATGGTGTCTATATCACAAAAACAACACCATGGATGGCAATAAAATGACTACTGGTAATCACAGCATCGAGGTTAAGGACTGAGTCTGCATGGAAGGTGAACTAACCTTTACACCCTGTAAAGGGTTCGTGCCGGGGCTCGACCCTCCTGGGCAGGAGGGGAGCCACACCGACTCCCTACTGACAGAACAAGCAACCAGTTAGCTCAGGACTCAGGCCCTCTGGTGCAGGGGCTGAGCAAACAACAGTTAAGGGGCCCAGGCCCTCTGGTGCAGGGGCTGGGCAAACAAGCAGTTCAGGAGCCCAAGCCCTCTGGAGCAGGGGCTGGGCAGGCAAACAGTTCAGGAGCCCAGGCCCTCTGGTGCAGGGGCTGGGCCAACAATCAGTTCAGGAAGGCCCAGGCCCTGGATCAGGGCTGGGCACACACAGTCACAGCTCAGGCCCTTGGATGCAGGGGCTGAGCAGACACACAGTTAGGGAGCTCAGGCCCCCTTTGTGCAGGGGCTGAGCAACACTCACTCGGGGTTAAGCCCTGGCTCCGATACCAGAGCGTTGGGTGAGGGGGAAGCCTGCCACCCGTGAGCGGGGGTGGCAGGGGGGAACGCAGGCCCACCCACTCCACTGCGTTCCAGCCCGGGGCCCTAGCAGCGGTTACTGCCGCTGCCGGTCAGTGGGGTATCCTGACCGAAACACACTGACATTGGCTCACATGCGTCTGCAGCCTGACCGGGGTCGGCTACCCCCGGGCTACTTCCAAGATCCCCCTCAGGGCCTACCTCGTCCGTGGCACCGGGCCCGGTCCAGTCCACCAGCATGGGCTCCTCTCAGCCGGGGCTTGGTGGCAGGTCCAGCAGCTCCGTCGGGAAATCCGGCCAATTGCACTCGGGCGGCTCCTCCGGGTAACAGCAGGGGCGGAGGGGCTCCGGCGCGGTCTCGTCTTCGGGGTCGTGTGGGGGAGTTCCACGGGCTCCTCCCAGCGACGGGAGGGGACGGGCTCCGGCGGCTCCTCCTCGTAGTGGGCCCGGGGTAACTCCGGCCAGTTAGGGCAATGGCCTTGGAGGTCTCCCGGCCAGGAGCTCCCTGCCGCACGTCTGCTCCCCGCGGAGGCTGGGCCCAGACTGAGTTCCGGCGGCCGGCCTTTATATTTCCTGTCCCGCCCCTTGACTTCCGGGTGGCGGGAACAGGCGGCGATGGCTCCGCCCACTCGGGGGCCTGCAAGGGTGCTCCCTCTTCTGGGCAGGAGGAGAGCCACACCGACTCACTACACACCCCCTAGAGGTAACCATCTCCTGATCAAGTTAAGATGCAATGTCAGGATAACATGAGAGTTGGTACTACATTCATGTTTCAGAACCAGTTTACAAATCTTCAGTGTTCCATTATATTTTTCCCACTTACCTTTCCTTGATGCTTAGTTAGTGTAGGCAAGGAATGCATTTCCCCAGCCTTCAAAGGTAGTAGGAACCTGGAAAGCCATGTCCACAATATCCCCTAGGAAAAGGGGATAAAAGAGCTTCCCCGAACCATCTTTTTAGAAACTTCCCTAAGTGCTTCAGAATTTTTAAGTGCTTCAGGGTTTTAAAAGATTCAGTGACAATTGAAACATTAACTAGGTCTAATGACCTGTAATTATCCTGAGGAAGTCCTTGTGGTCTTTAAGTTCATGCCTCTTCTGCCACAGAAGTACAGACCAACAATATGAACAGTACAGGACATTTTCCCTATGTCATTCCCAATAGTGTTTTATCTCAGAAATCTTTGCCTTAACTATTGCCTTTAATATTAATAGTGAACATTTATATACACTTTCCATCTTCAAAGTACTCTGAAGACATTCATTGATTAATTCTCACAACAGCCCCAATAAGGTGCAAGTAGTTTTATCCAATTTCACTCACAGGCAAATCGAGGGAGAGAGAGTTTAAGTGACTTGCCCAAGCACACTCTATGAAATCCGTACAAGAAGTAGGATTAGAACTCAGAAATACCTAATTTCCAATACACCACATTGTTCTCCAGCGGTAACCTTTTCAATGCCTAATTATTCACACTGCTCAGGATATTTTCCTAAAGACTAATCTGAATGTTTCAATTTTTAGCTGGAGGCCATTACTTCTTGGTTTACCATCTTCAGATAATGTGAATAATTCTATTCCTTCCTTGATATGATTTCCCTGAAGATATTTATACAGTGTTATGTTCTCCCTAATCTCTTGTTTTCCAGATTGCATAAATTAAGCTCCTTCAAGTCTCTTTTCATATGTCATGTGGCCCAGTCTTTGTAGTGGTCTACTTGCTATTTCTCTTAATTTTCTTTAGGTTTTAATATTCTTAGTAGGGAGCAACGACTGGAGCTGTGCAAAGAATTATAGTAAGAATGGTTGGAACTGGTGTCTGAGCTGAGGAAGATATAAATTTGATAGCCTTTCTAGATTAGCAATTTCTTCAGAAAAAGGATCTCTTCCTGAGGACAAATTTGACTACACGAAATGCTAGAAATAATGACACAAAATCTGCCATGACTCAGACCCCACATCACCCTACTAAAATCATTGGGGCTATAAGGAATTTAATCCCATGGAAGTTTCATGTACACCTCTGAGGGGAGAATATGGCCCAGTAAATTATTTCTTTTGTCAATTTTTTGGGGGGCGGGGAACAATAGAAGTTCACTTGTTTACTAATAGGTTTATTTAAAAACTCCAAAATGAGAATCTTGCTTGTGTACTGATTAGTGAAGCCACAGATAATGTAAATGGAGAAAACAGCTCTTCCATGAAAGAAAGCTCTCTCGTGCATCTTGTGTCAGCAGAATTCACAAATGACTACCTCTCTTGTTTCCAGTGAAGTGACAATATAATTCTGTTTTCCCACATTCCCACTTCCTCCTCCCTACCTCTTCTTGATGTAAAATTCAACAGGGAAGGTTAGGGAAACATTTTGCTTGTTTTGTTCATTTTGCATGCATATCACCAAATGGAAAACAAAGCTCACATAATATACTACATGTTCCAAACATCAGTGCTGCTCATTATAGTCATTATGGAAAGTTATTAATTTGGTGACTTCTAAACTTAAAACCTCATTGGCTTATGTCCTTATCCAATCCCACAATGGCCATAATAAATCAATCTTTTCAAGTCAGCTATGCATTTTAACAAAAGGTCTGTAAGGAAGATGAATTGGACAGCAAACTAGTCACAAAGGAAAAAAGTCTGGGATAAAGGACTGTAAAAGATTCGTGCCAGGGCTCGACCCTCCTGGGCAGGAGGGGAGCCACACAGACTCACTACACACACACACCCCCTCAAGACTGGCTCCCGCGTACCGGGGCCAGGTCCTTCCATTTCCCCTATGCGGGATAGGAAGTCCGCGTTTGCATGGTCCTTGCCAGCCCGATGCTGAACAGTAAACGCATAGGGCTGCAAGGCCAGGTACCAACGCATGATGCGGGCGTTATTGTCCTTCATACGCATCAGCCACCGGAGGGGGGCGTGATCCGTGACCAGGGTGAACGGTGCCCCGAGGAGGTAGAAGCGGAGGGCATCGCAGGCCCACTTCACAGCAAGGGCCTCTTTTTCCACGACTGCGTAATTCCTCTCTCAGGGGAATAACTTCCGGCTGAGGTACAGCACGGGGTGGTCTTTTCCATTCACTTCTTGGGACAAGACCACCCCCAACCCCACCTCGGAGGCGTCGGTCTGAAGGATGAATTGGCGATTAAAGTCCGGGCTATATAGAACCGACTCCTGGCAGAGGCACTTCTGAAGTGTCCGGAAGGCGGCCTCACACTCTGGGGACCATTGTACCTGCCGGGGGCGGTCTTTAGTCAGGAGCCCAGTTAGGGGCGCGGCTATGGACGCGAACTGGGGGACCGAACTGTCGATAATATCCAACGAGGCCCAGGAACTGCCGAACGTGTCGTTTGGTCGTCGGGGTGGGACAGTCCAGAAGAGCCTGGACCTTTCCCACGAGGGGTTTGACGCGCCCGCCCCCAACCGTATAGCCGAGATAGGTGGTTTCTTGCCAGGCAATACGGCACTTTTTGGGGTTGGCGGTCAGACCCGCCTGTTGCAGGGACCTCAGGACCGCCGCGACCCGGGGCAGATGGTCTTCCCAGCGGCGGCTATAGATGACCACGTTGTCGAGGTAGGCGGCCGCATAGTCATGATGGGACTGTAGGAGGTGATCCATCAGTCGCTGGAAGGTGGCAGGGGCCCCATGGAGACCGAACGGCATCCGAGTGAACTGGTATAGCCCAGTCGGGGTGGCAAAGGCAATTTTCTCCTTCGAGGTCTCTTCGAGGGGAATCTGCCAATAGCCCTTGCTGAGGTCGAGGGTGGTAATAAACTGGGCCTCCCCCAGGCGGCCCAGTAACTCATCCACGCGGGGCATCGGGTAGGCGTCAAAGCGGGAGATGGCGTTTACCCTCCGGAAATCGATGCAGAAGCGGCGGGTGCCATCTGGCTTGGGCACCAGGACCACCGGGCTGCGCCACTCGCTCTGGGATGGCTCAATGACGCCCAGAGCCAGCATGGCCCTTACCTCCTCCTCGACCTCGTCGCGCATCTGATACGGCAGGGGCCGGGTTGTCTCTCGGATCACTTTCCCGGGCTCGGTCTGGATCGAGTGCTTGACCAGAGTCGTGTAGCCCGGTACTGCCGTGAAGGTCTTTTTGAAGGCCTGCAGGAGACAGTTGGCCTGTTTATATTGTTCCTCGGTAAGCGATTTGCCTAGCAGGGGTGCCGGGGTGTCGTCTGCCGAGGGTACACGGGGTCCCAGTTCTGGCTCGGGCGGGTACGGGTTAATTAAGAGGCCCTCCCGGTCATGCCACCGTTTCAGCAGGTTCACATGGTATCGTTGGGTCCCCTTGCGTTTATTCGGTTGCCGTACCTCGTAGCTGACAGGACCCACCTTGCGCACTACGTCGTAAGGCCCCTGCCAGCGGGCTAACAGTTTTGATTCACTGGATGGTAGGAGGAGTAGGACTCGGTCCCCGGGTTGAAACTCCCGGACTTGGGCCCCCTGGTTATAAGTCCGCTCCTGTCGCTCCTGCGCCGTCCTCAAATTCTCGCGTGCCAGGGCCCCGGCCTGGGTAAGGTACTCCTGCAACTGGAGGACGTATTTTAAGAGGCCCTGGCGGGGGAGGCCGACTGTTCCCAGGTTTCTTGCATCAGATCCAAGAGGCCCCGTGGTCGGCGCCCATATAGCAGTTCGAACGGGGAAAATTTCGTCGAGGTTTGCGGAACCTCTCGGATGGCTAACAGCAAGGGCGGAAGGAACTGGTCCCAGTGGCGGAGGTCCTCTGCTGGGAATTTCCGCAACATCCCCTTAAGAGTGCGGTTGAACCGCTCCACTAACCCGTCCGTCTGCGGGTGGTAGACTGACATGCGGAGTTGTTTGACGCCTAAGAGGGCACAGACCTGCCATAACAGTCAGGAGGTAAAGTTCGTCCCCTGGTCGGTTAGGATCTCCCTAGGCAACCCTACCCGTGCGAAGATCTTCACCAGCTCCCCCGCGATAGTCCAGGCGGTAATACTCCGCAGAGGGATGGCCTCCGGAAATCGGGAGGCATAGTCCACCAGAACCAAAATGTATTGAAAACCCGCAGCGCTTTTCGGGAGCGGGCCCACGAGGTCCATGGCAACCCATTCAAAGGGCGTCTCCATCAAAGGCATGGGGACCAGGGGCACCTTGGGTATCCCAGGCGGAGCGACCAACTGACAGTCTGGGCAGGAGGCGCAATACTTCTTCACCTCCTGGTAGACTCCCGGCCAGAAGAAGCGCGCCAGGATCCGGGCGAGGGTCTTCTCCTGCCCCAGGTGCCCGGCGGCCGGCACATCATGGGCTAGTTTCATTACGGCCCGCCGGTGACACGGGCACCAATAGTTGGGTCTGTGATTCCCGGGTGCGGGGGTCGCGGTCCACGCAGTAGAGCCGGTCTCGGCGCAGCTCGAAGTGGGGCCATTGGGTGGCTTGCTGGGGGTCCGTGATACTCCCGTCCACTGCTGCGAGCTGCTCGTAGAAGCGGCTGAGGGTCGGGTCTGCTCGCTGGTCCCGACAGAAGTCGGTGTCGAAGCGGGGTTGAAGGGCGGGCTCCGGCTGCTGCCCCGCCTCGTTCGTGCCGTCTACCTCGGTCGCCGTGACCTGCTCGGTGGTCTCGGGTGAGGACCCTAGCCGGACGGAGGACCTCCTCGAAGGCTGGCCAGTCCCGACCCAGGATCACAGGGTACGCGAGGTGGGGAGCTACACCGACCACCAGATTCCGGGTGACAACCCCGCGATCGTCAGGGAAACCCAGGCACTGGGGTAGGGTCGGACGTCCCCGTGAATACCCTGTAAATGGATCCACCCCAGGCGGGTATCGCTCTGCGGTACCAGCTCCTTACGGACCAACGTCTGGCCACAGCCAGAGTCGATCAAAGCCTGGGGTAGTTCCGCCCCCCCAACGGCCGCTGGGGACTGTCAGCTTGGGATTCAGGGCTGGCCGGGCTCGATTGTGGCCCGCCCACACTTGTCCATAACTACAAACCATCTCTGGACAGTCTCGCTGGAGGGTGCCCCATCTTCCCACAGCCGAAACAGGGACCGAGTTCAGGCCGCCTGCTCCGGGGGCCACACTCAGCTCGGGCTCTGGGGGGGGGCTCCGCCCGAGCCCTTGGGGGCCCCCTGGCCCAGGGCCGTTGGCCCTGTCCGAGGGGCCGATTCGCGTTGTGCCGGATCTGGAGCTCGCGCGGGCGGGAGTCGGGTCTGGGTGCGGGGCGCCGTGGTTCGCTCGGGGGGGTTCCCCTTCCTTTCACCGCGGGCTGGTTCGGACCCGGCGTTGGGGGCGTCAGAAGGTGGGACCCACTGCATTTTCGGCGGCGAGGAAATCCTCCATCAGCGACACCGCCATGGCCAGTGTCGCCGGCCGGTGGCGGAGCACCCAGGCCCCGCCCTCGGGAGGGCAGAGTGTGAATGAACTGTTCTAGGATAACCTGTTCGGTCACTTCCTCCGCCGTCCCGGGTGTCGGGTTGCAACCACCGCCGGCAGGCCTCTTTTAGGGTCTGGGCCACCAACCGCGGTCGGGCCCTGGGAGGGTAAGTCTGGCTCCGGAACCGTTGTCAGAAGGTCTCGGGACTGACGTCGAGAGCGTCCAGTATCGCGGCCTTCACTCGGTGCATAGTCCCGGGCTTCCTCTGCCGCCAATCCGCAGTAGGCCACCTGGGCCGCCCCGGTCAGATAGAGGGCTAAGAGGGTAGCCCATTGGTCCCTGGTCCACCCGGCGATGATGGCTACCCGCTCGAAGGTGACCAGGAAGGCCTCGGGGTCATCGTCCGGGCCCATCTTGGTCAGACGAAGGGGGAGCAGCTAGACGCGGCATCCCCGCAGTCTCCCCTGCTGGCACCGCCGCGGGGCGAGGGAGCGTAACCAGCAGCTGCTGCAGCTGGTTCCCCAACTGCTGCACCAACTGCTGCTGTTGCTCAAGCTGGGGCCGTGTGCTGCTCCTGTTGTAGCTGGAGATGGGCGGCATCTCGCTGCTGCTGCTGCTGCGCGAGTTGAGCGGCCTGCTGTTGCTGCTATTGCTGCAATTGGGCCGTCTGCTGCCGCTCCTGACTCTCCGTAAGTAGCTGGAACAAACGCTCCATATCCATTCCTTACTGAAACGGGGGGGCGGGGGGGCGGCAACGGCCACTCCCCCTTCTCACAGGGGCAGGGACTCGTTGTCCCCACTTCTGGTACCACGTGTAAAAGGTTCGTGCCGGGGCTCGACCCTCCTGGGCAGGAGGGGAGCCACACCGACTCACTACTGGTGGAACAAACAACCAGTTAGTTCAGGACTCAGGCCCTCTGGTGCAGGGGGCTGAGCAAACAACAGATAGTTCAGGGCTCAGGTCCTCTGGTGCAGGGGCTGAGCACACAACAGTTAGTTCAGGCCTCAGGCCCTCTGGTGCAGGGGCTGAGCAAACAAGCAGTTGAGGATCCCAGGCCCTCTGGTGCAGGGGCTGAGCAAACAAGCAGTTGAGAAGCCCAAGCCCTCTGGTGCAGGGGCTGAGCAGACAAGCAGTCCAGGAGCCCAGGCCCTTTGGTGAAGGGGCTGAGCAAACAATCAGGTAAGGAAGGCCAGGCCCTGGATCAGGGCGGGGCCACAAACAGTCACAGCTCAGGCCCTTTGGGGCAGGGGCTGAGCAACAGTATAACAGGGAGCTGGGAGGCCCAGGCCCTGGATCAGGGCGGGGCACAAACAGTTACAGCTCAGGCCCTTTGGGGCAGGGGCTGAGCAAACAACAGTTCAGGGAGCTCAGGCCCCTTTTGTATAGGGGCTGAGCAACAATATAATAGTTGGGGAGGCCCTGGATCAGGGCGGGGCACCAACAGTCACAGCTCAGGCCCTTGGATGCAGGGGCTGAGTAGACAAGCAACAGTTAGGTAGCTCAGGCCCTCTGGTGCAGGGGCTGAGCAATACACAGTTAGGGAGCTCAGGCCCCCTAGTGCAGGGGCTGAGCGACAATCAGTTGGGGTACGTCCAGGCTCCTACCTGAGCGTTGGGTGAGGGGGAAGCCTGCCACCCATGAGCGGGGGCTTGCAGGGGGGAACGCAGGCCCACCCACTCCACTGCGTTCCAGCCCGGGGGCCCTAGCAGCAGTTACTGCCGCTGCTGGTCAGTGGGGTATCCTGACCGAAACACACACTGACATGGGCTCACATGCGTCTGCAGCCTGACCAGGGTCGGCTACCCCCGGGCTACTTCCAGGTTCCCCCTCAGGGCCTACCTCATCCATGGCATCGGGCCCAGTCCAGTCCACCAGCATGGGCTCCTCTCGGCCGGGTCTTGGTGGCAGGTCCGCAGCTTCGTGGGGAAATCTGGCCAATTGCACTCGGGCGGCTCCTCCGGGTAACAGCAGGGGCGGAGGGGCCCTGGTGCGGTCTCGCCTTCGGGGTTGGTGTGGGGGAGTTCCAAGGGCTCCTCCCAACGACGGGAGCGGACGGGCTCCGGTGGCTCCTCCTCGTAGTGGGCTCGGGGCAGCTCCGGCCAGCTAGGGCAACGGCCTCGGGCCTCGGAGGTATCCCGGCCGGGAGCTCCCGGCCGCACGTCTGCTCCCTGCGGTGGCCGGGCTCTGACTGAGCTCCGGCGGCCGGCCTTTATACTTCCTGTCCCGCCCCTTGACTTCCGGGGGGCGGGAACAGGCAGCGGTGGCTCCGCCCACTCTGGTGCCTGCAAGGGTGCTCCCTCTTCTGGGCAGGAGGGGAGCCACACCAACTCACTACAAGGACCTTTTTCATTAGTCGTCCTGTATAGGTAAATGAATGTTTAGAAAGATGATGGTAAAATTTTCAAAAAAACCTAAGTGACTTAGAACTCTAAGTTTCATTTTCAAAAGTGACTTAGACACTTTGGAGCCCGAATGTCACTGAAGGTCCATGGGACTTCATTCCACTTTGGCCTTTTTGAAAATTTTATCAGCTGTGCTTTAATATTCTCCCTGATCATTCTAAACTTCAAAAACAACATTTACATGAGTGGTACAGGCATCACATAACAAAGCACAACTTGGGAAAGTAAAAAAATAAAATCACAAGTATTATTTCACTTCCCTATGATGTTTCCCATGATGAAATCAACTCTTCCTTCAATGTACCCTCACAGTCATGATGAAGTCTATTAATACTTTCATATTAAAACTACATTTAAAGACATTTATTTAGGTTGCAGAGTCAAGCACTCAAGAGTTAGGAATTGTCAGCTTTGTGGCTGCCTGTCCAACCTTAATTCAGCCTCCTTGTACCTCCAACTTGTTCACTGAATGTGGCAGGGGTCTGTGGAAAAAGCAGTATGTGATTATGTAATTAAAGATAATAATACTAACTGGTTATTAGCATCTTTCATCCCAAAGCACTTTAAAATATGGTCCATAATCCCTTTTATTCCAGGAGGAATTCTGGTACACGGAATGTTACCCAAAGTAAACAATTTAATAATAGACAGATTTTTAACTAATATGATACAGGGCTATAGTGCTTACTTCTCACCTTGCAGTAATTCAGCTATGCTGGCTGGTGAGTAGGGAGAGAAAGGACACTCACCTACACAGAAGCCAAATCTGTTTCCATCCTAGCAGTTGTTTCCACCCAAATCAGCCAATTCTCTGCTTATCATTCCAGATTTAAAAATAAAAATAAAAAACTTCTGGGAGGAGGTGGAAGTCTGGGAGACCTCAAAGAGGGAAAAGCCAAAGGTACATTCTGTTCTTTCTCTGACCATTCTTCCTCCCTTGAACAGGGAGCTTGAGTCCTGCTGACAATGACATTAACCAGCAGTATGACTGTTGTTGCTGTCACTTTCATTTTTGGATATGGCATCCCATGCCTACCTTACAGTAACATTACAAACATTACATGTGGGCAATTTAAATGCTTGTATTGAACTTAGTGGTTACAGACAGCTTTAGCCAATAGTCATATTGTTGTCAGGCACACTGTATTATGAATAGATTCTGCATCTCATGGGGAATGAAAGAGGAAAACATTCACCTGAGCTTTGATTTTCTTCCTCTCTGCCTCAGTTTTCTAAAAAGTGGCCAGGTTCACCCTAATGTTATGCAGCAATCTCCAGTTCTCTCTAGTCCCATGAAAATTCATGATGTTCAACTACTTTTTGCTAAGCTTGAACAGAAATAAATTCTAGCAGCAACAAAATATACTTGACAGGCAGTCTTCTGGATTCTCTGACAATACTGTGTTCTCAGAACAGTCCCACATTCTGAGTGCTCGGATCTGTCCTAGCCATGTCACCTCCTCAAGCAACAAGACACACAACTGGAACCTCTATATTCACAACTCAGCTGGTGTAACTTGGTATTACTCCCTTGATTTCAGTACAGCTATGCCAATTCATACCAGCTAAAAAATCTGGTGCACTGTCTCCGACTCCTGTCCTCATGACATATAACTCCGAGTTCTAAGTAAATCCTCGTGGTAAAAAAATTAATTCCCCTTTTCACTGTGTTTATTATCTGGTTTGCATAAGCATTCATCATGATCCGCTTTAGCTTCTCCATCCAGAAGTATAAAAACAAACAGATGGCAAATAAAAATTCTTAAAGGCTCTTTGAAATAGAATGGTTACATCCAAAAAGAAATATTTCCCAAGGTCACCTACATCCTATAATGCTGGAGATGAGAGAAGAAAGATCTTTAAAGTTCTAAGTAACTAGCTGCTCTCAGTACAGCTGCTCAACTTTTACATTTTTTTGTTTTTTTTCCCCCAGTTCATTAATGCTATGATCAAGTAGAACTAAATATTGTATTTTGGATTGTGATTGCATTACCTGGTTTTGTACTGTTTTCAATGTGTGGGTGGGGTGAAGGGATTTGTGGTATATCTTTTTGTGTGTGGGGGGGGGTCTCTCTGTTTTGTGTTAAGGTAACTGATGAAAATGTTGGTGTCTTGGAGAATCTTTATATTTGAGACATTGGGTAAAATTTTCAGAAGGGCCTAAGTGAGCCAAAGTCTTTTAAACATGGGACTTAGGTGCTTTTGAAAATTTTACCTATTCAGGATGAGATTCTGTGATGCAGCTCTGGGAATCTGACTACATTATGGCAGCCTCTCTGGGCTGTACTGTGGGCCACAGTGCTGCTTGGAAACTTTGCAATGCTTCAGCCTCACTCTGCATGCCCTTCCTGCCCCAGCCCAGCATGTCCCCTACACAAGGGATTGTGATGGGTCCTTAGAGGGTAGTCTTGCAGCCTTCTACACTGCAATTAAAACCCACAGCTGGCCCATGCCAGCTGACTCAAGTAGATGTTTGGGCTAAGGCTGTAGCTGAGGTCTGGGAGCCTCTCACCTCTCAGGGTCCTAGAGCCCAGGTTCCAGACTAAGACCAAATGTCTACACTGCGATTAAACAGCCCCTTAGCCTGAACCTCACGAGTCCAAGTCAGCTGGCACAAACCAGCCGCAGGTTTTTAATTGCAGTGTAGACATACCCACAGAGGTCACTGTCTGAGCTGAAAGATGCTCCACCCAACTGGAGGGCTTTTACAGTCCTTTTACATGGCTCCAGCCCTTATACCTGGTGTAAAGAGGTTGCACAGGTGTGGATCTCATCCTATTTTTTTATATTTTGCTTTCTTTTGGAAGCGTCTAATTTGGGGAGGGAGGAGGTGTTTGTTTTTCATATTTTTTCTAAATAGTTTATCTATTGAAATATTGAGATATCAGCTGAGATATCTACACTAACAATATAGATGTCAGAATATTATTCATGAATGGTCCTGGTGTCCTTTTGATATGACAAACGTCTATTTCACTTTGTGCTGGTTGTCTACTGCCTTGAACATCCAGAAATTCCAAGAGCAAAGATTTGCTGTTAAATTACTCTTCATTTCTAGATCCCACTGTCTCTCATAAAAGTCTTCCTTTCTGTGTTGTCTGTAATGATGAATAAGGAATAGAATAATGAATAATACAAAAAATATTATAATGACTTGATCTAAACCAATGGTGAAGTTTCATCTGGAATATCATGTACAATACTGGTCACTACATTTCAAAAAGGATATTGTAGAACTACAGAGGGGGAGTCAAAGGAGAGAGATGAAAATGATTAAGGACAAGGGAAAACTTTTGTGCAAAGAGATGGGAAAGAATTGGATTGTTTACCTTTGGAAGGAGACAAATAAGAGGGGCATGACAAAAGTATAAGCAAGAATGTAAGCTATAGAGAAGGTAGATCGGGAACTTCTTTCTTCGTCTCAGAACACACAAAAAGTGGGGAATTAAAAAAAAATCAATAAAATACTTTTTCACTCAATGTGAAATTAGCCTGTGGAACTCATTGTCACAGAAAGTTGCTGAGGCCAAGAAGTTAACAAGTTTAGAAAGGGATTGGATATTTGTATAGATGCCAAGAATAAGAGTTATCATTAATGATAGCAAACATTTTGAAAGGGTTATTATACTGCATGCTCCAGTGCTTAAGCCAATCTCTATTACTAACCATTAGAGATCAGGATGAGACCTAATGGGAGGCAGGTATCTATCTTCCGCAAAGTACTTACACCTTCCTACAAAGCATTGGGTACTGGCTACTGTCAGAACAAGGATGCTGGACTAGATGGATCTCTTCTAAGTCCAGTATGGCAATCCCTATGTTCCTAAGACAGAAAAGAGAGAAAAACATAAAAGGGGGAGGAAAGAGATAATACAACAGTTTGCACATTGATCATCAATAAATGGTAAAAATGGTAACTGTCAAATACCCCTTCCACTTGAAACTTGTACCCTGTGGAATTCCACTGATGTCATGAGGGCTACTTATAGATTTTTGGATTAAAACTGCTGTATAGTATGCCCTTACTCTTTCATCTTTGTTCATGCATTTGGTCTTGCACAGGAATTTCTACCATATGTCGCACCCTCCCCTTTGCTCTACTTTGATTAAATGTTTTCCTAAGAATTCCTGAAGTAGCTTGCTGAGTAGTTAAGTAAATTACAATGCATGGCACATCTTTATGGCCCAGACCCAGATATACATAGCAGATATTAGGTGTTTCATTGTTTTTATGGCAGTATAGCCATTGAATGAAAAACAAAGGGATATCTTTCAGTGGGAAAAGGAAACATTTATGATCTCAGTTTCAAAACTTATAGCCTAATAAATATGAAGTATAGGAGAATAAAGTGTCACGAATTCCACACTCATTTGCTGATATTACAGTAGCTCTGTGATATACAAGTCTAACCAGGCTGTTGATAACAATATTTCTGTAGTCCCCACCATTGCATACTTTTGCATACTGTGAATCACTTTAATAAAATATAAATTTAAAGTCTAGTTCCCCCATTTGCTGGTACATTATTCCTGTGTTTCTCATATGTTAATTGTAATACTGTATCTCCTGTCATAATAATATTAATTGCTCATCAATGTACCTCTTTAGCTCTAGCTCTTTTACTTTGCTAGGATTTGTAGAATTTATTTTGTTTATATGGTCCAAAATTATTTCTGCAATAAAAAGTTTAACACAAAATAGGTCTAAATTAACTGAATTTTTCAATGTGATTTTAAAATATTAGTTCAGTGTAGTTCCCTTTTGATGACTAGAGATTAGGAACAACTACCAAGAACATTTTCAAAATTGTGTAGAGTCATATTAACTTGAATAGTGTCATAAACTATAATCCATTGGGTTTTCTATGCTGGATTGTGATTATAATATATACCATTTGGAGTTTATTCATCCTAAATTACACTTTGTTTTAAAATAACAAGAAATAAGTACTCTTGGATAGTAAGATATATTTTATGCTTTAATTTTAAAAAGTGCAGTCTTGACTATATTTCAAAGACATAGAAGTGGCTGAAAGAAAATGACCATGTGACTAGATTTTTTCATTTGAACAGTTTCAAAGCCCATTAAAAACTATAGTAAAACTGTCCTACTTTGCATTTCTTTGTTGGAATATAATCACAATCTGTCTTGCATTAACACTTAAGTGAGTACAGCATCAACTATTTAATGCTGCATCTCTGAATGCTGGTAATGTGGCCTGAGTGTTTTTTCTTAATGGAATGTTATAAAGCTTTGATTTTAAAATACATATATAGAACATTCTGCAGACACTTTTCATTTTAAAAAATGAAAGCGAGAGAGTAAAAAATGCAATTCTAGATTTGTAATTCCATGTACTTAAAGCTATATACAAGCATTTACATCCAATCCCCCGATCTATAGTATATGAAATGAAACACATTCTCCCTGGCCTGGAATTTGTTATTCAAGCTGACAATCCATACGGATTTATTTATTTACTTACTTACTTACTATTTCTGACTCTTTTTTTTTTTTTTTTTTTTCAGGTTGGCAAATAAAACCAAGATTTTGGAGGCTAAAAGTGGGGTTTTATTGTTCATTTTTTTCTTCCTTAAGAAATTAAAACTTCGCAATGCACTTCCACAACAAGAAAATGTTTCTTTTGATTGTAGAGGAGATGCTAACATTTTTAAATAGCTGTTGTGCATATGCTGAAACAACTTTACATCATGTTTTATTGAATTTTTATCTAACTCCAAAATACAGCTAGCTTCTGAGCTTCAGAGCCCTTCTCTAAATTCATAGGGTCAGATTAACACGTGTTATATAAAGGGTGCTGAATCAGTTGAAGTGTTAGTTCCGATACGCGTATTAGAAACAGGACCGCCCGGGGGGGGGGAGGCAAGTGGGGCAATTTGCCCCAGGCCCCAGGGCCCGCAGGGGCCCTCACGAGAATGTCGGAGGCTCCCCCCGCCTCCGCCTTTGCCTTCCCCCATCCCCCGGCGCCTCAGCACGCCGCGTCCAGGAGTGGCCCTGGACAGCGCTGTGGCTCGGGCGGGGTCTGAGCTCCTCCCGCTCGGAGCCACGTGGTAAGGGGGCAGGACTGCGAGCTCCGGCGGGACGAGGGGCAGGAGCTCCTGGACGCGGCTCGCTGAGGCTCTGGAGAGGGGTGAGGCGGGGGTAAGCCCCTCTGAGCCAGGCACCCCCCGACCCCATTCCCCCACAGCCCTGACCCCCAGCTCTGAGCCCAGCCCCTCTAAGCCGGGCACCCCCCGACCCCATCCCCCCACAGCCCTGACCCCCAGCTCTGAGCCCAGCCCCTCTGAGCCGGGCACCACTCCAGCCCTGACCCCCAGCTCCGAGCCCAGCCCCTCTGAGCCGGGCATCCCCCCGACCCCATCCCCCCCCACAGCCCTGACCCCCAGCTCCGAGCCCAGCCCCTCTGAGCCGGGCACCCCCCGACCCCCAGCTCCGAGCCCAGCCCCTCTGAGCCAGACACCCCCGACCCCATCCCCCCACAGCCCTGACCCCCAGCTCCGAGCCCAGCCCCTCTGAGCCAGACACACACCCCGACCGCATCCCCTCACAGCCCTGACCCCCAGCTCTGAGCCCAGCCCCTCTGAGCTGGGCACCCCCCGACCCCATCCCCCCACAACCCTGACCCCCAGCTCCGAGCCCAGCCCTTCTGAGCCGGACACCCCCCTGACCCCATCCCCCCGCAGCCCTGACCCCCAGCTCCAAGCCCAGCCCCTCTGAGCCGGACACCCCCCTGACCCCATCCCCCAGCATCCCTGACCCCCAGCTCCGAGCCCAGCCCCTCTGATCTGGGCACCCCTCTCCCCCCTCCCCCCTGCAGCCTTATCCCCTAGCTCCGAGCCCAGCCCCTCTGAGTCGGACACCCTCCGACCCCATCCCCCCCCAGCCCTGACCCCCAGCTCCGAGCCCAGCCCCTCTGAGCCAGGCACCCACCGACCCAGAGCCCAGCTCCCCACCAGGCCTGGGCAACAGTAGCGTCACCCCCAGGCAGCGACAGCCCATTGGCACCAACCATCACCATCACCCAGCGACAGCCCATTATGTAATTGCAAATGTATACATACCATTAAAGCATTTAATGTTTTTAAATAATGTATTTTGTGTATTTTCAAATTATTAAAAATTAATTTTTGAATGTATTTCACTGGTTATTTTTACATTTCCAAATACATGTTACTATAGTATTGCAACTTTTTTTTATGGAAGGGGCCCCCGAAATTGCTTTGCCCCAGGCCCCCTGAATCCTCTGGTCGGCCCTGATTAGAAAATATCAAATTAACATGGCACACATTAAATTAATTTAAAAATGGCTAACTGATAGATCTCAAAATGTAAACAGGTAAGTATCATTGAACTGGTGTGTTTCTAGTGGAGTCCGAGGAATAGGGTTTTGGCCCTATGCTATTTAATATTTTTATCAATGACCTGGAAAAAAACATAAAATCCTCACTTGATAAAGTCTGCAAATGACACAAAAATTGGGGGCACGGTAAATAATGAAGAGGACAGGTAACTGATACAGAGCAATCTGGAATATCTGGTAAGATAGACACAAGCATAATAATATGTGTTTTGATATGGCTAAATGTAAATCAGAACAAAGAATGTAGGCAATACTTACATGATGTGGTTTCTGTCCCGGAAAGCAGTGACTCTGAAAATGATTTGGGTCCTGGTGAATAATCAGATGAACAGAAGCTTCCAGTGAAATGCTGTACCTAAAAGGGTTAGTGCGATCTTTGGATGCATAAACAGGGGAATCTTGAGTAGGAGTAGAGAGGTTATTTTACTTCTATATTTGGCACTGGTATAACCACTGTTAGAATACTGTGTCCAGTTCTGGTGTCCACAATTCAAGAAGGATGTTAATAAATTAGAGAGGGCTGACATAAAACCCACAAGAAGGATTAAAGGATTAGAAAATCTGCCTTATATTCATAGACTTAGGGAGGTCAATCTATTTAGCTCAACAAATAAAAGGTTAAGAGGTGACCTGATTATGTACCTACCTCGGGATCAACTATTTAATAGTGGACTCCTCAATCTAGCAGAGAAAGGTATAATATGATCCAATGGCTGGACATTGAAGCTAGACAAATTCAGACTGGAAATCAAGCATAAATATTTAACCATGAGGGTAATTAACCATTGGAACAATTTACCAATTTCATTATGGATTCTTCATCACTGACAATTTTTAGATCAAGATTGGCTATTTTTTCGAAAAGATACCTTCTACAAAATATTTTGGGTCAATTCAATGGCCTATGTTATACAGGAGGTCAGACTAAATGATCACATTGGTCTCTTCTGGCCTTCGAATCTATGAATTTACATTACTGACTAAAAGGTGTAGCCAATTGTTTGACTACACGCGTGGTTCATTCTTATAAATGTTCAAGAGACCAAATAACCAAATGTAATCAAATTTATTGTCTACAGACAAATCAGTATAATACACAACGTATACATACAGACTCTCCTTCCAGGAAGCAATTCTTATGTCCCAGCATGTTCACCTTACACAGAAGGTGTGCTTCAACGCTATGCATTTCAGCTAGTAGTATTTATAGTATGAGTTTACAAATGACAAAACTCTTTTCATGTCACTAAAATCCAACCCACCAATTTGTAACAGTTCCTTAACTTGTTCTTTTGTTTAGTACTTCTTTTATCTCTGTTTAGGATATCACAGTCCAAAAGAGTTGGCCACAAGATACATCCCATCCTGTGCCTGGACACACCATTTACATATCATGGCTTCTGGCAGGCTTTCTAATGATAAAGCTAACTTCAGCTTTCCAAAGTGTTATGGGGTACTTGACATGGATGAACAGAATTGTGAACAGAACATAATACAGTCAGTTAACATAATTTTCCAACACTTATATATAAGTAATGTTACATTATATTCATAAGAACAGCCATATTGGATCTGACCAATGGTCCATCTAGCCCAGTATTCTGTTTTCCAACAGTGGCCAACGCCAGGTGCTTCATATGGAATGAACAGAACAAGACAATTAGTGAGTGCTCCAACCCCCTATTGTCCAGTCCCAGCTTTTAGTAGTCAGAGGCTTAGGGATACCCAGAGCATGTCTGGGGATTGGCCCTGCTTTGAGCAGGGGGTTGGACTAGATGACCTCCTGAGGTCCCTTCCAACCCTGATATTCTATGATTCTATGATCTCTGATCCTCTTGGCTAAAAATCACTGATGGACTTATCCTCCATGAATTTCTCTAATTATTTTTGATCTCAGTTATACTTTTGGCCTTCCCAACATCCCCTGGCAACAAATTCCACAGGTTGAGCGTGTGTTGTATGAAGAAGTACTTCCTTTTGTTCACAGAAGTTAGATATGAAAATTATCTACTAGATCTCCTTCCCTGAGTCAATGCAGGGGGTGTTTCTATAATGTATTTTCTAATGTTTTTTGCCAGTCTATTTTTAAAAGTCCTATGTGATGGGATTTTTACCACTCCCTCTCCCTCTTCCTCTCCCCTTCCCCCCGCCCCCAACAGTGATTTGCACAGTCTAATGGGGGAGAGGCTGATTGGGAAAAAAACCACATGTGAGGAAAATCAAAATGTAAGTCATGTTGATTATTGAAGTACTGGAAGGCACTCAGATACTACAGTGATGAGTTCAGTATATGAACCTGTATAGAAATAGTACAGAATAGAGTCCACTATCAGGAAATATTTTCACGTTTTTAGTTTCATCCCATTACTTCTAGTTATACTATCTAATAACACCACCTAAAATAATTTGTCTCCTGCCTTGGTGTTTACACACTTTCAATATCTGTAGTCTTTTACCATGTCCTCCCCTCAGACAAGCTTTATATATTTAGACCTTTTAAGTATTCTTTTAAGTCAGTCTCCTGATAATTTTTGTTGCTTTGCTCTGAACACTGTCCAATTTGTTAATATGTTTCAGGGGATCTGGTGCCCAGAACTGAATGTAATATTTATGGTGCATTCACCAAACCAAATTTATCCTTGATATAACTCCATTGAATTTGGTGAAGTTACACCAGGGTGAATTTGGCCTCGTATATTTATGTGCTCTAACTGGACTAAAGAGGAAGGATCTCCATTATCTCAAGTCTATTTTGACTATTCAGGGAAAATAGCTTCACCATCACACAGGTATTGCATTTGTTCTCTACAATATGTAGCACATTTGACATTTTCCCTTTTGTTTCCTTCCCAATGAAAAGTTTTATTTTTCTGGCAACTTGCTGCTGTTTACTCCGAGGAACTACCTACATTCCCTTCATTTTCTCTTACAGCAGTTCATCATTCATCTCTTTCTCACTATACGTGCTTCTCTCTTTTAAATGCTATCCCTGTACTACAACTATTTTATTAGTAAATTAACTGGGAATTGGGTTGGCACAAGGCACACTATGAAGTAGTTTTGGAGGCATATGGTAGTCTGCTTTTAGGGTGACCAGATGTCCCGATTTTATAGGGACAGTCCTGATTTTTGGGTCTTTTTCTTATATAGGCTCCTATTACCCCCCACCCCTGTCCTGATTTTTCACACTTGCTGTCTGGTCACCCTATCTGCTTTAGATATAAAGTTGAGATTGACACTGAATAGGTTATTTAAGATAGAGCAAATACCATAAACACATTTTACATTAAAATATTTTATATATTCTTGTATTTAACCAGAATATCTCATAACTTGGATAATACAGAATAAAGTCACTTCACATTCAGAGTATTCTATCTGACATATAGACAGAGGAATACTTTGACCTCTCCTGATCACAAATGCTCTCTTCCCATCTTCCTAAGCCATCGATTAAAACTAGGTTAGTGACTATAAACGACTTTTAAAAGACACATTAATATTCCAGACATTTCTGCTGATGTCGGGTGTGCTTTTTTTCATTCCACTGTACTGGTGAGTGTATTCTGGAGTCTCAATTAATTAGCCACTGTACTTTGGAATTAATAAACCAGGTATGTGACATCAAAGATTAACATCTATATTTTATGCTCTACAGTTCATGCCAAAATATATTTTGCACAATCTGAGGATGTCATCATCGCACAACTATTTCTTTTAATACTAATTCTATACCATTTATTATTAGATTTTATTTTCTGGCTATTGGTTATAGCCCAATTCTTATACTATTTTGGGTCCGCAGGGGATACTAGTTGGCAACTCCTCCCTGGAGCATAAGCATGGGCTTGTATCTGTCACAGTTCATGAATTCCCCTGATACCTGCTCCTTTGTGGCAAGAAGACCACCCTAGCACATGTCTATGTAGAGTGTGCCAGGCTACAGCCAGTCTTCCATTTCCTCCAGAACCTCTTAATGAGGTTCTGGCTGCATTTTTCCCTGCACCTCCTTATTTATGCACACCCCATCCTTAACCCCACAAAGTTGAAAGACTTCCTCATCAACCTCCTCATACTGGCCAAGATGGCCATCCATCACAACAGGAGGAGGAAGCTGGATGGGGGGGGGGGGGGATGCTCTGCGAAGTGGGGCCTATCTCTGGTCCCTCATCTGATCACTGCCCCAGGCAGAATTCATTTGGGCAGTGTCCACTGACTCCTTAGATATCTTAGAGGAATAGTGGGCATTGTTAGGGGGTCTCTGCTCAGTGGACCCCTCTGCATTCCTGATTTTTAACCTTTAACCTTCACTCCTGTTCTTGTTTTTTTCATTTGTTGTTCCCAGTATTCACTTGTGACATGGGTTCAATTGCTCCTCCCCTTCAGTTGAGGGGGTGGGCCATTAGCTTTGGGCAGGCTTAGGCCCGCCAGCTCCCAGGGTATGTCTATACTACCCCCCGGATTGGTGGGCAGCCATCGATCCAGTGGGGGTCGATTTATTGCATCTAGTCTAGACATGATAAATCGATCCCCGAGTGCTCTCCCGTCTACTCCTGTACTCCACCGCTGTGAGAGGCACAGGTGGAGTCGACGGGGGAGCGGCAGCAGTCGACTCACCAAGGTGAAGATACCAAGGTAAGTCGACCTAAGTACGTCAACTTCAGGTACGTTATTCATGTAGCTGAAGTTGCGTAACTTAGATTGATCCCCCCCCAGTGTAACCCCAGTAACCACAATGGGAACTTATACTAGTTTGGAGATACAGTCATCACTATTAAAATATCAGCAATTGATATCTGAGAAGCTGTATTTTCAATTACTTAGAATAGAAATAATTGTAAGAATCTAGCTACCTCTATGGAATGATAGCTGGTAAATGCTGAATTTTAATGGCAACTACTGTGATAGTCTTTTTCCATTAAAGATAAATGCCCTCCTGCACGTCAGAACTCAGCTGACTCTGGCCTCAGTCACCTAGCAATCTAAATTAACAAATTTATTAGAGCATAAGCTTTCGTGGGCTACAACCCACTTCTTCGGATGCATATAGAGTGAAACATATATTGAGGAGATATATATACACACACATACAGAGAGCATGAACAGGTGGGAGTTGTCTTACCAACTCTGAGAGGCCAATTAAGTAAGAGAAAAAAAAACTTTTGAAGTGATAATAAAAGAATTAATGGACACAAATCTGACATCAGGAATCATAATACTCAAAAACCAGTGGGAGAACACTTTAACCTGTCTGGCCATTCAATGACAGACCTGCGGGTGGCTATCTTACAACAGAAAACTTCAAAAACAGACTCCAACGAGAGACTGCTGAGCTGGAATTGATATGCAAACTAGACACAATCAGCTCAGGATTGAATAAGGACTGGGAATGGCTGAGCCATTACAAACATTGAATCTATCTCCCCTTGTAAGTATTCTCACACTTCTTATCAAACTGTCTGTACTGAGCCATCTTGATTATCACTTCAAAAGTTTTTTTTTTCCCTCTTACTTAATTGGCCTCTCAGAGTTGGTAAGACAACTCCCACCTGTTCATGCTCTCTGTATGTGTGTGTATATATATCTCCTCAATATATGTTTCACTCTATATGCATCTGAAGAAGTGGGTTGTAGCCCACGAAAGCTTATGCTCTAATAAATTTGTTAGTCTCTAAGGTGCCACAAGTACTCCTGTTCTTTTTGCGGATACAGACTAACACGGCTGCTACTCTGAAACCTAGCAATCTAATGAGCTCAGCTGGGCCCAATAAACCCTCACTAAGTGACTGTGCTTCCTGATTGGACAGAAGGGCCAACAGATCACCATTTAGGGTTGTAGCAACAGCAGCATAATAGCTGTTCAATGCATTCCATGCCCACAGCTACTCCAGACCTGCTTGCTGTCTGGACCCTCCTCCAGCCAGTGCCTGCTCCCACTCTGGCCTTTCTCCCTATCTTCCTCTGAACTGCTGATTCCCAGCTCTGACCACTGGCTTGTCTGCTGATCTTGACTCTGATTCTGTATTTTGGTTCAGTTCTGGCCCCTGACTTCTGGTTCCCAACCACTGGCTTGTCCCCCGATCAGGCTTCCAGTTCTGCACTCTGATTCTGCTCTGACCATTAGGCTAGACTCCTCTGACCACTAGGAATTACATTGCAATTAAGCATTAATTCCTGTTTGGTTATTATAAAGTGTTACAAAATCAATTCATCAAGAATATGCTTAGATATGTTATGACAAGTTATTAAGGGAAATGCAGGCAGTTTTGTTTAAAACAATCCTAATACAGTGCATGATTCTCCACTAATATTGTTCACCTCTCTGTTCAGGAGTGCCAAATTCTGAGGGCAAAAGGATTCTCTATTGGAATTGGTGAAGATTGTTTTGACTTGAATATCTGTTCATTAGAAACTGAACTGAGACCACCAATTTATTTTGTGTAGGCCATTACACAGCCATCATACAGTAATAATTTTTAGCCATTACTGATTGGGCCAGATTTAAACCATTAAACCAGTGACAGATGTGAAGGATTCAGTACATTATTACCAATCCTTTTAGTCATCCAGTCACCAACTACCTTGCTAGAGTGATGAAGTTGGGAAAGCACTTGTACACATTACCAGTCATACCTCTCCTTACAGTAGTAAACAGACTGCATATTCCTCACATAATATTTCATATACCGCCATAGAAACAAACCTATTCTATCTGCTAACCCTTTAAGAAAAAATCTGTTCATCATAACAGCAAGTTTATTTTATCAAACTACCAGAGAGCTTAATAGATAAGCAATGGAATTTGTTAGTTGTTGATGTCTTTTTCAGTACACAGAATTAAACTGGAAATTGTAAACTAATGGAGATTCTCTTTTTAATATCAATATTGAACCGATTCCGAATGTCATCCTAAGGTTCATCTGAGTACCAATTGCAGGTCTGATGAAACTGGTGTATACACTAACTGATAATGATTTGCATTACTTACAAATAAAGTAAGCTGCCATACCACTACAAAAATAATGTCCAAAAAAGACCTGGTCATTTAATTTTCTTATTACAGTATTCCATCCATATTACTGATAGCCTGTTTTTTGCATATCATAGAAAATAAGTTCCATTTGTCAGCTATGATCAGGAGTCCGACAGCAAAAAAAAATAAACTGATACTCTATTCAACCTGCACCCACAATTCCAGAGTGTTCCTGCTAGAAATGATCAGATATGAAATAGTTAACATTTAAATCATCATCAATAGGCTTCTGAGTTAACAGGGCAGGTAACAGTTCTCTTAGAGACATTTAGGTCATACTGAGGTTTTTGTTGCACCTTTTTTTATAATCATCAGACAAATGCTTGTTTCACATTCCAGCTAGTAGAGATTGTGAAATATGGGGAATTAAAGCCACCTTAAGCGAGTACCTGAGGATTTCCTTAGCATAAGAAAATCCTGAGCTGGCCCAGGCATGATCAGTTCCGGATGGGGGCGGGGGGGGAATGGGAGAAGGCCCTAGAGTATCTAAGCCTGCCCCTCAATTCACTCCTCCTCCCAGAATGCCAGGGACTATATTTTCTCTGCCAGTTTGATCAACATCCCCCTTGCTGAGACAAGGTGAGAGATTTTTAAAAATTCCACCTTGAATGCATTTGATGATTGCATTATAACTGTTGGATTCCAAGAATTTGTGTCTTACCTAAAGATGAAATTTGAATCAACACCCAGGTTTGGATTCTGAACATCCATCCTTAAAAATAAAGAAAGCTTGGGTGTATATAGATCTGAAATATTGGGTCAATTTTATCTTTGGGCTCTGTTATTCAAAAATGTAATGGACCAAAACTTGGCATCCAGACTATAAGTCCCAAGTAAACATGTCTTTCTACCTCAAAAATGGTGCAAATCAGTTAAGGCCTTTTTGAGTTGGCTTCAGGAGATTTTCCAACCAGTATTGCTTATATAAAAGTTCTGCTTTCTTATAATGATTTGAAGGGCCAGAATTCATGTGCTGTTTATGTAACAACCTGATCTAGACTGTCAGCTCTTTTTACAGGCCCAAAGTCCAGAGTTTGGTTAAGAGGCCAGAAGCCTAGTAAACAGTGAACAATATTAGCTAAAAGAAGCAGAACAAAGAAAAGACAACTTTGCTTTTTGCTAAGATAAGCTTGGTCAGCAAAAAGCCAGGTGGGGAGCCATAATTGGTGTATTTATTTAAAGCTGCAAACAGACCAAAGGAATGAAAGAGGCCTATTATGCCTGTATCCATTCTTTCTGTAGAAAGAGATGTTCTCCCCACACATCAACCTTGAGTTTATGGAAAGGGTTCAAGCATGTCAGTATGAGATATGACATCCTCCCTACTGCTTCCCACAGATACCAGTGCCTGCCTTAGAAACACAAATGAGCAACTGAAAAACAATCTTTATTGCCATGTACTTTTCATTTGTCTTTTTGTTTTAACCCCTAGGTATGTACCTGTTGGACAATCAGAAGGGCTACTTCATTCCTAGGGACCCCAAATCAGAATTCAACATATATATTTTATACATTGTTTGAAGTACTAATTGTATGTTACTTGTTAACCTGAAACCATGGGCGGAGACATTATGTAATTTTTGACTATTGGCTACTGTGCTTATCTTGCCTTGCTGCTAGACCTATCCGGGGGTTTGGGACTACCTGCCCCATCACTTTCCTCCACCCATAAAAAATCCATATAATCTACTGTAATCAATTGATTGGCAGTGTCTCTGAGCCTAATAAGCAAGGTGCCACTCCGCCAGCGCTGTGCATAATAAACCCACCTGCTTGATTCTACACGGTGTCCGTTTTGTGTTCCTTCCAATTAATAGGCTAGCAGTGTACTGCAAGATAAAATTAAATAAACGGCTCAAGATGGGAAAACTTATTTTGAATTCCAGAATATATAAAGTACAGAAAACATCATTTCACCCCCAGATATCCATTGTCGGGTTCCGTAACCATGGCTGTTCTCCATATTTCAAACTCAGGTACATATGTTCATATTGTATATATATTTTTATTCCTCCATTAATTTAAATGTCATTACACTGATGTGTGACATAAGCGATTTAACAGGGAGGCTGGGTATTTCACTTTAATTGGATTGCACCCATCCTAAATTCTTGTATAGAAAGGATGTTTTCATTTTTGACATTCTTAGGAAGTTTGAGTGGACATGACTCTTTAAGGACCAACATTCTGCCAGTACCTAGTAATTTCCCCAGTTCTTTTCACATCTAGATCACTAATTTGATTTGGCTTGGGTGACCTATGAGCAAAAGTCATGGCCATCTGAAGGCTATGAGGTGAACTATGTGAAATGTGTTGGTGGTTTCAATCCAGTTCTTATTGGACATTCATCCAATAACACAGTAATCCACACAGTCAGCTTAGATACCACAGCAAAGTGGAAAGGGACTGAATTGGAAAGAGAACTATGCTTTCACCTCTAAAAATGGTCCCTCCATAACAATGGTGAGATTCAATGAAGGTTGTTTGTACTGCCACTGCCTGTGCCACATCTGTTCTGTGGATATAATACTTCATTTACTGGGGCTGTCATTCAGCATTCAAGCACTACAATCCCTAGAAAGAAAGTCTTCTTACATATCGCAGAAATAGGATCTGATATGGTTGTTGATTCAAGTACATATAGTAGTTAACTGATTGTTCTACATGCCTATGCCATAAGAACTGAATTTCATTTATAAGCTTTGCTATCTTTATTTTGATGTGCATTGTCTTCACCTTTTCAGGAAGCAAACACATCAACACATGAAGAGTGATTCCTAGTTAAATCCTATATCAGTACCAGATAGCTTTTGATATCAATAACTGCCAACATGATGAGAAACTACCCTTACCATATTGTCTAGTAAGTTATAAAAGCCTTCAGCACTGTAACAGCAGGATCAAATCACTAATTATTCTTTATATTACGTGATGATACCAGATTTGCCCCTTACTTTGGGGTACGCTCATTTATTAGGGTTACTTTTCTGGGGGAAGGGGTTCTGTAATTCTATCGATGTACTGCTTGTGTCACGTGTGTTTTCATATGGAGCTCTACTTCTCCATTCTGCAAGTCCCCTCCCAATGGAGCTATCCTGCAGGACCTAGGTTCCCAAGGGCTGGGTTTCTCCAGCCCAAGAACTAGATGAACACACACACACACATATTAACAGAGCAAGTCTGAGTGGACTGGGTCAATCAGCACTTTCAAGCTGACCCCTTATATGTCCCTGGACTCAGTGAACTGGGTCAAGCAGCACTTTCAAGCTGCCACCCTTATGTGCCAAAGGTACCGCACCGGAATAGAGTAAGCCTGAGCAGGCTGGGTCAAACAGCACTTCCAGGCTGCCACCCTTATGTGCCCCTGGACTCAGCGGACTGGGTCAAGCAGCACTTTCAAGCTGTCACCCTCGTATGTCACAGATTCAGCACATCCCTATCCCCACTTTCACGTTACAATTTTACTGGTAGTAACCTACTTGATGAGCAAACCCCACAGTATTTTGGGGCGCTACAGGAATCTTTAGCTTAGGTAAGAGAAGCGTTGCTGCAGAGTAAATGGGGAAGCTAAAAACACAACAGAGTAAAGTGCACGGGCAGGGGGGAAGCAACCAGGTTAACCATAAAAGTTATGTATTGAATAACAGTGATAACTACACAAGGAGAGCCTAAACCAACCTAACAGTTACACTATTAAAGGTTACAAAAATCATATATAGAAAACTATACCTGATCAAACAAGTGAGGGTTAGAAAGTTATACCTGAGGTAGAAAAGAAAATAGAGAGAGAGAGGGATCTCACCACTTCCATGAAGCTTGAGCTGGTCGGGTTTCCCAGGTGATGGTGGTAGCTCAGGGTCCTGAGTGCTGGAGACAGGCAGAGCCCCCAGCAATCAGTCAGGAGAAGATGAAATCCTGGTGGAACTTGTTGCCTGCCTAAAAGGCTTCGAGATATGGCAAACAGGGTCCGTGGCCCGGTGTGCTTGGCACCAGTAAAGACACCGAGGGGAGAAAGCAAGCCAAGTTTATTTCAGAGCTCTGAAATGGCACTAGGAGACCAGCATGTCTCAAATCCAGTGCAACACATACAAACAACTTTTACCTTTTATACTCCAAGCTGTTTCTGTGTAAGCCTTTGTTCTGTTACTCCCTCTTACCCCTCCCACCCCTCCCTTCTCTAGCAGTTACAATTAGAAAAATTCCCATTCGTCTGCTTATCTTTTGGCCTTGCAAGGCCTGTTTACAGCAGTCTGAGCAAAACAGCAGCTGTATGCTAGAGAAAAGCTGACCCTTACATTTCTGCTTCAGCATGTAAGCAGTTAGCATAGAAGTAGGTGAGAGTTCACAAAATGGAGTTTTGTGGCTCACAGACCCAGAGCAGAAGAGCTTCATCGGCTCTTTTGGCCTTTCACTCCCCTGAGTTACCTGGTAGCTATGCCTAGTGACACCAACAAACTGATGCAGAGTTTGGATCCATGCATCAGAACACTTACTGGAGTGTGGGTAGGGTTTTTCTGTAGGGAAACAACAATGGTTCAAGGGAAAACACTAGATTTGTTTATGGGTAAACTGATGACTCAAGGGTTTTCTTTAGGCTAGACAATAGGAGCTGATCACTCTTGGCTATGGGTAGTGTTCCTTCCAGGGAGCTCACAATGCAATTAGGCAGCTTCAGTATTTTGGATATCAGTCAAAGATTCATTACTAGAATTGGTCTGATAACTGCTGAGCTGGGTGTGTGCAGGCACAGGGCTTCCCTGCTTTTCTGGTCCCAGAGTTCAGTGTGGTTCTTGCCTTGGAATCTCATTTCTCTATTCCATATGCTAATGGAGATGCCTCCCTGTCCCATCTTTGATGCAGATGAGGCTAGGGGAGTTGCCTTAATGTTGTCACCCTTGTCAGGAGGGGTCTAGGTGCGTCTCCCACCGCCCTTCACTGCTCTCTGCAAGTCTTTTCTCTGATCGGTTTTGATTCAAGCAGAGGCTGGGGGTGGGGGTCCTATCATGAGTCAGACAGGCTTGATACGGTGCCCTGGCTTCCCAAGAACACAGAGCTGACTGGTATCAGTGGGTGGCAATTTTTTTCCTCACTGAATGTTCTTATGGGAAGAAAGAATAGAGATTTCACTGCCTAAAAATCAAATGCATTCCAGATATAGGAATAGTACAGAGGGACTCAATTTATAGCAGCACGACTTACTTAAAGATTTTTTTAAGTGTATCAGTCCCAGTCCTACATTTTTTACTCATTCCTCGAAATTCTCATTGACTTTCAGTCTTTTCTCATGGCCTCAAGGGGAGTTTTGCCTGAGTAAGCATTTAGGATTGGGGCCACAGTAATTACATTTATCAAATAGATACATTTCAAGGAAACAAATATTTTTATTTATTATTTGCTAATAATAAGACTTACATTGTATAGGAATTAAATTATGGTATCTAGTGTTTGTTGTCAGCATTTTAACACCTTTATGGAAAAGTCCCATGGAATTTATTAGGGATTAAACCAATACATTTCTATAGAAAGTGCTATAGACATAATTCTAACATGCTATAGTATATGTATTTATATGTATATGCTATAGTATATGATATAATTTCCACAGATTTTTTAACCATCTGTGATGTTGTCTGATTAAAATATAATTATGCAAACCGTGGTTGCTACCACTGTTATATAATTGCAATGAATTTTGTACAAAGTGTAACGTATGGCCAGAAAGGGTTAAGCAGCTTGTCATCAACCGGATCTCCCAGGCTATCGCGATCTCCGGTGGTGCAGCATTGCTGCCGCTAAGGCAGACTCCCTACCCCGGCCCCACACTGCTCCCAGAAGCGGCCAGTGTGGCCCAGGGGCCCTGGGGATGGGTGGAGAAGAGTCTCCCTCTGCACGCTGCTTCTGCCTGCAAGCACCACCTCCCACAGCTCCCATTAGCTGGGATAGCTTATGGGGCAGTGCTTGCAGAGAGGGGCAGCGCGTGGAGCCACGTGCCCCGCACTCCTCCCCGGGGCTGCAGGGCACGTTGGCCTCTACAGGGAGCACTGTGGGGCCGGGGTAGGCAGGGAGCCTGCCTTAGCCTTGCTGCGCCACCGACCAGGAGCCCCCAGAGGTAAGTGCTGCCTGGTGGGAGGCCGCACCCCAACCCCCAGCCCTGAACCACCTCCATGAGCTAGCATTCCATATCCCCTCCTGCATCCCAACCCTCAGCTCTGAGCCCCCTCTCAGGGCCAGCACCCCATAACCCCTCCTTTGCCCCAAGCCCCAGTCCTGACCCCCCTCCCAGAGCCAGCACCCCAAATCAGCCCTGAGCCCCCTCCCGGTGCCAGCACCCCAACCCCCTCCTGCACCTCAAGTCCCAGCCCTGACACTCCTCCCAGAGCCAGCACCCTGTATCCCCTCCTGCACTGTCCCAGCCTGGAGCCCCCTCCTGCACCCAAACTCCCTCCCAGAGGCCACACCCTGCACCCCCTCCTGCAGCCCAACACTCTGCCCCAGCCTGGAGCCCCCTCCTGCACCCAAACTCCCTCCTAGAGCTTACACCCCTCACTCCCTACTGCACCCCAACCCCCTGCCCCAGGCTCAGCCCAGAGCCCCCTCCCACACTGCGAACCCCTCAGTCCCAGCCCAGAGCCCACCCCCCTCCCAAACCCCTGTCCCAGCCTAGTGAAAGTGAGAGAGGTAGGGGAGAGAGAGAGACGGAGAGAGGAGGGTATGGAGTGAGCAGGGCAGGGCTTTGGTGAAGGGGTGGGGCCTCAGGGAAGGGGTGGAGTAGATGCTGGGATGCCCTTAGATTCAAAAAGTGATCTTGGGTGTAAAAAGGTAGGAGACCACTGCTTTAAGGGAACTGTGTTTTGGACTTCTGAGAAACAAGTAAGGTATAACAGAAGCTGTTTAGTGCTGGCTTGGTAAATCTAAGTATTGGAATATCCACCAGTTTTGTCTGCCACATTCTTTGCAGTTCACCCTAACTGAGTGACCGCAGCTGGCTCCCCTGGGACTCTGGTCATACCATATTATGACATGCTGTAAAAGATATACAATTTTTGTTTAAATTCTGTATTATAGTCAAAAAAGCCTGTGGAAAACATTATCATTTTTCTCATATTCCATGGGATATTTCCAGGAGGGCAGTGCATATGAACATGTTGAAATATCATTCGTCTTGTTATTGCAGATTACTCTCATTGCAATTTGACTGCACCTTTAAGATAAATCCCTGTTTCCATACAGCCTTCAGTTTATTCACCATTTTAAAGACATCATACATTTTGGACCTGAGAGTCCATCCTCTATATTTAAAGACTGCAGAGGTGTAGGTTTTGCTGCTATTGAATTCTTTCCCCACTGAATATATAATAAAAGAAACTGCAAACTGTTTGTTTTGGAATCAATGCCTTGGGGAAACAAATTAGATGACAAAGATATCATAAAAAGAACAGGAGTACCTGTGGCACCTTAGAGACTAACAAATTTATTTGAGCATAAGCTTTCGTGGGCTACAACCTACTTCATCGGATGCATGTAGTGGAAAATACAGTAGGAAGATATATATATACACACACACAGAGAACATGAAACAATGGGTGTTACTATACACACTATAAGGAGAGTGATCAGTTAAGTTGAGCTTTTATCAGCAGAAGAGAAAAAAAAACTATTTGTAGTGGTAATAAAAATGGCCCATTTGCAGCAATTGACAAGGAGATATGAGGAACTGTTGGGGGGGGGGGGAATAAGCATGGGGAAATAGTTTTACTTTGTGTAATGGCCCATCCACTCCCAGTCTTTGTTCAAGCTTAATTTAATGGTGTCCAATTTGCAAATTAATTCCAATTCAGCAGTCTCTCCTTGGAGTCTGTTTTTGAATTTTTGTTGTTGTAACATTGCGACTTTTAGGTCTGTAATCGAGTGGCCAGGGAGATTGAAGTGTTCTCCAACTGGTTTTTGAATCTTATAATTCTTGACGTCTGATTTGTGTCCATTTATTCTTTTACGTAGAGACTGTCCAGTTTGGGCAATGTACATGGCAGAGTGGCATTGCTAGTGAGACATGTGAAATTCACTTGAAGAGGGAGATACTTTTGCAGTTGTCTGTGAAATAAAAGTGAAGATGAATGCCAGACATTGTCAGTTTATAGACTATACCAATCATATCCAGAGACAAAAGGATCTACATAGTTTTTTTTACACTACATGGCAAATAGAACATTGTACTAAAAGACTGTCTGCTCAGCACTCACAATCTGAGTGCTCTTTTGCATTATGTTGTTGAAATAGATCCCTTGCTTTTGGGCACATGTACAATTGCTATTTTCGAATTCACAGTACACATTAGCAAAGATCCAGAATGAAGAATACAAGCCAAAATATCAGATTAAATAGGAAAATCTCACATAGGAAAAGATAGAAATACCTTTGTTTAATAGCTGACGCCTGTACTGATACTGCAACCCAAACTGCACTTGCAGTATATTATGTAAACAGGAAGAAGAATAGACAGGCAGACATTAGTGAAGAGTTTGAGTGTACAGAAGCTATTTAATAATACAGAGGGAATTTTTTTCCTGCAAAGATTAATATAATAGGTCACAGACAAGTAATTTACAGAGGGACAACTCTGTAACATGTTGAAAGCTCGGAAGAATGTGGCAAATATGTGCAGTTGTTTCAGAAGTCATACTCTTTCTGCAGGAGTCAAACTGACTTTGACATTGTGCATTCATTTGCAGTGCGACACGTGGCAATTATACTGAATGTTGCCTTACATGCTGAAGCATTAAAACCACCAAAAGCCACAATTTTTTGCTTCCTGGGTTGAACAATATTACAACTTTCCCAGTAAATATTTTAAATATATGACAGGAGCTCTTCCAGGCCTATGTATAAAATGACATAAATTACACTCAAGACCAAATATGCCATTTACATCCATTCATTTTAAGAATTACTGCATTTTCACTGAATGCGGAGATTTTATTTTTACTGTCATGAAGTTTGATTTTGGGGGACAGGTGGGCTAGAGGGGGGGTTGAATTAAGTGTTACTGGTGCAAGCTCTTGCTATCAAAAAGCATCTGTGACAGTGTTGGGACTAACCACCGCAGCGTCTCCTACTGGTCATCTCGGGGAGTCGGTTCGATCCAGTAGAGCGCCTCCTTCTGGTGGTGTCCCGTCTGTCGTCCCGCCAGGGGTTGGCGTGTGGACCCGCTGTGCTCCCGACGCACAGGGTCCTCTTTCTGGAACACTGCCCTCCGACAGTGTCCTTCTGTCCATTCGCGCCCCCTTCCGGGGGGGGGGGGGGGGTGATCAACAGTCCCACACCTTTAAGTCCGATCCCTACAGTCCAGGATCTGGCGTGGTTCCGGCTGGCCGCTCCCTGCGGCCTATGGCTGAGTGTATGGCCAAAGGGAACAAAAAGGGGGGAAGGGGGGGGACCCAGGCCCGCCCACTACTGAGTCCCGGTCCAGAGGCCCTCTAGCGACAGTCTTGCTGTCCTCCTTCTCCTTCCTCCTCTGACTGCTCCTCTGGACCGCTTCCCCAACGGCCCTTCTCCCCGCTAGGCCTTTCCCTTCCAGGCCTGCCGCCTGGCGGGCTACAGAGTAGGACCCTCTCCCGCTCTCCAAGGCTGGCCTGCACTGCGCTGTCCGTGGTGCTGGCCTCCCAGCTCTGGAGACAGACCTTCCCCTCTGAAGGCCTGGGACAGACTGACTGCTCTCTCCCTGAGCAGTCTTTTATATGGCTGAGCTGGGCCCTGATTGGCCGTCCCCAATCTGGGCTCTGATTGGCTCACAACAAGCCTTTCCCTTATTGGCTGCCGGGATATGCAGGCACCCGGGCCTGCCCCAGCCCACACTCTCCGTGCGTGGGGCAGCCGCCCCACCACAGCATCTATATCTATTTATCTTCATTGTATGGACAATGGATGAGATACTGATACAGATTTCACTCGAGTCATTGACTATACTCTTGAAAGAGAGAAGGAAGGTGGCACAAAATCAGTCTAATTCTGTATTGATGAAAGAATCTGTGGTACAAGCACAGAAAAGAAACAAACTTCAGCATCACTACTCCTGATTCAATTGTGTTCCCTGTGATGATTGTCATCAATCCATTTATACATTATAGATAATGGGTTTGCAGGACCATCTGCTAGTATGATCCCTGGTTTCTTGTTTGAAACCTAATTCTAGATAATTAATGAATTCAGGGAAATTTGGTGAAGTCAGTGGGCCTCTGCATGGGAACAGGGGTCCATGTTAGCAGATCTGATTGCAGGACTGCAGTTAATGTTTACCTCCTGTAGAATGAAAAAACGTGTGTCTCATATATAATGACTACAAGATCAATAAATGTATTTAATGATCTGTAAGTAATTATTAGACATATTGTCCAACAAAAAACACCAGTCATATTGCACAAAGAGGGGAAGAAAAGTGAGGCTACTTATGATTCCAAATAAAGAACATAGGATTGGATTCACAAAAGTATTTATGCACCAAACTCAATTATTTCAATGGGAATTTGACACGCAAATACCTTTGGCAATGCCCCCCATAGTTATTAAAGAATATTATCTAATATCTGCATAGAAAAAAACGTAGATTCCAACACTTTCTGACAATATCTGTATATGTATGTGTATGTGTTTGTCACAGCCCCAAAATAAGTATCTCAGGGGAAAACTGAGGCTTAGTTAAAACAAAATTCTCATTTCAAGATTGAAAAACAGTTCACTACACAGATAACCAGTACCAAAAGTTAGGATAGAAGAACTTTGAGTAACTTCATATTCTCCCAACAGGCTGTTTCCCAATCAGCAAATACAGACATTTTTTTTACATAAACTAATGTTTCAGCGTTGTCAGTGTAATTCACAGAACAAAGTAGCACCTTCAATCTCCAATTTACATAGCCCACAATGACAATTAGCAGCTTAGACATTTCTTTCCAAAAGTACTACTTCACTCACTATCTACCTTAATGTAGAAAATGTATCAAGTTTAACCTTTAATCTCCCCTTTTATTGTATTAATAGCCAAGAAAACCAGGGAGGGAAGTTTCTTGCTAGGGGAGGAGCATAGGTCACTGTCACCTCCTCTATTGTAAGGTTTTACCTTACCAGTGAAAATGCTCCACTCCATTCTGCTGAGGATGAAACGACAATGGGCTTTATCTCTCTCTCTCTCTCGTTCATAACCCATTTCCACCCACACAAGCAAATGCTGATAAAGAAACAAAGATGGGGGGAAACCAAAAATCTGAAAACCAGGATAGTTAAATGTTTCCTCCAAGCACAGTTTAATTTTTAAGCATTTGACCCATAAATGGTTAAACTGCCAATTCTCTCACCCCTGCTCCTCTGGGCTTGGGTATGATAGTATACATGAATAGAGCACAATTCATCACAAAGATTCCAAGCCCTTTACAAACTGTATATATCTCATACACAAATCATTTCAGACACCAATGAATTTTAGGCAACTTTGGGATGAATTGCAGTGGCTGTAGTGACCTTACATAATAGTTTAGGACAGAAAGTGCAGAAGATGACTACATCCAATTGAAACTGTAGTGGAAGTTAAGTAGGGAGAATGTATTTATCCAAATTGGAATTTGGTCATGACAGCAGTGCTAACCCTATTCTTGCAAAACAATGCCAGAGCTTTATCTGATTTTAAATCTCATGTAAAAGACAGACCCTTCTGGATAACGCAGGGCCTACTAACACACTGCTGAGGCATAGGCTCAGTAGTGACTCAAATGGAAGAGTACTAGCTACTAAATTACTGTCATTTACTGAAGGTAGCTGGATTTTCCTTGCAAGTCTTCCATTCATTTTTTGACCAGAAATCACACTTAGATTACAAGAACTGACAAAATCATGGCTCAAGATGGAAAGGCTGAAAACAACAAAACAGTTTTTAAATGCACTTCTTCTGCTGAGCCCAGCTTTAATATGGACAGTAAAACTGTCCTCTTTGTCTTTAGCACAATGCCAGGAAATAGTGAGGGGTCATTTTGTCCACAGCAAAGGACCAAGTCATGGCTCAGAAATTTTAAGAGCAAGGTGATAGGTCTGAGCCTCCTGCATACCCTGAATATGATTTAAAAGACTTCAGCTCTTTGTTTTCTTTTTTACTTTTAGTGTATAATTAAATATTTGCAAGTTTCATTCTCAGTGGCCAAAATTTGCAAACCTAAGTGTCTAAAATTAGACTCCTAAATATATTTAGTCAGCCAAATAAAAGTGTATTCATTTTCAGAGAGGCTGAGCATTTGTACAGCTATGACAGCTAAGGTTGCTCAGCACTTCTTAAAATCAAAACACTAAAATTTAGCTGCCTAAACATTGATTTCAGAGCCTGAATTCAGGCAGCCAAGTTTGAACACGTTGGTCAGTATAATTCATTAAAATGTGGAATTTGTAAGAAACATTTTTATAATACTAAGAAATATTTTATAATACACTCCGCACAGTGAGGCCAATAAAAAAAATCAGAATGTGAACATTTTGGAGATGATTGGCCCAATTATCAAATGCAAACTTCTTACTAGAATGATCAGAACCTATCATTGGATGGTTATATCAGGATTATGTATGCAAATAGCCATTTTAAGGCATTGAGGGTCAAATTTTGGTCCTGTGAGTAAAGCCCAAGTAAAAGGACTTTGCCTGCAAGAAATAAGCACTGGTTTTAGGAGTACCTAAATATTCCTTCTGACCCAGAAGCTGTACATTAGGTGCTCAGGCAAATTAGGACAGGGTTTGTGCAGGCAAAGTGGATTTCACAAAGTGGGAAAACACATAAGTTATAGCAATTCTTAATTTTTACCAAGTTTTGCAGTTCCAGTGCAACACAATGCAATTTTATTACGCAATTTGGAAAGTCATAATTGTGGTGCATCTTGAAAGGAACAAGAAAATTAAACATTACAAGTAATTAAGTAGAACAAAATCCGTTACTATAGTAACAAAAATCAGCCATACGTTTTCTAATTCCCCTCTGCTGGAGTTTTTTTTTTTGCCTTTCGATTTGGAAACATCCTTTGTAATTGTCATGTAGATTATGAGAAATACAGAAATGAGGCCACAGACAGAACACATAGTGGACTCATGGCCCAGAAACAGGGCTTCTCATAAACGTCCATCAAATATCCAGAGTTTCTACATAACGCTTCAATTGGAGTTTTGCTTCAGAAATGAGAGCAGAACACTGAGCCCAGAATCTATTTATAAGACGGGAACTGGTACAATGTCTATGCAGCAACACTGGACATTTTAGATGACTTGTGATTAATTACAAAGCAGGTCAAAAGATGGAGGAAGAAAAGTTTGCTGGCATATATACACTAACCTTACAACTGTATATTAGCAGGAAACTTAGTGAGTTTCAACTGCTGGAGTTTTCAGTTCATTCTCCCATCAGAAGATGGGGTTTTCCTCACCTTAAAAGAAGCTGGGGATTCTGCTCACTAATCCGTGGATCCAGGGAGTGCCTGAAGACATGCGGCATACTCAATGGATACCCTTTGCCTCTTCTTTGCAGCCTGGTCACAGCCTCCTAGTGGCCGCTAGAGAGATAGTTCCTATGAAAGCAGTGCTTTTGGAAGTTCCCCTGACTGTGGCTGCTCTCTAGAATCCCTCTAAAGGGGCATGATTATACAGCCTGATCCTATGCCCATTGCAGTCAATGGCAAAGCTGCCATTGACTTCATTCGGGCAGGATCAGGCCTTTGCACAGCACAGAGGTGGCCGCATTATAAGTATGGTAGTTGCGTCTGCTGCTGGCTTTAGTAAAGTACAACACAAGGGTTAATCTTATGGCAGTTCAAACAGTTTATCAACATTTACCTTTGTTTACCTTTAACATTCTTACAGCTTCCCCAGTCACTGCACTGGTTAACTCCATCATCATTCTTGTTACAGCAATATAATTTTCTCTCTGGACTTTGTCCATCTCCTTGAGGGTCTTCTCAATGTACTGGGCAAAAGTAGTTTTAAGCGTAGTCTAAAAAACCCATTACTGAAATTTGGAACACATTATTTTGACATGTAATCCATGACCTTATGAGGGTAATTTTCAGAAGTGTTCAGCTTTGGCCTAATTCTGCTCCCACTGAAGTCAAAAGTAAAACTCCCATTGTGAAGTTTAATGTAAATTACTTCTGAAAATCCTACCATATCTGTGTGTTCTAGCCCCCAGTCTTTCCCCAAACACTCATTCTACTCATCTGCTTTCATTCCTGATGTGTGTTCTTCAAATTACCGTACATCCTTTTAAGATTAATTCTCTTCCATTATTCTTGACCTAACCCATAAACATCACAACATTATCCTTGTCTAGGTTGACACTGACATGCCAAATGTCTGCTCATGCATCCAATCTGTCTAGATCATCACTGTGCTCAGTAATTGGATCATTTCAGCATTAAGTAATGTCTTTTGATTGTAGTAGCATCACCTCAGTAACCCATATATGAAGCAAATGGCGTGATTAGCAAGCAACACCCATATGGAAATTATTTGTGAATGTCACAGGTGAATAGTTCAGGCTGATGATGGGTGATGGGATACAAAACAGATAGAAGACTCCCTCAATCTTATTCCTTTGGAATAATTCATAAGTGAATACTTCATCTCTGATAGGAACAACTAAATCCTAATTCTAATTTCTCCCTGGAGATTAAAAAGGATTAGTCCTGGTATCGATTCCTGCAATACACTTTACATTCATCTTACTGACCTATAAACTTTTATTGTTGAAATCTGTCTTCACACTCTCAAATTCTGCCTTATTCATTAAAGGGATTGATCCATTTCCGTAGGCTTGTGAGAAACCATTCAAACCTTCCCTCCCCACCCCCCACCCCCCAACCCTCTTGTTCTTAATTCGAGACAGGTAACCCTATCCAGGTCCAGATGTAGCGCCTAACGTAATATACACAATATACACAAGCCAATCACAGTGTCATTGTAGATCCACACTTATGAACATTAACTTCAGTGGTAGACCAACATTTTCAATTAAGTCAATGCGAGCACCTTTCAAAAATCTGGTTACTTCTGGCTTTAACTATCTAAATTTAGGTACCTATGTTAGAAAATGTTGGCCTTACTGCAGTTGAATGTAAGGGAAAATAATTTTTCTTTATAACTACAAGCCTCATATGTGTTGTGTACTAATCTTCACTTCATTACACAACTGCAGTTATATAAACTACTTTGCACTCAGAATAACAATAATGTGAATGTGATTTTGTAAATAGAATAACTCCATTTACAAGACATTTTCTGTTCAGAATAAATGTACTTAAAATGAGTTTAATTTTGAAACTACAATTAAACTATAGTTAAAAGACATTTTCTATTTAGAAGAGCTGCTGTTTAAATATGATTTCTTAGATGAAAAGCTGCAGTCACAAACCCCATTTAATTCAAGCTGCAGTATGCTGGATAAAGATTTTATGCAGAATTTTTGCTATTTACAATCATGTCCTGTTCACAATAATTATAGTCAAAGTATGAAGTGAGATGGCGTACCCATGCTTACAGATCTATCAATAAACTAATAATTGACAGTGAAAGCTCTATGGCTGGAGTGAGGAGCCTCAGCTGGAAAAATCTAGTTTTAGCAATATTGGAACTACTAAACAATTTTTTTTGAAGTTCCCTATAAACATAACTAATGTCTGCCCATTTTTTTCTAAATTTCCCCAGCATATACAAAGCCCAAGAGATTGAACTGAATCAGTTTATGATTTCCAGGCTAAATTTACAGAGAAAAGGGACCGAGACTGACCTTTTAAAAACACTGAAAACTAAAAATTTCCTTTATATTTCTACTTCCCTCAGATCAGGGCACCTATAGCCATGGGCCTTGTGGAGCTTCAAGACCAGGTCTGTTCACGGACAAGAAGATCCTACATTGTGGCAGCAATTAGTCAACAGATGATTTTAAGTGACATGGCCTAATCTGAAGTACCTATCTCCTGTTAAACTGGAAACTCTGACTCTGCCACTCCCAGGGTAGTTTTTTAAAAAGTTTCCACCTTACAATAGATGATGCCTCTAGCAAAAGCACTAGCACAAGATGAGAACACATGTGCTGAGGATAGGGTTTGTGTTCATCCAGAGTTTTGTAGAGAGCCAATAGGCAACCATGGCACCTGTTCTGCCTGCAGTCCTTTCCCCCCAGCACCTATTTGAGTGCTGTGGAGGGCCTTTCACTTTCCCTCCCAACCCTTGGGTGAGTTCCACTCTATGTAAATTTATTTCTACCTAATTAATTAAACTTTGGTCTAATCTATTCACCTATCTACATACAATTGTTCTAAGACCTTGCTAGCTATGCACCAAACTGTAGCACAAACGGTATGTGTGCAAACAAAATGGCACACCGTGTACTATGTGAAAATGAAATATAAAGCTTGACAACAGGCAGGCCTGCAAAGCATACAGTAGTATTTAATCCTGACCTGAAAAGCAGATGGGTTTGGGGAATGAAATACTAATATTCCCATGTTTGTATGGATTAATTTTAAAAGATAACATATTCCCTTTGTTAGTCAAATCAGGAGCATTCTGAGGCAGGCGGAATTAGGCTCAGTCAGTGGTGCAAAAGCAGTGGAAAGCAAAATTCTACATTCTCCACACTTTTTAACTCAGGGTATGTCTACACAAGGGGGACCATAATGGCATAAGTATGTTTCCATAGCTACACTGGCATAATCCCAGAGTATGGACACAGACTACGCTGATGGAAGGGATTTTTCTGTCAGTGTAGGAACACCATCTCCTGAATGACAATAGCTAGGTCAATAGAACTATTCCTCCATCAATTAGTTTAATCTACATTGAGGGTTATATCAACATTGCTACGTCGGACAAAAGGTATTGATTTTTCACACTCTCACCAATGTAGCTATGTCAACCTAATAGATCAGGTTTCAGAAATGCTAATGGCCAAAGCAAGACTTCACACCCTAGGCTGGCAGAGTGCAGAACCATGGTCTGGAGCCATCTGTATTTGTAAAAGGATTTGTAAGAGGGGCAAAGGGAGAAAAATATTTCTACTGACTTTAGTCTTTGAGTTGTTTCTCAATGTGGATGTAATATCTTGTTTTCATATTTCTTCTTGGTTTTAGTAACTAAACTCTAGAGAAGAGCTGTATTTTGTGGATAATTATATGAGCAGGGAATTCTTTGCACAAAAAGTAAATATAGTGTTAGAAGCCCTGTGGCATCAACTCTACAGGACTAAATAAATGGTTTAGGAAAGAAATGAAACCTACTGAACACTGTTTTCACACTGTTATGGGCAATTATTCAGCAGTATAGAATTCGATTTGTTATCTATCCCTGTTTCCAAGATGTTCGCATTTTCTCCTTCCAGGGACTAGGCATGCAGGGAATTGATTGCAGGGAATTGATTAACTAAGCACCACTTAAATCCTATTTTGACAGCTTCAGTGGATCTAAGTGCGGCACAGATCCTGTACTAACCCTTTGCACAGGGCTGCATTTTCACCATAGGTGCATGTTCTTCTCTGTTAATGAAGAGTTAATGGTATCTTTCAAAACAGAGGGCATCCATGGCTACCATGCCACTACAATTGATGGAGGGGGAAGATGGCACAGTGGATGATGGCAAGTCCAGCCATTTGTCAGAATAGCCAGGTAGATAATATCACCCCAGAAGCAAACCAAGGGGAGTAGGCATAATACCAAGTATGTGATGGGTGCACAAGGAACTTCTGGTTTTGGAAGGGCACAGCATATCCTGCATGAATCGCTCACAACCCATGAAAGATTGGTGTGTTCTGATTCCAGCAGAGTGACTTAATTATGCCCTTATTCCACACAGTCCAGGCTGGGAGGTTCATAAATTCTATACTGAGTGAGTTGCTACCCAATGATGCCAGATGATATCAAGAATGAATGAGACAGAACAAGAGATCACGCTGCCCTTAGCGACTAGCCTACCAATAATACCAATGATCTAAGTCTCTATACTATTAGAGCTTACAGAGATTCTCCATAAGCTCAAATCCTAAGGGTCTGCATTTTGAGAGCAGAAGATCTTTGGGCAGTAGGAGACAAGAATATGAGGAACATACAGAGGGAGAAAGAGTTTCCTAGCAGCAGTACCTGGCTATTCAGGAGATTATTATTTGTAGCACACACACAGTGCTGTGCTAGGTGTCTCAAGACAATGTCTTTGCTCTAAAGTATTTATGATCTAATTTAAACATGACATTATGAAAATGGGAGAAGATAAAGGAGGGACAGAGAGAGACAAGGACAGACCCAGATCCTAAAGGGTATTGGAAGTTAGGTGTCTAAATGCCTTTGAGGATCTGAGCCAAGGTTACCTAATTGAAATCATGCAACAACTCTTAAATATTGGGCCTGTAGTTTGTAAAGAGATTTTGAAATATTTATCATTAAAGAAGTTATATAAATAGAAGATATAAATAATTATTATTATAAAATTGGCCAATATTCAGGCTGCCAGTTGTGTAGCATGAAACAAGTCCAGAACTATGTGAAAATCTATATTGCTGAAACTCTATTTTTGCTAATGAGCAGAACATTGAGCAATAAATACATACTGTATTTTTATATTGTTGCATATATTTTAAATGTATTTTATAAACCACAACAAATGGATCTAATTAAGGGCCTGATCCTACAAACACTTACTAATGGATATACTTCTTGAATAGTCCCAATGTCTTCACTACAGATAGTCCCAAAGACAAGCAGCAAGCCTGGTAATAATTGTTTGCAGGATTGGGTCCTTAAACCTGTACTAAATAACCTTTCCATCTTTAGATTACACTTAAAGTAAATTTTATTGTATCACATCCGATTAATTAATCCCACCCTTCACATTACTGTTGTACCCATGCACTTTCAACGTGCATTTTTGAACTATAAAAGTCATTTTACCTCCTTGTGCTCTCTAGATTTCCAGCTTGTTAATTAAAAAGTAATATAGCTGCTATTCATTCCATTCTAAAGAAATTAAAATTAGAGCATTATGATTACAATTATTAATGAATCCATTTTCGAAAATTACTTTTTTATGATGTACATGAAGAAAAGTGAATAACAGCATAACAAATAGGTAAAACAAATGGTGAATGGAGTGTTGCCAGCTTTTGATTATGATAATTAGGAATATTGAAGAGGAGTTATTTAGCAGTCTGGGGAAAAACATGGCATTAGAAGCCAAGCTATCTTGATGTTCAGAAGAGAAGCATAATATTAATTTTATTGCTGTGTTACAAGCTTCCTGCATAATTTGAGTATTGATGGGTTAAGTCCCCAGAAACAAAGGGGAAAAATCTCATTCATAAGCAATTAAAAGGGCTGTAGGAAGGGTAAAAGCAGAACCTCACTAGTCCTCACTGACTGAAACTGTTTCCCCCCTTATAGTGACACCTGCAGAAAGACTTTATTGTATTATGTCCTACCATAATGGCATTCTCCGAGACATTAAATTATGCACTGATAGGTAGGTAGTTAATCATTGTTGATGTTTTGCTCTCAACATTTTCTACACATCAGTACACTATTTCACAAGACATTATAATAATCCCCAGCCCCTTTTTTTCTCATGTCATTGGCCTGTTATTGTCACTAGTTTGACTTGAATATATAGTGATTTTTTTCCTGAATCCTTCAGACTAAATTTCAACTATTAGTGACATATTCTGTTGTCATACTTTCAGTTAATTAGCACTATGGTTATTCTTATACAACCTGCTAAAGATGAAGGGTATCACACACCAGGAAATAACATGAAGGACATGAAACCAAAGAACTTCAGATGATAGTGAAAATACTTTGGGTTAAATTTAAGCCTGGTGTTAGTCACTGTGATTTCATTGAAGTCAATGGAGTTCCACCAATTATATCAGATGTGAATTTGGCTCCTTTATAGTAAAGTGATCTACTCTTGAAAGTGAAAGTATCCTTGGAAATAATGTCTCTTTTTTTACAGAAGAGCTCTGCTTTCTGGGTAAATTTCACCCCTTACAAAGGACCAATTTAAGGCCTATACACCAATTAAGTCCCACATAAACCCTATTTTGAGGAATATATGAAAATTAAATGGTGCATAGGTCTTATGCTGGCTCTCTACACAGAAGTGAATTTCTCCTTTTTTGCATATTCTGAGTCTACAAGTGCTTTTTCTGGAAACAAAAATATGCTGTTATTAGAGCTGTGCAAATAACTGATATTTTGATTTGCTAGAAATTCTGAAAAATAAAAAAAAAAGTTTCAAGTTGACCCAAAACACTTAGTTTTGGGGCCATTATTAACGGCGTTATTATTATTTTTTTTAATAAAAGCAAAGGAACTTTGGAAATGAAGGGCTAGAGTCACAAGGGGATTTAGGCTCCATTCACAAAAATGAGGAGAAAGGAGGAGTGGTGGTAGCCCAGAGAATAGGCTATCTCAGAGAACCTGAGTTATGGCAGACCCAAGTTTGAATCCCAACAGAGGAACAGGGGCTCAAACACAGGTCTTCCCTTCCTCCCAAGAGCATGCCTTCACCACCAGGCTATAGGGCATTCTGATCCCTCTCATGGATCTCTACACTGTGATAAAAAAACATGTGGTACAGAGTCTCAGAACTTATGTCACCTGACTCGTGCTCACAGGGCTATAAAATTGCAAGTTAGATGTTCAGTTAGTATGCAATGAGGGGAGAGGAAGGTCTCAAAGCCTGATCTCCAGCCTAAGCCCGAATGTCCACACTGCAATTTTACAGCCCTGTGAATCAAAGTCAGCGGACTCCAACCATGTATTTGGCCATGCAGCAAATCTTTTATTACAGACATACCCTCAGTCTCTCCTGTTGCAGCTATTCCACCACTCTATCGGAATAACTAAACACTACTAGGTGAAAGTCTGTGTGGTAAGAACTGCATCAATTGGGCCAAGTAAATCACCATCTATGCAGTCTCCCTCATGCAGCTAGTGAAATTGTTGCATCCCACCACCTCTCTCTTCTGTCTTATGAATGATGCAATGATGCTAGATTTACAAGTTCCCTTGTAAATCTAGCACAAAAAATTGTTATTGTTTTTTATCCCTCTTAATCTTCTCCAGGCAACTAAAACAGAGTGAGAGTGGTGCTGTTTCTTCACCTATGTCATTAAGAGCAGTGTTTACTACACATTCCAATCAAGCAATGGGTTTGCATATGTGTAACAAAAACATAATTTGGAGGAAATGGACTGTGATAGGTATAATAAAGGGCCTAACCCTGCCCTGTATGATGCACAAAAAGGAAAGAACCCAGCTTGACTCCCGGGAAGAAAGTTAAGTTTGAGGTGCTGGCATTAGGGCTGAACAGATTTGACATGAAAGTAATTGAAAACTGTGAAACATAGAACCCACTCTAGAAATATAGTACAGGCTCTAGGGTTTTTCCATTAATGTTTAGCCTATTGCTGTCACCACTCAAGTTTCTAATCTCCTCCCAGATCCACCCCAACCACAGCAGCAATCAAAACAAAACCTAGGAGACTGATTTAGGAATAATAATGACATGTAGACAGATTATTTCACTAAGCAATGGCCTAAGAGTACAAATAGCAGTAAACAAATGAAACGGTCATAGTAAAAAGTTCAGCAGCTGAGAGGAATAAAGGAAGGTGTTAACAAGGACTTTAATAAAATTCCTGTTAGTAGCAATAGGTGCCTACATCGACAGTTATGATTGATGAACATTTTAAAACAGAAAATAACTCATCTCCACCCCCACTTCCATTAATATTACTGACATCAATAAGCTAGTGATTTCACTGTGAGCAAGATCAGGGCTTTAGCTGAGTGTTTGTGTTTTATCTGTGAGACCCACCATATCATTTTCTGCAACAGTTGATATAGCTACACTGTGTTTTTGTTACTTTTCCTTTTAGCTATGTGTATGAATAGAATGTTGCCTTCTATTTCTATGTTACAGGTTTTTTTTAAATTGGCAAGAAAAATAAGTATAATATGAATTCAACATACTGTCAACTAATTCCCAGCTTCTCCTTCTACTTCTGCTCTGTCTTGCTCTGGCTAGCTAGATAAAGGCAGAGCATTATACTCTCAGAAATATAGTCTCTATGGGCCACACCTCTGCACTTAAGATACCAAATGACCAAAGGCCACATTATATAAATCCACAGGCTACATCTGGCCTGTAGAACACACTTTGGCCAATTCGCTTAATAGTGTCTGGAGTTATTCCACTACTATACTACTAGTCTCTTTAGAGACGACATGTTTATTAAAATAAGTGTATATTTTTTCTTTATAGTGACTTCACTCCTATCAAAAATCACAATACTTAATAAGAGCTCAGTAACTGAAAACTAGATATGTCGATCACACACACACACCCATTTACTATGACAGTATTTCCAAACATCCTTCTTTAAGAGCAAAGTATTAAAAAAATGAGTTAAATGCAACAGCAGCTGTATTTGTATGGAACATTTATGATATTTGGGTGCCAGTTAGATAAATTCTTGGTCTGTATTCCCAAAATTATGTAATGCTAGCCTCTAAAATAACATACTTCTTGTGTTAAAGTATGCTGATCTATTATGGTCAGCATCATGCATTTGGTGTCATTTTGTTCTACTTAGGAGAGCACCAAATGAGTAATTATTTTGTATTGGATTATTCCTTATGGAAAGAAAAAAAATAGAATAGGGATTGTGAAGGGAGTGCTTTGGGGACTGTGTTTTTTTACAACAAAATGGAAGAAAGGGGATAAGCGGTAACATGGTTACCAACAAGGAATGCACAGAATGTTGCCCTTGGTCTTTCTAATAACAATCCTCATTCTATTTAAATCAGTGGTAACACTACCATTGATGCAGGATCAGGCCCAAAATCTTCTCTCTTTCCCTCCTGCCCTCCCCCTTCTCTCTCACACACATTGTATACGTACACAAACACACACTTAAACAGTCTATTTTAATGTAAAAGAGGTAGCAACAGAGCAATAAGAGGAGGTGATGCTAAAACAGTAGCAGAGGATGGGACAAGGACAGCAGTGGTAGCAGAGAAAACAAACACAATACCTTCTCCCTTCCCTAACTAAAGCCAGAAAGCCGCAACAACTTACCTGTCTCTTGGGCAAAAAACATTTTTCTCTGTCCAATAATCAATGAGCATCCAATGCACCTCCTTTTTCTCTTACCTCCATGGTACACGCAGCTATGTTACAAGAAACTCACAACTCTGCGCTCAGGTCAATGAAACTGGTAACTTATGTTTACTAAAGGGATGAATTGCCAAAACTGGCTCACAAAAACAGAAGCAGCATTGTTCTTGAGGTCAGAGTGACCAATAGTATATTCCTAATTTAGGAAAACAAAGAGGGAAAGCCATGAATGAGCAGTGGTGCATGTGATTCTCCTGAACCAGAGGAAAGGGCAAATTTAAAAAAAGGGACTTTTACAATGGAAAGTTCGCAGTCTTTCACTCACAGCTGTTTTGCTTTATTTGGCTATTATCCAAAATATTGGTGTGATTCAATTCAACACTGACACATTTTCTCTGCCTATGGATCTTGCAGTGAAGTCAAAATGCTGAATTTCTGACATTTTAATTCCAATAACAGAGCATGTCACAAATAGAGAGGGTGAAATTTTTGGTGAATGCTAAATTTGCCAAAAAATGTACTTTTGGGATACTGAAACTATTCACAGATTCAGGTCAATTTGACAAACAGATTCAGTCCCCTCCCCCCAAAACTGTTTGTCCAAAAAAAAAAAAACTGCTGAAATGTCAAAAAGATTCATTTGACCTTAACAAAAAAAATCAGTTTTTTGTTTTGGTTCAGTTTCAGTTTGAAATTAAACTTTTTTTTTCCAGATTTTTTTGGTTCTGCCTCTGAACTGAAAAATCAGTTATTTAGCTCTGATGTAAAAATTTCTCTTCAAGAAAGTATGAAGAATCTTGAGCAATGTCTTGAACAGGATCTAGTGGGAATTTTTGTTAGAGATAAACCAATAAACAATAAAGCTATGAACAACTAGAAGAAACCCAGTGGGGTTTTTGACTATATTAATTCAACATTATTAAGATGCTTGCTTCAAATTGTTCCCTTCAGGTGTTAATAACACCACTTTGGTTTAAGGGTAATAACAAATAAGATTTGTTTTCCCACAGAGCTGGTGTGATTGGATGTGATGAACCACACGCAGGCTATGGCAAGGATGAAAATAAACTCCTGCCACAAATAGCAAAAGCTTCAGTGAAGGATGCAAACATGCAGCCTTCTCTAAAAAAGAATAAAAACCTGAGTGAGGTAAGGGTGCACTGAGACATTGACTGGGGTAGAACAAACAGGTCGGGTTTTTGCTAGGCAGAAGAAAGCATTTATACCACAACCATATTTCCTTTTCTCTTGAAGTTAGACTGAAGAAATCCTTTTTGCATAAGTGGTTTGGACTCAGGGGCCTACTGCTTCTCCCTGCTGCTTAAACTCCACACTACTCATGTATATTCCTTTACCTAACTGTCTCCACTGAGTTGATTTCTTACTGCTGTGATTTATTAAAGTTGCATATACCACAAAGGTAGGTGTAAGGAGCTAGATTGCTTTAAATGGCTGTTAAAAATAATAGACCTTTACAGATCTGTTCAAATATGTCCCATCTCTCCTAACTTCTTGCCTTGGCCTTCTAGAATGAGATTTTCAAAAGCACACGGACTTTCACATGCATATATGCCGTTTGCAAGTGGATTTACTTCTATTTCTCTGGTGCATCAGAGTTTGCTCACATACAAGTTGGGCATGCACAAAAATGCACATGCATTTTTGGAAATCTGGCTTTGAGATGTTTTCTGTTAGAGAGGAGCCCACACAAAAAGCCCAGATCTGAATATCCCTGAATCTTGGGATGTTCAAACCTCAGAAACAAGTTTTCTAACTTAAGCCCATCTTTACTTAATACAAATAAACAAACAAACAAATAAATATTGTGCCACCACCACTTCTCTCATATCTTTCTCTCTCAGTCATTGATGGTGTTTTCATTAAACATGTGGCTTGGTTTATGGTACTACTCCACTCAGTGTTTGTGACTAGGGTGTCCAGATGTCCCATTTTTAAAGGGACACTCCCGTTTTTGGGGACTTTTTCTTATATAGGCGCCTATTACCCCCGTAGTAAGATGAGTCCCTGAAACAAACCCTTGGTATCAGAGGCCCGGTATGAGGCCTGAGGCCTGAACTGAAGTAATGGTCAAGACTTTGTTAACATAAAGCAAAGTTAAGCTGTGAGCCAGAGGCAGGCCGTGCTCACAGAAGTTGGCAAGAAGGTGGCTGCTAAAAGCACGTATACACATATAAGCACTAATAGGATGAACAGGGTCAAAAGGACAATATGATGGATAGACTTGTTTGTTTGAACCAACCTGTACCAGGGGAGAGGGAGCACCCTAATGCGTAGAGGGGTTGTACCTCAATGCATCAGGAGTGATGTGTAACTTGTTTGTACCTGTGTATAAGAATGCATCCCTGAGTGGATGTCTTTGTCTGGCCTAGGGGGCAATGGAGAGTCCAACCACTGACTGAGCAGGTTCATTGTCAGGGGGGCACATATTCGTAGTATGTCCTGTAGTGTTTGCAGGGAACTATTACTGTGCTTTGTTTGACAATAAACCTGGCCAGGTGCCTTTGTACCTTATCAGAATCTGTGGTCATTGGGGGTTCTCTCAGGTCTGCTGTGTCAGCTATCTGCGCAGAGCTGGGGCAGCACACAGGGGGAACATGCACATAGCTGACTGTTATCAACATTGAACAGAGCAGAGCACCACACTGGTGACATCTGACAACACCTCCCACCCCCGTCCTGTTTTTTCACAGTTGCTATCTGTTCACCCTACTTATGACAGTCATTTGTCTGGTCCAAAAAAGGACAGACATTCCTCCAACACAAAAAAACAAATCACATTGAGAATGACCACATGTTAAAAGAGATCTGTCCCTGAATATTATCATGGAATTTAACAACAACTATATTTGTAAATGGTTAGAATTTGTGCTGGTTCTATATCTTGACTTTTTGTTGGTTTTGTTTTGAGACACAGTGTATTTTTCTTTACGGTATCCCCAGTGAGACCCTGTAGCTACAGGCTCTCAAACAAAAGTGAACCTAATGGTTACAAGGCAGCAGGAGATGGGGTTTATAATCCAGAGACATTTGCAGCTTTGGAAAACAGTCCCTTGAAACTCTTGTCATTAATGTTTTTGAAAGAATAACCCAATAAATAGATTCCCTACATGTTTCTGTACTGCCAGCTGATAGAGAAGATGCTGCCACTAGATCTGAAATAAAAAGGAATAGTAAAAAATACAATTTGGCCTCAGAGCATTGTGGGGGTTTTAGACATTGATATTAGATTGCAGTCAGCGAGGATCTGCCCACACATCCCCTGGGACTGTTGTCAGGGTCAATCTGGCATATAAATTAAAGTGACTCCTGGAGGAGATTGAACAATATTCAAAATGACTGTTTAGATTACATGGGAAGGCAATTTATTTTCTGCATTTGTTTTTACTTAGCTTCTTACTACCAAAGGCATTGACGTTTATGTGATATTTCAACCTTTGGGAATGCTGTTATTTGTTGTAAAAACAGGAAGGATGTTACCTTTGGGATTACAAAAAGCCAAACTGCTTGACCTGAAAGGATCATGTGACCTCTGATCCTACTTGTCTTCCCCTTGCCCCAGAAAATTGTATGAATAATATATAACAACTTCATAACTGAAGGTCTTTCCAGGTGCTTTACAAGGCAAAGAATGTAACAGCACAACAGAGTTTGAGTCTGAAAGCTAACAAATCAAGCAACAGTCTATGCAGTAAAACTGCTGCAGTAGCATGACTGGTAGATTGTTATGACAGTAACACTGAATTAAAGCAAGAAGAAATAATTGAGTCCCCTTTGTTTTATTCCCTTTATGCCTTATACTAGCTGAAATACAAGTGCTTACTATCCATTTAGCAAAATAGTGTTTTATAAAGATAGATGTTTATACCTGCATTACGCATCACATGTACATCATGTCATCATGCACTAGATTTCTCTGATGGCAAGAGGTTATGTGATTTAGAATGTATTACATAATTCAACAATTTTCAAAGAAAGACATCTAACTGCAGAGAAACAGAGCTCTGTACGTTGAATTTTTATGTATTTTATTTTGAAAGCCCAGGATACATCACTAATCTAAGAATCCATATGAATCTCAACCAATTTGCAAGCTATAATGTTAATCTCAGAGGGGAATTAAGTATAATAACCTAAAGCCTGACCATTGGCTCTTGTGGAACATAATCAGGTTTGTAGTATTTAATACAATGCCATCAGCAAATGAAGGTCTTATGTTAAATGCTATTGCTCTTGAGATTGGAGTACATTGATTATGGTCCTAACTGTTCTGATTGGCAATTTCAAATCTGACGCTTCACTGCTTCAAACTGCTAATACCTGACTAGACATTTTTGAAGAACTGTAAAGTTTTTCCCCAAAAATATATATATATAAAAATAGAATACTGAAACCCTAGAATTGTAGGAATACATCTCTGAGTGCATCTTTAGTTAAATTCAGTAGAGTCCTCTACATTTGGAGCATATTAAAAATGTATTTTTATTGTCATATTTACTGCTGCTTGGTGGTCTCCCAGGATTTAGACCCCAGTTCAGCAAGGTCATTAGGCATGTGCCTAACTTTAAGTATGTAAGTAGTCCCACTGATTTCATTTAAAGATCTAATTGCATTCTGAGAAAGCTATTCCTATGATTCTGTTTTTCAGTAGTTTATATATTTTATTTCAATGAGATTACTCACACTCTTAAAGTTCAACAGTGGTCATTTACCTGGATACCACAGGGGGGGAGGCCTTGATTATCCCAGCCAGGTTATTATCCCTTCAGTTTTTCCTAATCTTTGGCCCTTTCTTGTCTGTGTGAATGTGCTGTAATGTGGGACTGGAATTCTAGGTTCGACAATTTCTGTGCAGTTGCTAGAATCCTATATAGGCCAACCGATCTGGCAGACTGTGATAAAAATGAAAGGTATCCAAAGAAGTGAATTTATCATCGGATTCAGGTAATAATAAGATCTGCCAATTCTTTGTGGTTTAGTTTAGATTAAATCCCTCTAACCCAAAATGTCTCACCCCCAACCTTTGCTCTCCATTCCTCTCCACACATGTGTATGGAGGGGAGGGCACCCCAATCACTATCCCCCATACTCTTCTTCCCCCTAAAATTAAAGAACATAAGAACATAAGAACATAAGAAAGGCCGTACTGGGTCAGACCAAAGGTCCATCTAGGTCTACCGACAGTGGCCAATGCCAGGTGCCCCAGAGGGAGTGAACCTAACAGGCAATGATCAAGTGATCTCTCTCCTGCCATCCATCTCCATCCTCTGATGAACAGAGGCTAGGGACACCATTCTTACCCATCCTGGCTAATAGCCATTTATGGACTTAGCCACCATGAATTTATCCAGTCCCCTTTTAAACATTGTTATAGTCCTAGCCTTCACAACCTCCTCAGGTAAGGAGTTCCACAAGTTGACTGTGCGCTGCGTGAAGAAGAACTTCCTTTTATTTGTTTTAAACCTGCTGCCTATTAATTTCATTTGGTGACCCCTAGTTCTTGTATTATGGGAATAAGTAAATAACTTTTCCTTATCCACTTTCTCAACATCACTCATGATTTTATATACCTCTATCATGTCCCCCCTTAGTCTTCTCTTTTCCAAACTGAAGAGTCCTAGCCTCTTTAATCTTTCCTCATATGGGACCCTCTCTAAACCCTTAATCATTTTAGTTGCTCTTTTCTGAACCTTTTCCAGTGCTAGAATATCTTTTTTGAGGTGAGGAGACCACATCTGTACACAGTATTCGAGATGTGGGCGTATCATGGATTTATATAAGGGCAATAATATATTCTCAGTCTTATTCTCTATCCCCTTTTTAATGATTCCTAACATCCTGTTTGCTTTTTTGACCGCCTCTGCACACTGCGTGGACATCTTTAGAGAACTATCCACGATGACGCCAAGATCTTTTTCCTGACTCGTTGTAGCTAAATTAGCCCCCATCATGTTGTATGTATAGTTGGGGTTATTTTTTCCAATGTGCATTACTTTACATTTATCCACATTAAATTTCATTTGCCATTTTGCTGCCCAATCACTTAGTTTTGTGAGATCTTTTTGAAGTTCTTCACAATCTGCTTTGGTCTTAACTATCTTGAGTAGTTTAGTATCATCTGCAAACTTTGCCACCTCACTGTTTACCCCTTTCTCCAGATCATTTATGAATAAATTGAATAGGATTGGTCCTAGGACTGACCCTTGGGGAACACCACTAGTTACCCCTCTCCATTCTGAGAATTTACCATTAATTCCTACCCTTTGTTCCCTGTCCTTTAACCAGTTCTCAATCCATGAAAGGACCTTCCCTTTTATCCCATGACAGTTTAATTTACGTAAGAGCCTTTGGTGAGGGACCTTGTCAAAGGCTTTCTGGAAATCTAAGTACACTATGTCCACCGGATCCCCCTTGTCCACATGTTTGTTGACTCCTTCAAAGAACTCTAATAGATTAGTAAGACACGATTTCCCTTTACAGAAACCATGTTGGCTATTGCTCAAGAGTTTATGTTTTTCTATGTGTCTGACAATTTTGTTCTTTACTATTGTTTCAACTAATTTGCCCGGTACCGACGTTAGACTTACCGGTTTGTAATTGCCGGGATCACCCCTAGAGCCCTTTTTAAATATTGGCATTACATTAGCTAACTTCCAGTCATTGGGTACCGAAGCCGATTTAAAGGACAGGTTACAAACCTTAGTTAATAGTTCCGCAACTTCACATTTGAGTTCTTTCAGAACTCTTGGGTGAATGCCATCTGGTCCCGGTGACTTGTTAATGTTGAGTTTATCAATTAATTCCAAAACCTCCTCTAGTGATACTTCAATCTGTGACAGTTCCTCAGATTTGTCACCTACAAAAGCCAGCTCAGGTTTGGGAATCTCCCTAACATCCTCAGCCGTGAAGACTGAAGCAAAGAATCCATTTAGTTTCTCCGCAATGACTTTATCATCTTTAAGTGCTCCTTTTGTATTTTCATCGTCAAGGGGCCCCACTGGTTGTTTAGCAGGCTTCCTGCTTCTGATGTACTTAAAAAAACATTTTGTTATTACCTTTGGAGTTTTTGGCTAGCCGTTCTTCAAACTCCTCTTTGGCTTTTCTTATTACACTCTTGCACTTAAGCTGGCAGTGTTTGTGCTCCTTTCTATTTGCCTCACTAGGATTTGACTTCCACTTTTTAAAGGAAGTCTTTTTATCTCTCACTGCTTCTTTTACATGGTTGTTAAGCCACGGTGGCTCTTTTTTAGTTCTTTTACTGTTTTTCTTAATTTGGGGTATACATTGAAGTTGAGCCTCTATTATGGTGTCTTTAAAAAGGGCCCACGCAACTTGCAGGGATTTCACTTTAGTTACTGTACCTTTTAACTTTTGTCTAACTAACCCCCTCATTTTTGTATAGTTCCCCCTTTTGAAATTAAAGGCCACAGTGTTGGGCAGTTGAGGTGTTCTTCCCACCACAGGGATGTTGAATGCTATTGTATTATGGTCACTATTTCCAAGCGGTCCCGCTATAGTTACCTCTTGGACCAGCTCCTGCGCTCCACTCAGGATTAAATCTAGAGTCGCCTCTCCCCTTGTGGGTTCCCGTACCAGCTGCTCCATGAAGCAGTCATTTAAAGTATCGAGAAAGCAACTGCAAATGTGTATATTTTCTCTCCTAGCAGTGGGAGATCCTAGCATAGACATGTCAACCTGCTCATACTGAAGCAGCAATCAAAAGGTAGTCTTCCTTAGGAAGTTTCTTATCCAGCCTCACTGATAGTATCACAGCCAGTGTTTCTTTATATCCAGGGCTCCAGTGAGATCACTAACAAAAGCTCATTGTTGTAATTCTCATTTTGTCATTGATATTTACATGGCAATGGTTTGTAAACCTGCTAAAATGTCCTCAATAAATAAATAGATACAAAAAAAATTGTGGTCTGATGGAAGAGCCCATGGTTGTGGTCACTTCCATTTCAGTTAAATGCTGTTTTGTTAGAGCTGTGGCAATTGCTTGGGCTTGTGGATCTGCCAATTAAATTCATAACGTGAACAACTTGGTCATCATATGGCATTAGTAGTTTATTCTGTCCACAGCAGAAGTTGTAACATTTGGCCACAATGTATTAAAAGAGACACTGTGAATTAGTGGCAAATTATGTTTTTGCCATATCGTACAGGACATTGCTTCCTAGATTTCATCCACTGTCTAGGATGTCTGCCTTTCTGTAAAATGAAAGCAGAGAAGATTTACACATGGGATAAATGACTTACTGATAATTCCCTTTGTTGCAATCCTCTGTCATCCTACAGCCATCCCTCATGAACTTTGGAAGTTGAAAAGTGAGAGGGCACAGTTGGGATGTTATTTATATACTGTTGCCTTTATCAACAGTACTTTGTGTTCTTAGTTCCTAATAGGTGGCCTCACACCGTGGGTCGGTTAAGTTTGTCCGCATGTAGAATGCCAGAAAAGGAGGACAACAATACAAGGAATTACCAATAACACTTCATCGTCAAACGTGTTTGAAAATAACAGCTAAAATAATTTGCAACATGCTAGATCTAAGCTTAAACAGCCCAGTGCAGATGATGATTAATTACATATACTGAGATATGTCCAGCTCTAAACTAGAAGTTTCGAAAGGTAAAGTAAATCCTATGGTGAATGCTGAAAATCCCTTTTTAATTGTTTGCATAAAGACACAGAAATTTAAATTAATTACAGAAAGAGCAGTAAATTGCAGTTGGCAAGGAGTCAGATACTAGCAACCACTAAAATATACAAAATGGAAACAAAATATAATGGTCCCAATTCCATGTTACTTGTTATCTAGTTATTGCTGTTAAGCAATAACCCAAATTGAATGAATTAAAAGTGAAAGATGAGCACATAAGGCTTAACAAGATTATAAAAAGAGAATGAAGGACTTAAATTATGAGCATGCCAAAATTATAAATATTCAGGTTCCAGCAGTATCAGAGTGAACAAGACAATGCTTATTTAATGGAATTTTTCTTCCGTATAATTACTGCAGTGTGTAGGTCTACAGAGAATGCACTTCTATGGCGTACTTTTGTTATTTCCCATTGCTTCTTTACTATACAGTTTACAGTCCCTGTACTTTTTTTATTTTAATGTTTACATCAATCAGTGCTGCCTTAACCAACAGAATTAACAAGGTCAATTCCTCTATGAGAAAATAAAAATATTTGACCAGATTAACAGGTGAGGTGCTTTTGCCTTTGTTAATTCTCTTTCCTTTTTTAATTATGGAAGAATCCTGTTACAAGAATGCTATAGTATTCTTCTTCAATTCCTGCTCTAGCTGTTCTGCAGTACTGCTGACACGATTAAACAACCACTATATTTCAGCAGTGTGTGAAGTGATCCTGATATATCATTTGCATACCAGTTTAATTGAGATATGGCAGGGTACAAAATGTCTTCCTGTGACATGCTCAATGGAGGTGATTGGGAATTTTTCATCAAAATCATTTTGATGAAAAATGTAGATTTCCACAGGAAAATTTTGATTTGGCAAAAAAATTGATTTCCCATCATGAATATGTAATGAAATATTATGTTTTAGTTAATTCAACATTACTGCATCTGCCTATGGTGCTGCAGTGCCTCATGGAAGTTGTAGTTCAGGTGCCATAGAGGCCAAGCTTCTTCACTGGACTATGTCTCCCTCAGGGCACCACAGTCTCAACCTCTGACTGGGGCACATGTTGCATTGTGGGAGTCACATGACTGTAGGTGCCTCATAGGCGATTAAGTGGAACCAATGGAGCCCAGCCCATAAGAGAATATGAGGGCAAGAGGTCATGAACTAAAACTCCCATGAGGCATCACACAACCTTAGGCAGATGCAGTTTAATGTCAAACTGACTGGAAACAGAATGTTTTGATTCAGTTCAGTAAACCAAAATGAAACATTTTGATTCTAGAATGTCAAAACATTCAGTTTCAGAACATTCTGACATTTATTTTTTTTTAAGTTTTAAGTCTGTGGAAAATTTCAATATTTCAAATTTTATCTCTGCTTTAGGAAAACACGAATGTTGAAATATCAGAATTTCCTCTGGGATGGAAATTCTGAATTTTTCTCAGCACTAATGTTCTGTCCTCCCCACTTTCACTTTTTTTAAAAATAAAATGGAATTGAGAAAACACCACTTTTCTCAGGAAGCACTCACCTTCTTACTGGATCAGGACCTTAGTTTGTAAAGCACATTAGGATACTTGGGGATTAAAGACACTTTAAAAATAAATTATTACTTGAATTAACTTACACTCTTGTTAAATGTATTAAAGATTGGTTTATTACACTAGTGTAGATTCAGAGTAACTCCTCTGAAGTCAATTTAGTTAGTCTGGATTTACACCAGTATAACTGAGAGCACTGACTCTGAGATTTGTACTTATAAATAATAAAAGGTAAAAGGCACAGTGTACAACTTCATCAACCCACACAATTTGCCTTGAGGAAAATAAAGTCACACAGTACACATTTAAGGTAGATCGTGGTTTTAAGGCCAGCGCTGAATCAGGAGTAGTCAGAACAACATTGCCCAAAAGGGATGCTTATAGGCTGCAGCTTGCTCCCCTGGCATGTGCGTCCAGCTGTGAGAGCTGATGTCTAGGCCATGGCTCCATCTCCACCTTGTCTCCTGCCACTACCATTCACATTCTCTGGTCATAACTCTCCCAGCAGCACAACACAAATGACTCACTACTCTCCAGGTTCACTGGGGGATTCTCTTTTATGCCCCTGTAGTGCATTTACTGTCACAGAATGGTAACAACAAAATCTGTAACAACAAGATAGGGAGAGTAGGTTGGATTTAATTGGAGCTGGGGGCTTTGAAATAACTGGAGGATTGGAGTCTCCCATATGAAGCCACACTCTGGTCACAACATTCCGTCACTAGTCTTAGCTTTCAAATATGTCTCCTTTAAGTTAGCTCTATGTTCATTACAAAGACGACCCTAGATTCTTAAGTAAACTATTTAAAATTCTAGCTAGATATCTTCAACCTAAAAAAATGACCGACGAGAAAGAAGATGAAAAATGGTGAAGACTGTAGCTAAAAAAGGACTAATTTTGACAGATGGCTTCAACTTTCTTTTCATAACATGCTTCCAGAGAGAATATTTGTTTATGCAAAATTAAAGTTTCTGAATGCTCTCACAGTTACTGGGCAAACTGCACCTCTGACCCTTCCCCTGGTCCCATAGAGCGCAACCCCTCTCAGGTTTCCAGCTGTCATCTATTTTGGAGTGTAATCATGCAATTCTCCCACTCTCAGACCAGGCCCTGAGTTATAGAGCCCTGTGTATCAGTCATGATTGCCTGAGCAGGTCTGACAGGCTCACAACCTGCAGTTCTGTTGCCTCTGGGGCAAAGACAGACTCTTTAAAGCAACTTACTGTTTATTTAGAACAAAAGCATTCCAGAGAAAACATATCTTTAAAACAAACTATACTCATAGTTTTACCAGTGTCACTGTCTCACCTTAATGCACAGACCCCACTGAATTCACACATTATGGGCATATAATAAACAATCCATTGCCCCAATATAAGGAAGCTCAATACAGCCATAAAGGAAATTCTAATAACCCAATATACAATAACATCCCCTCACTGATCTGGTCACAATACAGTGTTCATACAGTTGTTATATTTCAGTACTCAGAACGCTACTACATAGCAGCTCCATGTCTGGCACATATGCTAATATTCCAGCTATGGGAAACATTTTTTTTCTTGTTTGCACCAAAACAGTCTAATCAAGTTATTAAAGCCAATATGTTTGGGTGGTTTATATTTTATTCATATTGCTACCTGAAACTATACGACACAATATTCGAAGAATAATTTTGAGCAATACTACAGTAGTTGTTGTATAAATGAAGGGTGATTATACTGATGCAGATAAACCATAACAAAAGCCATCCCTAAAAGAACTGAACATTTTCATATGCACATTTTAGAGGAAGGTCATCCATGTGCTTTTATTGCTCTGTTAAACATTATTTGTAGAATCATATAATAAATTACCCTTAATATAACCCATAAATAAAATTGATAATTCTCTGAACTATAAAACCAAAATGTTCTGAAAATTATATGATTTATTTTTCCATCTTACCACTGGTTGTGTAGAATCTAAATGAAGATGTGTGTCTCTAATAAATGTTCAATTTATTTTCAGTTAGCTTTCACTTTCTACACTTAATCTTTTTAACATTACATTTTAAAACCTGGATTATTAGAGAAAAACATGGAACAAAATATTCTTGTTTTATATTTATCTGCTGATGAGTGCTGTGCTGGCAAAAAAACTGAAAATATTCATAATAATAATATTAATTACAACTACTAGTGGCAAGGACATATTTATTAGCTAATGCAAATGCAGTTATTGGGAATATCTTTGGGCTAAGTAGGAACTCTAATATGGCTGCTATGAATATTTTTAAGCTTGCTTACAATTCCTAAATGTAATGGCATTTTATGGGAATTAAAATTAATGGAAGTTTAAAACGGTTAAAACATACGATGCATCTTTTTAATTACATTAAATGTTAATATCTCTTTAAAATAGTTATTGTAATCAGAAGAAAAGTTCTGTAATGATAGGAACATTGCATATGCATTATTTGCGATAATTGTCACAGTGTAAGTAGTATTTTCCAAATGTTCAGATAGCTTGAATAAGCATCCAGCCACTGATACTTTTGATGTTCCCCCATCATCACATTTAAATATAGTTTTGCTATGGTGAGGTGGGTTTACAGGGTGTGCTGACATACAGTTTGCCTCTTTTGAGCACTCTGTGCTTTTACATTCAGTTTTATGTTAATGTTGGGATTGGCAAATTTTGGGGTATTTTATTCTCTATGAGTCAGTGTACAGATCACAAACTCTGGTCATATTTTGGGTTCCTGTGGGACACAGGCTCATCTATTAGCTCCATAGCTTAGCCACAGGTAACAACGATAACCAGTATGTCTTGCTTATACTCAAACTTGCTTCCCTTGATCCAGTGAGCCATACTTCTGCCTCAAAAGTCAAACTCCTCCTCAACTAACTGCCTTCATAGCAGCCTGCTGCATCTCTGTGGGCTGTAGGAGGAGAAAAACTGCAGTGGCAGGACCTAGGGGTAGGGCCATCAGAGCTATTACTGGGGATGTAGCTGAGTGACATGCCTATTCCAGGAGCTTTCACTGCCTCCACCAGGTAGGCCACACAGCCACCAGCATCACCAGCTGTAGGACACTGACCTCTGGCAGCACAGTGGTAAGATGAAGCTTATGTCTTTTGCTGAGCAACCACCGCTTCCAGTCCTCCAGGGCCCACTCCTGGTACTCTGCTGCCTGGTCATGCTGAGAGAAGGTAGACCCAAAGCTATAGGAAATTGCTTTTAGAGTTACCAAAGTAAGAAGATAGGGGTTGTCAGGGTCAAAAACTACTGGATCTGACTTCCAGCTGCCAATTTGTGGCTGTCTCAACTTCTCCCTCTGCCATGACTCTACTATTAAATGGGAAGATTTTAGAGGTGTAGGACCCAATATTAATCCTGGTTTCATTTCTGAAAATGGAAATAGATGGTATATTGAATGGCTGCTTTCATCCCCACCTGTCTGGTGTGCATCTGTGCTTGCATAGCTGTGTATATTACAAATGTCTGTGTGGTGCTCCATTCCTCCCATTGTTCTGTTCACAAGCCAAAATTACCAAAGAGGGCAACTTGGGCACTTACATGTCAGATTTCAAATGGGAGACACTCGAAAGCTAGAAATTGATTTTACAACAGGATCTGCAGAGAAAACAAAAAACACAACCTGTGGGATCTCAGCATTCTGCAAAAAGCTGCATTTTTAGGACTCAACTATATGCAAAGTGAATTGGAACAATTGGAAATTAGCAAAAACTATTTATCAACTTTATTCACCCCATATATAACATTAATATATATTTCTGAACTACTGAAGTTCTGGATTTCCAAATGTATTTTGAACAACTATGTAGTTCAGATACTTTGTGTTGGTTTGTTTAGTTTAAGTAACTCATAAAAGACGGCCTGTAAGACATATGATCAAGTTAAAGAATATTCAGGTAAGTTAGATGTATTCAAGTCAGCAGAACCTGATGAAACTCATCATAGGGTACTTAAGGAACTATCTGAAGCAATTTTGGAGCCATTAGCAATTATCTTTGAGAACTCCTGGAGGACAGGAGCAGGCCCAGAAGACTGGAGAAGGACAAACACAGTACCTATCTTTAAAATGGGGAACAAGGAGGACCCAGGGAATTATAGACCAGTCAGCCTAACTTCAATACCTGGAAAGATACTGGAATAAATTATTACACAATCAATTTGTAAGCACCTGGAAGATAATAGGGTTACAAGGCATAGTCAGCATGGATTTGTCAAGAACAAATCATACCAAACCAATTTAATTTCCTTCTTTAATAAGGTTGCTGACCTGGTGAATGGGGAGAAGCAGTAGATGTGATATACCTTGATTTTAGTAAGGCTTTTGACATAGTTCCTCACGACATTGTCATAAACCATCTAGGGAAATGTAGTCTAGATGAAATTACTACAAGGTGGATGCACAACAGTCTGAAAGACCATACTCAAAGAGTAGTTATCAATGGTTTGCTGTCAAATTGGGAGGATTCATCTAGTGGGGTTATGCAGGTCAGTCCTGGGTCCAGTACTATTTTATCCAAGTCATTAATTAAAATATTATGAGTAGAGAGTATGTGTATAAAATTTGCAGATGACACCAAGCTGGGAGGGGTTGGTTGCAAGCATTTTGTAGGACAGGTTTAAAATTCAAAATGACCTTGACAAATTAGTGAATTGGTCTGAATTCAACAAAATGAAATTCAATAAAGACAAGTGCGAAGTACATCACTTAGGAAAAATCAAATGCACAACTACAAAATGAGGGATAATTGTCTAGATGGTAATACTGCTGAAAGGGATCTAAGGATTATAGTAGACCACAAACTGAATGAGAGTCATGAATGTGATGCACTTGCAAAAAAAGGCTAATATGATTCTGGGGGGTATTAACCGGACTGTTGTATGTAAGACACAAGAGATAATTGTCCCGCTGTACTCAACATTGGTGAGGCCTCAGCTGGAGTACTGTGCCCATTTCAGGACATCACAATTTAGGAAAGATGTGAACAAATTGGAAAGAGTCCAGTGGAAAGCAACACAAATGATAAAAGGTTTAGAATACCTGATCTATAAGGAAAGGTTAAAAAAAACTGGGCACGTTAGTCTTGAGAAAGAAAGACTGAGGGGCAACCTGATACACTCTTCAAAGATGTTAAGGGCTGTTATAAAGAGGATGGTGATCAATTGTTCTCCATGTCCACTGAAGGTAGGACAAGAGGTAATGGGCTTAATCTGCTGCAAGAGAAATCTAGGTTAGATATTAGGAAAAACTTTCTAATTACAAGGGTAGTTAAGCTCTGGAATATGCTTCCAAGGGAGGCTATAAAGTCCCCATCATTGTAAGTTTTGTAACAAGTTTGACAAACACCTGTCAGTGTAGGAGCTGGATTTTATAATGTACTATGAGAATTAATGTATGATTTGATTTCATCTTGTCAGCCACCCTTTTTGAATAGCAGAAAGGAATGACAGACCAGAACAATCCTTATGACTAATTATGGTCATCCTTTTGTTTTAGAATAAGTTATAAAGCTACTATGGTTTCCTATATGTATTACAAATTAGGAAGTAAGAGACAGGATTCTCTATTGTGTCTATGTTAAGTAGATTAGAGGAACATTGAAGGCCTGGGTCTCAATGTAAATTGTCTTGGTTATTGATTGTAAAACTTAGCAAGGTTTAATTTGCAATGCCCTTTTGCTCAATATAGAATACTACTGTTTGTATTCTCAATCTGTTTGTGTGAATGAGGAATGTATGCATTAGAAAAAGATAAGGTGTGAAGGCCATTGTTATAGCCAGAGTCAAGGAAGAAGGAGTGAAGAAACTTAAAGGACATCAAAGAATCATCAACACGCATCCATAATGAAGGGCAGATTGACGACCCTGAGGTAAAGGCTGGCACCCCTAAAGACAATTGATTAAATCGGAACAAAGGACAGGATGACCCTCTCGGAGGTGTATTGGAATGTTTACACCAATTAAGAAGTAACCGGTCACAAAGTGACACAGCAAAATCCATAGGCTTCAACAGAGAAGAAAACCTATAAGAACAGGGTGCTTTGCCATAGGACTTTGGGTTCGTCTTGCCACACTCCAGGAGCATCGGATCGCGACCGATAGAACCCCGCTCCCCTCTGCGACCAATCTGGCTGGCCACTAGATTGATCCAGACTCTGGACTGGTAACTATAAACATCACTGCAGGATTGTGTGTGTGTGTGTGTGTGTGTGTGTGTCTAAAAAGCATATGCTAACTGTGGTATTCTCAATAAACGCTGTGTGTATTTACCTTCCTCTATAAAGATCCCGTGTGCTTTGTATGAGCATAACATCAGGGATGGTCTAGGTTTACTTGGTCCTGCCTCAGCACAGAGGGCTGGACTTGATGACTTCCTGAGGTTCCATCTAGGCCTTCATTTCTTATAGCTCTATAGCTATAGCTCTATTGTAGTGAGGATGAACCAGAACCTCAACTGTAGATCTGGATAAAAGCATTCTGCTTGCTTTGTGGACCAGTGTGGAAGATGGGAGGAGCCATGGCTGTTCTCACTCCCCATTCTTTTCCCTTTCCTACTGGGGAGGCTGATGCTGTGCCTGTGCTTCTCAGGCTGGCTATGCTGTGGCTGTCCTCTGCACAGTTCAATCCAGTTCTGCACAAAAATATAAGAGGATGAATCATTGTGCTCTTTTCACTTCTTTTGTGGGTATGCCAAAGGCCAGGCATAATACTGTGATCTTGTCCTGACTGGAGTCAAAATGATCCAAAATGCATGTTAATGGTTGTACACAAAGTAGAACAGGGATTCTGTGACCCCATCAGATGTGGTTTGAGGTACACTGGCTGAACTGAGCAACCTAATTTCATTCCTATCTGAAAGATAAAGTCACAAAGTGGATAAACTGCTGTTTGACAAATATGTAAGCTAGAATTGCACAAAAATGGCAACTACCTTTTAGCCTCTGACGGCACATCATTACCAGTAATACTTTGCAGATTTTCTTTTGAAATCATTACCTTATGACAGCCAGGCAGCACCTCTAACCTGGTTTTGCACCTTTTTAACAGAATTTTCAGACAGATTGACTGTCATAATTTATAGTGCATGTAATTGCAACCTTCATCTGTGGGCAAAATAGCTGAAGTTTGACATGAGATGAAAAATGTGACAGCAAATAATAAAGGTAAAATGGCTTCTTTCTGAGAAAACATATTGAAGGCAAGAAAAGCTTGGGACCCAAGTTATTATGTTTATAGTCAATTTTCAGCATTTTCTCATCTTTTATACCCAAATGGAAGGAAGCTAAGTTGCTTGTGGCAAATAGTCATCACTTTTCAGTCATGTTGTCCACTTAAAATATAGCTTCATATCAAGGTACAGCAGAAAGATCCCAACTTTTTTTAATTTGTGAAGATTGCATTTATTTGAAGGCATCATCGATTTTTAATGATTTCTCTAAATTTTAGACCATACAAAATTATAAACCTCTTTTTAAGTCTCCCTGGCAAAGCAGTATAGCACAGGGAATTCAAATGTGCTACACAATTTGCCAGTTTATTAACAATAAAGTTGAAATTTGTCAAAAAAAATACAGAATGGTTACAAACAGCTTTTATTGATGTGCAAGACAGAGTCCCTCTGTTAGCATAAGAACTCATACTGGTAGCACTGCGTCTAAAGCCAATATTATTGTATTTCAAAGGATTATCAACAGAGCCTAATGGCCCTAGGTCCACCCCAAATACACCAAGGGGAGAACTGGTTGGGAGTTTTTCAATTAAACATTTTTTCCAACAGAAAATGCTGATTTGTCATACCTGAAACTTTTCATTTGAAAATGTTGTTGGGAAGGTTTCTCAGGTCCAGGATGGAATTTCTGGTCAAAACCAGAGAGACAGCCACCCCAAGTCAATTGCCTGTAGTCAATTGCCTGTAGCTAGATCGTTCACTTAGAGAGACTCAGGTTTAAGTTCCTGCTCCAAATCAGGCAGAGCAGAGACTTGAACCTGGATTACCCACAATGCAGATGAGTGCCCTAGCTACAGGCTGTTCTAGATGGGCTGCACTATCTATTGTTTTTCATGAAAATTTTCTAAAGCGCTTGGTTTTGTCCCAATGGAGAACAAAACCAAATGTCAAAATGGAATTTGTGTTTTCCCGCCAGCCCTAAATGTGAATCAGTATCCAGGTCAATAAATGATGTACAGTATGTTTTTTTGGGGGGGAGGCCAAAGGGTGTAGATTACTAGAGTGGGATTGCACAATAATGATGCTTTCTGCTCTTGTACAAATGGTCTGTCTTTCAAAGAGCTGGTCAGTAAAAGGAGAGGGAGTCCATGTAGAAAAAGGCCCACAGTTTCTTCAAATGGAGTGAAAATTCACATACAAAGGATAAAATACATTTATAGCTTTATGAAAAGGACAAAATGCTTACCACATATATGCTATTATAAAAGTGCTTTCTTTTTATTTTTGAATGCAGTGAAAACTTCTCTTTGTTACTACAGTAGGTACACTGTTAAACACTCAGCTATGATTCATTTTACTTTGTCACATTGGTCCTAAAAATTTAATGCCAGGAAGACTAGATATTCTCTGGGACTTAGTAATAGGCTTTGATGACCTTGATTTCTAGGTCACTTGTCCTCATCAAGATCGGGTTCATGGTGACCAAAAACCATTACTACACCTTACAGCTGTTTGGTGGTTTACATGAAATTAGATGATGGTCTTACTCTGCTTCTTAGTGAACTGCTGCCAGCATAATAAAAGTCAAATTACTAAGGAAAAAATAGGGACTGCACTCAAAAAATGGTCTCTAATTCCTTTTCAAATTTTAAGACATTAAGAGTACGTTGTATTTCTTTCAGGATACAAAGAAATCCTGAGATCAGTGCTTTCCCTTTATTTATCATCTCCTCTCTCTGACTAGATAATGAATTTGATAATTGAAGGTTTACAGCAGGTTAAACAATATTGTTTTAGCATGTAAATATTAAGTTATTTTGTGCATTTGGGGCTGATCATATGAGGAGATGACTGCCTTCAGTTCAATGAGGACTGATGGTGATTGGGCCCAGATATCATCTGGTAATAAAGTGAGAAAGAGCTTTTAAAGCTTTCTTTTTTTTTTTAAGAACTTATTTTCCTCAACAATAGTATAAGCATCAGGCTCTTTGTCAAGATGCTCAGTGATTCTACTGAGAATTTTACACAGAAATCAGCACTAACTTGTTGGTAATTTCAGCGGAGACACTAAGGAACAAATGGATATGGAGACTTTCACCTCTAGATTAGGTGTCCCTTGGTCAGGATTGGGGCACTGTGAGTAGGGTGATCAGATAGCAAGTGTGAAAAATCGGGACAGAGGGTGGGAGGTAATAGGCCTCTATATAAGAAAAAGCCCCAAATATCGGGACTGTCCCTATAAAATCGGGACATCTGGTCACCCTAACTGTGAGAAAGCTTTCACTGCTACTATCTTTACTGCACCTATATTTGGCTTAATATAGGAATTCAGTTACCAGTCTGCTCCATCTATCACCTTCCACAAGCACCAAATTTACTTTAACAAAAACACTTACATCCCAATGAAATCCTGGGCCCATTGAAGTCAATAGGAATTTGTATATTGCTTCAATGGGGCCAGCATGTCATCCTCCACATACATTGATCTATACATAGCTATCTATATAGAAAAAATGGTCAAAACATTAATTGCAAATAATTATCCAAAGAATTCAGCACTTTCTCAAAATTGCTCATGACCCAATCCTAATTTCTATTAAAGTATTTGTTATTTACTGGATGGTTTGCACACAAAAATTTCAACCTATGGGTTGTTCACAAAGTATTCAATTTGTTCATTATTTGTGATATTATCTCAGTCACCCAGGTCACAAGATATTTCTACTTCCTAGCTGCAGACAAACGCTGTAGACAACAGAGTAAGGAAAATGAACAACACACACAGTGTCTTGTGCACAAATACCCTTCTCCACATGCGAGTGCAGGCATTTGTACAAACAATCCCATAACCATTCATCAAAAGAAATACCCATTCATACAAGCATTCGTGAATAGCAAACAATAAGGATTACCAACACAGTTGAAACTGAACAGCTATTCAGAATTCAAATGGACATTCATAAACAATGGAGATTTTTTTCCTCCACATTTATAAAAAAATATCCTGGATATTAGTTCACTCCCTGCCAATCTGTAAGCTTTTTGCACTGAATTTTGATCTCTCTAATACTTTAGTTGTTGTGGGGGAGAAGAATAATTTGTAAAGAGATTATTTGTAACTTTTTTTAAAAAAGGTTGAATATACTAAGGAAAAATATGTTCAAAAAGAAGAAGACTGAAAAAAAGATTAATATTAGCAATTTAAGTGGCCAGTTGTAGGCTCACAATATGACAACATAACTTCCTATCCTTTTAATTCATAAAGCCATATTTGGAGTGTTCTAGAGCTGAGACACACATATGAGCCAAAAACATCTTCATCAGATCAAACATAAAATATATATGGCTATTGGGGAATAGTGAATATGGCTAAGAACTAGGAACTATTTCTACCACCATCTCCTTGTAGCAACATCAGTAACAGTAAACATAAAGCTTTGCAATAGACTTTCTAGCAATGTCAGCTAGAGCTTCAGCAACGTTAAGGCCGGTGAAGGGCCCTTCACGTAGAACAGTAGCTTCCCCATTAATCTGTTATGTTTCCTGGTAGTATCATTAGTCCTATTTTATGGCTAATATCAACATTATTAAAGAACAACATCTTATGCATTGTGAATTATAATAATTTAATGATAGCCTGTTTCCAAAAGTTCATGTATTTTCGCTCCAAGGGGGTCATTATTTAACACCTCTGTTAGGGTATTTCTGAGATGCAGACTAGAATTTTTTTTATTTTTAGTGGCTCTTTTATAGACATTTGCATCATAAATTGACTTAACTGTTCTGTTTAGTCCTACTCTTTGTTAAGAATTATTATAGTGACTCTTTCTTTGGGGTTTTATTGCTTATTCTCTAGTATTCTTACATCCCTTTAGGATTCCATGGTTCCATTTTTTGGAAGACTGTGTTGATTCCAACCTTTTATGGGGTGTCTGCTCTGATGCATTATCCTTTAGCTGACGTTTACAATTATTTTCTGCTTAGTTTAATACCTAGGGAGTGCAAAATATACTTCGCTCACAATGAGCTAATGAGATTACTTAGCTGAGTAAAGTGATTCACAGATATTAAAGATAGCTTGTTTTTTACTGAGCACTTCTATAAAACTTTCCATTTTCAAACCCCACAGAGGAAGTCAGTGTCAGCACTGGGTTGGAATGAGGTTTCTTGGCACTTGTTATTGAACTCAGACCACTAGACTTGCCTCTCTTCCATTTCCTTATACAGTGGTGCAAGATCTTTTAATGTATTTAACACAATACAAAACTTATGATTAATTAATTTTAAAAGCACCAGCTATGAAACCCTATTGGCAGGATGATTTGGAAAGAATTACAATACTTCTTTGCTTAGCTTAAAAACGATATTTTACATGCAATGGAAAGGCCTGATTGTGCTGGACGCACATTCATAGGACTTCAGCACTGGTTGGGGCAAAAAGGAATCAGGGTAAATAGCAACCAAAGCTGGCCAGTGTGAATGGAAAGGATTAGTGGAGTCTAGGCAGCACATTATTTCACTGCCCCCTAAAGATGGCAGAAGCCTCTATGTGTCAACACCACACTAATGGGGCTTCCTATAATTTCAGGGAGTTGGCAAGGGGAAGGCTGGGGGTTGGAGGGCTGAAGCCAGGGAACAGTCATTCTACACAGTATGTTCCCCAGTTAAACCATCAGATATTTCAGTGGAAAATCCATTTCAAACTAATGCTACTGGGAAAAACATTAGCTTCTGGCTCCTTGGCTTCTGTCCCATTGGTTGTGTGTATGTATGTAAAGAGGAGAAGTGTAGAGCTATTGCTTTGCAACCAATGGTAACCAAGTTCACGAGTGAGACTGCTGTGCCAGAAGGAGTAGTGTGGAATAGATGGCATTCCACATGAGTGCTCCATGATGTATAAGGCTGGATTTTCCTAATGACTTCAGTAGTCTCTGGCAACTTAGGGCCTGATTCTGAACCATTAAAGTCAATAGGAGTTTTGCTACTGACTTCAACTAGAAGCAAGGTCGGGGCTCTTGTGTGCCACCCCCACTTTCCATCCCTCCTGGTATGGAATGACTAAAAAGTGTACCTAGTAACGATCTACCAGCCTCGCCCTTCCAGCTCAAACCTGCACCATCTTCATAATCTAGTGTGTGGCTCCCAAAATTCCACACTCCCTTCCTCTCTCATGGCAGAACTGCACTGGTTCTTCTGCCAGGTTTCCTTCAGCACCCACAAAGACAGGGGTAGGATTTTCTCCCTTTTTTGTATGATCAAATGGAGAATGAATTAGAAATCATGTAATTTATGTATCACACATTTTATGTATTCATGTTCAATGGATGCAGTTGAATGGATTCCAATACGTGCACTGCTGTGCATCACCATTTTACAAAGCAGCAATGTTTAACTTAATCAGAAGTAAATGTACACTGCTGTGAACATTAAAATACTGCTGGCTAGGTTTGTTGGGGGTGAACTTTGCTGCTTTATAGCTCAATATATATGCTGAATCTTTTACCTTAAGAATTATTAAATTGAACTTGCTGTACAGGATTTTTATTTTAATAGCTCAAGGCCTGATTCTGATCTCATTTCCACAAGTCATGAGTAACTCCACCAAAGTCAATTGCATTACATCATTGTGAAAATTCTGTAAGATCAGAATCAGGCTCCTTTCCTTTACACTATCATTTTAAATGAATATTCTGCTATGATTTTACCTTTTTTAATATACTGCGCAAACCACAGTTATTTCTAATTTCTAAAGCAACATGTTGATTTTTACTGCAAAGACTTATCAGGAGCACAAGGTTGCACATTAAGTTTTATTTTTAAATATAATATTCCAAGAGAAAAAAGGGAGAACATAATATAGTGTTGTTTTCTTACAGGTTGCTCAATATCATTCTTAATGACGTTCTAAACAAACAACAGGTACAACTTTTTTCCTTATATACTTAATATCAGCATGTGGTCTATTCCCTTGTGAATGCATAACCACATTGTTTTTGTTGCTGTTACTTTCATTTTTATAACACATTTTATAAAACAACACTTTAAACTGTGTCCAAAGATGGAGCACCATCCTTAAGTACTTATGCATGTCACTTTACTCACCTAAGTAGTCCCCCATTGGGTATTTGCATAGTCAAGTCCGTTTGAGTGTCCTTAAATATATCAACTCATTGGCAGGGGTGGTGGGCAGAGATAGAATTCTAGCAGTTGAGTCAATTATACTTTTATCTCACATGAATTATCTGATTAGTCCAATAGTTAAGATTTGTGATTTGGGGAGGGTACTGAATGGTTTGGAACAACTATTCCACCCTCCCAAACTGCTTATATTCTGGATTTTGCAAAGCCATTGCAACATTTGATTACCATTTTCCTCAACCCAACATTAACAGACAGTGATGAAATGGGTTCCAATGGTGTGATGATCCTGTTATCTTGGGTAATAAATTTGCAAGAAAACTTTAATGGGGAAATAGAACATATGTCTTTGTTATGTGACAAGTTAAACAACTAAGCCTGCTTGTAGATAGGTAACATTAAATGTAATATCCTTCAATAACTAGAGCTTTTTTCATATTTCCCTTTAAACTCTTTTACTTGCTTCAGGCTGAACCAATTGTTTTGCCCGACCTCCATTTCTAGGTTATAACAAGAAAAGCTAAATCATAAATAGAATCACTGCTGATTACTGGGAAGGTTTGATAGTGGATTTACTTTTAAGATTTCCCCCCCTAGGATAAGCCAGGAAATTGAATAGCTATTGTGTCAAAAAAGAGCAATACATGGAGCTCTCTGCATTTAAGAACTTTGAAAGTATAGTGACAAGAATTCTTCTTGCCCTGAGCATGGATGGCACTGAATTAATATATCCCATTTCATTAAGACATAGGTGGTGCCTGCAATTTAATCTCCATCTCTGTGTTTAACATTTACAGCAATGTGAGGGGACAGGAACATCATGTACCTGTAAATGAAGACAATATGAAGAAAACAATGATGTCGTTGATATCAAACACTATCAATGTTGATAAATGCAAAGTAATATACACTGGAAAACATAATCCCAACTATACATATAAATGATGGGGTCTAAATTAGCTGTTCTCACTCAAGAAAGGTTTCAGAGTAGCAGCCGTGTTAGTCTGTATCCGCAAAAATAACAGGAGTACTTGTGGCACCTTAGAGACTAACAAATTTATTAGAGCATAAGCTTTCGTGAGCTACAACCCACTTCTTCGGATGCATATAGAGTGAAACATATATTGAGGAGATATATATACACACATACAGAGAGCATGAACAGGTGGGAGTTGTCTTACCAAGTCTGAGAGGCCAATTAAGTAAGAGAAAAAAAAGAGAAAAAAAACTTTTGAAGTGATAATCAAGATAGCCCAGTACAGACAGTTTGATAAGAAGCAAGTGTGAGAATACTTACAAGGGGAGATAGATTCAATGTTTGTAATGGCTCAGCCATTCCCAGTCCTTATTCAATCCTAAATTGATTGTATCTAGTTTGCATATCAATTCCAGCTCAGCAGTCTCTCGTTGGAGTCTGTTTTTGAAGTTTTTCTGTTTTAAGATAGCCACCCGCAGGTCTGTCAAAGAATGGCCAGACAGGTTAAAGTGTTCTCCCACTGGTTTTTGAGTATTATGATTCCTGATGTCAGATTTGTGTCCATTAATTCTTTTGCGTAGAGACTGTCCGGTTTGGCCAATGTACATGGCAGAGGGGCATTGCTGGCACATGATGGCATATATCACATTGGTAGATGTGCAGGTGAACGAGCCTCTGATGGTATGGCTGATGTGATTAGGCCCTATGATGGTGTCACTTGAATAGATATGTGGACAGAGTTGGCATCGGGCTTTGTTACAAGGATAGGTTCCTGGGTCAGTGTTTTTGTTCAGTGATGTGTGGTTGCTGGTGAGTATTTGCTTTAGGTTGGGGGGTTGTCTGTAAGCGAGGACAGGTCTGTCTCCCAAGATCTGTGAGAGTAAAGGATCATCTTTCAGGATAGGTTGTAGATCTCTGATGATGCGCTGGAGAGGTTTTAGTTGGGGGCTGAAGGTGACAGCTAGTGGTGTTCTGTTATTTTCTTTGTTGGCCCTGTCTTGTAGGAGGTGACTTCTGGGTACTCGTCTGGCTCTGTACTCTACTTGCGCTACATTGATGACATCTTCATCATCTGGACCCTGGAAAAGAAGCCCTTGAGGAATTCCACCATGATTTCAATAATTTCCATCCCACCATCAACCTCAGCCTAGATCAATCCACACAAGCGGTCCATTTCCTGGACACTACTGTGCTAATAAGCGATGGTCACATAAATACCACCCTGTACCGGAAACCTACTGACCGCTACACTTACCTACATGCCTCCAGCTTCCATCCAGGACACACCACACGATCCATTGTCTACAGCCAAGCTCTAAGATATAACCGCATTTGCTCCAATCCCTCAGATAGAGACAAGCACCTACAAGATCTCTATCAAGCATTCTTAAAACTACAATACCCACCTGCTGAAGTGAAAAAACAAATTGACAGAGCCAGACGAGTACCCAGAAGTCACCTCCTACAAGACAGGGCCAACAAAGAAAATAACAGAACACCACTAGCTGTCACCTTCAGCCCCCAACTAAAACCTCTCCAGCGCATCATCAGAGATCTACAACCTATCCTGAAAGATGATCCTTTACTCTCACAGATCTTGGGAGACAGACCTGTCCTCGCTTACAGACAACCCCCCAACCTAAAGCAAATACTCACCAGCAACCACACATCACTGAACAAAAACACTGACCCAGGAACCTATCCTTGTAACAAAGCCCGATGCCAACTCTGTCCACATATCTATTCAAGTGACACCATCATAGGGCCTAATCACATCAGCCATACCATCAGAGGCTCGTTCACCTGCACATCTACCAATGTGATATATGCCATCATGTGCCAGCAATGCCCCTCTGCCATGTACATTGGCCAAACCGGACAGTCTCTACGCAAAAGAATTAATGGACACAAATCTGACATCAGGAATCATAATACTCAAAAAACCAGTGGGAGAACACTTTAACCTGTCTGGCCATTCTTTGACAGACCTGCGGGTGGCTATCTTAAAACAGAAAAACTTCAAAAACAGACTCCAACGAGAGACTGCTGAGCTGGAATTGATATGCAAACTAGATACAATCAATTTAGGATTGAATAAGGACTGGGAATGGCTGAGCCATTACAAACATTGAATCTATCTCCCCTTGTAAGTATTCTCACACTTGCTTCTTATCAAACTGTCTGTACTGGGCTATCTTGATTATCACTTCAAAAGTTTTTTTTCTCTTTTTTTTCTCTTACTTAATTGGCCTCTCAGACTTGGTAAGACAACTCCCACCTGTTCATGCTCTCTGTATGTGTGTATATGTATCTCCTCAATATATGTTTCACTCTATATGCATCCGAAGAAGTGGGTTGTAGCCCACGAAAGCTTATGCTCTAATAAATTTGTTAGTCTCTAAGGTGCCACAAGTACTCCTGTTATTTTCACTCAAGAAAGAGATCTTAGAGTCATTGTGGATAGTTTTCTGAACATCCACTCAATGTGCAGCGACAGTCAAAAAAAGCAAACAGAATGTTGGGAATAATTAAGAAAGGGATAGATAATAAGACAGAAAATATCATATTGCCTTTGTATAAATCCATGGTACGCCCATATCTTGAATACTGCATGCAGATGTGGTCGCCCCATCTCAAAAATGATATATTGGAATTGGAAAAGGTTCAGAAAAGGGCAACAAAAATTATTAGGGGTATGGAACGGCTGCCATATGAGGAGAGATTAAGAAGACTGGGACTTTTCAGCTTGGAAAAGAGACGATTAAGGGAGGATATGATAGAGGTCTATAAAATCATGACTGGACTGGAGAAAGTAAATGAGGAAGTGTTATTTACTCCTTCTCATAACATAAGAACTAGGGGTCACCAAATGAAATTAATAGGCCACAGGTTTAAAACAAACAAAAGAAAGCATTTTTTCACAGAATGCACAGTCAACCTTTGGAGCTCCTTGCCAGACAATGTTGTGAAGGCCAAGACTATAACAGGGTTCAAAAAAGAACTAGATAAGTTCATGGAGGATAGGTCCATCAATGGCTATTAGCCAGGATGGGCAGGGATGGTGTCCCTAGCCTCTGTTTGCCAGAGGTGGGGAATGGGCGACAAGGGCTGGATCACTTGATGATGACCTGTTCTGTCATTCCCTCTGGGGCACCTGGCATTGGCCACTGTCGGAAGACAAGATACTGGGCTAGATGAACCTTTGGTCTGACCCAGTATGGCCATTCTTATGTACGAGTACCTTGGAACACAAGTTCATATACCACCGCTCCCAGAGGTAAGACTGCAGGTCAAGAATTTTGGCTGTTCAGCTCATCCAAAAACCAGTGGCCATTGCCATCTTTGATGATGATGTTGTTCCAGAATTGTCACCCTTTTGAGAAGTACTACTTGGAAATTTGACTTGCGTTGTTGAAAATTTTTCACATCAATTTTCTCAGGTACAATATAAAAACATTGCATCATCCCACTAATTTGGACAGACTGCCAAGAAGAAAGGTATTTGGAGATATTTGCTGATCCCTTGTATCCTCATTTCTGTCTATGCCTAGTTAATCCTGTAAAACTGATGGAGAATTTTTTTAAGGTCAAATCCACAAAGTGTTCTTTGTCCCAGCAGACTGTACCCCATTTTTGTTCTAAAGTATTATAGTACATATAAGAAATACTCTAGTTAACTATGACCCTTATGCAAGCATTTTGACACTATCATTTCAGGTAGTGTTGAGACAGGATATTGATCAACTCAGAAAATGGAAACTGACCTTGAGTCACACTTTTTTAAGATTAGTCACTGCAGATATAATATTTAACGCTTAGGATGCTGGCATTTGCCAGGCTAGCATCCAGAAGAATGCTTAGGAGAATGCTGAGAGCACCCAGAGTGTTAATTATTCAGTTCCAAAGAACTTTCAGTATTGCTGTATTCATGTATACCAGCAGAAATAAACTCTAACAACAAGTACTTGTAACTAGCTAATCATCTATCATTCATAGTGTATACTGTGCATATATATTACTGGATATAAAAGATACATAAGACTGCTTCCGTTGATTTGATTTGCCTTCTGGCAAGCAACAGAAAGAATGTGAAAAAATAGTCAGACAAAGAAGCTTTCCCCATCCATGTTTTCAATAATTTAATGATCCACCTTCTTGCACAAATCAGCGAGTCCTATGAGGAAGTCTTATCTAATCAATAAATTATTGCTGAGTAAAAAGTCTAACCACCTTTAGGAAAGCTGTAAAATCTTCCTATTTGACAAAGTTTTTCCAGAGTAATCAGAGTAACATTCACAGCAGTGACTGTTCCCCCCCCCCCACCCACCCAAATAAACACCCCAAAAGAAAAACTTTCCCCGAGAAGAGCTTCTATAACCCAACAACGAAGAAGAGGCAGAGACTCCATGGAGTCCCCTATGGGGTTTAAGTATTGCCAGTCTATTCTATAATGGAAGGCACTCAAATACTATGGTGATGGGTATCCATATAAAACCCTAAGATAGAGAAAGAGCAATCCAAGTGGATGGAGCAGTTTGCTCATGTACCAAGTCCCAGGAGCAGCCACAGAGACTGAGTCTGACCGAGACAGTCTCTCCAGAGTGCCTTCTGGAATTGTGTGACTCCATGCCACCTCTTAGTTAGGGCTGCAACTTAAAAGAAATCATCTAACCCCAGGTAAGAATCTCAATATTTGACCTATTGTTATCATTAACTTGCAAAACCTTGCACTTGCAGATTAAAAAAACGTGTTTTGTGCACAAATCAATAACTGCACAGCAAATAGCTGTGTATATAAGTGCATTTTGCAGTTACAATGTGTGTACATTTTGTGTAGGCCTTTGGAAATCTGATTCCGAATGTCAAATTACATTAAAATAAGTCACATTATGCCACTGGAATTCTTTGGGTATATGCTGTATGTTGCACCAAATTTTGAAACATTATACATGAATTCTTCCTCATCGTTATTTCCATGGATAGACAGTAAACAAAGGGTTTTTAACACAGTGCATCAATGAAACTTCAGGTACATTTTCAGAACAAATACACACACACACCCCTCAAAAGAACTATTAGGACTCAGTCAGTGTGGTTTTAGTGATTACAGCAAAGGATTGGGAGCCAGGAAACTTCTGAATGCTAATCCTTGCTGAGCCACTGACTTCCTTCTATTACCCTGGGCAAACAATTATTTACTAGAGGGGAAACCATGTTGCATCTGAGTGGCACTTTACTGAATAAATAAGTTACAAATAGTATCCAAATAACTAGAGTTGGATTGGTGCTGAAATCCTCAACTTCCCCCGACACTGCACCCAAAATATCTGTGGCTAATTAGGAAAGTTACCCCACTTAGTTCCTAGAAAAAATGCAGATCAGCTTTCAGTGCCTAGAGAAGTGACCTCAAAATGACTAAGTGGGTTTACTTTGCATATTGCCTTGGTTTCAGTCAGTATCATAGTCATAGCAAGGATTGGAGAAGTGAAGGAACTGATAAATGAGAGGACATGATAGAAAACAAAATCAGCCTTGAGAAGAGAAATAACAAAGGGCACATTTTCAAGAGCAGTAACTTGAATTGTGTCTTCAAAGGGAAAAAATGCATTTGCGCCTATTGCACACTGAAACATGAATTTCCAGTAGAAAAATAAAGGTAATTGAGAGTGTAAAGGAGTAAATTAATCAGGCAATTGCTTGTTCTATACTTAGAGACCCATCTTTACACATACATTTTTGTAGAGTGGCTCCACAAGTGTGGATTGCAACATTTAATGGTGTAAATAAGGGAAGAAATAGTGGGGAAGATACATATTTTGGCAACTTTCTGTAGACTTCCTGGAGCCAGGCTGAGTGACTCTCCTAGATGGGCTAGAATCCTCCAGAATGTGGGTATGGCAGGAACTAGGCATGTTGATTAGATGTTTGAAGCTATTTAAGTGATTTCCATGGTGGGCAAGTAACCTGGCAGGACACATCCGCAGTCACTCTCTGAGAGTGGAACCAATGGGAACTCAAGGGGATGGGGAGTTTATAAATAGGAGAAGTGGGAGCTAGACTGGAGGACTCAGCAGTGGAGCAGTCCAGGGACCAGAAGGGTCTGCCGTTAAGATTGTGTTCCAGGGACTTTGGCAGTTTTGTTGGATTAAATTTCAGCTCACTCATCCTACTGGAGGAGAAGAGGAGGAGGACTGGAATTTTCTGGCGGCTGTGAAAATTGAGTACTGATGTTTCAAAGACTCAAGTCGAGTTTAAAGGAGACTAGGGACCTGTCTCTTCTTTCCCAATTTTTAGGAATTGGCATGCCCTGCAGCAGGGTTGGACACCAGTCTACAGAGACTGAGGAGAGTAAATCCACCAGAGAAGAGCCTTAGAAGAGAGTATGTGTGAGTGTGTACATAATTATATGTTTAATTTAAACCTGTGATAGTAACAAGTAGTAAAACTTGGGGAACATCCTTCTGAAAATATAAACAAGTGTTGTTTTTGACAATTGTTTCAAGAGTTATAAGTAAACTTATACATTCCTTTATGGATAGCTATTTAGTAACTGTTTTCCTTTAGAGATTTTATGTGACTATCTTTCTACCAGAGATGTAACTCTTTATATTATATATACTCAAAGTCCTGAAAAAACTGAACTCTCATCTGTGCCATGGCATAGAGGTTAGCTGAGGTATAGAAAAGGGGAAAGAAACATTATACTTAACATTAGAATAGTGCTTTCCCCAAGCCTGTTACAGGTGCACCATAGGCATATCTCAAAATGTAGCCCATTCTGGTTGGTTCAGGAAGGGAGCAGGTTCTGGTCAGGCCTGGGATGCTCTGATGCTCTGCTACAGGTGAGTGTGGTCCCTTGTGGGAATATTTCCTTGAGGGGCATAAGCAGGGTCTTAGCTGCCAGGGTGAATTAGCAGTCGCCCTAGAAACAACTGATCTATGGCAGTGGGAGAGAATTACACCAGCATTCCTACATCAATATTACTTGCAAATATGGCTCCTTCATCAATACTACCTGCAAATATGGCTCCTCTGGCCTCATAGGAGTGTACATCTTCCTAAAAGATGGCAGAAAATGATCAACTAGTCCCATGTTGGCATTGTGAATACGTTGTGACACCTTTCCCTGCACTGAACCATACCTTACATCACAGGTCGACCTATTGAAAACAAAAGTCTACTTACTTGTGATTTAAGGTACAATTCTGGATCGTATACACTGCCAGTTTATGTATTGTTTTATGAAGGACTGGCCTTTATTGTCCTGAGAGCAAGGGAGTAAAGTATCCATATAGATTGTTCATTTAAGTAGTTTACAAATCCTGCTGTGTGTTTTTACTGCATGTTCAATATTGGCAATGATGTCTGATGAAATATGTCCTATCTGTGCAGTGGACTTTCTCCCCTCCAATGGATACTTCTTTTCCAACCAAGCTACCCATTTGTGCCATGAATACCAAGATTTGGGCAGGATTCCCATAGTTTTTTACAGAAAGTGTGATGTACATCCTCCACTGGAGCTAACATAATCCTCATAACATAAAAGCCTCAGTGCTTAAACTAGAGCCACTGCTCTCATCCATCCCTGCCCCGCACTGTTCACATTCAAAGACATGCTGGTGGAATTCTGCAGTGTCTAAAAAGAGAACATACATAGGCATAAAAGGAAGAAACTGGGACACGGACACTGCTAAATACTGTTCCAAGCATTTGGTGATTACTAGGATAGAGCAAGGCAATGGCAAGGCTATGCTGCAGAGGGAGGAGTGAGCAGGGGAGGAAGACAGACTGTAAGGATTATCTCCCTGCACGGATGACCCAAAGTCCATGGTGAAAGAGCTAGGTGATGGACTCAGTTTTCAAGGCATCCACGCATTTATGGCACATCCCTCCAGCCTGTCTATGCAGGTCACAAACCCTTCTCCCCAGAGAGTTGATATATCAGAAACTCTACACAGTTCTCTGAATGGAGTTTTCCAGTTAACTTTTGCTCTTTCACATAAATTTCTGCAGCAGGAGTGATGGGATTCAGGTTCTGGATGATATATAAGCATTTGCTGCATAGGATTAGGCTATATCTTGAATGTACATAGCATAAAGTACGCTGCATATTACTAATTCTGCTACCTATGCAATTGAAGTTCTTGGTCCTATAACTGGATGGGGAAGGTTGCCAGATCCATCAAAGAGAGCATTTGAGAGTGTTACTATTTCTATTTCCTTCATTCCATCAGCCAGCACCAGTAATATGCCATTTTTCAGAAGGGATTCCTTTATTTTAAGTAACATTTTCCTAGTGATTCTTGATAGCTGGGTTGGAGCCCCTTTAAAAATGGGGCCTACACTGTATAACATTAAGAAAAGTAAATATACAGAAAAGGGTCTCCTGAGATTCTTTCAAAAGTGTGTGTGCTTCATTTACAATAAATTGATATACAAATGTATGATATTGTTTCTCTACCTAACAATGCCATTTCATTGGCAATTTTTTCAAGGCAAAATTATGCATAATTCACTGCACAGTCATGGTAAAAAGTAGATAATTTCACTTTATGGTCATGACAACCTGTGGACCCCTGCTGCCAACCATTAACAGTTCATTAGTTAGCTTTGATCTAATCCTGTTTCAAAGAAGATTAGATCAAAGTGAATTAACGAACAGTTAACACATGGCAGCTGATCATAGAAAACTAACAAAGTATTAATGTGCGGCAGCTGATCATAGAAAACTAACAAAGTATTAATGTGCGGCAGCAGGGATCCATATAAATAGCAAAATTCATGCTTCTGTAGCACCATAATAAAATCATACCCTTAGCAATAATACACACCCCAAAATACTAGTTCAGTGTGGTACTGAATCTGAATTAAAAATATACATAATCCTAAATTAATTTTAAAATTAAATAATGTTATAATTAGTTCATAAAGGTTCAATATTATTATTTAAGAAGATTTGTAAACAAATGTAACTGTCAAATTGTATTACATTGCTTGAGTAACTATCAAATATTTCATTTTAACATGCAATTTGTTTTATTATTGCAGGTATGAAAATCCAGTGATATGAATGAATGGAATATGAACCAGTGTGCACCAGCAACATATAGCAATATTTTTGCTATTGTATGTAAGAGCTTGCTAAAAGCAAAAATATAGGGAAGTTGAGGAATTTTTCTCAGTCATTGTTTTTAGATAGCAATTGCCAAACATTTATTTATTTCTGAGGTTAGACATATTACTGATCTTATGCATCAAATCTGCTGGCCAAGTTCTTAGGTTTTCCATTTTCTCGGACTATAAATAATTGTACATGCAGTAACTTTCTCCAACTTTCTTGATTTACTTCCCTTTTCCTGTAGTGACTGTCAGTTGTTTGATCATCAAGACTGGTCATCAGATGGCAAATAAATAATCCATTTCTCTCTTCAATTCTTTCTCCCCTATCACACTTCTTCCTCATAATTCAACTTTTAGCTAATTACATTTTGTGCTACTTCGGTGAAACTGGCAGTACTACCTCAAACCACTAGAGTTACGATACAGACTACTACTGGGCTGCGTGAACATTACTATAGTTGAGATAGTGTATCTGAGCAATCATTATAGGCCTGATCCAAGGATCACTGAAGTCAATGGAAAAACTCCATGAGCTCTCTCTTCATACATCTGTGTGATTGGTCCCCTGTGGTATTCAAATAGCTAGGGATCTCTAATCTCTCTTGAAATAACTAAACTACTATGAATTTACAGCCCTTCCTTCAGAGTCTGGGAACAGACCTCATACATTCATAGATTCCAAAGCCTGAAGGAACCATTGTGATTATCTAATCTGACTTCCTGTATAACATGAGCCATAGAACTTCCCCAAAATAATTCCTAGAGCATATTTGTTAGAAAAACATCCAATCTTAATTTTAAAATTGCCAGTTATGGAGCTCCACCATGACCCTTAGCAATTTGGTACAATGGTTAATTTCCCTCACTGTTAAAGATTTATTTCTAGTCTGAATTCATCTGGCTTCAGCTTCCAGCCATCGGATAATGTTATACCTTTCTGTGCTAGATTGAAGAGCTCTTTATTAAATATTTTCCCTCACAGATTCTTATTGATTGTAATCAAATCACCACTTAATCCTTCTCTTTATAAAGCTAAATAGACTGAGCTCCTCCAGTCTATTACAAGGCATGTTTTCAAATACTTTAATCCTTCTCATGGCTATTTTCTGCACCATTCCAGTTTATCAACATCCCTCTTGAATTGTGGATACGAGAACTGGACATAGTATTCCAGCAGCACTTGCACTAGTGCCAAATACAGAGGTAAAATATCGCTCTACTCCTACTTGAGATCTCTCTGTTTATGCATCCAAGGATTGCATTTGCCCTTTTGGCCACAGCTTCACACTGGAAGTTCACATTCAACTGATTATCCACCACAACCCCCAAATTTTTCCCGAGTCACTGTTTCTGAGGATAGAGCATCATGTAAGTATGCTCTACATTTTTTGTTCCTAGGTATATACATTTACATTTAGCCATATTAAAACACATATTGTTTGCTTGCAGGGACCATCTACTGGTGCCACCCAAAGCTGTGTTGAATGTCATAAGTGTTCCTGAGCCTCCAAGTCTATCATATGAGCTGCTGCCGCAGCAAAGTTTAGGGGCCAAAACAGGACAAAAAACAAAAGGATTTCAAGGAGCTTTCTGTTGTTTTACCTACAGATGTAGCCACCATTAACAATGTGTCTGGAGGGATGGATATGAGGTTCTTTATAAAGCTGGGGAGAAATTTTTCAACAAAACATTTTTATCAGAAGGCGCTGATTTATTAAAATGGAAATTTTTCATATGAAAGGGACAGTTTCAAAGAATTTTTCAATATGAAAAATTGTTGAAAAAAGATTTGACATTTTTAAAATGAAAAATTATAGTTTTCCTGTTTGAAATATCTTTTTATTTACAAATTTAAGCTAATTATAGTAAAAAAAATGGTTGAAATCTAAACAATGTTTTGAATGACCGAACTGATTTTTTCCCCCTAGTTTGCAAACATTTTTGAGATTTTGAATTATCCTGATTTGGGACTGGAAAATTTTTCAATGTCTCTCATTTTTATGCACGACAGGAAAACTGTTTCTTGCCCAGCTCTAGTCCTTCAGGTTTTCCCTCCCACAAAGTGGTTCTTATCTACCATCACCTTTCTCCCCCAAAACTTCAAGCTCATCTGGCACCTCTAGCTTTAGGAATAGTGCCCTATTCACGGGTTCCCATGCTGTCACACCATTGGTGGAAGCACAAAATACAAAAGGTGAATGCATACTTAAGAGACAGGAGCAGTTAACGGTTTTTGTTTGTTTGTTTGTTTTTTTAATTAAAAAGTCTCATTGCATTCCAATTAATCCTACATACTAGGCAAGGCAGTTCTAAAGACATTTGTTTCCAACTATTCTGCCTAAAGTAGCAAAGGAAAACTTGTTACCCGGGGCTGAGGAGAACACAGCAGTTTGGATCATCTGAGAACACAGAAAAGAAAAGCAAAAGATTCCAGACTGTGAGCATCAACTGCAAAGAGTGGATGCCAACCTCCCATCAACTCAATAGCTTACCCCAGAACAAAACAACTGCATATAAATTCTCTAGTTTCATGGATTAAGAAGGTTCTTAAGTTTTAATCAGTTACTGGGGTTTAGTTGGGATGGTTTGTTATCAATTAAATGGCCAATTGCTTAAGGTGAATAATAGAGGATAAATAAAAATTGGTCTTTGAATTGTAGCATCTCATTAATAGACCAGAAGAAATCCTGAAAAAGAATGGAAAGCATTCTATTAAATGAGCTGAAAAAGCTGCTCTGTGATTTTGCAAGTCTTTGCCTTTTTTACAATTAAGAGGTACATTGACCCCCTCCCCCTCTTTTGCAATACTCAGTTCCCAAGGCACTGAATGAGAAACAAGTGTTTTGACTAAGATAACGCTGTTTGTTCAATTGATTAGTAATATTATTTTCTTTCCTATATTTTTTCCTTTTATTGTGTCAATAAACCCTGCTCATTAGGCAGATTCTCAGCTCCCCTTACCTGCAGCTAGAGGCAGTCTCTCCTGTGGTCCTGGGTGCCAGCTCCCTGATACCACCAGCCACTCAAGCACTCTCCTCTCCTCCATTTCAGATTAAAACTCATTTAAAACTCTCCTCTGGGCTATGTCAGCCCTAACGTCTCCTTGCAGGTTACTGCATGTACAATTATTTCGGAGTCCCTTTGAATTGTTCCCCTGTGATATCCAGCCCAACACTGATTACTCACAGTAATTACAGATCCTCTGCCCCTAAAGGTGCAGTATTCCCCAATTTACCAGTTTTATCTTAAACCCTCCCTTCTGTAAACTATAGAGCACTTGTGAGAACTTATAATAAAACAAAAATAGCTTTATTTAAGAAAGAATAATGATTTAACTAGAAGTGAGAGAAAATTATAGAAACAAATGGTTATACTACAAAACAAAATAATAAAACATGCACCTGGCTCTGCACTTATGAATAGTTATCTTTCCTATAAAATAAAGTAGGCCGGAGTAGCCAATTATTTTTTGTCAAGGTCCAAATTTCTTGGTGAAGATATAGTCAAGGTCCAGACTCTAGAGAAAATAATTAAAAAATAATAGCAATAATAAGTAAATAAAAATATTTCAGGGCCTGCGGTCAGACTACTGACTACCCCTGAAGTAGGCTTTCCCCACAAAGTTCAATCCATTGCAGAGCTGGCAATAGAACTAGGATCCAAACATTCATGAAAGCCCCCTGCTCTTAAGGGGTTTCCTCAGCTAATGGATCCAGCATGCCTTTCCCTACACTCTGGTCTACTGAAACGGTCTTTTGTCTTTATTCATAGCTAGGGTGATTTCCTTCCTGCCTGCTGTAATGTTGCTTTTTAATTCCAAATGGTTTTGATCATTTGCAATTATCTTTGATGGTTTTCTATTGACTGTTCTGGGATAGGTCATGGGTAGATAATAGAACTTTGCATTACCTTGCCAGCTGACTAGGCGGGGTTGACAACTCCCTCTTATTTGAATGGGTCGTCACCGAGCCACATTACTTCCTGATGACTAATTTCAACTCCAAGTCCATAAAACATACTTTCAACCTAAATACATTGTTCTTTAAATATTATCCTACATACATCTTGCAATGATTATGAATCTTGACAAGTTATGAGCTTTCTGTTGGTATGTTAAATATTACTCTTTATGGATAAATATCCTATAAGACACATTTGATCTAGTGTGTTTTTCAGGCTTGAGGTGAGAGTTATTTGCAAAGAATAGGGGTCCCTTTGCTAACAGGTCTCAGTGTCACACTCATCCACATAAAAATAATGACAGTGTTATAAAATTAATGACACTGATATCGAGTTAATAGTTCTACGAAAACTTTCTTGGGTCAGCCATATTTTGGGGCCAAAATACTTGCCAAATGTGAAAAAATGTATGGGCCAAAATCATCCCTGGCAAAACTCTATTAAAGCTAATATAGTTACACCAGAGATTAATTTGGCTGTACATGTGGAAGTCAGATGCAGTCGAGTTGCAAAGTTTTATTTATTTATTTTGATACATGCTTTATATTAAAGAAGGACCTACTCTTCAACAAGAGTTAAAATTACAGTACATATAAGTATAAGCAAATCTCACATCCTATCCTTAACCACCTACTTAGAACTAACCAGCTAGAAAATTAAAAATATCAGAAACGCTCTACCAGGCCCATGAACACCAGCCCTCAGCACAATCCTCACCCCCATCCCAAAGCACATGAAAGTAGATAAGAAATTAGCTGGAATTTAGCAGTACAGAGCAGGCAAAATAAGACATATCCTAAGCACATTAGGAGGGCAGACCAGAATACTGTAATTGACAGAATAAGTATGTTATACAACCTGGCTTGCATGGCTAAAAGGAAAACAGATCACTCACACATCAGATCTTACAGACATGCTAGTAAACCCACAAGAACAAAGGCATGGATAAAAATATCCCCTCTCATGGAGGATCTTCATGTCACCTCACTAAAGAAACCCATAGAAATTGCACAGATGGTCCAATTTCACCTTGGACATGAAAGAAGAACCAATGGGAGGGAACTTGTGTATGAGGGGTTTGTGTGTGCTTCTGGAAATGTTGGTGTTGTCTACAGTGATGCAGGAAGTTTTTAAAGTAAGGAGTGATGGGATTTTATCTTGCAACTTCCTCTCAGTCACTTTTGGGCCACTGGAAACATTCCCACTTTTGGATCACCCTTTCCTACTACCCCAGACACCCTAGAGCAGTGCGTCTCAAAGCCGGTCTGCCGATTGTTCAGGGAAAGCCCCTGGCAGGCCGGGCCGGTTTGTTTACCTGCCGCATCTGCAGGTTTGGCTGATCATGGCTCCCACTGGCCGTGGTTCGCCGCTCCAGGCCAATGGGGGCTGTGGGAAGCGGCGGCCAGCACATCCCTTGGCCCGCATCGCTTCCTGCAGCCCCCATTGGCCTGAAGTGGCGAACCGCGGCCAGTGGGAGCCGCGATCAGCCGAACCTGAGGATGCGGCAGGTAAACAAACAGGCCAGGACCGCCAGGGGCTTTCCCTGAACAAGCGGCGAACCGACTTTGAGAAGCACTGCTCTAGAGCTTAGCTGAGTGGCAGAGAGGCTTCCCCATGCCGGCGCTGTGCAGGACTTCGGCACATGCAGGGCTTGGCTCCTCCTGGCCAGCGCCCCAAGCCAGAGGGTCTTGGGCTTTCCTGGGGCACCGGCCCAGCCAGAGGCAGTGGGGGAAGGAGCCTGCTGGCCAGACTGTTGGTGAGCTCAGCACTCCAACCAGGGGTTGGTTTTCTGCACAGAGTTGGGAGCAGGACATGCCCTGCTGGGGGTAGAGGGAGGATATGGAGGAGCAGCAGGGATGCGGGGGTGAAGGGGCAAAGCAGGGAGAGGACAGCAAGAGGGGGAGCACATCAAGAGATGATGGGCAGCAGAGGCGACACTTAACCGGCCGCTGCCTGATGCCTGCCTGTACTCACCAGCCACCGCAGCTTGCAGCACACTGCCAGTGCCTGCCAGAAATCGGATGAGAGACGAGGCCCTGCTGGCCAAGATCCGGCATGCAGTGGGGGCTGTGCAGGGGGAGCACCTGACACCGCACCTTTGCCCTGCCACAAGCCTTGCACACCCACCCCCATCATCAGCCCTGGACCCCCCCACTTGCCACTGGTGGGCAGGCAGCTGGCAAGCAGGGATCCAGCCAGCAGCAGGACCTGCCAGAACTGATGTGGGGAGGGAGACAGAAAATACGGGACAATTTGCCCATTTTTAAGAAAAAGTCAGGATACCTGCAGGACGGCTTAAATACAGGACTGTCCCTTTAAAAATGGGACATCTGGTCATCCTATTAATCAATGTGCATATAAAAGTACAAATAATCTACAGTAAATTATCACAATCCTGATTCTCCTTTCACTTGTATTACTGTAAATCAGAAGTAGCACCATTCTAATCAATGGAGCTACACAGTTGTAAAACTGGTACAAGAAGAGGAGCGAGGAGTATCAGGCAAAGCAAGTTCTTTCTTTTTTTCTGGTAAACCGTCTGTAAGTGCCATGCTTTACCACGGAAATTCTGCTTCTCCTTTTCTAGACAGCATTCCTTTTTCTCTCAGCAGTGGCAATCTAGCAACTGTAAAGGTGATAACTCCTAACAAGGGAACAGAGATTTAAAAAAAAGAAAAAAAACACCAAGCACACTGCTAGAGCTTAACAAAGAACATCAGTGAGACACAATCCAAGTTACAGAAGGGCCATTTAAAATACATTTATTTAAAAATATTAAGAACATATCTCATTCTGAAAAATGTGTGTGTTTTTTTAAAAAACAACAACCCGTCCTTAGAATAAACTGTAGTAGTAGTGTTTAGGGTTATTACTACAGCATTTGGAGAGCAGTCACACCTTACGAGCATCAATGTCCTAAAGCAGAGTAGTAACATCATGGTGCTTTTTGCATCCTGTTAGTTCTGGTAATAAGGGGGCTCCCCTCCATCTGAACAATGCGGGAGGATTAAAAATAGCACTGTATCACTGACATAAATTGAGCAATTCATATAGGCCCCAGTCCAGCAATGTATGTGCTTAACCTTAATCACATGAATACTGGTGGTTCGGGGACACTGAAAGCTGAGTTTATTCTACATTTCAAACAATTTGGACTCAAATTTGGAAGGTGACTAGAGGTCTGGGGTGTCTTAATTTTGGGGAATCCAACTCAAGGCACCTTGAAGAGGCCTCATCAAAACATGCAGAATACCCATGTTCTGAAATTAAGTGCCCTTCTAGGGCTGTCACAAAAATGGAGACACCCCAGACCACTAGTAACTTTTGAAAATGTAATCCTTTGGGGTTCGTTCATTTATTTTTAATGTTTAAGTTAAATGGTTTTACATTATTGTTGTACAATTTTGTATGTAAATGTGAATTTCAGTGTTATTTCTCATCTTTTCTCCTAGAAACCTACCAATAAAAACAAAAGCAAACAACCCTTTGTAAAAATGTATAAATTATGAAAATATTCACTGAAAAAAAGAAATGTAAATTGTACCTAAGTGAGCACTGAACACCACCCCTCTATACAAATAACCTTTACTGTGGCACTACTCTGCTAGTTAAGCCAGCCCTTCCAAGATAGCTAGCAGGGAGGGGAAGGAGCAGCCACTTGATGCCTGTGTGGAGTGCTAGTACAATATTCTTCAGGGGAAGAAGGCACTTCCATTGTGAAAGTCCTGAGACTATGACTAGACTGGTGTACATATCCTAGGTTAGTGCTACCATTAGTGTGTACATACACAAGGTTAGTGCTACCATTTCAGGGGTGGTATCCCATGGTTCTTTGTATCACAGGGAGATACTCTAGCAACCACTTTGTGGTTTGTTGTTGGCACTGTACCCTGCCTTCACACATTTGTCTATGGCACTTCCTGATCACATCACTCTCCACTTTTATCCCTGCAAAACTGGATGAAAGACATGGAGCAATTGGATAATGTGGTCCTGCTTGCAGAGTCCTAGAACATCAGAGATCATAACAAAAATAAAATAATGATTTCATATCCTTTAAATAAGGACATGCTATATTTGTATAAATCCTCAAATATGTTTGTCTTTTGAGATGTGCAAAGAATCACAAAGTACATACACTTTAAAATTCCAAGTCATTTCCTAAAAGCAAAACCCAGCAGCATCAAGATCCAGATAACATGGAAGCAATACAAATTAAAAATAACCCACAAAGAAATCAATGGAATAATGACCTCATTTGAACTATTTGGTGAACAAATCAATAAGTCAGTGGATTTTAATGACTTTGTTTTAATTATAAATCAAGTCAGGGCTAAAGAGAATGGAAAGTGACATGAGAATGAAGACCAATGTCAGAGCTGACATGGTCAGTAAGGCAGAAGGACAGATCAAAACAAGCTATGCTGAACTTTCAAAAACAAATATAATAAATTATATTCTATTAACAGCATTATCAACCCTTTTGTCAATCATCAGTAAGACATCTACCATCTACTCAACAGAGTTTAAGAATCCTTATGTGACATGATCAGGTAACAATGAATAAAAACACCAACAGATTTTACTATTATTCTGCTACCCATATCAATCTGTGTTTGTTAACTTTTGGGTTGCAAACTACAAGGAAATCTGTCTTTATCCAGTTAGTGTCAGATAAAGCATAAACTTTCAGTAGACCTGAAGAAGGAAGAAAGGATGGTCAGATGACTAAGGCAATGACCTGGGCCTCAAAAGATTTAGGTTCAGTTCCTGGCTTCCTCTGTGACTTTGTATATGGTCAGTTCCCTCATCAGTAAAATAAGGATAATGTTACGGCCATGCCTCATGGAGGTTGTCAGGGCTGATTCCCCACTGAAATTAATACTTGTCACTCCAGGCTTGTATTAAACTCCCAAGGTTACAGCTTTTCTCTGACCTTGGCTTGGTAAACGCTGCCACCACCCAAATGCAAAACCCCTTTTGGAACCCAGGAAGACACACTTGGGAATTCCTTCCTGTGGGGTACCCTCAAGCCCTTTCACCACCACCCTCCAGGGAAGAGCTGAGAAAGAAAACAAAGGAAATTAACTGTTGCCACCAGCTAATTAAACAACATGCACAAACCTCTTAGGACACCAAAAAATCTAATCCTGTTCTTAAAAAAAGGTAAATTTTATTAAATACAAAAAGAAAGTAAATACATCTGGAACTTAGGCCTTTCCTAGATTTTAAAAGAGCAATTCCAAAAAGTAAGCACCCAAAATAGCTTTCTTGGGGGTTCAGCTTAAAGGTTACAAGCAAACAAAAGCATCTGGGGTTAGCACAGAGGAGTCCACTTAGCCATAAGAAATAAACAGAAATAAACTCATGTCTTTCTAAACATTCCTGATCTATTTACACATATGGGAGTTCCAAATAAGTAGTTTTGGATAAGATCTGATGATTCATGATCATACCTGGCTTAAAGCTTCTCATAGCATAACTGCTCCCTGTTTCCCCTCTTTCCCGGAGAGAACACAACAGAACAAAGGGGACTTTTTTTCCCATTTTAAAAAGTTCTAACCTTCCCACTGGCTCTTTTGGTCAGGTGCCCACACCCTTTCCTTCACCTGGGGGACTTTTTAACCCTTTACAGGTAAAACAAGCAGAGAACAGCCACCAAGAGAGACTTTATAGCTAACTGGCTGGCAGGGTGTTCATAAAAGGGAGCTACTCCTCCACCCCCTTCATTTATCACAGAGATGTTGGTAGATTAACGTTTGTGGGGTAGTCAGATATGGGTCTCACATAAGTACCTAAATGTATCTTAATAATACTATCAAATTCCCTGTTGTCACAAGTGTTTATGTGGGAAAGTGAAATATTGAATCAGGGAAACCTCAAATAAGATATCAGGAAACTAATTCCAAATAACATGTTTTAATACACTGTAACTATTAGAAGAGAACTAAAACCAGATTACCTTTGATTTTTAATATTAGTCAATCTTGTTTGTCTGAGAGAAATAAAGACACCTTATTTTCACAGGTGAGTTATTACTTTGCTCTTGCAATCTGGCAGCTTTAATTACTCAGAGCTGCTGTTGGTGAGAAAGAGCTTGGACACATACTCCTTTAAATAAGACTTACCTTTCATTTCTTTCTGCTTTCAAACTAGGGACATAATGAACTTAGAATTTAAGAGAAATTAGAAATACCCGCACTCAATATGGGGGAAAAGTTAAGTATTTGTACACAATACATAGAAGATACTTCCCTTCTGTTAAATACTGTGAAAGTCCATCTAAGAGGATGGTAACTATTTCTGGGAACAGGGAAAGTGCAACAAGAAACAGTGAAAACAAACAAGTAAAACTATTAATCAAATTCCAGTGCAATTTGAAGAACTAACTTAATATCTACAGAGAAGGTGAGAATTTGGGACTCAGTCCAACTCTTCTATGCCTGACCCATATATGGAGAAAAGATCTGATTGTTTTGATCAAAGATGAAGTAGTTACTGAGAAATGGATCCACTTCTATGCACCCAATACATCCTGGTAGTTTGAACTCACCAGCTGGAGCTACCTTCTTAATTTCTTTCTATCATCTGAATGCATGGAGATCAAAAAATATGGATCAATAAAACCGCCAACAAACATGCCATAAAGAAGAAAATCTGATATTAAGAATATACACTATAACTTAATGTATAAAATATGAAGAATAAAAAAGAATGTCAGTAATCCATGATCACGCAGAAGTAAACACGGAGAACATGCCAAATGAACTGTCTCTTTTGAACAATCATGCCCTGCCTTTCCACTCTCTATAGGGAAGGGAGTAAGGTCGTCTTGCTTCTAAATGGCCCATCTAATGTCCCACCATAATTGAAGCCACGACCCTCAGGAGGGCACAAGGTCTGCTAATGTGCTCCTTTTCCCCCACACTCTAGAAGTGGGCCAAAAAGTGGATGGGGAGTGGTGGAAAATATGGAAAGAGCCATAACTCTACCTCCACCCCCATCTCCCTCCAAGTGGTCACGCCTGCAAATGGCGAAAAACAGATAATATCACCCCAGCTGTTCAGAGAGACGGATGATACACTACATAAAGGGAAAAAGTGAGGTCCACTCCAAGTGCAAGTAGGGGTCTCTAGGAAGCATGCACCACCTGAGATGCAAACTGCCTCCTTGTGCTTCCCCTGTACATCTTACTTTGGTTTTGGCATGAGCCAGCTCATGATAATGAGGAGGTGGCAGATTGACCTGGCTTAAAAAAGGGGAGGCCAAAACCTCAAAGATTGTCACTTTACCTGACCTTATCTCTCTCTCGCTCTCTCATTCTCTCTCTCTCTCTCACACACACACACACACACACACACACACACACACACACACACACACACACACAAATTAAAAGAATATTTTAAGCACTCAGAGCACTCAAAAGTTATGCCAGATTTAAGGTTTGTCCTTAAAGCCAGATGGGATCATTATGATGACCTTGTCTGTTATATTTAATATTTTCTTCTAGGAAGTTTTTGGATAATTAACAGTGAGCGAACTTCTTTTTGTATCAGTAATGCAAACTTGACACAATTAACTTTCCAGTTCTAAGGTTTAAAGTGTTTACAATTATTAATTATTATAATAATCCTTCATAATGTTATGTATTCTGAAGAATCAAGTCCTAGGCATCTCAAATTGAGCTTCCAAAATTAATCTCTTTGTGTCTCTGCTCCCTGGCTAGAAAATGGAGATAATACAACCCCCTCACCTCACAAGGATGGTATAAAGATTAATTAATTAATTTGTGATGCTCTCAGGCACTATAGTGAGGAGTACCATAGAATAGCCTATGCAGAAATTACTAATTCTGTCTTCAGAGAAGGGTTTGAATGGTGTGCCATGAAGGGGAAAACTAGCTATTGAATAGCCATGTGTTAAGTGAGCACTGTCCATCATGTACAATGAACGTATCGGGGGTCCTGTGAACAAAGTAGAATATGACCATGTAGTTAAAAACTATCATAACCCATATCTACAAGGGGTCAACCTTAATTCTGGCAGTTTTGTAATATCTGAAGGTTTGGCTTTGCAACCTTAATGTTCTTTTAACATAGGGTTGGGGGTTTTTTTCTGTGTAATATACATATATGGCAAGACTAGCCCTGTATTGGCTATTTTGATGGACAAAACCTTAACTTTCTATATTCCCAGCTGTGAGAGACTGGACACTAGAGAATCCAATCATCCCAAAAGAAAACAGTAAAAAAATTCCTATCAGAATTGTTATATATTGAACAAGACCATGATCATGATCTTAAATTATCGAGACTAGAGGAAAAGTTTTGCATGTGGCAAGGTCAGAGAAAAGTCACCTAAGTCCTGGAAATAAAATACTCCCTGTTGCTGATTTATGTCAAACTACTCAGAAGACAAACAAATTTATAGTGTTCAAGAACGGAGGAATGGCATTGAGAGCACTCAGCCTCCCAAACTGCTAGCTACCCACATGTTTGTGCATGTTGGGACTTATTATATTAGTTAATCATTTACTGGAACAAGGTAAAGCTAAGAAAATATATAGCCCTGCATCTGAAAATGAAGACTCCTTTTGCTGATTTGTAAGCTAATGAATAAATGTTCAACTATATATAAAGTGACACCAAAAATTTCAAATTTGGCAGCCTAAGTTTAGCATCTAGATAAATTTTCAAGTAGCTACACAGATGTGACCTGATTTTTTAGAGGTGGTTAACAAAGATGACTCTCACAAGGTTATTTACAATAATTTTCTTGCATTACATTTATTGAGATTCATAGATTTTAAGGCCAGAAGGGACCACTATGATTATCTAAACTGTTATACTTTGTATTGTCTTCAAGACAATTTTCGAGTAATCACCATTAAGCAAAGTTCTTCGTGTATCAGAATTCTGAGGCTGACCCAATCAGCTTTCTAATCCTGAGATTTAAAGTGTTTAAAATTATTATTTATTATTATTATTTCTATTCTGGTAGAACCTAAATGCCCCTAGTTGGGGCCCTACTTTGCTAGCCATTGTATACACACAGAACAGAAGACAGTACCGCTCCTCAATGCTTGCACTCTAAAAGACAAGACAGAAAATCACACAGAGAAAAACAAAGTAGCAATTCCCCAGAAATATACATCTTGTAATTGACAGTGCACTTATTGATTGCTGAGACAAATTATATCACGAAAATACAATGGGATTTAATTTCATGATTGTGTATTATATTCGTATCTCTAAAAGATTCTAATGCTGTTTGTGTTTTGCCCTGAGTTTATAAAGATACTTTCAGGACTACACATCAGTTGATCAGGGTACTAGATGATATCCTGGCCCCATTGAAATTAATGGGAGGTGTGATATTGTCTTCAATAAGGCTAAGATTTCATCCCAAGTTTTAAGTATATTTTGACACTCATGTGCAGGGAGCACATAACTGTGCCTTTTGTTTTCTGTTTGTCATTAATTTTTTATGAATATTTGCAGTTCCTATGTCTATTCTGTATCACATCTGCTAAAATGCTTAGGTCCTGCAAAATGTCAGTTAGCAAAACATTACAAAAATAAAGTGGAGCATGAGGAACTAAAGTATTTTCTCCTCATTCCCACTGCTCTTTCTTCTTGCTGATTTTCATAGGTGTAAATTGGATCATATGCTGTAAGTGGCAGCAATTATTCTACACAATGCATCTACTCCATGGATATGTAGGCCAGGTTAGCAATTACTTCTTATTTCCAGGGAATCAAATTATATTCTACCCATTCTTCTGTCTCTAATTTTCATTGCAGTTGGAGACCTTTCTTTTCCATAAAACTACTACTCCTTTGACTCCCACACAAACATGGTTTGAAGCACCAGAACTCACAAGCTACAAGATCTGATACTTCTTCACTTTTTTTAAACTTTCATTTCTCTTTCTTAATTTATTTCTTAATATTTTTCACTTGCATGCATGGACGTCAAAAATAAGGATCAATAAAACCTGCAACAAACAAGCTATAAAGAAGCTATGTGCCCTATTTACTGGCCCAGTCTTATAGTAATTCAATATACGAACTGAATGTTAAAAATGTTAAATTGTCTGTAACAGAACAAATTGAATTATTAATGGTCTCATTTATTCTGTCTAGAAAATTGAAAACTATACATGTGGGCATGTGAATGAATATATATATATATAAACAGTTTCTACTTTAGAGAAGTTTTTCTGGGTTTCTTTTCTTTAAAATGTTCTTTAGAATATTATGTACAGTTCTTGCCACCCCCTCTCAAAAAAGTACAGAGAAGAGCAACAAAAATGATTAGGGGTGAGGAACAGCTTTCATTTGAAGTGAGATTAAAAAGACTGGGACTGTTCATTTTGGAAAAGAAACAACTGAGGGGAGATATTGTAGAGGTCTATAAAATCAGGAATGACATGGAAAAAAACTAAATAAAGACGTATTATTTACTCTTTACATAACACACGAATCAGGGGGTCACCCAGTGAAATTAATACGAAGCAGGTTCAAAACAAACAAGAGGAAGCACTTCATACAATGCAGAGTCAACCTGTGCAACTCATTGCCAGGAGATGTTGTGAAGGCCAAAAGTATAACTGGGTTCAAAAAAGAGTTCATAGAGGCTATCTATGAGTTCATAGAGGCTATCAGTGGCTATTAGCCAAGATGGGCAGGGATGCAACCCCATGCTCTGGATGTCCCCTAAACCAGTGCCTGCTAAAAGCTAGGACAGGATGACAGGGGATGGATCACTCGATAAATTGCCCACTTCTACTTATTCCTTTTGAAGCATCTGGCACTGGCCACTGTTAGAAGACAGGACACTGGGTTTAGATGAACCATTGGTCTGACCAATATGGCCATTCTTATGTTTTTAAGGATTAACGTTTTTTAATTAAAAATTGGAAAAGAAAAAGTCTGTGTTGCATTCTTTCTCTCTTATTTTTTATATGTTGTCTACTTAGGCCCTCATCCTGCAGAGATTTCTTCATGTGTTTAACTTTAGGCACTGTGTGTATTTCCATTACGTCAATGGGACTGCTCGCAGTGGACAGAGTTAAACATATGCATAAATCTTTGCAGGATTGGGGTCTTAGATTATAGTCTCTTTGAGGCAAGGACCTATCTTCTTATATATCTGTTAAACAACTAGAACACTTGAGTATTCTGTAAATAATAATAAGAAATAGAAAGTCTTTCTATTGGTTCTATATAGGAAACTCCCATAGTGTTTGTCAGTAAAGGTCTTTATTGGCTAATCCGTATTCAGGATGTCTACCATTAATCTGTTTTGATTAATTTGTTAAGAACTAACACTTTTGTCTCACCCGTGAGTTACCTCCTCCTTCACACACCAACATCAGAGGTGCCAGTTATTGCAAAAATTAACAATTAGTCTTCTGTTTGCCTGAACTAAACATAGTCAGGGAGAAGTATTACTGCTCTGGGACCTTGTGGATAGGAAATAGACTTTGGTGTAGGATTTAAAGTACTTTGTTATTGACTTCCTCTATTTTCTAATAAAACAAACTGAAGAGAGGGAGAACTCATAGGATTAATGCAAGGGGACCCTGATACATCATACAATAAACCAAGCTGCTAAAACCAGATGTGTAACAGGCTGACAGCCAGCAAGTTATGTACTACAATAGAGTCCTAACCAGGACTGTGTTACCAAATCCTTTCTTCTTAGCAAGTACAGCTACCCACTAGAGAGAAAAGGAAAGAAATTAGACATCACATAGAGCAAAGACAGAGAGGACAAAACCAATTAACTAATGTCAGAGAATACATATATTCTCTGTCATTTGATGTATTAGTCATGATGTCCTCCAGTTGTTACTCAGTGGGGGATTCCTGAGGACAATTGCCAGCCCCCACATCTCATCCCCTCACTACCCCTCAAGCAGAAAACCTATGGAGGAGCTTCTATGAGAATGGTGTAGTGAAGAGAATGGGGCATGCTGAAGAGGCATTTATGATAAGGTTTAATTATCATATAATTGAACATTTTCCATACCTGACGTACCTTCACTACACTTATATGCTACTTACCAAAGCAGCTACTGGAGTTCTCTAGTAACTCAAGTATCAAGTAACCCACTTTAAAAATTGAAAGTCAGCAGCTGAAATATAGTAACAGTTAGTATGAACTAAGACTCTTTACCATCAGGTGGTGACCTCTATAAAATCTGTAAGGGGGTTTTAATACAGTTTTCCCCCACATCATGAAGCCTGTTATTACAATGCCCATCTTTGTTTATACTCCTAGCATATTAAGCTAAGGACTGATTGGCCAAAGCGAATGAATACTCCTTTCATCCCTATGAGTAGCCCATGTCAGGACTGAAGCATATTGATGGGCCTCCAGGAAAAGCTTGCAGTTCAGTTGCCAGTGTTGTATCTGTTCTGTGAATAAATAGGATCCAACAGACCCAAAGGCTGTCAAATCCAACACGTCACACTAGCATTTAATTTATATATTGCCTCACTGTGTCCTTGTGCTCCTCTGCCTCTCTGTATTAACTTATGTCTTGTTTTATACTTTCATTGTAGGCTCTTGTGGCAAGGACCATCTCTTCGTATTGTGTTTGTAGAGCACCTAGCACAATGGGGTCCTGGTCTATGGCTAGGGCTGCTGGGCATTACCACAATACAAAAAATGATAGCAGTAAAGAGGTTATTTTACCTCAATATTTGGCACTGGAGCGACCACCGCTGGAATACTGTGTCTAGTCCTGGTGTCCACATTTCAAAAAGGATGCTGATAAATTGGAGAGGGTTCCAAGAAGAGCCACAAAAAGGATTAAAGGATTAGAAAATCTATTTTACAATGATAAACTAAATAGATTGAGTGCCCGGAGTCTATCAAAGAAAACGTTAAGGGGTTACTTACTAACTGTCTGTAAGTGCCTTCATGGGAAACAAATATTGATGATAGGCTCTTGAATCTACCAGAGAAAGATATAACAGGATCCAATGGCTGGAGGGTGAATCTAGACAAATTCAGACTAGAAATAAGGCACAGATGTTTAACAATGAAGGTAATTAACCATTGAAATAACTTACCAAGTGTTGTAGTGGATTCTCAATCACTGAAAATTTTTAAATCAAGGTTGGATTTTTTCTTGACTATATGCTCTAGTTCAACCACAGCAGTTGGACAGCATGCAACAGGAATTAACTCATAGAAATTCGATGGCCTCTGTTATGTAGAAGATCACACAAGATGATCACAATTGTTCTGTCTGGCCTTAAAATCTACTAATATAAATAATAATAATACATAAACATAAACTCACCATAATTTTATTTTAGGAGAATATTTTTGTAGCTTCTGGTCTTCAAAAGAGTTCCACATGGAGTCCAATGTGGAGGTGACAAAGGCATGGATGACTGTAGATCCATTTCACAGTTCTCTCTAGAGCATCCAAGTCCTCTGTACACAAAAAAATAAAATACAATTCCACCAAGGAGCTGATGGTTTTGTGTCCTGCGGCTGTGCTCTACACATTCTGGTATTTTTCTCATGGTGCATTGTTAGATACGTACCAGAAGCCACTGGAATTCTGGGACTTGGAGTCATAATAGCAAATTCCCATCCCTTCTCTCCTCATACTGCATGCATGAGTCATCTGTCTTTTGCAAGCCCACACCATTTTCAAACTGTTCTCTGCTAGCATGGAGAGAACATTGCTGCACACCAGAGTTTTCATTAATACACAGATGCAGCCTCACATATATTTCCAGTCATACATCTGGATTGCTTTGGTAGCCAGCTGCCATGCTGCTGATTTTTGGTAGAGCAGGGGGAGCAGGAAAATGAGCAACTACTGGAGCACCTTTCCTGGAGCACCTTCATGACACTGAACACTGTATATGGGCTCTGGAAACCAGCAGTGACTGGCAAGAAAGGATAGTGATGTGGATGGTCCTGGGATGACCAGCCACAGAGGCAGAATCTCAGGATGACAAAGGATGTTTTCCTAGAGATCTGTGTGGAGCTCACCCTAGAGCTGCACCAGCATTACAGCACATAAGAATGCTCCTCAGCATGAAGAACTCTGTCGCCATTGCTATCTGGAAGTTTACCACCCGCAATTGCTACCATTCAGTAGCTAACAAATTTGGTGTTGGTAGATCACCTGTCAGGGCTGTTGTCATGGAGGATGTGCACTGCTACAAAAAAGATGCTGATGGCATGGGTCAGAAAGTTTGGCAATGCACAGGCGGTTATTGATGGATTTGCACAGTTGGGGTCCCTGAATGGTGTGGGGACCATCGATGGGACCCAGGTGCCTATTCTTTTCCAACCCCCCTCCCTCCCTACCCCCCCCACACACACACCAGGCATCAGAATTCATAAACAGAAAGAGGTACTTCTCCATGGTGCTCCATGGCCTGGCTGATCACATTGATAGGTTCACCAATATTGTAAATATGGTAAATAACTCAGAAAACAGGTCACAGATACAGAGCAATCTAGATTGCTTAGTAAACTGGGAACAAGCAAACAATACGCATTTCAGTATGGTTAAATGTAAATGTATACATCTATGAACAAAGAATGTAGGCCATACTTACATGATGGGGAACTCTATCATGGGAAGCACTGACTCTGAAAAAAGACTTGGGGGTCATGGTGGATATTCAGCTGAACATGTGCTTCCAGCTTGACACTGTGGCCAAAAGGGCTAATGCAGTCCTTGATTGCATAAGTAGGGAGATCTCAAGTAGGAATACAGAAGTTCTTTTACCTCTGAATTTGGCACTGATGTGACAGCTGCTGGAATACTGTGTCCATTTATGGTGTGCACAATTCAAGAAGGATGTTGATAAATTGGAAATGATTCAGAGAAGAGTCACAAGAAGTATTAAAGGATTAAAATAACATGACATTGTGATAGACTTAAGGAGCTCAATTGATTTAGCTTAACAAACAGAAGGCTAAGGAGTAACTTGATTATAGTGTACAAATACCTATATGGGGAACAAATAATTAATAAGGGGCTTTTCAATCTAGCAAAGAAAGGTCTAAAGCAATCTAATGGCTGGAAGTTGAAGATAGACAAATTTAGACTGGAAAGAAGATGTAAATGTTTAACAGTGAGAGTAATTAACCATTGGAATAACTTACCACATGACATGGTGGATTCTCCCTCATGGACTATTGTTAAATCAAGATTGGATGTTATTCTAAAAGATCTGCTCTATAAATTATTTTGGGGAAATTCTATGGCCTGTATTATACAGGAGGTCAGACTAGATGATCACAATTCTCCCTTCTATGAATCTGTTAATGTTGGTAGTCTGGAAAGGTCCATAATGCTAGTATCTTTCAAAATTCTTGCCTGTTTTCTTGCTCCCAGGAGCAGTATGGACATGAATGGTGTTTGCAGTGTTCTAGCTCTGTTGGTCCTAGAATCTGAGAGAAACAAGGTCGGTGAAGTAATATATTTTATTGCTGGTGGAAGGGACAAGCTTTCAAGCTTCACAGAGCTCTTCCTCGGGTCTGGGCAAAGTGGTATGATTCCCCTGTCATTTTGGAAGGCCCAGGAAGAAAGAGCTACAAGGCATGGAGTTTGAAGAATTGTATCATGTGTCCACAGACCATTTTAATTTGAAAAAATGACAGTGCAAATAAACCCCTGGCTAGAGAAGCCCTTAGTTGTATATGCAGACAAGAGAGCCAGTGCAAAAATGATTTGAATGTCGCTAGACAGATACATTTTTATTATGATTATTATTTTTTCAAGAGTTGACATTGCCAAAAAAACTCATTTGGGGCATTCTCAAAGTACTTTCTCAAGTAATGACATTTAAATGGCCTCTGACATTTTTGAGGATAAATTATTGTGGGTTTTTTTTCATGAAAAGTAGCAAAAACCCTTTTTTCATATGCAGCAACAATCAAGAATTTTCACTCACCATCAAACATATCAAAATAATGGATAGCATTTCCAGTAAAGAAAATTAATTTAAACAAATCAGGCTGAAATGCATACCTTTCTGCAGAGAAACTTTTGTAGACATTCAGCTTATTTATTACCTGCAAGGACAACCATAGTATGCATTGTTTGGGGATGGGTTTTTTCCCCCCCCATTTATTCCTTTGAAAGGAAACAAACTTCTAATGCTAGATCTGAGAAGTTCTGCTTTTCTATATCTGCATTCAAAATAATTCTCATTTGATTTTCAGCTGGCCTACTAGTAGCAGTCAATTATTGTTAATCAGTACAACTTTCTTTATACATCTGTTAATATGTCATCTCTGGCGCATTCTGTATTTGGGAACATGAATATATAGGACTGTCCATTTATTTATTAAATTTATTTATTGCCAAAATTCTTCAGTAAGTAATACATTGTGGCGGCATGAATTCTTTCTATCTTGCATCTACAGAGCACAAATAAAGATGGAATGAGGAAATGCTAGTACCTTTCTGTTTCTATAAATTTGGTTTATTTTTCAGAACCTTCCTTACTGCATGAAGCACCAGTAAAACACAGTATTAAAAATCTAATCCTATTCTGAGATTCTGAACTACATCTCCCTATAGTAATACAAACAACAAAACTCATCCATGCTAACTCATTTAGTCCCTGACAGTAGCAATTTTATGTATTAAAGCTGAAGATTTTATTGACCTCAGAACCATCAGACAGATCTCCACCTTAGGTGTTATAAAACTGAAACATCTCAATTTTTCAATGGCTGATTTTTTTCTCTAATCAAATACAATTATTATTAATACCCTATAGCCATTGAGTAATCTCATCCTCAAACTAATGATCTCTTGGCCATCACACCTGTATTCTAGTTTTTCAAAAGCCTCCAACTAACAGCACAGGATTAGAAGCAACATTTAATTCTATTATTTAAATTTAGCTCAGATTTAGATAGTATAAGCTTCAGTGCATAGACCTGGATATTCATTTGTCTTTTAAAGTCTCATGTGCTGTCATGGTGGCAAATACATAATAATGGTAACTTGTTATTTTAAGTATTAAGTATTATATTTGATTAATTGTGGATGCGCTCCAACATCAGCAAATACTGCCCTGGGCATCTAAAAGAGGCTCCACATTGAATCTGTACTTATGTGCCTCTGACTAATTCTTTTATCTATGCTTGACCCATTACTTGTCACAATGCTTTACAGAGCTACTTTAAATGAAGCACATACAGTACCTCTGTTCTAAAGGGACACCTCTGTCGAAGTCATGATTTCATTAATTTTGGCTCCATCTATGCGGTACTTTTTGCAGCTCTAGAGTAGCTTCTATAACCTTGATATGAATTTTACTGAGACAATGAGAGAGAGGAAACATCACAATGTCATAGAATTGTTCCTTCTAGCTTTCTGCAGCATGTAATAAATGTCTATATGAGTCAAAATAAGTTACTACTCAACATTACAAATTTAGTTGACTGTTACCCAAAAGACATTTGGAAATAATGGGTTCAATTCTGCAGTTATGAGAAAGGATATGCAAGGACTTACAAGAGGCAAAGAAGGGTAGAAGTACAATAATAAAATCCTTTGCACCAGTTACTTGACAGCTAGTAATTCTGTAATAGTGTATAGAGTATCTAAATGCAGCTGACCACTGATAGCCAAATTATGGGGTCCTATTCCCTTTCTGCAGGATGTCAGTAACTCCCACTGAGGCTGATGGAAGTTACTTTCATCCCTGATTTAAGTTATGCTAATTTAAATCCAGAGTCTATTTCGATTCACTTTGCAGCATTGTCTACAAATCATTCCCTCATGAGGGAAAGGTTTTGGAGGTTGTAGAGCAAGGATGAGGGGAGAGATCTAGTTATCTCAATCCCACAGAGCTTGGGAATTTATGAGCTAGAGACTCTCAGATCCACAGAGAAAGAAGACACTTTCTCCTGGTCTTCCTCTGCCATGACGGTATGGCTCCTGAAGATGTCATTCTGCTATTGGTTGGGTCAACCAGTGACTACTTAGTGGCAGCTGTGGAAAGGACCTACAGAGATTTGATACCGTGAGTTCAGACTTTGGCTTGTGAATATGAGGTTGAGGGAGCAAGAGTAAAAATGGGTGAGACAAAGCCAGAGGGATGCCTGTTCTATTCAGAATTGAGCCCAGAATGATATGTTGTGGCTGGGTATACTAAGAGAAAGTAGCCCTTTCTAAGATAAGTCAGCCTCTAAACTAGTCTGAAATGGGTGCAGCAGTGCTCTGAACAAGTTACTATTTCAGGATTGTTGTGAGTTTGTTTTATGTGCTACAGTTTGCTGATATACCTGTATTCTGCCTTCTATATTTCCCTATTTGTTTTCATCTTGGAATCCCCACTTTGTTTTTCTTGGAGACAAAGTAACTAACTTCCTGCATTTTCTGTGATACTGTCTTCCTTCCACTCAGTGATCAATATTGCCTGTGGATGGCTCAGATACATTAGGACAATTGAGATCACATATGATTTTATGGTTGACTGGAGTCATGGCAGCTTACGTGGTATATGCTTCCCTTAGTAGCCTAAAGCCTATGCGAGTGTTTGAGTATTTGGTTGCCCAACTCAGCCACATAAGCTGACATGTGAGTGACATACGTACAGTGGTCCTGTGTGTGTTTCTTTCATTCCCCGCAATGGTGGCTAATGTTCGACAGTTCAGATACAAAAGTATGCATTTCTTGCTACAGCAGCAAAAAGTATGCCTCCGGCACCTTTCATTTCAGCGACCTGTCAGTCGCTGATCTGTATGCCATGCAGGTCACTGCACATCTTACCTACATTCCCCACTTGTAGTAAGTACCAAATTCTGGTACTGATTTACGTTCATCTGACTGAACTGAGTTTGCACTGAAGTAGCAACACTGACTCCAATGTTTTGATATGAATTTTGAAATCACTCAATCTCCTTTCATTACATCCTCTCTGAAATCTCTTGAAAGAACACACACAATAGCCATAACATTCTTTGACTTCAGAGCGCTGTTCTAACTCCACAAACAGGAAGCAGATTATTTTTCATCATTTATATAAGTAAATATAACTGATTATGGTAAAACAAGGAAATGGGGGGGGTGAGGGGGTAGATTAGCTTCTCCCAAGAAAAATCCAGTGAGAGAGAGCTGCCTGGGGAGAAAAATTCTGCAAGATGAAACTGGTGGAGACAGTCCTTTACAAATCATGTCCTCGAAAGTGTGTATGTGAAGGGACATCATGTGAGAGAAGAAGGGGAAAGGACTTCCAGAGCCACATCCTCTTCTGCTTCCTCTCTCACTTTGATCATACTCTGATAAACTCTCATTGAATCCAATGGGAGCAGGATCAAACCTTATTTTTTTGCTGACTGAAAAGCAGGCTGGCCTAGAGGAGAACAAATCTAAACCATCAATTAAAATAAGGTTCAAGTCCCCTTAGTAACAACTTCAGAGGAAGGACTACCAACATAGGAGAAATTATTGTTGGCAAAATAAGGGGCATGACAATGTGAAGTGTAAGCATTTAAGCAGAGGAATAGTACAGCACTTGAAATCATTTATCTGTGCAGCACTACATGTTGTAATGAGACATGCATTATTTATTTTTCTAACTCCAGCAAGGTAACCATGTTTTCTGTGCCAGGTTATGAATCAGAACTCGGATGCTATTGTTTCCATTGAAAGCAAGAATAGCAGATGGAGAGAGTTATATTTTCTAGTGTTCCAAGAACACAGCTACAGTAAGTTTTATGGGCGATTAATGAATGTCACAATTGTTTCTGCTTGTTTTCGCCTTGTTGCTGAAAGCTACATGGGGAGACAAGTGCTTTTTCCTCCATTGGGTTGTGAAGAGGAGGAAAATTTTGATTCATCTGGGTTCTTTGATTCTTCATTTTTGGGTATTCAGGTGTATTTTCTGAAAAAAATATAGTAGCATAGTTTTAAAATCTCTTTATATTGTACAGGCACTAAGGTAATAGAGCGATGTAATACAGCCCAAACCTTTATTGAGCACCTTTTGTATCAAAGATATTTTGAATTATTTTTCATAGTGTCAGATCTTCTCTTTCATGTCCTGTAAAGCATGGATGGGAAGACAGATCTACCAGTATGGCTCCTGACCCACTGCTGCTCCACTGCATCATTTTCTCTTGTAAGTGAATCCAGACACAAAGGGAATTTAGGAGGCCAAAGACGTGCCAAAACCAAGAACAGCCCAGTCTTCTCCATGGATGTAACCCTGGCTCGAAGGCATTGCTGTAAGTTGTGCTCCATCACCTATAAGCATACACCATTCACAGTACAGAAAAGCCATAGTGGTGCAGTTACTGCAGTTTTTGGCACAAGTAACTTACAATGCTATAATCATGGTAAATCCTGTTGGAGTTCAAAAGAAACATGCAGCATAGAAGAACTGACTAGTAGCTCTGGCCATGCACTCCTAATTCATGCAGTGCAGGGCTCCCTTTCCACAGATCTCGTTCTATGGCTATTTGGCTTTTATAGCATGGGAAAATATTGCATAGCTGTCTCTCTCTTTTATGCAGTCATCTGCTGACACTTCTATTAAATTTTGGCCCTTTCAGTTCCCTTCTGCTCGGAATGTATGGGAGCATATGGAGCACAGTGAAAATCCCTAAGAGCTATTTTTTCCAGTTAAAATGTGTAGTTAAAAATAAAACTTTCAGAAATGCTGGCAATAAAACCTTCCACCTCTTCAGTTTTTATAACCCTCAACCCACCTCCTTGCCCGTCCCCCTCCCACAGTACTTTCTATGCTGGTGCCAACTCCTACAACACTCTCAAAATTACAAGCTCTTGATTTTATTCATTTAGGGCCACATTTTGGAAATTAATTGAAGTCAATGAGATTGCAGATGCTCAGAATTGTGAATGTCAGGCCACTTTCAGTTAGGAAACTAAATACGGAATTTGGAGCCTAACTTTAGCCATCCAGGTTTGAAAATTTTGGCCTTTGGTGCTACTGTAAATTACACCCAGAAAAACCTAGAGCCACTGATGCAGATTGGGTAAACACGTGCACAATTATCCAATTTGACCATAAAATTCAAGAGATAATTTTTAAAAATTGAGCTTTTAGATTCCTTCTGTACAACTATAATGCAAGAGCTGTGTTATAAACTAGCTCAAAGATGCTGAATCATAAACTTGTTTCTTTCTATAATCCCAGACTTCTTCTACATTGGGCTATAGTTCTGTTTTTACATACCGACTGTTCAATCAACACATCATACAATACAGTGACTGTTGAATTTTACTTAATTAAAATGTGTACAGTGCTTTCACAATGTAAAATATTCTATTATTATTATGGATTATATTATTTTTATCACATTGCTATTTTTAGTGAGACCTACACAAGTAGACTAACAAAATTCGGCATTTTCTAGCAAATATAGCATATCCTGCTTTGAGCAGGGGGTAGCACTAGATGACCTCCTCAGATCTCTTCCAACCATAATCTTCTATGATTCAGACCAATCGAGTCCAGAGAATCTAAAATTTAAAGATTGGGAGTCAAAAAGTAGCTGATTCCAGTACTAGGAAACTCTTTAAAGCTACATGGTCACCTAGAAATAAACTACCTTACTGTTTAATTAATCTTTGGAAGTGAAATGATATTGTTGTCCTCAGTTATGAAACTCATTTTATTTGGATAGAGACCATTAGAATTCTGAGATAAAATCTCTCTGTAGAGTACATAGTAAACTATGCATTTCAAAGTAGCATCCTAATGTGTTTTTACTTTTGGGGGAATAAATAATCAAACACATGTCAATAGTTTTGATCTATGCAGTTCAGGTAAAATGACACATTTTGGAAGTACTATACTTTTTAGAAAAGTGTCTAAATCTGGGTTTAGTTCCTTCAGTACTTCCTATTTTGTCTTTCAATTTGTCACACAAATCTGATGGCACAATAGGTTGTATCGAGTACCCATCCCTCAAAGTCTTTGAAAAATTATCTGTTGTCTGCAGCATTTGCAAGGGTGTTGAATTTTGTTTGCTCTGTAACTTTTATCTTCATACATACCATATATGCACTTACAATATGACCTCATGTTGGCATCTAATCCTGGAAGATCAACAGTCATCTAATTCTAATGCAGATCTGCAGAATGTTTCATCTTTCAGCATGTATTCATATACAATTGTCCCCTCTGTATCTCACTAATGTTTTCACTTCTGTGGATTACAGTTTTGAGTCTATTTGGTACTGGTTGGAATTCCTTAATTACAGGCTGCCAGACTGCAAACCTCAAGGATTTTATTTTGCACAAAATCACAGTAATATCAAAAATATTCTTGACTTAAAGATTTCCTTTGAGCAGATGTAGAATTGTAATAGTTCACCATGCAGGTCAGTATAGCACTGCAGGGTATAAGAATGGAGCCCCAAAAGATCCCTACCTAGACAAAAAACATGGCACCAAATGATTACGTTAATATTTTATTGTCATAATAGGTCAAATTCTCATCTAAGGCCATGTCTACACTACACAGTTGCGTTGACTTCACGTAAGTCGACATCGAGCCTCCGATTTAAGCAAGTCGATCTTGCGTGTCCACACTACACTCACTGTGTCAGCAGAGTGCATCCTCACTAGCAGGGCTTGCATTGATGCACAGAGTATGTACTGTGGGTAGCTATCCCACAATGCATATAGCCGAGTGGAATTTTGGGTTGGGTTTGCAATGCCTTATGGGACCATGGCATTAGCCTCCCATGACGCACTTACCTCCCTCCCTGAAATCAACGGCAAACAAACCAAGCCTTTTTCATGCCTTTTTTCATAAGCCTGGGTTACCCGTGTGGTCGCCATAGCACGATAAGCAAGGACCACGCTCAGCTGTACACTGTTGTTGTGAGCATTACAAACACCTTGCGCCTTATCCTGAAGTATTTACACAGCCAATACAGGAGTTGCCACATGGAACAATGCGATGCCACGCAAGCAGCCCTGCTGGAAGACACAAAGCAGAGCAATTTGCAGTTGCTGGTAGAGTCACATATCACCTTGACACGGTTGAGTGCCATTTCTGGGTCCAGGAAACAAGCACTGACTGGTGGGACTGCATCGTTATGCAGCTATGGGATGACGAGCAGTGGCTGCAGAACTTTCAAATGCATAAGACCACTTTCCAGGAATTGTGTGAAGAGGCTTACATGCAACCTTACTAAAATGAGAGCTTCTCTGACAGTGGAGAAGCAGGCGGAAGCTTGCAATGCCAGACTGCTATCGGTCAGTGGAGCATCAATTTGGAGTGAATAAATTTACCGTGGGATCTGTAGTGATCCAAGTTTGCAGGGCCATCAACAGACTTTTGCTAACAAAGGTAGTGACTCTGGACAATGTGCAGGACATAGTGGATGGTTTTGCCATGAAGGGGTTTCCTAACTGCTTTGGGGCAATAGACGGAAAGCATATCCCTATCTTGGCACCAGACCCCATTGCCAAAGAGTACATAAACCAAACGGAGTACTTCTCAATGGTGTTGCAAGCGCTGGTGGATCACAGGGGTCATTTCACTGACATCAACGTGGAATGGTTGGGAAAGGTGCATGACGCGCACATCTTTAGGAACACAGATCTGTTCAGAAAGCTACAAGAAGAGACTTTCTTTCCAGACTGCAAAATAACCATTGGTGATGTTGAAATGCCAATCATGATCCTGGGAGACCCAGCCTAATCCTTGCTCCCATGGCTCATGAAGGTGTACACAGGCAGCCTGGACAGCAGTAAGGACAAGTTCAACCATAGGCTAAGCAAGTGCAGAATGGTGGTGGAATGTGCCTTTGGATGTTAAAAGGTGACTGGCGTTGTTTGCTTACTAGGTTAGACCACAGTGAAAGCAATATCCCCAATTGTTATTGCTGCCTGCTATGTGCTCCCTAATATAGAATCGTAGAATCATAGAATATCAGGGTTGGAAGGGACCTCAGGAGGTCCTCTAATCCAACCCCCTGCTCAAAGAAGGACTAATCCCCAACTAAATCATCCCAGCCAGGGCTTTGTCAATCCTGAGCTTGAAAACCTCCCTTGGTAACCCATTCCAGTGCTTCACCATCCTCCTAGTGAAAAGGCTTTTCCTAATATCCAACCTAAACCTCCCCCACTGCAACTTGAGACCATTACTCCTTGTTCTGTCATCTGCTACCACTGAGAACAGTCTAGATCCATCCTCTTTGGAACCCCCTTTCTGGTAGTTGAAAGCAGCTATCAAATCCCCCCTCATTCTTCTCTTCTGCAGACTAAATAATCCCAGTTCCCTCAGCCTCTCTTCATAAGTCATGTGCTCCAGACCCTTAATCATTTTTGTTACCCTCCGCTGGACTCTTTCCAATTTCCCCCACATCCTTCTTGTAGAGTGGGGCCCAAAACTCGACACAGTACTCCAGATGAGGCCTCACCAATGTCGAATAGAGGGGAATGATCACATCCCTCGATCTGCTGGAAATGCTCCTACTTATACAGCCCAAAATGTCGTTAGCTTTCCTGACAACAAGGGCACACTGTTGACTCATATCCAGCTTCTCATTCTCTGTAATCCCTAGGTCCTTTTCTGCAGAACTGCTGCCTAGCCATTCGGTCCCTAGTCAGTAGCAGTACATGGGATTATTCCATCCTAAATGCAGGACTCTGTACTTGTCCTTGTTGAACCTCATCAGATTTCTTTTGGCCCAATCCTCTAATTTGTCTAGCTCCCTCTGTATCCTATCCCTACCCTCCAGCGTATCTACCCCTCCTCCCAGTTTAGTGTTATCTGCAAACTTGCTGAGGGCACAATCCATGTCATCCTCCAGATCATTAATGAAGATATTGAACAAAACCGGCCCCAGGACCGACCCTTGGGGCACTCCACTTGATACCGGCTGCCAACTAGACATGGAGCCTTTGATCACTACCCGTTGAGGTTCTAGCCAGCTTTCTATGCACCACATAGTCCATTCATCCAGCCCATACTTTAACTTGATGGCAAGAATACTGTGGGAGACTGTATCAAAAGCTTTGCTAAAGTCAAGGAATCCACTGCTTTCCCCTCATCCACAGAGCAAGTTATCTCATCATAGAAGGCAATTAGGTTAGTCAGGCATGACTTGCCCTTGGTGAATCCATGCTGACTGTTCCTGATCACTTTCCTCTCCTCGAAGTGCTTCAAAATTGATTCCTTGTGTACCTGCTCCATGATTTTTCCAGGGACTGAGGTGAGGCTGACTGGCCTGTAGTTCCCCGGATCCTCCTGCTTCCCTTTTTTAAAGATGGGCACTACATTAGCCTTTTTCCAGTCATCCAGTACCTCCCCTGATCACCATGAATTTTCAAAGATAATGGCCAATGGCTCTGCAATCACATCCGCCAACTTCTTTAACACCCTTGGATACAGTGCATCCGGCCACATAGACTTGTGCTCGTCCAGCTTTTCTAAATAGTCCTGAACCACTTCTTTCTCCACAGAGGGCTGGTCACCTCCTCTCCATACTGTGCTGCCCAGTGCAGTAGTCTGGGAGCTGACCTTGTTCGTGAAGACAGAGGCAAAAAAAAGCATTGAGTACATTAGCTTTTTCCACATCCTCTGTCACTAGATTGTCTTCCCCATTCAGTAAGGGGCCCTCAATTTCCCTGACCACCACCTTGTTGCTAACACACCTGTAGAAACCTTTCTTATTATTCTTAACATCCCTTGCTAGCTGCAACTCCAAGTGTGATTTGGCCTTCCTGATTTCACTCCTGCATGCCTGAGCAATATTTTTATACTCCTCCCTGGCCATTTGTCCAGTCTATCACTTCTTGTAAACTTCTTTTTGTGTTTAAGTTCAGCAAGGATTTCACTGTTAAGCCAAGCTGGTTGCCTGCCATATTTACTATTCTTTCTACATATCGGGATGGTTTGTTCCTGAAACCTCAATAAGGATTCTTTAAAATACAGTCAGCTCTCCTGGACTCCTTTCCCCCTCATCAGAGCCGGCTCCAGGGTTTTTGCTGCCCCAAGGGGCGGGGAAAAAAAAAGCCATGATCGCGATCGGCAGCAGCTCCACCGTGCCGCTTTCTTCTTCAGTGGCAGGTCCTTCCCCTCCGAGAGGGACCAAGGGACCTGCCGCCGAATTGCCGCTGAAGAGCCCGACATGCCGCCCCAAGCACCTGCTTGCTAAGCTGGTGCCTAGAGCCAGCCCTGCCCCTCATGTTATTCTCTCAGGAGATTCTGCCCATCAGATCCCTGAGGGAGTCAAAGTCTGCTTTTCTGAAGTCCAGGGTCCTTATTCTGCTGCTCTCCTTTCTTCCTTGTGTCAGGATCCTGAACTCGACCATCTCATGGTCACTGCCTCCCAGGGTCCCATCTGTGGGGAACAAAGGGAGAAAAGTTTTCTCCCTATCCATGAAACAAAGGGACAAAAGTTTTCGCTGGGGTGTGGGGTTTAGGCAGAATGCCTGGCAGCCAATTTTGAGCAGCCAAACACCACGTCAATAAGAAGAGCACATCGAAGGGCTGTGCATCTCCGTGAGGCTTTGAAAACCAGTTTCAGCAATGAGCCAGAGTAATGTGACACTTATCTATGTTATTCCTTACCAAGCTTTCCCCTCCATTGTATATTCTCCCCTGTAAACTCCACCCCCACCAACCACCCTGTGTTGAAAGAATAAAGAACCTTTTCTCCTCAATCTGTTAAGTTTTATCATACACACAAACACACAGAGATGGCAAACAAAAGTAAGATAACCTGGGGCAAAAGGGCTTATAACACTGTGGGGGGAGAAACAAGGAAAGTTTGCTTACAGATGCACTGCAATAACAATCAAAGGTGTGGGAATGGGCGCCTTCTGGTCCTTGTACCCTCCCCTGGTGTTGAATGTAAGGAACACCAAATTTACCTCCGCCCCCCACCGCCTCATAGGACATTTGGGGGTGGAGGATGTAGACCTGGACGATGATGGCAGCAGGTTCAGCATAGACTGCAGAGGGATTCTAGCATCCAGCTGCCTTTCTTTAATCTCAACCAGATGCCTCAACATATCTGATTGCTTCTTCATAATCCACAGCATCTCTTCCTGCATGGCATGCTCTCCTGTCCTCCCTGTCCATGTCCAGGTTCTCGGATAGTGTAATCCTCCATGCTCGGAGTTCCATCTTGTCACTCTCGGAGGCGCATTAGCTCACTGAACACGTCCTCCCAAGTCTTCATTTTCCACCTTCTAATCTGGGAAAGTCTCTATCCCGATGTGGAGGATACGGTGACAGACAAGGTTTCAGCTGCAAGGAATTCAAAGCACAAGGATAGATTGACAGTGTATACATTGTTTCTGGTGAAAGGTTAATTTTTTTTAATAAAAAAAATCCCTCAATACATTTCACTGCAAGCCACAATGTAATCACAACCACTGGCTATTGCAAGAGACGGTCTGCTGCTCCAGCCATGGTGAGTAAGGCCACGAGGCATGGGCAAGAGGTCTTCTGCTGCTGCTTTTGCGAAGACATCCTTGGGATCACAGGTTGGAACTTGAGAAAAGCCCCTTTTCCCCTAGCAACCTGGATGGTGCTTGAGGAGAGGCACCAGTGTAAAGCCCCCTACATAGTTTGTTTTTTTACAAAAGTAGCACCAGATTGGGGAAGAAAGGACACAAACAGGAAGCCGCCATTCCCCCCCTCCTTTTTTTTTTTACAATGCTGCTTGCAATACACAGTGATCCCTTCCAACCATATCCCTGGTACGTTTGGGAGGGCGTGGTTGTGAGACCCAGATTTCACCAAACAGGGAGAATTACTTGTTGAATTGTTTGAGGTTTAAGGGCCAGTATTGAACCCCCCCCCCCCCGTTTCCCCTAGGTGATCTGATGGAATATCACTCTCCTGAGGGTATCAGAGGCAGCAAGGGAGCAGATGCTGCAAGCGTCTGGGTACTTATGCTGCAATGCTGTGTGCTGCAATGATGCCAGCAGAGTTAATAATGTAGTGGCCCAGGAAAGTGTCCTACTGTGATGGACGAAATAAGGCAGCCCTTCCCAGAAACCTCCTTCAAAGGATTGCAGAGTAGCTCCACCAATAGAGCCCTGCATGGATACAAATTTATATCCATGGATGCGGATATAAATTGGTATCCATGGAACCGCAGGACTCTCTCGCGAACCGCAGCAGCGAAAGGAGGAGAACGCGGGACTGCCATTCCCAGGAGCCAGCGCCCTACACCGGCAACTCCTCTGGTATGGCTGTACCATTCCAGCCCTGCCGCCCCCCCCCTTCCATGCAGCCCTCTGCATCTCCTGTTTGGGGTGTGTACAACGGTGCTGGAGGACAGGGCTGGGGGTAGGGCTGGGGCTGTACAGCTGCACCGGAGGAGCTGCCAGAATGAGGCACTGGCTCCTGGGAGCGGTGGCCCCACGTTCTGCTTCTTCCACTGCTGCAGTTCCCAGGAGAGCCCTGCGGTTCAGCAGATACCGATTTATATCCACGGATATAAATTTCTATCTGTGCATGGCTCTATACATGAAAGCTTCCTAGAGATCTCACTGGAGGATTCCTAGGCCATCCCCGTGCACATAAACAGTCTTTTTCGGAGAGCACCTCTGTGTATCTGGAGTGGCCACTGCTACCCACTACACCTACTTTTTTGTTCAGATTAAACATAAAAAATAACAGTTTGTAACCCCTACAGTTTGATTGGAAATGTATACTTGCCAGGTGTGCCTTCTCCAGCATCTTGCTCCACTGCCAACTGGCCCTGTGAAGGGATGGGCTCCAGGGTTAAAAACAGTTCTTGGTTGTCAGGGAGAATGGATCCTCCTCTTGCCTTCCTCACATCCTCCTCCTCCTCTTCAACCATGTCCTCTTCAATGTTGCTCGAGGTTGCCCATGGCTCTTGGGAGGTATCCACAGAGTGTTTTGTGGTAGTGGTGGCATCACCGCCAAAAATCACATGCAGTTCGTAATAAAGCTCGCATGTCTATGGGGCAAATGACTGTTCACCTCCCTTGTCTTCTGGTACGCTTGCCAAAACTCCTTTATTTTCACACAGCACTGCTGCGTGTCCTGGGTGTAGCCCTTCTCCCCCATGTCCCACACAATCTTGACCTAGATGTCAGCATTTCTTCTGCTGGATTGGAGCTGTGCCTGCACAGACTTTTCTCCGTACACTGCAATAAGATCCACTACTTCCTGTGTACTCCATGCTGGAGCGCATTTGTGGCCCTGAGTCTCCATGATCAGCTATGCTGTCGAGCTCTCCACGATGATCAAACAGGAAATGAAAATTCAAAAGTCCCTGGGGCTTTAACAGGGGAGCAACTTTTTTCCTGTGTACCTGACTGACATGCAGTGCAGTTGAAAATGCTCTCCAGAGCGGTCACAGCAGAGCACTGTGGGACATCTCCTGGAGGCCAATTCATTCGAATTACACAACGCAGTGTCTAAACTATCCCCATGTCAACCCATGGATGTCGATCAAGCACTATGTCTGTTGCAGAGGTGGAGTACAGAAGTCCACTTAGGATGGAAGGGACTCAGTAGTGTAGACACATACATTAGATCGACTTAACGTGGCTTATGTCGACCTAAGTTTGTAGTGTAGACCATGCCTAAGTTGTATCAAAACACTCAGTGGAGACTGCCTCAGGTTATGTAGGAAGAAAATTTGTCTTAATTATTCCAAAGCAGGCCTTTTAGATGACTGGTCATGTTTAAATGATGTCCATACATCTTTAAACCATGATCTTTGTGAATCCATGGATCCTAAAGGGAACTGCAATGTCATAACTTTTTAGAGGGGAATCAAAACTAAAGCTTACTTTAACTTGTGCTTGCTATTTGACCGAGAGTTTCCTTTTAGTTTGGTTACTGTTTCAATATTGTAGCTAGAAAGCTAGAATTTTTTCTCCGTTTGCAATACGTAACTACTACAACCACACTCTTAAACTTTCTATCCTCTCTTTTTAACTTTGTCCCTCCTGTTGAAGTGCTGTCTAAAGGTGTTAATGACATCCCCAAAATCTATGGCCTTTTGTTTATCCATGGTGCAAATACACTATGGATTGTAGCAATGTAAATTTCCCTACAATGTTCTGCCAAAGTACCTCAAAACTGCCCAGGAGAGTCCAATTTTCCATAAGCAGGGAATGAATTCTCCTTACCTATTCAGTTTTTGAGTTCCCTACTAGCACTGTAAACAAGACTGTAATGTTTTAGACTGACACGTTATCATATTTCACCCACATTAACTAAGAAAGACTAAGACTAAGATTCGAGGTGTCACCACGAGAATGGAATTGCTGAACTTTAACTGCTGCTCCTTTCAAAGAGGTTGCTTCACTTCAGTCATAAGTGATGTAATACCTACATGCCTACTGCATGGAGTCAGAAAGTTTTTCAAGCTGTTTGGGATCCTTCAGGATTAAGGATGCTGTATAAACATTAATAAGGGCTGCCATTGTGCCCAGACATTGCATAGGCATCAGGTGAGTGGGATGTAGCCATTATTTTAAATTGAATGAATTGGCAAATTACAGTGAGTCCGGCTCCTGTTTAAAGGATGGAGATTTGGAGGCTCTAGGATCACACAAAGAATGAAGACAGTAACCACAAACACAATTACAAGTAAAAAATCTTGTTTGTATTATAAGCTAGAAGTTTACACTCACATACCCATTTACACAACCTGAGATAATAGATGCACTAGCCAATGTCATATCCATACTCACATACCCAAAGACTTCATAGAATCGGGTGGATGTCTCAACAGGTGGCCATCAAGAGAGGGGTGGTTCATGCTGGAGTGGTCCCAATGAGGTCTTCCATGGGCATTCCTCCCTTGGGATCTTCCCACTTTTACCCAACCACGGAACCTCTTTTATATTGATGCTCTGCCCACACCTAACACCTTATGCATCTGCATGAAGATTTCAACCCTCTTTTCCTTATCTGTACTTCCATACCGCATGAACATTGAGGTTCCGCATTTTTATAGGTTGTTTCTTACTTCCCCTTATTCTCATTAGCAGCTATGCACAACATGTGTCCATGGTAACCTGTGCTCAAAGCAGGACATTCCATGATGTTACAATCAGGTGTTTTGTGGTTTTGGACAGTACTTTGAGGTCTATTACAGTCTATTTTTCCATAACATCATCTATTGGCGCATCTTTTACAGTAATCTGCTAACCTTATTGGTATGGGGTTATTCCTAGGTCACCCACTCATGTCAAGTGTTCTAAAGCCCATAGCCTAGTATGGCTAAGATAAAACCTTACAGGCCTCAGCCTGTAGTCCTTGCATTACAGCCAGACTTTACGTATATATCTAATTCACAGTCATCACTCCTAAACACCTGTCAGTCTTATACGTCTATAATCCTACAACTTAAATCTATTTAGCATACATATGCTATTTTATATATAATCAATGAGTTGACCATAACACTAAATAACACAACAATAGATGATGATAGGGCCAAATACAATCAAGCACTTAGTAAGTTATCATCTTTGGAGCCATTATATGCTCTTTGGTTTCTATTTTAAAAGCATAAGGATTTAAATGCAGAATTATACTACCAAAATTACTTTTTCTCTTGAGACTCATTCAGCAATAATTCATTTAAATAGGAAATGCTACCACATCAAACCTTTTTAAAATCAATGTTATATATAACTCCCCTATTAATTGAGATACCACTGCCCAGATTTCCCCATGTTTTTAAGGAGTGAAGACGTGCACATACTTGCTAAATCTTGAGTTAAGAAAACAGCTTTGAATCTCCAAGAAGTCTCTGAAATTGCTATTTTTCACTATACTGCTAAGCCAAGCCATTAAACATTGACTGCTGTTGTGGCTATTTGAGAGTGAAAGTTGAATGAATTCATAATAAAAGTAATTTTATCTGGATGTGGAGAAAATGGAAATTATTAAGTGAAGAGTAATGAACACTTTGCCATCTGAAGATGGATGATAAGCAACAGTAGTCAATACCCCATTAGCAGGTCCATTATAACCTGGGAATAGAAACATACTTTATTTTAGAAACCTAAAATAATTGTAAGTGAATGTTAACAGCTGAATAAATGTATACGCTAATCTATGGTTACAGAAGTTAAATAAATTAGTCATACCACCATTCCTATTGGGAAAAAAAAAAGTTAGTGAGTCATTATCAGAACCATTATCAAACCTGTCATTACAACTCTATACACTGTTATGGTTAACGTTGCGTCAGCATTTCCTTTATAAATCCCTGTTTTAAGAGGTTTCAAATTCAGTCATAAGGCTGAAACTTTGCATTGGAAGCTGCAGATCTGCAGCACATTTTTAATAGCAGTTTTAATAAAATGTTAAATAGCTCTTGTAAAAAATTATAGTAGTGAAAAAATAATAGTAATTAATCAATAATGTCTTCTAGGTCAGGCATTTCCTGGCAGTTAAGGGCACTCAGGGCCTTAACCTGGTCACTCATTAACTTCCAGGAAATGCCCAACCCATACATCATTCTATTGCTATTGCAGACTGAAATTATAAGAATATAAAGAGATTGTGAAAAACTGGCCTTTTTTGTATAGAAAATTTAAATGTTTTCAATGCAATTGCCATGGATATGGTGTTCTATACAGAATACTGATATGTATCTTGCAGTTAAAGTTAAATGTATTAACCAACAAGAGAGCTGGACTACATTCTTGTCAGTCTACCAGATTTACAGCGCCTGATTTAGATCTCACATACACCACCCTAATTCTACTGATTTAGACTGAGTTACTTCCAATTTACAATGGTGTAATTGATAAGAAGCACATCCGCGGTAATCTTTATCATTATCTAGGCTCAAAGTCCCCTGTGCATATTAACAAAATATAAATAAAACACTTCACAGAAGTAGAACAAAATATTTTAGTTTATCCCAAGAACAGGACAGAGAAAATGTAATGATCAACAGCACCATCCTGCCATCCATCACCATCCCCAGTTATTATAGAATAATTTGCACTAAGCGCTATATCCATCCCATCCACCCACAGTTTATATATTCTGGCAGGAGGAATATGAAGCTATTGGGGAGATAAAATCTACTTTCTAGCCTGGGGTAAAGATGGTGCAGGATTGCTGTGTGGCCCTTCTTCCTGCTACTCTTGCCTCTGGGCTGGATTAGCGGCTGCAGGGCCTCTGTACCAGTTGCATTTAGGATCACTGGGTTCACATAAATCTGGATCCCATAGCCCTTCCTTTTCCATGACCTACCCCAATCACAGCCTTCTGAACTATTCTATATGGGCCCAGTGCAGAGACACTTTAACAGTATGCTAGGAGTAATCAGTCACCCTTCCACAGCCTTTTTGCTTGTAGCCTCCCTACACAGCCCTTATCTGGGACGTAAATGGTGCAGTGGGGGTTATGCTAATTTGGAAGCAAATTCTATTGCTCATTGCACAAGGGGAAAACAATACACCCCCAATAGGATGATCAAGAAAGACCCCTGTGATAGGATCCTCATGAAGAGGTCTTCTTTGTAGCTTCCTCCTGAGGGTTTTACCTTGTGATGGGGGATCTGGCCGCTCGTTTCATGAGCCAAAATATATAGCCAAATTCTGCATCCTCCCACATACTCACAAAAGTGATCTGGGAAGTGGATAACCTATGCAGAGTGATTTCATGAGTGCCCTTGCCTTATTCAGGAAGATACATAGTAAGTGAGGCAGAGCATACATACACATGTAATGCGTGCACACAAGAGGATGGAGTTAAAACTATGCATTCAGCTTTAACTTTGGCTTTTCCTAATTTAGCTTAACTGTGCAAACTAATATTCTTAACAAAATGTTTCAGTGAAATACTGAATGTTATATGGGAGCACCAACTCCAGTACAGTTCAGGTTGAGCCGCACTTTCTATTTAAAGGACAATTTATCTAAGTGTTATAAAATTCTCATGCTTGCTGAGATTGTCTTGAAATTTGCTGTGCCCCATGAGGTTGCTGGATAGTTTTAGTGGTCCAAATCTGGAGTCATTTCAGCAAGATACAGGCCCCTGGGGGGGGGGAAAAGACAGCATTTTACAAAATCACTAGGTCTTTATATCTTGATTTGTAGACAGCTGGGGCTCAAACCAAGGCTCTAATCATCCCCCACATGATCTCAGTCATTCAACATTTTTCTTAGCTAGTGCATAGCACTCACTGCCCCTTTGGGAAAGCAACATTGGCTTGTGAGTGTTTGGCATGTGCTTTTCCAGAGAACCAGACTTCCTCATATAACATTGCCAATGAGATGGATATGCTCATGTGCAGCAAGACAAGGATTTGAAGGCAGCCCATTGTCCCATTACTTAGATGTTTCAAGGGGACACACTGTGGTATTTGAACCTGAGCTATACACACGTACTGTAAGTTTGAACCCTATCTTAGGTAGAAATCTGAGATTGATCTGTGGCCAAGTTGGTATCATCTGCCTCTGTTGTGGGTTGTTTTCGGTTTTCCCCCCTTTACTTTTGGGAAATGTACCTTGCTAATTTTTACAGCTAATTGAAAGGGCGCACTAAAAGTTTTCTGAAAGCTTTGCAGATATGAAAGTATGATTGCTGGCCCTGTTGCTACTTTTCCACCGTGGGCGTTATTATAGCAGAGCTTCAGCATTGATTAACTAGAGGGAAGATGAAACACAGTTAAGATAATTGAGCAATGGACCTGAGTGTGCTTATGGCCACGGGGATCCTGATTAGAGCTGGGTCAATAATGGATTTTTCGGTTCACTAGCAATTTAAAAAAAAATGGTTCCAGGTCAAATGGAAAACATTGTTTCAAAATATTTCAGAGAATTCCAGGGTACAAATAAACTGAGTAAAAACAAAATGTTTGGACATTACTGATTAAAAAAATTCAATTCAAAACATTTTGGTAATGTTGAAATTAAATATTTTCACTTTCAGGCATTTTGCCAAAGCAAGCAAAGGATTCACAAAACAGCTGGAAGAGGAGGTGTCTCCCTTGTAAGTGTTAGCCCAATGGTTAGGACACTCACATAGCATATGGGAGAACCAGGTTTGATTTCCCCCTCTCTGGTATGGAGAAGGGATTTGCACTTAGGCTTCCCACAATTCAGAAGTGTGTCCTAGACACTGGGCTATTCTCGTGCAGGTCTTTCTCAATCTCTCCTCTTGAAGCTGTTCCACTGTGTGTAGATAATTAAATAGTCACTGGAGTAAGGACTTGATGTCCAAAATCCTAGGTGAGTGCCTTAATTACCAGGCTAGAGATTCATCCTCTCTCATGTTCATCTGTTTGAGTTTTGCTAAAACAACATTCTGGAAGGGCATGAGACGATCAGGCAGCCTTAGCTCTGCATTAACAAAGATTTTTTTCAGTGAATATTTAGACAGAAGGAAAGCTAAAGCTATAGCTCTGAGCTGCAGAAAAGTAGCTTACATATTATTTCCTATAACAAATTTCCAGACTTTTTTTTTCAAATAGTCTTAGCTAGGCCTGAATATTGTGTGTCAGCTTTTGACCAGGAGTAAGCAAGTTCTGACAGTCAAATTATCAATCAGTGAAAAGAGAGAGGAACCTAATGGAAATCTTTACAGATGCTTATGTGAATAGCAGAATGAATGGTGCTGAAGTATATTACTTAGATATACTGTATAAACTTTTTTGAAATTTATGGCTAGCATTGTCAGAGGGAAATGGGTGAATGAATGGAGTAACATTTTATCACAGCCACAGAGAAGCAATAATTAACACTTCCAAATGTAAATAAAAATGAAGGATTATTTCCTGACTTGGAAATATATTAAGAACATTATTTATTACAGAACTTTTTGCAAAACTTATTTACATTCATTCTAGGAAAAAGGTCATGGTTAGCTACCACACCCCCAACGTAATCTTGACTCACCTTTGTAGTGTAGACAAATTCTTGATGGTTCAAGTGCTGTAGATAGAAGTGGCAGCAATCTAGGATATTTAATTTGTTTAACATGGCAAGAAGGGTTGGGAGCTGCAGGAGGCAAAAATGAAGAAATGCCAGCTCCCCGGGCAATTCTCACATTGCCTCAAAAAAAAAAAAAAAAAACATAAAAGATCTGCATTGGCAATCAGACAAATTTCCTGGCCATGAAAGATGAGGTCAGTGTATTAAATGTTCTCATTTGTATTGGTCTAATTTGAATGGCTTGTGGATGAACTACAGAGATTACAGCATAGGTTTAAATGATTCTGCTTTATTTCCACATTTAGGAATTATCTACCATTCTTAGAAATGGTCTAGGTTTTGAGAGCAAGAATTGATGTTCCTATCATTAGTTAGGTATCTTGCCTAGTATCTAGAGATCATCCTGTTCAGTCAGAGATGTGATTAGATTCTACTTCCTGCTCAACAACAGAAGCAAGAATATATCAAGTGACAGACTAAAGGGTAGTCTGCCCTGTACCATGTTAGAATTTCCTAACATACTCAGAGCCATTGATGCACTGATCTGCATATACTTTGTAAAGGATCTTGCAGCATCAGTAAAATTGGCCACAAAAAAGGAGATTTTTTCAGTTTAGTAAAAGAAAGGGGAAATCCAGTTTCTCACTGATTTTTACATAATAGTTGCTGTAGTTTAAGAACAGTTTTCACCAGTTTAGCCACACACACAGTTGTTTGCAATTTAAAAAAAAATCCCTCCTGCTACCAAGGTGACATGAAGAGGAGTGAGGCTATTAGACCAAGCTTTTTCTTAACTATTCCAACTAGTCTACTACTGCTGGTACAGCTGCACTGGAAATAGCAGTATTAGAAACTCTAACATAGACAAAGAGCCAGCATTTTTACTATCACGTCTTTTAACACTGCTCATAACCAGTCCATATGCAATGATGGTAAAAATGCCAGCAGCCACCATTGCCCTTTCTGCAAGAGATCTTCCACAAGGGGAGCTACAATCGTGGGAAATTTCAAGGAAAAAAATGAGTGTGTTAAATGAGTAAGTGATTAAATGAGTAAAAACCTCAATGCAATCCAAGGCTAACATTACTGTCAGTTACTGGAATATTTTAGTAATTCATAACTGCTTGGCAAGCTGAGGTCTCTCATGCCTTGAAACTTTCTTGCTTTAAATCTGTTCAAAGTTTCTTAAGGTATTCAAATATTTAGTAGAATATTTTATTGGGGGGAAAAATCATTCAATCTTCAACTATGGAAGCTAATTTTGATTCTATTGAATACAATAATAATTTCATTGTTTGCTTTTCTTATTTTGCTTTCATTCAGTTTACAGCTTCTGCCATCACTGTGGAAACAATTAATGTCTAAACATGCATCTTGAGTATACATATGTCAAACTCCATAATCAGGAAAACAGCTCTTACATAACAGAAACAATAAGCACAAAAAACAAGAGTAAACCCATCGCCTTTTCTCCACCCAATTCACACAGGAAAACAATCAAAATAAATAGATCTATCATAACACAAAGAAGTAAATATGTTCTATACTGTATAATATGAGAACTTGCATTCCTTAGCATACTGAGTCATGGAGGCAATGATACAAATAAGCATGTCTGCTCACAGGGAGAAGTTAGCTAGTAAAGGACAAGATCCTCAGTGGGTAAAAATTGGCACAGCTTCATAGGAGATAAGCAGATTTGAGTCAAATGAGGATCTGGCACAAAGCCTTTTGTGGGCAAAAGGAAGGAATACAGTGCTATACATACATACTAGAGATTTTATATATAATATATATATACATTTATTTATATTTTTTATATATTTATATATATATAATTGATGGATGTTATCTTTACCCACACTATATGAAATGAATCAATTTAGGTGTATGTTCTACTGGAGAATTAAACAGTATACATGAGAAAGAACTGCTGTAATTCTGTGTTTCAGATTATATACAACTCTGCTTTACTGCACTAGGAAATCTTCAAGGGGTGGGTCAAGATCAATGTAATTATCTAGAAGGCATTACTGAAATAGATTTTAAAACCTTTGATGTAATTGCTTGCTGAGTTTGCCATTAGAGCAGCTTTTTGACTCATTGAGGGCCATTAGTTGCTCAAGTTTTACTAAGTCTGCCAAGTTATTCATAGTATCTGAAGATAGACAGATGCTCTCTGTTTCATTTAACTAATATAGCACATTCAGAATCAAACAAACATTAAAACATAATGCTAGCAGGAAGGTGAGAGGGAAGCAACACAGTTAATCTATTTGCGTTAGTGCTTGGCCTTATTTTCATTGGAGTCATCAATGTGAACTCACACTGGAGAGCCTAGAAACAGTTTAGTTTGGCTCTCTTGAGGAGAAAACATTCCCCAGTTCCTCCATTCCCCTAGCCATTCAGGAGAGTCTCTGATGAGAAAAAGACAAGCTCCTCTCCCCTCTCTGGAAGAGGACAATATGCTCTCTTTCCAAGCATCTGCTGTCTTCCTCTGTTTAGTCAGCACAGATCTTAGCTCTATCTCCCAACCACCTAATAAGCCACAGCTGCCATCTCTTCTCTAAATTTACCCATTTACCCAAACATTAAAACATAATGCTAGCAGGAAGGTGAGAGGGAAGCAACACAGTTAATCTATTTGCGTTAGTGCTTGGCCTTATTTTCATTGGAGTCATCAATGTGAACTCACACTGGAGAGCCTAGAAACAGTTTAGTTTGGCTCTCTTGAGGAGAAAACATTCCCCAGTTCCTCCATTCCCCTAGCCATTCAGGAGAGTCTCTGATGAGAAAAAGACAAGCTCCTCTCCCCTCTCTGGAAGAGGACAATATGCTCTCTTTCCAAGCATCTGCTGTCTTCCTCTGTTTAGTCAGCACAGATCTTAGCTCTATCTCCCAACCACCTAATAAGCCACAGCTGCCATCTCTTCTCTAAATTTAATTAAATGAGATATCCTATCTCCTAGAACTGGAAGGTCATTGAGTCCAACCCCTTGCCTTCACTAGCAGGACCAAGTACTGATTTTGCCCCAGATCCCTAAGTGGCCCCCTCAAGGATTGAACTCACAACCCTGGATTTAGCAGGCCAATGCTCAAACCACTGAGCTATCCCTCCCCTCTACAAGTAAGGCAGATGAGGTGGTCTCTAAGGACTGCTTTCTGCAGGATGAAAGGCTTTATTTCCTTCCTGCCTCACAGGGACATACTCCTTGTAGTACCGATACGAATTAAAAATCACCACTCCATAGAGAATAATGACAGTTGCCATGCTAGCAGCATCCACAGGAACCATTAAGATAGCAAACCAAGTTCTTAGCAATGAACGCAATGTCCCTTAAAAAATTCCATTGAAAAACTGATGAGATCAAGACATGGGTCAAGTAATCTGAAAGAAGATGAAGAAAATAGAGAAAACTTGGAACAGGAGTAAAATAAATGAATGGATTTGAAGCACAAGGCTCGTTTTGCATAGAGGATATGAAGATATTATGCAACAATATTTCATTTGGTGTAATAATAAAAAAGTAAGACATATTTTCCTTTTAAAGGGTTCTTTCAACCAAGGACCAAAAAAATATTCTAATAATGTGCATTAGGAGCCCAATCTCCCTCTTACTGACTTGTGTGGGGGTTGCATCAGCTCCTGCTTGAGGCTCACAGCTATGCAATACTTAGAGAACTTGCCCTGGAAAAGAAAAATCAGGCAGCCAGTAAAGAGAAAGAGAAATAAAAGAGTAATTATAGGCACAAAAAGCTATTTATGAGCACTAATTATGGTGAAAAATGGCCTATCATAGGTTCTCAAGCTTCAGTACCAAGATGGCAATTCACCTTGAAACTTTTTAGATTCCAGACTCCATAAGTTACAGATCATGGGCTAAATTCTATAAGTTACACTGCTGTAAATCCAGAATATGTATTGACTTGAATGTGATTTAACTGAGAACACAATTTAGCCCTAAGTCTTTAACTATATCTTGTACATATCCAAGTACGCTACCAGCACATAAATAAAATGAATCAATGTTTAATTACATGTATGAAGCATATGGGTAATTTGTTAAACTGTGGAACTTGTTATTGACTTTGTGGTTTTAATTACTGTAAAAGCACCCAAGGCAACTTGGATGGGCTATTAATATTGTTCACAGTAGTATGGAGCACCTAGATGACCCAACCAAGATCAGGGAGCTGTTTTGTTTGGCACAGTAAAATTAAATTAAAAAGAAAATGTTAAAATAAAAATGAATGTATGCCATTTCAGATTTTAGCTGAAGAAATCTTGGAGCCACTGGCAATAATATTTACAAACTCATGGATGACAGAAGGGGTCCCAGAAGACTGGAGAAGGGCTAATGTAGTGCTCATCTTTAAAAAGGGGGGAAAGGAGGAGCCAAGTCACTATAGACCAGTCAGCCTGACTTCAATACCCAGGAAGCTACTAGAGCAATGGATAAAGCATTCAATTTGCAAATACCTGGAGGATGAATGGCTAATCACGAGCAGCCAGCATGGCTTTACCAAGAACAAATCATGCCAAACCAGCTTGATTCCCTTCTTTGACAGAGTAACTGATTTGGTGGATAGGGGGAATGTGGTGGACATAATATACCTGGACTTCAGCAAGATTTTTGACACAGTCCCACATGACATACTGATAAATAAGCTAGAGAAATGTAGGCTCGACAGAACTACCATTAAGTGAATACATAATTGGTTAAACAACCACAGACTATTAATGGAATGATGGAGGTCTCATGTGGGGTTTCCCAAGGATCTGTTCTGGGTTCAGTGTTGTTTAACATCTTTATTAGTGACCTAAATGTAGGTAGAGAGAGCATACGGATCAAGTTTGCAGATGATGCAAGGCAAGGGGTGGGAGGTGCCAATACTTTGGAGGATAGAGTAAAATTCAGAGGGATATTGATAAACTGGAGAACTAGGCTATAGACAACAAAATGAAATTCAACAAAGACAAATGTAAGGTGCTACACTTAGGGAAGAAAAAAACAAATGCACAAATACAGAATGGGGGAAAACTTGCTTGACAGCAGCATTGCTGAGAAGGATCTGGGAGTTGTGGTGGATCACAACCTCTACATGAGTCATCAATGTGTTACTGTTGCAAAAAAAAGCAAATGCAATTTTAGGTTGCATTAACAGAGGCAGAGCATGCAAGTCATGGGAAGTGACAATACCACTCTACTCAATGCTGGTTAGGCCTCAGCTGAAGTACTGTCCAATTTTGGTCACCAATGTATAGAAAGGATGTAGAGAAACTGGAAAGGATCCAGAGGTGAATGACACAGCTGATCAAAGGGATGGAATGCAAGCCATATGAGCAAAAGCTGAAGGAACTGGGTATGTTTAGTTTGGAAAAGAGGAGATTAAAGGTGGATGCGATAGCTGTCTTCAAATACTTGAAAGGCTGTCATAAAAAAGATGGAGAAAGGGTGTTCTCTTTTGCCATAGAGAGCAGAACAAGAGGCAATGGATTCAAACTACAGCATAGCAGATTTAGTTTAAATCTCAGGAAAAAATTCCTAACTATAAGAACAGAAGGACAATAGAACAGACTGCCCAGGGAGGTTATGGAATCTTCTTCAGAAGGAGGCTGAATAGCCATCTGTCTTGGATGGTTTAGACACAACAAATCCCACATCTTGGCTGGGGGTTAGACTAGATTATCCTTATGGTCCCTTCTAACCCTATGATCTCTGCTTCTGCTCAGAACTAGATAATTCTGGAAAAAAAGTAAATTCCATATGCCATTAGATAAAATTTATGGATTGACCTAGTCAGTTACTGCAGATGCATGACCACTGAAATCAATGACAACATTCACATGAACTTGAATGGTTGCAGGACTGAGGGATGGAAATTTGGCCCTTTAAAATTTAAGGAAGTAAGGAGGCAAAAAAAAAAGCCAAGTTAAAGAAAAAATATGCTACTTAACATATTAGTAGCTTTTTATTATGCGCCAAATTCTCCCCATCAATGTACACATGCAACTCTTAGTGTCTATTTTTGAAGTACTTATTTATATTTCAAATGACACTGGGGCTAAAGGAAGCCCTATATTATGGAGTTAACTAGTCTAAGGATGATCATCTCCTTTAAACTTGGCATTCAAAGCATTAAGAGAAACTTTGCCATTACTGGTGGAAGTGAATAAAGTGCCTTTGTGCAATCCAAATCCATGTAGGAATCTCAAAAATGTATATACCCCAGATGTGTTAGCCGAGCTAAGAGCCATCTTTTGGTCATCTGCATAATTTATATTCATTTAAATGTAATACATTTGAAAACTAAATTAAATTTAATTAAATATGACAGGTGTGAAAAATCCCATTAAGTACCCAAAATCTATAAAGTGTTGAGTTCCTCTGCAAGACATTGAGAGCCCTCAATTCTCACTGAACTCAGTGACAATTGAAAGTGCTCAGCACCTGTATGATGAGCCCTATGTTTTATACTGTAAGGACAACTATTGCACACTGTTTCTGTCAATTGCTAGTTTCCTCTACTGGTCCTCATTTCTATCCACCTTCATGTGCCTGCTCTCAAAGACAGGAGAGAGCTACAGATAGTCACAGTAATTTCACAGCTAAGTAAAGCTGCAAACAGATTTGCACCTCAAAAGAACAACTTTGGCTTATATGCAAAATTTAATATTCTCAATTTAACATCAGAGTTTTCTTAAAGGAGGATATGACAAATGCTGTACAGTTTTTCAAAAGTCCCTTGATTATTTTATGTTAAAAGTCTGAAACCAATCCCAAACTAATTTAGCTAATAGTGAAAGTGCAGGGGAAGTATGATGCAATTTTTAATATAAATTCTGGTTATAAATTTCCTTGTTGTTTTAACATTAATAAATAATTTGTTAATAAATACTATCCAATCATTTCCCCCTCTTTGGACTAGTTTACAAAGGTTTCCATTTTATTTCCCAATACTGAGCAAAGATGTTGACTCGCACAGTTCAAAAAAGTAATAATCCTATTTATTTATTTATTTATTTTTATTGCTAAAGATATTAAGACAGGATATCTTAGTCTAATTCTGTTTTCACACCAGTTTTGCCTCGTGCGACTATGGCCTGCAACAGAGTTACTCCTGATTTACACTGCTGAAAGAGACAAATCAGGCCCAATTTTCTTAGGAGCATGTCGGCTCCCACCCTTTATTCCTCACCGATGACATAGCCTGTGCTGTGACATCACAGTTGCATCCATAGCACCTAATTTCCTCACAATCAGTCTGGCTTTATATAATATTTTCTGTATTCTTCTCTCATCCTTTATTACTAAGAATTACTTTTAAACAGATTGTTCTTCTCAGTTTTCCAGAAAGAAAATTAGTTCTAGCAAAAAGAAAACAAAAAATTTAGCAACACACAGTAAACAACAATGATCCTAGGACATAATTAACACCAGTCGAAATATTAAATAACAATGTTTCTGTTCATTAGTAACAAATGGGCTTGTTAATTGACCTGACTTTTAAATAACATTGGTAGAAAGGTGGTGATAAAAAATTCAAAGATGATATGACTTACAAGAGTAGCCTACATAAAATCTAATACTTAATAGAGTCCTTGAACTCCAAAGAGTGAATAATGTGACAAGGTCAAGAATGGATTTATGAACAACGAGGATAAGTATCCAAAAGGAGAAATATTTTCTTCATTGGATTCTTATTTATCTCTGTCAATGACCATCAGAAAAGGACTCCTTGCTCCTGTGAAGTGACTAAAGACTTGGGGTGAAATCTTTACTCAATGAAGTCAATGGAGTTTGCCATTGACTTCAATGGAGTTAATATTTCAATCTCGTGTCTCCCTTCATTTTAAGCTATCAGGTTTTTTATTACTGCCTTTTTTTATTTTTAACCTTTGTTTTCTTTGATCTCAAGCCAGAGGACCAAATTTTGCTCTCACTAGCTCCAGGCATAAATCCATTGAATTCAAGTGCTTTTTATGGATTTACACCAAAGTAACAGAGCAGAACTTGGCCCCTGGCATTCTATGGGAACATAAAGGTTTGAAGTTATTTCCAAGCACAGATTAACTTGATGGTATTGTACCTTTCAGATGTGCTTCAGTGTAAATCCTGCTTTAATGAATTTCAAACCATTACACATCCAGAAATTCTGAACTCTTTCTGGTAAATGCCAATTACAAGACACTCCTGACTTCATTGTTGTTTTCCTGTCCTGGAAACTTAACAAGTCTGTTCTGCAAACTGTCTCTTATACTGAGATTTCTGTCCCTTCCCTTACCCTCTTTTGTTTTTCCTTCTTTCACAGGAGACGTTCCTTCAACATGTTCACTTTAAACATGGCTCTGCTTTTACCATTGTGTTTCCCACAGCAATTTATTGTCATTCTAGAAATGTGGCCAAGGATGGATTTTGCTTTTCTTTCATAAGTGTCTCTTTTTCAGATCTCAGATCAGTTCAAACTACTCAGAAGATCCTTTGTTGTGAAAGAGAGTCTCAAGACCACAATTGAAAAATCAAATTTAGCAGTAAATATGAATGGTCGATCAGTTAAAAAAACCACCTAACACAAGGACAAATATTGTGGGTTTAGTACTAGATTGTGGCTTTTCCAGAAGCTCTGTATATTGGGCAACATGTAGATGCACCACCCTAGGAGCACTGCAAGGAGGGAACTGCACATTAAAGATGCTCAGTTTCCTAAATGCTTCCCTCCTTGCTCTGTGGGGAGAGGTCTATATCAGCAGGAAATTAGGACACCTCCCTTGTTAGCTCAGTTTTACTAGTCAGTATGATGTAGAGTGGGAGGCTCCAGCCACGCCCCACCTACTCCTCACTCACCTAGTCAAGCTCTGGTTAGCACATATAGGAGCATAGCAGGCAAGGGATAATCTAGCCTTAATCAATTAATGTTTATGAAGCTTTTAACAATCCTGAATCTAGTATGTAGCATTATATTTAATATACCAACAACAATGATCTACTAATGTTATTATGTATTATGTCTAACACAGGACCCAGTTTTGTCACCATAACTCATGTTAAGTTGTTACTTGTTAACTCCACAAGTAGTCCTACTGACATCAAAAGGACTATTCAGAGTAAAGCTCTACTTAGTGTGAGGCCATGTCTGTATCGATGCAGCTGCACCACTGTAAGATCTCCTGTGTAGCTGCTCTATGTTGGCAGGAGAGAGCTCTCTCTTCAGCATAATTAAACCACCCACAACAAGCGGTGGGGATGATGAACCAGAGGGGGAAAGTCCGAGTGTCTAGCAGTTAAGAATTTAGGATCAAGAGATTTGGGGAGACTTGGGACTGGAAGGGCTCTTGGTGTCACTCTCCAAGAAGTAACTAGGCTAGTGGAAGCTAAGGTGAGATGTTATGCTTGTGGGCAGGCTACTGGCATCAGGGCTCTGAGCCATAGCAGCACAGTGTTAAGGCACCCAAAGTTACAAGGCACTCTTTACTGGTCATAGTCCCCTAAAAAGAAATCCCACCTCCACCTGCCTGAGCTCCCCCTCCCATGCTCACACAAGAATTGGATTTGTAGCATGTTTTGCAGATCAGCAGATTTGGACTATTTGTACCCGAGTGCTGGGAAGGAAGAGGGAGGCACACAGTGCTCTATCACCTAGTTGTTACATAATAGGAACATGACATGAGTTGTTAAAGATTTGGTTCAAGATGAAAAACTGTTGTAGGGAAAATGAACAAACATTTCAGTTGGCCTACATCATCATCATCAAATGCACATATTCTATGAAAGACTGTTGCGCCAGCCAAAGTGACTATGCTTAATGACATTGCATCAAGCATCTTAGGGTATGTCTATACTTACCCGCTGGTTCGGCGGCAAGCAATCAATCTTCTGGGATCGATTTATCGCATCTTGTCTAGACGCGATAAATCGATCCCGGAAGTGCTCGCTGTCGACGCCGGTAATCCTGCTCCGCGAGAGGAGTAGGTGGAATCAACGGGGGAGCCTGCCTGCCGTGTGTGGACCCGTGGTAAGTACCTTTAAGTTCGAACTAAGATACTTCGACTTCAGCTACGTTATTCACGTAGCTGAAGTTGCGTATCTTAGTTCGAACTGGGGGCTTAGTGTGGACCAGCCCTTAGAGTGAAGTTCCCAGATGTGGCTCAATCCTGCAGATACACAAATCTCCATGGTGGCACTGTGAACGACACCAGGTAGGGTCAAGACACCCTTTTGTGTGTTGTGATGGAGACTTTGAGAGCACAGTGTGCTGGGGTGTTTTTGTCCTTCCATGCAACATGGCCAAAGAGAACATAACAATGCTGTTGAATGTAATGAGTGCTTGGAGGAACGCCAGAGCTCTCTGGGATTATGACATTTTGCACAAAGTCAAAGCACTTTATGCTCAGGATTTGGCATTGACAGCACATAGAGGGTCCAGACTTCAGACCTGTATAACAATATAGGTATTACAGAGATTTGATAGATCCTGAACTTTGTTTCTACACAGAGATGTTTTTGCATCCATAAGCAAGACATGGGCTTCAGGCAGGAGGCAGCAAGACCCATTCATCAGAGGACATCTGGTTTGCTGTGACCATTTGAACTCTGCTTTGAGCCTAGGTATATAAACTCATCAACACTCTCCATGGTGTTCAACTCCATCTGTACCAGGGATTCTGGTGGCCCATGTCTGAGATTCTGGACCTTGGTCTTCTGTCATGAGACATTCAACCCCACTGTGTGGGCAGCATTGTGGAAACCTTGAAGGATCAGGCTGAAATTCTCTGGCTTCCCCACAAGCAAGGCAGTATTGTCAGAACAGTTGTGGTCAGTAAACACTTCTTGACCAACCTTGATTGTGATGTCTGGAATGGCAAGTCCTAATATCCAGCTGATAACTCAACAGAACAGTGGCCTACCCTTGATTATACAGTTGAAACTCAAGGGGAAAAAAACAGCTGAGAAATTATTTTGGTTGCATGTACTTATTTCATCAAGAGGTAACATCTGAACCAAAAAAACTCCTTGAAATTGGCACCCCAAATAAGGCAGCATAAAAGGAAGTGAAGTTGTAGACTGACTCATGCACTAAAGTGTGTCTCACAGGAGGGCTCCTGGAATACTGAGCAGCACCGTTTGAACTCAGCTGTTGTAAAAGTGTCTAGAACTAAAGTCTGTACAAGGTCAGGCTGTCGAAAAAGAAAAAAAAGTCTGATAAAAAGATGAGCTGCAACAAGAGCAGCTTACCCACACACAAAAACAAATAAAAAAGAACACTGGCCCAAAGAGTAACAGCATGTCAAGACTTGGGTGTGTCAGAAGCTCATCACTCTATGAGTTTACAGTACTAGTGATAGGTCATATCATGTATGCTTCACAGAACTTCCCCCCCTGTATTTATCACATGACAATATGTAGTGTACATGGTCCTAGAGCTTCAGTCCAGGGTTCTGTGTAAAGCCAGCTGGGAATTTTTTGACAGAAAATTTCAGTTTCTACATAACTTTTGTCAGAAATATTTCTTAGGTCTGGGATGGAATTTCTGGCAAGAAAGAGCCCATCCCAGAAGAGTCTGGTGGTTAGGGCACCTGAGATGTGGGAGATCTAGTTTCAAGTCCTTGCTCTGCTGATGAAGAATAAAAACAAATCTCGAAAAATTGAATTTTTTCACAAAACAGAATTCTTGTTTTCCAGTCCTCAATATGGGTTTCTCCAAGGATAAATAATAAAAGCATGCATATTTTTACTTTAGATCCTCCAATAGCATGAAATAAAAATTGATCACAAATTATTAGAGACACAAGGTGGGTGAGGTAATATCTTTTTTGGACCAACTTCTGTTGGTGAGAGAGACAAATGCTCTTCTTCCAAAATCCCATGATGTGTCAAATGAAGGCACCCTGTCTTGGTTCCCCTCTTGGTTCTCAAATCAATTCACACATCCCCAGGAGATTGAGTATAATGTTTCCCCACTTGGGGCTAATTTAGTAAGACCTTAGAGAGCAATCAGAGTTCCTTTGCCCCTTTCAGACTCAAACCTTGAAGAGGAGCTCTGTGTAAGCTCAAAAGCTTGTCTCCCTCACCAACAGAAATTGGTCCAATAAAAGATATTACCTCATCCACCTTGTCTCTCCAATATCCTGGGACTGACACGACTACAGCAACACTACATATCACAATTTGTGTCCTATTTGGAAAATGGCCACTGTGTACTGGACACAAAGATTTACTGCACAGATTCTGGGTTAGAGCCTCAGTTTATGTAAAGCAGCATAGTTCTGTTGACCTCTGATTGACATCAAAAGAGCTATTTTATTCCAGCTGAGGATCTGGCCCTCTGTTTATTGACTGAATGCGGGGTGTGTTCTGAGCAAGGGAGCAAAAAAAAAAAAAAAAACCCAACTGTTAATCAAAAATCAGTAGAACAAGAGAGACATGGTAACAAGTAAATGAATAATTTCCCTTAAACTTCATGTTGAATAGGTTGGGGTATTTTCCTCATTTCAGAATCAGTCTGTATTAAATCAGATAATTTGTAGGATGTCCCTGATGTACAGTACATTACAGTAACAGCTATAAAAGAATCTCATATTCCTTATTCCATAGTGATTACAATTTGAATAATCAGGAGCATATACCTCTAGTAGTTAACATTCATGCTTGAATATCATTTAAGCAAAATTGATGAGTTTTGGCTAAATTAAGGACAAACCTGGTTATGTTAAAAGTCTATCCCAGGAGGCTTACTAGGTTATAATCAAACCAAAAAAGGAAAAATCTTGATTTCAGAAGCTGCATTGTAAGAATTCAAAAAAATCATTCTTGTGTGTCATTTATTTTCAATACTAACCAAAGACTCCTCTTTCAGAAAGTTTTCCATCAAATGTCAGATCTGTACTTTTATTAAAATCAGACAAAAATATAACTGAATATAACTCATTTTAATGAGGAATTAAGGTCAATAAAGGATATTACACTTCCAATATTAACTGGAAAATTAGTAAGATTATTCAAAAAAGTGAGCCTTGCTAATAATGAGAATTTATTGTTTATACATTGCTTGAACATCTCAGTCACCATTTTGATATGCAAGGAGCTGTATGAGCTACACTGGCCAAGTTGGTGAAGCTTATTCCTGAATTGAAGAGTAAAATTCTTAATTACAGCAAACCTGCTGGGAGTGGCATCTGTGCTGCCACATGATGCCTGTGCTCACAAGTGTCATGTGTTCTTCCCTCAGTGCTGATTACAAATGAAATTGCTTTGGGTCACAGCAGAATAGATGGAGCCATTCCTCAGTAATCAGAAGTTCAGATTACCAAAGGGTATACAAAGAAGCTGTCCATCTTTTCATCATCTTTAGCCCTGTTGTAGGCTGAAGTCCCAAAGCAATGCCCCATGATGTGGCAATGCAGACACTCTGTTTTGGTTCCCCTCTTGGTTCTCAATCAATTCACACATCCCCAGGAGATTTAACATCATTAATGTTCCCCCACTTGGGCTAATTTAGAAAACAGAGTTCCTTTGTTCCTTTCAAACTCAAACCTTTAAGTCCTCAAGTCTTCAAATTTACCCTTGTTTCAGGTCCTCTGGCTCTGGCTCTGGCTCTCTCTCTCAGCTCCCTATGTGCAGGAAACTTCGGCCAGTTCCACTCTGAATACTTGGCTTCTCTGGGAAAACTTTCCCCCAGGTTTCTCCTGAGCCTAGTCTCTAGGCTCAAACTCCTTCTGGCGTTGGACAGGGACTCCACAGGCCTTCTTCTTGGGATTGTGCATGAATCCAGGCAAGCTTCCCCAGCTCACCATAATCCTGGCTTTACCTTAGTAGAGCCTTCATACAGGACTTTTCTAACTCTAGGCTCAACTTAACTAAGTGTCACTTACAGGTAGTCACGTGAGTCAGGCACTTGGCCCCCATTCACAGTCTTCCTCTCTTTCTTCTTGTGTTTTCTGGCTTCCATTCAAGGGCGGTATTGGGTAAGCATTCTTTTTCCATTCTCAGCAAATGACACAGCAACTGATACAGCACATGACACAGCCTTCTTTTGTAGAATTGTGAGAGGATGCCTTGTCCAGTAATTTTTCTGACTTCTTCATTTGTCTTCCTATCTCTATATGTTATTCCCAATATTCTTCTCAGACATTTGTGGTGAAAAGCATCCAGCTTTCGTGTATCTTTCTTAGTAAGTTGCCATGTCTCACTGCTGTATGTTGTGATGGCGATAACAATTGCTTTGTACACATTCAGTTTTGGCTTGAGGGAGATGTTTTTGAGTTGCCAGATGTTTTGGGGTCTTCCAAATGCAGCGTTTGCTTTCCCGATTGTTGTTCTTATTTCTTCAGAATTAGTATCATCTAGGCTGATGGTACTTCCAAGATGTGTAAAATTGTCCACCTTCTCCAGTTTCTCTTCAATTTTTATTTCTGTCCCAATAGTCCCAATTAATATGACTTCACATTTCTTTGCATTGTATCTCAAACCTATCTTCTCTATTACTTCTTTTACTTGGTTTGTGCATTTTTGTAGTCCATTGGCATCTTCATTGATAAGAGTGATGTTGTCAGCAAAGTCTAGATGAAATAGCCTTGAATTGTTTCATTTTAGGCCATATGTATCACTGTCACATTGTTTTAATCCATAGTAGATGACTAGCATGAACAAAAAAGGAGACAGGACACACCCCTCAAACTACCTGTTTATAAACGGGCCACGCCTTAGAACACTGTTGGCTGGAACCAGACTCCCACTGCCCTTAAAGGGGACTGAGGACCCTTGAAGAAACCTGTATACACCTTGCAGCCATTAGAAGATCAGATATCAGTGCAAAGGTCTTTGGTTGATGCAGATTCTCAACTTCTTCCAATAAGCTTCATCCTAAGGCCAGATGTACACTACAGACCTATACATCACTCAGTGGTGTGAAAAATCCACATCCAGAGCAACATACATTATACCATCCTAACCCCCCATCTCCCGCATGTAGACAGCACTATGTCTCCCATCAACATAGCTACTGCCTCTCAGGGAGGTGGATTAACTACCCTGACAGAAAAAGCTCTCCTGTCAGCATAATAGCGTCTTCACTAAAGGACTACAGGGGCACAGCTGCATTTGTGCAGCTGCATCACAGTAGCACTGTAATTAAAGACAAACCTTTATTCAGAATTAAAGTAGATTTAATGTGATTTAGTGTCCACACAAGGGTTTAATGTCAATTTAGCTAATCCACTTTAAAAGTTAATTCAGATTGAGTGTTCCCATGTAGACAAGCCCTAAGGATATGTCTACACTAAAAATGCTACAGCAACACAGCTGCAGCTGTGCCACTGTAGCGTAGATACTTACTATACCGATGGAAGGGGTTCTTCCATTGTTGTCCTAAATCCACCTCTCTGAGAGACAGTAGTTAGGTTGATGGAAAACTTCTTCCATAGACCTAGCGGCATCTACCCTGGACCTTAGGTTAGCTTAATTACATTGCATAGGGCATGAACATTTTCACAGCCCTGAGAGATGTAGTTAAGTCAACCAAACTTTGTAGAGAAGACCAGCTCTAAGTAACAAGCAGTGAGTACACTCTGTCAAACTGGAAACTGATATAATCTCTATGACTTCTGGTTGACTCCTCAACCATACTAACATTGTGTTAGTCTTGTTTGGATTGAGCCTCAGACAGCTATCCCTGATGCAAGCCCCAACCTCATTCAAACACTGAATAAATTGTTGAACTTCACTAGCTGTTTCAGTAGCAATAGATCTGGATGTCATCCATAGAGCTGGGTGAATTTTTTGAGGAAAAATGCAGTTTTGGTTGATCCAAAACTATTTGTGTCCAACACACTGAATACTTTTCACCTTACTGAACCACTTTTATTTTTCATGTGTGACAAAACAAACCATTCATGTCAACATTATGGCCAGAGGAGGAGATAGTGCTTCTGCTCACCTTATACCATTTAGCCTAGTAATTAGGCATTCATCTGGGATATGAAAGTCAGGTTCAAATTCCCCCCTTTTCCTGGTGTGGAGAAGGGATTTGAATTTGGGTGTCCTCTGTGGCAGGAGGGTGCCCTAGCCACTGGGCTATTCCGGTGAGGGTCTTTCTCAATCTCTCCAGTTGAAGCTGTTCCACTCTGTCAATAAACAGTCATTGGAACAGGACTTGAACTTGGTTCTCCCATATGCTATGCAAAGGTCCAAACCACCAGACTATATAGAATCATTTTCTCTGGACCAAGAACTATTCATTCCCATTCATAGTGGCAATCCATAGCCATTCACAATAGCTAGTTCAAATCCCTTCTCCACATCCAGAAGAAGAGAGATTGAAACCAGGTCTCCCACATCCTAGGTGAGTGCCCTAACCATTGGGCTAAAAGTTATAGGGAGGGAGACAGCACTACCACCACCTCCTCCTCCTTCCGCTTTCCTATAGTTAAAATGCCTGAAATCCAAAGAAAATATTTGGAGTAGAATCAAACTGAACACTTTACTCAACCCAACTTGAAATGCTTTCTGACTTTTTGATTTGCTGAAAATTTTGAAAAAACAATTGTTTTCAATTCAACCCAGAAAACCCTCTTTTTTTTTAATTGCTAACAAACCGAAAAAAGCCATTATTTGCTATCTCTAGTCATCAATACGCTGAAGGCACTGTAATCTATACATCCTGACTTAGCCTCTTAACAGTTTCAAAATGCAATGAGCACAGGGAGAATAGTTGTACCCTATGAGAGAGCCCCCTCCCCTCCCCTCCCCCCCCCCCCCCCCACTATCTGGGATTTCTCCAAAATAAAGCATTGGAGCCACTCAAGAACTACCACTTGCAGACATGTCACCAAAACCTCATGCAACCTCAAAACCTTTGCAGTTTATGTACAACACACAAAGAAATACCCTTTGATAATACCAAGAACTGTAAGAGTGAAGCAGGACTGCCTTTAGGACAAAATTTTCTACCTGGCATACAGCCTAAGTAAAATGGCTAAGTACTGGGGAACTCAATGGTTAAAGGGGGTTTAGGAATCCTTCGCTCACACAGGCCCCAGAGCAGCAGCAGGTCTACTCCAGCTTAGTGATTAGAATACTGTCTGGTGCGCAGTCTTAGTAACGTCCCCAATGGGGTGGAAGTGTAGGAAAGGGATGAAGGCCCCATATTAGAAGCCAACTATACACAGAGAATTGAAGTGTCTTAGATACTGTTTGAGGCCAAGTTAAGAACTGTAGCATTGCTGTAGGAAAGGGATATGTTTCTCCAGGTATCACTGAGATGGTTCTGGCTTCCTGCATCTCAGGGCCAGCCTCAGCCCAGACATGAATTAGAGCTGTTTCCAGGCAGCTCTAACTTTTGTCACTGATGCAGGGCTGCTAATGGGCTCCATGCCAGTGAAGGATTGCCACGGCAAAACAGCCCCTCTCCCATTCACCTCCTTCTGTCCCCAACATGCTTCCTATATCAGGAAAGTGAGTGACAGAAACACGGTGCCTGGATGTAACACTGATACCCTATACTAGGGAAATTCTCTGCTGGGCATTTGCAACTAGATTATGCCTCCTTTATGCTACCTGTTACAGCCATTCTGTGAGCTCTGCTTGGAAACCAACATGTGAAGCTGATGATTTTACTAATTCATGATTCGTATCTCATCTACACTTTTTGGAGAAGTTGATTGACAAGGTTGCAAGCTCTGTCAGTTTCTTGAGGCCTCAGATATCTGTGACCCAAAACAATCTAGGAGTGTGTGTCTGCGTGTGGACACACACACACACACAGGCCTGAATATGGAGGGGAAAAGACACTGGTGGCATTAGTTGATATCTCCTCCTGGCAATGGATAAGGATAAAGTAACCATGCTGATTCTACAAGAACTCTCAGCCACTTTTGATACCGTGAACCACAAGACTTTGCTGAGGTGTCCGTGGAACATAGAAGAAATGGCTCGTGTGTGGCTCTGTTTTGAGCTTACTGAGAGAACCCCAAGAATAGTGGTGAACAATTGCCCATCTGCTCAAGGCTCTCTTGTGTGAGATACTAATGGGGTCCCTTTTGTCACCACTCTTCACTGTGTATGTGAGGCTGTTAGGAAGGCTGTGATGTGTTAAATATGCTAATGAGACCCAACTCCGCATCACCATTATGTCTGACCCAATTTTTAAAATTAGAATAATAATAATAATATTTTCTTGTAACCATCCTTCATTTGTTTTGTTGGTTTTAAATTATAAACTCTTTTGAGCAGGGACATTCTATTATGATGTGTATGTACAGCACCTAGTACAACAAGGTCCTAATCTTGGTCGGAGCCTATAAACATGACTGTAAAACAAATCGTAAATAATAATGATAATGAATTCACAACCTCCACATCATGTAGGCTCACTGTAATTCCCTTTCTCCTGCTGCAACTTACCCCTTCCACCCACCCCCAACAACTTGAAAACAGAACTGAGTTGGCCTTTATATCCCAGTGAAATTTTGTCCAATCGAATCTGAGTGCACCAAATCATAATCTCACCAAGCGACAACTGGCCTTAAAGCTGTAATGTGCTTCAGATTTCAATACTGACAATTCAAAACAATCAAGTTTTGCTGTGGTTCCTTTTGTTTAGTTTTTAAACAGTCAAGGAAGTTGCAATGTGCAGCACAACCAAGAGAAAATACAAATTCAGCAAAAATCCTATCATGCTATCAACAAGAACTTTCCTGCTATCAGCAAGAACTTTCCTGCACACTCCAAATTAAAACAGCCTTGAGATTTAAATATGTTCTCCTGTGCTGATTACCATCAGCTTCCTTAGACGTTAGATGAAAAGAACCATAGTGCAATTATTACCCCAGGATCGGGAACAGGCAAAGTGAAACAAAGCCGTTTTAAAGGAAGAATAAGCGTTAGTATCACAATAGCCAACCAATCTCAGCTTTCCATCTGTTAACCATTGTTGAACAATTAAACAAAACCGGCTGAGTTCATCAAAGAAAGAAGTACTTCACTGCTACATCGACCTCCGGATCACTGTGAATCTAATCACAACAGGAAAACGAAAGAATGATTTAATGAATTAGTAGGAAAAGGGACAACTGTTTGCTCATTTTTTATATCTGTAGTGGCATGTAAATCTGAATAAAATACAATAGAATCTTGGTGTTAGCCTAAGAATTGGAAGCATAGTGTGTACACAGAGTCAGATTTAATTGTTAATGGTTTAGATAATTACTGTATATACTTGTTCATAAGCCAAATTTTTTTAGTAAAAAAGGGAAGCACCAGAGAAGGGGGTCGGCTTATGAACGGGTATAGAGAGGGAGAGGTGGGACACAGCCCCTCCCCCCAACGGAGGGAGCAAGGAGAGGCAGCACAGCCAGCAGCGCCAGAAGGGAAGAGGCGGGGCCAGTCTCTCCGCTTCTGGCCACACTGCTCTCCCCCCAGCCTCCAAAGCAGCTGCAGCTCCGGGGCTGGCAGGCTGCAGCCGTGCCGCTCAGCCCTGCCCCCCAGAGCAGGCTTTGGCCATGCTGCCCGGCCCGCCAGAGCAGGCTGGGGCCGTGCCGCCCGGCGCAGCCCGCTGGAACATGCTGCGGCCGCGCCGCCCGGTCTGACCCACCGGAGCAGGCTGCAGCCGTGCTGCCCAGCCTGCCGGAGCAGCTCCAGCCAGGCCAGAGACATCCTCCCCTGGCCCTCCCCAAATAAGGTGGGAAGGGATGGGATGGGGAGAGTGTGGGGGTCCTGGCTAGGGGTTGGGTCATGTGGGGGGTGGTCATAGGGGTTACTCCCCTGACACCCAGCTTCTCCCCCCCAAAAAAACATTTCCCCACCAGTTGCTGTCCCGGCCCGTCACGGTAAGAAGCTGGCGCACCAGGACACTTTGTTTACTTAGGTTTACCTCCGTGCCTGTGGACGCTCGAGGTAAACAAACCATCTCGGCCCGCCAGCGGCTTATCCTGATGGCTCGGGAGCCAAAGTTTGCTGACCCCAGAATTATAGCGTCAGCTTATCCATCTTGGGAGGGTCGGCTTATAAACGAACCAGTTTATGATCGAGTATATATGGTACATACAAAATAAGCAGCAGCAAATATGACTGCATTATCAAGTATATGTCACCATGATTGGCATGCTACTCTAGATATAGAATAATCTAATTTACTGTAACTATAAAATTGGATTATATTCATGCTAGTTCCCCTGTCGGGCTATATAGTATGATGTTTATTATTATTTCCTTGTTAGTTCCAAAATATAGCTCTCTCCTTTATACAGAGAGTCTGATTTATTCATCTTTTGAAAAAACATTGGTGGGGGGAATATCTATTTCTGGAAAGTTTCAGACAAAGTTTTAACCTCTGACAAATAGCTGTTAATATTGCATGAGGTTTCATAGTCCCATCTAGTGGTCAGAAAATAACGCCACTGCATGGAAAAGACATATACAGTACATCAGCAATAGTCCCAACAGAAATGGCAGATTTATTATCTGTTTAAACACAACGGTCATATCATTATTTCCAATGCTAGCTCAAGGCCCACTAGGATCTTGGCAAACATCAACCTAAACATTCTATGTTAAGCATCAGTCATATGCTGGGCATGCCCGTTCCCAGTAGTAACTCTCTAGAAACTGATGCATTCCTTCTCAACACTGGACTCAGCTAAGGAACACTATTATTGATTTTATTTTGTAGCTGACTTTGCTTCTTGAGAATATTTTCTTGTAGTAAATACCATTCTGTAATTGTATTCTGTAAAGTGCCAGGTGAAAGTAGCAGCATAAACAGAACTTTACAGATATTGTGGGACATATTAAGATTGATATAGTCTTAAAACCAAACAAGATAATTCTATTTTCCTCTCCTAAAGCAACATCTGTCTCTGACTCCACTGCATAGAGTTTTGAGACCGGCTGATTCCTGCTGTTAGAATGGGTGGTTTCTTCCACATGGGTATGTGCTTTTATTGCCAAGATAAATAGTACTTAAAATTATTTAAGCTATTCAATGTTTCAACATTCAAAATTTGCTAAAAAAAAACCAGGAAAATGTTAACACATTATTAATGTGGAAAAATAACTCTCAGAAACTCCCATTTCAATAAGCTAATGTTACATATTACTTCCTAACAGCATGTACACAAAGTGATTGGCTGCCAAGCCATAGCATGGCTTCCCTGTGGGAAACAAGAACATTGATTTTAATCATTTTAGGCTAGACTTTTACTTTACACATGGTGCTAAAAGCAGGAGATGGTGCATAAACTGCATCACCTCAGAAGTAAGACTACTAGGTGGCTTGATTCAGCAACACACTTCTGAGTCACAGTTACTCAGTTACCTATACTAGCAGCAAATTACAATGTGCCCTGCACCAGCTCAACTGCACTGGCCAGTAAATAGAGAGTAGAGCTAAGGCTGCACCCATTCCCTGCCTATTCATGCTCGTTTTCTGCTCACCTGTTCTGAGGACAGAGTGCTCACTCACTCCTGCATACCCAAACCCGAGGTCCTAGTAATCCACTCCCTCTTATTCACTTTGTGTGGGTGTATGGTCCAAGTCACAATCTAACCAGTTGTTAAAAGTCTAATTCAATTACTTTTGTAATGTAACTGTTTCCTTCACAACTTTCAGCACAAGGTGTTTCTTTGAACCATGAAAATGCAGCATGAACATCAGTTCTTTTTGAAAATTATATTTATTTCATATTACACTATGAATTTGCTCAGTGAGTAAGAGAACAGGGAAACGTTAAATGCATAGCATACACTGCAAAATAAAAAAGAGTGGTATATTCTACCTTAGAGACCTCTACCACCTTCCTAAGTGCCAGCTCATCTTGATCTCACACTCAAGGCATCTGGCTTGAAGGTTGTGCCCAGGAGACAAGCCTGTTCTCTATTCCAGTCAAAACTGAATGCAAATATTTCATGCACTGACAACATGCAGAGGCTCTTTAACATAAGAACATAAATATGGGCAAATGGAGTCAGACCAATGGTCCATCTAGCCCAATATCCTGTCTTCTGACAGTGGCCAGTGCCAGATGCTTCAGAGGGAATGACCAGAACAAGGCAACCATCAAGTCATTCATCCCATATTGTCCAGTCCCAGTTTCTGGCAGCCAGAGGTTTAGGGACACCCAGAGCATGGGTTGCATCCCTGAACATCTTGGCTAAAAGCCACTGATGGACCTATCCTCCATGAACTTATCTAATTTTTTTTTCAACCCAGTTATGTTTCTGGCCTTCACAACTTCCCCTATGCGATGCCTCTGTATCCAGTTACAGTAAGTCCTAAATAAAATAAAAGACCCACAGCACAGTCGCAACGGCCCACGTCAGCTGACTTGGGCTTGTGGGGCTCAGGCTGTGGGGCTAAAAATTGCTGTGTAGACATTTGGGCTCGGGCTGGAGCCCTGAGTCTGGGACCCTCCCCCTTCACTGGTTCCCAGAACTGAGACCAAATATCTACAAAGCAATTTTACAACTCCACAGCCTGAGCCCCACGAGCTCAAGTCAACTGACCCAGGCTAGCCACGGGTGTTTAACTGCTGCATAGACATACCCTTACAGACTAGAATACTTACTTTTTGGAAATACATTACTTATTAGGTAATAGCTTTTAAAAATGCTGTCTCTTATTTAGATATTCCGCATCAAAACTTAATTGAAAGATTAAAGTAGTAGAAGATATGAATAAAAGCTGCAGAATGCACATTAAGTTTTAATACACTCTAGATTCATCAAAGACTTAGAACTGACATGCATAACTGAAATTACATTTAGGTCAGGGAGATTACTCTATTATTATATTGGCTAGCCAAATTGTATCGAGTCAGAGAGACTAGCGTCTGAAGTTACATTACACAAGAATCACAAATTTATTCTACAACCCCCTCATTTATTTAGCTTCCTCTGACATATCAAAGCAAACTTGACTGAGATTTTTATTCAGCTGTATTCAGAATACAAATGTAATTTTTTAAAAAGAAAGATAATCTGCCTGGGAAAAAATACTCTGGTACATTGCACAGAATAAAGAAACCCAGAATGTCTGCTCGTAAAAACATACTGGTAATGACCTATATTAGTTGCAGACAAATGCTGGAATGTATATTACAGAACATTAAAACCTGACATACATGTCAAGAGTTGAGTCAAGGACTCTTTATCTGTATTGAACTAACTAGTGAGCATAGTTTCACTATAAGATGGACACATCAATGAGATATATTGAGCTTTTGGGGTTACATGTTGGAGTGGGATGTATTTTTCACCTTCTTGTGAATAAATCATGTCCGTAAAGTAGTAGTATGGCTTCTTTGGAAGTGTGATTTAACATCTCTGATGCTGGATGCATTATTTTTAAAGGCCACTGCTTTACTTTACCTGTGCCTTGCCAATTAATATAGCGATTGAATATATCAATAAGTGTACTACTGGGGTCTTCTCTTCTTTTTTCTGGAAAGAGATGTTCTCAGTGACACATGCACCAGCAAGAGTGTATTGAACTATTGCTATTGTTGATAGAACCAGCACCTTGGCTCTGCAAAGCCCATGACCACAGACTTTCCCAAACACACCCTCCTTGTGGTCTTAACTGAACTGCTCATGCAATAGCACTCGATAGCTGTGTTTACACTATGGAGTTCTACCAAAAACATTTCCAGCAGCCGTAACACTGGATGAATATTGATCAATGTTAGCACTGGTAAGACACATTGTGTATACATCACACTGATGGCTTCCAGCATTTTTACCAGCTTGTTAGTTATACCCACTGGAAAGCAGGCTTGATTGACGTGGTAAACATAGATCTGTCCACAGGAGCCTTGGTTACATTCCTGTTGCACCACAGATTGAAAACTGGTTGGAATTTTTCTATAAAATTCCTTGGAGTAGTCAAGAACAGTTTTACAGAAACAGCTCTCATTGAGTAAAATACTGTCATGAGTTCCATGTGACCAAGAAAGTGATGATTCCAGCAGTCCTTGTTGGGAGTGAAAATGAGTGAATACACACATGGGATAATTATTATTATTCTGCTTTTATTTACAGTTTGTACAAGCCATGTACAGGAATATAATCTTGAACAGGAATATCAAATAAAAACAGCAAAGCATGGTTTACAGCCCTCTGAGCTTTAGAGTGCAGCTGTGTCTCATTATAAAGTCAGATTTTTTTCTGTACTATTTTAGCACATCATTGTTTTTACCCCATCCACTAGACAATCATTTGTGTTAGCACCATATGCTATATTTGTCCATCAATGTTAGGTACAGGCGCCAATGAAAACCACCCTTTAAACTGATAATATTGTCTTGCCTTTAGTCTGCCTACATCATGCAGCTCAAAAAAAGTACTCATTCTAAGCATCAGTTAGCACGGATAGGTTTTTCAGAACCAAGTCATCTAACCTTGCTGGAACAAATCTAATTGTCATTGATGCCGACAACAGTGTCAGCAGCCAGAACCCCAATTATGTTAGGATTCCTAACTTTGCTATCTGCTGAACCAGTGTTGTTAACAATGGGAACATGTTCAAAAAGTTTTTCTGGTGATTTCTGCTCAATAAATAATAGCAATTCCTTAGGATTTAAAGGAACTTCTACCCTTGAGACAAAAAGTGATGAAAGCGTTCCATCAGATGAATCAACAGCATTGATTGCCCAAATTCCTCACTTCAGCAACCACTACTGGGCTGGAATGGTCTGTAGTGGATGTTAACCCTTTCAAATGGATTTTTTCTGACCACTTCCAATGGAAGTTTTTTATAAGAAGTTTGTCTGTTTCACCCTATATCTTAGCCACAGTGTTAATTTATGACCCATGAACTTCCACAGCTAACATGGCTATTTCAGTTTTGGTCCTCTTTAACTTGCAGGTGGGCTGATTTAGCTGAATGAACTCTAACTCCTCAGAAAGGCAAACATATCCTCTGTGCGTCTATTATACTAATCTTCCCTGCTATACTTCTTTGATTCTCCTCTTCTCTTACCTCCCCGTACATCTCCCATGCCATTTTCTGTGTTTTCTACTCCCTCCTCCTCCTTCCCATTCTCTCCCCCGACTTATTTGTCCCATGCCCTTCCTATTCTTAATCCACTAATTCCTCCCTATTTCTCCAATTTGCTTACTATTTTTTGTCTCCCTTCCCTGCCGCCATTTTCCACCCAAACTTCAACTGCTCTGGTAGCTCTGTGGTAAAGCGGAAAAAAAACCGTACAAGATTCTTGCTCTCTAAAAAAATGTTGACATCCTCACATAGCTAACAGAGGAGGATGAAAAAAAAGGCACCTGCATCAGACTGTACCATGTACATGCAGCCCAGTTCTAATTAAGGCATAATTTACCTGATAACCCAAAACAACTCCTTTGGAGCGATTGTGGTTCCTTGAGTAAGTACATCTTCAATTTGCATACTAATCTTGAGAACTCATAGTAATTACCCAATAGACTTTAATGGCTCCTTCCCAGCTGTTACGTTCTATCATTCACTGTAAATCTGCCTTTTGGCAGTTTTTAAACATGAATTTTTGACCTAAAAGACAATGAAGATTCTTGAGCAGTTGTTTATAAGTTACTATGTAAATCATTCTAAGTGCACATGTTTTTGAACTCACTGTAATAGCTCCATCAAAATGACTGTGGTCTGTAGTGCTAATCAGTCTACTGGGTTTAACACGCACATTGTATGCACTACAAATTGTTATTTATGATCTCAGAAATCAAAATAAAGTAGCCTTTATAAATAAAATTATCTTTGGAGCTACATCCTCATATGCTATGTTCTTTTGGAACTAGTTTATGATTGTTTTTTTTACTAAGTTGTAAACCATGGATAACTAGGATTGATAATGGAACTATCAAGCAAAGAGAGACAGACTTGTGATTAAGGCCCTGTAGGAGAACTCTAGCATTGTGGTATCCATTCTTGGTTCTGCTATAAACATCTTGTGTGACCTTGGACAAGTCACTTAGACAAATGAGATGCAGAGGGACTATCTGTAAAATATGAGTACTAATACTTCCTTTCTTATGCCATGCCTGTCTTGTTTATTTAGATTGTAAACTCTTGTGGCAAGGACAGTCTCTTACTACATATATACACAAGGGGGACCTGATCTTGTTTGGGGGCACTTAGAACTACTATAATACAAATAAAGAATAATAATATAAATGCTGACACATCTATCCTGTTGTTCAATTTGTCCATTTAAATTGCTAAACTTTTTCTAAAGTGGCAGTTTATATAGGAAAAGTTAAGCCCATACACGGTATAAAAATTACTAACAAAAAAAAACCATCAGTTCTCTAAGGCTCAAATCCTTTTATTTAATTCAATTATAATTGAAACTGTGAACATAACTAGGATTAAATGAATACCAGGATTAAATGAATAAAAAAATATCCATTTATCGATGTTCTTTGAAATCTCACACACACACACACACACACACACACACACAGGCAAGCTCCCCCATCCTGAGTATAAATTTGGCAGTTGTGTAACGAGCAGCAAATGTCTCCAGAAATCATTAAGGTACTGAAGAGTTCACATTCTAGCAATCTAATTCTGATCTCACACCAGTATAAATCAGAAGAAACTCCACTGAAGTAAATGGAATTAACACCAGCGTAAGAGGTCGGAATTGGGATGTTGGTACCCTTGCTTTGGTAGCTCACACACAATGACCTGAGCTCTGGGATCTGTCAAACCATGCTATTTTTAGGTGGGAAAAATTGGAATAGATGCACATACCTAACTATGGTAGTAAATACCTTGAGACAGAATGTCCCTGGCCCTAGTATGGGTTTCAGAGTGCAAGGAGACTCCCCTTTTGAGTATCCTGCAGGATGGCTAGGCAAATCACTGTCACGGTGCTGGGGAAGGGCAGGGACTTCTGTGCATTGCCTGGGGCTCACATCATCATAAAGGGGTGGACATGAGGCTGGGCCATGCCACCCTCTTACTGCACCAGCCTGGAGAGTGAGTCTAACAAACTATCTAAACGATTGATGAAGGCAGCAAAGTTCACTGTGTATCTGTGACTTGGGAAGGGATTGTCTCTAAGGCACATTCCTTCCCTGAGTTCCCACGGAAACAGTGCAATTCCAATGCAGGCTTGTAGTAAAGGTCACAATCTAGACCTTTATTTGTGGCCATTTTCCCACTATATCATATAACTATATAGATGAAGTGTTCTATCTCTAGCCTGGCCTTTTGTACATGTGAAACATTTGAGACTGGACACAATTATCTAACCAAAATGATTGCAGCATATCCTGTATAAGCAAGGGTCATTGCAGTGTTGCCAGGTCTCGTGATTTCATTGCAAGTTTCATGAGGTTTGATGTTTATCTCCAGGCTCTCACTCCTGCTGGAGTCATCTAATTACCTGAAGATCTGAACTTTCATTTAAAAACAAAATAAGTTTCTAGATCTCATGGTTGTGCAGAAAAGCTTGAAAATGGGATCCAAGTAAATCCTAAGGACTCAAACAGAAGACAAATAAGAACACCACCACATTTATAATTTATTTTAAATATCAGGATTTTTAAGCCAATCTCATGATTTCTGAGCTCTGGGGGTTGGCAAAATTGTCATTGTTTTGTGTTGTCCTGACCACAGCATACTTTCCAGTGCCAGAGCCAGCCTCCTTCTCCCCGAGTCCCTCTCAGCATGGTGGAGCAATGCATTCTAGCTGCCCATCCTCTATGTTCCTTCACAACATTTTTCAAATTTTGTTTTTTTTGTTTATATACTCTTGCCCATTTGTCACTCAGCCATGGCTTTCACCATATCTCTCTTATGCATCACAGCATCTGTCCTCCTCCTCCCCACTCCCTGCCACCCAATGGCTCCATTTCACTATCCTTGTTGCCCTCACCCCTCTTCAGCACCACCTGGTTCTCTCCGTGCTCCATTCTGAGCTCCCCACTCTGCACCCCACTAAAACTGCTCTCACCAAAGTCTCTAATCATAGAGTCAAAGAACTGTAGGTCTGGAATTGCTTACTGCAGGTCTTCTTGCAGCTTTCTTTGAAGCATCTGGTACTAACCACTGTTGAAGACAAAATACTGGGTTAAATGGAACACTTGTCTTATCCAGTATTGCAATTCCTATGTTTCTTTCTCCAACCCACATATAGTCCTGCTTCCCCCTACAGTTACAAGTTTTCAGCCTTTCTTAAATGAATTGTGGGAGGACCTCTCTCTTGCCTAAGCTTTTTCACTTGGTATTTTTCTTTAAAGTTATTTGCAGCCTAGTTTAGCGGCATTCTTGACCACTGCTGTTTACTTCACCTCACAACCTCACTCACACATTCCACTTCCCTTCTTCTGACTTTCTTTTTCCATCTGATAGAGCCCAGTGTTATTTCTGGATTCCTTTCTATGAACCTCTTTGCAAGACTTTCTTTTTTCTGAACAAGAATAGTTGGTACATACAAATAGAAGAATATTTTAGCCAACATAAAAAGTACAAAAATGATAAGGATTCTTATAGGATTCTTCTTTTGCCTTCAAAGGAGTTTTCTGCTCAGAATACTCTCATTCTTGTATGAGCAGTCTCTCTTTATCCCCTAACAACAAGTCCAGGGACAAATTAATTTTAGCTAACAGTTAAAACCACATTAATCCTTATTTCACCAGTTTTAAGCATATGATTCCACAAAGGAAAAAAAGTATAATCAAGTTCAAGAGACTCCTAGAGTTGTTTCTTAATAGGGCTGCATGACACTCACCTCTCATTAGTGTCTCCTGTTATCTGGGTGTGGTGCTGCAATCTTCTTTTTCACTCCTGGAACCCCGTGTAGGTTGTCAATCTCATTAGGTGGGTCTTCAGTGGCTCAGATCTCCAGCCAAGTCACACAGTCAATGTGGACAAACACCTTCCGAGGTAACAAAAGTTCAACACACAGTCTGCCCTTAATAGGATCTTCAGCAATCAGCACTGTCTCTGGGCCCTTTAAATCTAGCCCCTTTCTCAAGCCTTTAGTAGAGTCAAACTGCAACTGTTAGTCTACCCTCACCAGGGTCTTCAACCCTGCCCTTTAAGTCCTGCCCTTCACTTGGACTTCCCAACAGAGCCTTTCCCTCCCACTTGGGGCTTAGGCCATTTCTCTAGTGGCAGGTGAACCCGGGCCCATCCTCCACTCCAGGTGTCATCCCAGGGTGCTATAAACAGCAGCCACTTAGGGCTGCTCCTAATAGTTGCTGCTGCGTTCCCTGGGCTGCTTCCTGCTCAGTCCCATCACCTTCACCAGTTGCCTTAGGGTTACAGTCCTTGGATTATCTCCGAGGTTCCCTGCGTGAGTAGGGTCTCTCCCAGGCCTCTTTGCCTGAAGCATTTTGCAGTCTTCCAGCCCTCTCTCACCCTGTTCTGGTCCCAGCCAGCAACTGACCTGCTCAGGCCCTGTAGCTCCTTTTAACTGAGCTTACTGAGCTCTGATTCGCCGCTTCCCTGCAGCCTTTCTAGGCAGGCCTGGAGGAACCACCTTCACTGCTCCTTTCCTGGGGCATGAGGTGATAGGACCATGAGGCCTTCAGCAGGGGGCCACAAAGGGCCTGGTTCACCCATCACAGGCTGTGATTGAGGTGAATGGAGGAAAAACAGGAGAAAAATCATATTTACAGATAAACAGGTTGGGCTGGATCATCTATTCCTTTTTAAAGTACCTTATTCTTATGATCAATGCACTGAAACGTCAATAAACAGCAGTAGATTTGCCAGTAGAAAATGAACAGTATACATTAATCGACTTAAGAAAAAATTACCTTCACCTCAATGATTATTAGTGTTTCTTTAACATGCCTTTTTATCTAGTAGTTCATTTAAATATTAAATTTAATGCTAACAAAAAAGTATGGACTTTAAATGTGAGGAAGTTGTGTGTGTATGGAGTGGGTGCAACTGGCTTAATTATTCCCTATGAAAGGAAATAAAATGAAACCTTGCTATAGTATATTATACAAGTTGCTCATAAAATAAAATTGACAAGATGCAAACATTGTATAAATCCCACAACCACAATGCACTGTCATTTGTTACCAACTACAGCTTTTACTTATTAATATTTCTGGGTCTTTATAAGGTAATACCCACCTTTATTCTGCCACTTTTTAGAGATGCTTTACTACAAAATGAGCTTCATCACCTGTAAAGAGTATGAAATAGCTTAGATAACAGGGGAGCTGGGATGTCTGATACAATGAGAGGACCAAAACAAAAAAATCTTATGATAAATATTTCCCCCAACTTTACTTACCACCAACGTCAAATCTGCCAGGGACTATGAGCGCTGATAATGTCCTTTCAGATCTTTACCAGACTTCTTGTCACTGATCTACTAGATATGAGGTGTTCCCATCTGAGGCTGGAAGTCATATTGCACTCAGACTACTTACTTGTCTTGGTCACCATTTGGCTTTTAATGTTATGGGTGTAAGTAATAGTATCACTACACAATGTATCTACATGACAGAGCAAGTATGTTTATCACAGGAGCACTCCCTGAATTACTTATGAGAGAGTATGGAGAGCACTGAGCAAATATGAATTTTTGGACCTCTATTCTATTATGAAGGTGGTCTAGTTGTTAAAGCTGCTGTACACTGACTATACAGGAAGGACAAGAGACAGAATAAGTGGTAAAGTATGTTAAAGTTAAAGGGTATCGAACTTAAATTCTGAAATCTAATCCACTTTTCAGCTCTATCATTAATATTCCTATTCCTTTCATCCGAGGTAATAGAAAATGATAGGCAGGACTTAAAAGATTCAGAGAAGAGGCTCAGGGAAGATAAACATCCATAAGTTCAGAGGTTTATACAGAAATTGTCTGAGCTTATCCAAACCTCATTTTTCTAGAAATCAGGCTGGGAATCTTGGAAGTTCAGGCTTTCCTCCAAGATCTCCAGTACTGCCTACTGTCAGCCAGTTTGGAAATACAACACTAGCACCAGTGTATTGGTACTTCTGCTTCTACTCCTGACTGAAACCTGAAATAATTGTAAAAAGATAATCATAGTAATACTTATCACATCAAAAGAGCATCTCATCTTCAATGTAAAGGCAAATGATAACTAATATCACCTCTGTAAGTTAAACAAGTGTTCTTATCCGCATTTTGCAAATTTTTCGTCACAATTTAAAATAGAAAGAATTTCTCTGTACCATCTCATGTCCAGAAATATCTGCTTTGATTCAGTGGGTGAGAGGAAGGGTGAATGACTGGATGTACAATATTAGCACACTTCTCAAAGAGGTTCCTAAATCGCATAGAATTAGCAAACAAATCTACATTTAGTGATACTTAAGGTTGTGGTAGGACACGCCCCATCCACCCCAACCTTAAAAGCATGATAATAAGAAATGAAGGAGAAAGACATATAAGAACATAAGAAAGGCCGTACTGGGTCAGACCAAAGGTCCATCTAGCCCAGTATCTGTCTACCGACAGTGGCCAATGCCAGGTGCCCCAGAGGGAGTGAACCTAACAGGCAATGATCAAGTGATCTCTCTCCTGCCATCCATCTCCATACTCTGACGAACAGAGGCTAGGGACACCATTCTTACCCATCCTGGCTAATAGCCATTTATGGACTTAGCCACCATGAATTTATCCAGTCCCCTTTTAAACATTGTTATAGTCCTAGCCTTCACAACCTCCTCAGGTAAGGAGTTCCACAAGTTGACTGTGCGCTGCGTGAAGAAGAACTTCCTTTTATTTGTTTTAAACCTGCTGCCTATTAATTTCTTTTGGTGACCCCTAGTTCTTGTATTATGGGAATAAGTAAATAACTTTTCCTTATCCACTTTCTCAACATCACTCATGATTTTATATACCTCTATCATGTCCCCCCTTAGTCTTCTCTTTTCCAAACTGAAGAGTCCTAGCCTCTTTAATCTTTCCTCATATGGGACCCTCTCTAAACCCTTAATCATTTTAGTTGCTCTTTTCTGAACCTTTTCTAGTGCTAGAATATCTTTTTTGAGGTGAGGAGACCACATCTGTACACAGTATTCGAGATGTGGGCGAACCATGGATTTATATAAGGGCAATAATATATTCTCAGTCTTATTCTCTATCCCCTTTTTAATGATTCCTAACATCCTGTTTGCTTTTTTGAAATATGCATTTCTTTCCACTTTCATATTGCCTACAACACACTCCAGTGCTCTATAAAGCTGTCACGTCCATCTCCAACAGATACCCACAAGCAATATATACCACAGTTTCAACAAATTTTCTAACAAAAAGTCTTAACAGTGACTTCAGACTTTTTATATCCATTATATCAACAGATCAGTATATCTGACTGTCACTTATTCCAGGCATGATCCCACCTCCCACTGGTGAGTTTCATATCCTGCACTTATTGGCCGCTCATCTTCCAGAAATGGGGCAGCCTCATTCCTGTTGCACTCACCCCTATACTACTTATCCACCTGACCTTCTCACCCCACCTCCAGACTGCTTCTATCTAAATGCCAGTTACTAGCTGCTTTACCTAGTGCTCCCACCTCCAAAATTGACTCCACTCAACTCACCTTGGTCTCCCCAGTCCTTCTCCAGTTGTATTCTTTTGTACAAATGATAGCCTTTTGAACCCTTTCTCCTGCTGCTCAGCCTCACAATGAGTCCACCTTAAGCCTTCCCATTCTTTCCTTTCCAAAGTAGACCCTCTTTCTGGCAGCTGCTCCATCACTTCCCACCCAATTCTTGCTCAACTTACTCTCTTATCTCTGAAAACCATAAAAAGTAATCTTATGTAACATGCCATCTCTTTTTAGAATTCAGTAATAAGGCGGTTAAACCATTCCTACCAACTCTCCCTTATTCACTTCCAGGAACTCAATGATACAGTATGTTAACTTCAGTATTGTTCTAACCAAGAGATGTACAGCTAATAGTCTGTGTACCTTCAAGATACTTGGTCTAATGGTTCCTTTTACAGAATATACAAACACTTCTGGTGTAAATCTACTTTTCGAGCCAATAGTCTGAAAGGTTGAGCAATTTACTGTATGTTGCCCTCTTACAGTTCAGTGCTGGGGAAATTAATTTAATCTTGTCCAGTCTTGAAGCAAGTGTTTGACTAAATGCAATTAGTTTCCTGATACATGAACAAAGCCAGGACAAGATTTAATTACATTTGTAGAAACATGATCTAATGCATAAGGCTGATTTTCTTCCAGTATCTAACGGACCTTGCCAGAATCATTATAGGTAAATCACCCAACATACTAGAGTAATTACTCTTATATTTCTTTTCAAGGATACAATATGTTTTCTAGAGTGTTTTCAAATTTAGCTGCTGGATAACTATGAAAATTTTTGTGGAACCCCTTTTGTGAAAAAGTTTCTATATAATATGACTATCAGCATAGCATTTGCCAGACTGATCAGATCAATAGTTTGAGTTAATCTTGTCTCTGACAGTGGACAGTACTATATGCTTCAAATGAAGATGAAAAAGATGCTATAATGGATAATTATGGAATATCCTGTTAATACAGAAAACTTCTTTCTACCCCCATCATTTAGGATTTTGTTTATTTCACTGAAACAAAAGGGATTATATCCTTTCTAATTATCTATCTAATGTAACTGTAGATGTCCTCATTATTAATATAAATGTCTAATCCTTTTTGAACCCCACTGAGATCATGGCTTCAATTATATTCTGTGGCAGTAAGTTCCATGGGTTAATTATGTGTTGTGGGGGAAAATCTCTCTCTGAGTTTTACATTTGTTGCCTTTCAATTTCATTGAATTTGTTCTTTTAATATGAGAAAGGGCAAAGAGGAGTGCCAAATCTATCTTCTCTGTATCATTATTTTATATAAAACTATCATGTCCCTTTTTATTTGTTTCTTGTCTAAACAGTCCAAATCACTCCTTATTAGTTTAGACTCTCTCCTTGCTTCTAATCATTTTTATTCCACTTCTATGCCTGCCATAGTTTATGCTTCTTTAAATTAAGGGTTAGTCTACACTAGAAGCACTACATCTGGTGAAGATGCTCTATGCCAATGGGAGAGCTCTCTCCCGTCAGCATAATTACTCCATCTCTGTGAGAGGCAGAAGCTTTGTCAATAGGAGAGCATTTCCTACCAACGTAGTGCTGGTGTGGACAGTGCTTAGGTCGCTGTAACTTGCATCACTCAGGGGGGTGGCTTTTTCACACCCCTGAATGACATAAGTTATATCAATTTAAGCAGTAGTGTGAACCTGCCCTTTGTTTCACTAGGATTGGATTTCCATTTGCTGAAGGATAACATTTTGACTCAAATAACCTTTTGAACTTTGTCATATATAATTGTAATTATTTTATCATTAGAATTTCTGTACCCCTCTCTGCCCTGTTTCACAGTCTCACTTAAGCAGAACACAAAACAAATCACATACAAGTAAAACTATATAATTCACAATAATTTAGTAATTTGAAAATTAGCTACATAGTAATATTATATAAATCCAGGTCAAAAATGGTACTGACAACATGGAAGAGGATAAAATGGCAAAATGTAGTCAAGTACCCAGGACTAAGGATTTCAAGATTAGAACTAGAAGGTAGTATGTTAATAGTGAGAGATTCCTCTTATTTAGATTGCAATGTTGATACTTTAATAACTATAATCTCTTTAACTTCATTGACTTCAACAGAACTTGATTAAGTGGAGTTATACTAGGAATACATTAGGCCCAATATTTTTTGGTCATAGTTTCTCATTAATATAAACGCACACTCAAGAGAATGAGCTGAAAACTCTAGACCTGGCTGAAGTGTCTTAGTGTAAATATACAGAAGCATTTATTTTGGTCAAAATATTCTGGTTTTCCAAGGGAAAAAACAAACTGAAAATGATTTCTTTTTGGAAAATGTTTATGGTTTCAATTTAAAAAAATGGCTTTCAATTTCTGATCACTCAAAAATATTACAGAAAGCCAAAAAATTGTCCTGAAAATGGTTTTAGAAAACTGAATTTTTTTCATGGGAAATTTCAAACATCCAATTTCCCTCACACCCACCCAAAAAAAAAGGCAGGGGGCATTTTTCCACCAGCCCTATTCTAGATTATCTCTCAACAAAGGATATAAGGCATAAAGGAAAAACAACCTTATTCTTTACAGCAAGAATTCATATCTTAGGAAAGCAAACATGCTCTCTCTGACTATTTTTGGCCTGTATCTTCTCCCACTGAAATCAATGGGAGCATGAACAGGACCCTTGTGCCATTTATATAACAGTAATTGGTCATAACATACCATGGTCGGTAACAGGAATACTATGTTTTCATTATTCCACAGTTTGGCTTTCTCTCAGAGACAGCCTGCCTATAGTGTTATATTGATTATATACCCAGCCAATTAATCTATTGAGCTTCCCCTTCCTAAGGTATCTTGATAAACAACTATTCTCTCTATATATTAAAATTTAAAAAATCAAGCATCATCTATCCTTCCCATATGATTTAGTCTCTCAAAATATTGAGTCTTTCCCATTCTGTGCCAGAAAAGTAGCAGACAAAAGTTCCAAAGTCAGTCTGCATTCTTTCTTTCCCTTAAATTATTTTAGTGCAGCTTTGTATTTTAGACAACGTTTTGTTCTCCAACCATTCATGAGCAGTGAAGGCCAAGATGTCACTCTTTCAAAAGATTTATGAGTTGAATGAACAGAAGCTGACTGAATGGAAGAAATGGATAGGGCATTCTGGCAGATATGTCTTGGAAGAAAATCAAAGCAAAAAATAAAATAAAGCAATATTTTGGAAACTAAGAACCAATATTTTGAGAGACTAAATTGTTTGGGAAGCAGAGATGACACCTGATTTTATTAATTTAGATAGATAGAGTGGGGGGGGCTTACACAGAAAAATTGATTGGCTAGGTCAGGTGATGCATGTACTAGCTCATCTTTGCCACATTCACCTGTCATTTGCATTTTGTCAGTGTCTCAAAATCAATAATATTATTGCACTTTGCACTTAATGTAACACTTACTTAAGACTCTTAAACAGATTTAATAAAGATGGTCGTGGATAATTACCTGAAATTTACCCAGGAGAAAAATAAGGATAAAGTCTGTGATTAGAACACAGTGGGCAGATTCTCAGATGGTGTGAATTCTCATAGCACCATATTATTTTTCAATTAAAGAGAGTTTTGAACAAAAAAATGTGACTAGCTTTATTTAGAACAAATCTGAGGACATACCATGAAGGCAGCCTTTTACCACTGATAATTCAATTCTTGCTGGCTGTCTCTGAATACTAAAATCTGGAAAGCATGGTGCATCTATGGAGCTATGAGAATTTCCACCAGCTGAGGATCTGCCCCTGGTGTCTAGGTCCCCTGCTCTAACTACAAGGCAGAAAAAGAACCAGATTTAGATAAATGAGTAGATGCACTGAGACAACACCGGGAGGCATATCATCAGCTGGTGTAAATTCCCATAGCTCCATGAAAACGCCAATATTTTTGTGTGCTCAGACACAGCAAAAAAAATGAATTTCATTCTTTGATGAAATTATAACTTTGGTTGATAAAGGTAACTGCACAGATATAATATACTTAGACTTTTGTAAAGCATTTGACTTAGAACCACACAACATTCTGATTTTAAAAATTGGCACAAAACAAATCAATAAAACACATGCCAAATGGATTAAGAGCTGGTTTACTGACAGATCTCAAGGTCATGTCAATAAGGAATCCTCATCAAAGAGGGGTGATTCCAGTGGGGCTCTGCAGGGATCAGTGTTAGGCCCAACATTATCCAACATTTTCATCCATCATCTGGAAGAAAATATAAAACTGATGCTGATAAAATTTGCAAATGTCACAAGGATTGGCAGAGTGGTAAACAGTGAGGAGGACAGGACAGTCAAATAGAGCAATCTGGATCACTTGGTAACCTGGGCCCACTGAAACAAAACATATTTTAATAAAACCAAATGCCAAGTTATACATCTAGGAACAAGGAACTCAGACCATCTCTACAAAATTGTATATGCTCTAAATGTTATACATGTCATCTTGACAATATAGGAAGTAATTAAATAGTTCTCAGATGAAACCAGATTTTCAGCTCTGGGAGGACAAAACAGAAAAGCACTAAAAATTAGCTAACTAGGATATAGGATATAGCTCTAATCAACAACAATAAACTTTGACCCTTCCATACAACTAGCTTAACTGATTCAGGGGTAAAGTTATTTTTCTCTTGTTGAAATTTAACACATTCGTAATTAAATGTATTAGTTTACAAGAAAATCAAGAAGAGCTCTGTGTAAGCTCAAAAGCTTCTCTCTGACCAACAGAATTTGGTCCAATAAAAGATATTACCTCACCCACCTTGTCTCTCTAATATCCTGGGGCCAGCACAGCTACACTGTATACATAATATAATCAATATGATTTTAGCTTTTAGCTTATGAAATTAAGGAGCATGATGGAACTAATTATTGTACTTAAATAGAGAAATAAGCTGCAAATTCATCTTTCATATATTAGGACTGCTTTCTTAGAATTTTATTCACAGTTGTATTCCGTGGATTCCACACCCACTCAATTAACTTTTGAGGACTATTTACAGACAATTTAGGTTGGGATTTTCCACTGAAATTCTATAAGATTTAGGTGCCTAATTCCCTTAGAATTTGGAAAATCCCAGCTGGAATTACATATTATGAGCCAACCTGAGTAACGCAACTGACTTCAACTGGAATTTCACCAGAATTTAAATTGGCCCTATAACTTGACGCGAGTAGAATCAGCTCATGCTACCATCACTCAGATTCTAAGCAGCTCCCTCCAAATAAAAGTACCCAGACCAAATGGGGCCAGGAACAATACCATAACACATCATCTCTTACACTACTAATTAGCTTGACCAGATGTCTCTCTCAATCATTAATCCATCCCAGCAGGATACAGCTACAGGTATAGCTCTCAAAACCCTGCATGCCAGCAGAGATGCTTGGATCTTATTATCCAATATACTTTTTAAAGCTCAGCTTTTTATTTTCAGATATGGCAAAGTTTAGCTTTGGTGCCTAAAATACGGAGAACAAAGGGCCTCCTGATCCTGTACCATAGAAGTCAATGGGAGTTTTGCTCAGGCTGTCGGATCAGAAGCTGAAAAACAATAGACACTAGACCATAAACAAGGTACATTCATTGACAGTTGGTCCTTTTATATTAGAGATATGGCAAGTTTGTTCTCTTGCTTTTTGCAATGGTTATTGAACCTCTAGCAGCGGGTATAACAGACTAACTGACAATAAAGAGTGATGGGATCATTGACAGCACAAAACAATTGCTGTATATACCAATGAAATATTATTTCTCTTATCTCCCAGCTCCTATATTCCCTGCATTAATTAATTCTCCAGACAGATCTGGATAATTCTATGGTTATAAAATTAATTACAGCAAATCTGAAGCTATGCTATTAGCATTCTCCAAACAACTAAAAGACAAAATTTCTGTTTTCCATTTTGATGTAGCCTTTTGGGACACAAATACTTGGAAATTCCTAACATATCTTAGCTCTTCACATAAAACTTTCTCTGGATCCTTGTAAAAAGTTTAAGCACTGAGGCAGATGTTCTTCGCAATGCTAGGCCATATTAACACAATTAAAATTAGCTAACCCTCCCCAGACTACATAACCTATTTTTATGCGATCCACAATTATTTCCATTTTTAAAATGCTACATTTATTTTCTGTGTGTTTGGGAAGACAAACTCAGGAATATGCTTTAAAAACTTCTTGATTTGAGATTCCCTAACTTTTAGTTGCTTTATCAAGCTACCCAGCCTCATGCCTTAGTTTATTAGATGGCAAAACCCAAATCCATTGTCTCAGGGTATAGAGAGGGGGGCCATCTAAGTGCATTTAGTCCAAAAATGTGTCCCCCAAAAGAACTCCCTTTAAAGTCAATGGAAAGACTTCTGTTTTCTTCATGATGTAGCCCATAGCTTCAGAGATTATTCTATAAAGTGCAGACATGAATAAGTTAAACAGTACTCTGAGGATTTGGAGATCTGTCCAGTTCAGAGCTGGTATTAAAGATAAAATAATCTCATTTACCCCTCTGTAGGATATCAGTTTTATAGTGCAACTGATAAAAGTTTGGTCCACACGCTAAAAATGAATGATTTATTATTCTTTTCTCAGTTTATCTAATTCTTACATAAGAACGGCCATACTGGGTCAGACCAAAGATCCATCTAGCCCAGTATCTTGTCTTCCAACAGTGGCCAATACCAGGTGCCCCAGAGGGAATGAACAGAACAGGTAATCATCAAGTGATAATCAACTGTGACTAAGGTTTATGATTTCAAAAAGGCCAACTTTAATAAATTAAGGCAACTACTTAGGGAAGTGCATTGGGCTAACATACTTAGGGATCTAAAGGCAGATGACGCCTGGGATTATTTCAAGTTGAAGTTGCACGAGCTGTCCGAGGCCTGTATCCCGAGAAAGGGAAAACGGATAGTAGGCAGGAGATTTAGATCTAGCTGGATGAGCGGGCGTCTCAAAGGGGTGATTAAGAAAAAACAGAAAGCGTACAAAGAATGGAAGAGGGGAGGGATCAGCAAGGAAACCTACCTTATTGAGGTCAGAGCATGTAGGGATGCAGTGAGAAAGGCCAAAAGCCGTGTAGAGTTGGACCTTGCGAGGGGAATTAAATCCAATAGTAAGAGGTTTTATAGCCATATAAATAGGAAGAAAACAAAGAAAGAGGAAGTGGGACCGCTGAAGAATGTAGATGGAGTGGAGATTAAGGATAATCTAGGCATGGCACAATATCTAAATGAATACTTTGCGTCGGTCTTTAATAAGGCTAATGAAGGGCTTAGAAATAGAGTGAGCAGGACAGAGGGGAATAAAGGAGGGGGGATTGACATTACAGCATCGGAGGTGGAAGCCAAACTTGACCAGCTAAATGAGACTAAATCGGGCGGACCGGATGATCTTCATCCTAGAATATTGAAGGAACTGGCACGAGAAATTGCAAGCCCCTTAACGATAATTTTTAATGAATCTGTAAACTCGGGGGTGGTACCGTTGGACTGGAAAATAGCTAATGTGGTTCCTATTTTCAAGAAGGGGGAAAAAAGTGACCCGGGTAACTACAGGCCTGTTAGTTTAACATCTGTAGTATGCAAAGTCTTGGAAAAAAATTTGAAGGAGAAAGTAGTTAAGGACCTTGAGGCGAATGGCAATTGGGACAAATTACAACATGGATTTACGAAAGGCAGATCGTGCCAAACCAACCTGATCTCCTTCTTTGAGAAAGTAACAGACCTTCTAGATAAAGGAAATGCGGTGGATCTAATATACCTCGATTTTAGTAAAGCGTTTGATACTGTGCCGCATGAGGAATTATTGGTTAAATTGGAAAAAATGGGGATCGATATGAAAATCCAGAGGTGGATAAAGAACTGGTTAAAGGGTAGACTGCAGCGGGTAGTACTGAAAGGTGAACTGTCAGGTTGGAGGGAGGTCACCAGTGGGGTTCCTCAAGGTTCGGTTTTGGGTCCGATTTTATTTAATCTGTTTATTACTGACCTCGGAACCGAATGTAGGAGTGGGCTGATAAAGTTTGCGGATGACACAAAGTTGGGAGGTATTGCCAATTCGGAGAAGGATCGGGATATTCTGCAGGGAGACTTGGATGACCTTGTAAATTGGAGTAATAGTAATAGGATGAGATTTAATAGTGAGAAGTGTAAGGTGATGCATTTAGGGATGACTAACAAGAATTTTAGTTATAAGCTGGGGACGCATAGGTTGGAAGTGACGGAGGAGGAGAAGGACCTCGGAGTCCTGGTTGATCGCAGGATGACTATGAGTCGTCAATGTGACGTGGCTGTGAAAAAAGCTAATGCGATCTTGGGATGCATTAGGCGAGGTATTTCTAGTAGGGACAAGGAGGTGCTGCTTCCGTTATACAAGGCGCTGGTGAGACCTCATTTGGAGTACTGTGTGCAGTTCTGGTCTCCTATGTTTAAAAAGGATGAACTCAAACTGGAACGGGTACAGAGAAGGGCCACTAGGATGATCCGAGGAATGGAAAACCTTTCCTATGAAAGGAGACTCGAGGAGCTCGGTTTGTTTAGCCTAACCAAAAGAAGGCTGAGGGGGGATATGATTGCTCTCTTTAAATATATCAGAGGGATAAATACCAGGGAGGGAGAGGAATTATTTCAGCTCAGTACTAATGTGGACACGAGAACGAATGGATATAAACTGGCCGTGGGGAAGTTTAGGCTTGAAATTAGACGAAGGTTTCTAACCGTCAGAGGGGTGAAATTTTGGAACAGCCTTCCGAGGGAAACGGTGGGGACAAAAGACCTCCCTGGCTTCAAGATTAGGCTAGATAAGTTCATGGAGGGAATGGTTTGATGGGATAACGTGATTTTAGTCAATTAGGCAATAACGTGCCATCGCTGGTAAAATGAGGGTCTGGCTGGAGATTCTTGCCTGTATGCTCGGGGATCTACTGATCGCCATATTTGGGGTCGGGAAGGAATTTTCCTCCAGGGTAGATTGGCAGAGGCCCTGGAGGTTTTTCGCCTTCCTCCGCAGCATAGGGCAGGGGTCGCAAGCTGGAGGATTCTCTGCGACTTGAAGTCTTTAAATCACGATCTGGAGACTTCAACAGCTGAGTTAAGGGAAAGTGGGTGGGTCAGCTTTTGTGGCCTGCATCATGCGGGAGGTCAGACTAGATGACCAAAATGGTCCCTTCTGACCTTAAAGTCGATGAGTCTATGAGTCTAAGTGATCCATTCCCTATTGCCCATTCCCAGCTTCTGGCAAACAGATGCTAGGGACACCATGCCTGCCCATCCTGGCTAATAGCCATTGATGGCCCTATCCTCCATGAACTTAGCTAGTTCTTTTTTGAACCCTGCTATAGTCTTGGCCTTCACAACATCCTCTGGCAAGAAGTTCCACAGGTTGACTGTGGGTTCTGTGAAAAAATGCTTCCTTTTGTTTTAAACCTGCTGCCTATTAATTTTATTTGGTGACCCCTAGTTATTGTGTTATTAGAAGGAGTAAATAACACTTCCTTATTTACTTTCTCCACACCTGTCACGATTTTATAAACCTCTATCATATCCCCCCTTATTTGTCTCTTTTCCAAGCTGAAAAGCCCCAGTCTTATTAATCTCTCCTCATATAGCAGCCATTCCATACCCCTAATCATTTTTGTTGCCCTTTTCTGAACCTTTTCCAATTCCAATACATCTTTTTTGAGATGAGGCAACCACACCTGCATGCATATTCAAGATGTGGTCATACTATGGATTTATATAGAGGCAATATGATATTTTCTGTCTTATTATCGATCACTTTTTTAATGATTCCCAACATTGTGTTTTCTTTTTTGACTGCCGCTGCACATTAAGTGGATGTTTTCAGAGAACTATCCACAATGACTCCAAGATCTCTTTCTTGAGTGATAACAGCTAATTTAGACCCCATCATTTTATATTTTCCAATGTGCATTACCTTGCATTTATCAACACTGAATTTCATCTACCATTTTGTTGCCCAGTCACTCAGTTTTGTGAGATCCTTTTGTGCTCTTTGCAGTCTGCTTAACTTAACTATCTTGAATAGTTTCATATAATCTTCAAATTTTGCCATCTCACTGTTTACCTCTTTTTCCAGATCATTTATGAATATGTTGAATAGGACTGGTCCCACTGCAGACCCCTAGGGTACACCACTATTTACCTCTCTCTATTCTGAAAACTGATCATTTATTCCTACCCTTTGTTTCCTATCTTTTAACCAGCTACCAATCCATAAGAGGACCTTCCCTCTTATCCCATGACAGCTTACTTTGCTTAAAAGCCTTTGGTGCAGGACCCTGTCAAAGGATTTCTGAAAATCTAAGTATACGATATCCACTGGATCCCCTTGTCCACATCCTTGTTGACCCCCTGAAATAATTCTAGTAGACTGGTGAGGCATGATTTCCCTTTACAAAAAACATGTTGACTCTTCCCCAACAAATTATATTCGTCTACGTGTCTGACAATTTTGTTCTTTACTATAGTTTCAACCAGTTTGCCTGGTATCGAAGTCAGGCTTACTGACCTTTAATTGCCAGGATCACCTCTGGAGCCCCTTTTAAAAATTGGCATCACGTTAGTTACCCTCCAGTCATTTAGTACAAAAGCTGATTTAAATGATACATTACAAACTACAGTTGGTAGTTCTGCAATTTCACATTTGAGTTCCTTCAGAACTCTTGGGTGAATACCATCTGGTCCTGGTGACTTATTACTGTTTAATTTATCAATTTGTTCCAAAACCTCCTCTAATGACACCTGAATCTGGGATAGTTCCTCAGATTTATCACCTAAAAAGAATGGCTCAGGTTTGGGAATCTCCCCCACATCTTCTTTCATTACTTTTGAATTTTTCAAGGGGAAATGTTTCAATCCTGAAATAGCACTTTACATATCTACACATAAAGAACTATGTTATATAGAAGGAGAAAACTAATCTGAGTGCTAGTAAAAGAAAATTCTTCCCAATCAAAATATCCTTGCTTGATGGAAATGTGTTTAAAAATGTATCTGGAAAAAAGTACAAAGCATTACTGAGTATGTTACCAAGCAACCACTCTTTACGGCAAATGAGAAACTAATACTGGATATCCAATTAATGATGCTATGTAACAAAAATCTTACTGATATACAATAATGTGCTACTTCTTGTAATCTCATAAGAGATCCAATACAAAATCCAATTTCAACTGCACCTAACAGCAGATAAAACTGAAAAATTCACACCAAATGGATGGGGTATTTGTTGGGAGAATTGAGAACACAGAGGTGCTTTACTGAAGTCTTGAATTTGAGCAACTCTAACTATTTCCTGAGAGGAGATAAAGTTATGCATCAGAAGTATTACTGAGTTTACAATAACTATACAGTACCAGAGTCATGAATCCTTGAATCCTCACTAGTATAATCTAAAGTAATTTCCTTAAATGATTGTACAATGAATCTAACTCCCATGATTAAATGAACAATGGTGCTGTAAAAATGGACCACTAAAGGCTCAAAATATAGCTAAAGAATATAATGTCCATACTGGAAATGGAAAAAATACTGCTTTGTGAATGATTAAATGAAAAAGTTTAATGATATTTGGAAATCGGCTATGAAGGAACATAGTATAAGGAAGAGTTAAGAAACATAACAGGTCAATAAAATGAGCTTCCCACAGGTTATCCTGGAGATGTAGGTGAAATCCTGACCCCACTGAAGTCAATGGCAAAACTCAGAGACTTCAATGGAACCAGGCTTTCACTGATAATGGATATCCATACCAGGGATTGCTGTCTTTGGACCAGAAAGAACAAAAGATTGATGCTATAGTGCAGTGGTTAGGACACTCAGCTATCATGTGAGAGACCAAATTCAACTACAATGACTATTTGAGTATTTTATACAAAGTGGAACAGATTCAACAGGAGAGATTAAGAGAAACCAACCCTCATAGCCCAGTGGTTAGGGCACTCACATGGAAGACCTGGGTTCAAGTCCCTGCTCTGCATCAGGCAGACTGGAGATTTGAACCTCAGTCTCCTATATTCCCTGTGAATATAAGGGGAGATCCCAGAACCACCAGTTCCAACTGTGTTGTGCATGTGGCCCAATCCAGAAGACATGCTCTAAAATTGCCTCTGAGCATATGTACACTTCGGGTCCTGCAGGCAAGATAGGCAAGAGAACACCTAGTGGTGAATCCTACTGGGGTTTGCTCAGGTGCCGAGCTGCTTGCTGGTGTTAGAATGAGGCAGCTTTGTGCATGCCCACCAGCAGAAATGTAGGCATGCAAGGAACTTTACTAGTGGAAATTCAGTCACCTAGGGAATTTAAGGCAGCAGTTAATTAGGGGTTTGTAGGATCTAATTTTGGACTTTGGCACCTAAAGTGGAAAATAAACACTTAAGTACGCCTTGTGAATCCCACACAAAGAGAGGCTACAGTGGCTGTCTGAGCACCTTCAGGCCTGGTGGACACACAGAATTGTACCGATGTAAGCTATTTTGGTTAGATTTGGGGAGGGGGTTACCAAAATAGTTATACCTGTACAAAGCTTCACAGTGTCACCCATTTTCTTGAGGTATATCTCTGCCTCTTATCACTAATCAGCAAATTGGGCACTGTTTGGAGGAAGTCTCTTCCATCTCATTAACAAATTCTTTTTAAAGCAGAAATATTTTCTTTTCTAAGCCTGAGAGCCTAATTGTTAACATCATGTTCATAGGATTTCTTTGGAAAAATTCTAAAGCTTCTCTCATTTACTTTCCCAATTGGAAAAAAAATTCTAAACTTAAGAATTTTCCTAACTAAACCAAACTACATTTTGGTAGTTGAGATGAGATGAGGGTGGCCTTTTCCAGACAAGTGAAAAGGAACATTTTTTGCTCCAAATCTCCTAGTAAAAAGCACTCTATATGATCTTTTATCACTTTTATCTGCAGCATGCCTTGATCTGCAATGAGTCATTAGAGGTCAAACCTAATTCTTAAGTTCTAAGCGTGAAAAAGTTCAAGAACCCGTAGTACAAACAAAAAATTAGAGGAAGTTGAAACATCTATTGAAAGAAATGGGGAGGGTGTGAGAAAACAAAATCAGGTTGTGAAAAGTGTCCCAAGTTCATTTATGAGTTAAGACTGCAGTGCTGGGAGAGTGGGAAATCACACTCTCCCTGCTTTGGGGTGAAAAACAGTATTGAGAAGCACTCACATCCGATCACATAGTTCAGATACTGAGGCAAAGATCAAACTAATATTTTGCACAAAGTGGGCCAGCTTGTATTGGGACAGTTCTATTTAGTGCAAGAAAAAGTGGGAGATATATCACAGGACCATAACACAGCACATGGTAATGTTGGTGCTTTCCACTAGAAGTAATAATTAGTTATAATAGTGATAGAAAATACTATTCTCTTTTACCATAAAGACAGGTCCAGCAGATAGGGCATTAGATGGAGACTCAGAGTACCTTGGTTCTTTTCCTGGCTCTACTACTGACCTTCTATGTGACCTGGAGTGAGTCACTTCATCTCTCCAGGCTTCCATTTCCTCTGACACTCTGTCAGTTTTGCCTATTTAAATGGTTAGTCCTTCAGAGCAGGGACTGTCTTGTCCAATATGAGCAAACAATGCCCAGCACAATGGGGCTCTGATCTCATTTGTGGCTTCTGTGTGATACTGTAATAAAAGCTAACAATAGTAATAGCCTAACATTGGACCAAATCCTCAGCTCTTCTTCCTAAACTAAACCAAAACTATTTTAATGGTTCAGAGTCTCCACTTGTCCATCTTGGGTTTACTGTTACATTCTTAATTAATTTCTTAGACTTTTCTGGGCTTGTACTATTCAAATCTTGAGAGTTCCTGAGCTTCCCCAGTTTGGAGGCATGCAATGAATGGTGGGGCTTCCACTAGCCAGGGAAGCCAGAGATCATGCAAGATGGCATTAAAGCAAATGATTCAGACCTGACAGCCAGGCAGCCCTACTGCTGAAAGTCTGGCTGACTTCCATCTTGACCCCGATGGAAATAATGATGTTGGGGTCAGGAACAGAACATTGCAGGAGGAAAAGACAACGAGAAGACGACGACAATGACTGGACTGTACTAAGAGGAAAATGATGAAGTCAGAACTTATAAAGAATGGCTTTCAGGGAAGAGAGACGGATTTGTTTGAGAGAGAAGAAGAAAGAAAGCAGCATGCATCACAAAGAAGAGGAAAGGAGAAAGAATTCAAAAAATTCAGCTAAGAAGGAATAATCCTCAGGTCAGCATCCAAGTAGCTTCTTTGAACTGCTGAACAATTTGAGGTGTGAAGCCTCCACTACTCAGATTCTGTGAAGGCTTTCCCTGCACCCACAGCCCTGTCTGGCTGGGCATGGGCAAAGAGGAAATGCTACCCTCTTCACTTCCCAGAGCCCTGAGAGTGGGCAGGAAATCTCAACCCTATTTTCTGCTGCCAGCTCTCTACCATTACTAGGAGAGGACATGTGCTGCTCCTGCAGAGATAAAGCAAGCCCAAACAGAGCCTGAGTTCAGGTCTGGGACTGGCCTAAGGAGCAGCCCATGTTTGTGTGGTGCTTCTGACCCTGCATGTAAGAATTGGCCACTACCCAAAGGAAAGGAATTGCCTTAGTTAGGGGAAAAGGAACCATGGCTGAAGGGGCAGATGAGACTGTAACCGATGGTGGAAGAGTTCCTTTTAGGCATCATTAGGCATTAATGTCATATCACCACTGACGTCTTGTTGTTTTCCCCCCAATGAAATTGGGGTTTGCCTGTACTAATAAAGGAATTGGGATAAATCTGAGTGATTTTGGGGTCAATTCCGGACTCTCCAAAAGTTGTAAGAATTTTAAACAACCTACCAAGAGGGGAGCTCCCACCATAGACATTTACTCTTCAATACAGCAGATGGAAACTATATCTGTATGCTAAAACTGGCCTATAGCATTTTGAAATGTATTCTTGACAATATCAGGGATGGTTATACAATGTCAAAGGTCCCATTTGTGACTCAGAGATCCCCCCATGCTGTTTTGCCACCGGCACTACTTGCCACCAAGAAACCATTCCTCATTCAAGACAAGAGAGAGGCTGTATATTTTGTTAAATGATAGAATCATCTTGACTTACACCTATTACTGATTAGTTCAAATTTTGAAGTCTTGCTCCTGCATAGTTTTATTTATTTATTTTCTGGCCCCCTGTCCCATGACACAGGTCAAGTTACAAAAGTTTAATAATAACCCTGTCCCATGGCAGAGGTCAGCATCCATTGATTCCAGAGGCTGCTGTTACAGAGAATCAAAGAAAAGAAAAGAAAAGAAAAGAAAAGAAAAGAAAAGAAAAGAAAAGAAAAGGCTGCCTCAGATAGAAGGAGAAGCAGAGAAGCGCTATTGGTGCTATTTCAGATTTTGATGGGTGGGGGCAACTTTAACCATAGTTCCAGTGGCTACTTAGGCACTTGAAAACTCTAGGTTGTTTTTTTTTCAGATAATAACTTAGAAATAATCTGATAGAGCACTTTAGTCTTCTTGATATTAAGAGTGAAACCAAGACATGTGTAAGCATCAGCAAACACATTCAAGATAGTTTGAAGATCTTTCTCAGAGTGGGCAAAGATTGCGTTGTCATCAGCATACTGAAGTTCCACAATAGATGTTGTGGAAATCTTACTCTTGGCTTTCAGCCTGCTAAGCCTGAACAGCTTTCCATCCATTCTGTAAATGATTTCAACACCAGCTGTAAACTTCCTAGCAATTAGGTAAAGAATGACGGCAATAAAAACCACAAACATGGTTGGAGCGATGATACAGCTCTGTTTGACTCCTGTTTGTACTTTGAAAGGTTCACTCTGGGAGCCAGTGCTGCTCAGAACAGTCGCTTTCATGTTAGCATGAAGCAATTTTAGGACATTGATGTATTTATCAGGACATCCAACCTTAGAAAGTACATTCCAGAGGGCACGGTGATTCACTGAATCAAAGACTTTAGTTAGATCAATAAAAGTCATGTACAGTGGTCGGTTTTGCTCCCGACACTTTTCTTGCAGCTGCCGTGCTGTGAAGATCATATCTGCAGTTCCACGACATGGTCGGAAACCACTCTGTGACTCTGGTAAAATTTCTTCTGACAGGAGCAGAAGGCGGGTTGCAAGGATCCGCTCCAGAACTTTGCCTGCAATGGCTAGGAGGAAGATACCATGATAATTTGCAGAATCCACTTTATCCCCTTTCTTGAAGAGGGTGACAATCAGGGCATCCCTCATTTCACTGGGTACCTCCTCCTTTATCCAGATTTTAAGGATAAGCAGGTAAAGCAGCCGAATTAGCTCTGGTCCACCATCTTTAACGATTTCTGTGGGGATCCCATCTAGATCTGCTGCCTTGTTGTTCTTCATCTGCTTGGTGGCATTGTGTACCTCATACAAATTGGGAGGGTCTCCGAGCTCATCCCTAAATGGTCGTTGAGGGATTTTCTCAAGGACTTCATCTGCAACCATAGAATTACGGTTAAGGAGATCTTCAAAATGTTCTTTCCAGCGAGAATTGATGGCTTCACTGTCCTTCAGAAGTGTGGCTCCATCCTTTGTGCAAAGAGGATTCATACCATGATGAATTGGCCCATAAACAACCTTGGTGGCACTAAAGAAACCACATGTATTGTGGATGTCCACTAGATGTTGGAGTTCTTGTGCTTTCTCAGTCCACCATTTGTTCTTGAGTTATCTGGTTTTACGTTGGACTTCCACCCTCGCCTTGGCATGGGCTTTCTATTACAATTATTGTTGTTCTGCCAAGCACAAAATGCCATTCTCTGCTGATTGATGTGTTGCTCAATTTCAGCATCATTCTCATCAAACCAGTCCTTATGTTTTCTGGTTTGGTAGCCTATGGTTTCCTCACAGGCATTGATGATTACTGCTTTCAACTGGCTCCAATGTTCCTCAATTTCTTCCGGAAACTCTGATGGGAGCTTTTCATCTAAGACTGCTTGGAAGTGGTCATGCTTAATAGGGTCCTTCAAATCTTGAACCTTCAACTTGCACCTGACCTGCTTCCTTTGCAGCCTCCATTTGGGAGTGATCTTAATTTTCATTGTGGATCGAATAAGGCGGTGATCAGTCCAACAGTCATCAGCACTTGTCATTGCTCTTGTGAGAAGTTCGTCACTACAATCTCGGGCACAAACTATGACGTAGTCAAGGAGATGCCAGTGCTTTGACCGTGGGTGTCTCCAAGATGTTTTAAACTTTTCCTTTTGTCGGAAAAGAGTGTTTGTAATAATAAGATCGTGTTCAGCACACTTGGGTCAGGAGCAGAATTCCATTTGAATTGCTTTGGCCAACTCCTTCTTTCCACAGGTCTGAGTCTCATCCAACACGTTCACTGAAATCCCCCAGAAGGATGATCTTGTCTTCTGTATGGGTCTCCAAAAAAATGGTTTCCAACTGAGAATAAAAATCTTCCTTTACATTCTCATCGGCATCCAGTGTTGGTCCATAGGCGCTCACAATAGTTGCCTGTTGATTTTTGGTGAGCCTCAGTCGGGAGTCATAAACCACTCATTGATGCCAACTGGTACCTCAGAGAGGCACCTTATGAGCTTGTTCTTTATAGCAAAGCCAACTCCATGCAATTGGGGTTCATCTATAGATTTTCCCTTCCAGAAGTAGGTGTATCCTCCTTTTTCCTCCCTCACCTACCCTTCATCAGCTCTTCTAGTTTCAGACAAAGCAGCAATATTGATGTTAAACCGACTCAATTCACAAGCAATAATGGCTGTACATCGCTCTGGTCGGTTGCTGTTTGAGTTGTCCATCAGGGTACATACGTACCGAGTTCCAAAGTTGAAAAGTTTCTTACATTTGCTGTATCCAATTCCTATATAAAGAAAGAAAAATAAATAAATATTAGACCCACTCAGCTCTAATACTAACATGCTCTGACATCTTGTGTCAAGTTACTGAAGGGACACTGGTTAAGTTTAGAATTTTAATGTATATTCCTACTTTGTTACTAACTCTTGACTACAACAATTAAAACAACTGTAGAAAAATTTTAGATTACTTTCTATCATTCTTTTTGCAGCTCACCAAGCTTGGAATAGATCATTTAACTTTTGGAAACATCCTACTAGGGCAAGGCCCCGTGAGTTCATACTACACCTGCCTGGGGCTCTATGGGTTTTACCCCACTACAAATAATGGACTAGAAACTGACTTTAAACAGGAGGGAAAGTGACGCTTTTAAGTCACTTTCACAGTATTGTTAACCCCAAATATTCAAAAATCATGAATCAGGCTCACAAAAAAATCATGAGGTTGGCTTTAAAATCATGAGATTATGTAAAAATAATAGCTTTTATGTTCTTTTTTTTGCCTTCTGCTTTTTGAGCCTTTAGGGTGCACTGGGATCACATTTTGAAGCTTTCTCCACAGCCACGAGGGCTAGAAACTTCATTTTTCTTTAAGAATGAAGGCTGAAATTATCACATATATACTTGACTCCAGGAGCTGTGGCTTTAAGGAAAACAATTATCATGAGGCTCATGACAAAATCATAAGAGTTGGCAACACTGCTTTCACTTCTGTTTAAAAGCTAGTTATTTTACAAAAGTAAACAAACAACACTACAGTGAATGAGATGTGATTCTCACAGGAGAATATTTAAAACTAAACACCAAGAAAATTCGACATTTTAAAGTTGAGAACAAAATTGACACTTTGTGGTATATCAGGGCCACAGTAGGCAGGAAAGGAAAATAAACAGGCACAAGAGCTTTGGGGATCTCTTCCTCTTAATAAAAGTTGGAGGGTCAAATCTTCTAGTCCGTAAAACTTCTACTGCCATCGGTGCCTCCACTCATAGATATTAACATGTGCTCAATAACTATATACTTCATATTTAAAAATCTGAGCCAGGCTATGCATTTTATATACATTGTCTCAGGGACTACATTTTTTGGTATATTCTGAACAGTGCTGAGCACACGGATGGTGCCCAGTGAATAATACAAATCATGACAATAATCATCGACTTTATAGATGCAATTTCTGTTCTTTGTTCTGGAATTGGCCTGAATACAGCTGAAACCCTAAGAATTTGAGGCATAAACACATCTGATATTCATATGACACTTTCTCATGCCTTCCTTTTTTCAAACTCAGAACGAAAAATGACGAAACAAAATGGTTTTCAGTTAAAAATGTAAAATTTCACAGCGGCCATTGCTGTACAACCCAGACTGGGGCAGAACATGCCACCCTTTGGGGGTTAAGTGATCTCCTCTCACCTGACTCTCATTCTTTCTTTCTTTCTTCTCTTGCACCAGCAGACTTTGTCACCTGATTGTGTCACAACTCACTACCCTGTAGCGTGATTATTGTGCAGCAGAGGGATTTGAGTTCCTGCAAAAATGGCACACACTCACTTCAGGGGAGTAGGACATTCTGCTAACTATGATTAAATACTATTTGTATTAACCCTTTCAATATTGGGATCCAGCCCATTGTCTTCAAGTTTTACTCGAATAAGGACTTCAGAACTTGGCCTATTGAAATTAACCATGAGAATCAACCGACTGTATGTAGATATTTCAACTATACTAGTTCCCAATATAGTTTAGACCAAGGTTCATTTTTTTTCTTGTTATTGGTTGATTTCTTATCCAAAAACCTGCTGACCCTGCATTGTGAATATTTGGCATTGAGTAAAAATAGGGTGAACTTTTGCATATTTATAACACAAACTCAGAATACAGATTCATAATTCAATATGTTACAAGATATCAAAATAAGTAACAAACTTAGACTGAGTGCCTTCAAGAGGGCTATGCCATGAAAAGTTATAGAATGTGGTTACTAACCTAATTAATTCATTTCCATATAATTATCAGATAATCTAGGACACTGTAGCCAAATTATCTAAAGTATTTGCTTCTAGTAATTGTATCTGAATTTTGTTTTTCCATTTCTCTTTCAGTTTCTTTTGTTTATTTTCTTCTTCTATCATCTGTTTTCATTTTCCTTCAGGCATTACCAGTTTTCCTTCATCTGTCTTTCTATTTCAAAGTTTTATAAGCATATAGCAGGTTGTTAGTCATCAACTGTAATTAGAAATAGCAGCAGACAGCCAAATTCACTCACATTTAATGAGGCACAGAACACTCCTGTTAGGGAAGGGACTGGAGTTTACAGCATGACCTACTTTCTCCTTCACCATTATTCAGGTGCACTTCTCTTTACCATTTACACAGATTATTTCTGGCTAAATAATCTCTCCCCTTCAGTTCTTAAGAAGATACTTAATAGTTTCTTATCATGAAAGAACATTTTAAGCTAGTCCATAAATCTTCTTGCAACCTACATTAATAGTTTCTAATGCATCTTTTGAGGGCTTATTTAAAAGATGTTCTGGTGAAATAAAGAAATCTACTAATCTGATTTAACTATTAGAGTAGCCAGATGTATTTTGTCAAAAAGGTTTTAGGAAAAAGGTTTTAATGCCCATAATTTTTGTTCATCCTCAAGAAAAACTAAACCTCACTCTTACAAGTCCTGGTGAGCTAGATGGTTGAAAATCTATATTTAATTCACTCCAAATCCTCCAAAAGTGCCGACATGGCCTGTCAAAATTCCCTCACCCAAAATATCGGTAGTCTAAAGCCTTGCAAAAAATATATAACAGGAAGTGTGTTGCAATACTGCCACTCAGTGGTGAAGGTGGATGAAAGAAATGACAAGAAGATGGAGGACAGGTATCTGGGTCCTTTTGATATTCATACTCACGTTTGGGAGACTGATATTCAAATTTATCCAAGTAGCATGATTTTAAATTCCATAAAGTCCAATGTATCTAATAAAGAAAGAGGATGATAATGCATGAGAGAGTTTAAATAGAACTTATTACAGGATGTATGAAGTGACCATTTCTCTACATCAAATATGAGCCCATGTTTTACCCCAGGTCTATAATATTAAGGCGACTTAATAGAGTTGCTCGGCAACATCTGACAAAAAGTTAGAAAGCAATAAGAAAATGAGGAAAAGTAGGTTTTTCCATACTTCCTTCATTTTCAAATTTTCCTGAGAGAAAATCATAATTTGCTGACTGGACAATTTTGAACCAGGATTTTTCCTATGAAAATTCCCATAGGAAAAATTCCAATTTTCCAGCCTGCTATACTCAAAGAAAAATCATAAAATCAATCTGAAAACCTGTGTAGATCACAGATTTAATTTGAACACAAAAAGAAATCACTTAACAGACCAAATTCTGCACCAGCTGCAGTTTCCAGATGATTTATGATGATTTAATGTACAGTACATTGCATAGTCTAGTCTTGAGATGACAAAGGCACAGCTGATAGCTGCAAGGTCTAAGAGAAAGTGGTAGCAGTCTCCTAGCTATCCCCAGATGGGGAAAAAAGCTGACTCGGTTGTAGCTGGTACCTACTCTTCTAATAGCATGTAAGAGTCTCACCAGATGCAAACCTGAACAAAAGGCAGTCGCATACACCTTCAGTCAAAGGGGAAGAAATTGCTTCCACTGTCTCTTCTGACTACTTCTTTCATCCAACCACCACCACCTCAGTTTTACATGAACTTAAGCTCAGCCATGGCCCAATTTCTCCCAGCTACTGAGTAACGCAATCAGTGACTACAGGCAGGTCAGTAGAGATCATGATTTAAATCTGGATGCTGTAACCCATGTTTCATCACACAAACATGAGAGCAGCTACAATGAAACGTAACAGATTCCTCATTTTCAAAGGAAAAATGTGTGGCAGATTCCATCCTTTCCTAGTTAATTTGGGCAAAGTAAAGAATAAACCAAATCATGTTTATATGTTATTTGTGTGCGTGTTTACACCCACACGTAAAATTAGGAAAATACTGTTTTAACTACGATGCTTCCGTAAGGCTGTATTAGGAAGAAAACCTTTACTGAAGGATTAAAATTTGAAATCCTATGTGCACAAATGGTAGGAATACAACATAATTTCTATTTGGACCTTTTGATAGATGACCCTTTCTCTTTCCCCCTAGGCTTCTGTCACACAGGCACTGTCAAGTACATTGTAAGCCTTCAGGCCTTAATTCCTCTCTTGTACTATATACCTCCCCATCCCCTGAGCCATTAAATAGCTCCAGGGCTATGCCTCCAGGGTACTTATCTTATTGCTAACTTTTTTTCCTCTTAAATATTCTAAAAGCCAGATGGTGAGGGTAACATTCACTTCCTTGGATTTAATCTGCTTGGATAGGAATAACCTTCAGTCTGGATGATTTTTAACAGTAAATAATGAATTTATTCAGTGCTACAGACAAACCAGACTGACTTCTAGACAGAATCAACAACTATTTCAAAAACCTGCCCATAGTTACAAAGCATTTGCAATTCAGCTGGCTGCAATGAACAGTTATAAAACGCTGAACTGTCATTTAAAATGCAATACACCGCCGATGCTCCTGACAATGCAAATGAAGGCATTTTTACCTCTAATATTATTACTAATATTTCTGTTAGGGCCCTCATGGTCTTAAGACCCATATCCACTCAAGACAAAGGGGCATGTCTATTCCCAATGTGCCTGCAGATTTAGCCCCACTGTCTGGACAGCCACAGACCGCCAGGAGACACTAGATGGAGAATCCAAATAATGAGCTAAGAAAAACATCTTGGGTTCATCTCAAATGAAGTATTGTTTACTAGAAGAGAGAGCTTCACAGGAGTCTGATTTAGTTTTTGCCGATATGGAAAGATGACAATGCAAACATCAAATGGAAAGCTGCAGACAAAGCCAAACGTTGCATTGCAAAAGACCTGCAGAACTGCAATTGTCATCATGTAAAAAGTCACTCACATTGCAAATGGAAACATGGCACAGTATGGAACTTGGTTAAGAGTAGTTACCTGAGCCAGGAGCTTGTTGCAGTACCTACAATGGAGAGTGAATGTTACTAGGCAGCTGGTCTATTAAGCAATAGACGTAAAGGGCAGGATTCTAGTAAGCTTGTATAACTTCCCATGATGCTCTATACGTTTTGACCAGGGAGCTGCTTTTCTCTTGTTATTTAGTAAGTCTACTTCTGTACCAGGCCAACCTGTCTTCTGAATATGTCAATCTGCTATGACTTTCAGGATACTCAGACAATATATTTGCCTACAAGTAAATAAAGCAAACAACTGAACACTCAAAATGTGTCAAGTTATGAGCACACACGTGGCCACCCAACTCACAGGTGCAGTTGCAAAAATTTCACACATATGTTAGTGTCCTGGGGTGCTCATTTACCGCAGGTGGTGCCTCCTCCCGGCTGTTCTGGAGATTAGCTCTTTTCCAGATCTAACGCCTCCCCTTGCAGACTCTCCACTTGTTGTCCTCGATCTCACTCTGCAGCCCCTCTCTCACTTCAGGAGCTGCAATTTCCTCTTCATGACTCGGCCCTCTGACCAGGTCACTATGTGGTGTCCCCTTCCAGGATATAGAGTCTCACTTGACCTGCTGTCCAGGCAATGCCACTCTGTCAGTGGCTGATGGGGGAACCCAAGCCTGCCCACGTCTCTGGGTTCCAGCCCAGGGACCCTACAACATGCAGCCAAGGTCTGTTCAGTCCCCAACCTGGCTGTTCACTCCCTGGGCTGCTTCCTATTATCCTCCCACAGGCTCACTTCTCCACCCTTCTCTCTTCAGGTACAGATTTCCCTCAGGGCCAGTCTCCCAGGCTCCCACTCTTTCCCTGAGTTCCCCCCATTCCTCTCTAATGCACAGAAGGTGGCTGCAGACTTCCTCACTGCCCATTTCTTACCAGCTTCCTGGCTTTGTACTAGCCTAACCCACACCTGCTTAGCTGAGCTTCATCTTCCAATCAGGGGCTGCTTCTCCAGCATAAGCCCCTCATGTGTGGCCTGTTACACTTCTTGGCCCTTTCTCAGCTTCCCTACTCTTTCAGGGCTGCTGTGGGGTGAAGACCCGATCAAAATTAGGTACCACGATTTCACACAACTCATACCTAGCATCTTTGTAAATCTACCCAATACTACTTACTTTAAAAATGCAAAAGAATACCTGGGCAAAATTCTGGTCTCATTTGCTCTCTGGTTTCACTGCACTGGCTGGCTGGCTGGCATGCAGAGAAGTCAAGCAGGGAGACTCCACAATTCCCTGTGCAATGCATATAGGGGCATTGTAGCATTGTGAACCATGAAGGCAGACCAGTCATAAAAACATCTTTCAGTCACAAAACAGTTTTATCTTAGGTGGTTTCTAACTATTTCCATGACAAGATGAATATTTTACTTAACAGGATGGCATGGATATGCCCAAGGAATCAGGATACATGACCTGGATATTTTTAGATTGACCCTAAACTGACAAGGTTTGAATTGAAGGACAGAATTTTGCAGGCAGTGAATACAGAATGACTCCTAGATTGTGTGTTGAATTCTGTATATTCCATCTTTGCCATTTAAGATTAATCCTCTCAAAAATGGAGGAGTGGCTTAGAATTGGGTTACAAGCACCTAGACTCGCTGTAGCCAGAAGTTGAGAATAAGGCTGGATCAGTGCCTCCTTTCAAAATAAATTGGGCATCATAGAGTATATTCTGCGGCTGAGATTTTGCCTGCTGTACATAAACTTTAAAGATGCTACAGCATTTTTCTTAAGAGAAAGGGTTTGCCCCAATGTTCTCTCAATACACCATAGTGCCCTTTGTTGTGCAGGTGTCACTCTCCACTCTAGAATTTTACTGGTACCCAAATGTTTATAGTTTGCAAAGTGAGTGAAAGGCAAGTGTAAATGTAAATAATATATCGTGATATACGCTGTAGTATGTTTTGAAATTTTCCTTTGCAGAGCAAACAAAATTGAAAGATGAATAATACTGACTTTAATTGTTTTTACATCTTTATATGGGAGTTTATAATCCCATCAAGATTCTTCTCCCATCTCTTTGATTTAGTGTAAAGAAGGTTCTCACGGCACAACTTTAGAAGAAGAATGCGATAAGAAAGTTCTAAAAAATATTCTTTCCCTTTCCCCGAGAGATTTGTCAGAATTACAATCACAACTACTTGCTGGAAGCATTTTAAAAAGCCCATTGCTGTGTATTACAAGATATAGGCTTGCCATTTTGTTGAGATTTTATAGATTATATAGAATCGTATTCATGACTCCTGGAATATATGACTTCTAGAACAGTTTACAAAACAATCAGTTTCCTATATTATCAAACTTTATGCCAAGTTAGAATTTTCCCTTACATAGTATCATATCTATTATGAAAGTTTCAGGAAAAGCAGATCTTATCTTCACATCCTACAATCTTCATGTAGCTTGCCAGAAGACACTGCAGTAGAGTATGATGATTTTAGCCTTGAATTCCAACCCTAAAAGGAGACAGAGACACACTATCAAATAAACCTGAATGAATAGGCTTTATCAGACTATCTGTTTTAAAAAGTCAGCATAATTTTCAAATGCAGGCCAGCAAAATCAAGATGAAATCTGTATAATGCCCATAAACAATACAGTGTATTATTCTCTCTCATACAGATACATGTATTCCTTAGATTTATAGTGTAATTTATAGAAATGAAAAATGCAACCCATCCTCACATGTAAAATATATTTCATACCCCAACATATGTAGTTTTTAAAACAAACCAATAGGAAAACCACTCCATTTCACCTAGAAAAGGGAATCAAGCTATTGTTTACATATACTTTTGATTGCATATTATCAGTGTCCCTATGTTCCCCCTATGCACCAAGTCCATGAACATGCATAGATAGCATGGTGACCACATTTTTCTTGCCTCTAGTCACAAAAAATGTGTCTAAGAATACTGTAGAGGATTCCATGTTTCCAGTTTTCTGTGGAAACTATTTCTTCAAAAATGAAGCAGATACAATTGGAAATCTATAAGATATTTGTCTGCGTAAGAATGACATTTGAAAGGTATATAATGTAGCACTTACCCTTAATCTTGCCACTAATGTATGTTATGTCTACACTACGAAATTAGGTCGATTTTATAGAAGTCGATTTTTTAGAATTCGATTTTATACAGTCTATTGCGTATGTCCACACTAAGCGCATTAAGTCAGTGGAGTGCGTCCTCACTACCGCTGCTAGCATCAACTTACAGAGCGGTGCACTGTGGGTAGCTATCCCACAGTTCCCGCAGTCTCCGCTACCCATTGAAATTCTGAGTTAAGCTCCCAGTACCTGATGGGGCAAAAACTTTGTCGCGGGTGGTTTTGGGTACATGTCATCAGGCCCCCCTCCCTCCCTCCTTCCATGAAAGCAATGGCAGACAATCGTTTCGCGTCTTTTTTCTGGGGTCCCTTCCGCCAGACCCGCTCAGCCCGCTGCCTGCCAGAATGATCAGAACCCCAGGCAGGAAGCGGGCTGAGCGGGGCTGACAGATGGAGCCACAGACCGGCAGTGGGCTGAGTGGCTCAGCCCACTGCTGGTCTGGGGCTCCATCCACCGGCTCCTGCCAACCGGGGTCCCGCTCAGCTGGCAGACCTCGGTGAGATCGATCAGGGGTGCCTGGACAGACATGGCTATCCTCCTCTTAGAGGACCGAATGTGAGTGACTCCAGGTCATTCTCTTCTTTAAGTTTTGTCTCATGGAGATTCGGTCCTGCCTGGAATATCATGCGAGCTGGAGGCTTCTGCCTCAGGCTGCTCTCCCAGCCAGCATTACCACACGGTCGCACCTACCGCAGCCTGCCCTTTGCTCCCATGGCTCGTGAAGCCTGGACAGTAGTAAGGAGCAGTTCAACTTGTGGAATGACAAATCCAGAATGAAGGATTGCACTCTATGGGCCACATTAAGATTATTTCAGAGTCCTAGATATCCCACAGTTCCCGCAGTCTCCGCTACCCATTGAAATTCTGAGTTAAGAATTTAGTCCCTATAAAAGGTTTCATGAAAATTTTCCGCCACCCCTAACAAAAATGTTAATTTATCAGAGCAGCTGAAAGGGTAAGGAACCCGGGACTATAACTTAGAGAGAGCTTCCATATTATTTAACTCATAATTGATATAATTCAAAGTAAAATTTCACAGCGTGGTCTGTTCTAAGGCACAGCAATTCTTTCCTGGCCTCTGCCACTGAATGCCTCCATGCATTACGCTGTGCCCTATCAGTGCGGGAGGACTGCATGAGCTCAGAAAACATGTAATTGCGAGTGCATTTTTTTCGCCTTCTAATCTGCGATAACCCCAGGGACGGAGATGACGGGGGAGCGTAGAAACATTCTGGGGGGACTGCATGGTCACCTGTGCTGCTGAGTGCGCCACGCTGGCCAAACAGGGAATGAAATTCAAAAGTTCCCGGGGCTTTTCCTGTGTACCTGGCTAGTGCATCTGAGTTCAAAGTGCTGTCCAGAGCGGTCACAATGGAGCACTCTGGGATAGCTCCTGGAGGCCAATACCATCAAATTACATCCACACTGCCCCAAATTCGACCCAGCGATGTCGATTTCAGCGCTAATCCGCTCATCGGGGAGGAGTACAGAAATCAATTTTAAGTGCCCTTTAAGTCAACTAAAATGGCTTCGTTGGTGGACGGGTGCAGGGTTAAATCGATCTAACGCTGCTAAATTCGACCTAAACTCGTAGTGTAGACCAGGGCTAAATCTACATATCTAAAAGAATATATTCAGTAGCTGCCATTTTTCCCAATGATAATAATGGCTCAAGATACCCTCAATTTCTTTTTATTCAAAGTAGAATTTTCAGAAGTGTCTAAATAACTTAGGATCCTAAGTCCCATTTTCAAAAGTGACTTATCACTTTTAAAAGTGGGACTTAAGAGGTTTTGAAAATTTTACCCTAGATTTCATGACAAAACTTCCTCATGTCACAACAGTAGAATATAGTGAGCATGTAATTCACCCCTCTAAATGTAACTGATTTTACCTGGGCAATTCATGAGAATAGTAGACAAGTCAATGATTACTTAGAATAATAAAACAATAAATAACAGAAACAATAATACTTCATCCAGGTATTTCATTCCAAAATATACGTCATTCTTTTTTATCTCATAATACCGAGCCAAATTTATCCTTGATGTTATGCCATTATAGTCATAGTGTTATAGTATATTAGAGATGAATTTGGTTCATTGGCTTATTAAGAAGCAGTTTCTGTCTTTACAGGTTAATTATGGGCAGGTGCGAGTCATAGCACTTGCATATCTAACTAATTTGCAGGCACAATCAGGCAGATGTATATTGCTCTCAGTTAAGCCTGCAGAAGTTATTAATATTATGTTTTATTTGTATTGCAACAACACCCAAAGGCCTCAATCTGGATCAGCCCCCCATTGTGCTAGGCACAAAAAGACCTTGTTCCGGTCCAAAGAGCTTACAAACTATAAAGAATAAGCTGAGATGACTCTTTTGAAAAGCAAAACCCCTCTGTATTAGGGCTGTGGTGGCAAATATGATCAGAGTTGGGCATGGGTGGGTGTCCTGGACCTCTGCCTAATAGGTCAAAAACTAGGAGCTAGTGTTGGTGGTTATATTGAGTATTTGTCCCCAGTTGTTTCTTTCTGGAAGGCTACAATTTTGGTCTTGAGTGGGGTGCAGTATACATTCTAGATGACCCTGCAAATTACTAGTACATAACAATACAATAATCAAATAATTCTAACAGGCTACCCTAGCCTCAAGATACTTGTCCAGGAAGACCATAATTAGAATGATGATGAATAATTATCTGTATAATCAGTTTGGATAATTTGCTACTCTATTAAGATGACACTTAGGTCATCTGGTCAGTTTTATCCCTAAATTTAATTTTTTTCTAAAACAAGATAGAAGTGTTTTCATGATTTTTATTAATTCCAATTAAAATAGTCTTTTATTGCATGTAAACATTCTCCTGCATTGTTCGCACTCCAGACACTGCAGCCTTGGGCTAGCTTGAGACACAAAAAGTGACACAGACTAGAAGATTATTAGAAGCAAAGTGAAATTGGCTGGAGCGTTATTCATTGTCCAAGATAAATGTAGTGTAAAAAATGGGGGGGGAGGGGGAATAGACAGCACTGGTGGAGACGAGCAAATTAGATGTTTAATGTTTTAGTTTGACTAATCTGAGGGGTGATTAGGAACACAGGTAAGGAAATGAATTTTGCAAAATATAACAGTGTCATTAAGTTCTAAATAAGCTTTCCTAAAATTCTTTCACAGTCCCTCCCAACCAACAGGAAAAGACAGAGAAAATGCTAGTTGAGACTGCTAGCAGATCAACAACTATAGAAAGTAGTTCAACAAGGTCATGCCCATCTTCTCATGATGTGTTTTCTTCAATCAGCAACAGTAAAGTTCAAGATTTTTGTTTTTCAACACATGTTGTATTCATCAAATGTGGTACATTTCACACGATTGCCTCATAATTTCAATGACTGTGCTGCAGTCAGGCAAATATAGAAAGTGGGATACTGGAGGAAAGAGAGAATGTCCTGGTTCTGGAGCAAAAGAGGCTTAAAGGTAATTACCTACAGTATTTTTATAGCTAGCAATTAGAGATTTAACACCTTTATTTGGAATAATACTTTGGGCAGAATGTGTGACTGAACAAAATGTGGGAAGACAAATAGTTATGGGTCTAGGAACTAGAATAGGACGCAGGAGACCTGGATTAAATTCCCACCTCTGGAACAGAATTCCCATGTGACCTTGAGCTAATCACTTAGGCCTGGTCCAAAGCCTATTGAGGTCAATGGGAAGATTTCAATTGACTTCAATGGGCATTGGATCAGGACCTTGCTTTGGAAATGGGGGATAATACTTCCTTATCTCACAGGGTGCTGTGGTGATAAAATGCTTGTGAGGTTGCTCAGATACTGTAGCACAGTGATAAGGGGCCATACAAGTACCTAGATGATGTATAATTAGACAGATAGATAAGGTACACAAGAGAGTGATGCCAGCTGGGATAAATTTAGCATAGATTCTATTGGCTAATCTAGAAAGAAGCTCTTCTTAAAATGCATTTGATAAACTTCTTCCTGCAATCTCTGAGGGCCACTGATTACATCTCAGTTGTATTAATGCATTGGACACTCATGGTGACTCAATAATTTGTACTAAGATGCACTCTGTCCAGCTACCAACTACAGGAGAAGAGTCTGGTAACACTGGTCTACAATTTTTGAGAAGTCGTCTGCTTCAGAGATAAAATGTGCTATTTATTATGTATTTTGATGTGCTGAATTCAAATATGACAATTAAAACAACTGATTGGCTACTGTTTCTAAGATATTTAAGTTTTTACATTTTATGTCTATGTATATTGTGTAGATAGTAGAGTTTTAATCATAAATTGTAAACCTACGTCTTTTCATGTGTTTATGGTTGCTTTACATGATAATATTTCACCTGTCCTGTTTATGTAACACTTTAAAAATCAGCAAAAGGGTTATATAAATAAAATTTATTATGAAACAAAAGGCAAAAAACTATTCTGTACATAGTTTAGTCCTATTCAGTGTCTACTCGGCGCTTCTTGGCTTGTCTCTTGTATTCATTAAATGGAGCATCTCTTGTCACTGTCCAGCAATAGTCTGCAAGCATTGATGGGCTCCATTTGCCCTGATAGCGTTTCTCCATTGTTGCAATGTCCTGGTGAAATCGCTCGCCGTGCTCGTCGCTCACTGCTCCGCAGTTCGGTGGAAAAAAATCTAGATGAGAGTGAAAAAAATGTATCTTTAGTGACATGTTGCAACCAAGGCTTTTGTATGCCTTGAGGAGGTTTTCCACCAACAACCTGTACTTGTCTGCCTTGTTGTTTCCGAGAAAATGTATTGCCACTAACTGGAAGGCTTTCCAGGCCGTCTTTTCCTTGCCACGCAGTGCATGGTCAAATGCATCATCTCGAAGAAGTTCACGAATCTGAGGACCAATAAAGACACCTTCCTTTATCTTAGCTTCACTTAACCTTGGAAATTTTCCACGGAGGTACTTGAAAGCTGCTTGTGTTTTTGTCAATGGCCTTGACAAAGTTCTTCATCAGACCCAGCTTGATGTGTAAGGGTGGTAACAAAATCTTCCTTGATTCAACAAGTGGTGGATGCTGAACACTTTTCCTCCCAGGCTCCAATGACTGTTGGAGTGGCCAATCTTTCTTGATGTAGTGGGAATCTCTTGCACGACTATCCCATTCGCAGAGAAAACAGCAGTACTTTGTGTATCCAGTCTGCAGACCAAGCAAGAGAGCAACAACCTTCAAATCGCCACAAAGCTGCCACTGATGTTGGTCCTAGTTTATGCACCTCAAAAGTTGTTTCATGTTGTCATAGGTTTCCTTCATATGGACTGCATGACCAACTGGAATTGATGGCAAAACATTGCCATTATGCAGTAAAACAGCTTTAAGACTCGTCTTTGATGAATCAATGAACAGTCTCCACTCATCTGGATGGTGAACGATGTTGAGGGCTGCCATCACACCATCGATGTTGTTGCAGGCTACAAGATCACCTTCCATGAAGAAGAATGGGACAAGATCCTTTTGACGGTCACGGAAGATGGAAACCCTAACATCACCTGCCAGGAGATTCCACTGCTGTAGTCTGGAGCCCAACAGCTCTGCCTTACTCTTGGGTAGTTCCAAATCCCTGACAAGGTCATTCAGTTCACCTTGTGTTATCAGGTGTGGGTCAGAGGAGGAGGAGGATGGGAGAAAATGTGGGTCATGTGACATTGATGGTTCAGGACCAGAAGTTTCATCCTCTTCCTCTTCCTCATCTGACTCAAGTGAGAATGATTCTGGTGCATCAGGAACCGGCAGTCCTTCTCCATGGGGTACTGGGCGTATAGCTGATGGAATGTTTGGATAATGCACAGTCCACTTTTTCTTCTTTGACACACCTTTCCCAACTGGAGGCACCATGCAGAAGTAACAATTGCTGGTATGATCTGTTGGCGCTCTCCAAATCATTGGCACTGCAAAAGGCATAGATTTCCTTTTCCTGTTCAACCACTGGCGAAGATTTGTTGCACAAGTGTTGCAGCATATGTGTGGGGCCTACCTCTTGTCCTGATCTCCAATTTTGCAGCCAAAATAAAGGTGATAGGCTTTCTTAACCATAGTGCTTATACTGCACTTTTGTGATGCAAAAGTCACTTCACCACAAACATAGCAGAAGTTCTCTGCACTGTTCACACAAGTACGAGGCATCTCTGCTCACTTTGGCTAAACAGAAATGTGTCCCTTTGCAAAATCAAACACTGACAAATAAGAGAGCACGACACTGTATGATTTCTAGAGCTGATATAGGGCAATTTGTTCAGCAGAGTGATGTAAGCTTCGTTATGATTGCATCATCCATGACTTCTAGGAATAACATGATGCAATTCATATCATGTATGACACAATACCAGCTTCAGATTGCATCATTCATTGTTTTGCCTAAAAAGCAAGTACTCTCCAAACCCAGTCATAGATTTATTCATAGATCCAGTCAAAGATGTATTTTAGTCATTTCTGGTTTAAATTGAGATCCCTTCCCTTTATAACTCACTTATCCTCCGCCATTCCCAAGTCAAGGGTCGTATATACTGACCCAATAGCATATCTTGAAAACTAGAGCCAATCAACAATTTTAAGCATCATTTTCGTTCTCAGTGACCCAGAATTAGTAAAGTTTGACTACATTTATTTCAGAAGCATTTTGGCTGTAGAGCAGTGTAATTGACCAATAGACTCAACTGCATAGCCACCTGTTTGTGGACATAATAAACAGGGGGTCATCATCTGCACCCAACTCCTCAAAAAGGAGCAAGTAAGCAAGATAATACATGGAGATATACCTATCTCAGAACTGGAAGGGGCCTTGAAAGGTCATCGAGTCCAGCCCTCTGCCTTCACTAGCAGGACCAAGTACTGATTTTGTCCCAGAACCCTAAGTGGCCCCCTCAAGGATTGAACTCACAACCTTTGGTTTAGCAGGCCAATGCTCAAACCACTGAGCTATCCCTCCCCCAAGGAAGATTTTTGCCCCAGATCCCTAAATGGCACCCCCAAGGGTTGAATTCACAACCATGGGTTTAGCAGGCCAATGCTCAAACCACTGAGCTATCCCTCCCCCTGATGATAACCTCCACTGTACAGATGATACAAATTTACCACAACAAGGAAAACAGAAAGATTACAGACTGACTTGTTAACCTGGTGAATTTGTGGAACTATATTTTGGGCAGTAATTGACTCACTGAAGCAGATGCACAGTATGCGAAACTCACCCTGCAGTATTCATCCAGAAAGTCTTTTGGAATCTGCTATATGCAGACAGACCCCTGAGCCTGTCCAGAACCCCACTGCAGTCAATGGGGCTCGACATGGACAGAGGATTCTACCTGTCTGGAGCAACTTGCAGAAGTGGAATCTTAGTTTGCAACTGGAAAGGCATGTAAAGGCTCCTCTTCTCTTCTAGTAATTTAAAATAATAAAAGAATTTTAAACGTTCCACTAATCAACAAAAATACCTACAAAGAAAACTTTACTTACCATACATCTCTAATTAACATGTATCAATTCAAGCAAGGCTGAACAAAATTTTTACTTACAAAAAAAAAAAAAAGCAGAATCAAATACAGTCAGACATATGCTATTCCTGTCTGGAGAGGTCAGTTAAATGTCAAAAGTGTGACTAAAAGCTGAGTACATATTATTTAACATTTAATAGTTATACCCTGTAAGCTGACATCTATTATATCTAACTGATGTACTTCATAACCACCACAGAAAGAGAATTAATAAAATATTTACTAAACAACCATGGTACATTAGTTATAACTAGTTTAAAAAAAAAAACACTTACAGAAATAGCATGAATTGGAACTAGATTCCTCTTATTTAAGCATGTTTTGATGTGAATGAATAAAGCATCAGCAGATAAAATACCTACTAAGGCTCTGGGATACACATTGAAGCTTGACAGAATATTACCATATGAATGAATTAGAAAAAAAATACTGTATATTTAAAAGATTTTTTTTATCTTTGTCTAGTAATGTCTGATACTACATGAGTTGAGTTCAGAATAGTACATGAGTTCCTTTGAGATCTACTTAATAAAAATAAAATTGCACGTTTTGAAAGCTTTGGTGTAGCTTCTGGCAGATAGACTGTAAACTCAACAGAGTTCATCACAGGCCACCTGATGTCTGCTGAATAGTGGCTAATAATAAAGTAAGTATATGAAAGACAGTGTCTCTAGTGCTTTTCTACTTGAAAATCCCCTGCTGAATCATAGAAAGTGTGTGTTTTATAGGCACAAATCCTTCTTTACAGTATATATACACACCATGCAGAGCATTCTACTTACTATAAAAGGGCCAGACTCTGATATCCTCACTGACGGTGAATAACATCTTATTTCTCAAGTGGTCCCATTGAAGTAAATGGAACTATTCATGGAACAAGGTGCTACTCAAACATGAGTAAGAATCTCAGAATCTGTCCCAAAATAAATAAAATAGCTGAAAGCAACCCCAACATTAGATGTTTATGTAAGCCAATAAAAAACAGCAATAACAAAACAAGGTACAGTGTAAATTATTGTACTGATGTAATGGTAATCAGATTTTAATCAAGTAATTAAAATATGGTTCCAAAGGCTATTCAATGTATTTACATTTACTTCTAAATGGGTTTTTTTCCCATACTGAAGTTTTGACAAAGGAACCAGTCTATTGTGCTTTTATGAATTTATTAAAAGAATAAGCAAACAGATATGTTTCTAGAGGATAATAGGGTAATATGTAATAGCCAACATGGATTTGTCAAGAACAAATCATGCCAAACCAACCTAATTTCCCTCTTTGACAGGGTTACTGGCCTAGTGGATAGAGGGGGAGCTTTAGTCATGATATATCTTTATTTTAGTAAGGCTTTTGACACAGTCGCATATGACATTCTCATAAGCAAACTAGGGAAACGTGGTCTAGATGATATTACTAAAAGGTGGGTGCATACCTGATTGAAAAAACATATTCAAGGAGTAGTTATCAATGATTTACTGTCAAACTGGAAGGACAAATCTAGTGTGACAACACAGGAGTCTGGGTCTGGTACTAGTCAATACTTTCATTAATGAGTTGGATAATGAAGTGGAGAGCATGCTTATAAAGTTAGCAGATGACACCAAGCTGGAAGGATTTTGTAAGCACTTTGGAGGACAGGATTGCAATTCAAAATGGCATTGACAAACTGGACAACTGCTCTGAAATCAACAAGATTAAATTCAATAAAGACAAGTGCAAAGGAAGAAAAAAACAAATGTACAGCTACAGAATGGAGAATAATTGGCTGAAATGGATCTGAGGGTTATAATGGATCACAAATCGAATATGAGCCAACACTGTGATGCAACTGCAAAAAAGCTTAATATCATTGGGGTTTTTAATAGTAATACCATATGTAAAATACAAGAGGTAATTGTTCCACTGTACTCTGCTTCAGTTGAAGTGAAGTGTCCAGTGTTGGGTGCCACACTTTAAAAAAAGGTGTGGACAAATTGGAGACAGTCCAGAGGAGAGATTAAATAAAATGAAAAGGTTTCGAAAACCTGACATATGAGGATACGTTAAAAAAAGTGGGCATGATTAGTCATGAGAAAAGAAGACTGATAGTGGACCTGACAACAGCCTTCAAATATGTTAAGGACTGTTATGAAGAGGACAGTGATCAATTGTTCTCCATCTCTACTGAAGTTAGGACAAGTAGTAATGGGCCTAATCTGCAACAGGTTAGGTTATAATTATCTAGATCAGTGGTTCCCAAACTTGTTCCTCCAGGCTTCGCTGCGGCCAGTACGTCCCTTGGCTCGCGCCGCTTCCAGCAGCTCCCATTGGCCTGGAGCAGTGAACCGCAGCCACTGGGAGCCGTGATCGGCTGAACCTGCGGACGTGGCAGGTAAACAAACTGGCCCGGCCTGCCAGGGGCTTTCCCTGCACAAGCGGCGGAACAAGTTTGGGAACCACTGATCTATTATAGGTTAGATGTTAGGAAGAACTTTCTAACTATAAGACTAGTTAAGCACTGGAATAGACTTCCAAGGGAGATTGTGGATTCCCCATCATTGGAGGTTTTTACGAGCAGGTTGGACAAACACCTGTTAGGGATGGTCTAGGTTACTTGGTCCTGCCTTAATGCAGGGGGCTGGACTACATGACCTCTCAAGATCCCTTCCAGCCCTACATTTCTATGATTCTATGAAGCCAAGCAAATATGTCACTAATTTTACTTCTAATTACCCTAAATTAATTAAATACAACACAATGCAATGACGAAATCAAGGTTACAATTGAAATTTGATGGATAGATCAATGGTTCAGTTTATCTGAATGAAATACTACAATGAGTAAGTAAATCAATTTATACGGTTAACAAGAATTATTTCAATACTTTACAGGAAAGTTAAGGAAGAAAGTCTCTCTTTTAATCTAATCAGTTGGACTAAGAGTCTGCCAAAGACAGAAGGATGACTTTTACCTTTGTTTTAAGGAAACACAACTCTGAAAAGGATTTTTTCATAGCTTCCCACTTTGATGTTCCTCCTAAATTGTCTCTGAACATAAAACCTATGTTAAATTTTATTACTTAGCTTTGGCCTGGTCTACGCTAGAAAATTAGGTTGATATAACTACGTCACTCAGGGGTATGAAAATTCCACACCCCTGAGTGACACAGTTAAACCGACCTAACCCCCAGTATAGACAGCGCTAGGTCAATGGCAGAATTTTCCCATCAACCTAGCTACCACCTCTCGAGAAGGTGGAGTTTCTACGTCAATGGGAGAAGCCCTCCCATCAGTGTAGGTAACATCTTCACTGAAGCAGTACAGCAGCGCCACTATAGCGTTTTAAGTGTAGACAAGCCTTTATTCTCTTTCCCATACCAACACAGTATCTGCAACTTTCTCATATTTTTTCACAGGTTCAGAAATTATTCTTAAATCAGGTACTTAGTAGCTTTGAAATAGCATACTTTTAATACAAAATAATTAGATAAAGCTAGGGAGAGTTGCTGTCTATTTAGGGAAACACACACACACACACACAATTGGAATGTTTGAGAATACAATAGAATTCTACACAAAACCACTTTCATGACGACTTCTTAGAGTCTCTAACTCATGTGACTGATCTTAGTTGAGAACTAGTTCTGATATTTCAAATAACTTGAGCTAGTTTTGCAGATGGTGAAGGGATCAGTCTCTTCTCTCTCTTAGTTGTAGACTTGAGACTTGGTTTAGCTGTTGGTCAGAGTCTTTCACTTCTTCTCTGGATGGGTGGTCCAGGGAAGAGAGAAGAATACAACTTCAGGTGTCATAATTGATGCAAAAGAGACTCTTCCCCCTTCCTTCCACATAGTTAGAGTCTTCTGTAGGTTTCAGTGTCCCTGTACTCCACCTCAGGGACTACTCTTGTCCAGTTATAGCTCAACATGAACCAATAATTTGATATCTCAATCTGAGGTTGACATTTTCTTGCAAAATCCATTGTGACCACAAGCAGATGCTCTCTTTGTAAGCAGGACACGTGAGAGGTCAATGGGAGAAGGAGCTGGCAAAAGACTTCCATATAACAGAATAAGGCCCATTATCACTTTACTAAATATAATTAATGGTTCATTGTCAATTATCCTTTCACATGTTTCCACTCATTCCTTGTGACAGTGAGTATAACAAGGAAAAAGGGACTCAAAGTGGGGCCAACCCCAAGGTGAGTGCATGGCCTAGGTCAGTGCCTTTCACCTAAAATCAAAGCTGATTTAGCATGCCTTATTAATAGTAAATTTGTTTAGCATTGACCAAATAAAGTTATCCATGCCCAATCTCAGATCTGGCCAGTGTTCCCTAAAGGATAAAACATATCTACATTCATCTCACTGACACCTTTGGATCTTCAGAATCAAAGATATTTTCTTTCCTGTGCTCTCTCCCACTTGTGAAAAGAATCCATTCACCTTTATGCTTTGGGCTATTGGTAGCTACCTGGACAGAACACTGTCTTTCTACTAGGCCTATGAGCTCTCAACTATCCTGCACTCATATGACCAAGAATCAGCAGAGAACAACTTCTATTGGCACCTTATAAAGGCTTCAAACCCACAGAATGCCAGCATTTTACCAGCACCAGGACCCAGTGAGGACTTAGCCTTCACAGTTTCAGTCTCTTAGCATCAGTCAGCAAACAATGGCAGCCACAGCACCTGTAGCTCCCTCAGAAGCCTGGGAGAGAGAAATGGGCATTCTAGATCCTGTCCCTGGTTCCCATAGGTCTAAAGCCAGTGTTTCTGGCGGATCAGGCCCCAGGAAATTCATTGCCCAACCACACAAACCCTCCTCCACCAGGCCTCTGAACAAGACTGCTAACAGCTTCTGATTCCATAGAAAGTAAAAACAGTTACACCAGGAACTCCCATCTTGACTGACGACTATGTTTCCAATTATAACTCTTACCACTTGTTCTATTTTTTGCCTTCTCCCACTGTACCCCTCTCCACCTTCTATTGCCTAGCTTGACTTATACCTTCCCAAAATGCATCTCATCATTCTCTTACTTCTCTGCCTCCATTATTTTACCCATCTCTTTCTCCCTTACCTTCCATTTCCAATGACCTCCGGCACCTCTTTTCTCCCCTTACCCTTGATTTAATCATGCTTCTCCCTAAAAAAAACCCACTGTAGAGGGCTAAGCTGGGCTCATCCCTCTCCGGGGCAGCAGGGGACCACTCCGCCTCGTTATGTCCTCACCGTTGAGGAGTCTCTCACTGGGGTGACTAGGGACATACCAAAAAAACAGTTATTCGTGCCCAACCATGGATGGTGAGTGCCAGTGGGGTGGCAGCTCAGGCCCTCGGGCAGAGCTGAGCAACAATTCTACAATTACCAATCCCAGGCCCTAGCTCAGGGTGGGCAACAGTGGGCATGATTAGTCATGAGAAAAGAAGACTGATAGTGGACCTGACAACAGCCTTCAAATATGTTAAGGACTGTTATGAAGAGGGCCTGGGAGAGGGGGAGACTGCCACCCATGAGTTGGATGGCAGGGGGGCGCAGGCCCTCCCACTCCACTGTGTCCCGGCCCAAGGCCCTAGCAGCAGCAAAAGGCCTACTACTGAGTCAGTGGGGATCCTGGCCGCAACACACTGACATTTTCACTGGCAGTGCTGCAGCCAGACTAGGGTTGGCTGCCCCTGGGCCACTTCCTAACTCCTCCTCTAGAGGTACCTGAGTCAGGACAGTGTCCTCAGGGGGTTTAACAAAGTGGCATTTGGCGGGACACTACTGAAAGTATCAATTCAGTACAAATTGCTTAGAGCAGAGCAATCACAGCCCAAGGCTGGGGGTCCTTCACTACTAAGGCACACCAAACCGGCCAAACAGAGAGGACTTCAGTTTTACCCCACTGGCTAGTCAGAAGTCATACAAGCAATTCCCTCAGACACTCCAATTTCCCAGTATTACCACCAGTGCCACTCCTTATGGGGATGAATGGTTATGAAAACCAATACCCCAGTAAAAAAAAATAATAATAATAAGGTTCTCCCGATCCCAAAGGACCAAGCCCCAGACCCACGTCAATATACCAGTCAGATCTTATCCAGAAATCACACTGTTCCCAATCCTTTAGAATCTAAAATCTAAAGGTTTATTCATAAAAAGAAAGAAATATAGATAAGAGTTAAAATTGTTTAAATGGAATCAAATACATACAATAATTGCAAAGTTCTTAGTTCAGGCTTGTTTCAGACTTGATGGGATTATTGCTGATTTAAACCAATCAAGTCTCTGAAGTACAAACATCCCACCTTGGATGGGTTGTTCAGTCCTTTGTTCAGAGCTTCAGCTTCAAGCACAGTTCCTCCAGAGGTCAGAAGCAGGCCTGAAGACAAAATGGAGGGGTTTCCAGGGCCTTTTATATCCTCTGCCATGTGGAAGGACCCCTTTGTTCTTACAGTGGAAAATCACAGCAGCAAGATGGAGTTTGGAGTCACATGGGCAAGTCACATGTCCATGCATGACTCAGTTTGCAGGCGGCAGCTATTGCTCACATGCTACCTTGAACATTCCCAGGAAGGCTCCTCAGATGTGGATTGGAGTCTCCCAAGGCCCATTGTCAGTTAAGTGTTTCTTGATTGGGCACTTATTCAGAATAGTCCTTTCTCAAGAAGCTGACCAAATGCTTCATTGATGCTACTTAGAATCAAACACATTGAGATACAAGTATATAGCCAATATTCATGACTTCAAATACAAAAATGATACACACATACAGACAGCATAATCATAACCAGCAAATTACAACCTTTTTCATAGACACCTTACTTGACCTCCTTTGTACAAGATTTGGTGCAACTATAGGACCTTGGTTGCAACAATGATCTATACGGTCACAGTTCATGTCAATAATGTCACGGGGGGGGTCAAGCACCATGGGGTCCTCAGGATCACTGGCAAGGAGTAGGCTTGGCAGCTCCTCCGTGTAACTGGCGAGGGGCAGACTTGGCAGCTCCTCTGGGTAACTGGTGAGGGGCAGGCTTGACAGTTCCTCCAGGCTATGGTCAGCATCAGGCGTTGGTCGGGCGGGCCAGTCTTCGGGTCCACCGCCAGTTGCCAGGGTCTCCCAATCAGGAGCTAGGACGGAGGCATCTGGCCTCTCCAGCAGCTGTGCGCTGAGTGAGCTCTGGGCCCAGGCTTTTCTACTTCCTGTTCTGCACCTGACCCTCTGGGGGGCGGGCTCGGAACTCTCTGGCCCAGTCCACTCTGGTGTCTGGAGGTCATCCCTCTCCGGGGCAGCAGGGGACCACACCTCCTCATTACATCCACACACTAATATGTCAACCATAGGTCTACCTATTAAAACATGCACACCTTTATGAGATATGCACAGCCAAGACAACTTGCCACATACTCTTGTATCCCCTTGCCCTCTCCTTCCTCCATTTGATTTCTTCCTTGTTTTGTTTATTTTTAGGACTAGAATGTTGCTTATATGTTACAGTTCTGGGAAGGTGGCAGTTCAGAGTCACACACTTCTAGGAGGAGTACTGAAGAGGCTGTGGGTCTGGCAGGTGCTGCTCCATGGGTATATAGGGTGCATACTCTGCACAAGCTGTAAGAATGGCATAGAGTGCTCCTCTTAGTTCACCATCCCATCTCAGGTAAGTTTTTCTCTGTGGATTTGGGGCCAGATGGGGGTTACTCTTATGCAAAAAAATAAAAATACAAAATACCCAGACAGCTGGGTATTGGAACAGGACAAAGCAGCTAAAGCCAGAGACAAGAATCTGGGAGAAGCATAGCTCAGCAAATGGAGTCAGAATACTGGCTTGCTCATGCATGTCTTACACTTCAGAATGAATCATTTTATATTACACATTTGAGAAGAGAATTTAATGCACCCTTCATGTCATACAATCATGATCATGCTTAATGGACTGAATTACATTGTAATCCTGCACACCACTGAAATTCAAATGTTTAAATCACATGTGCAAAATTTGGTAGGTGCTTTCAGCCATGGGCTTCTGAAATATCATTGGCATTTTTCTGCCTCTCTGACTCTCACAATAAAGGAAACTTGTATAGGTTTTGGGCTCAATGAAGCCTTCACTTCTTATTTGTTTTTAAAAAGGATGCGTTGCTATAAGAATTCTTGCTGTCAGAATCAGAAGTTTAAATATAAGATATAATCAAAATAATTATTTCAATATTGTATGGTGGCAAATAATTAAGCTCATAGTCAGTTGGTTAGTGGAATCGGAGCCACCGAAATGGGGGACCAACTTGCTTATATTCTAAACACAACAAACACAAACATAAGACCTTTGAAGAGCGTGTGGACCAACACTTGCATATTGGTGGATTTCCTGGTTTTATCTATCTGTAAAATCAATAATCACTTGGGTTAGACTTACTGGGCCAGAACCTGACCTGCAGCCAAGGAGCAATCAGCACAAACCAAGAGAAGAATTGCAAAAGTTGACTTGAAAGGCCACCTTTACATTCCCCTGATCTCAGAGTCACTCTACACTGGCCAGACTCTGGTGTACATTAGAGCAGGCTAGAGGCTGCTCTAATGTACACCAGCTGCCATCAGCTCAAAGGGGCCATTTCAGCAACTGGCAATAAGTTGGGCATAAAGGAGTTCCCTGGCTTTTTCCCCAGCCATGCCCCCTATGCCACTAGCCAGGAGCAGTGGGGGGTGGCATAGAAGCTACTAAAGTGGCTTTATAGCACCTCTACGGTAGGAAGTCTCTGATGACTAGCTAAGTTAGCTTCAGGGCAGCTTTGCTCTGCCAGCTTTAGACTTGCAAAGTTGTCCCAACGCATACAAAAATCAGGCCCATTTATTTTGCCTTATAAAACCCCATATAAGAGATGAGTCAAACAGGAATCCACATCATTTTATTGAGGACTTGCCATTGCTCAACATTTTATAGGTGACATCTGGCCAAGTTACATCTCACTGCATGACTCTGATAGCATAACATTTAATTTCCATTGTTATATGTAACTAGGGTTAGCATTTATAGCTTCTGTCTCCTGAAACCACATGTAGTAATGAGGATCTAATGTCCCTTATATAAACACCATGACAAAATGTCACCAATGAGACATGGCTGGCAAAACTTTGTAGTACACGATGTGTTTGACAAGATGGAAGCTTTGTAACCTATGCAACCATAGCACATCAATGAATTGTTGTGTGAATTAGAGTTACAGTCTAACCTCCAATTTATCAGATACATAGGACAAAATTTTCAAACTTAGATCCATGCATGCTCAAGTTAGATATTTGCACACATTCATTGGTCATGCAGAAATATTCAAGTAATCGTAAAGAGCCAGATTTTCAAAATTAAGATCTTTAAAAATCCTCTCAAATTGTCATTGAAATTTGCTGACACACAGTGATATCAGTCCTTCCAGACATCACAGAAGTGTGACTTGCTGTATTTGTATACTACAAATTACAGTTGGTCCAAGTACAAAAAACAAAGACTTTGTGCATTTGGTTATTCATAAAGTCAAACGATGGGAATACGCTTCTTTGGACGATGAAGTGGTTTCTTAAGCAGATTTTGAGGGGGAAGACTTGATTAGGTATCTTACTCTAGGAGAAGCTATAAATGAGAAAAGAAAAAAGCTTCCAAAAATTTGTGCAACTCAAGAACTTTTTGACAAATATCTTAAAAATGACAAACTGGTCCAATGCATGTAAATCATTAGGCTTGTCTACACAACTAAGAGAATCTGCATGCCAAGATAAGAGCGTTATCAAAGTAATCTATTAGTTAACATAACTCCAAGAGAGTCTGGAATAGATATTCGGAAAAGTCATGTATGTAATACTATAGAAAGTGCCTAATATGTGATATGCAGAAATATACATATACTTGTGTTGAGACACACAAAAAAGAGAAGATACATTTTTAAAATCCATGTTGTGATGCTTGACATTATCCAGTACATATTTGCATGACAAGAATGACTATTTTGTAATAGAGTATTTTTCAGGATAGTAGTTCCCATATAAAAGTTATTTGTATGTCACTAATTCAGATTGCTCCTAGATGGAGAAAGCCAGGGAACATCTGATGACTCTTAGAAAGCAGCCTGCCCCAATCAGCATAACAGCTGGAAATGGAGAGGTTGACAAAGCGAGGAAAGAATCACAATAAGATATTACATTTCCTTCAGCAAGAAATTTCTTTAGGATTAAGCAATTGAAAGTACAAGTCTCAATGGTAAGTAGAGTCTTAGGAATAGATAAATAGCAGCAGTTTATCAGCTCAGCCAAATTCAGTGGGAGCACTTGAAAAACCAATGCCAGCTTGAGAGATATTACCAGATATTGTAGTATCCCCCTTCTAAGTATAGGGAATCTCTCTGAAACCTGAATCTCTCTAAAACTGGAATTTTAAGTGTACTCATTGTACTATAAAACTTTCCTGAGTTCACTAACATCAAATATCAGTTGATCAGCAAATATACTGATTGGAACTTAACTCGGCTTTTTACACTCATATCACATTCATGCAGCTCTTTATCAGGATCCCTCTTCTGTAGCACCCATAGTACTAGGGGGTAGCATCCACATGCTCCTCTAACTCACTCTGAGGCCCACCTTAGGTCCAAAGGGTTCTTTGTGCTCTTTGTATTGATGGTAGATCTCAGCCCTTATCTTGCTGGCTTTCTAGAGCTGCACCAGGTTTTAAATGTACAGTGCCCCCATACATGAGTATATAGCATCTATATTCTCTGGAACATTAACAACTTCTATACTTAAAAGGAAGCAAGGACAAACAGTCACAGGAAGGAACAAACACTTTACTAGGGGAAAAGAATAAGCTTCATTTGCAAGTACAGGTGAGGGTGGGAACCAGGTAAAGGAAAAGGCAGCAAAATGCCAAGGGGTTAGAATTATTATTATTGTATTACAATAGCATCTACAAACCCCAACAGAGATTGGTGGCCTGACTCTACTAAGGTAGCTTTCTTGTAGCAATTACTTTCTCAAATAGATTATCTTAACTGAGAACACTATCAACAGAAGATTAGTACTGCGCCGTTCAGGATATTAAGTTTCAGTTCGCAACGTAATTTTAGTGTTTATACTGTTTTACAAAGTAGTGACTAGAAGGATATCTAGCCATTTTGCAAATCCTTTCTTCTGATGGTGCAGGTAAAGATGGGTGAAATATTTGGCTAGAACATTTTTACTAATAACATTTATATAGTTGAGCAAATAAATCACAAAGAATAATTTGACAAATTTAGGTTCCTTTTCTGCTTCCAGATCATCAGTTCTTCACATTTATTCAACAGTCTTTTTCTAGGAGTATTTTTTTTCAGGATTGATTGGTCCTGAACATTTTACTGTGAATAGTCCATATTCAAAATTCATGTGGTGATGGCTATTTATCAATGGTCAGATAAATGACATGGCGTTGTTTCTGTTTGTCTGACTGCATTAATGTAATTCCAATATAAGGAGGTCAGCTTAAAGAAAATATCACAGCCTGGAGTTCTTCTATTATGAGGATTTGAAGACTCCTGTAAAAGATTTAAACTGATCCAAGTATGCCTAAGGCAACCTGTGTTCATGCTCAATTGAATTTAAATATGCAAGCCTTATATGGATCTCTGTTGCCCAATTCTGCAGCCAATGGGGCTATTAGTGTGACCAAGTCCTCCATTCATGAATAAATCACACCACTAAACCACCCCGCATTGTCTTTTTCTTATATAACTTATGACCCACATTATGAGGTTGGTGAATCCAAGTACACCTATATGACTGCTCTTAATTGCATGGGGTCCTTTCCTACTGCATTATTACTATTATTTTATTATTATATTTGAACTGCAATAGCAGCTTGAAGGAGCAATCCGGGATTGTGACACTATTGTGCTAGGCCCTGTAGACAAGTATAAGAAAATAAAGACAGTGCCCACCCCAAAGAATATGCAGCCTCAACTTTGCCAAGACTTATGCACACGTGCTTAATTTCAAGAAGATGAGTATTATCAGTGACTTCAAAGTAAGTATTTTAAGTAAATATTCTTAAATTCTTCCTTTTTTTGAACATATGACATTTGGAATGATGTAGGGAAATTACTTGATGTAGCTTTCTGGGCTTCCCGCCCCACAAACCCAACTACCCTAACATGATATATAAAGTAGCCAGTTCTTCCCCATTCACTGACTCATGTTATTTGGGGGAATAAATGGAAAGGGCTGCAACTTGAATCAGGCTATCCCTGGCTGCATTCTGAAAATCCTCTTTGAGGATCGCAGCACCTAGATATGACAGGAGCTCTGTGAGAATCTGAGACAGTGATAGTAATGAGAGGGAGGAGGCAGTTCGCTTTCCCCTTTTCCCCCAAGAGGACTAGCAAGAAGGGACTGTTTCCATCCATGCCATCACAGACTACTACTTCTATAATTGTGTGATTAGCAGATGGGGCAGTGATACCATAAAGGTGTGTGGCTGGCAAGAGGTGCTGAAGGCTAGATAGTGATGAGCTGGGAACCTCACAGTAGCATGTAATAGGACAGCAGGATTCAGGAAATTGGGGTGAAATCCTGGCTGCTCTGAAGTCCATGGAAGTTTTACCATGGACTTCAGTGGAGCCAGGATTCCACCCTTGGTGAAAAGAGAGGATTGAAGAGGCCTCTGTGACATTAGAATCTCCAGTAACCTTTACGGAATTGTTTATAGAGTTGCTTAGTTTCATTAGTCTTTCTGTTTTTCAGATGTGGAATACCAGATGGTATTTGTGTTTCTACCACATACAGAGAAAATCTAGATGTTAAAGAGAGCTATTTTTCCTTCTTTTTAAAGGAGTAAATCCAAAATGAACATTTGATAAATAAAACTATCATGCAGACTCCACAGTCCGGAGTATCTTTCTGCCAAAGGATGCCTATAAATCTAATTTCAGAGACCTAAATAAATTGTTTGATAATGAAGATACAAAGTCTTCACCATGGGATGAGTTAAATATCTAAATATAAGAATTTTTAAAATGTACAATTAGAAATGAAGGATATCTATACATCTTCATGCCTTCTACTGTAGACGACACAAGGTGTCAAAACCACAACACTGAGATTGTGATAGCATCAGCAGAAATAATCGTAAACTACTTAGGACAGGGTATGTCTTCTTCATTACTCGTACAGTGCTTACCTTCTTTATTGTGATTCATAGGAACTACCATAATAGAAATACATAAGAATGAGTAATTAACCCATAAGTGATCATCTATCCATCCAATTCTACAAACAATAGTGTCCTCTTTGACCAAAAGGGGTTCACAGTTAAGGCTGGATTAATTTGGTGATACTTATAATTAGACTACACATCTTGCTAATTGTTTAATTTGATTTCTCCACCAGAGTAATTTAAGTTTTTAGCAAAATTTCAAGAGCCTTAATATTTTTTTTGTAGTGAAGGATGCAAAGTCCCCAAAAAGCACCTTCTGTTCTAGCTTTTGAAGAAGAGGAGGTGCTGCTGCTGTCTTCTTTCCCCCAACTTCCTGAAAGGATCACATGGTCTAATTGACTTAGCATAGACTGGGGGATGAAGGAAAGTCCTGAGTTCTGCTCTCACCTCTGCCAACTTTTAATAATAGTTGGCATTGATCTATATAAAAATGCACGTGGTTTTTGACATATGCATATTTAGTTATGAAAAATTGCTTTGAAAAAATGCAGCTTTTTGTGCACATAATTTTATCACAATAAGGGAAATATTAATTGCCTCAATTGCTTTAAAAATAGAGGGTTTTAGAGAATAAATATGAATAATTACACTTTAAAGAAACTTCCAGAGAATCTCATGTCTTTATAATGTTCCTCTGATTTTTACTTGAATTCTTTTCCTCTTGTATGAATATTTTGCCAGGTAGCCTTTTCTTTTTTCTTTTCCTTTTAAAGGAACGAATCAACTAGAACAATGTATCTTTGCATAGAAACAAGAAATAATAATGCTGCTAGGTTACTCTTTTTTTTCCCCCAGCTTATGTTTTACTGTAGAGTTTATGTTTATGATTTACTGCAAACTGCTCCCCTCCAAATTGGTATTAAGTTTTAACTTTTAACTTGTGTTAAAATAAATTTTGTATTTTCAAAACTATAACAGCTTCCGGTTTAGATATTTTCTCTAGTTTTACAGAATGTTAATAAGACAGTTCTACTCAGAGTGCACTTTATTTTTTCACTAATAGACTGTTTTCTATGATTCCAAAATAAACATACACAAATATTTTCCATCTTAACCACCATCATTGTTCCTTGGTGCTTTTATTTTGGTCCAAACAAGGGTGCTCCCTATCCCTTTTTTTCTCTGCTATATTGATTATCTTCAGTATTTCTTTTCTAACGTACTGTCATGGCCTCTGTTTTACAATGGTGTATTTCAAAAGAAAACTGACCTCTTATGACCCCATCAGGAGCATAGATATAGCTGGATTGTATGAGAAGAGCTGATTTATATTAAAATGAACACAAAGAAAGTCATTTCAAAGGGAGGGAAAAAATAATAGCTATTTAAACTCTCGGTCTTTCCACTCCCTAATGCAGAGCTCTCACAGGTGGGTTTGAGCCCCCAGAAGGGAATCAGTTAGTCTGGGCAGAAGCAGATTCCTGATTCAATGGGAGCACTATTCAGTAGTCAGGGGAAGCACTGACCACCTGCATTAGTACCCTGGGTCCTGGCACTGCAGCCCTAATTCTGGCCCAGTGCAGAGGGGAAGCCTGGGGGGTGTGGGAGGCACTAGAGAGTGAACCTGCCCCACATTCACCACATAGCAGTCCCACAGGGCTGGGCCCAGCTCCCCACTCCAGAAGCTATCACCTGGTGCACAGGGCCGCAGCACCAATCAGGCTTGGCCATCAGGACAGAGGGGCGGTCAGGCCAAATTTTAGTGAGGATCACTGTGCCACTCGGGTTTGGCACCCCTGGTTTTATGATTTCTGTTGCTGAAATTGAACCTATGAACCCACACTAAAGCCATCACTGCAGTTAGGTGACCCTTAAATTGTTCCTTGTTTAGGTTGACCATTTTTATTCAACAAAGCCTCCTGACTCTTCCCTGTCACTGTCCAATGGGTCTACTAGTGTCTCCTCTCCTATTAACCTTCCAAAATAATCTTGCCAATTCATTCCTTGAGCTCCACCACCACCACGGTCCCCCCCAACCCATCCCCAACCTTGCAAGCACCATGGAAGTCTCTCTGCTTGGTCCCAACTACTTAAATCCATATCTCACATGGCATGCAGTGTCCTCGGGTATACACAGCCACAGAATGGAAACACTTAGGTTACCAAAGGAACTGTGCATTTGTGGGTTTCATTGATTTCAGTGCTCAGGATCTCTGAAAAATCAGACCACTTATTTTTGGTGAATATGGATTTAGGTGCCAGATCTCAGGTACCCAAAACAAGTCTAAAAATGTTGACCTCTATTTTAATTACTTTAAAAATAAGAAAAAGGGGAGCTTGTTTGGAAATGAGTTAAAAGGTAAATGCATTATTTACTACAGTGTATTTCTTTGTCTAACCATTTCAGCACCTTATGTATGGCTGAAATAGGTCCAGAGAATCACTAGTTAAATGGCTGCATGGCTTCTCCTCGTATAGTTTACTGTTCTTACCATGCTGTATATTACAGGAACTGGTCCCTGAGTGAACTGGCATGTCACATCACTCTATTGATTATAATGTTCTGGGGGGGGGGGTGTTCTTTATTCATTGGCAGATGTTTAGTTTAAAGATAATGCTCTTTGTAACTGAGGTTGTGTTGTATCTTGTGATTTTGCAGTAACTAGGTAACTACTCATTTTTGTACTGAATAAAAGAGCGTTATAAATCCGTGCAACTTGGTGGCACATAAATTAAGACTGTCTCCAGGAACTAGCATGCCAGAGTTCAGAGTTTTCCCACTTCGTTTTAAATTGACACTTTCATTCTTGATGAAGAAAGTGCCTGTCTCAGCTCAGGAAAAATAGATTTGTCCCAACTAGGTAGAAAAGGTCATTCAGTTCACTGCACAAAACACAGGTGCTGATGGCTAGCAACCAAGGATTGAGTCAGTGAGGCTGAGAAAAGAAAATATCAGAATTACCTTTTAAAAAATGATGGCAGTAATACCAGCCAAAAAAAAAAGAGAGAGAGAGAGGAGGGAGTTAAAGGTGAAACCAGAGATGAAACTTACCTGCCTTCTATAGAGAACAATCTAACTCCTAGTAATGAGAACACATTTTGACAGCTGAGGTGTAGATTGTTGTTTGTAGAATAATTGAAACTATCTACAGAAAACACCTTATCAGTGCCATCCCTGGTCAATGCAGCCATATTCCTTATGGTACATTTTCTAGTGCCTAGTCCAGTCCAGAATAAAATCTCAAGAGATGGAGCTTTCATGACTTCCTTTGAGAAACTATGTTTGCAGTGTAGTTTTAGCCATTTTGCTCCCAGGAAATTAGAGAGACAAGGTGGGTGAGTTAATACCTTTTATTGAACTAACTTCTGTTGGTGAAAGAGACAAGCTTTCGAACTACATAGAGCACTTCTTATTCCACAGCTTAAAATATCTCATTGTCAGTTCCCCCCCCCACCCCCGAGGTTCAGACTAAATTTTCCCTTTCTTAATTTCATTCTATTATTTCTACTTCTATTAGTTTTCGAAAAGGGACAGAATTTCATTTGAATAGCTCTAAATACCTCTGACAGAAATAGTAACAGCATTATTCATTCTTATGAGAGATGGCACTAGCTATTGTGTGATAGGGACCATACATCCTCACGTATATCAGAGAAATGTTTCAACAGACCAATTTCGCTTCTTTATATCTCTGTGTTTTAGATTCTTACATAATTGGTCAGTGTTGGTGCATTAGTAATAGGCCACAGAAAGGTGAATACCTCCCAAGAGATTTATAGGAAAACTAATGATGAATTAAAGCCAGTTTTGACAGAGCTGCCAATTCATGTACCGTGCTCTCAGGGAACATTCTGGTTTTAGCAGGTTTGTTGCAGAGTCAGATCACTGCTTCAGTGGTTCTCTTAAATCAGGCAAAGCTTAGTGGAGATAATGCCAGATCAAAGCAAAATTTCCTGCTCTGATTCACAAGATGCCTCCAAAACTGGGAAGATTTTACTGCCAAAATTCCAGGTGATGCTGGTGCCAAGATCTTTCCCTTCAGTATGCCTAGCGTGGCAAAGAATGATGAAGAACCTGATAAAAATACAAGTCCCACTCACAGGAACTCATCACAAGAGGAAAAATAGGTGCAAGAGACTGAAGGATGGAGAGAGAGGAGGAAGTGTAGAAATGCAGAAAGAGAATATAAAATCATAGTATAAAAAAGGGAGGATTGCACTTGTGTCCCCCCATCTCCCTACCTGTCAAAATATTCCAATTCACTCTGATACTCCTTCATAACCATACACTATGACCTGCCCTTTTTCCTCCATTCATGGGGCAAGCATCCTGGTTTTTCAATCTAGTATCCTATGCCCAAGGCTGGTGAGAAAGGGTGCAGGGAACCTCATTTTGTCTCCTCACTGCTTTGTGTCTGTGCAGGGGCCGGCCACTAGTCTGAACAAGGACTACATGAACTGCCAGACTCCCACATGGGACAGATTAGAGAGAAAGAGTAGGACCTTCACAGCACAGGAAGTAGCACATACATCCTGCACCCCAGAAACATGTGGCAATGGTCCCATTCCAGCATATACTAGATTTGACCAGAATGCCTTTGGAGATTCATGCTTCTGCATGACCCATCTATAGTTTCTACCAATCTATTTTGTGGCTTTCTGCTGGCAGTCATCACCATAGTGTCTGAGCACAGTGCAAGCTGTGACTGAAAAGCTAATTAAAGCCCTTCATGTCAATTGTTACCTTAATGTAACAGGGGGGAAAACAGCTACAGTTTTAAGGCTTGCAAGTGTTATTTATGCAATTGGTCGAGGGACAGTAATGTTACGTGCAGCCCAGTATGTTTTTACATTTGGAGAAGCAATGTGAACAATAAGATACAGCACAAATAAGAGGAAGAGGAAGGCACAATCCAAAGCACTGAGGAGTCAGGAAGAATGAAAGGAAAGACTGATTGATACCTGGCCTAATGATCCATCAGGGGAGGTGTCATTGGGAGAAAGGATACAGGAGGGATGTGAAAGAAGCATTTAGGCATTCCAGATATCTCTGAGAAGACTAAAACTGTCAGCATATACATAGACATAGATTAGATACTCTATTTATTTATTTTTCTAATTGTATCCATTAGGAGTTTAGATTTACATATTCTAAACAATAAATTTGCTTCTGACTGTCAATTTCTTGCATGAATGCGATTTTACATGACAGGAAATAAATATCTGAAATACTCCTGGACTTCTGGGGGTACTCTGATCTGAATGCGCATGTAAAACTTCCATTAACACTAGCAAACATAAAGAGGAACAGTGAGAAAGGAATACAGCCCTTTATATTTTTCATTTACTGTTTCTGGCAGCCCACATTGTCACTTCGAATTTGAGGGGGGCGGAATTAAACTAAACCACAGTTTAAACAAAAAAAGAAAAACCCAAGCAGGATCTATGGACTCATGTCTATGCAAAAACTGTCTGTGATCCATGGCATCAATACTTGATCCAATCAGCTATTTTATTATGCTGAATGCTGTAAAGACCTATAGGTCAGGTATAGGAATGCTTGCCTTGCATTTTTTTGAGAGGTAAAACTAACTGAATTTTACACTTAATCATCCCCAAATCCCAGGCTATATCTGCTGATCTCTGTTTTGATTTAAAATAAAATTCATTTTCTGGTTTGCTGTATGACATTTATTTCAGACTTGCTTTAGAGACTTATGACAGGGATATAGTTTTTCTTGCTGACCACTGCAGCAATTTTGGTCCCTGTGGTGATTTCCAGTGTTGCAAGTGGGAAGAAATACTCCTATAAAATGATATGACATCCCTACTTCAGAAGCCAAAACATATGTTCTAAGACTGAGATGTCTGAGTTCAGTATCAGGAATGAGAAAAGCCCAGGTTCTGGCCCTTGCAGTATTCTGAGGAACGGACACCATGTTTCAATTCAGTGCTGCTTAATTTTGGAACAGAGAGTATTTGGCGACACAACAAAGAAATGATGACCACCACTATGGAAACAGGCAGAACAGCTGGGTAATTCACCAAGTTTACAGTTTCACTTGTAGAGACTAAATTTGACATCTGACTTCAACCACAAATAAAAATGATTTCCTCTGGTGAAAATTGTTCCACACACCATTGCATTGCACTAGAACTGCACCCAATATTCAAGGTGTGGGCATACCATGGATTTATATAGTGGTATTATATTTTCTGTCTTATTATTTATCCCTTTCCTAAGGGTTCCTAACCTTCTGTTAGATTTTTTCACTGCCACTGCAGCACACTGAGTAAATGTTTTCAGAGAACTATCCATGCTGACTCCGAGATCGCTGTCTTGAGTGGTAACAGCTAATTTAAACCCCATCATTTTGTATGTGTAGTTGGGATTATGTTTTCTAATATGCATTACTTTGCATTTATCAACATTGAATTTCATCTGCCATTTTCTTTCCCTGTCACCCAGTTTAGTGAGTTCCCTTTGTAACTCTTTGCAGTCTGCTTTGGACTTAACTGTCTGGAGGAATTTTGTTGTTTCATGTTCTTTATGTCATATGAAAATGAAATGGAGCATTAATCACTTATACATTAATGAATATAGAACTCTCATATTTTAATGGGTCAGTGGAAAAAATTGCCTTCTTTAGCAGTTTTGCTTTGGAAAGCACTTCCCAAGTAATTAACTTCAAACAACTTATTTTATTCTATTAGTGTGTTTCTGACTACCTAATGCTGCTTCCACACTCAATTTCCAGAATATTTCACATAGAAATGAACTGAACAGCAGTGCGAGACATGCTCACCTAGAACTGCTGAACTGTTTGGCACTTCTTTAATCACAGAGCAAAATCACAGTGCCAGAAACCTTTATTTATTTCACGTTTCACATTATGGGAAAGAATCCTAATTCACTCTCTCTTACCCATACAAAAATAATAATGTAATAGAAAGTAGCCTTTATATAGTGTTGTACGTCTTCAAACACTTTACAAAACATTAATCTGCAACACTCTGTTAAGGTAGGAAAGTATGTATTATTATGCACTTTTTAGATGTATCTATCTTAGATGGTAACTTATATGGCCACCATTACCTTAACACTTCACAATCTTTAATGCACTTACCCTTACAACACCTCTGTGAGGTAGGGAAGTGCTATTATCCTCATTGTACAGGTAGAGAACTAAAACACAGAAACTAAATTACTTGCTGTCTTGGGGTTCTCTACTCACCACTGGGCTGCTCCCTCATGGCTACATCGGGGAAGCAAGCGCTCCTCTGGTCTGTTGCCACCTTACACCATTCGCTCACCCGATAGTCTGCCTATTTCTCTGCATCATGGGGTGCTCTATCTCTTCACGACTCAGCCCTCCAACTAAGTCACTATATAGTCCTCTTCCAGGGTTACCAAAATCCCTCTCGACCAGCTGTCTGGTTGGCATCTCCTACAATCCTGTGACACTTCCCAGTGGCTGGTAAGAGAACCCAGGCCTACCCACTACTTTGGATTCCAGCCCATGGACCCAACAATCGGCAACCAAAATCTGCACAATCTGTAACATCAATGCTCCTTCCCTGAGCTGCTTCCTATTCTGCCTCCCACAGGATTTCTCCTCCACCATTCCAGGTAAAACCTTCCCTCAGAGCCAGGATCCCAGGGCTTCTCTCTTTCCCTAAGTTTCCTCCTTCTCCTTCTGCAAGCTCGGAGAGTGACCACTGGCTTTCACACTGCACCCCTTTTCTGCTGCAAACTTCCTGGCTTTATAGCTTAGCCAGCTTCTCCCCAGCTGGGCTTTAGCTGCCATTAGTCATTTTCAGTCAAGCCAGACTCTCGACTAGGTGCAGCCCATTAGACTAATTGGCCCTATCCACATCCCCTTAACCCCTTCAGGGCTAGCGTGAGGTGAGCACTCAATCACACTTGCCCAAGGACACACAAATAAATTCAATGACAAAAAACGTTAACTCAGAAAGAAGGTTGGTGGTATGTCATCTCCTTGCAAAACACTGAGTTGAGCAAAACTCAAATGTCTCAAAACCAGGAAATGCACAGTTAAGGTTGCCTACGCAATCTTAACTCTGCCCTCTTTCATCAGGGCCTCAGTATGCCCAGTTAATATACATACCTTTACTCTGCCAAACCTTCAGTTGCTGAAATGTACTCTCTTTACCTCCTTTTATAGCCCATGCATTCTCATCCACCGGATCCGATCCAACACTATCAAAGGACAAAAAGGAAGAAAAGATTGCCCATTCCACCTTGCCTCTGGTCTCTTGAAGCTGGCAATAGCCAATGGCAATTATCCACATACACATCAGGTACAGTCATTCTGTTAGTTGTACCTACCCGAAATGGTGGAGGTGATAGTTGGGCGTGCTTTGTAAAGGTGTATTTGTGATATGAGAACATGTGTGGACTACTTGGAAGTGTGTGACAGACCTGTGATTATGATAGGCACCCTCTGATTTGTGAGAGCAAAGGGAAGAGCTGCATGTGCACTTCAGGATCCCATATGCATCATACCAATGCAGGATTATATAGGTGTGTTTGTAGTGGGGTCCTACTGGGATTAGTTCTTGGCCGTACGCTATGTAACATTTTTATTAATGGCCTGGAAGAAAACATAAAATCATTACTGATAATATTTGCAGATAACACAAAGATTGAGGGAATGGTATATAATGAAGAGGATAGGTCACTGACACAGAACAATCTGAATCACTTGGTAAATCTGTGTGCAAGCAAACAATATGTATTTTAATATGGCTAAATGTAAATGTATATATGTAGGAACAAAGAACCTAGGCCATACTAACAGGATGGGAGACTCTATCCTGGAAAATTGTGATTGAAAAAGATTTGGAGGTCATGGTGGATAATCAGCTGACTATGAGCTCCCAGTATGATACCGTGGCCAAAAAAGGCTAATGTGATCTTTGGATGCATAAACAGTGGATGCTCAAGTAGGAATAGAGAGGTTATTTTGCCTCTATATTTGGCACTGGTACATCCACAAAGCACAGAAAATTCTAAGTTTAAGTCTCCCCAGAAGTATTCACATGTCTAAATTTTTCTCCCCACAAATACTTAGATTACATTCCCCAAAAAATATTATTGCCACCCATGACTTACAAATTGTAAAAACATCCAGCCTCAGTCCAAAATTCCTTTTTCTTAGTTGGAGACTTGTGATTAATTTGTTCTTAATTCCCTTAATTGAAAGATTCGTTCACAGTCGTCAATCTCAATGAGGTCTGGGATTCATCCAGTCATTAATACCTCTCAATTTAACGATATAAGGCAGCAGAAGAAAATTGTTTTGCGTGGGAGGTGCTGCTTTAACTTTGGAAACTCTCTATGATCCAAATTTGGGGTCATATGACTAACCACTCCATGAGGCACACCAAGTTTCAAAGCAATCCAATTAACCATTTGGATTTTGGAACATTTATAAGAGTGTAGCTTTAAGCATATAGAATGGCAAGAATGGAAACCCTCTAGCCAATTTTCTGTATTGGCACATGTGCATTATAAAAAAATTACATATTCTTAAAACTATCATCAGTTTGGATTCCCTAAAGATTTAGCGGATGCCATGCACTACCTCTGGTAAAACTCAGCAGATTGAGACCATTTTGACCCACATCACATCAGTAGTTTGATCTCTAGCTCTACACAAAAAACCCACCTAGAAATTTTTTGAAAATGTTTTTTTTTTCAGGGCTTATATCTCCACAACCCCAAGCTCAAATGACCTGAAATTTGGATTCCTAATCCTAACCAGCACCTGGCTGAGGCACACCAAATTTTAAAGGAATTGGACTAAGCAAGTCAATTTTAGAGGACTTAAAATACTCAGACTTTAAACAGAAGTCATGACACAACCTTAACTATAGCAGCGCTGCTGCCCCACTACAATAATGGTCATATTATATTAAAAATTGAAAAACTCTTCACACACGAGATGCTTTGTGAAGACTTGCCGTTCTTAATAATTTTTTTAATATGGAAAAAATAGCAATAGTAATTAAAACCTTTATTGATCTCCCTGAGAAATAAATTCCTTAATCCTTGAATCATTTGCTGTTATTTTATAGTAGCTCAGAAAAATTTTAAATATATGCTAGGCCATGTCATTGTACAGCATGATCTACAATGGAATATGCAAACTGCTCAGAAAGAGTAATACAAATATCTAGCAGTTTATAATGAAAATATCTGCTGTTAAGAACAAAATCAGGGCCAGCTGTTCAGTACAGAAAACAAGTAGTGTGAATCTCAAGGGAGGGGACTAAAGAGGACCAGATACTGGTCTCACTCCAGATTTAGATCAATGTAAATAACTCCACTGATTTCAGTGAAATTACTCCAACTTGTACGAGTTTAATTGAGATCAATGTCCAAACTTATATGATTTGACTTTCAGTTTGTGCTGTATTCCAAGGCAGCATAATTAAAATTTGGTTTTGGCTTAGTCTAATTATACACCAAAAGACTTAACACACCTATATATTGCACAAACCTACATTAAATCCAAGGAGCAGACAAGTTGAAAAAATTGAAATGAAATGTGAAATGCCAAAATTATACCAGGAAAAACAAAATAATAAAAAGTGTTGTAATAAGTGATCAAAACCCAGATTGGCTCCTAGATGTTTTTATCATCCTACTGTATAGCTCTTTTTCCTGGGTAATTCTGACCCTTAGTTTGCAGCCCCTAGAAAAGTTCAGCTGGAAGAAACAGAACTGAAGATAAATTTTAAAAAGCTCATCACCAAAAGCACTATATAAATAAATGCACACAGAAAACCCCACAGAAGCTGTGGATCCTTTCTAATGCCTCAATTTCAGAAGTAGTCTCATTATTTCTGTCTCATTCAGCACAATCTATTAAGCATCAGTATCAAAGATTCTTGTGTCAAAGGTTTTGTTCTTTTTCCTTTAAGAAAAAACAAAACTGTTCATATAAAGACTTTGACTAGGTAACTTGTTTCAAATATAGCACACAGTATGTTTATTCTAGAAAGTCTAACATAGAAAAAACCTTAAAAAGAAGACAGAATCTACTACCACTGGAACTTCAGGAATGTTCAGTTCCAGATCAGAACTTCCCACTTGGCACTCAGACAGTAAGTAGGGGAGCACAAAATACTGTTTGGTTACCTTCTGTCCTATATGGCAAAATTTTATTCGACAAACATTGGCTAACTACATGCATTCATAGAAATAGTTCATTCATTAACTCTAGGACATTATCAGATAAGACAGGTAAAAAGACATAGTCAGAGATTTTCAGAAAACCCTTCCAACACAAGCCTAATGTACTTGCACACCATTCTTATTCAAAGATTGTCTCTTAATATGTTTGTACAGTGCCTAAAACAATGAGGTTCAAACTTCATTTGTGCTACTGAACACAGTAACTAAAAATAATGGCCCCACAATTCACTTCCACCATGCCATGACTAAACATTTTTTTATATATTAATGATCTTTTTCTGTGAGTATTCCAAACTGAAAGTTTCTTCTTCAGCAGCAGTTGATTAATAATATTCTACTTCAGAGAATCCCACAAAAAATTGCCTGTTTCAAGATGGCTGCCATCTATTTTTTCTCAGAGAGGCTGAGGCCACAGGCTGCACTTGGCAAAAATAGCCACTCCTTTCATTTTCCCTTTCCTCTCTGCATCCTGGCAACATAGTGTGCTAGCTTCTTTCCTGAGAGCAATTTGACTAGACTCCCATTGAGAATAATATGAGATGATGGAATTTTGTAAGAAGGCAATTCATGAGTTTCTCATACTGAGAAAATGTTATGCTTCAGTTTCTATTGACAGATAATCTTTCAGTTAGGAAGAATGGCAAAAAATATAATTAAACAACTATTTATTTTCAAAAACTATTATTTGCACCGATCGACTCAACTGAGAGGTGGAAACTGGGGGTGTATATGTGTGCAGGGGAATGTAGGAAGGAATACAAGAGGGAAGGAGAAACTAGTGTATATGCTCTGACTGCTTTGTATGTTCTGATGATGCAAAGAAAGAACAAATCCAGCTTGACTGGGCAGTACATTCTGGCTGCTTTGCACCACCATAGAATGGCATAAAGCAGCCACAGCATTCCAGTTAATCTGACAATAACAATATTAAAAATATTTAAGAGATATTTCTTATCTGCAGATAATTAGAAATATTACATGGTAGCATTCTCCTTGGATTTCTTGTTTAATGTTTCTATACGAAATTCTTAATTTAAAAAAAAAGAAAGAAAGAAAATTCCCCACTGGAAGTATGGGGGGGCAAAATCCAATGTGCCTTTAATAGTCAATGTAATCTAATCTGTGAATACAAATGCTAAAATGCATAAATCAAAATCATGTGGTTATTGCATGGTATCACTATATGGTAGAGCTAAGGTTGTCTGGGGTTCTGTAACTGTTCATTTCCATACCCTAACATGTTTGGATTTCTTTTGCATTTAATCTTAATTCTCAGTTCCCTCGGTTCATAATGCTCATTCATGAGACAATTTCAAAATATCTATACTATATTTTACCCTAACTTAATGATATTTACTCTCAACTTCAACTCCATCTTAGCACAGTTTTTTGTCTCAGAATTAATAGAGTGGGTTATTTATTTATTTAGCACCAACAATGTTCTCAGTGCTGTACAATGCACAACAATAAACACCATCCCTACCGCAATGAGCTTTCATTCTAAAGGATAGACACACCGAAGACAGCACACACTCGGAAACTCCAAGCCAGGAAAAACAGTATTTGGTTTGGTTGGTGGGCATGTAACTCCAATAACAGTGAAGGATTGATCATAAAAACCCCAAATGCCTCCTTCCACACTTTCTTTGTCACTGGAAACCCCTTTCATTTCTGTGACGGTCTCTCACTGCGCCCTTAGTGTTTCCAAGTAAACACACACAAGATGATTTCAATCTAGATACCTGCTTGCAATTTATAGGCCATGAAATAGCACAGTTTGCACACATCACTGAGTCTCTGGGGTGCTACTTGTCCTGTTGACTGATCCATAAAGTTTGCATTAGTCAACATTTCTCCAGCTACATTGTTGGCACCAACTAATACTAAAAGAGATGTGGGAGCTATTCTAGAATGCAGGGAAGCTCTAACAGCTGGGGCACAATCTGGGATTCACATATGAGGCCTTTGTCCATGCCAGGCTACTGGTTTCAAATGCTCCTTGCCAACATTCTAACTAGTCTACGCACCAATAGTAAAGGTAGAATTTCCTTCAGTGACCATCAGAAACAAGCAGAGAAAAGAAACAAGAAAGAAACATTTCATTATAAAACATTTTCATCATATAAATGATAGCTTCTAATTAAATTATGTATTCTTTTAGGGAAAATATTAAAATGCATTAAAACAATAGATCATGATCAGAAATAATTAGATATAGGAAAGATACGCACTGGATTTTCCTTGAATATTTAGGCACCTCTCTCTGATCTCATTTAGACCTGCACATCTGGTCACTTAATTGCAGATAAATGAGAGTGCCCTCTCACAGAGATCTCCCATTTAACTTATAAATCTTGAGCTGCATTCAAGTAACACACAAGAGAAGGAAGGAGAAGTACCCAGCTAAGTGGGAATGGATCCTGTTTAAAAAAAACACAAACCAGTTAAATTTATTCTCTAGAGAGTTTGGAGATTTTAAGAAGTGAAGCGTGTTAGATAAAGTACTCTGCACAAGATGCGGACTGTGCCTTTAAGTCTGCAAAACAAAAATACTAAATGTATTGAGAATCAACTCAATACATATTTAAGAGCCTGCAGCTCAGCTCAAACAGGAGAATCAATATCTTTATAAACATTTTTAGACATTATTCTCCATACAGTGAATGATGCAATGAGAGCATCAAGTCATTCATCATCGTACTCTTCTCCATAGAAGGCCTGACTCTGCCACCATTACTCTCATGAGTAGGGGACTACCTGTCTCTGTGAGTAACCCCAGTGAAATCAGTGGTGGCCTAACCTGGCTCTAAATGATCTGACCGTGGGATGCCAGAATTGTGTGGCACTCAAATGATTAATTTTTCTCCTACAGACTAGTGTAAATGAAAATGCTCTCATTCCCCATGCTGAATTTTTTGATTGAAAGCCATAAATGTTGCCTTAGGCATGCTTGAGTCCGTTTAAGTCCTTCACAGGAACCTTCAAATCCTCAACATATAGCACTAGACTGAGGCATCTTACTACTGAATTTAAATATAAAGATTTTTTTAAAATCAGGTTGTTTATTTTAACAAGTCTATTGAGATGTGGGTTCAGAAAAATTATATTGATCCAGGCTTTAGCAGTTCATAACAGTTATAAATTAATAGTTTTATTACAGAAGCAGACTTGTACCCTGACACAAATAGGTGCTTTGGAGGGTGGGGGGCTGTGGAATGTAAATTAAGAACATTGAATATCTCAAAAGTAGAAAAGCACACAATGCATAAAACAATGTCTCTTTCCTGGTTTCTTAATATCTGTAGAAGGAAGCCTTTTCTTTTCCTAATATAATTTGAGAAAATAAATAGAACAGCTGACTAGTAGTCTACTGGCACTTTTCTCTTATTAGATTTAATACTTACCAAAGAAATTATTACACAGCCACTCCAAAGATAAGACAGAAAACATATCACTTGGTCTCAAATTCCACATGAGGCTCCTCTTCAGAATATGTATTTGGTTTTAGTTTTTCTTCAATGACCTTTTCAGAAGTCTCTCAGCAGAGGTTACATCCCCAAACAGGAAAATTTAATCTTCATGAATTCTCCTCTGTAAAATTGAGATAATAGAATTTCCCCCTTTTGGTAAGTGTTTGAGATCTACAGATTAAAAAATAAACATTATAAGGGCATGAACTTTCAAGGTGCTGAGTGACTCCTGGAGATACTGAATATCTTCTGTGAATTTGGGAGAAGTTGAATGTACTCAGTGCTTTCGGTAGCTGCTCAGCACTTCGTAAGATTGAGCCCCAATTGTTAATTATGTTTAACTTTTTATTTTATCATTATTAACATGAATTTTCCATACAAGTATTAACAAAACTTATTCAGAAATTTTAACTTTATAACACTCATTTGTGTTTGATCAGTCTATTATTATCTATTTATTTTGTTCAAATTCCAAATGCTTTTTAATCTTATTCTACCATGAAGAAGACATAAATTCAATTCCTGTTATTTTCAAGTAATTTAGTACTGACTAAGGATGCTGGAAAGAATCGCTAACAATGCAGTGTACTGTCCTACGATAGACACTATACTGAAAGACAAGACTTTTCTAAATTTTAAAAATACATTGGCCATACTGAACAACGCTATAACTATTGAACTATCTCCACTCTGCCTCCCTCTGCCTTTTGGCATAAGGCAAAACCACAAAAATTGATGACAGGGATGGAATAGCAATAGAGCACACCATGCTATCATGATGATGATACATTTTTTAAAAAGGATTAAAACTTCAAGGAAGGCTGAGAATTTGTAGTGCTGAGACTGCTTCCTGTTCACTTGAAAAATCAGCAAGCTGACTGCATAGAAGTAGATGTGCACAACTAGTGTGTGTTTACTAGCCAGGAATTGCCTGAGTTCCAGTTCTTTGAAAAGGAATAATCCAAAAGCACATTTTGGCTGATTTTCTACCGGGCAGCAGAAAAGTAAAGGGAAAAAAAGCCAGTGAGATATGAGTTTGATACTTGTGATACCAGGAAGTGAAAATGATAGCATAAAAGATAACAGCTTATACCAAAGAACTGGATTTGGGAAAAGCTAATCCATTTTTTCCCCCACCCAAATGACAAGAAAACATAGTGAAAGACTCTGAGGAGGGAAAACATAGTCTGATTGAAAAATAAGTATTTCAGAATATTCCAACCAACAAAAAATTATAAAAATATGTACATTAGTAAAGAGCATCTATACCAATAGTCACTTTTAGTTGCTCAAATTTCATAAGATACAAAAATACAGTGAGTTAGTAGTACAGCTTTTAGCAGAACTAAAAAAGATGGCTGAATATTGCTACTTTAGACAATTTCTAGAGGATGCTTTGTGGGATAGGTGCGTAGGGGTTAAATTAGATGAAACACAAAGAAAGTTACTGTACTAGCACAAGCAAACCTCACACGCAAAGGCTATGGACATAGCTGTCAGCTATGAGACTGCAGAGAAACATAGAATTGTCAGCCAGAGACTGCAGAGAATTGTTTATTTTGTTCAATAAACCATTTTATATGCTCAGTAACACACTACAGGGTATGCATTCATCAGCCAACATACTCTCAGCAACCCATTTAAAGGGACACTGCCAACTTGAAATAATGAATCTTTTTTTTAAATTAGTTTAAAGAAATAGTTTCAGGTTGTATGCCTGCCCCTGCGAATTTTTCTGATTTTATAATCACATTTTTAAAAAAAGTTTCTCTCTCCTGTTGCTGTATGAAAGATCCACTGGCTATGAAACTATTTTGTGCCATCAATAGCACAGTCAAACTAGAACAAATTGGAATTTTTTCTTTCAGTTGCAAGAATCTTAGGTGTTATCTGTGGTAACAATAGATAAAGAAAAAAACAGAAAAAAGTGGTTTGGGTGTTTGTTTTTAACTTGACAGCATCCCTTTAAGAAATTTTATTGGTAGGTGAGCATATATTGTCCGATGAACACATGCCCTGCTGTGCTATATAAAAATCATTAAAACATCAATAATACTATCCCTTTGGTGCCTTTTGTGACGGGTTGGATCACAGAAACCCCCTTGGGAGCTGCCACCCAATGTGCAAAGACTACCCCTGCTTCTGTTTTCCCTGCCAGCTCAGGATTCCAGCACCCTGTCTTGCTGAGCCAGCCACTCCTGTCCGGCTCCAACACAGGCCCAGGGTCTGAATTACTTGTCCCAAAGCTGCAAGTTTACCTGAAACCAGCTCACAGGAGTGTGCTTGTCTTTAGCACTCAGATGCCCAACTCCCAATGGGGTCTAAACCCAGATAAATCCGTTTTACCCTGCATAAAGCTTATGCAGGGCAAACTCATAAATTGTTCGCCCTCTATAACACTGATAGAGAGATATGCACAGTTGTTTGCTCCCCCAGGTATTAATACATACTCTGAGTAAATTACTAAATAAAAAGTGATTTTATTAAATACAGACAGTAGGATTTAAGTGGTTCCAAGTAGTAACCGACAGAACAAAGTAAGTCACAAGCAAAATAAAATAAAATGCGCAAATCTATGCCTAATCAAACTGAATACAGATAATCTCACCCTCAGAGATGCTTCAGTAAGTTTTTCTCAGACTGGACACCTTCCAGGCCTGGGCACAATTCTTTCCCCTGGTACAGCTCTTGTTGCAGCTCACGTGATAGCTAGGGGATTCTTCATGATGGCTCCTCTCCCTCTCTCTTTTGTTCCACCCCTTTATATATCTTTTGCATAAGGCGGGAACCCTTTGTCCCTCTGGGTTTCCACCCCCGCCCCCCACTGGAAAAGCACCAGGTTCAAGATGGATTCCAGTTCAGGTGACATGATCACATGTCACTGCAAGACTTCATTACTCACTTGCCAGCACACACATATACAGGGAGACTCACAGGTAAACAGCCATCTGCAGACAATGGTCCTGGTTAATGGGAGTCATCAAGATTCCAAACCATCATTAATGGCCCACACTTTACATAATTACAATAGGCCCTCAGAGTTACATTTTATATTTCTAGTTTTAGATACAAGAGTGGTACATTTATACAAATCAGATGATCATACTCAGTAGATTATAAGCTTTGTAATGATACCTTACAAGAGACCTTTTGCATGAAGCATATCCCAGTTACGTTACATTCACTTATTACCTTATTTTCTTTAAAACTATCCCAGTTACATTATATTGACTTATTATCAAGTTTTTATAAAACCATATGGACTGCACAACGTAACACCTTTATTAGTCTAACAAGTGCCTAACAAAACTGAAGTATAAATACAAACTGAAGTTAAATGTTTTGGTGTACGATATTCAAAATATTATTTGCTGACAATCTAATGGGGCCAACAATCTCAAATTCCAGCAGCTGCTAAAGCAAGTGGAATGAGAAGCCCAAACACCAGGGGAGGAGAGAGGAGCAATGAACAAAGCCACATTAATGTTATGAATGTTGCACCTCCCATAAGACCTCCAGACAGGACAAGCCCTAATGCTCCTGGTTATTTCAAGGGAACTCACTCTCTCTCTCTTTGGGAGAGGCCTTTGGAGACATACCCTTACCAACCCAGCTCTCCAAGAGCAGGAATCACAGAGCCCATCTCCAAGCCTGGTTCTGCTATAATTTGTAAATTCCTCTTTTCCCCACTCTGAAGGCTTTCCCAAAGTCCCACCCCTGCACACCAAGAGCGGGAGGTGTTATGACTCCCATACATACTCAGTGTAGCCAGTTCTCATTGTGTTACTGTGAATCGCACAATATTTGATGTTTTCTTAAAGCCCCAGCTTCTGGAATTATGTAATTACATGAGATTCTCAACTTTCATTTTTAAACTTATCTCTAGCCCTCCTTGTTGCAGAGAAAAGCTGGGAAATGTGAACCTTAGGGGCTCAACAACCAGAAGTCCCAGCTACCTCTCACCTGGGTCTCCTCACTGGCATTCTTTCCAATATTGTGCTCCTTCCTTTATGAAGGCCCAGCACCTCCCTCAGCTGTGTTTGATCACCAGTTATGCCTAACACTCCTCCAGGTTCCACCCAGTGGCCTAGTTCACTCAGGCTCCTGTTAACTCTTTCACTGCCTGTGTGGGGTACATCCCGCATCACACCATCCCGGAGCAGAAATTGCTGCTGGCTTTGCTGTTGTGTCTGCTGGAACTGCTGTTGCTGTTATTGCAATGGTAGCTGTTGTTACTGTTGCTCTCCCAGACTTTTCAATTGCACTTTCAGGTCCATTTCTATCTTTCGGGCTGTGGCACCTGCATGCGTTCTGCACCACATGTAAGCTGGTGGGCTCCCGCACCAGCCCAGGAAGGAATCAGTACCATGACAGAGTCGGCTTCAGGCCCTTTCCTCAGGGCACAGTTTATTACTCAAAACACACAAAAACTCATGAAATTACACAAAACAAAGCAGTTCACCTGGCCCAAAGGCCCCTTGCACCTTTCTCAGCCCTGGAAAGACAATAGAACCTGGCCCATATACAAGAAAGCACAATAATAATAATACTAAAAATCAGACATAGCAAGTAATTATATTAACAGAATTAGATACATACATTCACAGAAATCCAGATATCTATCAGAGATTCTTTCAATTAATGTTGGTTTCTTCTTGGCAATATCCAGCAGTGAAATTAGGACAGTATGCAGGGTACCACAGGATTTGCATTTTTATTCAGTTAGTCTACCAGTGGCTATAGGCCAAATAAATTTCTTAGGTTACAGAAGAACATTTTATTTCTTTAGCGCAAATTAAAAGATATCTGGAGTACACTAATACTCCAATATTTCAATTGAAAACCATGTGTGGAACAGGACATTATGATTTTTGCAAGAATTCCTTTTAAGTTTGAATGATGCTTTTAATAATCTTTGTTATTCTCTTGGTTTTAATCCTTCTTTTATGGGCCATCTTTTATTGTAGTCCACAAAACCCAGGTCATCCCAGGATAATACTGCTCACCTGGCTAGGTTGAAACTTCCCATATAACTCACTGGCTCGCATGGACTATCTATACTTTATCATCCAAGCTTTTCCACTGACTACATCCTTAATAGGATGTTTCATGAACCATCTCCCCTCTCATTCTCAATTCTGCAGACCAACTTCCCCATCCATGGAAATCACATGACAGTCTGTGGCAACTACATCAATTGCTAAGATGGAAAACTTTTAGGAAATTATTTATATTTAAGTTGCCTATTAATGCAATTTAGCAGCTAGAAATAAGTCGGAAAGTCAGCACCATGGGACCCACCGGGGCTCCACAGACTACCAGCGATGGAAATAAGGTTACTCTGGATTTAAACTGGAGTACAATTTTACCCAGCATGTGCAACTTCAAACAAATATAGCTTTATAGTTTCCTCCAAGGGGTTGACTGCAAACCTAATGGAGTAATACTGGAAAAAACACCTCCAGTAAATAAATATAAAGATGGTCAAACAAAATTTTGATTCCACAGCCTCAAAACCAGTCATCCTTCAGAAATGCCAGAAATCACCTTACAGAGAATAACTGGCCTCACTATATGATCTTTTTGTTTCTAACCTCACCTAAAATATAAGTCACATTGCAGAAGAGGCCTGAGCATTTATTTCACAGACCTCTTTAAGGTCTTTGAAAATGAAATTATGGATTAAAAACATGCATCTTTATGCTCATCTTGGTTTACTGACAAAACTGCAATTTAAAAGCATATCTTATTCTCTGCTTAATACAATAACTATAACAGGAAAAATATATTTGGTTAAATTTATCAAAACATGTTAAAAATAATAGAAAACTTGAGTTTATAGTTAATAAATATTTGGAATAATGGAACAATGACTAGTAATAATAGATACCTTTCTGTTTACCGGGTTGTTTTCAAATCTGTCTTCCTAACATTCCTTGTCATCACTCAATCAGAAAATCGCAGTGCACCAATCTCTCACATTTAATGGCTAAAAGGATTCCTTATTGTTTTATACTGCATAATCATTTCATAAATGTCACCACACTGAAGCTTCTCAGGTAGAAGTAAAGAGAGGGGAAATTCATGTTCAGGAGTTATTTTATGGGTTGCAGCAAGTAACTGTAACCTCTAACTTCCTGATGTATGCTATTAGGATAAAAAATGAAACTCTTGCTTGAATAAAGACATCTTCAGTCTCTGATTATGGTAGTCAAGTCAATGAGTTAATCATAGGTGATGTGATATAGTAACAGCAGTTACTGATTTACCTTATGCACCATCTGCTCTTTCCCTTCCCCAGAGTGTCTTTACTCATCTTTTCTCATTTTCCTCAAAAGCTCCCCAACTGTACCCTTCCTACAACTGCCATCATCCCCCTGTTGCCAGAGGGAACAGATACATTGGTTGCACCAATCAGTCTTATCTCTACTCAGCAGAAAAAATTATTCAACAAAGACCTGTGTTGAATTTTATGTGTGGTCTTCTATTGCTTGCTTTCTGATAAATTTCTTCTTTGCTGGGCCTTTGTCAGATATTCTGTATTTATAGGCCTTAGGGTCATCAATCCTAACCTAGTTCTTAAGGTAAATTTAGAAGCAAGCTTACTCCTGACATTTATTTATACATACTACTAATGTTTATGCCAGCTCATTACTGTGTTCTGTTTAGAAAATTTTCCACTATATCAACATTACAAAATGTGGACAGCTTGGAGTTCTCATAATTTAATTTTCTCTATGTGTTCTTTCCCTAAGGTGTTGTCATCAATGGTATCATCTCCACTTGCATTCTGTAAAACAGTATAATTTATACCCTGGTGGAAAGTACTAAAATCTGCAGATAAACTATTGCCTGTCTTTTGATTTGTGAAAACAATACATCATTTTTAAGGTATATTATGTCATCATCACTGTGTTATTTGCACAATGGTGGTATTATCATCATTCTATCCAGATCTATGTTACAAGCAAATCTTAACTCATCTGACTTCATTGCCAAAATACAGAAATATATTAATAAAAATGACCTGGGTACTATGACATAATTCATAGAAATCAAAATCTTTCCTGAAATCTAGACTTACATTTACTTGTTTGAGTGGAGAATGAAAGGTGGGTGGAGCATTTTAACTATTTTTCACTCTGTTCACATTATACAGAGCCAGACTCCAACATCCTTACGCTCAGCACTGTTTTACTCCTTGAGGAGTCCCATTGACTTGACCCTGTCTATTTGCCAGGGCTGTAGCAGCGGGGCTGGGCTATACTTCCTCTCCGCTCCCCCCCGGCCTCTCTCCCTCATCATTATTTTGGTAGAAGTCACGGACAGGTCACAGCTCCCATGAATTTTTGTTTATTGCTCCTAACCTGTGACGTTATTGATATAATCTGGGACCGTATAGATCATTGTTGCAACCAAGGTCCTGTAGTGGCACCCAGATCTTGTATAAAGGGGGTCAAATGGGGTGTCTAAGACAAGGTTATGGTTTACTGGTTATAATTATGCTGTCTATATGTGTGTATCAATTTTGTAATTGAAGTTATGAATATTGGCTCTATACTGTCTGTATTTCAAACTTATGCTATGCTGCTGGGTGACATCCCAGACAAATTGGTGTTAGCTCTGCCTAGCCTGCTTGATGGCCCATTAAGGACCATCAGCTATACAATGGACCCTTTGAGAGAAGGCAGATACGCCTTGTAACTCAGCAAAGTATGCAGGGACTGGCCCATGTGACTCCAGACTCCATTTTGCTGTAATTTTCCACAGTAAGAACAAAGGTGTTCTTACACCTGGAAAAGACTATATAAGGCGGATGCCTCATCTCCATCTGGTCTTCAATCCTGCTTCATACCTCTGGAGGAACTTTGCTACAAGCTGAAGCTTTGAACAAAGGACTGAGGACCCATCCCAGCGGGGGATGTATTCCAGAGACTTGATTTGAACCTGCAGTTTATTCTATCGCTGCTGCAAGCCTGAACCAAGAACTTTGCCATTACTGTATGTAATTGATTCCATTTAACCAATTCTAACTCTCATCTCTATCTTTTTCCTTTTATGAATAAACCTTTAGATTTTAGATTCTAAAGGATTGGCAACAGCGTGATTTGTGGGTAAGATCTGATTTGTATATTGACCTGGGTCTGGGGCTTGGTCCTTTGGGATCAGGAGAACCTTTTTCTTTTACTGGGGTATTGGTTTTCATAACCATTTGTCCCCATAACGAGTGGCACTGGTGGTAATACTGGGAAACTGGAGTGTCTAAGGAGATTGCTTGTGAGACTTGCGGTTAGCCAGTGGGGTGAGACCGAAGTCCTCCTAGTCTGGCTGGTTTGGTTTGCCTTAGAGGTGGAAAAAACCCCAGCCTTGGGCTGTAACTGCCCTATTTGAGCAATTTGTCCTGAGTTGGCACTCTCAGTTGGGTTCCGCCAGAACCGCATTGTCACACCTGTCTGTGATTTTTACTAAAAATAACCATGACAAAATCTTACCTTAATTATAAGAGATAACAAAATAGAAACCATATGCAATGCAAGAAAAACTAAACATGTCAAAACCTCAATTTAACATATATTTTTTGTAGTGCATGAAACATTACATGTTTCAGATTCAGGAAGTAAGATAAAGTGGCTAATGGGAATTTCAAACATATTATTCTGAGAGCATATCTGCACTGGTCAGAATCCTAGAGCTCTGCTATCACATGCCAATGTATAATGAAAAGTATAGTGTGGGGGAAATCTTTAATATGTTGTCTCTCTACTGATTTCTTTTGTTTGATTTTCAGGTCATTACGGGTATAAAACATCGCAACCTTTAAGCCAGTCTCCTAAACTCTTCATCTGGTTTTTGTACATCCACATTTTTATGTACATCAACTGCCGCCATTATAACGATGAGAGTAAAGTACCTCATATTAACCTATCTTATTCCCTCATATTAAAATGTTAAAAATATACAGATTTTAAAATATAAACATAATGTAAATATTAAAGGGGAATATAAGGATTTTTTGTTTTTGCCAGGATCTCCTGTCAAATCATCAAAGGCCTTCAGCTGTATCGCTTCTTGCCTGTGGTAAATTCAGTGAACCTATCAGGGTACCACAACAAGAATATTCCGTGATGGAACACCAAATATGGCTGTTCGCTATTTTCCAAATTATCTGTAACATTGGAAAGGCCCATCATAGGCATCCTCACTGCAGTGAAGCTGTAGGCTAACCGAAGGCACAGGACTTTAGTTAAGAAATTAACAAAGAGCGAGAGTTTTGAGTGAAAATCTCGAATCAGTTCAACAATGTTCAAATTAAAGCGCATCCTCCAGCTGAGACAATCTTCACAGAGCTACTGCTTTCATAGCCAATGGAAGACTCTTTTTTGGCCTTATCTGATAAAGCCATTTCCTTCCACAAGCCAGGAGGGACCCATTTGTGTCTCAGCTGTAATACAATGCAGGATGCATACACAGCAAAGATGGTCACCAGATGGAAGACTGCTAATTGGTTATGTCTGCACCAGTGTCTGGCCACCAGTTATCAGACATAGCTCAGATCCAATATACTACAAATAATTTTGGAATGTTACTAAATGTTAAACAAATTATGGTTTGTATTATTTATTTCTCTCAGTACTAGTAAAGAAAGAGCGAAAGAGAATAAAACGATAGTTGACAAAAAATACTACAATGTTAATTCGTTAGTAGTACAGTCAGTTTAATATGCAATACCCAGTGATGGGCTGAAAAGATAATGTTGGGATCAAGATTTGATTTAGGCTAGACTTTACATTTTGGGTTTGAGGCTAAGTTAGAACCCTCATCCTAATGGTACTAAAATCTTGAGAGTTTAACTAATAAAATTTCTAACATCTTGTTCTGAAAGCTTGCAAGAACAGTCATTTCTTTTAGTCACACCTTAACTGAACACTGAATGGAGGCTCTTTTAAATTTTAGATTGGACTTGGGGAAAAAATCATAGAAGCGGGTTCTGGTCAAAGCATTTTAATGCTAACATACCTACATTCACCCTGAAATTCAAAGGGATTTTCTATTGATCTAGTTTTGAGCCATCTCTATCAGTAACAAAATCTGTTACAACTTGCTATTTGCATTTGGTATCCTTGGAAATGCTAGAGAGGAAAGAAAAGCCAAGACCAGGTAGTTACTTCAGTTCATACACAGAAGAACATACCCTCAGTGGATGAGTTTCTCATGTAAAAGAGAAAAGAAAACAACAAAGCAGCTACCCCACAGATAAATATAAGAATACCAGAAGAGTTAAGCTGAATCAGTCACCCCTTACCAACTGTTGCTGATATCTCAGCTGGGAGGAGGAGAAGAAAACAATGGCCCACTTATTATATACTGGGTCAATAAGAATGTCAGAATGTATAATCCTGTCACATTTTAAAGTGATATCTAGAGCTGGCTGGAGGATAATTCCATTTTGGAACAATTTTCAAGGTTTCAGCATTTGTTTTCGTTCTGCGTTGAAATGAAAACTAAACCTTTGAATATTTTCGTAAAATAGAACCGACACAAAACATGCACTGTCAGGTTTTCAGTTTGGGTGTCTCTCTCTGGTCAGATGTGAACAGAGAGACCTGGACCTCAGAAACCTTCCCATCGAACACTTTGTTGAAAATCAACACAGTTCCACAAAGGGTTTGGGGTTCAATAAAACCGCGTATTTCAACTGAACTACATTTAGCTAAAAATGTTCCCATCAATGATGTCTTAATTTTTCACTAGGTACCACTTGTATGACAAGGAAAGAACAAAAAAATGAAAGCAACTAGTGACTTCCTAAATTAAAGCAGCATCCAAGAGCACTTCTTTTGTGGGTCCAGTGACAAATTCCATCATAAACCTGTTTCTGAAAGGCGTGTCATTTTCATTTACAGCTTAACATATCTCAGCTTAAATGTGCTGGGTTCTTTTGTTTTTTAATTTCATATAAATCAGTTTGGCTTTATTTTAAAAATAGAAAAGCACACCACAGTATTTGGTGGCATCAGATTCTTTTCATTTGCATTCCACTAAGTAAACCAATAGCTTTGGCCAAAATTGTCCTCCTGAGATCCATGTACTAGATTCTCTAAGCATGGATCTTACTCACTCCACATGGCACATGGACCAGCCAACTATGCACCACTTACCCAACCCCTCCTATAGACTCCCTGACAGGCACTCCACAGCTCCAGGTCCCTGCTAGGGAGATGGGGTGGGGCTGGGTATGAGGGTTGAGGAGGGGGAATCACAATCTCCTCTCCAGCTGCTTGGAAAAATACCTGGAAAAATAATACAGCTTAGGGTTACATTGTTATCTGCAGAGCTCCCCTTCAGAAGTCCAGGAATAATGATAGCCAGGTGGAATCCCTACTAGTGCTGATTCAATAGGCCCGTGCTGCCAGGGAGCCAGCACAGATGGCCCTGGCCTTCCCTTGGGTCTTTAGAGTTTGGGGTGTGCCTCACAGCCTTTTCCTCAAACGGAGAAACGCCACCTTATCAAGTATCAGAGGGGTAGCCGTGTTAGTCTGAATCTGTAAAAAGCAACAGAGGGTCCTGTGCACCTTTAAGACTAACAGAAGTATTGGAGCATAAGCTTTCGTGGGTGAATGCCCACTTCATCAGACGCAAGATGATGAAGTGGGCATTCACCCACAAAAGCTTATGCTCCAATACTTCTGTTAGTCTTAAAGGTGCCACAGGACCCTCTGTTGCCACCTTATCAGTGGGCCAATGTGGGGAAATCTCGGTGAAGTGATTCTGATAGAGATTTTCTCCCTCAGAACACCCTCTCCATGGCAAAACCTGCAGAAGGGGGATGCTCTGGCCCATAACTTTTGAGAGAGAAGTTTAGCTCTGACAGAAAAGCCCCATAGAATTTAATAGTGATGTGGGTTGTGTAGAAATATAATAGGGTTCTATGGAAATTTTTCTAAGAACCTATAGAATTGAATACAAAATTGTGTCCCTACTATAGAATTTTATGGGGTGGCTTTTAAAATTAAATCTGTGACTTTTTAAAGCACAGAGGATTTAGAGCAGGAACTGATTGCAGCCTTAACCATCCAGATACTAATGTTCTCTCCCTAAATACCACCATGATTGTCTACAATCACCCTGTGCATGTTTCTGTCACACTGCTGTCAGATAATTCTATAACTTGTAGGGCTTAGTTTATACACTAGGCAATATTTTAAGGTGGCATTTTAGGTGTCTAAAAAACTATTAACTCAGCTTTATGGAAAAGTGAACCCTTAAAAAATTTGAAGAGAGACCACTGAGAAGTGAATTGAAAAATTAACTGTATAATGACCATTTTAACTATGAAGAAAATCATATTTTTAATAATAAAGTTTTCATGTGAAAATGACAGAGAATGTTTTCTCTGTCAAAGAGGGCTCTGACATAATACTTTACACATCAGTTTTGGTGACAAATATTTATGTCGGTTGTATTTTTTTCCACTGATGTCTTCAAGAGAATCATGATAGTTTTCTAATAATGGCAATTAAAATCATTTCACAGTTTCCACCTTTGAAAACTGCTTCTTGTATGAGCCAACACTCAAAATCTACCAATGTTTCAAATTTCAAAATATAATGTAATATCACGAGGCTGAGAGTGGGAGACAAAAGAAATATTAGACAATATGCATTTGTTCCCAATATCTACTTTGAAATGTATGGCTGTATGATTTATCTCTATGATAATCTCACTTTCATTAATGCAACAGCTCCAGTTCTGGTGCATCAATTTATGAGACATATGCATTCACATCCTTCAGTCTTAATAAATCTTTCATCGCAATAGTGTTTTCTAAGAGATGTACTCAGAGTAATTTTAATCTTTAATGCAAATGTATTGTACAGGAAACTTCCATTGACTACACCACTTTTCTGTCTGTCAGCTGAACAGTTATTATTCACACAATAATTTAATACATGGTTAAGACACCTGATTGATATACCTAGTCTTCGGTCCATTTGGTCCTACTGTGATCACAATGGCCTCATTCCTTATGAGGAGTTATTGGTGACATTTGTGGATTCCTGTTCCTGTACAACAGACAATTTAAAAGTTTCCCATACTTTAAAATCTCGTTTCCTTTTTTAAATACCAAATAGAAAACTGTATTTGACCTACTTTTTTTTTAGTAGTTCAAGGAGCGGGAGTGCTTTGCTACGTTAGGATGAACTTACGCACATGCTTAAAGTTGTGTGCTTAAGTGCTTTGCTATCAAGGCCTACATTCAAACTGCAGGGCCAACATCTGCCCCCCTACAGTAACACCTATGCAACCCCACTGAAAGCAATTAGTTCCAACTGCACAACCACATTAGAACAGTGGGGATACAAGACAGTATAACAGAAATAATTTGAGGACAGTGGTTATTGTAGCAGGGGAAGACCTAATTTGAACCCACAGAATCTATTTTATTGATGGATGTGTCAGAACATATAAAGTGGTATACAATGCCAAGTATTCTGAAAAAGTAGGCCCTGCAGCATCTCAATTGAGCACCAAGAGGAGCTGACACTTTTGGCAATTTTGGCCTTAATCTCATGCCTCAGTTGCCACATGTAAAATGGGAGAATACCATCACCTCACCTCCGCAGGCTGTTGGAAGACCAATTAATTAATGTTTGTAAAGCAGTAATATACTAGCATGGAAACCCCATAGAAAAGCCCATAAGGAAATTAAAAATGCTGAACTCAGTGCAAGGTCTGGATGATATGTAGTAAATATTGAATGGGGCCACGCATTTAATGAGGAGGATAAAAAGGCATATTGAATAGCTACCCATTTAGGGAGCAACACCCATTGCATATACTAAATGAGACAGGAGTCCTTTGGCAAAAAATTGTATGTGATCATGCAATTAAGGCTATTATAATCCATACATACAAGGGGGCTGAATTAAGGTTGTATCAACCTTAATTCTGGCATTTTCTGTGCTTAACTTTTATAACCTTAATATTCTTTACAACCTCAATGTTCTTGTAACAGTTTTTGGTTTTTTGCATATTTATTACATCAAAAAAACAATACAAAAACAAAGCTATAGAAGAGCTAAATGTCATTATTACTATTAAGCTGGGAATTGGGCAACCACTCTACCTCATTAAAGCTGCTGGATATGACAACTGTCTTCCACTCTGGCTAAATGAGGAAATAATGAAATGCTCCTATGTTTAGGGATAGCTGAAACAATGAAAAACCACCACCAAAGGATTAGACCACATGCAAGCTTGGGCAGTGGTTGGGCCATGCAGTCCAAAGGGTTTCCCAAGAGTCTCATAACAAACACAGGGGCAGGGGACTGATTTCATTGTAGGTTTTTACATTTTCCCTTGACTTCAGCTGCAGTTGTCAGTTGCATGTCTGTGTATGTGGGAGAGAAGCAGCAAAAACACCAGTGAAGGCAGCAAGGAAGCCAAGACATCCAAAGAAACCCCAGTGTAACCCTGACAAAAGCTAAGAGACAGCTTTTGGGTAAAGTGCTGGCTGAAAAAAGGCTTGGAACTGTAAGCAAAGAAACTGTCTCCTGCTACTTGATTCCTACTATGTTCAGGGGAACAGGCCTTTGTGTACATTCTTTGTACGTAAATAGGGTTGCAACAGAAATACCCAACTCCATCATCAATTTCTCCTCCTAATCAAAACAACCCACAAGACCCAAAAAATAGGCTAATTGCTTAGATCACAAGGAGTAATGCTAATACACAGACAACTTGACAATTTTACAGTGATGATGCATCTCAGTTGTAGCATTACCTAGCTATAAATGCATGTTAATGCTAGTTACAATTACAGCAAACTTTCTGCTAGGAATCACCCAAGATCTGCTATTAAGGATGTAGCTAAATGTATGTCAACTTGTGACAGAGTATACAAACCTCACACTAGTAAGGGACGGATTAGACAGCTGCTCTGGGCCCAGGCAGCCCCATCTGCAAACCATGCATGGCTTGGAGGAGGAGCTCAAAAGGGGAGCAGGCCAAGTCAGTGAGGCAGCAGCCAGTGAAGATTAGCTGATCTACAGTCTGAGTGCCTGATGCCTTCCAGTAGTGTGGCCAAACCCAAAGGGAAAAGAATTGGGATTTGTAGGAGGTCTGAGACTTTACCTTTGATTTCCAGCTATTTGATGTCTTTACTTTACCTATTGGGAAAGATGGGATTGGTAGGAAGTGATCCAAGGAGGCAGCAATATAGTACTTTGGTGGGGCAGAATGTAACTTCTTACACTTGACCCTGGACCCAGGGGAGAGGGTGGGCCTGGGTTCCCCTCTGAGTCCCTAAGTGGTACCCAAGGCAGAAGCAGACCCCTGTTACAGGGGGAGAGAGAAGGCCCTGAAGAGTAAGACCCTGAGACCTTGATCCTGGAAAGAACCACAATTAACCCAGAGGTTGTTGGACTCTTTTTATGCCCCTAAAGGGGCAGACTTGAAACACGTGACCTGGCCAGAAGTCTGAGTTATAGAAGGGCTGAATCTCTGCAGGACCAGAGTGGCTGTCAACAGGAGCTCCTGGAGAGAAGGGGACCCGCCAAGCCCTTCCTGATCACTGGGTGGTGCCTGTGGTGAGTGAACCCCTTCACACACCTCTGTACGTATGCTTTGCTGCATCAGGACTCTAGAGTCTACTTCTTATAGCAGTTCCCATGATTCCTCTGCCTCACAATGGCCTTCCCTGATCCAGCAGCCATGATAACTGTATATCCTCAATTCATCCTTGCAGCTCTGACAGCATTTCTGGCATTCACGTGGAAAATGTGATAGTATTTCATAGAGCAATATCTCCTACAGGACTCGATACACTGCAGGGCATCAGGAAGATAACATGAATTAAATTTGATTATCCATATTGACCTAATTTCTAAGGCTCTTGAAAAATCACTCCAGCTAACCTTGACCTATAGCTCATGACACTACCCGGTCAAGCAAAAACTACCTGGGACTTTTTACAGAGGTGAATGCTATTTAACTTGACCACAGTGCTAGCTCCAAAGACCCACTGTCTCAGACAGTTATCAAAACATGTAGCTCCCATACAGCATTTGAGTGAATGTAAACTAAAGCTGACATTGAAATGTGACTGGTACTCATTGAAGCATACTCCTGTAAAACGTCTCTTCAAAATGGGCCTGATCCTGCATTCCTTACTCAGACAAATCTCCTATTTGCTTCAATGGGAGTTTTTGTCTAAAAAAAAGAAATGCAAGATGAGGCATCATAACAGCTTTGTAAAGAAAAATAAACTTCAAGGCAGTTGTTTGGTGGAATTGAGGAAATAATGTCCATCCTGTTTAAACTGAGGTAAAAATATAACTAGTGATTTGACAGTAACATATTATTGAGATAATCTGTCATTTTCTTTGGAGGATTTCCTCCGTGACAAGGCACAGCTGTCAAAGCTTCAACAGAACTTGGCTTGTTTGGCACAGAACCCAGTCACAATCTGCAGTTTGTTGAATCCTTTCCAATTGTAGTTCCTAATTGCCGCAAAGGTAGTAGACATACTGGAGGAGCTCCAACTGAAACAGGAAACAAGGAGCTCTCAGAGTTGCAAAAATTCTGAGGCTGTGAAATGTTCCATTAGAATCCCACAGTGAATTAAAGAAATGCTGCTTCAGGGGCTTCACAAACCCTTCTGTGAAGCTCCTCTGAAGCCTTCAAAATACATGGCAAGAACTAGAAAACAAGGATATGATAACTTCAAAGCAATGATTCTCTGGGATCTGCAGACAACTGCATTGGTCTAACAAACACGTGCATTCAGAGGAATGCTAGTTAAGAATGGCAGGCTACTTTGTGAGGAATTTAAATTCTGGAAGCTCTGGGTACCATTATATGTTGTAACTGGAGCTAAGCAAATAATTCATAAGGAATAGTTTATTCCAAGGTATTTAGCATATTTGTGCCCATGGCATAACCGCAAACAGATCACAATTCCTTTAAATTCATTACTCAGATTTATTCAATAAATGTTTTTTTAAAATGTTGTATTTCTATTGTTTAATATATTCAAAATTCAAGCTATTTTTAGTTGTGATTGGTCAGATAAATCACAGGATGTTTTTCCTCTTCTCTGACTTAGATGAGCCCATGAGCATTTCCAGCATAAATATTTGAGTTTCTGAATTTCTAAAATTCCAATTCCTCTAATACTCTCATGTGCAGCCTTGAATTTTGGTTCTGGGAACATTTTTGATCATTGAAATGTCAGAGAAACAAACAAGTGAGGTACAAACCAGTTTGAAGCAAATTCATTTCATAATTCAAAACACATTATTTGTCCAGTTTTAACTATAAGGAACTCCAAAAGCTCAAAACTCTAAAAGACATTGTTATTGTACACACGTGAATAGAAAAGATTACATCTCTGTTGTAACATGCTAAGGCCAAAGATTTCAAAGTGGCGTATGTTTTGGGAGAGTAAGGTGTTGTTAAAAGTGAAAATTAGTGCTGGTGAAAGGTGCCAGATGGGCAACTATTTTTTCTCATAAAGCAAGTACAAGGAAAATGCAAGCTTCCCCACTAATATGTCTGAATCCTGATCTAAAAATCAACTCTAGGGGTAAGATAGGAGTTCACATTCCACATCCATGCAGCACCTCTGCTGAGACTACAAACCAAATTGCTATAATGGTATGAAGATAGCTCCATTAAGAACTGGAACAAAGAACCATCTCGTTTAACCCATGCTGCTGAACAGCTATCAAATTATGATAATTTTGGTCACTTTTGGTGCTAGATTTAAACATTTATAAGATTGTCAGATTTTTAAAATGTGGTTCCTTTAGATTAGAAGAAAGGCTATTGAGCTGTATCTGTGATCACACAGAGAAGTTACTTTTGCTTTGAGCTACAGTATTTGGTGCATGACTTTGGATGTCACAGTGAATACCTAGCTACCTCAAGCAAAGAGCTTATTAACATGAGCTCTCTTCCTCCTCTAGATTAAACCAATCTATATCTGTGAATCTGGAAAGCAAAATGGCAGCTTCAAGTCAGCCAGCTTGCCCATCTGTGAAATTAATTAACCTGCCACAGAGCCAAGATCCAAGACTTTCCCTCAAGCAAAAAACTGCAAGTATTTTCTGATTAACTGTACCCATGGTGTGTAAGATCAACCACTGGTTTAAGGTCCCCTTTATCGATGAACATTTCAGAACCAAGTCACAGCAGGTGGGATTTTCAAAAAGGTATGAAAGTAATTTAAGAGCTCAAGTCCCTTTGCACCAGTACTAGTTTCTCTTTTAATTGAACTTGAGCTCCTAAATCACTTAGGAACTTTTGAAAATCCCACTCAATGGATTTAAACTTTAAATCTCCTGGCTTCTATTGGTTAAACCAAATGTTTGTCATTATTTTAAAATAGTCTTTTGGGGGTGGACTTTTTCCTCTTAGAGTCAAGTCTTGACATTATCTATAAGGGACCTGTGAATCATTTTGTCACATCACAAATCTACCACAAAATTTTACATGAATGACAACCCTTGTTACCAGTCACAGATCGAGAAGCATGCTCTTTTCAGGATAACACTTGAGTCAGGTGATCCAGATTCTAAACTTAGCTCTAATATAAACTTCCTGTTTGACCTTCAGCAAGTAATTTGGTGTCTCAGTGCTTCAGTTTCCCCAACAATAAATGAGGGATGATACTACTGTGCCTCACAGGGGTGTTGTAAACCTAATTTCATTACTCTCTTTAAAGTTTTGACATTCTTGAATGAAAAGGTCTATATAAAGTGCAAAGTGAAATTACTATACATTAGCCTCTTTGCTTAGTGAGGCCCAAAATTGGAGTTGCAAGGAGTATTGTGGGGTAGAACTAAGCTCTAAAGGGAAAGATATGTGGAGCAGCTTACTTGGGTGCTACCTAGTGTCATGAATCCCTCGCTTCCATGAGCAAACCTTCTCACAAAATACACTTTATAAAACAGTCTTAAATATTTTCTAAAGGCTAAATAAAGTGCAGATCCCAGACATTTAGGTAAAACAAATTAAGTAGCAAACTAATCATCAAGCAAATTTGAAAAGGAAATTTCACCTTATATTCAGATTATACAACAGACAGTAATTACTAATCGTAAAGAGTTGGTCTAAGGCCTTAAACCTGCAAAAACACATGTGCTTAATTTTAAGTATACAAGTGTACTATTTAAATCAATCACTTGATTGGGCCATAACTTTGTAAACATATTTAAAACAACAGAATTTGTCAAGGCACTAGAGATTTGATGAAAATGCATATTTAGTTCCTGAAGTATTTTGAATTTCTGACTTTTTTTTTTTTTTTTTTTTAAACAATAGATACTAGTCAGACCATTTGTGTGCCTAGGAATCTATATATGTTTTGTGCCTGTCAGAAAGTAAGGCTTACTTTTCCACCCGATTCTGATCACTGTTTTGTTTTGGGATGTGATGATGAGTTTATTATTATGGATGGGATTCCCATGTACATTGGATACAACACAGAAACTTTTTATGAGCAAGAGTAAAAGTGCTTTACAGCACTGAACTAACAAATCACATGCAAAGAAAATAACCAGTGAAGTAGGCAGTTCTATCTGCTGAGGTTTTCATAGTTGGATGCTGGCAATAATTGCTGACCGTTGCACTGAGAGTTATTGCAGTGCTGGTTGACGGTGCAGCAGCAATGTACTCCTGATAATCCTAACACAGTAAAGTGAATGAAATTTTCTGTCTTGCTTCTGGGGAAGAGCAGAGAGATTTATTCTAAATCCAGATCCTTTGTTAATAGTTTGGGGGTTTTTTAAAGTTTGCACTAGTTAGTTTTGGCTGCTTGAATGGTTTTTTTAAATTATAATATACTAATCTCATCTAACTTTGTTATTGTTTTCTGAACTCTGAAAGTACAGCTGTCACAGAGATTTGAAAAGTCGAAACAGTTTTTGAGTTCTTCCTTTTTTCTCCAAAAAGAACCCTATGAAAGAAACATTCAATGTCAGTTCATTTCTTAGTCTTTAAATAATGAAGATCCTATATATTGGAAAGATACAAAGAGTAACTCCCAAATGAAAAGTTTGCGCTAAAGTTAGTTGGGAAACTTTTTTTTTTATTGTTTTTTTTTTTTTTTGCCAACACAGAAAATGTAGATGAAAGCATAGTTTTGCTTTCATATCTATCAAAATGTTTTAGGGTTTTGTGAAACAAAAAACTAAAACTACAACATGTTCAATTTTAACCACATTTTTTCAGTTTTAGGTTGCTGAAAAACACATATTTTGAAATATGTAGGCAGGGGGACGGGGTGGAAGGGGGTTGTTTGTTTTAATAAAAACCTGAAAAAATAGTTGAAAACTAACATTCCCAGGGAAATTTTTGGTTCAGCAAAAAGACATTTTCCACTGAAAAGTATTTAACAGAAAATGTTCAATCCACTTTAGTTAACACAGCATCTAGTGGCACAGTATAAGGCAAACTTATTTTTAGTTCACCTGGATAAGATACTACTTACAAAGTATGAGGTTTCTGGTTCTAATCCCGACTTCAGTAATAATATGTCTGCTCTGGAAGGTGTAAATTCCAGCTCAAGTAGATTTACCCATGGTACCTTTGATCAAGCTAGCACACTAAAAATAGAAGTGTTGCTGTCGGAGCCCAAGCAGTGGGACAGAGTAGCCACCTCAAGTGCATACCTAGAGTTTCAGACAGGATCGTACTCGGGGCGGCTAGTCCCTCCTGCTGCCCACACCATTTCTAAATTTAGTGGATAGTCTGATTAGAGCTAGAGTGAGTATATCTACTCAACCTCAAAATTATACCTTTCAGCTCCAGTGCAGACATATTCCAAAATGCTTGTACAGCAACCGCAGGTCATGTCTGGCCAGTAGCTGAAAGAAAATGTAGAGCTCAAGAGAAAATGTTTTAAATTCCAAGGATGATTCTCCCAGTCCTGCTCCATCCCCTTCTCCCCAAATAAAAGGGCTGGAGTAGTGTGAAGAGGCTCAAGAAGACCCAGTTGTAGAACTGGGGGAATATTCGCCTGGTGCAGGCATGGAGCAGGACAGCCCCCTCATAAGTCCTGGTGTAAGGGATGTACTGGGAGAGGTGTACTGGAGTGGGGTTGTGAAGATTCTGGCCAGTGGAGAGACCGCCATAACTTAGACAACCTTTAAGAAGTGTTTAGGGGCTGCTTCCGCCCCAGAGCAGCCCAGGATCAGAAGGTCACAAAGTTGGCTTAAAGATAGCTTAGCCCCAACTCCCCTGGGCTGCAAGTTCTGTGCATCTTAGAGGTGCAGCGCTGGATCACACCTTTTATTTTTAAATAACAGAAATAACACTCCGATTACCTTTTCCAGACCTGAGGAAGAGCTCTGTGGAGCTTGAAAGCTTGTCTCTTTCACCAGAAGAAGCTGATCCAATAGAAGATATTACCCACCCATCTTGCCTCATATCCTGGGACCAATATGGCTACAACTGCAAACAACAAAAATAAAGTCACTTTTTAAAAGCTTTCAAATCAAGCTGAAGATCTCACGAGTCAGCAAGTTTAATCTAGTTATAGCCAACTTCTGTTTTGTTTTATTTTAAAGGGAAAGCATTTTGAATAGTGGAAATCAAATAGGATAGCAAGATGGACTCAGGTTTTGTAACTGATGAACAATCGCACAGTGGTGTAATCCAAAGCTAGCATCAATGTGGGGAGTGAGGGGGAAGACAGGGATTAAGAATACCACCAGTGATGATTCATCCCGATTTATTCTTCTTTTTTGTATGGTGCTTGGAGTGTACATTAATGGATCTGGTAAGAAACCTATATATAGTAGAATAGAATGACTGCTCCAAAATGAATTATCTCAGGGGAGGGAAGATGTAGTACTCATAGTTTAAGGTATCTCTTAAGGATGGAGGTAATTTGCAATAAATTTGAAATTTGTTTATGTACTATAATCCGAGATTTTTTAATTTTTCTTTACTATAACCATTTAGTCATAATTAAAATTGACATTTTCACACACTAACCTTAATTTTAGCTGAAAAAGAAAATAGTACCACTTCATCCAGTAACATGGTTGCAAACTAAAGGAAGACAATATACCGTATATACTCGTTCATTAGCCCGTTCATTTATAAGCCGACCCCCCAAAATGGATAGGTAAAAATAACAAAAACTGTATGACCCTTTCATAAGCCAACCCTATATTTCAGGGGTTGGAAAACTTTGGCTCCCAGCCTGTCAGGGTAAGCCGCTGGCAGGTCAGGATGTTTTGTTTACTTGGAGTGTCTGCAGGCGCCACTTCCCACAGTTTCCATTGGCTGGGAACGGCCAACTGCGGCCACAGGGAGCTGCGGGACTCCATGCCTGCAGACGCTCCAGGTAAACAAAACAACAATGTATTAGATATTCAATTCAATGATTCCGGAGCAGGGATTGGCAACCTTTCAGAAGTTGTGTGCCAAGTCTTCATTTATTCACGGTAATTTAAGGTTTTGTGTGCCAGTAATACATTTTACATTTACAGGGGCCGGCAGATGGAACCCCAGGCCGGCAGCAGGCTGAGCAGCTCAGCCCGCTGCCAGTCTGGGGTTCCGTCCATCCAGGCTGGCAGCGGGCTGAGCGGGGCCAGCGTCCAGGACCCCGGCTGGCAGCGGGCTGAGCCGCTCAGCCCGCTGCTGGTCTGGGGTCTCGGTCACCAGCCCCACTCAGCCGGGGTGTCGGCCTCCAGCCCCTCTCAGCCCGCTGCCAGCACGGGGTTCTGTCCATCCAGGCCAGCAGCAGGCTGAGTGGGGCCGGCGGCGGGGACACCGGGCTGGCAGCAGCGTGCCACAGTAAATCAGCACACATGCCATAGATTGCCGACCCCTGCCATAGAGTTTAAAATCATCAGATTTTGGTGTAGACCTGTTTATAAATCCACCCCCGCTCTTTGATGCATCACTTTTTTACCAAAAATATTCGGCTTATGAATGAGTATATACGGTAGTAATTTTGCATGCTATACAAACAACAGTGCCACCTCCTGGGCATTTGAATTGTTTACAAATTCTATCACATCTACAAGTCTTGTTTATTTCTACCAGTGCTTCAAGGAAGGGCTACAGAAAAACACACACAGATATTGAGATAGCATCATTATATGTTTCACTATTTCATGATGTAGTTTGCAGAGTTATTTTACAAAACACTCAGGGTTAGATTTCCCCAATCCTTCCCACACACTCCCTGCCCTCCTACCTGGGCAGAAGGTACAGGCTTCATGGAGGTTGCTTTTTCCCCTGCAGTGTCCTGGGAATACAGAGGGGAAGCAACCATTTTGCCCTTAAATGGTAAATACTCAGATAAGTGTATTTATCTGTATTTTTAGCACCATAAATGTGCATTGCACTTAACAAAACAAAAGTCCCTGAAAATCTTGCAATCTCAGGACCCAATCCCACAAACACTACTGCCCACAGAGTTTACTACTCTGAGAAGTTCTATTGACTTCATTGGGACTACTCACTGTACTAAAGGACTGTGTCTGGTAATAAGAATTTGCAGGATTGAGCCAGAGGGTCATGACTTCATAAGAGATTGTAATAAACCCAGCAAGGAGTCGTAAGGCAAAGAAATGCTACAGCAATATGAACATGTGGTTTCTTTGGCCAGTGACGCACACACATCTTTTTCTTATTACTGTCAAGCCAACAAGCGCTGGAAACAGTTTGTTGCTATGGCTTTGTCTGATGGTGCTCTTGAATGATGTGTGATGTCCACCACTGTTTGTTACTGAGCCTATGACTGGATGGTAAAGACAACCAGAGAAAATACATCTAAACTTAACTATTGTCTCTTCATTGTCAATTAAGTGCTTTCCTATAGACCATATGACAATATTCATTAATCAGTGCCTTTTGTCAAAGTTTGCAGGACCCTTGCAATATTCACCAAATACTGTACTTGATATATTATATGTCAGAGAGTCTTTCAAATAGTTCTACCATCTTCCCTTTCATGCATATGAAATCACTCAAGATAGCTAGAATGTGTCTGGTCTGAAATAGCACAGTCACTGCATTAGCACTTGCTAGCAGAACTATGAGGCAGAAGGGAACTTGTACAGCATTTCAGGAGCCTGCACACATTATACTTGTGCCCTTCCCAATGTTTTAGACCCTAGGAATTCTGAATTAACCCACCGAGCTTTAAAGGGAGAAAATCAGTCTTTTGTAAAAGCATCTTTGCCAAATTATTTTAAGTTTTGAGGGTTAAGTACCTTACTTGTGAAGTTTTGTTAGCATCTCCTTTGAATTTCATTGAACATTGAAATTCCTTAGTGATAAATGCTTGTTAAGGAAGGAATAATTTGAATACTTTGCTGGATTCCTAAATAACTGTAGCTATTTAAGAAAAGACCTGGTTGTCATTGACGACAGCTCAATTAAAACCTCTGCTCCACACAGGTGGTGTCAAAAAAGCAAACAAGATGTTAGATTGTATTAAGTGTGGGATACAAAAGAAAGCTGAAAAATATAACAATGCCATTATGTAAATTGAGTGTATGCCCTTCACATTGAATTTTTTCAGTTCTGGTCACCCCACCTCAAAAAAGATATAGCAGAAATAGGAGGCAGCCAAAAATGGGGGACAAAAATTATTAGATGTATGGAAAAATTATTCAATAGCTGTCCATTATGAGGCTCACCTTCCCCTAAAGCATGTGGTACTGGTTATTACAGTCAGACACAGGATAGCAGTCTAGGTGGATTATTGGAGAAATAAATCAATACTTTGTAGAAGTTCCTCTAGTCTGAGAGATGGGACAAAATTGAAATGTGCACTGCCACTTGTCATATCTATTCACAGTGACATATACGTAGGGTTGTGCAATTGTTTCCCCCTATCTTTAACCTTTAATTTAGTAATGGGAAGTTACCTCTTTGGGGATCCATAACGCAACTTTTGCTTCTCTTACTTGTACTGCTGCTGCTGTTCTTGCTGCTTATATTGATATATGAGAACATATAACTCACAAAGTCTCAATAAAATGATACATTTTAAAAATGGTGCAATGAACTAATAAAAACACAATGTGAAATTCATTCTCTCTTTATTTAGTATATGCACTTTCACACACACATACACACACAAATGTTTAGTGACCAACAATAATTTGCTTAAACTATCAGGAAAATATGTGACAGATATATAAGATCTTTCTAAATGTATACTCTCTTGTAATTGGGACACTGTTTATAATTCAAATATTGCAGTATAGTTTCCTTTTTCCAAAGATACAGAATAAATCTGTTTACACTACATCATTCCCCACTTTCCTGCCATCTTCTACGTTCTTAACTTGTCCTCCTGTCATTTTGCCTTTATGGCATCCCCATATGGAAAAAATTCAATGGGATTCATTTAATGAGAATCAGTCACTGTCTACCTTTCTTTCCCATGACATTTTAGCCTCTTCTGCTTCTCATGTTCCTGCTCCCTGGCTCACCATGTAGGCCCAAAAGACTCCACTTCCACTGGAGTTCAACCAGAATGTGACTCCTTTACTACAAAATAAATAAATATGCATTATCTATATTTACTCTTTGTGGTGCATTTTTAATACTATTTAAGTGAAATTTAAGGTTCTTAAATTATTCTATTTTGCTGCATAATTCCCACTTTGCTGTATATTTTACTTCAGCTATGTAGGATACCCTGGGATCTGTGTGAATAATTTAACATCTAAAATGCCACATAGTACATGAAGGCTTGGATATAAGGCATAAGTATTTCCGATATGGATGCTTTGATGGGACAATTATTGAAAGAAATGTTTTAACAAATGCTATCTACATTTACCAGATGGTCAATTAAATGTTATCTCGGTTCCTTGCCAGAATACTATATGATGCTCAATATCAATCATTATGGGAAAACAGGGTGTCTTGTGATTAAAGTGACTAAAATGACGAAGAAGAAAGCAATTTTTCCTAAAGAAATAGTCCTTGTACTTTATTTGATTAAGGTGATTCCTATCCTGTTGCTTATCTTTGAATGAGAGTTAAGCCAGCTACCGATCCACAGACTATATCTGCAGACTCTAAGCCGGGAAACATGCAGGGTGGTGACTCATAGTATCTTTAAAATCGAAGTTAGGCTGTCAAATTGTTGCCTTTGGATAATAAAAATACTTCCTCTTCTTTAAATAAAAGTCAAGTGAAGAAGTAGGAAAAAAATAATATCTTAAGTTTTCTTTAAACTAAACTGAGACAGAAGTGAAGTCAGAAGATTTTAGCAATACATTTAAAGCAACACAAGTCTTTTGATCCCCCTGTTTGAAATTAAATTCAAATTTTGATAGCCTAGTAGGAAATCCTGTAGATCCTGTAGATCCTAAAATTGCTTCTTCATAGTGACAATTTGTTACTGAAAAAATAAAAATCTGTTTATGTAGTATCTATACTATATTGTGCAAATTAAGAAAGGAACTTTATTCCAGGAGCTCTGCTTACATCATCAATGATTTTGGTGTTCACTAAGAAACTCAGGGTGGAAAATAAGTTCTTAATGGAAGAGGAACTATATGGCCCCAGCTGTCCTTTTCTTCTCTCTGGAAGACAGGGATGAAACCTAGCTGATTTTAGGATTACCATTTCTGTCTGAGTCCTTATGGTTCCCATCACCATAGTATCTAATCACCTCCCACACTTTACTGACTTGATTCTCAACAAACCTGAGGGAGAATTATTTCAATTTTATAGATGGGGAACTGGTGCTCACAGACATGAAGTGACTTGCTTAAGGCCACATAAGTCCCTGGGAATGCCAGGACAAGTACCACTAGTCCAGGTAAAACATGCACTTTGCAATCTTTGGGGCGTACAATTACTATTTTATTTTTCCCCACTATCACTGATTCATCTAAATAATAAAATTTGCACCCAAAACCAATTTTCATATGAGCACATATGGATTCTATTAATGTTATTTCTGTTGTTTGCAAGCAAGTGACAGTGTGCAAAGTTGCATGCATGCAAATAGAGGTCAACCTAAAAATTTGTTGAAAACTGGACCTTACAGGGATATTAGGCAGTCTGCTTAAACGAGCAGAAACTCAAGTTGCTGTTCAGAACACTTCCATATTAATTTCTACAACCATTACAAGACATCCTCAAAGCCTCTCCCATTTTTTGGCTACCTTCAGAAACTTAGAAAAGAAAAAAGATAAAATGAGAAGGGTATTTCATTAAAGCAACATAAATGTTACTAATGTCTAAGCTAATACCTATTCTATACCCAACCTTCCAATTTTCTAAACAATCTTCAGACAAAGCTATTTCAGTATCACTCTAATATTTCTGTATAAAATTTTATTTGTTCATCTGACTTTGTAAACCAGAATATTTCAATGACATTTTTATTCTGAGCATACACAGTACTGTGAAGGGACATGATCCTACAAACTCCTTACTTGAGAAGTTCCAGAGAAATCACCACAACTACTTGCATGAGTAAAAACTTTAGTATGAGTAAGGATTCGGAGAATTGGGCCCTAAGATACAAGTGCAGACCATTATCTTGGATAATTATTTCAAATCATTAAAGTATGAGTTTGACAGTTGATGCAAACAAAAAGTGTTGAGTCAACAGTGTAATGCTGTTGCAAAAAAGCAAACATCATTCTGGGATGTATTAGCAGGAGTGTTGTAAGCAAGACACGAGAAGTAATTCTTCCACTCTACTCTGTGCTGATTAGGTCTCAGCTGGTGTATTGTGTCCAGTTCTGGGCACCACATTTCAGGAAAGATGTGGACAAATTGGAGGAAGTCCAGAGAAGAGCAACAAAAATGATTAATGGTCTAGAAAACATGACCTATGAGGGAAGATTGAAAAAAATGGGTTTGTTTAGTCTGGAGAAGAGAAGATTGAGAGGGGCCATGATAACAGTTTTCAAGTACATAAAAGGCTGTTACAAGGCAGAGGGAGAAAAATTGTTCTTCTTAACCTCTGAGAATTGGACAAGAAGCAATGAGCTTAAATTGCAGCAAGGGTCGGTTTAGGTTGGACATTAGGAAAAGCTTCCTAACTGTCAGAGTGGTTAAGCAGCACTGGAATAAATTGCCTAGGGAGGCTGTGGAATCTCCATCATTGGGGATTTTTAACAGCAGGTTGGACAAACACCTGTCAGGGATTGTCTAGATAATACTTAGTCCTGCCTTGAGTGCAGGGGTCTGTGACCTCTCGAGATCCCTTCCAGTTCTATGATTGATTCTATGATTAATTGCCTTCTGAAAGATAAAGTGGGCATGGTATCTTTTATTGGACCAACTTGTGTTGGTGAGAGACAAGCTATTGAGCTACACAGAGCTCTTCTTCAGGTTCTCATTCATATCTTCTTTTTATTGTTTTCAGCACAGATACAAAAATAATTCAAGGTGCACATTGTCTGGAAACAATAACTGCATTTAATCTGCCTTTTAAAATAATAAAAAATATATAATTCATTAGAAAGGAACTGAATGTTTACTTGACCAAGTTTATTTAACACTTAAATTGCATCAGAAATACACATTGAAAATTGCAGAATTTATTAAGGTGAAGTATGCATTGTGTTCACATTAGGAAAGACAATTGTTGACTCTCTTCATGTTTCACTCTCTTTGACCCTTGACTCTTTTGCCCCTCTGTCCCATCGCAAGACCCACCCTGCCAACCCCCATCCCGGCTCACCCCCAACATTTGCTTCCTCTGTTCCTGTTCAGATGCTGCAGAGCATGTCTGGCAGAAATCCCATGACCAGGATGACTTCCTCCGCTACAAATTCATTCTCTCCTCCTTCAGTTCTGCCATCTTCCTAGTTAAACTTCTCCAACTCAATTGAGCTCACACCTGCAATCCAACTAGTGGTGCTGGAACTAGGAATGCTGGGGGTGCCGCTGCACCCCCTGGCTTGAAGTAGTAATAAACACCAAATACATGGTTTCCATGGTCAGCACCCCCACTATAAAAATTGTTCCAGCATCCCTAATCCAACTGTCAAAAGTGATGAAAAGGCATACTCCTCAAACCCTCTCCTCCTGCCTTCACTACTCTCTCTGTACAGAATCTTGCTAACCTTGCTAATTTCTTCCAAGAGAAAATTGACAAAATACTGTTACCTTCCACTTCCCCTCAGCTCACCTTCCTTACCCCTTTCCCCTCTTTCTTCCTTCCCCATCACAAAAAAGTTTCTCATCTGCTCTCCTCCTCAAATCCTTCCACTTGCCCCAATGACCCTATTCCATCTCCTCTCCTGATCTCCTTCACACTCACTCTCATTCTCTCCCTTCTTCTTAACCTTCTACTCTCCTCTGGCTCTCTCCCCTCACAATACAAGCATGCTTTAGTCTCCTCCATCTCAAAAAACAAAAATACACTTGACTCCACTTTTTCTCCAAGTGCCACCCCATCTTTCTTCTCCCTTTTATCTTTAAGCTCATTAAAAGCACTGTTCATAATCTCTGTCTGGAGTTCCTCTCCTCCAGTTCCATCCTACACCCTCGCCAATCCAGCTTCCTCCCCTTGAATTCTATGGAAATACTTATCAAAGTCTCTAATGAACTCTTCTTAGCTCAACCTCAAAACCAATACTCCTTCCTCTTCGACTTTAACCTGTGAGTGCCTTCAAGAACATCAACCATGCTCTTCTCCTTGAACACTTGTCCTCTCTTGGCTGCTGTAACTCTGATCTCCCCTGGTTCCATCATGTCCTTCAGAGGATCCTCCTGCTCCTCCCTTTAACTTTCTGTGGGGTCTTCACAGGGATCTGTCCCTGTTCCCTTCTTGTCTCCCTCCACACCTTATTTATGAGTAATCTCCTCCATTATCACAAAATCACCTACCATCTCTATGCTAATGATTCTCAGACCTATCTCACTACTCCACACCTGTCTCCTTCTGCCCAAACTAAAATCTCAGCCTGTGTCTTTGACATCTTATTGTGGATGTTTAACTATCAGCTCAAGATCAGCATGAATAAAATAGAGCTCTATCTCCTTCCTGCTACCTCCTTGCTTGTGGACAACAGCACCATCCTGCTTCTCATTCAGACCGTATAACCTGAGTGTCATATTCACCTCAGACTTCTGTCTAGGTCCTCACATGCAGGGCTATGCCTAAATCTTACAAATTCTTTCTCCATGACATCTCTAATATATGGCCTTTCCTACCCACTCTTACAGCTAAAAATCTTATACAGGCTCTCATCTCATATCTTAGTTACTGCAGCATCCCCAGCCCTAACAAATGCAAACTTGTCCAATTCATATCCATTCAGACTGTTGCTGAAAAGATATTTTCTAGCCCGATGCTTTGACCATGTCACCTTTCTCTTCCCATCCCTTCTCCTGGTCCCCTTTCTCTGTTGCATCAAACAAGGCTACTTGTCTTCACTTTCAAAGCCCTTCACAACCTTTCATCTCTCATTCACTATCAAGATGTTGACCCCACCACCACCACCACCAATATGCCCATGAGGACAGCCTCCATCACCCACTTGTTAAATTTTCAAACAAGCTTCTTTGTGTTTTTCCCCATTCTCCCTGCCCCTCACACTCTCTCTCTTCATAAAGATCACAAAGCTACCTCATTATCCTCCTTCAAAATTCCCCTTTTCCAAGATGACTACATAAAAACATGACAACAGTTAGGCCATTGGTGTATCGAGACCACTGCCTAACATGCTGACTAATATTGTCTGATGGAGTAGTACAAGGAAACAATCAATCACCTGTTCTTAGGTCAGGTCTTCGGGGCAGGGGCTGTTTTATTTTTTGTACTGGGTGTACACAGCATCTAGCATAATGGGGTCCTGGGCCATGAATAGGATGCTAAGAGATTACAGAATTATTTTTTTAACTGTAAAATAACCATATCAAACACAATAACTCATTTCATATAGATTATAGAATCATTGATAATGGACTGGAAAAGACTATTAATTAAATCCATCTCCTTGCATACAGAATTAATTTCCTTCATAATATTACTGTTCATAGTATATTTCTGAGCAGATAGTGCCATTGACTATTGATACTGCTCAATTAGAGTCAGTAAACTGGCTTTTCTTTATTTGTTCTACATTGAGTGATCCATTTCACTTTTTTCTCTATACCATTTAGAAGATTAATATACCCTATATATCTGCTAATAAAAATGTAAGTCAGTGTAAATGAGACAATCGTCATGCCAATACTACTGAACAGGTTTGATTGTTGGAGTATGAGGAAAGCCAACGAATGAAAGATATTGACCACAGAAATGAATGGGCTGAGGGGAATACTGAGATTTTCAAGACTGCAGAAAATTAAAAAATGAAGTGATAAGAAAACAGCTAGGACAAGAAATAAGTCTGTTACACAGGATTCAAGAAATTTGACTGCAGTGGCTTGGACACATGTCAAGAATGAACACAGAACATATACTATACATGGTGATACATACCAGAATGCAAAGGAACTATACATGGAAGAACATTGAGAATGTTTGATAGACATGGTGAAGAATGACAGAGAACAAAAAGGTTAAAAACTGAACCAAGCTGTGAAGGTAAAAAACAGAAAGTAGAGTGAAGACTTCATCTGGCCGAATCGTTACTGCTGAGCTGATAGATGGGAATATAAGAATATACCTACTAATTAGCTAGTTGCTTGGTATATTCGTAAGCTACAGAAATGTCCCTCATTATTCACCCATACCAACATGCTTTCAACTATTTCAAAATACTACTGGTAAGTGAGCCTCAAAAGACTCAGAGATTTGGGTCACTTAAATTTCCAAAAGGCATAAGTGCTTATCCAAATATATAAAAATCTTTGGAAGTTTTACTTCCTAATTTATGCCACACCTTCCAGACTTTTTCCCCCTGCAAAATAAATAGACCATACTCCTGTCTCTTAACCCTGTCCTTCCATTTTCCTTCTCCATGACTTTCCTTCCAACACATCTCTTACACCCTATCTCCCTTTCCCAAGCCTTAAACAGATCATGCCCCAGGCACAGTCCCTTCTTCCTGTTCCACCAACTCATTTACCTTCTCTCTGTAATCGCTTGAAGACAAAGGAGGTTCAGATTAATTTCAGTTGAGTCTCCTTTTGTGCAGATTTCTGGGAAATTCTTTTCCCCAAAAGGTGTACCCAATGGAAATCTTTTAAATATGTAGCACTCACATTTTTAGTTAATCTAAATTACAGACTATATTTCATATAACAACAATATAATTTACAGTATATCACTTATAACTTACAACAAACACACCAATGATTAACAATCACTGAACATGTTATTTTTCTCCTTTGTGGAGAACAATAGAAAATCCAATGAAGAATTACATTTCCATCACTGCATATCTGATTTTTAAAATAAGTCAGAGGCTTTCAGGTTGTGAGCATAAATAAGAGCAGAATTAGGCCCTATATTTGGAATACCATTTAAAATTCAAGGGATGTGCTGCTTGACAATGACATATTGGTCATCTGTCTTCAGAAGTGGTGGTCAGAAAGAGCTGTGTACAAGGCCAAAGAAAGCTCTATATTTCCTGCCTACTCTTCTCTAGGGCCCTGATTCAGCAACACACTTAAATACATGCTTGAATCCCATTGAGGTCAATGAGACTTCGGCACATGTTTAAAGCTGAGCACATATTAAGTGTTTTGTTGAATGAGGCCCTAAATTTTCCAGTCCAGAGTGTGTAAACTGATTGGTGGTGGAATGCTTTGTGCTCCAATGTCAGTCTACTTGGGGTGTCGATGCTTAACTGATTACATGTCAGCATGCCAAACTTTATATACTGGAAGGGAGTAATGCCTAGGGATCTAGCTTTTACCATTGCCCAGCAGCATCAATAGGAGGATTAGGCTGAAGGCAGAATTTTTATTTGTGAAAAATGCATTCCAATATGAGAAACTCACTTGAAGAGGAAGACTCCATAGGAATGTCTTATACTGACAACCTCTTTTGAATTTATATTCTGCACTTGTGGAATGTACAAAGGAATCCATAACTGATGTGTGTTTCATGTTGAAAGTGACACTTTGACCTTGTGGGCATCTGTAAGATCAAAATATATAAAGTTTCTGTATGTGTCTTGCTCATTCATCTTCACCATTCATAAGAATGGCCATACTGGGTCAGACCAAAGGTCCATCCAGCCCAGTATCCTGTCTGCCGGCAGTGACCAATGCCAGGTGCCCCAGAGGGAGTGAGCCTAACAGGTAATGATCAAGTGATCTCTCTACTGCCATCCATCTCCACCCTCTGACAAACAGAGGCTAGGGACTCCATTCCCAACCCATCCTGGCTAATAGCCATTAATAGACTTAACGTCCATGAATTTATCTAGTTCTCTTTTAAACCCTGTTATGGTCCTAGCCTTCACAACCTCCTCAGGTAAGGAGTTCCACAGGTTGACTGTGAGCTGTGTGAAGAAGAACTTCCTTTTATTTGTTTTAAATCTGCTGCCCATTAATTTCATTTGGTGGGCCCTAGTTCTTATATTATGGGAACAAGTAAATAAAACTTTTCCTTATTCGCTTTCTCCACACCACTCAATTTTATATACCTCTATCATATCCCCCCGTAGTCTCCTCTTTTCCAAGCTGAAGAGTCATAGCCACTTTAATCTCTCCTCATATGGGACCGGTTCCAAACCCCTAATCATTTTAGTTATCTGAACTTTCTCTGAACCTTTTCTAATGCCAATATATCTTTTTTGAGATGGGGAGACCACATCTGTACACAGTGTTCAAGATGTGGGCGTACCATGGATTTATAAAGCAGCGCACAAGCGACCAGGGAGCTTTTGCGAACAGGGGCTGCTAACAGGGAGTTTCGCAAGGGAGTTCTCCAGGTGAAGGAGGAGCAAATACAGGACCCTTGGGGTAAGTGACTGTCTGTAGTGTGTGTTTGTTTGTGTTTGGGGGTTACTTGCTGTGTGCTGAGCTTGTGTTTGTCAGTCTGTTTGTTTGTTTGGTTGTTTGAAGGACCGTGTGCTGTGGCTGGCAGTTGGAAGCTGTGAGCTTCAAAGGAAGGTCTGAAGGCTAGAAAACTCTGGTAATTGGCTGAGCCTTAATCAGTGGGCGGGGCATTCACCCAGGCCAGGGCTTTATAAAGCAGCGCACAAGCGACCAGGGAGCTTTTGCGACCAGGGGCTGCTAACAGGGAGTTTCGCAAGGGAGTTAGGAAGGGAGCGCGGGTCCCTTGCCAGTTCTATCTTATACCCTTTATTCCCCTTAAAACCCCAAACTACATTCAAAACTTCTTGCTTTAAACAACCCCTCCATTAACTAGGAGACAATGCAGGCAGAAGCCCAGCTGCAGAGTGGGGGCTATCCAGTTTATTGCACTGAGTGTAGCATGTATGATTACCTGCCCTGTGGGCGGGTGGCGTATGTGTTCATTCGGTGCAAGGAGCTCCTGGCCCTCAGAGACCACGTACAGACTCTGGAGGCCAGGGTGGCAGAACTGGAGGAGCTAAGGGAGGCAGAGAGGTATGTTGATGAGGCTTTCCGGGACACTGTAGAATTGTCCCACCTCCGGTCAGACAGCCCCTGTGCTGTTGAGGAGGATGAAAGGTCCAGGGAAGCAGAGCAGTCAACGGGAGCAGAGGGAAACCTTTCCATAGTTGGGACCCTCCTTCCAGATGGTGCTGGGGTTGCCTCTCGCACTGAGGTTACCTCTCCGGGGGAGGGAACTCCAGTTGCTAGGAAAAGGCAGGTATTAGTATTGGGAGATTCGATCATTAGAAACGTAGATAGCTGGGTTTGTGATGACCGGGAGAACCGTATGATGACTTGCCTGCCTGGTGCGAAGGTTGCGGATCTCTCGAGGCATCTAGACAGACTTATGTGTAGTGCTGGGGAGGAGCCGGTGGTCGTGGTACATGTAGGTACCAATGACGTAGGGAAGGGTAGGAGAGATGTCCTGGAGGCCAAATTTAGGCTGCTAGGGAAGAGACTGAAATCCAGGACCTCTATGGTGGCATTCTCAGAAATGCTCCCAGTTCCACGCACAGGGCCAGGTAGGCAGGCAGAGCTTCAGAGTCTCAATGCGTGGATGAGACGATGGTGTAGAGAGGAGGGGTTTACATTCATTAGGAACTGGGGAAACTTCTGGAATGGGGGGAGCCTATACAGGAAGGATGGGCTCCACCTAAACCAAAGTGGAACCAGACTGCTGGCACTAAACATTAAAAAGGTTGTAGAGCAGTTTTTAAACTAGGAGATGGGAGAAAGCCAACTGCTGCAGAGGAGCATGTGGATCGGACAGAGACTTCTCTTAGGGGAGAGTCTAATGATAGAGAATCTCCAGGTTATAGTCAGGAGCAGAGGATGGAAGAGGATAAAGTAGGGGCCAGATCAGATGATAAACATTCACATAAAAAAGAATCTGACACATCAGAAAAGGGCAGACAAATAAATAGTGACAAGTTTTTAAAGTGCTTGTACACAAATGCTAGAAGTCTAAATAATAAGATGGGTGAACTAGAGTGCCTTGTGATAAAGGAGGATATTGATATAATAGGCATCACAGAAACCTGGTGGACTGAGAGCAATCAATGGGACACAATCATTCCGGGGTACAAAATATATCGGAAGGACAGAACAGGTTGTGCGGGGGGGGGAGGGGAGTGGCACTATATGTGAAAGAAAATGTACAATCAAATGAAGTAAAAATCTTAAGCAAATCCGCATGTTCCATAGAATCTCTATGGATAGAAATTTCATGCTCTAATAAGAATATAACATTAGGGATCTATTATCGACCACCTGACCAGGACAGTGATAGTGATGATGAAATGCTAAGGGAAATTAGAGAGGCTATCGAAATAAAGAACTCAATAATAGTGGGGGATTTCAATTATCCCCATATTGACTGGGAACATTTCACTTCAGGACGAAATGCAGAGATAAAATTTCTCGATACTTTAAATGACTGTTTCATGGAGCAGCTGGTACGGAAAGGGGAGAGGCAACTCTAGATTTAGTCCTGAGTGGAGCACAGGAGCTGGTCCAAGAGGTAACTATAGCAGGACCGCTTGGAAATAGTGACCATAATACAATAGCATTCAATATCCCTGTGGTGGGAAGAACATCTCAACAGCCCAACACTGTGGCATTTAATTTCAAAAGGGGGAACTATGCAAAAATGAGGGGGTTAGTTAAACAGAAGTTAAAAGGTACAGTGACTAAAGTGAAATCCCTGCAAGCTGCATGGGTGCTTTTTAAAGACACCATAATAGAGGCCCAACTTCAATGTATACCCCAAATTAAGAAACACAGTAAAAGAACTAAAAAAGAGCCACTGTGGCTTAACAACCATGTAAAAGAAGCAGTGAGAGATAAAAAGACTTCCTTTAAAAAGTGGAAGTCAAATTCTAGTGAGGCAAATAGAAAGGAGCATAAAGGCTGCCAAATTAAGTGCAAGAATGTAATAAGAAAAGCCAAAGAGGAGTTTGAAGAACGGCTAGCCAAAAACAACCAGTGGGGCCCCTGGATGATCAAGGTACAAAAGGAGCACTTAAAGAGGATAAAGTGATTGCGGAGAAACTAAATGAATTCTTTTCTTCAGTCTTCACGGCTGAGGATGTTAGGGAGACTCCCAAACCTGAGCCGTCTTTTGTAGGTGACAAATTTGAGGAATTGTCTCAGATTGAAGTGTCATTAGAGGAGGTTTTGGAATTAATTGATAAACTTAACAGTAGCAAGTCACCGGGACCAGATGGCATTCACCCAAGAGTTCTGAAAGAACTCAAATGTGAAATTGCAGAACTATTAACTATGGTTTGTAATCTATCCTTTAAATCCGCTTCTGTACCCAATGACTGGAAGATAGCTAATGTAATGCCAATATTTAAAAAGGGCTCTAGAGGTGATCCTGGCAATTACAGACTAGTAAGTCTAACGTCAGTACCAGGCAAATTAGTCGAAACAATAGTAAAGAATAAAATTGTCAGAGATATAGAAGAACCTAAATTGTTGGGCAAAACTCGCCCCTGAACCTCGAATTTTGCAGGGGTCCCCCACCCACCAGATATTAACCGAACTGGTGCAGAAGCTGGATGAAATTCGAAAGCCCAAGAAACTGTGGCATGATGTATATAAGCCCCAAAAGGTAGCCACAGTTACCTATGAGATCCTGGCTCAGGCCCTTGATAAACTAACTGTTTTCCATGGGGCCCTAATGACCAATTTAGGTTCTTCTATATCTCTGACAATTTTATTCTTTACTATTGTTTCGACTAATTTGCCTGGTACTGACGTTAGACTTACCAGTCTGTAATTGCCAGGATCACCTCTAGAGCCCTTTTTAAATATTGGCATTACATTAGCTATCTTCCAGTCATTGGGTACAGAAGCGGATTTAAAGGATAGATTACAAACCATAGTTAATAGTTCTGCAATTTCACATTTGAGTTCTTTCAGAACTCTTGGGTGAATGCCATCTGGTCCCGGTGACTTGCTACTGTTAAGTTTATCAATTAATTCCAAAACCTCCTCTAATGACACTTCAATCTGAGACAATTCCTCAAATTTGTCACCTACAAAAGACGGCTCAGGTTTGGGAGTCTCCCTAACATCCTCAGCCGTGAAGACTGAAGAAAAGAATTCATTTAGTTTCTCCGCAATCACTTTATCCTCTTTAAGTGCTCCTTTTGTACCTTGATCATCCAGGGGCCCCACTGGTTGTTTAGCAGGCTTCCTGCTTCTGATGTACTTAAAAACATTTTGTTATTACCTTTTGAGTTTTTGGCTAGCTGTTCTTCAAACTCCTTTTTGGCTTTTCTTATTACATTTTTACACGTAATTTGGCAGTGTTTATGCTCCTTTCTATTTACCTCACTAGGATTTGACTTCCACTTTTTAAAAGATGCCTTTTTATCTCTCACTGCTTCTTTTACATGGTTGTTAAGCCACGGTGGCTCTTTTTCAGTTCTTTTACTGTGTTTTTTAATTTGGGGTATACATTTAAGTTGGGCCTCTATTATGGTGTCTTTGAAAAATGTCCATGCAGCTTGCAGGGATTTCACTCTGTCCCTGCCAGCAGGTATATGGGATCTTGGGGAGCAATTACCACACAGGTGGGGTGCCAATTAATTTCTTTATTAAGAAAATGCAAAAACAGGGAAAATTCAATAGTGAGGGGTATGGGGTTTGTTAAAGTAGACAATTGGGGAGGGGTTTCTTTTAGTAAATGGTATAGGGGGTTTCAATAGTGGGGTACAATACAGTGGGGTACAATACAGTTGGTAACCAATTAACACTGAAGTATAAATGTAACAGGTAGCTAACAATTTCTATGTAAAGAGTGTGTCACAGCAGCATATAACCAACTAACAGTATGGGTAAGATGTGTTAAATAACCAACAACTTTAGGTAAAAAATGTGTCACAGTGGTGTAAATGTAAAATGTGAGGTGTGTTAGAGAGAAAAGGGGTAACCAATGGGGTTTTATGCTAGAAAGAGAGAGAGCAGACAGGCTGCATGTTTTAACAGCAGAGAGAAAGAGAGAGAGAGGGGAAGAAAGTGGTAGAGAAGTGAGGTTGGGGGAAGAGGAGCACGTGGTGGAGCAGAGGCCAAAGGCAGAGGGAGATTTAAACTCAGGGAGACACAGAGAGCAGACAGGCTGCAAGTTTAAAAAGCAGAGAGACAATTATACAAAACACAGCAAAATCTTATCTATGATTTAACTTAACCAAAACTACACAAATTAGCAAGTAACAAAACACAATGCAACAGTTCTTTAAGCCTAACTTACAGGGTACAATGCAAGCAATTTTCTAAACCTAACTTAACTACAGCTATGCAAAATGAAATTACAACTTATCTAGACTAAAGGGCAAAATCTAACCTAATGGGTGCACCTTATACTAGGGGTAGTTCCAGAGGGCAGAGTGGTGTGTGCCCAGGATACAGCTCCAAGGGGGGAGGGGGATTTAACTAGTGGTGGCTGCAAGCTGGCAGCCCAGGATACAGTCCAGGAAGGCACAGGCTTATTTCTAGCAGCGAAGGCGCTGCAAAGCAAGAAACAGATTACAGATACAGACCAAGGAGTTTAAGAGAGGTTTTAAGACACAGACCAAGGTTTAGCTTGAGTCTGTGTGCTGGGGAAACAGAGCCAGCAGCTAAAGTAATAAAAGTATAGAAAGTTTCACAGAGGGATTCTTACCAGTCCCCAAGGCAGCAGCAACATCATCAGAAGAAGCAAGGAGGGCTCGGTACTGTCTTGATAATCAGGAGGTCTCTCAGGCAGCAATTCCTTCTTCGTGGGGGGGGGGTGTTAAAAACGGGGGTACGCTCAAAAATAAAACGAGAGCGGAGAAAGGACCCCCCAGAACCCCTGGCTGATCAGACCAGGTAGCAATGCAGGAACCTTTCTGATCTTTGTTTCAAAAATGCCTGTTCTTAAAGGCAATCTCAGGCAGTTTCCCCACCAGTAATCCTGATAGGCTCCTTCTGTCACAGGGGAGGAGATACAGGGAAAAACTGCAGGTGAGCATAGAGACATGCCTGGGCAGAGTCCTGGACCATAGGCGTGAGTTCCCACCTCAGGACTCAAAAGCACATGAGGCCTATGACTCATGCCCAGGATCTTAAAAACACATTAGGTCTTGCAGCTCTGGACATTGCCTACCCTACACCGAGCCCAGGTTTAACAAGGTGATAACAGGACCAACCCTTTGAACAGGGCAGTAGTCCCACTTAGCACGTAGCACAAGTGGCCATCCCTTTGAGAAGGGCAATGGCTCTTGGTAAACAACTTAAGGGGCCCTCCCTTTGAGAAGGGCAGTGGCCCTGGTAAACAACTTAACAGCCAGGGAGGGGCGGCCACAGGAGGAGAACAAAAACAAAATGGAGTAAGGGGACAGCTGTAAGAAACAAAATGGAATAGGGGGAAAGCTGTAACAGACACACTCTAGCCACAGTATCTTTTAATTTCTGTTTAACTAACCTCCTCATTTTTGCATAGTTCCCCTTTCTGAAATTAAATGCCATAGTGTTGAGCTGCTGAGGTGTTCTTCCCGCCACAGGAATGTTAAATGTTATTATATTATGGTCACTATTTCCAAGCGGTCCTGTTATAGCTACCTCTTGGACCAGCTCCTACGCTCCACTCAGGACTAAATCGAGAATTGTCTCTCCCCTGGTGGGTTCCTGTACCAGCTGCTCCAAGAAGCAGTCATTTAAAGTATCGAGAAATGTTGTCTCTGCATTTCGTCCTGAGGTGACATGTACCCAATCAATATGGGGATAATTGAAACCCCCCACTATTATTGAGTTCTTTATTTTGATAGCCTCTCTAATCTCCCTTAGCATTTCATAGTCACTATCACTGTCCTGGTCAGGTGGTCGATAATAGATCCCTACTGTTATATTCTTATTAGAGCATGGAATTACTATCCATAGAGATTCTATGGAACATGTGGATTCATTTTAGATTTTTACTTCATTTGATTCTACATTTTTTTTCATATATAGTGCCACTCCCACTCCCCACGACCTGTTCTGTCCTTCCAATATATTTTGTACCCCGGAATGATGGTGTCACATTGATTGTCCTCACTCCACCAGGTTTCTGTGATGCCTATTATATCAATATCCTCCTTTAACACGAGGCACTCTAGTTCACCCATCTTATTATTTAGACTTCTAGCATTTGTGTACAAGAACTTTAAAAACTTGTCACTGTTTATTTGTCTTCCCTTTTCTGATGTGTCAGATCCTTTTTTATGTGAATGTTTCTTGTCTGATCTGGCCCATACTTTATCCTCTTCTCCTGACTAAAACCTAGAGAATCTCTGTCAATAGACTCTCCTCTAAGAGAAGTCTCTGTCCAATCCACGTGCTCCTCTACAGCAATCGGCTTTCCCCCATCACTTAGTTTAAAAACTGCTCTATAACCTTTTTAATGTTAAGTGCCAGCAGTCTGGATCCACTTTGGTTTAGGTGGAGCCATCCTTCCTGTATAGGCTCCACCATCCCAAAAGTTTCCCCAGTTCCTAATAAATCTAAACCCCTCCTCCCTACACCATCGTCTCATCCACGCATTGAGACTCTGAAGCTCTGCCCGCCTACCTGGCCCTGCTCGTGAACTGGAAGCATTTCTGAGAATGCCACCATAGAGGTCCTGGATTTCAGTCTCTTTCCTAGCAGCCTAAATTTGGCCTCCAAGACATCTCTCCTACCCTTCCCTATGTCATTGGTACCTACATGTACCACGACCACTGGCTCCTCCCCAGCACTACACATAAGTCTATCTAGATGCCTCGAGAGATCTGCAACCTTTGCAACAGGCAGGCAAGTCACCATACGGTTCTCCCAGTCATCACAAACCCAGCTATCTATGTTTCTAATGATCGAATCTCCCATTACTAACACCTGCCTTTTCCTAATGACTGGAGTTCCCTCCCCTGGACTCATCCATTCAGACTATGGATGAGTTTCATCAGAATCTTTGACTCATCCTGCGAGAGATATTGCCTTAAATAACTCTGAAATACCTTACAGCACTTTAAATGAAGGCTTGCAGGAAAACCTCAATAGGGATTTAAAATTGACATAAAATTCACTTCCCCCAATTGAAATAATTAGAGTGGTAACAGTATCAGGACCCTCTGGGCTGCATAAAATAGTAATTAGTTTTAAGATAAAGGCTTTAATTAAGTAGAAATTAATCGTAGTTGAAGTTTAGAAAATCCAGAATGGCTGACCAAAATGGTGGCTATAGGGAGAGGGTAGTGGAAGATTCCATCTCTGAGACGTAGTAGGAAATTCCATTTCCTGTGACAGTAGGAAATTCCATTTCCTGTAGGGAATGACTCAGCAAAAAAGCCCTAACTTTGATTGACAGTTGGCAGTCACATAGAGGTGTATGTGACTGGGAGGAGCTACCAGGCACATGTAGGTACACATGACCGGGTGGGGCTAAGCACTCCTAAAATTGGCATATGCTAATATCTGGAATCTGATTGGCTGAGCCAGGCTAATAAATTATGTTAATGAGCTGACCTTGAGTGAGCACACAGTATATAAGGCCAACAGCCAATAGGCTGAACTTCTAGTGAGTTTAGGATCTGGAGGAGAGCAGAAGCTGCAGGAGACCTGCAAGGAAGAAGCTATCTGAAAACTAGCCACCTGCAAGAAGAAGGTTCAAAAAAGAACTAGATAAATTCATGGAGGATAGGTCCATCAATGGCAACTAGCCTCCGTTTGCCAGAAGCTGGGAATGGGAGACAGGGAAGTCTAAACTGAGACCAACTCTTCACGTTACCCCATCAATCCAAATCCAAATATTTCTTCATATTATCTGACTCGGAAAGTCTTAATTCACTATTTTCATTCATCTTCCCCTCCTCCCTGTAAGTTTTGTGAACCATTTGCCCAGTTCTGCTGAAAATCTTCTGAAAATGTACTGTAGGTGAATTATTATAATGCCATCACCTGTAACTACCAGTATATTAAGGACATGTCTCACATTAACAACTGCTTTGACTGCATTTAACTTGTTGTCTTCCCATATTTAACTAGCAGCATTAACATTGACATATTCTGTGTTAGGGACTTGCATGTCGGTCAGGGCAGGAAGAAAAGAAAGAAATTGAACAACCTGCTCAAATCCCAGAGAATCAAAATTTAGAAAACCCTTCCCCTATTCCTATGGGGCTATTCACATGCTGCATGAACAGATTGTAATCATAACAAGAACAATTTCTATTGTCATGTTGCAGATCATGCATGACACTACTACATTTCTTATTATAAACTCTCTGTTGGTCCCTATTGAGCTGGGAAATCATTTCCTGTAAATCTCCTTCAACTCCGCAGAACTGATCTGTAAAAGCACAGACATCTCACAATGACAGTTCTGCTAAGCTATCGGCAGAGTATTCCATAGAAGTCTGACCATAAACTTAGCTGATTTATGACTGCCCTCCAGAGTATCTTTGGTAGTATTCCAACAAATTAAGATTTCCTCATTCCCATCCTGATTTCATTTTTCCATATAATCCATCAGGTAAAACACCTGTAATCTAATTGAGATTTCACTGTAATAACATAGGTCACAATTCATTAGCTTCATATCATTAGTAATAGCATTTAATATCAGTGCATCTCATTTTTCATTTTAAAAATTGATCACTATTCTCAACCTCTGAAACACCTGAAGTGTAGCAGTGACCTCCAAAATACACAGAAAAAGACAAAGTCCTAGCAGTCATTTTATGTCTTAAGGCATTCTATATTTAGGGTGTGTATCTATATGGAGAAAATCTGATACCTCAGAAACATACATATATTATTATGTAGTAGTCTGAATAAGCACCACTGTAATCAAGCTTGCAAAATCTTTTCCATTATAATTCCTTCCCCTCATCCATTTTGTTTTCATTTGCTCTATTTAAAAAAAAAAAAATTTATTGGTCTGAAATTTTCCATTCTTGTCCTCAACACAAAGCTTTGGAAAGTTTAAGAAAAGACATTTAGCCATCTATGAGGTGTGGAAAGAGTCAACCTCCATGCATACTCACTTTTCCTAATGTAAAATATTCTACGCAGACTTATTTTGGTCAACTCCAGAGGATGAAATTTGAAATGTAAAAAATTGTCACATCAGTTAGAGAGGCACAAAATCTGCATAACTGTGACTAAAATTGGTTCTCTTTATTTTAATCTTTTGAGCATTTTGGAAATTAAGTTTGATAGAAAATGGTGTCAAGTTGAAAGAAGTAGTCATCAGAAGATGTACATCCTATCATATAGCATGTTTCATCAGAGGATCTCAAAGGCCTTTAACTAAGGAAGGCAAGTATAACTAGCCCTATTTTACAGAGGGGGAATTAGAAGCACAGCAAGGTGAAGTGACTTGTCCAGAAACATACAGAAGGTCAGTGTAGGAGGCAGCCCACCTGCTGCCTTCTCATCTCAATCAGGCTGCTGCCTTTCTAGCCCTCTATGGCAGTTCAGGTTACTCCATACCCTGAAAGATTAAAACCCCACTGGATGTAACTGCACTGTGTAATAAATAAGATTTTGTATGCACTTTTGAAGCCAGTAGCAATCTCAAGGCCAATGGTCGGTAGAGCTGTTGTACTGCAGCAAGAAATAATAATTGAGCAAATTACTCAGTGTCCTATTCTGCCTCCCTTAGTCACAGCTCACATTCTTTGATTTCTATGAATGTGAAAGAGTAAGGTACTACATAATGTCAATAAGAGTGACAATCTGACTTTCAGTGCCATCTTTGATAGAATAAATCAGCAAGCAGCATTGTAGAACAGCTATAAGCCTGCACAAATACAACAAAAATATTCACTGAATAAATTATCTGATGAATAATGGTAATTAATTGAATAATGTATTTAACAACAGATGCTATTCAACCAGCTATAATGATTATTTGTGAAAAGGAGAGGGGGAGAAAAAGGTTTAAAAAAAGGATGCATCTGATATAGATAAACCTTGACTCTATCCTTGCTGACATGTAGAGCACCTGAGAACATGGCATCATTTTAGATGTCACCAGAAGAGCAGGATAAATCTTTGTAACAACTGTCAAAAACAAAACAAAAAAAATGGCATGGCATGGAAAAGTCTATGCCTGGTGCAACTTGAAGCTCCACTCATCTCAATTCTCCTCCTATGGCCTGTGATGGAGATTGGGACTTGCACATCCAGGCTAAGTCCCTTAACTGGATGTAAGGAGTTGGAGGGACAGTTGAGTCCCACCTCCTTTTTCCACATTGAGGCCATTGTTTCCAGATGAAAACTGGCACTGGGATGGCCCCACCGGTTAGTTGCAGGACACTGTTCACTCCAATTACTGTTTATGTTAAATAAATTTTCAGCTTCTGCATTTAGCTACTCTGCAGCATCTGTGTATCACTCCTTCTATGTTCTCACCAGTAGGGACTGATCATTTTTCAGTATGTCCTTAACTTCCAATACCTTACTCTTGTCCTCTCTAAACTAACTTCTCTTGTTCAGGCTAAAGAATCCTTGTCTCTGCACTCTCTCCTCGTATGGCTCACATCTAATGACAGTTCAATCTTCTGTAGGCCTTTCCCATTTCCCTTTGATCATTTTATAGGTGAGACGATCCAATCAGTATTGAGCATGGGACTACTGAGCATGTGCCATTGTCTCATAGAAAAACATTTTCCGTAATTCTATATTATTTTTACTACTTCCAAGAATTGTATTTCCTTTAATTGCTCCTTCACACTGTGCAGGCCTCATTACTGAACTCCAGGATTGAATCCATGCTTACCTCTACATTTTTTCCCCCCTCACAGAATCCTTAAAGTCAAAATCCCTTCAGGCCAGAGGCAAGTTTCAATTATTTTTGCCAATGTGCACTGCATCTTTTTGCATCTTGGTACGGTATCAGTTTGAGCGGGTATTCCCTCTGCATATAACAGGGTATTCACTAGAACCAGTAACACCTTATACACAAGTAAAAAGGTAAAAGGAAATATTTAATTGTGCCCATTGTCCCATGTTTATATATGTTAACCTGCTATTCATTCCTCCATAGTTTTTGATGACTCAAAATTATTTTGGTTATTGGCAAGATTCACCAATTTTCGGTCCACTTCCTCCTCCAAATCAATAGTAAATGTATTTTTATTGAAATCCTTACCTCTTAGTTACCCAGATACAATCCTAATCCACAAAGGAAAGCACAGTCTTGCATGCACTTCCCTAGATACTGCCAGGTGTGTCTTTTACCCTCTTCCTCTGATGGAATTAGAGCAAGCTGTGGCCAACAGGATATCAGCTGTGAAGCAGAAGAATGATTGATTGCTCATAGATGTTTGGATATCTGGAACCAGACTTCAACATAGGTGTGGCTGTTGTGTTCTTTACACTGCCAGGATTAACAAAAGGCACTTAACTTTGTGTGTCAATGTCTGAATCCCCTAGGACAGATTGTAGTTTGTTAAACTTCTCCAGTACAGCTCTCTTAATACCCAAGTTGATGTGGCCCTGTCAGAGATAATATGTTTTTTTGTCAGAATGTCATTTACAAGTATGATCAAATTATTTTTCAGGGCTGAATCAATGCCAAATGTAGATATGTTTTCCTCCAGAGGGCCTGGAAAATAAACTAATTTACACTTCAGTGCTGTGATGGGTTCTTTTAAAGAAACACTGCCTGTTTTAGTGTTCAGCTGAACAAGAGTCTGAAGAGGCTTCATGGTCTGGATAACAATTTTCTCAAACAAATTTGGATTACTAATTTCTTTTGGAATTGGATTAATCAACACGCCAGGCTGGACTCAGCTGGAGAGCCATTTGTTTGAATTCAGTTTTATTAAGCAAAAATGACAATATCCATTTGTTCTCAAACTGCATTTCATATCTAAGCATTAAACAAACAAATAAAATGAGCCCAAATTGAATTCACTTTGATTTTTGAAATGCTGTCCACTAGTTTTGCTACATTCTTATGAAAGTCATTCACACAAGTGTTAAACATGCTTACATTTTACATGCAGTCTTTAGCTGTGCTTTTCCAGGACATCTTGTTCAGACACACAACTAACAAAGTACTGTATCCATAGTGCGTGATATCCTGGCCCCATTAATGTCAAGAGGAGTTTTGCCATTGACTTCAGTGAGGTCAGGATTTGACCCAGTATGTTCAAGCAGATCAATTATTTCACAGATTCTGAGCTGTGCCCAGAGTAGTAGGTGCAACTGAGGAGAGGGCCTCCAGGTTGCTCTAAACTACACTGTTGTCATCATCTCGAAGGAACTATTCCAGCAGCCAAAAATTGCCTCGAACTAGGGACATGATGACCATGCCTCCTTTCCCCCAGACATGGCTCCTTACATTGGAAGACTATCGCAAGAGCTGCAACAATAACTGATTTCAGGGGCACTCTCTAATGGCTGACTTACTTTCTCAATGTCAGGGCAGCTTGCTGTGAAACTGGGCCCCAAAAATCTGCAACATTCCTTCCTGTTGGGAGGGAAAAAATCACTCTGTCTTTCCTCCATGACACATTACAGCCCTGGAGGTTTCTGCAGCCTCAGGATTGCAGTAACCCTCTCCATAGTGGCTCCATAGCTTAGTGGGAGGATTCAGCAATGGTACCCAGGATTGTGGGTAAGCCATTTAAGAGGAATAGAGGGGCCTTGCAAGGAGGTGAATTACACAACAGTTTAAGCCTAGAAGTGAAGAACAGCAGTTAGCCAATCAAACCTGCAGAAAGATTTTTTTAAAATGGTTTGGTAAAAAGAAATTAATACCTTAAAAGAAAAATCTTTAAAACCCTTGTTTTCTGCCCTTTTGTGAATGAACAAGGAGAGGAAACAAGACCTAAACCAGTCAGACATCTCCTGGGAAAGATATGAATTCTCGAGAAGTAATAAATTCACAAACAAATATCTGAAGGCTGCAACTGTGTTTCAGAGGAGTCCTACTCAAAGTCAAACACAAAGCTTTCTTAAACTGTTTTCAGTCTCACTTTTATTGCCATGATTCTTCTTGTTGCTCAGATCATACACACTGAGATAACAGATGTTTGCAGAATTGGACTGCTTATCAGAGGAGTACCCAAAATTGAGCTCACATAATTTTGGAATGGATTTATTTACTTGCAGATCTTGTAAATATGAATCAGCTTGCAACCCTATTTTTGTTTGGGTGAAGCTTGCACCCAAAGGTTATACAGTATATCGTGCATTTGATTAAAGAGGTGAGTCTTTGAACTACAATCTCCCCAATTTCTGGGTCCAGTAAGTTTAAAATATTTTTTGGATGGAAAGACACTCAGGGCTACATGCAGCCAGAGTTTGAGTAGTAACTAACTTTGCAAGTTGTCCCATGAAAATCAATGGGGGTAGTCCTGGAGGAAGGTGTTTACTCAAGTGGCAAAATCTGGCCCTTAAGGAATATACACATATATATGAATCTGGAAGTGAGCTCCTCCAGCTTTTTCATATATTCTCATAATTAAAGATTAAACTCATATTTCTTAGAATTTTATTTATGAGCAGAAGGTTTTTGAGATCTAAATTGATTACACTGATTATTGTGATTTTTGTTTTAGTGAATCTGGCATCAGTTTTATGCAGTGGGTCTAGCAAATTTCTCATCTCAGCTGTATCATGCTGTGCCAATGGAGATAAAATATATTTGAACAGATAGCAATTTTAGTCAAAATATGCACCATTCAGCTGCAACTGGCACTTGCTACAGTCTGGGATGGCCCATGGAGTCGACCCTATCTTAATATAATTGTAAAGTTTAAAAAGTTAGCCCTGCATATAGTTTACAATTTATTGTAGAGTATATGTACCAGCTCTGTAGCAAAGTCAGAGTGGGCCAAATTCAGTCCTGGAGTAAAGCAGGTGCAACTCAATTTACTGCTGTATCTAATTTCTATAACTGAAGCCTGTGTTCAGCTGCATCATACTCTGCAAAACTCCAATATCATTCAATGCTTGTTTTTGTTTAAGATGTCACAGACAAACTATTGGATGTGAATGAAAACTGATCTGGAGGAAGGAGGGATAGAAACCAGTTTATACCCTTTTCATCTGTCAGTAATGTCTGCAGTTAAGGCAGTTTTGTCTTGTTAAAGTTAAATTAGTTTTATTCATCTGAGTGAATGCAAGTGCTTAGATACTGATCTATTTTGCCAGCCTGCAGTATAAAAGGTAGCTATTCAAGTCCCAACATAACTTTATCAGGAAGTGGCTCTGAATACATAATTTCAAGGTTGCATGCATCTTGTAAGCAGATTTGTAAATCAGCAACAAAAGTTAATTTCTATGGAAATCAGAAGACCCTAGAGTGGTCTTCTTCCCCATCCCCAATCAAATATCAACAGACTTTTGCAGCATGGGCTCAGGAGTAGTCTTAGTGTTTTAAAATGTTGCCCGTGGCCTTCTGTATAAATATGCAGGCAAAGAGTATATTGCATTTTGTATTCCTTTAATTACAAAATGAAGCAAAAAACAAAACTGATGTATTTTAAGTGCCTTTCACCAGTGAAAAGCTTTGCAGTTTTCCCTGGCTGTAGCAAGTGAAGTCTATTTTCTTGTGTACCTACCTCTGTAGCACTTTTAAGGAGGGAGAGAGAGAGAGAGATTATTTTTGATGTAAGAACTAGATGAAATGTCAGGGCTGTGATTTCCAGCACTCTCTTACTTTAAAAGATGGCACTGTGCTGAAGTGGTCAGAGGAACACAGCTCTGGTGAGTAGGGAATGGTCACAGCAGGGTTTGGTGCTCCTAGAAGACTCTTCAGTGCCTTGTACAATGGCATTAATACTTCCATATCCCTCCAGGAAATGCCTCATGTGGGATCCTCATCCTAGGATCGCGTTTGCCTTTTTTTCACAGCCACATCACACTGGGGGCTCATAGTACAGTATTCCTCTGATCAATCCACACACTTAGGACTCTCTCCTCCTCTGTTGCTGCCAACTGATGAGCCCCTAGTTTGTAGCAGAATTTCTTATTATTAGATCTTTTGTGCATGATCTTGCACTTTGTACTATTGAACTTCATCCCTTTTCTATCACTCCAGGATTCGAGGTCATCTAGAGCTTCCTATATAATATTTGGATCCTCCTCTTTGTTGATGATGCCTCTTAACTTGATATCAGCAGCAAATTTCATTAGCACACTCCTAAGACTGGTCCCAGGACAGATACTCGAAGAGCTCCACTAGTAATCTCTCTCCAGACCAATACCTTTCAGCACAACCCATTGCTTTTCCACCTTTAGCTAGTTCCTGATCCACTTTACAATATGATCTCCCTATAGTCTCTAATTTCACTAATAATAATTTCCCATGAGGTACCGTGTCAAATGTTTTACCAAAGTCCCAGTATATTAAATGTACTGCACTTCCCTTAACTTAAAAAAAACCCAGTTATTCTCAAAGAAAGAAATCAGGTTAGTCTGGCATGACCTACTCTTGGTAAATGTTGGCCTATCAGATTTCCCCATGTGGAAAATGGGTGATTTCTTTGTTTCTTGGTAAGTGTACAGAAAATTATTTTTAATGTGTTCTTTGTAATGCTTTTGTACTAAGAATAAACATGCTTACTTTGGGAAAACTGGGTCATCACTGATAAAAACACTGTTACTGTCCTCAGAGAGAAAGCAAAGTACAGACTCTGGTTGTTAGATGGACTGGCTTGCTGGTGATCTCATAGTATATGGCAGGAGGCTGTGCAGCCCTTTAACCCCAGTCAGAAGGAAGCGGGACAAGGGTCCCACCCCAAGACAGGTGATGACAGACCTGCCTGGGCACTCCTGGACTGGACCATGGGGAATACAGGTGCAGTTACTCTAACACTAGAACAATGGACACGTCATAAAACACACAATGAGTGAAGCCATATGATGGGAGACTCTGCAAAGTCCACTCAGTAGTGTGTCTGGTCACCAGATTGCAGCAGATTACAGTGCATTTTCCTCATTTTAGGATACAAATGGATAAATGTAGTTTTTAAACAGATAAAGACCAGGAGGATGCGGTAGACAAGACTTTCTGGAAACTTCTGTTAGTTGTCTGAAGATCACAGGTCCCGGTTCTCATGGGGGACTTCAATCACCGTGACATTTGCTTGGAGAGCAATACAGCAGTGGACAGACAATCTAGGAAGTTTTTGGAGAGTGTTGGGGGCAACTTCCTGGTGCAAGTGCTGGAGGAAACAACTAGGGGCCATGCTCCTCTTGACCTGCTGCTCACAAACAGGGAAGAATTGGTAGGGGAAGTAGAAGTGGGTGGCAACCTTGGCAGCAGTGACTATGAGATGGTCGAGTTCAGGGTCCTGACAAAAGGAAGAAAGGAGAGCAGCAGAATACGGAGCCTGGACTTCAGAAAAGCAGACTTTGACTTCCTCGGGGAACTGATGGGCAGGATCTCCTGGGAGGTTAATATGAGGGAGAAAAGGAGTCCAGGAGAGCTGGCTGTATTTTAAAGAAGCCTTATTGAGGTCGCAGGAACAAACCATCCTGATGTGCAGAAAGAATAGCAGATATGGCAGGCGACCAGCTTGGCTTAATAGTGAAATCTTCGGTGAGCTTAATCACAAAAAGGAAGCTTACAAGAAGTGGAAACTTGGACAGATGACTAGAGAGGAGTATATATTGCTTGAGCATGCAGAGATGTAATCAGGAAGGCCAAAGCACAATTGGAGTTGCAGCTAGCAAGGGATGTGAAGGGTAACAAGAAGTGTTTCTACAGGTAAGTTAGCAACAAGGAGGTCAGGTAAATTGTGGGACCCTTACTGAATGGGGGAGGCAACCTAATGACAGATGATGTGGAAAAAACTGAAGTACTCTTTGCTTATTTTGCTTTGGTCTTCACAGACAAGGTCAGGTCCCAGACTGCTGCACTGGGAAGCATAGTATGGAGAGGAGGTGAGCAGCCGTCAGTGGTGAAAGAACAGGTTGAGGACTATTTAGAAAAGCTGGACATGCACAAGTCCAGATCTAAAGCATCCGAGAGTGTTGAGGGAGTTGGCTGATGTGATTGCAGAGCCATTGGCGATCATCACGAGTTGTTTTCAAAGATAATCAGGGAAGGTCCTGGACGATTGGAAAAAGGCAAACATAGAGCCCATCTTTTAAAAAGGGAAGAAGAAGAATCTGGGGAACTACAGCCTCACCTCTGTCCCCGGAAAAATCATGGAGCAGGTCCTCAAGGAATCCATTTTGAAGCACTTGGAGGAGAGGAAGGTGATCAGGAACAGTAAACATGGATTCACCAAGGGCAAGTCATGCCTGACCAACCTGATTGCCTTCTATGATGAGATAACTGGCTCTGTGGATATGGGGACAGCAGTAGACATGATATACCTTGACTTTAGTAACGCTTTTGATATGGTCTCCCACAGTATTCTTGCCAGCAAGTTAAAGAAGTATGGATTGGATGAATGGACTAGTACGTGGATAGAAATCTGGCTAGATCTCAGGCTCAACAGGTAGTGATCAACGGCTCAATGTCTAGTTGGCAGCAAGTATCAAACGGAGTGCCTGAGGGGTCCATCCTGGGGCTGGTTTTCTTCATCATCTTCATTAATGATCTGGATGATGGGATGGATTGCACCCTCAGCAAGTTCGCGGGTGACACTAAGCTGGAGGGAGAGGTAGATATGCTGGAAGGTAGGGATAGGGTCCAGAGTGACCTAGACAAATTGGAGGATTGGGCCAAAAGAAATCTGATGAGGTTCAACAAGGACAAGTGTAGAGTCCTACACTTAGGACGGAAGAATCCCATGCACTGCTATAGGCTGGGGATCGACTGGCTAAGCAGCAGTTCTGCAGAAAAGGACCTGGGATTACAGTGAACGAGAAGCTGGATATATGAGTCAGCAGTGTGCCCTTGTTGCCAAGAAGACTAACGGCATATTGGGCTGTAGGAGCATTGCCAGCAGATCAAGGGAAGTGATTATTCCCCTCTATTTGGCACTGGTGAGGCCACATCTGGAATACAGCATCCAGTTTTGGGGCCCCCACTACAGAAAGGATGTGGACAAATTGGAGAGAGTCCAGCAGAGGGCAATGAAAATGATCATAAGTCATGGGCTGGGGCACATGACTTATGAGGAGAGGCTGAGGGAACTGAGCTTATTTAGTCTGCAGAAGAGAAGAGTGAGGGGGGGGATTTGATAGCAGCCTTCAACTACCTAAAGGGGGGCTCCAAAGAGGATGGAGTTCGGCTCTTCTCCGTGGTGGCAGATGACAGAACAAGGAGCAATGGCCTCAAGTTGCATGGGAGGAGGTCTAGGTTGGATATTAGGAAAAACTATTTCACTAGGAGGGTGGTGAAGCACTGGAATGGGTTACCTAGGGAGGTGGTAGAATCTCCATCCTTAGAGGTTTTTAAGGTCCAGCTTGACAAAGACCTGGCTGGGATGATTTAGTTGGGGTTGGCCCTGCATTGAGCAGGGGGTTGGACTAGATGACCTCCTGAGGTCTCTTCCAACCTTAATCTTCTATTATTCTATGATCTTTACTAAGGGCTCTGCCCACATTAACTAACCACAGCTAAGTTTATACACAAAAGTGACTAGCAGGGTTCTCTCACGGTTTCACTAAAAGTAAAAACAGAATTATTTTTTTTCTGCAAACCATGCTATGAGCTACCTACCTCAACTCCCTGCAGTATTCTATAACACAGTTGTACAATACAACACAGTCCACTAACCACAGTGTTCAGGGAGCCTGTACTAGAACCCTGTAGGCCACAGCTGTATCATGATTTCAAACATTGTGTTGACAGGGCTTTAAAAAAAGATATATTTTTTTCAAATTTTCAAACCTCAAACATGTGAAATGCTTTGAGTCTAAGACCTTTTATTAATTTAAACACAATGAGATCAATTCATGGCTGAAAATGAGGGAAAAGGAGAGAAACAGCAGCTAAGTGAATAGACTGTAAAGGACAAAGTTTCAAATTCAATGTTATGGTTTAAATAGTTCTCTGTAATTCAACACCCAACTCCAGCATTAGGGAAATAAAACAAAACTCCATGCAAAATGCAAAACAATCTCCCTCTAATAGTACAAAATTTTCTCTACAACATGAATTTGAGCGACAGTGTTTGACTTCTATGGAGATAAAGAGGGAGAAGTTAGACCAGTCTTGAAGGAAAATGTAAATCCAGTGTTAAAGACTGAAAAGGAAAGCTCTGTATGTGCTGGCTCATTAGAAATTGCTGTATTTTATCCTGCCTTCATTGAACAGCAGAGGTGACTTGGGAAGCCTTTTTATTCAATATTGGGATAATTAAGGAAAGGAAACATAGCCTGGGTGACTGCGGGCTGCTTATTACTGCGTGCTGTGCAGGAGGAGGGTGCATATTTTAAATTTTAAGAACCGATTATTTATACGTTTAACTTTGAATTTCAAGGGCACAGATGGAACCGTAACTAGATTAATGGACAAAATATTTTCTGTACACAGCCAGTTTCCATATTTTAATAGCTCAGTGACTGATGACAGCATTGTATGGGGTACGGTTTTTACTGGAAAACAAAATGATTCAGGTATAAAAGGATTTCACGGGTAATACTCCTTCAAAATGTTTTCCAAACTTCTGATTTATTAATTATACACAATTTTAATTGTGCTCATATATCAGTGGCAGTGTTTATTTTTTTTAAAAACAAATTAGCCTCCCCAGGGTAGGAGTGGAAGTTATTACTTACACATACAATTGTATCATACATTTTCTTTGAATACACACGTGGCTTTGAAATTTACCTTTCTATGAACAGTTACGCAGGTAAAAGATGTCACATGGATGAGCCTAGAAAGTGAACACAAAAAGGACACAAGCACTGCCAAAGTAATAACATTTTAAAATTGGAATGAACAGTCACCCAGCTCTGCTGCTTACCAAAAACCTTAATGAGCCGGGTACACTCAAAATTAAGATTCTTATAAAAAAAAAAAACTAGGCAAATTTTCTGAAGTTATTCACTGTTCTTAGAAATGGTACTGTGGCCTTAGTTAAAACTATTCATATTTCTCTTCCACCAGATTTAATGTCTTTACCAGAAAGGGAATCTTAACTCTAATATTTAAATACATAAAATGTTTGTTTTATTTGAGATCAGAACTGTCCTTGTGATGAAATGCAAATTCCTTGTTCACACCTTTCTTCCCCTCTCCCTCTCCCACCAGAGAATGGCCACTTAAGTAGGTGATAGTCCATTAACATCTGACTGTGGTGGCAGTGTGTATTTGTCTCTGAACACTGGTTTGGATACCTAACTTAGAATATGTTACAGCAATGTTATACAGTAAAATCTAATAACTTTACATGCAACGTCAGTACACATTTTACCAGGGCAATAATGTTCAGCAGATTATGAATTTTCAAATACCACCTCACAAGACATATTTTGTTAAAAATTTGCCATAATTCTGTAAAAGTGATTAACATAATGGTATAGACTGTCGCAGAGTTATTAATGATTTACACTGGTGTAAGAGGAGAATCAGGCCAAATATATTTCTGCAAAGATGGAATCTGCTTGTCTACCTTAGTAGTTTGCTGTAAGCAGGCAGATCATTAAAAATAAATCCTGGTATTTGATCTTGGAGATGTTTGAAGCCAGCATCAGAGGCATTCTATGTTTCTAGTATTCTGTATGAGTCTGGTACATTTCTCTCAAAGTAGCAACATGAAAATGTTTTTTGATGCCATAAAGAGTAATATGAAGCCCAAACAACCAAATTTAGCTCCATATCACAACTTTTCCAATGTACGGGGTTGTTAAAACAGATTTTGCTATGGACCTCATTCTAAGAATGAATTATAATGTGGACTTTTAGCAATACTTTTTCCCATTACTGGTAGAGGAGTTTCCATATAACCTATTACTTTTATCTTTGAAGCCTCTAGTTTTCTTCCTGTGAGTGCCAGAGCTTGTTTAGATATGATATTTGCCTGAAGTCAAGTTGAAATGATAAGATAAAATGATTTCTCATTCAGTCGTAGACAGGCTTTTCAATAGTTGTTCTATTTTCTATTATATTGGCATGGAGTTCTTCAAATGCACTTCCTTTAGTTGCTTGTAGTGTACCTTACTTCACTGAATCTTTGATCTGCACAACGTTGAAGATATATTTAAACTAATATTCTTGCAAAATTTATTGAAAGCAGGACAATTTTTAGGTCACTGGTGTCATGTATCTAATCTGCATGATGAATTTATGTGACTTGCATGACAGATTCTGCATAATATAACCTTTCATTTAGAAAACTTTTAAAGCTCACAGCAGCAAAAATAACATTTCAAATGTAAACTAGGTGTAAACCAATGCAGGGTTTGTGGTTTTTTTGTGGATTTGAAAAGAAAGCCTGAAATAATGGCTCAGTGATGTGATCTTTTCCACACCCTATTATTCTTATTGAATTGTTAACCTAATGATTACACGTTTACATTTTGTCACTATTTCATTGCTGATCTTTTTAGCAGATGGAATGGAACAGGGCTGGAAACAAAGTCAATTGGGATGGGAACCAGGAGTTACTTCAGAGAAGGAAATGTAGACGGAAGAATAGAGGGAAAACCCAAAGAAATGGTAAAGAAAGGAAGAGAAACAAAGAGCAAAACCAGTCCTGGTCCTAAAGGTAAACATATTTGTCATCTGAGTGTGGCTAATTGTGACAATAAGATACTGATCACACAACAACGGTCACTCAAGGCCATATTCTACCTTGACCTGTGTACAAACATCCCACTGATGTTAGTGAAAAATCCATTCTAGACTGAAAACAACAACATGTGGACCTAAAAGGCCCATAGACCATAATTAACAATAGAATGCAGTCCTTTCCACAGAATGAGTGAACATTCTAGCTTTAGGTCCATGCTGCATTCCACAGCAGCCACATATTCTGATTAATTTTTTCTTCCTTTGCGCTTACTTTTATTTTTGTGCTTTTACAACTTTCCACTCCTTATTAAGCATGAGAATGTTTCCTTTTTCATCTGTCTCTGGTTCTTTCCTTTGCATTTGAATAATTTATGTTGATCGGTATAGGTAGGATTTATCTGGTATCAGCTCTCCCTTCACAAACCAGCTTCTCTCTTAACACCCCATCTAGAATTCCAGAGATTCTTCTCTCCTTTATTAGTGAACTTGTCAGCTCAGCAGACACTCCGTAGTTCTGTGTCCCTATGTGTTACATATTGAGCTATTATTTCTCCATTGTTCTGCATGTGTGTGAAAAATCTTTGATGTCCAAATGTCATTTCTTCTTGAGATGCAACTTTCTACAAAATTCTTCATGATATTTAATTTTGGTATTTCTCCTTCATCCTATTTAAAAGACACTGTAAATTATTCATCTCCTAAAACATGCATCAGGGAAAGACTGATACCTTCACTTTATCATATTTTCATCTTCACCTATTTCTGCTAAATAGATTTCAAAATTATGTTTAAAATATTTCCAATTTTCTTGCAACATTATTGGACAACTATACATTAGGCAGCAGGTGTGATCTATCCATTTTAGGTTTACCTCACTTAGATTAAAATTTTGTAGCTAGACACATTGATCTAAGATCAAACTTTGTCTGACACTTAGTTACAGCTTCAGTATGTGCCTTCCTATTGCCTTTTTATTTAAAGGAATAACATAAACTAAAACAAAGCTCACTTGACTGATTCTTTTTTAACATACTGTTATTGTAAGTAGCACCTGAGATTACTACAACCAGAGATTAGGGAGTGTTGGGATTCCCTGTGAGAGTTTTTCCACTTAGCTTATCCAGAACACCTTTTCCAGTTCTGGGAGAACACTTCATCCAGTGCTCTGGGATCCAAAAACTCAGTTCAACTCCAGATTACATCACTGAGATTCCTTTATTTGGCATACAGCAACATTACACTGAGTTGATCAGACTCAAACACAGGGCAGGGGGGTGCATACAGGCTAAATCACAGCTCCAAAGTTACACAGAAAACCTCTCCCTTTACATACATTTACACATCCCATTGCATTTACTATATATTATATCACACATTTTTGGATTGACTTGGTTACTTTGCAGGTACCAATCCCAAAATGCCATTAGCCTTCTTGGCAACAAGGGCACACTGTTGACTCATATCCAGCTTCTCATCCACTGTAACCCCTAGGTCCTTTTCTGCAGAACTGCTGCCTAGCCATTCGATCCTTAGTCTGTAGCAGTGCATGGGAATCTTCCGTCCTAAGTGCAGGATTCTGCACTTCTCCTTGTTGAACCTCATCAGATTTTATTTTGGCCCAATCCTCTAATTTGTCTAGGTCCCTCTGTATCCTATCCCTACCCTCCAGCGTATCTACCACTCCTACCAGTTTAGTGTCATCTGCAAACATGCTGAGGGTGCAGTCCACGCCATCCTCCAGATCATTAAGATGAAGATATTGAAAAAAACTGGCTCCAGGACTGACCCTTGGGGCACTCCGCTTGATACCGGCTGCCAACTAGACATGGAGCCATTGATCACTACCCGTTGAGCCCGACAATCTAGCCAGCTTTCTATCCACCTTACAGTCCATTCATCCAGCCCATGCTTCTTTAACTTGCCAGCAAGCATACTGTGGGAGACCATATCAAAAGCTTTGCTAAAGTCAAGGAATAACACATCCACTGCTTTCCCCTCATCCACAGAGCCAGTCAGGGCCGGCGCAACCCATTAGGCGACCTAGGCGGTCGCCTAGGGCACTAATATTTGGGGGGCGATGACCGTGGCGGCCGGATATTCGGCCACCCCGGTCGTCGGCGGTATTTCGGGGGTGGGACCTTCTGCCGCCTAGGGCAGCAAAAAAGCTGGTGGCGCTCCTGGAGCCAGTTATCTCATCATAGAAGGCAATTAGGTTAGTCAGGCATGACTTGCCCTTGTTGAATCCATGCTAACTGTTCCTGATCACTTTCCTCTCCTCTACGTGCATCAGAATTGATTCCTTGAGGACCTGCTCCGTGATTTTTCCAGGGACTGAGGTGAGGCTGACTGGCCTGTAGTTCCCCGGCTCCTCTTTCTTCCCTTTTTTAAAGATGGGCAGTACATTAGCCTTTTTCCAGTCATCCGGGACCTCCCCCAATCGCCATGAGTTTTCAAAGATAATGGCCAATGGCTCTGCAATCAGGAGTAAAAGGGCAGCATTAAACCAAGTTTGTTAATATGCAGCTTTTGCTAGCAAAAGGTGTACATCAAAATATTGACACTAAGTAAGTAATTATAGGCTCAGTAGAATATTTTCATCACAATCTGATGGTGGCAGTAGCCACTATACAAATATTTTTACTTACCTCTTGGCCATAAGATGATTCACTTTGGAACTGCCTGAAGATTTTTTTAGCCTGGCTGAACATACCATTGTTAATGGGAAAAAAACTTGTTTTCAATCAGGGGAAATCAACTGGATTATTCCAGCTCCTTTCCTCTTGCACTCTGTTTTGGGCTCAGATTCTTCAGACTGTCAACAATTGCTAAATGCATGTAGTTGTTAAAGTGTACAGAAGACACACTGTGTAAAGGCTTTTCAACTTACTGGTAGGAAGGCCAGGAGCCTCACCAGCCATGCACCAGTTCCTCTCACTGCTCCTATTTCAGATTCCTCTGCCCAACTTCCCCAAGCAATAAGAAGTGGGGAAAGGGAAAGCTGTGCTCCACCAAGCCAAAGAAAGGATAGACACTGGGAGCTGTGCTCTACTGTAACTCCCTCTTACTTTAACTGTCACTTGATGTTACACTTGCCTTTCCTCCCCAACCTCTCTATATTTTTAATTTTTTTTAAAAAAAAATTATTTTTAAATTAATGGAGATATCCTATCTCCTAGAACTGGAAGGGACCTTGAAAGGTCATTGAGTCCAACCCCCTGCCTTCACTAGCAGGACCAAGTACTGCTTTTGCCCCAGATCCCTAAGTGGCCCCCTCAAGGATTGAACTCACAACCCTGGGTTTAGCAGGCCAATGCTCAAACCACTGAGCTACCCCTCCCTCCATATTATGTTACCTACTTACCACATGTCTGGATTTAGTTTACAAACTCCTTGGGTTTGCAGTGTTGTAGTAGCCATGTTGGTCCCAGGATATTAGAGAAACAAAAATGGGGGAGGTAATATCTTTCTTTTACTGGACCAACTTCTGCTGGTAAAACAAAAGCTTTCAGGATACACAGAGCCAGATCGGAAGAAGAACTCTGTGTAGCTCAAAGCTTGTCTCTTTCACCAACAGAAGTTAGTCCAATAAAAGATATCAACTAACCCAGGATGTTTCTCTAAACTTCTTGGGGACAGTACTGTCTAACTGTGTTGTGAAGCACTTGTTACACTCTTGATGCTTTAACATTAGTAATAATAAATGTATATACCGTAGGAGTCATGTAATGTAGGCTAATTGTATTTGCATGTTGCAGAAAATTAGTTGTGTGGATATCATCTAGTCTCACAAATGGCAAAGAATATTTGCTGTAGTTCCTGACTACTAAACTCAGATAAATTTATTCTTCAATCCTTTGTCAAGTTCATCCAAAGTCCAGATCGCTGAAGTCTGCACTTTTAGAGCATTCACTATTACTGTTGACATTCACTGCGATTAAGTGAACCGCCTTCCCTAAAAGATGGCATTTCAAGAATTATTTTCTAAACTAAATGGAACAGCACATGAAGAGCCAGATTCATCTCTTTTTAGAAAACTAATGTGAAGTCCTCTATACCTCACATTAATCTTAATGGGCACACTTGTGCTGCAGCCTCTCTCAGAAGTCCTAATCTGGAATGATGAGCTATATTAGAAATACAGGGAAAACTCTATTGCAGATATAAATGGGTATTAATACTATGAGAGTATCCATTTCTTCCAGTCTACACCAACTTCCCAATTTTTTCTTCTGGATATTTGGCATATTACACATTACCTATTTATAATGGGTCCCTTCAAATGCAGATTTCTGTTCAAATAAGTGTTGATATTGGAAATAACCACCCAGTTTCACTTTCACACCTATACACACACGCCACTAGTTTTACATGCAAGTCCATTAGCTATTCCTTTGTATTGCTGATGAGTCCAAAGATCACTTTTCAAAGTCCTTCATTATCATGTAGATAGGAGTATGACCTTTACATGAGCCTAGCTCAGGAGAGAAAAATATTTTAAAAAGCACAAAGACAGAATACTCTTTATGAAAAAGCGCTTGACAGAATAGAGTTTGACAGAAAATAACCTTTAAAAGCCTTTTTTTAAATCCTATATAATTTAATAGAGAATGATACACCTGCTATGGAATTCCTTAAAATGGTTTTAAAGAACCTATAGTGAGGATATATCACACTGCTAAATTCTATAGGAATTGAGTAATTTCTAAAGAACCTCATTATATTTCTATAGAGCTGTTAACAAGGTGGCTGGCTTCTTCAGTTGGCACAAACCATTAATCGTTGTTGGGACGTTACAAGGAGCTGCTGACACACTGTGTCTCATTAACCCCACCATGGATGCAAGGAAGGTAGGGCATGGCTGTTTGTGCAGAGGTAACAGGGTCTAGGACGGAGAAATCTCTGAAGGGAAACCCTGGAAAACAGCCTTTGCCGGGGGTGGTGGGGCGGGGGGGAGAGGAGAGAGAGAACTGAGGCTGGAGTTAACTTTTATTTCATTTCAGTTACCAAAGCCCAGGAAATAGTTACGTCTGGAGTAAATATAGTGTGAATATTCTCTTCAGAACAAGGCGAGAATTCCACCTGCTTACAAGAACTCTGTTGGTGCCAGTAGTGAACAAACATTTGCAGTATGTGAACATTACACCAAATACCTAGGGCAGAGTCCCTCTGTTATACTTTAAAAGCAAAAGCTAGTAACTAACCTTTTTAACATAAGATCTAGAAAACCTGTTTCAAAGTATTCAGGATTTTTTTTTAAATTGTACATCTAAATGCACTGGGCCAGATTGAGAGAAGCCTTTGCTTAGCCATGAAGCAGCAGAATGATGCAGAAGAGCCTCTCCCCACCTTGTATGGTCATGAAATGACCCCTCACAATAGCAGTAATGAGCAATGCTTGTTCTTCCAGGAACAGAACACCAAAAAAAAAGAGAGGGGAGGGCTAAGGTCATAACCCAATCCCACCCCACCCACTCCATACCAACCCACAGTATGAAAAGACCGGTGGATGCTAAACTTCTTGGACTGTTTTAACTCATTTTAAATCAAACTAATTAATGGATTTGCTTGTATATTTGCAGAAAATTAATTCTATACTCAAAAAGAGTAAGTGCTGTAAGTTTGAGGATGCAGCACTGTATTTTTCATACATAATGAAGAAAGAGAATCCCTGCTTTAAAGTGCAAAACAGAACTCAGCCTTAGCTATGGAACTACAACCAGCACTTCCATAATATACCCAAAGTATGTAGGTTGTAGGCAGTATCTTGTCTAAACATATCTGCATTGCATGACCAAGGATCCTCACACACGACTGATCATGCATTTTAATGAGGCATCCTTTGGAAATTCTGTAAGTCTAGTAAACACGAATGCTAAAAGCAGCCACATTGTCAAGGTACAATAAATGAACTGGACTAAACACTGTTTACTGGAATTACTGTACTTATTATTCAATGTAATAAATATCCCTATCACAGGGAACTCTGATTTGCATTATCTTTGTTGCTATAATTTCTCGTTTATGCTAAAAATGACTGAAGTGTGGCCAAAATGATTATATTTTTCGCCTTGAAGGTCTACTGCTAGACACAATGAATGTTTCTATTTAACAAAACAAATGTCGAGCATCCCAACCTGCATTGTCTGTAGTGATATTCAGAAAAGTGGAGGAAAACTGAAGGGTCAGGTTAAATGTACATTTTCCCCCCCCAATAGAGTTCCTCTCCCTGCCTTTTTTTAAAAAGTGACCCCATGGCTTTGGGTCAATCAATAGACATTTTGCTGTGAAGGAAACAAGTCAGAAACATGGGTGCTCTGAAGGTTGCAAAGAGAATACTGAATACTTTTTGCTCTGATGCAACATAAGGCAATAACCTCAAAGAAGAGCCTCACAATTGTACTTCCCAGCATATGGGGAAGGAAATGCTTCCTTCAGTCAGTAGTAGTCATTCTTCTTTAAGTTTCTCTCTAGTTCCTCTCCCCAATGAGCCAGAGAATATTAGGGTTACTCAGAGATTATAGGTTTTCTTCTCCACCATTATCATTCTCCCAAATAATGGCAAATACCAGCAAATTTTCAGTGTAATTCAAAGATGGGACCAAGTCACCATGTGAAGACCAGAACCCAAAATTCCCCCTAATTCAGGATCACTTAAAATCTGGCTTTTTGCTTTGGGCCTATTTATATTTCAAATGTCTAATTTAAAATATGTTTCAAATAGGGATGGTTTTCTTTCCTCTCCAAATAATCTGATCCTTACACTGCTGACATGGTGACAAGTGCTCAGAACTCTCACTAACATATTCACTGAGAGAATCCTACGTCAAACAATCTGTAATAACCCCCTCATTGACACGTCTGCACTAACCTTTGGGATGCTATTACAGCATTGTGAAAACCCCTCTGTGCTAAACAGAAGTAGCAGTGCTCAGCTTAAACACATTGCTTCAACTTTTCGCCTCAGAGCATGATTCATTTTATTTAGCAAGTTTCTCCACTTCCCACTGTTTAACAAGCACCCACCGCTACACAACTCTCATCTCCTTCTCCATTCCTGCTGTGTAAACTAAAGCAAAATACTGGGGAGGGGGGCAGGTTGGTCTAAAGTGTGAATGGGGTTTGTTAAGTTTTGTCAAAATTAAGATAGATGTAACCAGGGGTAGGATTTTGACATTGTGAATTTTACAAAAAGCTGTAGTGATAGTGGAGGGGGTTATTACAAGTGAAATGGGTAACCACCTGGATAGTACCACAAAAGTTGATGCACTAACCTACATCAGTGCAATATTATGACTGAGAATTTAAATCCACTTTAACATTTAAAAGTCAGGAAATACTAAGTTATGTTTCCCACAGCCACCATAACTCACGCTCCTTGCACACACACATTATTTTGTATTACTTTCTGTTAAATTTATGTGCCATATGGGTAAGTTACAGTGCTCTGGAAATAATTATTTTGAACTTCTTGACTAGGGCACATTAAGTCACACAACAGAGGGCCAGTAATGTGATACTTAACTAGAAGCTTTACTGAGCATGTCTGCACTGTGTTCGTCTACACAAAGTACTCTCTAAATTCAAAGTGTGCTCCCAACATGCACTGGGCTCAGTACAAAACCTGAATGGCTTCTGTGGGCTTGTCTAACTAGCAAATGATATCATGCTATTATAACATGTTAACTAATATGACAGTAAATGTGTTAGCAGTCAGTGTAGACAAGAACTGTTGTGTTTCATATCATGTCTCTAGCCTTGATTAACCCAGTGTATGGGGGGGGGGGGAAGCAAAGGAGCATAGCCTCCAATCTTCCCTCCTCAACCCCAGAGTACCACCTGGACTTGCACCAGAGGGGAAAAGAATATCCAGTAACTGGCAGTACTGTACCATTCTTGACTTCCTCTATCTTCACCTGTGAATTTGTGTGTAGATGGAGTTAATTTATGATAACATCCTTGCCAAGTCATTGATTTCAACAGTTTCTTTACAAGTGCATTTATTATCTCTCAAGTGCCAGCACTCATTAGTTTAGAAAAACTGCCCAGGGCAGAGCAACCTTGCACAACCAGGTTATGTTGTTTTTACAATACTTTTATAAGCAAGCTGTGATATGGCTAGTACATGCAACAAAAGAATAATGTGTAGCTTCATGTTAAAGCAGTTACGGTAATTCACTGCTACTCCATTGAATGCACCCTAATGCCATGATACTATATTCTATACATAAAAATATGTTTAGATAATAAGATACACACACACATTTTCTAGTTGCTCCTTTTTTCTAAACTATTATTTCAAGAAATGCCTTTTGCGAGAGGAAGAATTTCTTCATCTGTCAGTCATTCTGCTACAACATCTGGTGATGTCCTCACAGTTAAGCCAGTAGGTGCATTGTAACTACCCCGTTTACATGACTTGGCAGATAATTAGTGCAGTGTCATGGGGATATCTTCAGATTCCTATCCAGAATACTGGCACACCCAAAAAGGAGATTGTCCTCAAAAAGTTTGTCTATACTTGGATATGACATCGGCAGTGTTGCCAAGACTCTCAATATTTGGTGGTTTTTTTTTAATTTGATTCCAGCAGCTGGGGCTTTGTTACTTTAGAATCTCAGCTTTCTTTAAAAAAATAAAAAATAAAATAAAAAAATTCTGGCCCCTGTGGCTGTAGAGAAAAGCTTGAAAACATGCTAATACTTCAACAACAGAAGGCAAATAAAAAAGAACCCAACATTTATTTCTGTTTATATCTCATGATATTTAAGGCCCGAAGTCTGATTTTTGAACTCTCAGATTGGCAATACTTCATTGTGTTATACACATGTTGATTAATATTTAACATGTTAGCACTCCATGTAGAGAAGGACTTGTTTAAAATAATGTCAGCTGTTTCTCAGCTCCTGAGAAAGAGAAGGAGGCCAGATGTGTCCCCAAGACTCCAAACTAAGGAACTAGAAGCTTCCACATCAACAATAGTGTTTTATTATAGGCCCATATAAACACACTCCTGAAAGAATGGGTAGAATTTTTATACCAAAACTTCTTTGGCGAAAAATACAAATTCAATACCACCAAAACATTTGGTCAGTATGTGTTGATTCCACCAAATTCTTTCCACTGAAAAAAAATCTAAAAAAAATCCCCCCAAAATCAAAACTGTTGGTGACATTTGCTAAACAAAACATTGAGAGCATGCTACAGAAATTAGTCATTTTAATATGCAAGGTACAGTACTAAGACAGTAGTAATAGAGAATCAGACTGCATATGAAACACAAATGGCAGTAACACAAAAATCTGAAGAAACATGCAGTAAAGTGCACCAATTCTCAGAAAACAATACATATGATAATATAAAACTGAGGGAAAGCAATTAAGCGATATCACATGGTCAGTGCACATCAGTCTAGGAGTTCAAAGTTGTATACATAAAGTTAAGCATCTCAATTCATATTTAAATACTTAGGGTGACCTGATTTTCAGAGCTGGGGCTCTGGAACAATTTAATGGTGGGGGTGCTGAAAGCCATTGAACCAAACTGTAAACCCTGAATATGTTGGAAACCACTTCAAGCCAAGGGGTGCGGCAGCACCCTTAGTTCCAGCACCTATATTTCAGAGGTGCCGTGCACCCACAGCATATACTTGAAGTCAGTGAAAGCTGAGTATTCAGCACCTCTGAGCACCTTTCAGCATCCAAGTTTTAAAAAAATTCAGCCATAATGCATGACACATTGCTTCACCATGTCTCAGTGAATGAGTGGCAGACTTTGGAACAGACCCCAAGAGTCAGTCTTCAAAGTCTCCTGCTGTCACCATTAGACAGCACTTCTTCTGAGACCTAATCAATACTAAAGGAGCAGGATCAAAATAGATCTTGGGAAAAAACAAGGCTAATGAGTGATTTATGCAGTTTAATACAAACACATGTGATGTAATTAGTTGATTAAAAATGGCAAAATGGTGTTTTAATTGAGCTGGAAATGAACAGTAAAGGGGCAAAGAGACATCAATTTAAGGATATTTTTAATCACAGAAAGAAAATGCCCAGCAATATTCTGGTTACATAAGGAGTAAAAGGTAAAAAGGATGGATGATTCCAGAAAATCATTTCCATTGAACGGGAAGGAAATGTTAGAGGTGCCTCTCAGAGACATTACAGAGAATCCTAATGACTTCAGTGGGTTTTGCATCAGGTCCTGAATGCCCAAGAGCTAGTTTGAATTTACAGGAGGAAAGTTTTGATGAGAGAAGGACAATACCTTGAGATATTAAAAGTGGTAAACAGGCTTAGTGAAGGATTTATTTTCTATTTTCATTACCCCTCTTTGAATGGGTTTAATATGACACACAATACAAAAGGAAGGATTGTCTTGTGGTTAAGACCCTGGAGTAGGACTCGGGAGGCCAAGACTTATTACCTGATCAGCACAAGTTTTCTATCTGACCTTGACCAAGTGACTTGTGGGGGAAATCCTACTCTCACTGACTTCTGAAGGGATAGAATTTCATCTCTGTGTGCCTCAGTTGCCATCTACAAAATGGGGATAATACTTATCTGCTTTGTCTATTTGGATTGTAAATTCTCTTACTGTGTGCATGTACAGTGCCTAGTACAAAGAAGCCCTGATGAGGTTCATGCCTCAAGCAGGTGCTTGGGGCGGCCAAGGGAGAGGGGCGGCACCTGCGGCAATTCGGGGGTGGCAAGTCCCTCACTCCCTGTAGGAGCGAAGGACCTGCCGCCGAACTGCCGCTGCCGATCGCGACTTTTTTTGCTTGGGGCGGCAGAAATGCTGGAGCCGGCCCTGGCCTCAAGGGACAACATAAATCAACAGGATACTAATGTGCTAGTATAGAATTTGTCACAGTTCAGAGCAGCTGCACCTATATTTTCCCTCCAATGGTCCACCAAGGGCACCCACTCTTAGGCTTCCAGCTCCTCAACCGTCACCTCTTGTGAGAGGTGCATTTGCATAATTTCCCTTTACAGATTTCCTAAGAAACCCACCTAACTTTGTTTGTCCCAAAAGGTCACACTTGTCTGGCATGTTGTTTAAAATAGTCCTTTTGTGAGTTGATAAGTCATCCCTGAACTAGAGCCTAATTAAGCCACACACAGTGAATAGTCATTCTTGTGCTAGGCTCTAGCCAATCCACAAGCCAGGAGCTGGTCTGGTGACTCTCAGGGCAGGTATATAAGCCTCACAGGAGAGACAGCAGTGCAGTTTGCTCAGCGTCACTTCATAACTTTGGACTACCCTCTGCCTGACAGTGGTGACAGACTCCACAGGCATTAGCTTGCTGCTGTCCTGCTCCTACTCCAGCCTTGTTCCCAGTCTTGCTCCAGCCCTGCCCTTGCTCCAGTCTAGCTCCTGACCCCACTCTTGATTACTGACCCTGGCTCCGACCTATTGCTCTGGTTCCTGGCTAGGCTGCCATAGTGCTGACCACTAGAGCCAACTGCCACTGCTCCAACCCTTAGGCCCAACCCTCCACCTCTTGGTTTCTGACACCTTCGAAGCTCATATCACCTCCCAGGATTTACACTGGCCACATCTCCCCCCTCCTCCCCCAAAGAAGTTACATACAATCCCACAATATGCAAACTTTGAATTTTTAATACAATGGACTCTAAAGCTATTTAAACTTAATTCAATAAGATCTCTCAAAGATATTGCAGGAAATTGCCATATCTGTCACAGGGTTGCCTATATTAACATTCTCTGAGAGAACTGTGCTTCATCATATTTGTGCTGTGTACATTTGTGATATCTCAAAGATATATTAGGGTTTTTTTAATGGCAAAAGGGATTGAGCACTAAATGGTCCCATGCTGCAACATACTTTAAATGTCAAGGAAAAAGGTTTGAAGGCAACAGTGGATCAGAAACAAAAATCAAAGCCATGGCAGCATTTGAGAGGGCAAACAGAATACCTGGATGGATCCACAGAGGAATTACACAGCTAATAATTAGTGTGTGTAAATTGCTATGGTACAGACAGCAACAGAAGCTGCATCTGCTAAGGTATTCAAAACAGAGTTAGACAAGCACTTGCAGGAAAAGATATTAGTATAAATACTAGCTAGCAATGTGGATGGACCTAAATGACACCCATGTCCTCCCTCTAATAGCCGAAAATTCTTGCTATTAGTGTGCAAAATACTGTACAAAGCAGCATCAGAAATATGTACTGCGGACTAGATCCGATATCATTAACTTTTAAGGTTAAACACCTTACCGCTAATGTAATGTAAATTACACTAAACATTTAAAACAACCTTTCCAGGTTACTGCATTCATGAAGGTTAAACAACTGGAATTCAATATAGTTTTTAAACCATGGAGACGGGTGGTGATTGGGAGATTTAGAAATGTATCCTTTTTAATATATATCTTTCTTAAACAATAAGAATGAATTGCATATGAATGTCTTGTTTTCTCACCTTCTCAGTGTGGTAGTGAAATGCCTGCAGGTTGCAAGCAATGCAAATTAATTAGTTGCATTTCATTAGTTATATCCAAAGGAAAAACAAGAAGTAGGAAACTAACTGTCCAAAGACATGGGAAACAGGAAGTAGCAAATTATAGCTGAATAAACATGAAAGAAAATTAGGGACAGCACTGTGAATAAGAAAAAGGAAGATGTATATTCCATTGTGGTCCTCCAATATGGAAGATTTGCCAGCATTAGGTTACATAAAAATGGATCACATTTTAATATTGCTGTTTTATATCAGTCAATGGGTACCTCTCTGACTGTCACTCCAAAGAAACTCAGTAACTTCTCTCAGTTGGAAGAAGTGCTCTTGCATCAGACCATGAGGAATTCTCTCTCTTTCAGGTTTCAGAGTGGTAGCCCTGTTAGTCTGTATCAGCAAAAAAAAAAAAAAAAACACAAGGAGTACTTGTGGCACCTTAGAGACTAACAAATGTATTTGAGCATAAGGTGCCACAAGTACTCCTCGTTCTCTCATTCAAGTTTATTCAGTCTGCAAACTGAGCCCAACTGTACTGTACTGGGGGAAAGAGGAGCTGAAATCCTGCAAACTTAAAAATTTAGGACATTCAGACAGAATCTCAACTTCCACCAGTGTTTCTAAGCTCCTGCTTAATGAAGCAAAGAGATCCAGAATGTTATTGGTTTATGTGGTGTTGCAGCATCGGATTGCCACACCTTGTGGAATTGGGACATAATTACACAAGTGCTCTTTAAAGTAAGGGAAAGCCTTCAGACTTCACCAATAAACATTAAAGAGTAACGTTGCAAGAATTTAGTAATGACATATTCGCTTACTTTCATAGTATCACACAACTAACTACCCCCCACCACACACACACACCATGCTCCTCTTTAAGAATGTTACTGAAATAAGGAAAACCTCTATGTAGGGTTCAATTTTACAAGCATCACTCTGTAGTGTGGAAGAGAATATAAATTTGAAGCACAAATGACTTTCTGTGAGCCTGTCTCTAATTCTTAGTACATTAAGTGAATGGCTGGTAAAAATTAATTTTGATTTACTTTGTATAGTTGAGGCAGAGAGATATTCTCTGTGTTAATTGTAATGCTTAATAAATTAAAAGATTATGATCATTTATATTCAGTGAGGTAGAATGTTTTTCTTTTCAAAGCACAGACACAAGAATATTAAGATCCAAATGATTGTTTGAATGATACTTTGTGCTTATTATCCCCCTAAAAATGCTGCTAAAATGAATTCATTAATTTTTAATCTAAAAACACTTAATTCAGGATGTGAAAGGTTAGTTTTGAAAGAAGGTGTGATACAAAGGGGATGGCAGGCACCCTGATGAGCAGCAGATTGGCTCTGATCTTTCGCAATCCAAGTGAGATGATGATGTTCTGCTATGGATGAAAGGGCTCATTATCTCAAAGATAATTGCCCAGATGCCACACCAGTGAGGTCACACTAAACAGGGTTGTGGTTTCTGAACCAGCACTGGAGCTAATTAACACTTAAAGCTACAGGCAGCCATTTTGTATAGACCTCCATGAAGATGAATAGGTCCATGTCAGCTTTAACCATTTGCTCACCTTGGTTCTGCTGCTTAGTGAAAATAAAGCTTTAAAAAAAGAAAATGCTTTAGCCCTATTGTTAGAGAGTTAAAAATCTTTGTCTTTGAATCATACTGCCCCACTATCCTCCATTTTAGTCCCAAAGTTGCCTACATTCCACACTGATTTGGTTTCTCTCCTCCCTTTTACTGTTGAAAACTATTTACATCAGAAATGAAGAATTCTGTGGATCAAAGATCAGTGGATAAAAGAATAGGACCGGAATGCAAGGGACTGAGTCAGGCAAAGACAGTAGGTGCTGAGGGAAGCTTCTCACAGCTCTACCAACATCTCAATCCTGAACATTTCTAAACCGAAGTTTTTGAAAGTGGTTTACACTAAAGGAAGGAATACCACAGCATTTTAAGTAAAGCTGAGGAAAAATTTTCAGATTAAACTTTCTTGCCAAAAAATGCACATTCAGATTGACCAAAGCATTTCACAAATTTGTGTCAAGTGTGCTGAATTATTTTGGGGGGGAACAAAAACAACTGAAAAAATTGAAATGTTTCATTTTGACGTGAAATGTTTCAACTTTTTTATTCAAAATTATTTTCATTTTGAATTTTACCTCAATTTTAATTTTTAAAAAACACTCAAATGAAATATTTCATTCAACCAAAAACAAGGGTATGTTGCGTTTTTTACTTTTTTGGTTTGCTAAATAAATTGAAAAAAATTCAATCAAATGATTATTTTATTTTATTTTTATTTGTTCTGTATGGCCAGCAAACTGACAAATCAGTTATTAGCAGAGCTTTAATTTTAAGTTTCATGCATGAATACATTTTCTTGCCTCTCTCATTTTGGATTGTGTCACACACAATGTCTCACATTTGGACCTTGGCAGTTGAGAGATCTGAATTCAATAGTCTACCACCATGGCAGTTGCAGACAGTGGTCACTATTTTGTTACCATTAAAACCACAGTGGTATCTTAGTGCCTAATGCAGACTTAACTGGGGGCTCCCTGTGGGTGTATGTATCTGTTCATGTGCAGCTCATTGCAGGATAAGCATATGTAAGATACATATGCATATATATCATCATCATTATTAACTTAGTTGAAACACCATTTTGTGAACACTCAGCAAGGGGAAACCTCATAAAATTTCTGTTTTCCACCTCCTCCTGTAAAAATAATTAGCACCTGATGTATACAAAGCTCTGCACAAACACTGACCAATTAAGCTTCACCCTAAGGTAGGTAGATAAATATAAAATATGGACAATATTTTAATTTGGGAAAAAGGCGGAGAGATGACGTAGTGTGCTCATGTTCACAGAATGAACACATCTGAGCAAACCTGTCACCTGAGGAGTGCACTCGTGAGCACCTCAAAGGGGTCAAAAGTGCAGGTCTCCCTATAACCAAGACAAGGGGTCTGCCAGGTTTGTTTGACCACTTATAGATGTCACCAGCCTTCGCTGGATGGAAAAAGTCCAGGCGAAGGCAGTAAAAATGGGTAGTTATGACAGATCCAAAATAAAAGTTTCAGGAATGATTGCAGGTAGCAAGGGACCCCTCACTGAAGGCCTTCCATTGGGTAGAGTTTGCAATGCTGGGGAGGGAGTAAAGGCAACTATATCAGTGTTGGCAATAGAATTCCGCACATTAGTCCAGCCCTACAGAGACTGCCAAGAATGAAATCATTTATCCCTGAAGAGAGAGTGTACAGATGGGAGTGTTTTTTGTGATATATAGCATTTGGAATGATATAGTGACCACTCTCAACCTTAACAATGGAATTGTTACCCACATGTCCTTCATACACATATACATAGAGCTAAATGTGTATTTGCCATTCCCATTTCTATTAGAGAATCCCAAGGTGCTTTACAAATACTAATTAATTCTCACATCACTCCTGTGAGGCAGATAAAAGTGAATGTCATCCTCATTTAGAGATGGAAAAATTGAGGCATGGAGAACATAAGAAGCTTGCTCAAGGTTACAGAAGAAGTCCCAAATCACAGACCCAGGAATCATCCAGTCAAAGTCCTTAGCCACTACACCAACTTTTATGTTAAAAACACATTCTGTATAGTTGGGTTTCAATGCTTCTTTGGATGGGTGACCTGAAGACATCACATATGGGGTCTGAGGTAGACCTAAGAGGGTAAATTCTTAACTTACCTAAGAGCAGCTGAATTGCCTCTAGATCCAAGTGGTATTTGGCAATCCAATTTGTCAACCTATCTCTAATGAGAAGTTCATCAGTTCATTGGCAGAATGGATTACCTGCTTCTTAAATGTTAGAAAGACAGTTTTGAAAAGCCTGCTTTTAACAATTAGATTTGCATTTTTACTGTAATATTCAAAATGTTTTAAAGATTCATGCAGCCTCCTTTTGAATAGAAATGAAGTTTGGGTTTTTAAAATATGAGTATGTTATCAAAGTGAAGCAAGCTCCAGGCTTTCCATGTTTTAATGTTATTATGTCTGACATTACACCACTATAATCTAATATACCATTATGGTGTGTCACAACAACACAGAAAAATCAGAGCAATCTGATTACAGATCAGCAGGGACACAAGCTCTGACAAGATCTGTTGTATACAAACAGGAGTAATGTATACTAGGAACGGAAAATGTCTGCAAGTCTATGCAGTTTGCTTGAAAATGGGAATGAAAGGCACAAATATATGACTTTGTACAAGGTTTTGAATAGTGCTCCCCATATAAACACATGCGTGCGCACACATACATTGGGAGGAAATTGGTATATTAGAGGTTTATTATTAATGGATTGCTAGTGAATGGTAGTAAGGCTGGACTCTCAGCAACAGGATGGATTTGAGACCAAATATTTGTAATGGAAATAATGGAATGATCGTATTTGTTACTTTGTTTTTTACATGATTATGGAGATGAGCGCCACATTACTGCAATGTTTGGAAATGATGAACAAATCTTAGCAATAAATGCATGCAAAAAACATTGCTTGCAAACTAGAGCATAGTTACCTTCAGAAACTATTAGATGTTAATTTCAAGAATGTGTGTAAAAAGGGTTGTCTGGTGGTTAGAGGGGGCATTTGGGAGCCAGGAGTCTTGCGTTCTAATCCTAGTTCTACTAATGCCAAATTGGACAATTCATTTAATCACTCTCTGCTTTCATTTAATATGGTAATATAGATTTAAAAATATTTTTACCACACAGGTGTGTTATGAGGCTTGATTAAGCCTCCCTTAGATTGTGAGCATGGACTATCCTTTTGGAAAACACGTAGCAGATACAGGGTGCTACAGTGAATAAACATCGTTAAATGCTTTGAAACTGTTCAACAAAAGGTTCTATGTATGTGATAAGCACCTTGACTAAATTTCTTATGAACTTGATGGTGAATTTGTACATCACTGGCCTCGTCTTGCCTTCTGTGGCTGCCTGGTTATCCTACAAAAAGAATATAAGGAAAACAGGATGTAAAGCAGCAGGACATGAGGATGGAGTTAATGCAGTCTAGAAGTGGGTTGCAGTTGTCCTCTGGGAGCTGGCTGCTGCAGATTGTTACAGATATGTGGCAGTTGCCAAGCCAACTGTTGACGCTGAGGTGATAGATGTTTGCATCCACAAGGGTGAAAGTGGGCAATGTCCTTGATATAATTGCAAACTTTGAGTAAACATGTTTCATTGTTCTGGGGCCAGTGATGGAACATACTCAAAGTACATACAAGTATATAAACAGCAAAGGACATTGCTCACTCATTATGGATACATCATCAAAGGGCACAATGCCGAGGTATTCTGGAGATTTGGTCTATTCAAGAGCAGGCAAGAAGGTACTTTTGTTCCCGCTCAACTGTATGGATATTAATGGGTTTCTGACCCCACCTACCCTCTAGTTCTATGGATCATAAAGGCTTAACCCTATGTGTGGTGACCTGGCAGAAGGTTTAACTATACACTGACCAAGTGCAAAGTGGTGGTGGAATGTGCTTTTGGATGACTGAAGGCAAAATGGCACTGTATGGACTGCAATGTAAATTATGCCATACACCTTAAAGGGGCATACTGTGCCCTACACAGGGGTAGTATTTTGGACTGGAGAGAATCAATTATTGTTCTGCCTTTCTTCCTGGTTATAGATAACCTTCCAGTGTATCTTTGGGGAGTATGATAGTATCCCGGAAAGCCAGGAAAATAAGGGATGCCTTGTGCCCCCACATGCTTGGTTTGAAAGGAGAGAAAAATGATGATGTGTAATTACATTGAAGCGTGATGTGGTACTGTGACCACAAGATTTATCTTTTGCATTAATTTTACAGATATGGAGGTACTACTGGGATGAATTTGACACTATGAATGTATTAATTATCTTTGTCTATTAAGGTTGCCCTTGGTAGTTTTTGGAACACAGCAACATAGGATTGTAAGAAAATTATTAAAGGTATTCCCCACAGACAGCCAAAAACACAAGTACAAAGGAAAGAAAACCTGACATGCAAATAAAAACAGTAAAAAATACCCAAACAATGAAAGCCAAATGCAACAAAAACCAAAACAAAATGCAAAATAATGTGCAGAGGAAAGCAGCCATTGAAACTTTTATTTCACATTCCGTCCCGACTCATCCTTGTACTTCTGGGCTGCCTGCCTGCTAGGTCCCAGGGTTCCTGATTCCCAACAAGAAGACTCTCTCATCGGCTTTGCCAGGTATTTACACTTACATAGGGTAAAGGGTTTAGGAGTTGGGTGGGTGGGGTTCAAAGGCCAGTGAAGCAGAACATTATTAAGTGATAAGGGGTGCTGTAGAAATGGAGATACTTCCATTCATTTCAAAAGCTGGATCCACTATAACAGGCTGCAGCAGGGCAGCTGCCTCATGAGCACCTCCCTCCTGCAGCACCCTGCCTCAGTTTCTTCTCTCAGGTAACCCCATAACTTTACTGCAGGCTCTTCTCTCTCAATAATACCCTTCCTTGGGGCTAGTTTCTTATTAAAACAGAGTGTAAGTAGTTCAAAACATAAATCTCAACATAAAATCCATTTATCACACCAGTGCAAATATCATAAAAATCACCCAACATTTCATCACTCAGTGCACCACATACCAGCACCTGCAGCTACGCCCAGACATTCGGTCAGTCGTCTTCTTTCCTTCTGGTCCTGGACAGCTACCCCAACGCCTCTTACAGCTGAAGTGCAACCTCACTCTTCCTTGCAGGAACTCCCACAGTCTCTGTACTGGGAGCATCCTAGCCAGGGGAACATCCCTCATTCCTCCTGTTCCTCTCAGTCCAGCTCTCTGGCCCTGGAGATATCAGCATGTGAGCTCCTCTGCTGCTCTCCTGCCTTCAGCTCTCTCTGGTCCTCTGCTCCAGCTATCTGACTTACAGGCATCTCCCTCTGCTGCTCTCTGGCCTTCAGCCTTCTGGCCAGGCCTCTCTGGCTTGGGGGGACACCAGCCAGGAAACCTCTCTTGCTGTTCTCCCAGGAAGCTTCTCGCAGTCTAGCTCTCATCTCCCACTCAATCTCCTACTCCCAGGTAGCCCTGACTCTCCCTCTCACTTGGTCTTGCCTCCCCAGGGCACAGGTGCCCCTTTTAAGCCCAAGTTGGAGGCAGCAAATACGGCACAAGTGCACTGGCCCTGCTCCCTCTTAAAAGGCCAGTGCCATCCTATGACAAAGGGCAAAACACCTATTTCATAATATCCTCCAAAACAGTAATAAATGCTAGTGCTCTTGAAATTGGCTGTGCCATTACCAGTTAAACCTACCCCCAATGTCATAACATCCTCCAGAACAATAACAGAATAGCAGCATCCATCTCACCAGGCTGTGATGCTGGGTCCTCCGCCATGTCCATCCTAGGCCATTCCTCAGCTTCAGTCTCATCTTGAGCAAGTCTATTCCAGACAGAGGCTCTCTACTCTGGGTGAGTGGGCTCAGATAAAAGGAGAGATGAAGCACTAGGCACAGGATTCTCACACTCGCCTCCTGCTCAGAATAATGTCTGGAGTCCTTGAACACCCAGTGTAAATTCAGGCTCCATACTCAGGGCACTATTGATGAGGCAGTTTGCCTGATCATAAAAAAAGGGACTATTGGGGCATCACTAGACCTTGCATTATGGTCCTTGGCATTTTGTTAGGGCACCTTAAACCCCTTGATCTTCTCCCTGCACTGTGACTCAAAACAATGGATTCCATCTTGGCTAGTCAATCAGACACGTCCTCGTGGAGCTTTGTATTTCTGTCCTTGCTCCCAAATTTGTTGGCCTTTTACCAAAGTGAAAGTGATCATGAAATCATGAAATCATAGAGTTTGCAATTCTAAGGAAGGGTAGAAGGGAGAACAGCAAAATAGAGACAATGGATTTCAGGAAGGCAGATTTTGGTAAGCTCAGAGAGCTGATAGGTAAGGTCCCATGGGAATCAAGACTGAGGGGAAAAACAACTGAGGAGAGTTGGCAGTTTTTCAAAGGGACACTATTAAGGGCCCAAAAGCAAGCTATTCCGCTGGTTAGGAAAGATAGAAAATGTGGCAAAAGACCACCTTGGCTTAACCACGAGATCTTGCATGATCTAAAAAATAAAAAGGAGTCATATAAAAAATGGAAACTAGGACAGATTACAAAGGATGAATACAGGCAAACAACACAGGAATGCAGGGGCAAGATTAGAAAGGCAAAGGCACAAAATGAGCTCAAACTAGCTACGGGAATAAAGGGAAACAAGAAGACTTTTTATCAATACATTAGAAGCAAGAGGAAGACCAAAGACAGGGTAGGCCCACTGCTTAGTGAAGAGGGAGAAACAGTAACAGGAAACTTGGAAATGGCAGAGATGCTTTATTACTTCTTTGTTTCGGTCTTCACCGAGAAGTCTGAAGGAATGCCTAACATAGTGAATGCTAATGGGAAGGGGGTAGGTTTAGCAGATAAAATAAAAAAACGAACAAGTTAAAAATCACTTAGAAAAGTTAGATGCCTGCAAGTCACCAGGGCCTGATGAAATGCATCCTAGAATACTCAAGGAGCTAATAGAGGAGGTATCTGAGCCTCTAGCTATTATCTTTGGAAAATCATGGGAGACGGGAGAGATTCCAGAAGACTGGAAAAGGGCAAATATAGTGCCCATCTATAAAAAGGGAAATAAAAACAACCCAGGAAACTACAGACCAGTTAGTTTAACTTCTGTGCCAGGGAAGATAATGGAGCAAGTAATTAAGGAAATCATCTGCAAACACTTGGAAGGTGGTAAGGTGATAGGGAACAGCCAGCATGGATTTGTAAAGAACAAATCATGTCAAACCAATCTGATAGCTTTCTTTGATAGGATAACGAGTCTTGTGGATAAGGGAGAAGCTGTGGATGTGGTCTACCTAGACTTTAGTAAGGCATTTGATACGGTCTCGCATGATATTCTTATCGATAAACTAGGCAAATACAATTTAGATGGGGCTACTATAAGGTGGGTGCATAACTGGCTGGATAACCGCACTCAGAGAGTTGTTATTAATGGTTCCCAATCCTGCTGGAAAGGCATAACGAGTGGGGTTCCGCAGGGGTCTGTTTTGGGACCGGCTCTGTTCAATATCTTCATTAACGACTTAGATATTGGCATAGAAAGTACGCTTATTAAGTTTGCGGATGATACCAAACTGGGAGGGATTGCAACTGCTTTGGAGGACAGGGTCATAATTCAAAATGATCTGGACAAATTGGAGAAATGGTCTGAGTTAAACAGGATGACGTTTAACAAAGACAAATGCAAAGTGCTCCACTTAGGAAGAAAAAATCAGTTTCACACATACAGAATGGGAAGAGACTGACTAGGAAGGAGTAAGGCAGAAAGGGATCTAGGGGTTATAGTGGACCACAAGCTAAATATGAGTCAACAGTGTGATGCTGTTGCAAAAAAAGCAAACATGATTCTGGGATGTATTAACAGGTGTGTTGTGAGCAAGACACGAGAAGTCATTCTTCCGCTCTACTCTGCTCTGGTTAGGCCTCAGCTGGAGTATTGTGTCCAGTTCTGGGCACCGCATTTCAAGAAAGATGTGGAGAAATTGGAAAGGGTCCAGAGAAGAGCAACAAGAATGATTAAAGGTCTTGAGAACATGACCTATGAAGGAAGGCTGAAAGAATTGGGTTTGTTTAGTTTGGAAAAGAGAAGACTGAGAGGGGACATGATAGCAGTTTTCAGGTATCTAAAAGTGTGTCATAAGGAGGAGGGAGAAAACTTGTTCACCTTAGCCTCTAAGGATAGAACAAGAAGCAATGGGCTTAAACTGCAGCAAGGGAGGTCTAGGTTGGACATTAGGAAAAAGTTCCTAACTGTCAGGGTGGTTAAACACTGGAATAAATTGCCTAGGGAGGTTGTGGAATCTCCATCTCTGGAGATATTTAAGAGTAGGTTAGATAAATGTCTATCAGGGATGGTCTAGACAGTATTTGGTCCTGCCATGCGGGCAGGGGACTGGACTCGATGACCTCTCGAGGTCCCTTCCAGTCCTAGAATCTATGAATCTATGAAAGTTCCAGCAATGCCTTTCTGAGGACCTATGACCATCTGGCAACACATTGAGATGAGGACTTTTCAGTGGGCATTCACTGAATTTGGAGATATGCACCGGAGATGGGTGCAGTTGCTATTCTGGCAGCTATGCGAGATTGGGAACCAAAATGCTGGGCAGTCCTAGGTACAGCAATAGGGAACGTCTCTCCAGGGAACAGAGAATATGTAGATGATAAAATAGGTCATAAGGTAGAAAGGCATTGGAGGAATAGCAGCCATTGATTGTAGAGACAGATTGAGTGAAAGAAGCACTCAAGGAAAGCTCACTCAAGGTCTGCCCTATATTTCTGACTGTGTCAGCAGTCTCAAAGTGATTCCATCAACAACATATGAAAGAAGGGATTTGTGGTCTGGACTGGGGGAGATTGAACAGGAACACTCAAGTCATTATTCGAGTGAAATCACTAGTGAAGACAAGCTCTAAGCCCTGGTCTATGAGTTTAGGTCGAATTTAGCAGCGTTAGATCGATTTAACCTGCACCCGTCCACACGATGAAGCCATTTTTGTCGACTTAAAGGGCTCTTAAAATCGATTTCTGTACTCCTCCCTGACGAGGGGATTAGCGCTGAAATCGACCCTGATGGGTCGAATTTGGGGTAGTGTGGCTGCAATTCGACGGTATTGGTCTCCGGGAGCTGTCCCAGAGTGCTCCATTGTGATCGCTCTGGACAGCACACTCAACTCAGATGCACTGGCCAGGTAGACAGGAAAAGCCCCGCAAACTTTTGAATTTCATTTCCTCTTTGGCCAGCATAGCGAGCTGATCAGCACAGGTGACCATGCAGAGCTCATCAGCACAGGTGACCATGGAGTCCCAGAATTGCAAAAGAGCTCCAGCATGAACCGAACGGGAGGTACAGCATCTGATCGCTGTATGGGGAGACGAATCCGTGCTATCCGAACTCAGTTCCAAAAGACGAAATGCTGGAATATTTGAAAAAATCTCCAAGGGCATGAAGGACAGAGGTTATAACAGGGACCCGCAGGAGTGCCGCGTGAAGCCTACCAAAGAACCAGAGAAGCAAACGGCCGCTCCGGGTCAGAGCCCCAGACATGCCGCTTCTATGATGAGCTGCATGCCATTCTAGGGGGTGCCCCTACAACTACCCCACCCCGTGCTTCCCTCCTCCCCCACCCCTCCCTTGGCAGTTATCCCCCCATTTGTATGATGAATTAATAAAGAATGCATGAATTTGAAACAATGACTTTATTGCCTCTGCAAGCGGAGATCAAAGGAGGGAGGGGAGGGGAGGGCGGTTGGCTTACAGGGAAGTAGACTGAACCAAGGGGGCAGGTTTTCCTCAAGGAGAAACAAACAGAACTTTCACACCATAGCCTGGCCAGTCATGAAACTGGTTTTCAAAGCTTCTCTGATGCACAGGGCGCCCTGCTGTGCTCTTCTAACCGCCCTGGTGTCTGGCTGCACGTAATCAGCGGCCAGGTGATTTGCCTCAACCTCCCACCCCGCCATAAACGTCTCCCCCTTACTCTCACAGATATTGTGGAGCACACAGCAAACAGTAATAACGATGGGAATATTGGTTTTGCTGAGGTCTAACCGAGTCAGTAAACTGCGCCAGCGAGCTTTTAAACATCCAAAGGCACATTCTACCACCATTATGCACTTGCTCAGCCTATAGTTGACCTGCTCCTTACTACTGTCCAGGCTTCATGAGCCATGGGAGCAAGGGGTAGGCTGGCATAGGTGCGACCGCACGGTGCTGCCAACTGGGAGAGCAGCCCGAGGCAGAAGCCTCCAGCTGGCATGATATTCCAGGCAGGACTGAATCTCCATTAGACGAAACTTGAAGAAGAGAATGACCTGGAGTCATTCCCATTTTTGTCCAGGCATCCCCGACCTACCTCACCAAGGCCAGCCAGGAGCACCCATGTCTGCCCAGGCACCCCCGACCAACCTAACCGAGGTCGGCCAGGAGCACCTATGGGACGACGACGGCGGCTAGCAGTCATATTGTACCGTCTGCTGTCCGCAAGGCAAGGCAAGGGAATTCTGCTGTGTAGCGTCTGCCAGCAGCACCCAGGAGACATACAGTGACAGTGAGCTGAGCGGGCTCCATGCTTGCCATGGTATGTCATCTGCATGGGTAACCCAGGAAAAAAGGCGAAAAACGATTTTTTGCTGTTGCTTTCATGGAGGGAGGGAGGGAGGGGGGCCTGACGACATGTACCCAGAACCACCCACAACAATGTTTTTGCCCCATCAGGCATTGGGAGCTCAACCCAGAATTCCAATGGGCAGCAGAGACTGCGGGAACTGTGGGATAGCTACCACAGTGCAACGCTCCGAAAGTCGATGCTAGCTTCGGTACTGTGGACGCACACGACCGACTTAATACACTTAGTGGGAACACACAAAATCGACTGTATCAAATCGATTTCTAAAAAATCGACTTCTATTAAATCGACCTAATTTCGTAGCGTAGACATACCCTAAGTAATCCTTACACAGGGATATTGTGGCAAGGCTGGGAATAGAATGGAATCCAGATCTTCAGAGACTCAGTCCAGTGCCTTAACCTCAAAACCATCCTTTCTCCAATGAGATAGCAATCACATCATAAAAACAATAGTAATATATCAAACAAATCCAAATTAAATAACCTGGGCCAGATTCTCAGTGCAAAATGAATGTATAACACTGGTGATCTGATTTGGTAGCATTTTACACCTGCTTTGCACAGGGGTAAATGCCTACACAAGCTGCATGGAAATGGAGAATCAGGTTGTGTGTACACAAAACAAACCCATATCTGTTCTTTAACAAGACTCACTCCCTTTTCCTTGAAACCTTGTGTAAATCTCTTGTTACTAACACACAAACAGCCCTTTCCCGCTCTGTCCACCTACCCACTTTGGTTTGATGTCACTACTTGTTTGCTACCTGTTTAACTGATATTCCTTGGAGCAGGAACCTTGTTGCCTCATAGATAGATAGATAGATAGATAGATAGATAGATAGATAGATAGATAGATAGATAGATAGATAGATAGATAGATAGATAGATAGTGTGACAGACCCAGACCAGTGGGGTACAGGAGTCTGGTAGAGGGCAAATATACTGGTCACTGGATGAGTAGTTTTCTGTTCCCTGAGTGACCAGAGCAGGGGCTGCACTAGAGTAATCAGGAACCTGCTAGAACCAGTTAAGGCAGGCAGGCTAATTAGGACACCTGGAGCCAATTAAGAAGAAGCTGCCAGAATCAATTAAGGCAGGCTAATCAGGGCACCTGGGCTTTAAAAAGGAGCTCACTTCAGTTTGTGGTGCCAGTGTGAGGAGCTGGGAGCAAGAGGCGCAAGGAGCTGAGAGTGAGAGGGTGTGCTGCTGGAGGACTGAGGAGCACATGCGTTATCAGACACCAGGAGGAAGGTCCTGTGGTGAGACTAAGGAAGGTGTTTGGAGGAGGCCATGGGGAAGTAGCCCAGGGAGTTGTAGCTGTCATGCAGCTGTTACAGGAGGCACTATAGACAGCTGCAGTCCACAGGGCCCTGGGCTGGAACCCGGAGTAGAGGGCGGGCCCGGGTTCCCCCCAAACCTCCCAATTGACCTGGACTGTGGGTTCTTCCAGAGGGGAAGGTCTCTGGGCTGTTCCCCAACCCACATGGTGAATCTCTGAGGCAAGAAAATCCGCCAATAAGCGCAGGACCCACCAGGATAGAGGAGGAACTTTGTCACAATAGATAGATATAGATATAGATATAAAATAAGTGGCCACGCTCACTTATGAATGAGACATTATAACAACTTTTGCTTCACAGGGGATATTGAGAAGGAGGTGCAGGTTTAGCTGCTTTGTTTAGTTGATACATCCTGTTAACACACATGGGGAAGCCTTAGAGTTTTCCAATCAGTGCCTCTTTTTGCATATTTATATACTGAAATACATAAAAACAAATAAAATTAATAATAGCAGTAGCAGTGCAGTAGCTGACTTTCTGAGATGCATAGCAATGTGTGTAATCAGAGAGCAGGAGTTGGATCAGTCCTACTGGGCAGACAGAATATCCTATTTTATATAATTTAAAATGTGAAGAATAAAACAAAATTAGATGAGCCTGATCCAGATCTAGATGTAGCCTTTTTAAAAAGACAATTTTTGTGGTGGATTTTACCCTTCATGAAAGCGAGAGGTGATGTACAACACTGAGTTGGCACCAGGTATATTGTATGCAGGTGTTATGTAAGTTTTCCACTCAGGTCTGCCTTGTGCCCCTCAGTCTGATGTGTCACCACCTGTCCCTTGCTAATACACCACTGGGCCTATCTGCAATAGACACTGTCATGCATGCTGGAAAAATAGGATTGGCACCTCTTTCAGTGAGTTTTGGATCAATTTAATCAGGCTAACCATCTGGGTCATTTCAACTCTCTTTCCAAACCTGTAATAATTACAGCTTTTGAATCAATCATTTCCAACCAGCTGGACTTGAACATGGTGATTGGCTCATAATTAATTCTAATTGAAATAATTGTAGTTTTTGAGTCAGTAACACTAGGATCAGATGAACTAAAGGACCCTCTCCCAAAACCCAATCATTAGTACAAAACATTTGATGAATCTTTGTTTCATCCTTGCTCAGAACAAATAAGAATGGATCATATTAAGTTGCCCGTGGCAAAGAATGTTTATTCACAGACCTACGTGCTCTGAACCATTTCATATTATGTATCTAAGACCATAGTGAAAGCTGCTTCTAAAACAGAAAATAGCATTTGGAAATTTAATCTACATCCAGTCAAGTAGCACTTATATTTCTTACAGGATCCATCACATCAAGAAAGCCAGACACATAAGCCATAGCCTCAGGCACGCCAAAGGGAATGGCACACTAGAGGTTAATAAAATAATTCATAGCCATTGGAACTCTCCAGGTTTGTGCGAAGATTTAAGGAAATCCTCTGGCTTGCAGTGCCACTTTACCAGCCTCTCTCTTCATGGTGCCCATAAAAAAAAAACAGTCTTTACAGCACTCCCTGGGAAAATAAATCACTGGGGAAAGGAGCCTGTCTATATATTTTAACTAATTCTGCCTCCCCAGAAGAAGCTGATTCTTGCCAACTATTCCCAAAGGGCAGATTTAGGAGGAAGCCCCTTCCCATCTCCTTGTCCCTAAATCTCTCTCTCTCCTCCCTAAGCAATGCCCATCATCACACTCATCCGCACAGAGAAGAGGCCCTCAAGCTCCTGTTTTGTGGGATGGCCAAGCAGAAGCTGAACAAAAAGAGCTCTGTGCTGCACCCAGCTGGCCTTGCACCAGAGAACCTGAGCTTTCCAGCTGGCAGCAAGGGGTATTGGCCAAAACAACTCTAAACCGGCTCCACAAAATTCATTTTAATAGTAAAAACAACCTGCACGTACTTTGTCTAGCCCTGAAAAGAAGTCGATTTTTCACCCTGGCACTATTTACGCTAATAGGTTGCAATGATTTCAGTTCACACTAATGCAGTATTATGTGATCTATTTATGATCAGTGTTTACCAGAGCATTTGGTGTGCTGATGGAAGAAACAATTGCTTGGTTTGGTATCAGTGAGCGCTCTCTGCTGACCAGCAGCAGGTATTACAATCTCTTCTCATTTTCTGCAACACAAAGTCAGATTTCATTTCAGTTATTTAAAAAAAAAAAGATAAAAAAGAGAATCCTGTAAAGGAAAATTATCTCGGTATCCATGTGAGCCTCTATATTTACATCTATTATGCTGTAAATGTCATGTTAGCTTAAACCAGCTCACTTTTTAGAAAATCACTTATGATCATGAAATTCAGGGATTTCTTGAGAATTTATTATTTCATTCAGATATCTTAAGGAAAGGGGGAAAGAGGTGGGGGATCAACCCTGACTTCTGTATCCCCTTGAGAAGAAGTAAAGTCAAAACCAAATACTTAAACAACAGCGTTCTAAAGCAAACGCAGCAGCACTGAATAGCACTGGCATAAATCCACAGCCTACAGCACCTCTTTGCTGAAGATACATTGCCACCTCGCAAAGGCATAATGTAATCTACAGCACACACACTGTCAGCTGAGGCTTTAAAACATCCTGCCACTCTAAAGAATAACAGGTCATTACTTTTGTGCTATTCTGACTATAAAAACTGCGGATAAAGAGAGACATGAAAAAAGGTGAGGGTGTGAGGGGAGGAGGAAGAGGAGCTATGAACACAGACATCAAAAGAAATATGGGCAGCACCGCACATTTTTCTGAAGTTTTAATTTACTGTTTTGTACCTGTCTATCTCTTATAGTTTTGGAGTTGTTTCACGGGATTGTTACTGGGATAAGAACGCCTTTCCCCTATTGGAAGCTGTCTAACGGCCAGTCCAAGCAGTGGTGGCAACCAAGGGCTGTTTGGTGGCCTATATCAGATGCTCTACCAGCACAACTGGTATCCTTCGTGGCAGTCCCAGAAGAGATACCAATAGACATGAAAATTAGAGTACATTTTCACACTTCTAGGTGCCGCAGCATCCTGACAGGACAGGTTGGTGCTGCCCTGTTCTGTGCATACCATGTGGATGTCATTAAAAGACTCAACATTACCCACCTGAAATACCTGCAATAACTATATTAATCCTGCCGTCCAGCACCCAGGAAGTTAACGTATGCTTTGAGTATTCCCTGGGGCCATCTCTGCCTGATCTGTGGCTGCTTTATGCAGCTGCCATGGCACATGTGGGCTGGGAAAGAACAGAATATCAGACCCACCTTATTTATACTTTCTGTTTCTCATGTGCCAGAAACCTCATGATCATACACTGGTCTAGAAACCTATGGGCACTATTTTCTGGAAAAGCAACGATGGAGAAAAAAAACAATTTTCATTCTCCTACTTCAATTTTTATATTTTTTAGTTTTTTTTTTTAAAAGTCCTGCTTCTTAAGTCAAAAGATAAGGAATAACAAGTAACAACAACATCTTGTATTTCATCCAGGGCCATCCTTACCCATACGCAAAGTACGCAGCTGCGTAGGCCACCAGCTGCATGCTGCTCCAGCCCCTGCACCAGCTCTTCCCCATGGCCTCCGCCCCTGCTCCGCCCTGCCCCTTCCCCACCCCAGCCCTGCCTCTACTCCCCTGAGGATTCCAGAAGCGGTCAGGCCTGCACTCACCGGTAAGTAGAGAGACCCAGCCCCAGCCTGCTCTGTTCCCCTGGCTCCCAGCCGCCCCACCGGCGATTGCTGGGGGGTGGATCCCCCCTCCCCCCAAGCCTGGGAGCCAGGGGAGCACAGCAGGCTGGGGCGGGTCACTCTACTTCCCGCAGGAAGTGGCCAGTCCCCCTCCCCCCCCATCTTCCCCGGAGGCCTGGGGCCAGCCCCCCCGCAGAGGCCTGGGGCAGGGCCCCACACAGCACCCGGGGGGGGGGGGCGGCGGCTGTGTAGGGCACCAAAATAGCTAGGGACGGCCCTGCTTCCATCCTAAATGATTGGGACATTTGGGTGCTACTGGAAAAATAAATAAATAATAAGCAACAGCATCCCAGTTATTTACAAATGTATTGTATCCATATTCCTACGTACCTGGATCACTTCACTGGCCACTAAATGTAGCCTATTATGGGGTGAAATTTGGCAATTATTTAACTGCACATCAACACTACTTAGCTGTTTGGAACTGGATACAGGAATATTTTATCTGACAACTATCAGAAACTTTGAGAGAGACCGGAACTGCCAGAATTGGAATTAGAAAAGACACCAGAGTTTACCATCCTCATTCTTACTAAAGGTACTAAAGGAAGGATCTTTAATTATCATATTTGGGCAAGAGTTTGTTTTCACATCTCATCCAAGAGATGGCATCGCTAGCAGCAGAGTGCCCTTTATGATGAGATAACTGGCTCTGTGGATATGGGGAAAGCAGTGGACGCAATATATCTTGACTTTAGCAAAGCTTTTGAAATGGTCTCCCACACTATTCTTGCCAGCAAGTTAAAGTATGGATTGGATGAATGGACTAGTAGGTGGATAGAAAACTGGCTCAATGGGTAGTGATCAATGGCTCGATGTCTAGTTGGCAGCCGGTATTAAGCGGAGTGCCCCAGGGATTGGTCCTGGGGCCGATTTTGTTCAACATCTTCATTAATGATTTGGATAATGGGATGGTTTGCACCCTCAGCAACTTTGCAGATGACACTAAGCTGGGGGGGAAGAGGTAGATACGCTGGAAGGTAGGGATAGGGTCCAGAGTGACCTAGACAAATTGGAGGATTGGGCCAAAAGAAATCTGATGAGGTTCAACAAGGACAAGTGCAGAGTCCTGCACTTAGGATGGAAGAATCCCATGCACTGCTACAGGCTGGGGACCAACCGGCTAAGCAGCAGTTCTGCAGAAAAGGACCTGGGGGGATTACAATGGACGAGAAGCTGGATATGAGTGAACAGTGTACCCTTGTTGCCAAGAATGCTAATGGCATGCTCGGCTGCATTAGTAGGAGCATTGCCAGCAGATTGAAGGAAGTGATTATTCCCCTCTATTTGGCACTGATGAGGCCACATCTGGAATATTGTATCCAGTTTTGGGCCCCCCACTACAGAAATTGGATAAATTGGAGAGAGTCCAGCGAAGGGCAACAAAAATTATTAGGGGGCTGGGGCACATGACTTATGAGGAGAGGCTGAGGGAACTGGGCTTATTTAGTCTGCAGAAGGGAAGAGAGATGGAGGATTTCATAGCAGGGGGGCTCCAAAAAGGATGGAGCGAGGCTGTTCTCAGTGGTGGCAGATGACAGAACAAGAAGTAATGGTCTCAAGTTGCAGTGGGGGGGGGGGGGGAGGTCTAGGTTGAATATTAGGAAAAACTATTTCACTAGGAGGGTGGTGAAGCACTGGAATGGATTACCTAGGGAGGTGGTGGAATCTCCATCCTTAGAAGTTTTTAAGGCCCGGCTTAACAAAATCCTGGCTGGTATGATTTAGTTGGAGTTGGTCCTGCTTTGAGCAGGGGATTGGACTGGATGGCCTCCTGAGGTCTCTTCCAACCCTAATCGTCTATGAGTCCCATGCAAGTACTGGCCCAGTAATTTATCCCTACAGTACACAGAGAAGAAGTTGAGAATGTATGCAGCTATTGTAGTCAACAGTGCCCTCTGTTAGCAAGGCCCATGCACATTTACTGAAGCTAACACATTCCAGCAACCAGCTTCTAAGACAGACGTGAACAACATTCACAGCTATCATTTGAAAACATTCAAAATGCCTATGCACATTTACTGAGGCTAACACATTCCAGCAACCAGCTTCTAAGACAGAAGTGAACAACATTCACAGCTATCATTTGAAAACATTCAAACCTGCAAAGAAAGGCACTTATCATTGACATGGATATTGTGGGGGATGCTGTACTGGGCTGTGCACTAAATCAGCTTACAGTATAATCTGTCTTGCAATTCTTACTAGAATGCCTTACGTAGCCACACATTTTAACAAGTGATACGGTGTACCTTACAGAGAGAGTTGGGTTTGAAATATTTATTTCAGTAGCTTCTCAAAAATGCATTAAAAAAACCTTCATCTGAAATTCTAGCTTCTTTGGCCTGTCTCATACACCATTCTAAAAAGAGTGACATCAAGCTAAAAATCTGAAGTAAAGTATCTTCAGGTTACAGGTGCTTCTTCAGTTATATATTGAGCTGTCTCCAAACTGATATGCTGTGCCCTTTGGAACTATGTAAACTGAGGAAGTGCCACCTTGCACATAACTGACAGTAGCTATTTCATAATACAACAGAACCTTCTTATTGTGAAGTTATTTTTCCATAGCAAAACTTTGGTCTGGAGCTAACATGTCAGCCTTACATTCTATGGACACAGAAGGCCTTGCAGGGAGCAGGAATCAACCTAATTTAGGAGTAAGGGTGAGCAAGATATTACACACCTACTAGGGGATCTGTAGCCTATACCATATCCCAGAACTAACCTTTGAGGTTGGGAAGTCCTATGTTATGAGGTAGGGGAAGCTGGGGACGTAGCTGACAGAAGGATAGGGAAGTGTCCAAGGGATCTGCATTACACAGATCTATCAGTCAAATCCCCACACAAATCGGAGCACACCAGCCTTGGGAGCAATTGTAGATTGCCAGGAGGGAGGGATTGCCAAACTCCTATTTCAAAAATTTCTGCTTATATAGGATGGATAGATAACACAAATGACGAGGGATAGCACAGAATAAGGAAAAGTGACTAACCCTGGGATCTGTGATTTTGGTTTTTCCAAGGCTTTTAATGTAGACTGGCCTGCTTGGGACCGTGACATTGTCTTTCAGAGACACTGTAGATATACAGTAATCCCACTGAAATGAGGTGGAGTATAATTTATCATCTTGTTATCTGATGGAATACTAGTAGCTCCGTAAGAGGTTCTGTTGTAGGCCAGAGGGAGACTTTGGCAAACCAGTAAAGTGCCTGAAACCACTATGGCTTATTGTTAAAGGCAGTCTAGTCAGCAAGCTGTAAATTGGCCATTCTGCAGTCTCAGCTTCACCAAGGCAGGAGGGGGGAGAGTTTTGGGGTGCCATAGAAAGGGCAGCTTGACCCCGCATCCTTCCTGATAAGAATTGTGTTGAAGTTGCTGATACATGCATTTTAAAAGAGCAGGATGTGCCTCAGGAATGTCTATTGGTGTCTCAAGGCTGCAAACTCTGGAAAAACCCACACTTGGTTAATCAATAATCAGAAGGAGCCTCTTGCTTGCCCATTGGAACTGCTTGCTTTACACGTTTTCTTTAAGGGACATGTCATTCTATTACTAATGTATAAATAAGGGGGAAAAGCTTGAGATAGTGGGACTCGTTTGGGGACTCTTTTTGGACTCTCCCTCTGGATACATCTTGTGTTCCCCACCGGCAGATGGGTTGCCGCTGTTTCACTCGAGAGCCACACTCAGCTTTGGTAATTATCAAGGGTTGGGGATGTTTTACTAATCTGTTGCTGATGTGTGTAAGTGCTTGAGACTAAGTAAAGTGTAGCTTTAAGTGAAAGCACTCTTGTGTTGCCCTGTTTGTGCCAGCCAGCTATCGGTCGGATGGCCGTGTCTCCCCGATTTATTTCCTGACACCACCTCGCACAGAGTAAAAGTTACCAAGAGCTTTGGGTTGAAAGAACCCCGGGTAACAGGAGGGACAGCCTTGGAGAGAAAGGAAAAAAGCTATGAGGAGATATCCTGCTTCCAACGTGTTATGGAACCAAGATGATAAATGCTCCATCTGAATGAAATCAGATGTGTGTTTGTCACCATAGAGACAGGCTTCACTCAAACCAGGAGAACACATAAGAAGTAGGAAGTGGGGTTTGGAGCTTAATGATGGGGCACAGATTGTATCCAGCCAGAACAAGTATGATGTATCATAGGATGCTTGAGGTGGCACACTCTTGGTTACTGGCTACAATAGACTCACTCATGGACATCCTTATAAAAGAGGAAAAAATGTAGTTCTATACATACTGCCAATGGCATTATCACCTATTTAGGGACCAGTCACAAATACAGATAGTATGGTAACTATATAAACAGTTGTCGGGTTACCTACACACATGCTTGTAAATTGCTGCTCTCGTCTCTCTTTACTGAAAGTTTGAGGGTCAGATGCTGATCTCTCCAACACTAGTGTAAACTCAATAACTCCACTGCAGCCAACAGAGTTATTCCAAGATAAAACCGATGCTAGTGAGACCAATATCCAGTCTTCAGTTTTAGTTCCTTTTCTCCCAAGAGTATGGCACATCTGCCTGTATGGCACATTTGCCTTTTATTTCAGCTGTCTTTTAAAGTGCTCTGGGAGTGGGTATCTTATGCTGTACCTGAGACAGTGCAAAATGCTGTTTATCATACATTAGGGGCACAGTCTTCCCTGTTCGTTCTCAGTCTTGTCACAAGTAACCTATGAATAATGTCCATTGTGCTTGCAGGAACCCAAGGAGAATAGTCAACAGCCTATTATCAGCTGTCTTCTGAGCACAAGATTTAAAAGCACAATGAGACGACAGGGTTATAAGTCTCTCAGGGTGTAACTGCCACCTGTAATGCAAAGTTAGATTTTAATAAAACAATAGCAATTCATGTCTCATAGAAATTAGTCTTTTAATATGTCAACTGAATCCTTAGACATCCATGTTTTCAGTCAAAACAATGGCTTCCTATTACACTAATGACTCTCTCATTGGTAATACAGAGAAAGATGCCATTAACGCATTATAACTTTGTGCCACATAACAGCATTCATGCACAAACCAATTTGTCTGAATGTGATAGGAACACATTTAGTAGGGGAATACCACTGATTTGTTCCTGAATGTATATATTAGACTTTCTAAAAATCAATGTCCAATTTGTAGAAACAATGGAGACTAATGATTAATTACAGATATTTGCTCCCTTGGGCTATAATGCCATAGATAGAGTGGAGAAGAGGTTATATTTTAAAACCTTCGTTCTGTTGCTTATAATCAGATTTGTAGCAGACATGCAAGCTCTTGAGGCAGCGACTGACTTCATATATATATATATATACAGCACCTAGCATAAATGAGCCATGATCTTGGTTGAGGCCAGTAGGCCTTACTGAAATACAAATAAATAATTTGAAAGGAAAGGCTTGCCTGTCCTCTCTCTATACCCAGCAGCAGCCCCCATCCACTATGTCCGTCTCCCTGCAATTAGTTCCTGATGGGATAGTAGTTCTCTGTACCATCAGTGGGTCACTCAGCACAACAGATACTTTATGGATAAATGCTGCATTATCTGTTGATACTTTTGGGGCTGAGGTTCCGCAAGCCCCAGTGCAGCTATGCTCCTGCCTATAACTTCTGCTAAAATCTGGGCCTTTAGAATGTTATGCTTGTGCAATTGAAGAAACGTCAAAGCTAGAAACATTTTATTCATTTGAAATAGTGACTACTACACACTGGGCACTTTCTAAACACCTAAGGACAACCCCTGCTCAAAGGAGGTCACAATCTAAGGATAAACAGGGAGGTGAGTCTACAGGAAAGGAAATAACATTCAACGAATTATATACATTGACCTGATTCATCGTGAGCAGCATCGCAAAAGTGAGTCTTTAAGGAGAACTTAAATGTGGACAGGGCAGGGGCTTTGCAGATAAGCACAGGTATGGAAGTGATTATCTTTAACCCTTTAACTTAGTTATGTCCTACAGTGTGGAAAAAACTAGACAAAGCTGAAGAAAAATGGTGAGAAAATTCCAAATTTAAGAGGTGAGATTCTGTGCTATGCCTCTAAGACAGAGTCAATGAAAAATTACCCTTTCCCTGCCTATTTCCCTAGGTGGGGAAAGTGTATATCTGACATGCCCCCCCCTCTTGGTTCTCACCTTCCCCTTCCAAATGAGAGCCCTTCCCATAGTCCCAAGGAGGAGGAACAATGCCACAGAGAAAGCTGACTCCCCTCCTTCCCCATGGGCAGGCCAATAGAAGATCAACCTAAAATTTAACAACCCTCGGGGCTAGCCCATTTGATGCAGCTATGTTTTGTAACACAGTTGTTGTGGTATTTGGATAGGTTTCTGGATGATATTGGAACAGAAGGTAGCTAGCTGTCTTTTCCAAAGTATTTTTAAACTCTGAATAGCTATCAGAGACCTTGCAAGACTGCAAACGATTGAGGCTGGCAACCACCCAAGACCAGTGTATACAAATGCACTTGTCTTTACTGTTACCTGTTCTCCTCACTTCCTCCCATTTGTCTGTTTATTCACCTGTTGCATGCATCAAAATCCTTAATTGTGAGCTCTCGGGAGCAAAGGTTGTCTTTGTGTTACTTACTTGTACTGTGCCTAGTATAACAGACCCTGATCTGGAGTCTTCTCAGCAACCTTAATACTAATAACCCCCCCCCCCCACCTCCCACCCCCACACATATACATTTTGATTACCCAGACATATGGACTTTTCAGGAAAACTTGAGGGTGGGAGGGGGAGAACTGAACCATTTCTCAGTGGCCCATTATGAAATTGTTGTATTTTCAGCTTATATGCACAGTCATTACACAGTAGTACAGCCTGATGCATACAAGATTGATATTGCATGTAAAATTATATAAATTCTAATTTCCTTATATACTGTATTAGCCAAATACATAATGATGCAAAAAGACCATCTTTTAAACCAAATGCACAAGGTGGTTTGAACATTCATTGAGGCCCAATTCTATTCAGTGATCTAGAAGCAGAGTCTCTGCCTCATAGAGTTTACAGTCTATGAGATTTGGCTTGGCAAGGCAGTCTGTTGACTGCCTATTATCTGACCATGCTCAAATGTTGTCGAATATTCCAGCAAGAATACCCTGATGTAGGTGGCAGCCTAACTTTTTGATTGTATCGTGGTGCTATTCTCTTAGTTTTACAGCTTCATTTCATTGTGCTCCACATTTTTCTGAGTTTAAAATATCTCAGTTAAGTAACTTGTTTTTTATAATTAGCCATAAGTATCTTTTTAAGGCAAAGTGTATTGGAGACCATGAAGTCTTCCTCTTTTTTGTTACTGTTCTAATAAATCAATGTTTTTAAATATTTGACCATTTTTGACATTTTATTTGACAAATTATTTTTGGACTGATCAACTGTCCAACCCTATGAGATATGTCATGATTAAACTAATTTTAATTGGCGGCTTGTATCAATAATTTCTGTAATTTGAACTTTTTATGGTAAGGTATCTATTATGTAGCTCACACAAGTTACAAAGTAAATTACACATAAAACTGTGCCGACTCCCTGGGTAAAAATATGCTGTTTTGGTCACTGTTACTTCATTCATTCTTCATTCGTTCTGTGTACCAGTTTAAGTGCCTATGGTTATCAGCCAGTCTGCAGTCTGCAAGCCACACTTTGTGGAGACTGTTAACCATCAGCAAGAGGCAGAAAAGCAGCTGTTATTAGAAGAGCAACTGGCAACTAGAAGGGAAAATTAATAAAGCCTCACAGAAGCCAAAGCAAATATAAACTCTCTCTCATTACTGTCACATTACTAAAACACTTTTCATTATGTTTCAAATTCTGAAAGCAGGCAGGACAGCCATAAGAAAGTCTTTTAAAGAGGCAATAAATGGGCCAGAACTGTCACCGAGTAATTGTTTTCAGACTTGAATCCTGGCTGCTGTGTTTGCACCATGCTTCATATTCCAGAGAATGTGCTGGGCCCTTTAAATTCTGGCTACTGTCTGTACTGACTAGCTTGGTTCTTCAATGGCTTGCAATCCTTCCTCATGCCATTTAGTACTAGCAGCCTCTGGGCTAAAATACATGGGCTTGCCTGCATAGAAACCTAGTGCATGGCAAGCTGGGGTGTGAATGTTGGCTGCTAAGTGCGTGGAAAGCTATGTGGACCTTGCTACAGTATAAGTTCTGTCATGCACTTTGACACCCTGATCTTTCAAATTAGCGAACTGTAGATTTACACCCTGGTTTGCCATGCACTAAGGGTTTGTGTATGCGGCAGCTGGGAAGTGCAATTGCCAGTGCAGGTAGACATACCCGCACAACCTCACACTGAGCTGGAGCACTAAAAATACCAGTGTGGATATTGCTGTGCTAGTGGCAGCTCAGTCTAGCCACCCGAGCTCAGCCCCAGCGGGTCAGGTGGGCTTGGATTCAGGCAGTAAACCAGTGTCACAACATCCACACGGCTAATTGTTAGTGGGCTACCTCAAACTGATCTAGCATGACTGTCTAACGTTGCTGGGAATCACACCTCCCAGCTGCAGTGTAGACATACCCTGTGTCTCCGTGTGGACAAGCCCATAAGGGAAGGGAGCACAAGGCAGAAAACTGCATTAGCAGATGATCAAGTGAATCACTTCAGTTTCACATAGTGTCAGGAAATAACCCAGCATGTGAGAGATGACAACAGATTTGGACAGTGAAGGAATTGTGTGGAGATGAGAGAGAAGAGGAAGGGATAAACAAAGAAACATAGGAGTAGAGCACAATGAAAAAGAAGAGGAAGTGACTAGAAAGTCAAAGCCTGTGAAGAAGAATGATCTGAAGAGCTGTCTGATTCAGTTTTTGTCTAGAATACTAGGAAAATGATTTAGCTAACAGAATATAAAATCTAAGTAATTAAGACTAGAACCCAAGACAATGCAGTACAAAAAGAGCTTATTGAAAACTTAATAAAGCCATAACGCAAACACTCATGATTGGAGGAAATAAGAATAGTCCTTCTAAAGAAAGAAATATAGAATATTTTATTCAGAATTTTTTTACAGTATTTCTATGTTCAGGGGTTGAATTTTTGGTGGCACATTAGAAGAAATCTGTTAATTGTCCTGACACTCGTAAGTGATGAATCTACTGTTAAGTGGGTTATCAATGGATTTTCATGTTGTTTAGAGGTGAAGGGAAATAAGTTTTTTTTAGTTGAGTTTGAGAATGAATCTGCTTTTTTGTATATACTCTAAAAATAAAGCCACAGCAAATATTTAAAAGGACTTGTGTACGCGTACAAATTGAAGATTTGGCTATGCAAACATCCCTGAGCTGCATGTGTGCATCAGATGCTGCAAGCATGAAATGGTACAGAAGTTTTAGTGCAGACACTTGAAAATTTGAGCCACACACTGTTACATGAAAAACTTTCACCCAGCCAACTGTCCTCACAGAATTCATCCTCAGCCCACAACCTAAAGAGCCTAATACATTAAATTAAACTCAGTAATTTAATCCCAGCAAAAACTGGGATGACCCTAATTTGCTTAGAGTTGTATTTCATTTAGTCTTTTAGAAAGTTATTACCCCAATACAATAGTTCAGTTATATATTATTCTTGCTTTAAAACAAGAGTCTTTTGAGATCTTTCAATAGTCACAATATACCGGTACATGAAGCTTTCCACTCTATATAATGAATCTGGCTACCTCCCAAACAGCAATAAAGATGTGTACAGTGTGATGATAATATAACAGATTGTAAAACAGAAGAGCTGGATTCACTTGTACAGACGTCTTGTAATAGGCCCCTTTCTCTAATGCAGGAATTTTTTTAAAATTGTCTGAAAATATTGCCTAAAAACAGTTTTAGGTGCCTGATTATGCACACAAAATTAGTCAAACTACGATTTGCCAATATTGAATACTTTCAACAAGCAAGACCGCATATGTGCAAACACAGATAAAAAATCATATGCACAAGAAGTTGGCAGGCAGGTATGCAAAAAGCTATTCAGCATGCAAGGAAACAACTAATCCACAGATTATCACTCAGCTATGGTCTTAAATATAAAGAGTTTCAGTTGTTCCATAGGGATAGTCTGTGTGTTTAAATCCCAAAGGTACTGAATGGCTTTATTTTCTAGAAGGTGTTGAAGAATTGTAGCCATTCTGCTGAGCAGTGTTACACCTGATTTTATGATCTTTAAAGCCGCTGTTCTCAGTTTTCAGGACAGAATGCAATGCTACTCTTTAGCCACAGCTGTCAGTACTTGTCCCAGGTTCACCGATGTATTTCTTAGTTTGAATTTACTGACATTAATAATGTTCATCAGCTCACTGTTCCTATGTGCCTTCCACTACTGAGAAACCTTAATCTTGTAAATTCTATTTGTTTCCACAAGAAGTGAATAAGGGCTTGGCTACACTTGCAAGTTAGAGCGCATTAAGTCAGCCCCAGGCACCCTAACTCCTGAGGTGTCCACACTGGCAAGGCAAGTAGAGCGCCCGGACTCCACGACTGGAGCGCCCCTGGTAATCCACCTCCTTGAGAAGCATAACGCCTGCTGCACCCCGGCTGGAGCACCACGGCACCAGTGTGGACGCCCTGGTCTATTAATGCGCTCTGATCGGCCTCCAGAAGTGTCCCACAATGCCTGTTCTAGCCACTCTGGTCATCACTGTGAACTCTACTGCCCTGCCCTCAGGTAACCAACCATCAGACCCTCCCTTTAAATTCTCTGGGAATTTTGAAATTCCCCTTCCTGTTTGCTCAGCAAGGCGTGGAGTGCTCTCAGCGAATCTTTCCAGGTGACCATGCCTCCACGTGCCAGGCAATCCCCAGTATGGAGCAATGGCGAGGTGCTGGACCTCATCAGTGTTTGGGGGGAGGAAGCTGTCCAGTCCCAGCTGCGCTCCAGCAGTAGGAATTACGATACCTTTGAGCAGATATCAAGAGACATGATGGAAAGGGGCCATGACCGGGACACGCAGCAGTGCAGGGTTAAAGTGAAGGAGCTGCGGAATGCCTACCACAAAGCACAGGAGGCAAACGGCCACTCCGGTGCTGCCCCCACGACCTGCCATTTCTACAAAGAGCTGGACGCGATACTTGGGAGCAACCCCACCTCCACTCCGAAGACCACCATGGACACCTCAGAGGCCATAGCAGCACAGAGTTCAACAAGGCAGGAGGAGGAAAGCGGGAGCAAGGGTGCTGAGGAGGGGGGGGAACAGCTCAGTATCCCTAGATGCATACAGCCAGGAGCTGTTTTCAAGCGAGGAGGAAGGTAGCCAGTCGCAGTGGACGGTGCTTGGGGAAGAACAAACAGCAGAGGAGGTGCCCGGTAAGTGAAGGTAGTTGTTCGGAGCCGGCTCTTGGGGCGAGGAGGGTTAGGGCTGCATGCATGCTTAGATGCGGAATAGGGCGTTGATGTGCTCTCTCAGTAATCGCGGTAATCGGCCTCAGCAATCTCTTCAAAGGTCTCATGCCGAAGCTGGGCAATCCGCTTGCGCAAGTTCCTTGGTAGAGCTACTGTGCTCCTTGTCCCAGTAAGGCTAACATGTCCATACCACTGTGCCATTACGGGCGGGGGGACCATTGCTGCACACAGGCAAGCTGCATAAGGGCCAGGGCAGAAGCTGCATTGTAGTAGAAGACCCTCCCTTGCTTCCCAGGTCACCCTCAGCAGCAAGATATCTTCCAGGACGAACTCATCCTGTGGAAAATGTGGGGACAGTGTTCAGTGTAGGGGCCCCCTGCAGCTGTTGGCTCTCCCCAAGGCACAGAACCCCAGAGGACAGTATGGCCATGAAACAAATCAGTCCCCCTTGGCCCTGTGCTTACTCACCATTTTGGGGCTCCTGTGGGTTATGTACACTCGCTTTGGGACGGGCAATTTCTGCTATTGTGTACACTGTACTTGTCTTTAAGTATGGCTGAATCATTACTCTGTCTGGTGTGAACAATGCTGTCTCTGTTAAGTGTTGCATTTTGGCTTTACAGATGCAACCTTGAGATCCCAGACGTCCTTGTTATCAACAGCCAAAAGACTCCAAAAATCAGCACACAGTCCTATGAAAGTGGCTTTTCTCATCCAAAAGTTCTGCAGCCATTGCTCGTCATCGCAGACTTGCACGACGATGTGATCCCACCACTCAGTGGTTGTTTCCCGAGCCCAAAAGTGGCGTTCCACTGTGGTGAGCGTGTCCATAAATGCCACAAGCAATCTCGTGTCGTATGCATTACGCGAGTCGACATCATTGTCGGACTCCTCATTGCCACTTTGTAGCTTAAGGAGTAACTCAACTGCAATTCGTGACATGCTGGCGAGACCCATCAGCATATTCCTCACAAGTTCAGGATCCATTCCTGCAGACTGAAAGGGAAGACAGAGCGTGCAGTACAAAAAACGTTGAAAGATGGTGCCAAATGTGTACGGAATCACAGGGATTGCTGGGATGCGAAGTGATGCATCACGGGGCATTGGGACACGACCCAGAATGCCCCGCCCCCTTCCCATAAGCCAGAATGGGAAGAGGTGCTCTGTGGGATAGCTGCCCATAATGCACCACTCCCAATGCCACTGCAAGTGCCGCAAATGTGGCCACGCCCCTGTGCTTGCAGCTGACAGTGTGAACACACGGCAGCGCTTTCCCTGCTGCGGTCTCCGAGGGCTGGTTTAACTCTCAGCGCTCTACATCTGCAAGTGTAGCCATGCCCTGACAGAGTGGACACCAGCTTGGGAACAAAGCCACTGAGAGCACATTCCAATTTGTCAAACATCTGCATGTCAGTTCTTCTCCACTCTGTCCTGAAGAACGCCAGGAAAAGCCCTGCAGAGCACTTGTTGCTGGCAGAGCAATTTGAAAACCACCACCACCTATTGCCTGTATTAACACCTCATGGTTTTATCATGCGTCTTGCTGTGATACTTTGTGTTTTTCCCAAAGCCCCAGCTCCTGGAAATGTAGTTAGCAGAGAATTTCAGCTTTCTTTTTTAATGTAACCCTTCTGCCAGGTATTGTCAGATGCAACAAGGGCCAGGTTCAAATGCCTAAGGTTCAAATACCTTAATAACAACCACCACCCGCCTTCCCTAGGCACCTTAACCAGCATATTTTCGCGACTCGGAACACAGAGTTTGTGTATAAAACAACAAAGTAAACTTTTTTAAGGGGAAAAGGAGCCCTGCATTAATTTGGTAAAACACAACAACAATAAATGAACTATATGTTTATATGGATAGCAAGTAAAACACCATCCCTCACTGAATCTTTGGTCATAGTCCGTTGCCTCCATTTCCTCACTTTCTGGTGAATATCTGATAGATAAACACCCCTTGGACACTTCACTCCCCATCTTTTCCCCTCTGATATGCCCCACTCACTGCTTGTCATCAGGGCCGGTGCAAGGAAGTTTCGCGCCCTAGGCGAAACTTCCACCTTGCGCCCCCCCCCCCCCCGAGCCCTGTGGCAGCTCCCCGCCTCCCCCCTCCCCCCTGAGGCGCGCCCCCCCCGCGGCAGCTCCCCACCGCCCCGGCCCGGGGAGCCGTGCGACAGTTCCCCACCCCAGCTCACCTCTGCTATGCCCCCTCCCCGAGCACGCCGCCCCCGCTCTAATTCTCCTCCCCTCTCAGGCTTGCGGCGCCAAACAGCTGATTGGCGCTGCAAGCCGGGGAGGCGGGAGAAGTGGAGCAGCAACGGCATGCTCGGGGAGGGGGCATAGCAGAGGTGAGCTGGGGTGGGGAGCCCTGCGGCGGGGAGCACTGCGGCAGCTCCCCCTCCCCTGCCCTGAGGCACCCCCCCTCCGCGGCAGCTCCCCACCCCCCCAGCCTGGGGAGCTGTACGGCAGCTCCCCACCCCTGCTCACTTCTGCTACGCCCCCTCCCCGAGCACGCCGTTGCTGCTCCACTTCTCCCGCCTCCCAGGCTTGCGGCCCCAATCAGCTGTTTGGCGCCGCAAGCCTGGGAGGGCAGGAGAATTAGAGCAGGGGCAGCGTGCTCGGGGCAGCGTGCTCGGGAAAGAGGCGGAGCAGAGGTGAGCTGGGGTGGGGAGCTGCCGCACGGCTCCCCAGGCCGGGGGGGTGGGGAGCTGCCGCGGGGGGGAAATAGGGGGCACCGCTTTTTGGTGCCCCCAAATCTTGGCGCCCTAGGCAACCGCCTAATTCGCCTTAATGGTAGCACCGGCCCTGCTTGTCATCAGTAATTAGTGATGATCCAGAGCCCGGGAATGCACTTGAGCAGGTCCATCTCCATTTCTTAAAGGGAAGGGCCACTATCTCTAGCCATGCTGTCATTTCTACCCAGTCATCATTCACTGTGCCACAGCCACTAGCCACAATGCTGTCTCTTCACATCTTGGCAGCATGGCAAAAGCTGAGAGCTACCATCATCTCTTGCCACAACACCAGATCCAGATTCTTAGACTCTGCCACCTAGTCCGGTTATAGTGAAGGTTATTTTGGATGTAATCACAGGTTGGGTTTTTTTCTTGACATACACCTTGCTTGCACTTAAGATTTTCCAGGTTCTGCCTGCCACGTCTTTGTTGGATGGATCTAACAAAGTCCATCTCTGGCAGCAGAATACTTTCAGTGGAGGGTGCTAGCCAGTGGAACTCTTTCTTTAGGAGTCAGCTGGAGCCCAGGTTTGGTGCCTTCAGACCATAGTGTAGGCATATTGATTTAACTTGCATTTTGCTTAAATTCCTGCCCTCACCCTTCCCTTCCCCCCACCATTTGGAGGAATTCTACTTGCAGTAGTTTTTTAACCCCTTTTCAGTGGCTTTATCACTATCATTTCTCTTATGGGAGTCCCCAAGAGACATCTGAGAGTGAGGCCCCATTGTGCCAGTATTATTTGTATGCCTTACTCCTCTGGGACTAAGGATTTGGAAACTGACTGCTGCCATTTGCTCTACAGTATTTGGAGATGGATCTTCGCTGCAGATTTAACTGAAAGTCCAAGTTCAATGAACAAACACAAAGCTTTAAAGGAATCCCCCTCAACCCAAAGCTAACTTTTCTCTGGTTCTCCAGTTATCTCCCTCTTAACACTCGGGGAAGCCTGCTTCCAATCTGTGTGGAAAAACTCAGTAGTCCATATTCACCAAGGCCAAGACTTTAAAAAACAGGTACCTAAGCCCATGTTTAGATGCCTAAATAAGTTGCCTGATTTTGAAATGAGCAGAACATCCAGCTGCTCTCACTGACCTATTTAGAGTAAAGCTGCTAAATTAGACTTAAAAATTGATTTGTTCTATATTTCCTTATTTAGCATTTATTTAAGTGAATTAGATACATTTTTGTAAGCCCTTCCTGACAGGCACTCCACCCTCTTCCGATCTTTGGGGTGGGATATTTGGGCTACTAGATTCTTGTGTGGGCTTTCTGAGAGCTTCATCACACTGCTCATTAAGTCAAGCACGAAAGGTGATACAGTCAGACCATTTATTTGTAACAGGTTGGGTAGGAATATAATGTAGAGCACTTAATTCCCAACTCTCCTGCACTCCACGGGCATGCTAACTCTGGATACTTCCTCCCTCTGCAAGATCAAAGCAAGTCCTACAAACAACTGTAGGTGATCAACCAGATATTTATACAAAGCCCTCAGTGTTCTGACAAACAGATTGGGAAATTACTAGCAAATGCTGTCAGATTAGGGTTGTGGGTTTTTTTGTTTTTTGTTTTTAAACACTAAAACTGCAGTTCCTGTGAATAAGCACACGAGGTCTCCTATCACACACAAGTTGGCTGTTTCCCTCCAGTAATATCCACACTCCCTTCAGGCTGTAATAAAAGTAACACTGCATTGAGAGATTAAGGATCTCTCAAACTGTTCTCTCAAGATCTTGACTTGCGTAAGTAACATATCAAACCCTCCAATCATGAGTTTGGCAGGAAAGAAGGGCAAAGCTGCCAACACATTGTTGTTTTTAAAAATATGCAAAGTATGACTCCCTCCAGGTCAGGGTGGGGGCACATGAGCAGGACGGAGTGGAAAAGTTTGCACTGCTACCTTGAGCTTTTTCCCTCCCGTCACACCTTTCCCTCAGACGGGGTTTCTGCTCTGGAATTTACTCATATATTGCCCATTTATGATGAATTACATGCTTAGTTTACTTTGGTTTAGGTGGCTACAGGTGCTCAGGCACAGACAGGTGGCCAGAAATTTAAGAACATGGTCTTGATTCACAACCTTGCAGGTTGCATTGTTGCTCCCTCTCTCTCACTGGGGTTCCAACTTCTGCTGGGGAGAAATTTAAATTGCTGTTGAGATTCCACATGAATGTTGTCAGTCCTGAGTTATGGCAGATTAAACTATTGTAACACATGGCTGAATATAGCAGTATTAATAAAGAATTCCACTGTATTTTAAACAATATATCATAGTTGTACATGTTCTACACCATGTATTGCATGTCCCACCATGGAGAAAAATCAACTTTGCCTCTCTGATTCTGGGTCTTTTAAAGTGAGATGATCTTGTTTTTGTGGCATAATCCTGTGAACAAACATTACAAGGAGAAGGCTCTGAAAATTGGTGGTCATATCCTAGATGATGATATTCCATCCTATCCTGCTCCATGAGAAAAAAAGCCTTTAAATTAACACAGTAAAATAGATACAACTTGTAACAAAGATTTTCTGAGTTTGTTAGAGATCACCAGCAATCATTTAAAAGTGACTTAGCAAATTATTGTAAAATTAACCTTCACTGACAAGCTAATCAACAAAATCAGGAAATGGGGTTTCTCATACGTTTACTGACCTAGGGCATGATCCTTACTCTGGCCAGACTCCCACTGAAGTATATGAGGCTTGGTCTGAGTACGTGGTTTGCCACTGACTTCTACTGGGACAGGAACAGCCCCTTAGACTATACAGAGGTGCATATAGAGAATCTCTGCTATTATTTCTATTCCTTTGGATTCCAGTGTCCACTTCTGACTGCCTGAATCTTGCCAGTGTGCAACTCAGTGCCCTTTTCTGAATCAACCACCACCAACACACACTACTATCCAGTCCTTTTTCTCCAGTTAGTCCATCTATCCAAAAAGTTATACACATAATTCTTTGAATGGGTAAGAATCTGATCTTCTAATACCTTTGTAATGAAGATTAAGGTCAGAGGAGGACATGTTATACATTCAAATTGTACTGTACTTTCCGCAAGCTCAGTTTGTTCCATGAACTTATTTATCTCTAAACAAACTGTAGGTGGAGATATTTCATTACCTACTACCCAGCCGATCAAAGGGAGTACTTTAATGAGATCAGTGGTCACATGGCAGAACTTGCCCCTCTTAACTTTATTTATAATCAAAGCATAATTTCAGTGCTACAACATTTGTTAATGAGTATAGACTTCCTTATAGTAAAAGCAGAGAATTACAAAACTATTGCCCTTAGTTGTTACTGCTTCTGACACCTAGCACTTTTTAAAAAGGTGATATGGGGAAGAAACATACTTACAAGTTTCTCTTTCAGCATGGCGGTAGTCTTTCCAATTATCTTATATTGGCTTGGTTTTGGTTGTTCTTTTACACTGGTTTTAACAATGAGGTTAATTATTCTATTTTTTTTTTAATTTGTGGCAATAAAGCAGCAATGGAAATGGGATCTCTAACTTCAGAGGTCTGATCTCAAATTACTACAAGTTTCTAATGCAAATGACTGAAGACTAAGAACTAAGAGGAATGAATTGCCGATATGAAATTTCATGTTCCTTCTGGAGGATAGTTTTGCTTCAAGATGATTACGTTTTATGTTCATCACTGCATATGTTCATGTGTTGGGTGGGAAGGACTGGCTTGCATGCACCTATATTGCTAACTCATGGAATGTCAGATCTGTTGAAGTTATATATAACCATTTTGCATACTACCTTAACTACCATAATTTAGTTCAATGAGTTGAGGCAAATGTTTTTGGAGTATAAGGTTCTGAGTCTTAACACCAGTGTCACAAATAGAGTATAAGATGGGTTGATATCAGTATTATCTGTATGTATGCCATCTTCAGATCATTACAGTAACATGGGGCCTCATCAGTTCATTATTATCTAAGGGATATTTTTCCTAAATAGAGACAGATAAAGAACACAATGCTAAATAATGTCAATAATTTTAACTGAATCCATATCTGTGTAAGATTTAGAACAAACCACATGGAATTAGAACAAGAGCTACACAGTGAACAAGCAATTCTGTATTAAGTACATCCTTTTGGCAGATTTGTGAGGTATATTGATTGGTTGCATCTGGCCAACTCTATGTTTTTAAAATCCCAGCACATTTCATTTGTAAAGTCATTTTTCAGTGGAAAGCAAGTGACCTTCACCAAGCAAACAATATTTTTAATACCCATTTGAGCATGCATGCATCCATCCATAATAAGAAAATCTATGGGGAAAGGGCATGTTTTAACCTTGACTGTGCAAAATATGTTTTCAGAGAGCAAAAAAATAAGTATGTTTTATAATCATTTACTCATTAAGTAAAGGTTATTCATGCTTATTAATATTTTTAAAGACATGGTCCCTGTCCCAAAGAGCTTACAATACAAATTAAGTATCTATAAATGATGGAACAGGTGAAGGTAACAATCAATAGGAAGGGAATGGCGTGAAAGTCACATGGTGCTGAAACTGAATACAGAGCTTGTATAGTAGACAAATATTTGTATACGTTAAATATACAAAGATACTGAGAGATTCAAGGCTGACCAGGGAAGGGAGAGAAAAATAAAGCAAAATATAAACCCATCACCAAAGAGGAAAAAAACAGCAGCAACAGCAATTTCTTTGACAATCCCAGATGAATAATAAGAAAACAACGCTGATTGCTAGCCTTAGTCAGCCTTTTTGTGTCCTCGTCTTAACAAGAACAGAGTAGACAGGGATTCATAATATACTAAAAATGGCACAGCCCAGGAAAGAGCCAGCAAACAATCAAACTACAAGGACAGGATACAACTGTCAAGCATGCTCACTCAGTGTGAAAGGGAAACATGATCGCATTTAGCCGTGCACACACTTGATATGGAATTGACATAAGCAAGCACTCAAAGAGCTGAAAATTTTGCAAAAATGTTTTGTTGAAATACCAATTTTTTGAAAAGTGTGACGACTTTAGTAATCTGGCTGAAAACCAAATATTTTTCACAAGTGTTATTACAAAGACTGTCCAATTTTCCACCTGTTCTAGTGAGAGCTCAGTATAAGCAAAAAAATCCAAGAATACTCCTAAACCGCTGACTGACTTGATCAATTGTGGGTAGTTATCAGAGAAAACTGCACTGATGCTGCAAACTCCTTCCTATGCCAAAGTATGACTTTTGTCTTATTCAAGTTTAGTCTTCAACCAGCTGTTCTTCATCCATGAGCTCATCTCAGCTAGCTTGGTCACAGTGGTGTTATTGTGTGCTATGAAGGATAGATGGTCCTAACCTTTGCTGTCAGGCAGCCCAGGGACTGGAGGATATTTCAGGCTGAAAGGAGCAGAGACGCAGACAGTTCACATGGTCCCTCTTGTAGCAGGATCTCTGAACTGCTAGAATCAGAGTCCCCTTGTGGAGAAGAGGGGTGAAAGACAGACTTCCAGTTAGGAAAAACAGGCCACTCCAATGTGGGAAAGGATGTGCCAATGTGCCTGCTGCTGTTCTGCGTAGAGGGAAGTCCCTGCCCTGCACAGCTCCTGACTAGCTAGATCCTCATGGGGAAGGGGCAGGAGAGAGGGATGGCCTGACAGGATATGGGGAGGAGTGAGAGTACTCAATAGAAAGAGCTGAGGACTTGCAGCATCACCAGGGGGTCTTAATATCAACAAATATTCACAGAGTCAGGATCAGCAATAGAAAACAGTAGAAAAAACTTACTGCCCCATCCCTGCTGGAATGTGTTAGGATGTGAGCAGGGAGCCTAGAGTCAAGGAGCCGTATGCCCGACCCTGGCCAAAGGGGCAGCTAGCTACCCAAGTTCTTTCTGAGGGCTGGGCTCAGTGACAGGACCTCCATTTTTCTGTGCAGAGGACATTGTTGACATTGCGAGAAAAAAAACACTACTTATCTGTGCATTAGCTGTTGTTCTTTGAGATGTGTTGTGCACATGTACATTCCAATGTGAGCGTGTGTGCGCCCACTGCACTCAAGGAAGAGACATTTGCCAGCAGTATCACTAGGTGGTGCATGGGCCCCTGGTCTCCTCATACTCTCAGGTGTAGCCCTAGTAAATGTTGAAACTGTATAATTTATAGTAAAGAACAAAACTGTCAAACACATAGATGAACATAGTTTTTGTAAAGGGAAATCATGCCTCACCAATCTACTAGAATCCTCCGAGGGAGTCAGCAAGCATGTGGATAAGGGTCACTGTAGCAGGGTGGACACCCGCTCCTGCCCTGAGGGGTTTGGAACAGCCCTGGGAAAAGGCTGGGGCAGGGAAGGCTGAGCTGATTCAGGGGAAGTGGCTGCAGCTGGGGCCATGCTCCAAACAGACTCAGCTAGCCCTATAAAGAGTCTGGGAGCCAGGAGCTCAGCAGTCTCTCTCTGCCTTCAGAGAGAGAAGGGCCTGGCTGTAGGGAGCAGAGACAGAGTACCTGGGTGGAGCAGGGCTGGGGAAAGGCTGAGGAGCTGGGGAGCTCCAGCCTGGAAAGCCCCAGGCTGCGGCCTAGCATTAGGATAAGGGGTACTGGGGGTTGCAGAGGGCAACCCAGGTGTAGGACAAGGCAGTAGGTCAAAACCCAACCCTGCCAGTGATGAGTGGCTGATACTGCAGTCTTCCCCTGGGCGTGGGGCTAGATGGTGACTGGCAGTGGCCTTATTCTGAGGCGAGGTGGGATTAGAGGGTGGGGATTCCCCTGGGAGGGGAGACCCAGTGTGTGGGGGTACTGACAGGGGGCAGCACCCAGAGCAAGGGGCACTGGGGTCCTGGGAGGGACACAGGCCCAGCAGAAGTGGCAAGGTGGATCACTGGCCTGCAGAGGGCTCTCCAGAGGCTGGTGAGCTAATTCCCTGGATGACCAGCAGGAGGCACCGCAGGGGTGAGTCAGACCTTCTTACAGTCACCCAGTGGATATAGTGTACTTAGATTTTCAGAAAGCCTTTGACAAGGTCTCTCACCAAAGGTTCTTTAGCAAAGTAAGCTGCCATGGGATAAGAGGGAAGGTTCTCTCATGGATTGGTAACTGATTAAAAGATAGGAAACAAAGGGTAGAAATAAATGGTCAGTTTTCAGAATGGAGAGAGGTAAATAGTGGTGTGCCCCAGGGGTTTGTACTGGCACCAGTCCTATTCAACATAATCATAAATGATCTGGAGAAAGGGATAAGCAGTAAGGTGGCAAAATTTGCAGATAATACAAAACTACTCAAGATTGCAGTCTTCTTGGAAATTAACTAAGAGCTACAAAAGGATCTCTCAAAACTGGGTGACGGGGCAACAAAATGGCAGATGAAATTCAATGTTGATAAATAAAAAGTAATGCACACTGGAAAACATAATCCCAACGATATGTAAAATGATGGTCTAAATTAGCTGTTACCACTCAAGAAAGAGATCTTGGAGTCATTGTGGATAGTTCTCTGACAACATCCATCCAATGTGCAGCAGTAGTCAAAAAAGTGAACAGAATGTTGGGAATCTTTACGAAAGGGATAGATAATAAGACAGAAAATACCATATTGCCTCTATATAAATCCATGGTACGCTCACACCTTGAATATTTTGTCCAGATGTGGTCTCTCCATCTCAAAAAAGATATATTGGAATAGGAAATGGCTCAGCAAAGGGCAACAAAAATGATTAGGGGTATGGAACAGGTTCCATATGAGGAAAGATTAATAAAACCAGGACTTTTAAGCTTGGAATAGAGACAACTAAGGGAGGATATGATAGAGGTCTATAAAATCATGACTGGTGTGGAGAAAGTAAATAAGGAAGTGTTATTTGCTCCCTCTCATAACACAGGAACTAGTGGTCACCAAATGAAATCAATAGGCAGCAGGTTTAAAACAAACAAAAGGAAGTATTTGTTCACACAACGCACAGTCAACCTGTGGAACTCCTTGCCACAGGATGTTGTGAAGGCCAAGACCATAACAGGGTTCAAAAAAGAACTAGATAAGTTCATGGAGGATAGGTCCATCAATGGCTATTAGCCAGGATGGGCAGGGATGGTGTCCCTAGCCTCTGTTTGCCAGAAGCTGGGAATAAGTGACAGGGGATGGATCACTTGATGATTACCTGTTCTGTTCATTCCCTCTGGGGCACCTGGCATTGGCTACCGTTGGAAGACAGGATACTGGGCTTGATGGACTTTTGGTCTGACCCAGTATGGCTATTCTTATGTTATTTCACTCAAATGCCATTTTGTTGATGATCACACTTATAGTAACATTAAGACACACATTCTTTTTCCAAAGCAGGCTACACAGAAACTCCTCTCTTTCTTTATGGGATTGAAGTGACTGCTAATAAAACTGTAGATTCAATTATAACCATACAAAGAAGCCAAATAATTAGACTACTGATAAATAGCAAGCATCTTAGGCCCAACCAATTATCAACCCATGTGGCCAAACAGGTGGGCTATTAAGCGCATTTCATACTTAGAGTCTAACAGATAAGAAAAAAACAAGACGACTCAGTCAATGGAACACCTTAAAAGGCCACAGATCCAGCTGACATCAGTTCTGGAGCCAAGAAAATCCGAGAAACAGGGACTGGGTGTGGTGTTTTATACCGTACTTCAGGGGTAGTCAACAGGCAGACCGGCAGACACTTTTGAACGGACACTGAAATCTTTTTATTTACTTATTTTAGTTTATTTTCTTCTTCTCCTCTGGAATCTGGACCTATACTATAACTTGACCAAGAAATTTGGACCTTGACACACAAAAATTTGATCACCCCACCCTACTTTATGTAGATGTCCTGATGTATATCCATATTTGATCCTGTAATACACTAATTACTACAAGGTTAATATCTGCTCCCTATCCATCTGTGGAATTCTGGGATCTATAATGAACTTTAAGTATTAATATTCATAATTTGTGTCAATCATTTCATTGTTTCTTAATCATTCCTGTGTATCAATGTGCTTTAATGCCTCAATAGGGCCTAGCAGCCTAATTGTTAAAGATCCCCAGAACTCCCCTTCTTGCGGAATCTTGTGGTGTAGTGTCCCCTTTGTGGTAACTTCTTTATCTCTCAGAATTAACGTGCAAAATCCTTGACTCGGAGTTATCTCCTTAATCTATTGCACTATAGTCAAACCTCGGCCCTTAGCATAACTACCACAAAAAGCCTCAAATTAATACAACATGCCCTTACTTATAGCAAGCTTCATAACTTCTGCACCTCAACTCCCTGCCCTGATCCCCCTGCCTGCACCCCAACCCCCTGCCGCACCCCTCCTGCACCCAAATCCCCTGCACTGAGCCCCCTGCTGCACTCCACACTCCCTCCTACACCCCAACCCCCTGCCCCAGCCCTACATTCATGGTCCTGCATGCAATTTCCCCACCCAGATGTGGCCCTCGGGCCAAAAAGTTTGCCCACCCCTGGACTAAGAGGAAAGAGAAAAGGGGGAGCGGGGAAGACTTTTACATGCAGGCTTGTGTCTGATGATTTTTTTAATCTAGAAACTGAGGGACAGCATTTAGATGTTAAGTTGTCTGTGAAATACGGAATCCTCTCTATGGCTAAGGGCATATTTTGGGAAACTGTTTGAAGGCAGTAGGTAACTTGTATTAGAAAAGGGATTTTATCTAATATAGACGTATAAAGCCTTTAAAAGTTTATTTTCTGTGTAATTTGTGCATATTTGCTTTCCCTTTACTATTTCGTCTTTGAATCTATGGCTTTGCTAGTACATAAATGTTTTTTTTATTCTTACCCCAAGCGAGACTCTGGGTTGCAGATTGTGGGGAGTGCAGGTGCCAAAGTGAACTGATAGCTGGGGGGCTGGTTTCACAACTTTGGGGAAGACAAACCAGAGGGAAACAGTCCACGTGTCTGGTAGTTAAAAACTTGGGCAGGATGGATTTGGAGAGACTTGGGACTGGAAGGGCTGTTGGTATCACCCTGCAAGAAGTAATTAGATTGCTGGAAACCAGGGTGAAACATTATCCTTATGGGCAAGCTATTGGTGTCAGAGTTCTAAGCCATAGCAGAAGAGCATTAAGACATCATAGGTTACAGGGCAGATGGTAACAGAACCTCTCACTGGTCTAGATGATCCCCAAAATGTCACAGTCGTGTAGTCATTACAAGAGTTGCACCCCAATATCAGCGAACTGAAATCCACACTCCAAGCAATGGCCTAACAGACCCAAAAGTGAGGGAGCAAAGTAAAAGCTTACAGTTTATCATTTTCTTTTGTTTATTTTAGGTTAAGGAAAATAGAGCAAGGAATGGGGAAAATGAGCCAATTAGTCTTTGGACACATCGGATAAAAAAACCCAGCTTGGGAGCTTATAATAGAAATATGGTTTACCCCAAAAGGGAAAATCAGCAAAGGATCTGAGTATTATAAGCAGGAAGAGGGTACAGGATGAGATGTCCCTGGGTTGGGACACCAGCCACACCTTCATCCCCTGCAGAAGAGGGCCGCTCAGGTACTGCTGGCCACATTGCAGTGCTACAGAGACAAGGAGGCGCATGAGCACCCAGTGCAGTTGGCAGAGCTAAGGCAGGGAATGAGCAGGCCCACCAGCAACAGATGGAAGAGAAGGCACTTGAGCTCAAACTACTGGAGCAACAGAAATGTGTCCCCCAGCGCATGGGTAATCCCGCCCAGAACTCAACCAGCTGAGACAGACTTTGTCCAACTTTTAAAGACTCAGACTGTACAGAAGAAAATTTAACTGCTTTGAAAAAAATATACCAGGTCAACGGCATCCCGAAAGACAAACGAATGTCTGTACTGGTTCCCAAAATCTTGGGGAAAGCTTTCCAAGTCTTTATTGGCATGGACAAGGGAGAAGTTATGAACTGGGATAATGTAAAGAAGCTGTGTTGCTAAGGTTTCAAATTACTCCAGAATCATACTCCTTAAAGTTTAGCAACTTACCAAAGCATGACAATATCAGTCATAAGGAGTTTATGCATAAAATGCATGATTATATGAGAAAATGGGTAAAAGGTAACATGGTAGAAGGGGATTATGGGAAATTGATTTATTTGCCCAAGAACACTTCTTCAATGCTTTTTCAGATGGAATCAGAGCAGCCATATGGGAAGTCTCCTGAAACAGTACAGGTGGTAACTCAAGCTGCTGATTTGCATGTGCAGGCCAAATGAGTATTGAAAGAAAGCCATGAAGGGAAGGGCAAAGGCCTGGAGTAAAAGGGGTGTGTGTGTCCCAGATTTGTTCCCAAGAGGAAGGAGGGGAAGGTGAGAAGAAATACACCCCAAATAGGCATGCTCTAAGTCACCCCAGTTACAAGCCCCCAGCCCAGGACAAGGCCCCAAGAAAATAGTGTGTGTGTTGAGCACATAAGGAGACAATGCCCCAAACTCAAGCCCCGTCCTGCCCAGGTTAACCCAGCTATGGTGAGCTCAGGAGACAGTTATCTGAGGAGGTGTTAGTAAACTTCATATGGTCTGAACCCATGGAGGCAGACAAGATGTTCATCAAAGATGCCAAGGTTAATGGCAGGATATGCCAGGTATGGTGAGATACTGCTGTGCAGAATTCACTGGTTAAAAGGGAGATGGTCAAAGAGCTTGACATGCTCCCAGGGGGAAAATGTAAAGCTTTTTGCTTTGAGAACTTTTGAAATCACAGCATCCTTAGCCCACGTACAGCTGGAGTGGGAGGGGGTGAAATATGATTTCAAAGTGGAAATTTCGGACAGTATTTTTGGTTGGAAATTATATAATGTGTCTAAAGTTATTAATGTGGTAACTGGCAGTGAGAAAGTGTGCACTCCAAAAACTCCATTGACTATCCCAGGGGATGAAGAGACAGAGGGAATGGGGAAGGACACTCTTGCCTGCGTAGCAGGGCATGGACACATTCCCAGGAACGGGGGAGTAGGTGTCACCTCCTACTACATCAGCCCTCCCAATCAGCCAGAGGCAAGCAGACTTTGTTAAAGAGCAGGACTCACACCGTTCCCTAGGGAGCATTACGGAAGCAGTTTGTAGCAATACCCCTATAATGGGCAGCATTACTACATTTAGCCCATTCGCTGGATACCTAAGAGTAGAGGGGACATTTGAAATTCTTCAGAAATTTTTTTATTGACCAGGTATAATCCTAGAAGTAAAGAAATACTATAAGCCCTGTGACTTGTGCCAGGAGCAGAAGGACTATAGGTGTCTGCAAAGCCCCATTGCAACAGTTAAGAACTCAGGGAGAACTGCTGTGAGGAGACTAGGGACTGGAAGGGTTGTTGGTGTCACCTCACAAAGTGAAGGTAGGTTGATGGAAACCGGGATGAGACCTTAGGCTTGTGGGCAGGCTATTGGTGTCAAGGATCTGAGCCACAGCAGCAGAGCATTAAAGCACCCAAGGTTACAGGGCAGATGATGACAGAACCCCTCATTGGTCTGGGTGATCTTCAAAATGTCACAGAGAACATCCTTCATGACTGAGCATTCATGCTGATCTATGAAAACCCTTTTGAGGGAATCTGCAAGTGTGTTTCTCACTCCCAGAAGGTGAACAGCCTTCAGGAAAACATTGTGAATTGGTGATGAATGCATAAAATCTATAAGAGGACAGTTTGCCTAGAGTTGGGGCAATCTTGCACCTCCCTGCTTGTTCAGGTAAAACATGGCAGTGGTGTTGTCTGTAAGAACTTGTATCACCTGGTTCTCCAATGGCGGACAGACATCTCCTAGGCCCAACAAATAGCTCAGAGCTCTAACATTTATGTGGAGCAAAACTTCCTGGGATGACCAAAGAGCTTGTATCTGGAGTTGGCAGAGATGGGCTCCCCAACCCGTGGTAGATGTATCTATTACCAGAGTCAGTCAGTTCTGGGAACAAGACTGAACACCTTTGCACACATTGCGGGGACTGAAGCACGCATTGTGGGGACTCGTGATGTACACAGATCTGCATGCCCAGCGGGTGCCCGGAAGGACGATATACTGAATGAAACCCAAACAGCAAAGGTGAAGTCTGTATGTGGAGCTACGTACATACACAAGGCCATGTGGCCCGGAACCTGAAGGCAAGCACACACTGTTGTCACTGGGTAGGACTTGAGGCTTTCAGAAAAGAAGACTATAAATCGATAGATTCTGGTACAAGTACCCATGAAGTAATAGCAGGAGTGTTGTAAGCAAGACATGAGAAGTAATTCTTCCACTCTACTCCGTGCTGATTAGGCCTCAACTGGAGTATTGTGTTCACTGCTGGGAAAGATATGGACAAATTAGAGAAAGTCCAGCAAGAGCAACAAAACTGACTAAAGGACTTGAAACATGACCTATGAGGGAAGATTGAAAAAAAAATGGGTTTGTTTAGTCTGTAGGAGAAAAGACTGAGGGGGGTCATAATCAGTGTTCCTGCTAATTTTTTCCATCCACGTGCAGAATGAATTTTGTTATGTGCACCATATCGAGGTAATGTGCAGATGTGCACCACCAGTAGAAACCAAAAACCTAGATATAATATGTATTTTTAAAAAGTTACCATAGGGATAATTACTCCAGCCACGACAGGTTAGGCATTTTAGAACTCACTACTCAAGGAATTAAATTTAAGCGTAAGAGAGAAATAAAAATTATGAAATGCGTAGACCAGTCAAAAAACTAAAACAACACACTTTGAAAGAAGTATTAAGTAACACCACCACCATGTGTTAGGAGGGAAGTGTGAAAGGCAGAGTGTGCATGTGTGTGACAGAGACGGAGATGTGCATTGCCCCTTTAAGTATGCTGACCCCACTTTAAGTAGATCAGCAAGTTCAGACAGCAGCAGCAGCAGCAGCTGCTGCCAACAAGCTCCCTCCACCCTGAGCCCTGTCATGTCCTTCCCCCCCACTGGCTCTGTAGAGATGGGGAACGGGTTGGGGGAGGGGGACACCCTGACATGGGCACCCTTCCCCCACACTCTGCACAGCAAGCATGAGGCTCCTGGGAGCAGCTCCAAGGCAGAGGATGGGAGCAGCATAGGGCAGTGTGGGGAGGGACACCTGAACTGCACGACACTTAGCCTCCTGGGCGGCCGCCCAGCTGCACAGCTTATGGGGAACTTAGGTCATGATAACAGTTTTCAAGTACATAAAAAGGTTGTTACAAGGAGGAAGGAGAAAAATTGTTCTCTAACATTTGAAGATGGGACAAGAAGCAGTGGGCTTAAATTGCACCAACAGTGGTTCAACTTGAACATTAGAAAAAACTTCCTGTTAGGGTAGTTAAACACTGGAATAAATTGCCTAGAGAGATTGTGGAATCTCCATCATTGGAGATTTTTAAGAGGTTAGACAAACACCTGTCAGGAATGGTCTAGATAGTAGTTAGTCCTGCCATGAATGCAGGGTACTGGACTAGATGACCTCTCAAGGTCCTGTCCAGTCCTACACGTCTATGATTCAATAAGTAACAGTCTCCTGAGAAAGGTTCCTGAAAAGAGATAGGGAAGATGGGTTGGGAAAATGGAGGGCAGTAAATTTGATAATATATCCTCCTTTACTGTACTGAACACTTCTCTTGTCTGATGTGATGCTTTCCAAGCACAGTGAAAAAGGAACAGGTGTGATCCAAAAAGAAAAGATATAGTATATCCTCAACCAATAAATCAAAATGATTACTTGAAGGATGCAGCTGTCTGGTGAGAAGGGCTTCCCACTGATGAAAACTACTGGCAATGCCAAGGTCTTGACCTTTTCTTAGATGCATATTGCGACCTCTGTTGGAAAGAGGGTCTGGGGTCAGGCTGCAGCCTAAATTGTTTTCTCTTTGTAACTGGAATACAGACTCCTAACAAATGAAGTGTAGCATGGGATTCCTTGAGTATGAACATACAGTTGTCAGTTTCAGAGAAAACAATTTATACCTTCAAAAGGTAAAGCCTCTGTTGTGTTGTAAAGCTCCCTTGCAATACCAGAAGCTTGTAGCCAGAAAGAACACAGCATGGAGATTGCAGTGGCTGTGCAACACAAGGTCATATCAGAGCGTTTATTGATGCCTGACGGGATGTCTGAGCTGTAAGAGGAACCAAGAAAACCAAGCTAAAAATAGTTCCTTATATTCCTCTGGCAACTTGTCAGCAAATTTAGAAATTGCAGAGAAATTAATAAAATTATATTTTGAAGAGAGCCTGACAATTAACAACACATTTGAAGTGTGGAATTAGACTAAATATTTTGGCCATATAAATCCAGCCTTTTAAATTCTTATCCTTGGGAGTTGTCATAGCAAGGGATCAACAGGACTGCTCATTAGAAGCTGTGACAAGCAAAGAACCAGGAACTGGATGGGTAAAAAAATAGAAAAAAAAACTTGCTCGGATACCTGGTACCTGTGATGGGTTCGGTCACAGAGATCCCCTTGGGACTGTCACCTGATGTGCTGAAATTACCTCTGAGCCCGTTTTCCCTGCCAGCTTGGGACTCCAGAACCCTGCCGTGTTGAGCCAGACACGCTAGCCTGCTGCAACAGACTCAGGGTCTGGGCCATGCCCCCAAAGCTGCATACTTTAACCAAAACCGCTCAGAGGGTTACCTCTCCAGCACCCAGACACCCAGTTCCCACTGGGATCCAAACCCCATATAAATCCATTTTACTCTGTATAAAGCTTACACAGGATAAACTCATAAATTGTCCACCCACTAGAACACTGATAGAGAGATATGCACAGCTGTTTGCTCCCCCAGGCATTAATCACTTACTCTGGGTTCATTAATAAACAAAAGGAAGATTTAAGTGGTTTCAAGAAATAACAGACCAAACAAAGTAAGTCACCAAGCAAAATGAAGCAAAAACACGCAAGTCTAAGCCTAATACATTAAGAAACTGATTACAGGTAATATCTCATCCTCAGGGATGTTCCAATAAGCTTCTTTCACAGACTAGATTCCTTCCTAGTCTGGGCCCAATTCTTTCCCCTGGTACAGTCCTTGTTAGTTCCAGTAGACATCTCAGGTGGTAAGCAGGGGCTCTCATATGACTGGCTGCCCCTTTTGTCCTGCTCCATCCCCTTTTATAGCTTTGGCACCAGATGGGAATCTTTTCTCTTTCTGGGTCCCCACCCCTCCTTTTAAATGAAAAAGTACTAGATTTAAGATGGATTTCATTATCAGGTGACATGGGCTGGCCTACATGTACACAGGAAGGTTTGCAAGTAAACAGAGCCATTTACAATTCATTGATTCTGAAGCACCCTTAATGGCTTCCACTTAATATGTCTACATCAGTAATACAAGTTTATATCTTATCCTCTTAACTTCAGACATAGAAATAATACATGCAAACAAATAGGATGAACACACTCAGTAGATTATAAGCTTTGTAATGATACCTTACAAGAGACCTTTTGCATAAAGCATATTCCAGTTACATCATATTCACATTCATAAGCATATTTTCATAAAGCATATGGCGTGCAACATCACAGTACCATCATTTGACCATAGGAGGTATAGAGAGGCTGGAGTCCACCAGAGTATTTTTGTTGGCTCCCGTAAGCCTTCATTGACGGGACACACAACTTTTCCTGGGGCAGGAGTATGTAAATATCTCAGAGTGTGGATTTTTTGTATAAGTTCTGCTTTCGCCCCTAGAGAAATGGCCACGCTCCTTATGAGGTCCTGAAAAACTTTAAAGTCCTTGGAAGGAAGATGGGGGATGAGGAGGACTCTGGAGTGACAGGGTCATCTGGTGAAGATGAAGGAATGTGTGTGTCGGCAGGAGCCTGGGGAGATCTAAGGGTTCCCCCTCACTAATTCTCCTTCCTCCATTGGGTCCAACTCAGTGTGTTGAGGGATGGTAACAAGACACTAAGTAGAGGTTTCCTGAAGTGGGGGAGTAGGAGACTTTCTCCTAGAGTGTGACCATGATGGAGGTCTAGAGTCTCTTGAAGCAGCTCAAGACCATTAAGGCCATGGAGGGTACTGCATAAGCTGAGCCATCCACAGTGGAGGACCCCATGCTGGGACTTCTCTGTAGGAAGACCAGTCCTGACCTTTAGGTCTCGTAGTGGTCAAAGACCTGTAAGATGGGCTAAAGGATCTTGAAGGTAACACAGGTTCCTCCCTCTCAGAGTCGGAAGAAGAAAATAAAGCCTTCTCAGAATAGGGATGAGCAGTTTCCATTGAGGTTCAGGTAGCCTAGTTATAAGAAAGCAAGGGCTTGGGTAGGTGGAAAGTTGATCAAGTGATCCGTGCAGGTGGTGCTGGCAAACCTGGTTGGAGAGATGACTAAGATTAAACCAATGGTTCCGGGTGTGTCGACAATGCCTAGAACTCTATCATTTAATGCAACGAAGGAAAGTCCAGTCAGGCAGAAAAAAGGGAGATGCCTTGAGGACCAGAAAGCCTGTGGGATGGAGGGTACCTCAAGTAAATGTGCTGCCAATGCTGGTAAAGATGAGGCAGACTGAATGGAGGAAGAAAGGCCCAGCAGAGTAAAGACACTGATCTCCGCCCTGGAAGAGCCAGAGTCAACAGTGCCATCTCTGACAGGACCAGTGAGTGTTTGGGTTTGTGAAGCCTCAAACTGGTACCGGAGGACTTACCAGATGATTTTTTTGGCTAAATGTAAGGCTGCATGCTTTAGTCAGCACTGGAATGCCTGGAAGGCTTTGATGAGGCTGACAGTCAAGACAAAGCATGACATCCATCACCAGGCTTATGCATTACATCAAAAGTTGCTGAAGTGGCACCGCTGGTTAATTCTGAGTGCCCTGCTTGAGGATGGGTTCTTGGCTCAGATGCAGGATGCATTACCTCTTTCATCTTATGTTCCCCTTGTGAAAGTTCCTCTGTTTTTCAGTCCTGGTGGGAAAGAAGATACAAATAGAACATTTGTCCCTCACGTGGCCCTCACCCAGGCAAATCAAGTAGCCCTGCATGTAGCACACTGCTTTTTCATAATAAATCCTCCAGGAACTACTAAACTAAACTATACCTACTAACATTCTGAAAGCTGGCTAACTGAAGAAAATGTTACGGGGAGCTCCAACTCTTGCCACACGTGGTGCAAAGACACTGAGAAGGAGGCAGTGGCTACAGCCTTTTTATAGCCTCTCCTGAGAGCATATTGAAAGCATTAGCGGTACTGCTGCCAAAAGTCTGACTCAAGTACACTGAACACACAAAGGCCTGCAATGGAACATAGATGTGCACAATCACTTGAAGGAGAACTTGATATTTTTTGTTCAATTGTGTTTTTGAAGATCAAGTGTCTGAGAGCAGATGCATTGTATATGTAGAGATCAAACAATAACTAGCATCTGGACAGAACTGCAAAAGAATTGAACAAACATGTTTCCATTTTTTTCTTTTTTTGTTTTAATACAAAAATATTTTAAAATTAACCCTTAAGATACTGGACAATGCTAAGGCACTAATGGGTTAAGGACTGGCCAATTCCTTAGAGTTGGATTGCAGCATCTTTGCAAGTACAAAAGGCATGAGACAGACCATAAAAATACATGACATCGTCTTGTTTTAATTTAAACTGATCATTCCCTTTCAGCACTGTTTCCAGCTCCTATCGTGGAGCACCCAGGGGGGACATGCTCCAATCTCCTTCTTCCTCTGACCCAGCCCAAAAGGGTGGTGGCCTCCCTGCGTTCCTCCAAGATTAATCAGATCCTCTCCCGCATACACAATTCCAAACAGGGGAGATGTTTGAATTTGGGTGTGGGCCTAAACAAGATGGAATTTTTCTGACATCCATTCTAGCAATGTCAATGTTGTTGGTGAACTTTTAGTCCATTTATTTTGCTGTAAGACATGACCGTTTGCTTTCCATACATTTGGTCTGTGGTGTTCAGTGATCACTCACTCCTTAAGGTTTTTGCAAGAGATCTGCTTTACTCTGGTTCCAAGAGGCTGTTCATAACAGCAGCAACAGAGTCCCAACCCAGAATCTCAGTGAAGCTCAGTCCTTAAAGACCTAGGCTCCCAATACCACATCTTCCCATTCAAGTCAAATCCTAACACTCAAAAACCAACGTCAATATAACTACAAATATCCATGGACTAAGGGCAAACCCTCCTTCTCTATTTCAGCATGCTGACACTCAGTTTTGGTTTGCGCCTATAATGCACAAGCCACTGGCCTCCAGTTTTGACCATATTGCTGTAAAAGGATTGCACCAATACCCTTGTTGGAGGCATCTGTGGGCAATTTCATTCTGCATTTACTGTCATAGTACCTGAGATCAGGGTCCTTTATAATTAAATCCTTCAGTTTCTCCAACTCTTTATTAAGACTTGCATCCCATATCCACTGGACATCTTTGCACAGTAGAGCTCTCAGGTTGCTGGTTCAGGCAGTAAGATTAGTAACCTATATAGGGAAATTTTTGCCTATTGCAAAGGAATCTTTGTACCTCTTCCTTGTCTGTTGGGGTGGACATGTTGGTGATAGAGCACTGTAAGGTTGAGGCTATCTATATACCCTTATGCATTAACTTCTTTCCCAGGTACGTTATTTCCATTACACAGAACTTATGTTTGTTTGTTTAGCTTTGTTCAGCAACTCTAGCTCTTTCCAATACTGCTCGGAGCCTCTGGTAATGCTTTTCTACTGTTTTTCTCCAGATCAAAACTGTCATCTATGTAAACCTTAGTATCTCTATGCCATCAAGAATTTGTTGTATTTTCCTGTGACACTCCTCAGGTGAAGAATACAACCCAAATGACAGTTTACGGAAACAGTCTCTTCTAAAGATGCCATTGAATGCGCATATGCATGTGCTCTGTTTCATTAAGGGCACTGCTAGAACACTGCTAATGCATCAAATATAGAAAAATACTTGTCACCAGCCACCTCTCCCAGAATTTCTTCTCTTGCAAGTAATGGAAAATGTTCCCTTTTTACATATTTATTGACCCCAGAGAACTCAATACCTAAGTGAAGGTTCCATTTTCCTTTTCTATAGTGACCAACAAGTGTACCCACTTTGTTAGTTCTTCTACTCACTGTGACTCCAGAGTAGTGAGACTATGCAGCTACTCTTTTTGCCTCTGCTTCAGTGCGAGGGGAACATTTCTGGGATCATGAATTGTTGAACGGCTGGGCTCTTTTAGCTCTATTCTGTTGAGAGCTTCCCTACTCCCTGGAAGATTCTTTAAACTCTTCCTCAATTGTTTTGTTCGCCAGGCCCTCCTATTGAAGAGCCTGACACAGTTTTAACCAAACAGGTACTCTTTTCCCTGCTACTATTATAAATTGTATAGTTTCCAATTTATCTATCCATACATTTAGTTCACATCCGCCCTTAGTGGGGATAAGCTCTCCCCAAGTTTTACCCATTTAACCTTCTACTGGCTCTGGCTTTTCTTTTACTGCCAGTTTCTGGCACCACACTGGCTTGTGTACCTATGTCCAATTTAAAAATCAATAAACACGCCATTTGCTTTCAGGTTGATAATCCATTCATCCTGTGCTGCAAATATTGTCCACTGCTCCTATGAAGAATTCATCTGAGCTAGTTGTGCTGCCATCATCCTCTTTGTCCATGCTGTGCACACACTGTTGGAGTTCAAACGGCAGTTCTTGCTTTTTAAAAACAACAACAACAAACTCTGATCCAGTTGTATGAACTTTGAAACTTTAGAGCAGATTGCTCGTGGCATGGATGAGAAGGGTCACGCAGCAGTGCCATGCTAAGATCAAGGAGTAGAGGCAGGCGTACCAGAAGGCAAGGGAGGCCAACCATCACTTGGTACAGCACCAAAAACACACCACTTCTACAAGGAGCAGCACACCATCCTCGGCGACGACCCAACCTCCACTGCCAAGAGCCCCGTGGATACTCTGGGGGGACTGGAGGCAGCGGCCAGTGGAGGCAAGCCCCAGGACCAAATGGTGGACAAGGCACTTGAGTTGGAGGAGGATGTGGAACAGGCGATAGGCTCATCCGGTGACGTGGTGAGCCAGGACCTCTTTTTGACTCTGGAGAGGTCTAGCCAGTCCCAGCAGTCCAGGTTTGGCGTGCCTGAAGCAGGAGAGGGAAGCTCTGGTAAATACTCATTTTGCTTTGATACTGCACAGTTACATGAGGTAGAGGTGTCCTTTATTTTGTTACATGGTGCATGTAGGAGAAGAGATTGAAATGAATACTACTGGGTACTGTTTGCATCTGCTTCTCATTCCCCTGTGCAGCCATGCAGTGGGAGCCCTGCAGAAAAGTTTGTTAATACACACCGAGATCTCCCAGGAATCCTTCACTGAGATCTCTCAACTTTCTTGAGGAAACATTCTTGCTGATACGCTGCAATCTGCTGCCAAAGGTTTCTTGGCAGAGCGGCTTTGTTTCTTCTCCTGTTGTAGGAAACTTTGCTGCGCAAATTGGCAATTACTTCTGCGGGAACCAAAGCAGCACAAAGGCAAGCAGCATGTGGACCCAGGCTGAAGCCGCACGCATGCAGGAGATGCACCCTTACATCTTCGGTTACCCTCAGTAGTGTGATTTCAGCTTCAAGCACCCCATCTGGAAAACGGTGCTAGTATTTAGAATAGTGTCCCTAGGCACTTGTACTGATCCCCCTCTGAAACCATCCAGACCCTTTCTCCCATATTGTATCTTCTCCCTACTACTCCCCAGCCAAACTCACTGTGTTTAGTGCTCTGGCCGTGCTGCATGCTTGCCAAGGGAAAATAGAAAAAGATGTATGTAACTTTTATGATTCAAGACCGTGAGTGCACACACAATACTGACTGTGTGTGTTGCTTCTGCAGACGTGTCCTTGAGGGCCTGCTCCTACACACCGGCAGAGCGCTTCCGTCAGATAAGGAGGTGAACGAGGAGTAGGGAGGACAGGTTTTGCAAAGTGCTGCAATCAGATCAGGCCATGAATGTGGAGAGAGACAAATGAAAAACTAGAAATGGACAGCCAGGAGAGGAGACAGGGTTAGGAGCACATAATAGAGGGTCAGGAGCAGATGATAAAGCTCAAGGAGGACCAATCAGAAATCCTCTGGTCCCTGATTACACTGCAGTCGGAACTCATGCACGCTCCACTCCCTGCAGCCCATACAGACCTGCTTTCCACTCCCTCCCCAAACATTCCTTGAATTCTCCTGGCCCTTCCCAGTACCCCTTGCACTCCACCACCAGAGACATTTTCCATAACGACAGCTGGACTTACACACAGCTGAGAGATCCTCACTTCAACGAGTGCTGCTTACTGTCATGCCCCTTGTAAGAGAAGTTAATTTGTGTATTGCTGTTTAATTAAAATTTAGTCTTACAAAGACAGCGATTCTTTATTTGTGACCTACACACATTGGTTGCAGCACAAATTCATACACATTAGCGATCAGCACATTTGCAGTCTACAATTAATGCTCAGGCAGGACTCATTACAGGGGTCATTCAAGGTGGCAAGTAAACAATGCCTGGCTGAATGCATTACAGAAAGACACATTACTGGGGCTCATTTTCAAAATGCTGCTTCAAAGTCTCCCTGATTCAAATAGGCCCCCTGTTGAGCCCCTCTAATAGCCCTGGTGTCTGGCTGCTCGAAATCAGCCTCCAGGCAATCCGCCTCAGTGCTCCACCCCTGGGGAAACTTTCCCCCCTTGGCTTCACAAATATTATGCAGAGCACACAGGCTGCCATGACCATGGGAATATTTTCCTCATTGAGGTAAAACCTGCCATAAAGCCAGTGCCAGTGACCCTTTAATCTGCCAAAGGCACATTCTACCATCATTCTGTACCTGCTGAGCCTGTTGTTGAAGCACTCCTTGCTGCTGTCAAGGTTTACGGTCTATGGCTTCATGAGCCATGGGAGTAAGAGGTAGGCTGGGTCTCCCAGGATCACTATGGGAATCTTCTGACCTTGAATGAAAGTCCCTGCTTGCCGCATTCTATACACACCAGTGTTCCTGAAGATGCGTGTCATGCACCTTCGCACTCCGCATTGATGTCAGTGAAACAACCCCAGTGATCTACCAGTGCCTGCAATATGATAGAAAAGTAGCCCTTTCTGTTGATACTCCATTGCAAGATGGTCTGGGGCCAAAATGGGGATATGCGTGCAATCACCCCACCGCAGTTAGGGAATCCCATTGCCGCAAAGCCATCCACTATTTTCCACACATTGCCCAGCATCACAGTCCTTCATAGCAGGAAGTGATTCCTGTGGGGGTGCAGGTAGAAGTAGGGGCTATGGTCTGTGAGGGGGGAACGTCGGGGGGAGAACAGGAGCAGTGGAAGCATGTGACCGTAAGAAGCAGGCCAAGGAAAAGGAGGGCTAGTGAGGGGGAAATAGAACTCAGGAACAGGTTTGGGTGTTTGGATAACGAGGAGGGAACGCAGCAGGTGGTAACTGATGGTGGGAGGCAGAGGAAGAAAAGAAGGACAGCTAGTCCAATAGAGAGAGGGGAGGAGTTGATGGAGACAGCATCAATACTCAGCCCCAGGAGGATACAGGATGGCACTAGGGGGACTATAAGGGAAAATAGAGACAGACAGGAGTTACGACTGCAGGGAACAGGTGATAGATTGGTAGATCGCACTGTCACCAGGCAAAGGCAGGTTTATGTGATTGGAGACTCCTTACTGAGGAGGTTAGACAGGCCTGTGACCAGGGCGGACCCAGAAAACAGAAGGGTGTGCTGTCTGCCGGGCGCTAAGATACGGGATATGGACCTGCGGTTGAAAAGGATCCTAAAAGGAGCAGTAAGAACCCCTTGATCATCCTTCACGTAGGAACGAATGACACGGCTAGGTTCTCACTAGAGAGAATCAAGGGAGATTATGTCAGGCTGGGGAAGACTCTTAAGGAAGTAGAGGCTCAGATTATCTTCAGTGGGATTCTGCCTGTTCCTAGAGAAGGACAGCAAAGGGCAGACAGAATTGTGAGGATAAATAGCTGGCTAAGGGAGTGGTGCTATAAGGAGGGCTTTGGGATGTATGGCCACTGGGAGGCTTTCGGTGACAGACAGCTGTTCTCACGGGATGGACTTCACCTGAGTAGGGAAGGAAATAGACTTCTGGGAGGGAGGCTGGCTCATCTCATCAAAAGGGCTTTAAACTAGGAACTTGGGGGAGACGGTTGGGAGATGTCCAGTTAATCTCCACGCCAGATTCCAACACTGAAAAAGAGGGCGAAGAGATAAGCACAGATATACATAGGGGTAGGGAATTGGACATAAGAAGGTGGGGGCGGATGGACAGTACAGGGTCCATACCAAATTCCATAACTAGTGGGAGAAAGGATAGACAGCATACGGTAAGATGTTTATACACGAATGCGAGAAGCCTAGGTAACAAAATGGAGGAATTGGAGCTCCTAGTCCAAGAAATGAAACCTGATATCGTAGGAATAACCGAAACATGGTGGAACGGTAGTCATGACTGGAGTACAGGTATGGAAGGGTATGTGCTGTTTAGGAATGACCGGAAAAAAGGTAAAGGTGGGGGTGTGGCATTGTATGTCAATAATGAGCTAAAATGTAAAGAAATAATAAGTGATGGAATGGATAAGACGGAGTCTGTATGGGCAATAATTACACTGGGTAAAAGAACTACTAGAGCCTCCCCTGAGATACTGCTTGGGGTGTGCTAAAGACCGCCAGGATCTAGCCTGGATGCGGACAGAGAACTATTTAATGTTTTTAAGGAAGTAAAAACTAATAAGAGCTGTGTAATCATGGGGGACTTTAACTTCCCAGATATAGATTGGGGAACAAATGCTAGTAACAATAATAGGGCTCAGATGTTCCTAGACATGCTAGCAGATGAATTCCTTCATCAAGTAGTAACTGAACCGACGAGGGGGGATGCCATTTTAGATTTGGTGCTGGTGAGTAGTGAGGACCTCATTGAGGAAATGGTTGTAGGGGACAACCTTGGCTCGAGTGACCATGAGCTAATTCGGTTTAAACTAAATGGAAGGATTAACAGAAATAAAACTGTGACTAAGGTTTACGATTTCAAAAAGGCCAACTTTAATAAATTAAGGCAACTACTTAGGGAACTGGATTGGGCTAACATACTTAGGGATCTAAAGGCAGATGATGCCTGGGATTATTTCAAACTGAAGTTGCACGAGCTGTCCGAGGCCTGTATCCCGAGAAAGGGAAAACGGTTAGTAGGCACGAGAATTAGACCTAGCTGGATGAGCGGGCGTCTCAAAGGGGCGATTAAGAAAAAACAGAAAGCGTACAAAGAATGGAAGAGGGGAGAGATCAGCAAGGAAACCTACCTTATTGAGGTCAGAGCATGTAGGGATGCAGTGAGAAAGGCCAAAAGCCTTGTAGAGTTGGACCTCGCGAGGGGAATTAAATCCAATAGTAAGAGGTTTTATAGCCATATAAATAGGAAGAAAACAAAGAAAGAGGAAGTGGGACCGCTGAAGAATGTAGATGGAGTGGAGATTAAGGATAATCTAGGCATGGCACAATATCTAAATGAATATTTTACGTCGGTCTTTAATAAGGCTAATGAAGGGCTTAGGAATAGAGGGAGCAGGACAGAGGGGAATAAAGGAGGGGCGATTGACATTACAGTATCAGAGGTGGAAGCCAAACTTGACCAGCTAAATGGGACTAAATCAGGCGGACCGGATGATCTTCGTCCTAGAATATTGAAGGAACTGGCGTGAGAAATTGCAAGCCCCTTAGCGATAATTTTTAATGAATCTGTAAACTCGGGGGTGGTACCGTTGGACTGGAAAATAGCTAATGTGGTTCCTATTTTCATGAAGGGGGAAAAAAGTGACCCGGGTAACTACAGGCCTGTTAGTTTAACTTCTGTAGTATGCAAGGTCTTGGAAAAAATTTTGAAGGAGAAAGTGGTTAAGGACCTTGAGGTGAATGGCAATTGGGACAACTTACAACATGGGTTTACGAAGGGCAGATCGTGCCAAACCAACCTGATCTCCTTCTTTGAGAAAGTAACAGACCTTCTAGATAAAGGAAATGCGGTGGATCTAATATACCTCGATTTTAGTAAAGCGTTTGATACTGTGCCGCATGAGGAATTATTGGTTAAACTGGAAAAGATGGGGATCGATATGAAAATCCAGAGGTGGATAAAGAACTGGTTAAAGGGGAGACTGCAGCGGGTAGTACTGAAAGGTGAACTGTCAGGTTGGAGGGAGGTCACCAGTGGGGTTCCTCAAGGTTCGGTTTTGGGTCCGATTTTATTTAATCTATTCATTACTGACCTCGGAACCGAATGTAGGAGTGGGCTGATAAAGTTTGCGGATGACACAAAGTTGGGAGGTATTGCCAATTCAGAGAAGGATCGGGATATTCTGCAGGGAGACTTGGATGACCTTGTAAACTGGAGTAATAATAATAGGATGAGATTTAATAGTGAGAAGTGTAAGGTGATGCATTTAGGGATGACTAACAAGAATTTTAGTTATAAGCTGGGGACGCATCGGTTGGAAGTGACGGAGGAGGAGAAGGACCTCGGAGTCCTGGTTGATCGCAGGATGACTATGAGTCGGCAATGTGACGTGGCTGTGAAAAAAGCTAATGCGATCTTGGGATGCGTTAGGCGAGGTATTTCTAGTAGGGACAAGGAGGTGCTGCTTCCGTTATACAAGGCGCTGGTGAGACCTCATTTGGAGTACTGTGTGCAGTTCTGGTCTCCTATGTTTAAAAAGGATAAACTCAAACTGGAACGGGTACAGAGAAGGGCCACTAGGATGATCCGAGGAATGGAAAACCTTTCCTATGAAAGGAGACTTGAGGAGCTCGGTTTGTTTAGCCTAACCAAAAGAAGGCTGAGGGGGGATATGATTGCTCTCTTTAAATATATCAAAGGGATAAATACCAAGGAGGGAGAGGAATTATTTCAGCTCAGTACTAATGTGGACATGAGAACAAATGGATATAAACTGGCCGTGGGGAAGTTTAGGCTTGAAATTAGACGAAGGTTTCTAACCGTCAGAGGGGTGAAATTTTGGAACAGCCTTCCGAGGGAAACGGTGGGGGCGAAAGACCTCTCTGGCTTCAAGAGTAGGCTAGATAAGTTTATGGAGGGAATGGTTTGATGGGATAACGTGATTTTAGTCAATTAGGCATTAATGAGCCATCGCTGGTAAAATAAGGGTCCGGCTGTAGAATCTTGCCTGTATGCTCGGGGTTCTACTGATCGCCATATTTGGGGTCGGGAAGGAATTTTCCTCCAGGGTAGATTGGCAGAGGCCCTGGAGGTTTTTCGCCTTGCTCCGCAGCATAGGGCAGGGGTCGCAGGCTGGAGGATTCTCTGCGACTTAATTTAAAGACTTCAAGGGAAAGTGGGTGGGTCAGCTTTTGTGGCCTGCATCATGCGGGAGGTCAGACTAGATGACCATATTGGTCCCTTCTGACCTTAAAGTCTATGAGTCTATGTCCCTACACACTTGTATCACCACAATCCCCAATTCCAAACTGATTTGCAATTGGCTGGAAGCAGTGGCTGGAGTTGCCAGCTTCCACACAGCGATTGCCACTCACTTTTCCACCATTAGGGCAGCTCTCATTTTGGTGTCTTTGTGCTGAAGGGCAGGGGCAAGCTCCACACTCAGTTCAAGGAAGACGGCTTTGTGCAAACGAAAGTTCTGCAGCCACTGCTTGTCATCCCAGACCCTGCATCACAATCTGACCCTACCACTCAGTGCTTGTTTCCCAAGCCCAATAGTGACGATCCACCATGTGCAGCTGCTCCGTGAGTGCCAACATCAATCTTGAATTGTTTCTTTCCACAGCACACACAGCATGGCAGGCAGCATGGATTCCTGTTCAGATTCACAGCTCATGAAATACTGCAGGATCGGCCGCATTGTGTTTGTAATGCTCATCACAAGGTCGGTGAGCAATGCAGGATGTCAGGCAGAGATGTCGGGTGCAAAGCATACAGGGGCATTTGAAAAACAGTGCAAAACGTAGTTGGAAGCCCTTGGAAATATGGGACGGAGAAAACTGCATCGTGAAGCAGTGATCCCACCCCATGATGCACTACGATCCATTGCCAGAACTTCTAGCAGGAGAAAGTGGCAATCTGCATCATGGTATAGCTACCCATGGTGCACTACTCTCTCTGTTGGTGTTAGAGCACAGACTAGGGACATGCTCCAGGGACACAAGGAGCATTGTGTGAATATGCACAAGCGATGTAATTACAGTGGTTTATGATCGTTGACATAAATCTGTAGCATAGACATGGCCAAAGACTTCCTCAACAGTATGCAAGAGAAGAAAACAAACCTGCAACCAAGCAAAGCCAAATTAAAATTATATGATGACATGATCACGATACCATTAAGAAAATGTAAATTACAAGCAGAATACTAAGGAAAAGTTCAAAATTTCAGGTAGTATAAACACCGCAGAAGCCATCTAAAACAATTAATGACCTAGTCACACTAAACCTGGGACAAACAATTATACAATAAACATACAAACAAAACATAAAACGCCCAGAGCAGAGAGCTCAGAGGCATCCCTGAAGCAAAGCTGCTAAAATATTACCAAGATGTTTTGAAGGACGAGGATGACTTCCAGGGATGTTACAGCTGGAAATACATAAAACAATTCAGCCAGTACAGCGCTTGCCTTGCAGAGTACAAATTGCATTAGAAGAAATAGTGGGAGCAATAAAGCAAAACGGAAAATGAAGGCATTGTTGCTAAAATCAGCGACACCACAAATTGGATAAGCAGCACTGTAGCCATTGAGAAACCAGAACAAGCTGCACATTTGCATAGACCCAAGCAACTTAAAAGCACTTAAAAGATTTGCTCACTATCCAATGCCTGCAGCTGAGAAATACTACCTTCTGTGACCAGTGAACCCCTCAGTGCCAACTGGCAAGGGGGCTTACAGGAATGCCCTGATCCTAGTATGTACATTTTAGTTCACCAAAGAATGGCATGTGAGATCTTAAATGAAAGCCAGGATCACGCTTGTCATTGATATAATTGACCACATTTTGGACATCACCAGGTAGATACAGATGGTTGAGAAAGGCCGTTGGGGATCCAACCTGCAGTAAAAGAATAATCAAGCAATACAACAGATGCCTACACCTAAAGATGTTAAATCAGTTCAGAGACTATTAGGATTTGTAAACTATTTGAGAAAATTTCTCCCAAGGCTCTCCGATCAACGCGAACGCTGAAGGTGATTACTGAACAAACATACCGCATGGACACTGCTTACCTCAACATGATGCACCCATCTTACATATCAAAGAGCTGGTAACCAGCTATTCCATCCTGAAATAGGATGTAAACGAAGGGACAACCATATAATGTGATTGTCAATGAGATGGGACTTGGAGCATCGCTCCTACAGAAGGGACTGCTGGCAGCTTTCCCATTAAAATCACTATCACCAATGAGACAGATATGCCCAAACTGAACAGGAATGTCTTGCAATAGTGTTCTTGTGAAAAATTCCAAGAGTACATTCAAGGTGGAAGACCATTCAAGTAGGAAGTAATCAAACTACAGAAAACATTTTGTAAAAATCACTGCTAGCAGCCCCAAAATACCTTCAGCACATGCTTCTGAAACTGCAACGCAACTTAAATGTACACTACAAGAAAAGGACTGAGATGTACATAGCTGACTTCTTATTCAGAGCAGCCTTGAAGCATGAAAATATAGCAACTGAACAAAAATATGAGAGCCTCAACCTGGTAGAAATACAAACACAGGAAGACATAAAAAGCAGGAGCCAAGTCAATTATATTCCAGTTTCAAAGCAGAGGATGTCCATCATTTTGTCAGGATGGCCAAACACCAGTGGAGAAGCCCCACTTGCCTTCCAAGAATATTGGAACTATTCAGATGAGCTGAGTATTCAAGATAGCATCAATATATACAGGCAAGTTGAATCACAATACCTAGATCACAGAAATACTCTCAAGAATACATAAGAGCAATTATGGAATGGAAGCACGCCTCCAGAAAGCCAGAGATGCCATATACTGGCCAGGGATATTTGAGACCTGGTGAGCAGTTGTGATACATGTTGGGAAATGCAGGCCAAGCAGCAAGAAGAGACAATGAAAATGCACAGCATCTCCAACAGATCTTGCAGCAAAGTAGAAATGGTTCTTTCTGCAGAAAACCACACAAAACTACCTCATTATTGTAGACCATTATTCAGACTTCTAGGAACTAAATGAACTGTCAGACACTACCACAGTGACCATCATAGACAAAGCAATGAAGCATTTCAGCCAAAAGAGCTGCCCTTGTATCTACAAAAGTGCCCCTTACTCTCACGCAAAGCCCTGGAACACAATTCTTTGGGCTTGGCAGCTCTAGCTCCTCTTCCAAGCTCAGAGGTGCACTTCTCCTTAAGGTGTTTCCTCAACTAAAGGTCACAAGCTTCCTGTGTTTGCGGGGGAAATGAGCGGCAAATGCTGCACTTTGCTGATCGTGTCTCACGCCCACCCAGACAGTCGTGGATCATCGCTTATAGAGAAGGATCAAGGGCAAGAGAGACAATTCTTGAATGTCAGGGCTCTGGGACTCCCAGATGGGGAAAAAACTAAGCTATACTATATAAAACTAACTATGCTAAATGTTAAAACTATTTACAGGCTGGTAAGAAAGAAGCTGGACCTAGAGGATTCCAACTCGGACCATGTGGCGGCAAGAAGGAACTGGCGAGGTGTCAGCCTGGACCGTCTCTTATGCCCCTGATCTGGAGCACGAGGAGGGCAACAGCACAAGGGAGGGGCCAGTGGACGTTGCTTGCTAAGCATCTCCAGACTCAGGCACCTGCATATCCACATGTGAAACACACACAGGGACCAACACTCAAAGAAGAAGATTTATTATTTGTATCGCAGTAGCCCCTGGGGGTCCCAAATCAAAATTGGGGCCCCACTGTGCTAGGCACTGTACAAACATACACCAGATATTCCCTGCCTCAAACAGCTTACAATCTAAAAAATTTTCTCTCTAGTGAAATATGGTTTATCTTGCCACTTCAACCCACGCTCTGTGCAAACAAACATACCACAAAGTACATTCAGCTTATTATTAGCTTGCCTTTATAAGAACTCGCTGTACATCAGAGCTTCTGATTCTGTTGGAACCAATTGATTTCTTGATTGCTATAACCAAAAGCAATCCCTAATGAACTCAGCAACAGTTGCGGGTCAAATTTACATACCTATTACTCTTTTGTGATGGTTTCTTCTTAACGGTTGTCCTAGAGCCATCGAATAGAAGAAAGGGAAGGCATAAAGTAGAGGGCAGTGGATCTGTGTAATACAGCAGTATGACAAACATGGAGCAAAATGACTTACTTGCAAGTGAATCACACACATCACCACACCAACTGGGGGAAAATCACTGTCAATCAAAAAAATCTGTCATGATTAGTATTCCCTAAGAACCAATGTTTGCAGGAGAAATATTTATAAAGTACTGAATGTAAAACAAATGTTTATTCCATTTCTGTTAATGTCATAAGAAGAGTTATTACTGTGATAGCCCTGATCTGGCTTGTTGAAACTCACCCAGAGGCATGAGGCACAGATTAACATGGATTAGTTACTGCAAAAAGCAACAAAAATACCACCTCCCCCCAAAATCCAATCCTACTTAAAATTTACCGGGCCTTGAAGTGGCACATATTCCAGAGATGAAAAGTAATTGCAATGATCACTTGAATCTTACATGTCCAGTGTTCTTTTATGAAAACTGGTACTATACATATTATTTGAGCTTGAGTGTGGGGTGTTTTTTAGGGTCATATTATGAAGGGTTATAGCAAAAATCCAAACAAACCGTTTTTTGCTCTTTTCTCTAAAGCAGTAACTTTAATTTGGAAATAATACTTGCCCTTTTTTTTTTTTTTTTTTTTTAAAATACAAGCCAAATATAACTAATGGATAGGCTAAGAAAAGATGTTTTAAACCAATCTCCTGTACCCAATTACAAGTAGCTAGAGTTCACAACACCCACAAAAGAACAAACACTTGTGACATTATATAGATTACAGCATCTGGCTTTTGTTAAAAGGGACACTCTCGGGTACTTTTCATTACATGCAATAGTTTCAAGTTTCTAAGTAGGTAACACATCTTTCCATACTTCTCCCCACCCCAAATTTTGTAAATATGGATTCATTGCCCCTGAGTCTTATTGAGTCCTAAGCCAACACAACCCTCCTTATTTACCTTGCTTGTCTGTGTATTAACAGCAACAATGTCAGCACAATCCTTGCTGCTCTAATGCCGCTGCTGGCCATTTTGGTTTAGTAATGGACATACTAATTTATTGGCAACAACACAGTGGGTTTAAAAAATCTTCACTTCAATTTTGTGCCTGTTACTTGATAGTATTCCTTTAATATTCATGTACAGCAAAGTAAATTATTTTCAAAATTGAATTTGCTCAAATACGATGAACCTGTAAAATGTGTAAGAATCAATATGGACTGCATTCATGTTATATTTATTTATTTTTCAGCTTCATACAAATCAGATGTAGAAGCATAAACATAGTACATTTCTACCATTTTCAACAAAAATATAACCAATATGTACAATTATTGTATTAAAAATACAAAAGGGATACAGACTCCACCAATGTCTTTCTAAAAGACATACAGGTACAAGTAGTATCAAAAGTATGAGGAAATCACCAGTTAATTGTACATTCTGCACTTGACATCACAGAGTGAACTGAGATTAGCAGTCCTATGGTCTACAATTACTTAATGCTTATATAATATTTGTGCAACTTGTGATAGAGCTAGGTTTCTGACTTTCTATATGCACATGAAGTCCATAGCCTATATAATAAAACTGGCAAATAATGCATATTACATGTAAAATTACAAATTCATAATTGACAATGTGATATATAAGCAAATAGACAAAAGCCATGATTACAGGAGAGAGAATAATTAAATAAAGCACTGACATTGTTTGATACAGTGAAAAAACACTGCAATTTGATCTTTAAAGTTGAAGCTATTTACGTTTATCTACTGATCAATATGATCAGCTGAGTTCAATGGAAAAAAAATCCAAGACCAGCAGTTCCTCACATTTGAGTACTACTCGGATTGGCAGCCTTCACTTTTCCGGAGTCTGTGCAAAAACAACACAAAAATAGAGGGGAAGGATCATTTCAGTCATTATAGGGTTAATAGCAGCTGTGAGCAGGTGGTTGCTACACATTGGCCTTTTCTACACATGCAGTGTTCCATAAAGCCATTAACAGTTGTGACTATTTCTGCATTGCAAAGGCTCGCGTGTCTAAATGTGTTTTTTCATAATTTAAAGGCTTGTTTATTCCCTAATGCCAAGTCAATAGAGAGAGATTATTCGATCAGAAATAACAGCTGACATTAGCTGTGACATCCCAAATTGCCTTCACTGCAATGTTATCCAGTTAATTTTTCTCTTAAAATAACTAACCTTCTAACAATAGTAAGACAAAAATATAATTTAAAGGTGGGGTTTACCATCTGTCTCATTTGAAGAAGACTTTTTTTTTTTTTTTAAACTATGCCATCCTGTATTCCACAAGGCACAGGTATGCAAATTGTATGGTACAAACTATACAAGTTGTCCTGTTTTCCTCCATTAGATAGTTGCAAGCACTTAGTTCTGCATTGATGCTAGACCCATTTCAAAATACTATCCTATGATTTACAAACTTTCTAAGACTCCAGGGTGGGGCACTTTAAGAGTGGAGCTAGGTGGTCAATGAAAGGCTGTATCCTATAACCCTTCCTGCCTTCCATTCTGCCCTGCTCAGCCATATCAGTTTTGTTTTTAGGAGCCCAGGCTGGCAACCCTACTAAAAAGTATGAAATAATACTGTAATTATTATGCAGGTGTAACATTTGCTTTCTGAACACAACAACATACAGCACTGTAACAAAGGCATTGTAAACAAGCAAACAAGCATTGTATACTTGAAGGATTTCAATGTATTTTTCTCTTTGTACGTTAAAGGCTCAATGTCGTTTGACAACTAGCGTATCTCATTATCCCAATGAGATGAAGTGTTAGGATTGTGATTAAAATCTAAAAGGAAGATTTCGAAACCCTTCCAGGCATTGGGAAATGCAGCCAGAGTTAATCATCTTGATGTGATGATCTTGAAATTTGGAATGATACTGTGTGATGTGGCAGACAGCGACAGTGGTAGCTTGGAGATTGCTGCACTGTGCATTTCAAGCAACACAGTTTGAAAAGTGCCAGGGCGATTTCTTCACAGTATTTCACATGCAAGGGGAAAGGGGGGAGGAACGGGGGAGAAGAAGCCCCATGCTGCTTTAAGGCAGGGAAGGCGGCAAATAGGTCTACCATCCTTTAATTATAGTTCCAAGGCTCCTATACTAGGGACGTCTTCTTGTGCTCTCCTTTAAGGTGGCTCTCTCTGGATCCAGAAAAGCCCCAATTCTTAGACGGCAGAGACTTGTTCATCTTCTGCAAACAATAGGATGAGGGGGGAAATAAATTTTAATCAGTTTAAAACTAGATTGCTATTGAATGAAATAAATTTGCTGTGTTCACACATATTCCATTCCTCTGTAAAAATTAAGCATATATTTATTTGCTACAGGTAATTATTTTTCCCTCCCTTTTCCCTTAAGGTAAAATAATCTCAAAATCATAAATTCAGAGCATGCTTTGTTATTTTAAATGAAGCAAGCCAGTTTTAACTATAGAATCATCAAGAGTGTATTTCTTTGGAAGTGTATTTCCAAAGAAAATAAGACATAGAAGCACCGTATCTGGGTGGGCTTGGCTTTCCCTCCTCCTGGAAAACACAACATTCAACCAGAGACTACTAAATCTCTAATAGCTTAGTGAGGTATCTTGTGGTTGGCCCTGGTTGTAGTTGTCCATGAACCACTTCATTTTCAAATGCTTTTATTTAAATTAAAACTTCTGAGGCCGAAATGGCTTATAACAAGTGTTCACTGGTGGAAATGTCAAAACGTCTGTGGGCAAATTCATAAATCTCTCAGTCACATGAAAATTTGAAAAAAAAAAAATTAATGAAGCTTGAAATATTTCCTTGGTATCCTCAGCTACAGAGGTCAACTGAATAAAGACTGCACAAAACTTCTAACAACATTTTTGAAATAAATTGGACTCTCTGGCATAAAACAGTAAAGTTAGAAACAAAAAGGTAAAAAAAAAAACTGAAAAAAAAAAAATTTATAGGTGGAAAAACAATTACATTTAGAGCCAGAATTTCCAATGCGTGTGAAAGTGCTCATGGACTGTTTAAATCTAGCCCTTAATTAATGTTTTGAAAACATTAGAAATTTACCATCCTCCTCTGTGGAAAACCCTTGAGTCTGATAGTGAGCAAGACGTGGGTCTGACTCGTTTGGTTTGTGCCACTGAGGTTTGTTCACAGGCCTGCTAGCTGAGTGACCTTGTGATTGCTGCTGCAAAGTTGAAGTCCCATGGATCTCACATGTCCGTGCTACCATCCTAGACCTCTGAAGTGCTATGTTGTAATCCGGAGGTTTTCTAGTTGGCTGGGAAACTCCTTCAGCAAAGTCTGCAATAGGTATTCCTACATAACCAGGGGGAGTTGGAGGTGGTTCTCGATATCGACCTTCTTTTCGTGCTGCAGAAAAATAATACACTACCATAAGACACAGTAACTTGTGAAAATATGTTCAAAACACAATTTGAGCAATGAGAAATAAATAAATAAATATATATATCAACCAAATCGAGATCTGATCCAAATACAAACAGGTTAAGATTTAAATATTATACAAGTATCAACATTATATCACCTTAAAAACAGAAATCATGTAAGAAACACTTTTGGTAAAAGACAGTATGTACAGCATGACTGTGTTTCCATCATGCAGGCAATGGTTATACTTGGCTAAGCCTCTAACTTTTAGTACAGGACAAAATATCTTACTGTCCATTAAACTGTACATGCAGTAGAATTACGCAAATTAAGTGACATCTCCACTAAAACCCTGAATCTGCAAGAACTTATATAAGTCAATACAATTACCCATTGAAGTCAACGGGACTGCTCATGAAATAAAGCACATAGGTCTCTGCAGGTCAGGACCTGATATACTATACTCTGAAGCTTTAAAATACTGCCAGTCAAGAAAAAAAGGTAGCACTCACAAATTCAAACAACTCAAGTCCCATCATCTCATTTAAAAAATATGTAGACTCCCCAGATGAAGGAGCAATGGCAGATAATCAGTTGTGAACCAAAGTGCTTGAGTTTGGAAAAATTCCCTCTGCTTATTCAGTTTTATGCTAGCTTCTTATTAACATGTCTTTCAGGCTGCAGAAGTTGCTATATCTGCCCCACAGGTGTTAGAAATGCAAATCAAATACTGCGACAAGTAGTTTAAAAACTGGGAAATTAAGAAATTGAAAAAAAATTCAGAGGTTAAAAAACCTATAGACATGAAAACTCTAGTCAGGGAGTTCGGAGAGTCTTAAAATCTATTTAGAGTAACAGTTTTCGTTAGGTGCATATTAATTAAAATCTCAAGAAAATCCTTTCTAATCAGTCATGACATGGGACAAGAAAAATCAACAATGGGAAAAATCTGCATTTCCCATTTAGAATCTTCCACTGATTTTGTGTCATTTACTGAATTAATTCTATCCTTCAAATTCCTCCCTGAAACACACTTCTACCATTAAACTTTTAAAAAATGATGACTAATTATTGTTTGCAGTGTTGTATCAGTGTTGGTCCCAGGATACTATTGGTCAATTTCCTAATGTCTGTAGATAGTTTAACTCCTTCAGGAAAGGACAGGATCATAAGTTTGTACAGGAGTGGTCAAATTGTCAACACAGAGGATAAACAAAATGCACGTATACTGAAAAATAACTTTTAGTCCTCTGGCAGAGAAGACCAGCAGCAGAGTATGAACTACTACAGTATGGTGTTTTTGAGTCTACATTTAGAAAGACTTCACAAGGGCACCAAGGTGGTCACTTTGACTCTTAATTACGATCTTTTAAATTACGGTGTTGACACTAAACATAGAAATATTAATAAACATGTAGCCAATGCATTCACCTAGTGTGACAGAACAGATCTGTTAAACCTTCATAAAAACTGTTTCTTTCTTTCTTGTAGTTGAGAGGGTGCTGAATCTCATGGAAAAAGCTCCCTCAGAATTATATAGTGTGAAATTCACCATGTTAAATAAGGAATCTATTAACGTAACTTGTGCTGATGGGACCTAACGATATTATAAATAGGAAGAAAAATGGTCCTACCATAGGCACTAATCTCTAACATAAGGCCAACTGTATTGAACAACTGTGTTTGAACAGTGGCTCTTTTCCAAATGCAATCTAGGCGGAGGGAGTGTGGAAGAAATTTTAAAGAGGTTTTAAGGGTTTTTGAAACAGATTGGTATCCGAAAATCTCAAATATAACTTTCTCTCCACCAACATTAAACTATTCACTACTCTCTCCTCTGGCTTCTGTTACCAATTTTCTGTGCTTATTCCTACCTTCAATTTCATGTGTTTGTCTCTTCCCTTCCCTCCTACTCTTCTTTTTTCTCACTCTTGAAAACATAAACCATTTTGTTTTCTCTTAACCTCTTTCCTCGCTTGCCTGTTAGTGCCCAAAATCAACTCTGATGTGCTGCCACTAAACTAAGCAGGTTGTTCCCACTTCACTCTACCCCCATTTGTCTCCTCTTTTTCTTTCGCTTTGACCCCACTCACTTCTTCCACCCCAGGATTATATCAGTGCTCCTGTTCCCAATCACAGCGCTTCATCAGTTGCATAGGACCAATATAGAGTTAAACTGATATGACCATGGGAAGATTAATTATGCTGATTCTGTGGGGAAGAGCTGTGCAAGGATAATAATAATGCAGAAGCAAGTCTCCACTGATGCTGAATTGGATGGAAATGAAATGACTGGAACTTTCAGGCTTCTCTTATATTTCTGAAATCTTTATAAACTAGATTTTTTTTAGAAACAGGCCTCCTAGTGGCATGGTGGGATGTTTGCTGCCTTGCTCAAGAGCAGAGCCTGGAAGTACATTTGTCAAGCCTGTCATTCCACATGCTAATGGAAACTACAGTATTAGAGATAGGCCTCAACCAAAACATCTGTTCTCCTTCATCCTTTGAGGAAATTCAGATCTGCAGATGAAACTTTGGGGGCTGGGCCCATTGCTAAGTAATATACTTTGTTTCTGAATGGAAAGGATGTTTACCATTATGCCCTAACTACATTGTCATGCTGGCAGACCAGATAGTTCTCACTCAGTGCCATATGTTCCTTCAGGATGAGGGTAGACTGAAACGGGGGAGAGGTTTGAGGGAATAAAATGGTTACAGAAACCAGTGGCCTCAGATTGGCCAAATCCATCTTGCATAGGTAAAGCGGGAAATATCTGGACAAAAATTCAACACAGCAAAAAATATTTTAAAAAGTAACCTCACTTCCTTTAGCAAAAGGTCTGTCCTAGAGTTTCAGGTCCTTGATTTCCTAGGCACCAAGGCAGACATCTTCAAACGAGGGTATCTGAAGTTAGACATCTAAATCTGTATTTAGGCACTAAGAGTGACCCAATTTTCAGAGGTGATGAACATCCACAACTACCACTGAAGTCACAGGAACTTGCAGAGTAGAACACTGAGAATCAGGTCACATTTAATGAGATCCCTGCATACAGACTTCGGTGCCTTACTTCAGTCACCCAAGCTTGAAAATTGTGACCGAAATACATTAGAATCTCAAAATACCAACCACCAACAGTTGAGTTGAATTCTTGATTTTATGGCACTTGGGAAGGAAGTACAAGAGGCCACATAACTCAGGAATGAGTATCTACATTACAAAGTGATGCTTTTCTCAGCAGCAAACACACAATTGAAGGGCAAAATTTGAGAGAAACTACAAATTGACTGTGCTTTTTGCTTTAAAAACAAATCAGATTAAAGCAAAATACTTATATAGTAAATTCACATCTATATGTAAATGAACAGGATACTTCGCGGTAAACAAAATATAACTTACCAATAAGCCCCTTTGCACTACTTGATGATATAGTTATATGAGAGGACATGGGAGCTGGCTTTGACTCCTCTGCTGTTACAGATGTTATGCTACTGGTTTCAGCTTCAATTGAAACATCCTTCCCACCCCGCCGCTTTATGGTACCTGTATCACCTTCTGAGTCCTCTCCCCAGTAGCCTGTTGAGGATGCCCAGCTTGCTCTGGACTGTGCTTGATCAAGGCCCTCCCTACCTTGACTCTGCCTGCCATATTTTGTGCCATGATCGGGGAACATCATCTGGTCCATATGACTGCCTGAGGCCCATAATCCTGCCCCATCGCCTGAACTATCGAAATGAACATGTCCAAAAGGAAGAGTCTCCCAGCTTCTCTGGTGTTGTATTGTCTGTATGTTGTCATGAGAACCGCTTGAGCAAGAAGTCCAGCTGCCACGGCCACTGTCTGCGGCATCAAGTGAAGCGCGATCCCCCTGATCCTGTGATAGCTCTTCTGTACTGGGAGAAGAAAGCACAGTTGCTCCAGCATACAGGCCTCTGTTCTCTGACAGTGGTGCATATGAACTAGATGTAAAAGATAGAAAGAAAGGAAGAGAAATTTTACAGTGGTATCATAAGTGATAATCAGCAAATCAGAACTGTGAAGCATTCATTGCTTTACAGACCAAGAGAATTTGATAGCTAATGAAAAACACAGTTGATACAAGTATCATCTACAGCATAGCTTTCCAATATCCAAAGTTTAATGTAATTGGTACTAACTAATGACTTGGTCAATTTTGGTACAGGGCATTCTTTTTGTAAAGCTATCCTTGACAACAAAGCACTTCAGCAGTTACTAAAAAGGTACTGATGAAAATGTGACATACTTTGGGATTCAGTTGAAAGGTTCCCCCCATGTGTAAAATAAGGATAATACTGTACTTAAAACACTTCTTGTCACAACACTAACCTGCCACAGGAGTGAGGATCACCTGTAGCATTTATAAATGCTCTAAAGGCGAAGACTCATAGACTCATAGACTTTAAGGTCAGAAGGGACCAATATGGTCATCTAGTCTGACCTCCCGCATGATGCAGGCCACAAAAGCTGACCCACCCACTTTCCCTTGAAGTCTTTAAATTAAGTCGCAGAGAATCCTCCAGCCTGCGACCCCTGCCCTATGCTGCGGAGGAAGGCGAAAAACCTCCAGGGCCTCTGCCAATCTACCCTGGAGGAAAATTCCTTCCCGACCCCAAATATGGCGATCAGTAGAACCCCGAGCATACAGGCAAGATTCTACAGCCGAACCCTTATTTTACCAGCGATGGCTCGTTAATGCCTAATTGACTAAAATCACGTTATCTCATCAAACCATTCCCTCCATAAACTTATCTAGCCTAATCTTGAAGCCAGGGAGGTCTTTCGCCCCCACCGTTTCCCTGGGAAGGCTGTTCCAAAATTTCACCCCTCTGACGGTTAGAAACCTTTGTCTAATTTCAAGCCTAAACTTCCCCACGGCCAGTTCATATCCATTCGTTCTCGTGTCCACATTAGTACTGAGCTGAAATAATTCCTCTCCCTCCTTGGTATTTATCCCTTTGATATATTTAAAGAGAGCAATCATATCCCCCCTCAGCCTTCTTTTGGTTAGGCTAAACAAACCGAGCTCCTCAAGTCTCCTTTCATAGGAAAGGTTTTCCATTCCTCGGATCATCCTAGTGGCCCTTCTCTGTACCCATTCCAGTTTGAGTTCATCCTTTTTAAACATAGGAGACCAGAACTGCACACAGTACTCCAAATGAGGTCTCACCAGCGCCTTGTATAACGGAAGCAGCACCTCCTTGTCCCTACTAGAAATACCTCGCCTAACGCATCCCAAGATCGCATTAGCTTTTTTCACAGCCACGTCACATTGCCGACTCATAGTCATCCTGCGATCAACCAGGACTCCGAGGTCCTTCTCCTCCTCCGTCACTTCCAACCGATGCGTCCCCAGCTTATAACTAAAATTCTTGTTAGTCATCCCTAAATGCATCACCTTACACTTCTCACTATTAAATCTCATCCTATTATTATTACTCCAATTTACAAGGGCATCCAAGTCTCCCTGCAGAATATCCCGATCCTTCTCCGAATTGGCAATACCTCCCAACTTTGTGTCAATACCTCCCAACTTTGTCCGCAAACTTTATCAGCCCACTCCTACATTCGGTTCCGAGGTCAGTAATGAATAGATTAAATAAAATCGGACCCAAAACCGAACCTTGAGGAACCCCACTGGTGACCTCCTTCCAACCTGACAGTTCACCTTTCAGTACTACCTGCTGCAGTCTCCCCTTTAACCAGTTCTTTATCCACCTCTGGATTTTCATATCGATCCCCATCTTTTCCAATTTAACCAATAATTCCTCATGCGGCGAAGAGCAGGTGCACGTAGTTACTGGCACTGCTGTAGACATTAGAACAATGTGGGGTATTTTCTCATCTGAATGTAAAGTATTATAAAAACAGAGGTAATATAGAAGTGGTGACCTGGAAGGAGAGAGTGGAATTCTCTCACAGAAGGGAGGAAATTTCTACAACAGATGCAGAAGAGAGTTTTTTTAAAAACGTAAATATAAACAATTCCTACCCTAAGCTGTATTGATCTGGTTCAATCATGGCTCTTCTATCAATTCTACCCACACCAAGATTAGTCTCCACAATGCTGACAGAATGCCTCTGTCTCCTCTCATCATGCAGTGACACTGGCATGGAGTCAAATGAAGAATTGCTGACAATACTAGATCTGGAAGAAATTTCGCTGTGACCAGAATCTGAAAAGTTATCCACGGTGCCACTAGGAGCCAAAGTATAACCTGCATAAGGATCAGAATAACATTAAATAGACATTCTAAATTTACAACCAAAAGACTTCTTAAAGAAAAGTTCAAGCATTAGCATAGATATTCAATATCAGTACTATTGGAGCAAATATAATTATCAAGAAGAGCAGTACTGTATGCAACAAAAATATGCAACAAGACCATCATTCAAATGTGGCTGTTTTATTTCTGAATGTAGGTTTAAAGGTAAGTGGCAACATGAAATATTTGTATTTAGAAAAGTCTGATCTCCTTTACAAAACTATTGCCAAATTTATCACTTCCTGGTGTTTTTGGCTCTCTAGAATTATATTAAAACATTTCCCTTTGTAGGACATAACACCCAGTCTTGCAGTATTGTTTATGTCTATGTATGTTAACACACACTATGGGGGGCTTGGAACATAAGAACTGCCATGATGGATGAGGCCAGTGGCCTATGTAGTGCAGGATCCTGTTTTCAACAGTGAGCCACGCAGGGAAAGGTGCAAAATACCTTTCAGTGTTACCCTCTGTCCCTAGAGAAAGTTTCCTTCTAACCCCCAATAGTTAACGTTTGCCTTTAGTCCTGAAGTATGAGGAATTATATTCCTTCCAAACCTTTAAGTATTTGCTAGAACAACTCTAGACATACATGTTATCTATATAAATATCTTACCTTTTTTCAATTCTGCTGTTTTTGGCCTCAGTTATACCTGTAACACATTCCACAAGCTACTTGTGAAAAATTATTTCCTTTTACCAGTTTTGAATTTACCAGCTTTCAAGTTCATATTATGAAACAAGGTGAACAGAAGATCCTGATCTACCCTCTCTTATAAAAGTTATTTTTTATCCTATCCCTTCTTATTCATCTCCTTTGTCAGGTAACCAATCCTAATCTTTTCAATCTCTCTTCATATGAGAGTTTTTCCATTCTCTTAATCATTCCCCTCACCTTACCAAGGGTTCTCAAACTGGGGGTTGGGACCCCTCAGGGGGTCGTGAGGTTATTACATGGGGGGGTCGCAAGCTGTCAACCTCCACCCCAAACCCCTGCTTTGCTGCCAGCATTTATAATGGTGTTAAATATAAATTAAAAACACTTTTTTAATATAAAGGGGGGTTGCACTCAGAGGCTTGCTATGTGAAAGGGGTCACCAGTAATTTGTTTGAGAGCCACTGCTCTAAACCCCCTTCCATAATTCTTCCAAAACCTTTTTGGTAACCAGAACTAAACACACTATTTTAAATGAGGATTTTACACTGAGTTAGATAATGTCATTAAAGTATTTTCCTTTTTCTCCATCCCATCTCTTGGTCCCATTCTAACATTTGGTTTACTTTCTTCACCACTGCCTGTATTTCTTTTGGACAAAAGAAGTCAAAAAGAAGCAAGTGTTTGGGAAACACCACCATTTAAAAATGTTATTGGGGATTTCTGTTGTTTGATGACAGAAGGTAAACAATTGTTGAACGCCTAATTCTGCAGTTCCAATTCCAATGTATATGTGTACAGTATAGAGAAGGCAAATTAAGAACTTCCGCTCTCTGTCTCATATCGCAATGAAATTAAGCATCTGACAATGTTTGGAAAAACTAAACAGTGGCAAATTCAAAACTGATAATAGGAAATACTTTTTCACACAGTGTGGAACTCACGTGTGGAACTCATTCTCACAGGAAGTAACTGAGGCCAAGAAAGTAGCAAGAATTAAAAAGGGATTTGACATTTCTTGTATAACAGAATATCCAGTTACAATAATTAATGATAACAGAAATTTTGGATGGGATATTAAGTCTCATACTTCAGGGTTTAAACCAATCTCTAACAGAGATCAGGATGAAACCTATGTGGGGGAGCAGATTATTTCATATGTACCTACTGCTGATTTCTTAAAGGTTCCTCTGATGCTTCTGGTACTGGCCACTGACAGTATACTGGATCACATGGACCTTAGGCCTGATAGTATGGCAATTCCTACATTCCTATGTACCATTCATCTGACCTTCACTGTCTATCTAATCCAAACAGGTTTCCAATGTATGTTCCACTTATGTGAGGGGCTGCAAGAGTCATTCCCTCCAACACAAAGTCATTTACTTTAGCATGCTCCCTCATTTTGTTTCCATTTTGAACAAACAGAGTCAAGAATACTTCGGCACTGGGGCCGTTTGCATGATAGCATAGAACACAGCAGACAATTCACACTTTGCATGTAGATGATTGATCACCTTGCAAATATGGGCCTTGATTATAGCACTGCATGTGAGATTTGTCAGCTAAACCTGAGCTGGCCATCTAATCCTTTGTTTTCAGGCAATTAACATTTTCTAGACTATGGCTACACTAGACATCTTTCAGCGGTGCAGTTGCACCGATGCAAGCTCTCTTGTACAGATGATCTAAAGCTGACGGCAGAGAGCTCTCCCGTTGACTTAATTAATCCACCCCCAACAAGTGGCTGTAGTTATGTTGGCGGGAGAAGCTCTCCCACCGACATAGTGCTGTCCACACCAGCGCTTAGGTCAATGTAACTTATGTTGCTCAAAAGGGTGGCTTACTCACATCCCTGAGTGACATAAGTTATACCGACATAAGTGGTAGTGTACACATACTCTTAGAAAGTTTATCCTAAAAGCAGTTCTTTAGGAAGGTAAATTATTAAAATGTAATTTTGTGATGAATGCCCTATCAGCTATTATTTTTATTACAAAATATTTGTATTACTGTAATGACCAGGATCCCTAGTTATTGTGCAAGGTGCTGTACAAAAAAGAATTAAAAAGATAGGTTAGATGCCATTCAAGAACATACTTTTGTATGTAAGCATGCAATTTTAATTTTTAGTTTGAAAATCACCATTAAACTTCCAAGAGATTTCAGTGGAGCTACACAGTTCATACTAGCTGAGGTTCTGTCCCTAACACTGCCAAATCTGATTAAAGTTAAGAGAGAAAACACGTTAGTTCATGGTGCCACTAAATCTTGGAAATGCTTTGAAACTTAGAACCATTTTCACTAATTGCTTTACCAAATACACAGTACTACACTTCCTCTCCATTTATCTGATCCCGATTCCTTTTTCAATAAATGCACTGGCCTTGATAGAATGTGATCAAATTCATATAAATTCACACGAGATAAAATTATGCTGAGATCTTACAAAGACTTGAGCTGATTATCAAAGGATTTTCTGCATAAGATCCTCCTCTATCTCACCCTTAGAAAAGCTCACTTCAGCAGTGCTTTTGGATATGTATTTGTACTTCTGAAGGACAGACCCCTCCAACCTTTTAAAAACATTAGCCAATTGTGCGTGTGATCTTTTTCCTTTTGGTTTTGTAAACCCCACCTATCCTATAGGTCCGTGGTGCATTGTTATTCTTGTTACTGTTCTCACTTCCGAGAGAAGAGGAGGAACTGGTTAGATCCGACTGTCTGGAGCCATAATATCTCAGCTGATTGCCACTGCCACCTAACAACAGGATGAGAAAAGAGTTTAGATATCCATTTGACAGACACAGGAGAGAGTGATACCCAGATGAAATGCACACAAGTTTCAATTTCTCAGCATCACAGTGCAATTTGGTGGGAGTTATTTCTACAGTGAAATTGAGAACTGTCCAAGCTCTATCACAAGCCTGAGCTCTTACTGTGTGGGGCTCAACTCTGACACAGATTTTTTAATACAACTTTCTCTCATGCAGCCATTAAAATTGATTTCTATGTTATTCTGAAAAGGATAGGAGGAGAAAATGACCTCGAGGTTACCTGCTATAGGAATATGCTATTCCATTTCTATAGTGACCATTTTTTTTTTTTTTTTAAATACAAGAAAGGCAAGTGCTTGCACTTGATCTTTTTTCTCTTAATTAACAACCAGAGCCAGTACAATGAAAAAGGAAACAGGACAGAAATTCATCAGGAGTCTTAAATCATCTTGTTTAAACTCATTTGCAGTTTTGGCCAGTCACACTGGACAGTAATCTCAACCAGTATATTTTAAGATAATTTTAAATAATTCCATAGAAACTAACTCAGCCAAGAAAGCCTCATTGTGCAAAGCCATGTGTCAAACTTCCACCTTGATTCTCGGGATGACTAAGGTGTTTGCATAAAGGAAATGTAATGCTTTAGTGATCTGAGCCTTTAACACTCTACGGAATATCCTGCTGTCTTGCATGGGTCCCTCTCCATCCAGCACAATTGCACAGCAGGCAGGCATGATTTTAACCTAGTAATTCCTTTAGAAATCAGCAGAGGGCTTGGTTATTATACCCAGTGATGCTCCAAGGTGCCACTATGAGCTCTGAACTTCTGCCCATGTATGCGGCCTTTGGTGGAAGGCAACTGAAGGAGACATGTTTTTCTCTGAAGTAGCAGTAAGGAGAGTTGCTTAGTGTGATGGCTCCAGGATACTCTAAACCCATCTTCCTGCGTTTTGCTAACAGGATGGCTCCTGAGGCATCCACTTGGGCACCACTACTCCACTCCCCTGCCAATCCTCATATGGCAGCATAAGTAGGAAAAGATGTCACCCTAAGGGCTTATCTAGACACACAGGTAGCGTGCAGCAAACTGTGGTGTAAATCTACATTGCGCTAGTCTGCTGTGCACTAAATGTCCGTGTGGACCATGCTACCACACACTGAAAGGGCATTTTGACTTATTCTGCTTTGAGACGCAAGTAGATCAGTGTGCACTAGTGAACTTTTAGTTTGGTAGCAGAGTCCACATGAACAGTTAGTGTGCTGTAAATTTACATCCCAGCTTGCTGTGCACTAATTGTTCATCTAGACAAGCCATTAGTCTCCAAGATACCCTCACAGTTATTTCTAAAGCCTGCAGGTTTCAGGAAAAGGATGGGAAAGTGTTGCACATCTTATACCTTTCCTTGGAGAGGTCTGTGGTGATGTGGGAGGAGAAGACAACTGTGAAGATGCATTTGATATTGTGTCTTCAGCTTGTTTCTTGTGACGGTCCAAACTTCCTTCTTCAGACAATGAAAGAATTTTCTTTAAAGCTTGTGGGGAGTTAATGCCTTTAAGAAAGCAAGCAAGCAAGCAAGAAAGTATTAAGCTGGAAATATATACACTTGTTAATTTTACAATGCATTATAGGGACACTGTAAAGATAAAATATTTATCTTCCTTGAGTTACTAATACCACTTTGAGTGAACACTTTTACCAAAGCAATCACTCTATATCTGACCTATCAGTTCTCATCCTCACAGGAAACCAGCACAGCACTTTCAAAAGACGAGCCTGGGAGCTTAAATTCATAACTTCACTAGACACTAAAAATCATGGACTGAATAGAGACACTGGATTTATGGCTTATTACAACTATCTACAACCCACTAACAACCCTTCCAGCTGCTCCCCTCCCAGCCCCTCCCTGCTTTCCTTTCCTCCCTATCACTTGAAGGGTGTTAACAGGCCACTTCACCTTGAATGTTCCCTTGAAACACGTGTTAACTACTTATGCTAAATGATCTGTTCCACCTTGTATTCAGCTATTACACTAGCACTTTTGTCAGTAAAACTTATGTCACTCAGGGATGTGCAAAAACACACTCCTGTTCAACGTAAGTTACAATGACATAAGCATCGGTGTGGACAGTGCTATGTTGGTGGGAGACGCTTTCCCGATGATGTAGCTACCGCCGCTTGTTGGGAGTGGTTTAATTATGCTGATGGGAGACCTCTCTCCCATGGGCATAGAGTGGATACATAGATCTTGCAGCAGTACAGCTGTGCTGCTGTAAGGTCTCTAGTGTAGACATAGCCTAAGGCCTGGTCCACACCACCCCCCCACTTCGGACTAAGGTACGCAAATACAGCTACGTTAATAACGTAGCTGAATTCGAAGTACCTTAGTCAGAACTTACCGCAGGTCCAGACGCTGCAGGCAGGCTCCCCCGTCGATGCCGCGTACTCCTCTCGCCGAGCTGGAGTACCGGTGTCGACGGCGAGCACTTCCGGGATCGATCCGGGATCGATTTATCGCGTCTAGACAAGACGCGATAAATCGATCCCAGAACATCGACTGCCTGCCGTCGGACCCGGAGGTAAGTGTAGACGTACCCTAAGTTTCCCAGACCTGAAGAAGAGCTCTGTGTAGCTCAAAAGCTTGTTTCTCTCACCAACAGAAGTTGGTCCAATAAAATTTTTTTACCTTACCCACCTCATCTCTCTAATACCATTTTTAATAATCTAAATTAAAAAAAATAATTTACTCCTCTCTATTTACAATATGCTGTTCATTTCTGTATTTTTCTCAGCTTTGACAATGAAATTGGACTACTCTGTTTCAGATTCCAATTCACATCTACTAGCAAAATATTGCTGTGTCTGGGTTTCCACCTGTTCATCGAAAAGATCTCCTGTAACTCGTGTTCCAGAATATTTTTTCTGCAGATCTATCACCTGGGAGATGCGTGTGATGAGTACTGGGAGATCAAAACTAGCAAATGGTGGAGCTGTACACAATCCCTCAGAGATTCCAATGTTTATTGAAAGATTACATAAAAGGACCTCAGCTACTCTTCAGTTGCTTCGGCTATTCAAAATAGCTTAGAATATCACCAAAGAAAGTGATGCGGAAGGTTGGGCAAGTGAACATCTGGTGGGGCAATGTATTCCTAGAGTTGGCTTTCTTCCTTTCTCCTTTGAGAACTGTCTCTGCACAAACCCTATACTTTGGGAGATTAGCAGTAACAACTCCTAGAGAAGACCTAGAGAGCAAAGACTGAAGAACTGCTCTCTTGAAACAGGCATCAAGTTTGCTGATGAAAAGTGCAGACTGATCTACATGTGACAGCTCTGCAAATTTCAGGGGTGGAGTTATTTTTTCAAGCATGCTACAGAATTTGCATTTGATCTAGAGGACTGCAGTGTTGCAATCAATAATCCAGAATTATTTGATTAACACAGTTTATTTGATCCTATAGACAGCAGAATCTACAGAACTAGACGAATACTACATTATTTCTTGTTCATTTGGTGTTCATTTTTTTAAATCCATCTTTTGCAGCCTAAACAATAGGTGTGAGAGACCCTAACAGCAGGTGGAGACAGAATAGAGCAACGTTTCTGGAAAATCACTCCCCGTATAAAGGGGATAGCTAGCGTATCCTGCTTAGAAACAAATTTGAGAATATGTTTTTAATTCAAATTAGATATGAAAAATTTCAGACTCCTTCATAACACTGCAACAGGATGAGCTACTTTAGCTGCCAGAGAGAGACTTGGAGAAATCGAATTATTTATAAGATATTACCAGTCTCCTGTTTCAATCTGTGGCATCCCAAACAGTGGAACTTTAGCACTGCAATAGAAAAAGATTTGGGGGAATGTGGTGGTGAAGGGCAAGTGTCAAATGAAAAAGTTAAAAGCTACAGCCCACATTTTCAAAAGTGATTAATGACTGGGGGTACTCAACTTGACATACCTTGGACAGGCCTGATTTTTGGAGGGCAGATGCTCAAACACTTTTGAAAATCAGGCCCCTTTATGGTCTCTCAGATTGATCACTCAAAAATGGAGACAAGCAAAATCATTAGTGACTTGAAAATTTAAGCCCAAGGGTCTAGTGCACCAGCCAGGAGAGCAATTATCACCAGATGGAAACAAGTCTACAACTGAAAAGGATAAGCCAGCCAGACCCCTTTACTAGGAGTAGTTTTCTCCTGTTTATCTGCTAGGAGGAGGATTTATATATGCTGTCTAAACTGACAGAGGGATAATTGAGAGCACTAACTTGAACTAAATGTTACAATATTTCACCAGTTCAAAAATACACCTGCTTGAACTATACAAAAACATTTAAACGTTTTTAACAAAACACACCCACCCACTCATTTCACTTACCAAATGGTGGGAGGTCTTTGACTGGTACTTTCTTGCGAGAGGGATAGAGGGACACAGCAGGGACCTGCAATGCTTGGTTTATTTTATGCTGCTGCTGCACCTTCTGCTGAATTCCTGCCCTAGGTGCCACTGGTGACGTTTCCTGTTTCCCAGACCGTTTGTCCCCTGGATTCTTCGGTACTTTGTAATAAATGGAAGAAACAAGGAATTAACTTCTATTTCAGCAGTCTTTAAGTGAAAGGTTCAAAACTCCTGATTTTAATTAAAAGGAGCTAAAATACAATGATTGCAGTATCCATACCTATTTAAAGAGGCAAAGGGAGGGAGAGAACTTTAATTCCTTTAAAACACATATTGTTTTTAATTATAAAATCTTTGCTGACCTTTCCACATAACAGAGCTCAGAGAACAGATATGTAAGTGACAGGAAGATATAGCCCAGAAGTTAAGTTACATGCAGATATAAGCGGCTATGTATAATGCTTATTTAATGAAAAAGCTCACATGTGTTGGTGGCTGGCTCACACTGCAGAGACAGTGTCTGGAGGCTCTCTTCATCCATTTCCAGGTCCAAGTTAGAGAGGTACTGCTTCACTTTTCGTGCCATTTGAGCATCTTCATACAGTTTTTTGGCATTGAGAAAGGAGCTGCGACGTACCCGCTTTTTGTGTCCCCCTGTTTGTGCAACATCTAGCACTGCTGCATTTGTACTGCCCTGGCTGAGAGACCTGAAGTGAAGTGGGAAAGAGGAGAAAGATAGACTTAGTCCAGCACAGTATCACTTCATAAACGGGAAACATGCAAAAGGTTCCATGAATGTCAGTCTACGGTCAAAGCTTACATGCCTCATTCCAGTAAGTCAAACAGCTATAATAGACAGAAGATGAGGATCAAGAAATCTCTTTATTTGGTTAAAAATAATAATTTATGTATAATTAAATAAAATAACTGCCTGGAACCTATTCTGCTCCAACTAGGCAATCTCCCTTCACACATCTAGAAAAGCATTCAAGACAGCTCTCTCACATAAGTCAGCTACTGAGAAGGTTGGAGCATTAAGAAAAGCTCATGCAGCAAGGCAATGCTGACAGACAACTGTAGCTGGGCTTCAAATTTAAATACAAATTATCTAGAAAGTGTCTTCAACATAGTCTTAATCTGGGTTTATAAAGACCTCAATTTCAATAGTAATGAAGAAAAAAATTTTTTTTATGCCCTAACTTGAGTACGATGAGCTTTTTGTTAAACAAATGATCAATTAGTCAATGAGGAAATAAACGTCATGCATTTCAATTTGTGTATGTATATATGGAAGCTATTTGTGGCTTCTGATTTGTTAAGAGTAAAAAATGGAGGCTGGATTTAGAGTGAAAATATAGTTAGTTGAGCTGTAAAAAACATGATACTTCAATTTTTAACATCAGTGGATTTCATCTTCATTCATTTATCAGGCATATGTAAATTAGTTGTAAATTTTAGTTGTACAGCTATCCCCATTCTATTTTGGAATTTCCTTTCTATTACAAGCCAGACTGGTTATATTAAAGTCAATTGTATTGGTGTGCTAAATAAACAACCCTTCCCCAAATCACACTCAAAAATATCTGTAAATAGTTTCACAGCTCTTGTGTTTTTGACCTCAAAAGCAAAAGCACCATTGGATTAAACTTATTGTAAGTACAAAAGGGTTAAAAGAAAAATGTCAAAGCATCAGAAAATTAAAGATAGCAAGTAGAAAAACAATGCAAATGGTCAGAAAAGAATGTTTGTCTGTGTGCGTTGTCTCCAACCACTTACCCCAAACTCCTCCATTTCTTCTTCCTGCAAGTGAGAGCCATGAAGAGTGAAGCATGGGTTTAGGAAGAGACAGAGAAAGATCACAAGCTCAGAAAGAAAAGACCAGACCTCAGGACAAGCAGTACTAGAAGCCCACAAACATTAAAACAGCCTTATCTGAGGCACACAGTCGGATATTAAAAACTCTTCTCGTTCAAATTAAGCGAGAGTGCATTACACTAGCTCTACACAAAACCAAACAGCAATCACTTCACATTCTCCTGCACCACTGATTTATGCTGAAGTTCAAATATTCCTATTTATAGTAAACTGTGAGCAATTTAGATTGTCGTATGCATTAACATTTCATACAATAAACTTTCCTCTAATACAGTATATAGTGAGATAGAATATCTTTATTCAGACTATGAATTGGTGGGATCTCATCATGGAATCAGGCAAATTGGTTGTCTGTGGGAGAATTTAAAATACTGTTTCCTCCATGGTAAGATCTATAATTGCTTTCCTTTTTAAAACTGGTTTTAAAATGTGGATACAGTACGTAACTGTGATTACCTAAAAGTGGTACAAGGTAGTGAATGAGACATTGTACATCTATAATGCTGTAATACAACCAGTGATACAGAAATTATACAGTCCAATCTTGTAACTGAAAACTCCCATTGACTTCTATGAGTGTTCCAGGCATAGAAAGAACAAGAGGCACCACAGGTGGGAAGATAATGTCTCATCTTTCATTATTTAATTTGCAATGTTTCTTTTGTTAAGGGCTGTGGACGGGCACTAGAGAATTACTTATTTTATTATTGATACTCAACTTTTTGTCTCAATCAACTGAAGCTCTGTTGAAGACAAACCTACCTAGTCCTGAACATTACAGCAGGATCCATGTTAACAGAAGCCATTCGACCAACATGACGAATTTCTTTTGCAATCATTCTCAGCTTCTCAAAATTGACCAAGCCTTCCACTTTTGAGTCATTTCCTATATTTCATAAAAAGAAGACAAGTAAATAGTAATGGTATCAGCTACTAGGCTGCAAAATCCATTTTCTGTGGAGATAAAGAACCAAGCTATTTTGCATTTACCTTCATGGAGGAATGTAAGGTCCTTTTTGATAACAGGAAAGAGAGGAATAATGGGAGGCTGTAGGTTTTGGCTGTTCAGGACATTACGATATTTTGCCATGTTCCTAGATGGATCAAACAAGTCTTGAAGATCTTGAAACAGCTTCTCATATTTGCTTGGAAGTTTTTCCCAAGTAGTGCGGAGCCTTGCAACCGGTGCCAAATTCAGGCCACTGAAAACAGTTCATTACGGTTTTGTTTTGTTTGTCCAATTAAATACAAACTATTTAACTATTTACAAACTATGCAAACTTAATAGAAAGAAAACTGCAACACCCAAATATAAAACTATACAATTTTGTGTAGCAGAAATATCATATCCCATATCGGGCAAAGTGTTGTAGTACAGCAATATACCAATCAAGTGCAAATATTAGTAAGCAAAAATTGTATTTTGAAAATGTGCATTATAAAATCTATACAATAATTCTGTTATGAAAATGCATATCTTAAAGGTATGACTTTATATTAACTATAATGACTGATGGAATCTATATAATGCAATATACCCAGATTGGTATCTGCCTCCACTATAGAGGCGTTGTCTGCCCTTTACCATGGAAGTTTACAATCTCTAGGTATATCTGGACTCACGGTCACTCCTGGATTCCCAGAGTGTGTCAGTGACCAGGGATGCTTATCTCCAAATCTATACCTAGTGATAGTGCTAAGACCATTTCCTTTGACACAATCCATGTGCCATGTCACCTCCAGATGGAATTGCTGAAATAGACTTAAGGATATACAGGAAATACTTAAGGATATACAGGAGCTGGCTGAAAAACCCGTGGTCCACTCCCTTAGTGCTGTTGGCAAAGGGAGTACTTTACACCAGTGGTCCTGACTAGCTATTCACTTCTGGCTGCAAAGGAGGTACTGATATCAATCTATAATGTCAGCTATTATTCAAGTCCTAGCTAACTGACAGGCTGCCTCTCACCCCATATTCTGAAGCAGGATTTAAGCTCAGCTGAAGTGGCTGAACTAAGTACCTAGATTTAAATGCCTCAGGGGCACTGACAGATTCCTGGCCAGGGTCTCTGATTTTGGAGAATTTTCTTCCCTTTCTGGTCTGATGGGGTTCAAATCCACTGACCTTCAGGACAAGTGGCAGAGATGATTTTTTTTTTTTTTTAAACAAAGGCTTTTGCATGGAAGGCTAATAACGATATATGCCAATAACCCTTTTTTGTAGCCTGTGATATTTACATTTCTATTATTATAGTGTTATATTTTTTTATTTCTTCAACCTGAAGTATTCTGAAGAGTGCAAGAGTGTTTAAGTATTTCTTTAATACAGGTACTAGACATTTTCTACTTTTACATTCTGTAATTTAAAATTAGAACATAAGAATGACCATACTGGGTCAGACCAAAGGTCCATCCAGCCCAGTATCCTGTCTACCGACAGTGGCCAATGCCAGGTGCCCGAGAGGGAGTGAACCTAATAGGTAATGATCAAGTGATCTCTCTCCTGCCATCCATCTCCACCCTCTGACAAACAGAGGCTAGGGACACCATTCCTTACCCATCCTGGCTAATAGCCATTAATGTACTTAATCTCCATGAATTGATCTAGTTCTCTTTTAAACTCTGTTATAGTCCTAGCCTTCACAACCTCCTCAGGTAAGGAGTTCCACAGGTTGACTGTGCGCTGTGTGAAGAAGAACTTCCTTTTATTTGTTTTAAACCTGCTGCCCATTAATTTCATTTGGTGACCCCTAGTTTTGATATTATGGGAACAAGTAAATAACTTTTCCTTATTCGCTTTCTCCACACCACTCATAATTTTATATACCTCTATCATATCCCCCCTTAGTCTCCTCTTTTCCAAGCTGAAAAGTCCTAGCCTCTTTAATTTCTCCTCATATGGGACCCGTTCCAAACCCCTAATCATTTTAGTTGCCCTTTTCTGAATTTTTTCTAATGCCAGTATATCTTTTTTGAGATGAGGAGATTACTTTGGGGATTTAAAAAAAAATTAAAATACCTTAATCTGAGGAATTTTATAACAAATTTCCCCCAGTTGGATTTTCTGCACATGAAATACAAACCCCTAAGAACAGACAACAGTAATACAGTAACCCAAATTCAAAGAACCGCATTCTAATTACTTCTATTGCTTTCTTCAGCTCCAGATAGGGTAGATAATAGTACACTCTCCCACTGGGAACAATTTTTCTTTTGTCAACAGTTTAAGCAGCTGATAGTACAAAACTACAATCAATAATATACCAAGACTCAATAAATACAGGGTACTGAGCACCTTCTATGAAGTAATGCACATCCTAACTCCCACAGGAAGGGGCGAGGTCAAATAGCACTTCATGAGATGAACTCAGTATCTTGTAAGGATCAAGCACCAAGACAGAAAATACCACAAGCCACCTGCTTTCTTATAATTGCAAATTCTTTTTACTATCCACCCTCCCCATTACCTTTCCCACAGGCACAACCACAAGAGTAGAACAAGGCGATATGCAATCCTTTTGATATCCTTCCTCCATGCAGCTGCTGGACTTATTCTCATTCCTGGACCCGCTTAAATTTTTTATTTTTTTCTAAGTTTGACTATCTCTAACTTTGTCATCCTTCTCAAAATTCTCTTTCCTCCCACGCCACACAATTTCTGTATTTCCCAATTCCTCTAGTTTCAGTTTTTATAAAGGTGGTCGAGTTCCAAGGATTATTTCAACAAACATTTTAATATCAGGATACAAGATTCTTGGGGGAAAAAATCTTTTCTTATCTTTTTTAGGAGTGTCCAAAGCTGACGGTAATAGTATTAGTCAGCTCCCTTTCTGTTTAATGCAAATTTCTATTCAGTTTGAAGTATTATTCCTCAGTAATCTGAACTGAATTCACAGTAAAAAAAAACAAAACAAAAAAAACCCCACACAAAACTTCCCTTATTTACCTGATAATTGCAAACATGGAGTTGAAGTTCTTGCATTCCCTGCAGTGCAGTGCTATCTTAATGAAGTGTTTAATGATCTTCATTCTTTTTAGCTGGTTGGTTTCTCTTAGAATCTCAGATGCTACCCAAAATGTTTCTTGGTTTATCACTTCTTCAAACTTTTTCAAGTTAGCACAACTGGTTTTAGATTTGAGTTTAAACAGGTCGTCTATGTACTCTGTGGGTTCAATGTTACGAAACAGCTCAAAGTTTCGCATGGAGAGCTGAGCAGCCATCTCAACAGTACTGAGCTGCAGTAGGGAAATTTGACTTTCCCGCAGTAACTCCTGAGCATCTTCATCTGAACACAATGTTTCTGTCTCCATGTTGTTTTTCAGATAATACCTATAAAAATCAAATACCAGAAGAAAATTGATAGCTAAGATCATCATATACTAGAGAAAAGTTACCGACTGAAATTAGTGTAGTATATGCTCTAACTAGCTTAGAATAGTAACCTTGAAGTTGAAATATTTCTGGGGAGAAAACAGACTGTCACAAGTTTGCAGATACTCATATGCATTAGAATTCTTATTAAACTGACATAATATAAACCAAAGTCTCACCTGCCACTTAGCTGTATCCTATCAGCAAGCTTGGATAGCTGATCCGGAAGCCTCCTTTGCTTGATTACACCCTCTGGAGTGACAGAGACTTCACACAAAGAATATGCATCGGGAGTAGCAGTTACAGCAAACTCTCTAATCGCCTGAATGACCACTTCCTTTGCTGTTGTGTCCTTACTAATCATAATATAGCGACTTTGCTGGTCTGCCTTGAAAACCCTCAGAACTTGGTCTGGTAAGTCTGAAGAAGAAAAAAAAAACAAAAAAACCCACAAATGCAGGTCAAAGAACAATAAAAGTGATGACACCACAGGAGTAGATCTGCACAGTTACTTCTGACATCAGGGTCAGTGTGTTTTCATTCTTCTCCCCTTTCCTCTCCTGAAATTTTTTACAGGACATAGCTCCCAACTGATATGCATCTGGTGGGTCTAACCTGAATTTAGACCCGAAAACTTCATCTACAAGAGACCATCTGAAACCTACTAATATGGCAGAAAGTCCCAGGCTTAAGGACTCACTTATGGAACCTTTAAAATATTAGATGAGTGAGACCTGCATAAGATTTTGTGGATGTAGCAGATTGATTTGGATCCACTACAGAGGATAAGCCATGCAGCTTGGAAGTCTGGGTTTCTCTGGTCTATAAAACGGAACTTCTCCCAGTCTGGATTATATGCCGCTTTTAAATAGACTCTGCTCCCCATCCCAAGTCCTCGACTCCTATACTGAGAGCCCAAAGAGTGTGTTTGTTTTGTTGCCTTAGAAAGTTTTGGATTTCTGCAAAAAGTGAAAGTGTTAGTGCTGAGTTTTCCTCCCCACTACCCCAAAAATGGAACCTCTTACAGGCCATCAGAGCAGCACCTGCAAGGAAATGGATAGGTAAGGAATTGGGTACTCACCTTATGCAGAAACTGGAGTTCGAGATGTGTGTTCCTATGGGCTCTCCAGTTCAGATGTGCTTTGACTGGAGATTTTTGGTAGTACTGTCCATTCGGCCTGCACATGCACTCTACACATCCTCATGCTCTGCACTGAGTATATATAGGCCTGCACTGGTAAACTGCCCTCAGTTCCTTTTCCACTGCTACGTCCCATAGAAGAAACTTGGAAGCAGAGGGGAAGGAGGGTGGTAGAGGAACACCCATAGGTACACACCTCGAAGAACTTAAATTACTGCCCAAGGTGGATAATCTCTTTCTTCTTCAAGTAGTGTTCCTATGGGTTCTCTACTTCAAAACAAAAGGAGGAAACTTCAGAGTCAAGTCCAATACTGAAGACAAGACTGCTTTCCCAAGGACAACAGCTAGAAGAATAAACCATCATGTGGTTCATGGAAAATGTATGTATTGAAGACAAAGTTGCAGCTTTGCAGATCTCAACAATGGGAATGTCACAATGGTAGAGACCCCCCTTGTGGAATGGGCTAATACCCTATGATAACAAGAAAGAATACATCCAGAAATCCATCTGAAAAGTGCTTGGGTGGAGATTGTGGACCCTTTGGACCTCTCAGCAATTGATACAACAGTCTTGGAAATTTTCTAAATGGTCTGCTTCCGTCCAAATAAAAGACCCTCATCCTCCTAATGTGCAGGGTATGGAAGGCAGCATCCTTTGTCAAGGTGTTTCTGATCCTTATTATAAGGTGCGAATTTTATGTGCTACTGTTCATTCATTGCTTCCACAGCCAGAGTTAGGTGCAGGACGTGAAAATAAAAATTCAGGGCTCTTGGCTGGGATGTAATATTCTTTTATCAGCATAATTGCATGTTGGTGGTATCACTGCCAGAGTTTGCCAGATAATTTTGCTAGGGTCTAGTAGGGACTCATTAATTTGCAAGCTAACATTAGCTGAAAGTGGCAACTAAAGAATATCCGGGAGCTTGACTGCAACTCTCTGACATCCTCTAGAGGGACTGGTAAAGAGTCTGCAATACATTTAATTAATTGTTTGAAATCATCAGCCAGAGAAAGTGGAGGCAGCATAACTCCCTCATCTGAAAGACATTCATTTGCAGAGAATCATCCTTATCTGCTCCGCCTCCTGCTCTTCAAGGGATTCCTGTACCTGAGGTAATGGAGCAGGGATAGATAAAGTAGGAGAATGTCTCTTTCTGTGGTCCCCACATGAAAAACTAGGGACTCATGAGAATTGTTGTCGACCTGGAGCCCAAGGATCTCAGTATGGCCACTGAGGGGGTCAATAAAGCATGGGAGGTGGCATCCAATGGTGCTAGAACCAGTGCACAGGGCGTGGGTTCATCCTGAATATAACTCTTCTCTCTCCCCAAAACAGTCAGGAGGGAAGTCCCTTTGGTAAGTAGAGGAATCATGCACTGAGATTTGGGTGGCTGAAGAGAACTCCTCCTCATGTAAAGGAGGAGCTCTGCCACTCTGAGGGTACTGGACGGGGGGAGGCCAGCTCATCTTAAACTAAGACAACCCTGGAGCATCAGGTGGGTTGGTAGAGGGAAAGGTTCTAATCAATGCAGAGGGCATAAACTACTTTGGTCAATCTTATCTGATGGAAGTAGATGGTACTGATGAAGACTGGCTGGGAGGAGCAGAGATAGTACAAGGAGTGCAGTAACTAGAGTTCTTCGAGATGTATATCCATATGGGTGTGCCACTTAATGTGTGCTGACACCCCATGCGGTACCCAGAATGGGATATGAGATCTCTAATGAAGTTTTACTTTGAGGATCCCAAGGCTTTCTCGAAGCAGACCCCTTATGAGGAGAATGAGTCCTCTTCTGTGAGTCTTCCCTAAGTCCTCCAAGGATATCTCCTGAATGTGCATAGGTGGCTGTGCAGATGTTGACGGGGCACTATTTTCATTCACAGGCTGATGTTTGGGGTTGGGAAGCGGTGGTTGAAAGCCGGGGGGGGGGGAGGGGGGTGACTCCTAGTAGCCTGGATCGGAGGCCATCTGGAGACAATACTTCATCATTAAGTGCTTAAGTTTTATTTTCTGATTCTTCCTGGCTCTGCTTTTAAAAGCTGAGTGGATGATACACTTATGAGAGAATGTGTGTGTCCCCCAAGCAGTGGACAAATGGGGAAAGCCCATCACTGACAGGGACAGCTTCCCGGCAAATGAGGCAACATTTGAAACCCGGATATCCTGGCATACTCTGGGACAATGGGGATCTCGAACGAAACCCCGCCTCCCCTACAAAATCAAGGAAAGTAAAGGAAATCTAAGACTAAGGACAAGATTTGAATAGTAAAGTGAGCACACTAGCACTCTGTCTCAGGCCAAGGCAGCTGAGAAGACACAGAGGGCTGTTTCCCCATGCAGCCCTATCTGTCTTTGGCACGGGCATGAGGCTGCAAGGGTGCAAGTGTGGGCCAAACAGGCAGTACTACCAAAAATCTCTGATCAAAGGTGCTTGGGGTATAAGCACACCTGCAGTGAGAGATCCTACTCAAAGAAGAACTGGCCAGTTACATATGCAAACAGATTTGCATGGACAGTTGTAGTAATACGAATGCAAGTTGCGCCTAACTTTTTTAAAAAATCAGCCCCATTCTCTTACAGTATTAAATATATAAAACCAAACATACATAACATTTATGAATTGAGACCTGCAACTTTATTAATTTTTCATGCCAGTGTTTTATAATTAGGAATTAAATACATTCAATCAAGGGAAAAAGGAATAAATCATTCAGCACTCAAATATTTATAAGGTATTGTTTAAATAGCTGAGAATACAATGGTTGTACTGGGATTTTATTACTTTTTTAAAAAGTAAGAAAGAGAGACCTCCAAACTAAAACCTTGGATTTGAATATCAGTATAAAATTGGTGGGAGATTGAATCTGGAGATGAACTCACATTTTATCATTCTGGCAATTTCCAGTCGAAATAGAATATAAAAAGCAAAGCTGTAGAAAATCTTGCAGCTCTTCGCCACTGGACTTACTATAAGGGCACAATAATTCTGTCCCCCACAGTATTTTTCATGATAAAGGTAAGCACTTCCACTCTAATCTTTTAACTGACTGGGGAAGTTAACGTATTTTTCAGAGGTAAATAAGCTTTGATATTTGTGTGCGTGTCATGGATTTAAATTCCTGCTCTGTTTTTCATCAAAGTAAGAGGAGGGGCAATTTGTATTTTTATTCTGAAGGACATAAAGGTCATATGAACAACATGAAAACAGAAAGCAAAAGTGAAGTCTCCTGGATCTACTGCCAAGACTAATACTTAAATAGACTGATACTGATAAACCAACTGCTAGACAAAAACATTTTCTTTGAAGAAAAGGAATCTTATTTGGCAGCAATTCAGAGAAAAGGGAATTTACTATTAGACCTGAATGTGCACTACATGTATATTTTGTAAAAAAAAAAACCTACAAAAACACGTGTATTCATCAACAGAAGTGTCGAGATAAAAACAAATATTACAGAATGTTTTCCCATTATTGCACGATGTTACCAAACTAGTCAATTTAGGGAACATGAGAGTTCTTCTCTCTCATACATGGCTTGTTTTATATAGTGATATACCGTGATCACTACTGGGATGTGCACATTTATTCACTATTTTGCAACTTGAAGAACAGCAATGAAAAAATATTAAAACTGACTGATTACCTCATAATTTACATATTCATTGGGCTAAATTTAGGCCAATTCAGTCATTTCCTTGAATTTCATATCCCAACTACAATGATTCAGTAATGCCTTTATGTAACCATATTTCTAAGCCTATTTTAAAAATTATTAATGTATGATAATCAAAACAGAGAACTTAGTTGCTATGCCAAATATTCAGGTATCCTAGACCTAGACAAATTGCAAGCTCACTCCACCGGACTCCTCGTTGTTTTTGTGGATACAGACTAACATGGCTACCCCTCTGATACTTGTTTCCCTGGAGAGTGAGGGTCCAATATGCTTTGCACATTACTAATACAGTCCTTCTGTGAACAGAGGCTCCTTCAGAAGAAGGCTTTCAGGGACAGAGCATGTTTCTGTAATTTCTGGGTTGCTCTGCCATCTTGGGCAGGAGAAGCAGTCAAACCCTGAAGGAGTGCCTCAGAGATTCGTCACTGTGGGAGAAGAAATGTCTCAAATAATGCCCAACCCATTAAGAAAGAAAAATAGGCAGGAAAAGGAAAAGAAAGTGCTCAATATACTACTTTGAAAACCCTCCTAAAATAAACATTAAACAAAATGGAAGTTCTCAACTATTTTACTGTGTGCCACTGCAAACTCAGCTCCTAGTGAGAGCCCACTGATTGCACTAACAAGCCCCCTTTTGCTCAAGAGGAAGGTAACCTGCTCTTTAGGATTAGAAGAGTCAGCATGAAGAACAAATACCTGATCAGTGAAAAATTAAGATCCCTTCGTGTTCTATGCTTCTAAGGCTCAACTAAAATACTTGTGCAGGCTTTCTTCACCTTGTGTCTCGATTACTGCAACACCCTTTTCTCTGGCCTTGACAAATGCCATCATGCCCCGCTCATATCCATTCTGAATGTTGCTTTAAAGATCATTTCCCCAGCCTATCATTTTCACCATGTCAATCTTCTCTTTGCCACCACTTCATTATCACATTAAACAAGCTGCTTGTCTTCCTTTTCAAGGCCTTTCATGGCCTATCCCCACCTTTCTATCATCTCTCATTCACTATCAAGACATCAACTCCCGCCTCTAATTGCCCATGATGCCAGCCTCCATTGCCCGCTTGCTAAGATCTGCAAGCAAGCAGACTTTTTTGTGTTTTTTCCCATGCTTCCCCTGACACTTGGAGGAGTTCCCCATAAACATCAGCATACCCCAGAAACATAAACCATAAACCAGCAAACATCAGCAGTTCCCCATAAACATAAAGCTACCTCATTATCCTCCTCAAAACTCTCCTCTGCCATGATGCCTAAAAAAATCTTCATAATGGTTAGGCCACCAGTGAACTGAGACCACAACATTTCACGATGACCAATACTGTCTCAATGTTTCCTTGTATTCTCCTGTCTATATTTATCTGTTGTCTCTTGTTTAATACTTAGACTATAAACTCTTTGAGGCAGAGATTGTCTTTATTCTATCTTTGTACAATGCCTAGCACAATGGTTCATGACTTGGGTTCCTAGGTTCTATGATAACATAATCACCACCCTGGCTTACTCTTACCACAATTTTTCATGTCCAATACAGGTCTGATCATCATCTAAGCAGTATCACATCCTATATAAAAAGTGTACAGGATTTTGAAATTAAAAATGCAATCTAGAGCTGATCTTGATCCGAAGCCTCAGATCCAAACAATCCCAAACTTCGAGGAAGTTCGGATCCAGAACTCAACAATGGAGATGACAATTATCTCCATGATGGGACAAATCAATGCCTCAGATCTTAACATCCCCTAACTTTGGCAAAGACGTATCCAAACTGTGTGGCTTGATCCAAGCCCATCTCTAGGTAACACCACATAGAAAACTAAAATAACTGTAAATCTTTCCATGCATTTAGAAGGTACTATTATTGATTATGCCACTAAAACATAGTTTTAGGTTAATGTTAGGGAAAGGGAGAGTGTCTCTGGGAAACTGTGCTCAAGATCTATCCGATTGCTTTGTCATAAGTGAAAAACGACATTTCAGTTTCCTTTCCTCCATTTGCTCATAGGACGGTTGCATATGAGCAAAGCCAATGGACTAGCATTCACGGTTGCAAGGGGCACAGTCACATTCAGATAATGACATGTTTCATAAGGTATTGTTGTTTTTTATAAATTAATCATGACTTCTTAATTTTACTACTTGACAGCTTTTATCATTTTTTCCCCATCTTTCCCAGAAAGAAATTGCACTGGAGTACTGGGAAAAGCCTTGCCTTGTAGATAAGAATCTAGTCTACTTGGAGTTTCTGTCTGAAGGTAAAGGGGAAATTAAAGGTGATAGACAGTTAAAAATCATAGTATACTCATGAATCCCAATAGAATACAGCCATGAGAGCAAAAGTGTTATGGAGTATTTGACCATTTAAAAATAAACTGCTATTTAAAAACAAAAACAAAAAACCTATACAAAGCAGGATATAAAACAGATTGTTGCTGGCTTCAAGCTTCTAGAATGGGTGTTTTATTTTCCTGAAGACAACCCTTCCAAAATGTTGGTTTTCAAAGCTTACTTGAACAAGTAGTTTTATGTTCCATCCTGAAGCATAGTCCCTAAAGCCTTAAAGGATGGCAACTCCCCAAGGCTTTCCCTTTCTACTCCAATGCATTCAATTTTCCGAAAACTGCCCGTGTCCCCATCTTTTATTTAGTTCAAGGTAACATCTAAATTAAAAACTGTAAGCTTTAAATTTTTTCAAGTCTTCAAGTACACTGAAATTAATCAATGGCTTGTGTCTATAACCCAAATATTCCTAAAACCCTTAAGATATCTGATCTAGTTGGAGGGGTTTTGTTTGTTTGTAGGGTGTTTTTTTTTGGTTGGTTAGGAAAAAAGCTAAGAATTGTTTTAAAACCATTTGAAGCATATCTGGACAAGTTTTATTATAATAAAATAAATTACTAAGTAACAGTCTGTGATGCTGTATGATTGGAACGTGACCATTAATATTGCCCCTGTCAGACAATTGCAACAAATCTTGAACAAAGTATATCATGTAAGGTATCAATGGAAAAGTTATGACTTGCTGACTTGCTCTAGGATTTTTGCCGCTCCAAGCAAAAACAATTTTGCCCCCCGCCCCCCATTTTTTTCTTACCCCACCCCCGGCCCCGCCTCAACTCCACCCCTTCCCCAAATCCCCAGCCCTGCCTCCTCCCCCCAGGCTCTCAAGCCTAGGAGGGAGGGAGGGGGAGAAGTGGCGCGCGCGCCGCGGCCACTCAGAGTCTCCCCCTCCCTCCCAGGCTCTCAAACCTGGGAGGGAGGGTGAGCAGCGGCGCGCGAATCAGCTGTTTCGCGCGCCGCGGCCACTCGGAGTCTCCCCCTCCCTCCCAGGTTTGAGAGCCTGGGAGGGAGGGCAAGCAGCGGTGCACGAATCAGCTGTTTTGTGCACCGTGGCGCGCGAGCGGCAGCAGCGGAGGTGAGCTACGGTGGCCGGGGCACATTTTTAGGGGCGGCAGGGGCGGCATTCTGGCACCGGCCATGCCGCCCCTAAAAATGTGCCACCTCAAGCACCAGCTTGTTTTGCTGGTGCCTAGAGCCGGCCCTGCTTGCTGAGTATGATTATCCTGTTTATATGCATGTATAATTTTTGCATCTGAAGTTATGAATATTGGCTACATAGACCTATATTTCAAACATGTTTGCTCCTGGGATAACACCCACAAGGTAATTTATATCCAGTCTGGCCAGCACATTGTGAATGAACTATTCAAGTTGATGGCCCTTTAAAGAACACTTACATCTCATAATGGGCCATAGAAGAAGATTGTCCCCACCCAGTAGGCTTCCGGTGGATGCTTTAGCCAAAATATGGGTAATGGCTCCTTCTATGAGTCATCAAAGCATGCAAGGGCATGTGACTTGCTCATGTGACCCTGGATGCCATCTTGTGCCTGTATTTTTTCCACAAACTAAGACTGAGAGCATCCCCTCCACATGGGAGACGGTATAAAGGACCCTGGAAGCATCTCCTTTTACCTCTTTCCTGCTCTGATCTCTGGACTATGGATTTACACAAAAAGGAGCATATTGACTATGAATTGAGGGCCTTCCAACCTTTTGGAAGTTACCTAAGACTTTACAAGCCAGCAGTCTGTAACATCACTGCTAAAAATCAGATCCAAGAACTTTGAAATGATTGTGTATATATATTCCTTAACCATTTTAACTCTCTCCTCTTTCTTTTCTCTTATAAATAAACCTTTAAATAGTAGATACTAAAGGATTGGCAACAGCATGATTATTAGGTAAGATCTGAGTTATATATTGACCTATGTGGCTGATATGTTGAGATTAGAAGGACCCTTTATTTCATTAAATTAGTTTTAAATAACCACTCATCATAAAGTCTAGTGTCTGAGTGGTGAAATGAGTACTGGAATGCCCAAGGAAATTGCATTTCTGACTTCTTGTTAACTAGTGCGGTGAGACAGAAGTTTACTTTTATACTAGACTGGTATATCTAATGGAAGAATAAGCACCACTTTGGGGTGAGTCTGTCCTATTTTTCAGCAGTTTGTACTGAATCTGGTGTCCTCAGCTGTGACCCACTGAGGCATGGTGACACTTTTTGTTTTCCTAAAAGTCACTGAGGTGCTGCTATAATGCTAAAGCTAAAGCATTATTCCACTGTTCAAGTCACATTTATCATATCTAAGTCAAAAGCCTATGAATACTTACTTTCTTTTTTACACTTTCCTTAGCTCTTCATATAGCTGAAGCAGTTTAAGAATTGTGCTAGCTTCCATTTCACTGCTTGAAATTTATTTGACATCTATGAGCCACATACTATTACTACTACGATTACGGTGATGCCTATAGGCTGGGAGACAAAAGATTCATTGTGCTAGGTGCTACACATACATATGGTAAGAGAGAGACAGTGTCCCAGAGAGTTTATAATCTAAAGAGACAAGGCAGAGCAAGATTGGGAGATTGTCCCCAATTTAAAGATGAGGAAGTGAGGCAGAGAGATACGAAATGACTTGCCCAAGAAACTCTATGGCAGAAACAGGAATTGAACCCTAAATCTCTGGAATCCCCATGCTAACTTCAAGACCATCTTTCCTCTTTAATGAATTTATTATAGTCTACTTTAGTATATGGTTTGTGTGTGATATTTTAGCTTACTGCAGCCTTGTACAAATTACTGCCTACCAGCTATGTTTGTGTAGCTAGAAGACAAATTAGAATATACCATGTACCTGAAGTTTACACTGGTAAATAAATGTGTATATATATATATATATATAAAATCCTGAATTACAGACAATACATTCCACATACAACAAAAATATATACATATTTGCCTGGAGTTAAAATAAACTGGAGCAATGACACAAGAAAGAACTGTATATTAATACAATACATGATCAGTCTATAGGTTAAAACATATGTAAATACAAATTGATGGGTAGATCCAGAACAATGAGTACCTAAAAGTAAAGTGTGACTAGAGGAAAATCAGAGGTAAGAGTAAAAATAGTTGATGCTCACCTGGAGTACTATTGAAATCTAAGATGCGGTGATGTGACTGCAATAAATCTGGATTACTGGATGACAGGGTTCCACTGACAGGTAAAGCAGGAGGAATGTGTTTGGTCTGCCTCAGTCCTACAATGCTGTCATCCTGCGACTGGCCAATTCCAATGTCACTGTGCCAAGGATAATGAGAAAATAAGAAATTTCAGAACTTAAATCTTCAAAGCTTTAGTTATGGCTACAGTATTTGCCATTTAAAAATTAACGGTCCTCAAAAAGCAGTAGCTATCTTATAGTTTCCTCTACGGTGCATTTAGCCACAGTATCCAAGTGCTATATAACAATAAAATTGCTATATAACAATAAAATTAGATCTGCTTACCAATAACCAATGAGGATTCTGCTCTTTGCCCTTCCTACTTCTGGGAAGATGGCTAGTTTTGTTATCTCAGCACTTTATTCAGGGTGGAGAAGATTTATTAAAAAGGGGTAACATGCAGTGCACTTTAAAACCAATCAGACTTTGGCTCAGTCTAATCTCCTCTTGTAACTCATTCCAAAAAAGATCCCCTCATCCCAGAACAATATTTCTCCAGCTCTTAGGCACTTTATTTTTTTGTGAACCGCATTATTCCAGAGGAGCACAACAGTGTTAGCAAGTCACAGACGGAGAGATGTCATCTAATGATGGGTACTATTGATGACTTTGAGTGCAGGAAGATGAGCTTAATTGGCAATGGAAACAAATTGGAAGCAGTGGAGGGTGTAGAAGCCAGGGTAATGTGCTCTTGATGAGGAGCCAAGCTCTTGAGTTTACATACAGGGATGTAGCTGAGAACTTCAAATACAACATTTTGGTGGGCAAACTTTGAATGTTTAATGACAACCGTTGTAGCAGATGGAAATATTTTTTATAATTTAACAACCAAAGGCCAGGGTTTTCAACAGTGAATTCCTAACATTAGACTTCTAAATCCATATTAGGTTCCTAAATAAATAAGTCAGAACTGCTAGATGCCCAACACACCTTTAAAAATTAGGCGACTAAATTAAAGTACCTCAGGCACTCATTTTTTAAAATCTTGGCCAATTCGTCAACAGTCAAACAGAAAATCGACATGGATACCATAGGAAGCATTTGACTCTTATCTATTACTTACATTTTCATTTAGAGTTGCCATAGCACATTTAGCCATGTCATTTTGTGCTTAAGTACAAGTGTTTTGCCCAGTGCACGCAAGCCCCACTTTCTTATGGCCAAATCAGTATTTTGATGAGATACCTCCACACAAAGCTTAGAGTGCTGTGAAAAGTGGTGATAGTAATTCAGTAGATAATACTCTTTCCTCTAAGCCACCACTCAACAATATTTGGTAGGTTGCTATCACACATCTATGGTGCTGGATGTGCTGTCTTCTTTAAAGTGCAAAACCCAAGAACACAATCACTTCTGGGTGATAACTTCCCGCAGTACTTTTCATAAGAGTCGAGGTGTTAACATCAATGTTTTGGCTACACTCACACTGAGGTAATGACACTTTGCCTGACTAAATGCCTCTTGCAGTTTCAATGAGATACTGCATTCATTTTTACTTCCTGTCAAACTGTTTAGTTTTACTATATAATGCTAAACAGATACTGTATTCCATACCAGATATGGCTTCCCTTTGGTGGCTGTTGTTCTTAACTATGGTGTTGTCAGGATTAAATAGGTAATATTTCTAAAGAGTCTCATATGAAAGGTTATATATGAGCAAAAGTATTCACTTTCTTTCTTATAAAGAGCCTAAACTGATTTTTTTTTAAACTACATCAAAACTTCTGAGATTTGAACTATTATAAACAATAAGTAAAAACTAGGAAAATCAGACTTAAAAATGGCAATATTGCAAGATCCTGGGTGCCACAACATACTTTCCCCACTGTTGTGCAAAATATTTTATTTGGGTGTGGTGTTGGGAAGGAGGCTTGAAGGGAAAAAGCAAATGGATTCCCATTCCTTTATATATTCTTTTATTGTGCACTGAGATACTATTAATATAGCAAGACACAGCAATTGGAAGAGTGCACATTTCCTGCTTGGATAGCAAAGAAGATAAAGAGGTCTTTAAATATATCCCTTCCTACCTTTAAATAGTAGTTTACCATTTAATTAACATAGGCAAATGAAATGCTTCAGTCCTCTTTATTTGTGGTTTTCAAAAATAGCAAATGAAAATTCTTTAAGTGCCCAATGACAGTAAAATGCTGTTACTTATGACGATATCTAAACCAGAGGCTTTCAGGAAGTGGAACATATACATGCTGGAAAGGCTATACCTACCCAACCCTATGTGGAGATCACACATTAACAAAAAATTGAAATGTCAGTGGGTTTTGGGAACATACATTGCTATACATAACACAGGGATTAAGACTAGCAAAGGGGAAAGGATTTTAGATTGACTGTGTTGTTTTTCTGACTCTTACCCAAACAGTCCCCTACACGGGAATTAGCAAAGTGCAAGGAGGAAGAAAAAAAATGGAGAAAGAAAAAATAAGTGACAAACTAAGAGAAATGAATTTAATGCAGTAAGATTAATAGAGAACAGTACAAACTCCAGCAAATGATGTGTCTGGTTCATCAGAGAACTAAGGGGCACAAATATGCAAGAATGGTTATATAGAGAATGAGAAATAGTTAAGAGTCAGATAATATTAAATGAGGCTCTTTTTATAAGGATTTACACATTCCATTTCATCCACAGGAATCAAAGATGCTAATTTCTACTGTAAATCTTATTTTAACACAGGGACTGGAAGGGTGAACACAATAAAAGACCATTAACTATCATTACAAAAGATTACCAAGCATTACTTCAACAGCACACATTGCTTTTAAAATATCTGAAACCTTAATTTCAGTGGCCTACCTCCATTTTCAAGACAAATTCATTTTAAAATTATACACTATTTGCATTTTATAATTTGTTCATTTATAAAGCAAATAATGTTGTTCTCTCTCCCCTTGCAGCCAATAGCATCTTCACTAATTACATAGTGTTTGTTAGTTTTTAATACCTAAACATTAATTGAAGCAGTTCTGTTCTCAGTTATTACTACTGAAGTAAAAAATCTGAGCGCCAATTATCCTCTCCATTACTGTGGGCAGAAGCACAGCCTTCCTATGGGATACAGAAGAGAAAAATGGTTCTACAATAGGAAGTATTGGTTCCACTGGATCATCTATTCATCTGGGACCCCACAAAAGCTCCTTGGCTGGAGACGTGGACGGTTGGTGTTTCATTGTTCTCATCTTCCTACTCCCTATCTTCAAGGGTCACCATTAGGCTCCCCAGACTTCTACTGAGAAAAATTGGAAGAAACTCCCATAAAACAATGTCCAACTCATTCCTCAATTGGTCAAACACACAGTTGTTTACCAGCACAACACATTCCTTTTATCTAGAATCTAAACACACCATTTCTTAAAGGCCCCATGCCAGTCTATGGCAAGAGAGACTGGGGGGACCAAATTTAGTCTTTGTGTAATCATGTCCAACTCCACTGAAGTACCTGGGTTGAAAATTTGGTTTGGGGATGGTAATTTGATCTCCCACATGGTAGTGTGCAGATCACATTAGGCCAATGGGTTGGAGAAATCTACAACTTGTACAGCTGCTATGAGTCAATTGCAAACAATTTGTTTGCCTACCTATTCTCGCTAAAAACAAATTTAGCTCCATAAGATACTGCCTTGTTAATATTAAACTTAGCAGAAAATTCTAACTGATGTAAAACAATTTTTCAAACCTGCAGTGCACTGATGAGAACAGAAACTTAACATCACCATTCCTGATGCCAGCATGTGTAACAGCTGCGAATATTGATAGGAGAATTGTACCTTCTCAACCCTGGGTTTGCCCACAACTGTGAAACTCCATTCCACCAGACAGACCAAATCTGCTATGTTACAAGCAAGATGTTTGCCACATTTTTGCAACTGCTTTTCCTGAGAGTAACTCAAGAAGTAACTCAATGTGGCTAAGGAGACAGAAGAAAAGGAGTACATAGAAGAAATATCAAGCACACACCACAACAGTGTTTAGGAGGAAGGGATGGAGAACAGTCATATAAGCTTGTATGCTTATATAGTATTAACATTCTGATACCTAAGGTGATGGGGACATACACAAAGTGGGCAGGTACTTTTCCAAAAGGAAGAGTAACCAACCCAAATATCTTAGTTAACCAGGCACAGTTCATAGAGAAAAGAACCACCTACATTTTTGCAAATTTAACATTTTTGTCTTAACAGATCTATATCCTTCTATATCAACAATTCAACACTTTTAAAAAACACATTTTAGAGGAGATTAAGAAATGCTCACTTGTATGGTTTCTGAGGCAGGATACTGATTCGAGTTTTGTCAAGTATCTTCTTTAGTTTGTTTCTCCCTCCAACAGTGTTGGCTTTACTTTTCTTATTTACTTTTTCTAGTCCTATCACCTGCTCCACATCAACAGCAAGGTCTGGGATAGAGTAACGACTGGCCTTTTTAATATCACCAATTTTAGGTAGATGGGGAGCACCATTTCTTTTCTCCTCTGACAATCTTGTTAGAAGTTCTTTAAAAACTGCACAGGAAGAAAAAGGATAAACAGCGTATTTTAAAAGAAAATTCTGAGTACGAAGAAAAGTATAAAGCACCATGCCAATCTTCTGTTAAACATTATAGAAAAGTCTGCTCAGCAAATTCTATCAATCATTTAAAAACAGCCTTAATTTTAATGAAAAAATGTTTACATACTCATTTTAAAAATCTGAACAGAATATCTATCCTCGGTCATAATAAAATAGAAGCATACAAGTAAAGGAGCCTGATCCTACAAGGGCTTACTGCTGGGTATAGTGCTGAATCCCCAAAATAGTCCTATTGAAATCAATGCACTCAGTCGTAAGGATCAGACAGGATCAGACTCTAAATTATTAATTTCTGACGGAAGTGAGAGATGATATCCATGTACCACTAAACGTTAGATGTTTGCGACTGGGATTTGCAAGTGGGGAAAATGAGTGAGTAAGAGTTCATTTTTTCCATAGGTAGGCTCATATGGCTCGACTGCATTTACTTTGGGTGAGGACTGAAAGAATGTGAGCCAGGCCAAATACAAAAAGAGAAGGCAAAGACAAATGAAATCAAGACAGATCATCCAAGTTCCAAGAGAGGTCCGTATCCAGAGGAATGTTTGTGTATATACACATTAGGAGGTCAGACTAGAGGATTACAGTGGTTCCTGTTGGCCTTAAAATCTCAGAAAGTGAGAGTATAACCTCTTCATATGTGAGATAATTTGCATTTTTTACAACTGTAATGTAAATTAACCTAAAAATTAGTTGTGTTTTCTCTCAGCAATTTCCACTAAAGATAATTTAAAAAAAAAATTGTGTTATAAAATGCTTTGGGGACCTAAAAATCATTTTGTGGTCTTCCCATCCCTAACTTAAATGCTTTAATTACTAATTTTTCTTTCTTCATTATAAATTACTTCCACACATTATGTGTACATAACACTCAAACAAAACTAAAAGATTAATCTGAAAGATTGAATATAGGATTACTAGAGTAAAACAAAAAGAAAAAGGTGCACTCAAACCTACCAAATAAGTTGGTTTTCACAGTGATAGATAAATGAGTATTATTTCTAAGAATTTCCATGGCTTTTGACAGCTGAATGTTTTCAAAGTTTTGACCATTCACCTCCAGTATCTAAAAAATGTAAAAACGACAATTTACTATTTTTATTTAATGACAAACAGAAACATGAGAATCTCTGTCTCAATGTACAAAGATGTATGCAACAAGTTACATGGTAGCTCTATATGACAGCACTCATGGGGGAAAAAGGGAATAAAATAGCTCAACCAAAGACATTGAAATTTCAAGTATATACTTGATAAACTTTAAAATTATGTACCTGGTCACCACGTTTCAAGCCTGCTTCTGTGGCTTTGCTACCTAAATCCACACTGTCAACAAAGATTCCAAATCCCTTTTCTGACCCTCCCAGCAAGATAAAAGGCAAAGGGGCTTCTCGAGATGGCTTTGTTAATGTTATCAATCTTCGTTTAGCTTTAGCAGCACATGCAATATTTAATAGCCTCAGATGTCCACCCATTTTCTGCAGGGGGGGAAAAAAAGTAGCATAATAATGACATAAATATACAGAATAGCCTGAATACTCCTCCTTCCCAAATTCTTTTCCTTACAAAACCCCATTATTCTTACCTCTCTTTCCAAATTGTTCTCAAATTCCTCTAGAAATCGAGTCATAGCAGGATCTCCTTCAAAATCATTGAAGTGATTGTTCACCCACAACAATACTACCCGTGTAACCTGTAAGTCAATTAATAATATAAAACTTTATCCTGGTACACATTCAGAGAACAATTCTATTTCTAAAGCTTTTAAACAGGTTATTTTCCAGTTTCCATGTATTTTAGTTGTGAAAACTGAGAATTTTGCTCAAGGCCAACTCCACTGACACAACATTTTACCAGCAGGTCACCAAGGAGACGTAAAATGAGCAAAGACCTAAAAGTTCTTGGAAAGTTCACAGTTGTTCAAAATGGTAATGCTGGTTACATCAAACTTGTCAGAGGGTAGAAAATTAAGTCTGCATTTACATAGTTCACTGCAATTCCTGACATGTATACAAACATGAATTGGTGTGAAAGCCTTTCTATGTATGTGTTGTTGTGGCAGTTGTTTATCAATGAGCTATACATTTCTTGCATTTTAAGAGAATGGCAACTTCCATAAGGAGGCAGGGTTTACTCTACTCTATTTTAAATCATTCCATATTTTATTCTCTAGCCTTTAGACAAAAAAGCCATTAACTTCATAAGGAGTGTGCCTCTGTAAGAGTGTGTAAAATAGGTCTTTACAAAAGGCAGAAGAGATAAATTAACTTTACTAGTGAATGAATTTATTCTTAATTGTCATCTTTACAACAGAGCTTGGCTTGCTTTCTTACTTTATCTTTCTGACTTCCCATATTTTAAAACTACAATTTAAGACTATACTACAGAAAAGACTCCCTTATGGCAGCACCACTATAGCTAAACATCTGTCAGGAATTCAAGTACAATACAGCTAGCTGTAAACTTTTACTCTATCCTGCAACTTGACCTATGAAGTTTCAGTCAGCAGCATTTTCCCCCCATTGATTTAAAACCAGATTTGGTTCAATCAACATATTTTATGTTCTTAAAATGCAAAATAGTAACCAAAATGATGACTGTATTACTTCTGTCATGTTGACAAAGTGAGTTACTGAGAAAAAAAAAATACTAAGCATCACCAATAGCAGCTTTTCATTAATAAAAACTTGTGCAGATTTTAATCATGTGAAGACAATACAACTGCCATGTACTTACACAATACCAAAGCCACTTTTGTGTTAATGATCTGAGATTAAAGCATCTACAAATAGACCTTGACATGAATTGGAGCTGTATGGTCTATTGTGTTAAGGATTCTCAGAGTCCTCAAGTAGATTCCTACTTATCTACAAAAGCAAGCAAATTTACCATAATAGCTCAAATTCATAACACTGAGACTAATTAACTATTTTAGGGGTTCCTAACAATGAGATAATTGCACATGTGTGCTGCAGTTCCTAAGCAAACGATGTGGGATAAGGACAGGATTGTAGCCTTAACAATCCACAGCCATGCTTTTCAGATTTATTTTTAAAACAAGTCACACTTACAGGTGGGTTAAATCTTTTTGAAATTTTATGGATATATAATTCATTGTTTTAACTGAACAAAACTTGGCATTTCTATGTTGTAAATACAAGTAGCCACAGAATCTAAGGTTTATTTTTTTTAATTTGAAAACTATTGTACAAAAGCATATAAGAAACTGCTTTACAAAATCTTTTAGAACACTAATCTAAATTTTAGTGGTTTTATTTTTTATTCGGTGTGGCATGGTCGGAGGGAGGAGGAGGACAGAATCTGTTGAGCTGAAGATTTCACAGCTTTCCTTTCTGACACTGAAGTATAATCAGCGCCTGTGGTGCTCCATGATTTCATGGAATTACTTTTCTATCCTGCAGAATGGGCCATTTACACAAAATTCCTAGTTCTATTTTAAGGCTTGGAATTTTTTTTTTTTTTTTAATCTTCCCCACCTCCCTGTTCAAAATTTGAGCTACTCTTACTGCAATGTAAGCCATTATTTAATCTCACATTTGAAGAGATTAATATGGCAGCTCCAGGTCATCATAAACTGCATGTTTTAATTTATTTTTTCATTAATTTATTTTGGGAGGGGAGAAGAGTTATACTCTACTTATTTCATTAAATGTATTTTATATTTTAAATGGCTATTTAAAGCTTTTTTTTATCTGTGTTGAATGAGGTTAGATGGGAAGAAATTTTATATTGCTTTCATAATACTAAACAGTAGTATGCTAAACTATTATTGGACAAGAAAGGACAAGTTTCCAGTATCAAAGTCGATTTTTTTATGAAAAGGTTATTATGCAGAGTATAACAAGGACCTTTTATTAAAGGGTTTCAATTTATTTATTAGAATAAATTTAAATGACAAAATGTATGGTTACAGATTAGGGGGATAAGTATGTAAGACAATGCACATTAAAAACAATTGTATAACAATATTTTTTTCCCTTCAATAAATATAGAGGAGGCAACAGAATGAGATAGAAAGAAAAAGGGGGGAAAGAAGAGGGACAAGACATATAAGTGTAGGTTTGGGACAGAGAAGGAACTAGTGTTGAAATATACTATAATGACAATCTCAATATAGAAATCACAGTGGATGTCGTAAGTTACTGACAAAATAGACATTGCACTGAAAAGAGCTGTCTACTGATGGACAAAAGGGGTATACATTAAAAAAATCCCTATGTTCGAAGAACATAACATAAGAACGGCCATACTGGGTCAGACCAAAGGTCAATCTAGCCCAATATCCTGTCTTCCGACAGTGGCCAATGCCAGGAGGGAATGAACAGAACAGGTAATCATCAAGTGATCCATCCCCTGTCGCTCATTCCCAGCTTCTGGCAAACAGAGGGTAGGTACACCATTCCCGCCCACCCTCGCTAATAGCCATTGATGGACCAATCCACCATGAATTTATCTAGTTCTTTTTTTAACCCTGTTATAGTCAAAGAACATTAAGGTTGCAAAGTCAAGCACCCAAAAGTTACCAAAAATTGTTTTGTGCAACCTTAATTCACCCCCCTTGTACCTCTCTCCCCAACTGGCTCCCAGTCCCAGTCTCCTTAGCCCAATTCCCAGTTCCATTTTCCATCTCCTCTCGTCATGTGTCCAGGCTCAGTCTGCCCTAACTCCCAGGTGTCCCTGTCCTCATCTACTCACCTTTGCTCCTCTCCCTCCAGGTCTGGCTCTTGCCCCCTCTGCATTTGAATAGAGAACCTTCCTCCTCCACACTGTCTGGGCTTCAGTAGGTCGTAGTTACTGAGCACTCAGAAGAGATGGGTTCATTGTTTTCAATTCTGGTGCCAACTGCAGAAAAAGTCCTGCTCAGCCCTGGCCTGGAGCTCACTCAGTGCAGAGGGAATCTTCTGGGAATGTGGCATTGGAGCTTGAGCAAATCATACTAAAATTCTGGGGTGGATTTTCATGGGACAGCAAAAGCCACATCCCTCACATGAAGGCCGACCAAATTTCATGGCAAATTTCAAGTCCCTGTTCTAAAGTTGTGCGGGGGGGGGGGGGGGGGAGGGGGGGGGAGGAGAGAGAACGGACGACTAGACCCGCTTAAAGAAAAGTTCATCCTAATTTTTTAACATGGGCAAACAATGTATTTTCTCTAACCTCATTTACAGAAACAACTGAACTGTTTTAGTTGAAATTCTTCCTCCCCCACTTACCCCCGCAACCTCCCCTAAAAAAAAAAAAAAAAAAAAACAGCCTGAGGTAAATATCTGGCATACGCAATTTCACCCAAACAGTTAAAGTTTGGCAAAATTATAAGCAACTGAAAACAGGATTTTATAAAGTGAAGTACTGGGCAAACTTAACTGTAAACAGTGTTATCTGCCCCATATATAATGGACCTGATTCTCCAACTTTATACTCTTGATTTCAATGGAGCTACCCCAATTTTCACCATGTAAAGTGAAGGGAGAATCAAGCCTGGTGTCTTTCTGCTTTTATTTATATTTAAGAAAATTGTTAGAAGAAAGTGTTTGCCAAATTGCATTAAACCATTATTGTGCACAGAAAACAAGGAAATATTTCCTGCTATAGATTTAGGCCCTAAGTTACCGCAGAACTATATTGGACTGCCCCCAATATAGTTGGGGGTCGGTCCTGGGGCCGGTTTTCTTCAACATCTTTATTAATGATCTGGACAATGGGATAGATTGCACCCTCAGCAAGTTCGCGGATGACACTAAGCTGGAGGGAGAGGTAGATATGCTGGAGGGTAGGGATAGGGTCCAGGGTGACCTAGACAAATTGGAGGATTGGGCCAAAAGAAATCTGATGAGGTTCCACAAGGACAAGTGCAGAGTTCTGCTCTTAGGACGGAAGAATCCCATGCACCGCTATAGGCTGGGGACCTGGGGATTACAGTGGATGAGAAGCTGGATATGAGTTAGCAGTGTGCCCTTGTTGTCAAGAAGGCTAACAGCATATTGGGCTGCACTAGTAGGAGCATTGCAGCAGATCGAGGGAAGTGATTATTCACCTGTATTCAGCACTGGTGAGGCCACATCTGGAGTATTGTGTCCAGTTTTGGGACCCCCACTACAGAAAGGATGTGGACAAACGGAGAGAGTCCAGCAGAGGGCAATGAAAGTGATCAGGGGGCTGGGGCACATGACTTATGAGGAGAGGCTGAGGGAACTGGGCTTGTTTAGTCTGCAGAAGAGAAGAGTGGGGGGGGGGGATTTGATAGCAGCCTTCAACTACCGGAACGGGGGTTCCAAAGAGGATGGAGCTTGGCTGTTCTCAGTGGTGGCAGATGACAGAACAAGGAACAACGGTCTCAAGTTGCAGTAGGGGAGGTCTAGGTTGAATATTAGGAAAGACTATTTCGATAGGAGGGTGGTGAAGCACTGGAATGGGCTACCTAGGGAGGTGTCCTTAGAGGTTTTTAAGGCCCGGCTTGACAAAGCCATGGCTGGGATGATTTAGTTGGTGCTGGTCCCGCTTTGAGCAGGGGGTTGGACTAGATGACCTCCTGAGGTCTCTTCCAACCCTAATCTTCTATGATTCTATGACTATTGTCTACTGAAATACTGAGGATTTTAAAAAGAGGATTGATACTTCTACAACCAATTATTTAATATACAGAGTTGACTGAAGTATGGGTACATGAGTGATAAAATACCTCCCACGCTCCCCCTTTAGTGTTTAACGGTAGTGCCTTACACTTTTTTAATAACTATTTGCCTGATTTAGCATACATTTTCTACAACCAACATTTCCTCATATACTATTAGCTGGTTGTTCGACCAAATCTAGTTATTCTGGTTTAAAGCTACAAATATTTTTGTAATTTTTATTTTTATCTTAATAATTTGTATTTAAATACACATGAGTTCACAATCGTAAGTTTTAAGTAGTCATTTTTTCAACCTTATCCCTGAGGCTAGGGTCATTGAACCACTCCAACAATTTCTTGCCCACTTCCATTGGGCTGGAAAGAAAGGTCCTGTAGGTCAAAAGGAAATCCTCTATAAATGTTGGATCCACCACTGAGTGCTCTTCCACCAAATGCATTGTTAACCTTTCTGATGTTCCCTATAACAAATAAAAGCTTAATTATTAACTAGCATGAATGCTTTTTTATTTTCATCTAACATCTTGATGGTACACTAAATGTAATAGTATCATTAAGCCTATCTAGTCACCAATGTGTTAAACAATAAAAAATAGCTTGACCATTGCAATAAAGAGATTGATAAACTTTACTAAATTAAAACAATCAAAGAACCCTGAAATAACAGCAATTTTTTTGTGTTTAATTTTGAATAGCTTTTTAGCTCTTTTATTTAAGAATCTTTGGAAAGCTTGTATTTCAAATATATGGCTGAACTAATTCTGGACTTGGGTCACCAAGGAAGAGCTCATACAAATCTACAAAGCATCTGGTGGTTGTTGTGTTTTTTTTTTTTTTTACCTTGATGACAATGTGACCCTTTCTTGTTCCAGTGCGATCAAGCTCCCTGTGCTCCTTCACCATAACAATCTCCCCCTCCTCTTCTACCTTCTGCATGTTTTTTTCCACTTGATTGAGGATGCGGCAGTAATCTTGTTGGGCTATGCAGACAAACTGGAAAGAATCATCAGGCATAGACATTAAAAGGTACAGATTTCTGAGACCTCAGAAAACTGTCTGGACTTAAAATACAAGTATTCTATGATTACTGAAGATAAAGTAACTTCTCAGGCCATGGATGGCCAAAATTGTCTTTCTAAGAGCTCTGCTGTAGTAAACAGCTGAATAAGCAAGTGTGATAATTCCACTATAATTTTTGCCTCAGGAGAGTGCAAGATTCATCGATTCAAGATGATTTAATATCTCCATAGAATATTCATATAGTTGCATTTTCTCCGCCAATAAAAGTAAATCCCACTTGCAAATTTTTCCTCAAGGAAACCTCTTCCTCCTCCTCCTCCTCTTCAGGGCCATTTAAAAAGGGAACAACGGAAGGAAAACCCTATCCATAATTATGGTACCACTATTGCTATGGGTAAGCGAACTTTCACTTTTATTCTTTGAGTAATCATAAATATATTAAGCCAGCCATTAAGAAAATTCTACCATTCTAATTTATGAGTAGCATAGATACACAGAAAATAATTATCGTATATACTCTATCATAAGCCGGTTCATTTATAAGCTGACCCCCAAGATGGATAAGTAAAAATGGAAAATTTTTATAGCCCGCTCATAAGCCGGCCCTATAATTCAGGGGTCAGCAAACTTTGGCTCCTGGGCCATCAGGATAAGCCGCTGGTAGGCCAAGATGGTTTGTTTACCTCGAGCGTCTGCAGGCACTGAGGTAACCTAAGTAAACAAAGTGTCCCGGCACGCTAGCTGCTTACCCTGACGGGCCGGGACAGCAACTGGTGGGGAAATGTTTTGGTGGTGGGAGAAGCTGGAGCTCAGGGGAGTAACCCCTGTGACCACCCCTCACATGACCCCACCCCTAGCCACACTCTCCCCATCCCATCCCTTACCACCTTACCTGGGGAGGATGCCTCTGGCCTGGCTGGAGCTGCTCCGGCAGGCCAGTCTGGGCGGCGCAGCCACAGCATGTTCCAGAGGCCTGGGCCGGGCGGCATGGCCGCAGCGTGTTCCGGCGGGCTGGGCGGCGTGGCCACAGCCTGCTCTGGGGGGCGGGGCCGAGTGGCACGGCTGCAGCCTGCCAGCCCCAGAGCTGCAGCTGCTTTGGAGGCTGGGGAGAGAGCAGCATGGCCCCGCCTCTTCCCTTCTGGCTGTGCTGCCTCTCCTTGCTCCCTCTGTTGAGGGGAGGGGCTGTGTCCCACCTCTCCCTCTCTATACCCGTTCATAAGCCGACCCCCTTCTCTGGTGCTTCCCTTTTTTACTAAAAAAAATTCGGCTTATGAATGAGTATATACAGTACTTTTAGATGAAAACATTTACATTCCAACATGGATCATTCCCTTTCAACATAAGACATCTATCTGTTTAATATGCAGCATTTTAAGGGAAAATGCCACTTATGAAAGAAAGCAAAAGAATCTCAACTTATATTTAAGCCAGCAACAAAAGTGCTATATAAATACATTAACACCACTAGTAATGCACTTGGATAATTTAGATATAACCCTTTACCCTTTACATTACATTAGTCAAAATATCAGACCGTGTCCACTGGACAATAGGCATATCTCCAGAAATTCACTACAAGTAAAATAATTTGACAAATGGTCCAAACAGAACCATAAATCCTTTTTCCTTTTAGACCCAGATGTTTTTCTCCTGGACTTTTGGTCACATAAATCCATTCATGCAGTAGCTGTGCATTTCATTTTATTACCTGGGGATGTCAAGCTCTAATTTGAACTAGAATAATTTTTTTATGAACAATTACCAAAAACTGAACTGACATTTCATTTGCAATCATATTAACCAAACATAAGGATACTGATAAATTATGCTGCTTTTTCTTGATGGGTCCTCTGACATTGTGTGTTTGAGACTTCTGATTGATTGCTTTGATGAACTCATGTGTTACCTTTATATTTTGCCCCAATATAATTCAAAATGAATTTAGTTTTTTTCAGGTCATTTCGTAATTAATATCAAATTTCCAGCACACACTACTAAACAGAATACTGTATTTCACCTTTGTCAATGAACTATTAGAAATGTGCTCAAAGACATTGCCCCAACTCAGCACAAAGCCATTCTTGCATTTAAAATGAAAGAAAAGAAGGAAACTGATTTTTGAATAAAATGTATTGGAGAGAAAATATCCCTGTTAAAATTACTCTATAAAACAATTCCAAGGCCTGTCTCTGCACCCTACCAGGTAAACTTAACATGAACTCTGCCACAAACACTTTTTAAAATGCAGGTACGTTGTAAGGACAGTACTATATAATTTATAATTGTGTTTTGCAAATATATATGGAGTAATACTCTACCTGGCAGTCATCCACTTTGGTTCTCATCACTCCTTTCATGTATTCCTTGTCCATGGTAGGGGAAACACCAAAACTGTTTCCCATACACAGTATCTCTGTTCTTCCATCAGGATATGTCACTTCCACAGAACCATTCAATATAACTGACCAGGAGTCCAGCTAGAAATCGAACAGTGCAGGATAGGTGAAAAGAACAATCACCTACTCACTTAGCATTTTAGCATGGTACTGTATAAACACTATTCCCAGAATTGCTTATACATTTTTAAAAAGTTAGTTTATTTTTAGCAACTATTTATGAAAACAAGAAAGGAGGAGGATGAACTAGTTTTCCTGAAAAATTATAATTCCTTCCATCTCTTTAAGGAATCTAATATTTAGCCTTTAATAAACTCTTGGAATTATAAAACCTATACAATTCATAAAACCCTTGGCAGTATTTAAATCATACTGAAAGATCAAAAATAAAAAGCATTTGAAATCAGCTCTGATCATTAACAATACATGTGTTTGTATAGCCTTTATTGAGAAAATTTTCCTAAGTTCTATTGCATGTATCTTGTAAATTGATCTGGGTGTTTAAACTGAAAAATCATTTGCAAATTGAACTGAATAAAACCATAATCAACACAACACAAAAGAGGCATACAAACAAATTACTTCCTAGTGCTGCTTTCCAGCAACTAAAAATTAATTTCCAAACTTCAAAAAAACAGTTTCCAGATTTTTTGACGTCTGCACAAAAGAAGATTCAAAGCAAATTCCACTGACCTCTTCCCCATCATTTAGTACTATGGTTCCTGCCCTCTCCACAACTGCAAATACCATCACAGCACAAAGTTCTCTCCTCACTGACATTGTCATGTTGGCAAAAGCAGGCAACTGATGCATGAATTCCAATAGTTGTTCTGTAAGAGAAAAAAAGCCCACTGAGTCATACACATCAAAACAACAAAACTAGGTAAAGGCAGCTCTTCAGAGAAATGCTTTAGTGTTCTTTAAGTTAAACTACTGTACAATGCTGTCTGTATACTGATAAATAATAATGTACAGAGAGCTGTTATAATTACTTGGGTTTTTTTGGCGACAGACAAGCTTATTATAATATCAATGAAAGATCTGTAAAGTAAAAGCCAGTATAATGAAAATATTGTAATGTAACCATGTGCCTTGAATACATCCAATGAAATCACAATGACTCCACAGAGCCATTGTAATAGTTCTATTAAAACCATGTTAGGTTCTTTTAATCAGAAGAAATTAAGTTTTACGAAGTATTTTTGTGGCAGTATCCTACACTTAAGCTGTCTACAGGACACTTGGATCCAAACAACAAAAAAGTATAATATATAACTAATAGAAACCCAATGTCCAAATAAGGACATTTAAAGATATATTAAGGCAGGGGTGGGCAAACTTTCTGGCCAGAGGGCCACATCTAGGTATGGAAATTGTATGGCGGGCCATGAATGCTCACAAAATTGGAGGTTAGGATGCGGGGAGGGGGGCTCCGGCTGGGGTATGGACTCTGGGGTGGGGCTGGGGATGAGGGGTTGGGGGTCCAGGAGGGTGCTCCAGGCTGGGACCGAGGGGTTCGGAGGACAGGAGCGGGCTCAGGGCTGGGGCAGGAGGTTGGGGCGCGGGAGGAGGTCAGGGCTGCAGGTTCCGGGCAGCACTTACCTCAAGCAGCTCCCAGAAGCAGCGGCATATCTCTCCTCCGGCTCCTACACGGAGGCACAGCCAGGCAGCTCTGCACACTGCCTGCGCGGCCAATGGGAGCTGCAGGGGTGGCGCTTGGGGCGGGGGCAGCATGTGGAGCCCCCTGGCTGCCCCCACGTATAGGAGCCGGGGGGGCACATGCCGCTGCTTCTGGGAGCCGCGCGGAGTGAGGCAAGCCCTGGACCCCGCTCCCCGACTGGAGCAGGGCAAGCCCTAGACCCCGCTCCCTGGCAGGAGCTTGAGGGATGGATTAAAATGTCTGGGGGGGGCCAGATACAGCCCCCGGGCCACAGTTTGCCCACCCCTGTATTACGGTAATAAGATGAGAGACAATTTCATAAAAGCAGGCAAGTTCATATTCTTAACCTTAGACAGCCCTTTTGGGTTTAGGTTTTACAATGATGTTTGCTATACAATCTCACACAATATAGAAACAGGACTCTGTTCAGAAGGACCAGTTAAAAGCATGGTTACAGTAATCTGAAGTGACTCTTTCAATGTCCTACTCTTCATGGGTAATCAAGTTTTATCTGATCCCTTTATTAACAAAAGTAAGCCTGTACTCCTTTTTACTCCTGTTAGCACTGCTGAATCAACACAGACATGAGAGAGTTGGATTCTGTCTGATCTCAACAAACAATTCTGCTGAGGATTCACACATGTAGCACAAAATTCTGGTTTTAGCCACACCTAAGCAACCCCAATAAAGAGACAACATTTGAAGGAAATGGTCTTGCACAGGTATAACTAAGGGTAAAGAATCTGGCCTGAAATACTTGTGATAACACATGGGCGCTCCCAGAAGCACAGGGAAGATCGGACCCAACTCCACAGGTCTCCTCCAACTGCAGGAACCTCTGAAGCTACTGCCCAATCCCAGAGCGAAGCAGGGGGAGGCACCCGGAGGTGGGTCTAGTCTTCCACCCCCCTTCTCCTCCCTCCAAGTGGCTCTGCAGGGGATGGACAAGTCCTGTTCCTCCCCAGTCCAGCCGGAGATAGTAGCCCCCTTTGGTGGGGCGCTCCTAGGAACAAGGGGACATCGGATTTCATAGGGAAGGGCTTAATTTCACGGTCCATGACGCATTTTTCATGGCTGTGAAATTGTTAGGGCCCTAATTGTGATCAACAGGAATTCATTTTCATTGACTTGATATGCAATTAGTATTTCCATTATTGTGACAATTTTTGTTAATTTCAAAATTCTCTAGAACTCTGTGAAAGCCTTTTCAGTCACCAGAGATTCTTACATGACACACAAGTCACTGGTGTCAAATTACAATCTGCAGTCTCTCAGCTCTAGCAGACTACAAGCATTAATATTCATCAATAGCACATTTATTTCCCCTTTTTTGTCGCACCCACCCTCTTTTTTCTTAAACAAGCATCTGTAATATATTAACTTGTAGGGTTGCCAGGTGTCCAGTTTTCGACCAGACTGTCCGATCGAAAAGGTACCTGTACAGTGTCTGGTCAGATATACCGATAGGACACCAACAGTCTGGTTACCATGGGGGATTGGGAGAGGCACTTGGTCATCAACCCATGCCAGCCCCTGCTCTGCCAGGGCTACTTCCTACCTGCATCTGATGGGCAGACAGGCTGCAGCTCCTATCCTAGCCCAGGAGCAGAGGGAGCCCATCTCGGTGAGGGGGGGGGGGGGGAGAGGTGGAGAGGATCAAGTGATGAGGAAGGGGGAGGGAGGAGAGCAGTGAGCAATGGGGGAAATGGGGAGAGATAAGAAAGCAGGTGTGGGACCTTGGGGGAAGAGGTGGAGCGGGGTGTGTGTCTCCAGTTTTCAGACATTAGAAAGTTGGCAACCCTATACTTGGGAACCAATAGCTTAAAAAAAAAAAATCTAACAACAAATTCAAGAATCCCATTTGTACTGTGGAAGAAGAGTATCTTAAATCATATCTTGCTATTTTCAAAACCTTGTGCTCCAACTGAATGTTTGCTTCTCTTTTAGGTTAATAGTATATTTTTGTGACATTAATTTTCAACCTAAAATCTATATCATGTCAGTGGTGTATCTAGTTTAAAATTAAATTGAGTTGCTTCATTAATTTTGTTTTCAGCTTAACTGTTATTGTTAGCATGATTATTTATTCTAGTTATCCAAATGTAACCTGTAAAATCAGTCATTTGGTATTTTAAACAATTAATTATTTCACATGAAGTTAGATATTTGTTACACAGATTCACTCTACTAAATTTGGGACTGAGAAACAAGTTAGAACATGTTAAATAATATTAGAGTGCCCCGAGGCTCAATTTCCCACTCCCTCCTGCTAGTTTTCATGCCAACTTACCAATGTCATCATCTGTCCTGTCTATTGGGTCTTTCTCCAGGCAGTCTCTAACAATATCCCTGCTCATCAGAGGGTCTGACGCCCTCTCAATGTCTTCTTCATCATCATCATCCTCAGAATCCACTGCAGTCTCTGGTAACCCACTCAGATCCATATCACCAGCCTCACTTTCTGTGGCCTAAATACACACACAGATAATTCAAATTAAAACATTCAGATGTGTCCTCTAAAGCCATTCTTTTCCACTTAAAATATGTAAATGAAGTGAATTTTACTCTGCTTTGTGGAAGATCAACAAGTCAATTTGACATACCACTTTTTGTTCTGATTTTTTCCTTCACTATATTTCTAAAAAAGGAAGACAGTAATTTTTTGAAACAGAATGTCTTTGGCAAGATTTAAGATTGGTCTGAATAAAGAACACATTTATATAAACATGTTATGTGCATTTTTAGGAAGCAGGTCTAAGGAGAAGAAGAGGACAATTTAAATTCACTAGGCCAGTTCTTTACAAAATGACTAAAAATGTAAGTTGTTAAATAAAACTAATATTAGAGATCTCCAAAAATTAGTGTTTGCAGGAACCTATCAATGTGGTATAAGTAATACTGTCATTAGTTCACAGAGAATATTGGTATCAACCAGTACTATCAAAATACCACTAAAGACTAAAATGGCTACTGTCTGTCTACATAGAAACTGTGTAAAAAAGCTCAGCTATGAAGTGGTGAAGCTAAGGTTTTTATTTATAAGTATAAAGGCATACGAATTTACAGATGTGGAAAACATGTGAAGTCAGTGCTGGAGCACCACAGAGGGAATACACAGAATATCTGCCAAATTTAATCTGCTTTAGATCCTATGAAAATGAACAAAAATCCAGCCAACACACAACTCGAGGTCATTAGTATAGGACCTAGAGGTAAATACATTTTAATTATTCAATTTTAAGACCAAACATTTAATAAATCCCATAAACATATTTGCCTGTCATTTCAGATTGAGCTGCTTTTTTCTCAGAACTTGATTTAATGCCACAGCAGCTGCTAAACCTCGCTTACTGTGATTTTTTTTTTTAAGAAACATAAGCTGCTAATGAGAATATTCTAAGCCACTGCTTCCCAAATCAGCACTCTCCGCCCCAAAGGAGTGTCAATTTCAGAGATTCTGGAGGTCAACAGCACAGTCAAATGCATTAATAATAATAAAAAAAAAGAATCTGGACACAGCAGACTTTACAGTTGTGATTCTCAAAAACCATCTCTTGTGCAAACAATGGGCTATACATTGGAAAGAACTGAAACTGTTCTCCAAAAACAGCAAAAGGGGAGACAGCACATAGCTGCCAAAGACAAACTTATGTTTGTCTTCTATACATCCTCACCTTTATGTCTATGTGGTTTTTTTTTAACTATTTAATACAAACAGTATCTTCTTTGATAAAATATAAAGTAAAATAAAATCATTTTTACTTAATTTCCCTCTCTTCTGATAAAAAAAATCAGTCTTGGTTTAGTGAGACTGCCGAGTATAAACCAACGGTACATTTTAAAATGGCAGCCGGGTGGCTCAACAGCTTGTTACACAACTCTGTAAGAACCTCTGATTCTGAAAGTGTCAATTCCGGTTACTGAGCCACTGACTAATTAATTGGTCTGATTTGCAAATCATGATATTGCTAGCAATTGTCATTCCCACTGGTCAGGACAAGGTTATGTTTTTCAAAAAGCATCATGGTTGACATGGATGCTAAATTTCAGTTAACTCTATTATACTAAAACAGAGAAACAGGAAATATTCTGTTACTAATTGATTATTTAAAACCCCTAATATCACTGTAATAATAAAAAAGCAACTGATTTTTGATGGATCACATGGTGCTCCAGCCAAGGGAACAGTTTGTAACAGAGGACTGTCTCTTTTATCATTTAATTCAGGGGTGGGCAAACTGCAGCCCGGGGGCCCCATCTGGTCCCCCAGATGTTTTAATCCAGCCCTCAAGCTCCCGCCGGGGAGTGAGGTCCGGGGCTTGCCTCAACCGCGCGGCTCCCGGAAGCAGCAGCATATGCCCCCTCTGGCTCCTATGCGTAGGGGCAGCCAGGGGGCTCCGCATGCTGCCCCCGCCCCAAGCACCGCCCCTGCAGCTCCCATTTGCCGCAGAGGCAGTGCGCAGAGCCGCCTGGCTGCGCCTCCGTGTAGGAGTCAGAGGAGAGACATGCCACTGCTTCTGGGAGCTGCTTGAGGTAAGCGCTGCCCGGAACCTGCAGCCCTGACCCCCTCCCACGCTCCCACCCTCCGAACCCCTCGGTCCCAGCCTGGAGCACCCTCCTGCACCCCTCATCCCCAGCCCCAACCCCAGAGCACATAGCCCCAGCCGGAGCCCTCCCCCCCGCACCCTAACCTCCAATTTTGTGAGCATTCATGACCCGCCATACAATTTCCATACCCAGATGTGGCCCTCGGGCCAAAAAGTTTGCCCACTCCTGATTTAATTGTTTTGCTGTCTTAAGATTGTATTTTAAAAAAAAATAGCAGTTTTTCCTGCTTTTTTCTTAGCTAAAACTATTGTGATGGACATAAATCTCTCAGGCCATGATATCCCCTTTTTCCTGGAGAACTCTGTCATCCTTTGGAGGATTGTGAATATGACACCGTTTTTGGCTGACAGCCTATTGGGGAGGGATAGGATGATCAAATTCAATTTTTAAGACTCAGTAACACTGTGCTCAATTAGCAGCTGGAAGATTTGTGACTCAGATTTGAGCTATGTCACAATCCCGCTCCTCAAATAGAGGGTAATAAGGACCTGATATTTCTAATATAAAAACAAGCAGGTAAGTGAGGTCATAATTTTCATAAACCACAAAGGAGCTGTAAAGTGATTACTTAAAATTATATTTCTTCTCTTAGTAATTCTACTGATATTTGTCTTCTTAGGTTAGTCAGACAACAGGCTTGGTTCTGTTCTCCGAAAAGCAGGTGTTTACTGAATATTACAATTTAGCAGAAGTGAAGAAGTTAGATAACCGGAAAGGTCTCTCTTTTTTTTTTTTTTTTTAAGCGTGTCATCAGTACATGGAATAAATCGCAGCAATCATTAAGGAACTGAAATCATTATAATATAGGAAGACACTGGAAAACTGGATTTTTAGCTTTCCAAAGAGGCATAATGGATTCATTTCCAATCCTGATGGTCAAGAGGTATGAGGCCTATAAGGAAAGTAATTGTGATTACCACCTTGAATACCCCCTTTGAAGGAAAGTTATTTACCTTATTATAACTGGAGTTCTTCAAGATGTGTAGTCCCTATGGGGGTACACAGGAACTCTAAGCACCTGAGAGTGAGAAGCCACTTCTGCTGTACCACACCTGCACATTCATTATCATTGTGCTCCACATCGAAGGTATCAGGGGCAGGGCTGACTAAAAGCCTCTCCAGTTCCTTCTCTACCACAAATCTTGTCATGATCCAAAGCAGAGGGAAGAAGGTCGAGCAGCTGAATGCAGACAGGGACCATACATCTGGAAGAACTACAGTTACTTTAAGGCAAGTAACTTCCCTTTCTTCTACGAGTACTGGTTCCTATGTATATTCCACTGTGGGTGACTCACAACAAGCACTCAGGGGAGGAGGGCATGTTAATGAAGTTTATAGAGCTGCTTTAGAACCGCTGCCCCCAAAGGATGTGTCAGTGAAGTAGTTTTGGGCCAAGACATAATGTCTCATGCATGTGTGGCTCGAACTCCACATAGTGGCCCTGTAAATATCACGCAGGGACACCTCTTGAAGTGATGCTAAATGAGGCTGCATGTACCCTTCTAGAGTGAGCCCTTATCCCATGAGAAGGAGGAAGTTGTGCCAACTAATAGAGTAAGAATGAGACTCTTTGAGAGAATATAGCTTGTCCTCACACTCATTCTGCTTTGGCAACCAATAGTCTAGGAGATTTCCTGATCTGTTTCGTTCTCTGCAGGTAAAATGCCAATACTTATCTCATGTTGAGGGAATGAAATCTCTACTTGCTAGACGTATGGGGCTTCAGGAAAAACACAGACGTGAATTAACTGATTTTTGTGAAATTCCTGAACTATTTTAGGAGTGAATTTTGGGTTTAGGGGTAGCAAGATTTTGTCCTTGTGGAATATTGTGTATGATGGATTGGCCATTAGGTCCTCATGTTCACCTACCCTTCTGGGAAAGGTGATTGCAATGATGAACATGACCTTCACTGACAAGTGAGACACAGAGCACATACCTAATGGTTCAAAGGGTGGCCTAGAGTGCTGAAAGCACGAAGTTAAGATCTCCATGAGGGTTGTCTCCCTCCCCCAGCAGCAAGGTTTTGATCAGACCCTTCAAAAACCTGGCTGTTACTGGATGAGTAAAGATCAAGTAACCATCTGTTAGCAGGTGACAAACACTGATTGGTCAGATGCGAATCCATAGCAGGCTTCGGGAAAGGCCTGTCACCTTGAGAGCAAGGAGATAATCCAAAATAGCAGACTTATCAACTGTTTTTGGTGACAACGTTTTGCTAGACCCAGACAGAAAAACGTATCCATTTGGCTAACTAACATTTCCTGGTGGAGTCCTTTCTGCTATTAAGAATGGCTTGCACAGCATGAACATTTTCAGTATGATGCCCATCCAAATACCAAGCCATGAGATGAAGAGACTCCGGGTTGGGATCCTGGCCTTGCCATTCTCCTTGGTCAGAGATTCAGGAAGGAAGGAATGCTGACGAGCAAATGGGTTGACATTTGTCAGGAAAATGGGAAAGCAGAACTATCTAGGCCATTTGGAGGCGATGAAGATAACTCATACTCTGTCCTGTCCAATCCTCCATAGAATCTGAGAGAGTTGTAGGATGGGAGGAAAGGCATAGTTCCAGGAAAGCATCCCCTCTGGAATACTGTCATTGAACTTCTCTGGAGCAGTATATGTTGCACTACCTGTTTGCTTAGCAGGCAACAGGTTCCAAGCAGGGGTTCCCTGCTGAGTGAAGATGCTATCCACTACTGAACTGTGTAATTCCCACTTGTGGCAAAATGCCTGCTGAGGCTGTTTGCCAGCAAGTTTTGGGCACCCAGAAGTTAGACTGCACACAGGGTGATGTGGTTCTGGATATACCAGTTTCATAAATAGACCACTTCTATACACAGTGGAGGGATCTCACCCCTCCCTGCTTGTTTATATAGAAAATGGCTGTTATATTGTCCAATATTATCAGGTCATGCTGGGTTCGTATGAGTAGTAGGAAAACTTTGAAGGCCTCTCAAACTGCTCTCAGTTCCAGAAGAGCTATGTGCTTTCTGGCTTTGTGAGGTCTTAGAGTACCTTGCACAGTTTGATTGTTTACGTGGGCTCCCCAGCTTATCAGAGTGCATCTAATCATCTTGTCGAGCATGGGGGAAAGAAATGGAACTCCCACATACACAAGTCCAGGCCCCTCCACCACATCAGTAAGGCCCCGACCTTGAGGGGATTGTTCCTATGGTGTTCGTGCTGTGCTTGCTCCATGTATATACTGTTTGGATCCAAGCCTGCAGGCAATTAACGTGGAGTTTCGTGAATGGCATCATAGAAGTACATCACACCATATACCCCAAGAGAGGCAGACTGAGATTTGAGGGCTGTGTGTAACTAGATCTATAAGAGTGCCCTTGGTGTGAAATCTGTCCTTGGGGAGAGATGCCTTCATCTTGATCAAATCTAAGATTGTTCGTATAAATTCTATGGTCTGAGTAGCAGTCAAGTTAGACGTCTCTATGGTTGCCCAGGATCCCAGGGATGTTAGATGGTGGAGCAGCAGCAACAAGGCTGATGCTAAGACTTCCAGGCAAGACCTGCCAGTCAAAAGCCAGTCATCCAAGGATGGGAAGATGGGGGAACTGCCTCATCTGAGCTGAACAAGAACTCTGCTCTCTTTACCAGGACAAAGTACTACTTTTCTTCCCTCTTGGGGGTAGGAGCATAGGTAGGCAGTGTGAGCCATACAGCAACTGACAGTTCTAATATGGTTTCATTTACCAAGCTGGATCCCTTAGCCTGTAGGATATCCAGGAGCTTATGTTGAGAATCCTGGACCTCCTCTAAGAAGATCTGGAGCTATTCCACCTTAACAGCTCCTGAAATTGTCTACAATCATCTAGGGGAGATGGTGAGGCTGGAGCAACTGCCTCATCAGATGAGGATGATGATACTCTGGTTGGTACTGGAGGATTCAGCTCATCTTCCTCTTATTCCATAGGCTCAAGAGGCAGTCCTGGTTAACACTTGGGAAGAGAGCGGTGGTAAGACTCCTTGCTGGATCACACAGATTCCAGACAGCATGCATAAGTGTCACAAGGGACCCAATAAGGCCAGTATGATGGGTCAAAAGCAGGTTGTGGTGGTCTCCAAAGCAGTACCATCAGTCCTGAGGAGGAGGTCCCTGCTGGTGTGGCAGAGGCTGGTTCCAGGAGACCCATGATCTCCTGTCTGGGTTGATCTCTCTAGGTGGAGGTGAAGCTGGTTCCTCTGGTAAGTCCAATTCTCCTGACAATTAAAAGGTTGGATCAAGTTACATTAGCAGTGCTGTTGGTCCCCATGAGGGGAAACTGTGGCTAGTTGCCAGAAAGGAAGATAAAATTCTTCCAGAGTGTTTCCCTGGTGTTAGTATTTCCTTGGTGAGTATCAGTCCCAATAACAAGAGGAGTATGAAGATATCCTTTGGAGCAGTGTAAGTCACTGGCCCCTTCAGAGGTTGCATCTTGTCAGTCTGTACTGCCAGGCAGATTTAGATGTCGGTTCCTTATGGAGCCGTGACAGTACCATCAGTGAATGAGTCTCCAACCTGGTGTTTTTTGACAGCACCAGCAGTTTTCAGTTCTTCAGGAACCAGTGTTTAATTTTAGTTAGTACCACAATTGATGTTGAAGGTGATGCAGAGACTGGTGCCAAAGGAACCTTGTTTCTAGGTGCCTTCTGATCATGCCCATGAGGATAAGGAGGACCGCCTAAGTTCTCTCTTGGGTGTGAAGGCTCACCCAGCTTGGACAAGATTGGGGACGGATCTCTTGTCTTAGAAGGTCTTGGAAGGGATCTCCTTTTTTGTTTGTGAGAATGCCCCTTACTCTCATGAGAAGGCCCATATGAAAGTTTTTTCCTTCTGCTAGCTTTCCGCGCTGGAGTCAGACACAGTACTAGGGGGCACGGGCCTTAATGATTCTAGGTGAGGTATGGGGGTGGCCTCCCCAGTCTGGGTCTGACTGACAACTGTGTACTCAGTAAGGTGCTTCTGAAGCCAAAGTTCTCTCACCTGCCACATTTATCAGGGAAAACAGCAGCAGATATTGCACTTTAGCCAAGATAGGAGCTTCTCTGAGGCAACAGAGCAGTGGTCCCCAAACTTTTTACCTCATGCCCCACCTTGAGTCCTGTCCACACCCACTCCCTTGAGCTGGGGCCGGGAGTGGGGCCATGGCTTCAGAAGGTGGGGGGGACACAGACGGGGTAAGGGAACCAAGACTGGGGCCACAGCAGATACTGGGATCAGCCACCAGGGCCCTGGGTCAGCTGCCAGGGCCAGCAGCCAAGTCTGGGCCAGGAGTGGAGCTGGGTGGCGCTCCCTTCCTGCCCCACGGGGGGCTGGCCTGGGCCCCAACCACCCCCCCCCCTTAAAATATTCTGCTGCACACCCCACAGTTTGGGGACCTCTGCAATAGAGGCACTGACTGAAAAGGAGGAGACGATAGTTTTTGAAGCCAGTATCCTAAGTATAATTTAAATCCCATGCTGGGAGACAGGCAGGGTTCCTACTGTAAGGATTCTGACACTAACTGGGGAACTATCAAAACACTAACAAAAAAACCTCAGAATATAAAACTGAACATTTACAAGAAGAGAAAGGATCAGCTCTGGATACTGGAGAATTCCAACTCAGGACATGTAGCGGTCAGAAGGACCTGGAGAGGAAGCTAGTTCACCCCGCCCCTTATATCTTTGGTGTGGAGCACAAGGAGAGCAGGGGCACTGGCACGGACCAACAGAAACTGCTTGCAAGAATTCCCCGATCTCAGGAGCATGGACCACATGCATATCCCCATAGCGGAATACACATAGGAACCAGCACTCTAAGAAGAAACACACACACCCCAATTCTGACATTTTAGCAGGTGCTCTCATGAAATCAATTAGAACTAGGAAACACTCATTCATACCATCTGATAATACACCATCTTTATAAGGATACAGATCATTAATCTCTAATATTAGCAGTTCATGAGATCCACTCAAATTCATGTCACACTAAAGGAATCAAAAACAAGAGCAATCAGATCTTTTAAAAAAAATCACTTTACCCATCAGGGATAGAAATATTTTTGCTGACCACTGCGAACACTTTGAGAAATAGTAATTTCCTCAAGCCCACCCCCAATACAAGAATCCTACTTTGGTGACCAAAAAGAAAAAACTCAAGATCAACCATTTAATCTTTCTTTTTTTTTAAGTCTCTACAAAAGTACCTAAAATTAACTGCTCCAAATAGGGAGCTTCAAAGACAGTTTCAGACATCTTTTTATCTGAAAATAGATGTTTGACAAAACAGTAAATATTTACTCATCTCAAGCAGTCCAAGACATTACCAGGTTGGCCACATCCAAACGCTTGCTTTTGGAGAGGTATACCAATTAAAACTAAAGAATTGCCTTAAGATTTTTTCACACAACTGAATTTAAATGCAACTTCACAACATACCTCATTAGTGCGTGCTTCTAGATATCAAAGAATCTGCAACCAGATGCAACATAAAATGTATCTGTGAAAGCAGGTTTTACAAAGTTAATTAATCTCTTCTACAGCTGAAATCAGGGGTGGATGAATGTACAATATCCCCATAAGGAATAGAGCAGCAGGCCTTAATTTATTAGCTGCGATCACCACAAATTAGAAACTTGACACTGATTTTTAGAATCAGTGCAGCTCTTAACTTTGTTTTAAAAAGTAAATGTGTAATATACACCTCTACCCCGATATAACGCGATCCGATATAACACCAATTCGGATATAACGCGGTAAAGCAGCAATCCGGGGGGGCGGGGCTGCGCACTCCGGTGGATCAAAGCAAGTTGGATATAACGCGGTTTCACCTATAACGCGGTAAGATTTTTTGGCTCCCGAGGACAGCGTTATATCGAGGTAGAGGTGTATAGGGTAAGTATTGTCACCTGTTTTCTGTAATGGAAACTGCTGAATGCCCTTGTAAGGTGATAATGTTTTCACCCCTCAGCTCATAGTATTACTAACCTGATCTCTCACCTGTGTACAACAGAAGTAGCCCACCTGAGTCAATGGATAGAATCAGGCCCATTAGCTTAGTACATTAAGATCTAAATAACAAAATCTATAATTTATTTATTTAACTAAATTCTGAAATCTCTGGAGTGTTTACTTTCAACTATGCCATACTATATGTGAATCCTATAAAAGAGGTTGCACTTATAAGCAAGGTCAGATTACTGTTCAATATTCTTTATGTAAAATAAGCTTGCCATGCGACATCACTGCTAAAATGTCCATCTTCTAACACACTGTAAATAAAAAAAACCAAAAAACAAATTTTAGACTAAGGGGGAACCTGATAATAGTCTTCAGACATGGTAAGGGCTGGTATAAAGAGGATGACAATCAATTGTTATCTATGTCCACTGAAGGGAGGACAAACAGTAATGGGGCTTAATCTGTAGCAAGGGAGATTTAGGTTAGATATTAAGAAAAACTTTTTAACTAGGGTAGTTAAGCTCTGGAATAGGCTTCCGAGGGTGCTTGTGTAATCCCTGCCACTGGAGGTTGTAAGAACAGGCTAGATACATACCTGTCTGGGATGGTCTAGATTTACTTGGTTCTGCCACAACACAAGGGGCTGGAATTGATGAACGTTCAAAGTCCCTTCCAGCCCTACATTTCTATGACTCTACGCTATTTAGGCCAGGGATTGTCTTCTACTGTGTGCGTGACAGTATAATAATGATCCTGATTTGATGACTCAGACACAGTGATAACTGTGGTCTAGTTAAGAACAAAGGGCAATTCACAAATACAAATTTAACCAACTATATTTTGTAGAAGTAGCAAAATGTACTATTTTATACTAGAATGTAAATATCTTTATCAGATTTTTTTTTAAATAATGAAAAATGCCAAAAGCAACTGATTAAGTGTAATTAAATAATTTATCCAAAAAATGATAAGACATAAAAATATAATGACTAATTAAAATAATTCCATATAAACAATAAGCACTCAAAGTGGGAAGAATTTTAGTTTTCCCTCAGAACACACCTAACAAGTTTGCACATGCCAACACGTATATTAATTTACTGTCAAAATACACCAGTTGTGTATTTTGGTCTCCTCCTTGCTAGAGCCACTCCAGAATTTCTTCAAAACTACACTGCAGACAATGTAAAGTCCTTCAAATTTAGCGGATTCAGTTTGACATTACAAGTTTGCAGGATCCTCTTGCAGGCATATTAAAATCTTTCAATTGATCTGTTTCCAGATTTGTGTCTTCATGAATGAGGTTATGAGGTATGGGGAGTGCCTGTGTGTGGACATGAAGATGTGACGTGGTAGTGGCATGTTTTCCCATGTGTTGTAGGGGAAATACTTGGACTGGTCCCTATGAGTATGTCTATACAGCAAAGAAAACCCCACAGCTGGCCTATGCCAGCCAACTTGGGCTCTCAGGGCTCAGGCTGCAGGGCTGTTTCATTGCTGTGTAGACTTCCGGGCTCAGGCTGGAGCCCGAGGCCTGAGCCCGGAAGTCTACCCAGCAATGAAACAGCCCCACAGCCCGAGCCCAAATCATCTGGCACAGGCCAGCCACAGGTTTTTCTTTGCTATGTAGACATACCCAGCAGTTTCTTTCTAAAATCTACTGGTTTCTGTCAGGGCCTAAAAAATCCAGAAGGCACCATGCAGATATATAATATATGTTAACACTTAAAAGATGTTCATGATCAAACTCCACAGAAGCAAATGCATTCTGTAAGCATGTTGTCCTCTCTGACTAAAGACCTAGGAAATTTGAAAAATAAATTAGCTTTCTAAATACATTAAAAGCAGGCTACAATTTGTTTCATAACAAAAACCTGGTTACAACCTAAACTGTGAAGTGAACAGTGCTTCTCCATAATCTGAGGTTTCTAGACCAAGCCATTTTAAAGATACGTCTTTCCAGAGAAAAGTAGACGACTTTTCCAAAAGTGAAAAGTCCTTTCCCATCCATCACAAAACAGTTCCATATCTCAGGAAGTTCTGCCCAATGAACCTTAAATAAAAAAAGAAAAATTTTGGCTGTGATGCAATAATTCATGACAAATTTTAGAAACAGAGGAAATTTGGGGTCTGGAGGACCTCCCAGATAAGTGGGAAGCAAGGAGGACATATAGGTAAACTCTCCTGTCCAGGGAACTAAGAAGCCATCACAAACCCAAGCATTTAGGTTGGGGCACCTCCTGCAATAGCTCTGCAGAAGGTGATTGGACTGTGATGCAAGCAGGCCCAAAAGGGGAAAGTTGATGCAGGAAACAAGACTCTGAAATGATGAAAAACTTTCCCACTGAATAACTATTCCCCTGGATAAAGAATGGATTTGTTCAACAGTCAGCTTGGGGCACAGAAAGCTTTCATAGATGAGATGTTCTTCTTGGACCCTTGGAAAAGAAGAGTTGACTCCAGCAACAGGGCTTTGTCCTTTGTTTAGTCTTGTTTGTTGAGACAGACAACCATCACTGGGTTTTCTGCTCTCATAAAAGTGAGGTGGTCTTTTAAGAACTTCTCAAGGAACAGAAGGGTTAGCAGGATTGCCTGCAGCTCCAAGATAGCTTTGTACATCCTTAGTTCAAAGGAAGACCCTTGTCCCAAGACAGTCCTGCTTCAGGTGTGCCCCCATCCCAGGAGACTGGCAATAGTTAGATGAAAATCAAAAAGATCTTGAAGGGATGACCTTTCAGGGTGTGCTTTTTGAGCACCACCAAGAGTTTCTCTTCTGGACCACATGGTTGGAATGCTACAATATCTAATGTATTACTATGAAGTTCACTCCACATATATCATCTGAACAATACATGTATGTCATACGTGGATTATGCAGTGTTGGAACCGTGTTGGTCCCAGGATATTACAGGGACAAGGTGGGTGAGGTAATATCTTTTATTGGACAACTTCTGTTGGTGAGACAGAGAAGTTTTTGAGCTTCACAGAGCTTCTTCAAAGAAGATCTCGGTGTAAGCTTGAATAAAAGATATTACCACGCCCACTTTCTCTTTCTAGTACATGAATTATGGCTATCAAAAAATTTTTTCTCCATGAATAGCTGAGGATAATGTGAATGACGATGCAACACCATGAAGCTGACAGAAATCTAAATTTTCAGTCCACTCAATAAGTCATACTGACACAATTATGTAATCATTTAAGCAACTAATATCTGTTATAGGAATGAGTTTGTTTTTAGCTGTATTCTTACTTCAGAATCTAAAAGAACATGCTCCAGGAAGACTAGTCTTACCTCCAGCTATCTGACAATTTGCTTTTTTGAGGTAACACAACATACTATTCACTAATACCAGGTGCATGTCACACTACAACTCTGACTGCCAAAGGCTGATCTGTTTTATTAAGATCTGAAAGTGCCAGAGTGTTTTGTACTTGTATACTACAGAAGCAGGGTTTGCAAAGAGATAGGTTACACTAGTTACCTTGATTTAACAGATTTTAAGACTTTTCGTTCTTTTTTTGAAGAGCATTTTTTGGGGGTGGAGTGCATTTCTTTTTTTCCTCTAAAAGTCATAACAATAAGAAACAAGCTCACATCTTGAAAACTACCAAGGGATACGTGTATCCTGGGAGGGTCACAAAAAGGATGTTAGCCGTTTCCTTTGCTGTTCCAGACAATCTGAAGCAGACGCAAGAGGGCATGTCAGGCTAACAGGAAGCTGTGCAATCTGATTGCAGGATAAGGGAAAGAAATGCTGCCAAGAGAAAGAATCTAAAAACAGTTTCCACCTTTTCAAAACAGGGGGAGGGGAGAAAACAATACAGCACCCTCATAGGCTCAAGTTTCTTGATTGCCAAACTTGGCTTGTCAGCTGGCAGCATAAACCACAGGTGTCCATAAAGGAAGCAGTTACTGCATGTGAGAAGCAGGAGTGAAAGGCAGTTTTCCAAAGTCAGCACAAGACAGAAGTGGGTATTATGGTATGTATAGGCTCGTGTGTGCCAAGAACAATCTCTTAACATCCAGTTTCCCCTCCCTCCCCAAAAAGCAACATTAAATAGTATGGCACTTTATAAACCTGCTTCCTGAACTAAGGTATAAAACAACATTAAGAAGTCTCATTCAAAGCACCTCAATGATCTCTATCTCAGACGGAGTCAGAGAAAAGATTGCATATAATCATCCTGGCAAGTAATACTTGTCTTAAATGAATTTATCTTTCATGTGCAGCACTTGACATATAAATTTAGTCATGACATTAATATTGAAACAGGAATATTCTAAGATCAATGCTGAAAGCATCTGATGATTCAGCTTCATGATTTATTCAAATTAAAAAAGATCTACGAATCTATTTTCATTACAAACAGCAGCTCTTGAGGGCCTCCCCACCACCTCTGTATTTGCTATGAAGCAAATACAGAGCTACAGTTAACTGAGAAAATGTGCGACACCATACACTCAGATTTGCAGTGAAGGGTTAGTTAATAATATACTTCACAATTAAACAAAAGCGAAACATTTTATTGATTTGTATTACCCATTTGAAACAGAAGGCCTCTTTAACCCAACAATCTTGCTAATAAGTTCTTTACAGCATTATCTATTCTAGAAAATGTATAGATGTCCATTTTAAAGACAAACACCATGATACGAGATCAAACCAGAGCAAACAATACTGATAACCTAATGCCCAGTATATGATCAAAACCAAGATACAGTAACAAAGTTTAAATAAGTATAAGTTTTAGTTTACAATATTTTGTTTTTAAATAAAAATGAGGGAGAGGATAAAAGTGAAGGTAATAGTCTGTACTTATGAGAGCTAATTGTACTAGTGTCTCAGTTCTAACCAGTATTTTTCATGGATTATTGAGTCTAACTTGATTCAAATGAACTGCAGCTGCAAAAAAAAAAAGAATAGTAATCTTCTAACCTGAATATGTATCCACTGCAGCAAGATGCCATGCTCATTTCCCTTATAGACTAAACTGGAGGTCAGAGATTAATGATTTACCCTCACCTGTGAACAGTCATAAAACATACCCTATTTCTACCCTGTAGAAAATAAATGAAGTATGTAAATGTTGTAGAACAGTGGTTTTCAACCTGTGGTCCACGTACCCTTGGGAAGTTGCAGACTATGTCTACGATTTCCAAGGGGTCCGCACCTCCATTTGAGCTTTTTAAGGGTCCGCACATGAATAAAGATTGAAAAACACTGGCGTACAATATCTATCTTGAAGATCTATGCATAAGAATGCACATCACTGTATCTGAGTGTATACACAGTTTTTTATTTGGAAAAAGCACAGCTTGAAGAGTATTTGCACAAAAATAAAAAATCATGGAGTAATATTCCATTTTATATTTTCAAGTTATCTGAATTCTTTATTATATGGTGATTATGGGTTATTAAAATAACAGTTTTGAAAATTTATCTCATTACACGGTAGACTGAGTGAATTTGTACAAGGACATTTTTTTAAAATGCATAATTGTAAGTATCTTTTAAAAACAGGCACACATGAATAATTGCAGCTTTCAGGTTAAACAACTGAGACAATATATTCCTTAAAATATAACGAATAATAATGTACCTGGAACTAGCAGATTAAAAGATTAATTTAAGAAAATGTATTTGAAAATTTCATTTGAGAAGAATCATATGGATTTATAGGTATAAAATCATTTGGAACTAAAAAACCATCAGCAAAGAGTTATAAATTGCTGAAAAAGGGTAATTACAAGAGAAGTGTTGACACAGCACTAACTATAGCAATTTCCCACATCATCATTTCAAAACTCAGAATCCCAAAAATGAATGATATTTTTGGCTATTCACAGACTGAAATTCACCCCTGCACAGAAGGTCTGGCACTTCACTTAAAAGCAAACTTCAATGGGGCTTAAGCCTTGCATAGGCCCCTCTGCACCAGGGTAAATTTCATTCCCTACTGCAGAAGCTTTAATTTTTCTTTCCCGGTGAAAAGGATTTGACACACATGAATTTGATAGGAAGAGATACATTATTTGTAACAAATGTCCACAAAATCAAAATGGCTTTAATGTCAATGACCACTTTCATAAATTACTACTTATTTAAGCACAGGCTATGGACCGGACCTCCCTTAGCATAACTAAACTAGCCTCTTAAGTGAGGCCTTTTAACAACTTCATTTACACTGATTGGCATGTGCAGGATTCAGAATAATATTAAGTTTGTATGTGAAGCATTTTTAGATCGGGTTTTTTCATGTTCTAGAATCTAAATAAAAATAATCAGCCTCATTTACAAAAGAGCATTTAAAGAGTCCTGGCTGGGATCCTCAAAGGAGCCTAAAGAAATTAGTTGCCAAAAAGCCATCCCTAACTCCCTACGGTTCATTTGAAACCCCAGCCAGATGCTACATAAAGGTAATTCCATTACTGCAAACTTAACTTCAGCAGATAAGTTCCACGCACTGGAAAATAAAATACAGTAAAAGCTCTGTTATCCAGCACTCAATTAAGCAGAAAGCTCAATTAACCGGCATTTCTGATATCTCCCAATACAAATCTTCAATCTAGTAACCGGGACTAGTATACTGCCCAGCACGTTATGCAATTGCATATTCTGCACTCTACTTTTATGCAAAAGAGGCAGAAGACAAGTAAGCAAGCTGATATCAGGGATTTATTCAAAAAAGCAGCTTCCAGGGTGTGTAATAGGGTCATAATAGGCCAATCTCCTACACCTTCTACATCTACAATGATAATTGATGTTGATAATGATGACCCTGAGGCACTGCAAGATCCTAAAGTGCCTTCTGAATCATCAAAGAAAGATTAAATTATGTTTAGTATAGTTTTAGTGTGAAGTGTATTTTTAGTGATCTGGGTGTACGCCATGCACTGCCCATAGTGATATGTAGTGTCATAAGAGAACCTACTGTATAGAAAACTTTACCTGTATACACCTAAGTGCTTCAAGAAACCAACCACTCTGCAGTGCAGTACTACTACGGGATTGGTGAGTACCTGTATACTATTTTATACTTTATTCATTTTATTGTATTCTAATTCTTTGAAAATTGGTATTCCATTGTATAACTCTCAGTTAACCAAATATTCGATTAACCTAGGGTTATCATACATCCGTTTTTTCCCGGACATGTCCGGCTTTTTGGTAATCAAACCCCCATCCGGGGGGGATTGCCAAAAAGCCGAACATGTCCGGGAAAAATACCGGCCGGGCACTTCCCCTCCTGGGCTCCAGCTGCTCTGCTCCTCCCCTGACTCTTCGGCTCTGTTTAAGAGCCGAGCTGCCCGAGCGCTCCGGCTTCGGGCAGCCCCCTTGCCTCCGGACCCCGAGCCAACGGCCGGGCACTTCCCCTCCCGGGCTCCAGCTGCTCTGCTCCGGCGGCGCAGGGTCCGGAGGCAAGGGGGCTACCCGAAGCCGGTAGCGCTCGGGCAGCTCGGCTCTTAAACAGAGCCGAAGAGTCAGGGGACGAGCAGAGCAGCTGGAGCCTGGGAGGGGAAGTGCCCGGCCGGCAGCTCGGGGTCCGGAGGCATGGAGGCTGCCCGAAGCCCGAGCGCTACCAGCTTCACGGTTTGCCGGGCAGCCTCCAGACCCTGCGCCCCCGGCTGGGCGCTTCCCCTCCCGGGCTCCAGCTGCGCTGGGGAAGCGCCGGCCGGGGGCGCAGGGTCTGGGGGCTGCCTATCAAACCGTGAAGCCAGTAGCGCTGGGGCAGCCCTTTTCGCGTGGCTGGGAGGGAGGAGGGGGAGTTAGGGCGGGGACTTTGGGGAGGGGGGAAGGGGCGGAGTTGGGGTGGGGCCAGGGGTGGGGAAGGGGCGGGGCCAGGGCCCGTGGAGTGTCCTCTTTTTTTATTTTTTAAATATGGTAACCCTAATTAACCAGCACCCCTCTATTCCCCCAACATGCCAGATAACAGAGCTGTTATTGTAACTATTCCTTTGTAGCTTCTATGAACATGGGATTTTGAATTCCATGAAGCTGAACGTGGGGAAGATCTTTTGGACAAACCTTAAAAATCCGAAGGTCTTGTCTCCTCTTCATGACCATTAGAGAGCCATTGATACAGGTTTGCTTAAGGCTCTGCCAAAATTTCGCTGCCATTGTTCAGTGAAGTACCTATGTCCTTGTTGTATACCTAATTTAACCTGCAACTAGCTCCCAGAGACAGATGCATTCCATTGCTATTATGTGAATAGGATTTGTAAGGCACTTTGGAATCTTTAGAATAAAAACGCACTTACACTGTGAGACAATGTATTAATTCCCCAATTCCACTCAGTATAACCCCAAATCCTGACCCAGAAGCACCATTCTCTTAGAGAGGCAAAAATTCTGATTTTGAAGGTAAATTCACTGTACTTGTCATGCATTCCTAACTGTACAGTTACTTTAATAATTTTGTTAAAATAAATCTTTAAGATACTGTGATTACCGTCTAAACTGAGGTGAGACCAAGACTTTAGCCAGTCTTCAATTACAAAGAAGGATCCAGGTTTATCCACCAAATCAGACTATCACTAAAATCTAAAGTAATTATATGTAACAATTGTTCAAGTTCAAAATAGCCTATTAAGCACAGCCAACAACAACAACATGGAGAACACAATATCCAATACCAAGGCAACTAAAATTCTATGCTTCTGCATATATAGGTTTTCTCCTTTAATCTAAATTACTATTTTTTTCTAATCTACCCTCAACTTCTTTCTGACCTATGTAAACATCTGATCATTTTGTAAGTGGCTTTATTGCTCCTATAGTAGGCAGTAAGTGGTTTATGAAAAACTAAAGTGTGAACAGCACTCCAAAATACTTTTAACAGTTAACTCCAATTAAAGTTAATTCATTTGTTTCAAATTCACTTATGCTTCCCTACATACACATTTAAAACTGTACATTTTCCTATTTATGGGTATAAATTCTGCCCTCCAATACTTGCCTGCAATTCCTTGAATTCAATGGGAGCTACACCATGTGTGCATCAGACAGAATTTAGGATTATGACTTGTTTTTGTTTTTATTTCAAATATTTATGTTATTTAGATTTATAAAACAAGCATTCAAACGCTTTGAAAGCCTTTAGATAACTTTCACAATAAATCTTTGACTACTCAAATCACTCCAAAGATATACAAAGATATCCCAGCAAACTTATGACAAAAATCCCTCCACAAGAGGCATAACAACCATTTTAAAAATTCCTCCAACTCTTAACCTGCCACTTCCCCGAATACCTAGAAGAACAGATGAAATATGCAAAGTATTAAAATCAAGTTCTGATAGACTAGGGAGACAGAGAGCAAAGTTAAAGACCCTCAAAATGCACACTGTTAGCAACTCCCTCCCTTACACTAAGCATGTCCCAGCTCAAGAAAACCCACTAATCTCAACTGTGGCAGTTTGGCATCAGGAGAGAGGCAGTCTTTCACATACTAGGTCATAAACCTTAAATTCTAAAATTTCAAAACTTCCAATCTAACATTGGGTGAAAACATTTCTCTCCAAAACTATAAATTACAAATAGATTCAATTGAAGTTCATACAGAACACGTTGGCTTCTATTATGGTCATTTCTCTAGATGCTGCCAAGTGGCTCTGATAGTTACAAGTAAACATTAAAGCCAGGTCTATGCTACAAAGTTTTATCAGCACAGCTATGTGGGATAGGAGTGTAGGGAAAAAACCAAAACACCACTCCTAAACTATGTCTCCCCCTCCCCTCCCACCACCACCCAATGTAGAGACACAATTATACCAGCAAAAGGACTCATTTTGCCAGTATATGCTGCATTTTCACTAAAGGGCTTTGCTGGTATAGCTATACCAGCACAGCCTTTGTAGTGAAGACTAGACCTAAGTATTACCTTCAAATAAATAGGAGAATGTGCATCAGATTCATTAAGTTACCAATCATGAGTTACCTTTAAATGTTAGACTAGTATATGGATCAAAATCTCAAATTCCTCCCTTTTTAAAAGAAAACGTATTTCCTTGTAAATAATTTGATTTTTCTTTTGTTTCACTAGATGAATATTGACAAAAAGCAATGAAATGTATATTCAACATTAGGTGCATCAAAATACCTACATTACAGTTCATGTAATCACTTATAGGCTGACATTTTGGAATTAAAATATTTATCTTAAGAAAATTGTTTGAGGAGCTGGTATTATGAAATACTGTCTTACCTGGTAGATATCAGAAAGGCTGCTGCTTCCAGAATCACTAGTGATGCTACATCCTGAGTGACTAGAGGTAACGTGGGTCACCTGTGGATGGAGACTGTCAGTAAGATGCAGTTTTGTGAAATCTGCAGGAAGCTACAGATGGAGTAGAAAAAGCAGTATTACAATATGGATCAGGTATGCACTCCAAAACACATTTAAATTGTTCATGCCACATTTTACTCCCTGCCAGGACCAAAAGCTGTACAAAACGTATTAAGAAGGCCCTTGGAGTTTGAGGATACAGCTTGCAACTTTAAGATTTACAGTTAAATTTGCTAACAGTTCAACAAAGTATCACAAGTGTAAAAAAAAGACTTGCTTCAAATGTAACAAGAGATACAAAGACCATATCTAAAAACAAACACTGATGAACAAAATGCACTTCAATTCCAATGCTATGTTTAGATATAACTAAATTCCATGAGAGCCTTTTGTCAGTTTAAACAGTAAGGGTTTCTTGAAGGATGGGATTAGGAATGACCACTGTTATATAGTAATTCCTCACTTAACGTTGTAGTTATGTTCCTGAAAAATGCAACTTTAAGCGAAACAATGTTAAGCGAATCCAATTTCCCCATAAGAATTAATGTAAACAGGGGGGGAGGGAGGGGTTAAGTTCCAGGGAAAATTTTTTTGCCAGACAAAAGACATTATATGCTGTTTGACTCACAGCTGTGACTAGGGTAAGTGAATATCCTCTGGGCCCAGGGTGAGGGTGTGGGCCAACAACACCCCCTCTCCCCCAGGCCAGCAGAGTCCTCCCCATGCAAGCTCTGGGGGTTTGGGCTCGATACAGGAGCCAGGCAGAGCAGGCAAGCAGCAGCACATAGGAAGGGACACTGTGCTGCATCCTTTCCCAGCACCCCGGGGGATGTCTCTGCTGGCCTCTGAGCAGCAGATCACACAAATGCCTGCTCTAGATAAGTATCAGAGCGGTAGCCGTGTTAGTCTGGATCTGTGCATCCGACGAAGTGGGTACAGGTCTGTCTCATCTTACGCTGGGGTTACGTTCCGCAGTCAGCGCCTAAAGCGAAAATCGCGTATAGTCAAAATTACATTGAGTGTAATGGCGGGCGGAATCGCCCGCACTACAGGAACAATATTTAAATTGTCATTTTTCTCTTTTTTTTGTTTTTGTTTTGTTTTTGCCGACCGCGTAAAGCTGAAATCGCACATGTTAAATGCGCCTAAGATGCGACAGACCTGTATTCACCCACGAAAGCTCATGCTCCAATATGTCTGTTAGTCTATAAGGTGCCACAGGACTCTTTGCTGCTCCAGATAAGTCACTGAACAACCCCCCCCCCACCCCACCCCCGGGGAGACCAGTCATCTCCTAAGGCAATGGTTCTCAAACTTTTGTACTGGTGACCCCTTTCACATAGCAAGCCTCTGAGTGAGACTCCCCCTTACAAATTAAAAACACTTTTTTATATATTTAACACCATTATAAATGATGGAGGCAAAGCGGGGTTTAGGGTGGAAGCGGACAGCTCGCGACCCCCCATATAATAATCTCGCAATCCCCTGAGGGGTCCCAACCCCCAGTTTGAGAACCCCAGTCCTAAGGGAACCAATCTGCCAGGTTGCATGATATGCTCGGGACACACAACGCAGAGGCACTGGGCCTTTAGATCCCTGCAGAGCTGGAGACAGCCATAGGCTTCTGGAAGACCTTCCTCTCAGAGCGGCAGCTAATCCCGAGAGGAGCAGGTGGAGGGAGCAGCAGCAGCGATCTCGCAGGAGGAGAAAGCAGCCCTGAGGCAGCCGCTCTGCTGGGGCAGGCTGCCCTCAGTCGCTGCAGCGTCTGGGAGCCGGTCAGAGGCAAGAGCCGCAAGTGATGGGGTCCCAGGGCAGCTTGGCGCTAGCGCAGGGGGTGTCTCTAGGCGCAGGAAGTCTGGCGGCGGATCAGCAGCTCTCTCTGCTACCGGGTGAGTAAACCTGCCCTGGGCAGCAGGGGAGAGAGCCTATAATCCACAGGTACCGACTTTTCAAACTGACGGGGGGTGCTCGACCTTCAGCTCTGCCCCAGGCCCTGCCCCCACTCTACTTCTTTCCCCAAGGCCCTACCCCACCTCCTCCCACCTCAGTTCTGCCCCCTACCCCCAGCACACCACATCCTCACTCCTCCCCCTCGCCTCCCTGCATGCCGCGAAACGGCGTGTGTGTGTGTGTGTGTGTGGCATTAGAACATTGTGCAACTTTAAATTAGCATGTTCTCTAATAGAACAGCGACTAAAACAAAAGAACTTTAACCAGGACGACTTTAAGTGAGGAGTTACTGTAAACTTTTCAGTAGTAAAGCACTTTGAATATGGATTTTTCTATACCTGTGTCACTGAAATCAATTATTATAGCACAGTAAAACCTGCTTGACTCAATTATCAGTCACTCTTTAAACCATAAACTCAGACAATAGGAAACAAAGGAAACAAAGCATAACTAATAATTTGCAGAGCTACAAAAATTATTCAGCAACCAATGTAACTGAACAATTTAAGCAACTGCAGAATCCTATTTGGTCACATTCCAATAAAGGAATAGGCATTGCTGTAATCACTTCAACACCACCAAACTGATTAAAACCCTAGCCACTTAAACTGTTGACTCACCAAACAAGCCCTTATTCAACCCTAGCTGCCCTCCATTCCCTAAGTTTAAGGTCCACATTTTAATGTGGTTCCATGTGTGTAGCTCTCATGGAAATCAATGTAAATTGTGTATAAAAACTGATAGTTGACTAAAGGCCTTCATAAAGGGAAGTAACAGCCAACCTAATTACAGTACAATCTGAAGAAATATTTGAATGGTTGTTCAGTCATATTACTGAAGATCTAATATGCCAATCCTACCTAACCAAAAGCATAAAAGTCTATTACCTATTTACACCATAATACATATTGCAGGCGGGCAATTTAAATGTTGCACTTTTTGTAAATATATACAGCCAGTAAATATTAAAATGATATTGAATATTTAAACCATTTTATGTGTCCAGCAAACTCTATTACAGCGGTTTTCAAACTTTTTTTCTGGGGACCCAGTTGAAGAAAATTGTTGATGCCCGTGACCCAATGGAGCTGGGGATGAGGGGTTTGGGGTGTGGGAGGGGCACAGGGCTGGGGCAGAGGGTTGGGGTGCGGGGGTGAGGGCTGCAGGGTGGGGCTAGGAATGGGGGGTTCGGTGTGTGGGAGGGGGCTCTGGGCTGGGGGAGGGGTTTGGGGTGCAGGAGGGGGTTAGGGGGCTGGGTGCAGGAGGGGCTCCAGGTTTGGGGGGCTCAGGGTGGGGTAGGGGGTTGGAGTGTGGGAGGGGCTCTGGGTTTGGAGGGGCTCAGGGCTGGGGCGGGGGGTTGGGGTGCAGGAGGGGGGTCAGGGCTCTAGGCTGGGGCTGCGGGGTTTGGGGTGCAAGAAGGGGTTCCAGGTTTGGGGGGCTCAGGGCTGGGGCAGCAGATTGGGGCACGGGCACGGACTTACCTCCAGCGGCTCCCAGTCAGCAGCGCAGCCGAGGAGCACCGCGGACTGCACTGCACCCCGGAAGCGGCCAGCAGCAGGTCTGGCTCCTAGGCAGAGGCGCACAAGCGGCTCCGCACAACTCTTGTCTGCAGGCACCAATCCCCTCTCCCCCCCCCAAGTTCCCATTGGTCGGTTCCCAGCCAATGGGAGTGCAGAGCCGGTGCTCGGGCAGTACGCAGAGCCGCGTGGCCCCCCTGCCTGGAAGCCGGACTGCTGCTGGCCACTTCTGGGTGTTGGAACAGGTAGACACTAGCCTGCCTTAGCCAGGCAGCACCACCGACAGGACTTTTAACGTCCCGGTTGGCGGTGCTGACCAGAGCAAGGCAACCCAGCGCCTTACATGCCGCGACCCAGTACTGAGTCACGACCCACAGATTGAAAAACACTGCTCTATTACATATTTCAAATTAGCACCAATGTTATTATGGGGGCATTGATATGAACTCTATAGTTGAAGCTGCATTGAGATTTTCACTTATAAACAGGACTAAACTTCTGTTTCACAACTCAGTGTTTGATTTAAGTGTCCAAATTTGGCACATTAACTCTTCAGAAGGCAACTCAATTTACAATAATTCTTTTAAATAATATTTACTCACTTCTGCCACAAAAACATTTAAAAAACCAAAAATGATCCGTATTCAAATTTGCTTTGTATTGCTCACAATTCTTTGGAACCCTCTAGCTAACCAATCACAACCTGCACAAACTCAGAACTTCTCACACAGTATCCTGATTGGAGCTGTGTAAATAACTGATTTTTTGGTTTGCTAGCTGAAATGAAAATTCTGGAAAATATTTCAGATGAACCCAAAACAAAAACAAAACAAAAAATTGTTTTGGGTTATATAAAACATTCTGTTTGATCTGAAATAAAGTGTTTCATTTGAGGCATTTATAACTTTTTTCTATTAAAAGTAAAGCTGTTGATTAATCGCAGTTAACTCATGCAATTAATTAACAAAATTAATCATGAATAAAAAATTTTATCACGATGAATCGCAGATTTAATCGCACTGTTAAACAACAGAATACCAATTAAAATCGATTAAATATGTTTGGATGTTTTCCTACATTTTCAAATATATTGATTTCAATTACAACACAGAATACAAAGTGTACAGTGCTCACTTTACATAATTTTTTATTACAAATATTTGCACTGTAAAAATGATAAATAGTATTTTTCAATTCCTCATAAGTACTGTAGTGCAATCTCTTTATTGTGAAAGTGTAACTTACAAAAGTAGATTTTTTGTTACATAACTGCACTCAAAAACAAAACAATGTAAAACTTTAGAGCCTACAAGTCCACTCAGTCCTACTTTCTGTTCAGCTAATCGCGAAGACAAACAAGCTTATTTACATTTACGGGACATAATGCTGTAAATTATTATTTACCATGTCACCTGAAAGTGAGAACAGGCATTCACATGGCACTTTTGTAGCCAGCATTGCAAGGTATTTACGTGCCAGATATGCTAAACATTCATATGTACCTTCATGCTTCAGCCACCATTCCAGAGGACATACTTCCATGCGGATGACGCTTGTTAAAAAAATAATGCGTTAATTACATTTGTCACTCAACTCCATGGGGGATAACTGTATGTCTCCTGCTCGGGTTTACCTGCATTCTGACATATATTTCGTGTTACATCAGTCTCAGATGATGAGCCAGCACACATTCGTTTTAAGAACACTTTTACTGCAGATTTGACAAAACGTAATAAAGGTACCAATGTCAGATTTCGAAAGATAGCTACAGCACTCGACCCAAGGTTTAAGAATCCGAAGTATGCCAATGCCAATGCGGAAATGTAGAAAACATCCAAAAATATTAAAATAAATGGCATTTTATTATTGTTCATCAGCGCGATTAATTGCAATTAATTTTTTTAATCATGCGATTAATTACAATTAATTTTTTAATCGTGCGATTAATTGCAATTTTTAAAATTGCTTGATAGCCCTAATTTAAAGTAAAATAAATTTGAAATTGTCATTCACAACACCCTTAGAGGAGGTGGTGCTGCCTCCCTCACACCTTATAGCCACGTGTCTTCATGAAGGAAAACACAGAGCACTCACATGTCCAATACACGCTCTCAAAAATCTTAAGTAATACACCTTTGTGAGAGTTTATGTTGTTTTTTTAAAGTAATAACAGTTTATGCAACAATTGCTAATATATCCAAAATCCAGTAGATAATGCAAACCAGCACAGTCTGAACCTGAGTAAGCCAATCACCACCTTTTTTCATAATGCCTTTTAGATAGCTTTAATACTAGCTACAGAATTCCTTTCATCACCATTAGTACAATTCTCCTCAAGTCATCATCCTAATGAATGCAACCCTCTAAGGCCCAATTCCAAAAACTCTGACCAAAAGTTGTTGTTAAATAATATTCAATTCCGGAAGGTACAGTGGTTAAATCTCAAAATATTTTACGCGAACAGCAAGTATTTAGTTTTTAAGAGACTCAAAGAACATAGGCACAAAGACTCCAGTATAACTGATAAAATATGGTGTAAATAAAAACAGACCTCCTGAATTCCTAATTCTTTACTAATATAGGCTACTATTTATGCCTATACTCCAGCATCTTGTCAGTTCTAAAGGAGCATATAAGAAAGTTCTCCACACAATTAAAGTAAGGTAATATTAAGGGATTAAAATATTTCCAAATAAAAAACCAATCTGAACTAATTAATTCCTCTTCACTCTAACTTTTCAAGAGATTCAAATAAAATTATATTTATTACTAAAATATCAATTCTACAAAATTAGTCTATGTAGAAAAAATAGTGCACTGATTATACAGTAACTCCTCACTTTAAATTGTCCCCGTTAACGTTGTTTCGTTGTTACGTTGCTGATCAATTAGGGAAAATGCTCATTTAAAGTTGTGCAATGCTCCAGTCTTACGTTGTTTGGCTACCTGCTTTCTCCACAGCTGGCAGCCTCCCTACGCCCCCCCACTTCCCACAGCGCCTCCCGCCCGCCGGCAGACCCCGCGGATCAGCTCCTTCCCCCCCCCCCCCCCCCGCCCGCGGCAATCAGCTGGCTTGCGGCGTTTCGGGGGCAGGAGGGAGGGGCGAGGAGCAAGGACTTGGCGCGCAGGCTCCCCCTCCCTCCCCTGCCTCCCCCAACGCCGCAAGCCAGCTGACTGCCCTGGGCAGGAGGGGAGGGAGGGGGAGCCTGCGCGCTGAGTCCTCGCTCCTTCCCCCTCCCTCCTGCCCCCTAAACACCACAAGCCAGCTGATTGCCCCAGGCAGGAGGGAGGGGGGAGGAGCGAGGACGCAGCATGAGAAGTAAAGGGGGAGAAGAGGCAGGTCAAGAATGGGTGCTTGGGGGAAGGGAGGGAGTGGGCGGGCTGAGGGTTGAGCCCCTCCCCCCTGGTGCCTGCAGAGTACGGGAAGCTGCCGCTGCTGCGCAACGTGCTTCTCCTAGCCTACAGCACCTTCAGCCTCCTTGCCTGCCTCATTCTCTCCAGTGCCAGTGGGCTGTGCCTGTGTGGGGTAAGGCAGGGGCACCTCCCAACTATAGTACTGTATGTACAGTATGTTTGTAAACACACAGCACATGCACACCACTCCCCGCCCCCAGCATAGTATTAAATTGCTTGTTTAAAATTGTTTAAAACTTATACCTGTATTAAATTGCTTATTTAAAATGGTTTAAAATGTATAGAATGCCTTTTGTCTGGCAAAAAAAATTTCCCTGGAACCTAACCCCCCCATTTACATTAATTCTTATGGGGAAATTGGATTTGCTTAACATCGTTTCACTTAAAGTCGCATTTTTCAGGAACATAACTACAACGTTAAGTGAGGAGTTACTGTAGTAAAATTTACTCAGTGCTTTTTTTGAAGTTCAACACAACATGCTTATACATTCGGACCATTCTTATTCCAAGATGTAATTTTCTTTAGACTAAATCTGTACTTTCCAAGATCTAAAATAATTTAAATTAAGAGGACTGCAACTTTTACACACATTCTATGTGCTTCTGAATATAAAGTTACGGTGTAGTCCCACGGCCAAGGTTGGTGAGTCAATTTCAGTGAAAAAAAGGTTGTTTTTTAAACTCATCCATCTATCAAAATAGTCATAATTTTGTCCCACTTTTACACAACAAGCACGGTACTGTATCTGGAAAAAAATATTTTCTGTGATGTAATCTCAGGGAACACCAGCAAAGGCAATTTCTTATGTACTACTGGTCCTTTGGCGGGAGAGGCTTCTCACATCTTTTTTTCACTTGAATGTTATTAGGGAATGTGAAAGAATATATAGCTGACAGAATTGCACATCAAAATACATAATAAATGGCAAATTTTATCTCTGAAGCAGACGACTTCTCAAAAATTGTAGACCAGTGTTATTAGCCTAATGAGTATCAAGAAAAATGTCCAATTACGAGGTGGAATACCCTCCTTAGAGAAATGATGGAAACTTCCATTCCTTGAGATATCAGTCTCATGATATTTGGTGCTTTTCTTCAAATCCAACTCCTGGAGTCAAGTGATTTTGTGAAAATCTCAGCTTTTGTTTAAAAGAAAGACAGGAGGAGGAAATAAGGCTCAAAATCCAGCAAAGAAAAAACTCTTTTTAAAAAGTCTCATGATTTTTAAGGCAATATCATGATTGTTTGGGGTTTGATTCATGATTTTGAGCATCTGGCATTGTAACAGATATCCTACACTAAACTGGACAAAATACTAGAAAACGTACAAAACAATCCTGCATGATTGGGGATGGAGAGAGAAACATGACAAGAAGGGATTTTTTTTTAGCTTTAACCTTTATGATCACGACAGCATATTCCAAGGGTGCCAAACTGCAGCTCTCGAGCCACATGCAGCACTTTTACAGTTAAACTGCAGCTCCCTCCATTCCTCCCCCATTCTCTACCTACCAGACTGTGGTGGGGAGGTTGGGGCTTCTGCCCTGCAGCACGGAGGCGGGGGAGGGGTGGCGGGGAGGGGCGCTATGGGCTTCTGCTAGAGACAACTGCCTACCGGGTGGGGGCGCACAATTTAAAGGTTTGCCCCTCCCAATAGCTTGAGTCTTGCCCCCAGCTCATCCTCAACAGCCCCTCCCCGCAGGTTCTGGGTGTTAGCTCTGCATGGAGAGGCCACGGCAAACAGCTGGAAGCTGCAGGGAGGGGCCGCTGTTTTAGCTCCCTGGGAGAGGCAGCAGCAAAAGCAGAGACTCTCCCAATAGCTCCCCGCTGTTTTCCACTGCCTCTCCCCATGGCCGCAGCTCCCAGCTTGCTGGCTCCACCAGTTGCTGTGCAGAGAGGGGATCTGGTAGCACCATGTGATCGAGTGGGGCCAGCAAACCCTGGCAAAAATCTGAGGGGACCATGTGCTCCTCCACCCGTCCCGTCTGGCTTCTGCCCAGCAGGGAGGAGGGTCTCGGAGCTTCAGCTCCATGGGGCGCACCTGCCGGAACTTGGGGCTTCAGCAGGAGCAGGGCTGAGGCCCCAAGCCCAGGCAGGTGCCTCCCACAGGCCTGAAGCCCCAAGACCCCCATCCCTGCAGGGCTGAAGCCCCTAACCTCACCACCCCACAGTGGGGCTGAAGCCCTGAGCCCCAGCAGGCACGCCCCAGCTCTTGAACTTCTGAAGATTGTCCTATGTGGCTTGGAGAATCAGGAAGTTTGGCCACCCCTGGCATATTCTGTGTGTGTACACACACACACACACACCCTTCACCATTGACCCCTTCCTCAGGACTTAATGAAGACAATCCCTTCTCAACAAGCTCTGGAAAAAAGTCCCAATTGCCCTTAAACTTTTGAAATTATATATTACTGGTTGCTAGTCAACTGAAAATTTTCCCACTATTATTCTAATATAATGTATTCTAAAGGAATGTATCTCACTTTTCAGAAAGAATGAGCTCTTTTACTTAAGAGAAATAACACAAGGTACAGTAACTCCTCACTTAACGTCGTCCCAGTTAATGTTGTTTTGTTGCTGATCAGTTAGGGAACATGCTCGTTTAAAGTTGTTTAACGCTTCCTTCTAACGTCCACCTGCTTTGTCTACTGCTTGCAGGAAGAGCAGCCCGTTGTAGCTAGCTGGTGGGAGCTTGGAACCAGAGTGGACCGGCAGCCCCCCTATCAGCTCCCCGCTCCCCTAAGTTCCCTGTGCAGCAGCTGCCCAGCAGACTAGCAATTGCAGCTGTCCCTCCTCCCACTGCCATGTGCTGCTCCTGCCCTCTGCCTTGGAGCTGCTCCCCAAGACTCCTGCTTGCTGTGCGGGGGGGAAGGGAAGAAAGAGGGGGGCTAATGTCAGGGTGTACCCCTCCCCCCTGCTCCTGCACCCTGCTTACCCCATCTTCTATAGAGCGGGGGGACACACCAGGGCTCAGGACAGAGGAAGCCTGCAGCAGCTGCGGTCTCAGCAAGCTGATCTAATTAACAAGGCAGTGTACTTAAAGGGGAAATGTGCATATCTCCCTCCATTCCTGCTGCCTTGTAGAGTGAGAGAGTTAACCCTTGAGGGCTCAGCCAATTGCTAGTTCATCATTTAGCAGTAAGGGAAATATCCCACCCTCTGACTCCTCCACCTCAACCAAGCTTCACAATCATCATCACTGTATACCAGTATTAAATTGTTTGTTAAAACTTATACTCTGTGTGTGTGTGTGTGTATGATATAGTCTTTTGTCTGGTGAAAAAAATTTCCCTGGAACCTAACCCCCTCATTTAAACTAATTCTTATGCGGAAATTGGATTCGCTTAACATTGTTTCGCTTAAAGTCGCATTTTTCAGGAACATAACTACAACGTTAAGTGAGGAGTTACTGTAGTATATTTATATAACCTTCCTTCAGCCTACACTCAGCAAACAACTCCTTTCTACTTGTAACCAACCTATTCTACCAGGATATCAGAGTGAGTTGATGCTTCAAAAGATGTATTTATTTATTGATATAGCACTCAAAGTGTTCTGTTTTAATGTAAAACAAGTGGACTTCCCTTTGTTGTAACTGTACTATATATAACACTGTGTGTGTAGTATAATAAACAAACGATACTCTACTTTTTTACATCAAAACTGAAACCTTCAGTGTTATATTTATATAAAATTCACACGGATTTTTTTCATGTCAACATTTTTATTTCGTTAACACACACAGGACAGGGTGCAGACTCTAGTTCAATATCCCATTCCCAGGAACTACAATAATACAAAATAATATAAAATGACTTCATCTGAATTGCAGTCATTTGCATTTTTCAATTGATAATTACTGTAGCAAGTGAAAACAGTGAATACTAGAGATAAAAAAAATCTAAAATACATTTTTCAGATGATCAGAAAAGTAAAAACTAGAGATCCCACACATCATTCACTTTTAGATTCACAAATTGCAATAGTTCATAAACATGGTCTTTGGTTTAAGGCTCATCAGCACTTCACTGAGACAAACAGTTGTTAACTTTCAAAGCAATTTAAGTACATTACTGGTCTTGAGAAAGTATGAAAGCAAATACAAAACATTCTCTTATTCATCACTGCTGAATAGCCTTATGGCATAGTTTAATAGGACGTGTGCATCATGGTTTCATGAGAAGATAAACCAAGCTATCATCTTTTTATGGACTACTATTTCAGTTTTGATATTCCAGTGTATTAAGCAAAAAAGGTACCATCCCCTTCAGTAGTCATTCTTCAGCCCCAAATATATTTGTAGATTAAAGTTTATTCAATACTGTACCTTTAATTTGTATGAAAAATATTTAGCTAATAGTGAATGCATCCAAAACCTATTTAAACGCTGCAAAATGAATCTAAAGTACCACCACCGATACTGTTTATAAATGATTCCTTTAGTCCGCCCTAGGTATCTACTTCACACATTAAGATTATATCAAAGATATTTAGCCTCTGGCTACATGGTTTTTGTGGATGACCAACCCTGGAGCAAGTGAAATGCAACAAAGTCATCTCAGTTTTCTGTCTCATTGAAGAAAAAAAATATTTTCTACAAGATGACATTGGTCACATAGGGAGGGTATTAATGGCTATTCCATATTCCTTTCTCATTGCTACTAAATGAGAGAGAGAGGAGGATGAGCTGCAGCATATGATTTTTTTTATGATTTGTATTGAGATAGCACTGTGACTCCAATCAAAATGAGGGTCCCCTAGGCATTGTATGAAGACGGTAACATAAAACATTTCATTGTTTGATTCTTCCACAATGCTAATACACTTGCTTGTCACCTATAAGAAAACATTTATAAATATTTGGTTCGTTACATTAACCTAACCAGCAGAAGCTAAATGAACACTACCCAGACTGAGGGAATAAGTGACTGTAATAAAGATGATGGGCATTCATCTCACTGGCTACTTCAATATAATTCTTTCACTAACCAAGGGAGACATCAAGGGAAACATTAGTTCTATGGCTCAGTGATTTTAAAGGCAGCAGTCAATATAAGTAATTACAGAATAATAAACTAATTTCTATTGATTTTTATCTACAGACATGATGCAGACTGACATGTGCAGTGCAGTGTTAAATTTAAAATAAATATTTAAGTTATACAAGGTGTCCAACAAGGATGCTACTCCCTAGTGAGTCTTTACTCATTACACAGCTATATTGTCCATAGAATTTGCTATCATCCAAAAATGGAACACTCAAAATTAAGACCAACACACTGAATGATCATTTTAAGCAAGTTTTTCATCTCTCTCCTGCACTGATAAACATCTATATTATATGCACACTATAAAAAGAAACACAGATGTTGAAATTAACCAATGGCTTATGGCCAGCTGATCTAGAAGATATGCAAACAGTATGAGGAAAGCTTGAGTTCTTTCCATCTCCGGTTGTTCAGGGCTGAGGACTGCTACATACTATGCACCTCATAGTGCTCTGCAGTAACCTCTATGTAAAGTTAATGCACTGAGTACAATTTTCCTCAGCCTGAAGGACTGACCAGGTGTGGGTGTGGGTGTGATGGTAAAGTAATTTAACAGGGTGTATTCAGGGAGAAAAGAAGAGAGTTCTTGTGAGCTCTAAGGAGTAACTTTCCTCCAGGGATACAATTTATGAGGTGCACCTCTGGAACTCAGTATTGTTCATTCATTGTATAAAACTAAATTTAAGACCAAAAGCTCTTTGATTACCTCTATTTTCCCTGTGCTTAATCATCACAGGTAAACTGCTCTTTTTTGTATACAATTTTTCAGTCCATCAGTGCCCTTTTTTAACTTGTTTTTTCCTTTGCCAACATTACTGACACTGCTTTCAAAACAGCGATTAGCATTTGCCGGTTCATGGAGCTCAACAATTTCTTCTTTTAAAGAGCAAGCATAAATGTTCCTTTTAGTATACATAAAAAAACAATCAATGGATGGAGAGCACCTTATAAATGGGTTAAACCCTCCCCATGTTTCCTCACACAAGCAATTAAAATGAATGTGAAGAGATGACACAAATAATGCATAAAACCTGAGATGGGGGGAAAGGAAACAAGTTGAAAGAGTGCAATTACCTCAAATTAAGGTTAATATTGAGATCTTTTAAAACTAAAAACAGCTTTCTATTGTGCTTGTATTGAATGGCTACAATTAAATGACAAAACCATTTAATGTAGGTTTTTATGCAGCTGTTAGACTTGTTTCCTCCGCCCAAAGTTACAGGGTCAAGTTTGTCCTCAGACATGGGTGCAACTCCCAGTCACTTAAGTGAAAATTACACTCATGTTCCAACAGAAGAATTTGGCCAATCTTCACAGCATTTTCTAGGACATGTAATAATCAGTTTGGAGTCATGATTCTTCATACAATGTTATTTACTACTACACCACAAACAAATGAATTAGTCTCCCATGAGTGCACATGTAAGCCAGCTTCTGTTTCCACCTACATGTATATAGCAAGAGAAAGCAAAAGTAGAAGTTTTAACTATATGTATTGGCAGCAAGCACAACCAGACAGTTGGATAGGTGCCTTTTTATTACTGTATAAAATATAATAAAACAATAAATAATTTCTTGTTCTTATTTATATTTATTTTTCATTTCTGTTTTTCCAATAGTGTACATACGCACAGTTTTCTATTTGGAATAGTACATAAGGTGGAACGAGTGAAGAGAAGTTTGCATATTTTTTCACAATTAAGGCATAATGCAGAAGAATATTGTAAAGTGTTGCATCAGAAAATGCTTAAATTAAAGGGGAGAGGGTTGGATTAAACCTCTGGAAATTTTCTTGATGCTGATTGCAAGGAGGTTAAAGAAATCATTGTAAAATAGTTTTTAAGAATCTTTTAAATATCACATTTTAACTCACATTTAAAATTACCTGATAGATTGATTTGGGTTCTTCTCTGATATGACCACAATGAACAATTTAGCATTCGTACATGAGAATTTAAAAAGTTTCAAAGCTGCAACAACCCCACTCATACCATTAAAAATCCCTGACTATTTTCTGTTTCCCAACTATTTTGATTTTAGATGACATTTAACAATAATATATCAATTGCATGACAACCTCAACCTAGGTGGGGGACCAGATCCTCCTCTCATCCCAATTGTCTCCGGCATTTCTCAATAAGCTTTAGAGTCTTATAAATCAGTGCCAATTGGTGCCATGCAAGCACCCCATTGTGGAAAACATTCAGAGCCGAGGCTACAAAAGGACTGTGCTGTGTACAGCCCAGGTTGTCTCACTAACCTTTCCAACAACTTCATACAAATGTTGGATAATATGGGGAGAAAACAGCCTTGTGGAACTCCACAGGTGAGGGCTGTGAAGGTGGAGGAACAGCTATTCATAACAAGCCACTGGGTTTAGTCTGAGAGGAAAGACCATTTCAGGGATCTGCCATTCACTTCTGCAGCTTCTTGACGAAAGAACAGAGCACTGGTATTCATTTTACTTATAAGTTTCCTATTAATTTTCTTCTTTTCCGATTCATTTCTACCCTTGGCTGGTAACTTTCTTCCTATTGTGATGGAGGAATACATAGTCCCCACTAGAAGTTATTGTCAATACTACTCTGTAGAGAAGATAGAAATATCTCACTGGAGAATACATGGCTGCAAATCAGGTGTAAAAAAAAAAATCTATAAATCAATGAAATAAGTATACCCTATTCCTTTTTTTAAAAAAAACTATCAAATTAATCTATGTTTTAAATAACTGCCCTGAACATTTATTATGAAAAACAAAGCCAGACTAATTAGTGGCCTCACAACAGTGCACTGAATGGTCATATGGGAGATCCAGATTCAATTCCCAGTTTCTCACTTGTGAGCAGGGATTCAGAGTGCTGTAGAATCAGCATGCTAAATCTCAGGAGGGAGAGGAAATTCCTGGCATAGCAACTGCTCTGATCAGTTAAAGAGCAGAGATGATAAACTCCAGAGGGAATCCCATGTAGTTGTTCTCAGCTGTTTTAAAAAAAAAAAAATTACTGCAACAATACAGTTACAATGATAAGGGTGGAAAGGCGAGGAAAAGGAAAGAGCACAAGAACGCCTGGTCCCTTCTTGTGAGCACACACTCTGTTCAGCCATTTTGGAACAAAATGTTTTATATATACCACTTTGTTTTGCACTCAAGATAAAATATGCTTAAAACATATCATTTTCTCATGTACCTGTACATAAATGTATTTCAAAGCATCAACAGGCTAAAACTGTATATTTTCACTTTTGGCATGGATCAAAACGCTAATCAAATTCTACACACCATAAAATGGAGGTTTACTCTGAAATCATACAAATAATATTACAGTAATGCAAATAGTGCTGCTAAAATAAGATCTACACCACAGAAAATTCTGCTATTGTACTACTAAGATTATCTCCACTCTTTGTCCTCCTCCCTGAACAACCTTTCTAGAACAAACGAATAAAACTCAAATGTATTATAATTGAGTGAAAGGCATCTCTGCTTTGGGTTGGCAGGCAAACAACGGACTGTGTTTAGCTTCAGTAACACTAATACATCAAACCCCTCCCTACCGACTTACAGAAGAAATTTAGAGTTTCTGTGACAAAATCTGCGGCAATTTATGCAGCATGATTAACTAGATCCCGACTGAGTATCACCCCTGAGTGGCTACATGGATTAGCATAGACTACAAGACACTGAATCATCATACTCAGCCTTTGACCTCAAGTTAAGGGTGCATCTGCCATAAATATGGCAGAAAGGCTCGGTGTCTACACAACTACTGATTGTTCTACAGAAAGAGTTTGACATTTTAGATATGCAATTAACCTGGATATTGAAATTTAGTCAGTTAAGAAGTTAAGTTTGTGTAGTTATTATACGTTATGAACCGTATATTGCCTTTTTTTAATTGTCTGAAATTCAAGTAGAATGGCAGATGTGCAGTCATTTAACATGTGATGGTTTGGTGCGTGAATCCCTCTTAACACAACTTAGCACAATCATTTTATTTAATGTGTATAATCTTCAAATAAAATCATCTAGTTTCAGAAAAAAGGAAATTTGCTTCCTAATGTAAACAATTTTTGTCTTTATAAACAAAGCTGCGTGGGTTATATGTTTTGGAGAGGGCCCACTGGAGCCTTAAATTCAGTTAAGTGGGAAAACTATAGACATAAAATTTGTCATTTTTTAAGGTTTTCCTACATATGACTTTTAAACTGCTCAGCCATATTATTTTATCACTTATAATGCATCATACATATGTATATTTTCCTCTTACCTTTAAAAGTGTGTGTCAGTTTATGACACTTTATTAATCACTGGGAAATATATTAATACATTAACCTAGTTTACCCAATTCCCTGGGAAAGTTTTATGCTCATAATTAAGCCCAGGCAATGAAAATATATCTGGCTATATATTTACATGCAAGTCTCTCATAATAAACGCAGACAGAAGGAATGAAGACACCAGTTTTCCTCTTTTTTTGGAAAAATAACTAAAATTTTTGGACAGACAACATACCATCAGCAGTTAAGCAAACACTAAGTTTCATGTCTTTATTCTTTAAGTGGTACTTCAGACCATATTTCCTTAAAAACATCACTACTATTACTACCCATATTTTGAGAAGTTTTTTCCTCTGCACTTATCCCACTGTTTCAGAACAGCTGTATACGTGAGCAGGTTAGTACCATGTACAAGAATGTCTTTTTTTTTTTAAACATGTAGGCTAAATTGGGGGAAGAGAGAACTTTCCTACAAAAGGTATTATAGTAAGACCATAGCAACAGCTATGCCGTGCATGTCATTAGTTTGCTGAAATGAGTCTATATTTTCCTATACTTTACAATCGATCCTCTAAATGTTTCAGCTACTAAGATCATTTCTTGATGAGTCTCAAACAGCAAGGGGTAGGTCTGACACCAGTCACTGATATATTTATTTTTTACATGCAATGAAGGGCCTGCTCCTTTCTCCTGGCAATTCCCCGTTACACCAAGTAGGCACCAAACCAGGTGCCTTTTCTCACCACTGAGGACAAAAGCATTGTTTCAAATAGGAAGACCCCAAAGCATTTAAGGCCTTATAGGAAAAAACAACATGTGAAATTCTACCCACAAATCAGCAGGTAGCCATTATAGATCACAGAATACTGGTGTTGTATGCTCCTGGAAAAATACACTGTAATCGGTGCCAGCTTCATTAATTGCCTAAGCACTTAATTTGTTCAAGGCCTAACACTTCATATTAGGCATAGAAGGAGACTCATTATCTCATCCAACTATGGTATTTATACTAGGAAGGCATAGTGTAATCATGCAAATAATATCAGGTGGAATGAGCTGTACTAGGGACCTTTTCAGTAACTGGTGTTCTTTGAGATGTGTTGCTCACATCCATTCCATATTAGGTGTATGTGCTCGCCACATGCACCGGTTGGTGCTGGAAGTTTTTCCCTTAGCAGTATCCGTAGAGGACCAGCTCTGGCGCCCTCTGGAGTGGTGCCCACATAACACAGTATAAGGGGCGGCACCGGCTCCCCTCCATTCAGGACTAAATCGAGAGTTGCCTCTCCCCTTGTGGATTCCTGTACCAGCTGCTCCAAGAAGCAGTCATTTAAAGTATCGAGAAATTTTGTGTCTGCATTTCGTCCTGAGGTGACATGTTCCCAGTCAATATGAGGATAATTGAAATCCCCCACTATTATTGAGTTCTTAATTTTGATAGCCTCTCTAATTTCCCTTAGCATTTCATCATCACTATCACTATCCTGGTCAGGTGGTCGATAATAGATCCCTAATGTTATATTCTTATTAGAGCATGAAATTACTATTCATAGAGATTCTATGGAACATGTGGATTCACTTAAGATTTTTACTTCATTAGAGTCTACATTTTCTTTCACATATAGTGTCACTCCCCTCTCCCCCCCCCTCCCCGGGGAAGGAACTGGTCTGTCCTTCCAATATATTTTACCCTGGAATGATTGTGTCCCATTGATTGTCCTCAGTCCACCAGGTTTCTGTGATGCCTATTATATCAATATCCTCCTTTATCACAAGGCACTCTAGTTCACCCATCTTATTATTTAGACGTCTAGCATTTGTGTACAAACACTTGAAAAACTTGTCACTATTTATTTGTCTGCCCTTTTCTGATGTGTCCGAATCCTTATGTGAATATTTCTCGTCTGATCTGGACCTTACATTATCCTCTTCCATCCTCTGCTCCTGACTATAACCTAGAGAATCTCTATCAATAGACTCTCCTCTAAGAGAAGTCTCTGTCCAATCCACGTGCTCCTCTGCAGCAGTCGGCTTTCCCCCATCTCCTAGTTTAAAAACTGCTCTACAACCTTTTTAATGTTAAGCGCCAGCCGTCTGGTTCCACTTTGGTTTAGGTGGAACCCATCTCTCCTGTATAGGCTCCCCCATCCCAAAAGTTTCCCCAGTTCCTAATGAATCGAAACCCCTCCTCTCTACACCATCGTCTCATCCACGCATTGAGACTCTGAAGCTCTGCCTCCCTACCTGGCACTGCGCGTGGAACTGGGAGCATTTCTGAGAATGCCACTATAGAGGTCCTGGATTTCAGTCTCTTCCCTAGCAGCCTAAATTTGGCCTCCAGGACGTCTCTCCTACCCTTCCCTACGTCATTGGTACCTACATGTACCACGACCACCGGCTCCTCCTCAGCACTACACATAAGTCTATCCAGATGCCCCGAGAGATCCTCAACCTTCGCACCAGGCAGGCAAGTCACCATACAGTTCTCCCGGTCATCATAAACCCAGCTATCTAGGTTTCTAATGATCGAATCTCCCATTACTAACACCTGCCTTTTCCTAGTGACTGGAGTTCCCTCCCCCGGAGAGGTAACCTCAGTGCGAGAGGATATCCTAACACCATCTGGAAGGAGGGTCCCAACTATGGGAAGGTTTACCTCTGCTCCCGTTGACTGCTCTGCTTCCCTGGGCCTTTCACCCTCCTCAACAGCGCAGGGGCTGTCTGACCAGAGGTGGGACAATTCTACAGTATCCCAGAAAGCCTCATCAGCATACCTCTCTGCCTCCCTTAGCTCCTCCAGTTCCGCCACCCTGGCCTCCAAAGCCCGTACGCGGTCTCTGAGGGCCAGGAGCTCCTTGCACCGAATGCACACATATGCCACCCGCCCACAGTGCAGGTAATCATACATGCTGCACTCAGCGCAATAAACTGGATAGGCCCCACTCTGCTGCTGGGCTTCTGCCTGCATTGTCTCCTGCAGCTACCTAGTTAATGAAAGGGTTTTGTTTAAATTAAGAAGTTTTGAATGTAGTTTAGTTTACAGATTTTAAAGAACAGCAAGTGAACCCTGCCCCCTTCCAAACTCCCTTGCGAAACTCCCTGTTAGCAGCCCTTGGTCGCAAAGCTCCCTGGTCGCTTGCGCACTGCTTTATAAAGCCCTGGCCTTCTTGATAGCCCCGCCTACTGACGAAGGCTCAGCCAATTAACAGATCCAGCCTCCTCGTGTCTTTATTTTTCGGGGTGGCCCCGGGTTGCCCTTGCCTCTCCTTGTGTTTAACCGCCTCGACCACAAGGGAACTGGGGGCTGGGTGGGAGTATAGGTACTCATGCCCTTTGGTTGCCACAAAGTACTTACGTTTGGCCCTTTTAGAGATAGGAGCCAGGGAAGAGGGGGTCTGCACAGGGCATTAGTGATTTTGGAGACCCCTTCATGAAGGGGTAGGGCCACCCTGGCAAGAGCCGAGGAATTAAAAACATCAGAGTCCGAGGGCTCTTCCAATTCCTCTGCGTGAAGCCCCAGGTTAGAAGCGACCCTATTCAAAAGTTCCTGGTGCCCCTTGGCATCATCCTGAGGAACTGGGTGAGGGGGCTCTGTGATAGCCTTATCTGGTGACGACGAGGATGATGCTGGTGCTGCGGGAAGCTCCACGTCCATTGGTGGTCCAGCAGCTTGCTCCCCTGGGTCCTCCTGAACCTGCAGGGTCTTACTCCCTGAAGCCCTGAGCACCAGAGGGGGACAGGATACAGAGGCTCCTGACACCGGGAAGGTTGGGTGAACCCCCAGGGGTTCCGTGGGTACCATGGTGAAGGCCACTGCATTTGGAGCCATGGGGCAGGTTTCGGTGCTGATAATGTAGTTGATACCACCAGTTCCGAGGATTGTCCCACAGTCAAGGAACCTTGCTCCGAGCCAGAGCTACCAGCGGAGCGGTCGGTACCAGGCAACCAGGATCGGGATGAGCGTTGGGGCTCTTGTCCGACCAGTGCCGATCGCTGTGTCCTGAAGCCGACCCTGTCCGAGTGAGATTACTTTGGTCGGGCTCTTTGGCACCGATGGCGTACAGTGAATCTGCGTCAGATCGGTCCCGGGATTGGTACCAGGCCCTTGGAGACTGTCGGGACCAGTCCCGGAATTACCAATGGTGGCGTTGAGCTGCCCGGCATGGGTCGTGGCTCGCCTCCAGCCCTCTCCTTTCCCTAACAGGAAGTAGGAGATCTTCTCCTCACAGTCTTTTTCAGCTTCTTCACCAGAGCCATGGAGGGGAAACCGGTGCTGGCTCGTGGACGGTGCCAGGTGGACCACTGCTCTGGTGCCAGAGTGAGTGCCGACTGCATCAAGAGCACTTTCAGGCGGATATCGGGCTCCTTCTTCGTCCTACATTTGAAGGACTTGCAGATACGGCACTTGTAACTTATGTGCCCTTCACCTAAGCATCTTAGGCAGCTGGTATGTGGAACACTGATGGGCTTAGGCCGTTTGCAGCGATCGCAGGGCTTCAAGCCAGGGGACCGGGGCATGCCCTGTCCCATGGCTGAATTCCGTTCGGGACTAACGAAGAGTTGAGAACTACTACTAAGGGTAACTAAGAACAACTAACTATGTACAACTGTATTACAGGTTTTCAAAGTTCGCAAGAACTGAGAATGAAACAACGCTAGCCGAAGCAGGAGAAGTTCCAGCACCGTCACTGGTGGCAAGAAGGAACTGAGTGTCAGCGGGGGGAGCCGGTGCCTCCCCTTATACCGCGCCATGCAGGCACCATTCCAGAGGGCGCCAGAGCCAGTCCCCTAAGGATACTGCTAAGGGAAAAACTTCCGGCACTGGTGCATACGGCAAGCACACACATCTAATATGGAATGGACATGAGCAAGCACTCAAAGAAGAATTATCAGTACATTCAGCTTAGTCACTTTCAGAGTGCATTAATTAGCCAATAAGATGCTATAAAAAGATCATTCACATATCAGTTACTAATTAAATTGAATCTGAAATGAGTGACAATGGTCTCAATTCTGTACAACTGCTTTAGATCTCAAGTACATAACTCATGAGTGGCAGGACTCATTTCAGCAAACTAGTGACATCTCAGCATGTGTTCAGCATAGCTGTTGCACTGGTATTATAATAGCACTTTTTGCAGAAAAATACCACATACTATGGCATTCTTGTACGTCATACTAGGTTGCCCACATATATAGCTGCTCTGAACCAGTAGGATGAGCACAAAGGAAAAGAATCCTCAAAAGATGGGTTAGATCTATCCTGCATACTTGAAGATATGAGGACTAAGCAACAAATGCAAATGTTTTTGCACATACCACAACTTTATCTCCAACTGAAAAATATAAAATCACTATGATGTCAGAACCACGTTACACTCAAGATGTGGACTAAAAGTAATGGGATTTTGCTCAGTTAGAGAACGACTTTTACATAATATGGAACTTGTTTCTAGCGAAATGTAAAAAGATTACAGTATCTCTGGTAACACAAACTGTGAAATTAGAATAATCACAACATTATATACATAGTGGCCCACAACATTGTGTCTACAAAGTTTTTGTAAATTTCTTTTTACATATGAACCAGTATATATGAAACACTGGTTCACCGGTGTCCTATTGGAACAATGTATAGCATAACTTAAGTTTGTCTGGCATTTGAAGTTTTTCATGATATACCTACGAATTACACTGGGTATGGTGGAAGATTATAGCTGTATTGTGTTCATGTTTTCAAAACTCAATAGAAATGAATAAAATACTATCCATTTATGTCTGTGTTTCAAGAACTTTAATGACAAGTGATTATCAAGATTTAACAGTAATGGATAATCAACCTTTCATATTTTTAAAAATATACTCATTGCCCCAGAAGTACAACCAGTCATTCTTCAGGGGCTGAGATATAAGCCTAAACTAGCTTCTGCTTGAGTAATATAGAAGCATACATTTAACCCAGTTGTAAAATTTCCAGCTCTATACACTGTATAAATGAAGTTTATAAGAATGCATCAGGGGACCGTCACATACCCTTTAACAGACTGCAGCCCTGTGTTATTGTAATTCTCATATGACCTTCTAACAATAAATTTGGACATGGGGTATGTTAGTGAATTATTTCTGGTGGCCATTGGAGGTATTGCTGTTACTTGTATGATCTATTGACTAGAATTCTTTTTGCCAAGAAAAGAACAACAAATCTGCTGAGGGGGCCAAATTCTATTCTTAGCTATATTGCATTAAATTTGAAGCAGCTCTATTTATATTAAAGGCCTTACACTAGTTTTCCAACACTGTAAATGAGAGCAGAGAACCTATCCCAAATAAAATATACCTAATAATCTGAAGTACATATTTATCTATTATAACAGAGTATTTCATTACACAATTGCAGCATACTAAATAAGCTACTCTTGTCCAATTTCCAATCACTTCAGTGGGACAGGTTAGGACACTGCAATTCTGAATTGCAACTGTTTATGTTTTCATAAACTAACTGGACAAATATATATTTCAGAATGCACTTGTATGTTTTCAATTCATTTTGATTTGTTTTACTATTAGCTTTAAATTTCATATGCTAATGGAAAGCCCAAAAGCCAAAATGTGGCTGTCCAATGAAGCAGTGTTCACCATGAGTAAAACTTTTAAGAGCTCATATGAAAGTGCTGTATTATGGTAAGATGATCTCAAAATCCTCTCTTTCCTTTGAGCATAAAATGGCAAAATGTATTTTGAAGTCTACAAACATTCATGTGAACAGGAAAGAGGCTGTCTTCCCTCAAAGTTAAGTCATTCATATAAATAAGATCTCATGATGCAACTTGTTTCCTTACCAATTACTGTGTAGAAACCTACAGGGTATGACTATACAGCATCTCAGCGTGAGAATCCCAGTCCAGGTCAAAAGACTCAGGTAAGCAGGGCTCACGCTAGCACTTTAAAAATAGCGGCATAGCCAGTATTTTGAAGTTGCAGCATGGGTTAGAACTCGAGCTTTGAAGCCATCTCCTCCCTAGGCTTTCGAGCCAGAGCCTCAGGCTGAGCCACAACTTCAAAGCACTGTACTTACACAGCTATTTTTACAGCGCTAGCTGAACCCGCTAGCCCGAGTCTTTTGACACAGGCTGCAAAGCTCACTCCAAAATGCTGTGCGGACATACCCAAAGTGAGGCCCAAAGAGTAAGAAACAATAGCCAACAAAATGTTCACTTTAGATATTACTACTAAGATAAATGATCTCTTAATATACAAAATACATGTTTCTTTCGTATTTCTAAGAGGAATTATTAAAAAAATTAGGAAGTTTCCTGTGCAGTAAAGAAAGTTTGAGGTTTTAATTTGAATACTGAGACTTTAATTCCCCCCTAAAAAAAGCCCCTAAAATTAACTGGAATATACTAATTTCAAATTTAAATGGAGACATGAGATAACCAGTTAAGGACAGTTTCACATCAATTTATTTTTAAGTCTGTTTAAATTCCAATAAGTCTGCAATCACTAAGAATGTCATCATCAAAGAATCACTTCCAAAGTCATAATCTTAAGCTTCATGATAGCAGGGCATCATTAAGCAATATGGAATATTTTACTCAATAGGAAAGAAAAATAATCCATTGATTTTAGGAACCTGAATTTCCCATTTCCTTTGTTAATGCCTGCACCATCCCAATTTATATTCCATGTACTTATACTACACTGTGCCTCCACGTTAAATCGCTATTTGGTCCTCTAAAGACAGTCTCTAGATGAAGAGAAGACACATACCAAGTCTGCAGTCACCCATGTATTCACTTTGGTCCATCAGTTTAATCTACATTCTTATATCACCTCTATATAACCCATGCTAATGCATAAATTTGTTAGAATTGTTAGACTATTCAGTCTCACCAAGTGAAAGTGTACAGAATTAAACTAAAGATTTACATGGTCACCCACAAAAGTAGATAGCAAAAGACCCATGAAAATCTATTTAAAAAAATCCTCCAAAAATAGCACAATCTAAAATAAAGCAAAAATGCAGCTGCTGCACAATCATCATTTTGAATCACCAAGTGCAACTTAATGGGAGGGCAGGAGTGAGTACTGCATCCCTACATGCATAATACTGGTATTTCAAAATGATGATGATGGTCACAAAATTCTGTGTTTATATAAATTATGTTACATTTTGACGGCTAAAAGGGGAAATGGGCAGATAACCTATCTTCCCCATCCCTTCCTTTTAAACATGATTAAATAACTTGGCCTTAGAAAGAATGACACTTTTCATTATAAAGTCATCAGGAAAAAACACATTTATACAAAAATGGTGTGTAAAAGCTGAAAGCAATTATTTGTATTCATATAAGAAAATAGTGTGTCCTGTAAAAATGTCAGATTGTTGTTCAGTTAAATTATCTAAATATACCCCACCAACCAGGAAACGTAGTTCAAACACATTTTTAAAAGATAAACAGATTCCTTTATACATCATTAATATATAATCAGAATAAATATTATCTTGTTTACGCATTCACCAAATAGTGCTTGTAGTGTGCCCTGAGAATCAATAAGCAAAACCAGCTATCTGAGACCAGAGGCAGGAAGGCATTCTAGAGGCCTAGGGTTCTTTGGAGAAAATCTTGCCAGCATCCCCATGAGGTGGAACACAGAGCGAACCAGCATCAGTGTCACTACTGACAACACCAGTAGCAGTGCATTATGGGGATAGAAAGGTAGACCTTCAAGCAGAGTTGTGACTGGCCTTTTAGAGCATTATAAGGTCCAAACCAACATCTTAAAATCTATCTGGAAGCTCACAGGTAACCAGTGTAAATCCCTCAGCACAGGTGTCGTGTGTTCTTTACAAGACACTCTGATTACCAAGTGGGCAGTCAACTCATGCAACGGCTCCAGTTTCAAAGTCAATGTAAAATTTAACCACATGGATGATCCGCATCCAAAAGATAAGGCTGCACCTCTTTCTAGCCAAGCATAGATGGTGAAACACCTTCTTAACCCTGCTAATATCCGATTCTCTAACCCAGCATTTCCAAAACTGTGGATTGTAACCCAAAAGGTAACAAGGGGGTCGCAAGACTCTTGTGGTTTCCATCCCACAGGGCTGGCTCCTCACTCCCCGTTGTTACCTGGTTCCTGGCACATGGGGTCCCAACACCATTCACTCAAATTTGGCCCAGCCTTCCCCATCAAGGGGGCCAGGACAAATCTGAGCAGTACTATGACAGGAATGCTGGTGCCAGGTTGCAATACCCAGAGCAGAGCCACCCCCTGGGGACAGGAGCCACCACTGTGGGGTCAGTGTACGGCAGGCTCACTCTGCAACTCCTGCATGGCCTCCTAACCCCTGGGGCTGCATCTGATCCTCCCAGGCCTCTCCACCTGGGGGCAAGATCCAACCTGCTTTAGCCACTTAAAATGTTGAGACACCCCCACCTCTCAAACACCTGAGGGTTCCATTAACAGAGGTGAGCCTGAAGGGTGTCGCAGCATGAAAAAGTTTGGGAACTACTACTCTGAACACAGCAGTTGGTCTAGCCAGAACTCTAAGAACCTAAATTATAAACTCTGATTGCCAAAGGTGGTTGAATACCATCAACCTTAGGGGCAGTAACTTCTGTTTTTTCTGCTAAACTCAGTTTTATTTTTACTTCTTCCACCCCCACATCCCAACTCCTGTTGGTCTTTCATCTACCTGTTGAGTCCTATCTGAAATACAGATGAGCTCTCTGGGACAGGGACTGTCATCTCTGTTTCTTGTCCATATAGTACCAAGCACAACTGGATCCTTGATTAAGATTCCTAGATGTTTCTGTAACACAAATAATGATATAACGGGAGGAGTCATCAGATGGCACTGTTACAAATAGTCTTCCAAGTTCTTTTTTTTAGCATGTGAATGAATATTCAGTCCTTGAAAAATACATGTATTTTAGTTTGCTAATGCAAGGGTCCTATGTAGAGGAAGTTGTTGGAAGCAGCAAGAAAGGCTGGCTTTCTGCTAGGATCAGCTCTTGGTGCAAAGTTGCTTCCTGGAAACCTGTCAGTGTGTGGGCTGAGATTTCTGGAAGAAGGGATTGTATGCATGCCATTTGCAAATGTCTCTCTTCCAAGACTCGTGTGCCATGTGAAAATAAAGCACGTTTCACTTAGAATATACCCATGTCACCAATTTCTCCTCTACCGGGAGCCAATCTGCGAGGCCCTGTAATTGTGCTACTGCTCAGCAGAAGGGCAACACTAGTGTCAAAAAGGACGCACTGGTGACAATGGTAATAATGACATATGATCTCCATCAACTTGTGATTTTCTCCCAACCTACCAGCTGAACAACAGTCCCTTTTTTATTACGTTTCAGCTATCTCACTTTAGAAATCAGTAGCTCTGAGATTCAGTAAAAAGTTAACTTTAAAAGCTAATAAATCAAGCAATTGTGTTATGATTGCTTTAAAAAACAAAAATCAGTGGCCATCTCTGTGCTTAAGCAATTACTACCACTTCAGAACTCCTCATCAGAGCTTCTCTTGAGAAAGTCCACTGTATAGTATTTATTAAAGGTTTCAAACTGGATGAGAAAAAGGGAAGTGTTGATTCCGCTGCAATTTTATTTCTCCGTCTAAATCTGGAGGCTGGTCAAGCAATTGCCTCTCTCCAGTCATAACTTAAGTATTGAAACACAAATGTATCCCTTGTCTGTGTTATCAACACTTTAGGTTACAGTAGAACCTCAGAGTTATGAACACCTTGGGAATGGAGGTTGTTCATAACTCTGAACAAAATGTTATGGTGGTTTTTCAAAAGTTTTCAACTGAACATTGAACTAATGCAGCTTTGAAACTTTACTATGCAGAAGAAAAATGCTACTTTTAACCGTCCAAATTTAAACGAAACAAGCACAGAAACAGTTTCCTTTCCTTGTCAATTTTTTTAAGCTTTCCCTTTATTTCTTTTCAGTAGTTTACGCTTACCACAGCACTGTACTATATTTGCTTTTTTATTTTATCTCTACTGCTGCCTGATTGCATACTTCCAGTTCCAAATGAGGTATGTGGTTGACTGGTCAGTTCATAATTCTGGTGTTCGTAACTCTGAGATTCTACTGTATTGGAATTGAAAGTTTTAAAATTCCAATACACTTCTCACTATTTAAGATGGGTTTTTGTTTGTTTTGTTTTTTGATTAATTTTCTGCTGTTAATTTGTATCTTCATTTCATTGAGGACAACGAAAATCAGCAGGGCCGCCCGGGGGGGGGGGGGGGCAAGTGGGGCAATTTGCCCCAGGCCCCGGGCTCTGCAGGGGCCCCCAAGAGAACGGCTGAGGCTCCTGCCCCGGCCCCGGCCCAACCCCGCCTCCGCCCCTCTCCAGGAGCCTCAGTGCATCCAGGAGCATCCCTGAACAGCTGCAGCGTGGCTCCAGCGGGGCCTGAGCTCCTCCCCGCTCAGAGCCGCGTGGTAAGGGGGCGGGGCTGCGAGCTCCAGGTCGAGTGGAGGGAGCTCAGGCCCCGCTGGAGCTCGCAGCCCCGCCCCCTTACCACGTGGCTCTGAGCGGGGAGGAGCTCAGGCCCCGCCGGAGCAATGCTGCACCGCTGTTCAGGGACGCTCCTGGATGCGACGCGCTGAGGCTCCGGGCGAAGGGGGAGCCGGGGGTAAGAGGCCGAGGCCGGGGGGGGTTGGATAAGGGGCAGGGAGTCCCGGGGACAGTCAGGGGACAGAGGTGGGGGGGGCGGTCAGGGGACAGGGAACTGGGGGGTTGGATCGTGGGCGTTCCGGGGGTCTGTCAGGAGTCAGCGAGCGGGGGTGGATAGGGGTCAGGGCAGTCAGGGGACAGGGAGCAGGGGTGGGGTCCTGGGGTGGTGGTGGTGGGGGGGTGTCTCTGGGGGACGGTGAGGGGGCAAGGAGCAGGATGGGTTGGGGATTCTGAGGGGGGCGGACAGTTGGGGGGCAGGAACTGTGTGGGGGTCAGATAGGGGGCAGGGCCAGGCTGTTTGGGAAGCACAGCCTTCCCTACCCTAAAGCTTATTCAGCAGTTTGAGGCTTGCAGAAGAGCCAAGATGTTAGCTTTTCCATTAGGGCTACCATCCCTTTCACTTCTCAAATGCCAAATTATAGTCTATATTTAATTTCAGTGCCATAGGGAAATTCATGTCAGGGGAGGGTAGCTTCATTTAAAAATAGCCACTGGGGGAGGGATCACATGAGAAGAGCAATATCGTACACCACCTACCTCCTTCCCAACCCTACCAAGGGAGACCCCCCTCCCCTGCATTCCCTGAGGCTTCAGAGGGGTTAATTCACTGGTTCTCAAACTTTTGTACTGGTGACCCCTTTCACATAGCAAACCTCTGAGTGTGACCCCCCCCCCTTATAAATTGAAAACACTTTTTTTATATATTTAACACTATTATAAATGCTGGAGGCAAAGCGGGGTTTGAGGTGGAGGCTGACAGCTCGTGACCCCCAGTAATAACCTTGAGACCCCCTGAGGGGTCTCGACCCCCAGTTTGAGAACCCCTGGGTTAATTTAATTTTAGCACCCTGTGTCCATTCACATGCATGTGCTATTTTGAGCATTTCAGTTTTCACAACATAGGCTCATCCCAAATTCTGGAACAAGCTCAAATGCTCAGTTCGTGGAGTATGTACATAGTCTATACTAAAGACAAACCCACAGTAACCGTCTCCAGTTTGTGAGGGATCCCATGGAGCCAGTCTCTAGGAAACAGATAAATGCATGGAGGTTAAGTCCATTAATGGCTATTAGCCAGGATGGGTAACGAATGATGTCCCTAGCCTCTGTTTGTCAGGGGGTGGAAATGGATGGCAGGAGAGAGATCACTTGATCATTACCTGTTAGATTCACTCCCTCTGGGGCACTTGGCATTGGCCATTGTTGGTAGACAGGATACTGGGCTGGATGGACCTTTGGTTTGACCCAGTATGGCTGTTCTTATGTTCTAACCTAAATGAACCCAAAGTTATGGAGACAGATATGAGTCAAGGAGGCCAGCAGAGTATCAGAAACCTGGAAAAATCTCTGACTGGATGGTCTCAGGCATTTGGTCACAAGCTGAGGTGGTTCAAAAGTTTTGGATTTTTTTTAAGCAGAATTTTTTTATTGTTTCTTTAAACAATCAAACACAGCAAGCAGCAAATATTTGGCCACACACTTCTGAAACCCCAAACCATATTCAGGTTTTGGCAGACTAATTTCAGCTTTTCAATTAAAAAAACCCACAAATTTTGAAGGAAAGCAGACATTGTCTGTGATTTTTTTCTGCTTTTTAAAAACCCCTAGTTTTCGATCCAAAAAAAGTTTTGATGGAAAATATTTGTCCAACCCTTTTAATGAGCTTTAGTGCCTTTTAGCACTAGCTGATGCTGAGAACCAGTGATACCCTGTAAAGAAGTTTTCTCAAAACTGGGTTTGTGCCGAGATGCGGAAGGTTTATTTTTCCCAGGGCCGCCCGTGGGGGGGGGAGCAAGTGGGGCAATTTGCCCCGGGCCCCGCAGGGGCCCCTACGAGAATATAGCATTGCAATTTTTTTATGGAAGGGGCCCCCGAAATTGCTTTGCCCCAGGCCCCCTGAATCCTCTGGGCGGCCCTGAAAATCAGTGACATTGGTTTCACTTTCAAGTTTTCACTGTTCTAAAAGTTGGACTGCAAACACTAATGGGGAATATTAAAAACACCAAAAGCAAACCCTATAAACTTCTATGGTTATATTTTGTAACTTTTTAAAAAACAAAACCTAAAGTTTGAACCGAATTTGAGGTGATGATGTCTCAGAGTATTCTTTCCAAATCCAATGCAGTAATTGAGAATCTTGTATTTCCATTGAATACACTGGATCTTGGATCAGTTCCATAAAAGGTAGAGATAATTAAGGTATGTCTACACAGCAATGTAAGCCCAGGGTTAGTAAAACTCAAGTTAGCAGATTCTCAAGTTAGCAAGTTTGTTTATCTAGGGCTTGAGAATCTACACTAATTTGTAACCCCAGGTTTGGAATTGTTGAACTCTGGGTCCCAACCTGGGGCTCCAGCATCTACACTATTATAATAGCCTAAGTCCAACCATCCATATCCCAGACTTCCTAGCACCCAGGGCCGTCCCTACCCATACGCAAAATATGCAGCTGCATAGGGCACCAAATTTCTTAGTGCCCTACTCAGCTGCATGCTGCTCCAGCCCCTGCTTTGCTCTTCCACATGGCCCCTGCCCCGCCTCTTCCCACCCCTGCTCTGCTCCAGCCCCACCCGCACTCCACCCCTTCCCCAAAGCCCGCGCCCCTGCTCCGTCTCACCTCTTTCCACCCCAGCTCCACCCCCACGCCCCTGAGGACTGCAGCAGTGGGCAGGCCTGCACTCACCGGCGGCAGTAAGTAGAATGACCCGGCCCCAGCCTGCTCCACTCCCCTGACTCCCAGCTGTGCTGCCAGCGAGTGCTGGGGGGGTGGTTCCCTCCTTCCCGCCAAGCCTGGGAGCTAGGGGAGCGGAGCAGGCTGGGGCCGGGTCACTCCACTTCCTGCCCTCCACCGCAGAGACCTGGGGCCAGCCCCTGCAGAGACCTGGGGGGCTCCGTAGGGCACCAAAATGGCTAGGGATGACCCTGCCAGCAACCTCCCGAAATGAGGCCATTTTAGCCCTTTGTTCATAATGCAGTGTGGGAAAACTTGACTGCCCACCAAACTTGACTATCCAGAGGACAAAGAAAGTCAGCCCATGGGATTGTAGAATCCTTTTGGCGACTCCCAGAGCACAATTCCAATTCTACACTGCAAAGCAAAAGGGCTTGAACCCTGGGTCCCAGCTTGACTGAGGCTCAGACCCTTCACTTCTGTGAGGTCCTGGGATAACACTATTTGTGTGTTGAGCCTGAGTTCAAACCCTGGGCTTCCACTGCAGTGTAAACATAGCATTTTTATGTCTAAGGTAACATGACCCTTCAGGAGGTATGGTATCCAGAATATTTTCAACATTCTGAGTCAGTCCCTATTTTCCTTCCTTAAGTGAAAGGTCTATAAAAAAATCCATACAGCAATCTACACACCCAGCTCGGTGAGGGAGGCTTGATGCTGCTATCATGAAATACTTCTTGGACCCCTGATCTATGGGGGAAAAAAGGCTTTGACCTCAGAGATTCCCAATTCACAGGAACAAAAAGATACACAAATCAGCCTGGAAAGATTGGGATTGCTTGTGGTCTCAGCAGTTTGGATCCCATTTCAAAAATGACATAGATGAAAGAAAAAAAGTTCAAAGACAAGCTACACAGACCTGGAAATGTGTGTGTGTCAGCTATTTCAGCAGGTCACCTTCCAATTGCCAGACAATTTATGAGTCAAATCCTAATTACTGATTTATAAAAGGGTTAAAATGGCCATGCCAGGACACTCCATGCTGTGGAAGGTTAACAAGGTCATTTGTGTTTTCAGATTCTGGAAGGGCAGCACAACTCTCATCTGCTATATTAGCCACATCAGTTCTTGCAAATACACAAGCTTTCTAGACAGAAATGTCAGTTATAGTCTAAAACCACTATTTAAAAAACCATATTTAGGAACCTCAGGAATCCCCTTGCTAACTGGAATGATCACAGCCCTTTGCTGTGATGTGCAAGAGGGAGCTTCCTATCTCCGCGCTCATCGTGGTAGCAAGCAATAGGAAAGTAGGAGAAAACAGCCCAGCTACTAAGCAACTAGTTCTTTGGCTGCTCTGGGTGAAACAGAAAAGCACAGAACCCCCTATAATCAGTCAAGGAGACGGAGCCAGCGCTCCTGAAGTCACACAGCAATGGCTGCAAGGAGCGGCACTCATACCATGCATATATGTTACTGCTCTAAGCAGAAATTTCATATCCTCATTTCCATACTTGACGAATATGCATTGCTTTACTTGCATGAATTCTCCTCTGTCCCTCAAAGATAGCTCCTCTCTCGTAATTGTCTTCTGCCCTGTCTTCTCCCTTGGTCTCACAGAGATATGGTCAGAGTGACTTCCCATATAGTGCCACTCTATCCATTGCACTGACCAGTGTTCTAGTCATTACTCTGGCCAGACTGGGTCCAAACAGGGTCCTATGGTTATAGTCTTGGAGTACTCTAATGGGGGTCTCTATGGCTTAGAGTCCTAGAGCAGTCTAATCACAAACATATGGCCTAGAGCACACTGCTCCCCTGAGTGGGTGTCTGAAATTGGAAGTCTCTTAGCAGATCCAAGAGATCTAACATCTCTGGACAGATACATAAAGATAGCTGGCAGCAGGCTGTCCCTCCTCACTCAGACACCCAAGCCCCAGCCCGACTCTAAAAGGGTAGGCCAGACAAGGGAATATTCCTCTTCACCAGGACCTGCTTGTGGACAAGGAAGCTCCTGAAGAGTCTTGCTGCTATGATTCTGTGTGCAACTCTTGGTAAAGCAAAGGAAACTTGTCACGGAGTGTCAGGAGGAAAACTGAAGGTCTTAGGGGGTGGAGTACTGCCTCTTGCACACTACAATTCTTGCTGTCCATAAAGGGCTTCTAGTGCTGCTCCCCTTACTCTGCCCCCACTGTGCTGAACAGCTTAACTTTTTAATAGTTGGGGTCTCTCTCCCTATTGTTACCATGAAAGAGCCTGTGATCTAGACTTATTCCTATGTAGGCAGAGTGCCCCACAAAGGTTCCTAAAAACCAGGGCTTTGGAGCAGAGCGCAAAGCAACTCCGGAGCAGTGGAGCTGCAGGTTTTTGCCTGGAGCGGAGCCAGAGCATAGCTCCAAAGCCCTGCTAAAAACATCCCAAATTTTTTAAATTGATATATATTGGGCTATTACTGGGCCCCAACTACTCTTTTTAAAGTGAGAGTAAAAAATAAAAATGAGGACAACCACCCTTAATTGTCATTTAAGAAGATTTCAAATGTAAGACTTACAAAATTCCATGACAGTAGTTTCTAAAAGAAACTATACAGCATCACAAGAAGAATAAAAATTGAGTCATTTTTCTACTCCTCTCTGACCAGAAACCTGAACTTTATTTCTCAGAAGATATAAAAACAGGACCAAAAAAAAAAAAAAAAAAGTGCTCAGTTTACAAATACAATTTTTTTTTTCTAACTGCCAGACCTACATTCTGAATGTAGGATCAGTCTCCCCAACTGTGTTCTACTTCTCAAGTGTCATCTCCCGTAATAAATGTTCTGCAGGCCAAATTAGGCTATATTGACACCTGTTTAACTCCAAGAGCATTCAACAGGTTTGTAGAAATGTGACAGATTGGAATTTAGTAAGCAATTCTATTTATGGTGTAGAAAGATTCCAGCTCACACTCTGGGCTCTGCAGGGCTCAGGGAAGCAAAAAGCAATAAAAAACTATTTTTAACTCTAAAGCAAGCAGACGTGACTGAATACACAAAAGGACCAGACCTGCAAAACAGCATGATGTAATTTATATATCCTCAACTCTTCAGAATTGAAATATGCTTTCAACTGTTCTTCCCTGCTGTAGAGTCACAATATTAGAGTCGACCGTAAACTAATAAATCCAACTCAGTTGTGTGTCCAAGTGGCTTATGCAGTACCCAACAGAGACTGGAGCTTGGAAAAGAGCAAGCTGGGTGAGACTTCAGACATGAAACTGAGGATATAGGTCAGGAGTTCTCAAACTGGGGGTCGGGATCCCTCGGGGGTCGCGAGGTTATTACATGGGGGTCGTGAGCTGTCAACCTCCACCGCAAACCCCGCTTGCCTCCGGCATTTATAATGGTGTTAAATATATTAAAAAGTGTGTTTAAATTTATTAGGAGCTTGCTGTGTGAAAGGGGTCTCCAGTAAAAAAGTTTGAGACCCACTGGTATAGGATGAGTGCAAGAAATGGCAGAGATTACATTGAAATCTTTGACTGAGTATGTCTGCTGTTTATTATCCATTACCAGAAGTATAGTCTACAAGTGCCAAAAGTGCAGTTTCTGTAATTAGACTGACAAGAGTCAAGGAGATCAACTTGGTACTTCAGAATAATTTCCTCTGTGATTTCAACCCAACACAAACATGTGATACTGGAGGGATAGCTCAGTGGTTTGAGCATTGGCCTGCTAAACCCAGGGTTGTGAGTTCAATCCTTGAGGGGGCCACTTAGGGATCTGGGTACTTGGTCCTGCTAGTGAAGGCAGGGGGCTGGACTCGATGACCTTTCAGGGTCCCTTCCAGTTCTATGAGATAGGTATATCTCCATATATTTATTTATTTATATTTATAGTTACTTGGATTGTTAATATCAAGCATGTTTCTTGAGCCAAAGACACACAACAGCTTCCTCAAGAGAAGCCAGCACTCCTTAATGAAGGCACTGAATCTCCACCAGAAGTGGACCCAGTCCTTCCCTACTGGTTTTCTCTAGTCAAGGACATGAAACTAAAGAGGTGACAGGACAAAGTGCTTCTAACATCTCTGATAACTTATTGAATGTCAGCAATCTAAACTCCGTTAATAAATCTTGACATTTGTCTTTTCAAATGTTTTCTCCGCAACCAAAGCAGTGCAGCCCAAATCTACACAATTATATACTGTTGGACACAATAAGCAGCACAATAAAGGTTACAATTGGTCACTGAGTACTGATACAGTCTGGTGCCGTGGGTCACTTAATACTTTTGTTGCAAGAGAGAAAACATTGATGGTTTACAAAAAGATGCTTTAGTTTCCAGATGGTGTCAAGACGATATATTACCAGGTTCATATGCTGGAGACCATCTGTGTAGATCTTTGTAATACAAAACGTGTTATCACACTAGTGACCAATATTTTTTCATTAATTGTACAAAATAAAATGTGTCAGGTGCAAGATTGTTTCATCATGGCTAAATCCTGAAATATTCATTTTTCCCAATTTTCTCTTCTAAAACACTTAACATTGACTCTATTCACCACAAAGTATCTTAGTCAGTGGGACTTGTCATCAAATACTTGTAGATAATGAATTCTGGCAACAATTTGTGTTTCAACACACTTAAATGTATTATAAGCATCTAAGCTACCCAAAATCGAGAAAAACTGTGTAACTTTACTTCCACTAACTTTGCAACATCTCCAAATTGAAAAACAGATTACTGAGAAATTCACAGAAAGGCTTCATTTATTATGTTTTACAGAGTAAGCATTTTACCTATACCATATTTTCTACTAGCACTACCGGGGGAATCAAAAAATTAAAATCCTCATAGGTTTTATTAAGGATTTCTGATACCGTAAGAAATTTAGTTATATGCGTCTGATATAACCAGCCTATTAAGTGCTTATTATGAGAAACTAGGTTCCAGCACCTTCAGTAAAATTAGTGAAAAGGCTGACCTAATGAACATTCCTTATACTAAGGTGTTACAATTTATTGCCTTATAATGTGGTAGTTAAGAAAATATTTATTGTGAAACACACACTGATTTATTTCCTGATAATCACTTCTCTTTGGCTAACATTAACAAATTTGGATTTAAGAATTTCCAATGTATAATCCAGGAATGACAGAGATGAGTTTAACATAATATAGATATTTAACCAATCCAAGTTTATAACTCATAAATATGGTTCCTCAATGGATAATTTGTCAAATTATGAGCTGTTACTACATTTTGATATACTGTAGTTAATCACGTCACTGATTCTGCAACCAATTCACATGCCCAGAAAGACCAGAGTTATGATTTTTCAGACGTAACAAACATGATATACAGTATACTAAGAGTACAAACCTTTTGCCATGTGGGAAAACGAATAATTAGAAACTGAGACACAAGACTTCAGCTGACATGGGGCTGCTCTTATCTCTAACAGACATTCTGCTGCTTCAGGTACATAGCCTTTAACTGCCAGCCTTATTTGCTGGTGTTTTTATCCTATACTCTTTTTATTTTCTCTCTTTTTAAGCACAAAACACTCCATTTATTTTTTGCACTTGGGTTTGTGATCTGCTTTTGTCCTTATTAACCTATGCAACAGAAGCAAATTAAGATAGGCAATCACATAAAAAGGGATTTTATTTTCAGAGGGGATGAGCACCTGCAGCTCATATCAACTTCAACTGTATTTGCAAGGACAGTAGAACCTCAGAGTTACAAACACCTCGGGAATGGAGGTTGTTCGTAACTCTGAAAAAAAAAAGCTATGGCTGTTCTTTCAAAAGTTTACAGCTGAACATTGACTTAATACAGCTTTGAAACTTTACTATGCAGAAGAAAAATGCTGCTTTTAATCGTCTCAATTTATATGAAACAAGCCCAGAAACTTTCCTTATCTTGTCAAATCTTTTTTTTAAATTTTCCCTTAATTTTTTAGTAGTTTACATTTAACACAATACTGTACAGTGTTGTTCCCCCCCATCCCCCCTTGCGGCTGCCTGATTGCGTACTTCCGGTTCCAAATGAGGTATGTGGTTGACCAGTCAATTCATAACTCTGGTGTCTGCAACTCTGAGGTTCTACTGTAAAATCAGGCCCAACGTTTCTACAACTTATTAACCATCCAGAGTCAGCCTCTAAGGCAGTATACCAGACTAGGCAGGCCCATTTCTACATTCTGAATGCTGATAATATATATGTACAATAGTCACTGTGTGAGAAAGATGTGAAAATATCTAATCCACTGTGCATTCTTATAAACCTGACTACTTAGGAGCACTTAACACCACTGGATTGGCCACCTATGATATTATAAGAGTGGTTGGAAGCACTGTTTATTATTAAGGTTGCCCAACACTTCCCATTATAAGACACTGTTTTCAGTTGCTTATATCTTTGCCAAACTTTTAACCATTTCGCCTGAAATGTGCGACATCTGCCTCAGGCTGCTTTTTTTTGGAAATTTCAGTCAAAAAAGTTCAGCCATTTCCAAGAACAAGGCTAGGGAAAACTACATTGTTTTGCCCATGTTAAAAAATTCTGGTGACTTTTTACTTAGAAAGCTCTAACACCTCCAATGCTCTGAATCAGGAATGTGAAACTTGGCAAGGGATAGGGTTACCAGATAGCAACTGTGAAAAAATGGGACAGGGGGTGGGGGTAATAGGTGCCTATATAAGAAGAAGTCCCCAAAAATGGGACTGTCCTTTTAAAAAGGGACATGATCATCCTAGCAAGGGATGGCCTTTGTGTCAGAGATGTGCCTTTTGTTGTCTCTGTAAAAAACCCACCCACATTTAGCCAAGTTATAAACCTTTGGAAAAATCACAAGTTATAAGCTTTTGAAAAAAATTGCAGTTTGCATATGTTCAGTAGAGACCTGGATTTTCACAACTAAAATCTCTCAAGATTCCATCCTCGTTGAGCATGCTTCAGACTCCAACCACTCCTAATGTTGACCAGATTGCATGTGTGCCATCATGACAGAGCAAGTGAGCATGCTCCAGCCCAGGGATACAGCGGCAAAGCCAAACTTCCCCTGTTAATTGCTGCACCAGGCCTGGATAGGGCTAGACACCAGAACTGAGTGCAGGGAGACAATCTATCATAGGCTTTCAATAACCCCTGGCTGCCTCCCAGGAATGTGGAGGAGGAAACTGCCCACTAGCTAAATCCAAGACTAATTTCATTGGCCTTAAGAGAGAGACTACTTCAAAGTGAATGTAAGACATGGATAAGAATAAGTGGATGGGACCATCCAATCTGGATGCATTGTTCAGTTTGTGGTGGTAAATAAGAGATGTCAAATATACAAAAATATCCACAGCAAGCCCCAATGCATATTTCATTGAGATGAGCTAATATCAACCAACAGTGATAGCTACGCTGTGCAGCAGAAAACAATAGTGGACTTTACTGAATTTTTTTAATGTTCAGGTAATAGCTAATCCATGTGACCACATGATTATACTACAATTATTCTTGTCTTCTCCCCTCCATCTCATACTACATCACTCATGTATTACATACATCTTGTTTCCAGAAAAGTGAATGTATGAATAGTCATTTCTCCTCCAGAATTAAAAAGAAAGGTCTCAATTTCCTCTGCACGGTTTTGTGTTTATATCCGATTAATATATGTACTAACCCATAGTCTTAAAAGAATGTACAAAATTAGAATAGGAAATAAAAATGATCAATTGACACAATGCTGACTAAAAGACTTCTCATCCCCTGACTCAACAGCTCACTCTCATTCCTGTAAAAATAACCCATAATACCCCATATTAGGATTATCAGATCCATGTTCTGGTGGACCAAAAGAATGAGGTGAGTCCGATGCAGAGCTGAGGACCGCACAACACTCTGCCAGTAGCCCCACCAGTTTAAACCATGCACTTCATATGATTGCAATCGCTACACAATCACACAAGGAGAAAACAATTGAGCTAATCTGCCAGTGAAACATGCCCATCATTACTACATTGTATTTCAAAGCAATAACTTTTATCCATTAGTCTGAATTGTGCACATGTGACTCCAGTGTATCCTGCAATTCATGAGTTAGTCATCATGCATGAACAATAGTGTATAAATATAATGGTTATTTCATACCCCCGTTTTCAGAGGAAGATAGGAATGGACTTTTTGAATTTAGTTAATACAGTGTTAACATTCCATAGTTAAAAAAAAAAAAAAAAGACAGGGAAAAGATAAGGTTCTCAAAGTGACATTTAAATCACTCACATTGTACATGCTGTATATATTTACATAAACTATGATTAACAGTAGATGTGTAACTAATTTCCAAAATACAATATGGAGACAGTATGGATAAATTAGCATTATATGAGAACCTTAACATCTGCATCCCTTGACTTTTTGTTTAAATACATAATCTTAACATTGAACTATTATTATTGCATTATTATTAATATTGGTTTGCATTTCCTTGGCTTTTTAAAAGAAAACAACAGACATAAAAAGCTCAGGCATTCTAGAATTTAAGTGATCTGAATCAGACTTTGTAGTACACACCTAATTTTGATAAGTTCTGGGGTTTAATTTTCATAACTCACTGATGTATGCAGTGTAGTTGTAGTGTCGGTCCCAGGATATTAAAGAGACCCAACTTCTGTTGGTGAAAGAGAGAGAACAAGGTTTTGAGCCACACAGAGCTCTTCTTCAAGAATGGAAAACATGCAAAACACTTTCAAAAGATGAGCTTGGGAGATGGAATTCGTAACTCTGATAGACACTAAAAATCATGGACTGAATACTCACATTGAATTTATGACTTATTACCACATTCTGTAACCCGCTACCCCCTTTTTTTTGTTCTATGACTGTAGAGGTGTTACTGGGCCACTCTACCTTGAATGGTCCCTTAGAATATGTGCTAACTTCTTATGCTAAACAATCTGTTCCACTTTGCATTTAACTGTAACACTTGGCGTATATTTACACTGCAAAGAAAAACCGCAGCTGGCCTGTGCCAGCTGATTCTGGCTCCTGGGGCTCAGGCTGTAGGGCTATTTCACTGCAGTATAGACTAACGGGCTCAGGCTGCAGCCCGAGCTCTGGGACTCTCTCCACCTCACAGGGTCCTAGAGCCAGGGCTCCAGCCTGAACCCAGAAGTCTACACTGCAATTAAACGGCCCCTTAGCCAGAGTCAGCTGGCACACTGCAGGTGTCTAATTGCTGTGTAGATATCCAGACCTGAAGAAGAGATCTGTGTAGCTCAAAAGCTTGTCTCTCTCACCAACAGAAGTTGGTCCAATAAAAGAAATTACATCACCCTCTCTAATAACTCACTGTGACAGAAGTGGCAAATTTAAAGCTTTGTGTTTTCTATTAATTTCAGTATCAAGACATTTTTCTGCAGCAGTGGGTTAACAGAGCAACAATACATCTGGAAAAGAAGTAACTATAATGGTAGGAACTAAAGGTATATCTACAGTTTTAAAACCAGCAGCAGCAAATTGGAGCCCAAGTCCAAATATCTACAGTTATCTTTAGCACCATAGCGTGAGCCTGAGTCTGTAGACCTGGACTCTGAGACTTGCTGCCTCGGCTTTTAAAATGCAGTGCAGACATACCCTAATTTAAATTCTTACACATAGAGCTAAAGCCTGTGAATCGATGCGACACTTGCATTCTGCCATTTGCAAATTGTTTGGGCAGGTCAAGCTGGGAAAGAGTACCCTAGGACGTCACAAAGGGGATAGGGCTTCTTTAATAAGACATAAAATTTTGGCGTATGCTAACAGGGCCTGCTCAGCAGTGATTTTTCAAATCAGAACATTTTCATATTTCCTTTACTCTCAGATCCTGTCACCTACCAACAAAAACTATGTGCATTTTTTTTTACAATAGCAAGAAAAAAAATGTATATCTTGAAACTTTGAAGTTCTTCCCCCACCAATAACTCACTAACCAGTTTTGAGATTTTCCCTCCTGTTTTCCAATGAAATCACCTCTGAGCTGAGAACAATCATTGAAAGTTTCAACCCAAAAAAGAAATTTTCATGTTATGAACATGTGACAGACTTAAGCTTACATCAAGGCTTTCATTTTAACTACTGCTTTTGTTAATACAATATATATATATATATATATATATATATATATATATATATATATATATAAAACCTTGCACTAGGATTATGTCATGAAATATGATTCTTCTCATTTTACATGCATATGGTGATCTTGTTAGGTTACGTTTTCTGATTTATCAAGGTATCATTTGAGGGTTTAATTTCTCACTCCTATTTTCAATTTTAAAAATTATCTAAAATATATTCCTTACAGTGAAATTCTTGATCTATTTGATTACATTAATTTGAAATAACAATATTAGAGTATAAGAGAGGCACAATTTATAAACATTTTGATTTGCAGAACAACAAGTTTATCCTTTTTTCCCCACCACCCACAAGTAATTGCTGCATTTTCTTTAGACTCTTACTCTATTACTACAGCATATCTAAAGCCTTGAAAGAACATTCTTAGAGGGAGAAGTGGAAGGAATGAGGAGAATAATGAAGATGACAACTGAGTGAACACCAGCACCAAACACAACTTTATCATTTTCAATTCAATTTGTAATCTTACAAACATCCTCAATCAGACCTGGTAGAACTTATTTGAGAGAGAGAAGTAGCTCAGTCTCCATGATATTTCAATCTTTTCATTAGTATCAAACTCTTTAGTGCACCATGAACAGCCAAGAGTTTGGTAATGTGAACTCTTTTATAAGGAGAATGAAACAAGGCCATTAAATTCATTACATTCAAGCTTAACAGCATGAACCAATATAGTTTTCAATAAGAGGTTCCACACTATATCTGCTACATACTTTATGGAAGTCTATTCAACTTTTTGTGAGGCATTTCTAGATTAATTTCTGCTTTTCTATGCATTTCAAAGTCACTGCATCTTACCTACATTGAATGTATGAATAAAATATTTCCATATAAAGTTTCTCCCATCATATCCTTCCAGTACTTTTAATCTCTAAATGTGTCTCATACACAGTACACCATTTCTGTGTACTGTATATTCTACTACATTACATACACGTGCATGTCTATACACATTCACACTATCTGTAAAAGCCTTTCTGAATTACTGAAGAGACTGAAAATTGTACTGCATAAACTGATAATGCTGTAAGTATTAAGTAACAGCATTAACTGTTAGAAAATTAATTACAGTTTCCAAGGTTTTTCTTTTATAAGAACAGTCTACCAACTCACATTTTTTGACACTTGAGACTCAGACTCATAAGATTTGCTGTTCTCACAAATAACAAAGAGCGGTTGCCTATGGGATTACAGCATGGCAAAAGTGTAGCTGACTCATGGGATCAATTATAAAGCACCAGTACTTATGGCTTTTGTTCACTCTAGTATTTTCACCAATGGTTTTACATTTTTAAGCAATTAGTGGGATGATCATATTATGCATATTACCAAACTAGTTACTAAGGCATCCTCCCAGGCTAGAAAGCTACCATATTTTAGCACCACACACTACTGAACAAGCTTATCCCCACCATCTTCTATAATATAGGTCACTCAGTGTACACCTGATGTATGTTTTTGAAAAGTTATGAAATACACAAGTGAAAAGTTGAAATAGAATGTTTATAAGCCTCAACCAAGACAGCTGTCTTAACATTTTTTAATTTAAAATTAAACAATTTAAAAGAATCAAGTGATTTATGTCTTTTCTAAACTAGAACAGTATGACACACAATCATTTAATAAAAATTTTAATATTGTCACAGGTGCAACTTTTTTTTCCCCCAAATACCCCCATTAAAACTGCAATCATTAAAGCAGATCAGCAATAAAAGAAGCAGCTCCAATTTAAAAGCAGTTAACTGTGACAGGTTATTGATAGAACAAACAGAATTTGCAATACTTACTGAATGTTTCTCCTGCTGGCCCATAACTCCATGGTTAGCTGGGATCGCTAGTGGTTTCATAATGAAGAAACATATGCTGAACTGAATTTACACATCATGTACCAATTTTTCATGGATGGAAAGTCACCCTCTATAGCATTAAATTACAAAAAGAAGGGGGGAGGAACCAAGCTGGAGCTTAAAGTGTCACTACCACTAAGCTCAAAAAACCTCTCACACTTGTAATACAGAAAAGCAATCCAAACAACAGCGTTCGTCTCCATTTTTGTAACACTGAAAGTCTAAGCATGTCAGGATGTAAGGAGTCTGATGAAGCCCTAAACATCCAGCATTCTTCCAAGTGAACAAGATCATTCCCTGAGACTGAAGAATGGGAGGAAAAGAAAAAGGAGGAAAAAAAAAAAAGCTAAAATGGCTGACTGCACAGAGACTCCCTTAAAAAGGCTTAATACAGTATTATCTTAGTCAGGTTGTCGGAACCAGCCTCCAGCATTCAGCCAAGCATTGTTAATAAACCTGTTTCGTTTGCAATCACACACACACACACACACACACACACACACACACACACACACACACACCCTACACAGCATACCCCCAAAAATCAGGGCAGAGCATGTGCATAGGGACCTCCTCCCTGGCTGCTAATGATGCTGACAGAGTGGTGACCAGTGATCTCTGTTCCACTCAACTAACCAAGTTTGCACAATTAATCTTAGCAGCATGACATTGATGGACATTTAATTTCATGATGTCTGACCCTCACACTCAAGGCAAACATGTCCACTACCAAGAGTCAGTAACAGAAATACAACACAGTTACACACACAAAAACCTAGAGAATCATCAGTCTGAATGTAATATGCCAATATAATTACGTTATTGTGCTTACTTTGGAAGACCATGGCTGCAGGCAGTTGGCATAGCAACGCACAAGGAAAGCCATTTCCTGGGTAGAAAGAATGCTTCCTTTTCTAAATAAAAAATTCCTCTTAGGATACAAACGGCATTGCTGCTTCCTGCAGAAAGCAAAGACACTATAGTCTGTCTCTTAACCTGCACAGACAGGCACTCTCAATGCAGTTCTAGTGATGTAAGTCGATTTCTCTCTCTCTCTCCCTCCCTCTCCCTCTATACACGGAAATTTCGACTCAAATGGAAGACACATTCCTTGAGGCTCACCCCCTCAAATACTTAAACCATTTCACTCATTAAGGTAGAGATGGACAAGTCAGATAAAGTAACAAGCTCTTGCCTGTATTATATCAGCTTCTGTAGGTCAAGCAAGTCCCAGAGGGAAGGAATCCACTGAGAGCTCACTCCAAAAGAGTGTAACTGAAAACAGGGTGGGAATAAGGAGCAAGACTTACTTCAACACAAGCTCTAGACTAAATATGATTTTTCACCCAGGTGAAGATAAAGGAATGTGTTAGACAACACCTTCTCCTTCCCACACCCAAACATAAAATTGCTGCAAAGCTGTAAAACATCTCTGTTGAGTATTTATAAACAGCACACTTGACAAGCTTTCATGGATTTTGAACAGTTTAAACACTACTCCAACTGCAAATATCTATGGACTCGTATAGGTAAGGTCCTGAATTTCCACAAATACCAATACCAATCTTTTTGGTACTTCTATATGGAGATTGAGTAATTTCCATTAAAACAATGGAGTGAACAATCCAGGAGATATAAAAAGACTAACTTTGACAGTTTCAATAATGTACTTCTTGTATGAACATTACATTTTAAAATGGAGCAGTTTACCCAGAGACTCCCATAGACAACACATTACTTCCAGTTTTATATCTACAGCATCGTGCTATAGAGAAGCTATAATGCAACAGGGAAAATACTCAAGCAATAAAATAAATTTCATCTGTGTACAATACAAATTTTTGGAGGGTCACAAACTGATGACAGTGGAGACCAAACCATTGCCAACAAATAGAACCTGCTGCTCAACCATTAACCTGTCATGTTGCTAGAATTTGATCTCTGCTACACATTTACAATCAGAGACCATCATTGATGAACTAAACAAAGAACTTTTTTGCTGCTGCTCTCGTAAAATATATATATATATGTAGTCTATGAAGCTAAAAGCTATTAAACATGCATAAACACACATGAAAGATGAATCCTGAAAAATATTAACATGTATTCTGTAGCCGTCTCTACCAAAATATCGCACCCTATGTTAATTAGTCTGACTTGCTACATAGTGATGATTTTCTGTACTGACACTGATTGCTGGCAAATTAGGCTAAACACTTAGTGAAAATTAAGTTTAATAAAGAAGGATTCTGAGGCAACTAAGAGCCACAGTCTATTTTCAAAACATTATTTTAGGGAAAAATTATTTCATATCTGGCCCTTTTTAAAGGGAATATATTTACCTTTATGGGCCCGTTTAATATAGCACACATCTCCTTGATTTTCTAATATATAATAAGTGCAGTTCTTTTAAAGCTGAATTATATAAGTTCTTCTTGATACAACTGTTTTATAAACAAATTTCTGCAACGGGAAAAAGCGTGGGTATTTATAGTATTTTGTAAATGACCTTAACATTCTTCAATAAATGACTAAGAATTTTAAAATGTTAAATTTAAGTTTCATTCTTGCAAATGCTGAGCATGAGCATTTGTAAGTGAAGTTCTGCCCACTGATACTGTAAATTATCCAATTTATGAAACTTATAAAAAGTAAAACAAGATTATGAAGTAAAGTAAAAATATTACTTCCCGTCAAAGTAATTAAAACACACTTCTAGTTTGGCTTGGTGGCCCTGTGGTTAGTGCCCTGCACGAACATGAGTTTAGTGGTTCAACTCCTGGCTAGTAGGTGACAGGAACACTGCCAAGGCAAAGCATTTCATGCCTCGGTGGGGAAACAGTGAACCACAACTAGTTATATATTAAACTGTATGTGTACATGGTACTGTACTATCTGACTTAGCACCAAATCTGATGGTCCTCAAAAGGAGTCCAGCCTAGCCATCTGTGGTAAAACCTTTGAGAGAAAAAGAAAATATTAACTGAACAAAAAAATTAGAAGGACGGGAGAAAGACAGGGAATTCTCAGACAACCATACTGCCTCCCTCCATCTTAATTACAGAAAATTACCTTGTCACCAACAGCAAATCTCCATTCTCACATGAGAAAATAAAGGACTGACTTTATAAAAGGATGGGAAACATAACAGCCTAGCCAAATAGACCCTTAGTTACTGAAGTGGTTTCAGTAGCTAACACTTCCATGAATCGCAAACCCGATAAGACTGTCGTCTCTTAAATTTGACAAAAACCTGTGTCACCTCCCTCGCTGTAACTTAAACTAATAAACCAGTTGTTTACTGTTTCGTGTACAGGGCATAACTATCTTTGGTAGTTACTTTGTTGCTTAACAACATGTATAAAACACAAGATATCAAGCCTCTTGCTTCTTTCTCTCCTTCCCCAAACCCATCTCCTGAATATCAAAGCCTCTTCATGTGGAGCAATTTTATCTACAATTGTTTTTATCAAAGTAATTAAAATCCCGTAATTACACTTTACATAAAATGATTAAGGCAGAAATCCAATCAAAATTTTATAAGTTTTAAAACCTATTTCAAATATAATTGGAATTCATTAAAGGACCTCTTAAAAAGTTCACATACACTGGAAAGTATCCTATCTTAGATAATTATGAATAGTTAAGTAAAATCCAACTTTGCTTTAATAACAATTTTCAAATGATGGCTAAAGATGAAAGGGAGCCAAAAACAACATTCAAGACAAGTTTAGTTCTTAGTGTTTTGTTTTGTCATAAGGTAGTTATGAGACTTTTAGTCATCAAACACAAGTTTTACAGTCCTCCTAGAAAAATTGCGTTCTGCAGAGAAATTTGAAAGAGATAAGTGGAAAGAATGGAAAATGAGGTCAGGGACAATATGCAATGCAGGTATGGGTGGGAAGAAAAGGAGACTTGTTAGTTAGGAGCAGACATTATCAACACACTAAATTTTCTGAATCTAGAATAGAATATCCCTTTAACAAGATACCTGTTTTTTTTGATCCTTTTCACCCATTCTGAAAATCTGCAGAACACCCAATAGTAGTACATCATCTTAAATGAATGCATGGAAATGTTTCCTCTTTAATATAGTGAAAGGCAAAGGACAAGTCTAAAAACTAATTTAAAAAAAAACTGTTTTGTTGGACACAAATTTCCTGGTGCCCACGGGAATATCAAACTATTTCTATACCATTTTTCTCTCTCCCACCTGACCTTCCCCAACAATTTGTCTCCTAGGATATGGCTGATAGGAGTAAAATGGAGCAGGGGGGAAAAAAGAAATTTGCTTTGAATGCTGCAATAAGGAACACGTTTAAATGCCTCATATACCACACAGGTAGAGCCCTGCAAATCTGCGGCTATCCGCTTTATATCTGCAGATATCCACATCCGTGGACCATGTTTGCAGATTAAAATTTGGATCCACATCCATCCACATATTTAGGAGCCCTGCAAATCTGCGGAGATCCACTTTATATCTACAATGTTTGCGGATCACAGATAGGCTGTGGATACACATTTTGTATCCATGCAGGGCTCTACACACAGGGCCTTTTCCTCTAACATGCTGTAGTGGATTTAGAATTCACATAAACAACTGTGTGACTACTTCAAATTTACCCACAACTTTTCTCTAAACACTCAGAAAACTTCACTGAAAAAACAGTTACCTACCTTTCGTAACTATTGTTCTTTGAGATGTGTTGCTCATGTCCATTCCCAGTAGATGTGTGCGCACCAAGTGCATAGTCGCAGGAAGGTTTTTCCCCTAGCGGTACCCGTCGGGCTGGCTGTGGAGCCCCCTGGAGTCGCACCTTCATGGTGGTGTATATAGGTCCCTGCCGATCTGCCGCTGCTTCTGTTCCTTCTTGCTGGACACTCCAAAAGAGGTGAGGCAGGTGGGTCTTGGAATGGACAGGAGCAACACATCTCAAAGAACAACAGTTACGAAAGGTAGGTAACCGTTTTTTCTTCGAGTGACTGCTCATATCGATTCCAAGTAGGTGACTCCCAAGCAGTCCCCCAGAGGAAAGGGTTGGAGTTTACCAAGTCACAGACTGCAGCACCACTCTGCCAAATGTGGCATCGTCTCTAACCTGCTAAGTGATAGTGTACCGCGAGATAAAGGTGTGAATAGATGACCATGTTGCCACCCTGCAGGTGTCTTGAATAGGAACCTGCACCAGGAACGCTGCAGATGAAGCTCACGCTCTTGTGGAGTGCACTGTTAATGCTGGGGACAGTATCTTTGCTAGGTCGTAGTACACCTTGATACAAAGCGTGAACTATGAAGAGATCCTTTGGGATGACACCGGGAGCCCCTTAATCTGTTCAGTGATCGCAATGAAGAGCTGTGTCAATTTCCAAAACGGCTCTGTCCGCTCAATGTAAAAGGCTAACGCTCATCTGACATACAGGGAATAGAGTATCTGTTCCTGGCTATTAGCATGTGGCTTAGGGAAGAACACTGGAAGAAAATGTCCTGATTCGTGTGAAATTGCTAAACTACCTTCAGGAGTAAAGGTGGGTGAGGCCACAACTGCACCTTGTCTCTATAAAGCACAGTATAAGGGGGCTCGGACATCAGGGCCTTGAGCTCAGACATGCTCCTGGCTGACATTATAGCCACTAGGAATGCCACCTCCCAAAAAAGGTAAAGTAGAGACCATGTTGCTAAGGGATCGAAGGGAGGGCCCTTCAGCCTCCAGAGCAACAGGTTGAGATCCCATGGGGAAATCGGCTGCCTTACTTGAGGGTACAGTCTATCTAGCCCTTTGAGGAAGCGGCCAACCATGGGGTTAACGAATACTGACCGTCCAGCTGAGCCAGGATGCAAAGCCAAAATAGCGGCCAGGTGCACCTTTATTGACGATACCACCAAGCCCCGCTGTTTTAGGTGAAGTAAATAGTCCAGGATGAAGGGAATCAATGACTGTAATGGAGGAGGTGTCCTTCTGCAGTGACCAAATCAAGAACCTCTTCCACTTAGCCAGACAAAAAGCAACAGAGGGTCCTGTGGCACCTTTAAGACTAACAGAAGTATTGGAGCATAAGCTTTCGTGGGTGAATGCCCACTTCATCAGACACAAGTAATGGAAATTTCCAGAGGCAGGTATAAATCAGTATGGAGATAACGAGGTTAGTTCAATCAGGGAGGGTGAGGTGCTCTGCTAGCAGTTGAGGTGTGACCACCAAGGGAGGAGGAACTGCTTCTGTAGTTGGCTAGCCATTCACAGTCTTTGTTTAATCCTGATCTGATGGTGTCAAATTTGCAAATGAACTGGAGCTCAGCAGTTTCTCTTTGGAGTCTGGTCCTGAAGTTTTTTTGCTGTAAGATGGCTACCTTTACATCTGCTATTGTATGGCCAGGGAGGTTGAAGTGTTCTACAGGTTTTTGTATATTGCCATTCCTGATATCTGACACATGATGGCATATATAACATTGGTGGACGTGCAGGTGAATGAGCCGGTGACCAGCAACCACGCACCGCACCATACCATAACAACTCTAACTCAGGAACCAACCCATGCAACAAACCTCAGTGCCAACTCTACCCACATATCTACACCAGCAACACCATCACAGGACCTAACCAGATCAGCTACAACATCACCAGCTCATTCACCTGCACGTCCACCAATGTTCTATATGCCATCATGTGCCAGCAATGCCCCTCTGCTATGTACATTGGCCAAACTGGACAGTCACTACGCAAGAGGATAAATGGACACAAGTCAGATATCAGGAATGGCAATATACAAAAACCTGTAGGAGAACACTTCAACCTCCCTGGCCACACAATAGCAGATGTAAAGGTAGCCATCTTACAGCAAAAAAACTTCAGGACCAGACTCCTCCCTTGGTGGTCACACCTCAACTGCTAGCAGAGCACCTCACCCTCTCTGATTGAACTAACCTCGTTATCTCCATACTGATTTATACCTGCCTCTGGAAATTTCCATTTACTTGCGTCTGATGAAGTGGGCATTCACCCACGAAAGCTTATGCTCCAACACTTCTGTTAGTCTTAAAGGTGCCACAGGACCCTCTGTTGCTTTTTACAGATTCAGACTAACACGGCTACCCCTCTGATACTTAGCCAGACAAGTGGCTCGAGTGGATGGCTTTCTGTTGCCAAGAAGAACCTCCATAACCAAGTCTGAGCATGCAAGCTCTAATGGGTTCAGCCGTGGAATTTCCATGCAGTGAGGTGGAGACACTCTAGATTGGGATGCTAGAGGCGGCCCTAGTCCTGCATGATCAAGTCCGGGACTAGGGGCAGAGCTATAGGTATGTCCACCGACAGGTTTAGAAGTATGGTGAACCAGTGCTGACGTGGCCATGCTGGTGCTATCAAGATTGATGCTCTCTCTCATCAGACCTTCAGCAGCAACTTGTGAACGAGCGGGAAGGGCAGGAATGCATACAGCAGGTGACCTTTCCAAGGGAGGAGAAAGGCGAACCCAAGGTGTGATTCAGGAAGGAACAGAACTGCTGACACTTCCTGTTGTCCGTGTCATGAACAGATCTATCTGGGGAAATTCCCATCTTTGGAAGATGTTGATCGCGACATCTGGGAGGAGGGACCACTCGTGGCCATGAAAGGACCTGCTGAGGTGATCAGCCACTTTGTTCTGCAAGCCCGGGAGTTATGATATCTCCAGATGTATTGAGTGGGCGATGCAGAAGTTCCACAGCCTGAGGGCTTCCTGACACAGGGGAGAGGAGCGAGCACCACCCCATCTGTTTATATAGAACATCGCTGTGGTATTTTCTGCCAATATCAATACGCATCTGCCCTGTAGATGGGTTTGAAACGTCTGGGAAGCGAGGCGAACTGCACACAGCTCCCTGACGTTGATGTGCAGCGAACTTTCTGCCTGGGACCAGAGACCTTTGGTTCTGAGTCTTCCTAGGTGTGCCCCTCCTCTCCCCCCCTCCCGCCACATCCCATCGCTGATGCATCTGTGACAAGGGACAGCGATAGTTGAGCCCTAGAGAAGGGTATTCCCACACATACTGCTTGCGGGCCAAGCCACCGCTGGAGGGACTTGAGGACTCGAAGAGTGAGTGTGACCAATCTGTCTAGGCGGTCTTGGTTCGGCCTGTATATCCGGGCTAGCCAAGCCTGAAGGGAACAGAGATGCAGCCTGGCATGCTGTACCACATATGTGCAAGCAGCCATATGTCCAAGCAGTTTCAGGCAATTTCACGCCACAACAGTGGGGAATATTCTGAGATCCTCTATGATGGCACCCATGGCGAGGAAGCAAGATTCCGGGAGGAATTCCCTGTCCTGACTGGAGTCTAGGAGAGCGCCAAGGAAATCTATCCTTTGTGTGGAGGTTATGGTTGACTTTGTCACGTTCAAAATAAGGCCGAGCTTGTGGAACGTTGTCCGCACCAGGCTCACGTCGGTCTCCACTTGGGTCCAGGAGCGGCCCTTGATTAGCCAGTCATCTAGGTACGAAATACTTGCATTTGCCGCTTCCGCAGAAAGGCTGCCACAACCACCATGCACTTAGAGAACACCCGGGGGGCTGTCGAGAGGCCGAAGGGGAGGACAGTAAACTGATAGTGGGTGTTGTTGGCCATGAAATGGAGGAACCACCTGTGGGACAGGATTATGGACACATGAAAGTACATGTCCTTCAAGTCAAGGGCAGCATACCAGTCCCCCGGATCCAGGGAGGGAATAATGGAAACCAGGGAGACCATGCGGAACTTCAACTTCTTCCGGAATCTGTTTAGGTTTCACAGGTCTAAAATAGGCCTGAGCCCAACCTGGGCCTTTGGGATTAGGAAATACTGGGAGTAGAACCCCCTGCCCCTGAACTCCAGAGGGACCGCCTCTTCTGCCCTGCGTTGCAGGAGCGTTTGCTCTTCCTGCACTAGAAGTTGCTCATAAGAAGGGTCCCTGAAGAGGGAAAGGGAGGGTGGGTGGGAATGTGGGAGGAAATAGAATTGGAGAGAATATCCCAACTCTTCCGTGCTCAAGACCCATTGGTCAAGGTGATTTGAGCCCTGGCATGGTAGAAATGGGATAGATGATTCACAAAGGGAGGGGAAGGATCCGGGATCTGAACTGGTGCAGTGTCCTGGGCACACCTTCAAAAGTTTGGTTTGGAGACTGAGGGCTGCTTCACTATGCCTTGGTCCTGGTTAGAGGAGGACAGAGGGCCTCCACCTATTACTCCTGCACCGCTTCCTACTATAGTCCTGCCTAGGAGGAGCTGGGGGGGGGGAGCTGGCGTATGAAGCCCCAGGGGACTTCAGGGTTGCCTGCAAGTCTTTCACGCTGTGGAGCCTAGTGTCTGTTTGCTCCGAGAAGGGTCCTGAACAGTCAAAAGGCAAGTCCTGGATAGTGTGTTGGACTTCAAATGGGAGTCTCGACACTTGAACCATGAGCTCCATCTCATGGCTATCGCAGTTGCCATCATCCAGGTTGCTGAGTCCACCGAGGCCTATAAGGAGGTCCTCACAATAACCCTGCCCTCCTCCAGGACAGCTGCAAACTCCAAGCAGAAGTCTGCGAGAAGTTCCTGAAATTTGGACAGCATGTTCCAGGAATTATAGCTATAGCCACTTAGGACTGCCTGCTGGTTGGCAATGCGAAGCTGGAGCCCCCGGTAAAATACACCTTCCTACCGAAGAGATCCAGCTTCTTCGCCTCTTTAGATTTAGGAATCGGACCCAGTTGGCCCTGCCTTTCTTCCTAGTTGGCCGCCTTCACTACCAGAGTACCCGGCTGATGATGAGTCCATAGGTGCTCGTACCCCTTAGAGGGCACAAAGTATTTCCTCTCTACCCCTTTCGCCATGGGGGGGGGGGGGAGAGACAGGCGTTTGCCACAACACCTTAGTGGTATTATAGGCAGTCTTCATGAGGGGCAAAGCCACACTCAAAGGAAGTTCAGGGTCTAGAGTGTCAACCATAGGGTCGGTCTCCTCTGAGATCTCCTCTGCCTGCTTGCTTAAGTTTTGAGACACCCTCCTGAGCAACTCTTGGTGTGTCCTGTTGTCCATGGCAGGTAGTGTGGTGCAAGTGCCCGCCACTCCTTCATCCGGGGAAGATTTGGAAGATGCCCCCAGGGACACCAGGTCTTCCTGCCACTGGTTCGCAGGGATCCCCTTGTGCCAAAACACCCTGAGCGGTGCTGGGAGTAGTGCTGGTTCCTGGGCCTGTGCCCATCTCAGTACCGGCCCCGGTGCCAAGTCCCACATCAGACTCTGTGCCGACCTGCATAGCCATCTCCTACCCTAGCGGAGGATCCCGGGCTACCGATGTCGATGATGGAGGGACCCATGCCTTCGAAACCACCAACAAGAATCTGGACCCTGGCCCTTGGGCATGGTGGTAGGCCCACGGGGTTCAGAAGAGCCATTGAGCTGGCGCCTGCCACTACAGAGGCCAAGACATCATGGGTAGCAGCTGTCCTTCCTCCTGCCTTGAGCGGTGCCAGCTTCGCCTAGAGGTGTATGACTCCACCTCCAAGTCCAACAAAGACTCCGACCTAGAGGACATGGTGCCTCTTTGCAGCGCTGGTGTCGTTGCGGGTGCAGATGCGGGGGACTGCGCTGTCATTGCTATGAGGTCCCTAACCGCCTCAAATGCATCCGGTGTAGATAGAAGGTTTATATCCTCCTCCTGACACTTCCACACCGGGGAGTCCACTAGAACCAGACTCGGCGGACCTCCCCGTGAGGCCGGAGTCAACGGTGCCAACTGAGTCGGATCAGGGTGTCCCAGAGAAAAAGTCCGCTAGGGCATCGTTTGCTGTTAGCAAGGGAGGGCTGCTCCAATGACTGTCACTGGTGGTAAGAAGGAACTGAAAAGGCAGCGGGTCGACAGGAACCTATATACACTGCCATGAAGGTGCCACAGGGGGGCTCCACAGCTGACCTGACGGGTACCGCTAGGGGAAAAACCTTCCGGTGACTGTCCACGTGGCACACACACCCCTACTTGGAATCAACATGAGTAATCACTCGAAGAAGAATAAATAGAATCATAGAATCATAGAACTGGAAGGGACCTCTCGAGGTCATTTAGTCCAGTCCCCTGCACTTGAGGCAGGACTAATTATCTAGACCATTCCTGGCAGGTGTTTGTCTAACCTGCTCTTAAACAAACGACTTATTAAATTCACCACAGAGTTTTTCTTGTTAGAATGTTATTACTTCAGTCAAAACAAAGGATTAAACATGATAAATATCACCACTTCACCTTTTAAAACAGACAGGCAGTGGCATTGTTAAATTAATGAAGCTCATTGCAATCAATTAATATCCTGGAAACACCAAAGCTACACTTACTCCATTGTAATGTCTGCTATTTTGATAACCCATTTACTAATGTTACAGAATGTTTGAACAAATGCCCTTATGTTGAGCTATTACTGCAGATGAATCTATAATCCGGATCTTTAATATAATGACAAGGCCGGAGTACAGTCAGACTGGTGCCTCAGCTGGGCTTGATGCATTGTGGTCTGCCAATCTTCCCTTTGATTACAAACCAATTTGTCACCTTGTGTACTCAGCTCTCAGTTTTTAGTAGAGAAAACATTCTTATCATTGCATGTCATATTCCTCAAAACATCAGCAAGGTGCAAAGCGTACAAAAAGTATTCTAAAACCATCATCAAGTCTTCATTTCTGACAGTTGACAATTGCTTTAGAACAAAAATATGAAGCAACTGTGGAACTGCTTGTGGCACTCTTTGTAATGAGTGTTTGTGTCCCATTTTCAGGATTTATAATTTAGCTGGAAAAACCTACTTTAGATAAAACCTTGCCACAAAGACTCAGCATGCAAAAACACTTTTGTATTTTATTTTTAAATATGGTTTATTCCAAATAAGTGTGTTTTTGCACTAGTGAACTTTTTTCCATTCACTGTTTTGCACTCCTATAATTCATATATCATGGTTCCACAGTCTAAAATTTTATTTTAAAAGATTATCTAAAACCTATGCCATTAATATTTGATATATCCTCTATGCTATTCAGTCATTTATGTAAAAATTTCATGTATTCTGATTTTAATTTTATATACATTTTCCATAAAAGCAAATTTTTACCATCTACATAAATCTAGATATAGTTTAATACTGTATTATTAACATTATTGGTTTTAAAGGAAATATAGATCTGTTTTTATTATTACTATTAAACACTAAAAATGTAATAATAATTTTGGATTTATATTTCTGGCCATAAAGGCACAATGATTAGAGTTTTAAAAATAATTTTCCCTTCAACCATTATCTTACAATAACCCCTCTGAAAAAGAAACTATTTCTTCGCAATATTTTCTTCCACCATACAAGCAGATTGCTTCTCTATACTAGCTCTGTGCACCTATAACGAAATCTTTCCTTGACTAGTTCATTCTGAAGTGGATGGCTATTTTCTGGATGTCAGTAATTACTGTGCAGGAAGAGCTTTGTTGCTTTAACTGTCTCCTTTCCATAGCCAAACAGATAATTGGAGTCTCTTGAGTCTGGATGGCTATGAGGTCATCCCATTATTTACCAGGTTCTCTCATCTTGGTAGGTGGAAAGTAGTTACAAGAATGTATTAATCAGATTGGAAACAAGGAGCTCAATGACAGCATAAAAATACTAGGATTACTGTGCCTTCTCCTGCTTTCTAACTGTGAAAAACAGCAGGGTATGTGGTGTGGGAAGGAAGGCATACATGACCCTCTGAGGCCAAGATTGATAGAGGACATTATAAGACTGAAGAACCCTGATTTCTGTGTCTTGAAAAGAATTTGGCATTCCTCTTTGGGCAGAAGGATAAGGGAGAAGGCTCAGTAACGGAGACCCAAATCTCCATGTTGTTAGCTTGAAAGAACATGGGATAGAACACCCACTCCATTGGGTCCTCATCTTGTCTTCTACTTACCTGCTATGGAATTGAGTTCTCCAGAGATGTAGAAGTGCCCAAATGAATTTTAGCTTCTTCTCTACCCCATGCATAAGAATTTCCTTGTTGAGCGTGGATGGCTGTGTACCTCCTTGCTTGTTCATGTACACTACAGTTGTACCAGTTGACTGTTGTCATGAGGATACAGTAGTAGGATATTTTTGAGAACCAGGTGGATTGCCCTGAACTCTAGCCAATTTATGCTCTTCACTGCTCCCTTGGACCAGAGTATTGGTGTTAATTACTGGGCACCATAGGCTCATCACCCAGACAAGATGGCTTCCTTTATGACTGTGAGCCTGATGGTTTTGAGAAAGTTCAGACTTCAACCTTTCCATTTGAGACCACCAAGACAGAGAGGAAATGACCTTATGGGCTACCAAAATGTTCTTTCAGAATTAGGTGGGAAAAGGAGAGTGTGTTTGTCGTCTCTGGTCATCCTTGGAGACTTGTTCTCTCTTATCCCAAATTTTAGTAAATGGGACACTGTTTCAAACATTTGCGTATGCCTAGTAGGATTTTGGCTAAGAAGAGAGGTATCTGAAACTCTTATTACCTACCCCAACCAACTCAGTGTTGTGTTTAAATGGAAGGGTGTAGTTACCCCAGTTAAGTTAATAAGCTGTAATGCACTTTTGTCTCTTTAGAGGAACAAATTAACCTTATTATTTCCCTGAACTGTCCAAGAGAGGGCTGGACATTGCAGAACACATGGTTTTGGTAAAATTCAGGACTGAGAGTGCGTTGGAATCACCTTGCTAGTCGTAGACAAGGCTGATGGAAGCAAGAGTGGGGCTATAGACAGGCTGCTGGGGTAAGAGCTGCTGAAGCTGGGCTGTTCAGCACACGGACGCTTCAGGGTGTGACCTGCTTGCTCATAGGCTGGTTATGAGCATACCAGGCAGAGAGCTTCACCAGCAGAACATTGTAAAGGTATCCAGGGTTGCAGGGCAAATGGTGACAGCTCTTCACTGGATTGCCCCCTCCAGTAACAAGGTCAATGAGCTCAAACATCAGTAAGAAAATATAGTTATGCTATATTAACAATTTTAACTTATTTAAAAGAATACTAAAATGCTTTGCAAAATCTATAATCTATCAGTGAAAAAAAATCAAGTAAAATCTTAGTCCTACCAAACATAGAAATTGTGATTATCTAATTTTAATTCTACACCATTTTGTTTTCTGTTATTTATTGTCAGTGTGGTTACTGGTATGCTAACTTTAAGTATCTTTCCTCTATTGTCATGGATATTTCCAGATCTTTCAAAACTCACTAGGTAACTTGGGGAGGTGAAAAAACTAGTGAGATATAATAAAAATTAAAAATATAAATTGGAATTTTATCAAATTATTTTTAGTCCAGTATACTCTAGTTTTCACATTTCTGCTATGTTCATTGATATAGACAGCACTATTGGTTGTGCTGGTTTTGTGCCAAGCAGCAATAAAATTGTACTGAATCTCTCTGAAAGTTTAGCCAGAAAAAAGACAATTTCTAGATGAACAAAACAGAAATCTATGAACATAGGTAACTCAAATATACTACTACAAATAGCTACACCTGACACTTAACTACAATCCATATTTTATTCTTTTTATGTGGTCATCTTAACCAGCTTCAGAGAGATGGATTAAAATGAGTTTCAACAAATTCATGAGAATTATTTTTAATTTTGTGGTAGTACAAGATACGTATAAGCCTTTTGAAAAATTAGAAGTTATTAGTGCTCTGATACACATGGGTGAAGTTTACAAACTTCATACATGTCATAGACTTGGTCCACATTGATAACAAGTGCCTGCAATATATTCGTAGAAGTTTGATTTACAAATAAAGTTCTAAGCAATTGAAAATATACTGACCGTGCACACTGCAATACTACATTTTAATTTTTGTTTTCAATCTCAACATTTCTGTTAGTAACAATTTCTTTACACTAAGGCTATTTCTACATTGAAAGCTATATGTAGATTTAATTCTTTTTTCCCCTCCTAAAGGGGACATTAAGTAAAATTTTTGAAAATGCCTAAATCTTATTTACAAAACTGACTTAGGCACTCAGAAATTTTACTTTACATCTTTATTTATGGATAAATAACTCAAATGGTAACTGATTTTTGTTCAACACTTACACTAAATATGCACTTGTGGACAAGATGAATTTCTGTCCAAAATTTTACCAAGTTAAGACAGTTAGGAAACAAAGGTTTATAATGGAATGTGTATCCATGTTTAATAGTAGATGTGATGTCACTCAGCCAGAGGAAGCAGCTCTCTGAGTTGCAGACATCCTAAGGACTTTAAAATTTTGTTAAAATACAATGCTAATTACATGTTTAAACAGCTGTATTTCCTCTTTTGGAATCTTACAAACAAGTGTTTTTGAACACCTGTGATTCACCCTTAAATACCACTTCTAATCAAGTAGACCTTCTAAATAAAAGAGATGCAACTATATCCCACTAAAATTAATCTAATTCCTATTCATGTTCTGCAAGGACTCACTGCGTGCAGTAGTTCATCACAAATGATAAACTATCCTGCTATCAACAACCTTAAGGATCCATCCTGAATAAACCTTAGACAACTTCTTTTACATTGCTTCAAGTCAGACACGCTCTGGACGACTGGCACCAAAGCAGTTGATTGTAAGGATTTCCCTATGTTTAATTTTTTATGAACTTTTTAAATAATTCCTTCAGAATAACAACAACAAGAACGCCAGAAAAAATACAAGGAAGCACATGAAATACTGGCATATTTAGCCCAAATACATGGAATATGCTTGTGACAGTGCAGTGTATTTGATAGGCCATTTGACTGGGAGCTGGAGTTCTAGGTTGTGATCCTGGCTCAGCCACTAATCTATTAGCTGACCTCGGGCTAGTTACATCACCTCTCTGTGCTTCTGTTTCACCTTCTGCCTTTTGTGTGTCTTGCCAGTTCAGACTGTGAATTCTTCAGGGACCATCTCACTATGTGTTTGCACAGCACCTAACAATACAGGACCCTGATCATAGTTGAGCCCTTTAGGTATTGCCATTAACTGCTAATACTAAGTAGGCACAACAGAGTTAGATAATAATGATTTTCCTCTGAAGTATTTGACTGTTGCAAGTACTGCAAGGCGCCACTGTTCTCAACCATTGTTAAAACTTTGAAACTTGGGAAGAAAAGTATCATATATGCTGAGCTTGAGCCAAGATCTACACTTAAAACTTAGGGCTGGGTCTTCACTACGGAGAGATCGTCACTGCTGCAATCGATGCAGCAGGGATCGATTTAGCAAATCTAGTGAAGAGCTGCTAAATCGACAGCAGAGCGCTTTCCGCTCGACCCCGGTACTCCAGCTTTCCGAGAAGAGTAAGGGAAGTTGACCAGAGAGCTTCTCCCATCGATGCAGTGCAGTGGAGACACCAGGGGTAAGTCGACCTAAGATACGTTGACTCCAGCTACATTATTCACGTATCTTAGGTCAACTTAACCCCATAGTGAAGACAAGCCCTTAGACAGACAAAGACAGACATAGCTATGTCAGTCAGAGGTGTGGAAATGGGTAAGCTGACAAAATAATTCTTCCATTAACTTAGCTACTCTGCTTGGGGAGTTGGATTAACTACAGCAATGGAAAACCCCTATGTCATGGCACTACAGCAACATAGCTGCAGCAATGCCCTCCCGCAGTGTGGATATGCCGTAAGTCTTGGTAGTAGGTGAAGGAGGAATAGGTTTTCTAATACACTGTTCTGAAATGTGATGGCTCGTGCATTTTTAATTGTATATTTTGTTAGTGATGCTTAATTTAAATGCTTAATTAAAACAAATATTTACAAGAGCTTTGAACTCTACCCTTTTAAGTAAATTCTTTCTGTAAAATGGCAATTTAAGAAGATTCAAAATAACTCAAAAACCACCGTAGGATTGGCACCCTTATTAACAATATTTAAAGAGAGAGCAAGTATTAAAAGGACCTGGATATTTATTATCTTTCTATCCTAACAAAGTCTGCGTCTTTTAAAGAGCTGTGCAAGCAAGATAAAAAAAACCAAGTCTATCCACACATAGGCCCCCACCCCCCAGTACTAATACACATGTATGGTATTAATTGTTTGATACTGTATAACCTTAACCTGAAGGTAGACATTCTATACTAATTGTTTAAAAACAACAAAAGAAAACACCGCAATTACAATTTTTAAATATTCCTTGCACCTAAAGATAAATAGCAGAAATTCTAGCTATTTTTTCACTGGGAATGATCAGCTTAGGAAACCAGAGTTATGCATGAGAACTTGATTTTTCTGTTGAAAAAGTGAGCATACATTTTAGTTTTAAAGATAAACCTAGCATTTAATGCTACATCAATAGCCCCATGTCAGCTAGGCAAAATTATACATTGTAATAGTAAAAAAGAAATCCACCTGATAAGCCAATGATGATAAAAACTCATCCCTATTGTGGTAAATATATATTTTTCTTGAGAAAGTTCTTACATGTTTACAAACAGAGCATTGTCAATATTCACAAATTGAAAACAGAACCCAAACTGGCAGTATTATTACTGACATCTAAATTGCCTGAAACACTGTATGACTTGATACACAGTACTCTACTTTGAATTTCCAAATGCAACCAAAGATGGGTTCAATTATGACATCAGTACAAGCTCTCTTTCCAAGGGGAATGAAAGAACGGCAAATCCCAATGGATACACAAGTTCTGCAGCAGAGATGATGTAATATACAAAAATAGACATCCTCAGACAGAAGCTGAAACTTGGATAAACAGCACACTGCATACAATTCTGAACTGCTTTGCATTAATTTGCAATTGCATGCCATTAACAGGAAGAAAGAACAATCTCTGTTCTAACAGACACATTCTGATTTACATTACCTATTTAATCCATCACCTGTATATTCTATGGAATAAAATGATAATTTTTTACATCCTGATTAAAAAACAGAAATACCTTAAAATAGTAAAAAGACAGAAGTATATCCTGTTAACCAATTCTGAGGCTAACAGGCCATGATTTCCTGGAAACTGCAGCACACATGGAACAGTCCTGTATGTATGTATGTATGTATATTCACCTATTGTTCCTTGGCATCTCCACAGAGGACCATTGTATTGCAATTTCTAGACAAAGCAGGGTTAGTTAAAGCTGTACTAGTCTCAGAAATCCTTTGCTTTCTGGGCGAATGGCATCGCAACCCAGAATTTCCTCGTTTTTGTGAGTTTATGTCTCACTCTTAAAGATACACACTCACTTATACAGTACATACATACACTTCAGAAACGAGTAATTTTAATATTATATATACACATTTAGCATTTGATTATTTATGTTAGAGTAAGTTGAATATATTTTATCTTGACAATCTCTGCAAATTTGGGATGATATCACCATGAAATGTCATTTAAAAAGCTAGGAAAAAACAGAAGAATGTTTTAAAATTAAATATTGATTCTTTAAAAAAAAAAAAATTATTAGGCATAAATATTCTTCCTGCTAAAAGAGCCTGAAGGTTCTACAGCATTATAGACCAACCCTCACTCCTTTGCAAATAGACATAACCTTTAAATCATTTTAAATTTTTAAGTTTCAGATGTTATATAGACATTTATACAAATATGTATTCATGTACAAAAGTGTGGGCATTAAACCCCTGAAAACTGTTAAAACTGTAAGCTATCACTTTAAATTCCCCAGTGCTCTTCCTGGTCCTGCTTGCCCGCTAGGAGGCTCTGTAAGGAAGTGTGTGATCTGGGATTAGCAGCAGTCTGCAGAGAACCTGCCTAGAGTAAGGTGGGGTGAGTTTGTGTCTGTTTCAGGGAGCAGCCTGCTTTGTCTTTGTTTTGCGGTTATTGAGCATTACAGCTCTGAATGCTAAGAAATAAAGTAGTGTTATGTTGTAACCTTCCAGCAAGAGTATTATGGTTTTTTCTGTGTGTATGCTGTGAACATAACACTTTCCTGATCCATATTCTCTTTACCCTTGCACCTTCCCAAATCCCTCACTGTATTCTTGCTTCATCTGCACAGCCCTGGCAACGTATTTACTCATCTTCTGCAAATAAACTCAGTGAGAATGGAGGAACCACATATGAAATCAGCATTCTGGAATGAACACTCACACCTGATGTAAGGATTTTTAGTGAAAGAATCTATATTAAAATATATAAATAAATAAATGAATAAATAAAATATATTAGAAATTTGTTAAGATTATGAGGAATATGAAATTGAAGCTGTTGGGGTCTTGAAGAGACTGACAGTGGTCTTTTCATACTAACCTCATTTCTTGTGATTGATATAAAGTGCACGTGGGCTGACAAATCATGTTCTTAGATTCATTTTGATACAAAACTATAATGGCTGAAGTATTATATAAAAATCAAATTGGAAAGTCATCTTTAAGTATATGACTATATTGGCATCAATTTACTGAAATTAAATGCACTGAAATTAGCAGACAGAACATTTGAGTTTAAAAGCAAGGTAATTGCATTAGTGAGGCATATTACAGTGCCATAAAGTCTGCATTGTTGAGGAATATGCTTTGCATTCTTACCTATTAGAAGTGAATGCATTTTTAATTTCTTTAAGTTTGCTTTCTTTGTAATTGGGCATAGTGTTCCTTTATGATATCCCTTTTCTAATCCCGCTATTCTTTTATTCTGATCCTTTATTCTTTTTATGTGTGGTGATGGTGGCATTTCCCTGGGATCTGAACAGGGACTTTCCCTCATTCCATATAGTCCTAGCTAAAATGCAGAAAAAGGCCCTTGACTCCTCAAGACAGGAATCAGGGCTAATCTAAAGAGGCATCACTTCCCTTAACTCTTCCAAAACTCAATGTGTTAGAGGGTGCCCATGGATGTCACAGGAACCCCATCCATCCTAAGACTGGCAGCAATACATCTATAACCCCCATTCCCTACATCTATCTAATCCGTTAATACCCACACCTCCAGTTTAAACATTTTTTTCCATACAATTATACATCAAATCTTTTCCTCCTGTTTAAACTTTACATGTATGTGCTACTCCCAAAGCTCGAGAACTAAGTAAACATTAGCAAATATCACAAGCATTTAGACTGGTCACGTTTTTAAAAGCTTGAGATATTTACAGTGTAGTTGGATCAGCGAGTCATGTAACTCTTATTCTTTTAATATTAAAATGTCTTGCCTAATATTATATAGGAAGCCTATGGCAGAATCTGTAATAGAACACAGCTCTCCTGGGTTCTATTCCAGTTTATTAAATACAAGAGAACATATCCTTGGTCCTTAACCTTATTCATAGTCTATCCTGTGTGCTGAATGAAGCAGGAGTCCTGCAGAACAAATAGTATATAATCATGTAATTAAAGACTGTCATAATGCATACATACAAGGCAGATAAATTAAGGTTGCCCGGGCAACCTTAAACCTGGTGTCCCTAATCACTGAATGCTTGAATTTGCAACCCATAACATTTTTAAATGTAGTTTTCTGTATTTGATTTCCTAGGCTTTAGAAAAAGAAAAAACCCAAATTCCATCATATAGACTCCTACCGACACCACAGGGGTCATTAACAAGTGCTTGAACCCAGGACCTTTAGACCCAAAGCAAACCTCTAGGCTGTTATCTTCTATGTGGCTCAACAAACAGGGCTAGATGTAACATACATTTTGGCAGTGGTTTACACCAGTAGTTCTTAACCAGGGGTTAACGTACCCTCGGGGTACACCAAGGTCTCCTGGGGTACATCAACTCGTCTAGATATTTGCCTAGCTTTACAACAGGCTATAACAAAAGCACTAGCAAAGTCAGTATAAACTAAAATTTCAGACAGACAATGACTTGTTTATATTACTATATATAGTATACACTGAAATGCAAGTACAATATTTATATTCCAGTGGATTTATTTTATAATTATATGGTAAAAATAACAAAGTACGCAATTTTTCAGTATTAGTGTGCTGTGACACTTCTGTATTTTTATGTCTGATTTTGTAAGCAAGTAGTTTAAGTGAGGTGAAACTTAGGAGTCTGATTTGCCTTGCGTAGCCCCGAAAGGGGTACAGTAGTTTGGAAAGGTTGAGAGCCACTGGTTTACAAAACAATTTGCTAGACTAGCTGTTGAATGTCAGGATTCCTGGGTTCTATTTCTGGCTTTGGAGGGGAGTGGTTCTGGTTAGAGAGAGTACAGTAAAGTACACAGGTTTGATTTATTTATTCTGAAAGTGTTGCTGAGGATGAGACATAGAAACTCTGATCTGTTCCCAGCTCTGCTCAAAGTGGCCTTGTGTGAACTCTCATTTGCAAAACTGAGGGAGAGGGAGGGAATGATATTTGTCTAATGCCTAAGGGGTAGAAGGGCTGGCTCACTAATAAGGACTGAGAAGTTTATATAATTATTAAAAACCTTTAGTGAAAGAGCAGAGACTAGAATGTATGACTCCCTACCCACCACTCCTTCCCATAGGCCAATGGAATCGCAACTGCGGCCATCGCAACTGGAGCTCAAGCTCAGTGGGTTGAAGAGCATGTTCAGTGCACTAGGAATTTTTCCAAAGACTGTCAGCAGCTAGTTACTAAAAGCTTTATTGATTATGTTCAAATGGCAATTTTCAATCTTACAACTTGTTCCAATCTGAACAGATTTTCATGGGGACAGCAAAAGATATCGGTCTGATCCTTGCACTACCTCCCCGCCCCCGGCTTATGTTCATGCTCCAAATCATGGATGTACTAGACCATCATGGTTACAGGCCCAGCTGCACCTCTATCCCTTTCTGGTCTCTGGGTGCAACCCCTTCAGGTGTCAGGCCTCATGCCTTTACCTATTCCAGGTTATAATTCTGCAATTCTCCCACTCTTAGATCAAACCCTAGGCTACAGCGCCCTGTACACCAGCTGTGTTTACCCTGCACCTGGGGATTGGGACATGAGGGTCTTCCTTTCAAGAGATTGAAACCATAGTTTACAGAACAATCTTCTAAAACCAAAGTATTGTTTCTTTTAGCAGTGGGAACAAAGCATGTAGAAAAAAAGGATTTTAGAACAAAAGCAGTCTATATGAATATCTATCTTACCTAAAGGCTTACCATTCCATGATGGTAACCTAGGAACACCCAACTTCTTCAGACACCCCAGCAGGTACCTTTGTCAGCTCAGTTCCCCCAACCAACCCCCCTCTTGAGAGTCCCTTTTTAAACCCTGCTACAATTCTCTTTCCTCTTGGGCATTCACAGGCCCTTTCCTGTCCAGGCATTGTCTCCTAAGAACCCTCAAGTGTTTGTGAACATGTGGCTTATCTTGAGACATTCTTTTTCCTGTCTGCTTGTGTTTTCTTACAGACCCTATTAATCTAAACCAACATATTCAGACACTAAGCAAACATCAACACAGTTTTCATAAATTATTACAAAGCAGCCCCAATTCTGGCACATGGGCACTAGAACACCTACAAAAATGATCAGAAAAATTTTACTTTGGTAAACCTATCTAATTTTTCCTAATCTTATTAATGGAAATGGCTGTTTTTGCTGAAGTTTTTTTTTAAAAATCTCAAGCAAATACAAAGCATGAAAAATTTCAGCCCAAATGGTTAAAGTTTGGCAAAGTTATAAGCCACCAAAAATAAAGTATTATAAGGGAAAATGCTTTGTTGTGCATCCCTAACTATAGGCAGCCAGCTCTGACTATAATACATGCAAAGACACCAAAATCCCCATTTTAAGATCAACCTTAAGCATTACACTGGTTAGTTAAATATGCAAGAGTTTATTAATCTATCTGAAGCTATTACTAGAATACCTCTCCTACACTGTTCTATTCCGATCCTCTTAAAAAAAAAAAAAAAAAACTGTCTAGAAAACTACATTAATTTTTAAGGGCCATACTTAAGATCAGAATCCTGATTTATGTCATATGATCATTCATATTTAAGACTATTAAGAAGGACTATTAAACCAACATATTGTATCAATGATGAAGTATGCCCCCTCACATTCTAGTAAGAAATTGAACTACCGTAGTTAACATTGGAATGAATTTCCCTACTATTACTGTGCAGTTAGGGCTCAATTTTTACCCCACCTAAGTCGTGGGGAGTTTTACCATTGATTTCAAAAGAGAGGAGGACTGGGCTCCTAGAAAGATAAAAATATATCTTTATTGTTACAAAAAGATGGTATTTCAGCACAACAAGCTATTTCACACCTAACAGCTTTGTAAGAAACAGCACTGAAGCCCTTTTGATAATCCCAAAAGAACAAGAAACCTTCAAATACACAAATGAATTGAGTGCCAGTACAATAGTTCATTAGTAGTGTAGCATAGGGTTAGCTAAAACATAGTAATCAAATTTCCTGCTATAAGGTCAGCAGGATAAAGCAAAAAAAATAATATTTTGCTCAAAGCAAGGATCTTAAAGAAACTTGTTCTTTTAATTTGTCAACCAAGCTCTACGTACCAAAGGGATTTCTTTATGTTTTACATCACTAACTCTGTGGCACAAAATATACCAAATAAATTCCTATAAAGTATCACATATAGTATATGCATAAGTGTTTTTTTCATTTGCATCAATGTAATTAAAAATAAAATTTAAAATCATAAAGCATGGCATCTAGGTCTTCAAAGTATGTTGGTATTTAAGAGCTGATCTGAGACAGAAATCCTACCATCTTTTAATTTTTGTTCAAGTGAGACTGGATCCAATCTAGAACTTCGCTTATTCACTCAGACATGACTTTCCTGACAGTGATTCTTCAACATGTTCTGGTAAGCCCATTCAAACTCCTTCCCCATTTCAATCAAGAGCAACTAAAGAGTGCCGTAATAAAGTCTAATCTCACTGTCTCATGCTGAATCAAACAGCAGCAAAATGGCAAAAGCAAAACCTACAAATTTTCAGCTAACGAAATTTCCACTGCCTACTTTTTCATTTCTCCAACTTATTTTCCTGACCTTACAAAGTGCAAGGGCAGAACAGCTGCAAATGGACTTTATTTTTGGAACCAATACAAAAGTCTAATAAGTTATCTATACTGAGGAAATACATAAATGCATTCTGTTAAATATACTACCTATTTTCCTTATTTCTGTGCTTTGCACATCATCCTCCAGTGATATTGCCTCAATCTTGTGATGTCATGCAGGCAAGGAAGAAGATAAATTACAGTAGATCCTCAAAGATACGAACACCAGAGTTACAGACTGACTGGTCAACCAGAAACCATGTGAAACCAGAAGTAACCAATCAGGCAGCAGCGGAGACCAAAAAAAAAGCAAATACAGTACTATGCCTGAATTGCATCTTAAAGGTAGGCACATCTGGGCTGTCTGTCCCCACCTCTACCCCCACCCCCACCCACTTACAGATTCACAGGCGAAGCTGTGAGCCCTCACTGCCAGCTCAAGGCAGCCAGAGCAAGAGCAGCACTGGGATCTGCGATGCTTTCATGTAAGCCATGGGTGCTGTTTTCACACACCCCCCTTGGGAGGAGGGTTGCTGTTTTCACCACCCCCAATCCCCCCGCTGGGAAGGAGATGCACTGTTTTCACCACCACCACCCCTCACACCCCGCCACAGTCGGGGGACAAGCTTGCCCCAGCAGGGAAAGAAGCTGCCTGCAAGGAAGCTGCCTATGGAACCTGGCCCAGAGTGTGAACTACTGGAGCTGGAGCTGAATTTTGTTCAGTTACGGAACATTTCAGTTACGGACAACCTCCTTTCCCGAGGTGTCTGTAACTCTGAAGGTCTACTTGTAATCAGGTTAAGGAGACTGTGTGCTGTCACCAAATCCCACATTTATTTTAAGCATTCTCACTATAGAAGAAATATAGAAAACATCAATAAAGAAAACAAAGGTAGGACACAAATTTAGCCATAACACTGCATTGGTATTATGACACAATTAGTCACACTGGAAACTTACAAGTAAAACTGTTAGTGGACCATACGTATAAATTACAATACCTGAGGTTTAGTGCATTCCTGTGAGCCAAAATGAAATGAATGCCGTATAGGAAGAAAGGAAAAGATGAACATTATCACACATGCTATAGTACATACCACCATCAGATAATGTTAAAATTATTTTAAGGTGAGTCCTGTTCCCTGATAAATTGGCTGCTTGTGTAAATGTTCTGTAATCCATGCAACAATTAAACATAATGCATTTAGCTTTATTTACAATTTTTGCAAAGTACTGTCATGTATTTGCCATTTTATAACTATCTTTATATAATTTCATCTACATTTTCACTATAGCCAACTTCCTTCAGAGATGCTATTTTGCATGTCATTTTTTGACTATTACGAACACCAGCTTTTTAAGTACACAATCAATTGGGCCAATGTGAAGTAAAATATTGATAAACTTTCAGCAAACATTTCAGTGATGTGGTAAGTAAGGAGCTTGTATAAAATAAAATTGAAGCATCTAGTTTACTCTAAAGCTATGCAATCTATTTTCTGGATGAAGTTATTTTATTTTATTTATTTTTTATTATTGATCTTAATGTATTTAACATGCAAATCAAAACATACCCACAATGGACACTAAAATTAGATCATGCAACTGAAGACTAATCCAATATACTTGACCATTCATTTCATACGGGGGTTTTCAAAATCTTTTTTTTAAAATGTGTTAGTTTATTCATACCAACTTCTAAATTTTAGATAACTGAAGGCCTGATCCTGAGAGATGCTGACTAATGGGAATTGTGAATGGTCAGAACCCCTCAGGAGTTGTACTAAAATAATGCACTTTGCATTCCTATCAGTTTCAGAGAATACATTTCAGTACCATTGTAAAGACATTTAGATTTTCAAACAATTTTGATTTTAAAACAAACAAAAAGCCTTTTGGGTGGCCAAAAGGCAGGAGAGTGAGGAAGAGACAACCTACACAGATGTGAGTGACTGGAAAATGCAGTATAGAGAATATAAATAATATCAATGTGATTGGAATGTAAACAATGAAGATTATTTTTATTCTTATAGTGCTTGGTAAAGTCTTCAATTTCCATAATTCCAATTTGAACTTGCTGCTCTTAATATTTTCCCTAAAAAAAGTATCTCAAGTAATTAAATAATTAATTTAAATTATACATTGATTTAAAAAAAATTGTCAGTAATTATTTCAGGTTTTACTGACAGTCTACCTGGCATTCTCATAATGTATTTCCCAGTAGACTTGTAAATTCATTATGAACTTAAACAGAATGATTAACGATGAGCTTTTGCTCTTAGTACTGGATTTAAATCTACACCAACCCATTATGTATTCTTAAAAAGTAATTTATACAACAGGTGTGGCCCTCCTAAAGCAAATGGCATTCTCAAGTCTAGTTACCATTTTTCAAATAGTAGATTAGATGTATAAATTACATCTATATAAAAACCATCAACAATTCCTTCCTCCACATCACCCAAACATGCATGCCACATAAAGGTGGTTTGTGATAAACCAGTATAATCTCTTATCTTAAAACTGCAAAAGAGTTATACGAATGAGCCAAATGAAATGACTCAACTCAGAAATTCATAATAAATTTGGAAAAAATCAAAATTGCACAGAACATTAAACCATTAAAAGGGGCCTGTTGTATAAACAAAATACATAAAGTGTTGATGTAAGATGTATTTATTTAACTCAGGAGGAAAAATCTCTAACAGTGGATGTAATCAAACATCTACACATTTACAGTCATGCAATGGATTACAACAGGGAATTGGCAACAAGTAAAGGAATGTGGATGGGTAGCGAGAAAATGAGGGGGAAAACCACTACTTCAAATTAGAGACAGCATTTTTAAAACAATCAAGCCCTGATTCTGCAAACACTTGTGTGCTTGAGTAACTTTATACTCAATATGACCAATCACATGCATAAAGTTATCTATGTGTGTACTAGTATATTTTTGGAGGTTCAGGGCCATAAAAAAAACAGCTGAGTACAGGATCTGAAGGCCACTTACTTTTCTGAGTATTTTGTATGCTGCTGAAGTTAACAGCAAAACTAATTACTCTTATCCTGGTAGACCCTTGCTCAACAGAAAAATAAAATAATCCAACAAATAATTTTGAAGAACACATTTAAAATATTAGTACTTATGATCCTTCATCTTTTATGAAGAAAGCCTATAATTTTCAATCTGTAAAATTACACAAAAACTATTTTGAAGAAAATTCTGACGATGCTTTGTCTGATGATAAAGGACAGACTGCAGTATTTCACTCTGGGCAAAAATATCATGGTTCAGACTGAAACTTCTGGTCTCGTATTAGTCAGCAATAAAAGTTAGTTTAATATTCTCAGCTCTGGGTCTTGCACAGAGAAATGACAAGCCAAATCATGAACTATTTCTACCACAATGCAATACAGGCCTTTTCAGAAAACAATTGCTATACATAAAAATGAATGCTTTACTGATTAGGAATACTGTACACCAAAATATTTCTATTACATTTTCAATTATTGACAGGAAATTTGAATCACATGTATCAGGTAACTGATTTGTTTCAAAGTTGCCAAAAATGACTGGAATTGTGAGTAAAGATATGTGCTGTCCTCTTGCCAGCATTGTTTAACAACAATAAATGTGCAACAAGCTAAGTGTTCTCAACTGAGTTATGAAGCAAATTACATGGGCACACGCACACACTTTGGGCCAAATTCACTGATACCCTAAGGAGAAACTCCCACAGTGAATTTGACCTTTCAGGTGATTATTTTTGTAAAAATGTTTTTCCCTTGTCTTGTATTTAAAACAAATATAGGTAACTTACCGTATGATAACCTCTAGGTAAAGGTGGCTTCCCCACAGGATAAGGATCCACAGTATCAATAATGGTTTGTCTTTCTCCTTTTTGATTGATTTTCCTAAATCTCCTTCGGGATTGTCTATGGGAAGCTTGACGCTGGAAATATTCTTCATTTTCATCCATATAGTCCACCTATAATAAAATAAATACAATGAAGGGTCATTTCCCTACAAATGAAAGTTACTGCATATTCTGCAATAAAACAGAAGCCTATCTTTTCTTTTGCTCTTAGTCATGTGGAAGCTTTTATTTTAGACAATCCTTAAGTATAAGTGCCGCTGCTACTGAACAAGCCCACTTTAGTTTAAAATTTAGTTTATGAAAGGGCACTTTGAACTCCATTTCAGAAAATGTGGTTGGTTATGAATTTCCTGCATTTTCAACAGTGAAAAGCATGAACTCGGTGCCAAGAAATCAAATGTCCGCAGGGATGAGAAAGAACAAGTATTACTATGAAAAGAGTTATTGAGCAGACACTTTCACATATTATATAAGAGCCTTACTCTATTTAAAAAAAAAAAGTTAACATCCTTTTCCTCAATTTTTATTCTTACACAGTAATGTTTTTGTCTATGCAATACACTGGCAAACGAAGCTCTCCCATGGGAAGGAACTTGTAGCTTTCCTACAGATTTCAACGGGTCATACTGGGACCTTCCACTCCCATCCTGCCTCTCTTCAATAGGCAACACTGTTTTAATTACGTATTTTAAATATTTTGAGACTTTTAAAGAGGAATTTTCACATCAGAGAAATTTGAAAAAGATTAAATTTACATAAAAAGAAATTTACTTTGTAATAATAGCAAAGGAAAAAAACCCAGAACATTTCTAGTAGATGAGTGTATGAATAAGGAATTTCCCGCTCAGCAACATCAATATCCTCTGTGTTCTGGAGGCTGCAGCAAAGTCGCAGTCATGTTACTACATAGTAATGTATTGCTATGAAAATGTTTTTAAAATTCAGAATTCTGACTTTCATGCAAGATAAAAAAGTTGTAGTAATTTGGCTTTTTGTATCTCTCTCCCCTGTGCCCATCTTACTACTAAAACACCATCATTTCATGCTAGAATTACGCCACATCTACAAGGAAGCAGAAAGTGGCAAAAACTGTCTAGTATTGTCCTTATGTGCAGATTAAATCCATTCACATTCCTCAATCTGTATCCCAAGGCCAAAAAGATTATTCCCCAAGAGAAATAGGACGTAAGTAGTGGTAGGTGGGTTAAGAAAAGAAGATGATGACAAACTACCACCATGCAGGTGATTTTTTCCGTGTCATGTTTCTTTTCACCATCTATACAAATGAAACACCATTACATTCTGCTGACATGACAAGAAGTTTTAATAAGAACCAGTCCTACCCTAACCAGGTGTATAAATTATGACTAAACATAACTATTAAGGGTATGTCTACAGCACAATTAGATACCTGTGGCTGGCCCATGCCAGTGACTCAGACTCACGGGGTTTGGGCTAATGGGCTGTTAATTGCAGTGTAGACGTTCAGGTTTGGGCTGCAGCCCAAGCTCTGGGACCCTCCCACCTCATAGAATCCTAGAACTCAGGCTCCAGCCCAGGCCCAAAAGGTCTACACCATAATTAAACAGCTTTGCCGAAGCAAGCTGGCACAGGCCAGTCACAGGTTTTTAATTGCAGTGTAGACATACCCATAGACACTTATGGTATGCAACAGATGTGTGGTGATGACTTGGTAGCTGCTCCACATGTTGTCCTCTGAATATTGAGTTCTTTCCACTCAAAGTGCAGTCAGTCCTCCAAAAGGTTGGGCCAAAGTATACTTCAAAGGTTTAACTAAGAGGTTCCAAAGCTCTTCTTATTCACGACCTACTTTGGATGGATTGTCAGCTAAGTGCCCTCATCCAGCACCTACCACAGGCCCCTCTCATCATGCCTTACCACAGCTGCAGCTTTTTTTTCAGGTCTCTTTTCCCTGTCACCCCGCTAGGCCCCTTTTCTTATTTTCTCTGTCCTTTCCCCTCCACCCCCCACATTTTGTGTCCCTCACTTTCCTCCAACCCATCAAAGAGCTGTGTACCAAAGGCATTCATTGGTACCACCCAAAGCTAAAGATGGGTATCATAGCAGCAGGAATTGGGGATAGCAAGCTGTTCCCGGAACCTGCAGCCACATATACAAGGTACAATGGGAACAGGGAGACAAAGTGGGTGGATTCACACCTTGAAAGGAGCTGACTGCCACTTTCCCCACAGCAGAATTATGGGGTTTGGATTGGAGGGCAGGGGGAGGAATGGGCATTTCTCATTTCTACTTCCCTCTATGCTGTGAAGTCATTAAAATAGAATGCATCAGAGTTTTATTAGCAGGATGGCGACAGAGGACAAGGTAAACTGCTATTACACAACCAATGTATTAATCTAGAGCAGGGGTCTCAAAGTCCCAGCCCGCGGGCCATCTGTGGCCCGAGAATCTCCCCAATGTGACCTGTGGTGCTCCAGCAATTTTGGGGCCGGGTCTCTCCCTTGGCACCACCTGCGGGGCTGTGCCTCCACGTGCTGCCCCCACCCCGAGCGCCCCTGCACCCAATGGGAAACTGCCCACCCCGCGTTGGAGCCCCAGGTAAGCGCCACACCCCCCAACCCTCTCCCAGAGCCTGCACCCCCTCCCCCTTCCCCCACACCTCCTCCCACCTCCAACTCCCTCCCAGAGCCTGCAACCCCACTCCCTACCCCAGCCCAGAGCCTGCACCCAGCACCCAAACTCCATTCCAGAGCCTGCACCCCAGGCCCCCTCCCCCACCCAAACCTCCTCCCAGAGCACACCTCTCACCCCTTCTGCACCCAAATTCCCTCCCAGAGCCTGGACCCCTACCCCAGACCTCCTCCCCGACCCAAACTCCCTCCCAGAGCCTTAGGCAGGTGGGGGGGCAGAGTTTGAGGGGGGCAGGTTCTGGGTGACATGAGTGATATTATTGGCCCGCTGGGAGGATTTGAGGACTGGCACTGGCCCTAAGGTAAATTGAGTTTGAGACCCCTGATTTAGAGTGAAAGTGGCAAAGAATTTAAAAAACTTGAAGACTAATGGATATACATTTTAAATAAGTTAGAAAGTTACACTTTGTGTGAAAGCTATTCTTTAATGCTTCTAGAAGTCAGGACATTTGGATCTCCATCCTTGGAGGTTTTTAAGAGCAGGTTAGACAATAACCTCAGGGATGCTCTAATACTTAGTCCTGCCTTGAGTGCAGGGAACTGGACTAGAAGATCTCTCGAGGTCCTTTCCAGTCCTATGATTCTATGATATACTGCAGGTATGAATAACTCATATCTTCTACAATACTGCCTAATTCACTAATCCTGATTTCTAAAACATCTCCAGTAAATACAGATAGCATTATTTTCAGCAATTGAATATGATTTGCCCTGCATTTGGATAATATGGTGTATGGATAATATGGTGCTTGGATAATCACATAGTATGGTGATTATGTCTGTATTGTCTGAATACCACGTCCTTCAGAAAGAGAGCAAAAGTATTTAATCTCTCCTGTCATGGAGGTATATCTGTTTGGATGATGTGCCCTATGACACTGATAGAAGTGTTGAATTTGAGAACCCTCTGGGGAATAAAGCTATTCTCCACTGGACCACAGCAGGTGTTCTAAATGACAAATATGTCTTTACACTAGTAATGCCGACAAAATTTTAACTATAATAGTAAAAAAAAATCCCTAAACTGCATTCTCAAGCCTTACATGTCTGGAATAAAACAGAATTTAATCATCAACTGTTAATAATTCTTAAACTAAACTTAGTTTATCAATTTTAAACAAAGATGCTTAATTACCATGTCATAAATACTCGTGGATAATCATAGTTGTCATCTCTACTTCAAATATGATTGTCTTATCCTTACAGGCATTTTTTAAATAGACTTTTTTAAACTTGCAGTTTATCTTTATTGAAAGGTTTATTTCATTCATTTAATTAAATGGTGTTTCCAACTTTTGTGCTATCTATTTTGATTGCAAACTAGGTCATTAAATTAAAAAAAGAAAACCACACACACTAAATTTAGTACTACCTTAAACTGAGTATAGTATAGACAATTCAAAGTAATTTCAAGCGTTACCTAATTTTGTCTATGCTTAATGAGATCTTGAAAGTGTAATTTAATTTGAAAAAATACTGTTTGAAAGAAATGGGCACCACAATCTTACCACAATCATTTCAGATGGCTCTAAAACAATGCATTCACAGCCACGCCTGAAGCTTCCTGCAGAACGCTTGCCAAAACTGAGGAAGAAAAACACCTAATCAGAACAAAATCAAAACTGTAATGCAACTCAAGAAAGTATTTAAAAACTCTCCCCAGACACTTAAAAAGACTAAAAAATACACACATGCCCAGAGCAAAATTGTGCAGATTTCCCCCCTTTGATTAACTGATAAAAAGAATGCCAATGCCAATATACTTTTGATTTGTAGAATTTAGGAAGAATTGTTTGTACAGCACCTAGTACAACAAGGGCTCCAGGCACTACGATAGCTATAGTAGTAGCAATAATTGTAGATGTGAAACAGTTACATTGATATATATGCAAATAACCAAGTCACAATGCACAAAAGTACCAGCAATATCAAAGAGGCTTTCTAACACCTATATATGCTTTATAATTAAATATAATGTGCTACATTTAAAGATTCTTCTTATAGCTGAATGGATGGGGTTAGAAAGCTATTCAGCTCTTCACCACATATCCTTCCTTAAAATAATGTCATATGTTGATTCTCCACTGCTTTCTACAAGAAAAAGCAGAGTATGACTGTAATGAGAAATAGTTTAAATATTTGCCCATTTAAAGGAATAGGAGCATATAGATAGACCTCAAAATGCTACAAGACTTAAAAGTTGCATGTGGTGTCAAAATGTTAGATTATATTCACACATTGTTAGATATAACTTTTTTTTAAAAATACACTGAAATGTGATAAAATTGCAAATGGCTGTACCTCTGATAGCAATAATATATTCTGCTGTAATTACAGATATAGTATAAAGAGATACACTGAATGCCATGTATTAACACAAGATAGTATAAGATCTTAGGACCCACTGGAAACTGGCTTGAACAACCTGGAGACTGACCCCTTCCATTGGGGAATTCCTGGATAGCGTATAGATGGTATAGTCAACTTGATGCTGCCCCTGATAGGAGATACTCTGAGATAGGAGGGGGAGTGCCTGGAACACCATTAGGTCCTCAAGTCCTAGACCAGTGGAACAGCTCTTGGGAGCCTTTACAAGCTGGGATAACATTGATCCAGTTTGTGCCAGAAGTAGAATTGCTCTTTACCCTTTCTACCTGCTGCTTGACCCCAGGATTATGGGAAGGGATATGGAAAGATAAGGACATCTGCTCCACTTCCTACATTCCTGCAATGGAAAGAGATTGTCCAGATTCTAGGACCTGGTCCTTGATATTCAAATCAAATATTTTGCTGGCGATGTCCAACTTCCTTGAACTAAAGTGATCCAGCCACAAAGTTTTCCAGCATATTGACTCCCTTTTTCAGGTTGTGCACTCTGACAAGACTTTTGAGGTGGTCTTACAAGTTAAAAATGCATAGTATGTATAATAACTACAAAATTAACTATCCAAACTGACAAATATACTGTAAGTAACTAAATACTATGACGAGTGTCAAAGAAATTCCTATAAAACAGTAATCGTTGGACAAATTATATATATACACCTCTACCCCAATATAACGCTGTCCTCGGGAGCCAAAAAATCTTACCGTGTTATAGGTGAAACCGCGTTATATCCAACTTGCTTTGATCCGCCAGAGTGCGCAGCCCCGCCCCCCCGGAGCACTGCTTTACCGTTATAGCAGAATTTGTGTTAGATCAGGTCACGTTATATCGGGGTAGAGGTGTATATATATATATATTGTTTTTTTTGCAATGTAGTGCTCAAAGTAGTAAAGATGGCTTTTTTTCAAAAGCTTGAAAAAAAATTGTACTTCTCTCATCAAAACAGTTTTATCCAACAAACCTCAAAATTTTCAATAAACATTCTCCATGTCAGAAAAGTATCATAAATTTGAGTGGGAAAACGGGGATTAAAGACATTTTTGGAAAGGGATGTCAAAAATCAAGCTTACTGTCCCAACCTTAAAAACAGAGTTACTAATGTAATTCCAGCCTTTGAGATTGTATCTATTACACAATAATGCTGCTATGCACCATTTACTGTTTTATTTAAAAACAAACAACAACAACAAAACCCCATGTATACCAAGTAATGCTTTCTTGATTTTTCTCAATTTCATAATGAGGCCAACTAGGAACTTAATATGTCATTCTTAATGGTATTTCTAGTGAATCTACTACTACCCTCCCACCCTGCAGGGTGATTAGTAAAGAATGAAAAATGTCACTTGTTGTCCAAATGGTGATTCACGCACAACAGCATTTCAATAGCTTGCAAAGAAGGCAGTCAAATATTGAAAAGCAATACCAGCTGTGCTCCTTCACCATAACAATGTACATACTTAATGGTACATGAGATTTTTACAATAGACAATGATTTTACAAAATACTGAGCCTTTTTAAAGATTCAATAATAAAAAAATCTAAAATCTGCTCAATAAGATGCACACGTTTCCAGAGGCAAAGATAAGCATTCTTCTATTACTGAATACTAAAAGAATGTGTGCTGCCTTACTCGTCAACACATTCTTGAATTTTATTCAAATTGCAGCTACCTTTAAAGGGAGAAGGGAAAATTAAACCATTACTTCATTAATTCTTTGAAAAATGCCTTTAGAATCTAAACTATTTGATTTTTTTGTCATCACCCACACCAATAACCAAATCAGCTACATAAAAAAAAAATCTCAGGACAAAAAAACCCACCTAATCAATTGATTGTAAACAAGACGTGGTGGCAAGAATGTAAATTTGTATCCTAACTGGAAAAATCAATCAAGGTAAGATCTCTATGTTTCCCTATGATACCCCAAAAAGATTGATTTCTAACAGTACAGTTTTTACTCTAGGTTAGAAATCTGTTCTTGTCACTAGGTTTTTTAACACAACCTTGAAGTAAGATTTTTGAATACACCAGAAAGTGAAACAAATACTTGCCTTTCCACTCCACTCTGCCCCTCTTCTTCTGGAGTTTTTTTGCTGTCTCTTATGGACAGGAGCTTTTAGTTCTCAACCACTGAATTTGGCCTGACATCACCCTCTTGCCTAATTTTCAAGTTTTAGGAAAGCAAATACAGGAAGACAACACATTCCAAAACTCACTCCTGCTTACTTACCACAAGTCTGAATTACCTGCAAGGGCTTTAACTCACAGCACAAGGGAGCAAACAGTCAATGCATTAAGGCAGAAAGCATGCATTGAATCAACACTGGTGAAAAAATTTCCAGTTTTTAAAAGGCACAATATCCTACTCGGATAGGATGTTAGGAACTGACCACCAGTATATTTACCAAAGTTTCACCGTTGCACTTAGGAATTATCATTAGTATGTATACAGTTAAAACATACTGAATTACTCACATTCCTATAAGCAACAGGGGATATACCCTGGCACTTAAATATAATAGAATTAGGGCTGTCCATTAATCACAGTTAACTCACATGATTAACACAAAAAAATTAATGGCAATTTAAAAAATTAATCACAATTAATCACACTATTAAACAATTGAATACCAATTGAAATGTATTAAATATTTTGGATGATTTTCAAATATATTGATTTCTATTGCAACACAGAATACAAAGAGTACAGAGCTCACTTTATATTATTTTTATTACAAATATTTGCACTGTAAAGATGTTAAATAAAAAATAATATTTTTCAATTCACCTCATACAAGTACTATAGTACAATCTCTTTATCATGAAAGTGGAACTTTAAAATGTAGATTTCTTTTTGTTTGTTTGTTTGTTTCATAACTGCACTCAAAACCAAAACAATGTCAAACTTTAGAGGCTACAAGTCCACTCAGTCCTACTTCTTGTTCAGCCAATCGCTAAGACAAACAAGTTTGTTTACATTTATGGGAGATACTGCTGCCTGCTTCTTATTTACAACGGCACCTGAAAGTGAGAACAGGCGTTTGCATGGCACTTTTGTAGAAGGCGTTGCCAGGTATTTACATGCCAGATATGCTAAACATTCGTATGCCCCTTCATGCTTTGGCCACCATTCCAGAGGACATGCTTCCATGCTGATGATGCTTGTTAAAAATAATAATGCGTTAATTAGATTTGTAACTGAACTCCTTGGGGGAGAATTGTATGTCTCCTGTTCTGTTTTACCCACATTCTGCCATATATTTCCATGTTATAGCAATCTCGGATGATGACCCAGCACATGTTCGTTTTAAAAATACTTTCACTGCAGATTTGACAAAATGCAAAGAAGATACCAGTGTGAGATTTCTAAAAATAGCTAGAGAATTTGACCCAAGGTTTAGGAATCTGAAGTCCCTTCCAAAATCTGAGAGGAACGAGTTGTGGAGCATGCTTTCAGAAGTCTTAAAAGAGCAACACTCCGATGCGGAAATTACAGAACCCGAACCATCAAAAAAGAAAATCAACCTTCTGCTGGTGGCATCTGACTCAGATGATGAAAATGAACATGCATCAGTCAGCACTGCTTTTGATCATTATTGAGCAGAACCCATCATCAGCATGGACGCATGTCCTATGGAATGATGGTTGAAGACGAAGGGACATATGAATCATGAGTGCATCTGGCATGTAAATATCTTGCAACCCCAGCTACAACAGTGCCATGAGAACGCCTGTTCTTACTTTCAGGTGACGTTGTAAACAAGAAGCGGGCAGCATTAGCTCCTGCAAATTGAAACCAAACTTGTTTGTCTGAGCAATTGGCTGAAGTCGGACTGAGTGGACTTGAAGGTACTGTTTTATTTTTGAATGCAGTTATTTTTTGTACATAATTCTACATTTGTAAGTTCAATTTTCATGATAAAGAGATTGCACTATAGTACTTGTATGAGGTGAATTGAAAAATACTACTTCTTTTGTTTTTTACAGTACAAATATTTGTAATAAAAATAAATATAAAGGGAGAACTGTACACTTTGTATTTGTGCTGTAACTGAAATCAATATTTTTGAAAATTTAGAAAACATCCAAAAATATTTAAATAAATGGTATTCTGTTATTGTTTAACAGTGCAATTAATGTTTTAATCGCTTGACAGCCCTACATACAATCATAGAAGATTAGGGTTGGAAAAGTTCTCCGGAGAGCATCTAGTCCAACCCCCTGTTCAAAGCAGGACCACACCAACTAAATCATCCCAGCCAGGGCTTTGTCAAGCTGGGCCTTAAAAACCTTTAAGGATGGAGATTCTACCACCTCCCTAGATAACCCATTCCAGTGCTTCACAACCCTCCTAGTGAAATAGTTTTTCCTAATATCCAACTTAGACCTCCCCCACTGCAACTTGAGACCATTGCTCCTTGTTCTGTCATCTGTCACCACTGAGAACAGCCTAGCTCCATCCTCTTTGAAACCCCCCTTCAGGTAGTTGAAGGCTGCTATCAAATCCCCCCTCACTCTTCTCTTCTGCAGACTAAATAATCACAATTCCCTCAGCCTCTACTTGTAAGTCATGTGCCCCAGCTGCCTAATCATTTTCGTTGCCCTCTGCTGGACTCTCTCAAATTTGTCCACATCCTTTCTGTACTGGGGGGCCCAAGACTGGATGCAATACTCCAGATGTGGCCTCAGTGCCAAATACAGGGGAATAATCACTTCCCCTCAATCTGCTGGCAATGTTCCTACTAATGCAGCCCAATATGCCATTAGCCTTCTTGGCAACAAGGGCACACTGTTGACTCATATCCAGCATCTCATCCACCGTAATCCCCAGGTCCTTTTCTGCAGAACTGCCGCTTAGCCAGTCGGTCCCCAGCTTGTAGCAGTACATGGGATTCTTCCGTCCTAAGTGCAGGACTCCGCACTTGTCCTTGTTGAACCTTCTCAGATTTCTTTTGGCCCAATCCTCCAATTTGTTTAGGACACTCTGGACCCTATCCCTACCCTCCAGCATATCTACCTCTCCCCCCAGCTTAGTGTCTTCTGTGAACTTGCTGAGGGTGTAAATCCCTCCCACCATCCAGATCATAAATGAAGATGTTGAAGAAAAACGGCCCCAGGACTGACCCCTGGGGCACTCCACTTGATACCGGCTGCCAAATAGACATCAAGCCATTGATCACTACCTGTTAAGCCCGAAGATCTAACTAGCTTTCTATCCACCTTACAGTCCATTCATCCAATGCATACTTTTTTTAACTTGCTGGCAAGAATACTGTGGGAGACTATCAAAAGCTTTGCTAAAGTCAAGGTATATCACATCCACCATATCCACAGAGCCAGTTATCTCATCATAGAAGGCACTCAGGTTGGTCAGGCATGACTCACTCTTGGTGAATCCATGTTGACTGTTCCATATCACAATCCTCTCCTCGAAGTGCTTCAAAATGGATTCCTGCTCCATGATTTTTCCAGGGACTGAGGTGAGGCTCACCAGTCTGTAGTTCTCCGGATTCTCCTTCTTCCCTTTTTTAAAGATGGGCACTATATTTGCTTTCTTCCAATCATCTAGGACCTCCCCCAATCACCACGAGTTTTCAAAGATAATGGCCAATGGCTCTGCAATCACATCAGCCAACTCCCTCAGCACCCTTGGATGCATTGCATCCAGCCCCATGGACTTGTGCATGTCCAGCTTTTCTAAATAGTCCTTAACCTGTTCTTTCACCACTGAGGGCTGCTCACCTCCTCCCCATATTGGGCTGCCCAGTGCAGCAGTCTTGGGGCTGACATTGTCTGTGAAGAACAAGGCAAAAAAAAGCATTGAGTACTTCAGCTTTTTCCACATCGTCTGTCACTAGGTTGCCTCCCCCATTCAGTAAGGGTCCCACACTTTCCCTGACCATCTTCTTGTTGGTAACACACCTGTAGAAACCCTTCTTGTTACCCTTCACATCCTTGCTAGCTGCAACTCCAATTGTGCTTTGGCCTTCCTGATTACACCTCTGCTTGTTTGAGCAATATTTTTATACTCCTCTCTAGTCATCTGTCAAAATTTCCACTTCTTGTAAGCTTCCTTTTTGTGATTAAGCTAACTGAAGATTTCTCTGTTGATAGCAAATATGGCAGGTGACCAGCTTGGCTTCTTTCTGCACATTGGGATGGTTTGTTCATGCGCCCACAATAAGGCTTTAAAATACAGCCAGCTCTTCTGGACTCCTTTCCCCCCTCATATTAGCCTCCCAGAAGATCCTGCCCATCAGTTCCCCAAGGAAGTCAAAGTCTGCTTTTCTGAAGTACAGGATCCGTATTCTGCTGCTCTCCTTGCTTCCTTTTGTCAGGATCCTGAACTCAACCATCTCATGGTCACTGCTGCCGAGGTTGCCACCCACTTCTACTTCCCTACCAATTCTTCTCTGTTTGTGAGCAGCAGGTCTAGAGGTGCACGGCCCCTAGTCGGTTCCTCCAGCACTTGCACCTGGAAGTTGTCCCCAACATTCTCCAAAAACTTCCTGGATTGTCTGTGCACTGCTGTATTGCTCTCCCAGCAGATGTCAGGGTGACTGAAGTCCCCCATGAGAACCAGGACCTGTGATCTGGAAACTTCTGTTAATTGTCCAAAGAAAGCCTCGCCTACCTCATCCTCCTGGTTTGGTGGTCTATAGCAAACACCCTGTGACGTTGTACAGTCTATATGGTTTTATAAAAATATGATAATAAGTGAATATAATGTAACTGGGATATGCTTCATGCAAAAGGTCTCTTGTCAGGTATCATTACAAAGCTTATAATCTACTGAGTGTGATCATCCTATTTGTATAAATGTACCACTCTTATATTTTATATTTCTAGTTTTAGATACAACTCTGAGGGCCTGTTGTAATTATGCAAAGTGTGGGCCATTAATGGTGGTTTGGAATCTTGATGACTCCCAGGACCATTGTCTGCAGATGGCTGTGTTTTACCTGTGAGTCTTCCTGTATGTGTGTGTGCTGGCAAGTGGGTAATGAAGTCTTGCAGTGACATGTGATCTTGTCACCTGAACTGGAATCCATCTTTAACCTGGTGCTTTTCCAGTGAGGGGGGTGGAAACCCAGAAGGACAAAGGGTTCCTGCCTTATGCAAAAGATATATAAAGGGGTGGAACAGAACAGAGAGAGAGAGGAGCCATCATGAAGAATCCCCTAGCTACCACCTGAGCTGGAACAAGAGCTGTACCAGGGGAAAGAATTGTGCCCAGGCCTGGAAGGTGTCCAGTCTGAGGAAAAAACTTACTAAAGCATCTCTGAGGATGAGATTATCTGTATTCAGTTTGATTAGCCATAGATTTGCACATTTTATTTTATTTTGCTTGGTGACTTACTTTGTTCTGTCTGTTACTACTTGGAACCACTTAAATCCTACTTTCGGCATTTAATAAAATCACTTTTTACTTATTAATTAACTCAGAGTATGTAATAATACCTGGGGGGAGCAAACAACTGTGCATCTCTCTCTATCAGTGTTATAGAGGACGAACAATTTATGAGTTTGCCCTGCATAACCTTTATACAGGGTAAAACGGATTTATTTGGGTTTAGACCCCATTGGGAGTTGGGCATCTGAGTGCTAAAGCATACTTTGGGGCAGGTAATTCAGACCCTGGGTCTGTGTTGGAGCAGACGGGAGTGTCTGGCTCAGCAAGACAGGGTGCTGGAGTCCTGAGCTGGCAGGGAAAACAGGGATAGTAGTAGTCTTGGCACGTCGGTTGGCAGCTCCCAAGGGGGGTTCTGTGATCCAACCTGTCACATGCCCATCACAACATCACCCTTGTTGCTCTCGCCTCTAAACTTAACCCAAAGACTCTCAACAGGCTTTTTTCCAGTTTCATACTAGAGCTCTGAGCAATCATAATCTTTCATCCAAAGACCTCAAAGTACTTCGTAAGCCCAAAACATGCTTTACATTGTCTCCATGAAGTACTGTATGCAAGAGATGGGTAAACAATGGCAAAAGGAAGATTAAGTGTCTTGACTATAACCACTGACTTGCTGTTACATTGACAAGAACAGAACTCAAATCTCCTGACTCCCATGCCCTGATCTGGCAGTCTCCAACAAGGAGTAACACACAGAGGGAATGGCGAAAGACAGATATGTTGCACCTTGAAAAAATAATTGCAATCAAAGAAATTGGAAAAGACTGAAACAAGCTTGTCTTAATTGAACATTAGTGAATAGGACTTTAAAAATTCAGCCTAAAAGATACCGTTATTCATATACATTGTCAAGCAATAGAGGCAACTCTCATAATCGGTGCTCCCTTGAGCTGATTATAATACCTAATGAAGCCTTATGTAAAACGCTAGGAAAAAACCCTCCGCAAGACACCCTAATCACCAGGCAGGTCTAATTTTGACAGAATACAGGTATCCAGCAGGTTAACCCCTTTACCAGAGGCTCTATCACTAGATACCTGTCTTGTGCAGTCCTTTGGTTTCCTGGTTAGCTGGAGAAAATTAAGGGGAAAATTAGATATTAGCTCTTACAGACTAGAGATTCAACATTAATTTATTCCCTCCCTCCTCCCAACATGGAATGATAAGGCTGCTGGTAGATGGAGTTTCATCCTCTGCTGTTGCTAGGGAGCCAGAGACCCAAACAGCATTCTTTTGTTTAAAACTGAAACACACAGTTCTTTCAATTCCTGCTGTAGAGACTTTTGCATAATGCTACTTTGCATTTGGTTATACTGTATCATTCACGCACATGTGACAACATGTAACACGGACTGAAGTGATTAAAAGCTAAAAAGCATCTCTTCCTACCTACGACGTATAAAAACTTTTCGTTCCTAAAATAACTCATTTTCAAGTATGCTCAATAGAAAACAGACTCACAGCCTAAGGAAAGGCAAGTCTAAGACAGTATTAAGCCACCTTTACATTCTCCCAACCCTGGGCTGCCCCAGAGACTGAAGAAATCCTCATCGTAACTGCTGTGGGGGCCTAAATTACAGCAACCATAGGGCAGACCCACCTATAATCCCTAGCGCGCTGCATGCTACATGCCGCTGATGAACACAGTGCTACTGCCAACACAGGGGCTTGTACATACTTGGAGGGGCAGCCTTCCAGCGGTCTTCCTCTAGGTCAATGGTCCCCAAACTGTGGGGCACGCCTCCCTAGGAGGGCGTTGTGGGGCCCAGACCAGCCCCCCCGGGGGGGGCAAGGAGGGAGCACAACCAGCTCCGCTCTGTCTCAGCCCTGGCCCCGCTCCCACCCGTGGGCCCTGCTCTTGGCTGTGGCTCCCAGGAGTAGAGGGTCAGATTCCATTAAGGGTAAGGGGGGAGCATGACAGAAAAAGTTTGGCGACCACTGCTCTATGCTAGGGGAACTCCTCCTAACAGCCCCTTTATACTGCTCAAGCTCTTTTACCCAGCATGAAGAGGCTAGAATGGGTGTGAGAATTTCACCCCAGTTATTTAAATATTTGTAACCGTTTCAGAAACCAAAAAGGCCCTTATCACCAAAATCTTGTATTAGCTACAGGCACCTACTTTACAATCAAATCCCAGCTAAATATAGTGATGTGTAAAAAGGATATTCTTAAAGGGAAAAAAATTAAAATGACTCAATATTAATTGCTCTCTAAACAAGTTTTGGCCATGCTATTTCCAAAGTTATACAGTATGTTTAAAATGAAAGCTAACTTTCTGTATGCATAAACTTTTTCTAAATAAGTCTTTAGAAAACATTATGGAACTTTAGTCAAACCTCCATGATAAATTTCTTATTATAACAATAAATATTAATGCAAAAACATCAAATATTAGCTCTTAAAATCTTCCAACCAAACACTGGAAACGAAGGACAAAATTATAGTTTTCTACAAAATTTTATATTTCTGTTCCCTCGAGACTATGTGATCCCACAAAAAGAATTTCACACATCTTTCCTAGTTAACCAGAAGACCTGCAATTACCAGACACAACTAACTAATTTTTTAAGAAAACTCAGATGTGCAGACAGTCAAAAACTTGGGCAGACAGGACAACTCGCCTTCATTTGCCACATGCTATTTACAAGCTGGTACATACACTTTTTAGGGTTGTCAGGAAAGAAGACAGTAGCTGACCACAGAATTCTCTCCTGTATTCAATACTGTTCCCTTGCCAGGGGCCTCCACATTCCATTTTTCACATCAGTCTAACTCCCCTAAGGAACATTATTTCTCAGCACTGGAATGTAAGTGTATTCATCACAAGCAACACAAACTTGAGAAAAGCTCCACTACCTAGAAATGCTAAGAACATTGTACTAACATTATTCCAATAGATAACCCAATTTTTTATAATGTGTAACTCCCTAAATTGTTCCAAAAAGCCCACTTTTACTATATTGATAATTATAGAAAGATGAACATATCACCAAACACTTACAGGGTTTTTTCCCCTAAACAGATTTGTTTTTAATTTTTTCTGAAATCATAGTGCATTTGTGAACTTTAATTAAGAGTGCCATTGGAATGAAGGATACGTAACAATGAACAGTTCATAAAAAGAACAAACAGCAACACAGTGCTGTTTATGCACCTGCTGATATTCTCTAGAATATTTGTAAGTAGGGTTTAAAAAACATTGTAAACGTACCTTATTACACCTTTTATTTAGAGTGAAAAGACACTAATTTTAAAAAGACGTAGTGAAGAAAAATATATCTCTTTTTAATTGATTTTATTTATAGTCATTCCATAAATACTTTTGTTGTAGATGTTTATTAAAAATAGTTGTGAAGTATCAAACTAAAAATGTAATATAAACAGATATTTGTAATTATTCCATTTGTTGTACAAAAGCTTAACTATCATTCTCTGAAGCCCTAACACTGGATTTTCACAAGCAGTGTGTACTTGAAAATTAGTGCTGTGAAACTACCGGTAAGTATTTTTAATGGTTGCTGATCAAAACACGCAATCTACCATACATACTTCTAAGAGCTGTGTATACCAAAATACAATACTGGGGATTAAGATAACTAGATTCTTCCCCTCATTCCCCCCAGTTATATTTTTTATTATTATTCTGCATTTTGAAGTATTCTAAGAGTAAGTCTAGTTAGTATCTTCCTTGCTTAGCTTTCTCAGGCCATTCACATATTCATAATAAAAATAAGCCAAAAAAAGATTAAAGTATATATTGAGCATTTCATGCTCACCACTTTATATCCAAAAGAGCTAGATAATTATCTACAAACAATTTTTGCTGCTTGTTATATGGCTCCTTGCTGCTCCTTATTACACTGCTGTAGCAGACAGTAACTTCTGAGTCTCTCTCAGTAGAATATTAACAAGAAAATTTACAGATATCCCTTGTTTATGACCTTAGAAATTAAAGTGGTCTAACCTGAACTGGTCTTCATTAGCTTTCAAGCATCAGCCATGCTGCTGGTACTGCTATCTACACAAATGCATTCTCTTCCCATTTTCCCTGTGTTTTTTTTTTTTTTTTTTTCTTTCTAAACCTGCATGCATAGAGGAACAACATTCTTTTTGATAGTTAATTTCCTGCTTGGGTGACCCAACCACCCCTTCTGCCTGTAGATATGTGCTGCATGTGTCATATAGGCAGTGCTTCCACATACCAGCTTGATGACCTCAGCCACTCCCAGACAACTGCTTTTTTATCAATTTCTATTAATTTATTCATTATTCTTTGATAATGCAGTAGTAAATATGGGGATTTGGAGTGTCTGATCTCTTATGAATCCCAAGGTCAAATCCTGGCATACGATCAACAACAAATTTACTTATGCCCTGCTATAACCAGAGACCACTAGAGCATGATAGACATAAATTCCAAAACAAAGCATACTGATTTCTGCCATGCTAAATTTCAAAATAACCTTAAATTTCTAGGTCAGCAATTTAAGTGCCCTCTGGGAGAAACCAGGGACTCTGTTGCTAACCTGCCATTCAGGTGCTATTCGTGCGTGGATTGAATTCAGAGCAGCTCTGCCTTTCCCCACTGTTTATTTGACTGATGCCATATCTTCACTGCTTCAAAAAAAAAGTTCTTTTTTAAACCTAGGAATGACACACACGACACACCTTTTTATTCTAAGTTAGACCTATCCTGGTCTTCACTGCTAAAAAAGGTGTGTTTTTAACCTGGGGATAACGAAGGCTATGTCTACACTGCGCACCTTACAGCTGCACAGCTGTTCTGCTGTAAGGTACGCAGTGTAGCCACTCTTTGTCGGCAGGAGAGCTCTTCTGCCAACAAAATAAAACCACCTCCAATGGGGGGCGCTAGCTTTGATGGCGGGAGAGCATTTCCCACTGAGAAAGCGCTGTCCACACCAGCCCTTTTTGTTGGTAAAACTTTTGTCAGTCAAGGGTGTGTTTTTTTCACACCCCTGAGCGACAAAAGTTTTACCCAAGTGCAGTGCAGTGTAGACATAGCCTAATGCACAAGAGCTATCTGGAGTGAAAAAACAAAAACCAGGCACTTTAGTTTTACCGTGAGGTACACTCACCAAGGTCGACCCCAGATGCAAGACAGACCTTGATGAGTTTACCTCACAGTAAATCTGAAGTGCCTGGTCTTCAGTGTGTTTTTACCTTGGGGCAGGTCATGTGCATTAGTTACACTCCTTTTTTAGCAGAGAATACAAGGCCTGAGAAAAGAACATTCCTTTCACTTGGACAGGTCTAAATTAGAATAAAAGATGTGTTTTTAAAAACAGATTTTAACTAATAATTAAAACCCCTACTGTAGGCAGAAATTGTGTTTTAATATATTATCTGGTTGAGGTGAACCTGGAAGAAGAAAACTGCAGTTTAGAAGGGAGATAGCCCTCACTGAAGAGCACCAGAGTGTTCTGTAGATAAATGGATTTGGTATTGTTAGCTTATGCCCTTGTTAGCTTATGCCCCTAGTAAAAAATAATCACACTTAGGCCTGGTCTACACTAGGCTTTTATGTCGAATTTAGTGCCGTTACATCGAATTAACCCTGCACCCGTCCACACCACGAAGCTATTTAGTTCGACATAGAGCTCTCTTAAATTCGACTTCTGTACTCCTCCAAAACGAGAGGAGTAGCGCTAAATTCGAAATGGCCATATCGAATTAGGCTAGGTGTGGATGGAAATCGACAGTAATAGCTCCGGGAGCTATCCCACAGTGCACCACTCTGTTGACGCTCTGGACAGCAGTCCGAGCTCGGATGCTCTGATCAGCCACACAGGAAAAGCCCCGGGAAAATTTGAATTCCTTTTCCTGTCTGGGCAGTTTGAATCTCATTCCCTGTTTGGACAGCGTGGCGAGCTCAGCAGCAGTGGCAACGATGCAGAGCTCTCCAGCAGAGATGGCCGTGCAATCTAATAGAAGGAGGGCCCCAGCATGGACTGATCGGGAAGTCTTGGATCTCATCGCTGTGTGGGGCGATGAGTCCGTGCTTTCAGAGCTGCGCTCCAAAAGACGGAATGCAAAGATCTACGAGAAGATCTCTAAAGCCATGGCAGAGAGAGGATACAGCCGGGATGCAACGCAGTGCCGCGTGAAAATCAAGGAGCTGAGACAAGGCTACCAAAAAACCAAAGAGGCAAACGGACGCTCCGGATCCCAGCCCCACACATCCCGTTTCTACGAGGCACTGCATTCCATCCTAGGTGCGGCCGCCACCACTACCCCACCACTGACTGTGGACTCTGAGGATGGGATATTGTCCGACGAGGAACCTGCCGCGGACATGTTAGCGGACGGGGAAGATGAAGAAGGAGATGAGGAGGACGAGGCAGTCGACAGCGCTGGCACCGCTGATTTCCCCGACAGCCAGGAGCTCTTCATCACCCTTACCGAGATCCCCTACCAACCGTCCCCATCCCTTACCCCGGACACCGAATCAGGGGAAGGATCAAGCAGTAAGTGCTTCAAATATCTAAACATTTATTTTTACAAGAACTGAAATATTTATAATATTAACAATGGCTTTTTCCTAAAGTGCTTAAACATGTAAACAATTATCTGCAAAAAAAGTGGAATATTTACAATAGTAACAAAGGGTTTTTCATGATTTGTCTGCCTTAGGCTCTTCACAATTTAGTCCCAAGTATTTAAAAAAAATTTTACAATGTCCGGTAAGTCATGATTATGCTACCCAAGACGCTCCACTCTTTAGTCCCAGTGCACCTACGCGGAAATCCGGTCAATATGGCCGGGGATAGAGGCGAAATCCTCATAGGAGAATTCCTCGTAGGTCTCATGCAGGTACATTTCCAGCCTGTTCATCAGGTTCCTGGGTAGGGCGATCTTATTGGGCCCTCCGTGGTAGGACACGTTACCGCGCCACGACACCATCAGGTACTCTGGTATCATTGCCCTGCAGAGCATGGCGGCAAACGGCCCTGGTTTCTGAAGGCTTTCTCGAAGCATCCTTTCCCTCTGGGACTCCGAGATCCTCAGCAGGGTGATGTCGCTCATGACGCCCTGCTTTGAATTAGGGAGGGGAATGTTAGTATTGGGACTGCTTTACAGCCACGCGGTGGAGGGAGAGGGGCAGCATACAGGGATCTTTCCCTGGGACAGCCGCGAGGGGGTGGGACAGGGGCATAGTTCATGCTGTCCTGATTGCTGGCAGCAGAGACTGGCATTGCTTTCAATGTGAAAGGAGGCCAGTGCTACTAGTACAGTGTTAAGCAGCCAGAAGTCTACGGCTTACCATGATTGCACGCTACAGAAGTTCAGGTGTCCGGCCACGCTTCTCAGATAACTGCAAGACCACTGCAAGACCCCAGGCACTGAAGGTGAGGGCCGAAAATTCGACCTTATCCTGAGTGCGCATGTGAGAGGTGCAGTGCATGGTCTTGTTCACAGAGAAAGACTAGGTTCTTTGTACACAACTTCATTTATCTGTCTCAGGAATTCACTCCCTTTTTCCCATTCCCACAGACACATCTGCGACTGTCTCCCAACCCAGCCTGGCATCACACTCCCAGAGGCTAGCACAGATTAGGAGGAGGAAGAAGAAGACGCGTGAGGACATGTTCTATGAACTAATGGACTGCTCACGAGCCCAGGCAGCCCAGCAGACACAGTGGAGGGAGAACTTGTCAGAAATGCACCGAGTAGTCATGGAACGGGAGGAGAGGTGGCGTCAGGAAGACCAGCAGGCTACTCAAACCCTGCTTGGACTAATGAGGGAGCAAACGGACACGCTCTGGCGCCTTGTGGATGTTCTGCAAGACTGGAGGCAGGAGGACAGAGCCCCGCTGCAGTCTATCTCTAACCGCCCTCCCCCGCCACAAAGTCCCACACCCCCCTCACCCAAAGTCCAAAGAAGGAGGGGCGGCAAGGGCCGTTAAAACTTTCAGTCAACCCCTGCAGACTGCTGTAGCACTAGAAGGCTCTCGTTCCCCAAGTTTGAAAAGTCCTTTCCTGCCCATCTCACACAAGCCCCCGTCCAAGTTTCCCCCCCCCTTTTCATGTGCGGTTCATAATAAAATATTTGTTTCTGTTAAGTACTGTTTCCAAGATTTTCTTTTAGAGGAGATTCTGTCTGAAGGGGGGGAAGGGGTTTGGTAATTGGACAGGACAGTCACCTTTAGCAGGCTACAGAGGCGGGGGCAGGTCCAGCATCAGGACACATACACAGTGCAGTCACCAGTTACCCTGGTCAGTCTGGGAGGTGGTTTTCATGTTCGGAGTTTAGAAGCATCATTTGCATCAGAACACTAAACCCGCCCCCCGCCAGTCTGCGTCCCCGGTTTAAAACATTCCCGCGAAAACAGTAATAAAGACAACGTTGTTCATTAACAAAACGGAACAGATTTTATTTGTTGGGAAGGTGGTGAAGGGGGTATGTAACTTGGAAGGATAGTCAACAGTAACTGGGTAAAGAAACGGGGGCAGGTTCAGCATCTGCGTCCACAAACTAAACAGTCACTGGATACCCTGCTCAGTCAGGAACCTAGCTTTCAAAGCCTCCCTGATGCACAGCGCGTCCCGCTGGGATCTTCTAATCGCCCGGCTGTCTGGCTGGGCGTAATCAGCAGCCAGGCTATTTGCCTCAACCTCCCACCCCGCCATAAAGGTCTCCCCCTTGCTCTCACACAGATTGTGGAGCACACAGCAAGCAGCTATCACAATGGGGATATTGGTTTCGCTGAGATCACAGCGAGTGAGTAAGCTTCTCCATCTCCCCTTGAGACGGCCAAAGGCACACTCCACCACCATTCTGCACCTGCTCAAACGGTAGTTGAAAAGTTCTTTTTCTGAGTCCAGGGCGCCAGTATAGGGCTTCATGAGCCAGGGCATTAGCGGGTATGCAGGGTCCCCGAGGATCACTGTAGGCATCTCCACATCCCCAAGACTTATTTTGTGCTCCGGGAAGTAAAGACCTTCCTGCAGCCGTCTAAACAGGCCAGAGTTCCTGAACACGCGAGCGTCATGAACCTTGCCCGGCCATCCGACGTTGATGTTTGTAAAACGTCCCCTGTGGTCCACCAGTGCTTGCAGCACCATTGAAAAGTAGCCCTTTCTGTTAATGTACTGGCTGGCCTGGTGGTCCGGTCCCAGGATAGGGATGTGAGTCCCATCTATAGCCCCACCGCAGTTTGGGAATCCCATCGCGGCAAAGCCATCTATGATGAGCTCCACGTTTCCCAGGGTCACTACCTTTGATAGCAGTACCTTGACGATTGCCTTGGCTACTTGCATGACAACAACCCCCACGGTAGACTTGCCCACACCAAAGTGGTTCGCGACTGACCGGTAGCTGTCTGGCGTTGCAAGCTTCCAGAGGGCTATGGCCACTCGCTTCTGGACAGTCAGGGCTGCTCGCATCCGGGTGTCCTGGCGCTTCAGGGCAGGGGACAGCAACTCGCGAAGTTCGAGGAAAGTCCCCTTCCGCATGCGAAAGTTTCGCAGCCACTGGGATTCATCCCAGACCTGCAGCACTATGCGGTCCCACCAGTCCGTGCTTGTTTGCAGGGCCCAGAATCGCCGTTCCACAATATCCACAAGACCCATTGCCACCGTGATGTCCTGGGCGCAGGGTCTCGTGGTTTCTGAGAGCTCTGAGCTACTCTCCGACTTCAGGCCCTCACGGTGGTGCCGTAGCCTCCTCTCCTGATTTCTCTGCATCTGCCTCTGGTAAAGGTGGATGAGAAGCTGCGAGGCGTTGAGAACGGCCACAACTGCAGCGATGGTCGCAGCGGGATCCATGCTCGCACTGCTGTGGCGTCCGCGCTGTCACTGATCAGAAAAGTGCGCGAACTGATTTCCCGCCGGCGCTTTCAGGGAGGGAGGGAGGGCGGGAGTGACGGACGGATGACGACAGGTACCCAAAAGCACCCTCGACACTTTTTTACCCAGAAGGCATTTGGGGCTCGACCCAGAATTCCAATGGACAGCGGGGACTGCGGGAACTGTGGGATAGCTGCCCACAGTGCACCGCTTCCAATGTCGACGCTTGCCCCGTTAGTGTGGACGCACAAAGTCTCACAAAGTCGAATTACTGTCCTTAGTGTGGACACACACGTTCGACTTTGTAATATCGATTCCACATATTCGATTTAAGTGAAATCGAACTACTCTTGTAGTGTAGACATACCCTTATATGTGCACAATAAATCTAGCAGGGGAGAGCATTAGACTTGTAACTGAGCAGCTAAGGAAGCTGGCACTGGGCTTGTATATGGCCAATTGAGCTGCATACTGGGTGTGGGGGCGGGGGGGGGGAGGGAGTATACATTCAGAGATTATAAGGCCATGAAGTAGGGCCCTAACAAATTCACAGCCATGAAAAACATGTCACGGACCGTGAAATCTGGTGTGTCCCCTGAAATCTGATCTTGTGTATGCTTTTACCCAATACTATACAGATTTCACAGTGGGGAGACCAGTGTTGCTCACATTGGGGGTCCTGACCCAAAAGGGAGTTGCAGGGGAGGGGTGTCACAAGGTTATTTTAGGGGATCGCGGTATTGCTACCCTTATTTCTACACTGCCTTCAGAGCTCGGTGGCTGGAGAATGGTGGTTGCTGAGTGAGGGCCCAGCTCTGCAGGCAGCAATGCAGAAGTAAGGGTGGCAATACCATACCACGTCACCCTTACTTCTGCATTGCTGCCTTCAGAGCTGGGTGGCTGGAGAGTGGTGGCCGCCACTCTCCAGCTGCCCATAGGGTGACCAGATGTCCCAATTTTATAGGGACAGTCCCGATATTTGGGGCTTTGTCTTATATAGGCTCCTATTACCCCTGCCCTCCTGATTTTTCACACTTGCTATCTGGTCACCCTAGCTGCCCAGCTCTGAAGGCAGCACCGCCACCAGCAGCAGCACAGACGTAAGCATAGCAGTACCGCAACCCCCCCCCCTAAAATATCCTTGTGACCCCCCCAAAAGTCCTTTGGGTCAGAACCCCTACAATTACAACACCCTGAAATTTCAGATTTAAATAGCTGAAATCATGAAATTTAAGATTTTTTAAATCCTATGACCATGAATTTGGTAGGGCCCTAGCCATAAGGGATCATTATGATCATATAGGCAGATATCCTGCATAACACAAGCCATAGAACTTCCCCAAAGTAATACCTGTTTTAAATCCACATTATGTTTATGAAAAGCAGTTAAGCATGCAATGAGTAATGCAGGACTCCTAAAAGAGGGGAGAAACAAGCCCTATGTAGTCAGCACCAAACTGGACATCAGTTCTATGACTAAATCCCTGGAATAGAGTTGCCAACTTTCTACTGGCACAAAAACGAACACCCTTGCCCCGCCCCCCTGCCCCTCTGAGGCCCCGCCCATGCCCTGCCCCCTGCTCACTCCATTCCCCTCCCCATTGCTCACTCTCCCCACCTTCACTCACTCACTCACTCATTTTCACTGGGCTGGCTCAGGGGCTGGGGTGTGGAAGGGGGTGAGGGCTCTGGCTAGGGGTACGGGCTCTGGGGTGGGGCCAGAAATGAGGAGTTCAGAGTACGGGCTGAGGCACTGGGTTGGAATATGAGAGAGGGTAAGGGCTCCGGCTGGGGGTGCGGGCTCTGGGGTGGGGCCAGGGATGAGGGGTTTGGGGTGCAGCAGAGGGGTTTGGAATATGGGAGGGGGCTCCGGGCTGAGACAAAGGGAGGAGGTACAGGCTCTGATGTGGGGCGGGGATGAGGGATTTGGGGTGTAGGAGGGTGCTCCAGGCTCGGACCGAGAGGTTTGGAGGGGGATCAGGTCTGGGTCGGGAGTTTGGAGGGCAGGGGGGCTCTGGACTGGGGGGTGCAGACTCTGGGGTGGGGCTGGGGATGAGAGGTTTGGGGTGTAGGAGGGTGTTCTGGGCTGGGACTGAGGGGTTTAGAGGGCAGGAGGGGGATCAGGGCTGGGACAGGGGGTTGGGGAGAGGTCCTGGAAGCAGCTGGCACGTCCCCCCCCAGCTCCCACATGGAGGCATGGCCATGCAGCTCTGTGCACTGGCACGCCGCTGCCCCGTCCACAGGCACAGCCCCCATAGTTCCCATTGGCCACAGTTCCCAGCCAATCGGGGCTGTGGAGGCAGTGCTTGGGGTGGGGCAGCAGCAGCGTGCAAAGTCCCCTGACTACCCTTACGTGTAGGAGCCAAAGGGGGGACATGCAGAGTGCTTCCCGGGAGCCACACAGCGCGGAGGCTAGCAGGGAGTCTGCCAGCCCTGCTGCACAGCACTGCCAACCAGACAGTCAACGGTGCTGACCAGAGCCGCCAGGATCCCTTTTCGACCGGATGTTCCGGTTGAAAACTGGACATCTGGTCACCCTACCCTGGAATCTTTAATGCAGAAGACTGAATTTCATTCAGTGACAATGTCATTGAATTAAAAATTGGGGTTTCTAACAAATTAAATGTGAAAACAGATGGTAAGAGCAGTACAATAAACACATTTATTTTTATATTAATTTTGAAATTTTAAAATTCAACCATATTTTCAGCATTTGATATGCCACAGGTTTTTGAACTGACAACATAGCTGCATTGTAGAAATTGTTGAGGGAAGGGGAGCAGAATTTTAGCAACTAGATATGAGACATTTGGGGCCTTGATCCTCTGAAGAGGCATGCAAGGCAATTTAGGATTACAGGATAAAATGATCAACAGTGGAATAGTGTTGAAATTTAAGTTTTTGTCTTCAAAGTTCAGCCAATACCCCATTAAGATGAAAAGAGCAGGTCATACCACTCAGCTATTATTTCAGGCCCTACAGACCCAGGAAGACACCACTGCATCCGTTTACACATTCCTATAACCTTTAAAACATGATTGAATTGCCAGATAAGATCAGACCAGTGGACACCAAGTCTGGTAGATTATCTCTGATAGTGGCCAGCACTTTTCAAGAAAGGTCCTAGAAAAAACGAAGTGGACAATTTGAAATAACCAGATTGGGGATTCTTCATAATCCATGTCCTTTATGGTATATCCACCCATGCTAGTTTGAATCCAGCTAGCATGAGTAACAGTAGCAGTGAAAACAGCCCAGAAGGGGCTTCAGCATATATGGTACAAGGTCAGCATGGACCCTGGGTAAGTATTCTGCTCATTAGCCCATGCTGCACTGTCTTCACTGCTATTGTTATTCGCACTAGCTGGATTCAAAATAGCTCGAGTTGGCTTGCACCGCTTTGCTGTATGGACACACTCAAAAAACTGACTGATGCCCTGAAAAATGAGAATTTATTTCTCTTTTTAAAAGTCCTATCTAATGAAAATGCCTATTTTTATCCAAACAATGTTTAATCCCTTTTTGAATCCTACTAAGCTTTTGGCTTTAATATAGTGTGGAAGTAAGTTCCCCAAGTTAATTCTGCATTGTGTTTAAAAAAAAAGGGGGGGGGGGGTTCTTGTGTGTCAAATTTTATACAAGATGCCTTTCATTTTCATTCATCGTTGAATGTTCTTTTGGTTTTGTAATTACACTAGTAGTTAATCTGAAAAGTTGTAAAACTCTGAAATCTGCAGATGAAGTGCTATATAAGTCTATGTATTGTTTTTTAAAATCTACTGCAGATGATGGTCATCGGTCTACAGACTTCAAAAACAGCAGGTGACCTTGGAAACTATTCAAGCTGCAGTCACACAACAGGGTTCTTTTTATGGCTGTTTCAAGTATTCTAATAAGAGACTGATTTTATGGCAATCTTCAGTGAATTTTTAAAAAAATGCATTAATCATCTGTACAAACATCTGGAAAGTAGTAGTTATAGCAACAACAACAAAATTCCCAACTTGATCAAGTAACTAAAGACTGCAGCTGAGAGTACAGCATACTAGAAGTCAGCTACACTCATCAGAATAAGGTTGAGAAAGAAAGCCCTTAAGGTGCACTAAATAATTTAAGTTTTATAAAAAGGGGGAAATTTTACAGTACCGCAAACATGGAATACATTTATAGAAAAAAATTTGACCAGTATTATTGGAGATATTTCTATTTTGATAAAGGCATTGATTCAAACAACCCAGCTTCTGCCTGATTTTGCAGAGAAGTCATGTGCTTATTTCATAACATCAGTGTTACCATGGAAATATTGTGATGTCACAAAATAAGCATTATGAACTTAATGAAGGACAAAGAGTAGTAGGAAAACATTATCTGAGAAGAAGTAAGACCTTGTCTGAACACATAGTTAAACTAATTAATATACATTAAATCCTTCCCCCACCACCACTGTGATACGCATTTGAAAGTTCTCGGCCGCATGAAAATCTTTTAATTCAAAGTTGAATATTCAATTATTTTTAAAATCCTTTCCTCAGCCTACAAGTCACAATTCAGAAGATAGAAATAAAAATTGATCAAATGTTTTTCAAATCCTAGAAACTGAATAAGATTAAGAATGACAACTCAGCCAAGATTTTGCTAGTAAAACAGAATTAGGACATCCCAAAGAGAAAGAGAAAGTGCACATACTGAACGCAGTGACAATTCTAATTCATTTACATTAAAAACCATACATATTAAAATCACAAATCTTAAATAGCCCCACTGACTTTGCATTTCACCCAGAGTCTGTTTTTCTCTAGATTTCTACTCTATATTTGGATATACATGCACTCAAATAAATCCAACTGCACATTGAAATAAATTTTCTATATTCAATTAACACAGGAGTAGTAAGAAGTCTGAGAGATCAGCAATTGTATCAAGTGTAAACTAAATTCCTTTCTGAAGGAAAAATCAGAGGGGTTGAGCAGTGGTGGCTGTCCTGCTCTGCCCCCTAATTACTGCAGCATTTTGTAGTGAGAGGTGCTTAATCTTGGCCCCTAGTTCCTACCAACTGTAGGGAAACATAAACTCCGAAATTCCAAATTATTTGTTGGTCTGAAAAGCTTCTCTGTTCAACAGCTGGTCTGACTTCTGCCACTTGCAGCTGCAATGAAGACACTTATGGGACTCTCTCTTAGATGTCATCATTGGGGACCATGTTTACCCCTCATAATACAGGAGGGACCCCTAAATTACCATGCTTCCCCCTTTTCAAGAAGTTATAGCCATAATGGTCTACTTCGAGTGAGAGTTGTAGGTGCTTAATGGGTTACTTCTCTCTGCTATTCACCTTGTTTTGGCACTTTTTCCCTACCACCACCATTTGGATGGTGTGTGTTTATGTTCCTCAGGCCCTTATTGCTGCCATTTCCCCTCATTTCCACCTCCTTCTCATCTGTTTTTCAAGTACCCAGTACCATCAGCATGTCTGTGTTTATACAGCATGAGTAATCTCTGCCCCAAGGAGATTACAGTCAGTTTTACAGACAATGAAGTTTAGACAATACACCAGATGACTAAATAAAGGTAAGTCTCAAAACAGTATCAGAGGGGTAGCCGTGTTAGTCTGAATCTGTAAAAAGCAACAGAGGGTCCTGTGGCACCTTTAAGACTAACAGAAGTATTGGGAGCATAAGCTTTCGTGAAAGGTGCCACAGGACCCTCTGTTGCTTTTCTCAAAACAGTGACAATGCTCCTTTTTAAACATCTCTATTGGATTATTGTTAAGAGCTTCCTGGGAAGAAAAGTGTTTCATAGAAAGTGAAATGGAGCAGAATTTCAAGGGGCAAAATAGAGGTAGTCTTGTGCCAAGCATAAGAGGCAGTTTCTAATTTACTGCTTGATATTCCACTTCCTTTTATTTTTAAAGGAGAATGGAGAGGTTGGTGGGGCTTTGTTTTCAGGATCCCTATTGTCTTTCCCTAGCCACCCCAAAAGCACAACATAATGATTAATCTCCCTCAGGGTGAGGGTCAGACGTGGCTTTTGGTTGCTAGTTGATGTTGCATCTCCAGACCAGAAGTCAATAATAGGTTGACATACCTTCACACCACTGCAGAAGAGTGTGTTTTCTGTAACTTACCGGTACTATGACCTTGTTATACACTATAGTTGGACCATGGCACAGATCTCCCATTCCCTCATTTAGTCAACATCTTCCCTCCATGTGTGTGGATTTCCCTTCTACCTACATTTTCTTCTGTATACCTTCCCTTCTGTTTCTCTCCCTTCCCATTTTTGCATGGCGTTCACTTTGTTGTTCCATTCGGGCAAATGCTGACTAGTAGCATGTCAGTTTCACTCTGATTTTATAAGGGTCCTTAGGAAAGTACAATATGTTCGATAAGTAATACAGTTGAAGTGCTCCCTTCAGTACTGAGAAAATAATCTCTCAGTGCCGGTTGCTGCAAGTAAACTTTAATTTTTACAATCCCAAACTAAAATTTAAAATCCTTATATTTAAATCTAACCTATACTTTAACCAACGTCTTTGGTAACTCATTTCATTACCTACCTACTCTCCCTTTCTGTAATATCAATTTATCCTAATGGAGGTAACATCTACATCTAGGAACAATATCCAGTACAAACTATTGCATGCCTAGGTATGGGGGTTGCCCGAAGTATAACAAGTTTTTACTTTTAAATTGTTAAATCTCGTATAAATCACTATAATAATTTTCCTTTTATTACTCTCATAGTTAAAAAAAGAAAACATTTCTCTAAATTGAACATATTTAAGTGTCTTAATATCATTTCATCATACATTTTTATTCAAATATTGCACTGATGTTTTGTATTTTACAAAAGCAACAATGGCAAAATTGTGACTTGCTGAGATTAAAGAGTTATCCACATAATCTATGAAGTGCCTGCAAATAATAAAAGTGAGTGTCCTGGACAGAGTCATACAATATTTCTGAAACTGATATCAGAGGTTATTCAGAATAATTTTGCTCACCTTAAATAGTGATATTTCCTCTGCCAAAAAAACTGTGCTATTAGCGTTCTAATTTTAGGTTCCCTTCAAAAACATCTTCAGAACAACTGCCAACACGATGATTCTAGATAACTACACTAGCGAAGATAAGAGATTCATCCACTGCTTCAAATGTTTTTATTTGAAAATTATAGATAGGACAGATAAGGAGTCTAACTTTTTTAATTAGAATACATCCAAGGCTTTTGTGCCCCCAAACTCCTACAGATTTGGTGTATACTTCTGACCAAACTATTTAACAGCTAACTAAAATATTTGTTTAGTTTGGTTGTTGCTTCACTGGAAATTCGAATTTGTGTCTGAGTCATTCAGCCCAAAATCTTAGCCCTATGCAACCAGAAGCAATTTGAAAGGGTCAAAGATTAGAAAATTCATCTTCTGCAATTGCTGATCATCTATCTGGTGTGCATTTCTTACCAGCCAAATACAGACAATGTTCATAGTTTTATTTTTATTTTTAATATTTTTGCACTCTCAACTATTATTGAGGGGAAGAGGCAGAGTGGGACCTCATGGTGGAGAGCAGGTGGGGCAATGGTCCAGGTGCTAGTGGCTCCCCCACTTCTCAGGAGCTTCCAGCAGCAGCACTCCAAAGGTGGCGAGCCAGCTGGCCTCCAAAGGGAGATGCACTGCATCTGACATTTCTTGCCTCATTTGGAGAGGGTTAGCCTCCCCAAGCCTTATACCTACCACCCATATGTGGAATGTGTTCTGAGGTTGTCCATCATGGAGTTTGTAAGATAAATCTATATACTCTCAGATTCACAGAGAGGTGTTGTTTCGATATGGCAGTGCCTCTTTTCGGTGGTGGAAAGGAATAATCATTCTAATTTCTGGAAGAGTTTAGAGTCCTGTCCAGTAAAACGCTAATGCTCGCCTCATGGGTAGGGTGTGGACAGCTGCTTCCTGTTGGTTACTGTGAGGCTTTGTGAAGAAGCACAGAAAGTGTATTGGTTGATTGAAATGAAAAGACGGGATCTTAGGTAAAAAAATCTTAGGTGTGGGCATAGTGTGACTTTGTCTGTATAAAACAATGTGTATGGTGGATAGGCCATAAGGGACATAATTTTGCCAACCCATCGAGCAGAAGTGATGGTGACAAGGAAGGCCATTTTCATGGCTAGGTGTACACAAGAGCAGGTTGTCATTAGTTCAAACGGGGACCTAGCTAGAGATCAAATGGCTGTCTACGGAGGAGTGAAAAGTGATTGCCACCAAGTGCACCCTAATGGAGCTGGTGGTGAGTCCGAACTGTTTAAGGTATAGTATGTAGTCAAGGATAAGTGATAACAGAGCATGTGTCTCATCAACTTGGTGGGAAGTGCACCTACATCGAAATCTAATCCATTTGTGAACCTAAAGTGCGTCTGGTGGTGTAACACTTGGTATTCAAAAGTATCTGTTTGTCTGCCTCCGAACAGATTATTTCTGAATCCTGGAACCACAGAGGAACCAGACTCTGAGGTGGAGCATCTGAGGATAGGAATGGAGAATGTGTCCTTTGTCCTGTGAGAGGAGCCATGGTGTTATGTGTAGAAAGATCGGTCTGCATACCATCATTGGAGGAGGTAAGTATACAAGACCTGTCGAGGCCATGTGGGATCTATTAGTATGACATAGGCTCATGTATTTAACACAGTACTCAGAAGAGGAGGGGAAAGGGAGAGAAGGTATACAGGAAAGATGCTCCCCATGTTATGTCTCCCAGCGATCTGCATTCCAGTCCCACTCTGGAACAGAATTGAAGGCAGCAGGTGTTGCGTGGAATGGCAAAGAGATCTATGGTGGAGCGTCCCCATAGGTTGAATATGAGTTGAATGGCTCGCATATCCAACTCCCACTCATAATCATGCAAGAATGTCCTGCTCAATGCATCCACGGAGATGTTCTGGTATCCCGGGAGGTACCCGGCTGTAATGGAGACATTGTTCTGGATACACCAGTTCCACCGTTTGATCACCTCAGAGCATAAAGAGTGGGACCTCGCTTCGCCCTGCCTGTTGACGCAATACATGCAGGAGAGATTGTATGTCATCACTCCTATGGTATGATGTTTGAGAAGAGGTAGGAAATGTTGGCAGGCATTGCGGACTTGTCGTAGCTCTAGGAAGTTGATGTGTAAGGAGGATGCGGTGGACGACCATCTGCCCTGCACTGTGTGTTCATGCAGATGCACTCCTCAACTGATTAGTGGTTAGTATCTTAGTCGGTGGTGGTTGTAGAAAAGGAACTCCAACACAGACGTTGTTTGGCTGTGTCCACCACAGTTGAGTCCTTGGCTCACATCGGCGTGGATGAAAGCTTGTGGAAGCTATGTTTGTGAGGAAGATACACTGTATGGAGCCATGCTTAAAGGCATCGCATATGGAGTCTTGTGTGCCTGACCATGAATGTGGCTGCTGCCATGTGGCCTAGAAGCTGTAGACCTGTTTGGGCCGAGACCTGGGGCCAGATCTGTGCGGTGGACACCAGACCCATTATAACCAAGAATCTATGAGATGATAGGAAGGCTCTGGCTTATATGGCATCTAACTGCACACCAATGAATTCCAGCTGTTGTACTGGTGTTAAAGTGGGCTTTTTTAGGTTCAGAAGGAGGCCCAGCTTCGTCAACAAGTCCATTGTTCTGTGTACGGCTCAGAGAGCATCATGTTTGGATGAGGCCTTGAGGAGACAGTCATCCAAGTATGGAAAAATTATGATTCCATGTTTCCTCAGGCAGCAACTACTGCGAGGACCTTGGAGAACACCCAAGGTGCCGTGGATAGTCCAAAGGGCAGTACTTTGTACTGGTAGTGGTTGGTGCCCAAGATGAATCGGAGAAATCATCTGTGTGCAGGGTGTATGGAAATATGAAAGTATGAGTCTTGGAGGTCAAGGGCTGAGAACCAGTCCCCCTGTTCCATTGCTGGGATAATAGTGGAGAGGGTAACCATCTTGAAGCATTGCAGTTTGATTAATTTGTCTAGGTTGCAAAGGTCCAGGATGGGACGCAAGCTGCTGGACTTCTTCTGAAAATAGCGGGAGTAGAAGCCCTATGGTGGGAAGGGACCTGTTCTATTCTATTCCCAATTGCAGAAGATGTTTTATTTCCCCCTGTAGAATGGAATCGTGACAGGGTCCCTGAACAGGGACGGGGAGGGTGGGTGGCAGGGCGGGATAGATAGGAAGGGGATGGAGTATCCTTCCCTGATTATCTCTAGGACCCACTTGTCCAAGGTGATGAGACTCCAGGATGATAGGAACGGAGCCAGTCACTTGCCAAACTGATGGAACCTCGAAGATGGTGGGCATGCCTGGAAAGGGGGAGGCTTCTCAGGGCCTTGATCACACCTTCAAAATTGTTGCTTTGGTGGTGGTGCGTGACAGTTAGATCCCTGAGGAGTGGAGTGTCTATGTTTAGGAGGAGGACTTTGTCATTGGCGCTGGGTATCGTAATGCCATTGAGAAGTGTATTGTTGTATACAGGACTGCAGAGGGAGTTTGTCTCTCTCTTTGGTGCTGGCGTGTTTATGTCAGGCGAACGCAGTGTAGCTCAGGAATCTTTAAGGGAGTGCAGAGAATTATCCGTGTGCTCTGAGAATAGTTTCTGTCCCTCAAACGGCAAGTCCTCTTACTGTGGTTTGTACATCCTTAGGAAAACCCATGAGATGTGCATTGTGGCTCCACATCTCGACCACAGCAGTCAAAATGGATCAAGCAACGGTGTTTGCAGAGACTAGTGAGGCTTGTAGGGCTGTACGGGCTAGGAGGTGTCCATCCAATATCAAGGCTTGGCATTGCTCCTTCTGGGTCTCCAATCAATCATGGCAGAGTTAGTCCAATTTGGAGTAGTTTAGGTAGTTATACTTTGCCATGAGGGCTGCATAGTTTGAGATCCTAAACTAGAGCATGACTGATGAATATGCCTAGCATCCAATTAGGTATAGACGTTTCCAATCTCTGTCTGGATTGTGAGAACAGGATTGGAACTGACGGCCTCTCTCTTGCACCGCATTGACCACCAGAGAATTTGGGGTGGGGTGCGAAAATAAGAATTCTGCATCCTTCACCAAAACATAATATTTCCTCTTGGCATGTTTGCAAGCCACAGGGATAGACGCTGGGGTCTGCCACAGCACCTTTGCAGGGTTGAGAAGAGCCTTATTGATCAGCAGTGCGATCTTGGTGCAAGAGGATGTGTGAAGACTATCCAGCAGTTCATGCTACTGGTCTTTAACTTCCTCCAACGGGATCTGTAAAGATTCTGCAACCCTGCAGAAAGTGTCTGAAGTTGTTGACAGATTTGGGGGGGGCTCCTAAAGGCAGCCCAGCTTGGTCCCTAGAGCTGGGAAATGGTGCCAAGGGCCATAGATCTTCTCAGAGTCTTTAGACCATTTCTTTGAGCTGTTACTGGAGGTACTCGGACAAGCCCTGGAGCTACGTCCCCCATCAGATGAGGCTGAGGTAACTGACTTCGCCAGGGACAGCATTCTGGTTGGCTGTGCCTCAGAGTGTGAGGAGGAAGCCCGTTTCTTGTCATTCGAATAAGCAAGGGATGACTTTCTCTTCAGGGGACACGGAGAGTGGGGGTCAGCCTACAACTTGGCAGAGCATGAGGGCTTCTCTGGGGAGGATTCCAAGCCTGGGTCCAATGCCTGTTGAAGCAACTTCTCCATAAGGAGGTTTCAATCTAATGTCCCAGTCCTTCCTGGCCCTGGGTGTCAAGCTGAAGCAGTGGGAACACTTTTGTGGGACGTGTCCCTCTCCCAGACAGCAGCTACACTGTGTGTTGCTGTTTGTTAGCAGGACGGTGGCCGCACAAGAAATGCACTTCTTAAACCCAGGGGATCAGGCATAAGGGTGGGTGGGAAGCAGGGGAAAACAAACTCAAGCTATGAAAGAACTGTGAATGTAAAGACAAAAATAATTTTTTTTTTTGTTGGATAGAAGAGGAAAGGAGAAGAAGAAAATACTAACTATACTACATTAACAGATAAGGCACTATCTAATGAGGGAGTAGGAGAAGTGGGCTCTGCTGCAGATTCCATCCCAGACCAAAGGCAGTAGAGAAGGAACTGGGAGCGGTCGGACCGCACAGCCCTATAGATATGTCCCACACACAGCGCGGGGACAAGGGAGGAGTGCTCGTGTACAGTCTGACGGGCATTGCTGATGAACATCTCTGAACCCAGGCGCAGGGGGTGCTGCCGCACCTACAAGGAAGCACCCATAAGGACATCACTCGAAGAATAACCCTTAATTACCATCTGAGTCACTCCAGAATACAAGTGAACGTTTGGGGGGAGGGTTTAAGTTTGAACTTTCAAACAGCACTTCTACAATGTTTAATGATCAGTCTAAACCAAAGTATATAATGGACTGCAGCAAAGGGGTGTGAAAGTAATGAAAATCCTTATGGCTAATAAAGCTAGAAAATAATCCTGACATGCACTAAATATTCAGATTAATAAACCTCACTTTTACTATTAGCACAAAATAATTAGAAAGAACATTGAGGATTTTACTTATTTGACAATAGATATAGGAGTATTAATGTTTATTTGTAAACACTGATATATTTTCCAGAATAATTTGAGTGGATTACACAAAATGCAGCTACAATTCAGACTTCACAAGTCTCCCAGTAACTAGTACCTAATAACTTTGGCAAAGGTTGGTAGTTATCCTACATGTTAGCTGCTACTTAAATCAGCAATTCATTTGATCGTGTGTAAGGTGACTGTTTCAAAGTTATAGGGCTTTTTCAACATGCCAAGTTGCAAAAATGCCTAGATGACGCTGTTTTTAAGTGGCTCTTCTCCCCATTTGTGCATTACCTGGATATAAGCCTAAGGCCTCTTCTTGCAAAACTGATTTAAATGCTATGAGATGCAGGGAGTTGAGGGTACAGCGATAGGGAGTTGAAAGAAAAATAAAATCCTTTCAGGATTCTTTGGCTTAAATCTATACTACCGACGACCCTGCAATGTTCTCTTGTCAGGCATTTAACAACAAGTATGTTTTTAAGCTCAAAAGTAGAAGCATTAATCATACTGTATTTGAAACAGGGTGGATAAAAATCAATGATTCTTTTAACAAAATCAAAAAAATCAGATTTTTATTTAAATCAGATTTTTTGATTAAATGCTTTTTGAGGAAAAACCTATCTAAAGATAGTTTTAATTAAGATACATTATAGTTCAAAGATATCATCACGTTATAAGAATTATAAATTCTAATTCTATAGTATGAGACAATATATTCATGTAATGTTTAAGAGAAGTTTTGTAAATGAGTTCCAATAGTTCATGGATTAGGGACCCCTTATGAGGTTCCAGGGGCTTCTGTATAGATTATTTAGGTTAATCTTTCTATCTACCCAATGGGACTCAGTGCTCAGTCTAGAAGATACCTTCAGAGATGCTTAGTTTTGCAGTTCTCAAAATGTGGATTTGTGTCTCCAGAGATAACATGCTTGTTAGCAGCAAACATGTTTTAAAATAAATAAATACACAAAAATATATATATCAAAACAACAGACCTCAACCCTATTGTCCCTCTGCAAATTTGTGTACACAGAGTCATTCCCTTACCTCTCTCTAAAAGTGCAAAGTTTCAAAAAGTTCAATGAATAGAAGATAAGATTGTTGGGGGCGGAATATATCTGGACAAGGAGAAGTCTGGAGATAAATGTGAGAAGGGAGGGACAGGCAGTAGAAACAAAAGTGAAACTATTTTATCAGCATATTCCAGAAGTCTTGAGGTCTTTCTGAGTGTAGCCTTCATTGATTTGGGATCTACCACACCATTCACTCACTAGAAGGGAAAAACCATCATGGAAGCAGGCCGTAAAAGAGACCCAGTTTGGGAATATTTTAATGAAGTTCCTCTACCTGTGGGTAAGACAGGCATGCGTGCAAAATGCAAACAGTGCAACAAAGAAATGCAAGGCCTGGTTGCCCCAATGAAACAACATCATGAGAAGTGTTCCTTCTCAGGAGATGCTTTGAAGATGATGAAAGGAACATGTCTGAACATGCAGGATCTTCAGGTTGGTAAACTTCTTTATTTCATACTTCTTTCTTAAGGGACTGCCTGTCTTCCTTCTGGACTATTCTTGAATTCTCAGGTTTGAGCAAAAAATATAGTTGTTACTCTGTGGTACTATCATTTTAGATGCAGTTGTGATAAAAAAGGAATAGCTGAAATAGGCAGATCTTCTTTTTACAATTTCACCTTTAAAGTAGTACTGAGTGTCAGTGAATGCAATGAGTAATACTAAATGGCAGTATGGTAATAGTAATTAAATAACTGCATTGACATTTTATTTAGGAGAATCCATCCTTAACATACAGGATTCTGTAGACTATCCACCTTCAAGATCACCATCATTTTCTATAGTTTCAGAGTTATCTGCCAATGAGAGTGTTTCAGTCACATCATGTATGTCACATAGCCGCAGTATATGCAGTAAAATGCAATTGAAGATGTCATTTGAAAGCACAGATTTATTTAACTTGTGCACAGAGGAATCACTACACTCCCTATAGGATTCCAGGGCCACACACAGTTTTGTTTTGTTTTATAAAAAACTGTAGCAAAAAGAAAAAAAAAATCTCCATCATCCAGAAAGAACCATAGATAAATTTGTGATAAGAACCATCAGATTACAAAAAGAGTAATTGATGAAAAGATTGCCCGGTTTGTTTATGCAACAAACTCTCCTTTCCCTATGATTGAGACCCCACACTTCATTAACATGCTTCAGTCATTAAGACCAGGATACAGTCCACCCAACAGAGCAGATGTTGCAGGCAAATTGCTCGATAAAGTGTACGAAAGGGAAATTGAGCAGTGTGCAAAAGGTATAGAGGGTGAAATTGTTAACCTAAGTCTTGATGGGTGGAGTAATGTCCACAGTGATCCTGTTCTATGTGCTTGTGTAACAATAGAAGAAGGGAATGTCTTCCTTACAGAAACAATTGTTACATCAGTGAACTGGTGGAAGTCACTTAAGCGCTTGGATTCAGACACAGTTGAAGTGATAATCTCAGGCTTGGTCTACACTAACCCCCCAAATCGAACTAAGGTACGCAACTTCAGCTACGTGAATAACGTAGCTGAAGTTCGAAGTACCTTAGTTCGATCTTACCTCGGTCCACACGTGGCAGGCAGGCTCCCCCGTCGACTCCGCGGTACTCCTCTCGCCGAGCAGGAGTACCGCAGTCGATGGCGAGCACTTCCGGGTTCGACTTATCGCGTCCAGACAAGACGCGATAAGTCGAACCCAGAAGTTCGATTGCCAGCCGCCGAACTAGCAGCTGGGGATAGACGTACCCTCACTTTTAACAGCAGTAGCTTCTTCTGCCAGTGTAGAAATAATATTTTCTTCCTTTGGACTAATTAATTTCAAATTGAGAAATTGTTTGGGACCTGAAAAATGTTTGTTTTTCTTTTCCAGATTATAAACAAAACAGGAAAATGAAGGTGAAGACGACTGAGTTAGCTGCAGAAGCCAATATTTTAAGTTTCTCATGTTGACCTGGCTGACAAAGTCGATATTTTTTTTAATATTTCATTTAACTATTTTATTTTAAAACAATTTTAACAAAAACAAACCTATTTTAAAAAACGTGAATGTTTAACTAAATTCAAAAATTCATATATGTGCTCGTTTTGTTAAAAGTTTGCTACTGAAGAAAAAAATCCAGAATACATAACATTGTAGTTTTAGTTAAGTAAAACAATTTAAATGTCTGTCTGGTGATGTTCTCCTCCTATTACAGCCTGGCAAGAAAATCCTCCAAATATTAATGATTAACCTGTTGAATTGGAGATAGTTCACCTCCCAATGACTTCATAAATATCTGCTTCAATTATCTTTGGTACATGAAATAACCAATCATTCATTTTCTGCTTTAACTGTAAAACTAATCTGAAAAGTTTGCAAAATAAAGCACTTTAAAAATGTATAGTGTGTACCTTCTAAAAATGAAACCTACAGCCATCTCTGAGTTGTGAAGAATATGTATTAAGATTATAACAACCAACAAGAATGCACTTTTATGTAGAAATCCATGATTAAATCGAGTCTTCCTGACTAGTGACTTAAATTATGATTTAAATCAATTTGATTTAAATCAAATCCACCCTGATTTGAAATGAATGCAATTAATTTATTTAAGAGTGGCTCAAAATACAGTTGGTTTGGGTGCTGATAACATGAAGTCTACTGCAGTTAAAACCTTTCCCAAAGCTATTTAAAGTGGGGAAAAGGAAGAGGAGGAGCAGGGAAACCATTGTATGTGACCAAACACTGCCAAGCCATCTCCTGAAACAAAGATTTGGTTGATGAAAATGTAGCGTAACAGGTTTCAGTGGTGACCCACCACACCAGAAACTAATCTCTGAGCATGTAAAATTAAGGAGTCTTTAGGAAGGGGAAACAAAAGGGGGAAGGAATCTGAAACCACTAAAATATGTTTAAGTAACGTGAAGAATCTGCCCAACCCATAAAACCAAGTTAGAGGATGAAAGTCTAACCTTAGCTCACCTGACAACAATTTAGGGATTTTGCAAGGTCCTGATATCGATACTGTGCCAGCATGTGCTGCATTATCAAATTGAAATGCAGCAAGTTAACCCAAATTGTCAGTCTACATTTCCAGTATTCAGTGAAGGGGCTTTACATTTAAGAGCTGCTATTAATTTTAAATAAATTGCTCTTTTCGGGGGGGGGGGGGAGGGGGGAGAGAGAGAGAGAGAGAGAGAGAGAGGAATAGTAATAGCTTTAGGATACACTAAATTACTCCCAAATTATGTGTTTACTTGATAGGGTTTTGAAGGAGTTGTTACTCATTTCTCTGGATGCAAGGTCGATGATAACTATACAGAGACACACTAATTTTGAGCCCAATTCCCTTTGAGATTTGTGTCCTGATGGGAACTTGCAGAACCCTACCCTTTTGTATTTGCAGTCAGAGAGCAGCAGCAAAAACATACACTGTTTGTTAAGGAGGCAACTCCTCCCAATCACAGAGAAAATAAAGAACACTTAAAATCACTCCCTCCTGCTTGACAACTTGTCCTGCTTTGGGTTTCATGACACCATTCTCTCTTCATTCTATCTCTGGCTGTTCCTTCAGTCTCTTCCGAGAAGGTCCTAACCATTTCTGCTACACTTACTGTGGGTTATTACAGGGCTTTGTCCTAGCCCCCTCCTCTTCTCTCTCTCTCTGGATGATCTACTCATTCATGTTGCTTTAATTATGATCTCTACACTGATGACTCTCAAATCTTCTCCTAGCCAATGGCCATCTAGCCAATCCCACATCTCCTTGTTAGTGTCTCACTGTTAACTGAAAGTGAACTCATTTTTCCTCCAAACTCCTTGCCACTGTCCCCATTCTCTACCTCAGGGGGAGGGATAGCTCAGTGGTTTGAGCATTGGCCTGCTAACCCCAAGGATTGTGAATTCAATCCTTGAGGGGGCCATTTAGGGATGGGGGGGGGGGGAATCTGTCAGGGACAGTACTTGGTCCTGCTAGTGAAGAAGGCAGGGGACTGGACTCAATGACCTTTCAAGGTCCCTTCCAGTTCTATGAGATAGGTATATCTCCATATATTTACCACTATTCACCACTACCCTCTAACTGGCTCATAACCTGGGTATCATCTTTGACTCCTCCCTCTCCCTTGTCAGAGTCAGCCTATTTCCAAATCTTGCTGTTTCTTCATACACTAGTTATGCAAGTCCTGACTTTCTCTTTTTGTCCCTACACCTAAGACCCTTGTTGAAGCTCTCATCTACTTACCATCTTGATTACTCTTACTCCTTTCTGCCCACCCTGACACCGACAAAACTTCCTCTTCCTATCATCTTGCCTGTCATTTTGACTGTTGTTCTTATCCCAACCACATCAAGTTTAAGTTTAACCTTGCCTTTCAAGACCTGTTACACCACCCCTTGGTACTTATAGAACTTTGCTGCCCGCCCCCAGGGATCCCAACTTTGGCAATCCATCTGTATATTTTCTTCCACACCATACCTTTAGCTTTGAATACCCTTTGATAGCTGGGTGAAAGCCCAACAACATTCAAACCTCTCCTGACAACTCAAATCTATGACAACTACAAGAAATTAGTCATGTAATATTAGTAAGACAGAAGGGCAACGGAAAAAGTGTTATATTTCTAATGTAAAATAAATTGCATTACTAAAAACATCATATCATCAAAACATGTTAATCACAACCTTAACCAATACATTTTTGCTGTACCCCTTCTCCTATTTTTGACTCTCAGGCCATAAACTCTTAGTGATAGGGACTGTGACTTTCTCTCTGTTTGGCACAGTGACTATGGTGCTACCAGAAATAATAAATACAGATTTCCACTATGTATTGACTCAAAATGTTTTTACTTAAATGGACACAAAATGATTAATAAGTGTCAGTTACACATACAGTCTAACAAGAAAAGTGGCATAGAAAGTAAGCTCTTCAAGGCAAGGACTGCATCTTTGTATCTGTTCGACATATGCCTAGAATAATAGGTCTCCCAATTCTAGTTGTGGCCTTTGAGTGCACCACCACCAATTTTTTTTTTTTTTTCTGTTTTCCAACTTGTTTATTTTTGTGCATTTAACAGCACTTTGATGTATAGTCATTTTCCCCCTCTGTGTGGGTCTTTCACTCAAACAGAAGAGAGATATTTAGAAAGATGAGAAAATAAGATTGTATAACTGCAAAAAATGACAAGAAATACTAAAGGTATAACCTGACTACTTTTTAAAAAATTGACTAGCATTCCATTTCATAGTGTTCCTTTAAAATATAAAGATATTTAAATAGACATACCTGCTCCTTGGAAGAAACATAGATTCTTTGATGAATACTGAACCAGACAGCAGGATATACCAACAGGAGCCAATATCATCAGGGCTGGAATAAAGAAGAGAAATGATGAGAAGCATAATTTAGATAGTAGGTAGAAATTGCAAAAATCTGTTAGGAAGAGCATCACAAAACCAGAAGCCAAAAATGCATAGCAAACTCTGAAGGAAAGCTACTGTTTAATCACTTGCATCAAAATTCCTTAAACAATTCTAATTTCCTCCTAAAAACACATACATCACCAGAACACATTGAATTACTTAATAGTATTTTTTAAATTACAACATCCACCGATTTGTGGCCCATAGCATACAATCACAGCAGCCCAATAAAATAATACTGAACCTGATTATAAAAGATCAAAAACATAGTCAAGCTTAGTAATATTGCTTTGCATTCTGCAGAATCTCTTACCCCTTGTTGGAGGACAGAGCCCCTTGCCTTCAACATGAGCTCCTTCCCCATTTCTGGACCATCCCTCCTTCCCATCCCCTTGTCCAAAAAAAAGATTTACTCACTTCATGGCTCTGTCTTGCCAACCCACAGTGCAGACAGAGGGCTCACATTCCAAGAGCACCTTCACTCATTTGTCAGCCCACCCACACCAAACAATTCTGGGCTGCCTGTGCAACTGGTGCTACTTTGTGCTGCTGTTCCATGCTTCTTTCTAGCATGGTGGGAAGGGGGAAGGCAGCAGGGAAAGGCAGCTTATTTTTTTTGGAGATCAGGACAAGTGGTAGTGATTAGTTACTAGCAGGAAAGGAGGAACAAGTTGCAATTTGCTTCTCTCGGACATCCTGACCCAGTTTATATCTCAGCTGGCCTTCCCTCCTGTACAACACAACCACCCCTTCATTGCCCTCAGAACCTCCAAGAAACAAGTCTGTAGGTGACACCTACATGGGGATTAAACTAGTTTCTAAAGATTCACAGGGAATAACCACATTAGAACAGCAACTAGTTTGTACCATCTTAATCGGTGTAGATTAGGCTGTGACCATTCATTCTTTGCTTCTTCAGTTTTCACCACTCCTACTGCTTGTTACCCAGATGCTTGAATCCAGTCAATATATGTACATAACATTTTCATCAAAAAAACAAAATTACTGGGGTACACTCTTAAGGATGTAGAATTAATCAATCATTCTATAGCACTTCCTACTTCATTCTTTTAATTACAAGCCTCAAGTTTTTAGCAACAATTAGCTTGTTCAAACTTCAAGCAAGCTTAGCCCACGTATCTTTTAACAAAAGGTGACAGCATAGTTATTAAAATCCAATATTTAAGCTAAGTAAGCTATTTACAGCTAGCTGCACATTTCTCATTTTAAAAAGCAAAGCTGCAAGTACATATGTGACAATGTCCTCAAAAAAGATTCCCGCATTTCCACAGTGATGAGCGCTGTAGAAATGCGTGTAGTAATTTTTAAAAAGAGAGGATGATGTGAGACAGAAAAAAAGCAACAATCAGAAAAATGGCTAGAAATGACTAGAAGAGCATATAAATGGCAGAGTATTAACATTCATACTTAGGAAGTTAATTCTTTTTCAATTCTTCCCTGAACATATAACCATGATAGAAATAAGTCTCTTGCAGACTTAAAAATGGAACTGTTTGCCAATCAAGAGACATCAGATACCTGGATGATTAACAAATAGATCACAATCTCATTTCCGTCAATGACCAAATACAGATTAATTGATTGAGATGGCCATGTGGCCAAAAATAGTTTTCTTATTCTCACCAAATAGGCCACACTATTGTGACATGGTAAACTACATGCTACGATAACTTATCCTGGAAGACAAATTCCAAATGGGGGCAAATTAGAGCATCATCACAGGACATAAGAACAGAAAATAAGGTGTGTGTCAATAGCAACATGTCGTGCTTACTGTTCCTTGCATACCAGGAACAAACTGGTGTTTTCTTCCCCAGGCATGTTGTCAAGGATCTCTATTCTCTTTTTTTACTGATACGAATAGGCACTGAGAAATGGTGGCAACAGAAGTTTGAATAAAACTGAAAACAAATTAGGAAAAATAAAGAAAGCTTTAATCTGACTGAAAAGCTGAATTAGAGACAGACTGTAGAGGAATACAGAAACATGAGCATGAACTGAGGGAAAGAAACATGAGCATGAACTAAGAACAGCTGGCATGGTGCAGTAGAGGAAGTTTGCATGTACACAAACTGATCTATGATGGCAGACACAGCAAAATATGAAAATAGGACTTGGAATTATTGTTTTAAGATTAAGAACTTCTCAGAAATGGAAGCAGTGGAAGGAAGAGCTCACGTTGCACGTTGAAATGACAGTTTCTGAAAAGGAAAAGCTGAAAGTCAAACTAAATTATTTGATTGTAAATCAGGTTAGGGATATTTCAAATATCTTGGGCCCTGAACTGCCCAGAAGCAACACAAATTAAAGTCTCTGTGTATGTCTTCACTGCAGAGTACTAACAAGCTCTCTTATGGTGATCTCCACTTAGAAGTTACTGTTACTAGTATGCACAAGGTTTTAAGTATGTCAACACTGGGGGACTGTTTTTTATATCCAAGGGGTATTCTGGTTTTTATTTATTTATATATATATATATATATATATATATATATATATATATATATATATATATATATATATATATATATATATATATATATATATATATATATATATATATATATATATATATATATATATATATATATATATATATATATATATATATATATATATATATATATATATATAAAGAAAACTATGCTTGGATTTATTTGAATTTATTTGAATTTTAAGGAAAAAGTCTTTCATGTCACTCTTTCTGTGACAACCAACCTCACTTCCTATAATAAATGTTACGTAGCCAATGAGTAAACTTATCTAAAGCTGGAATACACTAGACTTGATACTATTTCACAGCTATATTTTTGGTACTGTTCAAAATTATCTTCTTTGTGATGGTTTGTGGCACCACTTAAGAATATTGAATTACCAAGCAAAAGAAAGCCATAAAGGGATTGATGCATAAATAGGTCAAAGTTTCAGGAACAATCACTCTGAGACATGGCAAATTTTGCCATATAATCAACATTTGGGACATCTGATTTTCTCTTTGCTTTCTCTCCTCCCCACCCATTTCCCCTACACCCATCACTCCTTCCTCCTTTCCAACATTGCCTCTATGAGGTTTAACAGAATCTAAACTGATTTTTTCTTTAATTACAATTGCTGATTTTGGATGTGGGTGAGACATTATGGCAGAAGTAAGTGGTGGGTAGGGGTGCTGGGTAAGGAACCTGCTGGTCAGAGTTATGGAGGGAAGTTCTTGGCTGTTGGGTGGGATAGGATTGCCAGTGGGATATCTCCCCTTCACCCCAAATCCCCACCAGCACAGTACTGTGCTCCTGGTAGCTCTGTTCAAGCAGCTATAGAGCCAGCTCCACAGCCTTTTGAAATGGTGCTTCCCTTGGACTCAGCATAGTAGGTGAGAAGCTGCACTTGAATTGTGTTGGAGAAGTGATGAGGTCTGGACAGCCAGAAAGCAGCAGAAGGGAGGAAGGGCAGGGAAAGGAGCAGAGCATCTCCATCCCTCCTTTACTCTCGCTCCCTGCTGGGTCTTAACATTAATCATTTCTCAACATATGGGGTGCAAACAAGTGGGCAGCCTTCTCATTACCCACTTCTGGAGTCACATTCTACAGTTTGGACGTATTGCTCACTAGACCATGTATATTCTAGGAACTCTGCAATCACAGCCTCCCACCCCACTCCACACTTGCCTTAGGAAATCCACATCCACAAATTGTGGGCTTCCTAGAATAATAATAATAATAATAACTTAGGAATTCTGCATGGTGCAACAGCTCTTCTGGATTTCTTATGGCACGCATGGCAGTTATGCATGATGCAAGAAGCTCACATCTGGCTACTGCAGACTTAATTGCACCATAATTGCACGCTATGAATCTATGAAAATAGATAATTGCACCCTATGAATCTATGAAAACAGCCAAAGCAATCAGGTCTCACCAATACGAACAGTTTAAAACTGATCTGGAGTATTTAGATCAAGCCATTTTTTAGTTATAACCAGACAACAGATTAACAACAAAATTTTGCCTACCATCTCTCCCAAACATACCTTCTAGTCTCCAGAAGAAAAAAAAAATATCTAACCTGGCATAAAATCTTATTTGTAAAATCTCTTGTAGATTCGTTTCTTTTTGGCAAAAAGGAGTGCATGGGAGAAGAGGATCAAAACCAGTCCTATAGCATGTGGAGGACATGCATCTCTCCCTTAAAAGCTGTTGCTGCACTATTATAAGTTACACAACAACTATATTCAATAATATTACAGGAATGTTTTCCAGGCATTTAGGGAACAATAAGCTTTTGGGAATACTAAAAGCTATTGTTTGTGGTTAAATACAGTCTTTGAAGTAACAGATCATTATTGCAGAAACTCTAATATTACAGTATTATGATAAAAGTACAGTATTGTTCAGACACATGTTTGAAAGCAGCACTAAAATGGGCACAACAAGACAATGCATTTGTAAGTTAAGCTCTCTGACACAGAGGTGTGTGCATTAATAGCCCACTCCTGCAATACACTGAGCACCCACAACTGACCCGACAGGAGGTGCACAGCACCTTGCAGGATCCGGCCCAAAGCAAGGAAAAAGCTTTTAACAATGCTATTTGGAAATGAAGCTTTTCAGTAATTCACCCACAGCTGAAAAAAGCAGCTTATTCAGAACACAAACCAGCAAAGAATCCTCTAGTTCCCCAAACCAATTCTCATCAGATGTTACTTAGATTACACAAGTAGGTGATATAACAAGGTCCAGGTGAAAACAGAATATTTATTTTTATTACACACTAAACCAGGCATTCTCTCTTATGGACCGTCTAATTCCTATCTCATTCACGCTAGTTTTACATTGACTTCAGCTGAGGTATTCCTGAGTTACACAGCTGAAATTCAGTAGTAAGGCACAGAACAATGAGCAAATTCTGAAACACACAATATGTACCAGTAGTTGTTCTTTGCATTAAAAGATTGATTAGACTAAGTCATCTAGATAAGGACGACCATGAGAATCTGCAATTACTAAAAGAAATCATTCTGCAAATACTATTATCCTCTAATGTAGGTGCACAATCAAGGTCCCATGTATTTTGTATTAAGCTTGACCCTACTTCTGCGGCAAGACACCTTGCATTCTGCAGCACTTTTGTGCATAAGACTGGAGATTCTGCAGCAGCTTCAGGTAAATTTTAAAAATTAGGTTAATGAATATGAAAATGAATATAATCACTATAGTATATCCTTATTTAATGTGATACTAAATCCAGTTTATTTTATGCTACTACTTCCTTTTTAATTTTCAACATAATATAGAATTTTGTATTGTAAAAGCTTATTTGCATTTAGGAAGTTATTAGGAGGAAGCTGGAGATTTTGGCAGTTGGGTAAGACATGTTGGGCTTCTGGTAACCCAATAGGCAGTTTGAGTTTGTAGGATAAGCACATTAGCTAATGGTTAAATTATCAGCACTGAACTAGTTAACAGCGTCACTGATACCTGCATCGCTAATTATCACCTCACTGAGATAAATAGGGCAGTTCAGACTTCTCAGAGCTATTGTTCCGAGATGCATCGGGCAGATAGTACTCCACCAGTTTACACTGTTCATATTTGGTAGGTTCTCTTTGCAACCACAATGGCTACATTTTTTTTAAAAACGAGAGCTTAGATGCGGATGTAAAATTCTGGAGCATGGGTAGCTTCGGTGGCTTCCACAGCCACAGATTGAGTATATGGGGTGGTAAGTGTAGTGCTTGCCCAGTCAGTTCACAGTTAGGGGAGCCATTACAGTTTCTGCAGAAAAACCACTCTGGCCAGGTGATCAGAGCAAATTACAAGGAAGAACATTTACAAGCCCTTTTTTGCCTGGGTCTCTGTAAGCACCCATTAATGTGGAGTTAGCTGAGGCAGAATGGACACTGGTGGCCTTTCCAAAACTATCCACTACAACAGGGGTGGGCAAAATTTTTGGCCCAAGGGTCATGTCTAGGTGGGGAAATTGCATGCAGGGCCATGAATGTAGTGCTGGGGCAGGGGCTTGGGGTGCAGTGTGCAGGAAGGGGCTCAGGGCAAGGGGTTGGGGTACAGAAGGGGGTGCAGAGTGTGGGAGGGGGCTCAGGGCAGGGGATTAGGGTGCAGGGAGTGGTGCAGAGTGCAATGGGGGCTCAGGGCAAGGGTTGGGATGCAGGAGGGGTGCAGGGTGAGGCAGGGGGTTGGGTGCAGAAGGGGGCTCAGGGTGCAGGGAGGGGAGCGGGGTGCGGTAGGGGGCTCAGGGCAGGGGGTTGGAGTGCAGGAGGGGTGCAGAAGGGGTTCAGGGTGTGGGCTCCAGCCCAGCTTACTGGGGTGGAAGCGGCCAGCACCACGTCCCTACGGCCCCTGGGGGCGGGAGGGGATCAGAGAGCTCAGTGCGCTGCCCTCACCTGCGGGTACCTCCCCAGAAGCTCCCATTGGCTGCGGTTCCCCGTTCCCAGGGGCCGCGGTGACATGATGTCGACCGCTTCCGGGAACGGCGCAGGGCCAGGGCAGGCGGGAGCCTGCCTTAGCGCCGCAGCGCCATGGGGGTGGCAATCCCACAGGCCGGATCCAAAGCCCTGTCAGGCTGGATCCGGCCCACAGGCCGTAGTTTGCCCACCCCTGCACTACAGGGAGCTTCTTGAGGTAAATTATGTGGAGTCCAGTAATAGATTAACCTTTCAGTCAATCTGATGTTAGAAAGTCCACTGACCTCAATTAATATATGGCAACAAGGAGATAGTTCTTCAGATTGTGACATTGCTTAAAGACAAAAAATGAGACTAATATTACAGAAAGGAGCAAGTGTTTGACATATGCTGTTTTTGTTTTTTTTTTAAAACCACACACTTCTCACTTGCTCCATGTAACATGAATTCCAAGAGGTGGAATTGTTTGATACATCACCAGCTGGAAATGACAGCTGCATGTTTGTTTTAAGAAGTGGGCTCCAGATTCTTCTGTATTTGTGGAACTTCCAACAACTACCACAGTGGACAGTTTTTACCAATACGGATAATTGAAAGTCCACAGAGGCATTCTGCTGGTGGAACAGTGTCAATAAAGGGGGGAGGGGTCTGTCATTCTGTGAGCCGGTTTATTCTGACAACAGGAAGTCAGGGTTTTATTGATAAGAGTCAAAATCAAATGTGGATGCAGGCAAGGATGTGCCAAAATATGGCATGTTTCGCCAACAAAACATTGGTGCATAGAGTGGTCCTAACAGTCGGAGAAGAATGGGTATGGACCTGGGAAGCAAATAACCCCCAAACTCAGAAATATCCAGCTAATGTTTTAGAATCATAGAATATCAGGGTTGGAAGGGACCTCAGGGGATCATCTAGTACAACCCCCCTGCTCAAAGCAGGATAAATCCCCAGACAGGTGTTTTTTTTGTTGGGTTGGGGGGTTTTTTTTGCGCTTATCGCATGATTGCAAAATGCCTCCTATATGCTCAAATGCAAAAGGTGCAAGCTGGCAAAAGCACCAGCTTCCCATTACAACTTCTACAATGCAGGCTACGTATTGATAAAAATCTGCAGCATTCTGAATGCAGTATTGGAACTGTGTAAAATTGAGTTTAACAAAAAAACAAAAAACTGCTATTATGCTGATTTAATTCATGCTTTATATTCAATAAAGTGATATTTTATTTTAAATTAAGCTATTGTGGAATTTCCATTCTATTGTATCACAACACTGCAGACACCAGGGGCTTGCTGAAACATTTAGATTCACCTCGCCACAGTGTATGCAAGCCCTTGATTTACAGGAATTATGGACTTGTAAAAGGAACTCCAGAGTCAGGGTTCTAACCTGCTTTCCATTAGATGCATGACTATGGTTCCCTCTCCAACTTTCTCAAAGAAGTCCTTTTTACTTGAATATGAGGTCTGTAGCTAGAGGGATTTTTTTTTTTTTCCACCTGCAAAACTTGAGATAAATCAGACAAGTCATTTCTGAAACATGGAACTTTGAAACATGACTTTGTAAAGTTGTCACGCAAATAACTGTTTGGAAACTGAGGCCTGGTCTACACTAGGAGTTTATGTCGAATTTAGCAGCGTTACATCGAATTAACTCTGCACCCGTCCACACAACGAAGCTATTTAGTTCGACATAGAGGTCTCTTAAATTAGACTTCTGTACTCCTCCCCAACGAGGGGAGTAGCGCTAAATTCGACATGGCCATGTCGAATTAGGCTAGGTGTGGATGGAAATCGACGCTAATAGCTCCGGGAGCTATCCCACAGTGCACCACTCTGTTGACGCTCTGGACAGCAGTCCGAGCTCGGATGCTCTGACCAGCCACACAGGAAAAGCCCCGGGAAAATTTGAATTCCTTTTCCTGTCTGGGCAGTTTGAATCTCATTTCCTGTTTGGACATCGTGGCAAGCTCAGCAGCACTGGCAACGATGCAGAGCTCTCCAGCAGAGATGGCCATGCAATCTCAGAATAGAAAGAGGGCCCCAGCATGGACTGATCGGGAAGTCTTGGATCTGATCGCTGTGTGGGGCGATGAGTCCGTGCTTTCCGAGCTGCGATCGAAAAGACGGAATGCAAAGATTTACGAGAAGATCTCAAAAGCCATGGCAGAGAGAGGATACAGCCGGGATGCAACGCAGTGCCGCGTGAAAATCAAGGAGCTGAGACAAGGCTACCAGAAGACCAAAGAGGCAAACGGACGCTCCGGATCCCAGCCCCACACATCCCGTTTCTACGAGGCACTGCATTCCATCCTAGGTGCAGCCGCCACCACTACCCCACCACTGACCGTGGACTCTGAGGATGGGATATTGTCCACGGCCGGTTCCTCGGACATGTTAGCGGACGGGGAAGATGAGGAAGGAGATGAGGAGGACGAGGCAGTCGACAGCGCTTACAACGCTGATTTCCCCGACAGCCAGGATCTCTTCATCACCCTTACAGAGATCCCCTACCAACCGTCCCCAGGCGTTAACCCGGACACAGAATCAGGGGAAGGATCAGTCGGTAAGTGTTTTAAACATGTAAACATTTATTTTAAACAGAACAGGAATATTAATAATATTAACAATGGGTTTTTCATGAGTACTTTGCCCTAGGCGCTTAACGTTTCAGGTCTTGGCAGTGCAACTACTGAAAAAAAATCTAACAATGTCCGCTTTAGCATGATTGGTTTGCCCTAGGCGCTCTACTGTTTACTCCCTGCCAGTGCAGCTACAGTAAAATCCGGTCTATATGTCCGGGGATAGAGCAGAAATCCTCCTGGGACATCTCCACGAAGCTCTCCTGGAGGTAATTGGAAAGCCTTTGCATCAGGTTCCTGGGGAGAGCGGCCTTATTGGGTCCTCCGTGGTAGGAAACATTTCCGCGCCAGGAGACAAGCAAGTACTCGGGGATCATTGCCTTGCAGAGCATGGCGGCATATGGCCCTGGTCTTTGCAGGCTTTCCCGAAGCATCCTTTCTTTCTCGGTCTTTGAAATCCTCATCAGAGTGATGTCGCTCATGGTGACCTGCTTTGAATTAGGTAGGGGAATGTTAGTATTGGGACTGCTTGCCTGTTCCTTTACAGAACTGTAACCGGCGGTTTACAGCCACGCGGTGGAGGCGGGAGAGGGGCAGCATACAGGGATCTTTCCCTGGGACAGCCGCGGGGGGGGGTGGGACAGGGGCAGAGTTCATGCTTGCCGGATTGCTGGCAGCAGGGACTGGCATTGCTTTGAACGTGAAAGGAGGCCAGTGCTATTATTAAAGTTTTAAGCAGCCACAAGTCTACGGCTTACCATGTCGGCCTGCTACCCAAATTCCGCTGTCCTGCCCCGCTTGTCTGATCTGCACTGCAAGACCCCAGGCACTGAATGCGAAGGCCGAAAATTCGACCTTGTCCTGAGTGCGCATGTGATAGGTGCTGTGCATGGTCTTGTTCACAGAGAAAGACTATGTTCTTTGTTCACAAAAAAATTTATCTTTCTGAGGAATTCACTCCCTTTTTCCCATCCCACAGCTGCGACTGTCTCCCGACCTACCCTGGCATCACACTCCCAGAGGCTAGCGCAGATTAGGCGTAGGAAGAAGACGACGCGAGAGGACATGTTCTCAGAACTAATGGTCTGCTCCCGAGCCCAGGCACCCCAGAAGACCCAGTGGAGGGAGAACATGTCCCAAATCCACCGATCACACATTGAACGGGAGGAGAGGTGGCGGCAGGAAGACCAGCAGGCGACTCAAACGCTGCTTGGACTAATGAGGGAGCAAACGGACACGCTCCGGCGCCTTGTGGATGTTCTGCAGGACCGGAGGCAGGACGACAGAGCCCCGCTGCAGTCTCTCTCTAACCACCCTCCCCCGCCACAAAGGGCCATACCCCCCTCACCCAAAGTCCCAAGAAGGAGGGGCGGCAGAGTCCGTGAAAACTCTCACTCCATCCCTGCAGACTGCTCAAGTACCAGAAGGCTCTCATTCCCCAAAGTTTGATAAGTCCTTTCCTTCCCGCCTCACCCAAGCCCCCTCCCAGTTTCATCCCCCCGTTTCATGTGTAGTTGCTAATAAAAAATACGTTTCTGTTAATTACTGTTTCCATCATGTTCTTTTAGAGGATAGTCTGTTTGAAGGGGGGGAAGGGGGTTGGTAATTGGACAGGACAGTCACCTTTACCAGGGTACAGACGCGGGGGCAGCTTCAGCAGCAGGGCACACACACATTGCAGTCACTAGTTACCCTGGTCAGTCTGGGAGGTGGTTTTCATGTTCTGTGTGTGTGTGTGTGTGGGGGGGGTTTAATGTGACTTTGTGGCGGGGGAGGGCGGTTAGAGATCTTATGCAGCGGTCCTTATCCTGGATCACAGAGCCACGCAGCAGGGGATCTGTAACCGTCCTCCCCCTGCCACAAAGTCACATAGCCCCCACACTCAGAGTCCCGAACAGGAGGGGTGGCAGGCTCCGTTGAAACTACCAGTCCACCAGTGCAGAGCCTGTCATTCCTCGAGTTTAGAAGCGTCCTTTGCATCACTACACTACACCCGCTCCCCACCACAGTCTGCGTCCCAGGTTCAACACTTTACCGCGAAAACAGTAATAAAGAAAACGGTGTTCATTAACAAATTTCAAGTGATTTTATTTTTAAACGTGTGTTGGAAGGGGGGGAACGGGGTATGTAACTGGAGAGGATAGTGAACATTAACCGGGTAAAGAAACGGGGACAGGTCCAGCTTCTCGGTAAACAAACTTAATAGTCACAGGTTACCTTGCTCACTCAGGAACCTAGCTTTCAAAGCCTCCCGGATGCACAGTGCGTCCCGCTGGGCTCTTCTAATCGCACGGCTGTCTGGCTGGGCGTAATCAGCAGCCAGGCTATTTGCCTCAACCTCCCACCCCACCATAAAGGTCTCCCCCTTGCTCTCACAGAGATTGTGGAGCACACAGCAAGCCGCAATAACAATGGGGATATTGGTTTCGCTGAGATCAGAGCGAGTCAGTAAGCTTCTCCATCTCCCCTTGAGACATCCAAAAGCACACTCCACCACCATTCTGCATTTGCTCAGCCGGTAGTTGAAGAGTTCTTTTTCACTGTCCAGGGCGCCTGTATAGGGCTTCATGAGCCAGGGCATTAGCGGGTAGGCTGGGTCCCCAAGGATCACTATAGGCATCTCCACATCCCCAAGAGTTATTTTGTGGTCCGGGAAGTAAATACCTTCCTGCAGCCGTCTAAACAGACCAGAATTACTGAAAACACGAGCGTCATGAACCTTGCCCGGCCATCCGACGTTGATGTTTGTAAAACGTCCCCTATGGTCCACCAGTGCTTGCAGCACCACTGAAAAGTAGCCCTTTCAGTTAATGTACTGGCTGGCCTGGTGGTCCGGTCCCAGGATAGGGATGTGAGTTCCATCTATAGCCCCACCGCAGTTTGGGAATCCCATCGCGGCGAAGCCATCTACGATGACCTCCACGTTTCCCAGGGTCACTACCTTTGAGAGCAGTAGCTCAACGATTGCGTTGGCTACTTGCATCACAACAACCCCCACGGTAGATTTGCCCACGCCAAAGTGGTTCGCGACTGACCGGTAGCTGTCTGGTGTTGCAAGCTTCCAGAGGGCTATGGCCACTCGCTTCTGGACAGTCAGGGCTGCTCGCATCCGGGTGTCCTGGCGCTTCAGGGCAGGGGACAGCAACTCACAAAGTTCCAAGAAAGTCCCCTTCCGCATGCGAAAGTTTCGCAGCCACTGTGATTCATCCCAGACCTGCAGCACTATGCGGTCCCACCAGTCCGTGCTTGTTTCCCGGGCCCAGAATCGCCGTTCCACAACATCAACATGACCCATTGCCACCATGATGTCCTCGGCGCGGGGTCCCGTGCTTTGCGAGAGGTCTGTGCCACTCTCAGACTTCAGGTCCTCACCGCGCTGCCGTAGCCTCCTCGCCTGATTTCTCAGCATCTGCCTCTGGGAAAGGTGGATGATAAGGTGCGAGGTGTTGACAACGGCCATAACTGCAGCGATGGTCGCAGCGGGCTCCATGCTCGCAGTGCTGTGGCGTCCGCACTGTCACTGACCAGAAAAGTGCGCGAACTGATTTCCCGCCGGTGCTTTCAGGGAGGGAGGGCGGGAGTGACGGTTGGATGACGACAGTTACCCAAAACCACCCTCGACACATTTTTTTCCCCAGAAGGCATTGGGGGCTCGACCCAGAATTCCAATGGGCAGCGGGGACTGCGGGAACTGTGGGATAGCTGCCCACAGTGCACTGCTTCCAATGTCGATGCTTGCCCCGTTAGTGTGGACTCACAAAGTCGAATTACTGTCCTTAGTGTGGATACACACGTTCGACTTTGTAATATCGATTCCACATATTCGATTTAAGTAATATCGAACTACTCTCGTAGTGTAGACATACCCTGAGTTTCTTTTTATTGAACAGTCCCTGATGACATCAAAAGCACACTTCTAACTGTTGATAAGGTCAGATGCTTTTTTCGGGACTTCTTCACAATACATTTTCTAATATATGAATGCTCTCCCAGATACAGAGATATTCATAAAATTCAAAGGTCTGGTAGAGTTGATAAAGCTCTTCCAACATATGGCTGTACTGGCTGAGCTCATAAGCTCCACTTATCACATTGCTGTGATTCAAGGAAGTTGTAGACTCTCCCATTGAGCCTGTAGTATTCAGACAGTCAAACTGATCAAGCTGAAAGAGGTTAAAAATTCTGCTGTGAGAGTATCTGATTTTAATATTATATTGTCCTGTGTTTAATTGAAAAACATGTATTTTCTTTACATCACGAGTCGCTTGCCCAAGTGATGCAATAGCTACAACTTCCACCTTGTCCCCACAATCTTTGGGACAGATATGGTACCTGAAACTACTTTAAACATTTTTCAATTGACTAGGTTCAACATAACTGTTAAGGTTCAAGGTGGGTTTCTATTTAGCAAAGTACGTCATAATTTCAGGTTTCTGAAAGAGAACCACACAACATTTTAACTTTTATTATAAACCCAATCAACACACACAGCATTCATGCATGTTTTCCTTGGGCATGCTCACATTAAGGCCAGGGACTGGAGACAATGGCTCACATAAAATAGTCTTAGCACCATCTGTAAAATGATTTGGATGTGTTATTTGGATATGCATGCCTTCATTAGAAATACTCACCTCACCTGGGTGATAGCCAGGACACTAAATACTATAGTTTCTGAGCCAGAGTGATTCAAAATTATAACCGAGCCTTGACCTTCAAGGTTCTGGACCGAACAAACTGCTGAATACCCTCAATCCCGGGAAGTCACTGGAAATTAAGGTACTACTCAGTACCTTGTGGAACTCAACTAATTACGTGTGTCATCTCTAGCAAGACTTTCCTGAACATGGCCTAAAATTTCTTTTTCTCTGTTAAAATAGTGCCATAGATTTAAATGGCCCACTTAAATATTTGATTCTCCACTCCAGTCACAAATAGCATCAATATAAATACAATCTTTGTAATAATGGATTAAGAGTTAGGTCAGTACTGTAGTAGAACTGGAGATAAAATATTTAGGACCCAATCTTGCAAACACTTAAGCACATGTTTAACTTTATGCATGTGAGTTTTCCCATTGGTTTAACTGAGATAATGTGTGTGTAAAGTTAAACACATTCATAAATGCCTGCATGATCATATCCTTAGTCTGATGGAAATCAAATCAGCAGAGTGCTTTCATGTATTCACGCCCTGGATTGTAAAATTGAGAATCTCTACCCTGAAGGAGAGGGAGAAGGCTTAAAGAGATTTACTTTCCCTTCAAGTTTCATAACCCAGGCTCCATAAGGACCATCAACTAAATAGCATACCTATAACTTCCAGAAGACACTGAGAGAATCAGTCTAAACTTTAAGAGGTGGTCTTGCATTTCCTAACCCATTTCCGACTTGCAAAGGTTACAAGGGCAGCAAGAGCCTAGAGAAAAGCATCTTCCTTGACTCTGGCAGGAAACGTGGAACCCTCAGGAAATCACTATGCTTCCAACAATCTAAAGGTTTGCCCACACACCAAAATTGTATCTCTTAACCATAGAGTTATAGTTAAAGCAGTACAACTCTACTTTTGTGCGACTGCAGTTATCCCAGTGCTTTGCATTGGAAGATTTATTGGTTTAACTACCCACACACACACACACACACACACACCCCAAACAGCGATACCAATAAACACATTGTGTGTAAACCAGGTCTCAGAACAGGTTCAAGACAACAATTGAAGTTGCTCCTCAGTTAAATGGACTGGGATATGTATACCCAGACTCCTCTTTGTTGAGAGATGTTTGGAAAATGAGAAAAGACTACTTGTGTTCCAACATCTATTTTGAATAAGCAGAAAAGATGGGAGAGAATTAGTCCAAGCCATAGGAGAGAAGTTGACATATTAGAAATGAGAAACACCTTTCCAGTGTCAAGTATCAGACATTACATGATGGAATTAAAGGAGAGCTTATTCTATAAACCCATACTTTGAGGGTGTTAGTTTCTTCAGATTCATCTCTCATGTGTTTGGGTTTTCCTCACACATGTAGTTCTGAAGATAACCGCTTTTTCCTTGCCCATCTCATTATAGTCAACATCTGTGTGTAGACAGCTGTTTTGGGGCCCTCCTTTGTTTATGTAAGCAGCTATTATAGTATTAGAAGTTTCCCTTGAAGTGATTGGTGATGTTGCATTGCAAAAAAACTTCCACATTTTTCAATATTTTCCCAGGTACTCAGCTACCATTTTACCTGAGTTGTTTGGTCACCGGCACATTATCTGCAATCAGAAGGTGAGTTGTTCACGTTTGCAACTGGTCTGTCAACTAACTTATAAATAATAATTGGCCATCGGATATCTGCCACATCACCACATTTGAGCTCCTGATGCTATATGTAAGCAGTGTTTAAAGAATAAGGTACATCCCAAACAAAGCAATATGTACTGAAGGTACAACTGATGGTCCACGTGTCAGCTACAACCCTACCTGTCCTCTCCCTACCGCAAATATACCTGAACATTTTAACTTGCTGTATATTAACCAAATAATTATATTGCTGTTGTATATTTCTCCTTATCTGTCAACCTTATGCCAAATTTAACAAAATAGAAAGATCGCAAACATCAGAAGGCCTGCTCTTAAGTAAAATGGGCAACAAAAAAAGGCGTTCCTAGCTATCACTAAACTTGTGATTTTTAAGTGGCATTTTTGTTTAAACTGATGTCCACAGTTGTGACTCGCTGATTAAATGAGATGAAAGTTGGCAAAATTTGGCTCTTGGTATCTAAAAATGTAAACACAGGACATACAAAACACTAGGCCAACACTTCAGGAAATAATTTCTTTGTAGATTTCAGAGTAGCAGCCGTGTTAGTCTGTATCCGCAAAAATAACAGGAGTACTTGTGGCACCTTAGAGACTAACAAATTTATTATAGCATAAGCTTTCGTGGGCTACAACCCACTTCTTCGGATGCATATAGAAGAAGTGTCTATATATAGGTCTATATGCATATAGGTCTATATGCATCCGAAGAAGTGGGTTGTAGCCCACGAAAGCTTATGCTCTAATAAATTTGTTAGTCTCTAAGGTGCCACAAGTACTCCTGTTATTTTTGTAGATTTCTGCACACATAACCAATGCATCTTTCTCTGAAAGATCTCGACAGTATTCTTCTTTTTCTAATCACCAAAAATAGCTCCAGTTACTGTAAGAACAGCATAAAACAGATTTTGTAATATAAAAAGTAAGCCTCTACAGAGACAGGTGCTTGTAAAAAAAAAAAAAACAGCTTACATAAGTCTGTTTTTAACAATTAGTGAACAAGCTTTTTCATACCTGTCTATAGGCAATGAGCAGCCACGTTTCCCTGCATAAATGACCTAACACTGCATAAGATTGATATTAAAATGTTCAGCAATTATATAGCACTTGAGATTACAGAAAGAAATTCAGGAAGAAAAAGCAGTAGACTCTTTTCTTAACAAAATTCCATGCTAATTTACTGGCAAAACTGTGATGGAAATGGTATATGATTACATAATCCTACATACAGATTTTGTGGACACAGTCCTACTACTTATTAAGTCCTATGCCCTGGCATTATTTGTCTAAAACTACCTGTTATTCCCAGCACTGCTGCAACAATAAAATATTACTGTTTTTAGTCAAACATTTATCGTAAAAACGAAAGTGCAACCTATAATTCTTGTAGAAGCCTTAATTTCAATTTGACAAAAGGCTCACAAAGCATGTCTAAAACAATAATGTAAAAAAATCTAGTAGAACTCATTGTACTGCAATGAATTCTCTATACTATTAAGTCTTTATTCAATAACATTATCTATGCAGAATCAACTATCAAGTTCTTGAATGTATTTGTCCTAATGGCAGATATTGGCTAAGAAACTCCCCATAGCAAATGCCCTCCCAATAAAATATATAAACATGAAATCCTGATTTACTGCAGTGCAGACCTGGCAGGATCCCAATACAACTTTGCCAACTGTCTGGCTATCAGAAGGTATAATACACCTTCAGGAGAGCAAAAAAGCAATAAACCAGCCGCCCTGCAATGAGACTCTGCATTATTAAATATCCTGTTGGATGACTTTCACAGGAGCCTCTAGAAGCACAAGGAGAATGAATATATATTCCCTGAAGAGGGCTGTCTGAAAATCAGTATGCTGATCCAGGCAAAAGTTTCAAAACAGACTTAATCCTAAGCATGATGTTTATTTAGAGGGCTTTTAATCAATCATTTGCAAAATGTCTTCTGTGGCCTTGGAAATACAGGAGTTAAGAGGAAATCTGTTACTAACTCTGAAATCAAGGATCTTCACTGAGCATTAAGGACAGTAAATTCTGAAATATTTCCAAAGCCTCCATGAAGACACACACAATGTTCGGAAAAAATAAGTTTAGAGTAAGAGTAGAGCAAAGTGTCAAAGAAAACAAGAGGAAATCATTATACTGGGAACCTAAAATATCAAGCATGGAAATTTTGACTTCTCTCAAACATCCCAGACCTTTCCCCAGTATGTAAACGGTGCACAGTACAAGTCTGGACTATCAAATCTTAATTAACAAAGCATTAAATTTGAAATGTAAATTTAAAAAGAGTCATGTCTATTTAGAGTACCCTGTCCAGGCTAAGAGTCACCACAAACACTAAGGGCCACATTATGCCTTGTATGCATCCACCTCCCACTCCATAGCTATGTCAGACTATGCATAGATGGAGGGGCTCCTTTATTAGCCCCACTCTCTTGCATATGCTGCCTCTGCCCTATTGACCAATCCTGAAGACACTCAGGCTGGCAAGGAGGGGCGATGGAGGTGCTACTGGCTGCTCTACTGTAGGATCCAAAGAATCACTCAGGGGAGCACATACAAATAAGTTCTCCACACTCATCCCCAAGAACCCTCTAAATCCTGTGCCTCACCTCTCATTGCACAGGATTCATGGATATTACACAGACCTATAGCTACAATGAAATAGCTAGGGTTTTTGTTTTTAAGAACAGCTGCTATGTGTCCTCAGCTACTTTTCAAAATGTTTTAATACACAAGTTCCAAAATATATTAAACTATATTAATTTTGATTCTATGTAAAATCTTTATTTCAATTAGATTTTGCTTATGAGAATTGGAGAGGACAGCAGTTAGGGAGCAAGATCTGTGAATAGGTCTTTAAGCATGCTTCCTTCTCCCAAACGCTATCCTTCTCCAGGGGTTGCTGAGGTCCGCACACAGATATGAAACATCCAATGATTGTTTCTCTTACTATTTGTCAACAGCTACATTTTGGGGCTGTCAGCTAGTAGCACTCCATGGGCCTTTTAAGTTACATCATACCTTCCTCCCTGCCATCCCTCTCTCCAGCTAATTAGGGTCTACACATATGCAGGGCATCCACAATTTCATTTCAGTGGACCCAGAGGCTGCATGCAGAAGGGAAAGGGAAGATTTTGGCAGCTGCAAAGACACTATGTCACATAGTGTAAAAGGGCTAGGGACCTGGCCCTACTTAAAAAAAAAAAACAACAAAAAACCCCGGAGTCCTGTAAAGACCCAGTAGCAGGTTTCACTGAGTTGCAGCACCCCAGACGAGGTCATTCTGTGATATCACAGCTACAGAACGAGAGCATTTGGATCTAATCTTAGAACACAGAGCTGCCCAATGGGAGCACAGGTAAAAATCCTTTTCTCCCCATATATGATATTGCTTTCAGCTTATTAAAAATTAAAACTACGGTACATTCACCACAGAAATATAATTTACCATCAGCTACCAACCATACTCTAGTATTAGCAATTCCATAGTTATTTCTTACTCCAAATGACAAACTCTATTTTTTTTTCTCTCTTTCTTAAAAGAAGATGTAGGATGGGGAAAATGAAAGATGGGAGACTGAAGTATAGTTTTGCAGCTAAACATTTCAGTAAGAGATACAGTGTACCTTAATCAGAAAATCAGCCAACAAATTGTAAGTTCTCTTTTGAACTACACCTCTACCTCGATATAATGCTGTTCTCGGGAGCCAAAAAAATCTTACCACGTTATAGGTGAAACCGCGTTATATTGAACTTGCTTTGATCCACCAGAGTGCGCAGCCCCGCCCCCCTAGAGCACTGCTTTACCGCGTTATAGCCGAATTCGTGTTATATCGGGTCGCGTTATATCGAGATAGAGGTGTACCTGAAACTGTGGATCTTCAGTTTAGCAAAACAACTGATTCGACTCCACCTATCATTTAGAAGTCTTCTCAAGTCACCATTTGTGTAGTAATGTATGTATTTATTTTTTAGTCAAATAATGTCCATCACTGAAGACAGATTAAGTTTTTTTTTACATTAAAAATGCACTTGGTAGGAGAACTAATGGAGTATTGTATTAGGAAAAAAAAAAAAGGAAAAATTCCAAATTATTGTACTAAAAATTAGGGAATTTTAATAAGTGTTGATGGAAGAAGATTATTCTCATTTAAAATTAGTTCAAAACATTTAAAAGGTGGAGAACACTCATCTAAGGCATTTCAGTTTTAGGAGGCAACCCTATTGAAACCACTAATCTATAACTAACAATCAAGCTCTGAAATATTTTCTCATTGGCAAGAATTTAAGACGTATTTATCAAATATATTAGTCTTGGAAATTTTATATTTGATACACATTCTCAGAAAAGAAGTTGGAGAAGGAAAGAGGAGCTAACAAACATGCAGTGGCTAGGAGGATCCTCTTATCAAAGGCCACAAAGTATCAGAGCAATCTGCGTTTTTTTATCAATCATAAAAAGTTAATGCAATAAATTCATCTATAGTTTAACTCCACTGAAGTCAAACACTAGAGATGAATTTGGCTCAATATACCCAAGTCATTGTCACCTCCCCAGCATGCTGTTTCAGCCATGTGTGAACTTTGTTGATTTTAATCTCTTTAGATGACAACCTGCCATCAAAATTCAAAAGTTTTCTGCCAACATAACTTATTCTGTAACGTATTCAAAGGGGATAAGAGAAGCATGCAAGTTATTTAACTTATTTAAATACACACACATTGGCTCCATACAGTCTCCTTATAAGAATAAAAACTGCTTCCTAGTAAAACAGAACCTTATTATTAAAACTTTATATTTTAAAGACTCAGCTTTTCATTCTAATCAAAATTAAAATTGTAGGACTAGATCCCCCAAATCATTTTTGGTACACCACTCACTCCCTTCCGCATAACCAAAATCATATGTACAAATGTCAAACTGCATAGCCATATACCATGTATCAATCATGTTCACTAAAAAAAAATAATAATTAAAGTTGAGGTTTTTTGTATTTGTATTTTTTAATTCAGAGAAGTTTAAAAAAAAGCTTTTATAGTCAGATCCCTCATTTGCCAAATATGGCTGAGCAGATTTAATCTAACTTGATCATAAAAACGAAATTGTATTTTGGCTGCCAAGGTTAAGCCTGATAAATTAAATGGCAACGTACACAACTATTAAAAATTAGGTTTATAAATAAAAATGCTGACCATATCTCATCTATGGCAGTGCCAAGTGTTAATATGATGTAGAGGTGAAGAACAAGAATCTTTTTAACAAGTAATTTGACAGAATGCAGTAAGCAGCACAAAAAAAATTTTTTTTTTTAAATCAGACTTTGGGGTAGGAGTGTCTTGTCAAGTAGGTAACAAAATCAGATATGCGTGTGTGTGTGTCAGGAAAAACCTCAAACCTGAATTTTTGCCTCAAAGGCTTTTAGCCCTTCTATCATTAACTTCACATCAAATGAAACTAGTAAAGATGTCTGGCAAATGAAGAATAACTGGAGCTGAACTGCCACTTTTAATAACCTAGTTCCCATGTTAAACAAAGAGATGGCCCTAGGGTTTGAGAATTTGTTGCAGGCACAAACACCCGCTAATAGTAAAGTAAATGAAGATGAGCTAAGTCAATTTTAACAACATGCTCTGTTTTTCCCTTTTAGCCATTTAAAAAAATTAAAGATTTATATAGGTATTATGAATTCTTACTGCTTATTTGTTTTAGGGCAAAGATAAAAATGGATAGCATGGTGGACAGGTTTTTGATGAATTTTTGGTGTTACATTTTTAAATGTGTACCTCATAACTTTAGATGATAAAATTGGTGCCTCTCCCCTCATGCCCCCCCCCCCCCCCCATGTAGTGCTCTCTCTCCCTCTTACGTAAGAAAACAAGGCTTCAGTCCTTTATTTAGAAACATGATATTTACAGTGAATGTATGTTGCTTCTATGGGTAGTTTGTTCCACCTGACAACAAGTATATTGGTTTTCATCTTCACATGAAGAGAAATAAAGATTTAGCTTCCCAATATTGATACATTAAGTTGTGCCTGGGGGAGGTCATTCATATATACATGGAAAAAAAGAGGTCAATCAATCATTTATAGCTCAGTCATAGTTGCAGCTACTTCCATAGAGACTTTTTTTAAGTTTATTTTAGAGCTTGTGACAAACCATCACATTGACAGCACTGAAATAATTGAAGCACTGTATTGAACAGGTAGGAGTTCAATCTCCATGCCTACTTAAATCCTTGGCCTTTGAGACTACAAAACAAGGGCTACCAGTTGTGAAGTTTTGCAATGTCCACTAGAAAACTGGATTAATGCCCAGCTCATTTCATTCAGGTCAAAAATAACTTTTGGTCACTACTGACCTAGAGATAAGAGTGTCTCTATCCCATTACCTAACCCTTGAAAAACACAGATACAAGGGCTAGTGAATGCATCTCTTTTACATTTTAATTTTATAACCCTCAATAATACGCACATGTGTCTTGCCAGACATATGCTAAGCTTAGGAAGGACACAAAAAAAGAACAAGTTTTTCCCCCCACGAGGTTTACCATACCGAAATAAGATGGAAATTAACTAAACTTACAAGTGTACTGAAAATACCAGAATTTCAGAGCCACTCTCAAGTAGGATGCAGTGAACATAGGTAGTCGTCAAGGAGAATTTGCCGGATTTCCTTACGGATCCATTTTTGATCTCACAACGTATCACAATGCTAAACTACAACCTAGCCAGATCAAGAGTGTGTGTGTGTGTGTGTGTGTGTGTGTGTGTGTGTGTGTGTGTGTGTGTGTGTGTGTGTGTGTGTGTGAGAGAGAGAGAGAGAGAGAGATTTGACAAAATTCAAACAATTTTAAAAAATTATTCCAGTACTGTATAGGTTTTCATAGAGTCCAAGTGTGCACAGATTGCTCATGCTAAAACCAAAAACATTTTGCACTTGTGTGTATAGGAAGATATTGCCAATTAGACCAACTGAATGGAGTGAAAAAAAAGGGTCAGAAGTAAGTAGAAAGGAAAGGCAGAAGATCAAAGTGAAGATAAAGTCACATGAAAGGCCTGACAAAGGGAATCAATGCAAAGGAATGGGAAAGGCACTTCAAATTAACCCAGATTTCAGGATTTTCCACTTGCATGTTACATTTTCCTCAGAATATACACCCTGAATCCTTATTTAAGTATTATTACCACCATAAATTCTGTGAATAGCAGCATTTATTTTGTTCACAAAAAAACAAAGACAGGGTGTCTACGATACCTTCCTCAGATTTAGAGTCTAGATGATTATTATTAAACATACGTACACACAAAAACGGAATGCAGTCAAACTAGAATGTAACAAAGACTGCCACCATAAGTTTCACTGATAAAATAGTTATGTACAATCAATCATTTAAGATTACGCTGGCTAGATGATATTAGAGTGTGTTAGTTTCTACTGATCTTTATTTTCGGTATACCTTTCTTTAGATACAATTGTTTAGTTTATCCAGTTTCAGACATTATTCCAACCTTGCAATCATGAAAATTTAGCATACAAGTATGCTCACCATTCTTTGTCATGATCAATAATGAAAATACAAAAAAATTATTTGCCTGTGCAAAAACAAAATTAGAGGCTCTGGGCCACTGGATTAGAAGAATTTGCAAGGCTGCATTATTCATACACATTTCAACTCATCCACTAATGAACACTGTACTGCATTGCAGGTTACCTGCTTTACATTAAAATCCGGGAAAAAATTAGCCCCGGGGGGGCGGGGGGGAGGGAATTAATGGCACACTAAGGATGTGTGTTGTTAAGAGATCTCTACTGTATCTGAAATTACATCAATTCACATCCCTGCTAATTATCACCCATGCTAGATTTGTTGATCTGGCACCTATGGCAGGAAAAACTGGTCACTACTGCTTTATCTTGATTGATATAAATCCAGGTGACAGCTTAATCTGAGGAGATGACATTCCACACCCACTAATTCTCTGCCCTTTCACTGACTACAAAGTTACAACAGTGCACATCAGCTCTATCATTGACACCAGTTTGAACCTGCACATTTCTATGCTACGTGATGAAGAACTTAAGGTGGTTCATTTGTGTTTACAGAACACACTTTTAATCAGCAAGTTGGAATAAACACACCCTTTAGCAATTTAGTAGAAGAGAGGAAACACTTACTAGTACAGAACTTCGTTTGCTTCATGCCTTTCATATCTCACAGTTTCACACATCAGCCTGTAAGAGAAAAAATAAGACAATTTTTTTTCCTTTACCACCTTCATAGTTTATCATTCAAAGGAAGCCTCAATGTCTGAAAAAAGTTTTATTAAAATATTTAATGAATATTTTCACATTTGTTCTCAGCCCTTAATGAAAATAATATATGTTTAAGTTTAAGTTGTTTACCGACATATCTAAACTGCTGAGTTTACAGTACTGAAATTACCAGTTTACCTAACGTGACTATTGGTGGGATGTAACTTCTCCCATTAAATGCTTAGGCTCTGTAAAATGGGGATAATGATATTGACCTCCTTTATAACATGCTTTGAGATCTGCTGATGAAAAGCACTGTAGAGGAGTTAAGTATTATTTCACTTTTCAGTGTAAGCTACTTCAGAATATAAGGCACATTGTAAGAAAAATAAAGCAATATGCAATAGTGAGCAGATTTCTTTTGTGAGATTTCCAGTACCTGCTTTTTCAGGTCAAGCCAAATATACCTCAAAAAAGTACCTCATGACACTTCTGCCCTTGTCTGAAATTTTGAAGCTTTAGCATAAAATCCCTTGCTCGTTTCCAATTCCAAAAGGGCAGTAAGTTACAAAAAGGTAAAAAGATTTTCCTGCAGGAAAATCCTCTCTCCAGACTACAGGAAAATCCTTAATGCCCCTTTCACATCCAATACGTGCCACTTTTCCTTCAGGTGCACTTATTTCAAACAAAACTTTCCTAAGTCCTGAGAACAGTAATCTTCCTCTTAGAGTACATCTATATTTACCTCCGGGTCCGGCGGTAAGCAATCGATCTTCTGGGATCGATTTATCGCGTCTTGTCTAGACGCGATAAATCGATCCCGGAAGTGCTTGCCGTCGACGCCGGTACTCCTGCTCTGCGAGAGGAGTACGCGCAGTCGACGGGGGAGCCTGCCTGCCGCGTCTGGACCCGCGGTAAGTTCGAACTAAGGTACTTCGACTTCAGCTACGTTATTCACCTAGCTGAAGTTGCGTATCTTAGTTCGAAGTGGGGGGTTAGTGTGGACCAGCCCTTAGTGATGAAATCGGTGAGGATACTTAGAACCACTTTATCTTCATGAAATACATAGCACTGTGGCTCAGTGGCTTACACTATTTCTCCCACTCCACCTCCCCCCCCGGTAAATATCGTATACTTACAAAGCAAACTGCAAACAGAAAGGCTACTTGCTGGACAAGTATAAGGAGATTTGCTTAAGAGGCTAATGTGAATATTTTATTAAAACATTAGGAACTATATTTGAATTCCAGGCAGAAATTCTCAGTCGCTAGGGGAGTGATCATTTCTGTTGCAATGAGATGTCTTGCTATATGAAGATGACCCACTAGCTTCTGATGACATACCAAGATAAAGTTTCCCAGCACTATGACCTTCATTCCACCGGGGTGGCTAAAAATTGATTTTTAAAAAACAAAATTTAAAAAACTGGACTTTAATTTAAAAGTTATAAGCTTTTTCTCTTTAAAAATAGACATTTAAAATTAAATATGAATTTAATACAAAATATGTTAGGGCCTAAACTTATTATAATCTCTTAGAGCATTTAAATAAATATGCTGAATTGAGGAGCCTCTATCAAAAGCTGAGTTAAAGTTTGTTTTTCTATGTAAAGATAGGATCGGGGAAAAACATCTAACTTTTGAGGTCAAGCTTTATAAATAAGACAACAGGTCAGCCTAAGTAATTTAGGAGACTGTCTCATTTTCAAGAGACAGAGATGAGACTAGGAATTTAATCTCCAGCCACTTTCACTTAGGCATATTTGAAATTTTTTTCTAGGCTGACCTGAAATAATCAATTTAATTCACTGACTTCAGTTAATCCCTCTGGTTATTTTAGATGAAAAATGTGAAACGTGTTTTGATAAGAGAAGTTTATGTATCCTAAACATTGAGGTTGTTTTGCTTGATAAAAATAAATTGTATATGCTGTTGTGTGTGTTCAGTTAAATTCCAGTTGCCACCCTAACGAAGCTTGACACAAACTCATGAGCAAAAAGTGAATTATCTAATAAATAAGCAGTATATCATTCACCATTTTCTAACATACTCAAAATGCACAATTAATAAGAATTTGAAAATATTAAGCTATATAATTTCTTAATTAAATGTATATAATTATAGTATACCCTTGTAGTAGCAAAAAGATGTACCAAATCTAGTGTACAGGCTCCATTTACTTAAAATGTTTTAATGGTTATATTAACCAATGAGAATGCACCTTTTTTTAGAAACTGAAGTACAAATAAAGTTGATTAAAACTGATTATTTAAATTGAGGCTTCCCACTTGGTAATTTAAATCATGATTTAAATCAATCTACCCAGCACCCCAGGCAAGTAAGTGGGGAAAAGCCTGACAGTATGGCTTCTTAATGAGTGGAGGGAGAAACTGGTTTGGGCCCCTGGATCATTTAGATTTTTCTATTAAAATGCGACAAGGTTTCCCCACAGCCATTGCTATTGCCTCCTAGCTCCATGGCCTCAATAGCCAATTTGGTTCTACTAAAATTACCCCTAAATCCACTCTCTCACCATAGCTTTTTAACAACCTTGGCTAGTGAGGGGAAACAAGGGAGTTTTTCCTGTTAATGGATAGGGCCTGAATTTTTCCCTGCTTATGAACAGAGGTGGTTGTGACCATTCCTTTCCCTGGCAATAGACTGTCCGCTCCTGTATCAAACAGTCCACTTTGATGTTGAGAACCTCTCTGATCTGCATCTCCTGCATCAAGAAAAAGTTTCTGCTCACTGGAAGGGCACTTTTGCTTCCTTGTGCAATGAGAAGCTTATTGGGCCTCACTACTTATTAATACATCCTACTGCTGAAATATTGTCCACTGTATCACAGGGAAGCACATGGCTTTCCATGAGAAGATCCTGCAACCTTAAAAAAAAAAAAAAAAAAGATGCCTGCCCTTAGTTCTGGGATCTCAATCTTAAGTTATTGAGCTTCTTGCTCTTACTTATCATAAATCAATCTGTGGAACAGAGAAGCTAAGAGAAGGTATAGAATAGGAAAATCACTACACCTCTACCTCGATATAACGCTGTCCTCGGGAGACAAAAATTCTTACCGTGTTATAGGTGAAAACGCATTATATTGAATTTGCTTTGATCCACCGGAGTGCGCAGCCCCCCTTCCCCCCCCCCTCGCCCCCCCGAGCACTGCTTTACCACGTTATATCCGAATTCGTGTTATATTGGGTCGCGTTATATCGAGGTAGCGGTGTACTTCTGGAGTGAAAATTTTTAAAAATGAAATATTAATAAAGGAACCTGATAAATTCTTCTATAGCCTCTGCTCTGCTAGCAGAGTTCTGTGTGATGCGCAGGCTGGGATTAAGGAATTATAGGAGACTCTGGTTTCTCAGTGACAGTGCAATTTTACTTGGCACATAAATTCAGTTTCGATTTGAGTTTGGGGCAAAGGTTGAAATCCATTCCTCCTTTAGTCAGACAGACAAATTCACCCTTCCTTAGTAGCACTATGGCTGAATTTTCTGTAGCTAAACAAGTAACACAATCATCTTGCACAAGGTGGCACAGTGTTTTCAGTAACAAATGTATGTGTTTTGTTATAATTAATATAATTAAAGCTCTTTCATAGTTGATTACTTCCTTCCTATATATAAAGTTTCTGACAGTACTGTGGGTGTGCTGATATTAATTTGAATGTTACATCTATCTCCTACATCACAACATAATTTAGTCAACCAAGTTCAGAACCAAAATCAACTTCAAAAAACCCAACACTTTAAGATAGCTTTGTTCACTACTGAAAAATGCTATTTTAGAAGAAAAGCTTGCTGTCTAAAAAAAACCCACAAAAACAATTCATCTCCAAAAATGGTTTACAAACTACCCGGCACAAAAAGAGTATCCTAGAAAATGCTATAAACCTGCATCTGGATGAAGTCAGCCTTTTCTGTATATGGTATTGTAAACAGAAGCTCTCCTCTAGGAATTCTCTGTGTTAGTAAAGTTAACAGGACAAGTTCCACACATTCCTTAGAAAGAATCTCTTGACTTAATTCCAATTTACAAGCCAAAGCCATTCATCAATGTATCAGGCCACTAGGGTCCTTGTTTACAAGTTGTAAGGTCAGTTTAAGCTTAGTATTCTTGAACATGGATAAGTTCGCTAAAAATGTTAATTATTATGAAATTATGTGTAATACTGCAACAGATGGTGAGTGACCAAAGCTCACTTTCCAGAACAAAGTGAAGTGAATTTTGTATATACAGACAAGTTGCAAAACATATTCTGACTGCTCTTGGATAAAAAATTCAATACTTGGATAAAACTGCATAAAATGACATGTGAAGGACAAAGTAACAGTCTAGAGCAGGGGTCGGCAACCTGCGGCACACGGGCTAATTTAATGTGGCACGCTGCTGCCGGCCTGGGGTCCCCGCCACCGGCCCCGCTCAGCCCGCTGCTGGCCTGGATGGACGGAACCCCGGGCTGGCAGCGGACTGAGCGGGGCTGGCGGCCAGGACCCCAGCTGAGAGGGGCCGGCGGATGGAACCCCAGACCGGCAGCGGGCTGAGCAGCTCAGCCCGCTGCTGGCCCGGGGTCCCGGCCGCCGGCCCATGTAAATGTAAAATGTATTACTGGCACGCGAAACCTTAAATTACCGTGAATAAATGAAGACTTGGCACACCACTTCTGAAAGGCTGCCGACCCCTGGTCTAGAGACTAAAGATCAGCATCCAGATCATAGATCTGATTTGTGTCAAAGTTAATTCAATGCATTAAAATAAGGTAACAAAAGTAATTTGGCTTGCCCCCATGTTGGTTTATGCACTGTAGCACAGTAATTATTTATTCTCTATTAAAAATCTAATGTTTTTACGAAGTTGAAATATTAATTTAAGGACATTAAATATCATATAAACCAACCACATAAAGCAACTTTACTTGATAGTACCACACATGCATTAATACTGAAACATAAAAGCTCCCCCTCCCCAGCCCTGCCCCAGTCACCCCACCCCTGGAGCCCAGCTCTCTCTCCAACATCCTGCCCCCGTCGCCCCTCCCCCATCCCTAGACCACTGCTCAGCTTGCAGAGGGAGGGTAATGGAGAGAACAGCAAGTGACGCGGGGGGGAGAAGAGGAGTGGGGGCAGGACCTCAAGGGAAAGAGGTGGAACAAGGGATGGGGCCTCAGGGGAAGAGGCAGAGCAGGTTCCAGCGCTCCGTGTCCAGTTTTCACAAATGAGAAAGCTGGCCACTCTACTTCTCTCTAAAGTTCATAAGACTATCAGAACCAGAATAGCATCACCTACTGCAGTGATTATGATGGCATAGGACTGATTAAGATTGTGCACTAATTTTACTTAGGACCAGGTACAGTAACTCCTCACTTAATGTCGTCCTGGTTAATGTTGTTTCGTTGCTGATCAATTAGAGAACATGCTTGTTTAAAGTTGTGCAATGCTCCCTTATAACATTGTTTGGCATCTGCCTGCTCTGTCCACTGCTTGCAGGAAGAGCAGCCCGTTGCAGCTAGCTGGTGGGGGCTTGGAACCAGGGTGGACTGGCAGCCCCCCATCAGTTCCCCGCTCCCCTAAGTTCTCTGTGCAGCAGCTGCCCAGCAGGCTACCAATTGCCAGCAGTTCAGCTGTCCCTCCCCCCACTGCCATGTGCTGCTCCTGCCCTCTGCCTTGGAGCTACTCCCGGGAGCCTCCTGCTTGCTGTGCAGAGCGGGGGGAAGAGGGGTGTTAATGTCATGGGGGGACACGACAGGGCTCAGGATGGAGGGAACTTGCTGGCAGCAGCTGCTGTCTCAACTTGCTGATCTACTTAAAGGGGCAATGTGTGTGTGTTTATCAATCTCTCTCTCTCTCACACACACACACACACACACACACACACACACACACACACACGGTGTGTGGGTCTGTCTCTCTCTGCCATGCTGTGTCTCCTCCCTTCATTCATGCTGCCTTGTAGAGTGTGAGGCTACATTAACAGCAATGTGTTAACCCTTGAGGGCTCAGCCGAGTGCTAGTTCATCATTTAGCAGTAAGGCATTCCCAAGGAAATATCCCACCCTCTGACTCCACCACCTCAACCAAGCTTCACAATCATCATTGCTGTGTACAGTATTAAGTTGTTTGTTTAAAACTTATTGTGTGTGTGTGTGTGTATTTTCATTCTTTTGTCTGGTGGCAAAAATTTCCCTGGAACCTACCCCCCCCCCCCATTTACATTAATTCTTATGGGGAAATTGGATTCGCTTAACATCGTTTCACTTAAAGTAGCATTTTTCAGGAACATAACTGCAACGGTAAGTGAGGAGTTACTGTAATAGTGAAAGACACTTATATGCATAACACTTTCACTTCTGTAGCAACCAGTCCAAATGTTTAAAATGTGGGCAAAAAACACCCTCAGCAAGAGTGGGAGAAAGCAATAGGAGATACACATAGAAGATGCGCCACTAATATACTATTTTATAAATTATTTTACGAAAAAAAGAATAAAATGTGGCCTATTTTATACAGTTAGTAAAAAAGTGGAAGGATTTGAGGTTACATGCATGTAACTGACCTGATTTAAAGAAATTCTTGAATATTTTTTCCTAGTTGGCATTTTATTCTATGGACACATCAGGGAACGTTAAAAAAAATTTAGAAGTGTTTAACAGATTTCTAGATTGCCACTAGCTTCACTCTTCACAGTATGGTACCGCTGTATCCTTGAACACCTCTTCACCCATGGCCAGATTTATACTTTACATGCCTCTAGCACAGCATCTTCAGCACCCCTCTCCTCCCCGCACCTCCGCTTATATGACCTTCATAGTTTTCCATAAAAAATGAAACAAGAAATATAAAAAATAATGTAAGTACTTTTTAACTTTTAAACCCACTTTTAACTTTTAGGCACCCCTATAATGCCTGCACCTCTAGTCATGTGCCTACTGTACCTAACTTGAAATCCGGCCTTGACTCCACCTGTAACCTATGTTAACATAATTTTTTTTTATTAAACATTTATTTTCAGAAGTACTCAATTCTCTTGACACTTTTTTCCAATTAAAACTAAAGAAGGTGTATTGCACTTGCAAATAAACAGGTATTTAAATATGATGGAAAGTGGTATAATAACTGCTCCTACAGTGGTCAAGGACTCCTAGCTTTGCTTCAGGCCTCCCTTTGCTAACACCACTCAAACAATGTGATTTTTACAGAACAGCAGTAGTGACATTAGTCATGTCAAACTGTACACATCAATTATAAGAAATCATGTCTCCAGCAATTCAGTTTTAATTAAGTTTAGAATCTGGCACTGCAACATCCAAACAGCTATTTTTAGCGCACACACTTGAAAACTCCTCCAAGAGGCAGTGTAGACATATCCTTAGTGACCACCTACAAAAAGCTGGGTTTAAGTGACTTTCTCACACAGGAGCTTTGTGGCACAGGTAGGGATAAAATCATTCTTCAAGGCAATATTTGAAGATCATCCTTTTCCCCCATGCATTTTCCTGCATCATTCACCACACACTTCCCAACTTCAGAAACAAATGAGGCAGGAGTCCTACAGACAATAACCTCGCTGACTAAACAACTGATTCATTCCTGGCACACAGTCCGTCATGTGAACTGAATGAGGCAGGGGTCCTATAGAAAAAACAGTTTGTGATCATGTAATTAAAGACTGTATCATAATATATACAGAGCAGGGGGGTAAATTAAGGTTGCATGAGCAAACACAGCTGTAGCATTTTCTAACTTCCGAATATGATAGAATATACCCATGTTCACACCCTATACACTGTTATAATAATGTTTGTATGAAGTATGCCTTGTAAAGTATCATGTGAAAACTCAATTTACTGATCAACGATATCATGGCAAAATGCACGTAGCAGTGTTACATGTGAAGTTATAAACATAAGTTGAAATCATAACTAAAAATACAGTAGAACCTCAGAGTTACAAACACCTCGGGAATGGAGGTTGTCTGTAACTCAGATGTTTGTAACTCTGAACAAAACGTTATGGTTGTTCTTTCAAAAGTTTAGAACTGAACATTGATTTAATACAGCTTTCAAACTTCACTGTGAATAAGGAAAATGCTGCTTTTCCTTTTTTTTTTTTTTTTTTTTTTTTTTTTAGTAGTTTACATTTAACACAGTACTGTACAGTATTTGCTTTTTTTCCCCCCATCTCTGCTGCTGCCTGATTGCATACTTCCAGTTCCAAATGTGGCATGTGGTTGACTAGTCAGTTCATAACTCTGGTGTTCATAACCCTGAGGTTCTACTGTATGTTTCCCAGATAAGCCTGGGGAGTGGCCAAACCACTTCCTCAGAGACAAAGAGCAAGCTGATGCCTCAGCCAGGTGTCAACTAGACATGGAGCATTACCTGCTAAGTGGCCATTCTTTGGCAGGAAAGGGGTCAAGGGCAAAATTCTACATTTTGGCAAAGAATCAGGATGGAGTTTCCTTCCACACAGACTGCTTGTCACCTTGTTCCCAGCTGGAAATGCTTGTCAAAGCGGGACAGGACTATAAAAAGAAGGGACAGACACCGCAAGACACTCCTCTCCCCGTCCCCTCCCGCCCATTGCATTCACTGCACCTGAAGAGACAAAGGAAGCAGCTGTTGGGCTCTAGGGGAGGAGTCCTGACCTGAGAGTTTGGTCAGCTGCTGGAGCTTGTGGTGAGAAAGTTTTCATTGCAACTAAGATAGTTTCTTAAGTAAATACTAGGAATCTTTATTTTTCTTGTAAACATTTCTGACTTTCATGCCTCATTACTTGTACTCACTTAAAATCTCTCTGTTTTATTATTTTATCTAACCCAGTGTGTTCAAGTTGAAGTGTCAGGGTAACTCAATTTGGGGTAACAAGTTATGTGCATATTATTGCCTTTAAGGAATAGGACTTAACATATTTGTATTGACCAGGAGAGGGCTGAGCTTTATAGGACATATGTTTCTGGGAAAAATCTGGGACTGGGAGTGTGTTGGAGTCACTCTGTGGTAATCCTTAACATGGGTAAGAGCCAAGGTGTGGCTGGCTGGCTGCAGCACACACAGATATAGCTGACAGCGACTTACATGCTGCAGGCTGTTTCTGAGGAGTCTAGGTTGGAGACTACGAGGCATTGTAAAGGGCACTCCAAGTGACAAGGCAGGGGTGACAACTACTCATTGGTTTGGATTATACCCTGGTGTGTCACACAAAGTGCTTGACTTTGCAATCTTAAAATTCTTTTTACATTGAAAACTTCATAAAAACAAAGTTTTCATAAAAGCAAACTGAAAAAATTGAGATATCATGTAGAATCATGCTGCCTCTGCACAGGGGTCATCAGCAAAATTGAAACCTCTGGATCTACAGCAGAAACCTCTAGCACCTGAGCTAACAGAGCAACTCATAGTAATATAGGCTGCTATCCTCTGTGTGGGTCAGTCACTAAAGGGGGATGAGACACTATCATCAAACATTATGAGACCTACTGGGAAATGAGAAATGTTGGAACTTGAGAATCTTGGGTTCTATTCCAGATACTGGATGGGGAGTATTCTTTAGTGGTTATATATCCTTCTGCTCTGACCCCAAAAACCTGCCTGCTTATGACCCATCCCCTACCACATTCCCTACATCCCCAGCCTGTCAGTTTCTGTCCCTGTCTTCTCTGCTTCTATCCTCCTCCAAGTTGCCTGTGTTGAACCTTTTATTCTATCCCTGACTCCGCCCTTGCTCCTGGTCCAACCACCAAGCCTCTACTCTTTCCCCCCATGCTCTTGTCTCCTCCTTGCTTGTCCTCTTTGCTCCTCACCCTTCTGCATTCAAATAGGGCTGCTTCCTTTCCTCCTCCTCCAAATTGCCTGTGTTCCAGCATGAGGAGCACTAACAGCACAGGAGTCTTCCTGTTCTCACTTCCAGCATCAAAGAGGTACTCCTGGGGGAATTCTGTGCCACTGCACAATGCAGAATTTTGCAGAAATTAATGTTGTGTGTGCAGAATATCCTTTCCCCCACAGAAATGGGCTGCAGTGCTGCTGGCTGCCACTAGGGGCCACTGGACGCAGCAGAGCCCAGCTCGCACATAGAAGACACCGCCATGGGGAGCGTGAGAGAGCTAGAGGGATCCCAGCAGCTGCGATTCCTCGTACGCTCTGACGGAAGGAAACGGCAGTGTGCAGGAAAACTCCATGCAAGTCTGGGACTGAGCATTAGGCTGTTTCTCCCTCTGGATCCCTGGACTCAGAGGTCGGGGGGAGGTGGGTGTCTGGGCTCTGGGGGGAGGGGGTGCAGGTATCTGGGCAAAGGGGGGCCATAGCTGGGCTGTGGAGGGGAGGGGTTGTGGGTGTCTGGCCCCCTGGCTGGGCTCGGGGGGGCGGGGAGGGGAGAACAGGAACTGAGTTGTCATAGGGGTTTCCTTAACTTTCTATTCCTGGGGGAAATTTTGTGTGTCTCTGTATTGTTACAGACATACTTGCTGACAGGTATTTTGAAATAAATTACCAAAATAATTGAAACTGGCCTGATTATGTAGTGTTATTTTGACAACTAAAATTTGCAGAATTTTACAATATTTTGCGCAGATTTTTTTGGGGGGGTGGGGGGGGATAGAATTGCCCCAGAAGTAAAGAGGTCCTCCGCAGTCAGAACCAACTGCATGAAAAGCTCTGTCCAGACACAGGTTGGAGCTCACTCAGTGTAGTTAGCACAGAGCTCTGTTCAGGTGGAGCATACTCAGTGGAGACAATGTTCACAGAACTTTGCTGACATTCTCTAACAAACCAGTACTCATCATATACAAACAACAATTTTCAGAGACTTAAGTCAGCCAAATTTGGATAGATTTTCATGGGGACAGCAAATTGTACCTCTCTGAAAACAGGGCAATCCTCATGCAATTTCAAGTCCCTTCTCAAAAACATGGAGGCGCTACAGCTTCCTAAAATAGCTGTAGGAGTGTAACATTAGGAAAAAGCTTCTCAGAAGCAGTTTAACCATTTTGGCTGAAGCAGTCCAAAAAAATTCAACCTGAGCCAGATACCCGGCATGGAAAATTTCATCTTAAACAGTTTAAAGTTTGGTAAAGTTACAGCCAATTGAGAACGGTCTTAAAATGGAAAGCATTAGACAACCTTAGCTATAGTTGGCACTGCCAGCTCTGCCTCTAATACAAGTTAAAATTTCTGGTAGTATTTAATCTAAAATTATTCACTAATATTTCATATAAACTGAATTTATTTATTTTTTAACTAAAATACATGAGTGATGAAAAAAAAATCTAGCAAACAATTTTCTACAAAAGTTTGTTACTCTGGTTTTAAAAACTCTATATTTACAGCTGATCGCGCTGATAAGTAGTAAATTAAAAATCTGCATTATTACTGCCAAGTTTGTAAGATAAAAGAAATCAAGTATTATTACAAGTATTAAGATATTTATCACCATGATATCTGGGTAAAAAAATATTTTCTAATTCACCACTAACAGATGCCTCTTTAGCACGTAAGTAGTATAATATTAGTGTTAAAATACCATACCTGAGTTGGTGTTCCCTCAGATTAGACAAGGCTTCCATTCCATGTAAATAAGAATACACTATCTCCAAATCCTGCAAACAGATAGAAAACATTTATTATGCTTCTTGCATCAGCATAAGGTATCAAAATTGTTACCATCTTTACAGAGTTCCCAACAATCTTCTACTGAGTTTGCTAGAAATATTACAAATACATGTTCCAAATAGTATATTTACATTAGGCAGAGCATGAAAGTTTTGTTAGTGTTCTGCATTTACATACAAGAAACTTTTAATGGAACGTTATATACAAGTATGCTTTCAACATCACTAAAAGTATAAACAAAAAGAAAATCTTTATGTTTTTGCTGTGGTTCTTCTTGTGTTTGATTTGACTATAAAGACAGAAGTCTGGCCCGTCATTTTAGTTGGCTGTTTTCATTTAATAATTCAACTAACATCACAATTCCTCTGCTTCCTTCTATCGAGGTTGTCATAACTATAAAGGGAAGGGTAACAGCTCTCCTGTGTACAGTACTATAAAATCCCTCCTGGCCAGAGACTCCAAAATCCTTTTACCTGTAAAGGGTTAAGAAGCTCGGGTAACCTGGCTGACACCTGACCCAAAGGACCAATAAGGGGACAAGATACTTTCAAATCTTGGGGGGGGAAAGGCTTTTGTGTGTGCTCTTTGTTTAAGGGGTTGTTCGCTCTTGGGACTGAGAGGGACCAGACATCAATCCAGGTTCTCCCCATCTTTCTAAACAAGTCTCTCTTATTTCAAACTTGTAAGTAAAAAGCCAGGCAAGGCGTCTTAGTTTTACTTTGTTTTCTCAACTTCTAAATGTACCTTTTACTAGAGTGTTTATCTTTGTTTGCTATACTTTGAACCTGGGCTAGAGGGGGGTCCTCTGAGCTCTTTTAGTTTGATTACCCTGTAAAGTTATTTTCCATACTGATTTTACAGAGATGATTTTTACCTTTTTCTTTAATTAAAAGCCTTCTTTTTAAGAACCTGATTGATTTTTCCTTGTTTTTAGATCCAAGGGAGTTGGATCTGTATTCACCAGGAGTTGGTGAAAGGAAGGAGGGGGGAAGGGTCAATTTCTCCTTGTTTTAAGATCCAAGGGGTTTGGATCTATATTCACCAGGAGTTGGTGAAAGGAAGGAGGGAAGAAGGGTCAATTTCTCCTTGTTTTAAGATCCAAGGGATTTGGATCTGTATTCACCAGGGAATTGGTGAAAGATTTCTCAAAGCTTCCCAGGGAAGGGAATGGTGGCAGCGGACCAGAACTAAGCTGGTAGTTAAGCTTAGAAGTCCTCATGCAGGCCCCCACACTTGTACCCTAAAGTTCAAAGTGGGGATACAGCCTTGACAGAGGTATTATCGGACTTTCATTTCTTTTGTGAAAGCAGGCTCAGGGGAACTCAGTATCTACAACGGAAGGCATGTCTACACATACAGCACTGCAGTGCAGCTCCAGTACATCTGGTGAAGACACTATATGCCGATAGGAGAGAGCTCTCCTGTCAGCATAATAAAACCACCTCCACGAACGGCAGAAGCTATGTCAACAGGAGAAGCTGCCCACACTGCTGCTTTACGTCACTGTAACTTTTGTCCCTCAGGGGGTGGTTTATTCACACCCCGAGTGACATAAATTCTGCCGACATAAGCTGTAGTGTAGACATAACCTGAGTGTTTTTATAGGGGGGGGGCGCGAATCAACACTTTTTTTTAAAATGTTAATCTCATGCCCAATATTCTTCTTTGGGACCCAACCCACTTAGTGTTTCTAAAAATAAACACTACTATATGAGAAAGCACAGTTACAATCCTAATTACATGAGAAAGCTTTAAAGCCAGGGCAATGAGAGGATCTACCAAATGAATTACTATAGCCCTCAGATAGCCAATTGACTAAAACAGTAATGTTTAAGAAGATTAAAAGCTATTAAACATGCCAAGATTTAACTACAGGAATACCAGCCTGAAATTACAGAATTTGGATCATATCCTAATTGTCATCCTCTAAAAACCAGTACACCCAAGGACACTTCATTCAGGCTCATTCCATGCCACAGTTGGCACTATTTAACTATGGTAGAGGGTTTGATATGGTAACTGTCCACTTTTTAAATGGAACTTAGTCATAGGGGACAATTGCTTATCTGCTCTTCTTAAGAAAACCATAACAGAAGCTTGCTACTTGAGGTTGTGGCAGACATAGCTTCAACTATAGAAAGGAAGTGCAAAAATAAGATTTCTTCTCCAGAGTAAACAGCTGAGAATCAGTCAACATCAAAACCACATTTCCAGCTAGCCCATTGCAAAAGACTATATTAAACAGATAAGTCATCAATATGTAATGTGTGGACATGGGGAAGTTTTTGTTGTTGTTTTTAGTGGGTTGCAACGTGGAGAAGCATTACAGTTTTCTACAGAAACATATGGAATTAATGCCATGTATATTATCTTGGTGAAAAACTTAAAAATGTATTCAAGTCTTAGATGTCAGACAGGTGGAATTTTCTCTAATATATTTTTAGATATGAGGTGAAAAGATAAGTACTAGTATGCTTCTGCGTTTTTACAAGTATTACCATCACATTTGTTTAAACCATAATTGTGCATCAAAGAAAGTAGAACAGTAATTACACTCAATGTTTGAGACACTGGACAAAAAAGGATGATCCCCTGGAGCTAAATTAGTACTAACGTGAAAAACTGGGTATTCCTACTGAGAAAAATCATTAAGAACAGGAAGAGATAACAGGCTGAAGAAACCCAATGAGATACACAAGTAAGCCACGGAACTCCAACAGTATTTACTAGCTCCTAGGACTTGCTCTTCAACCTTCTACTCTATATGGATTCTTATGCCACCCTCATCGCTGTTGAATCCAAGTGCCCTCCAGAACTGCATTAAGCAACGTGACTACCATTTATTGCATGTAGTTCATATTCTCTCTCATCTTCTCTCCAAGGGAAAAATTGTGCATACGGTGTAGTGTTTGGTGGCGGGGTTTTTGGTTTGGTTTTGGGTTTTTTGTGTGTTTTTTTTAATTAATGTACATGCTGCTATATATTTTTGAGAATGCAAGGTTGGAGAAATATGCCTTGCACTTGGAGTATAAGATGCAAGGTTTTTGATGGTCCTTAGTTCCAGTGGGACTTGTTCCTGTCTTGGACAGCCCTGAGAAAGGTCTGTCTCCTGCAAAAGACTAGCTTTTGCCCTTATGGTAACCAGTTCCATTGTGCCTAAGGAGCAGAGCTGTTTACCAGAGTCTTCATCCCAGAGTTTTAGGTCATCTTTTAGATATGCTGTGCCCAGGTCACTGACCAATTTTAAGATAAAATGCTGGGACCTTAAACTTGACTCAATATTCTACGGAAAGCCACTGCAGAGACAGAACAGGATTGATGCGCTCACAGTAGCCCATGTTGCTGAGATGTGCTGCAGCATTCTGTAGCAGCTGGAGTTTTCTTCAGGCTGATGGCTTCATGCCCAGGTGTACTGCATTGCTATAGTCCAGATGGGAGTTGATGAAAGTGTATAACTGAGGCCAGGTCATCATCCACCAGGATGGGATAGATTCTCAGGTCAACCAGAGGGCTTTCTTCTGCCCCCAGCATAATCTCTGCCTTGCTTTGGTTGAGCTTCCACCAGCTGTTCTCCATCTATAAGCAGGATCTCATCTAAGCAATGGACCATCTTTGTGGTAGCAGCATGATCATATGTGCTGAAAGATAAGTAGAGCTGTCTCTCATCTATATCCTGCTGGCACTTGAGTACACCTCATCTTATCAGTTCACCTAGTGGCTGCATGCAGATGCTGAATAGGACTAGAGAGCTACTGATCCTTGTGAAATTCCACAAGCGAAGAATCTAGTGCTACAGGTCCAGTTTCCCACTACTGCTCTTTGGGTGGGACTCAGAGCAGTTTGGCACATTCATCCGGACCACTGCCACCTCTCTCAATTGGGATCAGCAGTACCTCATGGTCAAATGCTGCTGAGAGGTCCAAGAGAATGAGAATGGATGTTTCCCACCAACTTCATCTTCTCCCCCAACCCCCACAAGCTCCTAGCAGAAGCTAACATTAAAATGATGTGCTGACAAGATGTGTCATAATAAATTGAGACTGGAATAGAAATCTCTCCACACAATTCAGAGATATTCCAAGAATCCTATTTTAAAAGGTGGATGACTTTTTAAAAACGGAATTTTACTTAGGTATTTACCAAATCAAAATCAGAATTGTTAACACTTACTGGATGGTAGTTCCTTTCCAAAAGAAAAAAAGACAACTAGAATGAGACAGCGGTTTTAAAAAGTAAATTTATATTTAGAGCACCATTGCCTACCACATTCTGAAGGTACTTGGAGCATAGTAAGAGATGAAACAGATTTACACAAAAACAACAAAGGTCCAAAGATGCTGTAAAGGTCAGCATGGCATAGCCGAAGAAAAAAATGCAGGTTGACAGATTATTGAAAGAATAAATTGAAAAACATTGACATTTAAGTATGAACCTAAACTTGAGAAATATATAGCATGAAGGGGGAGTTCCAAAGATTTGTCTCTGCAATTTCAACAGTAAATTTTCTCACTTTACAAGTAAAGGGACGGACTTAGTGCTCAATCCTTCTAATTTCTCATTAATTTGGGAGGGGGGGAATTTTTGCTTCACAAATTTATACTTGATGGTGCAGAAGCCATATTTATATGGCACCACAATGATAGCTGCTGGCTGGGGCAATAAGAGAAAAACGAGAAAATGTGGAGACAGCCCACAATCAGGGGGGGTCTGAAAATTGTCTATATTTTGGCATGTGAAAAACAAGCAGGAATTAAATAGCCAGTACCTCCAAACAGCAGAATCCTATGAAAACAAAACGAACTATTGAACACGAATTTCAGCTGATGCTTGATTTAACACCATTGCATGACCTTGCAACACTGCTGTTACCTATTTTAAAAGGAGTGTCTTTCAAGAAAACAAAGCTGCTAATAGGAAATAGCTCCCCCTGGCATTCACAAAGAAAATCAAGTAAAAAAGCAAAAGCTTTTCACAATATCCTTCCTTAACTTGTCAAGCTCTGTTAAACCCATAGAATGCTACAATTTGTGGAATGATTCAGTGGAGCCAGACATGAGGCTGAATACATTTCTATCTGTTACCAATATATACTCTGTACACTTGTGTGTGGTTTGAATCACTGCAGTGCTAACAGGAGAAAAACGCAGTAATAACTTCAAAAATTCAGGAAAAAAATTAACTGTAAAATCCTCATTGAACATTACATCCACCACAATCTCTCACCAACAAGAGGATAACTATACAGTCCCTGAAATTCAATCACCAGATAGCAATCAAGTCAGCAGACAAAGGGAGTGCCATTGCAGTCCTTAACTGTGATGACTGCGTCATGAAGGCCAGCAAACACTCTGACTCCATGCATCTGAAGAAGTGGGTTTTTTACCCATGAAAGCTTATGCCCAAATAAATCTGTTAGTCTTTAAGATGCCACCAGACTCCTCATTGTTTTTGCACCGACTATAAAGAACTCAAATACAACCCCACACCACAGTTCACCCAGTAATTTAAGGATACCATCAAATCCTTCCCCAAACTCCTCCCAGAGAAACTCTGCAACCTCATCCCCCACAACTTCTACATGCTTCCCAAGACACCCAAACAAGGAAACCCAGGCAGACCCATCATACCTGACACAGCACTCTTACTGAAGGAATACTTGGGCCTGGTCTACACTACGATTTTAGGTCGAATTTAGCAGCGTTACCGCAATTTAAGCCTGGACCCGTCCACACGACGTTTTTTCAACTTAAAGGGCTCTTTAAATCGATTTCTTTAATCCACCTCCGATGAGGGGATTAGCGCTGAAACCGGCCTTTCCCGGTCGGATTTGGGGTAGTGTGGATGCAATTCGACAGTATTGGCCTCCGGGAGCTATCCCACAGTGCTCCATTGTGACCGCTCTGGACAGCACTCTCAACTCAGATGCACTGGCCAGGTAGACAGGAAAAGGCCTGCAAAATTTTGAATTTCCTGTTTGCCCAGCGTGGTGGAGAGCACAGGTGAACACGCAGAGCTCATCAGTACAGGTAACCATGATGGAGTCCCAGGATCGCAAAAGAGCTCCATCATGGAGCTAACGGGAGGTACGGGATCTGCTCGCCATATGGGGAGACGAATCAGTGCTAGCCGAACTCTGTTGCAGTAAACGAAATGCCAAAACGTTAGAAAAAGTCTCAAAGGACATGAAGGACAGAGGCCATAACAGGGACGCACAGCAATGCCGCGTGAAAATTAAGGAGCTAAGGCAAGCCTACCACAAAACCAGAGAGGCAAATGGAAGGTCCGGGGCAGAGCCGCAGACATGCCGCTTCTACGCTGAGCTGCATGCCATGCTAGGGGGTGCAGCCACCATTACCTCAACCCTGTGCTTTGACTCCGTCAATGGAGAATCACGAAACACGGAAGCGGGTTTTGGGGACGAGGAAGATGATGATGAAGACATTGAAGATAGCTCACAGCAAGGAAGCGGAGAAACCGGTTTTGCAACAGCCAGGATATGTTTTTCACCCTGGACCTGGAACCAGTAACCCCCAAACTCACCCAAGGCGTGCTCCCAGACCCTAAGGGCACACAAGGCACCTCTGGTGAGTGTACCTTTGTAAATATTACACATGGTTTAAAAGCAAGCGTGTTTAATGATTAATTCTCCCTGGCATTCGCGGCCAGTACAGCTACTGGAAAAGTCTGTTAATGTGTATGGGGATGAAGCGGAAGTCCTCCAGGGACATCTCCAGAAAGCTCTCCTTGATGTACTCCCAAAGCCTTTGCAAAAGGTTTCTGGGGAGAGCTGCCTTATTCTGTCCGCCATGGTAGGACACTTTACCACACCAGGCCAGTAGTACGTAGTCTGGAAATCGTTGCATAACAAAGCATGGCAGCGTATGGTCCTGGTGTTTGCTGGCGTGCAGACAACATCCATTCCTTATCTCTCTTTGTTATCCTCAGGAGAGTGATATCATTCACGGTCACCTGGTTGAAATGGGGTGATTTTATTAAGGGGACATTCAGAGGTGCCCGTTCCTGCTCGGCTGAACAGAAATGTTCCCCGCTGTTAGCCACGCAGTGGGGGGGAGGGGTGAAGTGATCATCCCAGAGAATTGTGTGTGTGTGTGTGGGAGGGGGTAGTTGGGTTTGTGCTGCATGTTAACCTGGAAACCGCAGCCCCTCCTTTTACATTGCAAACCCATTTTAAATGGCCAACCCAACGGGTCCTTGGTATGGGAAATGAGGGTGCTGCTGTTTGAAACCATTCCCACATGTTATGAAGGTTAAAAAAAGCCAAAAGACTGTGGCTTACCATGGCTGCCTGCAAGCCGAATTCTGTTGCCTGGCACTGCGTGAGTGATCTCTCACACCAAACTGGCAGACCCTCAATATAAGAGGGAAAATGCAACTTTGTAACGAAAGCACATGTGCTGTGTAATGTGAACAGCAAGATTTAACGTGAAAGAGTGTACCCATTGTTCTCTAAAATGTATCTTTTTTAACCACCTCTCCCTTCTCCTCCACCAGCTGCAAATGTTTCTCCTTCGCAGAGGCTAGTGAAGATTAGAAGGCAAAAAAGGCGCACTCGGGATGACATGTTCTCGGAGCTCCAGATGTCCTCCCACGCTGACAGAGCACAGCAGACTGTGTGGAGGCAGACAATGTCAGAGTGCAGAAAAGCACAATATGAACGCGAGGAGAGATGGCGGGCTGAATTGCGGGCTGAAGAGAGCAAGTGGCGGGCTGAAGAGGATAGGTGGCGTCAGCATGCTGACAGAAGGCAAGAGTCGATGCTCCAGCTGCTGGAGCATCAAACTGATATGCTCCAGCGTATGGTTGAGCTGCAGGAAAGGCAGCAGGACCACAGACCACCGCTACAGCCCCTGTGTAACCAACAGCCCTCCTCCCCAAGTTCCATTGCCTCCTCACCCAGACGCCCAAGAACACGGTGGGGGGGCTCCGGCCACCCAGCCACTCCACCCTAGAGGATTGCCCAAGCAACAGAAGGCTGGCCTTCAATAAGTTTTAAAGTGCAGTGTGTCCTTGTCTTTATTTCCTCCCCCACCCCACCCGGCGCTTCCCTCCTCCTCCACCCCTCCCGGGCTACCTTGGCAGTTATCCCCCTATTTGTGTGATGAATTAATAAAGAATGCATGAATGTGAAGTAACAATGACTTTATTGCCTCTGCAAGCGGTGATTGAAGGGGGGAGAGGAGGGTGGTTAGCTTACAGTGAAGTAGAGTGAACCGGGGGTGGGGGGGGTCATCAAGGAGAAACAAACAGAAGTTTCACACTGTAGCCTGACCAGTCATGAAACTGGTTTTCAAAGCTTCTCTGATGCGCACCGCGCCCTGCTGTGCTCTTCTAACCGTCCTGGTGTCTGGCTGCGCGTAATCAGCGGCCAGGCGATTTGCCTCAACCTCCCACCCCGCCATAAATGTCTCCCCCTTACTCTCACAGATATTGTGGAGCGCACAGCAAGCAGTAATAATGGGAATATTGGTTTCGCTGAGGTCTAGCCGAGTCAGTAAACTGCGCCAGCGCGCTTTTAAACGTCCAAATGCACATTCTACCACCATTCAGCACTTGCTCAGCCTATAGTTGAACAGGTCCTGACTACTGTCCAGGCTGCCTGTGTATGGCTTCATGAGCCATGGCATTAAGGGGTAGGCTGGGTCCCCAAGGATAACTATAGGCATTTCAACATCCCCAACGGTTATTTTCTGGTCTGGGAAGAAAGTCCCTTCCTGCAGCTTTTGAAACAGACCAGAGTTCCTGAAGACGCGAGCATCATGTACCTTTCCCGGCCATGCCACGTTGATGTTCGTGAAACGTCCCTTGTGATCCACCAGTGCTTGCAGCAGCATTGAAAAGTACCCCTTGCGGTTTATGTACTTGCTGGCTTGGTGCTCTGGTGCCAAGATAGGGATATGGGTTCCGTCTATTGCCCCACCACACTTAGGGAATCCCATTGCAGCAAAGCCATCCACTATGACCTGCACGTTTCCCAGAGTCACTACCCTTGATACCAGCAGCTCTTTGATTGCGTTGGCTACTTGGATCACAGCAGCCCCCACAGTAGATTTACCCACTCCAAATTGATTCCCGACTGACCGGTAGCTGTCTGGCGTTGCAAGCTTCCACAGGGCTATCGCCACTCGCTTCTCAACTGTGAGGGCTGCTCTCATCTTGGTATTCTGGCGCTTCAGGGCAGGGGAAAGCAACTCACAAAGTTCCATGAAAGTGCCCTTACGCATGCGAAAGTTTCGCAGCCACTGGGAATCGTCCCACACCTGCAATACTATGCGGTCCCACTAGTCTGTGCTTGTTTCTCTGGCCCAGAATCGGTGTTCCACGGCATGAACCTGCCCCATTAACACCATGATTTGCACATTGCTGGGGCCCATACTTTGTGAGAGGTCTATGTCCATGTCTATTTCCTCATCACTCTCGTCGCCGCGCTGCCGTCGCCTCCTCGCCTGGTTTTGCCTTGGCAGGTTCTGGTCCTGCATATACTCCAGGATAATGCGCGTGGTGTTTAAAGTGCTCATAATTGCCGCGGTGATCTGAGCGGGCTCCATGATCCCAGTGCTATGGCGTCTGGGCTGAAAAAAGGCGCGAAACGATTGTCTGCTGTTGCTTTCACGGCAGGGAGGGAGGAAGGGTGGGGCCTGATGATATGTACCCAGAATCACCCGCGACACTGTTTTTGCCCCATCAGGCATTGGGACCTCAACCCAGAATTCCAATGGGCAGCAGAGACTGCGGGAACTGTGGGATAGCTACCAGAGTACAACGCTCCGGAAGTCGACGCTAGACTCGGTACTGTGGATGCGGTCCGCCAACTTAATGCACTTAGAGCATTTTGTGTGGAGACACACACAATCGACCTTATAAAAACGATTTCTAAACAACCGACTTCTATAAATTCGACCTAATTTCGTAGCGTAGACATACCCTCAGAAAAGGCCAGCTTCCTCCAAGACTCTACAAACTTCATCCAGAGACTCTACATCAACAGCCTCCCCCAAAACATCATGCTTGCCACCATGGAGGTCATCTCCCTGCACACCACCATTCTTCACTATGACTGCATCACTGCCTGACTCAAAAATCTACAAGATAACGTACAACACTCAGAAATCAACCCTAACCATATCACCAACTCATCCATTTCATCCTCACCTGCAACAACTTTACATTTAACAAACACTTTGTCCAACTTGTGTGTAACTCAGTCTGGTTCCCAGACCTGAAGAGCAACTCTGTGAATCTCGAAAATTTGTCCCTTCCACCAGCAGAAGCTGGTCCAATAAAAAGATATTACCTCACCCAACTTGTCTCTTAGAGGGTACGTCTACACTACCCCCTGGATCGGCAGGTAGCGATTGATCTATCGGGGATCGATTTATCGCGTGTAGTGTAGATGCGATAAATCGATCCCCGATCACTCTCCCGTCGACTGCTGAACTCCAGCTCTGCGAGAGGCGGAAGCAAAGTCGACGGGGGAGCGGTGGCTGTCGATCCCGTGCCGCGAGGGTGCGAAGTAAGTGATTTTAAATCGATCTAATATACGTCTACTTCAGCTACGCTATTCTCATAGCTGAAGTTGCGTATCTTAGGTCGATCCCCCCCAGTGTAGACCAGCCCAGAAATTCAGTCCATTTTCTTGTTTGACCAGGAGGCAACAGGCTCAAAGCATTGTGAGAGCCAGCCGCTACCTCAGAAAGTTTTCCACTTAGCTCAGAAAAAGCTAAAGTTCCAATTTCTGTGGTCCAGAGAATAGAGGGAAGTAAAAACTTCAAATACTTGTGTCCATTAACTCATCTTTTTATCAATGAGATGTGTTTAAAAACTCCTTTTCAAATATTTGTATAGCAGTCTTTTTAACATTATGTATTCACAAAGGCACAGGAGCTCCACAAACTCTGAATTAGACTGAACTTACAGAAGTCATTTTATAAATAAATGTAAACGATGGCTATCAAAACCTTTCAATTTTGATATTCCATACATAACTGCCAAAATATTAAGGACTATAATTCTCAGTAAAACTGCTTTATTTTGTCCTTCAAAAATATATTATGCAAATACATCATACATTTATGAACATTTGACCAGAACAGTTGTGCAAAATCCCTATCTTACTGATGTTAAGCAGCTACTGAACTCAGCTACATTGTGCTTTACACAACTGTTCCCAATGAACAAGTCATATTTCTGAAAATTGTTCTACAAATTAATCTACAGCCAATACCAAAAAAAAAAAAAAAAAAAAAAAAGGTGTGCAGTTAACAGTCGGTTTTCTCTATTAGTTTTCAAAACCATAATATAAACACCACTCAAATTACCACAAGGTGGCAGACTGAGCCATCTATATCCTTCAGAAAGTTCAGAGATAAATACTCCCCCCCCCCCCCGACACACGGTTCTCCATCGGTTTTCCAATTAGAAGTGCGTGTATAGAGCTAGCAAGAAGAGTCAGCTTTGCTTTTGTTCCCATTGGAAATAAAATCACAGTTTACATAGCTATTTCTGTATTCTGCCAGAACTAAGACTTACTGCACAAAGGCACTGACAAGGCATCAGATATCTTCTCACCTTGGTTCTGGGATTTTATTCACTCAGAGCATGTCTGAATGACTGCAGTAAGATTGCAAACTTCACCTGAGTTGACTATAATGATTCAAGTCCCAACCCCAACCCCTATCCCCATGTTTTGGCAACAGTTAAAATAATTTCAGTCGAGACCCCAGAAACAAAAGTAATTTTGAATTTAAAAGAACATTTAATTGTTTATATACTACTTTAGATCAAGTAATAGGCAGGAGAGATTGAGGACTGGTCTACACACAAAGTTGTACTGATATAACTAAAGGTATGATTTTATATCCATTCAGTTACATCAGTTTAAGTGTGTGTATCAACATTCTTGTATCAGTTTAAGGCTAGCTCTATACTACAAAGTTTTTCTAGCATAACTATCTCCGCTAGGAGTTTAAGAAAACACACCACAAAAATCAGTACTTATGATAGCAAAACCCCCGTGTAGATGCAACTATACCTATAGAAGAGTGTTTACGTCACCTTAGCTAATGTCATTTGGGGAGGTGACACAGCTGTGTCAGCATAAGAATTCTTTCTGCCAGCTTATGCTGTGTCTACTCTAGGGGGTTCTGCAGGCACAGCTATAAAGGCAAAGGCTCTGCAGTGTGAACAAGCCCTATATCTGGCTTCTACCAGCTTAGCGGTACACATTAAACAAAAAAGCCAGGATTAAACCAATATAAAAGTGTCCACTGAGAACAGGGCCGGCTCTAACTTTTTTGCCGCCCCAAGCAACAACAAAAAAGCGCTGCCCCGCCGTAACAGCCCCCCCCAGCGCCACCCCGCCCCGCCGAACCCCTCCCCCGCCCCCGCCGCGCTGCCGAACACCCCCCGCAGAGCGCCGCGCTGCCGAACCCCGCCCCCCGCAGAGCGCCGCGCTGCCGAAAGCCCCCGAGCGCCGCGCTGCCGAACACCCCCACCCCCCCCGTGGAGCGCCGCGCTGCCGAAACCAGCCCCGTGCCAAGCACCGCCGAACACCCCCCACCAAGCGCCGCGCTGCCGAAACCACCCCCGCGCGGAGCACCGCCAAACACCCCCCGCCGAGTGCCGCGCTGCCGAAACCACCCCCGCGCGGAGCACCGCCAAACACCCCCCGCCGAGTGCCGCGCTGCCGAAACCACCCCCGCGCGGAGCACCGCCAGACACCCCCCGCCGAGTGCCGCGCCGCCGAACATCCCCGCCCTGCGTGGAGCGCCGCGCCGCCAAACAACCCCGCCCCGCGGGGAGCGCCGCCGAACATCCCCGCCCCGCGGGGAGCGCCGCGCCGCCGAACATCCCCGCGGAGCGCCACGCCGCCCAACATCCCCGCGGAGCGCCACGCTGCCGAACCCCCCCCCCCACGCGGAACACCGCCAAACGCCCCCCGCCGCCGAGCACCGCGCTGCCGAACCCCTCCCCGCGGAGCGCCGCGCTGCCGAACACTCCCCGCCGAGCGCCGCACCGCCGAACACTCCCCGCCGAGCGCTGCACCACCGGAACCCCCCGCCGAGCGCTGCACCACCGGAACCCCCCGCCGAGCGCCGCGCTGGCCCCCGCCACCCCAAAATTGGCCGCCCCTTACCAGGTGCCGCCCCAAGCACATGCTTGGTTGGCTGGTGCCTGGAGCCGGCCCTGACTGAGAAACATGCACGAGTTTAACTAAACTGTGTTAAAGAGTCCTGACACAAGAGAGTGCATAAGGTGCAGGAGTTGCCATCCTACAGAACTGGGCAAAGATATGCCATAAATATACTGTTATTGGGCTGTGTGCCCCGACCTCAACAGCTCACACCAAAGAAAAGCTACCCTCTCTACTGTATGTGCAAAAATTGCAAAGCAATACTGGTTTCCATTCCTGCCTGTGGCAGGATGTGAAACTGCTGTCCTAGCTGAATTTTTTGTCCTTGCTACAGTAAATCAAAATGCTTCCTTCTAAGAAATTCAATGCTCTATTGCAAAGACAAAACATACTCCTTTCTTTGCAAGGGTAATGTCAACTATCAATAGAGGAGCAAGAATGAAGTTTCCCACATGACAGTTATTCTTTTTATTTCAATTTACGGCATAAAAATGGATTACAAGCTTATTTTCTTTTCCATCAAGATCTGGGGGAGGTAAGGAACCACAAATTCCAAACCACCTTCTGTTGCGCTAAATGCATTATTTCCAAAGTAGGGGTATGGTTTCTATTTTTCAACCTAGTTAACTGATTGCCCATTAACTTGAGTTAGCTAATACCTTTGTAAATGCTAATCCTTACTTTGTCTTCACTAGGGAAAAAAATATTTTAACCAATATTAAGATACCACATGTTAAAATCCTAGTGAAAACAAGGCTGTTGAAGTTTAGGGTAGAACTTCAACAGCTTTGCTTTCACTCGGATTTTAACACGTGGTAGCTTAATATGGGTTTAAAATACACTTTTTTCTTCTGGTGAAGACAGCTTGTGTGTCTTGGAACAAATGTCTATGCAGTATCTAGATTAGCATTTGCAAAGGTGTAGGTTAACTCACTCGATTTAATGTGCAATCAACTCAAGTTAAAACAGGTGAAAAAATAGCCCAGAGGGAATGCGCTACAATTACTAGAACCCCTCATCACCACACACACATATACTGGAAGTACAAGAGTGCCTACTCTCAATTTCCCAGCAAACAAAACTTTTACACCTAAACTGGCCTAGTCATGTGCATAACACCCTCTTAGTATGCTGCAAATGTCACCTTAGGATGACAACTATGGTATATATATACACACACACACACACACACACACACACACAGCTGCCACTCAAACACTCTTAACAGTTCTTAAATAGTGAGCTATAACAAAACAAGGGGGGGGTGGAGGGTGCTAAGAGTTTGTCACGTATGTTTTGTTTTTTTACATGTCATGGTTCAATCCCAGATTCTTCTAACTCTTTCTGCCAAGGTAGATATCTACTGAGTTCAATAAAGTACTGGGTTTTTCAGACAAATCATGAAAAGCTTCAACAGTAGCTTTTTGTTCAAGTTGGGGGTTCTCCCAATGCTCTTGGAGAAAAGAGTTGCCTCTCCCCTACCGCTGTACTCCACTCCATAGGTGGCTGTCTTGAAGTGTTACTCTAAACTGGTTGAAAGTATTGACTTTATGTATGAGTAATACTATAGCCCACAGACACACAGAGGACCAACTGCTGGCAGTTAAGAGAGTTATGGTCTGTTTTTGGAGCTGAATACCCAGGGTTCTAGGTAACTCAAGTATATACATGTGCACAATTTAGTCAATTGTCTGCAGCATGTGGATTCTTTACAGCTCATATGGACCAACAAACTGTGTTAAAAAATGTTTTATAAATGCATTTTATTGTTGTATTGTAGTTTCCTTGTCCTCCTCCAATTCCTGGTTATAAGTCTCTCCAAACATAACATTTTAATTAACTTGGACAGTAATTTGCAAAAATTTGCAGCTGGGTTGTTTAAATATTTGTGTGGGAGGAAGACTGTGAGGGAGACAGTAGAAAAAGATACAATGTAAAGTCCCAACCTACTTGACAGATCAGCACATTTTAGATTTTGTATACGAGTAAATATAGACAGCAGATTAAAGCATGAATCAGATGATGTACTATTTTATTAACTCTAAGAAGGTTGAACAAGTTTAAAAATTACCAGTCATTATAAGTACAAGAAATATTAACTATTACAAATTTTGTTTAGAGAAACATTGTATAGCGATATATTCATCAAATGTTTCTATTTGGCAGGAGATTACATCATTCACATCAAAATTTACACCAGGGCCTACTAAGACCTTACATATCTTGAAAAATGAGAGAGGCAGGGTGGGTGAGGTAATATCTTTTATTGAACCAACTTCTGTTGGTGAAAGAGAAAAGCTTTGCCACCTGAAATAGCAACTTCCCTCACCCATCTGTCTCTCTAATATCCTAGGAGCAACATGGCTGAAACAACATTGCAAATATCTTGCAAAACTCATCTGGAAAGGCATCACATCACAGAATGAAACTTCTTTACACCTCCCAGGGCACGTTTCTGTGATTTGTCTTAAACAGAATGGCAGTTCTGTCTTCAATCACATATAAACCCAGGTAAGTCTCCAACTTTTTAATATTAAAAAGATCAAGTGTAATGGATTTTGTGAGCAAATGCTGAGTATTGCATAGTAACAACATATTTGTCATACACCACATATATATTTGAGGCATTGGATTTTTCCATAACAATAACTTCCTTTTTTTTTTTTAAATTCTCCACTTCAAGTGTGACATAGCTGCTAGGGCAGAATCCATTTGAGGAACTAAGAGGCAGAAGGACAAACAAAAAAATTCCACTCAATCCTATTAAAAGCCTTTTCTACATCAAAGGTAACAAGAAAAATGGATGCCCTTTTGATAAGGTGATATGAATTATTTTAAGTATGTTTGGACTTTCGATCTTTTCCCATCCTTACTGAACATAGTTTGATCCAGACATAAACAGACTGGCAGAATGGACCGCAAACAGGTGGCTAATATTTTTGCTAGGAACATTAGATTATGGCTCACCAATAACATACACCTGTAAGGTCCACAAGAGGCAGTATTTTTTCCCTAACCTCAGGGATAAATACAACAGTAGTTTTCATAAACTGAGGAAATTCCTGCCCCAATAGAAGAGCATTAGAGGTATCTGCTAAACAGCCTGCTAAGAGCTCCTTAAATATCTTTCACGGTTCAGTTGGCAAGGCATCAGACCTTCCTGGAATTCTGCCATTCTTCGTTTGCGCTATTGCCTCTAGAATCTCCCTCATTTCTTCATCTAAAGTATCTTTACCACTCATATCTCTGGCAAGCCTATACTTCTACATATTTTTCAATTACCTCAAGAGCTTGGAGTTTCTGAAGTGTACAGATCACTATAGCATATTTAATTAGGATATGTTATCATTGCTTATTTTTATCAAGCAGAATAATTCATTGCTCTCGGCTGCCTTTAAACTTTCAAGACAAATAATTGTGTGTTTTTCATAAAAATTCTTTTTCGGTAGCGCTTGTTATCAGCACACTCATTTTCCCCAGTATTATCCAACTGATTTTTTTTTGACCCTGCAGTTTTAAGAGTTTGTTTTGAATCCTTGAGCTCATGTCTACTTTTAATTTCCAGCTGACCCCTTCATATTGCTTTACACCTCCCACAGAAACCTCTTTATATGGTCTTTATCATTTTTTTTAATGTAATGAATAATTTAAAATTGGGACAAATATTTGGTTGCAGCAAAGAAGCAAACAATTCATTCTTCAAAAAGATGATCTTTGAGTCCCAAAGCCAACTATTGAATATTACTTCCAAATGGGCAGGCTCTGACCATGTAATACTGCCAATTTCTATAGAGCTTGCCCACTTTGTTAAGGATTTAGAAATTAAGATTAAATATGTTCTAGTATATCAATGATATGGTGTAAATAGATAGCCTCATTCTCCTGTGCAATTTTCTCCAACAGTCAGAGACTAAACTCCTGGGATAAAGAGGTTAATGCAGTTGTTTCCCTATCTATTTTCTCTTTTTAGTTCAGATCTGTCCTAAAACCATAGCATTTTTACATATTTAAATTTTACATTTAAACATAGGGATTGTGTTACGTAAACAGGCAATTTATCACACTATGTCCTTTAAACAGCATGGTGTATGTCTACACTAGATGTTTTTATCTTGAATGAATCAATTGCCCATAAAGTCAGTTAACACCTTTATAAAGACTAATGTGAATTAATCCCTAAATATTTGTTCCAAGAAACAATCATTTATAGTTTACCCTAGACTGACCCCACAGACAAGCCACAAAGTGTTTTATGTCTGGTGTAGACATACCCAGAGTAGTAACAGCAATACGAGTGCAATGTACTCCAGAATGCTCTTCTGCACAGATAGCATAGAGGAAGGAGGACTGACTGACTCAGTTACAGGGGCATAAAGTGGGGGAGGGGCACTCATCTGCACAACAAAACAGTGCTTCAGCCTGTTTATAGGGACACAACCATCTGTTAGCCTGTTGGCAGGAGTGAAATACTATTAGCTGCCATTGTCAGCAACAGTATATAAGCCATGTCTAAGCCAACCGCATCTTAACTTGTCACATTCTATTAACATGTTAATACAGTTAGTACCCGAGGAGTCCAAGCTTTCGTTTAAGGCCAGACCCTACACAGATTCAGAATATTTTATATTTTATTCATTTCTTTACAGCCAAATTCTGCATTAATTCACACTGCCTGCAATCCAAATGCTTCAATGCATTGCAGAAGTTGTAAGTCGTCATCGGAAATTTGGCTCTTAAAATTTGAAAGAGAAAATACTTACCAAATACATCAAAACTTTTTTTTTTTAAATTCAATGTTTTAAAATTAACCACTTGGAAATAGTCGTGTAAAATTATAAACTCTTCAGAGCAAGAGTTGTTCTTATTTTAGCCTGCAACTAACTATGTAAATACAAAGAGCTATGAAAACATCTAAAAGTAATAAAACGAAATATTTCTGCAGTAGGTACAAAAAATCAAATTGCTAAAATTTTGAACAGTCATCTACGATAATATCTAAATTAGGAAGTATACAAGTACAAGTAAAAACATTTTAGCTAAGCTGTGCAATAAAGCACTCAAACATTTTAGTACAAAAGTCAAATATAAACAAAACAGAGGCCAAAATGGTCACATGTATGAAAATGTGCCAAATATTCTGCACAGCTAGTATTTTGCAAATACAGTCTCTTAAATCAAATCATAAAAGATGTTGAGTATACATTTTTTCTGAGAGATTTTCTTTTAAACACTTATTTGTAACAAATGTTTCAAAATAAGTTATAATTAAAATTGAAATAAAATATATAAAATAATTACAAGCTACTGGTAGAGAAACAAAACTACACATGTAAACTGGAACTGTTAACTGTTCATACTGATTTAACTCAGTCACAGGATGTAAACCTTGTTGTATCACTTCTGTGCCGCAGCATTCATCCAGCACTTCTCTTGTGTAAGTTTGACGCCAATAATGCTGTGGCCCAATGCTGTAAAATGTACAAACTACCGGAACCACGTGATACTATGTTGAATGTGAGTTGTCCCTGTCTTCATTGACTGTAAGGCCATGGTCAACGTCATGCTAGGTCACTGGTTCTCAAACTGGGGGTCACGACCCCTCAGGGGGTTATGACATGGTTATGTGGGGGTCATGAGTTGCGAGCTCCAGCCCCGGCCAAAGGCACGGGGCTGCAAGCCTCCCTGCTTCCTCCCAGTGTAGGAACAAGAGATGACACAGATACTGCTCACCCCCAAAAAACTTCCTCCGCGCCCCCCTAAAGAGCTGTGAGGGAGGAAGCAAGGAACACCACCAGGGCTCCCTGCATCCAGGTCACTTTTCCTACCTAGGCTGTGCTGTGAGGCGAGCAAAAGGAGCACAGTTGCCAACTTTCACGCAGTAAATAAGCACTCCGACTTTCACAATCAGCCAAAAATCAAGCTAATCCCATTTCAAAACAAGGCCAAAACAAGCCAATCCTTAAGAACCCCAACACTCTGTGACTAGATCCCCCCAGTATGCAGTCTGGGATTGTGGTTGGCCCGCCTTGCCCCTGCTTACTGGGAAATGATTAAAAAAAAAGAAGCAGCAAGCTTCTGGCCAACACTAGCCAACAAGCAACTCACAAGCCAATTGAGCCAAAATGAGCCCAATTTCTGCACTTTCTTTGCAGGTATGGTATGTCTGATCAGGAGTTGCTGCTCTCTGCCCTCCCCTTACACAGCCAGGTGGGGAAAGGGACCTGGATGCAGGGAGCCCAGATATTGCACTCTCCCCTTACACAGGCCACGGGGGGGAGCGAGAAGCAATACCAGCGCCTCTGTGCATGCAGGTCAGTTTCCCCCCATGGGCACGGGGAGCCCATGGGGGACAGGGGTGAAGTGGGCACCCACATTTATATATAAACATATGCTTTTAATGTCTAATGCTGGGGGTGTCACACTCAGAGGCTTGCTATGTGAAAGGGGTCACCAATATAAAAAGTTTGAGAACCACTGAGTTAGGTAATGCAACTTTGAGTAGCCATGTTCTAACTCAATGCAGTCTTCTAGTAAAGACAACCATTTGATGACAACTGTGTTCAGAACTGATAACATTTCATAGGGTTTTGTCTGAGTAGGGTAAAATGCGGGTTTTCATTTTTTAAACATATTTTAAGCCAGCATAATTAGGGTATATCTATAATGCCAAAAAAAAAAAAAAAAAAAGCACACCACCACCACGACCTGCAAGAAATGAGAGCCTTGATTAACTGACTCAGGCTTAACACGGGGCTCATGCTGAGGGGCTAAAAATAGCAGCGTCGGCATTCGGACTCAGGTTGGAGCCCAGGCTCTGAAACCTGGTGAGCGGGAGGGTCTTGGAGCCTGGTCCCTTCCTCTAAGACTCACTGCCACGGAGGAGTCTTTGCAGCATAGACATATGCTAACTCCAGTTAGAAGTGCTTAAGCACAACTTGCCTGTCCATAAGTGAAGGTTCCTTACCTATAACTGACATGTCTGGTCCCAATCTGTATTCCTCTGAGGGGGTTACGCCTGTGCACCATGCGTCCAGAGCTGGAGAATTTAAAAGTAGTAGTGTCCGTTGGTCCGCACATGCACCCTGACTCACCTCATGGTTTCATATGAAGCGATAAAGGACGGGACAAACCAAACGCATCTCCAGTTCCTTCTCCACCACAAAGGGGAAGGAGGGCGGGAAGTGGAATACAGATAGGGACCACACATCTCAAAGAACCTCCAATTACAAGTAAGTAACCTCCTCTTCTTTAAGTGATGGTCCCTACTGTATTCCACTGAAGGTGATTAGCAAGTAGTATCTAATTCAGCAAAGGGTGCAAGGATGAAGATGGGAGGGCACAGCGGAGGACAGCCGCACCAAAGGAGGCAACCACCGCCTAGTCTTGCACCAAGACATAATGCGTAGCAAAGGTGTGTTCTGAACTCCATGTGGCCGCTCTACATATCTCCTGGACAAGCATTCTGCAGGGAGGCCATGGTTGAAGCTTGGATTCTCATGGAATGGCCTCTCTCATCAGAGGGCCCAGGCAGGCCAGATAATTGATAGAGTGTAATGTACCCCAAAATACACATGGAGAGTCTCTGTGTGGCTATAAAAACTAACTATATATAATTATACTCTTTTAAAAGGTGTGTCACATTCAAGAGGACACTAATAGTTCTGACCCAGACCATGCGGTGGTGAGAAGGAACTGGAGACAGGGTTGGTCCGCCCCCTCTATCACCTCGGATGAAACCCTGAGGTGAGTCGGACACGACTACTTTCAAATTTTCCCACAGCAGATGCATGGTGCACATGCGTAAACCCCTCAGTGGAATACAATAGGTACCATCACTCAAAGAACAGAGAGTTTTAGAATGTGTTAACCAATATGTTCATTTTATCGTGATCAAGACAAACCTATAATGTGGACCTTTGAATGAAGTTTCACATAGTTTATGATGAAATATGACTCCACTATAAGCAGGCTTCACAGTGCTAATCCACTTGGAAATCAGCATTTATCACCCAGCAGATAGGTTACAATGCTGCATTCCAAGATGATTATTCACCTCCTCTGCTTTAGTTAAGCAAACTAGAAGGGAATAGGAAAGTTGCAATTACCCTGTTAGAGATATTGTATCAAACAATCCTGGGTTCTTTGTTTTGCTGCAGCTGTTCCCAGCAGAAAATGAAAATGGGGCCTTCCAGAGACCCTAACTTTGCACAAATACCAGTGCCTTTAGTTTCAGACACAGACATCTGTGGATGCCGTTATAGGAGACTTGGGGATGGACAGGAAGAAAGGTGGTCTTTCACCAAATAAACCTTCTTGTGCTATAATAAAACTCTGTTCACAGTTAGCTTTTTTGACAAAAATTAAGTAGATACCACTGTATGTTTATTTTATTACATTTACTCAATGTTTTTCTAATGCAAACCAGAGGAAAAAACATCTACTTCTGTTTTGTGTTAAGTCTCACCAGGTAATGTACAAGCGACTAAGAATTAGCAGACATTACTAGTTTCTCAAAACCATTTTTCAATCTCACCAGCACAACCTGTTCAAATAGGAGAGTGCTACTGGAAGGTTTAATGATCTACCCACACAAGCAGATTTTAAACATTCAAAACAACACAATTGATTCAATATATCATGCTGCTGCTAAAGCTTTTAACAGAATAAAAACGAAATTAAGACATTCATGATTATAATGATCCCATAAGATGGGGGATAAATGTGAAAAGGCTAGATGGGAAATTAAAGCCTGCCACCTCTTACACTCAGCAAAAAGCTAATGAACAGAGAAAATTATAGGGTGCAGTTGTGCATTTCTTGTCTGCTCTGGAGACTCTCAAAAGTCAGACAAATGACTTAACACAAAGGCACAAGTTCTGGAGTGAGATATCTGTTCTTAGATATTGTGTCCTCCCATAGACAAAATGGTTTACCACAAAAGATGTCTCCTACTGACTGCACATAGTCCCTAATTATGAAGGTCTCTCTTGAGTTATTCACAAATTTAAAATATTGTATGCCTCTCTTCCCTTAAATATGTTAATAACCGTCCCCTGGAATCGTGTAGTAAAAATGTTTTACCTATTTTTCCATTCACTGCATACACATGCTGGTATATTATTTTAGGGTTGCACTGACTTCTAGGTTCTGACGATGTTGGAAAAACAAAAATGTCAAGCTCAGTAGGCCAAATATTTTCTCCCTTTTAGTTTAATATCTGTTCAATGTCCCTATATCATTTATAAAGCTAGCTGCCTGCCTATTATTCAAGGGAATAAAACTCAAATATACTGACTATGGAGGTCAAATCAGTGACAATAACCAACAGATATTCAAAATCAGATGTTCTAGAACTACTAACCACCGTTTTTTAAATGAAAATGATGATGGCAGAGATCTGAGCTTTCTACAGATGTCAGTATGTAAATAAAAATAAATGTATGTAATACATAGTTACGTATTCTGAGCTGAAATTAGAATATTTTAAAGGTATATTTCATGCTACTATATCTCCATTCTAACTGAGGTACATTAGGCTACAAAGTCGTCTTTCCCCAATAAAAGACATCTGAAAGTATTTGAATAAAACTGCATTATTCACATTAGCAGAGCTAAATTCACTATTAATTTTACCAGTGCACTGAATTCAAATGCAATGTTTATACACAGTTAACTTTAGTTTGCCAACTCCTCTCATGCCGAATCCATTAAGCATTATCTAACTTCTCCTCTAGGATATGAAAGCATCCACTCTACAACTTTAAAGATAAAACATTCTGAAAACAGATTCAACAGGATGCTTTTTGCAATTCCTAGGAGTGCTGTGGGTCACTGCCTCTTTTTCAGTACTGTCCTGAGTGCTGAAACTCAAACAAGCAACTTAACTACCTGTCGTTTCTACATTTTTCTTATGTGGATTAAGGGAAACACTTTAATCAGCGTCTAGAACAATCAATCGTCCCTAGAAGTAGCATGCACCTATTACTTCAGGTGTTTTCATACTTCAAGTGTGTTAGTAACTGGACAGTGACAGAAACATTTTTTTCTTTATAAGCTGAAGTTCTGCACAAGATACCCAAAAGGAAGAGAAACGTTTCTATAAATTATATGTTAAGAAGGAGCTGAGGTCACTGCACTGATGAGTTTAATGGTGTGTGAGCATTTGCTGCTACAATAGCAAGCAGGCTGATTTGCTGCCATGACAACTCTCAGAAACAAAAACAAAAAATGAACATCTATGGTAAATATCAGTCACCCACCAGAGTTGCCACAAAAATAAGAAGTGGGCTGTAGCCCACGAAAGCTTATGCTCTAATAAATTTGTTAGTCTCTAAGGTGCCACAAGTACTCCTGTTCTTTTTGCAGATACAGACTAACACGGCTGCTACTCTGAAACCCATCATCATGGTGGTTTTATTACTACCAAGGAAGGAGGGCCAGATATTTATTAGGCACCTAGTGGAATTTTCAAAAGCACCTCAGCACCTAACTCCCATTGACTTCTGAAAATCCCACTAGGCACTTAGTATGTCGCTAAGACACCTAGATATCTTTTAAAATATGGCCTGTAGTACATTATGATTTTATACTGCTAGACTACAAAAACAGTCAAAAGTTTCACCCTTCAAGCTCCTGAAGTGCAGGTCAGTACACAAATGTAAGAAGTAAAAGAGAAGTCCGTTTTTTGTTCTGTAAAATTAACAAGAACTCAACTCAGCTCTCTTTCCATTACGTTTAATAAAGAAACCCCAAAAAATCCAAATATAGCAAAACACGGGAGTAGTATAGTTGGTCCACTACAATTAATTGTGGAGTCATTTTTTTGTTCCCAGTCATTATCTTAATTAACATGGCACAAAGCACATTTAAATAGATGTTATTTCAGGCTATGAAACTTGTTCACATTTGAACATGCACCTTTTCATAGCTTACTTATATGCTATCAGACGGTTATACTTTTCATTTTTAAACATCAAGGAGTCATTTGACATGAGATTTTCTTATATTTAAATTTATTATAGCAACATAATATTTCAAGGTATTTCTTTCCAAAGGACACTGATCTTACTGTGGGCACACTGTGGCACAAGTCACATGAAAGCCATTCCTAATCTATCAGATATGCTGTACTGTCGACAGGTATGTAGTTTGCCAACTCCTCCCATGCCGAATCCATTCTCAACCAAGAACATAAATGTGGTTGTTGGCTTGCCCCTATCTAAATGATTAAAGCATCAGAAAAAAGGTAAGGGGTAAAAATTAGACCTAGAAGTTGTCAAAGAGAACATGCAATACAAAATTCATGTAGCCATAAATTGCATATTCCAGAAAATTACTTCATCTGTGTGGGATAAGTATAAACTGAGAATTAGCATTTGCTTACGTTTGGTTAAGAAAATACCATATTTGCTTTATAGTTTGTGGCTAGTAGAAAGAAGGCCCCAATCAGCAAGTAAAAGAAGACTGTGAGAATAAGAACTATTACTTGTAGTGTGGGAAGTATTTATGGTTCCAAAAGTAACTTATTACTGCAGCTCTTTATTTTATGAGAACGTAAGTGACATAAGCAGTACATTGATAGAAGTACAGAATCCCCCCACCCGAAGAGTACCCCTAATAAATGAGTATACCCCAAAGTAACGGGCAAAGCTGGTAACAGAATGTACAGGCTCCCAACCCCAAGGGAACCCCCTCAGGTTTTTTAAAAAAAATCTTGTGACTTTTAAGCCAATAATACGATTTTTGGGTGGTTGGGGTGCTGTGTGATTTTTTTGGATGGCGATAGTAGAGCAGCAGAGTCAGGCACCGAAATTACTTGTGGAGGAGGAGGCCAACCCAAAAATCAGAGACTGGGTGAAAGCAATAGGAATGGAGCCAGGAGCAGCAAGGAGGCTTTGTGGGTGGGTAGCATGTGTTCTCTCATCACTCTCAGCAGCCAGGAGGCTCTGGTGAGAGAAGACAGAAAGATGGGACTGATGGTCACGGAATTTAACATTTTCAAGATCCACTAATGGGAAAGGTGGAACGTTAAATTTAAATCCCAGGGTAGAAGTTTATTAGAGTTTCCAGTATCCTTCACAATAGCAGAACAAATTAGGGGGGTGGGTCTTTTTGCCAGGATGTTGACCTTTTATCTACTTCTGGCTACTAGTTTATTCCTCTGACAGGGTCTTAGTTTCATCCAGAACTTGGAAAAACTTTAACTAGTATCATAAAGGGGATAATTTTGTCTTCTGCCTTACTTAAATATTCAACCAAATTTGACATTGCATTGCAAATCAATCTGGTAGTTAAATTTAAAAATAATCATCACCATAATTTGTACGTATCTGCTTACTTTTAGGGGAATTCTGTGGAACTATGGGCCCGCAGGAATCCCCCCACCCCACCCCACGCCTCCTCCCGCAGAATTCCTGGGCTTCCCTGCAGAAAATGGCAGGGAAGCCGTGCAGGGGAGGAAAGGACGACCATGGGTGCAGTTTTTTTTGGGGGGGGGGGAGGGGAGAACTGCCCCCCCCACACACAAACAGAGGTGAGGCATGAGAGTGCACATGCGTGGTTACGTGCCACTGCACCCCCCTCGTTTCTGCAAGCGCAGAGTTGCCCAGTTGAAGAAGGCTGCATCTCAGCTCCGCTGACTCTGCAGCTGGATGCCACCTTCTAGATCCTAGTGCCAGTCGTACTCCCCTTCCGTGTGCTCGGAGCCTTCCTGTTTTCTGTGCAACAGTGAGTGCCTGCGGTGGGGCTGGGTAAGGGGTGGTGGGGAAATGAGGGAAGGGGGGGATGAGCGGGTGGAGGGAAGAAGCAGTGGGGTGGAATAGGGCAGGAGGAGGGGAATATGGGAGTGAGGAGAGGGGGATGAGATGGGGAAGAAAAGGGGATAGGGGAATCGCAGAGGGAAACAGGAGCCCAGCATGTGGCGTCCCATTGGCAGCAGCTGGGGCTCTGCCATTAAGCAGACCCATTGAACCCTCATCCTGACAAACCCTTCCCCCCCTACATCTGGACCCCGCTAGCAAGTCCCAACCAGCTGCACCCAGACGCCCCTAACAAGCCCACCCAACACCTGGTGCAGATGTTTCTGTGGCAGCTGCACCCAGACGCCCCAACCAGCTGCACCCGGACCCCCCCCCCCCCACCAAGTTCCCCACACCCAAACCCTTCCCTGCTGAGCCCTAATCGCCTTCATCTGGATTCCCTGCAGAGTCCCAGTACCTCTGCACCCAGAACAAGCCCCTGTGCATTCAGATCTCCCACTGAGCCACCTGCACCCAGACTGCCCCAAACAGAAACCTCTCACCCCACACCTGGATCCCCCACACTAAGCCCCTCCACACTTGGATCCTGCTGGACTGAGCCTGTCCACCCACACCTGGTGCAGATGTTTCTGTGGCAGGGCCAGCCCTTGCACTGTGTTATGGTCTCACTGCTGAGTTCCTCTACCAGGGGAGGTGGGAGCTTCAGGGTGATGTCCCACCTCAATGCAGCCAGTGGCCTGTGCTCCCCACTGCCATGCTGGAGCCACATTTATTTACTGACAAATAAAATTTGCAGAATTTTAAAATATCGTGGTCATAATTTTTATATTTTTGGCGCACAATTCCTTCAGGATGTGGTTCTCTGCTGTAATTTAGAGCAGCCCACAGAACACTGTACCTATTCTATAGAGGTTCTTAAACCGGACTTACCATAGTAACCAAGTGCCTTCCAGTAGTGCATTAAGCAATGTGACTAATATCCTTTGCTTCAATCTTCAGGGTCATCAAATTAACATGTTGCATGAACAACAGAGTGGAGATTTTCAAGGATGTACATAGGAACTAGGCCTTATCTACATGAGAAAGTTGCATCTGTTTAAACTTAAATTGTTTTCTAAATCAATTTATTTAAACCAGCATAAACTGCTGCATGGAAGCTCACTTCAGTTTAAGAGTCATTTATCTAATTAGCATAAATGGATTTCTCACTGATTTGAGCTAAACTTAAAAAAGCCTGGTTTGAACCAAAATAAGAGTAGCTACACAGGTTTTTGCATTGGTTTAATTACATTTATTTTAAATCACACCAATACAACTTTCTCATGTAGATAAGGCCTTAGTCCCTCACCTCTCATTGACTTCCAACGGGATCAGAGCTTAGCTATATACCCTAAATTCATTAAAAACATTAGAAACAGAACAGTCATTGACATGCAATACTGAGAGTTTATTGTTCATGTACAAAAATTTACCCTGGATTTTCATTTTGGCAGATCTCTTGAATCAAACACTGCAATTCAGATGAATTGGAAACTTTAAAGTTTCTTCCGCAAAACAAAGCCAAGATATTTTTGGAATGGCTCATGACAGAGCTCTTAACTACAGATTAAATGCATGAATGCTCATTGAAATTATTAACTTGGACTCTAAACCAACAGTTGCTTACCAAGCTGTTTTGGTCTATAAGCAGTTAACTATTTACTAGTTTATGCTGCATATTTACATTGTGTGCAATTCAAATATATTAGCCACTGAAGTACACAACAGGTCCAATTATACTTCAGTGAAAAAGCTGGAAAATAAATATTTGATAATTACAGACAGATGTATGCATCCTATTAATATAATAAGTGTGTTCCACAGATTGCGCTTTAAAAAGCTATTGATAACACTTTACTTTGGAGCTGGACACCTTGTCCTTTATCCCAAAGCTTATTTGACAGTTGAGAAGAAAGTTTTTCCTGTGTCACACATATTTTAGGTGTGAATTTAATTAAATTTACTGCTTATGAAAGTGATGGTCTGGCTAGACTGAAATTTAATGTAGGCAGCCACTGTTAAAGCCTTTTCACACAATACTGTTAATGCAACTCATTCCTAACTTACAACACACTGAGTCGTAGGCAAAAATTGCCCACTGCAATGAACTGCAACAAACTAGATAATGTTTTCACCTCTCTTAGCCAGAAGGCTGAGAAGTGTACTATAGCGCCTTTTGGTTTTACGATTTCAAGGTATGGAATGTATCTTGCTACGTAGTTGTCTCAACATGCCTGTGCATGGCGCTGTTCAAAATATTAAAGGAGGTGTGGTCCCTGCCCAAAGGATCACAAATGCAAATTCAGACAAAGACTTTCTTTCAGTAACAAAATGCACTCTGACAAATTGATGGTGTCAACTCAGAGCACAGCAGACTTTTTTAACAGTTAAACACTGCCTTTTTGGATGGGTTTAACTCTGAAAGGCCACATGAAAAAAAATGTGTTAAGGAGAGACTTCAATTATGGCTCATTCCACCAGTAGAAAAAGGGACTTCAGAACTAAGGGTCAGAGAAGCAGGCTTGAAAACAAGTGGAAGGAGGATGAACCAGGATCACTATTTCACTAGCAACTTCAGAGGAACATAGGTTATGAGAGGGAAAAATAGGATGAAACAAGAGCAAAGACATAGGCAGAGCAGAAATGGGGGCCTTAAAAAAAAAAAATCAGGAAAAGAATTGTCAACTTGATACAGATAGCAATAGGAAGACAGAGGTGGGATTAGAAGAGAGCAGTAACAAATGGAGTAACAAGCGGGGTATATCTTCAGAACTGCATTTCATGTAAACTGATGGAGGGATCTATCCCTACCTACTCATTACAAAACTTTTAAAAAAATAATACTTTATACCAAAACAGATGACTTTGAACAAAAAAGACTAAGCTCTGCATTGTCATACTTCCCAAATTTAGTTGCATTTTTTCAGTGGAATATTAACTCCAAACATTAAGGTTGTGTTTTCCAAACGAAAGTATTCTATAAAGCTTTCCTGCTTCAGTTATTTATATGATTTACATTAACTCCAGTTGAAAGGTGGCAAATTTTTTTTAAAAGGGTGGATTTTTTTATTTTAGAAATATGAGGAATGTCTTACCTAGTTTTAATGGAGAATTTCCTAGATGTGCACTGTGTGCTCTCCACTGATATTTGAAAGGACATGTTTGTTGAAACTTTGATAGAAATCCTTTCCTACAAAAGGAATATCTCAGATTTCACTCTCATGGCGCTTGTGATCAAAGGGGAAAATATTCTGATCATTTGGCAATAGGCAACTAAAATGTCAATATTTGGTTGTCTGACAAAAAAAATTTCTGGCTGTGATCCCATTCTCAGGTAAAATGAAATACTGTTTCTGCCTTTACTGTTAAAAGGCATTCCATTCATTTGTACAGCCTCCAGATAGACACTGTCACATTGCATGCTCATGAATAAGTTGTTTCTGGTATCCATTCAAGCCAACAAAGAAAAGCCTAAGGGTATGTCTACACTACAGGATTAATCCGAATTTATATAATTCGAATTTAGGAAACCGATTTTATAAATTCGAATGTATTCGGCCACACTAGGCTCCATTAATTCGGTGGTGTGCGTCCAAGCTACCGTAGTAGCATCGATTTCCAGAGCGTTGCATTGTGGGTAGCTTTTCCATAGCTATCCCATAGTTCCCGCAGTCTCCACCCCCCTTGGAATTCTGGGTTGAGACCCCAGTGCATGATGGGGCAAAAAACATTGTCGCAGGTAGTTCTGGGTACAGCCTCCCCCTCCCTCCCTGAAAGCAACGGCAGACAACCATTTCGCGCCTTTTTTTCCTGAGTGAACTCTGCAGACTCCATTCCGCAGCAAGCATGGATCCCGTTGTGCTCCAGAACGCAGTCTTGAACATTATAAACACCTCGCGCGTTCTCGTGGAGTTTATGCTTACCCAGGACCAGAAAAAAGAGGCGAGGAGGAGGAGGCGGCGATTGCAGCGCAGCGACCAGCGTGATGAGGACATGGACACGGACACAGAATTCTCTGAGACCGCGGGCCCCGGTGCTTTGGAGATTATGATGTTAATGGGCCAGGTTATAGGCTTGGAACGCCGATTCTGGGCCCGGGAAACAAGCACAGACTGGTGGGACCGCATAGTGTTGCAGGTGTGGGACGATTCCCAGTGGCTGAGAAACTTTCGCATGCGTAAGGGCACTTTCATGGAACTTTGTGACTTGCTTTCCCCTGCCCTGAAGCGCCAGAATACCAAGATGAGAGCAGCCCTCACAGTTGAGAAGCGAGTGGCGATAGCCCTGTGGAAGCTTGCAACGCCAGACAGCTACCGGTCAGTCGGGAATCAATTTGGAGTGGGCAAATCTACTGTGGGGGCTGCTGTGATGCAAGTAGCCAAAGCAATCACGGAGGTGCTGCTACAAAAGGTAGTGACTCTGGGAAATGTGCAGGTCATAGTGGATGGCTTTGCTGCAATGGGATTCCCTAACTGTGGTGGGGCGATAGATGGAACCCATATTCCTATCTTGGCACCGGAGCACCAGGGTACCCAGTACATAAACCGCAAGGGGTACTTCTCAATGGTGCTGCAAGCACTTGTGGATCACAAGGGACGTTTCACCAACATCCATGTGGGCTGGCCGGGAAGGGTTCATGACGCTCGCGTCTTCAGGAACACCAATCTGTTTAAACGGCTGCAGCAAGGGACTTACTTTCCGGACCAGAAAATAACCGTGGGGGATGTTGAAATGCCAATTGTTATTCTTGGGGACCCAGCCTACCCCTTAATGCCATGGCTCATGAAGCCATACACAGGCAGCCTGGACAGGAGTCAGGAGTTGTTCAACTACAGGCTGAGCAAGTGCAGAATGGTGGTAGAATGTGCATTTGGCCGTTTAAAAGGTCGCTGGCGATCCTTACTGACTCGCTCAGACCTCAGCCAAACCAATATCCCCATTGTTATTACTGCTTGCTGTGTGCTTCACAATCTCTGTGAGAGCAAGGGGGAGACCTTTATGGCAGGGTGGGAGGCTGAGGCAAATCGCCTGGCTGCTGATTACTCGCAGCCAGACACCAGGGCGATTAGAAGAGCACACGATGAAGCGCTGCGCATTAGGGAAGCTTTGAAAACCAGTTTCATGACTGGCCAGGCTACAGTGTGAAATTTATGTTTGTTTATCCTTCCTGAAAACCCACCCCCTTTATTGACTCATTCTCTGTAAGGAACCCACCCTCCCCCTTCCCCCAGCTTGCTTTCAAAGGAAATAAAGTCACCATTGTTTAAAAATCATTTATTCTTTATTAATTGATTATAAAAAGAGGGAGAGAACCTGAGTGGGGTTTGGGAGGAGGATCAGCAGGAAGGAAAAGCCCAGTAAAAAAAGGTTAAAAAAATGGCAGCCTTTTGCTTGGGCTGTCCACTGTGGTGGAATGGGAGGGTGTACGGAGCCTCCCCCCCCCCCCCCCCGTGTTCTTAAACGTCTGGGTGAGGAGGCTATGGAACACGGTGAGGAGGTAGGGGGGTTATACAGGGGCTGTAGCGGCACAGAACCTGAGTGGGGTTTGGGAGGAGGATCTGCGGGAAGGAAAAGCCCAGTAAAAAAAGGTTAAAAAAATGGCAGCCTTTTGCTTGGGCTGTCCACTGGGGTGGAATGGGAGGGTGTACGGAGCCTCCCCCACCGTGTTCTTAAACGTCTGGGTGAGGAGGCTATGGAACATGGTGAGGAGGTAGGGGGGTTATACAGGGGCTGTAGCGGCACTCTGTTCTCCAGCAGCCGTTCCTGAAGCTCCACCAGACGCCGGAGCATGTCTGTTTGCTCACGCAGCAGCCCCAGCGTTGCTTCCCGACTCCTCTGATCTTCCTGCCGCCACCTCTCATCTCGAGCGTCCCTCCTGTCCTCACGTTGGTCCCTCCTGTCCTCACGTTGGTCCCTCCTGTCCTCATGGTCACTGGCTTCTTTCCTATACTTGCAAACCGTCTCCTTCCACTCATTCAGATGAGCTCTTTCACTCCTGGTGGATTGCATGATTTCGGCAAACATCTCTTCTCTCGTCTTTTTTTTACGACGCCTTATCTGGGATAGCCTTCGGGAAGGAGTAGGGAGGCTTGAAACATTTGCACCTGCTGGAGGGAGTGAAAAAAGGAGAGAATTTTTTTAAAAGATACATTTTTCAGAACAATGCTTATACTCTTTCACGGTGTATACTATTCACATTACATAGCACATGTGATTTCTGTGCAAGGTCGCATTTTGCCTCTTAATATTGAGTGCCTGTGGCTTTGCTGCTAGAGATCACAGACGCAGGTCCGGGCAACAGAATTCACCTTGCATGCTGCCATGGTAAGCCACTGTCTTTAGGCTTCTGCGCCCTGCTTTCCCACATACCAAGCAAAGCCCGTTGTGCTGCAGTTTTCCTGTTAGCTTGTTTTCTGCTGCTGAAGGTTAACACCCCCCCCCCCATCCAATTCTCTGGGATGAGTGCTTTCTCCCTCCCCCCACCGCGTGGCTGGTATCAGGGAAGATCCCTGCAGGAACCAAACTAACACCCCCCCCCTCACCCGCCATGAATTCTCTGGGATGAGTGCTTTCTCCCTCCCCCCACCGCGTGGCTGGTATCAGGGAAGATCCCTGCTAGCAAAACGCGAAAAGCTCTGGGCCAATCCTCCCCCCCACCCCTTTGCACTTGGCTAAATGCAGGGAAGGATTTCTTTTCAGCCACAGGCAAACAGCCCAGTAGGAACGGCCACCTCTGTCCCCTTAATTAAATTCCCTTATTTCAACCAGGTTACCCTAAGCGATATCACTCTCCTGAGGATTACACAGCAAGATAAAGAACGGATGTTGCTTGAATGCCAGCAAACACCGGGACCATACGCTGCCAGGCTCTGTCAGGCAATGATACCAGATTACTTGCTACTAGCATGGCGTGGTCAAGTGTCCTACCATGGAGGACGGAATAAGGCTGCACTGCCCAGAAACCTTGTGGCAAGGCTTTTGGAGTACCTCCAGGAGAGCTTCATGGAGATGTCCCTGGAGGATTTCCGCTCCATCCCCAGACATGTTAACAGACTTTTCCAGTAGCTGTACTGGCTGCGAATGCATCCCAAGTGCTCAGGGCAAATTAATCATTAAAAATGCTTGCTTTTAAAACATGTTTTATATTTTAAAAGGTAAACTCACCTGAGGTCCCTTCCATGGGGTCATGGTCTTGGGTGCTGGCTTGGGAGGCTTGGGAGGGTACTTCAGTCAGGGTTTGAAACAGATCCTGGCTGTTGGGGAGAACGGAGAGCTGGGTGCTCTCTGCCAGCTCGTCCTCCTCCTCCTCCTCTTCCCCTTCCACGGAATCATCAGGTGTACCTGATGAGATTATCCCCATCTCGGAATCCACAGTCAGAGGTGGGGTAGTGGTGGCGGCCCCCCCTAGAAATGCATTTAGCTCAGCGTAGAAGCGGCATGTCTGCGGCTCTGACCCGGAGCGACCGTTTGCCTCCTTTGCTTTTTGATAGGCTTGTCTGAGCTCCTTGACTTTCACGCGGCACTGATCTGTGTCCCTATTGTGGCCTCTCTCCATCATGCCCTTGGAAATTTTTTCATAAGTTTTGGCATTTCGTCTTTTCGAACGCAGTTCTGCTAGCACTGAATCCTCTCCCCATATAGAGATCAAATCCAGTACCTCCTGTACGGTCCATGCTGGTGCTCTTTTTCGATTATCAGCCTGCATGGTTACCTGTGCTGAGGAGCTCTCTGTGGTCACCTGTGCTCTCCACGCTGTGCAAACAGGAAATGAAATTCAAATGTTCCCGGGGCTTTTCCTGTCCACCTGGCCAGTGCATGCGAGTTCAGATTGCTGGCCAGAGCGGTCACAATGGTGCACTGTGGGATAGCTCCTGGAGGCCAATAACATCGAATTGCGGCCACACTAACCTTAATTCGGATTAACAATACCGATTTTGACGCTACTCCTCTCGTCGAGGAGGAGTACAGAAATCGAATTAAAGGGGCCCTTTAATTCGAATTAAATGGCTTTGTTGTGTGGACGGGTCAAGCGTTAATTCGAATTAAGGCAGCTAAATCCGAATTAAAGTCGTAGTGTAGACCAGGCCTAACAGACATGGAAAGCACTTATACTTGGGCTGTTAACATTATCTGCACCAGCTCCTAGAGCATGCTTTGCTGTTTAAGTGTGGACCTGGCTCTTTTGAAAAAGAAAACAAAATTAAAATGTAAGCGTCAACCATTTTAAAAAAGTCAGTGTGGTGAACAAAACACTTTACATTAAGGCTAGCAAACAAGTTGTTCTTGCGGTCAACAACAACAACAAACAACAACAACAAAGAATCAAGACAACACACTTCAGTAACAAATAAACTAAAATTTAAGAGTGGTAGCCACGTTAGTCTGTATCAGCAAAAAGAACGAGGAGTACTTGTGGCACCTTAGAAACTAAAATTTATTTGTTAGTCTCTAAGGGGCCACAAGTACTCCTCATTCTTTTTGCTAAAATTTAAGTAATCAGAAGAGGACTTCAGAGTGAAAAATTAAAAATGATGTACAAAAGGATACATATGAAAGCTCATTTACTTACAAAAGAGTGTTACGTTGCCATCTGAACCCATATGATAATTTAGAAGACAAAGTTTTGACTCAGACCTTGTCTATACTTGAAAGGTTTGCAAGTACAGACATACCATAGCTACATGTGCCCAATTCCCCTAGTGGAGACAGCTTATAATGGCTAAAAAGTTCTTTTGGCAGTATAACCTTCCTCATTACCGGAATGGAATAAGCTATACTACCAAAAGGATCATTTTAGTCAGAATCACCATCTACACTAAGGATTTTGCCAGCACAGCTATGTCAGTTAAAGGTGTGGTTTTTTTTTCCACATTCCTACCCAGCTCAGTGATACCAGTAAAACTTTCTAGTGTAGACCAGGTCTCAGACAGAGGCTATGTCCACACTGCCACTTTCAGTGCTAAAACTTTTGTTGTCCAGGGGTGTCAAAAAAACACTGAGCGACAAAAGTTTTAGCACTGAAAAACGCCAGTATAGACAGCACCTTATCGCCGGGAGCAAAAGCTACCACCGCTCGTTCGGGTGGGTTTTTTTGTTTGTTTGTTTTGTTTTGTTTTTTAAATCGCTGGGAGAGCTCTCCCCCGGTAATAAAGCGTGTCTACACTGCCCACATCATAGCGCTGCCATGGCCACGCTGTAACGTGGGCAGTGTAGACATACCCAGAGTGTTGTGTTTAAGAAAGGCCAGGAAGAGCAAGTTTAATAACCTTTTTTGTAATATTTTTGAAGTGATCACAAATATAATGTAACCATAAATATTTTGCATCTGACAAGAGACTTTAAACATAAGCAAGCACTAGCTCATAATAGTCCTCCACTGGATGAACCTTCGAAAAGCCAGATAACAGATGTAGCACAGACAATAGACACTTATTTGGAAAATAAAAACAAGTTGCTTGTATTTTATATATACACACACAACAACTATTACTGTTCAGTAGCACAATTTTTCTAATCTTAGAAGGCTCTATACTGCAGGCCAGCAGTCTTCTACAATAGCCAATAGTTTGTTTATAGAGCTTTTTACACCAATTTACACAGGTGGAATAAATGCTGCCAAAGGGCTAGCCCCCACTCATTCACTGGACATCTGGTTGGCTCCACTGCTTCCTACTCTGCCCTCTGAATTCTGAGAAAAAACAGTAATCCTTTCAAGAACAAGCACAAAGATGTCCTAATTATTAGCCAATCCTACAATAAGACCAAAGAACAGAGCAAGTTTAATACAATCACAAGAACCAGAGATTAATCTCTATTTACCAGAGAATCTGTGAAACAAACCAGTTTAACACCAAGATTCCTGAACTGAAACTAGGTTTCTAGCAAGATAAACATCAAACTCGATAAATGAGAAGAGAACAGGATGATGCCAAAATCTAAGATAAGGAGGGCTTCTAGTAATAGCAAAATAACTTTTGCTTCACTCTACCCATTTATAACTAAAAACCATCTAAAAAAAAATATACAGCATACTTATTTGAATGAAGGGATAAAAGTACTGTAGACACATTCTGTAGGCGAAATGACAACAGCACACTGCTTAGTAAAAGTTTAAAACTGTTCAGTTTGTGATCAGGTCCAAGACACAAGAATAAATGTTATACAATTAATGCCAGTTTAAACCTGGGCATTACACATAACAGTGTCCACAAACTCAGAGCAGCAGAAGCAACAGCTCTATCCCAAGACGATTTTCAAATGCCATAAAAATGCCAACAAAAAAAATCTACACTAAAGCAAAATTATGATTGAAATCAACTGTAGAGAAGAAATCCCAGAGTTTTGAACAAAATTTATTTCTGCCACATTTCAAATATACTATTAAAGAATGTTTTATGCCCATTTTCCAGAAAGGGAAAACAATGATTTGAGAACTAGAAAACATGCTTTGTAGTGAGAAATTAAAGAAGCTCAGTCTATTTAGTTTATCCAAGAGGTTAAGAAGTGATTTAGTCACCATTTACAAGTAAAAGCAGCAAAGAGTCCTGTGACACCTTATAAACTAACAGACGTATTGGAGCATGAGCTTTCGTGGGTGAATACCCACTTTGTCGGATGTACATGCAAAGACTGGAAGCTGGAGTTAGACAAATTCAGACTAGAAATGAAGGTTTGTTTTTTGGTTGTTGGTTTTTGTTTTTAAAACACTGAATGCAAATAATCACTAAAATAACTTGCTAAGGAATGTGGTAGATTCTCCATCACTTTAAGTCTTTAAATCAGATATCTTTTTAAAAGATATGCTCAAATGGAATTACTGGGTGAGATTCTGTGGCCTGTGTTATGCAGGAAATCAGATCAGATCATCAGAATGGTCCCTTCTGGCTTTAATCTATGAAAAGTAGACATCTAAGGCCAAAGTTTCAGAAGTTTTGATCACTTATCATACCCACCACTCCTGCAAAATCAGGCCTAAAATTTGAGGCATCCAAATAAACAATACATATTAATATAGCTTTACTTTAATGACTCAGCTGGACTGGTGTGAAGATGTAAGGAAGTCAGGTCTGTTTGTGATGCAGGTTAATGGGAGGAATTTGAAGAAGGGAATGCTGGCACACCTATGAGGGCAGAGTTAAAATTGTATATTGATATTAAGATATTGCTTTTTTACTCAGTATCTTTTTTACAGCACTGTGTATCATGTGAAACTTATAAACTGCAACTATCTAGCACTTCTTTCATTTAAAAGTTGCAGCGTTTGGGGTGTTTGTTTTCAAGAATGTGTTTACTCTTTTAAGGTTCTTCTCCCCCACTATTTTAAATGTAGTAAATTCTTAGTCTTCTCAACTTGTATAGCATGAATGTTGAAGAGGGATATCCAACTTGTGGATCCTGAGATAAAATGTAGTAAGAAACAATGTGTTTAATTATGAATTAAAACTCTGTTCCCTGAGCCATGCGCTGATTTTTAAACTGAAGTTACTGAATCAGCCCAGTCATCACAGAGAAGAGATATAAGGGTTTACTAATGGGCTGTCAGAGCCCCAGACAGAAGAGTATGGAAGCTCAGATGGCTCTCCCTGAAAAAGACAGCTTCCCTCTCCCACAGCATCACCCAGGGCAGACCAGTAAAGGAAAAACAAGGGCAACCCAAGGACCACCAACCAATTACAGCTCCCTAATTCTCTGACCCTGTTCTACCTTGGGCCAGCTAGCTATAGCGCCCAACAGACCGTATGCAGGTTGAGGTAACTGGAGCACCACACAATTCCAGCCACACCACCTCCATCAACCCACACGTTCCCTGAACCAGTAGATGTAGTGGGAAGGCATAGGAAACAGACTGAGCTGTTGTTAAGGCTATGCTGGCTGTATGCCTGCTAGGGACTCCCCTGTACCACGGGAATTCCAGATAATGGACTTATAGGTGGTTTCCATTCTCTGGCACTCCCTTTGCACCAATCAGGTAGCACAACAGGGCAATGAATCTGCCTCCAAAGTATTGATTGCAGCTCCCTTATTAATATATTTATTCTGAGGACTAAAAAGATTGGACATCAATGACATGGAGCATTTCTTCAGAAGAGGATATGCTCAAGCAGCCCCAAGAGTGATGCGACACAAAAAAGCAATTGAGAAGAACAAAATGTAATTCACTAATAAACCTAATACCATATTTTATCATAATGCAAGTTCAGTAGCACAGATAGCCTAAAAGTTACACAATATTTTTGACACTCCATTTTAAGAGCACACCCTCCCTTCCCTTTTGTGTGTTAAAAAAAATAACTGTTTAATAATACCTCTTATAGTCCTACATTTTCCCACAGTAACACTAACCTGATTATTTGAGAACAATAGGATTTCTTACATGTAGAGGCAGAGGATGCAGCTGTTTCCACCTATAAATAGGATGTTGCTATATAAGATGTGATTGCTATTGTTTCTACAGTCCATCTTCTAATCTTCTCATGTAAAGGTCAAGGTACATTTTTAAAAAATAAAAATTGAGTACTTTTTATAATGTAATAGAACTAAAAAGTAGAAAATATGGATGCAATAATTTTATGGAAATTTCCCAGCATCCAGCAAAGCTTACTACATAAGACTGACATTACAACAACAAAAATCCAACATCTTTCAGAAGATTGTGTACACAAAACTAAGTTACATTAGTCACACTGTGTACAACAGCATTTTAAAGATACCTGAAAACACCAGATGCATCAATTCCAAACAATCCCACTTTTTAATATGAATCAGGACCTTTCATAAGTGGACCCTATATCAACTATGAGTAAGTACAAGAATATATAAACTATATTCAAGTTTTACACTTGACCAAAGGTTTTAATAAGGAAACAGAAGGATAAAGTAAAGTAATACAGTATATGGGCTAATATTATTGGCCAACGGACATTGAGACAAAGTTAGGGAGCATCTTGAGGGTTACTGAACACACACCCCATACCACACAAATCAGGAGAGACCTGATATTTTATTGAGTTGACCTTTGAAGTCCTCAAAATTAGAAACCTACGGTGCTCACCCCATTGTGAAAGAATCTAGCAAAGGAAAATCTGAGTGATTTAAAGCCAAAAAGTAACATTTTAACCCTTTTGCTAGTACAAACCGCTTTGTTTTATATTTTCAAGACCAAATAACTGTTGGAGTTGAAAACCTGTCAAACAAGTTTCTGTGCACCAGTAAAAGTCCACTGGTGGCAACACTAACAGTCACAGACATTTCATAGTGTGGATTTGAAAAGGTCTTATACATGCCTATGTCCAGTTTACAGTGGCACTATCACCTGTGAAGCTGCACTAGAAATACTTAAGTTTTCCAGCAAAAGGCATCCTCAGTTTACAATAATGGAACACAGAGTCTTCTTACAGAGAACTATTTCCATTTTAGCATTGCTGTGTGTCACCCAGAGGCTCCAATCAAGGTTTGGCCCCTCTATGCTAGGTACTGTATAAATCCCAAAGAAAATGTAGTCCCTGTTCCAAAAAGCTCACAATCCAATTTAAGACAACAAACTAGTACAACAAACAATGGCAGTCAAAGGAATGGGAACACACAGGCAACACTAATAAATTTACCATCACATTGGGTAGCTATGTGCACAATTTAAAGGTTCTGAAACATCCTCAGATTAGGGTTGCCAACTTTGTAATATATAAAAACAGGACACTCCAGCAGAAGTGCCAGAACCTCCCCTGCCTCACCCTCTTCCCCCGGTCACTCGCTGCTCTTCCCCTCTCCCCCCCCTCCCTGCCCTGGTCAGGAGGGACTCGCCTGCAGAGTCGGGGCTGGGAGCTGCAGCCACCCAATGCAGGTAGGTGGCGGCCCTGGCTGAGTAGGGGCTGGCAGGGTTGATGACTCTGTGCCCCCTTCCCCCACCCCCCCCCCACCCCCCCGCGCAGTAACCGGAATATTGGGTGTCCTGTAAGTAGATCTGACCAGACACCATAAGGTCCCCTTTTTGACTGGACTTTCCGGTCAAAAACCAGACACCTGGCTACCCTACCTCAGACCTTTCGGGGGCTCTAAGCAGAGCACAGAATAGAACTATGAAATAAAATGATATATATTTTATAAAATATCTTCAATTTGCTATTAAAAGTTAGCAGGTGGAAATGAAGTAGCATTTCTGATTACATATTTCTCCAACAACAGAAGATTGTGAAAAACAGATTTTTTTTAAATTATGGAAGTTATGATGATTCAAATATGCCCCGTTGGGGATGAAAGCTGCTTTTGTGGTTAATAAAAGGGAGATTTGAGTTCTATTCCTAATTCTACTGAGGACTTCCTAAATCAGTCATTGCACAACTCTGAATTTCTTCAATGCTGAGACTAAACTCAATATTTATTGAGTGTTTTGCAATATTTGTGTTTGACTGGCTACTTTTCACATTTTTCACAAAAGAGGGCCAGGAAGAGTACGTACTTTTAAGGAACAAATATGTTGCCTCCACAACACTCCCACCCTCTGCCAACTATTTGAATGAGGGACCAGACTCACATTCCAAACCTAGTTCCCCATGCCATCAATTCATTCCAGATAGTCAAATCATATCGATTAGCTCATCAGGCCAGCCTGAATAATTTCTTTTTAACTGTAGCCATACCACTTTGGAACTCACTATGTTTCACATATAAGTAAGTTTATAAACACACACAGAAATGTAATAAGACTTCCAATATGCAGCAGGTGAAAATGCTGGTTAATGCATATATGGTTTGGCTTAGAGTAGGCCACAAACAAGACAAATGTACACACATTATACTGCACATGGAATGATTAATATTTTCAGATCATCTTTTCAGAGAAAGACTAGACCTTTTGGTTTTTAAAGTTTATTTCAATGATGTGAACACATACAATACTAATATGTATAGACAGACAGAGCTTCCAGCAAGTACTCAATTCATTTAAATGATTTCCAGCCATGTTAAAATCAATCTTTGTGTACAGTGGTTAATTTTAGAGCTAAAGCTCAGATAAATGCTTTAATATAATACAGAGCCAAATATCTGTTTTGCAGCTATACCCATTTGTCAAAATATCTTCTACCCGTTTCATGTAGCAGTCCAGTATTTTATTACATAAGCCATTATATGCCATACTTGTCATATTATGCAAGTTACCAACCTCCACTACATATCTGTATTTTGTCTGTTGAAAAAAATCTGCTTACTATTAGAATCTGACATATTACAAACACAATAAAAACTGATAGTTTTGCAACTTCTCAGTTACTTTCTTTACATAGTTTTCTTTTGCAAAGAGCTACTCTCTATGCTAGGAGAAAAACTGCCAAATCTTAATGTCTGTCTTCAATATTTTTTAAAGTGATTGATCAGTTTGTTCAGGCTAGGGTCTTGATAAAAACAACAACAAAATTCTATCACCTGCTCTTCAAAACAGCAGGCAACAGTCTTTTTGCTACTTTCCAGAAAATTTTTTATCTCATCAAGGAAAAAAGGTTAAAGAAATTACATGTTTTCAAAACAATGAGAAAAATAGAGTAATTACAATTTATAGTCAGTCATTTAAAATTAGAAATTAGAAATCTGATGAGCTACATTAGAGGCAATGACGGTAATTCTGGTAGTACTCTACGTCACTTGATTGAACAGAATACGTAGACATCTTTCTGGACTTTGTTCATATTTTCATTTTTATATGTTAATTAGACTAGAACAACCTATCAATTTTGTATTTTCAGCTGTCAAAATAACAAATGCTGGTGATATTGATCTGGTTATTAAGCAGAGGTCTGCAGTCCTACTATTGCTGCAGATGCAGTATTAAATAATTTATCACAATGCCAAAAAATAATGCTAAACTCACTGGTAAAAGTGAACCATGACTTTTCACTACTTTCATCAGTAGTGCAAATGTCTCCTCCCCAGCTTTAGTTGACATTTGCATGCAAGAGAATAGAGAAACTAAGAAAAATAAATGTGTGAATAATGTTTAGTTGCCTTCTAAGAATACAAGTTGTAAACATGAAGGTCCTATTCCCTTCATGCTAATTGCTTCACCTTGCTTTGTAATTTTTGAGATGTTATATTTTGCACATTAGCTATCAAGAAGATTCTCCTCTCCCTCCCAGATTTTCATCTTCAAAGAAAAGAAAAAAAGTAGTAATGCATGCATGACATTGCGCATTTTCAAAGGGAATAAGGCTCTTAAGAATAGTTTAAAAATGAAGGCATGAAAAGTTCCAGATGAAATACAAATTTGATCCCATCCATAAAAAATAACTAATCTTGGAACACAACAGCTTCATACTGTAAATCAAGTCTAAAACCCAGGAAGACCTGTTCATGTCCTTTTTCATACATATCTGATAAATCCAAGCAGTATTGAGTTACTCCACTAATACTGAACAGCAGAGATCTCCTGCATATGATGAAAGCAGAAAACCCTACAACATTTAAGTTATTTACAGAAACAAGACAGAATGCTGATATCATCAAAATGGAGTCTTCCCCTTTGACAGTCATTTTTATAGAGAAAGGCAACAAGAGTTTACAAATAAACACCTACCTATTCACAGAAATGACAACTAAACTAAGCAGACGCATAATCTTAACTTGATTATCACTCACAATGTTGAAGTAAAGGAAGTTAAGAAATAGGAGTGGTCATTTATCCTGCTGCAACTAAAAGCATATCTATTACAGTTACACATATTACAGGACAATTTTTAGATGCTATTCTTAAAACTTTTGCCTAACAGTTGTTAGAATCAGGCAGGACGTAACTTAGCAATTTTACTAAAAAGATTTTAAAACTGTGTTGGTCAACTTTTTCCACCTCCTTTTGTTGATAGGGACTTCTACAAAAGTCTCTATCTAGTATCAAAAACAATTTTAAATTGTTGCAATACCAGCCAGCACCACCAAACTAGTCCTCCAAATGTAAACATAAGAATTTGGGCAACATCAAACAGAGCACCCAAGAAATGGAAGACAGCAGGGGGACTTACTTCCCCCACTACACAATGAAAAGTCCCCAAAGGACTTTGGGGGAGCATGGACTATGGCAGCCATTCTACCATGGGGAACAGAGCATCTGAAATTAACACGGTGGCTCGATCGCTATACAGCAACCCCAAGCTCCGATTCACATATCTCACACTGCCAGCAAATTAGGAGGGTCTAGATAATACTTAGTCCTACCATGAGTACAGGGGACTGAACTAGATGACCTTTCAAGGTCCCTTCCAGTCCTACGATTCTGTGATTCCCCCCTGCCTGTTCCAAAGGGGTCAAACCCCAGCCACAAAAATTAGAAGGCAAAGTCTTCATGGCGAATCTCAAGTTTCCCAGCTGTTTGTAGGGTTTTTCCCACCTGAACAATATGCAGTAATCAGGGTTAGTCACAGAATCAAAGTTTGTGCTTTTGTTCTGGATATGGATGACTCAACAATACACGAGTGTGCACAAACATTATTGCCATGCTTCATTTGTATCTGTGGTAGAAATGACAGCACCTTAAGTGTGGGGGCTGTTATCTGGCTTGCTGGGGTAAAGGGATTACCTCTTTAAGAGGTAGAGAAACATGGACACGGCTGCCTCCCGCAGAGCGGGTCAGCATGGGGACACTGATTCATCCCCCCAGGTGGCCTGACCAGAAGGGAGGGGAAAGTATATAGATGTAATCCAGGCAGGAAAAGCCTTCTCTCATCCAGACCAAGGAGAGCAGCGCCCACTCCCATCCTTATAAATAGAGAAATACCAGATTTGATCAGGATCTGCTGTGGGCATTACACTAGCCCAGGTGTAGGCAAGCTATGGCACGTGTGCCAAAGGCAGCACGCGAGCTGATTTTCAGTGGCACTCACACTGGCCGGGTCCTGGCCACCAGTCCGGAGGGGGGGCTCTGCATTTTAATTTAATTTTAAATGAAGCTTCTTAAACATTTTAAAAACCTTATTTACTTTACATACAACAATAGTTTAGTTATATATTATAGACTTATAGAAAGAGACCTTCTAAAAATGTTAAAATGTATTACTGTCACGCAAAACCTTAAATTAGAGTGAATAAATGAAGACTCGGCACACCACTTCTGAAAGGCTGCCGACCTCTGCACTAGCCACTCCTTTCTCGGGCAGCTGGGAAGTAATACTCCCAGTTTAAATTCCTTCACTGCTAGATTGGCCAAGGCACAGTGGGGTGTTTCTGCCTTCATCACTGTGATTTTAGGGGGTGTAGTTGGGGCAACAGGGGGGAGGGATAGTTCAGTGGTTTGAGCATTGGCCTGCTAAACCCAGGGTTGTGAGTTCAATCCTTGAGGGGGCCACTTAGGGATCTGAGGCAAATCAGTACTTGGTCCTGCTAGTGAAGGCAGGGGGCTGGACTCGATGACCTTTTGGGGTCCCTTCCAGTTCTAGGAGATAGGATATCTCCATATATTATTATTATTTATTTAACAGGAGTTAGGCTATGATGTCACAACTCATTATGTAAGTGTGTGGCAGATGTCCAGTGCAGGTGCTTCACAGGAAAGGGATACAGTGTTCAGATAAATGGATTGGTAAAGATTTAAAGGAGAGGTTTGTTAAAGGGTCAGAAATGGGTGGGGGGAGGAGGGAATCCCATGACTGGCACAGCAGGTAGCCAAGCCCCCCCTTGTATAGCTCACCTTAACCCTCATTCAAGGGGAGGATGTAAGGTTCCAGGACTGGGTTGGCTGAGGACCAGGATGAAAAAGGGGGGCAGGATCTGACAGAAGCCCCCAGGTAATATTGAAATTATCATGGATTTACTTGCACTGTACACTAATCTGCCCAGTACTCCCAGTTTAAATTGTGGCCTAATTAAACCGCATCCAATGTTTCCTGTGGTCCTTCTGGTATAGCCACACAAGGAGGATGGATCACAAATGTTTGCAAATTCCACCTAAATTGTTTGTATAAATTAATTATTTTCTTTAAAAAAAACAACAACACTATACTAAATTTTTCAACCTTTAAATAAAACCAGAATTAAATATATTTACTCCAATAGTTAGAGCTGAGGTTGTAATTCTGGTTTGTAACAGCTATTGCGCTTCTCTTGAAATAACATTCCTATGCAAAAAATTTCAAATCTAGTTACAACATACAAAAACAGGTGTCTTCTGAATGGTTTTTGTTCACCTGTGGGACATCACTCTTCCACAATGTGGATTGCAGATGATGAGAAATTCTATGAAGTATGTGTCTTATAACAGGAATCTTTTTTCTTTTTAATTAAGAGCAAGTGCCTTACCCCTACATGGAAAGGATACAGAATCTGATTCCTTTTCAATTCATGCTACCCCCTCTTTCTGCCCAAGTAACTGAAAATTTAGTTTCAGGTTTAGTACTACGAAGTCCCCGATTTATTACAGAACATTTCAGTATGTTCTCCTCTCTTAACATAAGCCTTGCATCATTCTACTCACCACCTCTGAGGTATTTTTTTTTCTTGACATGCAAGTCATTTATTGTTCTCTTCGACATCATGGTGGGAAGGTCAGGAGACTACATTTTATGGCTAGGCGGATAAACTTTTACAAATTATTTTGTTTTATGTTGCAAATATTATCAAGTGCTAACAAGGCTAGCCTACTTAGAAACAGATCACCTGGATCACCAGTGGCCACTCTGCAACTTTTTCTCCCCTTCTAGAAACGCTGGACCATTATTTTTTTCTTCTCTACAAGAATGTAGGTAGGTACTAACAATGCTCCTTAGATCATCCACTTGATCTTCTTTTCTAAAGAAAAGAAACACTTCATTTTTTTTCTCCACTAGTCCAAAAAATAAAGAATAAAAACTATTGGAGGATTTATTTTACTCTTCCTAATGAGAAAAGATCAAGGTCCAGCAGGCCAGCCACCACTAGAAGTTTAGTGAACATAAGTATGTACACACTCTATAGAAAGTATAATATTTACTTCTATATTGTGAAACACTTTTGTTGTGCTTAATAAGTCTTAAATATTAAAACTAGCAGAGTCTGTGCACATAAGTCAGCACTGCTAACAAAACAGGTGTGGTACTCTTGAAATACACACGTGGGTTTTGGTATGTATTTTATGTATTTTTAAAATATGTATTTTAGAGAACTGAAATGCACTATATGTTGCAGTTCACTATGATTTCCCTATTAGCCAAAACACTTTTCTTAAGTTTCATGGTCAATCTGCTTGGTACGTTGAAATCTATAGTCAACTCTTTTGTTGCTAACCACCTCCAGCATACTCTATACTGCCAATCTAAATGGTTGTTTTACCAAAATCAGAGCCAGCACTAGACATAAGCAGACTAAGCAATTGCTTAGGGCCCCAAGCAGCTCAAGTGGGCTCCTCTATTATTAATTATTAATATATGTTTTTTGTGTGGGGGAAGGCCCCCAACAATATTCCTGCTTAGGGCCCCCCATGGAGTAACATCTGACCAAAATCATCAGATAAGATGGGCCAGATGTGTTTTCTCCTATGCTCTGGGAACATAACTTATTATCTAAACAAACCAGTAGTAAAATGGTTAATGCTTCCAAATTCTGACACGACACAGCAAGCAGTCAAAACATCTTCACAAAACTTAGCTAGGATCCAAGGGCTCTATTTCTATAATTGCTGTCAATATCCTAATTTTTTTCCCTCTTCTACCATCTAATCCTGAAGGCATACACTTAGAATTTTTTTTTAATGTCTAAATAAAATTATCTTCCAAGTTTCATTTTGACACACTGACCATTCTTTCGAGTGGTGCAAATAAAATTCAGTGTTTTAGAATAAATTCAGGTTCAGCCTACCTGTTTTTAGACCTGCATAAAAAGAACTGTTAATTAAAAACACTCTCTTCCTTTCTAAAAAAGGTATGTCAGTGACCAATATTTTTTCTTGAACTAAACATTAAGAGTATGCCTTACAAGACAGGTGATAATTAACTGTTGGCAATTTAAAAAGGTATTCCTTTTATAAACTGCTATGGCGATGAATGCAAAAGCCAATGGAAATTCACATATGTGGATTTTTCATTGACCAGAAGAAAAATTATACCAAACTTGCATCAGATGAAAGCCATTAAATACCAGAATACAAACATTTTATATCCTAAGGTAGATGAACAATGTACTCCTCACCGTAGGCAACACTGTTCTAAATGATCTAAATTATATTAGGTTAAATGAGTAAAAACTTATGGTTTCAGCCTACACATTATAAAACCTCAGTTACTTTTAAGAACTTTCAACTACAATATTAGAAACTTTAAACAATACCTAGTATAATGAAGGGCATTTCCTTGGAATCAGAGATCAGCGAGGAGTGACTGGCTGAGGGTCATTAGTTTTCCTGGAAATGCCATGTGTTAATATCATTAATGCTCTAATACAGTCTAAATTTAAATGGCAGATATGCTCTATACCCATTCCTCTTCTATTTCAGTACAAAATTTGATGTGTGATATTGGCACCCATAGCTTGTCTACAGGACATGTGACAGACTACAATACCAAATATTAAATATTTTCAGTGCAGTACATGCTCCTGCATTTAAGGCAAATAGTCAGAACTCATCTGTGGTCTTATGGCCAGGATGTAGATGCTATTAGAACTTACTGTACCACAGAAAGATGAGGAGGCTGATTGTGACCTAAAACAGAAATAGAAGTACTGTTTTTTAACCCCCTCTGTTGTGCTTCAATCTGTGTGTGTGTTCAGGTCATTTCTAGAGATTCAGTTCCCTATACATTATTAGTCAGATTTCCTGACTCTCTCCACTCGCATAAGAATGACAAAGTTTTAACACATAATAGCAATATTAAAGCATAAAGCATAAACCATGACAGACAAGTATTTCCAACTACACATTTTTACCCATCTCTCCTACTGTAACAATTTTTTTTTTTTTTTTTTTTTGGGGCATTAGCCTATACTGAACACAGTGTTGTAAACTCCACATTGAGAGCACCTCAATATTTGGTCTTTGACACCAAGCCCCAACTCCTGGATTCAAGTGATTTAAAAAAAAAAAAAGCTTTACATAAAAGTAACCTAATGGTTGTGAGAAAAAAAACTGAAAGTGTGGCTCAATTGCATTCTAAAGACTCAAAAAACAGCACACACAAAAAAACCTAAAAGCTTTTAAAAAAAACAAACTCCTGTTTATAAGCCAGTCCTATGATTTTTTGGCCTGACATGATTTTTGAAGATTTGGGGCTGTGATAATGACTGTGACGATGTCTTTAAGAAAAATAATCGTATGTCTGCAGGAAAAAGGCACTAAACAGACAAACACAAAACATTCAAACAATGCAATGGGAAAAAGAGCCCAAAATTTTACTAAATATGAAATCGTATATTCTAGAAAACAAATAAATGTAGGTTGAAGAGCAGGGAGAAGTTCCGTCCACCTCAAAAGCAACTGTATTCTCGAACAATTATTTTGTGGAAAAAACTGGCTATGTTCCTTTCCTCCCCCATATCTTGCTGCTGCTGAATCATCTGTACAAATCTAAATGTTCTAGTAACAGTTACTTTTTTCAATAATACAATCAGAAAGAAGGTGGAGAATCCCCACACAGTTTACCAGACATTTCAAAACCATAATGAAAGTATTTAACAAGATTAATTCCTATGGCTGCCAAAAGAAATTATCCGAACGTTTTTGTTTGTATATAAAAGACAGCATCTTAAGTAAAACTAGCAAAAAAGAACTAGCATTGGTATCCTTCAAACTACAGTACACTGTTGAAGTAAACATTTACGCTAAGACAAAAACATGAGGACCAAAATAAAAACTCATTCATACTTAAGCAGCCTCTTTAGTCCCTTTTCCCAAATGGGTCTTCGCAAAACAATCTTTCCTTACCATATTACCTTCTTCCATTTGTCATTTTATAGTAGTAATTCATAGTAAACAATTATGTACATCTGCAGTGCAAATAAGACATTAAAGTTAGGATTTTTCTACAGAACCTAAGGGAGTTAAAATAGACAGGCAACTCTCCAGAATCCCACCCTAATTTCAAGTAAGGGTTATAGCTTTATTCCCCCCCCCACATGATTTATGAAAGTTACCACGTCTATAAAACAGCTCATGCACTCTCCGGGTGTAATTAAGTATATGGTGATAATTCACTCTCCTTCCCAACCTCCATTCTGTCATCTGCCTCTCTCTTCCCACCACCTCTTTACCCGGTATTCTTCTACTTGTTTTCTGCTGATTTCACCTCCTTTCTAAACGTGCCTGGACAGAGAGACTGCCACTGCATTTCTTGGAGTTTAAAAAGCTTGAAGTTTTAACTTTAACAGAAAATACAACTTTAAAATTTGCTGTAAATAAAGTGTTACAAGAAATCCAAAAAAAGTTTCATGCCAACTGGTAAACTCAAAGATTAGTATTAGCTGGAGGGTTTCAACTGTACTGCTTTGTCTTAATTGGGGCATTTCTCTTACCATTTGGTACTGATCAAAACTAGTTTCCAGAGTCCCACTGGAGCCATACATCATATCACCAAGTTTTTCCCTCCCAGAGATGTTACAGACCGGGTGTCCCACCACACTTTCATTTCTACCTTTAATCCACTCTTTTCTCAAAGCTTCTCTTCTCTTTACCTCCATATTAGACAGTGACACTCAACTTTTAGTTAGCCAATGCCACTTAATCAAATGGAATTGCAAAAGGCCAGAAAAGTAGTAAACATTTAGCACACAAAACTGCATGCAGCACATTGAATGCACAGTTAAAGCAATCAATACAGAAAAAATAAAGATTATGCTGGAAACAGTATTATCTAAAACCAAACAAGGGTGCTTAATTCAGTGTAATCAATTTCAAGAAACCTTGTTCCTTTTGTCCTAATTTCAATTACCATAATTAGCCTGCACTACAGGAACTTTTTTTAAAAAGCTGAGAAACAATTTTTCCCTTACTTTAATTGACTGTTAATGCAAACTGATTGAACTGATCAGTCTTAATATATGTTAATTTATATCTTCCCTCTATAAGTCCAAGAGGACTACTTCATTGCCGGCAGGTTGCAACATGATGCTATACTTAAACCACAGAAATGAAACACATGCTCAGATATGAGGGAGGATAACTAAACCTGGGTGTGGGTATAAACACTGTATCGGGGTGGCCAAACCGTAGCTCGTGAGCAACATGTGACTCTTTTACAGTTAAAGTGCGGCTCGCGGAGCTCCCCATACTCCCCATCCCATTCTCTACCTACCAGACTCAGGGGTGGGGGAGGGCACTTGGGGCTTCTGCCCTTACGGCGGGGTGGTGGGGTAGGGGCTTATGCCCAACAGGGAGAGGGGGTTAGGGGTTTCAGCCCCAAGCCCCACCACCCTGCTACCGGGCAGAAGCTCCGAGCCCTGGTGACGCACCTGGTTCTCGGTCTTCTAAAGATTATCGTATGCGGCTCAGAAGGTCGGCAAGTTTGGCCACTCCTGAAATGCCAACAAAAGTCTACAATGAATGGATTAAAAATTTTGAACAGCGATGGAGGAGAGTCGTTGGAACAAAATATAAAAAAAATCAGATGACTGTGATGCAGAAAGTAAGTTGGTTAATTTTTTACCACTTTAAAAAACATTAAGAGAATTCTGCCTTCCTGCTGGTCATTGTGGGTAGATTGCACATTGAACCTCACCACAAAGATATCATGAAGCAATCACATTCCAACTCATATCATGGCTAGTGACCAATTAGAATGCAGGGGGTCTTGTTGCTATCAGATCAAATTATAATGTAGCTATCTTTGGCATTTCTGCAAGCAACTGAAACTAGATAAACTTTGAGCTGAAGTCTGATGAACAAAGTTATATTTTAAAACTTTTTTGTGTAGTTTTCCTGTATTCCCCCTCCCCCAATATCTTTCAGAAAACATCAGTAGTGTTACAGACCGCATTGGTGAGCTTGAGTGATTGGTATAGACTCAGAACTGAATTCAGTCTGAACCTCTGACTCCTACCATTGCTCCCTTACCCCCCCCCCCACGTACTCCCCTGTTGCCATAGAAACTCAGTCTCTAATATTATTCTTCCTTTTTGTACCAAAATGCCTTCAGCAGCAGGCAAGTGCATGACATTGTTAGTTTGTTTCAGGCTGCAAAACAAGATCATAGCAGAAATGGAGCCAGTTCTAAATGCTTCTGACTAAGCTATAATAAGCATTATTATACTGTTGGGGGAAAATAACACTCCCTTCTGCTGCCTGAATTATGGCCCATCGTATTTTGTTGCATATTATTTTCTGGTACACTTTCTTTCTCTGTCTCCTCTTTTAGTCCACAGAACATTCTTAGCCTTAACTATACCAGATTGTGGCAGTGTTTGCCCTCATTCCTCTTCACTCAAAACTTTGTTCCCACTTTTCCAGCCCAAGTGTTCTCTCTGGGTTTCTCCTGTTTTGATGGACATGACTATGCTGTGCTGGAGTGGTAATGGTGCATGATAGTATAGTAGCGCTTTCTCCAGTGAACCCTAGTAGAATAGAGAAGTGAAGAATTTCCATGGAGCAAGGATCCTGCTGCTGCTGCTGCTACCAAGTGATGGTGTGTGGCATGGAAATGGCAATGCTGACTTTCTTTGGTGCGTCTCAAGTGAGAAGATATGGCTAGAGAGAAAGTTGCGAAAGAAAAAAACAGAACCTAAATTGGATATATGAATATTTGAACATGAGAGTAGAGAACATTTTTATTTTTAGATAATAATAAATTGGTGGATGTTCATTTTCTGGAAAACATGGCTTTAAAAGTAAACTTACAAAAACCCCTGCATTTGCTTTTATAGTTGTTTATAATCGGGTGTTGAAGTTCTCGCAATTGTTTTTATTTGACAAAGGTATCATAAGCAAGAAAGCAATTTCAAACAAGTGATGTATCTACAACCTAGAACACTGGTTATAATGAAACCTTCACGCCAAGCCTTTTATAGCTTGTTTAGATGTGCTTTGAATCTGATGCACTTACTGTATTTTCTTTAATAGTTTATTGCTGGGCAGCTTGGTGGCTGGAGGGTGGTGCTTTGTATTGTCACAGAGGAGATGAGTTTCTCTTTTCTTTGTGGGCTACTAGTGAATAGATTGGTTGTATTGACAGAGGTCAGGGCCTGGGAAGGAAATCCCTTGAATTTCAGCTCACATAACCTAAAGGGTAACTATAAAAGAAGGGGAAAATGGAGAGTGCTCATATCAGTGATGGCAATGGCAACTTCAAAATGATAATAATAATAAAAAAGGGACCACCAGGGGAGGGAGAAGAAGGGAAAAACAACCGACAACTGCTCCAGCCCCACAGCTGTGGCAGGGGCTGACAGCTCCTCCAGCCCTGACACTGACAGATGCACGGGGCTCACAGCTGGAGCCCCTGCAACCCCTCCACAGCCCCAGGGCTCACAGCCAGAGCCTGAGACAAAATGTGAAATAGCATCAGCTATGAAACTGACAAGAATGTCAATTTCACTGCTGGTAGGCTCCCTGCTGTGAAACTGAGCCCCAGGCTGGACTCGGAGCTTGGGCTGTCAGCCTCAGGGTTGGGTGGATTGCTCCCACTGTGTGTAATATAGCTGCAGCAAAATGTCTGGTTATCAAAAAAAATTAGGCATAACATAATACTTGAGTGTTTATGTTGTTCCTGCAAATATTTCTTAAACAAATAGGTCTCCTTTGGCTTTTCCAAATTACTACAATTAATAAAGATCCATTATCACTTTTCCGCGATTTCCCATGTGTTGTCTGCAACTCAGCAATTATTTCACAATTGTCCCACAATTCAAATAAGGCCTTACCTATATTTGAAATGTATCAGTCAGTAGCTATGACAGATCGTAAAGCTCACTTGGTATAGTTTTGTCCCCTGACTGATCAATTGTAGTTTATCACAGTGAGAGTTTAAAGAAGGCAACAAAGATCTGAATCTCTCAGAAAAAGGCAGATGTTTTAGGGAGGCAGTATAAGGTACGTAGAAATTTTTTTAAAATGTTTACTTTTCTTTCTGGGCCAAACCAGCCTTGGTTAGACGCAGACTTTAATTTTTGTCTTCTCACATTCACACAAAGTAATTGTACATGCATGATCTAGTTGTGAAGTATGGTCGCCTACTTGTCTGGTTTAATTGTTTGCCTCTGCTGCTTCAAGTAGTGTCTAGTCACAAACAAAATATCATTTAGAGTAAATATCTGAGCATGTGACTGTAAGATTCACTTTCACAGAGTATTTAAAAATACAAATAAAAAAAATATATTGCTCAACTGCCTACGAAAAGCCAAATAAAATAGGGGCATGAACCAAGAAAGCTAATTATTTTTAAATTAGAATTAATAACTGCAGAATTTTTAATTTTTTTGCAACAGTCATCCAACTCTAGCTGTTACTTGATTATTCCCAGGCATCAATTACAACAGTCCTGCGAGGGCCATATTACTCCAAAGGAAACAGCTGAGGGCCGAAACCCCTCCCAGCCGCCCCACCGAAACCCCCGCAGCCCCGCTCGAAACACAACACTCCCCCAGCGCCGCCCACCCCATGGAAACAACCCCCCCAGCACTGCCAAAACACCCCCCCAGCGTCGCCCAGCCCCCCCGGGACCCTTCCCCCAGCGCCGCCCACCCCATGGAAAAAAACCCTCCTTCCCCAGCGCTGCCCTGCTGAAACAGCAGTATTGAACCTTGGTAATATGTTATAGCTGGCCCTAAGGTAGTATAATTAAGGTAAAAGAAAAATGTCTTTTTGCTAGAAGTAGAATAAGATCTTCCCCCCACTTTGTAATCAATTGCCCTGTTGAATGAATGGGGTGTGAATGAGGAAGGCGTGGAAGGCAGGCACCTCCAGACAGCTGCAACCCTTGGAGAGGGAATGGGAGCCAGACCAGATCAGTAGAACAGGTCAGCTACTGACTCGCCGCTTGCCTCTTCAGCCCCCCTCCCCCAGCTCGCCTACTCACCCGCCGCCACTGCCCACCCGCTCGCCTCCTCAGCCCCCCACCACCCCGGCTCACCTACTCAGCCCCCCTCCCCGCCACCGGAATTCTCAAGAGTGCCCTTCCTGGGTTCCCAAAGGGGTTTTTGCATTTAGGTGGTGGCAGCATCTACCCATCCAAGGTCAGAGAAAAGCTGTAACCTTGGGAGTTTAATACAAGCCTGGAGTGGCCAGTATTAATTTTTAAAAACCTTCTGCACTCAAAGTGCCAGAGTGGGGAGTCAGCCTTGACAGTTCTTTAAAAAATTACTATTTTTGTTCCATCTTAAAAAGATCACTGTAGGCCAGAGATCAGACATGGGAAAACTCAAGCATGGAAGGCAACAGTTTCAGGGGGAAAAATGCAAGGAAAAAGGTATCAGGACCAAAATACTGAGGCAAATTTAAGTCAATGTGTCAAAGTCACCAGCCCTTTGGACTTCAGCAGGATCATCTATAGCTGCTGTTCCCAATTATTTAGAGCATAAAACTGTCCAATTTAGCATTTAGGATGAATTTGCTGCCCAATAAGAGAAATCAGATTCTACAGTAACTCCTCACTTAACGTCCTCTCACTTAACGTTGTTTCGATCTTGCATCCCTGCTCAATTATAGAACATGCTCCATTTAAAGTTGTGCAATGCTTCGCTATAACGTCGGTTGGCTGCCTGCTTTGTCCACAGCTGGCAGCCTCCACATCAGTTCCCCTACGCCCCCGCCCCCCACCGCACCTCCCACCCACCGGCAGACCCTGTGGATCAGTGCCTTCCCCCTTCTCTCCCCCGTGGCAATCAGCTGGCTTGCGGCATTCAGGAGGCAGGAGAAGGGTGGGGAGCGAGGACTCGGCACGCAGGCTCCCCCTCCCTCCCCTGCCTCCTGAACGCTGCAAACCAGCTGATTGCCATGGGCAGGAGGCAGGGGGGAGGCTGCATGCCGAGACTTCGCTCCTCCCTCCTGTCCCCTGAACATCGCAAGCCAGTTGATTGCCAGGGACAGGAGGCAGGGGAGGGAGGTGGGAGGAGCGTGGACGCGGCGTGCGGAGTAAAGGGGGAGGAGGGAGGGGAAGAAGAGGCAGGTGAAGGGTGAGGGCCTGGGGGAAGAGGTGGCGTGGGCGGGCCGAGGGTTGAGAGCCCCGCCCCTGGTGCTTGCAGAGTAGGGGAAGCTGCCGCTGCTGCTGCGCAACGTGCTTCTCCTAGCCTACAGGACCTTCAGCCTTCTTGACTGCCTCATGGTCTCCAGTGCCAGTGGGCTGTGCCTGTGTGGGGTAAGGCAGGGGCACCTCCCAACTATAGTACTATACAGTACGTACAGTATGTTTGTAAACACACAGCACGTGCACACTACCCCCACCACCACCGATTCACTGTTGCTTTATGGCCTAATGGCCCTGCTCGAGCATAGGGCTCTACACCAAGCGCTTGCGAGGCCACCAGCTGCCTGCAAAGCAACTGCAGGTGGTGCACAGCAGAGGCCCTGCCTTGCTGTCTTGCTACAGAATAAACAATGTTTTATCTGCTCTCCCCCCTTCGCTGGAGGGAGGTAAGAACACAGGGGGCAGCAGCCCGCCAAAAGCAAGTTACAGGAATAGCGTTCCAGCACCTGCTTCGCTGTAGCAAAGGGGAGAAGCGGCGTAAAGATGCACAGAACCTGGCCCTGCTCCCATGAAAGTCTGAAATCCAGGAGCTTTGCCATTCACTTTAATGCCAGCTGCATCTCTCTGCCCCTGCATGCACACAGCAGAGAGGGGCACAGCCCTGCAGCAAACGTTATTTTCCTCCTCTTACTACATTGGCTGCAATGCTGCCCGGATGCTGAGGGGAGATACAGCAAGGCCATTTTTCCAGGGCACCCTGGAAGAGAGGCCTTTGGTCCTCCAGCAGGGCTCCTGTGAAAGTAAGAACCTGCAAGAAAGTAAGAACCTCCATAACTAGTCCTAGCCTAAACCCACAGGGCTTCCAGTAGGGGAGCAGATTACCATGGGGAATGACATGGGTTTTCCAAATTCTTTCCCTTGCAATAGTTGATTGATGCTGCATGACCCCGGCCATTCCAGGCTGAAGGGAATGAAGAGTAACACATGCATGTGCGTCCGGAGGAGCATCACCCAGCATCATGAGTCAAAAACGTCCAGCAAGTGATAATGGAGTGCCTGGCAGTAGCAGTACCACTAGCAGCAAGAAAACTAGGAAAACCATTAGTTTGGGTACTAAATTTAACATTTTAAAGCGTTTTGATACAGGCGAGCGTGCAGTAGACATTGGCATTGCTCTAAGTCTTACTCCGACCACCATGAGAACAATTCGGAATAATGCCAACAAGATAAGGGCTAGTGCTCGGTGTGTAACACCACTTAGTGCTACTACAATAAGTTGATCAAGAAGTAGTTTGCTGGAAAACATGGAGCGTCTTCTCTCATTGTGGATAGAGGACCAAAACCAGCGGAACATACCTCTAAGTTTGCTAGTGACACAAGCTGAGGCAAAAAGTTTGTATGACAATTTGAAGAGAGACCAAGGTGAAGGATCACAGACAGACTTTCACTACAACTGGGGGATGGTTTGATCGGTTCAAGAGGCGCTTGCACCTTCATAACATCAAGATGTCCGGTGAGGTGGCTAGTGCTGATACTGCAGCAGCTAAAAAATTCCCCGACTATCTCAAGAAAGTAATTGAGGAAGGTGGCTATTCCCCTAAACAAGTCTTCAATGTCGATGAAACGGGTCTGTACTCGAAGAGGATGCCTGAGTGGACTTACATTTCCCGAGGAGAAGACAGCGCCCGGATTTAAAGCAGCTAAAGACCGTCTAACCTTGCTTCTAGATGGTAATGCTGCCGCTGACATGAAGATGAAACCACTTACAGTGTACCAATCTGAAACACCACGCACTCTCAAGGGATTTTCAAAGGAACACCTTCCGGTCATTTGGAGATCCAATAAGAAGGCATGGATAACCGGAGCTATTTTTTCAGAATGGCTGACTCTCTATGCTGTCCCTGCATGGAAGGAATACTGTGCCAAGGAAAATCTTGATTTCAAGATTTTATTGCTTATTGATAATGCACCAGCTCATCCAATCAACCTGGACGACCTGTGCAAAAACCTCAAAGTTGTCTTTCTGCCACCTAAGAACACATCACTCATCCAACCCATGGACCAAGGAGCCATCGCTGCATTTAAGGCGTATTACTTACGCCGTACTTTCGACCAGCTCATCAGAGGCACCGATGGGGAAGACAAACCTACGATTCGGCAATTTTGGCGTGACAACAACATCCTGAAATGCATCAATAACATTGGTGAGTCCTGGGCTGAAGTTACTCAAGCATGTGTGAATGGTGTGTGGGGGAAGTTGTGGCCTGAATGTGTCAATGACTTAAAAGGATTTAAAGATGTTGTCCCCGCTATGAAGAAAGATATCCCCGGCTTGGCCAAGAAAGCAGGTTTTGATGAGGTGGAAGAAGCCGATGTTACACAACTTCTGCAATCACACGGAGAAGAGCTAACCAATGAAGATTTGATGCAACTAGAGAAACAAGCTACATTTTTAGGAAAGCATTTTTAAGTTTAATTACAAGCAAACTTTCAACTTACTACTGATCAAACTATATCACTATTTATTGTCCCTAACCTGCCTTCCTGAAACTAAAAGGGGAGAATCCCACATTGTTCACATTTTTTACATTCCACACTGTGCTTATTCACGGTCAGTTCAGCTGTAATTTGAAACTGAACTATATAAATCATCATCATAGCTGTTCGCTCCAAAACCAGAGCCAAGTCACATGTCACTTTTCCCAAGTAGTTCCTCAGGAGTACAGGATGTTGACAGGAGGCATTGCATCAGGCAGCATTCAACTTTTTGTATAGGCTCTCTAGATTCACATTTGGGGCTGTTCCTCAGCTTGGTCACACTGTCACCACTCTTTTGACTTCCTAGCTCTTGCTTGATTTAGAGTAAACAAGTGTTTTCATTCAAGGTCAGTGCCTGGAGGGAACTGTTCTGAAGGAACCAGGTTCTCCAAGATCAGCATTTAGTTACTCTGTAGCTTTCCACAGTGGAATTTTGAGGTAAGGTATTTTCAAGGGCAAAGATTTTTCTGGATTTTAACCTCCTAGGTAGTGGATTGTGTCCAGACAGTGGGTATCTTGGATCATGCACACCTGTTTTTCAGCTCTCCTTTTTACTGAAAGTATCCCGCCGAGGGAGTCAACCAGAATTTATTTTGATTCAGTTCAGGTTTGGGTTCAGTTCCAGTTCAAGCCACCAAAAAAAGTTAACAGTTTAGTTATCAGTTTGAACTCATTCAAATCAAGATTCAATCTTAGTGAAGTAAATTCAAAAAAGAAAGTTGAAATTTAAAACAAACTACTTTGGTTTTATTTAATTTTTTATGTATTTATTTATTAACTTTTAATTCTCCATGAGTTTTCCTAGTGTTTTTGTGTTGTCAAATAAACAATTTGTTTGAGCTAACTGAAATAACATTGTCTTATATTTGTTTTGTCATTTTGGACCTCTGTGGTGAAAGGATAAATTTATGTTTGGGACAAGTGGTGGGAGGAGCTGCCCCAGGGGTAGGAGAGGGTCAAAGGAGGCCTGAGGATGAGAAGGGTTGGGGAGCCATTACCTTTTCCCTTGGGTTTGAAGAGTTATTTAATTCTGGGACTAGGGAGTATTCTACCTTTTTTCTCCCTGGGGAGAGTCTCAGATGGTTCATCTATCTTTAGGGCACCGCATCAGACAACAGGGGCTCCCAAGCTTCCCCTTTCCCGCCCTACTCTTGTGGGCTGGCCTCCTCCTATTCTCATTGTCGTCTCATTGTACTGGGACAGGCCTTTCTGGTAGCAATCACATGCCTATTTTTTATTTTATCTTGTTCGATAATGAAAATAAAAGTTCAGGTTTTTTTAAATATTGCATTGTAAAAAATGCTGAACCTTCATTTTAACTGCAACCTTATTTATTTAAATTCAGGTATTGTTTGGGTTCAGTAGGTATGACAAAATTAGGGTTCAGTTCCAGTTCAAGTAAAAATACCAGTTCAAACCACTTCTCCAGTTCAACTCCATGATCCTACTGCCTCACTCTGTGGCGCAATCCCCATGAGGCAGTATTGTGATATCATGGGAGTCTGTTTCAAAGTCCTTGTGATGATCCTACAAGATTTGAGTCCAAGATCAGTTCTGCATGCATAGCTCATGTATGACCATTGTGGGGCAAAGTACTCCACAACTGAGTAACACAGAGCGAGACTGGCTGCTCAGAGTGTTTTGGAGTCAGCTCCCCATTTTAGCCAGTATCTGGAGTATATAATTTCTGAAGTTCACTTTCCTTTTCAGCTTCTTGATGTGCTCTTTGAATGTCAGCATTCAGTCTAATAGGACCCCTAGGTACACTGCATATTTTCATAGTGTTCAAGGATTGTAGCATTTCACAATATCTGGAGGTTTTGCTTGGTATTTCATGTGAAATGCCCACATGTGATGACTGCACATGTGTTATCCATTTCTATTCCACAGTGCTGCAGGGCATGAAGAAAACTTTGGGGGTGTGACAGACACATTCATGTTGTGACCCCTGTTAATCTCCCATTGCAATTAACCATGGGAGAGACCAAATCTGACAATACGCACCAAGACAGTAATCACAGAAACTGAGAGAGAGAAGAACATCTATGACATCTGAAACATCCTCTTTCCAATATACACCTCTACCCCAATATAACGCTGTCATCGGGAGCCAAAAAATCTTACCGCGTTATAGGTGAAACCGCGTTATATCAAACTTGCTTTGATCCCCCCAGATCACAGCTTTACCGCGTTATATTCGAATTCGTGTTATATCGGGTCGCGTTATATCGGGGTAGAGGTGTATGTATAGGATTTTTCTCTTCTGTATATTATCAAATTATTTGCAGTCAAGCATTACATGACTCATGCAATGTGGTTTCTACCACTTCCCTTGGAAAACCATTTCTCAGTGTAAGATTGTATTATTATGAAAATGTTCCCCCCAATATTCAAAATTAAATTTTCCTTTCATTTCCATTCCTGCTACTATTTCCTTCCTGACTCCTTTGTGCCATCCCCAAATTCCTCTTTCACATTGATATTAATAGCCTTCAAAAACTTGCAGACTTATAACCAGCTTCTCCCATCAAATGTTTTTCCAAGCTATATGTATTTATTATTTGATCTTTCCACAAATTAATCCCTCAAGTTTAGGATCTGTAGGAACAGTTTTAGGGGCAGCTTGTGAGGAGAGTCAACTGGGTGCTGGTAGCTGGGAGAAGTTGCTGGGCCACATGGGGATTCAATAGGAGAAAAGAAGCGGGAAGTTAAGAGCACAGATATATGGTGGGCAGGGTGAAAGTAAAATGAAATAAGAATAGCAAGATGAATCAGAGGGATGAGAGCTATTGACAGACTCCAGAAAGCCACCTTTTAATAGAGAAGGTTACAGCATAGCAAGAAAAATGAAATCCTTCGAAGCAGCACTTTATTCCAATGGCCACTAAAATGGCTCAACAGGATCCAGGGATAGATAGTTTTTGTTTTTCTTCATGTAATTCACTTCAATTTGTCTGCACTAGGGATGTAAATATTGTTTTAAAAGTTAACCGTTTAAATGATTAAAATTATATCAGTTAATTGGTTGCCAATTAAAGGTAGAGAGGCTGGGGCCACTCTGGATGGCCCAGGGATGGGGGTTAACGGTTAGGGTGGGTTAACGGTAAGACTAATGCTTACCATTTAATCATTTAATACTTTACATCCCTAGTTTGCACCATTCTGACAGAATGCCAGAATCACATCCAGTGTACTAGCCGTAGTTTTACCAGTGCAGTTTAGAGGGGGAAATATCTCTCTCTAGTCTGCACACGGAGCCCAAAAGCACACAGCTATTTTGGCCACTCTTGTGCACGTAAATTCAAGTTTGTGGTCCACTCTCTTTCCTGTAACTAAGTTTTTGTAGCATTACTTAAATTCAGGTTTCTCTTCTTCTTCAATGCTTAGCCAGACAGTTGACCGTAGAGATCGTTGGCCATTTGGTCCATTCCTGCGCAACCGCAAAGACTTGACGGCCCGAGAGTCCAACATCAGAAAAGACTTGATGAACCCATGTAATAGGGGGTCTGCCTCTGGGCCGCCTCCACCCCTCAGTTGGTGAAATTCTATCCCGGATGTTACAAGCCACCCGGAGAACATCCTTGCAACATGTCCGAAAAGTGAAATGCACCGCCTGTGGACAATGGTCCCAAAAGTCTGTAGACCTGAACGACCATAAACATCTGCATTACAGATGAAGTCATTCCACTTTATGCCCAATATACGACGTTGACGTTTTGTGTGAAAAGCCTCCAGCTCTGTCCAGTCTGAGCGGCGTAGTGTCCATGTTTCGCAGCCGTACAACACTATGGGAAGGATACAGCTCGTATAAATCCTGAATTTGGCTGTCATACTAAGATGACATTGATTCCATATCCATTGTAAACGGCCCGCGGCAAATGCTGCAATGCCAATCCAATGGAGAACCTCCATGTGAGAATTGAAGGAGCTGGTAAGTATAGAGCCCAGATACCAAAAGCTGGAAACTGATTCGTCAGTCTTGTTGTTCAAAGAGATTGGAGTTGCAGGTGAACCTGGTCCTAGATTTTGCAGTTTTGTCTTTGACCGTGAAACACAGAGACCAATCTTAGCTGACTCCTCCTCCGTATGCTGCAGTGCCTCACGAAACCTGTCGGGGCTCTGTATTAAATGAACAACATCATCAGCGTAGTCAAGGTCTGTAAGCGAGAGATCACTGATCTCAACGCCTGTGGACCTGACAGAATGCTGCATTATGAAATCCATTGCCCGACAAAAGAGTGCAGGGGCCAGAATGCAACCCAGCCCAACACCAGATACGGATTTAAAAGGCGCTGACATCCAGTTCTCCAGACGAATACGGGCAGTGGTTCCATTATGCAGCTCTCTAATCAAGTCCAGCCGAGTGGTAGGGACACCTACACCCTTTAAGGCCTTCCATAACATGACCCAATCTATTGAATCAAATGCAGCCTTAAGATCAACATACGCTACATGCAGGGGCCTCCTGAACTCGCGATTTATCTTCGACAACAAGCGAAGGACCAAGATGGCGTCTAATGTGGACCTGTTCCTCGTAAAGCCTGACTGTTGGGGATGACGCTTCCGATGTAGCAAAGTCTACAGGCGTGTCAGCAAAACATGTGCAAACACATTCCCTGGAATGGAGAGCAAGGTGATCGGCCTCTAGCTTTTACAATCACTGCACAGTCCCTTGCCCTTATAGAGTGAGATCACAATACCGTCCTTCCAGGCGGTTGGCAGGGTTCCAGTCCTCCACACCAGATGAAAGATGGCCAGAAGTGATTCAGGATGCCATGTGTAGTGACTACCTCTTGACCGCTGAGGTTACAAATAACACAGAATGCTGGCTTCAAGTCACTCCTGGCTAAGCCAAATTCGAATCAGCTGCCACTTGGTTATAATATGCCTCGCGATCGCGGAGTACCAGGGTGTTAAATTTTCGCTTCAGCTGATTATGAGTGCGCTTATCACCACGCTGGCGCACTCCATGTGCCAGGTTTAGCCAACAGGTTTTGTATTGATGTAGGCAACAGATTCTTGGCTCTAGCTAACCTGCCAGACGACGTAGAGGTTGCCTGGTCTCTGTTCACTTCTACCCTCAATCTGCTGAGCAGACGACTGACTATAGGCATCTAGCATGCCTACCATGGATATCAGAGGAGGCCTTCCAGGTTTCACTCTCATAATGAATATCCATGTTTTGGATTACTTTTCTAAATTCAGTTCAATTTTGGCCATGTTTTTACCTTTCGGTTTCTTTGCATTAATTCTGTCCTCAGTGGTGTTGACAAAGTCCCCCTATATTGCAGTATATTATATTACAGTATATTAAACCAGCCCTTGCATCAACCTCTATGGTACCCCCCAGATGCTTTTACCAATATGAAATGCTTCTCTTTCCTTGTATGCAACTTATTTTTTTCTTTCTTCCAACTTATTAAGAGTCCCTCTAAATGCTGTGGAAGGACTAAAAGTTTGCTTGAAACAACTGCAGCATTAGTGGGGTTACTACCAGAAACATTGACAAACCCTTTCGTATAAGGGGGAAATAGATATACCTTGTTTCGTGGCTGTGTATACAGCCAAGTTATCTCTTTCAGCTTTTTAGGCAACTTATTCTTTATAGGCAACCTTAATTCTCCTGGACCATACAGACTCTCCACTACTCTGTGCCAGACACCAACTTCAATAACTATTTCTCTCTCTTACATGTGTTTGTGTCTTCTTTCATCCTGCTCCTTATGCTTCAAGCACTGTTCCAAGTCTACATTTCATGTTTCTACCCTGCACTCATTGGAATGACTAAAAACCACTTCCAGAACTTCACATACAAAAAGTGAGTAGACTTGCACTTCAACTTCGAAAACAAAAAGCACTTTGGTACCATCAGGATACATGTATCCCTGAAGTGACTAGCCATGCAGTCATCCAATATTCATGTCTTCCTCTACTCTTCCCTGATGTATATTACAAAATCACTTGTCTTTCAAGTCAATTATTTGGATTGTTAAGTTCTTTAGGGTAGTAATCCATCTTCTGATCTTTGTGAAACTTTTAATTACCCAACACACAACAATTACCTGATGTATGCACACTTTTCTGTGTGTACCTTATTTTTAATATCAGGCCCTTAGGAAAAAAACACCACACAATTGATGCACCTAATAGTAGCGTTGTCAAGTGATTAAAAAAATTCATCGTGATTAATCGCACTGTTAAACAATAATAGAATACCATTTATTTAAATATTTTAGATGTTTTCTACATTTTCAAATATATTGATTTCAATTACAACACAGAATACAAAGTGTACAGTGCTCACTTCATATTTGCACTGTAAAAAACAGAAGAAATAGTATTTTTCAATTCAATGACAATAATGACAATAAGCCGGGAGGAGAGGTAGATATACTGGAGGGTAGGGATAGCATCCAGAGTGACCTAGACAAATTGGAAGATTGGGCCAAAAGAAATCTGATGATGTTCAACAAGGACACGTGCAGAGCCCTGCATTTAGGATGGAAGAATCCCATGCACTGTTACAGGCTGGGGACCGACTGGCTAAGCAGCAGTTCTGCAGAAAAGGACCTGGGATTACAGTAGACGAGAAGCTGGATATGAGTCAACCGTGTGCCCTTGTTGCCAAGAAGGCTAACAGAATATTGGGCTGCATTAGTAGGAGCATTGCCAGCAGATCAAGGGAAGTGATTATTCCCCTCTATTCGGCACTCGTGAGGCCACATCTGGAGTATTGTCCAGTTTCTGGCCCCCCACTATAGAAAGGATGTGGACAAATTGGAGAGAATCCAGCGGAGGGCAACAAAAATGATTAGGGAGCTGGTGCAAGTGACTTACAAGGAGAGCCTGAGGGAATTGGTCTGCAGAAAAGAAGAGTGAGCGGGGATTTGATAGCAGCCTTCAACTACCCAAAGAGGATGGAGCTAGGCTGTTCTCAGTGGTAGCAGATGACAGAACAAGAAGCAATGGTCTTAAGTTGCAGTGTGGGAGGTCTAGGCTGGATATTAGAAAAAACTATTTCACTAGGAAGGTGGTAAGCACTGGAATGGGTTACCTAGGGAGGTAGTGGAATCTCCATCCTTAGAGGTTTTTAAGGCCCAGCTTGTCAAAAGCCCTGGCAGCGATGATTTAGTTGGGGTTGGTCCTGCTTTGAGCAGGGGGTTGGGACTAGATAACCTCCAGAGGTCTCTTCCAACCCTAATCTTCTATGATTCTATGTTCATTTCCATTATCCGAGTCAGATGTCACCAGCAGAAGGTTGATTTTCTTTTTTGGTGCTTCAGGTACTGTAGTTTCCGCATCGGAGTGTTGCTCTTTTAAGATTTCTGAAAGCATGTTCCACACCTCATCCCTCTCAGATCTTGGAAGACACTTCCGATTCTTAAACCTTGGGTCGAGAGCTGTAGCTATCTTTAGAAATCTCATATTGGTACCTTCTTTGTGTTTTGTGAAATCTGCAGTGAAAGTGTTCTTAAAATGAACATGTTCTGGGTCATCATCCGAGACTGCTATAACATGAAATATATGGCAGAATATGGGTAAAACAGAGCAGGGGACATTGAACTCCATGGGGGAGAATTGTGTCACAAATTTAATTAACATGTTTTTTTTTTTTTTTTTTAAACGAGCGTCATCAGCATGGAAGCATGTCCTTTGGAATGGTGGCCAAAGCATGAAGGGGCATATGAATGTTTAGCATATCTGGCACGTAAATACCTTGCAATGACAGCTACAAATGTGCCATGCAAATGCCTGGTCTCACTTTCTGGTGACGTTGTAAATAAGAAGAAGGCAGCATATCTTCTGTAAATGTAAACAAACTTGTTTGTCTTAGCGGTTGGCTGAACAAGAAGTAGGACTCAGTGGACTTGTAGGCTGAGGTTTTGTATTGTTTTGTTTTTGAGTGCAGTTATGTAATAAAAACATCTACATTTGTAAACTGCACTTTCACGACAAAGAGATTGCACTACAGTACCTGCATGAGATGAACTGAAAAATACTATTTCTTTTTATTATCATTTTTACAGTGGAAATATTTTTAATAAAAAAATAATATACACTTTGATTTCAATTACAACACAGAATACAATATATACGAAAATGTAGAAAAACATCCAAAATATTTAATAAATTTCAATTGGTATTCTATTGTTTAACAGTGCGATTATAACGGCGATTAATCTGGATTAATTTTTTTGCGTTAATCGCGTGAGTTAACTGATTAATTGACGGCCCAACCTAAAAACTTAAATTTGTCATATAATAGGAGAAATTTACAAAACCTTAAAGGGTTGCAGAGTTACATGAAAATAAATATACATCTTCACTGAAACGCAAAGCTTGGCACAGTAAATGTATCCTAAAGTCAGTCTCAGCTTCCGGTACATTTGCACTATAGCAATGAACTATTTTAGTATGAACACAATTGAAGTTTGATCTTGAAAGATACTGCACACCTACAACTCCCATTTGTTCTCAGAGAAAAGTACCTCAAGACAACTTGTTTCCAAAATTGGTGCTCCAAATTTCGTTGTATTAAGAATGAACATTCTTACATTAACTGTATATAAAAATCAGAATACATGTTAATTTTTTTCCTCCTCCTTTGAAAATGGGACACAGGTCCTCATTTCCCTTTCAAGATCATGGACTTCCTTTCTACATCATCTATCTTCCTGTTCAACAACCCTCACCTCTGGTCCCAGAGAAAACGAGTACCATTTATTTTTAGGAGATATCCACTGACTAATTTTACATAATCAAAGAATGTATTGTTTAGAATCACACAAAATCTAGGGCTATGGTTACTACATTCTTGGCAGTACTCACAAAGACAGGTAAATATTTTCTTGATACAGCCATTTTATCTCCATATTTAAAAGTAAAGCTATCAGTACTGTTCAGCATGTTACATACTTCATTAGCAAACACCAAATTACAAGAGCAACACTAGAGAAAAGACACTAGTTTTGTACATTTGACCTCAAGTAAGGTTGCTTACTTTATCATTTTAGTTACTCCATTCCTACAGTCTACACATTTTTGCTTGTATAAAGTAAGGCCATGGAAGCTGCTTTTCTAAACTTTATTCAGTTCTCTGCAGCATCAGACCATTAACTATAAGCTATAGGTGCCTGGCAGTAAGTCTTCACAACATTCATAACCGGGCACACCCTCCAACTAAAACACAAATTATTCCAGCCAAGGACTGGTAACTTGAATATTACTCAAAGCTCCATCTCTTCTATTAGAAAGGGAAACCCCCACCAGAAATGACATATTGGCACTGAACAATAACACTTTAGTATTGCCAATCCTCAACATTCAAAAGACATGAGTTAGGCCCCCAAAATCATGAGTTGTTTTTTTTTAATCTCATAATTGGGGCATTTATTTTTATTTGCTTTTTGGATTAATTTTTTAGGATGAATTTGGATCACATTTTCAAGCTTCTCTCTGCAACCAGGAGGACAAGAAACTTTTTAATTAAGTGAAAACAGATTAAAATTGTGAGACTTGGCAGTTTTGGCCCAAAGCTATACATATTAACAATAAAGACAACTAAGGTGGCAGAGGTGACAAGCATTTGTAGCTATTAAATTAGCAGTAATGCAGCAGATGTCAGGAAACCAAAACAAACAAACCAGATAGCAAAACACAAGATTCTTCACTGAGCATGTGGGCAATCTCACAGTGACAATGCACCCTTTACATATGCACCTGTAGAAAAAAATAGCACTCTGCCAATGATGCACATTTGACTAATTTTTTTTAATTTGAATCTGAAATATTTCACTAGGGGGAAAAAAAAAAAAAAAACTTTAAAAGGATATATGTTTCTGCTGCAGGAGTTCCCTTACTTTTCCCAGTCCTCAATGATGTGCAATATATAAGCCAGCCCTTTTTCTTGCATCACAGTCAGGCAATATATGGGGGGAATAAGTGTTGTTGTCATCACAATACAGAGATCAAAAATTCCTATTTAGTCACTTGACAGACATTTGCAACAGTCTTTGCATGTCCTTTTAAAAAGCTGTCCACTGCAGTAGCTTAACAATATGTCTATACTGCAATAAAAAACCTGTGGCCTCAAGTCTGAGAGCCCAAGTCAACGGACTCAGGCTGGAAGGGTAAAAAATACAGCATATACGTTCGGACTCAGGCTGGAGCCCAGCCTCTGAAACCCACCTCCCGAGACTGAATATCTACACTGCAAAAATGTAGCCTCACAAGCCCAAGTCAGGTGACCTGGGCCAGCCACAGCTGTGCCACATGTCTTTATTGCAGTGTGGACATACCCCAGAGCAGGGGCGGGCAAACTTTTTGGCCTGAGGGCCACATCGGGTTTCCAAAATTGTATGGAGGGCCGGTTAGGGGAGGCTGTCTCTCCCCAAACAGCCAGGCGTGGCCCGATCCCCGCCTCCTATCCGACCCCCACACTTCTTGCCCCCTGACGGCTCCCCTGGGACTCCTGCCCCATCCAACCCCCCTGTTCCCTGTCCCCTGACAACCCCCCCAAGACTCCTACCCCATCAAACCACCCCCACGTTCCCTGTCAGCCCCCCCCCGGGACTCCTGCCCCATCCACCACCCCCTGCTCCCTGTCCCCTAACCACCCCGACCCCCCACCCGACTTCCCCCTTCTGCCCCATCCAACCCCCCCTCTCATTCCTAACTGCCCCCCGGGACCCCTGTTCCCCGCCCTCTGACCACCCCGACCCCATCCACACCCCCGCCCCCGACCACCACCCCAAACTCCCCTGCCCTCTATCCAACCCCCCTGCCCTGCTCCCTGCCCCCTTACCGTGCAGCACAGAGCACCGGTGGCTGGAGGTGTTAAAGCCACGCCGCCCAGAGCACCGGGTCAGGCCGCGGCTCTGCAACTGCACTGCCTGGCCACCCAGAGCGTTGTGCTGGTGGCGTGGCGCACTGAGGCTGCGGGGATGGGGGGGACAGCAGAGGAGGGCCGGGGGCTAGCCTCCCAGGCCAGGAGCTCAGGGGCCGGACAGGAGGGTCCCACGGGCCGGACGTGGCCTGCAGGCCGTAGTTTGCCCACCTCTGCCCTAGAGTCTACTCCTCCAAGCCCTCTCTCTGGTATATCAATTTCATTCATTTTGGGATGATTAATTAAGTTCTTATGTATATGTGCAAACATGCTCACTTAGCTTATTTGTTGAGCGTCAACGGTAGGGTGACCAGATAGCAAGTGTAAAAAAATCAGGACAGGTGGTGGGGGGTAATAGGTGCCTATATAAGAAAAAGCCCCCAAAAATCAGGACTGTCCCTATAAAATCGGGACATCTGGTTACCCTGGTCAACAGTGCACTTAATACCATACAGCAGTGGTTCTTAACCAGGAGTCCAGGGCTCCCTGGGGGGATGTGAGCAGGTTTCAGGGGGGGCACCAAGTAGGGCCAATGTTAGACCAAGTAGGCTGGGGTCCAGGGCAGAAAGCCAAAACCTCACCACATGGGGCAGAAGTCCAGGGCCCTGAGCCCCATCACCCGAGGCTGAAGCCCAACTTAGTTTTGCGGGGGCCCCTGTGGCATGTGGCCCCAGGCAATTGCACTTAATGCCAGCTCTGGCTTTTATATGCAGAAAACCAGTTGTGGCACAGGTGGGCAGTGGAGTTTTTATAACATGTTGAGGGGGCCTCAAAAAGAAAGGTTGAGAACTCTGCCATACAGGACCTGGAGACCTGTGGCAACAGCCTCATCTTTGCTCCCGCCTTTTTATTCTAGGTAAAGGGCCAAAAAGGCATAAAGAGGTCCTAAAAGTCCCAGTTCTGGCTGGAGGAGGATTCCCCTAGCAGAGACACTGCAGACAACAGCCATAAGGGTCCCTTCTGACTCATTCTGAGAAGCCCTCTCAAAAGCCGTGCCACCGAGGCATATTTGGGAGCAGAGGGCACCCCGTACTGTGGAGATTCTGGATAGCCCTGCAGTCCATACAATAGCCTTCTGGGGCTACCCTAACTTAGGAAGCTGCCATAACTTACAAAGGCCTTGATCATCAGGTGTTCCATCAGCCAAAATTCATATTAAAAGGCGTGGCATAAGCTCCTTGACCTTATCAGTGAAGTAATTTATGTATATTCTGATAAGGATGTCTGGGTTAGTATATGAAGAATTTAACTCAAATTCTAATCAATATCCAGTTTAAGGGACTTTTGGTGCAACTGGGAGAGAAAAATAAAGTTAGTCAACAGTTAGAAATTAGTGCTGTTATTCCCCAACTTCTACGTGAACTGGGCCAAAACAAGAAGCAGAAATGTGGGATAGATATCCTCTCTCGGGGAGAGATTGACTTGCATAGTTTATTTCGATACCAATAGGCACGGATATATAAAATGTTATAGCAAGGTATTAAGCCCAAAACACATAAATGCATGTGTGTTTTTATTTTAAAATACTTTACTTATTTTCCTATTTTGCAGCAGAATGGTCATTTAATTGTCATCATCTCTTATAATTAAACATTATTTTAAGTAAGATTGGCATAATCTGCATCTATCCAACTCAACAACGCAGTCATACCTTCTCTAGAACTGAGAAGACTGTAATTTCACTAATTCACTGATCTGACATTCAAAAGTCCTAGCCTCAGGGTACGTCTACACTATGGAGACTATACTGGCATAGCTATGTCAGCACAGCCCCATAGTATAGATACAGCCTATATCGACATTAAGGGTTTTTCTATTGGTGCAGGAACATTGATAACTTCATTCAGGGAGGTTATGTAAATCGGAGCACACCCTGGCGAATATGCAGCTGTGTTGGCATAACTATGTGGGTCGGGGGTGTGGGTTTTCACACCCCGACTGACACAGTTATGCCAATATAACTTTTCAGTGTAGACCAGGCCTAAAACCAGAATGGTTGGATACCGTTGCTGTCCGGGTCATCCATTTTGCAAATTAAAAAAAAAAAGTCAATGTGGAAAACAGAGAGATCAGAAAGATGAAGTGTTTGTAGGGTGACCAGATCACCCAAGTCAAATATCGGGACGCGGGGGGCGTGGCGTGGCGGAGGGAAGGGGGCAAAAAAAAAAGTGGCAGAGCCAAAAAAAAAAAAAAAAAACACCCCCCCCTTCCTCCACAAGCTCTGGAGGGAGGCCCAGGAGACGCAGGGGAAGCGCGGGGCCGGGGTGAGTGAGAGTCCGGCCTGGCCCCGGGCCTGCTGCGGGGACCCAGCAGCGCGCACGCTGCGCCCAGCCCCTGGCCAGTCGCGTCTGGGCTGCTGCCCAGCTGCTGCTCTCCCGCGGCGGCAAACAAGGAAATATCAGGACAGTCCCGATAAAATCGGGACATCTGGTCACCCTAAGTGTTTGTGATACCCCTTTTTGCATACTTTGATTAGATTATAATCTAAACTTCTTTGCCATGAAGCTACCCTGGTGGCCATCACTCCTGCAAAACAATAGGGAATTATGTAACTTTGGATTGGTGCTTTTCCTTACCTAGTTTTTCCCAACAGATGGTAGTACTCTACTCTAGTCCAAGCTTCCACTTCCAAAAGTGGTTTTCACTCTCCAAATTAGCGAAGAGATTTCACTTCCTAGATTCTGACCTCAGTCCACATTAGAGAAGTTCTGTAGCACTTACATGTATATTAAGCACTTTTTTTTTTAAACCCATTTACTTACAACCAATGATTTCATGGCATGGGAAGGCCTGTTTTTCTCTAATTGGGATTCCAAGAAATAATATAGCTAAAACAAACTTACAGAAACTAGATAATTCTCTATGTATGTATCTGAGAGGCTTTATAGAATTGCATGTCCTAGTCACATGAATGTTCATTCCATAAACACAATGGTGCCCACTTGAATTAAGAAAGGAGTAGACTCATTGGAGCAAAGCATGGTCTTTTGTGCAGGATATAAAAAATTCATAAGATACCTGATGGCAAGAAGCCAATAAGAAAGATTTTATTTTTATTTTTATTTTTGCACAGAGGTTTGTATGTTTGGGTGCATTGGGGTGTTGAGGGGCTGCTAAAAAGCCCAGTGTTTCATTCCCACCCCAATCCAGATGCTAGAATTCCTACTAAAGTGCTGACCCTGTACCCTATTCAGGAATTTCATCTTTAGTATCAACCTCTGGCTAATAGCTGTTTGATACTTCTCAAGCATCCAAATTCACCCTCTGTAGGAGATGGATCTCTTCTTTATTTTCCTGTCCTCCTCTATGAATACTTTCTGTACCTTCCTCTGCTGCTGCCTGATGAAGCTATGAAAATATCAGCTGAGTGAATGGCATCATTCTTGTCAGCTTCAGTGCTGCTCAGAGTGCTCTGCAAGCAGCAGTGGAACAGATTGGTTTTGTCATTGTTACTATGGTAACAAGGAAAACTATGCAGCAGCAGACACACTGAAGTTATCTGAAGACTCTGGGCATGTCTACACTACAGACTTAAGTTAAGGTTAAGTCATTAAGAGTGCTTCCACCAACTGAGGTGTCTCCTCATTCTATTGTTGAAAATTTATATCAGATAAAGAATCATGAAGCAAGTTATATAAAGTTGCTGACACTGAAGAAATAATTTCCACAGCATTTTAAGTTTCCTAGATGAATAATTATTGTGCCTCTCATTTTGGGTTCTTGTCATATACTGCATCCCATACTTGAGTTTTGGCCAGTTGTGGAGTACAGACATCTTATTTGCCAATCAGACCTTTTGCAGAGCTCCAGTTGCTACTTTGTGTAACACTTTGACATGCACTATGTTGTCAAGAGCACATAAAAGAAGTCCCTATTTTGCACTATTGTGCAGTTTATTTAGAAATTCCACAATATTGTTTCTTAAGTGCCACATGGTATAGAAGGAAGAGATGTGGAGGCGGGGGAGTGTCTGGATTTGCAAAACAAAAATTGCTCTTGATGTTTTATAAGTTAGAAACATGGTGAGTGACCCGTTTACCCTGTCCATTTGGGACATGAAGCTCGTACTTTTCAAGCATTCTTTAAGAAATATCTTTGCAGACTGAGAAGCTTTAAAACAAAGAACCAAAGGGCCTCAGTTAAGCTCTTGAACCTACCACATGCCAAAATACTTAATAATGAATGAAGTCTACAAAAGTAAAGCTAAATAATCTTTGAAGCAAAAATAGTGGGAACTCTGCTAGTTCAACAATTTAAACCCCCAAAGTAGAAGTATATTTTTCTGCTTAGTTGGGTAAAAGCATCTCCCCTCCCACTGCCCTAAAGCACAAATATGAAGTGTGATGTCACTCATCACAAACTGAAAACAAAGAGGAAGATACAAAAGCACCAGACGACAATTTATGTAACCAATAAATTCTACACTGTTCCAGAGACACTTTCTACTTCTACTTGAAAGATATGCCAGAGACTTACAAGTCAAAGACCAAGATGAAAGATGAGAGAAGCCCACCCGTAAGGTTGACAGCAATGCTACGACAGGCCCAGTCTCAACACATCCTCCAGTTGCATGGAAGGTTGTGGGTATTTCTTTAGTAGTGATGTCTTTGGACATTACTTGGGGACTTTGCCTTTGTAGCAGCCTGACTAGCGGGTATCTGAAATCTGAAACCACATCCTTGCTCTTATTCTACCTCTCCTCCCCTTCCACCTCCCCTCTCCCCCAGCCCCTTGACTAATTTCGATCAGTCTCTACTGTTCTCTCCTGAGTTGTTTGCGCAGTGAGAGGGAAACTGTGGAAGAGGTCTCTGCTACTCTATTCCTCTCAGTCTGTTTTTATGAGTCCTCTCTTCATGAACAGTTCCAGTGTTTGCCTAAGTTTCTGCTGGTAGCCTTAACAGCAGCAAAGTGAGATTGACACGATTATCATTCAGTTCCACAGCTGCCCAAAAGTTTTCGAATACTGGAAGCTGATCAATTATGTTCATTTCACTCAGAGATGCGTCTGCAAATGGAGGAAGACAACAGCATATTTGTTTAGACTTTTTTGCAAACAACAATTTAAAACTTTTTTCTTTAAGAAAATTTAAATGCAAGAAAGGTACTTCATCAAGCAGTTGAACAGTGAAAAAGTTGACACTAAAAAGCACAGGAAGGAACCCTATGGTAATTCTGTTAAAAAAGAAGGCAGAAACGGCTTCACCTGTTACAAAATCACAAACTGACAATACTTAAAATCATAATGGAAGTTTAAACCAGGTCAGTTATGAACAACAACAATTCTCGTTTAAAACAAAAAGAATTTGGCTCACATGTTTCATATACTGGATTAACTTTGACAATACTTGTATACCTCAGCATGCCAATAAAGTTATTGAAATTGAGTAACTGCATTATCAAGCATGAGTAATCCATCAGGGAGCATTAATTAAATACATGTTATCTTCAGCAGAAGACAACACTCAGTTAAATACATAAAACCTTTAATAAGGGTGTAGTGGGGTGGACACCCGCTCCTGCCCTGAGGGGTTGGAAAAGCCCTGCAGAGGGCTGGGGCTGGGCAAGGTAAAACCCTGGCTGATTGGGGGAAGTGGCTGCAGCTGGGCCACACCCTAATCAGAGCCCAGATGGCCTGTATAAAGAGGCTGGGAGGCAGGAGCTCAAGAGTCTCTCTCTGCCTTCAGAGAGAGAAGGGCCTGGCTGCAGGGAGCTAGACACAGAGTACCTGGGTGGAGCAGGGCTGGGGAAAGGCTGAGGAGCTGGGGAGCTCCAGCCTGGAAAGCCCCAGGCTGCAGCCTAGGAGAAGGCTAAGGGGTACTGGGGGTTGCAGAGGGCAGCCCAGGACTAGGCCAAGGCAGCAGGTCCAAACCCAACCTTGCTGATGAGTGGCCTATACTGCAGTCTGCCCCAGAGAGTGGGGGCTAGTTGGTGACTGGCAGTGGCCTTATCCTGAGGCCAGGTGGGGTTAGTGGGTGGAGGTTCCCCTGGGAGGGGAGAACCAGCGTGTGTGGGTATTGCCAGGGGGCAGCACCCAGGGCAAGGGGCACCGGGGTCCTGGGAGGGACACGGGCGCCAGAGGATGACAAGTCAGATCACCGGCCTGCAGAGGGCGCTCCAGAGGCTGGTGAGCTAATTCCCTGGACGACCAGCAGGAGGCGCCGCAGGGGTGAGTCTGGACCTCATACAAAGGGGTACACTTTTCAGTCAAGTAAGTAGTAGATATTATTGTAAGCTGTGCTAATAAACTAGAAATCAACCCCAGCACAAACAGACTGCAACAAAACCAGGTGTTAAAGAATTTTCAAATATCACCATTCCAAGAAAAGAAGAGCCATTGTTTGGAGGATTAAAGACTTTAGAGAAACCTTTGCACTGCTGAGTCAGCTCTCAACACACCAATGTGCTCTACAGCAAAAAAGCTCTGGTAGCATTTAGAAAATTCATACTGGAGAGTCAACAATCAATGCTGGTTGCTAAAGTCATATCTGTCACCTTGAAAGAAAACTATTCTTCTCCCCAACCCCTGCCAGCTGAGAATGGGTGTTTCATTCAGAAGCTGCCTAATAGTGAACCACAATAATCTACCGGTACTCAAACCTGTGTCTAGCAAAAGAGGCATAGCAATTATAGTAGTGCTCCCTCATACAAAGTTTGTAGAGGGAAATAATGGAAAGATGTCCACATGGAAAGAGGAAAAACAGATAAACTGAAAGGGAAAACACAGACAGTCCTTTAACATCTCAAAGTAAAAACCTTACTCTTGTCATGGCATTATAAAACAGTGAAAACAAGTCTGTGAATTCAGTACTGATGAAGTACTTAACATAACTTTTGTGAAATACCAAGGAGACTACAAATACTTCACTGAATACCATGAAAATGAAGGAGACTGCTACTGAATTCTCTCAGGATAGCTATGTAAATAAATACATGCATACATATTTTCAAATATAAAGCCTCATCTAACACTAGACAGCTTGCTGGAATAGCTATACCAGCAAACTCCCTAGTGGAGACATCTTATAATGGCAAAAATTCCTTTAGCTTACAGAGTTGTCCACAGTACAGAATTTTAAGGCAAAAGTCACCTCCACTGCTAAACACAGCTTAAGTACTAGGTGGCAGCCTTAGCATAGAAAAAGATCCATAACTCAGAAGAGTTCAAAGAGTACTGAGTGGAATTAAGACAAACGCTGTGTCTTCACTGCAAATAGTAGGTTTTGTTGTTGTTTTTTTAAACAGGGAAACAGCTGTCTCCATATAAAATTCCAGTGGAGATGAGACACTGCAGATTTTCCATTGATGTAACTAATCAAGGTAAACCCCAGGTGGAAGGATAGGATATGGAGCTAATTAACTTCAACTAGCTACAAGGTCAAAGCTACCTGCACCTTGTCTCCCCTTGGCTTTTACACTGAGATAGCGATCTTGATGTAACACACACATTTTTCCCCAGTGATGACATAGCCAAAGTGGCCATATCAGACTCTCTTCCTAAAATAAAAGGCTGCCATTGTGAAGGCAATCCAGAACAATTAAAATTTCACTCATCATTATAGCTCTGTTCCCTTTTCTGTTGCTGCTAACTTTGCTCACTGAATGCCATTAACTCATATACCACTACTCACAACTAGTTCAGAAAGAAAATAACTTTCAACTGTTAATGAAACTGCAATAAACCATCTTCTGTTTATAGCTTTGTATAATGTAAATTGGTCACCAAGTTTCTTCAGTGCACCTACAGAAATACTCTAAAGTAACTGTAATCTGACCCTTCCATATAAACAGAGAAAATTAAACTGTTCCCCATGAGGAAAAAAAATTGTCTCCTCTTCATGCAATTTCAAAAGCTGAGAAAGTTTATAATGGAGTTAATTTTTCCACTTTCCTTGAAAAGGGCAAGAGAAAGTCAAAACGTACATTTTAATTTGGAACAAAATTTAAAATACAAGTTTATTTGAAATGAGTTGCAAAATACTCAAGAAAACCTTTACTGAAAATTCATTCTGAATTCTTAAGCTTCTGAAAAGATAAGTTTGCATGTCAGGCTGGTAAGGGAAATAGACAAGCCTTAAGAGATGGCTGCATCCTACGTACAAACGGGCACTGTCCTTCAAATGTCCGCCTACTAGTAATTATAGGACAGCTATCTAGTTTTAATGCACCAACACTAACAGGTTTATTCTCCCCTCCAGTATGCGCACACAGCTCCAACTGATGCCTACAGGAATTGGACTTATGAAAGACATCCCAAAAGGGTCAACTTTGAAAGTCCCACAGACTCCAAAAACAAGCACTCTGTTTAATAGGTCCACTACTCTGCTCTTCTAACTTCATTGATCTGAAGACTGTTTCTCAGCACAAGGCAGCTTTTGTCGACAAAACAGTGAACATGTAAACACTGCAAAGTGACTTTTGGCAGCAAAAGTGCCCCGTTTTGGCAACAAAATAAAACCCCAACAAGAGACTTAAGACTTTTTGCCGACAAAGTGCCAGTGTAGACACTACACTTGATTTTATCACTTTAATTGGCCTAATGGAGGTATCCCACTCAAGGCCGGTTCCAGCTTTTTTGCCGCCCCAAGCAGCAGGGGGGGGAAAAAAGCCGCAATCGGCAGCACTTTGGCGGCTGCTCTACCACGCCGCTTCATTCTTTGGGGCAGTTTGGCGGCCGGTCCTTCCCTCCAAGAGGGACTGAGGGACCCGCCGCCAAATTGCTGCCGAAGACCTGGACATGCCGCCCCCTTCCAGGGGCCGCCCCAAGCACCAGCTTGCTGATCCCACTATGCCCATCGTGACCGCTCTGGTCAGCAGTTTGAACTCCACTGTCCTGCAGCCAGGTAAACAACCATCTGCCCCTCCCCCTTAGAAGCCCCAGGAATTTTTGAAATTACATTTCCTGTTGACTCCCCGTGGAGATGTCTCATCGCATCTTCCCCAGTGACCGTGGTGGCTTATCACAGCAAACGCTCTCCCGCTTGGACCACTGCGGAGATGCTGGATCTGCTCAGTAAATGGGGAGAGGAGGCTGTGCAGTCCCAGCTGCACTTGAGCCATAGGAATTTTGATATCTACGAGCAGATTTCTCGAGGCTTGTGCGAAAAGGGCTATGATCAGGACACACTGCAGTGTACAGCAAAGATAAAGAAGTTGAGGCAGGCGTACCATAAGGTGAGGGAGGCAAACAGTCACTCCAGTGCTGCACCTAAGACCTGCTGGTTCTCTAAGGAGCTGGATGCTATCCTCGGTGGCGACCCCACCTCCACTGCCAAGAGCCTCGTCGATACTTCAGCAGGCCTGGAGGTGGTGGAAAGAAGACCTAACCCAGAGGATGAAGTATTGATGAAGAGGCGGAGTTAGAGGACGATGTGGCACTCCCAGTGGGGGTCACCTGGTGGGGCAGGCAGCCAGGAACTGTTCACCATTCCGGAGGTATTTAGCCAGTCTGAGCAGTTACTCTCTGGCAAGCAAGAAGCAGGAGAGGAGATGCATGATAAGTGGCTGTGGTTTGTATAGTGCGGAGGTGGGTTCAGGGTATAGAAATATAAAGGCTAGCTGTGTTTCTGTGAGCTGGACATTTCCCTGTGCAGCTCATCGGTATGGTGGAACAGAGTGTTGATGCATGCTGAGATCTCACGGGACTCCTCCAGAGAGATCTCTAGGAAAGTTTGATATGGAGATTCTCGGCAATCCTCTGCCGAAGGTTCCTTGGCAGAGCTGCTTTGTTCCTTCCTCCATGGTAGGAAACTTTCCTGCGCCATTCAGCAACCACTTTTGCAGGGACCAAAGCGGCACACAGGTGAGCAGCATAGGGACCAGGGCGGAAGCCACAAGCGTGTAGTAGATGTACCCTTGTTTCCCTGCTTACCCTCCGCAGAGAGATCTACTACAATGCCCTCCTGCCTGTGGAAAAGTGTGGGAGAATTTTAGAATTTTTTCCCTAGTCAGCTACACTGTAATCCTTGCTGAGTGCTCTTTTCCCCATGTAGAGTGCTTCCCCACCCACCCCACATTCACCATGCTTTGGGTGTTCGCCGAGATATGTGCTTGCCAAGGGTCAGTGAGAAAGTGATTGTTATGTTACCAGAGGTGTATTTTACTGAAATGTTTCAATACTGTGTGTGAACTTAATCATGCTTCTGTGCATTGTTCCTTGTGCTTCGGCAGATGTGGCCTTGAGGAACACCCCACACACACACTGGCCGAGCAGTCCCTGCCAGATAAGAAAGCGCCCAAGACGGAGCAAAGACGACATGTTCCAGGAAGTACTGCACTTCTCCAATGCAGAGAAAAGGGAACACAAGGAGTGGAGGGAAGCTGAAAGGCAGGACAGAAGAAAATCAGGAGTTTGTTAAGGACGCTACTGAACAGATGATTAAAGTCATGGAGGAGCAAATGCACATGCTGAAGTCCTTAGTAATGCTGTTCTCCCCCCCCCCCCCCCCCCCACACACACACACACACTCCACCCGCACAGTCCTTTCCACTTTCCGAGACTTCTCGGTTTCCCCTTCACTCTACCCCTCAGACAACTTTCAAAATGACAGCTGGACCTACACACAGCTCTGAAAGTCTGCCCTTCCCTGTACCTCCTTTCCCACCAACCATCTGTGAGTGTGTGTTTGTGTACTGTTTCTTGGGCAATAAAAGCAAAGTTTTTGAACAGTAACTCATCTTTATTTGTTTCCTACAAATTGAGATAGCAGGCACTACCACTACATACACTGGCAGTTTAATAATTTGCTTACTGGAATAGAACGCCCAAAATTTCACTTCCTAGGAAAACTACATGTAATGCAATATTGCAGCACCAATCACAGAGATATACATTACTGAGTCTCATTTTCAAAGTGTTGCCTCAAAGCCTCCCTGATTCGAATTCCCCCCTTCTGATAGCCCTGGTATCTGGCTGCTCAAAATCAGCAGCCAAGAGGTCTGTCTCAACACTCCACCCCTGAGCAAACCTTTCATCCTTTGCATAATCTTTGTGAAGCTATGTACAACACGCAGATATGACAATGGGAATATTATCCTCATTGAGGTCTAACCTGCTATAAAGGCATCGCCAGCGCGCCTTTAATCTGCCAAAGGCATATTCGACTGTCATCCAGCACCTACTCAGCCTGATTTTGAACTGCTCCTTACTGCTGTCCAAGTTTCCCGTGTAAGGTTTCATGAGCCATGGCTGTAAGGGGCACGCCGGGTCTCCCAGGATCACTATGGGCATTTCAACATCCTCCACTGTAATCTTCTGGTCTGGAAAGAAAGTTCCTGCTTGTAGCTTTCTGTATAGGCCGGTGTTCCCAAAAATGCATGCATCATGCACCTTCCTGGACCACCCCATGTTGATGTCAGTGAAACGTCCACAGTGATCCATAAGCACCTGCAACACCATGGAGAAGTACCCCTTCCTATTGATGTTCTCCATTGCAAGGTGATCTGGTGCCAAAATTGGAATTTGAGTGCCATCTATCGCCCCTCCACAGTTAGGGAAACCCATTTCTGTGAAGTCGTCCACTATTTCACACACATTTTCCAGAGTCACAGTCCTTCATAGCAGGATGCGATAAATTGCCCTGCACCTTGCATTAACGCAGCCCCAATGGTCAACTTCCCGACTCCAAACTGACTAGCAACCGACCAGTAGCAGCCTGGAGTCACCAGCTGCCACACAGCGATTGCCACACGCTTCTCTACTGATAGGGCAGCTCTCATTCTGGTATCCTTGTGCTGTAGTGCTAGGGTGAGCTCCGCACACAGTTCCAGAAAGGTGGCTTTCCGCATCCGAAAGTTCTGTAACCACTGCTCGTCATCCCAGACCTGCATGATGATACAATCCCACCATTTAGTGCTTGTTTCCCGAGCCCAAAAACAACAATCCACCATCTGTAGCTGTTCCGTGAATGCCAAAAGCAATCTAAAGTTGCTCCTACCCATATCATATAGCATGTCAGGCAACTGGGAGTCTTCATCAGTTAGGAACTTCGTGATTAATTGCACTGTCATCCGTGAGGTCTTAATCACAGTTATCAGAGCATAGGAGAACAGTGAGGGATCCATCCCTTCTCACAAAGATGCTGGGGTGCACAGCAAACAAGGGCCGTTGAAAAATGCCATGAAAGAAAGCTGGAAGCCCAAGGAATGCTGGGACAGAAAGCAATGCATCATGGGACATTACGCCCAGTCCCAAGATGCGCCATAATCCGCTCCACCTTCCCACATGGCCTAGCAATAGAAGGTGTCAAGCTGGATTGTGGGATAGGTACACACAGTGCATTGCTCTCACTGTCAATGAGAGTGCTCCAACTGTGGATGCGCTCTGCTGACAGAGGGAGTGATGCATGCAATACTGATTTTTATTATAGCGCTTTTTGAGTGTCAACGTAACTTTTGACGACAAAACTCTGTAGTGTAGACAATGCCTCAGTCAACTACATTCATTCATAAATATACATAGATGTTTTCTATTAAGGCAAAAATAAAGAAAGCTACCTGATTTTGCTCAATAGCCTAGCCCATAATTCTGTTAACCATTGCATATTATGCAATTTCTAAATATGTACATCAGAAAACTTTGTTCAAAATCCACGATTAAACAGCTAAACAAGGCTCTGCTCCTGCAGAAATTTAGATAATAGGGTCTAATTTTAGATGTAGTAAGTACAATTGAGAAAACTGGGTAAATGTTTGACTACTGTAAAGTGTGGTATTTTGCTTCCCAACTGAATCACTAAATATGTAACTAAACTGTACGTTGTCCCCTTTGGAAAAAAATTAAAAAAAACAGCAAAAGCAAACTCTTTCCCTTCCCTATGCTAATAACCTCAAATATGATCCACCAATTAGGAAAATATGCCCTAGTTATTACAGATACAGTGGAACACCACACGATTATAGAATTTCACACTCCTGATAGGCTACATTCTTATAAACAAAAGGTGCTTTATTCATCTAATCTGTGGATGATTATACAGTACTACCAGTTTCTAATACATTTGAATGTAGTGTTTTAGTTACAAATTACATAATATACCCTTCTGTTTTACCACCTATTTTTGATCTGACGTTTCAATATTTTTAAAATTCTTGTTTTTCCACTTTCCTCAAGTTCCAGCTATGAGAATATTTCGAAATGTAGACAAACTAAAACAGTTTGCTAGAAGTAACATATTAATATTATTTTTAAAATATCCTGGTTTTCACAATGGAATAAGTATATTTATGGATAGTTATGCCCACAAAACAACAGGCTATATTTGAGTAAGAAAAAATGTCAGTTTATATGCAAAGGTTAAATTTTATAACTAGAAGCTGAAAACTACTTACAATGCATGTGACAAAAAAAAAAGAGGATGCCTTATATTTTAAGTACAGGGAGTAAATGAACAACACAGGACAAGAGCACAGTATAGTGAAGTCCATTACAAATAATTTAAAGTAGAACCATTTGACAATACAGACCTCAATTACAAAAAAGAGTCATCTGAGATAAAAATATGAACAACATTTTAATGGACTAGAAACACCACATATTTTACACAGCTGCTTCCTTGGTTCTGAACAAACTATGCTTTGTTCTTTGTGAAGATAGATAACATAATATTGCTGCTAACTGGCACTTAGATGTTTTGCAGTCTGCATTTGCTCTTTAATAAAAGATTATGCTGACATAATAGCAATAACAGAAGACAAAAAAAGGATTACTAGCTATGTAAGTTTAAAAATGCACATCTGTAGAACCAATACCTTGTCTGCCAAAAGATTTTTGTCACCACAAGTTGACAAAAAATTCTACTTGAAAATTCTATTCTATTGTCTGCACGAACTTACGCCTGGTGATTGTGGAGGACTAAATAGCCATTTTGCTGTAAAGTTAGGTTACTTGCCTTTATTGTTGCAAAGATAGAAAAAAGTAATAGTTTGGGACTTCTTGTGTTCCCCCTATTCAGCACTGGAAGAGAGACAAAAATAAAGTGCACCTGCACTGAGAAGCCTGCGATTTAAAAATCTTCTCTACAACTAGACTTTTTTGCCAAATGATTCCCCTTACTGCTACCAACACTTCAGCTACATTAGTGGTATTAATTCTTCAGCATTTACAATTCATCAAGGAACAATGTTTTGTGGATGTTTCTCTAGCCCATCATGTATGTCATAATAACTCAAATAAGCCAACCAGAACTTCATAACAAAATAAATCTTTATACGCAGGTTAGTTAAGAGTTTACTTTTACAACTATTCACATTCACTAAAACTGTCACAAAATGCTACTACATTCAAGAAGAATGACTATAATCAAAGGTGTCCAGTGACCATGCCCTGGCAGATACCACACACCACCTTCCCTTTTCCCACCAGCCAGGTGGTAGGAAGGCTAGACTTCTCACTACGGTAACTGTACACCAGGGGTCGGCAACCTTTCAGAAGTGGTGTGCCAAGTCTTCATTTATTCACTCTAATTTAAGGTTTTGCATGCCAGTAATACATTATAAAGTTTTTAGAAGGTCTCTTTCTATAAGTCTATAATATATAACTAAATTATTGTTGTACGTAAAGTAAATAAGGTTTTTAAAATGTTTAAGAAGCTTCATTTAAAATTAAATTAAAATGCAGAGGCCCCCGGACCAGTGGCCAGGACCCAGGCAGTGTGAGTGCCACTGAAAATCAGCTTGTGTGCCACCTTTGGCACGCGTGCCATAGGTTGCCTACCCCTGCTGTACACAATGCACTTGCTGCTTCTGTCATTTTAACCATTGCGTCCCATATGCATCCTCCAACTAAGGCTAGATGAGACAGTGCTTAAACTGCAGGCAGCCAGCTGGAACCCTGCCTACACCAGTCCTCCCACCCTTGCTATCACTGGACTCAAGACCCATTTGTAAATATTGATGGCCTGTTGTGACCCAGTAAATAGTTTGGGAGCAGAGGCCCTTGGATGATTTCAGTCGGATCCTGCCCGGCACTCACTTCCCAGTGGCGGCTCCTGCAGCTCCTGTGCTCTAGGGCTGGCTGGACTTGGCTCAGCTCTCTGCTCCGGGTGCCGCAACCTCTGCGGTTCCAGTGGTGCTCAAGTTTGTCCCCACCCCCATGACTGGACCAAATTTCTGTGAGTGGAGTGGTACCTGGCTCATGGAGTTGCAGTGCCACTCACTCAAATTTGGCCTACTCCTGTCATCATGATGTCTGGGTTAAACCTGAGTGGCGTTGGGATCCCAGAAGTTGCAGTGTCTGGAACAGGGAAGCAAGCCCAGCCAGTCCCATGGGACAGGAGCCATAGGAGCTGCCATGCAACCCTTTGAAACATTCTGAAGACCCTATTGTGGGTCCCGATCCACAGATTGAAAAACCCTGTCCTAGACAGAAAAGCCAGGACACACTGAGATATCCAAGGGATGGAACTGCCTTAGAGGAGGGGTTAGTTATTAATTCCCTTCCTACGGCCATCACAGAAAAAAAAATTTCAGGAGGGGAACTAAGTGAACAGTGTAAAGTAGTAAAGCGTTGCTCTGAGTTCAGACAAATAGCTTCTTTGCCTCTGCTATTGTACACTCAGACAAATAGCAGCAGAGTGAAACTAACAAGAGCCTGATGGCTTTCAATGCTACAACTGATAACTTTCTGGGGCAGCAGTAACACTGAAGAATCATGTCTTCCACACTATGCATGAGGTTATGAAGTCATTCACAAAAGTCGAGCACCTAAAACATTATTGCTGCAGAAAGTGTGGAATCATGAATCAGCCTGTTCTCTCTACTCCAGAACCTCCTGGCTGCTGTAAAGAAACCAGTAAGTCCTCCTTTCTTCCAACAGGTAGACAGAGCTTTAGATGTATAAAACACCTACTAACCACAGGCTGATATGAAAAATAGTCCCTGGACACTTCTTTGGGGCATTACACCCTGCTAGGTACGCCAGCACCTTCCCTCTTCCCACCAGCCAGGTGATGGGAAGACTATAGATTTCTCACTTGGGTTACTGTCCTTATCTCTCATTGGAACCCTCCTTATTCCCCCATCTTTTATATTTACTTGTGGCTAACAGGTTTAATCCTCTGGTTACCACGCCTGATACAGGTTTTTCTTCTTTTGGTGGGGGAGGAGTTTGTTTTGTTTTTTAAAGAGTCCTACCTTATAGTTAAAGATTTAAGTGATATACCGTGAATTTTCTTAGCTAGCTAAAGTAAAAATAAGATTAAGTAACCATAAGCAAGTTAAACAATTCCCATAAAACACATTCATTTCATTCTCTTGCTTTGAGAATATTAACATTTCATGAATGAATGGGGTCTGCATCTATTTGAAATACTACTATACGTAAATGGCTGTCCATTAACAATAAGCTGTCCATTAACAAGACTTTTTTTATGACTCATTACTGCAGCATCTTAAGTCTTGCAAATGTAAAATATCCAGGCTATTGACATTTTTTCCCCCCAAACCCTATAAAATTCAAGCCAATTTCAATGCAGATACCATATGTCAATACTGCCATCACAACTGAATGCCTGCTCATTCAAATTCCTCAATACTGTACTGATGATTCATCAGTGAACATTCTTTTGTTGGTATTTTTATGGTCCATCACTGGATGCAGTAATATCTGAAATAAGACTATAACTATTTATTTTGGTATGAAAATGTAGTTAACACTTAACTAAGGTTTGCTTTCACATTACATTATTACATTCACTAAAGCTAACAGCAAATGCTGCAACTTTCAATGCAAGTGATTACAATCAAATGCTTTCTCTAAAATAAAGTGGTTCTTTAAACCTGAACAGTATAATCTTGAAATCAATTTTCCCATTTCACTTATAGCATTACCTTCTCTTCTCCTCCTCTCTCCCCCTCCCCCCGCATGACTTCTGTTCATTCCTTAGAACACAGTCTCAATGAAGAAGTTTCCTAACATGGTCTGCTCTAAAACTACACATCCACATACATAAATACTGATTTGCCAGATAAGACTTGGAAAGTTTACCAAAAACCTTCTAGCATTGCCTAGAAAACCTAATGTATTAGCCACATGTCATTACCAAAGAGGAAAGCTCTCAAAAGAGGTTCACAGAGGAAGCACCCAAGTGGAAAGCCCTGTCTCCCCCATTTTCTGGATGTCAGGAGAAAGTGGGTGTTGTGTTTCCCACTACCACTAGCAAGGTTGTTCCCAGACCTTGCTGGCCCACCTATAGGGCAACCTTTTCTGCAGCCTTTAAGTCTTCAAAAAATTGCTTGCAATTTTAGTGGCAGTATCACCATTTAAATTTCACAATATATTTAATTACATAAAAAATACATTAAGGTTGCACAGGCAAGCTCTCAAAAGTTAGGAAATGCCAGACTTAAGGTTGCCTGTACAACCTTATTTTGCTCCCTCGTGCATATGCATCATAGTTTTCAATTACATGGTCATGTACTATTTTTTCCACAGTATGCCTTCTTCATTCAGTGAATCAGCAGTTATTAAATTTTTTTTCCCCTCCACATTCAATGTTTGGGCCCAGGTCATAGTTAATTTATCTTCATAACACTCCTGTGAGATTAGGTGGTATCTCAATTTTACAGCCATGAAATGGAAGCACAGAGATTAAGACCAAAACTGTCAGTAGCGTCCACTAATTTTGGATGCTCGGTTTAGAGACATATAGGGTCTGATTTTTCAGACTATTTATTTTTATAGCATTTTATATGTTCAAAGTTCTGCTTTAATTAACTTAATTGCAACTGTGAGTGTTCATCAGCTCTGCAAATCTGGCACCATGTGTCCAGAAAACGTGATTACGCTATTGTGGCCAATTGTGAACATTTTGATTTAGTGACTTGCTAGCATCACATAGGAACTCTGTGGCAGAGACAAGGATAGAATCCAGTTCTCCAGTGACATTCAACTGTCTTCACCATGAGAAAAATCCTATCTCATTCACTACACACTTCCAATTTCTGTAACAAATGAAGCAGAGGTCATACTGACAACAGCCTCCCTCACTTGTTCATCCCCAAAGCTCAGTACATCCGATGCAAAGAATAAGGCAGGAGTCCCATGAAATAAAATAGCATGATTACACTGCTCTACAGCCAAAATGCTTCTGAAATAAATGTAGTCAAACTTTACTAATTCTGGGTCACTGAGAACGAAAATGATGCTTAAAATTGTTGATTGGCTCTAGTTTTCAAGATATGCTATTGGGTCAGTATATACAACCCTTGACTTGGGAATGGCGGAGGATAAGTGAGTTATAAAGGGAAGGGATCTCAATTTAAACCAGAAATGACTAAAATACATCTTTGACTGGATCTATGAATAAATCTATGACTGGGTTTGGACAGTACTTGCTTTTTAGGCAAAACAATGAATGATGCAATCTGAAGCTGGTATTGCATCATACATGATAGGAATTGCATCATGTTATTCCTAGAAGTCATGGATGATGCAATCATAACGAAGCTTACATCACTCTGCTGAACAAATTGCCCTATATCAGCTCTAGAAATCATTCAGTGTCGTGCTCTCTTATTTGTCAGTGTTTGATTTTGCAAAGGGACACATTTCTGTTTAGTCAAAGTGAGCAGAGATGCCTCGTACTTGTGTGAACAGTGCAGATAACTTCTGCTATGTTTGTGGTGAAGTGACTTTTGCATCACAAAAGCGCAGTATAACCACTATGGTTAAGAAAGCCTATCACCTTTATTTTGGCTGCAAAATTGGAGATCAGGACAAGAGGTGGGCCCCACACATATGCTGCAACACTTGTGCAACAAATCTTCGCCAGTGGCTGAACAGGAAAAGGAAATCTATGCCTTTTGCAGTGCCAATGATTTGGAGAGAGCCAACAGATCATACCAGTAATTGTTACTTCTGCATGGTGCCTCCAGTTGGGAAAGGTGTGTCAAAGAAGAAAAAGTGGACTGTGCATTATCCAAACATTCCATCAGCTATACGCCCAGTACCCCACGGAGAAGGACTGCCGGTTCCTGATGCACCAGAATCATTCTCACTCGAGTCAGACGAGGAAGAGGAAGAGGATGAAACTTCTAGTCCTGAACCATCAATGTCACAGGACCCACATTTTCTCCCATCCTCCTCCTCTGAACCACACCTCATAACACAAGGCGAACTGAATGACCTTGTCAAGGATTTGGAACTACCCAAGAGTAAGGCAGAGCTGTTGGGCTCCAGACTACAGCAGTGGAATCTCCTGGCAGGTGATCTTAGGGTTTCCATGTTCCGTGACCGTCAAAAAGGATCTTGTCCCATTCTTCTTCATGGAAGGTGATCTTGTAGCCTGCAACAACATCGATGGTGTGATGGCAGCCCTCAACATCGTTCACGATCCAGATGAGTGGAGACTGTTCATTGATTCATCGAAGACGAGTCTTAAAGCTGTTTTACTGCATAATGGCAATGTTTTGCCATCAATTCCAGTTGGTCATGCAGTCCATATGAAGGAAACCTATGACAACATGAAACAACTTTTGAGGTGCATAAACTATGACCAACATCAGTGGCAGCTTTGTGGCGATTTGAAGGTTGTTGCTCTCTTGCTTGGTCTGCAGACTGGATACACAAAGTACTGCTGTTTTCTCTGCGAATGGGATAGTCGTGCAAGAGATTCCCACTACATCAAGAAAGATTGGCCACTCCGACAGTCATTGGAGCCTGGGAGGAAAAGTGTTCAGCATCCACCACTTGTTGAATCAAGGAAGATTTTGTTACCACCCTTACACATCAAGCTGGGTCTGATGAGGAACTTTGTCAAGGCCATTGACAAAACACAAGCAGCTTTCAAGTACCTCCGTGGAAAATTTCCAAGGTTAAGTGAAGCTAAGATAAAGGGAGGTGTCTTTGTTGGTCCTCAGATTCGTGAACTTCTTCGAGATGATGCATTTGACCATGCACTGCGTGGCAAGGAAAAGACGGCATGGAAAGCCTTCCAGTTAGTGGCAATAAATTTTCTCGGAAACAACAAGGCAGACAACTACAGGTTGTTGGTGGAAAACCTCCTCAAGGCATACAAAAGCCTTGGTTGCAACATGTCACTAAAGATACATTTTTTGCACTCTCATCTAGATTTTTTTCCACCGAACTGCGGAGCAGTGAGCGACGAGCACGGCGAGCGATTTCACCAGGACATTGCAACAATGGAGAAATGCTATCAGGGCAAATGGAGCCCATCAATGTTTGCAGACTATTGCTGGACAGTGACAAGAGATGCTCCATTTAATGAATACAAGAGACAAGCCAAGAAGCGCCGAGTAGACACTGAATAGGACTAAACTATGTACAGAATAGTTTTTTGCCTTTTGTTTCATAATAAATTGTATTTATATAACCCTTTTGCTGATTTTTAAAGTGTTACATAAACAGGACAGGTGAAATATTATCATGTAAAGCAACCATAAACACATGAAAAGACCTAGGTTTACAATTTATGATTAAAACTCTACTATCTACACAATATACATAGACATAAAATGTAAAAACTTAAATATCTTAGAAACAGTAGCCAATCAGTTGTTTTAATGGTCATATTTGAATTCAGCACATCAAAATACATAATAAATAGCACATTTTATCTCTGAAGCAGACGACTTCTCAAAAATTGTAGACCAGTGTTATATAATTAAAGACTGTATCATAATGCATATGCACGGGGGGGGGGGGGGCAAATTAAGGTAGCAGAGTGCAGAATTTATCTTACCAGTGGTGGTGAACAATGCAGAAAGAAAATACCTTGACTTTCAGACCCCAGGTGGAGTTTACAGAACTAGCAGTTAGGAAAAGACATTTTTTAGACAATTCAGGTCTTTTCTGCACAGGATGACAGATTGTATATGCTACAAAATTAAATCATTACTGTGTGCTGTTGTGAGCTACTGGTTGGCTGAACGAGTATTGTGGACAGGTAAACTGAAATCTTAAATAAAAACAACCCATGTTTAGTAAAAACACTGCTTCAGTTAAAAAAGCCATAGTTATTGAAGCAGTATTGACCACCGTTGAACAGTGCCTAAAATTGCAGCTAAAACATGTTCAGCACTAGCTCATCTGTACCTATAATCAATGGATAGATTTTCTAACACAAACAAGCACAGTCGTGACTGGAGAACTAGTGGAAGTGTGGCATCAAGAGAGGAGGAGGAAATTTTTAGTTCAATTGTTTAACATTGTTTTACATTTGTTTTGTTTTGTTTTTTTAACTTCAATGACTTCCAAATGTTTTGGATAAAAACATCTTTATTCAATACGCTATACTATTCAAAGTGAGAGGGCTCAAGCACCTTCTCCCTTAGACCTCATACTCTGCACCCTGAAATCAAGGCTTCCACTACTCCCCTGACAAGGATAAAAACAGCACCCTCCAAGAGCCTACTTTACTCTTATAGAAGGACTGATGGGCCACTAGAGAGCAGAATCTTCACGTATGGCAATGGTTCCCACACTTTTTACTATGGCAACCCACTGTCTTTTCCAGCAACTTAGCCAGGGTCCACATTCATGGAGGGCCCAAATCATAGGTCAGAATCCTTCTCCTCCTGCACCACCACTGCCTTCTATACCCCACCAAGGGGCACCAACCAACCACAAAGCATTCACTGCCCTGGGACTGCAACCCCAAATCCCAGCCCTATGAGGGAAATCTCAGTTTATACCAAGCAGAGGTTTCAGTCTCCCACACAATAAATCAGAATACTCTGAAACCAAAGGGCTACTTTCTCTCAGTGCAATCCCTGCCAACTAGAGAAGGCAAAATACACAACAAACAAGAGATCAGCCTTTACACCATGAGCTATAGAAACAGAAATAAAGAACAAAAACTTCACTTAAGGTTTCCTCAACAGTAATCTAACCTTGACAGCAGAAAATACTAAACAGGGGAGGGGAAGGGCAAGGTGCCAAAGAAAATGTTAAGAAACAAGGAATCTACTCTCCTTCTGCAGTTGATACAGGAAAATAATGAACAGGATCAGCCAGCCAGCCTCCTATCATAGGGAGAATGATGTCAAAAGAGATTGCCTCTTTCCTATTCCTTCTTCTGCTAGAAGATTTATACTCACTGACAGGGTTGCAGAGAGAAACATTAGAAAATGTAGTCTTCAGAAAACAACAATGAACAGAAACAGCCGCCATTTCTAACTTTAATGAATATTATACCACCACTTGGACTAAAGTTTTAAAAAAAGGACTATGCTTGCAAGTTTAATAGCTAAGAAAATTTTCAATTATATGTTCCAATGGGGATCGATGAGCATCTCTTGCACAACTCTGCACATTTAAATATACATTAGAAACTAAACTAAACTAGTAATTAATTTTCCTGAAAACAGCTAAATACACAGATTGTACACATTTGGATTTTATCATACTTAGGCAACTTTCCAAAGTAGAAAATGCAAATAAAGGTCAGCAATATATATGGCAGCAAAGTATTTCAAATTTAAAATAAAGCCACAAAATCTGCATTTTGTTGGTAGTTCTATTTTTAAACAAAAATAGTTCAATACCTACAGCTGGATGAAACAACTCATTGATAATAAATTGCAATAGGTGAAAAAGCAAGATATCCAATCTCATTTGTGTACTCCAAAGGGTTAAATGAAGTACTCACTAACTTTTTAAAAATCACAGTCAATGATACAATTTTAAAGTAGTTAGCTTTCATTCACATTACCTTAGGGCCCAAGTACATCAGAAAGAACAGGTTCCCTTTAAGGGTTTATTGTGGAATATAATCTTTAAAAGATTAGAAAATAGGAAGAGGCTTTTGATATTTATGTGGGAATGACCATTATATTCCACGTTATGAGCTCCTCAACTCATGGAACTTCCTTAAGTGTTTGGAAAGCTCCAAGCACATAATGGGCAGTACCACAAAAACAACAACTTCAGCTACACAAAATGATGAGACTGCACAATCTTAGATGACAATGGTGGGGTTTTGTTTGTTTGTTTTTGGGGGGGACATAAATCAATAATTTAATAAAAAAGAGCACACAATTCTCCCTACTCACTGGGTTTTCATTGGGCCAAGGCAGCCATATCACTCCCACAACCTGGTTGCCTTCAGATAGACGTGCTATATCTCCAAAATGTCAGGGGCTCAACCAACTGTCTTTTGAGGGCCTAAAAGGGATTTTTCCCTGCATGTAGTATTCGCAATGAGCTCTATGAGTATTTTCACCTTTTTAATTTTGGCATCCAGGTCTGGTTTGGGATCTAGAGCTAAATTGTTGCACTCATTCTCCTATTTCTTATACGGCGGAAGATGGGAGAAAGGCAGGGTTGTGGCATCCAGACTAAAATACACTGAAGCCACTGCAGCCAGTGAAAATCTGGTCTGGAATAGCCCTGGGAGGTAGGGGTAGGTTGTTTTGTTGTTATTAGGTTGTTGGGGGAGAGGGGGACACGTGGGGGTTCAAGAGAGCACACTTTTCAATCAGTTAAATTACAGTTCAAGTTAAAATAAAATTGTGGCCTCTGCATTTAACCAGACAGCTATCTTATTGTCTCCATGTCAAAGTTAGGATTGCAAAACTAGAGGCAAAACCAGCCATGTCTTTGCGCTACACCATTTTCACTTCCCAGGTCAGATATCGTGGAGTTGACGGTTTGGGCTTCCACGTGAGAAGAAGATTTCTAGATGGACAGGCCCTTGTGACAAACATAAGTAGCATCTTTGGAGGAGGCAATTTCCTGATCCCAGTTGTCAGATGAGTCCTACATCCAAGACATTTATAACTGGAAGGGGTTAGGGAAGGAAAACAACTGCTCACAAACAAAGGGATGAAATGTGAGGACCAGAAATCAATCTACAATAAATCTTGGAGGCTGTGTAAGGTAAAACTTGCAATGTTATCTTTATTCTGTTTGAGTTATGTTGCAGAGATGCACAAGGACAAAAAAAAAAAAGTATGAGTTGTGCCAGCCAAACACACTTGCACAATATGGTCACTATTTTCTCAATACAGGCTGAACTGTTCAGGAGCAAGTTAGTTTAGAAATATGTTTCAGTACTGGTGACTAACATTATCCCAATCCCTCTGTGTCCCGTCATGTGCATAGGAAACCTACAGGAGCCTCCTATAAATCACGCATACACATTTTGCCATATTAATTCAATTTGATGTAGTGTAACTATTAAAGTTAAACAATTAAATAAACACTGCATTAAACTATATTTCTACCTATCTGTGCATTTTACAAAGGCTGAATAGTTTCGTCTGTGCATTTCCCAACACCCTACAACTCTCCTTGATGCATCAGGCTTAATTATTATGCACAGTTCAGGCAAGTCAACTCTGGACTGCTTTGTAACAACTGTAGAACTTTAAAGTTGACTAGCCAATACTTGGCTGACAAATACTGAGGAACCAGACCTAAAAATAAACTAATGTTCTAATATAAACATCATGAAGCTGCTGCTAACAAGATTTGTTTTTTTAAGATAAGAATCTAGCCCAAAACACAGAATATTTTATTAAATTATATAACCACTTAAATGAAAACATACATCACTCTGCAGTTTTAACAGAAATGGTACTTAACATAAAAACAGTTCTTTACCTAAGGGACATCATTAGAGTGGACCTATTTTAAACAAACTAATCTCTGTTCAAGATTTATTAACAGTAACTATTACTCTTTACAGCATGAGCATATATACCTGCGTACGCACTGTGCCAAACCCACACTGCCGCATCTCAAGAGTAGACACTCCTCGTAGATTTTTCAACTCACTTACTAACAAAGGTAGACTGCATCACACTTTGCAGAAAGCAAAAGCTTTCCCATATACACCTCTACCCCGATATAACGCTGTCCTTGGGAGCCAAAAAATCTTACCGCATTATAGGTGAAACCGCGTTATATCGAACTTGCTTTGATCCACCGGAGTGCGCAGCCCCGCCCCCCCCCGGAGCGCTGCTTTACCGTGTTATATCCGAATTCGTGTTATATTGGGTCGCGTTATATCGGGGTAGAGGTGTATCTGTAATTGTTCAATTATTACAGCACACTAACATTTTGAGACTCAAAGCAGCTTTCATTGTTTTGTTTCTACCAGACTTTAGTCTTAATTTTAATACAGAAAAATACATCTGCACTATAATCACATCTCTTCGTATGACATGATAATTTTGAAGAACATTTGTTAAAATACAATAGTATACCAATAAAAATCTATACACAAGTCAAATTATAGTAGTTTCTCATGCAAAATTGTTAAATTCCCTTAGCATAATACTGATGCTAGTTTATCTACCATACTACTTTAATGCCATAAAAGAGAACTTAGAGTACACAAAAACAGTTCACAGCACAGTGTGGACTTTTTTTGTTGTTTAAAGAAAAAATTTTAAATAATTTATGAAGAATGTACTATGAAAGAATTTGTGGAGAAAAAAGGATTTATTTTCAGCACAGACATAAAACATTTTTATGTATATGTATTTATATGAAGTATATACAAAAATAAAACAGTCAGCCAAGAATACTTCCCTACTTTTCTTTCTAGACCCTCTTCCAAATCACCAATTTATCGGTTTTCATCTATTGCACTCAAACCAAAAAGGTATAAATTAAACAGGATAAAAAAATATTAAAGACAGAAAATCATAATGGGGAGTTTAAAAGGAGGAGGAGGAGCTCTAAGAGGCCACACTAATAGAAAAGAGAGGCTAGATACAACAGTGAAGAAAAAACAATGAGAAAAAATTCATATTCTGTTACATATCTATTTACAGATTCAGATGGTATGTTTGGCATGCATAGTTCTCTCAGTACTTTTGAGGGGGGACTGTTAAATAGTGGGAATTCAATCTACACAAAATTCCCTTAGCTCACCAAACGAAGATTCCTTGGAACCATTATACCATCTCAGAACAATTTTGTTATCGTTCTCAAAAATATTTAGTGGTCGGGTGATTTTTCTTGAGTACAGAACAGAAATGCTGCATATTCTTGTTTTAACCTTCTTTAAAATAGTTACACAATCCTACTTCAGTGATATTTGGGGGGCGGGGGGGAAGGGAGGAGAGAGAGAGTAATTAAAAACCCATGGCTGGCCCATGCCAGCTGACTCCAGTTCATGGGGCTCATGCTAAGGGACTATTTAACTGCAGTGTAGATTCTTCGGCTCAGGCTGGTACCTGAGCTCTGGGAGCCTCTCACTTCACAGGGTCCTAGAGCCAGGGATCTAGCCTGAGCCTGAAGTCTACACCACAGTCAAACAGCCCCTTAGCCCAGGTCAGCTAGCACGGGCCAGCCGCAGGTGTCTAACTGCAGTGTAGACATGCCCTAGAAACGGACTACCTCCTAGTTACCCATTACACACACACACACACACACACACACACACACACACACACAAGCACACGAGACAGCAGTAATCAAGTGACCTACCTTAATAAAAGTTCAGGGAACAGAACAGTCTCCATAATTAGTTAGATCAAACCCAGCGAACATAGTAGTAACTAAAATTTATTGCCACATGATGGCTATTCAGTGGCCTATGTCCAATGACTTGATTTTCTCAGTCTAATTCCTAAATGAACACACACAAAAACAAAGCACCAGTACTAACAGGCCCACTGCAGGAAGTTTCTGCAGAGAAGCCAAGGAATGAGGATCTAAACTCAGCTACCTTCTCATTCCAGAAAGCAATCCCTCCAAAACAGATTTGTAGGGCAGCGTGAAGAAACCAGTGCCAATTCCAATTAATAGGGTCAGAGTTTAAGGCCAAAAGAGAAAACTTGACCATCTAATCTAATCTCCTGTATGTCACAGGTCACCACCACCACCTACCACCCACACACTAAACCAAACAACTGAAATTAGACCAAAGTATTACATCCCAAAGGAGACTAGACATACGTGTCATAAGCAGATAACAGGAGGGACCAAGGAGCACCAATGCCTGAGACCCTTGCAATGACAGGGAAATAAGTAAGATATACCCAGAAATCCAGGCAAGTGACCCTCACCCACACACTGCAGAGGAAGGCAAAAAAAATAAGGTCGCTGCCAATCTGACCCCAATCCCACATATGGGCATCAGTTAGACTTTGAGCATGTGAGCAAGAACCAGTCAGCCAAGCACCTGAGAGAGAATAGTTGGTGCCACGTCAGACCACTGGCGCACACCATCGAGTGTCCCATATCCAGCCGTGACCATCTCTGATGCTTCAGAAGAATGAGAACAAAAAGAAGAAAAAAAATTGTTAATCTCTTTCTGACCCTGCAGGTGGCTGGCTGAAGCCCTAAGCATGAACTAGCCCTTAGGAATATAACACATACCAATGTTGTCTATAAAATAAAATATTTCGGTCTTCAGGACAGTCAGACCAGCACATTTCTCACACATTCTTTTTGCTGTTACTTAGGGGAGCTCTGTTTTTAATAAACACAATACAGATGTCAGCAAATTCAATGAGGAGTACTTGTGGCACCTTAGAGACTAACAAATGTATTTGAGCATAAGCTTTCGTGGACTAAAACCCACTTCATCATGGGTTTTAGCCCACGAAAGCTTATGTTCAAATTTGTTAGTCTCTAAGGTGCCACAAGTACTCCTCGTTCTTTTTGCTGATACAGACTAACACGGCTACCACTCTGAAACCTAAGTAATAGGTTATCCAGAAGCATGTATACAATAGCTCTAAATACAATGTCAAATGTCTCTCACTCTGAGATCTTCATATAATAGGTTTACTCTCTTCCTAATTTAGAGTAAGTTTAGGCTAGTTTGTTCATTCGTACTGTTTAATGCCTGTTCATTTCCTCCTTAGCAGGAAGTATGTTCAGTAAACTGCTTAGCATCTCAAACAGTAAAGAAGGATTTAGTCAAAGCACCTCAGACAACCTGACCAATATCCCTAGCAAGTCTCCATAGAAAACTCATGTTTCTGGCTTCTACATAATTCCTTCATGTAATAACCTCAACTTGTTTGCTTATGCTCTTATTGGCATAACCAATAAGCTGTTTTTTAAAAACTGAATTTCTTTGTGAAAGGTCCTGGATCAACAGCCCTGGAGACTAGAGGTTTCTTTTTTCCCATATTTGGGCAGCAATAGTGCCAGTTTCTCCACAGTATTCCAACCACGACTTGGGGGGACCATACATCTCCATACCCATTCAGTCTTTGCTGTCTCTGAAGAGATGGCAAACAAGGATGACAGTTTGTGGAATGCATATACCTGCCAACTAGGAATTAAACAAAGGCGAATTTATTTCACACAGGCAGGGTCCTGTGTATTAAACACCTGTGGAATTTGCCACTGAAATCATTCCTTGCTCCAAAATAGTGCTCCAGAGTCTCAATTTTCATTTTTTTTTTTTAAATGTTTCTACCTCAGTGGTTGTGCAGACAACACTGAAAGGAGGAACAGAACGTAAACTGACGCAGTGATGTTTTCAGAGTGTGCAAGCAATCTGAAACAGCCATGAGAGATTTGAGCTGCCTCATTTGTTTAGGTTAACTCCGAAACCTAAAGATGATAACCTGCAACATACTGAAAGTGTGGCTGGTGTAAAATAAACTGAATATGAAAACAGGTGCTACTGAACTAATTGTATTATTCATGTTAATAATTCAATCCTATATATTAAGTTTACTTGGAGATATCACAGAATTGAGATTTTTCCAACACAGGCATACAATGGACATTGCTGCAAGGTCTACATCCCTTACTTGCTATGAAGTACACTGTGCCTTGTGTACAGGCAACATGAAATGCAAAGACTCATATTTTTCTGTACCTGCTCACTTTTAAACACTAATATCTGCTTTTCAGAGCAGTTAACATTCAGTCCTGATTATTTTTTTGTCCAGTATTTTTTACTATAGTCTGAATTGAAACCCCTTTCACAAAGGTAGCCAAAACCTACCCAGCAATTCAAGCTGGTGTTTGTTACTCTTACGTTGTCAAGGTATTGTTAATCCTCTTTTTAGTAGGGTTAATGTTTGGAAGAGGGAATTCTGGCCTTAAAATAGAGTATTCTCTAAGTAAGATTTTATAAGGAGTGTCTTGTAATAGTCTTCAAAGTTAGACACAACATGGTATATGATGTATTTTCTAGACTTAAAGGACACTGATCTGATTTCCCTTAATCAACATGTGTCGTTATTTGCATGTTAATTCTGTTTGCATGCCAATAAAAATCAAATTACACTTTAAGTCTGTGTCCCTCAAAATGCTCTCCAGAATGCCACTTTTCTCACCCCTGCACTGCAAGTAGCTGTTTTTCACTTATTGCAGAACAGAGTAGTGAGGGAGCAGATGATATCAGACAAGGTCCAATCTGGCACAGAAAAGTATCATTCACTTGTGATGTCATTACACAGATACCAGATCCACCCAACACGCTATATGCCAAGATACTGCTACCTACTTCTCAGTCTCTCTCTCACCAATGCTGGATCCTGATGAGAGAAGAAGTTAGAACTAATACCCATTACAAAAATTCCTTCCACAACAGTAATTCTCAGACAAGCATGTACAGTATATTTGTATGTCTGAGAACTCTGACATATGTCTTCTGTAATAATACTCACATCCTCCATATTTATATTTACTTCATTTGTAAGCCCTCTCCAAGTTTTATGAAATTCCTCAACAATAAGCAATCTTGCAATATTTCACTCAAATTACACTATTTTCATTTAGCTGAAAAACAGATTTTTCAAGGACAAAATGCTTCTGAAAAAATAATGCCATACTATAGCAGCTTTGGCCCTTCATTGTAACAGCTACTTTTAGAGAACTACAAGAAAGGTATACTAACTTGCTACCTCCCAAAATCTATTAATCTTCCCATATATTTCATCATCTGCACATAACATTCCTTCTTCACTAAGAATAATGGACAATAGGACTTCAAATATTCACAGTAGCTCATTCCCCCCCCCGCCCCCCAGTCTTTGTTTTGGTCTTCAGGGCTATTTTAAAACTGAACAGCTACAATTAGTCTTCAAAATCAAAGTCTGAACTATAGCCTTTTAGTTTCAAAGTGAGAGAGACTTCTTTTCAAGATGATATGCTGCTACTTCAGAAAGAAAAATACAAGGAAAGAATATGTAGAGACAACAGAACAAATAGGGAGACCATTTAGCTATGGAATTCCCATTGGGGAACAGGATCTTTTTGCCCCCTTTAGCACAGCCTTCAAAAGACGTTATGTGGTACATTTACAAAACAAAGCTTCCAACTTACTACTACACCTCTACCCCGATATAACACGACCTGATATAACATGAATTCGGATATAACACGGTAAAGCAGCGCTCGGGGGGGCGGGGCTACGCACTCCGGCGGATCAAAGCAAGTTCGATATAACGCCGTTTCACCTATAACGCAGTAAGATTTTTTGGCTCCAGAGGACAGCGTTATATCGGGGTAGAGGTGTACTACTTTTCTATTTTTAAAAATACCTGTAAACACTAAAATGATCAAGGACTTGGCTATGAGATATACACAACTCTAGTATGCCTACACATTACATATTTTAATTATTTTAATCAGTGTCAATAGATGTCTATCATAGACCTTCTAACACAGTATAGATTATACTATATTAAAATCATATAGAATTACTACAAGTATTTATTAGATGCCCATCATTAGTGCACATGGGTGCCTTCTGACTCAAAAATATATTGCAAACCAAGTTTCCTTGCTTTCCACCCATCATGACAGTTGGTTCAAACACTGATGGACTAGATGATTCTTAAGAAAACATAAGTTTATCCTCCTGAAAATACAAAAATGAATTTGCTTTGAGTGCACTCTTCTCTAATGATTTGTTCAATGAAAAAGTGAAATTAAAGAGAGACTATTCATCATTACTATTGCTGTTCAGAACGCTTTGGGCAGCAGTGAAATTGCCATTCATCAAGTCACTTTCACTCTGCTCAGGCTATGTTTGGGAACGGCACTTTCAGACTATATTGACCACTGTTTATATTTTCTGTGAAGAGATGGTAAAAATATATATTTTATCCTCACTCTAAAAAAACCACAATTGCATTACCATCTAGTCATCTGGTCCTTCAGTTCTTTTGTGAGGAAGTTTCCTGTAAAGTCAACTGAAATTTTACCTGGGCAGGAACAGCTGAATCAGGCTAAGACATTATGCTAAAGAGGCACCCATCACCCATCCATAGTTAAGGGCATAACCAGAATTGCATTATAATGACAAAAATACACACACACCCAACTTCTTAGATGAAACTACTGACCTGAATTTGTATAGTAGATTTTTATCATATTTCTAAAGATGTAGGTTCAGAATTATTTACATGACAGACGAAGAGTCCCCAATTTTTACATTGTAAAAAAGTTCCCAATAATTTATTAATCATTTACTGTACATCTGAACATTGATTTATTGTAAACTTTTTGAAGATACATGAATTCATTTTCATTTTTTACACATGTACATTTCCCAAAATTCTAAAATGAGAAAGTTATAGAATTATATTTTTCAGTTATGCAGTTATACAACTGGCATTTTTGACAAGAGCATATGACATGACAACACACACAGATTCTGCAGAATACAAGCTTTCATTTTTTTAAAAGCAAATTTCCATCACTTATGGTTGAGAAGGTAGCATTAATCAGTTCACATTCAGGATGTCTGAAACAGTTTGAAACATAGGGTAGACAAAATGGGTAGGTGACAAGAACTTTTGGCCTCTAGAACTTCAAAGGACAAATGGTCCTCCACTTCCCATTTCAATGTTATTAACATGCAATATTATAAATACTTTTTAAAAACCTAGAATATTAAAACAAAAAGTAAATTATAGTAAAAATTCATGGCCATGATACAAACTTAAGAATACATATGGTTTGCATACTCAACTTCCATTTTCAAAGACTATTTCTACTCCCTTGCCATGAATTAACATCTAGTTCTAGATGATTAAAAATCATTAACAGAACTTTTCTTACGCTAGTAACGTACCAAAATGGGGATGTCTTCTATAGGAAAGAGTTCCCAAGTGCAACCAAGAGTAAATAAAAATTATTTTCATGTTTGCAATAATTTTCTCTCAGGGACAAGATACTATATATTATTACAGAAAATGATTTATCTTATTAAAAGTAATTTTAAGTTCTTACAATGACTGTTCAGTGTATGTATGATGGCTTTAAGAGCTATCAACTTAACAGAGAGTTGCACTTTTACCCTAGAAAAGTGAGTTATGAAAACCTAAATTATAGGGACCAAGCCACTGGTAAAATGAGCAGAGATCACTTACCAATAATTCACCTGAGCAGACAACTTTTAAGAGTTCTGGAAGTTGAGAACAGTAGTTGTTACAACCAGTTCATCCACTGGATTTTATAATAGGCTTAGAAGACTACCTTTTCTGAAAAAGGATTTAAAGCTATTCTAAGCAGATGAATAAATGTACTTGCTAGGTAACGTTTGGTACAGAAGCCTACATACACTTTAAAAAAAAAGATTCATAACAAATATCAAGAGCTGATGTTTGTCAATGGAGGGGGAAAAAACCATACAAAAGTGTGCTGCAGTAAGCATTATGCCATTTACTAGTATCAAGCTTCAATTTTATTCCCACAGTGAGCAAAAAAATGTTAAAACAGATTATGATTTTTCCCCATTGCTAGTTCGATCAGCAGACAGGCATGAAAACTGGTAATTTCTTCTGCCCATAACTGATTTTTCCACTACTACTACAAATTTATCATTCCAGCATGAGTCTTGATATTGAGATTCCAACTGGTGTCTCAGTAATACAATGGTACTACTACAACCTTTTTGTGCTGCAGTTCTCTCTTCTCCTGTCCCATCATCACTCCGGTCTTGTTTTCTCTCCCTTTTTACTCAGGTTTCCCTTCTACTGGTTGTTCACTCATTCTCCTTGCTCAACAGAAGGTTTCATGCTGTTTGGAGGGATGGGGGTGTTCATTGCCACTTCTGTGGGTAGGGACACATGCTCCGAAATCTGAGATGCAAGTTGAGATAGCAAACATAAAAAGCTTGGACTGATGAGCTGCTTCCTGGGCTTGTAGCCTGGTAAATACAAACTGCTCGCTCCTGAGGCTACCTATATTAGAGATCAGTGCAAGAGCAGGAAGGGAAGCTGGGTTTCAAAAGTTTCTTACTGCTAACTTTAGATGTGTCTGAGTCTACTGACAGCTCCTCTGTCATGCTGATGCTGCTCATAGCTTTAACAAGAAGAAGAAAAGTAAAGTTCATTGCTGCTACTGAGTGCCCTATGGGCAGCAGTGAAACTATCAAGAATTGTGTTCATTTCATATTGCTGCAGCTTGGGGAAAACTATCAGTAGAGGAATGAACTGGACCACTACTCATAGCAGAGGACCACACCAAAAGACAAATTGGCAGAATAACTGAATCCCAACCTCCTCACAGCAGTCAGGAAGCTCTGAAGGACAGATGAGGCAAAAGAAAGGCTCTTTCTCCCTTCCAGAAGATATGAAGGCATAGAGTTTCAAGTTTATAAGACACCTAATAGCCATGTTGATAGTGGCTGATGCTGAAGATAAAACCCCCAAGCATGTCCAAGGACTGCACTCACCAACTAGGAATAACATACCAGGAAGGAATTAGACTTTTCAGCAGACTGCTGTCTCAAGATCCCACTAGAGGTATTTTATATTTGTTCTAGTTTATCCCCCCCAAAAGGCTGCTTCTTTCCCATTCCAATTCCAACCTCCACTTCCTACTCTGAACAAATACCTCCAACTCTGCTCTCCTCGCCACCCACCCACACTCCTAACCCATCCAAGCATTTTCCTATCAGATTTTCCACATGTGCACCTCATGCCTCTCCAGTCTCTAACCCATTCATAGCAATGACTTTTGCCACTCTGGACCATCTCTTTTCTTGAGCTCTGTTGACCCAATTGCTGATTCCTCCTGCTCCACAATCTCCATCACCCTGGACCTCTTCAAAAATCTATCTGACCCCCACACTTGTCTTCCTCCCCTGCAACTCTCTTTCACATGCCAGTGAAACCCTCTGGAAAAAGTACCACAACCATGCTCTGCTACAAGTTCATTCTCTCTTTCACTTCCATCAACTTCCTGGTCAACCAACACTAACTTCCCCTCTTCACTAATTCACACCCACAATCCCAACCCCTGGTAGACCACTTCTAGCTCCCTCCTCTTCTATGCAAGACCCTGTTGATATTTTGAGTAGTCTTGTCAATCCACCATCCGAGTTGAGGCCCCATCATATGGGATGCTGCACAAATGCTCTATCTTTTTGAACACTTCCCCCAGACCCCCGATACCAGCCTCAGCCACCTTTTTGTTCATGGGTCCTATAAAAACCTTCCCATGTTCTTCCATGCTGACTATTATGCATTGAACACTCTCCTTGAACTAGTCTAATGAAGTATTTGATGTAGAGGAGTGACTTTAAGACAAGCTTACTCCTATGATTCTTGCAGGAAATGACCAAGTGAAATAAAGGGCCAGTGTGGGTCATTATAGGCAGAGTAGACATTTATAATTAAGGTTGTTCTAACATTTTCCATTAAAACTTGGTTTTCACTTCTAGTTTTGTCAAACTAACCATTGGGGAGGGGAGGTTTTGAATGCTTGGTCTCTGTCTCAGGTTGATTTTGGGGGGGGATGCTTTGAGCAAGAGTGGTTTAGTCATTTCCAAGAGCAATGTTAGTGAAAAATAGGTCGTTTTGACAATTTTTTTTTAAAACAACACTTTTGGTCTCCTGAGAGGTTTGAAGTAGGAAGCTGAAGTCTGGCAGGCAGACAGCCCTGAGATGCGATGTTTCCTATAACATTATGTTCAAATTTGGCCAAGTTGTAAGCCAGACGAAAATCACCATTTTATGTATGCCATAGAATTTAGACACTAATTCTTCATTTTGAGTATTCCAACTATGCAGCGCATACTCCCAGACCACACAGCCTCCATCCCCAATAAATGCAGTTACAGTTCAAGCTGGAATGATGGTGGCAACATTCCTTCAGAGTATCCTAAGGGAATTTTCATATACCAAGCTAGGAGATAGGAGGACCATGAGTTCTAACCTTCTCTTCCACTCATAAACTTTAAGGTCAGAAGGGAGCATTATGATCTTCTAGTCTGACCTCCTGCACAACACAGGCCACAGAATCTCACCCACTCACTCCTGTAACAAACCCCTGACCTATGTCTGAGCTACTGAAGTCCTCAACTTGTGGTTTAAAGACTTCAAGGTGCAGAGACTCCTCCAGCAAGTGACCCATGCTGCAGAGGAAGGTGAAAAACCCCCAGGGCTTCTGCCAATCTGCCCTGGAGGAAAATTCGTTCCCGACCCCAAATATGGCAATCAGCTAAACCCTGCGCATGTGGGCAAGACTCACCAGCCAGACACCCAGGAAAGAATTCTCTGTAGTAACTCAGATTCCACCCTATCTAGTGTCCCATCACAGGCCATTGGGCATATTTACCGCTAATAGCCTAATTTTGGCAATTAATTGATCTTTGACTATCTCATCATACCATCCCTTCCATAAACTTATCGAGCTTAGGCCTTGGCTACACTTGCAAGTTACAGCGCTGTAAAGCCTCCCCCAGCACTGTAACTCACTCCCTGTCCACACTGGCAGGGCACTTGCAGCGCTGTATCTCCCTGGGTACACCGCTGCAGGTACTCCACATCGCCGAGAGGAATAACAGCTGCAGCGGAGTGGCTACGACTCTCAGGTGTGAGTGTAAACGGCTTGCAGCGCTGTACTAATCACCTTGTCAAGTGGCCAATCCTCTCCATTGTTGTGACCGGCTGCAGGAATGCGGAAGTGCCGGTTTCAAAGCTCTTACCACAGAGAAAAACAAACAGTTTGCAGCTTGCTTTGAGTGAGTGAATGAATGAGCAGGGGGCCGGGAGTTCGGAACTTGCAAAATAGAGAGCTGACATGCTCCAAAAAGCACTCTCTGTCCCCCCACACTCCCTGTCACACTCCACCCCACCCCCCCGTTTTGAAAAGCACGTTGCAGCCACATGAATGCTGGGATAGCTGCCCATAATGCACCGCTCCCAACACAGCTGCAAATGTTGCAAGTGTGGCCACACCACTGCGCTGGCAGCTGTCAGTGTGGACAGACTGCAGCGCTTTTCCCTACTCAGCTGTACGAAGACAGGTTTACCTTACAGCGCTGTACAGCTACAAGTGTAGCCTGTCTCACAGTCTTGAAGCCAGATGTGTCTTTTGCCTCCACTGCTCCCCTTGGAAGGCTATTCCAGAACTTCACTCCTCTGATGGTTAGAAACCTTCGTCTAATTTCAAGTCTAAACTGCCTGATGGCCAGTTTATATCCATTTGTTCTTGTGTCCACATTGGTACTGAGCTTAAATAATTCCTCTCCCTCCCTGGTATTTATCCCTCTGATATATTTATCGAGAGCAATCATATCTCCCCTCAGCCTTCTTTTGGTTAGGCTAAACAAGCCAAGCTCTTTCAGTCTCCTTTCATAAGACAGGTTTTCCATTCCTCGGGTCATCCTAGTAGCCCTTCTCTGTACCTGTTCCAGTTTGAATTCATCCTTCTTAAACATGGGAGACCAAAACTGCACACAATATTCCAGATGAGGTCTCACCAGTGCCTTGTATAACAGTACTAACACCTCCTTATCTCTGCTGGAAATACCTCACTTGATGCATCCCAAGACCGCATTAGCTTTTTTCACAGTCATATCACATTGGCAGCTCATAGTCATCCTGTGATCAACCAATACTCCGAGGTCCTTCTCTTCCTCTGTTACTTCCAAGAGATGTGTCCCCAGTTTATAACAAAAATTCTTGTTATTAATCCCTAAATGCATGACCTTGCACTTTTCACTATTAAATTTCATCCTATTACTATTACTCCAGTTTACAAGGTCATCCAGATCTTCCTGTAGGATATCCCAGTCCCTCTCTGTATTGGCAATACCTCCCAGCTTCGTGTCATCTGCAAACTTTATTAGCACATTCTCACTTTTTGTGCCAAGGTCAGTAATAAAAAGATTAAATAAGATTGGTCCCAAAACCGATCCCTGAGGAACTCCACTAGTAACCTCCTCCGAGCCTGACAGTTCACCTTTCAGTATGACCAGTTGTAGTCTCCCCTTTAACCAGTTCCTTATCCACCTTTCAATTTTCATATTGATCCCCATCTTTTCCAATTTAGCTAATATTTCCCCATGTGGAACCGTATCAAATGCCTTACTGAAATCATCTGTTACCTTCTCAAAGAAGACTAGTGTTACAAAGAATAGTAATGTTGGTACACCACAACCCGTCTTGGGCAAGGCCTCACCCATATTTTCCTACTTCCTTCGGTATTTCCCCCCTCCATTTTATATACACCTCTACCTAGATATAACGCTGTCCTCAGGAGCCAAAAAATCTTACCATGTTATAGGTGAAACCGCGTTATATCGAACTTGCTTTGATCCACCGGAGTGCGCAGCCCCGCCCCCCCGGAGCACTGCTTTACCACGTTATATCTGAATTTGTGTTATATCGGGTCGCGTTATATCAAGGTAGAGGTGTATAAGTTAACTAAATCTGAAATTTTTTCACAAGATCATGCTGGGTAGGACAGAAAATAAAGCCCAAGACTCATCCATTCAATTACATACTGCCTCTCAGAATGAATGTGTGTGTGACTATTGTGTCTGAAAAACTGAACTGCTCCAGTGTACCCATGTTCACAAAGTGCTTTGAGTCTTACAGATGAATATCACTATATAAATATGCAAAGCATCACTAAGCAACTGGCACCTAGGATTTTACTCTTAGTCCCTTGCTTTAATCACTAGACCACACATCTTTCTCCACAGCCATCAATAAAACCCTATAATCCTGATTCCTAGGATTCTACTGCTATCTGGCAAACATTTGCTAGTAGGCTACTTAAAGCGTGCACTACGTCCTCCATTGACCGGGACAAATAAAGGACAACAGCTCACTACTGTCTTAGCTAATGGAGATTCTCCTTTAGCTCAAACTGCAGTTTGTGATGTGTATATGAGGGGTTGCTATATATGTGGGGTTGCTGTAGTTGCACTGGGTGGAATGTCCATTTCTCAAGATTTATTTTTTAAAAACTCAAAATTCCATGGGGGAAAAAAAAAACACTTAAAAATGACACTGTTAAAGCTACAATGTCAAATATTCTGAAGTTGGCAAATACCATTACTAAGGTTGGTTATATAAACTTGGTTCTGCCCTCATGTGTACACATGACAATCTTTGATTTCAAGATCACATGCAACTTTTTTCTACAGGACCCATGTCCCATTCAATGGGAAAGTTTAAGGGTGCAGAGGACCGCAGGAAAAAGGATTGTTTTGTGGTAGGGCTCTGGACTGGGACCTCAAGAAAACTGGCTTTTATCACTGGTCTGCCAGAGACTTCTGTATGATGTTGGCTACTAACTGTATTCTCATTTTCTGGGAACCCAATTTGAGATACCTGCTGGCCAATTTTCTGAAGAGCTGAACACTGGCAACTGCTTCTGAAGTCAAATGGAACTGCAGATGCTCAGCACCCAATCATGAAGGCACATGAAATTAGTGTACGCTTTTGCAAGTTTTGGCCTTAATATTTCTGTCTCTGTTGTCTATCTGTAAAATAGTGATAATCAATATATCACTGCCTCACTGAGGTTTTGTGAAAATAAATTCATTAGTGTTTATGAGGCACTCAGATGCTACCATCACATAACACAAAAACCCACAAATAAAAATTGCATATTCAGTGCAGGCTTTGAACAGTGTGCCCTAAGTAACACATTGGGTCAGACATTGAATGGTAGGTATAAAAAACACATACTAAACCATTGCCTCATTTACTGGGCACTACCTACCTATACACTCGATAAGGCACGAATCATAATATGCCATCATGTACTTAAAGACTATCATCTTGTATACACGTAAGGGGGCAGGATTTCCTAACTTTTGACTGGTTGTCTTTGCAACCTTAACACATTCAAGCCGATATAGCGCTATACAAACTACCACTTATGCCGGTGTGTTGTTTTTTCCCCCACGCCCCTGAACATCATAAGTTTTGCCAACATAAGTAGTAGTGTAGACGTGGCCTCAGATTTTTTTTTTTACTTTAACCCCTGCCTTGCCCCACCCCCCACTACTCTTCCAGAGGTCTTGTTCTGTGCCTGGGAGCATGCACACTGTGGTTATCACGTAAGGAGGAATTGGGGGCTGACACTTGCTCAGAGCAGGTGGGGTGTTCCGGGATTTAGCAGCCAACTTTTAACTAGCTCTGAACATTTGCAACTGGTGATTTTCAGAGACCACAAGCAGCACTAACCACTTCTCCTATCCCAAGGAACACCCTCTTGCGAAACTTCAAAAAGCTGTCTCACACCCTTGAGATGCTAGGACTTTTCAAAGAAACTTGGGGGAAAACATTACATTGACAAGAGCTACCTATTTTTCCCCCAACACAATTTTCAGAGCAGTTAACATGTAATGGAAGTGGAAGTGTAAGACAATCTTAACTACAGACATTGCTACCAGCTCTGCCTATAAGAAATGTCTTGGAATCATCAAGTTGTGCACATAGCTAACCTATGTAACCTTATCACTATTCTCCTTATCCTCCCCTTCCTCGTATTTATTACACCCACTTATTAGGTCTTGTCTTAAATTTAATTCTAAGCACTTCAGGACAAGGACTGCATCTTCCCATGAATTTGAATACCAGTTAGCTCAACAGGGCCAGTTACTGTCCCTCTGGGGTCTAATAAAATACAATAAAAATCACCACCTTTGTCTAGGTGGTTTAGTCCTTCAGCAAGCAAGTGCATGACAAGTTTTTCAAGCCCTGCCAACCAAGCCCAAATATCAAAGAGCTAATAATCTCACAAATTTTAGTTACAACTGCCACTATTACTAAAAGTTGACAAAAGCCATTTATTGAAAGAATATTTTATTTGATATATTAACTTTTTACTAGTTTCAGAGTGGCATGAAGTATAAGCCCAGAAATCTTTATAAACAAGCTTTTTTTGCTTTAGTTTTATTGTATCCAGTTCAGAGATTTTGAAGTACATATCATGTAAGTGAAACCACTGCATTTCTCATTCTTCCACTGGACAGGACTGAAGTTTGCAAGTGCATCAGGCCAGGCTGAATAAGAATGGGATCTCTGTTTCATTGCGCCAGGACTAAAGATACTCATGTTATAAATATTTATGTCAATTATAGTTTATCTTTTTTTCCTTTTTACAAATTACTCTGCATTTTTATTCTGAAAGAGAAGTGCTACACTTAATGTCTTAGATTAGGGGTTCCCAAATTGCAAACGTTACATTGCTGCTCATTATGCTGGCTCTCTTCATTTCCAACTGCCCAAGTGCATTAAAAGATGGTTAAAAATACATTATATATTTTAACGTAAACATTCTCCTAAGATATTTGCAACCCAAACTTCACAGCATGTTGCTAGTGCAGAAGAACCTGAAAGCAAAATTAACTAGAAATTAACTAAACAGTTGTACTTGCATATTGTTATTGTCCAAGCTAAATGCAAAAAGTAGACAGCAAAATAAAAAATGCTTTTTTAAAAAATTAGTTTTAATCTTCAAATGCATTTGTAAGATGGCTAGGAGATCTGCATTTTAAAAATATATCTGACCTTGGTCCTTTTAACCAAGCACCATATACAGTACCATTTGAAACACTTGTTTTCTATGACCATGTAGCACTACAAACAGCTTTACACTCATTTGGAATGATTCAGCAACATAATGCTAGATCAAGAAGTGAATGTTCATGCCTGTCCTCTATTAATGAGTTCTCACACAATTAAACTCTTTCATCAGTTACCAGATAACAGAATGCTGTATTCCAGAAACAATGCTACTGGAGAACAAGCTGAAAATTTAATTGGAACAAATATAGGTACCTCCTATAGTTAAACCATTGTTTCTCTCAAATACTTGGCAATGGAATATCTGCCAAACAGAGGCATCCTCTCTTGAGGTACTCTGACATTAACAGATGTCACTGGTATTGAGCTATGGGTAACTAGATAGCCCTCCCCTTTCAACATAAAGCATATTGCTAATGCCACTCCTCTGCTACTAATTATTCTAGTACTGAATTTGTTGAACCTACCAGACTGACAAATTCCAAAAGAGTGCTTTAGCAACTTGTCAATGGGTCTAGGAACTATTTGTATCAAGTTCTTCCCACAGCTCTAATCTTACTGTAGGTGATTTAAGTACAATTATGCAAAAATTAACAATTTACATCTGACCACTCAACTCATCAATTCATGTATCATATAGAAATGGTAATGTAAAAAGCAAGTAGTTTAGGTTTCAAGTTCTTTTTAAAGAGGACTTTTATTCTTCACAGTAAGCTGCAGACAGCATAATATTTCACTCAACTATTTTTACTTAACTACAAATATAAAAAGAGTTTTGAAAAAAAATCACTTCATTACATAAAGCTTGGGGGCATAAATCTGTTTGTAATTCATTAACATTTAGAGGTTTAACTAACTTGTTTGGTGACCAAACTATCTATTTAAGCCTTCAAAGAAAACAACATGAATAGCTTAATAAAGCAATTACATAAGGGAAGAGTTCTGTTATACAATACACACAATGAATAATGCACATGTAAAATAACTGGCCATATGCATTTTGGGTTTTATTATTTTCTAAGCTTTTTTGTGAACTAGTATACAACGCTCCATTGACTAGAATAGTTCAGGTAGGCTTTCAATACCCACTGTGTAAACAAGGACACTCCCGCACAATATTAAGTGAAAGATTTTTCTGCAATAATCTCTGAAGCAATGCTCTGAGAGGACCTTGTAAAATCTGTCCAAATTAGAAAAGGACTTCTGCACTGGGAAAAAGTTCTAACAAGATTTCACTGATTCCTCCCCTTCGTATTTTAATCATATTTAATAGTTATCAAAGCTGTGTATTCAAACAAGGGCTTGCTATCCTGCAGTCAGTCCTCTGTTCTCATTTCAACTCACAATGAAGTCATTACAGTAAATTTACATCACAATTGAGGGCAAAACACTGTCAAATGCAGAATTACAGACGTCACAGAATAAGGATGAGAAGCTGGTCACATATAGAGAAAGTGCTTGTTAAAACACAAATATATTCAATAAGCAGTGAAGGGAACAAAGAAACATGACCAACAGATGCTTCCTTGACTATGCACATTCTCTTACATGCACATTTCTGTCAATATAAGAGTATACATTCTCCTCCCAACCCTTTTTCGTAACAGTCAGAATCATGCCACTTAAGGATATCTGAAGATTCCTCAAAACAAAATGAAATGACTACCTTTCTGGGAAAATCTGGCTTATTATTTAGGGAAGACAAAAAGCAAAAGACCAGGGCCTTTATGGCTTGATAAAAATACTGCTTTTCAAAGTTTTGCTTGTTAACTGCAAAGTATTTAAGAAAGAAGCTTACTCACCACCACAGTGTCTGCCCTAAGATTAAACTGAAGTAATTCCTTCTCAGAAAGAAAAAGGAAATTTAAATGATTTAAAAAAAAATAAAAAGCTCAATCCACTCAATTCAGAAAAACACAGATGAAAATGAAGATGTATATTTTCAAAATACAAGCCTTTCCCTCACAACTACTGTTAAAGAAAATGAGTTTAAACATCTAAATCTCAAAAAATATATATACATTAAACATTCTAAAAAACAAAGGAATTTTCCTCTTTCGAGCCTTCTCCCCAGAAGCAATAATAAGCACATTTGATCACAAGCCTCAAAGACTTCCAGCACTGCCAATGCAGCATGTTTCCCACAGATCTGGTCTTATTTGTTGACTATTTTGGCCAGTCAGAGCCTAATGGATTTAGGGTTTCTTTCTGTGTATACTGCTACAGTAGGCTTTTGGTGTACTGATATTTGAAGTTTTGCAGTGTTAATACAATCCTGGTGTTCTGGATTTAGCTTTCTACGCTTTTTTTTCACATTGGCTCTACCCCCTGCATTCATGCTAGTGTCTTCACTGCGTCATTTCTTTTTTTTTTTTTTAAACAGATTGGCAGGGACACAGGAAAGTTTAACAGTTCACTTTATTTGGCACAGATATACAACTGTCACAGTGGAAGTTTTCTCTCTCACAGGCTGGTTTGAAGGCCCACTACCTGACCGACTGATTTCTGAGCAACTGCCAATATCCCTGCTGCTGACCAACTGACAGTCTTTTTATAATCTTCTCCCAAGATCTCTGACATCCCTGTCTGACTCCCATTACTGGAATTTAAGATTCTCCCAGAACAAGGGATCTTGCTACGTTAACAAATAGTATCCTTCTGAAATAACAGCACTCTGTCTCCAAATCTAACTTTTCAGTAACTATGTGCTACTGATACCTAGAGGGTTTCATACTGGTGCCAACATTTATGGCAAGTACTATAATAGACATTTGGAAAGGTCAAGCAAGGACACAGGAACACAACTTTAGCTTCAACATAATAAAAGGAATTTGTTCTAGAATGAAATAATTTTCTTTATGTTTTTTCATAAAAGCAGGAGCATCTTTTCTAACTGTGATACATATACATATGTGCCATACTTTTCCATATGTGATCTAACTGTCACAAACACCAGGATGAAAAATAGTGTATCCACAATGACTTATCTGAAGTAGGAGGAAGGAATTCTGGATGCTGCCTAAAAAGTCAAAGTTCTTTCCTCGCCCCCAATTTAAAATGTCAACAGCCAATCAGAAATCTGGCAAAATCATAAGTAACCATGGTAATTAAAAATAAAGCCCCTCACTAAGATCAGGACACGCTGAGATCTGAGAGAAACAGGACAAATCTTTAGAAAACAGGACAGATGGCACTGCAACTAATGAGCAAAGTAACTCCTTGAATCATTAGCTACTGAACTACAGCTTGACATAGGGATCAGCATAAAGCTTATTTGTGTTTAGATGGTTGGCAGCAATAGCATCCAGTCACCACTCCAAAGCAGAAAGAACTCACTCACCTTGATGTGATTCAAAAAAAACAACAACTAACAGTCAAAACATTTTTACACATTTTCTTCCCCTTCTGTCTCTAATGTTTATAAAGCCCTGTGTGCTTTCAATCCTGCAGGAGCAAATGACTGCATCAATTTTTATTTATCCCATACATACACAACCCCACCCCCAAGTAAAGCCTGATTCAAGTATTTCAAAAATCCTTCTCCCATACTACTGTGCAAGAATTTCACCCTATTTTTGGGAGGCAGAGATTTGCCAAAAATACCACACTCACCTCTCTGATAAATGTATGGGCCAGTAATGCTGTAATGAGCTATAGATGTACAAAGTTAATTCAATTCCAGAATTAAACTACTGTACTTGTGTTGTATTGGGAACAGATACATAACCTCAGTTAATCAATGGCCAACAACATAAAAGGCCACTCAGTTGTGCAATATGAAAAAAAAATGTATTCAAAATATTTTTTTCTCTGTCCATGAGCTAGCAATCCTATACATCAATATTTTGGCTGAGTAAAGTTTGTATAACAGTGACTATGTTGTATCATGCACTCCTATGCACATTACGGTATTCAAAGTTTCTATTAACACGATAGTGTTTTCTTTTAAAACAAAGACTTTTCAAAAGGAAGAGAGGAAAACATAGCAGCAGTTACTAAATCTGAGTGTTTCCCACAGAGTCAGCTTTCAGGATTTATGAAACTCACAGCCAAAGAGGTGCCCCCCCTTTCTCCTCTGCTGCTGTCTGACCACACAGATGGGTTCTCTGCCCAATTTTAGGCAAAGATAGAGGTGGTGGGAATGGAAGGACAGATTAAGGGGATGTGAGCCCCCAAAAAGTAATAACACTACGGGGGGGGGGGGGAAGAGGAAGAGAAATCCTAAAACTAGAGCTGGTTGTGAATAGGATTGTTCCTCCAGCCCGTGAGTGGGAAAGGGGATTAGAGATGTCTGAAAACAGATTAGCTAGTGAGCGTACTACAGATAGAGAAAGGAGTACTGGAAACAGATATGTTTGTGGTATGTGTGAGAGACAAACAAGAGATAAACAAGAAGTAGCTATAGGAAATGTTGGCGAACGGAGGACTCGTTATCTGGGGGCTCTGGTCGGGGTGAGTGGAGGGTGAATACGGAAAACTGCACTCTGGTACCTGGAAGCACGTATAGGGAAATAGTTACCTGTTGCCCCTATGTGCAGTACCCAGGGGGCATAGATCAAGTCGTGCCTGTCTGTACCTTGGGGCTCTTGGACAGGGGAAAAAATGGGGGTAGGCACCCGAGATTAGGCTCCTCTTGAAAGGGGAGAGAATAAACAAAGGATGTAGGGGCTCTTCTCCGGGGCAGCGGTGAGTAGATACCTGGGAGGGTACTGTACGGGGTAGCTCCCGGGCGCGGGGGGCTCCCCTCTGGGACAATACGCGGGAGAGAGGGAGCAGGGGCAGACAGGGGGTACCGGGGGCTCCTCTCCGGGCCGCTGGGAGGGAGGAACAAGGGGAGGGAGGAGCAAAGGGGTACCTGGGGGCTCCTCTCCGCCGGGTTCTTCATCACCGCCTGGCGGAAGCTGTTATCCACGTACGACGCCATCTCGCCCCTTCTCTGCCCCGGGCTAGAGCGCCCTGGCCCCGCCGCCTCCTGCCTGGGCTCCGGCCGCGGCTCCTGCTGGGTGCGGAGTGGGGTCGGAAGCTGCGCCGAGCCCCGGCCCCGAAGGCGCGCGGCTGGGGAGCGGGGCTCGGTCCCGCCGGGGTCCCGGCTCCTGTCGCTGCGGGGCGGGCGCGGCCTCTCGCTGCTCCGGCCCGGCTCCGGGCTCGCGGCCGCTGGGGTGAAACGCCGGGACTCAGCAGCGCCGCCGCCCGGACAAGCCCGGCCGGCAGCGGGGAGAGCGGCCCGGGGGCTCCCGCGGTCCTGGCGCCTGGCGGCGGCTCCCGGCTCCTACTCTACTGGGCTCCGCCGTCCCGCTCCGCGGCTGCTGCATCCCCGCCGGCGCCTCCCATCCGGGCTGCCGGGGGCTGCGGGGCTGCGCTCCCGGCTGGGCGCGGGGAGGTGGCTGGCTCGGCGCGGGCGGGGCCGGGCTCTCAGGGGGGGAGCGGCCTCCTGCGCTGGCGGCTTTGTGCTGCTGCAACCATGGTGAGGAGCGAGCCACACCGGCGGGGAGCGGCCAGCGGCCGCAGCAGCGCTCGGGGAGGGGCCGCGCCCAGCTCCCGCCCCCAGGCCCGGCTGGGCTCGGCTCTCGGCCGACACCTTCCTGCCGTGCCCGCCAGGCGCCGCCCGCTATTGTTAGGGGGTCTCGGGGCCCTGGTCACTATACAGCTGTACAGCCCCCCCCCCCCGCACCTGAGTACCCCCAGCTCCGCCCCCTCGCACCTGGGCATTGCTCTCAGTCTCCCCCGAGCCCTGACCTCCCTCCCACAGGACACACAGACCAAGAGGGAAGCTGTACGGCCACTTCTGGGCAGCGAGATGCGGGGCAGGCTTCAAAGTCTAGTGCCCCTACTAGCAGCCACCAGTCCCCATGGGATGAGAGGCCATCTCTGGCAAAAGCAGGACTAAGGCCACTAGGGTTCATACAGCATCAACACCTTAACTTGGTAAACCAACAGGTGAAAGGTGCAGGTACCTATAAAGGGGATTGTAATGTGGCATAACCAGCTATAGAAGCAGATTGCCAGACTCTGCACCAAATTCGTTTCATGCATGGATTTAAGTTATGGCCCAATGTGGAGGACATTGCAATAATCCATTTTAACCCTGGCAAAACTATAGATTGTCAAGGCTGGGAGGGACCATTATGATCATCTAGTCTGTTTTACGTTTAACAGGATTTAGAATTTCATTCAGAAATATCTGCATCAAGCCATAATTTCTGATGATAGCATATTGTTTAGAAAGACATCCAGTCATGATTTAAAGACGTCAACTGATAGAGAATGCACCACATTTCTCAGTAAAGTATCCTAATGATTAAAAGCTTAAAGGCCAAAGAATGTTGATTACTTATTCAAGAGACCTGCCAGGGATTTCAATCTGTGACTATTCATACACCAGTGCAGGAATCGTTCCAGTATACCACCGAGCTATTGTATAACAAGATTAGTTCCATGGATTATAGTAGGCAGGTCACAGAGGAAAGGTTGGACTTTCTAATAGGAGCCAGAAGTACATGCTGCTGCTGTCATCATCTAAAAGCAGCTAGGAATCTAGCAAGATCCCCAAATTAAAAACTTTGCTAACAAATATCTTCAGTAGGGGCCCTATATAATCTAAATCAAATCCTCATGGCTTTCCCCAATTCACCACAATAACCTCAGCCCACATCCTCAGTGGTATTTAGGTGTTGCTCCACCTGACACCAAGTGAAATCCTCAGCCCTGGACTAGCAGCCTAGGCTCCCCATACAATGTGTGGGAAGAGTTGGTCTCATAAGAAAGGGATCTTCAGAAGGTAGCACGTTGACTAGGGAGTTGCCTAAACTAGCCAGGAGTGAAATGCCAGGGAGAGGGACTTAGGGTGTTTAAACAGCTGGCCTGATGCACAGGCCAGAGGTAGGCACCTACCTCTGCTTGGAATCTTCATCTATAAACCTTCTCCTAAGCCAGGTCTACCGCTTAAGTAGCCTATGCTCTTGTAGCCGAATCTGTCTTGTTCTCATGGTTGAGATACCTCTTACACTTGCACTACACTTCCCTGAGCTTTTGGCTGTTGTTTGGGTGGATGGGTGGGTGGTGTGCTACGTTTGTGGCCTGTATCCAGGCTGCTTGCTTCAGGGTCTGACCAGTTTTAGGCATGCTCAGAGAACACCTACAGGATTGTGCCCTGTTGACAAGATAGGCATTCCACTGAGAATCCTGCTTCAGGGCCTCCAAAGTTTCAGCTTGAGCTAGAACACCGAGCTGCTTGGTAGCTGGGGATGGTGGCATCGGGACTTCAGGCAGCTTTGTGAATGCTGACCAGCAGAAACTTAGGCTCACAGGGGACTTTTAGGCACCTGACTTCTATTGATTTCAATGGGAGTTTGATGCCTAAATACTTTTTAAAATTTGGTTGTAATTTCTTTGGCAAGGCCACTCTTGTCACTCGTCTCTATGCTAATCAGCATCAGCCAAATGTCCTCTTTACATCACCATTATGTAAGAGAAGAACAGAGAAAGAAAAACAGTGTAATGTTTTAATTTTCTTTGGGTCCCCTCATGAATTTTGTCTTATAGGAGCCTGACTTTTAAACTATGAGGTCCTTGCAGCAAGGACTGACATTATTTTTGTTTACCATAACATTGAGCATACCACAGATGCTTAACAAATAATACTCGTTAATTACACATAATAATTTCAGCAATGTAGAACTGTTCAATGGATTTGCTTTCCAAATACAATTTGTATTCTTCACTACTGTGTTATGTGATGTAAACACTGTTAACATTATAAATATTTAAAAATTTTCAAGTTGCAGATTTTCAAACACTAGCACAAGTTTGCACCTTTTAAGTTGCAAACACTACAGAAAAATTATTTCTAATTTTTTGAAATTTAAGCAAATGAAAATTTATTTAAAAGCTTTTTTTTTTTTACAAAACCTACATTTGGGGCCTAAAGTGAACTAACACAGTCCTTGTAATTTACAGGCTAGTTTTAGGTAAAACTGACTGCTTAAGTCCTCTGTGGATTCAGAGGGAAATTTACTAAACCTAGTCAGTTTCTACATACAGGTCTTTACCAATACAAGGAGCTGTAAAAGAAAACAAATTAGAGTCTTGGGGCCTGATCCCATATGCTCCCAGCTTAATGAAATGCTTTTGTGGCCAGTGTAGAGGATTCTGTTTAGAGTGTTGGAGCAACTGGAGGTAGCTCCAAATCTCAGCTTCTCCTTGGTTTTCAGTGCACATGGAGTTAGTCCTTAAAAAGACAAGATGTTGTTTAAACTGACAGGATGAAAATGTAATTTCCTACTCCCTAAAAATATTAGTTTTAAATATGCCTCAGACCCCCCCCCCTCCCAAACAGAAAAAATATATTGTTCCTTCAAATTAATGAGGTAGGCTGCAACTGTGTGAAAGTGCCAGTTTCTCTTCTGAGCAACCTACCATCAAGCCGGAGTGCTGAAATTTTCTTTGTGAAGTTTACTCATAGTGGAAGTGCCACAAGAGCATATCAAACACTCACTGGCGCTGTTCTTGAAGCATTTGAGAGTGCACTGATTCTTGTATGTTACAAGCAGAATAGCTAGTTTGACCTGCAGATAGAATGATATGCAAATCAAAACAAAGCTACCCACTCTATTTTAACATACAATTGTCATTAGTAAGCTTAAAATTAATAGCTTTAACAGAGTCTCTAAGTATTTTACTTTGGTGATTAATCTATTTTATGGTGTCTATTACCATAGTATTTGAGAGTCATAATGGTGTTTGGTTTCAATGAGAATTTTTTTCAACACTCGTTATTTAAACTGTATAGCAAACATTGGTTATAAGTGTATGGCAAAATCCCATCATCCCACAAATAAACAATTAGGAATGGGAATTGTTGGGACTACTGGAGAAGCATATCTAAATATATTTCATTACTTTTCTGAGTAAACAACAATAATGTATCTAATTAAAATGTGATAACCTACTCAATGTCTACAAGTGACATATTTAGAATTTAATGCAGATGCCTCCAAATGTTTTTATCCACCTCAGGATCAGAGAGGCCCAAGTCAGGTTCACTTTGAGCACTTCTCTTGCTGCTAGTCAGCAAAACAGTTAGAATCATAGAATATTAGGGTTGGAAGAGACCTCAGGAGGTCATCTAGTCCAATCCCCTGCTCAAAGCAGGACCAATACCAACTAAATCATCCCAGCCAGGGCTTTGTCAAGCCGGACCTTAAAAACCTCTAAGGATGGAGGACTCAATCTCAATCCTCCAATCTGTCCAAAAGAAATCTGATGAGGTTCAACAAGGACAAGTGCAGAGTCCTGCACTTGGGAAGGAAGAATCCCATGCACTGCTACCGGCTGGGGACCGACTGGCTAAGCAGCAGTTTTGCAGAAAAGGACCTGGGGATTACAGTGAGAAGCTGGATATGAGTCAGTTATGTGCCCTTGTTGCCAAGAAGGCAAACAGCATATTGGGCTGTATTAGTAGGAGCATTGCCAACAGATCAAGAGAAGTGATCACTCTGGACAGTATCCCTACTCTCCAGCATATCTACCTCTCCCCCCAACTTAGTGCCATCTGCGAACTTGCTGAGGGTGCAATTCATCCCCTCATCCAGATCATTAATAAAGATGTTGAACAAAACTGGCCCCAGGACCGACCCCTGGGGCACTCCGCTTGATACCGGCTGCAAACTAGATATCGAGCCGTTGATCACTACCCGCTGAGCCCAACAATCTAGCCAGCTTTCTATCCACCTTATAGTCCATTCATCCAATCCATACTTCTTTAACTTCCTGGCAAGAGTACTGTGGGAGACTGTATCAAAAGCTTTGCTAAAGTCAAGATATATCACACCCACCGCTTTCCCCTATAGATCAAAACAGAACTTACAGCTAACAATAGCCCAGCTGTAAAAGAATAATTGTAATAAAATCAATAGCCTTGTAAAAGAAAACATATGAAAATTTATTACAAGTTGATACTTCTTGATGAGTAGCTGCTGTTACTCCAGAAAAATTAGTAGAATTAAATCTATAATCTCAAACTCTTTTCTTTTTTACAGCCTTATACATTCTCTTACTCTTACTTCCTATTTTCACCACTTGCCAGCAATTCCTACTAACCTTAATTCAAACTTATCTGCAAGGGCCCTGTGCTGCTCTCACTGGAAAATAAAAGTCCTTTAAAAATCATTCCCCTCTCAATTTCCTCCCCAAATGCTCATAGGCTTCTATTTCAATCAGTCTGAATGCTGGCAGGACAGTTCCTGATTGGTTGACATCCAATATAATTCATAATTTAGGTATCAGACTAAATGGATGCTGGAATGAGAATACAACAATCTGCTATAAAACACCAGCTCCATTTTATGTAGAATCCAGTAAAGTTCCCACCCTCATTTCCACAGACCACAGAAGATTCTGTGACAGGCTGTTAATTCTACAGCTAATTTTTCAACTGAAGAATCACAGAAGTTTTATGGTTCTACATTTTGACTAAACAAGATGAACAGGGATACAATGAGAGACATAAGGCTGCACTTCTTCAGAGGAGTCAACTGGATCACAGGTCCAGGCAGGTCAAGAGAGAAGAGGGCAGTCTGCCAATTCTTGATTTGGATTGACTAGGTAAAAATAAATGGGGCCTAATGCAAATGGATGTTCTCTTTTTCACACATGCTGGCATAGAATCTGTTCCCTTCCCCTTAAGATTTTTCACTTGTCATAAAGTTTAAAGGCAGGTATTTAAAGCAAGGGATGCTATTAGCTTGGTAGTATTTGAGACTCACATGACTTAACAATGCTCACTGGGAAAATAGGTACAAAATACTTAAAACTGCAAAGAGTTTGCTTTTTTTTTTAAAGCCAGTCCAGCTTGGAACTCACTCACAATTTCTGTCAAGAATAGGTTGTCATTGTAGAACTCCATTTACATGTATTTTGTATGCAATTACACACACAAGTAATTGCATACAAATTGTGTAAACAGCTATGTAAGCTACAAAATAAGTTTATTTTCAAAGATGTACAACATGTTTGTATATTTGAAGACAGGATACAAAAGGACATCCCGTGAATTATCCTGTGTGTACCTTTATTTACTAAATTAAGTACTGTATTTTTTCTTTACTCTAGTTTTTATTACAGCTTTATATACAATTTGATCCACTTTATTACTGTATATAATAGATACAACACTGAAGTGTTCAACAATGTCAGTAAAGTCCACCTCAGAATGCAGACAATTCCCATCTTTTCTGGACAGTTATAATTATGCACTAATTTTTATGACTTGTAGATTTCCTAGCAATGTAAAGTTTGTTCCTTTCTGCATATTTTCATTTCTTTTTAAGATCAGAAATTGTAAGGGCCAAGGTCAGACAGTTATTAAAACTTCAGGGGAAAAAATTGAATGATTCTAATGGTATTAAAACAAATTTTAATTTATTGCTAAACTTCATTAAATATTTTGAAAGACATTTACACTGTCAATGGCTTGTATTGGGTTTAACCACACAGCTTCCATTTATGATACCAATTGTTGACCACCAACAGCTGAAACAGAGCTATTCTTAGTGTAGAGGGCACTTAGTGTAGAGGTCAGGAGAAAGGTCAGTCTGCTACAAAGACAGGGCCAAAAAAAAAAAAAAAAAACCCACATTTATGTCCTCCAGAAAGTTTCATGGCGGATCAAAAGAAACTGAGCTCATACACATGAGGTCCCACATTCCAGAGCTCATGGTCTTCCAGCAGTCCCTCTCCTGCACTTTCTGAGACTCCACAGCCAAAAGAAATAATGGTTGGTCATAGCCCCCAGGAGGCAGAGAAAGGTTCATTAAAAAATTTTATATGGTGGGTGTGGTTACCCCCCCAGTGTTGGAGAGGTGTTAGGATATCTCCCCATTATCACTCTTGTGCCTCCCAGGGCACCAGAATTCAGGTGCTCTCACTCATGCTTTCTTGCATGATTTGGGGGGAATGCGAAAATAGTGGGGAATTGAGGCTTCAGACTAATGAATTTGTGCCTGGATGAGCGGTCATTCCCCTATTATAATAATTGGACCAAGCAAATTCTGACTTTACCCTAGGAAGAGGCAGCTATAGGTTTTGAAGTACCTAAGCCAGTATTAAAGGGTTACTATCAAAAGGAAAATATCCCCTTACAATAGGGATTAACCTCCACAGCTAAGTAGATAGGGTGGTCTGCAGAGTTTCCATCAACACTGCCTCCCATCCTTCTGGGTTTATAAAATGAGACTGTCAGCAGTTCTAACTCTCCTGTTATGTCTACACTACGAAATTAGGTCGAATTAATAGAAGCCGGTTTTATAGAAATCGGTTGTATACAGCCGATTGTGTGTGTCCCCACATAAAATGCTCTAAGTGCTCTAGTCGGCGGACCGCGTCCACAGTACCAAGGCTAACGTCGACTTCCGGAGCATTGCACTATGGGTAGCTATCCCACAGTTCCCGCAGTCTGCGCCGCCCATTGGAATTCTGGGTTGCGATCCCAATGCCCGAATGATGCAAAACAGTGTCGCGGGGGGTTCTGGGTACATGTCGTCAGGCCCCTCCCCCTCCGTCACAGCAATAGATTCGCGCCTTTTTACCTGGGTTACCTGTGCTGACAACATACCACGGCAAGCATGGAGCCCGCTCAGCTCAGCTCACCGTCACCATATGTCATCTGGGTGCCGGCAGACGTGGGACTGCATTGCTACACAGCAGCAGCAACTAACTGCCTTTTGGCGGTAGACGGTGCAGCATGACTGGTAGCCTTCATCGGCGATCTGGGTGCTGGCAGCCGTGGGGCTGGCAGCCGTAGGGCTGCATTGCACCAGCCCTTGCCTTTTGCCTTTTGGCAGTAGATGGTTTATTACGACTGGTAACCGTCCTCGTCGTACAGCAGTGGCTGTCAATCATGGGCACCTGGGCAGACATGGTCAGTCCAGCAGTGGCTGGAACTCCGTATGTCCCCCAGTCCCCCATCCTGCTGCCTTCACAATGACGATGATGGCTATCAGTCGTAGTATGCCATTTTCTGCCAAGCGCCCTGTTGGCTCATCGCACATTAGCAGAGTCTTCCCTGAGCAGCAGATCGTGCAATAGACCTGAAGGCTACTGCCAAGCGCCCAGTATTTGCTGCCAAGCACCCAGAAGATGCCGAGGGCTATCAGTCATGCTGCACCGTCGTCTTAAGATGTAAAAAATAGATTTGTTCTGCATTCATTTGCTTCCCCCCTCCCTCCGTCAAATCAACGTCCTGCTAAACCCAGGCTTTTGAGTTCAATCTTTGGGGGGGCCATTCTGTGTGACAGTTGTTTGTGTTTCTCCCTGTTGCACAGCCACCTTTCTTGATTTTAATTCCCTGTACCTGTACGCCATGTCGTCACTCGCCCCTCCCTCCCTCCCTCCTTCCCCTGGTCCGTCAGATACTAGTTTCGCGCCTTTTTTCAGACCAGACGCCATAGCTAGCACTGGGATCATGGAGCCCGCTCAGATCACCGCGGCAATTATGAGCACTATGAACACCACGCGCATTGTCCTGGAGTATATGCAGAGCCAGGACATGCCAAAGCAAAACCAGGACCAGCCAAGGAGGCGATTGCAGCGCGGCAATGAGAGTGATGAGGAAATTGACATGGACCTAGACCAAGTCACAGGCCCCAGCAATGTGGAAATCATGGTGTTCCTGGGGCAGGTTGATGCCGTGGAACGCCGATTCTGGGCCCGGGAAACAAGCACAGACTGGTGGGACCGCATCGTGCTGCAGGTGTGGGATGATTCCCAGTGGCTGCGAAACTTTCGCATGCGTAAGGGCACTTTCATGGAACTTTGTGACTTGCTTTCCCCTGCCCTGAAGCACCAGAATACCAGGATGAGAGCAGCCCTCACAGTTGAGAAGCGAGTGGCGATAGCCCTGTGGAAGCTTGCAACGCCAGACAGCTACCGGTCAGTCAGGAATCAATTTGGAGTGGGCAAATCTACTGTGGGGGCTGCTGTGATCCAAGTTGCCAGGGCAATGAGAGACCTGGTGATATCAAGGGTAGTGACTCTGGGAAACGTGCAGACCATAGTGGATGGCTTTGCTGCAATGGGATTCCCAAACTATGGTGGGGCCATAGACGGAACCCATATCCCTATCTTGGCACCGGAGCACCAAGCCACCGAGTACATAAACCGCAAGGGGTACTTTTCAATGCTGCTGCAAGCCCTGGTGGATCACAAGGGATGTTTCACCAACATCAATGTGGGCTGGCCGGGAAGGGTACATGATGCTCGCGTCTTCAGGCAGTCTGCTCTGTTTCGAAAGCTGGAGGAAGGGACTTTCTTCCCGGACCAGAAAATAACCGTTGGGGATGTTGAAATGCCTATCATGATCCTTGGGGACCCAGCCTACCCCTTAATGCCATGGCTCATGAAGCCCTACACAGGCAGCCTGGACAGGAGTCAGGACCTGTTCAACTACAGGCTGAGCAAGTGCCGAATGGTGGTGGAATGTGCATTTGGGCGTTTAAAAGCGCGCTGGCGCAGCGTACTGACTCGCTCAGACCTTAGCGAAAAGAATATCCCCATTGTTATTGCTGCTTGCTGTGCGCTCCACAATATCTGTGAGAGTAAGGGGGAGACATTTATGGCGGGGTGGGAGGTTGAGACAAATCGCCTGGCCGCTGATTACGCGCAGCCAGACACCAGGGCGGTTAGAGGAGCACAGCATGGCGCGGTGCGCATCAGAGAAGCTTTGAAAATGAGTTTTGTGACTACCCAGGCTATGGTGTGAAACTTCTGTTTGTTTCTCCTTGATGAACCCTCCGCCCCTCCCCCCCCCCCACCCGGTTAACTCTACTTCCCTGTAAACCAACCACCCCACCCTCCCCTCCCCTCCCCCCTGCAAGCACCACTTGCAGAGGCAATAGTCATTGTTACTTCACGTTCATGCATTCTTTATTAATTCAGCACACAACTAGGGGGATAATTGCAAAGGTAGCCTGGGATGGGTGGGGGAGGAGGGAAGGAAAAGGACACACTGCAGTTTAAAACTTTAACTCTTATTGAAGGCCAGCCTTCTGCTGCTAGGGCAATCATCTGGGGTGGAGTGACTGGGTGGCCGGAGGCCCCCCCACCATGTTCTTGGGCGTCTGGGTGAGGAGGCTATGGAACTTGGGGAGGAGGGCTGTTGGTTATACAGGGGCTGTAGCGGTGGTCTGTGGTCCTGCTGCCTTTCCTGCAGCTCAACCATACGCTGGAGCATATCAGTTTGATGCTCCAGCAGCCGGAGCATCGACTCTTGCCTTCTGTCCGCAAGCTGACGCCACCTATTATCTTCAGCCCGCAACTTGCTCTGTTCATCCCGCGATTCAGCACGCCACCTCTCCTCTCGTTCATATTGGGCTTTTCTATAATCAGTCATTGACTGCCTCCACGCATTCTGCTATGCTCTGTCAGCGTGGGAGGCAGTCTGTAGTTCTGTAAACATGTCATCACGTGTCCTTCGCTTCCTCTTCCTAATCTTCACTAGCCTCTGTGAAGGAGAAAGATTTGCAGCTGGTGGAGGAGAAGGGAGAGGTGGTTAAAAAAGACACATTTTAGAGAACAATGGGTACACTCTTTCACGTTAAATTTTGCTGTTCACATTACACAGCACATGTGCTTTCGTTACAAGGTCGCATTTTTCCTCTTATATTGAGGGCCTGCCGGTTTGGTGTGAGAGATCACTCATGCAGTGCCAGGCCACAGATTTCAGCTTGCAGGCAGCCATGGTAAGACACAGTCTTTTGGCTTTTTTAACCTTCTTAATATGTGGGAATGGTTTCAAACAGTAGTGCTCTCATTTCCCATACCAAGCACCCGTTGGGTTGGCCATTTAAAATGGGTTTGCAATGTAAAAGGAGGGGCTGCGGTTTCAGGGTTAACATGCAGCACAAACCCAACTAATTCCCCTCCCCCACACCCAATTCTCTGGGATGATCACTTCACCCCTCCCCCCACCGCGTGGCTAACAGCGGGGAATATTTCTGTTCAGCAGAGCAGGAACGGGCACCTCTGAATGTCCCCTTAATAAAATCACCCCATTTCAACCAGGTGACCGTGAATGATATCACTCTCCTGATGATAACAAAGAGAGATAAGGAATGGATGTTGTCTGCATGCCAGCAAACACCGGGACCATACGCTGCCATGCTTTGTTATGCAATGATTCCAGACTACGTGCTACTGGCCTGGCGTGGTAAAGTGTCCTACGATGGCGGACGGGATAAGGCAGCCCTCCCCAGAAACCTTTTGCAAAGGCTTTGGGAGTACATGAAGGAGAGCTTTCTGGAGATGTCCCTGGAGGATTTCCGCTCCATCCCCATACACGTTAACAGACTTTTCCAGTAGCTGTACTGGCCGCGATTGCCAGGGCAAATTAATCATTAATCATTAAACACGCTTGCTTTTAAACCATGTGTAATATTTACAAAGGTACACTCACCAGAGGTCCCCTGTGTGCCCTCAGGGTCTTTGTTGAGTTCGGGGGTTACTGGTTCCAGGTCCAGGGTGACAAACATATCCTGGCTGTTGGGGAAACCGGTTTCTCCGCTTCCTTGCGGCTGTGAGCTATCTACATTTCCTCCATCCTCCTCTTCCGAACCCTCTTCCCTGTGTGTTTCTCCAGTGAGGGAGTCATAGCACACGGTTGGGGTAGTGGTGGCTGCACCCCCTAGAATGGCATGCAGCTCCGCGTAGAAGCGGCATGTTTGTGGCTCAGCCCCGGACCTTCCGTTTGCTTCTCTGGCTTTGTGGTAGGCTTGCCTTAGCTCCTTAATTTTCACGCGGCACTGCTGTGCGTCCCTGTTATGGCCTCTTTCCTTCATGGCCTTGGAGACCTTTTCTAATATTTTGCCATTCCGTTTACTGCTTCGGAGTTCGGCCAGCACTGATTCATCTCCCCATATGGCGAGCAGATCTCGTACCTCCCGTTCTGTCCATGCTGGAGCTCTTTTGCGATCCTGGGACTCCATCACGGTTACCTGTGCTGATGAGCTCTGCGTGGTCACCTGTGCTCTCCACGCTGAGCAAACAGGAAATGAAATTCAAACGTTCGCGGGGCTTTTCCTGTCTACCTGGCCAGTGCATCTGAGTTGAGAGTGCTGTCCAGAGCGGTCACAATGAAGCACTGTGGGATAGCTCCCGGAGGCCAATAACGTCGAATTCCGTCCACACTACCCCAATTCCGACCCCCTAAGGCCGATTTTATCGCTAATCCCCTCGTCGGAGGTGGAGTAAAGAAACCGGTTTAAAGGGCCCTTTAAGTCGAAAGAAGGGGCTTCATCGTGTGAACGTGTCCAGGCTTAATTCGATTTAACGCGGCTAAAGTCGACCTAAACTCATAGTGTAGACCAGGAAGACTGTGAGTGGCAATGTCCCTTGTATATCCTCTGAACACATGGGACTAGATTCTCAGTTGCATCCCATATACATTGCATGAAGCTAGAGGAGAGAAGGCACAAAGGAGTGCTTTGTGGTTCCACAATCTTGGTGCTGACTTATCCCTGTACAGGGCCCCAGTGTAGTTTACCACAGCCGTGGGCTCATCTATATTATACTGACTGTGCAGCCACAAATGGCCATTATGACAGATGGAGATTGTTGAAGACCAGCAACATTCCCCTTTTGCACCCACATACCCTATACTGGAGGTTGGGGGTGGGAAGATGGCACTGAGCTGGCACAACCCCTCCCAAGGGACTCATCAGCTCAATAAGCCACTAGTTTTATGGCCCTTGTGCACCAGCTGACTAGCACAAAAATCAATCCAGCATAACAGAATCTAGCCTGTAATGTAGATCAGAAGTTATTTTTATAAAAGAAGTGATGACAGAAGAATCCTTGATTGTTATGATTTATTTCATGTATTTACTTTGTGCATGCTGTAACAAGCACAGATATGTTATCTCTCAATTGTGGAAGCACTGAAACAGAGAGATCTTCCAAATACAAAATTAACTACAGACATCAAATCATATGGTGAAACCAACCACATTTAATCATCCTTAGGTGGGGTAGGAAGGAAAGGCCTTAAGCACATGACAGTTAGTAAGTACCTTGCTTTATAATTAGGATACACTCCATGAAAATTGGCCAGTCAGGGGTGAGTGTGTGTTTGTTAACTTTCAACCTCTGTGTGATGACAAAGATACCAGAGGCAGATTAAGGGTGGATTCACATTCTGATGGATCTACATTTATAACATGAAATTTTTATTAATTTCCAGATATCCTGTTAGGGCTGTGGCTGGTTTGGATATATTATACCAGCATCAGTGGTTTCTGGAAATAGGTCAGTTAGTGATACAAGTCACCGAACTCCAATCTACGTGTGCCCAGCCTGACCAATCCCGTCATTCACAGAGCTTGCAGTCCCCTACTGTTTTGTTTTTTAAATCTAGAGCTCTGCAAAAACAGTTACCACTCCCAAGTGCTGCCTTCTATTCAATATATCAGTGCTCTTCTCTGCTTTTTAGAGAGCAGCAACTATGGCCCTCCTATATCTCTGTAAACATTATACCTCACCTAATGTTTTTCCTTTAAATCGGACACAATTAATACAGTGTACCTTTTAAAACATTACATTTTGCTAGATCATAACCAAAACCAAGAAAATGATATTTGAAACTAACATTCTCTCCTGAAAGAGGTCTGGCTGGATAAATTTGGCCCCAAATGTATATTGTTCTAAAACTACCCAGGCTTTTACCAATGAGTATAAATGTTTCCTTTTTTTTTTTTTTTAAAGTTAAGTTCCATATGAATTGTTACAAAACATTTTCTTGCCATTCTTGCAACCCAAACATTGCACAAATGTCCTGATGCATGAAAAACAAAAAGGGAAATTGACTGGAAGTTAATTTACATAGATGATTTTTCATTTGTACTGCAGTAGCACCTATAGGCCTCACCCCTCACTCAGACATCAGGGCCCATTGTAATAGGCACTGTATAAACAGAGGAAAAAAAGATGGTCCCTGCCCCAAAGAGCTTACAATCTGAGTATAAGATGACAGACAGGCAAATACAACTGAAATAATGAGAGTGGTCAGGGAGATAAGCAGCAATGGCAGCATATCAGCTGACTAGTAGTCTATTTTCATTGTCCAAGCTAAGAGAACTGCAAAGAATCCAACAAAGAAATATAAGGATATTTAGTAGAAAGTAAATTATATTTCTGGATTTTTTTTTCCGTTTTAATAATCCAAGGTGGTGTTCATAATATAGGTAAGACAATTTGTGAAGTTTGTTTATAAACCTGGTTTGGTCATTTAAGAACTTATAACAGCAAATGAGAATTATAGTCAATTGTAATATTTTTTCTTGTTTGATACTGCTGTAGTAAAACACTAAAAGATTCATAAACTTACCTAATGCAAAGTAGAACACTGAAATGTTTGTAATCCAACTGGAAGAGATGGAATCAAAATTCCACTCCTGCAAAGAGGAGTGGAATATTTATAAGTAAATAATTTGTGTTGCATCCTTTGCCATAAATGCCCCTCCACTATAAGAATACTGTTTCCATTTTGAGGATTCTAGCAACAGCTTAATTTTCAGAGTCTTCAACAGAACCCCTTAATTAAATCACTACCTTATTATATGCAATTAAGATGATTTCGTAGGCTATGAGAGTTACAAATTTTTGACGTCAGTCCATACTATGTTTAAAATTTTTAATGGATTTATAACCTTTATTTTTACTCTAAGTCATAGTCTGTAAATTAAGTTTACAACTGGTAACTTTTTTCTGTAAAGAATTATTGATTGATTATTCCAGATACAGCATTTCTTATCCAGACAGAATCCATTGTTTATTGTATTGCTTGTAATATAACTATTTCTTGGAACCAATCCCTTAATTCTGTATACATTCTTAGTCTGCTCTCATAATTGTGTGTTTTATAGGACTCCCCATCATTGTTCTCTACTGCAGATTTTAGAAGAATAGTATATTACACAATGAATTGTTTCATTATAGTACTACCAACAGTAATTAGACAAGCATTTGGCAGTATTACTTTCTAAAAGCATTCGTAAGTCATCCTGTTGCTTTAAAATTACTAATCAGTATATAGAATATTTATGTGGTTCATGCTTCTTCATCATGTAGTTATCGCTCAAAGCTGTTTCTAGCATATGGGTGTGTGCGGGTATGATCATGAGTGTATGTCTCTGTATGCTATACACTCAGTATACATGCATGTACTTACAGTACACTCACACCTACATAATAGCATGACAAGCACTACCTGGTATTAAACTCAATGGAGAGAGAATCAGATTCAAAATTTAGTAAATACTGCAAACAAACCAGACAAGTAAACATCCACGCCATTTATAAACCATTGAATACTATGGTTCACCAACTTCCCCCCCCTCCCCATTTATTTTTCTAAGCAGCATACTGTGGTGTTTAGATGCTGCATGTGATTATTAGAACTGGGAGCACTGGCTGTTGGGAGTCTGAAAGGACAGGAAACAGGAAGAGGGGGGAGGAGTTGAGGAGGCTGAGAGAGTTACAGAGTGTGCAGCTACAGCTCGATAAAGAGATTTCCACTGTAAATAAAGTTCTGTTGAAGTTTGTTAATACCTTGCCTGGTGGATACAACATTTTGGCTACGAGGATGGATCTTCTGCCTCTGAACCCACCTGCACCCTTTCTGCAAAGCCCAGGTGAGCCTCCAATTGCTTTTACTGCCTGGATCTGTATGTTTGAGACTTATCTGCTTGAAATCAGTGCTACAGAGATTTCTGAAGTAAGAAAGCATGCTCTGCTAATCCACTGCCTTGGAGCAGAAGGGCAGCGTATATTTTACACTTTTCCCCTTGCAGATGATAAATATGAGACTGCACTCACTGCATTAAAGAACTTTTTTGTGCCAAAAGTGAATGTAGTAGCTAATCGCTACAGATTTCGCCAGCATAAGCAGAAACCAGGGGAGACTATAATGCAGTATATTGCTTCCCTGAGGAGTCTGATTGTAACTTGTGACTTTGGGAATATGGCAGATGAGATGATTAGAGACCAGCTCATTGAGAAAACAACCATGCTTTGTGTAAGAGAACGCTTACTTCTAGAACCACAACTTACACTAGAAAAAGCAACAACCATTGCTACTTAGATTGAGTCAGCTACAGCTGAAGCCAAAATAATGAGCAAGGGTACAGGAGGCCCAGTCCAGGCTGTGACTACTTTGCAGAAAAGTTCACTATCACTGCAGACAAACAATTGCAAAAGGAAAACTAATGAAAAGCCACTGAACCAGCAAATGCAAAATACAGTAAAAGCATGCTTTCGCTGTGGATCCCCACAACATCTTGCAAGCTACACAGGATGTCCAGCAAAAGTAGCTCAGTGCAATCATTGCAAAAAGATTGGGCATTTTGCTAAAGTATGTCGCAGTAGCCAGTTCAATCAACAGGTGCATGCAGTTACAATACCAGATGTTACTGTGCTGCGTGTAGACAAAATCACTACTGCATACATTCCAGAACAGATAAAGTGCACTGTAAATGTTTCTGCCATACCCTCAGGCAAATCACACTCTATTCAGCTAATGTTGGACACTGGCTCAGCAGTATCTATACCACCTGATTCCATCTATTTGCGTTACTTTAAAGATGTGCCTCTTACTGAACCCAAACTTCACTTGGTATGCTATTTGAAAAACCATATTCCAGTACATGGCTGCCTGCCAGCAATAGTTACTTTTGGTGATTGCTGTGTAACTGCGGAGTTCTCCATTGTCCACAAAGGCACTCCTATCCTTGGCAGAGATTTATTAGCTGCTTTAAATCTCAGGGTAGTTAATGGACGAATTGATCTTCCTCAGCAAAGCACTCTTGCGGTACACACATCAGTTTCAGCTGGGACCCAACTCCAGGTTGAGGAGAAACTCGGCTGTGCTTATGGGTTTCTGCATAAAGTTAAAATGCGGAATAATGTGATGCCTGTACGACAGAAATTACGGCGCTTACCATTTTCAGTCAGGGAAGCTGTTTCAGAGGAACTTAGAAAACTTGTTCAAAAGGACATTATTGAAGAGATTAACTCCTCGGAATGGGTTTCACCTATAGTAGTGATGCAGAAGAAGGGTGGAGACATTTGCCTTTGTGTGGACTTAAGGGAGCCAAATAAAGCTATTGTGATTGACAGCCATCCTCTTCCTCACATAGAAGAAGTATTTGCAGAACTCCGTAGAGCAAAGATGTTTTCTACTCTTGATTTGCAGAGCGCATACCACCAGGTTATGTTGCATGAAGATAGCAGAGACCTCACAGCATTTATTACACATGAGGGACTATTTCATTTTAAACGTGTTCCATACGGTCTCGCATCAGCCCCAAGTGCCTTTCAAAAAATGATGTCATTGATTCTGAAGAATCAACATGGAGTTCAGTGCTATTTGGATGATATTATTGTGTTTGGAAATACTACTGAGGAGCATGACAATAACCTGCAGTCTGTACTAAACTGCATCAGCAAAGCAGGCCTCAAGCTCAATAGGTCCAAATGCAAATTTAGACAAACTGAACTCTCCTTTCTGGGGCATACAATTTCACAGGCTGGTCTAAAACCTGATCCAGATCATATCCTGGCAATTTCAAATGCTCCTCTTCCAACAGATTTGCAAACCTTACGTTCCTTCTTGGGTCTTACCTCCTGGTATGCAAAATTCATTCCCAATTACGCTTCTGTCATTGAACTGTTACGAGAATTACTACGGAGAAGTTCAACCTTAGTGTGGACAACGGATGCACAAGCTAGTTTCGAAAGGGTGAAAGACTTGATTGTACATAGTCCAGTACTTGCACTATTCAGTCCCGCATTGCCCACAATTGTAACTACTGATGCTTCTGATTATGGACTTGGGGCTGTCTTCACACAACTTCATGAGGACAACACAGAGAGGACTGTTGCATTTGCTTCAAGGACACTAAATAATGCTGAGAGAAAATATTCTACAGTTGAAAAAGAAGCACTTGCTTGTGTCTGGGCTACTGAAAAATGGAGAACTTACCTGTGGGGCCGCACGTTCAAGTTGCGCACAGACCACAGCCCTTTGACAACGTTGCTCACCACGAAAGGACTGGGAAGAGCAGGATATTGTATTGCTAGATGGTCTGCAAGACTACTCTCTTTCAATTATGAACTGGAATATAAGCCTGGAAACAAAAATGTGGTAGCTGATTGCCTTTCTCGCCTGCCTTTGCCTTCACCAGATGGTCCACCGGAGGATGAGGATGTAGTAGTTGCGCTTATTACAAGCACTCTTACTGCAGTTACAAGAGAACAATTTCAAGCTGCTTGTTCAGCGTGTCCAATTCAACAAAAATTACGGGAATTTCTGACAAAGAGATGGCCCAGTAACCCTAAAAACCTTGACCCAGTTTTGCTGCCTTATTTTAGAGTTCGGGATGAACTTTCTTTGCTCGATGGCTGTGTGCTACGAGGTACACACCAGCTACTTGTATCAGAAGGATTACAGTCAAAACTCATACGCCTGGCACACGATACTCATCAAGGAATTGTCATAACCAAACAACTACTAGGGGATCTGTATTGGTGGCCAGGGATGGACTCTCAAACTGAAGCACTCATAAAATCCTGTGTCACTTGCCAAATGCATGATAAGACAGCAGTGACATGTACCCCTCCATTACAGCCTGTTCCTCTTCTTGAATCTGCATGGGAAAAAGTGGCGATTGACATTGTAGGACTCTTTGATACTGTTCCAATTGACTGTCGTTATGCCATCACTTTAATAGACTATTTCAGCAAATGGCCTGAGGTAGCGTTTACATCGCAAATTTCTTCTGCTACAGTAATTAAGTTCCTCTCCTCAGTTTTTAGCCGGGAAGGTAACCCCAAAGAACTGGTTTCAGATAATGGTAGTCAATTTACTTCCCTGGAGTTTGAAACTTTTCTAGCAGAGAGGAACATTTTACACAGGAGGTCATCCCTATATTACCCTCAAGCCAATGGGGAAATCGAACGGTTTAACCGAAGTTTGAAAGAGAGTTTGCAAACAGCTAAACTGGAAGGGCGATTGTGGATACCCTTCACTACTGATTTCTTGCAAGCATACCGGGCTACATGACATGCCACAACGCAAAGATCACCCGCAGAGTTACTGCATGGGAAACAGCTGAATACTAAAATGAACATTGCTGGATTGTTAAAGGCATGACCTGATGCCCCAAACAAGGATGATGTTAGAAAGACAGTTGAACAGAACCAAGCAAAGTCTAAGGCTTTCACAGACAAATGGCGGGGTGCTAAAGAACCAAAGTTTGAGTATGGTTCCTTTGTTAGAATACGAAAACCTGGAATCTTACGCAAATGGGACCATAAATTCACAGCTCCTCTTAAAATCATAGAGAAGGGACCTTACACCTATCGACTTTCTGATGGGCGGGTATGGAATGCTTCTTATCTTGCACCTGCCTATGCACCAAGAGGAGATTATGCCAACACCCAGTCTGCACTGGATGACTTCACCGTAGAACCAACACAACAAGACATTGCACTGGAACCGGGGCTTGAGAGACGGCCTGTCAGATCCAGACGACCACCTGCCTGGACTAGAGACTATGTTATGTAGTATCTACACTGTTTTCAGTGTAATAGTCCTGCCAACAGTATAGTGTCTTGTTTCGTATTTGTTCCTGTGGTTAGAACAACATTGTTTATTTTAATTTGGAAAGTTTTTTAAGAGAGGAGGGAATGTGGTGTTTAGATGCTGCATGTGATTATTAGAACTAGGAGCACTGGCTGTTGGGAGTCTGAAAGGACAGGAAACAGGAAGGAGGGGGGAGGAGTTGAGGAGGCTGGGAGAGTTACAGAGTGTGCAGCTACAGCTTGGTAAAGAGATTTTCACTGTAAATACAGTTCTGTTGAAGTTTGTTAATACCTTGCCTGGTGGATACAACACATACATCTCTCTGCATCTAAATAGTTCCAGGGATCAGCCAGCATTAAAACTAATCACCACTTCATCCCAGAAAAGTTTATTCCACATAGGTCAAAGCTGAGGTGAACTATTAAGGAAATCTAAGCTTGTCATGGAATTGTCCAGACTACTTCTGACAAGTTAATGGTACTATTCCTACATGTGTGTATGTGAAAAGTTTGACACTGCATCTTTAATGCAAAAGCAATATTAGAAAGATTACAGAGGTAAATTGTATGGGATTTCATGAATGTGTGTTGATTGTTTGCTTTCTGAAGTGTCTATGATCCACTGATAAGTCCAGTGTAAGTTAAGACTGTTTCTGACTGTGTGCACGTGTACAACACCTAGCACAACAGGACTCATCTCATTTGGGACCACCAGGCACTACTGAAACACAAATTAACAATAATACATCTGTTCCTTAAAAGTAAAATGAAGCACCAAGTCTTTGATCAATATGAAAATAAAGATGCAATGAAAACTTTTAAGTAATGGCTCAAAATAAGTTGCCTAACACAGGTGATCTGCTAATAAAGGCATAATATAATTTTACACTTTACATTTGTGGATACTTGGGTTTGTTTTTAAGACAGGAGGTTACCTAATAAAGCTCTCGTTGTCAGTGAAAATGATTATGGCTCTCAAGACTGTCTGAAGTTCTTGTTATAAATAAAATATTTTAATGAAGTTATCCCTCAATATTCTGTGAGAGTTTCACCATTCTTTTCATTCATTAATTAGTCAGGCATTTACAATACCAGACCAGTAGTGGCAGGCTGCAACAAGCAGTATCTCCTCTGCAGCCTTCTGTGCTGATTGACTGATTCTGTGCTATCCCAAAAACGTGTACCATCATCTTGAGCTTTGTTGAAAGAAGCTGGGAACCTACCCTCAGGTTATTTCTTCTTCTTTTCACAAACAAATGATTTCAAAATCTACATAGTTTCCAAAGATTACAAAACTTGCTTCTCCCATAGTGGTGGTTCCTACCCAAACAATTAGCACCAGACAGGAATCAGACAGCAGTCTCTGAGCCATCAAACCCGTCATGCAAATTCAATATTTGATTAAAGAAGAGGAAATTAAACATAAGAAGCAATTTTATAGATAGAGCTAGATAGGATTACGGTTTACTAGAAAACTAAGCAAGTAATATGTGACAAGAAATACATTTTAAAAGAAGAACTCTCAAAGACAGTGCAACAAGGAAAGAGCTTGTTCTCAAACTTTTTTCTACACTCTTGACAACTTAATAGGGATTGTTTTGTAGATCAAATCCCCTCCCACTTACAATTATATGGACCATTTCTACTCCTGTTCATGATCACGTAATATGCCAATGAAAGTTGCTTACATGGAAAGTATTCACTGTATTTTGCCTGACATCAAATGTGATTTGATGTGCCAGAAAAAAGGAAGATGTACCATTTGACCAGCCAGCCAGCACAGACCACCATCCTGGACCACAGTTTGAGAACTGCTGATATTTGCGGATCTCTGAAAACAAATCACAAGCAGTTTGGCATGGTGGTTAGTACACTACAGTGCCAGCAGGAAGGAAACCTGAGTTCCATTACCAGTCTCTGCTTTTTGCGCACTTGGCCAGCTGGGATTGAAGGAAGCTATAGAGGCAACACACTCAGTCTTTGGGGTAAGGATTGTCTTGAACTGCTCCAGATCTCCTCCAAGTTAGATGAGGGAGTGGAAGGGGTGGGGTCACATCTACTCAGTTGTTTTTGTGACAACAATCAGTTAGCACTGAGAAAGCTAGATTCTCAAGCTATGTAAGGAATGCAGAACACCACTTCCTAAAATTTTGAATATCTTAACACCCCAGGGTATATCCTCATTTGTTGTAAATCCGTATAATTCCATTGAAGTCAATGGAGCTGTGCTCATTTACACTAACCAAAGATCAAAAGGCATAGGATTGTACCTCTATTGCTCTTTGATCTTAAATAAGATTATCTCTTTTAAAAGGTCACTAAAGAATCCTATATAATTGTGATGTGGGACATTCACGTCTCGTGAGTGCCTTCTGTTGGCTGGGTGTGATACTGCAATCATTCCTGGTCCTTGCACCCCTGTAGGTTGTTGACCTTACTTCAGTGGCTCAGCCCTCCAGCCAAGTCACACAGTCTGAAATGGATGAACTAACCCCTTCCAGGGTATTCAAGTCCACAACAAATACAAACAAAAGTCTTCCAGTCCCTGGATCAAGCTGGACTCAGACCCTCCTCCTTCCTGAGGGTGCCTTCTCTCTTCAGCCCCTCTTGGGCTTCTTTAAATCCAGCCCTCTGGTTAGGTGTCTGAAGGAAATTTATCCCCTTCTCAGGGCTTAGTAAAGAGTCCTGCCAGAACTGTCAGTCTACCCTCACCAGGGCCTTCAGCCCTGTACCTGGGGGGCCTTTTAAATCTAGCCCTTCTTCTTGGGCTTTTAAACTAGCCATGTCCCCTTTCTGGAACTTAGGCCATTGCAGCACTGCAGCCCATCCACCACTTCAGGTCTCAATCCAGAAACCATATAAACAGCAGCCACATGCTGCTCCCTTTACTTGGTTGCTGCTACATTGCCTGGGCCTCTTCCCACCTGGCCTCTTTACTTCTGTCCATTACCTTAGTGCTAGAGCTCTCAGGTCCCCTTGCTCCCAGGTTTAGCTTATGCTGCCCATTGAGCTCCCTTTATCCAGACCAGAACACCCTTCCTTGCCTATCTGACTCCAGATAGGAACTGAGCTACTCAGCCCCTGAAGCTCCTTTTATCTGAGCCTGCTGGGCTCTGACTCACTGTTTCTAAGCAGGCCTGGAGGACCCACCTTCACTGCTCCTTTCCTGGGGTGGGGTGTGGTAGGACCACAATGCTCCAGCAGGGGGCCTTGAAAGGCCAGGCACACCCCCTCACAATAATATATGTTCATATGCACCTTGGGCCTGGTCTACACTACGAGTTTAGGTTGAATTTAGCAGCGTTAAATCGAATTAACCCTGCACCCGTCCATACAACGAAGCCATTTACTTCAACATAAAGGGCTCTTAAAATCAATTTCTGTACTCCTCCCCGACGAGGGGCGCAGCGCTGAAATTGACATTGCCGGTTCGAATTAGGGTTAGTGTGGACGCAATTCAACGGTATTGGCCTCCGGGAGCTATCCCACAGTGCACCATTGTGACCGCTCTGGACAGCAATCTGAACTCGGATGCACTGGCCAGGTAGACAGGAAAAGCCCCGCAAACTTTTGAATTTCATTTCTTGTTTGCCCAGCATGGAGAGCTGATCAGCACAGGGGACCATGCAGAGCTCATCAGCACAGGTAACCATGCAGTCTGAGAATCGAAAAAGAGCTCCAGCATGGACCGTACGGGAGGTACTGGATCTGATCGCTGTAGGGGGAGACGATTCCATGCTAGCAGAACTACATTCCAAAAGACGAAATGCCAAAACATTTGAAAAAAATCTCCAAGGGCATGATGGAGAGAGGCCACAATAGGGACTCACTACAGTGCCGCGTGGAAGTTAAGGAGCTCAGACAAGCGTACCAGAAAACCAAAGAAGCAAACGGACGATCCGGGGCAGAGCCTCAGACATGCCGCTTCTACGCTGAGCTGCATGCAGTTCTAGGGGGCCCGCCACCACTACACCACCCCTGACCGTGGATTCCGATGAGGGGTTACTCTCAGCCATGTCTGAGGATTTTGTGGACGGGGAAGATGAGGAGGAGGACGAGGAGGACGAGCTTGCGGAGAGCACACAGCACTCCGTTCTCCCCAACAGCCAGGAACTTTTTCTCAGCCTGACTTAAGTAGCCTCCCAACCCTCCCAAGGCAGTATCCCGGACCATGAAGCCATAGAAGGGACCTCTGGTGAGTGTACCTTTGTAAATATAAAACATGGTTTAAAAGCAAGCGTTTTTTAATGATTAATTTGCCCTGAGCTCTTGGTATGCATTTGCGGCCAGTACAGCTACTGGAAAAGTCTGTTAACGTGTCTGGGGATGGAGCGGAAATCCTCCAGGGACATCTCCATGAAGATCTCCTGGAGGTACTCCAAAAGCCTTTGCAGAAGGTTTCTGGGCAGGGCAGCCTTATTCCGTCCTCCATGGTAGGACACTTTACCACGCCATGCTAGTAGCAAGTAATCTGGTATCATTGCATGACAAAGCCTGGCAGCGTATGGTTCCGGTGTTTGCTGGCATTCAAGCAACATCCGTTCTTTATCTCGCTGTGTTATCCTCAGGAGAGTGATATCATTCATGGTAACCTGGTTGAAATACGGGGATTTAATTAAGGAGACAGAGGTGGCCGTTCCTACTGGGCAGTTTGCCTGTGGCTGAAAAAAAATCCTTCCCTACAGTTAGCCAAGCGCGGCGGGCGCATTGGCGCTGAGCTATTCGCGTTTGGCTAGCAGGGATCTTCCCTGATACCAGCCATGCGGTGGGGGGAGGGGTAAAGCGATCATCCCAGAGAATTGGATGGGGGGGGGTAGTTTGGTTTCTGCTGCTGCACGTTAACACAAATACAGCAGCACTCAACGGGCTTTGCTTGGTATGGGAAAGGAGGGCGCTGCTTTTATGAAGGTTGCAGAAGCTGAAAGACAATGGCTTACCATGGCCGCATGCAAGCCGAATTCTGTTGCCCGGCCCTGCGTCTGTGATCTCTAACTCCAAAGCCACAGGCACTCAATATTAAGATGCAAAATGTGACCTTGTACCGAAATCACATGTGCTATGTAATGTGAATAGTGTTGTTCACCGTGAAAGAGTATACCCATTGTTCTTTAAAATGTATCTTTTTAAATACTTCTCTCCCTTTTTTCCCTCCCGCAGCTGCAAATTTTTCAAGCCTCCCTCCTCCGTCCCAAAGGCTATCTCAGATAAGGCAGCGAAAAAAACGCACGCGAAATGAAATGTTCTCTGAGATCATGCAGTCGACTCACAATGAAAGAGCTCATCTGAATGAGTGGAAGGACACAATATCACAGTACAGGAAAGTGGCCAATGAACATGAGGACAGGAGGGACGCTCGAGATGAGAGGTGGTGGCAGGAAGATCAGAGGAGGCAGGATGCAACGCTGGGGCTACTGCGGGATCAAACGGACATTATCCTGTGTCTGGTGGAGCTTCAGGAATGGCAGCAGGATCACAGAGTGCCACTGCAGCCTCTGTTTAACCGCCCTCCCCCCCCCCTGCCCCCAAGTTCCATAGCCTCCTCACCCAGATGCCCAAGAACGCGGGGGGGTTGGGGCGGGAGGCTCCGTGCACCCTGCCACTCCACCCCAGTGGACAGCCCAAGCAAAAGGCTGTCATTCAACAAGTTTTGAAGTGGCCTTTTCCTTCCCTCCTCCCCCACCCCACCTGGGCTACCTTGTCAGTTCTCTCCCTATTTTTATAATAAATTAATAAAGAATACATGGTTTTTAAACGATAGTGACTTTATTTCTTTTGAAAGCAAGCTGTGATCGAAGGAGGGAGGGTGGGTGGCTTACAGGGAATGAGTCAATCAAGGGGGCGGGTTTTCATCAAGAAGAAACAAACAGAACTCTCACACCGTAGCCTGGCCAGTCATTAAACTGGTTTTCAAAGCTTCTCTGATGCGCAGCGCTTCCTGGTGTGCTCTTCTAATCGCCCTGGTGTCTGGCTGCACATAATCAGTGGCCAGGCGATTTGCCTCAACCTCCCACCCTGCCATAAACGTCTCCCCCTTACTCTCATAGAGATTGTGGAGCACACAGCAAGCAGCAATAACAATGGGAATATTGGTTTGGCTGAGGTCTGAGCGAGTCAGTAGCGTGCACCAGCGACCCTTTAAACGTCCAAATGCACATTCTACCACCATTCTGCACTTGCTCAGCCTATAGTTGAACAGGTCCTGACTACTGTCCAGGCTGCCTGTGTATGGCTTCATGAGCCATGGCATTAAGGGGTAGGCTGGGTCCCCAAGGATAACTATAGGCATGTCAACATCCCCAACAGTTATTTTCTGGTCTGGGAAGAAAATCCCTTGCTGCAGCCATTTAAACAGACTAGTGTTCCTGAAGATGCGAGCGTCATGAACCCTTCCCGGCCATCCCATGTTGATGTTGGTGAAACGTCCCTTGTGATCCATCAGTGCTTGCAGCACCATTGAAAAGTACCCCTTGCGGTTTATGTACTGGCTGCCCTGGTGCTCCGGTGCCAAGATAGGGATATGGGTTCCATCTATCGCCCCACCACAGTTAGGGAATCCCATTGCAGTAAAGCCATCTACTATGACCTGCACATTTCCCAGAGTCACTACCTTTGGTAGCAGCAGCTCAGTGATTGCTTTGGCTACTTGCATCACAGCAGCCCCCACAGTAGATTTGCCCACTCCAAATTGATTCCCGACTGACCGGTAGCTGTCTGGCATTGCAAGCTTCCACAGGGCTATCGCCACTCGCTTCTCAACTGTGAGGGCTGCTCTCATCTTGGTATTCTGGCGCTTCAGGGCAGGGGAAAGCAAGTCACAAAGTTCCATGAAAGTGCCCTTCCGCATGCGAAAGTTTCGCAGCCACTGTGAATCGTCCCACACCTGCAACATTATGTGGTCCCACCAGTCTGTGCTTGTTTCCCAGGCCCAGAATCAGCGTTCCATGGCACGAACCTGCCCCATTAACACCATGATCTCCAAAGCGCTGGGGCCCATGGTTTGAGAGAATTCTGTGTCCATATCCTCATCACTCTCGTCGCTGCGCTGCTGCTGTCGCCGCCTCCTCCTCGCCTGGTTTTGCAGGTTCTGGTTCAGCATAAACTGCACGATAATGCGCGAGGTGTTTACAATGTTCATGACTGCTGCGTTGAGCTGAGCGGGCTCCATGCTTGCCGTGGTATGGTGTCTGCACAGGTAGCCCAGGAAAAAAGGTGCGAAACGGTTGTCTGCCGTTGCTTTCACGGAGGGAGGGAGGGAGAGGGGGGCCTGACGACATGTACCCAGAACCACCCGCGACAATGTTTTTTGCCCCATCAGGCATTGGGATCTCAACCCAGAATTCCAATGGGCGGGGGAGACTGCGGGAACTATGGGATAGCTACCCACAGTGCAACACTCCGGAAGTCGACACTAGCCTTGGTACTATGGACGCACACCGCCGAATTAATGTGCTTAGTGTGGCTGCATGCACTCGACTTTATACAATCTGTTGCCAAAAATCAAATTCTGTAAAATCAGAGTAATCCCGTAGTGTAGACATAACCCTTGGAGTTCCTCTCGGCTGCGTCTGCTGGCTCCCTAGACACCTTTGAGGAGCAGTGGGCACTGTCCGGGCTTCTCTGCTTGGTGTCCCCTTCCAGTTCCCTGCTTATGGCCCCATGATTTCACTCTTGTCCCCATTTTCTTATTAGTTGTCCCCCAAAATCATTTGGGCCCTGGGTTTAGTTGCTCTTCCCCTTAGGCTAGGGGAGGGGCCTTCAGATGTGGGCAGGCTTGTACACACCCACCTCCCGGAACTCAATAGGTGCACCTTGGAATGAATGCATAATGAATGAAAAAATTATCTTGCTCCTGTTCATGTGATGAATACATCTGTGACTTGTTAGCAATGCACAGGCTTCCAGAAGAAAAGCCTGGAAGGTTGAAAGTTAGCTGCGTAACTTCATTCCATTTATGGGTATAGTTTAGAATTTAGCCTCCACCCTTTACGTTGCTATGGGATGCAGCCAGGAGATAGAGAGGAAGAGAAAATGAGATCTGAAGTGAGCTTCACCCATGCTTCAGCCCTTATGCACCAGAGAAAAGGGCAGGAGCAGCATATAAGGGCCTTATGGCTGTGTTCCACAGTTCCTGCACCTGGGGAATCCTCCTCCAGATACCAAGGTTTTAAGACACCTTTTTGCCATTCTGGCTCTTTCATGTGATTCTGAGGGGACAGAGCTGGTGTGAGGATCTAATCCTTTATTCTTTTGTCTGGGTCCCTCTCCTATATTATAAAGGTACATATTCCACATTTGCTCCTTAGCAAGTGGAGACCTATGGTTGAGCTTGCCTATAGTGTGTGTGTGTGGGGGGGGGGGGGGGGGGTTCAAGATATTGACACTTAGGTAACCTGTTAGTCCAGGCTTCTTTAGGCCTTTGTTGACCGTTTATTATCATATATGCATACAAATTGTTTTAGCACATAAATGCCTGTTTGCTGATATTACTACTTTTCCTTGAATTTACTACCATTTCTAGGGGGTAAATCTGGGAATTTGTTTATACTTTGTATACAAAATATATAAAGGTGTCTTTCAAAAGAAAAAAAGAAATTCTAAAATTAAATAATCTGAATTAGCTTGCATTAATATTTTACTACTTACATTGCTTTTCTGAAGTTGTATTTGAAACTTCTATATATTTAATTAATTTTTAACACATAATCAGCATTAATACATACTTTAAAAAATACTTAGATGGAAGAACACTCCCCATATCTGGGAAGTCCAGGATCTATCTAGCTTAGGAATTTACAGGGTCCCTATCACTGTAGTATATAAGCACTTCACCATCTTATCCTCACAACATCCCTGTGAGGTAGGGAGTTGCTAATCACCCCATTTTACAGGGAACTGGGGCACAGAGAGGCTAAGTGAGTTGCCCAGGGTCACACAGAAAGCCTGTAGCAGAGCAGACACTTGGGCCTAGGTCTGCCAAGTCCTAAACTAGTGCTCTAACCCCTGCACCTTCCTCTCCAAAGGGCTCAGTGATGTGAGAATCAGTCAGAAATGATGGGTAAGGTAAAGGCAATTAATTAAAAACATACATGTGGTGATGTATCACATGTTAAGTTATAAAAGAGGTCTTTCAAGCAAGTGTTCAATGCATTTTTAAAAACCAACAATAGAAAACCAGAATCCTCAGCTTGTGTAAATTGGTGGTGCTGCACTGAAGCTGGTATTGGGAGCACAGTTTCTCCTGGTGCTTCCCCAGAATTCACATAGAAGGTGGTGGAACTGTGGGGCTTCAGAGTGGAATTCCAGCTCATTTTTGGAGGTTACACACTCGACCCATCTGAGAATTATTTGGGAAAAACTCTTTGAGTAGATTCATATATGGAGCGTCAATGGTGCCTCAGAAAGACCAGTCCAAATAGTTCCCTGACTTTTACCTTATTTCTAAGTGCTTGCAAAGATTTATCATGTCTCATATTTTAAAGAGTAGTACAACTGCTGAACAAAACTGAAGAACAGAACAGAAGTTGGCTGAAACACCTCCTGGCTTTGCAGTGAGCATACAAGTAACTTTGTCACTCAGTCCTTAGGTAGTTTTGTGGCCCTAGTTAGAACCCAGGAATGTTAGAGCATCTTTGTCCTCAGCAATCAGAGATGTTTATTCTTAAATCTTCCAAGAAAATAACAATGTTTTCCAGCTCCATTAGGCTTTTGCATTTTTTTTTAAAGGACTAAACAACAAAAACTGCCTAATTGGTCCAGATGCATTTACTTATGCTATTGTAAAGTAAAATAGGATAGTTGATGTTGAACGCTGTGGACGTGAAATCCATAGAAATGTGATAATTTATTCCAGCTGTAATTTCCCATGCAATGATTTTTATGAACTTCCCTGCCTATCATTTCCACGACTTCATCTGCCATTGTGGATAATGAAAAGAAAAAAAACAAAAAACAAACAATAAAAAACCCCTGACACTTCCCTTTTCTCCACATTGATCATTGGAGGCCAGATTCTCTCTTTCACCCAGCACAAAAGAGGTAAAATCTGAAGGTGACTGGTCAACTGAGAATTCCACTGGTGGGCAAGTGGAAGACCCTCAATTGGGATGAAGCCACTATAACTGGCTCCTGTACCCCTCCCAAGCTAGAATATGGAGCATGTCATGATGGGCTCCTTAACCAAGAGGAGAATATGTGTTCCAGAAATTGTCTAAGTTCTCTTGTTTTTAGGGATGTCTGTGCGCAATTACCTATACAACAGTAATTCTAACAAAAACAAGATTGAATAAAACCGGGGGGAAATTGAATTAAAATGAATGGTTTGCTTAACATACCTCATAAAATGAACTACATAAGACATTCTCATCTTAGTTACACAGAGAATAGAATGAACTTTGTCTGAAAAGCAAGGTCCTGTTCTGCTATTCTCTTGTCAGAGTCAGCTCCTGCTGCTGTGTCCAGGGAGAGATGAGTGACTCCCCCTCTCACTCAACCAGCCAGTGTCCCTAGAGCCAGTGTCTCTACCTCTGGTTTCCAAACCATTTTTCTCCAGTTACAAGCACACAATAGGGTTTGGACTCCCTATTTTCTCTACGGGTATGTCTACACTTAAAGCTACAGTGGAACAGCTGCACTCCTGCAGCACTTCAGTGTAGACTCTACCTGTGCTGATGGGAGGGGTTCTCGTGTCAGCATAGGTAATCCACCACCCCAAGAGGCAGTAGCTAGGTTGACGGAAGAATTCTCCAGTTGACCTAGCACTGTCTACACCAGGGGTTAGGTCAGTATTGCTAGTGTACCTAGTGATGTAAGTTCCCAGAGTAGACCAGGCTTAAGAGATGGCCTATTGAGGATGCAAAGGCCTTTCATGATGATAAGCCTGTCAAATGGTGTCTATCATCATTAAGGGTCTTTGAATCCTCAATGGTCCATCTCTTAGGCCTGGTCTTCACTTAAAAATTAGATCAATATAACTACCTCGCTCAGGGTTGTGAAAAATTTCACACCCTGAGGACCATAGTTAAGTCTACCTAAACCCCTTTGTAGACATGGCTAGGTCGTTGGAAAAATTCTTCTGTCAACCTACCTACTGCCTCTAATAGAGGTGGGTGGATTAACTACATTGATAGAAAAACCCCTTCTGTTGATTTAGCAAGTGCCTATACTATAGCTAGGGCCCTACCAAATTCACGGCCATGAAAAACGCATCATGGACTGTTAAATCTGGTCTCCTCGTGAAATCTGGTCTTTTGTGTGCTTTTACCCCATACTATACAGATTTCACAGGGGAGACCAGTGTTTCTCAAATTGGGGGTCCTGACCCAAAAGGGAGTTGCAGGGGGGGGGGGTCACAAGACTATTTTAGGGGGGTCACGGTATTGCCACCCTTACTTTTGTGCTGTCTTCAGAGCTGGGTGACCAAAGAGTGACGGCTGTTGGCCAGGTGCCCAGCTCTGAAGGCATTCCCCCCTCCCACCTCCCCAGCAGCAGCACAGAAGTAAGGGTGGCAATACCATACCATGCCACCCTTACTTCTGCACAGCTGCCTTCAGAGCTGGGCGGCTGGAGAGTGGTGGCTGCTGACTGAGGGCCCAGTTTTGCAGGTAGCAGCATAGAAGTAAAGATGGCAATACCATACCATGCCACCCTTACTTCTGCGATGTGCTGGTGGCAGCTCTGCCTTTAGAGCTAGGCTCCCAGCCAGGGCCACCGCCAGCAGCGGTGCAGAAATAATGGTAGCAGTACCATACCCCCCCACAATAACCTTGTGACCCCCACCCCCAACTTCTTTGGGGTCAGGATCCCTACAATTAAAACACCATACAATTTCAGATTTACATAGCTGAAATCATGAAACTTACAATTTTAAAAATCCTATGACCATGAAATTGACCAAAATGGACCGTGAATTTGACAGGGCCCTAACTGTAGCGCTACAGTGGAACAGCTGCAGCACTGTAGCTGTGTCACTGTAGTGGGTATAGTGAATACATAGCCTTAGAAAGACTTAGAAACCACACCTCACAGGCCAGTCTCTTCCCCAGTCAGATTCTGTAGGCTGGTCTATGCTTAGGCCGGTGTACACTAGGAAAATAGGTTGGCGTATCTACATTGCTCAGGGGTATGAAAAATCGACACCTCTGAGCAATGCAGTTAAATCAACCTAACCCTCCCCCCCCCTGGTGTAGACAGTGCTAGGTCAATAGGAGAATTATCTTGTCAACCTCGCTATTGACTCTCAGGGAGGAGGAGTACCTACACCAATGGGGGAAGCTCTCCCGTTGGCATAGGTAGCATCTTCACTGAAGTGCTACAGTGGCGCTGCTGTAGCATTTTAAGTGTAGACAAGCCCTTAAAAGTTTTATTGGTGTAACTACGTCAGTTAAGGGTAGATTTTGCTGCCTTAGCTATACAGGTAAATGTCCCCGTTGAGACAGTTATTCTGATATAAAGGTGTCATATACCAATATATCTTATTTCAGTTCCCTACCCAGAATATAGCTAGGTCTACATGACAGACTTGTGCTAGCACAGTTTTGTCAGTCAGGGGTGTGATCCCCAACCAAAATAGTGTCAGGGGACCAGGTCATAGGTGGTCAGACCTAGTAGTAGGAGTGGAAGTCAGGCCTAGTGGTCGTAGTCCGAATGCCAGAGCCATGGGTCAAGACAGAGTCGGAGTCATAAATCAGAGCTGAAGGTCAGAACCGGATTACCAGGAGTCAGGGAAGGCAGGAGCAGGGCTGGTTCTGAGGCAGGAGCAAGGCTGGGAGAGGTTGGAAACAAGACTGAGTGAAGGGCAGGATCTGGGCTGCAGCTATGGAGGAACAAAGCAGGAGCAGGGATTGGCAAGAGATGAGCACAGGGAGGCAGAGAATCTGTGGGCATGTGCATTGAACAGCCAGTGAGCTACTGCTGGCTTCCTGAGCCAATCTGGCAGAAGGTCTGTCAGGCAACCTAGCTGGCTCCGTAGGGCATCAGAAGTACTGAGCAGGTGCAGCTGCAGGGCCTTACTCCTGACACATAGTCAGCACAAGTCCCCAATGCAGACGCAGCGATACTGGCAAAGCTGCGGTTCTGCAGTTATAGCTTATTTTATTCATGGGGGGTGGGTCTGCTATGCCAGTACAAAGCGCAGCTTTGCTAGTATAGCTAAGTCTGCACTAGGAGCATTTTGCCAGTATATTATACTGCTGTTCCCTCTAGCATAGGAATGGCTTTGCCTAACCAGAATAAGCTATGCCAGTATAGGCACCTTTATACCAGTATAAATGTGTCCACACTAGGGCGCCACTTTAACTATATCAGTATAGTTAATGCAGGAAAACTTTTAAGGTCTTGTATTGTCCTTTCAAATAGGCAGATTGGGATGGAGTGAGGACAATGCCAAAGTAATTTTCCATTTTTATGAACTATGAATTAGGAACTGAGATCCAGACCCTCTATCACAGCTAAGGCTCTCTGATAGTCCTCTGGCCCCTGAACTTCTTCACTACATTGGATCTTAGTGCAAGAGAGAATTTGGCCGTATGGTTTTCAGAAGTAGATCAGATTTGTCTAGTAAGCTCTTACTTAAAATACATTTTCATTGTTGATGGCACATATCACCTCTTGTCACCTGGAAAACAATGTGTTGTCAAGTGAACCATGACCATTTTTAGACCATCACTGGAGCATCAAGAACTCCTGAGTTCTAATCCTGACTCTGATAACAACTTGTTGTGTGATGTGTCCTTGGACAAGTAACCTAGTGCATGCCTCAGTTTCCTCATCTTTAAAAAGAGTATAATAAAACCTATTTCATACCTATTTCACAGGGATGTTGTGAGGATTCATGTTTGTAGAGCATTTTGAAGATGAAAAGCACAATATAAATATTTAGTATTAGTCTCAGTCTTGCAGGCAAGCTGTGCATATTCTTGGTTAAAATTGTTCTAATGGCATCCATCTGCATCTTGAATACAAGAAAGAAATTGTAAGACTGCCTGTCTATGATCAAGGCTTTTTCATGCAGCTCACCCTACTGTTTGGCATTTAGCCAATTGCAATAGCCTATTGAAGAGGGAAACAGCTCTGAAGGAAAGAATGTGCATGTTAAGCAGAAGACAGCTTTTGCAAAGGGTGAGAAAAATAAGACAAATATCACCAACTGCCAAAGTACTCACTGGTACACACAAGAATGAAGCAAGACAAAGGGAAGGAAAAAAAATTTAATAGGCCCCTGACACCTTCCTCCTCATATCCCCCACTAAAGAGAATATCAGCCCATGTGCACTGCAGGCTGCAATAAAGAATTCTTCTACCTCAGGACCAGGTCTGCTTTACATTAAGGTTGCTTCTTTATGGAAAAATAGGGGAGGGATTAGTTTGGAGCTACTTAAAGCAATCCAGAATGTGACCAAACTTTCATCATTACAGCAGTGATGTCAAAAGTTTGAGGGTCATCTAGGTAAGGCCAGATCACATTGAGAAGGCACCCAAGTGATCTGCTTTTCTACTAGCGTGACAATGACCTTTTTATTTAACTGGACTCATCTCACTATCAGATGCACTCTATATTTTGTTGCTGATCTACCAGGAGCTGACCCCCAAGTCTTCCTAAGAATTACAGGACACAGTGCAGAATCGCCAGAAATTTCTGTTGCCTGATACATATCCGATGTCAGAACTAGTCTCCTTACTTCCTCTCTCTAGTCATCTATGGATTCATTTCACTCAAGCTGTGCTGCAGCTGTACATTGCTGCAGAGCCGTAACAAACATATAGTGTTGCAGCCAATATGTCCTCCTCCACTTCCTACAAGGTTTCAATCCTAGAGAGGTCAACAGGTAGCCACCTTCCCCTGATGCTATTTTCCCTTTTATAAGGCTCGGTACCTTCTCTTAAGCCCAACTGGGCAGTAAGTACTGTAATCTTTCACAGGTGCAATGGGCCCCACTCCCTCTTAAAGGGGTTAGTCACCCTTTGACAAGCCAACAGAAGTTCTGGATTTGTAACAGACCTGGCTGAAACACTGGATTAATTTTTGGCAAAACTTTTAGCAAAAAAATTGTCCCTATTTTCTGCTGGATTTTTTTTTTTTTTTTTACCTGTCTCTCCTGCAATCACACTGTCCCTGCTGGTCTACTCTAGGAACTTACATCACCACCATATTCGGGAAGGAATTTCCCCCCAATTCAGAGTGGCACTGTGGCAGAGACCTGGGGGTTTTCACCTTCCTCTGCAGCATGGGGCATGGGTCACTTACCGGTTTAAACGAGTGTAAATGGTGAATTCTCTGTAACTTGAAGTCTTTAAACCATGATTTGAGGACTTCAGTAACTCAGCCAGAGGTTAGGAGTCTATTACAGGGGTGGGTGGGTGAGGTTCTGTGGCCTGCAATGTGCAGGAGGTCAGACTAGATGATCACAATGGTCTCTTCTGACCTTAAAGTCTATGAGTCTATGTCTTCACTGTAGATTTAACCTGGTCTGGGCACCTCAGTTAGCCTGGGGCAGAGCGGGGGTCAAGCACCCCTGGGGAAATCAGCAAGTCGGCGCCTCTGCAACACCCCCCAACTCCTTATGCCCAGTGGCCCCCCAGACCTGTTATGCTCAGCACCCCATCCCCACAAATGCACAGCATCCTGCACAATGTCACCTCTGCCCAGCACCCCCCTGCCCACAGCCCCACCACTATTGCCTAGCTCCCCACACAGAACCCCCACTCCCTAGTGCCCCAACACACAGAACTCCCCCACCCCCTCACATCCATCACCCCCACCCCCAGGTTCCCCAGAGACCCACTCCCCATTCTCTGCCTCCCAGCCGCACTCACTGGCCCTGCTGGGAGGTGACTGTGTCTGCTGGGCTGAGCTAGCAGCGCAGCCAAGGCTCTGGCCCCTTGGGAGTGGCGTGATTAGCCAGGCCAGGGCCTGCCCCGGCTGGGCTCCCTCAGAACCCACTTGCCTGGAGGGGCCCAGCCAAGCCTCCCACACTGTCCCCCACCCCCAACTGGCCAAGACTGGTCAGGCTTCTGCAGCAGTCCGAGGTGGCTCAGCTTCGGGGAGACAGGCAGGGCCCCACAGGTGGTGGGAAGCAGAGACTGCACGGAGCTGGAACTGCACTGGGGTCCGGCCAAGGGGCACTCCCAGAGTGTTGCCAATTTAGCTACTTTCTCACTAGATTTAGTGACTTTTTGGTTTCCCTAGCAAGAAAATAAGTGTCAAAGTGACCAGTGACAAACTAGTGACTTTCACTGCCAATTACAATGACACTCAGAGAAAGAAGTCACCAATATCTACAGTCACAAAATCATTCACAAGCAGCTCAGTAGTGTTATAAAATCCATTCCATGATCTTCTTACTTCACTCTTTTGCATACCAAGTCAATATATTATGTTTCAATTGAGCATGTCCTCGGAAGGAATCACATTAGTGGGCTGAGATCACTATAATCTGCAGGTGAGGAAAAGAAGTTTGTGGACGCTAATTAAATACTTTGCTAAAGCCAGGCACACTTTGGAGAGAGCAGCACATTAGCCCAGGCTTGTTTTTACCCAAATGTGTTCTTTCTCGCTGCTCTGTAGTAGGTAGCACACCCTGTGATGCGGGGAAGATGGCTAATGAAGCAGGCAGGGCGGGGAAGGCAGGTTTGCCAGTGAGGAGAGCCGCCTGGATGGAAGGTGGGGTGGGATGAGAGAGGGTCCATGTGTCCCAGTGAGGCAGGGGGCACCGTGCCTCTAGGGATGAAGCCCTTAATACAGGATCAAAGGTGGAGCTAGCTTGATTTCAGTTCCCCTTTACTCCTTCCCTGGACTTGGCCTGGGATTAGCTGGCCACCTATTTTTCAGAAATGGAACCCTGGACGCGGGAGGATTGGGAAGGGGTCCGGCTAGAAATCTACTTTCTTGGCTCCCTGCAGTGCTGAGCTCAGCTCTGTACACTACAGCCCGGTACGGCTGGAGTTGGTTAATTTCAGCTGATCCTCCTTTTCTTGCCAGCCTGGATTTGAGCCAACCGGTTAGTGAAAGGGAGAGCCCAGAGCCCAGGAGGAAGAGGGTATTCACCTGACCTGAGCTCGGCGCTGCAGGCAGCCAAGAAAGTATTCTTAGCGCATGAACTCACTAAATTAAACGACTTGCAGCAGATGGTAAGGTATGGAGCCAGCTCAAGATGACGACCTGTTATAGTTGTTGGCATTAATACAATTCTGATTTCAAAACCAGGAGGCAAATTTAGTGCATGAGACACAGGAGAGGGCATTCCAGCTGAGGCTTGTCACCCTGAGAAGGCAGCACCGTGCCTTGCTAGGCAGATAACACAAGTTACAGGCAGACATGTAAGAGTGGAGACAGTTGAGTTAGGTTTTAATAGCTATGGGTTCTCCCTATGCTCAGTGGCACCTGCAGCCATATGGACATGGTGTGTGCCATTGGCAGGGGCAGGGCTCCTGATGGGGGAGAAAGGGTAGTTTGCCCTGGGCCCATAGACCGAATGGTGTTTCAACCTGACATGCTGGGTCACAATGCCACTCACTGAAATTTGGCCTGGTGGCCTCTCTGCCTGGCCAAATCTTCAGTGGTGCCATGCTAAGTTAAAGTGAGAGTTGTTCACTTTCTGGAGGTGTCCCTACCTATTCTGACGTGTGGGAAGGCACTGGAGGACTATCAACACTCAAGTTAATTAGTCTGCATCAACAATGCAGAGTGGACAGGTTACCAGCCCAAGTGAAAGTGGCATCCGGGTTCTAGCCTGTCCACTTACTCTACTGGGCTATCTCCACTCAGCCCAGAATTCAGACACAGCCAAACTCGAGTTAGATGATGTTCTGTTGTGTGTTCCTGGGTTAAGGGCAACATCTGAGTAGGAGCCTGTGACAACTTTTTAGTGAAGAGGTCCCCTTAGAATTGCAATCAAATGCAATAGATACTGATGATAGAACAGGGGACTATTGTGTCTACTGATTAGGAGAAGAAAATGCATTGTCTATTAATGCTGTGTCCAAAAAATTACACCAACTGACAAAAAGTAAAATAAAATATATCCTGCTTTCACTAAATTACTGAAGTGCTATGCCTAGGTATAAGAACCAGAACAGAACAGAATAGGTTAGCAGGGTTGTTGGGTAGTTTGAAGTCTCCTCAGCTGAGAGGTGGGTGGATGTGGAAGTCATCAGAGGCCAGCTGTGTACCCTGGTTCCAGGGCTTTCCAGCTATTATCTTTCATGAGCACTAAATTCAATCAAAAATCAAAGAAGTTTAACAAAGGTAAAGATATAGAGAGACCTGCATAGCTCCATCCAGCTCGCTGCTATAGACTACAGTCCAGGGCTGTAGCACCAACAGCTCCCCTGGGGCAGGACCCCATTAACCCGAAAGCTGGGCGCTCACAGATGCGCTGGGGCCCACTCTGACCTTGCCTCTTGCAGAAGGTCCAGGGTGTTAGCCGCGGAAACATTCTCTCCCCCCCAAAGGGCGCCGGTGCTCTCCCTGCTCCAGAGTCCCAGGCTGCGCGCCTGGAGAACGCGCCCGGCCGCTGGACTGGGCGGCCGCTTGCACAAGGACAGTATGTCACAATGCAGCTGCCGCGAACGAGCAGCGACCCCAGCAACCGGCCCTCGCCGGCTGCTGCCTGCAGAGAGCCAACAGCTGCCGCTGCGCCCGGCGCTGGGCTGGGTCCGCCAAGGAATAACCGAGGCAAACCGCAGGCAGGCAGCCGGGCAAAGGCGAGGGGCTGCGACGCGTCATGCCCGCCAGTACCCCCAGACGCTCCCTAGGAGCAGCCGCTACGGGGAAGAGGATGATATTTACAGGTAATTAGTGCGTCTCCGCACCTGAGAGCCCGGAGCTAGTAGAACAGGACAGCTGCGAGCCAGAGCCAGAGAGGCAGCGAAATCTGTACAGTATAGCAAGCTGCTGCCTCGTAGCCAATACGACAGGGCTGCAATTAATATGATTATATTATTCACACCCTAAACAATTATGTTCTACTATATTATTGATCATAAGCAGGAGCAATATGGACAAAGAAAAATTAAGAATTGCAATTCACTGTAGATAATGTTTTCATCGCTTCTCGGCTCTCTGTGAGATGAGGGGTGAAAACATTATCTACTATTTTGTAATGGTGCTGCAGCTTTATTTTATCGAGTCTGTGTGTGTGTGTGGGGGGGGGTCTTGATATCTAGATTGAAACCCCTTTCTTCGTTGTTCTTTTTTATGATACTGTCTTTTTCCATCAAGTAAATGTCTCCATTGTTCAACCGTAAGGACTTATTTAATGTGTGCGTGTGAGAGAAACACACACAAAGCAGGAACGTGAAATCGACACTTCCTCAAGTTGGAAGCTTTTGTGCTCTGCTCAGCAGTGCTCATTCTTTATTGAAAAAGTGTGCCCTGAGCCTAGGTATTAAACAAAGAGACTATATCAGCGTCTGAGAAGAGCGCTACATCTGAGGGTCTGTATGAAAACCTCCTGCTGATAGCAAAGAGATTTCTCAACGTTGCAGTTTAATAGCAGTTACAAAGTTGGATACTTACTAGAAACACATTTGAATTTTAAATGTCTAGAAAACACAGTATAAAATGAAAAAGCACAGGAATTAAACTGAGGGACTGAGAGCAAATGTGTGTGTATTTAGTTTTGAAATTTCAATTAATCCTGGGACCCTAACTTTATAATCAGAGAAATAATACCTATCTGAAATTTGAATTATACACAATTATTTGATAGCTTGATTTCAGAGTACTCCTATACTATTAAACAATTAATTGTAAAAATCACTTAAACTTTCACTTTCATCCTTATACTCCAAAGAACTGGAAACAAACTATGAACTGTAGAAAGTATTTCAGACATGGTACACATTATTGAGAGTTATATTGAACACATTAGGCTGTGCTCTGCATATTACATAAAGTAGTATAGTTCTGCCACTAGGGTACAGTCCCAATAAGAAAATATGAATAAAATACATTTGTCTTCATTCCAAATCTGTGTCTCATTCACAGGTATTAATTTAACAGTTCAGCACATCTAGATCTGTACAGGGGCAGCTGGCTGGGTCCCTATTTTATTTGGTGCACATGGACACATTCCATTAGGGGGCCCAAAGCAGTAGCAGAACTGCATTGAACAGCCCAGCAGAGCACTTTCAAAAGTGCCCTTAATATATACTTGCACATGTGTAGCTGGAGTTTTGACCTAGAGAAGTCACTGTGGGTCTTATTTGTCTCCTTCTCTAAAGTACCCTGTGGAAGTGGACAAGTTCTGCAAGAAACTTCACCAGTTTTACCATGTACTTCCCTCTAAAGTGTCCCTATGGAGATAAGGATGCACTCACAGACACACAGAGCGGTGAGGAGCTGGTTGGCTCTCTACACCCACAAGTCTCAGGAGATGGGGCCATTTAATCGGTCTACACTAGTGCTCCCACCATTGTTACCACTGAAACTGAGGGCCTTTCAGCAGCTCAGCAGAGTACCCTCTCTTCCTGGCAGCCCTTTATGTGGTCCCTGTCACTGACTGCTCTTAAAATTGCCCGTCACCAGTAGTCTGACACTGCAGAAGGGCACTACAAAAGTGCATGCGGATAGAGCAGCACTGTTATCTTATGCAGGACAGTGGCACAGGAACAGCCATCACTGATCCCCGACTCATGGAGTTCAAACACTATGGTGTACACATGGAGAGGCTTCCCTGGGGCTAATACCAGTTTAATTAAATTGATTTGAAAACTGATTTTGGTTTAACAGGTGCAAGTTTATTGTGCAGACAAGGCTGCAAACTGACAATCCCTATATTTCTCTTGGGGTCAGGTGTTCTCAGATGACCCTTCAATCTGGAAATGCCTCTGTCACATTAGAACAGAACTAGAATTTATTGATCACCTAGACAAGCTGCAATGCCAAATATCCACTCAGGAGTTTTCTATAGGTCAAGTCAGTGGCAGAGTTGAGATTAACATTGAGTTCCCTGCTCCCAAATCCAGTGCTCATATTAGTAGACCATGCCTCGCTCAAGGAAACTGTAACTCCAAAATGCATATTGTTACTCCTGGGGAGATTCTGCGCCACTGCGCATGTGCAGAATTCATATCCCCTGCAGAAAAATGACTGACAGGGAAGCAAAGGGAAGCTGCAAGAGCAGTCACGCACCACTTCCTTGCTGCGCAGGTACATAGTTTCAGGCACCTGGAGCAGCCGGTGGAGAGGTAAATCATCGCAGAGCTGGGGACACCCCAGCCAGTGGTTCCTACCCTGAGCTAGGATCAGCTGCTAGTCCCGGCTGGACTAGAGGCAGGAGAGGATGGGACTTCCTCTTCACCTGCAAGGAGTAGCTGGGACTGCATCAGACCCACCCCCAGAAACCTCCCCCAGCTGCAGGAAGCTCAGCATCCTCCCCTGCTTCCTGCCCCCATCGCTCCTCAGCTGCAGGGGAAGGGGTCACTGTATGGGGAGCTGCTCCCCCATCCACCCAACCCCCATGCATCTGGACCTCCCATACCCAGACACCCCCGCCAAGCCTCACCCCATACACCCAGAACCCCCTTGCCTTCCATACCGAAACCCCACCCCATTGAACCTCAACCCCTGCATCTGGAGCCTCCAGCACCTAGACCCCTGCACTCCCCACTGAACTCCCTACACTCAACCCCCACCCTGATGAGCCCCACCTCCCTGCACCACCCTGAGCCCCCACATCCAGTCCCCCATGCAACTGACCCCCAATTAGTTGCACCCAGACCCCCACCCCACCAAGCCCCACTCCCCCAGCACCAAGATTCCCCTGCTGAGACTCCCACACCCCTCCACTGAACCCCAACGACTTTCACCTGGAAGCCCCTGCAGAGTCCCATTGCCTCTGCACCTAGAACACCCCCTCCCCAATGAGCCTCTGTGCATCCAGACCCCCCACTGACCTGTCTGCACCCAGATTGTCCCACATAGACTCCTCTCACCCCACACCTGGATGCCCACACACTTTGCCCCTCCACACTTGGATCCTGCCTGCCCCACACCTGGTGCACCTTGTGCAGAGGGGCAGTGCCCCACAGTGTTTCTGGGGCAGGCCCAGGCCTTGTGGTATGTCAGGGTCGGGTGCAGCCTCACCACTGTGTCCATATCCCAGGGGTGGAGAGGCTGCAGGGTGGTCTCCCACCTTCATGCAGCCAGTGGCCTGTGCTCCCCACTGCCATGCTGGAGCCTCTGCATTTATTTATTGCCAAATAAAACTTGCAGAATTTTAAAATATTGTGTGCAGAATTTTTAATATTTTCATGCAGAATTTTTACTTTTTTTGGCACAGAATGCCCCCAGGAGTAAATAATATTGTAACAACAACAAATGAGCTTTACATTATACATGTATAGACTTAATAAACTCAGCATTTTTCACAAACATTACACATTTTCATCCATATACACTTTCCCTCTCATTATCCCCTCTGTGGAAGGTTTAGGCCTTTGGATCTGCATAGCGCCAGATCTACTAGCTGTTCCCTTGCACTTGCCTCACCATGCCACTGAAATCCTCCTCGATATATTGTTCCCCTGTGTGCTATGCTCCTTTGTCCAACATACACCCTAAAATTGTGGGTGTTTAGAGTCTCCTGTGGCTGCAGAGGACAGATGAGGCAGCATATAGCCTTAGAGATGTTGTTTCATTCTATCTGCAAACTCAGCACTGCATGGGTTTGCATTCACAATTGTATTTTTTCAACTTTTAAGGGATAGAAGGAATTTTTGAAAAAGATAACATCTATTCCATTGAAATTGATGGGGCCACTAGAGAATGCTCATCTGACATGCCATGGTGAGGGCTTATCTACACTGGCATTTTCCAAAAATCTCCCAATGTAATACTACCACCAGTAGTAGCAATACTGGGACCATTAGCATAACACTAGTGATAGGCTGGCCATTGGCCATTTAATCTGTCTACACTAGTGATCCCACTAGGGTAACCAGACAGCAAGTGTGAAAAATCGGGACGGGGGTGGGGAGTAATAGGAGCCTATATAAGAAAGAGACCCAAAAATCAGGACATCTGGTCACCCTAGCTCCCACCATTGTTACCACTGAGACTGAAATACAACAATGGGAGATTTTTAGAAAAGTGCCAGTGTGGATAAAGCCTAACTGGCTCAATCCAGCCCCTGTGCTACAGATTGTATTGGGATTTTTAATACCCTGTAAATGCTTGATCCTTTGTTATTGAAATCAGTAGAAAGATTCTCACTGAGAGCAATGGGTGCTGGATCAGGCCCTAACGCACTCTCCTATGAGTAAATATTTTTCTGTGGAAAGCACTCTTGTTGAGAATCTAATCTTGGAAAGTGATCTTGACTCTTCATCCTGGCCACCTTTAATTCAATAAAGTTGCAACATCTTTGTTTCATGCAGGCAGTATCACTGTACTATTGTAAATGTCTGATCACTGTCAGGCAATTTCAACACAAGAGTAATAGTCAAGGTTATTTTTAAAGAGTCAAAGGCAACTTAATCACAGCCTTAGTTCAACTAAAAATGCAGTGTTTGCTTTTAGTGACAGAGCAATGAAGTGCAAGTAAAGCAAGCAATACATTTCACAACATAACTTGCTGGCTGCTATGGCTGGTAACTATGTTATACAGGTTTACAACCTACTGTATCAGTTCAAGGTTAGCATAATTTTCATACACATTCTGAAACTCTCAGTATAAAAAGAATTAACCTCTATATTTTAGTTTTCTAGTATGGTATTCACAAGGAGGACTTATGCTCTGCAACACTGAGCGTCAATGTGCCTAACTGTTAGGCACCCTGCCACCTAGTGGAATTCAGTCCTGAGCTAGGTGAGGCACCTATCTCCACTCATGATTCACAGCCATGAACCCTCTCCTGTATGTAAATAATTAAATATTCATTGGAGCAAGGGGACTAAAACCTGGCTGTCATGTCCCAGCTGAGTGTTCTACACTGGGTTATAGTGTCATTCTAATGTTCTCTCTGGCTCAATTACTATTTAATTATTTATACTAAGTGGAACAGCTTCATGAGGAGAGCTTAAGGGAGACCTGTCCCACAATACCTTATAGCCCAGTGGGTTAGGGCACTCCTCTGGGAGGTGGGAGTCTTCAATTAAAATATCTGTTCCACAGCAGACAGAGGAGGGAATTGAACTTAGGGGACTTGCCCAGAATGTGGGAGGCCCAACTACTGGAATAAAGGCTGTAAGAGGGGGGAATGCACCACCCCCTCCTCCTCTCTGGCTGTTTTGTGAGGGTTTAGACATGTTCTAAGCACTTCTACTGATTGGGCCCCACAGGCAATGTAGAAAGGTGAACTAATCCCGGGTCTTATGTGTGAGTTAGGAGCCGAGCTGCTGGTCAGTGTCAGGACTTCGGGAGCTATTAGAATTCTTTGTCCACAAGCATGTGGACAAGGGTGATCCAGTAGACATAGTATACTTGGACATTCAGAAAGCCTCTGACAAGGTTCCACATCAGTGGCTCCTAGGCAAACTAAGCAGTCGTGGGATAAGTGGGAAGGTCCTTTCATGGATTAGTAACTGGTTAAAGGACAGGAAACTAAGGGTAGGAATAAATGGTCGGGTTTCACAATAGAAAGTGGTAAATAGCAGGGACTGCCGAGGAGCTGTACTGGGACCAGTGCTTTTCAACATACACCTCTACCACGATATAATGCGACCCGATATAACACAGGTTCACACATAGCGCGGTAACCCCGGGGCTCCGGCAGTGGGGCTCGGGAGGTGCTTTAAAGGGCCCAGGGCTCCGGCTGCTGCGGGGAGCCCCTGGCCCTTTAAATCACCGCTGGAGCCCTGCCGTTGCTATCCCGGGGCTGCAGCAGCGGGGCTCAGCCGGCGATTTAAAGGGCCCCGGGCTCCCCGCAGTGGCCAGAGCCCGGAGCTCTTTAAATCACCGCTAGAGCCCTGCCGCCGCTACCCCGATATAACGGGGTTTCACCTATAACACGGTAGGGATTTTTGGCTCCCGAGGACCACGTTATATCGGGGTAGAGGTGTATTCCTAAATGATCTGGAAAAGGGGGTAAATAGTGAGGAGGCAAAGTTTGCAGATGATAGAAAATTACTCAAGACAGTTAAGTCCAAAGATTACTGTGAAGAGTTACAAAGGGATCTCACAAAACTGGGTGACTGGGCAACAAAATGGCAGATGAAATTCAATGTTGATAAATGCAAAGTAATGCACATTGGAAAACATAATTCCAATTAAAGAGACAAGGTGGGTGAGGTAATATCTTTCTAGGAAACTAAGTCACAGTGTCACAGTTAAATACAAAGTGGAACAGATTGTTTAGCATAAGTAGTTAACACATATTTCAAGAGATCATTGAATCTGTTCCACCTTGTATTTAGCTGTAACACTCTGAGTTAGTTTCGCAGACCTGAAGAAGAGCTCTTTGTAAGCTCAAAAGCTTGTCTCTCTCACCAACAGAAGTTGGTCCAATAAAATATATGACCTCATCGACCTTGTCTCTCTAATATCCTGGGACCAACAAGCCTACACTGCACATAATCCCAATTATATATACACAAAACTGATGGGTTCTAAATTAGCTCTTATCCGCAAGAAAAATCTTGGAGTTATTGTGGAGAGGTCTCTGAAAACATCTGCTCAATATGCGTCGGCAGTCAAAAAAGCTGACAGGATGTTATGAGCCATTAAGAAAAGGAAAGATAATAAAAAAGGAAGAATTCTTCCATTGACTTAGGTATCACCTCCTAGGGAGGTGGATTAACTACAGTGACAGGAGAGCTCCTCCAATCACTGTAGTGAGTTTCTACCCTGAAACGCTACAGCGACACAGCTGCACTGCTGCAGCTGTGCTGCTATAGCATTTTAAGTGTAGACGTAGCCTAAGTGTTGGACTTAGATGCCTAAAATGGCAGCTAGGTTCCTAAATCTCCCTTGTTAATCCCACCCCTAATGTTCTAGCTCAACTTTTGATTGCTGTTCAGTTTCCAATGGTTTAAAGCTTATATGATAATCCTCAACAATAATTCACCTTAAAATAGTAAGACAGTAAATTTATTTCTGCAATACCGCCTGTAAATTTGTTCCTCCCAGTTTTAATAAAGTCTCCTGCCACTATGTTGGCATACTCCCATACCTCCAAAGCTATGTTGTGGGAATTCTAATGTGTTGTTAATTGTTAGGTCTCCTGACATGATTGACGATCCTAAGGTCAAAGGTAGCCATCATATGGTCTCAGAACTTGTCTTGTCAGGAAGCTAAAGAAAATAAACCAGAACAATTGTATGATAAAGCTGACCTAACATGACTCCTTTGCTATATCGCTTCAGCCTCTGTTGTGCAGAGCACTGACTGACTGTTGGCAGGTGGATCAAAAATAAAGTTAGCTTCTGTTTCTCCACTTCTCTTGCTTTGCTCCAGCCTCAGGCTCAGATGGTTCTCTGAGAGTCAGATTTAGAAAAAAAGCACAAGCAAATAAAAACAGTTAAATGTCATTGTAGTGCAGCTCCAGGCACAAAGTAGCTTTGAGAGCATCCCAAAATCCTTGCAAAGGTTAGATTAGGAAGTAAAGCTATAATACTTACCAGTACATTGTCAGGAAATTTAGATTCCACCCCCTACATTCATTATGGGGGACTGGATAGCTGTAAATTACAGGTTTGAGTCCAGTGTGGGGAGACTGGCATTATTGATGCCTGTGTTGTACCTAGAGGAGTTGTATTTACATATTTGTCAGTCTGCTGCCTTTCTAAAGGAGATTTTTTTTGAAGTGGACAAGTGTATGCATAAGTTTGTGATAAATTTGCTTTTAGCTTTTGAGAAACCCTTGCAGAGATAAAATGTGATTACCAAACTCAACTAAGCTACACATCCACATTTTGGAGTCATATCTGATTACAGTACAATTTCAAACAGAAATTAACTTTTCAGTATTTCTCAGTTTACAGTATCACCAATTAATGTTCATAAAGTGATGCAGCTCTGAGGACTGGCTTATCAATTTTAGGAAAGAATAAGCAGTCGGCAGTTTATCATTGGTTTTCTACAGCTGGCCACAGGGCCCAAACTTCTGAGGTGTTAAGCACCTCCTGCAAAGTGCCAAGTATCCTCAACTCTTACTGAAGTCCACAAGTGTTGCTGTGCACACTAAACATTTGTCTACCCTTGAAAGTGTTTCTGATAAGGTAGGGTATCAATTTAAAGTGCAACAGCTATTCCTGAGTAACTCCATGTGTGAACTGAAATAAGTGTGTCCAGATATGGAGTGAATCAGGAACAAATCCATGCGTAAACAAGCCCTTAAGCAACTCGCAGGATTTGATCTATACCATATATCAGGCCAGGCTAAAGACAGTCACCATCCAACTGGGATGATGACTTTGGCCCTCATCCTGCAAAGACTTATGCACATGCTTAACTTCATGTACTGTGAGTAGTCCCATTGCTAGCTTCAAATGATAAAGTTGTAGTCATTTTGGAGTTATTGTTCTGCTGCTAGATTGAACTTTGTTGGGAAGAGCAATGTAATTCTCCTACAGGGCACAATGCATTTAAATGATTGTGGTGTATTTAGCTATGAAGCTGTTCACTGCATTTTTAAGCACAGTTTGAGGATTTATTTACGGTAATTATTTATTTAGATTTAAATACAACAATGCTTATACAAATCTCTAGGCACCGTGATTAATAGTGATAACAAAACATTATAACAATAATTATTATAACAAAACAACAACAACAAAAAGAAAAACAAATCCCCAGCAGCATTAAAGTAATTATTCAAAAAGGAGCTCTGCCAGTCTCTACAAAAATCCCACCCTTTCCTGCCCCTTCATCCTTCTGGGAACATACCCTCAGCCCTCTCCAAAAACCTAATCAAACAGAAGTGTTCTGCAGCATTCTCAGGAGGTGGCCATATTCCAGCTATTTTGGATCCAGGTAGAGACCATGTTCCAGAGACTTTGAGCTGTCACACAGAACACCCTGCTATGGGCTGCCTCTCTTCTACAACAAGGGGGAACCTATTCAAATGTCTCTAATGACTGCAGCTGGGACAGTATGGCACAATTCCTCAAGATTCAAGATGGAGGGTCTTACAGAGTGACACACATTCCACCTGCTTTCTTACTCATGGAGAGTTTATAATTGTTCCTTCCTTGTTTGTTGTTTTCTTTACTCTAAAAGGAAAGATTGAACATACAACTTTGCTCTTTGTGAATAGAAGACATTCTTTACAAGGAGTTAATCACACACTAGCAAGCATTAGGAGACCAGCGATGTACAATGTGTACCAACTATATTTCTACAGATTATTTAAAGACACTGATTTCTTTTAAAGTAAATCTGGATAGCAGATCAACATGTGTGATTAGTGAAGATTATTTTGTGTAGTTGAAATGTACAATGAGGTAATAATGTAATTGGCAGAGCTGAGAAATGCCAAAATAAAAAATAAAAACTTAACACAACACTGATGCTCCAAGCCAGAGGTGTCAATGTCTACTTTATGGTGCTCTCATGGCTAAAGTGATGGGAAGAAGGGAATTAACTCTCTTATATCCAACCAGATGGTAATAATGTATTCCTTTCTGAGTAGGTGATTATTGCCTAGTATTCACAGGCATAGCAAAATCAATGTTGGAATGATTCACTTGGTATGAGAAAGTCTCTCCAGTTTTACTTTATTTTTCTAGCATCTCTATCTTTACCCCTTTCTATTACACTGGAAGGTTTTAAATTAGCATTTGCCCTAGTCCATTACATTAGGAATAATCATCCCTAAACCTGAAAGGAATAAGACTCAGTTGACACCTCGCTGGTTAGAGTGTTCCCACTGTGTCTCCCAACATGGTGGTTTCTTCAGCATATGAGTCCCAGGAGCCTACTAGATCTGACAGGGATCTGACATTTGGAAATGTATCCCTTATGTGAGGAAGTAGTAGTTAGGGTTTGTCTACACTTGAAAGTTCATTCACATTAAGGTAGGGGTTGAATTTAAGGCAGAATAGCTATTCCTGAAAAGTTCCAATTGTGCCTACACTTAAAAGTTTAGCCAATATAGCCGTGTGAGTTAGGGGTGTGATTCCCCCTCCTCCATGGTGACCAACATAGCTATGCTGACAAGAGCCCTAGTGTAGATGAACATAAGAACGGCCATACTGGGTCAGACCAATGGTCCATCTAGCTCAGTATCCTGTCTTATGACAGTGGCCAATGCCAGGTACTTCAGAGGGAATGAAGAGAACAGCCAATCATCAAATGATCCATCTCCTGTTGCCTGTTCTCAGCTTATGGCAAACAGGCACTAGGGACACTTAAGAGCCTGGTTTTGCATCCCTACCCATCCTGGCTAATAGCTATTGATGGACCTATCCTCCATGAACTTATCTATTTCTTTTTTGAACTCTGTTATAGTCTTGGCCTTCACATCATCACCTTGCAAGGAGTTCCACAGGTTGATTGTACGTTGTGTGAACAAATACTTCCTTTTGTTTGTTTTAAACCTGCTGCCTATTAATTTCATTTGGTGACCCCTAGTTCTTGTTATGAGAAGGAGTAAATAATACATCCTTATTTACTTTCTGCACACCAGTCATGATTTTATAGACCTCTATCATATCCCCCCTTAGTCGTCTCTTTTCCAAGCTGAAAAGTCCCAGTCTTATTAATCCCTCCTCATATGGAAGATGCAGTTATGCTGGCAAAAAAGGCCTTTTTTTCCTGGTATAGCTTACTCAGTTCAGGGAATATAGCAAGATAACTCTTTTCCTGGTGTAAGCTGCATCTTTCCTAGGAAAAGTCTGCCAGTAATAGCTCCACTGGCAAACCCTTTCAAGTGTAGACAAGACTTGTTGCTTTTCCAGTAGCATTGCTTTTCCACTTGGGGCATTGGGGGTTCCTCCTTGTGGAAATATTGGGGTGGTGAGTGTCATGTCTGAGACAACTTCCCTTTGGGGCCCAAAAGACCTGTACACCCCATTGCAATGACTACAACTTAAAAACAATCTGATACCTTTCCCCCCCCCAAACACATAAAGCAAATATTTTCTTCTGGGGTTAGAGTTTGCTTTAGTTTTGTCTGAATAAATTATTATGTCAAAGTTTAATTCCCTGATAATAGAGGTTTATGATGGAAATGGCATCACACCTTTCCTTCACAATATAATGATGTTAAGGAGATATTAATACAACCAGTTTTGGGAAGCTGTCATCAACATACTGTAGTTGTGACTTAGGGTAAGACTATACTGTGAAAAAAAGTGTGTTCTGAAGTTAGCTAACCTACATAAACTAATGTGGGTTAAAATAGCAGTGAAGACATGGCAACTCTGCTTTTAATTTGGGTTAGCAGCTCAATTTAAAGCATATAGGGCAGGCGGGGGCTGAACTAGGGCTGTTAACTAAAATTATAACCCGAGTTGCTGTGTCTTCACTGCTCTTTTAACTGAGTTAGCTAACACAGGTTAGCTAACCTGAGTTAAGAATACATCTTTTATTTGCAGTGTAGACATACCCTTAAGGATTAGCTATTAGGGCAGAACCAGCCTTTAGAACCTGTCAGGTTCAAAGACTCCTCAGTGTTTGGGATTTCTTAGAATATCAATACTAATGTCAGCTTTAATTTTGTATCAGGTAAGTTTCTACCTCTTTTTTGCAAGGATATTCTTCTAAATGTAAAAATACAAAACCATTATAGTTATTTTCATCCATAGACTTCAAAGTACTGCACCAAGGTGTGTAAACACCATTATTCCTACTTTACACATGGGGAACCTGAGGCAAGTGACTTGCTCTAGGTCAGGCAGAAATTTAGTGGCCAAACCAGGAATAGAAATCTCACCTCTTCACTCACAGTCCACTGCTCTAGTCCCTGCTCATCAAGCTAGAAGCTTTGCCACAGTAGCTTTTCCTAATATTTATAAGTTATTCCTGGCCAACTCCCGAAGATGCCCAGCGCTGGCCTTTGGGGTCCAGACTATGACACTTACAGCTGCAGCTCTACTGGTTTTTGGAAGGGCGCAAGAAATCATCTTATTAGGCAGGCCCTAATTCTAAGCCAAAAACAATAAAATCCTGCTTCCTGTCAGAGAATGATGGTTTACTTTGCTCCCCTTTATGGCCTCTTTTTCAAGAGTCAATGCTTTAGGAGCATGAAAAAGTAGTGCCCATACAAAAGCTTTTTTCCCACCTGGGAGCATGTTGTAACCAAGATAGAATCATAGAAATGTAGGACCTTGAGAAGTCATCTAGTCCAGCCCTCTGCATTGAGGCAGGTCCATGTAAAGCTAGACCAGCCCTGACAGGAGTTTGTCCAACCTGTTCTTAAAAACTTCCAAAAGATGGAGATTCCACAGCCTCCTTTGGAAGCCTATTCCAGAGCTTAACTGCCCTTGTAGCTTAAGTCCATTTCTTTTTGTCCTACCTTCAGTGGACATGGAATACAATTGATCACTGTCCTCTTTATAACAGCCCTTAACATATCTGACAGACAAAATAAGCGTGAACTACTCTTGTGCAGTGAAACGGCTCTTTAAAAGTTGTTGCATTAAAGTAACTGAGAAAATAAAGGATGGAACAACACATACTGAAATAGTAAGAAATGTAACTCTTCAGTTTTATATAACCAGTTTTTAATCTTTTTTCCCCCTAAGGCCCAGATGCTATTCGTGATTACAGAACAAAGCTCCCTGAGTATACTTGCTACATCGGAGCAACCACTCCAGCACAAGGGGCCACCGCTGACCTTGAGTACTTGTGGCGTACTGCCCCCTGGACGACTTCTATACTGCCCCACAAACATTCCTACCCTGGACAAATTGGCTGGGGAGTAACAGAATTTAGTTATCTCAACAGAGGAAATCTGCTCAGTGGCATGCAGATTAAGGTAACTACTCATACATTTCTCCAGTATTTTATCAGATGCCATCTAGATGGCATTAAAGAGTGCCTTGCTTTGTAATTTTATGCTGTGTGTTTGTAGTGCTGTGGTTAATCAGAGAACAAGATGGAACACATTTATTTGATAAAAAAGACCATTTTTTAAGATCATGTACAGTCAACATTATTACAACAAATGTATTAAAGTGGTGGTACTTGAAATTCTAAGCATTCATAAATCTTAGCTTTCATGAAACAAATTAAATGGAAAGTTGTGTTGTGTAATGACATGTGCACTAGAGGTGTGCAAACTATTAACATCTTAAATCAATTGAGTCCATGTGTTTACAAATATCAACCCATGTTCATGAAAGCTTGGGGAAACATTTTCAGAAATGGGTCCCTGAAGTTAGACTGTCAAGTCCATGCAGATACCTAAACAAACAGCCTGATTTTAGACAATGCTGTATGCACAGCACCTATCCACTGATGTTAGCTTTAGACACCCATTTTTGAAAATCTTGGCCTTGATGGATGTGGGCTGAGTTTTAACACCTTTCTGGGAAACTGTCCACCCAGAAGTGTGGAAGGAGGAAGTGACTGGAACAGCTGGGAGGAGCTAACTTTAGGATGGAAGGTTCCCTTAAGGGTTGCAAGGTTCACTTGAGAGTTTGAGTTTGAACTTGAGCTTTAAGGTAAACCTGCAGGTGATGGCCCACTTCCAAATACCGTAAAAAAAACTGCAGGCATGAGTTTCTGAACTCATCTGTGAGCAGAATCCTGCCAGGTTTGCACAGGTCTAGTATGTGCTCACTACCTCTGAGAACTCTTAACATTTTTTTGGTGCTCGGCCCCTTGGGGAGCAGAAGTAGAGAATAGAATCTCAAGACACTCTTGAGCTTGTCTACCTCCCCTCTGGGTGCTGAATCTGCAACCTTTGCTTACACCTGTAGTCCCAGTTGAAGTCATTATTGGGACTCTTGACATATATAAGGATTGCAGGAAAGTGCCCTAAGTGTTTAATTTTTGCAAAAATCTTTAGTTTTTATATACAGATGCCAAAACTGCATGTTTTTATTGAGTAGATCTGACCAGTTATGCCTGAGGCCCCAGTCTGGTTGGAGCACTATCATGCTAGGTGCTGTACAAACATATACGACACAGTTCCTGGCCTGAAAGAGCTTTTTTGTATCGCTAAGACATAGCTTACAAATGTCCGATAGTGTTTGCACATTACATAACTGCACTCCTAAAAAAAGTCAATGAACATAGTTAAAACCCCCAGATTATCAGTTCCGAGTACAGTATATGAATTCTTACCCACTCATGGGGCCCTTGTTTTCTCCCACTCCTCCACTGGATGCAATTTCCTCTCCCCAGTCCTCATTAGTGTGAAAAGGAACAGAAACAAAGGATGGAGGAGCCTGGCCTGATCCTTCATCCAACATCCTGTGAAGAAAAGCAGGAAGGGGGCAGCTGTCCTGATTCAGCTCTTTCCCACACAGAGGATGACAAGGAGGAAAAGGTGGCCCTCCAACCTTTATCCCCTCTGCACAGTAGCACCATGTATAAATAGCTACAGCTGAAAACATCATAGATTATTTTCCTTGGTGGATGGGTAGGAACTGTTTGTGTTTGAGTTTACCAGGAATGGAAAAGAAAAAGCTCAAGGCATTTCGAGAACTATTAGAGAAGAACAGCAGACTTTGGCTCTAAACTGTTAAAACTTTAGTTTCCATGGGTTGTTCCTTCATAGCTTTGACGCAGGGAACTAAAAGGCACTTGAGGACTCTGAAAGCCACATTTGGCCCTAAGGGCATAATTTGGGCACCCTTGCAATACAATGCCCTTTCTAGGTCAAAGTCTGAACCTTCATTGATTGCTTCTCTGCAAAATCTGAGCAGGTGTACATTCCTAGGAAGAATACTGGCATTTATTAATGTCTCATGCTTCTTTGTTCAAACAATATATCCTGCTCAAATGAGTCTGTATGAGAAAAAGCTTTGTGAAAGCATAAATGAGTGTGTGTATATATATATTATATATACACACACACACACACACACACACACACACACACACCAATTTATATACTGGTATGGACTCATTAATGGGAGGTGGTGGTGGTTGCCACTCAAAAATAGGCAGAAATTAAATAACAATGTGGGACCTAATTTTCTTCATTCTTAGTACTGGGCTCCAGTATGTAGAAACTAAGATATCTCTTTATTTAGGATCCTGAAATCCTGAATTATTTGGGCATAGGAGCCTTCCTGGCAGCATTGCCCTACAGAAGCAGGAGTAGCTGTATCTCTTTTGGGTACATGTGCAACCACTCAATTCATCCTACAAAAGCATTACGTGCAACCACTCAATTCAACCTACAATAATAGGGGGAGGAGACCTAAATAATTTGGGCCAAGAAACGGATGCATAAAATGCACAATTCACACCCCATCCTGGCATATCACCTCTGCTCTCTGGCTGTGAAGGATCTATGCGGGGTAACATTCAGATTTTAGTGGAAACAGAGTTGAGTTGAGCAGTTGCACCCTGCCCTCTTTCACTGCCTTTTGTCCTGTCTGTGACAAAGAGGCTGCTAAATTTAGCCTAACTGGTGTAACAGGTTTATTCCTTTATCAGATAGCCATTAATAGGATGAACATTTTAATCTTAGATATCAATACTCAGCTGTTTTTCTTTTAACAATTTTCCTATTTTACTTGATACTTCTAAGTCAGCTTCTTCTGGAACTAAAAATGGTTTTGAACTGCTTTCCCCTTATAGAATCAATAACACACATGGAGTCCAGGTCTCTCTCAAATGCCTGACAATCTTCAAATAATTTCAGCTCCCACATTTCTGATCTGCAGATGTTGCTGTCAGTACAAATTGAAATTAAAAAGAACATCTTTGGACTTTGCTACACAGTTATAAAAGTAGCTTTTAAAAGCACCTTTACTAGAATCAGATAGCTCCATGGCTATGAGTTTTAGTTTCACTTAAATATTATTTATCCTCTCTTGTGTCATAGAAGATTGTAATTAAATCAGATATACTAACCAGGAGTATAAAACTTCAAGCTCTGTTAGATAAACATATTTTCAGATCTATTGTACAAAGTGGTAATGTCTGACTCACAACAGTTCTGCCAGTGTTAGCACCCTAACATTTCTGAAAATAAACACACATTGTGTTCTGAACAATTGTTGACATTGTAGGTAAGAGTCTACGAACCCATATTCCTGTTGCCATCCCTGCATCAGATAAATGCGCTCACTATATAGGAAAAAGCTATACTACTTCTAAATGACCACATTGCTATTTCAAGTTGCTGCTGATCCTTTAGAGCCAAATCTACTGCCAGATTCTGATCTCAGTTATACCAGGTTAAATTTGCAGTAGCTTCATTATTGGGGATTTACTCCAATGCAACTGATGGTAGAATTCAGCCCTGAAATTTATCTTCTTGGCCATGAAGTATTTTATTTCATTTTGCTTTACAAACCTCATGAATTAGGGAGTCACATACTTTGTAAGCCTATGTAGGCTGGGCACACATCAGGAGCTCCTTGCATTCCATCTCACAAGCTCCCGTGTGCCACCCACCCATCCCCCTCTATTTCAGGAACTCCCTGAAATTTCCCGCAATATACCCCATGCTAGACATTCTGCATGCCCCCTTTTCTCTCTCCTTCCATATCTGGTTTCTCCATTCTTAAAGTTTGGCTCCCAGCGGGAATAGAGGGGAAGAAACAGAAAGAACTTGACCATTCTTCAGTTTGATGGTTGGTGATATTTATGGATATTGAGCCTGATTCTCTTTTCATGTACACCTATGTAAACACAATTGACTTCAGTGGAGTTACTTCTGGTTTACCTGATGTAAGTGAAACAACTATTCCCTTTGTTTGTATTACTATTCAGAATGACTCTGCTTTGTCATCTGTCTTTTTAATTTTATTCTGGTTTATTTTGTTTTCTATGAATTCCTGTTGCCATAGCAGCTAGGCCTATACAATAAATAAATAAATAAAAGCTTAAAACAAGTTTGATAAGTAGGGCCCTACCAAATTCACAGCCATGAAAAATGCGTCACGGATCGTGAAATCTGGTCTCCCCTCATGAAATCTGGTCTTTTGTGTGCTTTTACCCTACACTATACAGATTTCATGGGGGGGATACCAGCGTTTCTCACACTGGGGGTTATGACCCAAAAGGGAGTTGTGAGGGGGTGTCACAGGGTCATTTTAGGAGGGTCACAGTATTGCCACCCTTACTTCTGTGCTGCCTTCAGAGCTGGGTGGCCAAGAGTGACAGCTGCTGACTGAGGGCCCAGCTCTGCAGGCAGCAGCACAGAAGTAAGGGTGGCGATACCATACCAGGCCATCCTTACTTCTGCGCTGCTGCTGGCAGTGGCTCTGCTTTGAGAGCTGGGCTCCTGGCCAGCAGCCACCGCTCTCCAGCTGCCCAGCTCGGAAGGCAGCGCTGCCGCTAGCAGCACAGAAGTAAGCATAGTAGTACCGCGACCCCCCTCACAACTCTTTTGGGTCAGGACCCCTACAGTTACAACACTGTGAAATTTCAGATTTAAATAGCTGAAATCATGAAATTTACGATTTTTAAAATCCTATGACTGTGAAATTGACCAAAATGGACTGTGAATTTGGTAGGGCCCTATTGATAAGTTAGCAGCAAGTGATGGCAACCTAATTGTCCCTTGCATTACTATCATCAATGTCTTACTAGATCAACTGTTAATACAAAATAACCAAAACTGAACAAAAATAAGAACTCATACAAACCATTTTTAAAGGGCCTTATGTCAGACCCTGAAGCTTGCCAAACTCTGGTTCTGGCAGAGCTCCAAGGGGAGCAAATTCCATCGGTGGAGGCCCCTCACTGGAGAAAAGCTACAACTGGCAATCAACCCTTGCAAGATCCCACCCATGAGCTAACAATACCTCTTTATAGACCAGGGGTAGGCAACCTATGGCACGCGTGCCGAAGGCAGCACGTGAGCTGATTTTCAGTGGCACTCGCACTGCCCAGGTCCTGGCCACCGGTCCGGGGGGCTCTGCATTTTAATTTAATTTTAAATAAAGTTTCTTAAACATTTTAAAAACCTTATTTACTTTACATACAACAATAGTTTAGTTATATATTATAGACTTATAGAAAGAGACCTTCTAAAAATGTTAAAATGTATTACTGGCACGCAGGGCCGGCTCCAGGCACCAGCTTACCAAGCAGGTGCTTGGGGTGGCCACTTCGGAGAGGGGCGGCACGTCCAGCTGTTCGGTGGCAATTCGGCGGACGGTCCCTCACGCCTGCTCGGAGCGAAGGACCTCCCGTCGAATTGCCGCTGCAGATCGCGATCGCGGCTTTTGTGTTGTTGTTATTGTTTGGCTGCTTGGGGCGACCAAAACCCTGGAGCTGGCCCTGCTGGCACGCAAAACCTTAAATTAGAGTTAATAAATGAAGACTCGGCACACCACTCCTGAAAGGTTGCCGATGCCTGTTATAGACATTACTTCTGCCCATCACTATCGTGTCTAGGCACCAAATACTTATGAGTCACTTGTACCAAAAGCTGCTTATCTAAGTAAGACACATGTCACATACCTTAACCTGGTCTAAACACACCTCAATCAAGGAAAAACCAGCAATCTAGGGCCTTAGATTATAAACCCTTCAGGAAAAGGATTGTCTTTTCTGTTTACACAGTACCCACCACAATGGGGCCCTGTCCCAACTGGGGCTTTTGGGTGGTACCATAATATTAATATTTTCTGCTACTGCTCCTAACACTAGGTCTGTAGACTTAACTGTTCACATCTTCTAGGAGAGACCATAAAAAAAGCCTGGCTCTCTCCAGGTCTCTTCCCCCAAATTTTAGCAAGGGTACTGTTTATGTACTGACTATATTTCCCATCGTGCCTTGCAAAATAGGGCTAATTATGGCTATCATAAGGAATTACATTTCCCAGCCAGCCCTGCTCTTCTGCTGCTTTGAGAAACTCTAGCGAGGTCAACCAAGAGCTAGCCTGATCCTCTGCCAGTGTGAGGAGTTCCAGCCCTTTCTGTTCACTGAACCCTGGTGGTGGGCCATAAAGCCAGGGTCTGCAGGATGGCTGTTGTTTATAAACCCCAGACTGCTTCCCCAAGCCTACAGTCCATGCCTTGTGGCTGTGTCTCCTGTCTCAAAGATATTTTTATAGGAAAACTGGGATGGGATGTACTGGGTCAGGGAGCTTCCTTATTAAACTCTGAGGACCTGTGTGCCCTATGTTTGCATTTAGTGGCTCCTGAACAGGCCAGCAAAGAGGGTGGCATGGAGAGCAGGCTGGACAATGGGTGCTGGATCTGCAGTTACATGAATCCAGTGGTCCTAACAAGTGGCATATGTGGGGGCAGGTGGATGGGCGAGGGCGGGAGGAGGGAAGCAGGAAGGAAACTACAGCTGCTATGCTGACCCATAGCCTGGAGTAACAGCCTGCACCACACAAGGGTTTTGTTGTGGTTTTTGCTTCTCATCTCCTCACACTTCACTTATAGTCTGAATACTTGGGCTTTCTGGACCCAATTCAGCAGGGTACATAAATGCATGTGCCTAACTTTAAGCACGGATTTCCGTGCAACTCCTTTCATGCATAATGGGCTCATATACATTGCTGGTTCAGAGCCTCTGGATACATCCAGAGTTCAATACAAGACTCGTGGCATGACCACAGCTGGCCTGGGCTGCCTCAGTCTTGCAGAGCTAGGGCTGTGGGGCTAAATATTGCAGTGTAGACATTTAGGCTCAGGCTGGACCCCGGGCTCTGAAACCCTGTGAGAGGGGGAGGTTCTCAGAGCCCATGATCCAGCCCGAATGTCTACTCTGCAGTTTTTAGCCCCGCAGCCTGAGCCCTGTGGACCCACGTCGATGACTCAGGCTCTGAGACTCAGTGCAGCAGGTTTTTTATTGCAGTGTAGACGTACCCTCTGTGAAGGAAATACAATTTGCCCTTAAAGCTGTCATTCCTGTATCTGCAGACTCACTAATACAGCACAGCATGGGTTCACCTTTAGAAGATGTTTTCTTTGCAGCCATAAGGGATAGAAAAGTACCGTATATACTCGTTCATAAGCCGCATTTTTTTTTTAGTAAAAAAGGGAAGCACCAGAGAAGGGGGTCGGCTTAAGAATGGGTATAGAGAGGGAGAGGTGGGACACAGCCCCTCCCCCCCAAGAGAGGGAGCAAGGAGAGGCAGCAGAGCCAGAAGGGAAGAGGCGGGGCCAGAGTCTCTCCGCTTCTGGCTCTCCCCCCAGCCTCCGAAGCAGCTGCAGCTCCGGGGCTGGCAGGCTGCAGCTGTGCCACTCGGCCCTGCCCCCCAGAGCAGGCTGTGGCCACGCCGCCCAGCCTGCTGGAGCACGCTGTGGCCGTGCCACCCGGCCCAGCCCGCTGGAACATGCTGCGGCCGCGCCGCCCGGTCTGGCCCCCCGGAGCAGGCTGTGGCTGCGGTACCCAGCCTGACGGACCAGCTCCAGCCAGGCCAGAGACATCCTCCCCTGGCCCTCCCCAGATAAGAATGGGATGGGGAGAGTGTGGGGGTCCCGGGCTAGGGGTGGGGTCATGTGAGGGGTGGTCACAGGGGTTATTCCCCTGACTCCCAGCTTCTGCCCCCCTCAAAAATTTCCCCACCAGTTGCTGTCCCAGCCTGTCAGAGTAAGCAGCTGGCGCACCAGGACACTTTGTTTACTTAGGTTTACCTCCGTGCCTGCGGAGGCTCAAGGTAAACAAACCATCTCGGCCCGCCAGCGGCTTATCCTGATGGCCCGGGAGGCAAAGTTTGCTGACCCCTGAATTATAGGGTCGGCTTATGAACAGGTTATAAAAATTTTCCATTTTTACATATCCATCTTGGGGGGTTAGCTTATAAACGAACCGGCTTACGATTGAGTATATACGGTAACTTTTATTTTTTTAGTTATAAGTTTAAATTCTGCAGAAGCAGAGAGGGGCCACAAGGTAAATGCTGGTTTTTCATTACAACTCCTGAGAGAAACAGAGACAGAAGTGAGGCTGGCAAGAGGGAACAGGACAGGAAAGGCAACAGCAAGAGAGGAGGTAAGCTGCAGGGTGTGAGCTGGTAAAAGCATGAAATGAAAACAAGGTAAATTTTGAATTATGGGACTATAGTTCCATCACTACTTAAATTTGGTGGATTAAACAAAGAAGCTGCTCAAAACAAAATAACATGGACAGCAGAATAGGGCAAGGAAGTAATTATGTGGCAAACTGGTTGCTGCTTTAGCAATGACTGGCATTTTCAGTGTTGGACTGCATAACACCTGCAACTGTTGACAAAGATGAATATGACTTAGAAACAGAAAAGCCAAAGAGAAAAATGAAGACATCATATGATGCTTGAATTTAATAGAAATAACTGAAGTTTTGATTCAGAGATTTGCATCAGAATTGTTTGCAATGCACCAAGTTCTGCCCTTAGATAAGCAGCATTACAGGAATTCAAATGAGAAACACTTAGATTGGCTTTCCTATTTTAATTTCTATCCTCAGATTTATCAATAGGCATGGTGCATCTAAGGTCCAACTTGAGAGAGATGGGGAGAAGCAAAAATGGGTAAGAGTAGAGTGGGGAAAATAGGATGTGGTATTCAAGGTGTGTGTGTGTGTGTGTGTGTGTGTGTGTGTCTGAAAAATGCACACCGTAGGCTATATTGTTGCTTCCCCCATCAAGATACATGTACAAGTAGTGTGTGAGACTACCTTACTGAGCCAATTTAAGTTTTAAAAATTACTTCCTATAGACCAGAGGTTTCCCTTTTGCCCTGGATTTCTCCTTGACTTGCACATACTGCCATCTGCTGCCCTGCCCACTTTTTGCCCACATGCTCCGAGTTGTTGTGAGTCTGTTGTGAACTTTTGATATTTTCAATTTTACAGTCCCCATACAGGACTCTTAGATGTACCAGACATTGCTTAACTCTTCTTATGTACCTTGTTCTATTGCTGGAGATGTTGTAGAAATATAGCCTTACAATTTCAGTTTTATTGTCTTTCTAAATTCTTCCTCTCTAAATTTTAAGGGGGCCAGAATGCTGCACCCAGGTTGCTCTCACATTTCAAGATGTAGAACCATAGCACCCTTCCTTGGCTTTCAACTCTGTTAATGGACTCTCTCCTCACTCCCACTCTGATTGGAGAGGGGCAGACAAATATAATATCTATTCCCCTTGCCAACAAGCTTTGGTTTTGTTTTTCTTTGACAGACTGGAGAATTCCGTCAGGCTGCTGAAGATGAGATAACTCATCGATACCAGAATCCATGGTAACTATTTATTCATTATGCTAGCAAACGTCCTCTGGTGACTAGCCCACTGTTGCAGAGATGCTTAGATTACCCTGATCTGTGAGAAGACCTGGGACAGGCAGAACAGTGGCATGCTTAACCTTGTAGCAGAAGGTACTGGACAACAACATCTATTGTTACCAAAGAGATTCCATGAGTATCTACTGCTGCGGGAAACCCATTTTCAGCAATAGAGCTGTAGTGACAATAGCTAAGAGGCAGGATTTATAGTTAACCATTTAATTGATGTTATAATAAATGAATAGCACTATTACATAAATAGAAACAAAATAAATGTTAGAACTTAAGGAAAACTCTTTGGGACTCATAAATGCCACTGTCAAATGAAAATCCTACTTTTCAGGTTACCGATCATTTTTCAGACAGTCCCTAATTTTACCTTGGTTTATAGGGTCTGTCACATTGATTGGTGACCATGAGCCAAGTCTGTGCTAAGCATTATTTATTATTATTATTAATGATAATTTTAGGTAAAGTATGAGGGGGAGAAAGAGATTGAGGAGATCTGTGGAGGGGAGGAGAGTGAGGAGATTTGTAGAGTTCTCTCCCAAGAATAACATAAGAACGGCCATACTGGGTCAGACCAAAGGTCCATCTAGCCCAGTATCCTGTCTTCTGCTAGTGGCCAGTGCCAGGTGCTCCAGAGGGAATGAACAGAACAGGTAATCAGCAAGTGATCTATCCCCTGTCGCTCATTCCCAGCTTCTGGCAAACCGAGGCTAGGGACACCATTCCTGCCCATCCTGGCTAACAGGCGTTGATGGACCTATCCTCCATGAATTTATCTAGTTCTTTTTTTGAACCCTGTTATAGTCTTCGCCTTCACATCATTGCCTCGCAAGGAGTTCCACAGGTTGACTGTGCATTGTGTAAAGAAACACACAACTCCCAGCATCATAAAACTAGTCCTATTAGAATGAGGGCTAGGTTGTCACATTATGATCTACTCTGAAAAAGGGGCAGTGTCTAGTTATGTTGTCCTAGGAGCAGCTTATGAATCAGACTATGACTCGGAGTTGCAATTTGCCTCCAAGTTTGCCTGCCTGCTCCAGGGAGGAACTAAACTGCACTGGACCTACCCCTGGCACAGTGCCTTCTGCACTGACACAACGCTGGCATGCAGGGAGCAAGCCAATGCTCTCCTCTACTCTGTCCCATTTTTTCCTCTCCTCTCCCACCCACCTACGTACACATGGTGGCGGGGGGAAGTAATGATTCTCTGGAGACTACTTCCCCTCCTGTGCCCATGGTATAGATAGGCCATATAACAGAGTCAGGAAGTGCCTTAGTTGATCATCTACTAGCCCTGAGTGACTAGTTTCTTTGTTGTCCTATAAATCATAGGTATAAAGCCATATCTGTAATTGTTTATTTGGGTTAATACAGTGGAATTCTGTTGAGGTTGCTTTATTCTGGTGACAGGTTATAAAATAAACAGCTTCTTCATTACATTTTCCAAATGCTGGGAGCTAATGAAACATTCCGAGTTCAGTGTAGGAGGACAGCCAAAGCAGTATCTTTCAAGAAGGCTTAGAGTGCTTGTCCATCTTTTAATGCATTCATAAAACATTCATAAGCCATTCATATTATCAAGATTTTTGAAAGCAATCCTTGTGTACAATGATTGTATAGGGATTAATATGGGGCTTACTATAAAGGACATACTATATTTACTTTGACCAGAGAACGGTGGATGGGAAAGCAGAGTGACCTGAGTTTAAACACAAGTAAATGTGTGCAATCAGCTAATGGAATGTCTCACAAAAGGATGCACTATTAGATAATTAAGTTATTTTATCTAGTATGCTGCAGATCTTTAAAGCATGAACAAATTTTATAGGAACTGCATAAAATATTCAGAGGATTTAATTGTTAACATTGGATCTTTTGCATATAGCTTCACTGCTGACCCTGTAATAGCGCTGACTCTCTAGTCTTATAATCAATACAAGGTTACTACAGGCATTTCTAAGCGGAAAAAAACCCGGTGAAATTCATCAGTGCAAGGACAATACTTTGATTATCTCTAGTTATTTCAAACACAAAGTGTTCTGAGATCTCTTGCAGTATCCATTTTATATTTAGGATAGTTGGTTAGAAAAGGGTCAGACCTGTTCACTGGTGTCTTCCAGTTCCACTTTTCCAGCAAAACTATTAGAAATGTAAACTAGAATAATCAACTTTCATCCTTGACAATATTGATATCACAGTATTATTCAGGGGAATATCTCTGCAACTTTTATATAGTTTTTCAATAGCATGATGCAAATTCCATTCATAGCAAGTATAGTCCACTATCTATCATTGCTATAGACTTTTTCGTCTCTCTTTTGCTGACTCTTCCTGAATTACACTACTCAATAGACGATCATATCAGAAATTCTTTCTGAAAGGGTAAATTGTTATTTGGAAGAGAATCTGAAGTCTCCAATGATAGCAAGAAGTAGAAGTAATAACAGGTAGGCTGCATTTCAGCTGGAGAAAAGTGCCTGAGTTGCAAATTTCTAATTCAAATTTGGATTCATATCTGAAGTTTCCCAAAGGTTTAAAGGGTGATCAGCTCTGATGTCTTGGTTCCAGCCCATGAAGGGAAGTAGATTATATATGTATATTGCAATATCTGGAATAGATTATACACTAATATCATAATGAACCCACTAGCTCATTTCTCAGTGTCTTCCCTGAAATCTAAATAAAATGGAGGGGGAAGGATGTAGCCAAAGGAGAATTCTGTCTTGCCTAGCCCAACATTTAACCAGTAGCAGTCTCACTAATGTAGCATACAGGAAAGGGTAGTAACCCTCAAGAGTCTTAGGGGGATCTAGGTTGGGAGTAGAGCAAGTTGTGGAAAAATAATTCCACAGACATCTTTAAAGAGAACAATTTCCCTTTCCCCCCAGTTTTGTCAAATGTCCTTGGGAAATGTCAACTTTTCACCCCAAAAAAGTGAAACATTTCCCATCAAAAACAGTTTTGACAAAATATTTTGACCTGACCTACTTGGGAGAGAAAGCCAGAGGTTTCTGTGAATAGAAGCAGCTGGCCAGAGACAGCAGCCTGGCAGCCGGTTGCAGAGGGAAAGCTGCATGGCAGACAGCCTGACTGCTGCGACTGAAAAACCAAGAGCTGTGCACAGGCACACCCTGTTGTTGGCAGAGGGCCTGTAATAGCAGCAGCAGGAAGAGGATACAGCTTAGCAAGCAGAAGGCATGGGACATGTGGATGGCATATGGACAGTGCTGAAGGGCCACATCAAGACCTGAACCCTAGCTGAGCACTCTTTCTGAGATCCAGAAAAGCACTTAAGAACACACTTAACTTTAAGCATGTGAGTAAACTAGGGCTGTCAAACGGTTTAAAACTGTGATTAATCATGATAATTTTTTTTTTATTGCACTGTTGAACAATAATGGAATACCAATTTAAATGTATTATAAATATTTGTGGATGTTTTTCTACATTTTCAAATATTTTGATTTCAGTTACAACACGGAATACAAAGTGAGCACTCTATACTTTGTAATATTTATTATAAATATTTGCACTGTAAAAAAGAAACAAAAGATCGTGCAATCTACAAGTCAAAGCATGAAGGGGCATACGATTGTTTAGCATATCTGGCACATAAATACCTTGGCAATGCCAGCTACAACAGTGCCATGCAAACACCTGTTCTCACTTTCAGGTGACATCGTAAATAAGAAGTGGGCAACATTATCTCCTGTAAACGTAAATAAACTTGTTTGTCTTAGTGATTGGCTGAACAAGAAGTAGGACTGAATGGATTTGTAGGCTCTAAAGTTTTACATTGTTTTGTTTTTGAGTGCAGTTATGTAAAAAATAATAATTCTACATTCGTAAGTGCACTTTCACGACAAAGATTGCACTACGGTACTTATATGAGATGAATTGAAAAATACTATTTCTTTTTTACAGTGCAAATATTTGTAATAAAAATAATATAAAGTGAGCACTGTAGACTTTGTATTCTGTATTGTTTAAATCAATATATTGGAAAATGTAGTAAAACATCCAAAAATATTTCTAATAAATTAAAATCGGTATTATTGTTTAACAGTGTGATTAAAACTGCGAATAATCACAATTAAATTTTTTAATTGAGTTAATTTGTTTTCAGTTAATAACTTGAGTTAACTGAGATTAATGGATAGCTCTAGAGTAAATCCATCCCCCCCCCCCCCACTACTCTTGTGCTTAAATTTAAGCATATGCTTTTCTGATTAGGTCTGGAATGCTCAGCTCTTTGCACAATCAACCCATGTATGAGTAAAGTATTTCTAAATGCATTTCTAAATGTATTAGTACCTTGAATGTTTTCAGAAGGCATAGATATTATTACTATGGAAACTGTCTCTATATCTGTAAGAAGAGGAATTCCTTGTAGCTTGAAAGCTTGTCTCTTTCACCAATAGAAGTTGGTCCAATGAAAGATGTTACCTCACCCACCTTGTCTCTCTTATATTCTGGGTCCAACACTGCAGACATCTGTATCTGTAAGTCAGTCTTGGTTTGTGTGATTCGTAGAGGCTGTCTCTACCCTAAAATATCTTGAGCGGAATTTGACGTGTCAAATTCTGCTCCACACCACCCTCTCAGCTTTTGTTCTCTTGCTTATGTGAAGGGTACAGAATCCAATACTCTTTAATGGACAGTAATATTGACTCCTAATGAACCGGAACATTCTTTACTACAGTGGGCACTGACCCTGTTGATATCAGATGAATAGTTTCAACATCAACAAGAGGTGAGGTGATTTAGGGTGAAGTGTGCCGTACTTGACATCCATATGGTTAGATGCTTCTAGCGCTGGCATAGCCAGACAGGAGCGGCCATTGTTCAGTTTGCATGGAAATGATAGAAAGGGAGAAGCTGATGCTTTCAGAGGAAGTGAAAGTGTTAACATTTGCCTCTGTTTGGTGGCCAGTGAAGATGTTTCTGCAGGAGTATAAAATGATGAGGCACACAGAAGACATGGCAAGATATCTTCAAGGAGGAAGTGTTTCAAAAGTTGTAGGTGCACTAGCTCAGGATACTGGGTATGGTACCTGTGAAGTTAGAAATACTCTTAACCCTAGCAAAAAGAAAAGCAGAACACTTCTGTTTTATTCTTGCCTTCAATTTTTTCTTTTACGGTAACAACTCACTTTTTCCCTTGTGGAAATGTGATTTGCATAAAATGGAAAAATTTCCACTTGTCATAGATTCATGATTTTGTTTTGTGGTGGATTTCATTCGTTTCATTACATAAAGCCACCCACCCCTTTTATTTTCCTTGGGGTGCAGGAGACTTGGCAAAAATGGTGAAATTTGTTTGTGGACAAATTCACATCTCCCCTCTCCCCATATCCATCTGAAAAACAGCATTTGCTAATAGAAATGGTACATCTTTGCCCTGTATATTCTTGTAAACCTTTATTTTACTATGTGAATACTCACAAAAGTGTTGCAAAGCCCAGTATCTCTTAGCACTGCATGGACATGCTTAATCGGACTGACTTGATCACCAATGACTGTAGTCTTCTATTGAATTCTTTGAATCTATGCTTCAACATTACTGTGCATTATTTCTTAGGATATCTAAAAATATAAACAATATGTAAATCTTTTATTTTACCATGAATTTCCATAGAGTTAATTTTTGTTCTGGAGGAGAAGGAAAATTTCTTATATGCTTCTCAGATTTATGTCACTTGTAAAAGTTAAGCTCCTGCTCTTGTTTACACTGATGTAAATTCAGAGTAACTTTATTGAATTAAGTGGCTTTCCTCTGAAGTTTCACTCATATAAATGAGATCACAGTCTGGCCTTGCTTTCATTCCACCAAAACCAAATATTATAAGTATAAGATCATATATAGGCATCCAGACTTTTGGAAACTTAAGATGAAGCAAAAAGTAAAAGTAGGAGGGTGTTGTTAAAAGCCTGAAAGGAATTGAGCTGCAGCACACACAGAAAATCCCACAAGTTCAATCTTCATTATGGATGTGGTGACACACTCTTTGCTCTCTTCAAATGAGTATATTCCATAAAGGACTGCAACATGAACCAGTAGTTAAACTAGCACAGATGTTGCTGGCAATATTTGAAAGATATTTACTTTGTGTTATTAGTGATCAACTTTGTGATTTTGTAAGGGGAGTCCTCCTCATGATTTCCCACAAGACATAATGTTTGCCTAGTTGGAAAGAGCAAATGACTACATTGTAGGCAGGTTTTGTAACCTAAATACTTCAGACTGACGTCATAATTACTTGGCCCAAGTAGGCCTCTTCCCATGCCTTATATCCTTCCTTCCCTCTATCCTTGAACCCTTAGCTTTTCAGAGTGAATGCCATTGGGACTTTCAGGGATGATCTAGCCCTGCCTTCCCTCTGTAGTTTCCAGAGCTCAGCTTGCAGCATTGCTTCCTTTATATTACTTTAGAGACCCACTTCTTCAGGTTGCAAAGAGAAGGAGTGGTATGACCACCAGACTCTCAAGGTAACAGACGTCGAGATTTCCTACACACAGACATGCACTGGTTTAATTAAACTGAGTCAGTTACTCTGATGAAAACCCTTGTGTGGACACACTTATATTGGTTTAAAAAGTGGTTTAGCTTGCTCATGTAAAGCTAGGGTTAAACTGAGGTAAGCGTGTCTATACTCAAAGAAGGATTAATTTAACTAGCTTGCTTTAGAAATCACTTTGGTTAAGCTGATGCAATTTTGTATATAGACCCGCCTTCATGGGTGAAGGAGGGTGTTAGCAGCTGCAGCTTGCTTCTCTCTCTCCTGAGCCTCCTTACCCTATTTTTTCATTCTGAAAAGGTAATCCCATATTACAGTAAAAGCCAGGCATAAGGGAAAGAAGTTTCTCCATGTCCTCTTTGCAGTCTTCACTCCCTGTACTATATTTCTATTCCATAATATTAATTCAAGTTCCTATTTATTAATTTCCCTACTCTAAGTTTCACCATAAGTCTTGCTCCCCTCTGTAACAGTAACCATTGGACTCAGTGGTTATTGATCCCTGTCAGGTGACAGAGATCTGACCTCTTGGAACAATAGATCATTTTGTGTGATTGAGGCCAGGGAAAGAGATGGAGCTTTGTTGCAACAGTCCTGTTTCACACCCCTCACATCATTGTCCTTTTCTTGGCTGTCTAGATTTTGGTCTGCTCTGTCCTTCCCCTCCCATCTTCTCCTTCCTCACTTTACCTTCTGCTAGTTTTTCCTCCCATCTTTTCTCCCCCTGCTCTTCAATCTATACCCTCTTTTCTCATCTGTCATGTTTTGCCTTCCCACCCCAGATGTTCTTCTAATAGGGCCATGAGTGGGCTAGAGCTAGCCTGAAGAGCAGGCACTGAAGTCTTCACACCACCTCTCAGCTGTTTATAGGTTTATCGGAGACTCGAGGCACTTTTGGGCCCTGATGCACAACTGAGGTGGTTGGCAGTGGAGAGGAGTTGTTGTAGGGAGAGTTGCCTCATTGTAGAGTTCAAGTGTCCAGAGAAAAGGGAGCTTAGAGAGGAAGACTGGCTTGTTTTCTCCCCCTTCCCATTTAAGGATGAAAATAGGCCAGGAGCAGCACCTGAGCTGGGCTGCGGGTTACTAGTGCTCTGGCAAGTGTGCAAGCCTTTCTAGGAACACTATAATCTCAGCCACTCAAGTGCTGAAGGGGTTGACTGCTATGCGTTTCTTGCAGGAGATTTCTCTAGTACCAGGCCAGCACTATACTCAAAGTGCTTCTGTTATACTGTTGTCAGGTTTTAGTTCTCTTGGCAAAGGTCAGAGAAACTGATTCTGCTCTTACCCTTGTGTAATTCCGTCAATGTCAGTGGAGTTACTGCAAATTTACATTGGCACAAATGTCAGAATGAAGTCCATCAATGCTTAAATATTGATATTTTATTTAGCATATTACATAATTACACATGCTGTGCTGTAATCAATAGAGTAGTCAGGAAAAAAAAAAAAAAGCAGAGGCTTGATTTATACACAAGTTGAGTCTTATGTTGTATCCTTCCCCTGTACTAAGTCTTGTCCATACAACCTTCTCCAGGGCAACATGTTTTATTCATATGCATCTCTACTGCAAGGGTCAGATGATAAAATGTCATCTTTACAGCCTGTGAGAGCTTAAAAAACCTCTATAACTTGCTGAAATAATAGGCCGATAACACTCCACTTTCTCTTTCATCATTCATCAGGATTTTCTACATCAGACATTCTGTAGAGTGTGCCTGTCTCTTGTCATGCTGCATGTGGCAGATTGGCTGTGTAACTGTCAGAACAGGGCCAACTCTCTCTGCCAGCAGCGTCCACTGAGACTCGAAAACACGACAGTAAGAGAGGCAACCACAGAATGATGTTTTTACTAACAAAATTGGAAATTAATATTTTTCTTTTCTATAGCACTCTCCATGAGAAGATCTGTAAGTGCTTTACACATATTAAGCTTCAGTCCCACTCTCATGGGTCTTATCCTTATTTTAAATTAATTAACCATGGCCACACAGAAAGGCTATAGCAAAGCAAGGAATAGATCACAGCTCTTGATCACCAGTTGATTATTTTTAACCAAAAGACCATCCCTCTTCCTCATTGCCTCTAAATTAAATGCTAAACATTAGTGTAAGAAATAGTTAATTGTGACCCGACACACCATTACCAGATTGTAGCTGGCCCTTGCATTAATGTGCCAGCATCCTCTATCCCTTTGCAACTGCTCCCTTACGCAGAGGCCAGTCACCCTTGCAGCTCTTGCTAGCCCTCCTTTCAGTACAAACCACTACAGAGAGGATAGGGCAGAGGCAGAGCCCCCTTTGAACCAGCTAACTGAACTGGCCAGTAATAGGGGTGTGAACATTGGACCCTCCTGAAACGGTGCAGGGGGTGAGATTCTTTAGCATGCTAAATAGCTCAGGGAGGCATTGTGTCTCCCCAAATCGCCATGCTTCCTGGACCTCTCGCTGTGGTAGAGCAGCTCTGCACCATCTCTTATGCAGGACTGTGCTTTAATGGCACAGTCCAGCCCAAACTATTCTAAGCCACAAGCTGTCAACTATAGCTAGAATTGGAAAGTAAAAAAAGATTTCAAAATGTGTTCCCCCTCCCCAACAAACAAGGAGCTTGGCAACAACAGTAATGTATATCATACAGTGTTTGCAAGTGCACAGTTCCTTTAACCTCTCTGTGACTCAGTTGCCCTTAGGGTCATCTTGGAAGAACAGGGATGACACTCAGACCAGCAATGCCCACATCCCCAGCGTAGTTGGATGTTTGAATATCAGAGTTAGCGCCTACTTGAGGCTGAATGGGGTTAATTTGCAGCTCTGAGCTACTGTGCCTGCATACACTCCATGTAATTCTCAGTGGCATTTGTTTCTACCTTCAGCTGACAGTAGTGCATTGGTTCACATTTGGAAGATTTCCTTTATCAACTATGAGGCCTAAACTAGTTTTAAAAAACATTAATGGAAAAGGATGATTGTGTGTGTCCTTTACTGACCCTCATCTATCTAAAACTGAGTTTTCCCCCCTCCTTCTGTTTTTCCTTCATTTTAGAAATATGAGGAATTACAATTGCTGACTTCCTATGGACTAGGTAAAAATAAGGCCCTCAAAATAGGCAGAATCCCGAGCTGCAGCTTAGCCGTCTTTTGAAGGAAAGGTGTTAGGCGAAGAAAACTTTGTGAAAGAGCTAACTGCTTGATAGGAATTTGAGTTGAAAAGGTCTGTAATACTGAAACAAAAAGTTTAAACAATCTGACTTAACATCCCTTTCCTTTCCAACTGAGAATTGGAAAATTGAGAATTCTGAATTCAGAGTGTTGCAACTTAAGTTTCTGTCTCTTGTGATGTTACTAACACATTATTCCAGAGACACCTGTAGCAAAAAATAGGGATGTTTAGACCGGATGTTTCTAATATTTTGTTTTTAAATTATATATAAAAAACATTCAAAAGCCTTACAGGCCATAAGAATTTTTTTTTTTTTTTTTAAGGTGACTTCAAAACAAAAAAGTTAAAATTGTAGTTTTTCAGGAAAAAAATGGCTCCAAAAATGGCATTGTGGGATCCCACATTAATGGCCTTTAATTTCAAAATCAAGTGTGCTCAGTTTTTAAGTGAAAAGATGATTTTTCTAATTGCCAGTAATAAACATTCTGCAACTAAATTCAGTCTTCAGTAACACTTGTGCATATCCAGGGTCATCAACAGGTTTGCACAGGGATAGGCGATACTTAAAATTGTTTGCTAACACATGTGAAGGAATGGAAACTAGCTCCTTCCCTGTTAGCTGTGTTGACTCCGCAGGGCTAGCTGGTCTTTTAATATAATTTTTTTTTTTTTTAAATCACTGAAGCAAGCAGACACTACAGAATACATATGAGTAAATCTGTTGACTAAGAGGATGCCAATTTTACAATAGAATTGTGCCTTCAGTTCTGCAGAAACTGATTGGGTCACCAGAAAAATGCCAATACTTTCTACCAAAAAAAAAAAAAAAAAAAAAAAAAAAAATTGCCTTTATCTAATCCCTAGCTGGCCTTTTTGTAAAACAGATTAATATTATTTAACTACTTCACAGGGTGTTTGAGATTCAATTAATATTTGCAAATGCTTTGACATACTCCGCTGCAAGTGAAAAATATGGTACTGTGTATATCAGGGGTCAGTAACCTTTCAGAAGTGGTGTGCCGAGTCTTCATTTATTCACTCTAATTTAAGGTTTCGCATGCCAGTAATACATTTTAACGTTTTTAGAAGGTCTCTTTCTATAAGTCTATAATATATAACTAAACTATTGTTGTATGTAAAGTAAATAAGGTTTTTAAAATGTTTAAGAAGCTTCATTTAAAATTAAATTAAAATGTAGAGCCCACCGGACCGGTGGCCAGGACCCAGGCAGTGTGAGTGCCACTGAAAATCAGCTTGCGTGCTGCCTTTGGCGTGCATGCCATAGGTTGCCTACCCCTGGTGTGTGTGTGTATATATATAAAAAAAAAAACCACCTTACTAAAAATGATGGTAAACAGTCACTCATAACACAAGTTTTTAAGTCCCATGAAAATGGGGAATATATTATTCATATACTTCTAAAAATAAAATACCTAATTCTCTTTAAAAAAAAAAAAAAAACAAATCCCCTTTTCTCTTGTTCAGTAGGAAAGTGTTTTCCCCTCTACTATTGGTAGCTCACATGCTCCTGTACACCATTTTGCAGTGTTTAGATTCTTCCAACATACTTCCATTTCTTGAATATCTTGGGTTTCCCATCCACATTCCTATTGTTCTATTCCCAGAGAGAGTGTAAGGGACATCTCCATAGCATATATATGAGGTTTGTGTTCTTTTCTCCGCATTTCCAACGTCATTTTTTGTCACTTCTGCCTGCATTCTGGCCAGTTTCCAACTGGACAGTTTCCAACATGTTTCAAAGAATTTCCCGCTGGACTTTCAGCCTTAAAGAGATGGGTTTATTGCACAACTTGATCCACAATCTAATATTAAATAGAGCAGTTCAAATCTTTGCTCCTTGTCTCTGGTATGCAGTGTTGTAGCCATGTCGGTCCCAGGATATTAGAAACACAAGGTGGATGAGGTAATATCTTTTATTGGACCAACTTCTGTTGGTGAGAGAGAAACTTTTGAGCTGACACAGAGCTCATAGTTAATGAGAGAAAAGAATTTTGTAGATAGAAAGACTAAAATTTACAAAAAATTCAATTATGTCCAAGCAAAGGGATGGATGCTCATCAGCATGGACTGGGCGGGAGTGTTACACTACTATAATATTCATTCTTTACTGCTTTGTCTTAGTAATAGGTGAGATTTATTTAATTTACAAAGAAAGAATCAGTCTTTATCATCGCAGGTAGTGACATCTCTAGGTAAGGATTTTAAATACTTTCCATTATAAGGCCCTGTTTTCAGTTCTCATAAATTGGCCAAACTTAAACCTTTCAAGTTGAAATTTTCAATGCCAGATGTCTGTCTCAAACTGTTTTTTTAAGTTTCAGCTAAAATAGTGCTGATGTTTCTCAGACTGAGGTTGGGGGAAGAATATTTTTACCCATGTTAAAAATAATTCTTAACAGTTCTACTGAGAAGCTCTAGCACAGGGGTCGGCAACCTCTGGCACGCAGCTCGCCAGGGTAAGCACCCTGGCGGGCTGGGCCAGTTTGTTTACCTGCCATGTCCGCAGGTTCGGCCAATCGTGGCTCCCACTGGCTGTGGTTCACTGCTCCAGGCCAATGGGGGCAGCGGGAAGCCGCAGCCAGCACATTCCTTGGGCCACACTGCTTCCCGCCGCCCCCATTGGCCTGGAGCAGCGAACCGTGGCCAGTGGGAGCCGTGATCGGCCCAACCTGCGGACGCGGCAGGTAAACAAACTGGCCCGGCCCGCCAGGGTGCTTACCCTGGTGAGCCGTGTGCCAGAGGTTGCTGACCCCTGCTCTAGCAGCTCCATGCTTTGGAGTAGGGATTTGAAATTTGGCAAGGGGTAGTGATGGTTTTCAGGATGTGGTTTTTGATGTTCCTGTGAAAATCTTCCTCAAAAATTTGACCAAGTTATAAACCTTCTGGAAAAAAAAATAAATCTCATTTTGTACATGCTCACTAGAAACTTGTTACAATTTGGCAACTAAATGATCTGGCGATTTCATCCGCCCTGAGCATGCTCCATCTCTCACAGCTCCTACATGCCAACCAGACTGCTTATGAGCCATTGGCACAGAAAAACTCACAATACTCCAGCCCAGGGCTGCAGGGACTGAGGTGAACTTTCCCTGCAATTGCTCCTCCTATCTGTTGGGTGTTACTGGGTACTGCAATTCAGAGCAGGGAGACTCTCCTGTGTGCTCAATGCACCCCCTGGCTAGAATGCAGAGAGGGCTCCAGAACGGGAAGAACAAGGACATGAAAGAGACACAAGGCAGGGAGCCAGGGGCAGGAGCTCGAGGAAAAGGAAGTGGATAAGCCCTTGGCAAGCATGGAGTTAGGAGTGAGTGGAGAGACTGGGCATGAACAGAGGTGGACATAAGACAGGGACAGATAGGAACAATGTGAGGGGTGGGGGGAGCCATAAGGATAGGAGCAGGGATGGGACAAGGGCAAGATTTGGGAGAGGGGAAAAAAAATGGGTAGGAGCCAGGGAGCATAGCACCAGCGGAGGGGACAGAGAGAGGCTGGGTGGGGGTAGGAGCAGAAGGGTCTGTAATAAGTAGAGTACACACACTCCCTTCAGAATCTGGAAGTGAACCTCTTATTCCCAAGTCTCAACATTCCTTTGGCATAGTGTGAAGCCCACTGGCAAAGGGTGTGTCTCCATCCCCCTCACTTTTGCATGCTTGACTTGGCAACCTTAGTTTTCTTTTAACATAGTGTTGGGATGTAAATTAAACATTTATATTGCAGTAGCACCTCAAAGCCACAACCAGGTTGGGCCCCATTGTGATAGGCAGTGTACAACACATAATAAATGGCAGTGCCTGGTCCAAAGTCTAAAAATTCTAACTTGAGATGTTCCCTTTATAGGCAGATTGGTTTGTGAATATGAATTGTTTATCCATCTAGAGGGGTGTGTGTGTGTGTGTGTGTGTGTGTGTGTGTGTGTGTGTGTGTGTGTGTGTGTGTGTGTGTGTGTGTGTGTGTGTGAGTTTTAAACACTGGGATTGTCTATACAATGTTGAAAGTAGTAATCCCTAGTACTATCTACAATGAAGGCTAATCTTGAAAGAGTTAGTGCTGTAAATGGCAAAATTTTAAAGTAAAACTAATGCCCATAGCTCTGCTTCTGACATCTATACAAATAATGAGTTTTCAAATGGCATATGACACATCCAGATTGGTTCAGTAGGAAAACAGGTTTTTGTTTTTTTGGATAAGGATAACCAGATGGACAAGGATTGTATAAGTATTGGCAAAGGTAATGCTGTTGAAAGGGTGACAAAATGTGTTAAGTTAAAGTTGGATAGTCAGCTTTTCATCAACATTAAATTAAAATTGCAATCTGAACATGCCACTCTATTTTGTAAATTCATCTGCCAAAAAGAGAGAGAGAGAGAGAACCCGAGCAGCAGAGACTAGACTATTTTCCCCTTTTGTGGATATACTGAGTGCATAATGTACATAAAAAAAAGAAATCAACATCAGAGCCTGATTTTTAGAATTTTAGACATGTAAATGCACATAGAAAGTGAGCTCATTTGCATGCCTGATTTACAAGCATATGGTAATATTTAAGCTTGGAAATGGTGCATGCAAGTTGGACATGCCTTTCCCCCCCCATATACTTTGCCATTATTATCCCCCTCAAAGTAATGATGGGGAATGGAAAAATTTGGCTTCAAGAATGGCTTAAAGCTGAGGATATACAATGCTTTGGTGATCATGGCCCTTCTGTCAAGATTGAAAAGAAGTTGGATACCATTTAGATGAAGCATCTCCATATGTCAAAATCATCCAGTGGTATGAATTCAAGTTGAATGAAGAGCTCTGTCTTCTAAACTGACCAGGTCCTGTTCTCTCAAATGGTTGCCAAAGGCTCTGTAAGGTGTTACAGTCATCTCCTCCAGATGCCTTCCAATTTCCCTTCAAGAATCATCTTCAACTTTGACGCAATGAAACCAAGATGGAAAAGATCCCCCAAAAGACCTAAAACACTATGGCTGGAGGACATGGTCAGACACCTGTCCTTCAGAGGACTTCCCTCATGTAATGCGCCAGGTTTGGCTCATGACAGAACATCATGGAGGCGCATAACTTGTTCAGTGGCCTTTCCACTGTTCAACCAACAGCATGAAACCTAGCCTTATTTCTGTCTTGGGAGAGAAATAATTTGACCAGAGACAGACTATTAAGCTCTGCATTTAGCGGATCTGCAAGCATGTACATGTTTGAACAGGTATGTTAGATGGCAAAAGCAAAGCTCCATCTCCTGACAGATGTGCTACGGTTCTCTGAGAGCCACTGCTCTAAACCTGTCCAGGTTGCTGTACTCCTTTCAGGAATCTGATTTGTCCTGTGTACCCCCAAGTTTCACCTCACTTAAAAACTACCTGCTTACAAAAATCAGACATAGAAATACAAAAGTATCACAGCACACTATCACTGAAAAATTGCTTACTTTCTCATTTTACCATATTATAAAATGCATTAGAATATAAATATTGTACTCGACTCACCACTGAGGCACTTCAGTGTGGCTACATCTGTCGAATAGCTCTGCTTACATTTCCGTGTATAGTATATAGAGCAGTATAAACAAGTCATTGGGTGTGTGACATTTTAGTTTGTTCTGACTTCATTAGTGCTTTTTATATAACCTGTTGTAAAACTAGGCAGTTATCTAGATGAGTTGTACCCACAGAAAACCTCTGTACCCCTGGCTGAGAACCACTGCTTTAGAACTCCCAACATACAGCTCTGTGTTCAAATCCAGTTTCTAGCCAGACTAAAGTTTCTGAAATTGCTCCAAGAACTATATATTGTAACTCTTCATATATATTAAATTTGTTGTCTGTATATTGAGATTTGTCAGTTAAATATACAACCCCATGATTCATATGTCAATCAGCACTATCCTTGGCTTGGAATCTCTGAGACAAATTCATTCTGGTGTAACTCTATGGATTTCAGTGGAATTACACCAAGAGTAAGTTTCTGCATCTGTGTCTTATACAAATGAGAGACATTTGTGACATTAAAGGACCCCCACACAGAATTCTTCCTTTTGATACAATGGATAATTATATTAATCAGAGAAAATATGGTAACAATTGTCAAAATTCCCCCCTTATTGCTGTATCTGCAGCCTCCAAAAAGTATGCTGGATGCTTTACAGAACACAAACAGGTGCCCTGCCTTGAAGAGCTTACAATCTAATTTTAGACATGTCAAGATGAGCAAAAGTAAGAACACTCTGAAGGAAAGGAAAGACAAGGATTATAGCCAATAAGATCACAGTTACTTAGTTTATGCATGTCCACATCTTGATGTCTTCATCATTATAATTATTGTTGATGCCCTTCGGTGGAATACTTCTAAAATGCCTATTTCAACCCCACTCAGCATAATCTGTAGTGGTTAACCCCTTCTGTAAGGACTCACCTTTCCCTTTCAAATAGCACTTCAGCATTAAATCTGATGTTTACGTATTAGCCACTTTTAACACAATAGACCCACTCTATTTAAACAGGCAATATTTGTAGTGGACTGCATATCTGTAAGGACTCAACGAGGTATCTTGTTCAACTTGACTATAGGAAACAAAGCAGCATTTAGGAAAATCAGTAGAAAGGTATTGTATTTGAAATATTTCAGAGTAGGTCAATATTTCCCTGACTAGTGGGAGATTTCAGTCAGGAGACCTTGGCACTGAAGTAGCTTTTGGAGGCTTCTTCCGAAGAGTAAGAAAACAGGATTTGCTTAGCCTGCACTGCCTCTGAGTAATCAGAAGCCCAGCTGGAACCCATAAGCAGCTATCAGCTTTGTGCTTGTGATGTCACTGTGGCACTGGGAACATTTTTCACATACTAGGACAGCTTGGATGCAGTCTGCTAGCCTAGGGAGCTTATTAACCAGTCAAACTACAGACAGTGAAGCCTTCCATTTTGCAAAGTAAACTTTTCATTTTGCTAGGGTGATTATGTATTGAATAAGCCTTTCAAATGCAGTGGATGCATGCGGGTTTGGATTTTTGAAAAATATCACTAATGCCAGCCAACACCAGATAAACCCGAGAGCGTCAGAACAGATTACATCTAAGTGTGGAATCATACACCATCCATGGCGGTTTCTTCCTCCCTCCCCTCCCCCAGAGGTGACAGATTATTTCTAGGGAACATATTTCTTAGTTGTAAATATTACTAACTGTAATGTCAAGAATTCTGTGTAACACACTTAGTACATAAGCAGCATTTTAACCAAAGGAACTACACTCTTTTATTTCAGTATTGGCAGCTCTTAGGAATAACGTGATTTTGAATACTAGTGAAGGCAGTCTTACAATGATGTAAAAAGAGAGAAGAACCAGCCATATCATACTATAGCTGTAGCCTAATGGAAGATACACTGAAGTACAAACCCAGAGACCAAGGTTTCATATTACACTTTGGGTGGGGTTGTAACAGGATCTCTACTCGCCACTGAGGCACTTCCTTGTGGCTACCTCTGGGGAATAGCTCCACCCAATCCGACACCCCTTTCTGTCCAGGAGTTGCAGTGCTTCCTCTCAGTCACTCGGGGTGCTCCTTCTTCGTGGCTCAGCTCTCCGACCAGGTCACTATAGTTTTCCCCTTGTGGGGTATCAAAGTCTCAGTGGACTATCATTCCCAGCCAAACTATGCCACTTCCCCAGTGGCTGGTAGGGGAACCCGGATCCGCCCACTACTCCAGGTTCCAGCCCAGGGACCCTTGGATCAGTGGCAAAGGTCTGCATCATCCTTGCTGCCATATCCCTATTCCACCTCCATCAGGCCTCCATCCACCCATCTTCTGGGTAAACCTTTCCTTCAGGGCCAGGATCCCAGGGCTTCTACTCTTACCCTGGGTTTCTGCCTCTGAGTTTCATACCTCCAGAGAAGAATTGCAGGCTTCCACACTGCAGCCTTCTTCTGCCTCACTTCCTGGCCTTATACCAGCCCTGCTGCTCCTGCTCAGCTGGGCTCCATGCTCAATCAGTGCTTGCCTATCAAGCCTAACTCTCCCCCAGGTATGGCCTACCAGGTTACTTAACCCCATCTAAGCCACATTAACCCTTTTTGACAGGATGTCACTGTCACTCATCAGTATCACAGATAATTAAGAACTTGCATCCAGTCACTTCAGATAGAGCTCTAGGTACTATTTCAAACTCTAATATACAAGAGCCAAGTATCATCCACATTGCTAAAGGCTTTTAAAAGAAACATGCTAGATTAGGTGCCTCTGTAATCCACACTTATAAAGTGTCACCTCTACAGCTAGAGCACATATAGAAGCTTATGACCCTGATGGGACTTCCATGCTAAGAGAACTGCTTCTTTAGCTCAAGTGGGAAAGATTCATAATTTACATCCGCATGTCCCAGGCAGAAGGCCCAAACGTGGCTATTGTTCCATTTGGCTGTGTTGCCTGTAATCACTAGACCACAATCTGCTTCCACAGTCATGAAAAAAAAAACCAGGCCTGGTGCCCAGCGTTCCACTGCTGTCCCTCTAAGAACTATGTAATGCACTGGCAACACGTGTGTTGTCTTCACCCATGTGGGCTGATTCACAGAGAGGTTAACACCATACTTTTCCTTTTCTACCAGCAACTCCTCTAGTTGAAGTGTAAGACTCTATACTGTAGCTCTGAAGGTTGTGGGTTCAAGCTGTGGTGATTACCTGGGAATGAAAAAAATATACATATTTGTGCAAAAGATAGTATAAGGACCCTGCACATAGTATCAGGATGATTTGCTAATATTTATTTTACTTCTGCATTTTTAATATTTGTATGGTGCTAAGGGGAGATGTACCTTCAAGCACAGTCTGCCACACCTTATTCTTAAGTCAGAGAACAATATTTGGGAGATTTTGCCATTGTGTGCAGACACTAAAAAACCTGCCTGTGTCAGCTTCAAAAAAGGCCAAGCTTGATTTTATATATAAACTTATCAAGCCATATTTTCAAAGGTGTACTGTTAGCAGCAGGACAGAATTCCTCAGGGCACTGTGAATGAGCCAAAGAGAGCCTTCTGCCTATGGGTCACCAGTCTGAATCCTGCAACCATCAGCAGGGATTAAAAATCGTTGCAGTCTAAGGGATGCTTGATGGCAAACTCATCGAATATAGAGGCCAAGTCCCAGCTCCAGCTCCAACATCACAAACTCCCGGTCGTACTTTGCACTAGATTGTAAGCTTTTTGAGACAGCAATTCTCTTGCTTTTGCTTGCTACAATACCTACCATAATGGGGCATAACCTCAGCTCGGTCCAGTCCTCTACTGAGAGCTTCTACTGTGGGGGGGCCAAACCCCAGACCTTTGCTCATTGGCTGGTTATCAGCTTCTGTAGATGTTTTTCTCACCTCAAGTCATAAACCTCTGGAACCTCAGTCATCTCTTGATGCTGACTTCTGGTGAGAAATAAGCAGGTAAACTCTTACAGAAGATAAATCCTACTTTTGTGCAAACACCGTAGCAGGGAAGAGAAAGCCCAGAATATGTCACTTGCAGAATTGCTTTAAAACAATTTTTTTTTCAAAATTTCGTTCATCAGCAGTAGCTTTTTAAAAATATTGTTGGCAAGTCATGAGCCAAAAATGAAAAAATATTAGGATGGAAGAAACATATCTGTTTGGCAAATCGGTGCCTGGATGTTTAAGCTGTAATGACCTAGCCAGAGGTTTAATAGACCAGAAGTGTGCTGCTCCAGGGTAAGGATGCACATTTTACTTACACCATGCTGCAGCCTGATATATAATGTAAAGCTAGTATGAAGGCCAAGGGGAAAGTTTCCACATAAATTACTCCATGAAACTGCAGAAGAGCGTGAATGTTTATAGTGTGCCATCATTCAATCCGACTGGTTTGTTATCCAGCAAGACTCAAGAAAATGGCTGGTACAATTCTACCAAAACGACATTTGCAGTTTTTCTGCTGTCATAGCTTCTCAAACTTCAGAGAAATTTTTCCCACTCATTCAAAGATGAAGAAGATAGAAAAATATTTCTGTAGCAGCATCCATATGGTAGATGCTTTAGCAAAGTCTCTGCTACAAACTGCACACATTCAGTTACAATTGTGAGTATAAACAGACATAGAAAAGCACAATGCACCTCATAAGAACTGAATATTATTCCTCGCCTTTTGGAGCAGTAAAGGGGGAGAAAAGCAAGTCTTTTGGGATGCTAAATACTAGCCCTCAGACTTGCTGTCCTGAATTATTTGTATTACCCCACCATCCATCTTTTTAACCAGAGCAGCATGCCCAGAAGGATGGTCCAGTGCTAGGACACTTACCTGGGGCTTGAGAGTTTAATTCCCTCCCCTGCCAGACTTCTTGTGTGACCTTGAGCAAGTCACTTAGTGTAACTGTCAGTAAAATGAGGATCTATTACTTTCCCTATCTCTGTGAGAGTTAATACATTAAAGATTGTGAGGAGCTGAGACACAAAGATAATGGGGGCCATGTAAGTTCCCAAGAGGAGGTCTACACTGCAATGTAAACCTGGGCTCAAACTCATCTTGAGACCAAATCCAACTTCTCTCTCTACACAGGACCCAGAGTCCTAGGAGCCTGCGGGGTTGGAGGGTTTGAGCCCCAGTCAAGCCAGGGCCCAGGGTTCAAACCCTATTCCTTTGCAATGTAGACACAGCCTCTCCCCCCCCCCCCCCACATGACTCAGATCCTAGGAGGCCACCAAAAGTATCCCACAATCCCATGTGCCAACTTCCTTTGTCCTCTCTAGCTCAAGAATCACCAAGCCACTCCAGGGAAATGTAAATGCCCCTTGCTGTAGAGCAGCAGCTCAGCAAGTCAGCATTTAACCCTTCTATTGCTGACTGCCAAGCTGCAAACACGTTTGGAGACCCTTCTGTGTTTGCAATGGAAGCTGACCAGAAGAAGTCCTTTGCAAAGCACGCTGCTTCATGGTTGCAGGAGCACAACCAGCTTTTGGTTAATCGCTGGTGTCTGGCCAGCAAAACACTGGATTTTAGTAAGAGTACCAGGAATAACTACATATGCCAGCAAACAACAAGGAAACTGACAGCATTGGAAATTTGCTTGACCGGTGACCAGTGTAGGGAGCAGATTAAGTGGCTCAAGACTGAGTACCGAAAGGGACGAGAAGCATACCTTGGGCAACTTGCCAACATCATCCCCATTTTATGAGGAGTTGGACTGGGGGCTGGGTACTGAGCCGAGCACAGAGTCAACAGTGGTGCATGATGATCTTACATTGCCATACCTGTATGTTTGCTGTTCTATAACTATTCAATGGTGCAACAAGCTAGCTGGAAACAGTCAGCTGTGGGGCGGCAGGAAGGTAGCAATGTGTTCCATTTACAAATCTAGTCCATTTCAGTTAAAGGTAGCCCATGTAGTCAACAGGTGACAAAATCATTAGTCCCAAATACAACTGGGATTTGAAATTTTATGCAGAAATGTGCCGGGCAGGGGGCAGGGAGAGAGGATAAGGAGGATGGCAGTGGAGTTGTGTGTATAAGCATCCAATCATAACAGACTAAGCCATGTGAAAGCTAATGCAGCATCTTGTCGATTTCCCTCATGAATTCTGACCCAATCCTGGGGGCTGCTAGCTGCAAACTTTCCCTGTAGCAGGAACATCAGATAGGTAGTCACATTTGAGGAAGGGCGTTGTCACAGGGCACTCTACTCACCCCTAGGGGCCACGTCTAGGGATTAGCTCCACTCAGGTCTGACGCCCCCTTCTACTGCTCACTGCATGCGCTGCTGTTTTTCTCTCACTCCCTGTAACTCAGACTGCCCCTCCTCCGCAGTCCCAAATTGTTCTGCAATTTTGGGGGGAAAAAAGCCGTTTTGATTTTTAACTGACCATTGTCTCTGCAATTAAACTGGCAGTGCTCAGGGAACTTCTGTGGTCTGAAACAGCTTTCTCACAACATACCAAAGTTCAGTTTGGAAAAGTAACATGTTATGCCCTTGGAATTTCACAGGGATTTTTTTCTGTGCTCCTGCACTGAGCTGTTTGAGACAATAACCCACTGTGTCTTGTCCTACTCCAAAGCCCCTCAACCTCTACTGGCTGCGGTACCTCTCTGCCGCTTAGCCACACAGCAGCAGAAGCCTGCATCAGCAGACCTTTACGGTCCATTCCAAGAGGAAGAGTTTTCATGATGAACTTATGGTTGAAATTCTGAAAAGGCCCAACAAGCAGGTCCACTTCAAAAAAACAGAGGGACTTACAACTAGAGGAAAGTCATGGCGAGAGGCAGGAGGAAAGGCTCAGACTGGCTGCACAGCTTGAGTACAGGGTTTCTGCATGAGAGCAGGCTCTTGCTTCACAGCTCCTGGAACAAGAATGGCAGCTAAGGGAGGATGACAGAGCTCTGCAGAAAGAGCTGTTTGAACAGCTGACATCTCTAACGGCTGCCAGAGTATCAGCTCCTGCTGCATAACCCACACCATGGCCTGAGTCCCCTCCATGGTACCCTGTGATGCAGTCCAGAAACAGCTTGGACAAATCCATGGCTAGGTGACCCATGCAATCAGGCCCTATGAATAGCAGGGCAGGGCAACTGTGCCCCATGTAGTCTTCCATATTTAGCTCCTTCCCCTGGCACTAAGTGCACTGCAAACAGGGAAGGAAGGGAAAGGAGAATGAGGGGCCTGGGAACATTCAACAGTAGGGGGTTTTGTCTTGTACATAGTTTCACTGTTTGCACTTGTTGGTTTGTGCTGTATGGTTTGTTTTGAGTCTTTTTAAGGGTTTGTTGTTGTTACAGATATTTTGGTGGGGTAATGGCAGCTGGCCTGCCTGGCAATGGGTTAATGGTGTGTTTTTCTAATCTATATTTATAAATAAAGCTTTTTATTTTATCAAGAACGTTTATTGCTATCACTGCATCACATCATACAATGTGTATTTAAAATAATAAAGGTAAACACGATCAGGGACTATTCCTCAGTACAGTTAGTTACATCAATCCCTATATCAATCACTTCCTTGCATCAATCCATACTGTGAATCCATGTCCCCCTCCATTTGATAAGCAGTCAGGTCATTCAGAAGCACATTGCATGGTAATCAACCTCCCCCCAACCTCTCCCTAAGCAATGAAATCCCACCACAATCAATCAGCTCCTTTCCTCCCCCCCCCCCCACAAGCACATTCATAAAGGTACTATTCTCCCTCTTCCACTGGGCCATGTAAATCCAAAATGTGGGAGCACAAAGCATCCCTGACTTCTGTTGTCTTGGTGCATGCAGCTCCAGCTGTGGTAGGTGCACTTTCTGGCTGAGTGTACTGATTCAGTGGCCCCTTGCTGTCATAGGCCCATTCAGGGGGAAAAATGGCTCACCTCTGGCTTCAAAAAGACTGTGAAGAGCACAGCAAGTCACGGTAATGCACACAGCATTGATGACACTGGAATCGGTCTAAATATCTTTAGTGGGATTTCAGTCTGACAAAAGTACTTTCAACAGCCATTCTATACCTGCTGAGAGTGTAATTGAACCTCCTCTTGCTAGGGCCTCTGAAATCAGGGTATGGTTTCATAAGCCAAGGCAAAAGGAAGTACACCCAGGGTCCCCCAGAATAACAGTGGGGACAGTAACTCCATTTATTACAATGTCATTTGGTGGGAATAGTGTCCCAGCTTGTCCATGAGTGTAGATTTCCCATAGGTGAAAAACCCTGGCATCACACTTTTCCAATACAACCCATGTTGACATTCACAAATCAACCTCTGTGGTCCACAAGAGCCTGGAGGAGTAGTACTCTTTGTGATTTATGTACTCATGTGCTCCTTGAGGAGGGCAAACGAGTCCCACCAATCACCCCTGTGCAGTTTGGAAACCCCATCCTCTGAAACCCAGCTATTACTTCAGGAATCTCTTTAATGCCCATCTCCTTGGGGATAAAAAACACACCTGATTACCCAGTTGACTTGCCAACACCAAACTGGTTGGCAAAGGACCTGTAGAAGTCTGGGGTAGTCAGCTTCCAGACAGTTATAGCAACCCACTTTTGGACCTGCATGGCTGCTCTCATGTGGGTGTCTTTATACTGGAAGGTCAGGGCAAACTGCTCACAAATGTATCTTCCTTCATGCAAAAGCCCTGGACCCATTTCTGGCCACCCCAGATCTGTATGACAATGTGGTCCCACCAGTCTGTGCTTGTGGCCCTGCTCCAGAAGCTCCAGTCTGCGTGGGGACATCAGCAGTGATACAGAGTATCATAAACAGCTTCAGTTTGAATTTGCAAGGTTTGTGTCTTCCTCATCTTGCTCCCTCAGAAGCTCTGTCAGGTGCCTCCAGTGGGTCAGAAAATGTTCCCAAGCATATCTGCCTGTTTCCTGAAACAGGAGTGGAAAATGCAAGGGAGAGTTCTTCAAAAGGCACCTCACCTCACCCACACTGCTGGCCCTGGTAGCTGGGAAAATGTGGACCAAAATGATGCTTGCCAGGATGCGTTGGCAGGTTGTTCAAACTTCCTATAATGTACAGCGTGGACAGTCAAGTTTTCCCATGCTGCACCATAATCAAAGGGATAGAACGGCCACATTTTGAGAGGGCAAAAGGGAATCTGGGATACAGTTGGTTTGATGTGTGTCTACGTGCAGCAGTGTGGACACTAGTGCCCCAGATTCGAGCCCGGGTAGAAAATTTTTAATCTAGGGTTGACAATCAGTGTAGACGCTCAAGCCCTGGATTCTCTAACCCAGGGTCTGCTGACCCAAGTCCCACTAACCCTGGGCTTACATTGCAATGTAGACATACCCTAAGAGTCTGAGGCCTTGTCTTCGCTACAAAATTTGATTATGTTAGAACATAAGGAGGGAAAAGTTAAGATAGCCACGATATTACTGAGCAAGGATTTTGCAGTCTGTATAGACAAGGACGAACTGTGAACTGTGTCATGGTGACAAGTTATGGTAAACCTTAGCAAGTATTTGAACACAAATATAGGATAACAGTTCCTGAAGTTCAACCATGATTGGTTGACAACAATGCCTATCACAGCTTGCCCTGGTCTGCATTAAGGGCAAAATTGTGGTCTGCATCACTTTAGTTAATCTGATTCTTCATATGTGTCCTACCAATCAAATTTTGTAATGAAGACAAAGGCTTAGAGGCACTCTAACCAAAGCATGTGTGTAGGTTGTCAAAGTTACCAGGCTAACTGCATCTCAGACCCCTCCTGGTCTCTGAGTGTACCTACTCTAGGTCTCAGGCTTCTAGTGGAATCACACAGTTCTTCCACTCTCAGACTGGCCCCCATGTTGCAATCGACTGTGCATCAACTATAATTTACCACAGCAGGTTTGACTTATGCCCAGACTCTGCAATTCTGTTCCCTTTGGGACAATAACTGGTAATCAGTGACCAAACAGCTTCCTTAAAACAAAATTTTATTCATATAGCACAAAAGCATTCAGAGGAAAAATATAGCTTAAGAACAATAAACCAGACTGTACGTGTCTGGCTTTTCCCTAAGGTGTCCCTGGCCCTGGGAAAATCCAGCTTTTTAAGACTCCCTCTCCACAGTCTCGCTCTGTGTCAGTCTGTCTCCCTGGACAGTTCTGACAAGTGAACTTTTTAACTCTTTAGTGCTCTTCTGATCACCAGGCTCCCAGCTTCAGCAAAACAAGGTTTGCAACTTGTTTGAGACAGGATCCTTGAAGCTAACAGCTTGCCCCATTGTTTTTAAAGTGTATATATGGGTGTTCTTTCTTGAAAAGCCATTGTGTTGCTTTCATACACACAGGGCCGTCCTTAGGCATACGCAGCATATGCAGCTCTGTAGGGCACCATGAAAGTTGGGGCAAATTTCACGGTGCCCTAGGCAGCTGCGTGCTGCATACGTGGCAGCACCAGCCCCGGCAACCAGCCCTATCCCTTGGCCGGCCCCCCCTGCAAGGGGCAGGGCCGTCCCTAGGAGGGTGTGGGGCCCTGGACAACTCCCTCCGCCCTGCCTCTTACCCTTCCTCCCTGCTCCGCCCCCATTCCACCTCTTCCCCCAGCGACCCCGCACTCACCAGCGGCGGTGGGAAGTGGCGCAACCCAGCACCAGCCCGTTCTACTCCGCCAGCTCCCAGTCACGGCGCTCTGCTTCCTGCCGCTGGTGAGTGTGGTGAAAGGATCGCCCCCTGCACTCACTGGCGGCAGGAAGCAGAGAGACGCGGCCCCAGTCCGCTCCGCTTCCCTTTCCCCGGCCCCAGCCATAGCCATGTCACTCAGGTTGGGGAAAGGACCGCCCCTGGCTCTCACCGGCGGTGGGAAGCGGAGTGCTACGGCTGGGAGCTGGCGGAGTAGAGCGGGCTGGGGCCGGACTGCTCTGCTTCCCACTGCTGCCGGTGAGCGGGGGATCCCTTCCCCCAAACCCCCTTCCCCGAGCGATACGGCTGGGGCTGGGATGAGGGAAGTGGAGCGGCCTGCTCCCGGCCCCCCGCTAATCCCCTGGGCCACTCTGGGCCTGTGGGGCCCCCAAAAGTGGCCCCCCACAGCTCCTGCCTCCCAGACCCTGGGGTGGGGGGGAGGCCTGGGGCTGTGTAGGGCACCCAAATGGCTAGGGACGGCCCTGCATACACAGACCCCACTGAATTCACATATTATAGGCACATAAACTCTCCATTACCTCTAAGATACAACAACTTCCCCTTACCGACCAAGTCACAGTGTTAATAAAATTACATAGCATTAGTCATAACACTATTACATATCAGCTCTGCATCTGTCACATAAGTGTTTACCATTGAGTAGCATGAGGTACTACTCCCATTCTCTGCAAGCTAGGGAAAAGAGACAGGTTATCCAACTTGGAAGTCCTGCATGACAGAACAGAGCACTAGCCCTAGGTGGGCCTAGTCTGTACAGTTTAAATACTAGAGGGTTATTTTATATCGCTTGAAACATTGGTACCTACAAGTTACATCCTCTACTGCAGCAAGCTGGCATATTTAGATTTGTATTCCTCTTTGTTCTGGGGAAGCAGAATAGGCATAAGTAGTAATAGAAGAAATCTTGTCAGAAGTCCCTGGTCAACAAGTCTTTAGAATTAATAACCCTTTCCTATTAGAGATATCAAAATCTTATCTAAAGATTTCTGAATGAGAATACTCAAAATAGTGGCACCAGGACTAAATTAACTTCTTACTTTCAGGGGTGATTTTTTTTCTCTTTTTAAATTGTAGGCAGCCTCCACTCAATATTCTTGATCTACAAGGCTGCAACGCTAGGGGCAGGCTTGCCTGGAATTGCACTGACTATGACAACTTCTATCACGCTGACAGCAAATGGGCTGCAATGACCAGGGATAGCTGGTCATCAAGGGGAGCTGCGCTTCCCAGCTTAAAGGTACAGTACTTTCCCTAAATTTATAGCTAAAAATTTCAAATCGAGACTGTGGTAGTGGCAAGAAAATGATAGATGAAAGGAAGAGGCTGGCTTCTTAGGCCTGGTCTACACTAGGTGTGTGTGTGTGTGGGGGGGTCGATGTAAGATACGCAACTTCAGCTAAGGGAATAGCGTAGCTGAAATCGACGTATCTTATTTCGACTTACCGCCTGTCCTCACGGTGCGGGATCGACAGCTGCGGCTCCCCCGTCGACTCCGCTACAGCCACTTGCCCTGGTGGAGTTCCGGAGTCGACGGGAGTGTTCAGGGATCGATATATCACGTCTAGACAAGACACGATATATCGATCCCCGATAGATCGATCGCTACCCGCCGATCCGGCGGGTAGTCTGGACATAACCCTTAGAGTTGTGGAGTTTGGTCCTGGTGCTGTAGAGCTTGGCAGTGCTTTTTAATTGAGGAACAATTTTCTGTCTGGGGAATCATATACTCTGTTCTAGAAGAAAGTTTAGCTAAGTAAACATGCTTAAAACTAAAGTGATCAGCATCAGCAGGCCAGTCCCTATAGAGGTTTTTAGGGCCTATATAGAATCTCAAACAACAGGTCTTAGCACCTGTAGTGTATAGTATTATAGAAACACAGGAATAGTTGTAGCACTAATAGTCGCCAAAGCATTACTGGTTTGGTAGTGTAGTGATAACTAAACAAATACCAAGAGGAGATTAACTGTCTAGGCGTTTTTGTGTGCATGCGCACACACTCCTAGGCCACAGAGGTTTAATAGTAAAATAAAACTGCCCAACAGTTCATATCTGAAAAGAAATGGTTATAGGCATTGTTGGAATTCAGCTCCAGAATGGGGACCCACTCTCTCGTTGCTCAGATACCAGCTCCAGTCCTCTTTCCATATAATTCAAGTTGGATACCCCAATCACCTCATCACTCTGTGGTAGGGGAAAGGCCATGAAAACAAAACTACTCATGAATCCATTCTTCTCCAGCTGAAAACAGTTCTCACTCCATCCGTAACAGGGCAACAGATTGCTCTCTGTATGGGAACCTCTTCGCTCATAGAAGGAACAATGGAGCTTTCCTTCTGTCATAAAGGCTTTTTTAGCAGATCACCATGGGATCATTATAACTCCAAAATTCAGTTTATAGGAGACTGCATTTATTTTTAAAAGCTCGAGATAGTCACTCATAAGCTCGCTAGTGCTGTCTTGATCTTGAGGGCTCTCTGGACAACATGCAGTTCATACTTGTAATTCGTAGACTGTCTTAGTCCTGGGATTGTGCCAAAACAGAAGATTGACTGTGACATATTACGAGGGTAGTTTTTCAGCATGTGGATTACTAGTATGTGGCAATTAAGCTAATTTTATGTGGGAACAGCAGTATCATAAGGTCAGAGTCTTGTGCTTTGTTTACCAATCCACCCAGCTGCCTTTTCCCACATCTAAAATCCTGGCTTTCATTTTTAGTTTCACTCCATTGCTTTTCAATTGTGTATATACAGAAAACAGAATAGCAAGAATATATTAATCCATCACTGGTTGTTGAACTGACTTCATCCTACCTATATTTTATCATGTCTCCTGTACTGGAGGGAAAAGCTATTCTTTAAAACACTATTTTTCTTTGTTTTACACCAGAGTTAGCATATAGTCCACAGTAGTTCTATCAATTGCAGCCCACTGGGGTAAAAATAAAAATAATAAAAAACTAGTGGCCTTCAATAAATAAGTAGATAAGGTACATCACCACCAGCTTTGTAATTCCAGTTGCCATTTATTTCATGGAATATAAATCTTAAACCAGGTATCTGCCTCTGGTATTAGGATTATTTTGTTTCAGGATACATTTTTTAAACAAATCCTGAATTTTGTTGGCAAGTATCAAATCATGGAATTGAGGTTAATAGTGAAAAATTACATCCCCAAGCCTTGACTGCCTTAATCTATTTTGAATACCCTATCAGTTTTATTACTCATTGTCAGTCTCAGAGTCTACGTTTTTTATTTACAGATGTACACGCCCTCTCCTACTTTCTGACCCTTCTGCTTGGGTGTTGCATGTGTACTGATCTATAGCTCCTGTTGATACCATTCAATTTATGCTCCCGCTTCTTGTCCAACTGCTGATATCCTGTCCCAGCCTCAACCCCTCATTCATTCATAAAATGTACCCTAAAATAACATTATAAAGATTCATAGAAGATTAGGGTTAGAAGAGACCTCAGGAGGTCATCTAGTCCAATCCCCTGCTCAAAGCTGGACCAACCCCAACTAAATCATCTCAGCCAGGGCTTTGTCATTCCGGGCCTTAAAAATCTCTAAGGATGGATTCCACCACTTCCCTAGGTAACCCATTCCAGTGCTCCACCACCCTCCTAGTGAAATAGTTTTTCCTAATATTCAACCTAGATATCCCCCACTGCAACTTGAGACCATTGCTCCTTGTTCTGTTATCTGCCACCACTGAGAACAGCTGAGCTCCATCCTCTTTGGAACCCCCCCTTCAGGTAGTTGAAGGCTGCTATCAAATCCCCCCTCACTCTTCTTTTCTGCAGACTAAACAAGCCTAGTTCCCTCAGCCTCTCCTCGTAAGTCATGTGCCCCAGCCCCCTGATCATTTTCCTTGCCCTCCACTGGACTCTCTCCAATTTGTCCACATCCTTTCTGTAATGGGGGGGCCCCAACACAGGACGCAATACTCCAGATGTGGCCTCATCAGTGATGAATAGAGGGGAATAATCACTTCCCTCCATCTCCTGGCAATGCGACTAATGCAGCCCAATATGCCGTTAACCTTCTTGGCAACAAGGACACACTGTTGACTCATATCCAGCTTCTCGTCCACTGTAATACCCAGGTCCTTTTCTGCAGAACTGCCGAATTGTTAGGGTCAATGCAATATCTAGTGTTCTCAGCCTTATTGATTAAGTCACAAGTAAAGATCCATTTTATGGACTCATCCTAAACCTAGGTAGAAGTTTTCACTCAACAGGAGATAGCCACATAATTCAGCACAAATGGTGCTCTGGTTAAGGCCTAGACCAACAAGGGAAAATGCAAGTCAGGATCACAACCCAGAGGCACAGCTGTGCAAGTGTTCTCTGCATGCTACTAGGCCTTCAGTCTCATGAGCACCAAATTCTGTTTACCTTGAAAAGGTCACTGTTTTGGTTAGAGTCCTATGTAAAGGACAGGCTATGCAGTTCACCGCAAAGTGAGTGAGTGTGAAATCATAGTGACAATAGAGTAAAACAAAGTTGTATTCACTGAATGTGCCTGTACGGGACAGAGCTTGGTACCACACCAAGCACTGTAGGAGATTCCAGATATATGTCAAAAGGCTACAAAGTTTACAGTTACTGGTTCAAAATAAAAGAAACTGAAGCCATTTCAGGGAGATGCACAGTGAGGAGAACTTGATGCCAGGAGTTATTTTTCTTGTCCCCTTCAGCCTGAGATATTACTAATCTTTATGGAGTTCAAACTGAAGATGAGATGAATGGTTATAAAGATACAAACCAGACTGTACCTCAGCTCTATTCCCAAACATAAGGGTGCAAAAAAAATTGTTTCATTAATCCCCTCTCTTCTCCTTGTATGTAATGATTGGCTGCAAGGCCAACAGATCCAGTTGCTTCTACAGTTTCTCCATTCAAATCTCATGCTGCTCTGAGACCTCCAGACTGGAGAGTTGCTTGGTGCACTCTGGACAGTATCCAGCTTGGAAGCTTTAGAAAGATGATGGATTTGGCATAAAAAAAACTGCCCCAAAACAACTGGAAATCTGGTGAAGTCTGTGATTGTTCACGCACATTAAAAAAAAAAAAAAAAAAAAAAATAAAGTACAGAAAATTGAGTGAAGCACAAAAATACAAATACAGAACCTCAGGCTCTTAGGGCACTTGGCACATGGACAAGTATAAAATAGTTTTGTTTTTAAAATAAAGTCATATAGATGTTATGAAAAGCCTTATGTTATGAAAGAGTAAGGAGTGAACCTGGAAACAGCCACAGGCCTATGTGAGATCTATTGAATTAAGAGATAACTAGTTCCTCCACAGAACCTAATTAGCGAGGGCATTCGGAACATTCGTGTTCACTCAATTTTCATTTCTGCTCACAGATCACTTTTAAGGTATCAGCATTTGTCTGCGTATAAATGGAGAGGGGGCATCTATAGATTTGAGTAGAGTTTAGGGAACATAAGCCCTCGAACCTTGTGAATACTGTCTATTACAGTGGTTCCCAAACTGGAGTTCATGAACCCTGAGGGTTCACGAAATGTTACAGGGGGTTCTCGGAAAAAAATTCCCTAATGGCGAACAAAGCTGTCCCTAGGGACCCTGGGCAGCACGGGGCCAGCAGCACGGAGCCACTGGACTTCCATGAGCTAAGCAGATCAAAGCAAGCATATCTATCACACTGAAGAGATTTAAACTTCAAGACTCCTTATAAGAAATGGAAAGGGAGGTGGTATTTTTTGCTGTTTTTAAAATTAAATAGGCAGCTGGTATTTTTTTTGTTTTTAATTATTATGAAGAACAAGCTTAAGCTTTGTTGTAATGTGCATTGTTTGCCTGGACTGCTCAAGACCTGAATGCTTGTGTAGGAGGAACTCTGGAGTTGGCTTCTTAAATACCTTCATGATGTTTCACATCTGATACTCCTTGATGAAACATAGGAGCCTTGTCTTATAACAGGCTTATTCGAAGTGATACAAGCTACAAAAGTGAGATATTGGAAGAGAGTGTCACCATTTTCATAATGTAATAAAAATACTGTAATGATAAATAATAATAAATAGTGTGTAATATGCAAGTCATAAAAACAAATTTTATATTTCCCAGATCACTGCTTTTATAATTTATACTCAGATAAAGGAGAAAATCCCTGGAAATATTCATTTTTAGGAGGGGGTTCACGAGACTTGACATTTTAGTGAAAGGGGTTCACAGGTTGTTGAAGTTTGGGAACCACTGGTCTATTACAATGTCATATCTGCTGCTGCACTACTGATAATGGTACTAGCCAACTGTACCCATCAATGCTTTATCCACCAGAAGCAGATAAACATTTCTAAGAAGATATTTAAAAGGGGGAAAAAAGCAAGACAATTTAAACTGAATTCAAAAAGTTTATTGCACCAAATGTTGCAAAGAAATAGACCAAAATTATACTGTACATAAACAGCAGTAAGAAAAAAATTTCCACACAGTTTGATACTGATACCCATTCAGTCAATCCTAAAAAAAGGAAATCCTCTCATAAAACATGCAATAGCAACACAATTAGATTTGCTTCTAGTATGGATAACCAGTTATGTATGTCATTTTAGTCCATTTAACTGGAGTAGCTAATGTATAGTATATAATTGGCAGTTTAGACTCAATTCTGATTGGAGTCCTTTTAAGCCAAGAGCGGAGGTTGGGGAGAGGGAAGCTTGCTTTAGATAGTGACCAAGTTGGGTCACCTTTACATACAACAGTTTGGTGTTTTGAAAAAGGGCTTTTCACTTTCAAGAGTGAAAATATACAAGCAAAACAACTTATTAATTATTTTGTTCTCCAAATTATAGCTATGAAACACACAATTAAAAAGTATATATTCATACATTTGAGGCAGAAGAACTATAGTTTAGATTCATTAATAATTTAGGAAGCTATAAACTAGATTAAAATGTTTAGCTCTTATTGAAACTCTTTAGATTAAAAGACTTTAATTATATGCAGTCCTATAGCTTAGTGTTCACCTGTATTGGCATTTCTCCCCCAGGTCTGTAAAAGTTTAATTTAATCTGAAGAGTGTACATTCTTTACATTGGAATGTGTAAACTGCAGTTCTGTAGGGTTTTGAAAGATTACTCAGCCTCACTTGAAAACCAAGAAAAATATGTATTAAGAAGTTTACAAAAAATTTATAATACTGATAAAAATAAAAAAGCTTTGGAATCTTGAAGATTTAAGCTACATTTTTATTTCACTAAGTTTTAAACATTTTTCCTGTACATTCATATCACTTTTCATTCTATTAAAAAAATAAAACAAACATGCTATAAAGATGTCTAACACAACAACATTTGTACATACTTACTGCTCTGTCATGCCCAACCAGCAAGATGCTACAAAAATGTTCAACAGGTAAGCTTTACAAAGTTGAAGAGCCCTAAAGGTAGTATCCTGTCAATTGAGGTAGTATATTTGGTGGGAGGGAGAAATATTTAAGTTTCTTTAAACTAAAGCCACCATTTTTTTAAAATTAAGAATTATACAAACCTTAATTTTAGAAATCAATTGAGACTAAAAATAGGGCAGTCTCGTGTAATTTGTGAAGAGCAGCAAAGTGTTATATAAAAGGCAATAACTATACTGTAAAGTTTTTATATTGGGCTGAGGAAAAGTTGATTGCATTTGAATCATCAATTCATACATCTCCTTAAATTAACGTACAATTTTATCAAACAGCAGCATTTGTTGGGGGTAAGTGGTAAATTAAGGATTTCTGATCAAGGTTCTAATCCTGCAACATGCTGTGTGCAAGTTGACTTGCCTTCAATGGGGCTCCATGTGGATACAGAGGTCCGCTTGCAGGCATCTCTCTGCAAGTCAGTTCAGACGGAAGCAAGACAAGCCATTTTTTGTTGAACATAAACAGGAACTAGACAAACTAAATTACTATGAAAAAAACTGCAGGGCATGAAGTAATGAGAATGCATAAAATACAGAATTCTTGCATACTTACAAGGAAAGTCATTACACGCACCTACACACTTACTAAGCCGAGAGGGGAAGTTTGACAACAGGTGCACTTGCTATGTCATTTAGTTTCAAGCAAACCATGGAGTGGAGGTCAAAGCAGCTCAGGGGAACCAAATCAGGGCAAGCAGATTTCTTCATGTATCAGCAATAAGAGATAACCCAAACCTCAGGAAGACTGTAGCCACTCTGAAGAACATATTGGGGAAAAAGGATTAATTGTCTACAGTGCAATTAAACACCCATGACTGGCCCAGGTCAGCTGATTCATGCTCATGGGGCTTGGGCTGCGCGGCTATAAAATTGCAGTGTAGACATTTGGGCGTGGGGTGAAGCACAGGCTCTGGGACCCCATGAGGAGGAAGTGTCCCACAGTCCATGCTCCAGCCCAAGCCTGAAAGTCTACACTGCAATTTTATAGACCTGCAGCCTGAGTTAGCTGACACGGCCAATCCCTGGGTGTTTCATTGCTGTGTAGACAAACTCTGAAAGTACTATGCAAAAGGAGACTCCTGGAATGTTGGATTGGAGAACCCAGATCTTAAATAATCTTATCTGTTTAGAAATCATACCTGGAAATTAAGAGTCCTTCAACTTGGACACAAACCTTCTGCACAAAAATTTCTCATGGTAAATCTACACATTCCTCTCAGAGAGAGAGCGAGAGAGACAGAGACAGACTGACTAACAAGATTAAGGGCAATTCTCTGTCACATTTAGAACAAAATGAAAATCCCCGTAATACTCACCTTTTCTCACTTTAATTATTGAAGATTCTCTTTAGAAAACCCAATTATCAGGGCAGTATGAACTGAAACTCTGTACTTAAATGGGTCCCTACAATGCTGGGAATTCTGGAATCACCAGCAAGGATGGTTCAGTGAGCCAATTAATAAATCCTAGCAGGCAGGAATGATTCTAGTAGGAAGAGTTCATGTTTCTAAACAAGTATTTAGACAGCTTGGTATCAAATGCCCAAAGTACCCAATACTACTCATGTCTGTTTCCACAGAATGTTTGATAGTTTAACACTCTGTTTGGGTGGGTTCCTTGCCTCTAGCTTTCTTTCTTTGAAAATAATGTTTTTATTTTCTTTTGCCCTTTCTTGGTCTAAATAGTTTCATATGCTGCTCAATAGTGTTCAATGAAAAAAGTAACGTTGTACCTTGCTGTGTATACATTGTATGTAAATAGTAAAGTTTGTGCCTGTGAGCAGAGAATTTTAGATAATTGTATACTATTATATGGAACAATATAGAGACTGGTGCTATGAACTATTTGACCTAATGGGCAAGTTTCTTCCTCAAAGCAGTTAGTCCTTAATAGATTAGAAGGCACTGAGATGATAGTGCAAAAGTTCTGTAGAATCATAGTGGATGTTCATGAATGTTCATTATTAATAAATCATGATGTCCAGGCTTGTCATTGTCCTCTTTGTTTCACTTAAAACAGCCCCTACTTTCAGTGTGAATAAAAAGTCAACTCCAAATAGTAGCAATGCATTTGACCAGTCTATTTTTTTTTTTTAAATAAACTTTTGTTGAGTTTATGCCAATTGGTTGGTGTATGTGCGCACACACACACAGTAACACATTTGGTAACATATTGTACGTTAGCTTGTCAAACGGAAATATCTTAGATTGCAATATTGGATTCCATTAAGACTTAGGACCAATTCCCATTTTTACAGGTCATACAGAAACTCAAACATCTATTAATGTTGTAAATGCAACAATGTAAACTTGTAGTAGAAATTCTATAAGGCTTTCTAAAAAAATCCTCCTCTCTCTCAAAAAGCCTTCTTCATACTAATGTTGGGGTGGCACTAATTATAATCCGAGCTCATTCTATTTTTTTCAATCAATAAAACTAGAAGCAGCTGCAGCTTCCTTTTATCCTAAAAAAAAAAAAAAAAAAAAAGGAAAAAAGAAAGAAACAAACCTCACACATGCCACATAACTCAGCTGCTGAGTCAAAGTTTCTTGTTTTGAGCTGGCCACTACTACAATACAAAAGGATGTTTGTGTTCTGCAAAACTTCATGTCCATCCAAACACCTCTGTATAGGAATGCTACATACATAGTTTACAACTCCAGCTCTGCAACCAAAGAAGCACACAAAATACCATGCGATCACAAGTGCAGTATTAGAAGAACCATCCTATTCCACCTGTTCTTTTTACTGCCACCTCATGGGTTTTATTAGCAGTGTTTTCTGCTAACAGTTCAGTGTTCGCTGTAGTGTTTACTTTTGTCATTGAAAAAGACCGCAAGGATGCATTCACCTTCACGATTCGTTAACTCAGAGGCGAGTGTAAAAAAAACCAACCTGAATGCCTTTTACATTATGTAAACTGAAGTCTTTAGATAAAGTGTCCAGCTGAAAGTAGAATCAAAAGGTGTTGGAATGCACTGCCATCACCTGCTCCCCTTTACCGGTACTTGGCACGTCTGTTCTTCATTCAAGATTCCTGTAGTTTGTTTAGGGAATGACTATCCTGAGATTTTAACTTATAAGAGTATTTGAGCAACATACGGGGAGTGAGTGCTTGCGATAGCAGCCAACAAAGGCAAGTCATTGGATTCAATCCTAGAAGTTTAAGAAAAGGAAGAAGGCTTTTAAATATATATCTATCCACCTTTTACCGGAAAAAACAAAAAACAAACAAACGTTTCCCCCTCTCTCTCCCACCTTCCTAATCCACACCAGAAATAATTGGAGGTCACTCCCTATATCACTGGTGATTTAACAGGCTGAAGTGAGGTCTCTTATCATTAAGGGTTCATTATTTTTATTATTAATTGACCATTCATAGCATACCAATAAATGTACAGTAGTATATTTTCATTTGTAGATTTTTACAAAATAAGAGATCAGTGTTATCTTGTGTCATGCATTATCTTTGCTTGCTTTTAAATTCTTCACTAATTCGCAAAATTCAGTTTGCAGCTTCTTCCAAGCCATTAGTGTGAAATAATCAGGTTCTACTGCATTAGTACCACACTAACATCAGTTTGAAGAAAATAGTCAGTTTTTCACAAGTGTTATATATAATCAAAATCAGACAGGCTCAGTGTTTCAGCACCACAACAGCTTTGCACCTCCTGAGACAGAGGTTCATGTTCTTAGCACTCCAGGTAAAAAGTTAAAATGTATTCACCCAGGCTCTACAAAACTCAAGATTCCACAAATTGAGACTATGGCCATAATAAACAATTTAACATTCCAAAGGCATATTGCATCAAAGCCTCAGTAGATGTTTTTGACAACAGATCCTGATCTGAACAGCATTACAGCTGAAGTTGCTTGACAAGAACACATACCCACACTGCAATCAAAGCAGGAGTAGAAAAAGCACGGCCCTGTCAGTTTCAAGTCACTTCAGCTATGGCGTTCAGACCAGGATATGAGATTTGATGAGAAACAGAATGGAACACCTCATATAGCTGGGGGGAGGGAAAGTTAAAGAACAGGGAAAGCAAAGAGTAAAAGAAAGGAAGTGTGACTTAGTGGCTAGAAAACTGGACTGGGACTCAGGAGACCAGATTTCTATTCCTAGTTCTGACACTGGCATGGTGGGTGACCTTGGACAATTCCCATAACCTCTATGCTTATGTTTCCCCATCTATAAAATGAGGATAATGACATGGCCTCCTTTGTAAAGTGCTTTGAGATCTACAGATGAAGAGTGCTATGTAAGAGCTAAATATTACTATTATTAAAACACTAAGAAATAGCCAGAGAAATTGCAAGCTCTTTTGTTCTGTGTTTGTACAGCACGCAGCACAATGGGGTCCTTGTCTATGATTAGGTTCCTAGGTGCTACAGTAATACAAATAATGAAAAACAATAAATGTAGGATTGACAGAGGGAGAAAGACAGAAGAAAAAATGGACACAGTCTCTTCATTTGGCTGTTGGACAAGAGGAATACAGTGAATGTACAGAAAGGCTAAAAAGTGAACAACTGAGAAAAACTTCAAAGAAAACCAAGTCATGCACCTTAGTGACTCTGAGTTACTGTACATAACTGATTAAAAAAAACAAACCCCAAATGTCACACATGATTAACAGCAAGAAGGCTAGCATGCATTTTTAACAGTTAAAGCTAATTAGTATCAGAACTGATTTCTATCTTATTTCTGAAGATGGGCTTTTAAATTATTGTAGAGAACAAAATCAGTGGGAAAGGGGAGTGGAGAACACAAGCCAGTCTGACCAGCACACTGAGACCAAACTGTGTGTGTTTGGTCTTCAGGATGTAGACAGGTGCACGTGTAAAGGCTGCATGTAAAGTGAGTAAAACACACTATTATGTATAGTTGCTGAAAGGAGAACACCCGTTCGTGTCCCCACACCTGCCTTTTGTATCCAGAACAATGAATACTCCTGACCCAAAAAACAAAACAAAAACAAAAAAACCCCCAACACCCCAACATTTGGAGGCACTGCTTCTGCCCACCCTGAAACTTTGATACAAAAGGGGAAAAAAGATCGGATTGACCGATAACAGAATGGGACTTTGCCGGTTTGCTCATGAAAAAAAAGGTTAATTTTTCTTCAAGAAAATAAGGACCAGCTATGGTTCTTGATGCTAAATTTTAAACAGTTCAATTTGACTTCCAGATAGCTCAGTGGCACACATTTTCACACGTTATTTAGCATCTCTCTCATATAAAAGCCTAGAGGGTAGTGAGAAGCAAGCCTACTCACTGAACAGTGGGGTAGCATTTGAACTTCAAGGGAGTTTGGTCAATCTTGCCAGCAGTTTATAGCAGCTCTAAAGTCTTACTCACCCCAATACAATTCCTAGCTCTTTTACATGAACTCTTGTATGTCCTCGCAGGTATTCCGAAAGCATTTTGCTTTTGAGGTACATCTCCTGTAGCCTATCCTCAAGATGCATTATGCACTGTAAAAAACACACCAGAAATTTCAAGAATCGATTTAGCTTTCATGTGAAATCATTGTAAATGTGTAAACTCATAATTTTAGCTATTATACCAGGAGGCATGATGTAAGTTTAGTGTAACTTAAACCCCCCAAAAGAATAGGCATAGTGCTCTTTGCAAGTGGCCAACACAATCATAGCAAAACGGATCATTTTTCAGAGATTTGGGTCAGGCTATCTTTCCTGGCTAGCACTTTTGTTGCAGTCAACCAGCCATATCCAACTCCCACTGTAGTCAATGACAGTCTTTTCACTAACTTAAATAAAAGCTGGATCTGACCCAAAGACATTCAAGGCATCTAATTAAAACTGAAACCTGAAGACTTTGACTAGGCCATCTTTATTACAAGTCACTACTGTTTTTCTGAAAGATACAACTTAAATAGCTGAATCTAAAATTGGAACTTTATAGCTCTGCAGAATTGCCATTCTTGAAGAAACTAAGAATTATAAAAAATAGCACTTTCAATTTTATTTTATATTTGCAATAAAGTGTGGGAAGACAGTGACGTGGGCTGGAGTGACAGGTTCTTTTGTTCATTAATTTATTTAAAAATCTCATTTATGAACCCCTTGTAGAGGTTTTGCAGTACTAGTGCTAAAGGGTTTTAATATTGGTTCAATGGTGTTTAATAACTAAATACTAGTTGTCAAATGGTAAAAGTTGAAGTTAAATTGGTATTTCAATAATTAGACTTTTAAAGATCACATTGTCCATTAACTAAATATGCTAGAAGTTCATATGCTTTTTATAGATTTGAGAGAGAATTTAAGTGTGAGAGCAATTATCATGCAAGAGAATAGGTGAAATCCCAGGTGCTATTGCAGTCAGAGGCAAAACTACCAGGGGGCCAAAATTACACCCAATATTTTTAGTGCTAGAATATGAACTGGCAAGACACTTTATTGCATATTTTGGTATGGGACACAGGATGTGTATTAAATTTGATACATCATCTCTCTGCAGCAAAGACCAGTCCACCAAAATCAAACTAATTCAGCTCTGCATGCTCCTAGAGATGAAGGCAAGCAGCGTACGCAGTAAGTCACATTGCAGAGTACATCTGACAGGAGGAGGCAGCAATTAGACACGCATCAGGAGCATGCAACTTTAGGTCACATTAAGTATATTTCTCAAGTTTAAGGAGTAAAAAACCCTGCATTTGTTAAAGCATATGGAATTCTTAACACTGTCCTAGAAGTTTGAATTTCCTTTTGTATTTTAATGTACAACAAATTTTGCTAATTAAAGTCTAAGACAGAAGAGAGCTGTGCTTGGTAGGTAAGATAACATTATTTTGATGTTCTTTAACAGCATAAATAAATATTTGAACAATCATTCTTTCAGTTCATAATGGTTCTTATATACTTGAGAACAGATAATGGACCAACTGTTTAATACTTTGGGTAGTAGGAAAAGGAGATACCATCTCACGACACAGTGCTAGCTAAGGTGAATTGACAACAGCTTGACTTAACATTTTCACTAAATACCCACATCACAGGCGAGGATCAGAACATGGTATGAGCTAGGATAACACATTCTCCATGCACCCTCAAATGCAAAGGGAATCCATTAATGCAGTGGTTCTCAACCAGGGGTATGGGTACCCTTGGGGATACACAGAGGTCTTGTTTATACTGCTCTATACACTGAAATGTAAGTACAATATATCTATTCCAATTGATTTTATAATTATATAGTAAAAATGAGAAAGTAAGCAATTTTTCCGTGATCATGTGCTGTGACACTTGTATTTTTACATCTGATTTTGTAAGCAAGTATTTTTTAAGTGAGGCGTAACTTGGGGGTACTCAAGACTAATCAGACTCCTGAAAGGGGTACAGTAGTCCGAAAAGGTTGAGAGCCACTGCATTGTGCATCCTCAATAGGCTGGCTTAGGGATAGACATCCATATAAGTAGGTGTACACTAGGAATTAATTCCATAAACTCTTGTCATCTCCTGAAATTTGCATTTCCACACTTTACCTTCTCAGTCCTTATATCATTAATGTTATATGGGATTAAGAATTTTCTGAAAGTAAAGAATATGGATGGTAGGTAAAGAGAAGTGTTTACCTCTCCGTTACACTCCATTCTAAAGGAGATTCAGCAGCGTCACACACTCCTATATGGTAACGTTTACAAATAGAACACTTCCATTCACTGAATGCCAGCTAAAAATCAGAAGATACTTAGAAATTTTTAATTTGATGTGTGGGTACACCAGACAAATCCCTTTCATTCTTGATGGCTGAAGAGTTCAGGCTCATCATGCCTACAGAGGCATGAGAAATGAAGTGGAATTTTTCAAATTTTCCTTATGACTTGTACCATTAAATGAGTGAAAAATTATTCACAAGTCAGCTTTCAATATCAAAGATATTGACTCAAACTGGGATATAAAAGTTTTGGGTGAGATTTCTTTTTTTCTTTTTAAAAAGGTGCATTTAAGTAGCATCTATGCCGATTTTAGTTTGTTCTTTCCACTAACCATGGACATACTCCAATAGGTGGGCTTTAATATGGTCACAAATCTTGACGTACCACAATGAGCACACCATTGACCTGTGTTGCCTATAGCTCAGAGCTGTTCTCTGTTTTGTACCATACAAAACACAGTCTGTTGATCTAAACAATGGGTGGGTGGCTCAGAAGAAAAACTGACAAGAGAGTCAGTCTGCTAAGACACAAATTTAGCAGCATTATGTTTATCGTTGGCAGGGGTTCTGTGGGAAAATAGTATGTGATCATGTAATTCAAGACTGTAGTATAATGCATACACACAAGGGGTCTGAATTAAGGCTGAACAGGCAACCTTAATTCTGGCATTTACTAACTTCTGAGTCCTTGACTTTGCAACCTTAATGTTCTTTTAATACAGTTTTAGATGTGTAATGTATCTGTAGGTGGGCTGCACTGTGCATGTTTAGTATATTTACTAAATTGTTTCACTGTAATTGAAATCAGGCAGGTAATACCTGAAGGCCCTAGCATAAGAAATTTAGCACACATGACTGAACAATTCTTATTAGCCACAGTTGTTCATAAAGAAATACTTACAAAGTCAGCTGGGAGGTGGAGTTTGTAAAGCTGTAAAATAGACTGCAGCAAATTGGACACTTGACTGGAGACTAAGACATCTTTGCCTAGCTTCATACTGTCCATCAGCCTTCTCTGGCTTGTAGCCACCTGTACATTCCATTTATCCGTATCGGCAATAATACAGACTGCTTCTGCTATGGGCTCATCTAGTACTGGATGCTGTAATAGGTACAAAACAAGAACACTAGCTATTCAAAACATTTTCAACTGGTGTTCACAACTGAGACTAAAAGGCTTCATTAGCACTTAAGTTTTGCGGGGGAGGGGTGGAATGATAAAGTGGGAAGAGTGTTTCAAAGAAGTGAGACCAAACATTTGTTTTTGTCTAACAACAAAGTTTTTATAAAAATAACGTGAGAACTGTGGAGAATTTGGATTGGATTTTGTTATGGTGAAATAACTAACAAGACAAACTTGATTTGGGGCCAAAGTAAAAATACGCAAGTCAGATGTGTTGATTTTTTTTCTTTTAAAAAAAGATGGGTGTGAAAGAGACAGCTATATACTAAGTGCAAATTTATTTATACAAAAGGAATCCCCAGCTCCCATATTAGACCAGCTTTAGTGCTGCTTTCTCTTACAGGGGAGGCATAAAGGGTTAGACTGGGGGCTAAAGCTGCGGCCTGTGTGTTTCAAAGACAAATTTCTGTTCTGTAAGTGTGGAAAAAATTGCAATTTCATTGCTCAATTTAAAACACTCCATTAGAGAAGCACGGTTCTTTTTACTGCTTACTTCCTGCACTGCTACAGATAGCTAAAAGCACTTAATGTCTGCAACTAGGGCTTGTTAATCTTTAGTCAGCATTTACTGTGCAACTATAAATGTTAATTTAGTGATAGATCAGTTACAATAAATTACTTGTTTTGAACGTACAAAGAGAGTAAAAATCAGACATTTTAGACATGGTCTAACACACAATGAAGCTTGTACTTATGGCCAACTAATCTGCACTCAGTCATCTGTGCTAATGACTGGCAAAATCTCCGTCCCTACAAGATTTCTCATCTCCATAGTAACATGTACTGTAGTAGGTGGTAACTGCATTAACAAGCTTCCAGGCACCTGCAGACCATCTTAGTTGTGTACACTGCAATGCAGTCAGCCTGTTAAGGTGACTGAAAAGGGAAGCACTTCAATATTATATTCTTCCTATTGTAAAGAATAATCCTGTTAAACTTTTCAAGTTGTAAGTAGAGAATTAGATATTTCCCTCCCCCCCCCATTTATGTTTGCATTATAAGATTTATACAGTACAAATGAAAGAGCACATGTGAAAGAGGTGTGTGTGTGTGTGTGTGTGTGTGTGTGTACTGTCACATGTTCTAAGAGTCAAGAAGTGTGAAGTCTCCATATTGGTCACTAACAACTGGTTTTATTGAACAGTAGCTATCCTCTATCTTTTCCCCATCCAGAAAATGTTCTCAGTAAGATCATATCATTCCTACTATTAGAGGTCAGTGGCTCTGAAAAAATGTAGGGAAACCTACATGCACTGCATGAAGCAGATCTGTTGGTAACCACTGCTTGAGTTTTTCATCATTACTTATTCCATGCAGTACCAGATCAGGCATGTATGTGGGACAGTAACCACCGAGAAGTGACCTTCCAAAGTTTTTCACACTTGGACTGCTGATTATGTTGGATCTGAAACAGAAGAATATGAAGCCCATTCAAAAGCCAAGAGCATAGCCACCCTTCAGATATCTCTCCCCACTCCTCCTATAGGCACAATAAGTATGGTGAACTTGTCAGCATAATAGACTTGTCACAAGATCTTCAAATACATGAAACTGATGCAATTCTTATCTGACAGGCTACATTTAGATGCTGTTGAGAGACCTGACATTAACTAGCCCTCAGGTTTACTCTGTGCCTGGATCTGTAGCCTGTTTAAATTTACATAGCAAGTCCTCTGGCATTTAAAATTAAGCAGTACTAAATGAAGCCACACAAGGAAAAAAGAAACAATGAAGCAGAGTTAATATTGGTGTACCTAAACATTCCCTGACTAATTTTAAACAGTTCAAAACATTTTAGTTTTCTAGATTTTAAGAAAAGAAGACAAGTCTGCAACTGTTAGGCCTTGTGGAATACATAAGCTCCCTGTTTTGCAGCTAGTTGGCTTGCTGAGCTCGAGAGTTCATTGCTTGGTTCAGTGAACACTTAACTAAATGCATATGCAGTCTCCAGCAAAGCAAAGGCATCCGTCTTGAATCATAATTATGCTTGCATTAAATTTTAGACTTCATCCGTGTACCAAAAAGTGTGATTAGAATTTTTCTACTCTCCCTAAACTCAAAAGGATGAGAAAAGTATTTTGCTCAAACTTTCACAGATGTTCACCTTCTGCCAGAGGACAAACATGGAACATTTCAGCCTTAAGGGAACAGTTTTCAAGACCCTAAACAATAATAAAGCCCAAATAACTGGCTGAGTGAAGTTCATAGAGCTCTGCCTGGTCACAATGGCTCTCCTGCACTGTTCAGAACTTAAATAGTAAAAGATGTATGTGGGGGATGGAGATGTTATAATGTAAATTTAATAGCAACTTCTAGCAAATATTAAAAGTAACTTTAATGTAAAGTACTCCAGGTCAGTCTTAGGAGGTTTATTTTGTTTGTTTTTGTTTTTAAATAAATGAATTTAAATGTTCATGCTGGGTAGACAGTGAAGTTTTCAATTCAAAGCAAAGGCAGTAACTATGCACACTCCCTACCCCACCAGCATGTGTCTTAACCCTGCTGAAGGACCAGAAATCTCTGACAAAAAAGGCCCTGTCAAATAAACAACTCTTTTGGCAGACAGTCAGTGTATCATTCTACTCAATCTCTGCCTTTTGCTGAGACTGCCAACAAGGGACACAGTTGCAACAGCAATTTTTACAGTACAGACACATCAGCAAGAAACTGAGTTGAGACCCCATGCATTTCACAGACCACTGAACAGCTCTTGGGTAGCAACAGCGTTTGACCCCAGTTGGCACAAGATTCACTCAAATACATTCTTTACCTTGGTAAAGGAAGTTCTACTTCTGTAAATTCTTCATGCCTATTGTTGACATGGCCTCGAGGGTGTAGATCAGAGATACATGAAGCACCATCGTCGTCGCTGTCTCCAAGTGCACTATCTGAACTCTCATTCCTAGGAATATCCCCTTCGATTCGGAAGGAGATTTTCCTTCCAGCATCCCCATAGGGGACATCTTCAGTGACTACTTGGCCAGAGTCCTGTACGTCAGAACTTGTTTTAACAGAGTCAAGTGAATGGCCCTCCCCATTCTTGGAGCACAGGGTTCTAGCTTCCTCTGAGATTTCTGTTTTTACAGTTTCTATTTTGTTATCAGATGGCTTAAGTGGTTCATCTGACAAGCCACACAGAGTAGAAGTATTTGCTACATTCATTTCAATTTTATTACCCTCAGCAAAATATTCATCAAATATACTCGCACTCGCTTCACATGACGGAATTTGTGCATAACAGATATTACGCCTAATGTGTAATGGGTTAAGGGAGGCTTTGGAAGTTTCTTGTTGGCTCTGGGAAGTTTCTGCAGGCACATTTGGTGGACTTGAAATACAGCTTGCTACCTGTAGATTTTTTTTGAATGCCCTAAAATTTTCATCCATGTCCCTCTTGCGAGTTTCTAAATCAGACTCTGGCGATGTAGAACTTCCAATCTGGAAGGTGACCCTTTCTAAATTAGGACTCCTATCAACAAACCTCTCAGGACACGGTACAGCAGATGACCTGTCAGATGGCTTTTCTGCCACTTCACTCGTGGTCTGGTTGCTATTCTTTAAGTCATCCGTTAAATCCTCTGATTCTATTTGTTCTTCAAAATGATAGGACACAGTTCCTATATCGTCAACTACCTTCCCTTTCCTACTGTCATCTACCATTCCTTTAGACTCAAAACTGCCAACAGTGCAGTCTTTTGATGCAATACAGGATGCCCAGGAGCTCTGATCACCCTTTCCTGTTACTTCTTCATTCTTTTCTTTTGAGGATATTGGCAGAGCAGGAGAGCTCTCTGGGTTACTGACGTGCCCCACCTTGCTACTGGTTTGATTTCCACTATTCTTCTGAGGTAGGATTGGCGGCACAAGAGCAGGTTCATTCTTAACAGTGACAACCACATAATCAGATTCTTCAACCTCTCCCTTTTCCAATGTAGTTGTGATCTTCCTTCCATTTAGCAGTTGCTCTTCCTCTCCAACTTTCCCATTCCAGGCCAGTTGATTTTCCTGTAGCTCAGAGCACCGTAGGAAGTATGTTAGAACGTAGAGAATACGTTGAACTAATTCCTTATGTTTTCCAACAATCACAGTCCGTGTCAGCCTAACGGGAGAGCCTATGGCACCATACAGATCACCTATGCAAACATACAGGGAAACAGGTACTTTTCAGAAGTAGAAAAACAGACATTCAATGCATTCTTTGTAAGAACACACTTACATAATTTGGGCAATTCCTTTTTAGACCATTTTAACATGCTTTGCCTCACAGCAAATTAATGGAGGTTTGAAACATTTGTTTTTTCTTTTTTAAACCCAGTATTTCCTCTTATTTGCACTCAGGCTTGTTTTCATAGGGTTGATCATGAGCATGAGACTGCTAGCATTCAATCTCAGTCACCTCAACACTACTGGAAGTTTTGTTTTACAAAACAAAGCTTACAAGATGTTATTTTCATTAGGAAATGGAGACAAGGAAAGTAAGTCCTTTTACTTATATGCTGAGCACATTGCTACGGAAATCAGAAGCAAACAAACAGGAAGCCCAATTGACATTTTTAATAGAGTTTCTAGGAATAAAAGCCAAATCAAAGCCTTGATCCTAAGAACATACTCACAGGATTAACTTTATGCATGCAAGTAGTCCCACAGGGAATAGGGAAAGAACAGGTTAAAGATTGTTAGATAATTTAGATGTATTGAAGTTGGCAGGGCCTGACAAAATACACCCTAGGGTACTTAAACTAACTGATGCAATCTCTGAACCATTAGCAATTATCTTCAGGAACTCATAGGGGATGGGTGAGATCCCAGAGGGCTGCCAAAGGGCAAACATAGGGGAACAAACGGGGACCAGGGGAATTATAGATCAGTCAGCCTAACTTCGATACCTGGAAAGATACTGGAACCAATTATTAAACAATCAGTTTTTAAGTACCTAAAGGATCATTGGGTGAACACATAATAGCCAGCAAGCATTTGTCAAGAACAAATAATGCCAGAACAACCTAATTTCCTTCTTTAACAGGGTTACTGGCCTACTTGATTGGGGGGGGGGGGAGGAGAGAAGAGGGAAGCGGGAAGCAGTAGACGTGATATAGCTTGATTTTAATAAGACTTTTGATGCGGTCCCAAATGCCACTCTCATAAGCCAACTAGGGAAGCATGGTCAAATTGAAATTACCATAAAGTGGATACACAACTGGTTGAAAGACAGTACTCAAAAAGTAGTTATCAATGGTTCACTATCAAACTGGGAGGATGTATCAAGTGGGATCACCAAGGGGCCTGTCTTGGATGCGGTCTTTTTCAATATTTTCACTAATGACTTGGATAATGGGGTCGACCGTATGGTTATAAAATTTGCAGATGACACCAAGCTGGGAGAGGTTGCAAGCACCTTGGAGGACAGCATCAGAATTCAAAAAGACCTTGTCAAATTGGAAAATTGGTCTGAAATCAATAAGATGAAATTCAATAAAAAACAAGGGAAAAGTACTTCACTTATGAAGGAAAAACCAAATGCACAACAACAAAATGGGAGTAACTGGCTAGACAGCAGTACTGCTGAAAAGGATCTGTTCTAGTGCATCACAAGTTGAATATGAGTCAATATCAGTTGTTAAAAAGACTAATATAATTCTGGGGCATATTAACAGGAGTATAATCTGTAAGACATGAGAGGTAATTGTTCTGCTCTACTTGGCACTGTTGAGGCCTCAACTGGGGTATTGTGTCCAGTTCTGGGAGCTACCCTTTAGGAAAGATGTGGACAAACTGGAGAAGTCCAGAGAAAAGCAACAAAACTGATAAAAGGTTTAGAAACCCTGACCTATGAGGAAAAAGTTAGAAAAACTGTATAACCTTAGTTTTGAAAAGAAGGGGGGAGGGACCTGATAGCCTTCAGATATGTTAAGGACTGCTGTAAAGAGGATGCAGCAAGGGAGATTTAGGTTAGATGTTAGGAAAATCTTTCTAATTATCATGGTAGTTGAATACTGGAATAGGTTACCAAGGGAGGTTGTGTAATGCTCATCATTGGAGGTTTATACGTACAAAGTTAGACAAACACCTGTCAGGTATAGTCTAGATATACTTGGTCCTGCCTCAGCATGGGGTGATGGACTAAAAGAGGACATCTCGAGCTCCCTTCCTTTACATTTCTATGATTAACAGTTAGGTGTATTAAAGCAAATGCTTGCTTGCAGGATTCAGGCCTAAGTTAGTATTATATGTATATAAACTTACTTATAATAATAATATTATGACAACACAATATAAAATTTTAAAATAAAAACTTAAGGTTTGCAGAGACTGAGCAGTTCCTTCATCATTAACAATATAGTTTTATCACTTATGGAATGCTGCAATTAACTGAAATAATGGCATTTTAGTATAATTTAATAATAAAACATGCATTTATAAAAAGCTTTCAATTTTTAAAGCTATTTCCCTAACCTTCCAAAAGATTTGTTTTTAGAAACCACTTTTGTACTATGAACCCTGTCTTTTTAGGATGGAACCACCAGAGGGCAACATTTTCCTTCATATTGATGTACAGTACAATAAACATCTGAACTCACTTTTTTTATGTGAGAATAAGAAAGAACTGAGATGATTTGAATTCAACCATTTAGAATTTGTCTGGGTCTTTAAAATTAGTATTAGCTTCCTTCTGAGCCTACCCCATAATGTACACTGTTACCAGCTCTGAGTTTGGGTAACAATTTATTTCCCTTCTTTCTTGTAGAACTACTGGCAGCTCTTCCTGGGAGAGAGGACAAAATCTACTGCCCAAACAGGCATCATACAGCTCCCTCCAGCTGGCTTCTATATACCTCAGCCCTGGCTTCTTGTTTCCCTAAGCCAGCTCCCACTTTCCTGAACCTCAAAACGCTCAGTCCCTCACTCCTCTCCTCAATTACTCAATAACTCAGTAACTTTTCAAAATCTCTCTTTCTTAAAGCAAGCAATACAACTCTTCACCACAAATATATATATATATAGTGGAGTTAGGAATCCTCAGTGCCAGAGAGGCTACTGATAAGAGCTCAGCTGTTCTCAGTGGTGGCAGATGACAGAACAAGGAGCAATGGTCTCAAGTTGCAGTGTGGGAGGTCTAGGTTGGATATTAGGAAAAACTATTTCACTAGGAGGATGGTGAAGCACTGGAATGGGTTACCTAGGTGGTGGAATCTCCATCCTTAGAGATTTTTAAGGCCTGGCTTGACAAAGCCCTGGCTGGGATGATTTAGTTGGGGTTGGTCCTGCTTTGAGCAGGGGTTTGGACTAGATGACCTCTGGAGTCTCTTCCAACCCTAATCTTCTATGATTCTATGACAAGAACCAATTAGAACTAAGCTAGATGATAAGCAGCAGGAACATCATACTGACACGGAACTATTGTTATTCAAGTTGCTTCTTTAGAATTTCACTAAATTTTCTGGATTGTTTTACATTGGACAGACCATATATAGGAGGGCAAAATGGAGCAGGGGTGGGATTGCTCAAATAGTGGAATTTTTGAGAGTAAGATTTTATGCATGTGATTATCTACTCTGCAAACATTCATGTCCACGTACGTTGGCTCTGAAGAGAAATATTCAGAGATGAATAAAACTGCCAGTTATAAATATTTTGCCAGCTCTCATTCACGTGCTTCTTAGATCATAGAATATCAGGGTTGGAATCAGTCTAGATCCATCCTCTTTGGAACCTCCTTTCAGGTAGTTGAAAGCAGCTATCAAATCTCCCCTCATTCTTCTCTTCTGCAGACTAAACAATCCCAGTTCCCTCAGCCTCTCCTCATAAGTCATGTGCTCCAGTCCCCTAATCATTTTTGTGGCCCTCCGCTGGACTCTTTCCAAATTTTCCACATCCTTCTTGTAGTGTGGGGCCTAAAACTGGACACAGTACTCCAGATGAGGCCTCACTAATGTTGAATAGAGGGTAATGATCACGTTCCTCGATCTGCTGGCAATGCCCCTACTTATACAGCCCAAAATGCCATTAGTCTTCTTGGCAACAAGGGCACGCTGTTGACTCATATCCAGCTTCTCGTCCACCATAACTCCTAGGTCCTTTTCTGCAGAACTGCTGCCTAGCCATTTGGTCCCTAGTCTGTAGCAGTGCATGGGATTCTTCCATCCTAAGTGCAAGACTCTGCACTTGTCCTTGTTGAACCTCATCAGGTTTCTTTTGGCCCAATCCTCTAATTTGGCTAGGTCCCTCTGTATCCTATCCCTACCCTCCAGCGTATCAACCACTCCTCCCAGTTTAGTGTCATCTGCAAACTTGCTGAGGGTGCAGTCCACGTCATCCTCCAGATCATTAATGAAGATATTGAACAAAACTGGCCCCAGGACCGACCCTGTCCATAGCCACGTGATTTCATGTATTGAGATACTTAGTAAGCTATGTAGGTAGAAGAGAGTCACCACATCTGAGGACTTTGGCTAGAAAATCTGGCCCTGTTTACTACCCCTTTGTGCAACTGAGATGGAGCAAAAGGGCTGTAATTCCATTGCCAACGCCCAGATAGAATTTCCCTGGCATAGAGGAACCCTATGCTTGCCCATCTACACTGCCACCAGGCACTGCGCCTCTCTCACGCCCAGTCTCCCTTTCCCAGCGAAGGGGGTGCACTAGCGCTCTACTATAATGATACTCCACTGGCACAGGGTCCATCAGGGACCACAAACCAGTGGCAGACTTTAATGCTGCCTGGCAGTAGCTTTAGTTTGTGTCAGACGAGGGCTGGCCAGAGAATCAGAGAGCTGGAACCAGCTCCCTGACATCCTCCAACCCCAACATGCTTACAGAGGACATACAACTTTTAATCTTGTCTGCCTCTGCATAGCTCCCATCTAAGAAAAAAAAAAAATATTAATGGAGATACCCTATCTCCTAGAACTGGAAGGGACCTTGAAAGGTCATCGAGTCCAGCCCCCTGCCTTCACTAGCAGGACCAAGTACTGATTTTGCCCCAGATCCCTAAGTGGCCCCCTCAAGGATTGAACTCACAACCCTGGGTTTAGCAGGCCAATGCTCAAACCACTGAGCTATCCCTCCCCCCCATACTTTAAAATACTTTAAAAGAAGTATTTTTAAAAATAGCTGTGTATATATACAATGTATTTGTAGGGAAGTGCTACATTTCAATTAAATAGGTTAAAGTTTAGAAACTCTTTTATACCAGATTTAAAAAAAAAAAAAAAAAAAGTTTTCTACTGACCGAGCTGTGCCCAGAGAGGGTTATAAGGATGCGATTTTGCCAGCAGGTTTACAGATTGTGATGTGCCTTTCTCAGAGAAGGCCTTTATGGGAGGATGGTCAACTGGCATTACAGTTGGGACCCACGCCAGGTGATAGGTCAGCACCGCAGTCAATAAAGCAGCTAAGAACCTAAAGAGAAAGAATATAACAAAAATAAGATCCCAGAAAAAAGAAAAAAAAAATAAGATAAAAGGTATTCCACATATGCTCATGTCTGCGTGCTTCCTATTATGTTTGTATGCATTAGAACACAAGTTACTGCGTATGTAAGGGGATGATGCAGAAGGAAGCATACTGGTTTTTGTTGATCTGTTCTATCAGAAGTGTAAATTCCTTAAGAAAGCGCTGGCATAGCTGGTTCTTTTCCAAAGTGCTGGACATCATGGTAAGCCACACAGGTTCTGCGATCCTTGGAACGGAATACAGGTTCCAGATTGTAAGTCTACCAAAAGAAAGAAAAAAATAAGCTGTTAACCTGTGAATGAGGTTGCAAAAATATATAGAAGAAAAAATAAACAGTTTTCTTCAATCTTTTTTATAACATCTGTTAGGAGTTCTAATAGTTATGTAGGTTCTGTGCAGCTAGTCAGAGGCTCCACTCACATAATGAGAGGTGTTCGGTAGGACACTAAATTATATGAGATGTACCATAAGTGCGTTAACAATATTCTAATCAATACAATTGCAATTTCCTTGACAAAGAAAGTATTCCTCTGAGCATGCAAGGAGGATATGAAATTCATCTCAACACAAACTAAACAGTTGGACTAAACGTTATAATGTTTTAATGAATCAAAATTTATTGCCGCACCAAGTTCAATAGGTTAGTTTTACCCAGCAATTGCTTCACATACAATCAACATTTATTTCATCATACTTTCTGGTATATTGTGTAATCAAAGGATGCAAATTGAGACTCTAGGAGCACCTTCAGACTGAAGAACTATGCTGTAAGAGTTTAACTCTGAATGAAATCTGCAGCTCAACTCATCATCCTGGCTATGCAACAACCAGTCAGGTGCTTTACCACCTGAGTAAATATGCCCAGATGATTAGTCAATACATTGACCATGCAGTTTTAAAAGTGTGATCTTAGACATACAATGATTTGATGGGTAGCCTGATAGCAAAACACAAACCCATCACATATGGCCACCATCTCCAATAACGGCTGTTAGTATACCTCTAATTTAATTCCAAACAGATTTGCATTATCCACAGTTAAATTTCTAGCTGAAGAGATTATTGGCTTCTACACATTTAAAAGTTTTGTGCAAATAATCTTCACAAGTTAGCAAGTTCAGAAACAACCCTAGTATAGTGGAAAGTTTGGGGCTTTCCAGATCATCTAGTTAAATTTTCTGTTGTTTTACGGGTGATTAGTGCATGAAAAACAACAACAAAACGTTCTGTCCACTTTACATTTCAAAATCTACCATTTACCAGAGCAATCTAGCTGTGTGTCCCCAAGCAATTACTTGCATATACAAACAGTGTAAACATATAATTCAATTTGTGTGTGTCAAGTTTCTTTCCTTGGATGTTTGTGTAAGTTGATTTTACCTTCGATCTCTGGTTATTTATGCCCATTTTAGGTTGTCTGTATACAATTTACTTTTTCAAATTTGCTAAAAACATTTTTTCTCTTGTGATGAGAATAGTTAGTTTTCTTAAACATGTTATTTAAGACATGCTCTGGTGTGGTATGAATGGCCTCAGTTTGGTCTCTTGCCTCTGGGGCTAAACAGCGTGTGAAGGCTGATTTTTTAGGGCTCATTATTCTTCAGTGACCATTCCGCAAAAGTTACAAAAGGCTTAGATCCAAGCCATTGTAGCTACAGTACTCCATTATCTACATTGTGTATGTTTTAAAATGTATATTGTTTTAAACTTCATATCCCTTTTTCCTTTGCACTGTATACTATCTTGCCAACTGTAGACACGAAGTGTATCAATGCTACAAGAGAAGCAAAGGGTGAGGGGTACGGAGGGAAGAAGAGGAGAGCTTGAAGAAAAGAGAGCTTGGGGGGGGGGGGAACTAGTGGCATAAGACAGCAAAAATTGATACAATGGGAAAATATTATATTGGGGAAAAAGTCAAATCTAAGTCATAAAAATCAAGTCCATGGTGTAACACTCATATTTTACAGTTACATACTAAGAACTTCCTTAAAAGAACATTAAGATTGAAAAGTCAAGCACTCAAAGAGTTAGAAAATGCCAGAATTAAGGTCACAACCAGGCCTTAATTGGACTTCCATAAGTGTATGAATTACGATACAGTCTTTAATTACATGATCATATACTATTGTTCTACTGGACCCTAGCCTTCTTCAGTGCACAGAGTAGATGTTGCTCACTTAATGATATTCAGTATTTTGTTTTGTCCTGATTCAATGGTCTGATTTTCTGTATGCTATTCTAACCCTGCTCTATTATTATCAGAACTATTCGTTTCCTGAGGAGCTATTCTACGGTGATTTTCAGTTTAGTATGAGTGCTTCATAACATCGACTTATTTTCACAAATTCTATAGCGGGGTCATTTTTTCAGTCAGCATGCCTAATGGTCAGGGCCTATGACCCTCTCTCACTTCAAGTGTGTCCTGAACCCCTTGGATGGGGTTCAGCTATGTCGGCTTCCTTGCTGGTAACTCCCGGTCCTGCCCATTGCAGGGTAGGCACAGGGGATCCTGACCCAGGATCCTCAGAGTGTGATAGCATGGGATGGCCTAGGTTCAGCCCACTTCCTGCTCATCTGCTCCTGGGCCATTTCCCACACACCGGATGCCTCAGTTTGGGGCATGGCTGTCACTGAGTTACACCACTTTGCTTCCAACCCCAAAGTCTGGGGGCTTATGCAGGTGACTCTCTGGTTCCGGTGTACAGGGTTCTCCATACCTCTGGGGTTATGTCTCCACGAGCAAGAGGGAGACTCTCAGCCAGACCTTCTCATTAATGTTTTTTCCCCCCTACTGTTGCAGGGCAGTCCTCCTCCAGAAAATGGCTTCTCTCCTTCCCCCTTGCCTGGGCTGCTAAAGCTCTTTTTATACTGCTCCTTTCCCCAGGCAGTGCCAGAGGGTCAGAGCTTTCCCAGCCCAGTACAGCTCATGTCCTTCCCCTGCCTTAGTGTGGCGTTTATAAACTCCATCACACCCTGTGAGGCTAGGGATCAGTATTCTTCCCCATTTTACAGATGGGGAACTGAGGCACAGAGAGTTTAAGGTCAAAAGTACCCCCTAGTTTTGGGTGCTCAATTTGAGACACCTAAGATGTGATTTTTCACAATACTTAGCATGATATAGCAGTGTGTTCAAAGCACAGCTCCTGCGGACTTCACTTGTAGATTTGAGTGCTCAGCACACTTCTACACATCAGTCCGCAGGAGAGAGAGTCAGGCACCCAAAATATGAGGCACACACAATTAGTGACCACCTGTGGAAAGTTGGTTCAAGTAGCTTTCTTGCATCACACAAGAACTCTGTGGCCCAGGCAGGAGTAGAATCTAATCCTGCAGGCAGCACTCAACTGCCTTAACCATGAGATTGTCCTTTTTGTTCCTGCCTGCCACCCCCGACCACTGCCACTACACACCTTCCAACAAGCAGGTGTCCTACTGGCAACACACTCCTTTATTATATGATCCTGATTCATTCCCAGAGCACAGTCCATGCTGAGCTTTAAATGAGGCAGAGGTCTTGAAGAAAAAGTAGTTTGTGATCATGCTGTTAAAAAGATTATCCTCATATGCGCAAGGGGACCAGATTAAGATTAAATGGGTCTCTGGGGCATCAGTTTGGATCTTTAGAGCCACAAAACAGACCTATACCACTTAAACTAATAAAGTAACTGATAGCAGTAATAGGCTGTTATCCTCTGTGTGGACAAGCGGCTAGAGGGGGATCAGACACACTTTGCCAGTGGATTTCACAACTATCTGCTGACAGCAGAGGGTTGTTAGACTCATGACTCCTGGGTTCAATTGGAGGAGAGTGTTCTCTAATGGTTATAGACCCTTCTCCCCTGTGCCCCCAGCCTGTCTGTCTTCCTCTGCTCCTATCCATCCTCCAACTTATCACCTCAACTCCCACCCTCCAGCTCCTGCCTGCCTCCCTCCTTCCACCTCTGCATTCCAGTCAGGTGTTCTCCCCCCTCTCTTCCTCACCTGGTTGCTGAAGGACTGAAGTGGGGGGACCAAGGGAGGGGCATTGAGAGCACAGGAAACAGTCTCCCTGCTATCAGCTCCACTATCCGACACCACAGCTGCCTTTTGCAGCCTGGGGGAGCAATTGCAGGGAAAGTCTTAATCAGTCTGTGGGCTGAAACATGCTCCTTTGCTCTGTGGGGATGGTGCACATGCAGTCCAGTCGGCAGCTACAAGCCATGAGGAGAGATTAGCTACTAGACTAGTAAGTCTCTTTGAGCATGTGTGAACTGAGATTTTTCAGAGACTTATAGCAGGGCCACATTTGGGTGGATTTTCACAGGGATGGCAAAAGGCATCACCCCTCTGCCAAATTTCAAGTACCTGAGTCAAAACAGGGAAGCATTCAAGTTTCTCAGCACAACAGCTGTAAGAATTTTTTAAATATAGGAATACAGTGCATTTTCCCCTACTGTTATTCTCAGAAATGGCGGAACCATTTTTGCTGAAGTTTACCAAAAAATTTGAGTCTGAGGCAGACACCTAACTTGGAAAAATTTAGCCCAAATGATTAGTTTGGCAAAGTTATTGAAAAAACAGGGTCTTAACAGGAAATACCAGGTGACCTTAACTTCCTCCTATAATACGATGTAATAACAGCTCACCTGAATTCTCCCAGGGCATCCGTGACACGGCTGATATAAACCTGTACTCTTAGGCTGGATTCTGCTATTTTTCTACAGAGGATCATGGCCTTGAACAATAAAAAGTGACATCTTAAAGAATGCAAAATAGTTTATATCATCTTTATAGGCTCATCAACATGTCTGAACTGATGAACAGACACTGTGGCTCTAGCCCCGATGTTATGTGGCCACTTAGGATAGCAAGAGCTGCCCACATCCCCATGTGTGACTGCGTAGGACCAATCTAGGACATGTGATCAGGTGCATGGGGGGGGAGGAGAGCAAGGGCTGTACACCAGATACTCTCCTCCCCGCCAGCCCTTTCAAAGCAAGCATGCACGCACTCTCCCATAATGCATCAACCAGCTGAAAAATCATCTAAACGGGAGAAGAGGATCACCCCCACATCCTCCTTCCAATGCAAAGAGAACCCAGGGAGGGACTGTGGTCCCAAGGCACAACTTTTTCCAATGCAGTTAGTAAGGCAGAGAAGCTATGGGTTACCCCCCATGCAGGGCTCAGTCTGCAAGTTGGCATCACCCCCTGATTATTTATGCCTTTCTACGCTCCATCCCTGCTTAGTGCTTATTGTTCAGACTCCACTAAATAGCATTCTGTACCTTTTCAATTGCACTCTTTAACTTGTTCATATGGGATTCAAATAGAGGGAAGTGAGAGAAAAAGAAGTCCTGGAAGTTCCTCTGTGCGTCTTCTCTTTCAGGCAGGGAGAAAATTACACTGATGGCAATTTTTTTCCTCCGAATCATTGCAGGATTGGAACTGCAGCTTTCATCAGCCATGCTAAAAGTCTCTTCGGTGGACCTGCAACGAGATAAATGGTAGGCCAGTTACCCTGTGCGTTTCCTACATTTGTATACAATGCATAGTGCTGTATGTTAGCAAGAGATTCTAACTATACCGCCAAGTCTCCTTCAATGCCCTGCAAAAATTTTGCCCCCGCTTACTCCCCTCCTTAAAAATGTCACTCACTCACAGGTAGCAGAATGTTCTCAGTGGCACAACTCAAACTACAGAACCCTTTGCTAGAATGCAAGCCACCTTTTCATTAAAACTTTCCTCTAGGAATAGCACCCATAAACAGAACCCCTGAAAACACTTCTGTGTGGGTATTTCTGACTGACATCACCATCATATCCAAACGCCTTATAAGAATTAATACATTTATCATAATATCCCCATGTGGTAGAGGCGATTATTGCCATTTTACAGATGGGCAATGAAAGCACGCGGCACATTAAATAACTTTCCAAAGATTACAAAGGAAGTCTGTGGCAGATCTGGAAAATGAATCCTGGTCAGCTGAGACCCAGTTCAGCTCCGTAATCACAAGGCCATCTTATCACTGAATTTACACAATCCTGTTCATGGCAGAATTCAGAAAATTTGTTATTTGTACAGTGATTAAGTATCTACTCCAATTAGCTTACTAATTGAGAAATAAAAGACTTTATTGAAGACAAATCATCACCACTTTGATACTTGACTTGAGTCAGATATCTTGATATAAAATACTAGTGGAGACAACACACTCATTTCCCCCCCCCCCCTTCATGTAGCTAGTTGGTAAGCCATAAGTGTGTAGGGATGTTGTGTTGACCTCAATTACCTAAACCAAGGTAAAAACTGCATGTGCCTTATCTCTGCTAGATTATGACATCAGGATAGCTCTCTCAAAGTAAAAAACAAACAAACAAAAAAACAAAACAAAACAAAACACAACACACTTTTTTTTTTCAGTGACAACATAGCATTGTTTTGTGTAGTACTAAACAGGACCAAGTTAAACAGGTAATTTAGCTACTTTCACTCTCCCACTCCTACCAGTCCTCTCTGTTCCCTTTCTATCTTATGGCAGCATCCCCGAGTTTCAAGGAGTAATTTTAAATCACTTAAGAGCCTTGCTTATTGCTCCAATCAGCCAAAAACTAAGTCATGGCAACTGCACAAAGTAATCTCAATAGAAACCACAGAAATATATGGCGGAATAGGACAGGACCTCTTAGCCTGTAAGGTATGACCCAGTAGCCAGTCATGGGTTGTCCCCTCCTGATTGGGTTGTGATATCCTTAACTTCTAGGCACCATTTCTCTAGCATTGGCAGTTCCATGGTGTCAATGAATACAGTATGCAATAATTTGTGAATGCAGCACCAGGCATTTGATCAAGAGTGAGAGACAAGTCATCAGAAAGTGTTTGGAGCCAGAGATCAAGAAACTGATGGTCCATGATGAAAACCATCTAGCTTTTGACTTTACATATACTTAGGGGTCTGACTGGAAAAAATAAGTAGTGGTTATCTCTGACGCTCGGCTACTCAACACCAAAATGAGACAATGCTTACACTAGAGTGTATAGACATTCATAAAATTGTTTAATTTCCTGCAAGCTAGGATCAGCAGTGGAATAGTTAACCATGCTGACATTACGTTTTTAGGGTTAACGTCCTATCACGATGAGAAAGTTCACAAGTGCCAGACCTATGGCAGATACAGGCAGACAGTTGAACTCTGTTTACATTTTGATGGTTATTGTCTCAGCCATAAAGACTAGAGAACCTATTTAAGGGGAAATTTTGATTCCATAGCACAAGATGGAGATGACAAGAAGAGATGAAATAAGCATCCATTGGTAGCTGCTCCTTTGCAGGCCAGTCTGATCCTTACATTTACTGACCACAATGAATTTCTAAAGGCATTGTGACTATGTCTACCCTGCAATAAGACACCGAAATACCTCATAATGAACATGCCAGGAAGCCAGAAGAGTTTTTGGAGGCTATTAACTGCCATAAACCAAAACAGTGCTTTTCAAAAAGCTACTTCTGTCTCAGAAATACAGTATAGAATGCCTTTATGGCTTTTTTTTTTTTTAAATAGACTATTACAACACAGCGTCATGTAACTGGCAAGGTATTTGTCCTACCATCCATTACCAAATGTCACTGAAGTCATGTTTCAGCGTGGCAAGGAGGGAATAATCTTGCATAGTTTAAATGCACCCAATATCCAATAGTGCTGCCAAATGCCAAAGGATTGTCAGAAAACCGCATCAGAAAATAAAAATATTTGCAATGCAACTCTGAGTCTACTGATGTTGCTGGCTTTGGAGAAGTTATTGCAATTAACTGAACTAAAAGAACGTTTCAGAGGGTATATTATTGTGCCAATCTCTAAAAATACTACTGGTAAATTTGTAGCATTTTCATTTTTTTTAAAAAAGGAAAGCATTACATAGATGTTTGTTCAATCCATACAGACTGCACTTCAGTTGAAACAAGCAAAAAGGCGAGCAAAAAGCTGGCTATTTGAACTAAGGTCTGTGCATTTTTGAAAACTCATTCTAAGCAGAAACTGTTTTCTGGCTGATCTAGTCGATGAGTTGAATATACTAAATTTGTCACCACAGAGGCACTAAAGAGAAAACTGAGCTTGTGGGAAACAAGAGCTCAAGATGATACCATAACCTCCTTTGAACTCCTTAGTAACTTTAGTGCAAAGATAGAAATTCCCATGAACTTTGTGAAAGGGACAGTAAATCAACATATAAGGAACATCGCAAACGTAGTTCTTGTATAGTTTCCCATATAGTTTGAGATTGAGAAACAGAAGTTTGACTAAAACAACGAGGAATACTAACACGGCTACCGCTCTGACTGTGAGAACTCTTTTCAACAAAGCTGCTAATTGTGCTTGACTGACAAGTAACCATATGGGGCTGCAGATAGAAGTTCTATTTTCTTTGGGAAGTTGATCTAAAGATCAGTCAGATGCTGTGCAGTTTTGGCTGTATGAATTAAAGCAGATTGATATCAATAGCAAAAATCCGTTGTTTCAATGGTACTTGATTGTTTGACCAAATGAATGTTTGAACATAGCAACACCTGTAATGCCTGACAGCCTAATTATTGGCTCTAAAATACCTTTGTGCAATTTCCTTCTCTACTATGGCTGTGATGAAAGCAAATTCACAGAAGTCATTTACCTCTGGAGAAAGATTTGATGCTGCATACTGCAAATACTACACCAAGAACAGAGAAAATAATGTTCAGCAAGCAGGCTTAAATTTTGTCTTTAGGGATAAGAAGTTACCACTTTCAGTTACAAAAACACAAATATATTTGAGAATGAACTTTTTTTAAAAATGCCTCTTTAAATGAGATTTTAATCAAAGGATTTTTTTTACACTAACTTAACTGATCACTATAAGATGATCTAAATTGAACACAATTTAATTAACTAACCAATGCCTTGTGCTTTGTCTAAAAGCTATTCCATTAGTTTTTGAACTTGAGGTCACTTTTTCATATGGTGGGTTTCAGGATAATTTCTTTGGCCCACAGACCAAAAGAAAGCCAAAATATCTGTCTGTAGCAATGATTAATGGAACAGAGATATGGGGCATGGAAATGGTTCTTCCAAGGTGTTTGTAAGGCACTTAGCCTGTTTAATTTGTATATTTATTAAGACAACCTGTGACCCATTGGCCAAGTATCCCTTCCAATGGTAAAAGCCACAGAGGGGGCTTTTCATGTGGGAAATCTGTACATGGAATCTCTGTAAGAGAATCAACTATGTCATCTCATTGGGGAGAAGTGGGCTTTGCATCTCCTTGATAAAGGCTACAGGAGCACTTGCATAAGCCTGGAAAACCCTCAGAATCCACAAGAGGACAGGGTTATCAGCCTCTAGCACCTCCAGCTCCTTGGCAGTGGCTGACCCCAGCTTCCCTGAAAATATATTACAGCATTAAGTTGGATGACCTTTTCCAGGTAACTTCCACCACACTGGAGGGCAAGGTGAGAGAATGAAAGCCAATTCCCAAAGCCTGCATCAACTCCGTACTGTTCCTAATCTGCACAGAGAGGGATCCACTGGCTTCAGGCCTATGAGCATGCATGCATGCATATATGCAGGTCCATTTGTGAGGGAGGGAGGTAGCTGAGAGGCATTCCTTATCTTGCTATGAAAAAGCAAGACTGTCTATAAGCCAAGTCTTGATGCACCCCATAACGTTTTCGTCAGACCAGTGGCAAATGTATTGAAGTTATTATAGCCAAGCTTTTGGCTTTTGTTTTTGGGTCATAGCTCTCTTTTTTCAAGTTGTGCCAAAATCACTGCTTGAGGCATCCTGTACATGCCAAGAGAGTTGTCATGGTCTATTGCACCAAAGTTTTGTTAACTAGTCACTAATCAGTTTGTTATAGTAGAATATAATTGTGCCACTGATGTTACATTCTCCCGTATATCAGTAGGTAGCTCCATTCGTTCTTCCAGTAACAGCTGAGAGTTTAATTTTCTTATTTGAATGGGTGCCTCAGGAATAAATGATAATCCTTCATTTGAAATGTGTTCATTTTCAACCTCATTTTGTAGTCATTCATTTGTAATAATCTTAAGCAACACTTAACACTAGTATGTAGGAGAGATCAGACTGTTACTAGGGGAAAAAAAAAATGTTAAACTGACTTGCCCCTTTAAGAACAGAGGCTTGGCCAATTTCAGCAAATGCAGCCCAATTATTATTGTATTCCAGCAGGGAGAAGCTCACAACACTCACCACCTTGGAATAATTCCATTTTCTAAACTTGTTGTTTGACTTCGGAGCCAGCGGCGCTGGTAGCTACTGGAAGAGGAGGATGAGGAGCTTGGTGATGGGAACGGTGTAATCAAGAGACTACTCAGAGATGCTGTCAAGAAAACACACACATGGACATTTTGTAGGGTGCTGATTAAACAAAACACTTTTCCCTTTGGCCAGGTTAACATGAATATAATTTTTGCCTATTGATTTTCTCATTTTTAAAAAAAACAGTAGCTTTCCTTTCTGTCTGACTCATTCCCAGCAGGTGAAACCATAATTATTTGAATTATTCTTGCTGCCTTAACATAGTAGAGGACTTTTTTCTTAACAGCACCAGAATGTTATATGTAGTGGAGACTAGACTGATGGCATCTCTCTCCTCTGTGCTGGCTTTCTACTCCTCTGAAGCAATCTGTCCTAAGTGATGTTGCCAGTCATGACAGGCAGGCCAACCTCTACCCTCTTTTTTTCCACCCACTGAGCAAAAAATCCTCTCCCCTCTTTTCTTTAGTGGAAATGCTACTATTGATTTCTTCCCTAGCTTATACATTTATATTACTGAAGTACTACATAGATGAGAACCAAATGAGTTAATGATGTAAAGGCAGAGTATCACAAGACATCCCCTTTCTTACTGATTTGTAGGGGAGAAGGGGAAGAGTATGTCCTAGCAGCAGAGCTGTTGAGCAGAAACCTAGTTTATAGGGAAGGGAACTGCTCAACAGATCCACAAGTTCGTGTGGATGTGCTATAAGCAGCGATATCCAAACTCCACCCCACTGGTTGGGCAAAACCTGAATCTGTTGAATCACTGTGCTAAAAAGCTTTGCTTTCATCAAATCGGAGAAAAAGAAACACAGATACCTGACCGAGCAATGCCGCTGTCTCTGTCCTCATTTTGCCCTCTGCTAGGCATATCAACGGGGGTGCTATGTGCTAAAGTAAACAGATCAGATCAACAGAAAACATTACATGCTGCCTCATATTGTTTGTCAGTGTTAAGCAAAGTTTATGTTTAAAGGCCACACAACAGCAAAGTCACATCCAGTGCAGTTAATTTAAGCAATAGCTATGTCCACAGTGTGTACAAAAATATTTAGTGTTTGAAGAGGTGATAGCAAGCCATATTTCAATACTGAACACTACTAGTGGGATTGCCTTTTTTATTTTAGACTAAAATACCTTCTAAGTACCTGTAGGAATCTGAACATTAATTTATATACACTGAAAAAAAGTCATACAGCTGAGAATCAGCCCCATGAAAGTGTCTCAGGTGGAGTACCCAAAAATGGGAGCTCCCAAAATCTCTAGTCACATTAGAAAATCCCGATTTAGTTTATTTTTGTAGCGTCACTGGCATTGAACAGGCTAACAATACTTTATATGGAGTATCAGTTTCAGTTGTTTTTAAATTAACCACTATGCTTGCTTTATAGCATGAAGCAAAAACTCAATCCAGTGTAGATCACCAGTAAGTGTTAGTAGCATATATTCACTTAACTTATGAAGCATGCAAGATTTGTGAGGGAAGTGAAGTAACTTTTCATTTTTGCAATCAACAGGATCAGTTAGATCCGAGGTTTCCCCAATAGCATAAGTAATCATCATGCCTGTAAAAGGATCTTTTCATATGTAAAGTAGACTAAATGCTACTTTCGAATTTAAGCTAAAGCCTTTAATATTGTAAAATCAAAACTTAACCACTCCCAGACTCAGTTCAATAATGTCTTAAAAGCGTTGCCATCGAGTGAAAAAAATCCACAGGTCAAAAGATATCAGAGGAAAGCAAAGAGGGAAAGAAGCAAAAGGGAACTGCACACCAGCAAGAGTTCAAATGTAGACCAGGAAACATAAATCCTCTTAGAAACATAAGGGCTCATTTATTATTGAATACACATTACATTAGGAAGTTTCCTTAATGTGAACATTTATGGTAGAGGTGGGAGGGAAGAACAGGAAGCAATTTAATGCAGCCTGGTATTTCAAGAAGGCTTGAGTCAAAATATAAAGCCAATATGTGCCTATCATCAATATCTTCATCACTTTAGCCCTTTGTTTCTAGAACGTAATTATGGACCTCCTGACAAGATTCAGAAGAAGCTGGGTTACTGTGGGTGGGTGGGTCATACTGTGCTCAGCATTCCACACAAACCTGCAAAGAAAGAAGCACTCCGGATGAGCCGGAGGGGAACTCCTTCAGATACACCCTGCAGCACTTTGCTGCTACACAGCTGTAACACACCTAAAAACGGCAACGCAGAGAGAGCGCAAGACAAAAAACAAACAACAAACAATTAAAGACAATGCAGGGGAAAATAATTTAAAAGAAAGAAAAAAAAATAGATGGCCCCATCAGGAAAAGATTATTTTTTTAAAATAAAATAAAAAAATATTTACCTAGATTACTTCCACTACGGCAGGTGCCCAAACCATTTTGATTAGAGCTCAATTTTCCCAGACAGGGATCTTGATTGATGTATTCAAAGCTATCTTGCAAGCTAAAAAGGGAAAAATATCAAAATTTCTAAGAAGGGGAATAGAATGGCTTCCACTAACATCAAACTACACTCTGTTTATTTGCTTTGTTATATAAATCTAACTTCACCACCAAGCTTAAAGATTAGCAGATATTCCTATATTGTAACAGATATTCATAATGGAAAATAGATTGTGGAGGACTGTAAACTTTAAGACTGTACCTTTCAGAATTAACTAACTTTCCATGTTTGGTCTCTGCCCACAGTGATTTTGAGGGGTAGAGGGGAATTGAGCAAAATCACATCAGCAATTTTTGAAGGGGGAGAGGGGAGAGGGGGAAGAGGAGGAGACAAAGAGAGAGAGGTAGAAAAATATATGCACACCATTATATTAAAAAGGCAACCTTGTTGGCAGTGGGAACTTGTCACTAAAGATAGAGACCCAAAACCTTTGAATGTTTTTACAAGCCTCTAAACTTCGAGTTTCACCCACTGCTCATCCAGAGCACACTTAAAGAGTCAAAGGGTACATCTACACAGCAATTAAACACCCATTGCTGGCCTGGGTCATCGGACTCTGGTTCATTGGGCTTGGACTGTGGGACTGTAAAATTGCTGTGAAGATGTTTGGGCTTGTCTTGGAGCCCAAGCTCAAGGACCCCACGGGGGGGTGGGGGTGGGGGGTCCCATAACCTGGGCTCCAGCCTAACCATCTACCACTGCAATTTTTAGCCCTGCAGCCCAAACCGCACAAGCCCAAGTCAGCTGACCTGGGCCAGCTGCTGCCATGCTGCAAGTCATTTATTCCAATGTAGATGGACCCTGAACGATCCCATTCCTCTCTAGCCTTCGTGGGACAGCTAGAGCTCAGCATGTGAATACTGCTCATAAACCGTCTCACTCTCTCTCCCTTTCACTCACTGCCAGCAGACATTTGGGCATTTGGTTTTATGAGCTTTCCAGTTTTATGTAGACCAACCTTAGGAGCAGACACAGAAGAAATCTAAAATGAGAGTGAGAAATGACAGGAAACAACCAAACTTACTTATTTGTGCTTCCACTGAAGCTTCCCACTCTGGCTGAGAACACTTTACTTATCATAAGCTGCGGAGGAGAGCTGAAAGGATAAACAATCATCATCTCAGTGACTCAACAGTTTCAATACCAATACCTTCTCCTTCCCCATTTCCAAGCATTTGGCAATAGGGATAATCCTAGAAGAGGAAATTCACTTACCGTATGTAGTGGATTTTCAAGGTAGAACCTTTGTAACTCATTGCCACTGAGCCAAACATCATTTCTCCAAGCATGTTGACATCAGAGGCTGGTCTAGTGTACTATAGATAAGTAAGGGGAAAAAAGCCAGTCATAACCATTGCATTATTTTAGTGTGGTGCTCAGCAGTACTAAATTTTGAACATGAAGTACAAGTAATCTCTGCTTCCCAGTGAAGAGCAGCATATACCAAGTGGTGTTTGTGCAATGCGTACTGCGACAGGTTCGGGCCAGATGGCTACAGGAGAGTGATCCTATTGGGATCCAGGAAGTGGGTACAGGAGAGTGATAGAAGGCAGATATATTAGCCTCAGATTAAGCAGGTCCCTTTTCCCTGGGTAAGGTAACAGGAGTGGTTCCAGAACAATCAGGAACTTGCTGGAACTAATTAAGGCAGGCAGGCAGGCTAATCAGGGCACCTGGTTTAAAAAGGACCTCACTTGAGTCAGTGAGGGCCACGCAAGGAGCTGAGAGTGAGAGGGCATGCTGCTGGAGAACTAAGGAGTACAAACGCTATCTGGCATCAGGAGGAAGGTCTTGTGGGAGGAGGCCATGGGGAAGTAGCCCAGGGAGTTGTAGCTGTCACACAGGTGTTACACGAAATACTGTAGACAGCTGTGATCCACAGGGCCCTGGGCTGGAATCCAGAGTAAAGGGCGGGCCCAGGTTCCCCCCATCCTCTCAACTCCCTATTGGATACAAGAGGAATTGATCTGGACTGTGGGTCCCACCAGAGGGGAAGTTCCCTGGCCTGTCCCCTGACCTACTAGGTGGATCAGCAGAAACTGCGGGGATTGTTCTTCCTTTTCCCCATGATGGCCAGTGATGAGGTTAGCTGAGTGAATGGCAGGTTTGAGCCAGTTTAGCCACTTTTGTAAAAACAAACAAACAAAACAACCCACACACACTGAGGGCTGCCGTGAATCTCTGAGGCGAGCAAATCCGCCAATAAGCGCAGGATGCACCAAGGCAGAGGAGGAACTTTGTCACAGTACATACAGTTACAGTACATACTATATTTAGTTAATTAGAGAGGCCCACTAGTTCCTATTTGCATCGACTCTCTCAAAGATATGCAATGAAGAAACTCATACACAGTCTCTGCAGCTGAGCCAGACACAAGTAATTTTATATCTCCCAGCCACATTTCTTTATTGTAGGATGTTGCTTGAGAAAGACTGCAAGCATTGCAGGTCTGAAGAGTCTGGACCCTTAAGTGTTGTTACTTTTAAATTTAAAAATCCTTCCCGGTCTAAATTAACTCATTTAGATGGCAAGATATACTTGGAATGACAATTTTTAAAAAAGGAAACAAAATAAGTCCTATTTCTTACTACATTCCAAAGATCTACCACCAGTAAGAGGATAAATTCCTATGTATAAGTTCTCACCACAGTTAAGGTAGTAACTTGCATTTCAACACAAGGATACAATTTCTTAAAACAAACCCAATCCACATGAAGTCTCTCATGTGTCTCTTAGCATAGGACAAAGGTTTGCCTTTTTTGAGGAGATTCACACAAGCGATTTTAGAGAAGCACATAGGAATTTAAAAAAGTAGAAAACTCAGTTTTCTGAGTCTTGAATGTCCTTTTTTGAAATCACCACCCGAGAAACTCACATGTGGGCTTTAGGAGTCTGGAAAAGTGCACAAAAGCAACAGACCTTGCTCTGTGGAATTAGCTGCCTTGCTCTGACTAAATTTAAAAAATTCGGTTACTAGAGGCACAGCCACACTAGAGAGCTTACAGGTGCAGCCGTGTCGCTGTAAGCTGTCTAATGTAGCTGCTCTAAGCAAACGGGAGAGAACTCTCCCATTAATTACTCCAGCCCCCAAAAGCAGCAGAAAGTTGTGTTGGTGGGAGAAGCTCTCCCGCCGACACGGTACTGTCCACACCAGCACTTATGTTGGTGTAACTCAGGGGGGTGATTTATTCCTCCCCCACCCCGAGTGACATAAGTTATGCCAACATAAACTGTAGGATAGACGTAGCCTCAGTGGCAGGCTTCTAGGGATTTTGCAGGGGGGGGGGGGGGAACAAACAAACAAACAAAAACAGGGTATGCACTTTTTAAAGAGAAATTTAACCTTAAAAAGTCACTTCCGACTGAAAGCTTTTTTCTAAGCCTATTGTTAAGGTAATACCTAAGGGTAAGTCTATGCAGCAACAAAACAAAACAAAAAAAAACAAACAAAAAAAACTTCCAAAGCAGCAAGTCTCAGAGCCTGAGTCATCTTACTCAGATTTGCGCTATATCTATAAATAGCAGTGTGGACCTCCTGCTCTGGTTGGAGCCTGGGCTCTGAGACCCTTCTTCCTCACCAGTTTTCAGAGCCCACAGCTCCAGCTGGAGCCCAGAGTGTCTGCACTGCTATTTTTAGCCTCACAGCACACAGCTGACCCAGGTTCTGAGACTCCCTGCTGCTGCTGTTTTGTTTGGGTTTTTTTTTTTGCTGCATAAATGTACCCTAAGATTACTAGAACTGAAAAACTGAAGAAAAGGACCTCACCTACACACAAAAAGTAGAAACTTTTTTAATTACTTTAGTTGGTGCTAGTTACATGTATAAACAAACAAGTTTTATCTAAGCCTTAATTCTCTTTGTATATTTGACAGTATTTTATGTAGTCAATTTCACCATTTCCTCAACATGGGAAGTTCAGCACATGCATAACTGAGTGTAGGATAAGGGCCTAACTTTCTATATGGCAGTAGTCACACTGAATATGATATGACTAGTCATATGCTTTAAGTCTTTACAGGAACTTCACCTCAGTTTCTCCTGTTTACGTGGGACTTTCAGAGATCAAAACAGAGGGGGGGAAAAGCATTTTTAAATAAACCAGGAAGATGTGACTGCCATTCTTTGTGGTTGTACAGAGGACCTGAAAGTATTTAGCCATTTTTTAGAAGCTGACTAGATTTCATATTGACAGGGTCTGTTTAAAATTTTTCCCATCATCAGCTGGGTTCAACAGCTCCTGCAGAAGTTATGAGCATTGGCTCCTGCAATGGAGGACTGAGGAAAAAAAACATTTATATTTTTCTAGACCAAGAATGTAAGCACCATAAAGCACTTGCATATTTTTGAAATGTCTAAGTTTAGACTATAACTATTTTATGAAAAAGTTCAGAAAAACTGAACTGTGAAATTTTAAAAACTGAACATAGGAACCAGGGCCGGCTCTAGCTTTTTTGCCGCCCCCGGCAAAAAAGCCTCCGGCCGCCCCCCCCCCCCCCCCCCGTGGGGGGGGGGAGGGCGGCCAGAGCCCCGCGGGGAGGGCGGCGAGCCCCGGTGGGGGCTCCGCTCTCCCCCCGGTGGCCGGGGGGAGGGCGCCGGGGGGGAGGGCGACCGGAGCCCTGGGAGGAGGGCGGCGAGCCCCGGCCGGGGCTCGGCTCTCCCCCCGGCGGCCAGAGCGCCGGGGGCAGGGCGGCGAGCCCCGGCTGGGGTCTCCCCCCGGCGGCCAGAGCGCAGGGCCGGCAGCCGGGGGGAGGACGCGGAGGACGTGGGAGGACGCAGGGCGGCGAGCCTATAACTATTTTATGAAAAAGTTCAGAAAAACTGAACTGTGAAATTTTAAAAACTGAACATAGGAACCAGGGCCGGCTCTAGCTTTTTTGCCGCCCCAGGCAAAAAAGCCTCCGGCCGCCCCCCCCCCCCCCCCCCGCGGGGGGGGGGGGGGGGAGGGCGGCCGGAGCCCCGCGGGGAGGGTCGCAGAGGACGCGGGAGGACGCAGGGCGGCGAGCCCCGGCTCGGCTCTCCCCCCGGCGGCCAGAGCGCAGGGCCGGCCGCCGGGGGGAGGACGCGGGGGGGAGGGCGGCCAGAGTGCAGGGCCGGCAGCCGGGGGGAGGACGCGGGGGGAGGGCGGCGAGCCCGGCTGTGGCCCCGCTCTCCCCGGCGGCCCGAGCGCCGCGCCGCCCCCCTCCAGGTGCCGCCCCAAGCACCAGCTTGGTTGCCTGGTGCCTGGAGCCGGCCCTGATAGGAACTGCTAAACTTACATAACACTTTAAAAATAAAATAAAACACCCCTCCTCCTCAACATGTGGAAGGAAAGAAATACAGTTCAGATCCCCAGCATCAGTTTCATATTTGACATACTACAAATTCTACTTCAACATTTCAACAGACATTTGTGAATTTAACACAAAGTTACCATCTTTAGTCGTTCAGTGAAAATCTATATATAGATTTGCATTGATGTGTTAACATTACCTGGTACTTTGGAAGCTGGTCCTTGACATGCTGTGTACAGCCCACTGATGGACTATGGGAAGAAATACTATTGGTCCCATTGCTTGCTTGGCAACACTTGGCAGAAGCCTTTCCTGGAGCATCCTCTACTATTTTCTGTTTCAGAAAAGGTTGATGATGAAAGTAAGTTTAACAAACATGAAGATTTCTGTTTCTAGCGGCACCCCTGTGATCTCAGGGGAGTTTTATTAAGAACATACTGGAGCAAAAAAATAATTTTGAAAGATTTTATTTGTGGGTTAAAAAAAAAAAAAAAAAAAAATCAATCCAAGTCATGTTAGTAACTTTGGCTTTTCAAGAAAAAGGGAAGTGATGCCCAGGAGAACAGAAGTGTAGGATTATTCTTGAACTTAGTCTACCAATGAATTAAGTTTTTGTTATAGAAATACGTCACACACAGTATATAAATACTCCGCTTCTTCAGCCATCATGATCCTGGTCAAAGTAATTTGTTACAAATCTATCTACAGCAAATGGGGTTTTTTTTCCTGTTAGCATACATTTCATAGAAATCAGGAGTGAGATGCAATCTATAACATAATTTGCTAACATTTATGCAAATAAATCTCATTTTATGAGCCGCTTTCTATGGATAGTGTGCAGTCAATCTCTTAAATTGCATGGTATTGTTTCTGCTTCACAAAATTAACAGCAGATTTCTTCAACAGAAGAACAGCCAGAAAAACACAAATAGAGAATAATTGGCAGGAATATTAGGATGAATAATCATTTGCGTAGAAGTTTAAGAATAAACCACTGGCTGTCTGAATATTTAGTGTGCAATATTCACCTGTCAATAACTGCATTGCCAACTCCCCGAGTTTACTCTCAAATCACTGTTTGGATTATTTGACTCGCTCTACCTAGGCAGTTTTTACTACAGAAAGACTCTTTTAACCTTTCAACAATTGCATGCTGTTTACATAGTAACATTGTGGTAAATGTTATCCAAGAAAAGAAGCATTTAGCTTTTTGAATAAAATTAAAAATAGAAGTTCTTGCATGCAGAGTTGCCAATTTAAAAACAATATTTTTTGTTTAAAAAACCAAACATTGACACAAACCCCTTTTAGGTACCCATCAAAAGGGCTAGTTTGCCTAGAATAAATGCTGGCAAAGCATATGTCTGGCTACATCTATGCTAGGAGCGGGGGATGTGAAATATCGTGCTCTCGTAGAAATATCTGCGGTAGCTCTCATCAAGCTAGCATGCTAAAAACAGTAGTGTGGCATGAGCAGCAGCATGGACTAACCACCTTGAGTCCATACCCCTCAGGTTCAGGCAGGTTTGTGCTCAGGATGGCTAGACCATGCTGCTGTTTGCTGCCACCCGTGCTGCCCCAACTACACAACTACTTTAGAGGGCTAGTTTGATGACAGCTAGAGTGGGTATGTCTATACAAGCCGGGAATCAGACGCCCAGCTCCAAGTGTAGACATACTCTTTGAAATTTTTTCATTTTCTTAAACTATTAGCATTGCAATAATGACAAGAGGTCTCAATCCGGACCTCATTGTATTGGACACTATACACAAATACTAATGAAACAACAATCTTTGGCACGGCATACATTAAAAAAAAATGCCCAGTGTTGTAACTACATCAATGCACACATGCTTCACTGGTGCAAAGCAGGGTTTAGTGGATTAAGTTGCATCTGTGTAAACTTTGCTTTACACTGATACATTAGGAGTTTGCACTGAAATAGTTATAAAACCAAGAAAATAGGAACTTAAGATGCTCTTGGGTGGGGCTCGGCGAGAGATGGCAGAGACAATCCAGTAGCGCTCTCATAATTCTAGAGAACAGAAATGGGTTTCACTATAGCAGTGGCACAAGCAAGCCCTCTTACTATCAATTATAAAACTAACCAGACACGTGTAGAGGATTTTGTTGTTTTTTCTACATGGGGCTGACTGGTCTTTCATATTTTACCACATATTTGCATTCCTTTTGTGCAGCTTTTGCTTGGCACTGCATTTATGTAACTGCTGCTTATCTAATTCCCAATGTGACTGTCATTAGGTGGTTATAAATGCACAAATGTTAGTAGTCATGTGCTTGACACAAGCTATTGACAAAAACAGCCTTAATATACAAAAAGTGTTCTGCTCTATGCCACCCACAGGAATAGCTAGAAACGAAACACATTAACTATACTACAGCATGATTAACGATACTTTTCAATACCCTTGTTAAATAGAAGATAATCAGCCTAGTTTCCCAGATAAGCAGATTTAAAGGTAAAACTGCCTTAAATCTATCCTATTTGTTTATATGAAGGGGAGAAGCTCCCTAATTCTTTGCTCTTTCGGGGCTTGATCCTGTTCCAAACTGAAGTCAAAAGAAGTCTGTCATAGACAAATAGCTACAGGTTTGGGCCCTAGCCTGGAAAATGCCGGTGCTCCAAGTGTTAACTAGAGCATTTCAAAGCCATACATATTTTCTGACTTGCAGTTCTGAATATTTAACTTTAAGTGGCTATTTCAGTGTCTGGTATGAAAATAAGGTGCTATGTTCTATTTGTTATAGGATATTTTGAAAACACAAAGGTGAATCTCTCTCGAAGGACAATATTTTAAATGGAGATTTATATTTTATAAATTAACCTTTTTGTTTAAAATGTTTTTGTCTTTAAGAGGAGCAAAACATTTTTATATAATTGTAAATACACCTTCCCATTCTTCTAAAGCATATGCAACATTATGTAATCAACCCCTTGGATATATAGTACTGACCTTGGTATTGGGGCTCATAACAGAGGTGGGGGGGAAGGATTAATATAGGCCACTCTGACCTGTTTACCCTCATAAGTAGATGATCAGTCATGCTCATCATGTGTGCCTTACTAATGTGGGTTAAGCCAACATGTGATACTCGTGCAGCTTAATTTAAATACAGTTTCAGATGGCTGTGTTTAAACTTTTTCATGAGAGCCTTTTCCACAAAGCACTGCTATTTAAAGTGTACATTATAGCTAGTAATTACACATTGACTGTATCAGTCAACACATTCCAGTCAACAGTATTAGCTGTAATTTGAAATCTATCCAATGAAACTGTTTTATAACAAAATGGAGTTTCAGGGTAGGTCTATGCTTAAAATGCTGCAGCTTCTCCCGTTGGCGTAGTTAATCCACCTCCATGAGAAGCCCTCACATCGACACAGCGCTGTCTACACTGCGGATTAGGTCAGTGAAACTGTGTTGCTCAGGAGTGTGGGTTTTTCAAACCCTTGAGTGATGTAGTTATACAAATGTAAATGTATAGTGTAGGCCTCACCTCAGAACTGTAACTGAGTAGAAGAAAAGTACAGCTAACAAGGAAGACATACTGTATCACTTTTGTCTTCTTAATATCAACTGGACATATTCAAATACTGTTTAAGTGTAGCCTTGTAGATCCAGATACTGGCAGAGATCAAACCACACCTTAATTGTACATTTCCTTGTTTTTGCTGGTTTGTCTCACAACATTCAAAATTATGTATTGTCTGCTATTGTCTCAGTCATATGCACATACTCTACTTTACAAAAAGTAACAAAAATGGAGTGGTTACAAAAAAAAAAAAAAGTACAGTGACTTCATTGGTTTAACTAAAGAGATCCAAAGGGAAGACAAGTGCATCTGAACACGTGCCAACTCCCAGTGAAATAAGCAGATATATCTGTGCAACTCGTGCAAGGATTGGGCCTAAGAAATGAAAAATGATCAGCTTCAACATATACAAAAATTGTTGATGTCAGAAAAATACTAAATTAAAAAAGGATCAAGTCCATTCAGCAATGCCTATGAGCAGGGCCTACATTGTTTTATATCAGTCGCCATATTTTTTTTAAAACAGCAGTAAGCTGGAATATGTTATTTTAGGCTTTTCGGATGTAGCTGTAACAGGTGTGTCCTGCAGATTTCAAAAAAGTTTGCACTCACAACAAATGCAGCAAAAACTTCCAAAATAAAATGCAGAAATGAGCACTGTCTTTTTAAATTATTTCCATTCGGGGCCAGAGAACAAAAAAGAATCAAAGGACAGAAGCATATTAATGTTCCATACCTGAGCTGCTGCCTCATCAACTTTGCGCACTGCTTTGGAATCAAACAACACCTGTCTGCCTCTTCTCTCACAATCCTGGTAAACTATCAGGCGGATTTCATTCAAGTCAAACTCCGAACAGGACCAGCTGTGGATTGCAAATACAGTCAGAAGTTATGTTATCTCACCAAAGAGCTAACGGACTTGAATAAGTGAAGGAAGTATGTACTATCTGCTGGGTCTTTTGCACAATGGTGGCAGGAACCACAGATGCTGTTGAAATTTCAATGAAGAGGATTTCATGGAAGTGCTGAGTGAGCTGAGCACCCATGTTTTGATAATGAAAAAGCCATGTTACAACCAAGTACATGTAGGGAGGCAGTGCAGTTATAGTGGAAACAGCACAGTCTTCCCTGCAAGGATTTTTAAAATCCCTCTTTATTGACTGCTGTGCTATTTATGTATTGTCAGAGCTGAGTTATCCTCATACATTAAAGGAAGACTCTAAAAAGAGGGAAGTCCTTTCAACGCAGTAATGTTTCCTGTGGTATTAAAAAAACCTGAGAGCTGAAAACTATGCCACCAGCACCAAAAGGAAATTAACAGTAAAAACCATGAATAAGCCTGAAAACCCAGTGTGACAAAGTTCCGAGCCTGTATTGGTGGGTCCCACGCTTCCGGGCAGATTCAGTGTCCTCAGAAGCTCACTAAGGCCCTCAATGTGACCACCCTTTCTTTGTGTAGTGGCAAAGGTCACAGCTTTATTAAGCTCCTTTCATCACAGGCCAGTGTGGGAAAGGGGGAATACCCCACAGTCTTTGTTGTTCCTTAGAGCTCAGTAGGTGCAGTCCTGCCTAGACCTAGGCCTGCTTCCCCTCTCAGGGGGTTGCTGTAGAGCAAGGGGGAGCGGGGGAACCCAGGCCCACCCTCTACTCCCGGTTACAGCCCAGGGACCCTAATAGCAGCAGCTGTTGGCAGCTTCCCCTTCACCACTGGTGCTGCTTTGATTCCCTGGGCCACTTCCCCTTGGTCCCCTTTTCCTAGCTGCACCCTTACCGTAGGATTCGGCAACGCTTCCTCTCCTCCAGCTCCTTCCACCTGGGCTCTCTTGAGGACACTGAAAGGAGAGCTTTTAAGCACTATGAGTGGGACCTTGATTAGTTCCAGCTGTCTCCATTAGCTTAACGGCCTTATCTGACTCTTTGCAGTTAATTGGAGTCAGGTGCCTGCATTAGCCTAACTACCTTAACTGGTTAATTGGCGTCAGGTGTCTTGATTGTCCTGGAGTAGCCTTTGTTTGGCTACCCAGGGAACAGGGACCTGCTCATCCTGAGGCTGATACAGATGCTCCCCGACTTACGCAAGCGTTCCGTAAGTCGAATTTTGCATAAGTCAGGAAAGTGTACCCGACAATTACGCCAAAAAGGAAAAAAAAAGGAAAAAGGAAAAAAAAGAAGAGCGTACGGAACTTTTTCCCTAAGTGCAGATTTGCGTAAGTTGGCTTGCGTAACCCAGGGAGCATCTATATATTTGCCTTCCACTACTCTTTTATAGCCTTCTGGTCTGAGTCCGTCACACCAGATAGCCACCACATGCACAGGAGCTTTAAACTCCTTTTGGAGAGGGGAGGAGACACCCCAGAAGGCCACAAGTCAAGTACTTAACAACCGCATGGAGGGGAAAAATGTGAATAAAAGCAACTATGGTTTTGTAATTTAAAAAGATAAACAGCAGTAGTGCAATGGCCACATTGGAAGGTAAAATTAGACATTTTAAGGTAGAGTCAGAATCCACACTTTTAAAAACAGGACTGAATGTGCATACTTTTACAAATCATCGTTGGGTTCAGCAGGTTTTTCTACTGTGTGCGATCCTTATGTTTGGAGCTTTGCCATCAGAAACGTGGAGGCCCTCAACTGATTGTTGACTGAAATCTAAACTTTTATCTCAAATAAGCATGTGACAGTCAAACTATTTTTGTCCAAAGTGCAGTCGAACTAAATATTTGTCTCTATTTAAAACATAGTACCGTAGTAAAGGACCCAAGGTTTTTGCATAGGTTTTTACCCCTCAAAACCCCCTCTTCCTTTTGTTCCTTATGTTAACATAATAAGGGCCCAGTTTTAAATTCACATGAACTAATAAAATTTCAGGGGTAGATCTTAGAAACTAAGTGAACAAGTTACAACAAACAAACAAAAAGCGTTTTCACTAATGCCAGAATGTAAACTAGCTATTTAAATGTACACACATTTGTTATATTCCATAAAAATTACCTGTACCTGTGCATCAGCAACTGATTTTTGTCAAAAATGTAACACTCATTTGGAGACTATACATACATATACCACGATCAGACACAACAATAACTGTGTAGTAGGGTGAAGGAATGCATATGGCTGATAACTGCACTGACATCAAGACAAGAACTCTTTGTGCTAGTTGGTATGATACCAATAATGAAACCTATGTATAATTAACACGTCTCAGTAATGCTTAAAAACTTGCTAGGCCTCGAATCTGTAAGCTCCGACCGTCAAACCTCTAGGGTTCAAGGAGGTTGCAAACTCTGTGCCCTCAGCCTAGGTTAACCCTCTTACGTTAAGAACACACTGTTACAGGCATTCTGATTTCAGAATAAGGTGACGAGATAGCAAATGTGAAAAATTGGGACAGGAGGTGGGTAGGTGGGTAATAGGAGTCTATATAAGAAAAAGACCCCAAAATCAGGACTGTCCCTATAAAATCAGGACATCTTGTCACCCTATTTCAGAATGACTATTATGGAGACTTACTGCTATTTTATGTTTTTTTCAATGCTCAAATTTCATAAGTGAAAGATTTAAGATTAGAAATATGACACCTTCTTATATTGCTTTACTGGTTTGGGACTTCATACAAAAAATCCTACCACTCTACCGGAAGCACAATCCAAGTGTGAATAAAATTAAGTTATCATAGACATGATTGGTTTGTTAAATATGTGAAATCAGAGACTATACTCAATTTAATAAAATCTTTAAAAACAACATGTCATGGATATGTAATATGTTAACACCCTGTTAAACAGAGAGATGAGGACTGTATTGCTGTATATCTCTTTAAACAAAAGCTCACTGCTATAATGATCATGCTTTCCTTTTTGATACACACCTGGCAAGAATTTGTACAATTACAATAATTTCATAACTAAAAAAAAGAGTAAAAAAAAATAATCACATTTCTTTGCAAATAATTCTCTCTTCAGAGCACTTTTCCCCCTTCACCTTAGTTGAAAGCTTCTCTTCTTTTACTTTCCCCATGCTGCAATTTCTTGTTACATTATTTATGTAGCTTTGACTAAGCTCTTCAGGGCAAGGCATGTCTTCTTGTCTGTCAAGCACTATGCAGTTATGGCATTAATAAATCATAACAGAAAAAAGTATATACAAATTAGAGAAGTTCTCAGACAAGAAACTCATACTGAGTTACGGATGTAAACAAATATCTATTAACATTTGTTGTTTCCCTGACTTTCACTTTTTGAAAGTCAGGAAGACAACCAAAAGAAAGAGACTACTGCAGTCCAAATCTTCTACATTCAGTAACTTCAACACTAACCTTAGCTATGCTCCATTGATGCAGATTATAGCCCTGAGTCTAACTTTTGGCTAGTGCCCAGACACCCACCATTCAAGACATAACTCAGCATAGCAGCCTGATAACTTCAAACCCACCTGCTCACCAATCAGAGACTAGAGATTTGACAAGCACCTTCCCCACCCCTTTTTTTGTAGTATAAACCAGAAACCACTTCTACATGCAGTCAACACAAAACCCTTTTCTAGTCACCCAGTCATGTAGGGTAAATAAGGTATCTAGTTCCTAAAGACCTCATGAAGGCAGGCCTGAGATCATATTTCCCATATCCTACTTTAACCTTAGGCCTCCTAACCTCCACTACTTTCACACATCCTTCCAAAATAGGCCTGGATCTCTAAATAACTGAGGAAGGCTGGAAGAATGGGTGCAGGCTATATCATGCTGTAATATTCCTCATTTTACATTCATATATTCAAGCAGGGAAGATTTAGTTTCATTCATTCAGCAAGGGGTGGGATTCTCCCACTAGTAAGGAGGACAGATAAAGCTAATGGAGGAGAGTTAAGGTTGATGCTGGAATCATTCTGATATTAATGTTTCATGAATTGGAGCACTCTTGTTTCTTAATCTACAGAAAAACTTAAAAGTTAACAAAAAACAGTCTAATAGTGTTATAAGTGAAAAGATGTTTACAATCTTAATTTTGTATTAAAAACAGGTTTCAAGTAATAGCATGGTTCTCCTCTGAAAATCCCTCCCTGCAATTTCAACTGGAAGCAGTTTTTTTTCTTCACTTTCCCTCCCAAACTGTTGTATAATCAAATGCAACAGGGCTTAAACAATCATTGGTGCATCTAATGGGGAGGAAGGTGGGGGGGGGGGGGGAAAGAGACATTCCTTCCTAATCTCTCAGGCAGTCAGCCTACACCATAGAGTATGGAGGTTTGATTATCTTTCTTAGGTTACATAATATTTTTCACTTTACATAGCGTAAGAGAGTACGTAAATTTTACAGCTCATGTAAGAAGCTGGAACGACATATGTACACTGAAATCTTCTATCCACAGAGCAGCACAGGTAGCAAAAGTGCAAGCTTCTCCATACCAGGCAATGTGCTGAGGTGACGTGCCTCAGCTCTGACCTGGATGGACCATATCTAGGGGACAACAATACAGCTGTTATTAATAGTCATTTTAGTTTATCATGTTGCATAACAGACTGTCAAGGCCACATTGATTTCCTACACAGAGTGCCTTTGGAATAGGAATTTTCCTGACTAGGCTCTACAGAAAGGAAAAAAAGTATATCCCACAAATAAACAAACCACTAGAAACAAGAAGTTCATAGAATTTCTTTGCTGCTTTAACTTGTCCTCTGTTAAAGGGCCCAATCTTGCGAAGAGCTGAACATCCTCAACTCCTACTGATTTTTATAGGAAAGAAGGATACACACCATCATGGAAGACCAGGCTTAATTGCCCTCTCCCATGAACAGGCCAGAGTTTCACAAATAGCTGTTTTGTTTCTAAATTACTTTAATTGGCTCTTCGTGTTTTATCTTGATTCTTTGGACTATTTCCTCTGCTAAGTTTTGCTAAGTGTACTTTGTGTTCCAATCCACTGGTATTGCTTAGGCAGGACTTCCATGTTTGAAAAGGATGCTTATTTAGCCCTAACCAACTCAAAGGGTATCATATGCATGTCTAAGACCACAAAATGATGCTGAAGGCTGTTTTGCTATTAATGATTTTCCTCACCTTTAATGTTTTATATATTACACACACACACACACACACACACACACACACAGAGCTTTGGAGAGGTAGAAGTACACTAAGTTTTGTTTTTAAGTCTACCCTTTCAAAGATAGTCACAGTGTTATTAGGGGAGTTACCCTGTACGCGATCAAACCTAATTGGGCTCTGCTCACTGTTACCCAGTGGAAATCCTACACACTTCATGTATGCTAAAAACTACAACCACGCCATCTACTGCACTCCAGACTACATCACTAGTTTCTCACCCAATGCCTATTGAGATTCATTATAGGATCCAGTTCAAAAGTGAACCAAGGAGGAAATCAAAACAGCCCATGGATTTGCCTTAATTTACCTCATGCATTTGGTCTCTTTTTCCAATTCCATCCCTGTTCATTTATAGCTTGCCTCCTCAATTTCTTTCCACATTCTCTCAGAAATCACAGTGCTAATTTGTTGAAAGGGGGACCCAAACTCCTTTAAACAAACAAAAATGGAATCTATCCATGTTTGATTTTAAATTAAATGTAAAGCTCCTGAAAAGCACCAAGTTGGCTGCTTTATTTACCCACAGAACAGGGATAGCAGGGCCAGGAGCAGTGCAGACTTCCCCATACTGCCCCACGTATTTTACATGACCATCAAAGACCACATTCAGGTAGCAAGGCAACAGCTTTTGGCCAAGAATGGACTGAGTTGAATTTCAGCTCTGTATTCTGTTATCAGCCTGCTGAGGTACTGTGTCCAGTTTCCCATCCCAGCTACACTGCGCACCAAAAGCAATTAGAATCAATTCAAACTGACAATTTGTAACTCCAGACATTAGCCCATTAAGATGATGTTACCTAAACTTCTGTCAAGCAGATCTCAAATCTTGCATGAGAAGGGACTTACACATAATATGCTGAACTGAAAAGGGGAACTTCAGAGAATGCCTCTCACCAGTCTAATTTGTGGTGCTATATTTTGACAGACCACATTTTAATGTTCTAAATTATACCAGGAGGGGGGGGGGGGATATTTCTTGAACGATCCAGTTTCACACTACAGAACTGATCCATCCATGATTATAATGAGATCAGATGTCATTCAAATACACATGGAAAACAACACATGGACACACACCCAGTAGTGTCATCTCCTTGTGGAATCCATCACAAGGCACAAGATTCTCACATGACTACCATTTTTCCCCCCTTCACAAAAGCACATAGCTGTATTTCCATCCTGTATTGTCTAGGCTGTTTCACATAACGCACAGCTCCAATACTGTGGTGTCTGAGTATTCAATCATTTCCTACACTTAACGTGTCTTGGAGTCTCACACACAGCTTTGTGTTTAATTGCATTTGATATACATTAAATATAAACATTACTACTGTAACTATCTATTGACCAATTTCACCCTTGTTTTGAAAGGCAATTTTAGGCTCATCTTCATGTAAGAGAATTTCCCCCCCAACTACAGTGACATTTGGCATTGCAGGAATGTTGTACAGTTAGTCCATGTAAATTATAGCAAACTTCTGCTTTGGCGAGTTATCCTCTGATGTTTAAAGCAAGTCTATTTTATTTAAGGGTTTGGTGGAAGAGAAAAACTCACCCACTCTTGCATCACTAATTTCTAAATTCTAGTGGAAGAATATTCAAAATAGAGAATTTACACTTTTTTCTGAAGTCCTAACAGCATGCTTAAGGGTAATTCCTAATTGTCTATTTGTAACACACTAAAAAAGTTCTATTGGTCCATTTCAAACCCATTTACAACACAGAAATACTTAGCAAACTGTGATGCTTAGTCAATTTTAAAGTATGTTTTCAGTTCCTCTTTAACATCAACGTGTAATACAATCAGGGATACGCTTCAGTAGTTAAATCTTTGTGTGCTCAGTTGGAAAACACAAAGTAGCTACACCTCTACCCCGATATAACATGAATTCGGAAATAATGCGGTAAAGCAGCGCTCCGGGGGGGTGGGGCTGCGTGCTCCGGCGGATCAAAGCAAGTTCAATATAACGCGGTTTCACCTATAACACGGTAAGGACAGCGTTATATCGGGGTAGAGGTGTATTTACTTTTTGCTGTTTTGTTCTGTTTTAATTGTTCTCTTTTTTAACAGCTGGTCCAGCTGTTTGCAATTACCTAGCTGCTAAAGGGAGCTACCTAGACATTATACAAGATCCACCAAGTATGATGACTATTTTTGGATACCTGCCTAATACTAATATTGAGTTAACTTTAAGACAGTTGGAACCAAACAAGAATGAGGAGCTGGGATATGCAAAGAGTACACTAGGGTAAACTTCAGGCAGATTAAAAACTGACAGTGGTGAGCAGGAGCAGATCACCCCAGTGTATGGAAAGATGCCAGAACTAATAATTAAGAATTTTAGCAAAAAAATTTCTATGTTCACATGGTTTTCATATAGCTTTTCTATAGTTAATATGTGGCCAGCACTCTTCAATATCTGTTTGTGGTAACAAGTCCTTTATTTTCCTGAGTGGATGACATGTTTAGATTTTTTTTTTTTTTTAATTAAATTAAAAGCTGGCTTGTTCACCAGGTTTCTTTTTAGAATTAGGTAAAAAAATTCCTTCACTCTCCCAAAAATAGTGGCAAAGCTGCTTCCTTAGACTTATTCAGATGTCTTCTGCTATACATAAAAGAGGATAAACTTGGATATAAGGTGACCTCTTTTGCTTAGGGGAAAATTAAAATTATATTTGCTTTTCACAAGCCTTGATTTGATTTCTTGATGTAGCACTTAGTTACTAGATTATTTTCCACGTGTGCATCGCTATACACTGAAGGACAGTATTTTTTTAAAAAATGAACTAGAAGAGTATTCCCAGTTGTTTTAGAAAATTTAAAGATAGCTGAAGTGATTCTAAAGATATTAAACAGTTTGAGATAAAATAAATATGCAGAATTTAATTGGTAATATAGATCACATGTTAAAAATTGAAAAATTCACCCCTTACTGCACCCAAATGATAATTAGAAAGCGGCAAATACCCAGAAGCCTTAACCAGCATATTGTTTTCAGATCATCCGTTCTTGCCGGGGTCAACAGAACTCTGATCTCAACAAACAAAGCTTACAGCTCAGCTTCATAATAGTCACATGTATATTCTGAAATCTATGCATATACTCCAGCTGAAAAGCAACTCATTTGTTTAGATTTGAGAAATATTTCAGTTTGCTTTAAAAACATTATTTTGAGAAGGTACAAACTGATGTTTCAGTGCAGCAAATACTGAACAAGCTGTTGGGCTAGTGATGTCTTTTTAACCTATTTCAACTAAACTCAATATGGTAATTTTTACTTTTAAACCCAGGATGGAGGGGAGAGAGTAACAGAATTTTGTTGCACGGTAGCGTAAGAAAACAATACACCTTGGAACTGCTTCACGGCTTTCACTCAAGAGTTTTATTCATTGAATAAAAACATCACTAAGAAGTTATAGCAGGACAGTAACCAAACTTGGTATTAGTTTATGGCCTGATCTTGGGATTTGTTCCTGGAGATGTTCAGCAACTGATGCAAACGTCCCCTCATTTCACCACTTTTCCCCCTTCTCCTGCAAAATGTCACTGATTGACGCACTGACATGGGGCAGGCAAAGAAAATCAGAAACAGTTTTAGGAGGGGAAGGAAAGTTTGTGCCAGTAGCTGAAACTACATGGTATTATCGAAACTAAATTTCTCTTTCAACTATTGTCATTTAGCACCCAGGCATTTAGACTAACTTGCATTAGAGTCACAAATTTGGTCTGAGTAACTAAAGAAGAACAAAACAACTTTGGAGTATTATGGCCCATCTGGAATAAGAGGCCCCACTTGGAAAACAGCTTTTGAATTCGTTGACTTTATGGCATTTTAGGCACATGGTTATATTTCCAGTAGAATTTAAGCTAGAACATCCAATTACCTCTGAAAATTACATTTTCAAAAAAGATAACTGGCCTACCTGTTTTGCAACAATGTATTGACACTGCTTTTATGGTCGGTGCTCTGTTCTGCCACAAAAGATTTTTTAGCCTTTTTAGCTAATCCTGTGTTTGAGATATTATTTCCCAGTGGGCAAGAGGCATTATTACTGTTTCTTGCTCGGTCTGTTTGCCCTCCTGTGCTGTGTGCAGTCTTTGGAGTACCTCCACACATCTTCTTAGTTCAGATGTACTCTCCCAAGGCTTCTTGAAAATACTGAACACTGGCTTAAGAGATATGGCTATTGGTGAGTTGCTTCACTATGGCTCAGCATCCAGCAACCATAGACATTTCCTCTCAGAGAAGAAATTCAACCAAGTCTTTTGTAGCAATCCACTGGGTTTCTTTTTTACAACAAGAGTAGCATGTTCTGCCAACCATAATTCAGGAAGACAATTGCATCCAATGTAATGTAGTATTTATCCCAAATTAGACCACCACACAGAACTTTCAAATTTCAAAGCCCATCCAAGATTATCTCCTGCTTCTGTTGCTGGAGTTTTTCCACCAAGACCGGTAAGCAGTCAGCAGATATTGATTTTAACTACCTTTGTTTCCTGGTATGTGATTATGTAGCTGGCAATTATTTATTTGGTCACAAGACCAAACCATATGGCCTCTGAAAGAAAGAGCATAGGTGCTTTTGCACTGACTCGCCCTTAGCTGCAAGGTTGTTCTAACACTGGCTACAACACCCTCTTAATGGCTCTCATGTGAGCAAGTGTCATCTGACAACTCTTAGCAACCACCTATGGCTCAGCACCATACTTCAAATGCAAATAAAAATCTGTCACCAATACCCTACAGTTATCAGTAAGGAATGATTAACACCGGCAAACACCCCAGAATTTTTGCACAGTAATGGTTTTACTCTGTAGAGTAAACAGTTTATGTTCAGCTAAGAACCTGATACTGCTTCAAAAAAAAAAAAAAAAAAAAAAAAAAAAAAAAAAAGCTTTTACACAATGGAAGGGAAATCTGCTTACAGAATATAATTGATAGGTAAGATCTGGTGAATATGAGGGAGATAACGTTTCACTTTTACACTGGCTTAAAAAATATGTCCCTTAAAAAGACTGATGTTTTAAATACCAAATAGGAGTTAAAAAATGTAGTCCAACTAAAAACATTCCCCCTTTTTTTTTAAAAACGACTAACATCCACTTGGAGAAACAGGTTTAGAATTAAAACCAGACTTTCGTTTTTACAACAAATGGATATTCAATCCCTTCAGTGGTGCATGTGTAACACTGAGACACCCCTGTCATTGGCGGGCCGGTCAAACCAGGGACCTCTGGAGCTATATGCATGAGCCTTTACTGCATGAGCTAAAAGTCATGCGGCTGTTAGCGAAGGCTGTAGCAGACTCATTAATCTAAGTGGTCTCGGTGCCACTAGATGGGACAGAACACTACACCCAGAAGGTGTTTGGGTTAGACAGACCAAGAGGACACATCTTGTTTTCTATAAGCTCAACTAACATCATCACAGTACAGTATATAATTGTCCCTTCTGCCCTTAAAAAAAGGATTCTACCCAAAAAACCTAAGCACCCCACACAAGATCACCATTTTCCGCTAAAATTTGCCGTAGAGTACCGTCTACAAAAAAATAAGTTTGGCATTTATAAAGCCCTTTTCATCCACAGACCTCAAAACTCTTTAGAAGGTAAGTATTATCTCTTCTTACAAATGGGACAACTTAGGGGGAGCAGTGGTTGACGATGGGGGTGAGTGTGCAAGGCTGGTGGCGGGGCAGAGCTGCAGCATGAGGGGGCTGGACGCTCCCCCTGCTGGTCCCTCAGTGAAGCCCCCGCTGCGTTCCAACTCTTGGCCAGCAGGGCCCCGTCCCCCATCCTGTTTCTGGCCGGCACTGGCTGCGTGCTGTGAGCTGCAGTTACTGGTGCGTGCGGGCAGGCGCCAGGCAGCAGCCGGCTATGTGTCGCCACTGCTGCCCACCCATCGACCCTTTATGTGCTCCCCCTCTCGCTCTCCCCTCCCTGCTTTGCTCCTTTGCCCCCTCAACCCCGTTGCTCCTACATATCCCCCTAGGCAGGGTGTGTCCCGCTCCCAGCACTGTGTGGAGAACCAGCCTCTGGTCGGAGTGCTTGGCTCACCAGTAGCCTGGTCAGCAGGCTCCTTCCCTCCCCCTGTCTACACTGGCAACGTAGCGCTTTAACGTTGCTTGTGTGGTCGCGGCAGAGCGCTGGGAGCCAGCTCTAAAAAACCCACCTCCACGAGGAGTGCGGCTCCCAGCGCTGGTGCACTGTCTACACTGGCACGTTACAGCGCTGAAGCTTGCTGCGCTCAGTCAGGTGTTTTTTTACAGCCCTGAGCGAGAAAGTTGCAGCGCTGTAAGACCCGCTGGCCCGGGATGCTGGCTAGGAGGAGCCGAGCCCTGCATGTGCCAAAGACCCGTTCAGCCTCTCAGCTAAGCTCCGGAGTGGAGCCCTAAAGCCATTTTAAGCCTGTTCATGCCCCAGCCGTGCAGGCTCCACAGCAGCCCCCTGGGCAGGGACTTAGCTCCCTCTTCACCTGCCCCTCCCGCCCCCCCCCCCGGGTCCTTCCCCCCAGGGAGTGCGAGGCTGCTTTGTCCCCTAGGCACCCTCTCCTGCTGAGCCACCTCTCTGGCCAGGTTCGCTGAAGCCCCTGCAGTCAGGTTTCCTGGGCCCTGGTGCACAATGCATCCTTAGGGCTTAACCCCTTCCTGCCTGCGCTGTAGCTGGGAGACAGGAGGCAGCTGGGTTATGTCGGTGGCCAGCAGCAGCCTGGAGGTGTTAGCTGCCTTTTGACACTGTATGGGCAGGAAGGGACAAGCTGCTTCCAGCCACAGGGGAGCAGGGAGGGAGGGAGGAAGAGATGAGCTCTGCAAAGACACGGGGCCAGTCATCCCTTCCCCCGCCCTCCCCTGCGGCTGGAAGCAGCTCCTGTCCCTTCCCTCCCACACACAGTGCTGAAAGGCTGCTGCTGGACACATTCTGGTGTAAACCCTGGCAGAAATCTGGGGAGGGAAGCATGTGACCCTGCATGCCCCTCCACATGTTGCCTTGGGAAGACGCAGCACCAGGTACCAGGAGATGCAGGTCCATCCCAGGGACCCAGCCAGGCCTGTAGAGCGCCAGGCAGGGAAGGTTGGATCGGACAGTCGGTCACGCTTCCCCTCTCCTCCCCCCATGTGAGAGGTGTACGGGAGTGTGTGTGTGTCAGCTCTCCCGTATGAGCCTTAAAGATAAGAAGGTAAATAAAAAGAATCCAGCTACGCAGTATTTCTTTTTAACGGGGGCTCAGTCAACTTGATGTTAATTTGAATGTTTGTACTGCATAGTTCTGATTGATTGCCGTTGAACTCACTTGAACATGAGTAATTTTACCAGGTGTCCCGTATTCAGCACAGGGAAATATGGTCACCCTAAGCATGAAGTACTTCACTTCTTACTCTATTTGAGACCTTAGTTATGCTATCAGTTACCATCATGGATCCCCAGGAACTATGCTACACTGCAGCTTTTGAACAGTCTCTTGGAGGAACCCCAAGGGGTCTGCCTCATTCTTCCTTTGGCATAGGCCACGCAGCCTCACTGCCTCCTAAACTGAGCTACTGGACTTCTGCATCATACTATGAGCTCTACTCTGCAAGTCCAACTGAGAGAGATTCCTAGTAGATACCTGTACACTCTTCAGGGGCTAATGCACTCCAGCCAGTATTTTCAGTGACACACTCAAGCAGCAATTTCAAAACAGTAGGGTTTATTAGTTGACTGGAGCACAGCACTGGAAGTCCATAAATTAGCATAGAGAAATAAAGGTTAAAGCAGAGTCCATTCTGGTCAGCCCAGTGCAATTCACCAGCCAAGCTGTAGTGAACTCCATTTTCAGGCTCTGTGTCTCTCTGCCTCCTCCTCAGTCAGTTCCCAGTGAAAGAACCAAGCTTCTTCCAGAGCTCACACTTATTCCCCCACCTCACCCCTCCCAGTCCTTTGTTCTCAAGCTGGGGGTCTCTGCTCAGCTCCCCTGCTGAGAGTGCAGCTCCATGAGTCATTAGAGCTTGCATTGTCTCTCAGGACCCCATGTTGATCTGGGTCGGTTTCAGCCAGTTCCTGAATGAGACTATTCATTCCACCCAGACAGGGACATGACGCACATACCTGTGTCTCTTAGAGACACAACTTAATCCTGATAGACAACTTAATCCTCCCCCGCACCCCCTCTTGGGTAGCAACACAAAGTATGGGGGAAACTGAGGCACACATAGGCCTCAAAAAATTACCACTTACACCAAGGCAAAACAGAACCCTTAGAAAAAGTTCTTTTTAGACATACACAAACACTTTTTGATTATGATCAACAAAAGCATAAGATTACAACTTGTAAGACTGTGTAGGACTTATGTTTGTGCAGCACTGCAATACAGTGAACCACCTGAAAGTGCAAAATCTAACAACTTCAGTTATGTTTATTCCATATATAAGTAATGCCAATGCACAAAGTATTAAGTTTCACTCCACTTAACACACACAAATATATTTACTACACTGGACTAATTTGACTAGCAGTATTTTAGTGTCATACTTCCAAGATATTACTAATACTGAATGAAAATGTATACATATGAAGACACATATATAAAGTGTAAAATAAATTGAGGAGGATGGGCTAAGACTAGTGGAAGAACAGAAGATGCTGCCAGTTGCTCTATAAGCTTTCCTCCCCCTCCCCAAAGAAGAATGCTCAATTAAGCTATTGTAATCAATATACAGTATCAGTGTCTGGTGCTAGAAACATAGAATGCAAGACTGGAAGGAACCTTGAGAGGTCATCTAGTCCAGCCCCACCTACTGAGGCAGGGCCAAATAGAGTCAGGCCACCCTGGACAGGTGTTTGTCTAACTTGTTCTTAAAAAACCTCCAGTGACCAGGATTCCACAATCTCTCTTGGAAGCCTATTCTAATACATAACTATCCTTGTAGTTAGAAAGTTTGTCCTAATATTTAACCTAAATCTCCCTTGCCAACTGAGGATTAAAAAACAACACAAAAATAACTCTGCCTGATATTTTGAGATGCAGCGTACTCAATTCCCACTTACGTCAATGGGAGCTACAGGTACTCAGCACTTCTGAAAATTGGGCCACCTAGTTTTCTAATCTTCTACTCATATGTTCTCAGTTGCCATTTTGACTGGAATTGTCTGTCAAGGAGGAATATGGAGTTATAGCTTTGACTTCCTTTTTGCCCTTTCCTTTCACTACTACTGCCATCCCCAGGCACCTCTGGATTAAACACTAATGGCCACCATATTGGAGGCATCAAGTGATTACCAGCCCAACACTTCAATAGTAGCTCACCACTTCCTTTCTCTAACCAATTTTTGAAGGATGCTCAATCTGCAACACAAGGCCCAAAGAAGAAATCAACCTACAGGCAGGCACAGAGCGTCCATAAACAGTGATTCAGGAAAGCCTCCTACCCTCCTGCTATAATCCATTGGGAAAGGGAGGTTAGTCATTCCTTTTATATGACTATTTGGCAGTATGTCACCTGTTCTGTTTGTAGGTCACTTCTAAACCTAGATAGACCTAACTCTCTTCTTCACTTTGATTGCTTTTAAAATGGCAGTATTGGTTATGCATTATTAATCCCAAATGCAATTTCAATACACACACACACACACACACCTCAAATATCATGATGAAGTCCAATAGGATATAAATTCCTGTACCAAAAAAACTATCCATTAAAGTCCAAGCATTGTTTCAAGATTTGTTTCCTTAGAATATTGTAGATTCTTCATTTACGTCTCTAGTAGGATTTTCTTTCCCACATCCTTTAAAGAGATAAACTAGAGATATTTGTAGACAAGCAGAAACTTTCACAAAACTTCTTGCCAAAAGAGCAAGTGTGATTCAGAGACACAGATAGCAAAACCAAACCAACTTCTCTCCTTTTAACCATATACTATTACACATTGGATGGTTCTCCTAAAACTTAAGCAGTAAATACAATAAACGAAGCCTGTTAAAAGGTAGAGAGTAGCACCAAGTATTTGTCATATATGAACAATACGAAAAACAAAACAAACAGATGTCAGATTCCACTTCACCTAAAGATAGATTTCCTTCTGTTCCATTTGTTGAACCACTGATTTGTGGTACTTTCCAAAAAAACATGATTGCCAATAAATATGTTTTCCAAAAAAAGACACTTCTCCCCATATTTACCATGAACATGCAAAATTCTGACACACTATATAGCTGCATTCTTTTTCTTATACTTATTCACCTAAAATAACCCTGAGACAGTGAACAAGCTGCTGAGTTTATCTAATCCACCTTGTTTAACTCTGATGCATTGTTACCAGTTTCATACAAGTTAGACCAGATCCTTTCTACATTAGTCACTCAAGTGAACAAGCATGTGATTTACACTGCCTCTCTCTAGCTTTAGATTTTCCAGGCAAGCAAGGAGTCAGTGTAATGGGGAACTTTTTACTACCAGGCTAGAAATACCAGAACCACGTTAGAGGCAGGCAATGTGAATTTCAGAACACAATTTTTTACTTTATTAAATGAAATATCTGAGCAGTACTAGATGAGGGTTAGAAGTACTGTACATATCTCTAGGGACCACTTACTTAATACAAAACACACCCAATATTGGGGCTGGAGGAGATAGTTGAAATTGCATTTAAACTGGCAAAAATTCAATATACTCTATCTTTAGATTGTTAGAAAACAGACCCTTCTCTTCTCAAAGAAGAAACTACCTACTGTTAACGTCTGCTTTCTTCATCTCCAAATTAGATTACCAGAACTCATTCCCCATCAAGTTAAACACAGTTGTCATAAATAACAAGCGCCGGTGTGAATAAATCACACCAGGGCTTCACCAACTCTGAGGTCTCAGTTTCAAGACCTGCATGCAGAGTCTTATCCTAATCTACCGAACTCAATAGTTTGGGACCTAGATACCCAACAGAGCTGCAAAGATAAAATGCAAAACTGGAACAGTGACGCTGAGGTAGTCCTGGACAAGGCTCAGATGCAAAGAATGTTTTCAGCAGTAACCCCAATAACGGAATTTCTTGCCAGAGAGAAGACTGAGCCCAAGCATGGCTGTGTTCAGATCAAAAAGATCAAAGAGATTTTTTAAAAAGTTTGATCAGTTACTAGCTCTAGTTTATTATAAATTCATGTCAACTATTTCTCGGATTTTAGTTCTGGAATAAAAACAATTAATTAGTTGAAGAGTTTCAAAAAATTCCATATTTACTTTTTTTTTTTTTTTTTTTTTTATAAAGTGTGCAAAGTACATCTTTAGTAACAAAGTCCAGCCTTTGGGCTCTAACACCAATTTCAGATTTGTCTGGACACCAGCAGCTTGACTGAAGCAAGCAGTATTTGTTCTGTTTAATGTGTCCCAATCAGCAGAAGAGCTCCACCTCCTCATATAGTCATCCCCCAGTCTTGGTCCATGCATCAGTCATATGTCACTTGTTCCAGACTGAATCAGGTGATCAGGCCAACTTCCAAGAACACAGCTATTAAATAAAGATGCTGCCAAGGCACATCTAACAACTGCTTTCACTAGAAACTGAAATGGGGCAGAATCTCTTACCCTGCCAGTTTTACTGCCCATACACCTACGAACCTTACCAGCTATTGTAACAGTATATTTGATAGCAGAATTAAAACTACACATTGTTCTTTTAAAGAGGCCAATTTAGCCAAGACAGTAGAAAACAAAAAACAAAAAATCTAGTATTTTTATACTGTACCAATTCTTGTTGTATTTTTAATCAATTAATAAGGAATAAAATAAGGAGTATCTCAGAACCTAAGGCCAGCAGACAGCATCGTGGGGCTGACAGCCTGGAACATGGGCTGGCCTGTCCTTTCCTACTACTTTGCCCTCATTTGTACAACCTATTTTCTACTAGGTAGCTTCCAAATTACAGCTCAAAAAGAAATTTTTCTTAAAATCAGAAAACTCCAACATCAAGTAACAAGTACATACAGATTACAAGTGGTTGAGAACATAAGGCCTGATGCTAAGAAGTACAGAACACCCTCAATTCTTGATGACCTCAAAATGCTGTTCAAGATCCATTTCAGTAACAAATAATGTAGACTTTTTAAAAACAAAGTAGTCAAAAGCCAACCTCCTTTATTCACCTGCCAATAACAGAGTTTCACCTGCAACAAATGAAGACATTACTTGCACCTAAACAAAAACATTCAATGTGCTGCTTCACACCGCTTCAGGTGTTTGCAGTACCATCAGCTGACTGTGACTACTGGAATTACAAATAAAAATAATATCATGATACTAACCAACAATCCATTAGTGAGACTAGACCCTTGAGGTTTTTTTCCCCTCCATCCCCAGATAGTCAGGAAATTTTGGAGGAGCTAGTGGTTGTTAAATCCCTTTGTCCCATTGGTATGTTGACGTTGTGGCTGTTGGAAAGTAGAATATAACAAGTAACTTGCAAAGTGAGGTTATTCCAGACATTGTTAGCACATCAGGGGAAGGGAGAGATGAGAAATGAGAATAATGTGTTTAATACTCACGAACACTTACTGGTTTGTCTACATGGTAGAAGGGTGGATGTATATATATATATAATAAAAAAACAAAAACACACACACCACAGAGAGAAGGACACAAACAAAAACCCAACAAAAACAAAAAACAACCCCCCTCTCCACCACCACTCCCTCAGCACGGACAGCATAATCCATAGCCAGCATGGAGATGAATGCCAGGAAATCCTGGAGCAGATGAGTTAAGTGATAACTGCAGACGGATATAGTGTCAAACCAACAATTTTCTCTAGTTTTAGCCAGAGACGTGATTTGTTCCTCTTGTTGGTTTTATGACAGTTTGCCTGTTCTGCACAGAACATTCTCCTTAACTGTTTTTTGTAAGGAGGGCTGTTGATGAATTGTCCTATAAATAATACTGAAACTTTCAGGCTTGTGAAGAAGTTAGAGGCATGTAACCAGTTCTAGGACACAGCATTAGGGCTCTTCTGCTGCAACACCCTAAACTCAGTTGCTAGTGTCTTTTTGGATTGCAGAAGAAATCACGACAATGCTCACTGCTGGATTTAGGTCCAGTTTGCCCCAAAGTACATGGGGCTCTGACTAATTCAGACACCAAGTTGTGAAATAGAGGGATTTCAATTCAGTTTTAAATAAAGGCTTAGTATCTTACCTATGAAGTTGTATGTTTCTTTTAAAAGAAATAATATTTATCAAGTCCAAGTGTACAACACACACAGCCAGGTATTTCATCTTGTATTGCAATATACAAGCTATGGAGAGTTTTAAACAATAAGAAGTTCTATGAATACCTGTACAGTGTTTAATAAAAATTGTTATCTTACACTAAGATGCCAAAATGTTGCTTGCAACCTAAAAAATTAGTCAGTATTTTGGAATTCACTGAATGTGTCTGCACAAAAACATGCAAGGCTAAGTACATCAAAAAACTGGTAGGTACTTGAAATTTAGAGATCAACTCTTCACATGTGGAAAACATACTGCTGATTTAAGATTTTTTCCCTAAAGGTTGCCAAGAAGTATATGGCTAAATGGACAAGTGTCAAACATTGGCAATTCTTTTTTGGCTGTAGTAAGGGACTTCAGTATAGCTAGAGTTAAAATCTCAAATTCTTACTTCCTGCTGACTAAAAATTTGTCAGGACAGCTGGCCAAATCTCCATTTCACATCATTGTTATTTTAATATTTCACTAATGAAAAATAAAAAGCCACTGTTGCACTCAAATATCTAGCAGACATGCCAACACCGCATTTTAATACAAATATCGTATTGTTCCTTTACACCACTGGAACTAAGTTTAACTCGTAGGTGCAGATTACCCTCGACATTTCATCCAGTGGTTTATTTTACTTTAAAAAAAAAAAAATAATCAGATGGATAAAGTGTCAACAATAATTTGTACCTGTAAGTGAAACAATGGATCAACTAAGTGAATTTAAGAACCAGATGCCTGTTTCAAATTTGAAATTCTTCCTATTTTCCTCCCTGTTACACCATTAACTACTGAATAGTTTTTACCATTAAGATCAGCCCTAGATAGGTATTTTGAGTTATGCCATTTTAATGGCAACATTGCTTGATTTAGGCAGAAAAAGAACAAATTTTACTGCATAAAATGCTTGTATAATTTTCTCCTCAAAGTATTTCCTGTGGCACACCCATAAAATTACATGTGGGGTGTTTTGAATAGAAGAAAATTGGCTCTTGGAAAATGTCTGGAGGTAGACAACTGTTTGATCTGGTCAGGGAATGGATAGATTTAACTGCATTCTGGAGTCTCCTAAGCACTAGACTTTTATTGATTGAGTTACTCCCCTACACTGGGGCTTGGAACCATGTCCAAAACTGCTTTAAAGCACAGTTGTAGCAAATATGGTTTGTGGTCATATACAGGTTTTATAGGTTGGATTGCCAACCCTCCAGGATTGTCCTGGAGTCTCCGATTAAAGATGTGATGAAATCTCCAGGAATACATCCAACCAAAATTGGTAACCCTACTTATAGGTCCTGTCTTGATGGGTAAAAGGGTGTTTTCTCCCAATTGTGTTAGCTTGACATGTTTGAAGAGCTCTCTTAATGCTTGTTAAGACACAGGTTGAAATATCTGAAGGTATGTTGGCTGGCTGTGATGTAAGCTCTTCCGCCTCCCCCCCCCGGCTAAGGCCTGGTCTACACTATGACTTTAATTCGGATTTAGCAGCGTTAAATCGAATTAACCCTGCACCTGTCCAAACAACGAAGCCATTTATTTCGAAATAAAGGGCTCTTAAAATCTATTTCTGTACTCCACCCCGACGAGCGGAGTAGCGCCAAAATCGATATTGTCATTTCGAATTAGGGTTAGTGTGGCCGCAATTTGATGGTATTGGCCTCCGGGAGCTATCCCACAGTGCACCATTGTGACCGCTCTGGACAGCAATCTGAACTCGGATGCACTGGCCAGGTAGACAGGAAAAGCCCCACGAACATTTGAATTTTATTTCCTGTTTGCCCAGCATGGAGTGCACAGGTGACCACAGATAGCTCATCAGCACAGGTAACCATGCAGGCCGATAATCGAAAAAGAGCACCAGCATGGACCGTACGGTAGGTACTGGATCTGATCGCTATATGGGGAGAGGATTCAGTGCTAGCAGAACTTCGTTCAAAAAGACGAAATGCCAAAACTTTTGAAAAAATCTCCAAGGGCATGATGGAGAGAGGCCACAATAGGGACTCAGATCAGTGCCGCGTGAAAGTCAAGGAGCTCAGACAAGCCTATCCAAAAACAAAGGAGGCAAACGGTCGCTCCAGGTCAGAGCCGCGGACATGCCGCTTCTACGCCGAGCTGCATGCAATTCTAGGGGGGGCCGCCACCACTACCCCACCTCTGACCGTGGATTCCGAGGCGGGGGTAATCTCATCAGCCACACCTGAGGATTCTGCGGACGGGAAGAGGAGGAGGAGGATGAGCTTGCGGAGAGCACCCAGCACTCCGTTCTCCCCAACAGCCAGGATCTTTTTCTCAGCCTGACTGAAGTACCCTCCCAAGCCAGTATCCAAGACCATGACCGCATGGAAGGGACCTCAGGTGAGTTTACCTTTTAAAATATAAAACTTGTTTTAAAAGCAAGCGTTTTTTAATGATTACTTTGCCCTGAGGACTTGGGATGCATTCGCGGCCAGTACAGCTACTGGAAAAGTCTGTTAACATGTCTGGGGATGGAGCGGAAATCCTCCAGGGAAATCTCCATGAAGCTCTCCTGGAGGTACTCCAAAAGCCTTGCCACAAGGTTTCTGGGCAGTGCAGCCTTATTCCGTCCTCCACGGTAGGACACTTGACCATGCCATGCTAGTAGCAAGTAATCTGGTATCATTGCATGACAAAGCCTGGCAGCGTATGGTCCCGGTGTTTGCTGGCATTCAAGCAACATCCGTTCTTTATCTCGCTGTGTAATCCTCAGGAGAGTGATATCGCTCATGGTAACCTGGTTGAAATATGGGAATTTAATTAAGGGGATAGAGGTGGCCGTTCCTACTGGGCTGTTTGCCTGTGGCTGAAAAGAAATCCTTCCCTGCAGTTAGCCAAGCGCACGCGCGGGGGGGAGAAATTGGCCCTGAGCTTTTCGCGTTTGGCTAGCAGGGATCTTCCCTGATACCAGCCACGCGGTGGGGGGAGGGATAAAGCGATCATCCAGAGAATTGGATGGGGGGGGGGGGGTTAGTTTGTTTTCTGCTGCTGAAGGTTAACAGGAAAACCGCAGCACTCAACGGGCTTTGCTTGGTATGGGAAAGGAGGGCGCAGAAGCCGAAAGACAATGGCTTACCATGGCCGCATGCAAGCCGAATTCTGTTGCCCGGACCTGCGTCTGTGATCTCTAGCAGCAAAGCCACAGGCACTCAATATTAAGAGGCAAAATGCGACCTTGCACAGAAATCACATGTGCTATGTAATGTGAATAGTGTTGGTCACCGTGAAAGAGTATAAGCATTGTTCTGTAAAATGTATCTTTTTAAAAAATTCTCTCCTTTTTTCCCCTTCCTCCAGCAGCTGCAAATTTTTCAAGCCTCCCTCCTCCGTCCTGAAGGCTATCTCAGATAAGGCGTCGGAAAAAGAAAACGCGAGACGAGATGTTCGCGGAAATCATGGAATCCACACGCAGTGAAAGAGCTCATCTGAATGAGTGGAAGGACACGGTTTCAAAGTATAGGAAAGATGCTAGTGAACGTGAGGACATGAGGGACCAACGTGAGGACAGGAGGGGCGCTCGAGATGAGAGGTGGCGGCAGGAAGATCAGAGGAGGCAGGATGCAACGCTGGGGCTGCTGCGTGAGCAAACAGACATGCTCCGGCGTCTGGTGGAGCTTCAGGAACGGCAGCAGGATAACAGAGTGCCGCTACAGCCCCTGTATAACCCCCCTCCCCATGTTACATAGCCTCCTCACCCAGACGTGTAAGAACGCAGGGGGGGAGGGGGGGAGGCTCCGTACACCCTCCCATTCCACCCCAGTGGACAGCCCAAGCAAAAGGCGGTCATTTTTTTAACCTTTTTTTAGTGGCCTTTTCCTTCCCGCCGATCCTCCTCCCAAACCCCACCTGGGTTCTCTCCCTCTTTTTATAATCAATTAATAAAGAATAAATGATTTTTAAACGATAATGACTTTATTTCCTTTGAAAGCAAGCTGTGATCGAAGGGGGAGGGTGGGTTGCTTACAGAGAATGAGTCAATAAAGGGGGCGGGTTTTCATGAAGGAGAAACAAACAGAAATTTCACACTGTAGCCTGGCCAGTCATGAAACTGGTTTTCAAAGCTTCTCTGATGCGCAGCGCTTCCTGGTGTGCTCTTCTAATTGCCCTGGTGTCTGGCTGCGTGTAATCAGCAGCCAGGCGATTTGCCTCAGCCTCCCACCCTGCCATAAAGGTCTCCCCCTTACTTTCACAGAGATTGTGGAGCACACAGCAAGCAGCAATAACAATGGGGATATTGGTTTGGCTGAGGTCTGAGCGAGTCAGTAACGATCGCCAGTGACCTTTTAAACGTCCAAATGCACATTCTACCACCATTCTGCACTTGCTCAGCCTATAGTTGAACAGGTCCTGACTACTGTCCAGGCTGCCTGTGTATGGCTTCATGAGTCATGGCATTAAGGGGTAGGCTGGGTCCCCAAGAGTAACTATTGGCATTTCAACATCCCCAACGGTTATTTTCTGGTCCGGGAAGTAAGTCCCTTGCTGCAGCCGCTTAAACAGAGTAGTGTTCCTGAAGACGCGAGCATCATGAACCCTTCCCGGCCAGCCCACGTTGATGTTGGTGAAACGTCCCTTGTGATCCACCAGTGCTTGCAGCACCATTGAAAAGTACCCCTTGCGGTTTATGTACTGGGTACCCTGGTGCTCCAGTGCCAAGATAGGGATATGGGTTCCATCTATTGCCCCACCACAGTTAGGGAATCCCATTGCAGCAAAGCCATCCACTATGACCTGCACATTTCCCAGAGTCACTACCTTTTGTAGCAGCAGCTCAGTGATTGCTTTGGCTACTTGCATCACAGCAGCCCCCACAGTAGATTTGCCCACTCCAAATTGATTCCCGACTGACCGGTAGCTGTCTGGCGTTGCAAGCTTCCACAGGGCTATCACCACTCGCTTCTCAACTGTGAGGGCTGCTCTCATCTTGTTATTCTGGCGCTTCAGGGCAGGGACAGCAAGTCACAAAGTTCCATGAAAGTGCCCTTACGCATGCGAAAGTTTCGCAGCCACTGGGAATCGTCCCACACCTGCAACACTATGCAGTCCCACCAGTCTGTGCTTGTTTCCCGGGCCCAGAATCGGCGTTCCACAGATAGAACCTGCCCCATTAACAACATGATCTCCAAAGCACCGGGGCCCGCGGTTTGAGAGAATTCTGCGTCCATGTCCATGTCCTCATCACTCTTGTCGCTGCGCTGCCGTCGCTGCCTCCTCCTCGCCTCGTTTTTCTGGTCCTCGTTCAGCATAAACTGCACGAGAATGCGCGAGGTGTTTACAATGTTCATGACTGCTGTCTTGAGCTGAGCGGGCTCCATGCTTGCCGTGGTATGGAGTCTGCAGTGTTCACCCAGGAAAAAAGGCGCGAAATGGTTGTCTGCCGTTGCTTTCATGGAGGGAGGGATGAGGCTATACCCAGAACCACCTGCGACAATGTTTTTTGCCCCATCAGGCACTGGGATCTCAGCCCAGAATTCCAATGGGCGGGGGAGACTGCGGGAACTATGGGATAACTATGAGATAACTACCCACACTGCAACGCTCCGGAATTCGACGCTAGCCCCGGTACATGGATGCACACCGCCGAATTAATGTGCTTAGTGTGGCCGCATACATTCGACTTTATACACTCTGTTTCCAAAATTCGAATTCTGTAAATTCGGATTAATCCCGTAGTGTAGACATACCCTAAAAAACAGGGCAGCTAAAACACAGCTTCAAATATGTTAGCTTAATGTGATTAAAAAGCCATCTTAATGCTTGTTAAGATGCAAGATAATGCAATTGAACTAACATGACTGAAAACCCCACACCCTTTTTACCAATCATGATAAAGCCAAAATGTTATATTAAATGTGTATAAAATGGCCTGGCTGCGTTCACAACCTAAGCTATAAACATAGTTCAATCTAATTTACTATTAAACAGTTCTTTCAGCAATTCATAACTGTGTTAGCTGCACTGAGTTAACCAGTCCTTCTGACTCCCAATTTCCCCTGAGATCGGTGATCCTATAATGTTCTCTGCGACAATATTCCCAATACTTTCTCCCTAGGCATCAACTGCCCCAGGAGTCAGTGCAAGTAGTAACCAGGCAGTTAGCCATAACATGCAAGGAACTTTTTGTGATACTCTATATCCAGGTTTATAAAATGAAGAGATCACCAGAGTGTTCAGAGTCCAAGATGATGACAGATCTCTGTTTGAAATCTGGAGCAACAAGTTCATCTAAACCAAAGATAGCCTGGCAAAACACAGACAGTGGATTTAATGCAAACAAATAACTGTGAATCATCCAATAAGGAGAAAGAGGGTCAGGAAGAGATTAAATGTAATGGTACTTTGTATTTCTAGAATTATTTCAAACCAGAAGTCTAAGCATTTCACTAACATTGAATTTAGCCTCACAACATCCCTGTTTGGAAAGTAACTACAGTGGAACTCACAAGTTGTTTACAGGGGTGTTGAGAGGCACATTTCATTAATATTTCTGTGCACCTTCCTCGAGCATGTTGTGCAGAAAGAGATATAGAAATGGAATATGTTAGCAAACTTTGTGAAAGTACATAGCAGTGAGAGTGCCTAATTGACTCAGCTAGTTTCACAACACTCACAGCATATATTTCATTTCACTGTAATCTCTCTTCTGCACTGGGCAAAACAGGAATTGCCACTGATGGTAGTAGAAATGCCCATAAAACACTGCATTTAATATCCTGGGACCAACACTGCATACATAAAAAGTGTCCTGTCTACATACTAAAGTGGTCTTATAAATACCCAATAAGTTTGTTGCTTTGTACTACAACACTTTTTAGCTCACATCTAGATGCCCCAGTACAGTCCATAATAGTTCCCCTGCCCCCGGTGCAGATGAGAAGGCACAGTTATTGCAGCTGAAGCAGTAAATCTAGTCCTCCTAACTCCATCCCACAATGCAATGCTTCTCTTCTCAGTCTGTACTAAGGTATATCTTGCAACTTTTCTCTGCACTTCTGAAGAGAGCTGTGTGTGATTAATTGATGCACACAGTTATTGACATTGCATACATGGATCAGTTCTAATCTGGTCATTTGCAAAGACAATTAAAAAAAAGTCAGAAAAATGGCATATTTTTCACAGAAGTTAAAAAAAAATAAAGATTGTCAAGAATTCCAGGAATAAGACCTACACATGTCCACTCAGCTCTTATGTGGGGGGGGAAAAACAGAATCCCAAGATTTCTTCCAAGGCTGCAATTGAAGTAGAGATGGAGGGGGAAGAAGAGGGAGGGAAAGAAGAGCAAGACAGTCAGTACTCTTGTAGTAAATCTGGAAAACTCAGAAATCTCTGAAGGCTCTTGCTCAGTAGTGAAGAGGGTGGGAAGGAAATCAAAACAGCTTTACAGAGAGATATAAGGACATGGTACCTACAAGAATGAAGAGCCAGAGGACTTGCTTTTTCAGACATCCCCAGACTGGGAGCCCAATTTCTGTCTAAAAGTACCTTACTCTCCATCCCTTCCTTATTAGGCTATTTTCTGAGTGAATTGTTTGCAATAATCTCCATGAACTGAACTACTCTGCAGCTGCCATTACTGGGGACAAAGAAAGGTCTTCTATTGTACTTTGTCAGTAAGCAAGGCCACAACCTAGAAAGTCTCTTCACCTAATGCTCACTGCTTCCACCTGGATAGTTTGGCCTTGGGCTTCATCTCACCTTCCACAATGGCTACCATAAGTGGTCTCTTAAAAGTTATTCCTAAACCCTTATAGGAATTTAGGGCCAGATTTTTTTTTTTAAAAGGTCCTTATTTAGACACCCAGTGGCATTTCTGGCTACTGTTGCTACCTGGATATCTAAGGATATCCAAGGAGCCCAGGTGAAACTCAGTTAGATTATAGGAATCTATTGAAGTGAACAGCAACAAAATAGAACAAACAAGTGCCACTCAACAAACCTCACTACTGCTTTCTTTCCTTTTACAAAGAGTGGAATATTGCCAGGCTTGCAATAAAGTGCTGTGAAGTAGTGCTTAGCGAATGGGATCTCCCCAAGCATTTCGGCACTATGACCAAAGGAATTAATTGTTTCAACTGCCAAGTGAATGATACCATACACCAAAGCTAATAAACAGTTACCAGCTAGAGATCCTGCACAGTTATAATACAACATCCATTCCATTATGGACACCAGAAGCACCAGTGAATATTTAAAGCTGAAGTAGTGGCCTGTTTGCCAGTTTCACATCTTTTACAGCATGCATGTTAAATGAAATTATATCCTCTTTTACAACATCCTTTCACTCAATCTCCCAACAAAGAGATTTTATGGAAGTCATGAAGCAGAGACCACACATTTACCAACCTAAAGGTAATCTAGAAAGAGTCTGATTTATTTTGCTTTACACATTCTGACATGTCGTGTAAACTGTTAGCTTCACACGTTTCCCCCTCTTAGTTAGAATTTTTACACAACCTCAGCCCTCAGCTTCCTGAAGACAGTTTCAGTCTCTAGAGCTGAAAGATGCAGAACAGCATTAATATGAGCCAGAACAGAATTACAATTGCCATGACAATTAAAGCATGATCAACTTATCCAAAGCCAGAGTCATTCAATTCTCTAGAGCCACTACCCTCCCACACACAAATGTTTCACTTTAGTAATTAGTTGAAATACATTAGCATTAGAAGATTCTAACTGAATACATTACACTATTGTAGGAAGCTCCCTTACTGTAGTCCCCAAGATCTGCATTTCTAGTGTCTGGCTTTCTTAATGGACTTTCTACTGAGCACATGGAGCCAGGAGCTTCCCAGAATCTCTAGTATCAGCTGCATAGCTTATTCTTTGAAGTGCAGTAACAGCCAGTATTAAAGGCTTTGAGGAACATTTGGGATTTTAACTATACAAAAGTATGAATGTTTTCTCTCACACACAAGAACAATTAGGATTTCTTAGAATGTTACCAACAAACTACAGCCATCAAATGCTTCTCAGCTGAAAGTAGTATATAAACATTTTTTTCCAGTTATGAAGTTGGTCATATTTTTAATTTTATTATACTGTGTTTTCCCCTTAACAGTAATCAGTGCTAAATGACAGAAACTGAACAGGCTTGAGAAAGTCACCTATTGGTAGCAAGAACAACTTCTCATGGTTAGAGGTGAGGATGTCTCATCATTTTCTGCAGAATTTAAACTTCCATTTATTAAAAATAAACTAAAACACAAAAGTTGCTTGCCTTTATAGGTCCAAAGATAATTTCCCAAAATGTGAGTCGTATAGTATTGTTTCCCAAGCTGCAGACAGACAATTTAGAACATAAGACTGGCCATACTGGGTCAGACCAATTTAGCCCAGTACCCGGTCTTCCGACAGTGGCCGGTGCCAGATGCTTCAGAAGGAATGAACAGAACAGGGCAATTTATTGAGGGATCAATCCCCTGTTGTCCAGTCCCAGCTTCTAGCAGTCAGAGGTTTAGGGACACCCAGAGCATGGTGTTGCATCTCTGACCATCTTGGCTAATAGTCATTGATGGACCTATCATCCATGAATGTATCCAATTCTCTTTTGAACTTCTGGCTTTCACAACATCCCCTGGCAATGAATTGAACAGGTTAACTGTACGTTGTATGAAGAAGTATTTCTTTTGTTTGTTTTAAACCTGCTGCCTATTCATTTCATTGGGCGACCCCTGGTTCTTGTGTTATATGAAGGGGTAAATAATGCTTCCATGTTTACCTTCTCTACACCATTCAAGAGTTTACAGATCTCTATCACATCTCCCCTTAGTCATCTCTTTTCTAAGAGTCCCAGTTTGTTTTAATCTTTCCTCATATGGAAGCTTTTCCATACCCCTAATCTTTTTTGTTGCCTTTCTCAGTACTTTTTCCAGTTCTAATACATCTTTTTTGAGATGGGGCGGCCAGAACTGAACACAGTATTCAAGGTGGATTTATATAGTGGCATTATGATATTTTCTGTATTGTTTTCTATCCCTTTTCCAATGGTTACTAACATTCTGTTAGCTTTTTTTGACTGTTACTGCACATTGAATAGATATTTTCAGAGAACTATCCTTGATGACTCCAAGATCTCTTGAGTGGTAACAGCTAATTTAGACCCCACCGTTTTGTATGTACAGTTGTAATTATGTTTTCCAATGTTCATTACTTTGCATTTATCAACACTGAATTTCATCTGCCATTTTCTTGCCCAGTCACCCAATTGTATGAGACCCTTTTGTAACTCTGCGCTGTCAGCTTTGGACTTAACTATTTTGAGTAATTTTGTATTATCTTCAAACTTTGCCACCTCACTGTTTACCCCTTTTTTCAGATCATTTATGAATATATTGAACAGCACTAGTCCCAGTACAGATCCCTGTGGGGCCCCACTATTTGCCTCTCTCTATTGTGAAAACGGATACTTTATTTCTACCCTTTGTTTCCTGTCTTTTAACAAGTTACTGATCCATGAGAGGACCTTCCCTCTTATCCCATGACTCTTTACTTTGCTTAAGAGTCTTTGGTGAGGGACCTTATCAAAGGCTTTCTGAAAATCCAAGTACGCATATCCACTGGATCACCCTTGTCCACATGTTTGTTGACTCCCTCCAATAATTTTAATAGATTTGTGAAGGGAAATCATGCCTCACCAAAGCTTTTCCCCCCACATATTATGTTCATCTATGTTTCTGATAATTCTGTTCTTTACTATAATTTCAGCCAATTTGCATGGTACTGAAGTTAGACTTACTGGACTGTAATTGCCATGTTTGCCACTGGAGACTTTTTTTTAAAAATCAGCATTATATTAGGTATCTGCCAGCCATCTGGTACAGAGGCTGATTTAACTGATAGGTTATATACCAAAGTAAGTAGTTCTGCAATTTCATAACTGAGTTCCTTGAGGACTCTTGGATGAATACCATCTGGCCCTGGAGACAAATTACTGTTTAATTTATCAATTTGTTCCAAAACCTACTCTGGCACCTCAATCTGGGACAAGTCCTCAGATTTATCACCTAAAAAGGATTGTTCATGTGTGGGATCTCCCACATATCCTCTGCCAGGAAGACTGATGCAAAGAATTCTTTTAACTTCCTGCAATGGCCTTGTCTTACTCGAGGTGCTAACGGAGCACTCAATCGTCCAGTGGCCCCACTGACTATTTGGCAGGCTTCCTGATTCTGACGTACTTAAAATGTTTGCTGTTAGTTTTTGTCCTTAGCTAGTTGGCCTTCAAATTCTTTCCTGGCCTGCTAATTATGCTTCTGACTTGCCAGAGTTTATATTCCTTTCTATTTTCCTCAGTAGAATCTGACTTCCAATTTTTAAAAGATGTCTCTTTGTCCCTAACCACCATTTCTACTCTGTTGTTTAGCCAAGTAACATTTTTTTTGGTCCTCAATGTTTTTCTTTTTTTGGGTATAAATATAATTTGAGCCTCTATTATGGTATTTTTAAAAGGTTTCCATGCAGTTTGCAGGCACTTCACTCCTGTGCCTGCTCCTTTTAATTTCCATTTAACTAGACTCCTCCTATATGTGTAGCTCCCCTTTTTTTGAAGGTAAATGCTAATGTGGTGGGTTTCTTTGGTACTTTCCCCGCTCCAAGGATGTTAAATTTAATTATGGTTGCGATCACTGAGCAGTTCAGCTATATCTTTTGAACCAGATCTTGTGTGCCAATTAGGATGAAATCAAGAATTGCTTCTCCACTTGTGGGTACCAGGACTAGCTGCTCCAGGAAGCAGTCATTAATTTTAGAAATTTTATCTTTGCATCCCATCCTGAGGAGACATGCTCCCACTCAATATGGGGATAGCTGAAATCTCCCATTATTGATATGTTTTCTGCCTTTGTAGCCTCTCTAGTCTCCCTGAGCATTTCACAATCATTGTCCCCATCCTGGTTAGTAGTATATTCCTCCTGCTATATTCTGATTATTCAAGCACAGAATTTCTATCCATAGAGATTCTATGATACTGTATGATTCATTTAAGATTTTTACTATATATAACTCTAGGCTCTCTTTCATGTAGAGTGCCACCTCCCCACCTCAACCCCCATCAGTCAGACCTACTCTGTCATTCCTATATATTTTGTACCCTGGTATTACCCTGTCCCACTGATTATCATTGTTCCACCAAGTTTCTGTGATGCCTATTATATCAATATCTTCATTTAATACCAGGCACTCAAGCTCACCAATCTTAGCATTTAGACTTCTAGCATTTGTATACAAGCACTTATAAAGTTTGTCAATATTTAGTGGTCTGCCTTCATGTAATGTAATTGAAGGGGACTCTATTGTTTGACTGTTTCTCTTCAGTTCCTACCTAAACGTTATCAACTTCTATCCTCCTTACTAAGATATGGAGTATCCCCTTTAATAAATCCTCGCCAAGGGCTGTATCTGTCTGAACCGCGTGCTCCTCCATAGCTGTTGACTCTCTCCCAGCCCCTAGTTTAAAAACTCCTCTATGATCTTTTTAATTTTACATGCCAGCAATCTGGCTCCATTTTGGTTTAGGTATAGCCAGGGGTGACCAAACTTATTGACCCTCTCAGCCACATAAGACAATCTTCAGAAGTTCAAGAGCCAGGGTGTGCCTGCTCGGGTTTCAGCCCCATGGGAGGCACCTGCCAGGGCTCAGGGCTTCAGCCCTGCAGGGAGGGTGGTCTTGGCGCACGTGGGATCATGTGCCCCAAAATTTATGCCAGGGTTTGCTGGCCCCGCTCAGTCACATGCTGTTGCTGAGTCCCCTCCCTGCATGGAAGTTGCTGGAGCTGGCAAGCTGTGGGGAAAGGCAGAGACAAACTGCTGGGAGCTGCAGGTAGAGCCCCTGCTTTTGCTGCTGCCTCTCCCTTTGGAGATAAAGCAGCAGCCCCTCCCTGCAGTTCCAGGTGTTAGTTCTGCATGGAGAGGCAGTGGCAAACATCTGGGAACTGCAAGGAGGAGCTGCTGAGTGTAAGAAGGGAGGCCCAAAGCTGTTGGGGTAGGTGACCTTTAAATTGTGTCACCCCCTCCCTCCCCCCCAGCAGGCAGCATTCATCTCTGGAAGAAGCCCCTAGCCCCGCCACCCCACCGCAGGGCAGAAGCCCTGAGCTTCCTCCCCCCCATCTGATAGGTGGAAAATTGGGGGGGAGGGGGAGAACCTGGGGGGCTCCATGAGCCACACTAACTGTAAAAGAGCTGCATGTGGCTCACCAACCACGGTTTGGCCTCCCCTGGTATAGCCCATGCTGTATAAGCTCCTCCTTTCCCAAAAGGTTCCCCAATTCCTAAATCCCTCGGAGCACCACTGTCTCATTCACACACTGAGACCCTGCAGTTCTGCCTGTCTTACTGGCTCTGTATGTTAGACTGGAAGCATTTCAGAAAATGCTACCATGGAGATCTTACCTAGCACACTAAATTTGGCCTCCAGGACCTCTCTCCTATCTTTCCCTATGTCATCCATACCTACATGTACCTCAACCACTGGCTCCTCCCCACTACTGCACATAAGCCTGTCTAGATGTCTTGAGAGGCCTGCAACCTTCGCACCCAGCAGGCAATTCATCATTCACAAACCCAACTATCTATATTTCTAAAAATTGAATCCCCCATAATATTACCTGCATCTTCCTAATACCATGAGTCCCCCCTCCAGAGAAGTATCCCCAGTGCAAGAGAATGACATAATACTATGACATCATCTGGAAAGAGGGGCCCAATTATGGGATCATTTCCCTCTGCTCCAGCTTGATGTTCTCCTTCCCTGAGACCTTCATCCTTCTTAACAGTGCAGAGGCTTTCAGACTAGGGGTGGGCATGCTCTGCTGTGTCCTGGAAAGTCTTATGCATGTACTCCTCTATCTCCCTGAGCTCCTCCAGTTCAGCCACTCTGGTCTCCAGAGCCTGCACTTGGTCACTGAGGGCCATGAGCTTCTTGCACTGAATGCACACATTTACTCCTTCTCAGAATACAAGAACTAGGGGTCAACAAAAGGAAATATTTTTTCACTCAACACAGTGTCAACCTGTGGAACTTCTTGCCAGAGGATGTTGTGAAGGCCAAGACTATAACAGGATTCATAAAAGAACTAGATAAGTTCATGGAGGATAGGTCCATCAATGGCTATTAGCCAGGATGGGTAGGGATGGTGTCCCTAGCCTCTGTTTGCCAGAAGCTGGGAATGGGTGACAGGGGATGGATCACTTGGTGATTACTTGTTCTGTTCATTCCCTTGGGGGCACCTAGCATTGGCCACTGTTGGAAGACAAGATACTGGGCTAGATGGACCTTTGGTCTGACCCAGTATGGCTGTTCTTATGTCACCTGCCTACAAGGCAGGTAAACATACATGCTGCATTCACGGCCATAAACAATTGCAGGTGCTCTGCTTGTTCATCACTTTCTCCAGCAGTAGAGTGAAGGTAACAAGACTCTAGTCAGTTTCATGGCTGAAACCCTGTGGAAAGAGGTGAAATTTACAAATATTGTATCAATTTTACAGCATCTGCTTAGGAGTGCCAAGAGAAACAGTAAAGGCAGACACAGGAATGTAAGGGTCAGAGACTGTAGGGGAGGTAAAAATAGCAGAGATCCTCTTCTCTCCCCAACCAGTTTCAGCCACATGTCCCCATTAGTACAAAGATCTTTACCGTGAACTTTCTGCTGAATCATGTTGAGCTAGAAGCCACCAAATCCCAGAAGTACCCACAGAATATTTAATACTGGCTGTCACAGCTCATCCTTCGAAATTCAGTAGCAAATGACATTAAGGGTTTTCAGGAGGGCTGGGATTTGAGGGTTCAGTTAAAAAAAGCAAAGACCCATATTAAATGAAGAAGTGTGGGTTGTGTACAGGAACAGAACTATGAATCATGCATTACCATCATACATTTATTTAAGAATGGGAGTATTGAGGATTTAAATATTCCATAAGTGGTGGCGGTGGGAGACAAATAGGCATATAACCCCAGAACACAATTTAAAAAAAAGATAGAAGTGAAAACCAAAAAAAAATTGGGGGACAGGAGAAGAGATAAAACTGCAGAACGAGTGCATGCAATCCTAAAAGGCATAATATATGAATAATTTGTTAAAAATAATGTTAGAGTTTTCTAATTTCACACAGTATTTCAATATTCTAACCTGAAATTCAGTCACCTCAAAAAAATCTGGTATAGTAAATAAATAACCTTACTATAGGCCCCGATGCTGCAAGGAGCTCCATGCTGACAGACTCCTACTGACTTCAGTTTAACTCTGTGCAGGAGTCTGCCCACCTGGAGCTCCTTGCAGGATCAGGCCCTTAAACCTAGACCTGGGGACATTTTAATTAAAATGAAATCCCTGCAAATGGGTTTGCACCTTAATCGGTTTTTGTACCTCTAGTCCAAAGCAATAAACATTAAGGCGTAAATTTTAAGTTAAGAATAATTCTGGACAAGTACATAACACATGCTTTCGCTCTTTCAGACTTTCTCCATGCCCCCCAGTACAAGGCTTTTTGTTTGCATTATGATTTAAAGGGACAATGAATTCTGGGCCTGGCCATTTTAAGTCTTCCCAATCCATTAGCAACACTCTAGAAATAATGTGGCAATAATGTTAGATTCCCCAGTGATTCATAACATTTACAGCAATCACTTTAGAATCTGGATATATAATCCAAATTTGACATTACCCAATGTTGGCTCTGATCCTGCAATTTGTTTCAAGCGGATGACATTTGATCCATTCAGAGCACCTCTGAAGTCAAAGGGTTCTATGTTGGTGGTCCCCTCTGCTTGCACTAAGTCACTTGTTGAATGGGGTCTTTGTTTGTTTTTACTCCTAGTCTCACTCCCCACAGCATTCTTAGCATTTCAGGAAGTGAAGGTCAGGAATCTTATCAATTTGTTAGTCTCTAAGGTGCCACAAGTACTCTTCGTTCTTTTTATCAATTTCTATATGCTATCTACTCACAAGACCAAGCTAGTCATGGTGAGTAGTCACATGAAGGTTTGGTTGGACACATATGCAATACCATTTATTTTGCTTGCCACAACTACCCTGGTCTTGTGACCTGATAAGGTATAGAAAAAGGATCCAGAATCTTTTCACTTAAGTTGTTTAGAATATGGTCCCTGCGGATTAATTTTTTTTAAAGCCATCATCAAATCAGGATTACACATCCAGGCCCCTAAAGGAATCCCTATATGTTTCATGTGCAAAAGTTCATGAAATCATTAGCACCTAAAGCAATGGAAGGCATGCAGCTCCCTGCTGTTCCACATGATCAGAGGTAACAAAAGATGAAACCCTGAATTCAAGGTAAGACACATTTCAACTCAGATTTAAAAAAAGAAAAGATATGAATTCAAGTTACCCAAGTAATAAGATACAAACACTAAGAAAGATGAAGGCAGAATGTTTTCTGTATTATTTTATTTGGAGTCTGGAATTAAAAATTATAACAGTTTATGCATATGAGGAGATTTGAAATCCAGACAAAATGGCTGAGACATCAAAGAGAAGAAAAAGAAGCAGAAGACAGCAGAGAGAAAGCAACTATATAGGTACAATAATTTTCACCTGCTTCTCTGCCCCCACTACTCTTTTGCATGTGTTTTTCTGCACTATTTAAGGGTAGTAATGAAGTGACATCAAGCCATTTTGTTTAACTCAGGAACATGTTATATTCCCATTTTTTAATTAATCTGGCCCATAGTGAGACTCAATAACTCAGTTTTGCTGCCCACACCAGACTTTCTATTCTATGTAATATCATATTCATAGTTACAGCACCTGTGGCTATGCTACTTACAGTAGTTGTAACTTGCTCAAAAGTCTGGAGATTTTAAGGACAAACCCGAAGGACTCAGAAACACCCTAGAAGACTGAAAATTAGGCTGTTATGTCTGATGCTGATTACACTGAAAAATCCAGAGAATAAAGGTTATAGACCTTCTTTCACAGTGAGGAAAGATGGTCTGAGGCAGATGTCCAAAGTGTGAGTGATCTATTTCACACCCCAGGATCCATCACAGTTAAAGCTCATTCACCCAATTTAAGACCCTGAGAGGTAGCTGGCACCGGACCCCAGACATCCACACAGACCAGGTTAGCACAACATTAATGCTTAACAAAATGACTTTTGTACAGAAGGCTTGTAATGAAACAGCTCTCAAACATGTATAAGTGTCTGGACTAGTGGAAATCTCAGCCATTTTCCCAAACCTGTTAGATCAGAGGCCAACCTAAAATTGCAGAATATTCCCTAACAGAGGCACCAACTCTCTAGCTGGCTCTAAATCAAAAGTACTGAAGCAAACTATTACCAATAAGAATTATATCAAGTTCTTAACGCGCTTTACGTTTCCAAAGCACTGTGTGAACGTGAACAAATCGATACCAGGGTGATCAAAAATGACCAGAGCCGGGGGGTGCGCGCGCGCTCCGGCTGGCTCCGGGGAAATGTACACACCCCTTCGTTCCCGCTGGTGCCCCTGCCCAGGGCTTGCTTTCTTGGCTCCAATAAGGCTCTCCCCCACCCCTTGGGTAATGTCCTTTTAGTAATATCCCTGGCATGAAAGAAACAATTTCTCACCTAAAGGCAGGTCCTTCCTTAGGTGCCCTGCTGGGGGGAGAAGCCGAGCGGCTGCCCCTTTTGTTGAACAGCTTCTGGAGCAGAGTAGGAGCCATGCTGCTGCTTGCTGTTACCGCCGCCCGTACTCACAGCAACCCCAGTGGGTAGCGCACGCACAACAGCTCAGCTGGCTAGGGATAGTAAGAGCGGCGGGGGCAGCATCCCCGCTGCAGCGTGGCCGCCCGGCATTGCACGCAGGAGTGAACAGGGTCTACGGCTAGCTCAGCGTCCCCGCTCCCAGCAAGGGAGGAAACAGCCAATCATATGACTAAAGAAGACGAACCCGTCGCCCAGAGGCGCTGACAGCTCCCTCTTACAGGACGAGCCCCGCTCAGCCAGGAATCCTGGGATCCGAACGCGCAACATCCATGGAACGTTCTCCATTGGATACTCGGGATTCCAAGCCTTCCCCCGACACGTGGTCAAGAGCCAGAGTTAAAGGGACACGAGCCCCGTTTCACAGTCCTCTGAGGTTGGGAGGTTTGAATGGACGGGGTTGGGCGGGAGAGGAGTAAAGATAGGATTTCTGATTCTTTCCACCAAATATTTTATCAGATTTCTCTCTTCTCCCAGTTCGGTTCCCTCAGTGAAGTAAATTATTAAAAATTATGCACAAACTGACCTAACAGTACAGAGGTGTTTTTGTTTTTTTCATTTGCTGATATTGAAAAATCTCTGATTTATTGGGTGGAATTGTGCATTTTCCCTAAAATCAGAGAGAGCCCAAATCCCTGGATCCAAAAAGTCCATTGAATTTTGTGAATGTTCAGATCCAAGCTTTGCCATTGGGCCCTTTCTCTATAATAGAACAGGTCCAGATCCTGAATTTGGAGACTTTTGGATTATTTTTTCTTCTAGCCCTTGTCTGACTAGCCCCGACTGACAGAGTTCGCTGATCCAAAGACTGAGGAAATGCTAGCGTATCTATTTATCAAGGATCCAAACTTTGGCCCTCATCTGTTGATTAGGCATATACTTAATTTTACCATTCAAGTATTCCCATGGGACTTTGCAGGATTGGGGCCTTTGTGGCTTTGTTCATTTCTAGTCTACTTGAGGGCTAATGCTTGGTACAAAACTGGTTCACAGTGGTTTGTGTTCGTGTGTGTGACAGTGATTGTCATCTCAGTTTGGTACCAACATATACAGACACTGCTGGGCCCTTTAAAAGCTACAGTACTTCTGATGGCAATTTCTCAATAATTATGAAGTAAATGAAGCTACACACTGAGCACCGGATTGGGTCCCAACTTCCACAACCACCGTGCACTGTCACATGCTTGTCAGGCAAAGTGGACAGAGTTAGGAAGTAAAGTATAAGTGGCAAGAAAGATGGGTTGTTTCTTCACATACACAAGTGCAAAACATGGTGAAGTGGAACAAAAAATAGGCCATTTGCTGATAAAGTTTAACAGGTTGTGAAGCAGAAGAGCTTCTCCAGAGATCGGGAGAATATGTAAATAGAAATGGGATAGATTAAAAATAAACACATATCTATAGTATCTATCCAGAGTCTGACACCCTGTTTACTATAAGAGGCAATCTAACTGATCAAGTATCAGAGGGGTAGCCGTGTTAGTCTGAATCTGTAAAAAGCAACAGAGGGTCCTGTGGCACCTTTAAGACTAACAGAAGTATTGGAGCATAAGCTTTCGTGGGTGAATGCCCACTTCATCAGACGCAAGTAATGGAAATTTCCAGAGGCAGGTATAAATCAGTATGGAGATAACAAGGTTAGTTCAATCAGGGAGGGTGAGGTGCTCTGCTAGCAGTTGAGGTGTGAACACCAAGGGAGGAGAAACTGCTTCTGTAGTTGGATAGCCATTCACAGTCTTTGTTTAATCCTGATCTGATGGTGTCAAATTTGTGAATGAACTGGAGCTCAGCAGTTTCTCTTTGGAGTCTGGTCCTGAAGTTTTTTTGCTGTAAGATGGTTACATAGAATTTAAAAAAGACATGATCACTGCCACAAAGAATGTATTATACCTTGCAAGAAGCCAGACAAGCTGCCAGCAGCAGAGAGCTGGGGACTGTAGAAAATACCCCCCCTCCCCCCCCGGCAAACTCGCTTACTCATTCTTGTTTGAATGGAGTGTTATATAACATGCTGTTGCTGCAGCAACCTTTCCCACCCTCTTGGCTAATGTCTTAGCAAGGTGTGTTGCTATGATATAGATGAACAGTTTCACTGTCTTTTACATAAAGAACATACTCAGTTAAAAGTAAAAGAATTTTTAAAGGGAAATGATCCTCTGAAGTAATTATCTTAGCAGAGTGGTTCTGAAACACCAATGATGTATAGAATAAAGCACTTGTTCGTTAACATTTTCCGATATTAAAAATCAACAAAAAGGGTTTATTAGAGATGTCTTCTTTTAATCACTGCAATCTAAATATTGAATAGCGTGGTGGGGATGGAGGAGAAAGAAACCAAGAAAGTGCATAGCTGTAAAAGGTGAGCATTTATAATCTTTTGAAAGCCATCCCATCATTTATGTATGTTATCAGGCAGTCTCATTTTTTCTTGCACCTTTTTTTCTCTAGAGGTCAGGGCATCTGAAAACCGGTGGAGGATAAATACATAACTTTCCCTTTAACCTTTTTAGCCCATCCTTCCTCTTTGAGTTTTACTCCAACATGCCATAGGTGGGTTTTCTTTTTTAAATTACCTCACAAGTTTAGGATGTACCAGATACATTTGAATTCAGTTTAATGACAGTTTCTCTAAATCCTGCTAGGAGCCAAACAACCCCCTTTGTCAGTGAACTGCAAGGCAAGATTTTCAAAAGATTTTTCCTTTTGAAAATCTGGCTAGAAATGTCTTTCTCTCTTTTAGCACTTGAGTTCACAGGGTACTCTGCTGAACCACTACATATTTTTCAGTTAGGGTTCACTCCTGCATCATGCTAAGTGCCTCAATTAAATGAGGCACTTAAGCATGTGCTTAACTTTAAGCATGATTAATTCTATTAAAGTCAATAAAACTTACAGTCAAGCCCTTATAGCTTAAACTTTTCTTCCCTATGTCAAATGCAGGTTCACAGTCTAATAAAGAGTAAAGGAATGAAAAAATAAAACTATATTTAATAGACAGAAATCCTAGTGTGTAAAAATTTCATCATGATCAAAGACCTGTGGAGAAGAAGACGAAAAATGCTAGGGTTATTCCTGAACTCTGACATTTTGTACAAGTTAGCTCTACCAACCAAGACAATGAAAGAGAATACAGCTTTTCCCCCCGAATGCTTTTTGACAAGGCAGAATAATGAAATGTGTTTATTATAGAGGGCATGGTGTTCTTTCGTCAGTTAAAGTGATGATGCCTAAATGTAGAGTCTGAATGTCAAGTTTTAAACTGAGTTCAACTTTATATATTCTGTACAAAATGTTATCAAGTAAAGAGAACACTAATTTCTTGAAATGTGTTTGTTTTTCTCTTGATGTAAATACCTAGTTCTACTCTAGGAAATTCATGGTTTATATAAGACTCTTACTGGTGTGAAAAATTCAGTCACAGTTAGTATCATGCCAGCTTTCATCTCCAAAAAGTTGTGTGACAGGAAGTATCACATTTGCTCCCTTTTTCAGGATGTGGACGCTGATATTGAAATGCTTTCCCTTTCTAATGGAAAATTAGTATAAAACAAAGGAAAAATTGAAACAATACGCAAGAAAAATAAGCAAGCCAAATAGTGCCCAGATTAAATCCCCTTCATCATAATTTTGACTATCTCATCTACAGAACTGCTCACACTCCAGGAGGTTCATCACAACAGTACTTCCAGATTGCTGGGGCAGGAACTGTCCTGCTTTATGGAGCCAGTACTGGGGCTTATGGAGGTATTTGCTAGGAGGGGCGAAAGGAAGTTTGGGGATATATTATTAGAGGGACATGCATGGCAATGTAGCAATAACACTCAGAACCTCTCTCCTGAAGTGGGGGGATATGGTAGGAGCTGGGATATTGGATGCGTAACTGGGCAAAGAGTTGGTTGGGGGAAAAATATGGTCAGAAATGAGACAGAGGGTGCTGCATATTTGCTTCCCTTTGTTGAATGCCTTCCCTTTGTTACCTCCTATCCTCTGCATTGGGGCAGCCCTAACAGGCCTCCTACAGCTCAGAGCTCCCTAACTCTATCACAGCCACTCCCTTTTCGATGAAGTACGAGAAATATTATACAGGAGGTTAGACTAGTTGATCATAATAATGGTCCCTTCTAACCCTAAAATGTATGGTCTATAATGAGGATTATTGTGATTAAATTATGTATTTATATCCATCCCAAGTACAGCTTCCTTAGTCAAGGAGGGTAGAAGAGCAGGAAACATTTTTTTTTTAATTGGGTTGGTTGATGTATAAGTTCTACATGATGTGAGGGGGACTCTGCTCTGACTGATCTTATGAGACCCATCAGAGCAAGACGTCTCTTCTTCAGATGTTAGCAATAATTGACTTGCTCAGGTGGAGAAAGAGTTACACCTGGATGAGATATGAAGGGCAAGAGGTTGTGGACAGTGGAGGGGAAGGTTTCTAATACACATTGAACATTTTATGTGCTTATCCAATAGAAATACTCTGATTTACTACAGTGAGAGTTGGATTGGTCCCTTAATGCTATATGTGCAGAAAATTAAGCATTTGAAGTTAAACATGGATAAAGCAGCTCAGCAAGCAAATCAGCTACTGCTTCATGTTCAAAATACTTATAATAATTAATTTCACTAATCAACAGAACTAATGAATATGGGTCTAGAGACGTAGTTCCTAAATTCTTATTTCAAATTAAAATAAGGCTCATGAAGGTCAATAGTTTTACTACTTGGAGACACAAAGTTTAGATAACCTTATAAAATGTCAATTTAAAAAAAAATCATTTACATAAATCATAAATTTAATGTAGAATCTCATGCATTTAATCAGAACATAATTCAGTATTCTTTCCAGAATCTACTTACCAATGTTCCACTATCTGTATATGCTTATAAAACAATGTCCTAAGTGGTGGTGATCATACAATCACTGTACTGAGTAAGGATGGTCTTGTGGTTAAGTCACTTGACTAGACCTTCAGATAGCTTGATTCAAATCCCAGATCTACTTCCTGTATGACTATGGGAAAGACATTTAATTTCTCTTTTCTTCAGTTCCCCATCTGTAAAAATAAGGGCAATAATACTTTCAACCACCCTTTATTTGTCTTGTCCATTTAGAATCTTAGAATCTTTTTGAGGCAGTGATTGTCTTTTTCTATGTCTGTACAGCGCTATAGACACTACAGTAATATGAATTATAGTAATGTAATAATAAAGTATTGACCACATGCAAACTAGATCCACTCCCTCCCTTCTGCCAGCTAGTAAAATACTGCAGGGACTGCCTTGATGGTCTCCTGGAAGCAGGGCCAGCTCTAGGCACCAACAAACCAAGCACGTGCTTGGGGCGGCACATTTTCAAGGGCGGCATTCTGGCCGTCCTTTTCTTTTCTTTCTTTTTTTGCTTTGGGCGGCAAAAGCCTAGAGCGGGCCCTGGCAGCAGCAGTGCGTCGCCCTGGGGCCGCTGAGGTTTGCGCAGTGGGGGAGCAGCACCCACACCTTGTGGCTGGGCCAGGTAGGCTCCTAGTGGGGGACACTTGGGATGGGGGCTGCCCCTTGGGGCACACGGAGCCGCCTTCAGATGCCGCAGGGCGGCCGCCAACCAGCGCCGCAGCCGGGGCTGGGCAAAGTGGCCCAAGCCGCCCAGGGACTGTGGCAGGGCAGCAAGAAGCAGCCACGGGGCCATAGAGGGCGGGGCGCTGCCGTGCGGGGCCTGTATCCCGCTCTCCGGGGCTCCGCTCCCTCTGGGGCTACCCTGCCCCGGCTCCTCAGCCCCCTGCCGGGGCGGTCCCCTGGCTCTGCCCTCCCGGGTCCTGGAGGCGGGAGCGCCGCTGCTTACCCTGACCCTGCCAGTGCCGGACTGGCTGGAGGCGAGGGGGGAGCAGGCGGAGTCAGCAGTGGTGGGGTGGGGGAGCCCAGGGCTGGGGCGGCAGGGGGTGCTGGCAGGGTCAGGGGGACAGCCCAGGGGTGAGGTGGGGGGGCGGCCAAAAATTTTTTTGCTTGGGGCGGCAAAAAACCTAGAGCCGGCCCTGCCTGGAAGACACTGTTAATGACTCTTCCAGAGGAAAAGTTACTATCAGCGCTCAGAAACACTTTAGTCAGACCTCTGGTCAAAAAATCTGTTCTGGACACAAGCATCTTGGCCAACTACTGCCTGGTTGAGATCATTTCTGGGAAAGATAAATGAGAAGTTGTTGGCATCATCACAAACAGCTAACAACTCACCTACCTGGACCTGGACATCACTTAGTTAGGTTTCAGACCAGGTCATGATATAAAAACAATGTTAATTGTAATGGTCAGAGATCTCCTTAGGCCAATGGATAGAGGCCAGATATCTGATGACTCACAGTTTTGGTGGCCTTTGACATCGTTAAGCATGTGAAATTACTGACACCGCTGCATGACCTGGCTTAGAAAGATGAATTTGTCTTAGACTGGTTCCACTCACTCCTTTCCAATTGTTCCCAGATGGTGAAGGATGACTGTTCTTTCTTCCAGCTGTATGGTCTTTTGCAGAGCTCAATACTAATCATCTCTTCTGTTCAACATTTATATAAAGGCATTCAAAATTATCATGACCCAGTGTCATCAGTACACCAGTGACAGACCGCTCTACTTTGTTTTATCTTTTGATCTTGGAACTACAGTCCCCACACTCTATCAGTTTCTGGCTGGAACATATTAGGAGATGGATGAGAGCCAGCTTGATGCAGCTCAAACCAGACAACATAGAGGTGATACTAATTGGTGGGAAAAGCACTCTAAGGCCTGGTCTACACTAGGAGGTTATGTCAAATTTAGCAGCGTTAACTCGAATTAACCCTGCACCCGTCCACACAGCGAAGCTATTTAGTTCGACATAGAGGTCTCTTTAAATCAATTTCTGTACTCCTCCCCGACGAGGGGAGTAGCGCTAAATTCGACATGGCCATGTCGAATTAGGGTAGGTGTGGATGGAATTCGACGCTAATAGCTCCGGGAGCTATCCCACAGTGCACCACTCTGTTGACGCTCTGGACAGCACTCCGAGCTCGGATGCTCTGACCAGCCACACAGGAAAAGCCCCGGGAAAATTTGAATTCCTTTTCCTGTCTGGGCAGTTTGAATCTCATTTCCTGTTTGGACATGGTGGCGAGCTCAGCAGCACTGGCAACGATGCAGAGCTCTCCAGCAGAGGTGACCATGCAATCGCAGAATAGAAAGAGGGCCCCAGCATGGACTGATCGGGAAGTCTTGGATATGATCGCTGTGTGGGGCGATGAGTCCGTGCTTTCGGAGCTGCGATCGAAAAAATGGAATGCGAAGATCTACGAGAAGATCTCTAAAGCCATGACGGAAAGAGGATACAGCCGGGATGCAACGCAGTGCCGCGTGAAAATCAAGGACCTGAAACAAGGCTACCAGAAGACCAAAGCGGCAAACGGACGCTCCGGATCCCAGCCCCACACATCCCGTTTCTACGAGGCACTGCATTCCATTCTAGGTGCGGCCGCCACCACTACCCCCGCCACTGACCGTGGACTCTGACGATGGGGTATTGTCGACGGCCGCTTTCTCGGAGATGTTCACGGACGGGGAAGATGAGGAAGGAGATGAGGAGGACGAGGCAGTCAACAGCGCATACAACACTGATTTCCCCGACAGCCAGGATCTCTTCATCACCCTCACGGAGATCCCTTACCAACCCTCCCAACGCGTTAACACTGACCCTGAATCAGGGGAAGGATCAGTCGGTAAGTGTTTTAAACATGTAAACATTTATTTTGATCAGAACAGGAATGGAATATTAACAATGGGTTTTTCATGATTACTTTGCCCTAGGCGCTTTACTTTTTAGTCCTTTCCAGTGCAACTACTGCAAAAGTATCTCAAAATGTCCAGTTTTGCATGATTACTTTGCCCTAGGCGCTCTACTTTTTAGTCCTTGCCAGTGCAGCTACTGGAAAATTGTGTCAATATGTCCGGGGAGAGAGCAGAAATCCTCCTGGGACATCTCCACGAAGCTCTCCTGGAGGTAATTTGAAAGCCTTTGCATTAGGTTCCTGGGGAGAGCGGCCTTATTGCGTCCTCCATGGTAGGAAACTTTTCCGCGCCAGGCTAGCAGCAAGTACTCCGGGATCAGTGCCTCGTACAGCATGGCCGCATACAGCCCTGGTTTTTGCTGGCATTCATGCAGCATGCGGTCTTTCTCTGTGTCCGAGATCCTCATCAGAGTGATATCACTCATGGTGACCTGCTTTAAATTAGGGGAATGTTAGTATTGGGACTGATTGCCTGTTCCTTTACATAAGTGTGACCAGCGGTTTACAGCCACGCGGTGGAGGTGGGACAGGGGCAGCATACAGGGATCTTTCCCGGGGACAGCCGCGAGGGGGGTGGGACAGGGGCTGAGCTCATGCTGGCCGGATTGCCGGCAGCAGGAACTGGCCAACGCTAGGGGCATTGCTTTGAACGTGAAAGGAGGGCACTGCTATAAATTAAGCTTTCAGCAGCCAAAAGTCTACGGCTTACCATGTCCGCCTGCTACCCGAATTCCGCTGTCCTGCCCTGCTTCTGTGATCTGTACTCCAAGACCCCAGGCAGTGAATGGGAAGGCCGAAAATTCGACCTTGTCCTGTGTGCGCATGTGATAAGTGCTGTGCATGGTCTTGTTCACAGAGAAAGACTATGTTCATTGTTCACAAAAATGTATCTGTGAGGAATTCACTCCCTTTTTCCCACCCCACAGCTGCGAGTGTCTCCCGACCTACCCCGGTATCCCCCTCCCAGAGGCTGGCGCAGATTAGGCACCGAAAGAGAAGGACATGGGACGAGATGTTCTCCAAACTTATGGGCTGCTCCCGAGCCGAGGCGGCACAGCAGACCCAGTGGAGGGAGAACATGTCACAATACCAGCGATCACACAGCGAACGGGAGGACAGATGGCGGCAGGAAGACCAGCAGGCGACTCAAACGCTGCTTGGACTAATGAGGGAGCAAACGGACACGCTCTGGCGCCTTGTAGATGTTCTGCAGGACCGGAGGCAGGAGGACAGAGCCCCGCTGCAGTCTCTCTCTAACCGCCCTCCCCCGCCACAAAGTCCCATCCCCCCCTCACCCAAAGTCCCAATAAGGAGGGGCGGCAGGGGCCGTGAAAACTGTCACTCCACCCCTGCAGACTGCTCAAGTACCAGAAGGCTCTCACTACCAAAGTTTTGATAAGTCCTTTCCTTCACTCCAAAAGCACCTCACCCAAGCCCCCGTCCCAGTGTCATCCCCTAACTGTGTAGTTGTTAATAAAAAATATGTTTCTGTTAATTACTGTTTCCATCAGGTTTTTTTAGAGGAGAGTGTGTCTGAAGGGGGGAAAGGGGGTTGGTAATTGGAGAGGACAGTCACCTTTACCAGGGTACAGACACGGGGGCAGGTTCAGCAGCAGGTCACACACACATTGCAGTCACTAGGCACCCTGGTCAGTCTGGGAGGTGGTTTTCATGTTCTGTGTGGGGGGGCTATGTGAGTTTGTGGCGGGGGAGGGTGGTTACAGATCTTATGCACCGGTCCTTAGCCTGGATGACAGAGCCACGCAGCAGGGGATCTGTAACCGTCCTCCCCCGCCACAAAGTCACATAGCCCGCACACACAGAGTCCCGAAAAGGAGGGGTGGCAGGCTCCGTTGAAACAACCAGTCCACCACTGCGGACCGCTCTAGGAGCAGGAGCCTGTCATTCCTCGAGTTTAGAAGCGTCCTTTCCATCACTACACCCACTCCCCACCACAGTCTGCGTCCCAGTTTCAACCCTTTACCACCAAACCCTTAATAAAGAAAACGGTGTTAATGAACAAAGTTCCATTTATGTTATTTTTAAAGGTGTGTTGGAAGGGGGGCAACAGGCTGAAGGGGGTATGTAACTGGAGAGGATAGTCAACATTAACTGGGTAAAGAAACGGGGGCAGGTTCAGCTTCTCTTTAAACAAACTTAATAGTCACAGGTTACCCTGCTCACTGTGGAACCTAGCTTTCAAAGCCTCCCGGATGCACAGCGCATCCCGCTGGGCTCTTCTAATCGCCCGGCTGTCTGGCTGGGCGTAATCAGCAGCCAGGCGATGTGCCTCAACCTCCCACCCCGCCATAAACTTCTCCCCCTTGCTCTCACAGAGATTGTGGAGCACACAGCAAGCTGCAATAACAATGGGGATATTGGTTTCGCTGAGATCAGAGCGAGTCAGTAAGCTTCTCCATCTCCCCTTGAGACGTTCAAAAGCACACTCCACCACCATTCTGCACTTGCTCAGCCGGTAGTTGAAGAGTTCTTTTTCACTGTCCAGGGCGCCTGTATAGGGCTTCATGAGCCAGGGCATTAGCGGGTAGGCTGGGTCCCCGAGGATCACTATAGGCATCTCCACATCCCCAAGAGTTATTTTGTGGTCCGGGAAGTAAATACCTTCCTGCAGCCGTCTAAACAGACCAGAGTTCCTGAAAACACGAGCGTCATGAACCTTGCCCGGCCATCCGACGTTGATGTTGGTAAAACGTCCCCTATGGTCCACCAGTGCTTGCAGCACCATTGAAAAATAGCCCTTTCCGTAATGTACTGGCTGGCCTGGTGCTCCGGTCCCAGGATAGGGATGTGAGTTCCATGTATAGCCCCACCGCAGTTTGGGAATCCCATCGCGGCGAAGCCATCTATGATGACCTGCACGTTTCCCAGGGTCACTACCTTTGAGAGCAGTAGCTCAACGGTTGCGTTGGCTACTTGCATCACAGCAATCCCCACGGTAGATTTGGCCACGCCAAAGTGGTTCGCGACTGACCGGTAGCTGTCTGGCGTTGCAAGCTTCCAGAGGGCTATGGCTACTCGCTTCTGGACAGTCAGGGCTGCTCGCATCCGGGTGTCCTTGCGCTTCAGGGCAGGGGACAGCAGCTCACAAAGTTCAAGGAAAGTTCCCTTATGCATGCGAAAGTTTCGCAGCCACTGTGATTCATCCCAGACCTGCAGCACTATGCTGTCCCACCAGTCCGTGCTTGTTTCCCGGGCCCAGAATCGCCGTTCCACAGCATCAACATGACCCATTGCCACCATGATGTCCACGGCGCGGGGTCCCGTGCTTTGCGAGAGGTCTGTGCCACTCTCAGACTTAATGTCCTCACCGCGCTGCTGTAGCCTCCTCGCCCGATTTCTCAGCATCTGCCTCTGAAAAAGGTGGATGATAAGGTGCGAGGTGTTGACAACGGCCATAACTGCAGCGATGGTCGCAGCGGGCTCCATGCTCGCAGTGCTGTGGCGTCCGCGCTGTCACTCACCAGAAAAGGGCGCGAACTGATTGCCCGCCGGCGCTTTCAGGGAGGGAGGGCGGGAGTGACGGTTGAATGACGACAGTTACCCAAAACCACCCTCGACACATTTTTTCCCCCAGCAGGCATTCGGGGCTCGACCCAGAATTCCAATGGGCAGCGGGGACTGCGGGAACTGTGGGATAGCTGCCCACAGTGCACCGCTTCCAATGTCGACGCTTGCCCCGTTAGTGTGGACTCACAAAGTCGAATTACTGTTCTTAGTGTGGATACACACGTTCTACTTTGTAATATCAGTTCCACAAATTCGCTTTAAGTAATATCGAACTACTCTCGTAATGTAGACATACCCTAAGGAGCTGGTGAAATGTGAATGCTGATCTATAGCCATCTGTCCAGCCATTAACAATGTACTCTGCATTTAAGGAGTTTCACTAAAACATCAATGTCCAACCTGTATTAAGAAGACAATTTGTACACAAGATCCTCAAAGTTCTTTCCCAATCAGTATCACTTCCATCTTGTTTTATATTGAAAATATGTTCCCTGAGCCATGCCCCAGGATTTAAAAACTGGTAATAAATAATAACTAGTAACAAAAAGGATTTTCCCCTCAAGCATTTTGATGTTGGGGTGCAGCAAAAGACATTTTATCTAGTTAATTTTAATTTGGAAACAGTAAAAAAAAAAAAAAAAAAATTAAACCCAATATAAAGTTAAATACTTCAACATACAACCACCCAACGGTTTCCTGTATATTGCTTACTAGAAATTTGCAGTCTTACCATTTAAAGTCCAGTCCACCAAGTTGCCTAAAGCTGGAGAAAGGATCAAAAGGGCAAAAAAGTTGTCTCCAACTCCAGTCCTGCTTCCAGGAGAGGAGGAGGGCAATCTAGCCATGAATTGCTGAGGTACCCCCAACCACTTGTTTGTCATGTGCATGCTTACATTTGGTTCTTGTTTGGACTTTTTGTGTAGAAATATCTCCCTCTCCCCCGCCTTTGAGATGTGACACAATTGCAGTACCATCTCTGTGTCCATGCAGGATAATATTATTATTATGAGTGCAATGTCTTTACACTAGATTACTTTGTGACCTGGGGGCACCAAGGTGTCAATTGACCCATGCTGGCAAAGAAACCAGGGACTGGTGGTCTCCTCAAACTGGCACAAGAGCCAAGATCCTCAAAGCCTAAATAGTTCTGAGGCCAATGTAACTGGCAGGAAATCTCAAACAATGATTCAGTGAGCCAACGCACAAAAAGCAAAATCCTCTATCAGCAGAGGACGAGAAGCGCATCTACACGGGATGGGGTTCCCACGTACGTCTCCCCCAATTAGTCAGACTTAAGCAAGGGTGAGAAATGACAGACACAGGGCACGCAGTGCAGGCCAGTGCAACATTTAGTGTGTCCAGCCATGAGGCTGCCCCACCCATGAGACTGTCCCACACCATCCCTAAAGTAGGGGACTAGGAGCTGCAGCTGCCAGGATAGATGGAAGCTGCTTTTCTGCACCCCAGGAGCAGGGTGACCAGATAGCAAGGGTGAAAAAAATCGGTGGTGGTGGTGGTGGTGGGGTAATAGGACCCTATATAAGAAAAAGCCCGAAATATCAGGACTATCCCTATAAAATCGGGACACCCTACCCCAGAGTATCGGACAGGGAGGGCTTGTGTGCGGTCACATAGACCCCTCTGGATGCACGGTTCCCTGCGCTAACTGGCCTGTGAGAGGCTTACAGGCAGCAGCAGTGGGAGGGCCAGAGCACAACGCCTATGGCCGGAGCTATTCTCCCGATCCCTGCGGAACAGAAGCCAACTCAGTGCACGTGGCCGGGCGGGGAGGAGCGACCAGCGGAGCCGCCGGTAGCTGCAGTATGGCGCCCCCGTCCCCGGTCGCCAATCCCAGGGTCTTCTTCGATGTGGACATCGGAGGCGAACGCGGTGTGTGAGGAAATGGAAGGTCCCCGGGCAGGGGGGGCGCGAGAGGGACCGTTCCCGGGAGGGGCGGCGATGGAACGCTGCCCTAGAGAACGGGCGCGAGAGCCCGGGGAAGGAACGTTGGCGGCCGCGACGGCGTAAGGGTCTCCGCTGCAACCCCGCGGGGCGAGTCCGTGCAGCGCGCCGCGGCTGCCGCTCGCCAGCCCCCTCCCCCGGAGGGCGGGGTAGAGAAGGGGCAGCAGCAGCCGCGGTTCCTGCGCGCCTTGCTCGGGGCCCCGGGTGACTCTTGTGCAGCCCCCGCCCCAAACTGCTTTGTGTTTGTAGCGCGTCGGGCTGGGAGTCCCGGTACGGGGAGCGGAGGGGGCTGGTCCCGCGAGCCTGGCGGGGGCTCCTGTGGGGAGTCCCCTCTCATCCGAGAAGGGATTTGTGGCTGTCACGGCACAGCCTGCCTGCTGGCATCGCGGGGTCTGCGTGCACTTGCCCCGCCCTGTGCAGGCCCTGAGCGCTCCGAGCCCAGCCCTCTGTCGGGGCCTGCGTGCGGTGCGCAGGGGCGACACTGCTTCTGGGACAGCCCTGAGAGCCCTATCTGGGGACATGTCTACACTACAGTCCTAAGTAAGGAACATAGGTTGACTTACAGCCGCTGCAGTAATTATTGTGGTGGCTGGTGGCCACGTTATTCTCCTTCTGTCCTTGGTGTGCGGCCTCACCAGGAGCGCTTCCAGTGCCTAGAGAGGAGCGGTGGGGGATGCGGGGCTGAGAGCCAGCTACCTGCATGGAGCCCAGCTGCTACCCCTCCACCCGCCAGGGGCTTCTCACCTTCAGGTGCCCAGCTTAGAGCTGAGACCCAGCAGCAGCCCAGCTGGGGAGCCAGGAGCCTGCTTTCTTGTCAATTTCAGGGCTCCCAGAACCCTGAATTGGACAAGACAGCCAACAGCCAATGCAAGGAATGCAGTGTCTCTACACAGATACTATGTATACCAACCTAAGCCTCTTGTGGAGGTGTTGGTTTAGTTGCTGTAGTAGGGCACTTACATCAGGGGGAGGAAGCCTGTAGTGTAGACACTGACATAGTTAGGCCAGCATAAGCTGCCTATGTTGACCTAACTCTATAGTGTAGACCAAGCCTGGGCCACACAGGCAGCCAACCAGCATTTATGTTCTATACAGCTCTGAATCAGCCACATTGAGTCCAGCAGCTTGCCAGCCATGATCACAAACTGCTCTTCTCTATACCAGACTTGGCTGATGTGACTTCTCCCCCACACCTCCAGTCCTGAACTTTCCCAAACCCTGGTGCTCTGCAACATTGAAAGGAATACAACTATCTGCTCCTTTAAAGAGACAAATCCCACCAGCTTGCCATGTTCACTGGCGTTAACATTCACTTTAATTTAAACACGTGCTGTTGGTTTAGATTAACAGTAAAGCATGTTTATTAACAAAAGAAGATAGGCTTTTAAGTGAGTTCAAGAATAAAAGTTAGAAATGGTTACAAGCAAAAGTGAAAACACATCTAAAAGTCTAAAACATAATTTAGCAAGGTACAGGCTTTGTTCAAGCAGGTACCTCATCTGTAGCGAGTTTCTAGAGACTTCAGTGCCCACCTTGGTTGAAGGACCTCTCTTTCCAAGCTTCCAAGAGCTCTGCTCCCATGTGTCTATCTAATGATGGACACAAAGATGGTTTCGGTTCTTGCTTATATCTTCCAGAGTTAAATAACTTTGTTTCAAGAGACCTGCTGACCTTCCTCCCCCCCCCCCCATTCTATGATCTTCCCATTTCATTGCTGAAATACCACCCAGTCTGGGTCATACACTGTAGCACACACGATTGTTTTGACTTTGGATATGTGCCCCAGAGGGACTATTAGTGTCAACGTGCCATGTTCCATCTTGTTTAGAGTGATCCTCTCAGCTGGATAAAGTCTAGTAGCCCCTGATTCAAAACTTCATGTCACTTTATTGACGTTTTTTTTTTTTTTAAAGTGCCATGGCACAGTCATAGCGAAACAGGACATAAGTTGGCTGCTGCTGCAAAAAAGGAAAGTTGCTGCTAGAGGGAGGAATAAGTGGTGGTAGCGGGGAATGATTCTTCATAGGTATTTTTGCCTCCAAATGCGTGTTAGTCGATGACCTCTTGAGATCATGGGTTTCACTGAAGTAGAACTTTCAAAAGCTACCTCCAACTTGTGTAAAACACATCAACAAAACAAAACACACCAACAAACAAACAAACCAACAAACAACAACAACAAAACCAACCAACAAACAAACAACTCTTGGAAAAACAACAAGGAGTCTGGTGGCACCTTAAAGACTAACAGATTTATTTGGGCATAAGCTTTCGTGGGTAAAAACCTTACTTCTTCGGATGCGGATGAGGTTTTTACCCACGAAAGCTTATGCCCAAATAAATCTTAGTCTTTAAGGTGCCACCAGACTCCTTGTTGTTTTTGTGGATACAGATTAACACGGCTACCCCCGATACTTGAACTCTTGGAAAATTTAGCTTTTCAAGATTTAGGTAAAGATAGACATTTCCATATTATCAGAATTTCATGTGTGATTTATTTAACGGTAATATTGAGAATAAAAAAGGTAAAAGTAAGCAATTCTTTAATAAATGCTAAAACCAACTTACTGAATTACAGTTTCAAACATTTTAATTTACTTTCACTCCCTTATTAGATTTAATGTTCATATATTTAGCTTTCATACACAAAATTATGTTAAGAATTGCCTTACTTGGAAGTTGTCTAATTGACTGTCAGATTGATGAGAAAACAGCAGCAACACTGACAGTTAACAGCTGCTTGGAGTGGAATCATTGTAAGAAGGCAGCTTTGTGAAATTAGATTAATGCTTTATGGATTTGTTTACCAATTGAGGTTTCATTTTTAAGTAAAAACATTTGTAGCATCTAAGAGTAGATGTTTTTTAAAGGGAAACTGTAGTTCCGTTCAGTGATTGTCCACATACATAAAAGTGGTATTGCATATAAATTTCTGTGGGATTGAAGTCTAAGTATGGAGATTAGGGCTGGTCAAAAAAATTCCATTTATACTATTTTTCAATGGAAAGAGGTTTGAATTTTTTTTTTTTTTTCACAAAAAGTGTTCACTTTCTGTGGAAGATTTTGTTTAAAAAAATATGAATGGCTGAAAAACAACCCTGCATGGCCACCCTGGTTTTGAGCCAAAATATTTCGGTTTTGATATTTCAACAAAAGTAGTTATCTTCCATGGAAAATGACAATGAAAAAGAAAAAGCAGTTGAAATTTTCCATGAAGCAAAACTCTATTTCCCCAACCAGTTCTAACAAGAATACATGCTGCACAAATGTGGTGCACTTTTAAGTCTATGCGAGTCCTGTGAGTATATCCAAGGGCAGAATTTGACTCATATAATATATGTGTGGATTGTTTTCAAATAGTTTTTAGACACATCTGTCATTGTCTCCCCCTTAACCAGTTCCCCCTTAACCAGTTTTTCACTGACTGTATCTATGGTAACAAACATTGTAGCTGTAATTCACTAGCTCCACCCATGGTAGCAGTAGGAGGGATATAGAAAATTGTATATTTTAAGAATTAGGTTAGTTGACTCAACAGTATTTAAGCCATTGTTAAATCATTAATTCCCCCCTGCCCTCCGCCCCTCTCCTACACTTACAGAACTGCCATATAAACATGTTTGTCTTGAGATGGTGGGCTCTTCCACGTGTTTTTCAGGATTGGACTGAAATGTGTGTTCGTTCTCTTTCTCTCTCTCATATTCCAGTTGGTCGAATTGTCTTAGAATTGTTTGCAGATGTTGTGCCCAAAACTGCTGAAAATTTCCGTGCACTATGTACAGGAGAAAAAGGGATAGGGCCTACCACTGGAAAGCCTCTTCATTATAAAGGATGCCCTTTCCATAGAAGTAAGTTTGAATCATCTTTATTTTGTTGTTCTTTTTCCATTTTCTATGTAAGTTGCATAATATTAACAGTTGACTTCAAGTATTTTGAAACCAGTTTGATTTCAATATTGGGGTGGTAGGGATGTGTGTGGATTTCTAACTGTGATCAATACTTAAGTTATGGGCTGATCTGGCTTTCATGGAACTCGGAGAGTTTTCTTGGACTTTCAATATTTAAATCCTTTTGAGTTAGCGATTCAGAAAGGAAGAAAAGAAAACGCAGAGTCAAGCTACAGTAGAAATATATTAAGTGATTTAGCATAACATATGGCCTTTCATTAGATATTTTGGTTTAATACAAGAGTTTTCCGTTTAGAAAAGTAATGGATTAGAGAATAGTAGAAATGCATTATTTATCCCTCTTTATTTTATCTTTCGTCTACCTGGACCATGTTTTTGTAGAGAGTGCATCAATAGTTGGTAGTAGGCTTGCTCCAATGGCAGTAGTACAGCTGTGGGAGTCTTTCCACTGACTTCATTGGGCTTTGGGTAAGGTCCAGTATGAGCAAGGGATTTTCTTTGCTGCTGCTTACTAGTGTTTTTCTCCACAACAGCTGGTGGTGGAGGTTATTAGGAAGGACTGTCATTTGTGGACTGAATCCTGGTTTTGTGTGTACATGTTATGCTTTGCCAGAACATCCTGCAGTCTGTGCTGTAGGCTTCCTAATATGAAACTGCATTATAATAAATATAAAATCATTAGTTAATGTGAAAATAATTTTTTTATATCCCAGCTTCCTCTGTTGTAATTGTGGACTTTTTTTTCATATGTTGAGGAGATAGACTATTAAAGCTTTGAAAAATACATTTCTCTAAAACAATCATCATACTCCGGGACATAAGGTTTTTGAAATTATTAATACATTTTAGTTTTTAACTGTCATCCAAAAATCTCAAAGTGCTTTATGAAAATGAGATAATAATTCTTTACTCATGTTACACATGGAGAAATTGGGGCTCAGGGAAGTCAAATAGCTCACCCAAAGTCACGTAATCAGTGACAATCTGGAATAGAAAGACCTTCTGACACCCTGACCCCTGTTCTTTCACTTAGGTGATGCTGTTTGACATTTGCAGATATAAATGAATCATTTAACAAAATATTTTACAGAGAGTGATAAATAGGTTAAATGGTTTTCCAATTGAGGTGTGAGAGTCAAATGTTGTTCAAAAAGCTGAAAATGGATACATTCGACGGAATCTGATAACTAAGAAGTATTGTTCACTTTTGTTTGGGTATAACTGACTCGCCCGACTGTTTTGCTGATCATGATTCGCTCTCTGCATTACCCTCAAGATTACACTTCCGTTGTCCGTCCTTCTCTTGCATAAAATAATTGTAAAAATATGTAGGCTATAGATGCAAGTTATCATCAAACCATGCTATATGCTAAGGATATATGGCTTATTTCTGGCATTGCACAATTATGTGCCCAGTGAGAAATTTGATTGAGCGTTAGCCATTTTGCTTTTGCTATATTAAGCCACAAGAAGTCATGAATTTCTGGTTGCAACTATGGAAATGTTTAGGGGATTCAAATAATAAAGGAATTAAGGCTCATTTTGAAGAAGTGGGGTTGGTCTTCACCTTGAATGTAATCCTGCTTAATACTCTTCCTGCTTTGACACCATCTCTTATGACTCATTTTCTACTTAATAGTTATTAAGAAATTCATGATCCAGGGTGGAGACTTCTCAAATCAAAATGGCACAGGTGGAGAAAGTATATATGGAGAAAAATTCGAAGATGAAAACTTTCATTATAAGGTAAAGTAGTTAAAAATGCTAAATGGAATCAGTTTTTTAAATTAGGGTGGTTTGGTTCTTATTATTCCAGTGGAATTTTAGTATGCTTATTATGATCTATGATGATGTCGGTCTATGAGGAGGTGAAAAAAGTAGTAGTAGTTTTACCTGTAAAATATTTCAGTTTTAGGGAACAGACTATCACTCTTACAAAACAAGGGCAGCAGCACTTTAAATACACTTCATAATTTTAAAAATCATGAACAGAATGACATCATTAAATTGTGCATTGTGTACCTTGGCTGAAGGAGAGAAAATATTCCATGATAAAATTATTACATTGACTATCAGAGGAACTTTATTTCTGGAGCAAAGTTTCATATAGTGTTTTAGAATTAAATAAATCCTATAGGTTTTGTCATCATATATTTGTGATTTAAAACAAGGGATTTCTCACATTTAATCTTGTAAATTCAGAATGAGGAATCTGTGGCATCACATCTTTTTCCATTTTTTGGTAAATACTGGATTCATGTTGTCTTTGCAGAATCCAGCAGAAGCAAAATTTGGGAGAAAATATTTACTTCCATGCAAATATTTTCCATAACAGGAAAAGAAACATTAATAAAGGCCATCTTATATTCATGTTTTTGCACTCCTAAGTTTGTGTTAGTTGGAAAGTCTTGCTGTAAACAAAATTTGTGGTGTATCGGTGTGGATTCCATTATAGGTGCACATGCAGCTCATGCATGCAAGATGGGATTTTATTTTAAATAGAAGTGTCCATGGGAGCCATGCTTGCACCCAGTGCCTTCTCGTGCTCCTGTGCGAGAACCAGGGCTTTGGAGCGGAGCACGGAGCAGCTCTGGAGCAGTGGAGCTGCAGGTTTTTGCCTGGAGTGGGGTCGGAGCACAGCTCCAAGCCCTGATGAGAACATAAAGGGTAGAGTGACCATAACCCTCACTCAACTCCTTTTTACTGCCTGTGACAAAGAGATGGAAGCCAGCAAGTGTCTACCCCACTACTCCTGAGCTTCAAACTTTTTGGTGAAGAAAAAGAGAAAAAAAGACCCATCTACGCCTCCCCATACAGCAGGGCTCGGCACCCTGAACCTACTGTTCTGGTGGATTCCAAATCATCCAGGTTTAAACTCTTCCTGACCTGTGACAGATTTATCTTGCTGGTCAAAGGACATAGTCAATATCTGTTCTGTTTGAGGGGAAAGTCGCATTCCCAATAAGTATATGTCGTGCTAATTTTTCTCCTCAAGGACTTGCAAGTTGAGGGATGTACAGCTGAAACTGCACCTACTCGAGCAATTGATATATGCCACCGTGGAGCCTACCATAGTTCCAAAGAATGGGAAGGTTCATCTTCAGCGAGAGCTCCATTGAGTAGACACCACTCCACGGCATCAAGCAGCGACAGGAAAGAAAACATAGTCAAAAACTGTGCCAACCATATTGGCATTAGAGTCATCGACACAGGCACCAATAACTTTGTTGGCACTGGGGCTGGTTGACTCAGCACTGCCAAATAGAAGAGTTTCTCAATATGGGCAACCCAACACCAGCCTTTATACCAGAGATCCATGGTACTTACTGCACCTCAAATAATCCAGTCTTTCACACAGCTCTTTTAAAATCCCTTAGTGATTTCAACTTGTCGCCTGCTGGTGCAATCATGCTCTGTCTTCTCTCACCCATGGTATCAGTTCCTTAAAGGGCTACTAGGCAATTTCCCACCAATCAGAGGATGTATTTGTGCCATTTGAGCATCTGTCAGTATTCTTCCCTATGTTATCTCACTCTGAAGATGATCTTCCTAGTCGCTATCACTTGAGCCAGAAAAGTGAGTGGTGCTTCAGGCTGAATCTCCCTATATAACATTCCATGGGGACAAGGTGGTGCCAAAACCTCATCTGAAATTCATCCTTAAGGTAGTCTCAGAACTTCATCTGAATCAATTCTATCAAGCTGCTTGTCGTCTTCCTGAAACCACATTTGGCACCAGTTGAAAAGAAATTGCACATACTGGGTATGTCCAGGACTTTGCTTTTTTCACTGACAGGACCAAAACATTCAGACATCCCCCTCCTGGTATGTTTCTGGTTAGAGCTATTCCAAAGGTCAAGCCATTTCATCACAAGATATTAAAATGGAATACACAGTGCATTTCTTTGTATTTCCAGTCAGCTGTTTTATCTCTCCCACCAAACATCCAAACTCACTCCATCAGAACTCAAGTGACATCTTCTGCCTATTTCAGAAGTGTGCCAGTATCAGAGATTTACAAGGCAGCAGCATGGACCTTTGTCAAACACTGTTCTTTGAGCTTAGCTACTTGGTCAGTTGCCACGTTTGGGAGGACAGTCAGTATTCTACTGAGGCAGCTGAAACTCCTCATTGCCACCATCCTGAAGGGATACTGCTTGCCAGCCACCTACTGTTGGATCCACACTGACACATACCTCAAGAAAAAAGAATTGGGTACTTACCCTACAGTAACTGTGGTTCTTTGAGGATGTTCTTTCGAGATCAGTGTGGATCCCATGACATGCTCTCCATCCCTGCTTTCCAGAGTCCTCATCTACCATGGGCTTCGAAGTGTGAGGGACTCGAGGGAGGGTTGCGGCTGTCCAACCCTTTTTGCCCTCATACTGGAGCATGAGAATGCTATAAAAATCAGTCTTGCATACATGAATTGCACATGCACCTACTTTGAGATCCAGAGTGACTACGACTTCTTGAAGAAGCACGGCTTCTGTAAGGTAAGCAACCATTCCTATGTCGCAAGTCTATATTTCCAATATACATGAAACTTTTTGGCTGTCATTTAGAAAAAAGTATTAAAGAGAAAAAATCTGGATGGTGAAGCAAAATAATCCATGTGCTTACTTACAAGGAGGCAAAAGAATTGTAGGGGGAAAGTGTGTGATTATACAGCAATAAGTTTTAAAGTATAAGGCCTCAGTCCTGCAAACAGCATGGAAGTAACTCAGTTCACGTGAATAGGTGCATTAAGGTTAATGAGACTACTCATGTAAGATAAGTAATGCACAAGTGTTTGCTGGATAGGGTTTAAGAAAGTATTTAACAATTTCCTCTTAATTGCATTATTACTGAGTCAGTTACTGTATCTTGTTTTTTAAATGGGGCACAGAGAGCTAGTTTTAATGTCAGGAGATTGAATTAGGGAGCATCACATCAGGCACCCCTCAACTGATTTCTCCAGTTTTGGTTTAGATAGCATGGAGCTGAATGATACAGTTAAACAGCCAATGCAACATTTCTTGTTAACTGATTGGGTAGTGTCAAGTGCCAAATCACTAAGCTTGCTTGCAACCAACTATAGGAAATACAATAAAGACAACTGTCCTCTGATGTCAGAGAAGATGAAGCCAGTTGCAAATTATGTGTGGCCCTCAGGCCCCTTGCAGGTTGTCAATGTGTGCTTCTTATTTGGGGTACACTGGGTTTCCTAGTAGTATATCGTAGTAACCTTGTAGAATAATCAGATCTTACTTATATTTGCTTTGATGGTGTTTTCTCATACAGCATGATCGGGCAGGGCTGCTGAGCATGGCAAATGCAGGACCCAATACAAATGGCTCTCAGTTCTTTATCACAACGGTGCCAACTCCTCATCTGGATGGGAAACATGTGGTGTTCGGCCAGGTGATCAAAGGGATGGGTGTTGCTAAAATATTAGAAAATGTTGAAGTGAATGGAGAAAAACCTGCACAGGTAAGATCAGGACATCTCGGAGGACACTTGTTCCATTATATGGTGCCTTCTGTGAGAATTGTTTTAGTATTCTGTGAGAATTAATTTTAGTTGTGTTTTTCAGTATGATTCAAAATTGGTTTGCTTTGTTAGATCAAAACTAGAAAAAGTACAGCTTTTACTGAGCTTTGTCTTGCAGAACATGTAACATTTTCAGATTAGCTTTTATCTTCCATTGTAAAAATGATTTCCAGGCTAAAAGTCACAGGATTGGTAAAGCCTTTTACTAATCCTAAATAAAATATTTAGATCAAAGAAAGTATTAAAAACTGGAAAAGGGAGAAAAGTTACAGTATTTTGTAGTTAATAATTCTTAATACTCTACATGTGTAAAACTCTTACAAACGTTAACTAGTAATCACTAATCAATTTTCACACCACCTTTGGAAATGAGGGAGGAAGATAATGTCTCTGCACCTTGAAGGTATGAGAAACTGAAACCTGTATACATGAAGTTGTGACTTGCCAAAGGTTGCAGAAGGAGTTAGTGTTAGAGCTGAGTAGACATATGGAGTTCTTGGCTCCCATTCTGTGTTTAGGGGACCGGTGGGAGGGTGGGGGGGAGATAATGGTCTAACAGCATTGAGCAAACAGTATAATTAGTACATTTAACACGGCTATGTTAGGGGACTATGCCTCTTCGTCAAACATAAAATATGACCAATTATTTTTCATCATCTACATCCCCTCCATAATATCTGAACATTTTCCCTTGTTGTTGGAAAGGAAAGCATTTATTTTGCTACCAACCTAAAAATACACATGCTTTTCTTTTCATGTGTGGTAGCCTAGATGAGCAATGCAGTCATTCCTAGTGTAATGGCTTCTTGTGGTGTGATCCTGCTAGATTTTTACAAGCTAAGTGGTCTTAGGCTTGGTTGGTGCTTCCAAGAAACATAGAGCAGCAGCAGGAAGCGGTAGTGTGTGTGTGTCACCCTTTCACATATGACCTTGTCTTCTTCACTGCTATAATAGGTGGGTTTTTTTACCTCGGTAACTAACATGCATGAGCTATCCTGAGGTAAAAACACAATAAAAACTAGGCACTTTAGTTTTACTATGGGGTAAATAGCCCTATGCTTCTTCCAGTGGTTGAACTTGATGAGTTTACCTTGCAGTAAAACTGAAAATGAAGCTGATGAGTTTCATAAGGATAGTTAGAAGCAGCTGAAGTAGGCCTCTGAAATCTGTAGTTTGGGAGTGACAGGAGAACACTTTCACTGATCTTTTGGAAATACACAAGAACTAAAGCTTTCCGATTAGTGAATGGCAACATTGTATATTGTACGCCTCCTGTTTTTTACAGTTGTGCATTATTGCAGAATGTGGAGAGCTGAAGAAAGGCGATAACTGGGGCATCTCCCCAATGGATGGCTCTGGAGATACTCACCCAGATTTCCCTGAAGATTCAGATGTAGATTTAAAAGATGTAAGTGTTTTTTCTTTGAAGACCATTATTTTTCCTGTGCAATGATGACATTTACATAACCTGAGATATATGGTGATTGTTGTCAGGTTCACCAGACTTCAGTTTATTTTTAAGAAGTCTGTTAGGGCAAGTTAGATGTAATGATGGGGAATTTTGTGATACTTTTTTAGCTGCTCTTTTTAATGCTAACTATGATTTATTTTTTCCAGTGCACATAAGGCTAAAAACAAAACCTTCCACTTAGATGTTTTTTTCTATTCTTCCTTTATTTCTGCTACTCAGTTCTTCATTGTGGTGCTGTAGTGACAAGTTTCCAGAGGCATAATTTATATAGGATTTCATAGTATTAATAGCATACTCTGGAAATTATTTAACGGTTTATTTAGTTGCTTTCCATAGTTAGAAAATCATCTCATTACCACACTTTTCATCCACAAAGCAATTTCTAGGCATGCCCTGTGTAGACAGACAACACTGCCATTGTATTTGGCAGGATAGGCAGTTATCTGCCACATGTATAGTTTTATTGGGTCAGTGCTGCAGTAGACTGAACGGAAATACTTTTTTGAAACTGAACTTTTAGAAGTCTAGATTTTGCTGGGACATTGGAGTAGGCTGTTGCATGTCTGTGGCTGTGGTAAAGACAGTACTAATTGCAGTTTGTTAAATTACTGATACAGAGACAGTTGTTGACACTTGAAAGCCTTGTACCTTCTAAGTTGAAGCAGGAGTGATGGATTTAGAACAGACAGGCAGTTAACTATCAGCTTTACTTTATAGATCATGAAGTGGTTTGAGGGAAGGACAGAAGTGTGTTAGTAGTTGATTGTTGGGCCTATGCAGATCAAGTATCTGTGCCTTGAACTATGGGAAACAAAAGACAAAATACTTTTGGGAATGAGAAGTTCTTGGTTATATACCTGCATCACTAATAAATCTCTCTTTTTTTTTTTTATGGATACAGCCAAAGCTTCTGTTTACCTGATCCTGGATTAAGGAGGAATGAATGTTCATTCATGTAACTGCATTTAGGGGCAAACAATTAAATTAGTGATTGCATGTTCTCTATTGCTGTTATGTTTTGTTCTCTTAAGGTCCGTCCCCCTGATCCTAGAGGATAGGTCCACCAATGGCTATTAGACAAGATGATCGGGGATGCAATCCCATGCCCTGGGTGTCCCTAAACCCCTAACTGCTAGAAGCTGGGACTGGACAACAGGGGATTGATCGCTCAATAATTGCCCTGTTCTGTTCATTCCTTCTGAAGCATCTGGTGCTGGCCACTGTCAGACGACAGACCAATGGTTCATCCAGCTCCATATCCTGACCCAGCATGGCCATTCTTATGTTCTTACCCTCATGTACAACTCAATGGGAGTTTCATACCATTGATCAAGGAGAATGTGTTGCCCACATAATAGAATATTGTAGCAGTTTGAATATAGTTTTCTTTCAAAACTTGGACTATTTGTGTGTTTTTGGTGCATTTTGGCAATCTTTGAAAGAGAGTAGACTTGGGATCCTACTGTTAAATATTAAGTAGTCCAAAGACTTGTTGCAGCTTGGTATAAATTACATAATTTAATACTTACATTTTATAGGATTTTTTTCTCGTCTTCTCAATAGGTTGACAAGATTGTGTCTATAGCAGAAGACATAAAGAATATAGGAAATACTTTCTTCAAATCACAGAACTGGGCAATGGCAACTAAAAAGTACACTAAGGGCTTAAGGTAAGGGTTACTGCTATTGTAAGTCAAACAGTTGCTTTTAATCCATGGAAATGTTTAATTTCATGGAAATGTTAGCACATGGTAATTTTTAAAATAAACTTGTTTCCCCCCCCATTTGTATTTGAAAATGAATGTGTGATTTTTAGTTGCTCATTTAAAAATGAGTACATGCTGCACAAATGGGTCATCCGTGCACACCTTGGACGTGTTTTGAAACACCAAGAGCAAGGTCAGAAAGAATTGCTTTGTGTATTAATTGCTTATTAATTCCAGTCCTGCGCTCATTTTCACTTGGAAACACAAGGTTTTATTAGATACTCTTTTGCTTTTTAAAAATGTAAAATTTCATTTGGTTAGAAATCAGAAAAACTTTCAGTAAGAAACTTAGGGGACTGAATGGTTCAGGACATGTGACACCTTCCACCTCTAGGTCACTGGTATGAATTTTGTACAGATTTATAGTGACCAATAACCATTCTTGCTTGCTGTTCCAACAGTTATTCCCCCTCCCCCAGAGTCTCTGCAGTGTTTGCCAATGTCTCTCTACAACTTCAAATTTGGCCCTCACCTTCAAGACCCTGAACAGCTCTCTGCACTTGATTGCGTAGTCTCTATACTCCTTGTCATGCCTGTTGCTCTACTTACTTGGCATGGTCCTGCCTGTCTCTCTCAAGCAACTCTTCACCTTTTCTTTAATGCCATCCAAAGTTGTTTGGAATGTTGTCCTTGATCCTTGTGCCCAGGCAACCTTAGTCTCTTTCAAATCTTTCTGCTAGAGTGGCTTTCGGATGTCATTCCTACATTGATCTCTTCACCTGCATTCTTACTGATCATTGCTCACCAAACTTTGAATATAGTAACTTAAAATGCCACTGTCAAGTTAAATTACGTCTGACTTTCAACTTATTAAAGAGCTAAAATTAGTATAAGTAAAAGAGATGAGGATGAAAATCAAGTTTTTTTTGGTGTGCATTTGATACCACTGTGAAACCTGACTATATGCAGTACTAGCTGTGTTAGTCTGTATCAGCAAAAACAACGAGGAGTCCTTGTGGCACCTTAGAGACTAAATGCAAGCCTAAGTTTCAAGGCTAAATGCACCTTTGACTCCTTCCCCCTCCAATCCTCTACCCCTCAGGTGTGGCTGGCCCGCTGTCTCCATCTGCGTGATCAGATACACCAAACCTGAGTGGCATTGTCACCCCTTATGCTATGTTGCAAAGCCCAAAGCAGGGAACCAGTCCCGATCCCACAGGACAGGTGGGCTTGCTTTCCAGCCCTGCCCCCCAACAGAGCTCCCCGCTACCCTCTTTCTGTGACTTACCTATTTTTACCTGCATCCCTGCCATGAAACTTATGAAAAATGTCCATGACATAATCGTAAGCCTAGACATCAGTAAAATTGGTACATTTTAAATCGACAGGATAGGTCACTTGAGCTAATGGAGTCAGTGATAGCAGCCATAGGCTGTCATTCTGTGAACCAGCCACTGGAGGAGGATGAGACGCATTTTGCCAGAGATTTTCACAGATATTTGCTGACAACAGAGGAATGTTGAGGCTCAGGAATCTTGGGTTCCATTCCAGGTTCTGGAGAGGAGTGTGTTTTAGTGGGCAGACCCTGCTGCCCATTCCCTCCAGTCAGTCTTTGTCCCAGTCCCATCTCCTCCCTCAGCTTCTCATCCGAGTACCATCTCTTCTCTCCCAACCCATTTCTTTGCCCTAGTCCCAGTCTTCTCTCCTAACCACTCCCAGTCCACATCCCCCAGGCTCCCTCTCAAGGCTCCTCACCTCAGTTTCCTCCCATCCTTCTGACTCCTCATCCTAGTCTTCCCACCCTGACTCAGGCTTCTTGCCCTCCCAGTCTCCCTGTTCATGTGATCTTCATCAGTCTGTCTTCCACCTGTCCCGCTCTCCCTGCTTAGGCATGTCATCCAAGTCTCCCCATACATCCTTCTTACCCAGCCAGATCCAGTCTTTTCCCTACCCCCAGATCTTTTCCTTCTTGCATTCCTCTGCCCTGAGTTAGGTTGCATCCTCCTCTATGCCTGGTCAACCACAGAAGGAGCCTGCAGAGACTGTCTCTCTGTTCACAGTTCTAGTGCCTGTTGCCACAGCGGCCCATAGCAGCCAGGAGCAGCAATCACGGAGGGTCCAATTCAGCTGGTGCCCTGGATTGAAGCATGCTTAGTACAGATAAAATTTTCAGAGAATGTAGCTGTAAAAATTCTTATTAAAATCTCTACTGACCATATATGAATTGAGATTTTCAGAGTTTCATAGCTTGGCCAAATTTGAATGAATTTTCATGCAAAGGCAAAAAGCATGGCCTTGACACCTGGGAGATTTATTTCCCTCTTTCCCCAAGCCAAATTTCAAGTCTGCTCTAAAGCATTAGAGGTGCTAGAGCTATTCAGCAAAACAGTTGCAAGAATTTTGACATGGACATAACTGTACTTTAATCTCATTTTCAGAAATGGTTGAACCTTTTCTGCAGAAACTACAAAAAAATTCAGCCTGAGGCAGACACCTGGCATGGAAAATTTAAGCCCAGTTGAAGTTTACAAAGTATAAACAGTGGAAAACTGCTCTTATTCTGAGAACTATTGGGCAATCGGAACTATACATGGTGCTACCAACTCCACCTATCTTCACTTCCTGTCCTGAAACATTTGTGTGTTTTCGCTGGAAAATGGCGATTCGTTGAAATTAACATGTTCCATAGGAATGTGTTCGTTTCACTGACACTTTAAAACAGAACCCAGTCAGGTTTCCTGTGAAAAACCTGTCATGTTTTCTGCCCGCTTTCCTGCCCACCTCTCTTGCACCTTGGCACCCACCAAGGCTGCTCTTTGGTAGCAGTCCTGCGGAGCTGCTAGAGCTGGGATTTGCAGGCTCCAGCGCTCCCCACCCTGGTAGGCTGCTTGTAAGCCCGGTCTTCCAGGCTCCCTAGTAATTTCACCATCCCTCTTGCTGTCAGCAAAATTTTTTTGAACTTTGAATGTTTTCAAAAATTCAGAATTTTTCATACGAGGGAAAGTCTTTATTGCGGTCAGCAATAGTTCCAGATGCAAAATTGGATTAATTAGTACTACAAAGATGTACATGAATATACAGTCCTTTTGTTTACTAATTTTGGTATTAATTGGTTACTTCCTTGATATCTTTACATGTGTAGGCATTTAGGAAGTTGTGCATACATAAGAACTGCAGGATTGGCTGTCAGAATAGTGTCAGTTTTGTCTGAAAACTTTACATGGATTAGGGTTCTTCTGTAAGACCACCTGTTTCCTCGTGTAGTGCTGCAGAAACCAAGATGAGGCATTCTAATTAAATGTTCCGAGATTTGAATATTGTCAGAGGCTTAACTGTTGGCATAGGAACATAGCTTCCATACTGGATCAGACCGTGGTATGTCTTGCCCAGTAACTTGTCTGTGACAGGGACCCCTACCAGAGCTTTGGTGGGAGTATACAGAACAGGGCAATTATGGAGCGATCTACCCCTGGGGTCCACTCCCAGCTTCTTGGTAGTCAGAGGCTTAGGGTTGTCCCGAGCATAGAGTTGTGTCCCTAATCATTTTGGCTAATAGCCATCAATGGACTTATCTTCCATGAACGTATCCAGTTCTTTTTTTAATCCAGTTGTGCTTTTGGGCATCACAACATCCCATGATAATGAGTTCCACGATTTAATTGTGCGTTGTCTGAAATGTACTTCCGCGTTTGTATTAAAACTGCTGCCTATTAATTTCATTGGGTGACCCATTTTCTGTATTGTAAGAAAGGGTAAATAACACTTCCTTATTCATACTTTCCATGATTTTATAGACTTCTCTCTTATCTCCTTTGGTTGTCTCTCTTGTAAGGTGAACAGTCCTAATCTTTTTTGGTCTCTACATACCCTTGATCATCTTTGTTGCCCTTCCCTGAACCTTGTCAATTCCACTATTTTTTTTGCTTTGAGATGGGATGACCAGGACTGGACACAGCATTCATGGTGTGGGCGCACCATGGATTTATATGGTGGCATTGTTATATTTTCTGTCTTATTTTCTATCCTTTTCCTATTAGTTCTTAATATACTGTTAGCCTTTTTGACTCTGTCTGTGTATTGAGTGGAAGTTTTCAGAGAACTATCCACAGTGACTCCAAGATCTCTTTCTTGGGTGGTAACAGCTAATTTAGAACCCATTGTATATGAATAGTTGGGATTATTTTTTTCAATGTGTATTACTTTGCATTTATCAGAGTTGAATTTCATCTGCCATTTTGTTTCCCAGTCACCCAGTTTTGTGAGATCTCTCTAGCTCTTTGCAGTCTACTTTGGACTTAACTATCTTGAATAATTTTGTATCATCCTTACACTTTTGCCACTTCATTGTTCACCCCTCTTTTCCAGATCATTAATGAATATGTTGAACAGAACAGGTCCTAGTACAGATCCTTTGGGGAGCCCCACTGTTCACCTCTCCATTGTGAAAACTGACCACTTATTCCTACCATTTGTTTCCTCTCTTTCACCCAGTTACTGATCCATGAGAACATGTCCCTCTTATCCCATGGCTTCTTAATTTCCTTAAGAGCCTTTGGTGAGGGACATCGTCAAATGCTTTCTGAAAAGCAAGTACACTGTATTGACTGGATCAACCTTATCCATGTTTGTTGACTCCCTCCAAGAATTCTAATAGATTGAGGCATGATTTCCCTTTACAAAAGCCATGTTGGCTCTTTCCTAACAAACCATGTTTATGTGTGTCTGATAATTCTGTTCTTTACTATTGTTTCTTTGAATGGGATCTACTTAGCTAAGTCCCTAATGAATTTCAGTGATCTCTGCTCTCTTCTCTTCTTTGATTACAGGAAGCTCTAACTAAATTGAGCATACGTGAAATCTTTTTTTTTTTTTTAAGTCAATCTTGTGCTGATGGAAACACTGTTCCAAAGAGGAAGGTCTTAGAAACAGATGAATTGTGGAGTAGTCAGATTTCTTCTGTATGATCGTTTTGTTGCCAGGCTGACTTCCTTACCTCATCTGATTATGCTTCTACCTTGCCTTTGTCAGCTGCATTATCCCAGAAGATCTCAACTATCTTTGTGGTTCATGCATAGAGATGAAGTCACTGATGTAGTTGAGTCCTGACCCATGTTGACTTTGAAGTTCAGAAACAGAGCCTTGAACTGGCTATGACAAGTGTTGCAACTGCATGCAGTATCTTTGGGGAAACATATTGTATTAGACTCATGTATCACTGTGGGCTAAGGTTTGTATGTACGATTGTGTTTTACTCCAAGAAGGTTACCACAGCTCTTCAGGAACTAAAACAGTGGGGGTCATTAAAGAGAATCACTCAAGTTGTAGTCACCTCCAGAGAGGTACTACATCCTTTGGAAGTTTGCATATTTTGGTTCAAGTTGGGTTTCCAGAGTCTTGGAAGACAGGGCTTTTGGCATACAAAGGCTGTGTTTACCCCATTGCATGGCCTTCTTTCTGATCCAGCAAACGGACAGGATCATCTGTCCAAGGGAGGCCCCACAACCCTTGCAGAAGGGTTGGAAAGACAATGACTCACTAAGGCCCCATAAGACTGATGGGTGACCTTGGGTAAGGTTTTAGCATGCACATAGGCATTTTCACTGTCTTCTCTGTAATGCATTTACCTTAAAAATAAATGTGCTTGCTTCCAAAGAGCCATGTGGTAACTTGTAACTGCTGGCAAATACAATGTGCAGAGCCATTGGAGAGAAAACAATGGCCTTTAGGTAGTCTGGCTTGTTTACCCTGTACTGTGATATCCCAGGGAGCTGTGCAGCTTTAAAACCCCAGTCAGAAGGGAGTGAAACAAGGGTTCCTGCCCAGGACTGGTGCTGGCTGGAGACTTGACTTGATTGGGAATTCCTGGAGTGGACCATGGAGCCGGGTGGGGGAGATGTAGGTGAAGTTTCTTCAAAACTATGACACTAGCATCACAAGGAAATGGAAGTTATACCCTTCCTCTTTTCTCTCCACTAATTTTCTTATGGCAGTCTTGTTTGTTGGAGGTAAATGACTGCATTTTGCAAACTCTGCAGCTTATATTGTTTACCTGTACAGTCCCAAATACAAGAAGTTAAAATAATTCAGGTAGTGTAGTCAAATACTTGGAGAGGAGGAAGGGGCAATGTTGTGTAAAAGATGGTTATTTAAAATTGAGTGCTTTTTTTTTTTTTTTTTAAAACAGCAAATTGTAGGAAGCATGATAAGTTCAGTTTAATTCCTTTATATAACAATATAATGGGCATGGATGTTTAGAAATAGTAACCTAAGGTGGATAAGAGTACATGTGACTGGTAGTTCTTGCATGCACTTTCAGCAAGATAGCAAAGGGCAGAAAAAAGTTAATGGTGCAAGTTACAGTATATACACTAATACATACAATATGTAAATTTGTTTTGTGCAGGTATGTGGAGGCTTCTAAAGCCATAGTGGAGGAGTCAGATATAGCAAAGTTGAATCCTGCTGCCTTGACCTGCCTTTTAAATATTGCTGCTTGTAAACTGAAGGTGTCAGACTGGCAGGGAGCTATTGAAAGTTGTTGTGAGGTAAGCTAAATTTCATCTTTTGATTAGCAGAAAGTGATTTGGAAAATAAAGACAAGACTAAAAGCCTTCTTTCAAAATCAGGTTTGGAAAGGCTCATTTTCCTATAATAAATTAAAGGAAGATAGGCAAGTCTTTAGTGCAAACCAATTTTAATATACAAATTAAGTCATTTTTGGCAGGCTGTTTACTTGTTCAGAAAAAATATTAGTGGCGTCAAATCAATATTTCAGAATACAAGTTACTATTTATTGGAGCTAAATGCGAGCTGTGCATTTCCTGGGAGCACTATTAATTTGTATAGAACAATAGATTACATTATCTTTCAGAAACAAGGAATCTTTTTATAGTTGTGTAGCATTCAGCAAGTTTTATCCTCTTTGAATCAGATTTCTAGTTTTATTTTACAGGTTAATTGTAATGAATGGATAACTTTAGCTAAATGGTAAAGAAAAGGCAGCAATAAGAAATGAAAAAGCAATATAGCAAATTGATGTAAATTGGAAACAAAGTACAGAACATTAGTAGAGAAAACTGAGGAATTCAATAGGAGTTAAGTTTGAGGAACAAAAGAACACCTAGCAACAGTTATAAGCCCATAACTACACCTCTACCCCGATATAACACAAATTCAGATATAATGCGGTAAAGCAGTGCTCTGGGGGTGCGGGGCTGTACACTCCGGTGGATCAAAGCAAGTTTGATATAACACGGTTTCACCTATAACACGGTAAGATTTTTTTGGCTCCTGAGGACAGCGTTATATCGAGGTAGAGGTGTATTTGGAGCTCATAAATTGATAATGATGAAAAAAGGCAGAAGTGTTCAGTAACTGTTACAAATTTGGAGAAAAAAGCATAATGATGTACTCCTCATATAAAGATGAAGTATTTTCCAGAACATTAATAATTGAGGGCGTTAGACAACTTTTAGTAGGTTATTTTTATTAGTTGGTCCAATAAGATATTACCTCCCCCACCTTTTCTCTAACATTATTGCAGATAAACACTTTGAAATCAGCAGGCCCAGATAACTTGCACTCAAGTGCTGAAAGAGTCAGCTGAGGCAATCTCTGGTCAGCTGATCACTTTTGATAAATCTTGGATTGCCAGGGAAATTCCAGAAGATTGGAAGAATGCCAATATTTAAAGGAAAACACGATGAGCCTGGCTCATAGGTAAGCCAGCTTGCCTGACATCAGTCCTGCACAAAAGAATGGAAAAGCTGGTAAAGGATTCAATTGATAATGAATTAAAGGATAAGAGTAGAATTAATGCCAGTCAGTATGGTTTTCTTGTCAAACAAATCTGATTTCATGTTTTGAGATTACAAATTTGGTTGATAAATTTAACTACATAAATGTAATAAACTTTTGTAAGGCATTTGACTTAATACCCCATGACATTCTGATTAAAAAATTAGCAATTTAAAAATCAGAGCAAACATTAAAAGGACTAAACTGTCTAGCTGACATCTCAAAGTAGCTGTCAACAGGGAATCATCATCAAATGAGTGAGTTTCTAGTGGGATTCCATATGGCGTGGTGACAAGCCTGGTGCTAGTCAATATTTCCATCAATGATCTGGAAGTTAATATAAAATTGTTGCTGATTAAAATTGCAGATGACACAGATTGGCAAAATGGTAAGTGATGAGGACAGGGTAGTCCTACAGAGCAATTTGGATTGCTTGTAAACTGTCCCTATTCAAAATTTCATATAGCCAAATGCAAAACTATGTATCAAGAAACAAAAGAATGAGGGGCTGTATCCTGGAAAGAGACTCTGGAACAGGTTTTCGGTGTTACAGGAGACAAATAATGCAGCAATGAACTCCCAGTATGATGCAGTGGCAAAAAGAACTAATGCGATCCTCTGATGTATAAATGGGAGCAGTAGGAGTAAAGAGGTGGTTTTACTTCTGTATGTAGCACTGGTGAGACTGATACTGGAATATTTCACTCAATTCTGCAGTCCACGTTTTTAAAAGGCATTGAAAAATTGGAGGGGGTGCAGAAAAGAGACAGAATGATTTGAGGATGAGAGTTTATCAAAATGATTGAGAGGTGATTTGATTAGTGTACAAGTAGCTTCAGGGAGAGAAAATAGTAAGTACTCTAATCTAGCCAAGAAAGGCTGAAAGATTAAACCAGACAAATACAAATGAGAAATAAGGTCCAAATTTTTAATAGAAGATGATTAATCATTGGAACAAACTACCAAGGGAATTGGTGGATTCTCCATCCCTTGATGTCTTAAAAATAGACTGTATACCTTTCTGGAAGATACGGTTTAGCCAATCAAGTTATTAAACTCACTGCAGGGGTAACTGGGTGGAATTTAATGGCTTGAGTTATTCAGGAGATCAGACTGGATGATTTAATGGTCCTTTTTGTCCTTAAATATTCAATGAATCCATTATTTAAGTGGTTAGAAAATTTGCAGTTATCATACAAATCTATCCTTAATACCACCATCCCTGAATTTTTTGGAGTAGGAAGAGCTGCACCTGCTTTTGGGCTCACGCTGTAGACAGGGTATCAGCACTATTAATACACAAAACAACAATGTGCTAGATAAACCCTGTTATGGTTATACTGCACTCTATTGATTAGATTGATGGTGCTTTCATTTATAAAATTTGATTTGTTTTTAGGCAGCTTACTCTTAAAATGGATGGGTTGCCTATTTGTGTGTGTTTCAGTGCTCTTCATGTTAGCTGAAGGCTTTAGAGTACCCTGATGAATACTAAATCACTTTTATTCATTTTGCAGGCACTTGCACTAGATCCAGCAAACACCAAAGCACTTTACAGGCGAGCTCAAGGCTGGCAGGGAATAAGAGATTTTGATCAGGCACTGGTAACTATTATTTTTGTGGCTGTTGTTTTTTAAAGGATCAATAAAGCATCTACTTATTTTTTTGTATTTTTTATTGAAGGCTGATCTTAAGAAGGCTCAAGAGATAACACCTGAAGATAAAGGTAAACTGTGAGGTAGCAATGTGGCATCTATTCTCTTTAAGAGTCTTTTACATAGTATTACGTTAGTTCTGCAAGAGATGAACTAACAGTGGACCTGATAAGACTGAGGATTTTTCCTTTTGTGAGGTCTCTACTTTCTAAAAAGTGACAAAATTTCAGATTTTCAGAATCCACCCCTCTTCCTGTATGTGCACCTGCAGGGCATAGAATACAGAGGAAGTCTGCTGCTGATAGCTGTCACTTTTCGTGTGTGGAGAAAAGTTTTCTGCCTTATCACTGGTTTTTATAGAGGGAGAGGCATTCATCTCCTTGGCTCAGACAGTTCTGCTTTGGCAAGAACTAATTGGGGTTTGCGCATTCTTTATCCCTAAAAAAATCTGAAGTTGCTTTCTGGTCTGTTTCCATTTTCTGCTGCTTAACTGAATGTTACTCTTTGGATCAGGAATTCTGTCTCATTACTGTTTCCTACTTCCATTCCTGTGAGCTTATTTATCCTATTCTGCAACTGTATGGAAAAAACAGTCTGGGAGGATTTATTTCATTATTACCCAGCTTGATAACTACTCCCTGACTAGAATGCAGGCAGACACAGTTTAGCCTATGTAAAGCATAAAATAAAGATGGGTGATTGATATAGTGCTGTGGGACAACTATAGGGGAGGGAAAGCCATGTATTATGGTTTTGCTTTTTTTAAACAGCTATCCAAACAGAAGCACTCAAGGTGAAACAGAAGATAAAGGCCCAAAAAGAAAAGGAAAAAGCAGCTTATGCTAAAATGTTTGCTTGAGTGAAGGTTTTTCCTGTTAAAGTTTAAGCACTGAATGACAAACTTGTACAATAGGAGTGTTTACAGTGGTGTATGGGACAGAGGTGGTAGAGGCAAGTGTTACTTCTGTTATCTGCCCCATACTGCAATCAGTAGATTATGTCCACTGTTTACTATTTAAACTGGAGTTGCATAATAAAGGTAGAAGTTAAAATGTTGGTGTTCAAGTGTTTTTATAGCTAAAGTGACTCTCAGAAAACAAAGACACATAGTTAACCATATTAGTGGTGATAATGCTTGTCCTTTTGCAGGGTAGATATTCTTAAAAGTTTACCAGAGCAACTTCAGTTTTAACACCCAGGAAGCAAGTTGAAGTACAGTATTCTCCCATTAATTCCTTCACTAGAGTAGTAAGTCAGACTTTCCCAAGGTAGCATGTATGTATCAACACAGTAGTGCTGTCTAAAATAAACAGTTTGTAAACCGTATTCATGAACTCAATTGTTCACACAAAACTAAGTTTTATGGCAAACTAGCTTTATTAAAAGTTTCTTCCCTTGAAACAACAGGGAGCTTGTTAAATATTTGCTTTAATATGTAACCTTTGAAAGCAGTGATACAGTATTCCCTCACTTGACTTGTTTTCCCTAATGCAAGTAGAAATTAACCAAGATTGCATTGATAGAACATGTTAGGAAGGAGCAGAAAATGTGAATTCACCATAAATTATAAGACTTCACTGTATTTTTTACACCTATGGTTCAGGGTGTTTCCACTGAACTTTGGCAAGAGATAGATCTAGCATCAAGTTGTAAGTCACAGAAAACAGCACTTTGGGGATGTGGTACCACTGTCTTTGATCCAGTAAAAAGGCATATTCTTTCATAACTAAGGCTAGGGTCTGTCTGACAGCATTGACTTTGCATTCACTATTTAACATAGTGGTTAATGAAATTTCTTACCACATAGTGGTATGAAATTTAGCTGGCTCAGTAACCTCACTCAATTAACATTCAGTCAGTGATCAGCTTGGTTACAACATGTCAGGGAAGTACACTGGATAGTTTTGATCAAATTTACATTCCATTATAAGCTGGCCCTCCTCCTCCTTCAGGTACTACCCAGTTAATATTCTGGCTTGGGTCTTTAATATCACATGTTTTGCAGTGGACACAATTCTGAGCGTTTATCTGCAGCCGTAAACCTTCTCCTGTTTCCAGGGGAACATATTCATAAACACCTGCAAAGATGAGAATATGTCACTGTAGTGGATAGGTGAGAAGTATACAACTGAGTGCTAAGACCTAGATTTAAAGGATCCTATTACAAACTCTTGCACTCTTCAGTAGCCATTATCTTACAAATGCTGTGACTACCATTTGGGAATTTCATTATGTAGGTCAGTTGTCTCTTGTACGCTCCTACTGACAATTGCTTTATCAAGAAATGTATTTCTCCCCCCCCCAAAAAAAGTAGTTCAGGAAGGACCTTGGGTCCTGTGTACCCCAGAAGGCCTCCCCCCAACTCTTCCCCTAGGCAGCAGCACCAAGGGAGTGTCCCCAGAGCATATACAGGGCAGGGACAGGCTCCAGCTGCAGCTTCTGCACTGTTGATGCTGCCCATAGAAAGTGGCAGCAGCACAGAGGAAGGGGGCCAGTGAACACACAGAAAGCAGCCCAGCCATGGGGAGTGTATAGCTAGCTGGGGAAAGCCAAGCAGGATGCTGGAGAGGCATAAGCAGGGATATGGGTGGGTCCCTAAGACAGACAAAATGCAGCTGGTAGTTATCTTAATAAAAGGTTTGGGAACCACTGCCTTAAGGAACTAAAAGGCCTACTAGGCCAGGTTATTTCCTCTACTGAAACATTTCAGTAAAAATATATAAGTACCTTTGCCTTCACTTTGCAAAGCTGTTAGTTTATTCAACCATTATTCATTTTAATTACCTACCTGCAGGACAGAATCTCTGTTCTGGCCCATCGTATATAGCTAAATTTTTGTTCACAGGGACACTATCATCCTTCAGAGTCAAATGAGGAGGCTGGTCATGTTCATGATTTGTCCCACTTAGAGCCACAGAGGACAGGAGATCAAAACTGATTTTTCCATCAGGCTTTGGATATTCAATAGGAGTGCAATCTTTGGCTGGCTTTAGCTGATCAGAGTCTGGCCCTAAAGTAATTTTGAATGAAACAATATTAAGTTTTCTAGTGTGCAAATATTTAGTTGAAATTAATTTGGAGTTATCCAAATGAAATACTATAATTTATAATAAGGCAACTGGAGATAAGACTCCCATTATCTTTGCAAAATGTTCTGTAGAATTCTTAATCACAAATGGTCATGTTAGCTGTGTCTCAACAGAAAGATTATCTCCAGTAGTGTAGTGCCCCCAATTCCTCCACTGAACTACACCAGGTCACTGATTCCATAGACACAGAAAACCACCATCTACAGACACTTACTTTCTACATCCTCCCTTTTAACATCTGACTTGAGTACTGACCCAATCCAACATTGCTTAATGCAAAACCATAAGAGACCATGTACATTTTGTATTTTCTGAAAGAAAATTACCTGGATGTTTTAATGTCCATGGTTCCATTCCTCTCAGTATCCAATAAAATATACCAGTGTAAATCATTCCTCCATAGACACCCAGTACTCCATGGCAGGATGGTCGGATATTCCTAACAGAATAGAGCTCTTTCCACACCCAGGATTTCTTCAAGTTTTCTTCATATTCAGGCACATCAAGTCCTAGTTGTAAACATATATTATTTGTTAAATGTTTATAATATAGCATGATTTCAGGGAAGATTAGGTCCTTGAAATAAGAACTTGTTGCAAGTTGAGACGTGTTTATTAGCAATGGATTAAATCATTTGCAAAGCATAAAGATCAGTTTTTTGAAAACTAGATTTAGATCCATTTATAATATAATGAACCTAAATTACTAAATTTTATATTGCCATTGAAGAAAATGAGAGCTTGTAACTATAGCCAACTGTACACTTACACTCCTAAAATGAGGATTATTTTCTGAAATACAATTCTAACTTTCTCAGACACTTTTTCTAGGATATTTGTATGTAAGATCATCAAAACAGGTATCCTTAAATTCAGTTTTTAAATATTTTTAAAACAAAGCAAGTGGTGCTTCAGGCTCTTGTGTTCAGGAATGGGACCCCTTAAGTCCTTATATAATACCCTTTCAAAAACTTCTCTTTCTGGGTGATGGGAGAAAAGGGACTTTGGAATGGGAAGTGAGAGTACACAAGACTACAGTGCTTCACGATGTTTGGATGGCAGATTTCTAGAGAGGCCTGTGATTTACAGGAGGTCAGACTAAATGTTCTAAATGTTCTTTCCGGCAGCACAAGTCTATGAATACTCTGAGAAATGTTAAACTTCCAGACCGAGGCAGTTTATCAAAATAATGTTGCCTTTGAAAATGCAAAATGACTGAACAGATGATAATGAGGACACAATTAGGGGATGCCAATGCTGTAAATTCACTTTTGACTCTACTAAGGTGTAAGCTAACCAGAGTAACCCACCTATGATCCGAGCACCAAGTTTTCCCATTTTAAACTCAAAACCTTTGAACTATATAGCTTCACAAGATTATATATACACACACATATACATACATACACACACACACACTTACAGCTATGCAGCCATGAGCACTGATTTGTATAACTCCATCCTCGACAAGAAGTCTAATAGTTTATTACACTATGCTAAATGTAATGTCACTGTAGCAGACCATCTTTTAAGTAAGGCCTCGAGAAGACAACTTATTTAAACAAAACTCCATGAGGAGACATTTCCCCCAGTTACTAATGTTATTTGGGAATGGATTCTGAAATACAGTAAATAGAATTTATGGAACCATCTATACTAAAAGAGCCACTAATATATGTGCACTGTTTTGCCATAGGGTTAGGGTGTCTGTTAAACAATTTTATTACCTACATGCATGAGAAAGCAGTTCTGTAACCAAGTTAGGAAACGTTTTCCTGTCCACACTGACAGCAGGTCCATTATAAAACAGATTCCCATGACCATGGAAGAAAACAGTGCACTAAAATAGTGGGCTTGTTAGTGTAGATAGTCCCTAAATATCTTTTTGCCTGCTGTATTAGGGAAAAGCTGGAGAGTCCAGTTGCTAAAGACACAACAATAATATCTCACACTACGTCTGTACTTACCAGATAATACACTTTAAAAATGAATAAGAACTTGTAGTTGTGGGGAAGCAGCTGTCATTAAAAAGTATATTTTGCTTAAACAATGTACTCGAATCACTGTGGCTAACTCCAGAAGGGCTCAAGTTCTGGCTAGGGCAGTGGTCTCTATAGACATCTGTTGCCATCAAAGTTTTTAAGAGATCAATTAATACACAAAGAAAGCTTCGCAGTACCCTCCTCTTTTGATGAACCATAAAGCAACCAGTATAAGAAGACACTAAGGTTAAAAGTTCTATTGAGGGGTGGGTGGGAGAGGGTTGTTACATACATTAATATTATAGTTCACTAAAACTGAAAACTGTAAAAATATCAATTTACTTCTCACCATTAATGCTATGAGGGTTTTGGTTTATTTGCGTTTCTCTCAACTGGGGCAATGAAAACACACTAGTCTTATCTTTGTTCCTATTTTTTAGTCTTTCACTTTCTGGTTCTGCACTAATGCAATAATCCATTGCAAACATTGCAGAGGAATTTATGAACAAACAAAAACACTTTCTATAGATTTTTTTTAAGTCATGAAACCAGATCTGTTAAGATTTGTAAAAACAATAATTGACAATATACATTGTAAATTTAGGCCTAATCTTCCTGACTCCCTTTAATGTTAAGAGCATATCACATTCTCTGCTCCAGTCCAAGGACCTGATCTATTCACAATAACCAAACAAAACATTCTGAATCCATTCTATTTGTTTCTTGTATGTCAGGTTTCAGAGTAGCAGCCGTGTTAGTCTGTATCCGCAAAAAGAACAGGAGTACTTGTGGCACCTTAGAGACTAACAAATTTATTAGAGCATAAGCTTTCGTGGGCTACAACCCCGAAGAAGTGGGTTGTAGCCCACGAAAGCTTATGCTCTAATAAATTTGTTAGTCTCTAAGGTGCCACAAGTACTCCTGTTCTTTCTTGTATGTGTTATAATTTACTATAGGTTTATCAATTTTCTCTTAAACCAACTTAGGAGAGAGAGTTTATTTGGCTTTCAAATAGTTCCTTCATAATCAAATAGTTGTTTCAACCAAACACACAAGCCAGCTACAAGTTTAAATAAGATCTTACCTATTGTCTTCGATTGGAGGTTTTCATTAGTTAATTGGTTGAAAACAGCTTCTGAAGCCAACATGCCACTTTTCATTGCAGTGTGCGTACCTTTGATTTTAGGAACATTCATGAAACCAGGACTGCAACCAATTAATACTCCACCAGGGAAAGTGAGTTTGGGTATAGACTGAAGAGAAAAATTCAGTGAGATTAAAATTTTTTTTTTTTTTAAATGAGCATGTATGATGGAAAACACATCTGGCATGAGACCAGATCCTGAGTAAATAAGAGATATCAAGGCCAATATTGCAGAACTTCATGGTTTTTGTTTAATCAAATGGAAGCTCAAGAAAACAAATGTGATCTCGTTATACTATTCCTCTCAAAATGATTGCTCTACTGAATAGACTATGATAAAGTCACTCAGCAGGTGCCTCCTTCCCCTGCCCCCCATCTTCTGCTCTTGAGTTTAAAAATGACAAATGCCTATGTAGCCTGAAAGCTTGTCTCTTTCACCAACAGAAGTTGGTCCAATAAAAGATATTACCTCACCCACCTAGTCTCTGCTTTAGTAAGTCAAGCTTCCCTCCTCCCATAGTAACCATATCAGTCTATCTCCATGTTTAGTTCTCAAGTCTGCGTCCTCTTTCTTAGTGGACAGATAGACTTTCCAGGCATTACTGAGTTTGGCACGAAGTCTCAGTTCCTTTAGGGAAAAAAAAGTTGTCCAGAGACTAATAATGGAATGGTTTCTGGGCACATCTTTCTCTCTCCCTTTCTTCTGAGAAGTATAATATAATCAGGTAGTGAGTGTCACTTCTGAGAAGTTTGCCTGTGGAAAAGTAAACCTCTAAAGCTACATCCCTAAAATAACGAAATGATTCACAAGTATGTCTCATGGAGCAAAAAACACCAAGAAATTCCAGTAAGTATATATAACCACATTTGGATTATCTCTGAAGATTTTTTTTCTTGCTAAGTTTGAATGTTTACAGAGGATAGTTACTAAAATTTGAAGATGTGTTACAGCATTCCACCCTCTTTATAGGACAGTGTTTGTTTTGTGTACTGGATACTCCCCTCAAGCTGCGAACTTGGTGATTGCCTTCACAGTGAAGGCAACTGGGCTTGGGGGTCAGACAATGTAATAGCAGTTTTAAATCTTCAACTGGACATTTTCTCAGGTGATGTCCCTAAGCACAGTTACACAGCTAAATAGAGATTTCATGGGATTAAATGCACTTGTTACATCCTCTGCGTTCATGAAACTTTTGGATGGAATATACAGTAAAATACCACTATTACTGTATTATAACCAAGTCTGCTTGGCATAGTATTGGGGACAATAAAAGTGGTTTCCTGGCTGGGTTTTTTTATTAAATATATTTTTCCTGTTCCATCTGTCTTTTCCTAAATTTTGCAAATTCCCATATCTTCCTGCATCAGTGTAAACACTCTCCTTAGAGAGAACACAATGGTTAAGCCACTTCAATATAAATCATCACTAGATCTCCATTCATATTTTGTGAATTCCACAGGACTCTCAAGCAGATAGTGCTCTCATGCTATCAGGAGAACCCCAGGAGTACTCACGATAGTGTTACAAATATGGCAATTTCCTGCAGTATTTTTGGGAGACCAAAATACTGTATTAAGTTGTATCATTGCAGGCCAGGGATTGTGAATAATTCCATGGCACTTATTGCCATGGGATGTTGTGAAGGCCAGAAGTATAACTGGGTTCAAAAAAGAATTAGATAAGTGCATGGAATGGCTATTAGCCAAGATGATCAGAGATGCAACCCCATGCTCTAGGTGTCCATAATCCTCTAACTGCCAGAAGCTGCGACTTGATGACAGGTGATCACTCGAAATTGCCCTGTTCTGTTAATTGCCTCTGAAGCTTCTGGCACCAGCCACAGTCAGAGATAGGGGAAAGGTGGTCCATTGTGGGGATAGGTGGTCCATTGGTCTGACCAAGTATGGCCACTCTTATGTTCTTATGACTAGGATAAGAAGCTCAAGCAGTGGAGATTGGGACTGGGTAGGCAAGGTAATAGGATTGGGATAAGGAGCCAGGATGGGGAAGAGATAGGACTGAGCTATAGAGAGGTTGGATTAGAGGGTGTAGAATGTCTGTGCCCACTATTAAATGCTCCCTTTCAGAGTATGAAGGAAATTGGTTTGTTTCAGTGTGCGTTTTAAAAATTTAGGAAGTTACACACAGGCTAAATAAAAACAACATTTTTAAGGTTGCAAAGTCAAGCGCCCAAAAGTTAGGAAATTCCAGAAATCAAGGTTGCTTGCTTGCTTGTGTGATCTTAATTTTCGCTCCTTGCATGTATGCATTATGATAAAGTCTTCAATTGCATGATCACATCTTTTTTTCCCCCATGGGACCCTTGCCTCATTCAGTGCACAAGATGGACCTGCTCTGGGAATGGATCAGGGTTGTGTAGTAAAGGAGGCTGTTGTCTATAGGACCCTCTGCCTCATTTGTGCAAAAGGTGGAAAGTGTGTAGTGAATGAGGCAGTGGGTTGCAGGAAAAGAAAGGACGGTCTCGTGGTTAAGGCAGTTGAATGCTGTCCTGGGAGAACTGGATTCTATCCCTGCTTCTGCCGTATATTTCTAAGTGATACTGGGCAAGTCACTAAAACCAAGCTTTTCAAATTGCATGTTCCTCAAAGACAGAGGCATCTTAAGTTTATCTATAGCACACAAATTTGGAAAACTCCTGCTGTGGGTAATTTTATAAATATATCCTACATGTATCCTATGTATGAGGCAATATCGTCACCAAAAAGAGAGAAAAGCTAAGAGCTATAATTCTACTCACATATGAACATAATTCTGTACTCCATATGCTAACTGGTCAAAGACTTCTACTATAGATATGGTCAAGGCACCATATACGTTATTATGATTACTCCAGACAATTACTATTCTTGTTCCTATGGACATTTTATTTCCTGTTGATTCAATGAGACATTTTTAAAGCCAGCAAACACACCTTTAAAAGGCACACACCTTGAAGAGTGGAGCAGTTAAAAATTAATGATCAACTAGCAGGTTTTAACATACAGAAAAGTAAACTCCATTTAATGTAGATATAACACAAATTACATACAATAAACCAAGCTTTGCACTAGGAACTACATAAAATAAGTTACACATTCAAAACAGAGGAGAGATGGGTACAAGAGCAGGATATTCAGCTGAACTCACGTAGAGCTCTGGAGAATGTCTATAGCAACTGTCTTATTCTCTCACATAAATTGGTATAACCCAAGGCAAAGAGGCACATCTGGCCACTTCCTCCTAGCAATAAATACAGTATTGACTAGTCAACTCTCTCTCTTTACTCCTGTACATATTTTGCTGTAACACAGACACAAGACATATCCTAGGACATTCTAATTTAGTAGATAGCATGGTATTTTCTCAAGGCCTGGCAATATTCATAGAAGTTGATCAATTTATTTTAGAATGGCCAATGAGACTTCCTGGTGCCAAAAGGCGTTGCTTTCTGTCCAGAAATTCCTTTTGTCTTTATCCAATCTTTTATTTCAACGGACACTTGCCGACAGACAAATTGAAGACATTTTAGTTTAGCTATTACAAGTATAAATAGTTCTTGTTAGTAGGGCCACAGGGAATTCAGAATAAATAGTTTAGTTGTGTTACAAAAGAAAAAGCCCACACCCAAACAAAAACCCCAAACACACCCTTACCTGGAAACCGCCTTCATTCAAGGCTCTAGCACCATAGCCAATCCTTTTTCCACCCTCAAAAGTGGGCTCCACACTGGGATGATGTTTCCATCTCTGGAACTCTTTAAATGGGCTCAAATAGGGATTTTGATAATCTAAACCAACCTTTAAAACAAAACAATAAAATAAAACATGCCATGAATATTAAAATGTGAACATTTCAACAGAAGAAGTTATTTTATACTCCTTCAAGTTTTTAAAGTGCTTGTACACAAATGCTAGAAGTCTAAATAATAAGATGGGTGAACTAGAATGCCTCGTGATAAAGGAGGATACTGATATAATAGGCATCACAGAAACCTGGTAGACTGAGGACAATCAATGGGACACAATCATTCTGGGGTACAAAATATATCGGAAGGACAGAACAGGTCGTGCGGGGGGGGGGAAGAAGAAGGGGAGTGGCACTATATCTGAAAGAAAATGTAGAATAAAATGAAGTAAAAATCTTAAGTGAATCCACATGTTCCATAGAATCTCTATGGATAGTAATTTCATGCTCTAATAAGAATATAACATTAGGGATCTATTATCGACCACCTGACCAGGACAGTGATAGTGATGATGAAATGCTAAGGGAAATTAGAGAGGCTATCAAAATTAAGAACTCAATAATAGTGGGGGATTTCAATTATCCCCATATTGACTGGGAACATGTCACCTCAGGACAAAATGCAGAGACAACATTTCTCGATACTTTAAATGACTGCTTCTTGGAGCAGCTGGTACGAGAACCCACAAGGGGAGAGGCAACTCTAGATTTAGTCCTGAGTGGAGCGCAGGAGCTGGTCCAAGAGGTAACTATAACAGGACCGCTTGGAAATAGTGACCATAATATAACAACATTTAACATCCCTGTGGTGGGAAGAACATCTCAACAGCCCAACACTGTGGCATTTAATTTCAAAAAGGGGAACTATGCAAAAATGAGGGGGTTAAACAGAAATTAAAAGGTACAGTGACTAAAGTGAAATCCCTGCAAGCTGCATGGGCATTTTTTAAAGACACCATAATAGAGGCCCAACTTAAATGTATACCCCAAATTAAGAAACACAGTAAAAGAACTAAAAAAGCCACCGTGGCTTAACAACCATGTAAAAGAAGCAGTGAGAGATAAAAAGACTTCCTTGAAAAAGTGGAAGTCAAATCCTAGTGAGGTAAATAGAAAGGAGCATAAACACTGCCAAATTAAGTGTAAAAATGTAATAAGAAAAGCCAAAGAGGAGTTTGAAGAACGGCTAGCCAAAAACTCAAAAGGTAATAACAAAATGTTTTTTAAATACATCAGAAGCAGGAAGCCTGCTAAACAACCAGTGGGGCCCCTCGATGATCGAGATACAAAAGGAGCGCTTAAAGACGATTAAGTCATTGCGGAGAAACTAAATGGATTCTTTGCTTCAGTCTTCACGGCTGAGGATGTTAGGGAGATTCCCAAACCTGCGACGGCTTTTGTAGGTGACAAATCTGAGGAACTGTCACAGATTGCAGTGTCACTAGAGGAGGTTTTGGAATTAATTGATAAACTTAACATTAACAAGTCACCAGGACCAGATGGCATTCACCCAAGAGTTCTGAAAGAACTCAAATGTGAAGTTGTGGAACTGTTAACTATGGTTTGTAACCTGTCCTTTAAATCGGCTTCTGTACCCAACGACTGGAAGATAACTAATGTAACGCCAATATTTAAAAAGGGCTCTAGAGGTGATCCTGGCAATTACAGACTGGTAAGTCTAACGTCAGTACCGGGCAAATTAGTTGAAACAATAGTAAAGAATAAAATTGTCAGACACATAGAAGAACATAAATTGTTGGGCAAAAGTCAACATGGTTTCTGTAAAGGGAAATCATGTCTTACTAATCTATTCTTTGAAGGGGTCAACAAACATGTGGACAAGGGGGATCCAGTGGATATAGTGTACTTAGATTTCCAGAAACCCTTTGACAAGGTCCCTCACCAAAGGCTCTTACGTAAATTAAGTTGTCATGGGATAAAAGAGAAGGTCCTTTCATGGATTGAGAACTGGTTAAAAGACAGGGAACAAAGGGTAGGAATTAATGGTAAATTCTCAGAATGGAAAGGGGTAACTAGTGGTGTTCCCCAAGGGTCAGTCCTAGGACCAATCCTATTCAACTTATTCATAAATGATCTGGAGAAAGGGGTAAACAGTGAGGTGGCAAAGTTTGCAGATGATACTAAACTGCTCAAGATAGTTAAGACCAAAGCAGACTGTGAAGAACTTCAAAAAGATCTCACAAAACTAAGTGATTGGGCAACAAAATGGCAAATGAAATTTAATGTGGATAAATGTAAAGTAATGCACATTGGAAAAAATAATCCCAACTATACATACAATATGATGGGGGCTAATTTAGCTACAACGAATCAGGAAAAAGATCTTGGAGTCATCGTGGATAGTTCTCTGAAGATGTCCGCACAGTGTGCAGAGGCGGTCAAAAAAGCAAACAGGATGTTAGGAATCATTAAAAAGGGGATAGAGAATAAGAAGGAGAATATATTATTGCCCTTATATAAATCGATGGTAAGCCTACATCTTGAGTACTGCATACAGATGTGGTCTCCTCATCTCAAAAAAGATATACTGGCACTAGGAAAGGTTCAGAGAAGGGCAACTAAAATTATTAGGGTTTTGGAACGGGTCCCATATGAGGAGAGATTAAAGAGGGAGACTAAGGGGGGATATGATAGAGGTATATAAAATCATGAGTGATGTGGAGAAAGTAGATAAGGAAAAGTTATTTACTTATTCCCATAATACAAGAACTAGGGGTCACCAAATGAAATTAATAGGCAGCAGGTTTAAAACAAATAAAAGTTCTTCTTCACACAGCGCAGTCAACTTGTGGAACTCCTTACCTGAGGAGGTTGTGAAGGCTAGGACTATAACAGCGTTTAAAAGAGAACTGGATAAATTCATGGAGGCTAAGTCCATTAATGGCTATTAGCCAGGATGGGTAAGGAATGGTGTCCCTAGACTCTGTTTGTCAGAGGGTGGAGATGGATAGCAGGAGAGAGATCATTACCTGTTAAGTTCACTCCCTTTGGGGCACCTGGCATTGGCCACTGTCGGTAGACAGGATCCTGGGCCAGATGGACCTTTGGTCTGACCCAGTACAGCCGTTCTTATGTTCTTTAAAGTGCCATATCAGCATTAAAACATGGTTTGTTAAGTCCACTGTTACACCAACTTCAGGATCTTTTCATTACATTCAAGATGCAAGAAGCAGCCAAACTATATTCATGACCTACTTCAGACCTATTAACACTATGCTCAGAACCAAGTCAGAGGACTTTGTTACAAGGTTGTCTCGAAAGTATCTAACCAAGCTGTAACCAGCTCCCCTAACAGTCCATCCCATTGGAAATTGAATCATCATAATGAAACTGCATTTTTAAACATGGTTTGCCTGAGCAGTGTGGATGAAACAAAAAACTTTTTAATAGTCATATCAAACTTATGCTCTGATCACTAGGTATTGCCCAGGGGCTTCTCCTTCAACCCTGGGTAGTAAGTACGGTTTCAGCCACTCATTGATAATTTTTTCAAGCACTACTTTTACATGGCTTAAAGTTGAGTCAATTAACATTTCCAAATGAGTGAAGCATCTATATAAAGCAGCAAAGGAACAATGATACAAAGACAGAATGAAAAGAGACTTCACCAGTTGGCGGAACGCCCAGGAGTTCATATTTTACATTCAGTCAAAAGCTAGTGCTAAGATGTGTCTTGCATTTTTCTAGATGGTCAAGTTCCAGCTTTGACATATTCCTGACAGGAGCAATTCCAGAAGCATGATCCTTATGTCAAAAAGTCCTGTTTCTGGCTCTTGCAAGCTTTACCCTTGGGACAATTATTTCCAGGGTTTTAGACAACAGAAAAACATAATATGGGTGAGAGAAACAGAGATCATTTTTTAGATAACTTGGCCAAAGCTACCTACATCCATCTCAGCTGATTCCATCTCAGAGTCCACTTGCTGCCAATGGAATTGACAGCCCACCATAGTCAGACAGAAGACAACTACTTTCTTCATCAGTTTTACAAGGAGCTTTCATAATTAAGGCTTATGTACCAAGGGAAGCTATTGCAAAGTAAGCTAGGGTGTGAATTTAAAACAGCAATTCTGCACTAGCTCCCAGTGTGGACTCTCTCATTCTACACTAAGTGCCTTTGTGCAGTTTAGTTTAAATGGATTAAGCTAAACTGCACAAAGTCACTCTTCGTATGGAATATGAGTGGCCACACTGGGAGCTAGTGTGCAATTGCTATTCTGTGCTATTTCCTGATGTACACAAGACCTTAATGCATTGATATGCAAACTTTTCCTGTCGCGCCCCCACTTACCATTAACGGAATCTGTGCCCCCCCCCCCTTACTGCACAGCCAAGGTCATCTTAGCAGTGGAGCTGGGAGAGGAACTGGGGTTGGGGGAGGAGCTGGGGCTAGAAGCGGAGTTGGTCTGAGAGAAGAGAGGGAATGAGGACAGAGCTGGGCTGGGGGCGGAATGGAGCTGGGGGCAAAGCAGGACTGGAGGCAGAGCTGGGCCTGGAAGTGGAAAAGGAAAGGGGCTGAAAGAGTCTGGGGCGGAGCAGGTCTGGAAGCATGGTGCTCCCTCCCCATCCCAGTGGAGCCTGGCCTGGGTCCTGCTGCATGCCCCGGGTCCTGCTGCATGCCCCCCATATGTTCCTCCACACTCCTTAGGGTGGCGTACCCCACAGTTTGGGGACCACCATCTTAATGCAAAGCCCTTGTTGCAATAGTCTGGACTGGAGGTTATGAAGGTATAGAAGATAGAGGCAAACAAAGGGGAAAGGAGGCTGGGGGGGAGGGGTTGTTTATACAACTTAAACAGGAGGGAATACATTTATCCATGATCAGCATGGTAATACAAGAACCAAATATTAACAAGCATTCTGAAAAAGCTGATACAGTTTGCATGGGTAACTGAGTACCTGAGTGCTAACACATGCAACTGGTCATGCAAACATTTACAATTTTACTTGACACCTATCTTGCTCTTATTATAGGTTACAGATGTTGCTACTTATGTCGTTATGGTTGCCTGGCACTTCCCATTAAGACTGTTGCTTATAAATTTAACCATCCGAGCTGAAATTTCCAATGCTGGATGCCTGCCTCAGGTTGAATTTCTTTGGGAAAATTTTCATATAAATGGTTTAGCATTTCTCACATGAAGTTAAGGAAAAATACATAGTTCTGCAAATGTTAAAAAATTCTTACAACTGTTTGTTGAGAAATTCTAGCATTTCCTGCTTTAAAGCAGGGACTTAAAGTTTGTTCTAGCAGCAAACCATCACTTACCACAAACCCAAGAGCTACCAATGGTTCACCTTCATTTAAATGATAAAGAAATGATCCGCCATACGTATTTCGGTCCAAGGGCCAGCCCACAGTGTGTTCCACTCTTCCTGGTTTCCATTTCTTTTCATCAATAAGCCACAACTGGAATAGAGACTACTTTATAATGCAAGTCATTTTAATAATGCAATATAAAAACAAAACCCAACTAGAAATGATATGGACAAGATTGCAAAAACTTTGAATTTACTATGCTGTGGTATATGATAAAGCTCATACAGCTGAGGACAGAGTAAGGGAATACAAATGCTCTCTCAGCATATTTTCAAGTGACAATTCAAATACTTTCCTTCCTTAAAACACCTCACATCAGCAAATTCAACAAACAGCATGGTCCTTAATATTTACACCATGGAAGATAAAATTTGTCACAGCCCCAGCACCCACCATTAATCACAGAAGAGCCTGCGTTTTGCATCAGTATTTTAATAACTTCTGAATGAATGCAAGGAAAGCACATGCTTAAACTGACTTTTTTTTTTTTTATTATTATTTAAAGAACACAAAAGTTGGGTTACTTAACAGTGAAAATGCCTTTCAATAACTTCTTTACTTGGGACCTGAAAAAACTACTGTAACCACTCATTTGGAACCTCAAAATCTCAAAGGCCAACCTTCTACTTCTACTATACTGTACTACCTGAAGTTTTGTAAAAGATCATATAGTTTCACAGTTTTAAAAAAATACAGAAGTCTAAAAAATTATTTTGAATATACATAGTCTGGAGTAGACACTGATGGTTAAGGAACACAAGTTAATATATGTTAAAACCTTGAATACACTTTGTGTAAAACCAACAGTTACTCTACCAGTGTAATGTATTTGTACTCAGAAAACATATTAAAAATATTTTCCAAAAATATAACCCCAACACGTCTTAATTATATGCATATTGAATTAACACTACAGACAATGTGTAGCTAGCACAATTTTGACATCTGCTGTATAGATCAAAGAAAGTTTCCAGCCATCACTTCACTATAATGCAACAGAGCACCAGCTAGTTTATACCCCGACATGTCACAGACTAGTCACAAGATGGAAAGGTTGTTGGGGTTTGTTGACAGCTGTGCAATACCTGGACAGTTTTCCAACTTAGCTGTACCTTTGTTCTCCCTTAATCAGGGACAGTCTGTGCTAGGCTAAAAGTGGACCTTAAAAAGAAATATTTTGTACACTTAAAATATGAAATTATTTACAAGTTAAATCAATGTAAAGAGTGAATTTAGTTTGGAAACAAAACTCTTCACAAGAGTTAAAGAATACCTACACTGTAAATGGGAAAAAAAAGAGGATGGGAAACCAAACAAAACTACCCAGAGTTAGTTATGATGTTCAATAAAATGGCAGCAGAAAAGCAACGAGTTAATGTCATATAGGAAGTTAAGGAGAGTAAGAAGGAAAAATACAATAGGGACTAACCCTGCCTTGGCCAGGAGATGGATGTCACAACTTAAACAGGCCTTTTCACACTCCTTATTCTATAACACCAAAACGATTCAAAAGTTTACAAACTTAACTCCAAGCTCTTGTCAAAATCCACCACTCGCTACTTAAGTGTACAATCTAAAGAAAAAACCTCAGTTTTAGAAAGCAGTTTATACACACATTTTGAAACAGTCTAGTTTGCAGCAAGTCTTATACTTCAATCATTTAAGCGTACAAGTATTGTGATAAAACTAAGTACAGATACCTCTTTCAGTCCGATACCATAGCTCTGGGGTTGACATTTCTCCCTTAGATTGTATCTGTTGTACAATTGTTTGGCAAGATGTCCATGACAACCTTCTGCAAAGAACGTGACTTTGGCATGTAGCTCCAGACCTCTTTCAAAGTTAGTCTGTAAAAACAGAGAACCTGTAGTCACCACACTGTTTAGATAACATGGGTGAGGGAAAGGGAGGCACAGAGTGCTGTTAAGGCACTTTAGGATCTTCCCGATTCTGGGATACTCCAGAGATTGAAGCAACTGCTGGGCATTTGTCGATATTACTGCAGCCTTCCTGGGCTTGCCCAGGAACTATGCAGCACTGTGTGCTGTGGTCCCACCCCGAAACACTCCTCCCACCCCACCACAGTACTCCCCCTGTGCCAGAGTGTGTGCAGGGCTGTCTTCCACAGTTCTCATATCAGGACAATGATCCTCTAGCCAAATAGGGGGCTCCTAGAGCACATTTACACTATACAGGCCCTTTTACCCAGCATCAGGAGGCCAGAGTAGAGGTGAGGACCTCACCCAGATAGCTGTGTCACAGATCCACAGGATCGGTGCTGTGCCCCCAGTTTTTAAACAGTCTCTTTGAGGAACCCCTTCAATATACCAGACCCCCAGGGAGTCTCACTCTTCCCTCAAGGTAGGCTATGCAGCCTCACCATTTCTCCCTTAGATTGTATCTGTTGTACAATTGTTTGGCAAGATGTCCATGACAAATGTCTTCCGAGACAACCTCTAGGGCTTCAGCACTCCCGCTTCACACTGTGAGCTCTGCTCAGCAAGTCCAACTGAGAGAGACTCCTGGTTAGAGACCTGTACACTCTTCAAGGAACTAACGCACCTCATCCAGTATTTGCAGTGACACTCAAGCAGCGATTTCAAAACAATGGGGTTTATTAGTCGACTAGAACACAGCATTGGAAGTCCTTAAGTTAGCATAGAGAAATAAAGGTTAAAGCAGAGTCCATTCTGGTCAGCCCAGTGCAATTCACCAGCCAAGCTGTAGTGAACTCCATTTTCAGGCTTTGTCTCTCTCTGACCTCCTTAGTCAGTTTCCAGGTGAGAGCGCCCAGGCTTCTTCCAGAAGCCAATTCTTGATTCCTCCATCTCACTCCTCTCAGTCTTTTGTTCTCAAGCTGGGGCCTCTGCTCAGCTTCCTTGCTGAGAGGCAGGGAAATTCTCTTCCCTCTAGGTCATTGTTTGTTAGGTGTCCAGATCCTGGTAACTGGGTTTTCAATTGTCTTTTTGGATTTTCCACTGATGTGGGTTGGCCTTGGCCAGTCCTTTTTAATGACCCATTCAGTCCGCTCAGCTAGGCAACAGTCACCCACACACCTATAGCTCTTTAGCCTTCCATAAACACAAACTTAATCCTTCCCATCCTTCACTAGGTAGCCAGGCAAAGTATGAGGAAACTGAGGCACACATAGGATTAATGAAAAAAAAATTACAAAAAATCCCCACTTTGTCACAGCAGGTCATGCTTCTGCTGACCTTCCACTGCATGACATTTTGTCCATTGTTTGGATGGAATGGGATTTAGTATATAAAACTTGACATCTTCTTAGCATATGCGCAATGTACCTCAGGAGGCACTTGACCAGGATTCATCACTGAATTTTGTGTGCTGGATGGATCATTAGCTTCCCCAGCCTGGGCCAGGCACTGACAGGGAGTGTGATGTGAACGCTGATCCATGCTCAGCAACATCTTCTTGGATATATCTTGTGATAGTCAACTATGACAAAGTGTCCCCAGTTCATACACAGGATTTAGATATCAGTACCCTGGGGCTGGATTCATTAGTGAAAAAAAGATGAAATGATCCAAACCAATTATTGCACAAATCTGGTATGTTGAAATATACAAAGAGATCTTACTAGGACTGGATATTAGCAGAAAAAAAGTCAGCCAAAAAAAGATCCGGTGCAAAGTAAGAAGTTTGGATATGTAGAATACAAAACTAAATATCTTATTTTAGTAATAATTACCTTTGTTACCATAAAAGTTGTATTAATATGCTTGTAGATATATATTATATTATGGAAAAAACTCAAATGATATTTTAGGAGGAAAACAGGATAAAAAAAATTCTCCCAGGAGGTGGATTAATAATTCTCTTTTGGCATTTTTGTCATAAGGCTATATCCTACCCAAACTCAAAAAAGTGGTACTGAAATTTTTTATTTGACTTAATTTATGACAGTTTTCTCACAGGGCATTGGGGATGGAACTAAACGTACTATGTTCCTTGAATACTGGTATTCATGCTTAGGGGTAGGTAAGTGCCAGTTTTTGCTGGAACTTTCCCCACTTTCTGCATTTCTGATCGAGAAGCAGAAGGTGAACTGTATTTACAGCATACAGATGACTAAAAATAGACTTGTTACTTATGTTAATATGACTATGCATGCATATGGTGCTGTTTCATAGAAGCCATGTCCTTGCTAAGATAACGGCAGTTACATAAGCTATTTAATTATGGTTTCTAAATGTAGACATCCTACATTAGCTATGTTTCCAAATTTATGTAACAAAAAATGTTTTGCAGTTAGCATCTTTCTCCTGCACCTATACAAGAACCAATGCTTGTTTTATTGTATATTTATATCGTTACCTTTACATTTTAAAATTAATTTGTACTACGGTAGTGTGTTGGGGCTCCGGTCATGGATGAGGGCCCCATTGATTAGGCACTGTTCTAAGACAAACAAGAGACATTCCTCGCCTCAAAGAGCTTATAATTTTAGTAAATTTACTGATCAAGGCCCTGATCTTGCAGACACTAACTCCATCCATTGTGAGTTGTACTGCTAACTTCAATGGAACTACTCACAGAGCCTAAAGTTAAACACCTGTGCAAGTGTTTGTAGGACTGGGGCCCTAATCATTAAGATTAATAAATTAAACGAGTTAATAAAAAATGTTTGTCAAGAGAGAAATTTCTGAATAAGTGGTGCAGTTTTCTTACAATTCATAGAAGACATTCTGTTCCTTTTCTACAGTTCCTAGGTCTGGGGCTTTTTACATCAGGAATAAAATCAGGCTTTCAACTACTGCAACAAATGTGAATATTACTGGTACCATCTACTGGTGAAAATATAGAATTGAAAATAATTTTAGCTATTTGGTGTAACAAATAAAGGTATAATGAGAGGTGACAGTTGTTCTGTTTGAATTATTTCAAGACAAGAGCGTACTAAATATATGATTTCATGGTCAACTATTTTACATGTAGGAACGTCAGCCTCCTTATTAGCAGGAAAAGCACATTTTAAAAAGTGAACAACAAAAAAATAATACTCCAAAGGAGGAAGCACTAAGTGGATGCAGCTACCAGACAGGCAGGAGGATTCATCCAGTAAGCACCTTGCCCACAAAAGGCAGATGGGATGGAGTCAGCAAAGTACAACAGAACTGCAAAAAGGGCAAAAGGCAGCAACCAGCCATTAGAACAACAGTGTTTTGTATTTTATGAGTTACCAGTTGGACATACCTCTCTCCCACTCACCTTCATGACTTCTTCCATTCAGTCCCCTCTTTCCTCCCACTCCATCCTTCTAGACACCACCTATGCCAAACAAACCTCTCCAATTTTCATTCAAATCCCTCCTTAAACAATTCCTCCTTCTCTGAAGACTTTCACTGATAATCCCAGGGACTTTTGGTTTGTTTGTTTTAAGGGTATAACACCAAGCACAACAATGGCACCAGAATGATGTATGTAGCAACTACAGAATTGGACCTTTGCCCATTAAAAAGGTAAATACTCACTTTAGGTGCTCCATCCTTTTGAATGCCTACATCATTAGTGGCAATCCCTTTCACACTGCCATCTTCATGAAAAAGAACCTATGGAAATATTCAAACAACATCTATTTTAAAGACCTGTCATTTTAAGCCCATTTCTAAAATTATTTCCAAGTGCAGAAAACATGGAGGTTAAAAAATCCAAACCTTTTAACTAAGAGCTCAGTCTTGAAAACAATGGGATTAATCATGTGCTTAAACGCTTTGCTGAATTGGAGACAGAGTATTCAGGAGTATTTGCAGAACTGAGCCCTAATTTTTCAAGCATTTCTGTGTAATATGGGACTTGCTAAAAAATAGAAAATTGGGCTAAAATCTCACACACAAATAGTTATGTTATTACCTCAGCTGCTGCATAGCCTGGATACACCTCAACACCCAAAGCTTCTGCTTGCTCACCCAGCCAATTCACAAAGTGCCCTAGGCGCACTATATAATTCCCATGATTAGTCATTGGAAGGCCTGGGCAAAAGGGAGAAGTACACCACAATCTATTCAGGTTTATGGATTAAAATATATACACATACACACAGGAGATGTACATGCTTAAAATTTAATACTTTTAAAAATACAAAAGTTTGGTTCAATGCAATCTACTAGTATCTTTTTGCTATGATTGCTGTCTCTATACAGAGATGTTGTGTGAGTTTTAGTATGTACAATCTACCTACTTATATTCCCATCATTATAGTTTGTGTACAAAGTTGCTAAAAAGCAGCTGCTGCAGTATTGCTTGCCTCCCAACATATACCATAGTTTCTTCTTGAAAAATATAACATAGCCCCGGTGAGCTTTTTATAACCATATTAAACCTCAGCCCTGTTTTTTCAGTAAGTGTTCTAGCTTTTCAACAAGCGGTACCTGGAAGAATTGGCACTGGAATTCTGGAATTCTTTGTTAAAATCCCAAATTTGTCTTCAGTTACTGGAGTCTGAAGTGGAGCCTAAAAAGAAAAGTCATCACTGTGAACTGTTTTTGCTGCCTGTCAAGAAGCAGACATTTTCTCTCCCTTCCCAAGGAACAAATTAAAGATCTAGTGTAGTATGACACAAAGATATAATGGTCTTGTGAGAAAGTTTCATGACAGAGGTAAAGCACAGAGTCTCAGGCAGAGCAATATTCAGGTAAAAAGTCAACAAAATTAATACTCCTCAACTTTTGGAATTGACATAGGGCTCCCCTCCACACACCCCCACACCCCACAACAAACAGTTCCTTTCTTATCCAAGAGTTTTTTTTACACAAAAAACGTAAAGGAAACAACTGTGCAATGAAAGGTGATATTTATAAATCATCTTATTTAAAAATAATATATAGAGGTGCAGCATGGAACTTGATGCAGAGTTTGTTTCAAGCTAGAGATGAATCATAATGATTAAACATTCATACCCCTCGCTCCTTCCAGTCCGGTAAGAGTTCTTCCAAAGCACGTGGCTCAAGACAAGCACCAGAAAGCGTATGTGCACCGATCTGAGCAGCCTTCTCCACCAGGCAAACACGAACTTCTTTGCCATACTCATTGGCTAACTGTTTGAGTCTAATAGCTGCAGAAAGACCCGCAGGGCCTGCTCCAACTATGACAACATCAGCTTCTTCTGCAAATCTTTCCATGTTCACCCCTTTAATAGAGCAAAGTATGATACAGCGATTTTGTCCAATAATACATCTCTCTCACCATTCTCTTCCCCTCTCTCTCTCAAGTTTATTGTTTTGCTTTGTCATATCAGCCATCAAGTATCAAAATACTGTCACCTTGAACTAAGTGGGGTTATTCAACAGATGTGAACACAATGTACATGAACTGCATTTTAATTGTGCTTTTGCCTAATGTTTGGAATATAAAACTAAGCCTTTGCTAATAAAGAGGGAGGCAGAAAGAACTTTAGATTCTAATCTCCAGTGCTTGTGCCATCCTAGAATGCTTAAAATAAGGGCCCAGATCTACGCTTACTTCTCAGGTGTGTTTGGTACAGGTCAGGAGAAAAGAGGGGGGAGAAGTGCCATTAAGCAACCTTAATGGTCCTCCTCCTTCCCCCTGATGCTGGGAATGCTGGTCCAGTCCCAGGTATCTGCTGCTTTGCTCCGACAGTCAGGGGTCCCCAAGCGCTGTTCTGGCAATAGGGATTGTTGGGACATAAAGATGACCCAGTCACACCCACTTTCTCCAAGGAGCTGCTAAAGTTAGTGAATTTATAGATTAAAATAGCATAAATAAATATCCTATTTGCCCTATTTCATCATGATCAACTCATGAGACCACATTACAAAAGTAGAAAAATACATAATCCTGACTGCAATAAGGTAATAAGATAAATAAGACAAATGTTAACTTTTTAGTTTGTATATCTATAGCTACAAGATGTATTTACACATTTGCATCATGAAGTCTCATACTTTCTTAGTTTAATTAGGAGCAAACTAAATATGATCAGTTCTGCTACACTAAAGCTGACCATCATAAGCAAGCAACCATAAAATGGCATCTGAATCTTTAGTATTGCACTTAACAGAACAGCATTTCTGTAAAATAACTGTGCTGTTAACATTTAAAAATGCCTGCAATTAATATAGACAAGCTGTTTTCTTAACATGCAATTTTTCATTTACCTTCCCATCGTTTGTCTTTGTTCCGAGAATGAATAGTATAGTGTGTAGTGATTCGAGGCACAGAGGAAGTAGAAGCCCATCTTGCAATACACAAAGGCGGTAGACAGTCTTTCTTTACTGACTTTAAAGCACGCAAACAATGATGTGCTGTAAAAAAAGGACAACTAGATTAGCTGAGCCATTTAACTGTTAACATAGATAATAGCTAACACCAAAGGCTTGAACCCACTTTTTTTTTTTGTTTTTTTTAAATCTTTAGGATACTCAGTACAGAAAAATCCTAAACAAATTAATAAATCATGACCCTACTCTATGTTTCAGGATTAAAGATAGGAAGTTGACTGCAGGAGGCATCATTCCACCTGGCGGTACATGATACATTTTGCAACATCACACTCCCATTATCAGGAAATGGGAATAGGAAAACAGTGCCCACCACAAGGAAAAAACAGTTCTTAACATTACTTTTTAAGGCTATAATGTTTTCACCCCTCTACATTGCACTTTTGTCAGCAAAACTTTTGTTGGTCAGGGGTGTGGAAAAAAACATATTCCCAACCGACAAAAGTTTTACCAACAATAAGCGCCAATGTGGACAGTGCTTTGTCAGCGGGAAATGCTCTTCTGCCGACCACTCGTTAGTGATGGTTTTATTTTGCTGGCAGGAAAGTGCTCTCCTGCCGGTGATGAGCAGCTACATGAGAGATCTTAAAGCAGCACAGCTGTGCTGCTGTAAGGTACACAGTGTAGACATAGCCTTAGTTTCAGCTGTTACATTTGGGATATTTACCCTTCTAGCACACAAAGTCTTTATTTTCTGTTTTGCTGGAGTTTTCTCCTATTTTCTAGTTCCCTGTGTTCCTTGCACAGAGATAGTCTATAGTTTTATAACAGGCTTAATTTCCTCTACTTGTGTCTACTGTTAATTACTTTTCTTTAAAATTACTAAGTAGAGAGGGAGGAAACTTCCATGCCTGCCATATATGGCAGGTTTGAGGGATCAGGAAGATGAATTTCATATTAAAATAGAGTCTATGTTCATATTTTAGAGTATTCACCATCATAATATATTAATTCTGTAATATGAATGACCTAGTCATCGGTGGAACCCTATTTGAACTTCGGGAAATTCACAAGCTGACATGGTGTTCTCCAAATGGCAGAGAGAAGAACCAGATTGACTATATAATGATCAATGGCAAATGGCGACACTCACTGACAGATGTGAAAGTGAGAAGGGGTGCAGATGTTGGCAGCGACCACCACTTTGTGACAGCCTCCATCAAGCTAAAACTGAGACGTGTGGGTCCACCAAACAAGGGACATAGACAAGTTGAAGTCCCTTGCAATACAGAAAGCCTTCGTTCTGCAGTTAAAGAACAGGTTTCAAGCACTTGCAGACCTTGATGAAAAGAAGGGGAATGCAGATGAGGAGATCAAGAAGTGGGACAAAGTAACATCAATTTATAAACAGAGCAGTGAAGCCTGTCTAGGCTACAGGAAGAAGAGAAGGAAGGAGTGGATTACAACCAGCACATGGAATGCCACAGAAACCAGACGAGCCCTGAAGAAAAGAGTTTCAGACACAAAATCGCAGAAGCTAAAGGACGAATACCACGAGCAGTATAGCAAGGGTCAAATGCTTTGTGAGAGTGGACAAACGTCATTATATTGATAATCTGGCAACACAAGCAGAGGATACAGCTGCTTGTGGTGAACAAGGAACCATCTACAAAATGACGTGGCTTATCAGTGGTAAACGACAGACACCAACAAACACTCTCATCAAGAACAAACAAGGACACCTACTAACAACTGAAAAAGAACAAGAAATGCACTGGACAGAGCATTTCAAAGAACTGCTGAACAGGGAGCCACCTAAAGAAGAAGCAAACATCTAGGAGGCAGAAGAAGATCTTGATCTCAACACAGACACCCCAACTAAGGAAGAGATCATTCAAACCATCAAATCTTTAAAAAATGGGAAAGCTCCTGGCAAGGATAACTTGAATGGAGAATTGTTCAAGGTAAATCCTAAATTAGCAGCATCTATCCTGGCCCCTCTATTTACATCAGTCTGGGAAAGGGAAAAAGTGCCAGATGAGTGGACCAATGCGGTTATAGTGAAGATACCAAAGAAAGGAACTCTGTGATTGTAATAACTGGCATGGTATAAACACATTTATCTGTGCCAAGCAAATTATTATGTAAGATCATAGTCCAGCGTATATCAGAGGTTGTTGATAGCATTCTCAGAAAAGAGCAAGCTAGTTTTCAGAAAGGGCATGGATGCACAGACCAGATCTTCACTCTACGAAACATAATAGAACAGTGCTTAGAATGGCAACGGCAACTTTACATAAATTTCATAGACTTTAAGAAGGCTTTTGATAGCATTCACGGGACCAGCCTATGGCGCATTCTGTGGGCATATGGAATTCCTTTCCATATAATTGTCATCAAAAGCTTCTATTTCAACTTTACATGCAGTGTTGACCACAGTGAAGCTTTGAAGTCAAAACAGGAGTATGTCAGGGGTGTGTCATGTCTGCAATCCTTTTCAACATTGCCACTGACTGGGTAATGCGGCATACAATAGAAGACATGCCAAGAGGCATTAAATGGACACTCTTCTCATCCTTTGAAACCTGGACTTCGCAGATGATGTCGTGCTCCTATCACATACCCAACACCATATACAAAGAAAAAACAACTCGACTCAACGCATTCAGCCAGCAAATTGGACTGACAATCAATCGCAATAAGACAGCTATCGTGATCTTTAATAATGCCTTATCGGCACCAGTACGGAGAGAGGATTATGTTCTCACCAATGTAGAAACATCCACATACTTGGGCAGCACCATCAGCCAGGACGGTGGAACAAGCCAGGACATCCAAAACAAAATCAATAAAGTCAGGAACACCTTCCGGAGCTTAAATACAGTCTGGAAATCATCAAAATACAACATCAAAACCAAACTCAAGATTTATCAGAGCTGCATACTTTCAACACTACTTTATAGTGCAGAATGCTGGGGAATGAGAAAGTATGACCTGTCCAAACTGTCTTCATTACATACAACCTGCCTCAGAAAAATCCTCCGTATCTTTTGGCCCAGAACAATCTCAAACCAAGATCTATTGACACAGTGCAGCCAAGAATATCTGAGCACCATCATTGCCAGGAAGCGTTGGAGAAGGATCGGTCATGTGCTTCGGATGGAAACTGATTCCATCACCAGAGTAGCAATAAGATGGACACCTGAAGGCAAGCGAAAATGAGGCCGCCCGAAAACAACATGGCCAAGAGCTGTGGAAGCCGAGCTCAAAAACCTGGGGCACAGCTGGGGAACCATTGAAAGACTTGCCAGAAACAGACAGGAGTGAAGGAGCTTCGTCACTGCCCCAAACTCCAGAGGCATAATAGGCACATGATGATTATGATGACCATCATAATATATGAGCATCAAAATCAGGATTTATTCTTGTATGTAGTACTCCATAATGGACCCTGCTTTTGCCATCCCTAATTTTGGTCACTAAACTTGGATTTTTAAAAACATACAATATACAGATGTGACTAGTTTTGCTGTAGCTCAGACACTAAAACATAACCCAGTAGAAGAATAAAAAACTGTAAGTTAAAATAATAGAAAAATAGCCATAGAATTTCTCTGTCAACTAGCTTATCATGTAAGGACAAACAATATTAGTTGCTTAGTCCTTAAAAGGAAAAAGAAAGTTGAGCTAAGTTAGAACTCAAGAAAGTCTTAACTCTGAAAAACTAGTCAAAGTACAGGGATGGGCTAGGCAACTTTCCCCACCAACTCAAAGTACAACTAATAGAACATATAATTCCTTTTGTGTTCTTTTTAGGCCAAACAAATGCTTTGGTGATCTTCATCTCTATGATTAAAAAAATCCTCACAGAACCCACAACCAAAAAGTCCTAGAGCTAACAAAAATAGTATGCACATACAAGAGAAAAACATATTGTAAGAAAACATTCAATTTCAAACTTCCTAAGATTTATAGTAAACATCAACATACAAACAAAAAAGGGTTACAAAAATTTAAAATACCTTCAATGTGTATTTAAGTTTGTTTCATACTGTACCTGAACATATGTTAGTGAATGCTAGATGGGCAGCTAGTCCTTGGCTGTGGGCCTGAACAAAACTTCATGATCAACAGTAAAAATTTAGATTGGTTAAAGTATACTTTGTTTCAAAGGTAAGATTTACACATACAGTCAACCCTCAACTGTGCTTCCTAAATATTACTCAAGCACAACCAAATCCTGATGATGGTCAGAAGCAAATACTCCCAATGTAAGTTTTCAATACTTTAAAAAATACCTTTTTTAGAGAGACTATTATATCACATATTTACTATAAAGATGATTTCCCCTTTTCACAAGTAATAACGTGGAGTATAACCTGATGACTATTTTCCCCTCATCACTATGCAGAGGAATTGGTAAATGTAACATGAATGAATAAATATAGGAGAGTGCAAAAGTGAAAGAATAGTACCTTGTCCTGGTTCAAAAGATTCAGAATATTAAAAGTTGATTTACCTGGTCTTACTCTAAATTTAAAAAAAATAATAATAATCAAACATTGGGTCATTTTGAACATAATGGAAATAAAAGGAATTATGGACCCAATCATGTTGTGTGTCATAAAGCCAATGGCACTTTTGCCTGTGAGGACTACAGAATCAGGTCAAGTTAGTTCCTTTCAGGCTAAATGCATAAGAGGGGACTTGAAATACCCAAAGTGTATTAGTTTAACTACCCAGATTCATGTAACCATTCAACATCTTGGGAGCTGGAGGGGCAGATGAGGAGGAAAGGAGTTGGAGATTGGAGGGGATAGAGAAAGGAGGAAGATTTGCTTGTTATACCATGAAAAACTGCTCTCTTAATAGTTTAATCAGGCTGAGCTTGGAATAGATTTTTACATCTATAAATGCCCTAGAATTTCAGACACTATCTTATGCTCCCATATCTTCATATAAATATATATTAATTTGTAAAGTGTCACAGCTCATAAGCCAGATGAACTTGAAACACCTGTGTCATATCATCACAAACTAAGAATCCTCTCTCCCTCACCGGACTCCCACCCCCCAAATCCCTCAGCCTAACTTTACAGATGAAGAAAGAACTTAAATAGTATTACTTGTTTTCTAAAATGCTTTGAACATTTATAAAGTATTTCTTCAAAGTAGCATGAGCAATATATCCAAGATAGTGAAGAACAATTTTTTTTACTGGCACTTGTGAATAATGCACCCATCCCAAATGCAAACCAATATAACCTTTATATCTCCACACTCCAGGCTGTAATCTCTTGGAACAGCGTAATGTACATAGACAACAAATATTATTTATGTAGCTTAAGTCATACTAACTTAAATAGACAATCCAGATGTCACAATTAACTGCAACAGATTTAGGAGTGAGAGTCTCAAGCAGTATTTACTTTAAAACAGAGAATCATACAATTAGTAATGTATTGCAGACTAGAACATATTTCATAATTGCAGAAACAATTGCAGGTACATTCCATAAAACATGCAACCTTCATTTAATATTTGAGAGAGCTATGATAAGATTCCTACTTGACTAAAGTTATATGAAACTCAGATAATTAGAATACATTTGTTAATGATCTTTTAGGTCCCAATCCTGCACAGGCAAATGAGCAGACTCAAATGACCTTCCGGTATAGAAGTCATTGCAGGATTGGGGCCTCAGTGACTTGGTACTTCACACATAACACCCGTAAGTCTGAAATTTTTGCAAACACTTTTTAAAAAGTGAAGGAACTTGTATCCGTATGAAACTCTTTGCTAACAAGGGGATTATTTCCATGTTCGTTATTTAAATGATAGAGCAAAGATGGAAAAGTAACTGTGTTATTTTCTCCTATTATCCATGCATTACAACACTGGGAAACCATCACTTAAAAAAAAATGTATACACTGTACATGGTACTTTACAGCACATAACACACACCAATAAAATAGATACATATATGGGTCAAGTCCTGCACACAATTACGCAATTTTATTCATGTGAGTAAAGTTATATGAATTAATGTTCCCCATATTGGACTCTCATATAGGAACAGTTACTAGTGTGTTTTATCTGATGTAAAGTGCTCACATGTATGTATGTGTATGTGCCTGTAGGATCAAACTCTACAAAATTAAGATCTGACCTTGCAAGACCCTGATCCTGCAATGAGTTCTGCATGGGTGGACACGAACAGCACTGCAATGACTTCAACAGGGAGAAATTGTGAACTGAATACACAGTCAAATGAGGTAAATGAACTAACAACAATTGTTATTCTGGCCAATACTGTGGGGTCAGTGTCCTTTCCGTTCTAACTAAGTTAAATCACTACCTCACACATCAAGCACAAGCAAGGGGGATCACAACACGGCTGATTCGTGTTCAAATATATCTGTTTTGTAAGAGTCACAAGGCAATGACCTTTGCTCCAGTTTTGTGTCTTGCTGTAAAGACCAGGGGAGGGGCAGCCGTGTGCGGTGGGCACGGCCCACAATCAGACTTGATACTGGACAGGCCCCCTAACTTGTCACTTTCACTCCCCTGTCCTAACCCCATTGCTATTCCCGCACACACACACGGGGGGGAGGGGGCTCCTTCCCACGAGCAAGGAATCGTGGTAGCAAGTTAACAGGGCAGAGGGTGATTTTCAGCCACCACCCGAGAGTCAGCCTGCAGCCCACTAGCCCCACGGAGCAGCAAGGTGCCCACGAGCGACGCCACACTTTACCTTGGCTGGAGAGCGTGCAGAGAGGGAGCGGCATAGTGCCTGCTTGGGCGCCCCCCGGGGACAGGGCAGCCTCCCCTCAGGGACTGGAACGGGGGCGAACGCTGCCTCCGGCCCCCTGCCCGCTAGGCACACCCCGCCCCCCTAAAGCGCCCGGGGTTCCCGCTCTGCCTTCCCCGAGCGACCGGGCTCTGGAGTTTCGGGTCAGCCTGGCGCTACGAGTCCACGCACAGCCGCGGCCAATTGCGTTCACTGCACACCCGCAGCTCTCGCCACCCCGTCCCCACCCCAGTGCGCCTGCGCGCCAGGCTACCTGCCGGGAGACGGAGTTCCCTCCCCGCGGAGGGGGGACTACTACAGCTCCCAGAATGCCCTGCGCTGGCCAGCCCTCCTGGTAGGGCGATGTTCCCTGATAGGGAAGTGTGCAGCACGGCGCATGCGCTAGCCCAGCGTGGCCGGAGAAAAGTAATTTCTTTATTATCCCATAATTAAACAAAACTCCCGGGACGCGAGAAGGCGGGGCTGTATAATGGAATCCATGGCCGCCATAGCTGGTTGCTTGACGGACGCAGGCCGGGAGGACGTCTGATTCCGGCATGCATTGCGGCAAGAGAAAACCATCCCTCCCAGCATGCTTTGCGCCTATCAATGGTCTAATCCGTGTTCTCTTGAAAGTGCCGCACTGCATGCTGGGAGTAGTAGTTCAAGTGGAGCTGCACTGCGTGTCCGGATATTGCGGACCACATTACCGTGCCCCTTCCTGCCCCGACCAGCAGAACGGAAGTTGGGGTGGTCTATGCGGAGGGGGCGGGGATACGCTCTCATGGATCACCGGCCCTACCACGGAGGGGGCGGGGTCGTCGCAGGCTCCGACTCCGCCCCTCGGGTAGGGGGCGGGGCTAATGAGTTTCGCGGGCGCTGCAAAACCGGTTGATTTCGAGGGATCGTTTTGCTGCGGCCGTTCCGAGCCCGAGGCAGGGACCATGGCCGAGGCGGGGCCGGTGCAGCCCGTCTCCCCCGGCGCCGGGCCCAGGAGAAGCCGGAGCGACAGCAGCGGGGCGCGGCCGCTGGAGCAGCTCACTGACCCGCGGGAGTTGCTGGAGGAGGTGGAGATGCAGATCGATGACGTGAGTCTCCCCCGTGCGGAGCCGGCCCGGCTCTGCCCAGCGCCCGGCCAGCTGGGGAGCGTCCGGCCCCGCAGCGCGTGGTGGCCCCGTTAGCCCGACTGACAACGGACCTGGCTGATACCCATCGGCTGCTGGCGGACCCGTGTGGTGTGACGGCTCGGCGTGCGGGCAGGTCGTGGGTCTGCCCGTTACACCGGTGTAAGCCCCGCCGCTGTGTGGACACACACGGGCACTCTGCGTTCGAGGGGCTCGGCGGGTCCAGTTTAACCCCTTTCCCAGCCACATAAACTAAACCCTTTTAAACCGGAATATGATTGTTTGCGGGGCGGGGAAGGCATCAGACTTCTGCTCATACTTGTGTAGAGGAGGGCTGATTAAAGAACCTGCCTTGTAGCCCTGCCTTGGTCAGAGCACGGGGAATCCCAGCCCAGTAACTGGCCTTCCAGGAACAGGACGCAAAACCCAGACCGGCTGCACCCCCTCCCTGCATCTCTGAACACCCCCGTGTGTTTGGTGCCCAGGGCTGGCTCCAGGGTTTTGGCCGCCCCAAGCAGCCAAAAAAAAAAAAAAGCGATCGCGATCTGCGGCGGCAATTCGGCGGGAGGTCTTTCGCTCCGAGCAGGAGTGAGGGACCGACCGCCGAATTGCCGCCCAACAGCTGGACGTGCCGCCCCTCTCCGAAGTGGCCGCCCCAAGCACCTGCTTGGTAAGCTGGTGCCTAGAGCCGGCCCTGTTGGTGCCAAAACTATAATGGGGTTCAAGAAAGAATTGGATACGTTCATGGAGGACAGGTCCACCAATTGCTAATACAGGGGTCGGCAACCTTTCAGAAGTGGTGTGCCGAATCTTCATTTATTCACTCTAATTTAAGGTTTTGCGTGCCAGTAATATATTTTAACGGTTTTAGAAGGTCTCTTTCTATAAGTCTATAATATATAACTAAACTATTGTTGTATATAAAGTAAATACGGTTTTTAAAATGTTTAAGAAGCTTCATTAAAATTAAATTAAAATGCAGAGCCCCCCGGACCGGTGGTCAGGACCCAGGCAGTGTGAGTGCCCCTGAAAATCAGCTCACATGCCGCCTTTGGCACGCGTGCTGCGGGTTGCCTACCCCTGAGCTAGTAGCTGAGGTGGTCTGGGATGCAACCCCACGCTTGGAGTGTCCCTAGCCTCTGATTGCTAGAAGCTGGGAGTGGGCAATGGATGGATCACTCAATAATTGCCTGTTCTGTTCACTCCCTCTGAAGCACCTGGCATTGACCACTGTTGGAAAATAGAACACTGGGCTAGATGGACCATTGGTCTAACCCAGCATGGTTGTTCTTATGTTCTTGCTGCAGGCTGCGTTCTCGCTAACTAAGATCCTTGAGGCAACGTCTGCTGTGTCAGCCCAGGTAGAAGAACTCGCAACTAAATGTTCAGAAAATGCCCGATTTCTTAAAACGTGGCGGGATCTTCTGAAGGAAGGGTATGAATCTCTGAAACCCAGTGACTGACACTGTGCAAACACACACAGGAGGAAACCTGAAGAGGGTACCTGGGCAAGCTGAAGCTGAATCATCCCACAGCATTTTCACTTTGTTACCCATGTCTTGTAATGACAGGACTTGGCTCTCGGCCATACTGGGTTAAGGAACGTCTGTATAAATGAAGACTTTAACAACTTTTTTGTGCTTTTTTTTGATGGCTTAACAGGGCTTTTCATCAACTACCCACCTTCAAGGAAATGTTTTGTTCTGTGCGCAAGCTGTTTCTATGGAGAAATGCCTGTTGATACTGGTGCATGCATGAACATCATTCAGAATCTGTTGAATAATAGAACAGACTGTTTTAGTTTGGCTTGGATTTTTAAACTGTTGGTTTTCTTGCAGTTCTATTGATTAGCAAATACAAATGAAATGTACTAAATGAAATTTTTATTAATGTTACACTTGTGTTCAGATACTATACATAGGGAAATATCTGATACCTCTCTAATTGACCACTGTGATTCTGTAAATGAAGAATTCCCCAAGTGGTGTAATCACTTGCAGACAGCTATATTTTTGTTACCCCCCCTGTCCTTCAGGAATGTATATAAGCTTGTCACTGCCAAAATAAGTCTTTTTAAAATCTTCTTAATCAAACGAGACTCCTTGTGAAGCTTTCTGCCCTCACTTATACCTGTATAAACTCCATCCTTACTCTGCCATTTAAAAGGTATTAATATAGATATAACTGAGTCTAGAATTTGGTCTCTCGTTTTTAAGACTGTAGCCCAGCTCCCTCCCTACACTGACAATCATCTTAGCCAGTTTTTCAATACTTTTCTACATAGTTGCATTTTTACAGATTATTTGATCACTGCAAACCCTTCTACACCTGATATTTTTATGTATTTTGGTTACTAAACTATATTTAAAGTGCCTTATTGTGTGCTTACATCATATTTTTCTTACGATAGAAACTCAGCTGTATTGTGTATTAAAAGGTTGGGTTGCTATTTGAAGTATACATTTCAGTTTCAATAGTATCTGTGCTAATTCTCTGTTTTCTGTAATCTTTGAGATAATAGGCTGTATTAGAACTTGTTCTGCATTTCCTCCCATTTAATGAACTAGTAGGTTTGTGATTCAAACCCTATAATCTGGCATACCATTGTAAACAAGGATCTACTATCTAAAATATTTTTAATTTGTGGTAAATATCTGGATCATAGCTACTGTACCCAGAAACATATGAAATAGCAGCACTGAAATGAGTTGGGAAGCTATAGAAAAATGTAGTGGTGTGCCATGACTGAGTAGTCATTGATCCCTATTTCTAGGTGTCTCCCACCCCAAGAAAATCTATTTTTTTTTTTAACCTAAAGAATAAAAGACATTAGAACAAATATTGAACAGCTAATTATGGCAGCTTGTTTCTTCCTTCCTCCCATCTGTCAAAGCGTAGAGAAGGCTGTAAGTAATACATGTTCTCTTACTGGTCCTTGATTATTTAGCTAATCAACTTGATGTTCTCAAAGTGGAGTAAAGGAGAGTTAATGTTGCAAACATTCTGCATTATCCAGAGTATCAAGTGAGGATGTAAAATGAAATATGGTGTGTTTACTATTTTCATCAAGGGGAAAACAGTCAGTTTGATCAGCAGGTAAATCTTTATTCCAAATAAATCAATATATACAGTAGCGGAAACATGATACACATCTGTTCTGTATTTGATTCTAACATATTTCAAAGTTTTGTAAACAGTAAAGTGTGAGTCACACTATATTTTACTTCTTGTATCTTTTTTAAGAAGTTGAGTGCAAACATTAAAAACATCTTTTTGCTCTTTTTAAATAAAGCTTCAAAGTGTAAATGCAGAAGAGCATTTCCTCCAGCTGTGTTATCTTGGGAACTCAGCTGGCCGCAAGCCAGTTACTGAAAGTCTCCTTATCCAGTATCCCTTTCTTTCATAATATCAAAAAGTGTCTTTTTAAAAAAAAAAAATCTGACACACACATATGGAGAATCTGCCTGATTGCTCCAGTTGGGATCCCGCAAAACTTAGCTCAACGTTGTACCTTTTTAAAGTATTCATAAATCTGAATCATTGTAATTGGTGTCCAGTGCCCCATGCCTGACCTATAAGTAACTCTTCAGAAAAATACTGCAACTGACTAAAGTTTAGGAAGCTGCATAGCCATTCATAGTTAACTTTTATATCGCTAGCAATCTGGTCCTCTAACAATAGACTGCATATGAATTACATTTTAGAATTTAGAAAGATACAAAGTGACAGTTTTAACCTTTTTGACTTTATCTGCCCAGCCCCAAAATGAAAAAAAAAATTGGATTGTTAGTAGAATTCTATTTGCATAAATATTTTTTCCCTATGGCTACTACTCCCTAAGGCTCTTCAAAAATGTATGTACTGTTAAGTTCACTCTCTGTTGTCTTTTTCTGATTTGACTTCTTGGCCATCACTGATGCGAATCCGTGTTACAGCTTTTTCCTTACTGCTATAAAACAGTGAGTCCACATCAAAGATGACTGTGCAAATTTTACTGTGACTATTCAAAACATTTATCTGTATGAATTCAGTCTTGTGGAATGCGTGGTTTCTGATGTTTCAGAGGAGTCTGTATAAATAGCAGGCTTTGTTAACTCTGGTGTGATCTCTTGCATTGGCCACATCTCTACCCAGATAAATGATGGGCCATATGTTTTCTGACTGCTTTTGCTTCCTATGGATCTTCCTTGTTTGTAATTATACCAAACCTGATGAATCATTTCTTTGAAAGGTCGTGTGGTCAGAGTGTAGAGGAGAGGATTCAAAGCACTATTTATGGGCAGTATAAAAATCACCACCCAGGAAGTTATAGTACCTTTAGGAGGAAAAAAGAAATTTAAATATTCAAAAGTGTATGTACTCAGTAACATTGTATTAGTATATAATACTTGGTGTTAAAAGTAGTGTATAAATATTAACTGATATCTTCACAGTGTTAGCACGTTAGCTTTCTTTTTCTAGCTGACTTTCACACAAGCCATTTAACTGAAATTTTTATCTAGAAAAGAAACAAAAAACATACCTGGTATTTCTACTTGAAGTAAAGAAAGCAATTTCAAAATAAAGATGGGAATCCAGCATAATGCATCAGTGAAAACAATGAAGAAAAACCGTTTAGCAAGGGTCATCTCTTTTTTAATATGATTCCGGATTTCAGTTGCTGTGATGGCTGTTTGGTGAACACTGTAAAACATACTTCCATAGGAAAACACAATGATGATAAAAGCTGCCAAGTTTACACCTGTTAAGAAGTTGAGGGATGTTAGTGATTTAAGACATGAATGATTATTTCCAGGCATGCAGCTTACTGGCAAATTGGTGAAGTTATAGGGCAGGTAGCAAAGGAGAATCTTTTATCCAAACTACTAGTACAACTGGAATTTAGATAGGTAGGTAGAACTTGAGTCAGACTTTATATAGGACATTGAGGTTAATGCCCCCTTACTCATAGTATATTTGTTAATTATCACTAAATAGTGAACATTTGCCATCTAAATCATGTAGTGCATCTTGTAGGTCTGTGTTCTTTGGTTTCAGCATTGCTTTACTGACAATCATCTACCCAGATACATTACAACCCCTAATCCCTGTAGTATCTTAGCACCTGCTAACTACTAATGAATTTTATGCTTATAACAACCCTCTCACGTCAATATTATCCCCATTTTACAGATGGCTTATCGAGGCACAAAACAGATTAACTGACTTGCTCAAGGTCTCACAGGCAGTCTGCGACTGAACCAGGAACTGACTCTAGATCTCCTAAGCCCTAGTGCAGTGCACAGTCCACTAGACCATCCTTTCAACCCTAGAAAGATGTGGCCTAGACAGGCAAAGGTTGGGGGCTCAATCCCTGATTAGCACATGTTCCAACCCACTGGCCATGACTGGTCATCACACCATCATCAAACTAAGCAGTAAATGGGTAAGCTTGTGTATAATACTGAGATTTTAAAAGTAAATATTTTAAAAATATTTTAATAAATTCATGGGTCTCATACTTTCACGGAAGGCCCATTTTCAAACATGAGTAAATAAGGTGTTCAAATCTAATTCTTGGGTGCCGATCGTTGTACTTAAGTGCATAAAGTGGGCATTTATATACTAATCAGAGCATCCAAATATGGGATTTGGGCAGACTAGTAAGGCTGCCATCTTCGTTTGAAAGTTGGGCTCCCCCTGTAGCTCCAGCGAACATATGTAAAGGAAGAAACATAACGTACTTACCTAAAAAAATAACAACAGAATAAATCTGGCCTCCTGTACTTTCTGCCTGTTCTGAATGAAGAGGAAAACAGACCCCATTGGTGCCATAGTAGTTTCTGAAAAATTCCTTGTGGCTCAGTGGAATAAAAGCAACCACAAAGCCAATAACCCAGATGAGAATCAAAATGGAAATTGTCCTGCATTTTCCTGGCTTCAAACACCTAAAAGGGTAAACTATGCATATATATTTTTCCAAAGTCAGGTAAGTCAACAGTAAAACTGACACCTCTGTGGACAGAATAGCCAATGAGCCCACCAATTGGCAGTGGATACTGTCCATCCACAACTGAGCATGCTTGTTGTATTCTCCACGATATTTAACGTCAAAGGCTCCAATCACAAATAAATATATTCCCATCAGACAGTCAGCACCTGTAGAAATAACATTTAAGAACATGAATAAATAGGGAATAATTTGGTTTATATATCTGAATTGTCCTTTATTTTACAATATTTATATTTTAATAATATACTTAAAGTTCTACCAGCAACTATAAATAAGGTTACAAAATTCTCAATTCTAACTGGTTTTTAGTGACTGCTGCCTTTCTGACATTTTCACCATTTGGACTGACATATTTTCGTTCTTGCTCTCTGCCCTAAGGTGATTTTTCTTTTAAGTTCATGCAAAAAACAGTTGTTATAAAGCATGAATAAAAATAATATACATTTCTCATTACAAAATACTTCTTGTACCTTTTTATGAACAGTTCTACTTCCAAAATGTCTAGAACACTGAAACTTGGTGTGCAAAGTGTTCACATTGAGTAGAAGTGTCTTTGCTAGTGTTACAGAAATTTGGTTTTCATTTGCCCAAGCTATGATCCTATGAAAAATCATATGCTAGGCATGCGCAATGCAGATTGCATAGAGCCTTTTGCTGAGGTTGAAAAGTTCTCAAGTAAGGCAGGCCACACTCCACATGTGTGTGGCTGACTAAATAAGCTCCACAGTGAAAAGTAAAATATTGTGGGAGGGTTCCTGCACATTTTCAAAGTATGCATTAGGGAGTTCCTCTCTGAGCCACCTTAGGCATTGTCAGGATTAGAGCTGTGTAAAGAAAGAGAATTCCATTTTGTGGAGGATTTCAGTATTTTGAAATTTGGTTTAATTATGATCTGGAACAAAAAACAAACATTTTAAAATTCTCCAAAAATGGGAAAGCCCTGGAGACTGCAACTTCAGGCCAGTCCACCTGGCTGATGACCCTGGAACTGTGGACTGTGGAAGCCTTGGGGTCCCTGGCTCAGGGGCAGTCCACCTAGCTGGCTGCCTCGTGTGGAGAAAGTAAATAAGGAAGTGTTATTTACTCCTTCTCATAACACAAGAACTAGGGGATCACCAAATGAAATTAATAGGCAGCAGGTTTAAAACAAAAGGAAGTATTTTTTCACACAACGCACAGTCAACCTGTGGAACTGCTTGCCAGAGGATGTTGTGAAGCCCAAGACTATAACAGGATTCAAAAAAGAACTTGATAAATTCATTGAGGTTAGGTCCATCAATAGCTATTAGCCAGGATGGGCAGGTGTGGTATCCCTAGCCTCTGTTAGCTAGAAGCTGGGAATGGACGACAGGGGATGGATCACTTGATGATTACCGGTTTTGTTCATCCCCTCGGGGGCACCAGGCATAGGCCACTGTCGGAAGACAGGATACTGGGCTAGATTGACCTTTGGCCTCACCTAGTATGGCCGTTCTTATGTTCTTAGAGCCACAGACCCTGGAAAGCCGTAGAGTCCCTGACTCCAGGGCAGTCTGCATGAGTGGTTGCCCCTGACTCCTGGACCTTGGAAGCTCTGGAGTTTGCAGCTTAGGTGTAGTCCACCTGACTGTCCCAGAGCCATGAACCTTGAAAGCCCTGAAGTCTCTGGCTCAAGGACAGTCCACCTGGCAGGCTGCCAAGGAGCTGTGATCCTAGGAACCAGCGCTGGTAGGCAGGGTTCCATAGAACAAGAAAGTTGAAAGAGATAGCAATGCTGCAGGTGGGAGAGACAGGGTTGCCCTGCTGTGGACCTCGTAAGGATTTGGGATAGGGGTTCCTGGGGTGTCTAGCGCAGTATTTTGGACAAACCACAGAGTCCTGGACAGTGGGTATTTAGAAGTGCTGCTATCCTGTTTTATATGCAATTGACAATTACTTTCTAATGTGATTAATGTAATCTCATGAAATACCAAAGTTAAAGTAGACCTCTTTGTATTTAATTTATAATAAATGCAGTATGCAGTGTTGTAGCCATGTTAGTCCCAGGATACCAGAGAGACAAAATGGGTGAGGTAATATTTTTTATTGGACCAACTTCAGGTCCTGAAGAAGAGTTCTGTAAGCTTAAAAGCATGCCTTTCTCACTAACAGAAGTTGGTCCAATAAAATATGTTGCCCCACCTACATTGTCTCTCAGACACAGGCAGGGAATTTGTGATTACATTGATCAATTACAAAGTCGTTTGTCAACAATTCTTGGTTTTAAAATTTAAAAAGAAGCTCTGACATTCAGGGTCACATTTTCAAAGTCAATCCTGCATTTGCACACACAATCATTTGGTCATGTAAAGAACAGAATTTTCTCATGCAAACAGAAATCACAGAATGTGTGTAAAATTGAGTTGTTACAACCGTTATGAAAATTGGAATGTTTAGAACACAAATCCTGCTGGTGTGCACAAATTACTATGTGTTCATAATTGTATTGAAGCTGGGTTAATGTTCCTTTGAAAATTTGGGACTCATTCCTGTTCTTATTGAAGACAGTAATTTGACACTCAACTTCTATGGGAGTAATATCAGACACTTGGCCGTCAGTGTTAACCCACTCTCCACAGTAACTTAAAGGTAGAATCCAACAACCTTTGTGTTGTTTGAAGTATAGCATTTTATATTATAATTTGGCTGAACTTTCTCGCTCTTGCAATCTAGTGCTGTGGGTGTGTCACTGCTGTATAATAATAAAATTTATAGCCAGACACACTAAAACCAGATTTTTATATTTGTTTGATACCTTTTATTTGGGGGAAATACTCACAGCAGAGAGACATTATTGACATGGCATGGAGCTTGTTCTCAGATCTGATGTAAGGCCGCATGCAGATAACAAAGATATTTCCAAAGCAAGTGACAGCAGAAACAACCCAGACAAACACTCTCTGTACAGTGCTAGCTAAGAGATTCTCAAAGGATGAAATCCCATCGGTATTTGGCTTACAGCTGCGCACATGAGGGGCATATCCACAATACTGGAATTTCTTAAAATATCTGGTTGAGGAAAAAAGAAAATGAGAAAAATGTTTCACTCTGATTGTCAAATTCGTGTGGTTTGGGATACATGTTTTTCACAATAATATGGGCATTTGTGGAACACCTAGTAAAGGTTCAAAGCATAAAATGTTTTCTGGTAATCGAAAACTAGTAATAAAGGATTTTGATTTTTTCAGTTAAAAAAAAAAAAAAAAAAAAATTAATGGAGATATCCTATCTCCTAGAACTGGAAAGGACCTTGAGTCCAGCCCCCTGCCTTCATTAGCAGGACCAAGTACTGATTTTGTCCCTGATCCCTAAGTGGTCCCCTCAAGTATTGAACTCACAACCCTGGGTTTAGCAGGCCAATGCTCAAACCACTGAGCTATCCCTTCCTCCTTTTGTATGCACACAAAGAAATGCATAAATTCATTAATGGATTCCAAGGCTAGACGGGACCATTGTGATCATCTAGTCTGATCTCCTGTACAATGCAAGGCATAGAACAGGGGTCGGCAACCTTTCAGAAGTGGTGTGCCGAGTCTTCATTTATTCACTCTAATTTAAGGTTTTGCGTGCCAGTAATACATTTTAACATTTTTAGAAGGTCTCTTTTTGTAAGTCTATAATATATAACTAAATTATTGTTGTATGTAAAGTAAATAAGGTTTTTTAAATGTTTAAGAAGCTTCATTTAAAATTAAATTAAAATGCAGAGCCCCCCGGACTGGTGGCCAGGACCTGGGCAGTGTGAGTGCCACTGAAAATCAGCTCGCGTGCCGCCTTTGGCACGCGTGCCGTAGGTTGCCTACCCCTGGCATAGAACTTCCCCAAAATAATTCCTAGAGCAGATCTGTTAGAAAGTTGTCAGTGATGGAGACTCCACCACTACCCATAGTAAATTGTTCCAGTGATCAATTACTCTCACTGTTAAAAATGTAAATCTTATTTCCAGTCTGAATTTGAAATAAACTTCAAGTCTGTATAAAACCTGTCAGGGTATGAACCGATTAGTTAGTTAACGTTTGTTAGTGGTTTGATGCTAAAAAGCGCTACGTATGTGTGCTAAACATTAGTAATAACAGTACTTTTAAAAAGTAATTATTTTAATTGAATCCATAGCACACACTATAAAAATATATGATTGTGACAGAGTGCAGAGACAATAGTTAGTCCTCACTAAGCTGGGAGTTAACTATCTCTTGGCCCCTTTCCCCTTTCCCTAGTTTAATTACGTCTGTGAAGGCATATAGGAATGTCTGCAGGGGAGTCAAAAAGCAAAGTGTGTCTATAGAAACTCAAAAGATCTATACCCAGCTGCTGAGTTGGGGTATTTCCCCCCCTTTGTTTTACTTATGACAGTTCCTTTTAATTTATGCTGATAAAGGTTTGCTCATTCTTGCCGATTATGGTTGTATTTTTTCATCAGCTAAAAGTGATCTGGTACATTCTGAGAGCCACAGAAACATTATTAATAATGGTCTATATCAGAATACATTATACATATACTAGCATATCTAAACTGGTACTATTAATATTACTTTAGATCATGTATACATCAATAAGCAAACCTAGATAGGGTCAGTACAATATCTGTTTACAAGGAACTGAACTTTGCTGTTTAGGAGATTTAATTATAATTTTAACTTTATCATTATGTTAAAATGAATCCTAACCTCCCCCTTGCCCCCATCACTTTTTCTTAATGATACTCTCAGCTTACCTGACAACATCAATTGGTTTTTCAACTACTCAGCAGCCAGAGAGGTAGTGAATGCAAGTTCTCATATATTCCTATTTTTAAACATTCTGCACTTTGTCAAATTAAAAAATCAAAACACAAGAAGGAAAACCGGAATAATCTACTTACATATGGGAGAGATTTCTAAGTGGTTTGAACATCCTTCTTTGGATATTTGTAATTTCAATGCCCTCCAGGCTGCTATAACCAATATATTCACAATCAAAAAAGGCAACATAAAATCAGTGGTAAAACACAACAAGCTTATTGTGGGCACAATGTGTAGTTTTGATTATATGAAATTATAGATGAATGAGAATTGCATCTAGTCCATTCATATATTTAAAACTTCTTCAATAGAAAATCTAAATAAAAAGCTAAAAAGTGAAATAAAAATAAATTACAGTTAATTCTGATAACCTCACTGTCCTAATAGCACAAAGGAGCCTCTTTCAGTGCTCTCAGCAATGTTATCTATATTATTACTTTGCCCTTCCAAAGTACTGTTCTATTGATGTTCTTCCATTATCTCAGGGAAAATAACAGTTCTAATAATAGTATTTTAAATTCATATTGTGCCTTTCATCTCAGAGGGTCCAAAGTACTTCACTAGCTATAGTAACAACCACTGGAATTCACCCAATAACTGGCACACTGATTTGACAAAGACTGAGGAAAATCACAGAAATGTAGGGCTGGCAGGGACCTTGAGAAGTCATAAAGTCCAGCTTCCTGTGCTGAGGCAAGACCAAGTAAATCTAGACCATCCTGGAGAGGTGTTGTCTAATATATTCTTAAAAACCTTCAATGATGGGGATTCCACAACCTCTGTTGGAAGCCCATTCCAGAACTTAACTGCCCTTATAGTTAGAAAATCATTCCTAACATCTAACCTAAATCTCCCTTCCTGCAGATTAAACCCATTTCTTCTTGTCCTGCCTTCGATGGACATGGAAAACAATGGATCACCGTCCTCTGTATAGCAGTCCTAAACATATTTGAAGACTGTTATCAGGTCCCCCCTCAGGCTTCTTTTCTCAAGACAAAACACACCACATTTTTCAACCTTTCCTCAGAAGTCAGGTTTTCTAAACCTTTCAAAATTTTGTTGCTCTTCTCTGGACTTTCTCCAATTTGTCCACATCTTTCCTAAAATGTTGGGCACTCTTTCAAAACTACCAAGGGATTTTTTTGTTTTTATTTTTTCTTAATGTAAGAAAAAAAATGCATTAATATCTTCAACTACAATATTGTGTCACTGAAGTATAATTTCATAGTGTTATATTAACAGAATTACTTAATTATTTCAGTTCAAACAGTGCAACAGTTAAATGTATAGTGTGTTTTCTAAATACACACTGTCGTTTTTTGATTTGGACTGAGATGAATTTGGGGCCTATCCTATAAAGATTTTAGTGCAAAGTTCACCTGAGTTCACAGCAGATCAAGCCACAGGTGAAGAACAGTATCCGCCTTAATGGTTAGTAGCTGGGAGGGTCTTTTAAGGCCCTTTCCTCAGGGCTTGTTTTATTGTCCCCAGAATGATTGCTTTCCCTTCTCCTCCCCACCAACTTTCTGCTTATCTCTGGTCACAAATGCAGAAGTTTCTCATCTGCTTTCTTCTTCTTCTAACACCTCCACGTGTCCCAGTGACCCAATCCCATTCCATCTCTTGATCTCCCTTATGTCCACTCTAATTCCCCTCCCTTATTCTTCTTACCACTCACTCTCCTCTAGCTCTATCCCTTCACAACACAAACATGCTTTAGAGTCTCCCATTTGAAAAAAACAACACCCAACCTTCATCCCACTTGCCTCTCCAACTATTGCCCCATGTCCATTCTCCCTTTCATCTCAAAGCTCACTGAACACACTGTTTACAAATACTGTTTGGAGTTCCTCTCCTCCAATTCCATCGTAGACACTCTCCAATCCAGCTTCCATCCCTTGCATGCCATGGAAACCACTCTTGCCAAAGGCTCAAATAACCTCTTCTTAGCCAAATCTCAGAACCAGTACTCCATCCTCATCCTCCTTGACCTGTCAATTGCCTTAGACACAATCAACCATGTTCTTCTTCTTGAAATCTTGTCCTCCCTTGGCTTCCATGACTCCTCCTACTTCTCTAATTGAGCCTTCTGTGTGTCCTTGCAAGGAGCCTCCTAATCCCCACTCCTACTTTCTGTGGGGGTTCCACAGAACTCTGTCCTTGGTCTCCTTCTCTTCTCCCTCTACATCTGATGTCTGGATAATTTCATCTATAAACACAAATTCAACTATCATCTCTATGCAGACAACTCACAGATTTACCTCTCTACTCCAGACCTGTCTCCTGTCCAGACTAAAATCCCAGCGTGTCTCTCTGATATCTCTTCATTGATGTCTAACCATCAGCTCTGGATCAACATAGCTAAAACAGAGCTCTTCATTTTCCCCCTTAACCCCTCCTTTTATGATCACCATGGACAACACCAACATCCTACTTATCATTCAGGCCTATATTCTGGGTGTCAATTTTGACTCAGACCTCTCCCTTGGTCCTTACATCTGGGTTACGTCTAAATCGTATCAAGTTTTTGTGCATAACATCTCTAAATACAGTCTTTTCTATCACTGGAGTATGGGGTAGTTCTTTCTCAAGCTTTCCTGTGGCAACTCTTTCACTGTGTATAAATAATTAAATACATATTGAAACAGGGGGACTGGAACTCATCCCAGATAAGTAACTATAGTCCAGTGATTAGGACATTCACATTTGCTCTATGGCCTAATGAATATTTAATTTATGTGCAGTAGAACAGCTTCAACAGGCGAGATTGAGTGTAATCTGCTCCAAAATACCTCAGACCTCCCCTGGGAAAGAGGAGACCTAAATTCAAATTTGTTCTCCACATCAGGGAGGAGTGGGGGACTGAACGGTGTCTCCCACATCCCAGGTAAATACCTTAATCATTGGGCTAAATGTTAAAGGGGGGGGGGAATCTCCTCCTCCACCAACAGGCTTAATTGCTTAACTCTAGGAGAGGGTTCATGAGCATGAATCCCAAGCAGAGGGAGCCACTTCCCTCCAGCCTGGAATTAGGCACCTAAGGGCTTGACCACATGGTGATTTAGTGCACAACAAGCTGGGGGGTGTAAATCCACAGCACATGAGTCTGCTGTGCACTAAGTCGCCCTTTGGACTCTGCTACCATGCACTAGAACTAGAAGATCCATTTCAAAGCATGCTAGGGAACTTTTAATGTGTGGCAGCATTGTTCACATGGAGAGTTAGTGTGCAACACACCAGTGTGCTGTGGATTTACATCCCAGCATGAGGCGTGCACCAACTGTTCATCTAGAAAAGGCCTTACCTTCATGACAGTGGAATTGATTTCACCCTTTCTGGATATTTTATATGATGTCTGGACTGACTGGTCTCTTTTTGTGCTTCAAAATTTCTCCCAAAAGAAGCTGGAGAGCTCAGGAAGAAATCTGAATACTGTAGGTAATTTTTTTCAAAGTTACATCTTTGAGGACACCAACAAATATAGTAGCGGAGCAGAGGTACAAAGCACCTCATATATGGCTTGTATTACACTTGTTCTGCAGAAACAATTTTTCTCAACAAGAATTGCAAAATCAAAAAGAAAATATCCATAACACATATATCAAAAGGACTAAATACTTACAGGGATTTGAGTTTTAGTAGGTAATCAAACTGGTTTGCTTGTATTTTCTGGATTGGGTTATATGAAAGGTTCCTGTAAATGCAAACAGTGATATCTAGTACTATGCAGATTCCTTAAAGCTTGTTCTAAAGATAATGTCTAGCCACATTATCCCTTTGTTTTCAATTCCTGTAATAGTGACTCATCTAAGGCAGTTACAGTTATAAATAGTGACACTCCTCTACCTGTGAACTTGGTAAACAAGAACAGAGAACAGCCTGATGCTTCACAAGCATGGTGTTAATACAAGAAATTTTATTCAATGTTTTTAATTGCAGAAATATTTCAGTTGCTAAACTTTTTGGACCTTATATATTAAAAAAACTCCAAAGAATTCTTCATCATCATCATAGCAAATCCCAAAGTGGCATCGCCTCCTTGCAGATCAAGTGCCACCTAGACTTATCTCTAGCTAGGACTGCAAGATTACCAAAAAAAAAAAAAAAAAAAAAAAAAAAAAAATCACATATATTTAATACTCCTGAGGGCATTCTGTGCCAAAATATTAAAAATGCTGTGCCAAAAAATAAAAGATTATGCCCACAATATATTTAAATTCTGCAAATTTTATTTGTCGAATAAATGTAGAGACTCCAGCATGGCATTGGGGAGCACAGGCTACTGGTGGCACAGAGGTGGGAGATCACTGTGCAGCTCCCCCCGGCACACGGACTCAGCAGTGAGGTTTCACCCAACCCTGAGACAGCGCAAAGACCAGGTCTGCCCCAGAAACACCCCAGGTCCCTGCCTCTTTGTGCCAAATGCACCAGGTGTGTGTGTGTGGGGGGGGGGCAGGCTCAGCAATGCAGGATCCAAATGTGTGTGGGGGGGCTTAGTGTGGGGAGATCCAGGTGTGGGGCAATTTGGGTGCTGGCAGCTCAATGGGGGATCTGGGTGTGGGGAGGATCTGGATGTACAGAGGCTTGTTGGGGGGTTCTGGGTGCAATGGGACTCTGCAGGGGGGTCCAGGTGAAGGTGGTTGGGGCTCAGCAGGGAGAGGTCATGGTGTGGGGGGGATAGAGCTTGGCGGGGGCTCTGGGTGTGGGGGGGTTCAGTGGGGGGTTCAAGATGCTGGGGGAGTGGGGCTCAGTGGGGTGGGGAGCCATGTGCAGCTGTTTGGGGCTCAATAGGGTGGGGATTCAAGTGCAGGTGGCTTGGGGTGGTCCAGTTGCAGGGGGAGTGGGGCTCATCAGGGGTGGTGGCTCTGGGTGTGGGGGGTGGTGGTGAGGCTCAGCAGGAGGGTCTGGGTATGAGGGGGTCTAGATGCATGGGGTTGAGTGGATGGGGGAGCAGCTCCACGTACAGTGATCCCTCCCCCTGCAGCTGAGGAGCGATGGGTGCAGGAAGTCGGGGGGGGGGGGAAGGAGAGAGCTTGCAGAGCTTCCTTCAGCCAGGGGGAGAAATCTGGGGGTAGGTCTGACATGGCCCCAGATGCTGTGCAGGGGAAGAGGAAGTCTGGTCCTCCCCTGCCCAGCCAGGACTAGCAGCTGAGCCCGGCGCAGGGTAGGAGCCACCAGCCAGGTCTTCTCCAGTCCCGTCTCCTGCCCCACAGTGATTTACCTCTCTGCCAGCTGTCCTGGGCACCTGAAACATACTACTGGGGAGGGTAGTATGAGCGCTCTTGTGGCTTCCCTTTGCTTCCATCAGAAAGTCATTTTTCTGTGGGGAAGCAAAGAAATCTGTGGGGGACATAAATTCTGCGCATGCACAGTGGTGCAGAATTCCCTCAGAAGTAATTTAAAAAATAAGTCACAGGTTTTTTCCCCTAGTCTCTAAAATGCATCTTTTTTACATGCATTTATGTGACTTGAGAAAAAAACTTGAGGGCAGTAGAATAAAATAATATAAATTAGAATCAGGCACAACCACTCTGAGTATTTATATGTATGTGTATGTGTGTGTACCTCACAATTTTTTGCTGTCCTCCTGATGTCCCCTACAGTAATTGCAGGAGTAATGTCTTATATCCAGTCTCTCCAGCTTTATGTGCACCACTGCATGATGCTGGCCCTTACCAAGGACACAGTGTGAGGGGAAGACATTAAAAGAATACCTACTCCCGATTAAAGGTATTTATGTAGATTTGTGATGCAACAGAATGAGAATTTCATTGTGTTGCATTATATCAACCCAGTTACAGTGGGACCTGATCTAGCTGGATACAGGATACTATACACCTTGTCATTCACCACAGAAATACATTAAAAAGGTGAATGTCAATGGGGAGGATACAAGAATAACAGTTCTCTGAGGGATCCCTGTTATTACTGCACAGTCCCTACTAATCCTCTCTAATGTGGCCCATGGTTTAAAAGTCACAATTTGGCCCTAAAGCAGGACTGAATGAGAAGAATCATGCTCTGAAAATGTCTTTAAATTTTGACTCCACCACTCTTTGGAGATAAGCAAATATGATTGGGATCCTATAATTCCAAAGTGATTTTCACATTTTGTAAATAAACCACCCCACAGAAATATACAAACAGGTCTGGGCACTACATTTTTGGTTTAATCTCAGTCCATCCCTGCTTAAATATTTTTCATATTCTTCCACTAATTTCCTGGTGTTACTCACTTTGTGCTTTTTTTTCTCATTGGTCTGTCAGCCTTTTCAGAGCTGTTATATTTTCCATGCACAAAGAACAAAACTGTCTAGATTACTTCTATTTCAGATTCAGGCAACCACCACACACAGGGCCTGATCTTGCAAACATCTGCTTTTGGGTGTGATACTTGATATAGTGAATGGCTATACTGAAGTCAGGAGTCCATGAAGTCAATGGAACAGCTCATGATAGTGCCCAGCAGCAGTGTTTATACATTTGGATACAAAGATCAAACAAATATGAAGAGTGTTTTTTTTTATTTTGTAGTAACCTCTCTCTTGAATCTTGTTGCAGCTCTGCTGTCAAGCACAGAGGCAGATTTCTATATTTCAGGTTGTAATACATAGAAAACAGAATCATAGCAGCATAAACCACAGAAACCAATAGATTCCAGTAGAGAAAATGTGTCATTTTAACAGTAGATTCAATACTCGAGGAAAAAGTGTATTCCTAAAATATATTCTTAGGGCCAACTCCTGTCACATGCTGAGCTCCTGTTGAAGTCCATGATATCTCTCATTCTAAATCGCATATTCATTTTCTGTGTGCTGAGTAATGGAATCGAGTTATTAAAAATACTAACAATATATTGGCAGGAATAATTTTAAATAATTGCTCTTTTTGGACAATCATGATACTATGCATCTTTTATGCAATTATTTTGTACATAATCTTTTTTTAAAATTGCATTTCAGACTAAGTTTGGCATTTTCAGGTAAAACTCAGATATGAACACGACTTTCTTGGTTTTGCTTCCTGGACTGGATGACTGAAGCTATCGTTTCGAATGAATAATGTACAATAGCACACAGTATAAGGAAGAGTTATTATAAAGCCTTACAGCTGTGAGAGCTCCTTCAGATCCTTAAATAGGTATGGAGGAAGTGATTCAATCTTGTTGTTAGCCAAGTCTCTGTGGAAACAATCACAGATATAATATAATTTGTTGTTAGTGGTTTCTTTTCATTATGACAAGAAGCATTAATAACGTAAAGAGGTCCATAATTTTGCGTCCATTTGTCAACTCAAATTATAGGTTGTTATATAGGTTATCAGAAACCTGGAAAATAAAAAAATGATGTTAAAGCAAAGGGTGAAAGATAGAGACCTCAGACTATATGAGACCATATAATACTCACAGGTCTTATTATTTTTTACTTCACTTTTGCTTTGATTTTAATTATCTTTTCATTTTCTCTTCTTTGGTGCTGCTTCTTCTCTCCAGTTCCCCATCTCCTCCCCAATTGATTAATTTATGATCTTGGACAGAAATATCAAAGGATTTTTCCTGCCTAAACTAACCAAATAATCTAATTTCTCAGTTAATAGGCTAAGACAATTTCAATTACATCTACAGTAAATGTTTAGTCAGTTTCCACTTTAATTCCTTACTTATGGTAGTTAATTGGTTTGGAATAAAATTCTTATCCATTGTGCAACTAAAATGGATTTTAAAAAAATGTCCTAATGGATGCATTATCTCTTACATCTAGTTTTTAATAATAATATTTAGCACTTATTAATAATGTAGCTATAACAAAGATTAAAAATATGCCTATACCGGGCAATAGGATTTGCATGCTTTGACATAATTTAAAAAATGCAACATTTAAAAAAATCCCAGCAGTTTCCCCAAATCATTAAGTTAACTAACGAGCAATATATCAAATCAAACTCTTCAAGTCAATGGAGATGCATCCAGTTACATGAGTAGAGAATTTGGCCCCTGACCTTTATCTATCACACGAGACAATCATCTACCAATGTGACCAGAGCAGAACCAGTGCTGTAGCCAGGCCCCTCCCCTGACTGACAAAAGTCAGGTAGATAGAAGGCAACCAGATATTTTGAGGGTTGTGTCAGCACTATCTTCTCCATAATGTTAACCCAAAATGGAAGATTAGATACTGGGCAGTAGTTGGCCAGAGAGTTTGCATCAAATGAGGAACCCAAATCTGGGATGGGCTCACAGGGTACAGATTCTTCTTGGTCAGCTGCTTTCCTGTTCACTGGTGGTAAAAATGCTTGGGGGGCTTGATTACATTACTGGCTTACCCTCATGCAGCTGTGTTATTGCTGGCATATGGGTGCTAGTAGACATATCCTCTGTGACATGCCTTGTCCTTATTCAGGAAACACAATGCCCTTGTAGGCAGACACCAGAACGCTGTTTCTCCTGGATTACGTATTTTATTGAAATGATCTACTATCTCATATGCTGAATGCCTGTGAAGTTTGATGCTTTCTCTAGAGCTTGTTATATGAAAGCAGAATTACTGACAAATACATAAAGTACATCTTCACAATTTAAATGATCTAAATTATTCAGCTGTTCTTTGATTTAAAAAAATCAACTTACAATTCATCTAACTTCTGGAGAGAGGAAAAGCTGTTTTCATTTAAGGAGCTGATTTTGTTTCTTCTCATCACCCTGAAAGTATAAAAACAAACTTATGCTTCCTCAAATGTGTTTGTTTTCTGAGAAGACTGTGATACATAATCAAGTAATTGATTACATTCTATATAATTTTGCACATTCTGTCTTTAATTTACATCTTGTTTTAAACAATGTTTCATATCTTACTTAATTGTTCAGTACATTAAAAATATGCCAAGTTATTAAAAGTTCATAAATTGTAATATTCTATAAACAATTTTTACTATGAATGTATAAGCATATATATATGCTATATGCTCTTTCAGTTGTATTTGCATCTACTGACAACTAAAGTTATTCAGAAATGTCAAATATCTTGATATTTTGTATGCCATGTGACAGTATGATGGCATTAACTTTTGATTATTTGAAAATTCATGACATTTTTGAGCATGTGACTGAAGCACACGTTTTATGCAAAAAGTGTGAAAGTCCAAATCCAAAACCTGATATTTCTGAGAAATTCAACCATCAAGGACTGGAGCCTACATTCTTTGTTCACCCAAAACCTCCCAAGACACAAGGAATAATCAGGGGAGAGCCATGTAGGAAAGAGACAGCTGAGAGAGAGAAGTGCAGAAGAGATGAGAAAGTGACAACAATAGGCAGAGAGCAGTCCAGAGGCTCATCAACAGCATCAGAAGGGAGTGAAGGGGAATTGTGAAGATGGTTGCAATGGCTCTGAGGAAGCTTTGGGGAGATTCTACAATGTCTCGGATCAGCAACCTGACCGAATGATATTATCCTTGAATCTGGTCAGTTCATGTGGTAGAATTTTTTTTCTTTTACATTTAGTTTCTAAATCTTGGTATTTGATACTATCGGTCAAACTCACTTAAATGGAGTTATGCTGCATTCATTGGTGGTGAATGTTACCATATGTTCATAAAATAGATCTACTTTGTTGTGTATAATTAAAATTTAGCATTTTAATAATCTCCATCAGTTCTAGGCACCAACCAATATTTTGGAAACTTGATGTCGGCCATTGTGCATAATGTAACAGTTGTTCACCATAAACACTGCTCATTCTGGCTGCATAGAATGTGCTATTACTTACAGTACAGTTAGAGTGCTGCAGGAGATGAAAGTGACATTTCTTAAATTATGTATATGATTGCCTTCAAAGTCCCTAGGAGATAAAACCAAAACATTCTATCACTGAAAAAAGTTAACTTCAATCAGATAGTTACTTTGAAGTAATTATTTATTAAAGGGAAACCTCAGCAGAACCTTAGGGCTGCACAAAGCATAATAATACTTGGATGTTTCATTTTTCAGCACGCCCCGAACTGCTTTAAGTGATAGCAGTGTCATTAACTCAGGTGGGTGAAAATCTGAATCCTGAACTCAGGTTTTGACAGGTACTATAGACTAACTCTTTTTGTTTTCGAAATCTGAGAGTCAAATTATGACTGCCCTAATGGCAGTGATTGAGTGGTCTCAAGGGGGAAAGAACTCAGGGAGCCCCTGGTCTCTAGTGCTTCTAGCAGGATACAACCATAATTTAGTTGCCCGCTCACCATGACTGCAATATTCTCCTAGCAGAATTCAACACACCTCAGGAAGTCAGTCTAGTTAGGCTGGCATGAAATGGGGATTGTCTATTCTGCAGCATCATTCCCCTCCCTCGTATTACCCTGGTAAAAAGTGTCATGGAATGACACTGATTTAAAGAAGACAAAAGGTGGTGGTTTGGTTTTTTTTGTAAAATTAAGACTTACAGCCAATGTAACCTGGGCATGTGTTGGCAAAGAGGTTTGTCAGGCAAACGCGCAAGAGAATTATTCATCAGCACTCTGGAAAAAGAAAAACAGTATCGCTAGCAATTGATGTTAAAATAATGCCCCAGCCCCTTTTACAGTTTTGTTTCTTCTCAGTACAAGGCAGGAAGAATTTATTCATTTTTCATATTGTTAGAGATAGTACAATGATTAAAAACACTTCAGTGTATTTCGTTATGAGCATTGGTGTAATCCTATCGTCTCTTGAATTACTAAATGACTGACTTGGGAAAGGGAAATCTTTTGCAGACATTGGGGCAGATTCACTGGTACACTCTGGCTGCCTTGCATCACTGGAGCAGCACAAAGCACCTGAAGCATATGTGTGAATCTGGCCCCATTTATCTTTTTGAAATTAAACCTAGAATCTGATCATTTTCCCATTGAATCAATAGCAGCAGGGCTGGGTCCTTGTTTATATTCAGCAGCATTTGACATTTGCATAGATACATAATATGATTACTACCTAATTGGCCATAGTCTTTTCTCACATTGGTTTCAATTGAGTTGCTTTGGATTTACACTGGTGGGAGAAGATTCTGGTCTTTTAAAATCTGTGTCAGGACAGAATAGAGAGGGTGGAGGTGAAAGATCCAGGCCCTTCCCTAAAAACTGTTAGATTCCCAGTTATAGGATAAAGGAGGAGAATGCTACTAACTATCTTATTGTGATGGATATAAAGTAGCCTAGAACTAAAATATCACAAAGCACTATGTACTGGAAAACAGTATCAAATGATTTAAATGTGTGAGAAAGATATTGAACAAAAGAAGGTTGGTAAAGATGTATAAGAATTTAATCAAATAAAGCTAGGTTTTACTAAGGAAACATTTATTTCTTACTGCAAGTTTCCACAAAGTATGTGAATATCCCAGAATATTGAAGTCATTGAGTCCAATAAACTTGGAATAAGATACAATTTACTGAAAACCATAGTTTCCATGAAACAACTGTATGCAATGCAAAGCTATTGAGAAGTTGATATCACTGTTCCCCTCCAAAATGGATACAAACAAATCTCTCTCTCTCTCTCTCCCCTTCCTCTCAGTCCATAGTTTGTCAGTACCTATGTTTTTATTGGGTCCCAAATTATCCAGCTGATAGTTTGGGATATGATATATGACTGACTTTATGAGGCTGCTCCCGCTAACGTAAGTGCCTCACTATGTTGACTTAATAACACCACCTTCCCGAGCAGTGTAAAGTCACAATTGATGTAATAAGTTCAACACAGTAAGAATGTAGACTCTGTGTTACTTATATCAACTGTTAATGGTCTCCAGCAGCTGTCCCATAATGTCCCACACTCATCATTCTGGTCACCGTTGTGAACTCCATTGCCCAGGGGTCAGGAGACAGGAAGCCCTCCCTGTCCTTTAAAGCCCCACAAATTTTTGAAATTCCTTTTCCTAGTTGCCCGGCTTGCTAATCACACCTAGCAGCCCTCTATTGCAGAGTGTAACTTCCCAGCTGACCATGAGCCCTGTGCTTGCAACGCTCATGACAATAGTGCAGAGTTTTGCAGGCACCATGCTTCTGTCAGCGAGGAGGGATGCATGGGTTTGTGGGATTTTGAAAAGAAGGTGTGAAAATTATGGGATGCAGATGAAATTATGGAATGGAGAACACTGTATCATGTAAAGTTGACCCCATGCTCCCAGTAATCCCTGTCTGACTTGTTTCAGTCCCATCAGGCATTGCAAAAACTTCCCAAAGACCCTGCACTCCATGGTGGCAATTTGCACAGTGGGATACCTACTCATGGTGCACTGCACTCTTCATCGATACAAGCACTCCTGGTAAGGACGCACACCGCTGACACAAGGAGCCAAGTGTGCACACACACAAGCAATGTAATAACTGCGGAAGCTGTATGCCAACGTAATTTAGGTCAACACAAATTTGTAGCGTAGACATGGCCAAATGTAGAGAATTAAGTGCATCCTGATTGGTTTCCTATGTGTCTTTTGAAAAGCAAGGACATAGAGCTCACTTCTGGTCCTTTTGAGTTTAGTGGACTAATACAGGACTCATGTACTTTAGCATATAAAAAGACTGAAAAAGCTAGGTTTTGGAGGGGGATGGGGCTCAGTTCTCCCAAAATAAGCTCCATTACTGGAGAGAGTTGACAATACAGCTTGACAAACAAATCTTATAAACACACATTAGTTTTCATCTATTCTCTTTTTTAAATATTGCATTTAATTCATATTTTAATACCTACAGGAGAATAAGTGAGTTGAGTCCATGAAATGTTAGTGGAGAGATCTGATTGATCTTGTTATTTTCAATTATCCTGTAAATCAGAACAAAGTGTATATCAGACTGATAAATTAGTGGGGTCTGAAATGGACAGACATTACAAAAGATAATGTACCCTGAAGTGGCATTATTCAAATACCCATTCGAACTACATAAGAATATTGAATTAGCATACTGTGATATATTGAGGTAGAGTATTGAAGTTTCATCAAACGACATGGGAACTCCTTTTCCAATGCAGTTCACATGATTGTTTGAAAGATTTTTTTTAAACTTAAAAACAAGAGCAATTTTCTTGTCAACTTTTAAAACAATGTCATCAGAACTTTGACACCGTACAAAGAATTTCTTCAAAGTAGGAGTACATCAAAACATCCCCTGAGACAATCCTGCAATTGAACACGCACAGTAAAAGTTTGTCAGTCATTCTTCATCACACAGACAGATATGTAATTAATGCCCTCAAATCTCAATGTTATTTTTTTCAAATCCCACTGCCAGAAGAAGCAGTAATATTGTCAGGATTTCATATTATGAATGTCATCTCCTCTGTGGGATGTGAAGCACCATATACAGGCAAAGGACTGTCCAAAAAATTCCATTCTGAAGTACTCCAAAATGACAGAAATGGAGCATCTGATTTATTTTATGTATTATTTTGTGTTAATCAGTTACTTATTTATAACTGTGCGTATTATTGAAAAATAAGCTACAACAGAGCCATTAAAGTTCTAGGGTTCAATTCTGCTTCCAAAGTCACTGGGAGTTTTTACGTACTGGGAGTAGAAGGATTCCCTTAATTACCATGCTGTATACAAAGAAATAAAAAAAGATACAAATATTTCTTTGTGTTAACTTAACTATTTCTTGAGAAAATCTATCCAAAACTAAGAACAGTACGTACAGCCACTCAAGCTTATGCAGATCTTCAAAGACACCAGGCTTTAAAAAGGTTATCTTGTTGTGACTTAGATACCTGAAACAAGATCAATAAAGATAAAAAACAATAGACTCTCTAATCAATGTTAGAGGAGTGAAGAAGAATTTTAAGATTTTCCTTTATTATTCCTAACAGTATTATTAAATTGCATCCTCAAGAGATTCCATTGTTAACAATAAAAACATTTATCTTTGTGTGACTGTGATCACATACTGACCCTTTGTCTCTTTCAGGACGCTAGTGTTTGCCCTGGTAGCAGCCTGGCATTCTGATTAATGATATGGCTGCATGGACAGTGAAACAACGACCACTCGGAGCTTTTTGGCAATGATCATCTAGAACATCTTCATCTTTTCTATTAGAAAACACAGTAGGCTCTAGCTACCCTCCCTGCATCAGAAGAATTTGGGGCCTGCTTCAGCTCCCACTGAAATGAATGGCAAAACTCAAATTGACTAAAATGGGAGCAAGTTCACAGGTCATAGGTCATTAGGCATAGGTTTTAGATACTGGAATAACTGGAAAACACTGAAAAATAAAGAGTGGGGCTGCAAATTGTCTGGAGTAGTAGTAATAATAAATTATCATCCAAAATTAGGGTGAAAAAATACAAAGAATAAGGGTAATAACAGCTTTGGAATTTACCTTTTAAGTGATTTCAGTACACGGATTTATTTTTTTCTACGATCTCACTCACTGGCCAAAAGTATTTTTAAATTGGAAGAGTCATCTTTTGTAAAATCTGCTGCACAATAAGAAGCAAGGGTCCTTTCCTTATGTAATTGCTTCTCTCCAGGAAAATAAGAGTTTTCAATTATCTCAAATTAAACATGGCAGCCCTACTGTTTTCTTTCCTGGCTCTTAATTCCATAACGACTGGTTCCAGGATAGCTGGCATTTAAAATCACTGAGGTTTTCTCTTTTTCTTTCTGAAACAGCAAATTTTGGGAATAGGGACGGACTACAAGATCCATGAAATATTTTAAGAGTACTTTCCTGACAAATAACCTTGCTACCACTTGTCCAAATCCTCTGAAGTTTTCAGTGAGAATAAGTGCTCAGTGAATTGGAGTTCAGAATTTGGGCCATTTCGGAATTATTTAAGGTCCACAATAACTGAGAGAGAAATGTATAACTGTTTTCAAAAGTTGCCCATTCCGCATTGCTTCAGCACTGCAATGGTAATACTTACAGTTTTGTCAGGTTGTATAATCCTTTGAAAGCATGTTCCGATACAACTCTGATTTTATTATTCTGAAGAAACCTGAGAAGATATAATAATGACAACAATTCATTCTTTAAAAATGCAAATGCAAAAGATCCCCAAACTTATCAACTAAATTTCAAACTAAGGTACATATATTATTTAAAAGGATGCTGTCAAGACGGCTAGGTCTTAAAATTAAACTTTCATGACAGTTATTTCACATGGCTGGCCTTATCTTAAAGATTTCAAAAAGTGTATTTACATTAAAAAATAACACATTACTGCAGTGATAATTCAAAATCAACCAAAACAAACACCTGACTGGCTTTGCATTCATTGTAAATGAACCAGTGCATGCATGCTGCCTCCTGATTTCATCCCTAATCCTGCAATCTGATCTGTGTAAGGAGGAGACATTTATGCCTGTGCAGAATCCTACTATCGTCAACAGGCTTGCGTGGGTGCAGGATCTGCCTCTGCAGATAAAACTACAGAACTGGTATAATGGAGTGCATGCAGTGGTTTGTTTATATTGATGTATATAGACAGTTGTGGGGTTGATGTCATTCTAATTAGGCCAGCAGCAAAGGTCAATTAAAACACTTTTGCTGGAATTTCTATTTATAATATGGGACAATTGTCAAAGAGTTGCATTTTACGGTAATTTAATCAAAATGTATGATGAAACTTGCTGATTGTTGCTAACAAAGTATTATGCATACTTTCCCCCCCTTTTTTCTCCATCTCTTTTGCAATTAATGAACTGAGTTTCAAAATATTACATACGGTATCATTACTTTTGGGGATAAGATGTTAGACTTGTATTTGATTTTAAAAAGCATGCTTCCCTTCTCTATACAATATTTTATTTGTTGTAAAAAAAAATAAATGTTTTCAACAAAATCAAATAAAAGATTCAATCCTGCTCCTGTTGAAATCAATAGGAGATTTGACATTGACTGCAAAAGAAACAGGATTTGCTCCAAAAAGGTCTTATCAATTTGTGAGAGATGAAGAGATCCCTTAGCAAACCCACACTTGTGAATCAGAAGTAAATGAAAGGAATTAAATTCTGTAAGCAAATGTTTCATGTATACGTTTCCTTTAATGAAACAAGTCACTTTGTTTACAGAACTTTTTTAGTTTGAGATCTAAATTGTACTTAAGTTTGTGAACACAAGATGGTGCTGCACAACCTCAGAATTCAAGTTAGACTCCAAGAATGTTCTAAGAAAAATATTACATGTCTTGAGCTGGCAACAATGATAAGTGGTCCTATGCTTTCACACTTTATTTCTCAATTGTTCCTTATTTTTCATGATTCACCCTCATAAAAGGACTGGGATTTTTTAAAACAATGAAATGTATACAGAACACCTATAGTAATATACAAGAAATAATTCAATCAAAAGGTTTTGGTCATGATATAAGCCATTTTGTGGTAGTAGTCACCAGGTAGTAGTCATCACCAAAAGGCTTAGAAATGTGATTTATAAAAAAAAAAAAATGTTCTCAAAGACACGAATGAGTCTTTTCATGACAAGGAATGCCTTTTACTTTGCAAACTTTCAGTATACTGAATGAAACTGTATCAGTTTTCTTTCATTTCTTCTGATAGAATTGCTGTCTATTATAAATTTAATTTCCTTAAGACGCGATAGATGTTAAGATCCACATTATTATTAGTTTTCTAATGTACAAAAAAAATGATAAAAATGTAATGTCCAGAAAGTTTAGGCTGCAAAAAAGGGATGGAAGCCACATCAGGCTATTTGAACAAAAATAACTTGCATGATTGAAAATTTCAGCTAAAGGTAAGAAACAATAGATTTTTTTTAGTATAATCAGAGTTTTGTCAGTAAGCCATAAAATTTCCTTATCACAGTTTGCTCTTATTTAAGATTTTAGGTTAAAACGATTCCTTACAGATTTTTAAGGTCCTGGTACTTCTTGAAACTATCAGCAGAAAGCTTTCTTAACTGATTCCGTTTAAGGGACCTGGAAAAAAAAAAATTCTGTAAATACACTAAGTAGGCCAAATTCATCCCCAGTATAACTCCGCTAACTTCATTTTGATCTAATGAATTTGCACCATGTTTTAGTTGGCAGAAATTTCTATAATAAGTTAAATATTTCCAGTAAGGTTACCCTATATGCCAGTATGTGTATGTTTTGAAAACTAAATGGAGAAGGGATTTTTTGTTGTATACCCTCCTCTCCTGCCTCTGCATCATATTAGATCACTGGAATCCATTTATGTCAAAGGAGTTAAACCAGGGATGGGTTTGGAAGGGAAAGGGGAAGGGGTTGTTTAGAAGGGGGAGGGGGTGTCACTTATCTTACATTTCTGGGCAGGATTTTGGTTTGATTTTTATAAGCACTGTTCCCCTAACCCCTTTCTATATATAAACTCATAGCAACTGCACATTATGCAGTGGTTGAAAGATGCAATTAAAGTGGCAAAGCTAATCGTACTGAAAGAGCTTAAGGGTATGTCTACACTGGAGCGGGAGGGTGTAATTTCCAGCTTGAGGAGACATAGCACGAACTCTGATCAAGCTAGTATGCTAAAAACAGAAGCTGCAGCAGCACAAGTAGTGGGAGGGGCTAGCAGCCTGAATACAAACCTGGTGCCTCAGAGGGGTACCTATTCAGGTGGTTATTCCCTCCTGCTGCTTGTGCCACCGCGGTTACACTTCTATTTTTAGCATGCTAGCTCCATCATAGCTGGTGTGGATATATCTCCTCTAGCTGAAAATCACACTTTCCAGCTCCGGGGTAGACATACCCTAACAATATAAGCCCTGTAGACCCAAGAATGAGAACTGCGTAGTGGATCAAGAATCTTCCATAGGGCAATACATAACATTACAAGTGGAGCTCTTGGATCAGCATTGTAGGATAGGTTTCAGAGTGGTAGCCGTGTTAGTCTGTATCAGCAAAAAGAACAAGGAGTACTTGTGGCACCTTAGAGACTAACAAATTTATTTGGGCATAAGCTTTTGTGGGCTAAAAACCTACTTCATCGGATGCATGCAGTGGAAAATACAGTAGGAAGATATATATACACAGAGAACATGATAAAAATGGGTGTTGCCATACCAACTCTAATGAGACTAATCAATTAAGGTGGGCTATTATCAGCAGGAGAAAAAAAACTTTTGTAGTGATAATCAGGATGGCCCATTTCAAACGGTTGACAAGAAGGTGTGAGTAACAGTAGGGGAAAAAATAGCACGGGAAAATAGATTTTACTTTGTGTAATGATCCATCCACTCCCAGTCTTTATTCAAGCCTAATTTAATGGTGTCCAGTTTGCAAATTAATTCCAGTTCATTGTAGGATAGTATTTTTCCCTCTCAGAGGGGAGGTAGTCTTTTCAGCCTTGAGAACTCTTCAGTGTTCCCTTCACTTTCACCAACATTCTCACTCACGTTCTCACATAACTGCTACTATCCTTCTGGCCAAAGACAACTAGAAGGGACTCACTTTGGGTCCTTGTCATCGCTGCTCCTTAAATCAGTTTGAAGGGTGGCTGTTTTATGACATGAGGCACTTAGAGCTAAATTTGTCACCATTGCAGCACTCTGGGCTAGGGAGCAAGAGACTGGGAGGGATAGCTCAGTGGTTTGAGCATTGGCCTACTAAACCTAGGGTTGTAAGCTCAATCCTTGAGGGGGCCATTTAGGAATCTGGGGCAAAAATCTGTCTGGGGATTGGTCCTGCTTTGAGCAGGGGGTTGGACTAGATAACCTCCTGAGGTCCATTCCAACCCTGATATTCTATGATTTGGCCCAAGTCTCTTGTATTACAGAAGACAATAATCAACAGCTGGGAATCACAGGGTGAAGCCATTTTAATTACACAGATAATGAAAACCTCTCTATGTCTCTGCTTGAGCTCCGAGAACTCATTTTTTTCACCTACTTTAAACCTCTCTCAATGATGCATATCATAGCCATTGTCCTTCCAGTTTAAGATTTGTCTGGATTCCCTTCACAGCTCACTAATGCAGCACTCCTTAACCAGCAGGGAGGGTTATTGTTAAATGATGTGAAACAATCCATTTCTTGGGGGTTGAGTGAGCTGTCTCCACAGGCACACTCACTCTCTGCTGACCTCATGAATGAGGGATAAGTACTAATAAAAACTGTGTCTCTAGCACCAAACTGCTAGCCTGGCCTTCATGCTGGTTTTTAAACTGAAAAATTAGCAGGCACAGTATTTCCTTCAAGATGTGAATGAAACTTCCACATATAAAGACAGAATTTAAAACTGTCTAGAAGAAGAGTTGGCTCTGGGATTACCTGATTATGGATTGTCATTAGTTTGTAACAAAATTTGAGGGCTGGGACAGCTTGTTAAAATAAAGTGATAATTCTATGACTTCTATTCAGGAGTAAATTGCAGGGCAATGTCTTACAGCACTAGATTGATCAGAACGTGCAGGCAAATGAACAGCAGATACATGGGATGGATTTAAGCAGAAGGCTACAACTTTATTAATTTAACACTGGGGAGGGATATATGTAGCCACCCCTCATTCTCATGTAACACACTTCCAGTGTGGGGCTACAGGGCTCCCATCAAATAACTTATAGCTCAGGGTATACATGCCCAGCACTACCTTTAGGACTCAGTTTGCTTCTGGATCCTCTTTGCCTCCCCCTGTGTGAAGGGCGAACAGAGGTTAGTAAGGGCAGACCTCAATCTACAAAGACTTCAGGTCTCCCTTATTCCTTTAGGCACAAGGTCCACCAGTGACATTCCAGGTCTCATTTACCTTTGGGAGCTGGTCCTTTATCTGCACTGGACACTGGCTGCAAGTTGTGATGAGCTAAGTGCTATCTTCTTAATGTTAAACTTTCAAGTCCTACTGCTTGACCCAGCCTTGCCTCCATGGGTACGTCTACAGAGCCAGTGGCAGCCCATGGCAGCAAGCCTCCGGGCCCAGGTTGACAGCCTTGGGCTCATGCTACCACACTAAAAACAGCTGTACAGACAGCACTTTGAAGTTGCAACTCAGGCTCTGAAGCCCACCCCCTTCCCTAGGCTTCAGAGTCTGAGCTGCAGCTCAAGTTGCAACATCTAGACAGCTACTATTAGTGCTGTAGGGTGAGCCTCGCAAGTGTGAGTCTGTTGACCTGGGCTCAGAGGCTCACTGCAGTGGGCTGTGTAGACATACTCTAAAATGCCATGAGGAAGGTGAAAAAACCCACCAGACCCCTACCTGTTTGGTCCAATGGGAAAAATTCCTTCCTGTTACCAAAATGGGTTAAGGGGCGGGAGGGCCATTTGGTTCTTACACAGTCCCCCCCCCCAATGTATTTAAATTCTCCAACTAGCAGGAGCAACAGGATTATGAAAAGCCTTGAAGAATTTAAATAGATGGGTAGAGGAGCAAGAGCCACATGGCTAGACTTATCCCCCAGCCCCAGCCAATGGGAAGGCAGCAGACCTGAGGAACCCTGCTTGCTGCCACGCAAGCACTCTCGCATCCCCCATACCCAACCTTTTGGGCACCATGTTATGTCACCTGCAGTCTGTTCAAGACCGATCCCCAGTTGACTACATATGGCGGGGCATAGTAAAAGCATGTGAAATGGTTTGAATTTGTCAGACAGGAAACTGTTGCTTGGCTGTCTGCACCTGCTCTCAATCTAATTAATGACGGGCCCAGAGCTGCAGCACCACAGAGTCTGACTTGGTGTCCACACCCTGTTGACAAATGGCAGTATAGCAAACCCAAGAGTTCAAAAATCAGAAGATAAATCTCATAGGTTTGAGTTTATTTCTAACCTGAAATACACACAAAACCTACCCCCCAGAGCATATGCCTCTGTGCCCCACATGTCCATTAAAGGCACCACTGCAAGTAGTTTAATGTCTTGAAAATAGCAAGAAACTTTACAGAAAAATTCCTCAGGTGGGGATGTTTGATGCTGCATTTTGTTTGCCAAGTGGGAAGCACAGCTTCAGACTTGAGTGTGTAAGCCAGGACCAATGGTCAGGCCACCCTCCAGATCTCTCTCAAATCTTAAATCTTGCTGTACTGACTTCTTATCATAGGATAGTGAGCAAAATCCCTACCTGTAAGCCCCTATTCATACAGGTATTTCCATGAATTTCAGGTTATTGGTGTAAGTAAAGGCTACTATAGGAGTAAGGGTTTCAGGATGAGGTCCTGAGCATATGTGATTCACAGAGTTATTTCTCTTGCAGTGTTTCTTGATGCTGGTGAAATTGTACTCATTTGAGGCATTATTGCAAACAACTGCTGACTGCAGACTCACTATATCTCACACTTTGAACTGTGTTTTAATTTCTTTTCTCTTATTTTATGCAGGGGTAATCTGTGTTTAAAAGCGTTTTACTACAAGGCTTGTCAACCCAGAATGATACTGTACTTTCAGTTTACACCAGTTTCAGTTAAACCAAGTGGCTATAATTATAAGGGTATAATTATGAGATGGTCTGCAGAGTTGATATTCAGTGTTGTTCAGATCAAGAAGCTGCTTGTTCTGCTCTACTTACATCAGAGTTACATTTGAAGAGACTGAAGGGACCGCGCGTAAATTGGCACCCTCACAGTCAAGCTCTAGCCCTCGGCACAGACATTCTGCTGGCACAGAATCAACCACTGAATGAAGAGAAGATAGCAGTCATGGCAGAAGGTAGGTGATGGGATGGGGAGAAAAGAGATGGGTAGAAAAATGGTTTTAGTATAACAACATGTCAGAGCACATTAAACAGAGCTGGATAATGCTTTGTTTTAAGGTTCTCAAGTATGCCTTTAATTTAGATCTAGTAACACAGTGACTAATATAAATACAGATAATTAAAAGATTGGTATTGACTCCTGAGTCCAATACAATAGCAGCACATTTAGAACACAACTTTGAGCTTGATATTGTGATTGTGGCCTGATATGGTGGGGAGGATGTTTTATCTGTTTTAGGTCCTATTTCTGTGAAATCCCAAGTCCATGATTTGCTAGACTCCCCACCATCTTATTTAGTCTGTATCACATTATCTGGGCTAAACTGTACAGAGTTCTGTGCAGGTGTGCAAGGGGCTAAGAATGGGTCCAAGAACATTTCTTACCCCTTTATTACTCACCCTGAGCCTTGCCTGGGCATAATCTCAGTTTCTGTGCTTTGACCTAGCACCTCCAGCAGTGCTAGCTAAGGCTAGGACAGAGAGAAGGCAGGTCTATGACCCCAGATCTGCACTGGCCAATGAAGAGCATGCTGCAGGCTTTTAAGAGCATGGGGGAGATTTTCAAAGGCACAAATTGCTAGTAGGTGTCCAATTCTCACTGAAAGTAAATGAGGGTTGCCTAATTGCCACTTAGAAAATCTCCCTGATAGCAGCAAGCACACTCCCCCCTCACTCCCAGAGATAGTGTCTGACTCCAGCGCAATGCCGGGACCCCTTGTTGGTGTGGTGTTGCCCTCTGCCCCCTCCAAAGTGAAGCCTTAGCGGTTTTTACTTTTTTTCTGATGTCTGTATAATTTGACATAAACAATATTAGTAAAAACATGTCTTTTAATAACACATTCAATAGAGGAACCCAAGAAGAAGAAAATGAGGTGGAGTCTCAAAAATTGTAGCCAATGATTAACTCAGGAGCAGGATGAAAAATAACAATTGTCCTCTGGGCTGACTTCATTTGTTTCCATAAGCCGTGTGCAGTGCTGAGATGGTGGTATGGAGTTTAGAAATAGTTCTAAATTGCTAGTTAGATAATTTGTAGTTGCAAGTAACAGAACTTTGATATCTGCCTGATATGCAAATGCAAACAGGTTTTGTGACCAAAAGCAGGTTGTGGTACATAAAGGACCAAAATGTCAGTGGTTGTACTAGTAGGTGTTGGCCCATGTGCAAAAAAAAGCGCACCATTGCATGCCCATATTAAAGCATGAACTACATGTAACTACATGCATGAACAAGCATTTAAATATCTAAATATCCACTTGTGTACATAAATTTAGTAATTGTGTACATAAATACAGACAGGATTGTGCACACATTGTACTTGGAGCATGTATATTTTAAAAAATATTGACTCACAAAATTCTATCATTTGCTCTAACAAATGACTGCACACAATCACAAGATGGGTTAGCTTGCCCATGGTGTTAGGTTTAATGGCACACTATTGTAGCATGTAATGGAAAGCACTGGATGTATAAAGAAGAACAAAAACTTACATTTTGAGAAGATTTAGCAAACTTACAGAATAGACAGCCGATTTTTTCCCTATATTTTAAATTTCACATAAATGGCTACATTTTGAAAAATGGAGGCTTAAGGGTCAGGCCCAAAAATGCAAGCACGTGATTTGTGCTGCAGAATTGTGATTTCAAGGACCAGTTTGACAATTGCACATGCCATTGTCTGATTTACATGCAACTGTGCTCTCACAGAGAGATTTCCCTTTTAAATGTTGGCCCCAAACAATGAGATAAATATAGTCCCTCACAAGAATGGCCAAACCTTTCCATTTTTTTCCAGCTCAGACACAAAGGGCTTGTCTACACTTGAAACTGCTACAGTGGCACAGCTGCCACCCTGCAGCTGCACCACTGTAGTGTTTCAGTGTAGATACTTCCTAGTCTGATGGGAGGTGTTCTCTCATCAGTGTAGGTCAGCGGTGGGCAACCTGCGGCCCGTCAGGGTAATACACTGGCAGGCCGCCAGACAGTTTGTTTACATTTGCACGGCTTCCCGCTGCTCCCGGTGGCCGCGGTTCACAGTTCCCGGTCAATGGGAGCTGAGGGCCACAGGTTGCCCACCACTGGTGTAGGTAATCAACCTCTCCGAGAGGCAGTAGGTAGGTCGATGGAAGAATTCTTCTGTCAACCAGAGCTGTCTACACTGGGGGTTAAGTCAGCATAACTACGTCACTCAAAGGTGTCGGTTTTTCACACCCCTGAATGATGTAGCTGGGTCGACCTAACTTATGAGCGTAGACCTGGCCTAACTTAGTGTTGAATTATCTGTGAACAAGAATTGTGAGCTTTTACTTGCAAATGAGCAGACCAAATCTGAATCAAATGCACATTTAGGAATCTTAATTTATCTTTACTCAATCTTTCTACAGCATATTTCACATCTGGCTTTTCAATTAAGTCAGTTTGCACAAAACCACGTTTTGATTAAATGAAACAAAAACTGACAGGCAGTACCAAGATGCTTTTTCCTTTTAGTACCTGTAGTTTGTACCATCATCTATTCTTTGCACAGTTACAACCCTGATAATTTCTCTTTGTTTTGTTATATTCTTCTATCACTGTTACCATTTCCAAAGGATAAGATATTAGGAGTAGTGATTACTGTAGTGAGGGAAGGCGATCAAGCCTCTTGGTGCAGGAATTGGATTGTACAGTTCAGAGCCACTCAATAATAGATCTTTTATTTTTCAACAGTTTCCAGTGTGGAAAAAGTTAATCAAATTTTTTTTTGACAGAGTACTTGTGAAAAAAAAAAAATCATATCTGCTCCTCTTCATTTCCCATGGTGTGAAGCTACCTGCTATACCTCCTTCTGTGGCTGTGATACAAAACTCAATTATTGTGTCTTCTCTTAATCCTAGCTCTGCACAGAGCAGATAGTGAGGAATGAACCTATCTCAGGGATGGCCAAACTTTTTGGCCAGAGGGCCACATCGGGTTTTGTAAATTGTATGGAGGGCCGGTTAGGGGAGGGGGTCATGGCCCGGCCCCCACCTCCTATCTGCCCCCCCGGGACTCCTGCCCCATCCAACCCCCCCTGTTCCCTGACAGCCCCTTTGGGACCCCTGCCCCATCCACCCCCCCCCGCTCCCTGTCCCCTGATTGCCCCCAAACACCCGCCGCCCCATCCAATCCCTCCTCTCATTCCTGATGGCCTTCCCGGGACCCCTGCCCCATCCAACCACCCCTTCTCCTTGTCCCCTGACTGCCCCCTGCCCCTATTCAACCCTCTGTTTCCCCCCCAACCACCATCCACACCCCCGCCCCCGACCACCACCCCGAACTCCCCTGCCCTCTATCCAACCCCCCCTGCTCCCTGCCCCCTTAGCGCGCTGCCAGGGGCACCGGTGGCTGGCGGCGCTGCAGCTGCGCCACCGCTGCCGCCACCGCCACCACACAGCACAGAGCACCGAGTCGGGTTGGGCTCTGCAGCTGTGCTGCCCCAGGAGCTCACAGCCCCGCCGCCCAAAGCATTGCGGCCGGCAGTGGAGTGAGCGAGTTGAGGCTGCGGGCGAGGGAGAACAGTGGGGGAGGGGCTGGGGTGAACCTCCTGGGCCAGGAGCTTGGGGACCGGGCAGAAGGGTCCTGTGGGCCGGATGTGGCCCGCGGGCCATAGTTTGCCCACCCCTGGCCTATCTAATACAGCATGACCCCACTGGCAAGAATGATGGGCAATATACTATCTCAGTTTATTGAATGTAACTCCCACTGAAGTCACTAAGGATTTAGTGCAGAATGTGGTATGATAATACAGTAGCAGGACCTCTCGCAATTGGCTGATTTCATCTGTTACTGAAATTATCACAAGAAAACGACAGGTACAACCCAAAAGACCTGATCTAAAAACTCCCAAATTTGAATTTGTTCAAAATCTGGATCTGATTTTTCCATTTTGGTGCCATATTTACTGATAATACTTCATAGCAAATTGCAAATCAAAATTATATTAGGAACCTGTATCTGTCTCTTCTTGCTCTCTGCAGTATCTGAATGGCTTACAAATTTTAAAATAAGCATGTAGGATCTGGGTTTCTCTCTCTCCCAGAAGGAGGGGATTTTTTAAAATTGTAGGAAAGCTAGGCTGAGATTTTTTTTTTTTTTTAACATTTTGTTCTGAAAGATGGGGGGTTCAAGTAATTCCACTTTGTGCGTCTCTCTAAGAATATATATTGCCTTCATAATTGGTGTATCTGTGATGTTTCTAATAGAGGAATTAATCTTTTTTCAGAAAGCAACTTCACTGTAGCCTGAAAGTCACTATTAATGGACTTAAAATTTGCATAAATGCATCAAAACTATATGAGATATTCAATCTATTTCACTATAAATGGAATGACATTGCATTTGAATATGTTGTAAGAAGATTTCCCAGAGGGAAGTATGTTGCACTCACTGTAATAATCACATGAATAACTCCTGTTAGTACTTACAGCACTCCGATGTCTTTACCTCAAAAGCACGCGAGGAAGTCATTTCATTGTATTTTGCAAAATACTTATCAAATTGTTGAGACCATCCATTGTTGTCCCCTAATGAGAAATCAGAGAAGGCATGTTATATCAAAACAAAAACAAAACAAACAAAAAAACCTTCAAAACATTTCCGACAGGTATGATAGATAACAGGAGCTTCATTAAATTTGGTTGCACAATCCTTTGCGCACACACACACACACACACACACACACACACACACACACACACACACACACACGCGCGCACACACACACACACACTTTCTAATTTGGTGTGACTGTTGTGACAAAGAAAAAAAAAGGCGTAAAACCCCAATTTTCCCTCAGCAAAGCTAATCATATAACAGAATCCTAAAAATGAGAGGTAAAAAGAGACCTATGAGGTCATCTGTTCTTCTTTCTGTCAGTGCAGGCTTATCCCCCCACAGTATATTCTCAAGTGCTTTGTCCAGTTTAGTTTCAACGACTCATATGATGGGACTTCCACAATTTTTCTTGGAAGACTGTTCCACACTGTAATATACCGCGTTGTGAGGAAATGTTTCCTGATATCCAGCCTTAATTTCTCTTTGCTCAGTGTCTAGGTCAAGGTTATATGTGCAGTACTTTTGGGAACAAGTTATATGACATATTCACACCAACAAGCATAACCTAAGTTCACCATACAATTTAAAGCAGCATTCAACACCACAGTCTGAAACTAGTTATTGTGCATACACTGCAGCAGCAGGTCAAGGACATAAAAGTGAAATAAAAGAGTAGCTCTTTTAACGTCTGCCAAACGATGCCACTAATTATCAAGATAGCAGCCACCAACTAGTGATTCAGAAATGTCAATGGTAATTTAAAGTGTTACTTGTAAATGCAACTATGTCTTCACTGTCAGAAACACTTGTGTTATGAGGTTTACAATGATTATGCTTAGCCAAATAATTGCAGTTTTATTCTAAGAGTCATGAATCTCCAGGAATGGACATTCTTCCTTCTGAATTTTATAATTTAGTGTATACTTGATATCATTTATTGTGTAAGCATTTAATAAAGCTTTATAATCAAGGGGCCATGGCCACATTTATTAGTTTGGTAACATTGAAAAAGGGAAAAGAAACCAGAGGTAAAATTTACTTACCTAGATGTAATTTTTTCTTCTCTGAAGTGGGCATCTGAGTTATTCCTCCTCATCTTTCAACCATGGAAGTGCTTTATTTTTAACCCCTCACCCCCATCTTTCTAGCTTCACAATGCAGTGCCAACAGGTGGAGTTGTTCAGAAAACTGATTACTGGCCAAAAACGATGAATTCCATTTAATTTTTTTGATGTTTTGACATGTTTCATTCCAACATAGAATGACATTTTAATTAAAAGGAGACAGTGTGACCTCAAGATAGCCAATAGCTCAGTGATTAGGGCACTCACTTAGAATGTGGGGGACTCAGGTTCAACTCCCTTCTTTACTTGATTCAGACAGTGGAGTGCCCTAACCATTGGGAAATAGAGTTAGTCTCTTTCTGGCCTGATGAATGTTTACTTATTTATACAAAGTGAACAGCCTCAAGTGGAAAGATTGAGAGAGAAACTAACTGTAGAGCCCAGAACTTAGGGCACTAAATTCAAGGCCCTGTTCCAAATCCAGGAGAGGAAGGACCCACATGAGTGTCCTAATAACTGAACTATTCTACAGTGGATTTTTTCATTTGCTCGTTTTGGCCAGAAATTCCATCCTGGACCTGAGAAACCTTCTGAACAAAAGTCTGGTGGAAACGGATACATTTCTGTGAAAAGTTTTTTTAATCTATATTTTCCGATGAAAGAATGTTTAGTCATAAAAATAACAGGAGTACTTGTGGCTCCCAAGCAGCTCTGCTAATTACCTCTATAGTACCCTAGCAAACTGCCTGAGCTGAGAAAACAAACTATAAATTATTATTAATAAATATTAGTAAAGATTAGCCATCTCCAGCCAGGCTACCATTATGTTATATCCACTTATTCATTTATTATACAAAAAAATGGCAAAAAAGACTTAAGGCAAAGCAAGACCTCAACATTGCTGCTGTTGGAGTCAGCCCTGGCTGCCATGTTTCACCTGGGTCTGGAGACCAAGTAGCCAGGGAATACTGTCTTGGAGATTTTGCAAAGCCAGCTCCTGCTGCTGAACTTCTACCCCAAATAGGACAATGCTAGCCTGCCACATTGCTGTAAAGCAGGCAAAGCAGTGTTCTATTGTGCACTTGGGCCACAGTCAGGAGCTCTTTTGATCTTAACTGGGCTTGCTACATGACCACGTTTTCTCTTCAAATCCCATTTTCCTGCAGACAACTGTTCTCAAAAATCCTCTGTATACCAGGGGGACACCAAGAAGAGGGAGAATAATAATAAATGAATAAATATTAATAATAAAAACAAGGGGAAGGGCTCGTGCCTTGAGTCAGAGAAAGGAAAGGCCTAGAGGAATCTCCTGCCACTTCAAGCAGAAGTGAAATACTGGCAAGTTAGAGAGGCACTCAGGTCTCTGACCAGCTTCACTGACTGGCACTGCACTGTTAAGCTAGGAAGAGAGTTAAAAAAAATTAAAATGTTTCCATGCTTGGAAAACGAGGAATAACCCACTTATAATAGATCACAGAGCACCAGGGAGAAATGCCAGGCACCATTTCATTTTAGGATGTGGATTACAAGTGGATTGAAGTGTTGGTTAGCTGCATGACTTTTATAAATATTAATAAACTTATAGGTGAGGATCAGACTGGCTTCCTCCATGGTCGGTAGAGTTTAGTGATCATTATGTGTTATAAATGTTTCCTGGGCCACCAGGGGTGCTCCATGATATTTCTCTCAGGGCTGGTCCACACTAACCCCCCACTTCGAACTAAGATACGCAACTTCAGCTACGTTATTCACGTAGCTGAAGTCGAACTATCTTAGTTCGAACTTACCGCGGGTCCACACGCGGCAGGCAGGCTCCCCCGTCGACTCCGCGTACTCCTCTCGCGGAGCAGGAGTACCGGCGTCGACGGCGAGCACTTCCGGGATCGATCCCAGAAGATCAATTGCTCACCGCCGGACCCGGAGGTAAGTATAGACGAACCCTCAATGTAGGGACAGGCTTTTGGGAGTAGGTGCTGTGTGGGGATTTATGTTGTGGTTCAGAGGACTGTGGATGGGGGGATGCATTTCTTCAGATCAGGATATAACCACCATTAGGTGATAATGGCTAGTGGCCTTTTACCTGAATGATTTACGTTGCGCTAGGAGATCAGACAGGACTATCTGTTGAACCTTATTTGTAATCACCCCTAAGCACTTGGTTGCCAAACTGAGCATTGACTGGATAAGAAGCAGAAAAACATCACTGGCAAGATTTTCCAAAGGGTTCCACATCCAATCCGACCACTTCTGAAGGTGCCTGAAGAGGAGCAGAGCTCTTTTGAAAATCTGTCTCTAGGAGGCCATAATTCCTGTCCCCTAATTAAGGTTGTAGTGAGGCTTCCCTTATTACTACTATATTTTAGCCCATTCCTCTAAATGGAGAGACTCCATTGACTTTTATTTGCAAGATCAGGGTCTTAAATGAGGGTGGTTGAGCCTACTATACAGGACTGGAATCTGCTGCTATTAGTGGACTGTATTTTTACCCAGAGAAGGGATAATTGAGATGGAGATGAAAAGGATCTTTTTGTAGATGATTTTAAAGAGGTATGTCAATTTTGCATATTTCTGGTGCACTGTCACAGGCATTTTTCCCTGCAGCACACCTGCATCAGCTTCTTCTTACCAGGGTTTTCTACCTCTTCCAGGGATTCATGTGACTCAGCCCTCTGGGTAGGTCACTCTCAGCATTCAATCCTTTTCTGGGGTAATAAAAGTCTAAACAAACAAAAGGTTCTTCCCCCCCCCCCCCTTGAGCTACTCTTCATCCTACCCTCTAGGCTCAGTTCTCAGCCCCTTCTATGCTTCCCTTAAGTCTCTCTGCCTTGGGATAGAGTGCTGACTCCAAGACAGCTTCCCTGCAGCCCCTCGCACACTCTCGGCCTCCCTCAGCTACCTTTTAGTCTTCTCTGCTCTGGGACAGAACTCTAACTCCCAGGCTGCTTTGCTCAACTGCACCACTTCTTCCAGACCCTACTCTAGGGCATTTCCCAAGAGTCCAACTTGCTTCTTACATTTCCTCCTCTATACACTGTTCTCTGCCCTTTTATGAGGCCCAGTGTTCTTTCTCCCCCGCCCCAGGCCATCACCTGACCCCAATTAGTCCTGTCCCTTAAGCAGGCAGGCAGCTAGTTATGGCACAGATGGGGCTAATGGAAGAGTGCTAGTCCCAGGCCTCCTGGCACTTAAAGGGACTGGCCATCCTGTTACAAGCACAGTTGTACTAAGTAAACACTTTTCACTCTTTGGCTTCCTAAATACAGCAGTACCAGTATAGGAACACTTGGTAAATTAACCAGTTAGTTGGATACTTTGAAATATTGTTGAAAACCATTTGTTCTGGTGTTAAAATATACAAAACAACCCTAACTCCCTGCCCTCTTCTAAGCCAGCAAAGACATAGGGCCAGATTCCCAACTACATCGAGGAAGCTGTGTGCCTCTCTACTTCTTAAGGCCAAACAGGGAGATATGCTTTTATCCCATTTGACAGTGTTTGAGAAAATTTGCCAAATGGCAAGCAGCCAACTGTGGAGTGCGTATGTGTATGGAATGTTTATAGACAGTCAAAAGGCAGCCATGCATGAGTGTGGTATAATAAAAGAGGAGGGATCCAGTCACAGATAAAAATGAAGTCAGATGGGCTCCCATACATATTACTTTGCATTGGTACAGCCCTCATTTCCTAAGATTTCTGGTGTCAACTGATTGAAAATACTGGGCTTTTCTTATGGCTCTTCTGGTCCTGGTTTCCACTAGCAGCGAAGAGGCATGGAAACATTTTAAAACAAACAAATGAATAGGAAAAAGTTAGCCAAACTTTTCTGAACTTCAAACAATTGATCTGATTTAATTTGGTTCAAGTTTCGGAACAAAATGTGGGACAGCTTTTATTTTAGCCATACTGTTTTTCCCAATCATAGATACACACCCTGTGTAAATAACTATATTTAATAGAAGCACTAAGTCAGCGTGGCAGAGATATAAATCACATGGTGATCATTTAAAGTTTATGTTGTGGGAGTCTGATCTTTTTACACACCATTAAGAAGAGGTTCTTCAAGCACTTTCAGAAATGATTAATTATAGTACTGGCCCACAGATTACAGATGCATCATTTTGGGGAGTCCAGTTCAGATGGCATAATTTTCCTGAGCCAATTCTAAAATAGGTTCTATTGGCTGTACTTCTGGCAAAGCAAGATTTTGAGACAATGGGGCACCAGCACATCTCCTATGATGTGGAATAAATGAAATGAGTAATTGACAATGTCTTACCCAGGAACACTGCAAATATCTATGGTCCATTAGATAGATTTACATTGTGTTGATTACCATTTATGTATTAGCGTCATAGAAGGTGAATACGGACACTAATCCTGACAAACTACAGATTTGAATAAAAACATATGACAAATCCAAGAAAATATCTCCCAAATCCAAGAAAATATCAACTAAAGATACACAATGAATTGTTTAGAATGGCGCTTACAACATGAATTCTGTATACAAGAATTCCTGCTCTTTGAACCATGGCCTGATAGGTATCTGTGCACAGACACTATACTTATTTTAAGGTGTCAGGTACAGCATACTGGCTCTTGCCGGTATGCCGTACCGGCTTACTTTCACCTCTGGCATGGTCCCTCATTCCCAGGACTGTAAAGTCCAGGAGCATTCTAGTAGCAATACAGGTAGAGGAATCACCTTGCATCACTTTCTCTCTCTCTCTTCCCTCTGCTTCCTCTAGGGAGTCATTTTAAATGTAACCTGAGTGCTTCTGTTTGTTTCAGTGGCCTGGAAACAAGTGGCGATGACACCATCATTTCAAGAGAAGAGAGTACACACTGCAAACAATCACTGTCTAGCTGCCAAAAAACAATGTTGCTGAATTACAAGGAAAATTGGCCAACAACCATATTTCTAAACATCGAGAAGATTGCTGTCCTCAATATAGTTCAGGCCACCCAATTAAGTATAATGACCCTGTTTATGAAGAAAGTATCATTTACATAGTTAAATTGTGTTCTTTCTACAGTTCTCTTATACAGCCCAATAAGTGGAGCACTAGCCAGATGAGTAACAATAGCCATTATTTTCTTAATTCAATGTTCCATTCATAATGGAAAAGTCCAGTTTACCCAACTACCAGTTGGTTTGTACCTAAAGGTTAGGCACAGTATAGCCAGATTCTTGCATAAAAATAAAATGTTTTTAGAAAAAAAGCTTATTTTTAATAAATAATAAATAATATCTTATATGTGTATCTATTAAAATGCCATCCTGAGAGGTTCTCAAGTGATTTACCTATATATATATATATGGGTATGTATGTATGTGTGTATACATGTATGTGTGTGTGTGTGTGTGTGTGTGTGTGTGTGTGTGTATGTATATATATATATATACACACACACACACACACACACACACACACACACACACCTATATATACAGAAGTAACTTCAGCAACCATTTCTGAGCTGGAACACAACAACTATGTAACAGTGCAAAGCAACATTGTACAACAGCTTTAGACCTTGAGTGAAGAATAATACTCTGTATTATTCAAATTAAAGTTCAAGGAGAATGCAGGTAGGTGTTTATAAGAACTTGTAAACTGAAATAAGACAAGATGCTAGGTGTAACATTCCCACTCTTGAGAAAAGTGACATGAAAGCTTTCCTCAAGACAAGTGATCAGGGCCTTGGTTTTACATCTCACCTGGAAAAGAGCACCTCCAGGAGCACAATGCTCCCTATCACTGTGTTGGATACTTATTCAGTACTGTCTTAGAAGAATGTCTCATAGTGAATAACAAACAGTACTTCTTGAAGACTCTAGATTTTCCCCACACGTCTCCCAATTCACATAAGGAATGATCCCATGCTCATTAAGTTAACAGTAGTCTTTCCATTGACTTCAATGGGATTTGGTCCAGGCCCATAGGCAACAATATTTTGTGAGAAATGAGGTGATAACAACCCAGGATGGCATGGTTGCAGATTTTATATTGGTCTAAGCATTCACATTTTTATGTAAAATGGTAGAGCATTAATCAAATGCGTACTAACAGTAATGATCTTTCTAGTTGTTTTTAACCACAACATATATCTTTGGGTATTACTAAGCCAGGATGAAAGTTACAAAGCATGCAACATTCATAAAACAGAAAAGGCAGAGAAATATGTGTATAATTTGCATCCATGTAATTTTAGAGCCTGTAACTACACTAAAGGGTGCTGATAAAGAGCACTATATATTGAAGGGACAAGCCAACAGGTTTTGAAACGGAACTGTGGAAAATGCCACATAACATTTGCACTGAAACTCACAAGTATCTTCTTAGGGTCTCAGCTTCAGCATTGCTGATTTCAATAGGCAGCAGGAATGCTAAATATCTCTCTAGATCATGCCCTCAGTAATGAAAATTGTATATACTGAAAAAAATAGGATTTAAACTATTTTAAAGTGGAGATGGGCCAAGGATGCTTTGTTTTGATTCAGATAAGGGTATGTTTTGAAATTCAGGTTCAAAGCTGAACCAGGCTAAGTTTCATGTTCGTATTAAAAAATGTTGAATTTTTGTGATCTGTTTTTACAAGGTTATTGTCTTATGATAGAGGAAAATCTCATGAGACCAGCCATTCTGATTAAATTTCTCCCATATTTAGCTGCATATGAACTGAATATGGAAGCTAGATCCTTTCCAGTTTTGGACCTAACCCAGATTCAAAACGATTGCGGTAACTTCACATCCAGGGCTTTGAATCAAAGTACCACTGAAATTTGGGGGAAGGAGGTATTTGGATTTCAGGCTCATTACTATTTTGAAGCCACAGTGAACAAACCATTCAGATTATCCAGGAAAACTATTGGTATATTATGGTTAAATGTGGATGACAGATATCAAGAGATCACAGATAAAAAATTTAGGGGAATTCAAATCACACAGCAACATAAAACTTTACCATGCTAAGAGCCGTTCCAGAACTATAGCTCTTGCTATACCAGGTAACTTCATTTTCCAAATTACAATCAACAAGAATGGAAGGTTAGATATGGGATGGTAACTTGCTGAATCTGCTGTTTGTAATGGGGTTATTTTTTACATAAATCAGGAAAGATGAGAGCTATTATAATGGCATTTAGAAAGTCTACACTTAATCGAGTAAGAATGACAATAATGAGAGTAATCACAAGAATCGACAAATCAAGGTATTCAGAAGTGTTTTTGTAAATTTAGGAAAATGATTGAGACAGTGTTGTTTTGGTGAGTGTATTGTTGTCAAGAAGAGTTTGGATTCCTGGGGTAGGTTAATTTATCATTAGAAAAAAGACCCAACATAGACCCAAGAAACAATGTGTAAATAGTTCTTATTCCCCTTGAACAAAGAAGGTACGACAATAAAGCAGAAAACTCCACACAGCTCTATATTTGTGATCTCTGGCCAAAACTGTTTCTCAAACTCTTTTCAAATTATTTTGGTTCTGCGTTAATTCCATCTCCAACATACTAAATGCCTTTGTCCCAAAATCCATCACTCAGAATCAAAATTCTTTATTGGGATATAGTTATATACACACACACACATATACAGTAACTCCTCACCTAATGTCCGCCCGCTTAATGTTGTTTCAAAGTTACGTTGCTTCTCAATTAGGGAGCATGCACGTTTAAAATTGTGCAATGCTCCTTTATAATGTTTTTTGGCTGCCTGCTCTGTCCACTGCTTGTAAGATTCTGTGGAAGAGCAGTGACTTTACAAGGGAGCATTGCACAAGTTCCTCTTCTCCGCCTCCTCCCCCTCCCTCCCAGCGCTTCCCCCACCGCCAAACTGCTGTTTGGCAGGGCTTAGGACTTTCTGGGCTGCGTCTCCACTCCTCTCCTTCCCTCCCAGAAAGTCCTAAGTGCGAAGTGCTGGGAGGGAGGGGGATGAGCGGGGAAGCGCCATGTCTCCACTCCTCCCCCTCGCTCCCAGAAAGTCCAAAGCGCAAAGCGCTAGGAGGGAGGGGCAGGAGCGGGGAAGTGCCGCATCTCCCTCCTCCCCCTCCCTCCCAAACTGCTGTTAGGCGGCGCGTAGGACTTTCAGGAGGGGCGGGGGGAAGGAGCGGGGATGCGGCATGCTACGAGAGGAGGTGGAGTGGGGGTGGGAAGAGGTGGGCCTGGAGTGGAGCGGGGACAGGGAGAGGCGGGCCTGGAGCATTCCTGGCAAAGTCAGTGCCTGTTCTTCTCTGGGGAAGCTGCTGCTGTTGCTGCGAAGGTGCTTCCTAGTGTCCTTGCCTACAGTGGGCTGTGCCTGTGTGGGATAAGCCAGGGGCACTTCCCAACCACAGTACAGTACAGTATATAATGCCTTTTGTCTGCCCCCAAAAAAATTTCTTTGGAACCTAATCCCCCGCATTTACATTAAATCTTATGGGAAAATTGGATTCGTTTAACATCGTTTCACTTAAAGTTGCATTTTTCAGGAACATAACTACGATGTTAAGTGAGGAGTTACTGTATATAAAGAGTTATATAAGTAAGTTATATAACGTTGTTAAAGTATAAAGGGAACAAAAGACTTCATGTCTCTATCAGAGGTAAATATAACACAATAAGCATCTCCCCACAACTGGGCTTTACATGTGCTCAGCGTTTAATCCCCTTGTCCATTTTTGATTCATTGGCAGATTGCTCCACAGCATGATGGCTCTCTCTCTCTTTTTTCCTCAGGTTAAATGCCAAGAAGTGTGGAGGCCCTTGGTCTAACAGAGGGATCCATTTCCAACTCCAAAGAAAGCGTACTTGGATGACTGGTCCCACGTTGTAATAGACCAGATTTAAAATCATGACATTTTTATGCCACGAAAAGCTGTCCCTGGCCCAGCATCAAATTTTGTTCATCCCAGGACTCAGACGAGCAATTGGGGAGCAATTGCACATTTTGTGGAAGGCAGAGAAAACATTTATCTAGCAGGCTGTTATTAAGAAAATGGTGGCTGTTTGAAGCAACTCAGGGGTGTGGGATTTTAGAAAAAGATTCAGGAGCCTGATTAGTGGGCAGGTGAGGCAGTCAAAGATTCATCAGACATTTTATTTATGACCTGACCTTGCAATTTGTCATAAGGTTCTGCCATGTATTATACAGCTATCACCTAAACACACATACGCTCCCATTAGCTGATGAAACACACATTGATTCTATAAGAAACTAAGTGACAAATACTAAAGAAAGAAGGACCAGAAGCACTGTTGTTCTTGTCTAGCATTAGTAATTCTTATTTCATGAGATTCATCCTTAAGTAGACTGACTGCACCAATGGTATTTGGGTATCTTCCTTGAAATGCAGTTGAATAGTTAGATATCTATCCTAGATTCTATAGTCCTCTCCTATATCTTGATTAGGGTATTAATAATTGTGGTATTGTACAGATGTTGCTCTTTTGTACTGATTTAGTGTGTATGAAATACTGTAAATCTTTTTTGTTTTAAGTATAATGTCTAAGACAAAACTGGTATAGTAGGGCCGGGAAGAGAGCAGACAGTATTTGTTGTCATGTTGTCACTATCTTTTATTTTAGTTTCATCCAATATTCACATTGTACTGATATTCAAATTAAATCCTGTTTTATTTTAATATTTTAATTCACATGCAGCACATGATTTTTTACATTGCACATTAGCTAACCATTAACAATTCATACACATCAATTAGCTAAATAACAGAACAGATCAAATAAATTCTGTTCTGAACGTCCATTCTGAAATCTCAGTTACAGAATTTGCAGGGCCAAGTCTTGTAGTCAAAAACAAGAAGAAAAGTTGTTTTTTTTCCCTACTGAAAATGGTCGTCTTTGCTGGAAAAGCTGACTGAAGAATCATAATGTAGGACAATTTATCAAACTTGCTGTGCTGCCTGCCAACTTGAGTTTTAATTAAACTCATGCACAGCAGGGTGCTGGGATTATTACCACTTTCACACACTTCCAGTGTTTGTTAGTAGTTTCCACAAGCAGCTCCAAATAAAATACAGCATGTAGGTCAAACTATTCAGCATCACCCTTAGCCTTTTTAAAAGGAACTAAAAGCTTCTGGAAACAGCTGGCAATGGGCAAAATAGTCCTGACCATAAAATATCTTTGGAATGCTCTGTGCTACTGTGTTTTAACATTAGAAAAACGTAACATAAACACTACTAGAGTTAAATCCTCAGGATCTTGCAGCAATAGCGGCATTGAGCTAAATTCATCCCTGGTATTACTACTTTGCCTTTAAAGGAGTTTTTACACTAGGGATGAATTTGGTCTTATGAATACAGATATGTCAAGCAATTACTTCCAGTGTCTGAAACCTAATGAATATTTTACAATTTACGACAAAAATAATAAAACTACACTTAAAATAAAACACTTTCAAGTTTCTAATGCAGAGTGTATGAATATTTACAACACATTGCAATTTTTTTGCAGGGTTATTATCTGGATTCTATTTGTTTATAATTTTTTAAAGTCAAGTTCATCCCCGTTATCATGGAATGTTCCAGCAGAATGAAAGTTAGTCTCCACACCAGCCATCTGGGAGCCCTCAACATTCTCTGAGCTGGACAAGCGCACACTGTAATGACTCTATGGCCATCTAGGACCAGCAAGGCAACTCAAAGCCATTTATTGCTGACCCCAAGCATTCAAAAATCATGAGTGAGACTAGGGTTACTATACCTCCAGGTTTCTTCGGACATGACCTTTTTGTTTGGTTGCCAACCCTCCAGGATTGGCCTGGAGTTTCCAGGAATTAAAAATTAATGTTTAATTAAAGATTATGTCATTTGATGAAATCTTCAGGAATACAGCCAACTAAAATTGGCAATCCTACCTGTGCAATATTCAGCCGAAGGCAGCATTATTTATCCTTTATTTGGATGACTAATATCTGATCATATATTATTTAAAAAATTAATTGGTACCATCCCCCATAAGAGGGGATATGAAAGTAACTGGAAGAGGCTCATAATGTTCCAGTGTAGTGGAGGAGAGCTTTTGTGTAGAGCTGGCTGGGGACCGATGATTCTTTTCACAAAGAATTTTGAGATTTTTGAAGTTTGCTCTTGTTCCACATTTCAACAAGAAAAATAATACTTTTGAAAGTGGTTGAGAAACAGAATTTTGATTAAATGTCTGTCTTTAAATTGAAAATGTCAGGTTTTCAATTCATCTCTTTCTGTAGAATTGATCAGGGAGTCCACCCTGAACTTCAGAAAACATTCCATCAAAAACATAAAACAAAAACAAAATATTTCAGTTTCAATGGAATTATATTTTTTGACTGAAAAAGCTTACTTGAAAATATTTCTATTTGTGTGCTTTTCTCCTTCCTCCCCAAAGAGAGATGGCCTTCTGTTAGTTTTCATTTACCATTCCAGCAACATAGCAAACAAGCATGTCACATAAGAAAAAAACATGTTAAATGTTTATAGTCCGATCTATTTACAACAACATCTTTCAAGCTTCTGTTCACATCCTTCAGAAAGGGAAAGAAATCTGAGAGACTGAGCCCATAGACAAAACCATAATCCCCGAAACATCAAAGAGGTGTATTCCAGTTCAACACTATATTTCAATATAGTTTTGTAACCTAAACATAGATTGTGTAAGTGGTAACTTTCAGCCGATTCACCTACATATTCTTCATATACAGCCCTGTATTAAATCTTCTGTTTTAAATCACTTATTTTATTTATAAGTGAATGTTTATTTAAAGTACATGTTATTGGGGGAGGTGGGAGTGTGTGGCTCAGCAGATTAATAAAGGGGATATGGAACTTTTCACCTCTGTCATTGTGACACTGGCAGACCAGCCAACCTGTGTATGACCCATAACAACTTTTAAGAAGAGGCATTACAATTGTATCAGGACAATTCACTTGTATATGAATTTCAAAGAGATATACTAGACCAGCAATCACTAACCCATACATTTGTAGTAATAGAAATCAAGGGCAGATGGTAAATGTGTTTGTCTGTGTACCTGTATCATGTTAGAGGTTTAACAAAGTAACCAAATTAGCTTGTAGATGCTAATTCACTTTTATGTCTTAATTGCCTTTGTGTGACTGCGTTTAGTCAACCCTAAAATCAAAGATGTGAGACACTGCATGAAATTAACAATATTATGTATATTGTCTTCAGCTTATCTATGTTATAATGTATCACCAGCAGTTGCCTTACGTTAATCAATGTAACTGGATTACCTGTGTATGCATAGTAAATAGAATGTTAACTTCAAGGTGATGGGACAGTGCGTGCTCAACAAAGAAGAATCCTCAGTCACATGCTTTGCTCAAAGCACTTGAAAAACCTGCTTTAGCTATAAAGAGAAACCCTGGGCCTGATCCTTTCATCTTTAGTCTGCTGAACTTTAAATAGGGAAAGTTTAAGCCATGGGAGTGAGATCTTTTAAGTAGTTATTTGGCATACCCTGGAAAATACATGGAAAGACTCTAACAGACTTTACATCTAATCTGCCTTTGGATTCTGACCTGTTGGGATAATTCTAAAGAGACTTTTGCTAACCAGTAGATATAATATCACTGCTATGATCCTGATCTATAAACACTGAAAATCACTTGTATGTATACGATTCCTTAACTATTCAATACCTCTCTTCTTTTCTTTTATTAATAAAACTTTAGTTAGTTTATGAATGATTGGCTGACAGCATGATATTTGTGTAAGATCTGAAATATATATTGACCTGATGGTAAGTGTCTGATCCTTTGGAACTGGTAGAACTTCAAGTATGGTGAAAAGGGTTTTCAGTAACCTCTCACTATATTAGACCAGTTTGGGATGGGAGCCAAGGACTAGAATGCTGAAAGGGGATTGTGTTTGGCTTCTTGTTAAATAATGTGGTGCTACAGAAGCTCTTTGGGTTGGTGAATCTAATTATAGAATGAACCACGAGTTTTTGGGGATTGTCTGCCCTGTTTCTTACAGTCTACCCTGAGGGTGGCATTCTCAGTGTGGCCCATCCCCGGCACCCGGTCACAGTCATCAATTCAAATCTGTCTCAGATCTGATTGAGTCTAGGGCACTGTTTTATAAACTATAGATTAAAAAAATTTCTGTCCCCACTAGCAAAAGGACTTAGAACCTTGCTGGCAATAACTATACTTCTGATTCCAATGCAAACATGACCATAGGCCAGAAGTTACAAACAACTAAAAGGAAAATAAAAAAAGAAGAGCAAGGAAATGCAAAACAGAAACTATGCAATGCAGGAACCAGTATTATCATTTTGTCCTTCTGGCTACATCCTGGACTGGCTTTAGATCGCCAATCCTATCATGACATTGTTACTGATCAGTGGATATATGTTTGCATGGATAGTGAGTCCCTGGCTTATCAAAACCTTATGTGGATAGACCACAGTTTTAGGTTTGTTTATTAACCCTCTTCACATTGAGCATATGGAGCTATTCAGTCACATGAGACATGATAATTGGAGCTGACCAAGATTTTGATTCTAAATTTACTGGCCTGATTTAGGATTAGTACTAAAGGGTATGACAACCCTTTCCATCCCCCATCCCTGAGAAATGCGTGCTTCCTGAAGCTCTCATGCTTTTTACAGGTCTTCTAATTCACCTGCCTCTAAGTTCTGTGAATGATGAATGCAGACAGCCATTCAGGGTCTCTGAAGACAATCCTCTCTGCCTTTTCTATTTTATATGCAGCCTGCCCAACTATTATCTATGTATCATGGTAGCTTACCTGCTGCTACTTTGGCTTACCAGAATTACAGTCAATATCTGGTCAGAATCATGCTGAAACATTAAACAAGATTAATCTTTTCTCTGTGACAATGGATGTTCTTTGTCAACTGCAAGCTGTAATGTGTGTTCTTTTTCCTCTATAATTAAAGATTTTTGCTAGACTGTGTCTCCAGAGATGCCCTAGGATACAGCCAATCGGGGTGACTGCCCCAGGCCCAGCGCTTTGGGGGACCCTGCGCTTCGTGAGGAGGTGGACAAGGAGGTGAGACGGGAGGCGGGGCAGGCAGGTAGACGGGGGAGGAGTAGCCCCCCCACAACCTCCCCCTCCCTCCCAGTGCCTACCACTGATCAGCTATTTCGTCCGGAGGCACTGGGGGGGAGGGGGAGGAGTCAGGGCACACCGTGCTCGGGAGAGGGGGCGGAACTGGGTGGGGAAGAGGCGGGGTGGGGATGGGAAAAAGCGGGGTGGGCCTTGGGGAAGGGATGGAGTGGGGGGCGGGGCCTGGGCGGAGCATCCCCCGGCAGATAGAAACTCAGCGCCTATGTCCCGGGCGTCTCATCCCCCTAGGGACGGCCCTGTGTGTCTCAGTTGGTCCCCTGGCTTGGAGTGTCTGGTGAGGAACTTGTTTTGATGAAATAGGAGAACAGATTTTCTACAAAAATACCCCATGTTCCTTTGTTCTGACCCATCAGGAAATGTTGCTGCTTCTTTAATTGTTTTAAAGTGAATTTAATGTTCATGAAAGGTGCCAAGTTGATAACTCTGGATTTCTATATCTACCCACAGTTGCCCTACACTTCATCATCAATATGCATTAGCTCTGAAAGTTCATCTCTGAGTGTCTCACCTCTAAGGGTGAAAGAAAAGTTCACACTCAATAATCATTTAATCGTTGGCCTCTCTGCTGAGAGTGCCTACAGGATGCCAATTATTCTCGAGTCAGTTTGATGGATGGAGCTAGCTAGGCTAGGCTAGGCTGTTCTCAGCGGTGGCAGATGACAGAACAAGGAGCAATGGTCTCAAGTTGCAGTGGGGGAGGTTTAGATTGGATATTAGGAAACACTTTCACTAGGAGGGTGGTGAAGCACTGGAATGGGTTACCTAGGGAGGTGGTGGAATCTCCATCCTTAGAGGTTTTTAAGGCCCGGCTTGACAAAGCCCTGGCTGGGATGATTTAGTTGGTGTTGGTCCTGCTTTGAGCAGGGGATTGGACTAGATGACCTCCTGAGGTCTCTTTCAACCCTAATATTCTATGATTCTATGATAAGAACATAAGAATGGCCATACAGGGTCAGACCAAAGATCCATCAAGCCCAGTATCCTGTCCTTTGACAGTAGCCAATGGGAGGTGCCCCAAAGGGAACGAACAGACAGGTTATCATCAATTGATCCATGCCCTGTCACCCAATCCCAGCTTCTGGCAAACAGAGGCTAGGGACACCATTCCTGCCCATCCTGGCTAATAGCCATTGATGGACCTATCTTCCATGAATCTAACTAACTCCCTTTTGAACCCTGTTACAGTATTGGCCTTCACAACACCCTCTGGCAAGGAGTTCCAGAGGTTCACAGTGCATTGCGTGAAGAAATACTTTCTTGTTTTTGTTTTAAACCTGCTACCTATTAATTTCATTTGGTAATAGTGAAATGTCTTCACACCACCTGTCTTGTCTACAGTGCAGGGAACATCTTGTATCAGTATTCATATTGTTCTTCTTAAAGATTTTTTTTTTTTGCTATGCTGGTTCTCATAACTGAATTCTTCAGAGCATATATTAATTTTTAAGTCTGCAGTCCATGTGGTGGAAGGTACAGGGCATGTCATGTTCAAACAATATTTCTATTTTCAGCCTTTTGGAAATGACTTTTTATTTATTTGTTTAAATTTTGAGTGAATTTCATCCTCCTGTATGTAAGAAACTAATAGCACTGTGTTATGGGGTTCTCACTCACTGCAGGCAGCATCTCGTCTTGGCTGCTCTGGGGATTAGCTCCCTTGCAGGGCCAATGCCTCCCCCTGCAGTTTCTCCACCCATTGTTCTCTCTCACTCTGTATCCCCTCTTTCACTCCAGGAATCGTAGAATCATAGAAGATTAGGGTTGGAAGAGACCCCAGGAGGTCATCTAGTCCAACCCCCTGCTCAAAGCAGGACCAACCCCAACTAAATCATCCCAGCCAGGGCTTTGTAGAAGTGGGTTACTAGAGTTCATCCTGATTTATGTCAGTATGATCCAGATCAGTATTAGGCCCTGTGACTTCGCTTCCACTGCCATGCACAGCAGTGGGAGATGCAGGAGAGTGACATTCATGCATGGCGGAGTGGATGCTCCCTGGCTGATGGAGTGAAAGTTAGGCAGACAGTGATGGGGCCAAATGACCTTGCCTAGAAGCATCATTTCTGGCTGTTAGGGATAGGAATACACACCCAAGAAAATCAGATCGGGGCAAAGCAACCCAGCTAATCACTCAGTTGAGTGTCTTACAATGAACTGAGTGATCTCCAGCCACCTCAGGCCTCCTAAGCACCTGCAGGCTGTTCCATATTCTATAACCCCAGGAAAACAGTTGCCTCCACAGGGTCCTCCTGAGGAAGAAAGTGAAGATTATGCAGAAGGGCAGCGGGAAGAGAGACAATTTTACATGAATTACTGCAATGCTTTTGCACTCTGAATCCTGATCACACTACATCTGAGCGGACACTGTATGCTCCTGGTAAGCTTGCCTTAATAACCTCAGGATGTGAATAATGCAGGCTGTCCCACAGTTTCTATATGCATTACCAAAGAACCTTCCAGATTTGACTCTACAATTATATACGTTGACCTACAAATTCTGAGTAAATGTATTTGAGAAAAGAAGAATGGATCTTATGAATCTTTCAGTTCTGTAGTCCTGTTCAAGAACTATGCTATGTGCTGTCCAAATAAAGTAAAATTATGCTTTTCAGTCCATAAGTTTAACGTAAATTCAGGAAGTGAACATGTACACTCTTTGTCAGCATGGCTCTCTTGCTTGCAATGTAATTTTATGCTATGTATTGTGTATGTAGTGGGAGTGTGTGTGTGTGTGTTCTTTCCTCTGGATGTTTATACTGTAAGTCTATAGTGTAGGGCTAAGCTGAATTTAAGGTACTTGATCTTTATTATAAATCTTGTGGTGTTATCATAGCTATTTCATAATTATCTTTGCTTTTTGTATCAAAAGTTCAAATCAGAAGATAAAACTGGAAAATACATCAAGATAGACAAACAAAGATTTGCTTCTCTTCCTAGCAAATGAGTGATGAGTTGGCTGTATTTATCTTAAGCAAATATCTATGTTGTTCTCATCTATAGTATATTTAATTTTTCTATAGTTCCATTAACTTTGACTATTTATTTAGCCTGAACAGTATTTATGTTTCACTGAAAAGTGGCCCTCAGGGTATATGTACTAGAAATGAATTAAAAAAAAAAAGTCTTTATTAGCTTACCACAGTTGTCTTCATCAGCCTGGTTCCCACAGTCATCCACACCATTACAGTGAAGAAGTTGAGGCAAACACTTTGTTATATTGCCACAAGGGAAATATCCCAGAGGGCATATGACTTCATGTCCAGAATCCTGATTTTCCGAAGTACAATGGATAACTAATAAAAAACAAAACAAAGAATATGCTTTCTTCACACATATGTTTTCTCCTTAGCTGAATTATTCAGTTGCATTTGAATGTGAACCTCCAAATTACTATACATATTAGTTTGCCTTGTTTTTAATTATAATACTGTATCACCAATGTTAACTGAGGAGGAAATATTTGTGTGTCACAAGGTAACTAAAATTACAGAGTAATTTCGTCCCCCCACATCCTAGGGTATACTGAAAACACTAGAAAGAGTACAAGCAAAGTGTCCTAGAGCCCTTATCTAAAAGGATAGTCTCCTGTTGTGCTGGACATTAATTTGTTGTAGCAATACACCAGATGAGCTGTGTAGATATGGAAAGCATTAATTTGTGCTGGAACTTCTGACCCAATAGAAATAAATTAAAGATGTAAGTCAGACATGTGTTGTATCTAATTTATACCAGGTAAAAAGTGATTATTATAGACAAATGATCAGAGAGCAAAAATATCAAAAGAACAGGACAATGACATGGCTTGGCTAAATGATAAATAAGAGGTGATATAAATATAGTATTTGAAAGGCGTAAACTGTTTAGTTCCCTTTGGATCGTAGGCCCCCAGCCTTGGCAAACCAGTTGTGTTGCCTGGATGCAGCACCTTCCCAATTAATGGCCCAATCATTAATTCTTTACCTCTCTTCAAGTTGTTTATCCAGAGATGTCTTATCTCTGACCATTATTTTAGTGGCTGATTGCTCTTCCTAACAGACCCTTGTGAGTTAACTCCATGTAATTAGACAGAATGATATCAAGCAGATAAACTGAAGTACAAATAATATTAATAAAAAACAATACAGATCTTCCCCATGTTATCCACAGATAGCAAAAGTAAAATCAGGAAAAGAAACTATGCAAGTGTTCCAGGCAAACCAATAACATCACTAGGAAAACTCACCCAGAAAACTGAGGAACATAGAAATTCTACATAATGTTAAAAAACAATATTGTGTCCTGTATATAAATAATAGCACTAAATTGATTCACTTTTCATTAGTTAGCTGAGTACTTGTGGTAGAAGGAGTTTTAGTTAATGGAAAGTGAGTGTGCACTCTGGTGTTTTGTTCTGTAAGGACCAAATACAAGGGAAACTTCAGTGGTAGCTAAAAAGATAAGGGAAAGTCTCCCAGGGAAAAGAAGGCGCAAAAGATCCATCTCTTGACTTTACATATATATTTCAAACATATAGCCTGGTGCTTCAAACTGGCAGGGTCCTCTATTATAGGGGTTGATCCTGTGCCCACTGAAGTCAAGCTCCCATTGATTTCAATGGGGCACACAGAGCCAGATTTTCAAAGGTATTGAGGCAACTAAAGATGCAGATAGGCACTGTTAGAGGCTAGCTGGCTCTTTAAGAGGAGTTAGGTTCAGTCTCACCTGCAACAGGTCAATCACCCTCTCAACTGGTCCTAACTGAATAGGGATCAGAGGGTCTGGTCTGTTATTGGGTCCATCTGGGGAGAGGTCATAGGGTTATTATAAAAAGGTTGGGCAAGCTCAGCCAAAGGGAGAGTGACAGAATGGTGGCTGCTTGCTCTGAGAGGTCCAGACAGGTTGGGAGCAAAGCAATGGTAGATCCCTAGAGCAGAAGTGGAAGTGCCTGGTGGAAAGCAGCAGGTAGAAGACTAGTATGTCTCGGGTTTCATCTGGTACTTTGATTAGTCTGGGAGAGAAATGAGCTCTGGAGGAACGCCATCAGGTGGTCGAGGGACATCTACATAGAACACATCACCGGACATCGGCAATACCAGGAGCAGTGGTGAGCTGGAGCCGGTTCTCACCGGTTCGTGGGAACCGGTTGTTAAATTTAGAAGCCCTTTTAGAGCCGGTTGTCCTGTGTGGGACAACCGGTTCTAAAAGGGCTTCTAAATTTAACAACTGGTAAGTTGAAGTGACCCAGAAGCATAGCTGGGGGGGGGGAACACGGGGAGTGGCCGCTCCCCCTGAGCACATTATCCAAAAGTGGCACCTTAGGTGCCGACCCCGTGGGTGCTCCAGCTCCCTGCCCCTCAGCCCCAGCTCACCTCCGCTCCGCCTCCGCCTCCTCCCCTGAACGCTCCGCCCCACTTCTCCCCCTCCCCCCCGCTTCCCGCAAATCAGCTGTTTGCCTGGGAGGGCGGAGAAGCGGTGCGGCGGCTTCGCGCTCAGGCCCAGGGAGGCGGAGACAGAGCGGAGGTGAGCTGGAGTGGGGGGGCTGCCCTCGTCGCAGCAGGTAACCCGGGGGGAGGGGGTGCGCAGGGAAACCGCTCCCCGCCCCAGCTCACCTCCGCTCCGCCTCCCTGGGCCTGAGCGCGAAGCTGCCGCTTGCTTCTCAGCCCTCCCAGGCTTCCCGCGTGAAGAGCTGATTCGCGGGAAGTGGGGGCTGCGAGCTCGGCCTGACCTGGTGCTCCAGGCGCTGCGCGGTGGCGGCATGGCCCAGCCCCAGCCGAGTGGCACGGCTGTAGCGCCACCAGCCACCTCCAGGCAGCACGGTAAGGGGGCAGGGGAGTTTGGGGGGGTGGATAGGGGTCGGGGCGGTCAGAGGGCGGGGAACAGGGGGGTTGAATGGGGGCAAGGGTCTCGGGGGTGCAGTCAGGAAGGAGGGGGGGTTGGATGGGGCGGTGGGAGGCAGTCGGGGCAGAGGTTCCAGGGGCGGTCAGGGGACAGGGAGAAGGGGTGGTTGGATGGGGCAGGGGTCCCGGGGGGCCATCAGGAATGAGAGGAGGGGTTGGATGGGGTGGCGGGGGGCAGTCAGGGGACAGGGAAGGGGGGAATGGGGCAGGGGTCCCGGGGGTGTGTGTCAAGGAACACGGGGGGTTGGATGGGGCAGGAGTCCTGGGGGGCAGGGGCAGGCCACGACCCCCTTGTGGGGTGAGGAGGGAACCAGTTAAGATTTTGGCAGCTCATCACTGACCAGGAGGGATGAGAAGCGCATTTAGGAAAGTAACAAATACTTTCCTCATGAATTGTATTTTCTAAATGGACAACCAACCTAATTGTCAATTACTAAGGGACAATCTCCACTCATTGATATATTTTGCTTTCCACAACCAAATCTCCTTACAACTTTTCATGAGTGATGTACCGGAGTATTTGGATTCTAATATCTAAACTGTATTGTTAAATCTATTCACCTAGATTTGGGTTATTGCTGATTATGTACTCTATGTATCATATGACTTTTAAAAACTAACTTTATATTTGTGGATAATATAAGCACTATACCCAGATGTACAGACACTCTTTTCCCAAACTATTTTAACTTTAGCTTTAATAAAATTTTTAAATCTGTTTTTATCTGTTAAAAATCAGGGTGAGATTCTATTGTTAGATAGATAATTGGACAATAATATTTGTAAGCAGAGGGGCATGTTGATTTGGTGGTTAGGGTACAGCACCAGGAAATTATTCCTTGCTAAGCCATAGATTTTCTGTGTGATCCTCAGTAAAGTAACTTATGGAGCTTGATGGAAATTTGTGTGTATAATTTTCAAAGTTTTCCTTAGAATTTTATTCAGGGTTTGGCAACTGAAATGTAAGTGTTTGAGGTTTAAAGCTCTAATAGGCTGAGCAAAATATTGGCAAGAAACAAAGTTTTCAGGTTCCGCTTTTCAGCTGATAAAAAAAAAAAAAGAAAAACAATTTTTTCCACAAAACCCCCCCCCCCCAAAAAAAACATTAAGCAAATAGCCATTTCCCATTGAAAAAGCATGTTGACAGAAATTTTTGATCATATCTAGTCATTTAGCAGAATTTGTTTCCCTATCTGTATAATAACGTGGATAATAGTACTTGCTATGGCTCCTGGTGAGGCAGGGCTAACTTTATTAATGTTTGTAAAGCATGGAGATTCTCAGATAGAAAATACTAAAGGGCAAAATATTTTATTATTGTTAATTTAAAACTATCTACACTGAGATAGGTTCATAAATATTTTAAACCAGAAGTAACTTTAAGCTCCACCAGCTCAAGAGGTTTCCCAGGTCTGTATAGTTCAACTCGAATTGGCAGTATTACTGTACACATGTCTTAACAGTCTTCAGTTTAGCATTGCCTGAATAAATCTTGTTTTCCAATGCACTGGGACATGCTATCCATTGAAAAACAACCAACACACTGATTACATGTTCCAATGTAAACAGAAACCTTTTCATCTGCAACTAACTACAGCCTTGTTTCAGATATTTTTGTTGTGCTTGGGTAATATTTAGCAATATACTCAAACTCCCTGCCCAAATTATTGGTAATATTGAGCAATACCCCATGGTGGAAAAAAGGAATACAAAATGTCAGTCACATGGGCCTTAAGCCAAACTAATAGCATATCCATATTACTAAGGCCTCAGTCCTGCAAATGCTTATAAATGCATGAAGTCACTAGCACCACTCATTTGCTTAAAGTCAAATATGTGCCTTATTGTTTGCAGGACTGTTGCCTAAGCCTGACTTTTTTCCAATTTCTCCCTTCTCCCCAATTGCAGAGGCCAATTTATATATTAATTAGACTGTGTGACCAGCAAGGAATATTTTTTAATGTGCTTGTGTCTGTTTTTGTTTCTCTGTGAGGCATAATTCAGTTTTGTTGTTTTCTTTTTAATTAAATTCTACTTGCTTACTATGTTTGCTTCAATTCTACTTGCTTACTATCAGCAATGTCAAGCTTGGTTTCCCTAAGTTTGACGGAAAAACTGTGAGGGCTTCCACGCACATTTACTCTGAGTTCCTTAACTGAAGGGGCAGGGCTGCTTGAATCGTTAGCAAACCTTCTCCCATAATGTTAGCTAGCTATTAACATAAAGTGTGAACAGAACAAAACAAAAACAATGGCTCAGCTCCTCAGCAGGTATAAATCAATGTAGCATCACTTGCCATCTCCCATGGACATATGCCAGTTTAAACCAGCTGAGGATCCGATCCAGGGAATTTTGAATAGTTGACTAGAAATCCCCTCCTCACTCAGTTACTTAACTTTCAAACTCCTGGTTTTTTGATGTAATTTTTGCATTAGTTTTTCAGTTACCATAGAGTCTTTCAGGGCAGATAAAACCTGAATTTCTAATATGAAAAACAAAACAACCCCACACCAGGCCTCCTTTATAAATCATAAAGAAGAAAAAATAAAATAAAAAGGACACTGGCCCCATATTTATTTTTGTCTTTGCAGGTCATCTTTAACATTGCTGGATGGTTTCCTAAGTGGGATATTATCCTGTTACTCCTAACTTACTATGGAGGTTATTCATCTCAATGACCCATACTTATTGCAGGGTGAAATGATAAAAGAGATTCCAGAAAACTAAAGGCACTTTCTTCAAGAAGGCTTCAGGATTCAGTTATTACTATGGTAACTTGCATTTATTCCCTATCATTTCCTTTCTCCTTTTATCTCTTACTCACAGCATCAGAGGATGAAATTTTATAGCAACCTCTTCACAAGTTCAAGTTTTAGATTCGAAAGTCTTAGCCTAATGCTTGATTACCATCATGCAGCTGTACAAATTATCAGGCATGAAATAGCAATTCATTCTCAAACTGGTGTTCAAAAAAAGAAATATTTCTGGAGAAAAGCCTACTAGATTGTACACAGAGAAATTTTAGGAGATTGATATATTTTGCTTTCCACAACCAACTCTCTGTACAACTCTTCATGAGAGATGTACCCGAGTATTCGAATTCTAATATACAAACTGTATTCTTAAATTTATTCACCTAATTTGGGTGATTGCTGATTATGTACTGGATGTATCATATGACTTTTAAAAATAAGCTCTGTATTTGTGAATAATCTAAGCAGTATACCCAGACAGGACAGACAGCATACGGTAAGATGTTTATACACCAATGCGAGAAGCCTAGGTAACAAAATGGAGGAACTGGAGCTCCTGGTCCAAGAAATGAAACCTGATATCGTAGGAATAACCGAAACATGGTGGAACTGTAGTCATGACTGGAGTACAGGTATCGAAGGGTATGTGCTGTTTAGGAATGACCGGAAAAAAGGTAAAGGTGGGGGTGTGGCACTGTATGTGAATAATGAACTAAAATGTAAAGAAATAATAAGTGATGGAATGGATAAGACAGAGTCTGTCTGGGCAATGATTACACTGGGTAAAAGAACTACTAGAGCCTCCCCTGAGATACTGCTTGGGGTGTGCTATAGACCGCCGGGATCTAGCCTGGATGCGGACAGAGAACTATTTAATGTTTTTAAGGAAGTAAAAACTAATAAGAGCTGTGTGATCATGGGGGACTTTAACTTCCCAGACATAGATTGGGGAACAAATGCTAGTAACAATAATAGGGCTCAGATGTTCCTAGACGTGCTAGCAGATGAATTCCTTCAGCAAGTAGTAGCTGAACCGACGAGGGGGGATGCCATTTTAGATTTGGTGCTGGTGAGTAGTGAGGACCTAGTTGAGGAAATGATAGTAGGGGACAACCTTGGCTCGAGTGACCATGAGCTAATTCGGTTTAAACTAAATGGAAGGATTAACAGAAATAAAACTGTGACTAAGGTTTACGATTTCAAAAAGGGCAACTTTTATAAATTAAGGCAACTACTTAGGGAAATGGATTGGGCTAACATACTTAGAGAGCTAAAGGCAGATGAGGCCTGGGATTATTTCAAGCTGAAGTTGCACGAGCTGTCCGAGGCCTGTATCCCGAGAAAGGGGAAACGGTTAGTAGGCAGGAGAATTAGACCTAGCTGGATGAGCGGGCGTCTCAAAGGGGCGATTAAGAAAAAACAGAAAGCGTACATAGAATGGAAGAGGGGGCAGATCGGTAAGGAAACCTACCTTATTGAGGTCAGAGCATGTAGGGATGCGGTGAGAAAGGCCAAAAGCCGTGTAGAGTTGGACCTCGCGAGGGGAATTAAATCCAATAGTAAGAGGTTTTATAGCCATATAAATAGGAAGAAAACAAAGAAAGAGGAAGTGGGACCGCTGAAGCATGTAAATGGAGTGGAGATTAAGGATAATCTAGGCATGGCACAATATCTAAATGAATATTTTGCGTCAGTATTTAATAAGGCTAATGAAGGGTTTAGGAATAGAGGGAGCGGGACAGAGGGGAATAAAGGAGGGGCGATTGACATTACAGTATCAGAGGTGGAAGCCAAACTTGACCAGCTAAATGGGACTAAATCGGGCGGACCGGATGATCTCCATCCTAGAATATTGAAGGAGCTGGCGCGAGAAATTGCAAGCCCCTTGGCGATAATTTTTAATAAATCTGTAAACTCGGGGGTGGTACCGATGGACTGGAAAATAGCTAATGTGGTTCCTATTTTTAAGAAGGGGAAAAAAAGTGACCCGGGTAACTACAGACCTGTTAGTTTAACTTCTGTAGTATGCAAGGTCTTGGAAAAAATTTTGAAGGAAAAAGTAGTTAAGGACCTTGAGGTGAATGGCAATTGGGACAAATTACAACATGGGTTTACGAAAGGCAGATCGTGCCAAACCAACTTGATCTCCTTCTTTGAGAAAGTAACAGACCTTCTAGATAAAGGAAATGCGGTGGATCTAATTTACCTCGATTTTAGTAAAGCGTTTGATACTGTCCCGCACGAGGAATTATTGGTTAAATTGGAAAAGATGGGGATCGATATTAAATTCCAGAGGTGGATAAAAAACTGGTTAAAGGGGAGACTGCAGCGGGTAGTACTGAAAGGTGAACTGTCGGGTTGGACGGAGGTCACCAGTGGGGTTCCTCAAGGTTCGGTTTTGGGTCCGATTTTATTCAATCTATTCGTTACTGACCTCGGAACCGAATGTAGGAGTGGGCTGATAAAGTTTGCGGATGACACAAAGTTGGGAGGTATTGCCAATTCGGAGAAGGATAGGGATATTCTGCAGGGAGACTTGGATGACCTTGTAAATTGGAGTAAAAATAATAGGATGAGATTTAATAGTGAGAAGTGTAAGGTGATGCATTTAGGGATGACTAATAAGAATTTTAGTTATAAGTTAGGGACGCATAGGTTGGAAGTGACAGAGGAGGAGAAGGACCTCGGAGTCCTGGTTGATCGTAGGATGACTATGTGACGTGGCTGTGAAAAAAGCTAATGCGATTTTGGGATGCGTCAGGCGAGGTATTTCTAGTAGGGACAGGGAGGTGCTGCTTCCGTTATACAAGGCGCTGGTGAGACCTCATTTGGAGTACTGTGTGCAGTTCTGGTCTCCTATGTTTAAAAAGGATGAACTCAAACTGGAACGGGTACAGAGAAGGGCCACTAGGATGATCCGAGGAATGGAAAACCTTTCCTATGAAAGGAGACTCGAGGAGCTCGGTTTGTTTAGCCTAACCAAAAGAAGGCTGAGGGGGGATATGATTGCTCTCTTTAAATATATCAAAGGGATTAATACCAAGGAGGGAGAGGAATTATTTCAGCTCAGTAGTAATGTGGACACGAGAACGAATGGATATAAACTGGCCGTGGGGAAGTTTAGGCTTGAAATTAGAAGAAGGTTTCTAACCGTCAGAGGGGTGAAATTTTGGAACAGCCTTCCGAGGGAAACGGTGGGGGCGAAAGACCTTTCTGGCTTCAAGATTAGGCTTGATAAGTTTATGGAGGGAATGGTTTGAAGGGATAACGTGATTTTAGTCAATTAGGCATTAACGTGCCATCGCGGGTAAAATGAGGATCCGGCTGTAGAATCTTGCCTGTATGCTCGGGGTACTGCTGATCGCCATATTTGGGGTCGGGAAGGAATTTTCCTCCAGGGTAGATTGGCAGAGGCCCTGGAGGTTTTTCGCCTTCCTCCGCAGCATAGGGCACAGCTCGCAGGCTGGAAGATTCTGTTGTGGGTGGGTCAGCTTTTGTGGCCTGCATCATGCGGGAGGTCAGACTAGATGACCATATTGGTCCCTTCTGACCTTAAAGTCTATGAGTCTATGAGTCTATGTACAGACACTCTTTTCTCAACCTATGTATTACATGATTTTTTTTAACATTAGCTTTACTAAAATTTTTAAATCTGCAAGTTTTAATCACCTACGACTGTTATTTTGAAAATGAATTTCATTAAATGTCAAATGCCTTTGTCCTAGTTGAGGATTGAGCCCATAGCAAAATTAGAAGCTTTTTTTTTTTTTTTTTTTAAAGTAAACATTTAGCAAAAGCAAGGAGCATAAATTTCAGCTCAGAATTTTTTTCTGAAAATTCTTAGTTTCTGTAAACTTATAATGAAATTGTCACATCAATCGTAACTACAGCAATAAGACTATAATTTTCAAATGGTCTTTAATATAGATGCCTACACTATTATATATTGCTTTTGATCAAATTTAATACATATGAATAATATATTTTAAAAGTCAAATTGTCAAAAAGGATGGTGGAAGTTGGAAAGTTCCCACCTTCCTACAACCAGAGTATACATATACATTGATTTAGTCTAAATCTATTTGTTTCCTTGGATTTGGCTTTATGGGTAAATCAAACTGCAACAAAGCACAAACCAAAGCCTAAATGTTCCCCCAAGTCTGGCTGTTTGTAGAATTTTCATGCAAGACCTCTTCTGTTCCATTTCCTACTTCCTCCTCCTTTACCAGAAAGAAGCTCCAACCACCTTGTTACAATCAACCTCTTTTTTGAGAGTGCACATTACAGTTGCTGTCAGTGCATTTAATTTTCAATTTATACTTTCAAAACAAACCACCCAATTCTGCTATTTCATGACAAGGATATTTAATCCAATGAAGAATATTGTTTAATTATGCAACACTGGTGCCTTGCAGCATTTGAAATACTCTGCATAATCTTCACTAGCTCTGTTGCATTGCTTGCTCAGATAGTACTGCTGCTTCTGAAATACGTGATCATTTTGCCGCACTAGTTACATAAACACAAGAAGCAAATTTTGTATTCACCTTTTACTGGATATCATGCATTTATTTCTTTGTGGCATTTCATTCCTGTTCTCAATCTTATCCTAGATCGGGGTAAAATTTTCAAAAGTACCTATGTGATTTAGGAGCCCAAGCCCCATTTTCAAAAGCAACTTGGATACCTAAGAGCATAGGTCTTATTAAATGTCACTTAGATAATTCTGAAAATTTCCCCCTAAATCCTTTTACTTTAAACATTGTCTTAAAAAGCCAAGACTACACTCACAACTACTTCAAAATTAGAATATCAGAGCAATATTTTCCTCTCATTTTTACACCCACAGATGTGAGAATCCAATGTTCTGCTCTTCTTGTATGCACAGAACACTCATTGCTGTCAGAGAAGTTCTGCACATATAGAGAAAGTCTATTGGAGCTGACCTTCATTATGTGGCTCTGATGGGATAATTTCACCTTAATGTATAACTGCCAAATTTACTTAAATGTTCAAAGAGCAGTCTGAGTTAAGTCCCTGTTTCCTAGATATGTTCAGATAATCTTATATTTGGTTTCTTGTTGTCCCCATTAGTGTTTTATTCAGAGGATAAATTCACTGTTCTTTAACCTTCTCCGATGCTCTGCGCTCAGATTCAGAATGCTGTACTCCAGCCTGCTCCAACTTGCCCTCACCAACCCCCAGTATTGGTGCAGAATTCAGCACACAAGCAACATGTCAGGTACTATATGTGCAGCACCTGAGTGTCTAAAGCCACAACCAGCAAAAATATGTGAACAGCTAGCCAACTGGAGTTTGTCCGGATGGAGTAAATTGCAGGATCTGGAGCCTAAGCGACTGGTGAGCTATCAAACACTTTTCATGAACATTTTCATTTGGTTGAAAACCCAAATCTTTAGGTTGAAAACCCAAACCCTGTCTTAATTTACCTAATCTTGCAATTCTGCACAAGAGGGTGCATGATGCTATTAAATTAACTGCTCTAGTTCACTTTATTATAGCTATCAAAGGACTGTTCCATATTGATGTTAAACCAAGAAAGAGGGAAACATTTAATTTTAGTCATTTTTATTGTGAATTAATTAGTTATTTTTGTAATCTCATATTTATAATCAAGCTTTGAAGGTACCTCTCTTGTTTTATAGGTTGTTTCTCATTCACAGCCCCATCCAGGATAGAACAGCTCACCTTTGCTTCTTAGTCCTATGGCCCAAAATTGAACTGTTAAATCCCAGGACACCCTATAATGCAAAAGTAGTACCATCAGGGAACCATATAAATTAACTTTAACAACCTGAACATCAATATGGCTTTGATTAATATTTTCAAATAGTTGAGATTCATAATGTGTAAAGTTGGGCCAAGACTGTATGTGTCACATATATTTGGCAGAAATGGCCAAATTTTCAAAGGTGTCCTCAAATGTATCCACAAGTTTTGTGGATATAAACAGGTGTGTGTCTAAAGCCTGCATGTGCACTCACAAATCAGGTAGACAGAAAGTTAAAAGAGAAAAAGGAAGAAAAAAAACCTAAGGGACTATAGTAATGAGGGACACATAAGAACCTAGATACGTAAACAGAAAGGAGTGAAAAAAATGTAGAGAAGGAAAAGTTATTCAAGGCCTTAGCTGTGAGGAAAAGATGTCTGAACTTGATGAGGAAGGTAAATATATACCAGAGCAAGGCTTGGTTTTCTCTAGCACTTTTCATCCACGTATTTTGTTAATAAAATGGTATAGAGCAATAACATTGTGTAAATGTTATATAGATTGCCCTCTTAACTATCAGCTCAGCCGGTCAGATGCAGTTTAGCTGTGATCACCCTGCATGGATAAAACTATTTCTTCACAATGTCCACAGTGGATTTTGGAGCTATATTTTCTATACATCTGGCATCAAGTAAATGGGAAATAGGTGAATTGTTATTTATACATAGGACATCCCAGACATGAACAAACATCTTGCCTGCAATGCACATGCCATCTCACATAAGAAAGGACTAATATACTCAACTAAATATTCATGGCCCTGCGCAACTATACTCTTGCCTACATCTTTGTTCTCTTGCCTCTTACTCTGTCTTTTGCTGCCTATGCAAATATGATTAAAACAGGGCCTCCCTCAGCCAACGTGGCGTTATGATGCCTGGATTGCTTCAGACAAATACCAGAGATAAATAGGGAACCTCAGCTGGTTCTCTTCTTAGCTTCATCCCTTTTCCTTCAGATTCGTCCTCCCTGACACACACTTCCAGGTTCAGTTCCCAAATCTACATAATACGCCCCGGTATTTGTTCGTTATGGAAAAATGAATTAATTCTAAACAGCTGGCCTACCCCTGCTCCTTTGACATCCTTGTGCTCAGGACAGGCAATTAGAATCATAGAATATCAGGGTTGGAAGGGACCTCAGGAGGTCATCTAGTCCAACTCCCTGATCAAAGCAGGACCAGTCCCCAACTAAATCATCCCAGCCAGGGCTTTGTCAAGCCTGACCTTAAAAACCTCTAAGGAAGGAGATTCCACCACCTCCCTAGGTAACCCATTCCAGTGCTTCACCACCCTCCTAGTGAAAACGTTTTTCCTAATATCCAACCTAAGCCTCCCCCCCTGCAACTTGAGACCATTACTTCTTGTTCTGTCATCTGCTACCACTGAGAACATGCTAGATCCATCCTCTCTGGAACCCCCTTTCAGGTAGTTGAAAGCAGCTATCAAATCTCCCCTCATTCTCCTCTTCTGCAGACTAAACAATCCCAGTTCCCTCAGCCTCTCCTCATAAATCATGTGCTCCAGCCCCCTAATGATTTTTGTTGCCCTCCACTGGACTCTTTCCAATTTTTCCACATCCTTCTTGTAGTGTGGTGCCCAAAACTGGACACAGTACTCCAGATGAGACCGCACCAATGTCGAATAGAGGAGAATGATCACGTCCCTCGATTTGCTGGCAATGCCCCTACTTATACAGCCCAAAATGCCGTTAGCCTTCTTGGCAACAAGAGCACACTGTTGACTCATATCTAGCTTCTCGTCCACTGTAACCCCTAGGTCCTTTTCTGCAGAACTGCTGCCTAGCCACTCGGTGACTAGTCTGTAGCAGTGCATGGGATTCTTCCGTCCAAAGTGCAGGACTCTGCACTTGTCCTTGTTGAACCTCATCAGATTTCTTTTGGCCCAATCCTCTAATTTGTCTAGGTCCCTCTGTATCCTATCCCTACCCTCCAGCATATCTACCACTCCTCCCAGTTTAGTGTCATCTGCAAACTTGCTGAGGGTGCAGTCCACACCATCCTCCAGATCATTAATGAAAGTATTGAACAAAACCAGCCCCAGGACCGATCCTTGGGACACTCCGCTTGATACCGGCTGCCAACTAGACATGGAGCCATTGATCATTACCCGTTGAGCCCGACTTTTTAATCCACCTTATAGTCGATTCATCCAGCCCATACTTCTTTAACTTGCCGGCAAGAATACTGTGGGAGACTGTATCAAAAGCTTTGCTAAAGTCAAGGAATAACACGTCCACTGCTTTCCCCTCATCCACAGAGCCAATTATCTCGTCATAGAAGGCAATTAGGTTAGTCAGGCAGGACTTGCCCTTGTTGAATCCATGCTGATTGTTTCTGATCACTTTCCTCTCCTCTAAGAGCTTCAGAATTGATTCCTTGAGGACCTGCTCCATGATTTTTCCAGGGACTGAGGTGAGGCTGACTGGCCTGTAGTTCCCCGGATCCTCCTCCTTCCCTTTTTTAAAGATGGGCACTACACTAGCCTTTTTCCAGTCATCCGGGACCTCCCCCGATCGCCATGAGTTTTCAAAGATAATGGCCAATGGCTCTGCAATCACATCCGCCAACTCCTTTAGCACCCTCGGATGCAGCGCATCCGGCCCCATGGATTTGTGCTCATCCAGCTTTTCTAAATAGTCCCGAACCACTTCCTTCTCCACAGAGGGCTGGTCAACGCCTCCCCATGCTGTGCTGCCCAGTGCAGCAGTCTGGGAGCTGACCTTGTTTGTAAAGACAGAGGCAAAAAAAGAATTGAGTACATTAGCTTTTTCCACATCCTCTGTCACTAGGTTGCCTACCTCATTCAGTAAGGGTCCCACACATTCCTTGATTTTCTTCTTGTTGCTAACATACCTGAAGAAACCCTTCTGGTTACTCTTAACATCTCTTGCTAGCTGCAACTCCAAGTGTGATTTGGCCTTCCTGATTTTACTGCTGCATGCCTGAGCAATATTTTTAGACTCCTCCCTGGTCATTTGTCCAAGCTTCCACTTCTTGTAAGCATCTTTTTTGTTTAAGATCAGCAAGGATTTCACGGTTAAGCCAAGCTGGTCACCTGCCATATTTACTATTCTTTCTATACATCGGGATGGTTTGTTCCTGCAACCGCAATAAGGATTCTTTAAAATACAGCCAGCTCTCCTGGACTCCTTTCCCCCTCATGTTATTGTCCCAGGGGATCCTGCCCATCAGTTCCCTGAGGGAGTCAAAGTCTGCTTTTCTGAAGTCCAGGGTCTGTATTCTGCTGCTCTCCTTTCTTCCTTGTGTCAGGATCCTGAACTTGACCATCTCATGGTCACTGCCTCCCACGTTCCCATCCACTTTTGCTTCCCCTACTAATTCTTCCCTGTTTGTGAGCAGCAGGTCAAGAAGAGCTCTGCCCCCAGTTGGTTTCTCCAGCACTTGCACCAGGAAATTGTCCCCTACACTTTCCAAAACTTCCTGGATTGTCTGTGCACCTCTGTATTGCTCTCCCTGGAGATATCAGGATGATTGAAATCTCTCATGAGAACCAGGGCCTGTGATCTAGTAACTTCTGTTAGTTGCCAGAAGAAAGCCTCGTCGTCCTCATCCCCCTGGTCTGGTGGTCTATAGCAGATTCCCACCATGACATCCCCCTTGTTGCTCACACTTCTAAACTTAATCCAGAGACTCTCAGGTTTTTCTGCAGTTTCATACTGGAGTTCTGAGCAGTCATACTGCTCTCTTACATACAGTGCAACCCCCCCACCTTTTCTGCCCTGCCTGTCCTTCCTGAACAGTTTATATCCATCCATGACAGTACTCCAGTCATATGAGTTATCCCACCAAGTCTCTGTTATTCCAATCACATCATAATTCATTGACTGTGCCAGGACTTCCAGTTCTCCCTGCCTGTTTCCCAGGCTTCTTGTATTTGTGCTTCTTCTAGCTCAGTGGTTCTCAACCTGTTTGTCATTGTGGGCTGTATATGTGGCCCACAATGTGTTATGTGGGCTGCATCCAATACTACCTGTATGGCCCTGAGGATGTCACATGGGCCACAGCTGTGTGCTGATTGGGCCACAGGGTGAGAACTACTGCTCTAGCTGGATGGAGGGAGACAGCTAACCCTTTTCCTGCTGAACTCTGGATGATGGGGCAAATTTAGCACAGGGACAGAGAGGAGGCAGCTTGTGCTTTTCTTATTCAGAGACAGCTAGTTGCTTGGTTTGCCTCCAGCGGCAAAGATGCCCTAGCTCAGGGGTACGCAACCTATGGCACACGTGCCGAAGGCGGCACGCAAGCTGATTTTCAGTGGCACTCTCACTGCCCAGGTCCTGGCCACGGGTCCGGGGGGGCTCTGCATTTTAATTTAGTTTTAAATGAAGCTTCTTGAACATTTTAAAAACCTTATTTACTTTAGATACAACAATAGTTTAGTTATATATTATAGACTTACAGAAAGAGACCTTCTAAAAACATTAAAATGTATTACTGGCACGCGAAACCTTTAATTAGAGTGAATAAATGAAGACTCGGCACACCACTTCTGAAAGGTTGCTGACCCCTGCTAGCTTTTGCTCTTGTTGCAATGGATGCAAAATCCCTGGGGTGCAAGACTGTTCTTGCCACACCTTCCCAAGCTCCTATTTGTATTACTCCCATTTAAAGAGGAGAAAATGGAATGAGAGAATGCATATGGGCAGGCCATGCGAAGAGTGTACCTGAGAGAGCTAAGAGAATATGTTTAGCTGTTGAACTAAAAAGATGCAACTCTTTCACTACTTTTGCAAGACATTACTTGGGCTTTATTCTGCTTACAGCCTAGTGCTCCATGTCAAAGTAAAGTTATGGAGATGTTTCCTGTTTGGTTTTGCTACTTCCATCTTCTTTTTCTCATGCACTAGAGGAGTGGTAAATTCACATTGCTTTTTGTCATTTCTCTAAAGCAAATGAATATGAATTCAAATATAGACTACAAAAACAGCACAAGCTGACTAAATGCCAAGAGTCCTGAGCAATGAAATTAATCAAAACAGTATGATTCACTGCTTGGTATTCAATACCACATCAGCTTCAAGCACATTATTATACTCATATAAAGGAACAACAAAGTAGTAGGGAAAAGGTTTTTAATTCTTCTATTTTTAACAAATAAAGCTCAACCTCATTGAACATGAATGAATGAATTCAAAATGAATCTCAAATCCTATTGGTATTAGGCTGAAAGCCAGCAGATCATGTTCTTTCTTCCAAACTGGAGCGACTAGCAGTCTGGCTTTTGAAAGTGGCAGCCCTTTTGAAAGTGCAGAGTCTTGAGAAAACCCAGCTGCTAGTTCCATAAAGGGGCTTTTCTGAAAAACATGAGCTATTAGATGAGTGAGGAGAGAAGCAGGGTGGTGGTACTGGAAAAGCCATAACAGCTTTTTCAAAACTGTAAGTACAAGTGGCAATAGCGGTTGAACATACAAAGGATTCAAGGGAATGTTGTGACCTTGCAACAGCCTCCAATACTTTGCTGATGACAGGCTCATCAGTGATCGACTGGGGAATTTTTGAGGTGAGAGAGGCCATTATTCATTACAGTGCTGAAAACAGTGTCTCCCAGTTCCTAAGATTAACAACAAGACCTGAGCAAATAGTGCAAAAAATTATTCACAAATCATTCAAATTTCAAAACAAATTCATGTTGTCATAGTTGATGCCTGATGAAGAGTCAGAAGCATGAGAATCTGTGCATCCAAGAGCAGAAGATAGAAATGCCAGGAGCTGGAGAGTCACCAGGGGGCAGCAAGAGAGTCTGCCAGGTGGGGAAACTGAGGCAGGGTCAGGGTCCAGTAAAGGCTCAGATAAAACCCTGTCACAGTTACTTTTATGTCTAATCAGAACAGCTCAGCCTTCCAATTACAAACATCCAATACCCAAAGCAATACTCAAAATGAAGAGTTTGTGGGCAGTTCACAGAAGAGTCAAAAAAACAATAACTGAACAATTTTGACCAATAAACATGGACAGCATGATCTGTTCAGACAACATGGGAACAGAAAAAAAAGGTTTATTTTTTTTGCTGTGAATAGTTCACACAGCTCTAGTATCAGGTTTATGCAGTTGAGACCAGCTGGTGATTTGGATAGTGAATAGCTCTGGTCTGCTGTTTAAACTGATATATATATATATATATATATATATATATATATATATATATATATATATATATATATATATATATATATATATATATAAGAGAGAGAGAGAGAGAGAGAGAGAGAGAGAGAGAAATTCAGGCCAGGCAGCTTAGGTCCTGCTTAGGTTTTAGATTTGTTCCAGACAAGACACTAGCTGTGAATTACTTAAGCCATAATTCACATCTTGTATGTTTGTTTGCTTAATTACATAGTTACATTATCATTTACAGGTAATGAAGTTCTTTAAGTGCTCTTTGCAAATTGAACATGTGACATGAAACAAATAAAAAAGCACAGGTTGGATTTATTTTAATAGCTGCATTGTGGCACATTTAAAAAATACATGTGATATGTGTTGATTGGACATAATCAACAAGATAGGCCTGATTCTGAATTCACCCATTTTACAGTAGTTTAGCTCTATTGACTTCAGTGGAGTTATTCCTGATTTACAATAATATAAGTGGATTCAGAATCAGGCCCAATAAGTGCATTTATCTGAAGTTATCATATGTATGTAGCGTTATGCATTGAAATAAGCACAACTATATTTTTTTTATTGAGTGAAACTCCAAATATAGGCACCCACATGTGTAAGTGATGCCATATTATACAATTGATTCTTATTAGTAGTAAGTTATAAAAATACTGGACATTGTTAAACAAAAACCTAAGCAACAGACTTGCTTAAAAGTTAAATATGCAACACCAGTAACTTCCCATCTGCAAAGTCCCTACGACTGAACTATTAAGCCTTTGAATTCCTCAAATGAACGAAAAACTACGTTCACTGTATTAAAAATGTGCCCGGATACTAACCTTTACATTCAGAAGAGGCATCTCTCAAGCCTTGGCATAGTGCTTGTATTTAATAAACTTTGTCTTCCCAACAATGTACTAATTTGTTCAGATAGTGACATTCTATGTTAAACTATTAAAATTATTTTTAAACCAAAATGTTCTTGGCCAATATTCATTTTAACTTCATCACTTCCTTTGGGAAAATAATTTCTGTAATATTTTTTTAAATAGCTGACTTTCTACTCTACTTGTTAAACCCTTTGCTGTTGCTTTAAACGAATGTTTACCAGAGGTAGCAATACAACTTTAGGATGTGCAGTAAGACGTGTACCGTATTTTAGCAACGTTTGCTTGATTTTTGCTTTTTTCTGACACTATGTAATTGGGGTGTGACAAGCTGGTTGAAAATTTTATACTAAAAGGCTTTGTTGACAGATTTGTTTGTAGATAGAAATTTTCGCCACAATTAAAACATTTTTGGGTTTTCACTGAATTTTTTAAAAACTATTTAATAAACTGAAAATTTTAATTTTTTAAGTAAATGAAAAAATTCACTTCCATTGACAATTTTTGTGCCAGGAACAGGGGCAGTCCTTTTCCAATAAGGTTGAGGTGTGGGTTGGTCACAAAAGGTTTACCCCTTTTACGTGGGAAGGTCCATGTAAATGACTGCTTCTTGGAGCAGCTAGTTCTGGAACCCATAAGAGGAGAGGTAATTCTTGATTTAGTCCTAAGGATCTGGTCCAAGAGGTGAATATAGCTGGACCGTTTGGTAATAGTGACCATAATATAATTAAATGTAACATCCTTGTGGTGGGGAAAACACTACAGCAGCCCAACACTGCAGCATTTAATTTCAGAAAGGGGAACTACACAAAAAAATGAGGAGATTAGTTAAACAGAAATTAAAAGGTACAACACCAAAGTGAAATCCCTGCAAGCTGCATGGAAATTTTTTAAAGACATCATAATAGAGGCTCAACTTAAATGCATACCCCAAATTAAAAAAACATAGAACCAAAAATGTGCTACCGTGGCTAAACAACAAAGTAAAAGAAGCAGTGAGAGGCAAAAAGGCATCCTTTAAAAAGTGGAAGTTAAATCCTAGTGAGGAAAATTGAATGGAGCATAAACCCTGGCAAATAAAATGTAAAAATATAATTAGGAAGGCCAAAAAAGAATTTGAAAAACAGCTAGCCAAAGATTCAAAAAGTAATAGCAATTCTTTTTTTTTAAAAGAACACTCAAAGACAATAAGGCCATTGAGGAGAAACTAAATGAATTCTTTGCATCGGTCTTCATGGCTGAGGATGTAAAGGAGATTCCCAAACCTGAGCCATTCTTTTTAGGTGACAAACCGGAGGAACTGTCGCAGATTGAGGTGTCATTAGAGGAGGTTTTGGAACAAATTGATAAACTACACAGTAATAAATCACCAGGACCAGATGGTATTTACCTAAGAGTGCTGAAGGAACTCAAATGTGAAATTGCACGACTACTAACTGTAGTCTGTAACCTATCATTTAAATCGGCTCCTGTACTAAATGACTGGAGGACAGCTGATGTGACGCCAATTTGTAAAAAGGGCTCCAGAGGTGATCCCAGCAATTACAGGCCAGTTAGCCTGACTTCAGTACCAGACAAACTGATTGAAACTATAGTAAAGAACTAAATTGTCAGACACATAGATTAACAATTTGTTGAGGAAGAGTCAACGTGGTTTTTGTAAAGGGAAATCATGCCTCACCAATCTATTAGAATTTTTTGAGGGGGTCAACAAGCATATGGACAAGGGGGATCCAGTGGATATAGTGTACTTAGATTTTCAGAAAGCCTTTGACAAGATCCCTCACCAAAGGCTCTTAAGCAAAGTAAGCTGTCATGGGATAAGAGGGAAGGTCCTCTGATGAATTGGTAACTGGTTAAAAGATAGGAAACCAAGGGTAGGAATAAATGGTCAGTTTTCAGAATGGAGAGAGGTGTATATAAATAGTGGTGTCCCCCAGGGGTCTGTACTGGGACCAGTTCTATTCAACATATGCATAACTGATCTGGAAAAAGGGGTAGACAGTGAGGTGGCAAAATTTGCAGATGATACAAAACTGCTCAAGATAGTTAAGTCCCAGGCAGACTGCGAAGAGCTACAAAAGGCTCTCTCAAAACTGGGTCACTGAGCAACAAAATGGCATATGAAATTCAATGTTGATAAATGCAAAGTAATGCACATTGGATAACATAATCCCAATTAAACATATAAAATGATGGGCTCTAAATTAACTGTTACCACTCAAGAAAGAGATCTTGGAGTCATGGATAGTTCTCTGAAAACATCCACTCAATGTGCAGCAGCAGTCAAAAAAGCAAAGAGAATGTTGGGAATCATTAAAAAAGGGATAGATAATAAGACAGAAAATATCATATTGCCTCTATATTAATCCATGGTACACCCACATCTTGAATACTGCGTGCAGATGTGGTCGCCCCATCTCAAAAAAGATATATTGGAATTGGAAAAGGTTCAGAAAAGGGCAACAAAAATGATTAGGAGTATGGAACGGCTGCCATATGAGGAGAGATTAATAAGACTGGGACTTTTCAACTTGGAAAAGAGATGACTAAGGGGAGATATGATAGAGGTCTATAAAATCATGACTGGTGTGGAAAAAGTAAATAAGGAAGTGTTATTTACTCCTTCTCATAACACAAGAGCTAGGGGTCACCAAATTAAATTAATAGGCAGCAGGTTTAAAACAAACAAAAGGAAGTTATTTCTTCACCCAATGCACAGTCAGTCTGTGGAATTCCTTGCCAGAGGATGTTGTAAAGGCCAATGAGGTTGACATATATAGCCAAATATAGTGCTCTTTCTTGTACAAGAGAACAGGAAATACTCCACAGGTCACTCTTACGGTGTGCCTGTCCCAAAAGTGCCTCCCCATTCTACCACATGGTATGTCTGCACTGCAATTGAAGGTGTGATTGTAGCTCATTTTGGCACACCCATACTAGCCTTAATCTAGCTACCATGGCTAAAAACAGAAGTGAAGACGCAGCAGCATGGACTGCAGCATGGACTAGCAAGGCGAGTATTTGCCTGGGGTTCTGGGGAGGCTTGTGCAACCTGAACCAGAGTCTGTGTTGCCATGTTTTCACGGCTATCTTTAGCCACACTAGCCAGGGTATATATTTCTGTCCCTAGTGTAAGACCTAAAGATTACAAACTGGAAGGGTGCCTGAAGAGATCACTGGGGCACTGACTTCTCTCTTACAGTATGTCTACGCTGCAGTTGAAGGTGTGATTGCAGCTTGGGTGAAGTATACCCAAGTATTAATCCTAGCTAGCACAGCTAATGATAACAGTGAAGACATGGGTAAGGTTGTGCAAGCGTGTCCAGGACCCCAGATACATAGTTGTGTTGCTAACCCATCCATGCTGTTGGGTCTTCACTTCTTTTTTAGCCCTGCCAGCTAGAGCTATGCCTACTTGAGGTACAATTGCACCTTTTATTGCAGTGTAGACATGCACTAAGAGATGGAGTCAGTGCACCAGTACTCTCTTCAGGCACTCTTCCTCCATTCTTCAGGAAACAGAAACCATGTAACTTAGTGGCCAATCACCCAGCTTTAATAGCAAACTCTGAAAATCAATAATTTGAAGCCAAGTACCAGAGGGGTAGCTGTATTAATCTGTAACCACAAAAACAATGAGGAGTCCGGTGGCAACTTAAAGACTAACAGATTTATTTGGGCATAATCTTTCCTGGGTAAAAAAACCACATTTCTTCAGATGCGTGGAGTGAAAAAAAGATGCACCTGAAGAAGTGGGGTATTTTATCCACAAAAGCTTATGCCCAAATAAATCTGTTAGTCTTTAAGGTGCCACCGGACTCCTAATAATTTGAAGGAGAACTTGTTATGAACACTTCATAAATAAAATGTGCAGAGAAGGATTAACTGTTCTTCTTCTTCTCGTGTCCTTGTCACAAATTAGATATTTTCCCAGCAATGGTTGTTGATCAGCTGTTGATCAACTATAAATAAGACACAGATTTTGTCATGGTTATTTTTAGTAAAGGTCACGGACAATAAACAAAAATTCATGGAAGCCGTGACCTGTCTGTGACTTTTGCTGCTGCGGCTCCATGGTTTCTCCCGCCACCATGGTGGCTGGGAGCTTCAGGGTTCCCCTCTCTGCCCGCGGCAGCTGGGAGCTGCAGGGTGACCATATTTCCTAAAGAGAAAATGGGACACCCCCAGCCGCTTGCCCAAGGTCTCCCCCTACCCCCCCCCCCCCCGCACAAGGCTGTTGCCTGTCACTGGAACCTTGAGGAGGGCCCCCTCAGGAGTCTGTCACCTGTCGCTGGAATCTTGCACGGGGGCCCCGGTTGCTGCTGTCGCCGGAATCCTGCCAGGGCCCCGCTGGCTGCCAGCTCCAGAGTTCCGCAGCCCCTGGGGCTGAAGCAGAAAATGTCGTGGACGTCTCTGGAAATCATTGATTCCGTGACTGCCATGCCCTCTGTGACATAAACGTAGCCTTGACTATAAATAATCAAACAAATTCATGCTTATGAGTAAGGTTAAGATTTTGTCACTGTTATTTTCAGTAAAAGTCACGGACAGGTCGCAGAAAATAAACAAAAATTCATGGAAACCTGCGACCTGTCCGTGACTTTTACTAAAAATAAGGGGGGGGGGCTGACTGAAGCCAAAGGGGGGGGGGGGAGAGCCCACCCCCACTGTGTGGGAGTGTGTCCAGCATGCTCCAGGGTCCTTGCCACAGCTCCAGTGGCTCAGAGCTCTGGGGTCCCCTCATCGCCCGCAGTGGCTGATGGCTCCAGGTTCCCCCCGCCACGTAGGAGCTGAAGCGGAAAATGTCACAGAGGTTTCTGAAAGTCACAAAATCCATGTGGACAAAAAAGGGCTAAATAAGAATACATTTTCCTATATGGGGTGGATCTGTCTGTTCATAGCAGTAACAGCTGGTGGTGAATGTCATTTAGTTCAGTCTTTCACATATGTCTACATCTATGCACTTGATCTCCTCTAGAGCATTCTGCTTCTTTCCACTGAACAAGACAAGGCAACAATCTTTTCAAGGTGTCACAGACTTGTTGGTTTAGTAAAGGAACAAAAAGATCCAGCACTCTTTGCTTAAAACAACTATTCAAAGAAACCGAAAACATAATTTGAAAGGAAAGTAACTCCCTGCATGCTCTTTGATGAAAGACAGGATAGAGTCAACCCTATATATTTCCAAATAAACTGTCCAAGGATATTTACCTTTATAAACTTTAATTTATGGCTGTTTTAGCAGTGAAAGTGTGCTGGATCTTTCTGTTCTGCTAGTGGTTTAATAAATGGCCCTCCTAACATCGGAACTTCATTTATTAACTTTAATGACTATATCTATGGAGTTGCAATTAGAGTCATCTCTTCCTGCTTATTGCCTTTAAAAATGCACTAGGTGATTCAGTTGAAAATAAATTCTGGAACCCAGAATAGGAAAAAAGAAAATAATTTGTGAATTTGACAATACTAGTACAAATGGACCAGGGAAAGTACTGGAGGGGACTCTAGTGTTGTCCATTTACTGGGCTTGATCCACCCCTGCTCCAATGGGGCAGCTACATCAGCAGTGGCATTAATTCAGGATTAAGGTAGGTAGTTGTAACAGGTTGCACCAGGTAAGCTGTTTTAATGATCTGAGGGACTCTACAGGAGTACCACCACCATAGTCTCTGGGGATGCATTTAATCTTCATATCTTTAAGATGTTTTGTCCCTGCACTTTCCTGCATGACTGGCTCCTCCTACATCCTGGGCTGTTCTTCGACTTTGGGCCCTTCTCAACATCCATACGAGCACTGTGAATTATGCTTAGAATTTCTGATCTCACATTGTGTAGTATTATGACAAGGTGTCCTTTGTTCAGAATCCCATTATATGTAACAATTTCACCTCTATAGTACCAATATGTTTTATTATTTGGTGGTGCCTGGGCTGTTTCTGTTGGCCATCTATCTATCTAGTATTATGCTCTCTCCATCTGAAGCACTGAGTAATCTTGTACTCATTTGAATGTTAGGTTTTGTTTCAGTAATGGGTAGTACTTGAATTAGACATACTGGTACTTCAAACTCCTTTTCCTACAGCTCTTTGCTTTTACTATTTATAAGTATTCTTGAGCATATTCACTAGAAGCTCCAACATGAAATTCACCTTTGTTCATTTTTTTCCAGTGTCACAAACCTATCTGTTGTAGAGCCTTGTTTTGCAAATTTATAAAGTGGCTCAAAAACAACTATTTCTGTATCAGAGTATAGTCCTCCAGCTATATGTCCATAAGCATATGTATTTTGATTTGGTATTTCTTTGCAATTTGTACTGACAGTGAATGGTTGCTTTTATTGAATGCTGTCGCTGTACCTCCTGTGTGGGAAATCTTTGCATTGTGTTGTAATTGCCTTCACATATATTGCAGATAAATATGGTGTTTGCCCCATATTTACTTTTGTGTTGTGCCTTAGAATGCATTTTTAATTATATGCACTTCCTTTTTGTCACTGCTCACTAATACTTCAATTTGGGAACGACACTTTTCACCAGCCCAGCAAATATCAACGGTCATGTGCAAAATGAAGTCTCTCCCTCACACAATAACATTACTTTGACTTAGTTATCAACTCTACTACAGGTAATTTGGTCTCTAATTAATCCATCTGTATGCTGGATCCATACCACCAAAGGATTCTCCTTGGTCCATGGCCAGACACATCAGCTCTTTGGCCAGAAACTGCAAGCAACGCAGTTCAAAGTGAACACATGGCACCTCGTCAGAGATCTGATGCCTATCTTAATTTGGCAAAGCCCCAATATGTAGTACAATGGCCCTGCTTCCTAAAGGGAAATGTTGCCACTAACTTTCATAGAAGCAGGATTTGGCTCAATGTGTAACAAAAACTCAGAATAAAGGGTACAGATGAAAGAATAATGCAAAGAAGCTTAAAATAATGTTGGATAATTTCTTTTGCTTTAAAGGGGAGGGGAAAGACCCTATTTGGACACAGACTGGCTAACCTAGTGAGGAGGGCTTTAAACTAGGTTCGACGGGGACAGGTGAGCAAAGCCCGCAGGTAAGTGGGGAACATGAAGACCTGGGAGATGGGTCGGAAACGAGAGGGAGTGTGGGCTATATTGGCAGAGAGAAAGGAGGGTCAGGACAAAACTGGGAGGAAAGATCAAACCAGTATCTTAGATGCCTATATACAAATGCGAGAAGTATGGGTAATAAGCAGGAAGAACTGGAAGTGCTAATAAATAAATACAACTATGACATTGTTGGCATAACTGAAACTTGGTGGGATAATACACATGATTGGAATGTTGGTGTGGATGGATACAGCTTGCTCAGGAAGGATAGACAGGGGGAAAAGGGAGGAGGTGTTGCCTTATATACTAAAAATGTACACACTTGGACTGAGGTAGAGATGGACATAGGAGATGGAAGTGTTGAGAGTCTCTGGGTTAGACTAAAAGGGGTAAAAAACAAGGGTGATGTCATGCTAGGAGTCTACTACAGGCCACCTAACCAGGTGGAAGAGGTGGATGAGGCTTTTTTTAAACAACTAACAAAATCATCCAAAGCCCAAGATTTGGTGGTGATGGGGGACTTCAACTATCCAGATATAGGTTGGGAAAAATAACACAGTGGGGCACAGACTATCCAACAAATTCTTGGACTGCATTGCAGACAACTTTTTATTTCAGAAGGTTGAAAAAGCTACTAGGGGGGAAGCTGTTCTAGACTTGATTTTAACAAATAGGGAGGAACTCGTTGAGAATTTGAAAGTAGAAGGCAGCTTGGGTGAAAGTGATCATGAAATCATAGAGTTTGCAATTCTAAGGAAGGGTAGAAGGGAGAACAGCAAAATAGAGACAATGGATTTCAGGAAGGCGGATTTTGGTAAGCTCAGAGAGCTGATAGGTAAGGTCCCATGGGAATCAAGACTGAGGGGAAAAACAACTGAGGAGAGTTGGCAGTTTTTCAAAGGGACACTATTAAGGGCCCAAAAGCAAGCTATTCCGCTGGTTAGGAAAGATAGAAAATGTGGCAAAAGACCACCTTGGCTTAACCACGAGATCTTGCATGATCTAAAAAATAAAAAGGAGTCATATAAAAAATGGAAACTAGGACAGATTACAAAGGATGAATATAGGCAAACAACACAGGAATGCAGGGGCAAGATTAGAAAGGCAAAGGCACAAAATGAGCTCAAACTAGCTACAGGAATAAAGGGAAACAAGAAGACTTTTTATCAATACATTAGAAGCAAGAGGAAGACCAAAGACAGGGTAGGCCCACTGCTTAGTGAAGAGGGAGAAACAGTAACAGGAAACTTGGAAATGGCAGAGATGCTTTATTACTTCTTTGTTTCGGTCTTCACCGAGAAGTCTGAAGGAATGCCTAACATAGTGAATGCTAATGGGAAGGGGGTAGGTTTAGCAGATAAAATAAAAAAACGAACAAGTTAAAAATCACTTAGAAAAGTTAGATGCCTGCAAGTCACCAGGGCCTGATGAAATGTATCCTAGAATACTCAAGGAGCTAATAGAGGAGGTATCTGAGCCTCTAGCTATTATCTTTGGAAAATCATGGGAGACGGGAGAGATTCCAGAAGACTGGAAAAGGGCAAATATAGTGCCCATCTATAAAAAGGGAAATAAAAACAACCCAGGAAACTACAGACCAGTTAGTTTAACTTCTGTGCCAGGGAAGATAATGGAGCAAGTAATTAAGGAAATCATCTGCAAACACTTGGAAGGTGGTAAGGTGATAGGGAACAGCCAGCATGGATTTGTAAAGAACAAATCATGTCAAACCAATCTGATAGCTTTCTTCGATAGGATAACGAGTCTTGTGGATAAGGGAGAAGCTGTGGATGTGGTATACCTAGACTTTAGTAAGGCATTTGATACGGTCTCGCATGATATTCTTATCGATAAACTAGGCAAATACAATTTAGATGGGGCTACTATAAGGTGGGTGCATAACTGGCTGGATAACCGTACTCAGAGAGTTGTTGTTAATGGTTCCCAATCCTGCTGGAAAGGCATAACGAGTGGGGTTCCGCAGGGGTCTGTTTTGGGACCGGCTCTGTTCAATATCTTCATTAACGACTTAGATATTGGCATAGAAAGTACGCTTATTAAGTTTGCGGATGATACCAAACTGGGAGGGATTGCAACTGCTTTGGAGGACAGGGTCATAATTCAAAATGATCTGGACAAATTGGAGAAATGGTCTGAGTTAAACAGGATGAAGTTTAACAAAGACAAATGCAAAGTGCTCCACTTAGGAAGAAAAAAATCAGTTTCACACATACAGAATGGGAAGAGACATCTAGGAAGGAGTACGGCAGAAAGGGATCTAGGGGTTATAGTGGACCACAAGCTAAATATGAGTCAACAGTGTGATGCTGTTGCAAAAAAAGCAAACATGATTCTGGGATGTATTAACAGGTGTGTTGTGAGCAAGACACGAGAAGTCATTCTTCCGCTCTACTCTGCTCTGGTTAGGCCTCAGCTGGAGTATTGTGTCCAGTTCTGGGCACCGCATTTCAAGAAAGATGTGGAGAAATTGGAAAGGGTCCAGAGAAGAGCAACAAGAATGATTAAAGGTCTTGAGAACATGACCTATGAAGGAAGGCTGAAAGAATTGGGTTTGTTTAGTTTGGAAAAGAGAAGACTGAGAGGGGACATGATAGCAGTTTTCAGGTATCTAAAAGGGTGTCATAAGGAGGAGGGAGAAAACTTGTTCACCTTAGCCTCTAAGGATCGAACAAGAAGCAATGGGCTTAAACTGCAGCAAGGGAGGTCTAGGTTGGACATTAGGAAAAAGTTCCTAACTGTCAAGGTGGTTAAACACTGGAATAAATTGCCTAGGGAGGTTGTGGAATCTCCATCTCTGGAGATATTTAAGAGTAGACATTTATCTAACCTATCAGGGATGGTCTAGACAGTATTTGGTCCTGCCATGTGGGCAGGGGACTGGACTCGATGACCTCTCGAGGTCCCTTCCAGTCCTAGAATCTATGAATCTATGAAAACATGCTCTATTATCTCTGCCTTATGAAACAGAATTTCTAATGAAATGTTTTACTACCTTTGCTTTCAATTACTTCTGATTTACACTGTTTTGAGCTCAATATCAGGTCTGCAGCAGCGAGTGTAAATTACCACCAGAGGTTTGTTTGGGATAATGATTAGAATTAAGTCTAAACAAGGGACACCTTCTACTTCAAGCCTTCCCTCCCTCCCACTTCTAATCTTTCCTTCCCATCCAATCCCAGTCCAGTTTCTCTCCCCCTCTTCCCCAGTCCCACCAGTCACCTTGTCCCAATCTACTCCGTTCCTCCCGCCTGGTCTAGCTTTTGTACACTGTGTACTCCAGTCAGATGGCTTCCTCCTCCTCCTCCATGCTGCCTGGGTGCCAGTGGGGGACGGGGGTCATTGACAGCAGAGGAGAGACAGGCTTTCAGTACCAGTGCCTGGTTTGGTTTCACCCATACCCAGTCACTCTGTGGAGATGGCTGTATATGCAGCCAACTCACTGACAGGAGCTGAGAGAAGATGGAACATGTGCTGTAACTTTGTGGGGATGGTGCATGCACAGTCTCGTCAGCACTGGGAGTTGTGAGACTCAAGCATGCTCAGTGAGGACAAAATTCTTCAGAGAATTTTTTAAAGGCTTATAACATGGTCAAATTTGGGTGAGTTTTCATAGGGACAGCAAAAGGCACATTCCTGACACAAAGGCCAGCCCTTGCCAAATTTCAAATCCCTTCTATAAAGCATGGCAGTGCTGGAGCTGTTCAAAGAAAAGATCACCAGAATTTAGCACTGACAAAACAAAATTTTCCCCTATCCTCATTCTTGGAAACTGTTGAACCATTTTGGCTGAAAAATTTCCAAAAATCCAGCCTGAGGCAGACACCTGGCATGGAAAATTTCAGCCCAAATAGTTAAAGTTTGGCAAAGAGCAGCTGAAAACAGGATCTTCTAATGGGAAGTATCGGGCAACCTAAATAACAGTCAGCACTACCAGCCTCACCTAGAACACTATTTCAGGCACACCGGCAGGAATATATTCACACACAAACAGTGGCTTTTCAAGTGCTTTGATTTGCCATTGTTTAAACTTTCAAGATCTTTCAATGTGCATTAATTAGCAATAGGGAAATGATAATGTAACAATAACTCAGCAAAGCTGGGATTCATTCTTGATTTGAATCTACTGGTGACACAAAGAAGAAAACTATTTCAGGTTAAATGAAAGCCACGAGAAGCTAACAAAAATATTCTATACAATGATTTTTCCAGCTTTCCCATTTATCTCAACCTTTAGGCCAGTGGAAATATTTATGAATCCAGAAGAGGTTTGACATTTGTAAAAAATCAGCTAAAACAGGTGAATGACACCGGCAAAGCTTATGAACTTTTACACCTCCAGATGACTTGGGAAGGGTACTTGTTACAGTTGCACCTCTGACTATCTGACTAAATGAGCAGCACCTTTGATATAAAGGAACCCGGTCTTAAAAAAAACAGAGGCACAAAGAAATGAGGACAAGTTTCAGGTAAACAAGTTTTCCTTCTTGTTTAGTAGGGGGAAGAAAAGAAAAAAAGGAATAGAAAGAAAAAAGAGGAAAAACAATAAGAGGAGAATGGGGGGCGGGGAGGGGAAGAGAAAGGAAGAGAGGGGACAGAGGAATAGCCTTAAGGTAGGGCAGGTCTTCACTACAGGGGGGGGGGTCGATTTAAGATATGCAAATTCAGCTACGCGAATAGTGTAGCTGAATTCGACGTATCGGAGCCGACTTACCCCGCTGTGAGGACGGCGGCAAAATCGACCTCCGCGGCTCCCAGTCGACGGCGCTTACTCCCACCTCCGCTGGTGGAGTAAGAGCATCGATTCGGGGATTGACTGTCGCGTCCCGACGAGACGCGATAATTCGATCCCCGAGAGATCGATTTCTACCCGCCGATTCAGGCGGGTAGTGTAGACCTAGCCTTAGACATAGAATAGTAACAGGAATGACAAAATGAAGGAAGAGGTAGAGAGTGCATGGAAAGAACCAGGGTTACAACAACAGTAAAAGATAAGTCATTTTCTCCTTCTTTTGAGCTACTATAGTTCATCTTTTTTTTGATAGTTGATATATTAATAGTTTGAGACTATAACTAGTCAAAGACTGTCAAGAGGGAGTGGAGATCTGTAATGGAAATCTAATAAAAAAAGTGAGTCTTAAGGAAGGATTTAAAGGAGGAGAGTGAGGTAGCACAATGAACAGAATTGCGTATGTGTATGCCGTTATCTGTCTGGTGGATAACAATTTGGACAGGTCAGCCAACAGTGATTTTAGCAGGACCAATGCTTCTTGGGGCTTTTTAAGAAACACCGGAGGATCTGGGCCTGGGAGAGGTCTTTAAAAATAGAACAACCCCAAAACAAACTCCTGGATACCTGCACTTACTCTTACTTTCTGGTGGTCCAGATAGTGACTGAACAGACTCTAATTGAACAAAGTACAATTAAGAAAATACTGAAAGTTAAAATAAATTTGGGAGAAATTTAATTATACAGAGAGTAATTCATGTTCAAAACAGAGTACTGAAGGCAGAGACAGAGGCTGCAACTGTGTGGGGGGGGGTGCGGGGGGGAGGAAGTATATTACAATTGTAGACACTTAGAGGGGAAAAACACTACAGAGGACCAAAACAATATAGGTGAATTAATAAACATAGATAGGCCATTTGATCTTCCTTGTAACCAAAATTATGTTCTATGATACACATTAAAAAGACAAGGTGGGTGAGGTAATATCTTTTAATGGACCAACTTTGAAGCTGGTCTCTCTCACCAACAGAAGTTGGTCCAATCAGAGATATTACCTCACCCACCTTGTCTCTCTAATATCCTGGGACCAACATGGCTATTACAAGTCTTCATATATTACCTATTGTGAGTCAATAAATGCCTCAAGTTAATTGACATTATAGTTAGGCTTGAGAGAATTCTATTTTTTATATAATTTTGATGGATGATATTGATTTTTTAAAGATATTTATTGATTTAAATTTTCAGGTCAGACAAATTTTTAATGACAGCAGACATTCAGATTCAAAAAGTTAAAGCTTTCAAACTGTTAAAATACCAATTGTCAACATCACATGTCGAAATATACAAAGGCTAATTATACTACTGTAAGACTTGTAATCATATAAACTATCCTGATTTGCACTTGTATAGTTGTATGTATTAATGTATTGCAATATGAATTAGAAAATTTTCACTTTAGAAGTAAATATATTTTAACTGATAGTAGAAATGATTTAAACAATAATTTGCATAGACATGTCTTGTGTATATTTTTTTAAATTTCTTCCTTGCTGTTTTGAACTTAAAACAATAATGTGGAACAATAATTTGAAGTCTATTTTATTTTTTAATCTTTAAATAAACTAAACTTATTGGATGACTGACCATATAATAAGACTTTATTAAATCATACTTTCCTCACAGACTAGTCAAGATCACATGTTATATACAATTATGCTCTGTATCACTCCAGGAATGATATCACACGAAATCAATACTGAATTTATTGCATAACTAAAGCTCACATGTTATGATGATATAATCTGTAAGGGCCTGAGGAGAGGTGGCATGGTCCAGTGGAAACAGGTGTTTGACTGGTGACTTAGGAGACCTGGGTTCTACTCCTAGCTGTACCACTGAACTATTGGATGGCCTTGGGCATGTCACTTCACCTCAGTGTGCCTCTTCCTGGGCAGATGGGACTTGTCAGCCATGGAAGACAGTCCATCTAGAACAGGGGTCAGCAACCTCTGGCACGCGGCTCGCCAGGGCAAGCACCCTGGTGGGCCAGGCCAGTTTGTTTACCTGCCGTGTCGGCAGGTTTGGCCGATCGCAGCCCCCACTGGCCGCGGTTTGCCGCTCCAGGCCAATGGGGGCGGCGGGAAGCCGCGGCCAGCATATCCCTCAGCCCGCGCCGCTTCCTGCAGCCCCCATCGGCCTGGAGCAGCGAACCGCGGCCAGTGGGGGCCGCGATCGGCCGAACCTGCCGAAGCGGCAGGTAAACAAACTGGCCTGGCCTGCCAGGGTATTTACCCTGGTGAGCCACGTGCCAGAGGTTGCTTACCCCTGATCTAGAAGAATGAAAACTCTGATCTCAAACCAAGAATATCAAGCATGACTAGCTGGTTTGCATAAGTTGTGCCAATCACAGGTGCTATCTGGGTCTTCACAAGTGACACTGGCTAACGGGACAAGGTGAAGACCAAGCAAGTAGTCTGTTAGGGCTTGATCCAAAGCAAGCTGCAGGCAACAGGAGTTTTTCCATTGACATCAATGGGCTTTAGATCCCCGGGCTATATAACCCCAGGAATGATATCACACAATGTCTGTCTTGCAATTCATTTCTTACATACCCTAAACTCCAACTGAAGTCAATGGGAGCTTAGCATATTAAGTAGTATCTTACCCCTAAGTAATCACACTATCTGCAGAAAGGATTGATTTAAATGGAACAACATGAGGAGTAAAGCACAGCTTAATATAAGTGAAGGTGGCAGAATCTAACTCTACTTGATTATGACATTTTAGTATGTCAAGCATTTTGCTAAATCATTTTGTTTACAAAATATTTAAATTTACTTTCAGTGACTATAGACTTCAATAGTAGTTACAATTTTATATAAAAATGTGTATTTATTAAGGAATGGAGAAACTAAGAAGAAAATCTAATATATTGATCAATAAATAGAAAAACATATTCAAAATAGTACAGTACACGTTCTTACTACCGGTTTTACAGTGTTTTCTTATGGCAAGGAGAGAACCAGTTAATTCAGAGGGCTCACACACCCTTTGGATTTATAAATAGTCTAATGTCCCTAAGAAAACTTTTTCCTATTTCCAATTACTTCTAAAGACATGAATAAGGTCACATAAAAGTTGTAATTCTATGGGGGCAGCTTTGCCCAAGTGGGTGTGTAGCAGTTTAAAATAGAATATTCAAATGAAATGAAAAAGCAGCCATTAAAAACAAACTGTGACACAGAGATCACAGAAGATCAGCTGAAAAAACATGATAAAAATTATTAGCATTTCAAGGAAACACTGAAATTAAAATCCATTTTGATCTTTAATGGAAGCCTGTTGACAATGTTGAATATGATGAGTGAGAATTATGGATGTCTAAACAGAAATTTGCCTTTTAAACAATAATAAAAATGTTCAGTGCTAACACAGTGTAGTACATCAGGCTAAGAAACTAAATACATCTAAAATATTGATTACACTGGACTTTTGAAATTAACCTTTATGTTACAGGAGTCTCCATTAAGTATTTACAGCAAGTAAAGATGTACCACTGGAGATATTCATTACAAACACAACCCCTTCCTTCAATACTTAAATACTGTCACTTATTTTTGAATTTCATTCTGTCTAATTCCTGTTAATATAAACCATCAAAAGAATAAGTGCAAAAACATTTGATACAATTCTAGCCCTGTTTGCAGCTAGCTAGACTGATAGTAAATTACGGTATATTATAATGCCAGAAATCCATCAAAGATCATAAGCTGTCACAAAGGATTGTTAAACTAAAGTGCAGAATCGTATGCATATTTATTTTAAAAATCTGTTATTGAAGTTTATCACATATCTGTTTTGCAAAGTACTAAATAATATAAAAATGTTAGGTATACTTACAATTTGTTCCAAAAATAAAGAATATGTAGAACCAGCAGCCAGATGTCATTTCTCTCTCACACAGCAATAGAGTTAATAAAAGTGAGCGTATATGGTCTCCTAAATAGCACTCAAACCACAGTGATTGCTGTATGTTCTGACTGCAACCTTCAGCAGAATACAAAGCAAGCTTCCTTCCCTTTCTTTGCTCCCTCACTTACTCTCCTTGCAGTCTCACTCTCAGCCACTCTCTCTCTCCCCCAGGCAGTGATAGGGGGAAAAGTTTCAGAGAACGTACAGTCTCTTCTTGTTTACACTAAGGATCTTGTTTCTGTGTCCTATGACAGACTAAGGCTGGGGTGGGTGCATTGACAGATATTTGCCCTGATCAAAGCCATTACACAGAATAATCAGTGTTCTAGACAATTATCAATGGAACTAGGGACTTTTTAATATTGTTATTGGGAGAGTATTAAAGGAAAAAAACAGATTGGGAGAGTATTAAAGGAAAATGGGCTCATTTAAATTAATCCCTTCTAAATTAAACATTTGTTACATCTTGGATAAAAGATTAGAGGTTTTTCTGGTAAGGGGAAGGAATATGTATAAAAACAATCTCCTATTAGGAAGTCAATGATTAGCTAAAGTATAGTAATATAAACAGAATTTATTTCCTATAGCACCACATAATTTGCATCTTTACCAATGCTAAACTAAATTACCTGGAAAGGTGAAGAAAACAGTCCCATTCAAACATTTTTAAAGAGGAATTAACATTGCCACAGCTCCTAGAATGTATTTTCCTGCTACAGTCATTGCTTTCTCCTTATTTCACTTCTCTTGTGTTACTGCCCATAACAACATCCATTACAAGAGTCCAAACCCCTTTAGCCATCTCCATCAGTCTTGAAGCACTAAACCTTATAGGTAGACTTAGTTTGTTTCAGTAGTGCTATTCACTCTAAACACCTTCTTGTTCCTCTATCTCGTATACCTGCCTACACTACGGAAAAAAAAGGTGTGGTTCTAAAATGTGATAGCAAACACCTTTAGGCAGGGCAAGTTTTATTTTAACATCTGTTAGCTGGTTGAGGGGAAACTGGAGGGGGGAGTCCAGGGTTCATCCCCACCCCCAAAGCCCAGAAAACTGAATCAAAAAGACTTTCATATTTCCCAGTTTAAAAAAATTTCAGAGCTGACACACCTCAGGGAGCCCTAGAATATAATTGGTAACTTGCCAGCTGTTGCACCGCCAGATACGAGAAAGGAAAGGCAATTGTGAGAAATTATGTGTGTGTGAGAGAATGTGAATTTAGAGAACGTTAAAAGTACTGACCATGTTGCAGAGTGAAGTCCACATTATTGCTATAGCAATTGTATTAATAAAATGCATGTTATAAATTCTTGGTCCCTACTTACCCAATATGAAACTCCCAATAGAGTTAACACAGAGAAGGTCTTATGCACATAAGGGCCAGCTGCAGCAACCAGACTGTCATTAGGGGGACTGGATGGGTTACACAGTCTTGTCTGGTTGGGGACTAGCAGAAGAGCCGGTCTCCTTGCAAACTGAGTATAGTTACACTTGCATCAAAGAGCTGCACAAAAGGCAGGTTAATACCCAGGCTGCATGTTCCAGGGTTACTGACTTTGGGCTGAAGGGCTTCCAGTGTGGGAGGATAGGTGGAAGGATACTAGAACAGACAGTGAGCAGAGAATGAGAGACATACACCACATGCTGTTGTTCTGGCCACCTTTGTCCAAGGTATACAGGATTTGTGTACATTTTGGAAGTAAATAAATTAAACTAGAAAATACACTGAGTTGGTCACCTATTTCTTGCCTTCCAGGAAACAGACCCACTACAAAGACCCCAAATCTGCTGCTTCTCAGCAAAAGAGCAATATTATTTATCCACAAAACAAGTACAACCCAGATATTTTCAGCATAAGTTTCCCACACTACCTTGTATCTGAACCTTTCCCTGAGGAGACCATCTCTTTGATTGAAAGAGTACTTTTGTCTCATGCCTACTTGACCCTTAGCCACTTTTCTGAGGATTGCTAAGCAGGTGCCAATTAACATTAGTTTTGATGGGGACACCTGTTCCCTGGGAACAATACTGAGCCAAAAGCTAATTTTAGCTAGGCGCAAAAAAGGTATGATAGTAACAAATATTGACATATCTAAAGCTTTATATCACATCCCCAATCCCAAGAAACACCCAGTCTCTTTTAGAAATTATGTTTAAGTAAACAAGCTATAGTGACATTGAAAAATATAGACATTGTGAACTTCAGAGAATAAAAGGGAGTGTTTGCATGCTCATGGTGCATGCAAACACACACCAGTTCTATCCCAATTTTATCTTTTAAGAAATAATGGAGATTTAATTAATTAGTGTCAGAGGGTAGCTGGCTCTCTGAAGGGGTCAGGGGACTAGCCTACCTCTGACAGGCTCTACAAGAGAATGAGGCAGCTCAGGTTCATCTGAGAGTAGTTAACTCACCCAGTAACTGGGAGGCAGTTAATTAGGCATGGAAGCACCTGGGCATGATAAAAGGTTAAGGACCTAACTTAGAGAGGAAATGCCTCAGCAGAAAGGGGCAGGGGAAAGACTGTAGAGAGGATATTTCTAACAGAATGATGAGAAGCCAAGGCTCCAAAAAGGGAGCACCAGTACAGAAGACTGGGAAAAGCTACTGAGGAAGAGAAATAGACGGTAGCTCAGGGAGCAACGAGGGACTGAGAAGGACTGGTGCAGGCTGTCACAAACATGGGCCCTGAGCTAGACCCCAGAGAGAGGGGGCTGGGTGGTCCTGGGTTGCCCTATCTATTCCAATCAAAGATTTTGGAAAGGGCTCTAAACCCAGGAGATCTAGGGCTGTCTAATCCCATGATAATCATGAAACTTCTGACTCCCCCTTACCCTAAAGTGAACAGAGACGATTGAAGACCTAGCTAGAGGAACGGGTCACAACAAGAACTAGATGAATACAGAATTGAGTGTGGTAGCATAAAGGGAATGGAATCAGGTGGTGTAGCTCCCCATCTGACTGCAAAGGAGTCCTAACAGATAAAGGCCCCACCTCACACACAACTATTGGCTAATCAGCACAATAAAAATCATTTGATAAATCATGCCATGGTATGAGCCAATGCATCAATTCACTTAATACTATTTAGCACCTAAATGATGCACTGTGTTCCATATTGTGATCATATGAACATGATTTTTAAAATACCACTTTTTCTTGAAATCTCTTTTGCCCTTAGTTTGGAATAACAGTTCCAGATGTTGAAGGGGAAAGATGGGATTGGGGAAAGGGGAACAGTATAATACTATTTTCCAGTTGCTTTTGTGAGAAAGTAATAGGCTGGTTATGTGTCAACTTTCTATGGAAAGGAGGCAATAATAGGCACACCACACTGAAATAAAATCTTTGTTCAAATCAACTTCAGGCAGATACTCAAATGTGTTGAATGTTATGAGGGTCAAAATCTTAATTTTCCACCTGTAGCTATAGCAACCTTTATATTTCACAGGTGAAACTTAAATGTTGTAAAGGTTAAGATGTTGATTATAAAGTAAGCCTGTGCGTCACCTATATCAGTGGTGTGCAAACTGTGGGGCATGTCCCCATAGGGGGGCACAGAGGAACATTGGGAGGGGGGGGATGAGCAGGGATACCAGGTGGTTTGTGCCAGCCTCATGCACTGTGGCCTGGGCCAGCCCCCATGGGAGGTGGGGAGAGAGCACTATCTCCACCAACTCACCTCAATGGGCCACCCAGCCTATGGGTCAGTGTGCTGTGCCGATGTCCACTCCCGGCAACCTCCATGCCCAGTGCTCGCTCCGCCCCCAGAGACTGTCGCATGTGCCTTCCCTCATCCTGAAAACCCAAGGGGGGAGGGGCAGGTATTGGCCCTGCCCTAGCAGTGCAGGCTGGCTGTAAGGTAGAAGCAGCATGCTGCTGAGGAAGCCTTGGCTGTGCAGTAATGGGGGGGAATGGACAGATTCCATTAATGGTAAAGCAGAGCACGACTGGAAAAGTTTGCACACCACTGATCTACACCACTGATCTACATCACTAAAGTCCTTAAGCAGACACCAAAAGAGGTAAATATGTTAATCTCATTTCACTGGATTAAAAAAACCCTCACTTGAGCTTTCACAATTGAAAAACAAACAACTCAGACTTATAAATGATCACCACTGCTGGTCTAGTAGCAGAGGTTGGTTGGAAACATCCATGAAGACCCTGCTTCCCTCACCAAAACTCACTGAGACGGATCCTCTGCTAGTATAATCTTACATTGGAGCCAGTGCTGCAATGACAATTTACAAGACTGGAGGCTCTGCCCCACTACATATATCCAAACCTATGTTGTGGCTGTAATATTATTGCAAGGAGCTATCTAATGGTGCTGTTATAGATAGTGTTAGACATTTTCTTTATCTCAATGTACAGAAGTTTGACCTTGAATGAAATGCAAACTGTTTTGATGCATTTTTAAAAAAGATGCTGAGCACAGCACCAGCAAAGTCTGTTGTCTTTCCCTGAATCTGTTTTTGACTGGGTCTCTATTTAGCTGCAGCTGCTGCCTAGAGCTATATTCATGCAAGGAAACAAAACATTACAAGGGTAAGCAACAGAAAAATATCCATCAGTGAATTAAGGCCATAGTTACCATGTCAGCTGAGAGTGAGGGATTCCATCTCTTTCTGCACCTTCCTCTATGGCCTTACCTGTACCTCTCTCAAACTGCCTTCCAGGTCCCACTCCCTACACTCACAGCATGCCCCTCCCCTTGAAACCTTTAAGAAAGTGCTTTGCTTTTCACCTTTTCCCAGGCCTGAGGGGAGGCAGCAAGATGGGGTTGTCTAGAGCTCCCTCTAAGGCTTTGGGGGAGGGACCAGCTGCCATGGTGGGGGTGCTCTTGGGGCTGTAGGGGTAGAGAGGAGAGTGGAGGGAGAGGGAGAAGGGGGATCCAATTCCATTTTTCTATGTGGGGGTGAGGGAAAGAGAACCAGAAAGAGCCCAGGGCTCACTCCTTGCCCCTTATTTCATGCACCAGTTTTGAGGGGGAGGTGGGTGGAATAGACTGGAAAGGAAGCAGAGCTGTCCCTTAGTGGTTGGGCTTCGTGACACTCCTACCCACTTCCTCCTGTGCAAAAAAACACATCTGCACAAAATTGCTCTCCATTTCTGAGAGGTGAAGAGCTGGGGTGGTCTGCCAATCACATGCAGCAGTTTGATTAGCGATCCTTCCCTAGCTGGGGAGTGGGGAAAGGCAGCTAATCAGATGGCAGTTTCCCCCCCACAGACCCATAGGAAGGGGTGAAAGCATGTAGTTATATTGTAGATTGGCCAAGACTTATGCATATGTGTATTCCAGCTGTGTATGTTTAATAGCTTCATAGAGTCTAAGGCCAGAAGGGACCACTGTGACCATCTGGCCTGATTTCAGGCCATAGAGTTTCCCCAGAATAATTACTTTTGAAAGTGTGTAAGCTGGTAAGTACATCTTGTAGATCAACATTAAGGCTATTAACAGAATGTATAAGGTGAATTTCTTCATGTCAATATTGTCATTAATCAAGTGTATGAACTTATGTATAGGATTTCCAATCTTTTTAATGTTTACAGTTATTGTCCATAAAACTATAGTTATGTATTTTACATAAGGATTCTATTAATTACTGCAGCAATCTGAATTCTAACTTAACATTCGGGAATCTATTAGGTGTTCTAAGTGACATCCTGCTTTTTCAATGTCATTATTTATTCATTATTTTATTGGGATTTCCTTTTCTTTTGACACAACCCCGAGGTCACAATGTTTTCTGGCGGATGCAAAATTTTCTAAAGAAGTTAAGCTTTCATTTGAAAAATGTTTATAGAATATCTGTTTGTGAAGAAAACCCTGCTAACTAGATGCAGTAATTTGATTAATTGAATATATACCATTGGATGATGTGAAGTTCATGAAATGTTCACTAAGTATCCCTGCCAGTGAATTTAAATACACACATTGCCATTATGTACATTAAAAAAGCACAAATAACAAACCATGTTATGTTAAAACATTTTTGGAGTTATTGGCTAAAGAAATGCGAAAAATTCTGGGACTTGGAGACAAACTGGGTGGTTTTAAGGATTCACATACAAAAGGCTGAGACCTCTGAATTGGGGATCATTGGGCCTACTATCAAGTAGGAGAGAAATGTTTGTGTTCGTGCCATGATTCTTTGTCACTAGTTACATACCAAACTCTTTATGGTACTGTAGTGATCAACACCCTTTGTATAAGGTGGTTCTTATGGTCTCATTACTGTGAGAGCGTAGTTAACGTTGTGACAGAATTTTCTGTTTCAGAGGGTCTGTCACTTAAGTATCTCACCTTTTTTTCTGAACCCTTTTTTGTAAACACGGATGGGAAATTTGAACCAAAGTTCAACCACTAATTAATGTATGTGACGAATGACCTCCAGTCTGTAATTTGTCATGTTGGGCTTTCTTAGGAAACTTGGGAAAAACTAGAACACTAGGAAAGCCTGACTCTTCTCCACACAGTGTACGTTTCCTGACCCCCTCCTGCATTGTGCGATCAGAGAAAACCAGCCACTTCATCACTCACTCCATCTATTTCATTTGCATGCTTGGGGAGAGTCACTATTCACAGAATCATAGAAGATTAGGGTTGGAAGAGACCTCATCTAGTCCAACCCTCTGCTCAAAGCAGGATCAACCCCAACTAAATCATCCCAGCCAGGGCTTTGTCAAGTTGGGCCTGTGACGGGTTGGATCACAGAAACCCCCTTGGGAGCTGCTACCCAATGTACCAAGACTACCCCTGCTTCTGTTTTCCCTGCCAGCTCAGGACTCCAGCACCCTGTCTTGCTGAATTAGACACTCCAGTCCACTTCAACACAGACCCAGGGTCTGAATCACTTGTCCCAAAGCTGCAAGTTTACCTGAAAACAGCTCATAGAAGTGTGCTTGTCTCTAGCACTCAGATGCCCAACTCCCAATGGGGTCTAAACCCAGATAAATCCGTTTTACCCTGCATAAAGCTTATGCATGGCAAACTCATAAATTGTTCGCTCTCTATAACACTGATAGAGAGATATGCACAGCTGTTTGCTCCCCCAGGTATTAATACATACTCTGAGTAAATTACTAAATAAAAAGTGATTTTATTAAATACAGACAGTAGGATTTAAGTGGTTCAAAGTAGTAACAGACAGAACAAAGTAAGTCACAAGCAAAATAAAATAAAATGCGCAAATCTGTGCCTTATCAAACTAAATACAGATAATCTCACCCTCAGAGATGCTTCAGTAAGTTTTTCTCAGACTGGACACCTTCCAGGCCTGGGCACAATTCTTTCCCCTGGTACAGCTCTTGTTCCAGCTTAGGTGTTATCTAGGGGATTCTCCATGATGGCTCCTCTCCCTCTCTCTTCTGTTCCACCCCTTTATATATCTTTTGCATAAGGCGGGAACCCTTTGTCCCTCTGGGTTTCCACCCCCCCTCACTGGAAAAGCACCAGGTTAAAGATGGATTCCAGTTCAGGTGACATGATCACATGTCACTGCAAGACCTCATTACTCACTTGCCAGCACACACATATACAGGGAGACTCACAGGTAAACAGCCATCTGCAGACAATGGGAGTCATCAAGATTCCAAACCATCATTAATGGCCCACACTTTACATAATTACAATAGGCCCTCAGAGTTACATTTTATATTTCTAGTTTTAGGTACAAGAGTGGTACATTTATACAAATCAGATGATCACACTCAGTAGATTATAAGCTTTGTAATGATACCTTACAAGAGACCTTTTGCATGAAGCATATCCCAGTTACATTACATTCACTTATTACCGTATTTTCTCTAAAACTATCCCAGTTACACTATATTGACTCATTATCAAGTCCCCATAAAACCATTATAGACTGCACAACGTCACAGGGCCTTAAAAATCTCTAAGGATGGAGATTCCACCACCTGCCTAGGTAACCCATTCCAGTGCTTCACCACCCTCCTAGTGAAAGTGTTTCCTAGTATCCAACCTAGACCTCCCCCACTGCAACTTGAGGCCATTGCTCCTTTTTCTGTCATCTGCCACCACTGAGAACAGCCGAGCTCCATCCTCTTTGGAACCCCCCTTCAGTTAGTTAAAGGCACTGTTGCCCTGGCTGTCACAACAATGGTTACCTTTGATAATCAGAATATAATTACTGAGAAGAGTCTAAGAAGGAACTGCAATGGAAGCAGGCTGGGTTTGCATAAGCGCCGGTGGTCCTCCTTTGGGTTTGTAATGGGGGTAAGTTAGTTACACTGATTCTTTTGAAAGGGTAATTGTTTATAACTTCCCTCCAAAAGGGTTAGATTAAAATAAGATACAAAATTCCAGCTCCTTTTCATGCTCCTCTTAATATACTGCTTGCAAATTGGGGGCTATGACTTTAGCTTTTTTTAAAAATAGGGAATTGTAGCTGTGAGTCCCTACTAAGTTTTCCATTACATTGTTAAAAAAATTATAATGTAGAAGTTGTAGTAAAACTGATGTTGCATTAGAAAAGTTTTGTCTGAATGCAGTTTACTTTCAAAATATTGGTCAACATGGCACTAAGTGGTGAAATATGGAGCTTCACAAAGATAACAATGGCAAAGTGTACCCTGAAGACAATACATGTGTAAGCACTTGATTTAAATAGCACGTATATAAAATATTTTCTTTCTATTAAACTAAGGAAATTCACAAACAAAAAAACTTTATTTCATGTTAAGGTTGCTATTTTCAATAAACTAAACCATACAAAGCTAAGGATTAAAAGGTTGCAAAGTCAAACACTCTCAAATTAGAAAATGCCAGAATGGACATTGCCCCTGTAATCTTAATTCAGTTTTCTTGTGCATATGCAGCCATTAATTATGTGATCACATTCTGTATTTTCCACAGGACCTCTGCCTCATTCAGTACCTAGGATGCATCAGGGGATGAATCAGGGTTGTGTAGTGAAGGAGTCTGTCTGTAGGACCGCTGGCTCATTTGCTGCAGAAATTGGAATGTTTGTACCTATTGAGTTTCTGGGAGACTGCAGGCTGGGAATGTGTGTTGTGAATAAGGCAGGGGATTGTGGGAAGAGAAAGGCTGGTCTCATAGTTAGGGCAATTGAATGCTTCCCTGGAGACTTGAATTCTATTCATACCTTGGCAACTGAGTTGTTATGTGATGCTGGGCAAATCGCACCAAACTATTCACAGCTGGTCGCTTCTGCAATAATTAAAGGCTGTATGATAAGGTTCTGTAGGTAGCATTCATTCTGGCATTTTCTGACTTGACCGCTTAACTTTGCAACTTTTTAATGCTTACTTTTGTATTTCCTATTTTGTATAGTTTAGTTTATTGATGAGAGCAATCTTAACAAATGGTAAAAAAAAGGGTTTTTGTTTGTGAATTTGATTAGGTGTATTATTCCCCTTAAGCATTGTGGAAAACCAAAACTTGGTGGGGGATCCTCATGAGGTTACCTCCTCTAAGACCCTTCTGTGATGCTTTGGGGTTTCACCCAGACCTGTAAGTGCTTGTGTCACTCCCTGCCCTTTAACCCTGCGTGCTTCTATGCTGTGCTGCATTGGCTCACAGCCCTAACCCTAGTAGCATGCTCACAGCACAATGATTTCACCCTGGCTTCTACCAGCCTGGTTACTCCTTGCAGGGTGACAACAACAGCCCCTCCAGTCCAGACTCTCCCCAAAACCACCTCCCCTGAAGCGTACAGTCCCTCCCACTGGACCCTCACAGAAGTTACTTAGTTTGCTGTGTCTAAAGAGAGAGAACACACATCAGCCTGCTAGTTTGGCTGATAACTAACACTTCAGTTTAAAAAACAGCATTAAGATGGTTTTGTAATAAAAAAGAAAGTTTATTAACAAAGAACATATGTTTAAATTATTACAAATAAGAGTGAAAGAGATAGGAAAGGCTACAAATAAAACAAACAAAACACACTTTCTAGTGGCTAAAACTTAACTCTAGCAAGATACAATCTTTGACTAAGCAGTTTCCTTATTTACATCAAGTTATCAGCACCCCTAGTCCTCCAGGCTAGGAGACCCAACTTTCACAGGCTTGAAGGGTGCTGTACTCTATCGTCCCCTCAGTGATGCATGACAAAATATCTTTTTGCCGCCACTTATTCTTTCCAAAGTTAATTGACCCAGTTTCAAGAGGCAGGAAGGGTTGCTGGTTACTGCCTAACCAGCTATTCCCCATTTTGTATTTGATTTTTTCCCTTCCTAAGTATAGTAATTAGCAGTTATCTTTATTGAATTTTGTCTTGTTGACTTTAGACCAATTCTCCACTATAAGGTCATTTTGAATTCTAATATTGTCCTACAAAGTGCTTACAACTCATTCCTGTTGATGTTATCAGCAAATTTTTTAAGCATATTCTCCACTCCATTATGCAAGTCATTACTGAAAATACTGAATAGTACTAGACCCAGGGCAGACCCTGTGGGATCCTACTTGATACGCCCTCCCAGTTTGACAGTGAACCATTAATAGCTACTCTTTGAATATAGTTTTTCAATCAGTTTTGCCCTCACCATATAGTAACTTCATCTATATTACATTTACCTAGTTTGTTTATGAAAATGTCATGGGGAATAGCTCAAGTTGTAAGGATAAAATCAGCCTTACTAAAATCAAGATACATCACATCTATTGCTTTCCCACATTCCCAAGCTAGTAATCTTGTCAGTGAAGGCAGTTAGGCTGGCTTGGCACGATTTGTGCTTAACAAATCCAATTTGGTTATTATTTATCACTCTGGGATCCTCTAAGTGTTTACAAATTGATTGACTGATAATTTGTTCCACTATCTTTCTAGGTATTAAAGTTAGGCTGACTGATCTATAATTCCCTGGGTTCTCTGTGTTCCCCTCTTTAAAGATAAGTACTACATTTGCCCTTCTCCAGTCCTCTAGGACCTCACCTGTCATCCATGAGTTCTTGAAGATAGTCACTAGTGGTTCCAAGGTTGCTTCAGCTAGTTCCTTAAGTGCCCTAGGGTGCATGTTGTCACATCCTGGTGACTTGAATACATCTAATATACCATAATACTTTTTTAACCAGTTCTTTCCAAATTTGGTTTGTGTTCCTTCTCCCTGGCTGTTAATATTAATTGTGGTAAGCATCTGGTCACCTTTTTGTGAAGACTAAAGCAAAATAGGCATTAAACACATCTCTATTCTTGGTGGTGTTCATAACAAGCTCTCCTTCCCTGCTAAGTAGTTGACCTACACTTTCCTTCATCTCTCTTGCTCCTAATGTACTTATAGAACCTCATCTTATTGCCTCTTGTGTCCCCCTGTTAGGTGTAACTCATGTTGTGCCTTAGCCTTTCTGATTTTATCGTTACAGCTTGAGCTATTCTTTTTTACTCATCCTTAGCAATTTGTTGAAGTTTCTACTTTTTGTACATGTGCATCCCTGAGCACGATTTAGTCTCAAGTACCAGCCAATTACATAACATACCTATTTTACTACTGCTTTGCAAGCCAGAGTGCAGACTTCAAGATTTTTTGTGTGTGCAGAGATTTGTACTCTTTACTGTAAAGAGTTGTGCTTGCACTCTATTAGTTAATGTTTTGGGTTTTATTCTTCCTGTGCTAGCTCCAAAACAGTTAACAAACTCAATTTCCAGATCTGGACTAGTGTCAGCGGTGATGCTGCAACACAAACAAGGAAGCAAACAATAAAAAACATTATTTCCACGCTCAGCAGAAGATAATTTGTTTGCATAGTGGAAAAGAAGAATGTTTAAAATCTACCTACAAAAGACCAGTACCTCCCACTAGGTCTCACTAACAAGGAAGAAGGTGGGTTGTAGGTTGCAGCTCAAAGCATCCCGGTACTTCCGAACCTCAGTGGGAGACATTAGCAAGCATATATTTAACTGAGGAAAGGAACAGAAGTGCAATGGGAGTCACCAGGGGAGAGGGGTAGGGTTAAAAAGAAGACAAAGAGGAAAAAATGAGAATAAAAGCAGAAAACAAAACAAAATGTGCATGGGGAAAATGGGCATGAGAAGGGAAAAGAATAGAGGGCTTGGAGATGAGGTGCACTTAATTGCCAAATGTATCATATGAGAAGAATCCAGCAGAAAAAAGGAACCACTGGATTTTAGTCTCAAGAAAGACACTTGAGAAATACAATCAGAAGGGCTGTATGTGCCTTTGATATGCATTATTATTTCCAGTGGTAAATGAAGCAATGTTGTGGAGTCATGTAATGTACTATATACAATGAATTACCCTTCAGGGAAATAGATATTTCAAAATCCAATTGCCTAGATGTAAATTTTAAAATTTCTAATTTTCCAGTTGTAAAACTGTCCACATAGAACAGAACAGCATGAGCAGAAGGGAAAGGGTGCCATCCAATTTAACAGTCTGGAGGTCGCAACCGCAAGTGGTCAGTAAAATACCATTCTTTCTTTCTCAGTAAACATCTAGAAGCTGAATTCACTAAAACATTGTGTTCATTGGCACTTGGCTTACGACTCAGATTCTTTGTTGTACATAGACAAGACATTCAGTTGGCACAATTACCAATGAGGATGCTGCATTTACTCCTATCCAGAATTAGTGTAGGCAGAGCATTAAAATAAGGATTGCTAAACACAGACAATAAAGATGTCAGCCATGTTATGTTGATGGTCCTCAGTGAGAAAATTTAGTATAGCAGACACTTTTGTTATGTGTTTGTCTTCCTTTGTCTATGCCAACTTGTGCATTTTAGTAAATGTTTCTATGAACCCACTGAGCCAGCAAAAAGTATTGACTAACCATAAAGTTCTGTATCACTGTGCATGACAAATAAGGGTAGGACTACATTATCAAAACTTTGCATGGTATATGCATATTTGTTTTCAGGTTTGATTCTGATCTGTACCCCAAAATCTGGAGACTTATATGAACTCTCTAAAACTCTTTGGTTTGCAAAATAGAATGGTAACCTCACAGAATCAGTGTTTCTAGTGAGATTTCTGGTCCTTCCATGCACTAATGAATAAAAAGTTCAAACATTTCCATAATTCAAAAAAAGGGGCAGTACAAATTTCAGGTGAAAGTTTGGAGAGGTTATTGGTTTATGCAGACCTGTTCACTTATCACTGTCAGAACTGGGCAAACAAATATAATTTGTGTGTGTATTCAGAAGATCACATTAAATCGGGCCCAGGATATTCCATGGCAATAGAATTTGACTTTGGAATCACCCCTTCCTGTAGAGTTGTGCTCCAAAATGCACAGACAAATTAAGATGAACAAAAGGATGAATTGAGTAGTTAGTAATATCACGAGACTGATTCTGATCCATGCTGATTTTACATAAGTGTAACTTCAGTGAGGTTACTCCTGACTTACACTGGTGTAAATGAGATCAGGCCCAAGGTAGCTGAATATATTAAAGCTTTGATATACTTCCAAGGGTTTAGATCCCACAGGATCTAATGTATACTTTTAGTTTATATACAATGTATAAAGCAAATGCTGCTGACCATACTGGATCTCTCTGAGGGGAAATGGAGTATGTATAGGAGCTATTATTGTATAATGTTCTAATGTATAGGAGCTATTATTCTCTGTAATATTCACATTATGTAAAACCTTTTTTAGCATCAATAAATAGTAACTAATGAATGTAATTTTAAGGACAAATACTTGGTGTGGGCATACTTGATGGATAATCATAGAATTGTAGGACTGGAAGGGACCTTGAGAGATCTTCTAGTCCAGTCCCCTGCACTCAAGGCAGGACTAAATATTATCTAGACCATCCCTGACGGTTGTTTGTCTAACCTGCTCTTAAAAATCTCCTAGGCAATTACTCCAGTGCTTAATCAGCCTGACAGGAAGTTTTTTCTAATGTCCAACCGAAACTGCCCTTGATTCAATTTAAGCCCATTGCTTCTTGTCCTATCCTTAGAGGTTAAAGAGAACAATTTTTCTTCCTCCTCCTTGTAAAAACCTTTCATGTACTTGAAAACTATTATCATGACCCCTCTTCAGTCTTCTCTTCTCCAGACTAAACAAACCCAGTATTTTCAATCTTCCCTCATAAGTCATGTTTTCTAGACCTTCAATAATTTTTGTTGCTCTTCTCTGGACTTTCTCCAATTTGTCAACATCTTTCCTGAAATGTGGTACCCAGAACTGGACACAATACTCCAGCTGAGGCCTAATCGGTGTGGAGTAGAGTGGAAGAATTATTTCTTGTGTCTTGCTTACAACACTCCTGCTCATACATCCCAGAATGATGTTTGTTTTTTTTGTAACAGTTTTATGTTGTTCACTCATATTTAGCTTATGATCCACTCTGACCCCCAGATCCCGTTCTACAGTATTCTTTCCTAGGCAGTCATTTCCCATTTTGATTGTGTGCAACTGATGATTCCTTTTTAAGCAGAGTACTTTGCATTTGTCCTTATTGAATTTCATCTTATTTACTTCAGACCATTTCTCCAGTTTGTCCAGATCATTTTGAATTTTAATCCTATCCTCCAAAGCTTGGTATCATCCGCAAACTTTATAAGTGTTCTCTCTATGCCCTTATCTAAATCATTGATGAAGATATTGAACAGAACTGGACCCAGAACTGATCCCTGCGGGACCCCACTTGAAATGCCCTTCCAGCTTGACTGTGAACCACTGATAACTACTCTCTGAGAATGGTTTCAGAATGGTAGCCGTGTTAGTCTGTATCAGCAAAAAGAACGAGGAGTACTTGTGGCACCTTAGAGACTAACACATTTATTTGGGCATAAGCTTTTGTGAGCTAAAACCCACCCCAAACCCCTCATCCCCAGTCCCACCCCAGAGCCCGCACTCCCAGCTGGAGCTCTTACCCCCTCCCACACCCCAATCCCCTGCCCCATCCCGGAGCCCCCTCCCACACCCTGAGGCCCTCATTTCTGACCCCATAGCAGAGCTTGCACCTCCAGCCAGAGCCTGGGAAACATACTTCAGTCATGATCTCAGCTTATGTTCATAACTTTACACATAATGTTGCTCCATGCATTTTACCATGATATTACTGATCAGCAAGTTCTTCTTCAAGTGATGGTCCCTATTGTATTGTACTGAGAGGTTATACGCGTGCACCATGCATCTGGAGCTGGAGCTTTCGAAAGTAGCATGCGCCCTTGCTCAGTCTGTATATTGGCCTGAGCAATCTTGTTGCACCGTTTCCATCTAGGTTAAAGAGACTTCTACTCTTATCTAAATCATTGATGAAGATATTTAGGTAATTACATGTAGGTAATTTTAGACATTGATAAAGTTACTTCTTCTTAACCTTCTCTTTGTTATGCTAAGTACCTTTATACTTTGCAGTACAATAGGCGTCAATCAGAGCCCGCACTCCCAGCTGGAGCTCTTACCCCCTCCCACACCCCAATCCCCTGCCCCATCCCGGAGCCCCCTCCCACACCCTGAGGCCCTCATTTCGGACCCCATAGCAGAGCTTGCACCTCCAGCCGGAGCCTGGGAAACATACTTCAGTCATGATCTCAGCTTATGTTCATAACTTTACACATAATGTTGCTCCATGCATTTTACCATGATATTACTGATCAGCAAGTTCTTCTTCAAGTGATGGTCCCTATTGTATTGTACTGAGAGGTTATACGCGTGCACCATGCGTCTGGAGCTGGAGCTTTCGAAAGTAGCATGCGCCCTTGCTCAGTCTGTATATTGGCCTGAGCAATCTTGTTGCACCGTTTCCATCTAGGTTAAAGAGACTTCTACTCTTATCTAAATCATTGATGAAGATATTTAGGTAATTACATGTAGGTAATTTTAGACATTGATAAAGTTACTTCTTCTTAACCTTCTCTTTGTTATGCTAAGTACCTTTATACTTTGCAGTACAATAGGCGTCAATCAAAAATATTAGAAGGAAATAATGTATTGCTTTAAAGTTATGGACTCTTAAAATTAGCAGTTTTGCACATGTAGCTTAGAACTTTTCTATCTGGATTTTGCAAGCACCTTTTGAAGACAAACCTGTTAAGGCTGCATTAGAGGATTTCATTTAACAGCATTTTATCAATAGGTGAAGGACATAAATGCTACAAGATGAATGTCTCGATTATTATGTGTAAGATCTTATACTGGTAGTTAAGGTTGTTACCAAGGTTGCAGGTAAAGGCTGTCACCTCCCCATGCTACACAGCTTCATGTGAAGGAACTTGCAAGGTCAGTTAAGGATGGCTCTTTTGGAGCTGCTGGGGTTGGGAACCTGCACAGCTTTATAAGGGATGCATAGACAAGAACTACTGGGCTGGGATGTGATTAGCGTATGCCCAGGACTAAAACACACAAGTTTTTGCAAACATTGAAAATGTCTGTAGGCACAAATTTGTTCCATTTCCCCCCATTTCATTTCTTTTGTCTTTTAAAAATGGACAACACGAAAATACATTACTAACAACAAAAACTATTTTTTTTTATTAGAGTGGGTACAGTTACCATCCTTGGTGGTGTTTGTTGGGGTCAGAGCTCTGGCCCAAACTGCACAGCCACAGGATGACCAGGTTACAAGGCAGAAGATGACTGAACCCCTTACTGGCCTGTGTGAACCCCAAAATGTCCCAGTGCTATAGGTGAAACCAGTTGAAACAGATCTTTTTATAGTAAAACAGGATCCAAGTTCAAGTGTTTTTTTTTCATCTAAACACTTTAAAAGTTATATGAAAGATTGCTATGATTTTTAAAGGTCTTTCAGGCAGGGATCATGAAAGGTCACCAGATAGGACAATCTACCATCTAAAATGACAACACTGCTTTAACAATGCATCTCTTTTATTCTGTTTGTTTTGGCCTCATCTACACATTTAATTCAGTTCATTTGATTTTACCTAATGGGATGTTGAAAAAATTGAGAGGGTGCAGAGAAGAGCCATAAATATGATTCGTGGGGTGCAAAAAAATACCTTGTAGTGTAAAACTCAAGCAGCTCAGGCAAAAAGATCAGGAGGTGACTTGATTACAGTGTATAATACCTTTTATGGGGAGAACATTTAGGGTACTAAAGGGCTCTTTGATCTAGCAGAGAAAGGCATAACAAAAACCAATGGCTGGAAGTTTAAAACCAGATAAATTAAAATTAGGAATAAGGTACACACTTCTGGCAGTAAGGGTGATTAACCCCTGGAACAAATTACCACAGGAACTGCTACAGCTGGATTCTCCATCTCTTGTTTTCAAACCAAGTGTGAAAGCCTTTCTGGAAGATATGCTTTGGTCAAATTGAAGTAATGGCGCTCACTATAGGGGTAACTGAGTGAAAATTCTGGGGTCTGTTATATAGGAGGTCAGACTAGATCAATGGTGGGCAACCTGCGGCCCGTCAGAGTAATCCTCTGGTGGGCCGCGAGACAGTGTTTACATTGACCATCCGCAGGCACGGCTGCCCACAGCTCCCAGTGGCTTCAGTTTGCTGTTCCTGGCCAATGGGAGCTGCGGGAAGTGGTACGGGCCGCAGGGATGTGCTGGCTGCTGCTTCCCGCAGCTCCCATTGGCCAGGAACGGCAAACCACGGCCACTGGGAGCTGCAAGCGGCCCTGCTTGTGGATGGTCAATGGAAACACTGTCTTGCGGCCTGCTAGTGGATTACCTTGATGGGCTGCGTAATCCTTGATGGGCCCTCGGACTGCAGGTTGCCCACCACTGGACTAGATGATCAGCTGGTCCCTTTTGGCTTCACAATCACTGACTGCCAATAGTCATAAAATGACAACCAAGGATAGTCAGGGCACATAAGTCCTAGCACCACACCCAAGAATCTGGCCCAAGACCTTAATTATCCATGTATTGGCATTTGATCAGTGTTTGACCATACACTAAGCAAGAGACATAGCAATTGTTATATTTAGATTATATCCCTTATTAAGGCCCTGATCCTGCAACTGACTTCTTTGGGGCTTGGTGCAGGGGTACACCCATTGCATTGAGTACGGAGGCATTAAACTGTTCAGTGCTGGAAACATGTAGTTACCTTTGCTAATAAAATCTCCTATAGAGTTAAGGCACTAAATCTATTATAATAGAGATTGTGACCCTAAGAGCACCCCAACGGCACACAGTTGTCATTTACCCAAAAAGTGGCATGAAATATGTATTGGAAAACTAATAACTCACTAATCCATTAATATTCTTGCATGACATATATATGGTTAATCCACAAAGAACTTTACAGATGTACTAGAAATACATGACTAAAATGTGTCTACACCAGGCAGTTCAGGGGGAGTTGAGAAACAGGTTTGTTCCAGTCAAAGGAAAGAGGCCTACTCCTCCAACCAGGTGTGGCCAAATTCAATGGGCTATTCACTTGTATCGGAGGTTGCAGGAAGAGATCACTTTCATTATATAATCATCAGTGGAGGAGGAAGCATCATGAAGTCTACACCAGAGAGCATGGGGTCTACATCCAGCAGGAAAATGATATCCTTCACAAGAATATATTTCAAAGATTTATCAGACTACCAAGATAGGGGGAGAGAACCCTTAAGTTATCTTCTACTTGAGGAGACAAGGAAACCGAGCACTTTGAGTTCTGTGAAGGGTCCTGGCTAGGGTTGCCAGGTGTCTGGTTTTCAACTGGAATACCTGGTCGAAAAAGGACACTCGCAGCTCTGGTCAGAACCGCTGACTGGTCTGTTAAAAGTCTGGTTAGCGCAAGGCTGGCAGGCTCCCTACCTGGCTCCACGCAGCTCCCCGGAAGTGGTTATATATTGCTTGGTTCCTAGGTGGAGGGACTCTGTGCACTGCCTGAGCAACAGCTCCGCAGCTCCCATTGGCTGGGAACCGCAGGCAGTGGGAGCTGCGGGGGTGGCACCTGCAGGCGGTGGCAGTGTGCAGAGCTCCCTGGCTGCCCATCCGCCTAGGAGCTGATGGACATATCATTGCTTCTGGGGAGCTGCCCAAGGTAAGCGCCGCCTTCAACCCCCTGCCTCAGCCAGGAGTCGCCTCCCACACTCCGAACCCTTTGGCTCCATCCTTCAGCCTCCTCCTGCACCACAAATCCCTCATCTCTGGTGCCACCCCAGAGCCAGCACCCCCAGACGGAGCCCTCACCCCCTCCCACACCTCAACCTCCTGCCCCAGCCTGGAGCCTCCTCCTGCACCCTGAACCCCTCATTTCTGGCCCCACCCCAGAGCCTACATCCCCAGTGACAGAGGGAGGGGGGATGGAATGAGCAGGGGCAGGGGCTCAGAGAAGGGGCAGGGCAGGGGGCAGGACAAGGGCATTCAGTTTTGTGCTATTAGAAAGTTGGCAACCCTAGTCCTGGCTAAAAAACTTGTCAGCCATGCTGGAAGAAATACTGGTGAGTCTAGTTTGGTAAGTGAGATTAGAGTCTTAGAAGCATATTCTTTATTTTGTTTGCTTGTAACCATTTCTACCTTTATTCCTCATACGTGATATCACTTAAACCTATGCCCTTTTATTAATAAACATTAGTTTTCCTATAAGCCAACCCTGTGCTTTGATTGAAGTGGAGGGTTTGTCAACTCCAGTTAAATTAATGAGCTATGGTGTGCTGTCTCTTTAATGGAGCAGTGAGCTAGATAAAGTTTAGCAAGTGCCACAGTCAGAGGGGATGAGCACTGCAGAGAAAGTTTTTCTTGGGGAGATCTTGGGACTAGGAGGGTATTGGTGTTACCCTGCAAGGAGTAACTATGCTAGTGGAAGCTAGGTAAGGTCAGTGTGCTGTAAGCAGGCTGCTAGTGTCAGAGCTCTAAACCAAAGCTGCACTGCACACAGGCACCTATGAGACAACCCCGTACTCATCTGGTTTAACCCCAGATCACCACAGAGATACTACTTCATTCACCATGGATATCTCATTGACATTAATGACAGGTTTCAGAGTGGTAGCCATGTTAGTCTGTATCGGCAAAAAGAATGAGGAGTACTTGTGGCACCTTAGAGACTAACAAATTTATTTGGGCATAAGCTTTCGTGGGCTAAAACCCACTTCATCGGATGCATGCAGTGAAAAATACAATAGGAAGATATATATACACAGAGAGCATGGAAAAAAATGGGTGTTGCCATACCAACTCTAACGAGACTGTTCAATTAAGGTGGGCTATTATCAGCAGGAGAAAAAAAACTTTTGTAGTGATACTTTAATTGAAAGCTTATGCCCAAATAAATTTGTTAGTCTCTAACGTGCCACAAAGACTCCTCTTTCTTTTTGCTGACATTAATGAGAGTTTGATACATGAAGTGCCCTTGTATTTCAAAATGATAAGTCACTGTATTCCTCATATGATCTTACCACAAGGGAACAGTGCACATTTTAGCATGGGCTGAACATTTTGTGTCCTTCCTCAATGAAAGACCAGCCCTAAACAGCGTGCAGTTAACAGGAAGTTGCTGGTTTCACAAGTTAATGAACAAAAAGGTTAGTACAATGTAGATAATAGTCCACAGAATATTGTTGCTTAACAGTTCACAACAGATAAAAGTGTGATCAAGAGCTGGAGAAAAGAGAGGTGCACCTTCAGGTATGTATTTTATCTGGAGCCAATAAGCGAGGCCGATGTAGGAAACAGAACAAACATAATCACATCACTACTGTTATTTCAACCTTACTTTGAAACAGAACTTGCCATGACAAAAGCTTCATTTTACGTAGAGGAAAGAAGCAAGTTCTGTCAGTCCCGGGTGACTGGAGCACTGAGAGACAGATTTTCTTCTTGTGCACCCTGGAACATTTTGGGTAGTGCTCGGACACCATGGTGATATGATCCCTATGATGGAATACAGAAAGATAAGAGATGGCATGAACTCTATCTTGAGAACAGTGCTTTCCAACCCGTTCCTGAAATACCTCTCTTATACTAAAGCCTGGAGACACAATACAATACCTACGAATTTAAGTTTATCTCTACACAGAGAGTGGTCAGTTAATGAAGTAACATTCCAACAATACAAAGTGTGCTAGGTTTAGACTACACTGCGGGTGTTCTGTTGAATTCTATTCAGCTTCTTATACAGCCATCATCATCATCGTATCTCAGCACCTTCCAGAAGTGCATTAAGTGATATGAATAGCATCTCTCATATGTAACACCCACCATGTCCAAAATACAGGGCAGAATAATCATCCTTGAGGATAGGGAAAGGAAGAATTCAGAGGCAGCTCAGAATAAATATGCCCTGCAAATTTAAGTGGTGGATCTAAGAAAACATTCAGGTTCATCTATTTATGAACAGCTGTTTCCTTATGGACACTGATATGGTCTACCTTGATTAATTTTTTCTCTTCAACACGACTGAAGCATTTACAAAATTACCTACAGGAATTAGAGATGGGATCAGATTTGATAGTCTCAGTCTGGATATGAACTTTCCCAAAGTTTATATGGGGTGTGGGTGGGTGTTTGGTCATGGGGTTTTGGTTTGGCTACAGAAATAGGGACCAGATGCAAAATGCGGATAGCTGACCAGCTGCTCCTGACAGCAACCCTGTTTGCTAAAAACAAACTCCTTAGCAGTGATGGACAACATCAGCTCTCTTGATAGAAAACTGGTCCAATGAATGAGATGGCAGCTCTGAACAGTTATTTATAAAATACTGGACAGATCTGAACAATTTGCAAAAATGTAGTTTTTTATATTTGCACCTTTATTCATTTTGACCAGAATTGTTCCTAATGCCATGTAATAATATAACACAGCCAGATCTATCTGTATTAGTCTGAGCTAATCGGTTTGCCAAAATTATTTCTTCATCAAACAATACTCTGTGAAACTTTTTTCCTTTTCCGATTCAAAAATTTATTTTAATGAGATAAGGGTTTCCCTTTCCCAATGATAAACTGTGCTTCTATGGGTATGTCTTTGCTTTTCTTGCCTGAAATAAAACAAACTGCATATTTGCAGAACAGTTAAATGAGTTTTCAGATAGTGACTTTCTCCTAATTCTGTTTCTAAACAGACCCAGGAATAACCTAAATTTGTCCAAATGCAAGTGCCCCCCACAAAAAAAGTTTCAAGTGACACCACAATTTTAATAAAAAGCTTATATAAAAAGATGGAAAAATAATGTTTTTGGTTAAATTTTTATTTTACAAATATCTGTCTGCAAGGAAGATGTGACTTCATCTCAAAGTGAATCTGATCTAATCACATCTGTCTGATTTTTGTCCTTTTCTTGGGAAAATCTAAGTCCAGTAGTTTGAAAAATAATAAATAATTTTCAGCATTGTACATTAAACAATGTCTTGCTTAAATCTCTGAACTTTAATGGATGTGTTTTTATTTTTAATTTAACCTTGTTTCTTAGTACTGTTTGTATTTTACACATTACTAGGATTCCTAACTAAACTCCAAGAACAGGAAGGGGTGAAGAGTTGGAGCAACACATGACTTAAGAATTGTTTTCCTAAAATATGCTGCTATAGAAGATAGTTCTAGACTCTGGATAAACTTCTCTAGGTCATTCCATATAGGTAATTTCTAGTTGCTAGTCATGGTGGATAACATGCAACTCAAAAATGATGGATAACATAGTGGATATATGTATTATATCTCAAATGTAATATACCCTAGTTTTAGCAATCTATGTATAAAAATTAAATATGACATTGAGGTTTGATGGTTATTTACAAGTGAATTTAGTTTGATCTAGTTACAGTGAATGCTCTTAGAGGATCTCAGGCTGTTCCAAAGAAGAAATATATTATGTTGTTCTAGTGTGTCCTGGATTAATCCTGAAACAGTGAAAATTATTCTGTGAAATGTAGTTTGTTGGGTAAAATGGCTATTTAAAAGTGCTCTGTATCTTTAGAAGGGCCTTTTAGCATAGGAGTGGGTTGCTTTTACTTAGGCTAGAGTAAGTAAACAAGAGGCTGATATTAATTACAGCATGCAACTGAGAGAGTTGTTGTATAATGTAACAGTTAATATATTGCTAAAGATTCCTTATTTTGGGTTTTTTATGCAACAGCATGGCCAGTGAATGTTGAGAGGCTTCTGTTTACTAAGAGTCCTTCTTGTAACAGGGGTTCCTGTAACAGGGGCGTGGCTAGAACATGAGGTTCTTATAACTGGGAGGGTGGTGTGAACTCTGGCTCTAGGCCTTTCAAGACGTAGTTATTGAGTGTCCAGTTTCTTGTGATTTTTTTTTTTTGTGTGCAAATTAAAGAATGTGGCTTTACTGAGAGATTTTTTTGCATTAAAGGAGGAGGAGGAGGATGATTATTGATGAATTGATTATTTCCTTAGCCTACATAAGTTAACTGCAAGACAGGGTTGAATGAAGATTAATTTTGTTGTTTATGTAACAAAAACTTTTTTGTTCATGGGTAATCTCTTCTGGTAAAGAGGGTAGAGTTGAACAAGTAAGGACTCATTCCTGCAGTCAGACCTGGTAGCATAGGTCGCTGGGTTGCATACAGATAAATAATAATGCAAAACCCTAAAACAGAAAGATAGTTACATTTGCCCAGGACACTGACTCAGAATTCATGGACTCTGCTTCACGAGTGGTATCTTCAGCTAATCATAATTTCCTAAAAAAAGTTGTCATCGACAAGCGTGACTGTGTTGACTCTCTCTAGATATACTGGGAAACTTTCCACTGATAGATATTGGCCACCATATATATGTTTATCTCAGGTCACTATTTCATTCATCACTTTTTCAGGCCTGGTACACTGATAGCCTAATAGCTAAATCCTCGGTGTTTCTGGCAAATATCTGACATAAACCTTATAATTTCCTTTCATGACTGGTGTTCCGGCACTGCAACAATAATGACATTAAAAACAGTTAGTGAAATTCTAATACAATTTCCCTTTAAATCCTCATAATAGAAATTATTCCAAGGAAACAATAAGAGATCCTCTTGCTTTTATGGTCTTTGCTATTGTGGCATTGTCTTAATGCAGCCAAAAGATGGCCAGTACTTTATCATAATGTACAAGGGATATGAGAAAGGTACTCTGTTTCTCACCAAGTAATGACATTATTTCACTTTTAAAAAGCAGGCCCTGCAGAGGAGGATGGAACCTGCATGTTTTTCCTGTAACATTTCTTACTCCTGTCTTTTCTGCAGTCCCTTTACATTTAATCTGTCCCTTCCTTGTCTCCAACTATCCTGTATAATTCTCCACTGGTCTAAAGTCAGTAGAGGGTGAGATTACATATTCTGCTGCCTGTGAATCCAGCTGAGGAGTAGAATGGTGGTAACTTCAATTGGAGTACATGACTACTCAGTTCTCTTTGAAAAGGAAAAAAGTATTAAAATTGCTGTGAAGATTTTAACATTGGATTTATTTTAAATGTTATCTTTTTTGATGTATTGCACATTTAATGGGGCATGACAGCATATTTATTTACCTTATAAATACAAAATAGCATCTTTATGAGTGCTTTACTGCAAAGAAAATCACTGCCAATATGGCTTAAGAGAATATTTTATATTATTTGAAAGATAACGCTAACACTATAAAACCCTCAGTATGGCATCCCTGTTTCTTCAATTAAGAGAACTGCACTTTAAGCAGTAGCAAAATGAGTTGGATGGACAAATGAAATAATTGTATCAGAGCACAAAGAAAATGAACAAAAGGGGAATGGAGAAATGCCAAAAATAACCTATAAGGGGAAATGAGTTGAGAAAATTAAGCTGTTATAAAAAAAAGATTTTGTGTGCCAAGGTTCATCTGTCTAAGTTTGCTACCTAAGCAATAGGGAAAACAAATAAAATAGGCAATGCTGATACATGAAAAGGGGCAGGTAGGAAAGAACTATGCAACCACCTTTCCTTTCTGTACAGTCCCATCTCCCCTTGCAGTTAGGGCCCTTCTGTTTCCGTACATGTTGTGTTGGAAGAAGAGAGCTTATGGACCTGAGTCAACCAATCAGTTGCTACTGCTTTTGTTCAGTGATAATGCACATGCTTAAAATGTAAAGTCTCTTACCAATTTTCTGTATGTTTTAAATTTAAAAATCATCTGAGAATTGAGTTGCATCCATAATACATGACAAAAGAGTCAGAGTTGACTGTCAAACAGAATAGCCAGCTTCTGGTAATTAGTCCATACAAATGCATTAAAATGAGGACCTATGAACCAGAAAGATGGAGCATGCGATAGCTGCATACATTATAAGACAAAGACCATAAAGGCCAAATTCTGCTCTTATTACATTGACTTCAGTGGGAGATGCACCTATGTACATGAGAACTGAATTTCACCATATGAAATTATCTGAGGATTGGAAGTTTTGTATTCAGAATAAGAAACCCATGTACAGAGAGTAACCATCACTTCTTTGGAACACCCTGGGCTGGCCTTTTATTCCTCCTCTTCCTGTTCTCCCCCCCCCTCCTTCCAGTGTGTGGGCGTGGCCCTCACGGTTCTACCCACCAGGCGGTTTGTGGTGTTCCCTCCGTGTCCGCCTCTGAGGGAGGCCATGCCTCCTCACTACATGCAGGTTGACTATGCATTGTGTGAAGAAGTACTTCCTTACGTTTGGTAATACCTGTTAATTTCATTGAATGACCCCTGGTTCATGTGTTCTGTGAAGGGGTAAAGAATATTTCCTTATTTACTTTCTCCACACCATTCATGATTTTATAGACCTCTATCATATCCCCTCTTAGCCATCTCTTTTCTAAGCTGAACAGTCCCCGTCTTTTTAATCTCTCCTCATATGGAAGCTGTTCCATACCCCTAATAATTTTTGTTGCCCTTCTCTGTTGACCTTTTCTAATTCTAATATATCTTTTTTGAGATGGGGTGACCAGAACTGCATGTATTCCAAGTGTGGGTACCGTGAATTTATATAGTGGCACTATGATATCTTCTGTCTGATCATCTATCCCTTTCCTAATGGTTCCTAACATTCTGTGGTTAGTGATTATGGTGATTAGTTTTATAGAAAACCTATACCAAAATAAAATACATTTTAATTTTTAAGTGTTGCAGTTAAAAATGAAAGGTATATAAAAGCATAATAGATGAAGACCTTTGATTCATATAACTTTTCTTTTTGGAGATATTTCTATAAATTGTTTTCTCCTGTTAAATATAAAAATTGTACAGTTCCCACAATGCTCTGATGAGCTGAGAATCTTTTCAATGCATCATTGAATGGAAAGGAGAAAAATAGAAAGTAATACAAATAATCTGATCATTCTTTTCAGTCAGATTCGCACTCCTTCTTGAGATGCATTTTTTTCCTCTTAACCTTTCCAATAAACTATTTATGGACTTTCAGTCCCCCAAAAGATGTATGAAGGTTTTCGTGTAATTAATAAGAAGTTTGGCCAGGAACAGTAAAGCTCCTTCCACTCATTCATCCAAGAAATCCTGTTTAATGTCTCTGAGTTCTTGTCTCTGACTGAGTCAATGGACTGAAATCAGCAAAGATAAAAACACTCTCCACTTCACATTTCCCTCTTAACTGCTGGCCACCTGCTAGCAGTCTCTGGAATTCATGACAGCGTCAATTAATGTTCCTCCTAAATCTTTTCTCCTGTTCTTTTTTTCCCTCATGAGAATCTGACAGCATTTCTCAGTGTACATTAGCATATCTTCTATATTAACTAATTTTAGGATCCAATTTAAACTGCCCTTTTAAAACACTCCTCCCCCTCCCCTTTCCCCTTCACACTATTTCCATTGTTGGTGCAAGAACTTTTTTCTCTGCTTCCCTTATCATCTGGAACAGCATTTCTGCATCTCCCCACTGCATGAACTCTATGGACCTAATTCTCATTTACATTAAGGCCCCTTTAAACCACGTTGGCAATGTAAAGGGGCCTTAAAGTGGGAGTAAATTACATTAACACCTTTTTAAAACTTCTTTCCCTTTTATACTAAGTAATCAGGCCCTATATATTTTCAACTGTCAGCTGAAAACATTTCTCTATTCTCCTTTGTCTTTACCTCATTAAATGACAATCGGGGCCCAGAGGCTATATTCTGAACCAGTTTTTCCCATAAATCTGTTTAAGGCAGCAGTTCAGTTCCTGGGATCTGGCCATAACTCAGAAATAGTCGGTACATGGCCATATGCCATACCAGCACCTCTCTGAAGCTGCTGTCTTCTCCAGAATCTCAGCTTTATTAAAAAAAACGGAACCAAACCTGCGCCAAAACACCACAACCAAAAAACCCTCCCTTTGCCCCAACCATCAAACCTCCAGTTATGGATGTGAAGAAAATCTCAAATCTGAACTGAGCATAACCAATGAAAGGATGTCTGTGTGAGTCTGCAGAGTGTGGAATAAAACTCTAAAGGCTTGTCTACCGGACAAGTTACTACATAGCAAGCCAGGGTGCAAATCCACAGCACACCAGCTTGCCTCACAGTAACTTCTTATGTGGACATTGCTACAGTGCAGTGAATGTCCTGGAGGGTGGCTTGATGTACTATGCTTTCAAGTAGTTAGTGTACTACTACTTGAAAGCATAATGCCTCAAACCTCACTCCAGGATTTTCACTGTGCAGTGATGTTACTACTTGGGAAACTGGTGCACTGTAGAGTCACATCCTGGCTGGCAGCGCAGTATCTTGCTGTATAGACAAGCACTGAGATGTGTGAACTGCCCCATTAATCTCAGTAAAAGGGGTTAACTCATGTGCCCCGTGATGATCATTTAAATGTTTACCATTGCTAACTATTTCATTCCTCATAAAAGAAAGGAGAGAGAAGATCACAGATCTGTACAATTTGCTATGAGTGTCTCATTTTGTGTACATGTAGGTAATGAGCCCAAGGACCCTCACAGAGCCCATGGGCATATCTTGCCAAGGGGGACCTTAAGTAGCTCAGTGCAGGCCAGACAGCAAGCCCAATCGTGTTTTGAACAATCTATTATGAGCAGCTTCTCACTGCTGTAATTCACATGGGTGGACATTATTGTGTGGGCGGAGCTTGGAAGAATACAGTTACTTTCTCCCCAGTCTTCTCCCGGATGTGGCCTTTCCAAAGAACAGCCCCATGCCAAAGAGATAAGGCTACACAGGACTCAAGGTTCTCTGAACATTATGCCATTTTTGGGTACGTGTTTCTACATCACATGTATTGCTGTGGCATTGGATATATTGTGGCCTTAGGCGCCGATTCAGCAAGGAACCTGGGACTAGTCGCATGCTTATGGTTAGGCATGTGCCCAAATACCTTGTTGAACTGGGGTGTTACTCAATACCTTTGCTAAAAGAAAAATCATGATTTCATTCCAGAAAACATCATTCTGCCTTGAGCTGGGCTCTTTGCCTCCTGTGCATACAACTCTAGACATACATATTACATTATTTCTCTACATAGCTAAGTGCTATGATATTAATTTGCATATATATTTGTTTAAGTTAGAATATTTTACTTTTAAAAAAATTGATAGACAATTTACTGACAGTATTTTTTTTTTAATTCAGCAACTGGCCGTGAGCTAGGTTTCATGTCACACATTGCCAATACGCAAGGTGGACTTTGAAGATTAGCTGTTTAATTTTTTCTTCATTTTCACTTCCCCTCTTTCAAAAGAGGGGGAAGTTTAGTATAAATAAACTGCAACTCAGAGTTGAATTTTAACCACAACACAATTGCAATATAGAGTCACTGTGACCCAGTGAGAATATTACAGTACATTGATTTTTGGAATCTATGCTTTTTTCAAATGTGGCACATTTCCTTTAAAAAGAGCTAATCTGGTCAAGTGAACAGAAAATCAATAAAATTCTCACTTACTTTTTTAAAGTGTGATTAAAAAACACCTTTATAAACAACTGTCTTGCTGTTTGTTAGATCCCTAGAGGAATTAGCTAATTAGGGACCCAGTCCTATTAGATATTATTGGACTCTTCTTGGAAGGTGTTGAGCTCCCTCAACTCCCACTGAACTTCCTCAGTGGAAGCTAAAGGTGCTAAGCACGTCACAGAATTGGGCCCTAGCTGAACTTGTCCCTCTGAGACTATTTACAGTGTAACTGTTAACTATCCCCCCAAACAAACAGACAGACAGACCAGGCAGGCACAGCTGGCTTTTTGCCAATTTCTGATTTTGAAGATCAATGGCTAATAAACTTCTAATGGGATGATGGCTCTGCAACAGCCAATAAGTCTTCCAACTAGACTGCTCCCTTCAACTTCTCTTTTTTAAATGAGATGTTCTACTCCTTTTAATGTGACCTTTCAGAGCCCAACTGAAAGATACAAGTTAATAGGTGGCGAAGAAAATAGTTCAGACATGGAGGGCATGTGCATGCTTCGATGCACCGGATATCTGGTGAGCAACATTTAATTAAATTGTTTATTACCACTCTATACTTTAGTGAGTGATTTATTTGCCCTTTATTCAACTATTTCACTCCCACATAGAGCACACACAAAACAGTGAGTTCTTTTAACCTGTGTTCTTCCTGTCTGTGAGTATTAATAGAAACAAGATGCTTTGCCAGGCAACCTCCTTATTGCTTTCAACCCTCCCCTTATCCTTATTCCACTCTTTTACTTCTTTTCAAGTCCACTCTTCTGTGTGCTGCTTCTCCTGAACTCTTCCCCATGTGGCTATTATCTACTGACTGCCACAACTCACTATCTCTCTCCCCTTTTATTCTCTCTCTTGACTTTATCTGGCTTTTTTATCCCCTCACCCTTTCCCTAGTCTCCTCTCCCCCTCTGCCCAGTGTCTTGCCAATCCTCTTGCCAAAACAAAACTGATGCTATTCCACTCCTAACTCCACTCCCTCTCCTTCACTCTGGCATGGCTCCAAGGTCTCCTTTCTACTGCGTTGCTCTAGTCCCTCAGCTTGTCACCTCAACTCTCTCTCCTCCTACTCACTGCCCTCCTTCACCCAACTCCTACCTGCTGCTACTCATTCACTCAGCCCCTCTCTCTCATTTAATCTTTAACTTCTCTGGTTCCACTCACCGCCTAAAAGCACGTGTCTTGTTTTCTGTGGACAACATGTCCCCTAAACACTGCTTGCTTCTTCTACCGTTGTCTTAGTTTCCCTTTCATTTTCTCACCAGAATCCTTCTGTAGGCTGGTTACTGCTGCTTCCTAGACTTCCTCTTCTACAGACGTCTTGATTGTTCTCCAGTTCTGCTCCCACGTTTATCTCCCCTTAAAACTTGCCAAGGGCAATACTAATAACATACCCCTTCCTATTACTTCAAAGGGGTAACTTCTGTGCTTATTCCTCTGTTTTGGTCTTATCTTACACAAATGCTGTAACCTTCGTCTCTCCAATCCCTATTTTTCACTGTTCTTCCCTCCAATCTGTCCAAAACACCATTGGAGTTTGTCATTTTATTTTGCTGTTCAGAGCAAAACATTCTTTTTTGTGGTCCTCCTTTAATCCCTTTGCTAAATTCCTGTCCCAGTGCAAAAAATTCAAGCTACTTATCCTCTTTTTCAAGGTCCTACATAGTTTCCCTCCATCCTACATTTCTGTTCGGATTCCTTCCTACTCTCCTTCTTGCTCCTACCTAGAGCTGGATGAATAATGGATTTTTTGCCTCACTGGCAATTCTGAGGATAAAAATCTTTTTGTTTTGGGTCAAATGAAACAAAATATTTCATTTTGATTTAAAGCCTTTTCTAATGTTCTCTACTGTTTAAAATAAAATTAAAGGAAATTTAGAAATGAAAAGTAATTTTGAATACAAATAATTGAAACTCTTTACAAAGAAATCTTCAAAATGGAATACGTCATATTTTTAGGGGTTTATTTACTGAAACAATTTAGCAAAATTGACACAAATTCACAAAATATTTTAGTGTCATCCAGTCTGCATTTTTTGGCCCCCAAATTTTTTGTCAAGAACTTTTGCCCAGCTCTTCCCCAATTCTTTCTTCTTACTTCTCCCTCCATCTCATCTTATAGATTTTGAGCCTTTCTTTATGCTATCCGTATGCTTTTAATAGTCCTCTACATTCTGCCAAGTTCTCTTTCCTTCTTCAAATGCCCCCACCTTAAAATCTTCTTCCTTCTGTCTCCTCACTAATAATCCTTCCACACCCTCTCTTACCTGTTGCAACTTGTTTCTAGCTATCTTTATAAGCTGTTTGGGGCAGGAGTGGGAGTGGGAGTTGAGGGAGCTCAACTGTTAAACGATAGCACTACCTGAATGATGACATTCAGTAATAACTGCCTCTTAAAACAATTTTGCTCTTTACAGAGTTCAGTGTCAGCCATTTGGCTATTGATTAGACACAGTTAACAAGAAAATATCCATCTGTGGGAGTAGTTTTAGTTAATTACATTTTAGGGATAACGTGTTCTGTTACCAGAGAGTACTTCTGGTTCGGAAAGCAGACATTTGTGTACTCTGTTATTTATTATTTGTAAAGTGACTAGTCAATTTGTATATAGATAAGAGTTAGACATTACAATTTAACTTGATTTTAGGATGAGGAAGGTGATACATAAAGATGAAGAGTGTTTGGAACTTTCTAAACCTATTTTAGCTTAATGGATTGGAAGAGGCTAACCAGACCAAATATGAACCCATCCTTAAACTGCAGGCTTTGCACAGAGCATTTTAAATTATAGTTGCCATTTACTCCCCTTCAATAAGGTCATATTTGAATCCACCAGCTTGATCTCTCCCCTTTTAGAACAGCGTGAAGCTGCCAAGCTACACAGTGTATTTTAAAATTAACATTATATTTTCCTGGGTAAAATTCCCAGGAAAATATAATTTTAATCTTAAAATACAATGTGGAAATAGGCAGTTCCCCTGGATTGGGATGCAGGGGAAATATTTTCATATGCTTCAGCAGAAATATCAAAATTCTGTTCCTTAACAAAACTGTGAGTTGTTTAAAATTTTCCTTGGGCTTACATTCATTATTTTCACAGTGAAAGCAAATTTTATGAAAAAAAATAAAATAAAATAAAACAAAACACAACAACAACAACAACAACAACAAAAACACAGTCCCTGGAACTGCCTTTCATTTTGGTCAGAAATGTGAAGCAGAAAAGAACAATGTTTCCTGACATGTATTGAACAATAAAAGCATCCAGGTGGATCTTGTTAATGCTAACTTGTATTGTTCAGAGATTCACCAATGAATGAGAGAAATCAGACCAAGAGTCATACAGGTTTCCAGAATCTGCTCTTGTCAACCAGTTTTCCAGGACAGCTGCTTTTAATCACCATATGCAGCATTTCAGCAAACACCTGTGATCTGTGTGTGACTGCCTTTCTAACAGAAACACAGTAGAAGCTTGGGACCTAATTCATATCTGGTGTAAGCAGCATCTGTTATACCAGCTCAGACTTGGCTAAAGTAGTTGGAGTCTGGAGTGTGTGCTATAGGAGGACTCAGCATTTAGTTACTGGATTATCTGCAAAAGATTTTGCTTCTTTAAACTGGTAAAATATGATTTCTCCTCACTCCCCCCTTTAGTATTTTGTATAGTTCTAATACGCTTGGTTATAAGCCTAGTCCTAGTGAAGTCAATGAAATGTTTGATATTGACTTCACAGTGACCAGGATTTGAGCCTTTGAAAGCACAGGGGTGAAGAGAAGGATGGAGTTTTACTTTTGTCCCTGGCTGTTGTGGGATTAGAAGTTAGACCTTTAATGTTAACTTTTGTCATTTAATTTTCCTTTTAGTTTTTGTTTTGAGTTGCCCTTTTACAGCAGTATTTCAAAACAAAATGGAACTCAAAGTAACAAGACATGAAACTACAGACTAATGGGTAATTTGAACAGTATATCTTTGGCACAATAACTAGTAATAATGGCTTTTTTGGAGTGGTTATGTGACATCTTGACAGTGTGTAGTAAGGAGCTGTTAAAAGGGGTAAAATGGTGACACATTAAATAGCATCATAAGAAGGAGTTACTGCTCATGGACAGAAACCAATTGGCAATAGATAAATTTCAAATATTAAGATCTATTTTTTGTTATTACTGAAGGGTCTAGTTCAAAATAGTACAATAATTTAAAAAATAACAAAGCTGGTTTTGGGTTATGGGAATTAATCTTTAATTTGAAATTGCAAAAATCTATTAATTATAGTTAGAGGATATTTCTATTCCTTTAAAGGTGGTTCTACTTTGAAAATTATTGGTGGTTACATACTCGGCACAGCTCAGTTTTGCCTCCACTACCAATGGCATCAGGGCTGCACTATGATGTATACTTGCACTAGCTCTCATGGAGCTACCAGTGTAGGAATACCAGCAGAGGAATTAGAACCCTAGGTCATAGTGTAGATATAGCCTGTGATGTGGATGCATTTGTATGATTCCTGGCACACTGTAGATTTAGTACAGCAAAGTATTGCAAGCAATTCAGAGACTCTCCAGGGCAGGTTGAGGCATTCTGTAAAACTCCAGAATGCATCTAAATCAAAATTGCATTAGAAATAATGACAGCATTGCTGCCTGCCTCAAATTTTTATAAGACAATGGACAAATATCCACCTGAAACACATCACCAAATTCATCCATTTCATTCTCACCCATAACAATTTTCCATTCAACAACAAACACTTTGTCCAAACCATGAGAACAGCCATTGTACTAGGATGGCTCCCCAATATGCCAACCTCTTCATGGGCCACCTTGAAGAAGTATTTCTGGATAAATGCACCACAAAACCAGTGATCTACCTGAGATACATAAATAATATTTTCATCCTCTGGACAGACAGCTTAAACTCCCTCATAGATTTCCACCACAACTTCAACAACCATCACCCATCCATTAAACTGTCTCTAGAACACTCCCATACTAGTGTCAATTTCCTGGACACTACAATCAGCTTCAACAATGGAAACCTACAGACAACTATATACAAGAAACCCATGGATTACCACACTTACCTTCACAGATAACCACCCCAGACACATCAAGAAATCTGTTATCTACAGCCAGGCACTCAGATACCAAAGAATATGCACCAAGGAGAAAATCCAGCATATACACTTAACACACTTAAAACTGCTTTCCCCAAACAAGGACACACCACCAGAAAATTAGAATGTGTCATGGAATGGGCCACCCAAATACCCCAAAGGAACCTACTTCAATACAGAAATAAATCCCTCTCTGAGTGCACACCCCTAGTTGTCACCTCACTCCACACACCCTCTACCTCTCCAAGCTCATCATCATCAGAAGCAAGCTCTCCACAGATCAGGACACACCAACTCAAAGCGGCACCAGACTCTGCCAGAACAACATATGCAAAACGTATAGACCTATCTCCACTGTTACGATGATCAACAACCCCCACAATGCACCTTTCAAGATCTATGGGTCCTACACATGCTTGGCACATGTGGTGTACTCATCCAGTGCACTAAATGCTCAAATAACAACTATGTGGGTGAAACAAGACAATCAGTATGCTCTTGAATGAACCCACACATTAAAATAATACAAAAACATCATATCACACTTTTCACAAAGCTGACCTCTTAGTCCTCATTCTCAAAGGAAATCTGCACAACACTTCAAAAGATAAGCCTGGGAGCTTAAATTCATAACTTTGCTAGACACTCTCAATCATGGACTGAATAGAGACACTGGCTTTATGGCTCATTACAATAATCTATAACCCACTCATCCCCCACCCCCACTTCCTGACCCCGTGAATGGAGTGGTATTAATGGGCCACTTCACCTTGAATGGTTCCTTGAAATATGTGTTAACTACTTTTGCTGAACATTCTGTTTCACCTTGCATTTAGCTGTGACACTGTGAAGACCGGTCACACCCCTGAGTGACACAGTTATACCGAGCTAACCGTTGGTGTAGACAGCGCTATGTCAATGGGAGGCCTTCTCCCATTGACATAACTACTGCCTCTCATGGATTAACTATGGGAAGCTCTTCCATCAGTGTAGTAGTGTCTTCACTGAAGAGTTACAGTGGTGCAGATGGGCTGATGCAGCGTTTTAAGTATAGATCTGCCCTGAATACATTTCCCAGACCTGAAGAAGAGCTCTGTGTAAGCTTGAAAGCTTGTCTGTCTCACCAACTGAAGTTGGTCCAATACAGTTTATAACCTTTACCCATCTTGTCTCTCTAATATCCTGGGACCATCATGACTACAGCAACACTGTGTAGTAGAAAAAATGTAAAAAGCAACAGAGGGTCCTGTGGCACCTTTAAGACTAACAGAAGTATTGGAGCATAAGCTTTCGTGGGTGAATGCCCACTTCATCAGACGCAAGACTTGATTCAGACTAACACGGCTACCCCTCTGATAGAAAAAATGTGCATTTCAAGAATGGATTTACATATTTATTAATTTAAATATAGCCATATGTTAGTGGATAGCATACCAAGACAATATTCCAACCAAGCTTTCCTATATGAATGTGCAGAAATCTACAAACATAGAATATTAGGGTTGGAAGGGACCTCAGAAGGTCATGTTGTCCAACCCCCTGCTCAAAGCAGAACCAATCCCCAGATAGATTTTTGTCCCAGATCCCTAAATGGCCCCCTCAAGGATTGAACTCACAACCCTGGGTTTAGCAGGCCAATGCTCAAACCACTGAGCTATTCCTCCCCCCAATCTCTTGCTACCTCTTTGTATATGTCTCGAATTGCTGTGTTTTATTAAAGATAAAGTTGGGTGGAAAGCAACAATTATACACAACTATATTTAGGAAGAATTGCTAGGAATGTAGTTTTAAAATTGCATTAGAAGTAGTCTGCTACTCACTTAAGATAAATAAATAGTGAAATTAAAGGTTATTAATAGACCTCCCCCAACATGTTATGTAATAAGACAGGCCTGAGTTCATATGTGCTCATCAGTAGGCATCAGAAAGAATGTAAATGTATTTTACATTCTGAAGGCTATGTAGATGGGCTTTTACAACAACTGCTTATCTCTTTTGTTTTACAGGTAATTCACTATAAAATACATTTTAAAAATGTAATAAAATCAAATTACTCAGTTACAGCAGGATTACAAAATTAGGGTAAAAAGTTAATATAATAAAATAAAATATAATAAAATGATAAAAATATGCTTTGTTGCAAAATCAATTATTTATGAAGGAAAAGAGATGGTGGAAAACCTGAGGCAAATATAGTTTTATTTTCTTTTATTTTATTCAGGAAGCGAATATAAGTCAAGAGGGAGACCAAGAGCACTTCCCTTCTCAACTGTCTTTTCCGTGGTTCTAAATTTTCAGTAACTTCCTCACTTTCCTCTTCTCTCTATTTTTGTGTGTGTGTTTTGTATTATCATCCCTTGCCAAATATGACAGACTAACTGTACTGTGGTTCACGGCATCAAGGCTTCTTTCTTGCTTCTACTATTGCCAGTCCCAAGCATTCAAAAATCATGAGTCAGAACCCCAAACAGTCATGAGATTGCTTTAAAACATTTTGTTATGGATTCTTTATATTGCCTTCTGATTTTTTGAGCCTTTAGGTTATACTTGCTAAAAAAATTTCAGAAGAATGAAAACTGAAATGAAAACTCATCCAATGATTCTTGATTTTATCATCTGGGGCTTTCAGAAAAACACCAAATATTGCAAGGCATGATACAGTCATGAGAGCTGGTAACACTGTGTTTTCCCTGCTAGTATTTTGCAGATAAACTGTTGCTATGGAGCAGTTAGATAAAAAGCAAATCAGGCCTTGTGGTCTAGAATGAGCTCAGGAATGGCAAAAGAGCCAGATCTTGAGAGTTTCTGAGCACCCACTGAGAGCTCACAACGCCTGCAATCAAAGGAAGTTGTGAGTGCTCAGCCTTTGTTATGGTTTAGCTGATAGTTTTGAGAGTGTGCAGTGGAAGTGGTATTATGGCTATTCTGTGGAAGGTGTGTTTGCTGAGGCTGTGTGCAATGGTGGTTGTGCAGTGGGTGAGCAACATGAGTGGGTGCAGAACCTGGTTCCAAATGAGCCCCGTGTAGCAGAGTCCAGAGAGTGTGAGGCATGCGTGATGTGAAGAGATCTAGCCTATAGAATCCTCCTGTTCCTTTTATACCATACAGAGGGGCTGTGTAAGGAATCACATTGATTTCTCCAACCATTGGGTCAGAGCAGCCTCCATGGAAGAACTTTGCAGCTGCTTTGTGCCCTGGAAAGGAGGATTCTTCTGGCCTGGGCCTACTACATATCTCCCCAGAGCTACCTCTAGTAGCTAGTCATGTGTAGACAACTGGGGCTATGCTGAGGCTTTAGCTCCCCCCAGATTTTAGAGATTGCATTAGTAAATAAAGGAAGCATGGAGTTTGGAGCAGAAGATCATTTATTTCACTTTATTAGAAGTGGACACATTTAGTTATGGTACAAAACTACTCATTGAAGCCATATTCAAAAGTTTTTAAAATTATTTTTTAACTCTAGCACCCTCAACCCCCCCCCCCCCACACCAAATAGCATTGTGTACATCCCCCTTACCCAGGCTCGGAGCAGGATTTGTGCCATAGAGAGAGTGTGAGTAACAGAGGGAGTACAGAGCACGTGTATCTCTTTGAGGGGAGAGGAAAATACCCAAAGAGGATTGGAGACATGGACAAGGAGGAAAGCCACAAGGGCTTTTGTCGCTATAGATCAAAATGCACGGTGATGGATCTGTTGAGCAGCGGACTACAACTCCTATCATCTCCCTCTCCACTGCATGTCCCCATCCTCCTGGCCAGGTCAGGTAGTGAACAGGCCTGAACCAAGAAGCGGCCGAGCTCTGTTTGAAAGTGTCAGCTGCATGGCTAGCCAGGAGCTGCAGGGAAACTGGAGGCAGCAAAAATTCTCCAGGAACTGTATGCAGAAATCTGTGTGGAGCAGGCTGTGACTGCTGGAAATTACAGCTAGATGCAGGTCTGTGCAGGGCTTATGGGGAAGCAGCATCAGCTGAGCAAACAGCCAGTGTAGAGGGGCCCCAACAAAAGAAACTAACTAAGCCTGGCTTGGAAATATGTAAGTACCTATTTTCTTGGAACAGAGATTGAAGTAGAGAGGGCACACCAGATACTAGGCCTAAGGAGAGTTAACTCTCAACTGGATTGTCCCAGGGGTCTAAACATTTACTTCATCACTCATTTTGAACTGTAACTGTTTAAGCCTCTATATCTAGGGCATTTGAAACCTTTACCTTTCCTATCAGCTGTAGTAAAATAACTTTTCCCTTAGCCAAGTGTCTGAGTGGTTACTGGGACCTATCAGGGCTAACGCCTACAAGGCCTAGCTGCTGAAGTACTTACAGTGCTTGCCTCCAAGTGGTGGCACATTGGGCATGCTACTGGCATCCTAGGGGTTTGGTGTATTGAGCAGCCTCAACATGCAGCCTTTCTATTAGAAATGTTTGCTATTGATTTAAAATAAAATAAAACATCCTGATCTCAAACAGCATCTGGATAAAGGGAAAACATTAATTATCCTTCCTTGTTCTTTGAAGTGATCAAAGTGGACAAAAGCAATGCTCACCAGTCACCAATTGTTAATGATAAACACCAGTTATTCAGTGCAGAACACTTGTACCACACAAGCTGAGAGCTGGGAGGACAAAGCACAAGGCACTTAGGGATGCTGTGAATCATGAGGAGGTTTACATTTCGGCATTTTTTGTTTTAAGAAATCTAGAACCAGATGGGGGCTGATCTTTTACAGGTGGGGAAGAAGAAGAGCAAAAGTAGACTCCACCACTCTTATGAGGTCCATATAAAAACCAGCCACAGTTCAGCCTCCCTGGGGGTGGGAATGGAGATGGGCCATGGTTTTGTTCTTTGTGCCAGCCCAGGGAGTGTGCCATCCACAGTAGCAGAAATAGGCTACCTTCTTCTAGAGAACAGAGCAGCCTGTACATCCTATATGCACATAGATACTTGTGGAAGGACTGTAACTCATTGAAACTATAAACTGTGTGGTTTCTGATTTAGGGAGTTTGTACAGAATTTGTTTAAAGACTGATGTCTGATAATGGAGAGCAGTTTGGCCAAATAGAAAAATAATACAGATCACAAGTATGATCCTCAAATTGGCCTTGGCACAACTAGATGAATTACTCTTCATAGACATTGCTCATATGGCCGACAGAAATGGATGGGGCTTGTATAGTAGGTATTTCTGGATTATACATACCATCCTTCATTTTATGCTGTAAGCATTGCCTTGTAATGCAAAGCACAGGTGGCATAAAAGGAGATAGAGCTTTCCTTGTAAAATGTGGGATTGCTTTGTGAGACTGCCAATTGAAGAGAAGTGGGAATCAAGAAAGCTGACATAACTGATTCAGAAACTTCCCATGTACACTGTGGAGAAAGTTCCAACTAAGAGATCCAGACCAACAGTGGTGTTGATCTCACTTCCAAAAGACTGAAAATGTGTTCTACGTATGAGTACAAAAGGAGTTTCAATCTGAAGGAAACTCAGAACTGGATTTGGATCACTTTTTTGGCCTAGAGTAGACAGAGCATAAATGTAAATCAAATCTCCCTCCAACATCCCCCTCCAAAAAAACCCATCATAGGATTTTGAAATGCGAATCACTGAAATGAAGCAGTTTGTTTAAAAAGGCAAATCAATTACATTTAATAAAATAATCCAAATGTTGTTTATTCCATGACCAGGCATCCTTCAGCATTTATGCCACTATACATTCTTCAGTAATAGGTACAAGACTAGATGTTGTTCAGTTCTAGACTGACAGGTGGAAATGAGGGTGCTGGATAATGTGCCCTACAAAGACCTAAAACAGCTATCCAGAAAATCTGTATTTTTTACTTTATATTGGTATTAGTCTATGTATACAGCTTCATTGAATTGGAGTAGCCTGCTTTCCCTGTTACTTTAATAACTAGTTTGCCACGCTGTGAGAATAATGTAAGCCTGTACCCATGCATTTTTAATTCACCCATTGCTATACTCCAATTATTTGTCATTTTTATTATGGTTGTCGGCAAGAACCGCACCCTTCTGGTGACAATTTGTCATTGCTATACAGCCGGGGATCAAACTGTCCTCCTAAGAAACACCCCTTGGTGAACAATTCCCTCAGAAGATTTTCATCTTCTCAAGATGCAATGAATTGCTTCTCCATTGCTTAACTGATCAAGTAAAATGACATGTCAAAACATGTTAGACGGTTTGTGATTTGCTGCAGAAACAAATATTTATATTATTAATGTATGCCAAGTCATCATCATCATGGTACATCCCAAAGGGACATGGCCTCCTTGCAAATTGAGCACCATCTGGATTGATCTCTGGTAAGGTAGTGAAGGTGGTTTGGCTCTTTATTTACAGTTTATGTCTATCACAGGCAGTCTTGTTGCACAACTGAAGCTTTTGAAGCCTAAGTGATCGCCAGCCATATAGCAACTGTGATGTTATCTGATTAAAATATGACCATATAGATAATTTTTGCAACCACTGTTATATATTTGCAACAAATCTTGTACAAAATGTGGCAAGTAAGATGTCTATGGAAAGATTATGATTTGCTGGTTATGATTATGCTATGTGTATGCATGTATCATTTTTTTATTTGAAGTTATGAATATTGGCTCTATACCTGGATTTCAAATGTTTGCTCTTGGGGTAACATCCACAAGGTAGTTGGCCAGCACATGGAGGGACTATTCAATTTAAGTAGCTCATCAAGGAACACTTAACTGACAATGGACCACGGGAGACGCCCATCTACACTGAATGGACTGTCCTGCAAATGTGCTTCTACTATGTCTAAACCTTCATGCATGGACATGTGACTTGCCCATGCGATTCCAAACACTATCTTATCATCTGTAATTTTCCACTAGCTATGCTGAGGGCTTTGTTTGAAACAACAGGTTTCCTTCCACATGGCAGAAGTTATAAAAGGCCCTGGCAACCCCTCCATTTTGTCTCTTTTCTGCTCCAGCCTCTGGACTATGAACTTATATTAATGGAAGCATTCTAACCAAGGAATTGAGGACCTTCCAATGATTTTGGAAGCAGCCAGAGACTTGACTTGAGCCAGCAGTTTATTCCATCGCTGCTACAAGGCTGAACCAAGAACTTTGCATTTATTGTATGTATTTGATTCTTTTAACCAGTTTTAACGCTCTCCTTTCTTTCTTTTTTATGAATAAACCTTTAGATTTTAGATACTAAAAGATTGCCATCAGCATGATTTTTGGGTAAGATCTAAGTTATATATAGACCTATGTGTGTGGCTGGTCCTTTGGGATCAGAAGAACCTTTTATTTGAAGAGATTGGTTTTAAAGAACCACTTATCTTTAAATCCAGTGTTTTGGGGGGTGATATAAGAACTGGAATGCCTAAGGAAACTACTTTTATGACTTCTGGTTAGCCAGTGTGGTGAAACAGAAGTTTACTTTTGTTGCTGGTTTGATATATCTTAATGGAAGAATAACCACCAGTTTTAGGTTGTGTTTGCCCTATTTCTCAGCAGTTTATCCTGAATTTGGCATCCTCAGTTGTGACCCACAGAGGCACATTTACAGCAACATTCCTTGGTAAAAACTTTTTGGAATTCATTGGTCTTCCATTATAATATGTTCATACTGAGAAAGCTGCTAAAATCAAACCAGTGCTGCTGGAGGTGGTTGCTGGGTTCAGCTTTGAATATCCTCCTGGCTGGTCTCATCCTGCAACTTCAAATGAGGCAGCTGATGAAGATGATAAGAATTGAAAACATCAGTGTGGTGTTCTTCAGCTTTTCTCAGTGCCAAGAGTACAGTCTATACTATAGAGTTGGTATAACTGTGGTTCTATAGATCTACAGCTTTGTAGTAAAAATTATGTCACAACCTCCCCACAGAGTCCATTGAAGGGCCCAAAATTTAGCAGCAGCTGCTGCTATATGCACATCCACCTCTTTTGAGCATCCTCCAGCAGTGCCTGTGATGCTGCAAACATATTTGACAGATGCCAACTGCTTGATGTTCTGTACTGAGAAGTTAATACCGAGATGATTGCAATCTGGAGCTGGAGTCTGTTTGATGGTAGTGGCCAGGGAGTTAGTAACCAGGTTAATAACCAGACAAATGCGTGATGCTTCTTGCCTGACTAGATCAGCCATTAGCTGCAGCAATTCACCATGCTGCGCCAATAAGACAATATCAGCAATGTATTCAAGATCTCAAAGCAGAATGGTGTCCAGGTCAACACCACTGACAGCTGCCTCCGCAAGCTTATCCATCAACCAATCAATGCCGATATTGAACAACAATGGTGGCAGAACACAGCCTTGCTGCACTTCTGTGGAGATAAGAAACCATGCCATGTGTGTGCCGTTGACTCAAATGTAGCTTTCCATTTCGTTGGAGAGCTCTTCTGTCAAGGACATTATCTTCTCAGGGAGGCCAAGTTGCTTCATCAGATCCCTCAAACTTGCTAGATGCACTGAATCAAAGGCCTGATGGAAGTCTATTAAAACTGCTGTGCAGAGCTTATTCAATTCTGGCATTTTCTCAAAGTATTCAAGTATGCCAAGTGTATCACTACATTTCTAGAAGTTTAATTGTAAGGATATTTTTAGCTAAAGTATGAGAGGGACTGTACTTATGACATAATGACATATTGGTATTATAGGGGCTATGCTAATAGCTGTGTAAGACACTGGCTTAATGTGAATTAACCCTTTATCTCCTGAATTCAGCAACTATAACAGCCTGCTACTTCACCACAGCCAAAGGAGCTACTTACTTTCTGCTGGGAGGAAGGTAGCTCATGCAAATGAGGGTCCTACATAGCTCTTGCCCTTACATTACTGATTTTAAGGACGTTTAAATGTCTCACATGTGACTGATAATAAATTAGTCTCCAACTCTAGGCTTAAGGGACTCTGTGGTCTATTCTTTTGCCAGACTGTTTAAAAGAACAACTACTTGAGAATGGAGCTGTGTCATCTACCCCTTTGAATAGCAGAGTACTACAGGAGGAGCTGATTATCAGAGTGCTTTTAGGGGGGGGAAGCCAAGGTAGTACTGTAGGGAAAGTGTCATATGTCGTGTATATAGTAGTGGGTTTCCTGTGTGTTTTTTTTTTTTTTTTAATGGGATGGGAAGTAACTGAATCTTTGGGACATTGGTCTCTTATCTTGCTTTTCTGATGAGTGAATTCTATCCATTGGTCTCTAACAAGGGGACCAATTTGCTAACACATACAGCTGTCCTAGACTGTGATCCTAGGACTAAGTCAACAACTTTGGAGCACCGATGTTGTAGATGATACATAAAATGGAGGTTCTGATCACAGGGCACTGGACCTGATCCCAATGCCTTTTGAAGTCACTAGCAAATAAGGAGTAAGTTTGGGCTGACATTTTTGTAAGAGTATCAGTATCTCAGACAAATTTCCGAGTAGGTAATTACATTCTGACTGTTATAGTTATCCCAGTAGTGTCAGTTGAAGAAGTTAATTTTCATTTCTCCTCCTAGCAAATTTATGTAAGTGCTGTTGGCACAGAATGGCTGTCAGGCTGCAGCCCAGAAATAGCTGCATTTTCAGACACCTATAGATATCCTGTAAAGCTCTTAGCTACTGCCGTCTATGAAAAATATTGTATACATGTAAGGGAACAATGTTGACCATAAATTGATGTACAGAGAGTTAAGGGACTGAGCCAAACCCCATTGAAGTCATCAGGAATCTTTCTGTTTACCATAACGGGATTTGGATTAGGCCCTAAACTAGTAGGTCAAAGCATTCTGAATTATTATCTCTTCCTTGAAACTAACCTCTGTATGCTACAAACATATTAAATGGTTTTGAAACAAAGCAGATGACAGAACTTTTGTTGTTTTAAGATTCTTGGAAATCAGTGATGCCTGCCTTGTTGAATACTGAGGTGGAAATCCATCATCTGACAGGAAAACATGTTGTCTGATTTAATTAATGTGTTAAGAGAATGTAATCAACTTGATGTTTGCATTAAAAATAAATTATGACTATGTTAATTCCATTAGCAAATCACTTTCTGTCTCAATAATTCATTGCTGACAAAGGACGTTAAATTGTCCAGACTGACTTCATCATTAACAGTTGTAGTTTATTACGGGCAACAAAATGGCAGATGAAATTCAATGTTGATAAAAGCAAAGTAATGCACATTTAAAACATAATCCCAACAACTATACATACAAAATGATGGGGTCTAAATTAGCTGTTACCACTCAAGAAAGAGATCTTGGAGTCATTGTGGATAGTTCTCTGAAAACATCTGCTCAATGTACAGGGGCAGTCAAAAAAGTGAACAGAATGTTAGGAACCATTAGGAAGGGGATAGATAACAAGACAGAAAATATCATAATGGTTCTATATAAATCATAGTCATAGAATCATAGAATAACAGGGTTGGAAGCGACCCCAGGAGGTCATCTAGTCTAACCTCCTGCTCAAAGCAGGACCAATCACCAACTAAATCATCCCAGCCAGGGCTTTGTCAAGCCTGAAATTAAAAACCTCTAAGGAAGGCGATTCCACCACCTCCCTAGGTAACCCATTCCAGTGCTTCACCACCCTCCTAGTGAAAAAGTTTTTCCTAATATCCAAAATCCCACATCTTGAATATGGGGTGCAGATCTGCATGCCCCATCTCAAAAAAGATAAATTGGAATTGGAAAAAGTACTGAGAAGGGCAACTAAAATGATTATGGAACAGCTTCCATTTAAGGAGGGATTTAAAAAACTGGGACTTTTCAGCTTGGAAAAGAGATGACTAAGGGGGGAGATGATAGAGGTCAATAAAATCTTGACTGGTGTGGAGAAAGTGAATAAGGAAATGTTATTTACTCCTTCACATAACACAAGAACTAGGGATCACCCAATGAAATTAATAGGCATCAGGTTTAAAACAAACAAAAGGAAGTATTTCTTCACCTAACACACAGTCAACCTGTGGAACTCTTTGCCAGGGGATGTTGTGAAGGCCAAAACTATAACAGGGTTCAAAAAAGAATTAGATAAGTTCATGGAGGATAGGTCCATCAATGGCTATCAGCCAGGATGGGCAGGGATGCAACCCCATGCTCTGAGTGTCCCTAGCCTCTGTTTGCCAGAAGCTGGGAGTGGGTGACAGGGGATGGATCACTTGATGGTTGCCTGTTCTGTTCATTGCCTCTGAAGCACCTGGCATTGGCCACTGTCAGAAGACTGGGCTAGATGGACCATTGGTCTGACTCAGGATGGCCGTTCTTATGTTCTTATGTGGTGTATGTGAAACCCGCAAGAGGTTTAAACAGCTCTCAGTTCTCAGCTGAGTAGCAGTCTTGCTAATTAATTAGACAATGAGTGATGTTCTGATTAACTAATATGTCTCTCTTGCATTTCCTTGGTGTGTGTCAGTGTTTTGTTTGGCTGGAAAACAGTTTTTAATAAATGGAAAATGTCAATAATATCTTTGATAAAATTTTGGAAAACAAAGAAAAAAGCATAAAACGTCATACAAAAATGTAACTATCAAAATAAGCACACTGTCATCTTGAACTAAACATAAGATCACTGCTGTTGCTAGGCTCAGTCTTATTCTGACCATAGTACTGTACAACTGACATAGAATCAGTAGAACATTATTTCCCAGCCAGGATTCCAATAGTATGGCTAATTCAATTCCACCTTTACACTGAAGAGGGATAGGCACTCAAAGGAAACTGAAGAATCTTATACTGTTTCTTAGATGGTCACCTTGTGCCCAATTCATGCTTGTGTTGAGGGCCCTTTACATTTGCTCTGTTGGGGAAGCAGATCAGGCCCTTGGGGAATCACTCTAAGAAAAGTGGGCTTCTTCATCTGGCATAGTGTCAGCAATGTTGGCTGTATGGTCCCCTTATAAGGACCCTAGTAATGGAGGCAAGTAAGAGTAGCCCTTAAAGTGGCCTAACTTGAACTGGGGCCTGAAGTGGTTACTGGCCAGAGCAGAAGAGGTGTCTCCCTTCCACTGCTTGAGCCTTGTGCCAATCAGCTCCAATGTAAGGCTGAATCGTCCCTTCAGTCATTTAATGATAGGGATACAGTTTGTTGATTCAGATCAGAGATTTCACTAAAGGATTGTAGGGTTTTCTTTTCAGCTGGCAAATTTAACAAAAAACTTCCTGTCAACATTTATTCCCATCCTTCCAGGCTCGCTAAACAACAAATACCAAGTGACTTCACAGCATGGAGCAGTGATTTAGATATAGTGATTCTGAGAGATATCTGGGCAACAGTGTTGTCTACATTACATAAATCTTCACTTTGAAACATGTATATCCAGAAGTAATATTTCATTACCCACAGATTAAATTTCCTTCCTAAAGTTGTCAAAAAGATACAGCCAGGTATACCATCAAACTGCTTTAAACGCCTAAAGTCACAGTTTTATTATGCTGTATAGGGGCCCATTTATTCATAACTTCTGGATTCTGTTCCATGATATGTTTTATGACTTGACACTCCAAAGTTTTTATGTCTTCTTTATGTTTGCTAGGCATAATGTATCAATAAAGTTGGTAATAAATTGTTATTTTTATTAATAGCTAAGAAGCAGGTATAGAATTTGTGGATTTAAAGCATAAAAGCAACCCTAGAAAACTGGAAAAAAATGTTGATTAGTGAAGAAGATGGGTGCAATTCACTATCTGGGTTCCTGACAGGAAGCCTGCCTGGAGAAAGTGTACAAATCACAAATCTCACATCACCACCATACTCCTGAGATGACTGGAGCTGGCTACTGGTTGAGGAAGACCCGGGAAAAGAGTAGCTGGAGTTGCCCTGGGGGCTGAGAACATGATAATACTCTAGCTATTTACATTAGACTTGTCAGAAGGCAAAGATTAGTGAAAGCTTGCTGTGTCTTCAGGGGATTGTTCTCCCATTGGGGCACCTTTTGGTGTGCTAATCACATAGATTCTCCCATGTTTGTGTCAGGTTTATCTATGGTACTGTAGTATCTGAACGTATCATAATGTTTAATGTATACTTACAACACCCTCTTAAGATAGTATCCCAAATTACAGTTGGGGAACTGAGGCAGAGAGAGACTAAGTACCTTGTCTGAGGTCAGATAAGAAGTCAGTGGTAAAGCAAGGAATTGAACCTAGGTCTTCTGAGTGCTAAGCCAGTGGCCTCACAGCTAGAATAGCCTTCCTGTCCCTTTTAGATCCAGTTGCATGATAGCGAGACATCAAGTTCAGTGGCTTTTTCTGGAATAGCAGTTATGGTCTAACGCTGGGATTAATCCACCAACATGTAGAGTATCTCTCTCTTTCTCTCTCTCTTTTTTAGATTTAGGTCTAGATTGAGCCATTAGGCTTCTCCCTCATTAAATTACAGTGCGTGGCTGTGCTGTCCGAGAAGCAGTACTGGGAAGGAAATGTGATTCTGAGTGCTATTGTAACTACATAGTCATAGCTCCATAATAAATGAGTATAGAAAGTTTGGAAAGGGTGGGGTTTTTTAAATGCAAGAACAGTGATGCCTTAAAATACTGGTTTGTTTTAGTACTAAAGAATAGGTTAACGTGGTATTAGTCTCAAGATTTGCTCTTTAAAGTTTTAGTATAATTTCAATTTTAAGTGCAATAGCTGTGATTTAGCTTCTAAAACAAAACTGGAATTAAGCTTTTGTTTAAAGAAGACAATCCTTTGGTGACTTGATGTCCTTCTAACTTCTTTGTCACTTCACTCTCTCTATATCTGTTGTATATATCTTAATTATGTCTCATGTCCTTTCCCTACTTCTGTAGACAACGCTAATGGAACAATATTTTGTCTGTCTCACACTTATTGAAAAATGAGGAGCCATAGAAGAAGCAGAGTTGATCCCACCTACCCTTCTGTATTGCATATTAAGGCTGCTACTCTCAATCCTGGTGTCACTTAACAATTCAAAATCACGTAGTTGTCCTCCAGTTGAATAATTTGGTTGCTATTTAAAAAGTCAAAATTTACCCACAGTTTCCCCAGTTTTCTCAGTGGAACAACACATGGCAGACCTTGATCCTTCCCTGGTCTGTCATCTCTTATGAGGATAGGGAATTTATTTACATCCTTGCCCCCTTTTCCAGCCTTAAAGAGCCAGTATGTCCTGTTACAATCTGTTATGCTTTTTTTTTTTTTTTAAATCAGCACTCAAGGGGTTACCTGGGTACAACTGAGTGTAGAATTTGGCCCAAAGTGCACCTATTTTACAATAATTAATTACAAAAAAAGTATTCTACTTTACATGTGCAAGGAGCTCCACAAACATTGTCTAGTTATGCGGTCCCCTCAAACATTTAAGAAAAACAAATGTCCAAGCTAGGACTTTCTTACACTTTTTCAAAGGTCTGTGCTCTACTGTAATTGGGCTGAATCCTTATTTCACACAAGAAGCAATAAAGGAAATGAAACAAAGTCATCTCTGCAAATTTACACATTTGGTGGCAGTTCTGACACGTTGGTTGTCAAATGAAAATACAAGTAGATAAATATATAGTAGTCATAGAACTTTCCGGCTAATAAGGTCTGCAGTGTGCTGAATGTTATCAAACCCTAGCAGTTGCTTGGTTGGCACATCAGAGGGCTAAGGGAAAGTTCTGAAATATTTGAGTCAAACAGCTTGAATTTACCACTTTAAATTTGTGGCAAGCTGCAGTTTAGAGATTTTTGTTGTTGTTGCCCTGAAGATGAGAAAATAATAATCTTAAATTTTACGTAGTACCTTTCAGCCAAAAAAGATCCTAAAATGCCATATAAACTGATATACAAGGATGTCTTTCTCCTTTCCTGAACGGCATCCATCTTTGGGATGAAATGCAGCAGCTATTCAAAAGTGCACACAACAGTTTAGGACAGGAATTGAAGAATATTACTGCATCCAATTGAAACTGCAGGGGAAATTTAGAGAGGAAATTTGTAATTATCCAAGTTGAAATTTGGGCATGATATTAGGATTAAGACTAGTATGTAAAAAAAAAAAATTTCTACAGTTTTTTTAAAATCACTATATTTTCTTTTCATTAAAAAAAAACAAAACAAAATAAACACAATTTTGATGTTCTGGCTTTTAGTTTTTAGTTTTTCAACAACTATCCCACCCAATTTTGTGAACTTAAATGAGTGTTACTCATATTCTGGGTCAGGAGAATAGGTCGTCAGATGTTCAAGGTCCAACACGGCTATTTTCCATTGCAGGTCATTTATGCTTTAAAACAAGGATCGGCAACCTTCGGCACGCGGCCCACAAGGAACAGATCTGTAACAAGGGTCAATTTTGTAAAGTTACTTCTCAGAGTAGAATTACACTTTAAAGCTGACCCCAGTTAACTTCACTGTGGATGTTTGGAATTAAACATCATACTTTACATTCCAGGAGCACTACCAATGAACACTTTTCAGTTATTCTCATGTTACCAAATATTACTCATTGAAAAGAGGTACAATAATTAACCTAGACCCTAAAAAACCAGAAAAAGAAGAAATAATATTTCAGTTCTATTTGCATAATTATTTGATGGGCCATATCATGATGGGCTATATCATGGTGGGAGACAAAATATGTTTTGAAAATGTTGGTAAAATTCATCCCTTTTCTAACTCCACTGAACTAATTTCTTCTTAAAAATATGGAAAAAACAGATGAAAAGAAAAGAACACTATGGCCCCAATTCAGCAAAGCACTTCTAAAGTATCTGCTTATGTCCCATTGATTTCATACTTAAGTGCATTGCTGGAATGGGTCCTAAAGGAAGCAATGAACAGGAATGCAGTCAGGATTCATAATTTTGGCCTGGGAAGAAAGGAGACTCAGTATTCACCCCAGGTCTCTCTCTTTTTTTTATTTAATTGCAATTCAATCAATGGGTGATTCTCAGTAAGACACCAGTGCTAAAGTCCCTTCAGCAGTCAGAAAAGTCTCAGACTCAGATTTGAGTTCTGCCATCAAAATGATTTGTTTTTGTCCCTATGCCTGAATAAATAAAAGAATATTTTGTGTTTGTAAATATTGAGGGACTTGTAATGCTGTCCAAATTATAATCTCATATACCAATTTACATATATTTCTACAGCAGAAACAAATATATTTCGTTTTGTTTGGGGGTTTTCTGATGAAGAATACTCTGGTTTATTTCACTGAATGGCTTAGGATGTGGGAACATGGCTTTCTTTTTAAAATCCTGTAAAATCAGGGTTCCCAAATATTTACATAGTGTGAACCACCTCTTAGTAATGAAGCCATCGTATAGACTGACTCCTTTCCCACCACTGCCACTACCTACTGTAAAACCTGTCACTTTGCAGGGACCTCCAGAGTCAACATTGTTTCTCTTCACCACTACATTTAACATCAGTTCCCCAACATTCTCATAATGTCCCTCTCCCACAGACAAATGGCAAACCCTGGAAGAGGATTCAGTTTTCCATACCCAATAAAAATACATTCTTAATTTCTCCTCCACAGTCAGGATCAGTGAACAGGTGTTGGCATCAAAGCATCACCCCAATTGACAAGGCCTCTGTCACAAAGTGGCATTGGGCCTTTAAGAGGGAGCAGCACCAATGCACCTATACCTCATCCCAATTGGGCTAAAAGAAAAAGCACCTGGGGTCTGAAGGAGGGGAAGCCTGGGTGAATTGGCCTGGAGAGTCAGTCAGGAAAGGGATAAAGAGAGCAAAATAGAAGGCTCTCACTGCCAGTTCCTTGGGAACAGGCAGACACGGAAGAAGCCGGGAGTTCCTTGGGAGAGACTGATGGAGTGCCCTGGGAAGGGAGGCATTGGGAACATGTTGGGGACAGGGTGGGGAGGACAGTGACCAGAGCATGGAGGAGTCCTGCTGGAAGGCTTGAAGTGGAAGGACAAAGAGATAAAGGGGAAAAAATCCCTGGAAGCTGTAGCCCAGGGTGGGCTGAGGAACTGTTTTGTTGAGTTTGTCTATGTTTGAAGAAAATGAACTGCCTGGAAAAGAGACTCGGTGTGGCAGTGGGCCCTTCCTGAGCTGGGGAGAAGGTCAGCTTGTTACAGTCCCCTTGCTAAGATTTCAGATAGGGAGACCAAGAATTCAATGAGTACAGAGAATGAACTGCCATCTCACTTTGCAAGAGTTACTTAGGGAAATATAGATAAGTTCGTGTTACTACAGCTTGTGCCGTACCTGTCCTCTGGATAAAATTAACGAATACAAGTGTGAGAGTCAGGGTTCCAAGAGGAGAACAGGGGTGTTGAACCCTGAAGAATAAGCAGTGGAACCAACTGATAATATCCACTGTTATTGTGCTATAAAGATGTCTCATGAGATCTCTTATGAAAGCTTATAATGTTCTAAACTTAGTGGTCATTATGGGATAAGTATACAGACTGTGGTTATGAATTTATGTTATAGGCTATATAGAAAAATGCTCATAATTTGTGGTGCAGTAGGGCTGGGAGGGGCTATGTCCCCAACCAGATGAGACTAGCTCCAAGTACCTAGTCTTGTGCAAGCCAGGAAAAGACAAATGATAGGCCATTAGAGTTAGTGGGAAGACACTGATACATTCCGCTAGAATCCTCAACTCTGAATAATCATGAGTCACCACGCCAGGAGAGGGGAAAAAGAAAAAATGAAAAAGCCCTTAACAACAAAGCTTGAAACTAAGGTCTTCATCCAGAAATTGAGGGACAGTCACTTGGTGAGTGCTGTCCAGGAAATGCTGCATCCTCCCTATGGCTAGGTGATATTCTAGGAAATTGTTCAAAGGCAGTAGGTAACTTGTATTAGAAAAGGGATTTTGTCTAATATAGAAGTGTAAAGCCTGAGGTTGCATTTTTATGTTCATTTACTGTGTAACTTGTATATGTGGGCTCTTTCTTACTATTTCATCTTTGAATCTGTGGCTTTTCTATGAAACAACCTTCTGTTTATTCTATTTTTTACTCCAAGCGGGACTCTGTTGTGCAAACTGTGTGGAGTGTGTGTGCCCGAGCAAGCTGTGTCTGGAGATCGGTTTCACACCTTCGGGGATGACTAACCTGAGAGGAAAAATCCGAGTGTCTGGTAGTTAAGATCTCGGGGAGGACTGGTTTGGGGCGACTCAGGACTGGAAAGGCTGTTGATGTCACCCTGTAAGGAGTAAATAGGATGGGGGAAGCTAGGATGAGACCCTGCACTTGTGAGCAGGCTACTGGTGTCAGGGGTCTGAACGAAAGCTGCACAGCATAAAGGCACCCAAGGTTGAATGGCAGGTGGTGATGGAACCTTGTATTGGTCTGGGTGATCCCCAAAACATCATAAGAAGACTTTAATTCCCAGGCCTGTCAATCTGGAACATTTTAGAGATACTTAATTAAAAATAGTAATACATTACTAAATACTATCAGTGTTTGCCCTGGAAGAAGAACATATTCTTTGGGAGGATGAATAATGTTTTATGAAAACAGCAGCCAAGAAGCTGCAGAATATCAAAACTTAAAATTGGTTCAATAACTTTAATAAAAGGAACAGTTATACACTCTAGGGGGAAAATGCCTTCTGGTTAATGTAGATAATTTCCTCATGAGCTGGTATTGGTATCAGTTCTGTTATTACAGTGTACACAATGTATGCATTTTTATCAGACTTTGTTCTAGTATATCTAATATTTGGGAGAAATAATTTACTGTATCAGCAGGACATGTTGCCCTAGGATGTACAGTACTTCAAAAAATTAACCGAATTGGACCCAACTGTGAAAAGGATCAGGTCATTTAAGCAATAAATCTAATTTCCATTACAAAATGTACTATGTGTGAGGGAAAAAAAGTCTGTTTAAATGGCTTCACTGTTAGCCATGTAATGGCTAAAAGCCAAAAAAATTTCCTTTCTGATATCTCAGTGCCGTCTGGAACTCCAGCAATACTAACTGGTCTGAAAAACCAGCTGAGTGGAAAGCAGATCATAGTATATATCATAACTATGGCCTCCATTGTTGATACTTAGTCTAAATGATATCTACCAGTAAAATGCTGTTGGAATAAAAAAGGACTTCCCAACTGATTAATAGCGGTTTATAAGCTGATAACAGGTGGCCTTTTTTCCCTGCCAAATTCTGCACCTCTGCAAATCAGCTTCTCTAAACTTCCAGTCAATTTTTGCAAGAATCTAAGTGCCAGTGGTGTGAAAATTGGAAGCAGCTCAAAACAAATTGGCAGAGAGAAAAAAGGTTTTGAAAACAAAATGTTTATTTCCTCTAAAATCCCATCTCTTAACTCTTTCCTAATACCGATAACAAGCACATGCTGAAAATGGGAAGTTTAAATAATGACCTATTATTAATAAATTTAACCTGTTGCTACAGAATATTATTATTTCAAAGAGCTGAAATCCATTTAATTTCACTGTCCAGTGTTATTCATTCTTTGTAAGAAAGGGAAAAGGACTCTGATGTCTTACTGAAGTCTTACTTTAAACATTTAAATACATATTGGTTTACTCCTTATTATTAAAAAGTTAAGCAGCTACCTCTTTCCTCGATACACTGAAAGGTGAAATGACATTTAATTCTAAAGCAATAGCTGGGATCAGATTGCTGTCACACTGTGATATATAAATTATTTTTGCATTTTTCTCTCTAGCTTTTGGGAGCAACTCCTGCCCTGCAGCTGATGTGCCTGGAATGTGCTTAAACAGAGTGGAACCAAGGTTGGTTTTGCTGTACAGACTGGGATGGATTCAGGAAGACAGCACAGGGCATGCAAACCCCATGTGTACTTTTGAGTGCAGTTTTGCAAACTTTCCCTGCATCCCAATGCACAGATGGCTTGGGGAGAGGCCAGAGAGGGCTGGCATGGAGGGGAATGGGAGTCAGGACTGGTGGCTCTGTACCTGCTTGGTACACTTGCCATTTCCACCATGTGGAGGGGGGTGAGAGGTAGGATGGCATAGCGACAATAGGGGCCACTATAGCCTTGAAGCTATGGAAGATTCTGTCCCCATGCAGAACTTACCCCCACACTGCCTGGCTACTCAGGCTTGACATTGAGAATAGGATTTGGCCCTTGGAGGATGATGTACTTTCTTATTTCCCTCTTGCTCAGTATTCATTGGAGTTTGCTATGAGGGATGAAAGAATCGAGTATCCCTTTATATTATTTGGCCCCAGTAAAAGACTTCATGTTGATTGCATGCCAGAGAGAACTTTATTTTTTAACTTTTTTTCTACATACAGTGGCAGCATCCTTATGCAAGAGGTTAAATTATTTAAACTAAAGGGCTCTGCCTAAAAGTCATTACACAGTCAAAACACCCATTGGCTTGAAAAGCCCTGAAATGTTTAGTTAGTCACTTTTCCTTTTTTTCCAAGCATTTGACATTTTAGCTTTTTATTTAGCTGTTCTTCAGACCTTCAGCTTATCAGGAGCTACTAACCTTTAAGAGTTCTATAAATATCAATCATTTTATCTTTGCTCAGGTAAAAAAATAACAAACCCTGAGCAAAAAGTACTTCCCTTTTTATCATGTTACTGTTCAGTTACACGTGAAAAGAGAAATATATGAAACATTTCCAAAATTTCAAGCATCAGTTAATCCCCCCCCCCCCCGGTTCATTAGTGTCTTCAAAATTGTAAAACTGCATTTATATCTGCACCCAAACAGATATTACTACATAACATTGACTGGTTGCCGCAAAACTCACTTTTGATCTATGAATAAATACCTACATTTCCTATTGATTGTTCCCTCCAATACCCCTCTACAGGATATGTTTATCAGGATTGCCTACACTGTTTCTTCCTCTAGACACAGTAGACTGATGATAGGAAGGCAGAAAAATGGCTGATTCAGTTGGTTGTGGATCTCCACAATCCAGGAGAATCCTCAGGAACCAGTGTAGTCAGCTCTACATCACCCTTCCTGGTCCTGGTGTAGGGGTGTGTTTTGGTTGTGCATGGCGGGGGAAAAGGGCATGGCCCAAATACCTCTAAATTCTAGCAATCTCCAACTTTGAAAACCCTAGGGGGCTGTTGAAGTTGGGCATCATTTAAAGCAGCATTGAATTGTACTGGGGTCAGAGCAGTCCCCAGCCAGCCATGGGATCAGGGAAGGGAAAAGGGGTCTTACAGCTACTTACCTCCTGCTGAGCTGAAGTTCTGGCCCAAAAGAATTCAATATTTTGTCCTGTAAAAATGAAAATGACTTAATAATGACAAAATTAATTTGAGCTAGGGCAAAAACAAGCTTCAAAGTGGTTTCCAAAGATACCAAGCCAGTTTGAGAGGACTTATCTCTTATTAATGCTGTTCTTGTGGGAATAAATATATCTTCTGCAGCTACAGTCTATGGCTCAGATTTTTATTGATATCAACATAATCTGGGAACAAGAACTCCAGGGCTCTATAGCTTGTTATTTTTAATTTGGTTAACCAATAGTGAATTGAATGGTCATGAATGTAGAGAAAATGAAATTGCCATGACTAAAAAAAGTCATACAAGTTCTTGGAAATCACAGCATTCTGACGCTAAGATAGCAATTTTCTTTCCCTCCCATTAAAGCCCACGTAGTGACAGCTGATTAACATGTTGTTTTTACCTTAGAAAACACATTCTGGAAATCTCAATCTACAGTGCCAAGTTTGTAACTTGAGCAATGGTTCACTTCTCAGTTTGCATTTTAGAAATTGGTAACTGGGTCAGATGCTAAGCTGGTGTAAATTGGCCGACTGCTAGTGATGACAATGGAGCTATGCTGATTTACACCAGCAGAGGATGTGGCCCATTCTTCTTTTATTTTCTAACTCTTTTTATTACATTTTATTGCATGTAAATTTATGTTCAGGAGATTTTCTATTAGGTTTTACATTCAGTGATAAATGTAATTTAACTATTAGAGTTGACAGAATTATAGTTAGCATATTATGAAATTATAATCATATTTGGATATCCAGCACTATAGAACCAGATTATGTCCAGATTCTGCATTGCTAAGTAAGTGTGGGAGAGGATGTAAAGAGCCTTTCCTTACTCCTGCCTGCCTGTTAAAGAGGCTGAGCACAATGGATGTTCTTGCTGTCAAGAATTGCAAAGTTACTCTGAGGAACCAATTGTATAGCTGGCATGAGTCTCTCTAAAAGGCTGGGCCCCTCATAGCAGTAGAGAGTTCTCAGCATTTTGCAGGATCAAATGTGCTATGTGACCTGTAAAGGGGAAGACTGCTTTTCCACAGACTTTGCAAAACCCCACTACACTAAGCTTGACTATTTCTGGTTGAGACAAAATGGGCGAAGTAATATCTTTTATTGCACCAACTTCTGTTGGTGAGAGAGATAAGCTTTCAAGCTAACACAGAGCTCTTCTTCAGGTCCTGGATTAAATATGAAAACCAAAAATTGAGAAATTCCCCCCCCCCAAAAAGCACATGGGTAGCTGCTCCAGAGTCAGAGACCCTGGACGCCTGGGCTCCCCAGCTGCCTGCCAAGGAGCTGGGTAGGTGAGCTGGCAGAAAACCGATCAGACGATCTTGGCAAAACATACTAATTTTTGTCAGAATTTGCCTATTGCCTGAAAACATTGTTTCATTGGAACTTTTATGACCAGCTCTAGTTTTGACACCTGGATAGGGGACAATTGGGACTTTTGGTAGTTGCAGAAGTTGGAAGGTGGTTGGGGTTTTGGCACCTAGCAGACAGCTGAGAGTTTTACCAATGGAGAAGAAATATATACTCGCTCTCCTTCCCTGTAGGACCGCGTTCAAGATGACTTAACATTTTTGAGAAGCTTGAACTCTTACTTTCCCCAGCTGCTCCCTACCCTAATATCAGCCACTGCTTTCAACAGTAATGGAAAGCATATTAACTAGATGCTTCTGCTAAAAGGATCAGCTGTGAAATAATTAACAGTATTGACATTTATACGGTCATTCATTTTTCTAACCTTAGTGTAGTTTTTAACCAATATTTTTTAGCTTTGTTAAATAGTTCTGTTTTAAGAGCCCCTTTTTGTTCTCCAGGATTCATCCAATCTGTCTGAGCTGAGCGTAACCTAGACAACAAAACAATACTATTTCTAATACACTGTAGCATTTGTTTCCTATCAATAACTTAAGCACTGCATTGCTGATTGAAAGGGCGGTATAGCTGCTCTCAAGTCTGAAGTTCAGATTGAATATGGGTCAGCTGACAATACACAGCCTCTAGTGACTATTGTTATAGGAGAGACTCACCATTAATCTACACAGTAAATAACCTCACACAGACTTTGGCATGTCTCCATAGCTGTGCCTTAATGGTAGGTTTAACTCCAGCAGTTCCCCATCTGTTTGAAGATTGCTTTTTAAAAATGATGTGCCGGCTTTGGTGCCCAAGAATCTGACACAGAACGGTAATAGGAAATTACTGATTTCAGAATCCTCATTTTCACTATAAATGGGTCTGAGCCACAACATTAGGATATTAGTTTGGGTCTGATTTTTGAACCCCTCGTACATCTGCTTGATGAGTCTATGAACCTTTGACGTAATTAATTTTATATTCTTTTAATGATATTTAGTGTAAGAATATTTTAATCCTGATTAACATTACATTAGACATGCTGAATTGCCTGCCTGTGAGCTTTGTGTGGGTAAAATTCTTATTTTGCTTTAATGTAAACTTTGCCTGGGCTAATGTAACCCGCTGGCCAGGATATTTTAGGCTTCCTTCTCTGTCAAATTATAGATTATAGCTGGACTGAATATCCCTTCAAACATTCAAGATATCTAATATTCTACATCCTTAAAGCAGAAACTAAATTATGTCAGACTTTCCTCACTTTGAGTGATATAGCTAGGCCCTGGAGGGGGAGATACAGTGAAACTGATTGTTGCCAATATTTTCTCATCTATGCTGATCATCTAGTAATATACATATACTGCTGAGACACAGTGTTCAGGGACTAGGTTGGATGAGATACGAGAATGATGCTGTGCTCAAGCTAATAACTTGGATTAAGAAATGGGAGTTTAAATCAATGAACTTTTTATAGGGCTTTTTATTTTTTATTTAAGCATCATCTACACAAAAATATTGTGGATTTTAAAACATAAAAGCCAGAAAAATAATTTGTGCTGGAAGATGGAAGAAATGCATGTCATGTACAGCATTAATCTAACACTCTGGTAAATGTGAGACTTTTGTCTCATTGCTCTTATCTTGAAACCAACCACCTCACAGAAAGAGCAGAGAATATCAAAGAATTTGTTACCACTCTGAATCTGCATAATGTGTTTTTATTCTTCTGTGGTTTGCATTTGTGCTGTGTGCGTTGGCCTTTTATGTCCTGCTTTATTGATATTTTCTTAGAAGTATGACAAAAAGTGAGACAGCTATTCTCTTGAAAAGATGCTTTTTAAAATGGACATTCTCTTGAAATGGCACTCAAAGTTCACTTTTTTGTTGAAGATATTAATCAGGAGAGGGCTGTGAATAGTAGAAGTAGATCAGCACCACTATTACATATGGGTCCAAGCTGCACAGTTTACATTGGATTAGAACTTTCCAAAGTGTGGGAAGAATATACAAAGCTTAACTAAACAGCTTCCAGCCTCTTGTGCTGTTTTTGTGCCAGTGATAACCAGGGAGCTGGGAGCCTGAGGTCAGCCTTGAGATGCTTGTTTATCTCTTTTAACCTGTGTGGCTAGTCAAATATTTGAGGTTTATTAGGTTGTTGCAGTTAGAAGGAGAAATTGGTGATAGTCATGTATTTTGATGATGCAGTTTTATTTATAAAAAACATACAAAATCCTGTGTCTCTCAACATAGATGGAATCAAATAACAAGAAACAGCTTCTTTTGCTCAAAGCACCAAGAATACTCTTTTCAGCTTGCATCCATTACCAGTGCTTAATTTGTAACGAAAGGGGTGCTGGGGCTCAAGTAATTAGGTGCCAAGGCTTAAGCCGTTTTTTTTACTTTCATAACTGACATGGCAAGCCCAGAGATGCTGGGGCTATGAACTGCCAAGCCCAGAGGTGCCAGGGCTTAGCAAGTCCTCTCCCCAGTTTTCTTTCAGGATCACGTGCTGTGTTTTCAGCTGCTTCTTAGGCCATGTCTACACTTACTGGTAGATAGCACTGCTGCGATCAGTGCAGTGGTGTTGATCAGACCCGCTAAGTCTATGGCAGAGCACTCTCCCATTGACTCCGGTATTTCAGCTCCCCAAGAAGAGTAAGGTAGGTCAGCGGGAGAGTGTCTCCCGTCAACACAACACGGTGTAGACACCGTGGTAAATTGACCTAAGCTACATCGATTTTAGTTAAGTTATTCACATAGCTGGAGTAGCATAACGTAGGTCAACTTACTGGGGTAGTGTAGACCAGCCCTTAGACTACTTATGTGGCTCTCTGGTTCTGTGTTCTGCCTTCTCTCACACACCTAAACAATATGCAGCAAAGCCCCACCACCCAATCAATCCAAAACGCTTGGGTGGGATCACGTACCCCCTTTTTCTTAGATGGAGCTTGTGATTAACTTATCCTGACAATTATGTTAATTGAAAGGTGCATTCACACCCAAACTAAATGAGGCTTGTTCAGGCAACAGTACTTCTTAGTAGAATGCTTACAAAAGCCATGGGACCTGATTTTTCTCTAACTTGCACTGATAAAATTCAGGATTAATTTCTCCCAAATCAATGAATTACACAGATGTTCAGCCATTGTAAATGAGATTAGAATTAGACCCATAACTCTTTCAAGATCAGATTCAATTTGAGCATTGGAATCATTCTTATTTTATCCAAACATACTCACCTATCCCTATCAGGCACCTGAACTCTGGCTCTTATTTTTATTGAATCAAAATAGGCCCAATTGTTCTTCTACTGACATCAATGGTAGTTTTTCTATTGGCTCCAATAAGTGCAAGATCTGCCAAAACTCTAGTAGGCCTTCTGGAGTGCCTATAATATATTTTAAAAAAAAATCAGAAAATCTTCTGGGTTGTTTCTGAAAGCCATATTTCAACAACAAGCCTCAGCATGAGGTTGCATGACTAAAAAAGATCCCAGCGACTTTTCTGCTCCATTCTCACCTGGACAAAGAGTCAGATACTCTTTCAAACAACCTTGGAAGATTTGTCATCTGGAGTGTGTTGTTATAAAATTGAAGCTGTTTCTCTCATTGTACTTTTAGTTGGAGTAATTGGAATCACTAGAGGCTAAGGATTAGCAATATCTTATTTAATTATGACGATATGCCCTGTGTGACAGGGTGCTATCAGCAGCACCCTGATGACTGACATTGCTGCAGCCTGGAGAAGGCTGCAGGTGCAGCTGAGGGCAAATATACACTTTCTGTTGGGGGATTGTGAGCACCTGGGAGACAATCACTGGGCTAACAAGGTAATTGGGGAGAATATAAGAAGAGGAAACAGGAGGGTAGATCAAGAAGGAACTTAGAAAGTAGCTTGGGCTGGGGAGTCAGGGTTGTTGGTATGTTTACCTTTGCTCTAAGCCTGTATTGCACAGTATTGCTATGTAGGATGGAGATAAATATACAAGATAAACAGCCCAGTGTGTGTTTGTGACTGTGAAACCATCTGAACAGGACAGGCAATTAGGTTTTCTGGGTAGCAATGGTGGTGCTCTGTGATATCCTGAAATTCAGTTCTGATATATAGGACTCTCACTTGAAAACCTAAATAATGGTACTTCTGTATCCTGTTACCAAATGCCAATGTGAACACAACTGATTTGGCTTTTTCACTTCCTTCCTGTACAGTGAATTTATTGAGGAAGATTATATTGGCTATTTTGCCTATAGGGAAGATCCCTAATGGCAGAATGCCATAGAGAGGGAGTAGAGCTTTTTCAGGACCAAGCATATTCTTGTAAACTTACTCAAACTCTGTGTGGAAAATCACATTGGATCCTGGGCCTTTCATAATGACTGTGGTTAGCTGAAGGCCACTGAACACCCTCTACAAGATAAAATGTTACATTATTGCTTTCAGCATAGGATCATTTAGATTTACATTAATATTTATCATTTTATTATGATTTTTGAAAGAATGAGACATGAAATGTAAAGGCATTTAGTGTCTTTATGGTGAGAGTCATGAAGATTTTTCTCCTCTAAAATTTTTATGAAATGCTTCACAAATAAACAATAAAAAACAAAATTAACTGTCTGATTCCATACTTCAATACTTTTACAAAATTTAGACTTTAAGGAAGGTTGAGTCCTGAATGAATCTTTATGGCTGAATTATGATCTCCTTGAAGAAACCCCAGAGTTTAGCAAAATTTCCAGTTAACTTGCAATATAGGATTTCCCCCCCCCCCTCAATAATTCACAACAGACGGTCTTTGTAAAATAGCAGTTGGTTGGAACGGTGACTCGGATTTTATGTCCCAGGGAGGTGGGCAATTGATCAGTACTCTTTAGGTTCAGTACCTGAATTCCTGGGCTTTCATCCAACCTATGGATGCTTTGAATTCTTCTGTACAGCATCTTGCTGGGTAACAGACAGAACTGAATGTACCTTCATTATATGTAAATGAGATAAACTTGTTTATTCATTTAATAGAAGAGGAGGAGAAGGAACGGGATTTAGAAAAGGGAACAGTGAGCTGATTATTTGAATGAGATCTCACTGGTGTTGAAGAATAGAGCTACATGCTAAAATCAAACAATGGAAGAAAAGGCTTATACACTCTTTATGATGGAGTTGTTGCCAACATTTTAATATTTACTGCTTGGAAACACTGAAAGCTCCTCTCCCAAACTGTCATATTTAAGAGTCTTGTTTTTTATTCAGTTTTCAATGGCACTTGTTTAATACTCACAGATCAAAGATATGGATGTGAACAGGTCATCTCCTCAATAACACATGTGAACATGTAGATTCGTTACATGCTGAATCATAGGACTCAGCTTTTGAAGGAGAACTTTGTTTATGCTGGGAATCCAACTCCTTTTCTTTAGGAGTATCTTGCAAACCAAGCCCTCCTCAGGGCCTGCCTACAGGCCAGACAATTGCAGCACCAGCAGATCTGCTGAACACTCCAGCACCCACAAGAGATCACTTCTGCCCTTACCCTATTCTTAATGGGGCAGCTCCCATTTCTCTTATTATAGAATTTATATCACTATTAACAAAAACTAAAACAAAGCAAAAAAAAGTACTCAAAATTGTTACTAACTATAAACAATATGAATTAAAGAATATGAGTATTTCTAAAACATCTGTTTCAGGGACTTCACACATAACTTTCAATGTGCAGGCATAATTTTCATTTTTTACTTTTGATTTCATGTAGAGCTCCCCATTTGACTTGTCACCTTTCAGGTCAGTGCTATTGTGCAGAGCAGACTAAGTGGCTTCCCTGATTAAATAAAGCCATTTGAAGTTCCATAAATCCTCCATGATTGTACAACAGGAAATCATTTCCCAGAAACTAGAGCAAATGAATCAAAATCCACTAGTACCCTTTGTCTCATCTTATACTTACCGTGTAAGCTCTTCAGGGCAGGGACTATCTCTTCACTATGGATGAAAATCTGACACCCCCCCTCCCATCCCCGAAGTCAGTGGAAGAATTTCCATTGACTTCAAAGGCCAAAATTTCACCCTATCTGAGTGTGTGATGCCAAGCATAATCCCTGAGTGGGTCAGAAGCAGACCATATTTGCATAGGCACACCTACTTTGCCTCAGGATCACCAGACCAACCTGATCTGCTGAAGTGATCAATTCTGGCTGTTTTGGGTTAACATTCACTTTAGCTGTAGGTGCAGGGATAATGAAATGTCATTATCCTTATTGTATGAATAAAGGGCAGCAGATCTGTACTTAATATGCCCTAATTGAGGGGGAGCACCCTGAATTTTAACTTCATTCACAAGTGGGGTGGGGCAGGTTAGTGATGCCAAATCTGAGGGAAAGCCAGATGGGCTGGGAGCGTTTCTATCTGGTGGCATGGACTTGTTTAAAAGTATCTAGAATCCATTCGATCATCCCCCTCCAGTGGTTGAAGACAGATCTGACTGGGCTCAGTTGATAGTCCTGGTTTTTCCTCAGTGATAACTAGGGCTGAAATCACGTATGAACTGATCTAAGGGGACCGAGCCTTTGACCTGATATGTAAACAGTGTTGCGGTGAAAAGACCACACAAAAGAAGCAGCCACTGAGAGGTTCTGCCCTACTCAGTTAAATCACTAAAGAGCTGAAATCACTAGGTGGTGGAACCTCACATTGCAGCTAAACACTGGTTGTGATAGTGGCAGAGACAGGGACAAACAGCTACGTGCCAGAGGCAGAGACAGTGGTGAGCAAAGGCACAGGCATCACTTGACTCCCAGCCCCTTCCAGGTAGGAGGTGAACCCACTTGAACAAATCCCTAGTGACTCTGGGATGTCACTAACCTTGGACAACAAACTGGGAGGGGGGTGCAGTGCAGAGAAAAGGGGAGCGGTGTTTTAATGGGACATTTGCCTGTTAGACTTTCACACTAAAAGGTGGGAAATTGAGGCAAAGGATTGCCACCCAAGATACTATGGGGTGGATGTTTTACTTATTGTCTGAATACTTCCAAGTCAGTGGTGCAGTGTTTTCCTAAATTAATGCTGCTAGCTTCTTGTGATAAACATTCATTTATATTATACACAGTCAGTCCTTACTCATAGGGAAGTATTGCTTCTTAGAGGTACCTGGGATGGTGTTTTAGTTCTGCCAGATTCCTGGGTGGGTGCATAAGCTGGTTCTGTTTTGTAATGTTGAGAGGGAATCTCTAGCTATTGAACCTGTCCCTTGATGCTGCCACCACCACATGGCAGAAGGGTTACCTATATAATAACTAAAAATACACAAATAGTATTGAGTTTAACTAACTTATAGAAAGGAAGCTCAAAGGGAGAGACATTGTTACAAAGCCAGATAGTGGCTCAATAAAATCCTTCTTAGGAGGATGTAACCAGTGGCTTTTAAAAAATCTTGCTATCTGAATTGGTTGAAACCAGCTGTTGATTTTTAAACAAAATTGCATTTAACCTCAGTGGGTATGCTGGACAAAAGAACAATAGCAGAACATGGGGCATCCAATCCTGCAAGGTGCTGAGCACCTGAGTGTGTAGAGACTGGTGTGTATTACTGAATCTGTGTGTCAAATTTAAGAGTGTTTATCATGTGGAATTAGTATTAACTAACATGGGAACCAAGAGAGAACTCCCTTGCAGAATCAGGCCATAAACAATTCATTCTTCCTAAGGGACCAGTTCTTCCATGAGGTGACACTCTTCCCTGGACCTGATCTGCCTCTGGATGCCAGGGCCTGATTCTTCTTACATGAGTTGTACTTGGGTGTAACTCTGCTGGAGTTACTCCTGATTTATGGTACAGCAGTATACATCAGGGACAAATCAAGTTCTTTGTGTTTCACTCACATTTTTGTTCTGAAAAAGAGAACAAATATTATAGAGTACAACGTGCACAATAGTAAAAAATGGCCTTCATCCAAGAAGTAGTGGAATACTATAGACCTGATTCTCCACTGGCTTGAGTGCCAAGTGGCTGAAAAATGTTACCAAATTAGATTGATAGCATTTTATGGGATTATAGGAATTACTGTACTTGATCACATCAGTGGTCCATCTAAGACAGTATCTCTTGTCTCCCACTCAGTGGCCAACAACAGTTGCATTAGAGGTGCAAGAAATCCTTTCATTGGCAGTTATGGAATAATCTGCTCTCAGGAAAAATTTCTTCCTAGCCTGCAACAGCTGAAGGCTGGTTTATGCATGAGGCTTTTTATACCTCTCCATAATTTAATGTTTTTGAAATGTTAACTCTGGATGTTCTTATCTGCAAAAATGCACCAGTTTTTAAAACCCTTTTATGACCTCATACCCACTTTACCCAGGTATAAATGACTACACTAAGTGTACAGCAATGGAGAATGAAGCCATATATTACTAAAAGTCCTGTGAAACTAATTACATAGTAGTACATCTGTTTCTGCCCCAAGGAATTCTACACCTTAGCTCTTTGGTGAAATTGTTGTGAAGGTGTGAAATAACTTCTCTTGCAGAATGTTATAGAAGCAACAAGTGTATATCTATAATGTGCCCATCACAAACTCAGTCCCCTTCCCAGAACTATGTCTTGGTAACTACTTGGGTCTCACTAACTCTTCATACTTAAAGGTTGTCCTTTCATAGCAACTTTCCCCCAGCATGCCTTTCTGGTAATGACACTTTAAATTTGGCAAAATCAAACAGCTGCAGCTCTAAAGAATCCATTTTTCATGGTATTCTTGCTGACTGCCTTTTCTCTTTCTAGCTGGTAAGTAAGTACTTGTTAAGTGTTCTGCTAGTTTCCCTTTTTTATTCCAAGGAAGTTACTCAGTCTTAAATTTGATTAGCTCTGCTACTTAAAGCATTTTCCTTTTGGGTCCCAAAAGGTCTGAATTCTTCAAAGTGATTGTAAAAAGTCTATTGTTGGATTCTATATTTATTTTCTCCCTAACTCTCATATCAAAATTATTCAGTTTATTAATACACATGTATAGTATGGTAGCACCCATTGGCTCCAAGTGGATTCCTAAAGTATTATTTTTATGTTTAAAAATTTCAGTCATCCAGTTAGGGAATAGAAACAATCTAATGGCACTCAGGTGTCCAATCATGCATTATAAATAATCAATAGCAATCAGTTGAACAGCTTGTGAGCAACCCAGAGGCTGAAATTTGACACAGACTTGTGAAAAACAACTACATTTACAGAAATGAATGAATGGTGCCCAGAGAAGAAGGGTTAAGTTTGTCGGATAACTTATTCACAACTAATATTTAATCAGCTCTACATGTGCAGAAGAATTTAGCTCACCCTTTTATAGTTGTATTAGTTCTACAGTTAACAGTAGCACTGTCAGTAAAGTAAGCAAATTCATCTCAAAGATAGAAAGGAACCGGACATTTTAAGAAGCCGCCAATTTTACAGTCTCATGGCAGCTACCAGAATGGGCGTGTCTTCCAGCAGCAGTTTTGCACATTTACAATAGAATGTTCATTAAAGTGGGACTTTCATAGAGTAGCAAACTTGAAAGGAGAGATCATTTATACACAAATAAATGGATTTGACTATTTTCCTCTGATTCCTTTTTAATTTTTGAAAATGTCTTCAGGCTTTTCTGAATCACAGCCCAACATCACAGTCTGCTTGATACTCCAGTGGTCATAATTCTGTGTTTGACATCCCAGTCTGTTGCCATGGAAAAATTGTGATACTATCTGAATAGCAGACACTGGACTGAGAAGGAATACATCTTTATATAAAGGACAATGTTAACTTGAAAAATCACATTCCCTGTATGAATATATTTATTTATTGTAGCTATAGGTATCACCACAGATTGCTATACCTGTGCTTAGTCAGAGGCGGAGGAAAGGGGGTAAATCTGTTTATTTATTTGTGAATTTAACATCACTTTTTGTATGGTCAATCACTAATTCCCCTGTGTAGTAAGTCAGTTTCTTCCTTGCTGAAAGACTATTATAAATATCAATAAGGAGCAAAAAACACTTGTACATTTTTTTCAAAGGATTTTTTAAAAACCAGGATATGTTATTTAAAGGTTGCTTTGTCCAAAACCAGATTATTTTTAAATCTGATCAGCTAAAAAGAAAAATCAAACTGACAGTATCTATTTAAGCCAACAAGGTTTGTCAATTAGTAAACACTATAGAAAGATTATAAGGTAAAACAAGAGTATGTAGTGTATTTTTAGTATGATATATTTGATTTCCGTTAGTATAAAAGCCCCTATTCACAGGAAATGAATGAAATGAAAGGACATATTGTAAATGGAACAAGCACATAAACTGCATGTCATTGAACACAGATGCTCTTGAGAGCTATCATAGTTCTCTGTAATGTTTCATTTTTACAATGAAAAGTTTTGTTTGTGAACTTAGTGTTTGTGAAAGTTCTAGATTAATAACATAAGACAGGAAAGATATACCATGGACAATGGTAGTATGGAGCTTCTGCACATTGCCCTGTCCAAGTGCCTCAATCCTCTTCTGGAATGTTCGTTCATAGACGTGAGATAATAGTGCATTTGCTGTGCCACTTTAGTCCTTGGCCTTTTCTGCTGGGATGCTCAACAGCAGAGGAAATTTGTGCTAAATAGTGGTAGTTATTATGCTGAGACTTGTCTGCTGGAATTGAACTCAGACCACTAACTCATTTCATATAAAGAACAGGAGTACTTGTGGCACCTTAGAGACTAACAAATTTATTTGAGCATAAGCTTTCGTGGGCTACAGCCCACTTCTTCGGATGCATAGAATGGAACATATATTGAGGAGATATATATACACATACAGAGAGCATGAAAAGGTGGGAGTTGTTTTACCAACTCTGAGAGGCCAATTAAGTAAGAGAAAAAAACTTCTGAAGTGATAATCATAAGAGAAAAAATTCTTACTTAATTGGCCTCCCTATGCAACAGACTGAAGCTATTTCCTGACTCACCATCTCCTGTGGAGAGTAAAGGAACCATTTCCAGTCCCATTGCCAATGATGGAAAAGGGGGAACACTGCTCAGTTGGGGACCCCCAGTAGTTCAACAGCTTCTCAGGACATCTCACCCCACCTCTCCTTACTTCTGATGAGTGTGAGGAGGACTGTGTGCAGTGGGCATCAATTCCTGTACCCCTTAGTGCCTGATTACCAAGCAATGTTACATTTTGGAGGAAGGAGCTTGCCTACCTCCTCAGCTGCAGGATGAGTACAGCAATTGTGGCTATTGTGTTGAGTGAGTAGTTTGAGATTATAGAGAAATAAAATGATTCATTATGTGGAGGTGGAGGTAAAGATAATGTGTGGCAGCCACACTCAGGCTATGACTTCCCTGCACAAAAAATGTGCTTTTAATTTGAGATAGCTGTTTCAGTATAAAATCCTAGTGGTGACAAGGCACAGGTAACTTTTACATTGATGCAGCTAGTTGAGGTCAACAACAACTCCTCACTTGCGTTCACCTTGAATAGCTACATCAAGGTAAAACTACAGTGCCTTGTCAAGCATTTTCCATGGAGATAGCCATCTCCATGTAAAAAACAAACAAACAAAAAACACAAAACGCCTCCCACCCCTTTTTGTGTGTGTGCAGGGAAGAGATATCCTCAGAGCAGTAAATATTGTATTTAATCCATCTAGCATTCCTCCACTGCCCTTTTAAACTATACATGCAGCAAGTGATATTTCATTTTTGGATCTTTTAAAACACTACAAAATAAAACACTACAAAATAAAACACAAATAAACAAAAACCAAAAAAACCCCAACCAAAACTCAAGAAGGTTGAGAAGGAATCTGTGGAAATACTGTGGAAATACTTGTCAGGTGTTTAGAATATGCATCTGTTGCAGGCAATTAGAGATCCTGTAGAACAAGTCATAGAGCTTTTGTGTCATATGTATTTCTCCCACTCAGCATACTTCTACAGGAATCAAATTTCTATATAAAAAAAAAAAGATACAGGGAAACCAAATGCCATGTTTGGAGGCTTAAGCCACTAATTAGGCATGCAATTGCCTGCTTTACTTGCCTAGTAGCACACCCCAGTACAAAATATTGGCCTCTTAATAATGTGCCTGTTTGAAAATGGAGCCTTGTATGTTCTCAGAATGTTAAGAGAACTCTTGGAGAAATGTCCCTACCATTTGGTGAAAACAAATCTCCAGTGGATGAATTAAAATAAAATAAAAGTATATATACAAGTATTGCAAATGTTTGCATTACTCAAGATCTAAAAATAGAAGACCTGGGACCCTACATACTATAGCTTTCCAGGGATTTGACAAAGTAAGGGAGGAAAGAAGACTTGGAAGCCATGGTAAGAACTCGGGCAGAAAGGAAGCACACTATAACAATGCAGTATTGCACTGAGCTGATTTCAGAACAAGGGCTTCTTGTTCTTAGGTGAAAGTTATTTTGACATATTCTTTCTGCCAGGTGACTGAATGGTAATTTTAATGCATCATTTAACTCAGTGCAGTCATAGCAGGGAGTTGAGGATCTTACTTTCTAGTGTGGAATTTTCACAGATGGCCACTTGGACTTAGAACAAATCCAAACATTATTTATTGTTTGTTTGGGGTGGGGGTGGGAACCATTTGTTGCTCTGTAGAGGAGATGTCAGAATAAAAAGGGGGAAAACATTTTCAAGCACAAAGGATAATGAATGAATTCTTGCTTTTTGCCCATCCCATAAGAAGTTGGAGAGAAACCACTCTTTATCAGATGCATCTCCATAAATTTGACCATATGGAAAAATATTATTGATGGCAGAGGAGGAAGGGGAGGGTGATGCTGAGTGTTGTGTAAAAATTCAGTTGGAAAAGTGTGAAGAGGTGGACTGGTATTGTTAAGAGGGAAGGAGCAGAGAGCTCAGTCACATGTTTTTTCCCCCCACTCAGACCAAATAGTCTGGTAGTTAGTACAGGAAAGCACATCCTGATATTAACAGCTACTTAAACGTTTGAGACTTACTGATGTCTGGAGACAAAACATTGGTAGCAAGAGGTCTAGTGTTGCTTCTGTTCTAGAAAGGATGATGATAACACTGCTGTTGTGCATCTAACACATCAGGGTGTGTGTGTGCGCGCATGTGTGTGTGTGTTACAGCACTGGAGGATTGGGCCCTGTATTGTGTACAGAATGTATGATTATCTACACACATGTGTATGTGTATATCATATTGTGATGGGGCATTCACTCCATACTAGCATATAGGCAAGAGAGGACAACTAGCCATAGGCTGCACCTGAAGGGGAGCTAGGATGCAATGAGGCTTAACTGGGGATGAAGCTAACCTGGGCAGAAACAGGCAGGACTTCTATAAAGCTAGGGAGTTGGCAACAGGGAGAGGAGGACAGACCTGCAGTCATGGTCCCTGATACAAGGAGGTGGGGCATGTAGGATCCTGAAATAAGAGTGTAGGAAGCAGTCCAGGGAAGGAGCAGTAAGGATTGGGAGAGTAAAGACCTGAGCTGCTGGGTTGAGGGTCCATGGAGTGGAACTAGGGTTGCCAGGTGCCCGGTTTTCGACTGGAAAGTCTGATCAAAAAGGGGACCTGATAGTGTCTGGTCAGCTCTACTGACCAGGCACCCAAAGTCTGGTTTCTGTGGGTTGGGGAGGCGGGAAGGCACTGGGTCATCACCTGTGCCAGCCCCTACTCAGCTAGGGCTGCCTCCTACCTGCATCGGGTGGCTGCAGCTCCCAGCCCCAGCAAAGGAGGCAAGTCCCTCCTGACCTGGGGTGGAGGGTGGGAGTGGAAAAGCAGCGAGTGGTGGGGGAACAGGAGAAGGAGAGTGGACCAGTTTACTAAACTGCAGTAAAATGGTTACAACTCAGGGTATGTCTACACTATGAGGGTATTTCGATTTCACTTAAATCGAATATGTGGAATCGATATTGCAAAGTCGAACTTGTGTGTCCACACTAAGGACAGTAATTCGACTTTGTGAGTCCACACTAACGGGGAAAGCGTCGACATTGGAAGCGGTGCACTGTGGGCAGCTATCCCACAGTTCCCGCAGTCCCCACTGCCCATTGGAATTCTGGGTCGAGCCGCCAATGCCTTCTGGGTAAAAAAAAAGGGTCGAGGGTGCTTTTGGGTAATTGTCGTCATCCGTCTGTCACTACCGCCCTCCCTCCCTCCCTGAAAGCGCCGGTGGGAAATCAGTTCGCGCACTTTTCGGGTCAGTGACAGCGCGGACGCCACAGCACTGCGAGCATGGATCCCGCTGCGACCATCGCTGCAGTTGTGGCACTTGTCAACGCCTCGCAGGTTATCATCCACCTTTCCCAGAGGCAGATGCAGATAAACCAGGCGAGGAGGCTACGGCACCGCGGTGAGGGCCTGAACTCTGAGAGGGGCACAGACCTCTCAGAAAGCACGGGACCCAGCTCCGAGGACATCATGGTGACAATGGGTCATGTGGATGTTGTCGAACGGCGATTCTGGGCACGGGAAACAAGCACGGACTGGTGGGACCGCATAGTGCTGCAGGTCTGGGACGAATCCCAGTGGCTGCGAAACTTTCGCATGCGGAAGGGGACTTTCATGGAACTTTGTGAGTTGCTGTCCCCTGCCCTGAAGCGCAATGACACCCGGATACGAGCAGCCCTGACTGTCCAGAAGCGAGTGGCCATAGCCCTCTGGAAGCTTGCAACGCCGGACAGCTACCGGTCTGTCGCGAACCAGTTTGGCGTGGGCAAATCTACCGTGGGGGTTGTTGTCATGCAAGTAGCCAAGGCAATCGTCAAGGTACTGCTCTCAAAGGTAGTGACCCTGGGAAACGTGGAGGTCATCATAGATGGCTTCGCCGCGATGGGATTCCCAAACTGCGGTGGGGCTATAGATGGAACTCACATCCCTATCCTGGGACCGGACCACCAGGCCAGCCAGTACATCAACCGAAAGGGCTACTTTTCAATGGTGCTGCAAGCACTGGTGGACCACAGGGGACGTTTTACCAACATCACCGTTGGATGGCCGGGCAAGGTTCATGACGCTCGCGTCTTCAGGAACTCTGGTCTGTTTAGACGGCTGCAGGAAGGTATTTACTTCCCGGACCACAAAATAACTCTTGGGGATGTGGAGATGCCTACAGTGATCCTTGGGGACCCAGCCTACCCGCTAATGCCCTGGCTCATGAAGCCCTACACTGGCGCCCTGGACACTGAAAAAGAACTCTTCAACTACCGGCTGAGCAAGTGCAGAATGGTGGTGGAGTGTGCTTTTGGACGTCTCAAGGGGAGATGGAGAAGCTTACTCACTCGCTGTGATCTCAGCGAAACCAGTATCCCCATTGTTATAGCTGCTTGCTGTGTGCTCCACAATCTGTGTGAGAGCAAGGGGGAGACCTTTATGGTGGGGTGGGAGGTTGAGGCAAATAGCCTGGCATCTGATTACGCCCAGCCAGACAGCCGGGCGATTAGAAGAGCCCAGCGGGACGCGCTGTGCATCCGGGAGGCTTTGAAAGCCAGGTTCCACAGTGAGCAGGGTAACCAGTGACTTTTAAGTTTCTGTACAGAGAAGCTGAACCTGCCCCCGTTTCTTTACCCAGTTAAGGATGACTATCCTCTCCAGTTACAGACCCCCTCCACCCCCTTCCAAAAAAAAAAAATCAGTTTTACTTTTGTTATTGAACACCGTTGTCTTTAGTACTGTTTTCGCGGGAATCTTTGAAAGCGGGGACGCAGACTGTGGTGGGGAGCGGGTGTAGTGTTCTGATGCAAATGATCCTTCTAAACTCCAGGAATGACAGGATTCACAGTGGCGGACTGGTTGTTTCAACGGAGCCTGCCAGCCCTCCTGAGTGGGACTGCGTGTATGTGGGGGCTATGTGACTTTATGGCAGGGGGAGGAGGGTTACAGATCCCCTGCTGCGTGCCTCTGTGATCCAGGACAAGGACCGCTGCATACGATCTGTAACTGCCCTCCCCCGCCACAAAGTCACAGAGCAACTAACCCCCCCCCCCGCCCCCCACAGAACATGAAAACCACCTCCCAGACTGACCAGGGTAACTAGTCACTGCACTGTGTATGTGCCCTGCTGCTGGACCTGCCCCCGCCTCTGTACCCTGCTAAAGGTGACTGTCCTGTCCAATTACCAAGCCCCTTCCCCCCCTTCAGACAGACTCTCCCTCAAAAGAGCCAGACTGAAACAGTAATGAACAGAAACGTATTTTTTATTAACAACCAGACAGGAAACTGGGGGATGAAAGTTGGACGGGGGCTTGGGTGAGGCGGGCAGGAAAGGACTTTTCAAATTTTGGGGAATGACAGCCTTCTGGTGCTTGAGCAGTCTGCAGGGGTGGAGTGAGAGTTTTCACGGACTCTGCCGCCCCTCCTTCTTTGGACTTTGGGCGAGGGGGGTATGGGACTTGGTGGCGGGGGAGGGCGGTTACTGATAGACTGCAGCGGGGCTCTGTCCTCCTGCCTCCGTTCCTGCAGAACATCAACAAGGCGCCGGAGCGTGTCCGTTTGCTCCCTCAGAAGTCCAAGCAGTGTTTGAGTCGCCTGCTGGTCTTCCTGCCGCCACCTCTCCTCACGTTCCATGTGTGTCCGGTGCATTTGGGACAAATTCTCCCTCCACTGGTTCTGTTGTGCTGCCTGGGCTCGGGAGCAGCCCATTAGTTCTGAGAACATGTCCTCTCGCGTCTTCTTCTTCCTCCGCCTAATCTGCGCTAGCCTCTGGGAGTGTGATGCCAGGCTGGGTTGGGAGACAGTCGCAGATGTGGCTGTGGGAATGAGGAAAAGGCAGTGAATTCCTCCGAAACATAAATGTAGTTGTGAATCAAGAACATAGTCTTTCTCTGTGAACAAGACCATGAACCACACCTATCACATGCGCACTCAGGACAAAGTCGAATTTTCGAACCTCGTCTTCAGTGCCTGGGCTTTTGCACTGCCGATCTGGGAAGCGGGGCAGGACACGGTACTCTCTGTAGCAGGCAAACATGGTAAGCCGTAGACTTGTGGCTGCTTAAAACTTTAGGAGTACCACTGGCCTCCTTTCACATTGAAAGCACTGCCAGTCTGTGCTGCCAGCAATCGGCCAAGCAGGAACTCTGGCCCTGTCCCACCCCCCTCGCGGATGTGCCAGGGAAAGATCCCTGGATGCTGGCCCTCTCCCGCCCCCACCGCGTGGCTGTAAACCAGCGGTCACAGTTCTGTAAAGGAACTTGTTGCAAGCAGTCCCAATACTAACAGTCCCCTACCTAATTCAAAGCAGGTTGTCATGAGCGACATTACTCTCATGAGGATCCCGGACACCGAGATCCAACGGATGCTTCGAGAAAGCCTGCAGAGACCGGGGCCCTATGCCGCCATGCTATGCAAGGCACTGATACCAGAGTACCTGCTTGTCTCCTGGCGCGGGAATGTCTCGTACTTCGGTGGACCAAGTAAAGCCGCTCTCCCCAGGAACCTGATGAACAGGCTATCCCTTTACCTGCAGGAGAGCTTTGTGGAGATGTCCGTGGAGGATTCCTGCTCTATCCCAGGACATATAGACAGTATTCTAATATAGCTGCAGTAGCAGGGACTAAAGAGTGGGGCAGCTTGGGCAGCACAATCATGCACAACCGGACACTGTTTGATTTTTTTTTAAATAGTTGTTACTGATTACTTAAGCGCCCAGGGGGAAGAAATCATGATTCACAGATTGTTCTTAGTCTTAATATTCAAGTTTTGTAAAAAATAAAGGTTTATATGTTTAAAGCACTTACCGCTTGATCCTTCCCCTGAATCTGTGTCCGGGTTAGATGCTGGGGACGGTTGGTAGGGGATCTCTGTAAGGGTGATGAAGAGCTCCTGGCTGTTGGGGAAATCAGCTTGGTAAGCGCTGTTGACTGCCTCGTCCTCCTCATCTCCTTCCTCATCTTCGCCGTCCGCTAACATGTCCGAGGAACCGGCCGTGGACAATATCCCATCCTCAGAGTCCACGGTCAGTGGTAGGGTAGTGGTGGCGGCCGCACCAAGGATGGAATGCAGTGCCTCGTAGAAACGGGATGTGTGGGGCTGGGTTCCGGAGCGTCCGTTTGCCTCTTTGGTCTTCTGGTAGCCTTGTCTCAGCTCCTTGATTTTCACGCGGCACTGCGTTGCATCCCGGCTGTATCCTCTCTCTGCCATGGCTTTCGAGATCTTCTCATAGATCTTTGCGTTCCGTCTTTTGGAGCGCAGCTCGGAAAGCACGGACTCATCGCCCCACACAGCGATGAGATCCAAGACTTCCCGATCAGTCCATGCTGGGGCCCTCTTTCTATTCTGGGATTGCACGGCCATCTCTGCTGGAGAGCTCTGCATCGTTGCCAGTGCTGCTGAGCTCTCCACGCTGTCCAAACAGGAAATGAGATTCAAACTGCCCAGACAGGAAAAGGAATTCAAATTTTCCCGGGGCTTTTCCTGTGTGGCTGGTCAGAGCATCCGAGCTCGGACTGCTGTCCAGAGCGTCAACAGAGTGGTGCACTGTGAGATAGCTCCCGGAGCTATTACCGTCGATTTCCATCCACACCAAGCCTAATTCGATATGGCCATGTCGAATTTAGCGCTACTCCCCTCGTTGGGGAGGAGTACAGAAGTCGAATTTAAGAGCCCTCTATGTCGAACTAAATAGCCTCGTGGTGTGGACGGGTGCAGGGTTAATTCGATTTAACGGCGCTAAATTCGACATAAACGCCTAGTGTAGACCAGGCCTCAGACTGAGGAAACATTTAAAACCCATCAGCAGGACAGCTTGTGGATGACTGAGGCTTGTCTTAATCCTATTCTAAATGGCTGCTTCTGAGAGATGTACCCAGCTGCAGATTCCCAGGCCAGTGTCAGTTTCTGCCCCAGTTCATAGAAATACTGAATTTCTGATTAAAAGCTTAAGAACTGAAAAGTCAACATTTTGCAGGTTTTTTCCCAAGTGGCCTGCATTTTTTGCCAGTTTCCTTCAGCAAGCGAACAAGGCAAAATGACCATGAGCTGAATAATCTTAGATCATGGGGCCAACAAGGGCAATCTGGGTCATGCAGTACTTGTACCAAAGACTCTACGTGCTTCTTTTCATGTACTGTGCTTACTTAACCTTGATTTGAGGGTCTCTGAGGAATGCATTTGAGTCACAACCACTTCATAAGGCAATCTGTTCCACGCATTGATCTACTATCAGAAAGTTTTCCTTTATATATTTGTACTGTGGTAGTGCCTAAGAGTACCAGTCATGGACCAGGACCCCATTGTGATAGGCACGGTACAAACCCCAGTTAACCTTTTTGAAATTCTCACTAGATAATCCCCATCCCTTTCCCATATCCCTTCTACTCCTGCCTATTCCCTTCTCAAATCTTCCTCTGTTTACTCCTTTTTCTACAGATACACAAACAGTCTTCAGCCCACTGATAGTTACTTGACCCAAGTGAAAGCAGGACATCTTGGGCAACCCTATCATCCCATCTGACTTTTCCCTCTCCCTTATTTCTCCTTAGCACTGTTTCTCTTAACCCTGTTTCTCTTAACTCTCTTCCTCTCCTCGCTTTTACCCTAACTCTGTCCCTCTTATTCTTTTCTCTCCTTCCACCTGGAGTCCTGTTAGAGTTTGGGCCTATTTATCATTTAAAATAAACAGTTATAATATCATTTCTTTCTTCCCAATATCCTTTTCACTTGGAACAGTACCTGTAATGATTCTCCAAAGCTGATACATCGCAGTAAAGGTTTTCTTGTTGGCAGAATGAAATAAAAATTCAACTGTAGGAGGTGGAATTCAGAATATAAATAGTACTGGCTCATAAAAACTAAGGAACCTTTGCAACTATTACTGTAAGAACAGATTCTTTTTTAAAAGAGATTATGGGGAGAAATTGAGTGTGTCTGTATTAAGGAGACGAAAATGAGTCCTGAAGAGATGAGATTTATTAGTTAAAATAGATCTCTATTTGCTGGACAAATATCACAAGCAAAATGTTTGAGGTGATGTTAGGGATGCATCTTGTGTCTCAAGCCCCTGCTTTCCAGTCATCTCCTTACCTTTTAGCCCCCTGTCCAGGTGCCTGAGCTAACCTGTTCTGCTGTTCCTAAACATCTGTACCCTCCTTTCCCTCTCCCCACCCCATGGCATAGGTTCAGGCTCAATTCAAGAGCCTGCAGGAGGAGGATGCCCATATTAAAGTGTCTGAAGTGAGAGGGTTTCCTGAGGGTGAGAGTAGGCTTCACGTGACCCTTACAGTCAGTGGAAGCTTCTACTGCACTATCATGCTCTCTTTCTGCAGCCATTGAGAAAGTCAGAGACTGAGACTGACTACCTTTTCTGGGCATGCTTAGTGCCTCAACTGTTGCATGGTGCTTAGACACCATTGGGTTGTATGTGATTTAGAAGTATGAAAGTTAGAAGGATCCTGAAATGCTATCAACTTTGCAACTGAGATTCGATGCATACTTTCTACAAACAAGAAAGCCACATTTCAGGATGGATCATTTCAATATACATTCCACTTTTATTCATTATAGACAAATTTCCCATCTCACTTTGGTACATTTCTAAACTAAAAATAATGGGAAGAGAATACCTATTGTGCCAGAAATGCAAAATGATTCCACAGAAGTGTAGGCAAGAATTTTTGTGTCATGAATTTCAATGGCCACCATTAATGGGAACAGTCTCTGTGACTGTGTGTGGTCATCCCACCAATCTTTTATTCATAACTCTCATTATCCAGTGACAATCTCCTAAGGTTGCAGGCTCTCCCTGAATTCTTATTTGCATTTCCTTGTTGAAGGATGCTGCCTGAGCATGCATTTTTGATTCTGAAAGAATCAGACCGCAAGATTAAAATGAGTCTCTCCTTTCTAGAAAGGTAGACATTTTGAGAGGCATCCGAACTGTAATTAAATTAATGCATAATAATTACAGACCAGATTTTCAGATGTACTTAACACTCTCAATTAGGGCCAGATTTTCAAGAAAGCTCAGCTTCCCTTTAGGCACCTAAATGAAGTGGGCAGTATTTTAAAAAATGCTGAGGAGCCAGTAACTCCTGGGTGTGAGCACTTTTGAAAACTTTGGCCACTTATTTAGGTGCCAAGAACCTGATGTGCTAAGATAGTGGACTGATGCATATCATATTGCCTCGTCTTCAGACTCTACCAATAACTTTAATGTATTTCTTCATTCTTTAACAAAGTATCCTTCTTAGAGAATATATATAATATTCCTGAAAGTGTATCTATTAGTACTGATATATATATATTTCCTTTGAATTACACACATCCTTTGTGGTTCTCTTTCATTATATATTCAAAAGAGATGATGAAAGCCACAATCTGAATCTGCATCATTCTCATTCTGTCAAATGTTGCTTAGGGCATGAATATACAGCCATTATACTCCTCTTCAGTTTCCTCTGTGTTCCACATGTATTTGGATGAATTTAAGTAACAATTTACTTTTTTGTTTATCTATTCTTTTACTTTTTTCCATAGTTCATAGTATTGTGATGAAGTCTTTACTCTTTTCAGAAGGCCAGATTGTACCCTCTTATACATAAACCTGTGGGAGGAGGCCTTGTAGGTGGGAGATATGTCTTTCAACCTCAGCATGGTTCCTCTTCATTAGCTTTGGGGTCCATTGTTCCTCTTCTGGTTCCTGGACAGTGTTGGTCCAATGGAGTTGTACTACTAAGGCTTCTAGTGGCAACTTCCACCCCTTTAAGAAATGTTTCCCAGTATGGAAGGGACATTACTTTTTTTAAAAAAAGCAACTTTAGGTCTACAAGAACGAGTGAGATCAGCACACTTTTCTTTCTCACCATCTTTCTTGGGCTATATGGTTGGTATTTTATGGGATTTGTAACATGTACATAGGGAGAAGTCAGGGTAGGGTAAAGGGAACAAGCATACTTCCACAGCTACTTCCTGTGTGTGTCTGAGCAGAACCTTAGAGATTTCCAACTACTTCTGTATAATCTTGTGAAGTACTGAAAACAATGATCCTGCACCCCACTGCCACTGTGGAGTATATCTGTCCCTCAGGTTGTGGTACTGCTGCCTGTTACTTTCTAGACAGACCTGAGTTTCTACAACAATTCTCAGTAATTAATTTAGCTCACCTTAGCTGGCTTTATCTCATGCCTGTTTATCAAGAGTTTGGTCTGTTTTCATTGTTCAATAAAAGTAATGTAACCAGATGAGCATTTTTAAATGGAAGTTTAAATTTCTTTCCAAAGCTACTCTAATTTATTGTTTTTCTGTTGTGTGGCTTTATTCAGTCTTGCCTCCTGCTTCTTCCCACTGAATGTTGCCAGCTAGTTTCTCACAGTAGACTCTTGTTCTTATGTCACTTGCATATATATACTGATCTAATAATTCAATTGATTTCAGTGGGAGTCTCTCTGAGTAAGGACCAAATTCTGCCCTCCATTACACTGAAGTCATTGTAGTTACTCTGGATTTCCCTTGGTGTAAATGAAGGCAGAGTTTGACCCTGAATGAGTACTGCAGAATGTGGTTCTACAGTGGGGGCAGCTGAGCTAACTATCTGTCGACTAACTGTGCTAGGTCATTCCTCAACCTCTCCCCCCACCATTTTGTTCTTTGAAATTTCATTTTTGGCAATCTTGAGAAAATAGCATGTGTATACACAAAGTCACTGCCCTACTTGCTATGGTGTTACTAATAAATACATGTTTAAAATATTAAGCATTTGAGTTAAACAGCCTGACTTGACCAAGAGTGGAAAGGTGGGTGAAGTAATTCTTTTTGGACCAACTTCCGTTGGTGAAAGAGACAAGCGTTTGAGCTACAGAGCGCTCTTCTTCAAGTGTACAACAACGTTATTGACCAAGAGCCTATTTCTGTCTGATACTTGCTTATTGCATATTATATGTTGGTAGGCCAAAGTGGCTTCAGTCATCCAAGCAGAATAACAACTCTCCAACACATGCATTGACCATGGGACTGTACAGTTATTAGGAAATGTAAGTTGCAAAGCAAGCAGTAACCTCAGCACAGTTGCTGTGTATTAGTGCTCTGCCTGTGCAATAGGGTTGGGTGAAATGATTTAGTTAAAATAAAGTTTTGGTCTATAGCTCGTTTCTACAACTGAACATTTTTGTGGTTTAGGAAAGTTTCATACAAAAACTCCTCCTCTCCTCTGTCCACAGACAACTTACCTCTCAGAGAGAGAGGAGATGTCCTAATATAGCCCCTAGAAAAATCTTCCCACTGTCTTTCTGTTCCCTAACCTTCTCTTCCTCCTTGTAATATCAGATTTTTTTTTTTTTTCAGGATCAAGTTTGGTAGTTTGCTATCTCTTGCAGTATTGGAAGCTGTCATTTAGGGATGACCAGGAAGTCCATTCCCCCATTCCTGCTTTGGTAATCTGTGTTTTCAGGGTAGCTGGCTGAGTGATCAGCTTTTCACTGACTCCCTAAGGGTACGTCTATACTTATCTCCGGGTCCGGCGGTAAGCAATCGATCTTCTGGGATCGATTTATCGCATCTTGTCTAGACGTGATAAATCAATCCCGGATCGATCCCGGAAGTGCTCGCCGTCAACGCCGGTACTCCTGCTCCACGAGAGGAGTACGCGGAGTCGACGGGGGAGCCTGCCTGCCGCGTGTGGACCCATGGTAAGTTCGAACTAAGATAGTTCGACTTCAGCTACGTGAATAACGTAGCTGAAGTTGCGTATCTTAGTTCAGAGTGGGGGGTTAGTGTGGACCAGCCCTAACTGTCAGATTCTTATGGTGAATTGAAGCCTGCTCCCCTGCACTAATGCACCAGAAACCAGGAACCTGTCTGGTGGCTCCCATTGAGCTCTTCTTCTTTTTTTCACTCTGGAATTTGTCTCAGAAGTACTGAAAGACTCACTCATCTCACTGGAATATAGTATTTTTATTTTTTTAAAGTTTTTGGGGCATCCTGTCATCATACTTACACCTGAGCTCCAAGTCTTATGAGGTGTGTCTACTATCAGTCTCAAATTGTGGGTGCCGTGGTAAGCTTCATAGTGCTTATATTTCTGTTCTTCATACAAACAAATGTGGGTGCCTCTCTGAAGCCATTCAGTTGGTCTAAGGCTCATGGTTCTATATACAACTCTGTTCCCCTAAGCCTCCCTTCTCCAAATTCATGTCTAGTGCAGTTGATTCTTATAGTAGCAAAGGGAAAATATTAATGAGCTAGAGCCTCATGTGCTGTCCCTTGTCATAGTGGAGTTACAGGCAGTTTGCCTTGTACATCTAAACTGTTTATGACAGTGGTGGGCAACCTGAGGCCCGTGGGTGGCCAGTTAGGGTAATCTGCTGGCAGGCTGCGAGACAGTTTGTTTACATTGACCGTCCGCAGGCGTGGCCGCCCTCAGCTCCCAGTGGCCGCAGTTCGCCGTTCCTGGCCAATGGGAGCTGTGGGAAGTGGGGGGACGGTCAGTGTAAACAAACTGTCTTGCGGCCCGCCAGTGGATTACCCTGACGGGCCACAGGTTGCCCACCACTGGTTTACGATGTGATGTTCAAAGGCTACCAATTATGATGTGGGCATCTGGCAATTAGGAACTTCTCTGAAACTAACCATTTCATATATAAGTCCCTGAACAGCTGTTTGGGTTTGTCTACACCATGATAAACCCACAAGGCACCACATCTCAGAACCAGGGTCAGCTGACTCTGGCTGCAGGCTAAAATAGCAGTATATGTTTTTGCTCAGGCTGGAGCCTGAAGGTCTATTCTGCAATTGTATAGCCCTGCAAGCTTGTATCAGCTGACCTGGGCCTGCTAGTGGTCTCTTATTGCAGTGTAGGCATACCCTTTGTCACTAACTGACTTGGATTGTGTTTGAAAACTAGTAACTCTGAGGTGAAAGGCTCTGCAGCCTCTGAATCTTCTTTACAATTTGGAAAATTATGAACCCAACTGAATTTCAAACAATCTTTCAGGAAATGGCCAAAAACAGAACTGATCTTCCAATGTAACAGCTGGTTTCATTCTGTTTGAATGAGGTTCTGCAGGCAAGGTCATGTAAAGTGCCTGTAAAGAAATACTCTGCTTATAAATATGTTTTACTTTTCTTATCTTTTATTGATTTCTGCTGCTTTGTCATTACCAATTCATAAATAAAGAAAAAAGCCTCAATGAAGATTAATTTTAAAATATCTGGACCCTAATATAAAACTAAGGTCTAGACAAAAATCACCACTATTCACTGAGAAGGAAACAAAACAAACTTTGTGACTGAGGAGACGTCTGCCAGCTGGTTCTGCTTTTCAGTATGGTATTTTATTTCACAATAATTACAAAAAGAAAACAAATAAATGTTAATGGGAGTTTTGCATGAGTAAGGACTGGGACTACTCAGATGCTTAATGTTAGGTACCTGCTTAAGTACCTGGCTGAATAAGGGCTTGAGAGCCTGATCCTGCATTTTGTCAGTTCCCAAAACTTCCACTTGCATTAATGAGAGTGTGTGTGTTAGGAATGCACAATCTGCCCTTGAGTAAAGACTACATAGGATTTGATCCTAAAAAAGTACAAAAAGTAGACGTACGTATTCTGCAGTTAGATTTGTCTTGAAGTTACATACCCAGACTTATTTGGAACTGGCAGTTCAAAAGAGGATTAAATCTGGAAATCCACTTTTAAATGTCTGATATTTTTCTTTTTGAAAGGTAGGTCAAAACCCAGTTTAACAGATACAAATGGTATGGGTGGCTCTTGATAACATATACAGTGTTATAATTGTTAGAGACTTTGCAGCTGAAGGTCTTACTGTGTGCATTCAACAAGACTCTTCCACAATGACATAATTGAAGGGGTTTGAAGAATACAAATTAATGGTTAAATCTCAGTATATAAATAGCTCTGGCAGAGTACTAACATATGCTCTGGTTGAACTTGGACAGCAAAGCCAACAATTTTCTTGAGTCAGATGTAGCAATGAGAAGAATGGGAGGAGTCAGAATTTCCTTTATCTTTCACATAGCTTTTTATAAAAACCAACTGCAGTTCATCAAAGGATTTTCGGAGTCACTCAGCTAACTTCAAAATAGAATAACAAATTTAAGTACAAAACTGTCAAATATAATAAAAATAAATAATTAAATATGAAACAGGAAGTCATCCTCTTGCTAATTTGCAGAGGTGGGATCTGACTCTGCACTTCGAAGACAGGTCAGGATGTACTACTGTGAGCAAGACAAACCCTATTAATAATACTAATTTGTAACCTTTCTTTTCCTCCCAGCTATAACCACTATTAAGATACTTAAGTGGTAGCAAGTGGTCAATTATGACATTGGTCATACAGAACCAGAGTGACCATGCAACACGATGCATGCAAATGGACCCTTATGCTTTCCACTGTACCACTGACAGTCTGGAAAAAGGATAATTAACTCAATGAAAACACTGTCAGTGTGCAAGAGATCAGATCACTGGACTCTCGGTGAAAGCTGTAATAATACTTCTCTCCCCATCCATGTTTATATTTTATTGGTATATTACTTTGCACGTATACAATATCACTGTTCATCTTGGGGCAGATCATCAACTGGTGTACAATGTTGTAGCTCCATTGATTTCAATGGCGCTATGACAATTCACACCAGCTTAGGATCTTTTCCCTCCCTCCAGCCCCCTGCATCTCGAAGTACTTTAGTCACTTTCTAAGTATTGTTCCCACTTCAGACGGTGAAATTGAACCACAGAGCGGTTAGGGCTCAGTACTCCAAGTTATTTTCTAATTTGAGTGTCAATTTTTGGGTGTTCAGTTTGGTACTGAAAAATTGATGCACCCAAAATTAATGAATATTTTTAAAGGTGCGGGCCCGAATCTCATTCAAGGTCAAGCAGTTCAACCAATGGCAGAGAAGTAATGAACCCAGGCTTCTCGTCACTTGTAACCACACTGCTTCCCAGTAATTTACTGGCATGGTGTGATACAAAAGTTGGTTTAAAAAATAGTCAGACTTTTTTTTGCAGGAAAACTAGTTTGCTTGACCAAAATGAAAAATTGAGGTTTTGGTGTTTTTCCAATAAAACCTAATTATTTTTAGTATATTTTGTTTTTATGAAGTGAACATTTTTGCCAAAAAAAAAAAAAAAAAACTTTGATTTTGGTATTTCATTGAAAAACTGATTTATTTTTTGTAAGCAATTTTGGAAAACTTGCAATTTTCAATGGTCCATAGTGATAACTTATGCATTCAACATTTTCTCTCATAGCACATGTGCTGTTTTCTACTTCTGCACTAAAAATAAGTGTGTAATAAGTGTGTCTCTCCTTATATTTGCATGAAATGTGCCCTTTTTGTCATTACTTTCCAAGGACTTTTCATAAATATTACCATAAGATTATTATCCTACTTATGGATATTCCACGCATACCCACTTTGCCACAAGGTACTCCAGGTTGCCTTTTTCCACAATGTCAATTATCTCTGCTTGCTAATATTGAATAGTTGCTGTTTTGTCAATCAGTACTGTCTGATAGGGTAATTCCACTTCCAGGTGTAGTGCTTTTACTGTACTATTGGACCTATTGTCATGAAAAAATATAGATGGGCCCTAACCACACTTCAGATTAGAGTAGAATTTCCTTAGAATTCAGGGGGACCTGTGTCAAAAGCCTTACTAAAATCAAGATATCATATCTACTGCTCCCCGCACCCCCATCCACCAGGCCAATAACCTTGTCAAAGAAGGAAATGAGTTTGGTTTGGCATAACATATATCTGAAGGACTTCAACAGTACTTCGTATAATATATAAAACATTAATTTCAAATGCAAAACCCAGGCATAGCCCAAGTAAAAATAATAGAGCTTACTGAGAGCTTTCTCTTTAAAAGAGAAGAGCCTTTCAAAGTCAAAGCCCTCTGAGAGAGAAAAAGATTTAGAAGAGAGAATAAAATGGAAAGCATTTTGCTGAATTCTGTAAGTGTAATTCTTCTTTTGCTTTACAAAAGGCTTCAGCTAGCTGAATTACAGCACTAGAAGGAGTGGATGAAAGTCCTTATCATTCCGAAGCATATATTCTTGTAGTAAATTGTGCATCTGGCCTCTGACCCTACAGCAGTTCATCTTTTCCCAACTACCTCTCACTGCTGTTGCATTATTTCCTATAGCAGACATTATACTGCATATTTCCCTACATATATTTTCCATTTTTGGTAGGGCTTTCATTAGGTAGTTGTCTGATTCAAAATGCTACCTTTTATCACAATAGATGATATTGTAAACGTCCCCAATTAAATCTGTAGCAAAACAAAAAAAACCCAGTTAACATTATTTTACTTGTTCTATGTAAAAGTAATTTAGAAGGACGTGAATATTTTTTAATATTTATGCACCCACATAGTGCTTCTATGAAAACATGCAAATTGTTTGTTCTTAGTGGTTAACTTAATTGAGGAGGGTGGAAATTTAAATTCTTTGCCAAGAGAAAAGATTTACGCTATGTAACACTAACATAATACTCATGATATGCCTGCTGCCAGGAGACAGAAATAGGTGAGGTGAAAGTCAGAACTATGCGTTTATAAAGTACAAGTCCCATCAGAAACGTCAGCTGCTCATTTGTTAAGAATTTTTCTGTTCTATTTATAAAAAATATCTTCTGAAGTGAATATTTTTCACTTATGAAGCCCTTGTAATTTATATGAATTTGAAAATTCATGCTCTGTATGGAATGAAGTAATTCGGAGAGTTATTGAACTGGAATCCTGTAGTACAGTAATCTGGGATATTTTAATGTGAAAAAAACTTCATAAACTGAATGAAATCAGTTGTACATGTAGTATTTTTGGAGTGCAACTTCTGATTGTGAAAGAATGAGGTACTGTAAGTTCAAAGTTTTGCACTTACGCATATTTATGTTGATGCAGAGACAAAGTTTAATTAATTTAATGTTTTGAATGGTATTTTGACATGTTTGCCACTTTTGTTTTTGTTGAAAGTAGCCTATGGGTCAGTGAGGTGAAATGAAGTAATCTAAAGGATTTACGGTGTACATCTTAAATTTTAAATTAATACTACTTTCTTAGCGCAATTACTGTTGCTTCTATAATCCAGTCACTTAATAGCTGAGAAGTATCATACACTACAAACCTAGGGTAGTGGTGGTTGGTAACCCTCTTCTGAGGGGCGAAGGAGGCACCCATCTGTTGGCCTGACGTGGCATCCTGGGAGGTATGCTGCCTGCCAGGGGCCTGTATCTGAGATGCTACAGAGGGATTGTCAAGGATCATCTGGCCCTCTGACTACTACCCCATGCTACTCATCCATGTGGGCACTAATGATACTGTGAGGTATGACCCTGATCAGATCAAAAATGACTACAGGGCTCTGGGAGTAAGGGTGAAGGAGTTGGGGGCACAGGTGGTGTTCTCTTCCATCCTTCCAGTCAAGGAAAGGGGCACTATGACAGTGTTTTCATTGAGTTCATTATCATGTATGTGGAACAGTGGAGAGTATAAGGGTTCATTTGCATGCATCATGTTGAATGGTCACGCAGGTTCTGTATGACCAATGTCATAACTGATCACTTCCTACCACTTAAGTATCTTGACAGTGGTCATAGCTGGGAGGAAAAGAAAGGTTGCAAATTTGTATCATTACAGACCAGTCAGTTTAACTTCAATGCCCAGAAAGATAATGGAGCAAATAATTAATTTGCAAACACCTAGAACATAAAGTGATAAGTAACAGTCAGCATGGATTTGTCAAGAACAAATCATGTCAAACCAGCCTCGTAGCTTTCTTTGACAGGCTAACAAGCCCTGTGGATGGGGGAGAGGGAAGTGGTAGATGTTGTATATCTTGACTTTAGTAAGACTTTTGACACTGTCTCGCATGACTTTCTCATAAACAAACTAGGGAAATACAACCTAGATAGAGCTACTATAAGGTAGGTGCATAACTGGTTGGAAAATTGTTCCAAGAGAGTAATCATCAATGTTTCACAGTCAGGGTAGAAGGGCATATTGAGTGAGGTCCCGTAGGGATCATTTCTGGGTCTGGTTCTGTTCAATATCTTCATCAATGATTTAGATAATGGCATAGAAAGTATGCGTATAAAGTTTGCAGACGATACCAAGCTGGGAGGAGTTGGCAAGTGCTTTGGAGGATAGGATTAAAATTCAAAATGATCTGGACAAACTGGAGAAATGATCTGAAGTAAATAGGATGAAATTCAATAAGGACAAATGCAAAGTACTCCATTTAGTAAGGAACAATCAGCTGCACACATGCCAAATGGGAAATGACTGCCTAGGAAGGGATCTGGGGGTCATAGTGGATCACAAGCTAAATATGAGTCAATAGTGTAACACTATTGCAAAAAAAGCAAACATCATTCTGGGATGTATTAGCAGCAGTATTGTAAGCAAGACATGAAAAGTAATTCTTTCCCTTTACTTCATGCTGATTAGGCCTCAACTGTAGTATTTTGTCCAGTTCTGGGCGCCACATTTTGGGAAAGATGTGGACAAACTGGAGAAAGTCCAGAGAAGAGCAACAAAAATGATTAAAGGTCTAGAACACATGACCTATGAGGGAAGATTGAAAAAATTGGGTTTGTTTAGTCTGGAGAAGAGAAGACTGAGAGGGGACAGAACATTTTTCAAGTACATAAAAGGTAGCACAAGAAAAAATATGGGCTTTTTAGCAGGTGCGCAAAGTTAAAAAAAAATCCAGGCTATGACAGAGCAAGGGAGTGACTGAGTTTCACGTGCAAAGGCCCTTCATTGAGAATGCCCTGGACATTTCCATTGCAAGAAGATTGAGTAATGCCATCAGGACAGTTTACATTTCATACCCAGGCCTAAAACCTACTGAGTGGGAGAAGGGTATAGAAATCTAAGGACTCAGATACTTCTAGAATTGCCTCTCCACAATCTTTTCAACTAGTTTCTGTCCCCTCTAAAACACAGATTGGACACTGGTTAATATAAGGTGCAATATCAAGGTTCATTTACAAGACCGTAGCATCCTTAGAATAACAACCCCCCTTCTCCCCTTCCTTGAGGGAGTTATTCATAATATTGACCAACAACAAACCCTGGCCTTCAACATCTGGAAAGGATGTAGATTCAATTTATAGCTTATAGCTCAGAGCACCTCCAGCATCCCATTGCATCAGTGAGTAACCCTAGCTGAAACTGAAGTAGAGAAGATTTATTTAGCATGTGTGTCCTGGAGATAATTGTCTTGTCACCATGGAAACAGAGGAAAACGGACAGGTCAGGTCAGATCTCAGTGATTTTGAATCTGTAAAAAAAACATGCTTCATCATGGCAACAAACTTGAGTTGGTAACTGATAGACAGAAACCCAGATTAACCAGACTCCCCACTAGCCAGAATACTGTCACCAGGTGAGACTTTGCAGATACTACTGAGGTGGCAAAAAAAATCTGCCTTTTCCTCCTGTACAGCCATGACATAACTTATAAAATTCTTTGTCACCATTTGTCTGATACCTCATGAGATTTCTGCCAATGGAGCTCAGGACATTGATTTTCCTGGCTTTACTCACCTCAGGTCTTCTGTATAAACCATGATGACGTATGAGAGGGAAGTGAGGTGAGAGGACATTTCAGGGCCATTGTACATTAATTATGATTATTCATAATTACTAAGAGCAGCCAAATGCTGTGGCAGATCACAGGCTCTGTTGCCTGCTGAGGGTGGACTATCAGAAGGGATTTATTTTCCCCAATAAGAAAGTTGTGCTTTACTCTCACACCTACAGAGACAGTGGATAGTCCACTGCAACAGAGTAGTTGCTTCCTCTTCATCCTCCAGTCCATCTCGTACACAATGTCCAGAATACAACCACCTATAGTTATGTTTACACTCCAAGATGGGGTGTAATTCCCAGGTTGAGGAGGCATACCTACATACCTCTGATGAAAAGAGTGTGTTGAAAATGCAGCATAGCCATGGCCATGCAAGTAGCAGGAGGGCTAGCATAGTGGATGGCTAGCCCCCTCCTTCTGCTTGTGCCACTGTGGCTATGCTCAGTTTTTAGCACACTAGCTCTATCTGAGCTAGCGCGGTATGTCTGCTTTAGGTGAGCATTACACCCCCAGCTCCGAATGTAGACATACCCTAAGTGAGTTGGAAAAAACAAAACACGCTAAGACAGTCTTATGGTTGTCATGGCAGCCATGAGACATTAAGCAGAAAAATTGTGTGTGTGTTTGCATTGACATCACCAGAACTTCCACAGTGAAGAGCCTTCTCACCCCAACTTGGGTTTTGGTAGTGTAGTGGAATAATTTGTATCCCAGATTAGACTCATGTAGCTGTGCAAAGGGGATTTTGTGAGAGTAAGGATCTAGCCCCAAATGTCCATATGGCAAAACATACAACCACAACTGGCACTAATAGATATTGTATTGGCAAGCTGAGCAGAATGGGCCCTGGAGCCTGAACTCCCTTCTTATTTTCAGAGGTGAGCACTCGAGGTCAAAAGGAGACAAATTGGCAGGATGGTCTGGGGAAACTTGCACTACTACTGCTTGTGCTGTACCTGTTCTGTATGTATAAATCACAACAGGTACAATCCAACACCTTTTACAACCACTAAATTTCAGACAGAAAGAAGCATTGGGAATTGTGCTAAGCCTTTTGGAGTAGGCTTTTTTTTGTACAAACTGTAGATCACATTCTTTTAGCACAAGTTCTAACTCTATAAATTATCATCATCATCATCAAAAAAACTGGAATTGCATTCATATAGTCCAGAAGGCACAGTCATAGTTTTAAACTGATTATCAAACATTTATTTATTACTAGCATATATAAAACAGTTACATCACCTTTATTTAAATGAAAGCCATCTTTGGGATGAAATGGAGCCATTTTAAGAATGTACAGAAAGACTACACAACCATTTATGAGAGGAAGTGAAGAATGCTATATCCATTTGACATAAAATCTGCAGGAAATCAGAATGTAATCCACAATATTGGAATTTGGCCAGGAACAAAACCAAGACTTGTACAAAAATGCCTTGGGATTGTTCATATCACAAGTAGTTAGGACCCTGGTTTTGCATATCCTCAAAGATGGCTTGAAAGATTCAATGGAAGTTTCACAGATCAGAGAGCACTAATTCTTGGCTAATTCAGCCTAATCTCGACATTGAAATGATAACACACTCCAAAAATGACATGTCCACTGATTTAATTTTAAATGCTACAATGTATTTCTAGGCAGTGATTTTCAAACAAACAAAATGAGCTGTAAATGGAAATGGAAAAATTGGTCATCTCAGGTTTGCCTTGGTTCCATGCATATAATTGCATGATGTAGCTTACACTTAAATGCTGGTTTTATCAAAATGAATCCAACTAGGGATTAAAATAATGAACCATTTTGAATACAATGCATAAAAAGATCATCAATCTCATTTTGAGAAACTGCTGTGCATCATCACTATCCTGTGCCATCCATGTTCTTCTCACATTGTCCTCTTCTACGGAGCTTATTGCTCTTTCACAAATATCAATTCAGCCAGCCTACTATCTTTCCAGTATTGGCCAGCCATAGTCATCATTTGAATTCATAAGATGCAGATCTGAAACATTGAGCCTCCTCCAAATCCTGATAGCTAACTCATTTATCGTATGTTTTCCAGGTCAATACTGCAGCTTGATTTGGAAAGGTTCATCTTTACTTCACTTTTCTTCACCCTACAACAATGAAATGATATGGGTTATTTATGGCATAGGTGAACACCTTGAAACTGTCAATTGTCCCCCCCCCAAATTTGTAACCGTTGAAGGCTGAGTAGTCCTGTAAGAGGTTTTGAATGTCAAAATAAATAAGCGCACTCATCGCTAGTAGCTCACACAATAAAGCATCTTTTAAAATTGATATGCTTTTACATATATAGCCCAAAGTACTACAATCATTGTGCCATTGGCTTTTCCCTTGTATTAATGCTGAGGAGTACAGGATGTCAGCAAGCAGGGACCTTGTTCTTCACTCCATGCTGATTCATGCCAGGTCACTGGTTATAGTTATTGCCATCTGTGATTTGCTCAAGAATGAGACCCCAACTCTGCATGTATAATTGGGGTCTGGCTGAATGACACTGCAGGTTTACTGTTGGAACAGTTGTCTTTAGTCAGGTTTTAATTCAGCATGAGGCAAGGGGAGATCAGGAAGGCAGTGAGGCAACAGATTGCAAGTATACAAGGTCGCCTAGCCCAGAGCTAGATCTGATTGTATCCACCTGGTGTGGGAGTCCCTGGGCAAGACTGAGGCTATTTCTACATGAGAGAGCTTACAGCGGCACAGCTGCACCTCTGTAGTGCTGCTAGTACAGATGCTATAAGCTGATGGGCGAGAGCTCTCCCATCGACTTAATTACTCCAGTCCCAGCTAGAGGCAGTAGCTATGTCGACGGGAGAAGCTCTCCCGCCCATATTGTGCTGTCCACACAGGCGATTATGTTGGTGTAACTTAAGTTGCTCGGGGAGTGGCTTATTGACACGCAAGGGACATAAGTTCTACCAACTTAAGTTGTAGTGTGTACATAGCCTGAGATAAGTCTCGCATTGGTGTACAAATCATTCCATAGAACTACTAGAGCCCTAGATGGAATCACCCCAAACACTCCCACTTGATCTCACATGTAATATTGCTCTCCTCTTGAAGGAGTTCAAATTATGATCCAGTGGCCTTCCAGAGTCACAGACAAATCCTCAGGGGCCCTCCTAAGTACCAACTGTGGAGGTCTCATATTTTGTATTTTTAGACTGTAAGCTGCCTGACACAGAGACTGTGACAAGCACACTGTTGGCACTTAATGAATGATAAGTAATAATGGAAGTTTTTCTGAAGCTGTTTTCCACTAAATTATTTTTTGAGGTAACAAACTTTTGCAGTTCTGTACAACTAGGCTCATACTGTAATTATTTTTCAATATTGTATTTAACATGGCAATAATGGAGCTTGCAGCCCTCTGGTAGAGTGCAAAAAATAATTGGTTAAAACATTTAAACACTTCCCACAATCAATCAGTTTTTCATTCTGTAAACAAACAAACTGGAAATCTACTCATGATCGATTTTCTGTAAAAGCTGTAAGAGCACAATCAACCCCAAAGGAGTCTTCTGCTGCAGCAAAATTCATGTAGTTACTACATGACAGATTTCTAAGAAAATACCCTTCAGTAGTCAATTGTAAGAGATGGACAATCAGGAAATCTGTTTGTTCCTTTAAAGTGCCTATTGTGGAAGAGACCTAGTAACTGCTTTTAAAATAGTAAAAATAAACTATTTTTTCTACAAACTTAATCCCTTGCACTTTTGCTGGATTTGAAATATCAAGAAAGTACAGTGAAGAAAAAAGAATCCATTTTAACAAGTGACTTCCTTTCAGTTTTACATACCAACACTGAATGCCAGAAACCAAAACAAAAAGCTAACAAACTAGTAACTTTCCTCTGGAGTGTTCATATTTATTTAAACCACAAGTCACTGCCAATTTATATTAGGAATCTGAGTCCTTGCTTCACAAAGAAAATGCAGAGTTAAGTCTGAAACTCTGTTCTTAGTTAATTCACCAATTTTTCTGTTGATAAGCAGTAGATACTGTGGCACATGTGAGCTAGGTTTTGTATAAGCCTGGCAGGTAAAGGGTAAGAACACTCATAGTGTTGTGGGAGCCTGCTTCAGTGATTTGCAGGGTGAACAGGTTTTTGTTGTTGTTTGTTTGTTTGTTTGTTTGTTTTTAAATGAGTCTAGTTTCCTAGAAGCCAGAGCAATTGAATTGCAACTTGCAGTTATAGAACTTAATCCTTCAAGGTTTGTCTTGCATTGAAGCCAGCAGAAGAGGATGGTTGTCAACACCTTGCAGAATTGATGCCATAGTATTTAGAGACAAGAGCTGGATGAATACTGTGAAGAGTAACCTCCAAAAGTTTGTGTATCTAAAACTAGTGAATACAATTACATCAAATTCCCACGCTCCTTATAGTCACTGTTCAGGGATGTTTAGATAGATGCTTAAATCTGAAAATGCTTCATTCTGATCATACCACTGATGCTTCATTTTCCATAATCTGAGCACCAGTGGGATAAAGAATAACAGCAGACATTAGATTACTTCATATCTGCCATGGGTGTGGTGATGAAGTTCAACAACTGAACTCATCTTTCCTTGATAAATGATGGGCACTACAGATTTTATAATAAAATTATTCATTTTCCATAACATGCCTTGTAACGTTTTGTTTGACATGAAGCTGTACAATGACGATGAAGGTTTTATATTGTTGCTTTCCAAATGTTTTCTCATTAGACAGGGTTTTGTCTTTCTCCCAGCTTGTTTTAATAGCAGTTAGAGTATTATAAACTATTATACAGTTTAACTGAAATGAAGTACTTTAGATTCAGGAACGAAATTTAATTATTTCATCTTAAATATACCAGAAAATTAGCACTCTAATTTTACAAAGATTGCTTTTCTTAAAGATTAACAATGAAACAAAATTACCTGGAGAGAGCGAGCTGTGCAGAATAACTACTTCATGTGTATTTTCTGGAAAGATAAATTACCTCTGGGATATTCTGCATGCTTTGGATAAAGTTCTTGAAGAGAACCATATTATACAGAGCAATCAGTGGATAATTTGATAAACTCTGTCTCTTATAACAACAAAATAAAGTGAGCTGATTCGGTTTCTAATAAGGTGATTTCTTTCCTGGAAAATTAATTGTTTTTAATCATAGTGAAAAGGGATGAATTCTTGAAAAAAATCCAGAATTTATACATGTTGTTCTGTTTGTCCAGCTACAGATTTTTGCTTTCTTATAACTCAAAAATAGCTTTAATTTTTTTCATGCAGTTAGTATCACTGTGAACTAGAAACGTTTGTATTAAAAAAAAAAAACCCAAACAATTGAAGAATGGTCACCCCACTAAAGTTTTGAAAAATCACTTGATACCTGTATGATGCTATTTTCTGTTTCCTTAACTATTTTATTTAGCTCCAGATTGTGGGCTGGGCTGCATACTCGTGCAATTGCTAAATGAGGACTAAGTACAGTTCCTGTGTTCTTCCTCAGCCTCCCCAGACCTGGGGTCTCACCATACAGGATTAGTCAGGTAATGTAGTGGCGGGTAGAGAGAAAGAAGGAAGTGGGCCGAACCTTGTGCAAGTCAGCTCAGTTCAACTTGTGCAGGTAGGGAGGGCAGTAATTTTGCTACTGGTTTAGCCAACACTATGTTTTATCATAGGGATTGGCTCTGGGTGTGGGTGGATTAGTGAAACCGTGGTTAAAAAAAGTGTGATGACTTTAAATGGGTAAAGTTTCTAATGATTTTTTAACATTAGTTTAGGAAGTTTAGAGCAGCTTATCTATTTAGTCATGATGGAGCTATTTCTAATCCACTATCATTTTCTTTTAAAACCCTTCCAGTCATCAAGATAAGTGACATTTTCACTGTATTATCAGAACCTTTATTGTAGCTAATTGGCACATCATAAGAATTAATTCAAGGAAATAATTAGTTTATAGGTCCACATTGGAAATGCTTGATCTCTCTGCAAGGAAAATCTTCATAGTGGCCATAGCCTGAGATCCTTCCTCAGTCCTTACAGGCAATGCCCAATGGAGTTCATGGGGCAGGTTCAAGGCCTCTACATTCCCAGAGGAGAAATGTGGTTGTAGTCTGCATTCCATTCTATGTAAGGCCAGCTCTATTTGCTAGTACAGGGACAGGACAATAGCTTCATCATCACTTCTTTTCTTTCCCCTACCTGTGTCTTTTGAGGAGATTAGTACAGCTGTCTGTCCTACTTTAAATCAGTTCTTCTAATCTGCTCTCAAAGCAGTCCTTGTGTGCCTTACTGCCCACTTCCCCTCACCACTTGTGCATCCTTGCAGTATTGGACACAGTACTAATTAGGCCAGATCCAAAGAACATGACACTTTCAAACAGACAGCAGTGTAAATAAACAAATGCTTCCTCCTATCTTAGCAAATTGCTATTTTTGCCTCTGTACTGAAAACAATTATCTATATTTGCAGCAGAAAATGTTCCGTGTGCAGTAGTAGCCTAGATACATCCTGGCAACACAGGAAAAAAACTTTTCTTTATCTTGACACCTCTTGTAATGAAAATATCCTGTAATTAACAAAACACAATCTAGAAATGTGTGGGCAATTAAAATAGTTGAACTTCCTTACAGGCCAGAATGTTTTCATATGGGCCATCAAAACAAAGATTTATCTCTTGTTTTTAAGCCTGTTTCAGTCTTCATTTTTGTATCTAACAAGAGTATATTTAGACTGTCACGCTCAAACTTATTTAGCTTCATTAGTTGGTGTATGTGAAATCTCCCATTTTACCTTGCTTTGTACATAAATGTCTGACAAAATAAGGTGCAAAAATCTATTTTTCACTAAAGTAGTATTTAGTACACAAGCAAAATGCAGGATCGTGATGCTGTCAACAAATATTTGACAAGACATAAAAACTATTCGATACATATCATTTTATTGCTATGTACAATGCTAATCTGAAATAAAGTGTTACTGACAGTTTGTTTAGAAGCAACAATTTGTAAAACTTTGATCAGTAAAATGAACAAGTTTTTTGGAGGCTTTTTCTGTTTTAGATTGCTGCCTCAATAAAGGTATACTATACATTTGATTAAGCATTTTTGCTGTAGCAGGAATAATCTAGCTAATATCTTGCTGCATCATCTTGACATCCACCCATACACAGTCAGGGAGAAAGGTAACATTCTACAATCAACAGAGCGGAGAAAGGTGCTTTTGGAGGCACGCAGCCCTGGCCTCTTTTGCATATCCCAGTGGAATAGAGAAAGAACAATCTTTTTGCTCATCTAAGCACAAGGATTGCAATTGTACTTTGTCCTTTTACAGGCAGTGCAAGAGATCGGAGGTGCGAAAAGGCTCCTTGGGCAACTCTTCCTCCTCCATCCTCAACTCTGCACTCAGAGAAGGGCCAGGTGGAATCTGGATCTGAAAGAACACTCGGGTTATATATTTAGGCTGGCATTTTCAAAGGAACCTAAGGGAGGTAGATGCCCAACTCCCACTGAATTTCAAAGAGGAGATAAGTGCCTAACTCCCTTAGGTTCCTTTGAAAATCCCAGCTTTTAACAACAGTATAAAAATTTATGGTTTATGCAAATGTAAGAGCTATCACCGTTACCACAATCATTTGTCATCTGTAGGTGGTGTCCAGTTTCTGTTCCATTCCAACGTTGTTGCAATGATCCCCTTTTCAAAAATAGTTTGAAACAAGAATTATATTGAAATATTATTGCATGTTTTTATTTCTTTCCCTGCGGAACGTTTACAAATGATGTGAGCCCCTGCAAGGCAATGCTGACTTGATTCACTCTCTGAGCAAAAAGCAAACCTTTAGTGAGGGATTTCATTTCTCTATTAGTTCACTTTTCTCACCCACCTGTCAATCAGAAGATGAGCTGATCCTTTATATTAAGCCTCTTTATTTGTAACTGAATACTTTAAAATATATTCCTTCATGCATTTTGCTTTGAAATAGCCATTTTAGTTTTCCCTGCTATCAAAATGCTGCATATTCGGAGATAAGAGGGTTGATTTTCTGCCTTATTACCATGCCTGAAAATATTTTTGTCATTGTGATAATGTGACTGCAAAGGGTGTGAAGCCAGCAATGATTATTTGCCATTAGAAATGTTTGCTTCTATTATTAAAACATTGCATCAATAGAAACTATGCTATTGGTAATTGGCAATCCTGAATTTGAATTATATGGTTTTGGTACATAATATAAATATTTATGGAGTGACATTTAATTTAGCAAAATAAACTTGTGCCCTGTATATGCATATGTTTAGTTCTATAATCATTAGCCCACAGAACACCTGATTTGACAGTATTGTTGTGTATATAAAACAAATAAAATATTAACTTAGTCCTTAGAATAACAATACTTCATTCTTATTCTGTGATTTTACTCAGTAGATCTCAAAGCACTTTACAAAGGAGGTTAGTGTCATTATCCCTATTTTACAAATGGAGAAGCAGAGGCAAAATGACTTACCCAAGACACACAGCTGGTGAGTGGCACAAGTAGGAATAGAACCTGACCCCTCCAACCATTGCTAAGATACAAAGTGCCATGTTGCATTAGGCCTATGGTCCACCTCACCCAATAGCCTGTCTCTGACAGTGACCAGCAGGAGGTGCTTCTGAAGAAAGTACAAGAAACCCTGCAATAATACGCATTTCTGGGATAATCTGGCCCCAGTGAAAGTCTCATTGTGATGGGATGTTCTCACCCCACACTAGTCTGGAAGGGGTTAATGAGGCTCAGAAGGGGCCAAGTAATCTGATAGGCCAGACCTGAGGGAGAATTAGGCTTGATGAGCAAGCACTGATTGAGGATGGAGCCCAGCTGAGCAGGAGCAGGCAGGGCTAATATAAAGCCAGGAAGTATGCAGCAGAAAAGGGTGAAAGAACATACTCTGAAAGGATTGGTGAGTGTTTAGGGAAAGCGGGCTAGCATTAAAAAAAAATCATTACTTCGCTTTTTTTTTATAATACAGGACTGAGTGAGAGGATATAGATTTTTTGCTTATGTGAAAACTGTGGTAGATGGCAGTCATAGTCTCACATGCTGAGCTTGCTGTGTGATAAAATGACAGGAAAAGAAGGGGTAGAGGCGGAGGATTGCAGTGAGGGAGCTTGCAGTCACTTTCTGGGCTTGGAGAGGGAAAGGAAGAAACCCAGGATGAGAGAGTGTGTATGTGTAAGTGGACTGTTGGCCCCTTACTAAAACTCAGTGGGGTTTTTTGGTTGGCTAGCTCCCAGTACCAAAAGTAGGGGGAAGGGTGGATGGGAAATCAGGACCCTGAGACTGACAATCCCCAGAAACAATAGGGAGAGGCCAGTACTCCAGGTCGGCTTGGTTGACAGGGCAGGCTAACGAGGGGGTCAGGGTGGTCCCATCCTCTGTGTGAGCTGGAATTGCCTGGGTCAAAGCGGGGCCGAGCCAAGGAGAGAGTGGAAGCCTAAGTTGAGCTGGGGAGCAAAGCCGTGCCAGCCAGAGAGAAGCAGCCCAGGGAGCAGATCTGTGCTGGGAGAAGAGCCACAGTAACAAAAGCCAGAGAAACAGCCCAGGTAGTAGGCCCATGCTAGGAGCAGAGCCACAGAAGCAGCCCACAGAGGAGACGTGTGCTGGGAGGAGATCTGCAGCAACCAGAGCCAGAGGGGCCAGAAAAGCAGCCCAGGGAGCTGGAGGCAGAGCAGCAGTGCTGAGGCAGAGTGGGGCTGGGGCAATCTCCGGAGCCGGGTGCAGTGAGCAGCTGGGGAGAGTGAGGGGGACCCTGGGCAGTGGGCCCAGCACAGGGAGATGCCCCCAGCAAAAAAGCCTTGCAGGCCACACTTGGGGGAGAGAGGAGGATTGTAACCCTGACGGGCAGGGGCTGATGCTGGGAAGAAGGGTCCTGCCACCTAGAGCCTGTAGTTGTGTGGCCACCGCCAGAGCAAGTGTCTGACCTGCAGCATAGCCAGGGCCTGAGAAGGAGGCCTGGGACATGTGAAGAACAGACTGAAATTCCCTTACATTCCAGAGACTGCTGGTTGTGATAACCCTGCTCTGTGACACAGGGACATGTATTTTCCTTTAACATTTCCCATTTTTTCCTTTTTTTTTTTTTTTTTTTTAAAGTGATTGCTGTTTAATAAATTGTACTTGCTTTGAACTACATATAATGATCAGTGGGTCAGGGAAGTGTCCAGTGTGGAGAGAGTATCCCGGAGTGGGGACACCCTAGCCCCTGCCATAAGTGACCATGGTAAGGTTGGGGGCCAAGCCCCCCAGCAGGGTGGATTTGATTTAAATTGATTTAAATCACTAGTCAGGAAGACTCGATTTAATCATAGATTTCTACATAAGTGCATTCTTGTTGGTTGTTATAACCTTAATACATATCTTCACAACTCAGATGTAGGTTTCATTTTTAGAAGGTACACACTATACATTTTAAAAGTGATTTATTTTGAAAATTTTTAAGATTAGTTTTACAGCTAAATCTGAAAATGAATGATTCGTTATTTCATTTACCAAAGGTAATTGAAGCAGATATTTATGAAGTCATTGGGAGGTGAACTATCTCCAATTCAGCAGGTTAATCATTAATATTTGGAGGATTTTCTTGCCAGGCTGTATTAGGAGGAGAACATCACCAGACAGACATTTTAAATTGTTTTAGTTAACTAAAACAACGTTATGTATTCTAGATTTTTGTTTTCTTCAGCAGCAAACATAATATTTTAACAAAACAAGCATATGAATTTTTGAAGTTTTAGTTAAACATTCAAGTTTTTTAAAATTGGGTTTGTTTTTTTGTTAAAATTGTTTGTAACTAAAATAGTTAAATGAAATATTTAAAAAACCCCCACAAAAATTAAATCGACTATGTCAGCCAGGTCAACATGAGAAACTTAAAATATTGGCTTCTGCAGCTAACTTAGTCGTCTTCACCTTCATTTTCCTGTTTGTTCATAATCTGGAAAAGAAAAACAAGCTTTCCTGCTTTTTCAGGTGCCAAACGATTTCTCAATTTGGAATGAATTAGTCTAAAGGAAGAAAATATTCTTTCTACACTGGCAGAAGAAGCTACTGCTGTTGAAAGTGAGATTATCACTTCAACAGTCTCTGAATCCAAGTGCTTTCCACTTTCTTTAAAACATTATCAGCAAACATATATTTCTTGAATGGTTCACCCTTAGCTCCGAAGTTTTATAGTTGGCATTATGGAGGGATGATTGCTGGATGTCCATGTCATAGCCAACTCCTCTTCTTCAGCAGTTAAGGTTTGACCCTGGTACCGAGTTTTGAGAATACTTGCAAGAAAATGAGCTGCAGATAATGGGACAAGCACTGTTTTTTTTGTTTTGTTTTGTTTGTTTGTTCGGTTTTTTTTTTGAATGCTTGTAATTTAACTGTCATTGCATATTTCTCTTTTTAAGGTCTCACTCCGTTCCTTCCAAATTTCAACAGCGTCAGCAATAAAACAGCTATTTCCCTGCATTTTGTTCAAGACTACAGAAATAGGCTTCAGGGTACTTGGTATGTGTTCAACATTGGGCTTAAGCAATCTTGAGAACTTTGGCTGTGACAGTGCCTCCCACTTTTTTCAGAGCAGCTGCTGCAAAGTGGTTGTTATGGAAGTATTTTGCAATTTCAACAACATTAGCCTTTATTTCTGGAACACTGAAGTCTTTGGCTAGGAGGTGCATCAAATGAGCACTGCAACCGTATGTTAGCTTGGGACACTCTTCTAAATTTCTTCTCATCTTGGATACATTTGCAGCATTGTCTGTGACCAAGCTGTATACTAGACATTTGAATTCCCCCCCCCCCCAGTTTGTTTATAGCTTTTACTGCTACTACTTGTAAGTATTCTGCTGTGTGTGTATTTCCTGATGTATAAATTGTTTCTGTAAGGAAGACATTCCTTTCTTCTGTTGTCACACAAGCACATACAACAGGATCATTGTGAACATTGCTCCATCCATCAAGACTCAGGTTAACAATTTCACCCTCTAGACCTTTTGCACATTGCTCAATTTCTCTTTCATACACTTTATCCAGCAATTTGCCTGTGACATATGCTCTGTTGGGGTGGACTGTATCCTGGTCTTAATGACTGAACCATGTTAATGAAGTGTGGGTTCTCAATCATACGGAAAGGAGAGTTTGTTGCATAAACAAACCAGGCAATTTTGTCATCAATTGCCTCTTTTTGTAATCTGCTGGTTCTTATCACAAACTTATCTATGGGTCTTTCTGGATGATGGAGATTTTTTTTTTCTTTTTGCTACAGATATACTGTGGCTATGTGACATACATGATGTGACTGAAACACTATCACTGGCAGATAACTCTGAAACTATAGAAAATGATGGTGATCTTGAAGGTGGATAGTCTTCAGAATCCTGTATGTTGAGGATGGATTCTCCTAAACAAAATAAGTCAATGCAGTTATTTAATTATTATTACTATACTGATCATTTAGTATTACTCATTGCATTCACTGACACTCAATACTACTTCAAAGGTGAAATTGTAAAAGGAAGATCTGCCTAGTTCAGCTATTTATTTATCACAACTGCATCTAAAATGATAGTACCATAGAGTAACAACTATATTTTTTGCTCAAACATGAGAATTCAAGAATAGTCCAGAAGGAAGACAGGCAGTCCTTAAGAAAGAAGTATGAAATAAAAAAGTTTACCAACCTGAAGACCCTGAATGTTCAGACATGTTCCTTTCATCATCTTCAATGCAGCTTCCTCCTGAGAAGGAACACTTCTCATGATGTTGTTCCATTCAGGCAACGTGGCCTTGCATTTCTTTGTTGCACTGTTTGCATTTTGCATGCATACCTGTCTTACCTACAGGTAGAGGAACTTCATTAAAATATTCCCAAACTGGGTCTCTTTTACGGCCTGCTGCCATTATAGGTTTTCCCTTCTAGTGAGAGAATGGTATGGTAGATCCAGGGGCGGCTCTATGTATTTTGCCGCCCCAAGCACGGCAGTGAGGCAGGCTTCGGCAGCATGCCTGCGGGAGGTCCGCCGGTCCCGCGCCTTCGGCGTACCCGCCGCCGAAGCCGCGGGACCGACGGACCTCCTGCAGGCATGCCGCCGAAGCCTGGCTCACTGCCGTCCTCATGGCAACCAGCAGGCCGCCCCCTGCAGCTTGCCACCCCAGGCACGCGCTTGGTGCGCTGGTGCCTGGAGCCACCCCTGGGTAGATCTCAAATCAATGAAGGCTACACTCAGAAAGACCTCAAAACTTCTGGAATATGCTGCTCAAACAGTTTCACTTTTGTTTCTACTGCCTGTCCCTCCCTTCTCACATTTATCTCCAGTCTTCTTCTCCTTGTCCAGATCTATTCCATTCCCAACAATCTTCTATTCATTGAACTTTTTGAAACTTTGCACTCTTAGAGAGAGAGAGGTAAGGGATTGACTCCGTGTACACAAATTTGCAGAGGGACAATAGGGTTGAGGTCTGTTATTTCTCACTTCTATTTATTTATTTATTTAAAAACTTTTTTTGCTGTTAACAAGCATGTTATCTCTGGAGACACAAATCCACAGAGAACTGCAAAACTCAGCATCTCTGATGGTATCTTCTAGACTGGAGCACTGAGTCCCATTAGGTAGATAGAAAGATTAATCTAAATAATCTATACAGAAGCCCCTGGAATCCCATATGATTGGGTCCCTAATCCATGAACTATTGGAACTCATTTCAAAACTTTTCTTAAACATTACATGAATATATTGTCTCATACTATAGAATTAGAATTTATAATCCCTATTCCATGATGAGATAGTTTTAATTAAGATACATTATAGCTCAAAGATATCTTTAGATAGGGTTTTTTTTCTCCTCCAATCCAATTTAAATTTAAAAAATCGAATTTTTTTTATTGATATATATATTTTTATCCACCCTGCCCACCAGGAATCCTGGGCCCAGCATTGTAGGGGTTCCGAGGACTTTGCCACACAGGAGAGTGGAAGGGGAGCCCTTGAGGTCAGGCAGGCCTCTGGGTAAAGGAAGCGGGAGCCAGGACTCAGATCCTTTCGCTAGCCCATTTCACCAGGGTAATGTATAAGCCAGGAAAGTTCCGCACAATAGTGGGACCATTCCCCCGCTTACATATGCAATGTACTATTTTGGTAGATTTTTTTTTTTTAAATGTGTGTTATACTAGAGAAGGCATGATCAACATGTGCCTTGCACTTGGGAGCAGAAGAGTGAGGTTTATGGTCGTTCTTAGTACCTATGGGAGCTCATTCCACAGTCTGGGAACAACCCACAAGAAAGCTTTATTCTCCACAGAGAAGCTTTACTATTGTGGTAGAAAGCTCTATTGTGCCTGAGGAGTGCAGTTAACTATGTCTAAAGCTCTGGAATGAAAACCAATCTTTTAGATATCTTGGGCTCAGGACACTGAATGCATTGAAGAAAAGGCCCTAACTTGTGAGGGTTTCACTCATTCTTCCTCAGTGGCTGGTAGAGGAACTCAGGTCCTCTTGCTATTCTGGATTCCAGCCCAGGCACCCTGTAGCTGACAGCCAAGGTCAAATCTCTCAGACACCTTGCTGCTCTCTTGGAACACTGCCTACCTCTTCTATGTCCCCAAAGAATGACTACAGACTGTGACCTCTGTCTAGGACCCCCTCCTGCAAACCCCCTCTTTATACTGGTTTCAGAGTAGCAGGTTCTTTATACTAACTATCCTGCCCCTGCCTAGCTGGGCTTCAAGATCTGCTAAGCCTGACTCTCCTTCCAGGTGCATCTAGGTAACTTAATCAGCCTCCCAGGCACACATTAACCCATTCAGGGCCTGTGAGGGATACATACTCCATCTTTCAGAGTGGTAGCAGTGTTAGTCTGTATCAGCAAAAACAAGGAGGAGTCCTTGTGGCACCTTAGAGACTAACAAATTTATTTGGGCATGTGAGTTTTAGCCCACAAAAGCTTATGCCTAAATAAATATGTTAGTCTCTAAGGTGCCACAAGGACTTCTCATTGTTTATGCCCCATCTTGTATATATACATAAACGTTAGCTGATGCTTGGTAGTGAGACAGGATGACCAATACCAACTTCTAATAATTAAAACCAATATGAAGCAAAAACCTTTCTGTAGTTTGGCAACTTCTTCAATGTAACTTTTACAGAGTCACCTTTTGGGATGAGAAGGGAGATTTTGAGATTAGTCCATTGCCTTCTAAAGAGTCCAGGCATTAGGGCACTTGAAGAACCAATGCAGCTGCATAAGGTCCCGGAGACCATGAGGCTGTAAAAATAGTTGGCGGGGGGAGGAGGAGGAGAGAATTGTTATGGTGTAGGGGCTCTTCTGGGATTTCAGGGAGACGGTGATATTTATCCAGACACATGGGTAAAGCTTATGGAAGGGGTTGCTTATTTTATCCCAAGTGTTGAACCAGTTTGCTAGTTCCTAATAAAATCCCTAGTTGAGTCTAGGGTTTGGCTTTGATAAGCTGCCAAAAGTTCAGATGGCCTAGTAAGTGTGCCAGAAATCTTATCAGGTTATCTGCTTCCTCTAGGCTTCTAGCTGTGAGAAGACTAGGCTTTCTTGTAATATTTCAATTCTCTGCTCCTGGCCCAATCCAGATGTTCGGATGAATGAGAAAAAGTAACCACATTTTTTTTTTGAACTTCTGAAAAAGGTGGGGGTTGAGTTTTGGATCATCTTATTCTAGCTAAACAAGTCAATCCATTCTCATTTGAGATATTGCTGATATATAGAGAAACCGAGTGTGTGTGTACATGTGTGTGTGTGTGTGTGTGTGTGTACACACACACACACACACACACACACACACCAAAAAAACCCTGGTAATTCAACTCTTTCCTCTTGTCTCTGAAGGGAGTGGTGGCTATGAATCTCATGAGTGTAAGCAAATTTCACTGTTTTTCTTCCTGTCACCTCACAGTTTTGTTTTAGTTTTAACTACAGCAAGTAGCACTTCAAAATTAAAACAAAATATATTTTAATAACATCATCTCTGGCCCAGATCATTTCCTGTGAAATTAGTGATCAGTTTCTATTTAGTGGCTTGAGGTAAATCAATTTATGGTTAACAATCTTCAGGAAATGTCACAGAATGCTATAATTGGTGCTAAAATTATCATTTGAAATGTTATAAAAATATACAGATTGCAATGTTCTTATTTCCCTTCAACGTTAGTTGGATTCTTATTTTTTCAAGTACATCTTAATGATGAGCTATCCAGTCTCAATGAGGGCGATATTTACTGTCAGCTTTAAACTCCTCTGTGCCACTTAATTTTCTCACCTCTGCAAGAAGGTGATGTGCTATTGCTTCCGCCTACTTATAATAGTATTACTCATCTTGTGTTTTCTCTGTACCAACTCTCTTTAGAAGTAATGAAAGATATCTGATAAATTCTGAATCCTGGGTTATATGTAATTGCCAATAAAACCTTTCAGTTAAAAATGTAGAATAATAACAATGGTAAGAGACATACATTTGCTTTATGTGAGGGAATGAAAAATGAGATATAAGGGAGAGAAATGGGTGTGTGTGCATACACACAAACATAATTGTGTTAATAACATAAGAGGCTTAGCTTTGTGCAGATGTTTAAGTCTGGTATAACAAGGATTTACAGCTTGAAAGGAAATGCAAGTATTTAAGTTAGGGTAAAGTTCTTATAGTGAGGCCACTGAGATGATAGAATAATTTGCTAAGGGAGGTAGCTGATGCACTGTGTGGTATGAAGGGATCGCACATAGATGCCTGCTTGTAAGTTGGACTTCAGTGAGGTTTTGTCTGCTTAAGGGGTATGAGATACCTAGATGTTACCTTTCCTGAGAGAGATAAGTGGCTTCTTCTACTCAGACTGATCCAAAGAATGTCTTGATCTTGGTTAGCATCTTCACGGTTGAATTATGAGGGGTAAGTAGGAGGGAAATTATACTGAAAGTAGCTGGGAGGATTGGTGGTTGGGTGAGCAGTGGCAGTCACAAAGGTGGAGAGGGTGAGAAAGAAGGCACTAGAGGACAGGAAACCAGATGGTAGTGAGAAGCAATAGTGGGAAGTAGGATGGAGAATAAATGGGGGGCTTGTCAGGAAGGGAGAGAACAAGTAGCTTTGGGTGTTGGGAAAACAGGTGGTGGGGGGCAGTGAGGAGGCAGACCAAGGAATATGCAGCGAGACCCAGGTGAGAGATGTACCAGCCAATAGGAAGACTTTGCAGTGGTGGAGAAACGAGCTAGCATAGCATGAGAGCCAGCTAGCTGCAGGAAACAGGCTTTCAAAACTGATGATAAATTTTCATATATAACTTAAGGAAAGTGTGTGTGTGGGGAGGAGAGAGGTGGAAAATTGAGTGCATTTTTCAAATTACTTCCTCAGATCACTAAGAATTTGGAGGCTGTATTCTGAAATACACATTAATGTACTTCTATAAAATTCAATTATGTATTCTTGTGTAACCCACTGGTCTGTGTGCATTATGCATCCCCCTCTGAGCAAGGTCCACAGAGGATGAGTCTGTTGGAGTTGCTGGCTACAAAGTCTGGAGCTGTAGTTCAAACTGTAGAGACTCACCCTACTTCACTCTTTCTTACCTTGCCTACTCCACTGTGTCCAAAATACAGCCAAAGTCCTCCTTGAATTCCACAATATCAGAATATCCCTCCATCAGTATTCTGTGATTTATTTTTTTACTATCACAATTCCTCTTTCTTGATGGCAAAGGACGTTTTTCCTGTCCCCTTCTTTCCAGACTGCTTGGAGGGATGTGGAAAGATCTGGGGCGCTCCAGTCTGCTGCTTGTCACTTCCTATACTGCTGTGCAAGCCTCAGACCATGCAAGGAGTGCTCCTATGGAGCAAAACACTGTTCCGTAAAACTTAAACATTATTAAATTAAAATGCTTTCTTTTGAGTTCTCAGAAAATCTCGGGTTAATTTTTATTTTAGTAACCTTGAGAGTATTTAATAAGATTTTTAAAGTAATGTTGAAACAAGAATGCAACAATCTAATTTAAAGCACGGTAATTCAGTATTCCAAGGCACTTAAACTGTTTGGAAACAACCCAAGATTATAAATTGTTAGAAGAATGTCAAAGTTCCTTTATTTAATCTAATCATGCACTTAATCTGTTTATATATATATATATATATATATATATATATATATAATGAAATAATTAGCCAATGAACTATACATGTAGCTGAAGTTAAAAAAGGAAAAGCAGTTTTAGTTTCTTAAGAGTAAGCACTTAACATGGGGAAACTGATCATCAAAACTATAGTAGAATAATTATGCTGGAATAATTCCCCTGGACACTCTGTTCTGGAATAGAAGTGACTTTATTTAGACAAGCCCTTCATTGTATATTAGAGCTACATTATTATTGTTAAATGCCCCATCTTCAATAATTGTCCTTCAGTCACATGTGATCCCTTTAAATCTATCTGGAATAGTAGGAGAAAAATGGCTAGGAAAATCCTGTAGTTAAAAGGGATTTGATCAAAGTTTAAGGGTATGGGTAAAATTTAAGGCTACACACAACGGATTTGGAAGGGAGTGTTTGAATGCTTGTATTTTTAACTGAAATGTCAAAAAACCCAAAGCATTACTTTCATTGGGGTGAGCTACAAAATACTCTACCTGCTTAGTGATTATTTATTTAAGGGGTCCAAAAGACCAGATTGTTAAATAGCCTGTCATATTCTGTTTATCTTAACAAAGACCTCTGTCATGATATGAAATCCATTAAATTTCCATTTGTGATTGGTGATGGCTGATAGTAATGTTGAAGGAAAGTTGTCATATCACTAGAATAAGGTTGAGGGTGTGACTAAGGTGAAATGTCCACTTCAAGGGAAGAAGGATGAAGTTTTTCTCCACCATATGGTATTAATAGAAGATTATTGCTCATGTTTTGTGTGGCTGACGAATAGTAATCACAAAATTCAAAGTACCTTTTGTATACCCAATGGAAAACATAAGGCCAAATTCTGGAAAAGAGTATAAAGCCTGAGTCAAGGGGATGTGGGTGCAGAAAATATGCTCCAGTGTTGGAGAGCTAAGGCTAGGATACTGCTGTACCTGATGTATCTCTAGCAGAGTGACATCTATATCCCTGTCTACTCACATCTCTTTCTTGGCCCTTGGTTGCTAACCAGTTCTACTATCTAATGAAATGTATTTTGCCCCCAGACAAAATTACCTCAGACACGGACAATGTAACTTCTCTAATAAGTGGGTTTTGGAGAACCAGTTGTAGACTAGGGAGCCCTGAGCAGCATAATTTTTTTTAGAAATTGTGTGGCTGAGGAACTCCAGGGAGCCCATGAAGCAGAATGGATGCAAAGCCTCAACATGGACACCCCTTGGTGCATTCATGGATTCCCGGAGAAATGCAATTTTAATGGCAGATAAATTACCAGCTAATTGAGTTAGTTGAAACTCTCAGTTTCCAGTCCCCTCTGCAGGATTATCCTGTGTTTTATAGGGAAGGATGGGCCCCTAGTTTAGGGCAGCAGGGAAGAATAGGGTAAAAAAAATCCAGTTTAAATAAGCAAGTCCTTTCATATTAATCCATTTGCCTGTCAAGCAACTAAGGTGGTCACCGTGAAGGTGAACACATTTGGAATTAAAGCTAATGTGTCACGCTTTGAAAGAAAGTTGTACTTGAGCACAGCTTTCTGAAAACTCAATCAGCAGGATGCAGCATGCGTTTTAAACTGTAAATTACATTTTTTTTAAAATAATGGCTTTTGGATACTGCTACCATCTTGTGGCACTGTAGGAGCCCAGTGTCAGATCACAAATCATTTTCTATCCTCCTTCAAAAAGTTCCAGCTGTCAGAAAAAAACTTTATTATCAGCGTTTATGTGAGTTCATTGTGACCTACCAAGGAAAAATGAAAACTGAGTTAATCTTAGGTATTGGTGCTGAAATTTGGGCAAAATGTTGAAGCTGGTGAGCATAACAGCTGCCCTTCATTCAGGATAAATGTAAAGAAATAGTTAATCTCCTTTTGAAGTAAGATAGCTGAAACAATAGATGCTACTACCCCAAACCCAGGCCCCGTGCAAGGCTGGTCAGAAATTGAGCTCTGTGGGTGGAGGGGTTTCACTGGGGGCTGAATGCAAATGCAAAAATCTGGGTATTGTTTTTACTGGAGGTGGATGGGTAGGGGTATGTGTAGGGGGGAGGGGACGGGAAAGGGAGTGCAGATGCAGCCAGAAACATCACAGAAGCAGAAAGCTCATGACAGTCAGAGAAGCACTTGTAGTGTGACCCCGACAGAAAGGTGAGATGGAGCTTTTTGGGTAGAGTGCTGGCTGGAAAAAGAGGCTTGGAATGTTGAGTGAGGAAACTGTCTCCTGTTTGTTTCCTACTGTGTTCAGGGAAGCAGGACTTTGTATGTTCTTGGTAGATAAACAGGATTGCATCAAAGCAATATCTGGGTCTATCATCAACTTCTCCTCCTAATGGCAACAACCTGCAACACCCTGAATATTGGCTATCCACTTGTGTCAGAAGAGATAACGCCCTTCTAGCCAGATGTACAGGGTTTGGGAACTAGGGGTACTGGGGTACGGTAACATCCCCTGGGTTGAAGTAGTAATAACCAAATCATGGTTTCCACTTTCCACACCCACACTATAAAAATGGTTTCAGCACCCCTGCAGTTGCATGCTTTCTCTCCCTGAATATGGGAGACTAAAGGACATTAGGCATAGAAATAAGTATAAGCTAACCTTTTTAGAAAGACTTTTTTTTGGAGGGTGGGGGAGGTAGTGGCAGAAGGTCTAGCTCCTAAGAGGATTCCACAGAAGGACAAATTAATTTACCAAGTTAGCTAAAAGTTACTTTGGTGTTTTCTCCCACAGAGCCTGGTTGGTTGGGGCTTTTCATCACAGAAACATGACTGTAGTTAAATTAATTTTAGTAGGCCTTTCTCTGGCAATGATTGTCTCCTGCAGAGATCCCATCTGTGTTGGGCATGGACCAGCTGCTGGTTTTGAATTGCATATCCTCAGCCAAGCAAAGGGAGATGTTTGTTGTTGGATTAGAGGTGACCACTATTTGTCTAAAACAGCTCTAGTAATTTTAATCTTCAAAGGGTCCAAACATCACTAAAAACATGAGCATATGGATCTGAATTGTCTGTCAATTATTTGTATTCTGATAAGGCTTAGCACATTGTGGGTGCTAACATCCCGTCCTCCCCTGACCCCCACAGCGACCCTATCCCAAGAGCTTATAATCTGTAGGGGGAAGAGAAGATTTGACTGCTAGGATCCAGAAGCTGGAGGGTTAATTCCCTTCCCCCCCCCCACCTTCTAAGTGATGCCACTATATCAAACCCTCTGCCAAGATAAGGATTACAGTGAAGAGATATGGAAATTGTTAAAAATATGGACAGGGTTAGTTATTTTTCACCATAAAGGATAAAACATGCAGTAACTTGTTTAAGTGCTGCTGTTGCATTGTGAGTGATAGCCTACGTTTTCCTGTATTTCTCAAATGGATGTTCCATTTATGAATATGAATGTACAGTTTTCCTAGTTTTATGTGGCTACTTATAAATTCAAAATTAGTTATTGTCATGCTTTCCACTTGTCTGGTTTGGCAGTTTTTAAAAGTTCTCCATGTTTCCTTGTCTCACACTTAAAAAACCTACGCATCTACTCCTGGACAGCAAGTTCCAGAGCATTAAGGAAATTTGTCCTCTGTTTATCTCCTCTTCATCTGCAGTGAGTACCACATATAGAGCAACTCGCCACTATAGCACCAGAATCAGTAGCATGTTTATTGCATGTTCTACCATCCTCATCTGGGCCAATAGTGAGGTTTGAATCCAGAATCTTAATGCTAAAAGCCTAAACCTCCATCACTTGTGTTATAGGACTAAATCCCACAGCTGCCAAGCAAGAGCAAATTCATAAGCCTATTATATGGACTAGCCTCCAGCAGAGGACAAGCACCCTCTCCCCCTACCCCCTGATTACAGTAGGAGGCAGTGATATCCAGTGGTTAGGACATAAGGGCACTGGACTAGGGCTCAGGAGACCAGGGTTTTACTCCTGGCCCTGCTGCTAACTTGCAGCAAGTCATTTCACCTTTGTGTCCCCTCCCATATGATAGTAAGTAAAGCAGGCTGGCCACAAGGGAAGAAGAATCCTTGAGGGCTTCAGCTCACTATTTCCTACCTGCATCCAGAGATGTGCCCAGGACTGGCAGAGTTACATGCCACCCCTTACTCAAGGCTGTGGCTAAATTCCACCGTCTAGCCCTAAGGAAATAAAAAGTTGGTGTACTGGTTTCTAATTAGGACCCAATCCTGCTCTTACTGACTCCAATGGTGCAGGAGTGGGCCTTAAATTTGAATAGAACTCTGATGTGTGTTCTATAAAAGTCTTTGTTCTAGAAGCTTGTAATACTGCTTCTCATGGGACCTCCAGGGAATGGGGACACTTTTCTCTGGATCACTTCAAACTATCTCAGTGACGTATGAAAACTCAAACAACCAAAAAGCCTCCATCAAATTCTAAACCACTATCTTGAGCAGCTTCAATCACCAGCATAAAACCTGTGCAGCAGACAGGTGTTTATAAGGAGAGATTATTTTAATGCACACCGAAGCACAGCTTGATCAAATCAATCCCTATGTAAAACTGTCCTCCAAAGCAGAAAAATGTTAAACTTCTACTAAATTCCCAGTCTTACCTAAAAGGCAACAGAAAAAGATACTTTTCACACATTTTGTAATGGGACTTCAAAACATGCCTGCTGTTGTGGTCAAAGACCCCCACGCAGTCATTTTAGTTCAAAGACTCAAGCCTGAGGCCAGTTTATTGACATACATACCAGTGCACTGGGGTGCAGTCCGAAGACTGACACCCCAAGCAGCAGCTCGCAGGCTACTTTATTTCGTCAAACCGCAAGCAAAGTACAAACAATAGTCATGAGTTAAGAAATTAGGGTTGGGGTTAGTCCCTCCCCCAAACCGCAAGTTAAGAAAGTAGGGTCGGGGTCAGTTCCCCCCACCCCCCCCGTACCTTCCTTATTAATTTTCCGAGAAGTGGTTTTCCCCAGGGGTGGTACTTGGCACCAGTTTGGGTACATTTCTCAAGACACGTTATTTTCCGGGGTCTTTTGGTTAAAGATTAGGGGGGGGTTCCATGGGACGCCTAAAGAGGATCTATGATTGGCTATTTTTGCAGATAGCTGGAATCACGGAGTGGGTCACAGATCATTCAAAGGATAAGCTGCATGAGTCAGTTTGCATTTAGCTAAAGTTACCTATTGCTTCACACAAGCGGTTATTATATTTCATCAGCCATGAACATATTTCATTAGTACTGCTGCTGGGGCTTTTTATTCTTTCCCCCCTCCCCCCTCCTCTGGACATGACACTTGACCAAGTTTGGCAGAAAACTGTGTTTTTTAGTCTAGTTCAGGCCCTGGCCTGGGCCCTGCTTTGTGTAAGGGTAGTTAGCATAACAGATCTTTGTTGGAGGGTTTATTTTGGGGCCTTCAGATTCACAGCTCTGGCTATCAAAAAGAAGGCCCCCCCCCCTCTATTTCCCCACACTGCCAAATATCTGTGAAAGTGTTCATATAAAGCTTTTCTTCTGCACTAATTTTTCTTATGTATAAGGCGAGGCTTAATATAGAGTTTTCAGCTAAAATTCACCACCAGCATCCCAACACTTGAGTTTAAATACCGTAAAACAAATCCATTGTTTACATGCTCCAATTTTGGAGAGCGACAAAGAACTTATGCTGAACAGGCCAATTGGCATAGAGTTGCCAGCTGCTTGGCAGAACCTTCTAAATCCTTAAGTAGCTTGCAAAGTATTATCTTTATTTGAATAAATATTAAGGCAAAATCATCCCTCCCATGAAGAAAAAATAATTGTGGGAGGAAAAAAATGTGCTTAGGAAACTATAACCCACTGTCAACTTGTCACATCAGGCAGATGGGAAGGGAATTCCTGGCCTGCAAAAGCAGTGGAGGCATAGCTCTCTAGATGCATGAAATGACATGCCGCAGTCTTCAGAATTTCCCTGCAAATCTGGATTATTTAGTCCACCAGGGGCCCCTCCCATACTGGCAGCACAGTTCACCTAATTTTTTTTAAAAAAATGTTTTCCCTGCAAAACCTATTGCCCTTTTCAAATGTCTCTCTTTGGGTGATGCTTTGGGCTGGGACCCAATGGTGACAGAGTAAGAAAAAGTTTAGCGTGGGAGTTGGCCAGTACTGCAAGAAGCACTATGAACTAGGACAATTCTGAAGGCTTGCTAGGGAATGTTGCCATATATTGTAGTGCAGCAGGACACTGATTCCATTCACTCTGATCTTGCAGAACGCCAACCATGCACTATGTCATAGTTCAAGGCTGTGTTTTTGAGCCCTCTTCCATTCTCATTAAATACACCCTCTTAGGAGTCAGGCCTCTTGTCTCCACCTGTCCTGGATGGAAATATGCAAATCTCCCACTTTCAGCCCGTCTTCCACAAACCCTTTATACCAGCTGTGATAGCACAGCAAGGACAACTGGATTCCATGACAGCCAGCTTCCCTTTGGGAACTGTGACCAGTAGGTGAATACAGTCACTCAAAATAGCCTTTTCAAAACCAAGTGTAGCTTAACCTCAGCAGTAGGATCAAAGTGTAGTAAGAGACTATTTTAACGTAACAGTCTCCACGCATATCTATCTTACCTAAAACTTAGATAGGTCTAGCTTCTTCCAGGCACCCCCACATCTGGGGACTTCTTCTCTGCAGCCCCTGTCTCTTTCCCCTGTTCTTCAGGGGCTCTCTGTTTATCAGTCCCAATGTTCTTTGTTTGAGTTTCCTACCTGAAGTACAAGCTCCAGGGTCCCCTACCAAGCAGTCTATCTCCACAGAGTCAGAGGTAAACTTCAAAGGGACTAATGCCTGCATTGCCCCATTCACCAATACTTAAAGGGACAATATGAAGCTATTGTCTCCTTTCCTGAAGATGCATAATAACTCCTACTGGAATTAACCCCTGGTAGTCAGATAGCAAATAAAGGTGTACGTATAATATTCATAAAATATTTACAGGTGTTTCCCATGTCCTTCACACGTTGCTCCTGCAGGAGCCCACAGGAACTTTCTGAGGAACAAGGGGAACAGTTGCCATATTTTCTCCAATGGTAAAATAGGTTGAAGGAGAAGAGGGAACTCTTTCCATGCTAGACAGTGAGGTGGAGGAGCTATGGGAGAGTGCTATTTACCCAAGCCAGGGGAAGGAGTGAGAGTTGCATTCATCCCAGTTTCCCTTTATTTTAATCTCTGGTTGTGCCTATTCTTCACCCAACTTTGTGGGAACTTTTCTTTCCCCTCTACACACATTGCACAAGGGAAGAGGTTATGCGGGCCTAAATCAGTGTCTGTTATTTCAGTGTTTACAATGTTCAGCTACATGAAGCAATAATGAATTCCACAATGGGGTTGAGCTGCAATTAAAGTGGAAGGTGGTATAACTCCTTCTCAGAACAAAAAACTTAGTATCATTGTAGAGCGATAAAGCTATGAAAATAGACCTATATATCATATCCACATAACACATCAAATGAGAAATCACTTTGCTAGACAATGCTGACCGTGTCATGTCTATGGGATCCCTCTTATTTTACAGGCTACCGTGAATTACAGATACTTGCACTGAAGGAGTGCAATCCTGGCCCTCATGAAATCAATGGGAGTTTTGTCATTAACTTCAGTGGAGCCAGGATTTCACCCCAAGTCCTGGTTAAACATCAGACAAAGTAATTTGCCATTTTGGAGTCAGAATGTTGTATATAGCCTTCTTAGAGTTTTTCTGTGTATTTTATAGATTACCTATTTAAAAGATCTCATTTGTGAATTAATAGTGTACAAATGTCCATCAAGCATGGCTTTTGGCAAGATTTGACTCACTAGGAAGGGAACTTTAGATACTTTACAACTTAGCTTGATTTTAATTTGAGGATGGACATGAGCACTTCATTGCCGGTCGGTTAGGTTTTTTTGACAAAGGCATTTCAGCCATTCTTGCAATATGATATTTTAGTTTAGTTAGTGATCCTGTCGGTTATAATTCTGTAAAAACTGCTTCATTTTTCTCAAATTCAACTTAACTGAAATGTTGTCATCTCTTCAAAAGCCATGCAGTGATGTGGGTCAATCACAGAGCTGGGAGCCAGGATGCCTGCATGCTACTCCTACCTCTATACACTTGTAGCACTTTACAAAACATAATTTAGGTAAAGAGTCAGTAAATATATTCCTATTTCACAGAGGGGGAGATGGAGGCCCAGCAAGGTTAGAAGTTTATTAATTAAATCACATGTAGCTATACACAATATACTACTGCTTATTTATATGATCAGAGCCTTAGTAATGGACTAGGACCCCATTATGCCTGACACTGTACAAACTCAGACCAAAGACGGTATGTGCACTCCAAATAAGAATTTTACAAAGGTGTAGTACACAGTATGCTTTCATTAAATAAATTGTTTTTACATTAACATTTAGTATAAAACAATACACATTTTGTGAAGAGCATGAAAAACAACAACTTTGCAGTTTAACATAAGTACACTTTTACAATCAACTGCAACACTTTGATCAGCCACCAAACATTGTATTAATTTTATTTAAAAGAAAGTGGAATCCATTTGTCACACAGCAATTGTCTAGTGCACCTTCAAACTGAATTGCTTTTGAAAACAATTAAAGTTAACATTTGAGTCAATTGATGGTATTCATAATTTCAGTTGACATTTCATTTTTACATCTGTAAAAAAGCTCAAGTCAGACTCTGAATTTTAATTCTGGATTAACAAGAAAATTGTAAAGGAGATATTAGAAATAGGATTTAAATATAAATGTCCCTACTGATGCAAAAAAAAAAAAAAAAAAAAAAGTAAGTTTTGCTGATTAAACAAAAAGCACTAGTAGTTTAACAGAATTGTTAAAAAGTGAGATTTTTTTTCCAGATGGCAGCATCAGTATCTTGTTAACTTAGGTTATAAAAGGAAGTGTAACCTACAGAACTGATCGAATAGTCAAAAGACAGAAGGGTCTAGGACCATATCCAGATAATATAGGCAGAAGCAACAGGCAAGCATAAGAAAATCTACATGGTGCTAAGAATAATAGCAAAGATGGTAGTCCCCCACTTACATGGTTAACACTTTTTGTTTTTGCAAATGTATATATGCCGTTCATTTTAAACTTCATGTATTTCTAAGAATTGCCACACCAAGACCAATGTGGATAGAAGTAGAGAAATAAAGTTGAATATATTCTGCAAGATAGTGATAGATGAACCCAAATTGATGGACAAATACATTTTTGAAAATAGCTGCAGTGATATATTCTCTCCCTTTTCCCCCACCCAAAAAAACCTCCAACATTATTTCTTCGGGATCCTACTCTTTTATATTATAATATCAAGTATACATATAATGTAGGACAGCAAGCAAGTCACTTAAATATATTTAAGGCAAGATTTTCACCTGGTGTAAATCAGCACAGCCCAATGAATATCCATGGACCCATACTGATTTGTGCCAGCTGAAGAACTAACCCTTAGTCCAGTAGTGACACTTAAAAGTAGTGACACTTAAATTTAAATACTAAATTATACGACAGACCCACAAACCATTCTGTGCTAGTCCAACGTTTAAGGTGAGAGCATAGCAAATACCAATTTAATTTGTGCTTGAAATTTGAGATTAAAGTGTCTTGGAATGAAGTGAACAAAAATTGGATTATTTACATATTAAAAACATTCATCCTGATGCTCCATCATCCTGAAAAAACTTTTCCTAGGAAGTAAAGCTGCAAGAGGTATAGCTAGATAGACCAGTTTAACACATTGGCTAGATGTTTCTGATAAAATTATCAGTAAGGAAATGTATAGTAACACTGACATTTCAATGTTTATAATTAGGATTCGCAGTTAATGCCCCACTGAGATAAGTGTGGGAATTCACACATTTCATACCGTTGTTGTTTAAATTTGACTAGCTGCAGACTTGACAAGATAAAGTGCATCTGTTTGCACTTTCATTTGAAAGAACAGTGGAAATTGCATGGAAGATTAGATTTTGCAGAACCCCAGAAATCTAGGAGAAGCCCTGTCCTTAAAATATGCAAGTTATTCCTCCATCACTATTCAAGCACCAAGAAAGTAGTGGGCCCTGTACAAGGCAAAAAATTAAGACAGTCCCTATAGAGAGATAGGAATGACTTAAAATAAATAAATAAATAAATAAATAAAAAATAAAGAACCTCTTCAGTTTGCTCTGAATAATAAAACAAACAATCATATGGTTGTAGTTTTTTTTAAAAAAAGGTATCCAATAGCTTCACTCTTTGTGTAAATCATTTGTCAGGGCTGGCATACTGTTATGGAAATGGGCATAAGAGATAGCATAACCACTGGATACCTCCAATTTGCCTTAATCACACTAATTTGTAAATGCAGCAGATGGACTGGAATTTGAAATAGAGCAGGTAAACACAGGCCATGTCAGTACAAGGCTCTTCATGGTTTGCCAATCTCCCTCAACCATGCCCTACAGGTTCTACTCCAAAGAGATGAGATTAGTTTAGTCTCCAAACCCATTCAGACCTTGGGCTTTCTGCTGAGGCTTATGACTGACCACTTACTAGGAATCAGACTGAAAAACCTCCAACTAACTTCACATAGGCTACTGAGGGGCACTTGCATGGTAAAGAGTTGGGGTCACTACTAATCTGTCAGATTAGAACTGCTACCTGGAAGTGGTGGTAATGCGATAAACAGCCTCTCTCTGAACCATCCAGTCTGCGAATCAAACTTCTGTAATGCTGTTCTCTTCTTTCATTATAATCATTTCAGAAAAATATCACCACCATGCCTGAGTTCCAATAACTGACATCTGAAGGACATCCAAGAATCCCAAACATAAACGGAGAGAAACCTATTCTGAAGTGGAGGAGAAATCTGACTATTGCTGAGGGAAAGAGAGGAGCTAAATTACAAAATAATCAAAGTTAACAAATCTTATTTTTAGGGCTAGATTGTGCTCCTATTCCTTGCTCAATCAACCCAGGTCTTGGGTGTGGTGTGGAGGGCAACTCCTACTCTCCAGATACTGCCACTATGGGGTGTGGGCAGAGATTTGACTCTGTGCTGCCCCCCCTTCACAGTTGCTGAGGAGTGAAGTGAGCTGCATGCTAAGGGTTGTAATTACTTACTTCCCTTCCCTCTGGAGCAAGAGGGGAGTAGGGGCAAAATTGTGACAGTCACAATTCCTTCCTGCGGCTGCCCAGTCATTCACTGCCTCTTATGCAGGGTCCAGGATGAACCTACAGGATCAAGAAGGTCTTTATTCCTACTTGTCTGTCTGGTTCAGAAAGCAAGATGTATCTGGAGATTGTGGTCAGCAGAGGCAACTCAGTGTTCAAAGAACTAAATGTTCTATAAATTCTATTTTAGGGGAAACGTAACTCTACATCAGTGACTTCTAAGATTAATAAGCAAAGTGTGTCTCTGTCCTGTTTGTTAGTTTTTAATATCTGTTTATTGTTTCCAATGCCAGCAAGAAATATTGGGCCAGTTCCTCACCTGGCTTAAACCTATGTATGACATTGAGATCAATGAAGCGTTGCTGATTTCTACCAACTGAGGAACTGGCTCATTACTGCTATGAAACAAGCTCTAAATGTAGAAGTGTTTAGAAATGTTGTGTGTTTCTACCAACTGAGGAACTGGCTCATTACTGCTATGAAACAAGCTCTAAATGTAGAAGTGTTTAGAAATGTTGTGTGTTCCTAGCGACATAACTTGTACATTGTGAGTGAGGCTGGGATTAATAACTGGGCAAGCATGAGGTTAGAGACTGACGGGAAGACTGGGCCAGGCATTCAATGATTGTCTCCTCGTAGGTGTTTAGGTACCCACCTCTCTCTCTCTCTCTCTCTCTCTCTCTATATATATATACACACACACACACACACATACATACATACATACATGTCAGAGCGTATATAAATTTATTGGGCTCCTACATTGGGTACCTAGAAGTGGCCACATTTTCAGATGTGCTGAGCACATAGATACAACTCTCTTTGGTTTTACTGGAAAGTCTCAGCATATCTGAAAATCTTAGACCATTTATTTAGGTGTGTATATTAGGATTTTGGTGCGTCACTTCAGGCAAAGTTTTGTGTGTGGGTCAAACTATATGTGGGTGGCTATATGAACAGACAGCAATGCAGAAATAGCAGAGACCCTCCATAGCAGGTTCTGCCTACAGTGATGAACAGAAAAGCATGAGGCTTTCATCTTGACATGTCCTGCATTTCTGTGCCCTTTGAAAACAGACATTATACACTTTAATTTTGTTTAAAATCAGAAGATATGTTCCGTTCATTAAGTAAATTCAGACAGCAGTGTGGCTCAGGAATCCAGGCTTGCACAATTTTTTGATTTTTCACTGGAAAACAAATTTCATCCCCAAACTGTTCTTTATTCCTTTTCCAAATATATTTTCCACAGGGGAAAAAACCCCTATTTTCTGTTGTCCTAAGGGTCACAGGAAGCTGCCTGAAGCCTGAGGTTAGAACAATATAATTCTACACATCCCTGCCACAGGCCATGGAGAAGATCTCTGCAACATCATTGGAAGGGGGGAGGGAATTGTGGGCGCAATGGAGATACAATCATACGCTTCCACACACTTCCTGATGACTTTTAGCCTTAAACCCCATGTTCAGACAAGCAACACATGCTGCTCTTCCTTAGGGTCTGGATTAGTTGCTGTAGCCCAGCTACAGAGTAGCCTAGCTACAGAGTAGCCTGGCAGGTTGGGGCTGTGGATTCCATCCCTCTTTCCCTGGAAACTTCTGCATGAAGCAAAGCCCTTTCAGGCAGCATTTGCTCCTTTGAATTGTTTGGTTACTGGGGGGGAGTCTCACTCTATTATTATCACTACAAAAGTTTTTTTTTCCCCCTCTCCTGCTGATAATAGCTCATCTTAATTAATTAATTAGCCTCTTAGAGTGGGCAACTCCCACCTTTTCATGTTCTCTGTATGTATGTATATCTCCTCACTATATGTTCCATTCTATGCAGCCGATGAAGTGGGCTGTAGCCCACGAAAGCTTATGCTCAAATAAATGTTAGTCTCTAAGGTGCCACAAGTACTCCTGTTCTTTTTGCAGATACAGACTAACACGGCTGCTACTCTGAAATCACTCTATTTTGAAATTGTACATGCAAATCGAGTCATAATACATCACATGCAATTTGCACTCTAGCAAAACCTGTTTGACAACATAGAAATTACCATGAATTTTTAGTATAACCAATTACAAAATGTTACTGTGACAGCCACAGCTTTGATATGGAATGTGCTGCATGAAAAAGTCTGACTATTCAGAAAATGCACAATAGTTGGTGCCTGTCAACAAATGTGTAACTGTATATGTAATTTGGCAACAAACTTACATTTCTTACACTGAAGGTATTGCTCCAGTTCCAGAATAAATTGTTTGCATAGTTCCTCACAATTCTACTTCAACTGAGTAGATTGTAGAAAATATTTCAAGAATGATGCCCAAGGTACTAATATTTGCATAATTTAAATGGAACTGTAAACTACTTCTTTCAGTTAAACAAAACAAGATCATCAATAAACATTGTTGACTATTTCAACAACAACAAAAAGCTTTTACATTCAAAACTATAAAGTGAATAGCAGATACATTTTTTATGTAAACTGACACGTTAATAGATAACGGCTTAACAATACAAAACAATCCCCCTCCCCAACAAACCTTGCTTCAGTGATGCTATGGTTACTTTGTTGACAGATTGTTTTGCATATCAGCCCTAATACACCAGAACACACAATATATTAAAACAAGTGTACTGCCTTGCAAAGTAAAATATTAAGACCCAGAATTAACATTCCCTTTATCCTCCAACCTGCAAAGATGAATTAAAACTTATCCTGATTCAATGATAGTTTATAGACCAATGCACTATAACAGAAAATTATAAAAATTATTTGAAACCCTTTGAAGGCCAGTTTTTGCTCCTACAATCATCCAGAAAGACAACACTGGCATCTTCCAATATATTTTAAAAAAAAATATTCCACGCTATCTTTTACTTGTTTCAGGCCTTAAACAAATTCTGCTGAATTTTCTCAGTTGGCATAAAAAAAACTTGAATTACGAATATTCGCCAGTCTCTTGTCAGAGTGAAGATCTATTAATCAGCTCAGAAAATGTCAGAGATTGCAGTCTTCTTAGAGTGTTTTTATTAACCAGTAGCACCATCTGCTGGTCCAAGCAATCCCTTCAAATTTTAGAAAACGCTGTGGAGAGTGACCCAGCCAAAATGACGCAAAATGCTACGGAGAGTAACAGGTAGTTTTTCAATCCCTATATAGTCAAAGAAAGAGAAGAAAAATGTAATATCGCTTGTTTATAAAGCAGCATTTAAAAGAAAGAGGGGGGAGTAAAATGAAGGTGAAGTTGGGTTGTTTACAGTAGATTTCATGAATAAGTGAGTTTTCTGAAATGGCATTTATCAGAAACAAATTTTAAGTGAAGACTCATAGAAAGTGAATCCCAAATTCATATAACATTAGTGCTTATAACAGAAGAGTTACTGTCTTCCAGTCAGGGAACCAAACATGATTGATGTGTCCATTCTAACCCAGCCAAACATTGCTTAAATAACGCCTATGAAGTTAATGGGAGTCTTTCCGTTGACTTCAAAGGGAACTGGCCTGGGTTCATAAAGATTGTTCACAAAGCAGCTCACTGTTAGTAATCTACACAGCCATATATGTTTTTATATGGGAATTAGTCACAAAAACTATTCAGCAAATAACTTTGAATATTTTTGAAAAATTTCATTCTACTCAAGGACAATTCTCAAACAGCAAAAGAGGCAAAATTAGTTGAATAGATTCTTACAAATTAACTGGGCAACTTGAGTTCTAATCCTGGTTTGGACACTGACTTGCTGGGTGATGTTGGGTCAGCCAACCTCCCTGAGCCTCACTTTTCTCATATATATATATATATATATATATAGCTCAGACAATGAAGTTAAGCATGTGCTTATGGGTATATGCACATGGCAATACGAGGCCTGTGGCATGGTCGTGGCTGGCCCAGGTCAGCGGACTTGGGTTCACAGGGCTCAAAAATTGCAGTGTAGATGTTCGGGCTTGGTCTGGAGCCTGGGCTCTGAAACACTGCAAGGGGGTGGCTTTCAAAGCCTGGCTGCTAGCCCAAGGAATTTTTAGCCTCACCACCTGAGCCCTGTGAGTCTGGGTCAACTGATTTTGGGCTGCAGGTTTTTACTGCAGTGTGGATGTACCTGTAAGCACATGCTTAAGTATGTGAGTACCTGTAGTCCTATTGAAGTCAATGACATTTTCATGTACTTGCATGATCTTATGTGCCAATACCTTTAAGGATCTGGGCCTTAGGCCCTTTTTCAGCAAAAGCACTTAACTCTCATTGATTTTAATGGGAATTAGGTGCATAATCCCTTATATGCGTCTATGTGCCAATCCACTAGACAATGTGACTCATGGGACAGTGGCACCACCAGCTCTAGAAGTTTGTTCAAATTTCACAAGGGTGACTTTTAAAATGAAAATGGCTTTTCAATTCCCCCCCCCCCACCCGCAAAAAAAAAAAAAAATCAAAGCTCTTCAGTTTTATGTAAATTTCAAAAACTAGAAGCAAGCAACTGTTCAACTGGAGGGGAGGGGAACTTATGACAAATATTTCATCCAGCTCTAATTATAGTGGTAGAATTAAGTAATCTCTCTAAACATCAGAGACTAATTTTAGCAGTATTCCCCTTTTAATCTTTTAAAATGTAGAACTTTTAAAGTATATAATTTTTAAAATTACAGCCAAGTATATTGTCTACTCATGAGACTTCCAAAATCTTCTTTCAGACATCCCAAAATAGTACTCCATTAATCTAAAACATGTTATAGTACGTTGGTCCATGTCAATCTAAAACATGTTTAATATCCAAAAGGCTTTTTGTTATATTCTTAAATAATCCATTTGTTCTTGGACTCTTGCCTCCTGATCCTGCTAAAAGTCCTTCATGCTATCTCACTGCTTTTTATACAGATATGGAATTCAAGTTTTAATTCTTCTAAAGTGAATGAAAGCTCCTCACAGTCACATCAAACTTTTTCTTAGCAAAAATACTCTGGCATGACAACGGTCCTATTGCTCCATCTTGTGACAGGTGCAGAAGTCTCATGGTGACAGCATTGTACCATGTATCCTCAAGTCTCAGGTTTCACATGCAATTCTTGAAGTCAGATACAGGTAAAAAGTTAGGACACCGTTGGACTTACCTTTATTTCTTTAAATACCAGGACTCCCCACATAGCAGCTACAAAGCCAGGGCCCTAAAGAACAAAGTTAGCTTTGTTAATATATATAGCATTTCTTAAAAATGGGCAATTTTCTCAATACTTAATTCAGACCTTTTCTTCCAGTGTAATGCAACTGTAAATGCTCATAAACAAAACATAAACATTGTTGTAAAGATTTCAAAGGAAAGGTCAGTAAATCCTGCAGGAGGAAGAAAAGGGGAAGGAAATCTGAGGAGATGGTATGATCTGGACCTAAATTAGTCTGCAGAGACTGAATCTTGAACCTGCCACTATATTCATTCTTGATATTCTCCAACTAGTAAATCTCACCTCAGATTTTCATTTGCAGTCCAGGTTGGAGGAGGCTACTCAGGCTTCTGCACACGATCTTAGCAGTTAGCATGGTTCTTTCTAATACTTACTTCATTATTACAACTAACTAGTTGAACAAAGGTTTCAGAAACAACAACGAGTCTGGTGGCACCTTAAAGACTAACAGATTTATTTGTATATGTTACATCTGAAGAAGTGAGGTTTTTACCCACGAAAGCTTAAGCCCAAATAAATCTGTTAGTCTTTAAGGTGCCACCAGACTCCTTGTTGTTTTTGTAGATACAGACTAACACGGCTACCCCCTGATACTTGACACCATGAAAGGTTTCAGAGTGGTAGCCGTGTTAGTCTGTATCAGCAAAAACAATGAGGCATCCTTGTGGCACCTTAGAGACTAACACATTTATTTGGGCATAAACTTTTGTGGGCTAGAACCCACTTCATCGGAAGCATGAAGTGAAAAATACAGGAGCAGGTATGATTCTATGATTCTCTAGGCAAAAGAATAAATGGACACAAATCTGACATCAGGAGTCATAACATTCAAAAACCAGTAGGAGAACACTTCAGTTTCTCTGGTCACTCAATAACAAACCTAAAAGTCGCAATTCTTCAACAAAAATACTTCAAAAACAGACTCCAACATGAAGCTGCAGAACTGGAATTAATTTGCAAACTGGATACCATCAGATTAGGCCTGAATAGAGACTGGGAGTGGTTGGGTCATTACAAAGCCTAAACTTAATTTCCCCAATACTAATTTCTCCCTACTGTTACTCACACCTTCTTGTCAACTGTCTGTAATGGGTCACTCTTTTACCACTTCAAAAGTTATTTTTCCTCCCTTGGTATCCTGCTGTTAATTGATTTATCTTGTTAGACTGACCTCACACTTGGTAAAGCAACCCCCATCCTTTCATATATTTATACCTGCTCCTGTATTTTTCACTTCATGCATCCAATGAAGTGGGTTTGAGCCCACAAAAGCTTATGCCCAAATAAATTTGTTAGTCTCTAAGGTGCCACAAGGACTCCTCATTGTTTTTTTTTAGTTGAACAAAGTTTACCTTAAACACTTGTCGTGAAAGTGAAAGACTAAAAATACATCCTCTTTTATTTAGCAATAATCTGGATAATCCACAAGAGGTCAGGCCAGGTGGACAGGTCATAAAACTACCATTTATCAATGACATTATACTACAGTTTTCCTAGCTGACAGCAAACTTAGTGATAATGAAGAGCACCTGGAAATACCATTCTTTTCCCAGTGAAAGCTATATTATGACTTCCAATGCCTGAAGGAAAGAATTATTAAATACACACTAAGAAATCATCATACTATGAACAGAAAGATGTCACTTAAAATACACAGCAATGAATGAGTTCTCATGTTACACTTAATACATGCAAGGTGAATAAAGGGGGAAAAAGTGTCAATAACAAGTGTGGGACAGTGAGCTGTCTGGAAACCCAGACGGCAACCCCTCTAAAATGGAGTAGAGAGGCTGATTCAAACTAAAAGAAGTGCATCTGATCCGAAGCTAAAATCATGATTGACACCACAAGACTACAGTTTCTCTATACAAAAAGAAACATACATTAACAGCATAAGCTCATTTGCTGCATCATCTCTTACACTGACACAGAGTACCTGGCAAAGTGGCCCTTTATCTAGTGGAGGATAAAACTTACCCAGCTACAAAAGACTAGCTGCTCATATGTACTGTATCATATATGTAAATAAAATAGGCAAAATTGGTCAACTGCTGCTCATCTCAGTTACACAAATAGTACCATTAATCTTTTTAACAAAGAGCATGTTTTAGATATTGAAAACACACAAAAGGATTAGTATCTGAATTCATAACTTTATGCAAAATAAATATTAAAGACAGAAAATATCACAAATTGTGAGGAATACAGTGAAAAGTGTAACTGCCAAGATGAAATCATGTAACTGACTGATCAGTGTCTCCTCCTCCGCCCCCTGTGCCTCATCTACAGAGGATGAGGGTCTATTACAGAGATTGACTCTCTTACTTAAAAAATTACTACTGCTTTTAGCTCTGGAGGCCACTAGTTCAACCCTTGATGCCTCCCAAGATGGTTGTTGTCATAATTATACGTTCCTAAAAGCCAAAGGCAAGGGGGGAGACACAGAACTAGGGGTCCTAAGAAAAGTTTACAGACTGGCTGTACAGCTCAAAGTTGCAAATTATACCCCAAAAGGGAAAAGAAAACCCTCATTTTAAATAATAATGACACAATGAACAACGTTTTTAAAAAAGGTACTCACAGCAGTAATTATTGGAAAGCTGACCACCGCACTGAGGTAGTGATTAGCTATGAACCAGCAACAATTGGCTATTGCCCAAAGTACACCAGCAACAAATCCTAGAAACAACAAATTCCAATCAGAAAACTATCTACAACAAAATATAGGCCACCTACAGTAGGCAGTGAAAGACATCACAATTTACTGCGTGCAAATGTAAAACAGAATCTGAATAGTATGTTGATGATTGATTATCTAAATCTAACCTTACAGGATAAAATCATCCTTTTCAGGAGAAATGGCCATGGAATGGTAACTCCACAGGGAGTGTTTGTGGGTGAGCAGTTAGGTGGTGTCACAATTCAGGGAAACTGCATCTGTATTTCCCCTCAGTAGTACAGCAAGGGCACCCATTGTCAGGCTTCCAGCTTCCCAACCATTGCTCTTGGATGGATCTCTGTGTGTCTCTCTCTCTCTTCTTACTGGGGAATTTCCAGGCGGCACAGTTCCCTGCCTACACTCTATTATTCCCAGCACAGACAGGCTGCCCCAGGACACCTGCTTCTTTCTCTTCAGAGATGGGTAACAGGTGTAATTGTTACAGTTACAGGGTACCACACAGTACTTTCTATGCACGCTTACTTTGTTCTTAAGGTAAAAAGCATTACAGAGAAAACATATTAAAAACAATAAAAACCCACACACATGCTAATAAGTTTACCAATGCTAACATGGATTCTGGAGAGAGCAGTTCTTCAATCTGCCTCCCAAGGGGATTCCTTGTGGTTATAAGTTCAGCTCAGAGCAAACACCCAGGAGTCCTGTCCATTTGCTGGATCAGAAAGAAGGCCCTGAGTCAGTTTAAAACCAGGCTATCAATCAAAACCCTTTTTCCTGCCTGTTGGTTCCTTCAAAGGGTTGATAATGGAGAAAGTATATTAGCATCCCCCTCCCTACTAGAGAAAGTACATACAATAACATATACAGAATCACATTTTTAATATAACATACCCCAAAGGTATTAAACCTAATTCAAAAAGGTTTAACTTGATTTATTTAAGTTTATCTTAATTCCATAAAGTATGTTCAGGATATTAGAGGATATTGTCAGTCTGTCACAGCTAGCCCAGTCCTGGGTGGAGATATGGCTTGATCTCATTGTGCAGATTTTCTAAGATCCACAGTAGGATTTGACTGAAACAGTCAGGACTGATGTAAATGTATTTAGAATATTTTTCATAATACAATGTTTGCATTTAATATTGATCGTGACATTTGGTATCTTAAATGTTTCTGTTACTCAACATAAAGACAAAATATGAATTACAATATGTGCCTTAATGTTACTAGCAAAAGTAAATATTGATAGGGTGGGCTGGAAAGAGAAGAACTTCTGCCGAAATCAAAAGAATCATTCTTTCAGACTCTAGTCTTTGTCCCAGGCAGATTTAATTATTATACTTTTGTTCTCTTAACACTTACAGCAAAGAACACTTACAGAAATTCAGGCAGAGAACCTCTCCCCACCCCCTATGTGAACAAAATATTTTTTTCTAAATGGCAATAACATAGTAAAATAATGCATTATTACCAAAGTGAAAGAGCACACATATGGAGTAATTAATTGCTTTACTATTATACTGCTGTTTAGGAAATTGGGTTTTGCATTCATATGTGGGTCTGGGAAATGTTTAGCCTGGATTTTTATTTGTTCATTTTGCTTTGTTCAATGGGTGTTATTCATAGCATTAAATTAGAAAAAAAAATCAGTTAATCACTGATCATTTAATATCAGGACAAGAGTTTGAGGTCAAAGTGTCTTTTGGTTTAAGATTATTTAAACTATATGGATGTCACAAAAATCCTGCTTAGATATTGAGTTCTGGAAAAATAAAGGTAATCCAAATATGCTCACCACTACTGAATTTACAACTTCTATTGATTCAGTTTCTGTTTATTTTTCTTACATTTGCAGTGACACTGCTTCACCATCTGGCCTTTCGCAAAGAGAATATATTTTTTTCTCCTCACTCCTTCCCCACAGAAGTTCTAAAATTTTCAAAGGTTAGTACAATATGTAGGTCTCTGTTATAATTTTCTGGGCAATGTGTTCTCAGTTCTGGCAAAGTGTCAATTTCAGAACATCTTTAACATGCAACATCGCATTTCAAATTGGACCACAATTTTTCATTGTCTCCCAATCTTTTCACACGTGCTCTTTCAAAAGATACCAAAAGTCAAGAGAACATACTTCCAAGATTAACTATAATCCCAAGAGTATGATTTGGAATAATTATAGTAGTACAGTTGAAATTATTACAGGAAGTAACTTAAATTAATACCTATTTTATTGAATAGTCATACCTGGTATTATGGCTTCAGGGTAAACTTTAGGTTTATTTTTCATGACTGCACAGTAGATCAAAAAATATATGGTACTTGTGAGAAAGATTCCACTAAAGTGTGCAAAGACATAGTCTAAATCTGAAACAGAAATGGCACAGAGGTAAAGATATAAAATCACAGTAACTATAAATATTTTTACTACACTTATTCTATGCTGTTTCATACATAGTGTGCATAAATCCAAAAATGCACAAGGCACTACTACTAACAACTTGAAGTTTCGTCATATTCCATCCATTTTAAATAAAACAAAAATAAGAAAAACAAAGGAAGGGAGCTTGTTGCATCATCCATGTGACACAACCATGACTGCAAATATTACTATAGATGGAGTAGCTCAATCATGCAAGTTAAATTATGTAAGGGACTTCCACTGCATTGACTATGCCATAAAATCATATAAATTTAGGATTAGAAGGGACCTCAAGAGTGTGGATCACAGTAGAGCCTAAAAGTGGGATCTGGGGGCCGAAACCTCACACTTAAGCACCAAGGTTTTTGACTCAAGAAGAAAAGGAATCCCTTGTTTTTGTCCTAATGCTGCACTCCTGAGCTTGTTGCACTATCTTCTAGGTCGGTGGGGGGCAAACTATGGCCCACGGGCCACATCCGGCCCGCAGGACGCTTCCATCTGGTCCCCGAGCTCCTGCCAGAGAGTGGGGTCAGGACAGGCTTGGGAGGAGCCAGCCCAACTCCCCGGCAGCGCGGTGATGAAGAATGCAGGAGCCAAGTGGCTTGTTGTCCACCTGCCTAATTAGAGACTTTGGTTCATTATTACTGCAGCACTGTGAGGAAAATTTATGAAGGCTCCACTCCAACAAGAAATTGCAAGAGAATGACAGTGGTACAATACACTTGCATGAATTGTTGGAAGATAGAGGAGAAGCAGATAGGGCTGCAAAGTAGGGAGTAGTTAACCCTGGGGAAGGATGGCTTGAAATGCTCCTTACAACTCCGTTAGTAGGCACTAAATCAGTCCCTCTCTCCTGCTTGGGCTGGGCTCATGCCCTCAACCTACTCACTTCTGATGCTGTGCTGGCCAGGCTGGAGGAGCATGGAATAGTAAGCCCTTGTGTTCTCTCACACCCACCCCAGGTGGAATTAATGCCACTGGAAGCCTGCAACCGAGAGAGAAAACTGAGCTTGTCTTGTTTGGCTGCAGCTGAATGCATTTCCACTCTTAAAGCAGGGTCTCTCTATATTTTCCCATAATTTATAATTACCCCCATTAAGGATGGGGACAATCAATATAAACATCATATAAATATATTTTCTGCACAGTAAAAGCAGAGCATGAGCTGTAAAATGGATGAAGAAACCAAACATTTATATTATTAGGCTCTTTACGTATTTGGAATATTGCCTACCAATGCAGCAGTGAAAATCTATATGGCCTCACAAGAAAAATAAGTAGAAAATGTGACAAAATTTCAAAATGCTTCAAAAAAAAACCCATTTTGTTGTGAATGAAATTGTGCCTAAACATCAGTGAAGTTTGGCATTCACTGGGCCTAATCGGCCATTCGAGTGATTGCATCCAGTTTGCACAGTTGTAAGTGACTACAAACGGGGCAAGGTAGTGGAGAATCATGTGCACCGACTCCTGTGTCACCACATAACACCAGGAGGCATGGCAAAAATCACCAAATCTATTTACAAAATTAATAGGATATACAGTAGTTATAAGGTGAAATAAAAATGGCTCATTGGCCTTTACCAAATTGACTTGCTCCTGTGTATACCGTTCCATTTCTTCTACCATGGTCCTTGATGTAGAGCACTGGCACAAAGCTGGAACCATAGAATATTCCAGCTACTACTGCTAGGGTACAGCCTCTTAAAAAAAAAAAAAGAGAGAGAGAGAGAAAGAAAGAAATAAAGGAAGCCTTTATTAATCAGTAGACTAGATAATATACTTAAGACATAACAGGTCTAGAATGATACTATGTAAAACATTCTGCACATGCAAATTGCTAGTAATGATATAGAAATTACACCTTCTGTCACATTATTTTTATATTACAGTAGTGCCTAGAGGCCCTATCCAGGGCCCCACTGAGCTAGATGCTGTACATGCATGTAACAAAGAGACAGCCCCTGCCCTAAAGAGTGTACAATCAAGGTTAATGACAAGACACAAGAATGAACTTTACTAAGATATGGTGGTAGCTATGAAGATTTAGAACCACTATACAGGGTGACCCACTAAAGGGCATAAAAGAAGCAGGTAAAAGTCTCAGAGTCATAGACTTTAAGGTCAGAAGGGACCATCATGATCATCTAGTCTGACCTCCTGCACATTGCAGGCCACAGAACCTCACCCACCCACTCCTGAAATAGACCCCTACCCTCTGGCTGAGTTACTGAAGTCCTCAAATCATGGTTTAAAGACTTCAAGCTACAGAGAATTCACCATTTACACTGGTTCAAACCTGCGAGTGATCCTTGCCGCATGCTACAGAGGAAGGTGAAAAACCCCCAGGGTCTCTTGCCAATCTGATCCGGGGGAAAATTCCTTCCCAATCCAAAATATGGCGGTCAGTTAGACCCTGAGCATGTGGGCAAGACCTACCAGAAAAAAGATACCTGGGAAAGAATTCTCGGTAGTAACTCAGAGCCCTCCCCATATAGTGTCCTGTCTCCAGCCGTTGGGGATTTTTGCTATTGCCAGTCACTGATGGGCCACATGCCATCGTAGGCAGTCTCATTATTCCATCCCCTCCATAAACGTATCAAACTCAGTCTTGATGCCAGTTAGGTTTTTCACCTCCACTGCTTCCCATGGAAGGCTGTTCCAGAACTTCACTCCTCTGATGGTTAGAAACCTTTGCCCAATTTCAAGCCTAAACTAAGTCTGTGTCAAGAGAAAATAAACACAGTCCTGCACTCAAACTGACCACAGCATCCTGTGTTTCTGTAATCTCTACATATGACGGCATAAACACACATTGGGGCAATTGAAAAGTCACTGAAAATCTATTTTAAGTAATCTCCACAAGACAGTATAGATAATTTGTAATTGTAATTAATATTGCGGCCAGTAAGAGACAGCACATTGAAGAATTAGAAGAACAAACACTGTTATCCAGTTAAAATGTACCTAAGTAGTTTTGCAGTTATACCTCTTCATTATAGTACTAACATTTATAAAAATTATCATTCGTTACAGTGTGACAATGTGCTTCATACAGTACAGGACACAGAAGTTCCTTTACTATTTTGTAGCAACTTCAAGAAACCCAGGTCAACTAGCCAGAATGAAGAAAAGAAATGGTAACTACTTACATTACTCTTTTTCGTACTGGAGAAAGACTGTCTACCCATGAAGCATCAGAATAGGTATTTTCAGAATTGTTGACTGACTGTTGACAACAGTTACAATTTTAGTGTCAAATGTTTTGGAAAACATCCAAAAAAAAGTGCATGTTTTAAAACAGAACAGTCACACATCGGGGAAAAAAATCTGAACGAAAGTCAGGAGACATGGGTTTACAGATAGGCCCAAGGCAAAAAGATTGGCTCAGGATTTCAAATGCTTCAGGGTGTCTGACTCTGGGGCTTAACTCAACACATTGTAGAGAGAGAATCCAAGTACAAATTTGGATTTCAAAACATGTTTTCCCTTAAATTTGGTGAGTGCTACAATCCAGAGGTTTTGTTTGTTCTCTGTTTCCAGTGTTGTTGTTGATTGTGCGGGTCCTTTGCCATCACTAGTATCATTTCATATCCATAACCATTTCTGCTTATTTTTGCCTTCCCGTGCACACACTGAATCCTTCTCTATAATACAAGCAGATTCTATGCCACTCTCTGCTTCCTTTGCTCCACCCACAAATCCCCTGCTGAAGATTCCCTTGATAAGGAGGGATCCCAGAGGGCATAGTTGGCTCCTATACCTCCCACCCTGTGGTCCCCAGTTCATGCAGCATAGTGAGGGGGAGATTGACTGAAGTGTGCTGCTGTGCTCCAGTTATCCTTGCCTGGTTCATGCTCCCTAAGGGACAATAGCCATCTGGCACCAGTCTCAGGTCTCTAACCTGTGCCAAGGGCAGGGTCAAGAAACAGGGAGTCATAATTACCTGCCTGCTAGCTTCCCCACTCTGCTGTGCAGCAGGGAATCTGGCTGCCAAGACACATTGTTTGCTTCCTTTTATCTAATGTTCTACTTTTACAGCTCAGTTTTAGTTCCAAAAGCTGTAATTAAAATTATTTCCCCTTTCTGACATGTGGGGATAGTCTCAATCATTTATTAAACCTGTGTGGTAATGGAAAAGGACTTGTGAACCTATACAACATGCCAAGCCAGTAACAACCAGACTGTTGCGAAAAGCTGTTTCTGTTGCTAAATGCTATTGATCTTACAAGACCCATAAATTGAAGTTCATATAAATAGGCATCTCCATTTGACCATGCATGTTGACAAATCTGGGTAACATCAAGTAATTGCTTTTCTTTTTATGCTGATGCACATTTTCAGTGAAGTAAAACAATAGTCAGAGTACTTACCCTCTCTCTCAGTAATGGGGTGGCTTCTAACAAAGTTGAAGAACTTTGAACTTCACTTTTTACAAAAAGAAATATGATAGTGCTGTGAAGGGAAAAGTACATTAACATGTACCAAACATCAGTTCATGACGACATAACATTTAATACCCCAGAGCAAAAACAAAGTAGTTGAAGGCATAATCCTCATTTTCATTTTGTTCCTTATTTTTCATCCTTTGTTTGACAATGTCATACTTTAGTATATCTTGAAATGAACTCTTAGCTATCTTGATTAATCTTATTAATTAATTTAGACACAAGTATATAATCTGATCAAATCTACTTTTAAAAATGTAGTACAGTCCTTATAGTTACCTCTTGTCATATTAATAGGATGTAAATGTCACTGTTCTGATATATCATCGCATTATTTTTCTAAAGACAGTTGTCATAGCCCAGTACTGCATTTTCAAATTATAGCAGATGTACACTGGGATATCCTAAGGGAAATTCTATATACACCCTCCATGAGGTGGGAGTGAGGGGTAAGGAGAGGAGAAAATGAATGAGACCTTCTTTCCAAAAAGCAAAAGCATACTACATTTACCAGAATTAGTGTTTCTAGAAGGTAACTAAACTGTTCACAATAAGGATGTTTTTAACACACCTTTACATTTACAGCTTCTGTGCAGCAGACTTAACAGCTTACTGCACTTCATTTGGCCTGGGACATAAACTGAGAATAGAAATTCCAGGTCCATTTTCTCAAGCAGCACTCTGATTTGTTTTGTTTTTTATAGTCTTGCATGTTTTTCAGTAAAATTCAACTGAAAATGTTAGGCCCCTCCTCAGAAGCCTAGTTCTGTGATTGGTAGGAGTGAGGTTTAAACAGGAGTAATTACCAACTTATTTAACTTTCAAATTTGATCAGGTAAATATGTGCAATCAGGATTGGCAGGGTTTGTTTTTTAATGCCAAGGAATGGCGCGGGTCCCCATCATGCATGGTTCTTCCCCCTCCTGAGAGGACAGGAAGGAATATTGGGAAGGGGGGATGTCAGTCTCCTCCATGAAGACCAGGAAAACACACATTGTTCCCCCTCCAGGCCTATGAAGCTTAGATGAAATGCTTAAACTGTGAGTTCCATCCTCTCTAAGGGCATGGCTACACTTGCAGATGTAGAGCGCTTTGACAGCCTTTGTAGAGCGCAGTAGGGAAAGCGCAGCAATCTGTCCACACTGAGAACTGCAAGCGCACTGGCGTGGCCACATTGTTGCCGTTGCAAGAGCTGCTAGAGAGCAGTGCATTGTGGTGGCTATCCCAGCATGCAAGTGGCTGCAACGTGCTTTTCAAATGGGGGGGTGGGCTGGATTGTGACAGGGAGTGTGTTGTGTGTATGTGGGGGGAGAGAGAGTGGGTTTTTGGGGGGCTGAGAGCATGTCAGCATGCTGTCTTGTAAGTTCACACAGCAGCAGACCCCCCCTCCCCCCGCCTCTCTCTCTCTCTCTCTCTCACACACAGCATTCCACAGTAATGGTTGCTTTGTCTCAGAGCAGATAAGCATGCCAGATGTCAGAAACGGAGCTTTCAAAGGGCATATCCGCATTCCTGCAGCGATTACAAAACAATGACAAGAGTGGCCACTTGACTTAAGGGGATTATGGGACGTTTCCGGAGGCTGATCAGAGTGCAGTAATACAACACCTCATTCACACTGATGCCCAGGCGTTTCAGCCAGTGCGCACCAAGCATTAATCTTCTTGCCGAGGTGGAGTACCAGGAGCGCTCTAGCCCTGGAGTCAGAGTGCTCTACGTGCCTTGCCAGTGTGGACGGGTAGTGAGCTACGGTGCCCGGGGCTGCTTTAATGCACTCTAACTTGCAAGTGTAGCCAAGCCCTAAGTGTCTGGAAAGTGTCTTGCATAGAATAGCTGCTCCCATATATAAATAAAGAATTGGACGCCTTGTAGGGGCTCCTGGAGGATGCCATGGTTGGGGAATTCTGGCAGTATGGCTTCAGAGCTTTGCTGTTGGGGATTGCAGAGCCTCTGGGGGAAAGAGATGGTGTGGATGGCCCTGGATTTAGCTGAATCTATGGAGTCTGCCAGGTTTGAGGAATGGTTTTGTGGCCTAGTCTATGGAAAGGGGCAAAGAAGAAGCAAACTCCACCTCTGTGAAGGATTGATGACAGACAAATTCCACCAGGAGATCATAGCTTTTTCCAGGGAAGGCTTTTCCCAACAATTTTCCAAGTGAAACATTTGAGTAATTTAACTATGACAATCAATCAATCTACATTTGGGATGGTATTTAACATGTTCATTGGCATAAAAATGTGCTTCTCCATTTATGAAGACCTATTTTGCCATTGAATTGGAATTAACATTTGTCTAATTCTGAAAATATTTCTCTGTCTCACTGGATAGGACAACTTAATAAGTTTTAAATGAACTGCATTTGCAAAATTCATTCAACTAACAGACATCCTCTCCTATTAAATCAATACCTCAGTAATTAAATCAAAGAAGTTGTTTATTATTAGGAAGAATATTTACCTTAACACTGAAAGTCCAGCTCCGATATAATTTAAGATGGGTTTTGATACTACTTCTGGGTCAATTCCAAACCAGCCGAATCTGGAATATTTAACCACAGTTTTATTTGATTCCATTTATATGTATTAAATTTTAAATTAGAGTCCAGTCTTGGAAATCCTTACTAATGCAAGTAGTCCCACTGAAGTCCAGATTATCAGGACTGGGCTCATGCTTAGTGAAGTTTTGCCAAAAGGCATGTTTATGTAACTGTCCAGGCTAAAAGAAATTAATTTAACCATGTATAATTATGATGATAAAGAAAATGATGAAAATGAAAACAGCATTTTACTTGGACATGAAAAATATGATTTTAATTAATCAGATGAGTGAGCATTTAGGGTCTTTTGCAAAGAAGATCCAATAAACATTTTCTTCTTATTGAGAATCTCACAAATAAGGGAGCAGAATAGATTACAATTAAGCTGAATATTTCATTGGGAGAAAAAAATCTTTTCTATTTCATACATCTTTTGCATTCATGTTGAGTGTTTTCATTAGAGTTGTTAATGAAGAAATGACAGCATTCACATTGTGTAGTTTAAAGCTTAAATGCAGTTACCTTGAGCTTGCCCAGCCAGTTAGCAAATTAAAAGAAGCCCAGATTAAGAGTCCAAGACCTAAACCAATGGTTTTAACAATGGGGACAACTGTAATGTTACCTGCAATATGGAAAAACACAAAAGCAAAATTATTTTATTGCCAAAATATTTTGGTTTTAAAATTGAGCGCTCATATTTGTACTTTGAATTTCAATATGGTTTATAAGATCAGATCCTTTGAACAACATCAGTCAATATGCAGTACATGATGTTGTTGTTAAATATTTAACAAATGCACACACACAAACACACTTTCTTCAATTCATCATCCACAATTTTGAAAGCTATTCTTGGTGTGAATTTGGTGCTTACAAAAGGAAGGTGCTGAAGGCATTGTGTGTAAGGTCTTCAATGCACCCCAACCCTATAAGAATGCCTGGTACTCTGGTCCTAAATCTCTCTCTCAAGAAGAAAATGCCATTTATGTCTAACCGTGCAATAATCATGTTTTAGGACTAGGAAGAGACCAGTATTCTTGAGTTTTTATATTTTCCCATATACTTACTAAACTGAAAATTTCTGTATTCTGCAAAGAGTTTCCCTGTCATTAAAGTGGGTTAAGTTGGTTCTACTCTGCATTTTCACAGACTCAAGTTTGAATTCAAAGTACTGGGTGCTACGTGAAATGTCACCAACTAGGTTTTAATTCACATAACCTGCGGTGTTTTTGCTTCCACCAATGGCATGAAGACACATCAAGGCAATTTAGAGATATTTCTGTCCCTAAGGAGAAGAATCTGTCTGTCTTATGCAGTGATGGTTCCTATTAAAGAGCCCTGCACTGGACTACAGCTAAGACTGTCTAGTCATTTCATGCTTTTTTTTTTTTTTGGATGTTTCTTTAAGGTTTAATTTATATCAATCCAATATGAGGACAAAATTAGGAAATACACAGTTAAGGTGACCAGATGTCCCCATTTTATAGGGACAGTCCCGATATTTGGGGTTTTTTCTTATATAAGCTCCTATTACCCCCCCACCCTCTGTCCCAATTTTTCACACTTGCTATCTGGTCACCCTATCACAGTGCTTATCACCCAGCAGCTCCCACTGGCTTCAGTGGGAGCTGCTGGCTGCTCAGCACTCTTGAAAATCAGGCCACTTATTTAGAAGCTTAACTTTGGGCTTTTGAAAAACTTGGGCCAATAGGTTTCTTATAGCTATTTAAAATGTAAGCATTCAGCCACACGGCTAAGGTAACTTTAGCATCTTCTGTTTCTTCAGCCCTTCTAAAACATGGATATTATTTGGTACCTGTATTACTTTAGGTTTTTAAATAAGGCTGGTGAAGACCACTGTCAATGCTAAAACTGTAAAATATCATGTTCACAGTAATACATACAATAATGGCAGAGATCCAACAGTGTAGTAAATAACAAAGATCCATTTAGTATATCAAATATTTCAATGTTATCATCTCTGCCTCCTCTGAGGAATTAGCTTTATTGTGTCTCTGAAGAAGTAGGATCTGTTCCTCATTACCTGTAGCCCATACACTACCCCCAACCATAGCAAGAGGCCAAAACCTAGGGCTATTCTGAATAAGGTTCACCACCAATGATACTATCCATATTGCAGCACAGAGAATCCACTGGAAGAACATTCCTGGAGGGGAAAACAGACAAATAAATGAATATGTAACCATTTATGGTTTTTAAAAAAGAAGATTTCTTTCAAGTACTGTATGTGTGAGCCTGTTGTTTCTTGTTCATATAATATATCTCAGATGAAATTATACAGATACAATTGAAATCTGGTCACATATTTTAGAGAACTATCCTTTATGAAGTTTATGTAGCCACGTTACAATATTTTTAAAAGGTTATATTTTGGGGCAAGATGTTAGCAGTCAACCAGTCATTTATTTCTGGGTTCTCACATTCTCCGTACACTTGCTAACTACACTTGCTTTAACAGAGTTAATACAGCCCAGATCCTCAGGTGCACATGAGCTCTGCTTAGCTCTTGAAGACGATGGACTTGAGTTACTCTCCCTCCCTTCCACTCCCAACCATGAACATGTTAGAACAGCCTAGAAATTACTCTAACTTGCACTGTGTGGGACAGTCCTGGAACTGTTCCAGTAACACAGGATGGCCAGATTGCTGTACACTCTGGCCAAACTTCCTCTCACTCCCAGCAGATCCTGTACTTAAAGGGGAGTGGGTGAAATATTTGCTGGCTTTATGCCCCTCCCTCCCCCCCCCCCCCCAGGACTTCCCTTACACAAGGGAAATCCTTGGCTGAATATTTAAGCCAGCTTTTTTGTCCCCTTTGCAGTGCTGGATTAGCACAAAAAGAGGAGAAAACAGAGGCTAGGATCCATCCTCTAATGCAGATATGGTTACAGAAAAGTAATTTGGGATAAGCCTTTTTTGATCAGGGGATTCTGGTAACCAATGAATAATAATATGTCTTCACATATACCTAGATACAGCATGACCCCGTATAAAGCAAGTGAAGGGCTGTGGCAAAATCATAAATCATAAGGGGTTGTTTCGTGTTATCAGATTGCCAAGACAGAAGTACTCAAGTTTCTACTTTTGATTGCTTTTAATGTTATCTACAATAACGTGACTCAAGGGATGGAGATATTTAATAGATCACCAGCTATAAAGGGTAAATAATACACACTTCAGTGTGTATTTGAGAATCTGCAAACTGCAGGGGACTGAAAGGCACTTCACTTTTTGCTTTTCCATCTTGTAGTATACTCTATCTCTCCTAAGTGGATGGCAAGACATAAGAAGGGCTTCTCAAAGTTTTTCCACTTCCTTGAGTTTTTATTATTGCTTTTACAAAACTAATTGTTGTGAGGAAAAAATGCTGTACTTCTTCCACCTCTCTCTATAGCTTAAGGCTGTGCTGGGGCTAATGCTGATATAGCTGGGACGTTTCAGTAACCAGCAGATTCCATATTCTCACTGAAAGTGTGTAAAACTTAAACACTGTTCTTACAAGTGGTAAAACTATTAAAAAAAACAAAACCAGACTGTTTACCATCACCAGTATCAAATTTCTTAACAGGTACAAAGTTTGTCCCAAATAAAAAGACAGCTATTGCAGAAGAGGTAAAGCCGATAGTGAGATCTGTTCCATTGCTGTTGACGGAACTGTTATTTGCTGTCCAGCTGTTCATTTCTGTTCTGAAAATGCTTCTTGTTGTGGTGCTGTTTTAATGAAGATCCTTTCAGACAGCTTCTGGAAACAGAGACCAGAATTAAATAAATATATGTAATTGGATCATAGCAGTCCTAATGGGGTATGATTTTTAGTAATGTGGGGGTTTAAAAGGTCCTGCTTTCTACTTCCCAAAAGCTGAAAACAATTGTAAGGAATAATGTAGCCTAATGAGCTACCACCATAAAATTTAGATAAGGAAGAAACTAAAGGAATACACATTAAATATCTCATCTCAAAAGCAACTTCAAGCAGAAGAGCATATGGAGATATAAAACATGAGTAGTTAGAGAACAGACACAGCCATAATACAGAATTATGAATACTCAAATGTATCCAGCTTAAGGGAAGGCCTGTACTTCTTTATGGACAGGTGCTAATATTGGAATGTTGGAATGATCCTAGCTCCAGAATGTTGCTATGGGAGACTGCCTGGAACCAAGCAGGCTGATGTCTTTTGGGTTGCATGACAGCAAGTATTAGGCAATTCAATGCAATCATCTTCCTCTGGTGGAGGAAGACTTGGCAGTGAGACTCTAGTCATACCACATTGCCTAGAAACCAGAATGGAGGGGAAGGTGGGCAGCAGGGCTGGCTCCAGGCACCAGCTTAACAAGCAGGTGCTTGGGGCGGCCAAGGGAGAGGGGCGGCATGTGCGGCAATTCGGGGGCAGCAGGTCCCTCACTCCCTCTAGGAGCGAAGGACCTGCTGCCAAACTGCCGCCGCCGATCGCGGCTTTTTTTTTTTTTTTTTTTTTGCTTGGGGCGGCAGAAATGCTGGAGCCGGCCCTGGTGGGCAGTGCAATGATTCCACAGAGCCAGTATGAAAGCCCAGGCTTAAAGCTGTTACAATCCATGGAGTTTAAGGTGCCCTGGGTTTTTTTTCCTGCAGAAAGTAAGGGGGAAACCCATAAAGTTTCTTCCTTAAATCTCCATGGAAACTTTTGGGAAGAACGCAGTGAGGGAAAGCTTGCAGAGTTTTTCTTCACCCCATAGCCTCACTCCTGTGGAGTTTCCCCAAGGGAAGGGCTGCTCTGGACCTATTTAAGTAAAATTCTTCTGAAATGTAATCTAGTCTTAGTGAGGGGAAAATGGCATTTCATATTCTTTTATTGTAGATTTAAGAAAGAGTTTAATGTAAAGCTATTTCCTGGGTTTTTCTTTATTTCAAAGGAAGAAGAGCTGTGTTCCCCCACGTCCATTCCCTTACTTTACCTCACCTTCTCCAGAATCTCACTATCAGTTCTGCTGGACTGGCACTATCATCAACTGCTGCAGCAGAGTCACAGGTTTTGCTTGAAACTAGTGATTTGTATCAGCAGGTGAAAAGTTCACTCTCCACATGGAGTGAAATGAATGTAATTATTTAAATGTTTCCCTCTGGAGGATGTTGCGGTGTTTTCGCTTTGAACACCCAAAAAAACCCCAGGAGATTCTTTATGGTTGGAGTAGGAAGTACCCCACCATGAGAAGAGCATGGGGTAACTTACTCCATCTTTCTAGGCCTCTGTTTTCCCTCACATCCTTTGTCTGTCTGGTCTATTTAGAATGCAAGCTGTTTCAGAGAGTTTTTACTGTATTTTGCTATATGTTTGTAAATAACCCCCCCCCCCCAGCATAATGGAACCCCATTCTTGGCTAGGGCATGTAGGCACTACTGTAATGCAACTAATAATAACTAATGCTGGAACTGCTTGAGCGACTCACTTCTCAGTTTGAGAAACACCATGCTGGAGTGTTAACTCTATACAGCACTCAAACACCACAGGGATGGATGTGGAGTAGATAAGGAAAGATAAAAATGAAAAGTCCAGCATGTTTGTTTACTCACTAAGCCATTGTACTAATCTGCATATATGTGCAAGTCAAGTAGGGGACCATACCTGGGTTTTGCACAAGAAAATCTTCACATTGTTAAGAACATTGACATAGTATTGATTTTCCTGCTTTCATTACATTTCTGCAAACACAGTATGCAATTCTGTAGCCTTTACTCTCATAAAACATGAGAGTGCTTTAAGCTGCCCTTCAAAGGGGGAAAACAGTGTGTGCTCTTTTGAACTTCACTATGGTGTATAAAGGAGCCCTGAAATGTTGCTTTTATTATGCCCGAGGAAAAATGTGTGTGTGGAAAACAAGAGAGAGTTCTGCTTGTTTCTGACATTTAAAATTGTTATATTGTGTGCCCTGGAAGACTATGTATGACTTGAGAAGTATTTGCACTACACCACAAGTACAAAAGAAAGTGAAACCTCTGATTAACTGCAAGGGGAAGTTATTTTTATTCAGACTGTTTAAAACTCCCTGTTTTCCTTAAAATCCATTTGCCTAAAGCACTTAGGAGACCAGCTCATTTTAAGATTGAACACTCTTATTTCAGTTAAGGTTTGAAAAAGTTTCCAATAGTCATCCAAAGAGTCTTCCAACAACAATTACAGGAACAAAAAAAGAGACTCCAATTTTGATATATACAAATTCCACGTAATTTTATGTACTTTCTTTCTTACAAAATATTTGTTGCAATGCTCTTTTTTCTAATAAATCCTGAGCTATCAACCTAACTCACATGAGCAACTTCACAATAGGTTTCAGAGTAGCAGCCGTGTTAGTCTGTATCCGCAAAAAGAACAGGAGTACTTGTGGCACCTTAGAGACTAACAAATTTGTTAGTCTCTAAGGTGCCACAAGTACTCCTGTTCTTTTCACAATAGGTGCATCCAGGAACCAAATTCACCTGGCAAGAGGCTCTAATTCCAAAATCGGATCTTACTATGTCTCCCTCACATCTGATCCAACCAGCGTTTAAATGAGAACTAGCTGGCTGTGGCTCAATCAAGACAAGGACAACGTAATGTTGCTAGGCTGGGGGCAGCAGCCAGAAGCATTGGCAAAACTCATATTGGCATTTCTCACAGCAGGAATGTGACCTCCATTTAGAAAACAGGAACACAACTTGAAGTTGATATTGGATCCTTGGTTGATTTGCTCCCTCCCTTTAGTCGGCTGCAGCCCAGGTGCGTTAACCTCCCAAACACACTGCAAAGCTCATCTTTTCTCTCTTGATTGAGGCAGGTGTGAGCTGACAGGGATATATTTACAGGCAGCCCTTTGTTTATGATTATATTGATTTCTAATTTATGAGATGGACACCCAGAGCTATTCATGAGCACCTGCAGAGATATTTGGAAAAAAAAAATCAGAGGAAGAAATACATAAAGAATACTAGTTCTACAGAAATATGGATACAAGCTGTAAATTCGGTTTTCAAACACCCAAACATTCAAGGGTGCTTGGATCCGGATTTCAGTTCAGATCCAATTTCTGATTCTATTTTTAACTACTTAAAAAAATGCCTCTTGCCCTTGAGATGACATCCCATAGCATTTAGGTTAGCCATATATGTGTTTTATTTATATATTATATACCAGCTCCTGGGTCTAGCCTCTGTTTGCTTGGAACAGCTCAGGAGAAGGATTGCAAAAATGGATATAAACCACCTTCGTTCTTCCAGATGTTGGGACAACAGCAGCACTGCAGTGCAGACAGTTGCTACAGTCTCTGTAGCAGTCTTCTTTTACTCTTCAGAAGAAGGGGAAATCTGGGATGTCCAGTTGAACCTGCTTTAAGCCTGCTTTGTATTGCCAGTAGCAAGGCTGATGATCTGACAGCATTGGCAAGATCCTCAGCCGGTATAAATTAGCACAGGTCCATTGAGGTCAGTGGAGTTTTGCTGATTTATACAAGCTGAAAATCGGGCCCTATATTTTCATTATATTTCCTTAGAAAATAGCCCAAAGTTGAGTTAATTTGCAGGCCAGGTATAAAGAAAAGGACAGGTTATGATTATCATTTATATAGCACTTGGCTATGCTTTTTGTAGACAAGTATGAAGACAAGGATCCTACCCCAAAGAACTTTCATCTCAAGATGGATGAAGGATGCTGTTAAGACTTCAGAGAAATTGTGGCTTGCTCTGGGGTATGGAGCTTTGTTAATAAAACAGGTATTTGTAGAGACCACATGCCATATTGACAGTTCATTCCCTCTGTAATCTCTTCATTGAAGAGGGTATTTTCACTGTGATTATCATAGAATCCTTTCACATCAAAGAAGTATTACAATGGAACTTAAATGTGAGTCTGAGATTTGATTACTTGCTAAGGAAAGGTCTCTTATGCTTTCCTTTCTAAATTAAAAGTTTTTGAAAGATGATTGTTCAGACTAAGTTGTCAAAAAGTTGTACTTAAATTACATAGAAAAAATAGCTGTTTGCTGTGTTGTTGTAGCTGTCTTGGTCCCAAAATATTTGAGAGACGAGGTAGGTTGGCCCAGTAAAAGACAATGCCTCACTTACCTTTTTCTCTCATAGAAAAAATATGCAGTTCAATTCACCAAGGGCCAGATTTTACCTCCCTTACTCATGCTGAGTAGTACCTTATTCCATGATGTCAAGAGAACTACACTCAGAGTAAAGGACTTCCCAACTAGAATACAGATGGCAGAATCTGGCCAGAAATAAGTAATCTCAGATACAATCACAAATGAAACAGCAGCACATGTAATTTATTTTTTCACATATTCATCTACAAATATTGTGCAGCTCTTCAAAAATGTAACTCAAGTGTTAACTGAGAACTCAAACTCTTTGTTATCCTTTCCCCCTTTCAAACAAAAGCAGCATGGATGATAGTCCATTTAATAATTACAATTTTAATGGATTTGTTTCCACAGTCAGCGTTCTTGTACAGAGGACCTAGGGTGAAATTGTGTCTTGTTGGAAGTGGGCTCAGCTCTTGAGACTTCAGTGTAGCCTCGCTCATTTACATCAGCAGATATTTCACCCCTTTCATCTCACTCACTCCAGAAGCATTAACTAGGCGAATTACCATACTCAAAGGAGCATTAACATACCCACAGAAGCATTATAGGTACAGTACATCCTCTCCTTTGGGCTTTCATTCACTTCATTCATTGCCTTTACATGGTTATATCATTAAAAAGTATTGAAATTATTTAAAATTGTTTAATTTAAATGGCAGGAGCTTACTTTGATTTTAATGAAGTGATAATAGGGGTTTACCTATTTACTCTATCAATCCAACTGCTGCATTTAGTTTCATTTCTCTCTGCCCATTTTATTTTTGAAATTAACATCTCCTTTACTTTGCGCTTTATAAATGTTTCCCCCCTTACTATTCTACTTTTACTAGTGTATCTCTTTGCTCACATTACAAAATCCTAGGCACACAAATGGGTTTTCCTTAGTGACTTTACTTACAATTGTTTCTTTGCAGTTCCGACTTCCTGCACTGACTTGCTCTGCAGAAACTGCCGGTGCCCAGCTCCAGTTCCTGCTCCTCCTCATGTGATCAAGGCTCCCACCCACCCGTCCTTCTCTTTCATTCATTTATTATCTTTTGGGCACATTTGATACTGAAGGGAACTTGTCATACTATATGTGTGTTGAGAGTGGAGGGGAAGGGATAACGCCCAAACTGCAAATAAAGCAGAATAGCCTTCTGATTCTGACCTCTACCCCACCTTCTTCCCTTTTGTGGCTCCGCTGTATCAGCAGCTACTTCATGTCATGTGCTTGGGTCTGATCACGAGTCCAGGGCACTGACAGGAGCAGGAGGAGGAGCAAGGGCTGTAGTAGCTAATGCAGTTTGGGTGCAGTGTTTGAAAAGTGCAGGCTTAATTTAACTCCATGTTTTTTGGATTTCTAATACTTAAAGCTTTCTTTAAAAAAAAAAAAAACCCAAACCGTCAAATGCTTTGAAAAGAAATAGGCACTCACACCACTGATATGTGCCTGCAGCAGCTGCAGCTTTAACTAGATCTTAATTACATTTTTTGAGTGGCGATATATATGCACATACACACCTATCACACTCAAAAGAACATTATTGAGGTTGCAGTCAATTGCTCAGAATTTAGGAAATGCCAGAATGAAGGTTGCCTGTGCAACCTTTATTCACCCCCCCTTTGTGCCTGTGCATTACAATACTTCCCTTAATTACATGATTACATACAATTTTTTTCCTGCATCATTCAGTGCATAAGATGTAGGGTGCTCACTTAATGAGCTGCCATTCAATATTTGGTTTTCTCCTTATTGTTCAATGAGTGGCCCCAAGCCTTATTTACTGCACACTATTCAAACCCTGGAAACAGAATTGTTAACTTCCTCACAAGTGTTTCTGTAACGCTTATCACTATAGTATCTGAATGCTTCACAAACATCAATATTTGTCACATCACTCCTTTGAAGTCGGGGGTGATATTATCCCCATTTTACAGATGTGGAACTGAGGCACACAAAGATTAAGATAAAAAGTTTCCCGTACTTTTTGGTGCTCAATTTGAAATGCCTAGGACCTTATTTTTCAGAGGATTTAGCATTTTTATACCACTTCATAAATTCAAAGCACCACTCTAATCTATTTCATACGCAGTAATGAGCGCTCAGCAGTTCTGCAAATCTAGTCCCAGGTGAGTCAAGCTTGACAACCCAAAAATGAGGAACACACAATTAGTGATCACGTGAAAATTTTGGTTTAAATGACTTGCCCAGTATCACTCTGTTGTGGGAGCAGGGATATAATCCAGTTCTCCTGGATGGAATTTCCTGGCTGGGATCTTGTGGAAAAAACTAGTGACTGATCATGTAATTAGAGACTGACTGTATCATAATGTACAAGGGGACAGAATTAAGGTTGTGCCTTAATTCTGGCATTTTCAATTTCCCCCTTCTCTTTCCCTTGACTCCCACCCCAAACTTCTGCCACACTCTCCCTCTGCTCCTATCCATTCCTGCCCCCACATTCCACTTTGCTGCTTAACCACTTTTGTCTCCTGTCTTCAAGTTTAAAGTATACAGTATCTTCAACTTACTTGTTTCTTCACTTCTTATTTTTCAAATTAAGGTTCAATAATATTAGTGTGTGAGGTGCTTTTTAAACTATCTTATATTTTCAAAATAAAACAGCAAAGCTAGTGCCTGAAATAATTTCTTAGAAGTTGAGGTATTCATGAGCAAAATCTTGCTTGCTTTATTTATTATGGATGTTCTATGGGTTGTGGGTTGCCTGAGGATGACATGGATATGGTACGCAAGCTTGCCATGGTGTACAGATATATCTCTAGACAAATGCAACCAAGAACTGTGTCACAAAACTTCAGGTAACACTGGTCTACAATTTTTGAGAAGTCGTCTGCTTCAGAGATAAAATGTGCTATTTATTATGTATTTTGATGTGCTGAATTCAAATATGACAATTAAAACAACTGATTGGCTACTGTTTCTAAGATATTTAAGTTTTTACATTTTATGTCTATGTATATTGTGTAGATAGAGTTTTAATCATAAATTGTAAACCTAGGTCTTTTCATGTGTTTATGGTTACTTTACATGATAATATTTCACCTGTCCTGTTTATGTAACACTTTAAAAATCAGCAAAAGGGTTATATAAATAAAATGTATTATGAAACAAAAGGCAAAAAACTATTATGTACATAGTTTAGTCCTATTCAGTGTCTACTCGGCGCTTCTTGGCTTGTCTCTTGTATTCATTAAATGGAGCATCTCTTGTCACTGTCCAGCAATAGTCTGCAAGCATTGATGGGCTCCATTTGCCCTGATAGCATTTCTCCATTGTTGCAATGTCCTGGTGAAATCGCTTGCTGTGCTCGTCGCTCACTGCTCCGCAGTTCGGTGGAAAAAAATCTAGATGAGAGTGCAAAAAATGTATCTTTAGTGACATGTTGCAACCAAGGCTTTTGTATGCCTTGAGGAGGTTTTCCACCAACAACCTGTAGTTGTCTGCCTTGTTGTTTCCGAGAAAATTTATTGCCACTAACTGGAAGGCTTTCCATGCCGTCTTTTCCTTGCCACTCAGTGCATGGTCAAGTGCATCATCTCGAAGAAGTTCACGAATCTGAGGACCAACAAAGACACCTTCCTTTATCTTAGCTTCACTTAACCTTGGAAATTTTCCATGGAGGTACTTGAAAGCTGCTTGTGTTTTGTCAATGGCCTTGACAAAGTTCTTCATCAGACCCAGCTTGATGTGTAAGGGTGGTAACAAAATCTTCCTTGATTCAACAAGTGGTGGATGCTGAACACTTTTCCTCCCAGGCTCCAATGACTGTCGGAGTGGCCAATCTTTCTTGATGTAGTGGGAATCTCTTGCACGACTATCCCATTCGCAGAGAAAACAGCAGTACTTTGTGTATCCAGTCTGCAGACCAAGCAAGAGAGCAACAACCTTCAAATCGCCACAAAGCTGCCACTGATGTTGGTCATAGTTTATGCACCTCCAAAGTTGTTTCATGTTGTCCTAGGTTTCCTTCATATAGACTGCATGACCAACTGGAATTGATGGCAAAACATTGCCATTATGCAGTAAAACAGCTTTAAGACTCGTCTTCGATGAATCAATGAACAGTCTCCACTCATCTGGATCGTGAACGATGTTGAGGGCTGCCATCACACCATCGATGTTGTTGCAGGCTACAAGATCACCTTCCATGAAGAAGAATGGGACAAGATCCTTTTGCCGGTCACGGAACATGGAAACCCTAACATCACCTGCCAGGAGATTCCACTGCTGTAGTCTGGAGCCCAACAGCTCTGCCTTACTCTTGGGTAGTTCCAAATCCCTGACAAGGTCATTCAGTTCACCTTGTGTTATGAGGTGTGGTTCAGAGGAGGAGGATGGGAGAAAATGTGGGTCCTGTGACATTGATGGTTCAGGACCAGAAGTTTCATCCTCTTCCTCTTCCTCGTCTGACTCAAGTGAGAATGATTCTGGTGCATCAGGAACCGGCAGTCCTTCTCCGTGGGGTACTGGGCGTATAGCTGATGGAATGTTTGGATAATGCACAGTCCACTTTTTCTTCTTTGACACACCTTTCCCAACTGGAGGCACCATGCAGAAGTAACAATTGCTGGTATCTCCAAATCATTGGCACTGCAAAAGGCATAGATTTCCTTTTCCTGTTCAACCACTGGCGAAGATTTGTTGCACAAGTGTTGCAGCATATGTGTGGGGCCCACCTCTTGTCCTGATCTCCAATTTTGCAGCCAAAATAAAGGTGATAGGCTTTCTTAACCATAGTGGTTATACTGCGCTTTTGTGATGCAAAAGTCACTTCAGCACAAACATAGCAGAAGTTATCTGCACTGTTCACACAAGTACGAGGCATCTCTGCTCACTTTGGCTAAACAGAAATGTGTCCCTTTGCAAAATCAAACACTGACAAATAAGAGAGAACGACACTGTATGATTTCTAGAGCTGATATAGGGCAATTTGTTCAGCAGAGTGATGTAAGCTTCGTTATGATTGCATCACCCATGACTTCTAGGATATCATGTATGACGCAATACCAGCTTCAGATTGCATCATTCATTGTTTTGCCTAAAAAGCAAGTACTGTCCAAACCCAGTCATAGATTTATTCATAGATCCAGTCAAAGATGTGTTTTAGTCATTTCTGGTTTAAATTGAGATCCCTTCCCTTTATAACTCACTTATCCTCCACCATTCCCAAGTCAAGGGTCGTATATACTGACCCAATAGCATATCTTGAAAACTAGAGCCAATCAACAATTTTAAGCATCATTTTCGTTCTCAGTGACCCAGAATTAGTAAAGTTTGACTACATTTATTTCAGAAGCATTTTGGCTGTAGAGCAGTATAATTTAAATTCACTCACCTTTTGGAAAACTGTGGGGTTGTACCAAGTAGAGGAATTTTTATGCAAAAGTAAATAGGAATGGAGGAGAACATTTAAATAGAAACAAAACGCACTGCACTAATAACTGGCTGAATTCCCACTTGTAGTTTTGGGATATGGTATTTATAGTGAGTGATATAGCCTTTGATCTAATAGTATTTGCATTGTCACGTTGGATTCCACAGTGAAGTCATAATCCTGCCCTTGATCCTGCTCTACTCAAATAATTGGAGGCTGCAAAGTTTTCCACAAATCTTTGAAGATGTTTGCGTGTGTGTACCTTCCTCTCACCCCCTTGCAAGAAATCAGTTGAGATTCCTCCCCAAGTCACCCATACCCTTAGAATCCTCATGGACAAGAGCCAGCTGTGTGGAGATCCGGTGCCTCTACACTGGTGCTGGAACCCCAGCACACTCAACCCACTCCATAGTAATCTGGCTGTAATAGAGGAGCCATGCCATGAGGCTTCCCTTGGTTGTGACTGCCCTTACTGTTTCCTATCTGGATTGGATCCATGGAAAGGTAGTTTATCACTGTATCAACTCCTTTGGTTAATCTTTGAGAATACTTGGTGGATGATTGCATTTCCCAGCCTCCCACCCTCTTCCCCACCGCATGCCCAACTCCTAATCCTTGTTCCAACACAGACTGACCCTGGGAAATCCATCTATGTGATCACATGAAAGGATTGGGGGGATAGTGCAGTGATGTTGGCTGATTTTATAGATATACGTACACACTTCCTTCGTGGGATAGGTGAAATCCACTTGGGAGGGGCCTCCATGCACAGGTCTGGGTGAGGCTATCTGGATCCTTGTTTGGGATATTAGAATGTGATGCACAGGGAATGGCAGAGTTGTGACAAAGGCATCATTATAACATTGCTGCAGATTGAAGCAGAAAGAGAGCATGCTGTGAACAAACCTTTTGCCAGATACAAATATCTTTAAAAATTTGTAAAATAATTAGGGAAAACTATTTTTAAAATATCAAACAAATGTAAAAATAATATGTTGTATCCTTGGGCTGAGTGGTTAGTCCATATCTGAGGCCTTGCTGGGCTGTTTCCATTAGAAGGAAAAATTGATAATAGGAGTCAGGTATTTCTTTAATGCAAACTCTGCTCCCTCTGAGGCCCATGCTCATGACTGCTTTTCTGGCTTTCTTTTGGCTCTCTCTACCCAGCAACCAATCAATGGCTCAGCTCCTGCATTTGCAATCAGGCCCTAGAAAACCGCCTTGGTCAATATGGCTCAACTTCTAATTGGCCCTGCATGCAGCCTAGTGCCTTAGGCTTCTGTTGTCTCCTCCTATCTTATGCCATAAAGGAGATCTATTGCATCTTTCATTTAGCCTGAATGAAGGGTGATTAGCATGCCCATCAGCTTTAACAATGCAAAACCAGCCTAACTTTCTTCTTTGACAGGGTTACTAGCCTAGTGGCTTGGGGAAAAGCTGTAGATGTGATATATCTTGATTTTTACTAAGGCTTTTGACCCAGTCCCACATGACATTCTCATAAGCAAACTAGGGAAATGTGGGCTAAATGAAATTACTGTAAAATGGGTGCACAATGGATTGAAAGACCATACTCAAAGAGTACTTATCAATGGTTTACTGTCATACTGGGGGAATGTATCTGGTGGGAACGTGCATGGTTCTGTCCTGGGTCTAGTATTAGTCAATATTTTCATTAATGACTTGGTTAATAGAGTGGAGAGTATGGAGTGGAGAGTACGCTTATTAAACTTGTGGCTGGCACCAAGCTGGGAGGGGTTGCTAGCACTTTTGAGGACAATATTATAGTTCAAAATGACCATGACAAATTGGAGAACTGGTCTAAAATCAGCAACATGAAATTCAGTAATGACAAGTGCAAAGGAAGGAAAAGCCAAATGCACAACTACAAAAAGGGGAATAACTGGCTTGGCAGTGGTACTGGAGTAAAGGATCTGGGAATTATAGTGGATCACAAATTGAATGAGTCAACAATGTGATGCAGCTGTGAAAAAGGCAAATATTCTGGGGTGTATTAACAGGAGTGTTCTATGTAAGACATGGGATGTAATTGTCCTGCTCTTTTTGGCACTGATGGGGCCTGAGCTGGAGTACTTTGTCCTATTCTGGCAACAGACTTACAAAAAGATGTGGACAAATTGGAGAGAGTCCAGAACAACAAAAAATGATTAAAGGTTTAGAAAATCTGACCTCTGAGGAAAGGTTAAAAAAAACTGGGCATGTTTAGTCTTGAGAAAAGGAGACTCGGGGGAACCTGGTAAGTCTTCATATATGTTAAAGGCTGTTTATAAAGAGGACAGTGAGCAACTGTTCTCCATGTTCCAAGAAGGTAGGATACAAAGTAATGGGCTTAATCTGCAGCAAGGGGGAGTTAAATTAGATATTAGGAAAACCTCCAGAGGGTTTGCTTACAGCGCTGCAGTAGTTGCAGCTGCGCTGCTGTAGTATTTAGTGAAGATGCTACATATGATGATGGGAGAGTTTCTCCCATGGGCGAAGGTACTCCATCTCCCCAAGAGGCAGTAGCTAGGTTGATGGGAGAAGCCCTTCTGTCGACATTGTGCTGTCTACACTGGGGGTTAGGTCGGTATAACTATGTTGCTCAGGGATGTGGGTTTTCCACATGCCTGAGCGACATACTTATAATGACATAAGTTTGTAGTGTTCACCAGGACTAACGCTAAGGATAATTAAGAACTGAAACAGGCTTCCAAGGGAGGTTTTGCAATCCCCATTGTTGGATGTTTCTAAGACCAGGTTAGACAAATACCTGTTAGGGATGGTCTAGGCTGATTTTGTCCCGCCTCAGCATGGGGGGGGCGGGGGTGTGTGAACTAGATGACTTCTCGAGGTCCCTTCCAGTGCTACATTTCTATGTTTCTGTGAGTACCTATAAATCAAAGACATGCTTGATGGCAGTCATTAACATATAATAGCATAACAATATAAAAATTACCAAAAACCTAGAATATTGGTAAATCCAGCCTCTTTCTGAAGTGAAGTGAGACAGTATGTGAAAGCAAACTGTCATAATCAGTAACTGTTATAACATTATAATTCGTTTGCATTATGGTACCACCTAGAGACCCCAATTAAGTTTGGGGCCCCCCTCCTGTTAGTAAAACTCAGAGTAAGAGACAGCCATCGTCGTACAAGTATATTTTAAAATGATCATATATTATATTGAATAGTTTTCTAAATACAACTGGCCCCCTGTGATGTAGTATACAAAGCCTGCAATGGGGTCAGGAAAGTGCTTAAGGTGCGGCTATGGGCTCAAGATCCCTGCCCCACCACACCTACAAGCCATGTCAGGCCTGCAGGAAGGGCCTTAAGAAGGAGAAACCCTGCTTAGCTGGCAGCAACCATGGTTTCAGCTTGTGGAATACAGTGTGGCTCAGAATAGGGACTATGTGCACAACCATTGCCTGTCTTAGTCCCCTGGGGGAAAGAAGGCCAGACACTGAACTGATATTCCAGACCTCTTACCAGTAACTTGCCTGTGGGTGCTGAAATGTGCTGCGCCCTGCTGAGGGCCCGCTGAGGGAAGGGAGTTCCACAGTGGGCTTGCGGTGGTTATTTTTGTCTAATTTTTGATAACCGCAGAAAGGGTAGAGTCCCATGGGGCCCAGATGGAAGACTGAGTCTCCCACATCTGAAACTGTGCTGTTGGCCATTAGATGCCAAAGAGAGGGTGAGTACAGGGACTTGTTGCACCCCACAGGTTGCCAACTCTGAAGATATTCAGGGAGATTTCCCCCCCCAACATGACATAATGTCATTTTCTTAAAATATCCTATTAAAATCGCCCAGATTGCTTTCAATAGTCACTGGGAGATCGATGCCAGTTCCTGGAGACTCCAGGCCAATCCTGGAGGGTTGGCAACCGTGCCACCGGGACACTGTGGGAGGCCAAATCCATTACCCTCACCGCCCCTCAAAGTCAATACTGAAATCAGTGGCCACTATAATGTACTAAGGGCCCAACCCTCCGTTACTATCTCTTATCTGCTTCACATTCCACTTCTGCAGCATTTGAGAACAGAATATAACTCTGAGGAAAAACAGTGACCAATTTTTTCTCTCCTCCCCCATCTTCTCTTCTCCCCTCTATCAGGTGAGGTACGCTGAGGTCATTTTACTGGCCCAGCCATCAAACATGCTGCTGAGATTATTGTGATAGTGTCTGGAGTGTCGTTGGGGTGTGGTGGGGAGGTACTGACATTTAGAAATAGCATTGCCTGGAGAGGATCCTGTTGTTTAGCAGTGATATTTAGAAAATATTGGTGGCTGGGATCCCAGCTGAACCTGAGCACCAGAAACAGAGTGCAGATTTTCAAAGAATGAGTACTACTTTGAAAATCCCCCAGTTTGTTTGAGTGCCAAAATCAGGTGCTCTGCAAGGGATTTCAGCACCCTCAAGGAGGCCTTTTACAAATCCCTCTGTAAGGATATTACCCAGACCAATTAAAGCCTAGACTGTTAGTCAGCATTTTTGGTCATGAAGCAAACATTTTCCCTTTATCTTTTTAGAGTATTGTTTCCAGATGGCAGTTCCAATCAATCTCTTTAGAAATACAGCATAAACCTTCAGAAGTAAAATGTTTAATACTTCAAAGCACAAATCTACATCATCCTTAGTAATGACATACAGCTTTTCCAGCTAATCGGTCCTCAGAACCATACAAAACTGTAAGGCATAGTTAGGAGGTGGTAAATCAGTCAATTTCACCACAGTGTATGTGTGTGACACTTAGGGAGATGAAGTGGATAATGTCTCTATGGAAACAATTTAGCTGCAGTGTATCCAAGAGGAACAATAGGCCACACTATAATGTTCAAATACTGTGCTGTGTGAAGGAGATGGATCTGTCTTTCCAGAGGCAGTGTTTTCCTTTTTCATTATTTTAATAATTATATTTAATGCAAAATGGTAAAAATCTTTAACATTGAACTACCTAGATATAATGCCAATCCTCACATAATGAGAACCCCTACACAAAACCAATATGTTGCACACTAGCCCACATCCTCTCCAGATGTCCAAGGTAAAAGATAGACTTTCAAGTGTCTTTCCACCTACCATCACCACTGGAACAGGTCCAGAAATGGGGAATTTTATTTGCAAATTGTTGCAAAAAAATTTATCACTAGTTTTTGTCTGAAAAATTCTGACCAGCTCTAATTCCTAAAGCCTCTTTCTTGTTTAGATTGATCCTCAGCCAGCCCCTTCTCCCCCAACCTCACTGGGTTATTTGTTCCCTGCAGCTATCATGACAGACATGATGAAATTGTAGAGCTGTGTGTCATCTGTGTATTGAATACATTACAGCCCATGTCTTCTCTCTAATCCTCCCAATGGCTTTCTATACCTCTGCCTTGTATAGAAAGGAGTTTGGGGTCCTGTAATAATGTGGGTTAACTAACACACTGCAGACGCTAAGGCAGATTCCTCACAAGCACGTATTATTAGTCACAGTATACCCTAAGGCCTAGCTTACCCTCAAACCAGGGAGGGAAGGGTTTCCAAAAGATGTAAATGGGAATTAAAAGTTATATCTGAATTTTCTGTCTGTCTCATCCATGTCCAGCAAGCAGGTTAAAATGTGTGGGGGAGAGGAGAGGGGAAGCTAATAACGACATGACCCCAAATGAAAGTTGAAACCTTAGCTCACATCACTATTTTCTGGGAATAATCATAACTGAATGTTTTGGGCTCCCTCTGCTGGTTCTACAGCAGCACTTCCCTAAAACAGCATTCCCAGGGATGTGCTGACACCACAGAGGAAGCTGTTGCACAACCTAAAGTATTAAATATGAAAAGACATTATGTATATTGACCATGTAGTTTAACAAAAACAGCCATGTGTAGTTCAGCTTCATTGCTTCTCCCAGCATCCCAGGGTTTCTATATGTGGAGAAGGGAATCAATATATGTAGTATTTACTAAAATGGAAAATGACAAAACTGGGAGGGAGTTTCCAAATTTTGAATATTACAAACAGTTCCATTTATAGAGCACCTTTTATTGCAAAGTGCTTTACAAACTAGTCAGGGATTATTTTATTCACTCTTGGGCAGAGAACATTGGCATGCACTGTGCACTTTTGGGATGAAATATGACAGCTGTTAAGCATGATAATAGTAACATTATCACTATGTAATTATAAATGGTTTCCCTTGTGCTGTTCACGTGCATTTTGCTCTACAAACAGAGTAAAAACATGCTCTATCCTAAAGAGTTTACATTCTAAAGTGGACTAGGCAAACAAAGAGAAGACATAGGAATGAAAGAGCCACGAGGAGGGATTTAGGTGAGAAGAAAGAGGAAGAAATCCTGAATGTTAAGAGGGACACAGAGTACAGAGTATGGCTTGTCAGTATTTGGGAAGCTGTTCCGACCATAGGCCACATGCACTGGAGGTTTAGTGTGCATTCTGGTGAATTAATTATCACAACTTCCCTGTAAGATAGGTAACTATTTATCATCCCAGTTTTAGAGATGTGGAATCTGAGTCAGAGAGATTAAGTAACTTGCCTAAGACAACAAAGGGGGTCTGGGTCAGAGCTTTGATCTGAATGCAGATGCCTTAACATTCAGTCCCATGTCTAATCCACTAGCCTGCTACAGAAGGCTTCTGCTCATGCTATTTGAACTGCCCACAATTTGGCCAAAGGCCACATTGACTGCCTAGTAGAAGAGTTGGCGTAGATGCAGGCCTCCAGCTGGTTGGGAGCTTGAAGCAGTCTTAGCACCAGCAACAGTGATCCTTTACTCTCACAGATCTTGGGAGACAGACCTGTCCTCGCTTACAGACAACCCCCCAACCTAAAGCAAATACTCACCAGCAACCACACATCACTGAACAAAAACACTGACCCAGGAACCTATCCTTGTAACAAAGCCCGATGCCAACTCTGTCCACATATCTATTCAAGTGACATCATCATAGGACCTAATCACATCAGCCATACCATCAGGGGCTCGTTCACCTGCACATCTACCAATGTGATATATGCCATCATGTGCCAGCAATGCCCCTCTGCCATGTACATTGGCCAAACCGGACAGTCTCTACGCAAAAGAATTAATGGACACAAATCTGACATCAGGAATCATAATATTCAAAAACCAGTGGGAGAACACTTTAACCTGTCTGGCCATTCAATGACAGACCTGCAGGTGGCTATCTTACAACAGAAAAACTTCAAAAACAGACTCCAACGAGAGACTGCTGAGCTGGAATTGATATGCAAACTAGATACAATCAACTCAGGATTGAATAAGGACTGGGAATGGCTGAGCCATTACAAACATTGAATCTATCTCCCCTTGTAAGTATTCTCACACTTCTTATCAAACTGTCTGTACTGAGCTATCTTGATTATCACTTCAAAAGTTTTTTTCTCTTACTTAATTGGCCTCTCAGAGTTGGTAAGACAACTCCCACCTGTTCATGCTCTCTGTATGTGTGTATATATATCTCCTCAATATATGTTCCACTCTATATGCATCCGAAGAAGTGGGCTGTAGCCCACGAAAGCTTATGCTCTAATAAATTTGTTAGTCTCTAAGGTGCCACAAGTACTTCTGTTCTTTTTGCGGATACAGACTAACACGGCTGCTACTCTGAAACCTGTCGTTTGGGTGACACTGTCTCCAAGAGCCATAAATCGGGCTGGGTTTCTTCCAAATACTGAGGTACAGATGGTGGTGGATTTCACAAGTCAATAAACAAACTGACATTCCTAGCCACCGGTTTACATTTTGAAGGCTGTCTGTAATGAAAAGTGCGAGACAATACTTTTTTTTAAAACCCCTGATATTAGCCTTGATATTTCTGAATCTCTGAAACTGGCAACGGTCATGAACTTCTCAGCTCCGAAGGCTTCCTGGCGTCAGAAGGTACAAGCTGAGAGTGGGGATGAAAAGGATTCATAAATGGAGAGGATTAAGAGCCGGCAACAAGTGTAATGAATAAGAGGAGAGGAGATTGGGGTGAGGGCAAAATTATGCAGGGCCCTGAAGGTCTGGATAAGGAATGATGCAGTAAGTGAAAGGAAGCAACGAAGAGATTTGTGGTGGTGATAACTTAATTAGTGAAATGAGAAGAAGATGACTTCCCAGTGGCATATAGCAATTCTACAAAATAGTTTAGGACAGGAAGTGAAGATGAAGACAGAATCTAATTGAAATTTCAGGAGAAATTTAGGGAGGCAAAGTGCAATTAGCCGAGTTGGAATTTGACCAGAACACCAGTGTTAATAACTCTACTCTTTCAAATAATATTCAGGAAATATCTATGACCACAGGTGTTCAGGACCTTGGCTTTTGCATCCCAACTATAAGAAGACACCTCCAGCAGAATACTGCCTCTTAACACTATGCAGGGGCTTTGGTTCAGTATTGATTCAGAGATGAGAGCCACCTCTGGAAACACACATAACACTTGCTACAGGGAGGAATAGCCAAAAGTGCTAACAAGATTAGTGCAAAGTTGTTAATGCACCTTGTTAGCTTGTTTGAATTAATCCTGCTAGTTTGAGAACTGTCAATTCAAGTTCTCAGTTTAAAAACTTGAAATAGAATAAGAGAGGGGGAGCCATAAATAGAAGGGGAAAACTCTTTTCTTCTGTCTACAGATCACCTGTTCCCTTCCAAGGTACAAAGAGAAATCAGGTTTAGAGGAAATAGTTTACAGGAGCATTGTCCTCACAGAAAATGTATTGGTATAGGGAGTTCCTAGCTTGATGCACAACTCTTAGACAATATCAACATATAAAGACTACAAAGGCCAAGTTAATTTAAAATAAAACCACTTCTAACCATACAATATTGTAAGTAATCTTGGAATTTATCTAAAATATATGTTCACATTTGAGTGTTTTTCCCATTATTATTAGTAATGGGAAAGAGATTCTCTCCATTATTATGAGCCATAAGGAAAATGGGAACTTGTGTGGAATGTATACATTTTTACTATTTTTTACAGATAGCATTAATTTTATAGGCATCTGTAAGGTCTAGTCGGATAGGGCACCAGAGGAGGCATCAGAAGTCCTGGGTTCTGTGCTTGGCTCTGCCACTATCTTGTTGTCCGACCTTGGGCAAGTCATGTAACTTCTCTGTGCCACAGGTTTCCCATCTGTAAAGTGAGGCCAATGATATGTCCCCTTTTAGAACTAGACATGAATGGCACTATGTAACTGCTATATATTGTGATTCTTATATTTTTTAAGCCAGTTACCTTTTCTGATATAAGGATATATGATTTCTGATATGTTAAAAGATCTAGTTTTCCCCTTTACTGTGGAAGACTGGCATTTCTTAAACATGTTTGCATGCAATGCACTAGAGGGCCCTCAGGAGTTAGAAACTGCTGGAATGTACTTTTAGAAGGCATACCGTTCACAGGACTTTTCATTGCAGAATTTAAAATAGAAGGGTTTTTTATAACAAGGTTCATGTAAGTTTATAGCAGTTCATATGCAAACAGCTTCCCTGTACAGCTAGTACATTTGCAAAGAGCATTAAGCCTGCAATCAAATATCTAAAATGTGGAGCACACTTAAATCTGGGATGTGTGTTAGAGTACATTAAGAAACGCTGCTTTTACTAAGTTCTTGGCATTATCATAAGAGATTTAGCACAGCCAAGGATGGGGCAAGCTGAATAGGTAAGACTATTTCTATATCTTTGTAGTGCAATAAACTCTGCATTTATGTTTTTTCTTCCTTGAGAGGAGATGACAATGCTTTTTATTTTATTTGAAAATTATAGTCAGTCATTTAGGAAATGCTATTTTATAGCTTCACAAGAGTATAGATTTAACAATATTTTATCTTTAATGTAGGATTATGAAGAATGTGAACTGTTACTGGGCCAGGGTGTAATCATTGTTTGATAATGGAAATGTTCATATTTGAATTGGTACAGTTACTGGGCTGGTTATAGCACTATATTTTAAAACTAACATGAGGCAACAAAAGATGTGGTTTTACTTTGAGGACCTGCCTGTTATAAACATAAGAAGAGGAAAGTCTGGCTTTTCCAAGTTTTCCTCCTAGTGCGGGAGTTCAATTACTCGGGACTGTAAATTGTAACTCGTGTTCCATGATGTTGGGGTTTTATTTATCTTCTCATTTTAATCTGAAATCTCTAATATGGCATGTCTCTAGATCTCTACCTTTTCTTTAGATCTATACAGTGAGAAAGAGAGATGCCACATTCTATATCCATGTGGATAATGAAATATTATTTGCAATTTTTTTCCTTTCACAGCCCACAGAGGGGACTTAGACATTTTGGATCCTGACTCGTTTAACTTTGTTTACACAGTTGACTCCATTCATTCTCTGAAACAAGTCACTTCCCCTGTGGTGGCTGATAAGAGTTTAGCAGCTTGTTGAGGTGGAGTGTCAGAGTCATTAGTATTAAACACATTCCCAGCCACACCACTGGCCCCTGTGCACCGCTTGCACTGGAAGCTGTTTGGAAAAGAAGAAATAGAGATCTGTGAAGGGAAATCATGCATCATCCTCCTGGCTGGAAACCACTGAAGACTATAAGCTGCTTTCATCATGTGGATTCACCGGAGAAATGACCTTCCTAGATCAGCCAGGCCAAATCATAAACTGGTTTGTTTGCTCGCTGTGCACCCCATGGGTGCTGAGGTTCTGCAGGGGCAGGCGTCCCAGGACCAGGAGGAATCTGCTGCTGGGTGTAGCCTGTGTGCTATACCTGGGGTTTCTGGTCAGTCAAGTGGGTCACATTTTACCCCAGCACAGAGGGGGACGCCAGAAGATCAGTTCCAGGAGTCTTCAAGATGCTGGTCAGACACCTTTTCTGGGGATCCCACTGGATGGCACTTTGTCCCCACCTGATCTCCAAGGGTCCCAGATGGCTGGCAATGGGACCTCAGTGCCACCCAACGTGGTGTACATCACACTGCGGTCCAAGCGCAGTAAACCCACCAACATCCGAGGCAGCGTGAAACCCAAGCTCAGGAAGAAGCATGCATTCCCTTTGCCCTATGGGCAGCGCTTTCCAGTAGGTGTCACTGGGCAGGAGGAGGCCTTGTCCCAGCAGCAGGGGCGGACTAGCTACTCCATGGGCATAATGAGGGCAGCAGTAGTTCCAGAGACACCAAGGCACCAACTGAAGAAGCACTGGGATGGAGAGAGGGAGGCAGTGGGCAGGGGACACCGAAGGCATATTGGGGTTTCAGGAGGTGTAAATGTACAGCCCCAGGCTCGGGAGAGTAATATCAGGATATACAGTGAGAGGTCCCCCTCTTGGCTGAGCAAAGATGACATCCTAAGCATGCGTTTGCTGGCAGATTCCCGGATAGGCAGTATCCGAGAAGCACCCTCTCAGCATGGAGTCCTACTGGTGTTTGAGAGGAATCCCAGTGCCACAGGAGCAGCTTGCAGTCAAGGGTACTGTGGCCTCATCAAGAGACCCCTTGATATGAGCGAGGTGTTTGCCTTCCATTTAGACAGGATCTTGGGGCTGAACAAGACCTTGCCTTCTGTAAGCAGGAAATCGGAGTTCATCCAAGGTAACAAATTCACTTGATTTTTTAGTTTCCATCTGGGGGACTCCAGTGTTTCGTATTTGGTCAACAGCAGGCTTTAATTTCAGATAGTCTGAGAACTAGCTTTACAGAGCACAGTTATAGGGAACTTAATCTGGAATATGTGTTAACGTAATTTCAGGGTTCCTCTGCAGTGTAATAGTTCTGTCCTGAAGGATGTAATACACCCAGAGTTTATTAATGCTTCTGGCTGCCTTATAGACTAATAGAGTTATTGAGAGCATACAGACAACTTCCTTTCCATAGAAGACTAATTTGAGTAAGGGGGAAAAGGGGGTGATCCTTTTTTACATATCCTTTGTAGTGAATATGAAATTATATAGACCGATCAAAATGAAACTGAAGAGGGCACAGTCTGGAAGTCTCTCAGCACAGTGCTCTGTGCTTCAGAGGTTAGTTTTTACTCTTTCACCTCCACTAGATTTCACTTTTACAAGATATTGTGGATAACTAGCTCTGGAATTAATTTGCCACGAGTAGCGGATAGGGGAGACATTTCTGTTAGCCCAAGCACCTATTGGGGGAGGTCTTAGAGCTCCTTCTTGAACTGCTTTGGCATAATCCCAAAAGCACAAATGCCTCTGGAAATTAAAATTGAAATTGTGCAGTCACTGAAGTCTCAGTGGATTCTTGTGTTTGACAACTTAAAGCTCATGACACACCTGTGTCTAGCTAAATAAACACACCTGCTATAGATGCTTCATTGTGGTTGTAGTATGTACAATGCAAATTGCTTTTAACAGAATATCATATTTTTCTTCATCCTAAAATGAAATTAAAATTAGATTTAATAGACTTATCAACTTACATTAAATCTATCTTTAACATTACTGTCTTGTTAAATGTGTCTTCTGCCTAAATGCTATTTTTATATACACACAGATCATAAGCTGAAAGGGCTGCGTTATATTTTACTGAATCATTGCTATTTGTTTTTGCTGTTCATTTCTTAGTACTGAAGAAGATTATTTTATACAAAATATTTTGTATATCAGCCTGAATTTTATCAAAGAAAAGGTAAAGCAAAAATGTCCTTGCAAAAGTTGATGGCAGGAAAAGAACATACTGATCTGTGATTTATCAACACTGTGTAAGCCTTCTCTCTGGCAGTCTTTACGACAATATGAATGAATCTCTAGGAATAACAGTTTGGTGTCTTTTGAATATTATTCATAGTAGCAGAGCATGGAAGATGCACTATGCATACTCTATTTTTAGGAACAGGATTTATTGCTATAGAGCTGTCATAAGGAATTAAGGTAGTTCAGTTTCAGTTCAGTTTCAGGAATTCTTTATAGTATGGCTGCACAGATGACAGACGGCAGGCCCCTTGGAAACTGCTATTAGGTTAACTGTAGACTGAATTGCTTAATGTCTTCAGCCTGCAACATCTTTTGGATTGGCTGGGAGAGAGATTCTATTTTCTTCAGCCTCCTTTTCCCTGTAATTGGTTTTGTTCATATAGCATGAAAAGTGTTGCTAGGTAATAAGGAGAAAAAAGTCATTTTTCCTTTTGGGTCTTGTTTCATGTTTTCCAGCTAAAGGGCGAGTTCAGCTTCTGGAACAGCCACAGCACCTTACCTCTCTCCATTTCATTAATCTTGAAACATGCTGGATTTCAAATGCCTGCCTTGGTTGCCATAGTTACTTGCTTGAGTGTATTTGGCTTGGATTGTTAATTAACTACACAAATTTCAGCAGCGAACACCTCATCTGTTGTTCTCTTCTTGTTTAGAAAAGGAATGAAAAATTATTTTAGAAAACAGGATGAACAATTAATGAGCCTGCTCCTTTAGCCTTTACTCATTTGAGTAATCTGTGTGTGGGCTGCCCAAGTGATTTCAGTGGGACTGTTTGTGTGAGTAATTACTACTCATGAGAAAGAAAGCAATGCAGGACTGGACTCCTCGACAAGGTCTAAGCTGACACATCCCTTTAGCTTGCCTCAGTCATGATGTAAGCAACGTAACAAGACATGCTTGATGTAGCATTAAAATCTTTAAAAAAAAATAGGCTCCTCAAAACTGCCATTCATTTTGTCAAAAGCATTTTCAAAGAGGCGCTTTGTAAACCCCCAAACAACTTGGGGTTTATTTTTTGTTTCCACAGCTCCTCCCTTAATAGGTGACAGAGAGGCTAGCAAAATACTGCACCAGAGCTCTCTGCTTGCCACTCCTCTAATGAAAAGTGAACCATTTGCCACAGGTTTAAATTATTCTGTGACATTTCTGCCTTGCCAGTATGGAAAGTTGGGTCATGATAACTATTTCCTCAATATTCTTTGCCAGTGACTTATCAAAAAATAATATAGGCATAGAGACTAAAGGTGGACAAAGCCTTCCATAATTTTGATTTGAAAATCAAGCAAAAATAATTCTATGCATATGCAAATATTTGACAGAACAAGGAGTAATGGTCTCAAGTTGCAGTGGGGGAGGTTTAGGTTGGATATTAGGAAAAACTTTTTCACTAGGAGGATGGTGAAGCACTGGAATGGGTTACCTAGGGAGGTGGTGGAATCGCCTTCCTTAGAGGTTTTTAAGGTCAGGCTTGACAAAGCCCTGGCTGGGATGATTTAGTTGGGGATTGGTCCTGCTTTGAGCAGGGGGTTGGACTAGATGACCTCCTGAGGTCCCTTCCAACCCTGATATTCTATGATTCTATTATATATATACCACTTTGTTCCCAGTGTTCAAGCAGTAAGTGTTAGCTGGAAGAACTCCTTTGGTACTGAGATATAAATGAGCAAAGCAAGGGCTGCAAAGAAATGGGAAAATGTCATAAATGTGTGGTAAGGGCATTGGAGCAAATGGTGGATGATCTTCCTACATCCAAGCCTTCTGAACATGAACATGAACATCCTAGGGCTGGAAATCTGGGCTTTAGGGTCTGGTAATGTCAGCATGGAGGTGTGGAATTAGGGAGTATCTCATTTACATCCATCCAAACCAAATTGATTTGCAAGCAGAAATCTGTATAGGATGTAATTCCTGCCCGTGGCAAACTCCCACAGGTCCACCAGAATGGATCTGGATTTCTGCAGGAATCCTTGGACTGCACGGCCTCAAGGCTACATTTCTAGTCCCTCTGTGCTGCCTCAAAACACTGTCTTGTATACAGGAATGACTTAGACGCTGTAAAATTTAACTCAGAGTTTTTGGGACACTTCCTCCTCCTATTAGTTTTTCAGTGGGAAAGACAAAATGTACAAGAGTTTGTCTTTTTAGAAAGGTACCATTAATGATTCCTGCAGAAAGATAGGAAGGGCCATGGAGAAGGCCACATCACTTCCAGTGCATATGCCGGCTACTCAGTAGATCAGTAGCTATTTCACATGCTGCCCTGAGGTTTTCAGGTCATTCCTTGCTCATATCCTGTGCCCCCTTACCTACAAAACAGGCAGGGATATCTATTGGGGAGTTGTTAGGTGTCAGGGCACAGCCCATCTTACTGTGCACTTTGGCCAAGCAAAATCGCTGCACTGCATGTCCATAGTGAATTTCTTCACCTGTAGACTGGATATGTCTGTACTGGCATATTTAGGACCTAATCTGTAGTGAAGTAGCAGGATACAGGTAGATTATGAGCTAAATTCTCTCCTGCTCTGGAGGGGGCAGCATTAGAGAGATGGTTCTGGGGGCTTCTTGGATTTCAGGACCAACCCCAATATAACTTAAAGGTGCTGCTGAACATCTTTGTTACACTTCTTGCTTAGGGTCTGAGATCCCTATTCAGGATTGCAATGATGGCAACACTCCCTTCTCCACCCCAGATTTTCTGATGTGCTGAAACGGGTCCCCTATCTATATATGTGGGCTTGATCCTCATATGGCTTGAACTGGCATAGCTCCACTGAAGTCAGAAGGGCTATGCCAGTTTATACCAGCTGAAGATCTAGTCCAATGAATTTTACAGAGTTGTTTTTGCAACAAAAACCAATTTAGAGTGCAAAAGTATTTGATTTTGAGTAGCATTGTTTCTGCTCACTTCATCACTGGTTATGTGCAAATGGATGCTGGGAATTTGGCACAGATGTGATAGAAAGTTCCATTGATTAGAGTTGTCATGTTTCTTTACTGACCTCTACACAATGAGAAAGATAGCCTCAGATTTTCTCTTACACCCAACATATTTAGCATGCTCTTTCCATCACACCAAAAGATATGAACATTCAGGCACACTCATTATTAATTATTAATGTCAAGGCAATGAGAACTCACTCTTACTTATGCATTCAGCAGCTTTTAAATGATGTCTCTTTTGTGTGCCCTTTATCAGAGTGAGTTGTGCTGTGAATTGCTTGCTGTCATATAGCTGGATGTGAGTGAGAGACCAGAGGTCATATTCTCACAACATTTTGTTACATAAAAATCCAATACTTATGCACCCCTCACAGACTCCTTAAAATCTACATTCACACACTGAAGATTTTCTTCCCTTCCAAGATTTCTCCAAAGTGTATAATGCTTACAGCTAAGATGTGGAAGAAAGAAGGGAAATACTTTAGTCAACACTTTTGAGATCTGTTTAAGTGGCTTACACCATTTCTTTATTGTTCAGAGGGCTACCTTACATGGAGATGGCTTTGCCAGGATAGCTCTACTGGTCCCTAGTGAACAGTGGTGAGCTGGAGCCGGTTCGCACTGGTTCGTGCGAACCGGTTGTTAAATTTAGAAGCCAGTTTAGAACTGGTTGTTAAAGGGGTGGGCAAACTCCGGCCTGCGGGCCACATCCGGCCCGTGGGACTGTCCTGTCCAGCCTGCCTGAGCTCCAGGCTGGGGAGGCTCCCCCGGCCCCTCCCCCACTCTCACAGAGCCTCAGCGTGCCATGCCGCTGGCGCCAGAGCACTGGACTGCTCCTGGGCAGCTCGGCAGCTCCTGCCGCTTTGAGCGGCATGGTAAGGGGGTGGGGCTGCGAGCTCCAGCAGGCCGCGCGGCATCCATACACGCTGCCCTGAGCAGCATGGTAAGGGGGCTGGGCCAGGGCTGGGAGGAGGGGTTGGATAAAGGGCAGGGAGCGGTTGGAGGGGGTGGAGGTTCTGGGGGGGGCAGTCAGGGGACCGGGAACGGGGGAGGGGTTGGGTAGGCGTGGGAGTACCGGGGGTCTGTCGGGGTGATGGTGGATGGGGTCGGGGCAGTCAGGGGACAGGGAGTGGGGCAAGTTGGGTAGGGGGTGGGGTCCTGGGGGGCAGTTAGGGTGGGGGTCTCAGGAGGGGGTGGTCAGGGGACAAGGAGTGGGGGGGATTGATGGCTTGCGGGTTCTGAGGGGGGCAGTCAGGGGCAGGACGTGGGTGGGGGTTGGATGGGGGGGACAGGCTGTTTTGGGAGGCACAGCCTTCCCTACCCGGCCCCCGATACAATTTTGCAACCCCGACGTGCAGGGCCGGCTTTAGGAAGTGCGGGGCCCGATTCGAACAGTTTCAGACGGGGCCCCGGCAGGAATGACTAAAAAAAAACATGTAAAAAAACACGTGGGGCTTGTACTCACCGGGCAGCGCTCTGAGTCTTCAGCGGCACTTCGGCGGTGGGTCCTTCACTCGTTCCGGGTCTTCAGCGGCACTGAAGGACCCGCTGCCGAAGTGCCGCTGAAGACCCGGAGCGAGTGAAGGACCCGCTGCCGAAGTGCCGCCGAAGACCCGGTAGCGAACCAGTTGTTAAGATTTTGGCAGCTCATCACTGCTAGTGGAGACACAGCTTATACCAGCAAAACAAGGTGTGGATTTTTTGTTTGCCACTGTAGTTAGACCACCTTCCCTAATGATATAAGCTAAACTAGCAAAAGGCTCTTTTGCTGATATAAGCCGTGTTGAGGTGTGTGTCCCCCAACTTTCATTCTGTTTTTTTTTAAATTAACAGACCTTGGGCATGCCACTTACATCAGTCTGTGCCTCCATTACTACTTCTTTTCCTCATGTGGGCTTGGGAGGATACATTTTAATTATATATATATGAGAGAGATTCATATACTACAGTGATGTGGAGCATAGACATCTCTGGAGAGGATTGCAAGGAGTAGCAGCATCACTGAAAGCAAGAAAGGGGTTCTAACTTGCCTCTCTGCAGCAGTATCTCTAGGAATGGTTGGAAGTAGGGGCCCAGCAGCAGTGGGAGATAATGGGCTTGATCCTGGAGGTTTCTGAGACCTCTCAGCTCCTACTGTAATCAACTGAATTTAAAAGCACTCAACAGCATGTAGGGTCAGGCCTATAACTACCTTTTGTTGTTATTCAAATTAGGCCAGAGCCTTGCTTGGTGTAAATTGGCATGCTTTAATGAGGCTATGCCAATTTATACCATCTGAGAATGAAGCCCCTTATCTTTTTTTCTCACTGCCTTCACATTTTCCCTGCAGCAGCCAGCAATCTGGGTTACAGCTCTCTACTCCAGCTACAAAGCCATGCTCCAGTACTTCCATTTCTATTATAAAGTTGAAATGTTTTGTTTTGGTTCATCTTTGTTTCCTGTGAATCACAAACATTTCCTGTGTTTAACCTTTTTCCAAATCTGAATGGAAATTGGCATGATATTGTCATAACATTAAAATAATAAATAACAGTGAGGTGGTGGTTGTTATGCTGAACCTTTTGGGTGCGCAGGGAAGTGTTTGCTTTGCTTGGAGAGCACTGATATATCTGCTTTGGGGAAAACCCATAAATAATTACATGAACTTTGATTATTGATAGAAGGAAAAATAGATCAGATTTAGGGCCCATCAATGTATAATATATTTAACTCTGATATAGAGCTTTTTTTCTGTGGGTTTCAAAGTGCTTTACAAAGGAAGGTAAGTATCACTATCCCTATTGCACAGATAAAGAGAAAGCATCACTGAGAGATCATTTGACTAAGGTCAAGAGGTAAGTCAGTGACAGTGTCAGAAGTGGAACCCAGAATGAGAGAGGCTGGGGGACTGGACTGCATATGGAAGATTTGGGCCAAGCTTTTCAAATGTAAATTCCCGAAAGTTATGCTCCTAAATCCTTATTTAGGCAACTAAATAAGTGTCCTGCTTTTTAAAACTGCTGAGTACCCATAGACTTCTGGGGGAAAAGAACAGCAAGAAGCTGAATATAACAGGGGAGGATGGTGTAGTTATCAGTGATGGTAGTGAAAGGAAGGAGATGGGAGGGCATAAGAGGAAAAATGTATTCTGGGTTGGAGATGCCTAGTTTAAGAAAACAGGCAAACAGGAGGACAGTTCCAGAGGTGGTTGGAGCTGTACACTGGATTCATTTGAGTGTGATCACCTTGTGTGTGTGTGTGTGTGTGTGTGTGTGTGTGCGCGTGCGCCAGGATTTGGCAAAGTTAGAAATATATCTGATCTTGGTGGTACAGCCCATTCTTCTGCACCTCAAATTTCCGAATCCAGTTGAGCAGGTTTTTATTCAGTCTAGGTTTGCTCAAGGTCATTCTGTCCTGGGAGAATTCAGTAGTATGAAAAGTGCACTGACCTTGTTGGCAGATGTTCCTTTGCTAATAATGGGCAAACATCAGTTGTCCTTGCTGATTATTTTAGGTCAGTCAGCATCTTCTGACGTTTTACTGACTCAATTGCGGATCTTGGCAGGACTGGATAGACTCATTCTTAAGTAGTTCTATTCTTTGCTCCCAGAGAGATGCTGAGAGTGCTATTGGACTCATTGTTCTGAGAGTACTGTCATGTGGGGTGCTGCAAGTCTCTTTTGCCACCTTTCCTGTTCAATATGTACATGAAGGAAATAGTGAGATGATTTGCTCTGCAATGTAACACATGTCAGGTAGTAGCAATCTGATCATTTGGATGTAGCATAAAATTTGACCACTTTGCCTGCACTTTTTTGCTCACTGATCAGGACTACCATACAAAAATTCCAAACCTTTGATCATATTCCAGTAACTGCCATCTAATAACTTGCCATATAAATGTTTCCTTCTTTGCATACAAACATGTAAATTCCCTGCCCTCCTCCCTGCCACACCTCAAAAAAATTACTCTGCTCTGAAGTGCAACACCAGTATTCAGCCCTGGTTCAGTGACAGGTTTAAGCATCAGGCAGGACATCAGAGTTAGCAACAAGAACTTTTGTATCATTGGAAAGAAAATAATCCCATTTTTTCCAATAGGATACACACCACTTACTTATAGCCCTGGTGCTGTATGTTCTGAGATATATGACTCAAATATAGTGACATTATTATATAGCAAACAGCAATTTTGGGTAATTTTTAGAGGTTTCTAAAATGTGGTGTGTGGTGGATTGAGGACTGTGTTGGAATTGCAAGCTACCATTTTAAGAGCATAGGTGGGGGTTTCCTGGTCCTACTTGTGGGGTAGGGTGCTCTGTAACAAAGCATTCTATCCGATCAATCTGGAAAGAGCCAGCTTAAAAACAAGGTAGTGACAATTTTGCCTCACTGCATTAGGGATGAGCCTGTCTTCTCTCTCTCTTGTGTGTTATCACTCGGAATTCTAAGAATTAAAGTAGTGTTACCTTAAACCTTCCAACAAAAGTATTTATTTTTTCATCTAGCTTCTCTGTGTGTATGCAATGAACATAACATGATGATTATAATTTCTCTCTCTCAGCCCTGTACAGATGGATTCATCATATCTAAGGCACCTGGTTTTACATCCGGAGGGATAAGACAAATATTATTTATATACATTTTAAAAACTGACTAAAACATTTCTAAAATGGATTTTCTGTAAAATATATATCGTATATGAAGAACATATGACACTGTGGGGTGGAATAAAGGTCTTATCAGCACTACTCTGGGATGATCTGTATGACTCATTGGCAAGAACATATTGTTCATGAATGATAAAACCAAAGTCATGCCACACCATCATATAGTCTATCTATAAACTTTCTATTTACAGCTGTTAAATATTATATCTGTAGGACGAAAACTCTAAAGATGACAAAATAATTCCACTTTTTGGCTGGACTCCAGGATTTGCTCTCTTTTCATATTTGCCTTAGAAAGGAAGAAACACTGGGCTAGATCCTCAGCTGGTGAAAATCAACATTGCTTCATTAATTTACCCCAGCTGTGGATCGGATGCCAAACTTTTAAAATTGATTTAATAGATAGCCTCCAAAAGTAGAGTGACTTTTAAGCAGACAACTCTTGTTGCAAACAGAGAGCATTTCTTCTCAGACATTGAAGAGAACTATAATGTCTAGGGTTTTTCCTTTTCTGTGGTGGCTGTTTTCAGATGTGGAATATGACCACATAAAGCAAAGGATGTGAAATTATTGGGGCATGGTAGCTTTTTCCTGCCACATCTGAAATGTCTTCTTTAAAAACAAATGCTGTAATTAGTGATGCCCGAGACAATGTCTAAAGAATGATCAAGTTCTTTTAGTTTCCAATATAAAAGAATTATTCATATATGGTACTGATTCTATTTTGCCTCTTCTCAGATGGTCTGCCATGTCCTGTTATTCTCTGGGATTCCTCATTGGCTCCGACAAATAATAGGACCCATTCTTCAGTGAGGCTAAATTGGGGGGCCTATCAGCAGCTATTGAAACAGAAGTGCTGGCAGAATGGCAAAGTGCCCAAAGCTGAGTGGGGCTGTACTGAGATCCATCACCATGAGTGGTCCAAGATGGCACTCTTTGATTTTCTTCTGCAGGTAAGGTACAAAGAATACCAACCTTTGCAAGATTTATTTGAGCACCAGTCTGGTTAAGGATAAACCATTTTCACAGGTATGTCCAATGATAAAATTCACTCTGGGTTGCAATTTCGCAGAAGGGGAGTGTTTAAAAAGATGGTTTTAGTTTTTGTCTTTAATGAGAAAGGTATGTGCTTGTGCTCCTTTGGCTTGTTTCTGGTACGCCGTACAACCCCAAAAGATAAAAGACAATAGGTTGTATTCTGCACTGCTTTGCACTTTGTGTATTCATTTACACTTGTGGAAAGTGAGTGTAAACTGCTGCCATTCTGGTAGCATTTTACACCCACTTTGTACAGGTGTAAATGAATATACAAGGTGTGAGGCACTGGAGAGTCAGGACCTCTATTATTAAGTCATGGGGACAGATCCTTAGCTGATGTGACTAATTTTCGTTCCATTTAATAGACCTTATCTGCTGAGGACCTGGCCCTAAGTTATTTTGCAGTGCCAGTCTCACATGCTCTTGGAAAAGGCAGAGAATCACCTGCAGTGACACCAGTTTCTTCATTTCCCCTTCTCCAGCAAAAGGCTGCTGTTACTCAGCCATAGATGTGAGGATCTCATTGATCTTATATCTTCCTTCTTGTTAATGTTTTAAAAAGAATAAATGATATTCCTTCATCAGCACTCTTCTTGCCAAGAGGACATCAAGTGATATAACATGAGCCTCCAGTGTGAAGGGGTGGCCAAAATGGCTAATGCTGTCTTTGGATGTATAAATAAGGGCATATTGAGTAGAGTAAAGATATTTTACCCTGGTATTTGGCAATGGTTCAACCACTGCTGGAATACTGTGTCTATTTCAGGTGTCAACAAGTCAAGAAGGATGTTGAAAAATTGTAGGGGGCTCAGAGAAGAACAACAAGAATGATTTAAAAAATTGAAAACATACCTTATATTGATAGCCTCAAGGAGCTCAATTTATTTAGTTTATCAACGGGGGACGATTTGATCCTGACATATAAATACCTCTATGCACAAAACTGAAATTTGATAATAGAGGGCTCTTTGTAGCAGGCAAAGGTATAACAAGATATAACAGAGAGATGCCAAGAGTTGAATAGCTGGAAGTTGAAGCAAGACAAATTTAGACTAGTAATAAGACACATATTTTTAATAGTGAGGGTGAATAACCACTGGAACAATTTACCAAGGATTGTGGTGGATTCTCCATCAATGGAAAATTTTAAACCAAGATCAGATATTTTTTCTAAAAGAGATGCTCTAGTTCAAGCAGGAATTAATGTAGGGAAGTTCTATGGCCAGTGTTATACAGGAGGTCAGACTAGAAGATCACAGTCGTCCTTTCTGGCTTTATAATCTATGAAGTTTGTATGCACTTTTCCCACATCCCTAGGATTTCACAATCAAGTGCACAAATGCAAAATGGGAAGCCAGCTATGAAGGAGCACTGCAGGAAAGGATCTGGAGGTTATAGTGGATCACAAACTAATTATGAATCAACAATGTAACATTTTTCTAAAAGAGTGAACTTCATTCTGGGATGTATTAGTAGGAGCGTTGTAAACAAGACAAGAGAAACAATTTTTCCACTGTACTCAGGACTGATTAGGCCTCAACTGGAGCATTATGTCCAGTTGTGGGCACCACACTTCAGGAAAGTATCAGGGGGTAGCCGTGTTAGTCTGTATCCACAAAAATAACAAGGAGTCTGGTGGCACCTTAAAGGTGCCACCGGACTCCTTGTCACTTCAGGAAGGATGTGGACAAATTTGAGAAAGTCCAAAGGACAGCAACAAAAATGATTAAATGTCTAGAAAACATGACCTACAAGGAAAGATTGAAAAAAATCAGGTTTGTTTAGTCTGGAGAAGAGAAGACTGGGATGGCAGGGGACATGATAAGTCTTCAAGTACATAAAAGTTTGTTATAAAAAGGAGAATGATAAATTGTTCTCCGTATCCACTGAGGACAGGACAAGAAGTAATGGGCTTATGTTGCAGTAAGGGAGATTTAGGTTAGACATTAGGAAAAACTTCTTAACTGGAAGGGTAGTTAAGAACTGAAACAGATTACTTAGGGAGATGAAGAATCGCTGTCATTGGAGGTTTTTAAGAACATGTTAGACAAACATCTGTCAGGGCTGGTCTAGATTATACTGAGTCCTGACTTAGTGTAGGGGACTGGACTAGATAAATAGTACTTCTAGTACTACATTTCCATGATTCTATAATTGTCCCCATTATTTTGCTAAGTAAGATATTGCTATGAGCTAGACCCAGTTCTTATTACATGGTAACCAGAAAAGTGAAACTTGAGTAATTTCTACTGGCATCAAAAGTGTTTCTTGCTCCTACTCATTTTCCTTGCAGTGAGTTACTTGTGGAGTAAGGGACTTAATCCCATGAGTTAGTTTGATTACCACAAACCCCTTTGAAATCAGTGGAAAGGCTCCCATTGACTTAATGTGCTTTGGATCAAAACTTCAGTCTCAAAGATTTCAAACCTATTCTAACAAGTGACTGAATATTTTCATAATCAGAAATACATGTACTCCGAACATCTCTCTCCCTTTCATTAATAGTTTGTTTCTTCTCAGAAGTGATTTGAAGTTAAAATAGAAGACTGGGGTAGGTTTCAAACACCTAGCACCAAATCTTGCTCTTAGCAAAGCAGGAAGTAGCTAAGAGTGGACATGAACCAAATTTACAAACCTGATTGCCAACTCTTCACACACAGCTCAAAGGTAAACTGGAGATAAGGCACCTGATAACAAAAACATAAGCATTATGTAAGCCATGGCTTGCCAATGGAGATCAGGCAAATTACATTACATGACTAAGGACTGTATAATCATAACCTTAGTCCTTAATGCAGACAGGCACAAACACAAAAAGAATAGATGATAGGAACACTTCACAGATCAACCCATGCCTTTACTTAGTCCATTCACAGCAGTCCATGTCTTGACTTAGTCCATTTACTTCATCTTTGTAGCAGGGCTACTATTTCCTCCCCTTAAGCCTGATCCCTCTGTCTATTTTTTTTCTGCCATGTAACTTGATGGATCAAAAGGGGCTGGCAGTTTGTTCATACTGACTGAAGTCTGGATGGTTGTAGATTTTTCCCAGTGTGAGAAGTCCACTTAAGACCTTGATGGGTGAATGAAGATTTGGGCTTGTGTGAAGAAACAGGACAGCCGCTAGCAGTTATAACAGGGGTAGTCTGAAAAATGAGATTGCCCCACTTAAACTCGGATTTAGGGCAACATCCTAACCCCACAAAAGACTAAAGTTCTGATCCATGCTAGTACACCAGTGCAAAATAGTACTAAAGGTATGTGTATCCATCACCACCACAACCATTTTGAAAAGATTTTCTTACATATATACTGTAGGGATCAATCCTTGCATTAGACCACCTAATAAGTGTTTTCCATCTCTGATTTCTGTGATTCTTTTTACGCTATGCAGAACAGGCTGCTCTCCACAATTCTTCCGTCCTCAGTATGCAACCCATGTAATCCATTGAACAGATGTAACTAAGGGAATAGTTTGGTCAACTATATTTTAAATTCATACTTTGACCAAATATAATCTCATGGACTAGGCTATAATTGACCACTGAGCAGGTGTGCAAGGAGTAGGAGGGCTCAAGGAGACTTACCCCTGCTTATGTTTCCCCATTTTAGGGTTCAGTCAGAATCTCAGCCCTTGCAACCAGTTGAGCACAGTGAGAATTAGGGATAGCAGCACTAGACACCTCAAGACTATACTTTCCCACCCTTTCCTTACATTGGCCAACAGAGCTGCTTGGATGTGGAGGGAACTTCATGATACACCCTCTTACGAGTTGGCACATCTTTCATTTTCTCCTACATAATATGAAGATGTGGGTACACTGTTTCTCCAGGAGGTCCTGTTAGTTTAGTGCATGTCTGCACTGCCCCCACCAGGCACCTGCATCTAGAAGCTACGATAACCCCCGTTTATATGCAGAATTTCATCTCTCATACAATTCAACATTCTAGAAAGTCATGTTTTTTTTAAAATGTAGAAATCATTGCATTTGATTAGACACAGTCTATCTCTGTCCTTCACAAGTTTTTGTTTTTGACCAGGACGAATGGATGTTTCACTTTTTGAGTTATATTTATCCAACGCTGCTTGTGGTAATTATAGAACGTGAATTTTCTGCCTAAAATAGGTTGTCATTTGTATAATGACTCCATCTCAGTCCTACTAGGAGTGAGTAATGCTTGTAATCTGATATAAAGTCATATGTGGATTATTTTGATCCTAAACATAGCAATAACCCTATAGGAATAGCACAGTGTGTGTCAGAGCATTTTAAATGGATTTTGATTTGTTAATCTAAAAGTGCTAATGTGTTCGCATTTAATGGTGTAAAAGATAGCATGGTTCCTGTGTTGATGCACAGAAGTATCTATTAATTTTTAATTTTAGTATCTTCTAGAGTAAAGACAGCAATTTAGCAATGAATATTATGTTATCTCTGCTGTTATCCAGAAATAAATGTTAACTACTAGATGAGATGCAGCAGGCTTGAGCCATTCATGAAATAAAAAGGAAGCAAATCACTTTTACAAGGCAGGCTACAAATCTGGGGTATCCTACACTTCCAACAAATGCCTTGCCGCTTGTCAGAAGTGTATGCCAAGCAGCTGAATATGTGTTCGAGATCTGCTCATTCTGCATGATTCATACTTTCTCAGGATGTACTTGAACATACAGCTATCTTTAGAGACATTTCAACAGGAGAACATGGATACATGAAAAATCCATATAAAGGGACAGATGAACAAGGGAACCTGAGGTGACATGACCAACATAATGGATTGTATTCATCACTAGTAAAAGTGATCAATGTATTGCATGTAAATGGACCGAGAAGCCTTCAGTTGGCTAGTAATTCTCTAACCACTTTGCAAGTATTGCATTTGAGTATTAACCTCTGAGCTATTCCAGTACTAGTAAGCAGATTGGTTTGCCTGAATAACTTCAAACATGTTGATACTCACGTTTTCTAGTTGTGCGAGAGATGGTGACTGGCTACCCTTCATTCACTTTGAGGTTTTCCTGATCCTAGCCATTGCCAGCTAGCTTGCCCTTGTTCCCTCTAAAGTCGGAAATCTTCTTACTTTGGTTATAGAAAAAACTATCTTAATTAAGAGCCTGATCCTGAAGCCTCTTATTCACCTGAGCACATCATATAAATCACACAGATAGTCACATGCACTCTAGAGTATGGCATACCCGTGTAAGGACTTCCTGGGTTGAGTCTTAGGAGCGTAACTAGTAGCACAAGTGGTACTAAAAATCAAAGGAGTAAATTTCCGTTTGTGGGAAGATTTTGTGTAATTCGGTAAGTTTGAGTTTGAACTGAGATGAAAGATGCAGAGAAATTGGAGGGAATTCAGAGAACAAGGGACAGTAGTTGAAGGGATTAATGAGGAAAGATTAAAATAAGTAAATATATGTAGCCTAGTTAAATGATGACTGGAGAGGTATGAGGTATGGTAACAGGTTACAAGTAGCTGAAATGTGTAAATGTCAAGGAAGCAGGGGGATTATGCAGGGTGGTCCTGGTAGATATACGAAGGATTAATAGGATGACATTGATCAAAGAGAAAAATAATCTGCATATCAAGAAAAGTGTGGTAAGAGTGCAATCTGCTAGACCATGGAATAGTTTTTTCAAGTAAAATCTCCACCATGTCAGTTATTTAAAACTAGAGAAATATATTAAATACACAATATATAAAAATACATCAGCTACACTAAAACATTAAAGTTGCAAAGTCAAGCAATCAAAAGTTAGGACATGTCAGATTTAGAGTTGTCTGAATCTTAATTCAGACCCCTTGTGCATATACATTTTGATACAGTCTGTAATTACATAAATAAATTACAAAATAAATGGACATTTTTTAACCTGTACCTCAGTTCCCCCTCTGTAAAATCAGGATAATAATATCACCTCACCTCACTGGCATGTTATGAAGATAAATGAATGTTTTGTAAAGCACCATGTCCATGAGGAAATTAATAATTCTGTATTCACAGCAGGGTTTGACTACTGTGCAGCAAATCAGGCTGAGGGCCGCAACTTGAACAATGATGATAAAACTAAATATTGAATAGGTACTCATTTAATTGATCACCATCTGTCCTGTGCACTGAATGAGACAGAGGTTTGCAGAAAAAATAGCATGTAGAAGAAGACTGTATCATAATGCATTCACAAAACAAGGCTGAATTAAGGCTGCACAGGCAACCTTCATTCTGGCATTTCTTAACTGTTGAGTACATTACTTTGCCTATAACACACTATATGATGCAATCCTTTCCTTAGTGTACTTAAGTCTGTATCAGTTCTATTATATTCCAGCTCAGAGAATTAAAGAAGATGCTGCTTTCTGAAAAATCTTGGGTTTGATTTCCCCATTGTGTTACTCAGGTTTGACTCTGCTGTCACTCCATTGATTTTTTTTTTAATAGAGTTACACTGGTGCAAGACTGGAATAACAGAGGAGTGAATCAGGACCTATGGGTACAACATGGAGACTAGGAATGGGTTTTAATAATAGATGAATTGTGGAGGATCAATACTGAGCTCTTCCCTCTCCCTCCCCCGCCACTGATTTTAATTAAGTTTGCTCTGTATTCATGAACCTGGGACGCTGTTTAGTAAGGAATGATAGTTTTTTCCAGACTCTGACAAGTCTAAGTAATAGATGGCCTGGATCCACAACAGGAGTTAGGCGTGGTGATGCTGAGCATCACAGTGCCTAACTTTGATTTTCTAGATGCCTAAATGTGATTCACAAAGTCCAAATTTGTTACCTAAGCTCCTATACAATGAATGGGGAGAGATAGGTGCCTTTATGTGATTCATAAAAACCATCACATTAGGTAAGGAGACACCTAAGCTAGCCAATGGGATATGCTGACAAGAGGGGTGTGTGGTAAGCATTCCCTCCCCCATGAGATAGAGGCCTTAGTCCAGGCTACAGGGAAGCACCTATCGCTACTAGCATTTCACAGCTGGGGAACCTCTTTGGAATTAGGTGCCTCTGTCATTTTTGCAAGAAGCCGGTGTGGTGGGGGGGGGGGAGGAGGCCAACCACTCCCTTCCCTCATAACTCTTAGCTTAGTGCTTAGGGTACTCATCTGGGATGTGGAAGGCCTCTGATTCAAATCCCCCTTCCCCCACACCTGTGGATGTGCCACCTCACAGGTGAGTGCTCTGACCATTGGCCGTGGGATAGTCTGATGTGAGTCTCCCTTCGTCTCTCCTGTGATGTTGTTGCATTCTAGATTAAATAATTAAAGAGTCATTTGGGACAGAGAGGGAGAGCAGAAACGTGAGTGACTCAATAGCTTGGTGGTTAGAGTGCTCACCCAGGATGTGGGAGATCCAGTCCCCCTGCTTCAATGATTCTTTATTTAGTCACAGTGGAACACCTTCCACAGGGAGACTTACTGAGGGTGCACCACCTCAGCATAGCCCAGTGGTTAGACCACTCATCTAACAGGTGGCAGATCCCTGTTCAAATCCCTTCTCCCCTTCATGTGGCTGGCAGACTCTGATTGGTGGTGTCCCATATCCCAGTGGGTATCATAACCAGGGCTAAAACTTATGAGGGAGATCTTGCTTCTCCCTCCTCCCCCCATCTGTATTGTGTGAACTTGCCTAAGTGGTCCAATCTGGTAGGTGTGCTCAGAGTCACCTTCATGTGATTCCGTTGATTGAACACCTGGCTTCTCCTGGTTTGTGAATTGCTCTGGGGCTAAGGTGGGAGTTAGGCACCTGGATGCCTAAAAGAAAGCAGCAGTGTGAGTGCTCAGAGGCAGAAATGTAGGCTTCTGAGGACCTTCTATTGCAAAAGTTTAGGTGCCTACAAGGTTCAGTGGGCATTTTGGTCACCACAGTGGAACCTAAAACTGGGACTTGGGCACCAAGCTCCTTTTGTGCATCCAGGCCAGTATAGCTAAGAGTCAAACTTTGCACCCTGTTGCATTTCATTTTGGTCATATGTTATATTCATTTCCAGATCTACGATCGACTGGACAGAAATTGCTGTGGGTTCAAACCTCGCAAGGAGGATTCCTGTGTTCAGAAAGGACTGAAGCTGAAATGTGAAGATCAAGATTCTGTTGACCTGACACACATTATTCAGAGAAGGCATGACCCTAGGCACTTGGTCTTTATAGATAATAAAGGTTTCTTTGACAGAAGCGAAGACAATCTGGATTTCAAAATATTACAAGGAATCAAAGAGTAAGTTTTAGGATATCCCTACAAATTTGCATAGGGTTCAATAGGCTTTTCCTAGCTTTTCATTTAGGATCAAAGTCTCTCCTCTCTCGCTCCTCAACACATAGCCTGAGTGAAAGGGCTGTGCACTAAGGATGTCCCCAGGGGTTAGGAGGTTGTGAATGGGATGAGGAAGCTTTCTTTTCTTTCCCCACCCAAAAAAGAAGACATTGTTGCAGTAGCCCCAGTGTCTCTTTTATGTCTCCCCCATAGGGAAATTTGACTAAACTAAGGTACGGGTATACATACTTTTGTGTCTAGGCAGATATTATTATTACTTGGAGCATCACACGTATGCTAGGTGCTTTATAGAACAGATACAGCAAGATCCTTGCCTCCAAAGGCATGACTGACAAAAGGGAGATGAAGGAGAAAGGAGGATGGAGGTGTGAGATCAATAAGCCTATCTAGACTAGGAAAATCTGTACCAATCTAACTTCATTGGTGTCATTACACGGTGGAAACCTCTAATGTAGACACTCTGCAGATGGGTAAGTTACTGCAGTAAGCCCCCAATGCAGAAACACCACATGCTGTCAGTTACTGGAATAAATTGCATCAGTGCAAGCCCCATTTATATAGGTTGCCATGCATTTACACCTGGAGTTCACACTGCTTTAAAAAAAAAAGAGGAAAAAAACCATTATAAACAAGGGCCCTAAAATGCCATGATTACTTAGTTAGGGCAAGTGTTTATCGTGGTGGAATCATGTTTCTTCTTCACTTTAAAGCAATATAAATAAAAGGTATCTTTGACTGACTTCTGTGGGTATTTCAAAAGAAGTTAATCTTGAAGGGGAAGCTGAATGAAAAGCGGGTGTACAGTGGCTATTAGCATTTTTAACAATAGCTAATGATTTTTTTGCTGAGTTGCTCTTGGGCCAGTTAATGTTTTGCAAATACGTCCAGTGTACAGTTATAGCTGCTATTGATATGTGAAATTTCAAACAATCTAGACATTTTTTTTTAAAAGCTTGGAGATTTTAGGATAGTTTTGGAGATTTTAGGATAGATTTTGAGTAATGTGGGCTTGATTCATTGGCACATTTGGGTAACTCCTGTGATGGAAAACTTGCCTTAACTGGGACATTGGCGAGTCTGAATAGGGGTCTCATTTGATGATATAGAGTTTCCATAGCAGCTCTTACATCCCCCCTTTCCTGGCCACCAGAACGCTGGGTATGGTCAGGATATCTCTGTGCCTGATTGATCCCTAGCAGCCCAGATAGTCCCAGAATCTGGGTGTGCACCCACCTATAAACACCCCATCCTGAGCTGTTCAGCTGGTCGGCTAGAATGGAGAATCAGTGCCAGGATCAGTGATTATGACCCCAACTCACTGAAGTGCTGTGGTGTCTAACTTTAAGCATGTCAGTAGAAATAAATGGGACTGTGTACGTACAGATAGGCATGCACTGAAATACCTTGATGAATCCATGGAATTGGTTGTTAAACCACAACATAAATATTGTAGTTCAGAGTGATGCCAAGGCTGATAAACTCCTTCACACTTTTTCAGGTTCCCTGAATCTGCAATTTCAGTGCTGAAAAGCCAACGCTTGCGAGAGAAGCTTCTTCAGTCTCTGTTCCTTGACAAAGTATATTGGGAGAGCCAAGGAGGTCGCCGAGGAATTGAAAAACTTATTGATGTGGTAGAAAGGCGTGCCAAAATTCTTCTTACCTATATAAATGCACATGGAGCCAAAGTATCACCCATGAGTGAATGAAAGTCTTTTTTCCCCCTAACTCTAAGAATTACAGTTATATAAGGCAAGAACTGGTGGCAAAATTGCTTTTTCTTTTAAAATTCTTTTAATTTCCAAAACATAACAGTAACCAGGTAAGCCTGGGTTTTTTTAGACATTTGAAAAAAATGTTATATAGTATAAAAGTGCCAGTTCTCTAACTTTCTCTAAAATCATTCTTAAATGCATTTATTGCTGTGTTCTTCTAACAAAGATGTCTAAGCAGTGTAATAAACAATGCAATAATTTAATACAAATATTGGATTCTCAATCTTCTAAACTTTCTTTTATTCTCTCAGTTAAGGACAGATCTGTCTCCATTGGATTCTTTTACCAGGTATTTCATAATTAAGAGTGGGGTTTTCAAAAGCACTCAGCCTTGGACAGCTGCTCTTACCGAAGTCAATGGAAGTTTTAACATTGATTTAAATGGGAGCAAACTTAAGCCAATGCTGAGCACTTTTGATTGAAAGTCCCAGTCTCAAAGTATAACCACACCTCTAATAGAGAACATTAATTCATGGAGTTGCATTCTTTCTTTTTTGTTTCTTTAGAACACGCAAACTTCCAGTGTCTCCCATGGCTGGTATTTTTTTTTATTGCGTATGTGATATTGTGAAATCTAGGGACCAAATTCAGCTCTTTGGCAAGCAAGTATAACTTCCATTGTCTTCATTTGGCCTTGTTGACATTTAAAACAGGTCAAAGAAAGAATGTAAGTTTTGCCTGGAAACAAGAGTCCCATGACACTTTGCAGTTAAGCTAACTTTAAGGAGTGAAATTTTATTAAGCAGTAATCTTTAGCATATTTTGAAATTGCTGCAACAGATATTTTAGTAACATTAAACACAAAAGTGTGCAAGAGGTATAAGAAATATCATTACCCCAACAAAGGAAATAAATAATAACTAACCATAAGGTGTTGAGGTAGTTGGAACATTACAAGGGAATAGGGAACTTAGAAAATAACCTGAGATAAGAAGAATGTACCAAAAGGAATAACTAGATAAGGGTTGGAATGATAAACAATAGAGTAATAAGGATATAATTACCCTAAGAAATCAAGAGAAAGTAAGACCATCTGGAGATTGAACGCAGGCTGTCAGAGAACTACGGGCGTTGGGGAAGGTCTTCTGCAGTAATTGGTAACTATGCCTCTCTCTGTGTGTGCTGTCTTTACTAACTGTTACATCAGTAAATCCAATCAAAGCTGATTTATTGGAGGTTTGTTAATTATTAAACTAATCCAGATTTGAAAGAACCCCTCTCATTAAACATATAGACATAAACATATAATCATAGTTAAAATTTTTATCAATTACTGGTAATCAATTAATAATTGATCAATAACCAGTTATCAATAGCCTGCTTATGCTAGCACTTGGGAAGGACAAATACATGGTTTGAATCCAACAGAATATAATACGCCAAGATTAAAATTATAATGTGGTAACAAACATGAGAATGCCAATGTTAGTGTGTGAATAAACTCATTTTTGAACAATTCAGTTCAGACAAATACCTCCTCCCTAATGATTTATTTGGACCAAATCTGACTCTCTTTTTGTCCCCAGATTGTCCAAATTGGTCTACAGATTGTTTTATGTGCCATTTTTTGAGTGTAAAAAATATTTGCCATTTGAATTGTTTGGTACTTATGGATCACATGATAGGTTTCTGTTCCCTGTTGGACTGAATCCAACTCCAAGAATCAGATTTCCAGTGCAGCTAATGGTGATTATAAATTCAATATTAACTTTGTGTATATTCTGCTATATTAGAGTAATGTTTTTGTTTCTGCAAACGTTCCTGGCAATAAACTCATTTTCTAGAATTCTGACAGAAAGCAAACATAGAAGGGGAATGAATGTTAAAATTAGAACAGAAAATGTTGTTTCTAGTATTCTCTTAGCTCTAAATGTAGCCTCTGGTGTTCCATTAAGAATGTCCACTGTTCTTCAAGAAGATACTTTGTCGTTAGATATGGGACAAATCATAGAACATCAATGGCGCATATCCTCAACTGGTTTAAATTGTTGTAGCTGTGTTGACTTCAAAAAGCTATGACAACTCACACCAGCGGAAGTATTTCTGAATAGAGGGGTATTGGGAAAGTGAGACATTATCCACTATTCATCTTGAATAAGACTTTTCCTAGTTCTTAATGTGCTTCCAGAAATAAAACATAAATCAGTGTTGAATACCATAAAAATATAGCTGCCTCCTAGTACTCAACAGACATTCAAGAAATATTTTTTCTTTGGAAGTGAAAGAAGATAGTGGGCATGTTTCATGTTTCTATGCGTACCTATCTCTGACAATGTATGTACAATAGTATTTTTCCATTGTGAGAAATTTAAATACAGTTGTATGGGTTTTTTTAATTAAAAAAGTTTTAAATGAGTTGAATTCCATCACTTACAGCTGATGCTACTCTCATTTAACAAAGTGTAAATCAGAAGTAATGCCAGTGGAGTTCTGCTGGTATGAGAGGAAAATCATGCCTTCAATTATGCATTAACTTCTGGACCAGATGAGCCAAAGCCTAGGGAAAGGTAGTGATCAAGGAGGAGAAATAAATGGAATTCAGAGACGATTTTGATTTTTTTTAATGGACTCATAGGTGCTGGAACAAGGAACACTGGTGCAACCAAGGGTGCTGGAAAAATTTGTATGGGGGGAAGCTGAGAGCCAGTGAACCAGACTGTAAACCCTGTATATAATGGAAACAATTTCAAGCCACGGGGTGTGGCAGCATCCCCAGCACCCCTAATTCCAGCACCTATGGCCACATCCCCGGCTTGAAGTGGTTTCGATCGTATACAGGGTTTACAGTTTGGTTCGATGGCTCTCAGCACCCCCGCTATACAAATTTTCCAGCATCCCTGAATGAACTCATCGTGTTTTTTGCTATTGCTCTCTGTATGGTTCTCTCTTTCCCTGGATACTATCCAATGCGTGTGTGTGTGTGTGCACGTATGTGTGTTACACATTTTGTATATTTTGCCAAATGCAGTGCCAATACCCTAAGCAGCTTCCACAGGGTGTAAGGTCTCTGTGAGGCTAATGACACTGCAGTGCTAACTTCTCCAAGGGTGAAGAAGGAGGATAGAGAGTGAGTGGAACCATGGCTAGCCACACAAGGGAAAAGAAATTACTCTTTCCAAGGGTGATCAACAGCACTCTCTGAGATGCAGGGATTCAAATACTGTGTCTACTTCAGCAATAATTCTTTCTGGCATTTATGTAGGGCGGTGCACCTGCACATTGTTCCCCAACATCACTGTGCCTTAATGTTTCTATATATAGTCCTTCCTTCAGCTTAAGGGCCTCATCTTGCACCCCATATTGAAGTGCATACCCATTACTCATGCAAATGCTCCCATTGACTTTAAGGAGTACTGATATGAGAATGGGACATAAGATCAGGCCTTGAACTATTACTAATATGGGTGATGATAAATACAAACCCTGGGAATCAACAGTCATCTGTGGTATTATTTGTCCTATCATTGCTTAACATGATGCTGAGTAAAGATTTGTTAATAATCCAAAGAATAATGATTGATACAGGGCATAAGAATACGGAATAGCTGAAGTAAGAATAACTTTGAGTTTTTAATTTACAAAAGGTGAAGGATTTCTCAATAAACAAAAGAATTCGGAACATTTCAAGTGCACTTATATAACTACTTATGCAGTGGTTTCAGCCAAACAAACATTCAGCATAGTTTATTTGCTGCTAATATGCTCAGACAGAAGAGATCTGCTCTCACCTCAACAGCTGGGATAAAGCTTATAGTTAGATTAATTTACTTCATTTTTAAAACAACAACCTGACAATGAAATGACACTCTTGTCTGAAAAACAGAATAAAATGAATCCATTAAAAATAAGCCTTGCTATGCCTGTGTTAGGGATCCACAGTCAGCAAAGAAACTGTGGACGCTTGCTTCATTCATTCATTCCTACATCATCTGTGCTGGCCTTCCTTCCATTTATGGACATATGGGACCAGACATAGCTTCATGTTCCACATTAGTTGGAGGGGTGTAGCCAATGGCAGGAATCCAAGGTCTGTGGGTGGAGGAAGGCGATTGTGTCATTCTTGAATCTGTCTGAAAACCAGAACCACATAAAATGGAATTATAAAACAAACTAAGGAGATTATCACAGATTTAATAGTATTGAAAGACAGAGTACAAAACAAGTAGCATGGCCACAGATGCCTTGAATCTCCTCAGCAGTGTGCCAGCATGTTTAATAATCTTGATTCTTTTCAGAAGTACAGAAGATGAGAATTTTTGCTCATCATAGTGGGAGCAATATTCCTCCTTCTTTTTCATATTATCTAAAATACAGGATATTGCTCAAAAACTGTCCATAAACTACATGATTTCAAAACAGTGTGTATAGATGTATATATAGAGAGACTAAATTAAGGGACACATTTCCAGTTGGCTTGTACCTGTACATTCTGGGAATGCCTCTTTAAATATATGTAAATACCTTAGTTTGTTTCTAAAAAGTAGTCAGCTGTGCACACAAATACTGATTTGTGTGTACAGTTTGGTGTTTACATGTACAATTGCCTGATTTGTGAGTACTAATGCCAATTTGTGTACCCATGTGTGGGTTGACAAATTGAAAATTTTCCTCTAAAAAGTACAGTATCTCCCTCTGATAATTATTTCTGCATAAGAAATCTTCTAGTTATTAAATGAAGAAAAAATGACAAAATGCTTGTTATCTGAGTGTGAATTGCCAGAAGCTGGGAATGGGCAACAGGGGATGGATCACTTGATGATTACCTGTTCTGTTCATTCCCTCTGGGGCACCTGGCATTGGCCACTGTCGGAAGACAGGATACTGGGCTAGATGGACCTTTGGTCTGAGCCAGTACGGCCGTTTTTATGTTCTTAGTTAACAGTAGAATATTAGTTCTGAGATGGTTGCCTAGCACTGTAAAAGTTTATATTTAGTGTTACATCCAGCACTGAATCTCTTTTCTCTTTGACTTTGAATATTTTAAAAATGTCATTGTGGTGTCTTTTTTTAATTAACACTAAAAATATTGTCATGAGCAATGACTCATTTAGGCAATTATTTCTGGTGTGTGTGTGTGTGTGTGTCCTTGTGTGTCCTGGACTATAAAGAATAAAATGAGTATGTTCACTGGGATTTTTAGTTGGGATCCCTGTAATTTGCAATAGTACCAAGATCTGAAGTAATTATGACTCTTACAGTATAGTATTGATGGGATGGTCTTTTTAAAAGAGTTATAGCCTTGAAGATGCTTCTTTCAAGAAACAATCCAGATGAGATTATGAAGCTTTTCCTGTGGAAACATTTTCTAGCCATTTACTCATGAGACTTATAATTCTTTCTTACTAAATGAGGTTGACTAGCAATGAAGCCTGTGAGTACTGTGGTGTTACTATAGCCTAGTCTTACTCAAGCATTTTTGTTTGAATATTTTTTTTAAATTTGAAAAGAAAAACCCACATCCATTTGTGGTGATGTTCTGATGTCAGAAAGGGATAATTTCTAGTGGTTAATTTTGTAACAGAATGAACGGGTTTGGGAACAAAGGTCTGAAATCCCTGTCCCATAGCAGCTAAGCGGATAAAGTAGCCCAAGAGTTTTTATTTTTAAAGTCTCTGGAGAGTACATTTCTTCAGAAGCCAAAAATATGCTAATAGGCAGCACTAAGATTTTTATGCATTCTTCCCTCCCCATGCAACAAGTAATCTGTATAGTTTTATAATTTGTATTTTTGTATTTGCAACCCCATGCTCTGGGTGTCCTTAAGCCTCTGACTTCCAGATGCTGGGACTGGATGACAGGGGTGGATCATTAGATAATTGCCCTGTTCTGTTCATTCCCTCTGAAGCATCTGGTATTGGCCACTGTCAGAAGAGAGGATACTGGGCTAGATGGACTGTTGGTCTGACCCAGTATGGTCATTCTTATGTTCTGAAGTTCTTATGATTAATTATAATTTTGTATTTGATTGTCTTAACAATTTTCTATATTTTAGATCAAATTTCCCCCTCACCTATACTGCTATAAATCCACAGTACTGAATTAATTACATTGTCAATAAGAACAAGATTTTAACTGAATGAGGTTATTTCAAATTTACAGTAGCATACTCAAGAGCAGAGGGCCAGATTGTGACCCTAATTCTGTGCATGGAGGGGAAACTCCACTTGCTGATGTCAAATCTTTCATGCAGATGGGTCCTGCCAATTGCCTCCACAGCACCATCCCATCCCTTCCCAGGACATATTGATGGTTTGCTCTGTATGGGAGAGGGGGTGGGGACTGGGTTGGGTGGGGAACATAAATCATGTCATCTGGCACGGTGGAGATTGAAAAGGTAATATACCCTGGAACCCCAGGGATTCTTCCATGACAAGGAACCTACTTTAAAGGACTGGGGCCGGAGAAGTCCTGGCAGCATGACTCCAATGGAGTGGGCAGGGGAGCTGCCTGGGATATGAGCTGGAGCAGAAGATGGGGCCTCCAGTCAGGTGACACTCAACTCCTGCTGATACTCTGGGCTCCAGACAGGTCTCCTGGGAACTGCAAGATTTTTAAGCAGGCGGCAGAGTCAGTTCCACCCCCAAATCTCATAGAAGAATTTGGATGATCCAGCTTAGAATTTGAACATTTGAGATCAGTAATTAACATGAAATACATAATGGCTTGACATCTGCATCTCTTGCCATATGTTACGATACAAATGCAGAGTAAGCCTAGTACTCAGTGAAATGAAGGAAGCTATAATTTTTCAAGATGTGCCAACATTTTCTTTTGCTACAGGAATATGAGAAATTACTTCTGTTCTTCCAAAGATGGATAAGATTCAATTTTGTGGAGCAGTTTGGACTCCATGCTCACTTGAAAGAGTCCAAAAGACAAGCTGTTTCCAACTTATGCATTATCAGTTCAGGTTTATAGGGAGCTTCATAACAATTTTACAAAGTACTTCCTATGAATTCTATTTTTTGGAACAAGATGTGATTGATCACATATTGTACCAATCATATTTTCATTGAAAAGCTCAATGAAATTTTGTACAATAAAAATGTAGATATCCTCTTCCTTCCTAATGTATGTGTATAATAGCATAGATCAACCGTGTGGATGTGTCCCAGGGAATGACGAAAACTGTCATTAGTACTCTTAGTGATGTTTCTGTGAAGTTTAGTTCATCCTTCTCTTCCTTGGTGATCGCTGTATGATAGGTATAGACACTTTATGTTAACACTATAGATTAAGGCACAGAGAATGACTGGTCAGCTTGGAGCAACTTGATCTGAAGATCTTTCAAGAGATAATATCCTGTTCACTGCATCCAGGTTCTTATGATGTACAACTCTGGTAATTGGCATGTGGTGCTAAATTGATTTACACCAGCTGAGGGACTGGCACAAAATATACAGCAATACAGAGAAGATAAGAAATCAGTCATAAAAAAGTAAAGAAGATAGACTGTATGATGTTGTGGGATGGATAAGAGATGGGAAAAAACGCCTCCTAATGTGTGGCAGTCTGCCAAAGGATGAGAAATGAACAGTAATTAAATGGATACATAGTATAAAAACCTTCTTTCACTATGGAGTCCTATTCTTGGCAGACATTAAATTGGACTGAATTTAGCACTTGTCATATCAATATGGTCTAATGAACTAAAACTGATCTTGAAATAGGTGAATCTAACTTTCTCTAAAAATTGTTTGTCTCAGATTATCAGGACCTTTTCCTTGTTAGCCCTTTGCACTGTACTTGTCATTTAATTATGTAGACTTGGCATCCTCTGCTAAGGAATGTTATCTCTGTCTCCTTCCACAAAAACATTAACCTGGCAGTCCCTGGAGGGCTGCTAAGCAGCATAAGCATGCTTTATCAGTGATATTCTTCAGCTTGTCATGTGAAACACTTCAAGATTTGGATGGAATTTATTAACAAACTGTTACAGAAAATGGTACCAATGTGAGAGGCAGTTTTATGAAGTGTGAGAACTATGTCTGACAGATGGTAAAAGCTGGGGCTTCGATAAGCCTTTTTGGTTTGGGAATTTCAAAAAACAACAGGTCATACTTCTTAATTCTCTACAATACATGACATATCAGAGATAAAAATGGACAGCATTTCCTGCCTCCAATCTCTCCAGAAAAGGAAATGCACACTCATATCACTAAAAATGTGAGAGGCTAAAGGACACTAACAAGGTAGCTGTGGTGCAATTGTGGTAAACGTAAACACAGGAAACTGCTGATACCCAAACAGCAGCTAATTTTTTATTATAAAAGCATTGTGCTCAGGGAAGATAAAAGAATTAACTATTTGAAACACAACAAGATCTAGTTCTGAAAACCTTAGGGTCTCTCTGACATCTCCTTATAAATGTCTAGCCATCAGCTCAAGCGCAAAGTGGGTAAAAACAGAGGTCTTCATCTTCCCCCTGAAGCCTACCCTCCTACTTCTTTTCTCAGTTGCTGTGGCCAATGCCACTATCCTGCTTGTCACTCAGGACTGTATCCTGGCATCGTCTATAACTCAGGTTTTTCTCTAAGTCCACACCTCCAGGCTCTATCTAAAGCTTGCCATTTCTTTCTTAAAATTCTGTTTCTAAGACACGACCTTTCCTATCTATCTACTCAGCTAAAACACTCACCCAGGCCCTTATCTTGTGGCATGATTTACTGCAACATCCTTCTCTCTGGCCTTTACAAATGCAGTCTTGCCCTGTTCATATGCATTCAGAATACTGCTGCAACGATCATTTTCCTGGCCTGTCATTGATCCATGTCACCCCTCTGTTTGCAGCCATCCACTGGCTCTTCCTCGATTTTGTCAAAGGTAAGCTACTTGGTTTACTTTCAAGGCCCTTCATGGCCTATCCCCACCCTACCTATTATCTCTCATTCATCAAGTCTATCCTCTGCATTATAATCTCATTACAAACCAGCCCACAAATTACCATTAGCTAGATCCTGATTGACCAGTTGTGTAGAAAGACCAAGAAGTGACTGGGCAGAGAGACTGAACTACCCTCTTACTCCTAGTGAGTGTTCCATTAAGAGACTTTTCCTGGGCAATCGTAAGCTTGCATGTTGTCGCCTATGCTATGAAAAAAACCTTCAGTTCTGGAGCTGTCAGTCCAGCAGCTATCAAAGAAATGAATTAGTTATAAAAGGGAGAAAAAGAGAATGTTGAAGATAAGTCTTATTATATGCAAACTTAGAGTTTAAAAAATATAATATGAAATGTTGTATTTCAATAAAACACATTTTTCTCTGACTCTCCCAACCCCTCCTTGGCCCTCCACAAAGCAGAGATAAGGGAGACATGGGAGTTTTGGCAGATTCATGGCAGTAGTAGCTGCTGAACAGTCACTTTGCAGTCTGGGCATGATGCTACCTCTCTTCATTCCCCCTTTGCAGTGATCACTAGCATTAACCCAGTGCTTGAGTTGTGTGCTGACTCACAGGATTTGGGCCTTACTGCTTAGTGCTTTGGGATACCTGCAGCTGGAAATGGGGCGAAAAGCCCCAAAATCTATGCTTCTAGCTGTAATTGGATGCATAAATGGCTATATCAGCATTGACTAAGCTGATAAGGTAATTCATGCGACAGAAGTGTTGATATATTCTGAGAGCTACAAAAGGTCAAAGAACAAAAGAGGTTAAAGCCCCATTAAAATCACAGCCTTCCTCTTCATTTTGCTTTGTGCGCTAGTATGTCTAAACTTGAACTTGAAATGCTAGTTTGCAAGTAGATATAATGCTCAAATACGGCTTTTGTCATCTTGTTAGTGTTTGTGTTCTGAAGCAAGAGATCTGAAAGGCAAAGAACAACAGATTAAAGCTCATACAGTGTCAACACCACACTGGGAAACAATTCTTACCTTCCATCATAATGTGAGTGATAATCTGCGTGGCCATGGAGAGCTGACACATTTTTTTATGTTATACTGTTGCCTTAGTGCTAAGGTTTCTTTGATTTTCTGCTGTCAGCGTTACCACCCATTGGTGATATCCTTCAGCTTTCACAATGGCTGCTTTGTCTACTAAGAAAACAAAAGCACTGTTTCAGTGCTTTTTGGTACCCCCACCTTCCACTCATAATTTAGGGCCATATTTTCAGCACAAATGCCCCATTTCTCTGTTTCTTAAAGTATAGTTATAGTCAGGAAAAATAAATCCATTTACTTCCTGTGGATGGGTAAAATTCCACCAAAGTCTGACTAAAAAAGCCTTGTTTGGTGGAACTATGAAGTGTTGGATTAGGAGGAATAACAGAATCCCACCCTACACCCTAAAGGCAGGGAATGGAGAACATACATAGCTTGGTTGTGGCTAGTGGTTCAACCCGGAGGTTAGGTGGATGATGTAAGTCATGATATTGAAAAGTGAAGAATATTATGGCACTAGGGGCTGGCAGGATCCCTTAGCTGTTGCTTTCCAAGCCTTTTAACATGGGATTCCTTCTTGAGGTATGGCATTTTTGCAAAGTATGTGTAATTTTCTTGGGGTTTTAATGGACTCCATTGAATTAAACTTTCAGACAGTCAGTTCTTTTAATGAAGTTTCTTGTTTAGGAGTCACCAAAGTGAAATGTGCTTTCCATTTTCATGTACGGAATTGAATCTGTGATATTCACTGATAAATATAAAGAACAGGAGTACTTGTGGCACCTTAGAGACTAACAAGGGTGCCACAAGTACTTCTGTTCTTTTTGCGGATACAGACTAACACGGCTGCTACTCTGAAACCACTCATAAGTATAGTAGATGAGGTCAATGCCATAGTTATATATTTATTTAAGAACCGGATGAGTGGTTACAAAAAAAGAGTCTATCTGAATAAACTCTGTTAGAATCTGCTGAACTGAAACATCATAGGTTTAAGTATGACACATGCACCCTCACAATGTGATTGCAGCCTGGAAAAGTCCTGCATACTGGGAGACTTTCATTGGCGTGCATGGATAAAGAGAAGCAATGCTTTCTCATACGGCCAGCTCCAGTCTCCTGCTGCCTGCACTCCATCCCTGGAGTGTGGACTTTACTCTACTGGCATTGGAACCAGATTGCGTTTGTCATGGTGTGGCATCACAATTCAGATTTGATCTGCCAAACCTTAGCCCTGATCCTGACCATAAGTGGCAAAATTCCTGCTGACCTAAATGGAGCCTTTTTGTCTCAGTCTAACTCTCTTGATGTTCATCCATCAGTTGTACTTTTGCTGGTTTAAAAAAATACAGGTCTGAGCAATGTTCCTTGTTTGAAGACACATTCCCAGGGTTGGTTTTCTCCATTCTTCTATTTACACAGAAGTATATCTCTGCTCCATTAAAGCACACTTTCAAGTAATATTTTATTTTGAACTGAAATGAAAATTTTCAAATTTTCCCATAAAAATGTTAAAATGTCAAAGGAAAATATTCAAAAGAAATTTTTTTTATTCAGAATTTTTGTGGGGGAAAGCTCTAAGACTAACTATTTGGTCTGTACATCAAAGCAATGGCTAAAATTCAGGGGGAGTGAGTATGTCTTTTTCCTAGTTATGTTATTACAGATAACCACACTTTCAGAGAACAATTAAGATGTCCTTAAAAACAACATAGGTTCCTAATAGTGTCTATATTTGGTAGTTTAAGGATTAAGGTATAGTGTGAAATAATGAAATAACAAGTTTGGTTTCTTTCAGGATACAAATCTGTATAACTTCCATGGTTTGCACTAATGGAGTTGACTTCACATCCTTCCATTGGAGAGACAGCCAAGAATTCCTCCAACCCCACAGAAATAGCAGATCCATGTAGATCTTGTAGGATATGCAAAGGCAAAGGGCCGTCTGCCCAGAGCTTCAATGCCGCTGCACTAGTAACCTACAGCCCCATCCTGTCCCGTGTTCAGGGCTCCTTCACCAGCTATTGCCCCTCAATCCACCTTAGGAAATGATGGATTGTGGGGTTCTGTATTGCCAAATTGAATGTTACTGCTGAATGGATAAGCATTTTTGCATCTGCTGAACCTGATTTTTGCTGAATTTCTGTCCTAACCAGAAAAAGTCAGAAATCTTACAAGAGAGTCTGCTCCCACAGACAGATTTCTAAATCAGTTTTGAAGACTCAGGATGTACAAACAAGATTTGGAAAAGCTTCCTACCTTTTAGATGTAGAACTGAACCTCTGAGAGAATAAGTTTCTGTATCAGGAGTGCTGTCTTTTCTGCTTGTTGATATAGTGCCTAAGTGTAATGGGCACTGCTCTTTGACTGGTGTTTTTGAATGCTACAGTAGTACAAATAATAGTAGTGGAATAGGGACAAGTAAAGAAAAAGTGTGTGTTACGAGATGACAGAGACTATAGGAGTAAACTAAGAAGGAAAGGAGAAATTAGGAAAATCAGAAGAGAAGAATTCAGTCCATAGGCATCTCTAAGCTTGACCAATCCATGAAGGTAAGATTAAGATAATTTAAGCATATTAATAAAGTTACTGTGGCACCTGCTCCTCCCTAAAAGCTGAGAATACATAAATTCTCCTCCTCTGGGGGGAGGTAGGGGAGTTGTCTTGCCCCGGGGTGTGGTTTGATTAAAAGACAGTTTGAGCCTTTCACACTATCTATTTACATATTCCTGCCTAAAACTAATGGCTCTGGTTATCATTAGAACTAAGGTTTCTTTACACTGCTATGGCAGAGCAGAGTAAAGGAGCCTTAAAATTGGTGTAAATATAAATGGTGTCAATGGAGCATAAATGACCCTGAGGCCTGAAAGTCTTCAGGGCACATTTCATGAGCATTGTATATTCCATATATGTGCTGAAATAAGCAATGTCTCTTCTGAAGCATAGTTGATAATAGGGAACTGCTAGATTAGATGTGGTGTTATACATCTCTCAGCTAATTCCTGATGCAAAATCCATCCCTCAGAGAGGTCATGTATATACTGAGGGACTTGGAGAGCATAAACATGAGTGGAGTACAGTCATCATCATCCATACATGTAGTTTTCCACCTGCGGTTGATGTTACAATGGTAATACTCTTTATTTAACAAGTAACCCAAGTATTATTCCACAGATGTTACTAATATAATTTAGAATTATTTTTCATTTTACTTAATTGTTTCAAAACATCCTGTGTGGAAGGATGCTACAGAATGGAAATTGCATATACAGTCAGCACAAAGGGACTTCATCACTTTCTCAGAGGTGGTTCGCCACTCAGAGTAGTGAAAAGCATGTAGTGCTATGATTTTTTGACAGAGGAATACTACCTCTAGTCTGTGGGATTTCACAGCTGGCTTGTCACTTTGCTGAAATATGCCATCAGTTACCAAATGCTACAAACCAAAAGACAAATGTATATGGCTCAGGTATATGGTCATCATTAAAATCTTTATAAATTTACATCTATGTCTGGAAAAAGTGATATGTATCCTAGAGGGAATTTGGCTCTGTATGTTTTCCTTCCTGCTCAAACATATGTCGCCTAAACTGTTTGGCTGCTGCCATTTCAGCCAAAGGTTATTCTTCATTCAGGGCCTGTTCCAAAGCCCACTGAAGTCAATGGAAAGCCTCTGAATGATTTCACTGGGCTTTGGATCAGGCTCCTAATACTGATCACAATTATTTAGTTAATAATTACAGTCAGGTAAAATGATAAAAATGGGACTATAGGAATCTCATTGCAGTTAAGTTGCCAGAATAAGGCACATAGGGAGATTTAAAATAATATATGCAGCAAAATAAGCCTAGATATAATAATAGTATATACGAATGAGAGAACTAGATTTTGAAGAAGAAAGCACAGAGACAATTCCCCCAGCTGAGCTTCTCATACAATATACCAAAATTTAGCAACTTTTATCAGTTCACTTTTTTCACACAGAGAGCAGAAGTGAGCCCCACATGCTTACTGAAGTAGACATGACCATTAGCAGGGCAGCCCACCTCTAGTGCTGAATTACTGTTAATAATAAAATATGTCAATTATTTTGGCTTGACACAATGAAAAGCAAATATCCTGCAGCGAGGGGAGGGGGGGGGGAGAAGGAAAGGGGGAGGGGAAATGACCACGGACCCTTACTTACTGTTTCCTGGTAAAGTCACTTTTGGGGACTGTGGTATAGAGTCTACATGTATTGTTTTCCTAGAGACATGGCAGTCTTATATGCAATACCAAATGACATAAGTTTGAAAAGAACAACAATGAGAAAGGTCAGGTCATTAATATAAGCATTAGGAACATCACCATTTTAGGTCTGCATTATTTGAACTGCATGACATACTGAAATGAGTGTGCTCAGACCCCCTTTCAGCTCTAATATTGTGACACTTGTTCTGTCACATGGTTGAGAAAAGTACACTCCAGCAGTATTGTTGCTATAGCAAAGAGACCTGCTAAAATTTTATTTATAACTTATTATACCAGCTCACTGCACTTAGGACCTTATCCAAAGCCCTTGAAATCACTGGAAAAACTCCCGTTGACTACAACAGGCTTTGGATCAGACTTATAACAAGCTTCAAAGATTTACTGACACCACATTTAAATTAGACAGCTTTAATTTATTTATGAAAGGACTTGCAGTTCATATTTCAAGTGAAGTGAAACACTAATAAATATTCAACAAAGAAAGTTAATCTTCAATCTGACCATTTTTGATAAATGGTGAGCTAAATTCTGGGCGCAGTTACACCCATACAAACTCATTCTTCAGTGGGTTGGATTGAGTAAGTGAAGGCCTAAACTGGCCCAAAATGTTTGAAAGGTAAACATGTGCAAGACTATTAGCTCTTGCCAACAAAAATTTTCCTTTCATCTCCTGCTTTTCTGAAGGCTTTCTTCTTTTGTTATATCTCTTTGGGCACCTGCTTCCCATAGTGTTTTTTTCATTGTAACTAAAAGGGTGGAAAAACGTCTGCATTAGTAGTCGGTGATGCCAAGGCTTCTGCCCAAAGGTCACAGCTGTGCACATTTTGTTTGTCTGATGGGTTTGCTAAGTCATACACCAGATCTAGCCTCTTTCCTGGGACAGTTTCTTGAGGTTTTGATACAGTCATAAACTGTATATAAAATAATAATAATATGGAGATATACTTATCTCATAGAGCTGGAAGGTCATAAAGTCCAGCCCCCTGCCTTCATTAGCAGGACCAAGTACTGATTTGCCCCAGATCCCTAAGTGGCCCCCTTAAGAATTGAACTCTCAACCCTTGGTTTAGCAGGCCAATGCTCAAACCACTGAGCTAGCCCTCCCCTCCACTAAGCTAGCCCTCCCCTCCACTAAGCTAGCCCTCCCCTCCACTAAGCTAGCCCTCCCCTGTAAACTGTAAATTTTTATGCAATTTCTCAAGCACTACTGGAAGATTCACAAAATAAAGAGGTATTAATGAAATTAGAGGATTTTGCAAGGTTAGACCTGAGACAGGTCTGAAACAAAACCTCCAATCTGATCATTCCAAAATCTTAATGTACCTAGATTTCGATCGGAATTTTGCAGATGGTCCCCATCTTCAAAATTGACCAAACTCATATCACTGATCTGAACCCCCCACAAACTTTGAGGTTTTCAAATTCAGGTTTGGATTTGAATCTGGACTTTAACTGGGATCTATATCCAATTATCACATGGTTGTTTCATTAAATTTACTTTTTGCTTTACCTAAGACCTCTCAACCTGCTAAAGCCTAAATGTGAGGCAAAGGGTGTGAAAATAATCCCAAACCACAAAAACAAGTATTTATGGATGGAATTTAAAATGCTGCAGGAGTGGGGGAAGGATGAGTCAGTGGTTAGGGCACTAACCAGGGACTTGGGACACCCAGCTTGTTCCCTGCTCCATTACATGCTTCTAGTGTGACCTTGGACAAGTCACATAGTCTCTCTGTGCCTCAGTTCACCATCTGTAAAATGGGGTTAATAGCACTTCCCTACCTCACAAGGGTTGTCATGAGGATAAATACATTAAAAGTTGTGTGGTGCTGAGATACTATGGCAATGGGGGCATATCAGTAGGTTTCTGCTTTCAGTCTGCCTGTTTCATGATTCATTATTCCCGATGTGAATAAGTTTCAGCAAGTGAGGGGACACATTTGTGTGGTTCTTAGATAACTTTGAGACTAAAATTAATGATATGCTTAGACATGAAGAACATTTGACACATATGCTTTAAAGTTGGTTGTCAAAAATCTCAATCAATTTTGCTCCAAAAGAGGCAGGTAAAATCCAAGAAGTGATAGGCACCATAGAAAACTGAAGACAGGTATGTAGCTCTCACATTAGATTAGACAGGTGTTTTTTAATTCGACCCCTCAGTAATTTGTGTGTCCTTTCTTGGCTAATTTTAAATACTTCCAAGTGAAGGACAGCAATCAACTACAGTAGTAAATATATATTCACTCTCAACTATTATGCAAATTGGAATGAAATCTAATACTGCCAAACATGAGTGTGACAAAATACTTTGAGGAGTGCATTAATGATCTGGATGATGGGATGGATTGCATCCTCAGCAAGTTCATGGATGACATTAAGCTGGAGGGAGAGGTAGATATGCTGGAGGGTAGGGATAGGGTCCAGAGTGACCTAGACAAATTGGAGGATTGGGCCAAAAGAAATCTTATGCGGTTCAACAAGTACAAGTGCAGAGTCCTGCACTTAGGACGGAAGATTCCCATGCACTGCTACAGACTAGGGACCAACTGGCTAAATGGCAGTTCTGCTGAAAAGGACCTGGGGATTACAGTGGATGAGAAGCTGGATATGAGTCAACAGTGTGTCCTTGTTGCCAAGAAGGCTAACGGCATATAGTAGGAACACTGCTATCAGATCGAGGGAAGTGATTATTCCCCTCTATTCGGCATTGGTGAGGCCACATCTGGAGTATTGCGTCCAGTCTTGGGTCCCTGTAGTTAGGGTTACCATTCGTCCGGATTCTCCCGGACATGTCTGGATTTTTTAGTTTAAAAATAGCGTCCGGGGGGAATTTGTAAATGTCCGGATTTCCCCCCCACCCATGCAGAGCGCGGCATGGCTGACAGGGCAGCCAGCTGGATCGAGCCACTCGCACGGGGCTCCGGCAGCCAGAGCCCCTCCTCCACTTCCCCCCTCCTCTCCCCTGCAGCTTCAGATCACTCCCCTCCTCTCTCTCCCCCTCCCTGCATTCGCAGATCGCCGGCCATTCGCATCGGGCCTCCAGCAGTCTGGAGCTCCTCCCCCTGCTCCCCCTCCCCTGCTGCCCAGCGCGCTGCTCAGCAGGACTCTGCAAGGGTGGGAACCGGGCTATGTGCTCCGTGGGGGAGCGTGGCCCCGACACGCTGTTCTGAGCGGCACGGTAAGGGGGCAGGGGATCGGAGAAGGGGCAGGGGGGTTCTGGAGGGGGCAGTCAAGAGACAGGGAGCAGGGGGAGGGTTGGATGGGTCAGGAGTTCGGGGGGGGCTGTTAGGGGGCGGGGGTGTGGATAAGGTTTTGGGCAGTCGGGACAGGTAGGGGGTAGGGTCCTAGGGGGGTAGTTAGGATGGGGGGGGGGTCCCAGGAGGGGGCAGTCAGGGGACAAGGAGCGGGGAGGGGGGTTGGGGATTCTGAAGGGGGTGGGAAGTGGGGGGGCAGGGGCGGGGCTAGGGCGGGGCTCCCACCGTCCTCTTTTTTGATTGTTGAAATATGGTAACCCTACTGTAGTGGAGCGGCTCCCCCACTCCCACGGAAAAAGGGTTAAAGTCAGCCCTGGGAGAAGGTTGTGGCTGAGAGCTGCTAAGCTTGGCTGCTTGGGGAAGCAGCTGCAGCTGGACCACGCCCCAATCAGGCTACAGCTGGCCTGTATAAAAAGGCTGTGAGCCAGCAGACCAGAAGTCTCTCTCCAGGCTTAGAGAGAACAGGGCCTAACTGCCTGCCTGCAGAAAGGGTACTGGAAGTGAAGCAGGGTTGGGGAGAGCTAGAGGAGCAGGGGAGCTCCAAGCTGGCAACTCCCCAAGCTGCAGGGCCTGGTCCAAGGCCCATAGAGGTACTGGGAGGCAAAGGAAGGCAGCAGGTCTGAGCCCCCTTGCCTATGATGAGTGGCTTTTACACTGCAGTCTGCCCCAGGGAGCGGGGGCTGGGTCATGACTGGCAGTAGCCCAGACTGAGGCAAGGTGGGGATTAGAGGTTTGGGGATTTCCCAGAGAGGGGAGACCATAGAGACTGGTGGGGTATTGCCAGGGAGCAGGGGCAGCCCCAGGGTAAAGGGGCACGGGGGTCTGGGAGGGACATGGGGCCAGCTACAAGTGGGACACTGGCCTGCAGAGGGTGCCCAGGCTGGAAAAGAGCTAATTCCCTGAGATGACCAGCAGGAGGTGCTGTGGGGGTGAGTCCTGCACCTTTACAGTCCCCCACTAGAGAAAGGATGTGGATAAATTGGAGAGAATCCAACAGAGGGTAACAAAAATGATTAGAGGGCTGGGGCATCTGACTTATGAGGAGAGGCTGAGGCAACTGAGCTTATTTAGTCTGCAGAAGAGAAGAGTGAGGGGGGATTTGATAGCAGCCTTCAACTACCTGAAGGGGGTTCCAAAAAGGATGCAGCTAGGCTGTTCTCAGTGGTGGCAGATGACAGAACAAGGAACAATGGTCTCAAGTTGCAGTGGGAGAGGTCTAGGTTGGATATTAGGAAAAGCTATTTCACTAGGAGGGTGGTGAAGCACTGGAATGGGTTACCTAGGGAGGTGGTAGAATCTCCATCCCTAGAGGTATTTAAGGCCCAGCTTGACAAAGCCCTAGCTGGGAGTATTTACTTGGGGTGGACCTCTGAGGTCTCTTCCAACCCAAATCTTCTAAGATTCTATAAGTGACCAAATTCCTAAAATACATCCAGATCAACCACTAGAAAATACTGGCCAAATTCATCCCTGCTCTGTGTGTGTGTGTGTGTATATGTCTGGTTTTTTTGCTCCCACTAAAGTCAAGGAAAACTTTGTCACTGATTTTAATGAAACAAAGATCAGGTCTTAACTAAAATTAAATAATGCAGCGGAATTGTTCAATTTCTTAGTAGAAGGGGAATTATTTTGTTAAGGAAAACCTTAGTGAGACCCTTATTCCTAGCAAAAAAAGTGTGACTAAGGGCAGGTCCACACTGGGGCGGGGGATCGATATAGGAAACGCAACTTCAGCTACGAGAATAGCGTAGCTGAAGTCGACGTATCCTATATCGAACTAAATTTACTTACTTCGGGTCCACGCGGTGCAGGCAGGCTCCCCCGTCGACAGCGCTTCCTCCTCTCGGTGAGCAGGAGTTCCGCAGTCGACGGGGGAGCGCTTCTGGGATCGATCTATCGCGTCCAGATGAGACGCGATAAATCGATCCCAGAAGGTCGATCTCTACCCGCCGAATTGGGCGGGTAGTGTGGACCAGCCCTAAGTCATTCTGCTAAACACATCCATTCTACTTCTCTGATTGACTTCATGGAGTGGTGCAGCTTCTGTTTCACAGGCAATTAAAACACTTTTGTGATGCAGTGATCCAAGCCCGGCATCCTCAAAAAGTCTGTCTAAATTGTTCCTCTTGATCTACTTACATAACATGGGATACTGTTAGGAAAACCTGTATATATGTGGGGCAATATTCTGCAATTTTTGCACACTGAAAACTCCCATAGGCCTCCATAGAAATTCTGAATGTGCAATAAATACAAGATCTAGGGTAACTAATAGAACAAGTTTACAGTGCATATCTGTCCTCTGCCTTCCTAAACCATTTTAAATTAGTCTTAGTCTATTGAATTTTTAGAACTAAATTAAATAAAGTTTTGTAACAATTATTTATCTTTTTTCTGGATCAACTCATGCAAAGCTCAGCTGATGAACTTTTCTTTTTGTTTAAAAAAAAAAAAATGCAATTTTTATGGGGTGAGACAAAATTACACCAGAATCTCTTACAGAAAAAGAGACTTCTTTGTGCAAACCCAGCTGTTTGGAGCTGTGCCAGTGCATGTGCTGTAGGAATGAACCTATTTGTCTAAATAACTGTAAGACTTCATTTTCCATTTCTCAAGCTTGCTTAGGACACAGAGCTCTTGTAATGGTGTATGGTGAGTCAAATCAGCAACTGCAAAATGAATCCAATAAAGAACCTCCTTGCAATCTTTGTTCTTGCTTTATCAGAATTGATCAGCAAAGATTCTATTCAACAAACATTATAGGCAGGTGCCCACAATCAACTAAGATTGTGAGATCTTGTAAAAGCAGCGAGAAAACTGTCCAGGGCACTGAACAATTTTGTATAAATACAGGAGATGTATAGTTCTATCATCAGTTATGCTGCATAACAAAAATATCTTCAGTATTAACTAAACAAAAACCTTGTAGAGAAGAAGGATGCGTACACTACCTTTATTATCATCATACCACAGAGGGGACATAGTAATAATAATGAAGGTCAGGATTTACTTGCTCTACTTTTTATGTAGAGGAGGAAGGCCTTATATGCTCTTTGGAGTCTGACAACTAACTAGGGTAAAGCAGAACATCTATATAATACAAACTCCCACTCTGTGGTGTGTGTGTTTGTTTGTTTGTTTGTTTGTTTGTTTTTTAAATGGATCAGCTGTAGCCATTCCATGGTCAATTTTGAAAATGGCAGATATAAGCAAATTTCAACCACTCTAAATTATGCAAAAAGACACTCAAATATTTTATATGCTATGTGTCACCATAAGATAAAGTTTTTCTGGGAAGTTTGGGAAAAATCAGAGAGGAAGATACGGGGTTTCAAAATGTTCCTCATTGTTCAGGTTTTTAAAGTATTCCTGTCATTTTACTCTCATCAGGCACCAAATTTACTGTTTGTTTTGGCTTGCTGAGAAGTGTCTTTTAATTTTAGTTGGGAATACAAGGATATAGAGAGCTGGTTGTATGTATACAGGGCAAAGTTTAAAATATAGATAATATAAATGTGTTCATATAGATAAATATTTATAATATAGTATCACCCTACTCCTGATTCCAGGTTTTCCTCCAGTCCAGGGGGCTGCTGAGATGAGCCAATGGGGTTTGTGTGTATTGTAGATGTGTGGGGAGTGCAGATGGGGAGATTTGAGACTGGGGTGAATTACTGAAGGACTACAAGTGGGAATCCTTTCGCGGGGGGTGTTTGGGGAAATAGAACAGTGGGATGGGAGCCCGGGAGGACTTGGCCTGGGGATAGATGTCTGGGGAGTATATGGATCTGTACTCCCCCATCTTAGAATGGAGGGCTTTGAAGAGAGTGCAAGAGGGAGTTCATGGAAAGGGACAATAAACTGGTGAGTCATGAAAAGAAAGATGAAGGGGGTGCAGGAGGCATGTGAAATGGAGACCAAGATCCAGGTTGGGAGCTGAGTGGGACGATAAAGAGCAATGACAGATTATGTAGACGTGGGAAACTGAATGGATGCCCCAACTGTTCCATTCAAGGCTTTTTATTACGTAGGGGGGGGGGGGGTAAATCTGTAGAATTTTTGTCAGAGTGGGGTATTTTTTATTTTATTTTATTTTATTTTTTGCAAGGGAGAGGCATTAGCTGGACTTCACTGAAATGCATCAGTTCTTTTTTTTTAGTGGAGATATTTTAGTGTGAGTTTAAAAGTGTCTGTCAGTAGCTAAGTGAGACCTGTGACAGATAGAACTGAGCAAGACATGAACTGGTCTGCTTGCAAAGCTGAAAATTCATATTACATGCTGTCATCAAGGCAGTTTGGAACAATGAGCATCCCTCCCCTACATTTTTTTGCCCACAAAATTCTACAGAAGCTATGTGCAGGCACTGAGATTTCAGTGGAGTTGCGCTGTGGTAAAATTGGAGGAACCCAGTGATAAATCAAACCCCCATCTCCAGAGTTGGTGCTTCTTGGAAAGTTGAAAAGCATTGTACAAGATATGCAGAACATTATAAAGCTATGTTCCCTCCTTCCAGTAAAACACCACTTTTAGTGCTGTAATAACCCATCGCACTAAGTACAAGGAAAAAATGTGTATATAAATGATCTTATATTATGTAAATCAAATTTTCATTTCGCCACCTGTAAATAAAATATATAAATACACTCACTTATAGGGCTGGCTGAAAAAAAAATTCATTTAGTAAAATATTTAGCAAGTTCAAAATTTATTTTTGTTCTGCACTGGTATAAAAAGAACATCCTCTTTTTTTGAGAGAGAGAGAGAGAGGGCTCTCTACATTCAAGTCCTTCCTGTGTTTCTTTCTCTCTCAATGATTTTGACCAGAAATTCCACCTTGGACCTAAGAAATCTTCCCAAAGACAGCTTCACTGACATTTCAGTTTTGACAAACTGGCATTTTCTGATGAAAAAACATTTTGTCCAAAAGTTCCCAACCAGCTCTACTCACTTCTAATAATGTATTATTAAAAAGATTAACAGGGCAGAAATAAAATGTATCTAGGTTTGTTTTAGCAATTTATGTAATGGTATGTATAACAGTGGTTTGAGCATTATCCTGCTAAACCCAGGGTTGTGAGTTCAATCCCTAAGGGGGCCACGTAGGGATCTGGGGCAAAATCAGTACTTGGTCCTGCTAGTGAAGGCAGGGGACTGGACTCGATGACCTTCTGGGGTCCCTTCCAGTTCTATGAGATAGGTATATCTCCATATATATATTTTGAATACGTAAGGAACTAGGGTAAAGGGTGGAATCCCCTTAATTCCTGATTGTCTTTAATTTTGGTGATGGTGTTGATGGAAAATATACTTTACCATGATAACCTAAGGTACCCAAGAGTTTTGTTTGGGTATTTGTGTGTGTGTGTGTGTGTGTGTGTGTGTCTCCCTTTCTTTCTCTCTCCCCTTCTCCCTCCAGTAATGCTTTCAAAGATCTTTCCTTTGGTGCAGACCTTAGCATATCATCAGGAGATGTGGGGACAGGGTGTGCAGGGAGGTGCTGCTGTTCTCTTCCCTCTCAGGTCCCTGGTGCTGGCTAGGGCTTCCAGGCAAGATTAGGGTAATGGGGGGACACTGAGTGCCGGTTGGCTGAAGCCTAATGAGAGCGAGTTACCTAGGGTATGATGAGCCAGAGAGAGACTGGCTAGGGATCAGGGTCTAGTTTATAGTTTATAGCTTCCCTTAGCAAAATAAAGAAACACTTATTATGAATAATGCTAATATCTCTATCATTATTAAAAGTAGCCTGTATCTCAGAGCCTATGTATAAGATTTTTCAACCCAACCTGTTAAACCAAACCATTTGTTAAATAAAGGGATGGGAGGGTTGCGGGAGTGGGCAAAGCTAGACTTAAGTTTTGAGGGAGTCAGTTTAAACTGCTAAGGTCTAAACTACTGACAGATTTACTTGTATCTTCCAAAAAAGAATTTGGTGATTCATAGATTCTAGGACTGGAAGGGACCTCGAGAGGTCATCAAGTCCAGTCCCCTGCCCGCATGGCAGGACCAAATACTGTCTAGGCCATCCCTGATAGACATTTATCTAACCTACTCTTAAATATCTCCAGAGATGGAGATTCCACAACCTCCCTAGGCAATTTATTCCAGTGTTTAACCACCCTGACAGTTAGGAACTTTTTCCTAATGTCCAACCTAGACCTCCCTTGCTGCAGTTTAAGCCCATTGCTTCTTGTTCTATACTCAGAGGCTAAGGTGAACAAGTTTTCTCCCTCCTCCTTATGACACACTTTTAGATACCTGAAAACTGCTATCATGTCCCCTCTCAGTCTTCTCTTTTCCAAACTAAACAAACCCAATTCTTTCAGCCTTCCTTCATAGGTCATGTTCTCAAGACCTTTAATCATTCTTGTTGCTCTTCTCTGGACCCTTTCCAATTTCTTGAAATGCGGTGCCCAGAACTGGACACAATACTCCAGCTGAGGCCTAATCAGAGCAGAGTAGAGCGGAAGAATGACTTCTCGTGTCTTGCTCACAACACACCTGTTAATACATCCCAGAATCATGTTTGCTTTTTTTACAACAGCATCACACTGTTGACTCATATTTAGCTTGTGGTCCACTATAACCCCTAGATCCCTTTCTGCCGTACTCCTTCCTAGACAGTCTCTTCCCATTCTGTATGTGTGAAACTGATTTTTTCTTCCTAAGTGGAGCACTTTGCATTTGTCTTTGTTAAACTTCATCCTGTTTACCTCAGACCATTTCTCCAATTTGTCCAGATCATTTTGAATTATGACCCTGTCCTCCAAAGCAGTTGCAATCCCTCCCAGTTTGGTATCATCCGCAAACTTAATAAGCGTACTTTCTATGCCAATATCTAAGTCGTTAATGAAGATATTGAACAGAGCCGGTCCCAAAACAGACCCCTGCGGAACCCCACTCGTTATGCCTTTCCAGCAGGATTGGGAACCATTAACAACAACTCTCTGAGTACGGTTATCCAGCCAGTTATGCACCCACCTTATAGTAGCCCCATCTAAATTGTATTTGCCTAGTTTGTCGATAAGATATACGACATTATTTGATGTGATGATAAACATTATTTGTGTACATAATAAAAGGAATTTAATCATCATAATAGCAAACCACAATATCCTTAACAATGAAACTATTTACCAGTTCCTACATAATATAATAAATCTCAACAGAACTTACTCTTTTTAGTTTAATATTTTTATAAGAGAGAATCTATGGGGTGAAATTCAGACTCCACTGAAGTCAATAGTCTTTTTGCTATAGAGCTCAGTGGGGCCAGGATTTCACCCATGTTAATAATATAGAGGGGTACTTATAACTATAATTATACATTATATAATAGAAAAAAATAATTTAATTCTATTCAACAGTGCAGCATATTGAAAAAGCGATTAATAACTGGATTCAGTATCCTACCATATTAGCAAGGATTAGACCAGGGGTAGGCAACCTTTCAGAAGTGGTGTGCCGAGTCTTCATTTATTCACTTTAATTTAAGGTTTTGTGTGCCGGTAATACATGTTAACATTTTTTAGAAGGTCTCTCTCTATAAGTCTATATTATATAACTAAACTATTGTTGTATGTAAAGTAAACAAGGTTTTCAAAATGTTTAAGAAGCTTCATTTAAAATTACATTAAAATGCTGATCTTATGCCGCCAGCCTGCTCAGCTCGCTGCCAGCCTGTGGTTCTGTTCACCTAGGCCGGCAGCGGGCTGAGCGGGGCCTGTGGCTGGGACACCGGCTGGCAAGGGGCTGGCAGCAGGGACCCCAGACCTGGGGGGGGTTCAGGGGTCAGGGCAGAGGGTGCAGGGCAGAAGGCTGGGTGTGTGTGGGGGGGTTCAGAGGTCAGGGCAGAGAGATGTGGGGGGTTCAGGGCAGAAGGCTGGGGGTGTGGGGGGATTCAGGGGCCAGGGCAGAAGGCTGGTGGGTGTGGGGGTGCAGGGCAGAAGGCTGTGTGTGTGGGGGGTTCAGGGGTCAGGGCAGAGGGCTGGGTGTGTGGGGGGGTACAGGGCAGAAGGTGGGTGTTGGGGGCAACTCGAGGTCAGGGCAGAGGGCTGGGGGTGTGTGGAGGTGCAGGGCAGAAGCCTGGGTGTTGGGGGTGACTCGAGGTCAGGGCAGAGGGCTGGGGTGTGTGTGGAGGTGCAGGGCAGAAGGCTGGGTGTGGGGGGGGGGGTTCAGCGCAGAGGGCTGAGGGGTGTGTGGAGGTGCAGGGCAGAAGGCTGGGTGTTGGGGGGGAGGTCAGAGCAGAGGGCTGGGGTGTGTGTGGAGGTGCAAGGCAGAAGGCTGGGTGTTGGGGGCGACTCGAGGTCAGGGCAGAGGGCTGGGGTGTGTGTGGGGAGTGCAGGGTAGAAGGCTGGGTGTTGGAGGGAGGTCAGGGCAGAGGGCTGGGAGGGGTGTGGGGGTGCAGGGCAGACGGCTGGGTGTGTTGGGGTGGGGGGTTCAGGGCAGAAGGCTGGGGGTATGGGGGGTGTAGGGCAGAGGGATGGGTGTGTGGTGGGGTGGGGGGTTCAGGGCAGAGGTGTGGGGAGTGCAGGGCAGAAGGCTGGGGTGCTCGGCTCGTGGGGGTGCTCCCAGCCCCCTGCCCTGAGCGGCTCATGGCAGGGGGCTGGGAGGGATATGCCCTGTTCCACCCCCTTCCCCCAGGCTCTGTCCCTACCTCTCTCTGCCTGCTGTACGGAGCAGCAAGCATGCTGCCGCTCGGCTCGGCTCGGCTCCCCCTCCCCCTCGCAAGGGCCATCGCTGGTGGAGAGGGGGAGGGGCCGGAACGCACCATGCTGTGGGAAGAAGTGGGGGAGGAGGGAAGCTTGGCTGCCGCAGGACCGAGCTTCTGCCTCCTGCCTCCACGGGGGGGGGGGAGGGGCGGGGGGCCGGGACCCCCCCCCACTGCTCTCCCCTGCGGAGGCAGGAGGCAGAAGCTTGGTCCTCTGGCAGCCAAGCTTCCCTCCTCCCCCGCTTCTTCCCCCAGCTTGGCACTTTCTGGCCCCTCCGCCCCTCCTCCTTCTCCTCTCACCGGGCAGGCAGCATGCCACTCAAAATCGGCTCGCGTGCCGTGTTTGGCACGTGTGCCGTATGTTGCCGACCCCTGGATTAGACCATCTAGTGGTAAATCTTCACACTGTGCGATAGAATGAACTTGGTGATATTTTTTTCCTCTAAGGAAAAGTTAGAAATGTTTTTCCAGTGGAAAAGCGAGCTAACCTTTTCGGTAGTATGTAATTTCCTTGGTACAGTTACACAATTATGTATACTGTGAAGAGAGCACAAGTGCCAATTTGTGCTTTGTTTTTCTAAGTATAACCATGCAAATGGAAGAAGCTAAAACAGAAAACACCCACAAGGGCACACAGAGTCCATTCTATGATGTATGTGTGCTGTGTATTAAAAGTTGGATGTAATGGAAAAAGAGAAGTTGAGTAATCCACGTGGTTAATCTATATTAATTCTTTAGAAAAAGGCCCTATATGTTCGTGCTAGAAAATTTGTTTGCTAGAGTACTCAGAGATAGAGAATGCTGAAGTGGCACAAACACAATTCACTTTAAAAAAGGGAAAAGCACTGTATTAATTTGCAGTTTTCCCTCTGAATTTACACCAGTGTAACTGAGGACACAATTTGTGTTTTATTAGTCCAAACTATACAAATGGTTGCTTTCCTGACAAATAAAACATCCCGGGACATGCCTGTTAAACTTGATTGCCAGAAGTGCAATTATGTCAAAAACAAACTGTAAAATTTAGATTTGCAGGGTAACAAATCTGATAAATCATCATTAAAATATAATTTCTATAGAGCAATGTGGTCTGGGAAGAATTTGGCAATAATACAATTGCAACATTGTTTGAAACTGGGGAGTATTTTTTAAATTAACTTATTCTGACAATGGCTTGATACATATTACCCTTAATGTGTGTGTAGGAGGATTTGCAAATGCAGTCAACAACATCCATGTGGCGTAGTCTTGACTAGAGCCAGAGAAGTAATAAAAAAAATAGTCTTTGGATTCAGAATATATAATGGCATTCACCAAATCAATTATTGTTGCATGTTTTAACATTTGACACATGTTAACTGGCCAGATCTTGTCTTGACTCTTGATGAAGGTCATGTGTTTTGGCAAGCAACTACAGTACTGTATCTTCTGAGAATAAAAGTAACCTTTACCTAATGATGGTATTGATTTTGTGTTTTCATATGTACTGTGCCAAATTCATGGGCCATATCTCCTATATATTTTTATCTTTTTTAGTGGAGGTGATAGTGTTAATATTCAGTATGAGTGTCTAATCCTTTTTTTGAATAACATTAAGCTGTTTGCCTCAATTTCATGGCTGTGAGTTTCCCAGGTTAACTATATGCTGTGTAATGGCCTAGTCCTCTACACACTTTAAAATCAAGTTATTCAGGGGTTCACATTTTTCACCTGCTTAAATATTTTCAGGGTCAGGCCCTATAAAGCATTACTTTTAACCATTTTTAAATATGTTGTCTTTTAACTTAATTTAGAGTTTCCTTATTCTTGTATTATGTGAAAGGGTAAATAGCAACTGACCTTCACGACACCACCCATTATCTCAGATATGCTTCTTCTATAATGTCCCAGTCCCTTTGTCTTCTTCACCCAAAACTAAAGTTCTAACGGTTTCAATTCCTCTTTCTATGAAGTCCATTCTTGTTGCCCTTCCCTGGACCTTTTCTATTTCTACTAATTGTTTTGTGGGTGGGATGACCATACCAGCCATGCTGCCCATATTAGGTGAGGAGAGAGTCTGGGAGCTTTGTGGAGGAGCTGCAGATGGCTGGAAGTGTGCAGAGTTGCTAGTGTATTTTCACAGAGATCTCCAGTCCATGTGTGGGTATCGCACCCTATACCTGCTGTGAACCACTGCTGGGACTGCACATTCAAGAAGATGATGCAGTTAGAACTGTGTTTCATCAGAAGCTGAGTGTTTTCAGATGTGAGTACTCTCTTTTCACTTGCTTTTACCCAGAAGAGGAAGGTATGACCCACTGATTTTAATGGAAGTTAAGGGCAACAGGAGATCCCAATATCATGAGGTACAGTGCAGGGAGGAGAGGAACCTCCATGGGGCTTCTCCTCCATACAAGTGGTCAGGGAGTAGGTGCGCAAGGATGAGAAGTATGTGTAGCCTTGTCTCCACTCGCCCAATGCATGGGCCACATGGCTGAGCTGGCAAAGAGAGGGAAATATTAATATTGTGCACCAAATAAAGTCTGGCGCAGATTACATCTCCCTTAGGGCCAGTAGGAAACCAGAGACCAAATTATGAACAGTCTGGCCCTGGGAACAACTCCATGCTACCACTTAATTGGGGATTGTGGTAGCTCCACAATTAAGGCCTTGGCTAATAATAAAAGTACCATACAATATACCAAAAATCAGGAGTGTAAAATATAATTGCATAAGGCTGTTATTAGGTATATAACTGTAGCGGGGTGATCACCCACTCCAGCCCTGAAGAGTTACAGCCAGCCCTGGGAGAGGGCTGGGGCTGCAAGCCAAAGATTAGGCTGATGGGGAAGGCAGCCACAGCTGGCCCTATAAAAGGCTGTGGGCCAGGAGCTCAGGCAGTCTCTCTCTAGAGAGGGCTGGGGAAAGGCCAGAGGTGCTGGGGAGTACCGGCCTGGAAACCCCCCAGGCTGTAGGCCTTGCTAAAGGCCAGAAAGGGTACTGGGGTTGCAGAGGTGCAGCCCAGGGTAGGAAAAGGCAGCAGGTCCAACCCCCCCCCCCCTTGCTGATGATGAGTGGTTGATAGACAGCAGTCTACCCCAGTGAGTGGGGGCTAGATGGTGACTGGCAGTAGCCACTGAGGCGAGGTTGGGATAGAGGGTTGGGGGTTCCCCTGGGTGGGAAGACCCAGAGAGTGGGTGGTACTGCCAGGGCAGCACCCAAGGTAAAGGGGCACCAAGGTCCAGGAGGGACATGGGGGCCTGAGGCATGTGGGATACTGGCTGGCAGAGGGCGCTCCAAGGCTGGAAAAGCTAATTCCCAGGATGACCAGCAGGAGGCGCTGCGCCAGTGAGTGGGTGCGTCGCTACAATAACATATCTACATGCATGCAGCTTCCAATTGTGGCACATGAAGAGAAACAAAACAATATATCAATCAATCCTCTACTAACACAGTTTTTCTGTCTTTTTATACCATGTGAAACAAACAACAATAATGACCAAGGAAGAAGAGGACAGAAATGTTGATGTCTGGAAGGTACAGCTGGGCTATGGTGGGAAGTATCATTTTGATGCTGCTAAGGCTATTTCCCAACTAAGTTCCCCATAAAATTACAGCTGTGAGCAGGTGGCAGTGATCAGCCCTTCTCTGGCTAAGTGTGTATGTACAGCATGGGGACTGGCCTCTCATAGGATATGCTGTGTTTTTTCATGTTCAGATGAAAACCTAGTTTTATGATGGCAGACAAACATAAAAAAAGAACTTCACAATAAGACAGTAAAGTGTTTTATTCCAAAGCCTCTGGTGTTTTGGTTTCATTTCATTTACACAATGTACTGTATGACTGAATAAATCTTTAGAAAAGAGGCCAGAGGAGGTAACTTCATTTTTCTCCTGTGTAAGGGGTTGAGTGGAGGGTGAAGAGGGTTTATAGTAACTGGAAAAAGTACAAGTCTTTTTCCTACTGCTTTTTTCCATGGAGAATTGATTTGATTCTTCTCCAAACATTTCCTGTACTTACAGAAAGGAAATGTTTGTTCCTTATTTCTAATTTATAGAAACACTGTAGTGGCTTGCTCACAAGGATGGAAAATGTAAGGAAATTAAGACTAATTAATTCCTTTATGATCAGAATTTGTTCATACTGGAAAGCTACCCTGGTATAATATATAGCACACTGGAAAATCCCATTCCACTTAGCCAAGTTGGGGTGGGGGGAAGCTTTCCTAAAAAGAAGCCTAATTTTGAGCAAACAGAATACATTAAATTAAAAAATGGACTATAGAGAAGTTAATTTACTAAAGTATTGGGAGACTAGTTTATACTGTACTCAGCTCATAGGATTTATTAGCATACTGATGGCTCCCTCTCATTGGCACAAATTCACTGTTGGGTAAGCAGGTGCTATATTCCTTTGAAGTCCATGAAGTTATAGCTGTCGGCATCAGCAGTGATTCTGGCATGCTGAGAGGGGAGTATGCCAATATTAATAATTTAATTGCTTGAATTAACTGTCTTTATTGTGATTTGATTAAAGTGTGCATCCAAATGACAATTTAAGATGTCTCAGCAGAAAACTTAAAATGTTATCTGGGTAACTTTTGTCAGTGATCGCTTTATTCACTACATTTTTTTTTTTAATGGAGATATCCTATCTCCTAGAACTGGAAGGGACGTTGAAGGTTGTTGAGTCCAGCCCCCTGCCTTTACTAGCAGGACCAAGTACTGATTTCATCCCAGATCCTTAAGTGGCCCCCTCAAGGATTGAATTTACAACTCTGGGTTTAGCAGGCTAATGCTCAAACCAGTGAGCTATCCCTGCCCCCCCCCCCACTATGAGATTCTTGATACCATAGCTACTGCATGTGCAAAAAGCAACCCAGGAAATCTAAGATCTTGGGAATGTTTTACCAGTTATATCAATACAGTTATACAGGCAAAAACCCTTCCCAAGTGACATAAGCTAAACCAAAAAAAGGTGAGTTTATACCGGAATTAGAGAGGGTTATGCTGGTATAACTATATTGGTTATACTGAAAAACATAGACAAGGCCAGAGGTTACTGTTTACTTTAATGTTCCATTTGTCCAGACACTGTTGACATTAAAAAACAGAGGCGGGGAGAAACATTGACATTAGTTGCAACATGATGAAAAAGCAGCTGCTGTTATTTATGTTTAATCTATTAACATGATTTAGAGTTATTGTTTGGGAACCTCTCTATTTAAGTAATGAAAAACTTGGCTTGGGTAGCCAGTTCTCTCCCTGTTTTAATTAAAAGCTGTCAAAGCTTACCTAAAAACCTCCATTTAAAATAATTTCCAGTACTTTATAGAGTGCTCACTTCAGTCTTGATTATGTTTTGCAATCCTGTTGCTGGGTTGGAGAGCAATGTCAAGTCTAAATATACCATTCTCCTTTTGCTTCTTTCCCAGCTGCATTTTCCCACTCTCTGGGTCCACTTTGAACCAGAAGACACAATAAACAAGAACTCTAATCTACTCCCTCCTTATTTCCTCCTGCCAATATTCATTTGGAAAGATGATGCCTAAAATAAAAATCTTCCTTTCTGTCTCTCATCCCCATGCTAGCTGCTGACCTTACTGAACATCCAATTTCACTTTATACTATGTTAGAGTCACAGTAATGATTCAAGCCAACCTAGAAAAAGTTACAATTACTATTTGTACAAAACTGATCTTGATGGAGGAGCAGTTGTGTTATGAGCACTGGAACTTTGTTCTTTTTGCATTTTTTTTTGAACAGACTAAGCCATGTAACACCAGATACAGCTCCTTTTCCATTTTAATAGGTGCTTTGTAAATTGTAGGTAAAATGCAGTAACATTCTTAAGATTCTTTTTAATTGATGTCTAGCTTGTCTAGTAAATGATGTCTAGCTTGCCTGAATTTTGCACTCTCATAGATCCTGATGCAAATAAGGAAGATAGCATGTATGAATACTAATGCCTTTATAGTGCTTTGATATTAAATAATTTCATTGTAATCCTTAATATTGCAGTTTTATTTAACATGTTCATTATTGATGTGGATGAGCATCAAAAATAACACTAATTAAAGTTTAAAATGACACTAAATTGGGAGGAAACAAATACCTGTGGGGACAAGGAAGAAATACAAAAGGACCTAGACAGGCTAGAAACATGGCTGGGACATAAAAAAATGCTTCCGTGTGGAAAAAATGCAGACCAATGGATTTAGAAAAAATAATCTGAAGCACAGAGGGTCAAATCCTGCTCCGTGAAAGTCAAAGGGAGTGTTGCCATTGACTTCAATGGAGCCAGGATTTCCTCCATTCATTCAATGGGTGGGAAAATATATCAATCAGTAATGCTGAAATAGACCTAACTGTGATGGAGGACACCACATTACACATACATTTGTAATATGATCTGGCTTCTGAAAAAGGCCAACATGAATTTTTTTGGATGTAAATGTAAATGCATCGTGTCATGAAAACAGTAGGTAATTATCTCGCTCTTTATGAATCTGATTCAACTATACCTTGAATATTGCATTGAGTTCTGTACATTTTATTAGCTTAGAGATATAGACAAACTGAAAAGAATTCAGAGAAAACCAGCAAAACTGATTAATGGGCTGGAGGGATTGGGTTATGAAGATTAAAAGAGCTAAATAATATGTATTACTTGGCTAAGTGCTGTTTAAGTGTGGGATTAAGGGAGCTATAACTATCTGCAAACATCTGAAGGTTGTAAAACATGAAAGGAGAAGAATACATTATTTCATATGGAATATGGGGCTATAAATAGGAGAAAACTAAGAACTAGGATGAAACTAAGAGGGGGGAATTAAACTGAATATTGGGATACATTTCACGGTTAGAAAATGTAATAGGCTATAGAAAAGTTTCCCAAGGAAAGTGGTAGACCCCAGTACTTGGCACAATAAAACTAAGCTGCACAATACACTAAAACATGAAGGGAACAATCTTTTATTGGTAGATGGATGGTGTCATGTTTCCAGGGCTAACTGCACCTCTGTCCCCTTCCTGGTCTCGCTGAGTGCACCACCTCAGGTGTCAGGCCTTGTGCTTTTACCTATCCTGGAGTGGAATTTTGCAATACTCTGACTCGTAGCCCCTGCTCTGGGTGATATTACCCTCAATATCCACCATTCTTACCAATCAGATGTGGCTGAGTTTGGGCGTGTGTAGTTCTTCCCTTCAGGAATCTGTGACCAGTGGAATACAGTGACAAAGCAGCTTTCTGAAAACCAAGATGTTGTTTGTTTTGGCATAGGAACAAAGCATTTAGAGAAAAATGATTTTACAATGAGCATTTTACATGCATGTCTGTTGTACCTAAAGTTTTGCCATCCCCTGATGGTAACCTAGGTAGGGCTAAGTTCTTCATATGCCTCCATTCTAGTTCCTATGCCTCAGCGTGCTTTTTCCAAACAATTATTGCCCTCTTTTAATCAGAGTTCTTTTGATCTCCTGTGTTTGTTGGCCTTTTCCTATCCTGATTCAAACCAGTTTTGTAGGTTGACTGGAGACAACCTACAGAAACGGATAGTTCTGGCATTATTCCTTAACCCTTAAGTGTTTGCAGAGAGGTGGCTATCTTGAGCCATTCTTCTCCTTCCTGCTGGTTTTTTTTTCCAGACAAATATGAGTTAAACAAATATAGTCATATGGAAAATACACCAATAATAGGGCAACATACAGTGTTCATAAATGATCACAGGGCAGCTCGAACTCCACCACAGGTGGGATGAATGATCCTAGTATTAGCTGTCACTAGCTGCTATTATTCTAGAATAAAGATACAGTGGTTTAAAACATCAATTTTACCAGTACATTTGCATGTTGCAGGATTGCTCCAAGACATACTAACACCAAAAGATAAAACATGATGATCAGGAAAATGAAGAAACAAACATTATTCTTTCACATACACCTCACCCACCAACGGGCAGTGACCTATATTTTATTTTTGGTATGCTATGTTGTTTCCTCAAAGAAAATATGGGCGTGGGGTAGAATGGCAGGTGACAAGAATAGGGGGACTGATAGCTGAAGGAATTAGGTATTAGTGAATACAAATCACGTCTTAAAAAACAGCAAATCTCTGTTTGAACTGTGCAGAGCTGTTTGGAGTGCTTGACTATGTGTTTCCTTTGATAAAAGTGAAAAGGACAGAGCTGAACACAGAAATAGTTAAATTACATTTTGATACAGACCTTTCTAATAAGTGAAAGGTGTTGCCTTCTTTCCAGTGATTGGGCAGGCTTGAAATCCCTGCTAAGCCACAAGAAATTGACAGTTAACTCAGAAACAACTGTGCTATTGTTCATAGGGCTCCCTTATGACAGTGGAAAGGTTTAGATTTTTAAATCTTTATGGGGCAGAAAATGAGAATCTCACAACATGTCACAGCCCTAAAAAAGATGAATAAAGGATGAGATCTTGGTGATAAATGTAATGGGAATAGTTTGTCACTAACTGGCAGTGGCTGCTACTCCTCCAGAATTTGGGTCACACAGCATCCTGCAAACCTCCCTGTAAATCCAGTCTGGCTTATGTGCAAATCACAAGCCATACATTCATAACGGTTTGCACATTTGTGAACACAAAATCCTATATTTGTGTTTTCATGAGCACAACCTTCGGTTTGTTGCAAGCTAATAGGCTTTGATAACTCCCACTGCTTCAGCCTGGTGCCATCACTTTCAATAGCTGTGATGTCAAGATGGTAGAAAGCAAAGAAAAAGCCAGTCCTACAAATTTTGAGATAATAAGTAATTGCTTGGGTGGATTCCAATTCCCATACACATGCAGTCTTCCTCTGACTCAGTCAACCCTTCCACCCACCTTTCTCAACCTAAAACAATCATTTACACACTCTACCCCCACTTTCTCCTCTCCAGAGATCAAGTGGCCTGGTCAATCTATTTTGAAGAACTTCCAAAACTATCATAACTCCCCTCCATTCATCAGAACCCTTGGTTTGTGAATGTAGCAGTGTCACTATAGTTAAAGTTGTAACTAGGTTATCATTATTAGGCTGATTTTTGGCACACCCTCTACATTCTTTTAAACTGAGTCTATGTACTTTGAACTTTGCATGTGTGGTCTATGCCTAAGGGATAATTTTTGGCTTAATCTGAGGTGAATCATAGAACTATTACTGAGTAAATAGCCTTAAGGTGCATTTCACTTTTTGAAAAAAATATACTTATCGATTGTATATCTCATATAAATGGATTAGCCTAGAAACGTCAAATTTGCTTAACTCAAAAGCCCTTGAAGAGCTCTAGTGCAAAGATTTTTGAGACGTTGAGATACTTATTTTTGAATTTATTCACCTTGGTAATAGGAATGAATAAATACTCTGACTGCTAGAATTTTATACAGTTGGCATATGTGTATAGATTTTAACATACATACACACTATATATGGCTTGTGATGTCTTCAATATGCTGATGACAGCCAGTTGTATGTTTCTCTCTCTTTTGATACAGGCAGTAAAACTGAGTTCCTTTCCCAGAGTCTGGTGAAGATTGGTGCATGAGAAACAGTGAAGTAACTGAGGCTCAACCCAGGAAAGACAGGGCTGATACTGGTCGGTTGGGGGAAGCAACTGTGAGCTAGGGCAAAGATTATGTCTACTCCACCAATTGATGGTGTATTTCCACCATGTGTTATGCATGTTCACACCTAGAACTCTGATTAGATGTCCAATTATCACTGGATGATTATCTTCCATCAGTAAGGGTAAACCCCTCCTGCTGTCATAGGTAGTATCTACACTGAAGAGGTACAGCGCTTAGGGTAGGAATACTCTAAATTACAAATGTGGTAGGTCTACCATAAATCCATTAATTTCAAGGGAATTACTCCAGATTTACACAAACTGTATTGTAGACTGTCCCATCATCACATTTTGCATTGATGAAATCTGCTATTGCAGAATGGAGAGTAGTGTGTTAGGTGGCGTCAGGTGGCTGTGGTGAGGAGGATTTTTTATGCTAACAAATATTTTTAGAGCAACCCATTACTCTGAATCTAATATTATTCTTACCATGTGATTCCTATTCTTCTTATACACTTTACCATCAATTAGCTATATCTGTTATCATTGTCATGAAGCTACTGTTGGTTAGTCTCCAAGAACAGCAGCATGAATATCTTTTGATGGTACTTTGGAGAAATGATTTGGGAATGCTAATTTCAGTTTGAGAACAAGTCTGGCTGTTGCTCTTGGGGGTTTTCTGAGGACACAAAGTTGGGACCAGTGAGATAAAAATTTATGATGCTTTCAGAAGGAGATTGGATGTCACTCATCACTGACTTTTTCTAGCTAAAATAATAGGAAGTGTATTTATATATAAAGTGCACTGGGTGCAATGTATGAAGTGAATGATTTATACACAAAACAGACATTAGGTTATACTCTATATCTCTTCACTTCTGGAAGTTACAGAAAAAAAAATGGGTCAAATTTTGCCCTTACGCCTGTTTAAACCTCACTGACTACAATGGGTAGCAATAGATTTGTATGGGTTTAAGTGAAGGTAGAATTTAGCACAATATTAAAGAGTCTCTCTCTTTCTCTCCCTCTCTCGCTGATTAGCTAGCAAACAGTGACTTGTTATATAGAAGGAAAGTACAGATACTTCACTCATTACACTAGTTAGAGCCAATAGTATTTTTTCTTATTTTCTATTTTAACATGTTTCTTTATTTCATTTTGTCACTATCTATGTGTTAATAGACAATTTTGGGACCTGATTTTCTACCACCTAGCATTTTTTGTAGACATTTTTTCTCTGTAAAAATAATTTTTGGGGCTAGAAAAACACAACTACATTTGCAAATTGTGAGCACAAATGTCAGTGTCAGCCTTAATTAGGGTGAAAATGAAAGTTTTCAAACCTGTAGCATGAGTTGCACCATCACTTGAAAGTAAAGATCAAAGAAACAACATCTGCCAGTCCGCTCTGATCTCCACTCTCTGACTTTCTCATTCCTTTGAGTGTGCCCATCAGATTACTTGTGTTGCTGCTTTTGATTTTTTGTTTAACATTTGTCTGTACAAATGCTAAATTCTTTGATCTATTTTTATTGAGTCAATGAGAATCTTTAGAATCTCTATCAAGCTTGGTAAATAAAGTGATTTTTTTTCTTCCATGTTTTGTTGCCTCCTTGCAGCTCTCAGCTAAAGGCAGGAGCCCTTAGAATATCATTGAAAAGGAACTCAAATGCTGAACTCCATTATTTTAGAAGGCATTGCACAAATGGCTTTGTTTTTAAAAGATGATATCATCCTGACATATTGCTCCTCGTTGTTGCAGCTAGTGTTGTGACTTAAGTGCAGTGGAATGTAAAACCAGCCCAGTTTAAATGTTTTTCATTTTTTAGCTCCTGAGCATGGTTTTGAAGGTATTTGAACTGAAAACATATTTCTTAAATTAAATCCTTGAGGGAAAATTAATCTCTGAGGTAGTTCTTGGATTTGATAGTCTGCTCTCCCTGCATGTTTGGATTGTGCTTGTTGATTAAGTGTGTGGCCTATAAACAGGAAAAGTTGAGGATTCAAAGTCATGATGTACAGTGTGGACCTGAAGATAATTTTGGCCTTCATCTTTCATTTCCTTTTCCAGCTGGATGTGAGGAAAGGACAATATTGTTTTAAGTGTAGTCTTTTGCTACTTCTTCCTTCCTGAACCTAAGTTGGTGATTGGACCTTTTCATGCCCTAGCTGGTCAATTTATGAGAAAAGTCTAACTACCTCTGAAGACATTGACTTTGTGAAGGCTCATTGCAAGGTAGGTTGAGGGTACTTGTAGAGGACTAATATTATTCCCTATAGCCGACTTTCAGAGACCTGTGGAGGTAGGCTTGAACTCATGGCATGGGAGAATGAAATCACATGATCTTTTTATTAATCGATTCTACAGACGTTGGTCTCCCTGCAGCCTTGTTCCTAGATTGCAAATCACAACAGATGATTAGTATGACTTAAACCTCTTCAATTACATTAAAACATGGTATTCAGCATAACTATCTCTACTGCATTTAATTGAATCACACTGTTAAGGATTAATGTGGGAAATATTCTCCTCAATTCTGTGGAAAATTCTGCTGCAGGTGCTACATTTAATGACATGTCCTATAATGCAGTTCTGGCAGTTTATTCTAATCAGAATGATATTCCAATGTAATGCTGAATTTGCTAGATCATTGGCCTTTGACTTGTAACTTAATTCCCTACAGGACTTGTTATTTTCCCACATCAATTCACTTCTAAACCTACCCTGATGGGTGGGGATCTTGAGTACTGTTTCCATGACAGTGCTACCTGTGATCTTTGGCATCATTACACAATACTAATTCATGTATAAAAATGAACTGAGTTTAAAGAAAAAGCTGTAGAAATTATTAGGACTTAACTGTATAGAGATGACCTGTGTCATCTTCCCTTCCAGTGTCATGTGACATTGTGTTGTGCTGCAGTAGCTATGGTATGTTTAAAGAAAAAAGTTAAAAAAATCTACTTATAATTACTGCACGAGTATATGCCTCATGGCAAATACAGGGCTATATGAATCTTTGAAGCTCTGCCACTGTTTGATAAACAATCTGAGTTATTCCCTTGTGACTTATGCTAGCAGATTCTTTAAAATAAACCACCACAAATTATTATTACATTGTATTCTGCTACAAATGAGTATTAATATGGGACCACAAAGTATGCAACTCTATCAGTAGTTCTAGGAGGCTGTGGTAAACTACAATGGGGCCGTTACACTTTGGGGTGATCCCCCTTGAGAAAATGTACTACACTGAGGAAATTCATGACCAGATGCACAAATTCAGCTTAGGCAGGGTCACGTGACAAAAATAGAGTTGTACTTTTGCAATCCTATTTGATCAATTGATTTTTCAGTTAACCATTAGCTGAGGCATGGTCAGCACGAAACCTGTGACCTAAAATAGACTCTTCAGCACATTTAAGACACATACAGGAGAGCTCAATGGTGGGGGTACATCTTTAAAGTGAGCTCATGGGACAGAAATTGAGACTTGATTATCCAAGAAGATAGCCACTATTTTGGGGAGGGTCACATTTTGGGAGGAAGGAAAACCAAAAATGGAAACTGAGAAAATTGCAACAATTTTAATTTTCATGTTTCACTGAAAAAATAAAAAATATCAGAAGAATAATTGCAACAATTTCAAATTTTGAAAAAAGACAATGTTTCATTGAGAAATATTTTCATTCGAAAAACTTTGACCAGTACTAGTTGCTATGAAGATCCTCATGGGGAGTATTAGAGTCTCAGAACTACAGAGCAAAGGAAGAGAATCCCTTTCCACCTCGCCCTGACTGGAAATACAGTATTTGGGCTGTGTACTGGATGAAAGGATTTGGGCCTGTATGTAAAATATTTCTCCCAGTGTTGATCACACACAGCACCAATTTCCATCAAGAGCAGAATTGGAATCTAGAATAATTCTGCACCACATATTGCTACTGGCTATCCCAACAAAAATTAGTAGTTTACCAAAGCCTCCACTTCCTTTATGCTACAATATAGAAATGAGAACCTATTTTTGGCTGTTATTTCAGTGCAACTGAAAAAATGCTGTATTTTTTTCCTGCTGGAAAGACAATACAAACTGCCAAGTTCAAGAAAAATGCCTAAAAAAATGTTGAAATACAGTTCATATCTATATATTGTATGGTAACCTTTTTAGTGTAATACTGGTATGCACAATTGCAGAGGGGTTTATACTTAGTTTCAGATATGGAATACAAATATCATGTATGAACTAAGAAGATAACAAGGGTCAATTCTGAAGTTGCTCTGAAATAACTGAGAGGAAAAATGGGCTCTATATTTGAAGTATGCACATGTATCAGTGATTCTGCAGTCCTGTGGTAAACTTACAGGCACAGTGAGGCCATTACACTTTTTGGGTGAGGACATTTACATGCATAGTACCATGTATCTTGTACTATCATGGGTATTATAAGGGTTCCACAGAAATATAAGCCCACATATAGGAGAGCAAGATTGAACCTTAAATAAGTGTTAAATAAATTATATATCTACAAAAAGGCACAGTGTTTGAATGGCAACAAATAAATGTTCAGATATGTTCCTGGGTTTATGAGGTTTTTAAAGTTTTGATAATCAAGTTGTCTATAAATCATTTTATTTCTACTTTGTGGGAGTCATATTTCCCGAGTGTAGCTCATTCCTTAACAGTACTGAGAATCTCATGAAGATGGCTAATTGGAGTCCTTCCAGAGATTGTGTTAGCTTTGCAACCATTTGTTAAATGTCAGAGGGCAAAAAGCTGCAGTTGGGTCAACAGGGCAGATAGCTGATGTGGCAGAACAGAAAACAATGTAACATTTGTGACTTCACCTCTGATTCCCCTTTTTTAATGGAGGATTTTTTTCTCATTGAAATGTCTGTGTCAAATTCAGAAATTCTTTTGTTATTCTTGTTTTCTACTGAAATATGTGTAATGTTCATGTTGCTGACAGTTCCAGTCAGAGGGCTGCATTTATAAAAAATATGGGCCGTTTTCACACAGAGGTCACATTCCATATATGAAAAAAGTGTGGAGCATTTAAAAAAAAATCCATGTAAAAATGCTTTTTTCCCCATAAATTATCCAACTTTATTTTCCCTGATGTAACTGGAGACATCTGTTACGTGTAACAAGGGCTCATGAATCTGCAAAGAGACAGAGAAAAATGAGCATTCCTAAATCTCACACAAGATACATATATTCTTTTCATACCCTGAAAAATGTAAATTTCCCAAACTCAGGGTCACAGCATGTGCAGCGATCCATGTTGCAGGGAGGCTGAGACCTACAGAGGTATTTTGTTGGGTGCAGTCACTTTCCTATCTCAGGACAGCTACTCACATTTTATTAAAACATCAATCAGAATAATTGACAGCAGAAGTTATTTTATATGTTAATGTTAAATAGCAGGAAGATCTGAAAATGAGAAAATGCAGTGGAGTATTTTTTGTAATAGGCAAATTACTGTAATGGTTATCTGCTTCCACTTTTCTTTTTACCAAGAATGATGTCTGGAAGAACATAGCTGGATAGTGCAAACAGTGTGTATTTGACATTTGTTTATTGGAGCAATATTTTTTTGCTCTGCTATGCTAAGTGAGGGACAGAGAGATGGTGCGTAGCAGAATCTTGACCAGACGGTTTCAGAGGTAAATCTACAAAAAAAATCGTTATTTTATTCTTCTAGGTTCAGAGAGTACTTGTACGACCTTTTCTCAAGCACATTTTTGTAGTTGTTATTTCTGGTGTTTAACTATTCATATTTAAGCTTGAAAGCTTGTCTATCTCACCAACCGAAGTTGGTGCAATAAAAGATATTACTGCACCTTCTCCCACCTTGTCTCTATAATATCCTGGGATCTGCAAGGCTACAATAACATTGCATATATATTAACGTGGAGCGGAGTAGACAATATTAAGCCTGTCAGTAAAATTTAAGGGTAAACACTACCCCTGCTAGCACAGGTGGTGATTAAAAAAAAAAAAAAGGAATAAGAAGTCATTCTGTAGTATGCAAGCAGTGTTACACATGATGTGGCTGGCAAACAGAATCTTGCCACGTTGCATATCATGTACTGACAACTACAGCCTTCTAGTGTGACAAAGCAAACTGCATAGTCAAATGGAGCAGGCATTAAGTCAAATATCAGCAACAAGCACTAGATGACATCACATGCTGCTTCTTTTGAACTTGATCCAAAGGCCATCAGTCAATGAGTCAATAGAAAGATGCCCACTGATTTAGTGAGCTTTGGATCAGGGTCTCTAAAAGGAGTGGAAATATGCACTCTTCCAGCCCATGCACAGAGCTGGTCTGAAGCACGGCATTCTGGTCTATGGAGGTAAAATTGCCCTTACATAAGACATCTGCCAGAATATCTATGCATGTACTGCTGCCAGTGCCGCACAGACTTGGCGCTACAGCCAGGATTTGGCATTAGTAATGATAAATCTTTCTCCACAATTTCCTCATAGTTCACTTTCTTAAAGTAATTGGGTCTAAAAATGAGCTGCTCATCTTCTAGCTCATTGCGTCTTCTCTCCCTGCTTCCTCCATCTTTTTTGACAACTCTATGAGCCATCCTGTCATCCAACCTTGCAATCTTGGGTTATTTTTACTTCTCTCTTACCTTCTTCCTTCACATTCCCAGGCTCTCATCAAGTCCTATTGCTCTTAAACTCCCCAAAATGTCTTCCTCCACCTGCTTAAACTCCAACCTCTACCTTTATCAAGGTACCTAAAACTTGCATTTCTAGTGGGGGTTTTTTAAACAGAAGAGCCTCCTCCCCTAAACATCCAATCCTTCTTAAAACATCATAAAAAAAGGGCACAAGGCCAACTTATTTTTTGTTGGACTCGGCTTTCTTAAATCCTGCAAGGTTTGCGTCATATGGGCTACATGGACCAGCCTCTGCATCATGCATTTTTGGTACTGGGACTGGACCAAGCAAACCCTGCAGGGTCTCTTTATAGTGAAGTCAATAGACAATCTTAGGTTTAAGACAGTTTAAGTTTAAGATGGGGATAGGTTTAGGTGGATCCCATTGTTGAGACTATCTTAAGTCTGAGTTCAGCAACTTTGAAAACCAAGCTATACAGTAGGTGTCTAAAGTTGGACACCCAAAATTAGAGAAAGTTTTTGAATATTATGCCTTTAATAACTGTGACAGACTGACAATATCTTGAACAAACCTTATGGAATTAAGATAAACTTTAATAAGTGTAGAAGTCTCGGCCGAGGTTCGGCCCTCAGCGGGGCTGTGGGGTATCCCACCGCCTCACTCTGGTCCGCCGTCAGTCCTGGTCCAGCGGTAGTGTGGGATAGCAAACACATGGTTAGGGGCTCAGGCCCTTAGGCAGGGGCTGAGCCAATGGGTCAGAAATAGCCCCGGGCCCTCAATCAGGGCGGGGCAGCAACCACGCAGTCTGGAGCTCAGGCCCTCAAGGAGGGGCTGAGTCAGTGGTTGTAGCAGCCCAGGCCCTAGGTCAGGGCGGGGCAGCAATCAAATAGTCAGGAACCCAGGCCCTTAAGCAGGGGGCTGAGTCAGTGTTTGTAGCGGCTCAGGCCCTAGGTCAGGGCGGGGCAGCAATCAAATAGTCAAGAACCCAGGCCCTTAGGCAGGGGCTGAGTCAATGGGTTTGTAGTGGCCCAGGCCCTAGGTCAGGGCAGGGCAGCAATCAAATAGTCAGGAACTCAGGCCCTTAAGCAGGGGATGAGTCTATGAGCGAGAGGTCCCAGCCTCGCTAGGCCAGGAAAAAGGGGGAGTCTGCCACCCAAGGGGTGGGTGGCAGGGGGGATGCAGGCCATCCCACTCCACTGCGTCCCAGCCCAGGGCCCTAGCAGCAGCGGAAACTCACTGCTGTCAGTGGGGATCCTGGCCGCAACACACTGACATAGGCTCTGGCAGTGTTGCAGCCAGACTGGGGTCGGCTGCCCCCGGGCTACTTCCACCCTCCCCCTCATAGGGTACCTGGGCCGTACTAGTGTCCTCGGTGGGCTCCACGAGCATTGGTTCCTCCGGGTAGGTAGCCAAGGGTAGGTTCGGCTCCTCCTCGGGATAGCTGGAAAGGGGCAGGCTCGGCTCCTCCTCAGGATAGCTGGAAAGGAGCAGGCTCGGCTCCTCCTCGGGATAGTTGGAAAGGGGCAGGCTCGGCCAGTCCTCCTCAGGGTAACGGGCGAGGGGTAGGCTCGGCTGGCCTGGTGAGTCGGCAGGCCAGTCGCGGCCTGCTGCTGTCTCCCAAGCGGGAGCTCGGCCACAGACGTCTGCTCTCTCCGCCGGCTTGTTCTCCACTGAACTCTGCAGGCGGGCTTTTATACTTCCGGGTCGGCACCGTGACATCTGAGGCCACCACTTTTCGTGGAATCCTTCAAGCTGAACCCATAGCTTAACCTCTAACAACTTCACTTACTAGGTGTGCTTATGCCAGGCAAGAAAGTAATAGCAACACATGCTTGCAGTGTGTGTTGTGTCTGCTTCTAGTAACTAGTCTACATGGAGGATAGCAGCCTACTACAGCTACCAGCTAACACATTTAGCTTAAGTGATGGAGGGTTCTGTTGTGGCCCTGAAAGCCATGGGTTGAAATCTTGCTGATCAGTTTTGTCATGAGTCTTTACATAATTTACTATACTGCAGTAAAACTGGGCACTAAAATGAATATGGTAGAGCCTTTAAATTAATATATATAGTCACTCCTTATTCTTTATTGACAGAAAAAACTCAGTAGAAGCATTTATATTAATTGAATATAAAATTAACTAGAAATTGGGAATCCTGGTTGGACAGGGAAAAAAAAGACAGATAGATAAAATATGTTGTAATATAATTAATAAACATGCAAATAACTATACCTAGAAATCTGTGTAGGGGCGCACTCTCTACCAGCCAACCAATCTGAGAATAACACTTCTCTTTTCTCTGTGTGAAAAACCACTGTACTAATTCCCAGCACCATAGTAGTATTTCTTAAGCTTATCTACCCATTGAGGTTCATTAGAAGAGGCAGGAAACACACTCTGTGACTATTACTGATGTCAATATCAAGGCCATTGTGCATGTGAATATTGACTGCTGAGAATAAGGAAAGCGATATGATGATTTGGAAAACTAGACTTTTCCAAATAGGCCACTACTGCCTATTTTGGATGTACAGAAAGATTAGCATTCATTCTACCATGAACTGGGAAAACACTATGAAAGTATTTTCAAAACTTAAATAAAAATAAAGAGATTTAGAATCAGAATTGCTTGGACCAGAAGTAATTTTGTTGATCCCCCCCGCCCCCATCTAAACCTTCTAAAATATGAATTTTTAGATTCTGTAATCAAAGGGAAATTACTTGGAAGCCTTAAAATAAAAAAAAATGTTATTTTTAGAATCTTTCTACAGTACTTGTTATGAAAAGAATCTAAACTGAGCAAAATGTATTTTTCCTTCCATAGCATGGATGAGCCTCAAGAGACTTTCTTCCTGTAAGACTGGCAAGCTCAGCATGATATTCTGAGATGCTGAGCAACTTTGATTTACATTTTGTAAGGATGTCTCCTTCAACTCCTGGGAGATATACTGATGGATTAGTGAGCGATGGAAAGCTTTGCAGGAGGGAAGGACCTAATAAACAGAAAGTGAGCTAGGAGAGTATAATACTAATTATGGTTGACAGGTAAGCAATGAAAAGTCATGTGGAAAAACAACCCTTCCCTGTAGGATATCTTGAAGACCATCAGTCTTTGGAGATTCTCTTTGATTCCCATCCATCATCTGAGCAGCGATGATGGGCACGGATTTTTTTTCACACAAAATTTTGGACAAGGTGGAGGTGGAGGATGTGAGGGTGCCATCTCATCATGCTCCCTCCTCCACCTCTTCTGCTTTTGGGCCTGCTCCAGAAGGAGAAATGGTGGTTCTGTAACCTTTACAGATAATAGCATTAATTAGCACCATTCAAAGCAAATAAAAGATAGTGAGCTACTTCTCCTGCTAAAATGGGTTGAAAATGAAAAACTGTATCTGACTGTGTTTCAGAACTTACGTGCTTTTTTACAAGTTTTATAAAAAAACACAAGAAGGTGATATTTACACAGAAAAGTGAAAAATTAATTTTTGCACTGATTTTTCACCTGTTTTAAAAATTTTGTAGTTAAACTGATAAATTCCAAAATAGAAAGTGAAAACCAAGGGCCTTCCACATCAGGTATCACTAATCAAGTAGTGTATTTTGTTATTAATATTGATCTGTTGTATTACAGTAGCACTTAGAAGCCCTCTCTGAAGTCCAGGTGTAGGTGTAGGAGCATGTTGCAGGCAGAAGGGAGAGAAAGCAAATGTGGGAGGTGGCTGACACCTGAGGAGAATCCTAGTACTTATGCAAGCTACAGGGATTCTCATTTGCTGAAGCTGTGGGGAAGTCCATTAGCAACCTGTAGGGGGTTCCATAAATTAGATTATCTCTCAGAGCTGTCTGCTTTAGGTGAGAGGATACTCCATCTGCAGCAGCCCATAATATAGTAGGTGTAAAGGTGGCATAAAAACCAATGTAGCCCCTTCCTGCAGGGGCTCTGAGTTGATTCTCCTTGGCCCAATGTGCCCATGTAAACAACCGTTTTAAACAATAAACTTACTCAAATCTGACATCAGCTGATGAGAGTAGAATGTAAGATACAAAATACTAGAATTAAAAGCCCCCCTCCCCAAAAAAACAACCCTGAAGAACACCAGTCCCAGTGAGTGTCGCACAGATGCCTCTGCATCTTGGCCTTTTGCATACTTCTTTTGTAATGTTTATGTGGTACAATAAAGTTTTGCCATCACTGATGTAGGGCTTTATACCATCAGTGAAAGTCAACAGCTTGAATTGCATCTACCTGGAAATGAATAGGGATTCAGTGCAGTTGTCTAAGTACTGGTGTAAGATGCTCATTGTGACTAACCGACAGGTTCATGTGAGTTTTCTTCATGAGCAGATTCTAGCAATAATCTAGTCTAGAGGTCACAAAGGTTTGGATAACTGTAGAAACATCCAAATCAGTGAAAAATAGTAAAAAATGCTTTACCTGAAGTAGGTGAAAGGTATTTTTGACCCAGGCTTCCATCTGATATTTGAAGACTACACCAAAATCTAAAAGTGCCCCCAAATTTTGCCACTTGAAAAATGATGGATAAATTCCCCAGTGTGGAAGCATCCCTAATTTACCCTCAAGATAATTATTCTGAAAAAGTAAATTAATGTGGGTTTCAGTAGTTCTCTAGTAACAAACATGCCAAGGATAATCAGTGGAAAATATTCTTATAGTTTTAAGTGAGAGTAGGAATTGACATCTTCTGCCCCAACAATTACCTTAAAATAAACGTTCCCAAAATCTCTTTGGGAGTGGTAGTAGCCTTATGTGTTATACTAATCTATTTAACCGAGTAACAATATAATCAATTATCTAAATATTAAAGGCTAACAGATTAAAAACATCTTCCTTTTGTGAACTCAACACGTGAGCTTTATTGGGCAGAATATGTATTCCCACCCCTTGGACACAGATAGGTTAGGATGGCTGCCAGCTGCATGGTATTCTTTTCAGCCAAATCCAAGGGGAAGCACAGTCATAGCACGGGGCACAACCTCTGCACCTGTCTAGCCCAGTGGTCTGAGGAAGCTTCTGAAGGCATGCACAGGTGAGAGAAAATTTAGGTTAGCAATGTCTCAAAATTGTCATTTGCCTATATTACTCACTGAATGCCATGTAGTGTTGTCATATCATTTATTCAATTGTTGTAAATGGATGAAGATACCTCCCATAAGCAGATAGCCCTGGAAATGTTAATTTGCTGTTGAAAATACAGTACTGTCCTTCCAACAGTCATATCTCAGTATGGTAATAACATTTCATTTTGTGCTATGCTTACACAGTACAATGTTAGGTACCACATAAAAGTCTAAGATACTGTAGACAGGTGATGGTCGGGGCGGCTCCAGGCACCAGCGCACCAAGCACATGCCTGGGGCTGCAAACCGCGGGGGGCGGCGTGCCGGTTGCTGTGGGGGCGGCAGTCAGGGAGCCTTCGGCGGCATGCCTGAGGGAGGTCCGCCGGTCCTGCGGATTCGGCGGCAATTCGGCGGTGGGTACACCGAATCTGCGGGACCGGCGGACCTCCCGCAGGCATGCCGCCGAATCCGCGTTACCAGCGGACTCCCGCAGGCTCACTGCCGAAAGCTGCCTGACTGCCGTGCTTGGGGCGGCAAAATACATAGAGCCGCCCCGGTGATGGTGTACTTTTGAGACTCCTCACAGTGATTTAAGAGTATATGGTAACAGACTGCTTCAAATTGTTACCCTTTGAGGAGAACTCTAGATTACAATTGGAATGTGTAACTGTGTAATACCAAATGTACATATGGTCTAAAGTAAAGATGGACTGAAGTGTTGGATGGCCATTGAATGACTGTCATAATACATTTGCTTCATCTCTAAAGTCGTTACCATATTGGGATATGACTTTTGCACGTCTGCATGTCCTAGTTGCAGCTCAGAGTATAAAATGACATGCTTAATATACCCTAATGAAGAGTGTTCTTGTGATATTTCTGGCCCAGACAGAAACACTATTTTCTAAGCAGGACTATTCTCACAAGATTTCCAGCCCAAGTTTGCTTATTTGGATGGTTAAGAGAAAGAGTTATCATTGAGGGTGTAATTTGAAGACAGTGGGGTTGCACAGGTGGATATGAGGGTATAATTTGGACTGCAGAACCTTAATTTCACCTTCTGATGCTAGGCTGAGTCTGCAGACCTGTCAGTTATAAAGAAAAGCTCATCTTTTTACTTGTAAACTAAGCAGATTTACAGTGGAAATAATTGAGAGGAAATAAACAATTTGGACCCCATGATGCCTCTTGTAGAGTCATTTTTTCATGGTATAATTGCATTTGAAGGTCTGAACTGAAGGGAAACACCACACTTTTTTGAGGTTCACTCACAAGGTCACAAAATATGAGGATTTATGGTGCAACTAAAGTGTTGGAGTGAGAATCAATGGTGGACATCCATGTCCTTTATATTATGCTTTTCTCAAGATAATAGTTATCCTTTGTGGGTTATCTAGTTTTAGGCATGGTTTCCAAAACAAACACTATTTGCTCCTTAATTTGGAAATCCTTGTAATGCCGTAAAAAACTGAAATTCTTCCAGAAATTGTTAAGCAACAAGAAAAGGCTCAAATTACGGAATTCATTATGGGAATTTTCCAGAGTTAATGAGGAAATGTGAAGCTCTCAGTCTGCAGTTCTGATCCAGCTTGTGGGGGCCGAGGTGGGGAGGGATGTAGTGACACAATGACTAGGCACTGCTCCAGCAGGCCATTTCCTAATGAAAACAGTTATTATTATGCCATTAACATGATAAACAGCTTGCACCACACTAGTACAGAACCTGCAAAATCTAAGGAAAAGGAAGCAGCACTATCTTGAGTCACATCCCTCCTAAGGAAACTTTACCATCAGCGTGGGTCATAATACTGTTATGCCCAAAATAGCTTGGACAATTAAAGTCTGCATCAGTGTCACTTTTTCCCTTTGAGTGTTTGCCACATAAAGTAAGGCATTTAAAATGTAAACTTTGGCATTGGAGTGCAGTGAGCTTTCATCTATTCTTGTTTTCTTTGCCCTTGGCAAAGCTTTTGTTTTGGCTAGCTCACATCTACACTTAAATGTGGATTAATAGAGAAGAAAATCTGTAGGGAGACTATGGCAGAACAAGTAAGAAATAAGTAAAAAAGCCACTTTTCCTATGAAATACTAAGTGTAAAAAAAAATCTTCCTGTTCATGCTTTAAACTCTTTTTATGGCTAATATGAAATTCCTATTCTAAAAGGATCAGATATCTGTTAAAAGTTCCCACGTCGTGTATACAGATAATGCTGTGGCTCATTTATAATAGCCTGCATTGCATTTTGAGTTTGACAGTTAAATATTCAACGATCCACCATATAGAATGTTTAGTTAGGAAAGGATAATTTTGCTTGACCATATGACATGACATATTGGAAAGCAATGTTATCTTCTTAGCTCTGCAAACTTGTCTGTGATTCTAAAATCATCTCACCTTCCACGCATAGAACTCTCCTTGGCATCAGTGAGTATTCTTCCCATGTAGAGCGAGTTGGACATTTGAAAGTGACATCCTCCATTTTCTGTCTTGAATACACAAGAAGGCACTTTAGAGATGATAGTGACTCTTGAGGGCTGCTCAAGAAATTGAATGATATAATAGTGATATCCAGGAGCCAGTACAGTTTTGCCATCTGTCCCAACATTATTATACCATGACCATATGTCAGATAGATCTCACTGTAAATCAAGATGGTACAGCGAGGTGACGGAGTTATAAAGGACCCCTCTAAATAGGAGACATTAGTATTTTTTAGCTGTCAGGGGAAAAGTGTGGAATGAATGTTAAATAGCATTTTTCAGTTAAAAAATGTTTAGTTTTTAGCTTCCAGTTTTTCACTGAAAAACTGAACTTTTTTGGACCAAATGCAGACTTTTTGTAAAAATTTGTTTTGTTTGAAAAGTCATTTTCACTAAAAAAATGTTTTAATGAAAAAAAGAAAACCAGCTATAATAAATTGTTTTTCAGTGGAATAACAAAACTCCTTTTGTATGCACTTCCAGTTTCATATAGGGTAGCATAATTTTTTGCCAGTAAGAACAATTTCAACATGTCAAGTCAATATAACAGAAAGAAGAACTTAAGTTGGCCTTAAAATTTGCTGGATCTGAATTATTGGAAAGGAGGAATTAGGCCATGAGTTGACTGTCTCCTCCTCTTGTTCTATAGCTGAATAGGAGGAAGGAGGAGGTGTTTTAGCAGAAGAACACATGACCAGCCCATAGCTCTCATGGCATGTGGGGAACCTATGGCAGTGCCTGTTACTTTCAGGTCATTTTGCTCATTTGTGACCACATTATGCCTGCAATTATTTTTTGTCACCACTCTAGAGAAAAATCTAGAGTTCTCTTTGTGGCCTTTGCCTTATTTCCTCATAAGGGAATAGGGTTAATGTTCTTTTCGATTGTGCCAACCAGTATTTCCCAATAAACTAAATTCAGAACATGGATTGATTTTAAGATGTATTTATGAAATACATAAAATGAAGTAGGTTAGATTTTTTAAATCTACCACTGTCCTTATGGCAAAAACCAGTATTGCTAGCTTCTTTGTGAGTTCGGCAATGGTGGCCAGACTGAGTAGGCTGCTCCCGTGCAGAGCTCTCTGTTGGCTAAAAACCAAATCCATGGTATAAGGAATCAATAAAGAAGAAATAGCATTTTTTAAAAAAGTTTTATGTAATTCTTTATTTAACACCACAAAAAACCAAACTCATCTTAATATTACTTTTTCCTTAACTCACCCCACACAAAAAAAGCTCAGTGCAGAAGTGACAAGAGAAATTGTCACTTTGATATTGACCAAGGAGAAATTATACAAGTAATTGATGGTCATCACTCTAGAAACATGCTGGGCTCCAATGGATTTGAACTGAATTCAAAAATCTGTCAAACAAAACTCTTCCAATTGCTACTTAAGGTGGGTGATTCTTCCAGAAATGACTCACAACACCACTCTTACAACCTTGGAAAAACAAAAAGATCTGGAAGACTGATAATCATACTGATCAATATCACTTCTGAATCTAGACTGTGAAATAAGTACTTGTTTACCAGTTACTAAACTCATTATTCCCTGTAGAAGTCTGTCTGCACAAGGAATAAGCTAGGGAAATGGTACTTTTAAAAATCAAGTTAGCTACCTCAAGTTAGCTAACATGATTTGAAACCCCCTTAGCATCTAATGATGTGGTTAATATGTTACAATCATATTAGCTAGTCATATTGTAACCCAGAAAGAAGCCTAATTTAAAAAGCACCTGATTTCCTAGTTTGTTCTTCATGTAGACCAGGGGTTCTCAAACTGGGGGTCATGACCCCACAGGGGGTTGCAAGATTATTATGTGGGGGGTTGTGAGCTGTCAGCCTCCACCCCAAACCCCGCTTTACTTCCAGCATTTATAATAGTGTTAAATATAAAACACGTGTTTTAATTTATAAATGGGGTCACACTCAGAGGCTTGCTGTGTGAAAGGGGGTCACCAATACAAAAGTTTGAGAACCACTGATAGACCCTTATGGAGTACTCCCAAACCCTCTCTGCCTTCCCTGATGTTAATTGTTGCTGCTTCCCTGTTTTCTGCATGTAAATAGCAGACTCTGAGTCCAGGTGGTGGCAGAGCAATAGTAGAAGGACAGAGGAATTCCAAAGTAGAAAAGGCAAGTACCAAAGGGGACAAAGGGGGGCAAATCCAGGAACAGAGACTGGGCAATGAAGCAGGATGGGATTGGGAGATCTGGTCCTGGCTGGCAAAGGGTGAGGAATGGTCCTCTTTGTTCTCTGGGTTGTCACTGTTGTCATTTAAAGGTGTCTCCACTGAAGTTTCTGCAATGTCTAAAGCTCACACTATCCTGAAAGATGGAGTAGGTAGGGGAGGGATGCAGGTCTGCAGGTCTGCAAAAGAAAACTTACAATGATTACTACTGTTGTACAATGCCTGGATGTCTCATGTTTGGCATGGACTATCTGTATGTTCTGACAAAGGCTGCCTTTGTAAAGCCCCTCCATAGATTTGCTAGAATTACTCTGCTTCTATTTATAGATGACTAAATGAGTGCTTGTCTGAATGCTGAGCTCTGTGGAAGGCACATTCTGATCTGTCAATCCCAGCACATGCTCTCTGAGCCTGGACTTTGATGCACTGGAGTTGTCAGCAAACAGTGAGCTTTTTCTTGTGCAGAGGGAAAATCAAGTTTGCCATTGTATTTATCTAACCTCCTGGCTCGGTGGCTACTACTCTTGCTACTTTTACTCAGCCATAGTCTGTCACCACTGTTCTGGGTGAACACCTGAATTTGATTATTTGCACACAAGGCCTCAGTTTACTGCATGTGTATTGTCCACCCTCCTAAAACCCTCTAAGCTTATGCTAAGGGACACTGGAGGTTTTCTTTCCATGAACTGGAGATGGTAGAGATACTGCAGTTGTCCATTTTTCAGGTCTTTGCATCTATGCTTGAAGTTCTTCACCTCTCTAAATGGATGGAATATTATGTGGACTTAATGAGAATGATGAGGGCTACCATGAGAGATGTCTGCTGACTGACCAATTGACAGTTTCCTCTCTTCATTCATGTTCATCAATGAGATATGGGCAAGGTGGGCCAGAGCTGTGTCTACAAACATACTTTGACTTAATTTACAGCAGGCTACAGAAGGTCCACCAGGTCTATGCAACTCCCTCCCCTGTGGTTAATTTCTGTGCACAAAGAACTCAAAAGCTTCCCAGGGAACTTGGCAGCTTGTGTGCATGCACTCTATGAGCCCAATTTTCAGTGCAACTGCTTACACACTAAGGCACTGATCCAACTCCCAGTGAAGCAAATGAAAAGGTTCCCATTCATTTCTCTGGCTCTTGGATCAGGCCCTGGGCTCATTTGACCATATGCCTTGTGCATACACAATGACTACCTAATTCACAACTGTATGTATCCAAAAGTGGCCTTTGACAACTGAGCCCAATACTTCTAAATAGTAAAAGAGCAATCTGTAAGATTAGAGTACAAAACTTGTATTTTCCATTTTATTTAATTAAAGGAAATACAAATCTTCAGGAAACATCTGGCTTTCCAGAATTTGTAGGAAGCTCTTGGTTAACTCCCTCTGCATGACTTCAGAAGAATCTGTTAGCTTGAAATAAATGTTGTATGTTAATAAAGCAATAAACATTATTAGGAAAATTATATTTAAAGATAATATTTACATTTTGTCAAGTGAAAAATATACCTGTTATTTACTCATACCTCTTTAGGAAAAGAGGTTACTAAATAAACATAATGATATTGAACCAGTAACTGTAAAAGTCTGTTCCTAAAATTACAGTCAAATAGCATAAAAAATGTCTGCATGGACTTACAAGTAAAAGCAATTAAAAAAAAAATCCTTCAAGTTCTGTTCTATTCTACTGTGTGTTATTAGTGCAGTGACTAACTGTGAGGGGGGAAAACTGGAGGAGGGGATGCTGTCATTTTGAATTACTTAGCCGTGTTGGCAAAACTGAGATTCTAAGCTCTATAGGAGCAGTCTGAGAAAATATTAGGTCTTTGGGCAAGATAGTTCTCCAACAGCTGAACCAAAGAGAGTTGGAGGATTCTATAGATTCCCATAACTGATTTGGGTCAGACTGCAGGCAGAGCTCAGTTTTCAGATGTTTGCTGCCATCTAACGTCTAAATGTTTTACTGTTTGTTTCCACCTTTATAAATGTGAGTTTCATCAGATTGCTGAACTAGATCATTAGTGAAAGATGATTAGGGACAGATCAGAACACAGTCCCGCAGTTGACGCTGCACGGGTGGACAATAAACTGAATGGATCTCCATGCAAACTCAGGGGTTTGCTCGTTTCCAGATCAGGGGTAGGCTGCTTTGTTCTTCGTAGAGTGAAATCTCAGGAAATCTGCAGATCCTGGCTGGTGTTTTTGATTTATTGCAAAGCAATAAGAATGAGAAGCACTTTTTTGGTATAAACACGATATTTGCTGAATACAAAATTCAAATATAATTACTGGAAAAAGGCTTAAATGATAACTGAGTGTAAATAAGATTTGGAAACATCTAAATAGTCCTGTTGCCTAAAATAAAATATGAAATACAAAAAGATTAAAATTCACAAAAATATTTATAATTATGGCCAACTTTAGTGCTAAAAATACAATTGATGCTCACTCCACAAGTAAGAACATATCTGAAAATCACACTGCAGCAATTTTTAACTACTTCTCTAAACAGCTTAAAAATAAATATAAATAAATACAGAACAATACCATCGATTGACTCAGTGTATATTTGTCAGCTTGCATTTGCCTAATTTCAGGTACTTTATATTTTTTAAAGGAATATACAATATTTCAAAATTTCTGTCCATCTCCTTTGTAAATCCCATGAATATTAGTATTCCTGATATCCGATTGTCCTGAGCTTGAGCTGTGAAAAACAATTTAGTTAAAAGATCTACACTAGCATTTTTGAAAATGCCTAAGTCCCACTTTCAAAATGACATAGGCACTTAGGAGCTCAAATTTTACTGAAAGTCAAAAATGGGTTCTGTTTCAGGTTCTGTAAGCGAGTGCACTCTCATGGTTATAGACCTAACAGCCCTGCTCTCCACCAGCCTCTTTGTGTTCCCTGCTGCTCCTATCTCCCCCTTCCTATCTCCTGGCCCATTCGCCCACTCCCATGCTTCCCAAGTCCTACCTGTCCCTCTGCTCATCTTCAGTTCCTGCCCCTCTCCCCCTCTTGTTCCTATCTCCCATTTTCTGCCCCCTTCCATACCTGTCCTCAGTTTCCTGGCTCTGTTCCTGCTAGGGTGACCAGATGTCCCGATTTTATAGGGACAGTCTGGATTTTGGGGTCTTTTTCTTATATAGGCTCCTATTACCCCCTACCCACTGTCCCGATTTTTCACATGTGCTGTCTGGTCACCCTAGTTCCTGCTCCTAACTTCTCCCCAACCCTGGCTTCTAGTCTCCACAGCCCAGCTCCCTGCTCTGCTTCTTTTCCCCTTTCCTCCTTTCTGCATTCATCACCCCTCCAGATTCCAGTCACACCACTTGCTCCTTATCCTCCATGCTGCCTGGACTCCATCAGGGGCTGAGAGCACAGGAGACAGTCTCCCCTCTCTCAGTTCTGGGACCACAGTAAATCCTGGCAACTAGGAGTAGGAATTGCAGGGAAAGTGCTGCTCAGCTCCTGCATCCCCAGGCTGGAGTACTCAGTCACTCTATGGGAACATACATACACTCTGTGAGGGGATGGAGCATATTCAGTGCAGAAGGAATCTTTGGAGAATTTAGCTGCCATACTATAACTTGTCTCTATTGAGCATGTGTGAACTGAAATTTTCTAGACTTATAACTTAGCCAAATTTGGACAGCTTCTCATTGAAAGAGCAAAAAACATCCTTGACACCAGGGAAAATTCCCTGCCAAATGTCAAGTCCCTGCACCAAAACATACAGGTGTTAGCATTGCTCAATTACATGGTTGTAGCAATTATTTTAACATGGGCAAAGCACTGTATTTATGGCTAAACAGTTTTGCTGGAGCTTCTAAAAAAATCAGTGATGCAATATTTCCATCAGCCCCAGAAAAGATTTCTATGGTGTGAATAACACTAGAAAAAAAGGCCGTACAGTCAAACTCCCACATTCTCTAATTTTGAAATGGAAACTATATTCCCTTAACCTTTCCAAGATCTTCAGAATTCTTCTAACAGAGCAGTCCCTTGCAAATCACTTCTGTTGATTTTGAGTCATTTCTGACTAGGCCCTGAGGACTGTCATTTATAAATATACTGGGACAGCACATATGTCACATCACATCAGTGGGTTTAGATCGTAAACAATTTGGAACAAGAACCTTCCTGTGAAGTGACTCACACTTTTGGGCACTCAAAAATGATTGCTAATCTCAATGTAAAAGAAGTATCATGGGGAAGGTTTTCTTAAGGGTCTCTATGATGGGTTTGTCTATACTGCAAAGAAAAAAAACCCTGTGGCAGTTTCAGAGCCCAGATGTGGGTTTGGCTATGGCTCTAAAAATAGCAGTGTAAATGTTCTTGTTTGGGCTGGAGCTCAGGTTCTGAGACTCACCCTTCTTCCCAGGTTTCAGAGCCTGAGCAGAAACATCTGCACTATTATTTTTAGTGCCGTTATGTGAGTCCTGTTAGCCTGAGTCTGTGGACTCAGGCTCTGAGACTCACTGCCACCGGTGGTTTTTTTGTTTTGTTTTGTTTGCAGTGCAGACATACCCTAAAGTCAGATTTTTCCCAGAAAAAGGACACCCCCCACCCTTGTACCTGTGCAAACAGCTAGGCACAATTGTAATTCCTCTGCTCCTAAGAAAGCAGGACAGATCCCTCAAAGGGCACTCTGGGGCCCTAAGATGAAGTGGCTGTCTGACCCCCACCCTGCCTCTGCACCAGCTAGCAGAAGATACTGCACCCCTGAAGATTCATAGCCCTAGCATGTTCCAACTTCCTACTAGGGCAGCTCTGCACTGGCTGTTAAGTCTTCAAGGAGTCCATAATACAAAACAACTTTGCATGATGGTGAAATTTGTATAATAATGTTGTAACTCATGTCCTAGATGGAGGAAAAATAATGGGAAGCATGAAAAATGATGGTTATGAAGCTAGAGCAGAGTGGCTGAGTGGCTAAGGTATCTAATCTCACTAAGTAAAAACTAATTTAAGTAAAATCCAATTTATCCTGATTACACTGTGGTATTAATGCAATTAACACTTTATTCAAGGTTAGAGTACACTAATGTCTATTTATGGTTAGACATTAATTGCTGTTAATATGGATCTTCAGTTCTGCAAATCAGCTAAAGCTTTTGTAGATTAATAATATATAATAATAAACCATTTAAATACAAAATAGGGATCATATTAGTTTGCATTCATTTGTGAATACCAGTGAAGTTCTCTTTTGTAACATCCAAGGACTATTAACTTTAATTATTTTAAATTATTAAAAAAGCTTGAAGATAAACATAACATGTAAAAACATGGGTAATCACAGGCAGGATATTTTATCTGCAAATGTATGTGTAATATAATTTTGAATGAACAAATTGAGATCGTGCAAATTCTGAAGCTGAATCCAGTGCATAATTGAGAAGTGTTTGAATGCTGTGTTTTGGTTCTGTGCTGGATCCTCGCTTCCAATTGAGCTAGAACATACTGAGAGGAAGTAGAACTTAGTTATAATTATTATATCAGAATCCAAGCACATTAAACAATTATGCATTTCTGTTTGACACATGTATATTGTGAATATTATGTTTCTGTTCCATCTGTTTACTTCAAAGATTTAGCTGTGTTTATTTTAATTTTATATATTTGCTTTTGATTTATAAACAGTAAAAAATGCCACAGGTTTTGAGCACCTTGCCAGTTGTTTAAAATTGCAAACAAAATACAGTTTAATCAGCTCACCCCATTTCCCTAGCAGCTGCCTATAAGGAAAATGTAAAACCTCCACTCATCTTCAATTCTCCCCTAGCCTTCTTCAAAGGTCAGGTGAACCAAATGTGCCCTGCAGCATGTCCTGAAAGTTAATAAAGCTGGGCTACCCGGATGAAGAATGCACTGCTAGCAATTCCCTCTGTCATCCAGAGAAGACTCTAGCATCAGTGCTTCTGCCGATTGCAACTGTCTCTCCGGAGGAGAGAAAGAGGCTCTTCCCAGGTCATTTTGGGCTTTATATGTCCATGTCAATGCCTTAAAATCCACCTGGAAGCTCACAGGTATCCAGTGCAGTGTCTGATGCTCTTTATAGATGCCCTGCTAACCAAAGCAGATGCTTTCTTCACCACTTCTAGCTTCTGAATTTAGTTATGATTCAGCCACTTGTAGAGCACATTGCAGTTTCTAACCAATGGCGCAGATGATGGAAGTAAGATCCATCTCCTAAGGATAAGGTTGCACTGCATCTGTCTAGGGGGATAATAATATTCCTTCTTGACTACTGCTTCTACCTGATCTAAATGCAGTGTTTGGTTTAGCCAGACCCCCAACACTTGAGTTGCCAACAAATACTGAATTCCCTCAATTGTGGGGGTAGAGATAATTTCTGTCATTTCTTCTGGTTGTTTCTTCTAACCTACTAGTAGCAGTTATCATACCTAGCTCTATGTTAATCTCTTCCAATTCCCCAGCCACAGTACAGGGACCATGCTCCCTTGTGGGCAGAGAGAAGAAAAGTAATCCTTAAATCTGTTCCTGTGTTTCTTACAATGTAATCCATTGTGCCATCACTAGACCTACCATGAGTCTGGCAGTGGTATATGGAGGAATAATGAATATTAAAATTTTACAATGGATAACACTGCTCTACAGCCAAAATGCTTCTGAAATAAATGTAGTCAAACTTTACTAATTCTGGGTCACTGAGAACGAAAATGATGCTTAAAATTGTTGATTGGCTCTAGTTTTCAAGATATGCTATTGGGTCAGTATATACGACCCTTGACTTGGGAATGGTGGAGGATAAGTGAGTTATAAAGGGAAGGGATCTCAATTTAAACCAGAAATGACTAAAATACGTCTTTGACTGGATCTATGAATAAATCTATGACTGGGTTTGGACAGTACTTGCTTTTTAGGCAAAACAATGAATGATGCAATCTGAAGCTGGTATTGCGTCATACAGGATATGAATTGCATCATGTTATTCCTAGAAGTCATGGATGATGCAATCATAACGAAGCTTACATCACTCTGCTGAACAAATTGCCCTATATCAGCTCTAGAAATCATACAGTGTCGTGCTCTCTTATTTGTCAGTGTTTGATTTTGCAAAGGGACACATTTCTGTTTAGCCAAAGTGAGCAGAGATGCCTCGTACTTGTGTGAACAGTGCAGATAACTTCTGCTATGTTTGTGGTGAAGTGACTTTTGCATCACAAAAGCGCAGTATAACCACTATGGTTAAGAAAGCCTATCACCTTTATTTTGGCTGCAAAATTGGAGATCAGGACAAGAGGTGGGCCCCACACATATGCTGCAACACTTGTGCAACAAATCTTCGCCAGTGGATGAACAGGAAAAGGAAATCTATGCCTTTTGCAGTTCCAATGATTTGGAGAGAGCCAACAGATCATACCAGCAACTGTTACTTCTGCATGGTGCCTCCAGTTGGGAAAGGTGTGTCAAAGAAGAAAAAGTGGACTGTGCATTATCCAAACATTCCATCAGCTATACGCCCAGTTCCCCACGGAGAAGGACTGCCGGTTCCTGATGCACCAGAATCATTCTCACTTGAGTCAGACGAAGAAGAGGATGAAACTTCTGGTCCTGAACCATCAAAACCCACATTTTCTCCCATCCTCCTCCTCTGAACCACACCTCATAACACAAGGTGAACTGAATGACCTTGTCAGGGATTTGGAACTACCCAAGAGTAAGGCAGAGCTGTTGGGCTCCAGACTACAGCAGTGGAATCTCCTGGCAGGTGATGTTAGGGTTTCCATGTTCCGTGACCGTCAAAAGGATCTTGTCCCATTCTTCTTCATGGAAGGTGATCTTGTAGCCTGCAACAACATCGATGGTGTGATGGCAGCCCTCAACATCGTTCACGATCCAGATGAGTGGAGACTGTTCATTGATTCATCGAAGACGAGTCTTAAAGGTGTTTTACTGCATAATGGCAATGTTTTGCCATCAATTCCAGTTGGTCATGTAGTCCATATGAAGGAAACCTATGACAACATGAAACAACTTTTGAGGTGCATAAACTATGACCAACATCAGTGGCAGCTTTGTGGCGATTTGAAGGTTGTTGCTGTCTTGCTTGGTCTGCAGACTGGATACACAAAGTACTGCTGTTTTCTCTGCCGATGGGATAGTCGTGCAAGAGATTCCCACTACATCAAGAAAGATTGGCCACTCCGACAGTCATTGGAGCCTGGGAGGAAAAGTGTTCAGCATCCACCACTTGTTGAATCAAGGAAGATTTTGTTACCACCCTTACACATCAAGCTGGGTCTGATGAAGAACTTTGTCAAGGCCATTGACAAAACACAAGCAGCTTTCAAGTACCTCCATGGAAAATTTCCAAGGTTAAGTGAAGCTAAGATAAAGGAAGGTGTCTTTGTTGGTCCTCAGATTCGTGAACTTCTTCGAGATGATGCATTTGACCATGCACTGCGTGGCAAGGAAAAGATGGCCTGGAAAGCCTTCCAGTTAGTGGCAATACATTTTCTCAGAAACAACAAGGCAGACAACTACAGGTTGTTGGTGGAAAACCTCCTCAAGGCATACAAAAGCCTTGGTTGCAACATGGCACTAAAGATACATTTTTTGCACTCTCATCTAGATTTTTTCCCACCGAACTGCGAAGCAGTGAGCGACGAGCACGGCGAGCGATTTCACCAGGACATTGCAACAATGGAGAAACACTATCAGGGCAAATGGAGCCCATCAATGCTTGCAGACTATTGCTGGACAGTGACAAGAGATGCTCCATTTAATGAATACAAGAGACAAGCCAAGAAGCGCCGAGTAGACACTGAATAGGACTAAACTATGTACAGAATAGTTTTTTGCCTTTTGTTTCATAATAAATTGTATTTATATAACCCTTTTGCTGATTTTTAAAGTGTTACATAAACAGGACAGGTGAAATATTATCATGTAAAGCAACCATAAACACATGAAAAGACCTAGGTTTACAATTTATGATTAAAACTCTACTATCTACACAATATACATAGACCTAAAATGTAAAAACTTAAATATCTTAGAAACAGTAGCCAATCAGTTGTTTTAATTGTCATATTCGAATTCAGCACATCAAAATTCATAATAAATAGCACATTTTATCTCTGAAGCAGACGACTTCTCAAAAATTGTAGACCAGTGTAATTGATTGGCAGCTGGGCCCTTCTTAGTATTTCTCCTCCTGTGTCCCTTCACACCTCAGATATCATGTTTTTTTTATATCTATCTATCTTATACTTTTCTCTTTTCTTTTCCCTTTCCCCCTTTTTCTTGTTTTTGCTGCCCTGGATTGTTCCCTCGCTCCCCAGATTGCAACCTGCTGCTCAGGCTGAGAGTGTGGAGGAGCATCCATTGTCAGCTCCGTGGGGCCAGGGCATGCACGAGTACAGCTGAACTGTTTGCTGTTAGAGCAGAGGTATGAAGCTTTGTCCAGGATGTTGCTTCCTGAGCCTGTAACCTTCTGCACATGAGCTGTTTCCGTCGTCACCCACATTAGGGGCCACCACAGAAGAAGGGTGGCAAGGTGGGTTTCAAGAAACTGCCCAACACTTTAACTACAGCAGCATGTTTGCAGTGTGAAGTCAGAGTGGATCCAGACTCATGCAGCTTTCTCTAGCCCCTCTGCTCTTCTATCTTTCCCTGGCCCTTGTCTCCACCCTTGAACTTGTCTGGCACCTTCCTCGGTGGGGAAACATTGAGGACTCCATAAAGAGTGAAAGTGCTGAGTTATTGTTTTATATATTAATATACTGTAATATCCTAAGGGAGTCAGGTGCACAATTACTATTGAATTTTAATGGCAGTTTGGCACCTAATTCCCTTAGTCTCCTTTGAAAATACTACTAATAACATTTGAATCTAATTGTAGACCAGGCTCTCTGGGTTCCTATAGTTTCTGCCCCCTGCAGAGAGCTTCTTTTTCCATTGTACTCAGGCAAGTGCTTGTGTTGATTGGCAAGTGCTCATGGAACTCCTGTGAGGATGGAATAAAAGCTGGTTGCTGGTGTCCAGTACTGGAAATACAATAGAGGCAGAAATTCAGGGAGTTTGAAGTACAACAAGGGGGACCTGAGCTTGGAGAAGATGACAGAGAGGCAGGCCCTTAATCATAATTTCTCCTTAAAATCATCCAGAATCACATGACAAACTAGTCTCCCTGGCCATAGTGTCTGTGCAACCATTTGCAATAGGATACAGGTTTTGTCACTTGTTTTTGCAAGTACAAGCGTGACTGAGGAATGACCCAACTACATTTTTTTTTATCTTGTGGGAAGTACGTACAAGGAGGTGGTGTCTGAGAAAAGAGGTTGTTACAAGCAGTGGGCAATGCTACAGTGCTGTTATTGGGGAAGCTGTTAAATCAAGACGTTGACAGTCAGTGAGGTACAGAACTGTGAACTTTATCAGTCGTGTCTGTGGGGCATGAGGATTCACACTGCAATGACTGACCTGCCAGGGTCCTGTCCCAGGAGTCACTGGGCTAAGTCTTCAACCAGGATTGGTCTCTCAGGACTGTCTCTTTGGTTGTAACAATGTTCTGGGCAGGAATCGGTAAGGGATTTCCTACACTCATTTGAATGCTCTGAAACACAGGGGGAGGGGGGGCTTTCGTTTAAAAGAGAGAGAAGAGCTGTGAAGATTTCAGACACTATTGTCTTACTGTGCAATGTAAAATGGTGTCTTTCTCTTTTGATTATAGTACAGATGATGGAAGCCAGAACATCTTCTTTGGCGCACTAGAGGGCACTGGAGTATTGAAGAAGGAAGGTGCTTTGTAACGGACATTCCAGAAAATAATGAATGTTTCCTGGTATGAAAAGGGGATTGGGCAGGGGGGAGCAGAAGATGGCAGAACAATGAGAATTCATTATCGTGCTTCTGAATCCTCCTTTATCTTGAGCATTAAAGTTTATATAGCCCTGAGAGCATCTGAATAAACATATGTTTAGGCATGCTCTTTAGTCCCCAAACTGAATCTATCTGATTTTCCTTGTCAGATGTTTGCATTTTCCTTGAATACTTTTCATTGTAAGTATTAATAGGTTAGGCTTAACATACTATTGAACAAAACACCCACTGAGTTCCACCCACTCCTAATACTGGAATCCTGTGGAACTTGGTTTTTCAGCATCAGCACATCACTTAGCCTCTGCATCCACAATGTGAACCTAATTTAGGTCATTCTTTGTTTAGCACATGGAATTTTTTGTATAAGCACAAACAGGTTTCATTGTCTTTATGCCTTCCCCACTCTGTATTCCCAACCATATCTTTCTGAGTTTATATGGAAATGATATCCAGCTCTCTTCAGTTACAGAAAGAAAATAACAGCCCTCATTAGATGTCGTGACACTTCCCTGTTTCTAAAGGAATTACTCCTCTGCAGAACAGATAGCTCTTAAGGAGGCTGGTTTTAAGGAGGATGCTCAGAGGATTTTAGAAGATACAGCTCCCCCATGACTTCAGGGTAGTGAGCATATTCAATGTTTGGAATTGGAAAGACTGATTTTAAAAGGAGAGGGCAACAGATATGATTGCAGTTCCCTGCATTTGCAGAGGCAGAACAAGTAACTGGCTATGTTATCACTTTCTCCTGGTCCTGTTTTCCTTTCCCCGCCCCACACCGTTCAGTACATTTTAGTTTCTTTACACTTCCACTTCCTCCTCGCCGCTGCTTTTCTTCTACTTTTTAATATATTTTTACTCTGTTGACCTATAGGCATGGGCGATGGGTATCATAGGCTGGGGGAGGCTGTGCCTCCCCAACCAGCCAGGCGTGGCCCCAACCATGCTCTGCCTCCAGACCCTCTCCTGCCAGTTCCCCAGTCCCTATGTTGTGGTCCTAGCAAGGGCTCGGGCTGAGACTGGTGCTGGGGCCACACCACCCATCCTCTCGCCGCTCTGGGGCTGCGGATGCTGGGGCCGCACTACCCCACCCTCCTGGCGCTTCAGGGCTAGGGTGGGGCTGGGGCTGCACCACCCACCCTCCCTGGGCTGGGTGCACTAGCCTAGGGTGGGGGCCGGTGGCCATGGTGGGGGGGCTGTGGGCTTCAGCGGGGTGTGTGTGTGTACAGAAGGGGCGGGCTTCGGGGCTAGCCTCCCCTAGCCGGCAGTTCATGTGCTGCCCATGACTATAGGCCCTGTTCCATTTTTGTGCTTTATCTCTCTCCATTTCCTAGGGTTACCATATCTATTAAATAAAAAAAGAGGACCCTCCACGGGCCCTGGCCCCGCCCATTTCCCCACCCCCAGCCCCGCCCCAACTCCGCCCCTTCCCCGCCCTAACTCTGCCCCTCCTCCCTCCCACTCCCAGCCACGGGGAAAGGGCTGCCCGAGCGCTACCGGCTTCACAGTTTGCCGGGCAGCCCCCAGACCCTGCGCCCCCGGCCGGCGCTTGCCCAGCGCAGCTGGAGCCCGGGAGGGGAAGCGCCCAGCCGGGGGCGCAGGGTCTGGGGGCTGCCCGGCAAACCGTGAAGCCGGTAGCGCTTGGGCTTTGGGCAGCCCCCTTGCCTCCGGACCCTGCGCCCCCAGCCGGGCACTTCCCCTCCCGGGCTCCGGCGGCACAGGGTCTGGAGGCATGGGGGCTGCCCGAAGCCGGTAGCGCTCGGGCAGCCCGGCTCTGTTTAAGAGCCGGGCTGCCCGAGCGCTACCGGCTTCGGGCAGCCCCCATGCCCGGCTCTTAAACAGAGCTGAAGAGTCAGCGGAGGAGCAGAGCCTCCGCGGCTCTGCTCCTCCGCTGACTCTTCGGCTCTGTTTAAGAGCCGGGCTGCCCGAGCGCTACCGGCTTTGGGCAGCCCCCGTGCCTCCGGACCCTGCGCCGCCGGAGCCTGGGCGGGGAAGTGCCCGCCCGGCGGCTGGGGTCCGGACGCAAGGGGGCTGCCTGAAGCCCATAGCGCTCGGGCAGCTCGGCTCTTAAACAGAGCCGAAGAGTCAGGGGAGGAGCAGAGCCGCCATTTTCCCGGACATGTTCGGCTTTTTGGCAATTCCCCCTGGACGGGGGTTTGAGTGCCGAAAAGCATTTCCCACTCTTGCCTAACTGCAAGTTCTACCTTATTTCTCGTTCCTCTCTTTCTGTCTGTGTTCTCTGTCTCTGCCTGCTTGTATTTCCAGGCCTTTCGTCTGTCTTTCCAGTCACTTCCTAAGGTCTAGTCTCCTGTGCTTCACTTCCCACTAGAGACGACCTCCCACCCCAATCCCTTGCCAGGTCTTGTATTTTCCCCCCATTAACCCTCTCTAGGCTTCAGCATTCATCCTATTCCACCTCTCCACTCTCTCTTCCCTTGGCATGAAGCTTTTCACAGGCCTCCAAGTCCTCTTCCCACTGGTCAAGGAGCTACCATTGCTATAGCCCTCCTATCATAGCTTTCATCTTAGCTTCTCTCAGCTGCAGCCAGAAGCAGGTATGACTTCCAGTTAGCAGCTGGATGGTGGCTGACAGCATGAAAGGTAGCTGCTGGGAGGAGAGATGGCCAATGGTAATAATGCTTTGCAAAACTGAGGGAGGAAAGAGGTGGATGGCTTGTTGGGTGGCTAGATATCCTATGGTTTCACTGAAACTGGATCAAAACCTTGGTATCCACAAAACCAAGAAGGACACCACAGTGACTCCAAATTGGAACAATCCCCGTAAACAGGGATGTCCCATCCTTCTGTTGCTCAGGTGGCAATCCAGTGTGGCAAGCAGTGATTTTACGGAACAGAAAGCTTTGCTAGCCTTGGACAGCAAAGAGTGACAAACAAATACAACTGTTTATGACACAAACATTTTTAGTTCCCAGAACCTGGAATTAGAACCTAGAGAATTAAAGCATTCGTCTTTCATTTCTATAATCTATGGTCCCAATTCCCATCCATACCAGTCTGTGCACCAGGCTAAGGAAGCTGACTCAGACTTGCTTTAAACAGTGCAGACAAGACCAAACAATGGTATAGTTGGGATTATAAATCATTCTCTGTCCTAGGTCTGTCCAAATTCTCAGCCAGAATTGAGTGTACAAGTTTAAATATAGTTCCTTGACTCCGGTCATAGATCAGTGTTTCTAGCAGTGAAAACCGACAGTAGAATTTGGGCTTTCTTAAAATTGTGTGGAAAAAGTTATATTAATATACAACTAAAGATAGAGCTGTTTCAAAATGTCTACAGTCAGCTTCTCCATTCATTTAAATCTTACTGGATATCGAGTGGGTTTTCCCAGGTTCACCCTCCTGACTAATCTCTTATTTTTGTTGCTGCATTAAACTGAAAAAAAGACATACCACTTCGCTAAATAAAAACTGCTCAGGCTTGCAAAGACTAAACAAAGGCTGATTTCTTGCCGCGTACCGACGAATCAGTGAGGGGGAGAAAGATGCCAGAGCTATTTTTGTGTTTGGAATCACAGACTCTATCTTGTGATAACATTATGCTGGAATAACTCATTTATCACCCAGTCAAACTTGTTCAGTCTAAAAAGGTTAATTAAAAATGCAGGACAAAGAGTTCCCTTTGTGAGGTAGTGATTCAGCAGCTGGAAAGTTTAGTAAAGTTTCTGTTCCCACACAAAATAAAACCACATTCAAAGGATGGCAAGCCAATAGGCTGCATATAGTATGGTACAGATGGAGAACTTTGCTTAGATATCATTCTGGTATGAAAGAAGTGATCTGCAAAGAAAGCATCTGTGGCTCAGTTCGGATTGCTGCACAGAGGAATGAATAGATATAAGGCACCCTGGGATGAGGTGTACAAACCCCCACACTGAAGAGGAAGGGGCTAAGGAGCCTCTGGGTCTAGGTAGCTCCACCCCAGCACACCTGAAATGCACGCACAAGCTGGAGGAGGAGCTTAAAAGGTGACCAGAGTAGCTCACTTGCAAGTAGCTAGTGGACGTAAATGGATCTATACTCTGAAGCTCTGCAAAAAGAGTACTATGAGAGGTCTAATTGCTGGGGCTTCTGCCTCTTGTTGGTCTACCCAACTTGCTGAGGGCAAAGGATGCTAGGCATTTGAAAGGTTGGAGACTTATTATTTGATTTATTTTGTTATGTCTTTGCTGTTTCCTGTTGTGTGGAGAGGCTGGTAGGAAGTGACCCAGGGTGCAGGACTCAGCTATGTACCATTGGGATGTGGATTAGAATCTGCTGGAGAGGGTGTGCTAGGTATCCTCTACCCACCCCTGACAGGGATGGTGGTGAAAAGCCTATACCTGCTACTAGGCAGCCAGGAGTAGCAAGACCCTGATCAGGGAGTCCTGATTCTGGGAATTTGGCTTGGTGCAATGCTTTGGATACGTCTATGCAATATTTTGGCTTGAGTCTCCCAGCCTGGACCAACAGACTCAGGCTAGCAGGGATCATGCCAGTGCTCTAAAAATAGCTTTGTATGCAGCACTTTGAAGTCATGGCTTGAGCTGGAGCTCAGGTTCTGAAGCCCAAGGAGGACTAGTGTAAGCCCTGCTAGCCTGAATCTGTCCACTCAGGCTGGGAGGCTTGCTCCCAAATTCCAGAAAGGGTGGAAACAACTTGTGACCCATCTGGAGGGCTGAGTCACAGAAGGGGGCAGACCACTGTAGGGCAGGGACAATCTGTCAACAGATGGTGCCAAGATAGAAGAGTGCCTTCTGCTCCCTTGCCTGATGACTAGATGGCAGAGGTGGGGAGTGGACCCTTTCACACACACCCTTGCATCCCTGCATAGGCTACCTAATAATGTGGGTGGCAGCCTGGGGGAGATATAGTCTCCTCAGAGCTGCCACACCTTCTTCATGCCTGTGGGTGGGATGGGGCAGGAAATGGGTGGAGCCTTGTTTTTATCCTACCCCAAAATGCACTGGCCAAATAGTCGGGTCAATGCTCCAGGGCATTTATGCTACACTAGGTATAGAGGTGGCTCAGCGCACTTCCCCTTGGAGCAAGGGGAACCCAGGAGTAAAAATCTGCATCCTGGGCTGCTCTTCACATTTTTGCTCTGGGCTCATGGGAAAGCCTCACTTCACCCCCAAGGAGCTAAAAAAATCTGTGAACATGTTTCAAATTGAGAGTGACGCTAACATATGTGAAATATATGTACCTGTACCTGGGAGACAGTGTTTAAAGCTTCACAAAATAGAACAAGCTGATCTGATTGTGCCCAGTGTAATTCAACAGGGAAAATATGTTCACTTGATGTTCCTAGGTTACCAGCTTTATTTACAGATAGTTAGAAGTTTCCAGAGCAGAGACATTTGAGAAGCTTTGTGAGCAGAAGTAAGAAGGGAGGGGGGAACATCCTAAGGTAGATTTTTTTTTTTAAACTACATTACACACTGAGGCCTAGTGTGAAAGAATGGTGAAGACAGTGAAAAGCAGTGCAACACAGAAGTAGAAGTGTCACACTCCAAGCGGTTCAGTCTTCAGAAGACATTGTTCGATAATGAGAGAGAAAGGGTGTGGGAGTGAGGCAAACATAGTGTAAATACTGTATGTCGCTTTAATTGATTAGTAAAAGATTAAAACGTGTAACCAGCTTTAGAAAGATCCAGCAGCCAGAAAAGGAGAATTGTAGAGATGAAGCACAAGAACACTACACAAATATGCCTGCTAAAGGCAGTGTGTGAACTGGTGTGGCTCCATTATAATCAATGCAGTTAAGCCAATTTACCTCAATTGAAGATTGGGCCCTTTGTCTTTTGCCTGGCATGTGCAAGAGTGAAGTGAAATCTGCAGAGAATGAGGGATGGAGACTAAGATCAGGCTTTTTCCCAGAGTGATGATGTAGGATCAGAAAATATGAGCAGAAGCCTCTTTTTTTGGAAGGGACCTAGAGAACTGACAAAGCTAACCCAGAGAGGATTGAAGAAGTGAATTACCACAGCCATTTGCTCCTATCATAGAGAAAGTAACGGGCAGACTAGAAGGATCCACATTTGGCATGTGTGTGCTGTGAGAGACTGGGATGAACTTCTCGATGAGGCTTGTCGGCTGACATTTCTCTTGCCTGGTCTCAACCTTAAAGTTGAATGTAGTGTTTATGTGGAAGATGTGAACAAAATCCACCTGGCCATATTGGAATTATGCCAACTTCATACATATTTGCTTTCTGCTTAAAAAATGGCTTCCAGATTTATTTTTCTCTTGATTCATCTTAAACAACTCTTTTTTCAGATAAAGAAGTTACATCTGTATCTGCTCATATTTGGGCATGATTGTTCCGGCGGCACAGTGGACAGACTCCTCTCCTCACACAATGCCACACAACTTTGTGAGGTGCCACTTATAACCCCTAGTCAAGCCAGCTGACTCTGCAGGCCAGGCAATAGGCCACTCTGTAAAAATTGTGTCCTGGGCTAGTGAAACAGCTTGGCTGAAACAAAATTTGTCTCAATTTATGGAATGTGACTCCACCAAACACAGATCAGAAAATATAATCCTACCAGGACAACACTGACGATTAAAGCTCCTAGAATCAGATTTTCAGAGCCACATACAAGACTTGGACACCTCATTTTTCTTTAATCCTTTAGGCAGTTTTGAAAATGGCAGCCTTAATACCTAAATATGTGAGAAATAGGGTTTTCTTTGCTTTTTTCTATTGTTTCCCAAATGCATATGTAAACATACTTTGAGAAAAGAACAATAGTCTAATCTTTTACAATACAGCAGTTGCATACAGTCAGTCTCAATTACTTCATCAGACCTACTATAATTGACTCGAAAATGTTTGCTTGTTCTAACTGGCGGCTAAACTGAGGCATTTGGGAATAGCACAAATGCTGAAATCGGAGTGCTAAAACCAATCAGAGTGTAGGAATCTGAATACTGCCTGGTTACTAAAACCTCCCACACAGTGTGAGTCAGATATTGGACTATGCCTCTGCAATCTGATTGGCTGGAACCATTCAATTTCAGTGTGATACATTGCTGGAGAATGAGAGAGAGAGCAAGTAAATGTGTGAATAGCCTATTCTGCTGATTTGTAGCTGGCATGAACTAACATCCGTCATGTAAACATTTTAGACTCTGTTGCTTAAGAAGCTTGAGTTGTGCTGGAAAGTGGTAGTAGCTATAGGAATTGGACCAAATTCTGCTCTGTTCACTCTGCAATTCCATCTGAAATAACTTCCTGACTTCACTAGAGTTCCCCTGGTGCATGCCAGTATAACTGAGAACAGAGTTTGGCTTAGTTCATTCAGAGGCACAGAGGAGTGGGAACAATTTTTAACAGGCAGAGCTGGTGCTGCATCTTAAGGCCAGCTGGTGTGCAGTGTGAGCAAGGGCCATCACCTGACTGGACTTAGTGAAGGAATCATTGGGTGACATTGTATGGCCTGTGTTATGGCCTTCTGGTCTCTAAGTCTGAGCTTTCATCTAGAAACCCCCCTTTGGGGTGTCTAGAGCAGTAAAGGCACCAGCATTCTTGGGACTCAGGCCACCAAATCTTGGCTGCCTCCTGCAGAAGTGTACTGGGGCTTGATCTTGCAAGGGGCTCAGCACTCTGGTCATGAACCACCTGGTTAACTTGAAACATCTGTCTCATCCCACTTCAGTGGGAATATTCAAGTGCTTAAAGTCGATCCTGTGCTTCTGTGTTTTACTGGTCTGGAGATAGAGCACCTTGCAAGATGAAGCCCTACCTGGTGAAGGCACCTCTTGTGGACTCTCCTCTCAGAGCACCCCTGCAGGGAAATCGGAACAAGCCTTTACTTTTTAGTCAGATATTTACATTAAAGAACCATAATTGTACATGGGAACCAGATAAGGGTGCCACATTTTCAAAGCTCATTAGGTACCTAAAGATGCAAATAGGTTTCTAGTGGGACTTGGAAAAGCACCTAGGTACCTAACAAGCTGTAAAAAAATCTGGCCCTAAGTGACTTGGTCAGAGTTTTCAGTGACAGTGGAGATTGAATTGGCTAAACTGTGTTAATACTGAGGTGCCGTTTCTCTAGTTTTTAGTTTGATGTGATTAATCACACAGCAGCCCAGTGACTGAATATGGATGTTTGTATCAGATATTTGGTCTCTTCTCTAAAGTTTAATGCTTGCTATAAGGTAGTTTGCTTTGGACAAAAGCTCTTGTTCCTGTGCACTGGTCTATGGTGTTTGTTATAGCCTATTTATTACAGGTGCTCTGTCAAGCACTACAATTTAGTCGGGGTCTATACTCACTGCAGCCAATTACCTAACAAGAATACACCTTGCTTTATCAGTCAACAACAAAATCCCATTTGGAATACTACTATCTAGTCCTTTCTTTGTTCCTTTATTCTTTCTTTGAAAAGCCTGTATATATCATACTATTGTACATTAGCACCCAGATTCTGATCTCATGTGTAAATCAGGATACAGCCATGGAGGAATTACACTGGTATAAATGAGATCAGATTTGGGCCCAATTACTCTGGGTTGACACTTTACTAAATGGGGACCAAATCTGGCCTCCTATGTAGTCTGAAACAGAAATACACCACTGTAATTTTATTAATTTATTATCAGCTTTGTAAGAGATTTTGGGAATAGGGGTTTCCCCTGAACATCAAGGACTCATAAGAAATAGAAAGGCACTTGTAATGGTCAGAAATACTGATAGAAAACTTTTAGATAGATTTCCTATATCAATCATCACTGTGGTATCGAATTTTTGGGTTTTTTTTTTTTTTTTTTTTTTTTTTTTTTATACAGGTAAATTAAATCTTCATGGTGAGGTCCTAGAAGACTTCACAGAATGTCCTCCCCTTCTCTCTCATCCCTCTTTACAAGAGACTTCCTGGGGAATACATCTAATTTTGTTTTTAAACCCACCATTCTATTATGGTGGAAATGCTTTGTAAAAGAGAAGGAACTTCCGGGGTATTTTGAAGGTGGTCAGATTCTGGCTTAGTCTGTTGGTCTCTGGATGTTCCTCTGAATGCCTTGTCCAGGAATGTTTTCCCTCATGGGCTTTGCAAGCTGTATTTATTAGTGCTGGTAGAAAATTTTTCATCAAAACTAAGCAAATATGTACAAATGTTCATGTTAAATATCTGCTTCCCTAGGGAAACAATTGCTTTCTTTTTGTTAGGAAGCAAAATTTTGGTGGGTTGGATGGGGTTTTTTTGTGGTAGGTAAAATATTGAACTCTTTATTTTGGCTTTGAGCTGAAAAGTTTGTGGTTATTTGGTTTAACCGTCCCCCCAGTATTTTCTGACCTTGCTGGGTCATAGTTGGAGCCATGGGCATTGATTTTGCTTGGTCCTGATTCATTGGTAGCTTAGATGAAGAGGACTCAGACCTTGAACTGATAATGGAAGTGGGCTGAGAGCCAATGGAGGGATTGGAGCATATGGATGACCTGTTCATGGCTTGTCCCATTGAGAAAGCAAACAACTTCATGCTGCACCAGCTGGAGCCTTTGCATTGCATTTAGCTTCAGTCCTAGGTGCAGTGAATTGCAATAAAGTAGTATGGGGGTGACAAATGAGTAGATTGCTGTGGACAAATCTTCATCCAGGAGGAAAGGACAAAATTTCATTAGCTGCAGATGGAAACCATCTTTGCTATTAATGCTACCTGATCATTATGAGGTTAGTGATGAGGTGCATAGGACCCTGAGTCTTTGCACCAATTTGCACAATGTGGAGGCCTCCTATTTGTACTTTCACTAGCCCAGAAAGTGCAGATCTCTTTTACAGGAGATTTCAATATTTTTAAGGACTTCTTGAGTTGCAATGGCTGTGATGGGGCAAACCCCATCAGGGTGAAGTGTTTCATAAAGCATGGGCTAACTTTTAGAGTTTCTGCCTCTGCAAGTTCCTTTGTACAGTACACCTTTGCTATAATGAATGTTTTGGGATCCAAGCCTTTTTTTCTTTTATTGCCAGGGGTTTGTTATAGCAAAAGGGCAATCAAAATGGACCATAAACTGCTGGAATAAGTTAATGAGGTGCCTTTGGATAAAGGTGTTAACTTAATTAATAATAACTAAGGCTACAAGTTGGTCACAGAGGGTGATTTTAGGTGACCTCTGCACTGTCAGCCCCCGTAGTGGCAGGGTTCCAGCTTCAGTGGATAAAACTTGTGCACATATGTGCAACATCCTTTTTTTTTTTTTTCTCCCTCCTCCTCCTCCTCCTCCTCTTTTTAACTGTTGTTGGGATTCAGGGACTGGGTTCATTATAGGCAAAAGTTTGTAATAATGAAGTGTGTTCTAGCGAGAGTGTACTGTATCTAGTTGAGCTTTCCTAAGTTCCAATTTACACTGACTGAGGATCTGGACCTTCATGTTTCTTTTTTCTCCAAGAACCCAGCACAGTTTTTTTTTTTAAATTAATGGAGATATCCTATTTCCTAGAAATGGAAGGGACCTTGAAAGGTCATTGAGTCCAGCCCCCTGCCTTCACTAGCAGGACCAAGTACTGATTTTGCCCCAGATGTCCCCTTCAAGGATTAAACTCACAATCCTAGGTTTAGCAGGCCAATGCTCAAACCACTGAGCTATCCCTCCCCCCCATTGAATTGAAGTGATGGGAGAGAAGAAGAAAAGAGAATTGCAACTCTCCAAAAATCCACATAAAGTCCCTTAAATATACATATAATGTAGTAACGAAGGCTTTTACTCTCATTTTGTGTTCAATCTCAAATGGTAAAATTGCTGCCCTAATACTGTGCAAGCCATGGGAATAATTTTCCAAGCAAGAAAATCATTTTCCTATTCAGTGCTTTTCCCTTTAAGATTCTTGTGTTGTGTGTGCTAGTTTGGAGAAGTAATCAGATGCAAGTAGGCTACCCTTATGTGAAGTGGGTTTAAGTAGGGCAACTTCTGAAACTTGGCTTTCAACACAATCTCAGAAAAAAAGAAAGGATCCTTAAATTTCATGCAAAGTAATCCTGATGTTTTGTATTATATTATACATGGTATGCTACTAACTTTAACTACAATTCTAAAGAAGAGGCATGTTTTCAAGTCTTTTTTCATAACCTGATTTTAAATTAATAAACTTCAAAAGACTCCATGGTTTGATTATTTTCTATTCAGCACCTAGTTGTTTGTCTGAACCTCTTGGCTTTGTAGATTTGTGCATGCATGTACAAAGGGAGTGGGGGAACTACTTAAACTTTCTGAATCTCAGAAATAACTTGTTTAAAGTTTTGGGTGAAAATTTGCATCTTATTTCACGTAAATGAGTTCAGCCAAATGTAATTTAAAATATCTCCTGTTTTCCTCTTCAGAGAAAAATCAAAGCTCAACAACAAAATATAATACAACGAGGACACTGTCCTGTTTTAGGCATAGTAAAACCAAGGTGTGAGCATACAAATTACTGAATGGCAACATGAAGGAGAAAAACTGTGCCCTGCTTCTTCCCTCCCGTCCCCCAGCACAGAATAGTCAGACCAAAATGCCTGGATCCAAACTCTTCTGAAGTTAGAATGACTTTTACAGCTGATGTTTATAATAAACTGAACTCAGACTCTTGAATTCTAGGCCCAGAGCTAGATCTGAACGTTGCAGCTCAGACCTATTTCATATGCAGAAGTTGTCCTTTAGAATCTCTCCAGCAGTTATCCCGCCATGCCCCTTACGCTTGATATCCAGAGAGGAAGGTGGTGTATCTCTGATGGTGAGATTCTCGGGGTATATCTACATTGTAATTAAAAACCCACAGCTGGTCCCTGTCAGCTGACTTGGGCTAAGGAGCTGTTTAATTGCTGTGCAGATGTTTGGATTCCAGCTGGAGCTTGAGATCTGGGACCCTCCCTTTGTGGGGTGTCAGAGTGTGGGGTCCAGACGGAGCCCGAACATCTACATTGCAATTAAAGAGCTCCAGAGCCCAAGTCAGCTGATATGGGTCAGCTATGGGGTTTTAATTGCAGTGTAGACATCAGTACTAGAAATGACCCATCTATTTTTTGTAATGAGTGGCGGTGTTTGCTTGTTCCTCTGCAGAGGGTATTAGAAGGGATATTAAGGTTATATCTACACTTGGAGCTAGGGGTGTAAATTCCCAGCTCTCATAGACATGACCAAAATGCCTGGATCCAAACTCTTCATGCTAGCTGTCATGGAACTAGCATGCTAAAAATAATAGTGTAGACACAATGGCATGGGCAGCAGTTATCGGTGGCACAGGCTGGCTGCCCTAAGAATGTACTCATGGGGTCCAGCCAGTTTGTACTAGGGGTGACTAGCCCGTGCCACCACTGCCCAAACGACTACAGCTACACTACTATTTTTAGTGTGCTAGCTCAATGAGAGCGAGTGAGAGTATGTGTATGTAGCTTTTCCTATGCTGCCAAGTCAGTGACCTGAAAGCAGGCTATTTTTTCTACATATGAAAGTAATTTCATCTCTTTACTTGTCTTATCCCTCCCTCAAGCCAAAACTTCCACCTGAGCTGTTTGGGTGTGGTGCATGCTCACTAACTCCAGTTGCTGTTGTACTTTCGCACAGCTCAGCAATCTACCACTGTCATTTCACAATATGCCCTTCAGAGCCAGCACTGTAACACTATAGGGAACAATATACATAATGAAAGTTTATCCATTTTATCCCATGGAAACATTGGTAGAGAGTAGCTGGATTTTTAACCCAGAAGGAAAGCAGAAAAAGTATTGCAAGCTTTCATTTAGCTGAGACACTTGTTAATTCTCCAACAAAGTCTGAAGTAATATTTGTCACAACCTGGCCCCATCTACCCTCTGGATAGGCCCCTGTCTGTGAGTGGACCTCATCTCTGGCTCATGTGCTTCTAAGTTCTACTGGGTCTGGGTGGTGACTAGACATTACTGGTTCTAGCTCTGAGTCTCTCAAGCATACTCCGAGATGTGGACCCTGTCTGATGCCCCTTTCTTGGGCAGTGGGACCTTCAGTCTAGCCTCCTTAGACTTCCAAACCAGTGCCCCAGCCCCTCCAAGGCCCCAGTTGCTTATACACACTCCATCACCCTCACTGTGGGCTCTCTGAGCTTCTCAATTAACATCTTCAGGGACAATATGGAAGGCAAGCAATAAAGAAAGGCTTAGCAAAGGTATTTGGTTAACTATAGACACTCTATGTTTAAAGCACCCTTGAGAGCTACAGTTTTTAGGAAAATAACAAACAGTCCTTACCTCAATGCCCCAAATCTGATTTCACCCCTCCTAGGAGTCCTGCAGTTGGTCAGTATCCTTAGGCTAGGCAGCCTTCTGTAGCCTGGTCTTTTTGCCTGTGTTGGTGGTCTGGCTCCTTGCTTAGAAAAGCACCTCTCTTTTAAAAACAGTATTTGGCCCCTTTATGCCCATGTGCTTCAGCTGGAGGAGTTTCAGGTTCTAGTCCCCCTACCTGAATCTGCTTCTGTGTAAAGAGTTATTCAAAGTCAGTGAATAGCTGCTGTGTGGGGAGAGATTTAAAAAGGCTGAGACTTTTCAGCTTGGAAAAGAGATGACTAAGAGGTGATTTTTATAGACCTCTATCATATTGTGATTGGTGTGGAGAAAGTGAATAAGGGAGTGTCATATACTGCTTCACATAATACAAGAATGAGGGGTCACACAATGAAATAAATAGGCAGCAGGCTTAAAACAAACAAAAGGAAGTATTTCTTCACACAACGCACTGTGTGTGGAACTCGTTGCCAGGGAATGTTGTGAAGGCCAAAACTATAACGTGGTTCAAGAAAGAATTGGATCGGTTTATAGATGATAGGTCCATCAATGTCTATTAGTCAAGATGGTCAGGGATGCAACTCCATGCTCTGGGTGTCCCTCGCCTCTGATTGCCATAAGCTGAGAGTGGACGACAAGGGATGGCATACTGGATGATTTTCTGTTCATTCCCTCAGAAGCACCTGGCACTGGCCACTGTCAGAAGACAGGATACTGGGCTAGATGGACCATTGGTGTGACCCAGGATGGCCGTCCTTATGGTCTTATAGCCCTCCCTATAGAAAACTCATTTTTCAGAAGGGGAGTCATTCAATATTGATGGCTCTGTCAGCTTCTCAAACATAGTGTTTCTATTAGGTGGCAAGCCCCTGCTACAAAATGGATGCGCTAAAGAATCCACAAAGGAGGTTGCAATACAACACAAAGGACACAGTCCAAAATGAAGGTTACAGTATAAAGTAGAGCCCCTGAAACAAAATGAGCTTCAGCAAACATGGAGTTCACAGTTTGACATAGATGTATCCCCACGCTGTCTCAATACCCTTTTCCCTATCGTGGAGGTACATTTATTTGAAATATTAATGTTCAAAGAGCTGAAATCATTGACTTCGTTTTATTTCAGCAAGTCTCTAAACATTAGTTTTATTAATCTAACTCTCAGCAATCAAATTACTCTGTTTGAAATGTACCCAGCTGAGAATGTGCCATACAAGAACTGTTTAGGAAGCAGTACAGGCAATTGCATTTATGGGAGGTTGCAAACTGGCCGATGTGACAAGACTAGTATTTAATTCTGAAGACATGTAAAGTTGCTCCTAATGAGATGCACAATCCATCTTTCATATGCCTCACTGACTATACATACTGCATGCAGTAGTGTTGTAGCCAAGTTTGTTCCAGGATATTAGAGAGAGAAGGTGGGTAAGGTAATATCTCTTATTGGACCATCTTTTGCTGGTGAAAGAGACAAGCTTTTGAAATAACAGAGCTCTTCTTCTGTCTCTTTCTCATCAACAGAAGTTGGTACAATAAAAGATATTTCCTCACCCACCTTGTCTCAGCTGCAGGCATGAGTGAGTTTCAAAAGACAATAGAATACATGGCTCGTGTTTAATCTTCTGTGATTTTTGACAACCATCTACACAGCTAAACAAATAAAATGCAATATTTAAAAATATATTAAATGTCTTTTTCTATGCAATTTTTTTAGCAGAACATTGTCTTGCTAGAGTTGTCTTATATACTCCCCTTAAAATAAAATGACTTATGAGAAGCTAATGAGCCATGTAGGCTCCTAGCAGGTCTTGCAACATTTTCTAGCACTAATGTGCCTCATGCTTATTAATGAGGAGAGACTGACCTATTTTTTTTTTAAACAGACCTGAATCTTGATCTAAAAGTAAAAATTTTGAATGTCCTACTATTGTGATTGTTACTGATGTCTTTAATATTCTTAATGGTAACTAACTGTATCTGGGAAATATGGACTGATGGCTGGAGATTATTTCTCTGAAATAATAGATTTTTAGAAAGTAATACCCTCTTAAAATCCTAGAGACAACCAAAACACCTTAATACACAGTAGCTAATATTGAAAATGAGATTTCTAAGTGAATACATGAGCTTTCATTCTAAGAAAAACTTGATACACATATGCTTACAGATCATTCTAATAAGAATATGGAGTAGACTGCATTTTTGCATCACCCGATCCAAAATCCAGCTCTAAACCCAAAGAGCCAGGCAGCCTTTCAGTTCAGACCTTATGTACCATAAATTTTTTAGTCAGATGGAAGCAACTTACTGTAATGAATTTGTTATGCATGGTTAAAATGTCTGTTTCTTCCTGTAGTCTAAGAAAGAGAAAGTGAAGTAACATCTTAATATTGCATGAGCTTTAAAACACATTAGCCATTTAAACACAATCAGTGCTAATGAAACACTAATCTACAGAAAGGAAGATGTCGACACTTCTTTTAGAAAACCACATTTTAAGCAATTGACAGCTATAAATAGATATAACATCCTTCTGTATAGAAAGGGAAGAAGAGGTGTAAGGCTGATGCTGTATTTCAAAAGTATGTGTAGTACAGGGACAGACTATCTGAGAATGAAGTGTGATTCTTTGGGTAATGATATAAGGAATAAAAGGTAAAGAAACAGTATGCATCTGCTTTAAGCCATCAGGATTGGAGACACATGAGATCAAAAACATAACTGGACCAAGCCCTGAGCTCAAGTGCAGTGAACAGTGACAGGCCCAGGGAGACAGTTCTGGCTTTCTTGTCCTTCACTCCTACCCCTAGCAGAAGTTAGGCAGGCAGCAAGAGGCTTACTCTATCTTCCCCTATTGGCATAAGCTTAAGGTTTTACAGGCTGTCATAGAGCCAGATTCTCAGACTTGGTGTGGTTTAGAGCAGCCCTAGGTGACCATAGCCAGCTGGCACAGTTCAGAGCAGCATTCAAGTTGCTCTAAACTGCAGCATGGCTGAGAATCAGCGATCTGCAACTGGCCTCATGACAGCATCTTAGGGCAGGTCTACACTAACCCCCCAATTCGAACTAAGGTACGCAACTTCAGCTACGTGAATAACGTAGCTGAAGTTCGAAGTACCTTAGTTCGAACTTACCTCGGTCCACACGCGGCAGGCAGGCTCCCCCGTCGACTCCGCGGTACTCCTCTCGCCGAGCAGGAGTACCGCAGTCGACGGCGAGCACTTCCGGGTTTGACTTATCGCGTCCAGACAAGACGCGATAAGTCGAACCCAGAAGTTCGATCGCTCACCGCCGAACTACCGGGTAAGTGTAGACCTACCCTTACTCTGTGCTGCATCTAGCTCATATTTGGAGCAACGGAGAGTAAGTGGCCCAGTATCAAGAAAGGAAAAGAGCAACAACAAAAAAAGGACATTTATAAAAATGTCCAAGCAGGGTCCATTCCTTCCCTTCTCCTATGGGAGCAACAGAGCAAATGTAGACTCTGCAAGAGTACAGGTGTAGAAGGGGGAATTCATTAGGTATCCTTTCCATTCTCACTCTCCCATTACTCTTTTGGTCTTCAACCTACTAACTGTGTGTTTGTGTGTGTGTGTACATACAAACACATGTGATTCTTTTTGTATATATTTTAATTTCTTTTTTTACTCTTCAGGATTCTTTCTCCTACTGTAGCTGCCCCTGCCAAAGCTTCAGTTGCTCCTTCATGATGAACCGTGTCCCAGCAGTAATACCAGTATGAGCTGCACCGTAATTGTGATCAGCATCACTCATTGACTTTTTTGGCTTAAATAGGTGGACTTTTAAAAATGAATACAGGTTTCTGGTGTTCTTTCACAATTATACTGTATCACAGTGTTTACACTTTGCCTGCCAAATCATAGAATCATAGACTTTAAGGTCATCTAGTCTGACCTCCTGCACAATGCAGGCCACAGAATCTCACCCACCCACTCCTGTATCAAATCTGTGTCTGAGCCATTGAAGTCCTCAAATCATGGTTTAAACACTTCAAGGTGCAGAGAATCTCCCAGCAAGTGACCGGTACACCCCACTCTGTAGAGGAAGGTGAAAACCCCCCAGGGCTTCTGCCAATCTGCCCTGGAGGAAAATTCCTTCCCCACCCCAAATATGGCGATCAGCTAAACCCTGAGCATGTGGGCAAGACTCACCAGCCAGCACTCAGGAAAGAATTCTCTGTAGTAATTCAGATCCCACCCCATCTAACATCCCATCACAAGCCATTGGGCATATTTACCGCTAGTAGTCAAAGACAAATTAATTGCCCAAATTAGGCTACCCCATTATACCATCCCCTCCATAAACTTATCAAGCTTAGTCTTGAAGCCAGATACGTCTTTTGCCCCCACTACTCCAAACATCAAAGATGAAAGGCAAACTGAAATACTTCCCATAAGAACTGTTATTTACTCTTCTGTTGCTAAAGTGGAATTTTGTGGTCAGTGTGACAGATGTGATGCTTTGGACACATGGAATTGTCTAAGACTATTATATCAACTTTTTAAGTGTTTTATGTATCTTTATGGGCTGGCTAGTGATTGTATTACTGACTAAGGTTGCTAAGGGCTAATTAATGCAAATCACTAATGCAGGTAACAAGTCTGTGGAAGGTTCACTCCCTGGGGGAAATAGCATATATGGGTTTCACTTAGTTTAGGATGCCTGGAAAACAAACAACAGTAAAGTGTATAAAGTGATCACCTTGATCTGAGAAAAGGGTCACACACACTTTCCAAGAAACAACAGATATGAACTTGTGACCAAGAGTGACAGACCCTGTGGAAAGGGTCTGATGTACTTTGAAATCTGCCAGGGTCTTCATGTGGAAGCTAGTGACCCCTTGTAAGCTAGGCATGCATAGAAACATGTTTTTTTTTAAGATATATTTTCTCTGTAATGGTTTTGTTCTGAATAAGTAATATTTTCCTTTGTGAAGGCTTGTTGCTCACTGGTTCACCCTCTCATTGCCCGGAGAGCGCAGGATGGAAGTTGCTGAACTAAAGTCAGACCCGAGATAGTCACAATGAACTGTAGGAGTCTGCAGCGTGAATCACGCCCCCCCCCCCCCCTGTGATCCCTCCTTGAGAGAGCTCTCAGGCTTCTCACCATCACCTAAGTGGAGTACCCTAAAGGAGACCACAAAGGGGTCAAAGATGCAGTTACCTTGGTAACTGTGACACTCAATAATTGCTTTATTTTGCTTCACAAACATTTACAAATCAAAGCTGGTTACAATAGCTCTATCCTTTTGCTATGTTCTGACTGATCTTACGACTCTCCCTCTCCATATCCAAGGAAGACAGTGGGTTGAAGATGAAAAGCAAAATTCAAGAATTCTCTTGGGCAGGGTTTTTCACATAATCAAGCCTCCTTCAGGAAAATGAAACCAATCATGCCCCTTTCCCAACCCTGGCATGTGTTAAAGGCCTACACATCTTCATTTATAAAATCTGCATGCTTTTTTGCCCCAGCTAACCCTTCATGCCAAACACTGATGTAGCTCTTAATAACATGATTCATCCTCTCCTTTCATACCTGCTTGGAGGAGTAGTGAAATAATTAACAATGTTGACCTTGTTGGCACCTGAGTTAGCAACTAAAGGGTACATTTACATTTGAGCAGGGAGGTATGATTCCCAGCTTCTGTAGATATACTCACACTAGCTTTGCTTGCGTTCATATGCTAAAAATAACAGTGTAGGTCTGGGGAGGTACATACTAGAAATAGCAGGGGTCTGGGTTGGTATGTACTTGTTAAGCTAGTCTGAGACAACACCCATATTACCCCAGCTATAATACTATTTTTAGTGCACAAGCTTGAGCAAAGCTAGCATGCATTTATCTACACAAACTGGGAATCACACCTCCCAGTTCAAATGTTGACATACCCTTATTCACACCTCAAAGCCATTGTTCCAAACTCTCTGCAAACTCAGGTAGAGGTTTCTGTATCAGTTACACTTGCTTCACATTTCAAAGATTCTCCTCCATCCAGCCCCCAGTCATATCAGCTAGAGACATGCTTTTTTAAATAACAAAAACTGAGATTCCAGAGAGAACTGAGGGTCTACCTGTGCCTTCCCAAGCTCCCACCCTCACTGTACCCAACTGCCTATTCTAGGGAGTCAAGGAGGATTCATTTCAGCATACCCAGTGTGGCTGAGTTCTGTGATATTTGGAGTTTTCCTCAAAGCTCCAGCTCCTGGAGTCATGGGATTGCATGACAAATCCCCGCTTTCATTAAAAAACAAAAGTCCATTTTTAGCCCCTATGGTTCCAAAGAGAAACTGGAAAACATGACCTAAACATACTCTAAAAGGCACAAACCTAAGGCAAATAAACCCCCAAATGTACACGCTCTCTCTCTCTCTCTCTCTCTCTCTCTCTTTTTAAGCCATTCTATGATTGGGGAGAGAGGGGGATGAGGGCTGACTCTCTACTTCTGAATGCTGGAGGTTGGTAATACTGTTAACCACAAGACCGCCACGTGCAACATGGGTGTAAAGCCCTACTATATTAAGATGGCAATATTACACCCATTTAGCATGAGTGTAAATGACTAGTCTGTAAAGAATCAGCCCCAGTACTTTCAATAAGCTACCCCTTTCCCCCTCCTCCATTCGAGTTAACTATAGCTGGGGGTGGGGAGAGGGAAAAATTCGAGAAAAAAGAAGTGGTTTCTGAATTCGGCCATGCTGAAACAAGAATCCAGCCAATTTCTTGATCTAATGAATCTGTAAGAAATTTCCATGGGTGAATATCTACTTGTTGGCAAGAAATCTTCTTAAGTGCATACAGCTTAAGTGTGGCTGGTACTCATAGAACCAGAAGTTTACATTCGTGCCTAGCGTGTTTAAATACAGACCTTGAAAAGCTCAGACAAAAATTGTGCCCTATAATAATTGATGCAGGCTTCCCCCTTGTGGGAAGCAGCAGACATATTCTCCTAAACAGTGTTCTCATTTATGAGAGGCTACCCATAGATTAAACCAGGGGTTGGCAACCTCTGGCATGCGGCTCGCCAGGGTAAGCACCCTGGCGGGCCGGGCCAGTTTGTTTACCTGCCACGTCCGCAGGTTCAGCCAATCGCGGCTCACACTGGCCGCGGTTCGCCGCTCCGGGCCAATGGGGGCGGCAGGAAGCGGCGCGGGCCAAACCTGCGGACACGGCAGGTAAACAAACTGGCCCGGCCCACCAGGGTGCTTACCCTGGCGAGCCACATGCCAGAGGTTGCTGACCCCTGGATTAAACTCTTTCAGTTATAGAACTTGAAACTGAGGACATGTTAATTTGGAGAAAGAAGGAAATGAACTAAACTGCATATCCCAAGATTGCAGGATGCTCTGTGGCAGTTGCATCACTTTGATGTGCACTGTAATGCTTTTATATTATATTATAGTCAGATGTGGTTAAATGTGGTGTTAATTTGATTCAGATGTTCAAAGCCCATGTAATAGTCAGACTTGGCTTTAACTAGGTACCAATTTGTAATTCACTTAGATTTTTTAAAAAAAAAGGCAAGTAGTGAGTAGACATCAAAGTGCATAACGTGGTGCAGAGATAGTGTTTTCAGAAAATGATCATATCCAGGTCATAGAAAGTCAACACTGAGGTCATTACAATTGAGAGGCAAGAACTAGGGTAAGTTTATAGCACAGTGTACAGGGGATTCTGCAGACCATTCCCATTAAAGTTAATGAGACTTACACAGCTGAATACCCTTGTACCCACTTTTTAGGGTGACAAGATAGCAAGTGTGAAAAATTGAGACAGAGGGTGTGTGTGTGGTGGGGTAATAGGTGCCTATATAAGACAGCCCCAAATATTGGGACTGTCCCTATAAAATCAGGACATCTGGTCATCCTACCACAGTTAGTGAGGTGTGTTTTTTATAACCAGTGTATGGTGCAAATACCAACAAATTGTTAAATGCCATGTTATCATCATATTCTGTGTAGAGAAATGGGAGAACTAAAATAAAAGCTGTGTTTCCATTCACAGAAAATGACACATTACAAAACTGGGCTAGGAATTGTATGTATTTGCTCACCTTCACTTTGTGGCACAGACAGGGGCAAAATGTACCATTGAAAGGCTAAGGATAATTTTTTCAAAAGCTCCAATGACTTAGGAGCCAAAATCTCATTGCTTTTGAAAATGGATCATATGCTCCTGAGCCACTAGTGCTTTTGAAAATTTTACCCTGAAACAACTGCTAATATATTGCACATAAAGATGTTTTGTTTTGCTCTGATTTTTTTATTTTTTGGAAAAACACCAACTAACAATGTCCCTCCACCCTTTCTTCTCAGTTTCCCCTGTTTTGTTTCACAAGAACATCTTCTGTCATCCTGAATAGTTTTTAAAAACCAGTGGGATAGTTGCCTCAGTTTGCTTTGTTTGCATTTTTCATTACCTGAAAAGCACTCCATTAAATAGCAAGGCTGTTAGGCAATCTTGGTGCTATGTTGGAGTTCATGTTCTCATAGCTCATAATATCAACAGTCTCTCAGCTAAACTGCTGCCCTATCTGGAAGATTCATCAATTAGTAATCAGTTGGCCCATATAATTCCTTATTTTTCAGGTTAAATATGTGGTCAGTTATCTTGCTTAATAAAAAAAATACTGTTCAGTATGGGAAGTTTAGGATATAAAAGGTGATTGAATGTTACATTGCCTAGGGTATGTAACATGGTAATTGTGTCTATGGATGACTTTTAGGACCCAATATACTTACAAAATAAGTAATTTTGTAACTTTGTATTCACATTTCATTCAGTTTGCACAGCAGTCTGTCTAGACTATTGAAGGCTTAACTAAAGTCCTCCTGACAGTTTTTAAAAATATATCTATTAAAATGAAGACAGGATCAGACACGCAATGTGCATATTGGATGGATGAAAGCAATCTGTCCTGTAGGGCAACAAAGCTATTTAATGTATATCATAATGTAACACTTGTGAAGGCAGAGTTATATTACTTGTAATGGGATTGGGAAAAGCAGAATGTTGTCAGAATATTATAAGTATATTAAAGGCTAAATCATGGCATTCAGCCCTTGCTCATATAGAGGGGCTTTGTGGAGTAGGACACCCTATGATCTTCCGGCATGATTCCTTACTGAGTGGCCTGGTAAGCAATGGGACTGCACAGTTGGTACAGCCTGCTCCCAGCGGTAAGAACTACCCATTCTTCCTTGCCCCCTTTGGATTTCACTGCTCCCTTAAGCAAAGGGCACTGCAATTGTGACAGGCTCTTATGAAGGCTGCCCAAGGGAAAGGCTCTTTGGGCTAGTTTCACAAGTGGGCCTTAGGTTCCTAAGTCCAACATTTAGGTGCTACAGGTATGCACCAATCACCTCTCAGCTGCCATCTAGCCCTGTGGATGCCCAAAGTCCCTAGGCTCCTATGTTTCTGCCACTAAAGTCCCCTGCATTTCTATTAGTGGTCATGCACAAAGCCACCTAAGTCATGACACTGCCAAGGAGCATGGTGCTTAAATCCTGCCTAAGCCCCAGCAGGATACACAAACTAGGCATTCCCCTGCCTATCTTACTTGTGGGGCCTGATCCAGAAAGTATGCTTGGAGCACCCCTAAACCTGCACAAGAGAGAGCCAGGAGAAATAGGTGACAATATTCCCAATAGCTTAGTGATTAGCATGCTCACCCAGGAGGTAGAAGACCCAAGTTCAAATCTTCATGCTTGATTTGAAGTATGGACTTGAACCCCACTCGCCTGGGTGAGTGCCGTAAGTCCTGGGCTACAGAGTTGGTCTCTCTGGTTCAATGATTTAAGTATTTTGTACAAAACTGAATAGCTTCAACAGGAGATATTGAAAGACCCACCACAGAATGCCCTCCTCTAGTCCAGCGGTTAGGGGACTTCACCTGGGAAACTTGGGTTTAATGTTCCTGCTCTGAATCACATGTGAACTTGTATTCCCCATATACTGGGTGAGTGTTCTAACCACTGGGCTATTAATTAAAGGGGCAGCACCCCCCAACCTTTTTATTTGAGAAAGTGTGAGCCTGGCTTAGGTACTTAACCCCAGAAGAGGGTTCACAGCTGTGAATCCCAAGTGGAGATAGGCATTTCCCTCCAACCTAGATTTAGGCACCTAACTGGCTCAGCAGGATGGGGGTTAGGCCACTCTGCTCCCATAGTCATTTCATACTGGCTAACTTAGCAAGGAGCTGTCTCTGTGTTAGGTGCTTAACTCCTCCATGCATTGTATAGGGAGCCTGGGTGCCTAACCTGGGCTTGTGAATTCTAGTAGGCAGCTTAAGTCCTCCTTGGGAATCTAGGCCTTCCACCACTCACAGGTAACAGCTTTTCACAGTCTGGCACTAAATGCATGTGGCTCATAATGCTGGAATTTTCTTCCATACAGTTTCCACTAGGGTACATCAATTGACAATACCATCCTGCAGGTGAAAACTCAAGGCCTTTTTGTTTTGGTGTCTCTTCCCCTCCTGATGTTGTTGTTTGTTGGATTGCTTATATGTGTTTATACATTTGATTTGGCTCTTGGAATTATTTGGATAAATCAAACTTTTTGTGATGAACTGTGTTTAATTTTCCAGTGCCATGGCCCAGATTGTTTAGAAAAGTGAACATACAGTTGCTGTTATCATATGTGTAGTCATGTAATTGCACACACAAATGATCCATCTAGCTTGGCATTTGTTTATATAGTTATCACATAGTGTGGAAAACTTGACCCTGTTTTATAGCAATCTGACCATATATGTGAAGGTGCTTGGTGTCCTAAGTGAAAATAGGAAACTACAAATTAAGGATCCTATTATGCAGTATTATGGACAAAACAACTAGTGAAATTGGGGAGAGGGGATTGGGTGGTAAAGAATTCAGAACCGGTGTCTAAAATGAATTAATCTTGTTATAAAACTGTAACCTGCTTATGGTAGTAATGGAAACATGAACACATAGTTTCAGTCACCATCATGCCCTGAATTATGCCCTTTTTAGAAGCAGCACTATGACCCACTTTTTAATATAGAAATTAGATCATGACATGGCAGCTGTTTTATGTTACTGAACAGATTAATTATTTTTCACCTCATCTAAACTTGTACTTTTCCAAGGAAAGAGATTGTTAAAAAGTTATTAGAACAGAAGTCAAAGAGGATTCCTTGGGTCTGTTCCAGGTTCTGCCACTGACTCTGTGGCAAGTCACTTAACCTCTGTGTTTATCCTCCAGTAAAAGAGGAAAAATGCTTCATTTTCTCACAGGATGTAATGAAGATTGATTGATTAATTCATGTTTAAAAATGAATAGACAGGATTGTTTAGAGAGGAGAAAAATAAAGATGACGACGATAGTAATTGTAATAAATAATGAATAGAGCAGAGAAGACAGATTGAGCATTTTTATTCACCCTGACTCATAATTCAAAAACAAAGGGGACATTAAATAAAATTGCAAGGTAACATTTAAAACTGATACTTTTCCACATGTTGTACAGTTATTTCCTTTTACCTTGGGACAGTGAGTTCCAGAGGATATCACTGAGTCCAAGTATTGATCTGTGTTTAAAAAAGAACTGAACGCTTAATGATACGGAAAACACTCTCAACTGTAGTATTAAGGTTTAAAAATAAATTACCGGTAAATCCACAAAAAACAAAATTTGGATGTAACTCTAAATGCTTTTCCAAAAACTCTCATGCGTCATGATTTAAACCAATGGGAGGGGGTGGGGAGCATGGCAGGCCCCAGGAAGAAAATTTGATGTTTGGGTAGATTATTCCGTAACTGCCTAGTGCCGAAATATTTTTTATTTATTTTTTCATCTTCTCTGAAGCATTTGCTACTGGCCATTGGTGGAAAGAGAAAATACTGTCACCCTTGCGTTTCCTGGAGCTCTTTCCTTGTTCAGCACTGTACAAGCAATTAGAGTGTAAATGTAGAGGCAGGAGGTATGTCTACACAGCGAGCCTCCCATTCAAGTCTGACAGACTTGGGCTAGCAGGACTTGCGCTAGTACTCTAAAAACAGCTGGGTAGACAGGGCTTTGAAGTTGCAGCTCAGGCTCTGAAGCCTAGGGAGGGAAGCAGGCTTACACTAGAATGGTTGGGTACCTCATTAATCTGAAATTGAAATACAAAATCTGTTTCTTTCTGGTATGTATTTTCTTTGATTTGTGACCTGAGATACTACAGTGAAATGAGTTTGTCTCAGGACAGGTATGCCCATTGCAATGGGCACCATCACAAATGACATCATTTTGTGGCAGCGTTAGCAGAAAAAAACCTAAGGTTAAATTGGCATCATAAGGGATTTGGCATAGAGATTGCATATATCATATAAAATGCCATGAGGGCAAGAAATAGAATATAGAAAAGATCAATGGAGGGAGTAATTGGTGGGAGTATCTGAATATGCGGCAGTGGGACACTTGTAAAAAACTGTCATAATATCAGAAACCAGGAAATAATTAGGGGTGCTAAGAACAGATCAAAAACCCCAAGTGAAGTTATTTTGAGAAATGGCTTCGTATTTTTATAAACTGAATCGATTAAGGGCTTGTTTACATGGGGAACCCCTTTATCTGAATAACTATACCAGTATTACTGATATAAGACAAAACATCTATCCTCCTTGACTAGATGCTTGAAGCCTTAATACAGACATCTGTACTAAAACTTCTCACTTTCTTGTTTGAAAAAGAACAGAGAAACTTTATGTTAAATGAACTTCTGCTCCTTTTCCCTTTGACTTCAAAGGAACAAGACCCAGTCCTTCATATCACATGCCTTTTTATCAGTTGCCCCACCAGTTGTGTAGCACACTCAGGGTCACAGGAAGATTATGGTAAAGCCAAGAACTGAACCCAGATTTAAATCCTAGCGTGGTTCCTCCTGAACCAGAAGGCTACTTCACTGGACATAGTGCTTGTGTAACGCTCCATGGGAAGATCCCATAGAGTAGAGTATTACTCTGGAGGCAAACAGCAGGCATAGAAAGTCCTTTGCTATCCACCCCACCCACGGTTTGAGCATAAGGGGACATGGCCTAAACTTTCCTATGTCCCAGCAATTCCCAGCTACTGTTTTGGGGCTGAATAGACTTCAGGATGCTACAAATTATGCCAGAGATCAACCTTGCACACAGCAGCCCCAGGATCAGGGAAGGGAGAGCAAAGGGAAGCTTTGCAGTGCACTACCCTTGCATCACCCATCCTCCATCCTAGTTATGGGTGCTCCTTTGTGGTAGTCAAGGTTCTGGCCCCGCAGTTCACTATAACTTTATTGTGATGCTTGGGATGATTACTTTAGAATACTGTCTTATTTTCTCTAATGGCAAACTAAATTGAGTGCTGCTATGTTGTGTGATACCAACAATCATTTACCTGTATGTACTATAGTCTAGTCAGTGACTGAGTGTCTCTCTCTTTAGTGGAAGCTGCAAGTGTATATTTATTGCCTTTACAGGACAATACTGAATAATGAAAAATGTTGTGTTTAAACTGAAATGATACTTTTACTGTAATGATGCACTCAAGTGGGTAATCTAATTTAGCAGTTGCTTACTGAAAATACCCTTGGGCTAACAAGGATACTTTCAAGTGAAGGAAAATGACAGTCTCTGGTCTGGCAACTTTTCTGTTTCTAGGGATCTGCATTTCTCTGAGTTATTGTGGTTTGAGAGTCTACAGGTAACAATGACAAGGAAGCATTTTACTGTCTAGCTTTCTGTAATGCTATAAATAGTGCTGATTAATCCTGGGAAACTGCCTAAAACAAAAATGGCTTGAGATGGAGTGACATGAGGGGTCACATAAGTATGTAAAACCGCTATAAGTTATTCCCTTTTCCAACCAGGAATAGCCAATACCAGTATCAGGCACCTCTATACTGATATAACTGCATCCATGCAAGGGGGTGGACTGTCCTGCTTTAACTATACCCGTATCGTAAAAATTGTATCAATTTAATGTGCAGACAAGGCCAGATCTGTCTTTAGCATCGTTAGCCCAATGAAACCCGAATCCAGGTTGGAGCCTTGATACTACTGTACTACTACTACTACTACAACAAGTAGTATTTGGCTGATTGCCTTAATTAATGTTAATTAAATTCCTAATCAGGGCCCAATTCCACTCAGCACCACCTCCCATTGGGGTCACTGGACAAGAAAAAACAGGATAACATTGTGAAACTGATTTCACTAGTGGTTAAGGGTGCTCACTACCTTGCAGGAGGTGATCACTGCCTTACAATTTTGGGCCTTTGTGTCTTGGGTTCCCATGGTGAAGAACTTCCCAGTAGAGCTGGGCAACACTTTTCATGAGAGAACTTTTTTGGGGGGGCTGAAAAGTACAGATTTGGGTTGACTTCAATGAATCTTTCAGTTGGGGAGAGGAAGAAGGAAAAGAAACACTTTACTTTTCATTTCTTAAAGATGCTTTGTTTTGGAACTTCCTTCAATGTCATTACAAAATTTTTTTTAAATACACTTCTGAATTGAAAGAAAACATTTCATTTAACCCAAATGTGTGGGGTTTTTTTTTGGTGTGTGTGGTGTCTGTTCATTTGTTTGTTTAAATTTAAGATTTTTTTTTTAAAACACCCTCCATTTGGGTAAACCTGAAACTGAAAAAAAAAAAAAAAATATCAGCTACCTGCACAGCTCTACTACACCCCAATGTCTCAGCAGAAACTAGCATGATATTGTTTTGGTATGCAGAATACATTGCCTTGATTCACTAGACAGCCTGCATCAGTGAGAAGGTGCTAATTGCTAAATGCTTTCTATCACAGTTTCTTTTCACTTAATCTGATTTGATTTAAATCTAGTCCCAATTATATTTTAGATGAATATAATCTAAAATATGGAAATTGGCTACTCTGAATCAAATAGGGTGTGTTTATATATATATTTCTAAAGATGGTTTATATATTGAAATATTATTTAGACTATCTAGGGATTAAATGTATTATTTTTTTAAAAATTGGATTATTCGGATATATAATAAATATTAAAGCCAGGACGTAGAAAAAAATCATGGAAAGGTTTGAATTCAGAAATCTACCTACCTCCTAATTCTTGTACAGCCCCTATTTTAGGACCCAGTCTTACAAATCTTTTGCCCTTTACTTTCAATAAGATAGTCAGGACTTCTCATAATAGTAGCACCAGTGATGATAATCTTCAAGCTCTTGGAAAGACAACATACCTTTTAAAATGTATATGCTTGTATCCATCAGAGCCTTCTTCTGAACCTATTCAAATAAAATTGTTCTAAGAAAATTCTCAGACCAGCATAAATGAGGAAAAGGCAGTTTGGTATCTTCAGGTTTACATTGGAAATCTCCACTGCAAGTTACTGTTTGGGCTATCTACTCAGATTGTGTCTATAGTACTAGCTATTTCGGCCCTGATCCTCAAAGGGACTTGAGTGCCTAAGCCTGACATTCAGACACCTCTGGCAATCAAAAACCGCTCTGACCATGTGCACTGCTGCCTCAGGCAGGTATCTAGACCCCTATTTCACATCTGTGCCCCAGCAGAAGCCTCAGACCAGGCAAAAAGACATTCCCACCCCTATCTTGCCTGTGGCCCCTGATCTGGTAGGTGAGTTCTGTGCACATCTAATTCCCCACAAAATGGTAGGGGGAAGAGGAAAAGAAGGCACCAGAGGCCTCCTTTATAACCTGTAGCCCAGTGGTTAGGGTTCTCACCTGTGCTGTGTGATATCGCTGTTTAATGCCTCCCACTGTCTGATGAGAAGGGATTTGAATTATGTGCTTTGCCTCTTGAGGGAGTGCTCTAACCACTGGGCTATGAAATCATTCTCATTCTTTCTGGTCCAATTAATACTTAATTATTAAATAACTAAATTATTTAAAGGGGAGCGACTTCAACAAGAGATTTAGAGAGACTCACATCAGAGTATCCCATAGTCCAGTGGTTAGGGCACCTACCTGAGGAGTGAAAGACCCCTGTTGAAATCTATATTCCATGTCAGATGGAGGGGAATTGAGCCACTGTGTCCCACATCACAGGTAAGTGCTGTAACCAGTGGGCTAATGGTCATAAGAAAGGGCACTTCTTTCTCACCCACCAGCTATTCTGTGTGGAGTTGTGTATGCTTTGAGCATACACATCTGATCAGGCCCTGCAGGTAAGATAGAGGGGATGCACCTCTGTTTGATCTGAGGATCATGCAGGGGCTTAGATGTCAGAGAGGCATCTGAGGTAACTGCCTGATGTAGCGGTATGCATGCCTAGAAGCAGAAACTTAGGCACATAGAGAATGTTTACAGTAAAAATTTAGGTGCCAAATGAGTTTAGGCTGCCTACAGGTTCAGGTGGCAACTGAATGGGGGTTTTGTGGAGCTCAATAGCACTTAAATCTGAGGTTCTAGGTGCCTAAATTCCTTTGTGAATCTAGGCTGAAATCTACAGAAGCCAGCAAACTGAGCCACTTAAGTTAACCAGTAGAAAATGCGAAGGAGAGGGATGAGTCCTAAGCATCATCCCTCCAAAGGAATTATGCACGAGTCTTTGCTCAGGATTCTCAGCTGTGAATCCTCTCCTGGAATTAAGTGCCTAAGTAATACTGCTGTTGTTGCCACTATCAGCCTTCCTTATATTTTTAGTTCAGTTGTTAGAGCATTCACTTAGGACATAGGCGACTGTGATGCGCTGCCCACCCCATTCTTGCCCTGAAAGGGTTAATGAAGACTAAGAAGGGGGCCAATTAACCCAACAGGCCACAGGTGAGATGAATCAAGTGGCTAAGTGTTCCCAAGATTTAGTGAGGGAGTGCAGCTGGGAAGAATAAGCTTGGCTGGGATTTACAAAAACAGAAAATTGGGAGCTGAAAGGGGGCTGTGGGAAAATTTTGCAGTCCCTCACTGGGAGAAGGGAGGTATATTTGGGCTTGCAAACACAGAGAGGGGAGGAAGGTAGGACAGGGCTCAGGGAAAGGTAGTAAAGTTTAAGAGAAAACAAGCCTTAACTGCTGGCTAGGGGGTCCCTGAGCCAGAAACTGGAGTAGAGAACAGGCCTGGGTTCCCCTGCTAGTCACTGAGGGAGCTGAACTATGTGGTAGTGAATGGGAAGACTGCCCGGGATTGCTGAAAGAAGACTTTAGTATCCTGGAAGGGGACAATCCAGATAGCGATCTGACCAGAGGACTGAGTCATGAAGAGGCAGTAGTAGCTTGTGGATCAAGAGAGGAGCTGCAGATGCGGAGAGAGAGGTAAAGAGATAGTGTGCAACTGCAGGAAGGTGTGTTATCACTCTGGGGAATAGCTCATCAGGTCCAGGAGGCGGTGCTATACTTGTAGTAAGTGAAGTGTCCCATCACAAGGATCTGCATTCAGTTCCCTCAGTATTCTGTAAAGAAGGGATTTGAAATTGGGTTTCCCTACCTAATAGGTGAGTGCCCTGACCACTGGGATATAAAGTCATTCTCTCTCTGCCATGATGTTCTGGAAGAGTGCCCTAGCCACTAGTTGAAGGGAGAGAGCTGTCACCTCTGCCCCTCGCCCACCCCTGCTGTTGAGGGATTTGGCATGCTGAGACCATACTTACCAGATCAAGCCCCACAGGCAAAGTAGACCAGAGAATGCCTAGTTTGAGGATCCTGCTGGGGCTTCAATATAAAATAGGTGGCACTGTGTATGCTCACTAGCAGAAACTTAAGCACCTATGGGACTTTAATGGTAGGAATTTAGGCATTGTCATGGTTAGCTGGCAGATGAGCAGGGGTTTTGAGGATCTCAGTGGCACTTAAGTGCCTAAAGTTGCTGTGAGATGCCTAAAACCTTTTGCGGATTAGCCCTATGGGCTAGAGAGTAGGGAGCTTTCCATAGAAATCTGTAGGTGCACAGGGAAAAGAGTAGTTCGAAGCTGCTTGATAATTCCAGCGGGCAGAGGCTGCATCGGGGGAGAGCTTCTTGCCAGCATGTGTTGGTGAATAAGGGAAAATAACCAAATGGCCTCACTTGCATTTCAGTTATGAGACCGCTTAGGGCATTTTGGTTAGTTGTTGAGTTTGGTGTAATCAAATGCTATTACTCTGATGGATAACAAAGGTCAAGAGAACAGCACCAAATGTGCCTGGGGGAAGGGGTCACTGACCAAAACTGTAGTCTAGCATGGTTTGGTAGCAGAGCCTGGACAAAGCTAAAAAGGGGTTCCTATATTTTGAAGGGAATGTGTCCCTGGTGGTGATTCTGTTCAGGATCTAACAGCACCAGTCTTTTTCTAAAACTTTGCAAACAAGTGATGCAAAGGCAGCTTCTGCAAACAAGAGCTGGTGTTGCATGTGGCTTAGAGATGGGCCATGGCACTTAGTGGCTTTGAGGCATATGGATGGTACAGAGGTGGTTCTGAGGCAGTTTTTGCTGATGCCACAGGGCAGCAGCTTATTTCAGGAACTCCAGTTAGGGCCCCCCTAGCCAGCAATCAGAGCTAGAATCACTTCTGCTGTGCTAAGTAGAGGAGTGCCCAGAGCTGAACAGGCAGCTCTTCCCTCGTGGGCTGGAGATGGACAAGCCTGAAACCTGGACAATAATGGGGGGGGGCAGACACAGTGGAGGAGGGAAGCAGCTATTGCAGGAATAGATTGCTTTGTTGTATGCTTACAAATGCGAATGCAGGACTCAGTTTAAGGCTGTTGCACAGACCTGGGGGGGGAGAGGCTGTTTGTTGGTTGGTTATTGGCTTTCCCGAGTCTTCTTTGTTTGTACAACAGACTTAGTGGCTGTGATGGGGGAAGTATTATCTGTGAAGGGTACTTAGGTTGGCAGAGTTTTTCTGGGTAGGGGCTTGAGCCAGTGGTGTTTGTAAAGTTTCCTAAATGAACCTGGCCCTCCTTGTTGCTGACAATACCTGGCAAAAAGGTCACAGCAACAGTGGGAATAAGTGTTCTCCACCAGGCCATTACAACGGGATTAGATAAAACTATTGTGTTAACACTGGTAACCACTAGTGTTTTGTCAGCAATGGAGTTCTCATGGGGCCTTGCTAGTGGGAGGGGGGCAACACCAGTGGAGAAACTTGAGGTGAAAAGTCTAACAGAAAAAATGTTTTCCATCTCCAAAAACAAATCTCCATTCAAAGCTGTCCTGCTATATTGCCCAATTCTCTTTTGCTTCTTGTATTGTATTTTATCCACTTGTGACTTTTTAGAGACTACGGACAATTTGGGTGGAGACTTCATTATCTTTTTCACAATTACATGCAAGTGAATAATAGGGTCTTTAGCCTGTGCTGGATCTGTAGCAGGGATTCTCAAATGCTTACCTAGCATAGCACAAACCTTGGTTTGTTTTTGAAGTGGCTTCCCTGTCCATTCATGGTCACATAACATCCCTGTAGGAACTTTCAGCAATTGCTTACTTCCCTCCTGATTCTTTTTCCTATATGATAGCTCATGTATATTTAGCTTCTCTTAATGCCTTTTAGCTTGGAAACAAGAAGAAAGTGTTTGTATAATGCCTAGCACAATGGGGTCCTAATCTATGACAAGGGCTCCTAAATGCTACTGTGGGCTAAACAATGTTCCAGTCCTGCTCCTATTGACTTCAAAGGAGGAGGGGTAGGCCTTGCTCATTATTGCTGCACAAGCTTTTGAAAAGTGTCCGATAGAAGTGGTCTGCTACAGGCTCCCATGGGGGCTTGGTGCCTCTCTGGGGATTTTCAGGCAAACTTGTGAGTTGCACCAAATACCCCTTTTGAGTCATTTAAGTTTTGCCTGATCGTAACAAACAATGGATGCTGAGAACTGTTTCAACTTCCTGAAACTCTGAAAAGGATATTGCAAGACGGCTGTTAGTATAAATACCTCTGGAGCAAATGAGTGCAGAATTTTGGTGTTCATAAAGTCTGACAAACTCAGTTAATGACTCTTATTTTTTTACGTGGGTCAAAAAAGTGTGTGTTAAAATGCAACTCTCGTGTACAAAGCAAGACCAAAATAACTTCTGTCTGTGTGTGTCTGTCTGTCTCTCCCCTAACCAAGATGCAGTGGTCCTTTCCTGGGGAAACTGTACAGGGCAGGAATGGCAAGGTCAGAACAGCCAGTATTTCAGGGAGCGTACACTCTGTGTGTAAAAACATGTCAAATATTTAATGACAAAGGGCCAAATCCTGAATGTGGTGCCCACTCTTGCTGAACTCAATGGGAACCTCTGGTGTTTGGAAGGTGGCAGTCTTTTTTGGGTGAGGGTGTGTGTGGGGGGGGACTTAGCCTTAAATTTGGGCCTGATCCCATTCGTGCCAGCACTTTGCAACAGGTGCTTAGCACCTAGACCCTTGTGCACTAGACTGCTGCTGGTAAAGAGCTCAGGGAACTGATTAGGCTCACCTTTAAAAGAGGGTCCTGATTTGGGAGAGGTTGGATAGGTTGGAATTGTGCTGGTACGGTGGTTCCTGGTGGTACAGGGTGGGAGGAGAACCCTAAAGCTGCCCTACCTGATTGGGGTGGGTGGTTGAATAAGAGCTGCCTCTAAAATGTATGCACCCTAGGTAGTATGGTATTGGGAGTCTAGGCCTTTAAGACCTGAGCTTCCCAGACAGACACTATAGGTAAGGGATTGTGAGGTTCTTGTTGTTTTATGGACAGCCATGTGGAATTAGACAATAAAGCGGAGCTCTTGCAAGCACCTTAAGTACTGAATGGTCATTGAACACCACTGGTGGCCCTTGCTAAATTTCTTCAAACTCACTGTTTTATAAAATACTTAAAATTTAAATTAATAATAATAATAAAAATTCTGGTAAGTTGCTCAGAACTGGAGAAAGAGGGTCAGGTTTCAGGAAGAACCTGGTTTGGGGTGACATCAGGATTGCCAGCTTGTGGCCAGGCTGCAATGGGACAACCATAGTCCTCTCAGCATGTAACACGCTCAATGAAGCTCTTTTGTATAAATTTGCCTGCCATATCTCTTATTGCTAATGAATCCGTGATGAACCCAGTATAAATACCTAGATAGAACTCAGTGGAAATTGTGGGCACTTAACACTTTGCCAAACAAGGTCTCTATTACAAATTACGTGGACAAAGGACCAAATCTCTTCCAAAAACTTTACATTAAGAACTAATTACAGTCAAAATGTTGCCTAGCAAGTAATATCATTGGCATTACTGTTCTTGAAATGTTTTGGCACATTACATCAAGACCAACAATGGCACAATTATTTAATATTCAATAATCTGCACCTACACTAAATTAGTGGTAGTCCGCAACTGCAAAATTATTGAAGAAATTGTAGCAAATTAACATGCTCACCTCCAGTGAGTCTGGCTGAGTTCCAAAGTCAAGAGACTGCTAAGCAGAGTTTTACATTTAAATTGCACTTCAGGGCAAGCTTTTTATGAAACCGCCTCGATAACAGGTGTTTACACTTAAATGTTTTTAACTGAATTGTACTTTATTAGACTCAATTTTCCATCCCTTTCAAGTTACCCATCTCACACTAGATATTTTGCAGTAGCTATATTCTGCCACACTTTCTAGGTCTTTGCTCCTATAGGTAAGTGAAGTTTCTAAAGGAGAAATATACTGCATTATTTATGGGTCTGATCATTTGAGGCACTGGGTTCCTTCTAGTAGTTGCCAAGCACCCTCAGTTCCTACTGAAGTTAGCAGAAGCTGAGGGTGCTCAGCCACCTGCAACCCTGGGCTCTATGTCAATGATTTAAAATACTTTCATAGGTAAATTTTCATTGTGCTCAGGGATTTCCATTAATTTTAACAGAAAGTGTGCTACTGAAAATGTAGTACTCAAGGTTGCTAATGTTAGGAACCACTGTATAATCTATTTTCTAATGATAATTGATTAGTTCATAGATTCCAAAACTTAAAATAACTGTCTCTGTAATGGAGGCTGATAGTGCTGACGTCGTATCAGGAAAGCCATTCCTTTTTGTATTCTGAGTGACGTTTAAGTTGCTTAGAACAGACTGAGGGTATGTCTACACTTCAGCCTGGAGATGTAGCTCTGATCAGGCTAGCATGCTAAAAACAGTGTAGCCAGTGAACATTGGGAGGGACTCGCCACCCCAAGAACAAACTACGGTCTTAGATGGGTATGTATTCGATGTGGTTAGCCCCCACTGCCACTTGTCACCACAGCGCTGCTCTTTTTCAGAGCTAGAACAGGGTATATCTTCAGCTGGATTTACAGCTCCGGCTTGAAGTCTCCACGTAGCCAAAATGGGCTGACTACTTGTCAGTCAATTATTCCTACTTATTCCAAAGAGTTAAACATCAGGGAGTTTCAGTCAGAGACACAACAGCAGTGAAAGTATTGAATGGATATGGGAGTCATTAGGGAAACCAAATGAGTTACAAACATATTTACACTTTATGACTTGCAGATAAACTACACAAGAGGCACAGAAAATAGTTTGTTTTTGAAACTGACTGTCTGGATATGCATCTACTTCAAGTGGAGTGCACTCTACTGAGCAAATGTCCTCTGTAAATGAAGACCGTAAACTTAAATGTCCTTATGTAAATATGACATGAAACTAGTTAGCTAATGTGTGTTGGGTGTTTTTTTTTTTTTTTTAAATAGTGACTGCTAAGTTTTGAAGTAAGATACACCTTCCCTTTGTACTACTATCACCAGACACTAGAGCCCTACTGGTTCCAACCCTAACACAAGCTTGGGGAGCCCATCTGGCCCCAGCCCTGTCCCTACCCTGAGCAAGACTGTTACCCTGTGTAATACTAGCCCTTGAGCCAGGAACCTTACCCTTGGAAAGGGTAGGACTAGCCCAGCCTAAACTACCCACCCCAGCCTTAACTGGGAATACAGACTATGTATAACACTTAACCTAAACTGAGGTGTTGAGCCAGCACCAGCCCTAACCCTAGTACTACTCATTGCACCCGATCCCTACCTGGGGGAGAACCAATTCCAACTCTACGCTGGAGAGTCCAAATGGCCCCCATCCCTAGTCCTGGTAACCCTACCCTTTCTAAACCTCACCTTAGCCTGGGGACAATGACCACCCTCTGCCCTAATCCAAGGACCTGTACCACTTGTAACACTAACCCTTTGTAACCCTAGCACCACTTGGGAAGCCCAACAGGCCCTAACCAAGGGAACTCTTCCTTTTGTAACCCTAACCCTATACTGGGGAGCCCTTTCCCTCATAACGTTAGCCCTAGCCTAGGGAGCCCAACTGGTCCCATCCTTAACCATAGCCTGGAAGCCTTACCTGTTGCAGTGCTAGCACTAGCATGGAGAAGCTTCAACAGCCCAAGCACTACCCTTTCTAACACTAACCTTAGCCTGAGGAAGCTGACCAGCTCCCATCCCATCCTAGCCCAGGGAGCTCTCCCCTTTATAAATCAAACTCCTGCCTGTAGAGCTCAACCAGCCCCAGACTTCACACTAGCTGGGGGAGACCAACAAACCCTGGCCCTAACGCTAGCTTAGGGAGCTCTCCCCTTTGTAGCCCTTACCCGAGCCCAACCAGCTCCAGTCCTAACCTGAGCCTGAGGAGACCAACCATTCCCAGCTCTACCTCTAGCCTGATGTTCTCCTTTTTGTAATCCTAGCCCTAGCCTGGAGAGCTCTCCTCTTTTAACCCTAACTGAGGGAGCCTATTTGGACCAAGTCCTAACCTTAGCCCAAGTAGCCACACCGGTCCCAGCCTTAACCCAACCTACTGACCTTCTCATTTGTAACTCTAACTCTCACAAGGGGAACCTCAGCCTTTGTAACTCTAATGCTAGTCAGAAGAGCCCACCTGGTCCTATCTCTAACTCAGGAAGCCCTAGCCTTTTCAACCCAAAACATAGCTTGGGAAGCTCAACTGGTGCCAGTACTAACCCTAGACTGAAGAAAATTACACTTTTTGTAATCCTAGCCTGTGTAGCCCTACTGGCTCCAGCCCAAACCCAACCTCAGGGAGCCCTATCAGCCCTAACTCTCTGCCAGCAAACTGAACAATGCCTAGCCCAGGGAGTCCTACCCTTTCTAACTCTAACCCTAGATCAGAGAATCTGAATGACTCCAGCCACAACCTTAGCACGGGCAACACTACCTTTTGTAACACTGACCATCGGTTGGGGAACATTACTGACCCCAGACCCAACCATAGTCCTGGGATCACTTCCCTTTGTAACAGTAAGCCTAGCCTGGTGAGCGGTACCAACCACAGCCTGAACCCTAGCCTGGGGATCACAATTGGATACAAATCAGTAAAGATACATTGGATCATTATGGTAATGTAATTAGCAAAAGCAGACACAAGTGAAGAATATAGACTACCTCTATGCTTCCAGCCACTGATGATGATGATTTCCCTTCACTTTGAAAACTTGAATGCCACCATTACTCCTTTTTTGCAGGCACATTAAAAAAAAATCCAAGGTACTATTTTTAAGTAATTTTAAAGAGGATCTTAACTCAGAATATTCCCAAAGTCAAGGTTTATCAAAGATAAATTGTTAAATCAACCATTCAGGCTGCCTTTTCATATCTTATCTCCTACTATCTTGCAGATGACAATGTAAAATCTATGCACATTGTTGAACACAATAGATTAATTTAGCTGATAAGGGAATTTAGTAAAAGGGCATTGCATTATCTGAACAGAACAGTTAGATCAATCATTTTGTTAGCCAAAGATGCTGTGTTAAGAATAATGAATTACCCTAAATTTCAGAATGGGAAAGAGGTGTGGGAGTTTGAAAAGTATTTTTCAATATTCTGAACAGCAAAAGAGTTTGCTGACAATTGAAGATTTTATGTAAGAAATCAATGTAATCTGTAAACAATTAGTCAAATGTTTTACATAAGGAAGTTACTGAGTAGCCATTCTCAAGTTAAAGGGGTAGAGGGTACAGTATATGATTCTCCAGTGGCTGCATAATTCCATTGAGACTGGTGTTTAGTGCATGTCCCCTGTCACTTCTAAGTGAAGGGCTGAGAGATTGACAAGGCTGATTCCTTTGTGGGAAGGTTTAGTCCTGCCCTATAACAAGGAGAAAGTTATAAAAGCCTCAGCTGGGAATCCCGTGTGATATAATTCCAGTCAGCAAAAGTGAATTAGTTGATGCAGCTGGTTTTCAGCCTTGAGCCCATGGTGCCCTTAGAATGCATGAGCTGGGAAAGTATATTTAGGGATTGAATCAATGCTCATTAAAGTCAAGTGAGATATTCTTGGTGAGGGCTTCTGCACCTTGTACCTCTTACAAATGTGATTGGCCTTTTGGAGCATTTGATCCTGTCTTTTTCCAGTGGGGGTAGGAGATAAGTTTTGAAGACCTGAATTCAAGGAACAATTGTGGACATTTTGTGCATGGTTTCACCAAGCAAGACATATTTAGGAAAGTTGGGGCCACATCCTCAGGTGCTGTAAACTACCATAGCTTTATTGCCTTAATTAGGGCTGTGCTAATTTATACGAGCTGGGGATCTGGCTCTTGGTCTCTAACTGTTTTAGTAGTGCCCTGTCTGCCAGCTGGCAAAATCCTAATTGTTTTGTTTAGACTTGATGGCTGTGTTAGGCAAAACCATATCTTGCTATAATTAAGTTTTGAACACTAGAAAGCATGTAATTTTTTTGTTTGCAACCCTTTCATATCTCTTTCACTTGGGCTTAAAAATCACAAGTTTATGTTCTTTGTTCTTAGTCGTACTGTGCAGTACTGAGAGAGCTCACGTGGGGTTATACATTTCCCCCTTAATACAAGCCAACAAGCTGTTGTGTGTACTGGCTCTTTGGAGACAGTGAACTTGGTGTTACCTCTGTCAATGTCCAGTCAGAGGGTCAGGATGCTGCAGGGTATATGGTTTTGGGGAATTCAGGGCTGGAAGGGTTGTTGGGGATCACCCTGCAAGGAGCAATTGGACTGGTGGAAGCCAAGGTGAGATCACTGTGTTGTGAGCATGTTTCTGGCCTCCGTCAGGGCTCTGATCCAAAGTTGCATAGCACAGAGGCACCCAGGGTTATAGGATAGGCAATTACAGAACCCTTTATTGGTCAGGGGGAACCCCCAAGGCATCACAGGCTGCATGTTTATTTCTCAATGTACCAACATGTATTCAATTTACAAGTACAGATCTCTTGTCCCCTCCTCCCGCAAAAAATGCAGCTCAGCAAATTCAGCCTGGACTCCAAGAACCAGTTTGGGTTCTTTCCATCTTGCACATTAACACCAGTAATAAAAAGCTCTGCAAGGCAAATAATACCCTTTTGTTAGACCTGTGGAGCTCTGTTGCCTTCAATGGGTTTGGCATAGGTGTGATTAAACCAACTGCAAAATTATCTTAATGTAGGAGATGGAATTGAATTTGCAGCTCATTCAGTCTTAGCTGTGTTGGTTTGGCAAGGTTAGCAGGCAGTGTAAAACTTGACACTGAACTGAGCGTCTATGGCTCTCAGTGCACAGCAGCAATGGCATCTGGTGCCACTGACCGTCACTTTCCAGAGTAGACCTGCATTTTAATGTTTTTGTATCCATACGTCATTTTCTTATATATATATATATATATATATATATATATATATATATATATATATATATATATATATATATATATTCTCACATCTCCTTATTTAGGATCTCTGCTGACTATGAATACTAGATTTTGGACTGACTGGCCAGGTCTTTCTCTTTGGTCTCAATTTTTATAGTTGTGGCATACAGGACTTTTGCTTTGTCCATATGGAATATTATTGGCCTAAATTAAGCCATGTAAAATGCAACCAGATGCCATGGTGGTAATGCTTCTGATTTGAGGCTTAGAGTGGATTTTTGTTCATGCATGAACTATATCAGCTTGTGTCCAAGGTCAGCCAACTGGGTATTTCCTTAATATTTGCTATGAGCTTAATGCAAAATACAGTGATATATAGTTTGGGTACAATCAATAAATTAGCAAGTCTGTAGACATTCAGATAATATCTAATCTATGCTTTGAATAAAACAAAATTAAAGAAGGGGATAATCTATAATATAACGTTTACCACCCAAGGACTGAAGTTGTACAGTAGGCATGAGACATAAAGTCAGTCACTGATTTTTTTTAATTTTTTTTTTCCAGGTAGAAATAAAAGGTATAATGTGGTTATAGAGTGAATTAACCCCTTTTTTCTTTTATCCCAATAACACAAAATATTCTGTTTGTATGATTTATGTATGCATTAAATTAAATGACCCTTTAAATAAAGAGCTCTCTGTCCCTCTCCTAGAACAGCACCTTCGAGATTCCAGAAAGTTGATTAGTCCAGGCTGTTTATCCATTGGACTCAGATCTGGGAGTTGTGAAGATAAATTCATCATACACATAAACAAGATGAACCTTATTGACAAGCTTCAGGAGTTGGATAGGGCCCCAAGATACTACCCCAGGATATTTCAACTCTTATATTTGTTGCAGGGTTTCTACTAGTGCCTAGCACACTCTCTTGGTACTTTAAAAATAGTAATTACTGGCTCTAGCCCCACAAATTCTCCAATCCAGCAATAAGACCCCAAGCTTGGTGGCTTGTTTTGTTTCAGTTGGGCTAACTGCAGGCTCATGGATCTCATTACAGGGCTGAGGTGCGCATCCCTCAATTAGGAAGGGCTGAGGCCAGAAGGATGTGCACCTTCTTTTAAAGGGCTATCACTTCTCCTCCGTAATTGTCCCCCAAACCTTTACAAACATTGTATTGAATTCACAGTGAGAGGTTTCAGTACAACTGTATATGGCTTGTTTTTAAAATTCAGGCCTTGCCATACAAGAAAATAAATCTGAGCTAATAAAAGGAGAAGCATTTTTCCATATCCCACCTAATGAGCTGATCCAGCTTACCTCTTCTTCCACTCCCAACAGCTGTTCCCACTTCTCACAGCCCCAAGCAGCAGACCAGCTCCATGATGTTTACCTGGTGATTTATTGTGACTGGAAAAATGTAAAACAAGTTTCACTCCCCAATTGCTGTCTGTATGATAATACCTGTCTCCCAGCCTTTGACGTAAGTGTTTCTATCATTTTACCTTGAGAGAGAAAAGAAAGAGGTGCTAGGTGTCTTAGGACACAGAATAGAAAGTGAGATGCAGTTACAGAAAGAATGTGAGCAAATTCTTTTATGCATCCTGGTTTATTTTCATACTGCCTTTTGGATGCTGCCACACTGCCAATGCAGAATTGCTCTCTACAGTATATTCTTGAATACTCTCTCCATTTTAATGTTAAATGACTCAAGTGATGGGATTTTCTTTGCTCCCCGGGGAGGCTTAACAGACTTAATCATAAGAAATTTCCACCCCTTACCCCCTCAATATTCAGCCTGAAACTTCCTTTGCTCACAACAAAATTATGCATACTCTAACCATCATCAAGCAGAGAAAATGAAATGCTGCAACTAATTATAGCAACCCAGTCCTGGCAAAAAGCTGCAATAACAATAAGCAGTAGTAATATATGTAAAGTATACTCCTACATCCTGGAGAAAGACTGCAGTGTAGCATAAAAGCCAGAGAAGGAGCACAGTTAAAATGAATCCTTATTAGGACTCTCAATAATATATTGTATTATGTACACAATGTCATTTTTTCTACCTATTCTGTACCTTCAGTGTGACTGCAAAATAGTTGTCATGGATAAATATACTTCATGTTTTAAAGTGTGCCTCAGGTCTAGGTAAAGAGGGATTGAAATGTTCATAGTTGAAAGCACTTATCAAATTAACAGAAAACAAGGAGAGAAGGAGGAAAAGAGTTATTTAAACTAATTTCCTAAACAACAGCAGCAACATTACTGAGACAGAATAACATATGAAATATAGAGTCAGTTAAGGAGGTGGTTTACTGAGGGTTGTGATTTCAAGAGGTGTATGCATGTGAAAATCTATGCTATATTATGTGTAGACAAATTGACTAAACTTTAGAAAAGTTTGCAGGTCTTTTATGCTTGAATCCCCATCCACCTCTACTTCTAATTACAGCTGTAGTCTGTCTCTCGAGTAACCTAGAAGCACTTTGACCCATTCATTCTAGGACGAATCTACAGCATGATTATTGAACTTATTTCACAACATCTAGTGACAAATGCATTTGATTGAGATAGAAGCAACTAGAGACTTTGCAGCAAAGGATACTGCTGAGCAATTCAGATATTAATTGTCTGTACTTCAAGCAGGAAGAAAGCTTGACACCATGATAATCCTCAGGATCTTGCACTGTCACTCAAGTCTTGCTGTAGAATGAAGGCTATATGATTTCTTTTGATGATCTTAGAGAGACAAGGTGGGTGAACTAAATATCTTTTATTAGACCAATTTCTGTGGGTGAGGCAGACAAGCTTTTGAGATTACACAGATCTTCTTGATTTTTTTTTTTTCAAAATACAAAGGGCTGTCATAATACAATACATTCTGAAGTAGAAAAATGTTTCTTTCTCTGAGGTACAACATTAATTATCACTATACCATCTTCATCAAAGGTAAAAGATGTCACTTATACAAGACTAGAGATGTGATCAGATAGCACTATAATAGTGCATTAATTAATGATGGATTACAGTGGAATTATGATAGGAGATATAGTCTATCTGTATTACTTCAAATTAATTTAGTTCTGATTAATATTATAGAAACAGAATAAGAAAAGGAATGTGGTGATACTCTGGAGATATTTAGGTCAGAAACTACAGGTTACAAAACTGATTTTGATAAATGGTGTAATATGAAGCTGAGAAACTAGGTTAGGTCAATTAGGTTGAGATCAATGTTTTTGCTTGAAATTAAGCATATACGTAAGTGTTTGTGGCTGGTAACTGTAGATTCTTTGGTGCATAATCTCGTCCTCTGTTTTTGCACAGCTCATCACAATGTGACCCTGATTCTGGTTTGGGTCACTAGGTGCTGCAGCATAATAAATAAATAACAATAATAAATGCTTCAGCATGCTTCCAATTACCTTGTTTTCCCCCCGTTGCGAAAACTTACTTTCTGTATTTTTGTGTTCAATAACTTCCTAGTCTTATGCCATCTATTTGTGCTTTTCAAACTGTACTTTTAAAAGGCATTGCTACAGACTAGGGATCGAATGGCTAGGCAGCAGTTCTGCAGAAAAGGACCTAGGGGTTACAGTGGACGAGAAGCTGGATATGAGTCAACAGTGTGCCCTTGTTGCCAAGAAGGTTAACGGCATTTTGGGCTGTATAAGTAGGGGCATTGCCAGCAGATCGAGGGATGTGATCATTCCCCTCTATTCGACATTGGTGAGGCCTCATCTGGAGCCTTGTGTCCAGTTTTGGGCCCCACACTACAAGAAGGATGTGGAAAAATTGGAAAGAGTCCAGTAGAGGGCAACAAAAATGATTAGGGGGCTGGAGCACATGACTTATGAGGAGCGGCTGAGGGAACTGAGATTGTTTAGTCTGCAGAAGAGAAGAATGAGGGGGGATTTGATAGCTGCTTTCAACTACCTGAAATGGGGGTTCCAAAGAGGATGGATCTAGACTGTTCTCAGTGGTACCAGATGACAGAACAAGGAGTAATGGTCTCAAGTGGCAGTGGGGAAGGTTTAGGTTGGATATTAGGAAAAACTTTTTCACTAGGAGAGTGGTGAAGCACTGGAATGGGTTACCTAGGGTGGTGGAATCTCCTTCCTTAGAGGCTTTTAAAGTCAGGCTTGACAAAGCCCTGGCTGGGATAATTTAGTTGGGAATTGGTCCTGCTTTGAGCAGGGGGTTGGACTAGATGACCTCCCGAGGTCCCTTCCAACCCTGATATTCTATGATTCTATGATATATATTCTCCTCCCCTTCCCCCCCCCCCCACCAAAAAGCTTATTTTCAAAGACCAAGGGCCCAATCATGCAAAGATGCACATGAGACTACTTATTTGAGTAAAGTTACTCATGGGCATAAGTGTTTACAAGATTGAGCCCTTGAAACAAGATTTGATTAAGCTGGCATGTCATCCTGGTAGCTGGAGCAACTGCTTCTTGATTATTAATTTCTTGTTTTGAAGGAAGCTTAGAGTCCAGTAAAGGGCAAATGGCTGGTCTGCTCAGTATCCTGCCAATGCCAACTGTAGCAGACGCTTCAGAATTCTAAAACCACAGGATTTCATTTGTTCTGTTTTTCACAGTTCAGGGCAACTGCACCTATGTTTCCCCTCAGTATCCACCAAGGATACCCACGGTCAGGCTTCCAGTTGCCCAGCCATTGCTTTTCTGGGTGGGGACTTGCATTTTTCTCCCTTCTGATTTTCCAGGCTGTACAGTTTCCTGCCTCAGTTTAATTCCCAGCACAGACAGTCTGCCCAAGGCCACCTGCTTGCTTTCTCTTCAGAACTGGTAAACAGGTGTAATTGCTAGTTATAAGGTACCACACAGCACTTCCTATACAAGCCTGCTTTATTCTTAAAGTAAAAAAGCATTACAGAGAAAACATTAAAAGAACCTAGACACTTTACTAGATACCACCCAACCCTAACATGGATTCTGGCAGGAGCAGTTGTTCAATGCCCCCACCCAAGGGGAAGTCCTTATGGCTACAAGCTCATCACAGGTTCAGCTCAGAACAAGCATCCAGTCTTATGAGACCTCAGAAGGCCCAGTCCTTCCAACCCTTCTCTAAGGCGTGGGGCCCTCCATGGACCAAGGGTCCTGTCCATTCGCTAGATCAGGATAAGACCTTGAGCAAATTGAAAACCAAGCTATTTATCCCAAAATCCTCTGTTTTTGTGTTTTTGTCAGTGATCCTTCGAGAATCCCATTGGAATCAGTATATGCATACCTTTCCAGGGGGTTGGCTTCTCTGGAGATGTCACAATCTCCAGAGAAGGGAGGGATAGCTCAGTGGTTTGAGCATTGGCCTGCTAAACCCAGGGTTGTGAGTTCAATCCTTGAGGGGGCCACTTAGGGATCTGGGGCAAAATCAGTACTTGGTCCTGCTAGTGGAGGCAGGGGGCTGGACTCGATGACCTTCAAGGTCCTTTCCAGTTCTAGGAGATAGGATGTCTCCATTAATTTATTTATTTATAATCACCTAATCACTCCCTGCTGCTCTGATTTAATCTTCCCATGAAAATACATACAATAACATATACACGGTTGCACATTTAATACAATGGACACCAAAGGTATCAACGCTAATTCAATAAGGTTTAACTTAATTCAGTAACCTTCATCTTAATTCCTTAAGGTTTGTTCAGGAAATTGTCAGTCTGTCATACAAATTCCAAAAGGAGATCACAAAATAACCTTATTATATGTTTATAAGAATCCTTCATTTTCAATGCTTCCATTTAAGCATTTTCACTTTATTCTTTTATGGTTACTATATATGTCTATTATATACACCCACCTTTTTCATATATGATTTTGCATTAGCAATAGTATTTTGTCTCTTGTAGAAAGAATCTTGCTGTCTGTATCCATATCTTTCCTGTTTCTTATAAAAACAAGTTGATCTTAAACAATGCAGAAACTGGTACATATTTAATAACGTGCCTTTTTTATAACAAGTTGCTTTTTATTGTTTATATAAAAATGTTAATAATCTAACCTAATTGGATCCATTTTAAATGCAATACAGAATGTTAGAATTAAACAGCTGGCAAACTGTTAAAAACTGAGGGAAACAAGTCACAAGAATCACTTTTTTATTTTATATGGAATCAAATTGCTTTTGAAAACCCCTTACATATACTATAAGATATTCTAATTACATCAGTGTAATAGTTATAGTTGAACCGGCACTTTCATTCATGCCCTGACTTCAGGCACTTAAACAAATTACACTTCGGGTTGAAATGTTTTCTGCTTGTTAAGTTTAAGGTAAATGTCTTGGTAAAATTACGTTTAAGTTATGACGTTTTGCACATTGAGTGCTTCAAATAATACAGTGCAGCAGGAGCAGCTGAAAGATGTATTCTTTGCAAACCAAAGTTTAGAACTTCTATAAAGCAGGTTAGTGCATGGACATGTAGTGTCTGTGACTCCACTACATTCTTAACTGCGGAGCTCTGAATATATGTGCATGTATTTGGAATGGTAAATATGGAAATAAATGCAGCAATGTTTATTTCATTTCTTAGATATCAGACGGTCATATAAAGAATGCATTTGAATTTTTTACATCAAAACCCTGGATATAAATGCTGCTTATATTCCTTATAAGTTTGTGTATGTGTGGAGCTTGTCTAGCCTAGGGCCTGTTCCTGCTCCTATTAAAACCAACAGCAAAATTCCTATTGATTTTGATGGAAACAGGACTGGGCTTTTATGGTTTTCCTGCAAGTGGAGCCATCCCAGGGAGATCAGTCACACATTTTGAGTAACATGGTTGTAAATCATTTTTAGATATATTTCAAAAGAAATCAGTGGCAAAAGGCACTTAAGACGTTTTAGTAATGCCAGGCTGAATGTCAAAAAAGGCTAATAAAACAACCAGCTTTAAATCTGTAAGACAGGAAAAACATCAAAATATAAATGAAAGCCCAATAATGACAAACCTCATTAATGATCCGGTCACGTTGGAGGTGTTTAAGTATTTGCACTTCATTTATAAAGCATTATTTATGGAGACCTAATGGAAGTGTTTTTTGCATGGAAATATCTGAGGCCTAGACCCCTTCCTCCAGGAAGGTAGGGTATTCCTTGCATTGTATGGCTAACAAACAGCACTAATAGGCTTTAAAGAGAGTCCCATTTATTCTTCCTAAGCCAGAGGGCAGGGGGCCACAGTATTTTCCTTCCACTACGCTGAGGAACTACAAGGGCTGCTTTGCATTCCAATAGTATAGGTCCAAAAGTTCTTGTCTAATATAATGAGTAAAATGCAGTAAACAGTCTCATTCTAGCTCTACTCGAGCCAGTGCTAAAGTGGTTCTCAACCAGGGGTACACCAACTCCTCTAAATATTTGGCTAATTTTACAACAGGCTACACAAATAGCATTAGCAAAGTCAGTACAAACTAAAATTTCATACAGACAAAATGAGAAAGTAAGCATTTTTTCAGTAATAGTGTGCTGTGACACTTCTATGTCTGATTTGTAAGCAAGTAGTTTTTAAGTGAGATGAAACTTGGGGTGTGCAAGCAAATCAGAATCCTGAAAGAGGTACAGTCGTCTGCAAAGGTTGAGAAACACTGCACTAAACATTGCAGCTTGGGTAACAGCTTGGGCCAGTTGCCCAAATTCAAGTCTGCTTGACTCCCTGGGTCCAAGCCTGGGTGGGTAACCCATGCTGCCACTCTTGCCATAACGTCAACACTGCTATTTTTAACAATGCTAACTTGAGCAGAGCTAGCATGAGTCTAACTGGGCTGGGAGGCATGCTCCCAGCTGCTGCATAGACAGCCCTTAGTGATTAGGAGTCTCAAACCTGGTCTGTATTGCTCAGGGCTATGTAAAATTTTACACCCTGATCACCACAGTTAGGTTGACCTAATCCCAGTATAGATGTAGCTAGGTTGATGGAAAAAGAACCTAGCTACCACCTCTGAGAGCTGGATTAACTACACTGAAGGAAAAAACCCTTCAGTCTATGTAGGACATGTCTACACTATGGTGCTACAGCTGCAGCACTGTAGCTGTGCTGTTTGTTGTGTAGACCTGTCCCAAATCCCATTGACATGACTTTCAGTGTGAGTAGTGCCAGATTTAAAAAGTTATAGATCGGCACCAGGTTGGCTTTTCAAAAGTACGTAGGTCCCTACCTCCCATCAATTTCCCAGCCTTTTGAAAATTCCACCAGTTGCTTCGCTGCAGCTTTTGGTCCTAAATAACTTTTTAAAATTGTGCCCTTAAGACTTAGCAACCAAGTGACTTACATTCCTTTAGAAAATGTTACCCACTATCTCTTCTTAGCTACAGAATTTTATCATCTGTACTTTTAAAATACCATATTGTGACTTATTAAGGTGATTTTAAAAATGTAGGTCTATAGCTCATTAGCAATCCATTTCATTCTCTCTGGTTATTTCTGAAAGAATAGTCTGACAAATGTATTTAAGGTATTTGGATTCTGGGGCTAATAAAAGATTATATCTGAGGACTATCTGATTGCTGGTATTTCTCAAAAGGTAGGGAATTTTATTCTAAAATAGAGACTTGACAGGGACTCCTTCAGACTGCCATAGAATTGCTTCAAAGCATTGATATTATCTTCTACCAGCCATTAAGTGTTGTCAGCTCTGAATCTGAAAGCATATTGATCTGTTGTCTGTATGCTGCACATGCTGGACAGATCTGTTTTATCTTGAGAATACAGAATCTGATTTCACTTCATTTTCTTGAGACTGGCCGTGCTTCCAAAAAGGGGCAAAACTCCTCAGCCTGCCAAGTAATTGGGTTTTCCTGGAACGATTGGCATATAAATAATATATTAAAGAATGGGAATAATTAATCTGCTTTTAATAGTAACAGTATTTCAATTGGTGGGCTGGCTTAAATAATGCTTTTTTCCCCCTACTAATACACACCCTTTGTTCATTCACGCTACTAATGCTATACAATCATTGTTCCCAGCCAGACTAGTTCATTAGCCATAGCTAATGATTAGGTTAGGCCAAATCTTATCTTTAGGTTTTGATTCACTTTATTGTCCCATTTTTGGTTATCCACAGTACGTACGTACACACACACACACACACACACTGACAGACAGGGTTTACATATAGAAACAGTTATATCTATAGTAACAAACTCTGTACCTGATTCTGATCTCGCCAGTTCTTTTCAGAATCAAGCCATCTACTTAAACTTCAGAGAGTGGTATGATGGGATAGCCTAATTTTGGCAATTAATTGATCTTTGATTATTAGCAGGTAAATATGCCCAATGGGCTGTGATGGGATGTTAGATGGGGTGGGATCTGATTTACTACAGAGAATTCTTTCCTGGGTGCTGGCTGGTGAGTCTTGCCCACATGCTCAGGGTTTAACTGATCACCATATTTGGGGTCAGGAAGGAATTTTCCTCCAGGGCAGATTGGTAGAGGCCCTGGAGGTTTTTCGCCTTCCTCTGCAGTGTGGGGCACAGGTCACTTGCTGGAGGATTCTCTGCACCTTGAGTCTTTAAACCACGATTTGAGGACTTCAATAACTCAGACATAGGTTAGGGGTTTGTTACAGGAGTGGGTGGGTGAGATTTTGTGGCCTGCGTTGTGCAGAAGGTCAGACTAGATGATCATAATGGTCCCTTCTACCTTAAAGTCTATGAGTCTATTTCCAATCTAATTGCAGTAGGGTAAACTGCATACTGTGGATGTCACCTTGCTACAACCCATGTATAGGAGCTGTAAAAACACTCCGTAGGGGTTTCCTCTGACACAGGCATTGTGTAAGGCTACTTTAAGTAGCCCAACACAGATCCCCTTTCAAGTCCTGGTGCCCCCAGGGGTGGGTGGGAGGGGGCATATCAGAGGTGGGCCCAGCGAGCTACAGGCATTCTGGGCAGAACTGTTACCCCGTAGGAAATTCAAGGTGGAAGCAGTATCTATAACAGCCTCCTGAACTTATGCTGGAATTGGAAAGGTGTAAGGGTAGCTTAAAGCCACCTTTGTCCTCCCTGTCCCAAGGCAGTAAATTCTATTGAAGCAAAAAGCCTTCTCTTGTCTTTTCTCTTTACTTTTTAGATCAGAAGATAGAGACTGCTGCTGCTTCTTCTACTTCTCTGTAGTTTGCTGTGGAGAAGGCAGATTGGGGGAGAATTTAGAAAGATCCCATGTGGTGATAGTTGGCAGAATAGGCTTATATCATTATAATGAGAGCTAGCAAGCCATGAAGAACTACTGTCTGTTTGAAACCAGCAGCCTGAGTAAAGACCCTTTACTGTATATTCATTACTATCAAATACTGAGTGGTCTCTGCTGAGGAGGATACTGCAGTGTTTGAAAACTCTTGTTTTTTCTGCTCTTACATAACCTTTACAACACCAGTGTGTCCATGTTCTGGACATTGTCTTATTAAAACAGGTATTTCTAATAATTGTAAAAATAAGAAAATGAGCATCAGAATTTCTACATAGATTTGCTTTAAATCTAAACCTACTGTAGAACTGACATTTCTCAGATTGTATGCAGTGTCGTAGCCATGATGGTCCCAGGATATTAGAGAGACAAGGTGGGTGAGCTAATATCTTTTATTGGACCAACTTCTGTCAGTGAGAGAGACAAGCTTTCGAGCTACACAGAACTCTTCTTCAGGTCTGGGAAATGTACTCCTTGTCACAGCTAAATACAAGGTGCAACAGATTGTTTAGCCTAAGTAGTTAACACATTTCTAGAGACCATTCAAGGTGAAATGGCCCATTGACATATCTCCAATCGTATGGGGGGGGAGGGGAGATGAGAAAAATCTGGGGTTGGGATTGGGATGGGGGTGGTTAGTGGATTATAGATTGTTGTAATAAGCCATAAATCTGGCATCTCTGGTCAGTCCATGGCTTTTAGGGTATGTCTTCACTACTGCCCCCCCCCCCCCCAGTGTAGACCAGGCCTTAGTGTCTAGCATAGTTATGAATTTAAGCTCCCAGGCTTGTCTTTTGAAGATATGTGCAGGTTTTCTTTGAGGATGAGGACTGATAGGTCAAATACAGAGTGATCGCTTTGTGAAAAGTGTTCACGCACAGGTGATGTGGTGTTTTTTGTCTTATCATTTTCCTGTGTGAATTCATTCCAGAGCATAGAGATTGTCTGGTTTCACCCACATAGTTGCTATTGGTGCATTTAGTGCACTGGGTAATGTAATAGGCATGTACAGGATCCATAGATCTTGAAGGGAGTGTTATGGGAAGTGTTGATCATCCTCCTCCTCCCCCCCCCCCAAAAAAAGAGGTACTGGTTAAACAGAAATTAACTTAAAACATTCTTTTAAAAGTGTAGGCAAAAGATAAGAGATACAACATCTTTGAATCACTGCTTGTGTGTTCCTATTGGGTTCCGGGAAGTGGGCGGGCAAAGCCCGCCCACTGCTAAAGGATCTTCCCCCCAGCCTAAGGGGAGGACCCACAGGACCTAAAACCCAAATGATTACGGGGGACAACTAATGTAAAAACAGGGACAGGAGTGCGATTAAAGGGTCAAAAGAAGGGAACCTGACGGGGACACCGAGCAGAGAACCCCGGACAGCGCCCACTGCTCCTCAAAGGTGTCAAGGGAGCCAGTGGACGCCGCCCAGAGGAACTCTGCCCGGATACGTGAACGGACAGAGGATCGGAAACAGGCCCCACAGTCACAGGAACCTCCATCGGCCAACCTCCTCTCCCTGGTTTTATAGATGGCCTGTTTAGCCAGGGCCAAGAGGAAGTTGACCAGGAGGTCCCGTGACTTTGTGGGGCCATGGATAGGGAGTGCATAAATGAGAAGGTGAGGGGAAAAGTGTAACCAAAAACGCAACATAATGTCAGTGAGGAGCCGGTGTAGGGGCTGCAACCTGGCACACTCTAAGTAAACGTGAGCCAGGGTCTCCCTCATGCCGCAGAAAGGACAGGTGTCAGGGACAGGGGTAAACCGCGCCAAGTACACGCCCGTGCTCACGGCCCCATGAAGGAGCCGCCAACTGACATCCCCGGCGGGCCTCGGGACCAGGGTGGAATAGAGGCTGGCCCACCGGGGCTTCTCACCCTCGACAGGTGGCAGGAGGTCCCGCCACTTCGTATCGGGGCGGGACACGAGGGTGAGGAAATGAAGAGTGTGGAGCACGAGCGTGTATAGATGTTTCCTTGGCGCGGTCAGGAAACGAACCGGCTGCAAGTCGTGCTAATTCTAGTTAATTTCTAGTTTCCTTCTAGGTTGCTTTTGAGTATGCAGTATGCTTCCTGTATTGTGGTTACTGTGTTGACCATTAAAAGGAAGCTAAAATATATGTTTAAAAGATATTCTCTTGATTCCAGTGGGGCTCATCACTACTCAGCATTTGGACCATGTGCCAGCAAAATTGTTGGGAATTGATGCCCTTTTGCAAGGGAGGGGCTTTTTCTCCCTGTTCCAATATTCGTGTCCGGTCTGTGGGCTCAGACTGTAAGAGCTGTAATCTTATACCACTTGATGAACAGAGAGTAACTATTCCATTTATTCACTCTACTAAGTGGTTTTTAATCCTGGATACGTTGACTTTTTTTTTTAATTGTATGAGGCTGTTACTGTTCACTGTTACGATTTAAGAACATCCCACAACAATGTGTTCTACTGTCATTTCAACTCATGAATGTCGGGGTGGGGGGGAAACCTTTCATTTTGATAGAGGCATTGCTTTCACACTAAAAATCAAGTCATATTTCATGCTAATATGTCCAGACTGATTCAATAGCCTAATGAATAGTAAAAAGTGAGATACATTGACCTAGGTACAGAAGTGACATCAGATCTTTGGAACCTGCAGCCTCTTGTTAGATAAAGTTATTGTGGAGGCAAAGCGCTGTTTCCAAGGAGATAAGGAGAAATGAAACCAAGGTAATGGGTGACAGCATTTTACTGATTGGGGATTAGCAAGGAGGTGAAATGTGGTCTAGTCTGAAGTGGATTTTGCAGCATGACTTTGGCGGGAGGGGGCGGGGAAGAGGGTAGATTCTTGTCACACTGGGAGGGAGGGAGTCCCAGGGCTAAGTGTAGTATAGAAAAAGGCATAATGACAAAAGAGGAACAAGAGGAGAAGAAGATAAAGAAGGGACAAATTAGGCCAATTCATTTGTGAAGATGGTAAGAAATAAGAACAGAGGTTAAGGCAGGGCAGAGGTGGTTTTTTTTCCTATTTAAATAATTGCTTTATAAAAATCTTAACTTTTTATATGTCAAACTGGATACTAAGGTGGTTTCAGGGACTATGGGTCTCAATCCCTGGTCTACAGCACTTTTTTAGGAGCCATTAAATTCTGAGTTGCCAACAGTTGCTAGAACTAGAAGCTGAACTCTGACCGAAGACTCATCCTGGGATCTGACTGGCAGAATGCTGGGGGTAGTGATTGGTTCCCTGCTTGTATTACAACTGAGCAAAGGAACAGGAAGTTGTCCATGCAACTGGGTTTCCCCTGCTTAGGACAGATTCCCTTGCAGTTCCTTGCTCCTAGTGCCTGACTCTGACCGCCTAGTAACCTGACCCTGCCTGCTTCCTGACTCTTGCTTTGCCTTCTGGTCTGTCTCCTACTCTGACCTGGTATCTGATCTGGCCCTGCTCCCAACTCCCACTCCAACCACTAGGTCATATCACCCACATCCCAGTCATGGTAGCTTGCATGGACCACTTAGACCGCAGGAGTGGGCCTGATGCTGGCAGAATGGAGCTGTCTAACCTTTTGGGAGCATTGGACACACTTGAGTTGGCTGCCCATCTTTAGGAGTACAACCAAGCCCTGCAGGCCCAGATCATCCAGCTAACCTTGGGGAACCAGCTGTTGCATGAGCAAGTCAGACAATTGCTTGCCAAAACTGCTGCAGTCTAGACACACCTCTTGGAGCCCTGTTCTCCAATACATCTGCTGGAAAGGTTTGATGATGATTGCAAGTGATTCTGGGGGTTTTATAAACCCGTGCTGCCTCCTGGTCATGATGTGTAGGACTGAGAATGCTACTGATCATGCAAAGGTGAGCCTAGTTATTAGCCTGCTGTCTTGGGAAGCACTAGACTGGGCCTCCTTCTTCTTGGAGTGTGACAGCTTGATACGGTCGAACTGGGAGCAATGTTGGTGCTATTTGATGATCCTCACCAAGCTCAAACAGCGGAGGCTGCCTGAACAAAGTTGCAACGGGGCAGAGCACCCCTAGTCTCCTAGAGCACAATTCTACCACCATTCGAATTGGAATGAGACAGTGCAGCTGTACCAGTTCCGATGGAGCCTGTGAGAAGAAATTAAAGGTGCCTGAGAGTCTGGATGCCCCCATGTGTCTCGCCATCTGTGTAGACAATTAGTTACAAGAATGAAGAGAGGAAAAAGGGGAGGTCTTGCAACTTTAACCATGTACTGTTACCTCTGTATCCATGCCTCCTGCCAAGCTGATGCAGGTGGATGTGGGCTGTCAATGGCTCATCCCCAGAGAAAAGGAGTGACAATGCCAGCACCGTCTCTGCTTCTACTGCAGAGAATCAGGTCAGTCCATCTCTGCTTGCCCTGTATGAATGCCAAGGAATCAGGGAAAAGAACTCCCCCACACTTTGGGCTTGACTGGAACACAGCTTGAGCTCCATCTGAAGGCTGTCCACTTGCATGCCAGGCCCGCTGCATCTACCTGGGGTTCTCCTACAAACTGCCATCCTACTGGGCATCCTTGATTTCAGGCACAGTTGACTGCTTCATAGACATAGTGGAGCCCAGATTTTGCAGATTCCCATGCAATGCAAGGCCACTCCTAACATCATAGAGACTGATTGTTCCTTTTTGTTTTCTGGTCCAGTAATAGAGGAAACAACTGCATTGGAGGTTGTGATTCATGGGCACCAAAGAAATGTTACAATTTGCCATTTCCCCTGATCCCCAGTACCTCCTGGCTTGCCCTCCACAATTCACTTATTTGGTGGAAAGCACAAGATTGTTTTCATTGCAGTTTTGTTGGCAGCACTGTTGGAAACTGGTAGATCCTGATTCAGCATCCAAACCTCAAAGACTCAGGTGGGGGTGGCTATCCAGGCAGAACCTTCTCTTGAAGCTACACCTGAATTCCCCTCAAAATACCAAGTCTACGCCAATGTTTTTGAGACGAGGAATGCAGAAAGCCTGCCTCCACACCAGGATTATGACTGCCCACTAGAACTGCAGCCAGGAGCAAAAATACTGTTTGGATAAATTTTATGCCATGTCAGAACCTGAGCTGACAGTGCTCTGAGAATACCTCCAGGAGAAGCAGACCCAAGAGTCAACCTCTTCAGGTGGTACAATAGGCCTTTTTTGTCAAGGAAAAAAAAAGACAGCAGTCTCTGAATCTGCTACCTGAACTGAGTAGCTACCAGGAATCATTGCCCACTATCCAGATTCCTAAATTGCTGGATTATGTGGGGGGCTGCCCCTATGTTCACTAAGTTGGACTTATATGGGGTGTACAACCCCATGTGAATCAGGGAGGGGGGAAAAGTGGAAGACTTCCTTCCAAACCTGAAATGACCACAATGGATAGCTCATTATGCCCTTTGGGTTGACCAATGCCCTGGCTACCTTCCAATATTTTATCAATGTTATAAGACCTATTGACAAGTACGGAGTAGTCTACCTGGATGAATTGTTCTCCAACTACCCTGAACAGCATACTGCTCACAGCCGAACGGTTCTGGAATGCTTACAGCAGCATGGTCTTTTACACCAATCTCAAAGTTTGCCTGTGATCGCTTCTCCATGGAGTTCTTGGGCTTAATCTTTTTCTGAGAAGGGATCTAGATGGACACCTGCAAGGTCCAAGCCATGCAAGATCGGCTGACTCGCCATTTGGTATGCAACCTGCAAAGCTACCTGGAGTTCACTAGTTTTTTTTTTTTATCTACTATTTTATCCTGAATTTTTCAAAACAAGTGAAGCCCACCACTAGTCTTCTCCAGGAAAAATGCCTAGTTCCATTGGTCTCCCAAGGCCCAGAATGCATTAAAACCACTCAAAATTGCCTTCACTACCACACCAATATTGGGTCATCTAGATGTTACGCACGCCTTCATTGTAGATGCTGACTCCTCCAATTCATTGATTGTGGCTGTTCCCTCCCAATGACTTGATTCCCAAACAAGTGTTATACCCATGTACTTATTACTCAAGGAAGCTCACCTTGCAGAGCTAAACTATGAAATACTTGATGAGGAGCTCCTGGCAATTTAAAAATTGCCTCTGTAGAGTGGTAGCATTTACCTGGAAGGAGCTCTCCACCTGGTTCCAGGCATTCACTGATCATAAAAGTCTTGAATACCTATGTAGGGTGAAAGCCTTAAACCAACAGCAGCTTTGGTGGACCCTATTTTTCTCATCATTGGATTTCATCACCACATTGGCCCGGATCTAAAAATGGCAAGGCTGCCCCCTGTCCCTAAGATAATCATTCATTGCCTCCTGCAATGTCTGTGCTTGCACAAAGACATGATGCCACAAGCCATGTGAAGGATCGGGGTGGGGGTGGGGCCTGGGGCAGAGCAGGGGACGAGTACCTCCTGGGAAAGGACAAAGTGTGTGTGTGTGTGTGTGTGTGTGTGTGTATGGGTCAAAGCACCTTTTTTACCAACTGAGTACCACTCCTGATTCCACTCACAATTACCTGCATCGTCTCCCAAATTAGCCACCTAAGACCTAGTGGAGCAGAGTCATCGGTCACAGAAGGAAGTGAAGGATCACATGGAAAAAACAAGAGCAGATTATAAACCGTATATGGACCAGCCTCAACAGCAAGGCCACACCTATTCAGTGGGGCAAAAGATATAGTTTTCCAGGGAGCATCTCTTCACAGACAGACTGGCTTACAAGTTGGACTTTCAGTTCCTTGGCCCTCTTAATATCCTGCAACAGGTCAATCCAGTCACTTTTGAATTTCAGCAACCCCACTCTCTCTACAGATTCATCCTTTGTTTCATGTATCTCTTTTGAAATGTTACACTGAAAACCCTTTCCCTCACAGGACCTGTTCACCTCCTCTACCAGTAACGATACTGGGTGTGGTAATCATCATCCAAACACCCCCCCCCCCCGGGGAGAACAGGATCTGAACCCTAGAGAATAAGCAATTGAATCAACCAGTGGTATACAGTATTTTCGTTGCCGTAATAGTATAAATATGTTAAGGTCTCTTACGAAAGCTTGTAATGTTATAAATGTAATGATCAGTAGGAGATATGTATATAGATGATGGTTATGAATGTTTGCATGTATATGTGTAGAAAATGTGTAATTGTAGTGCAACTATAGCATCCCATCACAACAACGGGTGAAGTAATCAGGTAGAAAGGGGCATTGGTACCCCAGGCCAAGATGGGATTCAATGTGCTTATGGCTGAACCAGGCTTGGTGCCACTAGAGAATCCATCTGTTTCACGATATGTAGGTGAAGACAGGTTGATGTTTGTTTGTGACAAGGAATTCTGCATTACATGTAGGTGATGCTGCTGAGCTTCGCTGTAGTTCAAAGTAGCTCCAGTTTTATTTACTTGCTTGCTCCATCCCATATATTATGTGGCGGTTCCAATAGCTCATGGTTTAATATTCTCTTCTAAGACTCAGCAGTGTGCTTAATCAACATATGAAATGTAGTCTGGTCATGAATATTAATCAAAGCTGAGCTCTTGTCTCATTGTTTGCTACCAATGAATTGCCACTGGAGCATAGTACATTTGCAGTAACAGTAATAACTGTACTAAGTGACACAGAAACCTAATAGTTTTATAATTTTGACAGTTTTGCTTTTCCATGCTCATAGATTGAATTGCAAAAGTGAGATTGGAGACAGAGCTCCTGCTGTGTCCCTTTTTAGCTTTCACAGATTATTTTATTTTCTTATGAAATGTTGTAAAATTCTTTTAAATGATTCCTCAATAAAAACAACTGCAAAGTATTGCCAATGCAGTGTGGTGATATGCACAGTGGTTAACTATCAAATTCGAGCATCAAAAGAGGTAATGAGAACAAGCTAAATGACTTTGCTGGCCTGAGTAGGAGGAATCCTGAAAAAATTCTAAATGGCATTTCAATTTGCTGTAACTTTACATCATACTCACCAACATCTGAACCATTTTTCTTCTCTTGCAATTGGATTTTATTCAGTGTAATTGCTATGGGATATCCAGCCCTACCAGAGAGATTAGTGCTGTCAGAAATGCTTGAGAATGTGATAATGATCAGCTACAAATGGAAACTTGGACATCAATTATGGATATCTTAAAAGCCAGGCATAAGTAAAAATAAGACACCAGTTCTGATCCTTTTCTTCCTTTAAAGAAAGCCTTTACCACCTCATTTTGTTTGAGAGTATAGAACTGATATTATTGGACTCCAGAATGCTTTGAGAAATTTAATTTTGAAAATACATAGTCTATGAGATGTATCACACATATTACAGTCTTGTACCCAACTTGATACACATTTGGTTTGGTAAAGACTGTGCTTGAATTTGGCTAGTAGAGTTGGACTACCTCTTGAACCAGTGTGTCAAATGTGCATCCCATCTGCTATAACTTGTTGATCTTTCAGTGTTCTCTCACTTGATGTCATTTTAGCATGCTGCAGTGAAGGATGTTAAGCACTAAATTCCTAAATTTGTTGCTGAAAAAATGCAAGGGACGCCAAGGAAAGAGCAGCACAAAGGATGGGCAAACAGGAAAAGAAAAGAGGAGCTGAAAGCACAGGAATCAAAAGGAAAGTGAAAAGGCAGTGATAACTGTTACACTGTCTGGAGTGGTTCATGACCATGCATGCCTACCTCAGGGCATACTGACAAATGCATGGTGGTGGTATGTTCTATAATTAGATTTCCCCAACGAATGTGAACTCCTGGGCTACTGTAACAGTCTTTACATGCAACCATAGACAGTTTGCTTAGGCTCTCCAGTCTATCTTGCCACCCAGGCAAGCTGGACTTAGTGATAAATGATCACTTACACCAAAAATCACAAAATATTCAGGTTGCTCCCACTCCCAAGAGACCAGTCACTTACCCCAGATCAATTTGTACCTTAGATCTCATACCAAAGACAATGTTGGTAGCTAATCCTATAGTAAACTAATTAAGGATTTATTAACTAGGAAAAATGAGTTATTTACAGGTTAAAGCAGGCAGCATATATGCACAAATTAGTGAAATCTAGGATTCCAAAAGGTGACCGAGATGTAGTAATCGGTCAGAGCTGAATGTCTTTTAAGGGCTACGCCAGGTTGACCCTGGGGATCACTGCTTTTTGATTCTTCGCACTAGCTTTTGTAAGAGTCCAAACAGCAAAGCGGTATTCATGTCAATTGTCTTTATTTCCCTCTTCCAGCATTCAAACCAATGTGACGAGGCCTTCTGCACATACTTCTGCATGGGTGAATGGGGCAATCAACAAAGCTTTTATCTTAAAGGCCTGCTTAATTTTAATAGTCCTCCTGGATGGGGGGCACTCTTTCTGTCTGAGTTCAAAACAGACATTTTTGCTATTATAAAACCAAGATAAATTATCTTGTAGCATGGAATACAGACATACAGGTAAGATTAATGCATGCAGCAATTTACAAGCATTTTATAGAATCTGTACACGAAACACATTCTTTCAAGTCTAACACCTATCTTGAACAATATTAACATATAGGTGAGCTGGTCTGGTTTACAGCTATGAATTTGTCCATGCTCAGCTGACGGCTACAGACTTGGCAAGAGCTGGTACCTGGTTTACCAGCATCATAATAACAATCAAAAGAGATGAAAGTAACAAGCAGTTTTACATTCTGTAAGAAAATACATACAGCTGAAACCTTCCAGTTAAGGAATGCAATAGGACTAGAATACTCCTATGTAACAGTTGTATATTTTGAGGTAGCTCTGTCCAAGGCCATAGAGAGAAGAAGTGGCAGTGGCAGGACTAGAACTTTACAGTTCCATTAGACCATGAGGTCTATGTACGTTGTGGGTTTGTTTTTTTTACTGTGGAGAAAATACATAAAAGGCCTCAAATTCATTGTCAGAGTGGTTAAACTTCTATAATGAATTATTAACATTATCCTGTGATAGTTCTGACTTGCAATGCTGTCTCAAATTTTCACATACTTAGACGGGAAAGGGAAGTGAAGTTTAGGATAAATTAAACATCTTGGTAGAGCCTCAAACATTTGCTTCATTATAAGTATCCAGGCTGCTATTCAGGAAAGCACTTAATCACATGGTTACATTTATGCACAGACTTAAATGCTTTCTTGAATCAAGTATCAGAGGGGTGGCCGTGTTAGTCTGAATCTGTAAAAAGCAACAGAGGGTCCTGTGGCACCTTTAAGACTAATAGAAGTATTGGAGCATAAGCTTTCGTGGGTGAATGCCCATGACACAAGTCTGATGAAGTGGGCATTCACCCACGAAAGCTTATGCTCCAATACTTCTGTTAGTCTTAAAGGTGCCACAGGACCCTCTGTTGCTTCTTGAATCGAGATACTTTTCTGAATCAAAGCCTTTTGGGAGCCCCATGATGCTTACAGTTCACTCCTTCCACTTCAGGTCCTTCCCCAATCCCAACAGAAGTCCTGGCGCTCTCATCTCCCAAAGGACAAAATAATACAGATGGTCACATGGTCTAAATCACTGCTGTCACAGAATTGTCCCCTCTTCAGGCAGTGACCAGAGATGATAGATCCCAGAACTCCCTCTCTTGAGCCTGTTGAATGAATATTTAAAATTTAAGAAGCTGTGGTACTTCTGCATATTTTTTTGCCCCAAAGTATATCACCACATAGTTACATCCTGCAGTACTCAAGACCAGGTCCTATCTCTCTCCTTTCCCTCAAGATTAGTGATTTTCATCATAATGGATATTTTGTGAGGCACTAAATGGTGGGAAGGTGAAAAGTTTTTAAATTTTTGAAGAGATGAGTTCATTTGACCTAGGATAGGTTTATAATGGCTTCTACTACACCAAAAGAGGAGGCCTGGTCAGGAAAGAAGAGAGCCCATTTGTGAGGATGACTTTCAGTGAGAGAGGGGGGACATCTCTCTCTTACTTAGACTGAAATTTTTTTGACTTAGAGAAATTGAACACAGAAGTGATCAGAAAATTGGGTAGATGATTTCCTGTGTCATGGGGCTGTTGTGAGGACTTATTAGCTAATGTTGGTACAGCACTTTGAAAACCGAATAGTTTGGTACCGAAATGCAAGTTTTTTTTGGCAGTGCCTTGTTTTAGTGTTCATACAGTGGTGTGTGTGTTCTGAAATTCAAGACTCTAAATTTAAAGAAACTGCCTGACAGCTTGTCCATTTATTGAGCATTTTGAAATAGGAGCACTTATAACTCCTGATTCACAAGCCAAGTGACAGCGAACTTATTTCATTGAATTTTAATATTTTTAATTTAAAACTTCACACTAATATTATGGAACATAATTAGTGAGGAGGTACATATGCTTTATGTCTGTATTAGGGCATTCTAGGGTATGCTACTTTCTTTCCCCTGCCCCCACAACCCAGACACATTCTTCTTGTACTCTGAGCATATTCACTCAACTAATTCTCACAGTCACTCACACAAATAAATTTTCAAATACTGGACAATTATAGACATTAACAGATTATAAACTTAACACATGATCAGCTGTTTTCTTCATTCACCTTTTGTTTTCTTTTATGCTTCTGGAGTGATGTGTATATTAAAACCACCATCATGAGGTATGGCTAAGGCTATGGTTGCATCATTGGAAGAACTGAAATCAGAGACTCTCAAGACTTGGGCTCTTAGCCTCCACATATGCAGCTGGTAGGTGGAAGACATTGCAAACATAAATTACACCCATGAGGCACAAATACAAGAGATCCACAAAGAAGAAATGAAGTTATGAAGTGCTGTAAATGAAAGGCAGAGAGAAGCCATTAGTTGGAAGCTAGAACTGTGTATTGATCCCTTAGACACCACTAAGCACCCAGAAGCAACAGCCAATAAACAAGGACACCACAGTCAGGCAATGTAGACAATGCACTTACAATTTGAATTTGCAAAATCCAATAATTTGAATGTAGCTGGCCCACAGGGTTCTATGATAGAGACACATGTACTGGTTGGTCCAACAAAGGTATCTGATGCTAAGCTCATCTATTCAAGAGTAATGGGCCTACACACAAGTTTACAAGAGGCTGACATTAAGAACATTTTGTTACACGAGTTGGCTCCTGTAACAACATCAGTGTTCACTGACTCTGGTGACATGAAGATTGTGAAGGCTAAGTTTTTAACCTAAAGAAGCAGCTGCACACAGAAGTCTCAGCTAAACAGACTTCACAAGAAGTCACTGGCAGAGTCCGTGATGGGTCCACAGTTCTTTGGGTAGTACACTGAACAGCAAGTGATTATCATCATGTATGTCATGAAAAGTTTTGTAGTCTACATTGAACATAAGCTAGTGGCAGGTGATGTATACCTCATCTTTGACAGGTACAAAGATTTCAGGATAGAGTGTCACAAGATCTAGCAAAGCAACAGAAGCAAGCAGAGTGCATCAGCTGAGTACAGGTATACAGCTACCTCCACTGAAAATTGTATTTGTTTACTGAAAATAAGAAATTGACTGACAACATTTGTACAGAACTCATTCAAGACAAGAAGTTTCACCAGCAACATGCATTAACGCACAAACTAGTCATCACAGGTAGAGACAACACAACAGTTAAAATAAACCAGGTAGGTATGGTGTTCAACAAAGAAGATATGGCCCTCACATAAGGAAGCCAAAAAATCCTTGTACAACAAGTGGTGATGGTTGCAAAAGAGAAACCAGTGGGAATATCAGTATTACCAGATGGCACTGACGTTTGTCCTACTCTTGCACTATTTACTTTGAATGTGACCAACATCTTTAGTGATTATGGAACCCTGTAATAGACATCCATTTTACTGTAGAGCAACTCTGGAACATTGTACTGGGATTGTTAGCTGCTGCGGTGGCCTCCTGCTGGCTGGATGGCAGAAACTGCCATTGGCTGGGGCAACCTTGGAACCCTGGGTGGACTGCTATTACTGCTGCTGCAAGAGCTGCTTGGGAACGATGCTAGTGAGCGTGGGTTGGAGTGCTACTGTGTGGCATAGCTAGGATGGAAAGGTAATTAGCTACTTACAGAAGCCATTACTATGGCTTGTGGTGCTGCTGTAGTAGTAGCTGCTTTGTGAGCAATGGCCACTAGTGAGCATTGTCTGAGGCTAGCGAGCATTGTCGATGCTTGTGATCATGGGTAGCTAGCTACTCTGCTGTAAGGCAATAGTTAGCTTCCTTATCCAGCAGGGTTCCACTGGTGTGGCTGCTGCAGCTCTGTAAGTGTCGTCTTTCTTCCAGGTGTCCTGTAGGTTTCTGCTCTCCTTCAGGTCCCTGTCCCCTACAAAGTTTTATTCTGCTGGCTGTCACCTTTATATACGATTATCAGCTCAATAGCTATAATTTATCGTAATTCAGCGGTCAGGGATTTGCATATGCTAATTTGTTACATGTGACATTCTAGCTCAGCCAATCAGTTTCCAGAGATTATCATATGTTAATTAGTCACGTGTCTTAGTCGCTCCTCCTCCTCCCATAGACTTCTATGGGCTCAATGTATGCCTATGGAGTTTTTCAGCTGACCTTTGGATGAACCCTAGCTACTTCCTGTTTGAAAGTCCCATGTATTCCTATGGGCTTCAATGTTTCTCTGAGATTTTGCTGAGAGGAAGTGGAATTTACCATTGCATCATAAGAAGTGGACTCATTACATCATAGGTAATGGACCCCTGTGTGCCCTAAAAATGGGCTCTCACACTATATTACATCACCCTATCGCCGCCATTACTAGATTTTTCTAATTTAAACTATTCTTAATTTTTGTTTAAAGATTTATTCTTAAACTAATTACTATCCTAAGCATTCCAAAGGGTCCTGATACTATTACCACTCATTTTACATCCAATTAAGCTGTTTATAATTTTTCCAAATTTAAATGCTTTCCAAGGTTTTTCTACAAATTTCCAATTTGATGTGTTGTAAGGCATTTCGGGCAACTGAGGCAAAATCTCTGCTCACATAGATGAAGTGGAGAACATCTTCCCACTCACATGCCTGCAGGTACCCACCCAATAGTAGTCACAAAACATTTAGCTGCCTCTAATATCCATTTCCCTAGGCAACAACATATTTTGCCCCCAGAAGGTAGTGCCAGCCTTGAATGTTGTATCATTTCAGACTTTGATGTTGATATGTATTTTGTTTTCCTTTGTGGACGTATGAAGCACAAAAATAGGCTGTTGCACTAAAAATACACTTGTTTGAGCTATCTCTATACTCTGCTGCATTTGTTAGTCACATGGAAAAAATAAAGCATCAAAAAAGTGGCAACAGAGCTTCATTAAAGGAAGAGTTTATTTCATATTTTATTATCTTTCTTCATTTGTCATGAGTGAGGTTGGAAGAAAATGAGAAATGGAAATGAGGGGGCATAGGGATGGAAGGGAAATAAAGCTCTCTATAATGTATGCTCAGAAAGAAATTACTGTACCACCCACAAACAACACCAGCAAAAGGATTAAGGCTGAGGGCTTTTAGGACTTCTTTGTAGTTATCAGAAAATTTAAAAAAAATACAAGAACGAGGGGGCTAAAAAAGGACTGATGAGCAAATAATGGCGCATTTTTGTCTTGTTTTTGTTTTTAAATAACTGATGGATTTAAATAATCAAAATGCCACTCCCATTCTCACAAAGATAGCAGAGCTGGGTCTGGATCTCAAATCCCACCTTGGATGTTTGGATTCAACATTCATGAAGCAAATCTGAATATAATTTAGTCAGTATGTATCGATAAGCAATGTTGGAGGATCAACAAGGTTAATGCAGTGAACTAGATACAACTGAGGTGCAATTTTTTTATATTTATTTTTATTTTATTATTTTGCAACAGAGGTTGAGAGATAAAAATGAAGAGTGTATTGTACATTGTACAAGACGTTTACATGCAGTGTAAGTAACTTAAGAAGGACTAATTGGGAAACTTACATGCTGGGTAAAATTTGAAAAAGCACCTGAGCGCCACATTTTCAAAAGCGACTTAGCTCCTACTCCCAGATCTGCAAAAGTGTTTAGGTACCTAAATGCCTCAAACCACCATTCAGATGCCACCATCCTCATAATCACTGCTAAATTGTCATGTAACTTCCTAAATCCCTATGGCTTTTAATTTCCACTGGTAGCATTTGCGAAGTTACTTAACCCTGACACTGCCTTATAGCTAATGAGCTACTTGGAGCCGTAGCTCAAGCCAAAGCCCTGGAGGCCCTAAAATGATTGGGCCATCATGTCATCTCATGGAAGACCTGATACCTGTCAGATTCTGCATTAGGATGACTGAGGGCAGGTCACTGATAGGTGGAAGGACAGCACAGTGCTGGCACAAAAATATAGGGGGGGGGGCGCACAAGGAAATGTGAAGCAAGCATGACAGAAGTATTGAGCATGAGTAGGGGAGACTGACAGAGAGATGGTTTCAGCTTGCTGGCTTCTGAGGATCCCTTTCTATGGGTCTAACTCTTCCAAAGTATCGAATGTAGCCTGGGCACATAACTTGGGACTAGGGTGACCAGATGTCCCGATAAAAATCGGGACCGTCCCGATTTTTAGCTGTTTGTCCCGCATCCCGATCGATCTCTGGTCGGGACGCAATTTGTCCCGATATTTTGCTCCGCCGGCATTTTTTTGCTCGGCCGGCAGCACTCGGCTTTTTTTTTTTTTTTGGTGTGTGTGCCCCCTTTTCCCCGTGGCGTCCCGATATTTTCTCATCTGGTCACCCTACTTGGGACTGAGGCTTCCACTAGGCAGCAAGCTGCCAAGGGATTAGGCATTTAAATATTGAATGGAACAATGCCTAAATACCTTAGAGAATCTGTACCCTAGACACTCTTGCAAATTTTACCCCATCTCTGAATTTGACCATCCTCTCTTTGCAAAGATATTGTTAAAATAATGGAATGGAAGAAAAGCTGGGCACTTTTGGAAGGATGAAGGATTTTAGTCTCACTTTGGATAGAACTTGCTGTTACAATTGCATGAAGTTGTAGGCATCTTGGAAATGTTTATAGACATTGTAAGCAAGAAACAAGAAGTAATTCTTTCATCTACTGAGCACTAATAAGGCCTCAACTGAAGAACTATGTCCCGTTCTGGGCACCATGCTTTAGGAAAGAAGTGGACATATTGGAGAATGTCCAGAGGAGAGCAACAAAAATTATTAAAGGTCTAGCAAATATGAGCTATGAGGAATGATTGAAAGTAACGGGTTTATTCCATCTGGGAAGAGAAGATGGATCGGGGGTAATTAATTTTCAAGTACGTAAAAGGTTGTTATAAAGAGGAGGGTGATAAATTGTTTTCCTTAACCACTGAGGACAGGACAAGAAGTAATGGGCTTAAATTGCAGCAAGGGAGATTTAGGTTAGACATTAGGGAAAAACTTCTTAACTGTCAGGGTAGTTAAGCACCCCATCATTGGGGGTTTTTAAGAACAGTGTAGGCAAACACCTGTCAGGGATGGTCTAGATAATGCTTAGTCCTGCCTCAGTGCAGGGGACTGGACTAAATGACCTCTCGAGGTCCCTCACAGTCCTCACATTTCTGTGATAGCCCTTCATGTTAAACCTCTGTGGCAAAGAAGATCCTAGAGACCTAAAAAGGGAAGAGATCACAAAACATCTAGAGAAATACACATCAGTGATATCTAGCCTGTGGGGTTTCTCAGAGTGGATGTTTAACAAGTCTGGTGGAATTTTTGGGGTGATAGCACAGAAAGCAGGTAGGCATGAAGCAGTTCAGGTAATCAATTTGTACTAGCTGGTATTGGACACAGTTATACAATAGACTAACTTGTAAGATTAGCAATTCTGGCACAGAAGGCAGTGACCATCAGTGGATTTAGAACTAATTACATTTAGTAAAATTAAGCAAATAGGTTCTAATGATAGAAGAAGCTGTAGAGGTAGACAGTATTGAACTCAGTACTAAAGAGAACAGTAGGGGAGGCACACTTGTCATTTCACAAATAAAAGACAGACTTACTGTGAGCATAGGATTCATATTCACAGATGTTAGCAAAGTTGATAGGAAAAGGATCAAACCTAGAAATAACTAGATAGGTTAATAATATGAATACCTTAGAAGGCTTGAAGATTCAGTCAAGCTGCTTATCTGAAATTCTGGAAATCATGGGAGAACTGACTGTTAGTGTTCCTTATTCCACATGAACCCTTTACCTACAGATATCTCCCATCCTGCACTGAAATAGTCAACCATTTCCTTAGCACTGAGTATCCCCTCCCCCAGACCCTGCAGAAGGCTGTCCTCAGTCAGGAATCCACGCGTGGAGAGCATAGCTGGAGAATAGGGCTAGGGGAAATCTCGGAAGTGGGTACATCCAGAGTCTTTATTAACTACTGCTGCCCCAGCTTCACTGTGGAACAAATGTCTTATGAACTTTTTCAAAGCTCAGAGTTTGGGGCTTGGTTCAGTTTGTCTGCAACAGAGACATTAGCATCAATTCTTATTTCATGCACGCTGGCTTGTTCATCCCTCCTGAGGCCATGTATAAGTGATTTGTGAATATTAACATGGAGAAGACTAAAATATAAATTTTAGGATTCTAAAATAGCTAGTGCAGCTACATTTCCTTTCCAATCTGGTGTATTTCAGAGATCAAGGCTGATGGTTCTCCATTGCTCAACATAAAAGTAGTTAGAATGTTCATCTGTGTGGTAATAATTCTTAGATTTAAGGATTAATGTGAATTGCTTCCTCTATCATCATAAGCTTTGCTTAGTGCTCCCCCCCCCCAATTGCTTATTCAGTAATGTGTTTCTTCATAGTTCTAGAAACAGGGCCACCTGGAGGGGGAGGGGGGAGCAAGTGAGGCAATTTGCCCCAGGCTCCAGGCCCCGGCCCGGCGGCGATCCGGGTCTTCGGCGGCGGGTCCTTCAGTGCTGCTGAAGACGCGGAGCAACTGAAGGGCCCCTCGCCGCCGAAGACCCGGACCGCCGCCGGGTGAGTACAAGCGCCGCAGCCAGGGCCGGAATTGGGCCCCGTGCCCCTAAGAGGGCCCTGCAACCTCCCGAAGGAGCTGCCACCGAATTCTCGCCACTGTCTTCGGCGGCAGCTCAATCATTGCTGCTGTCTTCGGCGGCATTTCGGCGGAGGGTCCTTCCTCCATGGCAGCGATGGGACTTCGGTGGCAGCTCATTCGAATTGGGCCCCACAGTGCCTAAAGCCGGCCCTGGCCGCAGCTCCCCCGCTTTGCCCCAGGCCCCCTGAATCCTCCGGGCAGCCCTGTCTAGAAAACCTTGATTAAATATTGAAACTTCATCTGTTAGAAAGCAAATTTATCTTTTGCCTTTTGAGTGGAATCAAAATCAATCTTTCATTCTTGTTTCATCGTGAACTTGGGTTCTGATATCTGTCTCAATCAAGTTTTATTTGTTGAATGTAGTGAACTACATTAATGGTAAGCTATAGATGAGACACCCCAAGAAATTCAAAAACTTCTGATTTCCAGACAAATGTACCTGTGTCGTATTGTACATATTTCGGCAAGGAACAGTAATACAAAACCCTTTAAATATGCAAGGGGCTGAGTTACAATTGTTGAGGGAATCATAACTTACTATGTACATCCATTACATGGTATTGATACTGATGGAGTTTATTGCATTTAAGAAATAAAACAATAATGGAATTGTGATATTGGGCAGGCAAGGTGATTAAATAGATGGCCTAATAGGCTTTCCCAGCTCTAATTTCTGTGATTCAATATCATACTGGATCCAGCTTAGTTTTTGTTCTTGAACTAATTTTAATTTTTATTATTTTGGGGGTGGGGGGAAATGCTGGTGTTCCAAATTGACATAACAGGGTACACTCTTTAAAACAAGCTAAGCTGTGTGTCAAAGTAAAACTGTTGCCATAGTAACTGGCTGCATATTATATGTGCAGCAGCCTAGTTTAATCAGTCAAATTACCCCTTGTTTAAAAAAAACAACAGCCACATAGCCATTTTTATGTTTAAAAAGAGCAAGAGAAAAGAAGAAAAGAAAAGCTTAATAAAAACCAGCCACAATTCTGTTAAATTCTCTTTCCCAAACTGTGAGCTTCTGGTTTGTAAAGGATACTTCCTATTCTATTTTTCTCATGTAGTGTGTCCAAAAATATGGAAACTTGGTTTTGTTTTGTTCATTGCCTTCAACAATTCTTTTGGGCTGGCTATGAGCCAAAAATTAAAAAAAGGGCTTATGATATGCTTCTCCCAAAACAGATCTTAATAAGATATGAAAGTCTAGGCATGTAGTTGGTACTGCCACGGTTCATGAAATGTGTTTAGTCTCAGTAGTGCATGTTAACCACCCCATTTTTGGATGATTTCTAATAAAAATGGCATGTTTCTTGGTTGCAGATGAACTCAACTGCCAGTTAAATCAATACCTGCCACCTCTTCTCATTTGAGAAGCTCAGCAATTAGTTGTGACAAGAGACAGTGCTGTCTAATTAAAAGTGAATGTGAGGGCAGGAAAAGCCCTTTTATTATTTAAGGTACATATTTATTTACTTTTACTTATAAATTGATTGTGTTTTGCAGCTTAATTTATTTTCTGTAGTATCCAAACCTAGGGTGACCAGATGAGAGGAAGACCATATCGGGGCATGGGGGTGGGGGGGAAGGGGAGGGTTGCCAGTGGAGCCAAAAAAAAAAAAAAAAGGACCGTGAAATATAGGGACTAATTGCGTAGACACGGGACAAATGCATAAATATCGGGACGGTCCGAATTTTATCGAGCCGTCTGGTCACCCTATCCAAACCAGCTGGTAGTCATGTCCGATTACTATCCAATTTGTCCTGAAAGTCTATGACCAATCAAGAAACATTACATCCTCAAAACAATCCAAGGAAAGGAAAGAACTATACATATGACTGACAATCATTATAAAGTCATTTCTAAACATGATGATAATTTATAGTACTTAATATTTATATGGCACTTTATGTGCACTATTCCTGAGGGCATTCTGCACCAAAAAACTAAAAATGTTGTGCAGAATTTTAAAATACCGTGCACTTTTTAAAAGGTGGTTTCCTCCTTGCTCACAGTCTATCAGTGTTAGTCAATTTTCTTGTTTCCATTGGTGCCTCAAGAGCACAGTGACTGGCAGATTAAAAATAGATAGGTTCCTCAGGCCAAAGAGCCTCCGTTTTGCCTGAGTGTTTTTATCACTTAACCATTAGAAATGGATGAAATTTTCAATCCAAATTATTATAATGAAGATGGCCTTTTTTTCTAATAAATTTATAGCAGAATATTATTTTATTGGCAATTTTCTCTTCCTTTTTGGACAAAGCACTTTTTACTTCTCTTTTCTGGTGAGGGGGTGAAGCACAGAAAATGACTGAACTTAAAAAGTTTCCCATTAGTGGATTTAGAATGTTCCAGATGAGGATGGTACATATCTGAGTAAGCAATGGGGAAAATATTTGTGTATGGAAAAAACCCCACTCCCTTCTTCATTCTCCTACATTTTTAAAGACTTGTTTTTCTGCTGAGAAAGTTACTAGTTTTGTATTAGAAAACTAATACAGCACAAGATTGTGACCACAAAAGAGTCTTTCCTGTACTACTTATCCCTGCCACCATGACTTTCATCAGATGCCTCAACTGAGATTCTCAAATGCAAACCTAACTATCCACTCCTTCTCTCTAAGTGGCAGCCTAAACATTAATTTTTTTGTCCATTGTTCATTTTTTGTTCAGTTAGTGTTGTCATGTCTCTTTTTAGTTTTTAAATATTGAAAAACTATTTCTGTATTCACTAATATAGGACCTGATCCTATACTCTTCACTCAAAACTCATGCTGACTTCATGGGGTGGAGGAGAGAGAGAGAGAGAGTGAGTTGTACAATTGGGCTGAATCCTCTCTGATACTTTTGCAGAATTGTAATTTGCATTTTCAGGGAAAAATAAGTCCTCCTCTCAGGAATTCAGAGAAGACAAAAATAACCTTTCTGATTAGTGTCCCCATCAGATCTCATTCAATAGATGACATTTATGCTCATGGATAACCGGTTGTTCAGAGCTATAGATTGAAGTTTTAAAGATGTATGGACCCAAAATCAGAGCTCTGCTTGGTGCCATTAAAGAAGGGGACAAAGGTATCTCTAAGATGCTCTATGCTCCCCTGATTCTTTGGGGTGCCTTTACTGAGGCCAGGGGTGCCTGGAACACAGGATGCTCTAGACATGACCCCTTTGTCCCCAACAAGCCTTCTCCCTGCGGGGTCCAGGAGGAATGGAATACAGATGGGATAATAGCTTTGAATTTAGATAATAGCTTTGAATTTAGAGGTTCATCCTCTTTATTTAAATCTGTATCACACATTTGTTCTTCTAGCTTTGGTATGTAATCTCTAGCTCCAAATTTTATATTGGTTGGGAACGCAGAGGAATACCAACATCAACATAGTTACCCAATATGGTTTCTCCCTGGGAATGCTGGCTCAAGCCTCTTCTTGGGATCAGATGCATTACTACTGTGGGGAAAGGCCACTATATAGTACAAAGATTATCTAAATATTTGAAGGGGCTAAGATATTATGGTGATAGGCAAAGCATAAGACAATAGATAGAACTGAACAGAACTCTGTCGGAGTATCTCAAGTTTATTCCAGATCCCAGGTCTTCTCTGTGAACCATTATTGCCAGGTCATAGATTCTGCTGGCTAGAAGAATACATCTCATTAGATCTTTCAGTATTTAACATCAGCACAATTGCAAAGTGAATTCAGCTGCAGTATTTTTTTTCTTCTTACATTGTTCCCCTTGAGCACTAATTAAATACAGTATTCACAAACATGCTTCTTTTAGGAATGATGTTTATCCATATTTTACCGTTCTCAGGCTGTGAATGCGTAAAATAGTAGTAATAATTTGTAATCAACATATTTGACATTGAAGAGGTGGGCTGTAGTCAACCAGTAAGATGGACATCACTATTTCAATTTTTACTCTATTAGTATGCAAATATGGACCCGAATGTAATCTTGTTAGAATATTCATATTTTTTTTTGCAAATGAGTAATCATAAAGAAGTCAAAATTGTCACCAGAGAAAATACTTTATTTGATGTACATAAAATTGAATATTTTGGAGATGCTGATGAAATTGCCTCCTAGAACTTGATATGATGTAGGAAGATGAATTAAAATTTCTTTGTAAAATATAACAGGTGGTCAATCCATCAGGAATGGAGGAAATCCATTTGAGTATATGACTAGGCTACAAATCCCAACAGATGTTTTACTTTCAGAACATCAGACAATTTATGTATATAAATTAGTTTTCCTATTTGTCTAATTTTATTTTCAAATATAATTACATTACTTAGCTTTTATTCGCAGTCTGACTTCACTGAGGCTTGTATTCATATTATTTATTATTTCACAAAGAGCATACTCCTCATGTAAGTAAATTGTTACAATCAGACCTTGACCTAGATTTCCTGCAGTTCTCAGAAATGATGTTTCTGAAGTCGTTCAGAGACTTCGGTCTATAAAGCTGATCTGCTGTGAGAGGCAAGTGAATTCCTGGAATATGAAATGTAGTCAAAGCTCAGCCTGTGAATTGAAAATGCACAATGATGAGTTTTGTCCTCTCAAAAGCCATTTTTAGCATGTTCAATAATTACCTCACAGCTGGTTTTAATAAAATGTGCACTGGAAAGGAGCCAGGTTCATGCAATATTTAAATATGCTTAGCTGGAAAATAGTGTCTTATTGCAATCTCGCTTTGAAACTGGCAGTAGAAAACAGACATATTATGGTTTTAGTGCAACAGTAGAAAGATCAGTGAAATATATATGTTTTTACCGTAGGCAGTGAAATAATGTCATACAGACTGAATACCTAAGAAAAACACAGAAGCAGATATAAAATGTCAATGCTAATTTGAAGTAGCAGTTGTCTTCAGAACCTTTAGTAGAAGAATCTATAACATTATTAAGAGAGTAGATGAAGTCAGAAAGGAATAGAGCCTTCTACAATCCAACCTCAGCAATCGGAGGAAAAGGATTTAATGGAAAAATAATCACCCAATTCTAGGCAATAGTGTTCCCTGCTCATTGCTTCAGAGGAAGGCAAGTCTCTAGTTCTCAAAAGTATTGAAAAGCCGAGTTAGCTCTTCAAGTCCATTCATGTCCATTCTTTTTTTAGCACAATGCCCAGCAATTATAAATCTCTTTATTTCTATGACATCTGACTCAGAAACTACATGCAATACTTTAGTAGGTGTCTATCTGAGGTTGGAGCTTGGATGAGATCTAGCTGGATGGGACTCATTCTGGATAACACTGAGATTTAGGGAAGCAACCACAAATATTCTTCAACTGAAGGAGCATACCCACTGTTTGTTACTCAGCTTTGCAATCTATTTATCATGTTGGATCCTCAGTGATTTCTGAATATCCAAATTGTAGCAGTAACCAATAACTTTATTTTTCATTTGCATTTGGCAATAAGATTGCAATGTTGTCTATGATGTGAATCATATCATAACTACTTATGTTTTTGTCAGCTCAAAAATGGATTACAAAAAATGTGTTCAACATGACGATGTATCAAAAGATGACTAGAAAATATCACCTTTGTAAAAGCAGATGTTAATTGTTAAACTGTGTTTAAATCAAGGAGAACACTCAAGCTTTGTAATGCACACTGGTTTCCAGTTACCTGGTGGATAAAATTTGAGGTCTTAGTTTTGATCTTCAGGGCCCTAAATGATTTGAGTCCAGTTTACTGTAAAGAGCAAAACAGTCTTCACAGAAACCAACCTGTAGCAGGTTGAAGCATGGATGAAGCATCCTTGACTCTGGAATTTATTCCCCATTTTAGTCAAATGGAGCCCAGATTTGTTGATCTCCAGAACATGCTGTTAAATCAGTTAACCGTGAAACTAGCTAATATGGTAACAAGTCAGCACATTTTTGACTAAATGAATTTCCATCAAAGTATGTCATTTCATCAAAGCCAAAATGTTTCACAGAGATGTATTTAGTTCAATGAATTTTTTGCCAGGAAGGAGTTTTTGGTCCAGGGCTCTTTGGTTACATCTGATATATGAGTGAGAGAGCGAGAGAGAGCGCTGAACTGAAAAACCTGGGCTCTTGTGTATGTTTCAACACCCTTCTGTTCCATGAAAATATTCAAAAGGATTTGTTTTCATTTCCCTTCAAAACAAATTGAAATATCAAAACCTCAAAAGTTGTTGTGAAATGGGGTTGTCTTCTGGAAAGCTCTAGTAACAAGCCTAGTTCTAATAGAGCATCCTTATCAGAGTACTCCCTTGTGGCATTGTGGGGGTTCTGCAGCTATTCAGAATCAGTTTCTCAGCTGCTCTTCCACTTCTCCACCCAGTCTCCAATTCCTTCTGGGTTGCAGAGATGTATTCCTCCACCATGCCACTTACAGTTCTACCCTTTTCAAGTTTCTCAAAGTCCAAAACAAGTCTGAATCAACATAACTCTTCTCTTTGCTCCATGAGATCTTGTATTGGGTCCCAGGAAGTGGGTGGGCACAAGCCTGCTCTCCTACAGTGAGGCATGTAGCCTTCACCTCTCCCCTGCTTTCTTCTAACTGAGCAGGGCTCTTCTTTTTAAACCCCTCCATTGAAGCCTGCTGTGTCTTAATTTGGGCTATTTGGACATTCAGTAGCCCATCAATCCCTTCCTGCCTTGTGCGGTGTCAAGACTCAGAGCCTGCAGAAAAGCTAGTCTCCAGGCAATCTAATGAGCACACCTGGCCTGTAGTAGGCTGCCTGATTGGCTGGACTGCCTGATTGGTTGGAAGAATCATCAGACTGGCTCTTAAGCCCAGCAGCAGCAGTCTAGCAGCTGCTCAAAGCAGTCACCCATTGCTGTGATAGCTCCTGGTTGTTCCCAGTCTTGGACCCAGTCCTGCCCCTACCTTGTCTCACTCCAGGTAATCTGGTTCTGACCCTTGGCTCTGTTACCTGCACTCTGACTCCAGCTGTGACCCTGAGTTCCAATTTCTGGGTATTAACTCTGGTTTTGACCCATAGGCACAACCACCCATGTCTTGGTCACTGATAGTTGGAAGCTTTTTTGCCCTATTATAGCAGTCTATATACCTAGCTTCTTAAGCTTTCTCTAAGGGGATGGACTGACTGATAGAGGTAATGAGTTGATTAGGTAGAATGACTATTAAGTGGCCTAGAGTTAATTTATGAATTAACTATTTTTAAAAATGTAGACTGGAAGTGCATCATTTACTATTTGTTTTCTGTTTTGGTCATCCAATGAGTAAGCAGAAACTATATCATGTGATTTTTAAGTGACCAGTCAGATACCATTAAATAGCAGATAGTCCAAAGGAATAGTTTGTGATCCACCCATAGAATGAAATGTTACATACTCTATTTGGCAAATATTTACACACACACAATATGCTCTGAGAAAGCAGGAGCTATTTGTAAACAGGAAAAAGGGTTACATTCACAAGGAATCTTATTTACCAACTCTGCTCAGGTGATTGACTCAAGACATTTTCATAATGAATGGATTAGTAGCAAAAAAGAAAAAAAATTGTGACCGTCCTTGAAAGGTTCAGTTGTGTTGATAAAATCAATACGGAGACACACTTGACCTTTAAACATGATGGACAGGAGTAGTTTCAGAGGGGACTCTGCCTATAGTAGAAGAATGGCTGTTCATAACATGACATTAAATGAAATATGCTAATTGTATTGTAGTTTTCAGAATCTGCAATTGTTTGTTTGCTACAATGGAGGCCTTTCAACTTGTCTTAGGTTACCTTGCAATATATTAATAGCATCTTCAGCCCCAATCCTGCTCCCAATAAGAATGAGAGAGTCTCTTCTTTACATATAGTATGTTACCATCACGTTGTTAGCAACATGTCCAGCCAGGGCCGGCTCTGGCTTTTTGGCCGCCCCAAGCAAAAAAAAAAAAAACCTGCGGCGCAGGTGCAGGGGGACCGGTTGGGGGGGGGGCAGCAGTGGGAGCGGGCGGGAGAGAGAGAGAAGGGGCGGCCAGGGCTACAGCAGGGGCGCTGCCACGCGGCCCCTCCCACTGCGCCGCCGCCTGCCGCGAGGGCTCCGCTCCGGTCGGCGGGGAGGGAAGGAAGAGGACTGCCCTGCAGGGCGCTCTGGTTCTCCGTGCCGCCGCCGCACCCTACCAAAAAAAAAAAAAAGCGTCCGTGCCGCCCTAGAATTAGGCAGAATGCCGCCTCCAACAATCTGCCGCCCCAAGCACCAGCTTGCTCAGCTGGTGCCTGGAGCCAGCCCTGTGTCCAGCAGGTTCACAAACATGAGAAGGGAAGTGAGTTCCAAATGCAAGAAACTTTCACAGGGAGTACCTTGTAAAAACCAGACCAGTTAGAGTCATGGTTATTATCTTGACCAATAACGCATTGAGTATTTCTTGTGCATACTTAAATAAAATAGAAAATTGTTGGCCTCCATAGAAGCTATTTTATTTTTCAGTAATGGAGGATAAGGTATAGGGGTGTGTGTGTATATACCAGTAACTAATTCTAAAATAAGAAATATCTTAACAGTAGTTCAAAATGGCTTTAAAAAAGATGTAAAGCAGAAAGCTAGCCCTGCTTCTCTGCCAGAAGTGTTACCTGTGTTTAAAAATATTAATAGGAACTTTGGCTTAGCCGTAGCCCAATTATCTATCTAAATAGAACCCGTGAAGCATTTTCATGGTGCATTTCAGGTTGTTGGGACTTTGCCAAACTGTTTAACCTTCATTGTTCACCTTCCATTTATATGTCAGATTTTTCATAATTAAATTGGGTTTAGGGTTTTCTTATTGATTGCATTTCTTGCCAGCTGAGTAGTCTCTGTGAATATATTACTTGTGTTATTCAGTAAACCAAGCAGCAAAAAGTTATTGAGACAAATTCATTCCTGGTGTTACGGCACAGAAGTCAGTTATATGAGGGATGAATCTGGCCCATAGACTAGTAAAACTTAGTTTGCTAATCATTTTTATTATAGTAGTGCCTCAGGATCAACCAAGAATGGGGCCCCATTATGCAAAGCACTGGGCAGACACAGAATAGCAGACAGGCCTTAACCTGAAGAGCTCACAGCCTAAAAAAGGACACAGGGTGGTAGAAGGGGTAGAACACACAAGCAGAGTGAACACTGTGATGGCACCAAATGTCATATTAGTTCCATGGCTTTACTTATTTAGGGGTGGGTTTAGTTAAGAGGGGAACAGCTAAATGGGAAGGGAAGAGGGTTGAGATTGGGGGGACATGAGGTAGGTGTGGAGTGAATCTGAAGTGAGGAGACTGAAGGCAGAGCAGGGTTTGAGCAAACAGCCTATCAGCAGAGGACAGAGAAAGTCCGGTCAAAACTAGAAAATTCTCTCAATGACTGAAGGAATTAGCTGAAGAGATTGTGGAGCCCCAGCAATAATATGTATAAATTCATGGATGATAGGAGAGATCCTGGAAGACTGGAGAAGGGCTAACATAGTGCGCATCTTTAAAAGGGGGTGGGTGGGAAGAAGGAGCTGGGGAACTATAGACCAGTCAGCCTGACTTTGATACCTGGGAAGCTACTAGAGCAATGTATAAAACATTCAATTTGCAAATACCTAGAGGATGAAGGGATAATCACTAGCAGCCAGCATGGATTTACCAAGAACAAACAAATCATTCTAAACCATGATTTGTTCTTGGTAAATCCATCTATACTATAACCGGGTAACTGATTTGGTGGATGGGGGAATGTGGTGGACATACTATACCTGGACTTCAGCAAGGCTTTTGACATAATCCCACATGACATTCTGATAAGTAAGCTGGAGAAATGCTGCTCAACAAAATGACCATTAAGTAGATACATAATTGGTTAAACCACTGCAAACAGAATAACTATTAATGGAAAGATATCGGATTGGAGGGAGGTCTCAAGTGGGGGTTTCACAGGGATCTGATCTTGGTCCAGTGTTGTTAAACATCTTTATTGATAACCTGGATGTAGGTATAGAGATCACAATGATCGAGTTTGCAGATGACATAAAGCTGGGATAAGTTTGCCAACACTTTGGAGAATAGAGCTAAAATTCAGAGGGATTTTGATAAATTTGGGACCTGGGTTATAGACAACAAAAGGAAAGTCAATAAAGACAAATGCAAGGTGCTACACTTAGGGAAGAAAAACCAAATGCACAAATAAAGAATGGGGGAAAACTGGCTTGGCAGCAGCACTGCTGAGAAGGATGTGGGAGTTGTGGTGGATAACAGCCTCAACATACATCAGCAATCTTGGTGTTGGTTAGGCCTCAGCTGGAGTACTGTGTCCAATTTTGGTCACCAATGTATGGAAAGGCTCCATAGGTGAGCAATAAAGATGATCAAAGGGATGGAGTGCAAGCCATATGAGCAAAGGCTGAAGGAACTGGGTATGTTTAGTTTTAGAAAAAAGGAGTTTGAAGGGGTAGGGGGGCGGGGGCATGATAGCTGTCTTTAAATTCTTGAAAGGTTGCCATAAAAAAGATGGAGAAAAATTGTTCTCGCTTCACAGAGGGCAGGACAAGAGGCAATGAGTTCAAATTACAGCCTAGCAGATTAGGATTAAATCTCAGGAAAAACTTCCTAACTGTAAGAACAGCAGGACAATGGAACAAACTGCCTAGGGAGGTTGTGGAAGCTTCTTCACTAGAGGTTTTCAAAGGGAGGCTGGATAACAATCTGTCTCGGATGGCTTAGACACAACAAATCCTGTATCTTAGTAGGGGGTTAGACTAGAGGACACTTGCAGTCCCTTCTAGCCCTGTGATTCTATGACTGAAGGAACCTGCTTTGGAGGCTTCCATAGCTGCTCCTACAGGCTGGAGCCTCTGGCTGGCTCCTTTCTGCAGTTTTTTCCATAAGGCCACATGGTGTGGGGAGAGAGTTTTAATGCCCCCAGAGAACAGGGAGTCTCCCCTGCACAGTTTGGGATGCAGGTCGTGTTGAGGGGAGAGGGGTTGCTCCAGCTGGGTCCCTCACCCCCAGTGCAGGAATCCCTTCAATAAAAGTTTGACCCCTCCTTTGTCTTCACAATGGTACACATCAAAGTTTTCTAGCAGTTCCAGCTGAGCCATTTCATGCTCAACAGTAAACAGTTTCCTTTGAAGTTCAGAAAGAAAATGTTTTACTGTGCAATCAGGCATCTCTCTGTTATGCGCACACACGTGCTGTTTATATGTGCCACCTGCATAGCTTTAAAAGGGAGATGGTTGTCATCTCTGTGGAAACCCAATGACTTCAGTGTTTGTGAGGTGTGAGGGAAGTAGTTTGGTTTGACTTGAGGATAGGTGTCAGACAGGGCTGCATGCCATCGCTGACTCTTTTCAACTGTTATCCTGAAGAAGTCTTAAGAGGAGCCACTGATGGAAACCTACAAGAGGATATACATGTTGGTGGATCGAAAAATTAGTGATCTGTGCTTTGCCAATGATATTGACCTGATTGGATCATCATTAAAATTGGTAGGAAGAGTAGTGGTGGAAGCAGAGAAGTTAGGTCTAAAGATAAAAACTAATGGTGACCTCTAAGTCTGTTGAAAAGGCAAAGATGTTTGTACCCAAAGCTGAGGAGGCATTGAGCACTTCAATTACCTAGGTAGCATGGCTACAAGGGCTGCTAATCATCACTTTGTTATCCTACATAGAATTGGATTTGTGACTGTCTCTATAGTGATACTCAGCCCCCGTGGAAGAGGCAAAAGTCTTACTATGAACTGAAAACAAAAATTGCTGCAGTCTTGTTTTTTGTGTTTTTGTTTTTTTGGCAATACACATGTGAGATGTGTGCTAAGGAAACTGGACATTGAGGCTTTTTGCCTCCCAATTGCAATGTTACAGGCAATAGCTACACATTAGCAGTGCCGTATTATTGCCTAGGCCGGCAAATTTGCAGGGGCGGAAGCTCCCCTCCGCGCCCCGCCCCCCTGCTCCAGCTCACCTCCGCCTCCTCTGCAAGCGCGCCGCCGCGTCCTGTTTCTCTCCACTCCCAGCGCTTGCGCCGCGAAACAGTTGTTTCGCGGGGCAGGGAGGGAGAGGAGAGGAGGAGGAAGGCCGCGTGCTGGGGGAAGAGGCGGGGCCGGGGGTGGGGATTTGGGGAAGGGATCCACTAGGGGAAGGGAGGGGGCGGAGTTGGGGTGGAGACTTTGGGGAGGGGGTTGGAATGGGGGTGGGGAAAAGGGCGGAGTCGGGGCGGGGCCAGGGCGGCAATTATTTCCCAGCCTAGGGGCGGCAAAATTATTAATCCGCCACTGCACATTAGGTATACCTTTCACATGAATAATGAGGAGGTAACCACTCAAATGTACAGTATAACCAGAGTGAGACCTGATATCAAGATGATCAGATTGGGGTGGGAAAAAACTTGAACTTGCAGGACATGTGGGTCAGATGAGTGGAGGAAGATTGGTGAAGCAAGTTTTGTAGGGAGAGATGCCAAGGGTTGGCGTGCCCATGGCGAGTATGGTTTGACGACGTGGCTGACTGGATAGGATTCAGCATTGTAGGCCTGAGAGCTGCTCAAACCTCCCTCTCCCCCCATTAAACCAGCCTTGGGTGAAACTCAGGGAGTTCACCACTAAAATTGGGGGGGGGGGAAGGAATGTTTGCTGCTGATAAAGCACCCCCACCTCAGGCTAACGAGAGTTATAACCACCAAGGTTGTAAAGGCACTGGGAAATTAGGGAGGATACAGAAAGAGACTCAACAAATGGTAAAATAAGCTCTGACCAGCGTTTTATGCTGACCATCTGCACAAATAGAGAAGGTCACAATAAGTTACAATTTGGGCATGAAAAATAAAATGTAAAGAACTTGGGCACGAAGGAAGAGACATAAATGCCAGTGTGTAATTGGTTAAAATTTTTGTTATTTAGGAGTGTGGGATAATGTGACCGGTTTAGTAAATTTGAAGGAGGAGCTAGTTTTACCTATATAATGTAAATGAAAAACAATGCTCTTTGGGAATCCATTCCGGAGTGCAGTTCAGCATCAAGCTGCTGGAACTCTGACCCCTCTGCACGACCATGATGTGCAGAGGTGTTGCTGGGAACCCCCAGATGAATGAATCCTGACTGGCTATTGGGTGAAATTTGTCTGTATATTCGGAGTGGTGAGCATAAGAGATTTGCTTGGTCTATGTATTCTGTGTGTGTTGCTAATAAATAGATGTTTAAAGCCCAACTGTGTAAGGCTCTTTCACTGGGAAAAGCTTCCGCAGACCCGTAGAGCCCTGAGCCCCGAGGAAAAGGGCAGGTACTTAAATTGACTAGGTTTCTTCCTGAGCCCCATGGGTAAGGATAAGTGCCTTACACCCTGAGCCCTTGGAAAGGAAAGGGTGGGGGTGCCTAAATTGATTGGGTCACGCCTTGAGCCCTCAGTAGGGTATAGGCAGGGTGCCCTAAATTGACCAGGTCAAGCCGTGAGCCCTCGGTAGGGTGTAGGAGGGGTGCCCTAAATTGAGCGGGTAACAGTATGGTGTGCTTGAAATGTGGAGGAAGATTGCTGGCCAGTGACTCCCATGTGTAGTGTTTATTCTTTATTGTGATGTGATTTTTGTGGTGCTTTGCACTATGAGAATAATATCTAGTTACAATGTTGTTGAGGGGTTTGTTTTATTACTGTTTGCTTTCCAACTGGACATCATGGAGATCTCATTCTGTCTTACCAACTGAAATGTGTGATTATAAAACTAGGAATCAGACATCACATAAAACGTCAAGACCGGATGTGAGCATTGAGCCTGTTAGTGAACTTGATATATGTGCACAGACTCCCTCCTTCATTACTCCCTCCATGCTAATTTGTGTGGGTACTAACTAGTCAGCTGGGTTGTTGTGGGTAGATGCTACGTAGGAAATTACTCTGCTGTCTTTTCAAAGGTGCAAAAATTAGCAACTGAAACACAAACTCACTCCATTTATCTGATAACATCATAATGGCCGTGGCAGACTTACCAATGCATATTGAGCCAGTTTGGTAAATGTATATCATGAAAAGCATGTTGTTTTGGGGTAGATGTAAATTAATGCTTTAGAGCCATTATGATCTATTATGTAAATAAGCTTTTAGGGACTTTAAAAAAGCATAATTATGATGGAGAGACAAGGTGGGTGAGGGAATATCTTTTATTGGACCAACTTCTGTTGGTGAGAGAGACAAGGATTCAGCTTGCTTTTCTGAGACCTATACCCTCCCCCCACTTCCATGAAGGGACAGAGGACCTTGGCCAACAAACGCCACAAGGTCGTCTCCTATTCCATATGCACAAGGCCTATCAGTACAATCCCAGGTCTCTCACTTCTGGGAAGTGTTCCTTTTAACCACACTGGAAACAGGCCACTGAGGGGGCACCAGTGACCAGCTAGGTTACATTTTCCCCCACCACCACACCAATACCTGCTATCAGATCTCCTGCCCAATCCATTCTCTCACATTTCTGAGGCAGAGGTCAGCCCCTGCATCCGACAAACATATTCAATCGACCCTGGAAAACTAAGACTGGTTATAACAGATGTTCCTATGCTAGACCACAAAATCACAGTCTCCAAGAATATTTTAGTAACCTCACAGGTCACCACCTTCTGAGTCTTATCCACACAGGCTGACTTTGCAACTCCCAGACAAACATGCATTGTGAACATTTCTGGCCACGGTTGCTTAATCAGTCCAACATACCCTTGAGTTTCGTATCTCAACTTGACTCCCATGCAGGTCTCAAGATCATTCTTCCCAGGATGAATAACCAGGACTTTAGTGAGCTGCTCATCAATGAGTGCAGGAGCCGCAGAGCTGATCCCACAGCATGCCTCTTCTGCCAAGCCACTGAACACATACACTGAAACTCAGTTGTGATCCATCTGCAGACTGGCCACCTTCTTGCACTATGGAGCACCTGCTAATCCAAACATTGTGTATGCTTTGGACATCCCCTGGAGTCAGAAACAGACCGGATTAGTTACACTTATTTTCATTTCCAGTAATCTTTCCCTTGGGACAGACATAAGTCCTGTAACAATTAGATTGCCAGTGCCTTATCGCCTAAACCTTTCAAGAGTCAAAACCCTCTGCTGCTGCCAGTGTCGCTGCCTCAATCCTGAAAGGATGTTTACCAAAGTTAGCTTGGCTGAGACTTCAGTGGGCCAGAGACTCCTTCACTGGAATGCACCCCACACACATGGGAGGGGGAGTCCCAGAGCTCCTGTGTACTCTCTTGGCATTGATTCTCCTAGGGGCAGAGCGCACCTCAACTTCTTTGTCCTGATATCCTGGATCTGGGAACCTGAAAAGAATCCAACCAAAGCCAAATCTTGCTGCTGCTGTAATGGAGGGGGGGAAGCCTCCATGTGGCCTTGGCAGGATTTAAGTTAATGAAGGCAGAGGCCTTGGCAGGATTTAAGTTAATGAAGGCAGAGGGTAAGGGAACAATCAGCTACCTTCCTCCTCAAGCTTGCCAATGAGTTGCTAGAGATTCTGAAGGGGAGGGGGACCCCTCAGCATGAGTTCAATTGGAGTGGTCCCAATTGCTGTGAACCCCATTGAGTTTTCTACCCATTGAGGTAGGCGGGTGGCACTGACTGAATTGCATGAGGGCAAAGCAGTGGTTGGGAAACTTTAGCTTAAAAATCCTTTTGTGGATAGTGGGTCTTACTTTCATTATGCAGAAGTCCTTTGTACACTATTTTGGCAGCACGAAAGGGTCTCAAGGTGGATGGAAGTGGCTCTCTATGGACACCCCTCATGTACAGCCTCCCTAACTACTGTCAAGCCAGTGAAAGGCCTCTTGTGTGGAGATGTATTTTGGGTGTGACCACAGTATACTACACTATGGCTAGTCTCCACTTCCTAGGGGCCACAGGAAGTAGGGGGTTCTAGAATATGAAGAACTGAAAGGGGGCTTAAATATTTGGTCCCTAAGTACAGGGATGGAATAACAGAATCAGGCTGAAGGTCTGGGTCTTAGACTAGTAAAAGAAAATGGTGAATGAAATTGTTGCCTCTAAGATCAAGTAGAGCTGTTCAGAAAATGTTTATCCATGTCATTTCATGATTTTTTATTTTTTTTAAATTTTTTTACCAACTCAATCATACGACTTTTTAATTCTTCATGGTATTTTCTTCTTTAAAATGCAAGAACATATATACTTAAAACTGAGGCTTAAGTCTGACAAGTGACAACTTTGACAAAGATGCTAGCCTAAGAGATTAAGATATGTGCATTTTAATTAGTAAGATCTGCAAAGTACCAGTAGCAATCATAGAGGAATGAAAAATTCATATTCTCAACATTACCAATAACCAGGGTAAAAAACAGTGGGATTCATCTTCATTTACATCAAGAAGGGATAATTAGGAAGGCTATTAAGAAAACCATGTCAATCAAGCCTATCAAATTATTGCAAGAAATTTAATATCCTAGTTACACTTTTTATCAAATGAAATTGGGTATTTTTTTCATTTCTATCAGTAAGAAATAATAAATTATTGTAAATTGGTATTAATAATTAAAACTGCATTTAAGTAGACAGTCATTGTAGAGTTTGAGTTGAAAAATGTTTAAACAAGGGACTAAATGATCATATCTGTGAATGGAAATGTATGCAAAGCAAATCTTTGACTACGCCTATTAAATTGAAATTCTCCCACTGTTTAAAAGGTACAAACGGCACTTAGGTGAGTTAAGTGCCAGTTGTACCTCTGAAAATCAATCCCCTCGTGTATATTTGTTTTATGAATTTGTGCAGTTTATACTATGGACAAAATTGGTGGACTTACAAGATTGATAAGGAAATGTCATTTTTTATTATGAAACCTATGTGAGTAGCTTCTGGGTTTTGACAAAATATTGACTAGATAATTATTGCTACATTTTGCACTATTAACCTCACCCTGGTCCAAAGTCCACTCAAAATTCCCATCGGAGTCCCTAGGAGATTTGGATACACAACAGTAAGATCAAGCTAAAGGCAAGAAGGTAAGTATGTGGCTATTAATTTTACCTCTAATAATCCTGAGAGTTTGCACTGAGGAAAAGAATCATTAGAAATTTCAGAATACAATATACTATGAGTGCAAATTATACACCGAGGCATTAATTTCTGTAGGTGAAATACTTTTCTCTGGATTCTTAACTTGAGATCAAGTCACTCAAAGCCTGCTGTTATATTTTACATCTATATAGCATCTTTTTATCTGAGAAATCTCAAAGCATTTGACAAGCTTTATGACATGCCTTTGAGATAAGTAAGTAGTACTGTTCTCATTGTAGATAGGTAAACTGAAACAGAGGGACTTACATAAAATAACACAGCAAGTTAAATGTAGAGCCAGGAATCAAACCCAAGAGTCCTAGAGCTCAGTCCTCTGTTTTTAGCCGTTAGATTGTGCTTACATTTTGTTGTTGTTTGTCTGATTCATTCTAAGAGAATCCTTGGAAAATCAGTTTGAGAGAAAAAGGAAACACACATTTTTAAACAGAGGACTAATGGAACTCTTAAAACAGAACTTGCATATGTAAACCATTGCAAGATAATGCCACCCTGAAAGGGGTTTTGTTTTGTTGTGTGTTAGATGAACCTCAGGCAGCATTGATGGCTGTGGATATGTCTACACTACAGTGTAAACCCAGGGAAGCAGCTAGCTTGTGTTAGGGAACCTTGAGCTTGAGTCTACATTGTATCTTAACCCTACGTTAAGACTTTTCTAATGCGTGCTCAAACCTAGAGCTCTAATGTCCACACTGCAGTGCACAGACCTGAGACAAAGTAACCATATCCCAGAGTCCCTAGTGGCCCCTCACGAATGATGGCCACTGTAGCCGAAGGACCATGGTGCATTCTGGAAAAACTTTACTGCCCACCCTGCATGTTACAGGAAATTTGAGCAGCCCACCAAAACAGTCTGCTGAGCAGTCACTTTGGTCTGTGCCCTCCCAGCGACTGGAGCCAGCAACATGGAGGAGGTGCCTTTTGACAAACTTCTCTTGCTTTCGCCTTGACTCCTGTGTCAGGAAACTGGCAGAGCATTTGCAAGGATCTGGTGGACATTTTTGGTGGCTTTTCTGTCCCACCAAAGTTACCTGATGGATTTCATGATGGAGCAGTGGGAGGAGGAGGAACTAGAGGAGGAGAAAAAGTACCCTGGTATTGCAGACTCTCACTGGGAGATGTTTCTCAGAATAATTAGCATAGCTGCTGATGCCCCTTATGTATACTCCAACTTCTGGCACAGGACCGCAAGCACAGACAGGTGGGACCACATCATCATGGACACCTGGGATGACCAGCAGTGGCTCCAGACCTTCTGCATGAAGAAAGCCAAATTTCTGGAACTTTGTGAGCAGCTTGCTCCCACCCTCCAGTGAAAAGAGACTCATCTGAGGTCACATTTGCCAGTCCAGAAGCAGATTGCTATAACTGTCTGGGAGCTGGCTACCCCAGACTGCCACAAGTCTGTGGCTAACCAGTTTGAGATTGGAAAGTCGACAATGGGTAGTCAGGATATGGTTTATCCCAAGGTGGTGGGCATTAAAGATATTCCTGAGTAATTACTGGCTTTGAGAGAATGGTGTTTCCTAATTGTTCCAGGGCTATTGATGGGACTCATTTTTCCTCAAGGAGCACATGAGTACATAAACCACAAAGGTTACTACTCCATTTTTATGCAGGCACTCGTGAACCACAGAGGCACTTTTTATGAACGTCAGTGTGAGCTGTACAGGAAATGTTCACAATGCCAGAGTTTTTTGCCTCTCTGGAGCCTACCTTCATGGACAGGTTGGGGCACTATTGCCACCAGATTACATTGACATAAATGGTGTTACTGTCCCCACTGTTATTCTGGGGGACCCTCAATAACCCACTTTTGCCTCGGCTTATGAAACCCTACCCTGATTTCAGAGGCCATAGCCAAAATTTAAAAAAAAAGGTTTGTTTGTTTGTTTGTTTGATTATACTCTCAACAGCTGTAGAATGGCTATTGAATGTGTTTTTGGAAGATTAAAATCACATTGGAGGTGTCTACAAACCCATTTGGATGCCAGTGTCATCAATGCTGCCCCTGTTAATGGGGCTTGTTGTGCTCTTCACAACCTTTCTGAAGCCAGAGGTGAGTCATTTCCCCCTGAACAGGACCTATGTTCCCTCAGCTAGAACGTGCAGGGTGTGCAGAAGTCAGGCAGCAGAAGTTAGGGATGCTTTGAGCTCCCCCATTTTGGACTTGCATAGCCCAATGGAAGAGGGGGAATAGTACCTGTGTGAATGTGCTTGTGGGGGGGGAAAGTGGCTCATATGGGGAGGGGAGCAGCTCTTGGTAGGGGTGTGGGCTTGATTGCTATGCAATGTAAGTCTGAATGACATGATGTATATTGAATTTGGTTGTGGGGGAGAAGGGGGCAGAGTGGGTATAGAGATGGAATTTATTTGTAAAGATGTCTTAAAAGACTAAAACACTCAGACTTGGGAAGGCTAGCTGCCATTATAAAACCACATGCAGGAAATAGTTAATACCCAACACAATCCTCCTACCACTGCATGTCTCCTGCCCCAATGTTCTTTTCCCCTTTTCCCCTCAGTTGACAGCAGGGGAGGTAGGTAGAGGTTTCCACTGAAGAAGGGTTGAAGAAGGAAGCCTGCATGGTGTAGTTGCCCTGCCCAGCTGCTCATGAGTCCTGAATGCTTGGGCCACCTCAACATGGAGATGTCCAAGCTACTGCTGGGCTGAAGGTACATTGCAGGGTGGTCATGCTGTGGTGGTGGGGAGGCAGCAGGAGCCTGGTTCTAAATACACCCTTCCCCACAGTGTGACTAACTATCTGGAGTTCCTTCTTCAGGAGAACTTTGCAGCAATCAGCAGCTGTGAGAGAATTAACATGATGCTGAGTTAGCTCACACATGGCTTAACTCTGCAGCTTTACTCCACCCAGCACAGTTCTGGGGAAAAACTGACACACATTTATACTTTGGAGAAATGATTTTGTGACCTACAGACTGCATGGATAACCCCTAAATGAAGTGCACTAGATTTGGATGTAGAAGTAGCTCCATAGACCCAGAAAGAGTGATTACAAAGTGGCAAATTTCTTATAACTGAAAAGGAAAACAAGAATGACTTTAGCAAACACCTATGTTTTAACTGTTAATATAACCTTTACAGTTGTTTATGAATGTTTTGAATTCTAAGTTACCATTTTGAACTCCTAGTGGTGGGGGACACCTAGGCTGTGGGATACAATCCACCATTAGTGGCCAAATGCTGGTAGCCAGGGTTTATCATTTTTTGCATTGTTTCTTACAGCAGAAATCCCTCCCATTACTGTAATAATAAACTCTAAATTTGAGCCATACACTTACTGGGCACCAGGGCAGCTTCTGTCTCCACTGGATTCTCTGCAGGCTCATCAGCGGGCTGTTCCTTGCGGGGGTGGGAGGGGAATCAAATAGCTCTTCCAAATAGGGACCAAGTATTTGCTGTTGACCCTGATCCACAGCCTCCTCTGAGACTGGTTTCATTAAGAGTCACTTTCTGCTCCTCACTGGGAGCCTGCTGCTGGATCCCATCAGTCCCCATGGTGCATTCAGGGCCCAGCAGGGCACCATCACTGCTGATCAGGTTGTCATGAAGCACGGTTGGCTCCATCCTGGGTGCAGTTCCCAGAACCTGGTCAAAGTCGTCATATAATGGGCATTTCATTGGCAAGTTGCGTGAGGTGCAGTTCTTGTCCCTGGTCTTCCAGTACTCGCCCTTCAGCCAAGCACTTAATACGCTCCCTGCACTGATCACCTGTTTGGAAAATTTGCAGAGCAGCAAGCTTTTTAGCTATTTGCTGGTACATGTTGTTGTTCCAGGTGCTTTTGCTGAAGTCCACAGTTTTACTGGTCTAGCACCAGAGAGTCCTCAAAATCTGGCTGTGCTTCCATGACCATGAAGCAGCTCACTTAGCAAAAAGGCTTGATCAGTTTACTCTACGTGGCAAACCCATGTGAGGCTCTCTGATAGCGTGCTTGCAGATTGGTTAATGCTGACCTGAGCTGCGTCCATTCGCCAAACGGGGGTGGGGAGGGCAGCTTCCATTTTCAGTAGAGTGGATTGCAGATTGCTGGAATAGAGAGGACTAAGGAAATTGTCCTATGGAATTGTGGGGTACTTCTGGCTGACTCCCGGGACCTGAGTCAAGCAGAGCTGTGCCTACAGTGCAAAACCATAGGGCTCAGACTCTCTGGGTTCTGGCTTGACTTGCGCTTGGACCCTCTGCCCTGCAAGGTCCTGGGATACTGGTTCAGAGTCCTGGATTAGCGCAATTGCAGCATAGATGCAAGAGGTGTTAGGTTTGAGCCCGGGTGTCAGAGAGGTTTAAAGAGAAATGGAAGGAGGGACGGGAAAGTGTGCGCTGAAAATAACACTTGAGTGCTCACGTTGTGCCATTGTATATTTGTTCCTCTTTTCTTTTTTCCTTTCTGATTTGAGGAGCAGGTTGAACTGTACAATGTGTACTGCTGGCTTTTCTAACAGTTTATTCAGTACTCCACACAAACGTTTTTTCCCCCTCTGGCTTGCTCTTCATTCTGCTACGGGTGAATCCATGCTGACTGACTGCTCTCTCCAATTATGTACCTGTTAGCCTTGAAGTGATCATAACCTAATGGGTGATAATTTGCCACTACAGCAATATAAGTTTTTACCCTTTCAATTTATTGTTAATCAGCAATTTAATCTGTCATGCTCATGCCTATAGTCCCATTGATGGTTTTTAAGGCAGCTTTAACTTCATCCCCATCAGGGTGGCCAGTGGTAGTTTTGCATATATATTATTGCATAGAGATGATCCAGGAAACAATATAAGGTTTGGGCTTCTAATTATTTCATAATAAATATCTTCCCTCCAATTCAAGTGCTGATGAACAATATTCTACATAATTAGTAGCATTGTATATAATATTCTATTTAACATTGGGAGTAGAATAAATTGAAGGGAGAGGCATGTTCTGAAACAGCTCCTTGTCATGACTTTCTTTAACTTTTCTCATGTGGCTTGATTTTTCTTTCATCTGCTACCCACTACCAAACCCATTTTTCTCAGCTTTTGTTTCTCAGTTTAAATCTATTTTTATCTAATGATGAGTCAGTCACTGGTCTCTAGTTTAACACATCCTGTGTTGCTCAGAATGGCCTCAAATCCTTCTCATATGAAGAAGAATAAAAGAACTAGCTAACTGCATTATGACTTTGTTTTATTCTATTCCACACCAAAAGCAAAGCTGGGTGCCATATATTTATTTCTTAAGTTCTTCTTGAGTCAATGATTCTTGAATAGATTTTTTTTCCCCTCCTAACACAATTTCTGTCAGGTTTTATACGTGCATGCACCTTGGTTTGCTACTAGTTTGTCTCACCCATAGCTTATATAAATGCTGCAGTTTTTGTTTTCTTGTACTACTTGTTCAATTCCGCTGCAGCTGAAATCATTAAATTGTCATCTAATTATAGTGGTGCTACTCAGATGGCCAGAGTTAAGGTTGTGTCAGCATTTGCATTATAAATCTTTAATATCAAGGGTTCATAACAGCTCAACTATAAAATGTGTTTTGAGCTAAACCTTGGTTTGCAAGGTCTCAGGCCAGCATTGAATTCTTTTTAAAGCATACAATTTGAAAATAACTTAGTTTAATTGTTTCAAAAATGAATTTAATACTTGTGAAAGTGCTGGATTTATTGCTCTGCAGACTACAGTCCTCTATTTAACCACTTAACAGGTACAGCAGCGGGCACTGCATTATAAGTTTCTCCATGATGCCTGAAACTGGCCTCATCCCTGACTTGGAAGAAATAATTCCATAAAATGAGAGGATAGCTCAATCTGCATGTAAATTAGCATTTTTGCTGGCAATAAAGGCCAATTACTGTCAATTATGGTGGTGGCTTACAGGATCAATTAATGGACAACCATTACAACTAACACTCAGGGACTGGACTGAGACCACCAAATCATATTTCACTTGCTCTCAGTCATCAAGGAACTATTAGATGGTGATGAAGGCTTCCATTACCAGTCTCATAAACCCAGCCCCCTAATCATTTTTAATTTGAAGAATGTTAGGAAGAGGGAGGAGGACAGGTAAGGAACTGGAGGCAAAGCAGCCCACAGAAATGGATAGATTTAGGTATTTTTAGAACTGTTGCCTATAATTAAAAAAAACTATTTTTTCTGGATTTTTTTTTTCCAGCTGTATCAGCGATCTCAGCTAAAGTGGAGCCTCAATTTCTCAAGGAAAGAGATGGAAATAATCTCACTGAAATAGATTTTTCAGGTAAGCTAAAACTCTTGATCACATGATACCCCTCCAATCACTTGGGGGTAGGCTTCCCACCACGTGTCTCACCAGGTGACCTTGAAAAATCTTGTTCCTATCCAGTTAGTACAAAGCATAAGTCAGTTTGGGGTATGAACAAATTTTATCATTAAACATGGTTGGATGCAGTTCAGGCTCTTACTAAGATTGAACATCTCTTTCAGACAGACATCATGACTTTCATGCAGAAATCACTTGGTGCAATTCTTTGGCCTGTGTGATGCAGGAAGTCAGGCTAGGTGATCAGTGATCTCTATGGATTTTAAGGTCAAAAGGGTGAAATCCTGCTCCATTGAAGTCAATGACAGAATTCCTATTGATAATGGGCCATAATTTCACCCTGTGACTATATTAATCAAACCAGGGAGATTTCCCCACCTGCCCAGTATTTGTATTACAATAGTGTCTAGAGGCATCAAGAAAGATCAGGGCCTCATTGTACACTCTCACAACAACCCACATGGTCCCTATTCAAGGATCTTGTAATCTAAATAAGAACCTATAAATTACATATACAAAACAGATAAAGAAGGTATCTCAGTTTTACAGATGGGAAATAGAAGTACAGAGATATTAGGTGGTTTGCCCAAGGTAATGCAGGAAATCTATGCCAGAGCTAAGTATTGAACCCAGACTCTTGGTAGTACTTTTGTGACTTGAGTTGAACAATTCACAGAGAGCTTCTGATTGCGAAGATGTGAATCCTTTTCAGTATATCAACATGCTGCTTTTACATGTGTTGTTGATGAGGTGACTGCATAAAAATCTTCGTTTAAACTATGTAAAAAGATTCATAGGGTCAGCCCTTTCTAATGTCCATTTTAGAATCAAATTTACATCTGATTGAAATATTTTCTGCTTTTATAAAGTATTTACATTATAATGCAAAATCATGAATGTATGATTTTATTACTTGTTTTATTCTTAAAAATAATCTTCAGTCATTAGTTTTCTTTTGTCCTTCATCTTGGATCTTCAGTCTGTATTCGGATCTTTGCAAGCTGGGATGTGCCCATGAGTCTGAAGAAAGAATATGGGCTCTAAGATTTGTTAGCAGTATTTTTTCCTTCAGTCTTTTGAAAATGAGAAGACCAAATTCTAAATCTTTTCTCTAGTCTGTTAAAACATGTATAGTACCATAATAGTATGTCCATAACTTCTGAAACATGATTGGATAGAGAGTTCACAATCATCATACAGAAAAGAAAAACTGTAACCAGGTAGAACTGACTGGTTAACTGATCAAATTAATATACAGTGCTTTTTACCATTTATCACCTATATGAAGTGTTCTATCAAGTTCAAGAAATTCTGGCAGCTCATTCTTCTAACAAAGTGTATAATGAAAAAAGAAAATGGCATGTCAAAAATCCATCCCTGTATTACAATTGTTACAATATTTAACTAAATCTCATTGTGCTCCAAAGACTGTAATTATGATGTTATCCTTGAGCTCTATAAATTGGCATAAATGAAAAGCCCTTGGAAGCTTTCCATTCATGAGGTGCTCTTGCATTAGGCATAGCAGTTTTCTATCTCTGGCTCCTCAAACAGATTGGCCAGATCAGATGTTTAAACACCTAAGCTCTTCTCCTTGGCACCTCACCCCTGGTTTGCTTAGGTGGCTCCTCACTCAGCTGGCCAGTTTCTGAAAATCTTTCTTAGGTAATTAACACTCCCCATGCATTCCATGGGGAGCTGAAGGTCATGGAGCTGCCTAATTTAGGACTGAAAATTCCACTAGGCAGTGGGTGGCCAATGGGTTAGGCATTGCTGCACTCAGCTGAACACCACCTAAATCCTTCTAAAAGGCTGGGCCTCCATGTCTAAGGTGATGCAAGGTTTGGCAAAGATTGAATATTGTTTGTAAGATCCTACTGGGTTTTTTATCCATTTCTTAGCTCTCTAGAGAAAAGAGTCAAGTAGATTGCACTATCTTTGCAGCTTTGATGTTCATATTAATGATCTACAGAGTGATAATGAGTTACAGCCTGCTGATATTGACAGCTACTGAGAGTGACAGCCTCTGAGATTATAGCTGCTCTCCAGATCTTAGGGTCAATGCTGCTGATAAGAGACTTTAGAATCATAATAGGAAAAAACAGCATCACATTATGACATGGGGAATGAATGTGCCACTATTTCTGCTTAGACAAATTGACAATCCTGAGGCTACGTCCTCACTACGGTGTGTGTGTGTGTGTCGATTTAAGATACGCAAATTCAGCTACGCTATTTCGACGTATCGGAGCCGACTTACCCCGCTGTGAGGACGGCGGCAAATCGACCTCCACGGCTCCCCCATCAACGGCGCTTACTCCTACCTCCGCTGGTGGAGTACAAGCGTCAATTCGGGGATCGATTGTCGCGTCCCGACGAGACACGATAATTCGATCCCCGAGAGATCGATTTCTACCCGCCGATTCAGGCGGGTAGTGTAGACCTGCAGTGTCTCAGGGAAGACATGGATGAAAGTAAACCAGTTGCTCTGGGTCCTTAGTCCTTCTTGCAAAAAACAAAATGAAGGCAAAGTAGTTGCTTTTGAAAGCAAACTTGTTCAGCTTAGATCAACTTGTGATACCTAGCAGCTGAACTAATTGTTTATCTCAAGCCATCTGCAAACACTTGTAAGGTCTCCCATTATGTAATCAGCTACAAGATATCGGGTACACGTTTTGTAGGAGAGTGACGGTTTCAGCTTTCTGATTGTCAGGCAGAACTATCTGGGGTCATTTCATACAGGGTGCTGTTCTTGATAGCAAATATGAACAAACAAGTCAAGGCAGAAACAATTTTATTTTATCCTGATCCTGACCATCTGGCTACCTAGGTAGATTTTTCAATTGTTTTTGCTTTAAAAAAAAATGTTTTAAATCAGATACACTTTGAAAAACACAGGATGATTCAAGGAACTTTAGAACATATATTTTTCCCTTCACACCCAAGTCTACCAAGACAATAAAGAACCACATCCAAAGAATGCATCTGAAGTCTGAAACTAGTAATGTTTTGACTTTTATCTCCTTGTGCAATGTTCCGAGTACGGTGTGTGTGTGTGTGTTTTTAAAAAGCTTGTTTTGAGTTTGACCCTGTTTATACATCCTGCCCAAGCTCCACTTTGCTCCATTTAAGGTGGTCTTATTTTAATCTAAAGTTCACAGGCAACTCTCTTGCGCCTTTATTTTCCACTTTGTTTAAAAAAAAAAAATCACTAGGGAACAGATTTTACTGCTAACTTGATGCGTTAAGAGGGAGTTGAAAGTTACTTTCTGCCCTAGATGTCTACCAGTCTCTATCATTAGCATCTGAGTCACTGCCAGTAATTACCTATTTCTTCATCATAGGTCTATTTTGTTCACTTCTGGAATTTTTTTTAACCCTATTTTACTTTATCTGTTTCTTTTCTTCAGGCCCATTTCATTATTGACAAGTTTGTTTTTACTTAAAATTGTTTCTGCTTTTATTGTAACTAAATTACCTCAAATAAGAGTATTTCTTTCATTGCATTTTAGCTCTAAAAGCTCTTTCATGGAAGTTCAAGGTCAACAGGAGGGCTTATATAAGCAAATTAACATTAGGCCTGGTCCAGCTTTCAGTGAAGTCAATGAGAACTTGCATTGAAATGGGTGGAAGCAAGATTGAGATTATTGGGGTTATCATAATATAATATAACACTTTGGACTTTAATAGTGTCAAATCTGATATCACAGTACTTTAATATAGTTCTATAACAGCATTATACATAGAGCTCGGTGAATGATTTTCAGTTCACTGGCAATTCCAAAAAGCAAAATAATTCATTTCAGGTACAACAAAACATTTTTGTTTTGATAAAATTGAAATATTCAGTTTTGATTTTGACAAGTTTAAACCAGCTTTTTATTGGTTGTTAATAAAATGAGACTTTGACAACCAAAAACACTTCAAATAAAAAAATTCAAAACATTTCATTTTGAATATGCCAAATTGAAAGACTTTTTTTGTTCTTAAAAAAAAAAAAAAAAAAAAAAAAAAAGTTTGGTGAAATAGATACAAACTTACAAATGTTTCGGTGTTGCTGAATCTGCATTTTTATCTGAAAGAAAAAAAAATTTGCACAAAAACTTTTGCCCAGCTCTAGTTATAAATTCTTGCAATCGCAGCATAACAGGGTAGGTAAGTATTTGAGGAGGTTGCCTGCATTTGGGTTGCTTATTACTTCCTTCTTCCCCGGTTTATTTTATCGGTTTGGATGACTATAACAAAACTATCCACACCTAGGAACCTGATTTTGTTGGCAAGGGCCATTAATGACTATGGGTGCAGCAGCTTAGCAATATGAACTCAGCTATGTTGTATGTATGCAATGTTTAATTTCCAGGTTAGATAGTTATATACTTAATTGGGGTGCTATATAAGTACAAAGGATTATATACACTGGGCTTGATCTCCTCTCATTTAAGCTTGTTTTACACTAGTGTAATTCCACTGGCTTCATTTTACTTGCTTCAAACATAGACCAGAAGAAAGTGGAAAAAGAATCTAGCTCACTATATGCACTGTGATTGAACTAATGCTGCTTTCTTAATACTGGAATCTTTGCTTTCCTATGTTAGCAACACAGACTTCCATAATTCCGAGAAGACTTTTGTTCCACAAGATGTTAACTAACAGAGGGTGAAATTCACCAGGGCCTTGGAGGGCCTTACATGGGATTTCTGGTGCATTCAAACCATGCAGTGATTTTGCACTGGATCGTGTAGTAACTGTGGAAGCACAGGCATGAGGAGAAGGTTCTGCACTTTCTGTACACTGCAGAGGAAGTCTACCTGCTGGCCTCAAACAGGCCAGTGCATAAGGGGGATTTGAGAGCAGGCTTGAGGGGTAGAGGGTGAGGCTGCAGAGATCCTGCAGAAAACAAAGATACAGAATGGCAGCTGCTGCTGTTCTAGTCAATGAGTTGTGGAGGACAGGAGTGAGGGGAATTAACTTTTCCCATAGCTAATATCCAAACCATTCCACTGGGTCTGCATATAGAGCTGAATATAGGTCTTATATTCTATTAAAAACTGTTGTACTTCTCTCTCTTAATTTGTTGAGAGTCTTTCAGGGCTGTCACCTTGGTTCTCATTAGGTCATTTTGTGTTGCTTTGGGCTTCTGAAATGGACTGTTGTGTTGTCTGTAGGTGCCAGCATGCTGGTATGAAGGATGGTGCTGTCTGTCTGTACCTTCATTACATTCCTTCCAAGAGACATTTCCCAGCTTCTGTCCTTTCCATTCTGTTAGTGCCAATGTTAGTTATGCGCCTTTGTATGCTCTTGTTTTAACAAGTGTTGTTCATTCACTCCACCTTCCCACAAACAGGATTAAAGTTCCTCCTTGGGAATTTCACCTGAGGGAAAAGCAAACATATTACTAACATCCCTCATGAGTTTTAGAGGTCCATGCCCCTTGAAAGAAAGGATCTTATTTAGAGACCTATCATTGTCAGTCATTTTTATAACTCCTAACCTCATGGAGGAAAGAGGGTATGATTTTTTTTTAAATTATCATGAGAGAGCTAAATATTGAACATGTCAAAGTCACTTAAGACGCATTCCTGTCAGATATCTGTATGATTGCTTATTTATTTTGTCCTCATTCCAAATATGATTTTAACTGGCCACCTCAAAACTATTATATACAAATTCTATGATATGTCTAATTCACACTTACACTAAGGGTTATTTACACCACCCTGGTATCGTAAAAGGGTCCTAAAGTGGATATACATTACATCTGTTTTACATTGACAGAATGATTTAAAGGGATCTTACTGTAAATGAGAATTGGGTCCTATAACTTGAAAATGTCTGAGTATTTTGATAAAGTCATTGTATTCTATGGGAAATAAAAGTAGAAGCATAAAGTAAGATTTCACCCTCCCCCTGAGGAGGCCTTAGTTTTTACATTGGGCTGGATCACCCCATATTACACTATGACATACTTGCCTAAAATATGACCAATTATGGCTTTGTTAAAACCAAATATGAATAAGAAGCTTATCATGGAGGCATTTCAATTTAAGGGGGGGGGGGTAGAAAGACACCTGAGATAGGTGCTGGACTCCAGCTAGCCAAAGTTTTAAAAAAATCCTATTTTAGAATGTATTGAATATGGTGCATCCTGTTTGCCCCATGCTTTGAGTCAGCATAGAATGAATTTACCTAAGATGTCAATCCACTCTATAATTTTCACTAGTTCCGTTAGTGGCATCCAATTACAGAGAAGTTCAGATCAAAGTAGGAGTGTATTTGTCTAAAAAGCAGGAGAGAACAGACTATATAAGATCCGTTGGGATTTTCTTAATAAAACAAAAAATAGAACTGACATGCAATATTGATCATGCTTAGAATCTTTTCACTTCTCATGGGGTTGAATCATTAGAATTTATGTTGAATTGAAGAACCCAAGGCTGTGAATTTCCCAGCCAAGAGCGATGTATTTGTGACTTCAAAATCTTGTAGTAAAAATTATAACCACAGTTCTCTTTCATGAATACTAATACTATTATACAAGATGATAGTGCCATGTTGAAAGATACATGGGCTAGTGATTTAAGTGCAGGGATGGGAGCCAGGAATTCTGGGGTCTGCTTCTGGCTCTTCCAGAGCTTTGCTATGTGAGCTAGACGAGCCACTTAAACTTATATCCCAGTTTTCCCTTCAGTAAAATGGAAATTGTGGAAGTAAAATGGAAATTTGGAATGTGGAAATTTGGAAGTAAAATTGTGGAAATTCTTGTGAAGCTTCATTCATTAACGTTTGAAGTGGTTTGGGATCCTTTGATGAAAAGTATTAAAAAAAAACACCCTGCAAAGTGCACAAAAGTAACTCAAGTAACCCCAACCTTGCCCACAGTGGTTCCCAAATGAGTCGTCACCATTGGCCATGAGGTGTTATCAAAGGTAGAAATCAGAGCTAATAATATCTGTGATGTTTCACTCTATATGATTTTATGAAAATATGCTAATGTGTGTGAATATAATGTAACTGGAATATACTTCATGCAAAAGGTCTCTTGTAAGGTATCATTACAAAGCTTATAATCTACTGAGTGTGGTCCTCCTATTTATATAAATGTATCATTCTTGTATCTGAAACTAGAAATATGAAATATAACTCTGAGGTCCTATTGTAGTAATGCAACGTGTGGGCCATTATGGTGGATTAGAATCTTGATGGCTCCCATCAACCAGGACAATTAACTGTGGATGGCTCTGTTTGCTTACAGGCCTTCCTGTGAGTCAGGCTGGGAGGAATAAGGGCTTGGAGTCTTACAATGACATGTGATCCTGTCACCTGAACTGGAATCCATCTTTAACCTGGTGCTTTCCTATTTAGAAGGAGGGGTGGGAACCCAGAGAGGGACAAAGGACTCCTGCCTTATGCAAAAGATATATAAGTGGGTGGAACAGAACAAAGGGGGCTGCAATCATGAGAAATCCCCTAGCTACCACCTGAGCTGGAACAAGGGCTGTACCAGGGAAAGGACTGTGCCCAGACTAGGAAGGCATCCATTCTGTGATAGAAACTTATTGAAGCATCTCTGAGGGTTAGATTTCATCTGTAATCGCTTTCTTACCCTATTAGGTTTAGAGTTGCATGTTTTATTTTATTTTGCTTGGTAATTCACTTTGTTCCGTCTATCATCACCTGGAACCACTTAAATCCTACTTTTTATATTTAATAAACTCACTTTTTACTTATTAATTAATGCAGAATATGTATTAATACCTTGTGGGGGGGGGGAGGCAAACAGCTGTGGTGGATTCATGGATAACAGAATTTTACGTATTCAAGTCTTTGTGGTTAGATTCAAGACCATTTGTGGCAACTCTAACAGAGGTGCACTGTGAGGAAAGAGGATACAGAGTTCCTTTCCCTGTTTAATGCACCCATGCAGGATGCAACCATAACTTGGGTGCTTGGGCCATGGAGCACGGGTGCAGCTGTCCAATGCTGCTGAAGGCACACACTGCCCACAGAGGCAGGCGTAGGCCAGGGCCTGGCCATTACCCTACATGCCATCTAGCAGATGTAGAGCTCTACAGGGGAGTATGTGCTACTCCTGAGAAGAGGGCTGCTAGTCCACATGCTCCTTCCAATGTACTACCTCTGACTTCCTCAGATTAATGTTTCCATAGGTCCTTGATACACTTCATTCCTTTCCCCCACTGTGGCTCCCTTTGGTCCTTGAGAGATTCTGTAAAAGAACACATCTGCCAAACTAGCAAGATACTTCTAATGGGAGTTCTATTTCAAGCAGCAAAATAAAGTGTTCCAAGGAGATTTTGGTATGTTAACTTTTTTTTGTAGGAACTTATACTTATGATGGTTGGTGGATGGCTTTGAGGGTAGTCAGGGTAGCTGTTTTTCCACCTTGTATTACACACAAAGTGAGAACAAATCTAGTTTTATCTCTGTCCTTTATGAAACTACTGGGTGAAAGCTTGTACTGTAAGAACTGTGGCAGTTGGGTCAAATAATCTGTGCAGTCTTTCTCATACAATCAACAAAATTACTGCATGCAAATTAGCTGGAGAGTATGGGTGGGAGTTGGTTGAATTACCACTAAAATCTCAATGGTCTAGGACTCTTGCATGGCTTGCATGCATGCCTTACTGTAGCTGGAAGCCTGTGCTGTCACTCAGTTGTAATTTGTAAAGTCAAAATTGCTTGGGCACTTAAAAATTGGACAATAATAGACTACAGATCCCAGTGATGATTGAACCTGGTGATATTCTAAACAAAAAGAGCTCTCGGCCATGCTTGTCGCTTGTAGCTGTTTCCATCGCTTAACAATGACTCAACAGACATTCTAGGTTTCAGAGTGACAAACCTGGAGTCTTCTTATAGAGATAATCTTGCACTACTCACTGCCTGCAATGAGATTCTAGCCCAAAAGTTTCATCAAGTGTAGGGTGACCAGATGTCCCATTTTTAAAGTGACAGTCCTGTTTGGGGGATTTTTTCTTATATAGGCATCTATTTTCTCTCTTCCCCCCTACCCCCCATCCTGTTTTTTCACAGTTGCTATCTGGTAACCCTAATCAAGTGGAGGGAGAATTCTTTCATCTCATGCTGGGCCTCACAAACTGTAGCATGGGGGCCTGCTGAGGTGGGATGTGGCATGGCCTGTAGCCAGTAGCACTTGAGGCATTCTTGGCAAAGTTGCGGCCGTAACAGAGGCTGGTATAAATATACAAACCACAGTAATAAACAAAATCCAATAGCATGTGTTAATATTGCACATAAATTATCTACAGTACGATATACTTTTGATTTTGGATTCAGAAGTGCCTTTATCCATGTATTCTGTATTTCCCCACTCTCTATCTATTTAAAGGGTTCATTTACTAGATAACTGCTTGTTGCCTGTTAGATTGTGAAGTGTGAAAGACTGCTAAGAATTTCTAAAATGCATTTTAGCTGAAGAGTTTGATTAAATTCAGAGTTGAATGAATAATTTGTAATGAATTGACTGAGTTTATCCTTTTCTTTTGCATGTGGATTATCGGTAGGCTGATTGCAGTTTCTTCAGATTTATTCAATAATTTTTGTGGGAGATTTTCAATGCCAATACATTGCCAGAAGTTCACTGTGAGCATTTAGTAATTAATGTTTGAAATGTGTGTTGTCTAGTCTCACAAATCACGTGATATAGTTTTTCTAATTACAACTTATTGGAACTTTTATCATCAAAAGGAAGGCACATAAACGCATAAGAAGGTATTTGAGATCAGAAAAGATAAAATAATTTAAAAACAAGAAGAAAATGGAACAGTAGGAAGAAAGAAGGGGGGGATGAAGGAGCAACTTTCTAATTTTTTTTAATAAGTGATTTTTTAATCAAATTCTTTCCTGACATGAAAGATGGATTTTTATAGACTGTGGTTCACTGAGAATGCTAAAGATAAATCTGAAAATGGGCATCCATTGCCTCAGATTGTTCTTCATGACTTATTTATACTGAACAAAATTAGTCAAACCTGACCTTAAGTCTGCTTATTTTCAGATTTGCATGACAAAAACGATATTCCAGAAATAGTATTCAGAAATGGGCCTGTCTTTCTGAATGTCCCTCAAACTTAAAAAAATGCTCATTACCTCTATGAATTTAAGGCATGATGTATTCATACTTACATTTGATGAGTGCATATGAAAACAGCATACAGTAAAACAGTCAAAGAACATGGTGAGTACTGCAGCATCACTTAACTTTAGGGCCATTTTTAAAAACATGGGTGCTTAACATTAGGTTCCTATTGCCAGACTTTTAAAGTTATTTAGGCATTTAAGGATACTGGTAGGCACCTAGTGGGATTGTCAAAAGTACTTGGATGTCTAAATCCCATTGATTTAAAATCAGACAATTTAAAGTCAAGCATGATTATAAATGTTTTCCTGAACTGGGGCAATAAATGAGTGGTCTGATTTTCCAAAGTTCAGAGCACCCATCAGCTCCTATTGAGGTCCATTTGAGATGTTTCAAGTGAGATAGATATGGCATGTTTTTGCAATATCCTTGAAAAACTTTATTTTATGTATTATTGTGAACTGTGATTGTATGTAACCTCTCTAGGGGGAAGATGTATGCAGTGTAGGTGTAGCTGTGTTGGTCCCAGGATGGTAGAGACACAAGGTGGATGAGATAATATCTTTTATTGGACCAATTTCAGTGTTCACATTGCGCTCCGCGTCAGTACCCAGACCAATCCTACCTGCTGACCAAATTTGGTGATGAATCCTGGTCACGTGCCGCCTGAGGCACGTTGCACATATGCTAAGAAGAAAGTGAGAGAGACAAGCTTTTGAGCCACACAGAGCTTTTCTTCAGGTCTGGGAAAGGTACTCCCACATCACAGCAAAACAACCTGTTCCACCTTGCATTTTGCTGTGATACTGGGAGTACCTTTCCCAGACCTGAAGAAGAGCTCTGTGTGGCTCAAACACTTCTCTCTCACCAAATAAGATATTACCTCACCCATCCTGTCTCTCTAGAGAAGGGGCAGGAGACGTGACAGATGTAAGGCCTGGTAGTTCAAAAGACTGTATTGAAAATGTGCTAGGCACAGGGCGGGTGCAAGGATGTTTCGCACCCTAGGAGAAACTTCCACCTTGCGCCCGCCCCTCCCCGAGTCCTGTGGAAGCTCTCTGCCCTGAGGCCCCCCCCTGCCCCCCGCGGCAGCTCCCCTAGGTCGCCTAGTGGGTTGCACTGGCCCTGGCTAGGCAAGAATGGACTTGGACACAATAAATGTTAAGTGGATTTCCTGGGGAACTCCTAGGAAGAAAATGCAAATTCCCCATCTCCAATTATGCAAAACCCCAGCCTTTTGAAGCCTCACCTTTTGTAACAGGGAGTCAGCAGACAAAGGTCCAAGCTGTATAAAGCAATAGCTGATCTGTACAGCCTTTGTTCTAGTTCTGGATCTAAGATGGATGAACTTGTAACTATGGGGAAAACCAAGTTGCGGGTTTTGAGGGACTAAAACCTACCAGAGCCCTAGGTTGGAATTCAGCATGACACCTGGTAAATTTTTAGCATGTGTATAGGTTTTTATTTTAATGTTTTCTCTCCTAGATCCCCCTCCTCACCTCTGTGAGTCTCTCTTTATAGACTCCTGATGGGGTAACCTGCTTCTATTGTTCTGCCTTTTGGTATTTTTCCACTGCTGTCAAACCTCCTTCCCTTCAGACAAGTAGAAGTGGTGTCTTCTCCCAGCTTCAACAAAGCCATTGTCTCAAGGTGTTTTACTTGGAATAGATAATAGAGTGTTGATCACTTCCCATTGTTTTTAACCTGGCAGAGACATGACCTAGCCCTGCTAACTCAGGGCAGATCCATACCTCCATACAGGTTTTCCAGTATATAATAATTTCATAATTAACCACATTTCAGAAGTGGTACAGATAGATTGTGGCCAATTTGTCACAAACAGCATTTTGAAAATCAGGTTACTTATACATGTGCCTAAATCAGGGCTGACTCCAGCTTTTTTGCCACCCCAAGCGCTGAAGCAAGGGGGGGGGGAGAAATAAAGCCGATCGGCGGCACTTCGGAGGTAGCTCAATCGCGCCGCTTCATTCTGTGGGGGCAATTCGGCAGCGGGTCCTTCGCCCCCCTCTTCCTTTTCGGCGGCACTTCAAAGAGGAAGAGAGGGACTGAGGGACCCACTGCCGAAGACCCGGACGTGCCGCCCCTTTCCATTGGCTGCCCCAAGCACCTGCTTCCTTCACTGGTGTCTGGAGCCGGCCCTGGCCTAAATAGGGATTATTTTAGGGTCCTGTTTTTTAAAAACTTGGTTTAGAATCTAGATCCTTTATGTAGAATAAAAAGTAGCAGTCTTTATGCTAAGTAAAAGCATGTGTGGGTAGGAAAAGTATAATTTCTGGGCTTGAAGTGTTTGACAAATCCTGAAGTGTATGTCTGGCAGATCTTGCTTCCCCTGAGTGGGGAAGACCCACTGAAATGTGCATGTGCTTCACTTCACTTTAAGCACATGGGTAATTCCACTGAAGTAAATGGAACAACTCATGTGCTCAAAGTCAAGTACATGCTTGTGTGCTTTGCTGGATCAGGGCAGCAGAGGGCTTGCAGGATCTGGACCTCTATGTATAAGGCGAAGGCTATCAAAAAAAAGGCCTGACTTACAAAGAACTGTATACACAGATGCCTTCTTGCTATTTCTAAGCTATTATAGGTTTGTGGCTGCTTTAGCTCAAATTGCAGTAATGGTAGCTAATAGGCACTTGAAAGCCTAATAGCGCCTCAAAAGGACTCAAGTGGAACAAATCTACCTAGATCTGCTCTTTTTTTAGGACAACTTGACACAGACCTTCCACTTAATATAAATATAGGTGCATCAACAGAAGTGATTGTGCTGTAGTGACTCACATAGAAAATGATAGTAAATAGCAAGTTGCATTTGAGTCTGGAAGGCAGGGCCGGTGCAAGGAAGTTTCGCGCCCTAGGCGAAACTTCCACCTTGCGCCCCCCCCCCCGAGGTGCCCCCCCGCGGCAGTCCCCACCTGCCCTGAGGCACCCACCCCATAGCAGCTCCCCCCCCGGGAGCCGTGTGGCAGCTCCCCACCCCAGCTCACTTCTGCTCCGCCTCCTCCCCGAGCACACCGCCCCACTGTAATTCTCCTCCCCTCCCAGGCTTGCGGTGCCAATCAGCTGATTGGCGCCGCAAGCCTGGGAGGCAGGAGAAGTGGAGCAGCGACGGCATGCTCGGGGAGGGGGCGTAGCAGAGGTGAGCTGGGTGGGGAGCCCTGCGGCAGCTCCTCCCTCCCCCCTGCCCTGAGGCACCCCCACGGCAGCTCCCCGGCCCGGGGAACCGTGCAGCAGCTCCCCACCCCAGCTCACCTCTGCTCCGCCTCCTCCCCGAGCATGCCGCCCCCGCTTTAATTCTCCTCCCCTCCTAGGCTTGCGGTGTCAAACAGCTGATTGGCGCTGCAAGCCCAGGAGGCGGGAGAAGTGGAGCGGCGACCACGCGCTCGGGGAGGGGGCATAGGAACGCTGTAAAAAAAAATGGGGGGCACCGCTTTTTGGTGCCCCCAAATCTTGGCGCCCTAGGCAACCGCCTAGTTTGCCTTCATGGTAGCACCGGCCCTGCTGGAAGGTAGATTTTGGCTGAATAAAATAATACAACATAAAGAGAGAGAGAATTGTTGTTAATTTCTGTTGAAAAGTGGGGGAAGCTATATTTACAAAGTCAAAAAGTCCTGTAGTTCAGTAACTTTAGAACTACCTGCTATACCAGGGGTGGGCAAACTTTTTGGCCCTAGGGCCACATCGGATACAGAAATTGTATGGAGAGCTGGTAGGGAAGGCTGGGGGAGGCTATGCCTCCCCAAACAGTGAGGCGTGGCCTGGCACCCTATCCAGCCCCCGCCCCGGAACCCTCATCCCCATCCACCCCTGACTGCCCCCCAGGACTCCCGCATCCTATCCAAACACCCCTGCTCGCTGCCCCCGACCATCCCCTCAGATGCCTGTCCCCTATCCAATCCCTCCTGCTCCTGACCCTCTGACCGCCCCTGGGACCTCTGCCCCTATCCAATCCCCCCTGCCTCCTGACCGCACCCCCCTGGAGCACCAGGTGTGGCAGTGCTATAGCCGTGCCGCCTGGCCGGAGCTGCAGCCACGCTGCCCTGGCCCAGCCTCCGCCCCGCTCACTGCACTGCTGGGGGGTTAGGCTGGCTCCTCCACAAGCCTGTCCTGACCCCGCTCCCTGGCAGGAGCTTGGGGGCCAGAGGGAAGGGTCCTGCAGGCCCGATGTGGCCCACGGGCTGTAGTTTGCCCCCCGCTGTGTTATACCATCTTCACAAGCGCAGCATCTTTTGTTGCTGAGACGTTTCAATAGAGGCTTTACAAACCTATGATTTTGAAATAAACTATCAGGAGGGCCATGCTTACTCATTACACCTCCCGAGCCATTTTTGACTGTGTATATATGCTATATAGCGAGTAGGCTGTAGGTAAGAAGGGGCTAGGAGAGCTAGCAAGAAGTGCTAGGGCAGCTCTTGTAAGTCGATTTAAAGGAATACAGTTTTCAGAACAATGAAAGCCAAAGAGTATCTGGTTAACAATTGGGGATGATATTAAAAGGTAGTGCATGTGAGCACCTTCTTCAGGAGAAGGTGAAAGCTGTGGCTGAATATTTGGACTAAAATTTAGTTTAAAAAAAAAAATTCTTCTGCCACAAGGGGTATTTTTCTAACCTACAAGGACTTGGTTCTAAATTTTGGATTGTAGCCTAAAGCTTCTGAACTCCTTGTAGACAGTCTATGGGCAAAATAAGCTGAAAAATCAGGCAGAGAGCAATCTGAATTTTTTAGAGAGAGCTCTGCTGCCCTAAGAGCTGTCAGTACAGGCTGAATCCTAGTAATCTTATGCACTAAGTAGATAGCGTAATAAATACTGGACTCTGTGGGGAGGCAGTCCCAATTCACCAGGCTGTTCACCACCTGAAACATTTCCACTGACTGGGCTGTGGCTTACTCTGTGGAGAAATAGAATACCTTGGCCTCTAGCACAAACACAGCATAAGACTTCTGTGCATTTTAGGTGAAATTCACCCCACCATAGGGAACAAGCTCAAGGCTAGGATGAACCCTGTAAATTCCACTTACATCCCAAAATAGGGATGAAATGGGCTTAAGTAATGTACAGAAAATGTGAGGACCCTCTGCACAAAGATGGATTTCACCCATAATCGGTACAATTACCACATAATTTTGGATTACTAACCATATTTTATCTAGAACCAAGAGTATTTTTGCTGAACTTGTATTTTAAGCTATCAGAAGACAATGAGCTATCGTGTATGCAAGGCTTACATAAAAATCAAATGTATCTATCATGTTCCATGTACTGACATGTACCAACTGTTAAAACCCCCACTGAGAATGGACTTCAAAATTTGGTTTATCCTAACTGTTGTAAAAATTGAATTTAGTCACCAAACTTAGTATAAACATCAAGTTCCTTCAAGAACATAAGGAAAAATATCCATTCCAGCAGGCAAAGTGTGTATTTTCAAGCTCTGTATTGGGAGCTAATGCTGTGTGAAAGACATTACAAATGGTTGAGAAACAGAATGGAACTAGCAATCCTACCTTCTTCAGATACTTCTGATGCCATTTCCATATATTTTTGTTTCAATTGCACTCTAATAAAGGGCATCCAGTCTTACTGTAGAACAGTTTTAATAAATCATTGTCATTGAGCAACACAATAATAGCCCTCCTAAACTCTAGGGAGTCTGAACACTTTAGACCTAATCTTGCACTATTGATGCCAATGGGATTTTTGCCATTGACTTCAAGTGTAAGATCATAAGGGATAGTTCTGTGTAAACATCTGCTTAATGTGCAGCAGCAGTCAAAAAGCTAACAATGTTCAGAACTAGGACAGGGGTACATAACAGAAAAATATCATAATGCCACTACATAAATCCATGTTACGCTCATATTTTGAATACTGCATGCAGTTCTGGTCGCCCCATCTCAAAATAGGTATATTAGAATTGGAAGAAGTATGGAGAAGGACAACAAAAATGATTAGGGGTATGGAACAGCTTCCAAGGGAGGAGAGATTTAAGATGAATAATGGAAGTCTTTTTAAAGAGAGACTACTAAGGTGGGGGGATAAGATAGCAGTCTATAAAATCATGAATGGTATGCAGAAAGTGTGTGGAGAAGTGTTTTACCCCTTCACATAACACAAGTACCAAGGGTCGCCCAATGAATTGAGTAGGCAGCAGGTTTAAAACAAACATAAGGAAGTACTTCACACAACATAAAGTCAACTTGTGGAACTTGTTGCCATGGGAAGTTATGAAGTCCAAAAGTATAACAGGGTTCAAAAGAGAATAAGATAAATTCACGGAGGATAGTTCCATCCAGGGCTATTAGCCAAGATGGTTAGGGACGCAACCCCATGCTTTGGGTGTCCCTAAACCTCCAACTGTCAGAAGCTAGGACTGGAGAACAGGGAATAGATCACTTAATAATCACCCTGTTCTGTTCATTCCTTCTGAAGCACTTGGCATTGGCCATTGTTGGAAGACCGCATACTAGGCTAGATGGACCATTGGTCTGACACAGTATGGCCATTCTTATGTTCTTATCAAGCCCCTTGTTGTGACCCCCTATCATAGTCTGAACTAAAAGGACATAGGATCAACGAGCCCCAACTTCACTCAGATATTGAGGTACAAAGATTCTCTTAACTATAACCAAGGAGCAGGGTAGCAGTTCTCCATAAATACTATTTTTATATATATATATATTCAAATTTTGAATTCATGAAATAATACTCAAATTTCACTACACTAATCGTTAGTGAATGCAATTCACAATCTGTTACTTTTAGGTTCACTGTAATGTCAGAGTTTTTGGATTTCTCTAGAAACGAGGACTGCTATAGCTGGGAAAGCAAATTTACGTGTAGTGGTGCTGCTGCTGTTTACCCACATGCATACTGTAGCTATCAGGAGTGCTTCTTCCTCCGCCCCCCTAACAGACACATTAGCATAATTTTTATAACCATTGAGGTTGTTTAAAAGCACTAAAAACATGAAGTACTGGCTGTGCTCTTTAATTAGGAATGTAATATTCTCCATCTGGAGTGACTCATTGCTGCAGTCTGATGTTGGTAGCAAGTCTTCTGTGGCGCTCCAGAAATTTTTCCCCCTGAAATAAACAGACAATATTGGATTTTTTAAAATAACTTTGGTTTTACATTCTGTCCATTGCCTATTTCACTTTTGAATTGTCTGTTGTAGATTTTTAATCAAAATTTACTCCTGGAACATATTGTGCTTGTCATCTCCAAAGCCATAATGAAGTGATTTCTATAACTGGTAAAATTCTATAGGCTTGATCCTAGCTCTAGACATTTGCAATCACTTTGTCGCTTGTCTTGTAAAACCAGTTCCCCTGGATGTGTGTACACTCTCCCTACCTGATTTTTAGAAGATTAGCACTGAGTATGTGCAGCTATTGTATCTGAGACTACACGTGCGCCCTGAACACTCTACATAATGTTATTCAGCTTCTTGTCAAGAAATATAAACCTATACTCTTATTAGGTGTTAGCATGAAGGATACTCAAAAGAAAGGACCTTATTAATAAAACAAAAACATCTACAATTCTGGGATTTACAAAGGAAAAAAGAGAGCCACTTACTGCATGATTCTTTATTTTCAATCATCAAAAAAAAAAAAAACACCTTTTCTCCACATATCATGAAACTCCTACTTGACATAAATTCAGCAGCACACATCAAAGGGAGTAGAATTTGTCAGAAAAATAGCAGATTGGTTGATTTTTGTGGAAGGAATGTATTTTCATTACAAGAGGCACTAGATGATTTATTGCAACAGTATGTCACTGCTTAAGTACAGTCAAGTTGGTAGTTACCAAAGGTTCTGAGTGCCCTTTAGTGGTTTGCATTAAATAAGCTGGTAATCATGCTATTACTAGACGGATGTGTAGAACATATCACATTTGAAAACCTTGTTGTCAGTCTGTCTGACTGCATATGAAGATTTTTCTCTCTGTGAACTCGGAGAATCTTTCCATTAACTTAGTGGACTTTGGATCAGGCCTGTAGTTATTTGTGATTGGTCATCTTAGTCATATGCTCTCAAATGAGGAAAAGAGGGAAGCTGAATTAAAAATTGGAAATTGTCTGGACTAGCCCTTAATTTTGACCTTGTACAGAAGGCTAGCACAAGGTCAGTCATCACTTAAGTCCACAAATTGGCCTTCTGCAGTGGGGTGAATTTCATCCTTCAAGAACTTGCTTGGGTAACACTTCTAGGCAGAGGCAACTCAAGACAATCTTCTACCTGAGGCAAAACTTTATTGGGCACCCTGTGCTCCATGTTGGACATGCACAGATTGCAATGTGTAGTGATGGGGACAGGGAACAGTTGTAGCCATGCATCCACTGATTTCTGAGACTACATTTCCCAGCACTCATTATCAACGATCATTTCCTTCTCCTCTCAGTTTCATCGCTTCTCCCAGGAATCTGCTGCCCTAGGCAGCTGCCTAGTTTGCCTGTAGTTTGAGCATAGTCTGCTTATATAATGAGTGAATCTTCTGTTTAAGGGTATTCAGGCATTTGATTTATGCTTGCTTTAACCACAGGCTTTTACAGACTCAGGTTTTCATTCACAGTCTGAAATCTCCCAAGCAGAATTTTAGGTCACAAAGGAAAAGCAGTTGTAATAGCAGAGCACATGTGATAATTGAGCAATCATTGCTCACTCTTTAACAGATCAATAAGTCACCTCCCCCAAAAATATTTGTCAGTGATAAATGCATAAAGTTGCTTAAGCTGAATATCAAATACTTCAATGGAAAAAAAGCAATACAGAATACACAGTACTGAGAAGATAAAACAACCGTTCATATCTTTACCATGCTAGTGGTATCAAATCAGAAATAATGAAAAATATATTTTTATTTGTAGCTCTGTGTTTTGTTATGTGTCGCTATGGGCCATTCTTGTTTGTCCATCCACTTAAACTGCAGCACATTGACTACACGGAATAAACAGGAATGATGTAAATGAAGAAACAAAATGGTCTTTGAGATTTCTGATTTTCTTTTATGCTGCCAGTGCATGGACTGCTGAAAAGGCTGAGGAGGAAATTAGGTTAAGTATTCAGTCATGAGGGAGAGAGACCCACAGTTATGTCATTTAAATGAAAAGGATGTTGGTGAGAGCTTAGTGAAAATTCAGTAAAGGAGGGGGCTGCGGAGCACCACCTGTCCATGCAGTCTGTTTAAAAATGTGCTCATAAAAAGGATGCAAAAGGTTTGGTTTGCCATCAACTAGGTGTGCTGCTGTTAACACTAGATAATGGAAGAGAGGGCAGCTTGTTCTTTCCAATATTTATTATATATTGTTTAATAAGCAAGTAAACTGCACAGGCTTTCACTGTTTGTTGCACTCATGCACAGTGTGCCATGTATTTATGGCACTTATATGTAGGATTTTATGATGTGATTAAAAATAATACTTTTTGGAGGTGGGGAGAGCTCATTTCTAATTGCACTTATAAAGCCATATATTGGTAACTTTTTATTACTTTGAAAGATTTTGTTATGGTCTTGGAGTTACTTTTAGACTTTGGGGATGTATTACAATTCCAAGCAAATGCAGATTGATTATTAAAAATATATCTTCCAAAAGTTTTCTTTCAAAATGAAAAGCGGTATCCAATCAATTTGGATAGGCTAGTATTTTGCCATGCAACAACAAAGTAGGAAGACCTCTGAGAAAAGTCCATATGTCCATTTAGAACAAGATTATTCCCTGTTTGGTAAAAGCTACATAAAGATGAGAAAATTTGAGTTTCAACTTGTAGCATTTCCATCAAGTCCTTCCTTCAAGGAGAGGGGTATGTGACTTTCCTCCTCTCATGGAAGGGGAAGGGTCAAAAGCCATCAAACCGACCAAAGTTCTGTGGTGAAATCCTGTGGATTTCAACATAACGATGGAAGGACCAAAGTTGTGGTGTGGAAGTTAATGCCACTGCACTGCTTACTGCTGCCCTACTACCATGTCCCCGCTCATGCCTGAGACCCTCCCCTTAGGGGGCATCTAGTGTAGGGAGGGGGAGCAGCTTGGAACTATAATGCTGAGATGGTCAGATCATTATCCTCTAGAAGGAAATTTCCCCCATCTGAAACAGACGAGTGGCTTTCCCGTCCCATCTGTCCTGCCCCAGCGTGGCCCCCACAGTCACGCAGAGCCTGAATGTGGCTTCTCTGTGAATAGCGGAAGACTGGAGCAGGCTGCAGAGCAACTGATTCTTCTCTTCAGTCATTTCTTCCTCCTGAAGTCCATTTCCACTAGATTTGGCTAGCATTAGTCTTGAAGTTCAGATTCTGAGCCAAATGTTTGAAAGGTTAGAGCTCTTTTTGCCATAAAGTGGACAAAAATGTGCACCAACGGTCACTTAACTTGCATGTCATTTGCAAACACAAGAGACTGTGATCTACCTCTGAGGACCAAAACATAGCAAAAAATACAACTGGTTATAAATTTCTATTGGTATTTTTCAGGAAGCAAATGATTTTTACCAAGTGACATTGGAGAGTATGAATAACAGACAGTAAATCAGCGCACATTGTTTTCTCATTGTGACTACTACCATCCTACATAAAGGAGAGAATACATAGTTGATGAGACTGCGGGTCACAGAGTTGAAAATCTGAAAGAAAAAAAAAATTCTACTTCCGTTTATTCTGTTTCTCTTTCCCCACGAACCTTCTCTGACACTGAACACCTTTTGGAAAGAGTAACTAGATGGAAAAAGTCAGACTTAAAATACAAATGCCTATGAAAACTAAAGAGATGGTGGGTAATGCAATAGTTTTTATTGGACCAACTTCTGGTCCAGTAAACAATATTACCTCACCCACATTGTCTCTCTAATATCCTGACCAACACAGCTACAACAACCCTGCAAACAGATATGAAATCTAAAGGTCAGACATATCCCTTCCAGCAAAAAAAGCAGAGAAGAGGAATGCTTAGAAGAAAATATCCCTTGCTTTTGACCTCCCAAAGCTGTGCAGCAGTATCCCTTGCTGATATGAGGCTAGTTGCAATGGAAAAGAGGGGAAGACTTAGGCTACATCTACACTACGGGGGGGGGGGGGGTCGATTTAAGATACGCAAATTCAGCTACGCGAATAGCTTACCCTGTTGTGAGGACGGCGGCAAAATCGACTGCCGCGGCTCCCAGTCGACGGCGCTTACTCCCACCTCCGCTGGTGGAGTAAGCGCGTCGATTCGGGGATCGATTGTCGCGTCCTGACGAGACGCGATAAGTTGATCCCCAAGAGATCGATTTCTACCCGCCGATTCAGGCGGGTAGTGTAGACCTAGCCTTAGATAGCAAAATTACATATAGGCTGAGGATGTATGGATTTAGATGGTCTGAACCAGACAGACATCTTGCCTTGTGCATATTGCTAATATGGAGTTAAATCCTGATTCTGTTGAAGTCAATGGCAAAACTCCCATTAACTTCAATTGGGCCAGGATTTCAGCCATGCTCTCTCAAAGCTCTCTTTTCCTCTCCCAGCACTGCAAGCATGACTGGCTCTAGAGATGTGCTGTTACTATTAGCTCTCCTCCCACCCCACACCGCCAGCAGCCAAGTTTATATAAGCCACCCAGTAGGGGTCACTGCACATAGTTACATTGTCTGTTCTGCTTGTTATGAGAGGGTCAGTAAAGTTTACATATTAACTGTTAACTTAATGGTGGGAGGGCAGTATTAGTATGCAAGGATTGGATTTAATTAAGCTGCAAAAACCCTTTTTTCCCTCTGGTACTAAAGGTTATTGTAATAAAAGTGGGGGGAGGGGGGAAGGGAAGAGGACTATAGTTATAAAAATGTGGCAATTATTGTTCACTTGTTTAAAATGCACAAACTAAATTTTCATCAAAATCTGTCATTGCTTTTCACTCAATGACATTTAAGTTTGTCTGAAGTCCATTCAATGTCAGTGGCAAAATTTTAAAGAGAAAAAAGAATCATGGGGTGAAAAGAGGCCAAAAAGGGTTAAGCATCCTGCAGAATAAATGACCGAAATTCAACCTTTAGGGACATATTGATAATGTTTGTGTTTTTGTGTGTTTTCATATGTATTGTTAGATGTAATGTATGTAATCAACAATGTAATCAAACTGTCTACTCTGCATTCTGTTAATTCAGAGATCAAAAGGAGATCTTATCATTTAAATGAACTGTGTATATATAGTGATGTCACTGTATTGATCTCTCTTTGAAGTATATATCAAATCACCTGTGAATGGTGGAAAACAGGCAATTGCCTTATTTTAATCCAAGTAGCTAACTACCAGTGATGCTTAGGAAATAGGTCTGCTTCAAAGTCTCAATGTTTGCCTATTGTTCGCCTAAGAACTCTGTGCTTTCAAGAGAAGGCCTGAAACTGTATAAAGGTCTCTTGGGTCTCCTTTTCATCTCAGATCTGTTTGGTGCTTTATGCAGGGGAGGCTTGAGTTGTAAAACTGAGCTCTCCAGTCCCACCTGGATTACCCTGGGTATGAACATTGGACTATAACCTATAGACTAATTCTGAGAGAACTCTTTGCAACTACAAAGCTTACTGTCTCTACTATGAAACAGATCTCAAACTATACACATGTCTGTATGTATACTGATCTTTTAACCAATACTCTCTTTTCTTTAATAGATTTTAGTTTAGTTAATAAGGATTGGCTGTAAGCGTGTATTTGGGTAAGATCTGAAATATTTATTAACTTGGGAGGTGATATGTCCGTTCCTTTGAGATTGGTAGAACTTTCATATTTGACTTGGGTGTCTGGGTGGAAGCCCAAGGCTGGGTTGCTATAAGGGAACTATGTTTTGTCTTCTGGGTAACCAGTAAGGTATTATAGAAGCTGTTTTGAGGCTAGCTTGGTGCATCTAAGTACTGGAATGACCAGCAGCTTTGGGGATTGTCTGTCCCATTCTTTGCAGTTTACCTTAATTAAGTAACCTCAGTGTGCCTCCCCTTGGACCCTGTCACACATGGATTGAAACAGAGCAGAAGGCCCTGTAATAAAATAGCTGACCCATTTTCAACTGATTTTTCTTTCTGCCCTCGTGTGCTTTTTTCAAAACATAAATGAAATTGCATGCAAAGTAACTAGTGGGAAGACTTGACTTGTCAAAAGATACAGAGAGAAACTCCGAAAGTTTGTGTTACTAGGTCCTGTTTCAGGACCACATCCCTATTCAGGAAGAACATGTTAGTACATGCTTCACTTTAAATATGTTCTTAAGTCTCTTTGACAGGTTGACTTCAATAGGACTTAAGCATGTGCTTAAGTGCTTTCTTGAATTAGGGCTTTATACATTATCTTTTGTATGGTTTCAGAGTAGCAGCCGTGTTAGTCTGTATCCGCAAAAATAACAGGAGTACTTGTGGCACCTTAGAGACTAACAAATTTATTAGAGCATAAGCTTTCGTGGGCTACAACCCACTTCTTCGGATTGAATAAGGACTGGGAATGGCTGAGCCATTACAAACATTGAATCTATCTCCCCTTGTAAGTATTCTCACACTTGCTTCTTATCAAACTGTCTGTACTGGGCTATCTTGATTATCACTTCAAAAGTTTTTTTTTCTCTTTTTTTTCTCTTACTTAATTGGCCTCTCAGACTTGGTAAGACAACTCCCACCTGTTCATGCTCTCTGTATGTGTGTATATATATCTCCTCAATATATGTTTCACTCTATATGCATCCAAAGAAGTGGGTTGTAGCCCACGAAAGCTTATGCTCTAATAAATTTGTTAGTCTCTAAGGTGCCACAAGTACTCCTGTTATCTTTTGTATGTTCTATTTACTGTTGGGAGTGATGGCATATTCAAACCAGACAGAGCCTGCTCTGATAAATCTTAGCACAAGTAAAATTGCACACATGCAAGAAAGATGCAGAGTAATCATGAGTGTGAGGAAAACGGAAGATAAAGTAACTACAAAATTAGAAAAAAACAGCTTGAGCTAACACAAAACATGCACTGTCAGTACAGGAGTACTAACAGGGAAATGAGGAACTAATACATATGTATAAGAAAAGGTAACAAAAAGTTAAATTTAGTCAGCCTAACAAAAGATCAGAGATGCTGAGAACTGATTGGTCAGGAGGGGACATGTGTGGTGTTGTCCCAAATAGGTTCCCACTTGTAAGTATCTGATAATTGCTTGCTAGTGTTTTGCCTCACTAATAAGGGTTTGTTAATCCAATCTGCTGAGTGGTGAACTTCAATCCAACATTCACTACCATTCTTCTCCCCCCACCCAAAAAAAGACTTCCTCTCCTAATCAGTGTCAATCACTCCTAACCAGCCCTAACCAACCTCCCTTGGATCCATTTCCCTCATCTGTATGGCCACAAATGGATGGCTCAGTCATGCTGTATGTGGGCTGAATAGCAATATATTTGTCATTCCGACTATTTTTAGGAGTGGGCATACTGTTGCTGCCTGCAGGTAGAAGCAGGTAATGGTTGTTGGTTATCTGATGCATTTTCAGTTGTAAAGCTTTTTGTTTAGCAAAGGATTTATATCAATTATATGGCAGTAGTTTGATTAAAAGTTCATTTTTTCTTTGAAAATGATACTTGTGATCCCAGGGGGGAAAAAGTCACCCCTCTGCCAAGCAGATCAGTTGCCTTGAAGGCAATGTAGCCTAGTAGGTAGCTCACCAGACTAGGCCTCCAAAGAACTGGTTCTATTCCTGGCTCTGCTACTAGTCTGCTGAGTGACCTCGGGCAAGTCACTTCCCTCCCTGTGTCTCTTCCCCATCTCTAAAATGAAGGTGCTGATACTGACCTACTTTGTAAAGTGCTATGAGATCTAAAGAGGAACAGTCCTATCTAAGAGCTAGGTATTATTATTTGGAGAAGAAATTGGTGATGCCAAGTCAAGTATTTTCCTAGTCTAGCTTTTTTATTATAAAATGTACATAGTCCTGTATTCTGAAGCAGGGTTAGTAACAGGGCCGGCTCCAGGGTTTTTGCCGCCACAAGCGGCAGAGGGGGAAAAAAAAAAAGCCGCGATCGGCAGCAGCTCCACTGCACCGCTTTCTTCTTTGGCAGCAATTCAGCGGCAGGTCCTTCCCTCCAAGAGGGACCGAGGGACCCGCCACCAAATTGCCGCTGAAGAGCCCGACTTACCACCCCTTCCCCTTGGCCACCCCGAGCACCTGCTTACTGAGCTGGTGCCTGGAGCCGGCCCTGGTTAGTAATGAACATCACACAGGAAACTCCCTTTGGCAGAAACTTTGATGAAAGCACCTCTGCCATGTTCCAAAACAGTAACTCTCTTGCCTCTGCCTCCCTTCAGGGACTTGCACATGACTGACAGCCAAACCTGACACCTTAACAAAAGGTCAGAGGGGTAGCCGTGTTAATCTGTGTGACGGGTTGGATCACAGAAACCCCTTGGGAGCTGCCACCCGATGTGCAAAGACTACCCCTGCTCCTGTTTTCCCTGCCAGCTCAGGACTCCAGCACCCTGTCTTGCTGAGCTAGACACTCCAGTCTGCTCCAACACAGACCCAGGGTCTGAATCACTTGTCCCAAAGCTGCAAGTTTACCTGAAAACAGCTCACAGAAGTGTGCTTGTCTTTAGCACTCAGATGCTCAACTCCCAATGGGGTCTAAACCCAGATAAATCCGTTTTACCCTGCATAAAGCTTATGCAGAGTAAACTCATAAATTATTCGCCCTCTATAACACTGATAGAGAGATATGCACAGTTGTTTGCTCCCCCAGGTATTAATACATACTCTGAGTAAATTACTAAATAAAAAGTGATTTTATTAAATACAGAAAATAGGATTTAAGTGGTTCCAAGTAGTAACAGACAGAACAAAGTAAGTTACCAAGCAAAATAAAATAAAATGCGCAAATCTATGTCTAATCAAACTAAATACAGATAATCTCACCGTCAGAGATGCTTCAGTAAGTTTTTCTCAGACTGGACACCTTCCAGGCCTGGACACAATTCTTTCCCCTGGTACAGCTCTTGTTCCAGCTCAGGTGATAGCTAGGGGATTCTTCATGATGGCTCCTCTCCCCCTCTGTTCTCTTCCACCCCTTTATATATCTTTTGCATAAGGCGGGAACCCTTTGTCCCTCTGGGTTTCCACCCCCCGCCCCCCACTGGAAAAGCACCAGGTTCAAGATGGATTCCAGTTCAGGTGACATGATCACATGTCACTGCAAGACTTCATTGCCCACTTGCCAGCACACACATATACAGGAAGACTAACAGGTAAACACAGCCATCTGAAGACAATGGTCCTTGTTAATGGGAGTCATCAAGATTCCAAACCATCATTAATGGCCCACACTTTACATAATTATAATAGGCCCTCAGAGTTATATTTCATATTTCTAGTTATAGATACAAGAGTGGTACATTTATACAAATGGGATGATCACACTCAGTAGATTATGAGCTTTGTAATGATACCTTACAAGAGACCTTTTGCATGAAGCATATTCCAGTTACATTATATTCACTTATCATATTTTTATAAAACTATTCCCGTTACATTATATTCACTTCTTATTATGTTTTTATAAATCCATATAGACTGCACAACGTCACAGTCTGGATCTGTAAAAAGCGATAGAGTCCTGTGGCACCTTATAGACAGACGCATTGGAGCATAAGGTTTCGTGGGTGAATACAGCATGCATCTGACGAAGTGGGTATTCACCCACGAAAGCTTATGCTCCAATACGTCTGTTAGTCTATAACCTCTCTAGCCCCAAGCTCCCTTCAGAGCACATAGTCTGGAACGATGAATCTGAAATCAGCCCTCCCTTTGTGCATCTGTTTTTCCCCATGCTTTAAGTGCACGACCACAGGAGAATGAGTTAACTTACTCAACCTCCTAATGACTCTCTGGTTGAAGTTACTGTGTGGCAGTGATACACAGACCTCAGTGGTCAGGAGCTAAATTGGTGAACAACATTACCCAAAAAAGCCACAGTAGTGTGAATTCATTGTTTCATTTACACTCTCTCTCTCTCTAATTTTCTCACAACAAAATGACAGACCAAGTATTATTATTTTATCAACTACAACTGGTTAATAACATAGTAAAAGCATCCTGATTGGTTAATAATTAAATGACAGTGTTTTGATACCAGGTGCTGCAAAGAGCCACAGGAGACGTATTAAAGAGCCACTTGCATCCGGCGAGCCTCAGTCTGAGTATCACTGCTGTATGGCATTTCAGCTCTTTCTATTTGGACTTTCACCCCAGATGAGGGCATCAATTGCCCCCCCCCCCCCACACCCAATGGCAACCCTATTACAATACCCATAAAATCATCCAAAATGTAAGTTTTTTGTTTTGGAACTGAAATTTGTTTCTTAAAGTTTTCATTGAAACTCAGGCATGAGAGAAAACAAAAAAAGATGTGTTAAAATCAAGATTTTACTCAGATACATTGATCTTCCTTGGCTCAAATAAGGGAACCATGTGCCAAAACCCACCATATGAATATTGCTGGGATAATGATAGGCCATATTGTCTGGCTGATTTTTAATCACAACTCTCCAGTGAAATCAACATATTCAGCATGTTTTACATACTTTGCTCTCACAAATGTTGTGAAAGTATACGTTTTTCTTAGTAGATGAAAGTCTTCATGTAAAATGTAGCTTGAGAGCTGTTATAATTTAAGCTGTCATTATAGCTCTGGCTTTAAAGAATTAATGTTTCTTACACAATTTATCAATGACATTTTTATATGACAAATACATATGTTATACACAAGTGAAGTTCTTTACGGCAGTAAAATTGCATTGTTTTAGCTTATTCAATTTTAGATTCCTGAAACACAGTTATGATTGTGGGAAATGTAAAATAATGGTTAGGGTGTGCTCCACCATGAACTTGTGTCTATTCTTAATTAATATGATGGTCTTAAAAAAGATCTACTTTTCATACTACTGTTTATATTTAATTTAAAGTCAAAACTCAAAGCCTGTATCTGAACAGTGAGATGATCTTAAAAAAAGAGACAACTTAACACATTAGTTGGGTAATTTATTTAAAATGTTCTTTTTCTGTTTTGAAAAATGGAATTGTGGAATAGTATTTGGGGGTGGGGGGAGGGGGCTCCATGTTTTTTCTTTCTGAATGATTTGTATATCAAATATGCATTGTTTGATTCCTAGCTTGCAGTGACTGGGGTTTCTTACATGCTTAAAAGTAAGCATGCGCTTAATCACTTTGCTGGATCTGGGCCTTTAGAGGCACATCTTCTAACTTGCATCCTTACTAATACATCAGGGCTCAGAGTCCAGCTGGATTCTCTCCATCTTGTGAATTTGCTCCTCAGTAGCAGGTGTGCAACTCTCTCAGTTATGCTCTCAATGACGGAGGTAACTGATTGGAACTTCGCAAACAACTCCTTTGATGTACAAGAAAGAACAAAAATGCAGGTCAGTCTCTCTTAGCTGCATTGCCTCTTCAGAGCTAATAGGAGTAAAAAGCAACTACGCTTATTTTTTTTTCCTCTGAGTTCAGCAAACTCTGACTAAGGGGGTGCCATTTTGACAAAGCCACTTTTCAAAGTAGAACACCACTTTAAAAATTCTCCAAAGATTGCTTTGAGGATTTTCTGTCCTTTCTGAATTCATGTGACAAACATGTCCAAGTTGCTGCATAATAACATGGAGCTATTTCAGAGTTGTCCGCCTGGGCCATGCAGCCTAAACCACAGTCCAATTCAATTTCCCTGGCTGTCAATCAGTTGGGGGAAGAAACCAATACACTCAGATGGAGGCTGGGGAAACATTGACCTTTTTATTTTCAGTGCCTGATTGCCACATATGACAGTCAACCTGGGCAGTTACAGGCTTTGTATCTGGTGAGGAGGAGGAGTTTGGGAGTCACACAATGTTATGTGGCTGTCTTGGAAGGAGGGACAGGATTGCTGTCCACATCTACAGCTGAATCCTTCACTGCAGAGCCTAGCAGTATCCTGGAATTGCTGAGGGCTTTCTATTCTGGGTGCTGAGTATTTTGGGTGCTGACCTTCTGTTTGGGTTCTATCTGCTGACATCTTGTGATCATTCATTCAAGAATACAGTTCTGTTTAATGTCACAGTGCTTCAGCCAAATTGTCGAATACCCACCACTCCAATAGGCCAACCTCTGGGCATGTATTAATACCTATTGTTAGGAGAATATGAAATAAATAGGGTAGAGACTAAATAATAATCTTGTTTCTGGCCTTGCTTTTAGTTTAAGCAAGCAAGAGAATGTAAGTGAAAGCACAAGGCGGCACCCCTCTTCTGCCCACCCCTCCAGCTGGTAGTCTTGCCTTTCCGTAACAAGATAAGGGGCTAATCGAGCAACAGGTAGGTGTAAGGAGGGGAGACAAAGTGTCCATGGCCACAAGTAACCCCGCTCCCTATCCCTCCCATCAGGTACAAAAGAGGTGGTCTTATCGACCCCAGACTCAAGACCCCACAGAATGGAACATGACCATATATTGGAAGGGGTGGTACCAGGGGAGGGGCACTAAAAATATAATTAAGTTTTCTAAGAAGAGGGAGGGGAAGAGGGAGCTCCGTCGGCGTGTGGAGCTAGGGGTCAGAAGAAGAAGGGGGTTCTATTGGCATATAGAGAGAGCCTGACTGGTGTGAAGGGCTTTGGAATATGCTTGCTTGTTTAGCCCCAATAAACCCCTCGAATTGCCTGCAGACTGGACTCTGGACTGTTATTTTCCAGCAAACTGTGTCTGGGAACTGAGAGGGAGGAGGGAGCTGGACCCCTGCCAACACATATCATTGATATTACTGAAATAATTATTGAAGAGATATTAGAGCAACAGTGTAGTCTATCTGCAGTATCTTTAAGGAACAGTTTATTTTAAGAAAACACTTATAGTGGATTTACCTACTTTTTACTGACCTACTATCCTGTCTTCATCTTTACACTGGCTGCATAAACTACATTTATAATCAGAGCTGTCCCTTGGGTAGGGCAAATAGGGGTGACCACGTTGGGCCCTGTGCTTTGGGGGGCCCTGCGCGTTAATAAAATCGGGACTGTCCCAATAGTTAGTCCTTTCTCCCGCATCACAACCAATGTACGATCAGGACACCATTTGTCCTGATATTCAGGTGAGGAGGTGAGACAGGTGGGCAAGCGGGGTGAAGAGGCGAATGGGGAGGCGAGGAGGCAGGCAGACAGATGGCGAGGAGGAGAGTGGCGGGAGGGGGCGTGCACCGGATGCACGGCGAGGAGACTAGCGGGGAGGCGGGCAGCGGATAGGTGGGTGGGAGGCGAACAGAGAGGCAAGAGGCAGACAAGGAGGCAGGCAGGTGGGTGGATGGTGAGGAGGAGAGTGGTGGGGGGGGGCATGCACCAGATGGACGGCGAGGAGGCTAGCGGGGAGGCGAGTGGCAGGCAGGTGGGTGAGGAGGTGAGTGGCAGGTGGGTGGATGGGGAGGAGAAGAGCGGGGAGGCTGATTTGTCCCAGCCCCTGCACCCCACTAGGGACAGCCCTGTTTATAATGGCACCCATATGTAATCTAAAAGAGCAAACTATGATCATTTAAATCGTATTTCATTTCTTACAGTCTGTCCTAATTAAAAATACTTAAACTATAAAAATATAATGTTCATTACTTATTTATTCAGTTAAATCAAGTGCTATGTCATCAATTATGTGTGTAAATAAGAAACTAAAGAAATATTTTGTAAATGTTAGCAGTTTTAAAATGAACATTTTACTCCAGTTGAAGGAACTTGCTTCTAGGTCAAATACTTTGTGTGATAATGTGCATTTTTCTTATTGGAGTCAGTTTTTGTATCTATCTAATCTTGCAACTGCATATGCATCTGTTTAATTGTGTGTGTCTGAATCGCTCTGTTTACTTCCCAGGTACTGCTCATGCATAAGTATGCATACATACAGCTAAGCACATGCATAAGTTTTGCAGCAATAGGATAATTGGAAGTCTTGAACTGAGGCTTGCCTCAACCATCCTTGGTTTCAGGAACTAAAAAGTGGGTTGAGACAGGCACCTACAAATTGCAGAATAGAAAACTGGATGAAAAAACTTTGTAAATAAAAATCTAAATAAAAGCAACATTATTTTTGTAAGTGGTGACCACACTCAGCTTCAAAAGCTCTGAAATGTAGTCCATTTTATTTAGGAGTCTTGATATGTAACAGCATAACATTAGATATAAAATATCTTTATTTTCTACTGCAGAATCTTTGAGTTTTAACTGTCATCACCCATGTTCTCTGCTTCAGGGATTAATGGGTATGGAGGGGAGGGGGCCATAGAACCATAGGGTTAGTAGGGACCACAAGGGTCATCTACTCTAACCCTCTTATGAAAATGCAGGATTTGTTGTGTCTAAGCCATCAAAGACAAATGACTATCCAGCCTCCTTTTGAAAACCTCCAGTGAAGGCGCTTCCACAACCTCCCTAGGCAGTCTGTTCCATTGTTACAATTAAAAAGTTTTTCTTGAGATTTAATCTAAATCTACTATGCTGTAGTTTGAACCCATTGACTCTTGTCCTGTCCTCAGTGGCAAGACAGCAATTTTTCTCCATCTTTTTTATGGCAGCCTTTCAAGTATTTGAAGACTGCTATCATGTCCCTCCCTCAATCTCCTCTTTTCCAAACTAAACATCCCCAGTTCCTTCAGCCTTTGCTCCTATGGCTTGCATTCCATCCCTTTGATCATCTTTGTCACTCACCTCTGGATCCTTTCCAGTTTCTCTGGATCCTTTCTATAAATTGGTGACCAAAATTGGACACGGTCTTCCAGCTGAGGCCTAACCAGTGCAGAGTAGTGTGGTACTATCAATGCGGTACTAAGCAATGCCTCTGTTAATACAACTTAAAATGGCAATTGCTTTTTTTGCAACAGCATCACATAGACTTTCTGAGTTTGTGATCAACCAAAACTCCCAAATACTCCTCAGCAGTGCTGTATTCTCACCATTTGGTTTTTCTTCCCTAAGTGTAGCACCTTGCTTTGTCTTTGTTGAATTTCATTTTGCTGGCTATAGCCCAGTTCTCCAATTTATCAATATCAAGGGATCTTGGGTTTGATGGTTCTGAAATTCCTTTTATTTATCTATCTGTGATGAGGTGTTCACAATACATCAGACTGGAAGGGGTTAATGAGGCTGAGAACAAGCCAATTAACCAGATAGGCCACCTAAATCCCATCAGCTATGGCCTAAGCAATCCCCTGAATGATGATGGAGCCCAGCTGAGAAAGAACAGGTGAGGCTGGGATGAAGCCAGGAAGTTGGCAACAGAAAGGGGCTGCAAGGAAATAGTCCACAGTCACTCCTTGGGAGTAGGGAGGTGTGTTTTGAGGCAATGGAGTTCAGTAGTCTGCAGTTGAGGAGGGAATTTGAGTTGGTACACCCAGATTGGGGAACCAGAAGCTGAAGGAAGGAGTCCAAGGAAAGGGTAACAGAGTCTGAGGGGAAGCAGACCACAGTTGCTAGGCAGAGGGTCCCTGGACTGGAACCCAGATTAGGGGGGGAAGGCCCAGGTCCCCCTACCAGCCACTTGGAAAGTACAATCATCAGGGCAGTGCATTAGAAGACCACCTGACGTCACTGGTATGAAAAGAGTTTGATACCCTGGAAGGGAAAGACTACAGTGACCTGGCTGGTCTTCCAGAATTGGCCCTCTGTAACTGAGTACACTGGGAGTGAGAGAGATGGCAGCATGTGCAGCAAGCAGCAGAAGGGGGCATCAGACCTGAGTAAAGGTAATCCCCAGATATGGCCATAAGGATTATGGCCCCTTGCAGTGAATGGAGTGCTCTGTGACATTATCCACTTAACTTCTTTTTATCCAGATTGCTATTCTGAAATTTCAGTTGTGTGACTCTTGAGAAAACAAGGGTGGGATTCACAAGGATGACTCAGGTGCCTAACCACCACTTTAGATACCTAAATCCTAACTTTAGATTCTCAAAGCAGCAGCTCAGCTGCTGCCTAAATTTCTGCCAGTAGGCACTGCTCAAAGCCACCTCACCCCTGATACCAGTGAGCGGTTTGCCATCTAATTCCTGCCCTTACCCAGTGGGACTCTCAAACTAGGTGCTCTTCTGCTTATCTCGCCTGTGGGGCCTGATCGGTTAAGCATGCTCAGAGGCCATTTTAGAGCAAGTCTGGAAGGCATGGTGATGAGCATGAGATCAGACTCCATGTAAAACAGAAAACCCAGCATTTTCAGCCATCTCTCTAATGTCCTTATTTAGATATCTCTAGCTTCAGAAAGCCAGAAGTAAAAATAGTTTTTGTTAGTCTTCCATGTCAAGCTTTTGCAGAGATGAGTACCCTTCCCCATGGGGGGCTTAAGATCCCATATATACTGTGACAGGGTCAGGCCAGATGGCTACAGGAGAGTGACAGAAGGCAGATATATTAGCCCCAGATTAAGCAGGTCCCTTTTCCCTGGGTAAGGTAACCGGGGCGGTTCCAGAACAATCAGGAACTTGTTGGAACCAATTAAGGCAGGCAGGCTACTTAGGACACCTGGAGCCAATTAAGAAGCTGCTAGAATCAATTAAGACAGGCAGGCTAATCAGAGCACCTGGTTTAAAAAGGACCTCACTTCAGTCAGTGAAGGGCGTGCAAGGAGTGGGAAGTGAGAGGGCATGCTGTTGGAGGACTGAGGAGTATAAACGCTACCTGGCATCCAGAGGAAGGTCCTGCGGTGAGGATAAAGAAGGTGTTGGGTGGAGGCCAGGGAGAAGTAGCCCAGGGAGTTGTAGCTGTCACAAGAAACACTGTAGACAGCTGTGAGCCACAGGAACCCAGGCCCAGAGTAGAGGGTGGGCCTGGGTTCCCCCCATACCCCTCCCCCCTATTGGATATAAGAGGAGTTGACCTGGACTGTGGGTCCCACCAGAGGGGAAGGTCCCTGGCCCATCTCCCGACCCACTAGATGGATCAGCAGAGACTGCGGGGCTTGTTCTCCTTCCTTTTTTCCATGCTGGCCAGCAATGAGGTTAGCTGAATGAACGGCAGGTTTGAGCCACTAGCAAAAGTGACCAAACTGAGGGCTGCCGTGAATCTTTGAGGCAAGCAAATCCGCCAATAAGTGCAGGACCCACCAAGGCAGACGAGGGACTTTGTCACAGTACACACGCACTAATTGGGTGAACTAATATTTTGACAAAAGCACAGCTTTCTTCTGGTTGTTAATAAAATATTCAGCTGTCATTATGATGAATGCACATACTTTTCTGCACAGATAACAATGGAATAAGACCATAGGTTTCTAAACATGGAAGTGGTTTTACTGGGCACTTAATCTAGCAATATATTGTATACAGCATGAAATGAGGAGGGGGTGGGACAATAGGATTAAAGAAATCACTCGATAGTCATTCTTGATGCATGTAGCTACCTGCCTCTTCTCATACCTCTTTCCCTCATCCCATCGGTGTTATGTTATGCAGGGAAAATAAGAGAGACAAAATGAATTAAAGATGAGAGGCATTTTATTACTAGTACCTGACAACTTGCCATTATTCCTGAAGCTAGTGTGGGCATGTCTACTGTAGAAACACAACAGTGCACAGCTGCAACATGGCAACTGTGCCACTGCAATGCAGACACTTACTATAGACACAAGTGTTTTTTTCCATCGCTGTAGTAAATCCACCTCTCCCAGAGGCTAGGAAGAATTATTCTTCCATTGACCTAGTGTTGTCTGTCCCAGGGCTTAGGTCAGCTTGCTTACATCATACAGGGCATGAAACTTTTCTCAGACCTGCATGATGTAGTTAAGTTGACCTAACTTTGTAGTGTAGAACAGTCCTGTCTAAACCCTGCACGAGGCTTTCCTTCTGAGAATGACAATACAGCACCCAGCACTTCTGGATAGCTCAAGGAGAGAGAGATAAAGAGGAAACAATTTTAAAAGAAAAACCAATATTGGTGAAATTCTACCCCCAGTGACAACAATAGGAGTTTTTTGCCATGGAAGTAGGATTTCACCCATTGAATTTAAAAATAATGGTGATAGAGCAGCATGCTACCTAGAGGTTGAGGAAGAAAGCATGCTTGGAACTATATTGTGTCCTTGTATCTTTAAGCAGAATGCCCAACTGGTCTCTGAAAAAGGTTTTCTACAGTTTGAAAGACAAGAAGGAAGACTTGGCTGGGGTCAATTCTTTTTCTGAATCATTGAGACTGATTAAGACATACTTTTATATGTCCTACTGTACAACCCTGCTTGTGTACACAATTATTTCCCATGTCTTCCCTCAGCCAGAAAGCATAAAATCCATTTCTTAGAGTGGCCCCCTACTGAGAACTGCTATAAGACTGCAAAATAGTTTCCGTAATCAGCTCCTGAAGAAGAGCTCTGTGTAGCTTGAAAGCTTGTCTCTCTCACCAATAGAAGTTGGTCCAATAAAAGCTATTACCTCACCCACTTTTTCTCTCCAGTTTTCAGATGTTCATAACTTTGGAAGACCTTTTGAGCTGAATTTTTCCATCAGTCTCATGGTGACTTATTTGAGAAGTTCAAGCAAAATATTGTCACTCCATCTTCATTGAGAGGACAATGGAAACAAATACTGTTGTTTGAATGTGGGTATGTTGAAATGCACACATCTTATTGGCTGTTCAGTGTATAATATTGTTGCTAGGGGTTAAGATTCAATGATGAATATGTTAGAGAAGGAGGCTCTTTAAATATACATGGTCTTTGTACTAAATCAAAACTACAACGGAGTGGGGCATATATGTACTTGTTAAAAAGATACTGTCCAAAAAAAGTTACTGTGTGCTTAGGCTATGTATTAACCAAGTTTCATTTAGGTCAAGTATTTAAGTGAGAGCAGGCAAGAGACTATTTTTCATATTCATTGACATATTGAATATGGTCAGATTATATTACCTCTTCTTGGATGGAAGAGGTCCAGTTATTATGGTTCTCTCTACTTCTTGGCTATAATTTTGATCCAAGTGGCAGATGGGCTAGAGAGCGGTAGCATTAGCCCACCCACATGAGACAAGAGACCTGTTGTTTAGCTAGATGCTCTTTGAGGGGGGGATTATATTGTTACAGTGTTGTACAGTGTCTAGGACAGTGGAACCTTGATCCCTGGGTAGGGGCTCTACCCTCTACTCTAATACAAATTAATATTAATAGTTAGGAGGGCTGGGGTGTTAATTAACACCCTTTGGTGTTACAAATTACACCTCTACCCCGATATAACATGACCCGATATAACACGAATTCAGATATAACGTGGTAAAGCAGCGCTCCGGGGGGCTTCGCGCTCTGGCGGATCAAAGCAAGTTCAATATAGCACAGTTTCACCTATAACGCGGTAAGATTTTTTTGGCTCCCAAGGACAGCGTTATATCGGGGTAGAGGTGTATATGTGGTATTGTGAGATCCAGGGGGTCGTAGGAAAGGTTTGTAGAAGGGAATTTGGTAGTCCTTTGGAGAACAGGAGTATTTTTTTTTCAGGTGGTCTCTGGCTTGACCTAGGGAAGATTCTTATTTGGGAAGCTAGCTTCAATATTTTATTACCTTAAGGTATGCAAAAAGGTTGAAAATGCTGCTGGCTATATAATGGAGATAGGGAGGACCTGCAAAGGATTGGTTGTTGGGGCTTGAGTGCTCAGTCCTTGAAGTAGTGAGCAGGAGGAGACGGGGCAAAGTGCATGTTGTTTGGCATAAACCAAGACTGAGATATTTAGTCTCATTTGCATTGATTTTTTACTTTTGAAAATGTCTGTCTATGATCAGTTCTTTTCTTCATACTGTTTAATGCAAGATTAGTGGCTAATAAATTTATCAGTATCTTCTTAAGGATGAGACTCCTGATTCTGCATGCATAACTGAGGTTGATTTGATGACAAGGCAGGAACAATGCTGGCACATTTGTCTCCATCTGGGTATTTTACTACAGATTCCACATGTGAGTATGTGGTAATTACCTACTTGCATCTCATACAAGAGCTAAATTCTATGGTGAGCAGATTAATGGACAGAACTTCAGATTGATTTGCACTGATTTAGAGATCTCCAAACTATTTCCCCATTTGCAAAATAGATGTACTGTATCTAATGTTAATCCAAGTGTAAATATCAGTATATGGTTTGGGGCACAAGAGGTTATATAGAGAGAAGAACAGTGAGAAAAGAAGGGAGTAAAATGGCTACTGTCACTGTTAAGTGTGTCTGCTAGAAAAAAGGATTTGGTGCAATCCTTCTTGCTGCTTGCTTAACTCATTCAGAATAGAATATACCTTTCTTTGCACAGGTGACTATGCCAGGGCTTTCCATATCTGCCAAACTCTCCAGCTCTTGAAATACAGAAAGAGACAGCCATGCAAAGGGTAAAATGTATCTATGTCCTGGTAGCTGTCTCTCCACACTACAGGGAAGGTTATTGTAGCACATGAGAACTCTAGTAAGAAACGGGTGACTTGGGTCAGGGTTATAAAATATCAGGTTGTAGGGGATTGATTCCAGTGGCTACAGTTACATGCTGATAGGTTCTACAAAAGCAGAGGACGCTGGAGAAGCTGGCCATCACAGGCCTATGCTGAAAATGTGCAGGTGGCTTAAAGTCCAGTTCCCACTCCCCATTAGTGTCCTTAGCTTTGTGACACAGCAACATCTGTGTCCATTCTGCTCCTCTGTCTACACTGCCTTTTCCCCCTGTATGTCTCTTGGCCAATCAGAGATGGGGAACGAGTCCTTCAGGCATTCAGAGGCTGCCTAGAATCCAGTTACTCTTGCAACAATCAAAAACATATTCAGCCCCTGATACACTGTCTGAGAACATCAGGCAACCTAGTTACACTTTAGTGCTATACACCTTCCAAAGCAAATGGTTAGTTTTCAACCAAGCCTGTATGGGGAGCTAGAGTTAAGTGCATATTGCTGATAAAGCCTCTTGTACAGACTGCCAAACAGTCTCTTTAGTTATTCTCTAAAATGTCTAGCTTAATCTAATACATATTTATGCTAGAGGTGCAAGACTTTGGTCACAAAAATAAACCAGAAAATTATTCCAGGAAGTCAGTTTGTTTTCTGCAGTGGTTCTGCATTTATTCATGCTGGGAAGTAACTCTCGACGCTTCTGAGGAATACCAGTACATTTTCTTGTGCTCCGGAAGACAGATGGAGGCAGGATTTTAAGTCACAAGCTGCCAAACATATCCCTCAGGGAGCTTCCAAAGCCACCTTTCTGAATGCTAATGTTTTCTTTGTGACCTTTTACGTTGGAAGACATGGGTGGGATATATGTCCATCCCACAATGTTACGTCTCAGGAGGGTGATACGCTTCTTTTATTTCATCACAAAGGTAGACTAACCTTTAAGCTTGAATGTATTGATTTTAGCTAGCATGAAGACAGCAGAATCTGAAATAGGGGCATGTAGGCCTAAAATTGAATATTTAGGGTTAAGATATAACCCTGATATAGCCCTACTTACAAATAAATTTTTAGCTCCAAAATACGTAGCTTCAGTAGTTACTATTTGTTAACTCTACAGTGACATCAATTGCTTTCAATAGGTAAATGTCAATATTTTAATGGTAATTATATTGGGCATACGGGAGTATCAGGGTTATGCTAATTACTTTCAAATAATTTTAACATCTTAATTGCAATAGTATAGGGAATCCTACAACAATATCACTACATCACTTTCAAATGGTAACTGTCAGTAATTAGTGGCAATCACTGTATGTTCAAAGGAATGGCTGAAGTTTTAAGCCAGTTTGTCTCCTTTCTACTTATAAAAGAATAATCTGCAGCTTTATCTAAAGTCTGAGTTGTAGTGATTAAAGTTACAGATTACGCATACAGGGCCAGGTCATGCCTCGCTCTTAGGTGTGTGTGTGGACAGGAGGCAAGTTGTAAGATGGTGCAAAAATCTTTCCCTCCCTCCTCCTTGTACAGGCTATGCCACTGTCAGGTACAATTGCAGTCTCTGTTATTCCCTTTATTTGCCCATTGGGGAGCAAAATGCCATAGAGAAGAACATAATGTTGCCTCCCCATGCACTATCCATTAGAATGAAAGAATGCAGTTCCCCCTATTCTCCATGCATTGTGGAACTCAGATACACTGGACCTTTTTGAGCACGTTCCCTGCTGGAGCATACCTGAGTGCAGTTCATACTTAAACCAGTGCCTATTGAGCACAAGTTGGCCCAAAGTTTGTAAAGCCTGATTTCACAAATTCCATGATAGCATCCAAGTTAAATATTTACCATAACAGAATGCCATCTTTCTTAGGGTTCTGTTTTTCCTAACAAAATGTGCTGCACCTCCATGAGAATGATCTTTGCTATAAAACAATGGCAGCTATCAACATACCTATGATGTTGGAAGAGGCTTCTGATTTGCAGAGAATAAGAATATTTAACTCCCTATAACCCACTCGTTGTTATGCCATAGTTCATATGGTCTTTGGTTTCTTTCTTAGAGCAGGAGTATGCCATTTTACTCATGAGTTTAGTGCTGTACATTTGCTGCTATTGATGAACAAGAGCCTTTTTTGGTGCAGAAAGGCAATAATAAATCACTGTAGCTTGTTAAAATGGCATGGTAGTGGTGGTTGAGGAGATAATACACCACTCATTTGATCTGTTATCCTAAAATGAAACCAGTGTTAGTTCAGTCATTGAACAGCAGCTTAGAGTGGAAGGGGGGCCAATGAAAGTATAAAAATTATCAAGCATTGCCAAAAATTCAATGCTGAGCCCTATTGACCTGAGCAAAGCAGAACATTGCCTTCTTAGTAAAATCAATATCCAGGTTATTTTATGTATGGAACTTTGCATTATTACAACAGAGAACATTTTTCTGGCACCAATCTCTGCAAAAGACTAAGTGTGCCCAAAAATCATGTACAAGACCTATCTAAAAATAACCTAGGCACAACATTCTCACTGACTGCCCTTTGGCCAAAATGATACTGATAGCCCAGATTTAATACAATATAACCTCTCTCTCACTGATGTAAATCAGGAGTAATTCTATTGAAGTTAATACAACAAATTAAATTTATTTAATTAATTTATTTATTTATTTAATACAAATACACTAGTAGAAAATGAGTTTAACTGAAAAAGAGAATGTAGAGTGTACATTTTAGTGTATTTTTACAGGGAATTAGTTTCTAGTTCTTTAATAATAGGAGTTCAATTTCAAAGTTCTAGCAAAGTGCATGAAAATATAACCTATGTAAGCTGAGAAGGCTGAACCTGAAATGACTGACCAGTGATAAAAGAATCCAACACTTCATTTTACACCGTACCACATCTACTATGAACAATGGAACCATAACTCACCTGTACATAACTTTGTCCTGTACTAAGTCAGGAAGCTGTAAGAATGTCAGAGGAAAACAGAGCACATAGATGGGTGACAGGTCAGCAGCAAGATTGGAGGCAGTTGTCTTGGAAGCGAATAATGGGTGTGGAGTGGGAAAGGAGTCTGATATTCCAATTTGTCCTGTACTGAAGTTTAAAAACCAAACAAAAAATCTGTATTCTGCTGCTCACAACAAATAGAAGTGAAATCGATGGGATTGTTTCTGGAAAGAGGACGCAATTTAAGTAAAGGGGTCTGAATCTAGCCTATAGGCCTGGTCTACACTAGGAGGTTATGTCGAATTTAGCAGCGTTAAATTGAATTAACCCTGCACCCGTCCACACAACGAAGCTATTTAGTTCGACATAGAGGTCTCTTAAATTCAATTTCTGTACTCCTCCCCAACGAGGGGAGTAGCGCTAAATTCGACATGGCCATGTCGAATTAGGGTAGGCGTGGATGGAAATTGACGCTAATAGCTCCGGGAGCTATCCCACAGTGCACCACTCTGTTGACGCTCAGGACAGCAGTCCGAGCTCGGATGCTCTGACCAGCCACACAGGAAAAGCCCCGGGAAAATTTGAATTCCTTTTCCTGTCTGGGCAGTTTGAATCTCATTTCCTGTTTGGACATTGTGGCGAGCTCATCAGCACTGGCAACGATGCAGAGCTCTCCAGCAGAGGTGACCATGCAATCCCAGAATAGAAAGAGGGCCCCAGCATGGACTGATCGGGAAGTCTTGGATCTGATCGCTGTGTGGGGCAATAAGTCCGTGCTTTCGGAGCTGCGCTCAAAAAGACGGAACGCAAAGATCTACGAGAAGATCTCAAAAGCCATGACAGAGAGAGGATACAGCCGGGATGCAACGCAGTGCCGTGTGAAAATCAAGGAGCTGAGACAAGACTACCAGAAGACCAAAGAGGCAAACGGACGCTCCGGATCCCAGCCCCAGACATGCCGTTTCTACGAGGCACTGCATTCCATTCTAGGTGCGGCCGCCACCACTACCCCACCACTGACCGTGGACTCTGAGGATGGGATATTGTCAACGGCCGGTTCCTCGGAGATGTTAGCGGACGGGGAAGATGAGGAAGGAGATGAGGAGGATGAGGCAGTCGACAGCGCTTACAACGCTGATTTCCCCGACAGCCAGGATCTCTTCATCACCCTCACAGAGATCCCCTACCAACCGTCCCCAGGCGTTAACCCGGACCCAGAATCAGGGGAAGGATCAGTCGGTAAGTGTTTAAAACATGTAAACATTTATTTTGAACAGAACAGGAATATTAACAATATTAACAATGGGTTTTTCATGATTAGTTTGCCCTAGGCACTCTACTTTTTAGTCCTTGCCAGTGCAGCTACTGCAAAAGAAGGTCTATATGTCCGGGGATAGAGCTGAAATCCTCATGGGACATCTCCACGAAGCTCTCCTGGAGGTAATTGGAAAGCCTTTGCATGAGGTTCCTGGGGAGAGCAGCCTTATTGTGTCCTCCGTGGTAGGAAACTTTTCCACGCAAGGCTATCATCAAGTACTCTGGGATCATTGCCTTGCAGAGCATGGCGGCATACAGCCCTGGTTTTTGCTGGCTTTCACCCAGCATGCGGTCTTTCTCTGTCCCAGAAATCCTCAGCAGAGTGATGTCGCTCATGGTGACCTGCTTAGAATTAGGGGAATATTACTTGCCTGTTCCTTTACAGAACTGTAACCAGCGGTTTACAGCCAAGCGGTGGAGGCGGGAGAGGGGCAGCATACAGGGATCTTTCCCAGGGACAGCCGCGAGGGGGTGGGACAGGGGCAGAGTTCATGCTTGCCAGATTGCCGGCAGCAGGAACTGGCAAATGCTAGGAGCATTGCTTTGAACGTGAAAGGAGGGCACTGCTATAATTTAAGTTTTAAGCAGTCAAAAGTCTATGGCTTACCATGTCAGCCTGCTACCCGAATTCTGCTGTCCTGCCCTGCTTGTCTGATCTCCAGTGCAAGACCCCAGGCACTGAATGCGAAGGCCGAAAATTCGACCTTGTCCTGAGTGCGCATGTGATAGGTGCTGTGCATGGTCTTGTTCACAGAGAAAGACTATGTTCATTGTTCACAAAAAATTATCTTTGTGAGGAATTCACTTCCTTTTTCCCATCCCACAGCTGCGACTGTCTCCCGACCTACCCTGGCATCTCCCTCCCAGAGGCTGGCGCAGATTAGGCGGAGAAAGAAAAGGACACGGGACGACATGTTCTCAGAACTTATGGGCTGCTCCCGAGCCGAGGTGGCCCAGCAGACCCAGTGGAGGGAGAACATGTCGCAAATCCATCGATCACACATTGAACGGGAAGAGAGGTGGCGTCAGGAAGACCAGCAGGCGACTCAAACGCTGCTTGGACTAATGAGGGAGCAAACGGACACGCTCCGGCGCCTTGTGGATGTTCTGCAGGACCGGAGGCAGGAGGACAGAGCCCCGCTGCAGTCTCTCTCTAACCCTCCTCCCCCGCCACAAAGTCCCATACCCCCCTCACCCAAAGTCCCAAGAAGGAGGGGCGGCAGGGGCCGTGAAAACTGTCACTCCACCCCTGCAGACTGCTCAAGTAACAGAAGGCTCTCATTCCCCAAAATTTAATAAGTCCTTTCCTTCCTGCCTCACCCAAGCCCCCGGCCCAGTTTCATCCCCTAACTGTTTCGTTGCTAATAAAAAATACGTTTCTGTTAATTACTGTTTTCATCATGTTCTTTTAGAGGACAGTGTGTTTGAAGGGGGGGAAGGGGGTTGGTAATTGGACAGGACAGTCACCTTTACCAGGGTACAGACAGGGGGTCATGTTCAGCAGCAGGTCACACACACATTGCAGTCACTAGGCACCCTGGTCAGTCTGGGAGGTGGTTTTCATGTTCTGTGTGTGGGGGGGCTATGTGAGTTTGTGGCGGGGGAGGGCGGTTAGAGATCTTATGCAGCGGTCCTTATCCTGGATCACAGAGCCACGCAGCAGCGTCCTCCCCCGCCACAAAGTCACATAGCCCCCACACACAGAGTCCCGAAAAGGAGGGGTGGCAGGCTCCGTTGAAACAACCAGTCCACCACTGTGGACCGCTCTAGGAGCAGGAGCCTGTCATTCCTCGAGTTTATAAGCGTTCTTTCCATCACTACGCCCGCTCCCCACCACAGTCTGCGTCCCAGTTTCAACCCTTTACCGCGAAACCCGTAATAAGGAAAACGGTGTTCATTAACAGAGTTCCATTTTTTTTATTTTTAAACGTGTGTTGGAAGGGTGGGGACGGGGTGAACGGGGTATGTAGCTGCAGAGGATAGTCAACATAAACTGGGTAAAGAAACGGGGGCAGGTTCAGCTTCTCTTTAAACAAAGTTAATAGTCACAGGTTACCCTGCTCACTGAGGAACCTAGCTTTCAAAGCCTCCTGGATGCACAGCGCGTCCCGCTGGGCTCTTCTAATCGCACGGCTGTCTGGCTGAGCGTAATCAGCAGCCAGGCTATTTGCCTCAACCTCCCACCCCGCCATAAAGGTCTCCCCCTTGTTCTCACAGAGATTGTGGAGCACACAGCAAGCTGCAATAACAATGGGGATATTGGTTTCGCTGAGATCAGAGCGAGTCAGTAAGCTTCTCCATCTCCCCTTGAGACCTCCAAAAGCACACTCCACCACCATTCTGCACTTGCTGAGACGGTAGTTGAAGAGTTATTTTTCAGTGTCCAGGGCGCCTGTATAGGGCTTCATGAGCCAGGGCATTAGCGGGTAGGCTGGGTCCCCGAGGATCACTATAGGCATCTCCAAATCCCCAACGGTTATTTTGTGGTCCGGGAAGTAAATACCTTCCTGCAGCCGTCTAAACAGACCAGAGTTCCTGAAAACACGAGCGTCATGAACCTTGCCCGGCCATCCGACGTTGATGTTTGTAAAACGTCCCCTATGGTCCACCAGTGCTTGCAGCACCATTGAAAAGTAGCCCTTTCGGTTAATGTACTGGCTGGCCTGGTGGTCCGGTCCCAGGATAGGGATGTGAGTTCCATCTATAGCCCCACCGCAGTTTGGGAATCCCATCACGGCGAAGCCATCTATGATGATCTGCACGTTTCCAAGGGTCACTACCTTTGAGAGCAGTAGCTCAACGATTGCGTTGGCTACTTGCATCACAGCAACCCCCACGGTAGATTTGCCCACGCCAAAGTGGTTCGCGACTGACCGGTAGCTGTCTGGCGTTGCAAGCTTCCAGAGGGCTATGGCCACTCGCTTCTGGACAGTCAGGGCTGCTCGCATCCGGGTGTCCTTGCGCTTCAGGGCAGGGGACAGCAGCTCACAAGGTTCCAGGAAAGTTCCCTTCCGCATCCGAAAGTTTCGCAGCCACTGTGATTCATCCCAGACCTGCAGCACTATGCGGTCCCACCAGTCCGTGCTTGTTTCCCGGGCCCAGAATCGCCGTTCCACAGCATCAACATGACCCATTGCCACCATGATATTCATGGCGCGGGGTCCCGTGCTTTGCGAGAGGTCTGTGCCACTCTCAGACTTCATGTCCTCACCGCGATGCCGTAGTCTCCTCGCCCGATTTCTCAGCATCTGCCTCTGGAAAAGGTGGACGATAAGGTGCGAGGCGTTGACAACGGCCAGAACTGCAGCGATGGTCGCAGCGGGCTCCATGCTCGCAGTGCTGTGGCGTCCGCGCTGTCACTCACCAGAAAAGCGCGCAAAATGATTTCCCGCCGGCGCTTTCAGGGAGGGAGGGCGGGAGTGACGATTGGATGACGACAGTTACCCAAAACCACCCTCGACACATTTTTTCCCCCAGCAGGCATTGGGGGCTCGACCCAGAATTCCAATGGGCAGCGGAGACTGCGGGAACTGTGGGATAGCTGCCCACAGTGCACCGCTTCCAATGTCGACGCTTGCCCCATTAGTGTGGACTCACAAAGTCGAATTAGTGCCCTTAGTGTGGATACACACGTTCGACTTTGTAATATCGATTCCACATATTCGATTTAAGTAAAATCGAACTACTCTCGTAGTGTAGACATACCCATAGAAAGTATGTCCTCCTTCCTTTTCCTTTGTAAACATTCTTTATATGTAATTTAAAAAAACCCAAACACCTCAGTATCTAAAACCTGAATAAGGCAAAGAACAGGTTGCAAAACAGCAACAAGGGAGTACAATAGAATTAAAGGTTTCAGAGCAGCAGCCGTGTTAGTCTGTATCCGCAAAAAGAACAGGAGTACTTGTGGCACCTTAGAGACTAAGAAATTTATTTGAGCATAAGCTTTCGTGGGCTACAGCCCACTTCATCGGATGCATAGAATGGAACATATAGTAAGGAGATATATATACACATACAGAGAACATGAAAAGGTGGGAGTATGTGTATATATCTCCTTACTATATGTTCCATTCTATGAATCCGATGAAGTGGGCTGTAGCCCACGAAAGCTTATGCTCAAATAAATTTCTTAGTCTCTAAGGTGCCACAAGTACTCCTGTTTTTCTTAACAGAATTAAAAAAACCCTGTTTTTAACATTTCCAAAGTGCTTGTTGCCTTTTTTCTGTTTACTATTTGACTTGATGACACAGATGTGATTTATCTGGTGTCAGTCAAAGAAAAACCGAAATAGCTACAGGCAGGACAAAGAAATAAAATAAAATCAAGAAACACTTCAAAGGCAAAAAGTAGGCTTTGAGTTAAGCAGAAAGTTCACCACTGTATAAAATCTTTGCCATCAAATGGCACTTCCAGTCTATAGGCACTAGTCTCCATTCTGACCAACACTGTGAAGTACTCTACTTCAATGCAGATCTCCAGTGGATATTCTGCACTTGTTCCACGCATGTGACTTCTGTTGGTTTCCATTAAGTCCTACATGCAGAGCAAGAAATGACAATGAAAGGGGGATGTACACTGTTTCAAAGCTTTTCCCCCATCTCAATTTATGGTTTAAAATGGGTGTTGAAATTATACAAATAGTTTTTCTAACTATTACAGTTCCCTTTCTTTCCCTCTATTTCTGAGGAAATGAGGAAGAAGGTATGGAGATGAATAATAGCCGGGATTAAGCTTTAAAGTTTAGAGAGAATTGTATGGGCTTTGTCTTGGAAGCCTGAGCCCAATTGCACCCTTTGTAAAACTCATAGGAGGGGGCACAGTTTAGGAAATCTTCATGAAGGCCCCCTCACAGTCATTACCTGATCAATGGTTGGGAGGCAGTGTTTGCCTCCCATTTTAGAGGCCAAGGAACTCTTCCATAAACATCCTGGGAATCAGCAGGAGGCCCCATTCCTTTTTTGTTTTGTTTTTTAAATTGCTCTGAGACTCTGGCAGTCTCCAGAGACTCCTTTTGGTTACAGCTTTTAGAACACTCAACATATTGCTCTCATGAGTTTGTAGCTGAGTTCTGTTAAATGTAGCATGCTGGATTATGGCTGTTGTGGAGTTTCTGGGGAAGAGGTAGTCTGAGAAACAATTTGGGCCTAGCCTATTGAGGGCTCTGTAAAGCAGTACTAGGACCTTAAACTGGATGTACTAGTGCTTAAGGAGCCAGTGCAGTCTGTGCAGCATTAGTGTGTTGTGTTCTTTTCCAGTAATGAGGTGGACTGCAGGCTTGTGTATCAGTTGCAGCTTTCTTGTGAGTCTCTTGCTTAGGCTGAGCTAGAGAGATCTGCAGTAATCCATCTCAGAGGTGATGAACCCATGAGATATTGTATCTAGGTCAACAACTGAAAGGACTAAACGAAGAGCTATATTTACTAAAATTTACTGTATTTACTTGATTTGTTCCATTTATTAACATTAAATCCAAAATGTTTGACAGGTGTGGCTAAGGCTTAAAAGTGAGGTCTGACTGGCAAAACAGAATGTAGCCTTACTGGAGTTCATGAAGGGAGCTTTCAGTAGCCATTAGGCCTGTGGAGGCCAAGAACAGGTGTAATGCCTGTAAAGGCTCTGCCAGGAGCTCTTGTGCTAGAAGCCCCAGGATACTTGTGAAACATGCATTTTCTGCAGTTTCTCAGCTCAGCCCATACTTACCGGAAAGCCATGGAAAAACCCTGATACACTGTCACTATGGCTACAGGCAGCACTGGCTGGCTCCCCTTTGTTGTGCTCCCATACTGAAAGTAGCCAAATCATGGCTGCCTCTTGCATAGCAGTTCCATAGGGAAAGGGGTCCTTGTGCCATCTCTTCCCCTAGTTGATCTATACTCATCTACTATGTGATTAAATCATCATGGTAGGGATACTGTAGGCAACCATCAGCTATTTGCTCCATTCAAATCAGATTTTCCCATAAAAATATTAAAAAAATAAAATGCTGTAGCTTTTCTTGAAAAATAATCAAAAACTTCATTCACAAAATACAGCTCTATTTCATGCCTGCAGAGAGATAGCAGACAATGGTGTCAGGACCATACTGAGGAGAAAAGTTTTATTCTATCTCTCTAGATAATTGTCTGTTGTAATAGAATTTACTCTTTCTTCCTTGTAACCAAACATGCCAACTGCACAGTGAAATTACCAGGTAAAGTTAAACCTCATAAACAAATACACTTCAGCTACAGGTAAGAAATCAATATACTCAGAAGAAACAGGGGTTAAATAAATCAGGGAAGGAAGGAAGTACACACCCTTAATTTCTCATTGCAGCAGATCAGGTATGAGGCATGATATTGTTAAACACAGTAGTCTTAAACCTTTTTTCGTTACATTTTTATTTTACATGGCATTTAGCTTCTCCTTGATTATAAAGCTAAACACACTTGTATCTTTTCTATAGCGGAATTTATATATTTTAGTCAAATTTGGTAGGCAACTAAAGCCATATCTACATAAAAGTGGCCTGGCTTGTGGAGGTGCAGAGCACTCACAGATCCCCTTGACTTCATGGGAATCAAGATTGCTCACTGAAAATCAGGCCCCAGTTTAGGCATCTAAATAAGGATTTTTACTAACTATAAGCATCAAAAACTTGGTCTCAGAACTTCTTGCTCTCACTCTCACTGATGTAAAAATGGAGTGAATCCATTCAATTCAGTGGAATATGGTGGTGAGAGCAGAATCAGGATTGACACTGATCTATGTACAAATAGTACCCAAAAAAGGACAATATTCATTTGAGGGCTTAGCAGCCTGGGCCAGCTCCAGGCACCAGCGCAGCAAGCTGGTGCTTGGGGCGGCCCCTGGAAGGGGGCGGCACATCCAGGTCTTCAGCAGCAATTCAGCGGCGGGTCCCTCAGTCCCTCTCGGAGGGAAGGACCAGCTGCTAAACTGCCGCCGAAGAATGAAGTGGCGCGGTAGAGCAGCCGCCAAAGTGCTGCCGATTACGGCTGCTTTCCCCCCCCCCCCCTCTTCGCCGCTTGGGGCGGCAAAAAAGCTGGAGCCGGCCCTGTTAGCAGCAGTTTCTATATTCACTTGCAGTTATGCTAGGATAGCTATCGTTTGTTTATGGGCTTTTCTCTGGTGCTCATTACCGTAATATCTAAGCACACCATGTAACATTAGTGGATTTATTCTCATTATCTACGTATTACCCATGGGGAACTGAGGCACAGAGATTACACAAAGTCTGTAGCAGAACCCTAAATTCCAGGTCTGGTACATTAGCTGCCATATCATCCTTCCTCTGTCCCTTAACGTTAATGTGCTGGAAAGGGTGACAAGTTATTGCCCTGAAGAGGGTATTGCCCAGGTTTCTCTTTGACTTAATTGCTATTAATGTCAAACATGTTGGTGGAGGGACCAGGCGATGCACAGAGGAATCAGTTATAAGAGGTGTCTGAGCAATAAACATCCTGAGAAATTAATGGGACTACTTGTGGAGTGAGGTGTTTCTCAACTGAATGAGTGGCAAAATTTGAATAATTGAAATCACATTTTTTTTTGTATTGAAGTGTTTGAGTGCCATGTGGGGGAGAGTACTTAACCACATTTCAGTGGACTGTAGTAGTTGATGCCAACATCTCCACTAATGCATTGAAAGGCATGTCTATCCTCTGTGGTTTGACACCTGAACGATGACATGGCACAAAGCCTGCTTGTGATATGCCTTCAGGTTTCTTGAGAGGTATTATAAAGGTGCTATCAGTTCAGGGAAGAAATCTACTAGCCCAGTTTAACTGTCCAGCTGCTTCTAGCTAAGCGACACTGTCTAGATGTAAACCAAACTTCTAGGGGCTAAGCTCACACTTTAAAGAGCTTCTTGTACCAAGAAATCAAATAAAACACACTAAAAAGACTACTTCCTGGGGTGGAGTCTTTCCATGCAAAGTATCAAAGAAACCAAGAGTGATGGAAGCCTGAAAAGACTATTAAAAACCTAGTGTATCCATCTGCTAATGCAGGATTGTCCCCTAATGCTTACTAGTGTTTGCTACACTTTGCTTTTTAAATGCAGATGGAGATTATGTTCTGTTTTTCCAGGATATTCATCCTGATTTTTCTTGTTTCTTAATTTTATCCACTGTGCTTAGTTATACCCTCTTATGCATCTTAATGGTGCATTTTCTTCCAGAAGCAAGATTCCTGCAGTCTGTTTTCCCAAGGAGCATCTGACCCTTTTCAGAGGAACTCCCAAAGCCAGAGTAAGTCTTTTATAACCCTCTCCTTCCCCATACTCTTGAAGGGAAAAATAGGCTCAGATGGGAACTAACCTCTTTCCCTCATGGCTACTTCTTAAACAGTCTCTGCAATGAGGGGAGATACCATTTTGACCACCCTGTCCAAGGTGAGTGTGTTAATCCTCTCTTAGCCAGATATGGACTGGGGTTTATATACCCCATTCCAAACAAACATATCCCATAAGGCTGCAAATTACTCTGAAAAAGTGACATATGGGTGAAGTAACATATACAACATAGACTTTGATTTATTATAGCTTTGTAATAGACACAATAGGGATTATTTTATTACTCTAGTAAAGAAATAATGCGGAATCTCACTCTGCACTGATTAGCGTAGGGTAGATTTAAGTCTCTCACACAAACCCATCAGTGGAGACCCAGGTTTAGCAGTATGAAATAAACTTTGTCAAAAGAAAACATATGAAAACACTATCAAAAACCAGATCTGTAAATGCAGGTATGCAAAAAGAGCCAGTGTAGTTTTGCAGCCCTTATGTGCAGAGATACCTTTGGAGTACTCTTCCAAATTATTGCCTTTCTTCTCCCTTAGGATCTCTAGCATTCATTATTCTGATTAACTGCAAAATCGTGGAGGGGAGAGAAACTGCCACCTTACAAAACCAACGTATTCAGGCTCATTAGCCCCGGGTGTAGGATTTTCCAAAGCACTCACTCTTGGCCTAGCACTTCTCCCCTTCAGCAATGGTAAAACTCTCGCTGAAGTCGGAGGTAGGTAACCTCTGAGTGCTTTTGAAAATCCCATCCTAGAAATATAATCATTATGGAGATACATTTAAGAATTACTAATTCTATCATTTGACTGGTTACCTAGATTTATTTCCTCCAACTTGAAAGATGATCAGATGCAGTGTAGTCATCCCATCAGAAGGTGAGCAGCAAGTAAATCAAAGCATGACAACCCAATGTTTTAGCATTTTTCTTTAAACTCTTTATATTGGCATCTTAAGTAAATATTTGAAACTATATATAGTCTAAACCACATCATTACATAACTTTCATTTGAGGTCTGAGCATAGGGCTGGGAGCAGGGATTCCTGAGTTTTAATCCTGGTTTAAATACTATAATTCCTAAATTAACCTGACCCAAAATCCTGGGTCCATCTTCAATATTCCCTGAACTTTAAAGTTTGGATTGAGATCTGAACTTTGCTGGTCAGGCCTATCTCAATTATAATCCAAACTTTAGGAGTCTGATATCATTCCTCACTAATGGTAAATAGGGACATAATTGAAATACTCCTATACAACAAGGGCAAAATACCTCAAATAAAAGAGTACAGGTCCTCAACATGGGCATAATGAAAAACAGACTGGTGTAATTAATTGACAAGTGTGATATCCAAAAAAGAGAGACTCTTTAAAGCTGGTTGTAATACCATTATATTGCAGATTGGCACAAATTCATTCTAATTTGTACACCTTATGGCTTGTCAGCTTGTATAGGCTCATTAGCCCTGAACTGAACCAAGGCTATATAGGATCCATTATAATTCAGGACACTACAGCAAGAGCATATATGATGAAGTGTTGTCACCTCTGGCAAACGATGATAAATATAAAATTAAAGAAATTTACTAATTTTACAGACAGTCTTGTATTATGCTTGCTTGGCTTATATTACTGTACTGCCATACAACAAGTGGCAGCACAATTAATCATGAGCATCACAGGGTAATTTGTTATGACAGAACTCCATGTGTGCTCATTAAAGGCAGCTTCTCTTTGATCTCTTCAATATTACTTTCCTCCCTTTGTAATTCTTGTCAAGAAATGGAGGATTGCACAAAAGTATAGAATACTGAAGTGAATTCTTGAGTAAGCAGTCACTGTTGGTATAGGGGATCTTATGGAGCACATAAGCCTTAATGACCTCCTGTATTACACAGCTTATGCCTGATAGATAGTGCAGAAATTGTATGTTCTGTAAAGTGAGGATTATTAAAAAACAGTTGTGAAGTATGATTAAATTCAAAATGTTTATCACTTTAGTACCTGCATATCTGAGTAATATAGACTCAACCATAACATTTGACAGTGTCAAACACAGGAAATTACTTATTATTGTAAATGAGTGTAAAAATGGCTACAATTTATTTTTGCTTTACTTTTTCCACTTACATTCAATAGCAGCTTTCATCCAAGGATCTATGCATCTGAAGAAGTGAGGTTTTTACCCACGAAAGCTTATGCCCAAATAAATCTGTTAGTCTTTAAGGTGCCACCAGACTCCTTGTTGTTTTTAAATAGATCATTAGTACATTGTAACTCTAGAAGGTAAGCAAGTATTTTTCTACCTATTTGAGAGGTATAAAAGGTATAAAGAGACACAGAAAGGTTAAACAATTAGCTCCGTGTTCCCCAGCAAATTTATGACAAAGTGGGGAACAGAACACAGTTCCATACTCTAAGCATTGTACACCCTTTAAAAACTGCCATGTACCAATATTTACGCTAATGCCTCACTTTAACTATAGAAAATTGATATTACCATGAATATCAGTAACGTGGTAAAAGGAAAGTTTTTTAAAGAACACAACTGTCATGATGGACACACTTAAAAATCAGTACTACTTTGAAAGAGTTTACTATTTCCAGCATTCTTCCTTCTCTCTCTAATAGAGAATGCAGCTAGAAATGGAGGAAACTTCAAAAATAGCACTTTTTTTTAAAGGCACCTTTTGCTATCTATTTATCTGTCAGCTTGTATGTGATAAATTAGAGCCATGTGATTGCATTCCTCCTGCACCTTTGATTACTTCACTTGCTTTCTGCCTGCCAATCCATCACCCCATGATTAGTTTTAACATTCAAAATCTCTGATGGAGCAACTTCAAACAGCCACAATTTACATGGATTAAAATATATATCAATAAAATACTTTCCCACCAATTGTGAAATCCCATCCCTTAATAAATAAATAAATTAAATAAATAAATTACACTGGTCTGAGGCCAGTAGTGTGCCATGACATTTGTGGTAAGTCATGCAATTCTAGATTTGTGTGCAAGATCATGCCTTGCATACATAGTGTGTGGAGGATACACAACTTGCTTGTCTAGGCCCGGAAGATGGTAGGATATTCAACTTTTCAAGGTACAACATGTTGATGTAGAAAAAATAATTTTAGAGTTTAATACATTAGTTATAATGTTCCTCTACCTACTAGTCCGGTAGGAATTTGGACTCTCAGTAAATAGATCTTTGCCTGGTCAATACTTAAGTTAGAGTAACTGACATACTTATGTGGGTTAGGGGTGTGAAAAATCCCCAACTTTTGAAAAAAAATTTTAACTAGCCACATATCCAGGAAATCTCTTGTTTTTAAAAGAGGACTCTTTTAAAAAAAAAAAATAGTCTCCATATTTTGGATAAATTACATTTGCTTTAAGGTATTCCATAATATTTTTGAGACAGTCTCACAGTTCAAAATATTCTGCTGACAACTTTGCCTAGCAACACCAGTAGATGAATGTATTCCAGAATATAAATAGTAGTTACTGAACAAGTGTATGTAAATCTGTTATCCTATCATTTCTCATACCAATATCTTAAGCAAAATAAAAGCAAGGTGAGAAATAGAGGATTAGATTCACAAAGGAACTTAGGCATGGCAATGCTAAGTGTCACTACACTTTTCCTTGTAGAGTCCTAGAAAATCACTGGGATTCATGAAGCCTGAGTTAGTCGCATATGCTCCCAGTACAATGAATGGGGTGGGGAGAGAGGCTCCCGAGAATGGTATTAAGAAAACCCAGTATGTTGGCATCTCCCTGCCTAAGCTAACTAGTGGGATATCCCAAGGTAATAAGTGTAACCTAAGCCCCGCTTCTCTCAGAGGATTCAGCACTTAAGTTCATGCTGCAACTAGGTGAATCCTCAGCTTGTGATTCTCCGCTGCAAACCTTTCCTTTGGCCTGTAGCAAAATGGTATAGGCACCTAATGCCTAGAGGACAAAAACAACCCTCTGTCCTCAAACTTTTAACCCAGGTACTTACCTGGAATGTGAGACCCCCCTGGTTCCAATTCCTCTTCCACCTGAGGAGGAGAAGGGAGTTGAATAGTGATCTGGTACCTCTCAGCTGAGTGCCCTGCCCACTGGGCTATCCCGATGTGTCGCTCCCTCAATCTGTCCTGCCGAAACTGTTCCACCGTGGATAAATAATTTTAAAGTCGTTGGAGCAGGAGGAGTCGATCCTGGGTTGCCACCTCCCAGGTGAGTGCTCCAACCACCAGGCTGCAGACTCCTCCTCATGCTTATGTGCATACACCCTTTCTCTCTCTCACCCAATGACCAGGGTTCTGATATCCCAGGTGAGTGCCCTAAACACTAAATGTCTTGCTCTCTCTTTCCCTCCCCCATCCCCACCAGGCTAAAAGTTATAAGGGAAGTCCTCTTCCTGCCTTCCACTGGCCCAATCTGCATGGTAAGCTCTGAGCATGCAATTTGGGTGGACAAATGAGCTGGGCTGAGGTATCCAGATACTTCGAGTGAGGCTGCAGTGCACGTACTCAGAGACAAGTGTAGGCACCGAGGGAACTTTTACTTCAAAAATTTAGGTGTGGAGCACCTACAGGACATGGGGGCAGCTGAGCAGGGGCGTTGTTGGGGTCTGGGATTCAGGCACCTTTGTCCTTTTGTGAATCTAGTCCCTAGAGCCCAATCTTGCTCTTCTTGGACAGTGGTTTATAATGAAGGCCTAAAGGAATTTATCATTGACTTTAGTGGGAGCAGGATTAAGCCCTTAATGTAAACTGCTGATTATCAGAAATTGGATAAACTTTCACAAATCATACTAATGAAGCTTCACTGAAAGTTCAAGCTGCTCCAAATACAAGAGCATGTTGAAGCTGAGGGAACAATATCACAGGAGTAATGACAATGAGATCACTCAGTCAGAAAAACTTACTGCAGTTCAAAAATGGGGTTGAAACACTTCCAATGGGAATACTCAGAGGTATAAAGAGAAGCATAGGCATGTTTCCAGGATCAGGACCAGAGAATGGAAGTACTCTTTCCCATCCATAATTATAAACACTTACCTCAACATAGTGTTGATATGTGAGCCGACCATCACCTCTCTGGGCCACGCATCTGACTGATGGGAGGGGAACCAGCTACTGGATCCCAGATATTTTAAACCTCCAGAGGCTGAACAGAGCACAGACACGCTCCCTACTTTTAGGGCCTCTAAGCACACGTGCCCCTTCTATCTATCTCCCCATCCTGAGATTTTCAGCCATGCGGTCCAACTGCCCAGTCCCTAGTACCACTGCTGATTCCTTTGACTCAACCCCACCCACTCCTAGAAGTCCACCCAAAGGCATGAGTCTTCTGGGTTACCTCTGCAAGGGGCATGTGATGAGGTGTAACACAAACACACTATTGCTCATTACTTAGTCACAGGAGAAATACAAACCTACTACAAATTTTAAACCCTACATGCATTTCCCTGCTTCTTTCCTCACCGCTCCAGAGCATTCTTTGGGCTGGGGCCATGGTTGTCTGCATCTATCCAACATCGTGCAGGTGCAGTAGTGTCCAACTTGTGTGCTAACATGGATCCCTCTTCCCCAGCTTGGCTGGTCTCTCCCCTTCTCCTCTCCTGCCCAAACTTCCTGTATCTCCCCCCCGCCCCCATCTTTTCCAGGAGTCCTTCTATAACCTTCTGTCCCGGTCAGGGAATATTCACTCTTTCCACTTAATCCTTCCAGACAAGAGAAGGAAGTTGTTCCAGCTTGGAGAAGCTAACACCCTTAGCACATAGAATCCTAGAAGTGTAGGACTGGAAGGGACCTCAAGAGGTTATCTAGTCCAGTCCACTTCACTCACAGCAGGACTAAACAATAAACTAGTCCCTTCCTGACAAGTGTCTGTATAACCTGTTCTTAAACCTCCAGTAATTGAGATTTCACAACTTCCTTTGACAATTTGTTTCAGTGCTTAACTACCCTGACATGAAGTTTTTTCCTAAAGTCCAACTTAAACCTCTCTTGCTGCAATTTAAGCCCATTGCTTCTTGTACTATCCGCTGACGTTAAGGAGAACAATTTTTCACCCTCCAAATATATCTATAGTCCAGTCAAAGCACAGTCATTGAAGTTAAGTATTACCCATTGTCCTTAGTGTGGTGCAGCCTTGTTGTAGGTCCTGCCAGCAATGGTGGATTCCATATTTACATAGGGCCATTCAGTGATATAGCAATAACTCATAATATAAGCCAGCATTCATAAATTGTACAGACACACTTCCCACATTGTCACACAAGTTTTCCCTTATCTTAATGAACAAGTGAACATCTAAATCTCAAAGATAAAAAAAAGCAAACAAAAGGTAACACAGCAATGATGGTGTGTATGTGTGGGCTGCTGGCCAGCCCCCTTTACTCCTTATTCAGGTATATCTCATTGATTTCACTGGCTGGTCACAGAATGCACGAGTAATAGATTAAGAGGAAAAAATCAGTTATGGCCAAAAAAGTTAAGGTGACAGGAGAGGGGATTCTGACATGGAGAGATGAAAGAAGACCAGCTAAAGATGATCAAGTTATGAGTGGGGAAACTAGGTCAAAACTGCAGCTTAAACTCTGTGGCTTTTATATTAACAAAGCTGATAACACAAATTTCCACTCACCTATAGAGTATAGAGGGGAACTTGTTACAATGGGCACAAGAGAACGAATTTCTCAACTTTCTGCCATTAGTGTTTTACATCAGATTTTGCCACCTTTGGAAGGTGACGTGCAATTTCAGGGGACAAAACAGGTATGGACCAAATATTTCACTCCTATGTCTCCTGAGAAACACACTTAAGATCTTTAGGCAACATTTTGAAACTGATGACGCTACTTCTGCTGTCAAGTGCCAAAGGCAACACTGACATGAGGATTCCCAACACGTAAGTGTTGCTTGGTACATATTAGCTATCATATGTGACTGAAGGTTTTATAAACACCTATGCCTCACTTTCTAAAGGTGCCAGAGTGAGGAAAATAAAGAGGCACTGAAAAGTATTATGATGATGCTCCAAACAGTGAGATTATGAAACAGAGTTACCACCCATTACCACTCTCCTACTGTTTCCTGCTTTTCTAACAGCTTCCAGCAGCTCTTCTGCTAAACAGTGGCTCTGAGCACATTAATAAAATATAGATGTTGGGATACGGGTCTAGGGGAAAAGGTCCACTATCACAATGCTATCAACAACTAGTTCTTTGTTCTTGTGGGGTAAAAGCTTAAATGAGGAGAATAAAATAGTTGTAGTCTGGGAAAATATCCTGGCTTTGTTTGCTTAAGTGTTGCCACGTATTTCAGATCTAATACTGGCTGTTTACATTTTTTAAAATAAAAATAGATTATTTTTTCAGTAGCTCAGCAAAACTCTGCATAACTAACTTTTGAGAAATAAGATTTTGCTGAAGCAAACATAAAAAGTATTATGATCATAACCTGTTGAAAACCTACACTCAATTAAAAAAGCAAAATAATGTTTTAGGGTCAGATTTTGCCCCATGTGGAGGCATGAGTCTGCCCATGGGGTTGTCTCTGTTCGATCAGGGCCAAAGTGAATAAGGATGGCAGAATCTGGCCTTTGGGAAAAGGCAAGAGAGAGGGGAGAAGGACCATCATTATCCCGTAAGAATCTACATTGCATTTATAGGTTCAGACCTCATTGACAGTTAGTCCTTTAACATCAGAGGTAAAAGTAAGCTGGTACGCCCCGGTATGGCGTACTGGCAAGAGCCGGTTTGCCGTACCGGGACGGCCCGGCTTTCCCAGGGGGCAATTTAAAGGGCCTGGGGCTCCCAGCAGGGGCTGGGAGCCCCAGGCCCTTTAAATTGCCACCATAGCCCCACTGCTGGAGCCCTGGGGTAGGGCTGCGGAGCTCTGGGGGCTATTTAAAAAGTCCGGGGCTCCCCTGCTTCTACCGCCCTGGCCCTTTAAATAGACGCCGGAGCCCCACCGCCACTACTCCAGGGCTCCGGTGGCTATTTAAAGGGCCGGGGCAGTAGAAGCAGGGGAGCCCCGGGGCAGCAGGGGGGCTCCAGGGGCTATTTAAAGGGCCCGGGGCTCCAGCTGCCTCTGCTGCCCTGGTCCTTTAAATAGCCGCGGGAGCCCCGCTGCTTCCCCAGGGCTCCCGCGGCTATTTACAGGACCGGGGCGGTAGAAGCAGGGGAGCCCCGGGCCCTTTAAATAGCCCCCGGAAACCCCGGGCTGCTGCTGCTGCTAACCTGGTGGGGGGGGGGAGGGGGCTGGCTCTGACTCCCTCAGCCACGCCCCTTCCACCCTAGGCCCCGCCCCTTCCGGGGGCCAGAGCTGGCCCCAGCGTACTGGTAAGTCACTGGACTTACTTTCACCACTGTTTAACATCCTTCTTGCAAGTTGACCTATCTGAGCCAGCTGTAGTAGAGCAATGTACTGCAAGTACCACCAGCGACCAGCACTACTTGAAGTCTCAGTAGACTGTTTAATCAAGTGAACCAACAAAGAAGTTGAAATATTGTGAATGTGGGATGATTTACACTATAAAGGTTAAAAAAAAGAGAAGACTTGCATCCAGAAGATGTTGCACTGCCACAGGTGCCAGAATAAAACTGAGACTGCTGGCTCTGGGTAACATGCTAAAACACAATAAAATCTCTGGAGAATGCATTCCAAGGGCGCAGTGCAGCACTTAAAAGTCCTGAATTTCCTGTAAGATGAATTAAGGCTTGTATTCTGCAGGCTGCTCTGTGTGAGTACACACCTGCCCTACAAAGTCCCATGTCTTGGGGCCTAAGATCCCAGGCATTGTGCTCATTATCGTTAAGGCAGTGAAGGAAAAAAAAGTCTTTATTTCTCTGTATTTTTTGTTAGTATTAGCTGTTTTTTTGGAGAGGCTAGAAATTCCACATTTCAATAGGGCAGCATATGGTGAGGGGCAGAGGGAGTACACTCATGAGGCGTTGAGGAGATGCCAGCTTCATTAATATTCTTGCCAATATTGTCAAGCATTAACTAGCAGCCTCTGCTGAGAGATGGGTAGTTGTCCAACTACCTACCACTATTGCCAACAATACATGACATGTTCTATGGTTTGATGCATCTTTATCCCTGAATAAATAATTACAGGTTGTTTATGGATTCATCTGAAGACACCAGATTATTTAATCGCTGCAGACCAAATTCTTTCCATCTCATAACACTCTAAGAAAGCCCTAAAGGCAACAGAACTACCAGAATTCAGCTGCACATGGAGGCAGATCAGAGGGACCATGCAGAGGGCTGTATAGACCTTGCAAGCTGTCAAGCATGCTTTACCCTGGGTTTCTCCATGGCAATGCACAGAGAAGGATTGGGGATGAGGTCAGGTCAGCAGATGAGGGGAATGGGGCCAGTGTATCTGTGTAATTAAATTCCGACCTAAACCCACTCAGGTGGGGATAATGCAGCCACTACTGAAGCCTGTGGAATACACAGAACTGGCCCTGCCTGGGCGGAGGTTTCCTGGCCCTGCTTGCAGGCTAGGAGGTTCTGTAGTGAAGTGTGCAGCCTGGGAGCCACAGTCAGAATGCAGAAAGCCAGCCCCATAAGAGATGAGGTAAATTGTACCTCTTTGTTTTAGAGAGAAACAAAGCAGGGTGTTCCCTCTTTAGGGGTTCTTGTGGGTTATCATTCTGAGTAGTAAAAGTAGTGTTATGTTGCAATCTGCCATCAACAGTATTTTTTGTTTTTATCTAACTTCTCTATTTGCATATCCTGTAACATAATGGCTGTGAAGGCTTGTGTATGTGGCCCTATGAGGAGGATTCTGTTGCCCTTGGTTTTCACAGAGCTCCCCAGGGTGTAATACATTTATGTGGTACTAGAATTTGATTGTATGTTTGGATTTTGTCTGACTTTTTTTCCTCCTACCTAAAATGTGTCATTGCCTTTAATTAAACTCTTCTAGGGGTCACAAGCTTGGAAACAGGATGGGATGTTTCCAAAGAGACCTTAAAAATATGGATAATAAAGATTGCATGGCATAAGACTGAAGCGTAACTTCTGCAGTTTGTTGTGCACCAGTCACCTACCTGGCTGCTATTCTCCATCCAACAGGTGGCTACATCTTATTGTTGAAGTTATGTGTATAGTTAGAGAAGGGCTTTGGTGTTCTCAGATTAATGGTGCTATATAGCTGTAATGTATCATGCTGTCCTTTATTTCTCTCTGGGCTCCCTTGGATGGCTTTACCCAAAGGATAACGGAACATAATAAAAATATTCAAGTGGAAACTTGTATTCATTAATTTTGCACAACTGTTCAATACACAGTTATTCTGGACAACTATGCTATGCTTTAAGCATTGGGGTAAATTTATATGTGCATTATTGATATAAATGGCTTATGGTGGCTTCATTTTTAACTTGGTAGGATACATTACAATACCTGAACATGATTGAAAGTCACATTTAGTACTTAAGAAATCTTAACAGATTCCCTGAAATACATAACCTGCCTCATTAGTCCATAAAGACTATATCATTTTTATGAAATAAGATTGAAGATTATCTATGAAAAGAAAATAGATTTTTTTTTAATATAACTATTTTTATTGGCTACTGTTCAGAGACCACAGGCAACTAAAAGTATGCTATGGAGTTTATGTACTTCTTGCAAAGGAAGGAAGCAATCTTTACCTGATGTTCAGGCTATTCAAATATTTTGATTTACCATTGTGATTTACTGGTTCAACATCATAATAATGTTCCCCTAGCACTATGTGAAGTTTGTAGTTGTAGTGGGAATGCTCTTCCTTTTATGCAGAAAAATAGTTTTGCTTTTCTATTCATGATACTTAAAACATTTTGAACTTTTAGAAGAGCAGGTAGTAAAATGTCCAGAGTCACAGAATGAATACTTAATTGTAGCAATAATAGGATAATGAGGAGATTTCTACTTCACTATGGGGATTCATTAGTAATACCTTCCTAATGCTTTTTTTTATTTTAATGATTCGCTAACAAAGTGGATTATGATTAGTAATGGGCATTGATGAAGGCGCGCATGAGTGAGATCTCTCATAGCAAAGGGGTCTGATAGGCTCTGCAGTAAATCAGAGACTTTACACTTATTAGGTTGTCAGAGCTGTATGCATAGTGCGCTGGTCAGACAGTGGTATCAAGCCATAGCGGCTCACCAGGTTATGGAGTGATGTCTGCTGGCTGTTTTCTGGTGCCATGTGATGAGGAGCATAAGCTACTTCATGCTAGCTGAGAGCTCCATGGTGACAAATTTGAGCTCCTGGAGAATCAGAAGCTCATCCATTTTATTGCCTTTCTGGCTGGCGTATATCACAGATTCCCCAATCCTGTTTAATAGGGAAACTCCATTCACTATTGTAAATGTATTTTCACCTATGTACATGCCAGTTATTTATGTATTGTTTTCTGCTGTACCTCCACCTTGGCATGGGTGGGGAGTTTGGATAACGCTAACACTACCTTCTCCCACTCTAATGGTTTCACTGGAGGCCCAAGATTCCATTGAATTGGCCTTCACTGGACATTAAAGAGCCCATGCAACTGTTTGTAAAAATAAGTTTGCTGTGCTGCCCCTGGCCTAAATTATTTTACCCTCTGTACTTATACAGTGTGTTCTCAGTGAAACTGACAAAAGTTTTCCTGCAGGGTTAGCTCTGGGAACAGAGTGTCTTGGCTCTCTACCTCCTGGAGTTGCAAAATCAGACTGAGTGCCCAGAATCTCTGCCTCTCCAGCAGCAAGGCTGGAAGGCTCTTGTGAATTACATAAGTGAAACTGATGGGAACCTTGTGGGGGCAGGGAAGGGAGGGGCCAGCCAGGGAGCTGATCTCAGTTCTCCAAAAATGGATTTTAAATCCATTCTGTGAAAAGGTTTGTGGCTTCAGCATTTCATCCTGATTTGGGATTAATTAAAAAAAATCCCATAGAAAAGGATTCCCTTTTTCCAGCCAGCTCTCATCTCTATCCCCACGCCTGCTGATACTACTGCCAATTGCAAGTCTTTTGAACTTTGCCAGATGGCATGTACCAGGACTTATACATGGAGGAAGCACAGAGTCCCCACAGTTTAGAGTGACCAGATGTCCCAGTTTTATAAGGACAGTCCTGATATTCGGGGCTTTGTCTTATATAAGCGCTTATCACCCTCCCCCCACCCCGATTTTTCACACTTGCTAGCTGGTCACCCTACCACAGTTCTTGTAGCTCCATACCTCTATTTGTTGCAGTTTGTTGGCAGAATCAGTGCATGGGATAGTAATCTGGGATAATCGAAGTGTAGTGGTAATAAGGGTGATGGTCACAGATTGCTCTTTGTATTCTGGGCCCAGTCATACGATATGGGTGAGCTTTACAAAGTGGTATCTCTGTAGTAGTTACTGATCTCTATTTCCAGTGGCTACTTTATAGTAAAACTTTTTTTAAAAAGCAGTGTGACTGGCCAGGTTGTCACATTATTCAGTCAACATTATTTATTGAATACCATTTCCTGACATTTGGGTGAGGTGGGGAGCATGTGGGTGTTAAACAATTTTTGACCAAAAAAGTCATATTTAAAAGTTGAAAAACTAAAAACTTCAATTTTATAGATGCTCAAACACATTTTAGGTGCCTTTCCGGTCAAAAATCTTCAAAATTTTAAAATTTGGCAGATTTTGAAACATTCTAGTTATATCATAAACTGACCTTTCCTCTAATACTGCACAGTAGCCATGGCTGATAGTAAGCTCAGTGTAATTTGTGTGCAGATAGCACAATTCCTAGTAAATGGATGGTAAATTTGAATTCAATAGGGTGGGAAAGGGCCCTGTCTGGTCTCTGTTAAACTTGTATGTCAAATGGGTAGTAATCAAAAGCAAACGAATGGGTGTAAGAGTAGAAAAGGATTTGTAAAAAGCTGATTTTGGCAGCATTGAGAAGCAACTGCTATTCAAAGCATAAGAAAAAAAATCAAAGTCCAGATGAAGGGGACAAGGCACTGGAAGGAGAGGCAGTGCCTCAGACGTGTGCTGCTCCAATTTAAGTCAGCAGGAGCTATGTGGGCATATCTGAGGACAGGTTTAGATCCAAATTGTGTGTAAAAGCAGTATAGGCAAGTGCAAAAAATTAAATGGCAGTAATAGTATCATCTCATCCACCCACTCTGGATCCAAAGACTTATGGGTCTGGCTCTGAGCCCATAGCCTCAGGGTTCCAATTACAACATATCCTCACTAGCTATTACTTTTTTGTAGGTTTGTCCCTGGAATAAGTGGTAACAGCACTACTGAATCCGATCACATTGCTGAAATTGGATACATCAGGCAACATGTTGAACAGGATGAAAAAGGAAATTGTTTTGGAAATAGATGGCAATCTCTTAACGAAGATGGAAATAAAGCTAGTCTGTTTTCTTTATGGATGATTTAGGGGAGATTTGTTTATAATATACATAAAACAAAACATCATAACAAACCAAGTTTGCCTCCATAAGTTATGAGACAATGAAGGCAACTTTAATTGTACTGTAAGGCTTGGATCCAGGTCACACTGAAATCAGTGGAAAAATTTCCATTGACTTTAATGAAAATTGGATCAAGTCTTAAATGGGCAAAATTCTACTGAATTCAATGGACTTGTACCTCTTTACATAGGTCTATTTTAGACCCACAAATTTATTTACTTTCTTTACTGTCTTGTATAGAAAGACAATGGGTTTGATACTTCCATTGTTTCTATCTAGTTCAGTATCCTGTCTGACTGCACTTGTATCAGTACCTGCTGCTTCACAGGAAGGTGCATAAAACCCCGGAGTGTACAATTACAGAATAATTTGCCTAGAGGGGGAAGTTTATTCCTAAACCTGGCAACTAGGGCCCAATCCAATTCCTATGGGAAAAAACTCATTGGCTCCTGTAGGAGTTGGATTGGGCCCTTAGTGGTTGACTTATGCCTTGATGTCCACTTAATATAAACAGCAGATGTTCTCATTATCTATATAAGTGTTTGAATCCTTTTTGATACCTCTTGGGCTCAATTTAAAAAAAATAAATTGTTCACTGAGACTGGCATACTAACTAAAGCATTATGTTTATATAACTGAGCAGCAACTCATGCTCCTCATGTTTTGTTCTTACTTTCATTTGATTGATCAAGTCTAGGGTGACCAGATAGAAAGTGTGAAAAATCAGGACAGGGGGTGGGGGGTAATAGGAGCCTATATAAGAAAAATGCCCAAATATCGGGACTGTCCCTATAAAATCGGGACATCTGGTCACCCTAATCAAGTCTAAGTTGTAGATGGCGATCTATGTTGGACATGGACCTTATCCAAACTGGTAGAGCTGATTGAAAAGTTTGTACAAAAAAAGGTGGAAAGCATTTAATGAAAAAACTCTTGTATTCTCAATCAGCTTTACTATTTGTTCAAGCATGCTTGTGGCACAAAATTAACTGATGACATGACCTGATACAAGCACACTGCCTATTTAATTAAGATAAATTTTTCAAAAGTACCTAATTCCCATTCTCAAAAGTGACTCAAGCCTGGTCCCCACTAAGCCCCCACTTCGGACTAAGGTACGCAAATTCAGCTACGTTAATAACGTAGCTGAATTCGAAGTACCTTAGTCCGAACTTACCATGGGTCCAGATGCTGCAGGCAGGCTCCCCTGTCGATGCCGCGTACTCCTCTCGCCGAGCTGGAGTACCGGCGTCGACGGCGAGCACTTCGGGATCGATCCCAGAACATCGATTGCCTGCCGCCGGACCCTCCGGTAAGTGTAGACGTACCCTCAGGCACTTAATCTAAGTCCCATTGAAAACAGTGGATGCTACTGGGGGTAGATAAATCCCCATTGCAGATTCCAGGAGTGCAGTTGGGCCCATTCATAATAACCTCAAACAAAGCTGATTTTGCAACTTAATGTTTTCTTTATTAGTTTAATAAAATATTGGACTAATTAGGGGGGAAATACTGTTGTTTTTTTTAAAGTGTGAGAAGCTGTAGGCTATTGCAACTTCTCACTTGTGTATTTGGATGTTAAAATATACACAACAAAGCCTATCAATAGATCACACAATAATGTATATGTCCACTTCCTCCACAGGTTAGTGTATAGTACAGAAAACATATCCTGAGCCTCACCGTTTGCTTTCATAAAAACTTTGGATGCTACGTACTTTTAACATGAAAAGAAATTCCAAAAAGAGTGTAAGGTATGTTGCAAAAAACATTTAAAAACTTGCATTTCATAGCTGCATGAAGTATTGTAAATTCAACAAGGTTTACGCTCTTTTTAGAATGGTTTTCTGATATTTCCAAATGCCACATCTCAGTAATAGTAAAACATTCAACTCCTAAGTCTGTTGGAAAGGTGGTAGCTGAAGTTCTGAAAAAGCATTGGTTTAAGCAATCATGGTTGAACAGAATTCTCATTGCAAGGGGGTTTCTGTGATCCAAACCGTCACAGGTAGTTAATTGAAAAATTCCTTACGTACCCCGTGTCTTGCGGAACAATTTGAACTGTGACAGAAATTAAAATAGATGTTGAAGTACCTGTCACGACCATCGTGCACAGGAGGAAGAATATCTTGCAAAAAGTATGCTCTAAATATTACTTTATATCACTTTGTTATGCTTTGGCAACATCAAGAAGCATTGCCCACATAGGCGTGCGCAGCACATTTCATTAGGGTGTGCACTTAGGGAATTTTTTTTTTTTTAAAGGTGAATATTTATTGAATACTCAATCATAAAGGACATTATTTTTATTCATCAAACAAACTAAAGAAACTAAAACTTAATTTAAAAAAAAATAAGTTTAGTTAACAACTAAACTTTTTACTTAAAAAATGAGACACAATATACAAAATTTTTGCTGTAGTGATAACCAGGTGTATACAAAGATACAGTCAATTTTCATGATCTTTATCTTTAACCAGATACTGAGCTAACCCAAATTGACCAAAACAGATTAAGGTTTCTTCATCTTCCTGTCCTAGAGAATGAGATGTCGCTCACCAGGTGTTATGGACTTAAATTCCTCAATCACATCATTGTAATTAACTGACAAAGCCAATTCTTGTTCAATGTACAAAATCATGAGTGAGTCGAGGCGCTGTTGGGACATTGTACTTCTTAGTTTGTTTTTTACATGTGCTAGTTTCGAAAAGGCTCTTTCACATGAACAGCTTGTCTGCTCCTTTTCTTATCTTAACAACGAATGGATCCATATTTTAAAATGAAAAGGGGGTATCATACGATTGAATTAAAATGTAAAGCCATGGGCTTGTTATGCTATTTCAGTAGAGTACACGCGACAAAGATTACAACCACTGTAGACACTGCGCTGGGCACGCCTGATGCAGCCGCTTATATAGGTCAAAGAATTTTCTAGAATACTAGTCGGAGGGGAGGGGAGGGCTAATGGTAATGCGGCGCCGCAGTAGTGGGGACGCATGCTGCGAGCGAACACAGGCTTTCTATATAGAGCGTATCATGCGATTAAATTAAAACGCAAAGCCACTTTATTTTTGAGACATTAGGGCAGGCGTGGGCAAACTTTTTGGCCCAAGGGCCACATCGAGGTTCCAAAATTGTATGAAGGGCCAGGTAGGGAAGGCTGTACCTCCCCAAACAGCCTGGCCCTGCCCCCTATCTGACCCCCCACCCACTTCCTGCTCCCCGACTGCCCCCCTCAGAAGCCCCGACCCATCCTGCTCCTTGTCCCCTGACTGCCCCGACCCCTATCCACCTCTCCTCCAAGTCCTGACAGACCCCCGGAACACCCACGATTCAACCCCCCGTTCCCTGTCCCCTGACCACCACCCCTGAACCTCTGCCCCATCCACCCCCCCCCACCCGCTCCCTGTACCCGAGACTCCCTGCCCCTTATCCAATCCCTCTGGCCCCTTACCATGCCGCTTACCCCCGCCTCCCCCCTCTCCCACAGCCTCAGCAAGCCGCGTCCAGGAGCAGCCCTGGACAGCACTGCAGTGGCGTGGCTCTGGCGAGACCTGAGCTTCCTGCCCTGCCCCCTTACCACGTGGCTCTGAGCGGGAGGAGCTCAGGTCCCGCCGGAGCCACGCCACTGCAGCGCTGTCCAGGGCCGCCACTGGACGCGGCGCGCTGAGGCGCCGGGGGAAGGCGGAGGCGGGGAGCCTTAGACATTCTCATGGGGGCCCCTGCAGCAAATTGCCCCACTTGCCCCCCCTCCTGAGGGAAAGTAATAAAATAGCTGAAAGCTGTTCAAGCAAAGGTAGTAGGATTTCAGCTACAGTGTTTAGTATCAGTAAGAGGATAGAAAATAATAAGGGGGGGAAATTAAAAGCAAAAGATCAGGCTCTGCAAGAGCAGAACTCAACACTCTGAAATTACATATGTGTATAAAACCCACACACCTTGTGGGTGTGGTGTTCTCAGGGCCGGATCCAGGCACCAGCCGACCAAGCACGTGCTTTGGGTGGCACCTTATAAGGGGCGGCAAATGTTGGGGTAGCGGGGGGCGCTCGTGGTGTTTTTGTTTTTGTTCGCAGGGCAGCGCTCGAGGGGTTTTTTGTTGTTGTTTCGGTGGCGCGGCGCTGGGGGGGGTGGGGGCTTTGGTGGCTTTGGCGGCGCGGCGCTGGGGGGGCGGGGGCTTCAGCGGTGCGGCGCTGGGGGCGGGGCTTTGGCCGGCCCGGCCCGGCGCTCCGGGGGTTTGGGCGGCCCAGCGCGGCGCTCCGGGGGGGGGCGGGGGTTTGGGTGGCGCGGCGCGGCACTCTGGGGGGTTGGGCGGCCCGGTGCGGCGCTCGGGGGGGAGTTGGCCGGCCCAGCGTGGCGCTCCAAGGGTTTGGGCGGCCCAGCAAGGCCCTCGGGAGGGGGCGGGGGTTTGGGCGGCCCGGTGAGGCACTCGGGGGGGTTCAGCAGCCCGGCGCTCCGGGGGTTTTGGGCGACCCGGTGCTCGGGGGGGGGAGGGAGGGGGAGTTGGGTGGCCCGGCGTGGCAATCGGGGGGGGAGGGGGGTCGGCGGCCTGGCGCGGCGCTGGGGGGGGGGGTGTTACGGCGGGGCAGCGTTCTTCTTTTTTGCCTGGGGCAGCAAAAAAGTTGGAGCCAGCCCTGGGTGTTCTGTCCCATTTAGTGGCACTGAGACCATTTAGAGAGAAAAATAAAATGAGTCTGCTCTACAGCCTTAGCTAAACAGCCAGTTGGCTTTTAGCTCATGCTGTAGAGGCTCATGTACTAAGCTCCAGAGGTCCCCAGTTCGATTCCGCCTGCCAGCAACCAGGCTCTGTTGGTGTTACATGTATATCTGTCATTATTATTTAGGATCAGAAGCAGGGCATGGATCTCTCATGTCCGGAATAGTTTCCACCTGTAACTATAAATATCTAGATAGTTGGCTTCTGCTCCTGAACAGTACTGCACTTTCAAAACCTCTTATACTTTTATTCTAGACCTGTCCCATGTTTTAATTAAAATGCACATAGTATCTATTTTTAGCACTGCAATTTACTTTCTATTAAGAGAAGCTCATTTATAATAATCTCTGGGGTGAAGGGTAGCAACAATCTGGCACACAGCACACTGAACAATCCTTTGTGGGAGGGGAAGTTTTGGGCAAGAGAATTGGGGAAAATCCCTATTACAGAAATGCTGAGTTCTCAGATTAAATTTTTACAGGGCCTCAGCTGAACTGTCTTTTGTGACTGCATGCAAATCACTTCAGCGCCTGTGCTTGACACATCATCATCACTTGAATACAAATGAGAATGTATAGGTTTATTGTTGCCCAGCCCTGCATGTGTGTATGAGAAAGAAGCTGGCTGTGCGCAGAGTGGGCAACACCTATGAACATCAAACTTGGGCAATAGAGGGCAAGACTTGCTGGAAAAAAGATCAACCTTTTAAATTAAACTGAATTTCTTTCAACAGTGTTCACTTTCTGCCTGCATTCATGCCCCTGTTCATGCCAGTATACTATATATTCCTGTGAAATAGTATTTGTACCAGAAATCTGTGTGTCAATCTTGGGAGCAGAAGAATTCTGTGCAAATTAGCGAATGCTCAAAACAATAGCGGCTATTGAAGCAATCCATGCAGTGAAATATTTCAATAAACCATTAGTTAATTTTTAAAAGCAAATAAGTAAATATGAAAAAATCCTGTTCCTAGATACCTTGTATTAAAAAGCTAAATGTGCTGGTAAAAATATTTGTTGTGAGTAGTTTACCCAGTATTAATTTGAACTAAACAGCAAGAAGAGAACCTGTAGAAAGTTTTTAAAATGTCTTGGTACATCTATGAAGAGTTAATTCTACAGAGACTGACTAAAGTATGGATTTGGGGTTCCTCCCTCCATTGGATGTGGTGTATATTCAGAAATAAAGCAAACATCATGTTGGTTGTACTGACTTGAAATGATACTAAACACCAGCTTGTTTTCAAGTGAAGCACGTCATCTGCTTCCATATCTGATGATGAACCAAATTCTGCTCTCATATGCTGATGTAAATCTAGCTGAAATTCACTAAAGTCAGTTAAGACTTATTTACATCAGTGAAAAACTAAGATTAGTCATTAGTATAGTATCTAATGGTATGCCTTTAAAGATGTGTTTTGAATAGAAAAGTGGTTGAGTTTCTCTAATACACTTTTCCTGGCATAGATGCAGGATGATACCTTTAGCTCGTTTTTTTAACAGGGTTATATTTTAGCCTAGCTTCCTGAACCATGAGTGTGAGAGGGTTGGTGATAGGATATGGAAACTATAAAATATGGAACTCAAGCTAGAGCTGTTATCCTGACTCAACAGTAGACAAAGGGACCAATTTTCCTCATCAAGACAAAGCCTGAACTAGTGGCCCAAAGGCAGCAGAAAGATGTATCACCTTAAAGGAAGCCCTGCAAAGTGTTATTCCTTAATAAAATATCAAGTTTAAAGCCAAACTTGTATCTTAGCAGATGTATTTCCTTTACTCTTCACCCACTCACTGCACAATGTCCCTGTTCAGTAACAGATAAAGCCATGCAAAAAGTAAAGACACAATTATGAGGCACTTACAGTGCTATGGCTCAATTACATTACAATCCATGACTATATTATCAACAAGTAGCAATAGTGACCTGCTTACACTTGGCTAAAATGCTTTCTTATACTGTCTATGCATCTCTATTTATTTAGTTTACTACAACATATCTATATTTAACAAGTGAAGTAGGTTTTAAAGATGCTACTGCTAGGATTATACCAGTAAGCAGAAAAAATATCCTGCCAGGTATATTGTTTACATAAGCAGGATATGTTTTAATGCACTTTCAGCTATTTCTTTTTCTCTTCATTATTTTCATAATCCTGAAAAAGTAGACAGGGCCAGTAATTGGATGCTCTGCCAAGAACAGGGCCCTGAACACACCTAAAGTAGTTCAGTGACTAAAGTTCTCTCCAGAATAAGGCTAAATTCACAAGGGAGAAGAGGGTACACCAGGATTGCGGGCCCTGGTGGCAAAAACTGCCATGTCTGTGAATATAGTTCTTCCTGTCATGACACACTTGCCTGTGTAACTGCTTCAGAGCAGTTTTTCGCATCCTGCCAATCTATTAAACCCTCATTTGCACTTATTAGAGTTTTCCTGTGTGGGAGCAAAATGAGCTATCAGCCCTTTGAATGCCTTCATCGGCACCTGCACATCAAGTGATTCAGATAAGACCAAACAGCTCCAGGTGCAGTCACAGAAACCCCTAAAAATAATTACTTAAACTCAGAGCTAAATAGAAACAGCATGTAACAGGTGCAAGAGTCAAGACATATAGCCTTTTGGATATTGCTAGCTACATATCCTACCGTTCCCCGAGAGTCATGGAAACACCTACATCCATGCGTGCTTGGAGTATCTGGCTAGCTATTGAATAAGCACAAATCAATCACACTATTGATAAAAGTGCCAAGCAATAATGGGTTCAGATGGGCAGCTGCAAAACACAGAGCTGCTGTCACCACTCAAAACTCAATATCACATCCCCACCAATAAGGTCCCCTTGAGGAGGAGACCATTGCACAGAAATTTTATTCTGATTTACTTGCATGACTAGTTGAATATAAGCACTTCCTTCAAGTTTAGACTTCACTGTGGGCCAAATAGTTGAATTCAGCTCAGGATGAACAGCAAATGTCCTGGAGAGCTCTCATGTTGAACTCTTCAACACACAAGCTCTCTGAGAGGAGTGTGTGTTTGGGATAGCTCACCAACCAGGGAATTCATAACAGTTCTTAGATCAGAGATTCCTAGACTCTTCTAACAGAGCATCTTTGTTTCCCTAAAGTGTTTCCATGGGCTCCAATTAAGATGTCCTTAATTAGATACATTTTCAGTTGAATTTAGCACTCAAGAAAGGTGTAGGATTGGCACGCAGCTGCAGCTGCCCTGAAGTGTGACAGAAACCAAAGAGTGAAACTAAATATAAAAAGAATAGGAACATTACTAGTGTCATAACCCAAGATAAGTGAAATGCAAAAAACAAAGCCAATATAAATGGTGGAAAGTATATCATCAAGTTTATAAACATTCTTAGTAAAAAATGCCAGCTACATATATGATGGTTCTCAGGATATCCAGGACTGTGAGCCACCTTGTTACCCCTGCCTCCAGCATGAGAGAATTTTGCTTGGGTTTAGATGGATGTGAGCTCCTTAATGCCACAAGCTTGTTAGCCACTCAAGCACTCTCTTCTGGGCTCTACCAGCCCTTCCCTTGTAGATTAACAATAGGTTCACTCCAGTCCCTTTGAAACATTCCCCTGTGAATCCAACAGTAGCTACCCACAGAAATACCAGGTCTGTGGTCTCCAAAGGAACAGTGTGCACACCAGATTGTCAGATTTAGCTCAGGACCAGAACTTGGCTTAACATCACAGAACTGAGATTCCCCCCACCCCCAACTATAAATGAGTTTATTATCAAAGACTAGAGATTTGGAGATAATGAGTAAGAAAACTGGAAACATAAGTTTAGTCTCTGAAAAGCATGTTATGATTTTGTTTTATATGTAACCTTAACCTCCTATGTAAAGTTTTTCACCCAAAATCTTCTATGGCATGTTCAGCCAAGGTTGGTTGAGATCCTGTTTTCATGAAGGTAAATACACAGTTTACTCCCTAAGTGCAGGATGAGGGGGTGTTATCTTTGACTTCTACATATATCCTCATAGTTTGTCGGTCCTCAGAGACAGGATTACTACCTGTGGCTTGTTTTTCCTGTATGCGGCTTCTGTATTGACTTCACATCTTTGTTAACATTTAGACTTCATACGTAAATTAGCATGCACTATGTTAGCTTACAATGCTTAATTTGAGTCTCCAACAGCAAGATACACATTTCAGACCTCCTGTCTGGAAGAAAAACCTGTTTTTCACCTCTGCTGGTGACTGTCTTGATTCAGCCTTTTAAAACATTTTTAGTATGTGTAAATAGCTCCTTATACAGTATCTGTGAATACATTTCCACAATGCTATTGATGATCAGTGTCCCCTCAGCTTTCATTTAAGACCTCATATCACATTCTTTGGTGAACGAGAATGTACATACCAGAATCAACATATTACTGGAACCCCCTTGCCACTGGGTATTGAGTGGTTCTTGGGTAATAACATAGCTCTGGTACAGCGCAATGATTAATAACCCACTAACAGTAACATAACATATTTATGCTATCAAGCAACCTTGTTTTCAAGCATATGCTGCCTATGATATCTATTGTTTAACACCCCTTACTCTTCAATAAATGAATAATTATTATTTAAGTGCAATCTGAATTAAATGATAAAGGTGTCCCAAGAAAGGATGCAGTCTAGCTGGGAACTGCAGTTGCAGGGAACCACAGCTTCTAGAATTTACTCACACTAATCTGAAAAAAAAAATAGCAATTGTGTATTAATGAGAATTAGAGTATCACAAAATCATAAATGATCTGGAAATAGGGGTAAACAGTGAGGTGGCAAAATTTGCAGGTGATACAAAATTCCTTAAGATAGTTAAGATCAAAGCAGACTGTGAAGAGTTACAAAAGGATTTCACAAAACTGGGTGACTGGGCAACAAAATAGCAGATTAAATTCAATGTTAAATACAAAGTAATGAACACTGGAAAACATAATCCCACCTATACTTAGAAATGATGGGATCTAAATGAGCTGTTAACACTCAACAAAGATCTTGAGTCATTGTGGCTAATTCTCTGAAAACATCTGCTCAATGTTTGGTGGCAGACAAAAAGCCGGACAATGTTAGGAAACGTTAGGCAAGGGATATGTATAAAACAGAAAATAACATACCACCATTATAGAAATCTATAGTAAACCCTCACTTGAATACTGTGTGCAGTTCTGGTCACCCCATCTCAAAAAAGCTTTTAGAACTGAAAAAAGTACAGAGAAGGGAACAAAGATGATTAAGGGTAGGGAACAGCTTCCATATGAGGAGAGATTAAAATGACTGGGGCCTTTCACCTTGGAAAAGACAACTAAGAGGGGATAGGATACAAGTCTATAAAATAGCAAATGGTGTGGATAAAGTGAATAAGTGTTATTTATTCTGTCACATAACACAAGAACTAGGGATCACCCAATGAAAGGTTTAACACCAACAAAAGAAAGTGTTTCCTCACACAATGCAGAGTCAACCTGTGTAATATGTTGCCAGGGGATGTTATGAAGCACAAAACTATAATGGGGTGCAAAATAGAATTAGATAATTCATGGAGGATAGGTCCATCAATGGCTATTAGCCTAAATGGTCAGGGATGCAACATCCATGCTCTGGGTGTCACTAGCCTCTGACTGACAGAAGCTGGGAGTGAATGTCAGGGGATGGATCACTGGATGATGTCCTGTTCTGTTTATTCCCTCCAAAGCACTTGGTATTGGCCACTGTGAGAAGACAGGATACTAGATGGATCATTGGTCTGACCCAGTATGGCTGTTCTCATAACTGTATTTTGTGTTTTTGTTCCAGCATCATTGTGCTTCATTTAAATAAGAATATCTTCTGTTTCTTCCTGAAGAGATTACAGGAAAAGAGCCAAAGCATGCCTGCTTCTATCCATGCTTGGAGAAGACACAGCATAGGTGGATCTCACCCCTCCCATGCACAATGGGAAACTAGCTGACTCCATGTCATGAGGAGACAACCCTTCCTCAGACCCATTGGGAGGAAGCAAAGTGGTCTGTGTTATCTTTCTCACAAAGTCCCCATCCCAGCAAAGATCCCTTTTAAAGGTGCTTCCAAATCAGCCATTGCTAGTGGGATCCTGCGTACCATTGGAGTTGCACGGCCAAAGAGCAGGGTAGGAGCCATCAGAGGCACAGGCTGGCGTGGGTCTCTATGTGGATGGCTTCAGTTTACTGTTGATCACATAGAATCCATGTAGATCCCTGGGGATTTAACATGTTTGGGGGCAGGCCCTGCAACTCAGTCTATGGAGAAAGTAGGGGTGGGGGTAAATCTTGCATCTGCAAGAATGACCAGAGAGCAACTCCACAAGGTGAAATCTGCTGAGATTTCTACCAGTTTAATAAGCTCCTGAAAGTTTTAATACAGAAGGGGGTAAAGTGAATAAGTTGTATGGGATGAGTAATTAGAAGATTATGGCCCATGCCACACATTGCTGTAAAAATGATCTGTGGAAATATTTTAGATAGGGAAATATTACTGTGTGATTAATATACAAAACAGCATTTTTAGTGTTGAGAGTAGTTCTCCAAAAGTTCAACTTTAAGGCTAAAATGTTGCTGATTTTTAAGCAGTTTGGAATATAAATTATTTTCAGAAGCATTTACAAGTTGTAGGCAATGTCCTCATAGCCATCTTGCAATTTTTCAAAATTATTTGTAGGATTCTTTTGGACTATAGTGTCTATTTACAAAGGAAAGCCTAAAATGTATAATTGCAAACTAATAAAATAAGCTGTGATTATCATTTTAGCTGAATCAAAACTGGTATGGGAATAAACATGATAGTAGTTTCCAGATGAGATAAATACTTTTTTTTCCTGATGATATAACAAAAAGTTCCATCTCTGATGTTTTTGACATGGTGTGCAGTTTTTGCTGACTGTTTTATATGCTGCTAGTTATTCTTCAGTTCCAAGAAAGAATGTATTGCTATTCTGGGAAGGCTGAGTCATGTTTCTAAACAGCTGAGGAAAGAAACATTTACATAAATCATGCTTTTTCTCCTTCCAGCCCTGGAGAAGTGTTGCCTGATCTTTAGATTGATTACTTAGAGGGTTGACAGGTTCTTGTCCCAAGATCAGGCCCAGTATCATTTAAATTATTATATAGTTGGGAACCCCAATGTGCATAGTTGCAACACTCACACTATAGGAACTCTTTTATATTTACAAATATAGTTTATGAATACATTTAGCACAATCACAAACACCCCAACTCCATAAGGTAGATAGAGATACTACAGAACGAACATCTGCACATCCATATATACTCACCTCCCTTGTAGAATAACCTGAAATGTTAGCCATCATTTTCCTCATCACCATCACCTTCTCCATCATCACCAGTGGCCATCATTCTGGCACCTCCCGAGGGCTATCTCTCTCTCTTGACGATGAAAATACAAAAGGAGCGCTTAAAGATGATAAAGATGATAAAGTCATTGCGGAGAAACTAAATGGATTCTTTGCTTCAGTCTTCACGGCTGAGGATGTTAGGGAGATTCCCAAACCTGAGCTGGCTTTTGTAGGTGACAAATCTGAGGAACTGTCACAGATTGAAGTATCACTAGAGGAGGTTTTGGAATTAATTGATAAACTCAACATTAACAAGTCACCGGGACCAGATGGCATTCACCCAAGAGTTCTGAAAGAACTCAAATGTGAAGTTGCGGAACTATTAACTAAGGTTTGTAACCTGTCCTTTAAATCGGCTTCGGTACCCAATGACTGGAAGTTAGCTAATGTAACGCCAATATTTAAAAAGGGCTCTAGGGGTGATCCCGGCAATTACAGACCGGTAAGTCTAACGTCGGTACCGGGCAAATTAGTTGAAACAATAGTAAAGAACAAAATTGTCAGACACTTAGAAAAACATAAACTCTTGAGCAATAGTCAACATGGTTTCTGTAAAGGGAAATCGTGTCTTACTAATCTATTAGAGTTCTTTGAAGGGGTCAACAAACATGTGGACAAGGGGGATCCGGTGGACATAGTGTACTTAGATTTCCAGAAAGCCTTTGACAAGGTCCCTCACCAAAGGCTCTTAGGTAAATTAAGCTGTCATGGGATAAAAGGGAAGGTCCTTTCATGGATTGAGAACTGGTTAAAGGACAGGGAACAAAGGGTAGGAATTAATGGTAAATTCTCAGAATGGAGAGGGGTAACTAGTGGTGTTCCCCAAGGGTCAGTCCTAGGACCAATCCTATTCAATTTATTCATAAATGATCTGGAGAAAGGGGTAAACAGTGAGGTGGCAAAGTTTGCAGATGATACTAAACTACTCAAGATAGTTAAGACCAAAGCAGATTGTGAAGAACTTCAAAAAGATCTCACAAAACTAAGTGATTGGGCAGCAAAATGGCAAATGAAATTTAATGTGGATAAATGTAAAGTAATGCACATTGGAAAAAATAACCCCAACTATACATACAACATGATGGGGGCTAATTTAGCTACAACGAGTCAGGAAAAAGATCTTGGCGTCATCGTGGATAGTTCTCTAAAGATGTCCACGCAGTGTGCAGAGGCGGTCAAAAAAGCAAACAGGATGTTAGGAATCATTAAAAAGGGGATAGAGAATAAGACTGAGAATATATTATTGCCCTTATATAAATCCATGGTACGCCCACATCTCGAATACTGTGTACAGATGTGGTCTCCTCACCTCAAAAAAGATATTCTAGCACTAGAAAAGGTTCAGAAAAGAGCAACTAAAATGATTAAGGGTTTAGAGAGGGTCCCATATGAGGAAAGATTAAAGAGGCTAGGACTCTTCAGTTTGGAAAAGAGAAGACTAAGGGGGGACATGATAGAGGTATATAAAATCATGAGTGATGTTGAGAAAGTGGATAAGGAAAAGTTATTTACTTATTCCCATAATACAAGAACTAGGGGTCACCAAATGAAATTAATAGGCAGCAGGTTTAAAACAAATAAAAGGAAGTTCTTCTTCACGCAGCGCACAGTCAACTTGTGGAACTCCTTACCTGAGGAGGTTGTGAAGGCTAGGACTATAACAATGTTTAAAAGGGGACTGGATAAATTCATGGTGGCTAAGTCCATAAATGGCTATTAGCCAGGATGGGTAAGAATGGTGTCCCTAGCCTCTGTTTGTCAGAGGATGGAGATGGATGGCAGGAGAGAGATCACTTGATCATTGCCTGTTAGGTTCACTCCCTCTGGGGCACCTGACATTGGCCACTGTCGGTAGACAGATACTGGGCTAGATGGACCTTTGGTCTGACCCAGTACGGCCTTTCTTATGTTATGTTCTCTCCTACCGCCCCTAGGTTGGGATGCCACTTCTATAATATGTTACGTTTACGCCACTATGTTCGATGCATATTCAGTAGGGGATTTTTCCCTTTTCCTTATTTGTATTTCCTCACCTTACTAATGCTGGACTGTCTTTTTTTCTGTATATTGGTATATCAATGATCTGAACTTATCATATACGTCCATTCATTACCATAGCCCTTTTGTGGTGAGGTATCACATTTGTTATTTCTGTCCTAACTGGTTATTTTGGTTCTTTCCAAGTTCCCAGTTGTGGTGTAAGTGTGGTGTACCTGTTAAGTTTAAAAGGGTATGAACTTAGGAAGGCCCCTATGCCAACCTACTTCAACTCATCCTCTATGTTAAAGGTTGTAGCCATATTATGGATCTATGTGGATCTTATGCTTTAGCTCATCACCATCTATCCAGGTGAAAGGCCACAAACATATGTACGCTAACTTTGCCTTAGCTCAACATACAGGCTGTGTCCTGTAGGTCCCTTGTGTTACAGCCAAAATATACTCTAATATAAACCTAATATAATAAAACAAATAAGTAAACCAATAAGAAAATAATACATATATGCAAGCAAGCAGGCTAGCCTTAGATGTATCTCATGTACTTGTTATGTACGTCAGTTCATTGGCAGGCACTTCTGTAGTTGAATCATGTACCTGTGATCAGAACTTCCCCTTAAACTCTATTTTCATCTCCCCAAATATTTGGGGGTTTCCATGGGGCCATTTATCTGTGCAAAGTTCATAGGCCTCAAGCCTTATGCTAACTTGCTGAAGCTAATGTCTTACAGGATATGGGCCTGTAGGTTTCTTGCATTACTGCTGAATATAATGAAAAACAGAATATAATAAAGGCAAGCTAGCCCACTGGCCTACAGGAGTTATTTTTTGTTTTCCCTTTTAACTTGCTGTCCTAAAAAACTGGCAAGGAGCTAGAATATAAAGGTGAATTTGTGAAATGTTTAGTGGTCATGAGAGTGAGACATCATTCATATCACTCTTGTTTGTAGACAAGAACCATGCAAACATCCCAACATGGTCAGGGCAATTCACCTTAAGTCAGAGCTGCTTCTTGCTAAAGACCACAATGGGGAAAGAACAAGCCACAAGTGCTTTGCATATCAACCTGTAATTAAATTAAATGTTTTTCCACTTGGATGCCACAAAAAGCATTAGACATAGTCACTTGAAGAGTTTTATACAGTTCTCTCTCCCCAGATGAAAGAAGTCACTGGACTAGGTCCATAACGTGGATTTAAGTTCTGTGTTGCAATGCATAACTTTAGGTGCCCTGCTGCCTAACACAATGCACAGCCCTGAGCTAGGCGCCCAGGATCTGTACATAATGCATGGGGAAATTTAGATGCCTAAGAATGTGATCCACAAAAGTCAACAAGCTGAGCAGGCAGCTGCCTGAGCTAGCCAGTAGGAAATGCTGAAGGATGGGGTCTAAGCTCAGCCCCTCAAGGGGACTTAGATGCCTATCTCTGCTCAGAATTCACCTTCTCCTGCAGTTATGTGCCTAATCCCTTTCTCTCAAAAAAGGAGGACAGTGCCCCTCCCGCCATGACCTTTAGCATAGGGGTTAGAGCACTTATACAGAGTGAGAGATATCCAGTAGCCCCTCTGCTTGATTTGGAGCAGGGATTCAAACCCATGTCACCCACCTCTCAGAAGCATGCCCTAACCACCGGCTATGGGCTATTGCAGTGTATATAAGGGTGACATGGGCTTTCAATTTCTCCCGTTGAAGATGTCCCATTTTGTATCAATAATTAAATATTCATTGGACCAGGGAACAAAACAAATACTTTGCCTCAGTCTTTAATGATGCTAATGAGGAGCTTAGGGATAATGGTAGGATGACAAATGGGAATGAGGATATGGAGGTAGATATTACCACATCCAAGTTTGGCTTCTAACTCAAACAGCTTAATGGGATTAAATCAGGGGGCCCAGATAATCTTCATCCAAGAATATTAAAGGAACTGGCACATGAAATTGCAAGCCTATTAGCAAGAATTTTTAATGACTCTGTAAACTCAGGGGTTGTACCGTATGACTGGAGAATTGCTAACTTAGTTCCTATCTTTAAGAAAGGGGGGGAAAAGTGATCCGGGTAACTACAAGCCTGTTAGTTTGACATCTGTAGTATGCAAGGTCTTGGAAAAAAATTTGAAGGAGAAAGTAGTTAAGGACATTGAGGTCAATGGTAATTGGGACAAATTACAATATGGTTTTACAAAAGGTAGATCATGCCAAACCAACCTGATCTCCTTCTTTGAGAAGGTAACATGTTTTTAGACAAAGGAAACGCAGTGGATCTAATTTACCTCAATTTCAGTAAGGCATTCGATATGGTTTCACATGGGGAATTATTAACTAAATTGGAAAAGATGGGGATCAATATGAAAATTGAAAGGTGGATAAGGAACTGGTTAAAGGGGATAATACAACGGATCATACTGAAAGGTGAACTGTCAGGCTGGAGGGAGGTTACTAGTGGAGTTCCTCGGGGATCGGTTTTGGGACCAATCTTATTTAATCTTTTTATTACTGACCTTGGCACAAAAAGTGGGAATGTGTTAAGAAAGTTTGTGGATGACACAAAGCTGGGAGGTATTGCCAATACAGAGAAGGACTGGGATATCATACAGGAAGATCTGGATGACCTCGTAAACTGGAGTAATACTAATAGGATGAAATTTAATAGTGAAAAGTGCAAGGTCATGCATTTAGGGATTAATAACAAGAATTTTTGTTATAAACTGGGGACACATCAGTTGGAAGTAACAGAGGAGGAGAAGGACCTCGGAGTATTAGTTGATCACAGGATGACTATGAGCCGCCAATGTGATATGGCCGTGAAAAAAGCTAATGCAGTCTTGGGATGCATCAGGTGAGGTATTTCCAGTAGAGATAAGGCGTTGTTAGTATCATTATACAAGGCACTGGTGAGACCTCATCTGGAATACTGTGTGCAGTTCTGGTCTTCCATGTTTAAGAAGGATGAATTCAAACTGGAACAGGTACAGAGAAGGGCTACTAGGATGATCTGAGGAATGGAAAACCTATCTTATGAAAGGAGACTCAAAGAGCTTGGCTTGTTTAGCCTAACCAAAAGAAGGCTGAGGGGAGATATGATTGCTCTCTACAAATATATCAGAGGAATAAATACCAGGGAGGGAGAGGAATTTTTTAAGCTCAGTAACAATGTGGACACAAGAACAAATGGATATAAACTGGCCATCAGGAAGTTTAGACTTGAAATTAGATGAAGGTTTCTAAACATCAGAGAAGTGAAGTTCTGGAAGAGCCTTCCAAGGGGAGTAATGGGGGCAAAAGACATATCTGTCTTCAAGACTAAGCTTGATAAGCTTATGGAGGGGATGGTATAATGAGATTGGTCTTTGACTATTAGCAGTAAATATGCCCAATGGCTTGTGATAGGATGTTAAATGGGGTGGGATCTGAGTTACTACAGAGAATTCTTTCCTGGGTGTCTGGCTGGTGAGTCTTGCCCACATGCTCAGGGGTTAGCTGATTGCCATATTTGGGGTCAGGAAGGAATTTTCCTCCAGGGCAGATTGGCAGAGGCCCTGGGGGTTTTTCGCCTTCCTCTGCAGCGTGGGGCACGGGTCACTTGCTGGAAGACTCTCGGCACCTTGAAGTCTTTAAACCATGATTTGAGGACTTCAATGGCTCAGACACAGGTTTGATACAGGAGTGGGTGGGTGAGATTCTGTAGCCTATGTTGTGCAGGAGGTCAGACTAGATGATCATAATGATCCGTTCTGACCTTAAAGTCTATGATTCTAACTGCATGTGGGTTTCCCATATTCTGGGTGAGTGCTCTAACCACTTGAATAAAGGTTATAAGAGTGGCAGCACCATCACCCCCCCCCCCCTTTGTGCAGTTCCTAATTCATAAGGCAGGCCCTGAGACCCCCTGCTGGATTGGGCCCTGCAGCCCAATACATGGGAGAAGACCAGGGCTTAGATACCAGGACTGAGGTGGCTGTGCACATGCCAAGCAGTAGATTTTTAGGCATCTAAGGGAATTTTGCAGCAGAAATGTAGGTGCCTAGGTTTTAGGTGCCTACAGGGTTAGGTGGCAGTTGAGCAGGGGTTTTAAAAATCTAAATTTTGTATTTAGGCACAAAAGGGTCAGTTAGGTGCATAAATCCCTTTGTGGATCTAGCCCTTTGTGCTAGAATTCCATACTTGTCACAACACTCTTATTCAGACCAGCAAAGCAGGATTGCTTTTGTCTACCAGGATGGGAGACCTACTCAAGCCACATAGCGGAACAACATCTTACAACCCTGTTAGTCTTGTAAAGAAATGGACATGTTACACACCAGTGATTTCCAGTACAAATAATGAGTTTGTTAATTATGAGAGAGCTGAGTGTTTGGTTTTCATAAATAAAAGGCCTGCCATCGAAAACACTAATGTTAATTGATTTAGAGCAAAAAAAATAAAAAATATAATTACTACAATATATCATTTTGTAATGTCATCTCCTGAATTTAACAATAGCATGATTTCCAAGTCACTGGTAAGCTTAGGCGTGACTTCATGAAATCCACTTTATGATTTGAAGTATAAATCATTTACAATGCCAATTTTTTTTCCCCTTTAGTGATAAAATTCTGCATGCTGTGATTGATCTCTCACTCATGCTGGTAACATTTTTCACATCAACCGAGAAAAATGTATATCCAATATAACCATATTTCAGTAATTTAGATCTTCCCCTTAGTCATTGAAATCTGCTTTTCACTTGAGCACTGTTAAAGTTTTATTGAGTTAAAACTTGAAAGATTACATTTTTATTTAATTTCTAAACTTGAAGAACCCACAGGTATCTCAAGAATAATGTTTCCTTAAAAATGCAGAGAGGACAAATCAAGTGGCTGGAGAACAGCATTGCAAACTACAACGAGGGGATCTAGGTCTGGGAATGGCCTGAAATAATTCAGATTATGTTTAAAAGAATATTTTTTTAAACAGAAATGAAGATTTTAAGGCATCTACATGCCCATGGAGAATCCAAATTCTTGCAATCAGAGGTCTCTCAGAACCCATGAGTCCTATAACTTCTTTAGGTGGTAGTGTTGTAGGAATAGGAGGATACTACAGGCCTATCTGTAGTACATCATTTGCTTTGCCTAGAATCAGCTGGAATGGTGACCAGAACACCTAGAGAGAACATTTACAATAAAATTAAGAAATATTCCTCTCTCCTCCCATCACTGCTCTCAGAGCCAGATCCCTTCAAGTTGAAGACAACGGAAGTTTTGCTGTTAACTTAAATGGGAGCAGCATTGAGCCATTAGATACCCTCTTATTTCTGATTCCCCATACCGGTTTTCATCTGCTGTAATAGTAAATACTAAAAAATAATTTACCCTAGCCATGCATTATTGGGTCATTAATGAGAGTGGCCAATGCCTACACAAAAGTGTGTGTCATTAGGTTATCACCCTGCCAGCAGCACTTACCATTAGGGTTTGCACTGAGATAATCTGAAGCTGAATATAGCTAGTCCAGTCAACTTCAATTGATATCTGATTAAATTAAAGATGAGGATAGAGGTAAAAGTCACATATAATGAATATCTAGACCACAAATATCTACGATTATGATCTTCTCTACAACTTCTAACCTGATATCCACAACTTGCTCCCGTGATGAGGGATTATTTCTTTTAAACTAACATTATGTGCAAAGCTAGTGTATAAAGGAGAAAACACATTCATATTCTTGTTACCTCATCTTCCTTCTCACCAATCCCCATCACATGCTTGTTTCATCTACTTATAGCTTGCTATTAACCAAGATTTAAATTCCTTGAGGCAAGGACTGATTTTTACTACATGTTTATACGGATCCTAGTAAGCAGAGCCTGAAACCGGATTGGTATCTTTGGCATTATTGTAATACAAATAATGTATTATAACAACCCCCAACTGCAATTTTGTGTCTTATTACTTCTTGCTCTTCTGTTAACTCTAAATTTAACATTCCTCAAAAGGAAGATAATATCATCCAAGGGTAATTCAGTAAACCAAATGCTTTAATTGTAAATAGGAGAACAGGTTAATTCATAGCAATGTTTGCAGGTTACATACAAGAAAACCATAAGTGCAGATTGTTTACATAATTACCAGCTATTACTGAATATTTCATTTCGATAAATTCTTGAATAAGAGTAGACTGTCTGAAGATAACCGTACTATAGCAGAGTGGCCCAGGATAGAGATATAAGGGAAGTTAATAACTGCCACTCATATTGCTGAAATAATGTACTCATTCACCTTACTTCCATGGTGAACCTTGCTTATCTATAGACATCACCTCTCAAAGAGGGATGCCATGAGTCAGTGTGGTAAATCTTGACTGGCAGACTCAGTGCAATGAGGGTTGCAGTCACTTATCTGCTCTAACGTTGGGAGGGCAGATATTATGTTCAGAGATACTCAGCTCCGCATACAAAAGCCACACTGAAATTAATGGAAGAAAAGTGCAGTGCATGTCAATGGGCTCTGGTTCAGGCATGTACTCACAATGGCTCTAGCCTTATGGCCAAAGAAACCTTCTATACTATTACTAGTAGCAAGGAAAGTATAAGTGCACAAACAGATTAGTAAAGACCCATCCTTTGACAGCATGGTATATTCTTTTGTCACCAATGATACAAAGATTTTTCAGAAGAAATAAGTGGAGCTAAGTTTAAATGAATGGAAAAGGGGCTTAAATCAGAGAAAAACTGTACATTCTTGTTCATTTGCATTTAATGGTAGACATTTTATTCAATAGCGAATACAAAGAGTTCTATGTAAGTGGTGCATACACGTTGTAATGAATCCCTTGTAGAATCTAACCCCAACCAATGTAAGTTAACTAAATATGTACCAGAGAGACTTCCTACCATCCCATATTTTATAGATTAGCCATTATCAATAGTTGGAATGATACAGAAGCTTGCAATTTCCTCATTTTATGTATAGCAGGAAAGTTAATACAGAAAAATAAACTTGCTTTATTTCCAAATGTAACCACCCTAAACAACTATTACACGAGACCCGCCACACACGGCACATTTCCCTAAAACTTCTACAACAGAAATCAGCCTGCTCAAATCCACACATCTGGTGGGCTTCCTATGCTTGTCAATATTTCATGTCCCAGAGTACAAGACTATCCTATTACTTACAAGCCAAATACCTATATTCCTGCCACAGCTAGGATGTTGCCAACAAATGCTTTCAATCTGAAAAAAAATGCAGTGGTAGGATTGTAAACGTTGCACAAGAAGAAATAAAATAAAAACGTAGGCCTGGTCTACACTAGCCTGTTATTTCGGAATTAGCCGAGTTATTTCGAAAAAAAAAAGATTCCGTCCACATGACACAACGTTTTTTTTTCGATTTAAAGGGCTCTTTGATTTCTGTATTCCACCTCGGCAAGTGGAGTAGTGCTTAAATCGAGATCGCAATCCCGGGTTAAAGGTATTGTGGATGCAATTCGACATTATTGGCCTCCGGGAGCTGTCCCAGGATGCTCCCTTGTGACCGCTCTGGTCAACGCAATCAACTCCAATGAACTAGCCAGGTGGGCAGGAAAAGCCCTGGGAACTTTTGAATTTAATTTCCTGTTTGGTCACCAGCAGCACAGGTGACCATCAGGACAGTCCACCATCACAGGCAACCATGCAGAGTCCACCATCACAGGAGATCACGCAGTCCCGGATTCGCAGACGAGCTCCAGCATGGTCCAAACGGGAGGTAATGGATCTCATCGCATGCTGGGGAGACGAGTCTATTATGGCAGAACTACATTCCAAAAAAAGGAATGCAAATAACTACGCTAAAGTCTCCAGGGCCATGATGGAAAGAGGCTACTCCAGGGACACAGACCAGTGTCGTACAAAAATCAAGGAGCTCAGGCACGCATACCAAAAAGCCAGGGAGGCAAACGGGTGCTCTGGGTCACAGCCCCATACATTCCGCTTTTACTGTGAGCTCCATGCAATTATGGGGGGTGATGCCACCACTACCCCACCACTGTCCGTGGACACCTGCAAGGGGGGAGTTGCACGGAGCGAGGAGGCAGAGACATTGGAGGAGGAGGAGGAGGACAGTGCACACGTGGCAAGTGGGGAATCCGTTTTCCCCCCTAGCCAGGAACTAATCTTAACGCTGGATCCAATAGCCTCCCCTCACTCCCAAGGCGGGCTCCTGTTCCATGACCCTGGAGAAGGTACTTCTGGTGAGTGAGAGCCTGATCGGAGCCATGCGGTTGGGGGGGGGGGGGGGGGAACCCAGCCGCACTTAGAGTAAATGGCTCAGCTCATCCCTGCTCTGAGTCTGATTGGAGCCACGCGGTGGGGGGGGGTGTTGTTGTGTGCAGTGATCATCCCAGAGAGCCCGTAGGCCCTCCTTTTATATGGCAAACCCACCAGGCATTGCTTGCTGTGGGAAAGGGGGCCCAGCCGTTTGAAAGCATTGAAATGAATGTAGAAGAAGCAGAACCCTGCGTGCCCCTAGGGGCTGCCTGCAAGATGAATTCTGTTGCCCGGCCGTGTGTGATGGCTTACTCATACCAAAGTGCCCCCTTTGTTCTCTGCAATGTATTTTTTAAAATACTACCCTCCCTTTTTCTCCTCCCGCAGGTGCAAATGTTTCAACGCGGCCCCTATCTACTCCATCCCAGAGGCTGGTCCAGATTAGAAGGCGGAAAAAACTAACTTGGGACGACATGTTCGCCGAGCTCATGCAGTCCTCCCTCACTGATAGGGCCCAGCTGAATGCATGGAGTCAAACAATTGCGGAGTCCCGTAAAGCATTACAGGAACACGAAGAGAGGAGGTAGGCGCGTGATGAGAGCAGGCAGGACGCTATGGTCAAGCTCATGGGGGAGCAAACTGACATGCTCCGCTGTATGGTGGATCTAATGTGGGAAAGGCAGCAAGACCACAGACTTCCGCTGCAGCCCCTGTATAATCAAACTCCCTCCTCCCCAAGTTCCATAGCCTCCTCACCCGGACGCCCAAGAACACGAGGGGGGAGGCTACAGGGACCCACACACTCAACAGAGGATTGCCCAAGCACCAGAAAGCTGAAATATGCAAACTTTTGATTTGCTTTCTGGACTTTCCTTCCCTCCTCCTCCACCACCCCCCTAACCCAACCCTCCCCGCCACCAGTCTACCTTCTAATTTCTCTCAATGCATTGTGCATCAAATAATAAAGAACAGTTTTTAAACAATTTTGACTTTATTTCCTTTCTTATATATATATATAGGGTGCGGGTATCTTCAAGAGAAACAAACACAACTGTCACACCATAGCCTGGCCTGTCACGAAACTGGCTTTCAAAGCTTCTCTGATGCACAGCGTGCCCTGCTCCGCTCTTCTAATCGCCCAATTTTCTGACTGTGCAAAATTGGCAGCCAGGCGAGTTGCCTCAACCTCCCACCCCACCATAAAAGTCTCCCCCTTACTCTCACAGATATTGTGGAGCACACAACAAGCAGCAATTGCAATTGGAATATTGGTTGTGCTGAGATCTAACCGAGTCAGTAAACTGTGCCAGCGCCCTTTCAAATGTCCAAAAGCACACTCCACCACCATTCTGCACTTGCTCAGCCTATAGTTGAACTGCTCCTTACTACTCTCCAGGGTGCCTGTGTACGGCTTCATGAGCCATGGCATTAAGGGGTAGGCTGGGTCCTCGAGGAGAACTATAGGCATTTCAACACCCCCAACAGTAATTTTCTGGTCTGGGAAGTAAGTCCCTTCCTGCAGCTGTTCAAACAGACCAGAGTTCCTGAAGATGCGAGCGTCATGCACCTTTCCCGGCCAGCCCACGTTGATGTCGGTGAAACGTCCCTTGTGATCCACCAGTGCTTGCAGCACCATGAAAAAGTACCCCTTGCGGTTTATGCACTGGCCGCCACGGTGTGCCAGGGCCAAGATGGGGATATGTGTTCCGTCTATCACCCCGCCGCAGTTAGGGAACCCCAGCGCATTGAAGCCATCCACAGCGGTCTGCACATTTCCCAAAGTCACTACCCTTGATAGCAGCTGGTCAATGATTGTGTTGGCTACTTGCAGCACAGCAGCCCCTACAGTAGATTTGCCCACTCCAAACTGATTCCCGACTGACCGGTAGCTGTCGGGCGTTGCAAGCTTCCACAGTGCTATGGCCACTCGCATCTCAACGGTGAGGGCTGCTCTCATTTTGGTGTCTTTGTGCTTCAGGGCAGGGGACAGCAAGTCACAAAGTTCCATGAAAGAGGCCCTACGCATACGAAAGTTTCACAGCCACTGGGAATCATCCCAGACCTGCAACACTATGCAAACCCACCAGTCTGTGCTTGTTTCCTGGGCCCCAAATCGGCATTCCACAGCATGAACCTGGCCCAATGCCACCATGATCTCCCAATCACCACATGCCGTGCATCTGGGAACGTCTGTGTCCATGTCCTCATCAGTATAGTAATCACACTGTCGTCACTTCCTCGCCCGGTTTTGCAGGTACTGAACATACTGCTGGATAATGCATGCGGTATTTACAATGGTCAAAACTGCAGCAGAGATCTGAGCAGGCTCCATGTTTGCCGCGCAATGGCGCCTGCACAGGTAATCCTTGCAAAAGGGCACGAAATGAACTGTTCGGTTCAAGATGGCCAATAAAAGGCGGTAAATGGTTGTCTTCTGTAGCTTCCACGGGAGCCCAGGACCGACAACATGGAAAAAGCGGCGGAAGCTGTGTGGCTCTGTTCACGGTGGCCAAGGACATTTGAAGTGGATTCAACATACCAGGAGACAGGCGGTACACCGTGCTGCACCGTCTGCTGGCAGCATGGCATCTGCTGTAGCTTTCACACAGGAAGGAGCGAGTGACGGCATACACCCAGAAAAACCCGCAAGAATGTTTTTGCCCCATCATGCACTGGGAGCTTAACCCAAAATTCCAATGGGTGGCAGAGACTGCGGGAACTGTGGGATAGCTACCACAGTGCACCGCTCCGACATTCAATGCTAGCCTCTGTACTGTGGACGCACTCCATCCAATTCACGCGCTTTAGTGGGGACACATAACATCGAATGTAAGAACTCGATTCTGGAAATTTAAATAAAATAACTTCGAATTAATTTCATACTGTAGACGTACCCTTAGTCATATTAGATAGTCAACTCTCCATAGTCAAGTTAGTGTTAATGTATGCATTTTATATAAATACTGTACTTCGGGTACTGTCAATGGATTTTAATAAAATTCTTGCCCTCTTTTCAGAAGATAGAGATCTGTCCCTCACAAAGTTGCAATATATAAAGTGGGCCTGATTCACCAGTTACACCAATTTTACACCATTTAACTCCTTTGCTTTCTCTGTAGTTACAGGTGTAAAACTAGTGTAACAGTGGTGAATCAGACCTAATATATAGTTTATTTTAGGCCCAGTTCTGCACTCCATTGCACCTTGTATAGTCATTCTCACCTCAGGAAAGTGAAAAGAAATGAAAAACCCAACTCAGTCAGAAATAACCCACTTTGCCCTCAACTTTCCATAATTGTTAGTGACTACATCACTGGTGGGGGGGGGGGGGGGGGATGTCAGAATTGTTCTGACTTTTTTCAAAATTATATGGACACATTTTTCCAATTTTCAAGACATTCTAAGCTACATAAGATGCAAGGCACTGAAGAATCAAACACATTTTATGTATTATGTGTACATACTTTTAGTTACCTGAGTAGTTCCACTGAGGTTAATGGGGCTGCTCACATGCTTAAAAGTTAGGCATGTGCTTAGATACTTTGCTGATTCAAGGCCCTTGTTACCCAGTACAGTATAGCTGCAGTATTGACGTTTTTTTTTCCTTCAAAAGAAAACCGATCCCTTTGGGATTTGGACATGATAGGAACCAAGGAGTGTTCTTTCCTTTGTTTGGTAGTGAAAATAGTGCATATTTTCCCAAATAGCCTTAGCTAAGAAACTAGCCTTAACTAATCTATCGTGCCTTGATATATTTCAGTTCATATGGGATATCAGCTGCTAGAGACAGGTTCCCAATATGGGACTATACCATATTTAAATGCTCCCTGTAAATTAAAGCGTATGGACTGTGGCTTGACTGTCTGAATGATTAACTATTACAGTTACCAAAGACAACTAAACTCTTAATATAACTTTTTTTTAGCCAAATTCCTAGCTAGTACACCTGAACAGATATATGTGGGGTATGAATACTACAGAGCAGCTCCAGGGAGGCTCCAGTCTAGTGGCTGGAGTAGCCTCTTTATCCCTTGGTGTGGCCCCTACTACAGGAAGGATTGGAAGATCCATATCATACTTCTTTATGCCTTTCCATGGTCTACCCTCACCCATCACCTGTAAAGAGGAGTCAGGGTTCTGTGCTGTGTAGGAGTTGCACATCCTTTGCGTGGGGCCCCAAAACAGCAACTCCACCTTCTCTGCAAAGCTAAGCCTTCCACTGCTTAAGAGGAAGGGGCAGGATTTATTCCATAGTGAATCAGAATTATAATACTTACTCATCTTTGTAAAAGTACTTTGAGAGCTACTATATTGTACACAATATGCATCAACTCCTTTCTACATGTGGTAGAGAGAGTTTAAGTGCTTTGCCCAAGATCATACAGAGAATCAGATGCAGACCTGGACACTGAATCTAGGTCTCCCCCTTTCCAGGCCTCAGAGATGAACAGTTACAGCTAAGAACACAGATTCTGTACAGTATGTAAAATGGTTTATAAATGTATATTGTGTCATGATACAAACATTAATTAATACTTCTCAGCTATTGATTACATATGTATAGCATAATACATTTCTAAATAACTAATGTTTATCTAATGGAAGATGTTATATGTTAAATATATCTTAAATGTACATTAAGCTTCCCAAAGATACAACTGCAGCAGACTCAAAGAGACTCTGAATCAGGGGATGAGAACAGGAAGAGTAGATGCTGCACTCAGCTTGAGGAAGAGATTTCATCAAATAGACAATTTGAGCAATAATTGTGGGGATCCTCTTTAATCTCCTAGCTAGTTGCAGAAATGTAATATATATATGTGCCAGACATCTATATTTGCCTGGAAGTTTGCTCAATGGTCCCAAAAGGCCATGTGACATACAGGTTCAATACAGTACTTTGCTTTATGAAGAGAGGGATTGGGACCCAATATTTGAGTGAACTAATAGTCCAGTTAAGTGTTTCCTCCTAACGTCTCTCCTTTAATCTTTTTTAATGATTAATTTCAAGTCATAGTCAAGCAACAGTATTAAAATATTTGATATCTATGCAATTAACTCCTCATTTCATTCTTTTGGTCACTGAAGCTGCTGACTTCTGCAGAACATGAAAGTTGGTATCTATTTTTTTTTCAAAATGTCTTTCATAGGCAGTATTGATTAATGACACTGGTGATCAGATTAAGAAATTATGTAGAAATTATCCATTGCAGTGGATGCAGTAGCAATGGATATCTGTTAGTGTTTCCATTTTACATATGTCATCCTATTTTAAGCATCTCCCCACTATTAGTGTTGGTGAATAGGATGCACCCTAGATTTCCCTCTGAGATGATTCATATTTTAATGGTCAACTTGTCGATGTGGAACTGCCCAGGGTAATTTCTGGCTCAGCGCACAAAACCAGCAATAATCTCCATCTGGTTTTGGTGCTGGATTGGGTATCTGAGTGGATGAGGATTAGACTTTTGTTATGGTCACACCTTACCTCTTCTGATTTGAGGCCACAGATCATCTTTTCTCCAATCAGGGCAAGGGGTCTATCTGAAACCCAACCAATTCAATCAGTTCAGCTGATGACCACTGACTGAATATTAGAGTTCCCCTCTACCCATTATGATAGCCTTAAAGCACTCCCTCACTTTGGACCCCCTTCACAAGAGACCAAGATATACAGAAGATCTGTAACAAGGGACCAGTTTTAAGAGCTGTGTTCTGAGTTTGGCCAATTGTGGTATACATAATTAATGAAATCCCTTATCATAGCTTAGTTGGTAGCAAAGAGGTTTTTCTTGTTGATCAGCATCCACAAGGCCCTGAGAAGTGGAACTGTAGGGAAGAGGCAGCTTGATGAAGCCACATTGTCTTTATTTGGAGAGAGAGTCAAATATTCCTTGCTGCAAGGATTCTTCCATCAATTTAGCTGGCAAGATCAGATTTAGAATCAGGGGGATTAGGGGTTTTGGTAGAAGCATGTCAAAAGGCAACAAATAAGAGATCATCTCTTCTAGAGATCCAGTCAGATTTGGCTAGAGAATGGAGACCAATTGTAGCAGAAGTCCAGAGAGTGAGAGAGCAAGCCTTGGAGACTAGAATGACAGTTCTCTTATTTCTGTATTTAAGATTCGTATCTCTTAAAATGTAAGAACATGGAGGCAACAGAGCGTGATGGCAATGAGCTCTGCCCTGATCTTTCAATATCATTTTCTACACAAGTTTATTTGCTAGTCTGAGGCTGGCATTTCAAATCATAATACTCACTGTAGTGCCATAGAAGGAAAAAGATAATAGACAGATGCGCTAAATTAGAGTTTCTGATACGTCTGAATTAGTCTTGTTAAGAGTAATATAAGAGCATAACAAAACCTGGGGATATTTTTCTTTGAACTTTTTCTCCTCAGAAAGATAGAGGAAAGACCAAATGACAGACTTCTGAGAGAGAGAGAACTAAAATAACAGCAAATACATTGTTCGTATAAGGAAACCTTTATCTTATTTTACCTTACCTTTCTATAGAGACTTAGTTATTTTATTGAATGCACTTTCCAGTTTGCTTGTTGAAACAAGCAGAAATCAGAGATTCAGGTAACCATCCAAACTTTCACATGCTTTGCTGATGGACTGGGAATGGTCCACAAGGGGTATTACTTTACCAGTATCACTGGTAAGTATTGGTAAATATCAGTAAGATAAGACAGTATTGCTGTCTAGAGAAGATTGATTTTTGGATTGTTGCTGGAACACAATAAATGCCTCATGAACCTATAAATACAATTTCAAACATGCTGTGATAAAGTAAATAGACTTCATAATTACCATGCAAGTTTAACTGTGAAATCTCATTAGAATACTATTTTGTTCCATTAAGTAAACTGAGCACAGTGGAATCACCATGAGACTTCGTGGCAAATCACAAGTCTGCATGATCATTTGCATGCTGAGTATTTATTTGTGTTAAGCCATTGGAAATGGGCTAAAACTAAGTTTACATGGGTGTGCCATATTATGGCTATTTCATTATGTGGACACACTGGACTGAGTCAGCTGGAATTCCTCCTGGGGCTCTCTCTGCAGCATGACTCCTCCACACCTGGGTGATTTGTATCTTAAAACCCACTAATAATCTAACCCAGAAAATCGAGGATTAACAAATTTACATTACAATGTATTTTTAAATGTTGCTGCACTATTGGATATTCTAATGTTGCATTTCCACTAAGTATAGGCAAATGAAAAAAAAAAAAGACATTACTGCCTTCTTAAATTTAGAAATTAAGCATACAAGCAGGCAAATACAGAAGTTACAGTTGAATGCAACAACATTAAATTACTGTCGAAGTTGTATCTAATACTTTTAAAAGTACTTTTTCAATCTTAACTATTTTATTCAGGTTTACCAACAGAGTAACAAGCATGTAGCTGTGTGATCTCTGCCTAGGAAAGTAGAGACTCAGTGCTGTAATAAGCCACCAAATATTGAAAAATTCTGATGGCCAACATTGCTCTTTAAGCTCTACAAAGAATACAAACTGAATTACATTATTTTCCATAGTAATATTTGTAGAATCTTAAAAGAGCAACTATTCCCAAAAGCAATTTGGTCTCTGTTTTTAATATTAGATACACAACATGTTTAGACCATTCAAATATATTTATAAGCTTTACCTATGGAGCCTCCATAATTATACTAGTCAGCATTTTTATAGACATTTGCATTTTCAGAGCTCTTACACACACTAGTTACCTATATAAGCTACCTCTCATGGGAGTTGCTAAGTATTATCATCTCCATATTAGAAATGGGAAAAAGTAGGCAGAGATGTTAGGCAACTTGCAGCAGGCTACAAAGGGAATAGGTGTTAGAGCCAGGTTTAGAGTTTAAGAATTCCTGGTGCTCAGCCTGAGTCTTAACTGCCTGCCTACTTCTCACTCATCAACTTATCGTATCAGCTCTGTGAGCCATAAACATCTGCTTGTAAACTGATGGCATTTGTATACAATTCCCTAAGTATGTTTTTCTATAAATGCCTGATACCTTTATAGTACTACTATACTAGGAAGAATTATATTACAGTTTCTAAAGTTAAAGTGTTTGAGTATTCTTATATGGAGCATCTCAATTTAACTTCTGTATGTTTACATTATTTAATTTTATTATTCTCAAGGTCATTAATGAATTACAATTATAAATCACATAAGGCAAGGCAGTTATGACTCACTGACCCACTATAGAGTAAAGAAGTTTTATTCGGTATTCTTCTTCTTGGTAGTCCATCGAATCCGATGATGACAAATCTGTGCAGATCATCAGTTGTTGGTCTCATGGTGTGCCCTCTGGTGACTGTACAAGCCAATTCTTGAGGTGCACATTTTGCTGCAGATGGTGCATGGGAAGTTTGCGGTCAGTGGATTGTGCGCTGCTGATGCTCTGTGACGTCATTTGCGTGCCTCTTGTAGACGCCGGCAGCGGTCTTCCTCAAAGGCGATGCAGGTATTTCTGACTGTTGCACGCCACTGTGTTCTGTCGCTGGCAGCGTCCTCAAGGTCCCTAGGTTTGATACTGCTGTACTGCAGATTGGCTTTGATGGTGTCCTTGTAACGTTTCCGTGGATGACCTATATGCCGGATGCCCTGGGAGAGCTCATCATACAGAAGCTGGCGGGGGATTCTGTTGGCATCCATGCAGCTGACATGACCGGTCCAACGTAGCTGTGACTTCATGATCATCATTTCAATGCTTGTCATCTGGGCTGTCTCGAGGACCTCGAGATTGGGCACTTTGTCTTGCCAGCGGATCTTCATGATGTTGCGGAGGCAGCGCATGTGAAATGCTTTGAGCTGCTTGATGTGACGCCTATATAGTGTCCATGTTTCGCACCTGTACAAAAGAGATGAAAGAACAACAGCTCTGTACACAAGCAGTTTTGTTGACATCCAGATGTTGTGGTGATTTAAAACTTTGACACGCAGACAGCCAAGTGCCTGGCTTGCTTTGGATATTCGTGCATTGATCTCATTATCCAGTGATCCATCACTGGATATGACACTACCCAGATATTTAAAGTTCTCCACTACTTTCAGCTGAGTGCCGTCGATGGAGATACTCGGGACAGAAGCATTTGATCCAGGTGCAGGTTGATGGAGAACTTCTGTCTTTCCGAGGCTGATAGTTAGTCCAAAAAGTTGCGAGGCCTCAGCAAACTTGTTGACAATGTGCTGAAGATCATTTTCAGTGTGAGCCATGGGGGCACAGTCGTCAGCAAAGAGTGCCTCAAGAAGGAGTTTCTGCATTGTCTTAGTCTTTGCATTCAGGCGACGGAGGTCAAAAAGTGAACCATCGTGCCGGTATTTCAAGTATATACCTCGGTCCAGATCTTTCAGTGCATGGTTAAGGACACATGCAAAGAACAGGTTAAATAGGACAGAAGCGAGAACACATCCTTGTTTCACGCCGTTGGTGATATTAAAGGGGGCTGATGTGGCTCCATCAGACAATACTTTGCCTGTCATGCTGTCATGAAAAAGGCGTATAATCTGGACACATTTTCTTGGGCAGCAAAGTCGTGTTAGAATGGTCCAAAGGGCTTCCCTGTTGACGGTATCAAACGCCTTTGTCAGATCTATGAAGACAGCATACACGTGCATGTTCTGTTCAATGCACTTCTCTTGTATTTGTCTGACAGCAAACACCATGTCGACTGTGCTCCGGCCAGGTTGAAAACCACATTGACTTTCAGGTAGATTTGCCTCGGAAATACTGGCTATTAGGCGGTTCAAGATGATGCGGGCAATGATCTTCCCTCCAACAGAGAGGAGGGATATGCCTCTATAGTTTCCACATTCTGCTTTGCTGCCTTTGTTCTTGAAAAGAGAGGCAGCAAAGCAGATGCTACAATAGTAGCATCGCGAAGGTCCTGTGGTATGTTTTCATCCTCCCAGATGTTGATGATCACGCTGTGGAACGCTGCTAGTGCTGCTGGACCTGCTGCTTTATATCTCTCTGCTGGTATCCCATCTTTTCCAGGAGCTTTCCCTGAACTCATCTGGCTAACAGCTTTCTTAATCTCATCTATAGTGGGCGGAAAGTCAAGATCTGTCAGAGCAGGTTGTTGTGGAATTTCATTAAGGACATTATTATTCACGGTTGATGGTCTATTGAGAAGGTTGCTAAAGTGTTCTCGCCATCTTTCGTTGATGCCTTCATCTTTAATCAGCATTGTGTTGTCTAATGAGAGCAATGGGGTGGTCCTTGGTTTAGAAGGTCCATAGACAGTCTTAATAGCACTAAAGAACATTTTAAAGTTGTGGATCTCAGCATAGTGCTCAATTTCTTTGGCTTTGCTCTCCCACCAGTTGTCTTGTATCTGATGGAGGTCTTTCTGTGTTTTGCTCTGAAGGTACTTGAAATGCTCCTGTTTAGAGACTGAGGAGGGGTCATTCTGCCATTCGATAAAGGCTTTTCTCTTTACTTCCAATGCTGAGCATATTTCTTCTTGGTTCTCATCAAACCAATCCTGATGTGTTCTTTTCTTTGGTCCAAGAGATGTTATTGCTGTGTCAGTCACTCTCTGCTTGAACTGGTCCCACTTTTCGGTTACAGTACCGATCAGTTGTCCATGGGATGTCAGTTTGTCATCAAGACTCTTCTGGAATTTGTTGAAAGATTGAGCATCCTTCAGTTTGGCTATATTGAAAGCAGGTCGCACATGCTTAGGGTGTTTGTGCCGAGAAGGAACGATGTTGAGACGTCCTGACTAATCTGTGATCTGTCCAGCACTCTGCGCCTCGCATTACTCTGGTAATCAGTACGTCTCGGATGTCTCGCCTTCTAACAATGGCATAATCTATCAGATGCCACTGTTTGGACCTAGGGTGCATCCACGTCATTTTGTATTTGTCCGCTTGTCGGAACAGAGTGTTGGTAATGGTCAGGTCATTTTCAGGTCAATGGTCAGGTCATTTTCAGAACAAAGACTCAAAAGAAGTAGTCCATTACTGTTCATTTTGCCTACACCATGTGGCCCGATTACTCCTTTCCAGTTCTCGCTGTCAGCCCCGACTCGGGCATTGAAATCTCCAAGTAGGAGTAGTTTATCTGTTACAGGTGTGACCTTGATCAGTTTGTTGAGATCTTCATAGAATTGTTCCTTTGAGTTGTCAGAGCATGTTAGAGTGGGTGCATATGCACTGATGATGGTGACATGACGTTTGGCATTTAGTGGGAAGCGTAGCTTCAGCAATCTTTCATTGATACCCACTGGAAGGTCTGGGAGTTGATGCATCAATAAGGTTTTTATTGCCAGACCAACTCGGTGTATTCTGTCCTCTGTCTCAGTCTTACCCTTCCAGAAGAAGGTGTAACCACCTCCTGGTTCACTCAAGAAACCTTCCCCAGGCAATCTTGTTTCACTTAATGCCGCTATATCGATGTTATAACGGACAAGTTCTCGAGCAATGAGGGCTGTCCTTCTCTCAGGTCTTGCAACAGCTTCTCGATCCATGAGTGTACGAACATTCCATACACCAATGGTAAGTTTTCTCAAATATTTCTTTTGGTTTCGGCTGCAGATTGAGTTGAACTGCCAGCCGCGGCTTGCTGGCCAGTTGTTGTAGGGCAGGCAATTTTTAGGCCACCTTTTCTAGGCCCCTCCCTTACTAGGGTGAGCAGTGCTGTCCTGAAGAGGGCTGCTCAGACGCCTGGGATGCTGCCGGGCAGCTCTGCTGCCCCAAGTACAGAGCTGGACGACCACCTATCCACAGGCCACCTGCGTGCAGGATTGGGACTACGACTCCCAATGGTAACCTCCACCTGTCGCTTTGCCCCTCCCCCATCGCCGCAGGACTTGGGTAGTATGATGATGATGATGATGATGATGTTTGATGATTTGCACAGGACCTGTGTGTGAAAGCTTTTGAGTGGTAGAGCCGTTGCACGGGAGCAATCCCACTCTCTCGACCTTAGAAGCCAGACACCAATGGTACGAAAAATCGTCACGACTGGTAACTTCTTTGGTTGCAGTGGATGGCCTTGACGTCTTTCGTGCCTCGTCAAGTCCTTCGCTTTCCACAAAGCGTTGCAGACCCGCCTTCTTGGCCGTTGGATCTTAGTGATCTCTTTCGCCCAATCCGCCGGAGCTGACGTTGCATGCAGGGGAGGCATATCCCAAATTCACTGAGGGTTTGAGTCCCATCAGTTACACTCACCTGGTTTGGCCGGCCTGTCGAAGCAGTTGCCCGGGGTGTGGCCGCTGCGCATGCTGCAGCTACTTGGAGCCACAGTTGAGAGCTGAGTGACAGGTGGGGACCAAAGTGGACGGACTACCCTCAAAGGGTACGACAAGTCCCCCCATCAGAGGTACTACCCCTCCCTGGCCACCCCATACACCCCATTCAGTATTATAGTTGACTTAAATTAGATGACTTAAAATATCAACAGAATTGCCTCAGTATTTAACCAACCATTTTGAGAGGAGATCCTTTCAAACCATCTTAAAAACTTAAACTATGCATCAGTTAGGTTGATTTAAAACTAGGGCTGTCAAGCGATAAAAAAAATTAATCGCAATTAATTGCAATGTTAAATAATAGAATACCATTTATTTAAATATTTTTGGATGTTTTCTACATTTTCAAATATATTGATTTCAATTACAACACAGAATACAAAGTGTACAGTGCTCACTTTATATTTATTTTTATTACAAATATTTGCACTGTAAAAAACAAAAGAAATAGTATTTTTCAATTCACCTCATACAAGTACTATAGTGCAATCTCTTTATCATGAAAGTTGAACTTATAAATGTAGAATTGTGTACAAAAAATAACTGCATTGAAAAATAAAACAATGTAAAGAACTTTAGAACCTACAAATCCACTCAGTCCTACTTCAGCCAATTGCTCAGACAAACAAGTTTGGTTACAATTTGCAGGAGATAATGCTGCCCACGTCTTGTTTACAGTGTCAACTCAAAGTGAGAACAGGCGTTCACATGGCACTGTTGTAGCCAGCATCATAAGATATTTACGTGCCAGATGCACTAAAGATTCTTATATCCCGTCATGCTTCAACCACCATTCCAGAAGACATGCGTCCATGCTGACAGGTTCTGCTCAATAACGATCCAAAGCAGAGCAGACCGACATATGTTCATTTTCATCTGAGTCAGATGCCACCAGCAGAAGGTTGATTTTCTTTTTTGGTGGTTTGGGTTCTGTAGTTTCCGCATCAGAGTGTTGCTCTTTTAAGACATCTGAAAGCATGCTCCACACCTCGTCCCTCTCAGATTTTGGAAGGCACTCCAGAGTCTTAAGCCTTGTGTCGAGTGCTGTATCTATCCTTAGAAATCTCACCTTGGTACCTCCTTTGCGTTTTGTCAAATCTGCTGTGAAAGTGTTCTTAAAATGAACATGTGCTGGGTCATTATCCGAGACTGCTATAACATGAAATCTGGGTAAAACAGAACAGGAGACATACAATTCTCCCCCAAGGAGTTCAATCACAAATTTAATTAAGGATTTTTTTTTTTTAAAACGAGCATCATCAGCATGGAAGTATGTCTTCTGGAATGGTGGCCGAAGCATGCAGGGGCATATGAATGTTTAGCATATCTGGCACGTAAATTCTTTGCAATGCCAGCTACAAAAGTGCCATGCGAACGCCTGTTCTCACTTTCAGGTGACGTAAATAAGAAGCAGTCAGCAATATCTCCCGTAAATGTAAACAAACTTGTTTGTCTTAGCAATTGGCTGCACAAGAAGTAGGACTGAGTGGACTTGTAGGCTCTAAAGTTTTACATTGTTTTGTTGTTGAGTGCAGTTATGTAACAAAAAAAAATCTACATTTGTAAGTTACACTTTCACAACAAAGATTGCACAACACTTCTTGTATTAGGAGAATTGAAAAATACTATCTTTTTTATTTATCATTTTTACAGTGCAAATATTTATATTATTTTTATTACAAAGTGAGCACTGTACACTTTATTCTGTATTGCAATAGAAATCAATATTTTTGAAAGTGTACAAAAATCCAAACTATTTAATAAATTTCAATTGGTATTCTATTGTTTAACAGTGCGATTAATCGCAGTTATTTTTAATCGCAGTTAATTTTTTTTAGTTAATTGCATGAGTTAGCTACAATAAATCGACAGCCCTATTTACAACATTTATGCACCCACTGGTATAATATCACAACATAGAATACTATGCTTTATAGCCTCATCCTGTACCAGGCAAAAAAAAAATATGGGTTTTTACCGTTGACTGCAAAGGGAAGGGAAATTCAGGCAGAACTGTGAAAAATATGGATCTGAAGGTTAGAAGTTCTGCATATGAAAGTGTATGCACTACTTCACTGCTAAATGAAACAGAGCAATTTAAGTTAAGGGTATATATTTCAATATTTATCCCAGATAACAATGGGAACAGAAAACTCTCTTTTTGGAATAAAAATCTAGAATTGCTTGTATTAGCCCATAACATTATTATCCCTGAGTCTCTTCAATGGGAAGAAGGGAGCAGATAAGGGTTTTAAGTGAAGTAGGGAGGAAACTAGATTAAACTATACCCTTTGCAGGACTAATTTTGTTATTGGGATCATTTTTCTGAGGCTCTCAGATACTAAAGTGATGAACATGTTTTATATAAGATTAATATTAGATTAGGCAGACAGAAAATGAGACTACATCCTGCTGGTCTTGATTTAGAGCTTGTGTCTCCAAATGTGTTTATATTTGATTTGAGAAAATTACACTGGCTTTATCTTCAACATTGCCACTGTCAGTGCTTGCGTTTCCAGCAATAGTCTCATCTTTGGCACTGCATTCCTTTCCCACTGTCACCAGGATTTGTAATTTCGTAAAATGTCAGTTGGAAAGTGCTTTCCTGAAGCCATTTTCAAAACAAACAAAAAATGCCACTTTGCAAAAAGCAAATGTTTTCGCCGGATCTGGAGAATCTTTCACAGTCCCCTTATTGTTACAATAAGGAACTATATAGTAACTGTGATAAGGCTATGATTAAAGTGTTATGTAATGAAGTGAAATTACCAGCAGGCTGTGACCCGAAGAATTCACTGGAGGGATCTCTCAGTTTTTGCCACTAAATCATGTTTATTCCTTTTATCCCCTTGAAAATACCAAAAAACATTGTTCCCCCTCAAGATAATCCCATTCATAATATCATTGAAACCAGATACTGTGAAAAGCATATTCCCTTGATCATTATTACATAAATGCTACAATAAAATCTTTCCTTATAGTTTTACACTGATAAAATAGTGCCTTTCCTGAGGACAACATGAAGCCTAAATGGGAGTAATTAATTAATGAGGTTGGATTTAAAAATTATTTCAGGAGATTTGGACAGAAATGGGGCTCAGATTTTTCATTGGATTTGTGCCAGTTTATAGACAAAGTTCTGTTAATTTGAACTTGTACTAAATTAATGCCCAAAGACCAGAGTAAGAACAGTATAATAAAAACTGCATAAATACAATATTCCCTATCATAGTATCACAATTAAGATTTATATACCCTCTTCAGGACTGTGATTATAATCTGAGTTTCATATAAAGATGGAGGGTGGGGAAGGGAAGAGACACTGGAATGTTAACTTTACTTATTGAATTCCTAACCTAAAAAAGTATTTTATAGCAATAACGGAGAATTCTGACAAATCAACGATTAGTAAGATTCTGCCTCTATATTCATCCTAAATGGCTCAGGAACTGTAAAAGGGATTTCATCCTTAGAATGCAGGATTTGAATCCAGCTCATAGTGGTAGTGAACATAAATGGTTTATTAACTCATGAAATGAATTGGTGGTCGTATGCCTCTGACGGGCCTCTCTCTTGTGTAGCTAGAAAGGATTTCATTAACTTCTGAATCTTTCATGAATGATATATTAACTAAAATAATTTGGGCTTTCATTTGGCTTATGACTAATTAAAAAAACCCATAAAACATTTGTATATAATAATTTCAACTAACCGTTCTAACAGGTGGGACATTTACATTGTTCAAGTGTCTGCCTCTTATGTATTCTGTATTTCTCTGCTATACTTTGGATGCAATACCCAAAAACCCATCAGAAGTATGGGGCCTAATTACTGAACTATGCATCGAAGAGACTCGGGGTATTTATTATAGGCCAGGATTTTCTCTTTCCACTATTTTGAAGGCTTTGCTATATAACCAGTCATAGCACAGTTTGCCTCTAAAGCTAGGGCTACATCATAAATAAAGGGAGTAATGATTTCCCAGCTCATGTGCACATATTCAAGAGGATAAATAGCAGCGTAGTTGCAGTAGCAAAGGTAGTGCCAGTGGAGGCATGGCTGAGCCCTGTTTCCACTGCTGCTACTAGTGTTACCACAGCGACTCTGCTATTTATACTTGCTCTAACTCAATGAGAGCTAGAGTGGGAATGTGTACATGAGCAGGGGAATCTCACCCCTAGTTTGCAGGGTAGACAGAGCCTAATGCACTGCAGCTGGGAGGTGGCATTCCCAGAGCAGGTAGATTGTGTGAGCAGAGCTAGTGAGAGTCTGTACACTAAAAATAGCAGTGTGGGCATTGCTGCAGGGAGGAGAGCTCAGGCTTGCTGCCTTAAGTATGATCCTGCCTCCTTCCTGGTCCAAGCTCAAGAGGCTACCCACCCTGTGCTGCAAGAGCTACCCTGATATTTTTAGCATGTTAGTGTGAGCAGAGCCCACTAGGATGAGTCTATCTACCTGTGTGGGAATCACACCTCCCAACTGCAGCGTAGACATACCCCCAACACCCAGGATGCATGGTTTATAATAGGTATTCACATCCACTCAGATAGTCATCCATGATTTAGATATATAGGGCTCAATCCTTGGCCCCATCATAGTTCCTGTATATAGCTGACTAGCTAAAAAGCCAGCTGGCAACTCCAGTCACAACCCCTATAAGCTTCCTACTCAGCGCCTGGCATGGGGAACATACCAGATATGAGAAGAAGTTTGGACAGAGCACATTGTGCTCTAGCAATCCCTGGTTAGTGAATGGTCTATTGGGGTCTGTTGCAGCTGGGGGGCAATTCAGAGCATCTGTCAGGGCTGCTATAAGCTACAGTAAAGACTGAATCAGCCTTATCCACCCTCAGGAGGCTGTACACCAGCTACTTTGTAGAGAAGTACCTTATTGATACATTTGCACACTCACTCATTGCACACACAAAATGAGAGATTTTTGAAGATTTGGCCCCATATATCATATTAGGGAAGTCAGATTATTGCATCCCATGGAATTTTGATAACTGCACATATGCTATGCCAATTCAATAGTATGCTCATTACTTTAAGATTTCTCTCCCCCCAGCCCCCATTTTACTGTATTTCTGATTCCAGTACATTCTCATTATCTCATAAGAATATAAGAACGGCCATACTGGGTCAAACCAAAGGTCCATCAAGCCCAGTATCCTGTCTTCCGACAGTGGCCACTGCCAGGTGCTTCAGAGGCAATGAACAGAACAGGTAATCATCAAGTGATCCATTCCCTGTCGGTCATTCCCAGCTTCTGGCAAACAGAGGCTAGGGACACCATCCCTGCCCATCCTGGCTAATAGCCATTCATGGACCTATCCTCCAAATAAGAACTAGATACGTTCGTGAACCCTGTTATAGTCTTGATCTCACTTGCTTTTTCTATATACTAGATGTTATTTTCTGAGAGAGAGTATATATATATATATATATATATACATACACACACACACACATACACACTGTCTTGGAAAATAACATCTAAAAATATATATTAAAATATTTTTTTGTCTTGGTCAAAATGAAAAAGGAATGCAGATCTACTTTAGGTATCTCGGTGATATTTCAGTTTCAGATGTCAACAACAGCTTTGATGTAGCAGACAGAATTTTAGCTCCTGCTGATGCTAGCACTAAGTCATCACAGCTGTCTTCATTTAGGCTCTTAGCAACCATGCAATAGAGGCTCACAAATGTACCTCCCACAGCTAGCTTATCAAAGCACTTAGTCAGATGCAGCATGTACTCCTATAGATCAGCCTCCTATGGTTTGCTGTGGTTTGAATTTTTTATGTAGTGGGAAGTGAAGATTTTTGCATGGAGCTGACATGTTTTGATCAGCTGTCTAGTCAACAGCTCTGCAAGAGAAAGACATTTTCTACAATTGTTTCTCATACTATTTAAGCAGCTACCACTCCCCCACCCCATGTGCATAAGGGCATGCCCTGCCAACTCCCCCATGTTTTATGGAAGACATACACATATTCAGTATTTTATCTAGTCACCCACCAGAGTGCTACAAACAGACACATATGAGTGTTTCCTGGAAGATACATGGGATAAATATACCCATCCTCCATATCTCATCCTGGGTGTGGTCATAAAGAAATAATGCTAATTATTTCCCTGGGCCCCTAACCTGTCAGAACCCAAATGCTCCATGACAAACATCTGAAATCACTTTTGTCAAATGATCTTAGTCCTGCTGACTCCTTCACAAGACATCAGCATTCTTCATACAGTACTGCATTGAACCCTGATAACTCATGCCTATTTAAACATAAATCATGCAGTGTTTCCTCTTTCCCTGCAACTGATGCTGTGAATAGTCAGGAGAATGGGAAGGAACATCACTTCCCCAGTTTCACTCTGTCAGTGTATAGCTCATTAGACCTAAGAATATGTAGTAGGAACTCTTCATTTATGCATTCAAAGAGGCAGTAGATTTTTGAATAAAGAAAATTATTCTAGAGAAAGGTACAGTGGAACATGGTTGTGTGTGTGTGTGTGTATACACACACACACACACACACACACACACACACACACACACACACACACACGTGATGTGTTATGATGGTGGGTGCAAAACTAACACATCTTCATATTCTTTATATAAGAGTACTTAATTGAACCTAAATCTTCTTGTTCTTATTCTAGGACCAAGATCATATTATGCTTAACTGAGTATTAATAAAGCTCTCAAAGCTGGGTTTGTAGTCTCGAAAGTACCCATGATTACTATGTTATATTCTCTCAATATGCTTTTTTAATCGTTTGCGATTAATTTTCATACTGGGAGGATATCCTTCAATCTAAAATTCATATTAAACACGGTACTTTGCCAAGTGAAAAGAATGAATGTTGGGTTTTTGAGAATCACCTAGGTTAGTAAATATCCCTGAAGATAGTGTAGTAATAATTAATCTGGTTAATTAGATTCTTTAAAAAATAATTAATATGTTTGAAAATGAATGGCTCAGATGAGAAATATTAAACAAACTTAAATAAGAACCGCTATAATATCATCTCATTTCTCCCAAATATTAATTGATATGATCTCATTAAAAGTGATTCCTTTTGCCAATAGATTCAAATTCTGTTCCTGCATATGAAGAGGCTGGATACCTTCTGTCAAATTTTCATTTTGCCTGTTCTTTCTGTATTTCAGCTGAAGATGGTTAGAGGAAATGTTCAAAAGGAAGAAATGCAGAACATAAAAGACAAAACAAGAAATTGAGCAACATTTATAATGAATAACTGATACTGAAATGTAGAATTGTTGTGGTTTTGGTTTTTTTGTTTTGTTTTGTTTTTGGTGGGGGATGGGTTGTTCCTGAAGATTATGCATGTTTGGAAAAAACTCACTGCTTTTGTTTCAGTTTGTTGATCTTAAGAATTCAAAGAACAATTTAGCATCTTTTTAACTGAATTTCTAATTGTAATTACCTCTTATTTCACTATAAATATATTAAAGTGAATGCTTACAAATATTTCAAAACAAAATTTCAACTTCCACACACTCAATTTTCCAAAACATTCATCTTGTGGGGGCTAATGCAGCCTGCCCAAATGCAGACATTTGTTTCAAAGTTTGAAAAATATTTTGAGTGGGTAGGCTAGAAATGATACCATAGCAATGTTTTGTTACAGAGAGAGGAACAAGATTTGGGGAGCTCACATAGAGGGTCCACAGTGTTGTGCAGTATAGAGCACCTTGTTATAGGGGCACCATAAGGAACAGATTTTTTTTAAAAAAGTTTATATAATTACATTCAAACTTACAAAAATAAAAAGAGTGGGGCCTTGAGCTAAAAGTCTGCCTTCCAGCCCATAAGCCACATCCAGCACACAATAGAGCAATTGAGATCATGGTGTAGAGTGATCTCAGTGCACCTTCATAAACAGGGTTTCCACTTAATGAGGAGCCATCTACAGAATGTGGAGCCGGGTTCCCTAGACTCTACATATAGGCCAAGATGTGCAGCATTGCATGAACATGGCTGTAAGTGAATCCAAGAAATGCGACACAAGCATGACCTGCAGGTGCATGGCAACTATTCCCCTCTTTGCCCCCCCCCCACTATTGCAACCCAGGTGTAACCCCAAAATGCAGGGTGCAGACCAATAGATGGGATCTGCTATGTTGTTATCAGAAGTGCATTCTACTCAGCATATCCTACAGCTGCTCACTGCACTCTTGCGTGGCCCTGATTGTACAATATCAGATTATAATCCATCAAGATGCATGGAAGGCAGATATCTGATATGTGGAATCATTACTTGTACAAAAATATTTACAGCTGTTATATGGAACAAGGGTTCTCAACCTTTTCTATACTGTGGCCCCATTTTACAAGCAGAAGAAAGCAGGACTCCAATCCCATTTAGTCATAAAGAAATGGAGGGTAGTTGTCACTCCCAGGATGAGAGCCTGTGAATTATATAAAGTCGTCAGCTATCGCTAAAAGGTAACCTGCTTTTTAAAATGCTGTTGTATGCATTTTTAAGAAGCACAGCTGGTATTTGGTAAATAGAAGTATATGTTAGCTTAATCTCACTTTATGACTCACAGGAAACCATTCAGGAAAAAAATCATCTCTAGTACAATTCTAATGATTTCTATTGTATTTCCCCTGAAATAAAGTTCAGCTTTTGAAACACATTGGTAGCTGAGCAGCTCTTTTAACCTATGGACCTCAGCTTCATGCTAGTTAGAGAAGGTCATTCTAGAATTTCTCCTCTTCTTCTCATCACATCACTGATAATATTTTTACAAGTTTCCTAAGTCCCAGTAGACTTATACCTTATGGGGCAGAACAAGTAAATGTAATTTATCAGGGGATATGGCAGTGAGTTAATGTGTGCACTTCCCTACTTAAAGTGATTTACCAGTAGATTTGGAGCCTTTAAAGAACTAGAAATTTATCTGTTTCTCTCCTCACCATGTCAGATATCATTTACTTGAAGTATTAAATACAGTAGTGGCTGGTGTCCCAAATAAGTGGTGAAGCTGCATGTGGCAAACTTTTCAAAGTAAAAAGCTGTGATTCAGAGGTCAAGAGTGCCACTGGGAAGCTTTTTGTTGAGGGATAATGAATGTTGGTGGGGAAGTGAGAAGAAAAAGGAGTGCCCTCATGCTTTATCCAGTCTCTCTGCCTTTCTGAATGAAAAAACTGGGACACTTTGGGATAAGATTCATAATGGTAAAAAGACAGTCTTTATTTCTGATCCTTTCAGTGTTTTCCCCTAGTTGCAATCTGTCCCCTCCAATGAAACTCTTACCCCACCATCTCCCCCACAAACCATATACATCACCATTTCCTTCATATCCCCTTCATTCTTATCTACCACCTCAACCCAATCTCCTCCCACTTAAGAACCTCCCAAAGTCCCCTTAGCACCTTCTAACCTAACCCCTAATCGCCAGCCACCAGTGAATGACAGTTATAATTACAGAGATGCAAGTGTCAAGATGTCAGAGGTGAAAGGTATGTCAACGGTTACCAATAGAACTAGTTGGTTGGTTGGTTGACATTTGGAAACAAACAAAGTATTGATTAAATTTCCAATTTTGAAAACTAGACATTTGAAAAATAAAAGGAAAATTTGATTAAATTCCACATTTCCCCCTTGCTTTTCAACCAATGATCATCTCAAAACATCTAAAATTTTGAACTTTGATATTTTTAAAACTGCCAGAATTTCTTCCCCCCTGTGCGATTTCCCCCCCTTTTTTTTTTTTGACCAGCTATAATTACAATGCTACATCTTTATGGAAATACCTCTACCATCTCTGATTTTGTTTGCAACTTCATTTTTTCTATTTACTTTCTACAATATACAAGGACTTTTGGCTATATTTTATAGAAGTATTTTATAAAGTTAATGCTTCTGATGACTTAATACTAGTACTTTACTGCATTCTTCCAACCCACCCTAACTGCTAAGCACCCTAAATTCTAGTATACTTCAATGGAAGTTGAGGGCACTCAGGAGGTTGCTCAAAATTGTAGACTCCAGTCCAAAAGGCTAAAATATCAGAAGTAGCACTACCACAAGAAAATTGAATTTTTTCAATGCAGCAAATCATTTTTGGCAGATGATTCGTGGGCAAGATATTTGTAAAGAGAAAGCATTTTTTCTTTACCATGGGTAGATTGCAGGCAAAGATATTTCACCTCCTGTACATTGTTAGTGTACAAAACTAAGCATTCTTTCTTACTGAGTTGAAAATAAATTTTCATGATATAGATATTCACACTTAAAGCTAGCTGATCCTAACCCAGATTAGAATCAAACTGCAATTTAAAATGTACAGTAAACACACTTATGAACACCACATTTACAATACTTTGACATGTATTCGATGTTAGATTTAGAAAACTTTCTAGTCTTTCATGGATTCACCCCTTCCATAATATCTATTTATACCTCTGTCTACTTTGCTGTTCCCGCTTTTGGCCTTCTCTCTCTCTTTTCCATTACTCCACATTTAGAGGTCACTTTCACTTATGCAGCCTCATGTGTTTGGAACTTCCTTCCTGCCTTAAGGACATAAGGTCATATTTTCAGCTGGGTTTCTAACTGTGTACACAAATGTAGGATTAGCACATGCAAGATTGCGGTCTGTTAGATTGCCTCAACCAAAAAAGTCAGAGGCCTGAAAATTCAGCCTGAAGTCTCTTCTTTCCTCCCCACCACACATATTTCAAGATCGGTGTCTCCTACAAATGCCTACCACATCATGTGGTGTACCTCATCCAGTGCATCAAATGCCCCAACAACTATGTAGGTAAAACCAGACAATCGCTACGTTCTCGAATGAACTCTCACAGAAAAAATGATCAATAAAAAACACCCTTTTATCAATGGGTGAACACTTTTCAAAAAGTGATCCTTCTATATCTGATCCCTCAGTCCTCGATCTCAAAGGAAACCTGTACAACAATTTCAATAGACGAGCCCGGAACTTAAATTCATAACTCTGCCGGACACTAAAAGCCATGGACTTAACAGAGGCACTGGTTTTGTGGCCCATTACAACAATTTGTAACACACCCTGCTGCCTATTACCCCTCCATTGTCCTATGACTGCAGGGGTGTTATAATGAGGGGGGGGATTAAGTGGTCTTGTACAACATATATGAACCCCTTATGCTTAACCATCTGTCTCACCTTGTTTTTAGCTTGGACACTCAGGTTTCCTTCTCCATCCCTGAAGAAGAGGAGATCTCTGAAGCTTGAAAGCATGTTCCTTCCACCAACAGAAGTTGGTCAGTTTAACATAGTAATTCCCTAAACAAATAAATGTTTAAAGAAATCAACAAGTGACCCAAAAACATATTGGATTATAATATATACACAACAGTGTAACGAGCATTGGAATTAGATTCTGTGTGTTTTATTACAGTAAGATCATTCAGTGTAACATCCAATAAAAGAAATGATCTGATTGGTTTGGTTTTAAAGGAGTACTTCATTGTTAAACGTGAAGGAAAATTCTTTTTTGCATATTTTATTGAAGCAGCAAAATATGCAATAAGTGTGATCTTCAGGTAGATTTTACTAATATTTTTCCTTTCTATAGTGCCTTCAATCGGAGGATCTTAAAGTGCTTTATAAACATTATATATAAAGCACCACAACATCACAGAAATTAAAGGTCATAAAATGTCCATTCATTTTGGCTCTCTCAACTTTTGGTGGCCCAGCTTGAGACACCTGGGGCCGGATTTTCTGAATGTGCTGAGCATTCCCAACTGCAAATTAATTCAATGTTGTGGTTGTTCAGCCTTTCTGAGTGACACCTAGATCTTGACAACTGAGCACACAAAGTGAATGCTTCCAAAATTAATGGACACTTTTGAAAATTTGGCATGACATTCAAAATAATCAGCTAGCTGTTTTTATGCTGTAGATTAAACATTTTTATAGGGTGAACCAACTCTTTTCCTAACTTGGCTTTTTTAAAACTAACTAATTAAAATGGTTTAGGTAAGATCTTTTTTGAAAGTGTTCACCTAAAAAGACAAATATGGAAAAAACAGACAATGGAAAATATTTGCAAATTTAAAATATAGGGAGCTTGTATATTTTTGCACAGTGGCAACAATTCACGGAGCACACAACAGTGTAAAAGGCTTAATAAAGATGCAGTATGAAACTCCAGGCATCTTTTCTTACTGATAATGTCTAGAAGGTGAAAAACCTTCCCCCACTTAAATATTTTTAGATTTTCATCTGATTGCTGACAGAATTTTCATTAAGAGTTGCCTTGGAGAATAATATAACAACCTTGCCAGGAGCAGTCATAAATAAAGCATCACAAGTGCTTACACACTGATGTTGAAACCCAGCAGATATTATTGCCTTGCTAGAATTCAAAACACAGCCAATTACAATTCCTTCATTAGGCTGAAGTTATCTCAATTCATCATCACAATTATTTCCTATTTAAGATTCTGTAATAAAGACAATGTGCAACAAAATTTTCTTCACACATTTAAGTCTGCATTTTACATTGTATTGCCAATGCACCAGTATTTAAAACACAAAAAAACCCACAATAGAATTTACAATTGATATATCTTTAAAAAACAACAATATTTAATACTAGAGAATGACTCAAGAAAATGCATATGGTAATTATCCTGTTAAATCCAGGAATAAATTAATTGAAAAGGGTGACTGTTTCCTGCTCAGTTAATTTCTGTGTCTATTCTTTTTCTGGTTTTTAATTTGGAGTCAGTGATTGTGTCTAATGGTGCGACTGCACTTTAGGATTTGATTGTGGGTCTTCGTGCTTCTACAGCAGGCAAAGATAAACCTGTTCTGCCAAATTTTGAACTTTGAAAGCCACAACATGGACCCATACTTTGCTTTTTGAAACAATGTATTCAGGAGAAAATGTGGAAAAAAGGTAACAAAAGAAAAAGAAGATGAGCAAGAGAGAAAAATCTAACAAAAAGTAAACACAGTAGGCCTAATCAGTCCTTGATGTGAGCCCTCTGAAGTCAGTGTAATTTCAGGAGGGATAAATTTGCTCATCTCCATTTTCACCTCTCCCCCTAAAGTGCTCCCCAATTTCCCCCTGAGACATTCAACACCCCACTGATTTTGCCAGATACTCCTATTTAAAAAGGTAAGCCATGCAATAAGGCAAGGGAAATCTTACCATGCAATTTAGGTGAGCAATCTCAAGGATCATAAAATGAATTCTGCTGTGAACAGTTCATGAACAGTCTATAGCCCAGATACATTTATGATTAGCTAACCATTACAATCCGTTTGCAGATAGTTTGTAAAAAGAAAGAGGGGTCAAATCTTGGGTGGAGAGTGGGGGGGAGGGAGTAAAGTTCACCAGGAGATGTTTGGACATTTCTCCTCTGGAATCTTTATGAAACTAGCATAATCACTTTGCAAGACTCATCAAGAGAGAGTTGGGCATAATTTTAAAATAAAAAATGAATAAGTATATCAGTTTGTTTTTTCACTGAGCTTCTTCGTACTCTCTTAGGTAGTACATTCCACTTTAGCTTTTCCATTAGGAATTCCAGATAGCAGAAGGTCAGACTTCAATTCTGCTTAACAATTTCTGTAACACTTTTTTGTTTTAAAATGAGATAATGTACCCAGGGTACCCTCTAATTCTATTATGTATGTCCTGTGGCTCATGAATACAAGCTGGTATTCTATTGCTAAGGACTGTTTTTAATAGACTTGTTTTAGTGTGGGGGGTGGGGGGAAGGTACTAAGAGGTAGATGTTTAAAAAAAAAAAAAGGGAAAATCCAGCACATTACAAAAAGGACACTAGTTTACACTCACCCCTGCTCATATGGCTGTAGAAGACATACAGACGTAACAGACTACGGTATAGAAAAGACCCAAAAATATTTTCACCTGGCTTCTGGTCTACCATTGTGACTTATGTGATTGGCAGATGTATCCTTTAATAAATCAAAATACAGGCGGCCAGACACACCAGCATAATAAAGCTTTAGTTGCAGCTATGCATAAAGCAACATAAAATGGAAGACGTTTTCCAAAGGATTTACTCGGGCAGTTGCATATGATCTTATCTTGCTTCTGAAATGGTTGAATTTTTTTTTTAAGAATAAAAAAAAGGAGTCTCAATCGCTGACCTGCCTACAGAAACAATGCCTGAAATGAGCAGAAACTTAGTTGCTATCCAACAGAATATTGGAGTTGCTGCATTACAACAATCAAGAGAATAGAAGTGAAGGAGAATACTGTGATGCGGAAAAGAAAACGTCTGCAGGAGTGTGGGCATACTACTGGTTTCCCTTACATGACAAAGAAAGGGAAACAAAAAATGTCATGTAATATTTAGCACATGCTTTCTATACATGTAACATGTGCTAGTGTCATGATAGGCAGTCTCCACAGTTTCCACCAAACTGCTAACATAGGTTTCACATAATATCTTCAAAATATTCAGCTTTTCCCCTCCCTGCCTTTACATTCCTCGGCAGTCCAAGAAAGAGGAAGGAAATAAATTATGTATGAGGAAACAGGAATCAGAGTTTATTTATGAGGAACAATAGCTTAATTCATAAGGCAGTTTTTACAATGCCCGGTCCCTAGACAATTCTTGCAGTTAGTACTGAGAGTAAGATCCTATCAGGATTTGGCATACAGTCAATACCATAATGCATCCTCTCTTTATCTAAGAAGTGAACCTTTTATAAGAGAGGATTTTGATGCGCAGGCACTTGCTAGCTTTTCTTTTTCTCCTGCAGGCAGATCCTCCTTTTTCTTCCTTGCCTGACTCTCCCAGGATATCAAAGCCCAAATAAATCCCATTCTGTTTATAGCTGAAGCACTCCCCTTTAAACCTTACACGCAGTGGAGGCCACTTCAATATCGCACTTAATGCTGTGTGTGCTGGTGTGCCATATATTACTCTTGAAAGGAAGGTTGATTTTTTCCCTTGGTTTATTCAGTTTTATATGTAACCTCAAAATAAGTTGGAGCACGAGAGATTTACTTAATGGGTATATGTTCCAAGCACCAAAATATCACTGTATTTCAATGTCTGATGTGAGATTTATTTAACAATTGTATTAATTTATCAAGTATTAATTTAAATAGATTTAATTATCTATAGAAGTTAATTCCATTCTCTATAAAAAGTGATGCACAGCAAATATCCCCTAGCAAGTTTGCTCTTGAAGCAAATATACATGTTGAGGCTTCTCTGTACTTCCAGCAACAGTTCTCAATTTCCGCAAACCAACAGGGACTTGTGTCAAGAATCAATTAGTCACACTGCCATGAAGTTCTGAATGCAGCAAGGGTTCTTTGTTGCCTAGCAGCAGCTCAGTAAGCGGAGGCTTAACATCTACTCTTTTAACCCTGAACTAACCAGAGTTTATAGGTTCCCCCACACACACACACACACAGGATTGTCTCTCTTGGTCTGCAATGACAGGCTTATCACCTACACAAATCACACCTGAAGAGTCTTGCCTTCTTTCTTAGAAGATTAAACATGTTTAGAGCAGGTTGACAGGTTTCTTGGGGGTTTTTTGGTTGTTTTTTTTGGGGGGGGGGACTTTCATAAACCCCACAAGAGGCTTTTAAGGAAACTATAGCCCCAATTCTACAAGGAGAACTGTCTGGGTGCCTGTCTGTGTGGAGCCCCACTGGCTTCTGTAGGTCTGTGTTGGGGTAGGAGTGTGCCATTACATTACAGCTCACAATGCAAGATCTGGGCCTAAGTCACTAAAAGGTGATAGGTAAAGTACTGTAACCAAGTTACTGTGCTGGCTGGGTCTCTGTGTGTGGCACATCACAGTCACACCCTAAAGGAAATAATCCTGAGAGGAAGGTTGGGGCGGGATGTGTGCTTCCTGCCTTCAGGAAAGGGAAAATGTTTGTGGAGTCAGAAGCAGCAGAGGGGAGCTGCCTTTGTCCTCTCATACAATAATAAATACATGTTTTGTTGTTACTCAGCTCATGCCTGTGTCATCATTCCCAGGACTCAGCCTACTGTGCTAACTAACACCTAACTGTACTGTCATGGATCAGAAATTGGTTAAGAGTTTGACCTCTGTCGGCTGTTCAGATTTCTTTATAGAAGTTAGTTGTAGGGTTTTTTTAGTCATTCAGAGGAGAAAACGAGAGGATTCTTCAATTATACCAATCCGATGTTAGCAATGAGGTCCTTCCAGAGATGCAGTTTTTATGGGCATTAAGAGACTAGAGACACCATCCATAAACAGCAGATAAATTGTATGACCCTCTAACCCAGAACCTAGAAGAATAAACCCCATGTTTCTCAAAATTTGAGATCAAAATGAAGCTTTGTTACGTCAGCAGCACATTAAAAACAAACAAACACTCACACACAACCATCCTGTCAAATTTTAAGTATAGAACATATAGAATCAGCTCAAGACAAAAATGTGCAAACATGTAAAATGAGAAGAACGGTAGTTTGGTCAAAAGAACTGTTGAGTTAAATTGCTAGGATGCTACACTAAACTTTTTGCTAAACTGTACAATGGACTAATTCCTAAAATTAGGGCACAGAGGTATATCTTTTCAGAAAGGAACTTTTGAACAGCAAAATAAAATATATTTTACACATTCCACCACATCCTACTTTAGTGGATGTTAAGGGCACAACTGTTTCAATAAACTTACATGTTAAGCCTGTGTTCCAGTCCACTGCCAATAACACAGGTCACAAAAATCTGGAACAAAGTGCATGAATGAACTTGAATTGAAAAAAACCCAAACCCTAAATAGTCAAAGCATTAGTCTAATTATCAGGTAGCACAAAAATAGTCACCCATAGATTTGCATAGTTAGGAGCTTTCCCTAGTTTTTTTGAGGAGAGAAAGCTCTACCTATCCTTCAGCACATACAACCACTCCGCTACCCATAGATGGTCCATTGCTTGGGCAAAATCGACTCATTGATGAATAGTCAATCGATGCTGATGCCGAGCAAGACAGAGGTGATGCAGCTGGACAAGAGGAGATCATTCTGGGGAGTTTGCAGCCATGATACAGTCTCCTTTGGATGGAGGTACACACCTACCATTGGTCAATTCAGTCTGTAGCTTAGGAGTGTTCCTGGATTCCTCATTGTTGCTAAGCACTCACATAGCAACCTCTGTGTAATGCTTTCTCATATCTCTGGTTGACTAAGGGACTCTGTTCCATCCCAGTTGATAGTACCACTGTGGCCAGGTCACTCTTTGTAGTACAGATGGGAGGTGACCTGGGCATGAAGCCTTTAGCTCTTAGGAAATTCCAACTAGTGCAGGATGCTGCAGTGCATCTCTTAAGCAACACAGGATACTGTGAGCACATCAGACCTGTCCTCTGCTCTCTACACTCGCTTCACACAGAATATTGAATCAAGTTCAACATCTCAGTCCTTATCTTCAAGGTGCTCAATGTCCTGGGCCCAAGGTATGTAAAAGATTATCTAAAACTCCAGGATGACAACTGTGGTTGACAGCTTTGTTCCTCCGGCGCAACAGAGCTCTCTATCATAAGCATAAAGCTGGTCTCTGTGAAAGACAGAGCTTTCTTGGATGCATTACAGAGAAAGCAGAATAAGCAATCTAAAACACATACTGTGTTGCCCATCATCCACATGTGATCCTGGTAGATCTGTACACAAGTTTGTCAGTTCTTTGTTCCACAGCATGTCATCCCTTAGTCAGCTCAGGCTCATTCTTTATACCATTTCTTGTTCTTTGTCTGCTGAGCCCCTTGAATACTGTCTGAACCAGTATAAGTAGTTTTCCCTGGAGGGTGGGATTTTTACAGTCTTGTTTATCTGTCTAGGGGTTTGCATTAATTACCCACTAGTGATTCCAGATTCCACAGGAAACACACAGGAAGTCAGAAACACAAAGATACATATACCACTTATTGACCTAATAGTCTGTGCACCCATAGCAGACACTCAATAGTCTTTGAAGTTTCCACAATATAATAGTCTTTGAAGTTTCCACACTTTCCAAGGTCTCACATCTCAATATATATGTAGTATAAATAAATCCCAAAACAACCCCCCCCACACACACACACCACCACACACTATTCTCCCACAGAAGTCAAGAGGAGAGAACACGTACATGACAGATGTTATACATGTTGCTTAATGCACTACAGCAAGGCACTCAGATACTACAGTGAGGAGCATGATACTATATAGAATAGACATGATTGGCTGACTCTGCTCAGCAGATGTCAAAAGACTGGAAGAGTGGATGCTCAAGCTAGCGCAACGCCATCAGGACAGCCACTCTAGGTACCAAGATTCGGGGCATCAAATTATCTCATTCGGGAGTGCCAAATCCCTGTAGGTATTTTTGCTTTTGGGTGGGGCACATCAAAAGCTTTTTCCACCCTAGGTGACAACACACCCAGGACTAGCCCTATCCGGTGTTTTCAAATTGTTCTCTGACTTGAGTGCTAAAATTCACTGGGATGGATTCTTCCCTCCACTGCAGGCCCTGTGCCCCACTGCATCTGCTTACAGGTCCACAAGAGCCCTGCAGCTAGCCAAGGGCTATTTCTCCAGCACATACACTGCATAGGACAGCTGTAAAGGTGCCTGGAAGCAGGGCAGGGTGTGGGAAAGGAGTCCCTATAGTGGGGCGAGCTGCTATATAGGGTCTGAGCTGCTTTGGACTGTGCACTAGCCCTTGGGTGAGTCTAGAATCCCTGGAGTGGCTTTAAAAACAACCCTAACCCCTACCTCTGCCTAGAATGTCTTTTTGTTTTGTGCCTCCCAGAAGTGCTACACTGCATTCCAGACAGTTTTTTCTATGCATATTACTAACATAGAATAGGTCATGAGCATAATCTCTTCATACACTGCAATCAAAACCAATAAATGTGATGTTTGCAATTAATCTTTTGAGTCAGAGCCAATATGTGCTTACTGTCCAGATAGATACAACAGGAACAAATCAGAACAAACATACCTTTCTGCATGCTTACATATTGCTCCCTCTTCATGGAACATCCCAGAACTAATCTGTAAAGCAGCAACCCTGCCCTCCTTCAAATTCTTCTCAAGAGCATCTTTTGCTGTGATGTCTATGCTAATTGCCACCTGATAATGACTAGGCAACAGCCTAGCCATTAAAAATATAAAAACACAAGATATTGTGCATTAAACAAGATACCATGACTATATGTTCCTGTTCCCTTCTTCTCCCTCTTTCACACCATCAGTTTGTTTTTACAGCACCGTTTGGTATCTTATTGCAACACTGACAGTGAAGATTGTCTAATACTTTCCATTATAAACAATTGTAAACATGACCTTATAATTTTGCCAGACTAACAATTTGGGCTGAAGTTTTTCATGCAGGGTGGTGTGGAACATGGGTTGGAGACAGACCAACTGGATGGCAGACACCCTGCTTAGGTGATGCGTCAGAGGTGGCTAGATGGGGGAAGAAGAGGGACTCATGAGGCAGGGGCCCAATGACAAGCTCCAGAGGGCTGGGGGTGGGTAGGGAGCAACCACCTGCAGGACCTACTCAAGATATGCAAGAGAAGAGATGGGCAAGGTTGCCATTCAATGCAGAGGAGGAAGCTGTTCTGGAGAGGAAGTCAGGAACATGTAGTGAAGGAAGCTGTTGTCATTAGGATCTTTGCCTCAGTTGCTGCAGAAGTTGGAAGGTGCGTAATAAATGAGGCCGGGGACAGCAGGAAGAGAAAGGATGGTTTTATAATTAAGAAAGTTGAATGCTACGCTGGCATTCAATTGAATTCTATTCTAAATAGAAAATTGGATTCTATTCCTGCCTTTGACACAGAGTTAATGTGTAGTGCTGTGCAAGTCACTCCAACTTTACACAGATGGCCACTAATTGCATGTTTCTCATTTTCTGGATGTCTGACTGGAGTCTCTGATTTGAAGAAGTGCTTAGTACTGGAAACTGCAAGCGAACTCAATGGGAGGTCTGCTCTAAACACATCAAATGCTATAAAATACATACATTATATATATAAAATGTAGGTATTCTCACACACAGAATAACCAGGCACTAGGTGTCTTAAATTGGACATACAATGGTATTGACCATGACCTCTCAGTACCCCATTTCCTCCTCTGTAAAATGGGGATAATATTATGCCTCACAAGGGTATTATGAAAATAAATGCATCAATGCTTGTGCATAGGGTTGGGCGTATGCATTTGAGAATATATTTAAATAAGGATAGAGATAGATAGAACAGCTAGGGCCGATGAGAGGAGGGGGAAGCCGGTACAAATTACCGGGGCCCGGCGGTCCGGAAGGGGGCCCGGGGCCCGGCTTCTCCCCTCCTCTCTCCCCCATCCCCCGTCGGCCCTGTTTAGCCGGTCCGCCCTTAGTGGGGGGCTTGAAAAAAAAATTTCACCAGGACCCGAACCCGCTCTTGGCGGCCCTGAGAACAGCTACCCATTCAATGAGCACTATTCGTCCTGTGCTGTGAAGGAAGCAGGGGCTTTGTAGAAAGATTAACATGATGTAATTAAAAAAGACTATATCATAATCTATATGCACAAAGTTGACAAGATAAAATGCACAGGCAACTTGAATTCTGGCATTTCCTAAATTCAGAGTGCTTGACTTTGCAACTTTTACCTTCTTTTAATGTAGCTTTTTGGATGTAATCATTTTAGATTGGAAACACTTCAGGGTAGGGACTATCTTTTGCTATGTATTTGAAGAGTACTCAGTACTCTAGTGCTCCAAACTGATTGGGGTCTCTAACTGCTAATGTAATACAAGCTAAATTATGAAAGTTAATATAACTTGCAATTGCACAAGTGATAATAGTAAAACTGGCTCTTCCACATTAGGAAAGGCCAGAAAATATATAACACAACCTGTTGCAACAATAGTCTTGCAGTCAACATCACTATAAAAAAAATTGCATTTTTAAAACACCATAATTTAAGTTCTATAACAAACACTCGCACCCAGATCTGATGTTTTTACACCGGGCAAAACCACCCTGCAGCTTATGAGAGTTAAGAAACAGACATAGGGAGGAAAGATGGTTCAGTGGTTAGGGACTTGGATTCAAGTCCTTGCTCTTCCATGGACGTCCAAGGTCACACAGGAAAAGTCACTTAATTTCTGTGCCTCAATTCCCCATCTGTAAAATAGGGAAAATGACTCTCCCTTCTGCAGAGTATAGCTACATTAGAGACAGGGAGGTGCTCAGATACTAAGGTAATGGGGGTCACAGAGGTACCTAAAAAGCTTTAATAAAAAGTTCTTGCTTTTTAAAGGGGGTTACAGTTCTGAATATAGTAATCTGGTAGCGAAGTCACATGATTGGGAGATCTGGATTCTGTTCCCAGCCATAGACTCAATGAGGCAAGTCACTTAGCTTTTCTGTTCCTCAGTTTCCCCATCCAAAAATATTGGCACAACAATGCTTGTTATAGGAGTGTTGTGAGGCTTAATTTATCAGTATATTGCCACACAGCTGGAGATCATTTGGATAGCAAGTGTTATAGGAAATACAAGATACCATTATTGTTCTCCTGCCACACCTCCAACCTACAGTGTTGACCATAGTATTTATTGAACAAGCCACTAAGAATCTCTTTCACCCAGCAGTATATTCTGCTGCATGTATACCTTGGATTTGTTTTGTCCAATTTTACTCACATAATTTCTGTCTGAGGTATTGCCTATTTCAGAGACATTTTGAAACCATGAGCCTTAAGCAACACTTGAATGAGAAATACCTTTTGAAATTAAAATAAGACTATTCCTGGCTATGTTCTTTGCTAGACTAGACACCCAGCTTCCTGGTGCTTCTGCTGAACAGTTCTTTCAGGATAATAGTGAAACCCTTGTTTTCAAACTCTAATAGAAGAATGCATTATATTTGCTTTTAATGCTATAGAAGCTGGGTCTGAGTATCAGCTTATCAATGCATTAAAAGCTACACGGTGTGTCTAAAAATGTAGACATTTTATTAAATTCTTTCTTCAATATGATGCAAGGTTTTTCCAGCTATTAGAGGTCTTTTTTTTTTAATTTTAAAAAAGCTGAAAATCTAATTTGCAAAAAATATAAAAGCAGGGAACTTGCAAACAGGAGACTTTGAACACTCGATTTCATATCTTTGTAGAACTTTTGTTCTCCTTTCTTCCTGGTTTACACCAGTTTTATATCAAAGGCATTCAGTTTTGCTTCAACAGGACATTTGAGTCTAAAAGTGTGAATTAATGATGAATCAGACATGGTGGGTTCAAGTCTAACTGGTGTTAATTTCAGCTAACTTTGAGGGGGCTTCTGCTTACTAATGAAGCCCAATGTTGGCACTAAGTTAATAAGCTAGCCAGAAATTTCATTTATTTCAAAACGTCTGGGTTCCTAGTAGGCATTTCCTGCACATTCACAGCTAACAACAAAATCCTCAATTAGCACTAGAGGACATTGGAGAAAAAAAGAGGGTTAGTGTGCAGTGGGATGCAAATGATGTTAGCAATGAAAAGGAGCAATTTCATGCCAGCCTGCACAGACAAGGTTCCCCTCTTCCCTTTAAAAAGAAAAGGGGGATGGATTTACATTTTAAGTGAAGCCCGGATGTTAGCAACAGGGTTTCACTATTCCTATACTCTTATCTTCTGGCTAAGAGAAAGAACAGGAATATTTTACATTTATATGCCACCTTTCAACCTAAAGAGCTTCAGAAGCTATACTGTACATGTATTTGCCCTGGAGACAAACATGGAGGTTCTTCCTCAGTTTTCACTTAGGCAAAAATCACAATGAAATCAATTACATTATTTTACTGTACTCAAGTGTCCTGGCCTCTCTACAGAACACAAATGACACATCTTTGCCATAAGAAGCTTGCATTCTGGCCTTTACACATGACCAAACACATAAAGGGAGCAAAACATGCAGGGAAATAGGACATGGTTTATAATAGTATAATCGGTTAGGCAGATTTAAGCAGGTGTACATATTGATGGATCTGTTCCATGTATTAAGTGAACTTCTTGCTGGTGGCATAGCAGTTGAGATTTTAGTCAGAAGCGATCATCAGATCATCACATACACCCTAAACCCAACAACCAAAATTAGACCAAGTATCATGGGCGGCCAGTAACCCAGCTGTTGGGGGAAGCTAGCCCCTAGCTCCTCCCCTTGTGCCCAAGCCCTGCCCCCATCTGCTTCCCCTTTATGCCCCCTCCCCCACAGAAGCCCAGAGCACCCCCACCGGGGCCCCCAGCGCTCCCGGCCCCCAGCACTCACAGCCAGCCCCATGCACCAGGCAGCACGGCCCCAGCACCAGCTGCCCTGACTCCCTGCGGGAGGCAGGCAAGCCAGCCTGGGCCAGCCAAGGAAGAGCACTCTGGGAACTGCAGGAGGGGGCCTGGCTGGCCTGGGGGTGGAGCATGGGTGGGGCCATGCTAGGCTATTGGGAAGGCACAGCCTAGCCTTGCCTATGATACCTGCCGCCCATGCCAAGTATTATAGCCCAGAGGAGGCTAGATTTATGTGCCATAGGCAGAGAATGAAGGAGACCAATGCCCAGGGCCTTGCAATGGCAAAGAAATGGTTAAGTGAAATATATACAGATAACTCTGGCAAGTCACCTGCATGTTGCAGAGGAAGGCAAATCCCCCCTCCTCAGGTCACTCCCAATCCGACCTGGGGGAAAATTCCTTCCCAAACCCACATACAGTGATTAGTTAGACCCTGAACATATGCGCAAGAACCAACCAAGCGCCACTTCAGAGCACTGACCCATCTCCAGCCATGACCATCTTTGATGCTTCAGAGGAAGGAGATGGGCACAATGTGTATGTGCACACACACACACACACACACACACACACACACAGAGGGGAGGGGAAAATCTCATCCTGATCCCTGCAAGTGGCTGGCTGAAATCCTGAAGCATGAGCTTTTAGGAACACAAGACAAACCAGAAGCAAGCCCAAAGACTGCTGAGCCCTGCCCCCTACTATCACCAAGCAACCCCATCATACAATCACACTCAAATTTGTTCACCTTTCTCTTAAAACTAATAAAGCTGTTTGCCCCACAACTTCTATTGGGAGGCTGCTCCAGAACCTCACTCCTCTGACCATTAGAAACCTTCTCCTAATTTCCAGCCTGAACTTGTTCATGGCCAGTTTATACCCATTTGTTGTTGTGCCACCATTATCCTTCAGCTTAAATAGCTCTTCACCCTTCCTGATATTTATTCCCCTGATGTATTTAGAGAACAATCATATCCCCTCTCAGCCTTCTTTTTGCTAAATTAAACAAGTCAAGCTCTTCTAGTCTCCTTATATAAAAGTTTCCCCTGATCATCCCAGTAGCTCTTCTCTGCACCTGTTCCAGTTTGAACTCATCTTTCTCAAACATGGGGGACCAGAACCATACACAATATTCCAAACGAGGTCTGACCAGTACCTTGGCATTAATACATCTGTCTTTACTGAAAATGCCTTGCCTGATACATCGTAGGATCACATTTGCCTTTTTCCACAGCCACATCACATTGGTGGCTAATAGTCATTCTGTGATCAAGAGCAGGAGAGAACATGTTGGTTTGCTCAGAAAGAACCTCCAAGACTCAAATTAAGTTCACTGCCAATTAATATAGTTTACTTAATATTTTTCCTTATAGCCTTTCTAATGCACAGTCTTCAACTCTCTTATATCCTTTAACCAAGGCCTCAGATCTTGCTGGAAGGATCCTCTGTGAGACAAATTGTTATAAGTGGTATTGTACTTTAAAATACCATAAAATATTTAAATGTAAGCTGCAGTTTTCATTAAAGCAGACAGTATATTTTTAGATGTTTTGGGTTAGTTTCTTCTCCAACTAGTGACATGGAGGCAATTTTGCTTTTCTTATAGTTCAAAGCAAACTATAAGGACTGGAAAGTCACAGAAAGTGTACACAACAAATGGATTTGCTTTGCATCAGAGAGCAAGCTTTGAATAAGTTAATTGCCTTCTGGGCCAGTTGGAAACATGTTTAGTGGATTAGATGGTTCATAGGTGGTTAGCAAGGTATTCATTGGTATATTACAGAATCCTACAGTAATAATGCTTACAACTTATGTAGCACTGACATTTTCAAAATGCTTTCTTTTATTAGCTATTCATCATAACACTCCTCTGTGGTGGATATGGGGTAACTATTATTATTCCCATTTTATCAGTGGGAAGAGAGGGACACATGCACATGACTTGTCCCATGGTAGAGCTAGGATTAAAACTCAGGATTTCCTGACTCTGAGCCATGTCTGCTTACATAGAGCAGACAAAAATCCTGAGATCTCTCCCACTAGCTAACCCACTACCAGATTTCTTTGTACCAATTAAGGGCTTGTCTACACTGGCAATTTACAGCGCTGCAACTTTCTCGCTCAGGGATGTGAAAAAACACCCCTCTGAGTGCTGCAAGTTTCAGCACTGTAAAGTGCCAGTGTAAACAGTGCACCAGCTCTGGGAGCTACGCCCCTCGTGGAGGTGGGTTTTTTAGAGTGCTGGGAGAGCTCTCTCCCAGCACTGCGCCGTGACCACACAAGTCACGCTAAAGCCTAACTCAGCTCCTGTGCCTGTCACTGCCTGATCTGAAGCCAGAGTCAAATAAGCCTTTGTGTTATCAAGATGTGACCATTTATACCATCTTGAGAATTTTACTTATACATCGCACTGCTTTCCCCTACCCTTTGCCTTAAGTTGTACAGTCATCCAGATATAGACCTTTATGTTTGTACAGTACTTAACTCATTATGGGCACTTCCAGGAACAAATAATAAATATATTAAGACCTGGCCTGTCATTCTCTGCTCAGGCATAACTACCACAGAGTTTGGTTTGAATAAAGAGTGCAGGTTCGGGTCATAAATATATGTTCATAAACAGTTATTGTTAAACTTAACTAACTGCTTATGTCTTACATATAACCCCAGAGATCTTAGGGATAGCACGAATGAGCAATTATGGCTTGTGACCAACTGATGCGGAACTTCAAAGTGAACACTGCAATTACATAGCAAATAGCATGGCAGGGCTAAAGAACTATCTTCTCTTACAGATAGTGAAGAACCAAAAACTTCAGAGTAAAGGTAAATTAATTAAAAACGAAACAGATAAAGTACATTAACAGTCTCCATCAGGAGATTTTGAAAGACTGTTTCCCCCTTCCCACTTTTTTTCCTATTAAAAAGGAATAGAGAGGAGAGGGATCAGGCAAGTTGTTACAGTGATGTTTCCAATTTATGTTGGCAGATTCAGGTCACTTAGTTTATACTGTTATGCCTTTTGTCATCAGTTGACTGGCTGTATAAGCTAGCTACAGTATATGAAGATGAGTAGAAAAATGAAATTTACTGTGCAGCATATTGAGACAATGAAATATCTTTCTACCATCTGTGAAATAATTTGTTCAAATGGTAAAAAAAAAAAAAAACATTGGTAATTTAATTAGTGTGACAAGCTGCTGTATCATACATTACTTTCAGTCATGGTTGGAACTGGATTTAATGAGGGCCATTCCCCAAACCTGGAGTTATAATCAGTACCTTGGAGCATAGACTGATGTTAAGGAAATCCAGAGGATTACAGTCAGTCTTGTGGCTATTCAGAATGGACTTTATTTCCCGATACCATTAAATTCTTTGGGGTAAAGCATTTCCTATGTGGATAAAACTGGTATAGGAAGACAGCAAGTTCTCTGAGATTCATCAGAAACGTAGAGTTGCCATTTAATTGTTTCCTTAATGGAGAATTCTTTGCCTGGAACGTCCAGGAGGACCTCTGTCTTAGGCTCTCAAAACCAAAATATCTCCCTTGAGTTCTATCTTAGATTGTAAGTGCTTTGGAAAAGGAATGGTGTTTTCATAAATATGTTTGGAAAGCACCTAACAGAAATAGTCTGATAATTTAGAAGGAACTGCTTAAGCCAAGACCAAATGAACAGGGACCACACTGCACGTCCCACCCTCCAGCACCTTGGTGGCATGCTTTATATAGAAGCCACAGTACCAGGGAGTTCCTCAATAGCTCGGACTCCTCGCCCGGTTCAGGTTCCAAAATGCCTGAGCTAACAATACAGGAGTCAATGTTGATTTGTATAAGGAATTACTTTTGGGTTGGTGTGTGTGGGAGGGGAATTATGTTGTGAAGGTTGGCTGCCCAGACAGACAACCTCCCCATCCATGGATCTCAAATCCAGTAGAGGGGCTTCTGTGGTTTGGGAAGGAGGAGAACTATTTTGAGTGCTCAGCTTTGGTTTTGTGTCACTTTTTAAACTAAATAAAAAAAATTAAAAAGTTTTTACATTAAAATAATCAAATAAGGCATTGTGTCAATCTTTGGAAAGCCTCTTTTTGTCTTTTAGTTGCTTAATCATTACTAGATAACTAATTTTCCAACTAATATCCATACTTCTATATTCAAATGGCTTCTTACATTAATAGTCAGTTATAACATCAAATGACCTTGCTATATTGATGCATACATTTCACTATTTATAATAACTTCCTGATATTATGAGACTTGCATTTAGATACAAAATATTTTCAAATATTCATCTCAAAAGAATCTTATGGCATCTTAAGCACTTAAGAAAACATGAGATTAGACATAACCAGCACATTGCCCAACTGTACAAGTTTTCTTTAAAGTTAAATGGATAAACACTCATGTGTTTATAAAATTAACCAAATTTCAGCAGGGAAATTTATAGAATTCCTTAAGTGGTTTTAAACAGCAGTTTTTCCATCTATAATTAGGCATGGAAGATCAGGGAGCCTAACCTGGATACCTGGAAAGATACTGGAACAAATTATTAAAAAGTCAATTTGTAAGCACCTAGAGCAGTGGTTCCCAAACTTGTTCCACCGCTTGTGCAGGGAAAGCCCCTGGCGGGCTGGGCCGGTTTGTTTACCTGCCGTGTCCGCAGGTCCGGCCGATCGCGGCTCCCAGTGTCCGCGGTTAGCTGCTCCAGGCCAATGGGAGCTGCTGGAAGCAGCATGGGCCGAGGGACGTACTGACCTAGAGGATAATAGGGTGATAAGAAATAGCCAGAATGGATTTGTCAAGAACAAATCATTCCAAAGAAACGTAATTTCCTTCTTTGACAGGGCTACTGACCTAGTGGATGGAGGGAAAGCTGTAGATGTGATATGTCTTGATTTTACTAAGGCTTTTGACACAGCCTGATAGGACATTTTCATAAGCAAACTAGGGAAATGTAGTCTAGATTTATTTATTATAAGATCGGTGCACAACTGGTTGAAAAAAAAATTCAGTAGTTATCAATGTTTCTCTGTCAAACTGGGGGAGGGGGAAAAGGGGAAAGGTATCTAGGGGCATCCTGCAGGGGTCTATCACTATTTAATATTTTCATGAATGTCTTGGATAAGAGTAGAGTGGAGAGTATGCTGATAATGTTTGTGGATGACACCATGCTGGGATGGGTTTGCTAGCATTTTAGAGGACAGGATTAGAATTCAAAATGACCTTGACAAATTGGAGGGGTCCTGCAGGGGTCTATCACTATTTAATATTTTCATGAATGTCTTGGATAAGAGTAGAGTGGAGAGTATGCTGATAATGTTTGTGGATGACACCATGCTGGGATGGGTTTGCTAGCATTTTAGAGGACAGGATTAGAATTCAAAATGACCTTGACAAATTGGAGAATTGATCTTTGAATTTCATCTTATTTATTTCAGAAGTACTGGCAAGGAAACAAAACCAAGCCAAGCAAAAAACACAAAAACACCAACCAAACACACACACACGCCCCACACAAACACACAACTATAACCACCCAGACATTGAATCCACCTTCTCTTATGTTTGGGAGGAGGTTGATCAGTTGTGAACTCCCATGGTTGGACTGCATTTATCTTGTTTCTACCTTTCACAGCCCCACTCCTCCAACAACTGGCTAGCCCCATTCTCGGACCACCCCTTAGTGGTGGTGACGGCCTCTCTCAGCATGGAGGAGCCGGAGTGGGCCTATTAGCATTTTAATAGCAGCTTGCTGGAGAACTTGGGCTTCATGGCATCCTTCCAGGAGTTCTGGCTGGCCTGGTGAGGGCAGAGGTGCGCCTTTTCATCAAAGAGGTGGTGGGATGTAGGCTGTCAGTTTTGGGCCCAGGTTTGTGAGTTTTCTCCAAGTGCTATACTCCTCTGCACAGTGTTTGGTCAAGATCAAATGGACCCCGACCAAAGCTTTGGTCGAGGGGTGCGTCAAGGCTGTCTGCTGTCAGGCCAGCTGTACATTGAGCTCTTCCTCCAGCTCCTCATAGGAGGTTGACAGGGTTGGTGCTCCATGAGCCAGAGTTGCGGGTGGTCATGTCAGGATATGCTGACGACGTACTTGTGGTCCAGGACCTGGTACAGGTAAAGGCCTGCTAGGCTATCCACTTGGCAGCCTCCTCCGCCCAGGTCAACTGGATCAAGAGCTCTGGCCTGATGGCTGGGGAAGGGTGGCAGTGAACTCCCTCCCACCCACACTTCAGGCCATCCAGTGGAGTGTGGGTTCACTACTCTATCTGGGTGTTTACCTTTCCGCCACCCATCCCTCAACACCCGAGAACTGGCAAGATTTAGAGGGCCGGGTGGCTGAGTGGCTGTGGAGGTGACCAGAACTGCTGCGGTGCCTTTCCCTGCAGGGGAGGGCATTGGTGCTCAACCAGATGGTCCTGTCCATGCTTTGGCACTGGCTCAACATCCTGAGCCTGGCCCTGGGTATCCTGGCCCAGCTCCAGAGGTTAGCTTTGGGGTTCTTTTGGCCAGGACTGCACTGGTTCTCTGTGAGGATTCTGAGTCTTCCGAGGAGGAAGGACAGGGCCTGCTCTGCCTCCACAGTCAGGTCCAGGTCTTCCACTCCAGGCCCTGCAGAGACTCCTTTATGGTGCAGGTAGTCCAGCGAGGAACATGTTGGCGCACACCTTCCTCTGCCGCTTCTGATGCGGCCAGCAATTCTTATCTTCATCCAAGGGGTCTTCCTTGAGACCTCTCTGAGCTGCCAGTCTTCTACCAGGACCACCTCTGGACCTGGAAACTGGTTTCGCTGACCAGGTCTGTGGCAGCCACAGAGGGGGTATACATCTTTGCAGAGCCCCTGATACACAACCCCCAGCTTGGTGTGCAGGTGGTGGATTTGATTGCTATCATGTTGCATATCTGTCCACAGTCAGGGGGAAGATTTGTTTCCTTGTCAATTCACTTCTACTAAAAAACTGTCTTTGCACAGTGAATTAGGTAATTTTCTGTCACAAGATGGCTCTCAAAAGGAATAAGATGTTTAGGAAAAACAGCCAAGATAGCTAAAATCTTTGAAGAGATGTTGAGAGGTTCTATGTCTGCTTAGAAGAAAGCCAACAGTTGATTAAATGAAAAGATATCAAACTGATTTTTTTTTTAAAGTATCTTGAAGACAAGAAATGAACAAGTGGTACTTTCATATTCTTTCTTTACTTAATCCCTCTAATTTGGTTTAGATGACTTTATTCAAGCCAGAGCTTTTTCCTTATTGAGGGCATTAAAAAAAACAAAAACAAAAAACAAACAAACACACACAACAACAAAAAACCACACCAAGACAGAAAACGGAACATGCACTGTGATTAACAATAACCAGACTTGCTTTACCTCTGGTATGGTGTTGTGCAAGGCATTTCACTATGTTTAATAGGAATAAACTATTAATTTCTTAGGAGAAGGGGAAGGACATTACCTTTACCCAAATGCACAATGCCAAACATTTGCAGGCACTGTAGTGCTAGCATATCTTTGAGGAAAAGATATACAGTGGTTTTAATATTAACTGATTTAACAGCTCATTGGTGATAAGTAACAAGCCTAACATTTATGCTTTTAACCTCAATGGACACAGTCATATCACACAAATCAAAATTACATTTTAATTATATCACACCTACTTTGCACATCAGTATATTCTCAACAGAAGAGTTGATTGATCATCATTTCTAAAAGACAAGATTACTGGTATTTTTCAGCTGCCAGCTTACTACTCATTCATATTCAAGCTTAGCCTGCATTCACTGTTTAATTCAGAAAGATGAATTATTTCACTCTCTTCACATCAATTTTTGCCACTGTACCCTTTCAGTCACATCTCCTTCCCCTATGATATGGTATGTTGGTCTATTTCCATAGGATTATTTGTAAAATTATTGTTTTTGATGATTTGACTAAAAAGTCTATATTTATTTTAGGTTTTGCAACTCTTCACCTGTCTTCGCTCTTGAAATAAACACTTAAAGCAATTTTCAGATCCCACAAATTAATGTTTAGGATTAAGATGTATGTCCCTTATGTAACTCTGGTGGTTCCAAAAGGCTAATTTGACATGGCTATTGTAAAATTACATGTGTATTACACTTTCCCTGAACTTGTGCTGAGTGTCTACAGTTCTCCCTCCCATTGATTTCATCTCACTTATGCCATGACACAATGTACACCTGTATTCACACCTTAGACACTACTATAATCATCTTAGTACAGAGTATGCCTTGTAATATTTGAAAAAAAGTCAATTTGCTGGCAAGTATTCTCCTGATACAATGTGTGCCCCCAACATAGTATATAAAGTTACAAGATCTCCCTGTATGGTGTTATAAAAACATGACTACCTACAGCCCTGCCCAAACAGAATTTGGCAAAACAGGTATGTCGTAAACAATGGAATGGTGTGCTCTACTGCTTAAACACAAATTAAGCAAACAGAGTCAACATGCAGGAAGAAAAGAAAGGAAGTTCATACAGGTGAAAAAAAAACAGCAGGGAACATCCTTCCACATAGATTGTCTACTAGTTCCTAGCCGGAAGTGTTTTTCAAGCAAGGGATTGAAGCAATAAATAAATAAATAAATAAATAAATAAATAAAATAAGGTATAAACACCTCAAGGCACCCCCCCCCCTCTCTCTGCCCTTTGTTTTTACTGCCCCTGAAGCAAAGGAAGCATTTGTTGGACTCCGAGGGGAGTCCTGACCTGCCCTATAGGGTTTGGTCAGTAAGACTGCTGAAGGCAGGTGGTGAGAAACTCTGCTTGAATCTGATATAGTTTGTTGATTAGCAAACATTTTATCTTTATTTTTCCTTACAAACATTTGAAGTGAGTACAAGTAATGAGGCATAAAAGTCAAAGAGAACTTTAGTTTAGAAAAGTTTATTTTATTGTCTTATCTAACCCAATGAGTTTAAATTGAAGTATCTGGGAAAGTCCATTTGGTGGTCACAAGTTGTGTGCATATTATTCTCAAAGGAATAAAAGTCTTACTATAACTTGTATTGTCCAGGGAAGAGCTGGCCAGAACAGGACATACATTTCTGGGGAGAAAAAAAAAATCTAAGACTGGGTGTATATTGGGGTGGGGGGTGTCACCCTGCAGTCTAACCAAATGTGGCTGCAGTTACACACTCAGGGTGTGACTTGCATGCTGGAAGGCTATTTGTGAGCAGCCCAGGTGGGAGTTACTTTAGTAAGGAATTGTAAGGTACTCAAGGTTGCAGGGTAGGGGTGACAGCTGCTCTTTAGTCTTGATTGTACTCATATATCACATTGCATCTCAATAACACTTTTTTCTCACAGAGCTCAGATGGTTTCCAAAACTTGATGAATATTCTTGTGGATTTGTTTTTACACAGTGGAGCAAAGTATTATTATTATACCACCACCACCTACGGCCAAAAGATCTATCTAGTTAGCAGAACCCCATGCCACATGTCTGGTTTCTACTAGCCAACCCTCATATTAACTTGCTGCAGCTGTGTCCCCCTGCCACACACAGCAGCCATTACCACCTATGTTTCTGGCCTTCAGCAGTTGTGAAAGAGCACAGGATTTCTCTTTTTGTAAAAAGAGCAGGGGGCTGGAAGTTGTGGGGGCTCAACTCATCAAAAAAAAATCAGGTGCAAGTTATTAAGTTGGACACCTACTTGAGTGGGTCCCACTATCGAGGCCATTTCTGTAAATTTGCCCAAGACCAGGTAATTCAGTGGCAGAGTCAGGAATAGACTGTAGCAGACCTCAACCACAACAATAATCCAAGTGTCCATGGCTGTTAATGCAGAAGTTACACATGTGGCAAGTGAGAAGAGGGTGATAGAAGCCAATCCTGTATAAGTCCTGTATAAACTGAGGAAAGCCCATATATTCAGAGCTCTCTTTCACCCTGAAGGCCAAGTCCTTAATTAAGTCTTGATTTAGTCAAAACTCCCATTGACTTCAGTAAGTTAAATTTTGTACATACACTTAGAAAGCATTCTGAGTGCATTTTAGAATCACAATCTAGAAAAAACCCATTTAGCAAGTTGACTCAAAGTCAGTTTAATGAACTTGATACAATCCTTCCAAAAAGGATGACAAAAAACTTCAGTAAAGCCCCTCTAAATTATCTCCAAAAGGAGTCACACTATGCCTTAAGAGGTCAAACCCAGGCTTTCAGACCAATGCTGGGAATGATTTCCAAATATAAGGCCCTTCACTGAAGATGCCCTGCCTTCAGCTCTCAGACAGTTAAATCCACAGGCTGTTAGCTTAGTGTCAAAACTGTCAGGATAGAATGAGATACCAGCCAAGACCAAAGCCACATAAGGCTTCATTTATGAAGCCATCTTTGACCCCATTCTCCTGTCAGACCAATTAAAGTTGGAGTAACTGTGAGCAGAGAGTCATGCCCAGTAGCTGAACCTGGAAATAAATTAGAAGCCAACACAACTATGGAGCTCAGTTATCATAGGCTGCCACTGAGAATGTTTCATTGAGTAAATGTGTAGCTACATACTTCATTAGCTGAAGTTGCCAGTGTGTTTTGTAGGTATTGTCTCCAGAAGAGTAGTAGTATTATCTTGACATGGCAAGGGCATAAGTAACTGCTACCTAGATCTTCCTTCAGCTGGGAGGAAAGACCCTGAAGAGATCACAACTTATGACTAAAGAGGAGAACCCCAAACTTAGGAAAATAAATGACTAGGAATAAAAAAATATGTAAATCAGGGAAAGCTATGCAATAATGCTGCCCATTTCAGCTAAATAGTGAAATGATGTTCACAAATATTTACTATATGTATTTGAGAAACGGCTATTGAAGTGAGACAAAAATTAGATAGCCAAGCCTGTTCTTTACCACAGATATTGCTCGTTTAAGCTTCTCAGATGAAAATAATTGACTTGATCTTGCAACCTGTCATTCATAACAGCATTATAAATAGCTGTTAGACTGCAACATTCCAGATTTGAGAAGATTGTGATTAGAAGTTGCAAGCTGTCAGATTTCTTAAACAATAACAGATTTCTTTTCCTTCACTGTCCTAACAAAACAAAAATATCACAGTACAGGTTTGTTTGAAATCTTTTTCTGAAATAGTCTTTATTCTTTATTTACATAAAAATAACTGTAGTAAACTAATTTTGGCATTTGAGAAAAAACAATGTTTTCAGAGAGAAGTTGGGTGAGGCAATAGCTTTTATTGGACCAACTTCTGTTGGTGAGAGAGACAAGCTTTCAAGCCAGACAGAGCACTACCTCAGGCCCAGGAAAGATTCTCCCAGTATAACAGCAAAATGCAAACTGGAACAGAATCCTTATGCTAAATCAATCAATCTCCTCCCACTTGCATTTTGCTGAAATGCTGGGAGAATCTTTCCCAGACCTGAAGAACTCTATGTGGCTTGAAAGCTTGACTCTCTCACCAACAGAAGTTGGTCCAATAAAAGATATTACCTCATCCACCTTGTGTCTCTAATATCCTGGGACTGACATGGTTATAACTGTACTGCATTCAGAAATATTGTCATTAGTTTCCAACCTGTTTCTACCTCATAAAAAATCCTCAGCAGGCAACAGTAAGCTCAAAAAGCCAGTTAAGACCACATCCTGACTGGCAGTAATTGAGTAGAGTGAAAACTATTATTTAATAGGGATGGCCCAAATCACATAGCATATACAAGCCTTTGCTTCCTGATTGGCTTTCGAAACTTGAACTTTTTCCAGACCTCTAATTTCATCACTTTCAAATGGAAGTTGAAAAAAGCAAACAGGGTGTTAGGAATCATTAAAAAGGGGATAGAGAATAAGATGGAGAATATCTTATTGTCCTATATAAATCGATGGTACGCCCACATCTCGAATACTGCGTACAGATGTGGTCTCATCTCAAAAAAAGATATACTGGCACTAGAAAAGGTTCAGAAAAGGGCAACTAAAATGATTAGGGGTTTGGAACGGGTCCCATATGAGGAGAGATTAAAGAGGCTAGGACTCTTCAGCTGGAAAAGAGGAGACTAAGGGGGGATATGATAGAGGTATATAAAATCATGAGTGATGTGGAGAAAGTGGATAAGGAAAAGTTATTTACTTATTCCCATAATACAAGAACTAGGGGTCACCAAATGAAATTAATAGGCAGCAGGTTTAAAACAAATACAAGGAAGTTCTTCTTCACGCAGCACACAGTCAACTTGCGGAACTCCTTACCTGAGGAGGTTGTGAAGGCTAGGACTATAACAGCGTTTAAAAGAGAACTGGATAAATTCATGGTGGTTAAGTCCATTAATGGCTATTAGCCAGGATGGGTAAGGAATGGTGTCCCTAGCCTCTGTTTGTCAGAGGATGGAGATGGATGGCAGGAGAGAGATCACTTGATCATTGCCCGTTAGGTCCACTCCCTTTGGGGCACCTGGCATTGGCCACTGTCGGTAGACAGGATATTGGGCTAAATGGACCTTTGATCTGACCCGGTACGGCCGTTCTTATGTTATGTTCTTATGTTCTAAGTTCACAGAACCACATTACATTTCTTATTATATGGATCTACTGCAGGTTAGGCAGCATAATATTTTAGTTAATGCTGACTTTCTTATTCTCCAAGGAGTTAAATATTGAACAAGTTTTAATACTCACTTCTACAAAAGTGAATGTCTGTTTATTATTTCAATTTTACATGGAACTGTACCAAGATACAGAAAGGTAAAGTGACAGGCTCTGTTATGATCGGGATTTGAAAAATAAAGAAAGAAGAGTGTGCAGAAGTGAGCTAAAACTCTGCTGGAGAAGGCAAAGACAAAGAAATTTGGCTATTTTAAGGGATTTGTTGCTGATCGTACAAATATTAACGGGGTTTATGCATGTTTGAAGAGAAGAAACCGTGTGCAGCACATTGGAACTGGAAGCAAGCATATGGATAGGATGTCTGCTTGATGGCATATTTAAACTTTAGGGAAGGTGGCTCCATAAGGAACACAAAAGCTTTGAAGCACAACTGGGGGGGAAAAAGCAAAGGGAAACAGTGTTTAGGCATATCAGTTTCAAAGAAATATTCCAAGTGCCCTCCAGACTGTTCCAAACTCAAGAGAAACTGCTAACTAGCACAGTAACTTGTGGAAGTATCATAGCATTTGGGAAAGAATATTCAAGGGAAAAGTGCAATGCAAAGTTGAGGTGCTTAGTGTCTGGCAAAGTGGCTTTAAACCTTCTCCACTTCATACTTGCAATCTAGGCACAATGAAAAAGTAAAGTTTGCATTAAACAGGCAGGTTGAAATGGGGAGTGTGAGAAGCTATCACAGAGAAGCTTTACATGTACCGCTATCAGTGACAACTTGGAGACAGGTTAAGAGTGAGAGGCCAGGGAAAACCAACAGAGATGCTATAATTTTGATCTTTTAATTTTGTGCACTTAATACATAATTCTCACATTCTAACAACTAACCCGTAACTATCATTTGAACAACCCCATTAGAGGACTATGCAAAGCAAAGTAAGTATTTAATACATGATTCAACATTGCTAGACTGTTTTGAGGTTACCTTAGTCCATCTTGAAAAACAGCCTGCAGCATAGAAAACTGAAGGAATTAAAATTTATTGTTAATGATTTGTCATTTCACATTCTGTTTTCAGATGGACAGTACAAAACTGGTTCAGATCATGTTTAATTTTGGGGAACAGGGACAACAAGTTGTGAATTTATGCAGAAGAGTGAATTTAAAAATTGAAATCACCTCTGTAAAATAATCTGAATTGAATGCTGAGATACTGTTAAGATTATGGGTGCCCGTGGAAATAACATGCTTGGAGCTTTCCAAACGGAGAAGAAAACAGCTCCATCCTCAAGGAGCTGACAATCTAATGGCAGACAAAGACTGTCAATTTTAGCCTTTTTTCTTAAAAAGCTTCTCATAATTGTAACAAAAATGAAGCTCCAATGGAGCACAAGGTACCAACACTAGCAATCTGTTCCCATAGTTTCTTCCACCACTGGAGTATACTGGTTGTAGCAATTGTGGAAGGAAAACAATGTCCTCACCCGGAGTTTGAAGCAACAAGCCAGAGGCAGCTTTATTTCGAGCAATTGCAATATGCATGGGAGAGTGCACAAGGGCAGGGCTCCGCTAAATAAACAATTAGGGCAAGCTTTTATACCTTTTGTGACATGCAATAATGAGCAACAGCTGCATTTTGTTATACATATTTCTTCCTGATATCTCACTTTTCTCATTAATTTCTGCCACAGTCTACATTCCATTCTTATCTAACAAGGTCAAAACAGTATCTCTTACAGTCTGTTTCCACTCGCTTTCCAGCCACCTAGGCCTTGCCTTCAAGTCTCGCGTTATTAGAGTCAGTGTCAGCCTGACTTTGTTAGCCTGACTCTTGCTCTATTCCTAGAGACTGAGCCCCGGTCTACACTGAGGAGGGGGAGGGTCGACCTAAGATACACTGACTTCAGCTACGCAAATAGCATAGCTGAAGTCGGCGTAACTTAGGTCGACTTACCTGGCCGTGAGGACGGCGGCGAGTCGACCGCTGTCGCTCTCCCGTCGACTCCGCTTCCGCCTCTTGCGATCTGGAGTTCTGGAGTCGACGGGGAGCGCGTTCGGGGATCGATTTATCCACGTCTAGATGAGACGCGATAAATTGATCCCTGATAGATAGATCCCTACCCGCCGATCCGGAGGGTAGTGAAGATCTGCCCTGACATATCTATGTTCAAATTCCCTTTATCCCTTTCTCCGCTTCCTCATAATGGTAGTAAATTTTAAAGAGGCCAGTGTGAACAGGTCAAACACAATATGGAGCGTGTGTGTGTGTGTGTGTGTGTGTGTGTGTGTTGAGGAAACTCGTACAAATAAGGTCAAGGTGGTGATTGGCCAGTGGTTTACACCACCTTGCACAGATGGAAATAAATATATAAAGTGCAAAACAGTGAGGATGCAAGCTCATACTGTTTGTTGAAAACATCTATTTCAAGGATAAAGTGTAAACTGCAAAAGGGAAGCACTCTTATTGTGACTGCTGGAGCTGCTTGTTAAAAACATTAGCAAGGACAAGAGGGAGTGAGCATTTAATTGCTGTTTTGAAATGCAGTCTCACAGTTGGAATACATTTTTCCCCAGAATGCTTTAGAAGGAAGAGAATTCAGAAGTACTGCATTAATGCAATCATTACTCTTCCACATGAGAGAGAAGGAAAGCAGCCTCGAGGAATTACAAATCTATCTATCTGCTTTCTATAAAGTTTTAACAGACACCAGGATTTTCTATTATAAACCATCTACAGTACTTCTGATAAATGAACCACTGGAGAAGATACAGAAATATCACCTTTCACTGACTATGGCATTCAAAGATTAAGATCATTTTTAATCCATTTGATAGAGAGACTTTCCCCCATTCAGTGTAGCCACTAAAGTATGCGATATTCCACTCCTTATACATCTCAGTAGATCTGCAGCTGAAGTTAAAAATTCTGCTGTATGACAAAACAAAGCTATTAAAAATCATATTTAAGATGGAGGGAGAATAAGGCAAGGAAACAGCATTTCTCTGAAGGATTTATCAATTTCAGGTCTCCCATAAAGTATGTTATATATTGACCCAGACTCAAAAAGCAGCTAATTATGTAAATTTTGCAAATATTTCTCTTCCTAGATCTTGTACTTAGGCTGAAGTATGTAGCCAAGTCTCTTATATTAATTTAGATGGAATAAATAGGCCAAAAATTGTTAACATAACTCAGCCACTGTCCAACATTAAACAGTGTTCAACAAGGTCTGGGGTTCAGTATACAATGACTTCAGCCTGCTTAGTACTATGGCTGACACAGCATTAAAAGTCTTTTAAACTTTTACTAAAAGATACAGAAAAAGGAAAAAACAGTTAAAGTATTTGAAGCATTAAGTACAGTTTTCATTTTAACAGCATATTTTGTTCCCCTTAGCTGGAGAGAGTTGTAGAAGAGAAAGCTCCCTTGCTTGACAGTCTCTTAAGTGATGTTAAAGATGGTAGTAACTGTTCTTCTGAGGAAGAGAGAAGAAGTTAGTTGAGATGGGCTGGAGCCATTGTTGTTAAAGTCTGATCCTGTTTAATCTCATGTGGTGTTTGGGATTCAGCTGGAACTGTTAAGGGTAGTGATCCAGAACCCTCTCTCTGGCCCAGTCTAAATAGAGCAATCTCTCATGATTAGGGCAAAGAAGGTCTAGGAGACTGTGGGGGTGGCAGCCATGATGGTGAAGCTTGCTCCAGTAGCCTATTTTTAAGACTTGAGTGGGGGGAGGGGGGAGTTCTTTAAGGACCCAAGGCGGCAGTGATGGGGGGGGGGGGGGAAGTAGCCCATCCCCTCATTTTTTCCACCAATTAGGCTTAATATTTGACACCAATTGTGGTTCATTAGTTTCTAGACCCACATTTTCTTCTTTATCAAGCATGATGTTAACATGGTCTTTGGAGTTATATTAGTAGGCCTTTTAGTTTGGACTAATTTAGTCTGTCACCTTTTCATACTGTGGCAGAGCACTGGCTTTGCTTCAGGAGGGAGGGGGGGGAAAGAAGAGGTATCCTGCGCTTCTAGGTGGTTAAGGTTTGCCTAGGAGGTTTTCTGTGACCCTCAATGTAGCCTCTCTCCCCTCCTAGAGAGAAGGGTTACAGCTTACTGAGCCGCCACCATCATCGGCCAGTCAACGGGTTCGGTGTAAGAACGCTCTTTAGTCCGTCTTCCTTCTTAGGGCACATTTGAATAGAAATGTGGGGGGTTGGGGGAACCCAGGCCCACCCTCTTCTCTGGGTTCCAGGCCAGTGACCCTAATTGGCAGTGGCAACAGGTAGTTTTCCTATACTACTGGCTCTATAGCCCTTCCCTGGGCTACTTCCTCAAATGGCCCCTCCTAGCAGCCTCCTTGGTACCCAACCATGCTTGTTCTCCTGGCTCTTTTACTGCACACCTTCGTTCTTCCAGTCGGCCCACAACATACCTTCCTACTCCCAGCTCCTATCAGCCAGCCTCTCTGAAGGGGCTTCCTTTTAAACTAGTCCCAGCCAGTTCTACATGGGCTTCAGGTGATCTGATTAGCCTGTTTCCCTTGATTGCTTCTAATCAGTTCTTAACTGGTTCCAGGTGTCTTATGGAGTCTGCTTGACTTAATTGCTTCTAGTACCTTCCTGACTATTCTGGCCCCTGGTCACTCAGGAAACAGAAAACTATTCATCCAGTGGCCAGTGTTTTCTCCTTCTACCAGACTCCTGCACCCAACTGGTCTGGGTCTGTCACAATACCTTTTCCATCAACATTGTAAGTTATGGTGACATCTTATGTACTTTTACATTCTCTTTACAGAGGATAGAGGATGAGAACATTTTATATATCCAACCATCACTTTCCTTTCCATAGAAGGTTTACACAGATGATTTATCCCCAGGAAATAAATAATGAGTATCTGGGATGGTGGGACACAGGTAGGGGACAGATGGTCTAGGCAGTATGTTTTCATATGGAATTTCTTTGAAGAAGAAAAAGGAGGATAATTGAATGTGGCTTATGCTGTAGAGATCCTAGAAAGAGTATTGGATACCCAGTTTCACGAGGGCTTCGAACCTGGCCTCCATTCATTGTGGTCTCATCACCAAGCCACTCTGCTTGCCCACTGGTCCCACTACAGCATGACTAAGTGTCATGTGGCTACACTCCAAATTTGATATAGCATATGGATTATTTTGTTCCTCTCTATGGGTTTTGATAGAAGAGGGAACCATATGGCCAGTGATGAAATTAGCCATAAAAAGAGAAACCAGATTATCTTCAAGATATTTTTTTTTTAAAAGGGACACAAGAACATTTCTGAACAAAAGCCATCAGACCAGAGAAGCATTTTGGAATATGGACACTTTAAAGAGCACACCAACCACTCAACTATTGGAACAATTTACCAAGCGTCGTGATGGATTCTCCATCACTGGCAGTTTTTAAAAATCAAGATTTTTTTTTTTTAAGGAGATGCTCTAAGAATTATTTTGGGGGTGTTCTATTGCCGGTGTTATACAGGACGTCAAACTAGAGGATTGCAGTGGTCCCTTCTGGCTTTGGAATCTATGAACGTGAACAGGAAAAACTTCCAATTTCATCAATGGCAGGTGGGACAGTTAATGTTGGCATGATAAAAAAAAAAGGGGGGGATTATAATCAGAGCTATAATTAGAATGTCATTGTGGGTTCACTTTGACATTCTAAAAGCTACTGTGTACTGAGTCCTAAAATTCCTGTCAAATGTGTATTTATTTTCTCTTCTTTTGTAGAAAAATAGAATAAATTGGAAATCAAACTGTGGAAAATAATCCCCGAAGAGTAAAGAGAGAGAGAGAGAGAGAGAGGGGAAAAAAAAAAAAAACCCTTGGGGGGGGAGGGATAGTTCAGTGGTTTGAGCATTGGCCTGCTAAACCCAGGGTTGTGAGTTCAATCCTTGAGGGGGCCACTTAGGGAACTGGGGTAAAAATCTGTCTGGGGATTGGTCCTGCTTTGAGCTGGGGGTTTGACTAGATGACCTCCTGAGGTCCCTTCCAACCCTGATATTCTATGATTCTAAAAGTACACCTGAATGGTGTTTTGCAGACTACAGTGGGCTATATTCGGTTCTGGTTTTTCCATTAAAGAAACTAAGAGCAACTCTATTGACAATGAGGGATTTACTCTGTATTTACACTGTGTAAGAGAAGAGCAGAAATTAGTCTTCTATCATCAGACATGATTGTGACTCTGAGTGAATTCATGCTCTTAGCTCACAGATGCCTAATAAGCTATGAAAGCCATAATGGGTGACATCAAGATAACTTTCACAAAGCTTACACTAAGGGTACGTCTTCACTTACATCCGGGTCCGGATGTAAGCAATCGGTTTTCTGAGTTCGATTTATCGCGTCTGGTTAAGACGCGATAAATCGATCCCGGATCGATCCCGGAAGTGCCCCGGATCGATCCCGGAAGTGCTCGCCTTCGACGCTGGTACTCCAGCTCGGCGAGCGGAGTACGCAGCATCGACGGGGGAGCCTTCCTGCCGCGTCTGGACCGCGGTAACTTCGGACTAAGGTACTTCGAATTCAGCTACGTTATTAACGTAGCTGAATTTGCGTACCTTAGTCCGAAGTGGGGGGGTTAGTGTAGACCAGGCCTAACAATACAAAAAAGGGGAGTGTCACAGGAGCACTCACCACTACAGACCCCTCTTCCTGGCCACTCTGGGACTTAACTCCTTCAAGGGGCTGCACCCTCCTCTGGCAGTCTCTTCATCTATCATCTTCTCTCAGCCTGCAGCCCCTTTAGCTCCAGCTTCCTCTGTATGACTTAGCCCTCCAGCCTGGTCACTATGGTTCTCCCCTTCCAGGGTATCAAAGTCTTTCAGGGCAAACTGTCCCAGGCAGTCTGCTCTCCACTGCCTGGCCCATGCCACTTCCCCAGTGGCTGGTTGGAGGAAAACCAGACCCACCCTCTACTCCAGGTTCCAGCTCGGGGACCCTCTAATCAGGGTCTGCACTATCCCATACCTGGCTGCTTTTCCCCTGAGCCTTTTCTACTTTTCTGGCTCCCCTCTCTGGGTTTGCCAGCCTAAACTCCCTCCTTGCAGGGAGGGACTGTAGACTACACACCAGAGTCCCAAACATACCCATGTTTGCCCAGGGGGTGACTGCAGACTATTTCCCTGAACCCCTTTCTGCTCTCACATCCTGGGCTTTATACAGTCCCTTTGTGTTCCCACCCAGCTGAGCCTTGCTTAATTAATCCCTGCTCCCTGGATCCTGCTCCAGGTGCAGCCCAGGCAGTTAATTGGCCCAACTACCCACCTTAACCCCTTCAGGCTTTGTTTGGGGTGGACACTCCATCACAGGAAGATAAGCATAAACACCAGAGAATGTTTTCCTTTACTGGACATGTTTTAGAGGGAAAAGAAGTTTCCTTCCACCCCAAGGGAAATTGCTTTGTGTCTAAAATGACAGTAAATTGTCTCCCATGGAATGGTGATTTTCCTCAAGTCATAGGGAAGTGACAGCAGGAAGAAAAGAGAAAAACAGAAAACAAACACTGCTGGGTAAGTAGCTTTTGGAAAATCAGACATTTTATGGATTCATAGATTTTTAGGGACAGAAGGGACCATTAGGATCATGTAGTCTGATCTCCTCCATAACACAGGCCATCCTTGAATTAATTCCTGCTTCAAGTCCAATAGCTGTGGTTGAACTAGACAGAGCAGATCTTTTAGGAAAGCATTCAAGTTTGGAGAATCTTCCATGTACTAACATAAAGGTCTGCCTGAGTTGTGAGCTGGGGCTCCCTACCTTACTGGCAGCTACACAGGCATAGCTGCTGCACCCCCTGGCTTGAAGTAGTGACAACAACCCAGGTACATCATTTCTGCCTTCAGCACCCCGACCATTAAGACTGTTCCAGCACCACTGTACACAGTAGTTACACAGCAGCCCAGACTTGCCTCTGGCCACAGAGGATGGAGTCAGCCTGCCTCTCAGGCACCAAGAGCTGTGTTCTGCCCCTAACAATCACATTTCCTGGCTGACTAGAGTGGAGTATAAGGGTATGTCTACACTATGGGATCACTCCGAATTTACAGAATTCGATTTTTGGCAACCGATTGTATAAAGTCGAGTGTATGCGGCCACACTAAGCACATTAATTCGGCGGTGTGTGTCCATGTACCGAGGCTAGCATCAGCTTCTGGAGCATTGCACTGTGGGTAGCTATCCCATAGTTCCCGCAGTCTCCTCCACCCATTGGAATTCTGGGTTGAGATCCCAATGCCTGATGGGGCCAAAAACATTGTCGTGGGTGGTTCTGGGTACATCCTCCCCCTCCCTCCGGGAAAGCAATGGCAGACAACTGTTTTGCACCTTTTTTCCTGGGTGAACTGTGCAGACGCCATACCACGGCAAGCACGGAGCCCGTTCAGCTCAAGACAGCAGTCATGAACATTGTAAACACCTCGCGCATTATCGTTCAGTTTATGCTGAACCAGAACCTGCAAAACCAGGCGAGGAGACAGTGGCTACGGCAGCGCGGCGACGAGAGTGATGAGGATATGGAAACAGAATTCTCTCAAACCATGGGCCCCGGCGCTTTGGAGATCATGCTGTTAATGGGGCAGGTTTTAGCTGTGGAACGCCGATTCTGGGCCCGGGAAACAAGCACAGACTGGTGGGACTGCATAGTGTTGCAGGTGTGGGACGATTCCCAGTGGCTGCGAAACTTTCGCATGCGTAAGGGCACTTTCATGGAACTTTGTGACTTGCTTTCCTCTGCCCTGAAGCGCCAGAATACCAAGATGAGAACGGCCCTCACAGTTGAGAAGTGAGTGGCGATAGCCCTGTGGAAGCTTGCAACGCCAGACAGCTACCGGTCAGTCGGGAATCAATTTGGAGTGGGCAAATCTACTGTGGGGGCTGCTGTGATGCAAGTAGCCAAAGCAATCACTGAGCTGCTGCTACAAAAGGTAGTGACTCTGGGAAATGTACAGGTCATAGTGGATGACTTTGCTGCAATGGGATTCCCTAACTGTGGTGGGGCGATAGATGGAACCCATATCCCTATCTTGGCACCAGAGCACCAGGGCAGCCAGTACATAAACCGCAAGGGGTACTTTTCAATGCTGTTGCAAGCACTGGTGGATCACAAGGGACGTTTCATCAACATCAACGTGGGATGGCCGGGAAGGGTTCATGACGTTCGCGTCTTCAGGAACACTCATCTGTTTAAACGGCTGCAGCAAGGGATTTACTTCCCAGACCAGAAAATAACAGTTGGGGATGTTGAAATGCCTATAGTTATCCTTGGGGACCCAGCCTACCCCTTAATGCCATGGCTCATGAAGCCATACACAGGCAGCCTGGACAGTAGTCAGGAGCTGTTCAACTACAGGCTGAGCAAGTGCAGAATGGTGGTAGAATGTGCATTTGGGTGTTTAAAAGGTTGGTGGTGCACATTACTGACTCGCTCAGACCTCAGCCAAACCAATATTCCCATTGTTATTGCTGCTTGCTGTGTGCTCCACAATCTCTGTGAAAGTAAGGGGGAGACCTTTATGGTGGTGTGGGAGGCTGAGGCAAATCGCCTGGCCGCTGATTACGCGCAGCCAGACACCAGGGCGATTAGAAGAGCACACCAGGAAGCACTGCGCATCAGAGAAGCTTTGAAAACCAGTTTCATGATTGGCCAGGCTACCGTGTGAAAGTTCTGTTTGTTTCTCCTTGATGAAAACCCACCCCCTTGATTGATTCATTCCCTGTAAGCAAATCACCCTCCCCCCTTCAATCACAGCTTGCTTTCAAAGGAAATAAAGCCACTATCATTTAAAAATCATGTGTTCTTTATTAAATTGATTATAAACATAGCGAGAGAACTGACAAGGTAGACCGGGTGGGGTTTGGGAGGATAGGAGGGAAGGAAAAGGCCACTTCAAAAGTTCAAAATAATGACAGCCTTTTGCTTGGGCTGTCCACTGGGGTGGAGTGGGCGGGTGCATGGAGCCTCCCCCGCCCCCCCGTGTTCTTACACGTCTGGGTGAGGAGGCTATGGAATATGGTGAGGGGGGAGGGCGGTTATACAGGGGCTGCAGCAGCACTCTGTGATCCTGCTGCCATTCCTGAAGCTCCACCAGACGCCGGAGCATGTCCGTTTGATTACGCAGCAGCCCCAGCGTTGCAGCCTGCCACCTCTCATCTCGAGTGTCCATCATGGCCTCACGTTCACTGGCATCTTTCCTATACATTGTTACCGTGTCCTTTCACTCATTCAGATAAGCTCTTTCATCGCGGGTCGATTGCATGATTTCAGAAAACCTGTCTCGCGTGCGTTTTTTTCGCCGCCTTATCTGAGATAGCCTTCAGGACGGAGGAGGAAGGCTTGAAAAATTTGCAGCTGCGGGAGGGAGGAAAAAAAGGGAGAGAAGTATTTAAAAAGATACATTTTACAGAACAATGCTTATACTCTTTCACGGTGAACAACACTATTCACATTACATAGCACATGTGATTTCGGAACAAGGTCGCATTTTGCATCTTATATGGAGTGCCTGCGGCTTTGGTGTTAGAGATCACAGATGCAGGGCGGGGCAACAGAATTCGGCTTGCATGCAGCCATGGTAAGCCATTGTCTTTCGGCTTCTGCAACCTTCATAAAAGCAGCGCCCTCCTTTCCCATATCAAGCAAAGCCCATTGAGTGCTGCGGTTTTCCTGTTAACGTGCAGCAGCAGAAACCAAACTAAACCCCACCACCACCCATCCAATTCTCTGGGATGATCGCTTTACCCCTCCCCTCCACCACGTGGCTGGTATCAGGGAACATCCCTGCTAGCCAAACGCGAAAAACTCAGCGCCAATGCCACCCACACACCCACACACCCCGCTTGGCTAACTGCAGGGAAGGATTTCTTTTCAGCCACAGGCAAACAGCCCAGTAGGAACGGCCACCTCTGTCTCCTTCATTAAATTCCCGTATTTCAACCAGGTTACCATGAACGATATCACTCTCCTGAAGATAACACAGCGAGATAAAGAACAGATGTTGCTTGAATGCCAGCAAACACTGGGACCATATGCTGCCAGGCTTTGTCATGCAATGATACTAGATTACTTGCTACTAGCATGGCGTGGTCAAGTATCCTACCATGGAGGACGGAATACGGCGGCACTGCCCAGAAACCTTCTGCAAAGGCTTTTGGAGTACCTCCAGGAGAGCTTCACGGAGATGTCCCTGGAGGATTTCTGCTCCATCCCCAGACACGTTCACAGACTTTTCCAGTAGCTGTACTGGCTACGAATGCATCCCAAGTCCTCAGGGCAAATTAATCATTAAAAAACACTTGCTTTTAAACCATGTTTTATATTTACAAAGGTACACTCACCAGAGGTCCCTTCCATGGCCTCATTGTCTGGGATAACACCTTGGGAGGGTACTTCAGTCAGGCTGAGAAAAAGATCCTGGCTGTTGGGGAGAATGGTGTGCTGTGTGCTCTCCACAAGCTCATCCTCCTCCTCATCTTCCCAGTCCACAGAATCCTCAGGCATGGCTGAGATTACCCCCTCCTCGGAATCCACAGTCAGGGGTGGGGTAGTGGTGGCAGCCCCCCCTAGAATTGCCTGCAGCTCAGCGTAGAAGCGGCATGTCTGCGGCTCTGACCCAGACCTTCCATTTGCTTCTTTGGTTTTCTGGTACGCTTGTCTGATCTCCTTAACTTTCACGCGGCACTGTAGTGAGTCCCTATTGTGGCCTCTCTCCATCATGCCCTTGGAGATTTTTTCAAATGTTTTGGCATTTCGTCTTTTGGAACGTAGTTCTGCTAGCACGGAATCCTCTCCCCATATAGCGATCAGATCCAGTACCACCCGTACGGTCCATGCTGGTGCTGTTTTTCGATTCTCGGACTGCATGGTTACCTGTGCTGATGAGCTCTGAGTGGTCACCTGTGCTCTCCATGCTGGGCAAACAGGAAATGAAATTCAAAAGTTCGCGGGGCTTTTCCTGTCTACCTGGCCAGTGCATCTGAGTTCAGATTGCTGTCCAGAGCGGTCACAATGGTGCACTGTGGGATAGCTCCCGGAGGCCAATAGCATCGAATTGCGGCCACACTAACCCTAATTCGAAATGGCAATGTCGATTTCGGTGCTACTCCCCTCATCGGGGAGGAGTACAGAAATCGATTTTAAGAGCACTTTATGTCGAAGTAAATGGCTTCGTTGTGTGGACGGGTGCAGGGTTAATTCGATTTAACGCTGCTAAATTCGAACTAAACTCGTAGTGTAGACCAGGCCCAAGTGTCAGCTAAGGAGGAGAACTGACGCCTTTTGGAACACCATGTGGAGAAGTAGAAATATTTTTTTTTATAAATGTATCCCTCGGTGTACATGTGTGATATTACCCTGCCTGAGCTCAGAGTTAGATCAAAAAGCATTATTAAAAGAAACCAGGGAAGGAAAGAACAAACAATGAAATAATGGAAGTTAGGAGCCTAAATACTTTTGTGGATCTGGGTCAAAGCCCATCTGCTGTTCCCTTCTTCAGTAGCCCTAAGTGTTCTCTGGATTGTTCAGGCTGGCATGAAGCCAAAATACACATCTCTTAAGGGCTTACAGGGAAACAGTAGCCAGGACTTGACTCTTCAGAAAGATTAGTGAGTTTCACAGTTACATACTAGACCATGTTCTGTTCCCACTTACTGTAGAAGTGGAAAAAATACAATCTTTTAGGGCTAGAGTCTGAAATGCTTACTTCCATCAATGAGTACAATACTCCAGAAGAAGCTGCATTGAAATCAATGGTGCTACATGCAGATTAAGGTGCTTTTCAACAGGACTGTTTCCCTCTTTTCAGTGCAAGATCTAATCTTTACATTTTAAGCTTTTCTGCCTGCATCCAAAAGGGACTTACGCACCTAGAAAAGTCACAGGAACAACAATGCAATCTACAAAGCTTGTATATAATGAATGGGGAAGAGATAGGTGCCTTAGAATGCAATCCACCAAAGATGGCATGCTATGTGAGGAGCTGCCTAAACTAGCCAACAGGAGATGCTGGCAAGAGAGATATGTCCTAAGACCTGCCCCCTCACGGAGTTCAGTGCATATGTCCAGGCTGCAGGGAGGCACATATTTCTGATTTGTATCTACAGTTGGGATTGCTCTCCTGGAACCAGTCAGGCAGCTAAGACCTTATTTGTGAGAATGAGCTAGGTTCCTGGCTCATTCCACAGTGTCATGGTTGCAGTGCTAGCATTATGAAACTTTTAGCCCAGTGATCATCTGGGATGTGGAAGATGCAGTTTTAATTCCCCATCAGGCAGAGGGGGAGAGAAGACTTAAATAGGGGTTTCTCTCAGGAGAGTGCTTTACTATTGAACTATGGGATATTTTTATGTGGAGCTCCCTCAGACCCTCCTCTTGAAGCTGTTCCACAGTGTATAAATATTAAAGACTGGACCCTGGGTGCCCACCTCCCAGCTGGATGCCTTACCACTGGACTATAGAGTCACATTCTCCCTCTCTGGGGCCCCAATACCCTTTAAAAATTTATCCAATGTGGAACAACTTCAGCAGGTGGAGCTCTCTCAATCTGACATCAGAATATCCTATAGCTTAGTGGTTAGAGCACTCTTAAGAGGTGGGAGACCACTGTTCAAGTCCTCTCTCTCTCCCTCCACCTAAGGAGGGGAATTAAACTTGGATCTCACATCCCAGGTGAGTGCTCTAACCACCAGGACAAGAGTTATAAGCCCCCGCCCCCACCACACACTTTTGAGTGGGGCCTGATCTAATAGACATGATCAGAGACTGCCTTCCAGATCAGGCCTCATACATGCTATAGGCAGGCAAAAATAATTAATAATAATAAAAAATCCATCTTGCCTGGCTTTGTGGATTCCTCTCAACCTTAGGTGGGAGATGAGTGGCCGGATGCCTGGAGTGAGGCAACAGCGCAGAGACAGAATCATAGGCTCCTTATGGAGCTTGTATTGCACAACCATATGTGCCAAGTGAGTTTAGGTGGCACCTGAGCAGGAGTTTTGTGATTGCTGTGGTGCCTAAAAATGGGACTTAGGTGTCTAACCCCCAGACTTAAATGCCTAAAACCCTTTATGGATCTGGGCTTTGAGACAGGAACATTGTATTTCCTGGTCATCTGTGAAGTTCCTCATACAGTTTTTGGTACCATTAAAAAAAAAGTTCCTTAGAACAAAGATGTTGTCTTTATTACACAACAAGTAAACAAGGTGCTAAATAAATAAGGCACATTTGTGTAAGTTCTTTGGCTTCAATGGGATTGTACTGGAGCACAAAATAGGGAACAGATTGTCAGGGTTCCCCCTCTCCCCCAACTATTAAAGGATTAAAAAGTTTCCTATGTTCTTAAAGTAGAACTACCAAAGCCAGATAGCACATAAAAACAAAACAAAAACAAAAACAAAAACAAAACAAAAAACAGGGACATAACACAGACAGTGGTTACCATTAAAGTCTGGGAGACAGGCCCTAACCTGAAGCAAATACTCACCAGCAACCACACAACAAAAACACTAACCCAGGAACCTATCCTTGCAACAAAGCCCATTGCCAACTCTGTCCACATATCTATTCAGGGGACACCATCATAGGACCTAATCACATCAGCCAGACTATCAGAGGCTCATTCACCTGCACATCTACCAATGTGATATATGCCATCATGTGCCAGCAATGCCCCTCTGCTATGTACATTGGCCAAACCAGACAGTCTCTATGCAAAAGAATAAATGAACACAAATCAGACGTCAAGAATTATAAACATTCAAAAACCAGTCGGAGAACACTTCAACCTCTCCGGTCACTCAATTACAGACCTCAAAGTCGCAATACTCCAACAACAACAAAAACTTCAAAAACAAACTGCAATGAGAAACTGCAGAATTGGAATTAATTTTAAACTTGACACCATTAAATTAGGCTTGAATAAAGACTGGGAGTGGATGGGTCATTACATAAAGTAAAAACTGTTTCCTCATGCTAATTTTCCCCCTACTGTTACTCACACCTTCTTGTCAACTCTTGGAAATGGGCCATCCTGATTATCACTACAAAGATTTTTTTCCCCTCCTGCTGATAATAGCCCACCTTAATTGATTCCCTTCATTATAGTTAGTATGGCAACACCCATTTTTTCATATCCTCTGTGTGTGTGTGTGTGTGTATATATATATATATATATATATATATATATATATATATATATATATATATATATATATATATATATAATCTTCCTACTGTATTTTCTACTCCATGCATCCGATAAAGTGGGTTTTAGCCCACAAAAGCTTATGCTCAAATAAATTTGGTTAGTCTCTAAGGTGCAACAAGTACTCCTCGTTCTTTTTGCTGATACAGACTTACACGGCTACCACTCTGAAAATTAAAGTCTGGGTCATTCCTGCTCAGTTGCTGTATTAAGTGTTCTTTAATACAGATGATAAATTTAACCTGTTTACTGCACTATTGTATAAAAATAATGACAATTCTTGACATACCAGTTAACACCACAGGAAAGCAGAGCAAAATTCAAATCATGCATTTACTTCAATTAAATTTTCCTAAATCTATATAGCAGAGTGACTGAATGACCCACACCTCATATAACTTGACTTGGTTTGCATGCAAGTATGCTACAAATCCATACAGTATAGGGGATCACATCCTTCCAGGCAGACCCGTAAATGAAGGGAGAAGTTTGTGCATGTTGCAGGTGGACAGTAGCTCTGGAACACTGTACACCCTCCCTTTCTGGGACCCCATACTCTATGAAATGTTATTGCTATGGGAGGGAACAATCAGGACCAATGCTATTTCAAGTGTTGCATTTAACTACGGCAGGTGATTAAAGTCAAGCCTGACCTCACTTGCACTGGTGCAAATCACTTAGGTTTCAGTGGAAGTTGTAATGCAGAAGTCCTTTTCCCCAGCTTAACAAGCATTCACTGCTATAGTCAGTCTCCTTTAAGTAGGTTTACTTTTCCAAACATGAGCTCATAACAAACAAAATACAGTTCCTCAGCTCACCATTTGTCCTAAGGTTTCACAGCCTCCCCTCTCAGTGGTCCCAGGCAATCCTGCTTCTTACAGCTTCCCAGTCCTAGCCAGCTCTACTCCCCTCTAGAACACCAGCCTCACTGAACAGCTGGTCCCTTGTTCTAGGGACCCCCCCCCCCCATTAGCTATGTGATTCCACAGCCTTTTAATTGGCTCAACTGGGCCCCATCTGTTCTGACACAGGGGTGCTGGGCCTGGTCTGCTCACAGGGGTTCTCAAACTGGGGGTTGGGACCCTTCAGGGGATCACAAGGTTATTACATGGGGGGTTGTGAGTTGTCAGCCTCCACCCCAAACCCCGCTTTTCATCCATCATTTATAATGGTGTTAAATATATTTAAAAGTGTTTTTAATTTATAAGGTGGGTCATACTCAGAGGTTTGCTGTGTGAAAGGGGTCACCAGTATAAAAGTTTGAGAACCACTGCATACTGCCAGAGCACCTTCCTCTTCCATGCCTGACACTCTTAAGATGGTTCATGATAGCTTTTCAAGAACAGCAGTATGGAACTGGCTCTCTGAGCAAACATTGATCTCTGATCATTGGACCTAGTCTCCGTTTTGAGACAATGATGCAGAAATAAATGGCTGTGCTTCTCAGGAAGTTATGTAAGCTTACTTTCTCCCACAATTCCCTTAGGCTTCCCAAATCCTTTTCCAAATTTCTGAAAAGTCACTGCTTCAGGGAGATGTGCTGGAAATTGTGATATGGTACGCAAGGGGCATTGCAACTGCACTGCTTGAGCTGAATGTTTGTGTGGAGTTAGGGCAGAATTGCACACAAAACAGGACGACTAGTTTGAATGCACTGTACTTTTATTTGCATTGGTGCAATCATCCAAACTCAATGAGCAATGCGTCTGTTTTCTACTGTAGACCCTCCTAGAAAAGACTGTAGACAAATACTAACCTGGTGTTAAAGTATGGTTAAACGTGTAAAAAAGGGAAGTGTTTCGGGCGCAGAATATGCCATTTGGCCCACGGGTGCATGCAAAAGGTTAAACTAAAGAGATGATGTAAAAGGACATGCTGGAAACAAAATACTTTTGACAGTTTATTCCTTTCCTGTTCCCATTCCTTCTGTTTATTCCTTGACAGAGGTGACAAAGTGATTAATCATTGCTGGCACTGTCCAGGCTATCCTATTAGGAAACCCTTTTCTTAGAGAGCAGTGAGAAGACAGAAATAAGAAGGGAGAGCTGGATAATAATAATTACAAAAGAATTAAAGTGAATATCATATTAGAATATTACTGATATTAGTTATATGAGTTCTAGACTGATTATATTATTTATAGTAAATAAAATTCTATTTAGAGGTTATGTAGGAACAGAACAAGTAACTTTCACAAGTACATTGCAAATAAGAAAACCATGAGGATTTGTGGTATTATCTTAAAAGTATACATGGCATCACACATTAAGGAGCTCTGCACAAGGTAAATCATCATAGAAATCATCTGAAAACACTTCAGACCAAACAAACCTGAAAGTTTTCACATATACAAGATAAGATTTACATATTTAAGAGATCTGTACTCCCATTTAATACTCTACCAATGCTTTCATATCCTGGCAGATATCATATCTGACTGTAAAAATTACATGACTCACTGAACAATATTTATGTATGTGTTCTCACACTGAAGTACTAGAAATGTATGTATGTAATTCCATTACTGTTAATGGGAGTTACCTCTGTACATCTTCTGCTTCAATAGGAAAATAGGTACAAGAACATTTTTATTCAAGTACTTCTTAGTTCTGACAAGATGAAAAATATCCTGGGCCCTCATAACAACATAAGAATGGCCCTACTGGATCAGACCAATGGTCCAGGACAGTATCCTGTCTTCCAACAGTGGCCAATGTCAGGTGCTTCTGAGGGAATGAACAAAACAGGGCAATTATCGAGTCATTCACCCCATCTTTCACTCCCAGCTTCTGGCAGTTAGAGGCTTAGGACACTGGGAGCATGGGGTTGCATCCCAGGTCATCTAACTAACAGCCCGTGATGGACCATAAACTTACCTAATTCTTTTTTGAACCCAGTTATATTTTTGGCCTTCACAGCACAACAAGAATTTGGTAATGAGTTCCACAGGCTGATGGTATTGTGTGAAGTAGTACTTCCTTTTGTTTATTTTAAACCAGCTGCCTATTAATTTCATTAGGTGACCCCTGGTTCTTGTGTTAGGAGAAGGAGTAAATAACACTTCCTTATTCACTTTCTCCACACCAGTATAAAAATAGTCAACTATCATATCCCCCTTTAGTCGTTTCTTTTCCAAGCTGACCAGTTTCAGTATTTTTAATCTCTCATATGGAAGCTGTTCCACACCAATAATCATTTTTGTTGCCCTTCTCTGTACCTTTTCCAATTCTAATACATCTTTTTTCAGATGGGGCAAACAAAACTGCATGCAGTATTCAAGCTGGGGGCATAACATGGATTTAGATAGTGGCATTATGATATTTTCTATCTTATTATTATTTATCCCTCTCCTCCAAAACATGTAAACCCCATTATGAGACTGGAAAGAAAAGGAGCCAGTGCAGTGGCTGCATAGCGGAGCCTATATACCTCTTTCACACCAATGCAGAGGGAAGCACTGGGGCAGGCAAAAGGTGAAAGAATTTAGAGCAGCCTGAATGACCCAGCTCCAGGATCAGGGGAGGCCCCAAAGGTTTACTGACATCTTTACCACCACCTTCATTCAGATGCAATGAGCTGTGCTCTCACACAGCTGAGAAATGAGTCCAAACTCCTTTTTCTTCTTTTGAAAACCATTTGGAAAAAAATACTGTTGAAATGCAAGGATGTTGTGTAACATAGAATTTGGCCAGAAAAAATATTGAAGAATTGATACCCAGTAAAAGAAACTCTGACTGAAAAATATTTTCCAGCATGACTGAGTACCCCTGGCCATGTCTACTTTTATTGCATAACACATTTGCACTTCCACACCATCTATCAAGTAATGGATATAAAAGGAACACTTAAAATTCTACTTACAAGAAGAGAAGTAGGCATGGCGTGGATTGTGTTTTTCTTTAATGGGATTTGCAAATATTTATCAATCTGGAGAGGAGGAATAAATTCAGTTTGTAATATTAATGCTAAAAACATAATTGATTTATCAGAAGAAACTAATTCCAAATCATCAAGTAATCCTAATGCATGAATGTTATACTTCCTGAAGTTGTTTCACAATAACTCTTCTTCAGGCATATAAAGAAGCATTGAGCCAGATCCACAGGTGCAGTAAGGGTAAGGATAATTAATCTATACTGATACTACTTCTTTTCCCCTTTCATTTTAGTAATAGCATAGACATGCACATTTCAAATTTTAAGAGATGGTTACAATGATGTTAATTATGTAATGTTATCCTTACATAAGTACACAAATCAAAGCCTCATTCAGTGCATTAATTAGCTGGGTTTTTTCCTCTATAAGTATTTCTAAAATCTTCTTGGTTCTCACCTAGCACTTAGTTACTTTCTAAGAGGAATTTGTGAACTGTGTTTGACTGGTGAATATATGCAAATAAAAAAGCTGATTTATTCTGACTGAATAACATGTCACATTAAGTTATGAAAGTGAGATGGTGTAGAAGAAAGGTTTATTCAAGGCAACCTGTGTGCTCATAGTTGGAATTTGTAGGGAACTGCTCGAGGGGGAGGAAGGGGAGAATGAGAAAAGAATTTCACTTCAAGGTTTATGCTCAGAAAATAAGCAGCCTGAAGCTGATGTGGCTATAGTTTGAAGGCATTCAGTCTACTGTGATGTAAGCTACCCTGTGAAGTCAGGACACTATACTAAATCTTTGAATTTTTAGTGCCACTTTCCCATAAAATTAGGACAGTTGTCTGTTTGTTTGTCCTATAAATCCTTAAAAATCTTGTACATGTTTAATGGATGATTTAAAAAAAAGTTACTCTTTGTATTATTTTAAAGTTATCTTTCAAATATTTTATTATTTTGTGAAATATTTTTTCAAAATAAATGCAGTTAAAGAATAACTGAATAGATCAACCCAATTAATTTTCCTTCCTATCATTTTAAATTGTTTTAAAATAAAGATTTATCTGAAAAATAAAATAGGTAACAAACATATACTTTGTCCCAAAAATTAATTCAGTTTCACAACCTGACTTTATAATCAGTCTTTGTTGGAGACTGAAAACTAAGGTATATTTTACACAGATTACTTTCATCTTTGTACGTATTATGATAGTGGGACACTTGGTTTATAATTTACAAGTACGGTATGTTTCAACTGTATTTTCAGAATTTTTATAATTTCATGATAACAGGTCTGTTGAGTGAAACTTGGATGACAAGTTTGAAATTGAGTGATATGCATGTTTTATGCATAGATTGTATTACAGCAAAGATAAATCCTCTGTACCTGAAAATTGGTTTTCTGCCACAATCTGAGGCTTTGGGATAAAGCTTTTCTGTCAGCAGGTGTTATAAGGAATCATTGAATTGGTGGTGGAATACACCTACTAGATCATTCACTTCATTTCCATTTTCTAGAGGTTTATGCAGTCTAGTTTTAAAATTCCCAGTCAGAGGGATTTTACTTTGGACACTATTCTACTTAATTTTTTTGATAGTCAACCTAAATTTTCTTTAATGTAGCTCCCTAAACAATTTCTGTCCAATTTTAGTGTTTACACTTTTTTAAAATTTGTACACTCTACATTGCAAGATATCCCTGTTTTTATTGCCTTCTATTGAAAGAATTATGAGCTCTTATCTACTGATACCTTCTGAAGCAATCTCTCAGTTTCAATCTGTCAGAGTTGCTTAGGATTTGTGTGGGGGGTTTCTTTTTGAGCTTTTCTGTTGAAGTTAACATTGAAATTAGTATCCTCATGTTCCTTTTTGATATTCTGAGGGCATTGCTTTTCATTTGACAGGGTAACAAAGTTGAGCAAACTTTTTCATACATTTTCTTCACATCTGGAGTGAGGCCTGATGTCATCAGTCTGTCATCTATTCCAGAAGTCTATAAGTAGACTATAAATACCTACATGGGGAAAGAAATTTGATAGCAGAGGGATATTCAAATCAAACAAAGACGTAACAAGATTCAATGGCTGGAAATTGGGCCTAGACAAATTCAGACTAGAAATAAGGGGCAATGTTTTACAGTGAAGGGATTTAACCACTGGAACAATTTATCAAGGTTTGTGGTGGATTCTCCATCGCTGGAAATTTTTTAATCAAGATGAGATGTTTTTCTAAAAGAGAGACTCTAGTTCTAACAGGAATTAATTCAGGGAATTCCTATGACCTTTATTATGCAGGAGGTCAGATTAGATGAACACAATAGTCCTTTCGGTCTTTATAATCGATGAGGTACAGGAAGAAATTCAGTTGGTAGTAAACACTTATTGACAAGCCCTGATGCAACACACAACTGCCTATTCTTTTTGGAGATCTAATGGGAAATATTTTTTAGTTAAATATTTACAAGCACTTGCTTTATTCCTTACCCACCCACCTGCTGCCTCTATGCCTTTAGAAAAATTCATTTTTCTCTCTTCTTGCTCCTGTGGAGATGGCCCCTTCCCTTTCTGTTTTTGTGGAAATTGGGCCACCTTGCTGCAGGTGCTTTGGTTTTGGCCTGCAGCTCAGTTTCTCTGTATACCCCTTTCCTAATGGAGTGTTTTGTTTTGTTTAGTATTTTTCTGCCCTGCCTGATTTTCCCTTTGCCTCTCTCCAGGCTGGAACCTTGCTTGCCCTCAGTCTTTTCAGAACCTTAGCTGCTCTCTGTTGCCTGGCTATACCGAAAGAAGGACAGGAGATATTTGACATGGGTTTAATCAGGCCACAACTTTATTCTTAGATGTCTGGGACTACCCGGCAGATAAAAGTGTACAGTTCGGGTAACCCCATTGTGACACTGCACCCCATATTCTTCATAGAGATATTATTATGATATGACTGGTATAACTATAAGGTATTTTATGCAAGATAGGTCATGTAAGATATCATTGAAAAGGTTATGATTTACTGAACATGATTATCCTATTTGTATGCATGTATCATCATTGTATCTGAAGTTAGGAATATTGACTATACATCTGTATTACAAAGGTTCTTACAGATCAGGGGTAGGCAACCTTTCAAAAGTGGTGTGCCGAGTCTTCATTTATTCACTCTAATTTAAGGTTTCACGTGCCAGTAATAAATTTTAACATTTTTAGAAGGTCTCTTTCTATAAGTCTATAATATATACCTAAACTATTGTTGTATGTAAAGTAAATAAGGGTTTTAAAATGTTTAAGAAGCTTCATTTAAAATTAAATTAAAATGCAGAGCCCCCCAGATCGGTGGCCAGGACCCAGGCAGTGAGAGTGCCACTGAAAATCAGCTCGTGTGCCGCCTTCGGCACATGTGCCATAGGTTGCCTACCCCTGTTACAGATCATAGAATCATAGAATATCAGGGTTGGAAGGGACCTCAGGAGGTCATCTAGTCCAGCCCCTTGCTCAAAGCAGAACCAATCCCCAACTAAATCCTCCCAGCCAGGGCTTTGTCAAGCCTGACCTTAAAAACCTCAAAGGAAGGAGATTCCACCACCTCCCTAGGTAACCCATTCCAGTGCTTCACCACCCTCCTAGTGAAAAAGTTTTTCCTAATATCCAACCTAAACCTCCCCTATTGCAACTTGAGACCATTACTCCTTGTTCTATCATCTGCTACCACTGAGAACAGTCTAGATCTATCCTCTTTTAAATCCCCTTTCAGGTAGTTGAAAGCAGCTATCAAATACCCCCTCATTCGTCTCTTCTGCAGACTAAACAATCCCAGTTCCCTCAGCCTCTCCTCATAAGTCATGTGTTCCAGCCCCCTAATCATTTTTGTTGCCCTCCGCTGGACTCTTTCCAATTTCCAATTTCCAAAGTGCGAATGCACACTAGGCAAAAAGATTGTTAGTCTAGATGGCCGGCTGGGAAGAGCCCATTCAGGTTAAAGGGCCAATAGGAGGAAACAATAGGCCTTACAAGCAGCTAATCTCCCACCGGGAAACCTTCCTGAGGATGCAGTAAACAGCCTCTGACTCACGGCTGCTATGACACTACCAGGTCACCTGGTGCTGGACTCCATCTTGGAATACCAGTGTTTTTCCACTGACTGGCATGAGAACTAAGCTTGGAAACAAACATTTCCCCCCATATGCAAAGCCTATTTAAGGCAGGGGAGTGACATCATCTTAGTTCTCAACTGACTCCCCACCCAAAGAGACTCCTGGTAACACCTGAGGAACACAGGCTGAACTGAGGGGAGTGGGGAAGTGTGGACCCAGGGTGAAGGGATTTTTAGCTTGTGAAAGGAACACTTGGGGTTTTTAAGCTGTCAGCAAGTGCAGCTGGCCCCTTAAGAATCTCTGCAGCTTGCTTGAATCATCCTTTAGGGTGAGATTTGCTACTTAGTTTGTATGTTTTATTTGCATCTTTTGTTTGTTTGCTAGGCAATCTGCTTTGAGCTGTTTGCTATCCCTTATAATCACTTAAAATCTACCTTTTGTTGCTAATAAACTTATTTTTGCCTTGTCTAAAACCAGTGTGTGGGAGTCATAACTTGGGGCAGAAAGCTGTTGCATATCCTTCTCCACATTGAAGGAGGGGATGAATTTCATGAGCTTACACTGTACAGATCTCTGTGCAGTGCAAAACAGTTTAATTTTGGGCCAAATGGGGGGCGGGGTGTGCCTTAGGAATTGGGAGGTGCCTTAGCTAGACCAGGTTAAAGAACCTGTGTGTATATAACTGCAACGGTGTGTCCCTACCTGTATGTATACTGGAGCCTGGGAGAGGGCTTTGCAGGCTGGTCACAACAGTAGAGTGTATAGGGAGCCCAGGCTGGTGGGTCAGGGGGGCTCAGTGGTACACCATTTCCAGGTGGGTTCCCCCCCCCCCTCCCCAGGTGCCATATTTATTCCATAGTTACCCAGGGGGCTTTTACCAGATCCCGGTCTTTTTCCATCCAGGTCCCTCCAGCAAATCCATTGCTGGGACCTTACCATCCACTCCCCCCATAGGAGGGTTAAGGTGAGCTATAAGAATGGGGGGTTGGCTCCCTGTCATACCAATCATAGGAGTCCCCAACCACCCCTGTTCGCTCCTTTACCGAACACTTCTTTTTAAGTCCTTTTTTTGCAAGCCATGTATCTCGTCAATGTAGATCTTTCCTAAGGAGTACCTGCACTGGACATCTGCCACACACTTATATAATAAGTTGCCACATATGGCCTACTGCCCTTCATGCCATGCATGAACAAAGCCCACCTGAACCCACAGTGAGGAAGGTGAAAAAATCCCAACTCCAATATGATGGCAAGGGAAAAATTCCTTCCCAGCCCCCCTCCATGAAGGGGCAGCTAGCATTATGCCCACAGCAGGTCTAGACCAAACCTGGTATTTTACCACCTAACAGGGAGGGAGGGTGGTGCTGCCTCAGCCTCCTCCGTGCAAAATGGAGGGTTAAGGCATAGGTCTGCCCCTTTAAAGCCCCTCATTCCCAGGGGATGAATCAGTAACCACACTGACCCTTTTGCAGCAGTTTTCATCTCCCTCCCCCACCCCCAAGCCATAAAGCCCAGTTCCCTTCGTTTGGCCAGCCAGCCAAATAGCTCCGCCCCCCTCTGCTTAAAGGTGCAAGGTGGTCATTCTTGGGCTGAAGTAAACAGAAATTCCCTCCGCCACCACCAACACTGCAGAAGAGTTTCCCTTACTTTATTCCTTTTCATTTTATTCTCTTCTCTCTAGTGACAAGATCCAGGCACGTCTGACACTGGTTTATACAGAGCAGGGACCCAGAAAAACAAGTGTGGTTTCAACAGAGAATAGTGTTTTCTTAGTAATAATCCAAGAATGACACAGATAGTCACAACTTCTTTCAGATAGAGGGAGACCTACAGTATTAACTCTCAAAGCATCTTCCAGAACATTATATAATGAGAGAAACTCACTAATTTCTGAACAATTAAATCCTCATTGACATACACATTGTATTTATCTTTGACTCTCTTCTAAACTCTGATAAGATGGTCTGTATTACAAATTAGTGTTTTGTTCTATAATTTTACAGAAATATTCAAAATGTATTATATAATCCTTGTTAGGTTTTTTGTTGTTTTTAAACTCTCCCTACATATTTGTTAGATTGTATGGATTAGTTTTTGCTAAAAGCTTGGTTTTTGGATATTGTTTTTTTTTTAAATCCCTGTGGTCCCAGATGTGCTCTGTGATGTCTATTATCTATTCTTGTAAATTCTCCTCTTACTTTCAGTTTTTGTTAGCACTAATTATGCACTGAAACAGCTTAAATATTTGAATAGGCTCTTTTTTTCAAGAAATAATTAGTGTGCAGTTATATTTCTCAGAGTTTTAATTACTTTTTTTCCCATGCAATCTTCCAGGCTCTTCCTACACAAACATTGTTCCTGAGCTAGTCCACAAAACTGCTTCCATCTCCTTATTTAAACCCCTCCTGAAAGAAACTTTTTTCCCCACAGTGACTTCAACAAACTGGGTATGTTATACCAATACACCTACACTTTAGTCTCTGCATCATAAAATGAATATCCAGTCCAACCATGTATTTGAATTTACTTTGTAAGCTAATATTTCTATTTGCATTAAAAGTATGAAACTCACAAGTTTACAGGCGGCTGTAGCAGTGAGAAAAATAAAGGTGCTACTTGTTCAGTAATGAAGTGTTATGCTTGTCTTCTGTTGCAGAGGTGCCTACCCATTCTGGCTTTGGGCTAGCCATTGCCTCAGTTTCTCCTCATTCAGGTTAGATCTCCTGACCCTCCAGCCTCGTTTGGTCACTGCAGTAACTTGGCCTTTTTAAAAAAAAAAGCCCACCTCTTCTGGGATATCAAACTCCAGAACAAACACATAATTGTCCAGTCTCCAATTGAGCCCAGACCTTCCTTTCTGCAAGCCTGTCTTCTTTCCTCAGCCCCACCTAGATTCCTTTGAGTCTCCTCAGAGCAAAGTCTCCTAGGGCTTCCTATCTGGATTCTCCCTTGGTTCTCCATAAACTTCTGTTGGTCATTTTCTCCCTCTGAGGAGGTGAGCTAAATATGTCACAAGTGGGGCTGGACCCATCTCCTCTTAAAGGGCCTGTCAGCCTCTGAAAATTTCCTTTGAACACCAAATATTGTTCTTTGCTAGTCTAGACACATTAATAATTTTATTCATGATGGTTAATCCTACTCCATTCTCTGCCACACCTATAGTCTCCTGCTCCTTTCATTTCTCGTTTTTCCTTCACCTTGCCAACCTCTTTTCCATTCCAACTAAATTCCTTTTTAGGAGGTCTCTTTCTCTCTCCATCAAGTTTTGTCACTTCTTATTTCTCCCCAAGCTGTACATTATTACCCCATGTTCTTTTCCCAGTTTTCCTCCCTCTCTCCTCCTGTGCCTTGGGCCAAGATCTACTTTCCTGAATTGAGTTTCCTTACTCATATTATTTTGATGATTATAAAAAGTATTCTTTCTTCATGCATCTGAAAAATAGAATGTGAACTAATAAGGCTGGACTGCAAGTACAAGTGGAATTTTTAAATCAAAACATGACAATCTCAACTGATTGGATATAAAACAAACATGACTGAGTCAGGTCCCCAGAGTAACTTTTTTTCACATCACAACCAGGTGTCAACAGTAATTTCATATCCACATCAGTCTGCTACCCAATCATACTTGAACCAGTGTATTCTAGGAAAATCTGGGCAGCTGTCCCATAATAGTTCATCAAGGCAAAGATCACTGAGAGTAAATGCCTAAGAAATGTTGCCAGGAAAACATAGGGCAATGCACACCGAGATGCTTAACTGCACAAAGGTAGGGGAGGAAAGATCATCTACTGATTCATTGCATAGGTAGATTGTTCTATATATATATATATACAGTAAAAGAGCAGTATGGCCCAATAGTTAGCACAAGAGTCTGGAAGTCAGGACTGTACTCTACATCTTGACTGGCTTACTATATGCCCATGAGGAAGTAATTTAATGGCTATGTGTCTCAGTTTCCCCTTTTCTGTTATGGAGAAAATTATATGTAACCACTTTATGATCTTCGGCTGAAGAGTTTTTATAGGTTAGATATAGAATTTAAACGTTTATTATATAGTTTCCTTTATTTCAGTTCTAGTTTTTGCTCTTGGTTTCCTCTTCACATTTCTTTTATGCCCTCTACATGCCCAGAGCAGAATAATACTACCACCACTTCCAAGCACCACTGCTGTGACTCTATTTGTAGGTTTCAGAGTAGCAGCCGTGTTAGTCTGTATCCGCAAAAAGAACAGGAGTACTTGTGGCACCTTAGAGACTAACAAATTTATTTGAGCATAAGCTTTCGTGGGCTACAGCCCACTTCTTCGGATGCATAGAATGGAACATATATTGAGGAGATATATGTACTGATTTGCCATAACACTAATGCTACAACCTTCAGTTGGATGTGTTGGAGAAAGGATGATAGATTCTAATACTGCAGCACCAACCTTTGTGAATATGTGTACGTGTATGAAACTATCGAGAAGACTAATTTCAGTAGTATCTATATAAAAGACAGATTATCCAGTAACAGTTTAGCTACTTAGTTATAAAATAAGAAACAAATATGTACTGTATATAATTACAGGAGAATGCTTTTCAGACTACATAATCCACTTTTACTTGGAATAAGAATTATATTAAAAATATGATCTAGCATCCTTCTTAAAAGAGTCTAAAATGAGAAGTACAAAAGACAGCAGTGCATGAAAAAAAGGATATTCAGCGATTTCATGAATAATGAATTATATAAAATCTACCACTATACTATATTTTTCAAATTCAACAAAAAGTAATATGATGTACTAGAGTCAATCACATTTCTGTGTTAATGTTTAAATAATACATAAATATCCAGCATCTTCCTTTGCAAGGAAGCACCAGACTTTTGCATTAAAGAAGCACCAGACTTATATGAGACAAATGATTTAAAAGTAATGAACTGAATATTTCTCTTCTATTTACTCCAGTTTAGTAGAACTCTAGTGGATAGTAGCACATAACAGAGAGCAGAATTTGGCCGAATATCTCTATAGATATAGTTCTTGTATGTCTGGACAAAGGACCTATTTTGGTGATCCACCCTCAGAAGTGAATGGATACTATTGAGTTTCAGAGGGTTTTGTGGCTGAATATTCTCTTACTGAACTACCAATGGTGTGTAGGGACATCATAATGATCTGTTGTTCTCCACCATCTAAATGTTCTCCCTCCTTGGCTTTAACCACACAGTACATAATGGTATACTCACAACACAAATGGGAAGATGGCTAGAACAATGGTGATAGAAGTCTTGCTCTGTGCCAGATTGATCATAAAAGAAAGAATTCTTTGAAATGTTACAATGTGGCTGTGCATAAGGTGAAGAAAGATTCCCTACCCTAGTAGCATCCACAAATTTCAGTCAGCAGTATTGGCCCTTGGGTGGTCTCAAATCTTGTCACTGATGGCCATGTTATTGGCTGTGTTCTGTCATTGCCAAATGTGTATATCCATCTCTATTGTATGACAGTTATGATCATTTAAAGGGTACATTAAAATCCATTTATTCTTTTCACGTAACCTCTAAATCACCTGCCTTATTACATTTCCTCATCTTCCAGGAGCATTCCATAGAGTGAGTAAACAATATTTTTATAGCTGACAGCATTTTTCTATTTTCCTATTATAAACACTATGAAAAGCATACTTTAAAAGAGAGCAAATATATTCTGAACAGATACATCAGACACTTCTGTCAATAGATATTTATTTGCCCACTATATCAACCTCTACTTTGCCTGCAAAAAATGGTACCAGTATCAAAAGCTCCTTTCAATCAGTACAGTGACTAGTGTACAGCAAAATAGAAATGAAAAAAATTTAGACACTGCCTTCTTGGATACACTTTCCCATCTTAAAACTTGTTTATGTAGTGACCTAAATTTTTAATGGGGCCCTTATCCTATAAGTAATGAGAATCCAAACAGAGCTTCTGATCTGTAGTTTGATTCAAGTACCGACAAAGACTAGTGGGGACCTCACAGTATCTTACTATTTACCCTTTTGAATTACCTCTAAAGAATTGGCTGCTGTCATCTAGGAGTTACATCACAGCATTAACCAAATGATGATTGGCTAGTGCTATATCATCACTCTGAGACATCACTTATTTAAAAGATTACTTCCTCGAGAAATGCAAGGACATTACTATCCTTCTGAATCCTTAACCATGGTTAACTTTAATATGCATGGTGAATCCAAAGAAAGCCCAGTATGTTGTACACTATGTACACCATAATTTCCACACAAAGATGATTTTACAAAACTCTCATTTACTTCAAAAGGAGTCAAAGTTAGGCTAATGCTGAGCACTTTTGAAAATCCTACCTAGAATCTGAAACGGTTCTGAAGAAAACATAAGGTTGGTTTTATTGCATGCTTGAAGTTAATAACAATATGAGATTGTTAATCTTTGATTAAATAATTCCATATGAGCCTGTTATTTGACAATTTGAGATTAGTACAGCATTATTACTGACAGCTGTGACAACCAGCAGTTCTTATTGAGTTATAAACATCTTTCAGTGGATCCTTATTTCATCCATTACAGAAAACGTGCAATAATAAGTATCTCTTATCAATCATAGAAACCCTTATTAGTCTCCCAGTCTTGTTTATACACTTAGAATCATAGAATATCAGGGTTGGAAGGGACCTCAGTAGGTCATCTAGTCCAACCCCCTGCTCAAAGCAGGACCAATCCCCAGACAAATTTTTGCCCCAGGCCCCCTCAAGGATTGAGCTCACAACCCTTGGTTTAGCAGGCCAATGCTCAAACCACTGAGCTATCCCTCCCACTTTGAGAGGTCTTTTCCCTACACATCTATATTCCCACAAACTTGGCACCAGCAATAATGAAGTACTTGATCACATGACGTTCCCGAGTATTGAACATTCACAGGTTAAGAACCAACACTCTGAGCCTTAGAATTCAGACACACTCTTTTCTAATATTGTAAAAGATTCTGGAGGAATAGTTAATATGCAAATGAATTTAATATACACAAAAAAGAGGAATAAATGATTAATATTTACTAGCAGGTATTAACACTTTCCAAATTGATATCAACTGTATAGCAATGGACGACTTAGGGCATCCATAATAGCATACAGACTCTTGTACCTCCAGGGCACTGTGTTTGAACCCAGCTCAAATGAGTAGCCATCTGTTGTTGCCATCCGGTTGCAGTTTGGTTACATAGGTGAAATAAATCTGATGGTTTCAATCCAGTTCTTATTGTCAACATAACACACATTGTCTGGCATCTTGTGGGCAGTCTAATGAGACAGGATTATGATTTAATGGACATGTTGACTCACCTACCTTCTCGCTTTGCCGATGATGCCTCTATATTGAGGCACATTGGTGGAAGAGTGCAAAGGAAGCTTGAACTGCTGCTTAACTTGCTTCACCTACTTTGTGGCAGATGGGGAATTTCAGACTAAAATTCAAAGGAAAAATGTAATAGTGCATAAGGTTGGTGGCAGAGGGCAAAGGTTTACAGACTAATCCAGTGAACAATTTTCATGCAGAATGCTATAACATTTGCATGTGATATAAATTATGATTTTTAGTTGCTTTGGTATTTGAACATCAGTCACAAGAAGTAGTAATAAAAAGTGTTTTTGATGTACATCACTACTATATGGCTTTGCTTTCATTTTTTCCTTTTCATCCTATCCTCTTAGCAGCACAACTATAATTAGCTAGAATTGGGTACATTTTATCAGAAAATAAAATAATAATGGGTCCAGAGTTTCACCCAGAGTTCAAAATGATCCAAACTATTTTTTCTGAAGTTTAGCTATTTTTATTTAGCTTTCTAACACATGAACTCCTATACTTCCTTGCTTAGGCAAGGTCTAGAAGTGGCAATTCTGAAATATCATGAGGAATGCTGCGTGTTGTTATTAGGAAATAGAGATTCTTTGGATATTTCTGGCATGGCCAGGAAGCAAAGTACTGAAATTGCAAGTGAAAACCTAATTTCATAAGATACCCACCCTGATTTCCAAAATCCATAGCCAAAAACTTTCCAGTAATTATTTATATGGTACTGAAGTTATGCTACCGACAAATAAGGAAGCGTAGTGCTTTTTTTAAGGGATTACACTCTACTGAACTGATGGTTCAAGCAATTAACTGTGTGGGGGTTATGCATATGAGATCTTTAAAGAACTGTCTTTTCATCATGGACATTAAAAAGATGTGGATAAGTGCTGCACTTTTGGAACAGAATCAAAGCTCTTGACATTTCCCCCATTGCTATCACTAATTTATGTAGTTGGCTACTGGGATTAATTCTTTTGTCCCTGCACTCATGCTATTAAGAATAAACTCAAATCCATCACATCACTGTCCTATAAGAAGTAACAACTCCCATTTTAACCCAACCAGCATTTGTTAATTTGCTTATACACTCTAAGCAAAACAAATGTGCAGAAATGAAGGCAAAAATTTAGAATGTTTACCTTTGTGAAGAAGATGCACTTTAAAACAGAAGATCAAAGTGTCAAATATAAACAAGACATTAAACAAAAGCTGCCCTATTCATATAATAGGCACATTTAAGTGAGCATAGGGGTTCTTAGAATTCCTTGTTTTATATCAATTTATTTAACTTGGGGGAAAACATCATTGCTAAACAATTTCAGGGTGCAAGGTTAATTTTAATGGATCTACAGTGTTTTCAAATTAATGCAAGTACATTTTGAATGCCATAATATATGCATGTTGCACTGAAGATGGGCCAAAAATTCTTGTACCCAAGAAGAAAAAAAATACTGAGTATGATTTAATGAAACATTATCTATCTGAAATTATGTAAGCACTAAGTCATTATTATAAAGAATTTCAGATAGATAATGCTTCATTAAGTGATACTCTTTTTATTTTTTTTTTCTTGTTGGATACAAAATGTTTTGGCCATTCTTCAGTGCTGCACACTCTTTTTGTTTACACTGCTCAAACAAACTAACAAATGTGGCTTAGGTTAACTAGGAAGGATGCCAATTAGTACCAATTACAGCTGTGAGTTTTGTCATGTGGACACATTTCCAGGAGGAATTGGATTGACACCACTAACTCTGTTTTTCCACAGCAGATACCAAACAGCCATCAGATGATAACACATTTCAGTCTCTGCCAACAAAAGGCTGGATTCAAACCAGCAACCTAGAGGACAAATTAAAAATTGTGTTATCCCATTATTAATCCCCCAAAACTGCTCAATGGTTTTAACTTCTCATGACCTTCCCTTTAAATGCTCCTGTTCAGGCTAAAATGAAATATCCAGTACCAACAAACCACAATGAATGCCCAAGTCTACCCAATGGCACTCCAGAGCAGCGAAGACCCTCCTGTTTAGACTTTCTTCACAATATTACTCTGCTGACTCTTTTTTAATCAAACTTCATATGAGAATAGGGAAACAATACTGGAATTATGAATATAGGTTGCAGTGAAAATCATGCCCAAAATGCAAATGTAGTAGATAACATTAAAATTCATATCATGGTGAAAAAATTGTTTGTAGTGGAGTTCTTCATTATATAAATAGGTAATTTTGCTGCAACTGTTAAATATTTGAAACAGTATAACTTAAAGAGTGAGCACTGTGTACATAGTCAGGAAACATCAAATACTGATGAGCGCCTCTAATTTTGGGCAAACAGCAGCATAAGATATACCTGAAATCAAAGAAAATACAAGAAATTATTAGTTTTAAAAAAATTAAATGGAACTTTTAATAGCTATCCTAAGGAGATGACAACACTACAATTATAAAATGAGGTGCAATGGCTGAAGTACAACAGCACTAAAGGCACCAGACAAGAGCCAAATTAATGCCTTGTTGCTTAGGAGCAACCTCTAAGGAGGTTGGGGAAAAACTGCACAGAGAAGTCAGACAGAGATAGGGGCAGCTGCACAAGCCACCAAAGCAGGAATCTTTGGACATCTCAGACAACTATCTAGAGTTTTGACTGGACTTTTTCTCTCCTGTGCAGATTGGCTGGTTGGGTCAACCCTCTCTCACCCTCTCCCTCACAGTCTCTTCACCTCACTTCAGTCCACACCAGCACCTCTTAACCTCTTCTCCCTTGCTCTGTGCCCCTCACCTTCTTCTCTTCCGTTGTCTTTCAATTTAATTGAATCCCTTCTCGCTAAAGTTATACTCCTCCCCCCCACCACCAAATTGTGACACTAACATGATGTTTGCCATCCTCACTCTGCTTGTGTATTATACCCCTTCACCCACCCTGTGTCTGTCTTGTCTATTTAGGTTGTAAATTCTTCAGGGCAGGAGCCATCTACTACTCTGTCTGTACAGTGCCTAGCACAAAGGGGTCCCATTCTTGGTTGGCTCTTAGGCACTACTGTAATACACAAGATTAATAATAATAAAGTCTTTGCAAGTAGATACAGGTTTACACTAGGGCTAGAGCTTACTTTGAAAGAGATTGGTGGTCTGAAAAAGAAAAAAGGTATTTTGCTAAAGGTTTTAAATCACAAAACTAAGAAGGGAATTAAAAATTTGATGCAATCTGTTAACTTTTTAATGGTAACAAGAGTGAGGAGTGGTGCAAGGGGGTCATTGTCAGAGATAGAAACTGGACTAGACTGAAATGTCTAATTGTTTGTCATTAGATATCACCCTCCTATCCAGGTCCATGCTGTATGTCCCCACCCTGCAGTGATAAGGTTCCTTGTTCCTGTCCCACTCCTCCCCTCAGTTCAGGAGACCCCTCCCTCTTGGGGCCACAGTATAGTACTAGCAAAGTTGATGGGGCCCACTCTTTGAGCCCTTAGCAACCTGTTCCCTTTACCACCTATTGATGAAGACTGTCTCTTTAACGATCATTACATGAGCAGCTCAAAGGGTAGAGGAGATTCAGGCCCTTATTGTGGGTGGTCCCTGTATTACAGTGTTTTATAAGGACAGGGTCACTTCAGGCCTCATCCAAAGTTCCTGCTCACAGTTGTTTCAGAATTCCATGTGAACCAGTTTATTCATCTCCCAGAGATCTCCAAACCTCCCTCGTCCCTTGAAGAAGGTTTACATGGAGCTCAATCCACCTTTACAAGACCCATACGCTTTGGTAGAGGCTTCCAGATTTGATACCCACTTTGGTAGGCATGTCCTAAGTAGGACTCCTACCGCCCACTTCCAAACTGGTCAGTGCTTACTAGTCACCAAGAGTGGAATCTGTGTGGACAATCTCTGAGAGAATGGTTTCTTATCCTACAGTAACTCTGGATCTTTTGGATGTGTTGTCTCCATGGATTCCATGACCTGTCCTCCTTCCCTGCTACTACCAAATCCTACTCCTTTGGGGTTCTGTATTGGCAGAACTGAGGGACGGTTGGGCCCACTCTGTCCTTTATGCCCTCAGGTGGGAGGGTGCAAGGATATCTAGGGCACAGGCATGGCCCCAACAGACTTGCTGGCCAAAGGAATCTGATCTTGCCTGCATGGGGTGCATGTGCATCAAAAATGGGATTATAAGTGGAATCTATGTGGACAACACCTCTGGAAGAATCATTAATGTACTTACTGCAAGATAAGTAACCATTCTATACCATACCTTAACATGTTTGGACTTCTTTTAAATGTAACTGTAGCTCTCCGTTTTCTGGTTTTACCACTTTTGGTTTTGGGATAATTACAACAACCCTGTCATGTATTTTGCACTAAATTGCTGATATGTTCTTTCCACCTTCATCCTATTGTTGTTTTTCTCTGGGCGTTTCCTTGGGCTTGTTTAATTAAAGTTCATACATGAACAGTAAACAAATTCAGAAAATGTTGTTACCATGTGATATTTCTAAGATACATGATTTAAGGTTGATACTATATATCTGTCAGCAGAGGATAGCACCTGAAATCTTCTTCAAAGGAACTCTGCTTTCAAAATGGTCACTAATTCATTCCCAGTGGCAGTGAAGCCAAGCTGCCTTCCAGGAAGATGGCAGCCCTCTGTGCAGTTATCTTTGCAAAGTGTATCCTGTGGCCTCAGTCCCATTTGAGAACAGTAAGAGATGGAAGCCATTTTGAAAGAGGGCAATTCTACATGGACTTCTCTGAACTACAGCACTATTCTTTGGTCCCTGCTGAAGGAGAAATTTTCACTTATGAAGAATAATGGCAAAAAATGGCCATTAAACCGAAAAAAGTCTTCACATGTAGTCTCTGTACAAGATTTCAGTGCATTTTAACTATATGGAAGTTTGACGAGTCTGTGATATTCTATCGATCATTTGGGAGGGGAAAAAAGTCTGATGCAGTGCTCTATTTCTTAAAGGACCCATTTTTAAATTTAACTCTTAAATCAATTAACCAATTCATGTGTAAATTATAAAATCCATTCTGTTCTTAGAGTGAATTCTGTAATTTTGGGGACGATAAACTGTATTCTTCATGCATAACAGAGGTTGAATCTCTGATTTAAGTGCAAAACGTAACCAAACTTTAACTACAGAGCTGGAACTGGTACCTCAATGAACAATAAGACAGTGTTACTTTAGAGTTGAAACTGGGCTTGTCTTCGCTACCGTGCTAAATTGGTGTTGCTGCCATTGAAGCAGCAGTGTCGATGTAGAGAGTCTGGTGAAGACGCGCTAAGTAGATGGGATAGCACTCTCCTGTCGACATAGCATGGTGTAGACATCGCTTTAAGTCAATGTAAATTACATAGACTTAAGTTATGTAACTTAACTGGTGTAACTTAGATCGACTTACAGCATTAGTGTAGACAGGGAGTTGCAGAAGTGGCATTATACAGTAGCTGTGGTCAAGGAAGCAGTTTCTTGGTTCAAATCTAACTCTAGATGTTAGTAATCAAAAGCTGTTGTCATCTGATGGCTGTTTAGCTTGCGTGAAATGGATTGGTCCCAGTTGTATTATCAGTGGATATTTGTCCAGGTGCCACTAGCTGGCAATCTCACTGGAAAGACCAAGAAATAAAGGTCCATGAAGGCTGAACTTTCTTCTCACCCCGTAGAGTTGCTCCCTTCAGGTCAGGGTTTTAGTTATGTTGGTAGTCGTGCTGCAGGAAGGATGTTGTGGGAGAAGCTGTTCAGGAAGGACAGGCAGGGCAGAAAAGGTGGGGGAGTTGCATTGTATGTAAGACAGCAGTATGACTCTCAGAGCTCCAGTATGAAACTGCAGAAAAACCTGAGAGTCTCTGGATTAAGTTTAGAAGTGTGAGCAACAAGGGTGATGTTGTGGTGGGAGTCTGCTATCGACAAGCAGATCAGGGGGCAGCTCTACCGCCCCAAGCAAAAAAAAAAAAGGCTGGTGCCTGGAGCCGGCCCTGCCTGGGGGATGAGGTGGACAAGGCTTTCTTCAGGCAACTAACAGAAGTTACTAGATCACAGGGGACTTCAATCACCCCAATATCTGCTGGGAGAGCAATACAGCAGTACACAGACAATCCAGGAAATTTTTGGAAAGTGTAGGGGACAATTTCCGCGTGCAAGTGATGGAGGAACCAACTAGGGGCAGCTCTCTTCTTGACCTGCTGCTCACAAACAGGGAAGAATTAGTAGGGGAAGCAAAACTGGATGGGAACCTGGGAGGCAGTGACCATGATATGGTCAAGTTCAGGATCCTGACACAAGGAAGAAAGGAGAGCAGCAGAATACGGACCCTGGACTTCAGAAAAGCAGACTTTAACTCCCTCAGGGAACTGACGGGCAGGATCCCCTGGGAGAATAACATGAGGGGCAAAGGAGTCCAGGAGAGCTGGCTGTATTTTAAAGAATCTTTATGGAGGTTGCAGGAACAAACCATCCCGATGTATAGAAAGAATAGTAAATATGGCAGGCGACCAGCTTGGCTTAACAGTGAAATCCTTGCTGATCTTAAAACACAAAAAAAAGAAGCTTACAAGAAGTGGAAGATTGGACAAATGAACAGGGAGGAGTCTAAAAATATTGCTCAGGCATGCAGGAGTGAAATCAGGAAGGCCAAATCACACTAGGAGTTGCAGCTAGCAAGGGATGTGAAGGGTAACAAGAATGGTTTCTACAGGTATGTTAGCAACAAGAAGAAGGTCAGGGAAAGTGTGGGCCCCTTACTGAATGGGAGAGGCAACATAGTGACAGAGGATGTGGAAAAAGCCAATGTACTCAATGCTTTTTTTACCTCTGTTTTCACAAACAAGGTCAGCTCCCAGACTGCTGCACTGGGCAGCACAGTATGGGGAGGAGGTGACCAGTCCTCTGGAGAAAGAAGTGGTTCAGGACTATTTAGAAAAGATGGACGAGCACAAGTCCATGGGGCCAGATGCATTGCATCTGAGGGTGCTAAAGGAGTTGGCAGATGTGATTGCAGAGCCATTGGCCATTATCTTTGAAAACTCATGGCGATCGGGGGAGGTCCCAGATGACTGGAAAAAAGCTAATGTAGTGTCCATCTTTAAAAAAGGGAAGGAGGATCTGGGGATCTACAGGCCAGTCAGCCTCACCTCAGTCTCTGGAAAAATAATGGAGCAGGTCCTCAAGGAATCAATTTTGAAGCACTTCGAGGAGAGGAAAGTGATCAGGAACAGTCAGCATGGATTCACCAAGGGCAAGTCATGCCTGACTAACCTAATTGCCTTCTATGATGAGATAACTGGCTCTGTGGATGAGGGGAAAGAAGTGGACATGTTATTCCTTAACTTTAGCAAAGCTTTTGATAAGGTCTCCCGCAGTATTCTTGCAGCAAGTTAAAGAAGTATGGGCTGGATGAATGGACTATAAAGTGGATAGAAAGCTGGCTAGATCATCAGGCTCAACAGGTAGTGATCAATGGCTCCATGTCTAGTTGGCAGCCAGTTTCAAGCGGAGTGCCCCAAGGGTCGGTCCTGGGGCGGGTTTTGTTCAATATCTTCATTAATGATCTGGAGGATGGCGTGGATTGCACCCTCTGCAAGTTTGCAGATGACACTAAACTGGGCGGAGTGGTAGATACGCTGGAGGGTAGGGATAGGATACAGAGGGACCTAGACAAATTAGAGGATTGGGCCAAAAGAAATCTGATGAGGTTCAACAAGGACAAGTGCAGAGTCCTGCACTTAGGACGGAAGAATCCCATTTACTGCTACAGACTAGGGACCAAGTGGCTAGGCAGCAGTTCTGCAGGAAAGGACCTAGGAGTTACAGTGGACTAGAAGCTGGATATGAGTCAACAGTGTGCCCTTGTTGCCAAGCAGGCTAACGGCATTTTGGGCTGTATAAGTAGGAGCATTGCCAGCAAATCGAGGGACGTGATCATTCCCCTCTATTCGACATTGGTGAAGCTGCAACTGAAGTACTGTGTCCAGTTTTGGGCCCCACACTACAAGGATGTGGAAAAATTGGAAAGAGTCCAGCGGAAGGCAACAAAAATGATTAGGGGGCTGGAGCACATGACTTATGAGGAGAGGCTGAGGGAACTGGGATTATTTAGTCTGCAGAAGAGAAGAATGAGAGGGGATTTGATAGCTGCTTTCAACTACCTGAAAGGGGATTTAAAAGAGGATGAATCTAGACTGTTTTCAGTGGTAGCAGATGACAGAACAAGGAGTAATGGTCTCAAGTTGCAGTGGGGGAGGTTTAGGTTGGATATTAGGAAAAACTTTTTCACTAGGAGGGTGGTGAAGCACTGGAATGGGTTAACTTGGGAGGTGGTGGAATCTCCTTCCTTTGAGGTTTTTAAGGTCAGGCTTGACAAAGCCCTGGCTGGGAGGATTTTGTTGGGGATTGGTCCTGCTTTGAGCAGGGGGTTGGACTAGATGACCTCCTGAGGTCCCTTCCAACTCTGATATTCTATGATTCAGCTCCCCTTAATGTCAATGGGAATGGGAGCAGGATCAGACCTTAAATGAACATTGAGTGCTCAGTCTATTATCTCTCTCCTCCTTTTCCCATCTTGTTCATTTTTTAAAAGGGAAATATATTTGTAGTGCCATTTGCAATATGGTTATTGTTATATAGAAAACACTTTCTCCTTCATTCCCTCTCTTCTCTCGGACTCACAAGGGTGCACACAGAAGCCAGACTCAACTCACAAGTACACACATACAAAATCTTTTGTATAAGTCATTCATGAGAGTGTGACCTGACCTCATTCTGAATGTTCAGTAATTTTGTATTTTAGCATCCTTGTTGGCTTCCACACTTTGAGTACTTTAAATTTACAGATGGTTGAGTGGATCAAGTTTTCAAAGCAGCCTACCTACCCTATGCAAGAAACAAAATGTTACCACATAACATGCAGAAAGAATTTGACTCACAATACTTTTGATTGCTTGAGCCAAAACAGGGTTAAGGATTAGAATGAGATTTCAAGTCTCCCAAAAGCATCCCAGTCAGTGACAGATTTAGTCACTGCAATATGAGCTCCAAGGCAGTTGTTTTCCAGTTATATCCATAATTTTAGCCAAATATTGGTGTATTCATTCATTTTAAGAACAAAGTAGAAGTGTTTTGCTTCTATTTCTAAGATTTTCAGATCAATAAATAACCTAGTTTTATATATTTATATTTTTAAGGCCAGAAGGGACCATTAGATCATATAGTCTGACCTCCTGTATAATACAGCCCATAGAATTTCACCAGTTACCCCTGTACTGAGCCCTATAACTTGTCTGACTAAAGCACATCATCCAGAAAAATGTCCAGGCCTGATCTGATGACAAGACATGGAGAATCTATCACTTCTCTTTGAAGTTTGTTCCAGTGCTTAATCACCTCACTGTTAAAATTGGGTGCCTTATTTCTAATCTGAATTTGTCTGTCTATAACTTCCAGCCATTGGTTCTTGTTATTTTTTTAGCTTTGCTTACCATTTGAAGTTTATAAGAATCAATTAATATATTGCAAACAGTTTCATGTCCAGAAGCTATTTTAATTTTGATAACCTTGCATCTGGTGGCAACAAATTCCCCCTAATGTCAACGGCATCATTTAGCATATGGAAACTTTCCAGTGTATTATGAGAGATAGAATCATAGAATATCAGGGTTGGAAGGGACCTCAGGAGGTCATCTAGTCCAACCCCCTGCTCAAAGCAGGACCAGTTCCCAAATGACCCCCTCAAGGATTAAACTCACAACCCTGGGTTTAGCAGGCCAATGCTCAAACCACTGAGCTATCCCTACCCCTAGGCCTATATGAAAAGTAGGCCTGAGGCTTTTGGGATGTTTTCTTTTAAGTCTCCAATTCAAATAGTGGGCTGTGGTAAACCTGAAACGCCCCTTGGTACAGCTAAACTCAGAAACCAGATGTAAGCAGTACATGCTAAGTAACATACAGCACTGTTGCTGCATATATTAAAGAATGATGCTAATGAAAGAGAGAGGACCATAGTATCTTTATTCCTTTCTGTTTTTCTCTAAATAAACTGTGAAAAGATTAAAATCAAGAGTGGTTGTAGGTGATTCCAGAATAGGAGGACATATCAATGCCCCTCTAACCTTAGCTTCCCAAATCTGTCACCCAACTGTAAAGAACAGATAATATAAGAATTTCAAATAAAGTGAAATGTCAACAAAAATATCTGTAACCACAGATTATGATTAGAGATGAGAAAATGGTAGAGTTTTATCTTCAAGGGTTTTTCAAATACTATACTAATTTTGATTCAAATTTGTTAATCCTTTTCTGGTGACTTTACATGACTCTTCGAATACTTGAGTTTTGCTGGTGCAAACACTCATTAGAGATGGTTGAGAAATGTTATTCCTCATAAAGAATTTCAACATAAACACTTATTTTTTTTAATGTCCACAGTTATATTTAGTTTTCTGAAAGAAAAAGCCCCAAATAACATTATTTTAGTTGTCAAAACATGAAAATGCTTCATTTAAATTCTGCCACCCCCTCCCATTTTGTCCTATTTCCTATTTCCTTTCCAATAGTTTTAAGGGCTCATGACCAGGCAGCTATAGAGATCCCTGCATCAAGCAGTACTGGCTACAGTAATAATGAATTCAGTCAAAATGTTCAGTGACCCCACCACCATCCGGAATAAAAAGCTGTCTGTGTAGGGAATGGAGCAGCCTCTGTCCAATAGGGAGTGAAAGCAGTTTCCTGATACTTACAGAAAGTCTACTGGTTGCAAACGGTTTGTCCATGCAGGGCCGGCTCCAGGGTTTTTGCCGCCCCAAGCGGTGGAAAAAAAAAAAAAAAAAAAGCCGTGATCGCGATCCACAGCAGCTCCACCGCACCGCTTTCTTCTTCGGCAGCAATTCGGCAGCAGGTCCTTCCTTCCAAGAGGGACCGAGGGACCCGCCGCCGAATTGCGCCGAAAAGCCCGACGTGCCGCCCCTTCCCCTTGGCCGCCCCAAGCACCTGCTTGCTCAGCTGGTGCCTGGAGCCGGCCCTGTGTCCACGTTATTAATTTCTCTCCCCAAAATACATCTGCAGCTGCTCCATCCACTTGGCAGAAAACCTCTTTTCCAGATGGCACTAGGAATATACAAGAGACGAAGGGCTCAAACCTGCCAAATCAGATCTTTTATCATTGCTGGAATTCCAATTAAATGAAAAGTATTAAAGAGAATTATGATTCTTCTGTTACTTAGACTCTGACCTAGTGGCAAGTCATTGGATGTTATTATTACTTTTGGGAGACAGCTACTATTCCACTTTGGAAAGTAAAGACATCAGCACAGGGTTACAACATTTATTTTCTCTTTGTTCTTCACTCTTCATGTTTCTATAGCTTACTCCTTTAGCCCCATTGGTCTGCATAAACTAAAGCTGAGAAATCATTATATTTCCCTGATGTGAGTGGATGAGTCAGTCTGCAGGGATGAATTCTTTCAGCATCACTGGAAGCAGTGGGCTAAATTATGTGCTAACTCAAACCTTGCACAATTCCACTGAAGTTAGCAGGGTTGCACAAGGTGTATGTCTATTCAGAATACAGCCTAATGTGTTTCATTATATTATTTGCAATGGTGCAAACAGCTGGGAGGGTCATTCACTACCAGTATTTCTTTCAGGATGCCCCAGCAGTCTCAAAAGCTGCCCCTGAACCCAGGACATCTTTTATTTGTGAAACAGTGCAAAATCAAGTTCACTTTTATTGCTGTTTTTGACACTGTCATCAATTGGAATTAATATAGATTATTTGGAAAGCTGTAGCCTGTTATGTGCAATAAATCAAACAGGCCAAATTGGCAGAGTTTACGAACTACATAGACAGCAGCTTTTTCCATCTGAAAATAGACATACACAATTTTGTTGCTATTGTTGTTTACATGGGGAGAGCCATTTCACATTTTGATTGCATCAGTATGAATGGAACAAAGTAAAAATGATTTAATTGTAATGCCTTTCACACAGTAGAAGTTTTTAAAGGAATATGCATTTCTCCTGGTAAAGCAAATATCAGTTTTTGTAATTATTTTTTGGTGTACTCCTAAACAAGTCTTTATTTTCCACTCCAAATTATGTGTCCAGTGAGCACTCAGCCTACCCTACCTCAGATCATGGCATTTACAGATTTTACCGATGTACCATGGGTCGTCTGAGATTTGGTTTCACCTGTTCATTTGATGGATTTTACTGACTCCTACTCCTGGGAAAGAGAGAGAGAAACTTCAGCCAACAACATGTCTGCACCTCCAAACCAGCATTTCCAACCTGACTTTAGATGGACCAGGCTCTGCTTGCCTAAGGAAAAACCCAAAATTCCACCCTGCCAGCTATCATCCTCCAGCTCCCACCAGACAACAAATGGAACATCTGTTCTTTTTCTTCCATTTCCTATGAGTTTGTTTGTTTTGTTTGTTTGTTTTGTTTGGGGAAACTGACTTGACAAAACTCACAGCTAAGTGTGTTGATTGTGATGTTTTGCTGTCAGGAAAAGGAAAACAAACCTTGTTTCTATTTTTGCTAAAGACTTGGTAAACAAAGCAGAATTATTAATGTGTGATTTCAGAGGCCTAATCTACACTAGACAGGGTTTGCCAGTATAGCTATACCAGTATAGCTGTACCAGTAAAATCTGCTGGCAAGATAATCTTTTTCCCAGTATAGCTTGTACCAGTTCACCAAACAAAATAAACTATACTGACAAAAGAACTTTTTGATGGTATCACTGCATCTATATTAGGTCTTTTGCTGCCACAGATATGTCTGTTACAGGTGTGATTTTTCCCCCACACCTCTAACCAACATAGCTATGCTGAGAAAACATGTGAGTGTGGACTAGGCCTGAAAAGTTAAAACCAGGACTTGAAAAGAACTTTGAGACCACTTTGTAGTCAGGGCCGGCTCTGGTTTTCTGGCCGCCCCAAGCAAAAAACAAAAACAAAAAACCGCGGCGGCCAGAACAGCAAAGCAAAAAAAAAAAAAAAACCTGCGGCGCGGCCAGAGCCAGGGTGCAGGGGGACTCCCTGCCCTGCAGATGTGCCCCGGCTAGTGGGGGGAGGCGGGGGGAGAGAGAGAAGGGGGACGGCCAGGGCTTCAGCGGGGCACTGCCACGCGGCCCCTCCCGCTGTGCCCCCTGCCGGGAGGGCTCCGCACCGCTCTGGTCGGCTGGGAGGTAAGGACGCGGGCTGCCCTGCTGGGCTTGCTGCAGGGCGCTCCCATCCTCCACGCCGCTGCCCCCTACAGGGCGGCCGGAGCAGAACAACAACAACAAAAAAAGCGTCCGTGCCACCCTAGGATTGGGCAGAATGCCGCCTCCTACAAGCTGCCGCCCCAAGCACCAGCTTGCTCAGCTGGTGCCTGGAGCCGGCCCTGTTTGTAGTGCATAAAGGTAAGATCCAAACAATCCTAAAACATGACAGTAGCCTGCCTGATTAGTGGATTTAAGCAGCCAGTTTTTAAGATGTTTTGCAACCAATTACTAGATATGTTTAGTTTTTGTTATTAATCTTAGATAACTATATTTTATTACATTAATGGTAACATACAATAACTGTCATCACATCAAATCTGCTCGAAGATAATTGGGCAATTGGGAATCTTAATTTAAAAACTCTATTAAGTGACTGCTCAAATGCTCTTGAAATTTTCCATTGTAACATATCTTGATGGTAATTCATACTAAGCAATTTTCTTCAATCCATTCTCAAGCCTAAACTAAAGTTTTTATAATGATGCACTTGTTCTATGTAACTGCCTTTCACTCAGACACTTAAGAATGTCAATCTGCTAATGTTCATTTTTCATCAGTTTCTGTTTTCTCTATTATTCCTAATTACCTACAATATTCCCTTTCATGCAGTTCAGTATATAAGTTTTCTCTCTGTTCTCCTTTTAATGCACAAAGGATTCTTGAGCAGAACACCCATTAATCACCCTGTGTATTGATGAGAGAATAGAACCTTAAAATAGACTTTGCTGTGTAGGAAAGAGTTATACTAAGAAATCTGTGTCAAAGCAGGGAAGCAAAAGGAGGAAAAACATTTGGCAAGTGTCACTGTGCCTCAGTGGGTCACAGCTGAAGATGCCAAATTCAGGACAGACTGCTGAGAAATGGGACAGACTCACCGCAAACTGATGCTTATTCTATCATTAGATTATACCAATCCAGTAACAAAAGTGAACTTCTGTATCACCACACTTGTTAACAAGAGGTCAAAAATGTGGTCTCCATAGGCATTCCAGCCCTTGGCTCACCACCCAGCCACTAGACTTTATGATGAGTGGTTACTGAAAACCAATTTCATCAGATATAGGGTCCTTCCAATCCCAAGGGATCAGCCACTTAGCCAGGTCAATATATAACTCAGATCTTACCCAAAATCACACTGATGCCAATCTTTTGTAACTAAAATCTAAAGGTTTAATAATATAAAAAACGATGAAAAGAAGAGAGTTATTGAATGGTTAAATAATCATATACATACACGTGATTTTCAGCCTTCATAGATCAGGATCACAGCAGTAATGGAATAAACTGATAGCCTGCAAAAGTCTCTCTGGAATCACCCAAGCAGATTGGAGGTCTTCAGTCCTTGTTTAGAACTTACTTGTTAGTAATTCAGTTCAGAGGAATGAAGACAAAATGGAGATGTTTCAGGGGTCTTTTATATCCTTTGCTATGTGCATGGAATGTTAATGTCCCAAACAAAGCTCACAGCCCCTATTTGTGGAAAGTTACTGGCCCAAGATGGAGTCCAGGGTCTCATGAACATATCACATGTCCTTACATGGTTTGCTGACTCACAGGGCATGGCCGTTGGCCCCTCGGTGTCTGAGACATTCTCAGAGAGAGCTATCTGGGTGGGATGAGTTTCTTCTATGGCCCGTTGTTAGAGTGAAGTGTCCTTAGTGAGACATCAACACATAGCTGTCTAGCCCTGATGTAAACCTATTTGTAAGGTGTCACCCAGGAACAAGCACATCTGAGATACAAATACAAAGCCAATATTCATTAGTTTAGTACAAAGATGATACATGGATTTAACTAGGATAATCATATTTGATAGATTGTAACTTTTCCATTGACACCTTACATGATATACTTTGTATAAGAGTTCTTGCAATTATATAATAGCAGTAGCAGCAATGATACAAATGGTCATTTTCAATCATAAAGCATCACAGCAAGTCAAACAAATGCCTAGTACTAGATCCCATGTCCCAATGTCCTTGGATGAAAGATCTTAGTCAAAGTGCATGGAGCCCTCCCAATTTATCAATAAAGGATTAGTTAGCTGATACAATACTTGGTTGTGGGTTACGTCTGGAAATATCATTAACATGAGCACAAGATCTTCTAACTGAATCTGTAAATCTGATTTCTTACTCTCTCCTCTCCCACTCCCCAAATCTAAAAGGGAAAAAAACCATGATCCATCCAGCCTTCTGCTCAAATCTTTACATTTCGCTGTTGCCTCACATCACACTGATCAAATATTCAAGGCTGGGTCAAAATTAAAGGTTTTAGATCCTCTTGTTTAGCAATATTCCCATCTTCAGTTCCAGTGTGCTAATGTATACAATTAACTGTTGTATTCATGCAATGACACCAAGTAGCATGTAAATTGTTGGGAGGTTTCATTTGCACAATAAAAGGCTTTGTACCTCAAACTCTATTCCGCTTTGTGCATGCGTACTTACCTGTATGATGCAATGAAATCTGCATGTGCAATTGAAAACTTCTACTTTGAAGATATTAGCACAAAAGTTTGTGCATGTGTCACAGCCCCCTCTGATCATCAGCCGGGATTGAAGCTGGAACCATCAGTGCTAAAACATGGGTCTCTGCCACTTGAGCTAAAAAAATTACCACTGCTACCAACTAATGGAGTTAACTCTTAGCCTCTTATGCTGACTAGCCACTGGAGGAAAGACACATAACACACCTGCATGGTTACAAACACAGACAAAATTGATGCTTGGTTTTGAAACCACATTGTGACTCTATGATCTATCTTCCCTCACAATAAATTATGATAATTGCTAGGAGAAAGTTCATGGGCAAAATAATGAAAGTGAGAGGGAATATATTTAATAATGCTCCCTTTCCAAGTTTAATAAGACACTCAGTTGCCTGTTCATTACAACCTAACAAGCAGAGAAATTAAAATACAGAAATAATTTGTCTATAAAAACAGAAGCCACAAAGGCCTTAAACATCATTGTCTGTTCAAAATGATTTCAGAAGAACTTATGGGGACTCATGAGAAGAATGAGATATATTTAGGTGACCAGATGTCCCCATTTTATAGGGAGAGTCCCGATATTTGGGGCTTTGTCTTCTATAGGCTCCTATTACCCCCCCATACCACCTGTCCCAATTTTTCAGACTTGCTATCTGGTCACCCTAGATATATTTAAGCATTGGGAATGTTGGGTGGGAAGTGAAACTAGACATTTAGAAAAGTAGGGACCCATCAGTCCTATAAACAGCAGAACAAATATCACAGTGATAGACATACTGTAATATAAGCTTTGTTTAGTCTTTTCCCAAGGGACTGCGAAAATACAGCTCCTCCTCCATTCCCCTCTTACCTACCCATATACAGATACTCACATGTTCCATGCCTCCCAACTCATCCATAAATGTTGTTCTGTATTACAATACAACCATAACTAAATGAGGAAAATAATAGAGTTAGTAAGCCTGTTTTCCAAATGGGCAAGAAAAATAGCAAAGCCTAATGGAGCTCTTCAGCCATTACTCTTGTACTGTAATTTCCAGACAGCGGGGAAAAAATCAGCTCTGTGAAGGAACAATCATCACATCAGATGCTGAAAATTAGTTACTTCAGAGTCATTATTTAAGTTGGTGGTTAAACTAAACCTACTTACATGACCGTAGGTTGTATAATTTGGGGTGCCTGCTACAATTAGGTGGGGCTCTGGAATAATTTTCTCCTTCTTAGATTGTCAAGCCTGCAGCTGTGCAGCAAGATGTGGCAATTTACCAGCAGGATGAAACACTTTCTATAAGCTACAACACCTATAAAATCTGAAATGTGTATTGTAGTTTTACGTGTCAGGGCATGTTATTGATGAAAATTGATGAAGATTCATTCACCAGTAGGCCTTCAAATGTGCTTGTTAATAGAATTTCCTCATCACCTATTGTCCCTTTGAGATAATTGTGCATGCTGTTTTTTCCAACACTAGTTACCATTCATGTTCAGTTGATTCCATTTGAGTTTTTAAATGTTATGTTTAAATGACATTGCACACCACTCATTAGAAGTCACCCAAGTTTTTCCCTCATATTAGCATGCAGAACTTCCAGATGAAGCCAGTAGCATGTTCACATTTTAAGGCAGAATTAATCCATATATCGTTATATGCATCTATAGCAGGAACAGCAGTACCTTTGTGGAAAACTTTCCTATTTTTGATTTTTAAAATGTAAATCATGTTACAGTCCAAGAATTGAAGCATGTTTGACTATTGATTGCAATAATCAAGGCCTGAAACCCATTTTCCTTCTTCTGAGTGCAGTGTAAATGAACAAACCAAATCCTGAAGTCTTTACACCAAAAATCAATGGCAGTTTTGCCTGTGATAACTTAATAAGAACTTCAAATATTTAGTCCAAGATAAATAAAAATTAAATAGCTGCCAAAGATTGAAGCAGCAAACACAATTTGATTGCACAAAAGGAAATCAGGGTGGCAGAATTGTCTGCCTGACCACTTCCTACAGAGACACAATGCAAACTCTGAGAAGAGTAGAGACATTAATATTGGTAGACCGTGTGCAAAAACGCTGCAGTCAGTTGATTGCTTTGAGTCTCTGGCCTGGTCTACACTGGGGGGGGATCGATCTAAGTTATGCAACTTCAGCTACGTGAATAACATAGCTGAAGTCGATGTACTTAGATCTACTTACTGTGGTGTCTTCACTGTGGTAGGTCGACAGCTAATACTTCCCTGTTGACTCCATGTATGCATCTCGCTCCGGTGGAGTACCGGAGTCGACAGGAGAGTGCTCGGCGGTCGATTTATCGCGTCTTCACTAGACAAGATAAATGAACCTCTGCTGGATCTATTGCTCTGGAGGTAAGTGTAGACATGGCCAGTCTGTTGCCATTCACAGTAGGGACTAATCAAATCTGTTTGCACTGGGTATGTTAGAAGTAGGTATGTTTAAAAATACAGTCTGTTGGTTTATCCTGACTTTGTGTCCCTTGCCTCACTTTAGCAGAGCCCCTGAGACAGAAATCCGTTTGAACAAATGTGTCAACCAGTCCAGCCAAAAGTTCATCTCACACACATCAAAGCAAAACTCATATTCACAATAAGATCGTGTTGATATTGGCTGCAAAGCTTAGTTTTTTGGCATCTATTTATTTCTATGCTTACTCTTCATCATGAGTCCAATGGACTCAAACAAGGAACATACCAAACAAATGGCAGCTAATCTGTACATATAAGAGGGGCCTGTACACAAGCGGAGGGAAATGTTTATGTGCATCTCTAGCTTGCATGCCAGAAATGTCACCTCTGAATAGATTTTCTCCATGGTCCTCCTTAGCCCTCAGTCTCTAATGTAGATTATAAAACATTCAGTGCTAGCAAACAGAATTTGTAACTCTCTTTGGGGTCACATGTAACTTGTCTTCATATTTGGCTCTCCATCAGCTATGCTTCAACTCATTTACTCTCACCATAATCCTGTGTTGCTGAAACACTTGCTTTGAGAAACAGACTTGAAATTACAACTATGTCATTACTTCTTTCATTTCATATGAAAATATTGGAGCATTACTATCAGAAACTAAGGTTCCATTTCTCAAGTGCTATTTAAAAGGAAGATTACTTGACATAAGCAGCTTCTGCCTATTGCTTTACATTCAATTCTCTCTTCTTGTAGACACATATCTATGGACATATCACATACTTATGGGATATTAACTATTTAACTAAGGGAAAATAAGTTCACCAACAATCCCTTCGTGTGTTTAAGTGGGGATTTCTGTAACGTTATTTTTGTAAATTGCTCCTTCTAAAGTTGAATTTACAGTAAGTGGAAGGATTTCTGGTACCGAAATAGGGCGAGAAAGTTTTAATCTAAGATATTCCTCCTACTACCTTTCTTTTCTTCTTATTCCACAGGAACTTTAATCAATTCTCACTCTATCTTTTCCTACTTCCAGCTTCCACCACTAACAGCATGTCACCAATAAGTCTCAAACATCCATTTATCTTTCTGAGCACCTCTCTGTCTCTCTCCAGTTTCCGTATCTGAAAGTTAAGATTTGTAATCATTAAACATCCATCAGAGGTAACATTTTCTGCCACATGCTCACAGATAAATATGAACACATAAGCCAATATACAGAATGTCTTATTGTGATGCTGGCAGATGAGATGCCAGCTCATGCCAAGGCCCCAGGTATCCCTGAACACTGATAAATGCATAGCTGGATCTGGCTTACCTGTGTGTTAGTATAGTTAAAATAGATATTAGACTTGTAACAATGTGTTTAGCATTTAGACTTTATGAAATGCTTGTAGGATGCTGCATGTATTAATCCTACTTATAATATCTGTATCCCATGTTATAAGGTAATATTTATATGTTTGCTCTGTAATTATAAAAATGTTTGCTAAGTCTGTAAATCTCCCACAGACAGGGGAGCATTACCAAGTGTCAAACACTCATTCACCACAAGAGGTGTTATCTCCTGCCCACCAGGAAGAACTATTGAGTCCAAATGGGCCCTTCTGGAATAAAGACTTTGTTGATTTCTTCCCTCACCCCCCTGAAGGAGGTATGTGCCTAAGCCCTCACCCCATCACAGCTTGAATGTTGGGGACGGGAATAAAAATGCCTGTTACGGAGAAGTTATTACTCCTTTGCTGCTTGGACTCTGAGGAAATGTCTACACAGTAAAGAAAAATCTGAGGCTGGCCCATGCCAGTCGACTCGGGCTCACAGGGCTTGGGCTGTAGGGCTACTTCATTGCAGTGTAGACTTTCAGGCTTGGGCTGGAGCCTAGGCTTAGGACATGCGGGGTGGGAGGGTCGAGAGTGCAGGCTCCAGCCCAAGCCTGGAAATCTACACAGCAATGAAACAACCCTGCAGCCTAAGTCCCATGAGCCTGAGTCAGCTGGCGTGGACCAGCCACGGGTTTTTCTTTGCTGTGTAGACATACCCTGAGGGGCAAGGATTTCTAAGCAAAGAGTTCCCAACTTTTTAGCTTGGGTTAGCCCTAAAAGACATAAAAAGTTTGCTTATTATAGAAGTTTCTATTATAATCTGGAATTTAAGATTGTAACTGATTTGTGTTTGTACGTTACCTGCTTGAACCTTGTAAATAACATTCTTATTTCTTTTTCCTAGTTAATAAACCGTTAGTTAGTTTGTTACACGATTGGCTGCAAATGTTGCCCTTGGTGACAGACCTAGGTGCAATTGACCTAGGGTATGTGACTTGTCCTTTGGGACTGGGAGTAATCTGAATATTTTTGGTATAAGGGACCATCTATCACAGAGTCAAGCTTGCTTGGGTGGCAAGATAGATCAGAATGCCCAAGGGGACTGTCTGTGACTCCCTCTTAAGGCTTTTATAGCTCCTTGTTACTTGGTTGGTGAAATCTAAATATAGAACTCACAACCAGTTTGGGGTTTGTGCCCTGCTTCTTAACAGTCTGCCTTCGGGTAGGTATTCTCACTCATGAGCCACTCCAGATAGCGTGACATTGGGTGTAGTCTTGGCAGCATTCACATGCCACAGGTCAGTTGGATTTATAGATAATAACCCAGCGCTGTTAAAAGTTTAAACTTGATATTGAGAGTTTTTAAAGGTTAAAGAATAAATACAATGAGTAGACCACAGTCATATGATGGTTTTGTGACAAAGGACCTTAAAAAGTTATGTAAGGAGAGGGGAATATCTCATAAAAAAATAAAGCCCCAGATCAGGAACTGAGACCTTTGCTCATAAGTTTTGATCAAGAACCCTTCTGCCCCAGACACTGCAGGGGAACTGGCCTGATGGCAGTACCGGGCAGCCCAGGAAGAACACGAGCATGAGAGAATTGTGAATAAGGAGTTGTGAATAAGGAGACTGAAGCAACCCAAGCAGCCATCAAAGCCAATGCGGAGGCTGAAGAGAGATCCCACCAAAGATGCATGGGACATTTAGCAGCAGTCAAAGCCAATTCTGAAACTGAGGAGAATGCCCACCAAAGACTCATGTAACAACTGGAAGCGGGGGAAAGAACTCACACTTTTCAGCTCAAAGTACTGGAGGAGCACAAGGACTTTCCCGAGCCAGTGAGTACATCTCCCCACAGCACCAGGGAGCAGAAGAAAGTCTGCCCTGAGATTGGTATTTTCACTCATGAGCCAGTCCAGACAGCCTGATATTTATATCAAAAGCTTATTTAATTGAAAACAAGATACCTTAAAATCCCTCACTTATGTAGCCAATGAGCTTAGTTTATTATCCATTTATTCTGTGATGTTATGATTAAGTAACATATCTCATATATAAGCACTGTATGTTAAATAAAGTTAAGTTGTAGGATTAAAGAAGTATAAGATTGATCAGTATTTAAAGGGAATCATGTATTAGATATCTGAGTAAGAAAGGCTGAAATGCAAAACCTGTAGACTGAGGCCTTCAAGATTTTAGCTTAGGTATTTTAGGCATTGGAGATAAGGAACACTGTCATAAGTAAATGACCAAAGAATAACCCGATGTCCTAAGATTATGGAAAAGGAGGTGCCAAGTGGTAATATTGTGAAAAAATAGCTAGAAGATTAATTTTAAATCATAAAAATGCTGTAGAGGTACATCTGTCTCCAACACGTTTCTTTAACCACATACTACAGTTTGGGCGTCAATACTAATGAAAATAAAGAGAACCTACACAACCTTTAGAAATTGGGGTCCCTTATGTTTCTAGGGAACATCAGCCCAATAAGGAAAAGAGGGTTGACACTTTCATGTACATGCACAGAATGTAGATATAGGCAGAATCACATTATAAAAAGGGGGTGCCCAGAACCGGAAAAATTGGGCTTCCTATGGGAGAACTCCAGCAGGAACCATCCCTTTACTGATGATCAATCCATGAGAGAGCCATCAGACCCTAATATTATCTAAGAGGATGGGAGTATGTCTGTAGTTATAACTGGTGCGTGTATATATTTAGGAGTTGTATATGCTGTGACATTCATCACTTTGTTGGTAACAAGTTTTGGCATTTTAAGAGTATTAAACTTCACCTTTAGCAAGCAATACATAGATTATGATTAAAATAAATATAAATGTGGGCATGATCAAGCCAATGGCTTCGTGGCAGTATAGTGTCCTATCACATATGTAGGATCTTAATTCACAAGGATCCAAAATGCTGTACAGACAGTATGCACAGTTATCACTTCATCCAGCACAGAAATACAGCAACTTTGGGGTGAAACATGGTATCCATTCTACATCAATACTATTATGTAAACTGTGTTTCAGGAGTCCAGGAAGCTTACTCCATCCAGCAGGCAAAACAGGAATGGAATGAAACCATCCCTATACCTGCACAAAAATAAATAAATTGTGTAATGTTTAAACCACCTCAATGGCTTGTGTTTTATTTCTCAATCAAAAGAAAGTAGTTCAGCATCACCAGCGTCATGCTTAGTTCAGTACTGAGTAACCGGTAACAACATGCCTGTCACAACATATAGTTTTTAAAATGATATAAGATAAATGTGTCTAGACATCATGGGGCCATTGACTAGCCCAACACAATTATGTAACCTTGGGTTTTTTTTGGAAGTTAAACTACTTGGCTTCTGAAACTGGACAAGAGGCTAGCCCAAGGTGGTATGCTTATATCACATCACACATTCTCACACTGCAATCTTGATGCATAGTAAGTAGCAATCTTTGCATCTTAACTTGGGCTATTGGGTTAGGAACATCTTGAAGGTGACGTGCATAGAACTGGGGGAGGATACCTGCCACACCATTCTTTGGCAATTAGTGGCTAATCCACAGAGTTGCTGATTTTTCAGATTTAAAAAAGTGAAATATTCCCTTCCAGATGGAAGTTAAGACCATAATGGGGACATTTTGCTAACTAGCAAGTTGATAGAAAGAAGAATGAGGGAAAATGTGGGACAGACTTGAAGCCTGGTATGATACTGCAAGGGAAAATTCCATTGGCTTTCTGGATAAACTTAACGGTTAGAACACAGCAAAACAATACAACTAAATAAAAATAAGCAAGAACAAGACTAACTATTGTGTCAATTTCTAAGTTAATGAAATATGAAGGAAAAGCTATAACTACATACACAATAGAATACCAGCCTCTTTATAGATCTGCAGTTTAATAATAAACAACAGTCTAAGATTAGCCTGAGATATTTGATACTTTATCATTAGTCTGTTTTATCCTGTCTGTATCTATGCATAAGATCTATTACTGTCTTGCACATTTTATCAAGTGTGTATTACTGTAGGCAGTTTTAATATCACCAGTTTGATAGCATATTTTGATAACTTAGTATTCATTATTTGGCAGTGTTAATTAAAAAGCAATCTAACCAAATCCTAAAGGCTGGTTGTCATCATAGTATGCATGTAAACAGAAGAACAGTAACAGATGAAAAGGAGATCATTAATATATGTTACAAAGAGGATAGAATAGACCCTTAAGGAATTGTATTATTGACTGGAGCTAATTTAAAAGCAGATGGAGCTCACCTATGACTGCAAATTGTTGGCTTCTTTTTAAATAAAACTGCAATGAGCAATGGGGAAAGTCTCCAATGTCTGAAGCAGAATTGTGATTGACTATCAAAAAAAACCCTTGCTTTTTTTTTTAAACACAATACTACAGCTGTACACTTCAGGCCTTCTTTATCGAATGCATAGAGTAAAAAAGATAATTTCATTCTGCATGAATAGGGATGTGATTCTAGGTACCTATATGAAGCAGAATGGAGGAGTCGGTACTATGGGATAAACTCAAAAATGTAGAGAGGCTGAGAGCTACATCTGCATTTGAACACATAAATCAATTCTTCAAACAGAGGGCCTGATTTTTCTCCCTCACTGTTTTTACACCAGTGTAGCTCCATGAACCTCTGTGGAGTTACTTCTAATTTACAAACAGAATTGGAAAAGTATCAAGAAGTTATTTTTATGTATGGATCTCAACTTCTGCTTTTTGAAGGTGTACCTCTTCTTGTTTTCCAGCTATATTGTCTCTGTGTAGTGATGTAAACATTCAGAGCAAAGACTGAGTAGTTTCAGTGAAGTTTTATTCACACCTGAAACCCAAAGTGATAATCAAGGGGTGCAAGTCCTTATGATTTTAAAAACAACAACAACAAGTTCACATGGACCACTTTCAAGCAAAATATTCCAAGTTTTACATAGATGTTTGATGGCATTATTCTATCAGCCATATTGACTAATGTGTTTGAACATCTTGACTTAAAGTGAATAATAAAAAAAAAGGATTTCTTAAGGTAGGGTAGGCCTTGTGGTCTCCATGTTGCATGTCTCTCTTTGGTTTTTATATAGCGCAAAATCCACCCCAATGTAGACAGCTTGGATGAGACACTCTGCATCCCTTAAGTGGTGTCCATTATACATCAATCCTGTGGCACTGGCAAACCACACAACCAGCAGTCAGAAGCTGTGCAGTATAGGGGATTATGTAGGCTGGAATTGTGGCCTTCTGAGGACTGTGTGGTAACCTAGCACCCTTGTCCTGGATGGAAGGGAGAATTTCACCTCCCCAGCCTCTGAACACGTAAAGCCCAGATCCTTAGGCTCTGTGTGTGTGTGTATAGTGAACAAGGCCCATGGTTTAGGAATCCAGATGGCTCTCCTAGATTCATCTACTGTATGAACCTGCTAGCATTGCAGACTCTAGCAAACAATCTTATTACTGGTTGCAGTGATGATGACATGAATTAAGTATGTCAGCAAGGTATTACAATCCTGAAGCTGTAAAAAGACAGGAAGTGGCCTTTTGCCTGGAACTCAGTTCTTTTCAATGAAATTCACCTTGCACTGGAACAATTTGAAGGCTTCAGGACTGCAGCATCAGAATTAGCTCTTCTAAGTCAGCTTGTCTACTTTTGTTGATTACTCTCCCTTTTATTAATATGTAATCTACTAGAGTTTGAGTACCAAAGGAACACTAAGTTCACAGTTGTAGCCTATAGGACGGTTTAGGTTAAGAAATAAGTAGATGTTAGGCAACTTAGGTCCAAAACCTGAGTGTAGCGGCGTATGGGAAATTGAAGTTGCTACTGTGAGAAAACTTACATATAAGTTGGAGACAGTAAGAATTAGCAAGGACACGACCCAGCATTATGTTACCATTATGTTTTGGTTATAACTGGTTTAAGCAAGGTTTTTAATAAGTGTTTTTGAAAATTGTGAATGTTTTATTAAAATACTATCTATGTTGATTATGTGGGAGGGACATTGGTGCAGATGTTAATTTAAATGATACATAATGTAAAGAGCCAATAAGAAGGTGGCAGAAATATAATTACAGTAAAGGCCAGTTTAATGTTAATTAGTATTATAATGGAATATAAAAGGTGAAGAGCTCCAATTAACATCCAAAGAGTACTGTTAGTTCCTAGGATTGTAAGGCTGTACTTCACTGTTGTCAGTGGACTGATCGCCCATTAATACACCATTCATCTTTGAGGAGGAGTATAACAGTAACATTTGTGTAAATAGTAATTGCATGCCTGTTTGTTTAACTAATCAGTTTTCTTTTAATAAAGTTTGGTTGTATCATTCAAAGTGTTGTCTAGTGGCCCTCTACTAAATAAATTATCTGTAACGAACCTAGAGGCTCAAACATGAAAACTAAGTTGGGTTTTATTGCACCCTTATCTTTAACAATGTAATATTAATTGGGACTATTTCAACATAAAGTTTACAAAAGGTTACATACGCCTACAGAAACGGAGTTGATGTTTGTGTTTTGTAGTATGCAATCTTCAACTTTCTCAGAACAGAGGCACATTCATCCATTAGTTATACAATAGTCAAGCCTATTTATAAGCCTTTGCCTACTTGCAGTATGTTATATTAAGGCTTTAATTATACAGAAGATAAAGTGCTCAGCAATATTGCCAGCCTGAAGTGGTTTTCTTCTTTGATTTTGCTGACCTTACTTAGAATCATCTTTGTCCTTGCTCCCATATAATCTGTGAAATATTAAACGCCACAAAAGATTATTTCCTGAAGAAGGGTAACCCATTATTTTTCTTTTAGCTTCTTAGAAGATACCCCAAACACGTATTAAAAAAAATCCAAAAGACAATTTAAAAAATATTTTTTTAACTCCCCATTCCACCAATGGATTGATGAAGACTTTCATCTAGTGCTGCAACCACTTTACTTATGTGTTTGCTTGCAAACATTTGGGGGAGAAATAATAATATGGTTTGCACATTAGGGACTACTAATCTATAAGCACCCAGGATGAAACTTCCCCTAGAAAGAGTTGAAGATGCCATGCAGTAACAGCACCCAGAAATGCATTCAGGCTACTGCCTGGGTTTAAGCACCCTTTTCCGTCTGGCTGTTAAAGCTCTGAGGTTCCTCTGTGTTGCAGAGCAGCTACAAAAAAAGGAGACTAGATGACCAGTTCATCTTTCTGGGATGGTCTAAGTGGGCAGCCTTGACCGAGGGGTTTCCCACACATAAAATACAAGGACTGAGGACAGAAGATGGCACTGTGTGTTAAGCAGTGAGTTTGGGACTGAGGCACATTGCAGCTATTTATGGGGATAGGAAAGCGGTGCTTGACCCCAGGTTTCTGCAACAGGGAGTTGACTGTGTGTACTCTATGACCACCCATGTGCCTGTGACCAAGACTTGTAACATTTTGTAAACAACTTATATTAAGAAGATACTTTACTCTTGGTCACCAATTTCTGCTGCAGATATGAAATTGACCTGGAAAGTCCTGAATTCTGCTACCTTTTGCTAGCTTGATTATCACTACAAAAGCAACTCCCACCTTTTCATGTTCGCTGTATGTGTATATATATCTCCTTACTATATGTTCCATTCTATGCATCCGATGAAGTGGGCTGTAACCCATGAAAGCTTATGCTCAAATAAATGTGTTAGTCTCTAAGGTGCCACAAGTACTCCTGTTCTTTTGGGAAAAGGGGCAACAATAATTATCTCTTACTTTGCATATTGCAGTGGCAAAACACATTCATGACTGTGCCGATAAAGAGCTGCTATTAACTCATCTCAGCACTAATTAATTTTGTATAACAGTATATTACAATAACAGCATAAACAACAGATCTCTGCCAGCCATCTCATCGTAAATTAGCAAGTAAGAACTGCATTTAGTGCCAGTTCAAGTTATATGATGACACACCGCATCCACCATAAATCTTAAAAGTAAGGAAAATTAAGAGGACAGACTTGTACATTACTTTCCGTGTTCATATTGCCTACAGTGCTGTTGATGACACACTCCAGTGCTCTTAATGTTTTCACTTCCATTGCTAACAGATGTCAAAAAGCAACACAAACCCAACCTCTTCAAACTTACACTTAACTCAAAGGCTTAACAGTTTTGAGTTCAGTGTGATGCAGTGGCTAAGACTGAGTTTCGTCATGCGATGGGTTTTGGGCCTGCAGTGACCTTGCATAAGATCTGCTAATTTAACTAAAAAATGGGGGAAGGTTCTGCCTTAACTGTCTTCTAGGTTGGGGGTTCATGACTTTACTCACTCATGAGGGTAATGAATGACATGGGAATTTAAAACAGCAGTTGGAAGAGGTGAGATTTGAACTCCTGATCTTTTTTCCCCTAGCTTAGAGACTGGACTACCAAGTTCCAGCTATTGGGGTGGGGTGAAGGAGGGTGATAGGAAGTGTTAGAGCTTGTCTACACAGCAAATTAGTGTGCAGCAAGCCAGGGTATGCACTAAAAGTTCCATAGTGTGCTTTGATATACTGCTGTTTCAATTCTATATCATTTCAAATGGAAGCATGTCACAATACACTATGGATTTTTTAGTGCACAGCAGCAGGGTCCACATGGCTAGTGAGTACACAGCAGGCTAGTGAGTTGTATATAAATTCACACCCTGGCTTGCTGTACTCTAACTCAGTGTGTAGATAAATCCTTGCACCAAGGATCAGTAGAACTAAAGTTGGAGGTCCCCTGTTCCCTGAAGGGACTGTTATTGATGTAATGCAAGTTAGGCTAGAAGCAACTCAGCCACATGGACAGCAGTGAACAGGGTTTAATAAAATTCCACTTGTTTAACTCAATTTGTATTCAGGTTCACTCTTGGCAAATGAAACAGCCCTGAGCCTTTCTCTTGGGTTTTAGTCTCTACCAGAAGTAAGTTGTGGCATTTGCACTGCAGTAGATTCATCTTCAAATTAAAATTTAGCAGGTTTGTCTTCATGCACATATTTTCTGTTATGGCAAAAAAGTTATAAAATGCCCAAAAGAAAAGTCCCACAGTGCTTTAGATTTCTTACCAGTGGGGAAAAGAGGGAAAATCATCAAAAGGGGTGATTTTAAAATTTAGTCTTTTTGTATCAATACATTTTTCATCTAAACACCATGAAAATTTCAAATAGTATGCAAAGTTATAGTCTAGGTTTTGCTATTTCACATTTCAATGAGATTTTTTACAATTTAAAGGTTTAAAGTGCCTGTTAAAATTCAACTCTGTAATAAAATCATAATTATGGTGCAGCAGTAACTGTACCATAATACAGAGGATAATGTTGTGTTGTCTGATCCTTTTTAAAGGTTAATAATATTTGTATTGATGGCCAATTGATCTGGCTGTGATAAGGTTCTATCCCAGAATCAGAGTACCTAGAGTTAAAACCAATTAGTTCAATATGTCACCGGGAGCATCAGGGTCTATGACAAGGACACTCACAATAAGGGCAAAGCAAAGCCTTAGATATCTTTATTAGAATAATGAACAGAAAAGCTCCAAGCCACATCAAAATGTAAGAGTAATACAGCATTGGGACTAGCTGTGGTTTCATTCTTTGCATAAGCCTTAGATCTGCATACTCACACACTTCCTTGAGGACCTGGTGGTAAGAATAAAGGACAAGCTCTCTTTCTCTGGCATGCCAATGATTCCGATGGTCCAGGTTCCTCCATGAATTGACAGGTCACATGGTAGAAAGTGCACAGCAAAAGTCTACCTCTACATGGTGGTCTGCTTTATTATAGGGCTGAAGCCAATGTCCAACCCACCATGCCCAAATATAACTTCCTCACCCACATAATGTTGAGGTGTACTTATTCTATAGGGTTAACGTATTGATATATGATAATGCACTTTCAGCTCATTATCATACCCATCACATCTTGTTCCTTGTGGTGACTGTTTACCATTATATTCCAATTCTTGCAATGAGCAAGCCCAAAGTTCCCCAAAAATCTATGGGGGTAATTATCATACCATTTATCTATGCCAAAAAGTTATAGGCCTACTATACTTGACTATACTTATGGTAACTTACTTAAGCTAAATATCTTACAGGATACAGCCTGTAGGTTCCTTGAGTTACAACTGAATATAACAAAGACAAGCAGGAAAGCTAACCCTATGGGCTACAGTTGTCATTGCCAAGTACTTCTTGATGTCACCCTTAACAATGCCAGTTCACAGATTTAAGTTAAAGGGAAAGCAGCTGGAATCTAGGCACTGTCACTATAGCATTGCAGGATGCTGTAAGGGCAAGATGCTGGATATCTTGTAAGGAGTGTGGTTAGATCCTTGCTCAAGAAAGTACTCAGTGTTAGCAACCTCACTACATTTCTAGTCTCTCAATCCTTCTATTTTTAGTGAATGTTCTTTAAAAAACATTAAAAAATATAAAAAACCACCAAAACACACACACACACACACACACACACACACACACACACACACACACACACACACACACACACTCCTCCAGTTTCCTTGACACATCTAATTGCAGACTTGGGTATGGCATGGAACATTTGGCCAATGCCAAGTCTGTTTGCTTATTTTGCTTCATCTTGTCCCAAGCTTTGACATAGTAGAACACAAGGTGACATTAATTTATCAATTGGCCCAGGTAAGGATGAATGGGGTACCTTACAGGGACTCCAGTCATTTCAGAGAGTGAAGATGGGCATTACTCATGTTGTTATCCCTCTTATTTTAAATATATGTGAGACAATTGGGGAAACTTGTGAGATTTGTAGGTCCAGTACCAACAGAACATTGCTACATTTTTATTCAGTCATCATTAAAAAGGTTAATAGTGACCAGATAGTTAACACAAGGAGGAAGGAACATAAGCCAAAATAGGGAAAGAAACACATCTAACTTATCTAAATATTCTTCAACTTATTAAGTTTGCATGTCATGTAAAATTCATCTTAGGGTACTTACGGAACTAGCTGAAGCAATCTTGGAACAGTTAGCGATTATCTTTGAAAACTCATGGAGGATGCGTGAAGTCCCAAAGGACTGGAGAAAGGCAAACATGGTGCCTATCTTTTAAAAAGGGAACCTAAAGGACCCAGGGAATTATAGACCAAATCAGCCTATCTTCAAGACCTGGAAAGACACTGGCACAAATTATTAAATAATCAATTTGTATGCACTTAGTGGATAATAGGGTATAAGGAATGCCCAGAATGGATTTGCCAAGAACGAATCATCCCAAATCAACTCAATTTCCTTCTTTGACAGGTTTACTGGCCTACTGGATGAGATGGGAGGGGGAAGCAGTAGATTGATCATTTTGATTTTTAGTAAGCCTTTTGACCCATCCCACAGGACATTCTCATAATCAAACTAGGGAAATGTAGTCTAGATGAAATTACTATAAGGTGGGCAAAGAACTGGTTGAAAAACTCTACTCAAAGAGTAGTATCAATGATTCTCTGTCAAACTGAAGGAGGGGGGCCATATCTATTGGGGTTCCATAGGAGTCGGTCAACATTTTCATAAATGACTTGGATAATGGAATGGAGAGTATGCTTATAAAATTTGCAGAAGAACCCTAGCAGTGAAGGATTTCTGGTGCTTTGGAAGACAGGATTAGAATTCGAAAAAACCTTGGCAAATTAGGGAATTGGTCTGAAATCAACAAGATGATATTCAATCAAGACAAGTGCAAAGTTCCACACCTCAAAAGGAAAATAAATAAATGTACAACTACAAAATGGGGAATAACTGGCTAGGTTGTAGAACTGCTGAAAATGATCTGGGGTTGATAATGAATCACAATTCAATAATGTGATACATTTGGAAAGAAAGCTCATTCCGAGATGTATTAACAGAAGTGTCATATGTAAGACATGGGAGCTAATTGTCCCACTCTATTCAACACTGGTGAGCTCTCAGCCGGAATACTGTGTCCAGCTCTGGGTGGTACACTTTAGGAAAGATGTGGATAAACTGGAGAGAGTCCAGAAGACAGCAACAAAAATCATAAAAGGTTTAGAAAACCTGACCTATGAGTAGGCTTGGCACAATTAGATTTTTATTTTTTATCATGTCAACAGGTAATAATGATGTTTATTTTTAAGCATTTTTATCAATTTAAATTTTCACAGTTGTATGAAATTATAGGCTTTAAGAATTTTTTTAAGACTGTAAATATTTGTTCTTATTTTTCTAGATTTAAGTTCTCACAGTTTTGGGCAATTAGGTGGCAGTCAGACAGTGGGAGGTGTCAGACAATAATTATTTAATGACAGTAGACATTGAGAGTCAAAAAGTAAAGTTTTAGAATCATTAAAACACAAATTAATCACATGTTAAAATATACAAATATCCATAAATTGAAATCTAATAAGTTAAGCAGCATTTTTTCTCACTTTGCCTATCTGTAAATTCAATAATTATTGACAGAAATATTTTTGGTGGTTTGTGCATATAGGGTAAAATAGATGTTTACTGACATTTACTGATAAAAATCTAATTCTTCGGTGCCTACGTAGAGGAAAGATTTAAAAAAATGGGTATGTTTAGTCTTGAAAAAGATGACTGGGGGAGGAGAGGGGAGGCTAACCAGATATGTTTACGGCTGTTATGAAGAGGATCGTGATCAATTTTTCTCCATTTCCATTGAATATAGGATAAGAAATAATGGACTTAATCTGTAGCAAGGGAGATTTAAATTAAATATTAGGGGAAAAAATTAACTCTAAGAATAGTTTGGCATCAGAATAGGCTTCCAAGAGAGGCTGTGGAATCCTGATCACTGGAAGTTTTTAAGAACAGCTTGGGCAAACACCTGTCAGGGATGGTCTAGGTATACTTGGTCCTGCCTCAGCACAGTGGGCTGGATTTAATGACATCTTGAGGTCCCTTCCAGACCTACATTTCTATGATTCTGTGATTATGATTTTTTTAAAAGAACCTCTATTTTCCCCAATGCCTGATTGAGATAGAATCCCTGATGAAAGCTAGCTGGCCTAAATTAAATCTAAATAAAACAGATGTGATGCTAGTTCACTGAAGAAACATCGAGGGAGATCGATGGAGGAAAATTCTACTCTGGGATGAGATGATAGCTTTCTTTGACAGAGTAACCAGCCTTGTGGATGGGGGGAAGCAGTATATGTGGCGTATCTTGACTTTAGGAAGGCTTTTGATACTGTCTCACATGACCTTCTCATAAACAAACTAGGGAAATACAACCTAGATGGCGCTACTAGAAGGTGGGTACATAACTGGTTGGAAAATTGTTCCCAGAGAGTAGTTATCAGTGGTTCACAGTCATGCTGGAAGGACATAATGAGTGTGGTCCTGCAGGGATCGGTTCTGGGTCCGGTTCTGTTGAGTATCTTCATCAATGATTTAGATAATGGCATAGAGAATACACTTATAAAGTTTGCGGACGATACCGGGAGGGGTTGCAAGTGCTTTGGAGGTTAGGATTAAAATTCAAAATGATCTGGACAAACTGGAGAAATGGTCTGAAGTAAATAGGATGAAATTCAATAAGGACAAATGCAAAGTACTTCACTTAGGAAGGAACAATCAGTTGCACACATACAAAATGGGAAATGACTGCCTAGGAAGGAGTACTGTGGAAAGGGATCTGGGGGTCATAGTGGATCACAAGCTAAATATGAGTCAACAGTGTAACGCTGTTGCAAAAAAAGCAAACATCATTCTGGGATGTATTAGCAGGAGTATTATAAGCAAGACATGAGAAGTAATTCTTTTGCTCTACTCCATGCTGATTAGGCCTCAACTGGAGTACTGTGTCCAGTTCCAGGTGCCACATTTCAGGAAAGATGTTGACAAATTGGAGAAAGTCCAGAGAAGAGCAACAAAAATTATTAAAGGTCTAGAAAACATGACCTATGAGGGAAGATTGAAAAAAAATGGGTTTGTTTAGTCTGGAGAAGAGAAGACTGAGAGGGGACATGATAATAGTTTTCAAGTACATAAAAGGTTGTTACAAGGAGGAGGGAGAAAAATTGTTCTTAACCTCTGAGGATAGGACAAGACGCAATGGGCTTAAATTGTAGCAAGGGCAGTTTAGGTTGGACATTAGGAAAAACTTCCTAACTGTCAGAGTGGTTAAGCACTGGAATAAATTGCCGAGGGAGCAGGGCCGGCTCCAGGCACCAGCCTACCAAGCATGTGCTTGGGGTGGCACCTGGAGGGGGGAGGCACTCAGGGCCGAGAGCGGGGCCACAGCGGGCTTGCCGCCCTCCCCCGGTGCTCCGGCCGGCTGAGGAGAGCGGAGCCACCCTCCCCCGGCGCTCCGGCCGGCCGGGGAGAGCGGGGCCGCGGCCAGGCTCTCCGCCCTCCTCCTGGCGCTACGGCCGCCGGGGAGAGCGGAGCCGCGGCGGGCTCGCCGCCCTCCCCCCAGCGCTCCGGCCGGTCGGGGATAGCGGGGCCCCGGCAGGGCTCTCCACCCTCCCCCCGGCGCTCCGGCCGGTCGGGGAGAGCGGGTCCCCGGCCAGGCTCTCCGCCCTCCTCCCAGCGCTCCGGCCGGTCGGCGAGAGCGGGGCCCCGGCCGGGCTCTCCGCCCTCCTCGCGGCGCTCTGGCCGGTCGGGGAGAGCGGCGCCCCGGCCGGGCTCGCCGCCCTCCTCGCGGCACTCCGGCTGCCAGGGAAAGCGGAGCCGCGGCGGGCTCGCCGCCCTCCCCCCGGCGCTCCGGCCGGCCGGGGAGAGCTGGGCCGCTCACCGCCGGGGGAGGGGGACAGCGGGTGGCGGGAGGCTTTTTTGCCTGGGGCGGCAAAAAAGCCAGAGCCGGCCCTGCTAGGGAGATGGTGGAATCTCCATCATTGGGGATTTTTAAGAGCAGGTTGGACAAACACCTGTCAGGGATGTTCTAGATAATACTTAGTCCGGCCTTGAGTGCAGGGAACTGGACTAGATGACCTCTCGAGGTCCCTTCCAGTTCTATGATTCTATGAGGCACGAGGGAATAGTTTCTTTTTGGGAAGCTAGGCATAGAGTGGTTTGAAAATAAGGCTTAAAGTAGGATGTTAGATTGTAGGTTAAATATGGAGTGGCTACTTCCACTAGATAATAAACAAAATCCTTGGGAGAATATGAAAGTACACTACAATATAAAACCTGGCCAAGGTTTCATCTATAAAAATAGACAAAATGACGAATGTATGATTATTCTGGAAGCACAGTAGCACTGAAAGCAAGACAGTATTAACACAGAAAATCAAGAGCAAAGGCCGGTTTCATTTATCTAGGTGAATTTAATGAAAATTCTGTCCTACAAATTCATAGCTTTCAACCCATTTCCATTTCAATACTTAATAATAAACGTACCATGTTAAGGGGCTGTATGAGATGTAAATAAAACATGAGTTGAGACTGCAACTTGTTACAATGGGCCAGATTCTGGGCTCTGATAATACTGATGCAAAGCAGCCTTAAAACAATCCCTAGGTGACACAGAGCTGCTAGGCAAGTTCTACACTTCTCTGTTTTAGCCCTCACAGCATAGGGGGCAGGAGTGGGGGTGCCTAGTATGTAATGTACTATGATGATCCTTCAGATCAGCCCCTCAGTTGATGCAAGAATTTGGAGACTATAAACTGTGCCTTAACATCATTTTCACCTCACCTTCATCTCAGTCAAACAGAATTTGAGTTTGGCAGGGCAAAGGATCTGGGCTAATATGTTCAAGAATGTGTGGAATAAACTAATGGTGTCACTATAAGCAACATGCTTTAAAATATACCATGTAGAAGAAAAATAAAAGAAATGCAAATTCATCTCGGTGAGAAAGAATGGTCATCAGCACTTCAGGGCATTCTTGAGCTTGCCTTTTCCATTCTTTCTGTTGAGGCATTTAAAACTGTCCATTTCATGACATTAGTGAGGGAGAGAATCCATTTCCAGTTCATTGAAGTGTTATTGCCACAGAGTCCTGGGTATTGTAAATTAGGTTCCTATGTGCTCTTGGTGACAACCTGAACCTCTTGGTTGCAAATAAATGTATCATATCAACATAGTGTAAGTCAAAAATGCATAACTCCTATTCAGAGCAAATGCCATGCCTTTTACTGGGGGAAGCCTGCTTAATAACACTCTCTTTTCCTACTCCACTGAATCCACATGAGAGAGAGAGAGAATGAATTATTTTTCAAGTTCCCAAAATACAGTAGGGGGGTCTCAAAATAATCAAGGAACCATATAATCCAAATTGAACGTCACAGCAAGTTAAGGTCATAGACATGAGAGGAGTGAAGAGGAGCATGAGGGTGGTAATAAGATCACACACTGAAAGGCAGTTGGGCTCCATGTGGATTCAGGGATCCAACAGCAAGGCCAGAACCATAAACTGAAGGCTGTGAAGTAAGGTTTAGTAATTGATACAGCAGATTAAGAAGCCTCCTCTTTTTCTTCTTTTTGCACCAGTGTCAATGAGGAGTAACTGCACTGCGGTCATTGGAATTACACTAGTGTGAAATAGGTGTATGGGAGATCAGAATCAGGCTCTCAATTAAATCCTGGGTGAGATAATTTACCAGATTAAGTCTCTAATAAATTACAAGCCAGCAGGACATTTATTAGTTTGTTGTTTATGATGAAAAGGTAACAAAAATAGACACCTGAGTAGCTTCAATTTTCAAACAGCAAGAAAAAAATATAACACACCTGAATTTAGATTGCATATGACATGCAATGCTGATACAAAATTATGGTAAGATTTTAAGATGTCTACATCCTGTTCCTCTCTAAACTCAGATGCAGAAGATGACCATCATAGAAACTAAAGCCTTTTTAATGTGTCCATGTAGTTTGGAGGACAAGGAATTTAGGAATCCCACTGGTCCACAGACCTCCATATGAAGACCCTGAAGACTTGTTGGAAGAACCAATAAAATTCTTATCAGAACAACATTTGTTTGTTTGACATTTTTATTATAGTAATAAAAGTGTGCCATCTCCTTAGAATGCAAGCTGAAAAAGAAAGTTAAAGATATTCTGTTTATATATACATATATATATATATATTTGCTTATTGTTTCTTCTGACAAATAATAAACATTTATACAATGTTTACTAATCACTTAATAAATGATGTTTTTTAAAAAGAGAATAATAAATGGCTACTACCATATTGGTAATTAATGACTGAAAGTCAACATTTTGAATGCTGGAAGGTATTCCTGTATTGAAAAATATCTATTATTTGCACTATGTTCTCTTTTCCATTTAATCATCCCATATCCCCATCCTTTTATGAACTGCTTTGTGAACAATTTTTGATCATGATAAAAATGTTAGACACTACAGCTAGCAGCATAAAAATAATTATCAGAATGCAACATGTTCATCCTATTCATATCTCATAATACCCTTCCTTGGAGAAAGGCTTTTATGTAGATTTATGCAGACTTCCCCAATGAAAAACCACTTTGAAAGTCCTGTCAGGTGCTTTCTGCTTGAAGAGCTCCAGTGTGTGGGTGGCTGTTTCTTTTGTATGTGCAGCAATGATCCCACTCCTTTAAAGAGATGTTTTTTCTCTTTTGCTTTCATACCATGTTTGTAAATTGAGAGACAGAGTGACACATGTTCTGAACCAGTCTTCGAAAATTTTAATGAGAACTACTTAGAGTACAAATATTTTAATACACAGGTACCACCTATTGGCTTGCTTGTTGCCTTAGTAATTTGGGCTATTCTCTGAAAAATGTATTAGGAATCACATTTTGTATGTTTTCCCCTTGGGACTAGTCTTTGTTATGTACTTTCTTTCTCTCTAGGACAAAACTTGTAAACGTGGGGAAGTTAGTGCGCAGTGAGCTAGGGTGTGAATTTAAAGTGCACAAACGACTCCACCTTAGCTTCCTGTGTGGACACTCTTATGGTGCTCTTCTCTTGGTTTGCCAGCCCAAACTCTCCCACCCCGCCCTCCAAGGGAATAACTGTAGGCTACTTGTCTTTAGCCCCAGGCACCCCTCCAGTCTCCTCCCAAGAAATGACTACAGACTTCTTCCCTGCAGCACCCTGTTACCTGGCTTATAGGCCCTGCCTGTTCCTGCCCAGCTGAACCTCTTCTAATTAAATCCCTGCTACCTGCCTCATTCTCCAGGTGCAGCCTGGTCAGTTAATTGGCTCACTGAGCCATTTTAACCCCTCCAAGTCTTAGAATCATAGACTATCAGGGTTGGAAGGGACCTCAGAAGGTCATCTAGTCCAATCCCCAGACAGATTTTTTTTTTTTTTTTACCCCAGTTCCCTAAATGGCCCCCTCAAGGATTGAACTCACAACCCTGGGTTTAGCAGGCCAATGCTCAAACCACTGAGCTATCCCTCCCCGCTATAGTCTTGTGTGGGGGTGGAACAGATATGTTTCCACTACTGTTTAATAGATTTCTCACTATAATCACACATTTTATACATTTATTACCCACAAATGTTACATTAAAATAATGTTAAAGTTGTTAAGTCAAGCTCTCAAAAGTTAGGAAATGACAAAATTACTGTTGCCTGTGCAACATTAATTCAGCGTCCTTGTGCTTATGCATTATGATAGTATTTAATTACATGACTATGAAATACATTTTCCCCACAGAAATCCAAAGCGTTAATATTTGGCAAAATTATACGCTACTGAAAACAGGGTTTGATAATGGGCAAGTCAGGCGAGCTTAACTACTAGCATTACCAGCTCCAACTGTAATATTACTTTATATTCTCCCATAAATTGATTTAGGGAAACTGTAGAAATAGGTTATAGCCATTTTAAAATTGTACCAAAATTAATGCCCTAAACCATTCAAGAATAGCTTTTTCTGTAAAATACGGGTTACAACTAGGATACATCATGGTGTGATATAGTATAAAGTATAAAGATTATTTATAAAATAATAAAAATGTTGACATCCCAAATTCTATCCATCATAATGCTGCTTCTAATTAACTGATAGATAGATAGATAGATAGATAGATAGATAGATAGATAGATAGATAGATAGATAGATAGATAGATAGATAGATAGATATAAGACAGAGTTAAGTTTATATATAATTAAGTTTTTTGTCTTTCAATGTGTTTTACATCGCAGTGAAATCTAATATTTGAAGCTAACTGCTGCTATGGACCATTAATTTACAAAAATGAGTTCTCAGCAAATGTGAAACTCGGCGAAGAAGAAGAAAAAAATCACATGCTTTAACGGTTTGATGAACCAGAAAACCAACAAAGGATCATACAATCACCACCTCTGCCACTACTATTCTGTCCATAGTTATTGGAATACTATCCATCAAAAGAAAACTTCATTGAGAGCTACATAGGTTCCATACCAGCTACACTCTGAGAAAATATTTCAAAGAGCTGTAAAATAATTCGTTGTGAATTTAGCTTCTTTTTTCTGTTCATAACTGCTTGCAAACTGATTTTGGTTTCTACAACTATAGTTCAGGTTCATAAGCATTCATCAAATATTTCATATACAAAAATTGCAAAACTATGGGCCATTTGTGAACTATTGACTACCATTTCTGTGTTATTTGTGATGTGGTCACCTAAGATGCATGGTATTGATTCTGCTCTTTGATTGGAAGACTAAGACTTTTTATAGGAGGATTAATAATTATGGTTATGTTACTATTCATAAATAATGATCATTATGATCCCACAAAAACAGTGAACCAAACTTATGATTTTTCACTCATTGAAATATTTGTGAATTACTTTTTATATAATTTGATCAGCTGTAACTCCAAACAGGAGCGGCGCCAGGGTTTTTGGCACCCTAGGCGGGGGTCCTTCCGCGCTCCTGGTCGTCGTCGGCAATTCTGCGGCGGGGGGGTCCTTCCGCGCTCCCGGTCTTCAGGGCACTTCGGCGGTGGGTCCCTGAGCGAGTGAAGGACCCGCCGCAGAATTGCCGCCGAAGACCCGGAGCACGAAAGGACCCCCCACCGCCGAATTGCCGCCAACAGCGGCAAAATGCCGCCACCCCAAATCCTGGCACCCTAGGCAACCGCTTAGGTCGCCTAAATGGAAGCGCCGGCCCTGACTCCAAACTTTTTGTTTGTCTTTTTCCTCATCTGAATGAATGCATATAATTCTAACATCTGCTATCAGGAGAACAAGAACAAATTTACTTACTCTATGTGTTAAATGTGGTGGTCAAATATTGTTGTCCCTGAGCAGATCATTTAGATAAGCTATTCTGTCTCTTCTTACTTCATTTCACAACAGTGGTCCATCTCACACAGTGCTTGAGTCCTAAAAAATAAGTGCTGGAACTGAATTTCAGCCTCAAGAACAAAAGTAACATACTTTATATTGCATACCTGAAAAATGCTATTTTTGCTCAAATTGTGATAAATCAAATTATATGCAACATGATCTCCCAGAGATACTTTCGTATCTCCCTTTAGGGGTATGAAGCCAAGGTTTTGTGGACCTGCAGAAGTGGAAAATGGGTGGAAGCGCCTCCACTCAATGAGAAGAATCAAATGCTATCCAACATGACCCCTGCCCATGGAACTCCTTAAATTTATCTTTGTTAAGATAAAGAGATTGAGCCCCTTGACTCTCTCACTATAAAGCGGGTTTTCTAATCCTTTAATCATTCTTGGGGCTCTTAATCATAGAATCATAGAAGATTAGGGTTGGAAGAGACCTCAGGAGGTCATCTAGTCCAACCCCCTGCTCAAAGCAGGACCAACCCCAACTAAATCATCCCAACCAGGGGTTTGTCAAGCCGTCCCTTAAAAGCCTCTAAGGATGGAGATTCCACCACCTCCCTAGGTAACACATTCCAGTGCTTCACCACCCTCCTAGTGAAATAGTTTTTCCTAATACCCAACCTAGACCTCCCCCACTGCAACTTGGGACCATTGTTTCTTGTTCTCTTTGGAACCCCCCTTCAGGTAGTTGAAGGCTGCTATCAAATCCCCCCTCACTCGTCTCTTCTGCAGACTAAACAAGCTCAGTTCCCTCAGCCTCTCCTCATAAGTCAGGTGCCCCAGCCCCCTAATCATCTTCGTTGCCCTCCACTGGACTCTCTCCAATTTGTCCACATCCTTTCTGTAGTGGGAGGCCAAAAACTGGATGCAATACTCCAGCCACACCAGTGCTGAATAGAGGGGAATAATTACTTCCCTCAATCTGCTGGCAATGCTCCTACTAATGCAGCCCAATATGCTGTTAGCCTTCCTGGCAACAAGGGCACACTGCTGACTTATATCCAGCTTCTCATCCACTGTAATCCCCAGGTCTTTTTCTGCAGAACTGCTGATTAGCCAGTTGTTCCCCAGCCTGTAGCTGTGCATGGGATTCTTCCATCCTAAGTGCAGGACTCTGCACTTGTCCTTGTTGAACCTCATCAGATTTCTTTTGACCCAATCCTCCAATTTGTCTAAGTCACTCTGGACCTTCCCTGGAACCTTTCCAATTTATCAGCATCCTTCTTGAATTGTGGACAGCAGTGGTCTTACCAGTACCAAACAAGGATAACATTAGCCCTTTGGCTACAGTGTCTACAATGGGAGCTCATGTTCAGCTGATAATCCACCATAACTCCCAAATCTTTTTCAGAGTCATTGCTTCCCAGGATAGAGGTCCCCATCCTGTAAGTATGGCCTATAGTCTTTATTCTAGAAGTATACATTTACAGTTAGCTGAATATAGTGCCCATCTATAAAAAGGGAAATAAAAACAACCCAGGAAACTACATACCAGTTAGTTTAACTTCTGTTCCAGGGAAGATAATGGAGCAAGTAATTAAGGAAATAATCTGCAAACACTTGGAAGGTGGTAAGGTGATAGGGAATAGCCAGCATGGATTTGTAAAGAACAAATCATGTCAAACCAATCTGATAGCTTTCTTTGATAGGATAACGAGTCTTGTGGATAAGGGAGAAGCAGTGGATGTGGTATACCTAGACTTTAGTAAGGCATTTGATACGGTCTCGCATGATATTCTTATCAATAAACTAGGCAAATACTACTTAGATGGGGCTACTATAAGGTGGGTGCATAACTGGCTGGATAACTGTACTCAGAGAGTAGTTATTAATGGTTCCCAATCCTGCTGGAAAGATATAACAAGTTGGGTTCTGCAGGGGTCTGTTTTGGGACTGTCTCTGTTCAATATCTTCATCAACGACTTAGATATTGGCATAGAAAGTACGCTTATTAAGTTTGCAGATGATCCCAAACTGGGAGGGATTGCAACTGGTTTGGAGGACAGGGTCATAATTCAAAATGATCTGGACCAATTGGAGAACCCATCCCTGTGGGATCCCAGCAGAAACATACCTGCTCAATGATAATTCCCCATTTACAATTACATTTTGAGACCAACGAGTTAGCCAACTTTTAATCAATTTAATGTGTGCCATGTTAATTGTATGTTGATTTAGATTTTTAATTAAAACATTGTATGGTACCAAATCAAACGCCTTCTAGAAGTCTAATTATATTACATCAACACTATTACCGTTATTAACCAAACATATAATCTCATAAAACTATGTATAGCAAGTTACTTTGACTGGATTTATTTTACATAAACCCATGCTGATTGGCATTAATTTTGTTATACTTTTTAAAAAAAATTTATTAATCAAGTTCCATATCAGTCACTCCATTATCTTGCCCAGGACTGACGTCAGACTGACAGGCCTATAATTACCTGGATCATCCCATTTACCCTTTTTAAATATTGGCACAACATTAGCTTTTCTCCAGACTTCTGGAACTTCCCCAGTGTTCCAAGACTTTTGAAAATCAACATTAGTGGTCCAGCGAGCTCCTTAGCCAGCTTTTTTTAAAACTCTTTGGTTATATGTTATCCAGACGTACTGGATGTCTAACTTTATTAGCTATTGTTAATATCATCTTGAGATACTAGGATGTTGGCGATGAGTTTCTGTGCCAGCTGTGGAGTTGATCATCATAGGGGTACTTGTGTTTGTTGTGAGTCTCCCGGGGAATGTTAAATGGACTTGGATGGCTTGGTGAGGGAAGCTGACTAGAGAGAAGGGTGTCGAAGGGGACAGAGGAAAATGATGATTTGCTGCAGGGAGGGGCTTGAATTCAATCAACCTGACAGGCTGTTGTCCAATCATTGACCAATGCTATCATGGAGGCACTGGCCAAGTATATCTCAAAGCAGGGGCACCATCTCCTCATGCTGCCTCCTCCACCTCTTCTGCACCTGCTCTGGAAGGAGAGATGGCTGCCCAGGTTACTAAGCCACCATCTCTCCTTCTGGAACTTGAAGGTAGGTTGGGGGATGTCGAGTTCAGACCCAAAGCCCCACTCAAGAAGTAGACTTGGCAACTAGGTAATTAGAAGTACGAGAATGCTGTTCTGGCTCCCCCCAAAAAATGCCAGAATGGCATTCCAGAGCATTCCAGAGCATTCCAGAGCATGGCAGGACTCAAGTGCTGATCTAACCATTTCTTGAATAACCAAAGGCAATGTCTGATGATGCTTGGCCATCCACTGTTGGACTATTCTATTGTCTAATTGCTATCTACCTATTTTTAGAGGATATAAAATATGAAATTCTGTAGTTTAAAGTTTTTGTAATGGCAGGAATTTTGAATGCCTAGTTTACCAATGAGTGGAAAAAACACTCCTAACTCATCAAGACTTTCTCCTCAGTCAATTGAAAAGACCACCAAAAACCATAGTGGAAGGTTGGAAAAGTTTGGAGACCACCTCTGGTGGTTATTTTAAGGTCAGCTGGAGAGTTGGGGAAACACAGCTTCTAGCTAAGGAGCATTCTTGATCCCTTAAGACTCAAATTAACTCAGGCTGACTGCCAAAGAAAAAGGGCAGAAGGATTTTGTTTGTTTTGTTGCTGTGAGAAATGTATTTTATACAATGCAACAGAATTCCAAGAGGGATAGAGTAGTGGAAAAGTATGCAGATAAATTCAATGTATTCCATGGCTTGGAGGAATTTATAGGGGTACACTGCCAACAGATAGTTTGTTTTACATTTTAACTTTACATCTTTCTCAGGATTTGTGTACACGTAAAAGCTGTGCCACTTTAACTATACCCAAGAATAAGCTATACTGGCATAAAGTATCTTTGTATCAGTATGTGTGTGTCCACAATAGGGACTTCCTTGGTATAACTATTTTGGTATTAAAAATAAATAAATATATTACCCCTTATCCAAAATATTTATACTGTGTGTAGATCATGCCTCAGACTCCTTCTTTTCTAGATAACTGTCCACAAACTCCTAGTTGTGCTTCTCCCTGATGTTACAGGCTGATGTGAATTATAGTCCAAGCTAAATCCTTAAAATAGAGATGAAAAAAAGAAAATAATTCCATTCTGTATAAATCCTTTATATGATAGGGGTGAAGAAATTAAGTCCTAACCTTCATCCTTGCTTACACAGGCTCAGCTCCCACTTACTTAAATGGGAGTTGCCCTCATTTAAGTGCAGGCAAAATTAGGCCAACCGTTCAGGGAGTTATGTAGTGCTAGAATGAGAACAGTGTCCACCACATAATGCGAGAGAGGAGCCTCATAGCTGAAAACATAATAAGAAAAACAACTACAGTATCTGGGAATGTTAGAGTTGGGGCCTTTCAGTTCCAGTTTGTCTTAATAATTACTTAGAGCAGGACTGTGCCTGTAGAAAGGAAAACTTAGCTGGCAACACTATTCTGGGAATGTATTTAATATCTTAAGTGACTTAAGTCACCTTCAGGAGAATTTATTAACACACTTATGCATTCTAAATAGGTTCTAATTTAGCTATTACCACTCAAGAAAGAGATCCTGGAGTTACTGTGGATAGTCTGCTAAAAACTTCAGCTCAATGCGCAGCAATGGTCAAAAAAGGCTAATAGTTATGAACTATTAGGAAAGGGATAGGAAATAAGACAGAAAATATCATAATGCCACTACATAAATTGATGGTGCACCAACACCTTGAATACTGGTTCTGGTCACCCCATCTCAAAAGGACATAGTGGAACTGGAAAAGGTTCAGAGAAGGGCAACAAAAGTGATCAAGGGTATGGAATGGCTTTCATATGAGAAGATACTAAAAAGATTAGGGCTGTTCATCCTAGAAAAGAGACAACTACAGGGGGAAATGACAGAGCTTGATAAAAGCATGAATGGGGTGGAAAAAGTGAATAGAGAAGTGTTATTTATACCTTCACACAATACAAAAAACAGGGGTCACCCAATTATATTAATAGGCAGCAGGTTTAATACAAACAAGAGGAAGTACTTTTCATGCTATGCCCAACTAACCTGTGGAAATCATTGCAATTTTGAACCCAGTTCAAAAAAGAACTGGCTAAGATCAGGGAGGATAGGCCCATCAATGACTATTAGCTAAAGGATGCAAGCCCATGCTTGGGGCAACCCTAAACCTTTGACTACCAGAAGACTGGGGTGGATCCCTCCATAACTGCCTTGTTCTATACACTCCCCCTGAAGCTATGGAATGGGCCACTGCCAGAGACAGGATACTGGGCAAGATAGACTATGACCTGACCTAACATGGTAACTTCTATGTCTTGCACACCATGGAACAGGTGATCGTGGTGGGCAGGAGGCACTATGAGGGAGGGGGGAGGAATTGATTGGTGGGGCTGCCTGCAGATGGGAGGCGCTGTGGGGAGCTGGCTGCCTGTAGGTGCTAAACACCCACTAATTTTTTTCTCTGTCGACACCTATGCTGGATACGTAAGAAAAAAAGTAAGTTTATTAAAACTAACTGATTTATTTAAAAAGAAGGAAGTATTATCTGTAGTTAATTAATTGAACTGATTGTTTCTGGTCTTTAGTTTTTAGAACTAGTAGATCTCATCCTGTTACACCTAGTTTTTATTGGAAGAGATAAACAAGAAAATATTTTTTCTCCACCTGTGCAAGAGGGTACTGCCGTCAAAAGCTAGTTTAGCCCTTCAGCAATTCTGGTTCCTGGAGTTTAACCATTGACTTCCATCAGTTCAGAAGTTTGAATTTCTTTAAAACTTCAGCAGCAAACGTATTGTTTCAATACTTTTTAAGTTTAATTTAAATGATTTTAATAGATTATAGTAAATTTAGGCCTTAACATAATTTCAAATTTAATTGTAAACATTTATTTAAAAAAAAAAACTATATTCAATGTAAATAAAAATCTGATTTATATTAAAATTTAGTGTTTTTTTATTTTATTTTCAAATCATCAAGTTTTATTCACTGTGTTAAGGATTCAGGTTAGATACTGTTTATTCAGAGAAATAGCTGCCGACTATAGCAACTAAAACAAGTTTTTACTGCTTTTCAGTCCTTTTTGCACTGTAGCTAAGTGAGAGTGAACTAGGTTCTTGTCTTTCTCTTACATCTTGTTTAATAAATTACTGTGCAACTCCCATATGAAAGGACTAGAGGTAGCACAGGTGCTGCAAATAGACTAATTTGAAGCCACTGGGGTTGCACAGCTGTCAATGAGGGCCTGATTTGGCTTGTGGAATCTCTATTATGAAATATATGTTTAAAGGAAAGAACTGAGCTTGACTATGAGGTTGAGATAGCAGAATTGGTATCATGTTTTTTCTTATCAAATGAGCATATTTGCTATGGAAGTCTTTAAAAATCCTTCAATTTCATTTTAGAGGATTTTTTTTAAACAGAGTAAAATCAAATTACAGGTCAGATTTACTGGTATGCTCTGACATTTTGCATGCCACTGGTGCAAAGCAGCTGTAAACCCAATATAACACGTTAAACTGCATTTAAAGCTATTTTGCAAGTCAGTCATGTCACTACATCTAGCTAGAGGAGTGCACATGGAGTAGACTGCCTGCAGGTTTAGCTCCCACTCCAGGGAGGGAAATGTATGGAGAAATTCCTTCCCCTGAGACAGATCCCAGCCTACCTCATGACAGGAAGCTTCTGGGTCAGGGAGCAGGGAGGTCCCAACCTACTCCAAGAGGAGTTGTAGGTCCTTCATCAACTCAACAAATGGATCAGCTTGCTGGCCCCCACCTTCCACACCCCTAGCAGGCATAATTCCATAATGAGGGTGGTGTCTCTGGTGCCAGATAGGGGTGTGCTAAAGGTCCCAGACTTTTCTAATCCAACTCTTATTACACTGATACTGACACTCTTAAGGCATGACTACACTTCCCCGCAGTTTGGGCTCTTCGGGACCTTTCAGCTCATGGCCACAGCGTCCACATGAGGGAGATACAATGCAGCACGTTGGTGCATACTGCTATTTATACAAACTTTAGTCCAACTGAGCTGTGTGTGGTGCAACTCTGGTTGAAGTGGCAAAAGTGGCTTTGCAGCCCCTAGATCTTGGGATTAGTTGCACTGGATAGGACCTTGGTGCAAGCTAATGCAATGTAAGGGCCTCTTTTTACTTATCTTCCCCCAGCCATACCCCTTTTCCCCAGACATGCCCTTCAGCAGGGCTTGGAGCTGCTGGAAAGCTCCAGGTGCCAGCTTGCCAGCTGTAGGCCCGTTTAGCATCTCCAGAGTAGTCCTACAGTTTTTATGAATTTGTTTGTTATTCAACATGATTCAACTAATAATGTATATAAGCACTGTCCCACCTGTGCAACCTGGGACCCACCCTTCACCTGCAGTGGCATTTCTTCACCACAGGAACAGTAACTGGAGTGCATCTGCTTGGGTGAGTGGGTCAGCCCCACTACATGCTTCTCCTGCCACACACAGAGTCCTCCATTGGGGTGATGTTGGTGGGGACTTCCAGTGCAGTGCATCTTAGAGTGAACACTCTATATAAGATACAGGGGGCAGTTCACCTCTTTCAGAGTAATTATTTCAGGCTGTCGGCAGACTCAAGTAGATATCACTGCATCACTTACACTCGAGGCATGTTTTCATATTTTTCTTTGCAACCAGGTTGGCTAGATAGGAACCTTTTAATAAAAATAAGTTTTGAGACTGTTGGCTACTAAAGAAGTCCTGGGCAAGAGTCAAAATATTGTCCTGAGTAGAGAGGCAGGAAAATTTGCAGATGACACATAGTTTTTTAGGTTAGTCAGGATCTGAGAGGACAGTGAGGAACCTCAGAAAAATATTATCAAGCTAGGTAAATGTATAACTGTATGGCATATGAAATTCAATATCAATAAATGAAAAGTATTGCCTGCACATTGGAGGCAAACCTTACACAGTTCTAAATTACTGGTATCAACTCAAGAAAGGGATCTGATGCCATTGTAAACAGTGCAGTGAACACTCTGTTCAATGTGCAGCTGCAGTCAAAAAAGTAAATGAGATGTTAGGTTGCCTTAGGAATAGGATAGTGAATAATACAGAAAATATGATAATGTCTTTATATAAATCAGTGGATCATAATTCATAACTGGTTGTTGGGTCTCAGCTTCTCCTCTTTTACCCTTCTCCTGGACTGCTCTGGTTGGATATTTGGGACAGAGGGAGTCATCCTTTCATAGATGTTTCCTGAGGGTCAGGCAGAGCCAGTCAAACTTCTGTTCTGCTCTCCCCGGGTTCACCATGACTTGGAAGGGAAACAGGCAAAGGAGGATCCAAAGCGTTCTTCTCTTTCCCCTGCAATGCAGCAGGCAGTCCGTAGTGGACCTGCTGAGCAACTGCTGCAGAGGACAGCATCTATTCAAAGGAGTCCTGGCTTACACTACAGTAACTGTACAGTAACTCCTGACTTACAGCTACAGGGCAATGAGTGGGAATCAGGGCCCCCTATTGCCTCTCCATAGGGATGGGGATGGTTCAAATGTGAGGTTGAAACTCATAAGGTGTGGCTCAGCTGACACATTTTAAATGCATAATCAAATATGTATTTTCTTTTTAGCCCAGTTGCTCTGAAAGGCACAGTTTGAGGCTACAGGTTGGTCACCACTAGTTTATATGGACATCTTTCAGTCTGTGTTTGCTTGTGAACTATTTGCCATGATTATTGCTACAAGTATTCACATTCCTAATTTGCTTTTCATGATGATTTAACATGATGATTTACTATTTCAATTAATATAAAACTGGTGACTTGATTGCCATACTAATTGCAAACTAGGCGACTGTTCTGGGAAGGGAATTATCTGAATGGGTATTCTCTCTTTATGCCTGTAGATATTTGAAATCAAGTTTATCACCAACACAATTTGATTAAAAACAGACTAAACAATTTGCTGAAAGCTCTATCATTACCAGAGTAATATTACTCTTCAGTGCTACAATTTTGACTCGTAGTATCATGATTGTACATTATGTGTGCACACTAAGTTGAAAATTTCTCAAAATTACATTACATTACTATATTGAAGCTAATTTGCAATGTTGATCTCATGGGTCATCTTCCTCTCTCAATGTGCATGTAGTTAACTAATACTTGAATGCTAACAGGAGAGTTACACACTTACCTCCTGGGGAGAGTATATTCAATGAGGTCTGTTATATCACTAACTAAATAGCTGAATATAAATTATGATTGTCCATTCATTATTAAGTTATTTCTAACATATTTTATTTACATCAGGTAGCATAAAATGTTGGGGTGGTTGGTTTATGCTTTTCCATTATCTATAATATATATATATTACTATATAGCCTTTTCTAAACAGCAGTTAAGTGAAAGCCTCATTATCTGGAACCAAAATCTAGGCAGGTTTCTGAAACATAAGCTTAACATTCACGCAGCTGTAATTACTACTAAATCAATATTATGTATTCAAACTAATTATGCTACATGAATTAGAGCTCTAATAAACAGACACTCACTTGGCTAATTAGTAGATTTTACTTGGTTTATATTAAAACTGAGAAAGATCCCTAGCCCTGGCTAGTTTGACACAAATACAGAGCACTAGAAGCAGACTTGCACCTTGTGAGATAATTTACACGTGCTAAATTGATGTAAAATACTAAGCATTCAGAATGAGAATGATTGGAATGATTGAAATAATAGAGACTTGGTGGGATAACTCACTGGAGTACTGTCATAGATGGATATAAACTGTTCAGGAAGGACAGGCAGGGCAGAAAAGGTGGGGGAGTTGCATTGTATGTAAGAGAGCAGTATGATTGCTCAGAGCTCCGGTATGAAACTGCAGAAAAACCTGAGAGTCTCTGGATTAAGTTTAGAAGTGTGAGCAACAAAGGTGATGTCGTGGTGGGAGTCTGCTATCGACCAGGGGGATGAGATGGACGTGGCTTTCTTCCGGCAACTAACAGACGTTACTAGATCGCAGGCCCTGGTTCTCATGGGATACTTTAATCACCCTGATATCTGCTGGGAGAGCAATACAGCAGTGCACAGACAATCCAGGAAGTTTTTGGAAAGTGTAGGGGACAATTTCCTGGTGCAAGTGCTGGAGGAAACAACTAGGGGCAGAGCTCTTCTTGACCTGCGGCTCACAAACAGGGAAGAATTAGTAGGGGAAGCAAAAGTGGATGGGAACCTGGGAGGCAGTGACCATGAGATGGTTGAGTTCAGGATCCTGACACAAGGAAAAAGGAGAGCAGCAGTATACGGACCCTGGACTTCAGAAAAACAGACTTTGACTTCCTCAGGGAACTGATGGGCAGGATCCCCTGGGAGAATAACATGAGGGGCAAAGGAGTCCAGGAGAGCTGGCTGTATTTTAAAGAATCCTTATTGAGGTTGCAGGAACAAACCATCCCGATGTGTAGAAAGAATAGTAAATATGGCAGGTGACCAGCTTGGCTTAACAGTGAAATCCTTGCTGATCTTAAACGCAAAATAGAAGCTTACAAGAAGTGGAAGATTGGATAAATGAACAGGGAGGAGTATAAAAATATTGCTCAGGCATGCAGGAGTGAAATCAGGAAGGCCAAATCACACTTGGAGTTGCAGCTAGCAAGAGATGTTAAGAGTAACAAGAAGGATTTCTTCAGGTATGTTACCATCAAGAAGAAAGTCAAGGTAAGTGTGGGCCCCTTACTGAATGGGAGAGGCAACGTAGTGACAGAGGATGTGGAAAGCTAATGTACTCAATGCTTTTTTTGCCTCTGTCTTCACGAACAAGGTCAGCTCCCAGACTGCTGCACTGGGCAGCACAGCATGGGGAGGAGATGACCAGCCCTCTGTGGAGAAAGAAGTGGTTCAGGACTATTTAGAAAAGCTGGATGAGCACAAATCCATGGGGCCGGATGCGCTGCATCTGAGGGTGCTAAAGGAGTTGGCAGATGTGATTGCAGAGCCATTGGCCATTATCTTTGAAAAATCATGGCAATCGGGGGAAGTCCTGGATGACTGGAAAAAGGCTAATGTAGTGCCCATCTTTAAAAAAGGGAAGGAGGAGGATCCGGGGATCTACAGGCCAGTCAGTCTCACATCAGTCCCTGGAAAAATCATGGAGCAGGTCCTCAAGGAATCAATTTTGAAGCACTTCGAGGAAAGGAAAGTGATCATGAACAGCCAGCATGGATTCACCAAGGGCAAGTCATGCCTGACTAACCTAATTGCCTTCTATGATGAGATAACTGGCTCTGTGGATGAGGGGAAAGCAGTGAACGTGTTATTCCTTGACTTTAACAAAGCTTTTGGTACGGTTTCCCACAGTATTCTTGCTGGCAACTTAAAGAAGTATGGGCTGGCTGAATGGACTATAAGGTGGATAGAAAGCTGGCTAATCGTCGGGCTTAACGGGTAGTGATCAATGGCTCCATGTCTAGTTGGCAGCCAGTATCAAGCGGAGTGCCCCAATGGTCGGTCCTGGGGCCTGTTTTGTTCAATATCTTCATTAATGATCTGGAGGATGGCATAGAATAGAATCATAGAATATCATGGTTGGAAGGGACCTCAGGAGGTCATCTAGTCCAACCCCCTGCTCAAAGCAGGACCAATTCCCAACTAAATCATCCCAGCCAGGGCTTTGTCAAGCCGGGCCTTAAAAACCTCCAAGGAAGGAGACTCCACCACCTCCCTAGGTAACGCATTCTAGTGCTTCACCACCCTCCTAGTGAAATAGTGTTTCCTAATATCCAACCTAGACCTCCCCCACTGCAATTTGAGACCATTGCTCCTTGTTCTGTCATCTGCCACCATTGAGAACAGCCGAGTTCCATCCTCTTTGGAACCCCCCTTCAGGTAGTTGAAGGCTGCTATCAAATCCCCCCTCATTCTTCTCTTCTGGAGACTAAACAATCCCAGTTCCCTCAGCCTCTCCTCATAAGTCATGTGCTCCAGACCCCTAATCATTTTTGTTGCCCTCCGCTGGACTCTTTCCAATTTTTCCACATCCTTCTTGTAGTGTGGGGCCCAAAACTGGACACAGTATTCCAGATGAGGCCTCACCAATGTCGAATAAAGGGGAACGATCACGTTCCTCGATCTGCTGGCAATGCCCCTACTTATACAGCCCAAAATGCCGTTAGCCTTCTTGGCAACAAGAGCACACTGTTGACTCATATCCAGCTTCTCGTCCACTGTGACCCCTAGGTCCTTTTCTGCAGAACTGCTACCCAGCCATTCGGTTCCTAGTCTGTAGCAGTGCATGGGATTCTTCCGTCCTAAGTGCAGGACTCTGCACTTGTCCTTGTTGAACCTCATCAGTGTTTTTTTGGCCCAATCCTCTAAATTGTCTAGGTCCCTCTGTATCCGATCCCTACCCTCTAGTGTATCTACCACGCCTCCCAGTTTAGTGTCATCTGCAAACTTGCTGAGAGTGCAGTCCACACCATCCTCCAGATCATTAATAAAGATATTAAACAAAACCGGCCCCAGGACCGACCCTTGGGGCACTCCGCTTGAAACTGGCTGCCAACTAGACATGGAGCCATTGATCACTACCCGTTGAGCCCGACGATCTAGCCAGCTTTCTATCCACCTTACAGTCCATTCATCCAGCCCATACTTCTTTAACTTGGCGGCAAGAATACTGTGGGAGACCATATCAAAAGCTTTGCTAAAGTCAAGGAATAACACATCCACTGATGTTCCCTCATCCACAGAGCCAGTTATCTCATCATAGAAGGCAATTAGGTTAGTCAGGCATGACTTGCCCTTGGTGAATCCATGCTGAATGTTCCTGATCACTTTCCTCTCCTCTAAGTGTTTCATAATTGATTCCTTGAGGACCTGCTCCATGATTTTTCCAGGGACTGAGGTGAGGCTGACTGGCCTGTAGTTCCCCGGATCCTCCTTCTTCCCTTTTTTAAAGATGGGCACTACATTAGCCTTTTTCCAGTCATCCGGGACCTCCCCCGATCGCCATGAGTTTTCAAAAATAATGGCTAATGGCTCTGCAATCTCATCCGCCAACTCCTTTAGCACCCTCGGATGCCGCGCATACGGCCCCATGGACTTGTGCACCTCCAGTTTTTCTAAATAGTCCCGAACCACTTCTTTCTCCACAGAGGGCTGGTCACCTTCTCCCCATACTGTGCTGCTCAGTGCAGTAGTCTGTGAGCTGACCTTCTTCGTGAAGACAGAGGCAAAAAAAATCATTGAGTACATTAGCTTTTTCCACATCCTCTGTCACTAGGTTGCCTCCCTCATTCAGTAAGGGGCCCACACTTTCCTTGACTTTCTTCTTGTTGCTAACATACCTGAAGAAACCCTTCTTGTTACTCTTAACATCTCTTGCTAGCTGCAACTCCAAGTGTGATTTGGCCTTCCTGATTTCACTCCTGCATGCCTGAGCAATATTTTTAGACTCCTCCCTGTTCATTTGTCCAATCTTCCACTTCTTGTAAGCTTCTATTTTGCGTTTAAGATCAGCAAGGATTTCACTGTTTAGCCAAGCTGGTCGCCTGCCATATTTACTATTCTTTCTACACATCGGGATGGTTTGTTCCTGCAACCACAATAAGGATTCTTTAAAATACAGCCAGCTCTCCTGGACCCCTTTGCCCTTCATGTTATTCTCCCAGGGGATCCTGCCCATCTGTTCCCTGAGGGAGTCAAAGTCTGCTTTTCTGAAGTCCAGGGTCCGTATTCTACTGCTCTCCTTTCTTCCTTGTGTCAGGATCCTGAACTCGACCATCTCATGGTCACTGCCTCCCAGATTCCCATCCACTTTTGCTTCCCCTACTAATTCTTCCCTGTTTGTGAACATGGACTGCACTCTCAGCAAGCTTGCAGATGACACTAAACTAAACTGGGAGGAGTGGTAGATACGCTGGAGGGCAGGGATAGGATACAGAGGGACCTAGACAAATTAGAGGATTGGGCCAAAAGAAATCTGATGAGGTTCAACAAGGACAAGTGCAGAGTCCTGCACTTAGGAAGGAAGAATCCCATGCACTGCTACAGACTAGGGACCGAATGGCTAGGCAGCAGTGCTGCAGAAAAGGACCTAGGGTTTACAGTGGACGAGAAGCTGGATATGAGTCAACAGTGTGCCCTTGTTGCCAAGCAGACTAACGGCATTTTGGGCTGTATAAGTAGGAGCATTGCCAGCAGATCGAGGGACTTGATCATTCCCCTCTATTCGACATTGGTGAGGCCTCATCTGGAGTACTGTGTCCAGTTTTAGGCCCCACACTACAAGAAGGATGTGGAAAAATTGGAAAGAGTCCAGTGGAGGGCAACAAAAATGATTAGGGGGCTGGAGCACACGACTTATGAGGAGAGGCTGAGGGAACTGGGATTGTTTAGTCTGCAGAAGAGAAGAATGAGAGGGGATTTGATAGCTGCTTTCAACTAGCTGAAAGGGGGTTCCAAAGAGGATGAATATAGACTGTTCTCAGTGGTGGCAGATGACAGAACAAGGAGCAATGGTCTCAAGTTGCAGTGGGGGAGGTCTAGGTTGGATATTAGGAAAAACTTTTTCACTAGGAGGGTGGTGAAGCACTGGAATGGGTTACCTAGGGAGGTAGTGGAATCCCCTTTCTTAGGATAGGTCTACACTTACCCGGTAGTTCGGCGGCGAGCGATCGAACTTCTGGACTTGTCTGGACGCGATAAGTCGAACCCGGAAGTGCTCGCCGTCGACTGCGGTACTCCTGCTCGGCGAGAGGAGTACCGCGTAGTCGACGGGGGAGCCTGCCTGCCGCGTGTGGACCGAGGTAAGTTCGAACTAAGGTACTTCGAACTTCAGCTACGTTATTCATGTAGCTGAAGTTGCGAGCGATTGAACTTCTGGACTTCTGGACTTGTCTGGACGCGATAAGTCGAACCCGGAAGTGCTCACCGTCGACTGCGGTACTCCTGCTCGGCGAGAGGAGTACCGCGGAGTCGACGGGGGAGCCTGCCTGCCGCATGTGGACCGAGGTAAGTTCGAACTAAGGTACTTCGAACTTCAGCTACGTTATTCACGTAGCTGAAGTTGCGTACCTTAGTTCGAATTGGGGGGTTAGTGTAGACCTGCCCTTAGAGGTTTTTAAGGTCAGGCTTGACAAAGCCCTGGCTGGGATGATTTAGTTGGGAATTGGTCCTGCTTTGAGCAGGGGGTTGGACTAAATGACCTTCTGAGGTCCCTCCCAACCCTGATATTCTATGATTTTATGATTCTATGAAATAAATATTAAAGAGAACTTTAAATGTCTGTTCTCTAGACAGTATCCAAATTTTTGAAAGGTGCATTTTGTGTTACAAGAATTTTTACAGTCTAATTTGGATTAGGATTTTCAATAAGGGCAGAGTCAAAATCTGTTCTTCTCACCAAAATAAGGTATTTTAAAAGGTTTCTGTTTCATATCCCCTTTTGTTAATTGGATGGGGCCCTGTCACTTATTTTTGGGGATTGTAACTCCCTTTTCCAACAGGGCTGCTGTTACAAATGAAGGTTATTATAATATCTCAATTCTAGGGAGGTAATGAGGTGGCAAATATTAACACTCCAAGAAACAGTCAGCAGGGACTTTCCATGTTTTCTGTATCTAGTGCTCTTTGAAATCATGCCCTCATGAATAAGAAGCCACCAAAGGACCAAAGTTAGGAAGCAAAATCTGTTGCCTTGAGGTTGCAGATTTCTCCCCAAATCATTCAGGTTAGACTTGCCTCCCCACAGTCAGCAGAGGGTCATCCCTCCCCTGGATATCCTAAGATCTGTATGGTTATTGTAAATAACCAACTGAACATGAATCCCCACTGAGATGCGGTGGCAAAAAAGAGCTAACACAATACTTGAATATATTAACTAGGGAATATGGAGAAGGAGGTGGATATTACCTATGTCCAGTTCTAATGTCCACCTTTTAAAAAGAATGCTGAAAAACTGGAGAGGGTTGATAAGACCTACAAAAATCATTTGCGGTCTAGAAAACATGTTAGTGAGAGTAAAGGAGCTCAGTTTGTTTAGGTTATCTTCGAGAAGGCTAAGAGGCAATTTAAACATAACCTAAAAGTACATATACAGGGAAAAGAAATCTGATAGTAGTTGGTGTGACACTATGCTCCCATATTCTTCATAGAGATATTGTTATAATGTAATTATGGCATAACTAAATATTTTATGCGAGATGGGTCATGTGAGATATCATTGGAAAGGTTATGATTTATTGAATATGATTATCCTATTTCTATGCATTTACCATTTCTGTGTATCTGAAGTTAGAAATATTGACTATGTATGTGTACTACAAATTGTGTTTATACATGGGGAACGGCCACTAGACAGAATGTGATCAGTCTAGCGCGCTAGCTGGGAACAAGTCAATGGGCCATTAGGTAGAACAATAGGTCTTTGAAGATGCTAATCTCCCACCTTCCTGAAAAGTTTGACTTTGATTTATGGCTGCAGGGTCATGTGATCATGTCACCAGATACTGGACTGCATGATAAAAACTAGTACTTTTCCACTGGACTGGCTGGAATCACACTGGAAGACAAAGGATTCTCGCCATATGTAAAACATATTTAAGGCAGGGGAGTGACATAATTGTGGTTTGTTCTTCACTGTCTCCCCACCCAAGATGGCTGCTATAAACACCTAAGACTGAACTGGGGAAGCAAGGACTGAACCCAGGCTAGAGGGTATCTGGCCTGTGAAAGAAATACCTGGAGATTTAAGCTGCAAGCAAGAGTAGCTTGCCTTCAAGAACCTCTGCAGTCTGCCTAAAACAACATTTAGGGTGAGAATTTGCTAGTTATAACCAGTTTCTTTAGTATATTAAGCTTAGCTTGCATGTTTGCTTCATTTGCTAGGTAATCTGCTTTGATGTGTTTGCTATACCTTATAATCACTTAAAATTTACCTTTTGTAGTTAATAAACTTGTTTTGTTTTGTCTTAACCCAGTATGTGGAATTCATAACATGTGGACTTCTCACATTCCTTTGTTTAGCTGGACAAGTTGAGTACATTTTAGGTCAGAGGCTTACCTTTTGCCGGGCTCATATTCTTATCTGATTCATATTCCTCCATGAAAATAAACTGTAACTGATTTTCATTTCCCAAAAATCAGAGGTCAAAAGAATTTTGAGGCCTATTCCTATTCTGTTCAGACCTCAATTAGATGCACAGACTTAAATAAACCACATGCATTAGGTATAATTTTGCCAACCATTCAGTACAATTTTATGTTGTTCATTGAAAATGTCTTCAGGACAGAATGAGTAAGGAGGCTAAAATAACTCCTCATCCCTCTAGAGCAGGGGTAGGCAACCTATGGCACGCATGTCAAAGGCGGCATGCGAGCTGATTTTCAGTGGCACTCACACTGCCTGGGTCCTGGCCACCGGTCCAGGGGGCTTTGCATTTTAATTTAATTTCAAATGAAGCTTCTTAAACATTTTAAAAACCTTATTTACTTTACATACAACAATAGTTTAGTTATATATTATAGACTTATAGAAAGAGATCTTCTAAAAACGTTAAAATGTATTACTGACACGCGAAAACTTAAATTAGAGTGAATAAATGAAGACTTGGCACACCACTTCTGAAAGGTTGTCGACCCCTGCTCTAGAGAATGAATGTAGTTTGTATCTCCCTGTTCATACATTTAGGAGATCCATGAGAAGTTTGTACATATGTCTATATATTAAAGTGCTGTAGGATTTCAGCCCCTACTGCATTATTCACTCAGCTTTTAAAAAGCATAACTTTACAAATTCTTTTAAAGACAAACACACATTATGAATTCTATCTGTTTAGTATAGGATCTAGCACAGCCATGGTCCTAAAAGGCAAAAAGTGATCATCAAATGAGAGACATTTTATAAGTACAAATTGTTGTTAAAAATCTATTCAGTATACTTCTAGAGAAGCTTGAAGCAGTTTTTAAAAGAGAAATCCTGATTCTGCTTATTCTTGCAATGTTGAATACTAGGGCAAATTGGCAGTAACAGCCTCCGGGCCCCCCACAAGGGGCCTTCAAAATCACATCTTCTTTGGCAACAACATAACAAGACATGCAAGCTGCTCTTTGCCAACTTAATGTTCTTGGCAGGGCACAGTCTTACTAAGAACAAAACACTGGTAGTCAGAAATGAGAAGCTTAGGAAAACTGAAAAAATGCAGCATAAAATCCAAACATAAATCAGATGAAGCAGGTCAGAGATCTCAGATATGTCATTTCTCTACAAGTGCCAGACCCATGCTTTGGCATAGAATTTTCTATGTGAAATAGTTCCTCTTGAACATATTTCCTTTCCTGGACACACTGAGTACTTTGGATTTTTTAGATTGTGAATCCCTACCCAGGGTATTACAACTTCAGGCCACTATAAAGGAAGGGGAACTTGTACTCATTCTTAAACCACTGGAATTGTGGTCATTTATGTCAGTGGATTTGGTCAGGTAAAAACGTCCTTTCCCCCCTTCTCTTGTATTCATATTTTCATTATGATTCTGCTGGATATGAACTTCGAAGGCAGCCACAAAGGACTATCCATTTCAACGTGAATCCAGCAACAGGAAAGTGTCAGTCAATGCGGTTACAGTGGTCTCTCTGAGCAGGAAGTCTTAAACATCTTAGGCCAATCTTTCTTCCTCTTATAAAAATGCTCTGACAATAGACTCACAAATCTCTGAGGAAATGTTACTTGACTAAGGGAGTCTAGAGAAGGAAGCTGATAAATGGCTTAAAGGAGATTTGTACCATTCAATTTAGATACCAGAAACAGTGAATTTCTGAAATATATTTAGATAAACAGTTCACAATAACAGCTATGCAGATGCCACTTACCTGCCCACTCTGCTTCTACTCACTATGCCTGGTAGGCCTGGGTTCCCTTTCTTCCATCTCTCAAAGTGAGACAGTGGAAGGGAGTTTTTCCATTATCAGAATGGGTGAGTTCCCTCTTCCATTCCTTCCCATGAAGCATGGAGTGAAGGATAGATTGATGGACAAAGGAGAGCCTCAGTGTTCAAATATCTTCCGAATATTCCCTTCCTGAATACAAATATCACCAGATTCCAAGTAATGGGCTAGTCCTGATCGTCCCTTCCTCCCCTGCTCACACTAGTTTTTTGGTTCACTCACATATTGGGTCTTGTCTATAAGGCCTGGTCCACACTAACCCCCCACTTCGAACTAAGATACGCAACTTCAGCTACGTTATTCACGTAGCTGAAGTCGAACTATCTTAGTTCGAACTTACCGCGGGTCCACACGCGGCAGGCAGTCTCCCCCGTCGACTCCGCGTACTCCTCTCGTGGAGCAGGAGTACCGGCGTCGACGGCGAGCACTTCCGGGATCGATCCCAGAAGATCGATTGCTTACCGCCGGACCCGTAGGTAAGTACAGACGTACCCTAAGACTGTAAGCTTTTTTGAGCAGAGTTTGTTTCTTGCTACAACACAAAGGGGTCCTGACCTGTCTGTATCATAGTAGAGCTTAGAACCCCAGAACAAAAAATAATACTAGTTATCCATCCCTACTTTGTAGACTTGTGTTTTTATTACAGCTGATATATATTTTTCATCATCAAATGTGAGCATCTTTTAAGGGAACTTCAATCAAAAATGTCAACCCTTTCAGGATTGCTCTAAAAATTCTACGCCAGAAATAATTAGTCTCATCATTTGCAGTACTACCCTAGATTACTTTTAACCCTTAGAAATAGGGGTAGATGAACTTGGAGGAGAACAGTATGAAGTTTTATCAACTTAGTGAAATATAAGGTTTATTTGGGTTCACAAAAATATAATAGTTCAAATTTGTAAACTTTTTTCTTATGATTTCAACTGATTTACCCCCAAAGTTGGGTATATATTTAAAAAAAAAAACACAAATGGTTTGTGCAAAGGTAGCATCAACGCAGAGACCAGGCAGCAAAACAGTCTCTAATCTTCTGGCAGTTTTCCTCTAAAGAGAATCATAATTAAACCAGATATTCAGGCCCAAAGAGTTTCATGAAGAGACACCAACAGAAAGATTTAGTTTAGTGTTTAGTGTATTTCACTAAATGATTTATTTAACGCAGTCTCCAAGAAAGCACTGAAGTCACAGGCCTGACTATATTGTAATGCACTTGAAACAAACACTTTGATATGGCTGATCTAGCACGAACACACACAAAAGATTCTATACGTGAATTAAAAAGGTCCTTTTTAACCTGGAGAGATCTAATTTTGTATTTCCCCTATAGTCATTCATGACATAGCATCTCAAGCAGAGCCAAGTGCATTGTGTGTTGTTGAGGAAATAGGTTCCTGAACTCAGATCTTGACAGGTTATTAATGGATGACCTCATCTTCACATATATGATTTCAAATGTATCTATTTTTAATTTTTAAGGCTGGCCATATGATTCTGATGCTGATTTAGGATCTTAATTTGGATGAAAATGTGTTATCCTCTCAAGCTTGAGAACCAGAAAACTAAGGGGCACAGGAGTTATGGATACTTATCAGACAAAAGGGAGGTTGATATTGTAAGCTACAGGCAGTTGCAATTTTAGGGTCGCAATTGCATGTCTCTGCCAAATTTAAAGCACAAGCTCCCAAAAAGGCATGCTGGGGGAAAGGTTCAACAAGCGGAAATTCTACACTGAGTAAAGTCACTATTGCTAAAGTGCTCTGGGGGATATGGTTGTTTCTGTGTTGGATAGTGCATGATAGGTAAATAGTTTTAATTATTTTAAACAATTAACATCACTGGATGGGAGCAGTGATTATACATTATTATTTTCTAGCTGTGTACTCTGTGGTTAAGCATCTTAATAAAGAAAAATTACTGAACAAAACAAAAACAAATGAAAAAAATGTAAATGACAACAGAGGAACTAAAAAATGTGTTCACAACAATGCACACAACCCACAATATTTCCTTGTAACGATTTTCATCCTTGCATACCTTCCATGTGTTTGTCATCTCTAGTGTTACATCCAGCTTACTCATCATCTTAGGGATCTATAAAATGCCTGTAAAATACTATGCATTCCCTATGGTGATGCATAAATTAAACATTATATCTGAATGGCATCATTATTCATTTTTAATTAATGGTTAACTAGGCATGTTTGTTACAAAACAGCTTCCCAAGCACCAGGAGATATAGCAAACCATGAGAGACTTGCATTGTGTCAGCTTTAGGGACTTTAGAGGAATTCAAACAGTAAATTGCTAATCAAATCTATGCACACCTGATAGCAGTTTCACACAGAAACACATATGTGGCGTTTCCATGCTCCAACTCTCTTTCAGTTCTTAATAAAGAAAAAAATAGGTGAGATGTTGCAAACACAAAAACAATAAAATGAACAAAAATGCATATATTAAAATAATAATATAGAACAAGCAGCTAGATTTTAGACCTTGAACTGATGAGCTTGTAGATGTTGTCACAAATCGACATTCTTGAGAGCATTCTGAAATTATACCAGGACTAGATCAAAAGGAAAAAAAGGAACACTGGCTGCAAAATGACTGTCTGTGATGGAGACAGAACTCCACATGATTCAACAGCATTATTGTGTACTATTTGTGTCCCAAGAGGACCAACAGACTGCATGCACTTCAAGCCTAAAAGTTATATATACATATGATGCTATCTTTTTAAGAAGTGTGTTCAAGAACCCGGAGTAACAATAAACCAATATACGATCAAGCTCCATAAACTGATGGACACATGAGTACAGTGCTTTATGCACAGGGCTAATACATGATCAGTTAATAACTGAAGACTGGACAGTCAAATGAATTTGCTTAGAGAACCCACATTAGAAGGACATTAGGAATGTGATTTTCATATTTACATTTGAACATTTTATATCAACTATAGAAGTAACAACTGAGATTGCTAAACTCAATGCAGGAAAGAAAAAATATTTTCTTCTATTTTTGAAGTTTGATTATTTTGTGAATTTGACAGCACATTTTTATCAACATTTATTTGTCTGCACAGTCAGTCAGGTCTTGATTCTGTAAATGAATCCACATGTGCAGACCCTTGCCCCTATGTGGAGCTCTGGTACAGGGATTCATTCATGCAAATCCAAAGACAGGATCAGAGCCCGTAGACAGTTTCTCCCTTGCTGAAAGGATGCTTACAAGCAGCAACAAGGGAACAAAAATAAACTTCACTTTTTAAAAGCATTTTTCAAAGAAATTTCCAAACAGACTATTATAAAGGTCTTCTGTCAGACACTGAACTTTTTTAAATTAGTCAATTAGTCAGCAGTGTCCTTTTAACACCACCAATGGATATAGAATTGTGCAAAACAAGTGAAGAATCACATCCAAATATAGGTAATAGGCTTACTACAGTCAGAAAACATTCATCACATAAAGTAAAAGAAGCACAGATCCCTCCATCTCCAATCTTACCCCCACATCAATCAATAAACAAACAAGCACATACACACACGTAAACACATGCAAAGGCAACCATACAAATAAGAATATTACTATGCAAACAAAGTATGCAATAAAACCTGTAGGTTAGAGCTTGTTGGAAAATGTCCCCTCACCTTGGCCCACACATGCCCAGACACAGAAAATTTCAATGAAAAAAAACAAAAAGAATTGTAAAAATTCCAAAACCAAAAACTTGTAGCTGAAAAGCAAAAATTTCAATTTAGAAAGGGTGCCATGGTGCCGAAGGTCCTCATTCTCCTCTATGGCGTGGGATCCCTTGCCAGACTACCACACCCATGATGCAACATGGTCTCTCATCAAACTGAGCCACTGTGATACATCATGGGGAGACTGGCTGGTTGGAGAACCTTGCTCACAGAGACTAGGGGCATGAGTCAGCCAAACTACAAGTCCCACTTGATGGCATTTCCAAATACACGTTTTTGTTTGTTTTCAGCTGAAAACTAAAATCTTCCTCTTTTTTTGATGAAAAGTTGAAATTTTCAGGAGAAAATTGGCAAGGAGATGGCGTTAAGAGCTACCAAGGCTTTTCTACTTCCAAATTTGTAATTGTATTGATTCAGGCAGCTGCAAGCATGAGTCACAACCAGGTATGTTGAAGGAAACCTACACTTACCTCCTGCACTTGTGCCCTATGCCTCACCCATAAAAGTTCTACAAAACAGACTGCAGTAGCTAACTCCTGGAATTTAGCCAGTCTCCTAAATGTTAAATGACACAGGATCTATTCTTTAAGTCCACTAAGACACTTCTATAGCTCAAAGTATGTTCACTGTAATGTGTATCCTGAAAATCTATTGGCTCGCCTCATGGTTTCTAATGTATTGCAAGTACTCAAGGTCCAGCGTTATTCTGTAATTGATGCCATCATTTATAATAATTCACTCCAAACCTATATGAATTCACAATTATGTTAGTTTTGCATTAATTCACCTATTTTGGTTACCCTATTATTTCGAACAAGAAATAATTTAAATATAAGTTATTATAAAGAAAAAAGAGAAAAAAAATTATTGTAGGCCAGATTCTTCCTTCACTTACATCAGTTGTACACTAATGTAACTTTACTGTTTGTCATTACTCTTGATTTACATTGGTGTAAATGAGATAAAAGTAAGTTTTTAAAAATTGATAAATAACAAGATGATGTTATTTGTGTATACGCTGCATAAAATACCAAAGCCATACTACAGAAAATAATTTAGCAAAACATAATCCCCCTGCTTACATAGAAATTCACCATATTAAAAAAAAAAAAAAGACAGTCCTCAAAATATCTCAGGAATAGAGCTCTCTCCACAAACAGCATTATCTTGCTTATACAACCTTTAAAAGTACAAATGAGAAAGATTCCTTCTATGGGAAGTTTAAAATGAAATTTCTTACAATAAAAATATGTAATTACATAATGCATGTTCATAAAATAATTGTAATTATTTTTTCTGGGGAAAAATATGAATTTGTATAATCCAGATACTCTGCTTTGTTTCCCATAGTAGCAAGAAACATTGGGATCACTCTCTTACTATGTCATGGGAGGTACAACTGACTCCTATTAATGTACTTTTGCAAAATCACATCCTTGGTGTGTAAGACCCCCACTCTTGCAACTTGCAGGCAGATCCCAGAACTTGTGAAGAGCTGCACTGAAGTCAATGGGATTTTGTGGTCCTCAGTGCCTGTAAGGGCTTTTTGTTTTTGTTTTCATGTGTAAATAGATTGTCATTAATATTTTTTATTTTATTTTTTCCCCATTATTGTCCTTATGGTAAAGGTGAAGAGTAGATTTTTTTTATTTTGGCCACCAAAACATGGGAGCAAATTCATTGTTATAATTAGCAGGCACAATTCTCTTGAATTCAGCAGAGCTAGGTCTATATATTCCAGTTGTGAATTTTGTCCATGGAGTGTAAAAGTGCGTGCCTGCCATTAATAACTCACCTGGACTTCAGTAGTGCAACATCCAGGGGCAACAGATTACCAGTGAATGCTATTTACTAGTCTCCAAAGTGTCTGTCTTGGCCCACCACCATTGTCATTGTTTGAGAAACATTTTTTAAAATGCATTAATCAGAGGACATGCATGAGCAGCTAAGGTACGCTTTATGACTCAGGAAACATCTCAAACCATTGACTATTTCACGGAATGGCTGTGTTTTTTCTTGATTAGGCTAAAATCTCTTGAGTGATAGATGAACTAGAAGTTTAGTACCTCATTTGCAGCCAGCAAGCATCTGCAAAGGGCTTGGGTAGAAAGTAGTTTACTTTCCAATTTATGATGTGAGCATATATGAGAATGGCCTGGGACAGATCTAATTTGGGATCTATATCTTATTTAATAATATTATAGAAAAATAAATTAATCACACATCATCAGGTCTTCTAGAACAAGAGGGGAGAACAACAAAGGGCAAAACTGAATCACAAGTGTTTTTGAGACCAATCAGTTTTGAGGCAAACAAGTATATCCATTAAGTACAGCCACCATGGTGAATAAAATTTTTTAAGTGAAATCATTCTAATTGAAATCAATGGGAGTTCTTCCATTGACTTCAGTGAGGCCAGGATTTCTCCCACTACTTCTGAAAAGAGCATCATCTGCTTTATTTTCTACATTTCGGAAGGGAACTGAACAAATTTAACATCACAAAATTAATCTGTGACTAGCAATTATTTGGGAGTGATGCTACTGTCATATGTGCACTGTGGGGAAATTTTGTTTATATTTGAATTTCCATAGAAGATTTTGATTTCAACAATCAATTAATGAACAAAAAGGTATGTTTGCCTCACTATTGTCAATGTAGGTCAGTTAAACTCTTAACTTGTGTCATACCATGCCAGCAAGAGGTGCGGAATAGCCCTTATCACAGCTAAAAGCATGTGAATGTCATATCTTGGCCAGTTTTACCCACAGAGATTCTGTAGGGCCTTGTCCTGTGAATTGGATTGATGACCCTTATATCTAGTTAAATTAAACTGGCAGGTTATTTGGATTCATTGTTGGCTGAGATTGTAAGACTTCCCTAGTGGAAAGTAAGGTGCCATCTTTACCCAAATGAGTGGTGAATGATTAGACCCAAGAAACTATCTTTTGCATCTGGCAATATCAATTATTGCCCTAGCTTGAATTGTCCCTTTTGAGGAAGATTATTTAGCTTATTATTTAGTAAACATCTAGGGTGAAATTCTGGACTATCTGAGTTAATGTAAGTTTTGCCAGCGACTTCAGTGGGGCCAGGATTTTACCACAGAGCCTCACATTTCCTTGTCATTTGCTACTGTTTTTATTAAGTGGCTTCCAAATTCTTCATTTTCATATACCACATTTTGGTGCAGCAAAGATTCTGCTGATTAATTGATGAAGAGGTTAAATAAGTAGTGCGAACAGAATGATAAATGCCCAATATAAGAAATGTGTAGGAGATGGCAAATCTAGATTTATCTATTCCATAAAGATTTATCTTCTAATACTTTTGAACAAAATTAATTACTTGGTTGTGTGTTTTCAAACAAACTCAAAAATCAGCAACATGTGCAAAAAAATTCAAGTAAAACTCAAAGGGATTTTATATTGTTTAGTAATTGTGACAATGTGACAAGAGTCTACTGTTTTGGAAACAGAAAAATGAAATTTGATGGACTTTTCCGCCACCATTTGAAGATACTAAAGTAGCCCAAAATGTATGTTGACAGCTGTGAACTGAATTGAAATGAGTAAATAAATCACTAAAATATTGAAAAATATTGAACATTATCTTATTTGTAAAGAAAATTGTCAAGACTGCCAGGTCCAAAATTTGACCTATTTTTATACATATTTTTGTCACTTAGCTAACATGATGATTAGTGCTGTATAAAACTTGGAAGTTGGATAGAAAACTCTGGGATGCATAGTCCTTCAAATCTATTTTAAACAATATTCTCCACTTTCTTTAGTGAAGCTAATGCCAGAAGGTCCCTCATGAGCAACCCTACTATAAGAAACCAATATGCTTATGTACAATGGATACAAAATTAGGCTATGGAAACAAATTTCATTTTCACATTTTCTTGGCATATTTACCATAAAAAAAAGCATAAACATCATTTCAAAAATGCATGGGCAATACACTCTTATTATTGAAAATAACTGAATTCTAAGTATAATCTCTACAGTGCTGGAAAGTGCACCTGCCCAGTAAACTTCCTGAGTGTGCTGTCTCTACCCACTGCCTCAACTTCCACCCTACTAGCTCGCTCATTGTTGACCTGCAGTCATGTCTGCACTCTCCACTCCATTAAAGCGCCTCCCCTGACTGCATTCTTCTATGATCTCTTTCTGGCCAAGCTGTAAGACATCGTTTTCATCCTCATGCTTTCATCCAGCACATCTACCACCTTTGATATGATCGACCACTTTCTCCTCCTTTGACCTCAGACTCAGTGCTCTCCAAGTCTTTTCTTTCCTATAAACCTGCTCCTTCACTGTCTCCTTTTGATACTCCTCCCCCTTTGAGGGCATTCCCACACCTGTCCCAGATATGGACACCATTCCATTAAGCATAAATAAAAATATTTTCTTAACAATGAAGTAAATTAAGCATTGAAATGAACTGTCTAGTGAGGTAGCTGAGTCACTCTCATTATCAATTAGAGATGTTCAAAACAGATCAGATAAAGTCCTAATGAGATCGTTCTAGAAGATGATCCGACTTGAATTAAGAGTCTGGCCTAGAATCTAGATGACCCGATAACCTTTCCCAAATCTGGGTAGCCTATAGACACAACAGATCCAGAGAGCGCTTGCTGGTGGTCTCTTGGTGGTGGACCGTCACCTGGTGCTAGTGCTGTTATAAGGTGATAAGTTGTATCAAAAGGCAGGTAAAAACATACTAATGCTTGTAATATATTCTTTTTCTATATCATTGATGTAGATGTCATGTGTAACCGTCAGTAGGATGGGAGAAGGTCTACAAGACAAACTCTCTGTTAAGACGTGTTCCACACTATGACCTATACCTTGTAACTTTTATCTGACAAATCTCTTCAAGCTTGACTTATTCATTGCTATTACAAACTGGCTTTTACAGCTCTAGAATTGACCATTAAAATTTACTTTAAATACTTGCCAAGTCTCATTTCCTGTGCTGATAATATATCAATCGTCTGTTGAAATCAAAATTACTGATCCAGGAAATATTTGACAGTTTTAAGGTAGTCAGACACAAATAAATATTTGATTGCACCAATTTACAGCACTGCCTTACAGGCATCATCAAGAGGGCTATATACAGAAAGTACAACTGTATTATTGACAAGAAAGTTAAATGATTTTGTTCAGAGGTAATGCAAACCACAGTAAATTTACCCTTATGTGAAATAATTTCTTTCATGCATGAAAGGTTTGCATTCTCTTGCAGAAACTCTTCAAGGACTCCACTTCTGTAGGGACAAATAGGTCTGCTCTGTGTGGAAGTTTATTAAAATACTTTTTTATGAGTAAGAAATCAGATTTCAATAATACTAAACAAACAAATTAAGGGTCTTTTGCCTTTTTTTTAAGAACTTGTTTTATGTATGATTGAAGTTTGTACAACACTCCAGAAAAGCCATCATGTGTTAGATTTAAAAATAAAATCAAAAACATTTTCTGCCATATAGGTACACTTGAAAAACTGGGAGCGTTAATGTCTTCAGAAGTCTTAGAAAGTGTATGTCCAGCTTTGTACTGATACCCATTTAACAAAGCAGAAGTAAGATACTGTACCGTAAACAAAAACCTACAGTAAAGGACATTTTGAAATTTTACACAAGAATAGTTCATAAACATTTTGGTTGTTCCATAACAGTTTTCATACAAAATGAATAGAAAACCCTTAGACAGTTGTCATCATTCTTGACTATTTTTTCACTTAAATGCACACAAACATACTTTATATAGCAATATACTGATGTACCGTAACACGGATATTAAACTATGATTACTGCTTTTTAACCGAGATGTGTATTATCCAATCAACATTATCTGTAATTGAAATACTCAGACATTATGTATTCCAATCATGTTGCAAGTATAAAAACATGAAAATATAACTTTACATTATTTCAATTATATACATTATTTCAGGCTTGACAAAGGAAGATTTAAACGCTACAGTTTTTAGAAGAGTTGGCCCAGAGGTACAATAAATAGTTTTGCATTGTATACAGTATCGTAATGTTACTTTTAAAAATGTTTTAAGAACCATATGAATATTATTAGATTTCAGTTTGGTCATTCTAGCATTGAATATTAAAATTCAGACTGCATCCCCACATTCCTGATGAGGCATAATGCACAGAACACCCATGGATTACTTCAGCATATGCAGCTGAGAAACAGTTAAGCTTTAGTGATGGGCAGGTTACTAGCAGAGGGCCCGATATTGCAAGCACTCTGCATGTATATCTCTGGCTGACAGTAATGAAAGTACTTTATGCATGTGCTTTCAGAATCAGGCCCATAGCTTGTACCAAGAGAAGGGATATAACATTTCTAATGAAGCTACAATCCTTGAGTGTTAAACAAAGCATTTATTGAAGCTTAAGGAAAGAATTCCAGCTAACACTGTACATTATGTTTCAAATTTTATTTCAGTGAGAAATAAAATAGGGAACTAGTAGTACTGCATGAGGGATATTGTATCTTTTTGTATTCATAACATAGAGAAACGTAAGCTCTTTAACCTAACATCTGATATCTTATCCATAGGTGAAGGCTAGGGAAGTATTACATTGGTTTGGGTTGTATTAGCATTTAAATGAATGTTACTGTGCCCCTTTGAGGATTCATTTTTGTGTTGTAAACAGGTCTATGTCTGTAGGGTCCTTATGAGGAGAACCTAGGATAACTTAAAATTCTGAAAACACTCATCATGTATAAGATTTATGAAAGTTCTTATATTTTCAAAAATACAAACAAATCAAATTTCAGGGATTGGAATATTATGGATCTTAGATTAAAAAGACATTGTCAAGGTATTTTTCTTAGGAAAAACTTTACATGCTGTAGAACCACTTCCTGGACACTTGAAATCTGCTTCCTTAAGGGAATTTGTTTTGAAATCTGGGTTTATTCTATAAATATTATTATTGTAGGATTATTTTGAATGCTTGCCTTCTATTGATATTCTTTATATAAAATACACAGACACACGCACACACATGCACACACTCTGTAAAACCACAGATGGGTATGAACCAAAATCTCAGATCTTAGTGTCCCTGCACTTCAGAGGTAAAGGGGACTAGAATCCAAACCTGTATCCAAATTTTGCATCAGGTTCCTAGCTCTAGTGCAACTCCAGTATAGGACACCCTTGAACTCCTCTGGGGATCCAAAATGCAGATCTGAATGTTATGGCTTGGGCCCATCTCTAAATAAAACATGGAATTTAACAGCTCAAAATGAGCTGAGGGTAAGGAGGTTGGGAGGACATAAAACTTTGGCCCAACCTAGACAATGTCCTTTTACATTTTAGATTCTTATAACCCAACTGTAGCTTGCAAAATTAATTGGACCAGTTGCAAATAAAACCATAGAAAAAAGTTTATTTCAAATGTCAAGCATTGCCAAGTAATTGGATATTAACACCAAATGTTAAAGAATAGGCTATACAGTAAAGTTTTAATAACAATTAAAATTACAAGATTTGAACCTTTTATTTATTTATTTTCCTCGCCTCATCATTTACATATTTGGCTCTCAAAAATATGGAACTGATGCCCTAAAGCCTTTTTTTGATTTTTCCACTTCCCCACAGTTAATTGTTTTTGTCTTATTCAACCATTATGGAAGCAAATTTATTTAAAAGCCAGTTTGTTTGTGAAAATACCTAAAAATATTTTTTTCCTTTTAAATGTTTTTTTTTTCTTATAAAACATGTCACATCTTGATGCAATTGATGTCAAGTGTGCTTAAGTCAGTATGAACCAAGGGACTAACAATGG